>NC_068910.1:65353169-75353169 GCF_023091745.1 Budorcas taxicolor | reverse complement strand
TCATCTGCATACTCTGTTACTGAGGCAGAGTGGAAACAGGCATTTCACACAGTCCCGATGGGCTGTGCAGTGATGTGTCTGCTCTCAAGTGGAGTTCAGCAACATACAGAATTACATACCTACCCTTTGACTCATCAGCCCCCCTATGGGGAACCAGTTCCAGAGTTGTACAAAACAGGACATGATTCATGCATAGTATTATTTATTTCAAAATTATTTATTATAAAAAATTGAAAATCACATACCCATCTAAAGGGGGTGGCTGAATAAATAACAGAAATTATTTATTATAAAAAAGATTGAAAGTAATCAAGTGCCCATTAATAGGATATTAGCTGAATAAATAACAAAATTGTTTGCAATGCAGTCACAAAGAGGAACGAGGGTGATCTTCGTATATGGACTTAGTAAGTGAAAATAGCAAGGTGCAGAACTGTATGGTTGCACAGGCTACCTTTTTCGTAAGAAAGAAATACTGGGAAGTTAAATGAAAACTTTTCAAAGTGGGTGGAAGGGACAGGAATAGGATGGATTTCCCTTAAATTATTATACAGATTTGATTTTGAAAACTTTAAGATTATATTTAAAAGACAAAATTTATTAAAGCATCCATCACTGAAAATTAAAAACAGATAGAGATGAACCTACTGTATGTCAAACGAGAGAGGTAACCACATAGAGGAAAGAATTACTCCAGTTTGAGCTTAACACATAATATCACACTGAATAGTAGGATGTACTTTAAGTATGAATAAAACTACAAATACTTTTGTAACCTAAAGTAATTTCAGGTAGCAGTTTTGCTCTTTTGAAACTACTTTGTATTACAAACCAATTCAAATCAGTGGTTTATGAATACAAAGAGATCAAGATTTTCAGTGTGGGAAAATATACTATCAGGTATATAATATTTTTAATGCTAAGAAAAGCCCTATAATGTTATATTTGAACTGAAAATAGCACTATGAACTCATCATGCTCTTTTCAAGAGCAAGAATTTGAAAAAGAATATAGATATGTATGTATATAACTGAATCATATTGCTGTACACATTAAACTAACAACATTATAAATCAACTATACTTTAACTTAAAAAAAAAATACAAAAATAGAGCAATGCATTTCTTGCGTCTGTCCGCTAAAAAAGCCTAGATGAAATCACAGCCATTACCAGTCAGCTTTTATGAAGTAATAAGGAATCTCCAGATCTCAGGAGTTTGCAACCGTATGCATCATTTTTGCTGGCATTCAATTTTGGTGACTCCAGGTCAGCTGCTGAATCTCTGTTCTGTACGTCGCCTCATTCCAGGCCTCGGGCTGAAGGAGCTGGCCCCATGTGGGAGAGACAGTCCTTGTGGCCAAGGGCAAAGCAGGTGGTGGTGGTTCAGTTGCTCAGTTGTGTCTGACTCTCTGTGACTCCATAGACTGCAGCACACCAGGCTTCCCTGTCCTGCACTATCTCCCGGAATTTGTTCAAACTCAGTCCATTGAGTCGGTGATGCCATCCAACCATCTCATCCTCTGTCATCCTCTTCTCCCGCCTTCAATCTTCCCCAGCATCAGGGTCTTTTCTATTGAATTGGCTCTTTGCATCAAGAGGCCAGGGTATTGGAGCTTCAGCTTCAATCCTTCTAATGAATATTCAGGACGGATTTCTTTTAGGATTGACTGGTGTGATCACCTAGCTGTCCAAGGGACTCTCAAGAGTCTTCTCCAATACCACAGTTCAAAAGCATCAATTCTTTGGCGCTCAGCCTTCTTCAAGGTCCAACTCTCACATATGTACATGACTACTGGAAAAACTATAGCTTTAACTATACGGAAATGTTGACAAAGTAATGTCTCTGCAAAGGCAGGAGGCAGAGCTAAATCATAAAATCTCTGAAAGCTTCTACTTAACATGGTGGATGTGTGTTAGTCAAAGCACATCACATGGCCAGACTGTGGACTGGGGTAGGGGGGTATATTCTGCCTGCCAGGATGCCCTGGAAATCATGTGATAAGTGGGAAGGGAATGAGTGGTTGGGAATAATAATATAATCTATCCTACAACTCCATAAAAATGATCACAGAAAGACCGTGATCGGTGAATACCATTACACATTGGCAGTGACTAGAGGTTTTTGAAGGAACATCTGACTCTATGTTTAGAGTTCGGCGTATATAAGATGGGACATTTTGTTGCACCAACAACCAAGTTAGAAGGCTCACAGCTACTGAAGGTGTGTTTACAAGACACAGGAATCAACATAAAAAGGCTCCCTTTGGCTAAATTAGAGGCAATTTGAGAGTCAAAATATTTTTTAAAATATTGAATGCAGTTGACTTAAAGAAGTTGGATGTATTTTTTAAATATATTAATTAAACAGTTACCAAAAAGAGAAAGTGGAAAAAAAAAAAAAACCACAGTTACCATTCTGATCACCATCTTAACTGTCAGTTGCTTCTTACTCTGATAGTTGGCAGTCAATAGAAAGGCGTTGATTTCCTGATTTCCTTTATGTTTACATATCTAACCACATAGCCTTAACAAGGAAAGGTTCTTCTTTATAGAATTCAAGCTAATAAATGTGCAAAGATAAGAGAAAAAATAGAATCTAATTATCATTATCTTACAATTTGTAATTGGTTTAGGATATGATTATTAATGGGTAACAACATTAGAAAAATGGTTGCTGGGAAAGTTTACAATAGAAGGAACAGTCTGTTCATCACCTGAAATCACTAGTTAATCTTACCCTCATTAAAAGTGGGACAACCAAAGGTTCAGTGATATGATAGGAAGGATATAGGGTTAGGAAGCAATGTAGTATTCTGGCGGGCATTTGTGCTAAGTTACTTCAACCATGTCCGACTCTGCGACCCCATAGACTGTAGCCCACCAGGCTTCTCTGTCCATGGGATTCTCCAGGCAAGAATACTGGAGTGAGTTGCCATACACTCCTCCAGGGGATCTTCCCAACCTGCGTTTCCTGCATTGCACAGAGATTCTTTACCGCTGAGCCCGTAATATTTTTGGCCATCCTTCAAAAACAAAACAAAAGTGACCGTCCCTTGAATCAACCCTCTAGGCAAGCTGACTTCTTGAAGGTGAGTAGATGCATAGGATAAATGACCCCAGGAAGGGTCAAACCCAGAAACTGGGTTTTTCTACAGAATAACTGACCAGGTTTCTGCAACAAGTCAATGGCATGAAAGGAAAAAAAAAAAAAAGTAAATGGAAGAAAGAGTAGGTTAGGTCTTTAAAACAAGCAAGATTAAAACGACATAAAAATGAAACAAGACAAAAAGCCTACAAAGCCAATGTAATGTTGAGACATGGTTTGGATTCTGATTCAAATGAGACATCAAGGAAATTGGTCTAGGATTGGATATCACAGGATTGCAAAGAGCAGGACGCAACTGAGTGACTGAACAACAATAAAAGAAATTATTTCGAATTTTGTTAGCTGTTCTAATGATGTTGTACACATATGTCTTCAATTTGAGTTGATACTTAAATAATAAAGAAAAAAATTTAATGTGTGTGATTTACTTGAAAATTTCTCACCAACAAAAAAGCAATAGATGTCAATGTGGCAAAGTCTTTATAACAGTTTTTTTTAACCAAATAATGAAATATGGGGCTTATTGTTCTGTTCTCTCCACTTTTGTGTCTATTTGGAAATTTTTGACAAGAAAAAACTGCTTAAACCCATAAAAACAAACAAAAAAAGAATGTGAAAAATACATGGAAATTCTAATATTTTCCTTTACCCCTCTGGGCTTTCTTGTACAATCTTCCTTAAAGCCTCCAGCTTTAAAGAGAAAATAAACAGACCAAAGTGAGTATACTTAGATATCTGAAAGATCTGTTCTCTTACACTGTACATTTTGGCCAGGGTAGTCAGTATAAGAAACCAACATTCTCTTTAAATAGCCCCCTTTTAAATCTAATTTATCTTTTTCACACTGCTAGCGTGAAATGCTTACAAACAAACAAGCAAATACCATGTCACTGACTGGAACTCCTGGTTACACAACAAAGTCTGTGAGTAAATCCATTGCATAACAGCCATGTTTTTCTTCATGATGTAGCCCAGACCTTCCAGTTCATTTCTTTTGAAAGGGACTTTAATATTTTATTCCCTAAAATGTAAAAGTACCCATTAGGTGAGTGCATGTCACATCCATAGACCGATGGCAAGAAAAGGTGAATGTAAAAAAGAGTTGATTAAATTCCTAAATATTTAGATTTTTTTTCTCACATATATTTCATGGAGGCTGATTCAGTTAGGTCTTTCTCATCAAGCGTCTAGTTCTTACAAACAACAGAAGAGAATACTTGCAGCCTTCTTATAGGGTAAGAGCATATCCAGCAATCGACATTATCAACTCAAACACATTTTAAAACTGCTCAAACTGTCTAATATATTTGACTAATGTTCAAACTCACGTCATTAATAACTTCATGCTGCTGCTAAGTCGCTTCAATTGTGTCTGACTTTGGCGACCCTGTGGACTGTAGCCCACTAGGCTCCTCTGTTCATGGGATTCTCCAAAATGAGTATATTGGGATGGGTTGCCATGCCCTCCTTCAGGGGATCTTTTTGATTGAGGGACTGAACCTGCATCTCTTATGTCTCCTGCACTGGCAGGCAGATTCTTTACCACTAGCGCCACCTGGGAAGCCCTAATAATTTCATGTCAAATTCCAAATGAGTTTTGCATATGATTTAATTTCCCATATTCCTTGAACCCTGAAGACTCCAAAGCTCTGATGATTCTCTAGAGAAGACTGGTTGTGGGGGGAAAAAACAGAAGAAATAGAGGCAGTTGGAAGCCACCTAGAACCTCTGTCAGCAGCTTGTGCACACTAGCAATGCAGCCATTTATGTCAGAAGCTATTTTTAATACTTAGTCCCAAACGCTGTGAATTCATGAGCAAGAGAATATAGAAGTTAATAGAGGATAGTTTCACTTCAACTTCCATTTCATTATTTCTTAGTTTTGGAGCAAGATTACATCTCAACCCTCCAATAAAATTTATACTTAGAGTCCTCATTATTTGAACAAGCAAGTTGTATCTCTTTGGTTTACTTGCTAAGTCTCTCGCCACTCTTGCAACCCTATGGACTGTAGCCCGCCAGGCTCCTCTGTCCATGGAATTCTGCAAGCAAGAATACTGGAGTGGGCTGCTGTTTCCTTCTCCAGGGAATCTTCCCAACCAGGGATCAAACCCCGGTCTCCTGCATTGCAGGCGGATTCTTTACCAGCTGAGCTACCAGTACCATTTTACACATTCAACTATTTTTAACAGTGAGACACCAAAATCTGCTGAGGAAGGATGAGACCAGTCCCAACTAGCCTTTTGCATTCCATGGGTTAGAATAGTGGAAGAAATGAATTTAAACATTATTAGAAAATAAAAGGACAATAATTTTAGAAGTGGGATACGGAGGTACTTCTTAAAAATATAAAGCTAAGTTACCTCACCAGTGAATGTGCTGAAGAGAAATGTTTCTTTGCAGAGGACAGTGGGTTTCCACCTTTTACCTGAAAGAACAGTGGTTACATTTTCCCTGCTGGGGTTTCTCCAGCGCATGCTCTTTCATACTGACTGGGATGACGGCCAGAATCACCTTCATTTTAAAATTAATTTTATAAAGCATATTTCTAATGTCTATTTGACAGTGACACATTATTGGATCCATAGATTAAATATCCATGTGAAATATCTCCACTGAATGATTCAGAGAACTTCCTTATGTTTTGAACCATAAATTTCAAATTTATTCACAAGAACCAGAAAGTATGATGTGAATGAAATGGAGCTTCGGATCCAAGGAAGAGAGATTGTGTCTGTTCTGTGCTGAGTAATAATTTGTCTATTTTCCTTATTTCTAAAATGAGGAAGAGAGTTTGATTTAATGATGATAAGGTTCTTTATGATCCTTAGGTCAGGAAGATCCCCTGGAGGAGGAAATGGCAACACACTGCAGTATTCTTGCCTGGAAAATGCCATGGACAGAGGAGCCTGGCGGGCTACAGTCCACAGGGTCACAAAGAGTTGGACACGACTGAGAGTCTGAGAACAATGTTCTTTATAATTTAACATTTTATATTTTTAAATAGGGGAAAATGTGCCATATTTAGCCTGTGATGATAAAGTTATTTTGTGTGGAGTTGTGAACATGTTTTTATTCTAAACTGCCTCTTTCAGAGTTCTTATTGGTTAGAACACAGTTCAGTTCGGTTCAGTCACTCAGTCGTGTCCAACTCTTTGCGACCTATGAACCGCAGCATGCCAGGCCTCCCTGTCCATCACCAGCTCCCAGAGTTCACTCAAACTCATGTCCATCGAGTCGGTGATGCCATCCAGCCATCTCATCCTCTGTCTTTCCCTTCTCCTCCTGCCCCTAATCCCTCCCAGCATCAGAGTCTTTTCCAATGAGTCAACTCTTCGCATGAGGTGGCCAAAGTATTGGAGATTCAGCCTCAGCATCAGTCCTTCCAATGAACACCCAGGACTGGTCTCCTTTAGGATGGACTGGTTGGATCTCCTTGCAGTCCAAGGGGCTCTCAAGAGTCTTCTCCAACACCACATTTCAAAAGCATCAATTCTTCAGTGCTCAGCTTTCTTTATAGTCGAACTTTCACATCCATACATGACCACAGGAAAAACCGTAGCCTTGACTAGACGGAACTTTGTTGGCAAAGTGATGTCTCTGCTTTCTAATATGCTGTGTAGGTTGGTCATAACTTTCCTTCCAAGGAGTAAGCATCTTTTAATTTCATGGCTGCAATCACCATCTGCAGTGATTTTGGAGCCCAGAAAAATAAAATCAGCCATTGTTTCCCCATCTATTTGCCATGAAGTGATGGGACCAGATGCCATGATCTTCATTTTCTGAATGTTGAGCTTTAGGCCAACTTTTCACTCTCCTCTTTCACTTTCATCAAGAGGCTTTTTAGCTCCTCTTCACTTTCTGCCATAAGGGTGTTGTCATCTGCATATCTGAGGTTATTGATATTTCTCCTGGCAATCTTGATTCCAGCTTGTGCTTCTTCCAGCCCAGAGTTTCTCATGATGTACTATGCATAGAAGTTAAATAAGCAGCATGACAATATACAGCCTTGACAAACTCCTTTTCCTCTTTGGAACCAGTCTGTTGTTCCATGTCCAGTTCTAACTGTTGCTTCCTGACCTGTATATAGGTTTCTCAAGAGGCAGATCAGGTGGTCTGGTATTCCCATCTCTTTAAGAATTTTCCACATTTATTGTGATCCACACAGTTGCGTTTGTTTTAAAAGGAGTAAGACAGGGTGCCCAAAGTGGCTTGGTACTCATGGAGCTTATGTCCTTCTGTGTATTTTGGTTAAAGTTTCTATTTGATGCAGTAGGAAACAGGGAACTGATGCCAGTTTTGATGAGTGAAGCAATACACCAAAAAATGGTATTTGAAGTAAACAGTCATTTTGACCCTTTACCTATGGAATAAAGAGGAGGATAGAGGTAACTTTAGCCCAGGTATTAGGTAATAGAATCCAAGATTAAAGTGGCAGCTGTCAAAACATTGTTTAAAGAGAGTTAAGTCCAGAAGACATTTAAAACAGAAATTGAAAGACTTCCCTGGTGGTCCTGTGGTTAAGACTTTGCCTTCCAGTGCAGCAGCTGCAGGTTCAATCCCTGGTCTGGGAGCCAAGATCCCACATGCCTTGTGGCCAAAAAACCAAAACATAAAATCAGGAATCATATTGTAACAATTCAATAAAGACATCAAAAGAATCTGCAAAAAACCGGAGAAATTGTAATATTTAAATGGAATAGAAATGATTACTTTTTATACTTCAGGAGGGAAGAAAATAGTCAACTAAAAATGTCTGTTAGGCTAGTGGAAAGAGGGTGAGACATGTCACTCCTCTGTACCTATCCCCTGTATTCAAGTGGTAAATAAAAATAGAAGGGTAAATTCATTCTGGGAGGAAACATGGAGGTCGATTAGTAAGGGTCATAGGACTGACCTCTGGAGAATGTGCTCAGTTAAAGAATATAAAGGAGGAGAGACAATGAAGACAAAGTGCCTGAGGAAATAATGGACAATCAACAGAACAGTGTCCTGGACGCCGGAGGGAATTTTGCCAAGTGAGCTGTTATCTGGAGGCCAAGGATGAAGAAGGGGAAAGATCAGAATGAAGTAATGGGTAATCTGGGGGATTAAAGAGTGAAAAAAAAAAGTAGCATTTGAATGGAATTCTAGGATTGAAAAAAAAAGAATGCTTTCAGAGGAATTATGGTATTTAATTCTCATGTTAACATCCCTGTGTGGTAGCTAGAAACTATTTTTTTCACAGTTTCATACATGAGAAGCAGAAGCTTAGGATGTCTTGAGGGATATTCGCAGAGGCTGGATAAGAAGTTAGAACTGCTGACTCCAAATTTCATTTTGTGTGTGTGTGTGTGTGTGTGAGACAAAGTATCGAGACAAGGAGAAGGCTGAGGAGATTGGATGCAGGAGGAGAGGAGACAGGGAGCTTCAGTCTTGTTAACGCACAGATTTAGAATCGGCACGCAGAGTCCCGCAGGCACAGTGCAAAGATGACTAACTGCTATCATAATAAGAAAATAATTTTAATATCCTGTTTAGGCTGTGGTTCATAGTTTAAATATCTTAATGTGTTATTAAAATACTTCTTGACATTAAGTAATATTTTCAGTGTGGCTGTCTCAACATATATAAATGCCTTTCACGTTCACAGCTCAAATTGAATTCAGAGCAGTATTAACCTGAAGGGTAACCCATAAGCCTGCAATAAATATTTCATGATCTGAAAATCCTATTTAAGTAAATGGAGAAAATATCCAAAAATGAGCACATTCAGTATTGTCAGGGATTTATTATCGAATTTAGTCAACCTAACAGCATCACAGATCCTTAAAAGGAAAATGGAAAAAGTCCTAATTTTCTAGCCCTTTTTCTGAAAGTTAATATTAAAAGAAAAGCATTGATGCTGTTTTAAACAAAAATAAATATTCTTACACATTATGCATTTCTTAAATTTTGTATATGTATTTTTTATTAATTGCTAAGTGCTGTCTGATAGCAAGGGTGTTTCTTCCTTTATTTTGAAGTACAGAATAAGTTTTTTAGCTCGTTTCTTTGGTACCATTTTGCAGTTTCTTTTGTCTTTTAAAAGCTGCTTCTCAACTTTAGTTTCCATGGGAACAGGATCAGTCAGAAAGTATTTGGGACTTTTTTAGAATGTTGAGGCCAGGGTTCCTAATTAGGATCCAGGCGCTTATAGTTTAATTAATATGAGTCTCTGCATTATATCTTTGAAGGTGGAGAGAACTGGGTTATGATTTCATACTATGTTTACCTTTTTGAGGATTTTCAATGAATATTTAGATCAGAGATCTTTAAGATCATCTAAAAGTGTGATAGTACATGCCTGACAAAGAATAAAAATGGTTCTAGGTATACCATTATTGAGAGATAAGGAGACTTAAGAGACATTAATTATTCCAGTTAAGTTCATCAAAGTTAGTTAAAATTTTCTTAGCTGAAAATGTTGTCCTTTGACATATAGCATATTGTGAGTAGGAAGAATTATATTGGGCTTTGATTAGGAGCAGTGAGTAATTCAAAGTTGAAAGAGGTAAGATAGAAAGTAACATAATTGAAAAGCCTCCAAACTGTATAAAATAGGTCTTGAATGACTCCTGTATCCTCTTCAGTACCCAATTTGCAATTTTGTTACGAGAACAGGTGCTACCAGTGGATCATAATATTGATCATAAGTTTCACTCTTGAAAAATTAACTTTATAGTTTTGTTACATCAGCTTTATAAGTGGGGGAACACTCAGTTTATTAAACAAAGCTTCCAAATTTGTTAGCTCAGAGTGTGTTCAAGGAATTCATTTGGGAACTACCATCAGAAGGGGGGTTTCCTGCCTCAGGGGGCAGCGTGGAGTTCTGTGGGACCTGTATGACTGCCCCAGTGATGGGTGAATGCTGCAGGTTTGTAGGGCAGGAGCCAGGCTGATAAACATCGGTGAGCCAGAAAGAGAAAGAAACTGTTCAGTCACTCAGTCATGTCTGACTCTTTGTGACCCGATGGACTGTAGCCTGCCAGGCTCCTCTGTCCATGGGATTTCCCAGGCAAGAATACTGGAGTTGGTTGCCATTTCCTTCTCCAGGGGTTCTTTCCCAACCCAGGGATCGAACCCAGGTCTCCCGCATTGCAGGCAGACTCCTTACTATCTGAACCACCAGGTAAGTCCAGACCACATTGCAAAATAAAGAACTTCCCGGTGTCTCTCACCTTTCATTCTCCATGACTTTCTCAGATATCGTTGCATGTTCATATATGTGCAAATTTTTTTTACCCTACGAACACAATTTTTTTGTTGTTGCGCAACCTTAGTGTATATCTAAATACGCAAGTTTTTATTCTAAAGTCCACAGTAATCCTGTTCTTTACTTTTCTGTACCATTTGAAATGACTTCTGGTTTTCTTACTTCTCTTAAATCCAATTGAACCTTATTATTATTTTTTATGAGGTTTTTTTTTGTTTTGTTTTGTTTTTTTTTTGCCATACCAAGTAGCATGCGAGATCTTAGTTCCCTGACCAGGGATCAAATTCAGCACAGAGTCTTAACCACTGAACCATAGGGAGGTCCCATTTGTGAGCTTAAAAAATGTTTTTTAATTTTTAAAAATATTCTACGTAGAAGAGAGATTATATGGTATTTGTCTTTCTCTGTCTGATTTATTTCACATAGCACAATATCCCTTCATGTTGTTGCAGATGGCAAAATTTCACCCTTTTTAATGACTGGATAATATTCTGTAATAGGCTTCCAGGTGACTCAGTGGTGAAGAATCTGCCTGCCATTCTTGGAAACTTGGGTTCAGTCCCTGGGTTGAGAAGATCTCTGGCAGAAGGAATCACTCCAGTATTCTTCCCTGTAAAATCCGTGGACAGAGGAGCCCAGCGGGCTACAGTCCATGGGGCTGCAAAGGAGTCAGACATGGCTTAAGAGTCAGACATGACTTAGCGACAAAACAACAATATTCTATAATATACGTAGAATTATATTTTACACACATATATATAAAGAAACCACAGTTTCTTTACCCATTTGTCTATATGTTGACTATTGTCAATAATATTATTAACATTATAAATGTAGATTAATATCTGACTTCTTCATTGTGTCTTCTATTGTACCATGTATAAGCATTTATAAATTGAAACCTATATTATGTTACTATAAATTGTTTTCCTTTTATCTCTTCTTAATATTAAAGACAGAGAAGGCAATGGCACCCCACTCCAGTTCTCTTGCCTGGAAAATCCCGTGGATGGAGGAGCCTGGTGGGCTGCAGTCCATGGGGTCGCTAAGAGTCGGACACAACTGAGCGACTTCACTTTCACTTTTCACTTTCATGCATTGGAAAAGGAAATGGCAGCCCATTCCAGTGTTCTTGCCTGGAGAATCTGAGGGACGGGGGAGCCTTGTGGGCGGTGTCTATAGGGTCGCACAGAGTCGGACATGACTGAAGCGACTTAGCAGCAGCAGCAATATTAAAGAAATACTACATTTAGTTTTCCAAATTCTGTATATATTCATACACATGAATATATATAGTGTTATATTATCTATAAATTTTGTTTCAGGATCATTTAAAAGGACTTTCCAGGTGGTACAGTGGTAAAGAATCCACCTGCCAATGCAGGTTAATAAAAAAGGCATCAAAGATTTATTATGCAAAGAGATTCTGATAGTGCTGAGGACCAATTAATTAAAATATATAAATTTAAATTACATGTATTTCATATTTGCCCTAAATTCTTCAGTGTGGCAGTTGAAGATAGGAAAGTTATTACATATTCTATTTCTAGAGAACCAACTTTTTCCTTTCTGAGGTCTATTTTTAACTGATGTGAAAAAAAAAAGTTAAATACGAGAAAAATGTTAAAAATAATGACTTTACAGACTATCTACAGAAAAACCACGTGTGCATGTATGCACATTTCACTAACATATGCTAGTTTTTTTCTTTTATATGTAGCGAAGGTATTGCTAGTTTAGAGTTATGGAGGAGAAGAGGGTGACAGAGGATGAGATGGTTGGATGGCATCACTGACTCAATGGACATGAGTTTGAGCAAACTCCAAGCGATGGTGAAGGACAGGGAAGCCTGGTGCGCTACAGTCCATGGGGTCGCAGAGTCAGACATGACTTAGTGACTGAGTAACAAGTATCAGTATTACTCAGCTTTTTGTAAAAAGAGACTATAGAATTTTAAGAATGTTAAAGAAATGTCAAAGAAATGTTAAAATATAACTAAAGCTTAATACTTTAATTTGACTAGTCTTTCCTGTTGGAAGGCTTCCCTGATAGCGCAGTTGGTGAAGAATCTGCCTGCAGTGCAGGAGACCCCGGTTCGATTCCTGGGTTGGGAAGATTCACGGGAGAAGGGATAGGCTACCCACTCCAGTATTCTTGGGCTTCCCTTGTGGCTCAGCTGGTAAAGAATCCTCCTGCAATGCGGGAGACCTGGGTTCGATCCCTGGGTTGGGAAGATCCCCTGGAAAAGGGAAAGGCTACCCACTCCAGTATTCTGGCCTGGAGAATTCTATGGACTATACAGTCCATGGGGTCACAAAGAGCCAGACATGACTGAGAGACTTTCACATTCATTGGTCTAGTATGTCAGGTATTGTGCTACTTTAACATATATATAGTTTATAGTATATTTAAAATATATTTTACATTAGATATATAGTTTACAGTACATATAAAATACAGTAAAATAATTTGTACATCTGATTTGAAGACAAAATATGTTCAATCTTGTTTACAACACACATTTAATTATCTCCTTTTGTGTGTTAAGCACACTGTAGGTACAAATATGTCGGGCAGTTCCTAATATCACCATGTGCCAACACTACCCAGTAAAAGAATCAGATATGTAAAAGATGGTTTGTAAAAATAAGTAAATACAGGCTTGTGAAAAATGCTCTGTCAGGTGGATGGATGAGTATGTATAGAAGGACAGAAGGAATGGAGAAGGCTTTTCCTTTCCTGATATTTCAGAGGGGGGTTGACTTAAACAGAGACACTCACCATTTCTCAGGGGAGTGTTGGAGAGCTGGCATTTTCGGCAGAGAGAATGGAGACCGCAAAGGCATTTGGAGTGGAAAGAACCTATGTGAATGGGATCCCTATAGTGGGTGACTTGAATGTAGGGTATGGTGGTAGTGGGTGAGGGGGAGACTGAAAGGCAGGAACTAGCTCTGGAAAGCCCTGGAACTTGGAATTCCTCCTGAAGGCAAAGGGGAAGCTCTGAAGGAAGCTGAGTATTGATCAGATTTGTTTCCAGAATCTGTAACTCTTGTAGGAGTCAGGCAGATGAGTTGCGAACTTGTCCGCATCTGTATTCATGCTTAGCTGTTTCCCTCCTGAATCAAAGGAAGAGGAGTTTCTCCTGTTAAAAGCCAGTTCCTTACCTGTGGTCATTATGCTCTTCTTCTAGGCTCCCTGAGTCCTTTTCTTAAGCAATTATTCCCTATCTCATGTATCTTCAACTTAAGGTCATTATTAGCTCTTTTATCACAGGCTTGTATAGTTAAGGCTCCACAGTTTTGAAAGGGAAAAAATCCACCGTGATTCTGTAGCCAAACGCTGTGAATAGGTGCTCTATATTTATTTTCTCCATTTTTCACTGACCATTCAACCCACATCAAACTGCCCTTTCCACATCATTGCAATCACTAGCATTATATCACCTGTAACTTATTAGTTCCTAAATTCATGACTTCAGTTCAGTTCAGTCCAGTTCAGTCACTCAGTCTTACTTTCATCTAAATCTTAGTTGACCTCTAGGACATCAAGACACTGTTGATACTCCCTCCTTGCGAGTCTGCCCATCCTTGATTTCCATGACAACATTCTTTCCTGATTTCTCTTCTTTGATTACCTCTTCTCAATCTTCTAAAAGACTTCCCTAGTGGCTGAGATGGTAAAACATCTGCCTACAATGCAGGAGACTCGGGTTCGATCCTTGGGTCAGGAAGATCCCCTGGAGAAGGAAATGGCACCCCACTCCAGTACTCTTGCCTGGAAAATCCTGTGGATGGAGGAGTGTGGTAGGCTACTGTCCATGGGGTCGCAAAGAGTTGGACACGACTGAGTAACTCCACTTCACTTCACTCTCAATCTCCTACCTAATTTTTTCTTGGACTTTTTGTCTATTCTCTAAGTCATAGTTCTTCTTGGAAAACAGCTAAGAGTGAATACAGATGTGAACAAGTTCATGATTCATCTGCCTGACTCCTACAAGAGTTAGAGCCTGAAAACACAATCTGATCATACTTAGCTTTCTTCAGAGCTTCCCCCTTTGATTCCCTAGTGTACTACAAGCTCTAAAAAAATTCTACAGTAGATAACTTTGTTTAACTTGCTTACCCAGTGTTTGTCAAATCTTTATGATTGTGGAAATTTCATCCTTCTTTGAAATGCTAAATGTCAGTGGCCAACCTGAGGGACAGAAGACAGAAAAGGAAATCAGAAAAAAGAATCAGGAGGAAATGGTGTCACAAAACCCACCAAATGTGGCAAATCTTTAAATGCTATTTAATTTTATCAAAGTAGATTGAAAAGGAAAGCTTCATGAATAGTCAAAATGTCATTCAGAGCTTCCACTGGAGAAGTTCCTGGATGGGATAAGATTTAAGAGGGACCTTGAATATTGGAAAGAATCTTAATGGAGAATTTTAGAGCCCACACTTCCCTTCCAAGTGAAGACTATGTGAAAATGATAAGGAAGATTAAAAAACATGTTCTTGAAGACATAGACATGACTCCGAGAAGGGTATTTTTTAAGACTTATAAAGTCGGTGATTGATTTTGTAAGGTTGTTCTAGATCAGCTTTCTCAGAAAATAGTTGATTACAAACATTTTTTTAAAATTACAGTGTGTTGCCGAATCTCCAAAAGGACCAAAGAAGAGTTGTATTAAACACTTCAAGATTAATTTATTCCTGTAATTCATTATGATCCTTGTATTTTAGTCAGAATTCTCCAGAGAAACAGAGTCAGTCGGATATGTGTGTGTGTGTATAGATAGGTATGCTGTGCTGTGCTAAGTCACTTCAGTTGTGTCTGACTCTTTGCCATCCTATGTACCATAGCCCGCCAGGCTCCTGTGTCCATGGGATTATCCAGGCAAGAATACTGGAGTGGGTTGCCATGTTCTCCTCTAGGGGATCTTCCCAACCCAGGGATCAAACCCACATCTCTTATGTTTCCTGCATTGGCGGGCAGCTTCTTTACCACTAGTACCACCTGGGAAACCCCAGATAGATATGTGGAGAGATTTATTTTAAGGAACTGGCTCATGTGATTAAGAAGGCAAGCAAATCCAAAATCTGCACAGTCGTCCAGCAAGCTGGAGACCCCGGAAGAGCCAGTGCTGCAGTTTAAGTTCCAAGGCTGTCTGTAGGCAGAATTGCTCTTCCTTGGGGGAGGTCAGTCTTTTGTTCTGTTCTGAACTTCTACTGATTAGTTGAGGCCCACCTACACTATGGAGGGGAATCTGCTTTACTCAAATTCTACCTACTTGAATGTTAATCTCATCCAAAACACTCTCATGGAAACATCCAGAATAATGTTTGACCACATATCTGGGCATTGTGGCCCAGCCAGGTTGACACAAAATTAACCATCACAGTGCTGTTTTAAATTGTGCATAAAAACTTTTATTTATTTAAATATAAATTTATCTATTTTAATTGGAGGTTAATTCCTTTACAATATTGTAATTGTTTTGCCATACATCAACATGAATCCACCACGGGTGTACACGTGTTCCCCATCCTGAACCCTCGCCCTCCTCCCTCCCCATACCATCCTTCTGAGTCATCCCAGTGCACCAGCCCCAAGCATCCAGTATCATGCATCGAACCTGGACTGGCGATTTGTTTCATATATGATATTATACATGTTTCAATGCCATTCTCCCAAATCATCCCTCCCTCTCCCTCTCCCACAGAGTCCAAAAGACTGTTCTATACATCTGTGTCTCTTTTGCTGTCTCGCATACAGGGTTATCGTTACCATCTTTCTAAGTTCCATATATATGCGTTAGTATACTGTATTGGTGTTTTTCTTTCTGGCTTACTTCACGCTGTATAATAGGCTCCAGTTTCATCCACCTCATCAGAACTGATTCAAATGTGTTCTTTCAAATGGCTGAGTAATACATCATTGTGTATAGGTACCACAGCTTTCTTATCCATTCATCTGCTGATGGACATCTAGGTTGCTTCCATGTCCTGGCTATTATAAACAGTGCTGTGATGAACATTGGGGTACACGTGTCTCTTTCAATTCTGGTTTCCTCAGTGTGTATGCCCAGCAGTGGGATTGCTGAGTCATAAGGCAGTTCTATTTCCAGTTTTTTAAGGAATCTCCACACTGTTCTCCATAGTAGCTGTACTAGTTTGCATTCTGACCAACAGTGTAAGAGGGTTTCCTTTTCTCCACACCCTCTCCAGCATTTATTGCTTGTAGACTTTTGGATCGCAGCCATTCTGACTGGCATGCAATGGTACCTCATTGGGTTTTTGATTTGCATTTCTCTGATAATGAGTGATGTTGAGCATCTTTTCATGTGTTTGTTAGCCGTCTATGTCTTCTTTGAAGAAATGTCTATTTAGTTTTTTGGCCCATTTTTTGATTGGGTCGTTTATTTTTCTGGAATTGAGCTGCAGGAGTTGCTTGTATATTTTTGAGATTAGTTGTTTGTCAGTTGCTTCATTTGCTATTATTTTCTCCCATTCTGAAGCAAACAATTTTGTTTTAAAAATAAAATTTGTCAAAAAATAAAATAAAATAAAATATATCTATGTAATTATTAACATTAAATTTTTAATTGTTTATTTTTACTTTTAAGTGACAGAGATGTGTCTACAAGAATGGTGATTTATGGAATTCAAAATCACATTTAAAGTAACTACTCAGATATTTGAAGAGTTGATTTCTATCATTTTTAGCATCAAATATATTCGTATGTTTAATTTTTTGTTGCTGCTGTGCTGTGCTTAGTTGCTCAGTCATGTCTGACTCTTTGTGACCCCATGGACTGTAGCCCGCCAGGCTGCTCTGTCCATGGGGATTCTCCAGGCGAGAATACTGGAGTAGGTTGCCATGCCCTTCTCCAGGGGATCTTCCCGACCCAGGGATCGAACCCACATCTGTCATGTGTCCCTGCATTGGCCAGCAGGTTCTTTACCACTAGTGTCATCTGGGAAGCCCCTTACCCTCAATACATAAGCACATTATATACCATGTTAGAATTACAGCTGAAATGGAAAAAAAAAGAAATCAAAACAGGATACAGGGAATCTGGAGTTTGGAAAGGAAAAGGTCAGGTGAAGGTGAGGTTGTGATGTTATTAGGGTCATCAGAGTAGACCTCATCAGGGAGGAATCTTGACAATAAACTTGAAGAAGTGAGGGACTTAGTAGACATCTGAAGGAAGAGGCTTTCAGGCAGAGAAAATAGTCAGAGCCTGGCCTGTTTTAGGATGAAGAAGGAGGCCTTTGTCCCTGGAGCAAATGTTTAGGAAAGTGTTAAGGAAAGTCCGAAAGGCAATGAGGCCAAATCATATAGGACTTTTACCTTTTTCTGGTGAAATGAAGAACTAATTCAAGGTGCTACAATCTGATTTAGCATTTTAAAGCATCATCTTAATGGATGTGTTGAGATTAAATTCTATAGGGGCAGGACAGAGTAGAAGGTTGGTCAGGAGTCTACTGCAGTGATCCAGGCAAGAGACAGTGGTGCTCATACCACATGGTACAATGGAAGTAGTGAGAAGGGACAGTTTCTGGATGCATTTTGAAGCTAGAGCTTGTAGGTTAGCTGATAAATTGGATATGATATGGACTTTGGGCAGTGGGATCATTAAGTAGAGCTGTGAGATTTTTGGCCATAGTAACTGGAATATCATTTGAGGTAGGGAAAGTGGAGCTGATTTAGAAAAAAAGATGAGACTTGGATACAGTGTTTGAAATGTCTGTTAGAGCTTCAAGATTGAATAGGCATTTATATTTGAGTCCAGAGTTCATCAGAGACACCTAAACCAGAGATATGTGTTTGGGAGTTAACATCTGGGAGCATTTAATGCCACGAGTTTGGATCACATCATTAAGAAAGGAAGCATAGACAGAGAAGAAAATGTCCCAGGGTAAGACCCATGAGAAGGAAAACCAGACAGGTGTGTTGTCCTGGACTGGAAGTGATACAAGGGAGAAGGGTATGGTGAACTGTGTCAGATGAAGGTAGGTAGGGAAGGTGTCATCAAAAATCATGTTTTACAAATGACAAAACACTGTCCACAGAGGCTATCCCTATCCTAAACGTGTCAAAGCAAGAATTAAATCTTCGGGCTTCCTTCTCTAAGCAGCCACTGTAATGAAGTCAAGCTGGTCATTTTAAAAGGAAGAAAAGTGGAAGTTTCCTGGTGGTCTAGTGCTTAGGATTCAGCACTTCCACTGCTGTGGCCTGGGTTCAATCCCTGGTTGGGGGACTGAGATCCCACAAGCTGCACAGCGCATCCAAAATAAGTAAATGGAAAGGAGGAAAAACTAACAACCATAAGAATTCATTTTCTGTTCTTACAGTCCATCCTAATATATGATTACTGTGGAATCATTTGTGAAACACTGAATTTGCGTCACCACCTGGGATAAAAAACAATGTGGAGTGAGGAGAGGGAAAGGAAAAACAAATGTTTGTAGAGAATGGACCGTGGGCCACGTTCAAGGCTAAGCAGTCAGATACTTCATTTAATTAAATCTTTGTAACCAATAAGGAAGGCATTATTAGCTTCATTTTACCTAAATGGGAGCTAAGGTTTATAAGGTCAAGGCTGTAGCTTTCCCAAGGCCATGTGACTAGCCATTCATACCCTGCTGGTTTTAAGCCTAGCTAAATCTCATTTCCTTTCTGTCAGTTCTGACTTTCTGAAGACAAAAGATGATTCTCTTTGCATCTGGAATAAAGACTTCAGTTCAGTTCAGTTCAGTCACTCAGACTACCCTTTCCTCACCCATCTGAACTTTAATATTGCTTTTTGTTTGATTGTAGCTAATATTCAGTCAAAAAGCCAATCCGTAGAAGGTGGCATTGTTGGCAGTACAATACTCTTCAGCTGTTTATACTCAGAGGTGCGAAGTCAGTTCTAATACTTCCTCATCAAAAACTTGAAATGCTAAGACTGACTTTGCGTGCGTGCGTGCGTGCTCAGTTGCTCAGTCATGTCCAGCTCTTTGAAACCCCATGGACTGCAGCCTGGCAGGCGCCTCTGTCTTCCCGGTCAAGAATACTGGAGCAGGTTGCCATTTCCTTCTTCAGGGACTCTTCCCAACCCAGGGATCGAGCCCCCGTCTCCTGCATCTCCTGCACCGGCAGACAGATTCTTTCCTACTGTGCCACCTGGGAAGCCCCCAGACTGACTTTATATAATTAAAAATATATATTTGGCTGATTCTGCCACAGACTCAGTTTTCCTCATGCTGTATAGGATGTCAAAGTCATTTCATCTGAAGTATGTTATGGCAGATAGACTTTTACATACCATATTTGGACACAAATACCTTTGTCTACTTTTTTAATACTTGATCTGAATAAATATCAAAAATTGGATTTCTAATAGGACATATTCATTTTCTGACCATTCCAGGGTGCAGCTGTGTAGGCCCCACTGATTCAAATGTATGTAGATTGTCTTGGTTATGTTGAGCTGCTCTCCCTAAAATACCACAGACTGGATAGCCACAGACATTCATGTCTCATGGTTCTTGGCTAGAAGTCCAAGATCAATGTGCTGGAAGACTTGGCACCTGTGAGAGCCTGTTCCCTGTTGCAGACTGCCCAATTCTTCTGTTTTTTGTTTTTTTAAACAGCTTTATTGAGATATAATTCACATATCATACAGTTCAGCCTTTTAAAGTAGATAATACAATGGGTTGTTTATTTGTTTGTTTTTAGCATTGTCGCAGATTTGTGCAACTGTCACCACTATCCAATTCCAAAATAGCTCCATTATCTGTAAAAGAACCTCATAGCTGGTAACAGTCACTCTCCATTTCCACCTTCCCCAGCTCCTGGCCACTGCATACTGTTTTCTGTCTCTGGATTTGCCTATTTCATAAAAATGGAATCATATAATATGTGATCTTTGTGACTGACTTCTTTCACTTATCATAACAATATCGTAGTATCCATGTTTAGCATGTTATCAGTATGTCATCCTTTTACATGGTCAAATAATATGCCATTGTATGGAGAGACCTCCTTTTGTTTATCCACTCATCAGTTGATGGACATTTGGTTTGTTTTCACTTTGGGGGATTTTGAATAGTGGAGACTGCAAATTCCTTGTATATGCACATGGTGGAGAGCATGAGGGTGCTCTCTGGGGTCCCTTTTTATGAGGACACTAATCCTATTCATGAGGATTCCATTCTCATGACCTAATCACCTCCCCCAAACCCTACCTCTTAATACCATCCCATTAGGGGTTAGGATTTCAACATTTAACTTTGGAGGGACACAAACATTCAGTCCATAACACAGATGCTCATTAAATCACTTCTTTCACTTTGCCTGATTGGCCCTAAAAAGTATATTTTGCTGTTAGCTCACAGATGTGTAGGACCAGCTTTGAAATAAAAGAATGAATCAGAGAACTGACTTTATCTTGAACTTGAGCACCCTAGAAATCACAGTAGCTAACCCAGAGCAGTCTTGCCTGACAGTAGTAAGATATGACGGTTAAGCAATGCCAAGCCATTGTTTCCCAGTTCTGCATTTCAAAATAAGTGGCTCTTGTTCCTTTGGCTTCCTGAAGATTAATCAAAGGAAGCATGAAGCAACAATAAACTGGGAAGTTTTCCCTTAGTTTTCAGATCTCTCTTGGAAGCATTTATGGTAATAGAATTTAATTAATAACACATGTATGAAGTGTAAGGGCTAAAACTTTTATGAATCATCCATCAGGAGAGTTGAAAAATAAAATCTATACCACTCTCATATTTTAAGAATTAAAATTTGAGAAAGAAATTACAATTTAATCGATTACGTAACATCTTAGTATTTTAAAGGTTGAGCTATCAGAAAATGGACTCTCGAGACTATTGTCTTTATTGTGTGTGTGCTAAGTTGTTGTTTCAGTAGTGTCTGACTCTTTGCAACCCTATGGACCCCCCAGGTTCCTCTGTCCATGGGATTCTCTAGGCAAGAATACCAGAGAGGGTTACCATGCCCTTCTCCAGGGGATCCTTCTGACCCAGGGATTGAACCCATGTCTCTCACTACTCCTGCACTTGTAGATGGGTTCTTTACCACTAGCACCACCTGGGAAACCCCACCTTCTCTATCATGGGTGGTCAAATCTAGAAAGAAAAAGAAATTCATTAATAAGGAGCCGTCCATAATTGTGTTCAAGAATGGATTATTTAGAGTTCTTATTAAGAAAAGTTTTACCAAAAAACAGCATTTTCCTTGGAAATTTTACAAAATGTGCACAAATTCCTGGGTCCTGTCCATGTCCAGGGCCTTAGGATGCATCCAGGCAAGGGAGGATTCCAAAGCTTATACGGTATTAAACTCATGATCGGCCTGTCTCCTGTTGTGTATCTCTTCGTTATATTTTTATAAGTCTTCTAATCCAGAAAAAGATAAAAAACATTAGCAGTGCTCTAGCTTCTTTTGAGAAATGCAAAGATAACTTCCTTTGCTGGTTATACTTTTAACAGATGGGTGATGCTGGAGATCTTTTTGATCCTTTTAATGCTAGTCTCTCTAAAACAGGGCTTTCCTGGTGGCTCAGATTTTAAAGAGCCTGCCTACAAGGTGGGAGACCTGGGTTTGATCCCTGGGTTGGGAAAATCCCCTGGAGAAAGAAATGGCAACCCACTCCAGTATTCTTGCCTGGAGAATTCCATGGACGGAGGGGCCTGGTGGGCTATGGTCCATGGGGTTACAAATAGTTGGACATGACTGAACATATTTTGTAAAACAATTTGTACTTATAGATGTATGTTCATACTTTCAAAAAATGAACTTTTTTGTATTACACTATTGTTAGTGATTTTTGAAATTCACTCAGTAAGGTAGAGAGATAAAACTCTTAAAGTGTAAAGAAAGTTTAAAACAAACATCTGTGAATAGAGGATAGAGAGAGCTTAGTAGATGGTAGAGAGCTATCTTCTCATATGCATCACTTAAGTGGACTTATAAATATCACATGACTCTAGAATAACCATTTCATTGTCCCCTGACCCAGACAGTCACTGAGTAATCTGTATTGTCAGCTGTTGGAACTTTCTGTGCAGGTTTGCACACCATAGAGATTCAGAACCAGAGTTCAGAATCCAGATTCAGAAACTTGGTTTTAGCTCTTTAAACAGAGCTAATCAAAATTCTGGGGAAGTGATTTGGATTGCCTCTTCTCAAAAGTTATTTATTTGAGAATTAGTGTGTTCATTGCTTCTGAAAAATGTAACTATCAAATGCTGGTGGCAGTATTGAACTTTTAATCTTAAAAAACCTAAAAACTATATTGAAGCTTAGTGATGTCTCTGCTTTTTAATACACTGTCTAGGTTTGTCATAACTTTTCTTTCAAAGAGCAAGTGTCTTTTAATTTCAGGCATATTTAAAAGCAGAGACATTATTTTGCCAACAACGGTCCGTCTAGTCAAAGCTATGATTTTTCCAGGAGTCATGTATGGATGTGAGAGTTGAACTATAAACAAAGCTGAGTGCCAAAGAATTGATGCTTTTGAACTATAGTGTTGGAGAAGACTCTTGAGAGTCCCTTGGACTGCAAGGAGATCCAACCAATCAATCTTAGAGGAAATCAGTCTTGAATATTCATTGGAAGGACTGATGCTGAAACTCCAGTACTTTGGCCACCTAATGTGAAGAACTGACTCATTGGAAAAGACCCTGGTGTTGGGAAAGATTGAAGGCAGGAGGAGAAGGGATGACAGAGGATGAGATGATCGGATGGCATCACTGACTCTATGGACATGAGTTTGAGTAAGCTCCAGGAATTGATGATAAAGAAGACTGGCGTGCTTCAGTTCATGGGGTCACAAAGAGTTGGACACGACTGAGCAACAGAACTGAACTATCTCCCATTTTATTATACTGACCTTTATTCCTTGTGCCTGTGACATCTTTAGTAATGATTTATTTTACACTCATGTAGTGTTAGGACCATTACTTCCTGGCACCTTAATCTTAGGAAAAACCAATTAAAATATTGAATGGTTGATATTTATGCCTTGCTTTGAGTATGTGATTCTTATTAACATCAATATTGGAAGACAGCATTTCTTCATCTTGTCTTGAGGGTCTATTGGATTTGAGTGGACTGCTGTTATCTATCTAAAATGTATAATCACTGCCACTGGTTAATGAATTGTGTTTGGCTGAGGTTGTCACTTGAGGAATATCAAAGAAAAATCTCAGAATGGTTGAAGGACTTCTTTCATGTCCTAGTGTGGAATATCTGGTGAGAAATTCAGCCACTGATGGCTTTCCGATACTGTTGATCACTGTTAAGTGTTTGAAGACTTTAACATTTCTGAGAATTTATTTTATTGTAAGAAATTAATTTATTTACTTCATTGTGGATATCCCATGAAAAAATTTAATCTTCCAGTTGTTTGGGTCACTTAATGCTGTGAAAGTTTCCCTAAATTTACTAAATGAGTATACTATTATGAAAACAACTGATACTCAGTTCCAAGGCACCAATTCTCCTTTTTTTCAGTTCAGTCGCACAGTCATGTCCGACTTTGCGACCCCATGAATCACAGCATGCCAGACCTCCGTGTCCATCACCAACTCCCGGAGTTCACCCAAACCCATGTCCATCAAGTCGGTGATGCCATCCAACCATCTCATCCTCTGTCATCCCCTTCTCCTCCTGCCCTCGGTCTTTCACAGCATCAGGGTCTTTTCAAGTGAGTCAGCTCTCCACATCAGGTGGCCAAAGTTTTGGAGTTTCAGCTTCAACATCAGTCCTTCCACTGAACACTCAGGACTGATCTCCTTTAGGATGGACTGGTTGAATCTCCTTGTAGTCCAAGGGACTCTCAAGAGTCTTCCCCAACACCACGTTTCAAAAGCATCAGTTCTTCAGTGCCCAGCTTTCTTTATAGTCCAACTCTCACGTCCATACATGACCACTGGAAAAACCATAGCCTTGACTAGAGGGACCTTTGTTGGCAAAGTAATGTCTCTGCTTTTTAATATGCTGTCTAGGTTGGTCATAACTTTTCTTCCAAGGAGTAAGTGTATTTTAATTTCATGGCTGCAGTCACCATCTGCAGTGATTTTGGAGCCCCCCAAAATAAAGTCTGACACTGTTTCCACTGTTTCCCCATCTATTTCCCATGAAGTGATGGGACCAGATGCCATGATCCTAGTTTTCTGAATGTTGAGCTTTAAGCCAACCTTTTCACTCTCCTCTTTCACTTTCATCAAGAAGCTCTTTAGTTCTTCACTTTCTGCCATAAGGGTGGTGTCATCTCCTTCTTTTACTCAAATGATTAAAAAATTGGAAAAGGGGAGGAGGCATAAAACTTTTGTGTGGTATATAACAAATATGCAGAGTTTGTTCAAATTAATTCATTCATCATAAACATTTTCCAATTGATACTTTCTCTGTTAAAATGGAAATTTGTTATATATTCCCTGAATAATGTTTTTACAACCCTAAATATTGATAATGCTTGTGAAACTGTCTGCAGTGTGTCTGACTATATCATGTTTGATACTGATCTCTCCCAATGCCTTGCACTGATGTGAGGATGGGGGGTGAGGGGTGGGGTGGAGGAGGCCCTTGTACTCAGACAAAACTGGCTGTAAATAGGCACACATCTCGACTTCCCTGCTTTCTAATGTGACCTTGAGCAAGGTCCTTAACCTCTCTCAGTTGTCGCATCTGTCAAGTAAAGATATTCACAGAATGGAATCACATCTTTGTTAGATGCTAGATTCTTAAGGGGAAAATTTATTCATTGTCAAAATCACCCTTGAATTCTTTAGGTCATCATTAACTCACCAGGACATCAGCCACCCAGTAACTCCCAAGTCAGAAACATCGCTTTGTTTTTCCTTGCATTTTGGTGTAGCTTCTCTTTCTTGGAAAATAGGATGCCAATGTCTCATTAAGAGGAACGGCCCGAACGGTTGGAGACTAGAAGGACGTGTTTGTCTGTGTGTCTTTTTCCCTTTTCCTTCTCCCTCCTCCCACCCTCTTCTCTCCCTCCCCTTCTATGACCTGTTATGGTTGAATGACAGATGGTGAGAGAGATGAGTATATTGTCTAATACATCCTAATTTCTACCTCAGGCTACTCTCTGTCCATATAAATATTTATCTGTAATAAATATTGGATGGTATTATTGTTGTTGCTAGCCCTGTGGATCTCACATTTGTTGCTCTAGGGGACTTCCCTGGCAGTCCAGTGGTGAAGACTCTGCGCTTCCCCTGCAAGGGGGGTGTGGGTCTGATCCCTGGTCAGGGAACCAAGATCCCATGTGCCTCATGGCATGGTCACAAAATGAAAAAAAAAGATTTTGTCACTCTAATAATTGTATATAAATGATTATCAAAGCCATATGCCTATTAATTTTTATTTTTGAAAATGACTTATACCCACAATATTTATAACTTGCTTCTATGCATGGTATTCTCTCTAATGTACTTTCAAAAGAAACAACAAACCTCTGTAATATGTTGATTTTTCCCAATCATGTTTTTAATGAAAAGTAGTAATTTAAAATTTTATTTATTTATTTATTTTTTCCTGTGTCACTTTAAAAAAAAATTTCATTGGAGGCTAATTACTTTATAATACTGTGGTGTTTTTGCCCTACATTGACATGAATCAGCCACGGGTGTACATGTGTTCCCCATCATGGCCCTCCCTCCACCTCCCTCCCGATCCCATCCCTCATGGTCATCCCAGTGCAGCAGCCCTGAGTGCCCTGTCTCATGCGTCGAGTCTGGATTGGCGATCTGTTTCACAGATGATAATATACATGTTTCAATGCTGTTCTCTCAAATCATCCCACCCTCACCTTCTCCCACAGAGTCCAAAAGTCTGTTCTTTACATCTGTGTTTCTTTAAAATTATTTATTTATTTATTTTTAATAACCAAAACATTTTGTTTCGGGGTATAGCAGATTGACAATGCTGTGATAGTTTCGGTTGAGCAGTAATGGATACATGTGTATGTATGGGCTGAGTCCCTCCACTGAAAAGTGTTAATTGAAATAACATTTTTATAGTAAACTTTTAAATTGTGGTGGTGTGAATACATATTTATTCTTAGTCAAGCTAGATTATTCTAGGTGGGTGATAGACAATATAAAAACTTTCATTCTTACAGTGGGGGGTGGAGAAAAGAAAAAAAAAGATTTTATTTGACTGAAAGGAATTACTTGACTTGGAGTTTAGCAGTTATGGAAACAATCATCTCTTAACCTTACTTTATGAACTTCTGCCCGCAGCTCTGGAACATATCCATAACTGTGAGAGATGTTTTGTAGCTAAGTTTAAAACAATTGTTGACCTCAACCAGTGGACCTACATGGCAGTTTTTTGTTTATTTTTATACTTAACTTACTCAAGATAAGTGAAGGGAAAAAAAATCAGTTCAAGAAAGCAGCCAACAGATCCTATTCCTAAAATCTGCCAGTGAAATGTTTATATAGGACATTTTGTTTTCATCCATAGAGTTATTGTAAGTTAGGGAAATAAAACTGAATTCGAGAACTTAGAAAGACTGGAACAAAGTAGAAATCTTATAATTATCTTTTCAAAATTTAGAACTTCCTGTGTAAGCTCAACATAAGTGACCATACTTTAAAAAATATTTTTGCTTAATGAAAGGCAAACCTTGAAGTAAATAGAATTAGAGGGAGCAAGAAGATGCTTCAAAATATAGAAAGAAATATTCAGCTACCAAGAAATGCTATCTTCATTAATATCATAGACCTAAACCCCTTTATAATTTTTTTGCATTCATAGCTTTTCCAGTGGAACCATTCCTTCATTTTTCTTTGTCTGGGACATTTTTTTCTCCTATTCAAATATATGCATAGAAAAGTTATGAGAGAATTAAAATTATTGATGTTAACAGCTTTTCTTTTTCATAGAGCTTTAAAAGCAATTTTTGAAGATTGAAGAAATAATTCTCAAAGGAGGTTTTAGCAAGTAGAAAACTGGGATTGAGAAAGGGGTAAGATAATTGAGCCCAGTCCTAAATCTTCCAGTCTCAGATTAGACTAATGTTTGCCTCAAATGAAAGAAGATCCAAGACTCCTAAAGAAAATAAACATTCTCAGTAGGCAGTGTGGTGTTTGAAAAGCTCACAGACATCATGTGAAGGGAACAAAGATTACCTTTTCCTATTTTGCCAACATTGTCCCTTCAACTGGTTTCTAGGGAATATGAATCTTCATTGTTTTGTCTAAGAGGTATACTAAAACAGTTCAAAAATCACAAGAAATGCCAGTCATAATTGGACCTTCTCTGAGGGCACTAATTTACACATTACTAAAGGGGAAAAGAAACTTTTTCAAAGTGTATTTCAAAAGTTTCACAGAATAACGGTTTAGAATCAGAATCAACTGCCAAAAACATTCAACCATCATGTCATTTAAACGTAGGTGTAATTCACAAGGACCCATGAGGCCCCGTCTTTCCTCCAGCTCGTTTAAGAGGATGCCAACTTGGCCAGCTTACTCTCTCCCCTTCCTCTGTGCCCTGAAATTTTCCAAACCCTCCTTTTGGACTCTACAAAATAAAATGGAGGAAGGAGAGGAGAAGCTGGAAAAGAAAGATGTGACGGGTGGGGAGAGGGTCAGAAGACTACAGGACATATAGGTATGTGACAGAAGTATGTGGAAAAGGGAAAACAGAGTATTTTAAAAGAGTTCTTAGACCCGTGTATGGTTTTTGAAATAGACAAGAGAAGGACTAATTTTGAAATTATTCTTTGGTGATTCCAATACCTCCCTAAGTCTGAGCCAGATGGGTTAACTGGTTTATGCGAATAAATTTTCTCAAGGATCAGTTCAGGCCTGCATTCTTCACGCAGATTTGCCAGTTTCCTTAGTGAAAATGTTTACAGTTCAGGGATATGTAGAACCTGAATAGTTTAACAATGTTGAACAGTTAAGTAGAACTAGACATTTGAGATTTGTAGATTTTTGAGATTTTTAATTTCACAATTAGATGTGCTGTTCAGGCTTCCAAGAGAGGAGACAAAAAGGGAAAAAAAATTATCCAGTATAGCACATATTCTCTAGAAATGATAAAAGCTAGCACAGTAGAAGATTCATTTACATGTCAATCTACAGATAGATGAATGCTTCAAAGATGCCATGCCATGTGAAAAATTATTCTCTCCTTCCTAGAAGTGTAATAAATTATTTCATAGTTAAGAAATTCTGATCTCATAGGAACTTTCGAAACCCTTGAACTCATGGTTTCTTGCTCCCCTTAAGTCTATTCCTGGGTCATCAAACCAGCCTTAGCTGTAAGTCTAGAGCTGTGGTTCTCAACCCAGTATGACTTGCCCATTCCATCTGCGGGGGACATTTGGCAATGCCTAGAAACATTTTTGGTTGTCAGGACTTGAGATGGGAGAGTAGGAATACTCCTGAAATCTAGTGGGTAGAAGCACTGCAGAGCACCTTATAATGCACAAGACACTTTTCCACGACAAGGAATGATCCAGTCTCAAATGTCAGTACCTCAGCGTTGAGCAGCCCTTGTCTAGAGTCGTCCTTCTGAGATTACCTTGATATCCTCTCCCTCTAGTCGTAGCCCCTTAGCTTCCACCTTCATGTTATTCTTCTGAGCCAATCCTTGCTTTGATCTTAACCACCAATTTTTGACCTATCTCATCTTCATTAGACCGGTGGAATTGTCCAAGAGGCATCTTTATTAATCTGCAACCCTTCCTCATAGTTCAGCTTGGGGGGGAATGTGCTTTGGGGCCCAGTATGGAATAGTAATAATGTGCACTTTGGGTATCATTGAGGTAGGTTCAAATCCCAGCTCTGCCACTTACTACTTATATAACTGTGCCCAAGTCTCTCACCCACTCTGTGCCTCAGTTTCCCTACCTGAAAAATGTGTATGAAAATGGCACCCTACCATAAAGAATTGTTATGAGAGTTAAGTAAGTTAATACTCGTAAAGCACTGGGAATGGTGCCCAACATCCAGGTGCCTCATACTACTCTGTGTGCGCTCAGTCATGTCCAACTCTCTGTGACCCCTGGATTGCACCTCACCAGGCTCCTCTATCCATGGAATTCTCCAGGCAAGAATACTGGAGCGGGCTGCCATATCCTACTCCCCATTTCCTACAACCTAGGGAACGAGCTTGAGTCTCCTGCGTCTCCTGCATTGGCCGGCAGGTTCTTTACCACTTCGCCACCTGGGAAGCCTAAGTGCTTCATAAATGTTAGTTATTGTTCTTTCTCAAGAGCTCACTGAGGCCTGCGTCCTCCAACTCACTTCCTCCTCTGTACCCCAAGTCCAGGGAGAAGATATATTTTATTCACGATGGTTTCCCTCAAATGTTTGCCTAAGCTGTGAGTCGTTTCCATTTTCCTCAAGGTCAGCGTTTCTAAATACGGAAAGGCAAGAAGTACCCTGGTTTTCTCTCTCTGGTTTTGGCTACCCACATCCCCTCCCTGAGGCAAATAACACTTGACAACATGAAGGTGGGGGAGGACAAAGAAGGGATGGGGCAAATATATCAAAACATTGTCCTGAATGACACGGAGTTCTCATTCTGCAGTTGGAAACTGGTGAGTAAATGGATGAGAGGGTGGATATCTCATGGGCAGAGCTCGATTTTCTGGCACAGGTAACCATGTGGAGTGTGATACCTTTCACTGTATTGAGATTTCATAGGAAGAAAGCAGAATTTTTGAGGGCAGGCTAAGTTCTGTTTTGCCATGAGTTTTTGGTGCCTGTAGGAAACGAAGACATAAATACCCAAGAGAAAGAGGACTTTTTGAATTTAATCTCAGTAGAGAGATTATAGCCAGGGGTACAGATTTTTCAGCAAATAAATGGTAGTTGAGACAATAAAAGTATAAAAAATAAAATTTAAAAACAAGAGTATGAAGGATTGTGTAGAAAGGAGATAGTTGAGTCAGGAAAGCAGTTTCTGGATGAATGGATGGATAGATAAATTGATGAATGGATAAAGGCATGGATGGATGGGCAGAACAAGGAGGAAGAAGACTCCACAGGGAGATAGAATGAAGACTAGAAGTGAATCATGTCACAGAATTCAAGGGAGTCAAAAGAGTCAGATGGCCTGGAAAGATCAAGTAAGGTAAAAACTGAAAGTGTCCATTGAATATGGCAACAGACTCAACATTTTTTGCTTGGCGAAAATAGTGTAAGTAAATTATATGAAGACGGAAAACAGATGGTAGAATGAGCAGAAAACTAGCATTTCTAGTATATTATAGAAATAAGTCTTCAAGAAATAACTTTCCTTAGATTTGATGATAAATTTAATTTCATCCTAGATTATTTCATGTATAATTTTTGAGTAGACAGCAGTTGGACTGCTTTGCTTCAGTCGTTTATCCATGATGACCAGCAAGAATGCTTTGCATTAAAATAATTAACATCAATCTATAGAATATTTTTGACACCTTTGCAAGAATAACTTGTTTTCTGGAACCCTTCATTAGTATTATTTTGCTCTAACTTCATTTACTTGATTCTTCTCATTAGTAAACAATAAGAAGTTGTCTCATTCATTTGTTCAATAAATATTTACTGTGCTTTGCTTTATTCCAGGCATTGTTCTAGGTGTTTGGACTACATCAGAGAATACAGCAGGCAAATAATCTTGTCCTTGTAGCATTTAAATTTCAGAATTGCATACTAATAGGAAGTGATTGAAATTATTTTTAACTGTGGTCATGAAACTGGGCCATAGAGTGACATTCATGAAGTGAAATAATACAAAATGAGCGTATCAGAGATTGAATTAGAAAGTTTTTAGCTCCTGGTTCAGCTACTTTGTTATTTAAGCCCGGATCATGCGTACCACACTAAATCGTTTCCACTATTGAATTTTATCAAGTAAAAGAATTTATGAGAACACCTTTTAAAATGAAAACTTCTCTAAGTTTACAGGGATGATGATGATGATGATGTCATCACCATTATCGTCATCGTCACATCACTAACAGACTTCATAATCCATCAGTCATTTCAACTTATGGAGCAGTTCTGGAAAAGTCATTGCAGTGTTTAGGAGGAAATCGAATGCGTTCTGTTTGCATTTTTCATCATAATTTTATATACAATGTTTACAAGCATTTTATATTATCTATACATTTCATAGTCAAAAATATGTTAAAGGACTTTATATTATTTAGGTATAGTTGGGGTTAAGCTCAGAAAACAATTTATAGTCTTACATAGGACAGTAAAAATACTTAGCTTTTATTCACAGGGAACAATGATACCTTTGACAGTGCTAGATCACATACTAGGTTGAATTAAGGACACAAACACTTTTTTAAGAATTGAACTTGTAAGAGTGTGTTATCTGTGGGGACAGCAGGGGTCAGGGGAGGTACGCAAAAAGATTCACGAGTTTTGCTTTGGGAAATGCTTACACGGCTGAACCGAATTGTAGAAAATGGAAAACACATATATAGTTTGCCTTGGCTTTTCCTGTTTTTTTTTTTTTTAATTTATTTTTAGTTGGAGGATAATTGCTTTACAATGTTGTGTTAGTTTCTGCTGTTCCACATGTGAATCAGCTATATGTATACTATACATCCCCTCCCTCTTAAGCCTCCCTCCCACTCCTCAAGGTCGTCACAGAGCACCAAGCTGAGCTCCCCGGGCTAAGTTTTTCAGATTTTGATACTTTAAAACTGAAGTATTATGAATTGTGTGAAACCATCACCAAACTTTAGGCCAGTTTTCTTTCATACTGCATCCCATTCAGACACTTGATGGACTTTGCACTATTTTAATTATCCTATCTGTTTTCATCTTTCAGATCATAAGGCCTATGGATTCTCTGCCTCAAAAGATCATCAAGTGGTCACAGCAATAGAGTATCAAGGTAGAGTGCCTTGCTCCTTTTCACGGGCTGTGTTGTTTGAAGAACTCATGGGATTGATATGCGTGTCTTATTTGTCAGAAACTCACTTCACACTAGCCCCTCTGATGAAATGCTGCTCCCTGCTGTTTCTACCTTGAGAACTCTTTCTCCACCTCCTCAGTGGAAATTTTGGACATTCCATGAAAGGCTTGATGTACAAAGAAGGTCTCTTATTACATAAAGTATTTGCAGCAAAAAAAAAAAAAAAAATCTAATTTGTAAAACAGGGAGATGGAAATCTTGGAAAGTTGCAAGGTTAGCTAGATTTAGTTAATGGAAATTAACACTGCAAACACCACACTGTGTATTTAAGAGAACATTAATATAGCCTATTGGGGTATCATTTTTAAAATTTATTTTAGCTTCTTAAAATATGTATAAGGGAGGAGTTGATATGTAACGGATATAAAGTTTTCAATTTTACAAATAAAAGAGTTCTGGAGATTGCTTAAACATCAATGTGAATATATTGAACACTACTGAACTGTACAGTAAAAATCATTAAGAAGGTAAATTTTAAGTTGTGTGTATTTTATAACAATTTTTTAAAAAACTTTAAGGATCTACTGTGTGCGTACTCAGTCACCTCAGTCATGTCCGACTCTTTTTGACCCATGGATTAGCTCGCCAGGCTCCTTTGTCTGTGAGAATCCCCAGGCAAGAATACTGGAGTGCTTTGCTGTTTCCTTCTCCAGGGGATCTTCCTGACCCAGAGATTGAACCCACCACATCTCTTGCATTGGCAGGTGGATTCTTTGCCACTGAGTCACCAGGGAAGCCCCTAAAGATCCAATAACCCCCCCAACAAAATTATTCAGTCGCTCAGTCGTGTTTGACTCTTCGCGACCCCATGGCTTTCTTGTCCAAAAAGAATTATAGGAGTTTTTATAAACTTACTTCAACTTTGACTATCTACTACTTTTCTGAAGGATCTTTTTACCTAGAACAGACTAATAATGCTGGGCAACCTATTTCTTAAGTGTGATGCTTCTTTAGACGATAAACGTTTAAGAAACTGGTTTCAAATGTCTGATCCCTCTTTTGAGGCATGTCTTAGGTTTCTTGAGTTGAAAAGAAATAGATTTGGAGTAAAGAAACAAAAATTTTAAAAGAAGCCCGATGTGGGGAGGAATTAAATGACCTAGGATTTAACCAGTGCTGACAGTCGTGGCTGGCACATAGTAAGTTGCATGTGCTTGTTAAATTAAAAAATATGCTTTAATAAGAACCAGTCTGTCATTCACTTAATTATTTAGGTTATTCAGGTTCTTTGAAGTCACAATATTTTTCATGATTAAGCTAATAAAACACTCTTTATCATGACATAGTTTTAAATGAGGAGATGGTGAGGAAAAGAAATTAATGTTTGGGAATAATTTGGGACTACAGAATACTTATAAGGAAGACAAACAGGGCTGGGTAAGATGCCAAAAAGGAGACTGGAAAAGCCACTGAAGGGGCAAAGTGAGAGAAAGAGATGGATCAGGATGTCTATGAGGGACAAAGGAAGGGAGTTCCTCCTGCTTTTTCCTTTCCTGGAGGTTCTTACTATTGGGTTCCACTAGCTACCATGTATATTCATTCCTGCCCCCAGGCCCTATGCCATGATATCTGAATTAGGATGCCAAAAGTATATATTTTAGTCTTACATTACTAAAAAAAAAAAAAAGGTACTGAGGGGAAGTTCACATAACATAAAATTTGTGACGCTAAAGTGAACAATTAAGTGGCATTCATTGTATCCACACTGTTGTGTGACCACCACCTCTGTCTAGTTTCAAAACGTATTCAACACTCTAAAACCCTTTACCATTTTTATGTCACTTTAAAATGTGTTTTATTTTTAATATGGAAAATACTTGTGTATCTATTGCAATCAAATGTTAGTGTCATTTAATCTTGAATAAGCATTTTCTATTTTTTTTTAATTTCACCTTTGCTCCTTTTAATTGAAAATTACATTTTGATTTTATTTTATATGTGTGCCAATCATTCCAACTTGGCTTCCTGTAAAGCCAAAATGAATATCTATCTTCTTCAACATTTCATTTCCTGATATTTTATACAGTAACTTAATTTTACTTAAAGTCTAAAACTTTTTTTGCATTTACTTTTTTTAAATTGAAGTAAGGTTGATTTACAGTGTTGTGTTACTTTCTGCTGTACAGCAAAGTGACTCAGTTTTACATATATACATTATACATTATTTAATTTTCTTTTCCATTATGCTTTGTCCCAAGACAGTTAGTTCCCTGTGCTGTACAATAGGACCTTGTTGTGTATCCATTCTGTGTGTAAAGTTTGTATCTACTAATCCTAAACTCCCAGTCCGTCCCTCCCCATTGGCAACCACAAATCTGATCTCTGTGAGTCTGTGTCTGTTTTTTTTAGATAGGTTCATTTGTGTCATATTTCTGACTCCTTATATAAATGACATCATATGATATTTATCTTTCTCTTTCTGACTTCACTTAATATAAGAATCTAGTTGCATCCATGTTGCTGCCAATGGCATGCTTTTTATGGTTGAGTAGTATCCTTCCGTATATATAAGCCACCTCTTCTTTATCCCTTTCTCTGTTGGTGAACATTTAGGTTGTTTCCATGTTCTTGGCTATTGTGAATAGTGCTGCATTGAACATAGGGGAGCGTGTATCTTTTTGAATTATAGTTTTGTCCAGATATATGCCCAGGAGTAGGATTGCTGGATCATATGGTAATTCTGTTTTTAGTTTTCTGAGGGACCTCCATACTGTTTTTCTTAGTGACTGCACCAGTTTGCATTCCCACCAACAGTATAGGAGGAGTCCCTTTTCTCCACACCTCCACCGTTTGTCATTTGTAGACTTTTTAATGATGGTCGTTCTGACTGGTGTGAGATCGTGCCTCATTGTAGTTTTGATTTGCATTTCTCTAATAATTAGCCGTGTTGAGCATCTTTTCATGTGCCTATTGGCAGTCTGTATGTCTTCTTTGGAGAAATTTCTATTTAGGTCTTCCGTCCATTTTTTGACTGGGTCGTTTGTATTTTTGTTATCGGGTTGTACTGAAATATTTTCTGATTTGTGTATATGTGTATGTGTGTTCCCCCAATTCATTGTTTTGTCCTTTGTCTCTCGGAAGTCAATCAATCATGAATTAATTCCTTCCCTTCAGTATTGCTTTTCTGTATCATTTCCCATAGTGATGCCAAAAGCAGAATGAGGGTAAAATGAGGGCTTCTCTCCCAGACTTATAAATTATATGAGCAGCCTTATGCAGAGAGTGTTCAGCTGTGTAAGCAGTAAGTCAGAATTTAATAGCATACTTTTCTCCACAGAAGTAATTTATAGCAATCTGTCAGAATTACTTTGGTAGTACCAATTCTATTCTTGCATTATATAAGATTTTGATGATTTCTAACTTGAGCACAGAAGTGAAAATCAAACAATAGTCAACAGTACAGCAACTAGAAAAATGAATATTCACAATGATTCTGTGTGATTCCTAAAAATGATTATTTTGCTACATGTTGAAAAGAATGCCTTTTCCAAACAAAGAATTATCTTTTCTCAATCCAAAACAACACAGGTATTTTTGGCAATGTAATAATCATCTTAATAGAAAAACTTGGTGCATTTTTCTGTTTCAATATGCCTTGTTTTGGGAAAGTATGATTTATATCTACATTATTTTCTTTGCTGTCTCAAACACAGGTAATGCTTCAGTTCAAATCTGAGTAATTTGGTAGCAAATATATGATGGTGTTAAGTATGGATTTCTGTCATGCCAGGGCAAGCTTACAACTGTAAGTAAGAGAAGTACCTCATGAGTAAAAGTAATAATGACCATTTATGGAGCATGGACCATGTGCACCCAAATGTGTAAATACATTATCTCATTTAATCTCTATGACAGCTTTACAAGACGAATAATATTGCTCTTCTCATTTTACAGATATGAACACAACTATATCTTTTTATAAAAAGTTAAATAATTTGCCCAGTAGCAACATCTAGTTTATGGCAAAGGTCTGACTCCAAAGCCTGTGCCTTAAACTACTATCTTATGGCATATTGGGTTTTCCATGTGGCGCTAGTTATAAAGACTCCACCCACCAGTGCAGAAGACATAAGAGATGCGGGTTCAATCTCTGAGTGGGAAGATCCCCTAGAGTAGGAGATGGCAAGCCACTCCAGCATTCTTGCCTGGGAAATGCTATGGACAGAGTTGCCTGGCAGGCTACAGTCCATGGAGTTGCAAAGAGCTGGACACGACCAAGCAACTGAGCACATAATATGGCATTATAAGCCCCAGGGCTATATACAGAAAGAAAGCATGCTGGCCGTGAGTTGAATTTTGGCTGAAAAGAGAGAAGAACGTTCGTAGTAGTTAGCTTCTAAGTCCAGCTCAGTTCAGTTCAGTCACTCAGTCGTGTCCGACTCTTTGCAACCCCATCAACTGTAGCACACCAGGCCTCCCTGTCCATCACCAACTCCTGGAACTTGCTCAGACTCATGTCCATCGAGTCGGTGATGCCGTCCAACCATCTCATCCTCTGTTGTCCCTTTCTCCTCCTGCCTTCAATCTTTCCCAACATCAGGGTCTTTTCTAGTGAGTCAGCTCTTTGCATCAGGAGGTCAAAGTATTGGAGCTTCCATATCAGTCCTTCCAATGAATATTCAGGACTGATTTCCTTTAGGATTGACTGGTTGGATCTCCTTGCAGTCCAAGGGACTCTCAAGAGTCATCTCCAACACCACAGTTCAAAAGCATCAATTCTTTGGTGCTCAGATTTCTTTATGGTCCAATCTCACATCCATACATGACTCCTGGAAAAACTATAGCTTCTAAGTACACTGAGTTCTTTATCCTCAGATGTTGGCCCCATGCTTCTAGCAGATGTACTGTTTCTCACAGCTTTGGAGGTCAAAATGTTCCATGCTTGTAGCACTCCTGAAGAACCACAAGGTGAAATTCAGATTCTAGGGAGTTGAAAAATCCAAATTCCCTCTTTTAAGTCTTTGGTCAAATATCACCTTCTAAATGAGGCAAGCTCTTACTACTGTATTTATTTAAAAATTGAATTCCCCTCCCCCAACATTCAAAAACTCCCCGGACTTTGATCTACCCTGTTTACGTAGCACTAATGACCTCTTCATGTACTGTATAACTCGCTTTGTGATTTTTTTGTGTGTCTGACCCCCTGCAAATTGTAAGATCCCAAAGGGCAGGGATCTTTGATTTCACTGCTATAACTCAAGAACAATGGCAGACACACAGTAAGTACTCAATGTTGTTGTTCTTTAGTTGCTAAGTCCTATCTGACTCTTTTGCGACCCCGTGGACTGTAGCCCACCTTTTGTCCATGGAATTTCCCAGCAAGAATACTGGAGTGGGTTGCCATTTCCTCCTCCAGAGGATCTTCCCAACCCAGGCATCAAACCTGCATCTCCTGCATTGGCAGGCGGATTCTTTACCACTCAGCCACCTGGGAAGCAAGTACTCAATATACTTTGGACAAATTCCATTTCTCCATATTTTATATGGTCAATGAGATTGAGGCTGGAATAGAGTCTCTGCACTGAAGAAAACTGTTGGTTGCACTATTTAACATAATTTTTACAGAGGTTTTTCATAGAGTGATGAATATAGAAATCAGGAAGAATTCACCAAAAGGGGTGTGTGTGTGTGTGTGTCCAGTTAGATATGTGAAAAAATGTGATTATTTGAGTATAAATGTACTACTAAGACCTAGGAGTGTGTGCTAAAAATGAATGTGGGTGTGTGTTTAATTGTTGGAAACTCAACAAAATACGGGAAGGAAACCTATCTAAAACTCAAGACTCCGGAAGGCCACCGCCCATTCTCCTTAATCAACAGAACAGAGCTGTGTTTCCTTAGACAAGTCCCTCGGCACACATTTGTCTGTGTAGCATAATTGTAAACATGTCTCTAAAATGATGTCTGTTTGTAATATAAAACCTGCTTTTAGAACTTTAGACATCCTTAAAAACATCTTTCAGATTGTTTTCTCCTCTTTCTTTTCTCTGTCCTACTTTTTATTTGCCATAACCTGTTATTCTATTTCTATATTTCTAGCAATGTGTGTGGAGCAAGAAAAAATGTAGAAACTACATTTAACAGAAAAGTCATACTTCTGTCACATAGAAATCATTGCTGGGTTAATATTTTCATACATATTCATGTAGGTTTTTTGTTCATATCTATGTGTATATTTTTAATAGAATATGTAATGTAAATACAAGCGTCCTTTTTAATCTACCATATCATTTAACATCTTGAAATAATTTTTAATGGTATCAGAGATATAGAAAGGATTTTTTAGTATAGTTTCTCTTCTACTTAAATATAGTGTTTTTTAGGTCAAACTATAATATACTGTGAAGGAAAAAAGTTTCAGAAATAAGAAATTGAGGAGAATGCTGCTTAATACTTTGTAATAACCTATATGGGAAAAGAATCTGAAAAAGAATAGAAACATATACATGTGTAACTGAATCGCTTTGTGTGTGCCTGAAACTAACACAATATGGTAAGCTATATCCCAATGTAAAATAAAAAATAAAAAAAAAAGAAATATGAAGTTGACACTCTGGAGAGCCTGGTTGAAACATCCTTAAAAATACGCAGGACTAGAGGTTTCCATTTGGCAACTTGAAGCAGTTGATAGGAAGGCACTGGTTTTTTCCTCCCCGTCGTCTTGCTCAGACAGTTAAAAGAGAGGGCGCCTTGGGTAGTTCCTGGAATTCCTTTATGACATAAGTGCAGTAAATTCCCTGTGGTAATGTAATCCTGGTGAGCTACATTGAGGCGGTTAAACCTGAGGCCTGGATTAAATCTTTTTATATTTTTTCTGGATTGAGGTGAAGGGTAGGAGTCATCGATTTCTTTGGAGACCATGTTGGGTTGGTATTAATGTACTCACAGAGAAGATTATCAAAGGGTTCTGGGTGAGAAGGTTGTATGCTGAGGGGCCATCTGAAGTTCGATAACGTGACCTGGGCTGGTGTGTCTTTTTCAGGCAGTAGGTGTGAAGCATCCACTACTGACCTCCATCCTGGCACTCATCACTGAAACTCCATTATCTTATTTGCCTCTTCTCCTGGGCTCTAAACTCTTTGAAGACTGAGATGGGGAAGAAAAAGTTAATTAGTCATAGCCCCTTTTGTAAAGGACTTACTACGTCCAGGCATGTGTGCTTTGCATCTATTATTGTATTAGTGAAAACTTCTTGGTCAGGTGTCTGACTCTTTGCAACCCGGTGAACTGTAGCCCGTGAGACTCCTCTGTCCATGGAACTGTCCAGGCAGGAATACTGGAGTGGGTAGCCTTTCCCTTCTCTGGGGGATCTTCCGAAACTCAGTGATCGAACCCGGGCCTCCTGCATTGCAGGAGGATTCTTTGCTCTGTGAGCCACCAGGGAAGCCCATTTGTATATGAAGACTCAACAGCTCTATGAGGTACTGTCTTATTTTACAGATGGGAACTGAGGCTCGAGAACTAGCAAAAGTAGCATAGCGACACAAAATTATTTTGTTAAAGAATTACAGAGCCTTGCATTCATCTTTAAATTAAGCCAACATGGTACCTGATGAGGAAATTTATGAATAAATGAATGAATGAATGGATAAAAGAATAAGGCTGTTTAAAATCTATTAAGTAAAATATAATCTCAGAGGAACAGTTAGAAAACAAATATTTTTTGTTGTTGTTTCTAGAGGCTATTTTAGCCTGTAAATACCCAAAGAAGACTGTTTCCTCCAGATTGGAATGGAAGAAATTGGGGCGTGGTGTTTCCTTTGTTTACTATCAACAGGCTCTTCAAGGTAAGAAGTTGGGGACTCAATGAAGTGAGAGAAAGAGGGCACCATGTACCCCAGACCCTTTTACTCACCAATGAGAACAGGACATGGCTGGTGACTGAGAATGTGTTTCTGTAAGTGTGATGTGAAACCAGCAGAGTGAAAGTGAAGTTGCTCAGTCCTGTCCTACTTTTTGGGACCCCATGGCCTACCAGGCTCCTCTGTCCATGGGATTTTCCAGGCAAGAGTGCTGGAATGGGTTTCCATTGCCTTCTCCAAGTGTGATGTGAAGCCAGGAGAGACCAAGACCCAAAACAAAACAGCGAAAACAGAGGACAGAGAACAGAAGTGGGTGAACTCCATGGAGGCCCTGGACTGCTCATTTTTCAGCTCGCTCCTAGAGGATGTAAAATAACAGTTGTTTTTGCTGGTCTGGAAGATTAAATTCTTGACAGAATGGAAGAAAAGATGGTGTGGGGTTGGGATGGAGGGTCGCTGCTCAGTTGTAATAACTTTACCCTCTTTCCGGGTGATCCAGAAAGCTAGGTCATCACTGAGAAGCTTAGGGGGTTGGCACTTAGGGGTAGGTAAATATGACCACCTTTATACAGTGTTTTCTTTATAAAATTTTTTGTTGCACATTTCTTTATACTCCCTGATCTTCTTGTTGAATATATAGTGAGCTTTTAATTTAAAGTGTTGATAATGATAGATACAATGCAATGATGCTGGGATTTAGTTCAAAATAATCCAGTGGTTAGAACTGAGTGTTCTTTTGTGAACAGTATAAGATTCTGAAAAAAAAGAAAAGAAATTAGAAATTAGAAATAGCAGCACTCATAAATGATTTTTAAGGTTTTAAATTGAGTTTATTAATAGGAAAATAAATGCAGTGGTTACTGAACAAGGTGATTAGAAGAAGGTAGTATATAGAAAGTTATTGCCTCATTATTAACATCATCGTCTTCTTTTTCTAAAAGGTGATTTTAAGGATCGAGCTGAGATGATAGATTTCAGCATACGGATCAAAAATGTTACAAGAAGTGATGCCGGGAAATATCGCTGTGAAGTTAGTGCCCCATCGGAACAAGGTCAAAACCTGGAAGAGGATACGGTCACTCTAGAAGTATTAGGTGATGTGCTTGTGTGTGTGTGGTTACTGTTCCCGCCCTCATCCCCTCACCCAGGCAACTCAGGGCCCCAGTGAGTAAAGGTATAAAGGTGGGCCTCCAGCACCACCTTCCCTGCAGCGGCCTCTTCGCCTCTCTGGCTGCTGACATTTTACTGTTACTAACTCATTATGACAAAGTCTCTTTCCAGTTAAGATTGAGGTAAATCTTAATGATCCTACACTGTGTGCATGCCTGATCAGTCGTGTCTGACTCTTTGCGACCGCATGGACTGTAGCCCACCAGGCTCCTCTGTCCATGGGATTTTTCAGGCAGGAACACTGGAGCAGTTTGCCATTTCCTTCTCCAGGGGATCCTACACTATACATAGAAGCACTTTCCTCAAGACTTAATTTTTCAGTCACTTTCAGCATATGTAGTGATTCTCTTATTATATAAAATAGTCTCAAATGAGATGATAGAAAACCACTAAAACAAAAGTATTGGAATTAGCAGATGCAAACTGTCATATATTGAATGAACAAACAACAAAGTCCTACTCTATAGCTCAGAGAGCTATATTCAGTCTTCTGTGATAAACCATATTGGAAAAGAATATGAAAAACAGTGATATGTGTATATGTATCTGAATCACTTTGCTGTACGGAAGAAATTAACACAACATTGTAAATCAACTATACTTCAGTAAAATAAACTTTTTAGAAACTATAGGCTGGGGAAGTATAGAAGTTATTCTGGTAAGAAAAGAAATTAGCATTTATTGTGCAGCTAGTATGCATTAGGTTCTTTCAAGTGTGTAATTTTACTTAATATTCACTGACAACCTGATTTTTAAGGATGAACATATAGATGTTAAGTGATTTCCCAGGGCTGCACAACGAGTGTCTGGACCAATATTTGGATCCTGATAAGGTTAAATGCAAAGCCAGTACGATTAGTTACTCTAAGATGCACTGATACACAGTAACTGCCTATGATGATCACTGGCGGAGGAACTGATCCATTCTTCTCTTAAATGTTGCTATAAACTGTCAAGCAAAGAGAATAAAGTAACTCCTCTTCCTTGTTCTATTATATGTAGGCTGTTTCTAAAATACTAACGATGTACTGTTACAGAAGAAATTTAATTCAGAAAATCTTGCAGGAGATTCAGCTGGTGTATTAGTCTTCTGTTGCTACATAATAAATCATTACAAACTTAGCAGTTTAAAATACCACCCATTTGGGACTTCCCTGGTATTCTAGTCACTAAGACTCCACGCTCCCAATGCCCTAGTCGGGAAACTAGATCCCACATGCTGTAATTAAGAGTTTGTATGCCATAATGAAGATTGAAGATCCCACATGTTACAACTAAGACTCAGCTCAGCCAAATAAGTAAATAAAAACATTTAAAAAACCCCACCTGTTTATTAGCTCATGGTTCTGTAGATCAGAACCCTAGCACTATGTGGCTGGGTTCTCTACCCAGGCTGTGTATCACAAGGCTGAGATCAAGGAGTCAGCTGGGCTCAATTCTTGACTGGAGGTTCTGGAGAAAACTCTGCTGCCAGCCTCGTTCATGCTCATTGGCAGATTTCACTTCTTTATGATTGGGCTTCCCTGGTAGCTCAGTTGGTAAAGAATCCGCCTGCAATGCAGGAGACCCAGGTTCAATCCCTGGGTGGGGAAGATCCCCTGGAGAAGGAAATGGCAACCCACTCCAGTATTCTTGTCTGGAAAATCCCATGGACAGAGGAGCCTGGCAGGCTACAGTCTGGAGTCACAGAGAGTCGGACACTACAGAGTCACTAGACCACCTGGTTGGTGGACACATAGTTGTAGAACTGAAGTCCCCACTCCATGCTGGCTGTCAGCTGGGGCTACACTCCACTCTACAGCCACCACATTCCTTGGCCTGTCTGTCTACAACCTAACAAAAGCATGTTGACTCCTTCTTGTGTTTTGAATGTCTGATTTCCATTCGGTGACTAACCAGAGAAAACTACGTTTAAAGAGATCGTGTGGGACTTCCCTGGTAGTCCAGTGATTAAGACCCTGCACTTCCATCACAGGGAGCAAGGGTTCAGTCCCTGATTGGGGAACTAAGATCTCACATGCTGCAACAGCACAAGTGAAAAAGAATGAAACTGAAAATAACTAATGAGAACCTACTGCACAGTTCAGGGAACTCTACAGAATGCTCTGTGATGATCTAAAGGGGAAGAATAGCTGAAAACTAGGGGCTATATGTATATATGCATAGCTGATTTAAGAACTGGCCCATTGGAAAAGAGCCTGATGCTTGGCCAATTGAGGGCAGGAGGAGAAGGAGGCTACAGAGGATGAGATGGTTGGATGGCATCAGTCACTCAGTGGACATGAGTTTGAGCAACTCCGTGAGGTAGTGAGGGACAGGGAAGCCCGGCATGCTGCAGTCCACGGGGTCGCAGAGTCGGACATGACTGAGCGACTGAACTGAACTGATAGCTGATTCAGTTTGCTGTACAGTAGAAACTGACACAACATTGTAAAGCAACTGTGCCCCAATAAAAACTAATTAAAAAAATTAAGAGGTCATGTGCTTAGGGCAGAACCATCTATGCAGTCTCCCTTCCCTTAAAGACAGATTTGCAACCTTAATTACAACTCTAAGACCCCTGCAGAGTAGGATCTACATTTGTGTTTGATTGAATAACTGAGAGAAAGTGTATACACACCAGGGCCTGGGAACTTGGGGGACTGTGTTAGAATTCTGCCTACACAGACAGCTCTGGATTTTCCTGGATTTAAGGAAAGTCTGGTTTACTTTACAAATTTGACTTGACTTTAAACCAGACTTTTCTTAAATCCAGGAATAGGATAGAACCCTAGAATAACACTAACACAGGTATTTTCTTTCTTGGCCTGAAATGGATTTTTGTTTGAGTACTAGTCCTGAAAATATTCTCAGCTTAGACTTTGAATATAGTTGATAATCATACATTAAAACCATTGGTGAGGGGGAAAGTAGAGATTGTTTATCTAAAAAAGAATAATTGTTGTAGTAGCTAATGTTGTGCTTCCTATTGTAACAGGTAAGCCTTGAACTCTCAGCGAGTGGCTTACATAATAGAAGTTTCTTCCCTCATGTAAGTCAAGTCTAAATGGTTGGGGACACAGATAATAATAGCTGTAATAGATAGTAGACAGATAGATAATAGATAATATAGATAGACAGATAATAGATAAATAATAGATAATAATAGTCTTTGCCACTCCATGGACTATATCCTGCCAAGCTCCTCTGTCCATGGAATTCTTCAGGCAAGAATACTGGTGTGGGTTGCCATTCCCTTCTCCAGCGGATCTTCCCAAAGTCAGGGATGGAACCCAGGTACATTGCAGGGAGATTCCAAATCAGTAGAGATCCAAGCTAATGCGAGACTAACATCCTCAATACATAACTTTCTGAGGTCACCATGGGTCTTGACACCTAGCTGGTAGTGGGAGGGCTAGGAGTATTACCAAACCCAGGTCCCACTGCTCGCCCCTCAAAAGCCATTCAAGAGGCCAGGTTGCTGGAAAGGAAGTGAAGTGAAATGAAAGTCATTCAGTTGTGTCTGACTCTTTACAACCCCATGATCTATACAGTCTGTGGAATTCTGCAGGGCAGAATACTGGAATGGGTAGCCTTCCCCTTCTCCAGGGCATCTTCCCAATCCAGGGATCGAACCCAGGTCTCCCACATTGCAGGCGGATTCTTTACCAGCTGAGTCACGAGGGAAACCCTGGTGGAAAGGAAAGTGTGCTTTATTTTGGATAGTGGCAATGCTGGGGACAGGGGCGGGGGCGGCCCTGTCCAGAGCCCAACTGCCCTCACCCCCCAACAATCAAGCCGTAAGAGATTTTATAGACAGAGGAGGGTGTTACATGCAGAAATAGCACAGTCAGCTCTGACAGTCATCTTGAGATTGGTCACTGGTGGTCTCATCAGCAGCATCTTGATAGTTTTAGGTACAGTCTTCAGTTCCAGGGTAGTTTGTTTCCATTTCTTTGAGGCCAGTTCTCAGAATTGTGGCAGCTACAGTCTGGGCATCATGAGTTAACTTCTCCACCTGGGATTTCAGTATCTATAAGACAGGCTATGGCTCAGAATAGTATCTATAGCCCTTCAGAAGGAACTGAAGGTCCTCGACTATGCTTAATGACTAACTTGTTATTATGTGGTCTCTTTTGACTGTTTTCCTTTGTTTCTGCATTTTCTCACTTCTCTGATTAAACTTACTCTTTGACTAAATTTTTTCCACAGACAAAAGGCAGGCAGAGTGTATGATTCAGGTAACTCAAACTGGGGCTCTGTAACAACCTAGAGGGAGGGGACATATGTATACCTATGGCTATTTCATGTTGATGTATGCATGCGTGCTAAGTCACTTCAGTCATGTCCGACTCTTTGTGACCCTATGGACTGTAGCCCACCAATCTCCTCTGTCCAGGGGATTCTCCAGGCAAGAATACTGGAGTGGATTGCCTTGTCCTTCTCCAGAGGATCTTCCCAACTCAGGGATCGAACCAGTGTCTCTAACTTCTCCTGCATTGGCAGACGAGTTCTTCACCACTAGCGCCACCAGGGAAGCCCCATTGTTGATGTATGGCAAAAATCAAACCAATATTGTAGAGCAATTATTCTTCAATTTAAAAAAAAGGCAGGCAGAGGACATGGGGTGGGGGGGATGGAGGCAGAGGCAAGCAACATAGGGTCCTGCTCCATTTTAGAAGGAAGGAAGGAATGGAGAATCATACAGCAAGTTTTTCTAGGTCAAGACTGGGAATAGCATGTATTCCATTGGCTAGAACTCATGCATGTTACCCCATCTGACTGCAAGGGGTCTGGCAAGTGTGGCCTGGCTGTGTGCTAGTGAAGAAAGGAAGTGGGTCTCTTGAATAATAGCCAGTCTCCATCATAGATGTCCAATAAATCCATCTTTACCAGTCTGTTAATATACTTCTCCAGCTTGTAAATAACCAGTGCCATTTGACTTCCAATCTTCAGTGGCTCCGGCAGTTCCATCATGTGAAGTACCCAATTCTGTTCTGCGTGGAACTGTGGTGGAGCTGCGATGTCAAGACAAAGAAGGCAACCCAGCTCCTGAATACACGTGGTTTAAGAACGGCGTCCCTTTGTTAGAGAATCCAAAACTTGGCTCCCAAATCACCAACAGCTCATACACAATGAATCCAAAATCTGGAACTCTGGTAAGGTCATTTTAAGCATTGGCCTAATAACTGTCTTGCATTTGGGAAAAAGAAATTATTAGAACTAAAATAATGTGAGTAGAGGGCTGATGCCACTGCTTTTAAGTAGAGAGAGGAAAGGGGAGCAGGAAGGATGAAGCCACTCACACAGAGAGGTGATGGGAAATGCTGCCATAGGGGATGAGAAGGCAAAACAGAGGACTGGGGAGCTGGGCACACAAAGCTTGGCACCAAGGGCCTGAGGCATGACTGAGATGCAGTCATGATGATGGATCAGGCCTGGAAAGGTACTAAGTGCAGTCTCATATTATCAGGGAAATGCATGAAAACTCTCTTGGGAAATGGAATTCTCCTACACCATTGGTGGAAATGTAAATTGGTTCATTCACTATGGAAAACAGTATGGAGATTCCTTAAAAATACTAAAAATAGAGCTACCATATGACGCAGCAATGTCATGGGGCATATAGTTTTCCTGAGAATACTAATTTGAAAAGATACATGCACCTCAGTGTTTATAAAGCATTGTTTACAGTAATCAAAATGTAGAAGCAACCAAAATGTCCATCAACAAATGAATGGATAAAGTAGATGTGATGTGTGTATATATACGAGTGTGTGTGTGTGTGAAATAATGCCATTTGCAACAACATGGATGGACCTAGAGATTATCATACTAAGTGAAATAAATCAAAGACGAATATCATATGACATTATTTATATGTGGAATCTAAAACATGATACAGATGAACAAAACAGAAACAGACTCGCAGAGATAGAAAGGGCACTTACGGTTACCAAAGGGGAAAGGGAAGGATAAATTAGGAGTTTGGGATCAGCAGATACAAAGCTACTATACATGAGACAGGTAAACAAGGTCCTACTGTATAGCACAGGACACTGTATTCAACATCTTGTAATCAACTATAAGGGAAAAGATTCTGAAAAGTGACCCCATGGACTACAGCCTACCAGGCTCCTCCATCTATGGGATTCTCCAGGCAAGAGTACTGGAGTGGGGTGCCATCACCTTTTCTGATAGAGATTTATATGTATGTATAATTGAACACTAGAGACTAGCACAATATTGTAAATCACCTGTACTATAATAAAAACTTTTATAAAAAATCAGACTTGGGGATGTCCTGACCTCGGTGGCACCCATATAAGAACTGTGCCTATTGCCAGTATGTGATAGGATATCTGTCATTAAACTCTGCCATGACTAGCTCATCAAAAACTCTGTGACTTGAATATCTAATACTTTAGCTTTAGTCCAGATTGAGGGATCAAAAGCTTTTCTAAGGAATATTGATGGAAACCTACTTTTAAAAAAAGCTCTTTCAAGTTAATGACATTTACAAATAAAGGTATTTTACCATCTCGTCTCTGACTTTTCAGGGTCGAGATGGGAGTAAAAGAAGATCATTACATCTGAAACTTTTGTTTTCATTCAAAGTAATGTGTCAGTTTTAAAAATGCTGCATTTTTAGCAGTGCAGGATCACTGCCACAATTGTAAGAGAGTTTTGAAGGCATGGTAATAAAAATTTTAATGAATTTTAAGAGGAGAGTATAATGTTTCTTTTCCTCCCTTCAATCTGCAAGTATACAGTAACATTTAAAACCTAGATCTTCTGGTGACTAATAAAGCATTATCGGTAAAGTGACTGAAGGATCAGCACATCAGTGGGTGTGATTGCTCAATAAGGAAGGACGCCCTGGCCCTTTCCGAGTCAGCAGCCTTAGTCAGCAGGTCCGAGTGATTTTACACTGAGAAACTAGGCAGAAAACCTCCTTTCACACTTGGCTATATTTACTTCGTAGATTTATTTTTTCTCAAAGCAGGTGATGAAAAGCCCCAAGGCGAGTCTGAAATGATATAGATTCACTTTCCTCAGCCCAAAGCCTTGAAATATCTGTGATGTCAAAGGGGTGCACCAGGGTAGAGCCAAGATGAGTTATTTTCTGAGAAATGAGCAAAACAAAGACTCCAGCGTATGGATGACAGTGGCTTCCTTTGAATCCCCAGTTATGCGCTGGAAGATCATTTTTGCTTTCAGTCTAACTTATTATTTACACATAAACCTTGGCTTTGAGTTCATGGTGAATATCTTTAAAGGATCCTGGTTCTTGGGACTGATGATTCTATAAAGTGAGAATGCACAAGAGAAAGCTTTCTATCCCACCATGTTGAAGGATGTAGAAAGGAGAGGGATGTGGGTAGAGAAGAGAGAGGAAAAGGCCTCAAAGAGCTCAAAACCTGACGGTTTCTAGGCACATATGTTACATGAGGTTCTTTTAGGAGTTTACTGATAGAGTTATTGCTTAAAGATATATTTTTTTCTTCCACGAATAGCAATTTAATACTGTTTCAAAAACGGACAGTGGAGAATATTCCTGCGAAGCCCGTAATTCTGTTGGACATCGCAGGTGTCCTGGGAAACGAATGCAAGTAGGTAAGCACGAAATATTGGGATGAACAAAGAGTTTGCAGTTAGAATGTGCAGTTATTTAAGAGTGGAGGGAGCAAGAGATAGGTAAAGGCTAAGTCACGTGAAGGATAAGCCAGAGGGAATGTTTAAAATCAGCTTAACATAATGTTACAAAAAAGCAAAGATGCTGTTTTAATTCACCTTCCAAACAAGCCAAGGATATTTATCATTGTTTTTACAGATTTTGGAATAATTATTGAAATAATATGCTCAGCTGAGCAATCCTTTTTCAAACAAAAGCTCAAGAGTGTTGTTAAGTGCTCAGGGTCAAGGACTGGGAGTAGGGATTTGCATTCCAGCTTTGCCACTTATGAACTGCATGCTCTTGAATAAGTTAATTAACCTCTGTGCCTCAGTCTCCCCCAAATGGAAATAGTGAATACTGTCCTCATAAGGTTGGTATGAAGATTAAAATAATATTCAAAAGTGTTAGGATGGCATTGATGAATTATGAGCACTGTTAAGTATTGGCTATTTTAACTGTTAATTTTTTCAGTCCCCCCAAATACTATGTTTATACGTATTGCAGACTAAAAAGACTGTTTTTTTGTTATTTTGGGGGGTCTTTTGACTGTGCGTTGTGGCATGCGGAATCTCAGTTCCCCAACCAGAGACTGAACCTGGGACATGGCAATGAAAGTGCCAAGTCCTAACCACTAGGCCAGCCGGGGACTCCCAAGACATGTTGAATATAGTTATGGATCCAGTTTGCTGTAAAACATAACTCATATAAATTACATAAAATAAGCTTAGAGTCCAGTAAAATTTGGACTCAAGAATCTTTTCAGATTGCATGAATTTCAGAGTGAGCATGATAGTTTTTTTCAGTCTTACTTGTAATAAAGTATTTTAATTCTTTCTTTTATGAAAGTCATTTGTTTGAAAGTGGTTGTGTAATAGGGATGAGCTGGAGATGGCATCCGCAAGGTTAAAGGTCACTCTGGAGGGCTGCACCCTAAAGCAGAGTACTGAGGGCTCCCCCTGATTCAAGAACTTGTCTTCAGCTTTGTGGGGTCAGGAGTTCATTTATTCAGTGCTTTTTGAGGTATGCAGATGTGTAGGCAGTAATTCGTACTGTGTACAGTTAACTCTCAGCATCATTTTTTTTTAAAGAAAACATTCTTATTAGATTTCAGGATATCCTAAAGTAAAGATATTCAATAGTATACCCTAATTTCCACAAGTTTGAATTCCAGTTCTTTTTGAAATTCAGGTATACATACTATCCACCTAACTGACTCACAAGCTAAACGTTTATAGTCATACATGAGCATTTGCTTAAATTATCACAGAATATCCCTCTCAATGCTGCTTTAGAGTTATTAGAAAAATTCATCTTTTTTCTTTTCTTTAAGTGCTCATATTTAATATCAATTTAGCCTCATCTTAAGAAATACTATCTCTGAAGTCATAATTTTGACATACTAGTTGGTTTTTTCCTAGCATGCAGTAAATAAATACATAAAATTTAGAATTTAGTGTTTTCCTAGTTCAGTTCAGTTCAGTTCTGACTCTGTGACCCCATGGACTGCAGCATGCCAGGCTTCCCGCATCACCAACTCCCGGAACTTACTCAAACTCATGCCCATCGGGTTGGTCCAACTGTCTCATCCTCTGTCGTCCCCTTCTTCTCCTGCCTTCAGTCTTTCCCAGCATCAGGATCTTTTCTAGTGAGTCAGTTCTTCACATCAAGTGGCCAAAATTTGGAGTTTTCAGCTTCAGCATCATCCTTCCAATGAATATTCAGGACTGATTTCCTTTAGGATGGACTGGTTGGATCTCCTTGCAGTCGAGAAGCATCACTTTAATTTGAACATGATTTCCACATACCTACACTTTCTGGTATAAGCTGACTCAAAAGTTAAAATTACTTTAAGGTTCATCCCTTGATCCTAGATGTTTCACATTCTTGGTTGGGAATTCACACCTTTGGAAATTCATAATTCATGAAGTCCCATTTCCAATTTTCTTTTTGAATTCTCACCAAGAACTTGTCACTAAAACCAGATCTGTGACTACTCTAAATCAGTGCTTTGTAAAGTGCAGAAGAACGTGAACCGCAGGTTTGCTGGTTACTCCCAGGCTGCTTCACTGTACAGCTCCACAAGATCCTGCTTCACACTGAGCATGTGGCTCCTTTCCTTTCGGCCCGAATAATGATACCCTCCTTTTATTGTAGCTTTTTCTTTTTTTTTAAAGAAAGAACCCACTATTTTCATACGTGTTACTACATTTTCTATGTAGTGAGGCATAAGGTGGGTAGTATTGAGAATACTTGAACTCACTGAACTTTAAAGTTCACTTGTAACCTGATATTTAATCATATGGATTATTATGTCTCCAAAAGCATGCCAGAGAATGCCATATATTTGAATTTTATTTCTGGATCATAGAACTTTTTCAAATATAAAAGATTCTTATAAAACTTAGCTCTGTTAATATTTCCAGCCAATTTTGAACTGTGTCCTGTAAGAGAGTTAGTTGACCAGACTTATAGAGCATGAAACCATCTGTTGTTTATGGTGTGTCTACAAAAGGGAGCTTTTTGAGCTTTTGCAACTGAATGACTACATCTGTCAACCTTTTTGACACGAGTTCATGCATGGATTCTTTTGCATTCCAGATGATCTCAACATAAGTGGCATCATAGCAGCTGTAGTCATTGTGGCCTTAGTGATTTCTGTCTGTGGGCTTGGCGTGTGCTATGCTCAGAGGAAAGGCTACTTTTCAAGTAAGTAAATGTCACTCTTTGCTACAAAACTTCAGCGGATATTGAGTTTTCTTCTGAGACACTGTCTGTCCTAAGAGGCTCTACCAAACTCTGGAGAATATTTTTGGTTAACTTTCCTGCAGTAGGAAATGTTCAAGATGACACTCAGGTGAGTCATGAAGCATCGTGGCAAACATAGGAAAAGAGCTGTCTCACCACAACATTTCAGGAAACAGAATATGTGAGAATGGAGTGGCATAGTGCACCAACACCAAGAGATGCAAAGTGGGTGGGTATTTATAGAACATGTACATGTATTTAAGATCCTTTTAAGTTAGGAATTGGGCTTCCCTGGTGGCTCAGAGGTTAAAGCATCTGCCTGCAATGAGGGAGACCTGGGTTCGATCCCTGGGTCGGGACGATCCCCTGAAGAAGGAAATGGCAACCCACTCTGGTATTCTTGCCTGGAGAATCCCATGGACGGAGGAGCCGGGTGGGCTACAGTCCATGGGGTCACAAAGAGTCGGACACAACTGAGCAACTTCACTTTCACTTTAAGTTAGGAATTGTGCTTCTTAAGATGTAAATTAATTTCTAGTTTTATGACAAAAATTTCATTGGAATAAATCTGTGAAATGTTTTATCAGTGTAGAACAATGGAATGTTGAATGTCACATTTAGTACAAATATATTTAGAAGAGAATTGTTCAGTAAAAACTAGAAACCTATAGTATTATAGTTGCTTCTGAGGTTTTGATTTCTGCGGGTTTAGGTCTCTTGGAGCTCCTATTTGGTGATACAGTAAGTTTGAGGTAAATGGATGAGATTTTTTAAGTGCTTTATTCTTTTAATGCATTTCTTTACTCCTAGCCATTTTATGGTGAACACTACTTTTGGAATTTAGGTTTAAACATTTTTTTATACCAAAGTAAAACTTAAAGGGAGTTTCTAATGATACCTATAAATATGTATTATAAAATGTTTTCATGAATGTGGTTTCAAGGATATTCCCTATTATTAAAAATAATTGCTCTGTGAGTTAATAAATAGCTGTTCTTTTGTATGGTGTTTCAGTTCAGTCCAATGTAATGTAATCCGGCTGAGTCCCCCTGCTGGTCATCCATGGAAGTACAGACAGATTAGATTGCTCTTTAAAATTCTTGTCATCTCTTATCTCTACCTGCAAAGAATGTCTGAGTGTTTTTATTAAAAATTTGGTAAACAGTTTTTCTTAAAATAATGAATTACTTTAAGGTTTTATATGAATATTATTAATTCATTAGCTAGGAATGTTACTCTCATTTTCATCTAGCAGAAAACCTCTCTAGGAGAGTTGTTTTGTGGAACTTGCATTTCAGAAGGGGTTGGCAAACCGTGACTCATGGACCAGATCTGGTCTGCCAATTGATTTTTCTGTGGACCACAAACTAAGAATACTTTTTGCAAATAAACTTTGCTATCTATCTGATAACAGGGAACTACTGTTGAACACCAATTAAGAAAAATATGCCCCCAAAAGAATTCCATGCTTCTAATTAGTAGACCTGTATTGCTAGATTTTGATTATTATTTTTTTATTTCACTGGGTTTATTGAAAGTTACTTGAAAAAAATCTGTAAGTGCTTGGCAAAAAGTATGCACGTGCTTTTTTTTTTTTACTTTTCATCTTATATTGGAGTACAGTCGATTAACAATATTACGTTAGTTTCAGGTGTGCAGCAAAGTGATTCAGTTATCTTATGATTTCTTAATTCATTGATAAAAATTTTTGGAAATTTGTTTCTCTTTTGTTATATTAGTACCTACTTAATATCCTTGGTTTTACCTCTTTGCCCACAGAGCCTAAAATATTTACCTTGTGGGCCTTTACAGAAAAAGTGTGCCAACCCTCCGTTTAGAAGGTATAAATGTCAGCAAGTGAGAATCAAAATTGAAAACAAGGAATTAATTCCAAACTCATTTTTATATGAATGTGTATCATACCCTATTAATTCTTATATTAATGATATTTACTTATTCTTTTGTAGAAGAAACATCTTTCCAGTAAGTATACTTTCTTAATGCATGCTTTCCCCTATATCAACTGCTTTTTTGTTAATTGTTTAAAGTCAAAAGTGGGAAGTTGGGTTATTTGTGAGGGTTTAATTCTTTGGGCAGTGACTTGGGTTCATCAAGGAACACATCCCACCTCATGCCTACTTGTCAATGATGTTTAATTATCTAGAAGAGAAATGTGCTGTGCTTAGTCACTCAAGTCGTGTCTGACTCTTTGCGACCCCATGGACTGTAGCCTTCCAGGTTTCTCTGTCCGTGGGAGTCTCCAGGCAAGAGTACTGGAGTGGGTTGCCATTCCCTTCTTCAGGGGATCTTCGCAACCCAGGAATCAAACCCAGGCCTCCCACACTGCAGGCAGATTCTTTACTGTCTGAGCCACCAGAGAAGAAATAGAATTTCTTCTAGAATTTGACTTCTTAGGCATTTGCACGATGCTACTTGAAAAAGCTTTTTTTTCTATGTTTCTCTAAATTTAAAATGTTCAAATAAAAATTTCTCTAGCAGTCAATTTTACATTTAATTGGATACCAATTATGTGTCCAGTCTTGTCCTAGGGACTGGTAACACAGCAGTGAAAAAACTAGACCAAAATACCCCTCTGTCCCATGGAGCTCACATTCTAGTAGAGGAAGGCGGAAAGTAAACAAGTACATGAGCTCAGCAGTATGTCAGATTGTGGTAAGTATAAGGGAGAAAAATGCAGCAGGCAAGAGCACAGAGAATGCAGAGGGGAGGAGTGGGGATTGTCCTTGTAAATAGGTGGTTAGGGAGGGCCTCGCTGATGAGGGGACATTTGAGAAAGGTCTGAAGGAGGGAGTGAGTCAGGCAGATAACCATGAGACAGACGCGTGTTCAAGCAGAAAGGAGAGAACGAGGGGAAATGCTGGGCATGCCTGGCGTACCGGAGGAACAATAAGGGGATCAGTGTGGTTGGAACAGAGTGAGAACAACTCGAGGAAGACGTGAGTGCACACAGTAGTGTAGTGGGGGCAGAGTACAGATTACACGCAACCTCTTCCCGGCAGAAGTTTGGCTTTGGCTCTGAGTAAGATGGGACATCAGTGGAAAACCTTGAGCAGAGAGGTAGCATCTTCGTACTTAATTCTTGAAACTCACACTGGCTGCTCTGTTGAGAATGAACTGTAAAGGTGACAAAAGGTGGAGGAAACAGAGAGGCCTGTTAGTTCATTACTAAATAATCTAGACAAGAGCAGATGGGGGATACTCCCAAAATGATGGTGTCGACAAGGTCAAGAAGTGATGGTCAGTCAGTTCAGTAACTCAGTCATGTCTGGCTCTTTGCGACCCCATGGATTGCAGCACACCAGGCTTCCCTGTCCATCACCAACTCCAAGAGCTTACTCAAACTCATGTCCATCAAGTTGGTGATGCCATCCAACCATCTCATCCTCTGTTGTCCCCTTCTCCTCCTGCCTTCAATCTTTCCCAGCATCAGGGTCTTTTCCCAATGAGTCAGTTCTTACCATCAGGTGGCCAAAGTATTGGAGTTTCAGCTTCACCCTCAGTTCTTCCAATGAATATTCAGGACTGATTTCCTTTAGGATGGACTGTTTGTATCTTGTTGCAGTCCAAGGGACTCTCAAGAGTCTTCTCCAATATCATAGTTCAAAAGCATCAATTCTTTGGCGCTCAGCTTTATGGTACAGCTCTCACATCCATACATGACTTCTGGAAAAACCATAGCTTTGACTGTACAGACCTTTGTTGGCAAACTAATATATCTGCTTTTTAATATGCTGTGAGGTTGGTCCTACCATTTCTTCCAAGCAGCAAGCATCTTTTAATTTCATGGCTGTAGTCACTATCTGCAGTGATTTGGGGGCCAAAAAAATAAATTCTCTCACTGTTTCCACTGTTTCCCCATCTATTTGCCATGAAGTGATGGGACCAGATCCCATGGTCTTAGTTTTCTGAATGTTGAGTCTTAAGCCAGCTTTTTCACTCTCCTCTTTCACTTTCATCTAGAGGCTCTTTAGTTCTTTACTTTCTGTCATAAGAGTGGTGTCATCTGCATATCTGAGGTTAGTGATAATTCTCCCGCAGTCTTGATTACAGCTTGTGCTTCATCCAGCCCAGCATTTCGCATGATGTACTCTGAATATAAGGTAAATAAGCAGGGTGACAATATACAGCCTTGACATACTCCTTTCTTGATTTGGAACCAGTCTGTTGTTCCATGTCCAGTCCTAACTGTTGTTTCTTGTCGTGTATACAGATTTCTCGGGGGCAGGTAAGGTGGTCTGGTATTCCCATCTCGTGAAGAATTTTCCACAGTTTGTTGTGATCCACAGTCAAAGGCTTTGGCGTAGTCAATAAAACAGAAATAGATGTTTTTCTGGAACTCTCTTGCTTTCTCGATGATCCAGCTGATGTTGGCAATTAGATCTCTAGTTCCTCTGCCTTTTCTAAATCCAGCTTGAACATCTGGAAGTTCACAGTTCATGTACTGTTGAAGCTGGCTTGGAGAATTTTGAGCATTACTTTACTAGCATGTGAGATGAGTTCAATTGTGTGATAGTTTGAACATTCTTTGGCATTGCCTGTCTTTGGGATTAAAATGAAAACTGACCTTTTCCAGCCCTGTGGCCACTGCTGAGTTTTCCCAATTTGCTGACATATTGAGTGCAGCACTTACACAGCATCATCTTTAAGGATTTGAAATAGCTCAGCTGGAATTCCATCACCTCCACTGGCTTTGTTCGTAGTGAAGCTTCCTAAGGCCCACTTGACTTCTCATTCCAGGATGTATGGCTCTAGGTGAGTGATCACACCATCATGGTTATCTGGGTCATGAAAACCGTTTTTGTATAGTTCTTCTGTGTATTGTTGCCACCTCTTCTTAATATCTCCTGCTTCTGTTAGGTCCATACCATTTCTGTCCTTTGTTGTGCCCACCTTTGCATGAAGTGTTCCCTCTAATTTTCTTCAAGAGATCTCTAGTCTTTCCCATTCTGTTGTTTTCCTCTGTTTCATTGCATTGATCACTGAGGAAGGCTTTCTTATCTCTCCTTGCTATTCTTTGGAACTCTGCATTCAAATGAGTACATCTTTCCTTTCATCTTTTGCCTTTAGTTTCTCTTCTTTTCTCAGCTATTTGTAAGGCCTTCTCAGACAATCATTTTGCCTTTTTTGCATTTCTTTTCCATGGGCATGGTCTTGATCCCTGTTTCCTGTACAGTGTCATGAACCTCATTCCATAGTTCATCAGGCACTCTGTCTATCAGCTCTAGTCCCTTAAATCTATTTCGCATTTCCACTGTATAATCATAAGGCATTTGATTTAGGTCATACCTGAATGGTCTACTAGTTTTCCCTACTTTCTTCAATTTAAGTCTGATTTAGCAATTAGGAGTTCATGATCTGAGCCACAGTCAGCTCCTGGTCTTGTTTTTGCTGATTGTATAGAGCTTCTCCATCTTTGACTGCAAAGAATATAATCAACCTGATTTCGGTATTGATCATCTGGTGATGTCCATGCGTAGAGTCTTCTCTTGTGTTGTTGGAAGAGAGTGTGTGCTGTGACCAGTGTGTCTCTTGGCAAAACTCTGTTAACCTTTGCCCTGCTTCATTTTCTATTTCAAGGCCAAATTTGCCTGTTACTCCAGGTATTTCTTCACCTCCTACTTTTGCATTCCAGTCCCCTATAATGAAAAGGACATCTTTTTTGGGTGTTACTTCTAGAAGGTCTTATAGTTCTTCATAGAACCGTTCAACTTCAGCTTCTTCAGCATTACTGGTTGGGGCATAGACTTGGATTACTGTGATATTGAATGGTTTGCCTTGGAAATGAACAGTGATCATTGTGTCATTTTTGAGATTGCATTCAAGTACTGCATTTCCAACTCTTGTTGGCTATGAGGGCTACTCCATTTCTTCTGAGGGATTCCTGCCCGCAGTAGTAGATATAATGGTCATCTGAGTTACATTCACCCATTCCAGTCCATTTTAGTTCACTGATTCCTAAAATGTCGATGTTCTCTTATAATCTCCTGTTTGACCACTTCCAATTAACCTTGAGTCATGGACCTAACATTCCAGGTTCCCATGCAATATTGTTTGTTATAGCATCAAACTTTACTTCTATCACCATTCACATCCACAACTGGGTGTTGTTTTTGTTTTGGCTTCATCTCGTCATTCTTTCTGGAGTTATTTCTCCACTGATATCCAGTAGCATTTGGGCACCTACTGACCTGAGGAGTTCATCTTTCAGTTTCCTATCTTTTTGCCTTTTCATACTGTTCATGGGGCTTTTAAGGCAAGAATACTGAAGTGGTTTGCCATTCCCTTCTCCAGTGGACCATGTTTTGTCAGAATTCTCCACCATGACCTGTCCGTCTTGGGTGGCCCTACACGGCATGGCTCATAGTTTCATTGAGTTAGACAAGGCTATAGTCAGTTGGTGATGGTATTCTGAATCTGCTTTGAACAATTTGCTAACTGGATGTGTGCTTTGAGGAGAAGAAAGAAATCAGACATGGCTCCAAGGCCCTGGGAAGGATGAAGTGTGAAAGGTTTACTGAAGTGTGAAAGGTTTTGGGAGGAGCATGTTGGAGAGTGGGGTTGAGGATAGGTGGAGACCTCAGGAGTGCTTTGCAATTTTAATTTTTGAGATGTCTATTATACTTCCAAGTAGAGATAATTAGTGAGTAACTGAGCACATGAATCTGGGGTTAAGGAAGCATCTTGACTGGAGTCAACCAGGGCTTCCCTGGTGGCTCAGATGGTAAAGAATCTGCGTGCAATGCGGAAGACCCAGGTTTGATCCCTGGGTCAGATCCCCTCAAGAAGAGAACAGCAACCCACTCCAGTATTCTTGTGTGGAGATTCCATGGACAGAGGAGCCTGGTGAGCTACAGTCCATGGGATCGCAAAGAGTCAGACACAACTGAGCGATTAGCACTTTCACTCTTCTTAACTAGAGTTAGAAACTTAGGAGTCATTGGTGCATGAGATCTGTATGAGATGACCACGGTCTCCAGTTTATGTGCAGTTGGTTTGTCACTGTCCTCCTTGTATGTATGGAAATGGCAGACCCAACCTGGAGCTTATGGGCATTCTTCTCTCCTCAGGCACCATGGCTTCAAATGCCATTGATTTTCTGTTTCTAGACTTGCTCCTCAGTGCTGGTCTCTGAGCCCCTTAACACCCCAGGACAAGTCCAGGGTGAGGTCTGAGTTAGCAGTAGTTAGTTCAGGGGTGACCTTGGGAAAGCAGAGTAGCCTGATGATATAGCCACAAACCCCGGGCCATTGTGAAGATTGCTGCTTTTATTAAAAAGTAATTGTAGGGAGGGTTATGAACAAAGGAGAGGCATCATCTTATATATGGAGAAAGGCTGACCACGCTATGGTGAGGGAGGTTTTATCTTTCATTCAATCACAGTGTGTGTCTATTAACCCAGACAGTAATCTGGGAGAAAATATCTTTATTCCTAGATATGTCTCCTATTTGTCAAATCCATCTCCCTCAAAATGTATTGGATAATGAATTGGATGTTTCATTAGCTTGCTAGAACTGCTTTAAAAGTGCCATAGACTGGTGGCTTAAACAATAGAAATTTATTTTCTCATAGTTCTGGGATCTGGAAGCCCAGACCTCTTTCCTTGACTTAAAGATGGTGCTCTCCCTGTCTTCACATGGTCTTCCCTCCATACATGTTTATGTCTAAATTTCCTGAAAGATGATGCTGTGAAAGTGCTGCACTCAATATGCCAGCAAGTTTGGAAAACTCAGCAGTGGCCACAGGACTGGAAAAGGTCAGTTTTCATTCCAATCCCAAAGAAAGGCAATTCCAAAGAATGCTCAAACTATTGCACAATTGCACTCATCTCACATGCTAGTAAAGTAATGCTCAAAATTCTCCAAGTCAGACTTCAGCAATACGTGAACCGTGAACTCCCTGATGTTCAAGCTGGTTTTAGAAAAGGCAGAGGAACGAGAGATCAAATTGCCAACATCCGCTGGATCATGGAAAAAGCAAGAGAGTTCCAGAAAAACATCTATTTCTGCTTTATTGACTATGCCAAAGCCTTTGACTGTGTGGATAACAATAAACTGTGGAAAATTCTGAAAGAGATGGGAATACCAGACCACCTAACCTGCCTCTTGAGAAATGTGTATGCAAGTCAGGAAGCAGCAGTTAGAACTGGGCATGGAACAACAGACTGGTTCCAAATAGGAAAAGGAGTATGTCAAGGTTGTATATTGTCACCCTGCTTATTTAACTTATATGCAGAGTACATCATGAGAAATGCTGTACTGGAAGAAACACAAGCTGGAGACAAGATTGCTGGGAGAAATATCAATAACCTCAGATATGCAGATGATACCACCCTTATGGCAGAAAGTGAAGAGGAGCTAAAAAGCCTCTTGATGAAAGTGAAAGAGGAGAGTGAAAAAGTTGGGTTAAAGCTCAACATTCAGAAAACGAAGATCATGGCATCCGGTCCCATCACTTCATGGGAAATAGGTGGGGAAACAGTGGAAATAGTGTCAGACTTCATTTTTTGGGGCTCCAAAATCACTGCAGATGGTGACTGTAGTCATGAAATTAAAAGATGCTTACTCCTTGGAGGAAAAGTTATGACCAACCTAGATAGCATATTCCAAAGCAGAGACATTACTTTGCCGACTAAGGTCCGTCTAGTCAAGGCTATGGTTTTTCCTGTGGTCATGTATGGATGTGAGAGTTGGACTGTGAAGAAGGCTGAGCGCTGAAGAATTGATGCGTTTGAACTGTGGTGTTGGAGAAGACTCTTGAGAGTCCCTTGGACTGCAAGGAGATCCAACCAGTCCATTCTGAAGGAGATCAACCCTGGGATTTCTTTGGAAGGAATGATACTGAAGCTGAAACTCCAGTACTTTGGCCACCTCATGTGAAGAGTTGACTCACTGGAAAAGACTCTGATGCTGGGAGAGATTGGGGGCAGGAGGGAAAGGGGATGACCCAGGATGAGATGGCTGGATGGCATCACGGACTCGATGGACGTGAGTCTGAGTGAACTCCGGGAGATGGTGATGGACAGGGAGGCCTGGCGTGCTGCGATTCATGGGGTCGCAGAGAGTCGGACACGACTGAGCGACTGAACTGAACTGAACTGATAGGGATATCAGAAATATTGGATTAGGGCCCACTCTAACTAGTTTAGTTAACTTAATTACCTTTTTAAAGACCCTGTCTCCAAGTACAGTCACATTCTGAGGTACTGGGGGGAACTGGGACTTGAACCTGTAAGTATTTGGTGGGAATATGATGCAGCCCATAACAGATCAGTGAAATAATAGTCACTGTGTAGAATTTTTTTCCCATGGAAAAAATGAAATTTGAGGTTGTAAAGATCAAGCTTTCAAAATGTTAAATCTTGGTGAGTTGGTGAGTTAAAAGTTAGTAAGTCTCTGGTTTGCATATTCTGCAAACTTTGTTAGTATCTAGCCTGAGGCTACAAGTAGATTCACAGGGCTTCACACATACTGATATATTGTTGCATGCTTTTCTCTGTGAATATCACCTATAAATATAAGAAATTCAGTTAGGAGTGCTGGGCTTTTTATACCTCTGCTAAGATACATGTTCTTCTTCCTGTTGAGAAAAATGTATGGAGGTAACATTAACTGAAAGAGGATATGTATTTTAGAATTGGAAGCAATAATGTAGTAAATGTTCTTTTTTTATATTCCACAAACAGGAAGAGTAGTTCTGCATCTAAAGCCACTACCATGAGTGAAAATGTGAGTATTTTTAAAGCATATTTACAGAACAAATGTGTTTAGGGAGTCGGGCAGGGAAGTGAGTTAACTGTATGGAATTGATGGATTTCTGCATTTAATATACCTTGTATCCATGTCTACCATTGGTCTTTAGAAGGAGCTAAATAAATGTTAGCTCACATCCCCCTGCCCGGGATGGCTGTGTTTGTAGAGCAGTGGGGCTCTCCCATCCCATTATTTTCTGACCTGGTGTTTTCTATTGTTAGTCAGCCTTCTTAGCATCATTAGATCTGGCATTGTCAGCTCCATTTTAAAGATGAGGAAATTAGGACACACTTCTCACAGGATGACAGTGGCCAAGCTGGGACCCACGTACCTTTATCCTTGTCAGCTTGACTGAGCAGATGGCTTGCCAGAAGAACTGTGGGTCCGGACTCTCCTGTAGTTACTCAAAGCTCTTGGAAATTTAAGGGATATGGAATGTCCTCTGCTTTTGCAGAAAGGAACATTTCAGAAATCCTTGAAAAGATGCAAGAATTATCGAACTCAGATGGTTAAGGGAACATAATTTGGACGTTTGGACCCTTGTGTCCTTTTGACTAGTAAGCACTCCAGAGAAGCAGTCAATATGATCATTGCTCAGATTTTATAGCTCTTTGGATGGCTATTCAGCCTTCTGGACTAGCTTTCAGGAATACAGTGGGAGGAGGGAGGTTTCCCATGTTTTTGAAGTCGAATTCCTTCCTTGATAAGTGGAGCGCTGCTTCCCTAAATCCCTTAGTACATTCTGCAGGGATTCACTTAGGTTTCCTTTCAGTAGAGCTTAGGGTGAGGCATGGACATCAGTTTTTTAAACACTTCAGTGACTCTGATAGACACTAACCTTTGAGACCTACATAGTAACCCACAAAGTTTTTTCTACCAAAGATTTTAAAAATTGTCTACTCCAGAATCTATTGTGGAAGTCACTTTATTTTGTGGTTTGCAGTGCCGAAGCCTGTTGTTCCATAGAAGACAAGCAACATGGAACTCCATGTTTGCTCCTATAATTTGTAGGAAAATAACTCAAGTGTGGAATAAAATAATCTCATCCCACCAAACAAGAAGAGATACTTGGTGGCTGAGTTGAAAGAACAAAAGCCTCACTTTTTTTCTTGGTCTTCCTCTCCGTTGCCTTCATTAGCTGAGAACTAGTGTCTCCAGTTCGAGTTCTGCCCTAGAGCAGGGTTTCTCCAACTTGGCACTACCGACATGTTCTTCTAATTCTTAGACAAGAATTTATATAAAAAACAACAGTTTCTTCTAAGGCTTGTCTAATTAATTTTTGTAATTTCACATAATTCTTTGATGTGGGGGGCTGTCCTGTGCATTGTAGAATGTGTGGGAGTACCGACCACCACCAGCTCTGTGCCAGTAGCATCCTCTTAGCAAACAAGATTTCTCCTGCTCAGATTCCCATTCCTACTTCTTTATTCTTTAGGCAGAGTTTCAGAGATTTGTCTCCTAATATTTATTTAACTTCCCATAAAATAGATTGAATTAAATATATTTGGTTTGTACCTGCAAGATTCTCATAATGGGTATATCTTTATACTCCTAATATTTCTATATTTCTTAATATATGAATTAATACATCATATTTAAACTTGATTTTTTCTTTCTTTTCCTAGGATTTCAAGCACACAAAATCCTTTATAATTTAAAAGAATCCTACCTTGGCAATACACCAAAACCACAGTTGTTGCACAAGTTATTAAACGATTATAAAACAGCTTTGTCTTACATTTGCGAAGAGGTACATGAGGATATGAAATTGGTATTGCATTGTAATCTGTATGACTGCTAAATCACTTGAAATTTTTATACAAATAGTTCTGTCAGCACATAAAATACAAATCTGGCTTCTTGTGTCTTGACAGAGGTAAAGGAATCAAAATACTTTGTAATATTCTGGCGCTTGTGAAATGTTAAATATCCTAACTTCTAGCAAAAGTTACTAAAATGTATCATTCTGGTTGTGAAATGAATCCACAGAGTATGAAAACATCAGCCACATGTACCCTCTGTGAGAGTGTGGTTTGGAGGGTTCAGAAAAATACTCTGACAGACACAAAAGGAGCCTCTGGTCTCATTCCTGCGAGAATCCTCCTTTTCCTCTTATCTAATCCTTATTCTGCTGCTCGTTTATCACTGATCTAGTCACAGAACGGTGGCAGAATGGGTCTCATACCCAAGGATATCACTTCACCCAAGGATTTCACTTCCATTTCTGAGAACCACAAGCAACATGAAGAAAAATACCTAATACCAGAGCTCACTCACCTGGTGTGTGTCCTTGATTTCTTCATTAAACATCATTTTGAGAGTCAAACACAAACCCAAGTGTCTCATTTCACCCCCAGAGCTGGTTGTTGCCATTTCCTTCCCCTGAGACTCCTTTGAAGGGGATCAGTGACCTTGACATCCAAACTCGCCACTGGAGCCGATGCACATAACCCTGTTGATATTTGCCACTGTGTGATTGTGACTTCACATCTGTCTCTAAAAACCAAGCAGTGAAATTTTACATTCAGCCAAGTCCCTTGCCAGCACTCTGCCAGTCCTTTTTATGGCAAAGTCAGGGATATGGAGGGGAGGAGCAATTGTCTAACCAATAAAATGAGATGAAACAGCTTGAGCGCCCTCGGGTTCCTGGCACCCTGTGCCACACTTGATACATAGAAGACACAGGAGAAATGAAATGAAAAAAATGGGTCTGATCATCTGGTTTCTCAACTGATAGACCACGAAGACCTCCAGCTAGTGTTAGAAAGTGAAAATTCCAATGATCCGTGTAATAGGTGAGCAGTTAGATTGTGTTAATAACATAATCATCTAGAACTTATTTTGATTATTCAAATCATATTGAAAAAACAATATGGCTAGGGCATTCCCAGTTCTAGGCAAATCTCGATGAAAAGGTCTCTAACTGCCTTTGACAACTTTGAACATGGTTAAGCTGCTTTTGGACAACAGACCCTGGTGACTCAGATGGTAAAGAATCTGCCTGCAGTGCTGGAGATCTCGGTTCAATCCCTGGGTCGGGAAGATCCCCTGGAGAAGGGAATGGCAACCCACTCCAGTATTCTTGCCTGGAGAATCCCATGGACAGAGGAGCTACAGCCAATGGAATCCCAGAGTCGGACATGACTGAGCAACTAACACTTTCACTTTTCAAGCTGCTTTTAAGAGTCCACTCTTTTTGCCCAGTGTGTGCTAAGTTGCTTCAGTTGAGTCCGACTCTTTGTGATCCTAGCAAATCCCTAGGATTCACTGGACTGACAACTGGATTAAGTACTCACCTAGAGCCGAATATATGCCTGGACACGTCACTAGTCTGTGACATTCAGTGATTCTCCCCAGAATTCTTACCCTTCCAACAATTTCTGTAAAGGGCCAAGAAGTAGATAGTTCAAACCATACAAGGCCATATGGTCCCTGCTACAACTGCTTGGACTGTACTCAGCTGTGCCATTTTTCATGCCATTGGAGCATGAACAATAGTTTTTTTTAAAGGTCTCATTTGTGTTATTTCATAAACAGTAAGCTATTGAGGGTAGCAATATCAATAACCTCAGATATGCTAATGAAAAAGACTGATAACACTCTTAAGGCAGAAAGCAAAGAGAAACTAGAGAGCCTCTTGATGAAAGGGAAAGTGAAAATGCTGGCTTAAAACCTAACATTCAAAAAACAAAGATCTTGGCATCCGGTCCCATCACTTCATGGCAAATAGACAGGGAAACAATGGAAACAGTGACAGACTTTACTTTCTTGGGCGCCAAAATCACTGCAGATGGTGACTGCAGGCATGAAATTAAAAGACACTTGCTCCTTGGAAGAAAAGCTATGACAAACCTAGACAGCATATTAAAAAGCAGAGATATTACTTTGCTGACAAAGGTCTGTCTAGTGAAAGCTATGGTTTTTCCATACATACATCATACATCATATGTATACATACATCATATGTATGGATGTGAGAGTTGGACCATAAAGGCAGAGTGCCAAAGAATTGATACTTTTGAACTGTGGTGTTGGAGAAGACTCTTGAGAGTCCCTTGGACTGCAAGGAAATCAAACCAATCAATCCTAAAAGAAATCAGTCCTGAATATTCATTGGAAGGACTGATGTTGAAGCTGAAGCTGCAATACTTTGGTCACATGATGCAAAGAACTGACTCATTGGAAAAGACCCTGATGCTGGGAAAGATTGAAGGCAGGAGAAGGGACGACAGAGGATGAGATGGTTGGATGGCATCACTGACTTGATGGATGTGAGTTTGAACAAGCTCCGGGAGTTGGTGATGGACAGGGAAGCCTGGTGTGCTGCAGTCCATGGGATTGCAAAGTCGGACACGACCAAGCAACTGAACTGACTAACTGATAAACAGCAAGCAGTCAGGATCTGGCCCACATGCAGAGTTTCCCAGCTGCCAGTGGACAAGCATTAAAAACAAAACATTTATCATTATAATTCTTAGAGCACTTTTTGTTTCCATGAAGTAAAATTGTGTTGTATAAAGGTTGGGGCTCTAGAATCTAATAGCAACTTTTGTTTTGTTTTGATTGTATCATTGACTGTTGTAACGAGATTTATTTTTAGTGGGGAGTTTAACCTAACTAAATCTGGAACAACTGTTTTTCAATACAGCCTTGCAAAGAGCTTCCTTCATCTCACAGTTGGTTTTGTCTGATTAGTCTACATTAAAAGTAGCAGAATGTGTTCAATTTTTTAGCCCATTTAATGGTGCAGGGGAAGAGTCATCCACCTATTGTTGTTCAGTGAAACCGAGGAAACTACTCCCTCTTACTCTTTGTAGCTACAAGGCTAAAGCTTTAGCTGCTCAAGATGAGAATCTTATCTCTCAGTCTGGGTACCTGCCAGCTTTTCCAGTGCTAAAAAAAAAAAAAAAAAACTGCTCTGAAAATAAAATGCCGAAACTATTTATTGAACACTTTATATATGTCATGGAGGGTTGGGTGGATAGAGGTGAGGGTATATAAAACCTCATTCACCTCAACGACGTATAAAAAGAGGGCAATGTCATTTTACAGATGAGGAGACCGAGATGAACTGAGTCAATGACTGCCAAGTTTACAAAACCAACTGAAGAGGCAGAGTCAATGTGACCCAGGTCCATCTGATCCGGAATGTTCTACACAAGATGTTTTTTCTCAGCCCCAGCATTCCTTTCTTCTCACATTCTTCTCCCCAAGGACACCTTCCTTTCCTCCTCAGTAATCTCTGGCCCATGCACTCCTGTCTAGTCTCACAGCCTGTGATGCTTTGTCCTCCTGCCCAGGTTAGAGTGATGGTGGGGAATTCCCGGGTGGTCCAGTGGTTAGGACTTGGAGCTTTCACTGCCAAGGGCCCTGGGTTCAATCCCTGGTTGGGGAACTAAGATCCTACAAGCCACATGGTGCAGCCAAAAAGGTTTTTAAAAATGCTACCTATCCATTAAAAAAAAAAGTCATGGTGAATCATTTTATCCCCTCACCACAGATACTGAAATCTTTCATCTTTTTTTCAAGATTGAAGCTGACCATGATAAATACATTTATATTACTACCACTCTATCTTTAATCAGTTTTTAATCTATTTATTCAGAGACTCCATCATTCATTGGCACACTTTTAACTACTTTTATCTCCTGCTATTAGCTCATACCTTTTGTCTTCTGGTATCTTCCCCCCTCGATCACCCCCTCTCCTAGTAGCAATTTCAGTCTCACCATTCTGAAGGTTCCTTTTTGCCCTGGTCTCTCTCTCACACCATCGGTCAGCCATCAGGTTACTTTCTTGAACACTGTCAACTCCCTTCTCGCTTTTGACCCATCCCATTGCTAAAAGCTTTCACTCTTTTCCTTTACTTAGTCTGACTGAGGTCTAATCATCTTAGCCTGAAATTCCAAGTGTTAAATCACTCAGTTATGTCCCACTCTTTTTGACCCCCTGGACTTATAGTCCACCAGGTTCCTCTGTCCATAAATTTTCCAGACAAGAATACTGGAGTGGGTTGCCATTTCCTTCTCCAGGGGATCTTCCTGACCCAGGGATCAGACCCAGGTCTCCCGAGTTGCAATCAGATTCTTCATAGTCTGAGCCATCAATTGGTCATCAATTGAAATTCAGAGGTACCCCCAACCCATCCCCACCCACGTTGTCATATTGTCACCCCTGCCTGTTCAGTTACATGCTCTGCTGTTCCTCTTTAGTTGCCTTACACACCTATTAAACTGAATTAAGGTCATTTTATCTTAACAACCCTTTGTTTCTTCTTTACTTGGAGAGCTGCTGATTCTCCTAACCACAGGGTATGTAAATTCTAGTTATTTTTCAGGACTCAGTTCAAATTCCACCTTCTCTGTGAAAACTCTCCTTGCTGGAAGAAGTTTCTTTCTTCTCTAAATTTCTGTAGCTTTTGATTGGTTTTCTTATGGCACGTCTTGATTTCCATTTAATACAGTTATATAGGTACATCTCTGGCATCACTACCAATTGAGAAGTACTTTGAGAAAAGAACCATGTTTTATGTACACCTTTATAAACCCCAGCATATTTAACCATTAGGGCCTTCCCTGGTGGCTCAGATGGTAAAGACTCCACCTGCAATGCAGGAGACGGGTTCAATCCCTGAGTCAGGAAGATCACTTGGAGAAGGGAATGGCAACCCACTCCAGTATTCTTGCCTGGAGAATTTCATGGAGAGAGGAGTCGGGGCTACAGTCCATGGGGTCACAAAGAGTCAGACATGACTGAGTGACTTTCAAGTACTGAATTTTTAAAGATCAAAAGAGCATTTGGAAATGGCAATTCAGAGTATTTATTGATAAAATTTTTCTATACTTAGAAAATAATTGTATTCTGTAATGTCATTATAATCCATTTATTATGCAGTCACACAAATTAATTCTCCATGAACTAAGGCTGGACAAAAATTATTTTTCTATTATTCTACTCCTTTTAGTTATTAGGTATCCACTTGCACATAGTTCTTAAAAAGATGTTAAAATGTTTTTTCCTCTTTCAAGTTTTAAAATTTAACTTTCGATCCTTTATTTTTTGTTGTATATGGGCTTGGGAAAGTTTTAGTAGTAATAACTGGCCAGGAAATTCAAAATTAACTATCAACTTTTACGTACTGATACTTAAGTTGTTGTGCCCCATGCAGGGGCCAAACAGTGAGACATTGAAGTCTGGAGCAGAGAAAGGTCTACTGCATGAGCTAAGCAAGGAGTATCTGCTCAAAATGCCTGAACTCCCTGATGGTTTTGAGGATTTTAAGGGAAGTTTTAAAGCAGAATATGGTGGTGAAGTAACAAGGTGATGTCTAATCTCAGCCTTCTGGATCTGCAAGCTTGTGGCCAGCATGTAGTAACTGTCCTGTGAGGATTCTGCAGAACAACTGAACGGTATGCATCAGGTTGTTATCCACAGCTCTTTGTGGGGGGTGGGGTGGGGTGAGGCGGCCAGGGACTCCTGTGCACTAACTGCTTGAGCCTGCTCATTGGGATTCAGCATAGGAGACTATGTTTCTTTTTTCCCTACAAACAAGAAACAGGGGACACAGAATTAGTGTATGCCATAATTCCATGTGACCAAGCTTTTTTAAAAGTACTAATTAAAACATACTAGAAGGCAATGGCACCCCACTCCAGTACTCTTGCCTGGAAAATCTCCTCCCATGGAGGAGCCTGGTGGGCTGCAGTCCATGGGGTCTCGAAGAGTCAGACACGACTGATCGACTTCACTTTCACTTTTCACTTTCATGCATTGGAGAAGGAAATGGCAATCCACTCCAGTGTTATTGCCTGGAGAATCCCAGGGACGAGGGAGCCTGGTGGGCTGCCGTCTATGGGGTCACACAGTCGGACACGACTGAAGCGACTTAGCAGCAGCTGCAGCAGCAGAGTATAATAGGTCTTTATACTTTTGACTAAGAAATGTTCTCAAAACGAACAGTTGTGTCAACAAAGGACTTACCTTCTTTTAGATTGAGGGCAGATGCTCCATTTTATGATGTTTCAACACTGAACGTGGGACAAAGTGCTTCTTAAAGATGTTCTTAAAGATGGTGTAAAAATTGAGAATTTTTATAATCAGTTGTTAGATCCCTCAAGTTAGTTGCCATTTAACTTTTCATTCTCAACCTTCCTTTTCTTCCATTTAACTACCATCAATTATACTGAAGTTGCTATAGGTCAAAAAATTTATTTTTCTAAATTTTAGGATACCGTATAGCAAAGAGAATGAGAAAAAGTTTTATATCCATGTAACAGACTTGATTGGGACTTTTTCTGTTACCGGAAGGCTGACAAGCACCTCATTTTCCAAAGAAACTCGTAACTAATTTGGATATAAACACCTGCTTCGACGTTGTGCCTCCCTGAAATTATTACCATGGTTCTCCTTTACCCCAGCACACAAAATCCATAAACTGAACTGTGTAGGGATGGAGAGAGAGAATGTGAAAGTTGCTCAGTCATGTCTGACTCTGTGAACCCATGGACTGTATAGTCCATGGAATTCTCCAGGCCAGAATACTAGTGTGGGTAGCCTCTCCCTTCTCCAGGGGATCTTCCCAACCCAGGGATTGAACCCAGGTCTCTCGCATTGCAGACGGATTCCTTACCAGCTGAGCCACAAGGGAAGCCTGAGACAGAGAATGAATTGTCCAAATTGTGTGTCTTTGTCAAAGCTGTGAGTTCCATTCCCTAACTCACCCCAAGGCAAGTAAAGAGAACCGCCTGCAACAATTGAAGGCACCTGGCAAATAGCTATTTGAACAAACGGAAAAGCTATCAAGGAATAGAGCAGAGGAAATGGTGAGGCACCTATCTTCCCATTGTGTCTCAAAGAAAGGATCTCTTTTCGGTGGTCAAATTGGCAGCTTGGAAAGCAGATAGTTGGTCTTGAGCCTTCCTGTCACACACACAAGACTAACATCTGAAACAAGAGACTGTGGACTGTATGGCTGAAGTGGGAGTGGAGGAGAGTCTGTAAGAGATGGGTGGAGTGGACCTCCCATTTTGGGTAATCTGCATGAGGAAAGCTTCTAGCCCACACAGCGCTCCAAGAACTCATACATTGAGCGTCTAACCAGAGTCAGCACTCTGCTGCCACACCAAGGGTAGCAACAGTCAGAGACAGAAAATCCTACACTAAATGGAGTTAAGTGAAAACTGCCTAGAACAGAAGCCCTCTTTGGTTGTTAACAGTAGCATGAGACACACACGTTACCAGGTAGGCACATGTCCCTTTCTGGTTCCCATACCTTTCCTCAACACAACTTTGTCCTTTTAAGAACACCAGGGCTTCCCTGGTGGCTCAGACGGTGAAGAACCTGCCTGCAATGCAGGAGGACCCGCGTTTGATCCCTGGGTCAGGAAGATCCCCTGGAGAAGAGAATGGCTACTCACTCCGGTATTCTTACCTGGAGAATGCCATGGACAGAGGAGCCTGGCTGGCTACAGTCCATGGGGTCACAGGGTCAGACATGCCTGTGCAGCTAGCACTTAACACTTTCACCAGGTTTAGATCCAGCTAACATGGTACGCCATAGTAAAAATCTATTCCTTTCGAACTGAGATGACCTAGTAAGAAAGACTGTTTTTCTCAACTTCACTTTTTAAAAAAAATCTCCAAAGTTTTACTTTGGACACGTATTTATTGACACTTAGAGTGTCAGCTTTAAAAAGGCACAGTTGCCTCTTAAAAAAAAAAAAGAACTGTCTACTTACTGAAATTTTGACACACCTGCTCTGCCACTTATCTGGCACATCTGCTCAATATTCCATCCACTGGGCAAACACCACCATACAGCTTAATCTATTTTCAAGGAAATTCCTTTGTAGAACCCCCCTCTCCTCCGCCCCCAGCTTTCCCTGATCTATCCGCATAGCCTTGTAATAAACACAGTGACCATTACACTGTAAGGGGAGAGGAGGGAAGTGAGTTACTGGGGTAATAAAAACATTTAACACATGAGGAGACGGAAGTTAAAACATAAAGGTAAGTCCCTGGACGTATTGACAGTCACACTCGAGTTCCCTGAAAAAGTTATGGTCAATGATTTCTGAACGGTTTCTTCATATTCTGGGAGCAGGTGTGACATCCTCTGCTGAGAACATGCCTTCCTTCAGTCAGGGTGGCTCCTCTCCAGCAGTAAGTCTCCAAAATAAACAGGACACCTCAACACTCTAAGAATCTGGCGAGTTCAGGGCAAATGGTACTCAGTTAATCTAAGGTCTCCATCTGCTTTCATATAACCAAACAGGAGGATCCAAAAACAAAGAATTCAGGGACTTCCCTGGTGGTCCAGTGGCTAAGACTCCAAGCTCCCAATGCAGGGGGCCTGGGTTCAGTCCCTGGCAGGCAACTAGATCCCACATGCTGCAACGAAGAGTTCGCATGCCACAACTAAGATCTGAGACAGCAAATAAATAAAAATAAAGTAAAATCAATCAATTAAAAACCAGAATTCAATACACTCAGCTGTATATCTAACATCACCAAATAATTTATTTGAAATCAGAATTAAAAGAACATTTGACAGCTGTGAAATGTATATTTATTCTGTTACTTCTGGCCAGCTGAAAACTCATCTAGGACAAACTACCAGATCCAGTTTACATTACTTCTTCAGGACTGTGGTTTCTCGACAACTTCAAACTTGGGGTCTAAAAAGAGGAAAGAAAGGTTCAAACTTAGCCATATTGCAATAAAGCATATTTTCTAAAAAACTTTAATATTTATCTCACCCGTCTTCCAATTTTTTAAAGAAACATCTATATGTAAATGTAACTTAAGATTTATTTAGGACTTACAATGAACCAGGCTCTATGAATTTACATATATTACATCATTTGACTACAGCTAAGACGACAGTATAATCTTACCCAAATGTCAGATGAGAAAACAGGGACCAGTTAACTATCCAGAATCACATAGCCCATAATGATACTGTCAGGCATTTGATTTTAGGTCCCCACCGTTTAACCTCTATGCTATGTGATCTCCAGTGGCATTTACCCCAGAGCCTGCCACACATGCCACTGTCCTAACACGTTCACACATTCAGTTCAGTCACTCAGTCATGTCTGACTCTTGCACGCCATGCTTCCCTATCCATCACCAACTCCCGGAGCTTGCTCAAATTACATTCATGTGTAATTGTCATTTAATCCTCCAAACAACCAATGTAAATATTCTCCACTTAAAATAATCTCAGTGAATCTGTGATTACAAAGACTTACCTTCAAATGTGAAGTTAGGGAACGTATTCATGTCTGCTTTACCATACATTTGCTTAAGCTTAAAAAGCTCCCGGTCTAGGTCCTGCTGATACTCTGGGCCAGCATCAACAGGTCCTCCAGATGTCCTGTAGTATACATGACCAAGTAAAGGTGTATTTTAAGCATTAGTTTACAGAAACAAAATTAAGTTTCACAGACCTTCCAAGCGTAGAGAAGAGCAGACTTTTCTGAAAGGTAACAAGTATTTCAATTTGAATGTAACCTCCAACAATTTTAAATATGAGGGTTCACACAAATGACACGACTTCAAACAAAACATTCAAGGTCTGTCAGGATTATTAAAAGTCAGAATCTCTCAGCGTCTGAGCAAACATAAGGTGTAATGGCTAAGTCTATGGGCTTGGGGTGAATAACTGCTTGTTTCACTGTCAGTTCCACAATCTAGTTACTGTGTGAACTACAGCAAGGCATGAAGCACTCTAAACTCTAGTTTCTACACCGACAACTCAAAAGTCTTACCTGACGGTGCTGAGAGAATTAAGAGATTGTGTACGTGTACCACTTATGGACCAGTGCAGTTATCTACTATCACTATGCTTTAAATCAAACACCACTGAAGTGTTTAAGTCTCTGTAAGAGCCGCCTATCAAAGAAGCAAATTACTTCCCATCCTTAGAGGTTTTACCATTTAGAAGAAAAAAAAATAACATTTATAAACATTTATGCCGAGAAAGCAGTCAGGGGATAACCTTTAAAGGCACAGTTTAACAAAAAGCTACTAGAGGTGAGGGGTCACTTTTGCTAAGCTAAACAGGGAGATTTCATTTTAACAAGGTGGCATTTGTGACAAACCATGCATTTGGGTCAGATTGTAATTTGAGACATTCTAAGACTCAAAAGCAAAGATGAGAAGGTGGGAAAGCATTGGCTGTATGTGGGGAATGCTAAGCAGCCTAGATGGAAAAGCTAGCAGGACCCAGATCACAGGAGGCCCAGAATGTAAAGCCTGGATGTCTGTATTTTGTTTGCTAAGCAATAAAATGACAAAGAGTTGTGCTTTGTAAAGATAAACACAGCATCATGGACCAGCTGGGCTTCCCTGGTGGCTCAGATGGTAAAGAGTCTGCCGGCAATGCAGGAGACCTGGGTTTGATCCCTGGGTTGGGAAGATCCCCTGGAGAAGGGATACCCACTAAAGTGCTTGGAGAATCCCCATGGACAGACAAGCCTGGCAGGCTATATAGTCCATGGGGTCGAAGAGTTGGAAACAACTGACAGATTTTCACTTCACGGACCAGCAACGGGCCAATTAGACCTAATTAACTATTTGTACAAATTCTTGTTTGTCATAATGTTATTGTCTGCTTATCAATGAACAATATAATAAAAAAAATCTAAGTGAAAATTCCATCAAGGCTAGTATTTTCACCTATGCCTATGATAAAAGCATAGGATCTTATTTGGTATTTCCACAAAAAAAATACTGAGCCAGCTCTAATTTAAGAACTTGTTAATGTTTCTTGTCATGGACTCAGTTTTCTTCTCTATCAGCATGTACAAGAGAAATTTTCTATGATAACAGAATGCTCTGTGTCTGTGCTGTCTAACATGGTAACCACTAGCCATATCTGGTATTGAGCACCAGAAATGTGGCTAAAAGGTAAATGAGGAACTGAATTTTTATTTATACTCAATTAGAATTTGAATAGTCACATGTGGATAACAGCCACAGAAATATATAGCGCAGTTCTAGATAGAACCTTCAACCAGATACTCTGATGACTGATGATCATTATCCAGTTCTTGGATCCACAAGCTTTTGGAAACATTACTCTTCCATGCCACCTTTCAAAATGTACCAGCTAGAAAAGAGGATTCCTTCCAAGAAGTTCCCCAAACACTGAATGTGTCACTACCTTATCATTTAACCTATTTTACCTCCTATTATATCTACTTGCTTACAAACTTTGTACCCTCGTAGACTTGAAAAATATTATGGAAATGCAGAAATGGCTTCTTTCTTTGTAGCCCACCACTCTCAATAGTCCAGTGCTCTGCATATGATAGACAACTAAATAAAACAAAACTCTGAACTGATCTATGTTACTTTCCCAAAGATTTGACAGTTAAGTTTGATAATAGCTAAAGTCATCAATCACCTTCAAAACTGTATGGTTCTGTAATTAGGTTTTCCCTGGACTTGCTTTATGCCATTTCAGAGTCCTTTGATAGTCCCAGAAATATATTAACTATGGAAGTAACGTTAAAGAAAAAATGCTGTGCTTATACATTTCTTCCCAAATCAATTTAGTGGTCCCAAGATCACTAAATTGAGAGTTAAGAATATTCTGAGTATATTTTCCCCATAATTAGTTTTATGACCTTAGGATAATCATTGTCTAAGGGGCTTGATTTTTCTCAAATATGGTTCCTAAATGATTTCCAAGATCCTGGTATGGATCTTGTATGAATTGTATGGATCTTGTATGGTATACTTGTATGAATTGACTCCAGTTTATAATAAATGACATTACAGTGGATATATCTAAAATGGCATTAGATTTAATGCAATTCTCCCTGGGAATTCATAAAATTTGAGACTTAAAAAAAAAATCAAGGTCCTCATCTTTTTCTTTTGGAGCAGCTAATGAGCCTGTACCACAGGGATCAGCTCAGTGAAGGTCTTAGACACTTTGAAATGCCAAGTAATTTTTTTACCATCTCAAAACTTACATACTTTGAATATGCACATTAACACCAAAGTCAACGATCTACCCACTTACTGTCGCTTAGTTCTATATTCTCTAATCTTGTCCACGAAGAGTTTCTGCACAGGATCAAGCTCCTTATTAAATGCCACTGCTGTAACACCAATGTTCCTCCTCAAAGAGACTGAGATTGCAGACTGAACAACAGAGGACAACCTGAAGAGTCTCTGAAGAATCATGGTGATCCTGTTATTGGAAACAAGAACCAACATGGGAAGATACATTAAGATAGATATAATTGTAAAACCCCTGTAAAAGTGTTACAGTGGGTACCTAATTCTACTAAGTGCTACAGAACTTACCAGAACTCAGTGAATACTAAGAACGGTCACCTGACCAAAGATCCCTTTCCCTCTCTACCCCTCACTGCAAGTGTTTTGTTTCTCAAGCAAAAGGCCCTGGGATCTAGCAGCAGTTCAGAATCACTCAGGCCTGCATGTACCTCCACTAGGTCAGATGCAGAAAGAAAGCACAAAATCTGGGATGGGGTGTTTCTTCTCCACGAACTTTTTAGTCTTGACTGCCCACCCTCAGCAGAGAGACAGTAATACTGGTTCCCAAATTAGCGTACCAGGTTCCCCTGACTCCCTCAAAAGGCAAAAAGGGATATAAGCAGGGAGCCTGGAGACAGCTGCCTCAGCCTCAGTTTGCATTTCACAGGCCCACAGGGAGAGAAGTATATAGCGCAGTTATACGCTCTCCTGGTGGTACAGCTGTAGGATTCCAGGCATTCACGAATACTGTAGAAACCAGATCTGAGTCCAAAAGAACCAGCAAGAAAAAACAGCAAGGGAGTCAAACAAAACAAAACAACACACACACAAGGGAGTCCACCAACAAGAGAGGGAAAATCAAGCAGTACCACCTCATCAATGAAAGAGAATTTGTGAGAAAGCCTGAATTTTAAGGACTTAAAGACCTCTAAGTTCTTAGACTTCCTGAAGCTAAAATACATGATTTCCTAACTAAAAAATTATAGTATGTATATTACAGGATGATCTCAGTTGAGAACTCACTTAAGTGTCTTGAAAAGATCTAACATAAAAGCATCACTTATATGCAAGCAGGAATTCCAAAAGAAAAAGAATAAGGAGATCACAGAAAAATTAGAAGAAATTGCCCCAGATTAATAAAAGGCTGACCAAGCCATGTTGGAATGATAGAGTCACACTTCGATACAGCCTGGTAAAACTTCTGAACCTTAAAGTAAAACCCCAACACACTAACATGATTCCCCAGGCTTCCCAAATCAATTAAACAAGCACCGTCACACCGAACTGTTAAATTATAACGCTACTGCTCAAAGTGTGGTCTGAGGACTGTCGGTAGTACTGTGTTACTGCTCCACTGTAGTATCAAAATTGGGAATAACCATTTAGAAACTTTTACAGCAATCTGACAGAGTAATTCGTACCTGCAGAATTCAATAGTGAAAGTGAAAGTCGCTCAGTCTCGTCCAACTCTTTGTGGCCCCATGGACTATACAGTCCATGGAATTCTCCAGGCCAGAATACTGGAGTGGGTAGCCTTTCCCTTCTCCAGGATCTTCCAAACCCAGGTCTCCCACATTGCAGGTGGACTCTTTACCAGCTGAGCCACAAGGGAAGCAATTAAGAGTTCATATTTTGTGTCTCCATGTTTTGACTTTCATCTACTAAATTTTCCAGTAATTCATTTTTACTGGATTCTTCAAAGATATCCACAAGGGCTAGGGGGAAAGTGGCCCTTTACTAGTGAGTTGGAAAGCATTAAGCCAGAAGACTTAAGAGTGGCACTGCAGTTCTCTAAGCGCATTGGGGATGTCCCACAGGAAATGCCTGGCAATGTCTGAAGACATTTTTGGTTGTCCTGACAGGGGGAATGTTACTAGCCTCTAGTGGGTAAAAACCAGGATGCTGCCAAAATCCTATAACAAAACAACAATAGCAGCCTCCCCACAACAAAGAAATATTTGGTTCAAAACGTCAATAGTGCCAGGGAAGCCCATGAACTAGCACATAAAAGACTATCAAAATAAATCCTACCATCTACCATACTTCACCTACAGGATGAAAGAAAACTATGTGAATGACCTTAAGGTGCTACTTGGAGGAGGCAATGGCACCTCACTCCAGTACTCTTGCCTGGAAAATCCCTTGGATGGAGGAGCCTGGTGGGCTGCAGTCCATCTAAGTGAACGACTTCACTTTCACTTTTCACTTTCATGCATTGGAGAAGGAAATGGCAACACACTCATGTTCTTGCCTGGAGAATCCCAGGGACGGCGGAGCCTGGTGGACTGCCGTCTATGGGGTCGCACAGAGTCGGACACGACTGAAGCAACTTAGCAGCAAGGTGCTACTTCCCTGGCGGCCCAGATGTAAAGAATCTGCCTGCAATGCAGGAGACCCGGGTTTCATCCCTGGGTGGGGAAGATCCCCTGGAGAAGGGAATGGCAACCCCCTCCAGTATTCTTGCATGAAGAATCCGACGGAGAGAGGAGCCTGTGGGCTACAGTCCATGGAGTCACAAAGAGTCGGGGACACAACTGAGCGACCAACACCCAAGGTGCTACTTAATATCATTCTCACTTTACAGATACAGAAACTGTGGCTTAGAGGTAAGTACCCGATCCCAGGTTACACAACAGAATCTGACAGGACACAAATACATTTTTAAAATTGTGCAACTCAGTGTATACTTTCCCTTTTGGCAACATAAAAACAAACAACATTCCCCAATAGGGTCACCGTAACATCTGTTCAGACCTAGGTATTCTGCTAAGTACTTCCATACATATTCTCTTCTGGTACCCTTACAGCAATCCTGTTAAGAAACAGAGCAAAATATTCTTAAGCCTCCTTCACAGATAGTAAGACAGTTTATTAATGATCCCCAAATCACACCTAATTGTGCATGGTTTTCTTACTGAATTCCAAACCTATACATCAACACCTCTCATCCCTTCAGAAGTCTTATCTTGCTCTCAAACTCATCTAAAAAAGGAACACATAATCTCACTATCAAAACTTGTTCCTTCTCCTCTGTTTCATTTTTTCCCCCGACGATTGATTATCTATTGAGAAATATACACGTCATTACACAAATAGGTATTGACGTGTCCGACTCTTTACGACCCCATGGACTGCAGCCCACCAGGCTCCTCCATCCATGAATTTTCTAGGCAAGAGTACTGGAGTGGGTTGCCGTGTCCTTCTCCAGGGGATCTTCCCGACCCGGGGATCAAATCCGGGTCTCCCGCATTGCGGGCAGACGTTTTACCGTCTGAGCCACCAGGAAATCCAAATATGTATACAGAGTATCAACTATGATTAAGTCCTCTTTTCGAGTACTATGCGAGGCCAAGCACGCCAGCTATGACAGGGATTGGACATACTCAAAGAAATTGGGGAACGCAACAGCTAGAAAAGAACACAGCATAAGAGGCCCTGTGCTGAGAGGGAGCATGGCTCTCCCGTTTACAGTCATGACTGGCCAGTCCAAGCTTAGTGCTTTCCTCCAGGAAACAGTGATGTAAAACAAAAGCTGCTTAACCAAGTTTCAGCACTACCAACATCTTTAGGTGGCGTCCAAACTTTTAAGATGACTACTGTCTTTTTCTCTCAAGTTCTATGCCTAAATAGTTCAGAACCACCTCTCACGCTTCTGGGATAAGCAGGCCTGGCTGCAGACCGGCCCTGCGGACATGATATGACCTTGGGCTGCCCCAGACGGGCTGCAAGTCCACGAAGCGCCGGCCTCCCTACCGCCCGCGCCACCCTGAGAGCCAGGCTGGCCCTCAGAGAGGGATTGTCTGGCTCCTTATTCAATCTACAGCAAACTTCAAGGCCGAAAGGCGCCGAGGTCGAAAATGACCCCGGGCCAGGTCGTGAAGGCGCCCCGGGACACAAGGTTGCTCTCTTTTCCAGCGTCCTAGAGGGAAAAGGGCATCCCAGACTTCGTGAAGAAACCCATAACCCAAGTCCCAAGAGGCCACGTAGGTCCAGTTACCCTCCCAGTCACCTTGCACTCAGTGCCGAGCCGCCAGCCACCGCCGCCGCCGCCGCCCCGTTCTACTTCCGGCCCTGGCTCCGCCCCCACCCGCCTATCCGCCATCGCAATGCATTATGGGCCGCCGTTTCAGACGGTCGACGCTCACCGGACAGGAAGCGTCTCGGAGACACTGCGACCGGACGGCTCTAGGTGAGACAGAAGCCAAACAGGAGGAGGAAGTGGAGGGTAAGTGCTTCCGGGTCCTCTAGTGACGCCTCCGCCATCTTTCCTTCGCCCAACTTGACCCGCTCTCTTCTTCCCTCTCGGAAACCGTGTGGTTTACGCATGCGCCATTGGACTGGCCTGTCCCCTAGTTCAGTCCCCCCGGCCCCGAGTCAGCGTCCTATTCCTTGGTTGACGGGGGAGAGGGGGTATTTGTTGGGGTATACGATTGTGCAAAATGACAGTGTAAAACAAAGCGAACTGGGGCGTTGCTGCTACATTGTGCCTCGTGAGCCTCCGTTGCCTCAGGCGTCCGTTTCGCGCAACCTGCTGGGAGTTGTAGTCCCGGACCCGGGGGTGCCTGGGAGGCGGGAGGGGGGTGGTTGGAGTTTCTCTGCGCCGTTTTCGCGGGAAGGGCCCAGGGGCCTCCCACTTCGAGTCGTGGGAGCTGCGGGTCTTACCGGGAGAGACCCTGCACGTGGAGCCCGCGCCGCTGCGCTTCTCAGCCGGCTCTGGAGCGCGGGCGGGGGCGACGGGGCCGAATCCGGAGCGGGTGAGTGCGGTCGCGGGGGAGGAAGAGAGCGCGGGCCCGCGCGGGCCGGCTTCGTTCCGGGGCCTTCTCCCCCACCGCGGCCCCCCCGCGGCCGCCTCTGTGTTTTGTTTCCGCTGGTCCCCGGCGCTGTGACTCCCATTTCCGTTCGTGGAGACTTGAGGGAGCCGGGTGGGGAGGGGCGGGGGAGGCTGTGCGGGGAGGGGCGGGGGGCGCGCGGCGCGGGGCTCCGCGAGGTCGCGCGCCCCCGGGGCCCGGGTAGTTCCTGTCACCTCTCGCCGCCCCCTCCCCGCCCTGTGACCCTGCTCGGCTGCCCGCCGTGCTTCGCAGCCGCCGCGGTCGAAATCACCTGATCCCGACGCCCCTGGGATCTCACAGGACGATGCCATATCGATCTTCTTGCCAACTCAGCGATGCGCTCTCCCTTCCCGTCCAGTGGTCTTTCTAGAATTGTCTTGCAGTTGCGTTAAAGCCATCTGTTTAATGTTTGGGACATTGGGTTTCTTTTAAAAACGAGGAAGTGAAACGAGAAAACGATGGGTTACTGTAGCTTGTCAGCTTTTTAAGTTTGCTTTTGCAGGCTGGAAGATAAGCCAACAAGGTCTTTGTGGTTAGGAATCCCAGTTTGATTAGGTTAACGGCAGGGAGGACCACGCCTAATGTTGCACTGCAAGAGATTAGTGATTTAGAAAGACTCGCGGTAGTTCTGAGTCTTGGAGGCAGCAAAGGTTTAGAAGGGTCCACGTAAGCAAAGAACTGGGCAGGGATAACGTTCTTAGGTATTGTATTGTCTTAATGTCAAAAGAAACTGGGTCAACTAGTTCGAAACTGGAGGGAACAATAAGTTCTCTCTCTCTTAGGATTTGATTCAAGCTTTCCAGCCTTAATTATTTTCAGACAAATTCTGACGCTAGATGGACTTACGTCAGTTTTACCTGGATTGCGTTTACAGGAGCAGTGACATGAGGCATATATCATCTTAAAATAAGAATCTAAATAATGAGCTAGGTGTTTAATGGAGGAGCAGGTGGAGGCTAAACAATTAAAACTGTCGACTTGTCTCCTTCCAACTTTTATTTATAAAACTTCAAGTCTAAAGGAAAATTCAGAAAATTACACACTGAAATTGTACAAGGTACACCGTCACCCCCAGAGACACCACGTTTGCCACACTTTTTCCACACTTGCTCTCTCTCTGGGTGTATACACACAGATGTCTGTGTTTACTTTTTCTTAGCTATTGACTTTTATCTTTAAAAAATGTCTTTTTTCTCAGAATATTTAATAGTATTTTTTAACTTGAGAAAAACTCCCAGATTACATTTGTGTTTATTTATCCTTCATTTATTTACTGTCCTTCACTATGAAAAATTATTCTAAACTCTAATAATGTGCTCCAATGGAGAATAATCCTCAAATTTATCTGTGGCTTTAAAAGATAGTGGTAAATATAACTATTTTAAAGAATACTAGCCTTTCCTGGAATTTTTAGTTAAATATAGATTTGTATTGTTTTGTGAAGTGTTCTGAACGCAGGTTAGGTTTAATCCAGGAAAAACCAGTGTCAGGGGACATTTTCCTGTGTGGAAAGTCTCCAAGTAATGCTGTCTTCTCCATTTTCTTAAGTATTGACATAGAATCCTGGGCAGTTGGCTCAAGGAGAAGAGCTAAGACCCACTCAAGCATTGATGGCAAAGATTTGGACAGCTTGCCAAATGTCTCCATTGCTTTAGGCTAAATTTAGAGAATTGAGAAAGATCAGTTCAGAGATTTAAGTAACCCAGTGTTTTCCAAAAGTGTGTTGGATTCATCGCCGCCCACCCCCACCCTGGCTTTGGCACCTTTTAGAGTCCGATCTCTTAACTTTTTTGAAAGATCACAGTATAAATTTCTTTTAACAACTCTCTCTTAGTGCTTCTGTCAAAAGGTGTGCCAAGTATCCCTGTTGATCAAAGCCCTTAGGGTCATTTCTCTGGTAATTACAAAAAACTGGATTCATCTTTTGGTGGGTGTGAGACAAAAGACACAACCAAGCCAAAGATCAGAAGAGATTTATTACTTAGAGCAAGAAGAACACTGGGGGATCTTTCCCAAAGCAGCAAAATTGGGAAAAGTCTTAAGCTAAGGGTACATGCATATTTATGAAGGAGCTTGAAGAGGAGAGTTCAAGATAGGATTGGGGCAGAGGTTGACAGCAACCAAGCTTTAGTTGATTGAAGTCACAAAGGTCAGAAAAGATCAATATTATCATCCTTTGGGTTATAGTTGATCTAGTGGTTGCCACTAGAGGAGGGTTTAAATTCTGCAGAGCAGCTCAAGAAAGTGCTTCAGGCTAATCTTTACCATGGAAACAGAACCTGGAGTTTTTATACTGATTTGCTATCTTTGCTATTGTTATTCCTTAAGAGCATTATTACTGAGATCTATTCAAGGGTAAGCATTGTGGTTAGGCTTAGATCTCAAAATGGCTTAGGACAAAAATGGCTTCTGTTTGTCAAAAGCCATGCCTGATTCTTCTTTTCTGGGGACCTCCTACCCTATCTGCTTACAGTGCTTTCTTTTTTTTTTTTAATTGTTTATTTGAATTTTATTGGTCATCCTGCATGACCTGTGGGATATTAGTTCCCTGACTAGGGCTGGAAACCATGCCCCCTACATTGGAAGCATGGAACTTTAATCACTGGACCACCAGGGAAATTCCTAGAGTTCTTTCTGCTTTTCTGAAGTCCCTAGAAAATTCATTCATTTTAAAAGTTGGTTATGGAAATGGGAGTGGGCTTGCTCGTGGACCCTGAAAGATAAAACAGAAATGACCCTTTTAAATGCTGTCCTGCTATAATATAAGCCTTAGTCCATTTCTCACCTTTTTTGGTATGGTTTTTATGCTTTGTGTGTGTGTGTTCATTATCTCCTTGTTTCTGACTGTTACTAAAGTTCCGTAGTGTGCGCTGCTTCCACCTTTTCTTGTGTCTGCAGTGCTCTTACCACGGGTTCGTGTATTGGCTCCTGCTTTCAGCTGTCTCCAGCAAAGCTACCCTTAACATACTAGTATCAATCACTGTGAGAATGTCTCTGGAATGCTTATCTAAGGGCAAGATTGCTGGGTCATAGGTATAATCACTTTATTTGAGCAAGTGCTGCTAGCTGTTTCTCCAGAGTAGTCAGTCCTGTCTGTCTGCCATCTGCAGAGGCAGGATCCCTGTGCTCCAAGGTCCCTGCTGCTCCTCTTTTCAGTATTCAACATTCTGATCTTTGCCACACACACACACAGAGTAAGGTGAATAGCTTGAACGTGAGCATCTCCTCGTGTCCTTAGCCGTTTTGGTTTCCCTTTAGGTGAGTTTCCTTCTTTACCTACTTTGCTAATTTGTTCTGACTTTTGGGGGATTATTATCAACTTGTTCACTGTGTATTCCAGTTATTACTTGCTTATCATATATGGATATTGGAAATGTCTTTCTCTACTCTATATCCTGTCTACCATCTTAACTTTTATGTAATGAAATTATCAGTTTTTTTCTTATGATATATGTTTTTGGAATTTTAAGAAATGAATGCTTTTTTAAGAAATTAATCCTTTTTTATCCACCAGAAAAATTCCTCCACTTTCTTCTATTAGTTTTATAGCTTTACCTTTCACATTTAAGTCATCTAGATTTCTGGAGTCAATTATGTGGTGTGAAATGGTTCTTATCAGTCTGTTCAGTCACTCAGTTGTGTCTGACTCGTTGCGACCTCATGGACTGCAGCACACCAGGCCTCCCTGTCCATCACCAACTCCCGGAGTTCACTCAAACTCATGTCTGTTGAGTCGGTGATGGCATCCAACCATCTTCTCCTCTGTTGTCCCCCTCTCCTCTTGCCTTCAGTCTTTCCCAGCATCAGGGTCTTTTCCAATGAGTCAGCTCTTTGCATCAGGTGTTCAAAGTATTGGAGCTTCAGCATCTGTCCTTCCAATGAATATTCAGGACTGATTTCCTTTAGGACTGACTGGTTTGATCACCTTACAGTAAGGGATTCTCAAGAGTATTCTCCAACACCACAGTTCAAAAGCATCAGTTCTTTGGCACTCAGCTTTCTTTATAGTCCAACTCTCATACGACTACTGGAAAAACCATAGCTTTGACTAGACGGACCTTTGTCAGAAAAGTAATGTCTTTGCTTTTTAATATGCTGTCTAGATTGGTCATAGCTTTTCTTCCAAGGAGCAAGCATCTTTTAATTTTATGACTGCAGTCACCACCTACAGTGATTTTGGAGCCCAAGAAAATAAAATTTGTCATTGTTTCCATTGTTTCCCCATCTGTTTGCCATGAAGTGATGGGACCGGATGCCATAATCTTTGTTTTTTGAATTGAGTTTTAAGCCAGCTCTTTCACTCTCCTCTTTAACTTTCATCAAGAGGCTCTTTAGTTCCTCTTCACTTTCTGCCATAAGGAAGTGAATTTGAGGTTATTGTGTATCATCTGTGTATTTGAGGTTATTGATATTTCTCCTGGCAATCTTGATTGCAGCTTGTGCCTCACCCAGCCCAGCATTTTGCATGATGTACTCTGCATATAAGTTAAATAAGCAGGGTGACAATATACAGCCTTGATGTACCCCTTTCCCAATTTGGAACCAGTCTGTTGTTCCATGTCCAGTTGTAACTTGCCTTTTGACTTGCATACAGATTTCTCAGGGGGCAAATAAGGTGGTCTGGTATTCCAGTATCTAAGAATTTTTCACAGTTTGTTGTGATCTACACAGTCAAAGGCTTTGGCATAATCAATAAAGCAGAAGTAGGTGTTTTTCTTTAATTCTCTTGCTTTTTCTATGATCCAGTGGATGTTGGCAGTTTGGATCCCTGGATCTTCCCGAGCCAGGGATTGAACCCAGGTCTCCCTCATTGCAGGCAGATTCTTTACCAGCTAAGCCCCAAGGGAAGCCCAAGAATTCTGGAGTGGGTAGCCTATCCCTTCTCCAGCATATCTTCCCAACACAGGAATTGAACCGAAGTCTCCTGCATTGCAGGTGGGTTCTTTACCAACTGAGGTATCAGGGAAGTCCAAAAATGGCAGCTGTTTGAAATACAGGAGCCCCAAGGATCTGCTCATAGGTGAAAGTTGCTCAGTTGTGTCCGACTCTTTGCAACCCCATGGGCTGTCTTTACAGTCCATGGAATTCTCCAGGCCAGAATACTGGATTGGTTAAGCTCTTCCCTTCTCCAGGGGATCTTCCCAACCCAGGGATCAAACCCAAGTCTCCTGCATTGCAGGCAGATTCTTTACCAGCTGAGCCACCAAGGAAGCCTCTTTGGTTGTTACAACATTCATTTATTAAACACACTTTAATACAGTGCCTACAAAAGGAGCGGCACTGTTCAAAGTTCTGTGTATACATCTATCAACAAACATGCCTTCCCAGGTGAGCTTATGCTAGTCTAGAAGGTCAGTCCCTACTGGGTTACTGCCACCAGTGTTTTGCTTTAGTGCGCCTGTTGAATTCCACAGTTTTAACACATAGTGTCAGTTAAGAAATAGGCTTTATGAAGAAAGGAAAGAGTGACTAGGCTGTGGTCAGCAAGAAAGGAAAACAAAATCCCTTCATTCTTCTGTCATCCCAAACAAAACCTGCTGGGGCCTAGGCATTCTGCTGGACGTGCATGATGCGTATCTGTTCCAGTGGGGAGCCCCATCCTCTTATTATTCTTTCTTGTTATAAAGGAGCTGTGAGAGGAGCCTTTATAATGAGGGAGAAATCAGATCATTTTTGTACCGGAAAGTCTAGATTCGGATGCCAGAATTTAGAGACTAAGTTATCAGAAAACCAGCTCCCCAGTAGTTGGAGATTTTTGGACCTGAGGAGAGTTACAACCTTCTCTAAAGTGGGAAAGAAGACTTACTAGTTTCCTAGAACTACAGTAACAAATTACTACAAACTTAGTGGCTTGAAAACACCAACTTACTATCATACGTTCTTGAAGTCAAAAGTCTGAAATGGGTCATTCTGGGCTAAAATCACATGTTGGCAGAGTTGTATTTCTTCTGGAGGCTCTGGGGGGAGGGTCTGTCTCCTTTCTTTTTCGAAATTTTAGAGACTGCCTGTCTGCCTTGTATTCTGGCTCTTTTTTTTTTCATCTTCAAAGCCAATCACAGCCAGTCAGTCGTCCTCACTTTGAATCTTTCTGGATCTCTCTAGATTCTTCCTCTCTTAATGATTCTTGTGGTTTCACTGGACTCACCTGGATAATCAAGGATGATCTCTGTATTTTAAGGTCAGCTGATTAGTAAATGTCCCAAGAAGCACAGTGGTAAAGAATCTTGTCTGCCAGTGCAGGAGATGCAGGAGATGTGAGTTCACTCCCTGGGTCTGAAGATCCCCTGGAGGAAGAAATGGCAACCCACTCCAATATTCCTGCCTGGGAAATTCCATGGACAGAGGAGTCTGGCAGGCTAGAGTCCATGGGGTCTCTAATAGTCAGACCCAACTGACTGACTGAGCATGCGCAACAACCTGTAACTTACAGCATTAACACCTTGGAAATGGCCATAAAGGAATGCCAACATATGCAGCTATTTTATACATTACTTAGCATTTTATAAAATTATAACATTTTAGTATTGATAGTGCAAATGGTACAGAATAGCACATAATGTATCAATGGTACAAAAATCAATGGAAGCTTAAAGTCATAAGTAAAAATTTTACATGCGAGAATTAAAAACTGATGTAATAGTTTGATTAAAAGGTATAAAACCACATCTGAAAAATAATCATAAAGAATTCTAGTGTGTAATCAGGGCAGTAATTCACATATCTATGATTTTGTTACTTTATTTTGCCATTTGAGAATATTGTACTGGCATGTATAAGGTATGTAATTTGTAACATAAATCATAGCTTGGGTTAATTTTTAATTGGCTAATTTTTAATTTAGCTTACTCTGTCAATAGTGGTTTATAGTAAACTCTGCTAATAAAGTACAGCTTTTTAGCTGGACAGTTGTACATTTTTCAACTCCATGTTGATCCCCCTCATCCCCTCCAAGCTGTGTGGCATGTGATTATTATCTTAGTTCCCTCACCAGGGATCAGACTCACACGCCCTGCAGTGGAAGTGCAGAGTCCTAACCACTGGGAATTCTCATGTTGATTTTTAAGGTGCAGGTTTAAATCTGTTATTAAGACTGAACTGCTGTAATAATCGACATGCCTTTCACTTGATTTTGAAGTAATCTTGTTGACTGAGACTAGGGTCAAAAACATCCCAGTAAATCCAAGGGAATGATATTGATGTCATGGCAGACTGGTAAACACCATTTAAACAAAAACTGGTTTATAAATATTGCTTGTGGATTTTCTTTTCTATGTGAGGATTGCGTCCTCCTCTTCTGCTTACCCTCAGGTTTTATTTGATTTGGGTCTTCTGGTGTAACGTGTCTGCTTATGCATTTCAGAATGTCTTAAAATTTAACTCTTGTAGGGCTGAACTTTTGAAATACTTCAGCCATGACGAAAAGAGAAGCAGAGGAGCTGATAGAAATCGAGATTGATGGAACAGAGAAAGCAGAGTGCACAGAAGAAAGGTTGGTATTTTTTAAATTTACTACTTTTTGTAAACATGCCTAATTAAAATAAGAATAGCCAAGTTCTTTGAGGACCTTTTTTTTTTCCCTCCCAACTGACCTCAGCATTTTGAGGGATAATGTATTGCCTTTTTCCTCTGACTTGATGGCTTTGTAGCTGGGAGGAAAAGATAGTTTTAAACTAAAGATGGTAGTAAGCATAGCTAATAATGGTCAAGCAATTGATCGTGGTGGTTTCTACTCTTCAGGCACTGTTGGATTCTTTTTCCTTTTGTCAGTGCTGATTTCTTTTATTTCAGTAAGAGTTTAATTCACAGCCTGAACTAGTTACAAATAGTAACTATCAGGAGTACATCAGTAAATGAGACTCTAATCTGCCCTGGTAGAGACTACGTGATATTTGAAGAAGCACACAGCTGTATGAGCCATCAGGCAGGCAGGCAGGCAGTTCAGTTGCTTAGTCATGTCTGACTCTTTGCAACCGCATGGACTGCAGCACACCAGGCCTCCTTATCCATCACCAACTCCCAGAGCTTGCTCAAACTCATGCCCATCGAGTCAGTGATGCTATCCAACCATCTCGTCCTCTGTCGTCCCCTTCTCCTGCCCTCAAATCTTTACCAGCATCAGGGTCTTTTCCAATGAGTCAGGTCTTTGCATCAGGTAGCCAGAGTATTGGAGCTTCAGCTTTAGCATCAGTCCTTCCAGTGAATATTCAGTACTGATTTCCTTTAGGATTGACTGGTTTGATCTCCTTGCAGTTCTTGGACTGAAAGACTCTCAAGAGTCTCCTTCAACACCACGGTTCAAAAGCATCAATTCTTCGGTGCTCAGCTTTCTTTATAGTTCAACTCTCACATCCATACATGACTACTGGAAAAACCATAGCTTTGACTAGACGAACCTTTGTCAGCAAAGTCATATCTCTGCTTTTTAATAAGCTGTCTAGGTTGGTCATGAGCCATCATAGTACTAAGCATATAGAGAAGTGAAAGGTGTTAGTTTTTGGTATAGGAATAGAATACTGTTACTCCATTAAGGAAGGTGGGCAGTGGTAATGAGTTCAGGATCCAAGGAGAGAATATGACTGAAAAGAGGGATTTAGGAGTCAAGAAGGACAAGGAAGGTAATGATTAATGGTCCTAGTTTACTCTGGAAAGCAGGAGCTGAGATAATGTACTAAAAGTAAGAGGGGCTGAAGAGTGGTACAAAACTTCAGTAGAGTAACAGAGGTTTAGAAGAACTCCAGTGGGAATAGACAGATTACTAAGGTTGAGTAGCTTGCTGAATGTTGAGCGTGCAGCTGAGATGAAAGGCCTGAAATTGTTTAAAAATTGTTATTTTATTGTGGTAAGAACATTTAACAGTATCTGCCCTCAGTAAATTTTTAAGTGTACCATACAGTATTGTCAGCTATAGGCACAATCTTGTGCAATAGATCTTTTGCAACTTTTCTGTCTTGCATAATTGAGATTTTTGTGCCAGTTAATTAGCAGCTCTTCTGCCCTGAGGCCATGATTACTCATGAAGCCATGGTTACTCAGGCCGCCTCATCTGCTCAGGCAAGATGTCTTGCTCTAGCTCAAAATACAAACCTCGTTTTAGTGCCCCCCACCCTGTCCTTTCCCATCATGCCCTGGCATGGAAACGTATTCTTGGCCAAAAAGGCCTAAAATACCTTGATGTGATTACACAGGAGACATTAAGTTTTGAATGGAGCTTTTCAGCATGTTTGATTATGCTATTTTCTCCAGCAGAAGAAACAATAGGCTATATGTATATGCATACATATACTTATTTATGTAGCACTTTACTCCAGAACTTTGCAGCTTCAAACACCCAACAGTTATTCTTGCACCGAGTTTCTCAGTCGGAAGCCTCTCATCCAGTCAGTTAGCTGCTTGGTTCTGGCTCAGAGACTCTCAAGAGCTTGCAGTTAAGCTGTCTGTCTGGGCTACAGTCATCTGAAGTGCTGGCTGATGGTAGCATATCTGTTTCTAAAATCACTCATAAGACTGGTGACAGGACCATTCACTTCCTCAGCACATGGGCTTCTGTGTAGGGCTGCTCGCCACATGGCGGCTAGCTTTCCCTAAAGCAAATGGTCGGAGGAAGCGTTCACCACAGTGTCTTTTTAAATAAGCTAATCTAAGAAGCAGTACTTGTATCACTCTGCCATAGTCCTTTGGTCACACAGTCTAGGCTTGGGACAGTTTGTGAGGGAACTGTAAAAAGCTGTAAATATTAGAAGGTGAGGATCGTTTGAGCTGTCTTGAAGCCTGACATGAATATATTTATGTTTTTGTATACACATATGTGTATAAATGATCCACAGAATGTAGTTTTTACTGTTTGACTTCATAGAGAAAACCTTTGTTGATGTCGTGTAAGGTTGATAGTTAGTGTGATTGTAGCTACTGTTGACCTGGGGAGTAGCTATGTGAAGCAGGCAGTTAGAGCTGTCTAGTTGTAGCAGAGTGCTGTGCAGGAATGTCGATCCAGTGATGTGAGATCATCCACATTTTCTCAAGGGAAATTGGTAATCAGATTTTTTTATATGGATCTCCCAAGGTTTAAATGATGGCAACAGAATATTAAAAAATGTTTTAAATGTTGAGCCTATGTAAAATTGGTCCTTAAAAATCTGTATTAAAGTGACATCTGACTCTTGTAAAGATTATTGTTACCAAAAAAAAGAAATATATAGCCCACTCTGCTATAGCTGAAGAATTTGTGAAAATATTTACATAGGCAAAAGACCCAATTAATCTACCTTAACAAATAGTAATAATAATAAAATGTTTATTATTTTAAAATAGTTTTTTTTCAGTCATGAGTGGTCTGTTTTATAAATTTTAAGTTTTAGGAATTTAGGCCACATATATTCACTGAATATTATGTATTTATTGAATTATACATGGAATTTATGTGAAAATGTAATGACAAATTTTTAAGAACACACTTTTTGACAACTGTGAGATTTAAACCATATTTAAATTAAACATGTGAAACTTGATTGATTTGTAGATTTACCAATTCAGCAAATACTTACTGGTATCTACTTTCCATTTGGCCTCAAGTAAGGATTCACAAAAGATATGTAGAATTACTTACCAAAGATTTTACTCTTAAGGAACTTAACGGTTTTTTGTAGAACTTAGAATATGAAGTAAAAATGCAGAAGAGCACATAGAGAGTTTTACAGGAAGAATATAACTTTTTAAGGTGAATCTAGACTGATTATAACCAGTAGTTTTCAGATTAGATTAGATGGAAAATATTTTATATAACCTGTATTTTCATATCTTATAACTTGTATTATTGTATTGATTTTGGGAAGTAGAGCTACCATACAAGTTTTGAGGAGACTTTTTATATTCCTTTCTGAGCCTGAAATTCTTCAAAATAACTTGGAAATATAAATGCAGACATTTCCCCTTAAATATTTTAGTGTAAGCAATATTAGTATGCACATACACACACACGTACGTGTGTGTGTGTGTGTGTGTGTGTGTGTATGATGTGGTCTATTTGCAAAGGTGCCTTAAATTTCAAGCTTGCATTTCTTTGTGTAATGTGGTTCGTTATTAAGTTTGGCAACACTAGTTGATGATGAGCCTACCACTATGAAAGGTGTCTGTGCAGAAATGAGTTTCAAAGACCAGAAATGTGTTTTGGAATTGAATTTTGTTTTGAACATATTGTTGAGTTAATATCCAGGGTAAGAAGGTAATTGTTAACCATTACATTCTTTAACACTGGGCCCTCTAACACTGTATTCTTCAGCATTGTAGAACAGACCTACACTCCAGCTGAATGTGTAAGTCAGGCCATAGACATCAATGAGCCAATAGGCAATTTAAAGAAACTACTAGAACCAAGACTACAGTGTTCTTTGGATGCTCACGAAATTTGCCTGCAAGATATCCAGGTATTATTATTTTCTTTTTGAGATTTGTATTTCAGCATTTATGTCTGCATTAGAAATGGCTTTGTTGTGACTATTGGCCTTTTCTAACTATAGCCTTTATCTCCCCTTTCTCTCCATTTGACCTATATTTTTATAAAATGTAAGCATTTAGAAATAGAGTTCTTTCAGAAACATTTCTTCCATTTAGAATTATTTTTCAAAGATTGAGTAATAAATCAAACTTTCCTTTTTCACCTGGACAAATATAAAATGAGAAGTTTAAATACAGTTTAATCAGAGCTTCAACGTAGTGAGAAGCACATTGACCTTGAAAGTTGAAAAACTGTACCCTCACATCCTGTTTCTTACTAACTTTTAACTTGTTTGTACATTCGTTTCCTCCTTTTTTAGATTTTTGACCAAATGATTTTATATTCCTTTCCATCTGTGTTTGCTCCAGCAGTAAATTTTGGATAAAAATTTAAATACCACTATATGTATATATCTCGGAGATTGTTGCAATAGGAGTTTACCTGTGGTAATATAATAATAATATGTTTGTAGCATATTTATAGTCATGTTTTATGGTATTTTTTCAAGAAAGGGAGTATTTTTGCCTATATAGGGTTGCTCAAATAGTTTCTTCAGACCTTTCTTGAACATATGAATAAGTACTAGGGATTTATTTTGTTTTTCTAATGCTGTATTACGTAAATCATGTCATTTCGAATGTTTGGTTTGGTTTATTCTTCACTCCTCCCTCTGCTTTGTATTATAGCTATTCCACAAATCAGAACTTCTGCCTTAGTTTTTTAAAAATTCAAATCATGTATCTCCTCTATTTTTAAATAAGATACTGATGTAGAATAAGTTGAAATGTTTTGATGAAATTTGTGAATTTTAGTTGTCATCTAACCATACTTTTTTTCCCCAGCAAGCTAATAAATATTAGGGGAGGAGAGGAGGGAAGTTGCTCTTCTAAAGAGAATATATGTGAGTCTAATAATATTGTGATTTAAGGTTTTTCTTCTCTCAGCTGTGAATTAACATAATTCATAGGGGTGAATTAACATAATCTTTTTGAACAGTAACTTAGTATTTAGTGTCTTAATGTTGAATGTGAAATATTTAGCAGCTTTCCTCAAGGAATTTTCTTAAGTGCTCCCTTCAGTGAGCAAAGGCGTACATTGCATAGCTGTGCGGAAAGTAAAAACATCTCAAATGATCCAAAAATTGGATTCTGTTGATTAGAATTCAAGGCAGCCATTAAAAATAACTGAACCAGGGCTTCCCTGGTGGTCCAGTGCTTAAGACGCCACACCTCCACTGCAGGGGATGTTCCCTTGTCGGGGAAGTTCTGCATGCTGTGAGGTGCAGCCAAAAAATAAACTGGTTATCTAGAGTTATATGGTTGTAAGACATTTCTAAATTATCTCATTCTTCACAGCAGTCTTTGAAGTTGGCATATTCTTAATCATAATCTGCAGATGTAGCAACTGAGATTTAAATTAAATAATTTGCCCCGTGTAGTGGGGTGCATTGGAATTTGAACTGAGGCCTATTATAACTATAGAACTCTCTTCACTTGTTTGAGGCTGACTTAGGAAAGTTTTCCTTGCATAATTCAGTGTCACTGGACTTATCTTGTTTTTTCTTACGGGTAAAATTCAGGGGAATTTGGACTCTTTACTTGTCTTTTAGCTCTGACATTTGTTGCTGCTCTTATAAAACCTGACCTATATAAAATGAAAGTTTTAACCTGCAAAGTAGCCAGCCTATCATAGGATAAATATTGGTTCAAGGGATCAAATAAATATTGGTTGAAAGGATCAAACCTGGGCCATAGCAGTGATAGAGCTAAATCCTAACCACTAGGCCCCCAGGGAATTGTGCTGGAGAAAGCTCTTGAGAATCCCTTGGACAGCAAGGAAATCAAACCAGTCAATCCTAAAGGAAACTGACCCTGAATATTCATTGGAAGGACTGACGCTGAAGCTAAAACTAATACTTTGGCCACCTGTGCAAAGAGCTGATTCATTGGAAATACCTTGATGCTGGGAAAGATTGAAGGCAGGAGGAGAAGAGGGCAACAGAGGATGATGGTTGGATGGCATCATCAACTCAATGGACATGAGTTTGAGCAAAGTCTGGGAGAAGTGAAGTGAAGGACAGAGAGGCCTGGCGTGCTGCAGTCCACGGGGTAACAGAGTGGCACAGGGCTGAGCGCCTGAATAACAGTGCACCGGGCCTTGCCTCCCATGTCCTCAGCCTGCCTTTTTGTCCGTGGAAAAAACTTTAGCCAAAGAATAAGTTTAATCAGAGAAGAAGAAAATGAAGAAACAAAGGAAAACAGTCATGACAAAACAAAAATAATTTAGTCACTAAGCAAAGTCAAGGACCTTTAGTTCTTTCTCAAGGGCTATCATATTCTATGAGCTGTCTTCTAGATACTAAAACCGCCACCAGGTGGAAGAAGTTTAACTACATGATGACCAGACTGTAGCCACACCAGAAGCTGCCACAATTCCAAGAATTGGCCTTAAGAAAATGGGAACAGACTGACCCTGGAACTAAGATTAACTGTACTTAAAACAACCAAGATGATACTGGTCATACCACCAATGTCCAATTTCAGGATGACTATCAGAGCTGACTGTACTATTTTTGCATGTAGCCCTCTCCTTCCATCTATAAAAGCTCTTGCCCACTGATTGTCAGTGCAGGGGAGTCAGCCTTTGGATAGGAGTCTGCTCCCCACCAATTGCCAGCCTCCCAAATAAAGCAAACTTTCCTTACCACCAATAAATAAATAAATGAATATTGGTTGAATAAATGGGAATATGCATAATTTATAGTATTGTAGAATTCAGAACTAGCTTTGCATCTAGGGCATTTTTCATTTCTTCCTGTCTCCCTTCCTCTCTTCAAAAAGAATATGAAGATAGCAACTTCTGTTCTCCGTATCATTTAAAGCAAATATAGTTGGAGTCAGAATGCTTGCCACTTGTGTAATACAAATACAAATGCTTTTATATTTTCAGATAAGTGCTGACTTTAAAGCTGATGAACAACAATTGAGTTGCGCTTCTCTAAGGAATATGACCCAAGATCAAATACCATGCTTGAGTTTTGTCCTTGTGCCAGCTCTTACTGAACTAGCTAGTGTGCTCAGTACCTGAGAATCCTGTTTCAGAGCTACACAGGCTTTAGCTTCTATTCGATAATACCATTACCAGTGTCTACTAGAGAGGGGAGAAATCTCAGGAGAATTTTTAGCAAAATGTCGTACAGAGATGGTTGTGTTAAGGAGTGAAGCTGCCACGTTTGACCTGTCTGCCTGCAGGGTTACACAGTTTGCCTTGTCTCTATTTAAGTTACATGCAGTCACTTAAGATTTTAGGCTTTATGTGTATGACGTTTTTCATTTTAGAAAATACGTTTGTACCATGATTCCCATATTGGCTGAATTCTAGGAATAAGAGTGGGAGGACTTTGTATCTCCAGCTGTATGTATACACAGAAATATACCTTATTCAAAATAATTTAACAGAAGCATGTTTTTAAACTTGATAAAATATCCAGAAGTCAGAAGTTCTTTTTGCCGTTTGTGTGAAATACATTCAAAAGCACTGATACTGAAAGGTAAAGAACTGTGACTAAAGATATTCATAGCTAGATCAGACAGTATGATTGTAAGTCCTTTAACTTTGTTAACTTCATGATCAGAAATTAATTAACCCTGATCTTAAATGTGTATCCTTGGTTATGAAGAGATCTGGCAAGAAGTAGATAAATAAATTTGTATAAATTGTCCCCACTAATAAAAAACCCTTGCTTATTCATGGCAGATAACCGCATTTTCTTCTACCAGAAATACTTTTGCAGAAATAATACTGCCTTTTGGCATTATTTAAAATTCTAAACTAGACTCCAGAGCTAGAGAAAACCACTATTTAAAACAAGTCCTGTTTGTGTTGTCCCTCATTGCTACCACAGTGGTGAAATCCTTTTCAGTTTTGGTGAAGAATTAAATGATATGACAACTTGAATAATTAAATATGTTCTTGTAATTTAATTAGTATACCTTAGTAATTAGGTCTTATTTGGCACATCCATTTATATTAAACCAGATGACTGAGCTAAAATAATCTTAATCCTTTTACCCATGTTTAGCTGGATCCAGAACGAAGTTTATTTGACCAAGGAGTAAAGACAGATGGAACTGTACAGCTTAGTGTACAGGTAATTTCTTACCAAGGTAAGTTAATTTTAGTGTTGTCATTTAAAAATTTAACTCATTTTTTTTCTAATATGGGAGCTCAGTTTTATAAGTTTTAGATGATTGTCTAAGTTAGTTAATGTGATGTTATAGTTAAATGTTCGTGCTTTTCATTGTTGTATCTGTCAGGATGAAGCAAATTGTATAACACATTCTGCCTACTTTAATCAGGAAAGGATATATTATAGCATCGTAAATAACAGAATCCCAGGGAGGGCTGGAAGAACATGTGCTAGTTGACTTTCTAAAAATGCCTCAGCCACACTGCAAAACTAGACTGCCAAGGAAGCTGCTGCTCTGCTGGGATCTGGAAAATGCCAGATCTGAAAGCCATCACTATAGCTGCTGACTTGGAACTATGCTTCCTTTTCAGTGATCCACATTAGCCAACGGATGGCTTGCTTGTCCCCTCTTAACTCATTTCCAAGTAGAACGCTCATGCCAGTAATTCTGGAACCTAAGTCACATCTGTATTCCTGCACGGAAATCTAGTTTCTGCAGTTTAGCACACAGAGAGGAATTTGCAAAGGCCGTGGGGGTGACCCAGTCAGCCATATCCACATAGTATTTTACTGATCTTTGCAAATACACAAGTTAGAAAATTAGGAAACCATTTTTGGTAGATTGAATTTTAGTTTTTTAAATGGGCTTATTGGAATTTCTAACAGTTTTAGACTAATTTTAATCTCTGAACATGTTATTTGTTGTTGTTCAGTTGCTTAGTCATGTTTGACTCTTTGCAACCCCGTGGACTGCAGCATGCCAGGCTCCTCTGTCCTCCACTGTCTCCTGGAGTTTGCTCAAATTCATATCCATTGAGTTAGTGATGCTGCGTAACCATCTTATCCTCTGCTCCCACCTTTTCTTTTTGCCTTCTATCTTTCCCAGCACCACAGTCTTTTCCAGTGAATCAGGTGGAACACATTATATTGCTTACAATTATGTTTCACAAATCAAAGTTTTTTTCCACATTATGAAAGTGGTAATTACCTACTTATGATCCTTAATTTCCCCAGAATTTTCCTATTGTTGAAAACAGGAAAGAAAAATCAGTCTTTGTTTTTTATCTTTAAAAGCTTAGTGACCTCTCAGTGCAAGTGTGTTAAGAGTTGACTTGATGAAATTTGATGGGGGATTAACGAATAATTTTTAGGAAAATTTTTTTTCAAAAATTGCAATCTTTATTTCTCATGAACATTTGAAAAAAGCAACTTCTGTTTACACCACCTAATGAATGAAAGCAGTATATTTTTCTGTAATATAGCTTTTGAGATTGAACTTCACAATAATGAAATTGAGTTTTATTTTTTCTTTCAAGTACACTTTGATTAAATTTTGATGTAGTTTATAACTAAATCAGTGAGCAAACGGTAGCCATTAAGTTGTATGATAGTTTCTTAGAACTGTCATTTTACCGTAAGTAACTATGATTATTTCATAAAGGGCTAGTTTTGAAACATGTACTTTGTCTTCTAAAAAGACAAGGAGTTAGTAAATAATTTTTAGTTAGCTTAGAAAGACTTTTTAAACTTTCAAAGATGAGTAGCTACTCATTTATACTCTCCCTAGTGTAGTTTTAATTTCCTGTTACATGTTGGTTCTTTTTCTCCGTTTGTAAGTAAGGTGTGTGTGTTTGTATGCATGGTGGTGGTGGTCTTAAATTATTTTAGATTTATAGAAAAATTGCAAGTGTAATAAAAGAATTCCCAGATTCCCCAAATGTTAACTTTTATTATTGCATTGTTTTATTCTGTCTCTTCCTCATCCCCACATTATTTTTTTGATCTAGTTAAGAATAAGATGTAGACATGATTTTTTTTCTGTCTCTAAATACATTAGTGTGTGTGTTTTCCAAAACAAAGAATTCTTTTACATGACCACAGTTATCAAAATCAGGAAATTAATACTGATACAAAACTGTCCTGTGATCTACCAAAGTTCTGTTCATTTGTTGTTTTTGTTATTTAATAGAAATCTGTTCAAGTTCTCTAGACATAATGCTAAAAATATTTAACATGGAGTTTTGCTCTACTATTTGAGAACATATATACTTTTTTTTTTTTTAATCATTGTTAAGGAATTGAACCAAAGCTAAATATCCTGGAAATTGTTAAACCTGCGGAAACGGTTGAAGTAGTTATTGATCCAGATGCTCACCATGCGGAAGCAGAAGCACATCTTGTTGAGGAAGCTCAAGTGATAACTCTTGATGGCACAAAACACATTACGACCATTTCAGATGAAACGTCAGAACAAGTGACCAGATGGGCGGCTGCACTGGAAGGATATAGGAAAGAGCAAGAGCGTCTTGGGATACCCTATGGTAATAAAATACGTAATAATTATGTTAGGTAGAATAATATTTAGGCTTGACATAGAAGACACTATGGTGAATAAGTTTAAATATAGAACTTTTAGGAAATAAACAGATTTTCTGTGTATCTTTTTTTTTTGGACTGTTAATACATGATGGTGCTGGGAATACAATGATACACATTTTTTTTAAAATCCTGCCCTTAGAGCATTCATAATTTAGAGAGAGGAACAATAAATGAAGTAGTTTCCATAAAAGTGACATATTTTAAATTGTCAATAACTGGTATAGAAGAAACATATTACTAAAATCTCAATGGGATCATAGTGATCTGGGGGAAAATTGGGAAAGAATTTATTGTAGACAAGGAAACTTCTGGACATTTGAGACAGGAAGTGTTTATGCAAAGCTGAGAGGTGGGAGTGTGCTGAGTAGTAAGAAGATATAGTGGGTGAGGAATTATTCTGTACCATTATAGAACTGATTTTGATTGATGCAGCTGACAATTGAAAATGAATGTGGCAGTGGGATGTGATGTAAGTTGGAGTGGGTAGTTTCCGTGTGTCTAGGTAATAACATTTAGGTTAGCCTAGACCAGGTGATTGCTGTGGGAACAGAAAGAAGGAGATGAATCAAAATGGTGATAGGACTGATCAGCTGGTTGATGGATTGCATGAGGCTAGAGAGGGGAGAGTCGAATATTTATCTAACTTCTCAAGCTCGGGTGACTAGGCTATAATAATATTGATAAGAATTGGTTACATCTTCATATTTCCTGAGCCAGGCACCGTGGTAAAAGCTGGGCTTTCAGTGGTGCATAAGAAAGACAGTCCATGCCTTCTAAACCTTTGTGGAGAAGGTAGGAAAGTCTGGTATTGGAAAGATTTTTCAAGAGAAAGTGTTGATAGTGCTTGATTTTCAAGAGTACATATTCAGTTGAGGGTCACCAGAAAGTAGTTTCAGGGGCACAAGATTTGGACTGGAGATAAAGGTGTTTGTTATCTGGGATGAAGTCACATTGAGTTTGTATTAAAGTCATAAAAAAGTAGGTGTAATCTCTGGTGGAGAGAGAGAAAATGAATGATAACACAGTGCTAAACCTTGTCAACATCGAGGGTTGAGGAACAGGACATTGGGGAGACATGAAATAGCTTACCAGATAGAAGAAAAATAAGAATTGTACATATATAGTGCCATTGAAATTGAGGAGGAGTTTTAGATGGTCATAAGTCTCAATGCTGCTGAGAAACTCAAAGAATGCTGGCTGAGTAGTATATACTAAATTTGGGCATCAGGGGCTCATTGGTGATTTTCAATACAAAATAGCTATTGGAGATACAAAACTGAATTATAAAAAATAAACATTGCAGAAATGGAAAAAACTGAATATTAACTTGGTGAGGGGGCATTTCCTACAAGGTAATAATGTGTTTTATTCTTTCATTTGGCTCACTAGAGAGCAATTGTGCTTTTTTTTTTTTCTCAATAAAATTTCAAACTAACTAATGTAGAAACACATGAACCCATCAAATTTTAGATTAAGGAGTTGAAAAGGAGCTAAGAAGAAAATGGAGTGTAAGCATTGTTTTATTTCGTATAATGAGTTCACTTACTTGGCGGGGGAAAAAAAAACCTGTCTGGATCTTATCTGTTTTTGTGTGTGTGTTGACAAGTTAACTGTGAATTGTAATATCTAAGATGCAACTAGGCTAATGGTAATATGTTTGTCTTTAGATCCCATACAGTGGTCCACGGACCAAGTCCTGCATTGGGTGGTTTGGGTAATGAAGGAATTCAGCATGACTGATATAGACCTCACTACACTGAATATTTCTGGAAGAGAACTCTGTAGTCTCAGCCAAGAAGATTTTTTTCAGCGAGTTCCTCGGGGAGAAATTCTCTGGAGTCATCTGGAACTTCTTCGAAAATGTATAAAATTGAAGCCATTATCTTATTTGCGTTATAACTTAAGTTTAATTGTATTTCTTTATAACTTTGTTTTCATCTTAATTGTTCATTGCCAACAGCAGTAATAATTAACATTTATTGTGTAAGGCTGTGATGTGCTAATATGTATGTATAATCTCATTTAATCTTATACCAAAGCCAGAGATCATTACTTTCCTTATTTCTTCAGATAGGAATCTGAGGCTTAGAGAGCCCCCACAAGGTTATAGAGCTAGGATATGGCAGAACCAGGATCCAAACCCAGGCAGGCTAACACTAGACTCCAAGTTCTGTTGTATCCAAGTAAAATTCTGTGCCTTGCAGTTAGCTCTGTTCATATATTCTAGTTGTTGACTTCTGGTTCATCAGTCAGTTCTTTCACTGATGCTCATCTTTTAGAAATTTACGATTATTTGTTCACAGATGGCTTCTGTCTGGTCCTCTTCATTATGGGGATTAAATCTTTTAAAATTTCTTTTAGTCGAATGGGATTTTAAGGGAGAAAGGGGAGTATGCAACCCACCATCTTGAATTGGAAGCCACTGGTTACAGTGTTTCCATGTTGCTCAACAGACATTATTTTGATGATTAAAGCTGTCCAACCAAAAGAGCTCAAATATATGTAAATTATTTTGTTTGAATTTTAATCCATGTTATATTTCAGTGACTGTTAAAATATTAGTAGTAACCCATTCCCTGACATTGTTATATAAGTCAGAAACGTTGACTAAAGAACATATTTTTCAGAATGAGTGACTAGGACATGTTGACTTTGTTTTTATAATCACTGTGGATGAAAATATAAATGGTAGCATTTCATCCTACTGTGTATGCAATTAGCGAACAGTTCTGGTAGAGGGATTTTTCAGTCATTTAATGCTTAGGATTTCATCTGCTGTTGAATAAGAAATAAGGTCAGTGGAGAGGCTTTCCTTCATTGTTTTATTGGCACTATCTTCTCTTGTATTGGTTGTATTAAATATTAGGAGGAAAAGTATTGAAAAGATTTAGTAGATTCATTACATTCACAAGGTTTATTTCTAGTTTCAGTTCCTATTAGATAAATAAGTTGAATGTTCTAGTTGAAAGTTTATCCTTGGTGTCACAGGTTTTCTTCTCCGTAGAGCTTTTTAGATGAGTAAGGTAAATTCTGAAATATTTCAGGTTTTTAACATATGAGTCATGTTTACAGAAACATTTTCTTGTAGGAACTCTCAAGACTAGAACAAGGACAGTGTTTATTTTTTTATTTTTTTATTTTTTTTAAGGACAGTGTTTAGACTGCAGTTTGGTTTTTCTCAAGTTCATGATTTTTGCTGTCTATCCCAGATCTGCACTTGGTTGTTTCTCTCTGGCTCTCCTAGGGCTTCTCAAATGTTAAAGCTCACTCAGAGGCTTTTCCCAGCACAGGGGGCTGTGAGAAATCTTATGTATCTTTCCATCTTCCTGCAGTAGAATGGGTCTTCTACAGAGGAGCTCTGCTTTGGAGTTGTTTTGTTTACAAAAGTAACAGCCCCATGGCCTGCATGAATATCTTAAGGAATTCCTTGCTTATCTGGCCATGATTCTTTGCTCTGCCTGGCAAAGAAACTCCACTGGGTTTGGAAATCTAATTCTCAGAATCTGGGAATGGCTAGGGTGATAGGTAAGGCTATGTCTGGTTGACTTTCTGTAATTCACAAGCCTAGCTTCTCAGAACAGGCTCCTTGGGGCACAGTCTGGCTCTCTGGGCCCTCTTGTAGAGTGAAGTCTACGGCATGTCCTTAGTAACCCAGCGTTTACTGTCTGTTCCTGAGTGATTTGTCAAGGAGAAGCAGTGCTGAACAGACAGACCTCCTCCTCTAAGTATTTGTGTTAGTTTTCCCACCCAGGCCACCAGCCTCCTGCAGTTTCCCTGCTAGTGAAACTTGATCCAAGCCCTACTGTACATGGAGAGGATAATTAGGAAATGTTCCAGGAGTCGCAGCTCTCTATGGTGTCCTTCTTGGTGTGAATATGTCTTCTGTGGCCAGAGGCACAAGACTCAGTTTGCTGAGAGTTTTCTTTGGGACAAAGAATTGCCTTATACCGTCAGTGTTCAGAGTTTGCATAAAATTGCTCCATACACCCTAGAGCTTTTCCCCTTAGGGCTCTGCTTCCTTTATGCAGGACCAGGGTTTGAGGGCTGGAGAAGGAATTTGATATTTAGAGTGTCTGTGTGGTCTTAGACCAGCCTTTCAAAAGCCCCTCTGTTTCTGTGTTCTGCCTTCTGTTAATATCTTGAGAGTTCCCAGGAAACACACCAAACTACAGGGCTGAGTGGCTGATCTTAACAGGTTGGTAATAATGCTTGTGCCATGTAGTGGTGGCTCTTCTCTGTCTCTTTTTAAGCTAGGGTGCTGTGTTCAGTCACAGTCAGGAGTTGAACAGTTTCATTTCAATAACACTTTGCCCTTTGAAGGTACTTTTACAAAATTTGGGGGGAATATACCACAAATATAAAGCATGAATTTTTCTTCAGGACAGTTGTCCTTGAGGAGAATACTCAGAATTATGTATCTGGATAAAAGAATAGTGTCTTCAACTTACTGAAAGTTAACTATATTTCAGGCATTGTGCTTCTTAAAAATATTTTCCTTTAATCCTCACAACAGCCTCCTGAAGTGGTAGGTGGGGGTATCTCATTGCATTATGAAGAAATATTAGTTGAATAATTTACTGTTGTCATACAGCCAATAAGTTAGTGCTAAGACCAGAACCCATATCTGAGGCTAGTCTCACTTAATTGTTTACATTCCCAAACTCGGGACCCCCAAAGAAAGCTACCATCTGACAAGTAGGAGTCGGATCTCTCTTTAGTTTGCCGGTCCTCTTCAGCTCTGTGCTTGGCGTTGGAGCCTGGTGTGGCATTCTCAGTAGAACTGTGTTAGAATCCCAGGCCCCAGGACTCAGCTCGATACACAGGTGACTGCTGGTGGGTGCAACTTCAGTTGGAGAGAGAAGCATCCAAGTCTGTGATGGGCACTAAAAAGGCTGAAGGGATATAGACTGGCAAGTGTAACTCTTATCTGAGAGGTGAACAATAACATTTCAGTAGGAAATAGCAAGGGATGAGTAATGAATGGTTCTCTAAACGGTTATATTAGGACCTTTTACACTGTAACTCATGGGGGTTTTTGTTTGGTTTTGGGGGTTTTTTCTGTACTGCGCAGCTTGTGGGATCTTAGTTCCCTATCCAGACTGAACCTGGGCCCTTGGCAGTGAGAGAGTGAAGTCCTAACCACTGGATGACCACAGGGGAGTTCCCTTCACTATACCTCATTTGAGACCTGGATTTGTAGACGTGTTAAATTACTTAGTTCATTTGTGACACAGAGAACAGCTGTAATTCCACTGAAAATTTAGCTATCTATCTTTAGAAGAAGTATTTTAAAGTTAAAGCAGTTTTTTTTAAATGGGTATTTGATCGTGCATACACCAAATTGTGATGATCTCTCCAGTCATCTTGAAAGAGCCTTTTTTAATGAAGAAAATGTATCTAAATAATTTCACTCTGGTGATCTGATCTTGAATATTTCCTGTTTACATAAAGCCTAAATAAATAGCTTTATAATAGACATTTTCAAACCCTGATTCTCTGAACAACTTTTCTGAACATTGAATTGGAGCTTTCTTTCTGTTGCATCTCTTAAAAATATCTATTCCCTGTAAAATGACTGTGAAGTATTTTTTAGGTTCTTAGGCCAATAAGTTTCAATTATTTGATGTTTTGCCTTTTTGTTTGCTTGGTTTTTGTTTTAATCATGGAGGGTGGTGGTTATTTTTTTTTTTTATTGAATTTTACTGAATTGGAGTTTGCATTTGTGGTTTAAATGAAAACAAAAAATTTTTATGTGTGTTCTTCAGATGTATTGGCAAGCCAAGAACAACAGATGAATGAGATAGTTACAATTGATCAACGTGAGTATTCATGTGCCCGTAATATAGGGTTGATTTATCAATAAGACCTGTTCCATTTAGTACTGCAAGGTAGTAAAAACAAAAGCTAATTTGTAAATTTTGTATGAAATATTTTAGATATACAAAGACATTAAGTGCAACCAACATCTGCATACACCATAAGAGATACAACTTTGTATGTTAAGGTTACCTGTTGTAGATCCCATTTTAAATGACTGCCCTGAATTTGAGGTTTCTTATTCTATGCATATTTTATATTTTTGTGAACTTTTATAACCATAAACACATTAGGGCATTAATTTATAAATATATACACTTTTGGGGAAAGATGGTGATATACTGTGTCTATCCTTTTGTAGCTTGCTTTTTTGATTTACATTTATGAGACCTATGTTGATATCTGTAGCTCGATTGTATTTTCACTGCCATTTATCATTTTTAAAACTTTGTGAACATCATTGAATGAGTATCTGTAAGAATGTGTGTGAGATTCTCTGGTTGTGATTTCGTGGGATTCTACCCTTTCAACTTTACTGGATATTACTAAAGTTTTTCTCAAAATGGTGGTATGTTTGTACTCCTGTCAGCAGTGGAACATGAATTCTCATTTGTCCTCATTCTCCAAAATTTGATAAACCACCTCTTACGAACAAATATTTTAAAAAATTAGATTTTTTATAACTTTACTGTATATACGTCAATAAGTTTTTCCAAAATAAGGAAACCAACTTTTATTCACTGAAGATTCATAAACAGTAATGCAGAGATTATACCTTATCCTCTGAACTTTTGTTGAGGTAATTAGGCATCAGTTAATTGCATTTTATTTTCTTTCAGTAGTTTTTTCTCTGTCTGTACTGGAAGGAGAAAAAAAAAATTTCCCCTTGTCTTGCTTTGCAGCTGTGCAAATTATTCCAGCATCAGTGCAGTCTGCTACACCAACTGCCATTAAAGCTATAAATAGTAGTGCAAAGGCAGCTAAAGTACAAAGAGCTCCGAGGATTTCAGGAGAAGATAGGAGTTCGCCTGGAAACAGAACAGGTATTTTTGCATTGTCATCTGATATTTATAAAATCTGTCAAATTGTGTATATTTTATTTCACTGTATGAAGATGTGAATATGGACTTTTTCTCTTCTGGGACTCCTATGATTCGAGTGTTGGGGCATTTGACATTGTCCCAGAGGTCTCTGAAGTTGTCCTCATTTCTTTTAATTCTTTTTTTCTTTTTTCCTCTCAGCTTCATTTATTTCTACCATTCTATCTTCTACCTCACTTATCCTATCTTCTGCCTCTGTTATTCTACAGTTGGTTCCCTCCAGAGTGTTTTTGATCTCATTTATTGCATTATTCATTAATGATTGACTCTTTTTTTATTTCTTCTAGGTCCTTGTTAAACCTTTCTTGCATCTTCTCAGTCCTTGTCTCCAGGCTATTTATCTGTAACTCCATTTTGTTTTCAAGATTTTGGATCATTTTTACCACCATTATTCTCAATTCTTTTTCAGGTAGACTCCCCATCTCCTCTTCTTTTGTTTGGTTTGGTGGGCATTTATCCTGTTCCTTTACCTGCTGAATATTTCTCTGCCTTTTCATCTTGTTTAGATTGCTGTGTTTGGGGTGGCCTTTCTGTATTCTGGCAGTTTGTGGTTCCTCTTTATTGGGGAGGTTCCTCCCTGTGGGTGGGGTTGGACAGGTGGCTTGTCAGGGTTTTCTGGTTAGGGAAGCTTGTGTCGGTGTTCTGGTGGGTGGAGCTGGATTTCTTCTCTCTGGAGTGCAATGAAGTGTTTAGTAGTGAGTTTTGAGATGTCAGTGGGTTTGGTGTGACTTTGGGCAGCCTGTATATTGAAGCTCAGGGCTATGTTCCTGTGTTGCTGGAGAATTTGCATGGTATGTCTTGCTCTGGAACTTGTTGGCTCTTGGGTGATGCTTGGTTTCAGTGTAGGTATGGAGGCTTTTGGATGAGCTCTTATCGATTAATGTTCCTTGGAGTCAGGAGTTCTCTGGTGTTCTCAGGATTTAGACTTAAGCCTCCTGCCTCCGGTTTTCAGTCTTATTCTTACAGTAGCCTCAAGACTTCTCCATCTATACAGCACCGATGATAAAACATCTAGGTTAATGATGAAAAGATTCTTCACAGTGAGGGACACCCAGAGAGGTTCACAGAGTTACATAGAGAAGAGAAGATGTAGGAGGGAGATAGAGGTGACCAGGAGGAGAAGAGGGGGAATCAAAAGGGGAGAGAGCAGGCTAGCCAGTAATCACTTCCTTATGTGCGCTCCACAGTTTGGATCCCTCAGAGATGTTCATGGAGTTATACAGAGAAGAGAAGAGGGAGGAGGGAGACAGAGGTGGCCAGGAGGATAAAGTGGGGAATCAAAAGGAGAGAGATCCATCCAGTAATCAGTTCCTTAAGTGTTCTCCATCGTCCGGAACACACACAGAGATTCACAGAGTTAGAGAGAGGTAGAGAAGGGGGAGGGAGGAGATAGAGGCGACCTGGGGGAGAAAAAGGAGAGTCAAAAAGGGGATGGAGCAATCAGGCCAGTAATCTCACTCCCAGGTAAAAATGGGTACTGAAGGTTGGGTTCTTAAAGGTACAAAATTGATAACAAATACCAAAAAGCAAAGATTAAAAATCTAGAGTAGGTTAAACTCTCAAAAATACAATATTAAAAAATAAAGTCTCAAAAATTATAAAAAATATATATGAAGTTTGCTTTAAAAATAGGGTCTTTTTTTTGCAAGGTAATAGTATGTTATAAAAATGAAAATTAAAGGCATAATAGAGAACTTAAAAATAAAAAACTTTTTTAATTTAAAAAATGATAATAGTAAAAATATATCTAGGAATTTATCTGGAGCTGTTGTGGGCAGTTTGGGTCAGTTCAGATAGTTCCTTGTTCAGCTTATACTTCTCAAGATCTATAGGCTCCTTCCAATGTAGTCGGTGCTAACTACAGGGTTTTAAATCTGTTGCACCTGTCACTTCCAAAGTGGTTCCCTCTATTTTAGCTTCTTCTGTTTGCTGGTCTCTTCACTGTCTTAATTTCTGCCCTGACACAAGGGGGCGGTGGTTGACACTTTTTTAGGCTCCCTTGTTCAGTCGTGTTGTAGGGAGGGAGGGACGCTACAAACAAATATCACTGGCGTGTGTGGGGAGTGCTCACAGTGTCTCGGCCACACTGGGTTTGCCCCCGCTCACGGCATGTGTGCTTTCCCAGTCTACACTGCTCAGGCTCTAGGCTGCTCTGCAGGGGAACTGTCTGAAGCGGGCCCTGGGTTGCGTGCACTTCCCAGGTCTAAGCCACTCAAGTTCAGGAACTCCACAAAGGCACAGACTCGGTTGGGCCTGCGTTTTGTGCCCTTCCCAGGTCCGAGCAGCTCAGGCAACCAGGTGCTTGGCGAGCACATTCTGCCCAGATGGGAACTGTGTTTTATCGCTTCCCCCACCCCAGCCTCAGCTGGGGAGCTGATCTCTAGCTGTGACCCTTCCTGCGGATGTCAACCATCCAGGATCCCAGGAAGTCTTGGTTAGCAACTGGGAGCCTGCTCGCAGTTTGGTAGAGAATGCCGTCTCTGGGGCCGAGTTTGCCCCTTGCCTTCCAGCTCTGGCTGGCACCCGCCTGCCTGCCTGTCTCCAGCGAGGGGTGGGCCGGTCCAGAGCCGGCTAGCTCTCCTCCGGTATTCGCTCAGTCCTTTGTTCTGTGAGCGGGCCAGCAGTGCCTTAGGATAGAGCTTTTCCAGGGAAAGTTCTCTCTCTTTTTTTTTCTCTCTCTCTGGCTATCTCACAGTCTGGGTTGCTATCTCATGTTTGCTCCCTCAGATTGCCCTCAGGTCATTCAGGCCCGTTCCTTACCCTAAGCAATGCAACCCGCTCCTCCCTGTTCAGCCCCCACTTGCTGTTGGCGGGTTCCAGCGTCTGGGCTACTCCGCTGGGAGTTGCCATTAGGCACATAATCTGTGAGTTTTATGTACTGGCTACTTCTCCGCTGGGAGTTGCAGTTAGGCATGTAATCTGTGAGTTTTATTTATTTATTTTTCCTCCCGGTTATGTTGCCCTCTGAGATTCCAGAACTCCCCACAAACTCACAGGTGAGAGGGTTTCCTGGTGTTTGGAAACTTCTCCTCTTTTAAGACTCCCTTCTCAGGATGGGTCTCCGTCCCTAACTCTTTGGTCTCTCTTTTTATCTTTTATAGTTTGTCCTACCTCCTTTCAGAGACAATGGGCTGTCTTTCTGGGTGTTTGATGTCCTCTGCCAGCATTCAGAAGTTGTTTTGTGGAATTTTCTCAGCGTTCAAATGTTCTTTCCATGAATTTGTGGGGGAGAAAGTGGTCCCCCCGTCCTATTCCTCCTCCATCTGAGGACTGCCCCCTGGACTTTTTCTCTGAAAATACTTAGTGTTTGTAAAAAGAAGTTTATGTTTTTCATGTGGCTGAGATATGAACCAAAGGACCTGTTTGTTGTCTTTTACCCTCTGAAAATCCATAGCATTATGGTCAGTGCTTGTCATTCTTGTCAATTTCTAGGAAACAATGGCCAGATCCAACTGTGGCAGTTTTTGCTAGAACTTCTTACTGACAAGGATGCTCGAGACTGCATTTCTTGGGTTGGTGATGAAGGAGAATTTAAGCTAAATCAGCCCGAACTGGTTGCACAGAAATGGGGACAACGTAAAAACAAACCTACAATGAACTATGAGAAACTTAGTCGTGCATTAAGGTAAGCATTTTAAAAGTATCAATCAGTCGTTTCTAAAAAATGGCTTCTTATTTGTATAAACATTGTTATGTAATGATGTTAAAATACTTGACTTATGTTTTCTTTATATAAATAAAAAAACTAAAAATGTTCACATTTATGTTAAAAATTACTTCTTAAAAGGTTTCTAGTAGTAATTTGAGATATGTAGAATTTTTTAAAAGATGATTCTAGATTATTTGTTTTTATCTGATTAAAAACATTCACCACTCTGTTTAAAACCAGCATATTTAATCTTTGAAGTTTCTAGTTTTTTTATTAACAGAGATGCTGTCATTTTGGCATAGGTGCATTGAGTGTCTATAAACTCTAGTAAATACATAGATACTGTCAGTTTTTATAATTAGATGCAAAATGTTAACCCATTTCTCTGTTTTTCCTTCCCCCCAGTCAGCCTAAATGTGAATATTCAAACTTTTTCATCAGTTGAGTTGAAATAGAATAATTATTTGTAATTTCTCATAAATGGTATGAAAGTTTTGATGTAATTACTGTCAGAATTTATGCTTACTACAGTGACGGAAATTCAGTATGCGCACTTAAGTATCTGAGAAGTATGAATTATGTCCATTTTTTTGGAAGAGTGAATTTGATAAAGCAGTTCTGTGAATTTCACACAGAGTATGATTTACCTCTCATCATTAACACATGCAAACTTTCTATCCCCTCATTCCCTTGTAATTATGTAATTATGTGGAATACTGGTTAAATCAGTATTGCTTGTTACAGGATCGTGACATTCAAGTACTGTTACCTAGTTTATCATGATCATTTTTCTTTTCCACAATGACAATTTCTTTTCCTTAGCATATATTAGTAACTAAAATGCTTTATTTTCAGTGTACTTATTACTCAGTGTCAAACACTTTGCTAACTATCTAAAGATCCTTTCTGTGTAATCAGAATTAAAACTGTCATTTTTGACAGTTGATGTGATTGTGTACATGCTGCTAAGTCACTTCATTCGTGTCCGACTCTGTGCGACCCCATGGACTGCAGCCACCCAGGTTCCTCCATCCATGGGATTTTCCAGGCAAGAGTACTGGAGTGGGTTGCAAGTCCCCTCAAAATTACATATGAATTATTAGAATTAATAATTAAGATGTCACTTGTCTGCAGTTGGCCTAAGTTTCAATGCAGTAGCTGCCTGAATAAGTTTCCATAGAACTTGACAAGATGATAATAGAATTTATATGTGAATGTAAAGTGGCGATGGTCAGGGAGGCATAGTGTGCTTCAGTCCATGGGGTCACAAAGAGTCGGAAACAACTGAGTGACTGAACTGAACGGATAAAGTGTCCTGAGAATCAGGACGCCTGAAGAGGATTATTAAACTGGACAGACTTGCTCTACGGGATATAGAGACTCACTGTAACAGTAAGACAGTGTGCCGTTTGCTTGGGATAGACAGAAGACCCAATATTAGAACTGATAACCTGAATAGAACAAAAATATAGGAACATTTGATTTAAAGATGGCAATAGGGAAGCGACCTACATGTCAGTCAGTAGTGCTGGGACAGTTGACTATCCATATTGACCCCCTTCTTCATAGCATACTGAAAATCAATTCTATGTAACTTGCAGCTCTAAATTGTGAAAGTAAAATAGGGACGCATCTAGAAATACCTTCTTGACTTTCAGTTCAGTTCAGTTCAGTCGCTCAGTCGTGTCCAACTCTTTGCGACCCCATGAATTGCAGCACGCCAGGCCTCCGTGTCCATCACCATCTCCCGGAGTTCACTCAGACTCACGTCCATCGAGTCAGTGATGCCATCCAGCCATCTCATCCTGTCGTCGCTTTCTCCTCCTGCCCCCAATCCCTCCCAGCATCAGAGTCTTTTCCAATGAGTCAGCTCTTCACATGAGGTGGCCAAAGCACTGGAGTTTCAGCTTTAGCATCATTTCTTCCAGAGAAACCCCAGGGCTGATCTCCTTCAGAATGGACTGGTTGGATCTCCTTGCAGTCCAAGGGACTCTCAAGAGTCTTCTCCAACACCACAGTTCAAAAGCATCAATTCTTCGGCACTCAGCCTTCTTCACAGTCCAACTCTCACATCCATACATGACCACAGGAAAAACCATAGCCTTGACTAGACGGACCTTAGTCGGCAAAGTAATGTCTCTGCTTTGGAATATGCTATCTAGGTTGGTCATAACTTTTCTTCCAAGGAGTAAGCGTCTTTTGATTTCATGGCTACAGTCACCATCTGCAGTGATTTTGGAGCCCCGAAAAATTAAGTCTGATACTGTTTCCACTGTTTCCCCATCTATTTCCCATGAAGTGATGGGACCGGATGCCATGATCTTCATTTTCTGAATGTTGAGCTTTAAGCCAACTTTTTTACTCTGCTCTTTCACTTACATCAAGAGGCTTTTTATTTAGTTCCTCTTCACTTTCTGCCATAAAGGTGGTGTCATCTGCGTATCTAAGGTTATTGATGTTTCACCTGCGTATCTAAGGTTATTGATGTTTCTCCCAGCAATGTTGATTCCAGCTTGTGTTTCTTCCAGTCCAGCGTTTCTCATGATGTACTCTGCATATAAGTTAAATAAGCAGGTGACAATATACAGCCTTGACGTACTCCTTTTCCTATTTGGAACCAGTCTGTTTTTCCATGTCCAGTTCTAACTGTTGCTTCCTGACCTGCATACAGATTTCTCAAGAGACAGGTCAGGTGGTCTGGTATTCCCATCTCTCAGAATTTTCCACAGTTTATTGTGATCCACACAGTCAAAGGCTTTGGCATAGTCAATAAAACAGAAATAGATGTTTTCCTGGAACTCTCTTGCTTTTTCGATGATCCAGCAGATGTTGGCAATTTGATCTCTGGTTCTTCTGCCTTTTTAAAACCAGCTTGAACATCAGGAAGTTCATGGTTCACATATTGCTGAAGCCTGGCTTGGAGAATTTTGAGCATTACATTACTAGCATGTGAGATGAGTGCAATTGTGCAGTAGTTTGAGCATTCTTTGGCATTGCCTTTCTTTGGGATTGGAATGAAAACTGACCTTTTCCAGTCAGTCCTGTGGCCACTGCTGAGTTTTCCAAATTTGCTGGCATATTGAGTGCAGCACTTTCACAGCATCACCTTTCAAGATTTGAAATAGCTCAATAGGAATTCCATCACCTCCACTAGCTTTGTTCGTAGTGATGCTTTGTAAGGCTCACTTGACTTCACATTCGAGGATGTCTGGCTCTAGATGAGTGATCACACTATTGTGATTATCCAGGTCGTGAAGATCTTTTTTGTACAGCTCTTCTGTGTATTCTTGCCACCTCTTCTTAATATCTTCTGCTTCTGTTAGGTCCAGACCATTTCTGTCCTTTATCAAGCCCATCTTTGCATGAAATGTTCCCTTGGTATCTCTAATTTTCTTGATGAGATCTCTAGTCTTTCCCATTCTGTTGTTTTCCTCTATTTCTTGGCATTGATCACTGAAGAAGGCTTTCTTATCTCTTCTTGCTATTCTTTGGAACTCTGCATTCAGATGCTTATATCTTTCCTTTTCTTCTTTGCTTTTCGCCTCTCTCCTTTTCACAGCTATTTGTAAGGCCTCCCCAGACAGCCATTTTGCTTTTTGGCATTTCTTTTCCATGGGGATGGTCTTGATCCCTGTCTCCTGTACAATGTCACGAACCTCATTCCATAGTTCATCAGGCACTCTATCTATCAGATCTGGGCCCTTAAATCTATTTCTCTCTTCCACTATATAATCATAAGGAATTTGATTTAGGTCATACCTGAATGGTCTAGTGGTTTTCCCTACTTCCTTCAATTTAAGTCTGAATTTGGCAATAAGGAGTTCACGATCTGAGCCACAGTCAGCTCCTGATCTTGTTTTTGCTGACTGTATAGAGTTTCTCCCATCTTTGGCTGCAAAGAATATAATCATTCTGATTTCGGTGTTGACCATCTGGTGAAGTCCATGTGTAGAGTCTTCTCTTGTGTTGTTGGAAAGAAGGTGTTTGCTATGAACAGTGCATTTTCTTGGCAAAACTCTATTAGTCTTTGCCCTGCTTCATTCCACATTCCAAGGCCAAATTTGCCTGTTACTCCAGGTGTTTCTTGACTTCCTACTTTTGCATTCCAGTCCCCTATAATGAAAAGGACATCTTTTTTGGGTGTTAGTTCTACAAGGTCTTGTAGGTCTTCATAAAACTGTTCAACTTCAGCTTCTTCAGCATTTCTGGTTGGGGCATAGACTTGCATTATGGTGATATTGAATGGTTTGCCTTGGAAACGAACAAAGATCATTCTGTCGTTTTTGAGATTGCATTTCGGACTCTTTTGTTGACCATGATTTCTTCTGAGGGACTCCTGCCCACAGTAGTAGATACAATGGTCATCTGAGTTAAATTCACCCATTCCAGTCCATTTTAGTTTGCTGATTCCTAGAATGTCGACGTTCACTCTTGCCATCTCCTGTTTGACCACTTCCAATTTGCCTTGATTCATGGACCTGACATTCCAGGTTCCTATGCAATATTGCTCTTTACAGCATTGGACTTTGTTTCTATCACCAGTCACATCCACAGCTGGGTATTGTTTTTGCTTTGACTCCATCCCTTCTTTCTTTCTTGACTAGTAGATGAGAAAAGACATTAAATAGAACCAGAAGCACTAACCTAATGGAAGAGATCAATAAATTGGACTACATTTAAATTAAGAACTTCTGGCCATTAGAAACCATCAAGAGAGTTAAAGTCAAGCCTCGTATATCTGATGTAAGACTCTTACCTGGAATAATTAAAGAACTCTTACAGATCCATAGGAAATTAGGAAAAATTTAGAGATTATCCAAATGGCCAATTAGTTTGCTGACAAAGGTCCATCTAGTCAAAGCTGTGGTTTTCCAGTAGTCTTGTATGAATGTGAGAGTTGGACCATAAAGAAGGCTGAGCACCAAAGGATTGATGCTTTTGAACTGTGGTGTTGAGGAAGATTCTTGAGAGTCCTTTGGGCTGCAGGGAGATCCAACCAGTCCATCCTCAAGGAGACCAATCCTGGGTGTTCATTGGAAGGACTGATGCTGAAGCTCCAATACTTTGGCCACCTGATGTAAAGAGCCAACTCGTTAGAAAATATCTTGATGCTGCAAAAGATTGAGGGCAGGAGGAGAAGGGCACAACCGAAGATGAGATGGATGGCATCACAGACTCCATGGACATGAGTTTGAGCAAGTTCCAGGGGATAGTGAGGGACAGGGAAGCCTGGCATGCTACAGTCCATGGGGTCGCGAAGTGTTGGACACAACTTAACGGCTGCAGCACAATACATCCAAGAGTGGCTAAAATGAAAATAATTGCTTGTACCAAGTGTTGGTGAGGATATGTAGTAGTGGGAATACTTCTACACTTTTGCTAGGAGTGTAAACTGTGACCAGTAACCTAGCAGTTTATCTTGGATTTACCAAACAAAAATGTACATATATATTCATATGGATTCTTATAGCAGCCTTATGTATAACATCCCCAAATCTGAAGGGGCTTCTGCAGTGGCTCAGTAGTAAAGAATCTGCCTGCAATGCAGGAGACACAGGTTTGATCCCTGGGGTGGGAAAATCCCCTCGTATGAAATGGCAACCTGCTCCAGTATTCTTGCCTGGGAAATACCATGGATAGAGTAACCTGGTGGGCTGTAGTCCCTGGAGTTGCCAAGAGTCGGACACAACTGAAGTGATTGAACATGTAAGCATGCACAAAATCAGAAACCACCTAAATATCTTGCAACAATAGAGTGAATAAGTAAACTGTGATATACTATAGAATACTGTGGATCCATGAAAATGCACTGATATGGGTGAACCTCAAACATAATATTCAGTGAAAAAAATCCAGACCCGAAAGAGTATATACTGAATTCAAATAGTATCATGCAAATAACAGCAAAACTAAATTACAGCACTTACAGATGCATGTTTGGGTGATAAGAATACAAAAGCAGCAATGAAATTATTATCATGAACAAGGATTGTGCAACCTTCTAGAGCAAGGGAGGGGTGATGATTGAGAGGGGCTGTGGAGGAGCTGTGGGGTACATGCAGTGTTCTGTGTCCTGACCGGAGTCATAGTTAACAGGTGAATGAATGTTCACTTTGTAATAAGTCACTGAGCTGTTCACTTAAATCAAAATGCCTGCAGTATTTTAACTGGATGACAAGCTGTTGGTAGTTTGTGGGCTGAGTTATAATTCTATATTAATGTAGTTGATAAAAAGACACAAGACTATGCCCAATGTGTTACATCTCCTACTGGGAAAGTGGACATAACCATTATACTTTAGCTGTTCTGGAATTAGGGAAGATGACAATTTACTGCATGTAGTTTTTTGTTAATGGATTTTTGGTTACACTGAGTTACTTTTATAATAAAGTCCTACTAATGTGATAGGTTATACCACCTGTACTTTTGCATGTAGTTTGTTTTGTAACAGCTCTTCATCAAATGAGTGCAAATGCACACAAGTGGGCAGTACAGTTTTAAGATAAAGTCTCCAAAGTCTGCCAACCCAGAAGTTTTGACTTACCTTTTTCCTGTTAATTGGAATTGGCAGTGCACGTGTGTGTTTGTGTGTTAGTTGCTCAGTTGTGTCAGACCCTGCCACCCCATGGACTGTAGCTCACCAGGCAGTGCATAGGGGTAAACAGTCTTTTCCAAAGTGAGTATAATTCCAGTCTGTTTTATATCCATAAACCAGGCTTCTAGAGTGATTTCCCCGAGTGTGCCTGTGTAGCTTTAGAAACGTGGTTTCTTTATGAAGTCCTCTTTTCTGTTTTTCTGGTCCTCTTTCTTTTTTCTTTTTTTGTTTTTAAACCCTTCTGCTTACAGTTTTGAGGCTCCCCTATTGGTTTGGAGAATTTCTCTGGAAGGAGAACTTTTAATATATTAAAATGATAAAGATGAAGGCATAGATATGTAATAAAGCATTTTGTACAAGACAGAAAAATGGACATTCCAACAACCAGAGAATATGTATATTAAAATTTTTTATTCATACAATATGGGTTCTTAATTATCACCATAGCTTCTATTTTGTAGTAGGCTATATGTGCCAGTCGTTGTGTGCTAAGCACTTTACAGAGATAATCCTTTTAATCTTCAATAATTCTATTAGGGTCCATACTTTTTAAAATCTCATTTTATAAATGAGGAATACAAGCTTAGAGCAAACAAATGTGGCTTTCCTGTAGTCACAGGGAAGACGTGAGGTTTTGAATCTTGGCACTCTGATTCAGACTCCTTGTTCTTGGATTCTGTTACTGCTCCTAAGGTTTTTTTTGTTTTGCTTATAATGTTTATTTTTAAATTCAGTGTTGCAGCATAATTTTTGAGAATATGTTTTTAAGATTTAGTACATAAAATTTTAGAGTACTTAGCATTGAAATTTTAGTGAATATTTTAAAGTTTCTTTGGATAACAGCATTAAATATTTCTATATAACCTCATTGTTAGTTCCTGTTGTGATAGATATAATACTAGGTTTCTGTTTATGGAATAATCTGTGAAGTATTGTAAGAAGTCCAAATTTAAAAAAAAATTTTATGTGGTCATAATGCCGTTTTCCCTTTTTAAAGGTATTATTACGATGGGGACATGATTTGTAAAGTTCAAGGCAAGAGGTTTGTCTACAAGTTTGTCTGTGACTTGAAGACTCTTATTGGATACAGTGCAGCAGAATTGAACCGTTTGGTCACAGAGTGTGAACAGAAGAAGCTCGCGAAGATGCAGCTGCACGGAATCGCCCAGCCGGTCACAGCAGTAGCCCTGGCTGCTGCGTCCCTGCAGACAGAAAAGGATACCTGAACCCAGGACCTTCTGGGAGTCCAAGGTCTTTCTTAAAATGTTAGAGCAAGCATTGCTCTTCCCTTTATTACTGAATTTGAATCTTCTTTTATTTCTAGACTGTACAATCTGATGCATGATTTTTTTTATAAATATTTCATACTCTTGTGAATTTGGGTCTTTTTACTTTGAGCATATATTTTAGAATATGTGTATGTTAAACAATCACCACAATGTCTTTAGGCGGGTTCATTGTGGGATAGTTTGTTAACAGTCAGAAAAGCTAAACTGGTCAGTATTAATGTCTAGCCCTACCAAAAATAGCCAGTAGCATCTGAGGATGAAAAATAAATGAAGTATCTCCAGGAAACAGTCTGGCTTAACTATTAATATTTTTGAAAATATAACTGTTTCCCCTCTCTGCTGCTTTAGATGTTGCTTTACATAAAAACCAGAAAATGGAATTTTTCACAGCTGAAGCATGTATGCCTATTTCATCTAATCAAGCAGAGCTAAAGTAATCATATCCAATAAAATTATAATATTAATAAAATTACTAAGAGTATCATGTTATTAAAATAATTTATGTATTTGCAAGCAAAAGACAGTAAAAAAGACTGGCAGAAGAGCAGTGCTGAAGAAAGAGATCCAGGTTTAAATCTGGCTTTACTCAAAAGCCAATTTTAAGGATTTACTGTATAGATTATTCATAGTGTCAGGCCAAGAATTTAAATTATTACAAGAGAGACATTAAATCCTAATAAACCAACTATTAAAAGATTCTCAGATGATCTCTGTTTTTCCTGTCAGAGATTTAAAAATCTGAAAAAGTATACCTCAACCAGAAATAAAATTTTGGTTTAGTTTGGTTTGTTATGGCTCCCTTTTTAAAAAAATTAATTATCCTATAGTGCTCGTTTATTATACAAAACAGCTTTCCTCAGCTTGTTTCTGATGAAGACTTTAAATCAGTCAGCAGTACTTGATCTTTCAAGACATGAGTAAATTACTTGCAAATAGTTCTAAAAGGAAAATTTGACCTCCAATACAGGCAGTCTTCTCTTAAAATTTCCCATTTATTTAATTTTTTCCTTTGAATATTACATATGTGAGTGTACAAATATCTGTATACATATCCAGTTGGCCATCTTATATATATATACACACACACACATATATATGTACACACATATAAACGAAGACATAATATTCAAAAGGTGATATTTCAAAACTCGCTTAGAAATCCTTTAAAAATTAAATAATTCTTACATACATGAAACTCTTTTCCTGCTACAAGCCAACACTGAACAGAAATGGCTAGAAATGTCTTTTTCTTACTTGCTTTGCTTGGTTTCCTTACTTTTTTTCTCTTTGTGTTTTAAAGTATTATGCACAAATCATGATATGAGATACTTTAATCTTCTTATAGCAGAAGACTGATTCTCAAATACTACTCTATGTACCTTCTCCCTCATCATCTCCTTTAAATCCATCCCCTAAACAGCTTTATAAGAGCTCATTTAGTGCATTTAACTAACTAGGAGGAAAGGGCCACAGTAATGCAAGGAGCTATTGTTGGCAGTTGCTGCCCCCCAGTACTAAATAGTGGTTTGGAAAGAACCATAAGAGGCAGGGATCTTAGGAAGAGAGAGGAGGGGGAGATGTGTACGACCTCCTTTTCTGATAACTTCAGATCATAATATTAAGTGTTACACTGTGGGACTACAGCATGTTATGTCAGTTCACTTATTGTTTCATGTCAAAGTCCTTTAAGAACAAGCAGTAGAAAGAATAAAATCTGTAATTTCCATTTTTACCTTTTTATAAACACAGAATAGACTGACAAACTATTAGTTCAGCTTGGATGCTGTGATTGCAAGAATATCAGAGTAGAATAGCAATATGATACAGATGTTCTAGTTCAGATAACAGGTAGCTGAAAAGAGGATTTTTCACCATCCTCTTATCGTCTGGGAAGTTGACAAGTCAGTTAGAGTTTTAAAATAATAATGATAAAGTCTACTTTTCTGTTATATTATCAAGAGCTTAAAATTATTGACTTTTGACTTAAAATACTTTGAGGGAGACATTATGTTAAAGTTTTAGCCAAGTTGACAGATTTCCGTTATATATATCTCCGCTATGTGTGTGTGTATTTTAAGGCAAGGAATTCTCCTAGATCTCTCAAAATCAATCTATTATTTCTTTTTTATTTTTCCCGTGTGTTCCTCAGATACCTTAAAAAAAATTCTTTTCACTTTCTTCCTTTTGCAGTTTTTCTTTTATTCCTTGTTATCATTTGAACAATCAGTTCTCAAACACAATCTGATGCTGTTTCTTTTTTCTTCTTTGGCTCTCTCCATCACTTTATGCACCATAAGCAATGAGACTAATATTCCCAGTTGATTCAAGAAACTTCCGTTACTTTGTCTCAGCTTATAAACTGTGTCTGTTGTGCTTATTGAGGTTGCAGTTATCAGAAGCCAAGTAGTCTTTTCTTTTATTGAAAGATAACTTGTAGTTTGAAAGAAAATATAACTTATGCTCTTCATTCTTTGCTCTGATTTTATGGATAAATAAATCTTTCAGAGGATGAAAGATAAAATTATTGGTTATTTCTATACCATATAAGTATAAAAATAATGAAACCTTCATTTTTGTTTTAAAACTTTTTCCACATGAGATTCTCATTGAGCCAATTTTTATACGTATCTTGCTAGCCTGAAGTTTAGGAATTTGTGTTGGCATCAGAAAATCAAACAGATCAGGGAAAATTGCTGTGTGGTTGATTGTCACATGCATTGACTCATCACATTTATTTTTGTGACAGTCCATGTCAGTTAATTAGGAAAGACTGTTTTTTTGCCCCTGATAAATGGTGAAATTCAAGTATGATATTTCTTTAAAGGGTTGTGCCTCCAAATATTTTTGGTGAGGTCTGCTGTTTTTCATATTCATCATTTTATGCTACTGCCTTTTAAAAAGAACTAATGTATCTTCGAAATAGCACAAAAATGTTTTAAATTTCATAATTTCAAAATAACCTGTGACTAACTTAATGTCTTCATATCTAGAGGGTATAAAAATATTGATATTTCAGTGATACTTCACTCGCTGCCAGAAAAAAATATTCTCAATCTTTTGTAAGAGGGAGGAAGATTTTTGCATACATTTTTACTCTTTAAATAAAGACACTTATACTGTCATAATAACAATTATGTATTTCTTTGTGAGTTTTTTTTTGTAATTTTACATAAGACAGTTATTTTCTATTTTTACTCAGATAAAAAAATATTTGTGCATAAAATGTAAAAATAGTAAAATGATAAAAATAAAACTATTATACAGTATATTTCTGTGTTTTTTAGAAGTTTTTTCCCCAGCATACAGATAGTCTCAAATTCTTGGGATATTCAATTCCTGGTTAGATGAAAATGTGACAGTTCACATCTGGTGTATTATACATGTGATTCCCATATACTTTATTTAAAAACTATTAATATCAATTTGGGAAGAACAGATTCCACTGAACTAAAAATAGGTGTTAGAGAGTTTAGTCTTTTTAAGAAAATAAATGAAAACCCCATAAACAAAGCTGAACTATTTCAGAATAGCAACAGAAGAAATAATAACACTGAGTACTTATCAAAGGGCAAGTTGATGATTGTTAGAAATACTTAGTCAAGTTTGCTAGGTTTCCTTTTTGTTTGTTTTAAATTATGAAAAATTGTTTCTTTATGTTGGCTGTGGGTGCTTCAGCCAGGAGCAGAGTGTAGAGGAATCAAAGGGGAAAGGAGAAAAACCTTACTTTCACTTTTGTTTATGGTCAAGCAGTGATCACATTTTAACTGAACTGCTTTAAAAAGAAATGGTTTGAGTAGAATAAATTGCTTTTCACACAATCTAGTTTTATCTAGTTTGAAGTGATGAAAATCATCAGGTATATTTGTTCTCCCAAGACACTAATTTTTTTGTGGGTACAACTGTAAAGCTTAATTTGCAAGCTAATAAGCACCTATTTAAAAGGATTTTTTTTTTTACTACAAGCAAACTAATTTAGAACATTGCTTTTAAAGCTTTCTGTAGTGAAAGTGAAAGTCACTCAGCTGTGTCTGACTCTTTGCAACCCCATGGATTATACAGTCTGTGGAATTCTCCAGGCCAGAATACTGCCTTTCCTTTCTCCAGGGTATCTTCCCAACCCAGGAACTGAACCCATTGCAGGCTGATTCTTTACCAGCTGAGCTACAAGGGAAGGCCAAGAGTACTGGAGTGGGTAGCCTATCCCTTCTCCAGCAGATCTTCCCAACCCAGGAATCGAACCAGGGTCTCTTACATTGCAGGGAGATTCTTTATCAACTGAACTATCAGGGAAGCCCTTTTATTTCCAATTAGAAACTGAAACTTTTATAAAAAGTGAATTAATGGAGGAAGGAGGAAATGAGTTTTTTAGTGGGTAGAAAGTTTGTTTTACAAGATGACAAAAGTTCTAGAGATTGGCCACACAACAATGAATATACTTAATACTACTGAATTGTACACTTGTACACTTATGTGTGGGTAAGATGATAAATTTTATGTGTATTTTAAAATTAAAGCTTTTATTAAATTAGAATTTAATGATTCAATTAACTCACCAAATTAACAGAATACAGAGAATAAAAAACATTATCTTAGTAGATGGCAGGAAAAGTATATGTTAAAACTCAACATTCATTCATGACAAAACCTCTGGGCACGCTAGAACTAGAAGGGAACTTCCTTAACAATACAGAGCATGAAAAACCTACAGTTAGCATCATGCACAATGGTTTGTTTTCCTTCTAAGATTTGCTTGCTTGCTCAGTCGCTCAGTCGTGTCTGACTCTGTGCAACCCCATGGTCTATACATGGAATTCTCCAGGCAAGAATACTGGAGTGGATTACCATTCCCTTCTCCAGGGGATCTTTCCAACCCAGGAATCAAAGCCGGATCTCCTGCATTGCAGGCAAATTCTTTACATCTGAGCCACCAGGGAAGCCCAAACATGAAGTATTCCAGGCAGGCCAGAATACTGGAGTGGGTAGCCTTTCCCTTCTGCAGGAGATGTTCCCAGACCAAGGACTGAACCCAGGTCTCCCACACTGCAGACGGATTCTTTACCAGCTGAGCCACCAGGGAGGCCCAAGAATACTGGATTGGGTAGCCTATCCCTTCTCCAGCGGATCTTCCCGACCCAGAAATCAAACTGGGGTCTCCTGCATTGCAGGTGGATTCTTTACCAGCTGAGCTACCTGGGAAGTCAGATTTGGGGAAAGGCTAATTCTGGGCTTCCCCAGTAGCTCAGTGGTAAAGAATTTGCCTGCAATGCAAGATACTGGCTTTGATCCCTTTCTCAGAAAGATCCCCTGGAGGAGGAAATGGCACCCCACTCCAGTATTCTTGCCTGAAAAATCTCATGGACAGAGGAGCCTGGCAGGCTACAGTGCATGGGGTCATAGAGAGTTGGGCAAGACTTCGTGACTAAACAACAACAAAAGAAATATTTGCTCTCATTTCTAGTCAACACTATACTTAAGACCCTACCTGAAAATAAGGCAAGAAAGAGAAGAAGCATATGTATTGTAGGAAATGAAACTGCAGAAGACATCAAATGTAATGAAACTCCTAAATAGATTAAAAAAAAGACAAACTAGAATTAGTGAGTTTAGTGAGGTAAGATACAAGGTCAGTATACAAAACTCAGTTGCATGCTAGCAACAAATAATTGGATATTGAAATTAAAACGTAATTAAGGAAACAGCAAAAGTTGTGTAAGACTAAAAAAAAAGTGGAAAGATATATATCATAATTGTGAATTGGAAGACAATTTTGTAAATGTTAACTGTCTCTAATCCATAATCAACTCAAAATTCTGATGGTTTTCTTTGTAAACAAACATCATAAAAATATATGTAAATAATATGTAAATACAAATGACCCAGATAGCCAAAATGATTTGAAAAAAATACTAGAGAACTTAATCTATCTATAGAAAGCTTTGCTATTCTTATACTGCAAGATACAATGAGATCAGGATAGATACGGATTAGTGAATAGAATTGTCCAGAAAGACTCACACATACATGGATAATTGAATTTTGATAAAGGTAACAAGGTTCCTGAACAGGGAAGAGATAGCCTTCTCAATAAGTGTATGACAACTGTATATATTTATGGAGAAAAGTGAAGCTGTATCCTTACCTCATGTCACATAAAAATTGGATGGCTAAAGATGGATCAACCTAAACATAAAAAGTCTCAAACTTCTTGAAATTGATACAATTTCAATTGTTGTCAATTAGCTGTACCTCAATTTGAAAATAAAAACTTATTCAGTTGCTCAGTTGTGTCCAACTCTTTGTGGCCCCATGGACTGCAGCACACCAGGTTTCCCTGTCCTTCAACATCTCCTGGAACTTGCTCAAACTCCATTGACTTGGCAGTGCCATCCAACCATCTCATCCTCTGTCATCCCCTTCTCCTCTTGCCTTTTATCTTTCCCAGCATCAGGGTCTTTTCCAGTGAGTTGGCTCTTTGCATCAGGTGGCCAAAGGATTGGCTTCAGCTTCAGCATCAGTCTTTCCAATGAATATTCAGGATTGATTTCCTTTAGAATTAACTGGTTGGATCTCCTTGCATTCCAAGGGACTCTCAAGAGTCTTCAACACCACAGTTCGAGCGCATCAATTTTTCATCGCTCAACTTTCTTCATGGTCCAACTCTCACATCTATACATGACTACTGGAAAACCTATAGCTTTGACTACATGAATCTTTTGGCAAAGTAATGTCTCTGTTTTTTAATATGCTGTGTAGGTTTGTCATAACTTTTCTTCCAGGGAACAAGCATCCTAATTTCATGGCCACAGTCACTGTCTGCAGTGATTTTGGAGCCCAAGAAAATAAAGTCTGTCACTTCCCAAATCTTAAAACCTCTCAAACTTGTAATACAAGAAAATTTTCATGACCTTGGGATAGTCAAAGATTTCGTAGATAAGCAAAGTCGTAAACAAACAAAATAGTAAAATAGACCATCAACCTCTTTTGAAACCTCTCTTCTTTGAAAGACACTATTTTAAAGAAAGACAAAACAGTAGAAAAAATACAAGCACTACACTTAAACCTTCAGTTCAGTTCAGTCGCTCAGTCATGTCCGACTTTGCGACCCCATGAATCACAGCACGCCAGGCCTCCCTGTCCATCACCAACTCCCGGAGTTCACTCAGACTCACGTCCATCGAGTCAGTGATGCCATCCAGCCATCTCATCTTCTGTTGTTCCCTTCTGCTCCTGCGCCCAATCCCTCCCAGCATCAGAGTCTTTTCCAATGAGTCAACTCTTCGCATGAGGTGGCCAAAGTACTTAAACCTTACAAAGTTCTTATTTCAAAAAATGTATGGATCTCTTAATAAGACCATCCAGTAATATATGGTCAAAGTATTTGAACAGACACTTCACAAAAGATGTACAAATAGTCAATAAGTATATGAAAAACTGCTCAGTGTTATCAGACTTCAGGGAAACACAAAGTCACACTTTACTACTTGCTAAATACTCATTGGAGTTCATGCACATCACCACTGAAAATGTAAAATAATAGCACACTACTTTGGTAAACACATTTTTGTCACAACCCAGCAGTTTCAATCCAAGAGAAATTTTTACCCATGAGAAATACAATATATCCACCAAAAGACTTGGACACTAACATTTATAGCAACTTTAGTGGCTCCAATTGTAAACAATCCAAATACGATGGAAATACCACTCAGCAACACAAAAGATTGAGCAACTGCTTCACCAACAACTCTAGAAAAGGCATATCCAGGAAAAGCACAGAAGGCAGATCCGTGGTCACCTAGGACTGGGGGTTCAGTTCAGTTCAGTCGCTCAGTCATGGCCGACTCTTTGCAACCCCATGAATCGCAGCATGCCAGGCTTCCCTGTTCATCACCATCTCCCGGAGTTCACTCAGACTCATGTCCATCGAGTCCGTGATGCCATCCAGCCATCTCATCCTCTGTCGTCCCCTTCTCCTCCTGCCCCCAATCCCTCCCAGCATCAGAGTCTTTTCCAATGAGTCAACTCTTCGCATGAGGTGGCCAAAGTACTGGAGTTTCAGCTTTAGCATCATTCCTTCCAAAGAAATCCCAGGGTTGATCTCCTTCAGAATGGACTGGTTGGATCTCCTTGCAGTCCAAGGGACTCTCAAGAGTCTTCTCCAACACCACAGTTCAAAAGCATCATTTCTTTGGCGCTCAGCCTTCTTCCCAGTCCAACTCTCACATCCATACATGACCACAGGATAAACCATAGCCTTGACTAGACGGACCTTAGTCGGCAAAGTAATGTCTCTGCTTTGGAATATGCTATCTAGGTTGGTCATAACTTTTCTTCCAAGGAGTAAGTAAGTGTCTTTTAATTTCATGGCTGCAGTCACCATCTGCAGTGATTTTGGAGCCCCCAAAAATAAAGTCTGACACTGTTTCCACTGTTTTCCCCATCTATTTCCCACGAAGTGATGGGACCAGATGCCATGATCTTCATTTTCTGAATGTTGAGCTTTAGGCCAACTTATTCACTCTCCACTTTCACTTTCATCAAGAGGCTTTTTAGCTCCTCTTCACTTTCTGCCATAAGGGTGGTGTCATCTGCATATCTGAGGTTATTGATAATTCTCTCGGCAGTCTTGATTCCAGCTTGTGTTTCTTCCAGCCCAGCGTTTCTCATGATGTACTCTGCATAGAAGTTAAATAAGCAGGGTGACAATATACAGCCTCGACGTACTCCTTTTCCTATTTGGAACCAGTCTGTTGTTCCATGTCCAGTTCTAACTGTTGCTTCCTGACCTGCATACAGATTTCTCAAGAGACAGGTCAGGTGGTCTGGTATTCCCATCTCTTTCAGAATTTTCCACAGGGCTGGGGATAGGGGATGATTTTCTGAACCGGGCACAACAATATTTTGAGGGTTCATGAGCCCATCATCGGAGAAGGCAATGGCACCCCACTCCAGTACTCTTGCCTGGAAAATCCATGGGTGGAGGAGCCTGTTGGGCTGCAGTCCATGGGGTCGTGAAGAGTCAGACGCGACTGAGCGACTTCACCTTCACTGTTCACTTTCATGCATTGGAGAAGGAAATGGCAACCCACTCCAGTGTTCTTGCCTGGAGAATCCCAAGGACTGGGGAGCCTGGTGGGCTGCTGTCTATGGGGTCGCACAGTCGGACATGACTGAAGCGACTTAGCAGCAGCAGTAGCAGCAGAGCCCATCATACAATATGCTCTGATTATATGGGTGGATGAATTTTCCAAAGCTAATTTAAGTCTATGCATGAAATGAGAGCATAAGGCTATATAAATTGCATCTCAGTTAAAAACGGAATTACTAGGGGGACTTCACTGGTGGTCCAGTGGCTAGGACTCTGTGCTCTCAATGTGGGGGGCCGGGGTTCGATCCCTGGTTGGGGATCTGGATACCACACGCTGCAACAACACAGCTAAGACCCAGTGCAGCCAAATTAATTAATTTAAAAGATCTAACTTAAATACATTGAATTATTAGAATAAATGAAAAAGACGAAAATACATACCCACTTTTTAAAATTTATCAGGTTCAACAGACATAGATTACTCTGGCAAATTGCCATAATTGTTTCAATATCTGTCCTTATATACCTCTGGACAGATAACAAGAGTTCACTGACACTCATCTGTAGATCATACTGATCTTATAATATTTTGTCATTAGATGATGAGCATCAGTTTTAGCTAAATGATTACGGCAATGTCATTGGCATTTGAAAGTTTCTCTGTAATCTGAGGAGAGCAAGGTTATTAATCTTGGGGTCCATACTTCAAGACACAGCTAACACTCGGTTAAGACCTGTTTTATTTTGGGGAGTAATAGTAATTAGATATGAATAGAACAGTTAATAAACTATTGAGTACTTTTATGAGCAACTCTTCAATTCACCTGCTTATAAATCTATCTATGCAAAATAGTCTTTTAATATTTTCCATAATAAAAGGAAAAGTGAAGTCTTCTAAGGTTGGTTTTACTTATGGATAAAGGGATATGATACACATTCCATTAGTACATCCATCAACATCATTGACTTTTTATATAGTTCATAGAGTTCTCATGGCTAGTATACTGGAATGGTTTGCCATTCCCTCCTCCAGTGAGTCACGTTTTGTCAGAACTCCCCACTCTGTCCCATGCATCTTCAGTGGCCCTACAGGGCATGGCTCATAGCTTCATCAAGTTTTGAAAGTCAATTAGCTGTGACAAAGCAGTGATCCATGAAGGGCTGCAATACTTTGACCACCTGATGTGGACAGCTGATTCGTTGGAAAAGACCCTGATGCTGAGAAAAAGTGAAAGTGAAGTCGCTCAGTCGTGTCCGACTCTTTGCAACCTCACGGACTAATTAGAGCCTACTGGGCTCCTTAGTCCATGGGATTTTCCAGGCAGGAATACTGGAGTGGGCTGCCATTTCCTGAGAAAGGTTGAAGGCAAAAGGAGAAGAGGGCAACAGAGGATGAGGTGGTTGGATGGCATCACCGATTCAATGGACATGAACTTGGGGAAACTCCAGGAGATAGTGAGGGACAGGGAAGCCTGGCCTGCTGTAGTCCATGTGATCTCAAAGAGTCGGACACAACTTAGCAACTAAACAGCAACAGCAACAACATCATTGGGTAGTTGAACCAGAACATTTGCTTGGCTTAGTGGTTAAAGGAAATAGTTCTGCATTAAGAATCCCATAATAGGATTTGTGTCTTCAGCTCTCAGAATATAAAATAAAGAGGATATTTTATTTTAAAGAAATTTCTTTAACTGTGAAAATCTACCCTGCTGGTCTGAAATTTATTGATTAAGTGATTAAACAGATACAGAGTACCTAACTGTATGGAATATGTAAGGCAGCGTGTCAAGGAAAGACCAGAAGAGCTAGTTCATAGACCTAGCTTTGCCACTAACTAGTATGACATTGAGGGCAAGTTGTCTAGCGTCTCGGCTCCTTCCTATCTTCCAAAGCTGGGATAATGGATACATTTGTGTACAATGCAGGTGTATGGATAGGATTCACATGGAATTACATGGATTTACATGGAATCACATGTAATTCACATGGATTACATGGAATCACATATATGAAAGTATTTCATCTCACAATTATGTAATAAGCACAAGGGGCTGGAAAAGAACATCTAACATCTAACATCCAAAGAATCCTGTTCTCTATTGTGGCAACTAGTGCTTATTTCATTTAATGATAAAATGATACAATATTGTAAAATGACAAAATATTATAAAAATGATAAAGTATTATTGAATAACTGAAGGAATGATAATAAAGACTAATTCTGATCACTTAGCACAATAACTTTAGGTCCATCCACGTTGTTGCAAATGACAAAATTTCATTTATTATGGCTTACTAATATTTCTTTGTATGTATTTGCCATATCTTCTTTATCCATTCATCTATTGATAGGTACTTAGATTGCATCTGTATCTTGACTAAACAATCTGCAGTGAACATGAGGTGCAGGTATCTTTTAGAATTAATGTTTTTGCTTTCTTTAGAAAATACCCAGAAGTGGAATTGCTGGATATTAGTTCTATTTTTAATTTTTTAGGGAACAGGTGTACTATTTTCCATAGTGGGTGCAGCAATTTACATTCCCATTAGCAGGGCATGAGAGTCCCCTTTTTTTCAAATCCTCACCAACGCCTACTATTTATTGTCTTTTTGATAACTACCATCCTGATACATATGAAGTGATATCTCATTGTTGTTTGATTTGCATTCATGGTGAGTGGCATCTTGTATTACATATTTTATAAATAAAGAATAAGTATTGTACTTGAGAACTGCCTTTTTTTTCCCTACAGTTATTTAGGATATAATTGAAATTTGGATCTGCTCAAACACATTATTGGCAAAATCAATATTGCATAGAAATAAAGAAATTGATTAAAGTATCAGAAATATCATATTGATCACATATTTTTATCAGCTTGATGGGGTAATTATATCCATTTGTTGATTCTAAAAGTACATTTTTATCAAAATATTTTTTCTTTCTGAGGTAAAAACAACAAACTTTGTGTGGAAATCTTTTTTTTAAAGAAATATGACATGATAGTAAAGTGCATGCTCCTATTTGGGTAAATGGGAGACAGAAGGAAAAACAGTCTTTCACCATTTCAATCCTTAATTCTTTTCCATAATATATTTAATTTTTATATGCCTTTTAAAAATCAATCTCAGAACTAACATTTTATAAACTATTTTTCATTCAAGTATTTTCTTCTAAATGGAAATTTTAAGTTGCTGTATTGATTGATTCCAAATCTCAGTATGAAAATACATCAACTGATATCAATAGGTTAGGTCTGAAAAAGTAAAAGGCATTAGATGATCTGTGGCATTTTATTTTTTAAGTGGAGATTTTGGGAGTAGAGTTCCAGAAATGGCAGGGTTACTTTCTAGTTAAGATATTATCCAAGAATTCAAAATTCATGCTAACCTTTCTTGTTCTATAAGCTGAATAAAGGCAGCTGCAAGCAGAATTCTCATGACAAGTTCTTGTCAGATTCTCAGTACTGAATCAAAGCAATGAACTCTTGAAGAGCAGTAAACTTCGGAAGAGTTTAGCAAACAGGAAGGAGGTCAATCAGAAAGCTTGCAGAGACGAACTCATTCACCTGGGTGGATTTAGGGCTGAAACATCCCATGATATGTATTGGATAAACCTTCATGCTGAGGGGAAAAAGCCTCCCTCATATTTATCTCTGGTGAAGAAAATTCACTTAGTTCATCCCTGTTAAGAAATAATACCAAAGATCTTTGCCAAAATAAATTAAAGTGAGATTGTTGTCTACATTTTCACCTCAATCTGTGAAGATACCAGAATTTCCTGTGGCTATTTGATTTTCAAGTCATTGGCAATATCTTTGAAACAGGATGACTCCAAGAGTTCTTTCTCCACTGAGAAACCACTGGATTTGTGTATCATCCTGTGGGACCTGTTAAGAGGAAATTAGACACATCTTAGAAGCTGGGAGTATGCTCTCTGAAAGTCAGTGATAGTCTCAACTTACTAAATAAGGTCCTCAAAATCTGAGGGCGTTGTGCTTTGGACATCTCTGCTTCAGAGACAAGATACTGATTTCCTCTTTATTTTCTCAACTTCACAAAACTTGATGAGAGAATACCAGCTTGGTGTCTCATTGCAGTGGAGCATGAATAGGGATGATATTTCACTCTACTCCCTCTGATCGAAATGCTTCTTCTCTTTATGCTTCCTTTTCCTCCCACTTCTCTGCATGTCAAAAATCCTGTCATCCTTGGGACCTCCTGGGCAGTCCAGTGGTTAAGACTCCATGTTCCCAATGCAGGGGACATAGGTTCAATCTCTGGCTGGGGAGCCAAAGATCCCATGTGCCACGCGACATGGCCCAAAGATAAACAAAAGCAAAAAACCTTATCATCCTTTATTGCCCAGAATCAAGTATTCCCTCCCGTTTGAACATACCTTCCTTGAAATGACGCACATCTGATTTTCCCACTTCAATGGCACCTACTTTCTGGGCTCAGTCCTGGCCCCTTTTCTTCCTCCAACCTCACATTGATGACTATAACTTTCCAAACCATCTATGCAAATGATCACAAATCTTAATATTCAAACTTGACTTTGCCCAGAACCCAAGAAAAATATCGACAGCTGCTTACAAGGGTGTATAATTGGACAGTTCAATCTAAATATGGGGAAGATGGTACTTTAATTTTTCAACCCTCTTTTGTTCTTGCTAGTTTTATCTTCTCAGTAAGTAGCTCCCCATCCACCCAATTGCTCAAAAGCAGGACTTAAATTTTTCCTAATTCCTTCATTTTCCTTGTTCTTACATCCAATCTATCATTAAATATTCTATCACTAATGTCTGTCATAATGGAGAAGGGAATGGCAGTCCACTCCAGTGTTCTTGCTTGGAGAATCTTATGGACAGAGGAGCCTGATAGACTACAGGCCATAGGCTTGCAAAGAGTCGGACATGACTGAAGCAACTTAGGATGACAATATCTATCATAAAGTCATCCCCTCTCTTCCATCTCCACTACTGCTAACTTATCGCCAGGCCGAGAGTACTCATGAGGATTTCTGAAGAGCCTCTTTTAATATGGTGAATTACACTGAATAATTTTAAAATGTCTAACTCACTTTGCTTTACTGGAATTAGCCCTGCTTGGTCCTAATGTATTATTGTGTTAATATATTGCTATATTTGGTTTACGTGTATTTTATTGAGACATTTTTCTTCCCCCATGTGTTCATAAGGATATTGGTCTGTACTGTTCTATTCTTGTCAGTCTTTGATATTGGGCTTATCTAACCCCATAGAATTTCTGGGTAATATTGATACTATTTGTTCCTTAAATATTTGGTAGAATTCACCACTGAAACTATCTAGGTTTAGAGTTTTCTTTGTGAAAAGACTTTTTTTTTTAAGTAACAAGTTCAACTTTCCTAAATAGATATGAGAATATTAAGATTTTTTTAATATCATTTCAGTCAGTTTGAGTAAGTTGATTTTTTTCCTCAAGAAATTTGTCCATTTCATCTAAACTGTCATAATTGCTGACATAAAGTTGCTATTATCCTTTGAATGTCAAAAGAATCTATAGTAATCACTTGCTTTCATTCTTGATATTGATAGCGGATTTTTCTCTTCTTTCTTGGTTGATCTTGCTAGAAATCTATGAATTTATTAATCTTTTCAAATGATCAATTTTTGTCTTGGTTAATTTTTTTCTATTTGTTTTCTGCTTTATTGACTTATGCCCTTTATTGTTTTCCTTCTTATTCAGGTTTAATGCAATCATAATTTTCTGGATTAAGATGAAAGCTTATGTCTCTGATTTTATACATTTAAAATTTTTTATTATAAATATTTTAAACTGTGCATTTCTTCTAAACACAGTTTTAGCTGCATCACAGAAATTTTAGAATGTTCCATTTTCAAGATGAAAGTGAAAGTCACTCAGTTGTGCCTGACTCTTTGTGACCCCATGGACTGTACAATCCATGGAATTTTCCAGGCCAGAATCCTGGAGTGGGTAGCCTTTCCCTTCTCCAGGGGATCTTCCTGACCCAGGAATCAAACAACAGTCTCCTACATTGCAGGTGAATTCTTTACCAACTGAGCTGTCAGGGAAGCCCTGATGATAATACCGTTTTCATGATAATTCCATGCAAATATATTTTAAGTTCTATTATGATTTCCTCTTTTGCACCCTTGGGTTATTTCAAAATATGTTGTTTAATTTCAAACATTTGTCACAGTGGGTTTTTATACTTGTAAAAATTTGAGAATAACCCAAATTTCTCATAAGAAGGTATCATTTGAGTTTATCATGGAAACCCATAAAAATTCAACCTATTAAAAATGATTTTGCATATTAAACCATATAAACAATGTTTTATTAAGGGGAAAACAGGTTATGACATAGTATTCAAAATTTCAGTTTGAGAAGTATATACTTCTGTAGCTACACATATAAATTTCACATATTTATATACATGTGGCATTTACACCACAGTTAATTTATAAGAAATGTGAATGCTGTTCCTTAACAGACCTTTTTTCAACATAATTTTTTTAATTTTTATGATTTTTATCTATCATCTAAATTTCTCTTATTTGCTTCTATCTTTTTTATTGCTGTTTCAACTCTCAGCTTACTCAGTGGCAAGCATCTTTTAAGAAAAAATCATTTATTTATTTATTTTTGGTTGCACTGGGCCTTTGCTGCTGTAATGCGGGAGACTTGGGTTCAATCCCTGGAGAAGGGAATGGCAACCCACTCCAGTATTCCTGCCTGGAATCCCATGGACAGAGGAGTCTGGCAGGTTATAGTCCATGGAGTCGCAGAGCTGGACACAACTGAATGACTGACACTGTTTCACTTTTTCATAGATATATAGATCTCTCTCTCTCTCTCTGTGTCTGCAGCTCAAAGGAGGGTTCTCACTTGGCCACACTAGCACCCTAATCTTGTAAATTTCTGTTGTTTATAAGCCTGCCTTCCCCAGTCTGTGGTATTGTTATGGCAGCCTGAATGGGCTAAGACACGGGACTTCCTTAAACAAGTATAAAACCATAAAAAGAAAAAACGAGACAACATTTTCCAGACCTTGGACATCAGGCAGCATAGGACAGGGATCCTAAGAAGGGGAAATACTGGAGGTAAGCCCTGTGATTGCCCCAGCTTAAGCCCTGGAGCGAGAGTCCAAGGAGCAGCATGAGGCAGAGGAACTCTGGGAGACCCCACTGGGAGATTAAGACAGGTAGGGTTTGCAGAGTGTGGTCCCAGAGGGAAGAGGGCTGCACAGAGACGGAGCTTGGAAGAGAGGGTAAGGGCTTCCCTGGGAGTCTTCATCTGATCTGTACAAATAAGTGAGGACATTACCCAAGGCTGAGGAAAGAACCACCAGACAGAAACCTGGGGACCAATGCTCGGAGCTCCCCCAGGGCCTGGAATAGTTGTTTCTACCTGCCAAAGAAGAAAACCTTGTATTCTGGTTCATGGTATTGAGTACTCAAAAGATTGTTGACTGAAGGCTGCTTTGGTTCCACCTAGCGAAGCTTCACTTTCACTTTTCACTTTCCACTTTAACGCATTGGAGAAGGAAATGGCAACCCACTCCAGTGTTCTTATCTGGAGAATCCCAGGGACAGGGGAGCCTGGTGGGCTGCCGTCTACGGGGTCACACAGAGTCGGACATGACTGAAGCAACTTAGCAGCAACAGCAGCAGCAGCAATGAAGCTTAAAAAACAAGCTTAGTCCCAGAAAAAAGATTCAGATTCCTGGTAGGAGTTAAAAATAATATAGCATTGCTTATTTTAATAATTGGCATTATTTTAAAAATTCTTAATCTTCAAATTTCAACTAAGATACTGATTTTCTTCCTCTAAGCTCTTCCAGTATTCTTTTAATGGCATCTGATACACCCTGCATTTTATGGGTTTTGTCCACTTGTAGCCTAAGTGGATTTTGTCTAGTTGTTGTCCTCTGTTCAGGAGGTAGAGCAACCAAGAATAATGCATATTTGTAGCTGTCTTGCATTGTTGATGCCTTACATGTAATCTGGTTTCAAAAGCTTTATTGCCTAATAAATGAATGACTATTTCAATAAAGCTTATCCAAAAGTATTAAGTATTAATTGGATGTTAATTTGTATGATGAATTTACTTAGAAATCTACATTTTGAAAAATGTAAAAGCAAATGATTAATTTCTGTGATGCTCAGAAATTCCAGTTCCAACTTTTTCCAGTTGATGTCACTATGGCAAAGGTATCGCAAACATCTGGCATAAAACAGTAGAGAGAGAGAACACATCTAATAATATGGCTGAATCAAGAGGAAGCCTGTATGCTGGGGGATGCTGCTAAAATGGGGATGGGGAACAAGGCAAAACATTAGAACTCAGTTCTTGGAATCGGTGGCTAGGTGAACGCATTGATCTGATTTTAGAAGAGCCGGTGAAAAAGTAAGCAAACAAATCTGAATTGAGTTTGGAAGCTGTGGAAACTGCTGCTTTTTGTGAAGACACCGCAAGTAAATCTTCCCCGTGATCTAAACTGCCATGGTGTGTGAGAGAGCCGGTAACAGCCTTTCCTCTGGCTTCTAGGCTCTCTACATGGACCCCTCGAGGCTAAATTTCCAGCAATGGGCAGGTGGACTGTTTCTCTCCCTCTTGGAAGGCAGTACAGAGTAAGTCCAATGCAACGGCAGTGTTTATTAGAAGGAGTGTAACGGCTCAGAGTGTCTGAAAATAAACAGAAGTTGAAATTAAAATATCTGCTTGGGCACTTAAGGCTCCAAAGTAAACAGTAAGTCCTTGAGTTTCAGCAGCTGCGTAGGGCCTCTTCTATGTGGTGTCAGTTGAAACGGCAAGGTAAAGGAACTTACGTAACTAAACCACTTTGTCCACAACCACTTACTGGGTGTTTTTCTGAAATGGGAAAATACAGATCTGTTTTCAGATATTACTCAGCTGTGGAGGGATGCAAACAGATGTATTCATTAGCACTCCCTGCCGAGCATATTGTGATATGCACAAGTGGGAAGAGCTTGAGCTGAGGTTACACAAATGTTTTTTGTTATGACACCTGCCTCCACAGGACCATGCTTTTCAAGGAGAATCTCATTTTGGACCATTTCCTGTTGTTACAACTTGATGTGAAAAGTGATTATTCTAATTAAGATAATAATAGGCTGCGTTTTACCTTGTTTCAAAGAACGACTAGTCTTGGTTTTTAAATTTTGTTTCTGTTTTTCTTCTGCCTAAAAGGAGGAAACCAAATCTGTCTAAAATTCAATTTTCCACATCAAGATACTGGATGTCCCAGGTGAAGAAAAGGGTTTTTTGAAAAATCGAAGGAAATTCAAGACAAGACTGCGTGATGTGGTCAGGGTTCAAGCTGTAACTAAGCACAACAACTCAGAGTTGCTATTTCTGTTTTAAATCTGTGAACTGCTAATAATGATGAACATGGAAGACATTTATTTGGAATTCAGCCGGAGAAAATCAGAACTGTGCAGTCTTCTTGGCCATCAACAGCTTAAAATGCTGAAGTACTCCATTGTTAAGGGTCATTTTGCCCAGAGAGGGGCATCAGGCTGGGTTCTTATGGGGAAGGTATCAGTCCTGAGATGAAGAAATGGGGGAAATCACTCTCCCAGTGCTCTCATAAGCAGTCACTGAAACTATTGCAGGAAGAGGGACCCCTTCCAGGGCCCAAGAGAGGACTCTTGTCTAACATTAGGAAATGAATTGTCCAAGGAGACACCCATACTGACAAAGCAAGAGATGTTACTGGGCTGGGGCGCCTGGGTGGAGAACAGGAGGGTAAGAGAACTCAGGAGAATTGCTCTGCCACGAGGCCCACAGTCTTGGGTTTTATGGTAATGAGGTAAGTTTCCGGTTTGTCTCTGGCTGTCATTTTGACTCGAGGTCCTTCTTGGTGGTGCATGCATCGCTCAGCCAAGATGGATTCCACCGAGGAGGATTCTGGGAGGTTAACAGGACATTTGGAGTAAAGTCTCCTGTCTCCTTGTGACCTTTCCCAAATTCCTCTGATTGGCGATAGCTTGTTAGTTCTGTATTCCTTACCAGAACCTCCTATTGTTAAATAACTCATGCAAATCGCTACTATCTTGTCTGGCCAGGGGGAGAAGTTTGTCAGTGTTTCCCCTAATGAAACCATGAAATGGGTTTTAAAGGCACAGAGAGGACCTGGGTCCCCATGGCCTTGACCAGGACTTGGTTACAAATGGACCTTGAATGGGATTCCTTGGCTAGGCAGCTAGGAAGACACATCTGATTCTAGAAAGCATCTGAGAAGTATCTTCACCCCACAGAGGAGGCAGAGAGAGAAACCACTTGGAGCGGGACACTATTAATGACCAGAGTAAAACAGAGCATAGAAAAACGAGGGAGAGGAAATGTTGATTCCTAGTCACAGAATAAAATGTATAAAGGAAAATGATCTTTATGCAGCAAAATCCTGTCAAAATAAATCTCGTTTTTCAAATTTGGGTTTAGTATTAACAGCAACACACTTGCCAGTTTGTCTGGTGGGTGTGTGTTGAAGCATTTTCTTCACCTAGAATTTTTTCAGTGATCTTTCTGGGAATTTTTGCAGTATCCCAAGGTTTCAGCAAATAATTAATTACCTTTCTGTTCTGTGCTCTGAGATACAGAAGAAGCATTTCTCATTCCTTTGTAAGACAAAACCGACCCATAATAAATTGTAATGAGATTTTTAAGATTTGGGGATTTCATGAAAGGGTAAAATTACACAAACAATACAAGGAAGAGTATTGTATTTTCCTACGACTGCTGCAGCAAGATACAACAGACTGGGTGGCTTAACCAACATAAATTTGTTTTCTCACAGCTCTAGACACCGACAGTCCCAAATCTACGTTGCTTCCTTCAGAGGCTTCTCTGGCCTTCATCTCCATGCGTCTCCACATGGTCTTCACTCTGTGTGTTTGTCCCAGTCTCCTCTATAAGTACACCAGTCATACTGCATTAGAGTCCATCTTAATGGGGCTTCCCAGGTGGCTCAGCGGTAAAGAATCTGCCTGCCAATGCAAAAGACGCAAGAGGGGCAGGTTCAATCCCTGGATCTGGAATATCCCCTGGAGGAGGAAATGGCAACCTACTCCAGTATTCTTGCCTAGAAACTTCCATAGACAGAGGAGCCTGGTGGGCTACAGTCCATGGGGTCACAAAGAGTTGGACACAGCTCTGCATGCACACGTGCCTTTGATCGACCACTGTTTTTTTATGAAGATCTGTGTGAGTGTTGTTGTTATTGATGCTGCTGTTTTTATTGTTGTTTCTGTTATTTGAGAAGCTGTTCATAAGGGATCAGGAACTGAGACTTAATACTGGTGGAACCCATATGAAGCCTGATCTTCATCGCACAGGAAGAGGGAACTAGACTGGTCAGATGGAATTCAGCCTGGACCGTGCTATTGATCTCCTGCTAGTGGGGCTATTATAACAGCAGAATCATCAATATTTGTAGAGATATTCTGGTATTGTACTGATGTGTTCTGATGTAGTTTCTTACGGAGGCACTGTGACAAATCCAAAGCCCAGTGGGCAAGGCTTTTGTTGAACAAAGGAGATATGCCTACCATCAATTATCCTGGGAAGAAATGCATTCTAACAAAGGAAATTAGGATTGATGATTCAGTCCTTAGATTGCCTTGAGAGGATGTGGGTGGATCCTGGTTCTATTGTCTACAGATTCTATAGATCTTCTGGTGGTAGGAGAGGACAGTGAAGTCAAGAGGAAAACTCAAGGGTCCTCTTGGTGGAGGGTAATGTACCCTCTATTCTCATGCAGGTTAGGCCAAGGTGCCCAGTCAGGATGACTCTTGTCTGGGGAGCTCTGAGACCAGCAGTATCCTTTGGTAGCAAAAGGAAAACTGCTCATCTATTGCATTGAAATTATTTCCTATGACTCCTGAGTCTGAAGACTGTAACCTGCCTCATATGCGCTTGTGCTGTGAGCAAGTGAAATCTTGGTTTCATGTTTGGCCCATGTATGAAGGATTTGCAATGTTTAGACAAGATAATATATTGCTCCTGATGTAATTTAAAACCTATATTTTGTTCATCACAGATTTTTTTCTGCATACACTTAAAAAATATTGCATTAAAATATTATTTACCCCAATCACTGGGTTTTGTGGTGCCTTGGTAAATTTTGCACCTTAGTATCAGTTCTGATTCCTTCAACTCTAAAATTCCAGGGTCTGTTTCACAGAGTTTTAAGTTTGGGAGTTTTAAGTTTCTGAGTTCACAGAAAGTGAAACAAAGGATACAACAATAATGTTTTATATCACAGTTGGAAAAAGTTTAACAAAACACATAAAATATTTCATGACTATAAGAGCTGTCAGCATATATGTTAAAAACTTTCTCAGTAAATGGTACTTAACATTGAGTGTAGAAGAAAGAAGAGAGAGAAAGGGAAAAACTATAGCCTTGGGGTGGCTATGGCAAATATAAATGTGACAGTCATGTGCACAAATCACTGGTAGCATGAAATTCTTGGCCTGAAACTGTGCATTCTGATATGATGTGTTTATGCTTATTTTTGGACATGATACTAGGGCAAGTTGAAAATATTTCGACCCACATGTGTAATAAATCATTACAATGGAAATGTTATATCACATTCACAGCATTTTCTTGAGTTTAGAAAAATATAAGAATTACAATTAAATATCTGGAAGACTTCTGATTCCAGCTTCAAAATGTAAAGTAGTTGTCAGTTACCACTCCTGTCCTCACAATAAGAAAAAAGCCAAAAATATTGAAAATCTATAATTTTTCTTGGACCCATCAGAGAGCTGAAATTGCAAGATCAACCACCATCTGAAATTGGCAAGACAAGTGAATTCAGAGAACCAATATCTGCTCAGTTCCACTCAAATAGGAGTTAGTGGAGCTATAAACTGGTGGGAACACACTTAACTAGTAATCTTGAACTGCTTGAGGCTTCATGTGGAGGAGCTTGAGAGTTAAAACTCCTGGGGTCTAGTCTAAGGGGGAATTCCCATACTTTCAAAGGTTTTTTCCAAGAATCTCATCAGGTTCTCATGATAAACAGCCAAGAAAGATCCCTTCCCTAGCCTTGGCAGAGAGAAAGAATAACTGCTAGGAAACATGCCCAGAGCATTCTCCATAATAAAAGAGACTCTTTAGTGGACAAGAGTTTATCTCAACATGTGGTGAAAATGAATAGACTGGCAAGGAGAAATACCCAAATTCACAATTAAAGATGGAGACTTCAACACTCCTCTCTAAGTAGCTGATGTTTCAAGCAGGCAGAAAACCAGTTAGGATATGAACAAGAATACTTTGGCTTCCATGGTGGTCCAGTGGTTAAGAATCTGCCTGTATGTGGAGGATCATGTCATCTGCAAATAGTGAGAATTTTACTTCTACTTTTCAATTTGGATTCCTTTTATTTCTTTTTCTGCTCTGATTGCTGTGGCCAAAACTTCCAGAACTATGTTGAATAGTAGTAGCGAAAGTGGGCACCCTTGTCTTGTTCCTGACTTTAGGGGAAATGCTTTCAATTTTTCACCATTGAGGATAATGTTTGCTGTGGGTTTGTCATATATAGCTTGTATTATGTTGAGGTATGTCCCTTCTATTCCTGCTTTCTGGAGAGTTTTTATCATAAATGGATGTTGAATTTTGTTAATCATATGGCTTTTATTTTTCAGTTCATTAATGTGGTGTATTACATTGATTGATTTGTGGATATTGAAGAATCCTTGCATCCCTGGGATAAAGCCCACTTGGTCATGGTGTATGATCTTTTTAATGTCAGAAAATTACTAGAGCTAATCAATGGATATAAGTTGCAATATAAGTTGAATATAAGTTGCAATAAAGTTGCAAGATATAAAAGCAACACAGAGAAATCCCTTGCATTCCTATACACTAATAGTGAGAAAATAGAAAAAGAAATTAAGGAAACAATTCCATTCACCATTGCAACGAAAAGAATAAAATAATTAGGAATATATCTACCTAAAGAAACTAAAGACCTATATATAGAAAACTATGAAACACTGGTGAAAGAAATCAAAGAGGACACCAATAGATGGAGAAATATACCATGTTCATGGATCAGAAGAATCAATATAGTGAAAATGAGTATACTACCCAAAGCAATCTATAGATTTAATGCAATCCCTATCAAGCTACCAGCGGTATTTTTCACAGAGCTAGAACAAATAATTTCACAATTTGTGTGGAAATACAAAAAACCTCGAATAGCCAAAGCAATCTTGAGAAAGAAGAATGGAACTGGAGGAATCAACCTGCCTGATTTCAGGCTCTACTACAAAGCCACAGTCATCAAGACAGTATGGTACCAGCACAAAGACAGAAATATAGATCGATGGAACAAAATAGAAAGCCCAGAGATAAATCCACAGACCTATGGACACCTTATCTTCAACAAAGGTGGCAAGAATATACAATGGATTAAAGACAATCTCTTTAACAAGTGGTGCTGGGAAAACTGGTCAACCACTTGTAAAAGAATGAAACTAGATCACTTTCTAACACCATACACAAAAATAAACTCAAAATGGATTAAAGATCTAAATATAAGACCAGAAACTATAAAACTCCTAGAGGAGAACATAGGCAAAACACTCTCCGACATAAATCACAGCAGGATCCTCTATGACCCACCTCCCAGAATACTGGAAATGAAAGCAAAAATAAACAAATGGGATCTAATTAAAATTAAAAGCTTCTGCACAACAAAGGAAAATATAAGCAAGGTGAAAAGACAGCCTTCGGAATGGGAGAAACTAATAGCAAATGAAGCAACTGACAAACAACTAATCTCAAAAATATACAAGCAACTCCTGCAGCTCAATTCCAGAAAAATAAACGACCCAATCAAAAAATGGGCCAAAGAACTAAATAGACATTTCTCCAAAGAAGACATACAGATGGCTAACAAACACATGAAAAGATGCTCAACATCACTCATTATCAGAGAAATGCAAATCAAAACCACAATGAGGTACCATTGCACGCCAGTCAGAATGACTGCGATCCAAAAGTCTACAAGCAGTAAATGCTGGAGAGGGTGTGGAGAAAAGGGAACCCTCTTACACTGTTGGTGGGAATATAAACTAGTACAGCCACTATGGAGAACAGTGTGGAGATTCCTTAAAAAACTGGAAATAGAACTGCCTTATGACCCAGGAATCCCACTGCTGGGCATACACACCGAGGAAACCAGAATTGAAAGAGACACGTGTACCCCAATGTTCATCACAGCACTGTTTATAATAGCCAGGACATGGAAGCAACCTAGATGTCCATCTGCAGATGAATGGATAAGAAAGCTGTGGTACATAAACACAATGGAGTATTACTCAGCCATTAAAAAGAATACATTTGAATCAGTTCTAATGAGGTGGATGAAACTGGAGCCGATTATACAGAGTGAAGTAAGCCAGAAAGAAAAGCACCAATACAGTATACTAATGCATATATATGGAATTTAGAAAGATGGTAACGATAACCCTGTATGCAAGACAGCAAAAGAGACACAGATGTACAGAACAGTCTTTTTGACTCTGTGGGAGAGGGAGAGGGTGGGATGATTTGGAAGAATGGCATTGAAACATGTATATCATATAAGAAATGAATCGCCAGTCTAGGTTTGATGCAGGATACAGGATGCTTGGGGCTGGTGCACTGGCATGACCCAGAGGGATGGTATGGGGAGGGAGGTGGGAGGGGGGTTCAGGATTGGGAGCACGTGTACACCGTGGCAGATTCATGTTGATGTATGGCAAAACCAATACAATATTGTAAAGTAAAAAATTAAAAAAAAAAAAAGAATCTGCCTGTAAATGCGTGGGACACAGGTTTGATCTGTGGTCCAGGAAGATTCCACAGGGCAGCTAAGCCCGTGCACTGCAGCTACTGAGACCATGAGCCCTAGAGCCCATGCTCTGCAATCAGGGAAGCCACCACAATGAAAAGCACACACACAGCAACTAAGGAGTAGTCCCCATTTGTCACATCTAGAGAAATCCTGAACACAGCAGGGAAGATGTAGTACAGCCAAAAAAAAAAAAAGAAGAAGAAACAAAAGAATATAGTTAACCTGAACAGCTCCATTAATCAGTTGGATATAATTGACACAGAATTCTTCATCTGAAATAACAGAATATACATTCTTCTCAATGTTATGTGGAGCATATATATACCAATATAGACCTTGAAACCATGAAATGGATCCAAATTCTTGGGATGCAGTGAAAGCATTGCTTAGAGGGAAATTTATAGCATTGGTTCAGGAGTGGGAACTTACGTACACCCGTGGCGGATTCATGTTGATGTATGGCAAAACCAATACAGTATTGTAAAGTAAAAAAATAAAATAAAATAAAAATAAAAAATATTTTAAAAATTTAAAAAAAGAAAAGAAGAAAGATTAAAAATCTGTGATATAAGCTCCCACCTTAGGAAACAAGAGAAAGAAGAGCAATTTAACACTAAAGCAAGCAGAAAAAATAAAACAAAATTTTGAAGGAGAATCATTGAAATTGAAAATAGGAAATCAATAGGCAAAATAAAGAAAGCTATTTGAATGAAATTAATGAAAAACTGAACTCTAGTTAATAAAATTGTATTATTATTTATTCAATAGTTGTGATAAATGTAATATAATAATAGAGGAAACTATGTGGGGGGTATGTGTATCTCTGAATACTTTTTGCTATCTTTGTAATTTTTTTTAAACCCAAAACTGTTATAAAAGTTATGTTTCTTTAAAAAAAATTAAATATCTAGCCACCTTGAGAAGGTGGTTTCATTACCAAACAAGCTGGCAGAACCTGCTTTTTTAGAGAGCTGCAAGAGAACATTAATGTCCATATATACTATTTGGAATGACCAGGCCAGTGTTCTCAGGCAAGGCATATATTTCAGATTTCTTGAGTGTAAAATTGTCTACAGTCTCTAAGCAGTCACCTCCCATCCATTTCCAAATGCAGCAGGATATAAATAAGTCTCTAGCATTTAAAAGATCAAATGTAAAAAAAAAAAAAATACAAAAGCAAGGACCTAGAGAGAAGATGGAAAAGTTATCTCTGGAAATAGAATTCAGAAAGTGAAAGTTCAGCATGACCATAGACTTGCAAAAACTGCTTAAGTTAACAAGAGCTGGCTTTGGGTTTTTTTTCCCCATAAATAATTATGAAAGAAAGATAAGAGGAACATGAGTGCTCAGTTTCTCAGTTGTGTCTGACCCTTTGTGACCCCATGGATTGTAGCCTGCCATGCTCCTCTGTCCATGGGATTTTACAGGCAAGAATACTGGATTGGGTTGCCATTTCCTTCTCCAGGGGACATGAACCACATAAAGTCAGCTTTAAAATATTGTTATATCTGCTAGTTTTGGCTTTATGAGCAGGAACGCCCCAATTAGCAGGAACTTAAGATAGAAGGGCTTCCCAGGTGGCACTAGCGGTAAAAGACCTACCTGCCAATGCAGGAGACATAAAGAAATGTGGATTCCATCCCTAGGTCAGGAAGATCCCCTGGACGAGGGCATGGCAACCCACTCCAGGATTTGTGCCTAGAGAAACCCACGGACAGAGGAGCCTTGTGAGTATGGTCCATGGGGTTGCAAAGAATTGGACACGACTAAAGTGACTTAACATGCCGCCAAAAAAGACAGAAAGCTCATTTCATTCTCTTATCATATTTGGAGGCAGACTGACCAGAGCTTGATTTGTTTGTATAGTAAAATTGATGACAACAGTACCTGCTTCATAGGCTCTTATGATGACAGTTATCATCATTATTTTAACTGTTACTCTGACTTTGAATGGGGAATGGATTGGGCATAAATGTGAGGGACAAAAGCAAGTTTTAAGACCAGGGACAGAGCTTAACTCTCAGCAGGTCAGGGTTTATACCACGTTCTGTCCTGGGATACTGGTGAAATGTTGAGAGTTTGATAGTTTTGAGAGGTAATTCTGGAAGGTACCACAAATGCCCCCCAGTGCTATGGTAGGGGACAGATCACTGATTAATTTTAGTAGATTATATCAGGGTGTCTTGAGAAGTGGAAAACAACAGAGGAGTTCAGGAAACAAAATTTCATGACCAGTATCCACCAGTTGGCTTTCCTGGTAGCTTAATGGTAAAGAATCCACCTACAGTGCAGGAGACTCAGGCAACGCAGGATTCAAGGGTTTGATACCTGGGTTAGGAAGATCCCTTGGAGAGGGAAATGGCAACCCACTTTAGTATTCTTGCCTGGGAAATCCTAGGGACAGAGGAGCCTGATGGTCTACAGTTCATGGGGTCGCAAAACAGTTGGACACAACTTAGCAACCACACAACAACAACAATCCACCAGCTGAAGCTAAGCTACATCAGATAGGATTGATTTCTTAGGAAGGTAACAGCCCATACATCTTCAGATATCTCATTTGCATTGAATGCCACTTGCTTTGAAATATTATTTTCATATTCATGCACCTTTCATTTTCTTTTTCTAATAATATCCTTTTCCTAGTTTCTGGATGTGTCATTGGTCAAAGAGTGCTAACATTGCACAAGAGATCATCTTCACTTTACAGGCAAGAAAATGTGTGGAAAGAAGTTCAAAGTCAAGTTTACTCTGTTAGTCAGTGGCAGAGACAGGAGTCCAGTCTAGATCTATCGAAAGTCAATGCTTTCTCTCTCACAACCACTTCCTTCCCAAAGTGTTGCTATATTTTGGCTTTCAATATGAGGGGGCTTATGTTTCTTTTTATGCTAAGCTAGCTAGTTTATTGGAGTAGGAAATAGCTATGCAACTCAGGTATTCTTGCCTGGAGAATCCCATGGACGGAGGAGCTTGGTGGGCTACAGTCCATGGGCTCTCAAAGAGTCAGACACAGCCGAGCATCTGAGTAGCAACAGCAGCAAGTTTATAGCATTCTTTGCACAAATAGCAATTCAATAGCTAAAAACATGGATGTTAAAAAAAAAAAAAAACCTGTGAAAGTTTTCCTAAGAGAATGGAGCATAAGATGTTCACTTATAAGGCTCTATCAGCCAACATTTGTGTTGTGTATGTACATGTCTGTGTATATATTTAGACTCACATGCATGCACACAACATGCACAGATCTCCTTATTTTAAAAGTACCCAAGTTCTTTTGATTGGCACCATAAAGAAGCTACAGGAAAATGCAAGTTTAAGATGGTTCGAACCTTTTGATAATTGCTACCAGTAGTCACACAGTGATTTTATTCTTCACTCCATGTCTCTTGTTATTTAATTAGGAACTTGTCTAATGTAGTTAAGGCTAAACACACACCATTACCATCACAGATACGTTAACAAGCTAGGAATCAATATGGTGAACTCAGTCCAGAAGTCCTCAAGACTTTAAGTTACGTAGAAGCTATTTCTATTATATTCGTTTAGTTCAATGCTCAGTCGTGTCCAACTCTTTGCAACCCCATGGACTGCAGCATGCCAGACTTCACTGTCCATCACCAACTTCCAGAGCTTGCTCAAACATATGTCCATCGAGTCGGTGATGCCATCCAACCATCTCATCCTCTTGCAGAATTGCAGTGACAGGGTCCAGTCTAGATCTATCTAACTCCAAAGTTGATGCTTTCTCTCTCACAACTTCCTTCCTGAAGTGCTGCTGTATTTTGGCTTTCAATATGAGGGGCTTATGTTTCTATTGTATTAATGTTTTAAAATTTAGAACATTAACATTTCATTACATTTCATGTAAGAAATGCATACTGTAAGAAAAGCTTCCACTTCGGCATGAATTTCGTTGGAGAAATGTCAGAGGCATCATACCCAGAGGGAATTAGAAACAGCATGAAGCTAAAACTAAAAATATGTTTTTCAGAAAAATTTATTCCCTGTGGCATAAATTTTTTCCCTCCCTATAACCAATTGCTATATGGAAATTAGATTCCTCTCGATTCTAGCAACCCCCAAGGAATAAGATCATCCTTCCAGCCAGGAAGGGAGCTAGGAAAGATAAGTTTCTCTTTTACTTCAAATATTTTATTTTTCTGCTGCTTTCTGTACCTGCCATTAGTGGTTTGGCAAAATATTTGCCCTTTGAGGTTTTAATTTTCCTTATTGGTTGTTACAATTCTCAAGAAAGTGAAAAGACTATGAGCCTGGACATAAAGCTGGAAAAAGTCCCAGTTTTCATAGAAGAAAAAAAACCCCTCAAGACACTTAATAAAATGCTTAGTGGGCTATTTACATATAGAGTCTTTTAAAATCCATCTAATAGCCCTGAACAGCATTGTTACAAACACTTATTTATCAAAGCATAGTTACTATGCTTTGCAACACTTTCAAAAAGCTAAATAAAATATTCCAACCATTAAAACTGTATTTTTCTTTTTACTCTCTTGACCTGGCATTAATACAGAATCTCCGTTCAAGGGGGCCTTATTTACACAATAGGACCTTCCTTTTATTCAAAACATACAGCAGTAATAGATGAAGATAAAATGGAAAAGTAAAAAAGACATAGCTATTATCAGTTCAGTTCAGTCGCTCAATCGTGTCCAACTCTTTGCAATCCCATGAACTGCAGCACCCCAGGCCTCCCTGTCCATCACAAACTCCCGGAGTTCACTCAGACTCACGTCCATCGAGTCAGTGATGCCATCCAGCCATCTCATCCTCGATCGTCCCCTTCTCCTCCTGCCCCCAATCCCCCCAGCATCAGAGTTTGTTCCAGTGAGTCAATTCTTCGCATGAGGTGGCCAAAGTACTGGAGTTTCAGCTTTAGCATCATTCCCTCCAAAGAAATCCCAGGGCTGAACTCCTTCAGAGTGGACTGGTTGGATCTCCTTGCAGTCCAAGGAACTCTCAAGAGTCTTCTCCAACACCACAGTTCAGAAGCATCAATTCTTCGGTGCTCAGCCTTCTTCCCAGTCCAACTCTCACATCCATACGTGACCACAGGAAAAACCATAGCCTTGACTAGACGGACCTTAGTCGGCAGAGTAATGTCTCTGCTTTTGAATATGCTATCTAGGTTGGTCATAACTTTTCTTCCAAGGAGTAAGTGTCTTTTAATTTCATGGCTATAGTCACCATCTGCAGTGATTTTGGAGCCCCCCAAAATAAAGTCTGACACTATTTCCACTGTTTCCCCACCTATTTCCCATGAAGTGACGGGACCGGATGCCATGATCTTCGTTTTCTGAATGTTGAGCTTTAAGCCAACTTTTTCACTCTCCTCTTTCACTTTCCTCAAGAGGCTTTTTAGCTCCTCTTCACTTTCTGCCATAAGGATGGTGTCATCTGCATATCTGAAGTTATTGATATTTCTCCCAGCGATGTTGTTTCCAGCTTGTGCTTCTTCCAGCCCAGCGTTTCTCATGATGTACTCTGCATAGAAGTTAAATAAGCAGGTGACAATATACAGCCTTGACGTACTCCTTTTCCTATTTGGAACCAGTCTGTTGTTCCATGTCCAGTTCTAACTGTTGCTTCCTGACCTGCATACAGATTTCTCAAGAGACAGGTCAGGTGGTCTGGTATTCCCATCTCTCTCAGAATTTTCCACAGTTTATTGTGATCCACACAGTCAAAGGCTTTGGCATAGTCAATAAAGCAGAAATAGATGTTTTTCTGGAACTCTCTTGCTTTTTCCATGATCCAGCGGATGTTGGCAATTTGATCTCTGGTTCCTCTGCCTTTTCTAAAACCAGCTTGAACATCAGGAAGTTCACAGTTCACATATTGCTGAAGCCTGGCTTGGAGAATTTAGAGCATTACTTTACTAGCATGTGAGATGAGTGCAATTGTGCAGTAGTTTGAGCATTCTTTGGCAGTGCCTTTCTTTGGGATTGGAATGAAAAGTGACCTTTTCCAGTCCTGTGGCCACTGCTGAGTTTTCCAAACTTGCTGGCATATTGAGTGCAGCACTTTCACAGCATTATCTTTCAGGATTTGAAATAGCTCAATAGGAATTCCATCACCTCCATTAGCTTTGTTCGTAGTGAGGCTTTCTAAGGCCCACTTGACTTCACATTCCAGGATATCTGGCTCTAGATGAGTGATCACACCATTGTGATTATTTGGGTCATGAAGATCTTTTTTGTACAGTTCTGTGTATTCTTGCCTCTTAATATCTTCTGCTTCTGTTAGGTCCAGACCATTTCTGTCCTTTATCGAGCCCATTTTTGCATGAAATGTTCCCTTGGTATCTCTAATTTTCTTGAAGAGATTTCTAGTCTTTCCCATTCTGTTGTTTTCCTCTATTTCTTTGCATTGATCGCTGAAGAAGGCTTTCTTATCTCTTCTTGCTATTCTTTGGAACTCTGCATTCAGATGCTTATATCTTTCCTTTTCTCCTTTGCTTTTTGCTTCTTTTCTTTTCACAGCTATTTGTAGGCCTCCCCAGACAGCCATTTTGCTTTTTTGCATTTCTTTTCCATGGGGATGATCTTGATCCCTGTCTCCTATACAATGTTACGAACCTCATTCCATAGTTCATCAGGCACTCTATCTATCAGATCTAGGTTATTATATTATACTCTAAAAAGAAGAAAAAGAAATTGATGCAGACTGTGAAGCAGCAAGAAGAGAGCAAGCTGATGACCCAGGAGTGTGGCTCTGGAAGCCAGCAGAGAGAATGGGTAGTTTCGCTCTGATCTTGCCTGGAAAATTCCATGGACGGAGGAGCCTGGAAGGTTGCAGTCCATGGGGTCGCTGAGGGTCGGATATGACTGAGCAACTTCACTTTCACTTTTCACTTTCAGGCATTGGAGAAGGAAATAGCAACCCACTCCAGGAGAATCCCAGGGATGGGGGAGCCTGGTAGCCTGCCATCTATGGGGTCACACAGAGTCGGACACAACTGAAGAGACTTAGTAGCAGCAGCAGCAGCAGGTAAATTAATCCACAAAAGACAGAGGCCAGATTTAGTTCATTGCTAAAGGCTGATGTGGATCCCTGGCCTCTAAAATATAATTCAGAATTTCTGCTTCTTGATTGTTGCTTGACTGTAGGGTTTCTGCACCCTCACAGACCTAGAGAGAGAAGACACCCCTCATGAAAGGGAACTGCTTGAAACAAGCCATCCCACTCAGTGACTGAACCGCCTTCTCTCCAATGGCTTCCTTGAGATAAACTGGTTCTGCCCTGAGGCTCAGCAACCGTCCAACCACTGGACAGTGTGAGGCGAGTCCACAAAGGAGTGAAAACAGGAACACAACCAACATCTGAAGAGCAGGCAAACCAAATGTTCAGGAAGCATCTAGAAATACAATGCCAAGAAAGACAACTGCCAAAATCATGAGGTAAATGCGGTTAGAATAAATGAAAAATAATAGAACAGTCTGAAAAGAAGACTTTAAAATAAGTGTTTTAAGATACTTAGAGAGGAAATAAAGGGAAAAATGAAAAAGTAAAAGAGATATTATGAAACAAAATAGGCACAAGTAAATCAAGAATAGATGAATATGAAATATAACTAATGACAAAGATTAAAAATGAAAAATGTAGTCATAAATATACTTTGAGAAATGGGATAAGCTATTGAACATTATGGAAGATGAAAATTAGCTAGTGGAAATCTTCAGTCAGAAATGGTAGTTCAATTGAAAAGTGCTCCCATATTCCTATTGGAAAGTACAGAGAAAGAAAATGAAGGGATGGTGGAGAAATTATATTTAAAGAAATTAGCTAAGGCTTTCTGAGAATTGAAAATAAAACTGAAGTTTTTTAATGCAAATGGTATTCTAAGTACCAAAGATGATGGATAAAAATAGATCCAAACAGGATATATTACAGTCAAACTCTAACAAAATTTAAAAATGACCAGGCAGAAAGATGGATTATCACCTATTCATGATATATTATTGTTACTATCAGCAAAGATAGATGCATAGAGACAGGAGAATTGTATCTTAAATGTCCTAAAGGTAAATAATCAGCCTAGACTTTTATATTCAGAGAATGATGGATTTACTAAGACTAAGAATTTACCACTCATATCTTCCCAACTAAAAAACCAAAAACAAAAAAGCTGTTCAGAAGTGTCCTTCCTCATGAAGAACACTGAACTTAGAGAAAAGGCATTGGAACACAAGAAAAAAATGTGAGTATGGAAACATAGTATTTTGGTGACAGTATTACTGACTATAAAAATGAATTCTAAGCAAGAAAATGAAAGAGCAGGAAAGAGGAAATAAAGAAGCAAATAAAAAGGGTAGTGAGCAGAGAAAAGAAGTAAAGAAAGAAAATATGAAATTAGAAACAATTGCAGCTATATAAATAATTAAATAAATAAAAATGGCTGAAATTAGCAGATTGAATAAAGAAACAAAATTTAGTTGTCTTTTGCTTGCAAAAGACAAGAACTTGTATTTTTGTATTTTAGAAATTTAATTTTTTATGTATATGTATTTTAGAAATTTAAAACAGAGTTTTATAGTTCTGCAAGATGTGGACCCTGAGGCAGGCTGAGTGGAGTGCAAGGGACCTCCTTGTATCTTCTGTTGTTGTAGAGATTTATGTGAATATATAAAGATTTCAAAGAGAAAGGGATGGAGAAAAGATATATATTTCAAATATCAACCAAATAAACTTTTCTATGAAACAGATTCACAGACATAGAGAACAGACTTATGGTTACCAAGGGGGAGAATGGTAGGGCAAGGACAGACTGGGAGTTTGGGGTTAGCAGATACAAACTACTATATATAGGATGGATAAACAACAATGTCCTACTGTATAACACAAGGAAGTACATTAGATATTCTGTGATAAACCATAATGGAAAAGAATATGACAAAGTATCAGTTCAGTCCAGTTGCTGAGTCGTGTCCAACTCTTTGTGACCCCATGGACTCAGCATGCCAGGCTTCCCTGCCCATCACCAATTCCCAGCACTTGCTCAAACTCACTTCCATCGAGTCAGTGATGCCATCCAACCATCTCATCCTCTGTCATCCCCTTCTCCTCCTGCCTTCAGTCTTTTCCAGCATCAGGGTCTTTTCCTGTGAGCCAGTGCTTTCCAAATATGCGGCCAAAGTATTGGAGTTTCAGCTTCAGCATCAGTCCTTCCAATGAATATGCAAGACTAATCAGGATGGACTGGTTGAATCTCCTTGCAGTCCAAAAGAGTCTCAATCCATCCTAAAGGAGAGTACATATATATATATAATGTAACTGAATTGCTTTGCTGTACAGCAGAGATTAACACATTTACAACAGTGTGAATCAACTATGTATGCTTCATTAAAATTTCAAAGAAAGAAATGTAGCAACATTAATGCCATATAATATAATGAATAGAGCAATATTCAGTGCAGTTCAGTTGCTCAGTTGTGTCCGACTCCTTGCAACTGCAAGGAGGACTGCAGCACGCCAGGCCTCCCTGTCCATCACCAGCTCCTGGAGTTTACCCAAACTGATGTCCATTGAGTCAGTGATGCCATCCAACCATCTCATCCTCTGTTGTCCCCTTCTCCTCCTGCCTTCAATCTTTCCCAGCATCAGAGTCTATTCAAAACAGTCAGCTCTTCGCATCAGGTGGTCAAAGTATTGCAGTTTCAGCTTTAGCATCAGTCTTTCCAATGAGCACTCAGGACTGATTCCTTTAGGATGGACTGGTTGGATCTCCTTGCAGTCCAAGGGACTCTCAAGAGTCTTCTCCAACACCCCAGTTCAAACCCATCAATTCTTCAGCGCTCAACCCTCTGTATAGTCCAGCTCTCACATCCATACATGACCACTGGAAAAACCATAGCCTTGACTAGACCAACCTTTGTTGGCAAAGTAATGTCTCTGCTTTTGAATATGCTATCTAGGTTGGTCATAACTTTCCTTCCAAGGAGTAAGCGTCTTTTAATTTCATGGCTGCAGTCAACCATCTGCAGTGATTTTGGAGCCCCAAAAAATAAAGTCTGACACTGTTTCCACTGTTTCTCCATCTATTTCCCATGAAGTGATGAGACCAGATGCCATGATCTTTGTTTTCTGAATGTTGAGCTTTAAGCAAACTTTTTCGCTCTCCTCTTTCACTTTCATCAAGAGGCTTTTTAGTTCCTCTTCACTTTCTGCCATAAGGATGGTGTCATCTGCATATCTGAGGTTATTGATATTTCTCCCAGCAATCTTGATTCCAGCTTGTGCTTCATCCAGCCCAGAGTTTCTCATGATTTAGGTTACCTGACTTGAAAATCTCGCCCTTCTTTATTGCTGTCCCTGGTGAATTCTGTGTCCTTCCTCTTCCTGCTTTGGGAATTGGTCCCTCCATCAACCTGTATCTCCACATCAATTCCTGATATGGTGATCAGCAATTTCAACCACCACTGTGACAGATTGGGTATTTGATGATATTATGATATGTGGTCTTCCCTGGTGGTGCTAGTGGTAAAGAACTTGCCTGCCAATGCAGAAGACTAAGAGACTCAGGTTCAATCCCTGACTCAGGAAGATCCCCTGGAGGCGGGTGTGGCAACCCACTCCACTATTCTTGCCTGGAGAATCCCATGGATAGAGGAGCTGGCAGGTTACAGTCCATAGCATCACAAAGATATTATGTAGTTATTGTTAGTTGTTTTAAATCTGATGATGTAACATGGATATGTGTTTTTTTTTTTTAATGACTCCTTGTTTTTTACAGGTGCAATCTGGTATATTCACAGATATCAAAATGTGGTGTTTGGGTTTTCTTCCACTCGTAAAAGCAGGTTGGACATGAGCTGATAATTGTTGAAGGTGGGTGATGTATACATGGAGGTCTATTATACCCTTCTTTCTGCCTTTGTATATGCTGAAAGTTTTCCATGATAAAACATTAAATAAAGTCTCTATAAGTGTCCCAGCCAGCACCGTGGTCTCTCAGTTCCTTGACTTCTTCTCCACTTGAACCTCTTAATGTCATACTTAAGCCTTTCAACACAAATTACTGTAAGCAGATAGGGCATGGAGTCCCTGGAGAAAGAGAATCAGGCATGGCTTTGTTGACATAAGAGAAACCATTTTCGTCCTAAGCCATTTTGTGATCTAAGCCTAGGTACAGTGTTTGTCCTCTTACAAGTCTCAGTAATTAATGATCTTAAGGAAACAAAAGAAGGCAGCAAAAAACTGCTATCAAGCAAGAGAATTAACAACAGCAAAGATAATAAATCAATTGCATAGGCTCCCAGTTCTGTTTCAGTGGTAAGGATTAGCCTGAAGTCCTCAACCACCATGATGATGTTGACTTTTTCTGACTTTTGTGACTTCAGTCAACTAAAATTTAAACTCTGTTGACTTTTGCCATAATTCTATATTAAATTCTCTTGTTCAAACCCCTTCATGAATATGCATATACTGACCAAGCGCGTTCATTAATATACATGAGCCCTTGGCTTAAAATTTCACCAATCTTGCTTCTGGGGAAACACTGCTTTGGGAAAGCTCCCCAGTGTACTGCAATTATAAGTCCTTCTCCTGATCTTTGGCTTGACACTCACTGAGAAATGAACCCAGTTTTATGGTATATTACAACCTTCACAATCTTCAATTCAAGCCTCTCACTCTCACACTTCTACTTCCTGTATTTTCAAGCCCACTTATTCTAGTAAATTCCAGCCTTCTCAGTCTCATTAAGATCTTCATTTCACTGACCTGACAGCAACTTTCTCATATATCTCCCAGCCCATTTTTGTATTTACTTGCCCCCTCATCTATCTTGAGTGATGTAAGGAAAATTCTTGTAGTGGCCTCACATTGTGGCTCAGATGGTAAAGAATCTGCCTGCAATGGAGGCCAGGAACCAATCCCTGGGTCAGGAAGATCCCCTAAAGAAAGGCAACCCACTCCAGTGTTCTTGCCTGGAGAATCCCATGGACAGAGGAGCCTGGCAGATTCACGGGATCATAAAGAGTTGAGTATGAATGAAGTGATTTAGCACGCCCTTATTTTTTCAACTTTCTGACTTATCTGGCTAACAGAATCCCAGCACTGGCTGCAATCTACCATCTACCATCTTCCAACTAGCACTTGAACATCCAAATGGGCTGACTGATTTCTCTTTAAGTTCATGTGTACAACATTCAAACACACTCAAGCTGTCCAGGAATCTACCAACATTTTTCTAATAAGGCTGTCCACCCACTGAAATGACTAATTCATCAGCCTCTATTTTTTGATTACACCTCCATATTCTCCTGCCCACCCATTTCAGCTGACCAACTCCCTCAAGTTTCACTGAAATGACAAAATCCATCTTATCTTACCTTCTCAAAATTCATCTTATCATCTTGTTACCCAACCTTCAAAACTCCTGCTTCTTGCATCGGCTTCTTCCTACCTATTTCTTCCTTCTTTCAGAGACCAGTTCCTCTTAGTGCACTTAGAACATTTTGCCTTCTCAAGGATTTAGATGCTTTGATGAACTCCCCTCTCCTTCTCTACATTGTTAATCTACCAATTCAAAGCTGTCTCTCTGAAGATTCTATTCACTTCTCCTGAAATTTATCAATCAACCCAAGGGTTGTCATTCAGCTGATACATACAAAGTACTAGTTGTTAAAATAGTCAAGTACTGGTTGTTAAGTATCCACTACTTTAAGCCCTCATTAGTGCCATTGCTTTGAATTTCTACTAGGTTACAAGCCCCAACCTAGAAGCAAGATCTAAGATGGCACAAAATCAAATGAAGTCTGCATGTGAGTCATCTGGAGGTCTCATTAAAATGCAGATTATGATTAAGTAGATTTTAGGTGGCGCCTGCAATTCTGCAAAATACCTCAAAACTCCAAGGTGAGGCATCATTCTTTGACTAAACAGACTTTTGAGCTTTTTAGAAACAAAGTAACAGGCTTCTATGTGGTCGAGGTACAAGCAAGGATGATGTTAGAAGTGCCAAGTACAGCAGAGGCACTGAACTCTCAGAAGGGATACAGGTCATATTTCCAGAGTAGAGCCCTGGGGCCCTCTGCTGGGTCGTTTAGTCCCCACATTATGAAGTGGCCCCGGAGTGCCCACTGGGAGTAGTGTGGACTCAGTGTAGTGTGGCTATTTAATAACATACTGGAATATTTTAACAACTGGTACATTGTACAAGCATGCATGTGCCAGTTGAACGCCAACCCTTATGTCGTATCATACATTTTCAAAGAAGTCAATAGAATCATCAGAGAGACATCTTTGAACTCAAATTAAAAACATTCTTAATGTGCCAACCGAAGATGAAGTGGGTGGAGCAAAAGGAATTTCCTACCTGTGAAGGGGTTTGATCCCAGGTAGTATAAGACTTTGGTTGAGAAGATGTAGAAGTTGGACTAGGTCACTTAAGGTTCTTTCAAACCCTGGATTCTATAAATCCTACTCCAGTAGAGTCATTACCCTTCTAGGATCACCTTAAAAAAAAAATTTGGACTTCAAATTGCAGTTTACTCTATGTCATAGTTTACAGACTATAAGACTTTTTCAGAAAGAAAGATTTTAAAATAATTAATGGATTAAAAATACACATTTGTTTCCAATCTTTCTAGTTGTTTTCTAATTTTCTTTGTGTTGACTTACTGCTCCTGACTAATATGTATGCAAATTTTGCACATCTGCAGGAAAGAAGTCAATGAGCAAAAAAATCAATTATATTTCTAAAAACTAGAGGGAAATAATTGGAGAATGAAGTTAAAATGAAGAATTTCATTTATAACAGCATACAGAGCATTATACCCTGAAAGATAAGTTGAAAAAACTTTGTGCAAGATCTGTGTACTGAAAACTACAAAATACTGCTGGAGGAAGACATAAGTTAAGGGACAAATACACCATGCCATTGGATGGGAAGATTTAGTATTGTTAAGATAACAATTCTTTCCAAATTTATCCATAGAGTCTATATATCCTTAATCAGAACTCCTTAGACATTTTTTTGGTAGAAATTGATGAACTGATTCTACAGTTTGTGAATTGTGAATTTATCTGAAGCCTCATTACAAAATACCTAGAATAGCCAAGACCATTTTGAACAAAAATGAAAGATTTACACTGCCTGATTTCCTGACATAAAATAAAATATTCATGACACTGTAGTGTTGAAGTAAGGATCAATGGAATAAAATAGAGAGTCCAAAAGTAGACCACTCACTTATGCGGTCAGTTAATTTTTGCCAAAGGTGCTAAAATAATATTTGATGAAAGGACAGTCTTTTCGACAAGTTGTTCCAAAACAATTGGGTATCTGTGTGAACAAAACTGATCCTCACCTCTTACCACACATGAAGATTAACTCTGGATAATTTATTAATCTGAATATGAAAGTTGAAACTAGAAAACTGTGAAAAGAAAACAGAACTTCTAAAACAATCTAGAAGTGGAGAAAAAGATTTACTAGGACACAACAATTGCTTTAAAATCATTTCTCAGCCTGTTGACTAACGTCAAGTGTAGTATGGGGGCATCCTTGATGGCTCAGAGGTAAAGAATGCCAACGCAGGAGACACAAGAGACACAGGTTTGATCCCTGGGTCAGGAAGACCCCCTGAAGGAGGGCATGGCAACCCACTCCAGTGGAAAATTCCAAGGACAGAGGGGCCTGGTGGACTACAATCCATGCAGTCGCAAAGAGTCAGACATGCCTGAGTAGCTGAGCATGAGGATGAGCATGGCACAAGGACGCTGAAAACAAGTCGGCACACTTATATGGAGGGAGACATGTGCTTTACAAAAGACCTGCCAACTCCACTGCCACATTTTACCCAAGAGAAATGAAAACATGTCCTTAAAATGACATATATAGCAGCTTCACTGATAGCCCCAAACTGAAAAAGGCCAAGGTATCTTTGCAGCCAAAGATGGAGAGCTCTATACAGTCAGCAAAAACAAGACCGGGAGCTGACTGTGGCTCAGATCATGAACTCCTTATTGCCAAATTCAGACTTAAATGGAAGAAAGTAGGGGAAAACCACTAGACCATTCAGGTATGACCTAATTCAATTCCCTTACGATTATACAGTGGAAGTGTCAAATCAATTCAAGGGATTATATCTGATGGACAGAGTGCCTGGAGAGTTATGGGCGGAGGTTCGTGACATTGTACAGGAGGCAGGGATCAAGATCATCCCCAAGAAAAAGAAATGCAAAAAGGCAAAATGGTTGTCTGAGGAGGCCTTACAAATAGCTGAGAAGGGAAGAGAAGCTAAAGGCAAAGGAGAAAAGAAAACAAATACCTATCTGAATGCAGAGTTCCAAAGAATAGCAAGGAGAGATAAGAAAGCCTTTCTCAGTGATCAATGCAAAGAAATAGAGGAAAACAGTAGAACAGGAAAGACTAGAGATCTCTTCAAGAAAATTAGAGATACCAAGGGAACATTTTATGCAAATATGGGCACAATAAAGAACAGAAATGGTATGGACCTAACAGAAGGAAAAGATATTAAGAAGAGGTGGCAAGAATACACAGAAGAACTATACAAAAAAGATCTTCATGACCCAGATAACCACGATGGTATCATCACTCACCTAGAGCCAGACATCCTGGAATGCAAAGTCAAGTGGGCCGCAGGAAGCTTCACTATGAACAAAGCTAGTGGAGGTGATGGAATTCCAGTTGAGCTATCTCAAATTCTAAAAGATGATGCTGTGAAAGTGCTGCACTGAATATGCCAACAAATTTGGAAAACTCAGCAGTGGCCACAGGACTGGAAAAGGTCAGCTTTTATTCCAATCCCAAAGAAAGGTAATGCCAAACAATGTTCAAACTGCCACACAATTGCATCCATCTCACATGCTAGCAAAGTAATGCTCAAGATTCTCCAAGCCAGGCTTCAAAAGTACATGAACCATGAACTTTCAGATGTTCAAGCTGGATTTAGAAAAGGCAGAGGAACCAGAGATCAAATTGCCAACATCCATTGGATCATAGAAAAAGCAAGAGAGTTCCAGAAAAACATCTACTTCTGCTTTATTGCTTATGCTAAAGTCTTCGACTGTGTGGATCACAACAAACTGTGGAAAATTCTTGAAAAGATGGAAATACCAGATACCTTACCTGCCCCCTGAGAAATCTGTATGCAGTTCAAGAAACAACAATTAGAACTGGACATGGAACAATAGACTGGTTCCAAATTGGGAAAGAAGTATGTCAAGGCTGTATTTTGTCACCCTGCTTATTTAACTTATATGCAGAGTACATCATGAGAAATGCTGGACTGGATGAAGCACAAGCTGGAATCAAGACTGCTGGGAGAAATATCAATAACCTCAGATTCATAGATGACACCAACCTTATGGCAGAAGGCAATGAAGAACTAAAGAGCCTCTTGATGAAAGTGAAAAAGGAGAGTGAAAAATTTGTCTTAAAACTCAACATTCAGAAAACTAAGATCATGACATCCAGTCCCATCACTTCATGGCAAATAGATGGGGAAACAATGGAAACAGTGAGAGACCTTATTTTCTTGGGCTCCAAAATTGCTGCAGATGATGACTGCAGCCATGATATTAAAAGATGTTTGCTCCTTGGAAGAAAAGCTATGATCAACCTAGACAGCTTATTAAAAAGTAGACATTACTTTGCCAACAAAGGTCCATCTAGCCAAAGCTATGGTTTTTCCAGTAGTCATGTATGGATGTGAGAGTTGGACTATAAAAAAAAAAGCTGATAGCTGAAGAATTGATGCTTTTGATTTGTGGTGTTGGAGAAGACTCTTGAGAGTCCCTTGGACTGCAAGGCGATCCAAACAGTCCATCCTAAAGGAAATCAGTCCTGAATATTCATTGGAAGGACTGATGCTGAAGCTGCTACTCCAATACTTTGGCCACCTGATGTGAAGAACTGTCTCATTTGAAAAGACCCTGATGCTGGGAAAGATTGAAGGTGGGAGAAGAAGGGGATGACAGAGGTTGAGATGATTGGATGGCATCACTGATCTGATGGACATGAGTTTGAGTAGGCTCTGGGAGTTGGTGATGAAGAGGGATGCCTGGTGTGCTGCAGTCCATGGTGTCGCAAAGAGTCGGACACGACTGAGCAACGGAGCTGAACTGAACTGATCCATCAACAAGTAAGTGGATCAACAAATTGTGAAATTCACAATGAAATACTTATTAGCAATAAAAAGAACTGAATTCTTTATGCACATAACAAAGAACTTGAAATTTTTTAAAACATTAAACTGAGCCAAAGAAGACAAAACTAGAGAGTACTTACTATGTAAATCATTTGTATGAATTTCTACAACAGACAAACTTGTCTTTAATAGTGGGAAGCAGATAAGGGAAGGGACAGGAAATTGATTGCAAAGGGGCATGAGGAAACTGCTTACGGTGATGGAAATGTTCAATATCTTTTTTTAAAATTTGTTTTATTGAAGTATAGTTGATTTACAATGTTATGTTAATTTCTGCTGTTCAGCAACTCCAATACTTTGGCCACCTGATGCAAAGAGCTGACTCATTTGAAAAGACCCTGATGCTGGGAAAGATTGAGGGCAGGCGGAGAAGGGGACAACAGAGGATAAGATGGCTCGATGGCATCACCGACTCAATGGACATGGGTTTGGGTGGACTCTGGGAGTTGGTGATGGACAGGGAGGCCTGGCGTGCTGCGGTTCATGGGGTCTCAAAAAGTCGGACACGACTGAGTGACTGAACTGAACTGATCTGTTCAGCAAAGTGATTCAGTTATACATATATATACGTACACTATTTTCCATATTCATTTCCATTATGGTTTATTACAGGATATAGAATATAATTCCCTGTTCTATAGAGTAGGACCTTGTTGCTTATCCGTTCTACATATAATATAGCATCTGCTAATCCCAAATTCCCAACCCACCTCTTTCCCCGCTTCATTGGCAATCACATCTGTTCTCTGTGAACTGTCCTGTATCTTCATTGTGTTGGTGGCCATATTTGCAATTAGCATCGGAGGAAGCAAGCAATGTTCTTTCTCCATCAAGTAAGTGAAAGTCAGTTTCCCAGATTCTGATAAAGGAACTAAGAGATAGCAAGAAAATTTCTTCCTTTAAATGCTTGGCCTTCTGTAAGAATATTGATTTGTTCTGTGACTTTTTCAGTGAGGTGCTTAAAGCTCCCCCCGTGGAAGCAATTCACAAATGTGAAACTTCAGGGTTTGTGTACTGCTTTCCTGGGCACTATTTGGTTACCCTAATCACAATGTAACGGCCCAGCACAGAGCCCATGGTCCCAGCAACCCTCGTATCCTTTTCCCTTGACTCCTCATCCACTCCAAACCTTGGATTCCTGCCTCTGTCTTCCATTTCTGAGTCCAGAGTGATGCAGAAGCTGACATAACGCTTCACCAAACCCAAATCTACTGAAAATTCCCATTGTGATGCTTCAAGTTCATCTTTCTGAATCAGAAAAACTTCAATTCATCTCTTCCAATTCTCTACCACAGTCACATGTTGATTGTGTCAGGCATCCTCTCTCTCCCAGTTCTCAAAACTTCCTGCCAGTGACTTTGCTTCCATTGATACTGAGAAGATGAGGCCATCTTGAGGCCAACGTGACTCCCTCAGTTACATGTCTTCAATCCTCTACTTTATAAAAAAAAAATGTTATTTTGCTGTGCTGTGCAGCACTCAAGATCTTAGTTTTCTGACTAAGGATTGAACCCATGGCCCCTGTATTGGGAGCATGGAATCTTAATCACTGGACCCCCCCAGGGGAGTCCCTCAATTCTTCAGCTTTTTTGTGCTCCTGTGGTTACATCTTTGACAGGAACCTAGACCTGGGTGGAGACCCCTTTCTCTGTGTTCACGCCTGGTGTTGTAGTTGCCAGTGGGATCCATTCCGCAGTTACGCTGCTCATTGTCATCAAGGCTTTCATCCCTTAAAAACCAATCTTATTCTGTATATATTTCAGAACTTGTACACAAAGCCACTGCTTCCTTTATCAATTGTACGTTTTATCACAATTATACCAGTTTGCCTGTCCACCAACAATATGTAAGAGGGTGTCTCACTGTTCCCAGCAGTATGTATTAGTCTGTTTGGGCTGCTATAATAGAACATCATAGACTGGGTAGCTTATAAACAACAGAAACTTATGTCTCCAGACCTAGAGGCTGGAAATCCAAGGTCAGGATGCTAACATGATCAGATTCTGGTAAGAACCATTTTTCAGATTGCAGACTGCCTGACTTCTCACTGTGTCCTCATATGTCAAGAAGGAAGGCAGGAGAACTTTCTGAGGTCCCCCTCTTTTTTTTAAAATTGGGGTGTAGTTGCTTTACAATGTTGTGTTAATTTCTGATGTATAACTAAATGAATCAGGTACATATATAATGTAACCCCTCCCTCGTGGGCCTCCTTCTCACCGCCACCCCACCCAGGTCAGCGCAGTGCACCGAGCCGAGCTCCCTGTGCCGTGCAGCAGGTTCCCACCAGCTGTCTGTCTTACACATGGTGGTGGACATGCATCAGTCCCAGTCTCCCAGCTCATCCCACCCATGCACTGGTGCACCTCTTGGTTATCTACATCTGCATCTCTATTCCTGCCCTGCAGATAGATTCATCCATACCACTTTTCTCAATTCCATATATACATGTTACTATATGATATTTTATCTGGGTCCATCCACATCTCTACAAATGATCTAATATTTTCTCCTTTTATGGCTGAGTAATATTCCATTGTATACATGTACCACAACTTCTTTATCCATTCCTCTGTCGATGGACATTTAGGTTGCATCCACGTCCTGACTATTGTAAATAGCATAGCAAAGAACATTGGGGTGCATGTGTCTTTTGGAATTATGATTTTTTCAGAGTATATGCCCATGTGGTGGATCTAGTTTTAGCTTTTTTAAGGAACCTCCGTACTGTTCTCCATAGTGGCTCTATCAGTTTACATTCCCAGCAGCACACAAGAGGACTCCCTGAACCCACACCCTCTCCAGCCTTACCGTTTGTAGATTTTTTTTGACAGTGGCCATTTTGACCAGTGCAGGGTGATATCTCATTGTAGTTTTGATCTGTGTTTCTCAGATAACTAGTGATGCTGAGCATATTTTCAGATACCTCTTGGCCATCCGTGTGTCTGCTGCTGCTGCTAAGTCACTTCGGTCATGTCCGACTCTGTGTGACCCCATAGACGGTAGCCCACCAGGCTCCCCCGTCCCTGGGATTCTCCAGGCAAGAACACTGGAGTGGGTTGCCATTTCCTTCTCCAATGCATGAAAGTGAAAATTGAAAGTGAAGTCGCTCAGTCATGTCCAACTCCTAGTGACCCCATGGACTGCAGCCTACCAGGCTCCTCCGCCCATAGTATTTCCCAGGCAAGAGGACTGTGTGTCTAGGATCCCTTTTATAAGAACACGAATCTCATTTGTGAAGGCTCTCAAATATCCCATCCCCTCATGTCATCATATTGGGGGTGAGGATTTCAAAATATTAATTTAAAAGGACACAAACATTCAGTCCATTGTGAGTATTCAGAGACAGTAAAGCTTGGTGGTAAGAACATGGGCAGAGAGCCAACTATTGGGCGTGGAGTCTGGCTAAGTCAGTCCCTTGCCACATGACTTTGCTTAAATTATTTAGATTTCTGTGTCTCAGTTTCTTCAGCTATAAAATAAGGATAATAATAGTACTACTAATATTTAACTATTGCAATAATTAAATGATTGGCAGATGCAAATCTTTATAATAGTGTTCAATAAGTACTACATTCATACCTTAAATCTGTGACTGGTGATAGATGAAAGTGATTTCTGTTGTGGATATCTTTGACAATTAATAATGTTGAATATATATATATCACATGTTTTTCATCATATTATTCTCAGTTCAGTTCAGTTGCTCAGTTGTGTCCAACTCTGTGACCCCATAGACTGTATCACCCCAGGATTCCCTGTCCATCACCAACTCCAGGAGCTTGCTCAAACTCACGTCCATTGAGTTGGTGATACCATCCAACCAGCTCATCGTTGGTCATCCCCTTCTTCTCCTGCCTTCAATCTTTCCCATCATCTGGGTCTTTTCCAATGAGTCAGTTCTTTGCATCAGGTGGCCAAAGGACTGGAGCTTCAGCAGCAGTCCTTCCAATGAATATTCAGGACTGATTTCCTTTAGGATTGACTGGTTTGATCTCCTTGCAGTCCAAGGGACTCTCAAGAGTCTTCTCCAACACCACAGTTCAAAAGCATCAGTTCTTTGGTGCTCAGCTTTCTTTATGGTCCAACTCTCACATCCATACATGACTACTGGAAAAACCATAGCTTTGACTATATGGACCTTTGTCTATATGGACCTTTGTCAGCAAAGTAATGCCTCTGCTTTTTAATATGCTGTCTAGGTTGGTCAAAACTTTTCTTCCAAGGAGCAAGCGTCTTTTAATTTCATGACTGCAGTCACCATGTGCAGTGATCTTGGAGCCCAAGAAAATAAGGTCTCTCACGTTTCCACTGTTTCCCCATCTATTTGCCATGAAGTGATGGGACTGGATGTCATGATCTTAGTTTTCTGAATGTTGAGTTTTAAGACGAATTTTTCACTCTCCTTTTTCACTTTCATCAAGAGGCTCTTTAGTTCTTCATTGCCTTCTGCCATAAGGGTGGTGTCATCTGTGAATCTGAGGTTATTGATATTTCTCCCAGCAATCTTGATTCCAGCTTGTGCTTCATCCAGCCTGATATTTCTTATGATGTACTCTGCATATAAGTTAAATAAGCAGGGTGACAAAATACAGCCTTGACATACTTCTTTCCCAATTTGGAACCAGTCTATTGTTCCATGTCCAGTTCTAACTGTTGCTTCCTGACCTGCATATAGATTTCTCAGGAGGCAGGTACAGTGGTCTGGTATTCCCATCTTTCAGAATTTTCCACAGTTTGTTGTGACCCATGCAGTCAAACGCTTTGGTGTAGTCAATAAAGCAGAAGTAGATGTTTTTCTGGAACTCTCTTGCTTTTTCTATGATCTAATGGATGTTGGCAATTTGATTTCTGGTTCCTCTGCCTTTTCTAAATCCAGCTTGAACATCTGGAAGTTCTTGATTCATGCACTGTTGAAGCCTGGCTTGGAGAATTTTGAGCATTACTTTGCTAGCATGTGAGATGAGTGCAATTGTGTGGTAGTTGGAACATTCTTTGGCATGACCTGTCTTTGGTACTGGAATGAAAACTGACCTTTTCCAGCCCTGTGGCCACTGCTGAGTTTTCCAAATTTGTTGGCATATTGAGTGCAGCACTTTCACAGCATCATCTTTTAGGATTTGAAATAGCTCAATAGGAATTCCATCACCTCCACTAGCTTTGTTCATAGTGATGCTTCCTAAGGCCCATTTGACTTCGCATTCAGGATATCTGGCTCTTTTCTTTTAGGAAATGCCTGTTCAATGTTTGTGAAATTGTAATGGCCCATCAATATTTTCTCCTTGATTTTAAGCTCTTGATGAACTAAGACTGTTCAAAATGTATACTTCATATATTTTATTCTTCTCCCCACCTCCCATCTGAACTCTATTTTGGCAACTAATATAAAGTGATTTCAGCTCTTTGGAGGAGGGTACCAGTCTCAAGAGTGCTCATTATTTGGTTTGTGGACTGTTTAGCCAATAACAGTAGTGTTTCTAAAGTGAGAGTTTGGAACTAAACCTGTAAATCAAAGAATTTGTTATTCAATCTCCTTACAGATGAGGATATCACTAGAGAAGTGCCATAACTGTCTGAAAAGGATGTACATTTAAAAAGCATATGTGGTGAATGTTAAAGGAGAAGTCTACTTCTTAAGATCAAATACTGCTTTCTGTAGATTTCCTTGGGGAAATCAACCTCCCGGAATGGTTGCCACTGGGGCCTCTGCTTCTCTTACCATTTGTAAAGCTGAGTTGATGGGAGCTTCTGTGTGATGTCTAATCTCTCTGATAGAAGCTTCCTCATTACCTACCTGGCCCTGTCACAGACCAGCCCCTGGAGACAGACGTATCACCACCATTTCTTCTAGACTCTTGCTGTAGGTTGTCCCTAGGAAGTAATTAAAGTCCCGAATGTTCTCAGTGGGCAGGCCTTAGACCTGCAGTCCCTGCCTTGAGCCCTCCACAGCTGGTGGGGGAGTAAAAGCCATTATCCAAAAAATCTGTAAGGAGTTCATTTCTACTCATGACCAGTTGACTTTCAGAAGATTTGCTGGAGTCAGCTAAAATGTTTCTAATCTGAAAATCACTTTGGTCATATAATTCTACTTTCTGAAGACTCTAATAGTGAAAGTCACTCTGACTCTTTGCGACTCTATGGACTGTAGCCCACCAGGCTCCTCTGCCCGTGGAATTTTCTGGGCAAGAATACTATTTCCTCCTTCCAATGCAGGGGGCTCAGATTTGATCCCTGGTTTGGGAACTTAGTTCCCACATGCTTCATGGGAAAAAATATTTTTTTAAGGAAAGTAGACCACAGCAAAAACATAATTTGTCCGTTTTTGCTATTTTTCTTGAAGACTCTAAAAACTTCAGTTGGTAAAGAATACACCTGCAGTGCAGGAGACTCTGGTTTGATTCCTGGGTTGGGAAGATCTGCTGGAGAAGGGATAGGCTACCCACTCTAGTATTCTTGGGCTTCCCTTGTGTCTCAGCTGGTAAAGAATCTACCCGTGATGCGGGAGACCTGGGTTCAATTCCTGGGTTGGGAAGATCCCTGGAGAAGGGAAAGGCTACCCACTCCAGTACTCTGGCCTGGAGAATTCCAAGGCTCCAAAGGGAGGTAAAGAGTCGGACGCGGCTGAGCGACTTTCACTTTCACTTTCCTATGCTTAAACTGCATTATCATGACAGATGTTCAGTTGGCCCTGGACTTCTTAGTCAGTTTAAGTGAATGACAGGCAGAAATGCTGCTGTCTTCAAAGAGAAATATTAGAGCAGAATGAGAATGAGGAAAGCCACCTTGCCAGAGCCTTTTTAATAAAAGAATTCTTTTGTGTGACTGCAAGTTGCTGGGTGACCTTGGGAGAGAACTGAGTACAGAATAGATTACTCAAGGGTGAAATTGGTTTTCAAATTAACAGTCAGTTTGTTAAAGAAATATTTTCAAAGTCCTTGTTCTTAATGATCTGCAGATTACAAATCTTACTATTCTACTTATCAGTCTAGCAAATTTTAATAATCACTCTTAAAGGGTGTGCTGGATAAAACTGTCCCCTCCAAATTCATGTCCACTAGGAATCTCAGAACGTGACAGTTTTGGGGAAACAGGATGTTTGTGGTTGAAATTTAGGTAAGGATCAAGATGAGGTCATAATATGTGTGTGCTCAGTCGTGTCTGACTGTTGGCAACCCCATGGACCGTACCCACCAGGCTCCTCTGTCCATGGGATTCTCCAGGCAAGAGTACTGGAGGGGGTTGCCATTTCCTCCTCCAGGGGATCTTCCTCACCTAGGGATCAAACCCACATCTCCTGCATCTCCTGCATTGGCAAATGAACTCTTTACCACTATGCCACCTGGGAAGCCCATACTGAATTAGGGCAGGTCCTAGATATGAGAGTGTCCTTATTAGAGACAGAGAATAACAGAGAAGATGTTCACACAAAGACAGAGGCAGAGGATGGAGGGATACTGCCACAAGCCAGGGGAAAAGCTGGAGCCACCAGAAGCTCAAAGAGACAGGAAGGATTTTTCCTAGAAACTTCGGAAGGAATGTGATCCTGCTGATACCTATATCTTGGGCCTCTAGACTCCAGACATGGGAAACAATAAATTTCTGTTCTTTTAAGCCATGTGATTTGTGGCCATTTGTTACAGAAGCCAGAAAAATTGATACAGGGGGTTTGATCTTTGGTTTCATTTACAAGCTTAAACTCCTGTTAGCAGTTTAAACTTACATGTTTGATTATCTTTTAAAACACTTCAATTATCAGACAAATAAGTGTTTCAAGATACTTAAATTCTTGTAACTCTACTAATAGACTTGAAGGGCATATCTATATCTATAATATAGTGTGTATACATATATATGTATATTATATTATGAAGAACTGGCTCATACGATTACAGAGGGTAGGTCTCATGATTTGCCATGTGCAAATTGGAGAACCAGGAAAATTGGTGCTATAATTCAATTCACATCCCATGGTCTGAGTACCAGTAGTACCAATGGTGCAAGTCAGTCCAAGGCAGAGAAGATAGATGTCTGAGCTCAAGCACACAGGCCAAAAAGGAGTGAATGCTCCTTTCTACCATCTTTTGTCTATTCAGGTCCTAATGGTTTGGAAAATGCCCATCCACAAGGAGCAGGGCAATATATTTTACTGATTCAAATGTTTCAGTAACCTGGAAACACCCTCTAAGACATACCCGGAAACAATGCTTAGCCAATTTTCTGGGCATCCCTGATGCAGTCAAGCTGACACAAGAAGTGAACCATCACACCTGAGTTTGCCTAATCACTGTTTTTTTCTTCCATCTACTAATAAAAGGCTGCAACACAGACCCAAGAGAGTACTTTACTTAATTTTGTATTTCTTTGGTTCTTAATGTATTTAAATGTTTTGCACCTTTTTTCTAATGTCTTTATCTTGTAAGATCAATTGCTACTAGATCCTAAAATATCTAATTGATTACTGGATATTTCCTCATGGCCTTGTTGGATAATGTGGTCTCAACTCCTGAGATCATTCTAGAGTCATTTGAAGAGAAAAGCATTAGGGAAGGTTGCTGCTAAGTCACTTCAGTTGTGTCTGACTCTGTGCGACCCCATAGACGGCAGCCCACCAGGCTCCCCCGTCCCTGGGATTCTCCAGGCAAGAACACTGGAGTGGGTTGCCATTTCCTTCTCCAGTGCATGAAAGGGAAAAAAGAAGGGGAAGTCACTCAGTGGTGTCCAACTCTTTGCAACCCCATGGACTGCAGCCTACCAGGCTCCTCCGCCCATGGGATTTCCCAGGCAAGAGTACTGGAGTGGGGTGCCATTGCCTTCTCTGTTAGGAAAGGTTAAGAACCAATAAACTTTAGCTGGTGCTATAGAACTGATCTAGACTGAAGAACTAGAAAGTGGGTATCAGTATAATAGCTGCCAGTGGTGAGAAGAGAGAAATAAAAACCAAAAAATTCATTTTGAAAAGCTCCTTGGGATGTGGAGGGGATGGGAACAGAACTTATAGTATATCTCCAAGTCAACAATAAGGTAAAATTCACCCAAACTCTAGACTGTGTTTTGGTAATTCTCTATAACTGAGAAGATCAATCTGGCCCATGATAATATCATTTGTGTGCTCAGTCATGTCTGACTCTTTGTGACTCCATGGACTATAGCCCAGAAAGCTCCTGGGTCCATTGGATATTCCAAGCAAGAATACTGGAGCAGGTTGCCATTTCCTACTCCAGGGGATCTTCCCAGCAGAGGGATGGAACTCCAGTCTCTGACATCTCTGCTTTGGCAGGAGGATTCTTCACCACTGTGCCAGCTGGGAAGCTGATAATATAATTGCCTTTTCTCAAAATAGAGTTTGGGTTAGTCATGTGATGAACTGAACATATGATTACATAGTCATATACCCAGACCCTTCCTCTCTGCTACCACCATAATCTTTGGGTACAAATGGAATAATGTCACATTATTCACACCAATTTTTAGGATTCTTCGCCCCCTTGGCTTCTCACTGAGAAGTGAAAGTGTTAATTGCTCAGTTGTGTCTGACTCTTTGCTACCCTATGGGCTATAGCCAGCCAGGTTCCTCTGTCGATGGAATTCTCCAGGCAAGAATCATGGAGTGGGTAGCCATACCCTTTCTTAGGAAATCTTCCCAACCCAGGGATCGAACCTGGGTCTCCTGCATTGCAGGCAGAATCTTTACTGTCTGAGCCACCAGGGAAGCTGAAATTGTCCCCCTGCTCTGGAAAAGATTGCTCCTTTCTTTGGCTCTGGCAACATCACTGAAGGTGACCTCCCCAAGGGCTGTTGTTCACCCCTGCCCTTAGAAAGAACACGATTCTCCTGCTAGAAAGATCCTTGTGGTTTCTTGTCCGTTGTCACCCTTTCTTTTGTGTTCCATGCAGAAATGAGTGTGCCTCTCTTCTCACTTCAGGGCTCCATTTTATCATCCAACCCCCAGTGCCTCACAGCTTCTAGTGCACTTCTCTGAAAATATCTGCTGAAAATCGTTCCCTTCAAGAATGTTCTGTAGGGAATCAGACATAGCCGTGGGACTGGCATGGAGGCTGTGTCTTGTGGCCCTCTGTTTCCTCAGTCATCTCTCTCTGTCCCAAGCAACTGTGCCTCAAATGTTGATGTCACAGACCAGGTCTGTGTGCCCTTCACAGCCAATCTCAGCCAGAGCTACCTAAATTATGGTGATGGGGATTAGGGAGATATATATATATATATATATGTAATTGTCCAATGAATGCTAAAGTCAGCATATGGAAGCTTAAAGAGAAACTGGATGTTTGTGTGGTCTTGAAGTGGTGGTGGTTTAGTCGCTAAGTCATATCTAATTCTTGCGACCCCGTGGACTGTGGCCCACAAGGCTTCTCTGTCCATGGGATTTTCCAGGCAAGAATACTGGACTGAGTTGCCATCTCCTTCTTCAGGGGATCTTCCCAACCCAGGAATTGAACCCCAGATCTCTTGCACTGGAGGCAGATTCTTTACTCACTGAGCTACCAGGTCTTGAAATGCCCTCCTCCAAATACTGATTAATGATGAAGGGAAGAATAGTAATTTTATGGCAGAGAGACCTTGCCGATACTACCTTAACCAAGTGGATCACCTCCAATAAGATATATTATCAACATACTATACCAGCTGATATAATGCATTGAGAAGGTACATCACCACTGTGTTTTACTTCCCCAAAATGCATAACTTCCAATCTTATCAAAAATATCAGACAGACTCAAATTCAGGGATACTCTGTCAAAAAATGTCAAGGTTATGAAAAGAGAGGAAAGACCAGGGAAGAGATACAAAGAGGCCAAGCAGACATGACAATTAAATGCAACGTGGAATCCAGGATTGGATCCTGGAACAGTAAAGGACCACTGGTGGAGAAACTGGCAAAATCCAAGTAGAAGATGTACTTAAGAGTCATGTACCAAAGTTAATTTCCCTGTTTTGATTTATGTCCCATCATTCTGTGAGATGTTAGCACCAAGGTAAGCTAGATGGATGGCATAAAAACATCTCTATTGTTTTTTGGAATTCTTCTATACCTCTTTAATTATTTCAAAAATAAGATGTTAAGGCAATCTGTGATTACAGTGGCAAATTTGAAAATTGAGTAATCTATTGTTGCTGCTGTGTTGCTGCTGCCTAGTAGAAATATGTTATGATTAGGCTTATGAAACAGGAAAGTGGTTCTCAGTCATGATCATGAATGTCAGAATCACCTGGAGGTTTTGTTTGAACAGATTACTGGGCTTCACCCAGCGGTTCTGATTCAGTACATCTGGGTTGCTGACCTGTGTTTGAGTCTGAATTTGGTAATAAGGAGTTCATGATCTGAGCCACAGTCAGCTCCTGGTCTTGTTTTTGTTGACTGTAGAGAGCTTCTCCATCTTTGGCTGCAAAGAATATAATCAATCTGATTTTGGTGTTGACCATCTGGTGATGTCCATGTGTCGAGTCTTCTCTTGTGTTGTTGGAAGAGGGTGTTTGCTATGACCAGTGCATTTTCTTGGCAAAACTCTATTAGTCTTTGCCCTGCTTCATTCCACATTCCAAGGCCAAATTTGCCTGTTACTCCAGGTGTTTCTTGACTTCCTACTTTTGCATTCCAGTCCCCTATAATGAAAAGGACATCTTTTTGGGGTGTTAGTTCTACAAGGTCTTGTAGGTCTTCATAAAACCGTTCAACTTCAGTTTCTTCAGTGTTACTGGTTGGGGCATATACTTGGATAACTGTGATACTGAATAGTTTGCCTTGGAGACGAACAGAGATCATTCTGTCGTTTTTGAGATTGCATCCAAGTACTACATTTCGGACTCTTTTGTTGATCATGATGGCTACTCCATTTCTTCTGAGGGATTCCTGCCTGCAGTAGTAGATATAACGGTCATCTGAGTTAAATTCACCCATTCCAGTCCATTTTAGTTCACTGATTCCTAGAATATCGACGTTCACCCTTGCCATCTCTTGTTTGACCACTTCCAATTTGCCTTGATTCATGGACCTGACATTCCAGGTTTCTATGCAATATTGCTCTTTACAGTATCGGATCTTGCTTCTATCACCAGTCACATCCACAGCTGGGTATTGTTTTTGCTTTGGCTCCATCCCTTCACTCTTTTTGGAGTTATTTCTCCACTGATCTCCAGTAGCATATTGGGCACCTAATGACCTGGGGAGTTCCTCTTTTGGTATCCTATCATTTTGCCTTTTCATACTGTTCATGGGGTTCTCAAGGCAAGAATACTGAAGTGGCTTTCCATTCCCTTCTCCAATGGACCACATTCTGTCAGACCTCTCCACCATGACCTGCCCATCTTGGGTTGCCCCACAAGCATGGGTTTCATTGAGTTAGACAAGGCTGGAAAACCACTAGAACATTCAGGTATGACCTAAATCAAATCCCTTATGATTATACAGTGGAAGTAAGAAATAGATTTAAGGGCCTAGATCTGATAGATAGAGTGCCAGATGAACTATGGACGGAGGTTCGTGACATTGTACAGGAGACAGGGATCAAGACCATCCCCATGGAAAAGAAATGCAAAAAAGCAAAATGGCTGTCTGGGGAGGCCTTACAAATAGCTGTGAAAAGGAGAGAGGCAAAAAACAAAGGAGAAAAGGAAAGATATAAGCATCTGAATGCAGAGTTCCAAAGAATAGCAAGAAGAGATAAGAAAGCCTTCTTCAGCGATCAATGCAAAGAAATAGAGGAAAACAATAGAATGGGAAAGACTAGAGATCTCTTCAAGAAAATTAGAAATACCAAGGGAACATTTCATGCAAAAATGGGCTCGATAAAGGACAGAAATGGTCTGGACCTAACAGAAGCAGAAGATATTAAGAAGAGGTGGCAAGAATACATAGAACTGTACAAAAAAGATCTTCATGACCCAGATAATAACGATGGTGTGATCACTCACCTAGAGCCAGACATCCTGGAATGTGAAGTCAAGTGGGCCTTACAAAGCATCACTACGAACAAAGCTAGTGGAGGTGATGGAATTCCTATTGAGCTATTTTAAATCCTGAAAGATAATGCTGTGAAAGTGCTGCACTCAACATGCAAGCAAATTTGGAAAACTCAGCAGTGCCCACAGGACTGGGAAAGGTCAGTTTTCATTCCAATTCCAAAGAAAGGAAATGCCAAAGAATGCTCAAACTACCTCACAATTGCACTCATCTCACATGCTAGCAAAGTAATGCTCAAAATTCTCCAAGCCAGGCTTCAGCAATATGCGAACCATGAACTCCCTGATGTTCAAGCTGGTTTTAGAAAAGGCAGAGGAACCAGAGATCAAATTGCCAACATCCACTGGATCATCGAAAAAGCAAGAGAGTTCCAGAAAAACATCTATTTCTGCTTTATTGACTATGCCAAAGCCTTTGACTGTGTGAATCACAATAAACTGTGGAAAATTCTGAAAGAGATGGGAACACCAGACCACCTGACCTGTCTCTTGAGAAATCTGTATGCAGGTCAGGAAGCAACAGTTAGAACTGGACATGGAACAACAGACTGGTTCCAAATAGGAAAAGGAGTACGTCAAGGCTGTATATTGTCACCTGCTTATTTAACTTCTATGCAGAGTACATCATGAGAAACGCTGGGCTGGAAGAAGCACAAGCTGGAAACAACATTGCTGGGAGAAATATCAATAACCTCAGATATGCAGATGACACCACCCTTATGGCAGAAAGTGAAGAGGAGGTAAAAAGCCTCTTGATGAAAGTGAAAGAGGAGAGTGAAAAAGTTGGGTTAAAGCTCAGCATTCAGAAAATGAAGATCATGGCATCCGGTCCCATCACTTCATGGGAAATAGATGGGGAGACAGTAGAAACAGTGTCAGACTTTATTTTTGGGGGCTCCAAAATCACTGCAGATGGTGACTGTAGCCATGAAATTAAAAAACGCTTACTCTTTGGAAGAAAAGTTATGATCAACCTAGATAACATATTCAAAAGCAGAGACATTACTTTGCTGACTAAGGTCCGTCTAGTCAATGCTATGGTTTTTCCTGTGGTCATGTATGGATGTGAGAGTTGGACTGGGAAGAAGGCTGAGCGCTGAAGAATTGATGGTTTTGAACTGTGGTGTTGGAGAAGACTCTTGGAGTCCCTTAGACTGCAAGGAGATCCAAGCAGTCATTCTGAAGATCAGCCCTGGGATTTCTTTGGAAGTAATGATGCTAAAGCTGAAGCTCCAGTACTTTGGCCACCTCATGCGAAGAGTTGACTCATTGGAAAAGACTCTGATGCTTGGAGGGCTTGGGGGCAGAAGGAGAAGGGGACGATCGAGGATGAGATGGCTGGATGGCATCACTGACTCGATGGACGTGAGTCTGAGTGAACTCCAGGAGATGGTGATGGACAGGGAGGCCTGGCGTGCTGCGATTCATGGGGTCTCAAAGAGTCAGACATGACTGAGCGACTGAACTGAACTGAACTGAACTGACCTGTGTTTAGTCACTTCCGTCATGTTGGACTCTTTATGACCCAGTGGACTATAGTCCCATCAGGCTTCTCTGTCCAGGGGATTTTTCAGGCAGAATACTGGAGTGGGTTGGGATCTGGGGTAGGGCCTGGAAAATGTGCGTTTATAAGAAGATGCTTTTTAACTGTGATGTTGCAGAAGACTCCTGAGAGTCTCTTGGACGGCAAGCAGATCCAACCAGTCCATCCTAAAGGAGTTCAGTCCTGAATATTCATTGAAAGGACTGATGTTTAAGCTGAAAGTCCAATATTTCGGCTGATGGGAAGAACTGACTCATTTGAAAAGACCCTGATGCTGGTAAAGATTGAAGGTGGGAGGAGATGGGGATGACAGAGGATGAGATGTTTGGATGGCATCACTGACTCAATGGGCATGGGTTTGGGTAAACTCCAGGAGTTGGTGATGGACAGGGAGGCCTGGCATGCTGTGGTTCATGGGGTCGCAAAGAGTAGGACACGACTGAGGGACTGAACTGAACTGAAGAAGATTCCAGGTGATGCTGGTGCTGTTGGTTGGGCAGGGACCACACTTTGAGAACTATTGTTAATAGCATTAACTATCTCTATCAAGTGAATAAATATAGGTGTGACATAGACTCAGAATTGCTGGTTCCTTCAGAGTCATTCCAGGCAGGTGAGGTATTAGAGGGGAACATGTCAGTGGGTTAGAGCTTAAATCCACACTCTAATATAGATAGCCCTGAATCACAGGCTTGGCAAAGAGGATCTGCCTGGGAGGACAGAGACATGTAAATAAGATCTTTTATCTTCTCTTGGATGCACTATAAGGCTTGCAGGATCTTATTTTCCTGACCAGGGATCTTACTCAGGCCCCCTGTCATGGGAGCAAGGAGTCCTAACCACTGGATCACCAAGGAATTTCCAAGAACTTCTTTTTAACAAGAGAGCATACATGTATTTAAGGTTGGAGACCAATATGCATTATTCCATTCCTGACCCAGAAATGGTTGTGAATGTCTTGAGTAAAGTCAAGATGGGATTTTTTTCTGTGCCCTGGAGCTATGCATATATATTTTGCTTTCTTTTTTGAGGATTTCTATCTTGATGGAGGAGGGCATAGTAACTCTGTGGATTTATACCTCTAGCCATGGTATGACTCCCATTTCTGAACTTTGACAAGAGCAGTTAGCAGTAAACCAAGGCCGCTGACATCTTGAAATAGCACATAAAACATTTCATTTTCTTCCTTTCAATTTAAAAAGACAAAACCCATTACAGAAAATTAGAAAGATATAGGAAGTGTCATAATTTCTTCACTCTGATACAATCTTGACCTCTTTTTATTTTCTGCAACTTTCTAGTCTTTGGTGCTTAGGTTTTCATTTAGTTATAAACGTAATTCTTGCAGGTTTAAAGTCTATTATTTCCCAATAAATTCAAGTCACAAATTGTATTTCTATGTAGTCTTTATACTATTATTTTAATGATAACATTTCTATGTAGTTTCTTATTATCATTTTATTGAATGCATAAATTTCCAAATGATTGTGTCCTAAATTTAATTAGCCATTTTTTCTGTTTTGAGCAGGCTTCTCTGGTGGCTCAGATGGTAAAGAATCTGCCTGCAATGCAGGAGAACCATGTTTGATCCCTGAGTTGGGAAGACTTCTTGGAGAAGGAAATGGCTTTTGAAATCATAAAAACAAAGGAAAGCAATGCTAGTTGTTACCTAAGGCTATGTACATTTCTTTGGAGAGGTAGAATCTGCTGTTGAAACTAATAGCATGTGAGCTGGTCCAGTAAGCCTGGTTGATGTGAACTCAGTGCTGATGAGACAAAGGTACCGAAGCACTCCAGTGAGGAAAAAAACTGTTTCCCCTTAGCCCAAAGCTCTTGATCCACTTAAAAGGTTAAACTAATGCATGCCACTGGGTTCCCAGGTGTAGACACACCCATCCACCATTGCTCTAGGATAAAACTCAGTGTATTAGTTTGCATCTCTGATGATAATGAAATTCATTTTCCTACAGAGAACTTTTTTTTACAATAACATCTGAAAATGACTGAAACTTTATTCAGACACCAATCTTGCAGGAGATGCTTTCCCCAAAACAGGAAGAGCAAGATTTAGCAATATTTCATCACCAGGCAATGGCAGAAAAAGATACAGAATGGCGCTTCAACATTCTAAATCTAGAGAGATATTCTAGAGAGACAATACCTCTATCTTGAGCTGACTGCTCTTTTTTCGAGGAGTAAAGCCCCTTGCCTAATAATACATCTTTTGGGTCTGCCCTTCACCTCAGAACTGTTCAAGAAATGATCTGTGGTCCCAGGATCCACTGCTTGAAATAAGTCCGTGGTATAACTTTGCATCAGAGACCTTAGATTGGTTTGAAATGATATATTCACTAGTGAGATTATGTGATTATCATTTAAAACTCTAGTGCCTCAATTTCCTCATCTCTAAATTGGAGATCATAACAGTACCTACTTTGGGTTCAGTTCAGTTCAGTCGCTCAGTCGTGTCCGACTCTTTGCGACCCCATGAATCGCAGCACGCCAGGCCTCCCTGTCCATCACCATCTCCTGGAGTTCACTCAGACTCACGTCCATCGAGTCCGTGATGCCATCCAGCCATCTCATCCTCTGTCGTCCCCTTCACCTACTTTAGAAGTTTGATTAAATGAGTTTTATATAAGAAAATGCTTAGGACAACCCTGAAACTATAAGCATTGTGTAACTGTTAGGTTTGTTTTTTGGGCTGCACCTCACAGCTTGTGGGATCTTAATTCCCCCATCAGGGATTGAACTCGGGGCCTCCGAGGTGAAAGGGTGGAGTCCTAACCATTGGACCACCAGGGAAAGAAAGAAAGTGAAGTCTGCTCAGTTGTGTCCAACTCTTTGCAGCCGCTTGGACTGTAGCCCACCAGGCTCCTCTGTCCATGGAATTTTTCAGGCAAGAGTACTGGAGTGGGTTGCCATTTCCTTCTCCAAGGGATCTTCCTAACCCAAGGATCAAACCTGGGTCTCCCGCATTGTGGGCAGACGCTTTACTATCTGAGCCACCACAGAAGCCCCAAGGAATTCCCTAGCTATTACTTCTTTAGGACTGTTGGCAGGGAACACATCTTTTTTTTGTGCACCAATACATCCCGAGTAACAAACTACAGTGTCTGGCAAACAGTAGGGTGCAATAAATGCTTGTGAGTGACTTAATAACAAAAAATATATATAAATAGAGTGACTGACAAGGCTTTCACGGTGCTTTCTTGCCCTGCTAATTTCTCGTTTTCCTGAACTCTGTTATTTTGGAGCAGTTGGTTGCTTATGTTCATAACCTGAACACAAGAAGAACTCTGAGGGTCTTAGAGGGAAAGCCATAATATATTGCAAACACTATAGCTTAGATAGTGGAAGTTTATTTCCACATTAGCTGTTTTCATCAATGAAAATTCCTTAGAACATTATTTTTGGAGTGTTAGACATTGACAAGATTGACTAGAAATCCCTAATTTTCACAGCCATGCTCTTCAAAATTTCCTTTACAGCAGAATGAAAATGAAAACAGGAATATATACTATGTGTATAGGAAGCATTTTGCATTCGAGAATCTTCAGTCAAGAATTCAATTAATTTGCTGCCATAACTTATGATTCCCATCACAGAGTTAACTTCCTCTTTCTCCTAAATAGCAGACATACTTGCAAGGTGAGGAAGGAGAGGTCAGCGGAGTTGAGCTCTCTCTTAAATCAATAGTCTTAGTTCTGCTCGCTGGAATGGATGCACTTTGTTTCAAAAGCCCTGCTGTGATCCAGTGGTTTAAATTGCAGTGTATTTTTCCAGAATAACAATGCTAGGTTTCAGGTTTCACAACCAGCTTAAGGAATCCTATTAGTCTTACTCAGAAGTGGAATGAGATATGAAGAGTACTAGAAAATCCAGCCATCGTTCGTAATGATTACTCATTGGGATGTTTTTAGATTCTCCATATAGGGACCCAGAAATGCATCTTTTTAACAGTGAAATTAGGGACCACACCTCTCTCCACCCTCCACTTGCTGTCTTTGAAAGTAATGATGCTTCCAATTGCTACCTAAGCAGGAGGTGGTGCCTCTGGACCACAGAGAGAGTGAGAATGATAAATCAGGGGGCAACAAGGAGCCCAGGAGGACACAGACTATTTGCAGGCTGACCTGAGTCTGAACTCAGTCTGGCTGTTTTAAAACCCCCAAAGCTTGAGCTACAACATGTTACAAACTCTGTTGTTATTATCCTTTATTTCCAGTTAGATCATGAGCTTCTTATTAAAAGATGAGTTCCTAAAAAGACTGATCCTTGATAAATTCTTTATCATGACTGTCTAACCATGTTGCTTGTCACATATGAGGGGCTATATCATTGTTGAAATTGCTCCAGTTTCGAACCATCCCTAATCTATTAAGGAGGATTCTATAACTTTGATAGTTTCTCTCCTTCCTCTTAGGTAGAACTCAAGTTCTAATGTCAACTCAAATAAGAACTCAGTTTTTTGGATGCATTTTGTGAATTTCATTGCAAATAGTTAAATAAAAATAGGGTAACAATTTCTAGTCAGATCCTGTGAGTGAGTGAAAGTCGCTCAGTCATGTCTGACTCTGAGATGCCATGGATTGCAGCCCACCAGGCTCCTCTGCCCATGGAATTCTCCAGGCAAGCATACTGGAGTGGGTTGCCATTTCCTTCTCCAAGGGAAAGACAATAAATAAGCCACAATGAAACAAGAAGGAAGGGGGCAAGGCACAACTTTTAAAAGAATGACATAGCCATAGGACACAACAAAGACTGATTAGAACCAACTGGGTCCAAGGTGGCACATGAGTTGACTTCCACTAGACCTTGAGCATCAGTGGATCTCATTATAAACATGTGTGTACATGCTAAGTCACTTCAGTCATGTCCAACTCTTTGTGACCCCATGAACTGCAGCCCACGAGGCTCCTTTGTCCATGGGATTCTCCAGATAAGAATACTGGAGTGGGCAGCTGTGCCCTTCTCTAGGGGATCTTCCCGACCCAGGTATCAAACCAGTGTCTCTTAAGCCTTCTGCTTTGGCAGGAAGTTTCTTTGCCACTAGCGCCACCTGGGAAGTCCATCAGCATGTTAAATGACATTCTCACAGTTGCCATTACAATTCCAAAGCCAACCATAAGAGGTCAAAGAGTGGACAGTGGCTTAACTTTTGGAAATCTCCACCTATTCCCCCAAAGTAGCTGGATTACTCCTCCTACTATTAGCCTATGAAATTACCCACCATTATAAAAACTGACAACTCCATACCCTGGGGCCGCTCTCAGCTTCTGAGAGGGCCCACACTCTCTCTGTAGTAAGCATTTCTCTTTAAATAAATTCCCTTCTTACTTATCACTTTGTCATTCACTGAATTCTGTGAGGAGACATCAAGAACCTGAATTTCATTAAGTCCCGAGACTAGGTGTGTGATCTCAATTAAAAGACTGTGGCTTCATGTCCCAATCTGAGTGGCACAGTTTCAATAACCCTTAAAGAAAGATGTGCTGGCCATCTTTCACTGTGTTAGCCTGTATGAACATTGGGCCTGTGAGCAGAGGTAAATCTGAATTTACTGAGAGATTCCCCAGCCTGTGGCTGATTGGATCATAAACCACCCAATCGGGTGCCTCCCAGTGGTGGGGCCCTGTTGGGTTCATGGACACGAACTTCAGACTGTGTACTTTCTGCCTTGGTTTATCTGAGATTCTTCTGTCTTTTCAGTTATTGCCCCAACTCTTCTCTTTTTCTGAGCTACCATGACTGGGACTCAGTTTCTTGAAACCGAAACACTTTGACCAAGACAACTGAGCTAGGTCTTTAAGGATAAAAACTGGGAAGCAAAAAGACCCAAATAAAAACCCATCTTCCACCTGTCAGAGGAATCTTTACAAGAACCGAGAAGAGCAGGTCTCTGAGGTCTGTAGATACATATATGAAATAAGGCATGGTGGGTAGCAGAGGGGGATAAAAGACCCGATTGGAAACGTTTGCCAATTTCTGAGTATGAAATGCTCCAATCATGATGATTTAAAGCTCTTAATACTTTAACAGTCAATTTACAAAGTTGCTTTGTAAGTTTAACAACAGATACTTGCAAGCAAGCCAATGAACGCTTGCTCTAGTATACCAGGTGGGCGATGCACAAGGGGTTGGGAAAACACTCTTAGGGCTTTTCTCCCTTTTCTCTCTTCTCTTCACATTTTGACCTGAGTAGGGAGAAGTGGGTTCATAGTTGGAGGAGACTGAGTTATCTAAACAGGAATGAGTAGAAAAGAACACAGACTATAACTACTGATGGAGAGAAGCAAAGTTCTGTCAGTTGAGAAGGTGATTAGAGTCTTCATTCATACATAGAACTTAGTGGTGGGAGGAGCAGATTCATTGAGGAATGGATTTTATTTTATTCTTGGTAGACTCACTTGAGAAATAAACATGGAGGACCTGTGGCCTCTTAACTTACATCCCTCTTATACATTTTACCCACTATAAGCTTTAAAGAGTTAATAATTTTCACCTGTTGCATGTAAATAAGACAGAAGTTAGAACAATTACAGAGATACATTGTACTCTGAAATTCTGGACCTGCAGCCCCAAAATATGCCACTTTGGTGAATTGATTATTTTGAGCTGTAGGCACTTGCCAAACAGCAAATGCAGTGAGTGGCTTTCTCTGAACTCCCCTTATCTGCTTAAAGACATATCCTCCCAAAGGAATGTGTGCATGGGCTAAGTCGCTGCAGTCATGTCCGACTCTCTGTAACTCTATGGACTGCAGCCTGTCAGGCTTCTCTGTCCATGGGATTCTCCAGGCGAGAATACTGCAGTGGGTTGCCACAGCCTCCTCTAGGGGATCTTCCCCAAACAGATTGAGCCTGAGTCTCTTATATCTCCTGCACTGGCAGTCAGGTTCTTTACCACTAGTGCCACCGGGGAAGCCCAAAAGGAATGCCATCGTCCTAAAGCCCTTTTCTGGGAATTTCTTCAACCAGGGAAGATGGTAGGAGAGATTAGAAGTGAGAGCTATGCTCAGACAAACCTTGTCACTTATTATCATATCTCCCTTATAATCTTCTAAGGGTCCATTTGTCTTTCCTAAAAATCATTTACTTTCTTTTAAGTGGTCTACATCACCCCCTGCTTATTAAGATAATATATAACCTCTCATATATCACTCTTTTTTGGAGTTTTTTTTTTTTTTCCTGTGATGTCTCTGTATATGTAACTCTAAGTTAATAAATTTGTAAACCTTTACTCCCGTTAATCTACAATTGTCAATTTATTTCACAGACCTAGCTATCGGACTTAGGAGGGTAAAGGAAATTCTTTTCTCCCCTATCATTCTACAAAAGTGATGTTCTTTCACTCCCACTTTGTGTGAAGAAAATCCTCTGGAATTGTACAGCAGGGGAGCCCTGCATGTAAACAACACAGGAGAATTGAAACTATTGGTTATATATGCTGTGATGTCAATTGCTTGAACAACTTTCTCATCTTAGTAATATTAACCCATGTGGAACAGAGTTTGTTTTCGTTTGCTTGCTTTTCGGCCACACTGTGTGGCTTATGAAATCTTAGTTCTGCAGCCAGGGATCAAACTGGCACATGGCAGTGAAAGCCCAGATCCTAACCCCTAGACTGCCAGGGGAGTCCAGAGTAGAGTTTTGATTGATAGGCTATGTAGACTTTAGAAGACATGCAGAGAATAATAGCATAGATCAATCTTCTCTGTCTTTACTCCTATTTAAAAATTTTTTTAAATGAAGTTTTAATTTTAGAGGGGTTTGGATTTGCAGAAAAGCTGTGAAAGTGGTACAGAGTTTTTGTATATCATAAGCCCAGCTTCCTCTGTTATTAATATTTTACATTAATATAGTACATTTGTCACAATTAGTGAACCACTGTTGGCATATAATTGTTACCTAAAGCCCACATTCTCTTTAGATTTCTTTCATTTTCCCCAAATGTCTTATTTCTGTTCTAGGATTCCTTCTAGGAAACCACATCACATTCAATCATCATGTCTCCTGAGGCTCTTTGGGACTGTGACAGTTCTCAAACTTGTCTTGTTTTTGATGACCTTAACAGTTTTGAGGAGTACTGGTTAGGATTTGGTAGACTAACCCTCAGCTGAAGTTTGTCTGCTGTTTCCCTCCTAATTAGACAGGGGCTGTGGGCTTGGAGGGGAAGACCGCAGGGGGTAAAGTGCCGTTTTCACCATATCTCACCAACAAGTGCCTACTATTGATACAGTTTATCATGTTAATGTTGAATCTGGGCTTCCCAGTTGCCCCAGATGGTAAAGAATCAACCCCTGGATCAGGAAGATCCCCTGGAGCAGGGAATGGCTACCCACTCCAGCATTCTTGCCTGGAGAATTCCATGGGCAGGGGAGATCTGGCTGAGAAATATTTGTCAGGTTTCTCCATTGTAAAGTTACTCTTTATCTTTACCCCTATTTTTTTTTTTTTTTTTTTTTTTTTTTTTGTTCTGAGGAATGATGACTGCAAAGAACACAATGTTTCTTGGAATGCTCTTTGGCTTAATCCATATATTGAAACTGCTTTACTCTGGATATGGTTCTTAAGCTTAGCTGGCTGTAAAAGCTGCATTGCTGTCTTTATTTTTATTTAAGTTGGCTGAGTTGGCAGCATACAGGATCTCAGTTCCCTGACCAGGGGTCAAACCCATGCCCCCTGCTTTGGAGGCTCAGAGAAACAAGCACTGGACCACCAGAGAATTCTCCGCATTGCCAGTTTTAAAAATGCACATCCTTGAGTCCCACTCTTGAAGTCTCTGATTCATTTGGACAGGGAGGCTTTGGGCAGGAACCCACATTTTTAACAGATATAGTCTATTCTAATACAGTGTCTCTAGACTACATACACTTTGAGAAAATGGGCCTAAACTATAAAGAGAAATGAAGAGATCTTGGATATAATCAGAAATTGCTATTTCCATTTATCTGATGCTGAAGTAGAGGAAAATTTCATTTTGAGTTGCCCTTTTGGGCATCATCCCAAGGCATACCATGTAATTAGATCTAACCCAGTGCTCTCCCCCTCTTTAAAGCACTTTGTACCACCCTTCCTCTCCCCACTCCCCATTGGATGGGCAGAACCACTTTCCAATGTGCTTCGATAGCATTTTGTTAAAACCAACATCCTATGTTAAGGCAACTATCTGTGGGCTTACACAGCAAAAATAAATGAAGAAATACATCCTATGTTTCAGTGGAAAGAAAAATATTATTATTAAAGAGAAACCTCAACTGACGAGCCACATTTTTATTCTGTAAGGATAGCAGAATTCACCTCATGGAAAATCATATGCTTTTGTTTAGAAGAACTACTTAGTGGGCCAGTTGGTTACAAAGTTAAAAAGACTTGACCCAGTCCAGGCTAGAGAGAAATAACAGACCAAGTAAAATGATGTCCTCCTTGGAGATGGACAGTGTGACCTAGGATGGCAGCTGCTACGTGGGCTTCCTGAAGGAGTGGATGTCAGATTCCTGGAACTCAGGGAAGATGGAGAGGGAACAGCTGAAATGACATGATGGAAGAATGGGAGGTTAAAGAAGAAACAGTCACTGAGAGGTTTCCTGGGGTGAGGAAAGGTGGATCACCCCAAAGGAAACTTCAGGATCAAGGCTGCTAATTCTGCCTGCTGCAAATTAATCTCTCTTAATAAAACATAAATTGAAGCATTAGAAAAGTTGTAAGGGTTCGATCCCTGGGTGAGGAAGATCCCCTGGAGGAGAAATTGGCAACCCACTCCAGTATTCTTGCCTGGAAAATTCCACGGACAGAGGAGCCTGGCAGGTTACAGTCCATGGGGTTGCAAAGAGTCAGACACAACTTAGTGACTGAACAACAGCAACAAGAATGCTTTGGTTTTGAGTTATGCATTGCATTCGTTTCCTGTGGCTGCATTTCATATTTTATAATTTTTAATACTCTTTGCAATATTGTGTATCTTCGAGTTCAAAGATGTCACAGCAGACAGAAAATTTCTGTCACTAGGAACCTGCATGTTTGGAGCTGGCTGGGACTAATAATTTTCACCATACCAGCTGTCACAGATAATAGTCTCCTAAATTCAAATACATCGCCAGAATGGATGAGCAGTCCCTTGAAAGGAGACTTTTCAATATCAGTCTTCTTCCTTGATATCAATGTTTAGAGATTCCAATTAAAACATTTTGGGAAGCAGGAAAAAAAATTGGTGAGTAATGAAATAGTACTTCTCACATTCCCCTTTCAACTTGGTCTGCATTTTTTTTCCCTTGACTACACCATATGGAATACAGGTTCTTAGTTTCTCTTAGTCTGATCAGAGACCAAACCCGCTCTCTCTGCATTGGAAGCATGGACTCTTAATCACTGGACCACCAAGGGAATCCTCTTTTACATTTTTCTGGAACTTAGGTGTGCTTGTGAGAGTAAGTTCCTAGAAGGGTTGATAAGGAGTTCAGGGTCCCCGAGGAGGAGAGAAGGGTCCAAGGCACTGAAGGAGGAAAAAAAGACAAACATTTTTTTCAACATTGCCTTGTCTTAGTCAATATAACAGTGTATGTTGCTCGAGGATATGTTTCTCCTTAACAAGAACCTTCTGACTCATCTTGTTTTCTTAAAACTGTGGGAGTGGGTCTGGTAAGACCTTTCTATTGTTAGTTCTAATTGTTAGTTCTAATCTTGTTAATTTAAGATGCATGTTGTGCCAGTGGGTCTGGTAAAAGTATATAAGGCCTTGATAAGACTAGCGAGGGGGACACTCTCTGTCCCCCTTCTGATGTCTATGTGAGAAGTTTTCTCTGTCCCCTTTTATACTTCAGGGATTCTCCAATAGCTCAGTTGGTAAAGAATCTGCCTGCAATGCAGGAGACCCTGATTCCTGGGTGGGGAAGATCCACTGGAGAAGGAATAGGCTACCCACTCCAGTATTCTTGGCCTTCCCTTGTGACTTAGCTGGGAAAGAATCCGCCTGCAATGTGGGAGACCTGGGTTCGATCCTTGGGTTGGGAAAATCCCCTGGAGAAGGGAAAGGCAACCCACTCCTGTATTCTGGCCTGGAGAATACTCACAAAGAGTCAGACACGACTGAGCAACATGCGCTTTCACTTTGTATACTTTAACAAAACTTTGCTACACAAAAGCTCTTGAGTGATCAAGCTTGGTCCCTGGTCCCAAAGCTAAATCTTCTTTGGAGATCATGAATCTGACATCATTCACTGTAAGCTATCACTTGTGTGCTAAGTTGCTTCAGTGATGTCCAATTCTGTGCGGCTTTATGGACTGTAGCCTACCAGGCCCCTCTGTACATGGGATTTTCCAGGCAAGAATACTGGAGTGGATTGCAGGGCTCTCCTCCAGGGGATCTTCCCAATGGAGGGATTGAACCTGCATCTCTTAAGTGTTTCCTGCTTTGGCAGGCAAGTTCTTTACCACTAGTGCCACGTGGGAAGCCAGGACTTGGTCACTATTTCCTTAAGGTTCGGTGTGAACAGAGCAATGTACTAGAGACTGTAGAGCTGACGTAGGATCCAGGCCCTGAAGCATTTCTTCCCTCAGGGACCTGAATGCCTCAATTCCCAAGAATAAACCAGTGGTAGGAACAGCAGACTGCATGACTGCAGCCATGAAATTAAAAGACACTTGCTCCTTGGAAGAAAAGCTATGACCAACCTAGACAGCATATTAAAAAGCAGAGACATTACTTTGCCAACAAAGGGCCGTAGAGTCAAAGCTATGGTTTTTCCAGTGGTCATGTACGGATGTGAGAGTTGGACTGTAAAGAAAGCTGAGTGGAGAAGAATTGATGCTTTTGAACTCTTGAGAGTCCCTTGGACTGCAAGGAGATCCAACCAGTCCATCCTAAAGGATCAGTCCTGGGTGTTCTTTGGAAGGACTGATGCTGAAGTTGAAACTCCAATACTTTGGCCAGCTGATGCAAAGAGCTGACTCATTTGAAAAGATCCTGATGCTGGGAAAGATTGAAGGCTGGAGAAGAAGGGGATGACAGAGGATGAGATGGTTGGATGGCATCGCCGACTCAATGGATGAGTTTGAGTAAATTCTGGGAGTTGGCAATGGACAGGGAGGCCTGGCGTGCTGTAGTCCATAGGGTAGCAGAGTCAGACATGACTGAGCCACTGAACTGAACTGAACTGAGGAACAGCAGAATGTTGAGGAGTGTGTTAGTTTCCCTTTGCTGCTGTAAAAAGATCACAAATTAGGTGGATTAAAAAAAATAATTATCTTACAGTTCTTGACGTGAGAAGTCTGATCTGGTCTCATTGGGTCTAGATCAGAGTGTCACTATGGCTGGATTCTTTCTGGGGGTCTCTAGAGGAGTTTGTTTTCTTGCCTTTCCCAGCTTCTGGAGACTGTCTCATATTCCTTGGCTCATGTCGCACATCCATCTTCAAAGTTTGCAAAGGCTGGTCAGGTTTTTCTCATGTCATTACTCTGACTTTTTCTGCCTCTTCTTCCACTTTTAATGACTCTTGTGATTGCATACCCAGATAATCAAGGATAGCATTATTCTATGGGCAGCTGACTAGCAGCCTTAATTTCATCTAGTCTTAAATTTCCCTTGGAGACTTAACCCAACATAGCTATAAATTCTGGGGATTAGGACACGGACATCTTTGGAAAACCATTCTTCAGTTCACCATCAATTCAGTTCAGTTCAGTTCAGTTCAGTCGCTTGTGTCCAACTCTGCGACCCCATGAATCACAGCACACCAGGCCTCCCTGTCCATCACCATCTCCCGCAGTTCACTCAAACTCACGTCCATAGAGTCGGTGATGCTATCCAGCCATCTCATCCTCTGTTGTCTGTCCTCTGTCGCCCCCTTCTCCTCCTGCCCCCAATCCTTCCCAGCATCAGAGTCTTTTCCAATGAGTCAACTCTTCACATGAGCTGGCCAAAGTACTGGAGTTTCAGCTTTAGCATCATTCCTTCCCAAGAACACCCAGGACTGATCTCCTTCAGAATGGACTGGTTGGATCTCCTTGCAGTCCAAGGGACTCTCAAGAGTCCTTTCCAACACCACAGTTCAAAAGCATCAGTTCTTCAGTGATCAGCCTTCTTCACAGTCCAACTCTCACATCCATACATGACCACAGGAAAAACCATAGCCTTGACTAGACGGACCTTTGTTGGCAAAGTAATGTCTCCATAGGGAGCAAATATACGCCAAGGATCAGTCATGTGTGGACACAGCTGGGGAAGGAGAGGCTGGGACAAATTGAGAATGTAACATTGATATATATACTCCTCCATCCATGGGATTTCCCAGGCAAGAGTACTGGAGCGGGGTGCCACTGCCTTCTCTGAATATATATACTGCCACATGTAAAACAGATAGCTAGTGGGAAGCTGCTGTATAACACCGGGAGCCCAGTCCAGTGCTCTGTGAAATCTAGAGGGGTGGGATGGGGTGGGATGGAGGGAGGTTCAAGAGGGAGGGATATAGATATATATATATATGGTTATGTATGTTATGATTGATTCACTTTGTTGTGTGGCTAAAGCCAACACAATATTGTAAAGCAATTTTATCCTCCAATTAAAAAATAAATTTAAAAAAAGGCCGTTTTGCCCAGAAGGGTTCTGCTTGGTAAACACATTTTACTGAGTCACTGTGGTGCTGGGTGGAGTGAGAGACAACTCAGATCTCCAACTATGCCCAGTTTTTGCCTTATTATCTATCTCCACCATCCTGGTGGTGCTAGTGGTAAAGAACCCACCTGCCAATGGAGGAGACATAAGAGACCTGGGTTTGATCCCTGGCTCGGCAAAATCCTCTGAAGAAGGGCATGGCAACCGTCTCCAGTATTCTTGCCTGGAGAATCCCATGGACAAATGAGTCTGGCGGGCTATACAGTCCATGGGGTCACACAGAGTCAAACACGACTGAAGAGACTTACCACAAATACACCATTCTCCTTTAAATCTGAGCATAGAATTGTAGTATTTTCCTTTAGCTGATCAATCTTTGATTTTTAACTAGCAAAACTGCAACCATTCAGAAGGGGAATATTTCAGGTGGAAATCTGAGTAATTTTTAGAAATCGCTGACCCATTAGGACAGAAATGGAAAAACAGTTCTTTGAAACACACTGCGAGAGTACACAGTGCAGTGATAACATCCTCTGTATATGTATTAATAAACTTTTTTATAAAGATCCAGTCATTTTCTTATATATAATTTGGCTTCTTTTTCTGATCCTCTGTGGAAAGTCCTGCCCAGCACCTGCCCTGCCTATCACATACATTGCCATGGCCACAGTCCCACCTCATAGAAACCATTCTCAGACCTGCTGAGTGGGCAGCCAGCCCCATGGTCTCACCCCCTGGTGGGTGAACACCTACTCCACGAAACCCATTGTGTTTGCTCATCAGGAACTTAGAACTGGAATTCAAAACCTTTGTCTATCCAACACGAAGGATGACTGACTCCCATTCTATGGGTTTTGGTTAATAATAACAACGTATAAGTATGGGTTCATCAGTTGTAACAAATACATCCCAGCAATGCAAGCTGTTAGTAATAGGGGCACCTGCATGGGAGGGGATACAGGAACTTTCTGTACTTTCTGTTCAATTCCTCTGTAAACCTAAAACTGCTCTAAAAATACTCATTTAAAGAACCAAAACCTCTGTCAAGCCAGCTTCTTTGAAGCTCCAGGTGTGGGGGTGATTAAATAGGGGATTGTGTGACATAAATGAAATGTATGTGGAGGTACGTGAAGCATGGAAGGTGTCAGCTACAGCAACACGTGCTTCATGGGAAGGAATAGATTTCAGTTTCAGAAGCACACAAAACATAGGGTCCTCTTCAGTTCAGTTCAGTCACTCAGTCGTGTCCGACTCTTTGTGACCCCATGAACCACAGCACACCAGGCCTCCCTGTCCATCACCAACTCCCGGAGTCCACCCAAGTCCATGTCCATTGAGTTGGTGATGCCATCCAACCGTCTCATCGTCTGTCATCCCCTTCTCCTCCCACCCTCAATCTTTCCCAGCATCAGGGTCTTTTCAAATGAGTTAGCTCCTCACATCAGGTGGCCAAAGCAGGAAAAGCAATCAACCCAAAGTCTCGAACGAAATAGAGTGTCTGTTTGGAAGAGGCCATACAAGTGAGATCCTGCTGCTGAAACTTCATGATCTTTATGCTAATCTTCCTAGCATGGGGGGGCGGGTCCTGGGGAGATTGGGCGGGAAAGAAAGGAGGCCTGGAGAGGGAGGAAGGGGAGAGAGAGGCAGGCTCCCAGAGAGATGGACAGAACGCATACAAGATTCTCACTTCCATGTCTACATTTAATTCTCTAGTGAAGCCCAGATTTGCTACCAACAATTCATCCTTTTCATTTTAAGTAGCTTGTTGGGTGTGTGTGTGTTGGCGGGGGGTGGGGTGGGAGAGGCTTCTGTGGTGGCTCAGTGATAAAGAATAATCTGCGTGCAATACTGGAGACGCTGGTAGGATCCCTGGGTCGGGAATATCCCCTGGGGAGGAAATGGCGACTCACTCCAGTATTCTTGCCTGGAAAATCCCATGGATGGAGGAGCCTGGAGGGCTACAGCCCATGAGGTCACAAAGAGTTAGACACAACTGAGTGACTGAACACACACGCACATCTTATTGGGGATTTCACTGGTGGCAGACTGGATAAGAATCTGCCTGCCAGTGCGGAGGACGCAGGTTCGATTTCCGGTCCAGGAAGATTCCACCTGGGGTGGAGCAACTAAGCCCTAGAGCCAGCCGCAGGGCAACTGTTGAAGCCCATATGACCTAGCGCTCTTGCTCCACGACAAGAGAAGCCACCTCAGTGACAAGCCCATGAACCACACCTAGAAAGTAACCCCCACACGCCTTAACTAGAGCAGCAATGAAGACCCAGCACAATCCCCCCAAAAAAGTGGGTTTGTTGGAACCAACCAACCAGCAGACCCAGTATCCTCCGGGGAAGGAGAGAAGGTGATTGGAAGTGGCTCCATTTTGTAAGGGGCGCAACTGAGGCAGAAGGCAAAGTGGAGACTGGCCCGGAGCTCTGCTTCTTCGCCCCTCAGTGCAGGGGTTCCTTCTCTCTCTTCCTAGCGGGGTTGGCACCTCCTGCCAGAGCCAATGCTTTGGGATCTCATTAGTTATTCCCTGCCCACGTTACTCCTTCAGGGAGCCCTTGAAATTCAATCCTGTCACCTTCGGAGACTGAGAATAATGAACTGAGAGGGAACAGGGCTAAGTGTCGTCGGAGGATGACAACTTTGACAGGATGTCCAGAGGCAGCTGCTCATTACGGTGGCTTATTGAGACCCTCTCTTACCTTCTACTGGAGTGATTTGCAATGAGGGCATTTTTGAGACTTTCCCTCTGGGAAGTTTCTTTCACACTTTCATGTGACAAAGGAAATGAACCGCCTTAATTGAAGCAGAATTCAATTGGAGGCTCCTTAAGCCCTGGGTCTGGGATGCAATTGGACAGTGTGGCAAAAGACACATTAACACACCTCGGAGACTTGTTAGAAGGAACTGGGATGGTGAGCGGTGGCTGGTTTTTCTGGCATTACCCTGGGGGGCGTGTTGTTTCATGCTGTGCCGCTTTTGCTAGTGATGGTTCATATCCATGGAGGTAGTTTAATCCTTTGTTCTCTGTGTATCTTGGCAGCTGCTAACTACAGACTAAGAACAGAATCTCCAAGCATAGAGAGAGAAACAACTTACATGACTCTTTTCTGTGTCCTCAACACACTGTACAAAGTACAAAGTGAAAGTCGTTCAGTCATGTCAGTCTCTTTGCCACCCTATGGACTATACAGTCATGGAATTCTCCAGGCCAAAATACTGGAGTGGGTAGCCTTTCCCTTCTCCAGGGGATCTTCCCAACACAGGGATCGAACCCATCTCACATTGCAGGCAGAGTCTTTACCAGCTGAACCACAAGGGAACCCAAGAATACTGGAGTGGGTAGCCTACCCCTTCTCCAAGGGGATCTTCTGGACCCAGGAATCGAACTAGGGTCTCCTGCATTGCAGGCAGATTCTTTACCAACTGAGCTATCAGGGAAGCCCGTAGTAAATTTGAATAAAACCTCACTTAAAAAAAAAAAAGCAATCACAGTGTTTTCAAGTCAGTGCTGAGAATCTTCAATACACCAGCACTGAAGTCCTGAAAACCACCCTGCAAAGGAAGAATGATCCCTCTCCACACGGAGGCAAGTGTGCCTCCAGGTGGAAAGTGGCAGACCTAGAATGTGAACCCAGGTCTCTCTGACTGCAGGGCCCTACTGTCTATTCTCTGTTCAACACCCCATCAAAGTACCAACCAATGCCTTCCCAAATGGAGTCCTTGAATATCTAGACCATATCATTTATCTTTGTACCTGTAATATCTGTCTCAGTGCCTATTTGTTCAATAAATGTTTCTTAAATGCATTGAATGAATGAATGAATTTTAACCCCAGTTTTGATGGAATTCCTCAGACTGGCCTCAGAAGCAGCCCTTGGGGCATTTTGGTGTCCTTGCTTGTGCTAAAGGTGCTTCCTGAAAGTTAATGCATCTCTGCACAGAGCCCCAGGAAGCTTTACAGTTCCCTCCTCTTTCTTGGCCTTTTGGCCAAGACTAAGTGTGGTATGGGGACTTTCCAGGTGGCACAGTGGTAGAGAATCTGCCTGCCAATGAAGGAGATGCAAGAGAGGCAGTGTTCAATTCCTGGGTTGGGAAGACCCCCTGTAGTAGAAAATGGCAACCCATTCCAGTATTCTTGCCTGGATAATTCCATAGATAGAGGAGTTTGGTGGGCTACACAGTCCATGGGATCACCAACAGTCAGACGTGACTGAAGCGACTGAGTATAGCACACATCTCCTTGGCAAGGGCCCATCTGTAGAAGTCAATGTGGGGCCTTTTTAGGGGACAGCTTAGACTGTCGTCACTGTCCCTTTGGGAAGGTCAGGCTGCTGCCTCCTTGACAAGAGTGAGTAATTTGCTTTTCAGCTTCTCTGCTTTGGTGATGTGGGTTGTGGGTGAGTCAGCACTTGGTTAATCAACCTTTCTACATATTTCTGATTTTTTGAAATAATTTTTGTGGATCTATCCCCTCCCATTTAGCACCTCCTACACCTTGGTTCTTCTTCAATTTCTCCTCCACGTTTGCTTTCTGAAACTTGATAAAGCTCTGAGGGAAAACTACTTCTCAAGATTTATCTGTCAAATGCTCTCTGGTAATGAGAATAGAGCTGAGTTTTCAGGTCGTTGCTATGGAGAAAGTGTGATTTCCCATTGCTCTATTATATTTGAGCATGTTCCTAGCCTGAAATCTGAGGGTGACACTAAATTTGCACCCCCAAAAGAGGTCTACTGTTTTTCAATTATATAAGCAAGCTTCAGTGTGATTTTTTTTGGTTTTATTTTCATCCATTTTCATGTCCTACTTTTGTTTTTCAGTATAACAGGTGGCCTGACATCCATGGTTGAGGTACAAGTCCTGGTTTCTCTCTTGCGTCCACACTGCCTGTATTCGGCTGCATTTTACGTGGGAAGGTGACAGTCCAATTTTAGCCTGAGTCACATAAGTAACTCCGATGTGACCAGGGTGTGGAGATCACTGGTTCCTTCAGTATGCCTCACATTCAGAGACTGTCCTCTGCTTGTGCTTCTAACACTAGCTTTATTTAATTAACTGCATCGAGTTCTTGGGCTGAAATTAGAAGGTGATTGTTTCTTGGCAGGAAAGCTATGACAAGCTAGTGTGTTAAAAAGCTAAGACATTACTTTGCCAACAAAGGTCTGTATAGTCAAGGCTATGGTCTTTCCAGTAGTCATTTATGGATGTGAGAGCTGGACAGTAAAGAAGGCAGAGAACAGAAGAATTGATGCTTTCAGATTGTAGTGCTGGAGAAGATTCTTCAGAGTTCCTTGGACAGCAAGGAGATCAAACCAGTCAATCCTAAAGTAAATCAACCCTGAATATTCACTGGAAGGATTGATGCTGAAGCTGAAGCTCCAATACTTTGGCCACCTGATGAGAAGAGCTGACTCATTGGAAAAGATCCTAATACTGGGAAAGACTGAAGTCAAAAGGAGAAAAGGGTGACAAATAATGAGATTTTTGGATGGCATTACTGATTCAAAGGACATGAACCTGGGCAAACTCTGGAAGATGTTGAGGGACAGGGAAGCCTGGTGTGCTGCGATCCATGGGGTCATGAAGAGTTGGACACAAGTTGGGGACTGAACAACAATAACATTGAGTGCTTGGGCACTAGTAGATTCTAGAACGTGACTTGTTTTCCCCAGAAGATCCCTGGAGTCCAGTGGTTAAGATTCTGGGCTCCCAATGTGGGGGACAGGGGTTCCATCCCTGTCAGGGAACTAAGATCCCACATACTGTGTGGAAAAAAAAAATCCTTTCTTCAGTGGAAATGGCATAGAAGCTTAAGATATGTGCTCAGTTGCTCAGTCATGTCCAACTCTTTGTGACCTCATGGACTGTAGCCCTCCGGGCTCCTCGGTCCATGAGATTTCCCACCAAGAATACTGGAGTGGGTTGTCATTTCCTTCTCCAGGGATCTTCTTGATCCAGGGATCAAACCCGTGTCTCCTGCATTAGCAGCTAGACTCTTTACCACTGTATCACCTGGGAAGCCCATGGAAACCCAAGAAAACTAAATAACTGAGGTGGGAGAAAGGGGCCTGTAGCACTCCACTTTTCTCCTTCCCTGTGGGTGTCCCTCAGGCATACTCAGGTTCTTGGACTTGCAGAATTCAGTTGCATACCCACTTTGAAAGTTGCCATAAAGAACCCCTTCCCCTTGAAAGCTCATAGTTGAGTGGGGAAACTGAGCTTCACACACAACTAGTTGTCATACAGCTTGACAGTTGCTATTAAAGGTAAGGTAGACCCTGGCGGTGGAAATGGCAACCCACTCCAGTATTCTTGCCTGGAGAATCCCAGGGACAGGGGAGCCTGGTGGGCTGCCGTCTATGGGGTTGCACAGAGTCGGACACAACTGAAGTGACTTAGCAGCAGCAGCAGCAGATCCTGGCGGTAGCACATTATGGTGAATGAGACAGTGGGAGCTGGAGACGGAGTGACTGTGCTGGTTCTTCAACTCTCTCCATGACCTCAAGCAAATTTTTGCACCTTTCTAAATATCAATTTCTGATCTCTAAAGTGAAAATGATACGACCGACTTACTTGTCCCAGAAAAGGAACAGAAAAAGGATAGAAAGGATTAGGAATAGAATAAGCTATAATGACTGTAAAGTACTTAATTCAGTGCCTGGCATGTTGTAAATGATAGGGTTGATGACACTACTCTTGGAAGTTCCCTGCTAGCTCAGTTGGTAAAGAATGTGCCTGCAATGCAGGAGACCCTGGTTCGAGTCCTGGGTTGGGAAGATCCACTGGAGAAGGGATAGGTTACCCACTCCAGTATTCCTGGAATTTCCGTGTGGCTCAGCTGATAAAGAATCTACCTGCAATCTGTGAGACCTGGGTTCAATCCCTGGATTGGGAAGATCCCCTGGAGAAGGGAAAGGCTACCCACTCTAGTATTCTGGCCTGGAGAATTCCATGGACCATATAGTCCACGGGGTCACAGGGAGTTGGACACGACTGAGTGACTTTCACTTTCACTCTTGAAAACAATAGCTAACAGTTGAGTGATTTTCAAGTAGTAGTCACAGTGTTTCACATGAGTCATCTCAGTGTCTAAACTTGTGGGTATCTTACAAAGATACTCAAAACCTTGTTTAGTATTTTATTCATTTGTGTTTCTGCTCATTCATTCAACAAATGTTTCTTGAGCATCTCTTAGACGCTGCATGCTGGTCTGTCTCAGTGATCTCTGCCCTCATAAACCTTGTGTTCTCATGGAGGAAACAAACTATAAACAGGTATGTTAGTTGGCTGGCAAGTCAAACAGAAGTAAATATCTGAAATGATGATCAAGTTTTAATTCTGATGTTCTTACCTGGTTGTCAAGGCCGGATTTGGCTCATGGAATCACTCCTGTCCTCTGAGAGCTAAGAGATCATTATTTTTTCCTGGAGTCTGTGGTTAGGTCATATATGCCTCATTTATCTAGAGCTGCCATTTGAGGTCTCCACTTCAACTCTTCACAAACGACTTGCTTGGAGATTCCATGCTAGTTCAGGCTTCACAGATTCAGTACATCCATCTAAATCAGTGTCAAATGTCTTCTCCTCTGGGAAACTGCCCTAACTCCTCCAGGTCTCCTCTACAGTTAGTAAATAATCTTTGATATTGCAATTATTTGTCACATATCTCTCTCCTCTACTATTCTCTATGCTGCTCAAGGGCAAGGATTATCTTTATTCATTCACATTTATATCCCTAGAATCTAATACACATAGCACTGAGTTGTTTTAAGCTAACAAAGACAAACACTGATAGAAAATCTATGGATATTGTGTCTAATGTTTACAAATGTCCATACTAGGCAAAAAGCACAGCTGCAACTTCCCATATTTTTTTTCTCCCTCTCCCTCCCCACACCTGCCTCTGGCAAGCACCAACCGATTCTCTTATCTACAAGTCTTTTTTTTCTTAAGCTTCCACATATAAGAGAAATCAAACAATCATACAGTTTATATACATCTTTGTGTGACTTACTTCACTTAACATAGTTCTCTTGATATCCATCCACGGTGCAAATGACAAGATTTCATTCTTTTTTATGGCTGAATAATATTCCTATATACGTTTTATATATATATATGTGCACTTTTAAAATTCATTCATTCATCAATGGATATTTAGGTTATTTCCATATCTTGGCTACTATGAATAATGCTACAATGAATGTGGATATTTTAATGGACAATTTAAGAATATTGATTCTTCCAGGTCATGAGCACAGAGTATCTTTCTATTTACTTATGTCTTATTCAATTAATTTTATCAATATATGTAGTTTTCAGTATACATATCTTTCACTCCCTTGATTAATTTTATTCCTAAGTATTTTACTCTTTTTGATGCAATTGTAAGTAAGATTATTTTCTTTCTCTTTCTGATAGTTTGCTATTTGAATATAGGAATACAACAGATCTTTGTTTTGATTTTATATCTTGCAACTTTACTGATTTGTTTTTGTTTATTTGTTTTATTTCTCAACATGTGTTTCATCACCTGCTGTTTAGATGCTGTAGTTGGGCAACCGAAGCTCCTGGCTCTCTGTGGCTTGTAATGGTGGGGTCATATGGTATTACTAAATAAGCCTTTGTTTGCATCTATTTGCCGAACCTGATTATCAGGTGCTTTTAAGAAATAGGCTCATTATTTCAAAATTCTTGCTGTGATGTACAACTTTATTTAGATATTGGTGATCACAGACAATGCTGCTGCTGCTGCTGCTAAGTCGCTTCAGTCGTGTCCGACTCTGTGCGACCCCAGAGACGACAGCCCACCAGGCTCCCCCGTCCCTGGGATTCTCCAGGCAAGAACACTGGAGTGGGTTGCCACTTCCCTCTCCAATATATATTGCTGCTGCTGCTGCTAAGTCGCTTCAGTCGTGTCCGACTCTGTGCGACCCCAGAGATGACAGCCCACCAGGCTCCCCCATCCCTGGGATTCTCCAGGCAAGAACACTGGAGTGGGTTGCCATTTCCTTCTCCCACAGGCAATGCAAGCTGCCCTAAATGAATTTGCTCATGAGACTTGTTTCTCCTAGAGAATTATTTTTCAGTGCTCTACTTTTATCTCCTTTCTTCATTTCCATCTAGTCTCCCTCTGATGAGATTAGTCATAATAGCACTGTATTATAAATCAACCAGCTGAACATTCCTGTATGCATGGATCAGAAATTATTTACTTGTCCCTTGAATTGTTTTGGAGAACACTGGACTGGTCACTGCTAGAATCTGTTCTCGGTTGAGGCAGACATAATGTGAAAAGTGGCCTTTGCCTCTGTGATATTTATTCCCCAAACTATTATGCATGTTTCATCAAGAGTCATTTTATATCTCCTGTGAATGCAGTGCATTGATGATCTCTGTTTCAAACTGTAAAGGGCCAGGAAAGAGATGAATGCTTCAGGGTTTGCCTAGCTTTGTGTTGAAGTAACCGTTAATGGACTTAAAAATGCAATTTGGCTATGAAAACAAGCTACCACAAGTCAGAACCAAATGAGAATGTGTACTACAGGAAGAATAATAAATCAGGTACCTTTTCAAACCAAAAGTCTCTAAACATTTTCCAACATGGATAAAGGGAAGAGTTTTAGATCTGTGAAGGGAAAGGTGATGGGGTGGGATACAGAAGTCTCTGCTCACTTCTGATTTCACTTTCCTCCTTACCCAGCTTACATGTTTGAATTCATCATTATAATCATTTCTTTGATCTACACTTATTCCTTCTTCTATCCAGTACAGCCAGTTTTGTAAATCTATAGCCCTAGACAACCATTCCCCTTTTCCTTGCTTACATACATGATACTGAATATTACTGGAAAATAATCATGTAACTGGACTAAATCCAATATTTGTGGATGGAGATTTGAGTTGCTTTAATATTCACTTTTCTTATTTTCTTAAATAATCCATGGTCCAGGAGGCCTTGACCTTGTGTTTTCTCTCTCTGTTCTCCTCTACTGTAATAAAATATCTTGAGCAATATGAAAAGAAGCTGAACTCTTTCATCTTGCATCACTTCACCATTACCACATAAGTTTCTCCAGAGGCCATGCTGTAATTATGTTTGATTGGTTGATAATTTCTGAAAGGCAAGCTAATTTTTTTCAGCTGTATAGATAAGCTTAAAAAAAAAAAAGCCGTCTAAAATTTGATATGTGTAAGGCCTGTCTGGACCCATGACTTGCCTTAGAGCTGACCCAGTGACCAAGGACCCTCAGGACACTAGCAAGTTCACCACCATCGACAAGCAACAAGCATCAACAAGCCCCAACATCACGTCTCTCCTGTGCCTTCAATCTGATATTTCATCCTACTGGAGAGCAAGAACATTTAGTCTCAAAGCTTACAGAAGTTGGTGGTTGCCTGGCAACATCACTCCTAGCACAAGTTTGTGGTTTTCTAAGCAGAGGAGAGAGAGAGGAACTTCCTTTCTCAGCTCCCTGTGAGCCTCTTGCATTCTCTTATTATGTTGATCTCTGGCTGATTGAAAGCATATAAGATGATACATGTAAAAATCCTTTCACACAGTCAAATGTGAATACAAGATTGGATTATTATCTCTCATTAAAACCCATTCTAATCCCTCCGCCTTAGTGCAGTATCTTTGCAGCCAGGATATGAATCACTGGTCTCCAATTTCTGGTATATTCTTCTGCTGCAGACAGAACTGCAAATGTCAGCCCCAACAAGCAAATGAACCGCCCCCTAAGTTCTTTTGTTCTTTCTCCTAGACAAAAGTACATGAAAGTGAAGTCGCTCAGTCGTGTCCGACTCTTTGTGACCCCATGGACTGTAGCCTACCAGGCTCCTCCCTCCATGGGATTCTCCAGGCAAGAGTACTAGAGTAGGTTGCCATTTCCTTCTCCAGGGGATCTTCCCGACCCAGGGATTGAACCCTGGTCTCCTGCATTGCAGGCAGACACTTTAACCTCTGAGCCACCAGGGAAGTCCTGTCCAGGCCCATGACTTGCCTTGGAGCTGACCCAGTGACAAAAGTAGCATGTGTTTTTTGGTCTGTTCTTAGCCCCCTGTCTCACTTCCCAAAGCACTGTAAGGTTGGGGTCTGTTGGGGCGCCTCTATTTTCCAGGGAGTTTGATCTAGCTTGTTGCCTCATTTTATCTATTACTACACATTCTACTTGTTGAGCTACATTAGTTTCTAAAAAAAAAAGTTTATTTATTTATTTTGGATGCACCAAGTCTTAGTTGCAGAATGTAGGATCTAGTTTCCTGACCAGGGATATTTCTACATACGCTCAAAGCTCCAGAAAACAAATGTTGAAAGAAACTAGTCTACCGCACTAGACTGATATTTCTATCAGTGGATGACATGCTAACCTACTGGCCAGAACCCCAAACCATGGTAGTCCATTACTCTTCTCTGTTTATCACTCGGTTCAGTTCAGTTCAGTTGCTCAGTTGTGTCCGACTGTTTGCGACCCCATGGACTGCAGCGCGCCAGGCTTCCCTGTCCATCACCAACTCCTGGAGCTTGCTCAAATTCATGTCCATGGAGTTGGTGATGCCATCCAACTATCTCATTCTCTGTGGTCCCCTTCTCCTCCCACCTTCAATCTTTCCCTGCATCAGGATCTTTTCCATGAGTCAGTTCTTCCCATCAGGTGGCCAAAGTATTGGAGCTTCAGCTTCAGCATCAGTCCTTCCAATGAATATTCAGGACTGATTTCCTTTAGGATTGACTGGTTTGATCTTCTTGCAGTCCCAGGGACTCTCAAAAGTCTTCTCCAGTGCTGTTTATCATTATCCATGTCTAATCACTAGTGTTATAAATATCTCTAGTCTCTTAAATATGGTCCCTATTCTCAACTCCATTAGAGCTCTACTCACTGAATTACTGCAATAGCTTTATAATTGGTTTCTCTAATTCCTGTGTGTATATTTAAAATATATCTTATATTCTTGTTTCCCTTCAGATTATGTAAATCTTTGACCTTTTAAAATTTATCCTCCAAACTGGGCTCAGACCATTGTGACCCATACAAAACACAAAACTGATGCTGTGTAAAATGCTTCGGGAGTCCCCATTCCTACGGAGAATTAAGTCCTATACCTTAGGATGGCCACCATGACCTGACTCTATCATACCTCCGGCCTCATGTTCATTTTACGTTCTGCAGGAGGCAGTCTGGCTAGTGAGTAAGGGCAAAGACTGTGAAGTTGAGGTTTGTATTCTGGTTGTTTCACCTATGAGCTGAATGTCCCTGGGAAAATTTAACTAATGTTCTATGACTTGGTTTCCCATCTGTAAAATGGGACGAAGAAGAGCACCTACAAGTAAAAAATAAAAGAGAAAACACTTGGCAAGTTGTCCAGCACAAACGAGATGTTCTGTAACTAGACCACTTGTTGCCATCACACACCATGCTATTTGTCAACCCTTTTACGTGGCTCTATTCTGTGGTGTTGGAGAAGACTCTTGAGGGTCCCTTGGACTGCAAGGAGATCAAACCAGTCAATCCTAAAGGAAATCAGTCCTGAACATTCATTGGAAGGACTGATGCTGAAGCTGAAGCTCCAATACTTTGGCCACCAGATGCGAAGAGCTGACTCATTTGAAAAGACTCTGATGCTGGGAAAGATTGAAGGCGGGAGGAGAAGGGGACGACGGAGGATGAGATGGTTGGATGGCATCACCGACTCAATGGATGTGAGTTTGAGCAAGCTCCAGGAGCTGGTGTTGGACAGGGAGTCCTGGCGTGCTGTGGTTCATGGGGTTGCAAAGAGTCGGACATGACTGAGTGACTGAACTGAACTGAACTGAACTGATTTTGTTTTCCTTTGCCTGACATGTCCTCTCTTTCGCTTATGGCATCGTGATTGAGAGCAGAAGCTTTGGGGTGAGATTGAACTAGTTTTGGGTTCAGAACACTTTCATGTATTAACTGTGTGATATTGTAAAGAGCCTAGTACGGTGCTCAAAAAATGATTATCTTACTTATCTTTCAAGATTCAACTCAGGGGAAATCGTCCATGTACCAGTTATTTAGCTATTCATTGCAGCCCCAAACTCACTCTTCTATAGTTGGCTTTGTGATGCCAGACCAGGATTCTGCTTTGCCTGTGGGCACCCTGTTAGACTCTTCTAGTGGGTGGGAGAGAGAGACCGCAGGACTGGAAAAAGAAGAAGGGACTGATCCTTCCTTTTTCCTGGGTGCATCCTTCAGGCTGTCTGCTCCTAGGAACCAGCAACACTTGCTCACCTAGCTGTGGTTTCTTAGAATTCTCTCTCTCTCTCTTTTTAATCGCAGTACAGGTAATTTACAATGTTGTTTAATTTCTGCTTTACAGCAAAATGACTCAGTTATATGTATATATTGACATGTTCTTTCCATTGTGGTGTATTATAGGATTTTGAATAGAGTTCCCTGTGCTATCCAGTAGGACCTTGTTGTTTATCTATTCTATATGCAATAGTTTGCTTCTGCTAATCCCAAACTTCTAATCCTCCCTCCCCCACTTCCCCTCCTCCTTGGCAACCATAGGTCTGTTCTCTATGTCTGTGAGTCTCTTTCTGTTTGATAAGTAAGTTCGTTTGTGTTGTATTTTAGATCTCCCACATGAGTGATATCACATGGTGTATGATAATCTCTAATTCTATCCATTTTGCTGCAGATGGCATTGCTTCATTCTTTTTATGGCTGAGGAGTATTCCATTGTACCACAGCTTTATCCATTCATCTGTTGATGGACTTTTACGTTGTTTCCATGTCTTAGCTCTTGTAAACAGTACTTTTATAAACACAGGGGCACGTGTATCTTTTTGAATTATAGTTTTGTCTGGATACATACCCATGAGTGGAATTGCAGGATCATAGGGCAGTTAGAATTCTATTCTACCTTTTCATAGGGCCAAGATTAGGGTGAGGTCAGTGAGTCAGTTGCCTCAGGCATAGAATTAAAGGGGACATCAAAATTCTCAGGAATCCAGGCAACCTACATATGAATGCAATATTTTTCAAAACTCAAAATTAAATGCACAAAATCATGGTGAACAAAATACCAAAATTTCAGTACCATGCTGAGGCATTTTAGAGCCTGAGGCTAAAGAGAAAAATGTGTTCCACTGGCTTTAATAGACACAAACTCATAAACTCTATTTTCAAAATATATGATTTTTCGCTCATTTCAAATTCTTATTGAGAGAATTATCATATTTGACCATTTCTCCTGCCCAGGCGATAATCTTGAATAATTTTGAATTAGCTTAAAATGATATAAAATTATTATAAATTGGGTTTGAGTATAAATAAAGCATTTAAATTAAAAACAATATTGTGAATTTCAATACACAAACTTTTCAATTTTTCATTATTTTTCAGCTAATTTAGTGTTCTGGAAAAATTCACCACTTAAACAATACATGAAATCATGTGTATTGGGTGCACACGTTTTCCTTTCCTTTTGCCTCAGGATTCAATATGCTTCATATGGCTAATGCTGCTTTTTCACCAACTTATTTAGAATTTTGTATTAGCTAACTATGCTTTTAAAAAATATTTCTAAGCATTTATCTTTTTTTTTTTTTTGGCTGCCCTGGGTCTTCACTGCTGCTTGAGCTTTTCTCTAGTTGCAGGGAGCAGGGCACTCTTGGTTGCAGAGCACAGCCTTAGTAGTAGCGCATGGGCATCGTTGCTCCACAGCATGTGGGATCCTCCCGGGCCAGGGACTGAACCCGTGTCTCCTGCATTGGCAGGTGGATTCTTTACCACTGAGCCTGCAGGGAAGCCCTAGCTAACTCATCTGTATGTTCCCTTCTCTCTGTTAAAACAGCTAATGTGATTTTTCTCTCCTGAATGGACCCGGAAATGATGCAACCTCCAAGTGAGGATTGAATTCTTCCTGTTCTCTTCCTCCCTTCTGAGCACTCTCCCACATTTGTACTTTGCTCATTTTCTGCATCACATGAAATACAGCCTTCCCACTCCTCCATATGCATTCATCTCTTCCTGCCCACGTGCAATCCATCCTTTAAGATTGTTCACGTGCCACAAAGTCATTCTTCAGCCGCTACAAAATGAATATGTCTTCTCGTTCCATGGGATGTTTGAGCCGTTTGGGCATTTATGCCATTATATTCTTCCCTGTCTTGTTGCTATTTCTGCATACTTTTTATTTCTCTGCCACTGCACATCTGGATTTTAAATCTTTGAGGATCAAGGACTGATCTTCTTTTGGTCTTACTCATCTCTGAGCTTTGGGGTGCTATGCACGGAAAGAATGGGAGACGGAGCTGGGTCATGAGATGATGGGCTGCTGCACAGAGGTGTGGGAGGCAACATAATGTGGGGGAGCAAAATTTGCCACCCCAAAATGTGTCTCTTTGGCATGAAATTTGATTGAGGCTGATTATTTTTTTCTCTGTTTTGTTTTTTTTTATTTTTAGGGGGACTGCATGGCTTGCAGGATCTTTGTTCTCCAACCAGGAATCAAACCCTGGCCCATGGCAGTAAATCACTGAGTCCTAACCACTGGAATGTGAGGAAATTCCCAGAGCCTCATTATTTTTGAGTCCCGACAGACTCAGGAAGAATCTTTGACCTTCCTCCTAACTGCCTACAGAATGTGAACAGAAAACCTGTTCACCATAGCTATGATATGAACTAGGTGTATAGACAGGAACCTAGCAAATCTGTTAGAATTCTCTCTGTGTACCATTAGCCTGCCTGGCTCAGCAAACATCTGTTCACCAAACAGTTGATTTTCTATCTCCATGTGAATTGCCTTCCTTTTCTTTGAAGTCCCAAACCATGACCCCAGCATTTTCATTTGTCTTTAGCTGATGATGGTGTTTCAGGTGAGAGCTGCAGTCATTTTGACCAGATGCTTGGTTTTCCTGGGTCTCTCTCATGTGTGTGTGTTTGTGGTTAGTCACTAAATCATGTCCGACTCTTTGCGACCCTATGCCCTGTAGCCCACCAGGCCCCTCTGTCCATGGGATTCCCTAGGTATGAATACTGGAGGTGGGTTGCCATTTCCTCCTCCAGGGCATCTTCCCCACCCAGGGCTGGAACCCATGTCTCCAGCACTGCCGGCGGATTCTTTTCCACAAAGCCAAGAGGAAAATCTTACATATAGCTGTTACTAACCTTTTGCTTGATTTTCTCCTGTTAATCTGGATAGCATCGCCAACTCAATGGACATGAGTTTGAGCAAACTCCGGGAGATGGTGAAGGACAGGGAAGCCCGGTGCACTGCAGTCCATGAGGTCTCAAAGAGTTGGATATGACTTAGCAACTAAACCACCACAACAGCATGCTGTATCATGTTCAGCTAATTCTTAAACCAGCCAGAAAAACCTAGAAGGGTAGAGGAAACTTTTTCTTTCTCCCTGACAACTATTAGATGTTTGATTTTTTTTTAACATTTCCAATGCTCTAAAAGCTTTCTTTCTTTTTTGCCATCTCTGTCTCGGTGCTCAATTTGATCCTTAAAAGGAGTGATTAACTCCTCTTCTTTGCTTAGCCTGCTGAACATAGGGTGCCATTTAAAAGTCAAGAATAATCTCTCCCTGGGGTTAGGAAGAGAGTGATTTCTAGGAAGCAGAAGATCCCTATACGACATTTATCAGAGGGAGCCAAAAAGTCCTGCCATGAGTGGCTTTATGAACAAGTCATTTTCCTCACAGGGGAGATGGGGTGACGGTCAGACTTATTATTGAAGGGCGCCTGGGGATATCCTGCTTACTTCTATAGAAACAAAAATATCTCCCACAAAATCAAAACGTTAGGAACTCCCCATCTCCAGTCTTCTGCAGGGCCCAGTTTTGTTCTTTTAGAAAAATCAGAGCCCCTCTAGGAGGGGGCTGGGTGGGGGCGAGTATCGTGTCAGAAGCCAGTTTATTTATATAGGCTAAAGATGAGATCTTCAAATTGGAGACCGGCTGATTTCAGACGACAAAAAGAATTTTCCAAAAACAAATCCACAAGGTCAAGTTTCAGAGTCACAGAAGGGGTAATTTAGACAAACTTGGCCAACCACAATAGAGATGGCAGATTAAATTACTGCTGTGGAGAAGGAATGTGCACTTACAGACCTCAGGCTGGCCTGGAACCTCAAGTGTAGTCTGAACTGAGAGCTTGCCCTGAGAAGCCTGCTTCCTCGTAACACTGACCGCTGACCCACTTGAAGTCCTTTGTCCCCAGACAGGGGGGGGAAGGTACAGGGCAAATGTAGGTGGTGGGACAGACTCTCGCACCTTGGTGTGTTTATGTCCCTACGGTTGTGCCTTAAGTCTCCTGGTGAGGGCCATGGCTGGTTTAATTCTCAACCTGACGGCATTATCTATTGCAGAATGGGTGAGAGACCCACAGTATCACAGTATGTTCCTGGCCCTTTAACGTACCGCTCCATTGGGATTAACACACACACACTGCTATATAGTGTGTAGTGTTAGCTGTTCAGTCGTATCCAACTCTTTGCGATCCCATGGACTGTAGCCTGCCAGGCTCCTTAGTCCATGGGATTCTCCAGGCAAGAAAATTGGAGTGGGTTGCTAAAATAGATATTCAACAAGGGCTTACCAGGTGGTGCCACTGGTAAAGAACCTACCTGCCTGCCAATGCAGGAGACATAAGAGACACGGGCTGGATCCCTGAGTCAGGAAGATTCCCTCCAGTATTCTTGCCTGTTGAATCACATGGACAGAGGAGCCGGGCAGGCTACAGTCCATGGGGTCACAAAGAGTCAGACACAACTGAAGCAATTCAGCACGCATGGACAGCACAGGGACCACTATTCAATATTCTATACTAACCTATACAGGAAAGAATCCGAAAAAGAATAGATATTTGTAGATGTTCACCTGAATCACTTTGCTGTACACCTGAAAGCAACACAACATTGTAAATCAACTATACTTCAATAATAATAATAATAAAATAGTAGGTAAAGAATCTGCCTATAATGCAGGAGATACAGGAGACAAGGTTTGATCCCTGGATTGGGAAGCTTCCCTGGAGGAGAAAATGGCAATTCATTCCAGTATGCTTGCCTGAAAAATCCCAGGGACAGAGGAGCCTGGCAGGCTATAGTCCATGGGGTCTCAAAGAGTTGGACATGACTGAGCATACATGGGGGACACCACTCCAGAAGCTCACTGAGGTTTTCTTTTAGAGTCACACAGTTTAACTGTTCCATTATTAGGATGCTTTTTGCAGTACCTTGGTATAGTATGGGTAAAGAGACAGCTAAAGAAAACAAATCCATAGCTCCCTACACTGATTTTTTTTCATTTCACTTTTCATCCATCCATCCATCCATCATCCATCCAAGTCCTTACCAGAGCATACTATGATGTTAGTACCCTGCCAGAAGCTGGTATGTAGCACAAATAGGAAATAATCTCTCCCCTCCCTCTCCAAACATTCAAGCCTCATATAGTTATTAATAAACATATTCTCAGATGTTTGGAAGTCTGTCTTAAAGTAACAAGCCCTCAAATGAGAAGCTAAGTCAAAGCGTCAAAAATTTGGACCTGGGAGTTTCATGGAAAAACTGAAAGTGCTTTTAAATGGCTCCTTGTCTTAAAAAACAAAAGCAACAGTGGTTTTCAACCAGGAGATATTTTACCCTCAGGGCACGTTTTCCAGTGTATGGAGACATTTTGAGACTCTCCAGGGGGGAAGGGGGGTCATTAGCATTTAGTGGGAAGAGGACAGGAACACTGCTAAACATGTTATAATGCCAGGGACATCCCCTCAAGTAGAGAATCATCTGGCCCAAAATGTCAGCAGTGATCTTGAGGAAGACCATCTTTTTAACAGGTACATCTATAATAATTCATATTTTCCTTGTTTTTATCAATATGAATAACTTTATTTTGAAAAATAATGTTATACTAGCTGGGTTTGTAACTTTCATCCCATATTCACAATGCAGCATAAATGGAATTTACATAGGCCTTGACTACAGAACCTTTTTTCAAGTCTTTCACTTATCACATCTGATATTAGAAAAGAGCGAATACCTTTGAGTCCCTGTAGTTTCGCTTGGCCCTAGCTTCGTTGTTGTTCTTCAGTCGCCAAGTCATGCCCAACTGGGGCCTCAAGGACTGCAGCACACCAGGCTTCCCTGTCCCTCACCATCTCCCAGAGCCAGCCCAAGTTCATGTCTATTGAACTGGTGATGCCATCCAACCATCTCATCCTCTATCATCCCCTTCTCCTCCTGCCTTCAATCTTTCCAGCATCAGGGTCTTTTCCAATGAGTCAGCTCTTTGCAACAGGTAGCCAAAGTTTTGGAGCTTCAGCTTCAGCATCAAACCTTCCAATGAATATTCAGGGTTGCTTTCCTTTAGGATTGACTGGTTTGATCTTGCTGTCCAAGGGACTCTCGAGAGTCTTCTCCAGCACCACATTTTGAAAGCATCAGTCCTTTGGTGCTCAACCTTCTTTATGCTCCATCTCTGCCATCCGTACATGACTACTAGAAAAACCATACTTTTGACTATACAGACCTTTGTCGACAAAGTGATGTCTTTCGTTGCTCTTTAACACACTGTCTAGGTTTGTCATAGCTTTCCTGCCAAGAAGTAATCATCTAATTTCATGGCTGCGCTCACCATCTGCAGTGATTTGAGAGCCCAAGAAGAGGAAATCTGTCACTCCTTCCACCTTTTCCCCTTCTATTTGCCATGAAGTGATAGGACTGGGTGCCACGATCCTAGTTTTTATAATATTGAGTTTTAAACTGGCTTTTTCACTTATGAGCGGGCAACTCTTTTTGATCATCAACTTCCTGCCTGTACTTCTGCCCCTGTCAGCTCTTGGCTTCTTCCTCAGAAAAGTCCTGGGAATGTAACCTTCAACCAAAAGGGAGGGCTTAATCAAGGTCTTAATGGAAACAGTGACAGATTTTATTTTCTTGGACTCCAAAATCACTGCAGATGGTGACTGCAGCCATGAAATCAAAAGATTCTTGGTCCTTGGAAGTAAAATTATGGCAAACCTAGACAGTGTATTAAAAAGAAGAGATGCTACTTTGCCAACAAAACTCTGTATAGTCAAAGCTATTATTTTTCCAATAGTCATGTATGGATGTGAGAGTTGGACCATAAAGAAGGCTGAGAATTGATGCTTTTGAACTGTGGTATTGGAAAAGACTCTTGAGAATCCCTTGGACAGCAAGGAGATCAAACCAGTCAATCCTAAATGAAATCAACCCTGAATATTCATTGGAAGGACTGATGCTGAAACTGAAGCTCTGATACTTTGGCCACTTGATGGGAAGAACTGACTCATTGGAACAGACCCTGATGCTGGGAAAGACTGAAGATAGGAGGAGAAGGGGACAACAGAGATGAGATGGTTGGATGGCATCTCTGACTCGATGGACATGAGTTTGAACAAACTCCAGGAGATGGTGAAGGACAGGGAAGCCTGACATGCTGCCGTCCATGGGGTCACAAAGAGTCAGACATGACTGAACAGCAACAATAGTCAAGGTCACCCAGCAGGGATTGCACTTGGGCTTTCTGCCTCTCTTTTGCCGGCTCATTACTCACTAACCACTTCAAGGGAAATGTAGAATATAAATCAGAAATGCCCATCACCTCTAGTCCACTAAGTGTGTGAAGGTTCAGGTTAGTCAGGCAAGTGATTTATACCTGTTTATATCCTTTAAAACCTCTATGGAGAATGAAGAAAGCTTTTAGCTAGGATGAGAAGGAAGGAAATCAAATATTTTAAAAGCTTGGTTGTTATTCTTCTCTAAGTATGAAAATATTATTTCTTTAAAAAGTCTGTGTGCCTGGGAAGATTTGGATCAAAATAAATTTTTGTGAAGCCATTAACTCATCACAATTAGGTCAAACAGAAGAATTTGGCACTGGGCCTATTGGGAATCTCCAAAGAGTTGGCTGATCCCTCCAAGCCAAATAAACTGGACTCCAGAAACAAGAGTTGATAAGTCTAATGAGGAATGTCAGAGCTTGACTGTTAGGGAGTTTTAAAAATATAACATGAAAGGACTTGGTTTGGGTTGTAAGGATCATAAATTAAGGTGACAATTTTTATAAAAGTAATACAATTCCAGGCTTTGTTGGACTGGTCCCTTTCTTTCCTTACTCAAGTGGGAAAAAGTTATAATTAACAGTAAATATATACATCAGGAGGGGTTCCCAGGTGGCTCTAGTGGTAAAGAATCTACCTGTCAATGCAGGAGACAAGAGATGCAGGATTGATCCCTGAGTTGGGAAGATCCCCTGGAGGAGAGCATGGCCAGCCACGCCAGTATTCTTCCTGCAGAATTTTATGAACAGAGGAGCCTGGCAGGTTACAATTGATAAGGTCACAAAGAGAGATGAATGAGCACACACGCATCAGGAAATATCTTCCTTTCCTCCTTTCAGTTCAGTCACTCAGTCGTGTCCGACTCTTCGTGACACAATGAACTGCAGCACACCAGGCCTCCCTGTCCATCACCAACTCCCAGAGTCCACCCAAACCCATGTCCATTGAGTCGGTGATGCCATCCAACCATCTCATCCTCTGTCGTCCCCTTCTCCTCCTGCCCTCAATCTTTCCCAGCATCAGGGTCTTTTCAACTGAGTCAGTCCTTTGCATCAGGTGGCCAAAGTATTGGAGTTTCAGCTTCAACATCATTCCTTCCAGTGAACACCCAGGACTGCTCTCCTTTAGGATGGACTGGTTGGATCTCCTTGCAATCCAAGGGACTCTCAAGAGTCTTCTTCAACATCACAGTTCAAAAGCATCAATTCTTTGATGCTCAGCTTTCTTTATAGTCCAACTCTCACATCCATACATGACCACTGGAATAACCATAGCCTTGACTAGACAGACCTCTGTTGACAAAGTAATGTTTCCGCTTTTTAATATGCTGTCTAGGTTGGTCATAAGTTTCCTTCCAAGGACCAAGTGTCTTTTAATTTCATGGCAGCAATCACCATCTGCAGTGATTTTGGAGCCCAGAAAAATAAAGTCAGCCACCGTTTCCACTGTTTCCCCATCTATTTCCCATGAAGTGCTGGGACGGGATGCCATGATCTTAGTTTTCTGAATGCTGAGCTTTAAGCCAACTTTTTCACTCTCCACGTTCACTTTCATCAAGAGGCTCTTTAGTTCTTCACTTTCTGCCGTAAGGGTGGTGTCATGTGCATATCTAAGGTTATTTATATTTCTCCCAGAAATCTTGATTCCAGCTTGTGCTTCCTCCAGCCCAGCATTTCTCATGATGTACTCTGCATAGAAGTTAAATAAGCAGGGTGACAATATACAGCCTTGACGTACTCCTTTTCCTATTTGGAACCAGTCTGTTGTTCCATGTCCAGTTCTAACTATTGCTTCCTGACCTGTATACAGGTCTGCCTCTCAAGAGGCAGGTCTTTCTTTTCTTCTAAGTTTTTAAAAAATTTTGTGACCATCACTGTTTATACTAGGTCTCAAAGACACACTTAGTCAAAACTTCTTAAAGCTTTATTCTGTTCAAAACTTGACCAAAGTAGCAGTAGCTTTTATGTCAATGATCCCACTGAGAAATGGAGATTGAGATGGTTAGCTTTTTTCAATGTTAATTTTTGTTGAGCATGACAAGATACTTGCTTGCAATTGGTGCAGTAAAAAGGGATGCAGAGTAGTTAAAAATCCAATAGCCTGGTCTTTGATGATCTTCACCCTTTCCACCTCCCCTATGCACCTGGGTTGACTTGTTTTCTAGTCAAAGGAACCTGACTCAGGATTAAGTTACATAGTCTTTCTGGATCACCAGTCTTTCTTTGCATCCCTTTAAAATGTAAATGACTTTTTAGTGGCGAATAAATTTGATTTAGTGGTAAAACAAATAAATTTATTTTTCCTGAGTATGGAAATCTGAGTGCGTAATTTCATGACAAAATAACTCAGCAACCAAGTATGTTTCTTAATTATGTTTTCATCTGAATGTTGCCTGCCCCCATTTCTTATGCTGAAAATGACATATTTAGTAACCCAAAGATAAACCTTCTAAACGTGGCACTCCTGAAAGCTAAATAACTAAATGATGCTTTTTCTTCTTTTGGCTGAAGTCAGTGTTTTTTTAGTGCAATTAGTAATTGCTTTCTACTAAAAAGCATGCTTTTGTGTATTAGAATAGAACCAAACCCAGTTTAATATGCCAGAGTGAGGTTTCCCAGGTGGCTCAGTGGTAAAGAATCTGCCTGCCACTGCAGGAAACATGGGAGACACCGGTTCAATCCATGGGTCTGGAAGATCCCCTGGAGGAGGAAATGGCAACCCTAGGCAATCCTAGGATTCTTGCCTGGGAAATCCCAAGGACAGAGGAGCCTGGTGGGCTACAGTTCATGGGGTCACAAAGACTTGCACACAACGGAGCATGCATGAAATATGCACGGCATGGACAACAATGGGATATACCCACTGATTCAGCAAGATGACTCAAAGAAAACAAAGGCCAGTGGATTTCTGACATTATAAATCAGACATAAATGCTAGTGTTCCAGAAGATGGCTCAGAGGTTCTTTGAAATTATCTGGAATGAGCAAATGGAACCCAGTTGTATCTGTCCACTTCTTGTTCTAATAAGTCTATTAATTATAGATTCAAAAAAAATAAAAAAGAGCAAACTAGTCAGAAGCATATTACAAGTGTGGACTTTAAAAAAAAAGGCATGATGTAAAAACTTTGAGTCAAGTTTATTCACTGTCTTACTGGGGACTATGGCCCAAGAGACAGCTTCTCAGTGTCAAAAAACTGTTCCAAAGCAGTAAGGGGAGAAGGTCATTGTATACAGTTTCAGTGAAGAGGGTACGTTGCAACCAAACACACGTCTTGATCGAAGACAGCTGCTTGTCATGAGGAGCAGACATCTTAGTTAGCAGTTCTAGTGTTTTTTCTAAGTATGGGAAGATGTAAGAATTGAGGTTCTCATAATTTTTTCTCTTAAAAATATCTAACTCTCTGAAGGCCTGTCCTCCCAGTTTTCCAAGAGCACAGACTGCCTCACTCATGAGCTTCCTTTAGGGTGTGTTAAAGGCCAGTGACTTGACTTCAGTGGTGGGTGACTTCATTCTTGTAGAATCAAGATGGCCATCGATTTTTTTTAGTTGTCAAAAGTATAGGGGATGAAAGATGTCTATTTCCTTCCCTTTTTGCCGAATTTATTTCCCCTTACAAGCTGCTAATACATAAAACACGCGCCAACAGTGAAACTAGCTTTTTGTTCCCAGTGTCTGGGTTATATGGTTAAGTCTCATTGTTCTTCATCGATTGCTTATTCCTAACTTCATGTTTTGGGTGTTTTCAGTCTAAGTTGATTCAAGTTGGGACACGTTGAGGTTTTCACCAGCAATAGCTATTGAGTCCCCATGAGAGTATTTAACTTTGTGTAAACAGTGGTCACAAGGATCATTGTGATTATCATCCAAAAGAGAGACAAGCTCATAAAGACTCTGGAGTTTGAATGACTTGTGCTAACTTCTTTTAAAAATCCTCTACCATATAATACTGTTTTTAAATCTTTTACCTTGAAATAATTTTGGATTTATAGAAAGATCCCAAAATAGAAAAGCATACTCCATATACCCTTCATCCATCTTCCCCTAAAGTTAACATCTTACATGTAATGCCCTGCTCAGTCACTTCAGTCGTGTCCAACTCTTTGTGACCCCATGGACCGCAGCCTCCCAGGCTCGTCTGTCCATGGGATTCTCCCAGCAAGAATACTGGAGTGGGTAGCCATGCCCTCCTCCAGGGATCTTCCTGAGCCCGGGATCGAACACGCATCTCCTGCATTGCAGGCAGATTTCTTACTGCTGAGCCACTGGGGAAGCTCCCCCATGTATTCATAGCACAATTATAAAAATCAGGAATATTGCACTGTTTCAAATTTAAAACAATGTATCTTAGCTGATGGTACTATTGTTTTTTGTTTTAATTTATGCCAAAACTTATTTTTTTAAAAAAGTTTTTTGGGGTATGGTTGCTTTACAATTTTATGTTAGTTTCTGCTATACAACAAAGTGAACACATGTAAGAATTAAAGATTTTAAAATTAAAAAAATAAAAAACTTAATACAAAAAAAAATAAATAAAATTAAAAAAAAAAAAACTATTAAAAAAAAAAAAAACAACAAAGTGAATCAGCTCTGTGTTTACATATATCCCCTCCCTCTTGGCTCTTCCTCCCACTGCCCTCCGTCATCCCATCCCTCTAGGTCGTCACAGAGCAAGGAGCCGAGTTCCCTGCGCTAGACAGCAGGTTCCCACGGGCTATCGGCTTTACCCATGGTGGTGTGCAAATGTCAAGGCCTATCTCCCAGCTCACCCTTCCCCCCACCACGTCCGCAAGTCTTTTCTCTACGTCATTTCCATTCCTGCCCTGCAAATAGTTTCATCTTTACCAGTTTTCTAGATTCCACGTATAAATGTTAATATACAGTATTTGTTTTTCTCTTTCTGACTTACCTCACTCTGTGTCATTATTCTTTTCTTCCTTATCACATTAGATTTTCACTTTGCTTCCTCGGAAAAGATGAAACCAAATTCTGGAGACAATCCTGTCCTAACAGGTGCGCATCGGGGACTCATTCTCTAACCCTGTGTGCTTTCAGCTGGATTCTACTTTCTCCTTAGCGGTGGGCTCTGTGATGCCAAATGCCATTGTTTTAGCCCAGAGCTCAGAATCTTGGCTTGTTGTTTCTGTTTTAAGAGCTCTCAGCATCTTCTCATCAGGGCTTATATTAATCACCTAAATTTTCATCACATGCCCATGCACGTGTGTGTGTTAAATCACTTCAGTCATGTCCAACTCTTTCCAACCTCATGGACTGAGGCTGCCAGGCTGCTCTGTTCATGGAATTTCCCAAGCAAGAATACTGTAGTGGGTACTGCTACTGCTGTTAAGTCACTTCAGTCGTGTCTGACTCTGTGCAACCCCATAGACAGTAGCCCACCAGGCTCCCCTGTCCCTGAGATTCTCCAGGCAAGAACACTGGAGTGGGTTGCCATTTCCTTCTCCAGTGCAGGAAAGTGAGAAGTAAAAGTGAAGTCGCTCAGTTGTGTCCGACTCTTAGCGACCCCATGGACTGCAGCCCACCAGGTTCCTCCGTCCATGGGATTTTCCAGGCAAGAGTACTGGAGTGGGGTGCCATTGCCTTCTCCAACTGTAGTGGGTAGCCCTTCCCTTCTCTGGGGGATCTTCCTGACCCAGGGATCGAACCCACATCTCTTATGTCTCCTGTGTTGGCAGGCGGGTTCTTTACCACTAGCACCACCTGAGAAGCTCAGGCCCATGCATATGCTCTACTTAATAAGAGGTTTAGCTCCTTTTTAGTTATTGCCACTCCTTTATAATACAAATCTATATGTACACACAATGGAGAATATATATATTATGTATACATATAAATGTATATATTACATTATACATTATAACATATATATATAGTGGAGAGAATATGCTCAGTTTGGACATTTATTTCAAGATGGTTCCAAACTCTAATCTCTGGTTTCTTTTAGTAATTTTCATAATGCTTAGCTACAGTGACTCTTTCAATCTGAAGGCAAAGAGAAGCATAAACAATTTTCCTGATAAAATGAATCCAAGAAGATTTATTTGAAGGAATTCCATTTCTAGCTCATGGGTTCTTGTCAGCTTACCTCCCTTTGTTCTGCCGTGTGTGTGTGTGTGTGTGTGTGTGATTACATATACAATGTGTGTGACATCTTACAGGGAGCTAGCTGTTGGTTTGGGATCAGTGCCATCCACGCAAACACAGGAGTGGTTTCATATTCTCCACAATAGACAAATCCCCCCTAGGAAGTTCTTCATTGGGGAATACAAGAAAAATCCATTAGAAGGTTCATGTTGATATTTCTTGCTCACAGAGGTTTGTTGGCAGAAAGTGCCTTGGTTTTCTTGATTGAAGAAATAAAGGAAAAGGCCAAAGGTGAAAAGTTCAAGGATGAGTGTGCTATTCAGTTGGGAAAGATTTATTTACAAGAATCACTTATGGCATCTCTAAGATCTTTCTACTTACCTTACCATACTCCCCTCTCCTCACTCCAGAAAAAAAAGGACAGAAAGTTTTGTGGTCTGTTGTCTGGGTTGTTTAAATACCCACTGGAGTCTCACTCCAGTGAAATGATTAGACGTCTCTGGGTTGTATATGGCAGGACCAGTCTGAGCCGCTGGCCCAGAAGATTTTAACCTGAAAGGGCTCCATGCTGGTAGTTGAAAACAGATAATTACTTCATTAACTTTTGGAAGGTCTACAACTTTTGCATTGCCTTCTGTCTGCACAGGCAGAGAAAAAACACAAGATCCACCCAGGCCATGAGCCTGCTAAGTTTCCCTTTCTTTCCACTACCGGAAACATTATACGGGTTGTGGGTAAGATCTAGTATTTTATCACACTAACGTGGGGAGACTTACCCTTTAGGGCAGCCAGAGTAAATATTCTCCAGCCTTGGTTGGTCTGTACGCCCAGAGTTTTCATTCTCCTTCCCTCAAAATTTTGCCACCTTTAATCAAGCATTGTTTCTGCTAGTGTTATCTTATTTACTTTCCTTTAAATGAATCCGCTCATATGTGAAAGTTAAATAGATTTATGTGCAGTGAACCATATACATTTGTCCCACTTATCTGTAATTCTTAGGAAACTTTAGAAAAGATTTAGGGGATGGTAGAGAGAAAAATATTATTCAGGAGACATTGGATTCTTTGGGGAAAGTCTCTGTGGAATTGAGGTCTATTATTGTCAAAATGATTAAACCAGCAGAGGCAACATACATTAAAACAAAAAAATCATGTAGTTCTATGTCTGAAGCTGTAAGCAGCAGGGTACTTTTTCATCCATTATTGTCATTGGAATATTTTCATCTTTTGCTGCTGGGCATTAAAATGCAAGTAATCCGCCACCCACAAAACCCATTAGCATAAGCAATAAAAAATGAATGGTCAGATGACACAGTGATAGCATTGAAATTAGTTTAGTAAAATGTAGATATAATGAGACTGCTGGTGTCAGAGCAGTTTGTGTCATAATGGACTGAACTGTTTTGGACTTTAATTTTGGGTTCTTTTATATATGGCTATTATGCTTTTTTTTTTTTAATAAAACATCTGTGTTCTCTTACCTTTTTTTTTTTTTTTTTTTTGCTTTTCCTCAAAGTTTTCTGATGTTATAATTTTGTCTACAGTCTGAAGGAAAAATTTAGCTCTCTCTTGAGTAAATGAGAGAATTCTGTTTCTCCTAGGGAAGAACAGGCTGCCAGGAACAGGTCCACACCAGATGTGTTAGATCCTGATGCTGCGAAAGACTGAGGAGGAGAAGGGGCCACAGAGGATGCGATGGCTGGATGGCATCACCAAAAGAGTTCAGGGTGGAGAGCAGGGAAGAGGCACTCTGTGTTCTGGGGAAAACTGGCAGAACCAGTCTTCAGATAATTAGATATTTTTAGGAGAAGACTTTATGAGCCAAATTCTTGCATCTCCTCATATTTAGAAAGTACTAAAATCCTTCATATTGTCATCTGCTCCTGGTGACAAGCAGTCGTCTTCATGAGACTAGTAGAAACCTTCTGGAAAAAATACATGCTCGATTGCATGCACTGCCTCTTTGCCAGAATCACATGCATACTGACCCTCATCCCTCCCCCCTGGTCTCCCTGCCTCAGTTTCTCAGGTAAGTCCTCCGCTATCTGAAAGGCTGTCTCCTGGTCTATAGTCCTCATTTTGCCCAAATAAAACAACTCACAACTCTCCATGTTGTGCATTTTTTTTTCAGTTGATATGAGACACAAAGTTCTTCGTTCAAAAAAGTGAGGGAAAATCCCACCATGATATGTATTTTCTTTCCTTACCTACTTCTTGAGTTTTCCTCTTTTAGACATCAAGTGGTTAGAACCAGATAATTAAAAAAAGGTCTTTGTCATAAAGTATCATTTTCAGTCTCAAGCTGACCTCTTCAACCCCTTCAACAATCATACGTTTTGCTGTGCTTCACAGTGAAACCTGAGAACAAAACCTCTTTCTCTTGGCCCAACAAAATCATATTGGGGTTGGTGTGGGGAACTTCATAGTGTGGAGATAATGTAGGATAATATTTCAGCTCCCATGAAGAGTGTGAAAGTGTCAGTTGCTCAGTCGTGTCTGAATCTTCGCGACCCTATGGACTGTAGCCCGCCAGGCTCCTCTGTGCATGGGATTCTCCAGGCAAGAATACTGGAGTGGGCTGCCATTTCCTCCTCCAGGGGATCTTCCTGACCCAGGAATAGAACCTGGGTCTCCTACATTGCAGGCAGAGTCTTCACTATTTGAGCGACCAGGGAAGCCTCCTCAATCCCCATGTGTGGCCAATTGAGAGGTGACTTTTTAACTGATTAGCACCTAGAAGTTGGTCTTCTTCTGACATAATTTAAAAACTACATAATATATTTAATGCCACTGTGATTTAAGATAAAGTTGGCCTTTGCAGTCCAACATATACCATTGTATAGAGTAATGCACATCTTCCATGGTACCTGGGGAAAAACCAAGTGATACTTTTCAGCTCCTTCTCTCTTGGGAGTCATCGCTCCTGGTGAGATTCCCCTCAATGGATTGGGCAAGTTCCCTGATCCTACTGAGGGATGCTTGCACCACCAGGAAGGACCCTGAGTACCAAATATGGTGCAAGCAGGATGATTGGCTAGAGACTACCCAGAAACTAGCTCCAGTACCATAAAACCTGAGACTGTGAGCCACATGGCTGAGCGGTTCTTCTGGTTTTTCTTAGCTTGCTGCTCTTTGCCTGGGTGCTCCTTCCCAGTCATCTCTTGGTTTGTCATCATGTGTGTCTCCTAGGACAATTTATATTCGGAGTGCCCTCCTGGGTCTGCTTCCTGGAATGGGTCTCCTTCCCCTGTGTAAATTATCTCTAATGTCTCTCCACCTTTATTAACATTTTTGATCTTACATTTGGGCAAAACTTCGGTAACTAGAGTGAGACATATCCCTTGGGCACCTGAGAATGACTTCATTCATTTTTTAAAGACAGACATCGTGTTGGAGGTAAAGATGTCAATTTTTAGAGACTCATAGAAGAGTCCACGGGTCAGAGCCTACAGGCACATTGGCTTCTGGCAAGAGATGCTCACAGAAGATGGTGCTGATGTCTCTGCTGGGAGTCCAGTGCTTTTTAGGATTATCTTTTGGCTTGAAGAAGATTCTCCTTCCATACATGCAGACCTTTGATGACCTAAGCTTGAAATGAGCCAAGAGTGACCAGACATGTGACTATAAATCTCCACTGAGACTGACAAGGTATGGTTTCCAGGAACTTATCGTTTTTTAGGGCTATTTCCTTGTAGACCATTTTGTTTTCTCAATTCCTAAAGCTATTAAAGATTCTATACTGTCTATGCCTTGGGTTGTGTCCTTCTAAGGTATTCCTATTTCTCTGAGTTTGTCATTTTCCTCTCTCCTATTAAGTGTCTATATTTCATGGTGCAATTCACCAAAGCTTTTATCATATTTTCTACATTGAAGTAAAATTCTTCAATAATAGGTGTAATTTTCATCAAATGATTGCTTTCCTTTTCTTATTGTTGGAGCTCTATCACTTGATGTTAAAGGATTGCTGGCTGGAGATAAAGACCTCTGGTTTGGAAAAGTGAATAAAAACATCAGAGGCAATTTAGGAGCTTATTTTTTGACACACAAGCTGATGAGAAGTCGATTTTCTCTGCCAGGCACTCTCAGGCCATTTCCCCCACATCTGCATGGAGGAAACTACCATAGGAAAGAGACACAGATACAGACATGCTATTTAGACCCAGCCAATGTACTGTGCAGGAAGTGAAGAGGAACTAAAGAGCCACTTGATGAAGGTGAAAGAAGAGGCTGGCTTAAGGAAGAAAAAGCTGGCTTAAAACTCAACATTCAAAAAACTAAGATCATAGCATCTGGTCCCATCAATTCATGGCAAATAGATGGGGAAACAATGCAAACAGTGAGAGACTTTACTACCTTGGGCTCCAAAATCACTGCAGATGGTGACTGCATGAAATTAAAAGACGCTTACTCCTTGGAAGGAAAGTTATGACCAACCTAGACAGCATATTAAAAAGCAGAGACATTACTTTGTCCATAAAGGTCCATCTAGTCAAAGCTATGGTTTTTCCAGTAGTCATGTATGGATGTAAGAGTCGGAACATAAAGAAGGCTGAGTGCCAAACAATTGATGCTTTTGAACTGTGGTGTTGGAGAAGACTCTTGAGATTCTCTTGGACTGCAAGGAGATCAAACCAGTCAATCCTAAAGGAAAGCAACACTGAATATTTGTTGGAAGGACTGATGCTGAAGTGGAAGTTTCAATCCTTTGGCCACCTGATGCAAAGAACTGATTCATTGGAAAAGACCCTGATGCTGGGAAAGATTGAAGGTGGGAGAAGGGGATGACAGAGGATGAGATGGTTGGATGGCATCACCAACTCAATGGACATGAGTTTGAGCAAACTCTGGGAGATAGTGAAGAACAGGGAAGCCTGGCATGCTGCAGTCCATGGGGTCACAAAGAGTTGGACATGACTGAGCAACTGAACAACAAATAAACTATATTTAAATCTATTCAGTCTATGAGTGGATCTTGAGAAAGCAAAACAAGACATACAGCTCTGCTGTTTCTCTCTAGTTTTTATGTAATATTGAGTAAGTTTTTCTCCTTCCTCCCTTTTCTCCTCCTCTTCATTACTTTCTCTGTGCTAGTTGCCAAAGTGTGACAAGTCAGATTCATGCATTTATGTAATAAATAAATTCATGCATTTATTTAAATAAATTGAACAGCCCTCACATGTGAGACGCTGTGCTAGGCACTAAGGATTCATCAGAGAACAGGACAGACCAACAACAACAACAAAAATCCCTCCTTTGGGGAGTTTCTACTGAAATGAGAGAAGTGTGTGCTCAATCACTTACTTCAGTTGTGTCTGACTCTTTGTGACCCTATGGACTGTAACCCACCAGGCTCCTCTGTCCATGGGATTTTCCAGGCAAGAATACAGGAGTGGTTCACCATGCTCTTCTCCAGGGAATCTTCCCCACCCAGGGACTGAACCCATTTCTGCCTGCATCTCCTGCATAGCAGGTGGATTTTTTACCTGCTGAGCCACCTGGGAAGCCCTGTATGAGAGAAGGACAATTAGCAAATAAGAGAGTGAAACATGAGTAAGGTGGCGTCAAGAAGAAAAATGGTGGCGGGAAGGGGTATAGAAAATTCAAGGGGCAGGGAGGGAGTGTAGTTATTTTTTTTAACTTATTTGTTTGGCTGTGCTGAGTCTTACTTGTAGCACATGGGATCTTCCATCTTCATTGTGGCACGGGGGATCTTTAGCTGTGGCATGTGGGATCTAGTTCCTTGACCAGGGATGGAACCTGCGCCCTCTGCATTGGGAGTGTGGAGTCTTAGTCATTGGATCACCAAGGAAGTCCCGAGGGAGGGTAGCGTTTAACTGACGTGGTCAGGCACAACATCACCCGAACAATGACATGGGATCAAAGACCTAAACGAGACAAGGGAAGAAGGTGAATGGTTCAACAGTGGCTCGTGACTGTTGGTCAAAGCAACTGGAAGAATGGTGGTCTCATTTATTGAGAAGGGAAACACTAAAGAAGGAGCAAGACAACTGGAATTTGACATTGATTGCAACGAGGGTGAGATGTCTATTAAATGTTCAGATGAAGAGATGAGCAGGCAACAGGGAATCTGGAGTTCAGGGGACAGGTCCAGGATGGAAAATGTAAAGAAATCGCCGTACCCAAGGGAATTAAGCCTCACTCTTTTCTGCCCCAATCTTTTGTTGCTAGTTAATTACACTAGGCAGATCAAGAAAAGGGAATGGCTGTCACCTCTACTTAGCCCAATAGAATTTTTTTTTTCTAATATAGTGGTTTTGAAACATGTCCACAAGTTCTTTGATATACTTTCTCATCAAGAGATGGAGTCTCTATCACTTTCCCTTGACCTGAGAAACAGGATCTTCAATTTCCTGGCATAAACCATAATGAAAAAGAATGTATATGTGTGTATAACTGAGTCACGTTGCTGTACAGCAGAAATTACTACAACATTGTAAATTAATCATACTTCAATAAAAAAGAAATACCCTTCTACTTGTTGGACACTGCTTTGTAGCTAATACTCATATCCATTTACAATATATCAGACAATGTTCTAAACACTCCACATTTGTTAACGAGTTGAATCTTCATGACCTCTCTATGGAGTATTTTTATTATCTTATTTTACAAATGAGGAAACCAAGACAGAGCCTGGGTCGGGTCTGCACTCTTGAATCAGATGCTAATCTGGCTTTTACTTAAAAAAAAAAAAAAACCCAAAGTAAGTAAAACATTGGCCTGTGATTGAAAATATTGGTTCAAAGTTTATTTATAACAGTAACAAATTTCCAGAAGAAGATGAATTTAATGACCCATGCAGTCATTATAATGGCATTTTAAAGGTTTTTAAAAATGAAATGAGAATATGTGCATATCAAGGCAAGGAAAAAGCAGGATACGGGCTACAAGCTATGACCAAAACAATGGCAAGTGGGGTAAATGTATGCGATTTCAAATTACTAAAAGCATATACGCAAAGGTGTTAAGAGTGCTTTCCTCTGGATGGAGGGATTATGAGTGAATCTTTTTTCTTCTTGTATTGTGTATTTTCTATAATTAACAGGCATTGCGTTTATAATCACAATGCATGTTATTAAAATAAAAATAGGAATCTGGGCCTGGAATGCAGGGAAAGGGCCTAGGTTAAAGCTACTGCTTTGCACACCAATCATTACTAATATTTTCTAGGTGGCTGTGTATAGAAGAGAACCCTGAAGGCAGAGCCTTGGGGCCCACCAACATCCAAAGCAGTGATTCCTATGACATTCCCTGGCTTCTGTAATCACTGCGGTGGGGGGGCGGGGAGTGCTCTTGCAAAATGCACGGTCTTCATTTGGCCTCAGGTTTCTCCAAAATAACTTACAGAATAAGGACAGAGTGCTGCAGCATTCTCAAGAAACAAGAATAACTTCCCTGGAGGTCCAGGCAGACTCTGAGCTGCCACTGCAGAGGGGCACGGGGTTCCATCCCTGGCTGGGGAACTAAGATCCCACATGCTGCGAGGTACAACCAACAAAAGAAGAGAAAGAAAACAAACTTAAGGATGAAGAAGCTGCACTTTAGGTTTCAAGGTCATGGAAAATCAGTTTTGAATTGCTGGGATGCCAGAACATTGTTCACAGGTGCTCTCAATGGGGAACTTACTGAAGGGTCAGCTGCATCTACCTTAAAGATGTCTGGGAACACAAGACTGGCAGAGAGATCCCACATATTCACCTGCGGGGCTAAGACTAGAATGATGGGTGGTCGGGGATCATGGGCTGGAGAAAAACATGTCAATACCTATGAACTGATAAAATGGATCAAATACGACAACTACCAAAAAATAGGAGAGAGAAAAGGGGGAAAGGAGAGTAAGACCACACCGATTGTTGTATAGTCAGGTGGGAGGCAAAGGATGTTGCTTACAAAAGACAGGTAGCAAAAGGTTAAAAAAAAAGGGTTTAAGAACACTGGAAAAAATATGAATACAACAGTAATCCCTAGAATAAAAATAAAAAGCTTTCTAAACCACCCCCTTCCCACACTGAGTCCTTCCCTCATAGAGATAGTAAATATAATACACTCAGTAATTATAGGAGATACGAAAGAACTGAGAGCAAACACAGCAGTCATATGATAAAACTGAATGGGCCTAACTTGTCTATTAAAAGATTTTCAATTTGGCTCACATAGTAAAAACTCAACTCTGTGCTGTATACAAGACACTCACTTAAAATGCAATTGAAAAAGCTAAAAATAAAGGCTTGGGCAAAGATCTACTGGGCAAATATTAACAGTGAAACAGCAGGAGTTGCAATCGTGATAGCCAAGTAGATTTTAAGTCTAAAACGAAACACATAAACAAACAATTCAGAGATATAAAGTGGCCACCGAACAAGCAAAATAATTTCCAACTTCACCCATAATAAATAAATATGAATGAAAACTGTATTGAGATGCCATTTTTTATCCATCAGACTGGCCAGGCCAAACTTCCTGAAAATCTCATTGAACTTTGGCCTGGACAACTACCACTATAATTCTATTTTGTAGCACTTTAGTTAAATTACCTATTGATTAATCTCTGGACCATCAGAGAATTCTTTCATTATACCTTAACTTGAAGAATAAGATTATAAAGCTTTATTCTTTTTCTCCACAATTATATATATGTCCATTTCCTTCTCCAGATACAAAATTGTGTGTACATATATGTGTATATATATTTTTTCATTAGCTTTGAAATGATCAATCTTAAAGCGTGCAACTATGGGCATTAAAGGATGGCTTGGGAGTAGCATCATATGTTTGGAAAGGTTTGGTTTCATTTCATTACTGTGCTTCATTACTGTTATATTAGGACTTGGGCTTCCCATGTGGCTCTAGTAGTAAAGAACCCGCCTGCCAATGCAGAGATGTAAGAGACAAGGGTTCGAACCCTGGTTTGGGAAGATTCCCTAGAGGAGGACACGGCAACCTACTCCAGTATTCTTGTGTGGGTAACTCCATGGACAGAGGAGCTTGGTGGGCTACAGTCCACAAGTCGCAAAGAGTGGACATGACTGAAGTGACTTAGCACCGATCTCCCCGTGTTCGCTACCTCTCTGGGTCAGGCGAAATGGAACTGTTGGTTATACATGTAAACTGTCACGTTAAGCATCTTCACATAGCAGTCACGTCTAATTGCCCTCAACTGCAAGAGGGAGATCAGTGTTTTGTTCTCCTGAAAATAAGACATGGTCAGATGAGTTTTAATTGAGTCGCTCATACTGCATACTGGCCTGATAAAACACTTTTGATTAATTCTCTGTGCTTAGCATTTAAAAGGCTGCCGTCTAAGGCTACAAGGTGCTGGTTGGTTCTCATGCTCCCCTGTTCTCAAGTACAGCACAGTACCACCACCAGGGTCAGCTTGTTCTTGGACACTTGGAATAGCGGTGACCCAGGCTTCTCCCAACTGGTGCTAGTGGTGAAGAACCTGCCTGCCAATCAGGAGACATGAGACTCAGGTTCTGTCCCTGGGTAGGAAGATCCCCTGGAGAAGGAAATGTAACACACTCCAGTCTTCTTGCCTGGGGAATTCCATGGACAGAGGAGCCTGGCGGGTTACAGTCCATGGGGTCCCACAGAGTCGGACTGAAGTGACTTAGCACACACACAGACTTTTCCAATTAAAAATCACGTACAGTGTATGTGACATTGTTTTAAAATAGACATGCAGCAGAGGTTCTCAAGTGGGATGGTTTTGTCCCTCGTAAGGGACATCTCACGATATCTGGAGACATTAAAAAAAAAAAATAGACTATTCAAAAAAATTAACAACTTTGGTTGCACTGAGTCTTGGCTGCTTTTGCTCAGGCTTTCTCTAGCTGCAGCAGGAGGGCTTCTCAACACGGTGGCATGAAGTGGATGGAGACCAGGAATGCTCCGAAACATCTTACAATGTTTCAAACAAGGACTTACACCCTGCAAAATATCAACTGTGTGATGGCTGAGAATACTGCTTAGTCGCTAATGATCAGCTGGTCTTAACTTGTATTTTCCTAGAACTTTTCTCTTCATGTTTTATTAGAAACTGTTACAATCTGTTTGTATGTCTGTGTTCTCCCAAACTTCGCATTGAAGTCCTGATGCTCACTGCGATGGCATTGGGAGGTGATTAGGTCATGAGGGTGGAGAATTCATGAATGGGATTAGTGCCCTCCTAAGAGAGGCTCCAGAGAGGTCCTAGCCCCTTCCACCACGTGAGGACGCAAGACCTCTGCGACCTTGAAGAGGACTCACCTGACCATGCCGGCACCTTGATCTCAGACTTCTATCCTCCAGAACTGTGAGAAGTAAATTTGATTTTTTTAAGCTCTTTTTAAAAATTTATTTTTAAATAAATTTTTAATAAAAAGGATTAACTGCTTTGCAATGTTTAGTTTCTGCCATACATCAACACGAATCAGCCACAGGTATACAAATGTCCCCTCCCTCGTGAACCTCCCTCCCACTTCCCACCTGATCCCAAATTTCTGTGAGTAAGCCACCCAGTGGCTTGTAATATTTTATTATAGTAGCATGAATGGACTAAGACGGGGACAAAGCTGAGGACCAAGACATGGCAGCAAAGTAGTTTGGACCAAGTGAAGACTGAGTTGGGTCTAGGAAGCATTTTACTAAAGCTGAGAGATGCCTGTTGGCCCTAGTTTTCAGCTTGGACTTACTGTTAAGACACAACAGGTGTGGATACCCTGCATCAGAAAGCTCTCATCAGTCTTCCGATGACTCAGGAGCAGAAGGTGGTTACCATGGAAGCATTCACGACAGCACAATGCCGCTCCTCCAAGAACGTATTTATTTACATGAAAACACCATTTTATACAAATTGAAGACAAATCTTGAAGGGTTTGTCCAGGCTTGCCTTCCCCATTCCCTGATTCTGTCCCTTCCACTCTCACCTCTTTTTGGTATCATAAATAAAGGGTTTTAGACTGGGTGAAAGAACCTGAATCTACCTCTTTTTCCCCATCCAAAATTACTTTGAATATTTAACGTCCATAGTCATCCTTCAAAGAAAACTCTTGCCGAGAGTCATTTTATTTAATTTATTTATGTAATACAGTGTAGAAAGCTATCATGGTCATACGCAATGATCCTGTACAATCATCCTGCAGAAAAGTTTTTTGGGAGAATTCTTGGTAAATTGAGACCAGCAGAGCGCTCCCACCCCCACCCTCCCCAACCCGTGAAAGTGCTTACAATGAACAGGGATTCTTTGCTTTATCAAAGATCTGAAGATACATGGACGAAAAAAGCTTCAATTCTCAATGCCTAATGTGTGCACATAAAACAGGCACGAAGAAATAAATGTCTATCCTCATAATTCCTATATCACACATATAGCAGAAGCAGCAATCTGTACAGTAAAATGCAATTGTGGAAAAAAACTCCTCTAACTCATTGGGATTACATAAAAACATTGAACTTTAAAATGCATAGTGATCAGGAAAAGAATACTTAGGCAAGAGAAGCAGCTAAACCCACACGTTCACAGAAAGCATTCCCCCATCGATTCTTAAAGCATGTTTCAAAGTAGGACTTAGTTGGGTCACAAACCACAAGGATAATATACAACTGGCTAAGGGGCTACGTGATAAATAATCAGGAGAGGATCTATTCATGCACTAGTTGGATACAGCTAAATTCTTTACAGTACACAAAACCCATTAATAATGTAGTGTAGAGACCGAAATGACCGAAATGTGAAGAGAGAGAATACATTACTGATTTGTATATTAATTCAAGTTCAGGCATCTACTCGTGTTACAGCACAGCTGTCGAAAGGCGATAATGAGTAAATAATAAAACAGAAGGGTTTGCTTTTCTCCACGTTATTCTCTAAATGAACACCGATGGGTAGTGAAGCAATGGTTTTGCTGTCTGATTTCAGAGGCTGCTGCGGCGGTGGTCTAGTTCTGCATCTGCTCAAAGAACTTATAAGTTGGGTTTTCGTAGCCATTCTGCTGCATTTTAGAGAGGTGGCGCTCCTCTGGGGTGACAGCAGCGTCAACCTGCAGAGCAAGAACGAGGACAAATGAGTTTAACAAAAACAAAACAAAACAATCTTTTAATAGCACACACGGAGAAGCCAGAGAAAGATAAGGTGCACTGTACTCTTTTTCTTTTTTTTAAGCCAAGATTGCAGAACACCCACAAATTGTCCTTTCTTTTCCACTCTGACGTAGAGTAGAGGAGAAGGAGGTCTTCCCTGGAGCTCAAATGGTAAAGAATCCACCTGCGATACAAGAGACCCGGGTCGATTTCTGAGTCGGGAAGATCCTCTGGAGGAGGGCATGGCAACCCACTCCGGTATTCTTGCCTGGAGAATCCCAGGGACAGAGGAGCCTGGTGGGCTACAGTCTGTGGGATTGCAAACAGCTGGACACGACTGAGCGACTAACACTACTAGAGGAGAAGGCGGCGACAGAGGATGAGATGGTTGGATGGCATCACTGACTCAGCGGACATGAGTCTGAGCAAACTCTAGGAGACAGTGAGGGACAGGGAAGCCTGGCGTGGTGTGGTCCATGGGGTCGCAGAGTCGGACACCACTGACCGACTCAGCAACGCCTGAGCCCACCACTTACGCAGACACTCCATCTGGCCACTAGGTGGCGCTCAAACCCTTGACCGGCTGGCTTGCCTTATGCAGTGCTCATTGGTTGCTTCCCTCCCTTAGTAGTAACTGGATACGCTTAAGGCAATAAATATTATTCTCTTCCCCGGTTGGCTTGAAGAAAGGACAAAAGGCTTCCATGAAAGACTGTTTTAAAGTGTGGTGTCAAGCTAGAAAAAAAAGTTCGAGTATTAGAGAGATTTAGCTAAGCAGCTGTGTCTGACTCTTTGCAACTCCATGGACTGTAGCCAACCAGGCTCTTCCATCCATAGGATTTTCCAGGCAAGAATACAGGAGTGGGTTGCCATTTCCTTCTCCAGGAGACCTTCCTGACCCAGGGATTGAACCTAGGTCTCCCACATTGTAGGCAGACACTTTACCGTCTGAGCTACCAAGGCAGGTATGCTTGTGGCTCAGCGGTTAAAGCGTTTGCCTCCAGTGTGGGAGACCCGGAGTTCAATCCCTGGGTCGGGAAGATCCCCTGGAGAAAGAAATGGCAACCCACTCTAGTATTCTTACCTGGAAAATCCTATGGATGGAAGAGCCTGGTAGGCTATAGCCCACGGGGTCCCAAAGAGTTAGACACGACTGAGCGACTTCACTTTTCACTGACACTCAAAATCTGAACCGCTGAGTATCTCTGCACCCTTGTTTTAGTTTGTCCCCGTTTTTACCAAATTTAATATGCTAAAGAGGCACACAGAAGCAGAGATGGCTCTTGGAAGGAGCTTTCCTGATCAGTTAAGGTGAGGGGGGAAAATCCAAATATATTTTCTCTGGGGTCTGTTCCCTTTAATGGGTTCCTTCAGATAAAAGTGGGTGCAGTAACGGCAGAATCCTGGACACTTCAACGTGAATACAGATGAGGAACAACATTTAGCGATGAAGCACAGTGGAGTCCAAGCTGCTAGCTCCAGGAGACCGGAAAGGGATGCAATTTGCATAGAATACATGGTGCAAACCCCTTGGGAGGGTGCTACCTGGAGATCTTGCTCTAGGATTGACTAACAGAAAACAACCACCACCTGGTGTCAGTTTAAAATCCATGGAGGGGCATGAGGGAAAAAACAGGCTGGGGTAGCTCTGAGAGGCTGAGGATTGGGAGAGAGTCAGACAGTCACTCTTGACAGGGAACTGTGAGGTTTTCCGGCGTAGGAGTCTCCTTCCCAGAAAACCTGCACCTGCCACTGATAAGAGCAAAAGGGAAACTTCTGTACCTCCACTCCGTCTGACCCCCCAACAATACTGTTAACTCCATTCTGCCTTTACTTTGATATTGAAATTCTGGGAGGGGATGTTCATTTTCTCTCCCCGCCCCAGGAGGCTGTAGGTATCTTGAAGGTAGGATCAGTTATATTTTCGTCTTGGTACTAAGTGTTACACATTCCTGGCAGTGCCTAAATGATCAATTTCTGCTTGATTAAACCTAAGTGGGTTTCGGGAAAAAAAAAAGATAAAGAACATACTGTTCCACATATTATTTTTAACTGAGTACTAAAATTCTAAAAGTACGTCTGGCTAAAGATTTAAACAGATGCCCTCTGTTGATATGGTGGGTCCTTTGAGTTGTAAACTTGGTTTTGTCCTCCCAGGGTCTCTGTCAGGGCCAGCTCCACTTACTCTCTGCAGGCCGAGCCAGATGTACGTTTCGCACGGGGTAGGGTGTTCAGCAAAAAAGCAAGAGAGTTCCAGAAAAACATCTATTTCTGCTTTATTGACTATGCCAAAGCCTTTGACTGTGTGGATCACAATCAACTGTGGAAAATTCTCAAAGATATGGGAATACCAGACCACCTGACCTGCCTCTTGAGAAATCTGTATGCAGGTCAAGAAGCAACAGTTAGAACTGGACATGGAACAGACTGGTTCCAAATAGGAAAAGGAGTATATCAAGGCTGTATATTGTCACCCTGCTTATTTAACTTATATACAGAGTACATCATGAGAAACGCTGGGCTGGAAGAAGCACAAGCTGGAATCAAGACTGCCGGGAGAAATATCAATAACCTCAGATACGCAGATGACACCACCCTAATGGCAGAAAGTGAAGAGGAACTAAAAAACCTCTTGATGAAAGTGAAAGTGGAGAGTGAAAAAGTTGGCTTAAAGCTCAACATTCAGAAAACAAAGATCATGGCATCTGGTCCCATCACTTCGTGGGAAATAGATGGGGAAACAGTGGACACAGTGTCAGACTTTATTTTTGGGGGCTCCAAAATCACTGCAGATGGTGACTGCAGCCATGAAATTAAAAGACGCTTACTCCTCGGAAGAAAAGTTATGACCAACCTAGATAGCATATTCCAAAGCAGAGACATTACTTTGCTGACTAGTACTATTACTTTGCTGGTCCATCTAGTCAAGGCTATGGTTTTTCCTGTGGTCATGTATGGCTGTGAGAGTTGGACTGTGAAGAAGGCTGAGTGCCGAGGAATTAATGCTTTTGAACTGTGGTGTTGGAGAAGACTCTTGAGAGTCCCTTGGACTGAAAGGAGATCCAATCAGCCATTCTGAAAGAGATCAGCCCTGGGATTTCTTTGGAAGGAATCATGCTAAAGCTGAAACTCCAGTACTTTGGCCACCTCATGTGAAGTGTTGACTCATTGAAAAAGACTCTGATGCTGGGAGGGATTGGGGGCAGGAGGAGAAGGGGACGACAGAGGATGAGATGGCTGGATGGCATCACGGACTCGATGGACGTGAGTCTGAGTGAACTCCAGGAGTTGGTGATGGACAGGGAGGCCTGGTGTGCTGGGATTCATGGGGTTGTAGACTCGGACACGACTGAGCGACTGAACTGAACTGAACTGAAGATGTTCAGGTTTCTAGCATATCTGCTGTACCTCAAACAGTCCACAGAAGAGAGGAAGTACTTATCTCTTTGCTGAATACATGAAAACTTACAATTGTGTTATTACTGTTTTAAAACAAAAATAACTTTCCCCTCAGATACTGAAACCAGCACAGGCAAGAAGTCAACTGCCTGTTGACCACACACATGGAGACCTTAAATTAGCTGGAACCAGAGGACTGGTGACCTTGATTCTCTAAATACCACCTGGCTACCTCACCACCGGCCAACAGAAGGATGTCCACAAGCTGACCAGACATCCTATGACCTTCTCTCTCACAGTCTTTAAAAACCCTTCCCTGAAAAGCCACCAGGGAGGTCAGGTCTTCCAAGAAGTAGCCACCCATACCACTTGCTTGGCCTTGCAACAACCTGTTCTCCTGAGTTCAGGTTTTTTTTTTAGATTTCTCATATAAGTGAAGTCTCACACTATTTTTCTTTTTCTCTGTCTGGCTTATTTTGCTTAGCATAATACCCTCAAGGCTCATCCGTGTTGTCACAAATGGCAGAATTTCCTTCCTTTTAATGGCTAAATCATATTCCGTCACGTGTATCACATTTTCTTTATCCATTCATGCACTAATTGGCACTGAGTTTGTTCCCATGCCTTGGTTATTGTAAATAATGCTGTGCTGAACACAGGAGTACAGATATCGTTTCTAGCTACTGATTTCATTTCCTTTGGATGCATATTCCCAAGTGGAGTTGCTGGGCTGTATGACAGTTCTGTGTTCAGTTTCTTGGGGAACCTCCTTACTGTTTGCGCAGTGACTGCAGCACTCTGTTGGTCCACATTATTCACTAGCTGGTGTGCTCCAGTCACAGTATAGAAATCATCTTCCATCCCTCGACATGATGTCCTAGCACCAACAGACCTGCTCTCTGGCGTTTGTCCTTATCGGTCCAGGAGGAAAAACGTGGTGCTACACTTTGTGTCGTATATTTGAAAGTTGTTTAAAAGAATAGATCTTCAAAGTTCTTATAACAAGAAAAAAACCTGTAATTATGTGAAATGAAAGTTGTTCACTAAACTCTAGTATTCTTGCCTGGAGAATTCCATGGACCAAGAGGATCGTGGCAGGCTTACAGTTCATGGGATCGCAGAGTTGGACACGACTGAGCGACTCACTTTCACTTCCAAACTTATTTTGGTAATCACCTCACGATATGTGCATATATCAAATCATCAAGTTGCAAACTTAAAACTGGTACAGTGTTATGTATCAGTATATCTCAATAAAACTGGAATAAGCTGGTTTCCCCAAGGTTACTTTATGACTCCGCCTCATGGGCTTTTCAGTCTGCGCGGGAGCTGGAATGACTGCCTTGGCTAATCTCAACGCAGCTGGAACAGACATAAAATTCCACTGGGAGGACACCGTGCCAACGGATCCTCCACATTGCTGTCCCTGGGGGAATAATCAGAGATGTTTGCCCAGCCCTTTCTCTTCCTTTGATCTGCTCTGTTTTCAACAAATGAGGTCACTGGGCTTTAATCGGCAGTTATGTCATTAACCAGGAACTTGTAAGTTACAACGCCGTCATTAAAGCTCAGCACCAGTAACGAGAGATTTCCCTCACTCTCCGAATCTGCTTGCAGAGAAATAGCCTGTCTGCAGTCCTGAGACGTTAGAACGTGGGCATCTTTTTGCTCTGTGCCACCTCTTAACCGAGATTTCAAAGAATGTGGAGATTAAAAAGCATCTTGCCTCAGAGATCAGGCATTGCTACGTGTCTGAGTGCGGAAGGAAACATAATGCTGCTTGACTGCTGGGGTATTAAATTTGCATTAATACGAGTTTACCTGAACCTAGGTCAGCCCTCACAGTGGCTGCACTCATCAGGGTCAGGGCAACAGTTAAACAGCCGATCTCCTCTTAGGAGGCCAAAGCCAAACTCTTATTTAACAGAGCACAGCCAGAAATGCGAGGCTCAGAGGATGGTATGTGAGTCAGGCAGCTAACTTTCCTGTCTTTTCCCAGCCTCCTTCAGTTCAGTTCAGCTCAGTTCAGTCGCTCAGTCGTGTCTGACTCTTTGAGACCCCATGAATTGCAGCACACCAGGCCTCCCTGTCCATCACCAACTCCTGGAGTTCACTCAAACTCACGTCCATAGAGTCGGTGATGCCACCCGGCCATCTCATCGTCTGTCGTCCCCTTCTCCTCCTGCCCCCAATCCCTCCCAGCATGAGTCTTTTCCGATGAGTCAACTCTTCACATGAGGTGGCCAAAGTACTGGAGTTTCAGCTTTAGCATCAGTCCTTCCAAAGAACACCCAGGACCCAGCCTCCTTTCTACTTGCTAATTCTTGTGACCCTCTGCCGCTGGGAGGGTGGCTCATGTTTCTCCAGTCCTGCAGTGGGGCGGCTTGGAGCTATAGGGGAAGCGATTACCTTTACAACGTGGCATCCACGGAGTGTGGATGGCATCTTTTTATCCCCAGCTCCTCGAAAGCTAAAGGTGGAATGCTGAGTGCTCTGGTCCATGGATAAACCCACCACTGAAGGAAGTCAGGGGGAGCCTTCCTGCCCTGCAGGGCTCAGTCATCTGTCACTCACGGCTCAGCCATAGCCCTGCTGCTGGCCACCCACCTCATGAGGGCCAGCCCACCGTGACCCTGGGGCCTCAATATCACTTCCTTTCAAGTGGAGCTGGGGGACGATGGAGCCAGTGGGAAGGAATTACAGAGCAATGCAGCAGGGGACTGAATTCTCCCTCCTGCCTCTTTCCCCACCCCCACCCCAGGCAGGAACCAGGTGTCACTGGCTGAGATGAAATCCCACCTGCACAGCACCTCCGAGCACCCCTTCTTTGGACTTTCTGGGAGCAATGACTGATCTGAAGTCTTCAGCTTCTTCAGGGACCCTGGGACACTCTCTACACTGAACCCCAGCTTGGCTTGCATGGGCCACTGCTACTGACCTTTTATCTTATCTAGTAACCTTGAAATGTTGGTTTTTCTACTGTGTACATGTTCATTTTCATGTACACTGTAGAGAGCTGAGCCCAAAGAGCTCAATCCATCTGGTCCTAACACCACCTTGAGTAGAACTTTTGACTACTGTTTGGCTAATGCCCTCTTCCTACCCCTCTCTCCCTGAATTCGACTCTTTGAAGCCACTTATTCCTTCACTATGTGCAGAGGAATTTACAGCTTAACTATTAGACTGTAGGCATAAAATCTATTTGGATCTCTCCTTAGTTTCTAGACTCCCCGTGCTTGGTGGTGGGGGGGTGGGGGGGGTCTTGGCTCTCATGCAGGTGCTTTAAGCTCGGAGGAGGGCCAGTGAACATCCTGTTTTAATTTTATTCGGCAGGGCAACCAGCAGGATGCGTATTGATGGGTGACCCTTTATGCATGGCACTGAGTCAGGCCCAACAAGAGAATCTCAGCCTGTAAAGATTAACCATTTCAGGTCATCTAGGTGGACGAAGGCTTCCCAGGGGGCTTAAGTGGTAAAGAATCCCCCTGCCACAGCAGAAGTTGCAGGTTCAGGAGGATCCCTTGGAGAAGGAAATGGCAGCCCACTCCAGTATTCTTTGCCTGGGAAATCCCATGGACAGAGGAGCCTGGTGGACTACAGTCCATGGGGTTGCAAAGAGTCAGACACCACTAAGCATGCTTGCACCGCAGGTGGACAAATAATAGAGGATAGGATAAACTCAGCACGTAAAATAACCAGAGTGTGAGAACACCAGGAACCTGGGAAGGAAGGTACACACTCAGAGAACAGCAATGGTTTCCAAGTTAATCATTTATCGCTTTTAGTAACCTCGCTATGTTGGTTTTCTACTGTATAGATGGTCATTTTCATAATCACATTTCCTTATTTCCCTAAGTAGCTTAGTTATATTTATTGCCTACATCAAGTAATTTTTCAGGCACATCCCGGAACTCGCCTGCCATGCTGATGCTTTCCTTTGGCCTTCTAGTTTCTACTCCTGCTGTTTGCTTCCAATCTCCTGCAGATTTTGAGTCTACCTTCGATTTTTCTTTCTTTCTTTAATATTTATTTGGCTTCCCCGGTCTTAGTTGCAGCACATGGGATCTAGTTCCCTGCCCAGGCATTGAACCAGGGCCCCCTGCATTGGGAGTGTGGAGTCTCAGCCACTGGACTACCAGGAAGTCCCATTCCTTCACTTTTTCTTCTGTTGCTTCCCATTTAACCTTTCCAAACTGCCAGACTGCTCTACACCCCTGCTGTTGGTGGTTGCTAGATGCCTCCACTAAAACTTGACTTTCTGCCAGGAAGAAAGGACCCGCAGCGACATAGTTTTATAACGTCACAAATCTGACAGCACACTCCTTCAAAAGAGTCATCCACTGTAGCTCCATAAAAAGCTAAATAAGGAACCCTTTTACTGAGATCAGAGATGACTAGGGGCAGGGGATAGGAGACCTCTGGTGTTCCAATTATCAGATTTGTGAAAAAAAATTATAAATTTCTTCAATCAAGAGGCTTTATGCCACTTCTTTCCTGTTAAAGGTGGAGTCTCTGTCCAGAAGGTGTAGAAGAGAGAGCGCCAAGATACATTTGAAAATGTTCAGTGTCAACTGACATGAGTGTAGAAAAGGCCCATCTGCTCCTAACAGAACCTGGGGTCAGTGGGATTTGCAGAACCTCACTGGCAGGACAATGGTGGGTAATTCAGTGGGTGCTGGGATCATTAACCACCAGAGATGGTGTGTGCAATCTGGGGAACAGAGTAACAGAGAGCTGTCTGGTCACTCCTGGAGGCACCAGCGAAGCACTGGCGTCTCCCTGAGAAACCACGGCTAACGACATACAGGCTGGATTCCTGGCTTCATGATGAAGCAAATCATTAAATCAATATTTACTGCTTAGTTTTGCAAAACAAAAACTAGTGACTGCTCACCTCCAACTGGTAATGTTTCTATGAATAAAAGCTCTAGGCGTGCTTCACTTCCTCATCTCTGTGATCTGCTGCAGCAACCCTTCCCCTGAGAAGGAGCGAGTCCCTGCAGACCAAAGCTTCTGTTGGGGTTTCTCCTCCACGGCTGAATTTTGTCCTGACAGACGTAGGACCACCCGTCTGGGGATACCCATTCACTCATTTTTGTTCTTAGTGAAATAAGGTTACTCATTAATGAAGCAGGTTAACTAGCTGTCTAGTCAAGGCTATGATTTTTCCAGTAGTCATGTATGGATGTGAGAGTTGGACTGTAAAGAAAGCTGAGCACCAAAGAATTGATGCTTTTGAACTGTGGTGTTGGAGAAGACTCTTGAGAGTCCCTTGGACTGCAAGGAGATCCAACCAGTCCATCCTAAAGGAGATCAGTCCTGGGTGTTCATTGGAGGGACTGATGTTGAAGCTGAAACTCCAATACTTTGGCCACCTGATGCGAAGAACTGATTCATTTGAAAAGACCCTGAGGCTGGGAAAGATTGAGGGCAGGAGAAGGGGACGACAGAGGATGAGCTGGTTGGATGGCATCACCAGCTCAATGGACATGAGTTTGGGTAAACTCCAGGAGTTGGTGATGGACAGGGAGGCCTGGCGTGCTGCGGCTCATGGGGTCGCAAAGAGTCGGACACGACTGAGAGACTGAACTGAACTGAACCAGCTGGCAATAAACTTATTTCCCTGTCCTTAAGGGGAAGAAGCCCACTCAGACAGGCAGAGAAATGTGGGTGGGGGGAATCACTTGATTCAGCATATACTCTGAGAGCAATGGTGTTGAAACCCCCTTTTATGCTGCATCACCCCGCCAGGTGAGCCAGCCTGGGTGCTCAGGCTGGGTAACAGTTCTGTGTGTCTGAATTTGGCTAGACTATCACCTTCCTGAGGGCTGGGATGGTATCCAGTGCCTTAGATGAAGATCTCTTCTAATACTCAACCCGGAGCTTGACGAAGGTTTGGGTTATCTATGGACTGGAGAGAAAGGAAGACCTCTCCAGAGAGAAAGAGATGGTTTCTGGGCTCTTCACAACATCCTTCCTTTCAAAAAGAAGGAGGTGAGCAGAAATAAGGAAAAGAAACACCAAAGGAGGTGGGGCAGTCAGTCCAGAGGTTCCCAGTTGCTCTTAAGCTAACAAAATGAATGACAAGAGAAGGGCTGAAGGACTTCTCTTCCCACAGGGATGCTTTCTGGCTTAAAAATTAATTCATTTTTTCAGAACTGTGTTAAAGTGTCAACTCCTCTAATAGTCCAAAACCGAGGAGACCTTTTTCTGCTAACTAATCAAAAAAAAAATGTTTTTTAACCCCAGGAAGCTATGAGTGTACATGCTAAGTTGCATCTGGCTCTTTTTGACTCCATGAACTGTAGCCTACCAGGCTCCTCTGTTCTTGGGATTCTTCAGGCAAGAATACTGGAGTGAGTTGCCATGCCCTTCTCCAGGGGATCTTTCTCACCCAGGGATTGAACCCACATCTCTTATGTTTCCTGCACTGGCAGACAGGTTCTTTACCACTAGCGCCACCTGGGAAGCCCAAGGTTTGCTTAGATAATTATATAAAAGGCTTCCCTGGTGGCTCAGATGGTAAAGAATCAGCCTGCAATTTGGGAGACTTATGTTTGATCGCTGGGTCAGGAAGATCCCCTGGAGAAGGGCATGGCAACCGACTCCAGTATTCTTGCCTGGAGAATTCCATGGGCAGAGGAGCCTGGTGGGCTGCCCATGGGGTGGCAAAGAGCCAGACATGACTGAGCAACTAACACTTTCACTTTTCATATAAAAGGCAGGAGCGCTAACACTAAATATATATCAGTGATTCTCAAAACTGACTGTGTGTTTGATTCAGCTGTGAAAATTTTCTACACTGAGATTTCTAGCCTCCTATTCAGAAATTCTGTTTCCCAAGGTCTGGGGTGGGATCTGGGAAACGTGTCCTTGGAAATTGGTACCTTGTAAGTAAGTCTCAGCACGATCATGGCAGTCAGCTCCGAGATGCCTTGTTTCATTGCCTAGCATCAGGGCTCTGATACGGACTGTATCCTCCCCAGATTCCCATGCTAAAGTCCTAATTCCCAGTACATAATACCCGTATGTTTGTTGTTTAGTTGCTCAGATGTGTCTTACTCTTTGCGAACCCATGGACTGGAGTCCACCAGGCTCCTCTGTCCACGGGATTTTCCAGGCTGAATACTGGGGTGAGTTGCCATTTCCTACTCCAGGGGATCTTCCCGATGACCCAGGGATTGAACTCATGTCTCCCGCGTCTCCTGCATTGGCAGGCGGATTCTTTATCCCTATGCCACCCAGGAAGCTCTACTCTAACCTTGGGTCTACTGACTTTGACATTGAAAGAACACTTCTTTTGTCTGGGTCTGTTTTCTTATGTATAAAATGAGATCAATTAATTGATCCTTGAGACGTTTTCTTGGCTCCAGCAATTCTTAACTTCTGAAGATGTATTACTTCACTTTCTTTAATAGTTTCCTAAAAACTACATAAACCATGAGGTTCTCCTCTTCTCAACCTGCATTTTAAATGCATATAAGGAACGTATTCGTACATTTTATTTTACGTCATGGGCTTAGGGAGTCATATTTGAATCTTGCAGCTTAATCTATTTTGCTGGTGTAACTTACCACCTCTGTGTTGTACATATTCCTACTTCCCACAGGTTGGGCTGCTGGGAGAGTCTCGAGGGAATGGAATTGTCATTTTGTGGGTCTTCTCTCTATCTCCAGGGCCACTGCACTAACACCTTGAAACTAAGACATTTCAGGTGCAAGTGCAGGCTAATGACCTTGACTAACTTTGTATATGTTGTTCAGCCCTTGGGTACGATGTGATTTTCTATGAAATTCTAAAGGTAAGATTGGTTACTGAAAATTATTTACTATCACCTGGCTTGAGTTAGAAGTAACATGATTTATTTAAAAGTTCAGGAATGGGACATGCCTGGTGGTCCAGTGGTTAAGAATCCACCTTCTAGTGTAGGGGACACAGGCTTAGTCCCTGGTTGGGGAACTAAGATCCCACATGCCACACCTAGAGAGCCCACACACTGCAACTGCTGAGCTTGCTGGCACAAGGAAGATCCCAGCATAGTCAGAAGAAAAAAAAAATCCAGGAATAAATGTGTCAAAAAATTTTTTTCGACAAAAAGCAGCCTTCTACTTCTTTTTATTTGTAACTTAAAAAAAATGTTTCATGGCAGTCACAATGTCCTTAAGCCAGGCATTATCCTTAGTATTATTTTGATATTTCAATACAAAATAAGAAGCTGAGATAGCATATATCCCCATTGCCTTGACCACAGTAGTTATAAGTCAGAATGAATAAAAACCAGAAGCAAGAAAACAGCTGCAACTTGAGCAGGAATGGGATTGTTTTTCCAAAGAAGAAATACTTGGATGATTCTAACATCAAGCAAGAGTTCCTTTATCCCAGCTGCAAACAGGCAGCCAGGTTCACTTACCTCCACCACTCCATGATGGATGGATGTGTACTGTTTCTTCTTCAGCATCACCAAGGTGATGACGATCACTGTTGCTATGACAACACCGCCCACCATGAGCCCAATGATGGCACCTTTGTTGGAACCCACATCTTCTGCAAAGAACACCTTGAAAGCAAATCAAGAAAAAGGACTGTAACTATGGGAGATATATGGATGAGGAATGTGAAAAGTTTCAGTATATCCAGTCTACATTTTATGCCATAAGTTTGAATTGTTGGTCACTCACATTATTCGGTGCACACTTGAAAAAAAGCCGAATAATCCTGACTAAAAATGATGTCTTCAGTTTGTAGAATAATGTACCACGTGCCTTCCTCAGTCCTGGAATGGCCTCCCCCTCCCCCCAATATGTCTTTAGGAAGGCAAATAGCAGCCTGCAAGGATCTGAAACCCTATGATAGGTGGACATGCTGTTAAGTGGGGGAGGGCAGCTCTTAGATCTATCAGAAACTGGAAAGGCACGGTTCATGATTATGAAAGGAGGTCAGTATCTTCCCAGTCACAGCAGGTTTAAACTGGGAGACCTGATGCACGACAGCTACGCCTTAGGTACTTCTCCAAACCACAGACGCCGTCGTTTTCTTAGAAGGACATTTTCAATTCACAGGAACATGCATTCTAAGACAAAGGCATTAAACAGAAGAAAAAAGGCATCTTGTTACCTACTTTAAGCCACAATAATTCTGCAAGACACTAATTAACCTTGAGAAGCATCATATGCTTATAAGGCACTTATTTCAAAGAGAAGCAGCAGTTGGCAACAAGATAAGAATTTTAATAGCCACACACTGACATGTGCTTTCTTACTATGATGTTTCTGGCAACCCAACTAAAAATGTTTTAGTCTTGATGTTTATTTGAGTTAAACATGAAAAGAATTTAGAGAATACTGTGAAGAAGAAATTTATTCAGTGATAAATTTATTATACTACATTCCTTCATACTGTTTGTAAAAGCGAGTCATTATTTTTCATCTTTACTTGAACGGAATTATAAAAGCACACAGCAACTTTTATCATCTTTTATGTAAGGAGATGCTCTTAAGCCAGATCATCTGGTTTCATTACTACAGAATATATACCACGTTTGCTGTATAAATTAATAAAAATAGCTCCCTAAATAATTCTTTCGATATAATCTCAAGATAGTAAAATGACAGTCAAAACTAGAACTGACATCCTAGCAATCTGCAAAGGCAACATGAGATGCAGCAAATAAAGCAAATTTGGAAGACTTTTATTCATGGTTTATCTGCAACAAAACTAGAAACTGTTCATAATTATGCTCCTTTCTAAACAAATATACTCCCTCAACATATTTGTAAAGAACAAATCATTAATTAGCTAATGATACAAGTATGAGGTAATCAGAAATGTGTGTAAGTCTGGACATCTTCCTGTGTCTTTAAGAAAATACTGTAATTTTGTAATATTCATCGCACTAATTATAGTACATTATCTTATCAACTAGTTCAGTAGAGGGAGCTGATTCTCATAATTGCTGCTGCCAGCATTAGTCACTGTCACATTACAGGAGTTCGTGTAATTGCGGAGATGGGTTTTCATGACAGGCACCAGAAAACGCAAAGCCACACATTCATCTTCAGCTCTCTGCCCCACCAGCATCCAACTCTTGAGCAGAATTCCCAGGTTTTTTTTATTAACCTCTTCAGCATCACCCAGATCAAGAGTGACCCTGATTCTATAATAACTGACACTGGATTAACCTGCCAAGGAAAACCATGCTTCAAAGAGTTCAGTGTGCTTTAACCGAACAGATTATGGGAGTTAAGATGCAAATCTGAGTTGCAAGTCAGTTTTGGATTTGCCCTGGTCGTTTACAGTGAAAAGAGGCATGCATCATACTTTACAGGTGCTTCTGTCGGAGTTTAATACTTGGATTTATAAATTTTATTCACAAATATTGGAAAGACAGTTTCCCTTGAAAGGAAAAAGGACACATACACTTATACAAAGAGAAACAAAAATAAAGTGCCTAAGAGCGTCCTTCTCAAGGATTATTACTGCTTTCAGAATTTTACTACCACCTTTATTCACTACTGAATGTGCAGTCAAATTGTTTCCATTATTAATTCAAGCTACTCACTGGACTTACTCTTAAGATGGGAGGAACCCTAACATCACGAAGGACTGACTTACCTGAGGCTTTTGGTAAAGGGCTTTATGTAATTACCTTAAAGGAAATGATGGATGTTTTTTTATTTACTCCAATTCTAACATTTGGGGGGGCGGGGAAGGGTGAGTGTATCTGAAAAGGAAGCCACTGTCTTTCCTGCCCAAGTCTTCTGCTGAACAGCACTGCTGGGGGCAGCGCTCATCCACCCCTTCTACCCACCTCCAGAGGTCCCAAACGTCCTGTCCCTTAGGAAGAATTTAAAGGGTGGGGAGGGGACCGAAGGATTGGCAAGGGATAGGCGAAGAAACCCAGGGAGAGAGTTCCAAACATGAAATTAAGCAAACGGCCAGGAATGCTGTTTTGTGAACCTAAGTAGTATTAGCACCTGTTTATTTGAGATTTTGATCCTTCACACAAACATACCAAAAGGCTGCTGTCCTAGAAAACAGACAGGAAGTAAATTAAAATGGTTGCTAGACTAGAAATTAATTCCATTTTAAGTCCTTTGTGAGTTTAACTGCTTTCTAGACCTATTTTCGTTGTTGTTCAGTCACTAAGTCGTGTCCAACTCTCTGTGACCCCGTCGACTGTAGCACACCAGGCTCCTCTGTTCTCCACTATCTCCTGGCATTTGCTCAAATTCATGTCCATTGAGTCGGTGGTGCTATATAACCATTTCATACACTAAGAACTACCATCTTAAAGGGCCTCTTTTTCTTTTCTTCCTATTTTCATGATGAGCCTATAGGCAAGCATGTTATTTTTGTTTTAATCTTTTCCTTAACTGGATTTCTGGCCCAGGAGGAATGCGAGTCACTTGGCAAGACAGAGTGGCCGGAAGAGGTAGATTATGCCACCTACCAATTTTTAATTATTTTTTTAACTTTCTATTTTGTATTGGGATATAGCCAATTAACAATGTTGTGATAGTTTCAGGTAAACAGCGAAGGCCCAAACTCCCCTCCCATCCAGGCTGCCACACAACACAGAGCAGAGTCTCCTGGGCTCTGCAGTAGGACCGTGTTGGTTATCCATCTTAAAGATAGCTGTATGCACATGTCATCCCACAAGTTCATTCTCTAAGTCTGTGAGTCTGTTTCTGCTTTGTAAGTTCATCTGTATCATTTATTTTTTCACCTACCAATTTTTATTTATTTTTTAACTTTTTATTTTGTATTGGGATATAGCCAATTAACAATGTTGTGATAGTTTCAGGTAAACAGCGAAGGGACTCAGCCATACACATACATGATCCATTCTCCCCCAAATTCCCCTCCCCATCCAGGCTGCCACCTACCAATTTCTGATGATGAACTTCATATCCTGAATCATGTCGGAATTCTGCATCCATCTTCACTTCAGAGATCTCTTCCGTCTTGATGTTTGTTAATCCCGAACCTGTATCACACCATAAGCATTGTACCATAATCAAAACACACAGGCCAGTCCATTTGTTTTATCTATAAACAATATCATTACAACACAAAGCCTACCAGAAACTTCCTCTAAGCCTAAAGTTAGACAAAAATAGATTAACGACTTTCTTCAAGAAAAATGACACCCTATATTTAAATCCGTAATCACTACCTTTTTTCAACAAAAAGAAATTAAAGATTAAAGAAATTTGAACTTAAGGCTTCTATTGCCTTTAAGCACATGCTATAATTTTTTTTCTTAATGGGGAAAAATAGAAGTTAAATGCTAGTTGGGAGGGTGGCAAGGATTTGTTCCTAGAATATGCTGGCTTGGTTTAGGGGCTTATAGTTTAGCCTATAATGTGTCTCTTTCCTTCAGGAAAAGTAATAAAAGGCTTTAAAAATGAGCATTAATTACTTGGTAGAACAAAACTGCTACTTTGGGACTTTGTTCCTATTACAAATAAATTATGCTCATGCATCTATGCAGTGAAGCTCTGTAAAAATTGTATCATTTATTTAGTAAAGTGATTTAGTTGCAAATATTAATACAAAATGTAACTGGTTCATCTGCTGAATAAAGAACTGCAGTATGTAATTTTTGAAAAATGTTTCTGTGGGACTAAGACAATTTCTACCGTACTAATGCTTCTTTATAAATTACTATATGATCCTTACACTAATTGTTATCATGAATTTAATTTTTCTGATAATTTGAAGTTTAAAAACAAAACACAAACTAAGTTTTAAAACCCAAACTGAAAGAGTACAGTATAAATATGATTTACATGTTGTAGCATTTAAATATCAAAAGTCTGAATTTTAGGATGAGAATGGCTTCCAAAATCACCTGTTTTCTGCTTTCCCACCCAGGGGTAAACTCTCAGCTCTACTTGAAAAGAGAGGAATAGATCAGTTTGCCTGCATTTTCAGACAGCTCTGTCTACTAGAATGGTGTTTCTTACACTAAGCCAAAATCAGTTTCCTTGTAACTTCCACTCTTTTTTCAACACAGAACAAGCCTGAACCTCCCTTCTGCACAATAGCCTTGAACAGATCAGAAACTCAAGAAGAGATGTCACGTTCCTGCTGATTTTTCTCCTACTTGGGCTCCAAGTTCCTTCAGCTCCCATGGGACCTAATTTCTTGCTTTTGGCCTATCTCTCTCACAATCTTGTCTACAAGGTGCTGTGAACCCTGTCACACATCTTGTTAAAAGCGAAAAGCAATGTCCACAGCATATGAAGGGCCAGTCTAACAGCACACTCTATACAAAAGAGACAAGGGGACAGTTTGACAGGATCCAGGGAGCTCATGCTGGTCGTGACATATCACTGATTCCTTGGCCAATTGCTCAAAGAGCTTCCACTTAACAACCTATTCAAAGATGGACCCTAGATCGATGTCAGTCTCCATCCGGAGCAGCCTGTGATGCTGTCTTCTCATCAGAACTATGTTTTTCTTATTCCTGTCTTCCCGGGTCTTGCTAATCCACAAAGATCAGTGAGAGCGGTTCTATGATCTTGCCCTCAAGTTCTCCTAGCCTGTGATTTACCTGGGTCCTAGGGACTTACACTTGGGTAGAGAAGTGTGGCAGTTTAAAAATATAGCCACTAATTATAGATACTCTTAGCATCAAGAGGTGGGACTTAATTCCCTTGTGTGTAGCCCTGATATAGAGACCTGCTTCTGATGAACAGAATGTAGCAAAAGTGGTGCTGGATGACTTGAGGCTGGACTGAAAGGACAGCTTCCTTTGTAATCTCTCAGATCACTTGGTCTGAGGAAAGCTGGCTGCCATGTTGTGAGGACACTCAAGCAGTCCTATTAAAAAGACTCACACGGGCAGGCACCGAGGTCTCCTGCCAAGTGCCACGTGAGTGAACCATCATGGAAAAAAACCTGACCAGCCCAGCCGAACCTCAAGCCCTTAGATGCATGCAGCTCTGACAGATGTCTTGACTGCAACCTCCTGAGAGACCTTGAGCCTTAAGCATCCAGCTAAGCCATGCCTGAGATCCTTGAAATTCATTATAAGAAGAGAAATGTTTATTTTTAAGTTGCTAAGTTATGGGGTTATTTATTATATAGTAATAGATAGCTATCACAAAAGACTGTGTGCTCAGGTGTGTCTCTTTGCAATCCCATGGACTGCAGCCTGCCAGGCTCCTCTGTCCACGGGATTTTTTTCAGGCAGGAATACTGGAGTGGGTTGCTATTTCCTTCTCCAAGGGAATCTTCCTGACCCAGGGATCAAACCCACGTCTCCTGTGTTTCCCGCACTGGCAGGTGGGTTCTTTACCACTGCGCCACCTGGGAAGCCCATTACAAAGGACTAGTGCCTTCTTTTCTCATCTTCATCTTTCTAGGGCTTTGATTTCCTTTTAACAAAAGACCATTCTCTTCAGTATACACATGAAAGACAGAAGCACCATCAAAGCGGGACACTTTCTCCTTCTCTCATCTTTTAACTGGTCCGCTCAGCACACTGACCGTCCCTGACCCCTAACCCTGTTGCAAGAACTGTAAGGCTCTCCATTCTCATTTATGTTCCTGCCTTAAAATGATCAGCACTTTCTAATAAATTTCATCTTACTCTGATCTCTAATCTTCCTGATACAAGTTTTTATTCGGCTGTGACACTAATGCTTGTTTATCCCTCATTAGTTGTACATTTTTCTCTTTCTACAAACCCTTTTAAATCTGAGGTCTTTTTGAACTAAAGTCATTTCTTTATACCTTACCTCTTTCTGTCATCAGGATCTAACAATGCAACAGTTAAAGCTGTATTTCTGAGATGTTAAGAAAACTGTCTTGAATACTCTTTCCTTCAAGACTTGTGAGACAGAATAACCACATTATAAAAAGGTAAAGAATGAGCTAGCTCTTCATTCAAGATTTTAAAAACCCACACTCTTCCTGAAAGGATACCAAGAGTATTTTCAATGGTCAAAAAATTTCCAAATTCACGCAGTAAGTCGGAACAACAGATAATTAATTATGGCACAACAGCTTGCAGGACTTTCAGCAGAAAAAAGAGTTCATTTTTTGTACAGCGTGTATAGTCAGTCACCGAAGAGCCTTTCATTAAGCAAATCTCATTTAAAGGGGAAAAACTAATAAGCTTTCACCAGGGAAATATCGTTGATAATAAAAGCTGAAACTGTGTCTTGTGAGATGTGATGATTTAAGAAGATGTACATAAATCACATGGACCTTTGCTTGCAGGTTTACCCTCTGCAATCCCTGAGTTGCTCTGATTCTGCTCTAAGCCCTGCTGGGACTCTTGTTCTCTAAGTCATGGTGAGTCAGGAATAGCCTGCTGTTCATCTGCAGAAGCTTTCTCAAAGGATCTGGTTTTCTTTATTAGGACTGGAGAAGGGTGGTTAAATTATAGTGGAAACATACCTCTGAGACATTGGGGGTTTAGTTTCAGACCATCGCAATAAAGTAAATATTGCAATAAAGTGAGTCATACACATTTTTTGGCTTCCCAGTACATATAAAGGTTATGTGTGCACTGCACTGTAGTCTATTTCTTAAAAACAATGTGTGTACCTTAATTAAAAATACTTTATTGCCAAAAAAGGCTACCCATCATCTAAGCCTTCATCGAGTTGTAATCTTCTTGCAATAGTAACATCAAAGATGATTATCACAGATCACCATGATATAATGATAATAAAGAAGTTCGAAATAACCTGAGAGGTACCAAACAGTGACCTAGAGACACGAGTTGAGCAAATGCTACTGGAAAAATGGAGCTTGCTTATCTCAGGGTTGCCACAAACCTTCAGTTTGTAAAAAAAATGCAATAACTGTAAAGTGCAATAAAGTGAGGTATGTCTCTATTTATCTTCTTTATTCTGGTCAAATGGTGTAACTCGTCCTTCAGAGTCTTTTTCTTTCAGGAAGTAAGCCTAGTGGAGTAGCTATAAAGTCACTGTCCCCAGAAATCACTACTGATATTATGGTTTCCCTCTGTGACATTACATTCTAGAAGTTACTGTGTCCTGGTATTTCAGATATGAAAGTCAAGGAGAAGTCCTTTTCCTCAGCTGTGATTATACAAAAGCCCTTTCTCTACTTGTTTCCAAGTGACAACAGTGATTGTGTAAAAAACATGCCATCGGTTGAATGACATGATGGGACAATCTTGGAAGGGTCTTCTAAGTTCAGGAAGAAAAACAATACAATTTGGCACAGTAGATTCAAGCATGTGGTCTTAGAAAATGTGATGATGAAGAACCAAAACTAATGCTATTCAATAGAAAACGTGGGGGGAAAATTGATTCACGGGTCCAAAAGACTCATTACAAGTGCAAAATACACAGGGCATATGTGTATTAATACACACGCAGCAGATAAAGTTATTCAGAAACATACCTGAGTTAGAGTCTCCCTTACTTTCTCTCTGAGAACTCTTTCCCATCTATGGCCCTCTCCTGGCGGAACTCAAGTTTTACAACAGTGTAAGCAAGGAAGACTGGCCTGGGTCACTCTCTCATCCATGCAGAACTCTTCTCCTCTTTGCAAATGGATGTGCTCCAAACCTTTCAAAACCCATCCCGAAGTTCATCTCCAGCAATGCACCCCTCGGTTAATGGCCCACCTGCTCACATTCCAAACATCACAAGGTGGTTTACACTTTCTGTTGCTTTGAATTTCCCTGTCTTTCTAATTCCATCTCATCTTTCTAAATATGCAGAGTATGGTTCTTCTATGCTACTTCAAGTTCCTAAGAGCAAGGACCTTATCACTTCAATTCTTTCAACCCTCCAAAGCAGCTAAGGGGTCTTCATAAAATAAAAGGAGTATTGCCAATGTCACAATGGGGACTTTAGAAAAGGCTTCTTCCCATCTCTATGTATCCTCTAACTCTTAAAACAAATTGCTTTCATTTAAGAATGTATGGAAAAGTCCATTTCATGTTTAAAAAAAAAAGACTTTGGTGGTGTTACCTCTTCCTGGGTATTTCAGTAGGAACATAATGGCCCTGTGTGCCCAATATAGCAACTTCATAAAATGTATTGAGTGAGTGCTTCTAATTCACACTGTATGCTTGTGGCTGAGAAGCATCTCTTCCTTTAAAAATAAAGTAGGAAGTGCCATGAAAAAATGGCCCAAGGCAAAGGATCAACCTGAGCCGGTCTCAGATGCAGTTAGAACGGAACCAACCCTCAGCCTTGAGTCCTAGCAGTGGGCTGAGCAGGCTGGGGATGTGTCAATTGCCTATTTCTTGAAATTCACTTGTGTGACACGGGCAATAAGGAAGATGTTAGGCGAGCTGAAGCTGTGCCTGACTTACTGTAATTTATGTCTCTGAAAAGCCCTACAGAAAGGGATCATAGAATCAAGATCGGCTGTCAAGATCAGTCACTCCACCATCCCTGATGCCCTGTTAATTACACTGCAGAGGCACGAAGAAGCCACAGGCAGACTCTGAACTTCTCAGTGACAGTGGCTGGAGGCAGATGCAACCTGAACCTGAGCTGGAGGAAAGAGGGGCAGGGGCCTGATTCTGGCTGCATCTGAACAGGGGATCAGAGGTCAACAACCTCCTAGCATTAACATGTCCCTGTGAGGTTAACACCCTGTTCCGAGATTACTGCAGGGGACGTTATGAGGATACAGAGGGAAAATATGGGTAGGGTTGCACTCTTGGGAGTAAAATCTTCCCAAAATATATATAGAGATTTGCCAGTTTAGTTAACTTCTCTCCTCTCTCTGATCCACTGAAAGCAATGGTGCTATCAACTGGGTGAGGTTGTGCATGGGGTCAAAACCAGGCATGTATATGCTTTTGTTGTGTGTAAAAGTAAATTTAAGACCTAGGCTCAACACAGAACAAAGGTGAAAACGTGTTTCTTCTTAACGTTCAGGAAATTACAAAAAAAGAGAAGTGTCCATACTAGTGTTAATGGGAATTTAAAGTAGCATAAAAAATAAAGGACTTGTATGGAAAATTAGGCATGGGATTTCTGCTGTGTTTTAGACACTCATCAAGAATAACTATATACAAGCCACAAAAGATAAAATGAAAATATTTCTGGGCTCTAAAGATATTATAATTCTGCTATTTTTAGGAAGACACGTCTAACAAGAACTGAAGTTTGAGCCCAGTTCAGTTAGAAACGGAGCATCCGGATACCAAACAAGAAAGGAAGAAACGAGATGCTCCTAGAAGTAACCAGGTCGCCACCAGCTGGAGTCTACCTCTGTGTAGGTTTCCATTTTTCGAGGAAAGATAGGGTCTCTAGAACCCTCTCCACTTAAAAAAGGAAAAAAAAATCCCAAGCTTTGGAAGGGCTCCTTCTCATTGTTTCAAAAGGAACGCTCAGAAAGAATTAAAAAAAAAAAAAAAATCACCTAATTGGGAACTTGGGAAATGAAGTGTAAGGAAAAACAAGGGAGAGTTTTAAAGTGTGTTTTCCACGGTCCTTTCACATCCTGCTTCTCCAACCTTGCAATGCGGAGGGACTGACCCCAGAGAAAAGGGCTGCGTCTGCCTAAGCGCTGGACACGGTGGGAGGAGGGTACCCGGGTTATACCTGGTCGAGTGGTGAGTCCTCGGTCGGCAGCAGGGCGGGCGTCAACAGGCTCGACTGGGTACAGGAAGCAAGACACACAGAAAGCAAACGACAAATCGAGATGGTTAAGTTGTGGCTCCTGAACACAGCGCAGGGAAAAAAGCATATATAAAAAAAGGAGCAGCTAGAAAAGAACCACAGTTAATCTCGAGCATCAAGGATGGGAGGGGTACCACTTCAAAAGGCTTATCGCTATTGACGTGCCAATCCTGCTCCTTAAGTTTTCCAATAAAAGCACTCACCAGGATACGCGGCAACATCAAAGGAGAGGGGCTGGTGAGAGTGGGTTTTCCCTCCCAGTGAGTTTAGAGATAGTTTCTTGGCTTTTGATTAGAAATAAGATACATGATACCCAGTCCAGTGGAAAATCTTAAAGATAACTCCTTTTACAACTGTCCAACCTTATCTTATTTCACAGTTAATTAACTACAAAAGGACTCAGTTAAATCCTCAGGGCAAATGCAAATAGGAATTTATCAGGAGAACAAAGCTTCACCACATAATCTGCCATTTAGGAAATCAAGTTTGTTCCCAGTTTGAGGGAGGCAGAGGTAAGCCAGAGTTTATCTCCCTCTCTGTGTTTTCTTTTTTTTCCTCTTTGTATTTTTAAAGACTGGTTTCTATTTAACAGATGACATACAGTTGAAATATATGAAGTGAGAGTATTTCCTTTTGTGTTTGTCGACTTTCACAATTTTGGGTTTGACCCAAAGAAAACACTGACAGCAGCACAATAGTGTCCACTATTATTTACCATTAGCTGGTATTTCCAAAGTGCTTCTAGTTCTCAGAAAATATTAACTTGAACTTACCCTGGTCTTTCAAGAAATGGGCAAGGGAGAGAAACAAAGGTTTTAGGATTAACAATGGACAAGGGGACAGCGAAGCCAGGTCGTTTGTCGCTCTTTAGCCGCTAAGTCATGTCTGATGGTTTTGTGACCCCATGGACCGTAACCCCCCCAGGCTCCTCTGCCCATGGGATATCCCAGGCAAGAATACTAGAGTGGGTTGCCATTTCATTCTCCTCCTTCCTGACCCAGGGATAGAACCCACGTCTCCTGCACTGGCAGGTAGATTCTTTACCACTGAGCCACCTGGGAAGGTCAGTAAAGCCAGGAAGGAGGGATAAAGCCTCTTGGGTATGGCCCTGGAAATAGAAAGGTAAGAAGATCAGAAAAAGTGAGCAGTGGTGTCCGTGGGAAGAGAAGGTGTCCTGGACGGGATGGCATTTGGATCAGCAGTTTCAACAGGACCATACAGCTTAGGGATGCATACAGCCCAGGCATTCAAAGATGGGATTATATGCCCAAGTCAGTTTTGAATGCCACACACTGGCAGGAACAGTGAGGGAGAAGAAAATGGCAGCAAGCCAAGTCTTCAAAACAGGAGAAGAAAACGTTGCTGAGAATACCAAGACATTTGGATACATCCAAAGGAAAAGGTGATCTGGTCCTTTATCATGCACCCTGGCAGCATGAGAAGGGAAAGGGTGGTGGAGACAGCCAAACCTGATATTTACAGTTAAGTGACCAAGGGCAAATGACCACATCTGAGGCTGTTTTTTAATAAGTAAAATATTAATAGAAATAGTAACTCTTATCTTCTCATTGTAACGAGGAAACAAACATTTTTAAAAATCCATTTCAGAAACTCTCCAATACTATAACATTGCATTTATTAAATATCCTACTTATGAATTAATCTATGACACCTATTGAGAGGATGACTAATACTCTGTTCACTATCAAATGAAGACCTACTTCCTTCTGCAACTCACAAATACATGTGAGCAATACTGTTTCTCTGTATTTCATCCTTTTTCCATTGTATAAGAGACTTTCTTACTCCTTATAAAATGGTGTTCACGGAAGGATTATTGTACTTTTTGAGGACTTCCTGATGACAGGAGCCCCAAATGGTGCTTCAGATGAAGAAAAAGATACCAAAATCACAGAGCAAAACCTTCATATCAGTGGTTAAATCATTAGCAACTGTGACTCAGGGGAAAGCAGCTGAGTTTGTGGTTTAAATCTTGGTTGAAGACCTGGTAGTCATTCTTGGGGTCCATTTTAATGCCACTACTTATACTCTCAGTGTTCCTGGGCAAATGTCATCCTTCCTGAACCTCAGTTCTGTCACCAGGAATCTAGGTTTTCCCAGGGCTGAACACGCACATGTATGCCAAAGACCTTTACAAATGATGAAGCCCTATTCCTGAATTACTCAAAGGAATATGGAAACACATCAACTGTGCATAGAAAAAAGCCTGAAAGATACTATCACAAAAAACTATCATTAGTTTATTGTGGGTGAGAGATCACTCCCATAAATTTCTCTGCCTTTTTGTTTGAAGGTTGCATGTATTATTTGAAAACAGTAATTAATACTTTTTCTGTTTTTTGGGAAGATAACAATAGTTTTAGTGACGTAAACCTTAGTTTAACAATGTGAGGCTGATTTAATATGAATAAATATTCAAAAAATACGGTATTGTGTTCAGTGATCAGACACCTATGCATTTTAAAAAAGATAATCACATCACTGTAAAAAAAAAACAACAAACAAAAAACACTGACAAGACAAAGGAGTGTATTATTCCCAATCCAAAATAAATATTTCTAATTTTTCAAAGAGACCATTTGAGCCAGAAGGTAACTTCAATATAAAGTAACTTCAGTAGTGTTCAAAACATGTTACTTGGGCTGTGTAGTAAATTACACATAAGAAACACGAAAACTTTAGCAGAAATGTGTTATTTCACTGCCTGCAGCAGCTTTGCATCAAGTAGTCCCCTACAAAAAGAGAGAAATAGAAGGGTAGCAACTCAAGGACTTCTGAGTTTGTTGGTTCTGGTGTTCACTGCATTAATAATAAACCAATTCTAAGCTAAAAGTCGCCCAGCATAAACTCTCCTCCCCACCAGTCCCAAGGTGATACAAGGGCAACAGGAAACCAGTTTTACACATTGATTAAGAGGGGCCTGAAAAGGCCTGGCTTCCAGGTTTGATGAAGGACATGATTTAATCCCATTTTCTCCATTTTAAAAGTGCTTTGTTCATTGCTGCATTATAGCTAAGTGAAAATGGACCAGGGGGCTATTTCTCGATGCAATCACACACATCCGGTCTTACAAGACCTCTTGTGCCTCTGGAGGAATACTAGAGCACTCTGTGCAGACAAGCTGACTCCTGGCCACAAAGACTTTCCAGCAGCCATTGCATTTTCTGGATCTTCAGCCTGGCCTGTTCAGGGAGTCATGCAAATACAGAACAGACACAAATGCTATCAACACAAAAGCTTTCAGCCAGATGATTTCATGATCCGTGAGAACAACTGTTTTAGGAACAACAGCCTCACTTCGGTTTAGCCATTTCAGTTTTGTGGCTCAGAAAAACCAGAGAATAAAAATCCCCAAAGGCAAACTGCAGCTGGTCAAAGAGCTTAAAATATTGGAAAACTGTTCTGTGATACACTTATTTTTTTCAATATAAATTAAAAGAATGCCTGGGTGATTGACCCTCTGTGTGGATCTGACTGATCGTTCTTGAGAAAAACAACAAATTCTGGTAGGCCTTTGAAGCTCTGATGATGATAAGGATTGCAGGAACAATGAAAGGAAATCCTTTGAGAATTTTAGATATTCTCACTAGCCCTGTATAGGAGCACATGTCGTTAAGATTAGCAAGGAACGAGGCTCTGGGGAGAGCAAGAAGAGGAAGATGGGGAGAAAAAGTGAGATTTTAGGACTATTATGTGCTCTGTTGCATTCACTAATTTTAAGACTTACATACAGTGAGTCTTCTAAATATGAACCTTTGAGTGGCAAACTTTCAAAGAAGTGAATGTGCGGTTGCATACTGAGTCACGTCAGTTAGCTCACGTGTCTGGGGTACACTGTGCAGGCGGATCCTCTACAGGTGGCTGTGCTTTTCTGTAATTTACTGCACAGTACAGGACAGAGTTCAGTAGGACAGTATCTTTATTTCAAGCCCAGGATGTCCAGAAGCAAGTGTAAAAGTAGCTGGTCCTACTGTACTTTTCAAGGTACTGTGCTGTGAGATGAAACGTGTTTTCTTTTTTCGTTTGTCTGTTTTACTTAATTCAGTGATGTTTACTTTTTATGTACTATGTGTCACTCAGTCATGCCCGACTCTTTGTGACTCCATGGACTGTTGCCCACCAGGCTCCTCTGGCCATCGGATCTCCCAGGCAAGGATACTGGAGTGGGATTGCTATTCTCTTCTTCAGGGTATCTTCTGACCCAGGGATCCAACTTGTCCTCCTGCACTGCAGGCAGATTCTTTACCGTCTGAGCCACCAGGGAAGCCCCTTTTATGTATTATTTGTGTGAAATGCATTATACATCTATTACAGTACAGTACTATCTAGCCGGTTGTGTTAGTCGGGTACCTAGGCTAACTCTGATGAACTTACGAACGAACTGGATTTACGAACATGTGCTCAGAATGAAACTCCCATTCGTATGTAGGGGACTTAATGGATACTGTTTAGGTGATAGGGCGACTCTCCGAGACAAGCTGTAAAACTTCTCTGATAAGGTCCCGGTTCTACTTTTTTAAAAAGAAAGCTATCACTGAACGTTTCCTACATTTCAAGCACTTTACTAAGAGCTTTTCATACCATCTTATTTAATGCGTACACCCTTTGAGTTAGCTATTATTATCAACTTCATTTTATAAACTAGGAAATAGTCAGAGACACTTTGTGACTTGGCCCAGATCACATAGCTGGAATTTAAACTCTGATGCACAGCATTCTGGAGTGTGGGATGGCGGGGAATGTGGAGGTCTTTTGGACTGCCACTGTGATAGGAGGGAGGATATTAATGGCATTCAATAGCTGGGGACCTGGGATGCTAGACGGAATGCACAGGGCAAACTCATACAAATAAACATTGTCCTGCATCCCACACAGCTTCCTAAATTCCTCCTGCACTTTTTGTGGTTGTTCATGTGAGTTGCTCAGTCATGTGCGACTCCTTGTGACCCCATGGACTGTAGCCCACCCGCTCCTCTGTCCATGGATTTCTCCAGGCAAGAATATAAGAATACTGGAGTGAGTTGCCATTCCCTTCTCCAGGGAATCTTTCTGACCCAGGGGTCAAACCAGGGTCTCCCACACTGAGGGCAGATTCTTGACCATCTGAGCCACCAGGGAAGCCCTGGACATTTATGTATTGATGATTATGTGAGCCCAGAACCTAACTCAGCTTTATGTGTAAATACAAATCATTTCTGCATAGTCCTTACTGTAACCTGGATCTTCCCAGAGCCCACCAATGGATAATATGAAGAAAAACTTCAGTGCAGGACCTCTGTATCAGTCTGCATCTATATTTGTTACATCCATAACGGGGCAGACACTTGACTGCTATGTTTTCCACTGGTAGTCAAGCCTGAACACTTATTGAAACATTTACTTTGACGTCCATTATATTGACTAACCCCCTAAACACTGTCAGCTCATTTTAAGATTCATTAAGAAGACATTTTAACATTTAGAAGAGGAGGGTTGGTCTGATGATGGTGAAAAACAGCACTCAAACTCTGAGATCTTAACTATTATTGCCTCTAATATTCTTCTGCAAGAGTTGGCTGTTATTCAATAACTTCCTTATTTAATAAGAATATTAGCTCTTTTAATGAAGCCAACAAAGGTCTGTCTAGTCAAGGCTATGGTTTTCCCAGTAGTCATGTATGGATGTGAGAGTTGGACTGTGAAGAAAGCTGAGCGCCGAAGAATTGATGCTTTTGAACTGTGGTGTTGGAGAAGACTCTTGAGAGTCCCTTGGACTGCAAGGAGATCCAACCAGTCCATTCTAAAGGAGATCAGTCCTGGGTGTTCTTTGGAAGCAATGATGCTAAAGGTGAAACTCCAGTACTTTGGCCACCTCATGCAAAGAGTTGACTCATTGGGAAAGACTCTGATGCTGGGAGGGATTGGGGGCAGGAGGAGGAGGGGATGACTGAGGATAAGATGGCTGGATGACATCACCGACTTGATGGACATGAGTTCAAGTGAACTCTCGGAGTTGGTGATGGACAGGGAGGCCTGGCGTGCTGCAATCCATGGGGTCGCAAAGAGTCGGACACGACTGAGCGACTGAACTGAACTGAACTGAGGCAATCTATTTCCCAGTCAGGGCTCCAGAGGCACTCAATCATAGACTTTGTCCAACTGGGTATCAATCTTGGCAACACTCAAGTGTCCTGAGGTATGTATTTAGTCCATTGCTGTTCTGCAATATTGCCAAACCATTTTGTACTTGACCCTGACCTTTTGAATCAGTGATCCAAATGGATCACTTTGGGGGAAAGCCAGGATAGTAAGTCCAGTGTTCCTTCTTTGGATTAACTTGCAAGAGAAGGAGGGGAAAAAAAAAAAATCACAGTATGCTTTCTAACTTGGACCAACACTTAATTGTTTCTTGCTTGATTTGCTGACCATGGCACCAGGGGCTTGATTTCAGAAAGCTGCTCTACTGAAATGAAATAATTCCTTTTGCCATTTCTACATAAAAGGAACAGTCACTATTTCTCCTCCCCACCCCCCGCTTTTTTTCCTAAACAAAATCAGTTTGGTTACTATTTAGAAAGTTTAACATAAGAAGCATGTTTAAATAGAATGCATGTAAGTTTTAACCGTGATCATGTATACGTGTATGAATACATATAGGGTCAAGATCAGAGAAGGCAATGGCACCCCACTCCAGTACTCTTGCCTAGAAAATCCCATGGGCGGAGGAGCCTGGTGGGCTGCAGTCAATGGGGTTGCTAAGAGTCGGACATGACTGAGCAACTTCAATTTCACTTTTCACTTTCATGCATTGGAGAAGGAAATGGCAACCCACTCCAGTGTTCTTGCCTGGAGAATCCCAGGGACGGGGGAGCCTGGCGGGCTGCCGTCTATGGGGTCGCAGAGAGTTGGACATGACTGAAGCGACTTAGCAGCAGGGTCAAGATAAAATACTTAGGGCATATGAAGGCAGATTGATTTAACTGTTGGTGTTATTTATGCTATTAATATAATAAATGCAAAGTTCAGTTTCCTTCATTAAAGACAACCAAGGAAACATGTAGGCTGATATTTACATATGAAGCACTTAAGCTCTTAATACTTGATAGACAAAGGGAAATTTTGAAATTCAGGGAAGGCAACACCTTCAGGGATTATTATAACTTTTTGCTATTCTCTATTGTGTTGTGTGGAACTACGCACTGCACTTCTTTGTCTTCACTAAATTTGAAGAGTTAACATAAACAGGGCTACAGTATCTTTATCTTCATTAAGCTTTGCATGGTTCACATTTTTAAAGGATACACCGAATATTACAACAAACATCAACACTAATATCTGTGAATTAATTTCACTTTGCTGCTAATTCAACTTCTGTTGTTAGCTTTCTAAATCTCTTCCCATAAACTTTACCCATAAATAAATTACAATTTATAGTCTCTATTACTTGTGTGTGTGTTCATAAAAATGATTTAGGTAAACTCTAAAGTACGTTTTATCCTACTTTTCCAAAATCAATATATAACTGAAAATATTAAACGGGGACATTTCATTTATGGAAAATATATACTTAAAGATATGTGAAAGGTCTTAAATTATAAGCAATTGATGGGCGATTTCTTTATAATTTTAGAAGCACACTGGAGATAAATAAGTTCTCAGTGGCAGGGGTAATTTTTAATAAAAATAGTCTATGTATTTAAGTTTTTCTGTAAAAAGCTAAAACCTGGACATAAATGACAAACTACACATTTAACACTATTTGGTATAAAAAGGGCATAAAGGACTGCAATTTGCTACTAAAGTTTGTGAGACCTCATACATGTTACCTATTTTTCTGTCAATTAACCCGTTATCTTAAAAGAAAAGAGGAAATCTTGCGTGTGTTCTATTTACAAAATGAGATTGGACATTTTTTGCAAACAATTCTCATTTGAGATTGAGTGATGAGGATTTTAAATGACCAAAATGTATTTATCTTTAAAAAAATGACACAAGTAGCATTCTAGTAATAATATAATTTCATAAGTCACCCAGCTCTTTGATACTAAATCTCCTTATACTTTTTGCATGTTAGAATTGTTTTTATAAATGGTAGTCTTAACTACTTTTACATTATAAATAACACTGCTGTTTGTATCTGATATTATTACCAAAAGGTACCTTTTTCCAAATGAATAAAACAAATTTGTGGTGATTACCCCTCTTATGAGAGCAGTCTATATTAAAGATTTTTTGCAATGGTTCTTAAAAAAAGTTTCTCCAGTGCACTTAAGGTCTAAAACTGGATTTATATTTAGCTGGAGGAGTAACTGACTGTGTCCTGAGGTATCCATACTACAAATATCCATATTACAAAACTGCCATCAAAAGTCGTTACTTTAACAAAGAAGAATCACAGATAAAATCCTGTGTTCTTGAAAAATAAACTATTAGTATATCAAAATCAAGGTGTTCCCCTGTTTGAAATTTCATACTTCTGGAACATGTAATGGAATAAGAACTAAAAAATTCTCTCTGCCCAATAGAAACTATCTGAAAAGTTTTGCTAAGAAATCCCTGTGAAAGAGTATATATATAATCCATTGTGCCAGTTTATTGACAGGGAAAAATCTTGCTTCTTTGAATTATCAAAGGAAGTAACATTTAGATTAATGTGCTTCTTAATTTTGACAAACGCTTTGTATTTAACTTTCTAAACCTCAAACTGTGTTAACTCTTAAGCAAAATTACATTTCATGATCTGAGTGTTTCTTTCTCTTTGCCTTTCACATTTAATGCAATCCGAAATTTAATGCACTAAAATAAATAACTGACGAGGACCTTTTGGGTCCCTTTCAAACCTCCATTTATACAGGCCCCATCGAAATTTCTCTGTTCACTGAGTGAACTGCGATTTCCGTAATTCCATCACCTGTTTTCTTTGAAGGTGGGCATTTGTGGCCACTGTCTCAAGGACACTAACTGGGTGCTGTGCTTTCATTCCAGAACCAACAAAACACCTCTTTTGTTAGCTTGGGCTTCTTACCTTCGTTTTCCGTGTTGGCGGGCACAGAGTCGACCCCGAAAGGATGCCAGGGCTGGAGGTCGTCCAGGCTGAACTCGCCATTCACGGGAAGAAGCTCCACGGTGGTTTTGGTTTCGGTCAAAGATGGCATGAGAGCATCATTGCCGTAGCTGATCCTCGGCTCACTGATTATGTTGGCCAAGACATCGTCCGAGTAGTTTTGCTCTTTCTGCAGCAGCTCATCTAAACCAAACAAAAGCCACATCTTGGGTGAGTAACAACAGTTACAACAGAAGCAGCGGCAGCGGCTACCGCTTCCTGTCTGCTAGGCACGACTGCAAGGCACGATTTTATTTACGATGTGGGTACTGTTACCACCTCCATCCTATAGACAGGAAAACTGAGGCACACGGTAGATAAGCCACTTATACAGAATCATAGCTAACAATGCCCAAGGTAAGATTTGAGCCCTGGGAGGATGGCTTAGACCAAGGTGGATGCTCTCAACTGGTGCACCACTTCCCCCAGTGAGAAACCTGGAATAGTCCTTCCCTCCAAACACAGGTAGATTCTCCTAGTCGACAGGGATCGCAGAGGAATGGAGAGCATGCTTCGGTGGGGTGTTTGCAGTGCCTCAGTAAGCCAGGTATAGTTTCTTTCAAGCTGAAGGACATATCTAGTGAGTTTCTAGTCTTTCCATGAACATGTGTAAGAACAAGAAAAGCGTAAGTAACAGGCTGCCTGCTTGCTCCACTCCTGAACAGTTCTCATTGTTTTGCCTTGAAAACAACCTGTCTTCCTCAAATGTTCCCAGGGGCTGCACAATACGTGTTCTGAGGCAGCAAAGCAACAAGCCCCTAGCCCTGCTGGTTGTGGCCTTGCAGACATGAAGCTCTGTGCCAGCCTTCTCTTCTATGGGGTACACAGCCCTGCCTGCCAACATTCCTCACGGGCTATCAACCCAAACATCCTGTCTTTCTCCTCTGCTGCTTCTCCTTTCAAAACATACTATCAGAGTGTAAAGAACCCACCTGCCAATGCAGGAGCATTAGGTTCGATCCCTGGGTTGGGAGATCCCCTGGAGGAGGGCATGCAACTCATTCCAGTATTCTTGCCTGGAGAATCTCATGGACAGAGGAGCCCAGCGGGCTACTGTCCACAGGGTCACAAGGAGGTTGGACATGACTGAGCGACAATAACAACAAGGGCGCTGTTACGGTGGTAAATCTTACATCTGCGCCTCATAAAACACGCACAGCATTTCAGATTGCAGCAAATCATGGTGTTCCCTCATTTCTCTTTTATCTCTAATACCGTTGGCAGGAAATTTCCTCCAAATGGCCGCTAAAATGTAGGGAGCCCCGTGGTGGTTAATTTTCCTGGTTTATTATATTCATTTTCAGAAAATGAAAGAATGAAATATTCAAGAAACATTACATTTTCGGTAGAGTGAAAAGCACTTAGACGTGAAAGACATTTTTGGTACCAAAGTAGAAATCCCCTTTTCTATCTCAATGAGACACAGGAGATTTAGAAACAGCCCCCTCTGGTCATCTCACTTGGAACAATGAAGTCAGTGTGGTGTTTACGAGAGGAAAAGAGCGTGGAAATGATGGATTACCATTAGTGGGAGTAGGATTCAATTCTGTGATCATAAAATGTCTAAGACAGCCACCTACTTCTTGACATTATTAAGGGCTCAGGTTTTTACCAACTGTTAACACAATTCGTACCAAACAATTTCTCCTATGATAAAAAAAACATCCAGAACTAAATGCAATTATCTTATTGTTCATTCTGAGTGAAACTTTATCTTTGAATTTTATGGTCAGACTGATCACACAGAAACCACACTTCTACTATGTTGGTGGCCCTGATGGAAAATCTTTTTATCTGAATTAATTTATTATTTTATTACAGCACTTTGATGGCACATATTGGGATTTCAAAGCTTTTAAGCATCTACATTTGCCAACTGCTATATTAAACTAAAAGACTAGGCACATTTCCCTCAAGACTCTTTATTTTTGTAAAAGCTAATTGTTACTGCCCCAAATTACAGCAGTTACCTCTGTAGTCAAATATCTTCTGTAATACCCGACCGAGCTTATGAGTCTTGTAGTAAAAATGGAAATATTTAACTAAATTCAGTGATGGTAATATTTAACCTACAGCTTAAACAACAAAAAGAAGTTTAATTTCAAATATTCAACATGCAATCAAACCCACTGTATGCTGCCCTGTCAAAAATGCTTTGAGGATATGTATCAGGCATGTGTGTGCGAGCATGCTAAGCCACTTCAGTTCTGTGCTAGTCTTTGTGACCCTATGGACTGTAGCCCACCAGGCTGTTCTGTCCATGGGATTCTCCAGGCATGGATATTGGAGTGGGCTGTCATGCCCTCCTCCAGGGGATCTTCCTGACTCAGGGATCCAGTCCCCATCTCTTACGTCTTCTGAATTGGCAAGTGGGTTCTTTACCACCAGTGCCACCTGGGAAGCCCCTATCAGGCATACTTCTAGCAAATAAGAAAAACAAAACATCTCACCACATAGCTGTCATGAAAAATATTTAAAATATGTATTTGTTTAAAAAGCAACATCAAAAGAGATCCCTGGCTGATTTCATCTTCAAATGACTAACATATTTTGTTCTGGGAGAAGCAGTAGACTTCCATGAGAATTTATTTGCAGAGATGTGGCCTCATAAAAGTGATGGAGGAAACAGAACAAGCTCTGTCTTGAAAGCAGGACTCCATCTTGGGCCGGATTGTGGACTTTGAGCTACATGCCCAGTATCTATGGAGATGACATACCAACTAGAAAACCAGGCCCCTGGAAGGGATCTCCGTTGCCTTAAAAAATACCCTAATTAATACCCTAATTATCTGTGCAACCAAACAGAATCATACATTCTATTATGCTTATTGGGGTATGACCACAGGCCTATTGATCATTGTCCACTGTTAACTACCTAGGCTTAAGGCATATGATCACGGTTAACTTTGATTGTATCTTTCATTTTCCTTTGTTCAGATTAGTTTTAGGGACCCTTATACATTTAGGGTACATAAGGTTTTCACAAAAACTGATCGGGGTCCTTGGCTAAGAGGAGACTCTGCCTTGGGCCCGCCGGTGTACTCAACTGCACTCCAATATCTGCATTGTCCTTCTGAGTGAGTGTGTTTCCTGGAACATGTGGCTACAACAAAAGGACTTCTGAATAGGAAAGAGATGAATCCTAGGTAGTTCATCTAATGCTCTCCTTTTAATGATTAACCCACTTGCCTAACTCCTCCTAAAGTTTTACCGCCACATTTAAGGTTTCATGAAAATGAACTTTATAAACATTAAGTCAGTTCTTCTACAAGCTGCAGGTGTAATAACTGAACTACCTTTTCCATCCTTTGAACACATTTGGGGCAGGGAGGAAACCTCTGTTATACAGAGGAGGTCCAGCTCTTGTCTTTTCCCCTGTGAAACACGGCTAGTATAGCTCTGATTTGGAGACTGGTGAACATGCCTAGGCTTGCTGGGTTTTCTTTCATATAGAATTGAACCTGCATCGTTGTTAGCATTTCCCTCCTATTTTCTGGTTCTGGTGGAAATAGACACATTTATCTGCAGCCTCTCCTCCAAATGGAAATTTCTTTTCAACCTTGTCTAACAGGAGAGTCTCACCTGATCATTTCTTACATTTTAATAAATAATTACTTATGTATCTGAAAGCACTGAGGACTACACCTCTGAACAATGCATTTACCCTCAACCCCACCCTTTGCAACTGCCACAGATGCAGCAGGCATATTTATAAAAGGGATATAATTTTTTCCCTATTGAGAAGCTCTACTATAAATCTGCTGTCATCTGTGCTAGGCATTTTGCCCACACCAAGACTATGAGATCAGATTTAATTTTCCAATCACAGTCCATGCACGTCTGATTCATGGCTCAGCATATAACTACCATACTGTTCACTATATTGTACTGAACGTGACCGGGCTTCCCTGGTGGCTTAGACAGTAAAGCACCTGCCTGAAATGAGAGAGACCTGGGTTCGATCCCTGGGTTGGGAAAGATCCCCTGGAAAAGGCAGTGGCAACCCACTCCAGCATTCTTACCTGGAAAATCCCATGAACAGAGGAGCCTGGTAGGCTATAGCCCATGGGGTCACAAAGAGTTGGACACGACTAAGCGACTTCACTTTTACTTTCAACGTGACCATGGTCTCTGAAACTCCCTAAGCTTTGCATTCCTCATCTATAAAATTAGGGGGAGTTGGATGGATGGTCTTCGTAGTTTCTTCACTTTGAATCCTCTTATCTTGCTATGTGGGCATCCCCCAAGAGCTTGTTGAAATCATAATCTCAGGTTCCAGCCTGAGCTAGGGAAACAGAATCTACACATTTAACATGGTCCCCAGGCAATTTTTTAAAAAACTGTGAAGTATAGTCCATCTTCAATATTATATAAGTTACAGATGTATAATATGTTGTTGTTCAGCCACTAAGTCATGTCTGACACTTTGTGATCCCATGGACCGCAGCATGCCAGGCTCCCTGGTCCTTTGTTATCTCCTGGAGTTTGCTCAAATTCATGTCCATTGAGTTGCTGATGCTATCTAACCATCTCATCCTCTGCTGCCCCCTTCTTTTGCCTTCACTTGTTTCCAGCACCAGCATAGTGTTTAGTTCAGTCACTCAGTTGTGTCTGACTCTTTGCAGCCCCATGAATTGCAGCACGCCAGGCCTCCCTGTCCATCACCAGCTCCCAGAGTTTACCTAAACTCATGTGCATTGAGTCGGTGATGCCATCCAGCCATCTCATCCTCTGTCGTCCCCTTCTCCTCCTGCCCCCAGTCCCTCCCGGCATCAGAGTCTTTTCCAATGAGTCAACTCTTCGCATGAGGTGGCCAAAGTATTGGAGTTTCAGCTTTAGCATATAATGTACAATATAGATTCCTGATTTTTAAAGGTTATACTCCATTTACAGCTACTATAAAATACTGGCCATATTCCCTGTGATGAATAGTGTATTCTTGTAGCTTATTTTATACCTAATACTATGTACCTTTTACTCCCCTACTCCTGTGTTGCCCCTTCCTTCTTCCCTCTCCCCATGGTAACCACTAGTTTGTTCTCCTTATTTTGAAGTCTGCTTTTTTTTTTTGTTTCTATCCACTAGTTTGTTGCATTTTCTAAATTCCGCACATAAGCAACATCATATAGTTTGTCTTTATCTGACTTATTTCACTTAGCAGGGTACATCTAATCCCAGGCCAGTCTTAAGCACATTACAGTCTGACCACTGCTATGAGGTATATCCATACAAAGGCATCACTGCACAATGGCCTCAGCATCCCCTTCACAGAAGACAGGCCTCAAAACAAAACAAGGTGTCAAAGGTGAGTATGGCCCAGAAACCATGTCGCAGAAGAAACCTGGCTGCCAACACACCTCCCCAAGGCAGTTCATAAACCCAACCCACCCTATGGCCTTCAAGCTACCATCACGATAAAATTTTTCTGAACCAGAAATCTGCAGGAAAGACTATGAATTTCTCCCCCTGACTTTTTTTTTTTTTTTGCCAGACTGTTTGTCAGGCAGGAAATTACATAGGAGCCAGAGCAGGAAAGTGTTCAGGAAACAGGTTATTGTTATTCAGACGCTGAGAAAAAGAATGTACCTATAAACCAAAGGACATCCTTCCTTTCTGCCTTCTCCCCTAAAGACCGAAATTACCTCTAAGCATGGACTGCCCTGTAGTTCAATGGAGCACAATTTGTCTAAAATGCTGATCTGGGGGAGAACCTTGGCGGTGTTCAGGTGATTGCTGGGCAAGGCTGGGAGGTTAAGATCACCGTGCGGCTCGTGTGCAACTGTGTCAGGCTATAACATCTTTTTTTGTTATCTTTTAAAAACATTATTTGTATTTACCTCTTTGGCTGCGCTGGGTCTCCAGTTGCGTCACGTGGGCTTTGTTGCTGCAAGGATCTTAGTTCCCCCTGTGGTGTTGTTTAGTCGCTCAGTTGTGTCCGACTCTTCATGACCCCATGGACTGTAGCCCGCCAGGCTCCTCTGTCCACGGGGACTTTCCAGGCAAGAATACTGGAGTGGGTTGCCGTGCCCTCCTCCAGGGGAGCTTCCCGATCCAGAGATCGAACCCTCCTCTCCTGCGTCTCCTGCACGGCAGGCAGATTCTTTACCACTGAGCCACCGGGGAGGCCTGCTCCCTTCTCTAGGTGAGACCTTACCTGTCACTCCTGCTGTGATGGTCTACCCTCAACAGCAGTTTCTCCTCTCCTCCACCTCCCACATTTTTAGATTTCCTCTTCTCTGGTAGACCGGCATAAATATGAGTGCTACATGAACAATCATCAGGTCTCACTGATTCTGAGTCAGATTTAAGATAATTTAGACCGCTTTAGATCTTGAGCTATTTAAACAGTCAATGCTGCCATATGTTCCAACAAGAGGAAAAAATGAGGTATATTATCACAAAGCGATACTGTTCCACAAATCTAGTTTTCATTTTGACCTCCCAGCAAACTGGGTCAGTCCTCTTATTTTTAGCTACACTATTAATCCCAAAAAATCTCTCACGGTCTCAAAATTCAGACTCCACTGTCTGAATCGGGGTTTATTTTTCTTTAGTGGTTTCTTGGACACGGATCTTACATGGAGCATGCTTTGTCCACTTATGGCAACAAAGTATCCCCAGGGAGATACAGACATAGCGCGTCATATGTGAGAACATTCCTTATTGCAAGTGGTATTTTCCTGAAGTATCATTTGTTTCGCTTAAGATGGAGGATACAGAAGTCCCCTGTCAAGAGAAATTTCCTTTTGACTTTCAAACAACATAGATCAAAGAACTTAGAATTTACTCACGGCTATCAGAAATCAAGAGATTTCTGATGTCAATTAGGTTCCCCGGTTTCTAAACACAGAGTGAAGAGTTCCTTTTCATGTTTACTTGTAGAACTTGTGCCAATGTCCTGATTGTATTTCCGACTACATTAGGAGTCTTGGTCCCGCCTGGCTGGGTAGTTGGGAGCCTAAGCAATCCTTAGGGGAAAAAATATTCTAAAATGTAGCCTAAAAACCAAGTTTACCTATCACAGGAAGAATCTCGTAGTATGCTGTGTTGAGGCTGTGACTCGCATATATAAAGAAATGTCCTTGCTTTGAGGAAATAACCCATCATGAAAAATTTAGGTGTAAAGGGCCAAGATATCTGCAAGTTAATTACTTACTTTTTTTTTTTAAGGTACAAAATTACTAGCTTTTTATTTTTTCCCAGCTTTAAGAATTTTTAAATTTATTTTTGGCTGTGCTGGGTCTTCCCTGTTGCATGGACTTATTGTGGTGGCTTCTCTTGTTGAAGAGCACAGGCTCTAAAGCACAGGGTAATTAGTTGTGGTGCACGGATTTAGTTGCTCCACAGCGTGTGGGATCTTCCTGGACCAGGGATTGAACCTGCATCTCCTGTACTGACAGGCAGATTCTTTACCACTGAGCCACTAGGGAAGCTCTCCTTTCCCATCTTTTTTGCAAGTCAGTTTTAAAAAAAGAAATTTTATGCAATGTTTTCAAAACTATTATTTAAGTCTGGAAGTACATTATTATATAAAGTTCAGGACTTCCCTGGTGGTCCAGTGGCTAAGACTTAAAATGCAGGAGGCCTGGGTTTGATTGCTGGCCAGGGAACTAATCCCACATGCTGCAACTAAGTGTTCACATGCCACAACTAAAGATCTGGCATGCTGCAATGAAGACTGAAGATCCCAAGTACCACAACCAAATAAACAGATATATATAAACCCTTCAGTACTATGGCACTAAAACTCTAGTGCCAGCTTTAGCCTGTATATATGTGGATGCTTTCTTCTGGTTAATATATATAGTCAAGGAATATACATTGATGGTCCAGTGACCACTATATATACAGTGATGGTCCAGTGGTTAGCAATCTGCTTTGCAATGCTGGGGACACCGTTTTGATCCCTGGTCCTGAAGATCTCACACGCTGAGGGGCAACTGGGCCTGTGTCCCATGACTACTGAAGTCCAAGTGCCCTAAAGTCCGTGCTCTGCAACAAGCAAGGCCACCACAATGAGAAGCCCATGCACTGCAAATAGAGAGAAGCCCCCTCTCACCACAACCAGGGAAAGTTCGTGCATAGCAATGAGACCCAATGCAGCCAAAAATAAATTCTTAAAAAAAAATGTATGTATGTATATGTGTGTGTGTGTATATATATATATATATATAGAGTGAAAATACATGTATGTTCATTAATGTAAGCAGATCCAGACTATATGTCTTCTACAAACTAAGATAAAAATAAATGTGATTTTTATGCCTGCATCCCTTACACAAAAGTTAATTATTTCTTGTGGTCTTCAACACAGCAAATAGCTATCTCTTCACATGCTAGGAGAAAAACTGACTGTCCTGGGCTAGTTGAGAGATGTATGCTTTTATGGCTAAGCTCAAGGAGTTTCAAAGTAATGATGATTATATGGAATTTCTTTCTTTCAAAATTTTATTTATTTATTTGGCTGCACTGGGTCTTTAGTTGCAGCACGTGAGATCTAGTTCCCTGACCAGGGATCGAACCTGGGCCCCTAAATGAGAAGTGTGGAGTCTTAAACACTGGATTGCCAGGGAAGTCCCCACAATTATATAGAATTTTTCTCTTCAAACCTCCTCCAGCATAAGGTAGAACTTCACTGTGATTCCTCTTTACATAAAAATGTAGTTTGGTAGTAATTAGCTAGAGTCAAATTCAGTGCAAGAAATAGAGAAAATAAAAGAAACAATAATTCACTTGCCATCTCATCAAGAGCAATTTTAAAAATAGCTTTTTACTCTTTAGGGAATCAGCTATTTCATCTCATTCCATCATCACTTCAGTATTTAATTTTAATGACTGTGGTCAAGGAGACTGAATTTTTCAGGAATAGGGAAGAAGGCACCTAGAATTGTAGTTATCAGATTTGAAGACGTAAAGAGATAAAATCACAAGAAATCAATTTCTCTCCAGTTCCATTCCACAGTATGTATTTCTCAGTTCTCTGGAAGGTTGTTCTGCAGTGGGTCCACTTTATTGTTTGTTTTTATTCCGAAGTCCTCAGCTATACAGTAAATTGGAAATATGAAATAAAACCTGAGGTTTGCTCTATCTGGATCAGTATCACATTTCCTTAAAAAAAAATTGCTTAGCTTTTAGTGAGCACAAGAAAGGGGGAGGAAGATTATTTTTACAAAGTACTCAAGTGACAGTTTAACTGCCTGTGAACACATTTTTTATAAATGCACAGTCATTCTGGCAGCTATATACAGTGTGAGCACGTATTCCCTGAAGCCTTCAAGGCGGGTGCTGGGGTGTTCAGGCCACCCACCCATCACGTCCCGTTTTCTCCACTTCGGTCTGAACCAACAAAGCGCAAGCAGCTGGAGAGGAAAACATCACCTTTACTCCTGAGAAAGGCCAGGCCCTTACCAGCCCACGGGATGCTTTCTTTGGGGACTGAGTCACAAGGGCACAAGGCTTGTCACGCTGTGTGTAGATTGGATTTCAGCTCCACCTTGTACCCTCAGCTGCACATGACAAAGGAGGGGGTCTGAATGAAGCCCCTACCACTGTGTCCTATCCAACTTACGCACCGTACCTGTGGTCCTGTCTCGTCTGCGTGCCTGCATGCTAAGTGGCTTTAGTCGTGTCTGGCTTTTTGTGACCCCATGGACTGTAGCCCACCAGGCTCCTTTGTCCATGGGATTCTCCAGGCAAGAATACTGGAATGGGTTGCCATTTCCCTCTCCAGGGGATCTTCCCCACTCGGGGATTGAACCTGGGTCTTCCTCATTGAAGGCAGATTTTTTACCGTCTGTGCCACTAGGGAAGCCCGGTCTGATCTGCACCCTCTCCCAAACTTGTGAGAGGAATCTTTCTTACCTGGGTAAGAGGCATCCTACGGGGATGAAAGGAATTCAAAGGAAAGGGCAGCAGTGCCCTTCTCAACAGCTAGCAGTCATTCTCCGCTATGCAGTAAAGACAGTGCATGCCACTTGATTCATATCTGATAGATGCTTAATTGACTGAACTCTAAACAGGCATACCTTGGTTTATTGCACTTCACAGATACTGCCTTTTTTTTTTTTTTTTTTAAACAGATTGAAGGTTTGTAGCAACCCTGTGTCAAGCAAGTCTTTCAGTTCCATTTTCCCAATAGTATTTGGTCACTTTTTGTCTCTGGATCACATTTCAGCAATTGTCACAATATTTCAAAGTTTTTGAAAATTTCTTGGATATTCTTGGATATAATCCAAGTATTATATTTGGATGGTGATCTGTGATCTTTAACAATAGCATTGCAGAAAGATTACAACGGTTTATTTATACAGATTAAAAAAAACCACACCAGGCCTCTATGTTCTTCTGCACACTGGCCTATCTGTGTTTTAACAGAAAACTCGTTCTGCAGGGAACATTTTTAGGACAGCAATGGTCCTTTATCTCCTGCATTAGAGGACTTTGGGATCCTCTTACAATGCAGGGGAACCAAGCCTGGTGATGGAAAGTGCTTGGCATCTGAAGCTTGGAGATGGGTGGAAAGTGACTGTCTTCAGGGAAGTATTAATAGAGCAGATGAAGAGCAGCTGAAAGGACTCACTTTACAAAAATTAATCTGGAGCCAAGAAAATTAAAATCATTATTATTAATTAATGAGCTCATTAATTTATCTATTCATGCATTCAGCTGTTCAGTAATCCTACCATCTTCCAGGCCAGTGTAGGAAATAATTGAGGCAGTTTCTTATTACTCAAAGCTCAAGGCACCAGAGAAAAGATGGGCAGAAAAGTAATTCCTATACAAATGCTATGGTAAGGGGTGTGGACAGAGCAAGAAAGAAACAAACTGGGACTTTGGGGCTGGGATGGTGATATTACAGGTTTGCTAAGGAAGAGCAACTCCAGTTCTAGTGGACACAAGTCCATGGCCCAAGGTACAGAGGATGGGATGCCTCTGCCTGTGGGGACTCTTCTGGTTCCTGGAACACAAGGGAGATGAAAAGGGAAGCAGCTTAGACAGGAGCCAAGGACTTGGAATTTGTGGGATATACACAGGGCAAAGGAATATGCTAGCTTGCAGGAAGAATATGCCGGTAGCAAAACACAGACTAAGGGGATTCCATGCGTTGAGAGAGTGGCCTGCAGTTGTTTTTAGGTAAATTATAAAGAAAAGGACAGAGGGGAAACCTGGGGATTATAAAATCCTAAAAAAACATGTCGACATTCAAAAATGGGAAAGATAGTGGGCAAGAATGTACACAAGTGATAAAACCAGAAAGACCCTGACGGACGTGATACAAAGAACAAGTGTTACTTAGCAGGTGGTGGGAGGTGTGGAGGGGGGATTGTGACCGGGAAAGGAAAGAGGTGCTGTCAGGCGGCTGGCTAATATTTGCATTCTTGACTTGAGTTGTGTCCAACAGAAGAGCACAGATTGGGGGCAGAAAGACAGGTTCTATTTAGGTGTGTGGAGCCTGTGATATTCCATATCATGGTGCAGGGGGTTGGAGCCCCTGGAACTGTGGTCTGGAGAAAGCATGTAAGTGCTGCCACAGCCCACAGGGAAGCACGGGTAGGAAAATGGGAGGTTTCCCATTTCCCCAGGTATTTTGGGAAAAAAGTTCACATCAGATTCCCCCAAAGAATCATGTATTGAATTCTGCTAGATAATGAACAGCCTCATCTAGTGAAGTGGCATCACATACTTAGTGAAAATTCTTTAGAGAACTTTGCCATGGTTAAAAATAACATCAGATGGTGGTTACTGTGAAGAACTAAGGAGCAAAGTCTTTTGCATCCAAATAAAGAGTTGTGGGTCTTTCCCCTCACCCCGCTCTTAAGTCAAATCATTTCAGTATGAGCACCTATGAGATGATTATATAAAAAAAGCAACCTTATACAAAGAATGAATGAGAAAATTGTGTAGGAGATAAAAATAAAGTGGAGCTCTAACCCTTTTGCTAATTTACCTTTGAATATGCTCTCCCTTTGGACATGATGAAGGGTAAAATGGGGGTGTAATCCCTGTGGCCAGCTCTCCTTTGTCACCTGTAAGCCAGAGCTGTGTTCCATTGAACATGTTGGAAAATTACCCCAGATAACCATGTCCTCACCATCCTATGCGTGAGACAACTGCTTCCATGATAATGCTGCCTGCTGCCTCCTAAGGAAGATCTTGCCCTAGTCTTTCCTTCCAAAACGTTTCTAATCTCCACACTTTCCAATCTTGGCATCAGATCTCATCCAAGCCCCTGATGCTTTTCCTGCTGAAAATTTACATAGAATTCTACAATGTTTTTTCTTAAAAAAAGCTGCTTAAATGTGATAGTTTCATCTCAGCACAGGTAACCTTTTTGTTTCCTCCACCCTGCTCTGAAATAAAAAACTCAGAAATAAAAAACAAAAAACAGACTTCATCTTAAATTACGATATACTGTATAAAGAGTTACCAGTTTGGTCTCAGATTTCTATTCCCTCTCCCTTCTACACAATCAAACTAAAAATATAACTAGCTTTCTCTGAATATGCAGTATTAAAACATGATCATCTTCAATAAAATGAAATTAACCTCAAAATTTAAAGCCCTCGACACTAATTACCACAGGTCTCCAACAGCTTATTGTGTGTGCATTTGTGATGTAAGCAGTCTTTATTTGAATAAACTTTAAGTTTCAACAACAAATTAAAAAATGACTCACATTACAGTGCATTTATACATGTCTTTTCATCTTCTAAGTATGGTAAACATTAATTATCCCTGGCTAATTAAAACAGTCATAGTTTACAAATTTACTCATTAATCAGCCTCAAGCAAATGCAAAGCATTTTTAAAAGTCTTTCACAATTTGAACCAATTAAATATGGAAATTATTATTTTTTAATGAAGAGGTCATAAATTAAAAAAAGAGGTCATCAGAAAACATGCATGCAGTCCTTTGACTTAAATTTGATCATGTTTTAGAAAGAAACTTGGACAATGTTTCGGAATTGTGGAAGTCAAAGGAAATTAAAGATAAAACTGCCTGAGACTTACTTCTCTGGCGGTCAAGTCGTTAAGACTCCACGCTTCTACTGCAAGCGGGCCTGGGTTCAATCCCTGGTCAGGGAACAAAGATCCTACATGCCTTACAGTATGCACCTCAAACAAACCAACAAAAGCAACTGCCTGGAATGGGTTGAATTATGTCCTGCCCCCGAAATAATAGTGACATTGTTTGACATCCAGTGCCTATGAATATAATCTTTTCTGGAAATGGGATCTTCACAGACATAATCAAGTAAAGACCCAATCATACTGGAGTAAGGCTCTCAATCCAATATGGCATCGAGAGGACCCCATGGGAGTCAGGTGGGCTCTTGGTCATATGGAGAAGACACAGTGACAAAGGGGACACGCTGTGTGAGGACAGGCAGAGGCTGGAGTGGTTTATCTACAAGCTGAAGGGCTGTTGGCGATGGTTGCTAACAGTAAGAACAGGGAAAAGGAACAAAACAGATACTCCTCTAGGGCCTTCAGAGGGAACATGGCCCCAGAGACACTTAAAAAAGTTTTTTTTTGAATTTAATTATTTTTTGACTCTGCTGGGTTTTCATGGCTGCAAGGGCTTTTTTCTAGCTGTGGCGAGTTGGGGCTATTCTCCAGCTGCGGTGTGCGGACTTCTTGCTGTGCTGGCTTCTCCTGTTGCGGACCATGGGCTCCAGGGTACCCAGGCTTCAGTGGTTGTGGCACGTGGGCTCAGGACTTGCGGCTCCCAGGCTCCGGAGCGCAGGCTTGGTAGTCGCGACACATGGGCTTGGTTGCTCCGCGGCATGTGGGATCCTCTTGGATCGGGGATCGAACCTGAGTCTTCTGCATTGCCAGGTGGATTCTCTGAGCCACCAGGGAAGCCCCCGTAAACCCTTTCATTTCAGACTCTTAGCTTCCGGAACAGTGAAAGAATACATTCCTGTTGTTTTTAGGCCATTCGGTTTATGGTCATTTGTTTTGGCAGTCCTAGGAAACTGTAACACTATCTCAGTAAGTGAATACTGGGGCTTTCCCAGTGGCTCAGTGGTAAAGAATCCACCTGCAACGCAGGAGCCGCAGGAGACACGAGTTTGATCCCTGGATCAGGAAGATCCCCTGGAGAAGGAAATGGCAACCCACTCCAGTATTCTTGCCTGGAGAATCCTATGGACAGAGGAGCCTTGCAAGCTATAGTCCATGGTGTCGCAAAAGAGTCCGACACGACTGAGTGACTGGGCACACGTGGAGAAATTAGTGAAAGAAACAACATTTAAAAATCCATCAAATCAGGGACTTCCTTGGTGGTCCAACGGGTCCTTATCCCTGGTCTGGGACTAAGATCCCACATGCCACAAAGCAACTAAAGCTGCAGGCCACAGATAGAGAGAAGCCCTCGAGCCACAAAAAAGGATCCTGAGTGCCACAACCAGGACCTGATGCAGCCAAATAACCGAATATTAAAAATTCCATCAAGTCCGTCTAGGTCAAGGGTAGGCTTTTGATACACCCAAGTAGTTTTATATTTGAAGTTCACAGAGAGAGTGGAAGACTGCTGATGAGAAAACTGGTTGCAATGACTTAGGGTAGGAAAGAGGAACTCTTTCATGGCTTCCTTTGATTTTTTGAGGATGTAAGAACCCACATGCACTAAAGAAATGATGGATGGGGCATACTGAGCATGGGGTACACTGGATCTATCCCAAAGCACCATGTAGTTAACCGTTATGGACTAGATTGCATTTCCCCCAAATTCATATGTTAAAGCCTTCACGCTTAGTGTGACTCTGTGGAGAAAGGAGCTCTAAGGAGGGAATTAGGGTAAAATGGGGTGACAGGGAACAGGCCTGGGAGAGAAAGAGAAACCAGAGACCTCTCTCTCACTCACATACAGTGAGGAGGCAGCCGTCTGCACACTAAGAAGCGAGGCCTCAGGGGAAATCAAACTTGCCAAGGCTTTGATCTTGGACTGCTAGCCTCTAGAACTGTGCGAAAGAATTCTGTTGTTTAAGCTACCCAGTCTACAGTATTTTATCATGGCAGCCTGAGTGGAACAGACACCCACCTAGTCATATCCAGATCAAAGGAAGATCAAAGGTCAGAACAGCTTTCTCGAAGGGATTTTATTGCTTTCTTCCTTCTGTTTTTTTTTTTTTTTTTTAGAAAGGTGATAGCTGAAAGATGAGAAAAGGATGGTAAATTGCCAGTGGGTCACCAAGAATGCACACTGAATTTCAGGTCCTGCCTCTCTCATAAAAATGACAAGGATGTGATCTCTGGCAAATGTGAGGCGGTCCAAGGTTGGAGAGAATGTGTGACCTTCGAGACTTTTCATTTTTTTTACCTTTTCTGGCCATTTGCCAAGAAAGTTCTCAAGTATTCTCTTTGACTACCTGACTTCACTCTGCTGCTGCTACTGCTGCTAAGTCACTTCAGTCGTGTCCGACTCTGTGTGACCCCACGGACTTCACTCTAGGTGAAGGGAAAAACCCAAATGACCATATCCTCTGTGTCTAAGACATTTGCAGTTATGCCATCTATTCACTTAGGGAGAAAAAAACAGATGGTGTATGATTTCTATGCCAAGTCTCCACAGGAGTTTCTTTAAGAAGCAAAAAATATAATTTGCATTCCCTGGTGGCTTAGATGGTCAAGAATCTGCCTGCAATGAAGGAGATGGGAGTTTGATCCCTGGGATGGGACGATCCCTTGGAGAAGGGAATGGCAACCCACTCCAGTATTCTTGACTGGAGAATCCCATGGACAGAGAAGCCTGGTGGGCTACAGTCCATGGGTTGCCAAGAGTCAGACACGACTGAGTGATGACTAACTTTTACTACTACTTTCGTGATCCAAAAAATTACACACACTGTTGATTGACAGAGCGAGATGCTCTTGGGTCTCACATCTGGAGTTGGTACCCAGTGTTCCTTGTCTTGGTTATTTTTTTGCCAATTCTCTAAGAAGACACACTTCCTGGGCTAGTGTTAGGTTCTCTGACAATCCTCCAAGATTAAACGTTATTATCTGTCACTTAAAATGCTGACAACTCCAGGTGTATTATGTCAAATTTCCCTTTCATCTCTTATTAAAATAGTATCACTTTAGATTTGAAAAGAGCCTAAATGAGCAATTTCTTTGAGTAAAACGTCAGTATCAATAATAGAAAGTGAAAAATCTAAAGAGGGAAGAAAAGATTCCTGTAGGTAGAAAAGTAAATTCACAGTGTCTGAAAGAGCAAATAAAAGAGGAAATGGGGAAAATATTGAAAGCGACAGCAGTTTCTGACTGGAGCCTGCCCTACGCTTGTTCATGTCTTTCAGATATAGTTAATCAAACTTAATAAGCCATTCACCCCAATCCCTTTTCACAGCTAATAAGAAGTCTTAACATGGAGAAAGAAAACAAACCCATCAATCCTGTCACACCTAAACAAATTCTCAATGAATTTGAACTTCAAGGTTAATAATGCTTCACTTTAATATTTTATACAATCACTGCGTTGGAAATAAGCACCACTAGAAACCTACATGGTAAATTTACCAGGACATATTAATTTTCCATGACAACGATCGCCATTCTTCTGTGTTCAAGACCAACGTAAATATAATTTAAACCTTTAAGAATTCCTTGTATTTTTGCTGTTTCATATAAGCATGCATTTTAAAACTTTTGAATATTTAAGAATCACCTGGGGAGGTAAGGGGCTTCCTAGGTGGCACTAGTAGTAAAGAACCTGCCTGCCAGTGCAGGAGACACAAGACCCAGGGCTTTGATCCCTGGGTTGGGAAGATCCCCTGGAGGAGGGCATGGCAACCCACTCCAGTATTCTTGCCTGGAGAATCCCATGGACAGAGGAGCCTGGGGGGCTACAGTCCATAGGGTTGCAAAGAGTTGGACACGACTGAAGCAACTTAATTTCTCTTCTCATACCTAAAAGGAGGAACCTCAGGTATAAGAAAACTTCTCCATCAAGAAGGAAAGAAAGCACTGAAGTGGTGAGAAACTGGTTTTCTGACAAAAGGAAAGCAAGAAAAATAAAGCAGACACTTAGCCCATAAATAGCCTATAAACTTGGAATATCTCCTGGCAGGGCCTGAATACTGGATTAAAAAGGAACTCTTCCCAGACCCCATCTATTCCCACTTTTCCTGAAACAGATTTTTTTCTTTCTTTTTTTTTTTCTGTTTCCCTCATGATAACTGCAATTGCCAACAACAGTTTGGAAAATGTTCAGATTGATTCTCAGCAGTAAGTGTTAGCCGCTCAGTTGTGTCTGACTTTTTGTGACCCCCATGGACTGGAGCCTGCCAGGCTCCTCTGTCTATGAAATTCTCCAGGTAAGACTGGAGTGGGTTGCCATGCCCTCCTCCAGGGAATCTTCCTCACCCAGGGATGGAACCCAGGTCTCCTGCATTGTGGGCAGATTCTTTACCACCTGAGCCACCAGGGAACTGAGGGGGCAACTCCTATAATTATTACTATTATCCTCAAAACACTTAAATTTGGTTGGTCTGCTTCAAGAATTCATTCGCAGTATTAAAAAAAAAATTGCAAAGAACTTGTTTTGACAGACAACAGCCACCTTAAGAAAAACGGGATGAGGCCAGCAACAGTGCATTAGGAAGTATCTCCTTTCTTTTTTACAGAATAACAAAGAAATGGAGAGCTCTAGGCTTATAGGAGACTATTACATTTTGGAAGCAAAAACAGAGAAGGCCTAATAGTTCACTGCTCATTTAGACCTGGAACTTAAACCATTTCTACCCAAGTTTCTTGAAACACTTCCCAGCCGACATCACATATGGCAATTTCCCTACAATTTTAGGGGCACTGAACTCCAAAATGAGAGAAATATAAACTGAAGAGGACTCTTGAGAAGGGGAACCCAGGTATGCTGCATGTCATTTGTCCTTCGTAGTTGCTTTAAAGGCTGTGTGTGTGCTGTGTTAAGTGGCTTCAGTTGTATCTGCCTCTTTGTGACCTTGTGGACTGTAGCCGTCCAGGCTCCTCTGTCCATGCGGATTCTCCAGGCAAGAATACTGGAGTGGGATGCCACGCCCTCCTCCAGGGTGGGTCTTCCTCAGTGGCTCAGACAGTAAAGAATCTGCCTGCAATGCAGGAGACCTGGGTTCAACCCCTGGGTCGGGAAGGTCCCCTGAAGAAGTAAATGGCAACCCACTCCAGTATTCTTACCTGGAGAATTCCATGGACAGAGGAGTCTGGCGGGCTACAGTTTGTGGGGTTGCAAAGAGTAGGACATGACTGAGTGACTAAGACTTTTGACTTTCCTCCAGGGTATGTTCCCGACACAGGGATTGAACCCACATCTCTTAAGTCTCCTGCATTGGCAGGTGGGTTCTTTACCACTAGAGCCACTGTTTTAAAGGCAGTGATGCTTATTTACAAAACTAGTACTGAGGGGTTTCAAGTGATGGTGGAAATGTCCCTCCCCTTTCCACAGGCGGGCCAGGGTAGCTGGAGGAAGAAATATGGCGAGTATGAGCAAACTCCTCCAGGAGATGGTGAAGGACAGGGAAGGCTAGTGTGTTGTAGTCCACGGGGCAATGAGTAAGACACGACTTAGTGACTGAACAACAGCAATAGTGTCAAATTAGAGAAGACTGTACGTTTTAATTGGAGAAGGCAATGGCACCCCACTCCAGTACTCTCGCCTGGAAAATCCCATGGACAGAGTAGCCCGGTAGGCTGCAGTCCATGGGGTCGCCAGGAGTCAGACACGACTGAGCGACTTCACTTTCACTTTTCACTTTCACGCATTGGAGAAGGAAATGGCAACCCACTCCAGTGTTCTTGCCTGGAGAATCCCAGGGATGGGGGTCGCACGGAGTCGGACACGACTGAAGTGACTTAGCAGTACATTTTAATTAGGGAGAGGCAACTGGTTCCAAAAGAAGGTTACATTCATCCACTGATCAAAAGCTTAGGAAGTTCCTTTTCACTTAGCTTGCTATGACAGGGTATCGCAGATTTTAAAAATTATCAATTTGATAATTTAGAAAGTTATGTTTTGACTTTTAGTATCCAATCATGAGAAGGTATACATTTTTTCATCTAGGACTACTTAGCAACTATGTATCTTTTTCTGGGAAGTGGAGCTGTTGTTGAATTAATCAAATATATTTTTTCAATTAGGTTTATGCCATAAACACTTTTTATGACATATAGTTTTCATCATGTGGATTTAGGACATAACAGTATGGGTAAATCTAAATGGCTTATAGGTGGGCTAGAATAGATCCTCACCTATTTCTTAATTTTTCATAAGTTGAACACATTCTAAATCGATAATTCTTAAAATTTTGCATGCATCAGAGTCACCTAGACAGTTTGTTAAAAGCCACATTGCTAGTTCCTCAGCCCAGCATTGCTGAATCAGGAGGTCGGGGTGGGACCAGAGAATGTGAATTTCAAGTAAGTTTCCAAGGGATGCTGTGGTTTCCAAGAGCCACAATTTTTCCAACTGAAGACAGGTATTTGTAATACCTCCTCCTACCCAGTGATTTGTTTCAAGAGAAATGAATGCAGAGAAATCTGATTCACACCCTTCAAAGAGCTTATAATTAGCACATGGCAATTAGTTGACATGTACACATCAAAGTGGGCTTTTCAGGTAGTGTAGTGTAAAGAACTGCCTGCCAATGTAGGAGACCTGGGTTTGATGCCATGGGATCCAAGATCCCATGGATAAGGGAATGGCAACCCACTCCAGTGTTCTTACCTGGAGAATTCCATGGACAGTGGAGCCTGGCAGGCTACAGTCCATGGGGTCTCAAAAAGTCAGGCACAACTGAGCAATTGAGCACGCACACACACACGCATCAAAGCAACAGCGGACACACATATAAACAGTATGACCAGGGGACAGATGCTCTGTGTTAATTAAAGTTTTAAGGGAGAGGTAACAAGAGAGCTGGGGTTTTGGAAGCTCAGAAAGATCTCAAAAGGCCAAGATTGGGCAGATGGAACAGCATATTTAAACATATCCAGGGCTGGGTACAAAAGGTCAGTCTTCCTGGAGGCTCGTGAAGACGAATAAAGGGGTTAACTATTTACTTCACTTGTCCAAGTTTATTGTGAGGATGAAATGAGTCTCAAAAACCAGAAAAGAAGAAAGAGAAATAAAGGAAAGCCAGTCATCAAAAGACACCAGAGTAATAATATAAACCTAGGAAAAAAAATCTGCAAAATCTTTCAAATTCTTTTTCTTTCCTCTTCTGTTCTCTTTTCTATATATATTTGAGTGGCAATAAATAAACTGTATGTTTGCAGTCATGAAAATGATTCTCTCCCCTGGCTTGGGAGATGACTTAATGATGTATAGGACGTGAAGGGCTCCAGCCACTGACATTCACAGAGCTAAACACTAAGTCAGATCCCTCACAAATGGTTAAGACCTAGCTGAGTATTATTACCTTGTGTTTCCAGAGAAATGTGTGCTTGTTCTGCACAGAGTAACCACATGGCAATTATAGAGAAGAAGGCACACTTGTCAGTTTTCATGCGTTCGCATATGATTTCTAAGCCAATGCAGAATGCAAATGTACCAAAAAACCCTGCAAAATGCGCAATGCGGCTGACACTAATATTCTTTATGAACATGTTCACATTGACTTAAGTATCCAAGGGTGTTGAGTCTTTGAGCTTGGGAAGCATTTATTACTGAGTAACATACGCTAAAAGAGGGCCATTTCTTATACCCATTATATTTTCAAAGAACAGGTGCTAAAGCTGAACAAACAGCTTCCAAAATCCAGTTTGGTTTAACTTGGCCTCAGCAAGGAGGTAGAACAATACTACTGGATACAGAGACACCAGAATAGATTCTGTCTCTAGTCTTATTAACCAGATACATGCCCTGGGGCAGATTATAATTTCTTTGAGCCAGTGAAATGATGGAGCTGAACTGGTTGAAGACTAGGTTCCTTTCTCCTCTAATTATCTTCAATAAGTGATGAAAGAAGTAAGGAATGCCAGATGATGCTAGCTAATGCCAAGAGACATGCGATCAACATCCCTCAGCTTAATGAGAGAAGCCTCTCCTTCAACTGGGTTTATCCAAAGTCTCCCCAGGCAGATTCTAAATTATTCAGGTATGAAAGATTGTGCCCTATATGTGCAAAATGTCTGGTGATGTGCATATAATCTGGAATATGGGGAGAGTGTAATGAATGCTTATTGAAGATCCAACATCCTTGCATTAATTTTTAGATGCCTCTGCTACTCACAATGGCAAATGATATAAATGTGCATAGAGCTACTATTATTGTGAAAAATAAATATAACACAAATCTTACTATTTTAACCATTTTAAGTGGTTAAAAGCGGTTTCAGTGGCATTAAGTATATTCACAATCATCACCACCCTCCATCTCTAGAACATTTTTATCTTCCCAAACTGAAACTCTGTACCTATTACAGATTAACCCCCTATTCCCTCCTCCCCTCAGGCCTTGACAACCACCATTTTATGTCATCTCTATAAACTTATTATTCTAGATGCCTCATATATGATGGATTGAAAACATGGAAGCTTTTACAAATTTGCATGTCATACTTAAGCAGGAGCCATGTTAATCTTTTCTGTATTGTTCCAATTTTAGTATATTTGCTGCCGAAGTAAGCATCATGTTATACTTCTGAAGCCCTCTAATACTTCCTTGAAATCATTAAGAGTGGTGACCAAGAATTAAGGCATTATCTAGTGATAGCTCAGTGGCAATGATAAAGTTAGTTTTCTTTTTATTTGACTAAAGTGGTTTGATTAGAAAACTCTAATAATGTAATAGTTATAACTATTACCAATGTGTCATATATAAAAATTTTAGGAAACTGCTTTTTGGTATCATGGGAAACAAACAGCAAGAAGTATAAGCTATCAGGTCATAGTCATGAGGTAAAGAAAAAGTTTTAATGTAATAAAGGTCACAGTATGAATGATTATGTTTCCAAGTTGAGCCCCATCACAATACTTTTCTTATAATGTAAGTCACATCAAAAAGGCTATTTTGGCAACTTTCCTTGCTATCACACATGCTGACTATCATTTGAGTGTGCGTGCATGCATGCTAAGTTGCTTCAGTTCTGTCCAACTCTCTGTGACCCCATGGACTGTAGCCTGCCCACCAGGCTCATCTGTCCGTGGAATTTTCCAGGGAAGAATACCGGAGTGGGTTGCCATGCCCTTCTGCGGCGATCTTCCCGACGCAGGGATTGAACCTGGGTCTTTCATGTCTCCTGCACTGGCAGGCAGATTCTTTACCACTAGTGCCACCTGGGAAGCGCATATTTGAGAGCAAACCCATTTTAATTATTTCAAGCCTCAGTCTTCATCAACGAAACGAAGGCAGGTTTTTCCAAAAGAGTCACTCATTTAGAACTTTGAACAGCAATTTCTCTTTGAATGTCTCCCACCTTTGCCCCAAACCTAGAATGTGAAATTTGGTTTGCTTCTAAATAAAAATAATCTCCTAAATAAAAAAAAAATGCTAATAACTATAATCATATTAATATGAAATGTTCCCTGTGGCACTCCCAGATCTCTACTCTTCATGCCTCAGGAAATTCTTTATAACTTGGCAAAGCTTCAGAAGCAACTAGCTACATCCCCAGCTTTCCCTTCAGTCTGCCAGCCTCTGAAAGAGAAGGAAAGAATTTTTTGCCAAGGCAGGCCGGCTGGTTCAGCCTCTTGCTTCCAAGAGGTGTGAAACTTGCAGCTGGCCCTTCTTCCTTCTCTCAGATGACAATGTCTCTGGTCTCTGTTGACCTTAGGAGCAGCTTTATCAAGTTTCACATTTAAAAGGGAGCTGAACACACAATTCCTCTATTTGCTCGAAGGGTATGGGCAGACTTGTCTCAATACCACCCAGACTAAAAACAAAGATACGGAGACATGCGAAAGCCAAGATAAATGGTTACTATTTGCTGTTCCACAGAAATAATGAGATTTAACTCATTATGAGTACATGTAGTTATAAATATATTTATAAAAAATTTTAAAACATTAAATAGGCCATTTTCAATCCACTGTCTTAGATCAATGGACCTGCAATAATAGTTGAAATTAAGTAACATCCTGACTTTGGTCTTTTGACTCCTTTCTCACCCCAAGTCCAAAAGACTCTTTGAATAGCATTTTGATTCATATGATGTCAGCATTGCTTTGGACTTATGCCTCATAAACTGGAATGGGTTAATAGATCTCCTTTTTTTTTTAAGGTTTCGTGTGTGTGTGTGTGTGTGTGTGTGTGTGTGTGTTTTAAATTAAGGTTTCTTTTTGAAGTGGACCGTTTTTAAAGTCTTTATTGAATTTGTTACAATATAGTTTCTGCTTTATGTTTTGGTTTTTGCCACAAGAGAGGCATGTGGGATTTTAGCTCCCTGACCAGGGACTGAACCCACATACCTTGCATTGGAAGGTGAAGTTTTAGCCACTAAACCGCCAGGGAAATCCCCGATCTCCTGCTTTTGATGAGACATTATACTTTACTCTTCATTACTGACTTTATAAAGCAGGCCATAGCATAGATGGCAGGAGAAGAGTTAACAAAGAGTAACAGAGCTTGGGCTTCCCTGGTGGCTCAGTGGTAAAAGAATCTGCTTGCAATGCAGGAGACAAAGGAGACCCGGGTTCTATCTCTGGGTCACGAAGATCCCTTGGAGGAGGAAATGGCAACCCACTCCAGTATTCTTGCCTGGGATTTTCTAAGAGTCGGACACGACTGAGCACAGCACAGCAACGGAGCTTATTCAGGGAGCACATTGCAAGATTTGTTTCTGAGTTATGAGCAAGAGGCAAATTAACATTCCTTCCAAACTCTTTCTCACATGTAAACACATTCATCTTTTCTCCAGGTAGACTCTGTGGAAACAGATTTCAAAATTAATCTCAATTTGAATGCATCTTTATATTCACAGCAGCAAATATCACTGCCACTTTTCTTCTCTTTCAAAATATGAACTTCGAAGGCAGCTGGTTGTGAAAGACAAGATAGCCAGCCCTTGTTCTCCAGTGTAACATTACTGGTTATTCCCCAGAATCTATCCCCCTACCCCCCAAAATCAGATACATCTGCTGCAAGGTTCCCTGCCAGAAACAGTCTAGGAGCCTCTACTGTGGTCTGACTTCACCTCCCAATCATTTTAGTTAAGAATCCTTCTTGAATTTTGATTCAAATTACAGGGCCATGCCTAAGAGCTGGTGGGTTCAGGGAACACCCTGGAATTGCACCAGAGATCATCACAGGCAGCCGCAGAGCTTGGGGTGGGAGGCAATGCCTCCCACTTGGCTGAGGCACACACACACACACACACAGACACAGACACAGACACATCAGAGAATGGCATGGAAACAGACAAAACACACCAACGTGTCCATGTGTCACAGTCATCATGATTTAAGGAAAAGTTCACATGGAAATTTCCTTGCATCTCAGGCAGGTTTGGAATAAAGGGTATCAGTGTGCTAAATCAATTTTCCTGCTGCTTCTAAAGCTTAACCCTCCTGCATGGGAACATGAGGAATCATTTCATAATGGATATCTCTTTAAGTAGTGACAGTGTTTTAAAACTTCATTTAAAAAATTACAATAGGGCCTTAAAACAGAAGGAAATTAAAAGAAATCAGATTCTTTGCTCATGTAGGTTATTACAGAACACTGAGAATCTGAAATAGAATGAATATATGTATAACTGAACCATGCTGCTGTACACCTGAAACTAACACAACATTGTAAATCAATTCTATTCCAATGAAAAAAAAAAAAACAAAAAAATTTATAATAAGAACACTGCCTGAATTGGCCTACAGATTCAAGGTAATCCCCATTGAAATTTTGACTATCTTTTTTTTTTTTTGTAGAAATAAGAAGAAAAGACTCTGAAATTCATATGGAAAAGCAAGGGACCCCAAACAGTCAAAGCAATCTTGAAAAAGAACAAAGGACAACTTACAATGCATGACTTCAAAACTTATTACAGAGCTACAGTAATCAAAATAATGTGGTCCATGATAAATGCCCACTATTATAACAATAATAGGAATGTACATGTAGAGCAAAGGAACAGAACTGAGAGTCAAGAAATAAACTCATACATCGTTGGTCAACTGATTTTTCACAAGGGTTCCAAGACCATTTAAAATAGAAAGAACAGTTTTTTCAACAAACGGTGCTGGGACACTGGATATCCACATGCAAAAGAATGAAGTTGGATCCTTGCCTCACACCACATATAAACTCAAAATGAATCAAAGATCTATAAGGGGTAAACTATAACACTCTTGGAAAGAAACACAGATTTATATTTGACCTTGGATCGGGCAATGGTTCTTAGCCATAATACTAAAGCATAAGCAACAGAAACAACAAAATGGATAAACTGGACTTCATCAAAATTTTATAATTTTGTGTGTTCAAAGGATATCAAAAGAGTGAACAAAACCTACAAAATGGGAGAAAATAGTTTCAAATTATGTATTTAATGAGAGGTTAGTCTCCAGATAAAGAACTTTTACAACTCAATAATAAGAAGGCAAAAAGCCCAATTAATAAAGCAAAAGATTTTAACAGACACCACTTAGTTATTTAGACTGAAAACATAATCCAGAGAACCACTGCAATGGCATGAAATAAACAATGTATTTTATATATAAGTCATCTAATGACTGATAGGGTCCACTTGGATTGCAAGAAACAAGATCAGTATATCACACTAAATTGTACATATTAATGTCTATAATCTGTCTGCCAGATGGGAGACATTACATTTGTTTTATATTAAACTTTTTGACATTCATTCTTCCTAGAAAGTGTATTTTTTTTTTAAATAATGCTAGGGGATTGAGTTTTCTTTTAAAATTATGTATCACAAATGCAGAAAAGAATATATTTGTTTGTCAGCAGGGAGTATTATAAAAATTACCTAGGGAAACAGATGCTGTTTCCCTGAATAATTTCCATGTCAATAATTTACATATGTCAAGTTATACATGTCAACTTACTACACACACTATATTTCTAGATTCAATAATTAAACTGCTAAGAAAAAGACAGCTTACATATCATATTTTAAAAAGATATAGAGAGAGCTATTTGTCTGCAAAGGGCCAAACTAGTCACCATGCGTGTCAAATGCTTAAGGGCTGTAACCTCCTAAGACAGTTCTCAAACTAGCTCGATCTGAGGTATGAACTCATCAGCACTGACATGTCTATATTTTGCTGTTTGGAGACGTTTCAATATGGCGGTCAAAGCATCAGAAAACTGGGGTGCTACTGTCATAGTATACATTCTCATCTTGAAGATTAATATGCTTCTACGTAGGTCACTTGACAACACATTTTCCTTTTCCCATAAAATGAGTGGTTCTATTTTGGAAGAGTAACTGTTTTGCTCTGAGGGGGCCAAAGATACACAGTTACAGGCTGGCAAATAAACACCAGTCAAAACTGTAATTCAGGCAGTAATACTGGAGAAAATATGAGTAAGGAGCTCTGAGACTACTGTAAAACTAAGGAAAGAACGTGTCTTTGGCAATTTATGAGAGAGATAAGTGTCCTTATATGCAATACTTTGGCCACCTGATGGAAAGAGCCAACTCATCAGAAAAGACCCTGATGCTGGGAAAGATTGAAGGCAAAAGGAGAAGAGGGCGGCAGAGGATGAGACGGTTGGGTAGCGCCACTGACTCAATGGACATGAGTTTGAGCAAACTCGGGGATATTGTGGAAGACAGAGGAGCCTGGCGTGCTATAGCCCATGGGGTCGTGAAGAGTCGGATACGAATAGTGACTGAACAACAGCCAACAACAGAATATCCAAATAGTTAATCATCTCTAAAATAAAAAATCCGCATATACATAAAAGTCACTTCTTATGAACAACAAAGAGTAAGTTACTAGTTGTTTCACTTTATTTTTTGTTGGTCAGTTGCTAAGTCGTGTCTGCCTTTGTTCATTTCATTTACTTTTATGATTTTTTTTCTCCCTGATGGCCTTCCTTGACTAACAACTATGTACAAGAATACTTACAATTCTCAGTAGTAATGAACATTCCTTTTTTGTTGGTCTGGCAAGTGCTATAAATAGTCTAGTTTAAACCTAGCTTACTTTGGATTCATTAAATCCCCAAATCAATAGGTTTATTAGGAGCAGAGAATGGAGACACTATCCTTGAAATGAACAGGCTGTATTTTCCCCAAAGAGCTGAAGAGTTTATCAAGGGGCCACAGTCAAATTGTAATAAAAAATTATAAGCATTTCTTCATTAACTGAGTTTCTTGATTTCCTTCCACATAGTTCAATCCTACCCCATTCACCACGAATTTGTTCAGTTAGAGATAGAACTTCCAACATCTGGTTTATAACAATTCATGCTTTTACTAATTTTGAATGCTAACAGAAAAAAACAAAAACAAAACAAAACAGGGTATAAAACAATTGGGCCTTCCTTCCACCTTCCCTCTTCCTGACTTTCTCATAAATTGGTCATTACAACATTCTGTGAAACACCCATCTCTTGAGAGCTGCAATGATTTTAGCCTTGAGGAAGCTACAAAAATGAAATACTTTAATAAGTAACCTCAGTGCTTACAGAAGAATAGAATTCTTTTTGGCATAGATTCAAGGAAGATTACCAAGGGTAGAAAAACCCAATCCTTCCGACACAGCAAATTGACAAAGTAAAAACTGAGCTGAACGATAGCAGAGATGAAGGAATTCTGCCTTTGTGAAGAGCTGAAAGATGATTAAAACATGGACATTGAAAAGAGGCATATTTTCCTTACATTAACGATTCTATCATTTGCTGAATAAAAAAATAAAGTCCTAAACAGTTATTTTAAATGAATAAGGGTTCCCCGTTCCCCCACTACAAACAATGCTTTAAGCCTTTCTTCACAGAAAACGTCATAATTTGTATGCAAATATCTTACTTTAAAAAAGGAAAACATTAACTAATAAATGACATGACTGGGAACTTGCACATAATAATAACTCAAACTGAACTGAAAAATTATTATCAAGTAATAAATGGCAAGCTTTTATAAGACTAATAATAAAGTAGTCCTGATAATGCATTTTTATCAGTGAAGCAAAGCAAATAAAGATTCAGACCCTTGTTGATGGGACAGTCAAACCAGACAACATATTTAATAGATCAAGTGTCAAAATATATGAATTGGGCAGAAAACCAAATAGCAGAAGCTCATGGAAATGACAGAGGATAATACTGTAAAATGTTATTCATTCCAGTGCTGAGAATTCTGCTTGCTTCTTTGATAGCTGTGCCAGCTGCACCCACTTTGCTGGCTTGATCAATTACAGCTTTAGAGAATGCTGTGGCTGAGGAAAGAGGTCTGTTCTACGCAACACTAGCTATGCTAGGTGCTAAGGAAGGCGTTCAGGGTGGGTCTTCAGGGTTACAGAGGAGGCCACCCGACCCATGTAAGTTAAGGAGCATCTACCTTATAGCCTGAGGATTTGCTTCAGCCTAACAGACTGGTTCCAAATAGGAAAAGGAGTACGTCAAGGATGTACTTTGTCACCCTACTTATTTAACTTATATGCAGAGTACATCATGAGAAACGCTGGGCTGGAAGAAACACAAGCTGGAATCAAGATTGCCAGGAGAAATATCAACAACCTCAGATATGCAGATGACACCACCCTTATGGCAGAAAGTGAAGAGGAACAAAAAAGCCTCTTGATGAAAGTGAAAGAGGAGAGTGAAAAAGTTGGCTTAAAGCTCAACATTCAGAAAATGAAGATCATGGCATCCAGTCCCATCACTTCATGGGAAATAGATGGGGAAACAGTGGAAACAGTGTCAGACTTTATTTTGGGGGCTCCAAAATCACTGCAGATGGTGACTGCAGCCATGAAATTAAAAGACGCTTACTCCTTGGAAGAAAAGTTATGACCAACCTAGATAGCATGTTCAAAAGCAGAGACATTACTTTGCTGACTAAGGTCTGTCTAGTCAAGGCTATGGTTTTTCCAGTGGTCGTGTATGGATGTGAGAGTTGGACTGTGAAGAAGGCTGAGCGCCGAAGAATTGAGGCTTTTGAACTGTGCTGTTGGAGAAGACTCTTGAGAGTCCCTTGGACTGCAAGGAGATCCAACCAGTCATTCTGAAGGAGATCAACCCTGGGATTTCTTTGGAAGGAATGATGCTAAAGCTGAAACTCCAGTACTTTGGCCACCTCATGCGAAGTGTTGACTCATTGGAAAAGACTCTGATGCTGGGAGGGATTGGGGGCAGGAGGAGAAGGGGACGACAGAGGATGAGATGGCCGGATGGCATCAGTGACTCGATGGACGCAAGTCTGAGTGAATTCCGGGAGTTGGTAATGGACAGGGAGGCCTGGCGTGCTGCTATTCATGGGGTTGCAAAGAGTCGGACATGACTGAGCGACTGAGCTGAATTGACTGAAGCTATGGGTTTGTCCGGCGGCTCAGCAGTAAAGAATCTGCCGGCAATGCAGGAGGCACAGGTGATGTCAGTTTGATCTCTGGAATCGGAAGATCTTGTGGAGGAGGAGATGGCTACCCGCTCCAGTATTCTTGCCGGGGAAATCCCATGGACAGAGGAGCTTGGTGGGCTACAGTCCATGGGCTCACAAAGGGCTGGACACGACTGAGAAACTGAGCACCCACGTGCGAGCTCTGAAGACCAGCGCCCGCAGAGTACCAGGTCCTATGCGGGATCCCAAGGATGCGAGCATGCCCAAGATACGTCCAGAAAGAGCTCACAGGGTGAGGGGGGCTGGTGAGCACATCCACAATTAAACACGAAACAGAGTATGCTACTCGAGGTGGATATCTGGCGCTCTAGACACTGAGGATCTAGAAGAGAATTCTACTGAATTCAGAGTAGAAAAGTGGGTAGCAGAGACAGAATAAGTCTCCGACTCATGCAGACCCTGGCTCCCATGCCACTTTCCTCACTTTAACCATCGGTTAAGGGCAAGTCAGTGACCTCTCTCTTGAGGGTCAGTTTCTTCAATTGTAAGTTGGGGGTGCAGACACTGAATTCACCAGCACCGTCACTGGCACCTGTGGTACTTCTGTGTGAATTACAAGAAAGCTCTGCTTCCTGTGGAAAGTGAAAGTGTTAGTCATGTGACCTCAGGGACTACAGCCCGCCAGACTCCTCTGCCCATGGAATTCTCTAGGCAAGCACACTGGAGTGGATTGCCATCCCTTCCTCCTCCAGGGTATCTTCCTGATTCAGGGATGGAACCTGGGTCTCCTGCATTGCAGGCAGATTCTTTACCATCTGACACAGCAATACTAATGAATGAAGGTCAGTCACACTCTAAACCACTTGCCACATCTACATGTGATGACCCTGAACCTCAGCAAGGGTGGACTTTCATAAAGAACTCAGGCCAGCAACATCATCGGTAAGACACAGTCATCAGTTTGCCATACAGCTGTCACTCAAACACCAGCTCTTCCACCTGGCTTCCTATGCAAATTAGTCAAGAGTTTATGGGAGTGTGGACATTGCAGCTGAGCATGGAAGGATGCTGCTTTTCAAGCAAGAAGAACCATGTGCAGGCTGTCTTTTCATTTTGGCAGGAACTCGGCTCTGAAGAGGAAGAGTCTGGGTAGGAGGGAGCCATGGAAAGACAAGAGGCAGGATGATCAGTGAAACTCATGTGATGATGAGGATCTGAGCTAACAACATGGGTTTACAGAGAAGGCAGTCCTCATGAATACAGGGCGTAGAATACGTAGACTTCAGATTGATGAGCAATCATGGGTGGAGGAAAGGAACGCACCATGGATATGGTTTAGGACAACTGGGAGAACCCATAACTGAGACGGTAAAATGAGTGAATTTCAAGAGGGACCCAATGATTTCTTTAAACACATAGTCTGGAGTTTGAGAAATGGGTGAAATATAGGCATACCTCAGAGATACTGCAGGCTTGTTCCAGAAAACGGCAGTAAAACAATTAGCACAACAAAGTGAGTCCTGTTAATTTTTTTGTTTTCCAGTGCAAATAAAAGTTATGATTACACTTTTCCTGCAGTCTATGAAGTGCAAATAGCATTATATCAAAGAAACAATGAACATACCTTCATTGAAAAACACTTTATTGCTACAGAATGCTAATTGTCATCTGAGCCTTTAGCAAGTCACAATATTTTTGCAATAGTAACATCAAGGATGACTGATCATAGAATCACCATCACAGATATAATAACAATATCTGAAATATGATTTCATAGAGTAAATCAACCCTAATTATTCACTGGAGGCACTGATGCTAAAAATGAAACTCCAATACTTTGGCCACCTGATGCGAAGAGCTGACTCACTGGAAAAAAGCTGTGATGCTGGGAAAGATTGAAGGCAAAAGGAGGAGAGGGTGGCAGAGGATGAGATGGCTGGATAGCATCACTGACTCAACAGACATGCTCTGAGCAAACTCCAAGCGGTAATGAATCTGCCTGCCATTGTTGGAGACATGGGTTTGATCCCTGGGTCAGAAAGATCCCCTGGAGGAGGAAATGGCAGCTTGCTCCAGTATTCTTGCCTTGGAGAATGCCATGGGGAGAGGATTCCGGCTGGCTACGGTCCATAAGAATGCAAAGAGTTGGACATGACCTAGCAACTGAACAACATCAAAGATCACTGATCATAGATCACCATCACAAATATAATAATAATGAGAAAGAATGAAATATCACAATAATGACCAAAATGTGACACACAGACATGGAGGGAGAAAATGCAGTTGGAAAATGGTGTTGATAGATTCACTTGAGACCAGGTTGCCACAAGCCTTCACACTGTAAAGAACGCAGTATCTGCGAAGCACAAGAAAACGAGGTCTGCCTGTATTGAGTCTGGAATATGTCACTGGGACTCAGCAGACAGGCTGTTGTTAGGTTTATGAATATAGGATTTACAGGAGTTAACAGCAGAATAGCATAAACAAATGCGGTTCTCAGGAAAGTGCAGTGGCTAAAAACGAGCAGCGCTGGATCTCACTGGCATGGTGAATTCTAGACTCCAGTCAGTCTCACTTCACTGACTTTTTGATGCCACAAATCTGATGCCAGTTCTCACTTCTGCCCTTTCCTCTTTGGGGTGGCTTGCTTCTTCCTCAATCTCATTCGTGCTAGAGAATTCTATCTTCACGGGAACGTAAATCACCCGGAGCAGGTAAACCTACATCACTAAAGATACTGGCAGTTTCCTAGGGCTGTTGAAAACCCTTCATCTCCAGAGCAACTATTAACCCTCATGTGACAAAACTACTGTATTTCTCTCCAGCTGTTTTACAGTATTAAACATATCCTAACTGCCTGTGTTTATAAGCACAAACTTTTATACAAAAAGCATGCATTTGTAGGTTCTTTTGGATCTTCTCCTTTGACCTGTAGCTTGGAATTCTAGTATCCTTATTTACACTGAACTGACTCCAAATCTAAAATATGATTATGGAGAAAATGCATGTGCATGTACATCAGACTAAACAACGAAGCTTTTAAGCAGAAACAATGAAATGTACAAGATATAAACTGGGAGAAAATTGTGAAGATTCTATTTAGAAAGTAAGTGACAAATCAACAACTTCTGTTGTGGAAAATTTCAAGCATATACAAAAGAGACTACTACAAAGAACTCCCGCTCAGCTTAAACAACTAGCACTCATGGGCCGTCTTTTTTCATTCATTTGTTGTTGTTGTTGAGTCACTAAGTTTGCCTCTTTGTGAACCCACAGACTGTAGCCCGCCTCCCTCCTCTGTCCGTGGAATTTCCCAGGCAAGAATATTGGAGTGGGTTGCCATTTCGTCCTTCAGGGGATCTTCCTCACCCAGGGATTGAATCTGTGTCTCTTCAGTCCCCTACATTGGCAGGGGGATTCTTAACCCCTGTCCCACCTGGGAAGCCCTGTTTTATCCATACTCCTACTTTAGAAGGAAGTTATTTCACAATGTTCCTTCAAACGAAGAATGCTTCTATGAGACAGCTGAGCTCACAGTAGAACTCTCTTCCTTGGCTTTGGTGCTAGAACCTCAAATGGTACACAGACCTATTTAATGGAATTCATTAATGCAAGCTTCTGCTCCCATAGGAAACAGCCATTTAAAAATGGAGGCGAGACAGATTTTGAAAATGATTATCTTTCAGGATTCACTGTTCCGTGTACTTAGAATGACAAAACTTCTTTGTGCTAAGTTAAGGGGTGACTCAGAGAAGGCAATGGCACCCCACTCCAGTACTCTTGCCTGGAAAACTCCACGGGTGGAGAAGCCTGGTGGGCTGCAGTCCGTGGGGTCGCTCAGAGTCGGACATGACTTTACTTTCACTTTTCACTTTCATGCATTGGAGAAGGAAATGGCAACCCACTCCAGTGTTCTTGCCTGGAGAATCCCAGGGACGGGAGAGCCTGGTGGGCTGCCGTCTATGGGGTCGCACAGAGTCGGACACGACTGAAGCGACTTAGCAGCAAGGGGTGACTAATTTTTATTAAGTAACAGCTTAACTGAGATATAATTCACATACCAAAAAATTTACTCTTTTAAATGTATAATATTTATGGGTATTAGTGTATTCACAGAGTTGTGCAGTCATTATTACTGTCTAATTTTAGAAAGATTTCATTATCTGACTCTTGAGAGTCCCTTGGACAGCAAGGAGATCAAACCAGTCAATCCTAAGGAAATCAACTCTGAATATTCATTGGAAGGACTGATGGTGAAGCTGAAGCGCCAATGCTGTGGCCACCTGATGTGAAGACCTGACTCACTGAAGAAGAACCTGATGCTGGGAAAGACTGAGGGCAGGAGGAGAAAGGGATGACAGAGGATGAGATGGCTGGATGGCATCACTGACTCGATGGACACAAGTTTGAGCAAACTCAGGGAGATAATGAGTTTGGGAAGCTTGGCGTGCTGCAGTTCATAGGGTCAAAAACCGTCAGGTACGACTTAGCAACTCAACAACATATTCATTAATTGTACTCTCATTACCCCCACCTTCCAAGCCCTTGCCAGACACCAATATGATTTCTCTCTATAAATTTCCCAATTCTGCATATTTTATATATATGGAATTATACAATATGTGATCATTTGTGACTAGCTTCTTTCACTTAGCATAACTATTTTTTAAATGATATGCTCTTAATCCAACTTAATAGCTTTTTTAATTTTAAAGAAAAATAATTCCTTGATTCTAGCCCTCTGAATATTCTCCCTGTCACTGAGATGTGAAGTTTAGTGTGTGGCCTGATTCTTGGGCATTTTGCAACACTCAAGACAGCTGAATTGCCATCTGTTCTGGGGAACTGTGTCTCATTAGTGGTCACTGCTTTCAGTAGTTTGCGCAATAAAAGCATCTGATAATTTAATTAGAAAGAGTCAACCAATTACTGGGTGAGAGTGAAATACTCTAGTCCTGTGCAATGGCTTACTCTTCCATCGCTGTATTTCTGGCAACAGCTCTAAGTCACTTAAGAAAATAAGCTTGTTAAGATGGCTAAAAGGCAAAAATACATTCACCTAGAAGATGGGAGCTTCGATTCATTAAGAATGTGATGATTTCTTTGATTTTGTCCCTTCTACAACTTACTAGAGGACTTTCTTATAGTTATTTAAGAAACAGTATTTTAAAGCTTCCTTACAAATGTCTACCTTACAAAAGTATCTAACAGAATATTCAGTTCTTAAAGAAACGATTCCGTATGTTAACGCACAATACTGAACAGACCATTACCACTTGATTAAGTGCCAAATACCTGACCGAAATACAAACTACACTTGCGAGGCAGTGCCAAGTTAGAAAAAAAGAAGCGTAGAATAGCACTGGCATGAGATGGAAAAATCGAGCTGCGCGTTGGGCATTTCAAAGCAGGAATTCCTGCAACCTGTACGCCATCTACAGCATATCCTGGGTGGCCTGATTTCAGACAACCTGCATCCATTTCAAACCTAATTAAGCATCTATTTCCAACCCAATTAACAAAGGGCAGGACTCATTATGGAGAGAGATACACCACACACATATTGCTTATTTACAAACAGTTCATGCCCCAAGGCACCCAGATTTACACATCTGTTTTATGCTGAAACATGCACGGGTGCAACTGCATCCAAGTACTTTTGTGAGATAAAGTTAAATACAGGCATTTTGGGGGTTTGTGGAGAATTACATTATGTGATACATTACTCCCTTTCCAAGAAAAATAGAAAAGGGAAAACTTACTCATACAAAATATTAAAGATATCATTAGGGTCACAGGAGACAGTGGGCACGCAAGATCAGTTTCCTGGTTTTGCAAATATATGGCATTATATAAGATGTTACTATGAGGAAGTCGACCCTGGACTTCTCTGTATTACTTTTCTAACTTCTTATGAGTGTGTGATTATTTAAATAAAAGTTTAATGAGTGATAGTGGGCACACAGTTGATTAAGTTTAAACAACAATCTGATTCAGAGAACAATCGTGACTATGTGGGGGAGTGGGGTGGAGCGGGCAAGAAAGAAAGATGTATCACTGCAGACAACAATCACCTCAAAGTCAACAGTCACAGTTTTATGGTCTTTCTGGGCTCCCTAGAGTTTGCGTGGCATAGGCAGGTTCCTAAAACTGTAGATTTGAGTCCCTTCATCTGAAAAACTATCATGCCACTCAAAAAGTATGATAATAAAGAATTAAGAGATGAAGAAATGGTTGTTTCTCTTAAGTTGTAAAGTACCAACGCACCATAAGGTGAAACTTACAAGACGAAATCAGACAACTGTGGACAAGTAGAATCCAGTAACAAGTGGCTCATTATCACACAAATGGACCAAAAGGCAAGTTACATTTCCCCACTGTTGTAAGCAGGAAGTTAAGATCTGAAGCAACTGCTGATATGAGAACTATTTATACTCCCCAAGGGTTTCATCATCAAAGAGAATCTGCTCTTTTTCCCTTCAACCTGTTAAAGCACTGGTGATTTCTGAGGCAGACTAACTCAGTTCCCTGATTTTCTCCTGCATGAGGAAAACATGTTTATATGTGCAGCATCAGAACAACAGCTCACTCACCAACTTCATCCTGAATTTCCTCGGCCACGGCAGGAACATTGTAGAGCAGGGAGAGAGACTGGTTCATGCGTTCATAAATTACTCGAAGGTGCGTCATAACCTGCAGCAAAGGAGGCAGACAGTGCCAGGTAAACCACCTCCGGAGGAAGGGGCAGTGCTTTTCCTTACCAGGCACCACAGACAGATACAAACTTCCCAAATAAAACCAACAAAGTGCTGCTGGAACTCTGAACTGGAAAGGGCACCTTTATTTTTCTTGTTCTCTTGTTTTTAGTTCTCCATCTTTGGAGTTGTTTCAAAATTCTCATTATATTAAATGTTTATAATCATCAAATATAAAGCCAGTTGAAAAGACCATTTCTGCCCAACTATGATTCCTAATATGGAGATTCCTAAATAACCTCTGATGACCTAAATATATGTCTTTCAAATTTTCCAACAGATGGGATCACATGGATATTTCATGATAGATACTTGAAAAACTCTTCTGTTTAAGGAAATTTAAAAATTTAGATTTCTGCAGATAGATTCCAGTTGTCAAGCTTTGCAAATAGCAGAGTATGAAACTTATCGCTACCAAGCTACATTTAGTCTCATATTATTTCCAAGCTCCATTATAGAAATGGAGCTTGTGATGGTCTTCTCTAATTAGCTGGACCATATTTTAGCAGTTTTGGCTTATACAACTTACGTTTTTGTTCTTTTAGTCATTAGAGTTTGAAATGGTTCCTTAATCATCAGTAACAGTAGACACTCAAGATTTTTATACTCTGTTATTTTTATAACTCAGTAAGTTCAGTTGCTCAGTCGTGTCTGACTCTTTGTGACCCCATGAACTGCAGCACGCCAGGCCTCCCTGTCCATCACCAACGCCCGGAGTTCACCCAAACTAATGTCCATCGAGTCGGTGATGCCATTCAGCCATCTCATCCTCTGTTGTCCCCTTTTCTTCACAGTCCAACTCTCACATCCATACAAGACTACTGGAAAAACCATAGCCTTGACTAGATGGACCTTTGTTGGCAAAGGAATGTCTCTGCTTTGGAATATGCTATCTAGGTTGGTCATACCTTTCCTTCCAAGGAGTAAGCATCTTTTAATTTCATGGCTGCGATTACCATCCACAGTGATTTTGGAGCCACCCCGCCAAATAAAGTCTGACATTGTTTTCACTGTTTCCCCATCTATTTCCCATGAAGTGATGGGACCGGATGCCATGATCTTCCTTTTCTGAATGTTGAGCTTTAAGCCAACTTTTTCACTCTCCTCTTTCACTTTCATCAAGAGGCTTTTTAGTTCCTCTTCACTTCTGCCATAAGGGTGGAATGATCTGCATATCTGAGGTTATTGATATTTCTCCCACCAATCTTGATTCCAGCTTGTGCTTCTTTCAGCCCAGAGTTTCTCATGATGTACTCTGCATAGAAGTTAAATAAGCAGGGTGACAATATACAGCCTTGACGTACTGCTTTTCCTTTTTGGAACCAGTCTGTTGTTCCATGTCCAGTTCTAACTGTTGCTTCCTGACCTGCATACAGATTTCTCAAGAGGCAGGTCAGGTACTGGTATTCCCATCTCTCTCAGAATTTTCCACAGTTTATTGTGATCCACACAGTCAAAGGCTTTGCCATAGTCAATAAAGCAGAAATGGATGTTTTTCTGGAACTCTCTTGCCCAACATGATCCAGCGGATGTTGGCAATTTGATCTCTGGTTCCTCTGCCTTTTCTAAATCCAGCTTGAACATCAGGAAGTTCACGGTTCATATATTGCTGAAGTCTGGCTTGGAGAATTTTGAGCATTACTTTACTAATGTGTGAGATGAGTGCAACTGTGCGGTAGTTTGAGCATTCTTTGGCATTGCCTTTCTTTGGGATTGGAACGAAAACTGACCTTTTCCAGTCCTGTGGCCACTGCTGAGTTTTCCAAATTTGCTGGCATATTGAGTGTAGCACTTTCACAGCATCATCTTTCAGGATTTGAAATAGCTCAACTGGAATTCCATCACCTCCATGAGCTTTGTTCATAGTGATGCTTTGTAAGGCCCACTTGACTTCACATTCCAGGATGTCTGGCTCTAGATGAGTGATCATACCATTGTGATTATCTGGGTCATGAAGACCTTTTTTGTACAGTTCTTCTGTGTATTCTTGCCACCTCTTCTTAATATCTTCTGCTTTTGTTAGGTCCATACCATTTCTATCCTTTATCGAGCCCATCTTTGCATGAAATGTTCCCTTGGTATCTCTAATTTTCTTGAAGAGATCTCTAGTCTTGCCCATTCTGTTGTTTTCCTTTATTTTTTTGCACTGATCACTGAGGAAGGCTTTCTTATCTCTCCTTGCTATTTTTTGGAACTCTGCATTCAGATGTTTATATCTTTCCTTTTCTCTTTGCTTTTCACTTCTCTTCTTTTCACAGCTATTGGTAAGGCCTCCCCAGACAGCCATTTTGCTTTTTTGCATTTCTTTTCCATGGGGATGGTCTTGATCCCTGTCTCCTGTACAATGTCGTGAACCTCTGTTCATAGTTCATTAGGCACTCTATCAGATCTAGTCCCTTAAATCTATTTCTCATTTCCACTGTATAATCATAAGGGATTTGATTTAGGTCATACCTGAATGGTCTAGTGGTTTTCCCTACTTTCTTCAATTTAAGTAAGGAGTTCATGATCTCAGCCACAGTCAGCTCCTGGTCTTGTTTTTGCTGACTGTATACAGCTTCTCCATCTTTGGCTGCAAAGAATATAATCAATCTGATTTCAGTGTTGGCCATCTGGTGATGTCCATGTGTAGAGTCTTCTCTTGTGCTGTTGGAAGAGGGTGTTTGCTATGACCAGTGCATTTTCTTGGCAAAACTCTATTAGTCTTTGCCCTGCTTCATTCCGCATTCCAAGGCCAAATCTGCCTGTTACTCCAGGTGTTTCTTGACTTCCTACTTTTGCGTTCCACTCCCCTATAATGAAAAGGACATCTTTTTGGGGTGTTGGTTCTAGAAGGTCTTGCAGGTCTTCATAGAACTGTTCAGCTTCAGCTTCTTCAGCGTTACTGATTGGGGCATAGACTTGGATAACTGTGATATTGAATGGTTTGCCTTAGAAACGAACAGAGATCATTCTGTCGTTTTTGAGATTGCATCCAAGTACTACATTTCAGACTTTTGTTGACCATAATGGCTACTCCATTTCTTCTAAGGGATTCCTGCCCGCAGTAGTAGATATAATGGTCATCTGAGTTAAATTCACCCATTCCAGTCCATTTTAGTTTGCTGATTCCTAGAATGTCGACGTTCACTCTTGCCATCTCTTATTTGACTACTTCCAATTTGCCTTGATTCACGGACCTAACATTGCAGGTTCCTATGCAGTATTGCTCTTTACAGCATTGGACCTTGCTTTATCACCAGTCACATCCACAACTGGGTATTGTTTTTGCTTTGGCTCCATCCCTTCATTCTTTCTGGAGTTATTTCTCCACTGATCTCCAGTAGCATATTGGGCATCTAGTGGGGAGTCACTCTTTCAGTATCCTATCATTTTGCCTTTTCATACTGTTCATGGGGTTCTCAAGGCAAGAATACTGAAGTGGTTTGCCATTCCCTTCTCCAGTGGACCACATTCTGTCAGACCTCTCCACTATGACCCGCCCATCTTGGGTGGCCCCACACGGAATGGCTTAGTTTCACTGAGTTAGACAAGGCTGTGGTCCGTGTGATGAGATTGAGTAGTTGTCTGTGAAACCAAAATTTTTATAACTCAAAAAGTGCCAGATCACGTGCTATCCTAGGACAATCCTTTAGAATCTCCCAGGTATTAAAGGACTCTTGCTATAGAGGTCCAACCCCCATGGCTACTCTGGGAATAGCTAAAGATTCAATTCAAAGAGCAAGGACACTGAATTGTCCAAGTGGCATGACTACCAGACTCTGTGCTTACCTGGGATCGGATTTGAGCAGCTTTCTTTGGATCCACCATGCGAACATGTTCAAAATGCTTTAGGGTGTGCTGTCTGTCTTTCTGTTCGGCACGGACATACTTCTTTAGCATGTTGAACACATGACGAGGCTGTAGGGAGAAAAAATGAAAAAGAAAAAAAAAAGAAATGTTCAGATTCATCCAAAATGTTGCTTTTTCTAAACACTTTGGGGTCAGAGGGTCCACTAATTCATACCCTGATGTGAAAGCACTGTGAGTCATTTTTTTCCCCCTCTTTTTTTGGCAATTCTTTTCAAAGAATTCTCCACTTCCTTCTTCCTAGGTAATTCCTTATTCAATTGGCCACTTTTCATTTCTATAAGAGCACTTAGCATTTGACACATAGGATAATGGCTGTCCTTGTTAACAATTCCTTTTAAAATAGGGCCTTCTGTTACTGAAGGAGAGTGGATTTTTAAAAAACTTGATGATGGTTATCCTTGTTAACAATTCCTTTTAAAACAGTGCCTTCTGTTATTGAAGGAGAGTTGATTTAAAAAAAATTTTTGGCCATGCTAGGTCTTTGTTGCTGCTCAGGCTATTCTCTAGGTGCAGTGAGCAAGCTTCTTATAGCTGTGGCTTCTCCTGTGGTCACGCCCAAGCTTTTGGGCGCGTGGGTTTCAGCAGCAGTTGTGACTCCCGAGCCCGATAGCACAGGATCATTAACTGTGGCCTCGGGCTTAGCTGCTTGGAGGCATGTGGACTCTTCGGGGATCAGGGATCAAACCGGTGTCCCTTTCATCGGCAGGTGGATTCTTAACCCCTGAGCCACCAGAGAAGCCCAGAGAGTTGATTCTGGATCTGTTAGATTTAACTGAGGTCCTTCCCATTTTCCCACCCAAATATATAGGGGCACTTGAGACTACATTTCTATTTGTACAGTCTTAATGATTGTCTCATATCCAAGTCTCACATCCATACATGACTACTGGAAATGGATGTGAGAGTTGGACTATAAAAAAAGCTGATAGCTGAAGAATTGATGCTTTGATTTGTGGTGTTGGAGAAGACTCTTGAGAGTCCCTTGGACTGCAAGGAGATCCAACTAGTCCATGCTAGAGGAAATCACTCCTGAATATTCACTGGAAGGACTGATGCTGAAGCTGAAACTAGTACTTTGGCCACCTGATGCAAAGAACTGACTCATTTGAAAATACTCTGATGCTGGGAAAAATTGAGGGCAGGAGGAGAAGGGGATGACAGAGGATGAGATGGCTGGATCGCATCACTGACTCAATGGACATGAGTTTGAGTAAACTCCGAGAGTTGGTGATGGACAGGGAGGCCTGGTGTGCTGCAGTCCATGAGGTAGCAAAGAGTCAGACACGACTGAGCAACTGAACTGAACGGAGTGGTTGTCTCAGCAGTTACTGTTGCACAAATAATCCTACCATCAGTAACATGTAATAGTCAAAATGAGAAAAATAACAGACAATCACCACTAATTCGCAGGCCAAGGAATAGCTGATAAATTCTAAGAGACATCATATTTTCCTAGGAGAAAGGCCAATGTTTTATTTTACTCTGGAGTTTAATTAAAATCTTTCCATGAGATCAGATTCAAATTCTTTTAGCAACAATTAAGTTTCTTCTGAAGTGCTTCTTTTTTTTTTTCTAATTGGTTCCATTCCATTTTTATTCCAGTCTTACTTGAAAGCATTCATCCTTATTTTTTTTTTTTTAAAAAGGACAAGGTCTACTTTATATGTCTTTACAATTCTATTGATACATGCATTATACTATGTGAGTTTTAAAAACAATTTCCAAAGATACATGCATCCTCTTCATTAAAACAAAGAAAAAATACCTGTGGAAGTCCATGTCAGAAATATAATTTTGGCCATTTGGGTCTATCTAGTTATTATTAATCTACGGTGCCTTGAAAATCAGTTGGAAGGTACAGAATTTATTCACAGAGATGGTGTGTGTGTGTTTCCCAATACTTTATGGAATGTGCCTCCCTGTCTCCGGTTGCTTAACTTTGGGGCCACTTTCCTGACATCCCAGGTAATAGTGGTAGGTACCTTTCCCTGTGCTCCCAGGAAATGCTTTGCAAACCCTCATTATTGCATTTAATACAACCTATTAAATAATATGGGCTTCCCTGATGGCTCAGACAGTAAAGAATCTGCCTTCAATGCAGGAGACCTGGTTCAATCCCTAGGTCGGGAAGATCCCCTGGAGAAGGAAATGGCTACCCACTCCAGGATTCTTACCTGGGGAATTCCAAGAACAGAGGAGTGTTATGTGTTTCTGACTGCCCTCTTCAACTGTGAGCCTCTCAAGGGCCAGATTTGGTCTTTCTGTGTTAAGAATCACACATGATACAGAGTGCTTGACTCAGAGAGGCTGCTCTGAATTGGCTTCCAGGCCTTCCTTGATAGCTCAGCTGGTAAAGAATCTGCCTGCAAGGCAGGAGATGCCGATTCGATTCCTGGGTTGGGAAAATCTGCTGGAGAAGGGATAGACTACCTACTCCAGGATTCTTGGGCTTCCCCTGTGGCTCAGCTGGTAAAGAATCTCCCTGCAATGCAGGAGTCCTGGGTTTGATCCTTGGGTTGGGAAGATCCCCTGGAGAAGGGAAAGGCTAAAAGGCTACTCACTCCAGTATTCTGGCCTGGAGAAGTCCATGGACAGTCCATGGGGTCACAAAGAGTCAGACACGACTGAGTCACTTTCACTTTCATGCCTTCCACAGGCAACACTCCTACACTTAGGAAAACAAATAAATAAACACAACAAAAAGAAAGTAAACCTGGGCTCATCTGCCTTCTTTCTTCCTTTTATCCTGGAAGCAATGTGCTTCTCCATAATCTCCAAAAAAGGCAGACATCACAGCTTGAAGTATAGTGTTTGGCAGCCCATCATTATAATTCTCTTTGCTACTGTGAAATCTGGTTTACCCTACAAATTAGAAAATGATCTTTTAAATCTTTTTAAAAGGAGAAAAGCAGTAAAAGAAATAACAGTTGACAAACTCCACTGATAATATACATGTGAAAGGCGAAAGGTTTATACAAAGTCAAAGTTGCTTGGTCGTGTCTGACTCTTTGTGACTCCAGGGACCTTAGACCACCAGGCTCCTCTGTCCATGGAATTCTGCAGGCAAGAATACTGGAGTGAGTAGCCATACCTTTCTCCAGGGGATCTTCCCGACCCAGGGATCGACCCTAGGTTTCCTGTATTACAGGTGGATTCTTTACCATCTGAGCCACCAGGGAAGCCCAGGTTTATGCAAACTCATTTGGAAAAGGTAGCTTTTGGGTCAGAAATCAAAAGCTGAATATTGTTGAATGTGATGGATATTTTATATGCAGGATTGAGCAAACAGGATCTTGCACGCCCTTCACACTTGCTCCTTGATTCAGCACCAAGGCCCAAGAAACTCCTTTGGTTCTACTGCAATCATACTTCCAAGGTTGGAGACAGACAGGATTGCACATAACTGCAGTCATCCAAGACCTCCCAGCCTCTTACTGGTGCAACTACTTGGCTGAATATCGTTTCTCAGTTGCTCAGTTTCATTCTTTAATTCTTGAAAAGGCTTTGTTGTTTTGAAGAAAATAGAACCTTTTTTCTTGAAGAGCTCACATAAGAAAAAAATGCTTCAAGTGACCATAAGGATTGTTTTTCATTGTAACTCTCTTTTCTGCTTTCTTTTTTGGTAGTCAGTCACCTAGAAATGTTTCTACAAGGCATGCGGTCCTCTGGACTGTCACCCCCAAGCATGGGCGCCAGGATGTAAGGGCTCCAAACTGGCCTTGATGCTTGAAGCTAAATTCTAATAACAGACATTTGAGTCTCTCCCCCAACCCCCGACTTTTTCCCCTGTCCCCACAAACAGCACAGACTCCCACCTGTGGTTATTAACATTAACATCAATTTAAAATAAACATGAGTCTCAAACTACCTAAGCCTCAGTTTCCTCATCTGTGCCACGGAGATAACGATCTTTCATAGGCATACACGGGGATGAAAATGCTGTTTGTTACTGAAACTAACACAACACTGTAAATCAACAATTATTGATGCTTTAGTCACTCAGTTGTGTCCAGTTCTTTTGTGACTCCCTGGACTGTAGCCCGGCAGGCTCCTCCATCCACGGAATATCCCAGGCAAGAATACTAGAGTGGGTTGCCATTCCCTTCTCCAGAGGATCTTCCCGACTCAGGGACTGAACCTGTGTGTCTTGCATTGGTGTTGCTTCAGTCGTGGCAGGGGGATTCTTTACCACTGAGCCACCAGGGAAGTCCCCAGTCAACAATACTCTGATATAATATAAAAATTATATTAAAGAATCATTTTAATGGTGAAAAGGAGAACTGATGCAAATGTACCAATATGATAATAATTTATATTTGGGTTATGGATACATAATCTATATTTTAAAAACATATTTTCATACTATTCTTTATAGTGTATATGTTTTTAATATCTCAAAATTAAAAATAAATAAAATTATATACCTCTCTGAAGATAATCAGGGTATGTAAAAGAGCACGAAGAAACTTAAAACCACCCATTATTCCATCGTCAGGAGACAACATTGTATCAACACTGCAAATATATTTACATACTATTTTTATAAAGTTATTTTATAAAAGTGGGACCTTGTTGAACAGTCAAAAAAAAAACAACTGTTGTGTGTTAGTTACTCAGCATAACGCTACGTCCACAGTAGCGTAAACATTTTTTCTACAGTCTTGCCTCCCCTTATTTCTCTTGTCTAAGCAATGGCAGTTCAACATTTATTGACTGCTTATATGAATAAGACAGTGTTTCAAGGACTTCATGCACAGTAATTTACATCTTCCTATCAACCATATGACAGAGGTACAGCTGGTCAACCCATTTCATTGATGAAACTAACAAGGCACAAGGGAGGTAATGGGCTATGACGCTGGTTACATTTAGTCCCAAAACTAGTCAGGAATAGAGCCAAGAACAGGTAGACCAACTCTGGCTCTACGGTCCAATCTCCTGATCACTACATGATCCTGCCTTTCAAGGAAACTCTAAAATGGACCATGCAAAGGACCATTCTACAAAGTAACCTATGGAGCTGAAAACCAAAAGAGGTTGCTGAATAGTTAGAAATGAAGAGATTTCCAGTTCTTATAAGAGCAGATAATATTCTTTTGGGACACACTAATATCTGCCCTTTTAATTGTGTTGAAAATCATCCAGATTTATTCAATCTCAGAAATGCCATCCTTGGTTTTTGGCATTCTGCTGTGCTTTAGCTAATGCCTCCATGCAGGGAGGAGAAATAGCAAGATAGAAAGGTCCTCTGTCAATCTGTTTAGTATTACTGGAACAAGATTAAAGGCATTAATGAGAAGTTAGGCTTTTGTGACACTCACAGATTCTAATTCTAAATCCATCCTTATCTTCTACTAAAATGGATAATTAAATGGTGAATGTGTTCACACGTTTAAAATTGCTTATCTCATTTGATACTGACATTTCTTTATATGCTTCAGAAATACATTCAGAAATATATTCCCACGCCAAATCCCTAGAGCTTGACAATGAAACAGTAGCACACCAGGCTCTCATGACAGTCCAGGCCTCTCTCTGCCCAGGAACAAAGCTCCTGGAGTATACAACAAAGCTTTGTACTCTAGAGCCCAGAGCACGCCGTGACTTCATCACTGTTTATGCGAGCTCAGATACACATCGTGTGGCATCTATACAAACACCAGCCTTTCCCTCCCACTGCCTACACCTCAGGACAGGAGAATTCAGGATGATTTTCAGAAAGACACTCTGAGGTCCCTCATTAAATGAATTACAAGATTCTGTTTGGAAACATATTTCTAAAGACCATGTTAAGAAATGAAAAATATAAAAATCAGATTAGTCATTACGTTGGAGTAGGCAGATGAAGCATCCTAAATAAAATGGCAGTTATGTTGACACTTCAAAAACAAATGCTATTTTAGGTAAGAAAGAAAAATAACATTCCCCTGTACCTTTATATTTTCATTTGCTTTAGTTAAAACAAAGAAAAGAAAAAGATTTCTGCTTCTGATATATGATTCATGCATGTTTCATTTAAATACAGGAGTAACAGTCTTTACAACTTTTAGGCAGAGTAGTAGTATAACAGGAACCTTCCATTGTTTAGGGATTTTTATTTCATCACCTTGGGACAAAGGTGAATAATTTAAAATTTTAATTAAAAGTGCAGAAACATTCACACAGAAATGATAGGAAAAATGTCTGATATCTGTATAGAAATATATTCTATTAAAGTAACTATTTCTATTGTCATAATCCTTATATTTAAGACAGGATTATTCAAATGTTTAGAAAAACTAGCTTAAGGATTCAGTGGCTCATCATAAGGATATTGACAGTAAGCAGAGATTAAGAAGCATGTTTTTAACCTCTATGCATATAATTTCATTCATTCTCTTTACATCTTCTATAATAACTTTTTTTCCTGCAAATTTCTCTCAGTTTACAATACAGATGTTCTATGTATTAATACTGCAATCCGGTTATATTGCCATTGAATGGCTAATCTTTTTATTAAAATTTATAGCGAAGAACAGAGATAATGAAAGGAAAAGATCTGCCCCGGGGGACTAATTATATCCAATCCTTTTTTATTGTCACTATTGTCTCTGCAAGAGTGTTTAGTCCATAATTACAAAGTATCCATTTGCATCAGATGCGGCCCTTTTCAATATGCATTACATTCACTTCACAGTCACACTGAATTAACAGCAAATCATTTCAAGAAGAAATTTCTTCAAAGATTAAGAGTGTGTGCGCGTGTGCTCAGTCGCATCTGACTCTTTGCAACCCTATGGACTGTAGCCTGCCATGCTCCTCTGTCCATGGAAGGCTATAGTCTATGGGGTTCCAAACAGTTGGACACGACTGAAGGATTAAGAGTAGGCCTTACTAAAATGGATTATACTTAATCTGAAAATAGAAGATTTATATTTTGGAACATTAACCATCTCCCTCTCTTGGAACAACAGAGTAACATATCGCTAGCTCTTGTTCCTGGCACAATTTGGCTGTCAAAAAATGCTAATTAAATTAATGAATAACCGAGAGCTAAATATAACTGCATAAGTAGTTTCAGCAGCAAAATATATCCTTCACAGTATCTCTCAACCAAGAAGAGATGCATTCCAAATTTTCATGGTACATATCAATCTATCTTCCCTGTATGTTGGGGTCCTTCAGGGAGCTGTTTCAGCAAGAGAACTCTTCTCAGAAAATATTTCATAGACTATAGCATATTCAAACTAGTGTCAACAAGATTCATTTCCTTGATTTCAAAAGATGTTACTGGTTGTCTTTTTGTGGTGTGGGTTTTGATGTCAGCCTGATGTATGGAATTTTGTCAGAAATTTCACAGCCTTTCCCCCTATAATCGTTGTTATTTAATCGCTTAGTCGTGTCTGACTTTTTTGTGACCCCATGGACTGCAGCCTGCCAGGCTCCTCTGTCCAAGGGATTTCCCAGGCAAGAATACTGGAGTGGTTTGCCATTTCTTTCTCCAGGGGATCTTCCTGACACAGGGAATGAACATGCGTATTCTGCCTTGGCAGGTAGATTCTTTACCACTAAGCCACCAGGGAAGCCCTTTCCTATAATAGGTAATTTAAAAAATTAATATATCCACTTCTCACATGTACTGACTTTTAAACTTGGTTCTTTTATGCAATTTTATAAATTTGGTATCCGTGGATTTTGAACCAATCATACACCCTTAATGCCAATCACGTCTGAGTGGGTAGCTTTCGATTCCACAATTCATATGAGAGGTACACTGAAACATGACCATTCAGCCCCACTGTGCCTCTTCGTAGCATTATGTCTGATGTAGAGCTCTGGCCTCTTATCATAACAGACACTTGTGCCTGAAACCATCTCCTGATGGGAGGGAATGATCTGTCAAGAGCCTTTAAAAGCCCCAAGCATAATCCTGCCGAAAAGAAGGAAGTAAATGAGTCACTTTATGGGGAAGCTCCCTAACCTTTCCAGGTCACAAGGGACTTATTCAGAAAATCCTTTCCTGGAGCATTAAATTGCACCCTAGTGGTTTTCAAGACTGTGACTGGGGAAGTTAATCACCTATCAAGAAAAAGCAGTTCTCTCCTGTTTTCACAAGGAGGTTCAGGGCCATTATTTCCACAGTTCTACATCTTGGACTTTGGGCTATCTTGAGCACATTGATGTAAAATGTATAAAATCTCTGTCTGCAGATTTAAAAAACACCTTTACGAGAGTTAAACCTCTTTCAGCTTGAGATGGTCTCGGTTGAATTTATTTTGCCGTAGTAGACCTCCCTCAGCATTTCACATGCATTCTCACTGTTGCAAGAAAAACCGGAAGAACAAAAAAACACTTGGGGAGCTTCCACTAGAACCTTTGGATTACAGCTGTGTTCATCTTTAAAGCTAGGTCTGTCTGTCTTTGCCCTGTGCTCAGTCGTGCCTGACTGTTTTCGACCCCATGGACTGTAGCCGGCCAGGCTCCTCTGTCCATGGGATTCTCCAGACAAGAATACTGGGGAGGGTTGCCATGCCCTCCTCCAGGGGGATCCTCCTGAATTAGGAACCTGTGTCTCCTGCATTGCAGGCAGATTCTTTACCTGCTGTGCTTTCAGCTGAACTAAATTTTTAAGTCTGCCGCAAAATTCACGCCTATTCCTTTCTTCAGAAGAGCACACAAATGCTTTTTGCAGTTTAACATGGTATAAGAACGTAAATGACAATTCTATGTCAGGTGGAACATAGAAGTCTTGTACAAGCAACAGGAGAAATGGGATAAATTCTCATGACAGGCTCCATTCCGTGTTTCCTCCAGCTTTGGTAATATGGAGGCATTAGGTACACTCCCTCCCAGTATATCCAGATTACTATTTGGCTTCCCATGTCATAACAGAGCACAGCAATACTCAGGCAAAGCCATCTCCCATCCCTTCCCCCCTCCACAAGAAGGCAGATGACTTCCGAGTAGGGACAAGGTACCAAAGCCTCTATATATTCTATCCTAACAATCTTTCTCTTCTTGGGGATCCAAGTATCTTTCTACTTCACGGTCTCATCTCAACTTTAGATTAATCCCTTTGTTCTTCTAATTATAGCGAACAAAAAGCCAGAACAATGTTAATCGCAAAAAGAGTAGAATAATTAACCCCAATCTGCAAACGGAAGAGGTCTTCCTAATTAAGCCACTTGTTCCAAGCTATACGAAGGCAAACTTGGAAATTAAAGACAGGTGTTTATACTCTACTTTAAAATATAGAAAATAAAGGTGGTTTTAATCCTGTCATTCACAAATGAGGGGTGTTGGACTATTTGTCAAATCTGGTAAGTTTCATAATTTTTTTTTCTGGGATATTTTGCTAGTTCTCACAAATAACTTATTTTAGTTACTGTGACATAAGAAGAAATACATGTTTGGTCTCTGCCCCCAGTTCCTGACATAGAGCTCCTAACGCCTTTGTAAAATCTGGTGACCAGAGCATCTTTTGTTTTAATATTTGGTCTTAGTCTTTGATTCCAGACAGGAGAGCTTATTAGACTCTTGGAGGGTGTTTCACGTGCTAATGAGGTGACTCTTGGAGGATGGGAACTGGATGCTGGAGGAACCAACCCTGTGATTAGAGGGGTTGTAGCTTTCAGCCACATTATCTGACCTCCAGGGAGGGGAAGAGGGGCTGCAGATTGAGTTTAACCACCAGTGGTCAATGATTTAATCATTCATGGTTATCTACTAGAATCTTCCCCACCAAAAACCCCTTAACAATGGAATGCAGAGAGCTTCCAGGTTGGAGAACATGTCGGGGTGTGAGGAGGGTACCATGCCTGGAGAAGGCATGCAGACTCCATACCCCTTACCCACATACCTTGCTCTATAGTCTCTTCCATATGGCTGTTCCCGAGTCCTATCCTTTTTAATAAACTGCTAGGAGTAAATAAAGCTCTGTGAGTTGTTCCAGTGAATTATCAAATGTGAGGAGGGTCCCCCCAACCGATTTACAGCTAGTCCATCAGAAATACAAGGTGAAAATCTGGGATCTGTGACTGGCTTTGAAGCCTTAACCCATGGGGATCTACATGAACTAGGGGTTGTGATATCAGAATTCTTTCATGTGGGGGAAAACCTACCACATATTTGGTGTCAGAGTACTGAGAGTAAATAGTTCTTCCTTTAGTTACACAGACCCCAGCTATACACTAGTGAAGACAATATACAGAACTGAAATTTAGAACCTGGTCTTTGGATCAGCTTAGATGCATGGGATACAGAGCTTGGATCTGCCGACTGCGAGCAAAGAGGGGCCAGAAATTGTTTGGACTTGTAGGTCTTCAATTCTTATTTAGTTACGCAGTGAGACATATTGAAGCACTTAACGATGAACAGGATTATTAATGCAATCCAGACGGCAAAGCCCACAGAGTTGAGGAAGAAATCATAAACAAAAGATGTTTTAAAATACCGCAGACCCTTGGGAAGCTTTGTCAAGTGGTCTGATCATCTGACAAGTGCCAACTGTGACACACTCTTGACTTCTTAAGAGAGAGTTGCAACAGTATGCTTCAATCTTGTATATTCACACTTAGATTCTGGCATTTTTACTTCACAATTCCTCTAAGTGGCCACACCATGTTCAAAGATAGGCATATGTATATTTCTTTCAATTTCACCCTCTTCTCATACTACCTAACCACCTTGATCTAACCACAGGGCTCTGACTTGCTAGAAACAGTATAAGGAAACTCAAGATAAAGCTTATGTTGGGGAGGAAGAAATTTTCTTCTAGGCTTCCAGGTTATTCTAGCTGATCTAACAATTAAATTGACATGAGACAGATTAAGAAGAGGAAAAGCAAACAGAAGTTGAAAAACATGTATACATGAGAGAGACCCAGGAAAACTGAGTAATACACCAAAATGACAGAAAGCCCCACCTTAAATACTGCTGCTGCTGCTAAGTCGCTTCAGTCGTGTCTGACTCTGTGCGACCCGGTAGACGGCAGCCCACCAGGCTCTCTCGTCCCTGGGATTCTCCAGGCAAGAACACTGGAGTGGGTTGCCATTTCCTTCTCCAATGCATGAAAGTGAAGTCGCTCAGTCATGTCCGACTCTTCCCAACCCCATGGACTGCAGCCTATGAGGCGCCTCCGTCCATGGGATTTTTCAGGTAAGAGAACTGGAGTGCGGTGCCAACGTCTTCTCCGCCTTAAATACTACTCTCAGCTAAAGACAAGAGGATGTTGGAGGTTTGGGACTTCAAAGGGGAGGAAGGCAATTAACACGGAGGGGGTGGGAAAGAAACCAAATGCTTGGTAAACAAATGTTTGCAGGGCCATGCAGACACAATGGGACACAGAAGAATTTTAACAGACTTTCCTCTGTGTCTACGCACGCAGTTCATACTTTCGTTACGTATGATGACAACTCCCTCCCTCAAACAGGTCCTCTGTCTACATTCTTTTCGGCACTTAGGCACAAGGAAGCTCAAAGATTCTTCCTGAGTCTTTTGAGTCTCAAAACTAATCAGCCTAAGTTAATCCTCGTGCCAAAGAGACACATTCTGGGGTGGTAAATTTTGCTCCCCTACACTTACAGAAATCCGAATATAACCGAGGACCTTTAAACTGATCCATGGAGGAGCTTCCTAAAACGAGTGAACTTCCTGAAACCCATGTGTAATTTTGTGTGCACACATGCATGTTTCTAGGGAAGGATCTCTTACTGCCATCTGTTCTGTACAGCAGATAACTGTAAGACCAGACATTAAGTAGCTGCTGGATTATTAAATAACGTACTATGAATTTCTTTAAAAAACTGAAATATTTATGTCTTCATAATGGGTTTTAAAATAAAACCTCATGAGAAATGCTGGGCTGGATGAAGCACAAGCTGGAATCAAGATTGCCAGGAGAAATATCACTAACCTCAGATATGCAGATGACACCATCCTTATGGCAGAAAGTGAAGAAGAACTAAAGAGCCTCTTGATGAAAGTGAAAGAGGAGAGTGAAAAAGTTGGCTTAAAGCTCAACATTCAGAAAAGGAAGATCATGGCATCCGGTCCCATCACTTCATGGGAAATAGATGGGGAAACAGTGGCTGACTTTATTTTTTTGGGTTCCAAAATCACTGCAGATGGTTACTGCAGCCATGAAATTAAAAGACATTCCTTGGAAGGAAAGTTATGACCAACCTAGACAGCACATTAAAAAGCAGAGACATTACTCTGCCAACAAAGGTCTGTCTAGTCAAAGCTATGTTTTTTCCAGTGGTCATGTATGGATGTAAGAGTTGGACTACAAAGAAAGCTGAGCCCAAAGAATTGATGCTTTTGAACTGTGGTGTTGGAGAAGACTCTTGAGAGTCCCTTGGACTGCAAGGAGATCTAACCAGTCCATCCTAAAGGAAATCAGTCCTGAATATTCATTGGAAGGACTGATGTTGAAGCTGAAACTCCAATACTTTGGCTACCTGATGCGAAGAGCTGATTCATTGGAAAAGACTCTGATGCTGGGAGGGATTGGCGGCAGGAGGAGAAGGGGACGACAGAGGATGAGATGGTTGGATGGCATCACTGACTCAATGGACATGAGTTTGAGTAAGCTCTGCGAGTTGGTGAAGGACCTGGCGTGCTGCAGTCTATGGGGTTGCAAAGAGTCAGACACGACTGAGCGACTGAACTGAACTGAATGGGTTTTTAAGAATGAACAAAAATAGATATGGTAAAGAACCTGCCAGCCAATGTAGGAGACATAAGAGACATGGGTCTAATCCCTGGGTTGGGAAGATCCCCTGGAAGAGGGCACGGTAACCCACTCCAGTATTCTTGCCTGGAGAAGCCCATGGACGGAGGAGCCTGGTGGGCCACAGTCCATGGGGTGACAAAGAGTCGGACACGACTGAAGAGACTTAGCATGGCACAGCACATGCAACCTTTGCTAGAGCAAATATGACATATCCCAGTACTGTCTGTTTGACAGCACTGGATGAAGAGCTGTTTTGACGTAGAAGCCATGACTAAGTGGGGCTGTGCCATGGAGGCAATCTGGGTGATGAACATGGACTCAGGCACAGGACAGCGTTCAAGCTGATGCCTTGCTTATACACTTCTTACCTTTCTATATAACTTAATTCAAATTCAATTAAAAACAGAAAACACGACTGTCTCTCATCACACACTTCCCACTGGTCTTTAGTCAGACCTCTTTATTCAGCTTGGCAAAGAGTCAAAGCAAGTTAAGGAGTAATACTGAGAGGCTTTCCCAGACTAGCATGCAAACCACACAGCAGTTTATAGCACTTTGTCTAATAAATGCAAACTCTCCCATTTGTCTTTCTACCAACCATCTGATAGGAAGTCTGTCCTTAAAAGCTCTCGAGTGAACAAGTTCCCTTGTACTTACCAAGTTTTACAAATCTCAACGAAAAGGAAATGAATGATGAATGAACGAAAAATATATAAAGTACAGGGTAGCTACCTTTCCCAAAGATGATTTTCAAGCTAGCAGTCTGTTAAGTACATGCTGATCAGCTTTACAAAATTCTGGTAATACTGAAAACTTGAAGGTGGAATGTCAAACTCATCTCCCTCAATGCCTTCACGTATTAAGATCTCAGCAAATGATTTTTCACTTTATCCGTTATATTGACTGACTTAGTTGGCACTTCCTCATACTGTCACTAACTGATTACTGTCTTTTTAAAAAAAAAAAATTGCTCGCCTTTTTTTCTTCAATAATTGCTACTTTGTTATTGAACACATATGACCCTAATGTTAAAGTTTACACAATAGCATTGAGCAAAATCTCAATGTAGGGGAAAAACCATGCTCATCAATGGCAATCTCACGAAGAATTCACTAAAGAATTGTATGAAGACATTTCAGGAATCTCAACAAAATTTAACATTTGGCTGAACTGATCTAGTATACTGTTAGTGGGAGTGTGAATTGGTACAGCCATTATGGAAAACAGTGCGCAGATTTCTCGAAAAAATTAAAAATGGATTTACCATACGATCCAGTGATTGACCCTTCAATATTTATGCAAAGGAAGTAATAGTGAAAGTGTTAGTCGCTCAGGCCTGTCTGGCTCTTTGTGATCCCATGGGCAGCCCACCAGGCTCCTCTGTCCTAGAATTCTCCAGGCAAGAATACTGGAGTGGGTTGCCATGCCCTCCTCCAGCGGGTCTCCCTGACCCAGGGATTGAATCTGCATCTCCTTCATTACAGGCAAATTCGTCACCAACTGAGTCACAAAGGGAAGCTCTATACAAAGCAAATGAAGACGCTAATTTGGAAAGATACATGCACTACAGTGTTCGCAGGAGTCTTATTTACAATAGCCAGGATATAGAAGAAACCTAAGTGCCAGACACTAGAGAAAGAACATGTGGTGTACACACACACACAGGAATATCAGCCATAAAAAAGACTGAAATTTTATCATTTGTGACAAGGATGGACCTGGGCGGGGGAGGGGGCATTTTACACTTAGTGAAATAAATCAAAGACAAATGCTGTGCTTTTCACTTATATGGGGAATTCAACCAAACAAAAGAAATCAACAAATACAGCAAAACAGAAACAGACTCACAGATACAGAGAACAAACTAATGGTCCCCAGCAGGAGGAGAGAAAGAATGGGTGAAGTTGGTGAAGGAGATTACTAGGTAGAAACTTCCAGTTATAAAAGGAACAGTCTCAGAGATGTAATGTACAACATGGTGAATACAGTCAGAGATATTAAAATAACTTTGTATGATATACAATCTATCTATAAAAAATAAAGAACACATTATTATTTTTATACCTGAAATTAATATAATGTAAGTCAACTATACTTCAGTCAAAAGAAAAAAAGGAAAAGAAGTGAGGAAGAAAAGGGAACAGGTGCTAAAGAAACTGCCAATTTTTTTTTCTCTCAATTAAATGTCAAGAGTCTGAGTATGAAGCATCAGATACAAGCATGAAATTAAGTTTAGTATGGATAAAGTGGCTGCAATGCAGTATTTAGTATTCAAATTTGGTACGGATAAGATATTTCATAAGACACAGAAGGAAAAAAAACACTTCTGGCACACAGACACACAGAAAGACAGACAGATACATACGAATGGATATTTTCTAACAGAAGATTCAGACTATCTGTAAAGACACCCAAAATTGTAGAATTCAAAAGAAAGCTTTGGTTTTTGTCTCTCATCTTCAAAACAACACTTCAGTGCATAATAGTTAGGAGCTCCTAAATTTTTCCAGATCTAAGCCTACAACACACACAGGAATATCAGAACAGAATATTATTTTAAACAGAAATTACTATGCAGCCTTTGGGGCTTCCCAGGTGGCATAGTGGTAAAAAACCTGCCAATGACGGAGATGTAACAGATGCGGGTTCAATCCCTGGGTCGGGAAGACCCCCTGGAGGAGGGCATGGCATTCCACTTCAGTATTCTTGCCTGGAGAATTCCAGGACAGAGGAGCCTGGCGAGCTAAAGTCCATGGGTTCGCAAGGAGTCAGACATAACTGAAGCATCTTAGCATGCATGCAGGCTTTGGTTTATCTGTACAGGATCCCACATAAGTCTAGTTTCTCTTCAGATTACAGAGGATTTTGAACAGTCAGGCAATATAATAATCTTTTCTCCATCTATGAAGTAGACCCTGCCAATTACAGGAGGGAAGGCTCAGACAGTATTTAAATCAATAGTTCATGAGGCCATGAGTTGCTTAAATTTGAGCTCTGTGAAAGTAAGAAGCCAAAGTCCTATATTTGGTGATAATTTAGTTTAAAGTAGTACATATGTTCAGTAGCTTAAAGTCCTCCAAGGATGATGGAAGGTTAACCACGTGTGATGCAACTTTATTGACTATGCCAAAGCTTTTGACTGTGTGAATCATAACAAACTGTGAAAAATTCTTAAAGAGATGGGAATACCAGACCACCTGACCTAGCTCCTGAGAAATCTGTATGCGGGCAAGGAACAACAGTTAGAACCGGACATAGAACAATGGACTGGTTCCAAATTGGGAAAGGAGTATTCAAGGCTGTATATTGGCACCCTGTTTATTTAACTCATATGCAGAGTACACTGGGGCTTCCCTGATAGCTCAGTTGGTAAAGAATCCACCTGCAATGCAAGAGACCCTAGTTCAATTCCTGGATGGGGAAGATCCGCTAGAGAAGGGACAGGCTACCCACTCCAGTATTCCTGGGCTTCCCTTGTGGCTCAGCTGGTAAAGAATATGCCTGCAATGCGGGAGACCTGGGTTCGATACCTGGGTTGGGAAGATCCCCTGGAAAAGGGAAGGCAGAATATATCATGTGAAATGTTGGGCTGGATGAAGCACAAGCTGGAATCAAGATTGCTGGGAGAAATATCAATAACCTCAGACATGCAGATGACACTGCCCTTATGAGAGAAAGCGAAGAGGAACTAAAGAGCCTCTTGATAAAAGTGAAAGAGGAGAGTGAAAAAGTTGGCTTAAATCTCAACATTCAAAAAAAGAAGATCAGGGCATCCAGTCCCATCACTTCATGGCAAATAGATGGGGAAACAATGGAAACAGTGACATACTTTTATCTTCTTGGGCTCCAAAATCACTGCAGATGGTGATTGCCGCCATGAAATTAAGATGCTTGCTCTTTGGACCTCAATTCAGTTCAGTTCAGTTGCTCAGTCATGTCCGACTCTCTGCGACCCCATGAATCGCAGCATGCCAGGCCTCCCTGTCCATTACCAACTCCCGGTGTTCACTCAGATTCATGTCCATGGAGTCAGTGATGCCATCCAGCCATCTCATCCTCTGTCATCCTCTTCTCCTCCTGCCCCCAGTCCCTCCCAGCATCAGGATCTTTTCCAATGAGAGCATATTAAAAAGCAGAAACAAAATTGCTTTGCCAACAAAGGTCCGTCTAGTCAAAGCTATGGTTTTTCCAGTTGTCACGTATGGATGTGAGAGTTGCACTGTAAAGAAAGCTGAGCGCCAAAGAAGCGATGCTTTTGAATGGTGGTGTTGTAGAAGACTCTTGAGAGTCACTTGGATAGCAAGGAGATCAAACCAGTCCATCTTAAAGGAAATCATTCTTGAATATTCATTGGAAGGACTGATGCTGAAGCTAAAACTCCAGTCCTTTGGCTACCTGATGTGAGGAGTTGACTCACTGGAAAAGACCCTGATGCTGGGAAAGATTGAAGGCAGGAGGAGAAGGGGATGACAGAGGATGAGACAACCGGTTGGATGGCATTGCGACTTGATGGACATGAGTTTGAGCAAGCTCCGGGAGTTGATGATGGACAGGGAGGCCTGGTGTGTTGCAGTCCATGGGGTTGCAAAGAATTGGACAGGACTGAGTGACTGAACTGAACTGATGCAACTTTGGAGAGGAATTTAACTTTTCTGGGGAAAAAAGTATACCTCCTTTTTTCTTCCAAGGAAATATATAGAGAAGTGAAAATCTTGAAGAGCTTGTCATTAGAAGAGTCACTAGCCTTCTACAGATTAAGAGTTTATCCTAGTGGGGCTTCCCAGCTGGCACTAGTGGTAAAGAATCTTCCTGTCAATGCAGGAGCTATAAGACACACGGGTTCCATCCCTGGGTCAGGAAGATCCCCTTGAGTAGGAAGTGGCAACTACTCCAGTATTCTTGCCTGGAGAATCCCGTGGACAGAGGAGCCTGGCGGGCTACAGTCCATGGGGTTACAAAGAGTCAGACATGACTGACTGACTGAGCATACAAAAGGACGCAACTGTGCTCTAAGTTTTTTATTCCAGGGGATGGGAGTGGAAGGGGGAGGAGGATGAAAGGACAAGAATAGACTGTTTCAGCAACTGTAATATTTTAAGTATATATACGTGCCAGGTCGCTTCAGTCGTGTCCGACTCTTTGAAACCCTATGTATGGACTGTAGCCTGGGGCGCTCCTCTGGCCATGGGATTCTCCAGGCAAAAATACTGGAGTGTGTTGCTATGCCCTCCTCTGATTCAAACAGTGTACTTGTAGGTTGGGCACTCAATACATTAGTCAGGAGGCATGTAATTAATCAAAAAAGGAAATCTGGAACATAAAGCAACAGACTCTGGGACTCACAAATGAAATTCATGGTAGAGTAAGGAATTCTAGTTGCACAAATACATCATCACGTCATACTCCCAAGCTTGGGTTAAAAAAAAAATAGAAATATGGATTAAACTTAAGCTTCAAAGGGACTGTGTATAAACGATGCATGCTATTTCACATTCCCCACTTACAAAGTCTGAGACCATTTGGTACAATATGGTCAGGGTTAGTTGAGTTCAGTCGCTCAGTTGTGTCCAACTCTTTGCGACCCCATGAACCACAGCATGCCAGGCCTCCCTGTCCATCATCAACTGCCAGAGTCTACCCAAACCCATGTCCATTGAGTCAGTGATGCCATCCAACCATCTCATCCTCTGTCGTCCCGTTCTCCTCCTGCCCTCAATCTTTCCCAACATCAGGGTCATTTCCAGTGAGTCAGCTCCGCACATCAGGTGGCCAAAGGACTGGAGTTTTAGTTTCAGCATCAGTCCCTCCAATGAACACCCAGGACTGATCTCCTTTAGGAAGGACTGGTTGGATCTCCTTGCAGTCCAAGGGACTCTCAAGAGTCTTCTCCAGCACCACAGTTCAAAAGCATTAATTCTTTGGCACTCAGCTTTCTTTATAGTCCAGCTCTCACATTCATACATGACCACTGGAAAAACCATAGCCTTGACTAGACGGACCTTTGTTGACAAAGTAATGTCTCTGCTTTTTAATATGCTGTCTAGGTTGGTCATAACTTTCCTTCCAAGGAGTAAGCATGTTTTAATTTTGTGGGTGCAATCACCACCTGCATTTTAGAGCCCCGCAGAATAAAGTCAGCCACTGTTTCTCCATCTATTTGACCATCACTTTATGGTCAGGGTTAAGGGGATAATTATTCAGAAGGTGATATCAGGTATAGAATCTATAGTAAAAACCTGGCTAATGCATTTTCTTATATTCAACTAACAATTATTAAATATTTCATACTTTCCAGCCATTGAGTTAAATATGAGGGAGATTTCAGAAACATTTATGACTCCAATACTAGACATGACCTTTTTCAGATAGTTATTGTCAGGCTCTTGGTATGTCTTTCAACAGTAATATATAAACCTCCTAAGAAGGGATTTAGAATTTTCTCCCATTTTCTAAACTGCAGAGCTAAGTGTGTGTCAAGATATATGTTAAAATTCAAATAAAACAGACAATGTCAATAACTTAACAGAAATGGTCAGTAATGGGATTGCAAAGAGTTGGACTCAACTTAGCAACTGAACAGCAACAATAATAACTATTCTTGATCTTTGTTCTGTACAGACCCAGTTTTATTACATGGGAGAATTTTATGTATTTCTAGGTAAGACTTCACTGTGAATACTTGGTTCAATCAATGACAATCTGATTTTTCTGACTGTAAAACAATTCTTGTTAATCCAATTTTTAATTTTCTTTTCAAATAAACATGTCTAATTCTACATGATGTGATCAACAGACTCAGGGCACATAATTATGACCAATCTGAATTTATCCCCTTTGATAACACAAGCAGCTTTGGCAAACATTCCTCTTGTTACAGTCTTTCCTGTGATGGCTGATGAGGCTGAACTGAAAGATCTGAAATGTGTGTTTGTTAAAGATTCCATTCAGTCCTCATTTTATTTTCAGCTCTGTCAATGACCATCTAGGAAAGATCTTACTTCAGTAATTGGACCTTTAGCTGCAATCCTTCATTAAATGTCAGCTATGAAGGTTCTGCTCTCAACGGCCCCCACCCTGCCTATCTCTGGCAAATGATGTTGATGACCCCGATCTCAAAATCAAGTCCTATAAAAAAAAAAGGGAGCATAATTAAGGAACTCATTCTCTAAACATACTGAACAGAATTTTACTGAGTAGTGTTTGGACATAGATTTTTTTTCCTGAATAGAAAATGAAAATGCTAATGTGAATATTCTTCATCAAAAGCTTATTGTTCTGAGAGGAAGCCTGGTCTGGTTGGAAGGCACTGCGGGGGTCAACTGTGATTCACAGATCCACCCTGTCCCTTACCAGTGGTGTCACCCTGGACCAGCCACTCAATCTCAGTGATGTCATTGGTAGAACAAGGTCAATACTATTTCATGATCTGGAAGAGTATCAGGAGCTCTTTCATGGTTCCTCCGAGTTTTCTGCACTAAATCTTAGTATAGAAAAAAAAAAATGAGGAGAATACATGCAAGTGGGTGACTTTTTGGTTTGGTTACATAATGTAGACACAGACTTCTACTGTCAGCCAAGATTTTGTAGAGGGAACCAGCTTTACTCTGCTCCTGCTAGCAACCAAAAAATGGAGAAAATATCTAGAACTATATTTCTGTAAGATGTCAGCTATCAGGGGAAGGACAGAGACCAGCAAGAAATGAGAAACTAACGCTGTGAGCTCTACGACTGCCTATGTTTACTGCCTTGAGTTTCCAGGCTACGGTTCCAGGTTTGGGAACCCAGTTAGAGCCTGGTAGATTCCAGAGAGCTGAAGACTTGGATTTGGAGTCTGGAGACAGGGAGGTGCCTGACAATCAAAGGACGGAAAACTGGAGAGGAAGGAGCTGTTTGGAGAGAGGATCTGGAGAGGATGCCCTGTGAGAATGCAGCTGACTAGTGACGGTTATTAGTGTCACACACGTGAAGGAAACTGAGGCCACAGGAAAAAACAGTCATCCGAAAGGATTTGAGGCAAGTGTCCAGTGTTCACACAGGGTCAGAAATAGTACTTATTCCCATCATCCAGACGGAAAAACTCAGCTTTCACTGATAACTGCATTTATCTGCACTATAGAACAAAGCTCAGAAATAGTCATTGTTGTTGCTGTTCAGTCACTAAGTTGAGTCCAATTCTTTGAGTCCCATGGACTGCAGCATGCACTGTCTCCTGGAGTTTGCTCAAACTCATGTCCACTGAGTTGGTGACACCATCTAACAATCTCTCATCAAATCAGTCAATCCTAAAGGAAATCAACCGTGAATATTCACTGGAAGGACTGATGCTGAAGCTGAAGCTCTAATACTTTGGCCACCTGATACGACAAGCCAACTCATTTGAAAAGATCCTGATGCTGGGAAAGATTTCAGGCAGGAGAAGAAGGGGACAACAGAAGATTAGGAATAGTTACAGGTATCCAAAAATACCCAGCACTCTGAAGGTGAACGTCACAATATCTGACAACTGATAAAAAAATTCCAAAGGTTCAAAAATTAAATAAAGATATGGAAGACATGAAACAAACAAACAAAAATCCAGACTCACTTTCTACATGTGAAAACTATAATGTATGATATGAAAAACAGCCAAATGGGATTAAGGGAAAATTGAAATATACTAGGTTACATCATAATCAAATTGCTCTAGGCTAGTGATAAAGGAAAATATGCTAAAAGCAGCCAGATTAAAAAAAAGATGTATTATTTAAAGAGAAGTAAAGAAAAGGATGATATCAGTATTTTTGTTGCAAACAATGCAACTAAGAAGACAATGGAGCATCATCATTAAGGCAGCTGAAGAAAAACTTCAACCCGGAATTCTATTCTAGTAAACATATCTTTTTAGACAAAGGTAAACTAAAGATATTTTCAGACATACCTGAGCAAAGACTAAAATAATAAAGAGTTATAGTTAAAAGCCACCAAAGGACACAACACAGAATCATTAAATATATTAAATTAATCCAAAAGGTAGCCAAAAAAGAAAAAGGAATAAGGAACAAGATGGGACTAAAAACAAACAGCACAAAGATAAGATTTAGGCAGTCATAATAGTAACTTCATTTAAATGGTCTTCTTAGTTAAAGGGGAAGTCCCAAGTACATGCTGCCCACAAGAAATGCCCTTCAAATATAAACAAATAGGCTAAACCAAAGCACAAGGATGGAAAAATGATACAATATGATACATTAATCAAAAGAAAGCTAGAGTAGCTTAATATCAGACACAGTAATTTCAGAGCAAAACATGTGACTATGGACAAAAGGAGGTCATTTCACAATGATTGTGGTAGAAGGTGGTAAGGAGAATGTAACAACACTGAATATTTATGCACCTAAAAACAGAGCTTCTGGGGACTTCCATGGTGGTGCAGTGGCTAAGACTCCACACTCCCAGTGTAGGGGGCTGGGTTTGATCCCTGGTTAGGGAGCTAGATCCCACATGCTGCCACTAAGAGTTTATATGCCGCAACTAAAGATCTTGCAAGCCTCAACGAAGATCCAGGATGCCTCGTGCCGCAACGAAGACCTGATGCAGCCAAATAAACAAACAAATGAAAAGTCCAGAGCCTCAAAATACGTAGAGCAAAACCTGAGGGCATCACATCAGAAAGAGATCAATCCACGATCACAGCTGGGAATTTCAAAATCCCTAACTTGGTAATGGACAGAACAAACAGACATAATGTACAGAGACTCAAGCTCAGAATGTTCCTTACATCCAGTGTAAGCTCTCCTTGAAGCCTCCTTGAGGAGAACTGGGCGTGCACGGCCTTTGGCATTTATCCCTGAACACAAATAAGTTCCTTTGCTGTGGATGTCATGACCAAATAAGGCTCTTACCCCTAGAGAATGTGGCTGCTGCTACCAGCAGGAAATGTGAGTTCCTCTTATTCCACAAAAACTCCTTATGACCCAGCCAAATCTCAGATTTTGTTGATCTCAGTTACATCACGTGACCAGGTTACATCTAAATTCCTCCCAGCTACTGTGGTTCCCTGACTTCAGCGGTTCCACGAATGATCATCATCCAAGGCTTCCCAGGTGGTAAAGGACCTCCCTGCCCATGCAGGAGATACAAGGGATGCAGGTTTGATCCTGGGGTTGGGAAGATCTCTTGGAGGAGACCATGACCACCCACTCTAATATTCTTGCCTGAACAATCCCATGGGCAGAGGAGCCTGGTGGATTACAGTCCACAGGGTGGAGAAGGATCGGACACAACTGAACAACTCAAATCAGGTCTTGCACTGTGAGTCCCTGGGAAGCCTGTGCGACTCCTCCGTGGAAGGTGTGTCTACTGTGCAGAGATGGCCCTGGGACACTTCAACCTTCAAGATAAAATAGGCTGAGGTTGAACTTGTGATTAAGGGTGCTTTTGGCATTTCTCCTGATATCTTTCTAATGGCCTTCTGTCCCCATGTCCCCACGCCTACTGTCTGCTGTGCCCGGAGAGGTGAAGGGATGCCTACCCGAGGGGGCACAGCCTGCAGGGCGGTGATGTAATTCTCCAGGGCCAGGCGGCGGCGGTCGTTGAGCATGGCTTCCACCCTGGCCATGTGCGTCTCCACCAGCTGCTGCCTCTCGTTGGCTGCTTCCTGCTCCAGAGACTCCACCTTCTCCTGGAAGTGCTGCCAGCACAAACACAGGCGTGTGACAATCGGGAACTGGACAAATGGGACGGAGCAGCAATTCAAGGCTTTTTTTTTAATCCTTGAATTATACACAGTATTTTATTTCCATTATTTTAAATTATTTATTTAAATTATTTAATTAACATCAGAAAGTTAATTAGCATTGTGAATGTTACATCTAGTTATAGCTAAGGAATAGGCTCCCTGTGAGCTTTCCTGATGGTTCCTGGTAAAGCTACCATCCTTCCTGGTAAACCAACCTTCCCTGATAGTTCCTGGTAAAGCTATCATCCTTCCTGGTAAACCAACCTTCCCTGATGGTTCCTGGTAAAGCTACCATCCTTCCTGGTAAACCAACCTTCCCTGATCGTTCAGACGGTAAAGAATCTGCCTGCAAAGCTGGAGACCTAGGTTCGATCCCTGGATTGGGAGGAAGCCCTGGAGAAGGGAATGGCTACCGACTTCAGTCTTCTTGCTGGAAGAATTCCATGGACAGAGGAGCCTGGTGGGCTACAGTCCTTGGTACCTCAAAGAGTTGGACACGACTGAGCGATCATGCATTCAACAGGCTCAGTAGTAAAAAGAATCCGCTTGCCAATGCAGAAGATGTGGGTTCAGTCCCTGAGTTGGGCAGATCCCCTGGAGAAGGAAATGGTAACCCACTCCAGGACTCTTGTCTGGGAAATCTCATGGACAGAAGAGCCTGGCAGGCTACAGTCCACGCGGTCCCAAAAGAGTCAGACACAACTTAGTGACTAAATGGCAGTAGCATAAACAAAACACTGAGTTTTAACAAGCCCTTCAGATGATTCTGCTACTACACAAAGTTCAAATCTTTTAAAAGAGATATCATACTTCCTTCTCTTCAAAGAGTTCAGTCATTTCAACATTTTGACGAATTCAGCACGTTTTATGGGTTCTCCTCACTTCCTTGCTTTCCATCCCCAGATCTAATTTCTCAATGTAAATTCATTATTTTATACGGTCCCTAAAAATCGATTTGACTAACCATAATGCAGGATAAATATATGTATTCTTGAAACTCTAAATTACATGCCTATTTAGAAAACTCCTCTCTTACTCAAAACTTTAAGAAAATGACCATGATAATCTCATGTGTTACTGAAGGTAATTCTAAGAGTGGTTCTTGTCAGAAATTCAATTTATCATGTAAATTGGCCACGGGGAAGAAGTAGTAGAAGACTAGGGCAATCTACAAGCCATATTATTAATCAAAATTAGGCTTTAGGTAACAATACGACTTTTACAGAAATGAATTATAACAAGCTGTTTGGGAGCAAATATTAGGCAGGTTTTAAGCAACTGAATTACTAGATATTGAATAGTAATAGTCGAATTTGAAGGAAATAATGAGCAATCATGCACACGAGATTCCAGCAGACGCTGGAAAAGGTGCAGGCACTCCATCAACCAGGGTTGTGGGCGTGTGCTGCTCTGTGGTGGGTACGAGATGGGTTTACCTGGATCACTGCCTTCTTATCAGCTTTAGGCAAGTTCTTTGCTTGACGTTCGGCCTCTTCCCACTCTCTCATGACCTACAGAAGGAATAAATCATTGAAAACCATCAATTTTTCTTTCAAATACGCATTTCATGAGCTACCATCGCTGTTCTTTCTACATTTGACATTTTATTAAAAATTTGTTTTTACAGTTTTTTTTATGTGAAACATTTTTAAAGTCTTTATTGAATTTGTTACAATATTGCTTCTGTTTTATGTTTTGGCCAGGAAGCACGCGGGATCTTAGCTTGCAGGGATCAAACCCATATCTTCTGCATCAGAAGGTGAAGTCTTAACCACTGGACTTCCAGGAAAGTTCCATACACTTGACATTTTAAATATGCAAAAAACGATCACATTTCATTCCTCGCTCAATAATATCTAACCTCCCACTAAGATGTAAATAATCTGTCACAGCAGTATAGTAAACACAAATGTACACATTTATTGCAAGGATATGGCCCTTTGAAGGCTTCCCTGGTGGCTGAAATGGTAAAGAATCGGCCTGCAATGTGGGAGACCTGGGTTTTATCCCTGGGTTGGGAAGATCCCCTGGAGGAGGGCATGGTTACCCACTCTGGTATTCCTGCCCAGAGAATCCCCATTGACAGAGGACACTGGTGTGTGACAGTCTATGGGGTGGCAAAGAGTTGGATGTGACTGAGCAACTAAGCACACAGCTCTTTGAAACAAAGTTGGTTTTTTTCTTCTCCTGAGAAATAGCCAAAAGTCATTTTATTTGACGTACACAAATGCCAACGATCCATAAAACACGCAGATTTTCTGAACAAGGTTTTCCAACATTATATTCAGCACACTGGTTTTAGTCTTTTGTGAAGGTAAGTTATAAAATCTCAGTTCTATATTTTTCAAACAGTACAAAGGGGAACACAACCATAAATAACATTCTATGCATGTGTACACAAGCAGTGAACACAGTGCCAAAATGAAGTACATGATGGAGGCAGGAAAAGACTTCTATCGTCAAAAATCCTAAGATCCCTCCCACCAAAGAACTGAGGATGATTAGAACCTTCTGCTCGCCAAGTCATCTCATAAACAGCAGAGGATGCTCTAGATTCCTCCACACGTTCCAGGACAGCACACATTACAATGTTCTGAATGCAGCAGAAAGCATTCTTGTAAGTAACACTAATACAGTAACCAGGCTAATCTGTTTTGTAGGAAAATAAGACGTCCTCCTCTCATCCATAATGTTTACTTGGGATTTCTCTAAGAGAAGTTCACCCACCGATTTGAATGCTGAGGAAAAGTCTGCAGCTGTGGATGCTGTTGAAAGAAAATGATACTTGATTCTTACCACCTACAGCTTCCTTTTCCTTTTCAAGAGTACCACTCACTATCAAGCAGAGATTTTAAAGTGTAGCTCATACTTGAGCAAGGTAAGGTAAAGAAAAGAAAGATCTAGTAAGCAAAATAATGGTCTGTTGACAGCTGTGTACTTGCAGACTTGGTGGATACACAAAGCAGAGACAGTGATGTCTGTACTATAAGAGCCTGTTATTTACAGGTACTTATTCCAAAGGAATTGCCTTTTTTTTCTGACATCCTTCAAGATAACAACAACAACAAAAAAGCTTGGCATAAATAACTATGGATAGAGAAGTTCTATGAGAATATCACATCATCAAGTCCAGTTTTAAATTAGACAGTTTATTGTTTATTAGGTTTGCTTCATTGTAGAAACTACAGGACAGGCTTCATGTTGCTTTCACGAAATTATGAGGAAAAAAGGATGGAATGACTTTTCTATTACAAGTGCAAGTGAAAGTCGCTCAGTTGTGTCTGACTCTTGGCAACCCCATGGACTAAACAGTCCATGGAACTCTCCAGGCCAGAACACTGGAGTGGGTAGCTGTTCCCTTCTCCAGGGGATCTTCCCAACACAGGGACAAAACAAAGGTCTCCTGCATTGCAGGCAGATTCTTTACTCTCTGAGCCACCATGGAAGCCCCTATTACAAGTGAAGAGCATATAAAAAATAATCTAGCACGTTCAGAGAAAAATTGAGAAATGCCAGGCTGCTATGAACAAGAATAGAATACTGAAGGAATGAAACACATTTCCCCAGATACTTTGGTGGCTCCAAGAAGTTAATGAAGGGCACTTATGAGATGAGGCAACTGAAGGCTACTTCTGCTTTATAGATGAGATAAGCCTTGCAATAAAAATACTTCAATTTCCTGCCTCGAGAATGTTCATGGTGGCTGTATTCTACCATGAGTTCCTCAGGTAAGGAATCTCAAAATTAGTTTGAGAGAGAAGTCAAATGTTTTATTGGGATGTGAAGAACTGATTTCCTGTATTACACTGAATTTCAATATTCAATATTCAGAACGTTCAGCTTTGAGCAGGGGAATCCATGGAATAACTAAGGAGACTTACTTAGCTAGAAAAAGCCTCTTGATAAAAGTGAAAGAGGAGAGTGAAAAAGCTGGCTTGAAGCTCAACAATCAGAAAACTAAGATCATGGCATCTGGTCCCATCACTTTATGGCCAATAGATGGGGAAACAGTGTCAGACTTTATTTTTGGGGGCTACAAAATCACTGCAGATGGTGATTGCAGCCATGAAATTAAAAGACGTTTACTCCTTAGAAGGAAAGTTATGACCAACCTAGATAGCATATTCAAAAGCAGAGACATTACTTTGCCAACAAAGGTCCATCTAGTCAAGGCTATGGTTTTTCCAGTAGTCATGTATGGATGTGAGTTGGACTGTGAAGAAAGCTGAGTGCCGAAGAATTGATGCTTTTGAACTGTGGTGTTGGAGAAGACTCTTGAGAGTCCCTTGGACTGCAAGGAGATCTAACCTGTCCATTCTAAAGGAAATCAGTCCTGGGTGTTCACTGGAAGGACTAATGCTAAAGCTGAAACTCCAATACTTTGTCTACCTCATGCGAAGAGTTGACTCATTGGACAAGACTCTGATGCTGGGAGGGATTGAAGGCAGGAGGAGAAGGGGATGACAGAGGGTGAGATGGCTGGGTGGCATCACTGACTTGATGGACATGAGTTTGAGTGAACTCCGGGAGTTGGTGATGGAGGCCTGGTGTGCTGCGATTCATGGGGTTGCAAAGAGTTTGACGCGACTGAAAGGAACTGAACTTAGCTAATTAATTGAAAATAAGCATTCCTATAGAAATGAAACAAATTTTTGATTCTCAGAGCAACTGAAGAATAACTACACCTTTGTGAATAAAACAACGCGCCTGCACCATCACACTAGGCCTACTTCCTGAAAGATAAACACACAGTGGGCGCAATATCTCCTTTTGAACAAATGCTTTCCACTGAGGTTCACTGATAATGCATCAGATCACTCTTGACCTGCTAAATACCAGGTCCAGGACTGAGAGCTTTACAAAATCTCTTTTGTTTAATTGATTCCTCACACCAGCCTGTGAGATTAGGCATGGACATCCTCATTTTTATGAACCAGGTTAAGTTACCTGCTCAAAGTTAGGGAGGAAAGTAAAGGAGAAGGACAGATGTAAACCGAGATCTCTGTGGCTCTGAAGACCATGTTATTGTCCCCTGTAGCCCAATCAGCCATGATATAATGGCAAATCCAACAGGTGAGCTATGTTTATTTATATTTGGTGACAGGAAAAAAGGCTGTTCCTAAGATACTGATGCTTATCTTAAAAATAACAAATGTCGAGAAAGGTCAACTTCCATTTTGAAGAACTTTATTTGAAGGATATATTAAAACCATTAAATAATACATAATAAATGATTATTTGGATTCTTGTATTTGCTAGATACTATTCATAACATGTGTGTGTGTTAGTCACTCAGTTGTGTCCAACTCTTTGTGACCCCATGGTCTGCAGCCCAGCAGGCTCCTCTGTCCATGGGATTCTCCAGGCAAAAACACTGGAGTGCTTGCCATTCCCTTCTCCATTCACAACAGAGAACAACAAAAGTCTGTAAGTTCAGAGTTATCATGCGCCCCAACAACAAAAACACTCCAAATACCCAAACCCTTCAAATTCTCTGTATTTCTAAGAAAACAAATAACAAAAACTATAATAAAAATCATTTTAAAACATGATATTTTTAAATTAAAAATTCTCCAGATCTAGACTTCACAGTGGCCCCCTATAATCTTATAAAGCAATTTTCCACTGCATGCACAAAAGTATCAGTATCATTTGGATTTATGGATCTTCAAAGACTTGGCTGCTTCAAGCAGAGAAAATGACAACTAATACAGAGAGATTTAGGAGGCAGGCAAGTTCAAAGTCAAACAGCGCCCAGAATTCAGTACCATAAATTATGATGATAAATGTTGATCTCAAGCATCTCATACTCCCATGATCACTGGAATGTAATAGACAACATTCTCTGCTCCAGGATAACATTCTTTAAATTATCTCAGATATGGGTAATGACTAGAAGACAATGAAAGTCCATCAAAACATATATGAACTAAGTCATGGCTTAAACAGGTGTGCTAAACTAAAATGAAGTTACTCTTCTGGAGAGATCTATATTATCTGAAAAAGAGTATTTGACGTCAGTTTAATTCACGGAATCAAAATGACCAATAAACGCTGGGAAGAATTCAGAATCTGTCTTTTCTTTAAAAAAATAGTGACTAGGTGGGTTCATGATAGAAGTGTAAGGTTAGGAAGGCACCGTATACACATGTATAGGGACTGAACAATTATAATCCAGCTGGAGGAATAAAACTGGTGAGCAAAATATTTAATTAAATGCAAAGAGGAAAGACTTTGTCCCACTCTGAGGACTTCGTGAGTGGGGCAATGACTGAGAAGCGTCCATGTGAAGAAGAGTTGGTTCCTTTCCAGAGCTCCATGCTGAGACCAAAGAGAAGTCCATGATGAGCTGAACATGTGTTGAGCCGAGTGGTTTAAGGCTGCCTATACGGGGATGTTGGCAGTTGAGGCAGGAGAGGAAGTAAGGAAGGCTGGAGTTGGGGTGCAGGGGGTTGGGGTGCCTGGGCAGGCACTGGAAATGCCAAGCCGAGCATTCAGTGTTTATTTTGTTAGCATTCTTTTGGGGGGCCCCATTGTCTCAAAAGTGGATTCTGAGGGCAATAAGAAGGTCCTAAAAGCTTCACAAACAAGCAGTGAGACCGGACTAAAGTTTCAAAGATGTCTTTTCTATGGCAACAAGTGTGGCGGGTGATACTCATCCTTCTTAACTGTAATTCTACATCGTTTGTATCTTTCCTAAAGAATAATCCTATTTTTCAGAAGAACTGGCTTCAGGTGAAACCTCACTACTCCAATCTAGCTAGGTTTCTACTTTATTTTTTTTACTTTTATTTATTTATTTTTTGGCTGAGCTGCACAGCATGTGGGATCTTAGTTCCTTAACCAGGATCAAACCTGTGCCCTCCACAGTGGAAGTTCAGAGTCTTGCCCATTAAAGCACCATGGAAATCCCTAGCTACCTTTCTAGTTCAATTTGCTTTTAAGTCTTCATCATAGGCAACAACTATATCTGCACATTACACTCTAGAGCCCAAGTATTATAATTATGGTGTTTTTCCTTTAATGTTATTATTCCTAAGTAGTTCCAAATACTCTGGTGACTCATTAAAAAAAAAAAGTCTTTCCAGATACATTAGAAGTTCTATGGTTAAATACATGTTTTATTTTTATTTAGGTAGGTGAAGGCAACAGATCAGAAGACTGCTACCACTGAAAAAACTTTAAGTCACAGTTCCCAAGAGGAGGTGACAAGTCATGCCATGTGGCAGAGGGGCAGGGGGGTTGAGGGCGACACAGGAAAGCACCAGGGTGGTCAGGAGGCAAAGGGAGTGAAGGAAAACTGCGGTAGGAACATTCACTATGGCTTTTGTGGGAAGAAATGTGCAAGGCAGGGTAAGCAGGCTTAACGGGTATAAAATTGGCTAGTGTGAATACTTTGGATGGGCCCTGGGGTAGAGGGGCTCTCCCACATTGTCTGATACTTAAACCTTGGGGTGGGAAGGGCAGGTGATAGTGGACTGAAGTGCAAGAGACTGTAAAGAGGGTAGCTGAGGGGTACGGGCTTTGGATTGGTGGCTGTGTATATGAAAGGAGCCTTTGCAGGCCAGTCATCTGCTAACCCTAGGAACTGGCCAGCCCTGTGACAATCTCCCTGGGATTAGGAAGGCCTCAGATGTCAAATCACCAGAAAATAAAAAGCTATGATCAATGTCCTCTACTAAAGACAGATTATGATCTTACAAAATTTATGCCAGGTTCATGAATCTTGTTCAGTGTTTATCATGGGAACTTTGAAGTATATGTGCTAAACATGACAAAAATCAGTCACATCTTCTGGTATTTACATAGAATATTAACACCAAAAAAGTGTGGTTGACTTTAACCTGAGATCTTTCTTCATTCACTCATGTATGTTTCTTAAATATAACTTTTCCTATTATTTCTTCATATAGACTACAAGTTGGAAAGGTGATTGGAAGTAAGTGATGGACACGTATTTGTTTAATGACTGAAGAATCTAGAAAGGGCTAAAATCCTCAGTATTATCTTCCTCTAATTGCTCAGAAAGTTAAGAATCTGTCTGTAATGCAGAACACCTGGGTTCGATCTCTGGGTTGAGAAAATCCCCTGGAGAATTCCATGGACAGAGGAGCCCCGAGGGCTGCAGTCCATGGATTACAACCAACACTTTTACTTTCAATGCAATATCCAGCACCTGGTAGCAAGCATACCTTAAATTGTAGTTGGTATTACTACATACAAATTCTAGAGGAGGAAATGACAACCCATTCCAGTATTCTTCCCTGGAGAATCCCAAGGACAGAGGAGCCTGGCAGGTTACATTCCATGGGGTTGCAAGAGTCAGACACGACTTAGTGACTAAACCACCACCAAAATCACTGCAGATGGTGACTGCAGCCATGAAATTAAAAGATGCTTGCTCCTTGGAAGAAATCTATGACCAACCTAGACAGCATATTAAAAAGCAAAGACATTACTTTGCCAACAAAGTCAAACTATGGTTTTTCCAGTAGTCATGTATGGATGTGAGAGTTGTACTACAAAGAAAGCTGAGCGCTGAAGAATTGATGCTTTTGAACTGTGGTGTTGGAGAAGACTCTTGAGAGTCCCTTGGACTGCAAGGAGATCCAACCAGTCCATTCTAAAGGAAATCAGTCCTGAATATTCATTGGAAGGACTGATACTGAAGCTGAAGCTCCAACACTTTGGCCAGCTGATGGGAAGAACTGACTCATTAAAAAAGACTCTGATACTGGGAAAGATTGAAGGCAGGAGGAGAAGGGGATGACAGAGGATGAGATGGTTGGATGGCATCACCAACTCAATGGATATGAGTTCAAGCAAGCTCCGGGAGTTGGTGATGGACAGGGAAGCCTGGTGTGCTGCAGTCCATGGGGTTGCAAAGAGTCGGACACAACTGAACGACTGAACTGAACTGAACTGAGCACACATGCATGATTTAAAAAACCAGGGTTTGCAGCCCAGTGTAGCGAAAAAAAGCATTGTACTAGGAGCAAGAAACGCTTGGGTTCCAAATGCCTCTCTGAGAAGCCAAACGCTTGAACCTTTATTGCATTATCTATCATTTATAGGACTAGATGACTAATGGGACTAGATCATTATGATTTACTTTGGTTTTAAGCCCCTATAGTCTTATGAATGAACTCTGTAAGAAATGTTAGGCTCAAAGTTTATTTCATACAAAAATATTCATCTTTGCTAAAGAACATTTTAAGGAATTTAAATTTATGACGTCATGGTTACAGGACCACCCTAAAGACAGAATGACAAAACCATCAAGAAAGGTGTACGCACAACTTAATTTGTGCCAACAAAATTTTACTATAGTGCTATCCCAAGATCTTTCCTAGGTGGCAAGTTCAAGGAGAATGCAAAAAAACCCCAAATTGGTGCCCTTATAGCAAACACTTAAAATTAAAATATTATGTCTTTAAGATCTGGATCAAATTAAAGGCCCTTACCCCAGGGGGCTTCCCTGATGGCTCAGTAGTAAAGAATCTACCTGTCAATGCATCAGACAAGGGTTTGATCTCTGGGTCAGGAAGTTCACTTGGAGAAGGAAATGGCAACCCAGTATTCTTGCCTGGGAAGGCAAGAAGAAGGAGGCTGGTGGGCTACAATCCATGGGGTTGCAAGGAGTTGGACATGATTCAGCGACTATAGAACAACCACCACTGACCCCTGGGCATTCATTAGTCACAGGGCCCCTGGGGAGACAGAGGCAGAGGCAAATCCAGATCTCTCAGTACGGCAGGGCTAAAGCATAGCGAGCCACACGTACCTGGGACATCCTCTCGCGGTGCTTGGCCTCCAGCCTCTCCTTGGCTTTCTGGAAATGGGCGTGCTCATTCTCATCTCCAGGCGTCTCAAGATACTTGTCAACGGCGTCAGGGGTACTGGCTGCTGTTGTAGGAACTATAACACAGAAGGAAAGAAGGTTTAAGGAGAGTGACAGAACATCCAGTCATTTCAAAAGAAAACCTTATTTTCTGATTATTCCAGAATTTAGTAAAGAAGCACGAACAAGATGTTAATGCCGTTTAAGAGAACATGAGACATTTTGCAGCACAGGACGGGTGTCTTTCACCCCTTTTAAGAATAGGGTGAAGGAAAATCTTGAAAATGGTTCTTTTTTGTGATTATAATAACTTTAAAATTCCCTGCAAAACAAGCATGCATAGAGCAAAAACAGTTGGTGTTTAACACAGATATGGTGCATCAGATCCCTATGTCTTGGGACAGTAATGTTTGTAATCCTGAAAGTAAACAGTGGTATCAATATCACACCTTAAGATTTCTGAAAAGGGCAAGGAAATCTCAAAATCAGCATACTGCAGAATAACTGCAGCTCAGAATGAAGAAAATCCTACACTGGATTTTAGATATCTGGTCAGAAAGCATCTGAAACATTACTGAAAAGTTCGTGTCAATACATTCATTTTTGAAATCACAAAAGGAGCTTTCTGTCTTCACAATTTGGCAATAGTCAACCAATTCATTACACCAGTTGTCAAAAGGAAACTGATTTCTATTTTGAATTCCACTAACACTGCTGAGGGATATTCCTGAACTGCAACACATTCTGCTATATTATGTGGAAAAATAAATACCCATAAAATTGAAGAGTGTATGTACTATAAAGCAAAAATGTCTGAAACTCATGAGCCGAGTAAATTATAATGCCTATACCAGCAGTTTTACAAAAGATCAGTAATGACTAGTGAGAATTCAGAGCACTTATGAGCTTATTAAAAAACCCAACATGAAAAGAAAAGATTTTGACTTAAAGAAGAAAGCATGTTCAACCCGAAAAATGAATTTAGGTGTTTTCACTATATTCTCAAGCCAAATCAATTTAAGTGTTTTATTCAAAAGATTAGTCACCCATCACCAATCTAAGTATTCTTCTTTGCTAACCTTACCTGATTACTTGACTATTTATTATATTTGAGATCTAATATTCCAAAAAGAACTTAAATGAGAAGAATTAACTGCTAGCTCATTTTGAAGCTAAACAGTAAGGTAAGTGTCTTCTACACATGTTTGAAAGATTGAAGGCAAAAGGAGAAGTGGGGGCAGAAGATGAGATGGTTGGTTGGCATCACCGACTCAATGGACATGAGTTTGTGCAAACGTGGGGAGATAGTGGAGGACAGGCAAGCCTGGAGTGCTGCAGTTCATGGGGTTTCAAAGAGTCAGACAGAAGTCCATGACTGAACAACAAGGGGAAAAAAAACATCTGGAATGTTCCCATCTAAAGGCTCTAAAACAAGAAAGCTTTCTTGTTACATAATTAAATAATGAATCCAATCTTAAAGAGAGAACTATTCATTCTTATTTCTTCCCTTCTACTTCAATCACTGTGTAATAATTCTTTTCTAAAAAAATAAAAGCAGTTTGGTTGTCAATCTAGATGTTTTTCTGAAGTGGAAGGAAGGAGGCAGGGCATATTACTGGAATTTTTTTCCCCAAAATACCAGGGGATTTTTGAGTCGACTGGTCCGAAACTGGCAGAGGGTATACACGTATTGAAAGACATCGGGCCCCAGCTTCTGTAATAGACAAGGGAGCATGTATTCAGCCGCAAAAAGGAAGAAAGGAGGAAAAGAGCACCAACTGTGTAATCGGGCACACCATGGTTTCAATCACAGCTTGATTCAGTCTTTCTTAGATGAGCTGTGACCCAGGGCAAGTAACTTCAGCACTCTATGTTCCAGTTTATTCATCTATCCAGTGGTGACAACATGCCAATGTATTAGGAGTGCTGGGAAAATGAGATGCTGCCCCATGTGTCTGTCACTCCATGGAAAGGGTGGTACACAGGGTGCTTCATTCACGTTAGCACCCTGCCCTTCTCCTTTGCTCACTGTTCTATCCTAATTCAAATCTTAGCACTTATCCTAACCACAGGAAGAACCAGCTACTTTTATTTCACATCTACCGAAAATGAATTACACATAGGACCATGAAGTACCACGGAGAGGAAAAAAAATATGTACTTTTCTAAAAAATCTTCAGTATGACTTGCATAAAAGGCTGAAATTACTAAAAATGTATCCTAATCTTTAAGACCGAGAAATAATTTTCAATTAAGTCTTTTTTTGTTAAAAAACAAAGGTACATGTTTTTCCGCATCAACTTAAGCAAATCAACATGCATATATCGATATGCATGTCATGTCCCCACTTGACATGGAAGTAGCATTTAGCATTTTTCCCAAGGTTTTAATCATTTTCTCATCTTTGCTGACAGCAAATGAGAACAAGTTAAAGTTCTTTTGGCATAGTAAAATCTGGCAGAATGCTATAATTAGGCTAACTGTATTTCACATTTTGGATAAATGAAAATGTATAAAGGTTTAGGGTCATATTCACAGATCAAGACAGCCAACAGTTGTAAGTCGCTGTAAACCATAGCATGGCACCCTGTTTGGAAAACTGAAATTGTAAAAGTTACAAGTAGGAAGTAACTTATGGTTTTCTCCAGCTCTTATAATTCGCAGATCTACTGTTTTATGGAAAGAGGGAAACACTACAATCTGAGTCCACTGTAATCTTATTAGCCTAAGTTGAAATGTAGCTTTGCAATATTAAGAATTAAAGAATAAAGAAATCAGCAAGCAAGTTATATTAACAGGATGAAAAATATTTAAATTATTAAAACAAATTTTGGGAAAAAGGAAAGAAATACAAATCTTTTATTACAAATGTATTTCATTTAATTGAGGAATCTTTCTCAGCAAATCCTTGTTGCTGGCCCCTGATGCTTCCTTTGGTTGAGGACTTTAAGAGAAGCTGTCTTTCCTTCCTTTTCTTTTTACTTTTTTGGCCATGCTGTGACATGTGGGATCTTAGTTCCCCAATCAGGAACTGAACCTGTGATCCCTGAAGTGGAAGCTCAGAGTCCTAACCAGGGGACCACCAGAGAATTCCTTCTTTTAATTTTTAATTCAGACTTCTTAGTCATTCACACTTGCCCTCTATCTCAATTGGTGTTAAGTCATTGAAAATTTCCTGTACTCACACCAATCAGAAATCAGATCACTGTCTAGTCAAGGAGAGAAGAATGATATATCTTCATATTTTAAAATGAATATAGTATACTGTAATGACTGCCCTGCAGCTGGTGAGGAGAAAGGGGAAAATGTTTCAAGTTTGTTCAGAGAGCTCAGCATCTGTGTCCTTAATTTTTCTACATCCTACAGACTTGGTCATACCAGGACTGGCTGTTATTTTCTGAACAAGTCCATGGTAGGCCAGAGACATGATAGCAAGCATGGCAGGCAGGGGCAGGAAAGCCTGTGCCCTAACGCCCCTACCCTTTCAAGGTGCTTCCTTTGGGGAAAGGAACATCAAGGAATGTCAGGAATGTTCCAGGCCACAGGGGAACAGGAAGCTGTATATCACTGGTCACTTAAACCATTTTAGAAAATAGAAACTAACTGGAGAGTTTATTTTTGTTGCATTTTTTAAAAAACCAAAAAACACAGAGCAGTTATCCTGTTCAGAGACCTATGAGATTCCTTAAAAACTGTGATACAGGCTCAGATTTCCAGGTTGGCCAAATAATAATATCCTCCATTCACTAGTGTCTACTGTGCCAGGGACTTCACTGTGTTCTCATTTAATGGGTGGGGAGGAAAAAAACAGCCTGTTTCACGTTTATTGTGTAGAAAGGAAAGACCATCAACAACTTACTCACTCACATCCCCAGACACACACAAGTAAGTCTGAATTCAAGATTGGGTAAACCATGAAGAGGCTATAAAGTTAATATTTAAGCAGTAAGGGGCTAATCCATCGACATGTCTGGGGAACTGGAAAGGGTTTGGTTTGTTAATGGACAACCTATACTGGCAAAAGATATGCTTTACTATGATAACCATTAGCCTGTTTTCTAACAAAGTTTCCTGCTCTGAATACTATCTGGTGGATGACCTCCAACCAGCGTTCAGCAGCAGCAGTAGGGCTATGATGAACCGAGGTCAGGAGAGAGAGCTCCTTGCGCTTGAATCTGAACAATCTTTTAGCCTGTGGTCTTTGTTCACGCTCCTTCGCGCCTCCTGCAAGCATGCCCACTCGGTCTATTCGCCCTTCTGCAGAAAATCAGACTTAACCATCTTCAGCCCTAACTTTTGACCTCCAGCTGCCAAATCATTAGCAGCCCACTCAATCATGTGCATAGGCATTTAACTTTTAAGGGACCTTCATATTGCTTTTCTTAGTCTAGTCTCATCACAGCTTCATAGAATATAATTATATTCCTTTTAATACTAAGAATGGGTGTCTAAAGTAATACCAAATAAAAACACGCAACAGAAATGCAGTTTCGATTCATAGCATGTGACTGCCGCAGTCTGAAACATCCTGCTTCCAAGAATTCAGTGGCATTCTGGGTGAGTAATGCTTGCAAGAAGGTTCATGTTGTTTTTCTTTTGTGCAACCCTGGGAGGTTAGAGGTATCTGAGAAGCTGCATAGCGGCTGGGATGTAGACTCCGGTGTCTCGCTTGTGTACCTGTTCATTTCTTTATTCCTCAATTCAACAAATCAACAAATATCACAGCCCCTAAAACCCATGGCAGAAACCAGTGAGTGAAACAAAACCGTTTTCCTGGTGGAGTTACATTCTAGTGAGAGAGGCAAACAGCACTGTACACACACCAAGACAACAGTAAATCACATTGTTACAATGTGACCTGTGTTGTGAAGAAAAGAAACAAGAGCAGGGTTAAGGAAAACTAGGAGTGCCAGGAAGGTGGGGGGAGACTGCAGCAGTAAGTAGGTGGCCAGGCTCCATCTAATTGACAAAGTGAGGTTCACACAAAGAGCTGAACTAGTCTTATTTCCGAGTTTATCCGCTGGAGGAACAGGCAGATGAAGAAACCAGTGCAAAGGCCTTTGGAGGTGAGTGTGCCTGGCAAATCCCAAGAGGAGCAAGGTCTATGTGACCAGAAGCGAGGAAGCAAGTGAGACGGGGAAAGGAAAAAGCGACAGACTATGAAGGGCCTTGAAGCCACAGTAAGGACTGTGAGAAGCCCAGGTGGGTTTTTTGGAGAGAAGACTGATGTGATGTGTTTTAAGAGGATCGTCTCAGGGACTTCGCTGGTAGTTCAGTGGTTAAGACGTCACCTTGCAATGCTGCGGGTGTGGGTTCCATCCCCAGTTGGGGAGGTAAGATCCCACATGCCTTGGGGGCCAAAAAAACCAAAACATAACACAGAAACAATATTGTAAAAAAAAAAAATTTAATAGGGATCTTAATAAAAGGTCCACATCCAAAAATGAATAAATAATAAAAGGACTGTTTGGTCTGCTAAGGGACAAAGCAGAAGGTGACCTTTCCAGAGTATTAATAAAAGATGAAGATGAGGATGGCTTGGAAAGTTAGCAGGGAGGTGGTGAGGGGTTTTCATGGAAGGTACCCCCAATGCCCACATACAGAGCCATGAGAAAGGGCATAGGCTGGCTTCTTTTTCTCACCCCTGAATGCTGTTTCCTAAACCGCAGACCATAGGTAACCTAATACTAAAGGTTAGTATTGTTTTCACATGTTGGTGAAGGTTCATTTCAGTTTTGATAATGATGCATCCATGCCTGTCACATTTCCACTTCACACTGTAATCTCTGTTAGTATCAGCCACAGCTCTATTTTTTGAGGGGGTGAGGATGGTGGGGGAGGGAAGTGGATTTGCTTTCAATTTATTCAATTTATTACAAACTCTGGTGCTGCACTCAATGTTCCTGCCACCACAATCCACTACCATCATTGGTGACATGGTGCCAATGAAACATTTTCATCCCTTTGTTTCCTCCTAGAAAATTTAATAAGTTAAAGGGAAGTTACTTCAAATAAAGATGCCTATTGTCTTTGGATGTGGTGGCTGTTGTTCAGTTGCTAAGTCCTGTCCGACTTTGTGACCCCATGGACCGCAGCACGCCAGGCTTCCCTGTCATTGACTATCTCCGGGAGTTTGCTCAAACTCATGTCCATTGAGTCAGCAATGCCATCCAACCATCTCATCCTCTGTCGTCCCCTTCTCCTCTTGCCCTCAGTCTTTCCCTGCATCAGGGTATTTCGCGATCGGTCGGCTCTCCCCATCAGGTAGCCAAGATGGGATGTGGCAGAGATCCCTTAGCACAGTTGGAGAACCCCTGTGTCAGGGACACAATCAAATTTAGCTGCAAATGCACCAAATGCTCATTTTAGTTCTGATTTTGTAATCACTGCATAATACTTCCTGTCATAGTCATAGTAAAGTCAGCAAGAACTGGGTATCAGAGACATTGCCCTGATGGTGAAAAATTGCCCTGATCATTCTGATATTCGTTCATTTCCTCAATCTCTAGGGGTGACACATAATTCTAAGGCTCAGGACACAAAAAGAGAAACCATCTTCAAACAGTAACAACTATGACTACCTCTCTAAGCAGACACCCACGAATGGCATTTAGTCAATATATAAATGTTCAGTTCAGTTCAGTCGCTCAGTCGTGTCTGACTCATTCTAGCAAGAAAATTTGGTGGGTCTCCTTTCATCAGCAAAAAGGCAATTTATCTCTATAGCACTGACAACCCAAGAGAAAAGTAAATTAAGATCTACCCAGTCACTGCCCTATCACTGAAAACCCTATTTTATATGGAGCCAGCAATGCAGTCACATGAACTGACTGTGATTTATATGACGGGTGGCAATAAGGGTAATTGATATATAGGGGATAAAAACCTGTAAAGGAAGATTTGATGAAAAAATTTCATCTCGCAACATGGCAGAGTGTATAGACTGCCATCCCAACTTAAAAAAGAAAAAAGAAAAAAATCTATTCCTCCAACTGCAAAATAACGAAAATCCCTAATTCCTTCTAAGCTCGAATATTTATCAAGTCCTAGTTAGATGAGACATTTATAATGAGCAAATAAAGTTTGTGATCCTTACATGTGATACTGGACTCTACAAGAAAAAAAAAAGAACAAAGGCACTTCCATGGATATGCCCTTGTATCACGCTTGTTTTATAGTCAGTGCAGTCATAGTTGGCAGATTATCTATGTATTGTGTGGACAGAAGGTAATAAAAATGTTATCTGGGCTATGTTTACTCTAGTCAAGCTTCATTTCTTTTTTATGTCTTATGGACAAGCACTGATGGGGGAATTTTGTCAAATATATGAAATGAGATGAATGCTGGTATGATTTTTATTAATATCTACATCCTGTTTAGCACAATGCACCAAAACCTAAGAGCAAGTTCAGTCTGAATCTGAAAACCATGTGTAAAGTCACAGTAACATTCACTGGCATTCAGGATGTCATAAGCTTCAGTTACTGTATTTTTGTCAACTTTTCAGAGCTAGGCTCCATTTCACTCATGGTGGACCATAAAGGGATGACCTGCCACAGTCACTTGACGCTCCGTAGATGAGTTCAAAAAGTCAAGCTATTCAGTATTGTCCACTTTCATAGAGACTGTCGATCCCTGGGTCAGGAAGATCCACTCGAGGAGGAAATGGCAACCCGCTCCAGCATTCCTGCCTGGAAAATCCCATGGACAGAGAAGCCTGGTGGGTGGGCTACAGTCCATGGGACCGCCAAGGCTTGGACACGGCTGAGTGACGCAAATAGCCATGAAAGCCGATAGAATTCTTAGCCTCTATGGAGGTCTTCAGGATAAAACTAGTTTCAGTCTACGTCAGTCTCGCACAGCAATCTTTCCCTTCACTTGTGCATTTTGTTTTATTTAATTCTGGCACATCCTTGAGTCTCATTATATTGATAAAACTGTCAACTTATTGAAGGCAAGTACTGGGTTAACTTTGCTGGTGTCCCTCGAAATTAAAGTTAGTAGCAACACGTCCCAGGCTCAACGGGCTTATTAAATCAGGGGTTGGCCTGCTGGTCTCTTTTGCTAAATAAAGTTTTATTGTAACACAGCTGTATCTATTCATTTACCTATTGTATGAGAATGCTCTCACACTATTACTGCCAAGTTGAGTACTTAAAACAGAGACCATTTTCCTGCACAACCTAAAATACTGACTTGCTGGCCTCTTATAGAAAATATTTGCTGACTTTCTTTTTCCTGAATTTCATACTTTTATTATGGTAAAATATACATAACATACTATATACTATATTCACATAACTTAGAGGTTATTTTGTATGATGATTGTGATGGAACATAATGTACATCATTTTAATTTATTTATTAAACTTTTTATTTTATATTGGACGGTGTGTGTTAGTCGCTCTTTGCGACTCCACAGACTAGCCTGCCAGGCTTCTCTGTCCATGGCATTCTCCAGGCAAGAATTCTGGAGTGGATTACCATTCCATTCTCCAGAGGAACTTCCCAACCCAGGGATCGAACCCTGGTTTCCTGCCTTGCAGGCAGATTCTTTACCGTTTGAGCTATAGGGAAGTCTTTTATATTGGGATATAGCCAATTAACAAAGTTATGATAGTTCAGGTGGACAGCAAATGGACTCCGTCAAATATATCCATGTATCCATTCTCCCCTCAACTCCCCTCCCACCCGGGCTGTCACATAACATTGAGCAGAGTTCCTCGTGCTATATAGTAGGTCCTTGTTGATTATTCATTTGAAATACAGCAGTATGTACATGTCAGTGTCAGAGTCTTTAACTATCCCTTTTCTCCGTTGCTGACTCTTACTGAGCTATCCACTTCTTCTTTGGAAAGAGCTAAGGAAGAGAGCACACATATAAGAGCATTTTTTACTGTTCTTAGTAAACGAGATTTTTTTTTTTAATGCTGGTTTGCTGAGCAAATCAATTGTTTTCAATCTTAGGGTTTTTCACTGTGATAGTCTGGTGGAAAAAAGCATTGCTTTTATCCTGACAATTTCTGGATCCGAAAGACGTGGCTTCTCATACTTGTCAATGGAACAGAATTTACTGGCACTGATGTGACACATAATTTAATGCACCACTGTGTCTTTTAACGCTTTTAATTGTTTTTAATAATGCTTGGCAGTTTCATAAGAAACATCAGAGTTCCATTAGTATGAGAGAATGTGCTAACAGGAACTAACATTTGCTCTTTCACAGTCAGAAGAACAAGAATGGTGAAGAACAATGTTTCGAGTCTGGCCAAAGAAGAGATAGCCTTGGCGTTATGACAGGGCACTGCAAAGCTGGGACAGCACCTTCTATTCAAAGGCCACACAGTGGGCTATTCACTGCTTGCAAACAGCGTCTAAGGCAATAACCTCAGAGTTTGGGGACAGTGGTTTGGCCTTATCTGATACGTTCCAATTCCTTTCATATTCTCTGGAGGTGTACTAGTCTATTTTGTGCTCTCTGGATCATTCTGATGTGCCTAGAAATCAATCTTTACCCCCTGCCTCCCCACCCCAAACCTGCATGAGGTTAGACCTAAACCTCTGCACAGACCCTATGGCCATGAACACAATCCCAAAGTGCATCTTAGATGTCAAGTCATCTGTGTAGCAAGGCCCCACGGCCTCTCTACAGATGGCCCTTCTCTACCATAAGTTGGGCTTCTATGAAACCGGGATGAAACAGAAGAGGTAAAGCAGGCGCACCTGCAACCCAGGGCTTTGCAGCTTTATTCTCTGCTTCTCTGGCAGTGCTTACACTGAAGCAGAAAGCTCAGAAGAGCAACTGTAACCTTTCCCTCGTGTGAATGTGCGTTCCGTCACTTCAGCTGTGTCTGATTCTTCGTGACCCTATAGACTGTAGCCCACCAGGCTCCTCCGTCCAAGGGATTCTCCAGGCAAGAATACTGGAGTGGGTTGCCATGCCCTCCTCCAGGGGATCTTCCCCACCCCCAGGGATCGAATGCACACCTCCTGTGTCTCCTGCATTGCAGGCAGATTCTTTAACATTGAGCCACCTGGGAAGCCCAACTTCTCCCTTAACTTGCAAATACAGAGAGCTGGGATAGTGGACTGACTAACTGAATTTCATAAACATCTTTGAGAACTGGAGGCTTCTGACATTCTGACACTTCAGCAATGCCCTCAAGTTTATAGAAGGTTTACCTGTTTCTACCAGCCTGGTTATGTCTGAAACCAGATGTGGGCAAACTACTAGTCTAACATCAGGGGTTCTCAGTGGGGTGCCATCTGTACTCCACAAGGCACTGTGGCGAGCTCTAGAGACATTATTAGTTATCACAGCTGGGCTGGTGTCACTGTCATCATGGGTAGAGGCCAGGGCTATGCTGCTAAACATCCTCTAAGCGCAGGACGGCACCCACAATGAATTAAATGACCCCAGATGTCAGCCGTGTTAAGGTTGAAAGACCTTGAGTTAGATGTCATTTGTGCCTCAGCCCCACTGCAGGGGAAGGGGCCAAAGATGAGTCATCGGTCCTTCCCTTTGGCCAGACCCTTTGGTGCAGCTGGCTGACTAGAAACTGGCATGGTACTCTTTGAGAGTAAAAGCATCTGCTTGCTTTTGAGATACAGTCTAATGGGAAGAACACTAGGGAAAAAAAGATCATGCTCTCATGTTTGAAACATGAATTTATCAATAAATATTTATGCAGAAATTTTATTGTTCATAAACACTGCACTGGGCCAACTGAATGTGAAACCTTGGCATCGTCCTAACCCACAAAACCCAGGTTTCATAAGATTTTTAATCCCAATGGAAAGGGGATTTTTTAAAGGATTCAAACCCATAAATTCATGAGTAAAATGAAAGTTCTTAGCCTCAGGTCTCTACCCTCTTACTTGCAGTTTATTATTTTTAAAAACATATTGCATTTTTTTCTTTATTTTTGGGCTTCATTGGGTCTTCACTATGGTGTGCAGGCTCTTTCTAGTTTTGGCATGCAGGGTTAATTGCCCCACTGCATGTGGAATCTTAGTTCCCAGACCAGGCATCAAACCCATGCGCTCTGCATTGCAAAGTGGCTGTTTAACCATTGGACCAGCAGGGAAGTACCTCTACCTAGGGTTCAGATTCTCATCTATGATAACAAAACCAAAAAAATAATGAAGTGTCTCTTAAAATTGCAGTGTTCAAAAATGGTTTTCATGACAAAGATTTAAAATCTAGAAATGCCTAATTATAATAATAGGAAGTCTTGATAAGAAAATTACTGTATTCATAATGAAGACCATCACATTTTTTTCTCCACGCAAGCAATCACCTTACCAGTTTAACTGAAGAGCTTTTTCTAGCTCGTTTCACACTTATTATTTGACTAGCAGCAACTCGGACTGAGAAACCTAGATTACCCACCTTTGTGAATTGAGATGTCCTCCAATTAGCCCTAGGTTGGTGAAGCAGCCACGAGCAAGCTTCAGCTGTCGAATCAAAAGGGCTTGTTCACCTTTCGCAGTTTGGTTCATTTTCTCTAACTCCAGCCTGCTTAACTGCATTTGACCTCCAGATGACCATGAGTTTTTCAATTCAAATGTACAGCTTTGCTATAAATAAGAGAGCGGAGCTGTGCAGGCTATAAATAACTAGAAATTATATGCTTTCTCCTGGCTGTTTGCACTAGCACTGCAAAACCCTTCACTTTCAGTGATTGAACAGCCTCTGTAGGTAGACAAGAAAATATAGCTGCCCAAATCACTTCACCCTCCTAGAACGGAAAGGTGTTAGGATCCCAAACACAGTACTAGAAGAAGGAAAAAATGACTGGGAAAAAGAAAATTACAACAGATTGTCAGTGTCTGTTGCAAAGACTTGAGAAAACAAGTACTCCATGAAAAGAAATTTATTGAATGATGATGCTCATTCCCAGTAATGAATAAAAATTGAAAAAGATAATTTTTTATATACTTAAAGTGATATAAAATGAACCTTAAAGTAAAAATAATGACTGTTTTTGTAAAAGGGTGGGAAAGATTAAATTTATTGATACAGGCTATATTCATGGCATTTAGGAAAAAACGATTTGAATATTTGTCATCCATTTCCCACAATTTTCTGTACTCTTAAAATGAGCTTCTTTTTGCTAACCTAGCAAACAGTATCAGAAACTGTTGGCCATTTGGACCACAGGTCATAGCCACAGTATCATTTAGGTTTAAAGCTGGTCCTGCCACCTGTGATGCTATGATGGCTGGGGACAAGTCACCAAAGTTCTTAAAGCTTCATGTTTTTTCTTGCATGCACAAAGGAAATGAGGAAAATGGACATAAAATTCCCAAGAAAAGAGATGATCTATGAAAAATGCCTCACAAAATGCAACACTCCTTGCAGCTCAATGTACTCTCAATCTCACAATATAAAATCTATAGTTTTTCCTCATCCTTCTATGTCTAGCCATTTGCCGTACTTTCAACTAAAATTTATCTTTTTAAAGACAAGATCATTAGCTTCATCAATTGTGAGACTAGGTTTTTTTTCAGGATGATAAAGACAAATGCTAACTTTCACTGTATCCAAACTACAACTCCAGCTGTGTCTCTCCCTCCAGCAACCATAAGCATCAATGTTTTCTATCATCCCTAACCTAATGTTGGATGAATCCGTTTTGGGATATAATCCAAATTTTAAATGAGTGATTATGTATTTGACACCACATGTTTTAAACAAAGCTAAACAGATAAGCCAATTGAAATCATCACAATGCACAGATATTATAAGGCAGGTTGATATAGCATTTCTTTATAAAGTGCTTTCGCTGCATGTTAATGATGGAATCAGAAGGTGGGCACGTCTTTCCCACTAGTGGTACATTCAGGGAGGGGAAGGAGAAGTCTTGAATTCTAGAAGTGACCGTTCACTTCCTAAAGCCTAACAGCTGTCTGTAAACACACATACTTGAAGCCTCTGCATATGTATTAGTTCACATAGTTAGTACAATGCATGCACATTAAATGCTTAAATGAGTCACTTATACACACGGGCTCTTGCTAAATCACAGCATCTTGTGAGCTTTAGGAAGTAAAATAGTAATGCCAAATAAAACACAAAACAAGGCTGTATAAACAGTATTTTATAAAACCATATGAAATAAAGAGGAAACTGATTAGAAATAGCTAGGTCAAAGCTCTTAGCCTGACACTGCAAGTTACCTGGCAAAATCAGACGGAATTACAAGCAAGGCAATGGAAATAAACATTTCTGTTCAAAGACAGGTGTTTAAGAAACACAAAACCATGCAAATGTGAGGATGCTGGAGCTACAGTCCAGCCATGCAATAAACTCCTCCCTCCTCCCTTCCATCGAGTGAATGACAACATACGTTTAACAGGATCTTGGGGAAGAGGTTCCTGGGTGGTCTTGAGTAAACTGTGGGACACTATGGAGAAAATAAGAGAATATAACTAAAAACAAAAATAGAAACATGGGAATGATGGATGAAACTCAATGACATGATTCGACTGACCAAAGAAAAAAACAGAAACAAAAACATTGACTTAAAAACAAAAAGTGAAACAAATATCCCGAGTTTGAGCCATAGTACTAAACAACACGGAACCAAAGTAAATATACAACATTAGATATATTTCCACAAAAAATCATGGATTGTGGATATTCTGTCTCTGATAGTACATCCCAGTACCCTGTGGAAGCATTTCTTGCTCCCATCTAGCTGCTTAGTGTCAGCATCAGCAGTTCCCACCGCCCTTTGGTACTCCATTCATTTCACCATTCTAAGGGCAGCCCTGGCCCTCAGCTCTGGCTACTTGTGGAGGCCTTTACTGTCCACTTATATCTGTCCACTCTTCTAACTGACCTTCAGCCTCTCTTGTTTGCTTTCTTGACATTATTACTCTATAACCCATCTCCTTTGAAACTAAGTACTGACTGCTTGTCCATTATACCATCTCTTTTGCAAACTTCTTGGCAAAGGATGTGCCATCCAGAGATTCCATCTGGTCTGTGATGCCCATGTCTCTGGCTCCCAGTTTGAGTTAACTCAGAATAGTCAAATGGAGATGCTGTGCTTTGAAGGTAATAGTTTGAAGGTAATAGTAATGTTTTTTTTCTTTTTTTGGGGGGTGCATAATTTCTAATTTTTTTGGTGACACCCTGAAGTACATGGGATCTTACTTCCCTAACCAGGGATCAAACACGTGCCCCCTTCAATGGAAGCTCAGAGTCTTAACCACTGGACTGTCAGGGAATTCCTGATACCTTTTAATTCTTGAAGCAAATTCACAACTATTAATAATTTTTAATAGTTCTTTATTATATGTATATATTTATACACATACCCATGCATATATATTCATATTCCAAAATGTAAATACACCCCAGGGAAAGGGGGAAAAAAGTTGGACATCTGCCAGGAAGTCTCCCCCTAGCAGGGAAACCAGTTAGAATCACTATAACAGAAGTCCTCTGTTCAAGAGGCTCCAGGCAAGTCACCTGACCTAATTAACTTTTTTGTTTGAAACTGAAGAAAGGAGCCTTCTGAGCTGGAAGCCACAGTCTTCCCTTCAGAGCCAGAGAAGAAGCCCTCAGGGCCACCAGTTCCTACACCTGTTCTCACAGCCAGTAGCCGGGGCAGCATCTCTCACATAAGAGACCAATAGGAATCTTTCCAGCAGATTCCACTTACACCAGGCTTCACAAGAGAAGGTCTTGATGGTGCAGGCCCTTTGTTGTTTAGCATAATACTATGATCACACTGGGAAACAATTTATATAATCCCTGGTAATCGTATGCAGGAAATGGCTGTCACCCTCTCCAGAATCATGCAGAAAAGGCAGGAGTCTCTCAAAAGAGAAATGCACACTTACTGAGTTTCACTTTTACTTTATCAAGTTGAGTAACTATTCCTTGAGCAGATCACACTGCCTCCTCATGGAATAGATAGATAGATACAGAGATACATACGTCGGTAGCTGCATAGGTGGATAGAGAGATAAGATACATAGGTAGACAGATAAACAGATAAGATAGGTAAATAGATAAGTAGTCAGATGGATGGATAGGTAGGTAGGTAGGTAGATAGGGGATTTAATGCGGAAGGCTGTTAAGAACAGAGGTCCCACATGTTTGGTGTGTTACCTCCAGAAAACTACCTCTGTGGAAATAGTATCACCTTCCATATAAGTCATCGTGACTTCATTTATTTATCCCCCTGAGTTATGAAAAACTTAAAGTGGAAGAGAAAAAGACTTGGCAAATTATATCTCCTGAGTCTTATGTCATGGAACATTTCTAACGCTAAGTCAGGAGTTTTCTTCCGTCTATTTCCAAGAGAAGACATGAAAACTCCATGTTGCAAACATCCCTGGGGGAGCTTAGGGACCACTGGGTCATCTCTACCCTCTGGCATCCAACGTGCATGCCCTCTACCCAATCCGGTTCCCTCCATAAACATCACGTGTTATGAGATGAAGCTCAGCCCAGGCAACACAGCTTGCCAATGCAAGGCGGGCGATGGGGCGGGGGCAGCACCATCAGCCAGGCTGCCCGGTGGAAGCCCTCATTTGCACGTGGAGTGCACATGCAGAGAGCCGAACACAGAGGTACCCGGACGAACACGCAGGGATACACTGGCAGAAAGAGCGGAGAAGACAAAAGGGCAACTCCAGCTTGGCTCAGTAGAGAAGCCCTCCAGAGTCCCTAGAGATGGCAAGACGGGAGGCACCACAGCTAGTGCGAGATACACATCCACCGCCATGCTTTGATTCGAGAAAGAAGGAGATGTGTGCTCAGGCTGGAACGTGCCCGGCGATTAGAGAACTCGACAGAAACGTGGTTAGTGGGAGAAACACACCCCACCCCCACGCCCCCTTTGCGAGAACCAGGAAAACCAGTCGGTTACAGAGAGCAGAGTCAGTGGCGAGAAAAGATGAAAAAGGCGGCCAGGCTGGAGGGAGGTCCACTTACTGACGCTGCCACACACGGCCATGCAGTACTCCTCCGTGTCAAAGTTGTTTCGGTTGCCGCCACATCCGCCGTAAAAGAAGGGGGCGCACTTCCCTTCGGTCACATCAAAGTACCAGCGGGAGATTATTGCTCGGCATGGCCCCGTCTCGGCTTGTTCAGAGCACACCTCTAATCAGAGGAGACGTGGGGAACCACATTTAGCAAGAAAAGGTATGGCTCGCCGTTCACGCGCACGCGTTTCCGTTGCTTACGCGTTAGTCCTCCCCACGGCAACCCGGGGCATCTGCCCAACATCTCCCGAGGAATTGAGTAACGACCTACCAGGACTTTCGGGAATGGCAAATCCACTCCACAGTATTCTTGCCTGGAAAATGCCAGGGACGGCAAAGCCTGGTGCAGGCTACAGTCCATGGGGTCCGCAAAGAGTCGGACACGACTGAGCGACTTCACTTGCACCAGGACTTTAGAATTACTTTGGCAACAAAGCATCGCAGGCTTCTCGGGTTTAATCAGTGTAGCTCCTCTGTACTAATAAAAAGACTCCAGCTAGAGGTGAACAGAGCTTTAGGCTGCCTTTGGATGAATAGTCAGTGCCTAAAGATTGTCTGCACGTCAAAATAATTCTTCATGATAAAAAATAAACCTCTCGTTGAAAATAACTTCAACTTTAAAGGTGAACCGATTGTTGTATCTGGTAATGATGGCAAAAAGTTTAACCTCGTGCAAACACCTGATTGTTTTTCTTGAATAACTGACTGCCTTGACTCTTGTAATTCAAATTACACGTATTTTGAATGTGGTCTAGTTTTTAGAGAGCGAAAGCCAGCCTGTTCACTGACTATATTTGAAAACATATATAAAACCTGCGAATGTGACTTAGAGTTGATTACGTTAAGTCTAATTAAAGATGAATTTGTACCTTAGGAAAAATGTTTCCATATAATAAAATATAGGCAAACCACAATTTGTTAACACAAACCCGACACGGTTTTTTACATTATACAGCTTACCTGCTAACATGCCTTGTCACCCTCCCCCGAATTAGGTTCATAATCCCTGGTTGACTGAAAGTATAACAATCTGTCCGATTCTATTTGTAAAGCTACTGCAATTAGAATTTGAACTCTACCTCCTTTTTTGTTACAGATAAAAACAATTTTCCAATCCGGTTTGTGCCCCACCTAGCTAGGCTTAAGGAGAGCTTGCTGACACCTTAGCACACTCAGATGTCTTTTCTTAGTTTTACTAACATGCCAGGGGGAAGCACCCTTCTTCTAAAAGATAAAAGCCATACACAACAGTAAAGAATCTGCCAGCAATGCAGGAGACCCAGGTTCAAGCCCTGGGTCGGGAAAATGCCCTGGAGAAAGGAATGGGAACCCGTTCCAGTATTCTTGCCTGCAGAATTCCATAGACAGAGGAGCAAGAGTCAGACACGACCGAGCAACTAACACGTTCACATTTTCATGCATAGTGCAGAGATTCTTATTAATATCCCGGATAGCTTAGTCAGTAAAGAATCTGCCTGTAATGCTGGAGAGCCTGGTTCGATTCCTGGGTCGGGAAGATCTGCTGAGAAGTGATACGCTACCCACTTCAGTATTTTTGGGCTTCCCTTGTGGCTCAGCTTGCAGAGAATTCGCCTGCAATGTGGGAGACCTGGGTTCAGTTCCTGGGTTGGGAAGATCCCCTGGAGGAGGGAAAGGCTACCCACTCCAGGATTCTGGCCTGGAGAATTCCATGGACTCTATAGTCCATGGGGTCACAAAGAGTCAGATATGACTGAGCAACTTTCACTTTCACATTATTCAACAAACTGATCTCATCAATTACTCAAAGCTCTACAATGTTGACCTAAAAGGAACTCCCGCTTTACTTCTCTATACACACCACTCAATGCTCCTTCCAATCAAGGTAAAGGGGTGACAGCAAGACGGGAAGCTGCTGCTATCCTGATGATGTCAACAGAGTAGGCAGGGGGAGTGAACACCGAGCCCAGAGGCAAGGGTCAGGGTCCCTGCAGGCCCTGGGCAACAGATATCTCAGGTGATTCTGGCTCTCTCTGGATGGCTTTAGGATGGAAATATCTGACTCCAGGAGTATCAAGTTCAGGGTCACCTATCATTCAGGTAATTTCATTTGGTACAGTTCCTTTCACAGTCCATGCTTGCCAAGCCACGAGGTGTTTTAGTTAGCTCTCTGCTGTATGATAAAAAGCTGCCAACCTGTTGACACAAGTATTCCATCCACTTGCCAATTTGGTTTCTCCCCTGCAATTATGGAACTATCATTCTAACTATCATAATAACTATCTAATGATAGTCATTCTAACTATCATTCTACAAAGGGTTAAGTTAGTTTTGGTGTAGGTGGGGTCTGATCACCTCTGAGTTACTGACAAAGGAGTGTCTGGGCTGCAGAGCTAGAAGCCACATGTAGTCCACGTGTGGGATCCCTGCAAGCCACAGCCATCAGCTGGCTCCACTCCTGGATGTTAATTCTCTCTCTCTCTCAGTTGTAAGGCATGGGATTAAGGAGGCTTTTCCCTCCTTCTCCTTTCTTTCTGGCAATGACTAGAACATCACCTTCCTAGAGCAGCAGAGCTGATTTCAGAAGGGATTTGAGTGGAATGGATCACTTTTCATGTCTCACTCATTTCTTTTTACTGTACTGCATGACTAGATTCAGAGAAAAAGAAATCTTGAGACATTTTATTTTATTGTATTTTTCAAGAGACATTTTAAATGCTTATGTTTACATTATTATTTTTCTGAATATAAAACTTCCTAATCTATGGGAAACACTGAAAAAATTCAGTGAAAAATGTGTTTCATGTTAATGACTATAATCAGCCAGTGGAAAATTATAAAATTCTCCACTAAATATAGAGCATGTAAAATCAGAGCTTATATAACGGTCACCTCAAACAGAATTCATCTGAAAATGAAAACCACAGCTTCCTTTTCTCATCCTCATTTTCTTCTCAAAATCTAAGCTAATAAATGAAAAAAATACACATCTTAAAATTATTTGCTAGATTTATTTCTGAATTTCAAGTTACCTTTGCTTCTGTTCAAAGTAAATGTTGCCTATAATAATAAAGGAGAGAATTTGCCCAGAATTGAAGCAAGGATAATTTTCAAAGAGCATGTTTCAAGTTAGGTAGAAACACAGGCAAGACAAATATTTAAGAAACTAGAATTTCTGTTTATTCATATTTAATTCTTAAACTTTTAAGGCCATAAACAGTATTCACCTAGCCTGAATTCTGCTGGCAGGGAAGGCTCATCTCTTTTCATAAAAGCTCTATTCACCCCTCCAGACAAATACCATTTAATAAACTGAAATGCTAGTGTACACACAGCTATATGAGTTTATGTGCTTAAAGAACAAGCACTATACGTACATTTTATATTTGATATTTTATATCATTTTGTATTTTTTTGTAAGGTAGATCCTTGCTGATATCTGTGCTGGTTTCAACACCAAATCCCATCAATACTATACAAATATAATATAGAGAAAAGCTAGAGCAAAGCTAGAGCTTCCTACATTATATAAAATGATTATGCAATTCACTGTTCAAAATGCTTAACCACAAATAATTAACTCTGAATAGATGTCAAATTGGAGCAAAATTTTTTGTGGACAACCAAACTTAGAAAGCTAATTTTACACTTAAAAAAAATTTTAACATGAAGACAGCTGTGAAAGTGGCAGCTAGAATGGAAAGAAAAATTTTCAAGAGTACAATTATCATAATGCCTTCTTAAAAAGCAGAGTTATCAGATTAGCAAGTAATTTGCTTTAAATAAAACAGCAAATAAAGAACAATATAAAAATGTAAAGTTTTTTTATTATGATTTAATAACAATTTCTCAGACTCTAGAAATGTATGTGCCATAAAAATGTGCATTACATGGAATGCATAAAATTTAAATTTACAAATTTTGAGAAAGTAAGCACTTGAACAATCAAACCAATCAAACTACAGAGTTACTTATAGAAATCTAGGAATTAAATATTCTGACATTGTATAAAAAAAGAAAAAACCCAAAGTAGCATAATTCCTCCATATGATGCAAGAATATGGACACAATTAAGGTTTGTTTACGTTAAAAATGACATATCTTGCAGTTTTAAACTGGAGTAGGAAGGGCAAATATATGAAGACAAAATAGTTTGGTTTCGTAACAAATCACCTGCTTCATGTTAACAGTAAAATAAAATGAAACAATGACAGAAGTATAGAAATCTACTAAATATGCTATCTTTAATATTTCAAATAAATGTTGAATTATCTGCCTAAGCATTCAATCCATTAATAATGAAAATGGCTGAGCTCAATGCTGTTTTATAACAATTTTACTTTTCAGTCTGATTAAGTTATTCCTACAATTTTAATATTACAATAGGGTGAAACAGCATGAAGCTAAGTTATTAGAATCCATCTTACAGTCTGTTGACGAATAAGTAGGCAAATTTGTGTTTGACTTTTATAGATGAAAATTTTACAAGTCAATATATTAAAAAACAAGTTATTTTTTAAGAGTGTATTTTTTGCAACAACATGTCCTTTCAATGGGAAAGAGAATTTATAATGTGCTTGCAAATAGTAATAAAAAACCATGTCCAACAGAAAATTCCTCTAATCAAGCAATAGTCATCAGATATTTATTACCTACTAATCATATTTTACTAAATAGAGGCATGTAAAATTAGGCAAGCAAATTTGAACTAAATACTTATGACATATCTCACTTAAGCCCCAAATATGGGTTGAAATATATAAACAAATGATGGGAACAGCTGCGCATGGTAATAAAATCACTGACTCAGTATGATATGACGGGAGCCAATTTGTCATAAAGTCTCTAGAAGATATCTGTAGTTGGCTTGCCTTCTACTGAATTGTGTTTATTCTCTAAGGCTACCCAGTACATGTGTCATTCCAATTATATCCAATCCGATTCTCACGTTCCTCCATGATGAAAGATTAGTTATAAAAATGCCACTTGGAAAAATATTTGTGAAGTGTTAGACTAACCATACTCTTGCTGTTGAGCATTCACAAAAGGACACTGCTATCTGTCCTTTGTTTCCCGTTTATTATGGGAATAAACTTATTTGTCATCAAGCTGCATGGTTCCTCTGAAGAACAGCACAGAATTACAAGAAGCTCTAAACTCTGATCAGACAAGAGCCCATGTCCTTTGCTGGAAATAAGAGGAAATTATTTTTCTTCTTTGACTTAGAGGCAGGTATGCTGGGAAATCTGATTGTGTGTCCAGAAAAACAGAAAAATTAAACACTCTGTTTTATAGTGTTTGTCAATTTCTGGGGTGTGCATACTCCCACCATTGGTACTGCAAGCCACCAATGGCTGTGGCTCACAAAATTCCTCAATATTTTAATAATCAGCTTGTACAGGCTAGCAGGAGTTGGTTATATCGCATCATGAGAGAAAATGGGCACAGACGAAACTAGGAGCAATTATGTAGGTCCAAAAATTGTAAGGATTCGCTAATTTGCTTGCTCATGAGAGTTGGAATTTTACAACTTTGCTCAGTAAGTAGACATAACAGGATCCTTTCGTACTTGGTGACATTTGATAATGTAGTAAGAACGATGACACCATAGTAAGGATGGTTTCACCATTATAGATAAGGTTGGTTTCACCATTATAGATAAGGATGGTTTCACCATTACAGATAAGGATGGTTTCACCATTACAGATAAGGATGGTTTCACCATTACAGATAAGGATGGTTTCACCATTATAGATAAGGATGGTTTCACCATTATAGACAAGGATGGTTTCACCATTACAGATAAGGATGGTTTCACTATTACAGATAAGGATGGTTTCACTATTACAGATAAGGATGGTTTCACCATTACAGATAAGGATGGTTTCACCATTACAGATAAGGATGGTTTCACTATTATAGATAAGGTTGGTTTCACCATTATAGATAAGGATGGTTTCACTATTATAGATAAGGTTGGTTTCACCATTATAGATAAGGATGGTTTCACTATTACAGATAAGGATGGTTTCACTATTATAGATAAGGATGGTTTCACCATTACAGATAAGGATGGTTTCACCATTACAGATAAGGATGGTTTCACTATTACAGATAAGGATGGTTTCACCATTATAGATAAGGATGGTTTCACCATTACAGATAAGGATGGTTTCACCATTATAGATAAGGTTGGTTTCACCATTATAGATAAGGATGGTTTCACTATTACAGATAAGGATGGTTTCACTATTATAGATAAGGTTGGTTTCACTATTACAGATAAGGATGGTTTCACCATTATAGACAAGGATGGTTTCACTATTATAGATAATGTTGGTTTTCTTTTTCGGTTTCTTATTCTTTGTCTCAATCTGAATCTGCACAGTATGGGGGACTATCATGCTACTGGAGACTGTTCCTCAAAGTGGAGGCAGCCAATGAACCAGTAGGATCAGCATCACTTGGGATTCAGGATCCATCCCAGACCCACTGTCTCTGAATCTAAGCTTAAGAAGCACTTCAGGTCACATTAATGTTGGAGAAACACCATGACCAACTGTAACCTTTATGTGCAGTTAAAATGCCAGATGTGGGAGAAGGAAATGGCAACCCACTTCAGTATTCTTGCCTGGAAAAGTTCATGGGCAGAGGAGCCTGGCAGGCTGTAGTCCATAGGGTTACATGACTAAGCATGCATGCATGAGGGTGGAAGGAGATGGGTTGGTAGCAATAAACTGGTAGAACTAAAAAAAAAAAAGTCAGAAGTTTATATATATATATATGTAAAAAATGTCAAAAGTATATATATACTTATATATGACATACTTTAATAGTTATTTAATAGTTATATATATATACTTTTTAAATGTCAAAAATTATATTTTTTGACATTTAAAAAGTATATATATATAACTTAAAGTATGTTTTATATATATGTGTGTATATATGTATGTGTGTATATATATATGTGTATATATATATATATATGTGTGTGTATATATATATACACGATTCAACCACTTTTCAAAAGGATCAGAGGGAAAGGATCAGTAAAAAGTTGCATAGGTTTTCACTTATTAAAAGAAGTGTAGATATATTTGGGAAATGAGGGGTAAACACACTTTGATAGTTAAAATATTCAAATGTACACATATATAAAATCTTAAGAAATTATCGTTACATATTTCTTTTCCTCTGAAGTTCTATCTTGTGCAAAATTAAAGCAGCTTCAATACTTCTGCCTTAAATTGAACACCAATACAGTATTCTTCTTATTCATATTTAAGTCTATGAAAACTTAAACTCAGAAACCCAAATTTAAGTGATTTTGTTCTTATAGTTTGTCAGAACATTAGAATATCAAAAAAGTTTTTATTTTTATTGGGGAAAAATAATGAAGAAAGCTGACATAAGACTGAAGATCACTGAGCTTGGAATCTGCTTCCACTGCGTCCCTTCTCTGGAAGAGAGAATTATATGACATTTCTGTTACTGTAAGAAAAGGATGTTTCTAGATATGAGAGTCAAGGGTTGGGAGGATAGTCCTTTTCTGGGGGAGACCAAGTGTGTCCATCTTGCCATGTTAACTTGTTCCTATCATGGTACCCGGCAGGGAAGAGTGGCTGGGTGGCTTCCAGCTGAAAACAGCAGTGTCCCTGCTTGCTCAATTGATGCTAACCTCCATTTGTTATTTTATAACAGGGTACCAGGCAAGAGTGAGTTTCTTTAGGAAGAATAAAAAACAAAACCAGGAAGGCAGTTTTTCTTTATCTCTCACTGCCTACATGGCACATCTGTATGTGTAATATTTAAAAAATAATAACTGTATGTTGATTTGTCTCTAAATATAAACTATGAGACTATACATGACACATCTTATCAAATATCTGTTTTTATTTTACTAAATGAGTACTTAACTTTTTTTAGCATATATTTTGTTTATTTTACTTTTTCTTCTCAAATTAAATGTTCACTGCTACCTACAATGGGCAAAGCACAGAGTCAGGTGTCATGACTTACATTAACATGAGACACAGTATCGCAGGGGTTTTTCTCTGCTCATATGTTTAGAGCCAGAGAAGGCAATGGCACCCCACTCCAGTACTCTTGCCTGGCAAATCCCATGGACGGAGGAGCCTGGTGGGCTGCAGTCCATGGGGTTGCTAGGAGTCAGACATGACTGAGCGACTTCCCTTTCACTTTTCACTTTCATGCATTGGAGAAGGAAACGGCAACCCACTCCAGTGTTCTTGCTTGTAGAATCCCAGGGATGGGGGAGCCTGGTGGGCTGCCGTCTATGGGGTCGCACAGAGTCAGACATGACTGAAGTGACTTAGCAGCAACAGCAGCATGTTTAAAGCCAGAGCTCACTGTCGATCTCAATATCAAAGCTCAGTGATTTGCAACCAGAAAGACTGTGCTTCTTATCATCTCCCAAGGGACATGTATCAAGGGCTAGAGATGCACTGCTGGTCATTACACCTCGGGGGACCCACAGGAGAAGCCAGGGATCTTGCTAAACATCCTACAATGAACAAGACAATCTCCACAACAAAGAACTGTCCGGCTTAAAACATTAATAATGCTGAGATCGAGAAACCCTGCCATAGCCCAAGCAAACACCAGGACTCATGCTGCGTTTTAGGGATTTTGCCCAATCGTTTGACCAAAGCTACTATGTAGCAGTCAGCAACACCTCAGAAATCCTGGGTAACAAATGCTAGTAAATTCCAGAAGAGAGATCCTCATGAGAATTAGCCAGCAAGGTCTTCCTTTGCTTCTATTAATAACACGACATATTAGGACTTTAATTTCATGTGCAAGTAGTGTGAAATTCCTGTCTATATTCTGTTCTCAGAAATTATATCCAACAAAAGCATAAGTGAATTTAAGGGAAAGAGATAAACCCATCCTCATAGTTAACACCAGCACTGTCTTACTATTATTAACTCAATATAGTACACTTTTTAACAAAGTGCACTATTTTTACCTCCTTTTATTGTTTCAAGAGTCTCCTAGTTTTTAAAATTTGCGCTGCTATCTTGAAGGCCAAGGGGTTTTCCTGAACATTGTTTTTAAGTGAAGTGTAGTTGATGGTCCTTATTGGTTATCTATTTTATATAGTAGTGTGTATGTGTTAATCCCAAACTCCTAATTTATCCTTCCTCCCTGTCTACGCCTTTTGCCTTTGGTGTGGCAAAGTCTATATTGTATATAAGTTCATTCATATCTTTTTAATTTAGATTCCACATATAGGTGATATCATATGAAATTTATCCTTGTCTGGATTACTTCACTTAGTTTGATATCTTGTTTGGTTTCCTTCACTTAGTTTGATAATGTCTAGGTCCTTCCATGTTCCTGCAAATGGCATTATTCAGCAATATACGAATCACTGAACATCGTTTTTATATGATATTTGTTCAGCTTTGCCTCTTCTTGACTTCTTACTCTTCCACTAATAGAATCACAAAAGGTCAAATGTCAGAAGAGGTGATAAATTTTTAGGGGGACAAAGAAACAGGTGTTTAGACTGAAATCCATCCTGCTTAAAAACTCCAGAAAGCCTTTTTCTACAAGGGAACTAAAGATTTCCATTAAAACACACAATTGTCACCTGCCCAAAGAATTAGAGCCTCTAGTTAATGGAACATGTGGATTTAGCTGAAAATGACATGTATGTTTAAATGCTCTGTTCTCTCATTTGCTGGATTCTTTCACTATGTTTGATTTTTTTTTAATTGCATATGCTGTGTGTGAAAACATATACAATTGTCAACATTTGTGTATTTTTTGAACAGCAACTGATTTGGGGGAAAAAACATAAGAAAGACTAGCATTTAAAAAAAACCTAGATTCTGGCCTTTAATTGAATTGGGCTGGAAGTTTTGTTTCTACTTTTAAGAAATTTAGACATAATTGTGTTAAAATACCTTCAGCTGATTATTTCCTTTTCTAACATTGTATTACAGAATCTTGACACAAATAAAAGTGTAGAAGGTAAAACTAAGCACTATTAGCCATGTAAAATTTCAAGCAAAATCAAGTTCAAAAACAGAACTTTCTGCGTGGCAATGAAGATATATTAAACGACTGACTTCTACATTCCACATTGTTACTAAAAAATTATATATGTAAACACATCACATGCAGTCTTTGATATGGTTCTGTTTCTCACATTTTAAGTAAATTATCTGAGTGAGTTTTCTAAATTGGGACCATGAAATGGCATGGAAAGAAGCTTGTTAATGCCATGCTTCACTCTGCCTTCACCAAAGCATATATCAAACAACCTGAAAATCAGTGGCTGCAGTGCCATGGGGCACAAAATAATAGGCTGCCACCTGTCACATCTCTGCCCTGTGTGGATACTAGTTTTCTCAAAGTCATGAAAAGGATGCTACGTGCTGGTCCAGGAACAGGAGTGGAGCTTACTTGTCTGTGGTCCTAACAGAGAAGGGTAAAGTCTTCCTCAAAAGGGAGCCCTGCTTTTAAACCCATAAGGGAGTTTTATTTTCATTTTGGGCTAGTGTGCTGCTATGAGAACCTCAACAAAAGTATGTGAGTATATTTCCATGTCTGCAGCAAGTCAAGCTCAGGGTCTTCTCTAAACTTTATGAAAAGTTAAATAGAAACAATAAAAAAGAATCCTACTAGTGAATGATGGGATACCTTGCAAGTGGCACATTCATGATAGACAGGTAACATGGGAGACGTGAAAATTAGGTCAACCTAAGATATTAAGATGGTAAAGCGTCTGCCTACAATGCGGGAGACCCGGGTTCAATCCATGGGTTGGAAGATCTCCTGGAGAAGGAAATGGCAACCCACTCCAGTACTCTTGCTTGGAAAATCCCATGGACAGAGGAGCCTGGTGGGCTACAGTCCATGGGGTCGCAAAGAGTCGGACATGACTGAGCGACTTCACTTTCAAGATAATAATACAAGCCGTTCTGCTTTATGTATGGTACTTCTCAGATTTGTTCTATAAAAAAATCACTCAGATGACAACTTCTTGGCAATGCTGTAGGTGAAGCTTCTGTCTCTAGGCTGGGCACTTTCCTTCCCCTGGGCTGCCAAAGTTTCTCCCCAGTCAGGTCAGAGAGGCTGGTTTCTCCTGAATAGTGAGAGTATACAGCTCTGGTTGGAAGCAACCTGAGCAAGCCACCTTCATATCCCTGTGTTCTCAAGAACTGGTGTAATGCCCAGTTCCTAGGAGTGCCTAGTCTATGTTGGTGGAATGCACAGCAGCAAATCACACGATGCTTCTCAGAGATGAACAGTAACCAGAGGGAGAAGAACAGTAATTTAATTCTGTGGAGGTCAAGTCACTCAGCCCAAGGCAAGCAACATTTAGATCACACTTTCAAACTTCATCATCGAATGGTATGCTTAAATTGTCTCCTCTGTCCATTTAATAGATGAACTTCCAAGAGGTTTAAAATACCCTCAAGAAATGAAACTCCACCTTGAAATGTAATGGCATTTAAAACTATCTTGATTCAATTTTCAGCCAGACATAAAATTGAACTGCAGATATTTAAATATATAATATAGTCACAAAAGGTAATTTAATCAAGAAACCAAGTTTAAGCTGTTTTCTCCTTAATATATGCCCATAAATAACAGCTCTATTATACAATAGAAATGGATACATCTCATTGATGCATTTTATAATGCAGAAAGACAGTCTGTTGGGTTACCTCTGGCATTCCTAATTAGGAATAAGAGTTAGTTCTCTGGGGATCGAGATGATACACAGAACCAGGGCAACTACAGTTGTTATTGTTCAGTTACTAAGTCATGTCTGACCCTTTGTGACCCCATGGACTGTAGCCTGCCAGGCTCCTCTGTCCTCCAACTATGGTGGCCTAGGTTAGTTGAGCACTTACTGTCTACCAGGAACAGTGCTAAGTGTTTCCTGTGAATTACTTCATTTAATCCTCACAAAATGGTTAAAACTAGGTGGGTATTATGAAATCTCATTTTTCAAGAGGGAAGCAATGAGGTATAGAGATTATTTCACTGATACAAATTTACACAGTCTGTAGGTTGTAAATCCAGGCTTTGACTCTAAGCAGCCTTTCCTTGTAAAACATACTGAAAATTTAGAATATGCCAGGCATTATATGGTGAATGCTTAGCATGGATCATCTAGAGTAATCATGTAAAAAACATGCAACACCATAACAGCATCTATAAAACATACATGAAAAAACAGACTCACCGAGGGTATCTTGGTGGGGCCCAAGATCATAAAATTATTAAAAAATTTCCTCTTTAAACACTTCACTAGTTTATCTCTACGCATAATGAAACCACCTTAATGAAATTAACGTGGAATGGTGATATCTGAAATATAACAACTTCCTAGTATGTTTCTAACGATCAGTATCGGAAGTTTCCTATAAAGGCCTGGATAGTAAATGTTTTCAGCTTTTCAGGCCACATGGCATCTTTTGCGACTACTCAACTCTGCCTCTGTAACATGAAAGAAGCCCCAGATAACATGTAAATAAATGGGATTGGCTGTATCCTAATAAAACCTTTGTTTAGAAAATTGGTGACAGTCCATATTTAGCCTGTGGCCATAGTTTAATGTAAAAATAAAATAAAATGACACTATTATTATATAAATAAGCATTCTAAAAGTTAGGAAATACTCAAAGTGAAACAATACCAAGATGAACCCCTGCCTAGAACAAAGCAACACACATTTACAAGGGAACACAGGTTAAATTGAACTATTGTGTATTTATAAACAAAAGGAAAAAGGAAAAAAAAGAAAAAAAACATTGGGTGGTAAAAAATACTCTGGTCCATCTAAGCCTAAATCCTGGCTTCACCATTTATCAGCTTTGTGATTATGGACAAGGTTTAAAAAAATTTCTCTCGGCTTTATTTGCCTTGGCTTTAAATGGGAAATAAAAATTCTACCACTCAGCACATTACAAGGGTTAAAAGACAGAATCCCTGCCCTAAAGGCATGGGGAATGGTGATCCTGCAAACAAGAAATTCCAGCGTGATCAGCCACGACACAGTAACAGCCAGCTCCCCATCACACCTGCTACAGCAGCAAAGTGCCGAGCCATCAGCAGAGGTGTGATAAATGTGTACTTGCTGAATCGGTGAACATACAGAAAAAACCAGAGTTACTCTGGATGAACAAAACCGGCTAGCTAAATCATAGACTATGCCATTCATTACAACACCCACATCTAATCAGAGCTTGGGCTTCCCAGTGGTAAAGAATCAGCCTGCCAATGCAGCAGACATGGATTCAATCCCTGGGTCAGAGAGATCCCCTACAATACAAAATAGCAACCCACTCCAGTCTTCTTGCCTGGAAAATTACACGGACAGAGAAGCCTGGAGGGCTACAGTCCATGGGATCAAAAAGACTCGGACTTGACTGAGCACACAGCACACACACTTGAGGATTCATGGTTGAGTCACAGTGTACCCTGATGTCGTAGCTTTATGAAATGCAATCACTTCTCAAAACACAGAAAATTAGGAGCAAGTGTCTACATATACTAGGGATTTCCTGGTGCACTACTGCTGTATGCAAATTGGTATTGGCTTATTCCACTAGATCAAAACAATAGATCCTAAAGTCAAATAGGTGTGCTCACTTCTCAACAATCCCTTTCTCCTTTGGAATCAGTTAACAGAATCAGAATCAGAACTGGCATCTTCTGCTTTGATATCAATGATTCTAATACAATATGGCTGAAAATTTTATGACTATGTTGAAATGTCCTAACATTTTTCTTCCCTCTGCCTATTTCTTTCAAATTGTAATGGGTTACAAAACTACTGAGCTTTTTTATGAAGCACATTAAAGACTCATACTAGCAGCAATGTGTTGGTAATGAAGAATGTTCATTATTAAGTATGGTTGTAAATCATATTTTCTCTCGGGCACTGAAACATTAACATTGGAAACGAGATGGTAAGCCTCTTTTCAATCTCTTTTCTTTGCAAGTCATTTCCAACTTTTATTGTCAGTGGAGGAGCCAGCTATATGTTATTAGAGTTTTACAAAGTTAGCAGTCAGCTACGGCATTGACACCGTTCATCAGGAAAGAGCTGTGACTCACTTCCTATACCAATGGGGTGGAGGGAATGGCAGGAAACTGGTCGTTTTAATATGACCATCAAAATCTTCTACTTCTTTATCAGAATTAGTTGGGAACACAGAAAACTCTGACATGGATGCAATATATACCATTAACATGTTTCTCCTCTTTCCCAGAAAGACTTGCCTAAATCACAACTTTTGTCTTCCCTGGTGGCTCAGAGGGAAAAGCATCTCCCTGCAATGCGGGGGGTTTGATCCCTGGGTTGGGAAGATCCCCTGGAGAAGGAAATGGCAACCCACTCCAGTACTCTTGCCTGGAAAACCCCATGGACAGAGGAGCCTAGTAGACTACAGTCCATGGGGTCGCAAAGAGTCGGATGCGACTGAGCGACTTCACTTCCACTTTCAGCTTTTGTCTACTTCAGGAGTCTTGAATGGAAGGATAGATTCCCATTAAAGGCTCTTCTAGTTCTAGTGTTAATAATCGGTACTTCTAAATGGTCAGGTATTTGCTTCAAGAAGGCCACTGTTAATGCTGTTCTTGACATCAGCATTATTAACTTATCTTTTAAGGTTAGTTTCTTTTATTTTTTTAATCTTTAGCCTGGAGATTTTTTTTTCTAAAGTTCTTTTTAAATTGTAGTTGTCTTTCTATAAAAAAATACAAGAATGTATATGCCCTCTATTTCTATTTAATATCTAATAATGCTACATTTAGAGCAAAACTGAAGCAAAAAGAACTGGAATTATTCAGAATGTAATAAGACCATCTTATCTCAAGAGAATTCTGTCTGGGTCTGGAATTTGGCGTAAGTTTTTGTGGCATTCTCTCATATACTGCATAAATTATGTCACTTACTGCTTACCCATCCCGTCAATAGCAGTAGTATAAAAACAAAAATCTCTTCCTTGTTTTTACTAGAAAAATCCTCACCACATAATAGGTCCTGAACTGATTACACTCAGTCAATACCAACATTTGCCAGCCTGGCATTAAAGGTCTCCACATTTAAGTCCCAACTTAGCCTCCTGTAACCCTCTTATGGAAGATTTACCCAGTCTGCTTTAATTGGACTGGCCTTATCTCCCAAGCATGCCATGTACCTTCTCAAGGCACCGTATCGGTTTGGCAAAGAATCCGCCTGCAATGCGGGAGCCCTGGGTTCGATCCCTGGGTTGGGAAGATCCCCTGGAGAAGGGAAAGGCTACACACTCCAGTATTCTGGCCTGGAGAATTCCATGGACTGTATAGTCTACGGGGTCGCAAAGAGTTGGACACGGCCGACTGACTTTCACTCAATGACCCTAAAGTAGGGTGCAAGACAATCTATTGGTAGTTCCACCACCAGCCCTTCTAGCCTGCCTTCAAATGCCATCTTTTTCATAGCTCCATCCCTGATCATTCTTCTGTACTGTGAAGTAGGCTGTGGGCTCATACTTTTTACAACACAGACTCTGTATTTTTTTGACTTATGTTTCCTACTAGACTTTCACATCCATGAGGGTCAGCTCTCCTGTGTGTTCTCATCGTATAACTGATCCACTGAGCCCAGTAAAATGGCTTATTCAAAAGAGGTACTCCAAAAATGAATGTTGATTAGGTGGACAATAATTATTATGCCAGCAGCTATCCTGGTGGAGAGCACAAGAATTTGAGTCCCACAGCAGAATACTAGCTGCTGTAATTTGTAGTCACACATCCTTTTTTTGTTCACATATAAATTGCTTTATTCTGTTTAATAATTGTAAAATATTCCAAAGTATGGCATATAATAATTCTTTAGCCAAAATCGTATTAAAAACTTTTAGGTTGTTTACAGTCTTTGTTGTTTCAAATAGTGCTCAATAAATATCTATGTATATTTGCCATTTTTGAATTGCTAGATTGGGATTCACACTTTTTACTTCTGAAATGCATTGCTAAATTGTATTACATTGTTTAAGAGCCATGTCTTTTGTCCTGTGAATTGTCTCTCTTTATTTTTTATTGGATTCTTTGAGTCTGTTTTTTCTTTTTTTCATGGTATATCTTCTAAAGTAAAGTAAAATATAGTATACCTTTAAAACTAAACCAATTTACAACCCTGAAACATAGATTATAGGAATAAAGACACTAAAATATATCTTATGATATTTCTGTAGCCATTTTAACTAGTAGAAGGCTGTAGGGCCTCCAGTTAATTTAAAAGTCTAATAGGTATGCTTCAATAAAGCTGATTAAAATTCCCTTGTACCTGAATCAGTGATTAGTATCTATGAACAGTCCTATTTATCTTAAATGTATACTCACAGGTTGATCAGTGTAAACCTGAAAAGAATGTGTTATCAAACAATTATCAGGAGCAAAAGAAAAAGAAGCCCTGAAAAATCCATCTTTCCGTGCTAGGAAAACAGAAGCTAACAAGTTCATGTAGCTAGATCTACACAGATGGTCCTAAGAGGTACACGGAAAATGTCCTGAAAAACAGTGCCTCAAACAAAATGCGCATTTATGTAAATGAACATCTACTTACGTGCTAAACTGAAGAAGTTGTCATTACTAGGGAATTACAAAGTTAAGCGATCTATTTGGTATTCTATGTATATTTTAAGAGAATAAGTGACATTGTAATAGATTTTAAGATAACTCTGAGTATTCAATTCAGAATAATCTCACTTTTAAGAGCTATAAGTTAAAGAAATGCAGAACTTCAAAACTACTATGTTAAGTGAAAGAAGCCAGCCACAAAAGACCATGTATGACCCCACTTATATTAAAAGTCTAGAAAAGGCCAATCTCTAGAGACACAAAGAAGGTTAATGGTTGCTGAGGGCTGGAGGTAAGAACAAGGATTCACGGTGAAGGGGTGTGAGGACTGCAGTGATGAAAATGTTCTAAGGTTGGATTTTGTGATGTTTTCACAATCTGGTACGTTTATTAATGCCACTGAATTATACACCTCTGCACTTAAGATGAATGAATTTTATATGTAAATTATTCTTCAGCAAAGTTATAAAAAATGCAGTGAAGGGAAGATGACATACTACAGTGATCGTTAGGAATCTATGTGAAGCAAAACGAGTAGCCTCTTTTAAGCTCCAATTTAACAATGGAGCAGAAAGCATTTTACTTTAATAAAAGTGACCATAATGTTGTAGCATTTGTGGACAGACTTTAAAAGTACCTGCAATGCATTAAAACAATAGTTCTGTCTGTACTCATTCAATCTAATCTTAGGACCATCTTTTACTATTTGCAAAACAAACATATGCCCTTTAAGAAAGGCAACTCAACAATTCACTACTTTTCACTGTTTACTGTAAACTGAAACTTGCTTTTATTTCAGGGAGACAAAAAGGGGGTCTTCTAATTCGTTCTGTATAGAACATTTCCAATAGAAGCATTAATTAACCAGAAAAACACAGTCTAAGATCTACCTGCCTAAGAATGCAGTCACTTCCCCCAGTAAACTAGCCTATAGACAACACAAGTCATCCAAGTTAAATTTCACAGCAAAAGATAATGTCTTGCTCTCCAAGTGGACTTCTTTTGCTTTAAAATTAAATTAAATCTAATCACAACTACTCACTCAACCAACATGTATTGAAAACTTTCGATAAGGCAAGCACCCTGCATCACACTACGTAAAATCCAGCCTTTGGCATTAAGGAGCTCATAGTCTTGGTGATGAAAGGGGCCATGGAAAAGGAAGTATAATCAACACCCACTGTCAGAAGAACGCCAAGGAGGCCACCTAACTCGGTCCTTGTCAAATGACATGGCCCCCAGTTAGGTGGAGTTCTGCAGAACAATGTGCCAAGTAGCATCTACAAGGCACAGAACAGTCTGTAACATCAAGATTTCACATTTTTTTGAAATGAATCGTTGGATGCTTATTCAACCAAAAAGAGTTCCACAAGCACGAGGTAACGTTACCTCCCATCACCTGGGAGGCAGTGGTGGTAGGCCGGATAGAAATTTCAAACCCTGGTGTGATGCCTTCCTTTTCCCTGAGAAAGAAAACCAGGTAAGCAGTGGGTTACCTCGGACCACCTCTTCCACAGACTCCGTGGTGGTGGTGGTGGTGGTGGCGATGCTGGTGGTCCTCTCCGTGGCCTCTTCATAGGGTTCCTCGGCCTCTTCCTCTAGTTCCTCGCCATCCTCATCGTCCTCCTCCTCATCGGCCTCTTCTTCCTCAACATCCACCACTTCTTCCTCCTCTGCCAACTCTATGGCCTTGTCTTCACTGGAGCAGGAGGAGAAATGATAGCCACAGTCATGAAACACATTTCGGGCAAGCAAAACGAAAACCGATGACAAGGAGTTTGGGATATTTGAGAGGGAATATGGCATTGAATTAAAACACATGGGAGGTCTGAAGCCAGCAGGTCACACTATGAATCCCAGCTCAGTAGATCTGCAACTTTTTAATCCCTGAACACAGATCTTAGTTTACACCGTTGCAAAAAAGAGGATACCGGGATTCCAACTATATGACATTCTGGAAAAGGTAAAGTTATGGAGACCGTGGTTATGGAGCTATGATTTTTCCAGTAGTGATATATGGATGTGAGAGTTGGACTATAGACAAAGCTGAGTGCCGAAGAATTGATGCTCTTGAACTGATGTTGGAGAAGACTCTTGAGAGTCCCTTGGACTGCAAGGAGATCCAACCAGTCCATCCTAAAGGAGATCAGTCCTGGGTGTTCATTGGAAGGACTGATGCTGAAACCCCAATACTTTGGCCACCTGATGCGAAGAACTGACTCATTTGAAAAGACCCTGATGCTGAGAAAGATTGAAGGGGGTAGGAGAAGGGAACGACAGAGGATGAAATGGTTGGATGGCATCACTGACTCAACGGACAAAAGTTTCAGTAAACTCCGGGAGTTGGTGATGGACAGGGAGGCCTGGAGTGCTGCAGTTCATGGGGTCGCAAAGAGTCGGACACGGCTGAGCGACAGAACTGAACTGAATGGAGACCACAAAAAGATCAGTGGTTGGTCGGAGTCTGGGGTGAGGAAGGAAGGCATGGACAGGCAGAACAGAGGGGATAGTGAGAGGGTAGTGAGACTACTCTGTAATACACGGTATCAGAGATGATATATAATAGTCCAACATACAAGCATGCATTTGTGAAAACCCATAGAACTGTACAACACAAAATGTGAGCTCTAAAGTAAACTATGGATTTTATTAATGATATAGCAATATTGGTTCAAGTGTACAATACCAAAGCAAAATGTTAATAATTCTCTGAGGGAGGGCTCTGTATTTCCTGCACAAATAGTTTTCTAAACATAAAATTGTTCTTAACAATAAAGTCTATTAAAAACTTTGGGTGGGGGATACCAAAACAAAGTTTACTGCAATACTGGCATTACTTTTTGTTAAACATGTGAAAATACCACCAAACGCCTGCATGGTAGATATTCAATAAGTGGGTGTGGAAATTGGCTCAAAATTACTATTGAATGTTTACACTGGAAATGAAAGGGGAAGAAGAAATTGGTTTTTCCAGTAGTCATGTACGGAATGTGAGAGTTGGACCATAAGGAAGGATGAGCACTGAAAAATAGATGCTTTTGAATTGCGGTGCTGGAGAAGACTTTTGAGAGTCCACTGGACAGCAAGGTCAAACCAGTCATTCCTAAAGGAAAGCAACCCTGAATATCCACTAGAAGGACTGATGCTGAAGCTCCAATAATTTGACCACCTCACCAAGAACTGACTTACTGGAAAAGACCCTTATGACTACCCTCATGGCTCAGGCGACGAGGGGTCTGCCTGCAACGCAGGAAATCTGCATCTGATTCCTGGGTTGGGAAGATCCCCTGGAGAAGGAAAGGGCAATCCATTCCAGCATTCTTGGTTGGAAAATCCCAAGGACAGAGGAGCCTGGAAGGCTACAGTTCATGGGGTTGCAAAGGGTAATTTGGCAAATTGGAAGTGGTCAAACAGGAGATGGCAAGAGCGAACATTGACATTCTAGGAATCGGCGAACTAAGATGGACTGGAATGGGTGAATTTAACTCAGATGACCATTCTATCTACTACCGTGGGCCGGAATCCCTTAGAAGAAATGGAGTAGCCATCATGATCAACAAAAGAGTCCGAAATGCAGTACTTGGATGCAATCTCAAAAATGACAGAATGATCTCTGTTCGTTTCCAAGGGAAACCATTCAATATCACGGTAATCCAAGTCTATGCCCCGACCAGTAAGGCTGAATAAGCTGAAGCTGAAGAGTTCTATGAAGACCTACAAGACCTTCTAGAACTAACACCCAAAAAAGATGTCCTTTTCATTATAGGGGACTGGAATGCAAAAGTAGGAAGTCAAGAAACACCTGGAGTATCAGGCAAATTTGGCCTTGGAGTACAGAATGAAGCAGGGGAAAGGCTAACAGAGTTCTGTCAAGAGAATGCACTGGTCATAGCAAACACCCTCTTCCAGCAACACAAGAGAAGACTCTACACATGGACATCACTAGATAATCGACTCTAAAATCAGACTGATTATATTCTTTGCAGCCAGAATGGAGAAGCTCTATACAGTCAGCAAAAACAAGACTGGGAGCTGACTGTGGCTCAGATCATGAACTCCTTATTACCAAATTCAGACTGAAATTGAAGAAAGTGGAGAAAACCACTAGACCATTCAGGTATGACCTAAATCAAATCCCTTATAACTATACAGTGGAAGTGAGAAATAGATTTAAGGGACTAGATCTGGTAGAGTGCCTGATGAACTATGGATGGAGATTCGTGATATTGTACAGGAGACAGGAATCAAGACCATCCCCAAGAAAAAGAAATGCAAAAAAGCAAAATGGCTGTCTGAGGAGGCCTTACAAATAGCTGTGAATAGAGGGGAAGCGAAAAGCAAAGGAGAAAAGGAAAGATATACCCATTTGAATGCAGAGTTCCAAAGAATAGCAACGAGAGATAAGAAAGCCTTCTTCAGCGATCAATGCAAAGAAATAGAGGAAAACGACAGAATGGAAAGATTAGAGATCTCTTCAAGAAAATCAGAGATACCAAGGGAACATCTCATGCAAAGATAGGCTAGATAAACGACAGAAATGCTATGGACCTAACAGAAGCAGAAGGTATTGGAAGAGGAGGCAAGAATACACAGAAGAACTGTACAAAAAAGATCTTCATGACCCAGATAATCACAATGGTGTGATCACTCACCTAGAGCCAGACATCCTGAAATGTGAAGTCAAGTGGGCCTTAGGAAGCATCACTAGGAACAAAGCTAGCAGAGGTGATGGGATTCCAGTTGAGCTATTTCAAATCCTGAAAGATGATGCTGTGAAAGTGCTGCACTCAATATGCCAGCAAATTTGGAGAACTCAGCAGTGGCCACAGGACTGGAAAAGGTCAGTTTTCATTCCAATCCCAAAGAAAGGCAATGCCAAAGAATACTCAAACTACTGCACAATTGCACTCATCTCACATGCTAGTAAAGTAATGCTCAAAATTCTCCAAGCCAGGCTTTAGCAATACGTGAACTGTAAACTTCCAGATGTTCAAGCTGGTTTTAGAAAAGGCAGAGGAACCAGAGATCAAATTGCCAACATCCACTGGATCATGGAAAAAGCAACAGAGTTCCAGAAAAACATCTATTTCTGCTTTATTGACTATGCCAAAGCCTTTGACTGTGTGGCTCACAATAAACTGTGGAAAATTCTGAAAGAGATGGGCATACCAGACCACCTGACCTGCCTCTTGAGAAACCTGTATGCAGGTCAGGAAGCAACAGTTAGAACTTGACATGGAACAACAGACTGGTTCCAAATAGGAAAAGGAGTACATCAAGGCTGTATATTGTCACCCTGCTTATTTAACTTCTGTACAGAGTACATCATGAGAAATGCTGGGCTGGAGGAAGCACAAGCTGGAATCAAGACTGCTGGGAGAAATATCAATAACCTCACATATGCAGATGACACCACCCTTATGGCAGAAAGTGAAGAAGAACTAAAGAGACTCTTGATGAAAGTGAAAGAGGAGAGTGAAAAAGTTGGCCTAAAGCACAATATTCTGAAAACTAAGATCATGGCATCTGGTCCCATCACTTTATGGCCAATAGATGGGGAAAAAGTGGAAACAGTGTCAGACTTTATTTTTTGGGGCTCCAAAATCACTGCAGATGGTGATTGCAGCCATGAAATCAGAAGACGTTTACTCCTTGGAAGGAAAGTTATGACCAACCTAGATAGCATATTAAAAAGCAGAGACATTACTTTGCCAACAAAGGTCCTTTTTAGTCAAGGCTACGGTTTTTCCTGTGGTCATGTATGGATGTGAGAGCTGGACTGTGAAGAAAGCTGAGCACCAAAGAATTGATGCTTTTGAACTGTGGTGTTGGAGAAGACTCTTGAGAGTCCCTTGGACTGCAAGGAGATCCAACCAGTCCTTCTTAAAGGAGATCAGTCCTGGTTGTTCATGGGAAAGTCTGATGTTGAAGCTGAAACTCCAATATTTTGGCCACCTGATGGGAAGAGCTGACTCATCTGAAAAGACCCTGATGCTGTGAAAGGTTGAGAGCAGGAGGAGAAGGGGACGACAGAGGAGGAGATGGTTGGATGGCATCACCAACTCAATGACATGAGTTTCGGTGGACTACGGGAGTTGGTGATGGACAGGGAGGCCTGGCCTGCTGCGGCTCATGGGGTTGGAAAGTGTCAGACACGACTGAGCGACTGAACTGAACTAGATGCTTCAATTTTAGCCAATACACTGCCTCCTCATTTTTCTACAAAATCTTGGTGTACTGCTAGTGAATAAAGATGACTTAATGCATGCCTTGGGCCAGTTTCTTGTGTTTGAGCTCTCTTCTGTATTCAACGAGATCACAGTCACCAACACTCTTTATTTGTATTTTTAAAAGTTATTTGTTTTTAAATGAAGGGTATAGCTTTACAATACTGTGTTGGTTTCTGCCATACATCAGCATGAATCAGCCCTAGGTATAAGGACGTCCCCTTCCTCTTATCCTCCCTCCCACCTCCCACCTCATCCCACTCCTCCTGGTTGTCATAGAGCCCTGGTTTGAGTTCATTGAGTCATACAGCAAATTTCCACTGGCTCCCTGTTTGACATATCATAGTGTATATGAAGGCACAGAGAACAGACTTACGGACACAGGGACGAGAGGGCGGAAGGAGAGGGTGGGATGAATGGAGAGAGTAACACGGAAACAGGTACACCAATACTCCTTAGTTCTCCAAATTAAGTGGGAAATTCACGGAAAACAAGGGAGAAAAATCAAATCCAATGAGTCTTCTTAAACTACAACGTGTGAAGTGCGGGTGGAATGCCAGGGTCCAGGTATGTAATCCAGGGTAAAGACAACAGTGGGCTTCTGGGTGGGATGATGAAAACAGGGCATCCCCAAAGTCCCCCCAGCCGTCTCTGTTATGACTTGAATGCTGCATTTAAAACTCCAAACAGAAAGCATGTGTACAAAAACAGCTGTGTTTAAAGCGATCTGCATTCTGGTATGTGTCCAGCCATGGAAAAGAGTGAAATACATGCCTACCATCTATCACTGCATCTGCCCGAGCAATTTCATGGTGTAATAACAAAGAACAGAGACACAGAACAGTTCAGCTGGCTGAGGAATTAAATTACTTGGCCTGAAAGAACTGACGTCCAGTTCTTATTACCATAGCTTTGATTTCTGGAATTAAATTTAGACGTCTATGAATTCAATTATCTCTTTGGACACCATTAAAACAGTAGCACACAGCTATGTTTTAATGATGTGGCATCTTCCCCTAAAAGCCCCACCATGCCAAGATTATAACTTCTGTTTGCAGTTTTCATAAATAGCTGGAAACGCAGAAAGGGAAAAAAAAAATAAATAAACTTTTCCACCTTCTCTTCAACTGCTAGACAACTCTGTTCTGTGATGTGACCAAGGTGAGTCAGCTTTACATTTATTTTTTTTATTTGGCTGTGTGTTGGGGCTTCCCAGGTGGCTCTGATGGTAAAGAATCCCCCTGCAACACATAAGACCCGGGTTTGATCCCTGGGTTGGGAAGATCTCCTGGAGAAGGAAATGGCAACCCACTTCAGTATTCTTGCCTGGAGAATCCCATGGATGGAGGAGCCTGGTGGGTTACAGTCTGTGGGGATCACAAAGAGTCAGACACGACTGAGTGACTAACACTTTCATTTTCACTTTCATGGGGCATGTGGGATCTAACTCCCTGACCAAGGAGTGAACCCAGGACCCCTGCATTGGGAGCTCAGAGTCTTAGCCACTAGACCACCAGGGAAGTCCCCAAGGTGAGCCAGAGTTACCAAAAAAAAAAAAGCAAGAAGGTCTAGTTTCTGGAAATGTGAGGCTGAGCATCATAGAGCAATGTCTTATCAACAAGTAAACTCACAGTAAAATAGTACTTTGAGCACACAGTGGAATATTCATTCACTCACACATTTTAGCCTCTGTCAATTTAGAGTAGACAGCTTTTCCAGCCTTTAAATTCCAATAATGAAAACAATTTTAAGGCATGAGGGAATGATCTGAAAACGCTCATCATCTTAGGAGCATCTGAATTTAATAAACAGGTTGAAGGGCCACAGGGACATTATTATGAGGAAATCAATCACCGAGGATACAATTTTGTGTGTCAGCAAGTAAGACTTTAGGTGGGTGAAGGATACACTGCATCACAAAGGTGGTGTTCAGATTTCTAAGTCTGACCTTGATAGATCCCACTCATCACAGTTGGCTCCCTAAGATGCCCTCAAGACAAGAAAAGATTCTGATTCACTTATTAGTTTCAGTTGATTTTTGTTTAAGTCATGCAAAACAGTTCACCATTTGCATTCTCTAAAAAAGCTGTATTTATTCTTTCATCTTCTCCGTTAAGACTGATAACTTTTCTCTCCCTGCACTCTGTAGGACAAAGGAGAGGAAAGGGCAGAGAGAAAGTTGATTCCCAGGGTTTTTGTGAATTCACAATCAGGAGACCCGAACTACAGCAGAGATGAGGGAAGAGTGAAAACAGAGCCGCTGGCAGCTCCCAGAATGTAAGGACCCACAGTCTCAACAGGAAGACCCTCAGACACTTCTGTGTTCATAGAGAAAGGGGAAGAAAAGAGTCTGCCAGGGTAAGGGGATAGAGAGAGAAAGCAAAGTTTTCAAAAAGGTAAACAGACAGTCCTTTCCCACTCATTCCAGCCCAGGTCTTAGCGCTGTCAGTTTAGCTTGGAAGGTATGATGGCTGGATACCTTAGTCCCCGTGGGAAGCAGTCCCTGAAATTATGGCTGCTAAATTAGGAAAATTAGAAGTTGCCAGAAAATGTGAGAAAGTAGGAAACTTATTATTCACGGTTCTGAGTAAATGTTTCAAGAGAGGGGACAGCTAAGTAAGAAAAAGCCACTCTCTCCCCCATCTAAAAGGCACCATTAGACGCCAAACATCAGATACAAGGCACACTTCATGTAAATGATTCTATTTATATGAACCATGAAAACAGTTACTCCTCACCAATGTTAGAACTCAGAGGAGCTGTTACACTTTGGCGAGGGGAAGTTTATGACCGGGAGCAAGCAGGAGGCGGGCTTCTGGGAGTCGGCAAGTCTGTGCTTTGCTCTGGGTGTGTCCTGTTTCGAAAATCCATCGAGCTGTAATACTGTGTTAGCTGCGCTTCTCTCTGTGTACACTGTGTGCCTGTTTAGTTGCTTCAGTCGTGTCTGAGTCTTTGCAGCCCCATGGACTGTAGCCCACCAGGCTCCTTGGTCCACAGGGATTCTCTAGGCCAGAATAGTGGAGTGGGCAGCCTTTCCCTTCTCCAGGGGACCTTCCCAACCCAGGGATCGAACCCAAGTCTCCCACATTGCAGGTGGATTTTTTACCATCTGACCCATCAGTTCAGCAGAAAGGATTAAAAAGGAGAGGACACGGCTATTCTTCTTACATACTCTCACAGCTGGTCTAGGATAATCAAACTGTTATTTTTCAGGGCCTACAAATCGGAAAAAGCATACCTCCATTTCAAGCTCCCAACCCTCTATGAGCAAAAATTATAAGGAGCTGAACACATTAAAACACAGAAGATTATAATACATATAAATTTGGCCTCATTGAATTAGTTAAGCTACTAATTCTCTAAATTAATTCATCAGTTTAGATATTTTGTAAGTGAATTTGATGCTCATAGTATTCAGTCCATCATATGTTGATGATTACTAAAAAAAAAATACTTTTAATACACTGTTAGACTCTCTGTTACCTATAGGTAACATCTAAAAATGACCCCCACAGATTTCTCTTGAGCAGTCTATTGAGTTTCAGTATAGTTGCTTTGATGGCATTTCTTCGGTGGTGGTGGTGGTGGTGGTTTAGTTGTTAAGTCGTGTCCAATTCTTGCAATCCCATGGATTCCTCTGTCCCTGGGATTCTCCAGGCAAGAATATTGGAGTGCCATTTCCTTCTCCACGGTATCTTCCCAACCCAGGAATCAAACTCAGGTCTCTTGCATTGCAGGCAGATTCTTTACCAACTGAGCTATGAAGGAAGCCCCATTCCTTAGGTAGTGGGTATTATTAACTTGTCAATGAAAGGATCTCTGAGAATCTGACTAACCTCTCCTGAAAAATGCCCTGTAGCAGGAACTCTTTGTACGCTACGCTAAAGCCATTCTTAATTCCTTTCCCTATCCATTTTTTGACCAGAGAAAGTAAGAAACCAAATTCTCCATGGCCTTGTGGACAGGGAAAGGAAGGCGACCAAGATACTGCTGGATAATCTGATGCCAGGGGACACATACTTGAACTTCTAGGTGGGGCTTTCAGGAAAGTTTTTACTTTCCAGATGATAAGATCTACTGATGGTCAGAGCTCTTCAGTTCCTTTACCCCCTGCTCTTCTATTTTAACTGGTGGGGCAACAGCCAACTGTCAACTATTAGGTGATGAACATTAGGATGCAGAAGCTAATTAAGATGGTGAGGGGGAAAGATACAAAAAGGAGGGCTCTGTGTATCACCATGCTAGCCCAGCGCCCCCAACACCAATGACTGGGTTTCTGTTACTTGCAGCTAAAGGCATTCCTTACAGATTGTTCACTAGCTTCCTCTGGACCCCCGGTCATAGGTTCCTGGTTTAGGAAGATAAAGACCAAATTAAGACACCCAAAATTCATGACTCAGGCCTTAAGGGTGAGTTAGACAGGTCATAACCTTAATCTAAACTAGGATGCATGAACACTTACACATTTAATGAATCCCTATTCCAGCGAGAGAATCCACACTACTTACTGCTTAGTAGATGTACCATGTACTGAATGCATTAGAAAGTCCACGGGAAAGTAATTCTTGTGAGCTAGAGGTGTCAGGGCTGGTAGGACATGACAAGTGGGTGTGAGTATGAGGTAGGAATATCCTGATAATGAACAACCAGGAATAACAAGTCCATCAGCCTGGCTACACCAGAATTTCCCATGGGCTCTGAATTTTAACAGTGATAGATGCTCAGCTGCAGAGACCAGGTATCCATATTTTTTTTTTTTTCTGTAGTCAGTGAACAGTTGAGTATGAGTTGAGAGGGATGTGCACAAATTGATACTGAGCAAAAAAAAACGTGTGGGGGGGTAATGCGTTAATTCACCCATTCATCCAATCATCCCACTACGTGCATCTCAAAGCCACACATCAGTGGTTCTTTGTACCAAGTGCCAGGTGCTGTTGCAGGCACAGGGGGTGGAGGAGTGAACGAGACAGAGCCACCGCTTTCTTGGAACATGTTTTAGTAGGGAAGGCACAATATGGGCAGATAAATAACTATGCAAAAAATGCAGTAGAAAGGAAAGGCAAATGTGTTAACCAGTGACTACAAAAGATATGTGTGTGGTGGGGGATAGCTTCTCAAATAGGATGGACAGGGCATGGTCATGGAGAAAAGGTCGTGGGCATGAGACTTGGAACGCTGAAAGAGTCAAGGTGGGTGTATAAGACAGGAGTAAGTGCGTGTGCAAAGACCCTGGCATGGGGGTGAGCATTAGCACAACCAAGGGGAAAAAAAAACAAAAGCCACAACAAAGAGCCAGTGAACTTGTAGAGGTGGGGGTGGAAAGCTGAGTGCCGAAGAATTGATGCCTTTGAACTGTGGTGTTGGAGAACACTCTTGAGAGTCCCTTGGACTGCAAGGAGATCCAACCAGTCCATCCTAAAGGAGATCAGTCCTGGGTGTTCTTTGGAAGGAATGATGCTAAAGCTGAAATTCCAATACTTTGGCCACCTCCTGCGAAGAGTTGACTCACTGGAAAAGACTCTAATGCTGGGAGCGATTGGGGGCAGGAGGAGAAGGGGACGACAGAGAATGAGATGGCTGGATGGCATCACCGACTCAATGCACATGAGTTTGGGTGAACTCCGAGAGTTGGTGATGGACAGGGAGGCCCGGCGTGCTGCAGTTCATGAGGTCGCAAATAGTCAGACACGACTGAGCAACTGAACTGAACTGAACTGAAGATGAATGGGAAAAAAAACAAACAAACTCAAAGAAAAATATGTGACAGAGACCGTATATGGCCTGCAGAGCCTCAAATATTTGGCTCTTCACAGAAATACTGCCGCCCCCTGGCATGGATGGTGGGTTGGGGGTGAGGAGGGGATGGGAAGCATGGGAGGCTGTGTCCTGATCTGGGGACACAAGAGACACGAGGAAATAAAGTGAGAGTCCTCATGGGCTTTAGGAAGTCCAAGTTCCAAAATTCTATTAATACAGCAGAAACCACAGTGATCTCTGCCTCTAGCCTCCTTCAGAGAGGGCAGCATGCAGGGTCCAAGGAGGCTGGGCTCTTCAGTATGGCAGAATGCATAAAAGCATGAAGTATGGTACCCGACAGCCTGCTTCTGAATCTCAGGTCTGTGACCATGAGCAAATTACTGAACCTCTCAGGGCCTCCTTCTCCTTGTCTGTAAATGGCAAACTTGTAACAGGAAGCTTCACAGGGGTATGATGGAAAACATATGGGCTAAAATTTGCAAAGTACTTAGAAGAGCACCTGACCTACAGCAAGTACCATGTAAGAGAGAAATAAAGGCAAGACCACGTGCACAGTGCGTGGCACAACACCCGGTCCAGGTGTGTGAATGAATGAATGATGCGTGACTAAACCCCACAGAAGTATTCCTTCAAAACACTCAAAATCAATGTAATCTCTGACAACTATAAGCACAGTTTGATTTTCTTTATCAGAAAACAAGAGTCAGATGTTAGGCAGTCCTAGGAAAGATCTTAAGAGAGGGGAATACAAAATTACTTAATCTTTAAAGTTCAGGAAACCACTTTACCTGTCTCCTGAGAAGCCTGTATGCAGGACAAGAAACAACAGTTACAACTTGAGATGGAAAAACGGACTGGTTCAAAACTGGGGAAGGAGCACATCAAGGCTGTATATTGTCACCCTGCTTATTTAATTTATATGCAGAGTACATCATGTGAAACACTGAGCTGGATGACTCACAAGCTGAAATCAAGATTGCCAAGAGAAATATCAACAACCTCAGATATGCAGATGATACCACTTTAATGGCAGAAAGCGAAGGGGAACTAAAGAGCCTCTTGATGAAAGTGAAAGAGGAGAGTGGGAAAGCCGGCTTAAAACACAACACTCAAAAAACAAAGATCATGGCATCTGGTCCCATCACTTCATGGCAAATAGATGGGGAAAAAGTGGAAACAGTTACAGATTTTATTTTCTTGGGCTGCAAAATCATTGCAGACAGTGACTACTAACATGAAATTAGAAGATGCTTGCTCCTTGGGAAAAAAGCTATGACAAACCTAGGCAGCATATTAAAAAGCAGAGACATCACTTTGTCGACCAAGGTCCATCTAGTCAAAAGCTAAGGTGTTTCCAATAGTCATGAATGGATGTGAGAGCTGGACCATAAAGAAGGCTGAGCACTGAAGAACTGATGCTTTTGAATTGTGGAGCTGGAGAAGACTCTTGAGAGTCTCTTGAATAGCAAGGAGATCAAACCAATCAATCCTAAAGGAAATCAACCCTGAATAGTCATTGGAAGGACTGATGCTGAAGCTTCAATACTTGGGCCACCTGATGTGAAGAGCTGCTTCACTGGAAAACACCCTGGTGCTGGGAAAGATTGAGGGCAAGAGAATGTGGCAGCAGAGGAGGAGTTGGTTAGATAGCATCAGTGACTCAAAGGACACAAGTTTGAGCACTCTGGGAGATAGCAAAGGAAAGGGAAGCCTGGTGCGCTACAGTCCACAGGGTCGCAAAGGGTCGGACGTGACTGAGCAATTGAACAACAACAAAGCTCCAAAACCCTCTGTGACAGACTGTATTTTCAGAATTCTATCACCCCGTGGTCTACTAACATGAATAGAATCCAGTGTTAAATTTGTGGGTGTGTTAGTTACTAAAGTTCTTGCAATTCAGAAAACAAACGGTATTCACTGCAGGATGCTAGGAATGAAAGAAAATTGAAGGAAAATTATAATAATGATAGCTTAGCATAAAAGCAACTTTGCCTCATACCAGCTTTTAAAGGCTGCCCTGTTTAATCTAGCAAGTGTCTAAAACACAAGAACAGCAAAGAGAAAAGAGAAGCATTAAGGCAAGGCCTGATATAACTAGCAGCACTCATTTAGGAATCTGAAAAACAATTTATCTTTTCTTCATTGTCTCAATACATACTCATAATAAGAAAAATATTCCAGGAACACAGAAACAATCTAAATAGAACCTCAAGGACATAAGACAAGTCAGAGGATGGGGAGTTTCTAAGAAAATTGGTACAGTTTCTTTGTTAACTTGGTGTCATGATATTAAAAGGGCTGTTCTGAATCCTAAGAGTTAAGGATGGAAGATGCTAGGTCTGGTCCTGCCTGGGATCTGGTGTGGAAAAACAAGCAGAGAAGACCAATTCTCAGGTTTAGAAAAAATCTATCTGATGCTATTTTTAAAATATTGTTAATTTTGTGGGTGAGATAATGTCATTAGGGTTCTGTTGAAAAATGTTCTTCGATTTTTGATATAGCCTAAAGTATTTAGTATACTTGCTGTCTTAACTTTAATCATAAAAATATGTGGAAAGGGAGAAAATGATATTCTAGCAAGACTTAAGAAATATTAAGGTTGGAATATAATTATTGTAAGACACAAAATTGCTTTTTTAAATGACTATCTCAGAGGCAAGAAAAGCCATATATAATCAAAAGCAGATTCTTTTCCTGACAGCTTCATGAACCAACCCGGACTAAAGAGAAGCACCTAAGGTGATTAAAAAGTTTCAGAGTCATTTAAAAATCTTGATACACGAAACAAAATCTTGGTTAACTAGACATTATACCAGAAAACTTTGAATGAGCAAATTCCTCATATCCAAAGATTTGATTATGTGTATTTAGGATAGAAAGTTGACAATATATGATCCTTAGTCACTTAACATATTTGAGTGGGTTCTAGGTTCCAGTAAGTTTGTTCCAGACCCTGCAGTTATTGCTGGGAATAAAACACAAAACTACCCCCCCTCCTGGTTGTTTTTGCTGCTTAGTCACTAAGACGTGTCTGACTCTTTGAGACCCCATGGGCTGTAGCCCGCCAGGCTCCTCTGTCCATGAGATTTCCCAGGCAGGAATACTGGAGTGGGGTACCATTTCCTTCTCTAGCAGATCTGCCAGACCCAGGGATTGGAGGGATACTGGGAGGTGGGGAAGAGACACATTAGGAGTTCAGGATTACCAGATACACACTACTATATATAAAAGATAGACAACAAGGTCATGTGCATAGCACAGGGAACTATATACAATATCTTGTAATAACCTATATAACGGGAAAGAATCTGAAATGATAACTGAATCACTTTGTTGTACACCTAAAACTAACATAACACTGTAAATGTACTGTATCTCAATAAAGAAGAATGAAAGTACTAATAAGGGACTATGCCCTGAACAGGTGCCCTTTCAGCAAAGGCTACGTGCCTAGCATCCTTTTCCATGTGTCTACACACACAGGCACTAATAAAAAGCTATAGATGTTTCGTGCATGAAATGGCCACAAAGCCCTTTAGAAAAGCCACAAAGCAAGACCCAGCCTCACATTTCTTTTGAGAAAACCTTTGAAGTACCTGCTCTTTGGAAAGGAGAGAAGCTCTCTGATTCTGTGGTTCCCCCCTCATCTCTCCTGTGAAAAAATAAGTAGTTCTACCTGGGAAGCAATGACAAGTAACGCTGTTCCTTCCTTCAGCACAGGCAGAAACTGCTTTAAGCCCTCGTCTTGCCCTAGATTCTCAGGAAGGGGCCTCCATTCCCAGGAAGAAATAGATACAGGCAGACCTCGTTTTATCACTCTTCATAAATACTGCATTTTTCACAAACTGAAGGTTGTGGCAGCAAGCCTATCAGCGTCGTTTTCCAACAGCATTTGTGTCACAGTCCAGTCGTTCTCACAATAATCCCAATCTTTTTGTTATTATTATATTTGTCATGGTGATGTACAGTCAGTGATCTCTGATATTACTACTGTAAAAAGTTAACAACTGGCTGAAGACTCAGATGGTAGCATTTTTAGCAATAAAGCATTTTTTAAAGTAAGGTATGCACACTGTTTGTGGACAGTGCTATTGCACACTTGAGACTACAGTATAGTACAAACAACTTATATACGCCAGGGAACAAAAAATTTGTGTGGTCCCCTTTGTCATGATGCTCGCCTTACTGCGGTGGTCTAGAACCCAACCATCCTATCTCCAAGGTCTGCCTGTGCATCTGTCTACAGCCAACCTCAGGTGGTACCGTCACTAGGTGGGCAGAATGCAGGCTTTGGATACATTAGGAAGGACCTTGTATCACAGACTGAGGAGTTTGCCCTTATTCGACTAGTGGTACAGAGCCATGTAGAAAAGCTTTAAGCAGAAGAGTGGCAAGACTGGTTGCATTTCAACAGGTATGAGCTGGCAGAAGTATGAAGGACAGGCAAGTCTGGGGTGATGGGTGGGCAGGGGAGAAGGCTCTCAAGGAGCCTAGCTGAGGAGAACTCGGGAAGTGAGAGCTTTGAGAAAATAACGCAGCAGAACTGGTAGCTATTTGGATGGAGGGGGTTAGTGGGAAGATGAAGCTGATGTCTCCAGAGGGAGAGACTGGGTGGAGAACAGTTACTAACAGCAATGGAGGATACGGCAGGGAGAATGGATGGCCAGGAACAGAAATGCATGGGTTCAGCTTTGACCACGATGGAATCTGGATGCTAGATTCTTAAATCTATTGCAGAAGCCTCCAGTAGACAGCCGCAAATGAAGGACTAGAAATTTAGGACACAAATACATAAACTTGGGAAGCACTGTTGTTCCATTTCCAGTAAGTACAATGGTGCTATACATTTTTGTTTGTTTGTTTTTTGGTGGGGGCAGTGAAGCAGCAAAGGATTACAGCTTTATTGCTTTTCCAGGCAAAGGGAGATACACTGGGCTTCTGCCTCGAAAAACTATTTGTCTCCCTGTTGTTGCTTTTTAAAATTGAAGAGCTACCCTTCTTAAAAGATCACAGATAACAGAGCAGATGGCCACTTACTTTCTGCATTGCTAATACGTTCTGTTCCGATACCCCATGTAACTAGTAACAGACTCTGGCCTTCTGAGGTCTAATTATGCCATTCCTCCCTGACATTCCTCATGCCCTACAAGCATAATTCAATCTGCTTCCCAATTCCAAGATCGATGTGAAAAATTCCTTGAGAGGATACTCTCTAGTATGGATTAACCAGGGCATTTTACTATTTTTCAAACAATAGCATAATAAAAGGTCAGTCAAAATGTTATCAGGTACATACAGTGGACCAGGCATTCGGCTAGATTCTAAGGCTCGCAAGGAGAAAAGGCTAAGGAGGTCCCTGCCCTTAGGAAGCTTACATTCCATTGGGGGACAGACAGACAATAAGCAAGTAAAATAGCAATGGTGTGATTAGCGTCAGGGCTAAATACAGAGGTAGGTAAGACTGAGCATATTGGGAGCAGGATGTCTTGAAAAGAATAATCAGGGGAATTCATTTTGAGAAGCTGAACAGAAATCCAGACAACTGGGGGAAAACCCTTTATAGAGAGAGTCATCAGTCTTGGGGTGGGGAAAACTCGCTATGCTGACTCCTGGGACGTGAAGTCAGCAGCAAGGAGAGGGGCAGAGGGTGAGGCTGGAGAAGTGGCAAGGAGCTGAGTCAGAGAATCTTTATTCATTTATCTTTTTAAAGCTGTGGCATGTGGGATCTAGTCCCCTGACCAGGGAAGGAACCCGGGCTCCCTGTATTGGGAGTGTTGAGTTTTAGCCACTGGACCACCAGAGAAGTCCCATATCCTGTGAATATTTAGATTCTTCTACTCAGAGGCCACGCGAGCCTGTTTGTACTGGCACCTTGATTAGGGAGAGGAAGAGGTTATGAGGAAAACTACTACTTCTTCAACTAATGCCAATGATAGAAAAAAAAAAAACCCTGTTTTTCTAATTAGCAGTCAGGGCTGAAGATCACAGATGTTCTAGATATAGTAATCATGACAGAGACGGGATATACAAAGTTAATAAAATTTCCCAACGTGCAGATTGGAAAAGAACATTTTCAAATGGAAGGAAGTGGGAAAGCCTGTCTTGTTAGGAATGGCCTGTGCCTAAGCACTGCCAAGTGTGTTTCAGTAGCGATAACGAGCTGTATTTGAGGTTGGACGCTCAGTGGGTTAGGTATATAGAGATGCTATAAAAGTGTGGTCTTGGCATTCTGCTCCTCTCTGACCAGTTCTACCATCATTAAATTCCTTCAAACGCAATGTTGCTAGCCTGTGACTATAAATATTTTCATAAAATCAAAGTGCTTCATTACCACTTCAACATGCGTGTGACTTCTTGGCTCCAATTTTCTGACAATTTTAACTATAAAATTCTCCCGAAAACTCCTTGAGGCTAACCGACTAACACTCAAAGGAGGTACAAACACTTTAAAAAAACCAGTGAACTAGTGTTCCAGGATGTAAAGGATTCAAACTTTGATATACATTTTCGCCAATTTATCAGTCAAGCTGAAGATATCATAATTCTTCTGAAACACTTTAAACATAAAATGGAAGGTCTTTACATATACAGAAGTTGAAAGCAAAATGCTTTCCTGCTATTTGAACATCTATCAAATCTTTTTAAATGTCCAGAAGAGCTCTATTGATCCACATTAATTTTTACAGTCATTTTCCAATCCTAGGAAATCATATTTTCTACTATTCTTTTCCTTCCCTCAATTAAAAGCACTCCTGCATATTTAAAGTCATAAATTATCGTTACAGTTGTTTACGATCCAAGTTTATTTTAATAAGGTTCTCAGTCTCATCTAGTACAGAAAGTGCGTAAGTCATTATCTCTTATTTTTGATTATAATAATTACAAGGCCTACAATACTTTCTAAAGACCTCATTAAAAAGGGACATGTCATAATAGCCATGATTAGCAAACCAGAGGTAGGATATTAGTCATTGCACCCTAAGGAGAGCTTTTCTCTTTGACAGTGTGAGAGTGAGTTGATTAAGGAAACATCAGCCTCACACTGGCCTGTCCTCAAAATGCCAAGCTGTGCATTAAAAACAAGTCGACTGTACATTTTACACTTCAACATACATCTATATCGATTCTTTAACTCAGTTCCAAAAGCAAGCACAGGTTATTCTAATTTTTCCCATGTTAGATGTTAAGAAACGGGCTCAAGAAAATTTTATTAAGTCCAAAGCACATTTTATTTTTACTTTTTAATTAGTTTTTATTGGAGTATAGTTGCTTTACAATGTTGCGTTAGTTCCTGCTGCACAGCAAAGTGAATCAGCAGTATTTTTACATATATCCTCTCCTTTCTGGATTTCCTTCCCATTTAGGTTACCACAGAGCATTAAGTAGAGTCCCCTGTGTTGTACAGCAGGTTCTCATTAGTTATCTGTTTTATATATACTATCAATAGTGTATATATGTCAATCTCAATTCATTCTAACCCCTTTTCCCCCTTGGTATCTGTACATTTGCTCTCTACATCTGTGTCTCTATTTCTGCTTTGCAAATAAGATCATTTAGAGCATTTTTTTTCTAGATTCCACATATATGGGTTACCTTTCAAAGATACTTCTGAAGCAAAGATCATCTTATTCACTAACAAGTTGTTTCTTTCCTAAACTACTTGGGTACACCTATTACATTAGATTTCTGCCTCCACACAGATTTTTTTTTTTTTTAGTGCAAATGCATTCTATCATCATTAAATGACCATAAATGAAATACTGCCCTTTCTTTCACAAAAGAAAGTGAACGTGAAGTTGCTCAGTCGTGTCCTACTCTTTGCGATTCTTTCATGATGATAGTCTTTTCCAGGCTTGTAGCTAGTATGTGTTACCATTTTTAGTTTCCACCAACATTAATCTCATGACTACTGGTATTGGAACAGCTGTCCTAACGAGATAGTAACTCTCCACTGCAACCTCTACAACCACGGTAAGAGCTCTTCACACTAGCCTGGCAACCTATTGCTAAGCAGAATACATTGGAAAACGAAGTTCAACTAACAGTAAACAGTGGTCTCAAATGCAAAAGAAGACTTCATTATTTGCTATAAGGAGATACTTACAATAGCAACTCATTTATAAAATTTGAATTACTACTGCACTCAATAAAATGGTGTGCTGAGCTGTGCTTAGTTGCTCAGTCATGTTCGACTCTTTGCAACCCATGGACTGCAGCCCGCCAGGTCCCTCTGTCTATGGAATTCTCCAGGCAAGAATACTGGAGTGGGTTGCCATGCCCTCCTCCAGGGGATCTTCCCAACCCAGGGGCCGAACCCAGGTCTCCTGCATTGTAGGTGGATTCTTTATTGTCTGAGCCACCAAGGAAGCCCATGCTCTCCTATAGATATATTTTCAAGTAACTTCTAATACCATGGTATATTTGGGGATATCCACTGGCAAATCATTTTCAGAATTACACATTATACTTTATTAAAACAATTTACTCAATACACAAGAATTTATAGCCCATTACGTGCTCAGCATTCAATTCTCCTTATAAGTATTTATATGGCACAATGTGTTGGATAAAACAGGACATAAATTAAGGCAATGAATGTCCATCTGCTGTGTCTTCGAATGTGTAAAGATAGTACAACCAGATTGATGGCCTGAATGTCTTTATTTTTTAATTTGATGATATTATATGTGGAAATACTTTATTGGAACTGACTTTTATATTGGGATTTTTCACTGTGCTCAGGGTCTGTGCTCCTAGCCCCTAAGCTGTTCAAGGTTCTGCTGCTGCTGCTGTTGCTAAGTTGCTTCAGGCGTGTCCAACTCTATGCGACCCAACAGACGGCAGCCCACCAGGCTCCCCCGTCCCCAGGATTCTCCAGCAAGAACACTGCAGTGGGTTGCCATTTCCTTCTCCAATGCAGAAAAGTGAAAAGTGAAAGTGAGGTCACTCAGTCGTGTCCAACTCTTAGCGACCCCAAGGACTGCAGCCTACCAGGCTCCTCCGTCCATGGGAGTTTCCAGGCAAGAGTACTGGAGTGGGGTGCCATTGCCTTCTCCGTTCAAGGTTCTACAGTATTCCTATAACTCACACACATCCTCCATTACACTTTGTCATCATCAGATTATTTTCAACCTAATACCATGTAAATAGCTTTAAGTACAAAGTAAGTGCTATGTAAATAGTTGCTGGTTGGTGCACAGTAAATTCAAGTTTTGCTTATTTGGAACTTCTTGAAAAAAATTTCTTTGTGTGAATATTTCTGATTCATGGTTGGTTGTATCATTATAATACAAAATCATGAATATAGTCAGCTACTGTGTCTGGAGATTATTTTCCAGATGATTGACTTCCTTTCAAAGGGTCAGGAAAGTTTTGCTAAGTTCTTTGTGATAGGGTCTTGGTACTAGTTTAGACTGAGAGTGGGAAACCTCATGTACTCCTGTTTTCGGGCTCCTAGAAGCCAATTTACAAATAACCAAGTTCAAAATAAAGTTCCAGCATGCAACTGCTTGTTACAAGGGATTTGATGAACCACATGGCTCAAGTGAAGGAAATCTTTTTGAGTATAATATGCTGTTATGTGGATTTTGAGGTCAAAAGAAAAAACAAAACAATAAATACATAGTTTTAAGGGCCACTGAGAAGGTTAGTTTTCATTCCAATCACAAAGAAAGGCAATGCCAAAGAATGCTCAAACTACTGCACAATTGCACTCATCTCACACTCTAGTAAAGTAATGCTCAAAATTCTCCAAGCCAGGCTTCAGCAGTACGTGAACCATGAACTTCCAGATGTTCAAGCTGGTTTTAGAAAAGGCAGAGGAACCAGAGATCAAATTGTCAGCATCCTCTGGATCATGGAAAAAGCAAGAGAGTTCCAGAAAAACATCTATTTCTGTTTTATTGACTATGCCAAAGCCTTTAACTGTGTGGATCACAATAAACTATGGAAAATTCTGGAAGAGATGGGAATACCAGACCACCTGACCTGCCCTTTAAGAAGCCTATATGTAGGTCAGGAAGCAACAGTTAGAACTGGACATGGAACAACAGACTGGTTCCAAAAAAGGAGTACATCAAGGCTGTACTTTGTCACCCTGCTGTATATTGTCACCCTACTTATTTAACTTCTATGCAGAGTACATCATGAGAAACGCTGGGCTGGAAGAAGCACAAGCTGGAATCAAGATTGCTGGAAGAAATATCAATAATCTCACATATGTAGATGACGCCACCCTTATGGTAGGAAGTGAAGAGGAACTAAAAAGCCTCTTGATGAAAGTGAAAGAGGAGAGTGAAAAAGTTGGCCTAAAGCTCAGCATTCAGAAAATGAAGATCATTGTATCTGGTCCCATCACTTCATGGCAAATAGATGGGGAAAGAGTAGAAACAGTGTCAGACTTTATTTTTCTGGGCTCCAAAATCATTGCAGATGGTGACTGCAGCCATGAAATTAAAAGACGCTTACTCCTTGGAAGGAAAGTTATGATCAACCTAGATAGCATATTCAAAAGCAGAGACATTACTTTGCCAACAAAGGTCCGTTTAGCCAAGGCTATGGTTTTTCCTGTGGTCGTGTATGGATGTGAGAGTTGGACTGTGAAGAAGGCTGAGCGCCGAAGAATTGATGCTTTTGAACTGTGGTGTTGGAGAAGACTCTTGAGAGTCCCTTGGACTGCAACGAGATCCAACCAGTCCATTCTAAAGGCGATCAGCCCTGGGATTTCTTTAGAAGGAATGATGCTAAAGCTGAAACTCCAGTACTTTGGCCACCTCATGCGAAGAGTTGACTCACTGGAAAAGACTGATGCTGGGAGGGATTGAGGGCAGGAGGAGAAGGGGACGACAGAGGATGAGATGGCTGGATGGCATCATGGACTCGATGGACGTGAGTTCGAGTGAACTCCGGGAGTTGGTGATGGACAGGGAGGCCTGGCGTGCTGTGATTCATGGGGTCACAAAGAGTCGGACACGACTGAGCGACTGAACTGAACTGAGATGTGAACAATGGTGAATTCCATCTAAACTAGGGGTTCTACATTGACGACAACCAAATCCAGATGTTGGTTTCAACAAGCAATTAGAGTTTGGGGGCTACTACTGCCAGAAACCTGTTTAAGGATCTGTATTTCCTTCCTTTTTAACTATTTTGTAATCCAGGCAGTTTGGACGGTTTAATTAAAAGACATTGGAGGGATATAAACTCAGGAGTGGAATTATTGGGTCATATGGTAGTTCCATTTTTAGTTTTATTTTTGAGAAACCTCTATATTGTTTTCCACAGTGGCTGCACAAACGTACATTCCCTTTAATAGCAAACAAGGTTGCCCTTTTCTGCACATCTTTGCCAACGTTTGCTATTTGTGCTCTTTTTGATGAGAGCTATTCTAACAGGTATGAGATAATATCTCATTGTAGTTTTTATTTGCATTTCCCTGATAATCAGTAATGTTGAACATCGTTTCATATGTCTGTTGGCCATCTGTATTTTCTCTTTTGAAAACTGTCTTTTTAATTCTTCTGCCCATTGTTCAATCATGTTGCCTGCTTTTTTGATGTTGAATTGTATGAGCTGTTTGTATATGTTGGATGTTAATTCCTTGTCAGTCATATCATTTGAAACCACTTTCTCCCATTCAGCAGGTTGTTTTTCTGTTTTTCAATGGTTTCCTTTACTGTGCAAAAGCAGTTAAGTTTAATTAGGTCCCATTTGTTTATTTTTTTCTTTTTTTTTGGCTATAGGCAGATGGATCAAAAAAAATTAATGCTGTGACTTATTACAAAGAGTGTTCTACCTATGTTTTCCTCTATGAGTTTTTACCTAGTCTCACATTTAGGTCTTTAACACATTTTGAGTTTATTTTTGTACATAGTATCAGAGAATGTTCTAATTTCATTCTTTGACATGTAGCTGTCCAGTTTTCCCAGCACCACTTATTGAAGAGATTGTCTTTTTTCCATTGTATATTCTTGCCTCCTTAGCTGTAGATTAATTGAGCATAGGTTGTGGGCTTCTTTTCTGAGTTATCTATCATTTTCCATTGATCTATGTGTCTGTTTTTGTGCCAGTACCATAGCTGTTTGATTACCAATTTGAAAAGACATATGCTCCTCAATGTCCAAAGCAGCATTAACCTACATGTCCATCAACAGATAAATAGATAAAAAAGATGTGATATGTCTCTATATATTTACACATATATATACATATATATAAAACATAGATACATGTAAAAAAACTATGGAACACTACTCATTCATAAAACACACACACATATATGTGTGTATGTATTTATATGGATATATATGTGTGATATATATTTTTATATAGAGAGATATATGTGTGTATATATATACACACACACAGGAACACTACTCAGTCATAAAATATACACACATATATTTATACAGAGATATATGTGCATATATGTATGTATACACACACACACACACACATTATGGAAAACTACTCAGTCATAAAAAAGAACAAAAATTTTGTCATCTGCAGCAATATGGACGGACTTTGGATATGGAAGGCATCATCCCCGGTGGCTTAGATGGTAAAGAATCCACCTGCAACATGGGAGACTTGTGTTTGATCCCTGGGTTAGGAAGATCCCCTGGAGGAGGGCATGGCAACGCATTCCAGTATTCTTGCCTGGAGAATCCCATGGACAGAGGAGCCTGGTGGGCTACAGTCCATGGGGCCACAAAGAGTGAGACACTACTGAGCAAGTAAGCACACACACACACACGCTAAGTAAAAAGAAGTCCAAACATAAAGATAAAGACAAATACTATATGATTTCAGAATCTAAAAAATAGAGCAGGAAAAAGGAAGCAGACTCACAGATAGAGGGAGCAACTCGTGGTTACTAGAGTAAAGGAAAGGGGGAGGGTCAATACTGGGCTGGGAGAGTGAGAGGCCAACTACTGGGGTAAGACAGGCAAGCGGATGCATTGCATAATACAGAAAATATATCCAATATTTTGTAATAACTGTATTCATTGCAAGGACTGAGGCTGAAGCTGAAACTCCAATACTTTGGCCAACTGATGTGAAGAACTGACTCACTGGAAAAGACCCTGATGTTGGGAACGACTGAAGGCAGGAGGAGAAGGGGACGACAGAGGATGAGATGTTTGGGTGGCATCACCGACTCAATGGACATGAGTCTGAGTAAACTCCAGGAGTTGGTGATAGACAGGGAGGCCTGGCATGCTGCAGTCCATGGGGCTGCAAAGAGCCGGACACAACTGTGTGACTGAACTGAACTGTAGATGGAAAGTAACCTTTAAAATTTGTATTAAAAATTAAAAAAAATTAAATATAAATATAAAAGACAATGGGAGTACAAAGAAGCCTTCCATGTCTCAGCAGTGTAAAATTCTCAGCACTGAATAATCCAACCATCCAAACAACTTTTACACATGAACCATCCCCCAGCACCTCTCATTTCAGCCATATCTGGTTACTGGGCAGCTTGCACCATCAGATCTCAGTGAGGACAAGGATCACTGCCAGATGTAGCTTGGGATGGCAGCAATCCAACCCTGAACTTCAAAGGCATTTTCTCTTCCAACCATCACTTGCTTAGAAACCTAAACAAACCCCACTGGTTTGGCCACATATCTCTTAATCTGGTTAAGGCTATTAAAGTGTTTTGTTTTTCTTTTTGACATACATGCTATTCAAGCTCATTCAATCCAGAAATTCAGCATTTTTAATAAGACCTCAGAGCTGGCAGCCAATTCCCTCAAGAGAAAATGCTAGTCTCCTGTTCATCATTTTCAAATTAGTTCCCATATTTCAGTTCAAGGCTCAGTGATACAGTTACAGCCTCACAGTACTAGATACTGCCAACCCAGCACCCTGACACTTAGCTCTCAAAGCCACAAAGATTTGATTTATCAAATGTAGTCTTTTGACTCATCCACTGACAGAGATTGATGGTGGTAACATATCAGTTGCATGATTCACGTTGTGATCCTCCTCTGAAGTTTTTGCTTTTTTTCCCCTCTCTGAGTAGCTACTACCACTTTCTGAAAATGCAGGATAGAAAAGCAGCTGAAAGATTATATATTCAGTAAATTTTAACTCTAGATATCCAGACAAGATATAAAGTCAAATGAAGTGTCTCTCTCTCAGAACCAAGTTTAAAGACTGAGAAAGTATTGATTCACTAATAGACACACAATCTCACAACAGCCTGAGATCATATAAGACTACGACAACTTCCCAGACTAACTGGAAGACAACATGGGCATAACTTCCTCCATGAGTCAATGACCAGTTTTCACAAACCACAAATAATGTGTTTGTGCAATGAACCCTCCACGCTACCATCTGGTGCTTATTTTCTGAGAAAATTTCTTGGAGCACACAGACCACAGTTAATTTGACTTTCAACTATACCTAGCACTGTGCCACCCACAAATCAAGTCTCAGTAAGAACTTCTTAAGCTGACTGCAACAGTCACCAGGATCCAGACTTTATTCCTTATGTTGAGCATCAGTCGTGTTGGTCTTTGCTTAATTTTCTGTGGAATAACTAGAACTGGGATGCACCCAGTGTTATTAGCAACCCTCTGCTTCTGAAACAAAGGTCAGTCCCAACTCCCTACTGGGCCTGATAAATGGATTAAAAAAAAATCTCTTTTAATGGTGCCCAGGTAGAGGGTACAACAAAATGTTCCCAGTGGTTGTGGCTAAGTCAAGGTATTCATTGGGGCACATGTCCTTGCAGGAAAGCTAGAGCAAGACACCATGAAACCATATACCTATTATTTACACTAGAACTCCATCAACAGCTCAAATGAACCCATGGATACAACTGTCCTCAATTCAAAGGAAGCTTATCATCATTATTTTTTATACTTTGACATGTTACCTTGAGTTGGGGCTACTGGACTATCATTTCCCCTTCATAAATAGTCAGGTTAACATGATGGGCTCAAAGGTTGTATTATCAGATCCATCCCTATCTTATTTGATTCAAATAATATGATCAAATCAATAACACCATTAAAATGGCCAAGATATTGACCAAAGGGACATGTAATTTCTATGTATATTTCTCTCTGTTCATAACAATCCCATTCTTTACCAAAAAAGACATATCTCTGTGGAACAATTTACACAGATGGAAAAGGTCAGTTTTCATTCCAACCCCAAAGAAAGGCAATGCCAAAGAATGCTCAAACTACTGCACAATTGCACTCATCTCATACACTAGTAAAGTAATGCTCAAAATTCTCCAAGCCAGGCTTCAGCAATACGTGAACCATGAACTTCGAGATGTTCAAGCTGGTTTCAGAAAAGGCAGAGGAACCAGAGATCAAATTGCCAACATCTGCTGGATCATGGAAAAAGCAAGAGAGTTCCAGAAAAACATCTGTTTCTGTTTTATTGACTATGCCAAAGCCTTTGACTGTGTGGATAATAGTAAACTGTGGAAAATTCTGAAAGAGATGGGAATACCAGACCACCTGACCTGCCTTTTGAGAAACCTATATGTAGGTCAGGAAGCAACAGTTAGCGCTGGACATGGAACAACAGACTGGTTCCAAATAGGAAAAGAAGTACATCAAAGCTGTACTTTGTCACCGTGCTTATTTAACTTCTATGCAACTTCATGAGAAACGCTGGGCTGGAAGAAGCACAAGCTGGAATCAAGATAGCTGGGAGAAATATCAATAACCTCAGATATGCAGTTGACACCACCCTTATGGCAAAATGTGAAGAAGAACTAAAAAGCCTCTTGATGAAAGTGAAAGAGGAGAGTGAAAAAGTTGGCTCAAAGCTCAACATTCAGAAAACGGAGATCATGGCATCTGGTCCCATCACTTCATGGGAAATAGATGGGGAAAGAGTGGAAACAGTGTCAGACTTTATTTTTCTGGGCTCCAAAATCATTGCAGATGGTGACTGCAGCCATGAAATAAAAAGATGCTTACTTCTTGGAAGGAAAGTTATGATCAACCTAGATAGCATATTCAAAAGCAGAGACATTACTTTGCCAACTAAGGTTCGTCTAGTCAAGGCTATGGTTTTTCCTGTGGTCAGGTACGGATGTGAGAGTTGGACTGTGAAGAAGGCTGAGTGCCGAAGAATCGATGCTTTTGAACTGTGGTGTTGGAGAAGACTCTTGAGAGTTCCTTGGACTGCAACGAGATCAAACCAGTCCACTCTAAAGGAGATCAGTCCTGGGATTTCTTTGGAAGGAATGATGCTAAAGCTGAAACTCCAGTACTTTGGCCACCTCATGCGAAGAGTTGACTCATTGGAAAAGACTGATGCTGGGAGGGATTGAGGGCAGGAGGAGAAGGGGATGACAGAGGATGAGACAGCCGGATGGCATCACCGACTCGATGGACTTGAGTTTGAGTGAACTCCGGGAGTTGGTGATGGACAGGGAGGCCTGGCGTGCTGCGATTCATGGGGTCTCAAAGGGTCGGACACGACTGAACTGAACTGAACTGAAGAATAAGATGCCCTTCTTTCCTTTTAAAGAGAATTAGATTGAAGAGACCTCTAGTAAGGTAGAAGTTGGGTCTATAAGCTCTTTGTCCCTTTATTAATCACATCCTCCTGTCCCCGCAAACAAATCAATGAAAAGCAAGAACTTGTAGAGAAACAGCTCGCCTTTTTTCCAGGCATGTGTCCCAATGTATACACAGCTCTTCACATTTCCCACTGTATTAAACTAATCTAAAGCTTTAGAGTATCCTTGCCTGTAGAATCTCCATGGACAGAGGAGCCTGGTGGGCTACAGTCCATGGAGTCACAAAGAGTCAGACAGGACTGAGGCACTAAGCACACAAAGCTTTAGACTATACCTCCGCCCCCAACTTCCCTGACCAAAGTCACAACTAGGGCGGATTAAACCGCATGGAATCAGCATACACTATACTATCAGTAATCATCAAAAATGTTCAACATCTGTCACATACAAATTATTTAATCAAAATTATTTATTTTTCTGAAACTTTTTTGATATAAAGTGAATAAGTTAGTTATTATTAAAGTTATAATTTATATGGACTCTTAAGGTAGAATGAAGAAATTTAGCTGAAGGAGAAACGTACAGATTATTAATGATATTTCATTACTGTAGAACTAATGGAATGAAAATCAACAGAAGGGTACTGTTGGATTTTACACACGAAATACCTGTAATATTTACTTGGCAGAAGAAAAAAAAAATGTAAATTCTCAAGAAGAGATAAATGAACACAAATCTGTTCCCAGAACAGGGAAAGCCTGAATCACATTCATTAAATCAGTCTACAAACAACTAACAGATATTAAAAAGCTGTGAAGATTAGACAGGTTAATATATGCAAAGGCATTCAGAACAGTGGTTTGCACATAGCAAAATTATGTAGTATCTCTTGATTATTACTACCTGTGTACAGACAAGAATATAAGGCGGCAACAAAATTTAGTCCATGCTCTCATCACATTCTTAGTCTGAACACCTGACGATATAAGGAAGGCGTCATGTGCTTAATAATGATAAAAATCGAATATTGGTGAGTATGCAATGATGAAATACATTAACCTGCTGTCCAAACCTCACTGTAAGTGGGCATAAACATTTAAATAAATGTTAAGTCCTGTCAAAACATTCATATCTTTTGTTGTCCTATTTTTGGAAAACTATTTTAAAGCAATTATTACCTAATTTGGGAGGCAAATCTAGATTTATTAAGGAATTCAAAAGCTTGACGTCTATAATATATGAAAAGAAGCAAAAAAAAAATCTGACAATGATGACACAAGTGAACAAATCTTGAAGGTATATACATAATTGAAGAGATACATATGAAAATTACAAAATGTATTTTGAAAATATCTAGATGTTACTTAAAAATGAAATTTTTATGTTTTAAAGATAACTAAATAAAAACAAAAAGAAGAACAAACAGAAACATAGAACTTACAATAAACTCTAATTACAGGTGCTTCTTTTTGGTCCAAATCCTTCTGAAAAATCACCAAATGTTAAATATTTTCTAATTAGATGTACAGGAAAAATAACTTTTGTGGAGCTCGTCTGCCAGGTCTCTAAATGCTCCAATATTTTGAACATGATCTTTTTTTCTGCAGAAAATACGTTAATATTTAGTATAGTCAAAATGAACAGTAGTGACACTAATAAAAGGAAAAAGACAAATGACATAATGATTAGATTTAATGAAGTAACTAGGTGCAAATAAGAAGCCTTAATCATCCATTGTTTGGGAATACTCTTTCAGCTCTAAATGCACGGAGGTTTGGAAGGTTTATTTTGATCTCAAACATTTCCATCTGCACAAAAGCTGTGTTCAAAAGGCAGACTCCTAGGGTGTTTGCTTTTCTGTCCACAGGAGATCAGGGTAAGACAAAAGCTTGGAATGGAAGTTGTTGGTTTGTTATTGTTTTTTTTTCATTTTAAGAATAATTTCCTTAGTTTTCCAGTACTGAAGAAAACTCGACACCAGTTTCTCTACCACAGCTCTACTGATTTTTCTTTCTTGTGGGGCTATCTTGTGTATAACGGGATGTTTAGCACTAACCCTGGTCTCTACCCATCAAATGCGAGGAGCCTCTGAGTCTCTCCCCTACAACGGAGACAACTGAAAATGTCTGCAGACATTTCCAAAGGTCTCTTGGGAATAAAATCGTCCCCAGTTGAGAATCATTGCTCCAAACTAATGTTTGTTTACTCATTTTTAAAACTTTTTATTTTTCACTGGGGTATAACTGATTAACAATGTTGTGACAGTTTCAGGCGAACCGTGAAGGGACTCAGCTATACACATACACGTTTCCATGCTTCCCCAAACTCCCCCCCACCCGGGCTGCCACATAAGCAGAGCTCCACGTGCTACACCGTAGGTCCTCGTCGGCTATCATTTTAAATATAGCAGTGCTTTGCTGTTTAGTCGCTAAATCGTGTCCGACTCTTTTGCAACTTCTTGGACTGCAGTTCACCAGGCTCCTTTGTCCATGAGATTTCACAGGCAAAAATACTGGAATGGGCTGCCGTTTCCTTCTCCAGAGGATCGTCCTGACCCAGGGATGGAACCTGCATCTCTTGCCTTGGCAGGCAGTCTCTTTAGACAGAAGTCCCATAGCATGTTTATTTTTAAAATCACCCAATGCTTGCCAATAGCTAATGGAGCTGAAACTGTCTTGTGACTATACTTGTATTTCCTAAAATTCTTATCTATTGTTATTTTAAAATTTTTATTAATATCTACTGTTATTTCTAATAAAGAGCTCCAATTTGACACTAAGGAACAAAAAATGCTTCCTGGTTCAGATAAGAAAGTCTCTCAAATGGATTTTTATCTGAAAGTTCAAATAAAGATCATAATTTCATTTACAACTCCAATTTAATTTCATTTTATTCTATTTTATTTTACTTATTGAAGCAATTGAAAGATATTCAATTAGTAACTACAATCAGTTCAGTTCATCTCAGTCACTCAGTTGTGTCCGACTCTTTGCCACCCCATGAATCGCAGCACACCAGGCCTCCCTGTCCATCACCAACACCCGGAGTTTACCCAAACTCATGTCCATCAAGTTGGTGATGCCATCCAGCCATCTCATCCTCTGTCATCCCCTTCTCCTCCTGCCGCCAATCCGTCCCAGCATCAGAGTCTTTTCCAATGAGTCAACTCTTCGCATGAGATAGCCAAAGTATTAGTTTCAGCTTCAGCATCAGTCCTTCCAATGAACACCCAGGACTGATCTCCTTTAGAATGGACTGGTTGGATCTCCTTGCAGTCCAAGGGACTCTCAAGAGTCTTCTCCAACACCACAGTTCAAAAGCATCAATTCTTTGGTGCTCAGCTTTCTTCACAGTCCAGCTCTCACATCCATACACGACCACTGGAAAAACCATAGCCTTGACAAGACAGAACTTCGTTGGCAAAGTAATATCTCTGCTTTTCAATATGCTATCTAGGTTGCTCATAACTTTCCTTAAAAGGAGCAAGTGTCTTTTCATGGCTGCAGTCACCATCTGCAGTGATTTTGGAGCCCCAAAAAATAAAGTCTGACACTGTTTCCACTGTTTCCCCATCTATTTGCCATGAAGTGATGGGACCAGATGCCATGATCTTCATTTACTGAATGTTGAGCTTTAAGCCAACTTTTTCACTCTCCTCTTTCACTTTCATCAAGAGGCTTTTTAGTTCCTCTTCACTTTCTGCCATAAGGGTGGTGTCATCTGCATATCTGAGGTTATTGATATTTCTCCTGGTAATCTAGATTCCAGCTTGTGCTTCCTCCAGCCCAGCGTTTCTCACGATGTACTACTCTGCATAGAAGTTAAATAAGCAGGGTGACAATATATAGCCTTGATGTACTCCTTTTCCTATTTGGAACCAGTCTGTTGCTCCATGTCCAGTTCTAACTGTTGCTTCCTGACCTGACCTGCATATAGGTTTCTCAGGAGGCAGGTCAGGTGGTCTGGTATTCCCATCTCCTTCAGAATTTTCCACAGTTTATTGTCATCCACACAGTCAAAGGCTTTGGCATAGTCAATAAAACAGAAATAGATGTTTTTCTGGAACTCTCTTGCTTTTTCAATGATCCAGCGGATGTTGGCAATTTGACCTCTGGTTCCTCTGCCTTTTTTGAAACCAGCTTGAACATCGGAAGTTCATGGTTCACATATTGCTGAAGCGTGGCTTGGGGAATTTTGAGCATTACTTTACTAGCGTCTGAGATGAGTGCACTACAATAAAGGTGCTGTTTATAAATATTCCTATTGCCTCAGTATTTTTTCCCCCAGTATTTCTGGCTTTAGAGATTTCTGATGCAATTTCACTTAATTCTTGCATATCTGGAATGATATTCGTTGGTAGTTTTTGTTTTAAAGGCCAGTTAGCTTAACCTTGAGTTATCAGTTATGTCTTTGTGTGTGTTTAACATGAATGCCAATTCAATTTAACTCAAATATTTACTGAGTACCTGGCTTGTAGAAAATTAGGTCAAGTATTTAATAAAATCACATAGGCCTCATAATCAATGCAATCTCTTGAATAAACAGGGTAGGATATTATCCCTACCTGAACATAATTTTTACATTTTAAGTTTCATTTTGAGCAGTTCTATCCACATCTAAGGGTCCATATTTCTGATTTTCATACTTTCTTAAAATATGTTTTAAATGGAATGAAACTCATTCTATGTTGTGATTACCATATCAATCAACTGGAGTTTTTTGATATCTAAGCTTTTTTCCACAATCTTTCTATTTTTTTCTCATCCCAGGAATTATTTCATCATTACTCATCAATTACTTCAACTGTGCGAAGAAGACCAAATAATAAGAAAATAAAAAAAATAAGGGAATTGCCTAGAAAGATGATGCAATAGGGTAATTATCAGAGTTTTATTACTTTGTTCCCAAAATGTTGCATCATCTTTCAAGAGACAATGAAAGAAGTCTAGGGACTTTCACAGCATGCAAGTGAAAATAAAAAATTCTCATTTTCCACAGTGGCAAATAAGAGAAAATTGAAAGGAGACATGTTACAGTTATTAAATCAGAAGATGACTGAAATTGATTGCATAAGCAAAACCTCAGACCATGACTCTTCTGATGATGATGGTCTAGATGAATTTTCTCAAGCCCAAAAACTGCAAAGTGAGCAATAAATTTCTAAGAATAAAAAGAAAATATGGTATTCTCATTCAGTTAGGCATTCTACAGCAAGGATGACATCATTCAGCATTTTGCAACAAAAACAGAAACTATTGCTAAAATTGTTAAAAACATGTGGTAGTATTCTTTCCTTCTTTATGTGTGTGCAAGAAATTTTTATGATGTTTATACAACAGAACCAGTTCAGAAGTAGACAAATACCAAATGCATGAGTATCTTAGAAGCAATGAGAAGAACCAACATAAAATGTATAAAATAAGGACTAGATTAATGATGTTCATGAGTGTTTATAAATCCAAACTTGAAAATATTTTCTAATTTATAAAATAGAAGATAGCACTGCTTGTTCTTCTACAAAATTATAAACTCTTAAATTGAAAAGTATTGATTTTTTAACAATTCAGTTCAGTTCAGTCACTCAGTCGTGACCGACTCTTTGCGACCCCATGAATCGCAGCACACCAGGCCTCCCTGTTCATCACCATCTCACGGAGTTCGCTCAGACTCACGTCCATTGAGTCAGTGATGCCATCCAGCCATCTCATCCTCTGTCGTCCCCTTCTCCTCCTGCCCCCAATCCCTCTCAGCATCAGAGTCTTTTCCAATGAGTCAACTCTTCGCATGAGGTGGCCAAAGTACTGGAGTTTCATAGCATCATTCCTTCCAAAGAAATCCCAGGGTTGATCTCCTTCAGAATGGACTGGTTGGGTCTCCTTGCAGTCCAAGGGACTCTCAAGAGTCTTCTCCAACACCACAGTTCAAAAGCATCAATTCTTCGGCGCTCAGCCTTCCTCACAGTCCGACTCTCACATCCATACATGACCACTGGATAAACCAGAGCCTTGACTAGACGGACCTTAGTCGATTACCAAGTGAAAATGCAGGTGCAACAAAACTACTAGGAAGTACGAGGTCAGAACCGAGCAGAGACGTATTTGGATCCTGGAATCAGTATTCATAAGATGGTTATAGTTTGGGTTCATGCCTGGCAGCTGATTAGCTGCTACTTTTTTTCAAAAGATAGTGCTCATTTCAGAAATCCTTACCTTCAAAACCAGGAAGAGATGAAACAAAAATCTAGCTTAACTATACTGCAGTTTTAATTCAAACTAAGATATTCACTATGTTAATTCTTACTAAAATTTCTAAATGAAGTTATTGCTCGTTATCCTTTTAATTTTTGTGAATCGTTTGTAAAATAATTTAAAAACAAAAATTATATTAGTATAAAGAGCCCGCTGCGCCCAGAGAGTCACTGACGCGGGCCTGGCTTTTCCAGCGCAGTGCACGGCAAGGTGATCACTAGAACTGATTCAGTGAATTCCGTAAGGTATTGTGTGTTTCATGTGCACACACATGCATGTTCACCATCCCCTGCCCCTCCCGACATAACCGAGGAAACCATCCTGAGCCACCAATTACAGCCTCAAGGAAGGACATGGTAAGTTGCACGCACATGCAATCTCTCATCTAGCTTTATCATAATGGGTCTTTTTTCAATCAAAAGAAAAAAAATATCATCTAATTATCCAGGAAGATATATGAGGTTACCTGTCAGCATGTTCTCACTAATGCCTGCAACTCTCAACATATGAAGCTATGTCTTTTGATTCTGTTTTGAAAAAAATGTAACGAAATAGTCCTGAGAGGCAAAGGCCATTATCAAAGAACTAGAGAGTCTTCCTTTAAGTTTTTTACTCTACAAAACTCTTCAACCCCTGTGTAGTATGTGGTTTCTAGTCAGATTCTGCTGTTCCAGATGGGAGAATCTCCAGGTACTCACTCTCAAGGTTAGACTGGATATGTGACTGGTCTTACATGTGAGTTTTTCAAGGGAATTTTCCCATGGCAAAATTCTTACCCAAGGAGGCTGGAGTCTATACATTATTAACATAAGTAAGCTGCATTACTGATCACATAACTAGGTATTCTGAGGTCACCTGAGAACTCAGTCAGTATGTGCTAAGTCACTTCAGTTGTGTCCCACTCTTTGTGACCCTATGGACTGTAGCTACCAGGCTCCTCTGTCCATGGGATTCTCCCGGCAAGAATACTGGAGTGGGATGCCATGCCCTCTTCCAGGTGATCTTGCCGACCCCGGGACTGAACCCCAGTCTCTTGCGTCTCCTACACTGGCAGGCGACTTTTTTTACCACTAGCTCACCTGGGAAACTCTAATTACAACACCAGAGAAATAAACACTGACTTACTTACAAATAAATTTTGGGAACAGTAACTGATTTGTTTCTACTCAATCTTTCAAAAGACTTACCTCTTTTTCAAATGAGGTCATAAAACAGAGCTTATCCCATAAAGAATGTTTCCCCAAATGCCTCATTAGCAATAGGATAACATTCATCTTCCAAAACAAATCTCACTACCTACCAATCAACAAAGTGCATTAAGCTGTGGATCAAATTTTATTCTGGAGGAGCAGAATTCTTTTTCCTTTTTCCCTTTTCAAGAACTGTCATATAGTGTCTCCTAAGGACTTGTCAAGCAGGATATGTGAAATTCTTATTGTGACTTGTTATGGAAGCAGGCAGCCACCAGCTGGCAGGCCCCCAGCTTGTGTGGGGGTCAGTGATGTAATATCTCTCTCGTTTTGCCCACTAGCTTTGCCAGAAGAGAATGAAGGCATACGTGCCTGCAGGGCTCACAGAAAAACACGTTCGAAAATGAAGTGAGGCAAGTGACCTGATATCTTAATTCTATTAGGTTCTAACAAATTCCTTTTTTCTTTTTGCAGTTTCAATTTGTCTTTTTTTTCTTTCTTTTTTTAAAAAAATTTATTTTGAAAAGTGGAATGTAGTTGATTTACAATGTTTCATTAGTTTCTAGTGTACAGCAAAGTAATGCAATTATAAATATATATATTCTTTTTTGTATCCTTTTTCGTTATAGGTATTGAATATCCTATAATGATATACTGACTATCACAAAATAGTGAATATCATTTCCTGTGCTATACAGTAGGACCTTGTTGTTTGCCTATTTTATATAGAATTGTTTGTATCAGCTAATCTCAAATTCCTTCTCTCTCTCTCCCCTCTTTACCTTTGGTAGTCATTGGTTTGTTTTCTGTCTGTTTTTCTTTTGTAAATAAGTTCATTTGTAACATATTTTAGATTCCACATATGAGTGATATCCTGACTTTAATTTCACTTATTATGATAATCTCTGGGTCCATCTATGTTGCTCCAAATGGCATTATTTCATTCTTTCTTAATAAATGAGTAATATTCCATTAGGGGCTTTTCTGGTGGCTCAGATGGTAATGAATCCACCTGCAGTGCAGGAGATCTGAGTTCAATCCCTGGGTTAGAAAGATCCCCTAGAGATGGGCATGGCAACCCACTCCAGTATTCTTGCCTGGAGAATCCCACGGACAGAGGAGCCTGGTGGGCTACAGTTCATGAGGTTGCAAAGAGTAGAACATGACTGAGTAACTAAGCACACAATATTCCATTGTGTGTGTGTGTGTGTGTGTGTGTGTGTGTGTGTGTGTGGAGGAGGGCATGGCAACACACTCCAGTATCAGTATTCTTGCCTAGAGAATCCCACGGACAAAGGAGCTCGGTGTCCATAGGGTTGCAAAGAATCAGACATGACCTAGCGACTTACCACAGCACATATCTATACACACACACACACACACACACACACACACACACACACCATCTTCTTTATCTATTCATCTGTCGATAGACACTTAGGTAGTGTCCATGTCTTGGCTATTATAAATAGGGCTGCAGTGGGCACTGCTGGAGTTCATGCATCTTTCTGAATTAGAGCTTTCTCCAGATATGTGCCTAGGAACAGGATTGCTGGATCATATATAGTGCATGCTAAATCGCTTCAGTTGTGTCCAACCCTTGTGCAACCCTATGGACTGTACCCACCAGCCTCCTCTATCCATGGGATTGTCCAGGCAAGAATACTGGAGTGGGTTGCCATGCCCTTCTCCAAGGGATCTTCCTGACCCAGTATTGAACCCATGTCTCACGTCTCCTGCACTGGAAGGTGGGTTCTTCACCACTAGTGCCACCTGGGAAGGACCAGTCAGTTATACATGGACATTTATTCACTCCTTTTCAGATTCTTATCCCATATAGGTCAATACCAAGTATAGAGTCCAGTGAGATTTCTTTCATGGTTTTGTAAAACCTTTTGAGAAACAAATCATCAACCACATTGTTTACACTCATAGGGTTTCTTTCCAGTATGTCTCCTTTCATGAACTTCAAGGGATTAACGAGTACTTTCTCACACTCCTTACTTTTACAAGGTCAATCTCTAGAGTGTGTTACCATGTGGGCATGGTTTTTATTTTTAGTTTTTAAAGGAACTTCCATACTGTTTTCCCTAGTGGCTGCACCAATTTACATTCCCACCAACAAAAGGAGGATTTGCTTTTTATCATGCCTTCTCGAGCATTTATTATTTGTAGCCTTTTTAATGATGTTAGGTCATCAAATAGTGATGATTAGGGGTATCCAATAACATTAACATCCCAGCTGATGTTACAGCATGAATAAGAAATGGAATTAACTGGTGGGATTACACATCAACCTGAGAAAGCTCAGAAGCAGTTAAAGAGACAAGTTAATTTTCCCCACATAGGGAGGACTGATGAAAATATCTTTACAAAATGTTAAGGGTATCAATAAATCCAGGATACTCAAAGGAATATGTAAAAATCCTTACCCCCTGGGTCCATCCTGGCCAGAAAGAATAAAAAAAAAAAAAGAAGAAGATAATGAACTAAAAGCCTGAATTGGGGAGGTGATTGTTATAAAGGAAGGGTGAAATCCCTAGAACCAGATTAGTATTTTAGGTCTAGGATCAGAAGATCATATTTAGAGAATAATGTCAAACCTGGAAACCCTGTGGGCACAGCATTTCTTAGTGATGACAGGGTTCAAGGTATAACTGCTGCAGACGGCAGAATGGCATATAAATGCAGGGGATCAGGAAAGATCAAGCTCACATTTCAACTGAATGTCCACTGTGATAGTGATATTACGGAAAACCGAAATGGGTAAGATGACCATATGACCTACTTTTGTCTAAGTCCTTCAGTTACGACTGTGGTACTAGTGTCAAATCTAATTTAATACACTTTATAGTTGCTCCAGTAATAGATAATGCAATAAATTAAAAGAAAAAAAAAAGCAGTGTTAAAAAAACAGTATACTAGTGTTCTGTAGTTTCGTGACTGTAACAAAGAAGACACACTGTAGTATCATAACCAGAGAGATGGGTATCGAAGTAGGTATAGTTACCTACTTTGACATAGGTAAATAATAAATAATGAGAGACTCATAATAAATAAATGAGACTCGAGGCCAGAAGGGCAAGCCCTGTGGATCTCTTTCCAGGACTAGTGAGATGGGATGTAGGAAAAGAACGGGCCACTGAAGAGGGTTTCCTAAGATAATGATGTTAGTAATGCTTTCAATTAGTTCAGTACGTCAGAAGGAGGGTAGGAGGAAAAGATCAACATTCCTCGAAATCTATTCTCAGTAAACAGTACGTTTTATAAGACATTAAAAAAAAATGTGTTAAATGTGGAATAGAGCCTGGCAAAAGTCTGTCACTCTCAGGAAAAGCACGAATACCCACTTTTAATTACAAAAAGTCCCTTGTGTATGAATGATCACGAATGGCGGGTCAACAACCTTGATACAGGGTTACAAGTACACAGCTGGCTCCATATGATTTTAAGAGCAGCCATGGAGCTGTCTTGGTTTATTCACCATCATCTGGGTTGTTTACTAAGTACAGAGTCAATTCAGCAATGAGATGTGATCGATCACGCACCCAACAAACCAGGAGAAAAGAAAATGGCTGAACACCCCCAAATTTCCTTTTTAATACTGACTGCTCTGACATCGGGTAGTAAGAGCCCTCACAACAACTTTTTGACGAATTCACCCTTAAACCTTCAAACCCATATATGACTGAGGAAGAATATGAAAAAGCCATCAATAAGAACTAAGCAACTCCAACTTTTAGACAAAGTAGCAATGAAATCCAAACCAATGGACATTTCTATAACTGGCACAGGGAACACAGGGGAGGAGGCCAACCATGGCCTAGAATGCAATGCTCAGAAGCTTTCCACTGACAAACCCTGTTCTCACTGATGCTTCCTGCCCTGGGAGAAGGAGTCCATACTATTTAACTTACATCTCTTAGAAACATACGGAAATAATGCAAGCATACAGCTCACTTTTCCTTTATTTCTTTCTCTTGTGGTTTAGAATTTGCTGGTTCTGCTACACTGAACTCAATTTTTCCAAATCATGTGAAAGAGGGAACACAAGAAAGCTTAACTAACAAGAAGAGAGTTACGGTAACAATGGGTAAGATACCAAAAAGAAGCCTGCATTATTAACTGATAAAAATGACTATCAGGGATCCTCTGTGTACATAGATTCTTATATAGCTATAAAATAGACATGTATTTTTGCAAAACTATTTTAAAACAACAAAATTCTGTGACGCAATTATCCTTCAATCAAAAGAAAAACGTTAAAAATTCTAAAATATATTATTAAAAACCCTGTGCTTAATTACATAAAAGTCAGAAAACTTTACCTTAATCACTATAAGCCCTACAAGTCATATTTAATATTCTACTTGGAAATTTGTAACATTTGGGAACAGCTGAGAAAATACTGAAGGAAAAAGTGAAGTGTTACAACATCATCACCTTTGGGGATGTGAATGAACCAGATGGCCTTTCTAACTCAAAGATTCAGATTTTATAATTTTATGATCTGAATACAAATGATGCCTTCAATTAAAAATAAGAATCTACAAATTATGGGATTTAGATTCCAAAGAAAATGAGGTGAAAATATATTTATTAATAATCACAGAAACTAAAGTCAGTTAAAGAATTTTAGCAAACATTTATGATTGCCTCTGACCTCATTTATAAAGGACAAGATGACAAAGGCAAAAAAACCCACAAAAACAAAAATCCACACAAACAGAAACAAAATCCTTAACAAAAATTCAGATTTAGCCAATGACTGATTAAATAATCCCCAAATCCCTTCCCCAAATTTCTAAACTACAGACCGAAACAGAAGACCATGTCATTCACCCAGCTCTCAAGTCTCTGCAGAACTACCAGTGACCTATTATAACACTGTTGGAATTTTGATCCCAACTCGTGAGGCTAAAATAAAATAGTTACAATTAATTCAGTGATGGCTGATTAATTATACTAAAATTAAATGGTAGGCTATAACCAGAACAGAACTTTATGGTTAGACTTTATTCCATAAAAGCAAACTTCAATGGGAGTGGGAGAGATCAACGCAAATAAGAAATGGAAAGACATACATTTATAGAAGAAACAAAACTGCATGTGAGATGTTCTGGCGTCTAGCAGAGACGAAACACGAAGTCCACCTTACCTCCCATCTGCGTAGTCTGTGTCTGCTCCACCCCACCAGACGTCTGAGTCATCCTCCTCTGCATCTGCTGAGTCAACATTGTCACTTTCCTCGGCCAGCGGGCAACATACGAATTCCACCCCTCTGAACTTGTCAATTCCACAGGGCAGCAACATGCCATAGTCATGCAAGTTGGTGCTCTTCTCACTACAGGTCTATAAAAAGGTAAGGAGAAAACAATAAGTACTGGAGTAGTTGTGCTTCCTTTTAAGAAAATCCAATTACAGCAAGACATAGGACCAGCATATCAAGACCAATTTTACAGTGGAAAGAATCATTTGCTTTTTGAGTGGATTTGCAGTAGTTTCTTTAGCACAAGCTACTTTGGTACCCTTAATTTTTAACTTTGGTACTTATTTAATAGAGATAGGTTGTTACGGGGCTTCCCTGGTGGCTCAACAGCATATAATCTGTCTGTAATGCAGGAGACATGGGTTCAGTCCCTGGGTCAGGAAGATCCTCTGGAGAAGGGAAAGGTTACCCACTTCAGTTTTCTTGCCTGGAGAATCCTACTTACAGAGGAGCCTGGTGGAGTACAGTCCATAGGGTCGCAAATGACTTAGAGACTAAACAATAACCTGTTGTTATACTATAGAAACAAATAAAAACAATAGGAGTAGAAACAAATTGGGAGCTAAGATGTAGAGGAAACCTCCACAGTGAACAGTTATCAGAAAATCAATTCTTTCCAGCCTCATTAGCGTATCAGGAAGTAGTGATGGTTCCACATATATATCCCCCCAACTCACGTCCACTTCCTTTATGGATGGAAGCTACTCTCACTTGGATCTAGCTCGTTCTAGAAACTGCAACTCTCTTGGCTCACTTCCAAAGTAACAGTCTTGGGAAAAGGAGAAATTATCCTCTGCTATGAATCAGAACTTAAAGTCATTAGAGATTTCTTCAAATCCTTTCGCTTTCCTGGGATTTGTTCAGTTTCCACAAATCAAAATTAACATAAAGCTTTGAAAGCACCCAGTGGTGACAGAGGAAAGATTAATAATTCAACATAATAAGTAAACAAGGAAATTTTACAGAGTGTACTTTGACCTCATAGGAATTAGACTTGTTTCTCAGTGGCAAGAAATTTTTTTAAACTCAAGAAGAAATGAAAAATGAGGTAGTCAGATGGGCGTCTGTGTGTACTGAGCTGCTAAGTTATATCTGACTCTTTACAACCCCACGGACTGTAGCCCACCAGGCTCCTCTGTCCATGGAATTTTCCAGGCAAGAATACTGGAGAGGGTTGCCATTTCCTACTTCCAGGAGATCTTCCTGACCCAGGGATCGAACCCACATCTCCTGCATTGGCAGACTGATTCTTTACCACTGAGCCAGCCAGCTGGGAAGCCCAATCAGATGGCTTTAAATCATCTAGGTTGTTTTCTTAATATCAATTAGCTCTGAAACATTTTTATATAAAGACAATGTTGCTTACAACATATTACTTTATAAAAGGCAAAACTAATGCTGAATCTTAAGTGGGTTTTTTTTGCCTAACAGCTTTAAGGCTATGATACAAAGGCTAAATGGAGCTAGATCAGGGTTTCTCAACCTCAGTATCATTGACATTTTGGGCCAGATCATTCTAGAGGGCAAGGGACACTTGTCCTGTTCACTGAAGAATGCTTAGCAGAACATTCTGGCCCCTGGCCACTAAATGCCAGTGGTATCACCCCTTGTCACAAAAAAAAAACTGTGACAACCAATAATATCTCTAGACATTGGCTCATGTCCTTGGGAAGGGATGTGGAGCAAAAGTGACCTCATTTGAGAACCACTGAACTAAATCAAGGAACCTAATTCTGGGAGACTGATTTCATTACAAAGAAAAAAAAAAGTATACAATTTATCAGAAAAAACTTCATAATATATTAAAGGGACAAAGCAGTTTTAAAGGCAACAATATCAAAAAGTAACATTTTACGCTAACTGCTTTATGTCTTATTGGCTTTGGTAAAAGCAGGGGGTTAGCGAAAGTCAGAACTGGTGCCATAGACTTACTCGGTGCCATAGACTTACTCCCTGTGGAGAAATGATGGCATCAGCATGACACACTGAACACAAAATTGATGGCAAAACTCAGACCTAACTGCAACTTTCATGCCGGTACTGGGCAAGCTACTTCCTCCTCTACCACTATATTCCCCAACGGATAACAGAGAAAAAAGTTAAAGCGTAAAAACTTGGCACGTGCCAAATGAAAAGAAGACACAAATTACAAAAATTTTTAAAAAGGTGTGTTTCAAGGTTTATAGAGTATAAACTTATAGCTTCTAATTTATAAAACATGACATAGCATAACAAATCTAACTAAACATAAAATACTCATGGATAGCTTTTTAAAATGATAATAATAACTTATTGATCAACACAGCTGCTGTCTCAAGATATCCTCTTAAAATATTCATGAAGATTTTTATTTTTAACAGTAATAATTTAAAAAGACACATTTATCAACAGACAGCTGTTGCCTCCAAACATCCTCTACAGTGTCACTGCACATCATCCCTAGGAAACTGTCACTTGACGAGGAGGAAGATGAAAGGGCTGGTACCTCTTTGGCCACGGTGTGCCAGTGAAGGTGGGTTTCACAGACATCCATTCTCTCCTGGTGTAAGAATTTGCACTTGTCGGGAACAAGGAGGGCATCGCTCACAAACTCACCAACTGCAAACAAAGAAAACAGCTTCATATCATTCCGTCTGCATCCCAGGGATCTTATCCCGGTGATGGTATCAAGGAAAGACAGGCTAAAAGAACTTCAGAGAAGTTACGCTGCTTTTAGAATGATGAAGTAGTCAAACCAGGAAGAAGTATCTTTAGAATTTTGAGTCCTGCTTCCGTAAACAGCCAAGTTCCTTGTCACATTACCTTGATGGTTAAATACTTTCTATGTGTTTAAAGTGAAATTTTAATTTATTGAACATGAATCTCTGTGAATTAATCACACAAAAAGCTGCCACTTAATTGCAACTAGGGTTAAAAAATTACAGATTGACTTCGCCAAGGTGATCATTTGAGAAGAATCCAAATAAATAAAGAATCCAAATAAAAATATGTTTCTTGGACATATTAATCTGAAACTAACAAAAAGTTAGCATTTTTCGACTTTCTAAATAAAGTCTATATATACACATATGTGTATTGTATGTTTATATACATAATACTAGAGAAGGAAATGGCAACCCACTCCAGTGTTCTTGCCTGGGAAATTCCATGGACAGAAGAGCCTGGTGGGCTACAGTTCATGGGGTCGCAAACAGTTGGACACGACTTAGCAACTAAAACAACAAACAGCATACATAATACATTTGTGACCCCGTGTACTATAGCCCGCCAGGCTCCTCCGTCCATGGGATTCTCCAGGCAAGAATACTGGAGTGGGCTGCCATGCCCTCCTCCAAGGGATCTTCCCCACCCGGGAATGAACCCAAATCTCTTACATCTTCTGCACTGGCAAGTGGGTTCTTTACCACTAGTGCCACCTGGGAAGCCCATATACAGATAGTTTTCACAGAGTTTAATTCAATTAAATCATGAAAACTGTTCCTTAGACTTTTGCTATAGTTTTTTTTTTTAATTGTATATCATGCAAATTATTTTAGTACTGCTGGTTCAGGTATAAAGATATTATCTGAAGTCCTATAAGAATTCACATTCTCATAAGTACTTTAAGTTGGATAATTACAACATAATGTGTAAGCTGCGGGCTTAATTTTTATTTGTTTTGTTCACTACAGTATCCCCAATTTCAGTATAGATTCTGCACACAGTAGGCAATAAATGTCTTGATGAATGAAGAAATTAAATGCTATAATAGAGATAAAGTGATGGATCAACATAGTGAACACATCTTCTTGGGGATACTGGGAATGATCTCAAAGTAGAAATAACAGTAGAAATGAGTCTAAATGGATGAACAGGAATGGGCCGTGTAGGAATGAATGCAATGTTAAGACAGTATCTATCTGGTTTAACATTCTACTCCTAATCCATGGTCTAGTTCTAGCAAACATGACCATACTGGATGTATGGGTGGATGGATGAATGGATACATGGCAAAAGGAAACCTTCTGTGCAAAGAAAGAAAAAAAGACAAAGCATATCTGTAGAAGAGGCAGAAGTCCACTACAGCTGGAACATAAGGTAGGTGGGGAAAATGTCCAGAAATAAATAAAAGACTGGAGAAATATGGGGGACTCTAGTTTTAGAGTCTAAGGTTTTAAATCATTTTGGATGTAACACAGGCCACAGGACATTTTAAACAGTAATGACATGCTTGATTCCCAGATAAACTCTCTAATCAAGTGAAAGATGGACTACTGTCATAAGATGATGAGTAATCAAGGAGACCACCTAGTAAAGTACCATGATCCTTCACGCAAGACATGCAAGAACAGATTAAAACCAACAACTACAAACGAGCAAGGAATACAAGCTGTCCACACATCAGCAAAGACAAGAACCATTTTTTTACTTTCATAGTATGTTACATGAAATTTTATGAAATGATACATAACGAGATAAAGGTTCTAAGAAGGGGGAGAAAAAGCAACTTTTCAAACCCTTTAAACAAAAGTATTCCTTAAAACTATCTTTCTAAACATGCATTTAAATTTTAGTCTGTCTCTAGTTCAAACATGCATGATGCCTCATGAAATTTAAGTATTTATTTTAATAAATAATACTTAGGTAAAAGTCTAAGCAAATCACAGGGGATAAAGAGCCTTATCATTCCTCAGATCTCTGAAACAATTGATGGTGTCCACAGCATTGCATTGTGGGTCACAGAGAATGCAAGAATTATGAGACATGGTGCCTCCAAGGGCTTCATGTGGGTGGTACTTGGTGAGGAAGGAAACTTTTGAGTCCATGGAATGGCTGGCTTTCCACGTGCATCACTGCAATTCAGCTCCACAACAGCTGTGTGATGGATCTCTAGAGTGGGACACAAGGGAGTGACTAACACTTTCCCAAAAACACATGTAATGCCACCCACCTTGAGAAGGCTATAACCAAGCCCCAGAGACAAACATCAAGATATAAATTATAAGGAAACAAATGACGTAATAATGCAAATGATGTCATATTTTTCTTTTGCTTTTACATAGAATACTATAAAACAAAACAACAAATAAAACAGACCAAAAAAAAAAGAGATGAGTTCGGAGAATGGAAAACAAAAATAACCTCATCAAAAACCAACACATCTTTCTCGAAGTGGACTCTTCATGGTTTCTCAGGGCAGGCAATCAAACACAGCAAGAATACTTTATACCAGAAGCATCCTATTTTCAAGGCCACAGGAGGCCAGAATTGACAGTGGCCTGAAGATGCCTGACTGATTTGCCAGCTCTGAACTGTCAAGCCATACTACCAAACATATCTGGGCTTCCCTGGTGGCTCAGGTGATAAAGAATTTGCCTGCAATGCAAGAGACCAGGTTCAGTCCCTGGGTTGGGGAGATCCCCTGGAGAAGGGAATGGCTATCCAACTCCAGTATTCTTGCCTGGAAAATCCCATGGACAGAGGAGGCTTGCAGGTTATAGTCCATGGGGTTGCAAAGAATTGGACATGACTGACCAACTCAATGGACATGGGTTTGGGTGGACTCTGGGAGTTGGTGACAGACAGGGAGGCCTGGAGTGCTGCAGTTCATGGGGTAGCAAAGAGTCAGTTACAACTGACTGACTGAACTGAACTGAACTGAGCAACTAACACACACACACACACACACACACACACATATTTGCAAACATCAGAAATACTAAGCAATATTTTTTTATTTTTTTACAAGTAGTTAACTGGGAAGATTCAATGCCTGGACCAAAGCTATTAAATCAGTTCATGAGACAATCAGGAGAAGATATTGGATACTCTCAATTTTCTACTGAAATAGTTTTTGTGGCATAAACTGGATAACAGCTGCCGAACGACAAACTGCCCTTTTTTACTTGACCTGAGGCCAATCTACTAAGGAGTAGATTTTAATGCAAAGTCAAAGTCACTGGAAGATATTAAAATCTAGTGTTCATCAAAAGGACATGTATGATTAATTTAATAAAAGGATATATGATTTATATTTTTTATTTGGAAAATGGCATTTCATTTCACTGTGTGAAGATGCCCTTAGGTTTCTAATATTGCACATAGTCAAGAAATATATGTCCCTCAAATGAGACTGCTTTTTTAAAGGATTAATACGGGCTATTTAATAGGCCCTCGGGACTACTGGCAAAATAGAAAACTCATTGTACTCTAATATTAAAATAAAATTCATCAAAGCCTGGATTTTACAATCTTGTTTATATTACTTTCAAAACTGATGGCACATACTAGAATGTTACACATTGGAAATGTTAAAGCAATTGAACCACACAAATCTGTTAAAATTTCTTTAATAAGGAATGAAAGAGAAGTGGTAAAAATATAACAAATCCTTTCTCGGAATCTGGTTTAGTTAAATACGGTTTACCTTTTCTCTCTTTTTAATTCTAAAAACATTATTCTTAAAAATCTATGATACAAAAAAAAAGAAAACAGCAACAACTACGATGCAACAGGGGATATGTGGAAACTTATAGTGGCCTGTAGTGGCCACTCAGTTTTGCTGAGAACGTAAAATTGCTCTAAAAATAGCTTTTTAATTAAAAAAAAAAAATTTGATAGTATATTCCTGTAGTTTCCACATAGAACCATGCACACTTTTATTTTTATCTTTTACACTTTATTTATATATGTTTTTAAATTGGAGAATAATCACTTTATAATGCTGTGTTACTTTCTACTGCATAACAATGTGCATTAGCTCTATGTATACATATATCCCCTCCCTCGTGAGTCTTCCTCCTACTGCTCCCTGCTGCCCCCTACCCCGTCCCACACCTCTAGGTCATCACAGAGCACTAAGCTGAGTTCCCTGTTTTATACAACAGCTACCCATTTATTTGTTACTGTTCAGTCGATAAGCCATATCTGACTTTTTGTGACCCTACGGCAGAAAGTGAAGAAGAACTAAAGAGCCTCTTGATGAAAGTGAAAGAAGAGACTGAAAAAGTTGGCTTAAAGCTCAACATTCAGAAAACTAAGATCATGGCATCCAGTCCCATCACTTCATGGCAGATAGATGGGGAAACAGTGGAAACAGTGGCTGACTATTTTTCTGGGCTCCAAAATCAATGCAGATGGTGATTGCAGCCATGAAATTAAAAGACGCTTACTCCTTGGGAGGAAAGTTATAACCAACCTAGACAGCATATTAAAAAGCAGAGACATTACTTTGTCAACAAAGGTCCATCTAGTCAAGGCTATGGTTTTTCCAGTAGTCATGTATGGATGTGAGAGTTGGGACTATAAAGAAAGCCGAGCACAGAAGAATTGATGCTTTTGAACTGTGGTGTTGGAGAAGACTCTTGAGAGTCCCCTGGACTGCAAGGAGATCCAACCAGTCCATCCTAAAGGAGATCAGTCCTGGGTGTTCACTGGAAGGTCTGATGTTGAAGCTGAAACTCCAATAGTTTGGCCACCTGATGCAAAGAGCTGACTAATTTGAAAAGACCCTGATGCTAGGAAAGATTGAGGGCAGGAGGAGAAGGGGACGACAGAGGATGAGATGGTTGGATGGCATCACTGACATAATGGACATGGGTTTGGGTGGACTCCAGCAGTTGGTGATGGACAGGGAGGCCTGGCGTGCTGTGGTTCATGGGGTTGCAAAGAGTCAGACACTACTGAGTGACTGAACTGAACTGAACTGAGGGACTGTAGCCTGCAAGGCTCCTCTGTCCATGGCATTTCCCAGGCAAGAATACTGGAGTGGATAGACATTTCCTTCTCCAGGGATCATTTCCTGAACCAGGGATTGAATTGGGTCTCCTGCACTGGCAGGCAGATTCTTTTACCACTGACTCACCATGGAAACCCATCTGTTTAATACATAGTACTTTTAATTTTAAAACAAAATTTGTTTATTTGGTTTGATCCTCAGGTTAAAAAAAATGAACAGAATCCAAGTGAAAGAGACCACAATAAATTAAGTATTCTAATGAGAAATCATCTTTCTGCTAATGTTGAATTTTAGGAATTTGGCATCATTCAATCCTAGTAGTTTCCCCTGGTTGCTAAGAAGTGAAGAATTCAACTGCTAACGCAGGAGACATGGTTTGATCCTTGGGTCGGGAAGATTCCCTGGAGAAGGAAATGGCAGCCCATTCCAGTGTTACTGCCTGGGAAATCCCATGCACAGAGGAGCCTGGTGGGCTACAGTTCATAGAGTTGCAAAGAGTCAGACAGGAATCAGTGACTAAACAACAAAAACAATCCCATTAGTTAAATTCAATATACAACTGTGCATATTTACTGGTAATCACACAACCTGGTTTCTTGTTTTAAACATTCACAATTTATATTACACACACTCCAGTTGAAAAGGAATTTTCACAGCTAAGGAACAAGATCTCTGCTTGGCTTCTTTGCCAAAAAGTCTTGGCAAGGTAAACAACAGCACCGAATTCATTTGGGACTCTGCAGGCATGATCCACTGGCTCTTAGGTGGTCTTTGAGAGGACTGTCTTATTCAAATTACCTCATTTTGCAGATGAGAGGAAAAGAACCCGGGTCAAGTGGCTTGCCCACAGAGCCAGTTGGCAGTGCAACTGGCCTGAAACTCTGGACCTCTGGACTCCAATCCAAGTGTGGTTACTCAACTCACTGTTTTTTCAAGTCTGGTTAAACTGGGTTACTTGGCCAATTCTCTTTGGCTTTTATAAAAGTGGATTCACTTTTAGACTATAAAATTATGTTGTGATCTACAATGTGGTCAATGGAACAATAAAACCAGGCTTAAAGTAGCTAGCAAGTCATATAAGCAGTTAAAAACGCATTCCACTGCACAGAATGGAACGCATGGTAAACACAAAAGAGAATGCATGACAAATAGAGCATAAAGTCATGACAGAATTCTCTCTCCCACGAGTCTCACATTAAGGCTGAAGCTGCTGCAGATGTTCCATGATGCTCTCAGAGACTAGGTTATTCCTATATTTCTGCACTAGGGATTCCCTGGTGGCTCAGTGATGAAGAATCCACCTCCAATGAAGAATCCACCTCCAATGCAGGAGACATAGGTTCTATCCCTGGGTTAGGAAGATCCCCTGGAGGACATGGCAACCCACTCCAGTATTCTTGGCTGGAAAATTTCATGGACAGAGAAGCCTAGCGGGCTACAGTCCACCGGGCTGCAAAAGAGTTGGAGATGACTGACTGACTCAACAACATCTTTCTGTTCTGCACTGCCATCCTTTGTGAGTTGGCTTTTCTCAACATGCTTTGTGATCACGAAATAGCCACAGGATATTAAGAGTTCATATTCAAGTTCCAGGCAGGAACAGGTCAAGGGATAAAGGTTTTCTATTTTTTTTTTTCCCCCCCTGTTAAAGCTTTGTTGTTTCCCTGGGAGGAACATCCACCCAGTATCCACATCCCATCCGCCAGAGCTATGTCATCTGGCCACATTGAACTGAGAGGGAATTTGCAAACAATAATTTTGGTCAAGAGCATTGTCTCCATGAGTGAGGAAAATCTGGAATTCTTTTTGAAAGGAGGAATTAGGACAGAATATCAATCAGGCAAATACAGAGTCTCCCACAATATGAAATTTGAAGACAGGAATGTATTTTTGTTTCTTTATGTTCCTTTACAAAAGACAGATGATTCCAGGAAGACGATAGAGAGTAAAAGTACTACAACTAAAACCAAAAGGACATGGAGAAAAGGTGGGGAAGGGTGTTAGAGCAAAGAGCAGAATTTCTCAAAACCGAGTCTCCTAAATTTTTGAGTAGGAGTGGGACTGAACAGACTGAATGAAAGTTTCCAGAACCACATGTATGGTCTTCAAGCCAGACATTTCAAATGAATATATTGTTTTTCTATGAATTCACGAAGACTAAACTGGTGTTGGCTAGAAACCTTTCAGGTCTTTGGATTTCTGCCCAAGGTGTAACCTCCCTTCCTTGTCTCTAAAGAGTGAAAGGGTGAGGGAGAATTCTAGCAATGGGATTCCTGAAAATTGGCAAAGCCTCAGATAAGATAAGCAAAAGGCCAAAGAAGTGAAAGCTACAAGTTTCTCCTAAACTCTATCTCTGACTTTTCAAATGAATGGAGCCAGGTCTGGCTCACATACACAAATGGCAGGTTGAGTGTAAGAGAGAAACGGTGTTTGACCCAGGTTCTGAATAACAATAGTCTTATAATCAGGAAAGCTTCCCAGGAGGCACAATAGTAAACAATCAGCCTGCCAATATAAGAGACACAGGAGAGGCAGGTTTGATCCCTGGGCCAGGAAGATCCCCTGGAGGAGGAAATGGAACCCACCCCAGTATTCTTGCCTGGAAAATCCTACACAGTCCATGGGATCACAAACAGTCAGACACGACTGAGTAACTGAGCATGCAAGCTGATGAAAAGACTGCAGAGGACACAGGTGAAAAAGACAGGAACAAAATAAACATTTGTTAGCTATTGTGCAGCTTTTTCAAAACCTCACAAAGGCATGAATTAATTCTGGTACTGCTCAGCCAGTGTAAAACTGAAGAACTGTGTAAATAGAAGGTGGATGGTAGGACCAGGCTTGCCCCTGTCAGTGAAGTTTGCAGATAAGCCAGGGGAGGAGCCAGAAAGATCCATGAAGTAACAGATCAGAGTTGGAGCCATAAGGATGAATGCATATTTAGCTTAATATACATACAGATAGCTAGCTACAGAAATATTCATACAAGCTGGACACTACACAAATATAATGCCTCACTCTGAGAGGCACCTAAAAGTAGATGTTCTAGTAGCAATAAGCACACCCAGTGCCCAGGTCTCTATTTTTAATATTATTCTTCAATAAGAGGAACTAGAGTCCCTTGGAAAAATAGAGGATTCTAGGACTGGGACCTAGAACATATGAGTCTGGAGCATCTTGTGGAGAAGACAATAAAAGACGGTATTTCAAATTAAGCACAGGAGCCAAATGAATGAGCTCCCAAAGGCCAAAATTGGAACAACTTGAGCAATTACGTGTGTGTATGTGTGTATATATATATATAATTAATAAAGTAGTATTACATTATAACACAAAATATAAAATGTCTATGAGTTACTAAAACTGAATAAATAAAATGGGTGGTAAAAGGCAAACCTGTGTAGAATTAAAAATCATCTACACCCTCAGGAGGTTAAGCAAAATTTTCTATTCCTTACTTGTGGGCTATGCCTAGTGACTTTCTTCTGAAGAGTTCAGTACACGATGAGGGGGAAAGAGTAGGTTTATAGTGGAGAAACCTGACAACCACTATCCCAGCCATATGATCAAAGTCAACAGAAATAGTGACAGATCGTGTTGATCACAGGGGCTCTTGATATGACATGATGAAAAAGGCAATCTATTTCTGTGGTCTTTCTCCCAGAAACCCATAACTCCAGGCGAAGCATAAGAAAATTCTACCAGGAGCATCCTAAAAAAACGCCTGACCACTACTCCTCAAACTTGCCAAGGTCAACAGTGAGGAAAGTATGAGAGACTGTCATGGAGTGCTGATTAGATATGGCAAGAAAATTTCACGTGGTGTGCTGCATGGGATCTTAGAACAGAGAAAGAATTTTAGGTAAAAACTAAGGACATGAATTTAAAAACACTTGCTCCTTGGAAAAAAAAGTTATGACCAACCTAGACAGCATATTAAAAAGCAGAGACATTACTTTGCCAACAAAGTTCCATCTAGTCAAAGCTATGATTTTTCCAGTAGTCATGTACGGATGTGAGAGTTGGACTATAAAGAAAGCTGAGAGCCGAAGAATTGATGCTTTTGAACTGTGGTGTTGGAGAAGACTCTTGAGAGTCCCTTGGACTGCAAGGAGGTCCAACCAGTCCATTCTAAAGGAGATCAGTCCTGGATGTTCATTGGAAGGACTGATGCTGAAGCTGAAACTCCAATACTTTGGCTACCTCATGCGAAGAGCTGACTCATTGGAAAAGACCCTGATGCTAGGAAAGATTGAGGGCAGGAGGAGAAGGGGACAATAGAGGATGAGATGGCTGGATGGCATCACCAACTTGATGGATATGAGTTTGAGTGAACTCCGGGAGCTGGTGATGGACAGGGAGGCCTGGCGTGCTGCAATTCACGGGGTCGCAAAGAGTCGGACACGAATTAGCAACTGAACTGAACTGAAGGACATAAATGAAGGATGACTAAAAGGACAGACTGTATTAATAATAATGGATCAGAATTGGTTCATTAACTGTAAGAAATGTACCACTTGATATTAATACTGGATTGGCCAAAAAGTTTGTTCAGGTTTTTGTATGCTTTTATGAAAAACTGAATGAACTTTTTGGCCAACCCAATTAGGGCAGACTGGGTGGGGGCATATATGGCAATCCCCTGGAATGTCCTCTCTATTTTTATTAACATTAAACAATATTAAAATTTATTAAATCTAATAAAATAATACAAATGAATATAAATCTCATTAAATCTAATTAACATTAAAATTAAAATTTATTAAATCTAAAACTTAGAGTAATGCCTACTTAAAAAAAATTTGAAGGTCCACATCAGATTTTGATAAGACATACCTATTCACTTCCATGTCAAGATTCTGACTTTCAACAACTGTGAAATTACTGTCAACTGAAAAGAACTTGTGTTAAAAAGACGTTTACTTGGAGAAGGAAATGGCAACCCACTCCAGTATTCTTGCCTGGAGAATCTCATGGACAGGGGAGCTTCGGCGGGCTACAGTCATGGGGTTGCAAAGAGTCAGTTATGACTTAGTGGCTAAACTGCTAGGTTTATATATATGTCTTATAGTAGGAAAAGTCTCTAAAAATTTTTCACCTTGCAAAACTGAATCTCTATATTCATTGAATGACACTCCTGCTTTTTCCTCTCCCCAGCCCCCGGCAACTACCATTTTCCTTTCTGCTAAAGAAAAAATATTTTTGAAAATATAAGATAATTTTAACTTTTTCAATTTTAAGCTTCATTTTCATATACTGGAGAGGGTGTGGAGAAAAGGGTATGCTTTTGCACTGTTGCTGGGAATGTAAATTGATACAGCCACTATGGAAGACAGTATGGAGTTTCCTTAAAAAACTAGGAATAAAACCACCATATGACCCAGCAATCCCACTCCTAGGCATATACCCTGAGAAAACCAAAATTGAAAAAAACACATGTATACCATTGTTCATTACAGCACTATTTACAATAACTAGAACATAGAAGCAACCTAGATGTCCATAGACAGATGAATAAAGAAGTTGTAATATATATATACAATGCAATATTAGCCATAAAAAGGAACACATTTGAGTCAGTTCTGATGAAGTGGATGAACCTAGACCCTATTATAGAGAGTGAAGTGAGAGAAAAATAAAGATAAATGTTGTATTCTAACATATATATGTGGAATCTAGAAAAATGGTACTGAAGAATGTATTTACAGGGCAGCAGTGGAGAAACAGACACAGAGAACAGACGTATGGACATGGGAGAGGGCAGGAGAGGGTGAGATGCATGGAAAGAGTCACATGGAAACTTACATTACCATACGTAAGCCAGGGGTATTTGCTGTATGGCTCAGATAAGTCAAAGGAGCTCTGTATCAACCTAGAGGGGTGGGGTCAGGAGGGAGATGGGAGGGAGGTTCAAAAGGGAGGGGATACATGTATACCTATGGCTGATTCATGCTGGAGGTTTGATGGGAAACAACAAAATTCTGTAACAAAATTGTCCTTCAATAAAAAAATAAACTAATTTTAAAAGAGGATAAAAAAATAAATTCAAACTGCATATATGTTAATAAAATTGTATCTTAATATTTTAATTCTTTAGACATTACTTTTAATAGAACACAAATTATATGAAAAATCTTTGACTGTAACATCTTAATTAGTGATTTAGTGCAATGAAGGCAAAAGAAATTTTATGGAATATATTATTTTGTATGAAAATAAAAGATCTTTACTAACACGGGCTTCTCTTCTATGACATCTAAAATAACGAGACAAAGCTTACTTTTAGATTTTCCTAGCAAATTTTCTGTTTCAATAATTTGTGCATGGGTGGCATTTAAATTCTTGTAAAAACTTTCAGAGTTTCTGAGTAATCACACATTTATCAATTATAAAGGAAATGCTTAAAAATTTTTTTTGACCATTTTTAAAGTCTTTACTGAATTTGTTATAATATAGCTTCATTTTATGTTTCGGGCTTTTTGACCGAGAGGCATATGAGAGCTTAGCTCCCTGACCAGGGATGGACCTTGCAGCTCCTGCACTGGAAGGTGAAGTCTTAACCACTGGGACCCCCAGAGAAGTCCCTATAAAGGAAGTTCTTTGCTTTCCAAGTTTAATCTTGTCTTAGAAATGTAAAAGTCACTGATCAAATTCAATTCACATTTACAAATTAGAAATCTGAAGCCTCATGGGGTCTCTGCCTAGTTAAAAAGAGAATCAGCTTCAACTTTGGACCTTGACTATGGAATGCTCACTATTTCAGCAAAGAATTACAATATTCCATAGATTCTGAATCATGCCTTTCTCACCAAACCACTGAAGATTAATTATGTGTTTTGCTCTGTTGCCTCTTTTTTATGGAGTTATTACTCATATTCTTGATTTTAGTAATAATGGATCTTATTACTCATATTTATAATTACCCCAACATCAAAGATACAGTTATGAAAATAATCTTTCCAGGTCAGGGGGGTTCCCAAACTCTAAGCTGCTTCAGAGTCACCTGGGATGCCTGATTAGACTGCAGATCCATCCCCTTCTGGCCCCAAGACCTGGACTGGATCCCTGTGCTTGGGATGCATGTGAAAACACACTTCCCCAGAGGGATTCAGATTCAGGCAGTTCATGGACCACACTTTGAGAGATGATTTGGAGCAGGGTTTCTCAAGCTTTAACATGCCCTTGAATCACCTGGGGATCTTGTTAAAATGCAGTTTCTGATTGGACAAGTCCAGGTGGGGCTGATTCTGTTTTTATAACAAGTTCCCAAGTGACTGGATTCAGCTATTCCTTCAGGTAGCATAGGTCTACTTAACAGAATCCATTATTACTAATCTTATTAAGGTTTGTTTTTTTTTAAGTCACAGGTTATTGCATTATAGAACCCTTTTTAGAATAGCTTTTTCTTTTTAATGGAGGCAAAATACACATAACATACAATTTACCATTGTAACCATTTTTTAAGTGTACAGTTCAGCTACATTAAGTAGATTAACATTATTGTGAAACTAGTTTCCATAACTGTTTTCTTGTTGCAAAACTGAAACTTTATACCCATTAAGCAAGTCTTCAGTCCCCTCTCCCCCAATCCCCATGTCAGAGATGGATTCCTGTGCATTCTCTCAGCTCAGACTTCTGTTCTCTCAATTTCTTTAACCCAGTATAGCGCAGTTTCTATCATTTCAACAATGTAATCAGTATAAAAAGTTAATACTAAGACAGTCTACATTCACCACCAACCCTGCTACCAAGCAAGACTAACTCTTTGATATTTGATGGGTATTCCGCTTACAGCACACACGACTTTGAACTAGAATATCTCAAGCACTCTATAGCCACAGGTGGCTAGTGGTCACCATTGCACTAGCTTAGCATCAAGTTTTTGAAATCAAGGCTACCTTTCAAGGAATGATGAGTGGAATGGGGACAAGCTGAGGTTATAGGGGAAACTCACTCCAAAGAAACAGGTCTAAGCAGAAATAAACATAAGACTGAATATACTGGGAAGACTATATGCACAGTTCTATATGCCATCACAATATCATATATTTAATCACTGAAAGTGAAGTGAAAGTGAAGTCGCTCAGTCGTGTCCGACTCTTTGCGACCCCATGAACAGTAGCCTGCACCAGGCTCCTCCGTCCATGGGATTTTCTAGGCAAGAGTACTGGAGTGGGTTGCCATTTCCTTCTCAGGGATATTAAATTTGTTACTGTGGTTAACTCTGTTTACCAGCAAACATCGCTTCTTCTCTTATTTCTCTTTTTGCACTTCTCATATTATAATTTGTACTCATGATCATGCAATTAATTCAAATGCAGAAATTTAAATAAGGTTTCCTTCATATCTACTCATCATTAGCCTCGTTCAGTCTTCTATATTTTTGAGAGATGATGTGAAAGGCGCATACTGAAGAGATATCCTGTTCAATTCTCTATTTCATCTCTTGAAAATGCAAGTATCCTCACTGGCGGCTTCCTCCTAACACGTCTCTTTCTTTCTGACTTTCTAAAAAATTCCATAACTGATGGGTTTTAAAGATGCAATTGATGGGGGTTATATCACGGAGCTTTTAAAAACCCACATAATTGACAACAAAATACCAACTGGGCTGATGCTTGAGGACACAAGAGAACCACCGGTGATCACCAAAACCTTAAATTATACAGAGAAGTAAAAACATACAGTGTGTTTTGTCCACACACCTTACTCAGAAACCTATGTGTGAGGCAGGCTGTAATCAAAACAGGAAGAGGCATTTTCACAGATAAACTTCTCAACAAAGTTATGGACTATCATTATGAAGCCTCTGACTTGCCCTTCTTCCTGGCTCATCACCATGTGGCCTCACTTCAACGATCTCCAATAATTCTTTTTTCAAGGTCAGTAGCAATAAATTCATGAGTCTCTTTTTCAGCCCTCAGATCAGCTGTCTGTCCTCTGCTATATCATTTTCTTCCTTAAGTTATGTCTTCTCAGGCAATACGTGTCCTCCCACTCTCTGTCTGAAGCTAGTCATTCTGTCCCTCTCATCGACTCCTCTCTGAACAACTGATTACAAAGGAAGATTCTGTCCTCAGCTTTCTGCTTGGGCTTTCTCATATTTATCAGTCATGTCCAAGCATTCAACAGCTTCCACACCTCTCCATGGCGACCTTTCAGTTGCCAGTTCCATTCCTTTGCTGGACACCCACACGGAGAACATTGCTTTCAGCAACTGTATTAGATTAGAATCCAATACAATACCAACTGACCATCAGCTCCTGGAACTGTACAATACTGTACAAAGAACAATAAGCAATTCCTTATTGGGCCAAAATCTCTCTTATGTGGAAGCAATATAAGGGAAGAGACCACCATTCAACTATTTTTTTTCCACATACAATTCATTTGCTGTTTTACAACTTATGGTTTCAAAGGCGAAAGCGAAAACTGTTAGTTGCTCAGTTGTGTCCTACTCTTTGAAACCCCATGGACGGTTGCCCGCCAGGCTCCTCTGTCCATGGAATTCTCCAGGCAAGAATGATGGAGTGAGTAGCCATTTGCTTCTCCAGGGGATCTTCCTGACTCAGGGATCGAATCTGGTTCTCCAGCATGGCAGGCAGATTCTTCACTGTCTGAGCCATCAGGGAAGCCCCATGATTCCAAAGGCTTTCGAATATCACATTTTCATAACTTGTTTGTTGGTATAATAAATAACTTTAGTAGTTCAAATCAAGAGAGAGAGAGAGAGAGAGAGAGAGAGAGCACAGATTCTGAGCTGTTGTGATGATACAATATCTAGCTCTTCTTTACAGCTGGGACTCAGCAATTTGTTTCCTCTAGTTCTGCGGGTATTAGAGCATCTTCCTTGAATCTGGTACTTTGTGAGGTACCATGGTTTTTGATCTCTCACGGTCACATTCCTTTGACTTCTAAGAGGCTCTCTTGGACTCCAATCTTTCCTGCTTGGCCGTGACACGTTCCCTTTGTGGCCTGCTGTAAGGGATCTCACAGTCACCCTGTCCTTTCACCTTGTAAACCCTAGAGATGTGCTCACATTCACCACGGCTTCACTGTAGCTCTTAGGTGGTACCCTGCCGATCCTGATCAGGCTGGATAAGGCCTTTCTCATCCTTTCTTTGGAAGATGTCAGAGGACCCTGGGGGCCAACTTCTTCAAGGGGACGCCCTACCTCACCTGTTTCATCAACTTTCTCTCCCAACTCTCCCAACTCAACAGTCTTCTGAATCCTCGGGAAGCACAATGTTCAAGGCAGTGTTTTTCCTCAACTAAGAGACTTTCTTAACATTTGAAAAGGTGCTCAGGCCTTCCAGCTTCCTGCCTTTCATAGTTTTTTTCATCTTTGCACACTTTTTGAAGTTCTCATGGTACACTTCCTGTTCAATCTCATCATTGACGATCACGCCTTCTTTTGGTTTTTCCCAGGATCTCTTGGCTTTGTAGTCTGGAGATGACTCTCCACCCTCTCTCACCCTATCACTCACCTGTCACCCTGGGCGGCTTCATCTACTTTGTTGATCTGGGAGAGCCGGGACGGGGAGAGAAGGCAACTCTCAGGGTAGCCATTACTCTTCACCACGTCACCTTCATTCGGGTTCTTTCCCACCACTGACACCTCCTCGGCTCCTGTTCTACTCCTTTCTTTCTTCTTTTAAAACATTTTTTCATTTATCTGTGGCTGTCCTGGGTCTTCCTTGCTGTGTGCGGGGTTCTCTAGTCGCAGTGAGCAGGGACTACTCTCTAGTTGAGGTGCGCGGGCTTCTCACGGTGATGGCTTCTCCTGTTTCAGAGCACAGACCCTGGGGCATTCACGCCTCAGGAGCTGCAGCTAGTGAGCTCTGCAGGGTGATGCCCTCTGTAGTTGGGGCACACAGGCTTAGCTGCCCAACAGCATGTGAAATCTTCTTGGATCAGGGGTTGAACTTGTGTCCCCTGTGTTGGGAGTCGGATTCTTAACCGCCGAACCACCAGGGAAGTCCAATACTACTTTCTAATGAAGGCTCAGGGGATCTCTAAGACTGTGCATCACATCACATTCAGCATATTGAGGGAGCTCCAAAGGGTGATGCTCGCTGACAAGTTGGTTGTAGAACCCAGGTCCCCTTTCCCATTATACTCTGCTTCTATTTTGTCCCCACATATTTACCACTGATTCATGTCTCTAGCCCCAAGGGCTGTACCTCTCTACTCCACTCCAATTATCCATATTCCTGAAGATGGATCTCAGATCATGTCACACGTAAAAATGTTCTGAAATTCAGAATTCCAGTAAACCATTTCCTGAGTATAAAAAACATTGTTCTAGCTCTCCCCTCTCCTTTCCACCTATGCATCTGCTCATCATGACCCCATGCCCTGGGTTCTTCATCACTCCCTAAGGTTAGCAGAGGAGTTTCACTGGCTTCATTCCATTTTCCTGCTGGTCTGTCCTAGTACCCTTGACACTATTCATCATCAGTGCTTACAACCAGCTACCACTCCATGTGTTCTCCATGCCAACTAGGCTGTTCCAGCCCAAACCTCTTCTATCTGGGAGACCCCTTGACACCCAACTACCACACTGTGCCCCTTGGGAGCATATTAAGTACCTTCTGGGTTCTCCTGTGTCTACCCTAGACCTGAAATGTCTAGTTTTAGGTGACAGTGGGGGTGTCTCCTGTCTCCTAAGAATCAGAGGAATACATCTTGCCCTGTATTTCAGGGATGTTCTAATTCAAAACTTTCCAGAAACAAAAATTATATCCTAAAAAGATGCAAAACTATTTGGGACAAGAGGAAGTAGATAAGGAGAGAATGAGGCAGAAAAAAGATATCACAGCATTTAACAAAAGAGCTAGCCAGGAAGTATCTAGGATGCGGTATTTGGAATTAGCACAACCTTTCATTGGCATGAGAACACTGCTCTAAATTCCCAGGGCTTTGTTCAAGCATAGCAGAAAGGACTGGAGTTCTGTCATTGTACTCAAATCACGACCTAGGGGAGGGACACAATATCTCACAGAATTTAAAAAAAAAAAAAAAAGTATACATGATTCATCAAGTTCTTCAATAAAAATATGTTTTAGAAATCACCCAGTTCTGAATCATCCTTCAAAAATGACATGGTCTCTTCATTGGGGATGGATCTGGCTAAATAAGACTCTCTCCCGCAGCTACCATTCGACTGTGGACTTAGGAACTGCCACTTAGATTTGTAAATAAGGCTTAGCTTCATTACTGTAAATCAGTTTGCCAGGGCTCACTGCTCCTGAGAGAACAAGAAGTGAATTTCTGGACTTCCAAGGAAGAGGGCTTGGGGCAGCAAATTACTGCATTAAAGCTAATATATATATATATATATATACCAAAAGGTACATCATAAACTATTTAGCAGAGAAATTGGAAAATCCTGATCCCACTCTCTAATCCAGTCTCTTATGATGGTGGTGTCTAGGTTTGGCCCTAGTTACCTGAGTTCTGTTTCATCTGCTGATTTGTTGTTGTTTTTTAGATGCTCAGTCATGTCTGGCTCTTTGTGACCCCCTGGACTGTAACCTGCCAGGCTCCTCTGTCCATGGGATTCTCCAGGCAAGAATAATGGAGTGGGTTGCCATGCCCTCCTCCAGGGGATCTTCCTGACCCAGGGATCAAACTCACGTCTCCTGCGTGGCAGGTGGGTTCTTTACTGCTGCGTCACTTGGGAAGCCCCACACCTGCTGGTGCTCACAAGTAAAGGCAAAGAAATTACTGTGGATCTCTACGGTAATGGAACATAAAGCCCACATTTTAACAAATCAATAATGGACTTGATACTAAGGGGGTACTGGAGTCTGTTTAAAGATACTATAAAAATGCTGGGTGGGGGTAACTAAGGTCAGTTAAAAGATTCGTACAATTTAAAACTATCCATCAGCACCTTCCTCAATAATGTAAGTATCAAAAAACTATTTCCGTATTGACCAAATCCTCCGTGTCATATAACAGAATGAGAACAAGGCTATTCTTGAACCTAGCGATTTTCTTTTATCACTGCAATTTCAATCATGGATGTAAATGAAAATTTCTGCTCACTTTGCTACTTTTCTGCTTGACTGAATTTTGTAATGAAAACGTCTGTCCCTTTCTAACAGAGTACAGGCATCATTCAGATTCTACTCACCAAGCAGAGGGTGAATGCATTTGTTTAGATGCAAGATCACTTAAATATGCATCACTACACGCTACAGCCCACTTAGGAATGCTGCAGTTTAAAATGTTCCTAAGGAATAAGGCAAAGCATCAAAAGAAGGTACATTCAGGTTTCAAACATTTTTTAGCAAGTTCTTCCCATCTGAACACAGCCAGCCCTGCCCTCCTTTCCTGGCTCCCTTCAACTAGAAAGCAGTGGAACTCTGCCAAAGCTCATTCTGTTACCTAAACATCTTCCGGGTCAATGGTCCATAGTCACATGACAACTGCATCTTCAGCTGACCTCTCCAGGGAGCAAATATTTTGAAGAGCAAGAATTCCAGGCATGCAAAAGCTCAGGCTTTGAATCAAAACTAAGTCTGAACAAGCTTTTCAAAGGAAGGCCTTGTTGCACAGAAAAGGCACATAAAACATGTTTGAAGAAGGCAAATCTCTCATTTGAGATTTAACATTTATAAACGAGGAAATTATATATGATTAAGGCTTTCAAATAGAGCAGTAATTTCAGGGTATCTCTCATTCCAAACACTACAGCTTCTGTCTTTCATTCAAAATTGTAAAGATGATTAAAAAGTAGATCAAAGGAAAATTATACTGAAGGTCTCAGTTGTTTTAACCTGGAAATGTTGTGGGTTTTGGAAAACGCTGATGAAAGACTCGATTTTTGGTAAGAATAGCTGGGTATTGGAATCATCTAGAAAAGTATGTGATTTTCTATTTTCTGGCCCAAAGCAGGCTTTCTAATAATGCAATCAGGCTAACAGGTCACTGGATTTACATTATATAAAGTTCCAGGTTACCCACTTAACAGTTTAATGTAGTGTTTACTCAAGGTCACCTTTCCACAAGGCAGGTAGGCATATCTGCCTTTCTCCTAGTCAAAAGATGCATAAGGTCGGTTCCCCCTCTTGGCTTGACACCCTTCCCATTCACGCTATTACATGATTTCTGGATGTTTCATTTTTGATTGGTGTTCAAACTGTCTGGATATTTCAAAGCCTTAGCTTTAAAATTTTCCTAACCAAGGACTTGGCTATTTATACAAAGCCTTGCCTGCATGCTCAGTCTAGAAAATACCTAACGTAAAATCTATATACAGAAGGTCATCTCTTTGGCAAGACAGGGCGGATGTACTGAAAACTCAACTGTACACCAGGTTAGTACAAAAGATATTTCAATAACAGTTCTCATATGCAAATGAACAATCCACTATTTGTTGGTGCTTTTCGGTTGCTAAGACATGTCTGATTCTTCGGGAGCCCATGGACTGCAGCACGCCAGTCCCCCTTGGCCTTCACTATCTCCCCGTGGTGGTAGTGGCTTGCTCGCTCAGTCGTGTCTGACCCTTGTGACTCCATGGACTGTAGCCTGCCAGGCTCCTCTGTCACGGAATTTTCCAGCCAAGAATAGTGGAGTGGGTTGCCATTTCCTTCTCCTGGAGTTTGCCCAAATGTATGTCCATGAAGTCAGTGACGCTATCTAACCAGCTCATCCTCTGCTGCCCGCTTCTCATGTGGGTTTTCTTGGAATCTGAGCACTTGATAAGACTATCCTACCATTTTTGAATCATTCAGGCAGTTGGTTAATTAACATAGTACCACATTAGGACTGTTTTTCATGCTTTGCTTCTAGATGATATAATTTTCTCCTTCCCAGTTATAGAATATTAGTACAAATGGAAGATCTCCTCACAGTGTAATATGGTAATTCCAACACTGATATCACAACTATACAAAAAACATATTTTGTAAAATATTTATATTTAAATTAAAATATTGAAAAACGTTTTGTAAAGTCAAATTTCTAGAGAGAATTTGATTGACTGCATATCTTCATTTCTTTAAAAGGTGTGAGAAATAACTACATGAATATTTCCCAGAGACTTAAGTTTGATTCATCTTATTCTTACATAGGAGTTGTCATTAACCTGCAGAAAAGCCAAGAAAAACACAACAACAAAAGCCCTTGATGATGGTGGGGGTACTTTTGCATAAACAGCTATGTTTCTGCATTGAACTCATTCAAATTCAATTAATTCCTTTGCATGAAATCAAGAGTCCAGGAGCCATTAAGAAAAGCTGAAAACAATCTTATCTTTTGCCTCAAATACATTTTCATCCACCAAATAAATGATACAATAAATCAACAGGGAAAAATAAAAGATGCATATCCCATGCTTATGTGCTCTGTGTTTAATCTAAGATGCCCAAATCCGTCATTTACCGGTAAGGAAATCTCATATACATCTTAGAGGAAATGTCCATGAAAGCTAAAAGCCAATACTCTGCACAGTCTTAGCAATATACTGCATGCTCTTACCCTGAAGGGACAAAGCTAATTATTAAGATTCTGGGAGTCATAGCAAGTCTGATGACCAGTAAGTACTTGGAAGCCTGGCCTGGATTTAATAACTCAGGATTCATTAAGCCAGGCCTTTGGGAAACCAAGGCACTAATGAGGTTTCCTAGTAAGGGTACTGTGAGAAAATGAACAACCCAGGAGGACTCATAAACATCAGTATTGAGAAGGCTGCAGAAAGAAATAAGCCAGAGGAAGAATGGGAGTCAGCAGAGATTGACAAAGCCAAGAGCACAATAACGGTGTGGGGAGAAGTCAGTGATCAGTAGGGATAGATACCGCTGAGATACTGAGAAGGACAGAAACATGTGTGAGCCAAGACCTCATTCACTGGAGTTGAAGGGCTAGATGCCTGACAGCAGCTGACTGGAGGGAGGTGAATGCTGCAAAGATAAAATAGGAGTGGCTGACTGGCAGGTCAAGAAGCACAGCTGTCAACGGATAGAGCAAGGGTGGATGTTAAAGACACGGGATTACGTTACTGACATGAGGACCCAGGGGTCTCTGATGGACAGGAAAATATGAGAAGGCTAAAAGTTGCTGATATAGCAAATGAAATAAAGGGCCTACTGACCAAAGGTCATAATGAAGTCAAAGATCAGATACAATGAAGTGAAAGAACTTGCTGAAGAGAATTTGTGCACTGGTGTGTCTGTGCTCAGCTGTGTCTGACTCTTTGCAACCCCAAGGACTGTAGCCCACCAAGTTCCTCTGTCTATGGGATTCTCCAGGCAACAATAATGGAGAGGGTTCCCATGTCTTTCTCCAGGGGATCTTCCTGACCCAGGGATCGAACCCACATCTCCCACATCTTTGGCATTGCTGGGCGGAGCCACGTGGGAAGCTGCTCTGGGCACTGCTCCCATGCTTCGATTGAGATTCTGGACTGAAAATTTGCAATGAGAACCAAGAATAGAAAAAGAAAAATCAGCTAAAGTTATTTAAATGGCAAAACACAGGATAACTTCTTAGCAGACTCAACATTGAGGCTACTGTATTAAATATGCTTAGAGAATGCAGAGTATCATAAGCCCTGAATAACAAGTAATTCTACTTTCAATAAAGCCAGAGGAAAGAGTCCCTTGATCCACTCACAGAAATCTAGCAACCTAGAGCTAATGAAGCTATCATACAATAAATAAGATCTTCAGTGACAGCCAAAAATAATTCCTCAAACCCAAAACAAGGTTGGGCCATATTCTGTCAAAATAGTTAAGACCGAAGCGGAAGATTTAGAGGAATTCCAGGTGGGTAATGTTTTTGAAAATACATGTACCCTTAATTAATAAATAAGATGGTCCAAATTTTAGTGTTATGAGAATATTTAAACCTCTAAAAGGGGAGTAATTAATATCTACACATCAAACACTTACTCAGTACCATATTCACCTCATCACTTAAAAAAGGCATTTCAATATGATAGGAATTAATGATTAGTTTACATACAGATTATCCTAACTTTTAAGATACAACATAAGAATCTGAAATAAGCTTTTAGATTTCATTATCATTATCAATGATACTTAGAAGTGGGTTTCTGTTAAAATAATCCTTTATTATTAGCATTAAAAGCTAAAGATAAGGACACTCTCCCCAAAGAATCTAATGGTATGTCTTATTTCAGAATTCAGATGCCTCTGATAACATGGGTATCAACCTTTAAAACATAACAGCTTTAAAATATAATTTTACCAGCAAAATGAGTTTATTCAGGAATAGCAGAGGAATTCTAATTTGGGATAATTAAGCTATAGCAAAAATCAGGCTAGCCTGGCAAATGAAGGAGAGCAAGGTTACTTTACACAGGAAAAGAAGGAAGTTAGGAGTGGCTGATCTAACAAAAGACCATTGACGGAAAACAGAGCTTTCAGGGTGGGGGATGGCTTCTCATTTGCCGCACTGCAGAGTCTTACATTGACTGCGCCTGTTGTTGGGCCAGGAGAAAATCTCTCTTCCTCCCGGTGTAGTATCAGACATTCCTGCTCAGAAATGTAAAGCTGTGACAGGTGGTGTATGCATGAGAGCTCCCACTTCAGGGATGCCTGACTCCATTTTATTTCTTTTAATTTAATTAAAAATGATTTTATTTTATGGATGAGTTGCACAGCATGTGGTAGATCTTAGTTCCCTGATCAGGGATCGAACCTGCACCTCCTGCAGTAGAGATTACGAGTCTCAAGCACTAAACCACCAAAGAAGTCCCCTGACTCCATTTTATTTGATTTTACTGAGATTTGAAAAGAATTTTTGTTTTAAGTAAAAGATGCTTTTAAGAGATTCAAAAAGCAAATCCCCCAAAAAGGGAAAAATATTTGCCATGCATGTTTCCATAAAAGAATTCCAATCTAGTAAATCCTACAAATTAAGGAGAAAAACAACAAACTTTTTAAAGAAACGAGTGAAAAACGTACGCAGGCTATTAACAAAAGTGGATATCCAAATGGGTGAGTAAGCTTATAAAAACTATTCAAAGTTATAAAACATCTGCTGCTAAGTCACTTCAGTCGTGTCTGACTCTGTGTGACCCCATAGACAGCAGCCCACCAGGCTTCCCCGTCCCTGGGATTCTCCAGGGAAGAACACTGGAGTGGGCTGCCATTTCCTTCTCCAATGCATGAAAGTGAAAAGTGAAAGTGAAGTCACTCAGTCAGGTCCAACTCTTCGTGACCCCACGCACTGCAGCCTTCCAGGCTCCTCCGTCCATGGGATTTTCCAGGCAAGAGTATTGGAGTGGGGTGCCATCGCCTTCCCCATAAATCATCAGGAAAACACTAATTAAAACCACAATGGAGGGTTAAGGTGAGGGAGGGATCTGATTCTATCTTAAAAGAGGCTTTCTTTTTATTAATTTTTATACTATCTTTAAACTAGGTATGTCTAGGTTAGACCCTGTTCCTCAGAAATCAGAGTTTATTGTTCTCTAAGCCAGGTTAAGTGAAGAGGAGCTAAAAAGCCTCTTGATGAAAGTGAAAGAGGAGAGCGAAAAAGTTGGCTTAAAGCTCAACATTCAGAAAACGAAGATCATGGCATCTGGTCCCATCACTTCATGGGAAATAGATGGAGAAACAGTAGAAACAGTGTCAGACTTTATTTTTTGGGGCTCCAAAATCACTGCAGATGGTGACTGCAGCCATGAAATTAAAAGACGCTTATTCCTTGGAAGAAAAGTTATGACCAACCTAGATAGTATATTCAAAAGAAAAAAAAAAAAAAAAGCAGAGACATTACTTTGCCGACTAAGGTCCGTCTAGTCAAGGCTATGGTTTTTCCTGTGGTCATGTATGGATGTGAGAGTTGGGCTGTGAAGAAGGCTGAGCACCAAAGAATTGATACTTTTGAACTGTGGTGTTGGAGAAGAATCTTGAGAGTCCCTTGGACTGCAAGGAGATCCAACCAGTCCATTCTGAAGGGGATCAACCCTGGGATTTCTTTGGAAGGAATGATGCTAAAGCTGAGGCTCTAGTACTTTGGCCACCTCATGAGAAGAGTTGACTCATCGGAAAAGACTCTGATGCTGGGAGGGATTGGGGGCAGGAGGAGAAGGGAACGATCGAGGATGAGATGGCTGGATGGCATCACGGACTCGATGGACGTGAGTCTGAGTGAACTTAGGGAGTTGATGATGGACAGGGAGGCCTGGCGTGCTGCGATTCATGGGGTCGCACAGAGTCGGACATGACTAAGCGACTGAACTGAACTGAAGCCAGGTTAAAACAAACAAAAAAAACCAAAAAAACCTTATTTTCTACCTATTCTGAGATTCTTAGGTTACTTCTTAGTTGTTAAATAAAACCTGTTCTTCCTCTATTGATCAATATTTATTTCTGTAATCTTGTAGATTCCTTTAGGCATGTGAAATTATGGTTTTATAACCTTTGTCTTCCTAGTGATTAGGCTATTCCTTCTTTAAGTTTTCTTTCCTTTAAAAATATTCAGCTAACTCCTCAATCCATTCATTGAATATGCCCTTATTCAATGTACCACGACATACTTAAAACTCTTGAAAGATGTTTCAGTGAATGAAACAAAAATTTCAGCTTTCAGAGAGCTAGCATTTCTGCTTAAAGACAATTATTTCCAAAGTTACCAGCACTGCAGGAAAGCCTTCTTAGTCTTCAGCACCACGTATTGTTTATTCTCAATATTGCTCTACAATTATTCTTTTCCCTCAAGAGGCCCGCAAATCCACTAATTTAAAACTTTCTCCAACCTATTACTTTCTTATGGATTTGCTATTTAAATTCAAAAGATGTTGAGGCACTAAATGAACAGGTTACTAGAATTTATGGAAATATTACTCCAGAGTATAAGGAGTTTTTCCTCTAATCTAACTGTACCATCTATTTAAAGAACTGGCATAATTAAAGGCTTAAAACCAGACTGACTATTCAGATATTTTCCCAGACACCACATAAAAGAAACAATCAAATGAATTCAATGTCTTTGTGAATAAAAATGTGATTTCTATACTATTCCAACATTCAGAGAATGAAGATCATGGCATCCAGTCCCACCACTTCAGGGCAAATAGATGGAGAAAAAGTGGAAACAGTGACAAGGTTTATTTCCTAGGGCTCCAAAATCACTGGGGACAGTGACTACAGACACAAAATTAAAAGACGCTTGCTCCTTGGAAGAAAAGATATGCCAAACCTAGATAGTGTATTAAAAAGCATAGACATTACTTTGCCAACAAAGGTCCAGCCACATAGTCAAAGCTATGGATTTTTCCAGTAGTCCTGCACAGATGTGAGATTTGGACCATAAAGAAGGCTGAGCACTGAAGAATTGATGCTTTAGAACTGTGGTGTTGGGGAAGACTCTTGAGGGGCCCTTGGACTGCAAGGAGATCCAACAAGTCCATCCTAAAGGAAATCAGTCCTGAATATTCATTGGAAGGACTGATGCTGAAGCTGAAGTTTCAATATGTTGGCCACTTGATGTCAAGAGCCGACTCTTTGGAAATGACCCTGATGCTGAGAAAGACTGAGGGCAAGAGGAGAAGAGGGCAACAGAGGATGAGATGGTTAGATGGCATCACTGACTCAACAGACGTTAATCTGAGCAAACTCCAGGAGATAGTTAAAGACAGGAAGCCTGGTGTGCTGCAGTTCATGAGATTGCAAAGTCAGACATGACTCAGTGACTGAACAACAACAAATACTACTTCAAACTTAAATAATCAGCTATCTTAGTCTATTCTAACTTGCCAACAATACGTACCAATACTACCAACACAAATTATGGTCCCCAGAACACATTTTCTAATTCATATATCTTCATCTTCTCTCCACATGCCTCAGGATCCATACCACGCCTCATTCTCTTTCCAGAACTTTCACTGTACACTCCAGTTTTACCTCCTATTTTTACAGTAATCGCTCATCTTACAGAAAAAGTTGTTACCACCTGGTAATAAAGAAAAGCATTAACTGGAATTAGAAATTTCAACACAATTGTGTTTAGGAGAAAACTTCTGGGGAAGAGGAGTGGAGTTTTGATGGTGCTGTGCTTGGGTCCTTGAACAAACGCTTGTCGTGAAATCAGCAGAGAAGACCAGCATGTTTCCAGAGTAAAAACAGTCACAACTACAAACCTGTACAACATCTAGAACAGTGGAATTCTGCCCTAAATTCTGTAAAATAGGTATAAAGTATACAAAAGTAATTTTATAGAGAGTCGTAAGTTTCACCCAAGGAGACACAAACATCTTCTACAGTTGGTACATAAGCTCAGCTCCGTGAAATCACAGTTTAACTCTATCCAACTCAAAGTAAGCTAAATAAGGACACCCCTAACACTAGTTTTACTCACAATTTCTAATCTTAAAAGAAAATTTCTAGATTGAAAATAATGCCTGCAAGCCTAAACTCAACTTCTTCCTGCCACAGGTCAACTTGATAAATTTCTCTGTAGCAAAAAGAGGTAGCTGTGTCTCTACAGAGTTTCTTGCTGAGCTCTGTACTTAAGTAGTACTGAGTTAATAGTATACAATAGTATTTTCTTTGATTTTTCCCACTTCTAGTCTTCTGTATGTGAAGGTCCATTTCTTCCATTCCCACATTCTTTCCAGTATATTTTTATTATCTCTAGAGCATCTATACTGCTTAGACCAGGGGAATGGCATCTCCTTTCCTTTTATCTTACAACTGTTTGCTATTTTTTAAATTTGCTTTTGTTTACATAAAGTTAATCCTCGCCCCATTTTTATATTTGCTTCATTTCCTCTGCACCCATCAGTACTGCATCTTTCGTGAATTCTGTAACAGAATTCTACAACCACTCTTACGTACAGGCAGGTCCATCAGTGCTATTTTTCCCCTGGAGCCCTCCCTCCTGGGATCCACCCCGTTCTCCTCCAATCTGGACTGGCTTCTCTCCAGACTGCACACAACTGTTGCCTTGGGATTTCCCTTCACCATCAGGTTTCCCAGCCAAAGCCTGAGACTCAATGACAGGGGGGAAAAAAAAGAAGGACACATTGTACCACCAGCAAGAGCTGACATTTATCAAGGGATGTAGAAGAGAGGGAAAGTTTAATGAAGCTGCTTGTGACTAGGGTGATAAACAAAGATAACAATTTATTTCTCGACTCTACACTGAGAGCTTGCTCTGTTGAGTACTAAAATTTGAACATGTCGTCATTTTCTTTGATACTGAAATTGAAATACATCTTTACTCGGGCTTCACAGGGACTGTCATCTTGATGACATTTCTAACATTCATGATTTTTTCTTTCTGTGCATACTTTATGCCTCAATGTTTTATGGTCAATTCTTTCATGATATACAAATATGAAATCACTTTTTTAAAAGGTGCTAAACTACCTCAGAAAAATTATTTCCCCAAATTTCACTTCACTAAGCTTGAAATAATTAACCTTTCCTTTTCTAAGAAATATAGTTATACTTTAATGGGTACTATTCAGAGATATTATAGAGATATGCTGTCCCTAATTCACAGGATCAAAACTAAAATTCTTTTAAGTCCACAAAAAAGCATTTCTCAGTTCTTTTCCTAAAGAAGAAATACATCAAAAATGTCCTATACTTTGTGATGGCATTAAGTCCATGTCTAATATATTTTACATATTATTTATATAAAATTTAAAATGTATCTAGCTAATTAAAATATAATGGAAATAAGGGCTTTGTGGCATAGTCTGAGTTAACTAACTGAATTTCATTTGTTACACGGGGTTTAAGCCACTTTCCTGTCTTGCTGCTGCTACTGCTAAGTCACTTCAGTCGTGTCCGACTCTTGTGACCCCATAGACGGCAGCCCACCAGGCTCCCCATCCCTGGGATTCTCTAGGCAAGAATACTGGAGTGGGTTGTCATTTCCTTCTCCAATGCATGAAAGTGAAAAGTCAAAGTGAAGTCACTCAGTCGTGTCTGACTCTTGGCAACCCCATGGACTGCAGCCTACCAGCCTCCTCCGTCCATGGGATTTTCCAGGCAAGAGTACTGGAGTGGGGTGCCATTGCTTTCTCCAATTTCCTGTCCTAGGAAACATAACAATACTTGTCTGTACCACTCTGAAAGTTTTTCTGACATATTCTCTTTCTGGTTACAGTTATTCATGTGGTATAAAGCTAAACGTGGTGCCCTAAATCCTCCCAAATCTTGTACAACTGTTATATACAAGTTGTATTTTCCACTATAGTCCTTTGAAAAGTTATTTGCTAGAAAAAACAGTAAACAAAATCAGAAAAGATCTCAAATATGTTGTTTTGGGAAATCACATGATGAGAATTGAGTTGTAAACACAAAAAGGAAATTCAGTTTCCTTTCTCTGTTGTAGGTAGAAAGTGACGGTAAGCAGCAAACCACTTAAAAAAGATGTTCCCAGAGTGCAAAGAGAACTCTGATGGACATCCATTTCTTTCTTGATTCCCTATCATAATCATTTCAACTCAGTCACACCAGGAAAAGTCTATGAGGAAAGACACAGCGTGAGGTTAAAAGCTGGAAACATTATGGTCCAGTGTATTAAATTTATGTTAAAACAGCAAGACAACAATTTCCAAGATAAAATTATGCAGATGTAACTAGAAAGCAGCTGTTTACTGGTTGGCACAGAAAAGTACATGTTCCCAGACCATCAGATCTGATATGATAGTACTGATTCAAAATACATAGAGAAATTAAAAACTCAAAATATCCTACATCCACTCTAGGTGATGTGTTACTAAATCTAAAGGCATTTTTGCTCTTTTAAAATAAGGTAGGTGGGTAGGTTTAGTTGCTAAGTCATGTCTGACTCTTGCGACCCCATGGACTGTAACCTACTAGGTTCCTCCGTCCATGGGATTTCCCAGGCAAGAATACTGGAGTGGGTTACCATTTCCTTCCACAGGGGATCTTCCTGACTCAGGTATTGAACTCGAGTCTCCTGTAGTACAGGCAGACTCTTTACCGACTGAGCCACCAGGGAAGTTACTTTTTAAATTAAGTAGGTGAAAATGTGACCATGTGAAACTTCAGTTCCATGTGACTTTTTAACTTTCTCGGATGTCAGCATCTGTCTGTGTCTTTATATAAATGGAAACAATCTAAAAACAATAGAAAAAAAAATAAAAGCAATAAAAACAAAATATACTTTTCATGAGTTAAGCTACTGTTTATAAAAGCAAACAGTAAATTATTGAGGTCATAACTTACTTGTATGGAGAACCTCTAATAAGCTTAACTTTAAAAAATTTCATATCCCATTATCTCTTGGAGAGAGTCACAATACATATATACAACTCAAACAGTGCAGGTATTTCATATAAAAATGGTAACCAGAGCAGCAGCTGATTCCAGAGTTTCTACTCATCTTTTTTTTGCTTCTAATTGAATTATTAGCCTTTACTGGACAGTGGCAAATGCAGGAAAACATCAATTTCAGTAATGGATCTATGACACCAGGAAAAGCAGTAATCCAAATGGAAAGGAGTCAAACGTTTTGCAAAGAAAATATTCTCCTTGAATAATAATGATGTGCTTGAATCCTATATGAGATAATTAATAAAATGTTCAAATGACTAAGACAATCTTACTGTCTGGTGCCTGAGGCATAACTAAGCGAAGCGTGAAATGAGAAAGCCAGCTGACTCCCAAGAGAAATCATCTACTTCATGGGAAGAAAGTGACAACAGCAACCTGATACACTTTCTCCATCTAGACAAGGGATACCAGACATTGTAGAGCAGGGAAGCCCACGGCAAATACATGGCTTAGAGGAAAACAACCTAGTGCAGCACTTTTCCTGCACCTGATAAGGTCAGGAAGGTTACATGCTGAATGTGACAGGCATTTTTCTCTCTTCTAGCTTTGTTTTGAATTTTAATATGCTTAATATTAAAGACAATCTTCTTTTGCTTTCTAGGTAGTGCCCGTCTGAGAATTAACTTTGGTAAAATAATCTCTTTTGTGTAAAGGATTTATTTGGATACAGCCAGAAATTTTAGGTGGTACTTATGGTAACGCTAAACAGTAATTCTTTATTCAAGCAGGAAGTAATACATAAATGTTCCTGTGTGCCCAGTCACTCAGTGGTATCCAACTCTGTGACCACCCCCCCCCCCAGACTGTAGCCCTCCAGGCTCCTCTGTCCATGGGATTTTCCAGGCAAGAACACTGGAGTGGGTTGCCATTTCCTCCTCCAGGGGATCTCCCTGACTTAGGGATTGAATCCATGTCTCTTGCATTGGCAAGCAGATTCTTTACCAGTGAGCCACCTGAAAGTGGAAAGACTGATGCTGAAGCGCCAATACTTTGGCCACCTGATGTGACTAGCCAACTCATTGGAAAAGACTCTGATGCTGGAAAAGATTGAGGGCAAGAGGAGAAGGGGGTGGCAGAGGATGAAATGAGTGGATGGCATCACTGATTCAATGGACAAGAGCTTGGGCAAACTCTAGGAGATGGTGAAGGACAGGGAAGCCTGGCGTGCTGCAGTTCATGGAGTCAGACATGACTTAGCGAGTGAACATCAAACCACACCTGAGAAGCCCCGTATGTAAGAAGGTTGCCTCTCCCTACCATAAAGTGGAAACCTGATCACAAGAAGAGAACCATGGAGCTTCTAGAGATATGGCTGTGGCCTTTATGAGACATATCTACTGTGGGATTTTTTTTAGGTGTTAGTTATTGCCTCCAATTCAGTCTTTCCTCTATGATTTGATTTTATAAATCAGGTGCTTATTGGCTCTAATACAATTTTCTGCTGATACTGGAAGGAAATCTGGATTGCGAATCAAAAATCCTTGGGCTTTGGTCCTGATTCTACTGCTAAACTGATGTGTGAGTTACTGCAAGAAATTCAGTCTTGCTGACTTTCAATATTTGTATCAGTGAAGTGAGACTGAAAAATCCAACATCACCTGCCTCACAGAGTATTTCAATGGGTGCCCTATGCAACTACAAAACGCTTGATAACCTCTCTGTGTAACAGATGTTAAATCTAGGCAGGCACAAAGAGGGAAGGAAAGAAGAAAGGAACAAAAGAGAAAGGAAGGGAAGAAATGGACAAACAATATTCAAACTATTTGGACCATGCAGTATGAATGAAATTTAAAAAATACATAAATTACACACATGTTTTTCCATTCCTTTTCCTGAAAACAAGATACACTGTGCATATTCATTGGGGTTATATTATGAATCACCTTTTGTAATACTTTTAGTTAAAGAATGAAATTTTGCCTTTTGCAACAACATGAGTAGATCTGGAGGGCATTAATGCTAAGTGAAGTAAGTCAGACAGAAAAAGACAAATACTGTATGATAACCACTTATATGTGGAATCTAAAAGAAACAACAAACCCATGAATAAAACAAAAGTGAAGTAGACTCACAGATAAAGAGAACAAACTAGTGGCTACCAGTGGGAAGAGGGAAAAGGGAGGGACAGTAATGGGGTAGGGAAAAAAACGGGTTGTTATGGGATTATATGACATCATGACTGTGAAACTTTTGAAAATTGTAAAGCACTATAGAATTTCCCTGGTGGCTCAGCTGGCAAAGAATCTGCCCGCCATGTGGGAGAGCTGGGTTTGATCTCTGGGTTCTATCACGAAGATTCCCTGGAGAAGGGAGTGGCAACCTGTTCTAGTATTCTTGCCTGGAGTATTCTCTCCAGGCAAGTATTCTAGTATTCTCTCCTCTAACATGGACTGAAGAGCCTGGCGAGCTCTAGTCCAATGGGTTGCAGAGTTGAACACAACTGAGCAACTAACACTACTACTATACAATTTAAAGAATATTTTGTTCAATTTGAAAAATCAGGGGGAAAAAAAAAAAACTGATGGAAAATTTGCCATCATCTAGGGGTGAGGTAGTACGTACAATCCTTCATTTTAATCTAAGCTCAGTAAAAAAGTTGGAGGCATCATGTGTTCTGCTTGTCACTGTCATGTTACGGTCTAATTTTGGGTTCAGTAGAAAAATACCAGGGATTCATAAAATGAGAAAACATGATAAAAGATTCATATAGGCCAGGTGAAGTATATAATGTGGATATAGGCCTACTAGAAGTATATAATGATCATCTAGTCCCATGAGTAGTCAAGAAGAGGTGTTGTTGATGTGCTAAGTTAACACCAGATACTATACCCGGCCTGGGAAAGTGGCTAAACACATCACAAGTGTTGTCTTCTTCAATTAGGAACAAGGAAACTCTTTAACTGCCAAATGTTTAAGAATCTGGTTTTCCGTATTTTCTTTATCATAAATCCATCAGATGAAATCTTCATACACTGGAGATTAGCCCAGTTTCCTATTAATGTCTCAAAGTGTGTGCAGGCATCTACAGTAATCAATAGGTTCTTACAACATTCATGTTTGACCGAAGTATTACAGAATCTTTGTCATTCTGAATTTCTAAGTTTGCTGTTGGGGACTTTTTTTTGAAAGACCCTTTTTAGTTTTTACAAGACATTATTGGAATGTGTATCAATACTTGTCCACATCGTTCTCAGATAAATCCCTTTGTCCTTATTTACAATCACCTTGCCAATGAATATACTTCTGGAAGACATCTAGATGCTGGCTATCAGATCAAAAGCTGCTGATTTCCCTATTGCCTAGCTACATTAAAAAAAAAAAATCAAGCAGGAAGAAACTAATAACCAGGACAGATTAAATGTGGAGTATGACAGTGTTTCCAGAGGAAAAAACACGATACTACATAAAGCAACTCAGTTTTTAGAACAACAGTTTAAAGTAAAAGTCAGTAAAAAGTGAAAGCACACATTTAAATCTGAGTGATCAAACTGCTTCCTCCAGTTTTGATGTAAGCAGAATAACAAAATTTGCTCAACTCTAATTCCCCAATTATCATCAAACAGGAAGAGTAGTGGGCTGTTGTAGAAAGCGCTTTTTGAGAATTAGCAAAATGCACATTAGGCTCTCTCTTCTATGAAGTCTATGTCAAGAAACATACAAGGTGTGAATTCTACTAATTCTAGACAGTTTGGGTACGGAGAATCACCTACAGAAATCGGTGAAATGAAGATTTCTGGGCCCCACCACCAGACATTTTCATTCAGCAGTTGTAGAAGAGGCCCACGATTTTTAATTAAAATAAGCACATTAGGTAAATTCATTCTGAGGCTAGAAGCCCGGAAATACTGCTCCTTTATTGTTAGGACACAGGATACTTTAATGAGTCCAAAATATAGTCTAATACAGAGTGGCAATATGCTGAAGGAAGAGCCTGCATATCTGATCTAATCATTAGAGCATCCTTCCCGTTTATGCCCAAAGCCCATGGCCCATCCACGCCGGCGCCAAGGCCGGCCAGCTCACCCAGGCAGCGGTAGGGAATGACCATGTGTGCGTGGGTCTTGCACTGCTTCCGGCCCCTCTTGCACCAGTTCTGGATGGTCACTGGTTGGTTGGCTTCCACCACATTGGTGATCTGTAGTTCAGGGTAGACCTGGGAGAGCACACAGAGAGGGTACATTGTTACCTGAGGTGGGGCTGGCACACAGGCACCCGATGAACCACGGCTGCTACCTCAAGGGGTACAGGCTGGCCCTATACATTCGATATCTACATACATACAGCCTATATATATACAGGCTGGCCCTATACATTCAGGCTGGCTCTATATATTCTGTAGTCAAGCTTGGGCTTCCCTGGTGGCTTAGATGGTTAAAACAAACAAACAAAAAAAAAACCTGCCTGCAATGTGGGAGACCTGGGTTTGATCCCTGGATTGGGAAGACCCCCTGGAGAAGGAAATGGCAACCCACTCCAGTATTCTTGCCTGGAAAACTCCATGGATAGAGAAGCCTGGTCGGCTGCAATCCATGGGGTCACAGAGAGTTGGACACGACAGAGCAACTAACACTTTGGGGAATTCAGGGTAAAGAAAATGATCGTTCACTCAAAATATGACGCAATCTAACTTTTACTTTACACGACATGATGCAATCTAACTTTTACTTTACACGTACTCCTACTTCATAAGCACCCATTCCAGCTTCACATTTTTTTTTTTTCTTTTTTTAACTTATTTGGCTGTGCTGGGTCTTAGCTGCAGCACGTGGGATCTAGTTCCCTGACCAGGATTCAAACCTGGGACCTCTGCATTAGGAGTGCATAGTCTTAAGCACTGGCCCACCAGAGAAGTCCTTTAACCTATTTTCTAGTGGTTTTGTGGTTTCCACTAAGCCGTGTTGGACTCGTACGACCCCATGGACTGTAGCCTACCAGACTTCCCTGTTCAAACATATTTTCTAGGGGAGATAAAAAAGAAAGGGAGGAGGTGCGAGCGTGCTAAGTCACTCAGTTTGGTTCAATGTGACCCTATGGACTGTAGTCCATTGCGGGGGCGGGGGGGGGGGGGGCGGCTCTTAAAAGTATGGGGTCATGTCAATGCAAAGTTAAATGGGTGTGAAGATAGTCTGTAATGCCCAAAGTAATTTTTAAAACTATTTTTATTTATTTATTTGACTGTACCAGGTCTTAGCTGCAGCACATGGAAACTAGTTCCCTGACCAGGGGTCAAACCCCAGACCCCTGCCTTGGGAGCATAAAGGCTTAGCCACTGGACCACCAGGGATATCCCCCCTAAATAATATTATGGCAAATACACCTGAGAATATTACCATGACTGAAATTCAACCCAACCCTGTCTTAGTCAACTAGGCAAACATTTCACACACAGGATATGACACATAGCAAGATCTCTCCGTAAAAATTCCTCTCTTTGTTCAGAGTAATTTACATAAGAATAATTTATCAAACAGTTATCAGGAATGTCCTTTAGATAAAGAACTGCATTGATGAATCTCTTCCCTTGATAACTAACTACAGCTCTTCACTCTGATTACTGTTCTCAATAAATCATGGTGTTTACTGAACACTTGGAAGAAATGTAAAACTTGATAAACGAAAATGGGTTTATGAAAATATCAGATCACTTCTATTTATTAATAATAAGGAGAAGAGATTTGAAGGAAAAACAGAAACATAAAAATTTGTTTCTAAAATGGTCTTGCCCTTGTATAAATCTTGCATTTCACCAGAGTTGCTGTTTTGCCAGTTAAATACAATGAAGAGAGAAAATATAAGAGAACTGAGGATAGAAGCAAGGAAATGGTTATAATGATGGGTTATAATAGAATCTCAAGTGGGGATGTAGGAAGAGTGGGATACACAGTTCAAAGACTGTAGTATTAGGACTTCCCTGGTGGTCCAGTAGCTAAGACTCCAGTAGGCGGCCTGGCTTTGATCCCTGGTCAGTCCCCTCAATTAAGATGAAAGCTCTCACATGCAGCAACTAAAACCCATCACAGCCAAATCCATGTAGTATCAATGAGTCCTGCTGTGGGCTACAGAATTCTGTCCTAAAGGTACCCAAAAAAAAAAAAAAAATAGTGGGTTGGATAGAAGCAGTAGTTGGACAGTCAGAGTTGAAATTAAGATTCTGGAGGAGGTACAGTCACTGGTATCTGCAAGGATTATAATATGAATTTCAGAGAGAATGGCTGAAGAACGATAAAAGCAAGATCACCGGAGGAATAAAAATCAAGGAACAGAGAAACCGGAATCTTGGAGCATCGAGGTTGATACCAAAATCAGCTAAGAATGATGAAAGATGCGGTTGGGTGAATGACAGAGAGTGAGGGCCTAAAATCTTTGAAGATTGAGGGGATGCCCCTGAGGCAGAAAGAGCCCTTTGGATGCCTCCAACAGATGGAGGACAGGTGGGAACCAGTCCATCCACAGGTTGGGTGGGGGATGTTTTTTAGGGAGGAGGAGGAAAGTATGGTTTGGAGGTGAAAATGCAGGAGAAGGAAGATATCCCTGTGTCAACGCTGGGAGGGCTGTGAGGAAAGAATGACCTGAGAAGGCTTTGAGGGAAGCAGTGACTTTGGGGAAGAAGCAGGTCTCAGAGCACAAAGATACCGTCCACAGTGTGGGTTATGGATAGAAAGAATTTTGCTAATGATTGTCCGTGATGTTCAGAGGGAACTTTCTGTCTTTAAAACGTTGATCTTTTGTTCACTGTGGAGTTTGGGGCATTAATTTTTGACCTTTAAATAGTGCACGAAAATATGACTTATCTTAATTCCTGAGTGCCTCACTTGTCTTACCCTATCCCAACCCTGAGGTCAAATCTATTAAAAAATTAAACCACTGAAAACGAGTGAAAACTGTGGTCCATCCAGACAACGGATTACCCAGCAGGAAAAAGAAAGGAGTTATAAAGCCATGAGAAGACATAGAGAAATCTTGGCTGCTGCTGCTGCGGCTAAGTCACTTCAGTCGTGTCCAACTCTATGCAACCCCATAGACGGCAGCCCACCAGGCTCCCCCATCCCTAGGATTCTCCAGGCAAGAACAATGGAGTGGGTTGCCATTTTCTTCTCCAATAGAGGAATCTTAGTTGCCTATTAAGTGAAAGAAGCCAGTGTGAAAATACATGTATGAGTCCAACTACGTGACATTCTGGAAAAGGCAAAACTAGGGCGACAATAACAAGACCAGTGATGACCAGCAATTAGGGGGAAGGAGGGATGAACAGGAAGAGCATAAAGGATTTGGTGGACAGTGAAGTTATTCTCTATGGTACTCGATACTGTAGTGGTGAGTGCATGTCATTATACATTTGTCCAAACTCATAGAATGTACACCACCAAGAGTGGACCCAACTAGTCCATCCAACTATGGACTTTGGATGATCGTGATGTGTCCATGGAGGTTCATCAGTGGTAATGCGTGTACTATTCTGGGGACTTCCCTGGTGGCCCAGTGGTTGAGAATCTACTTGCCAATGCAGGGTACATGGGTTTGATCCCAAGTTGGGGACTTAAGGTCCCACATGCCTTGGGGCAACTTAGCCCATTATTGTGTGCTGTGCTCAGTCGTGTCTGACTCTTTGTGATCCCATGGACAGCAGCTCACCAGGCTGCTCTGCCCATGGGATTTTTGAGGCAAGAAAACTGGAGTGGGTTGCCATTTCCTCCTCTAGGGGATCTCCTCTTGATCCAAGGATCAAACTCACGTCTCCCAAGTCTCCTGCATTGTAGGCAGATTCTTAACCCACTGAGCCATCCTGGAAGCCCAAGCCCCTGGGCCATAACTACTGAAGGCTGAATGCCTAAAGCCAGGGCTCTGCAACAAGAGAGGCCACAGACGCAAGAAGCCCACGAACCCAACAAAGAGTAGCCTGAGCTTGACACAACTAGAGAAAAGTCCAAGCCCAGCCACAAAGACCCAGAGCAGCCAAAAAGAAATATACGTAAATAAATAGTGCAAAAAATGTACTATTCTGCTGGGGGATGTTGAGAGAAGGGGAGAAGCTACGCATGAGTCAGGGCAGGGGGTACAGAGGAAATCTCTGCACCTCCCTCTCCATTTTGCTAGCCTCTAAATCTGCTCTAAAAAACAGAGCGCTGGTCAGTGTGAAAGTGAAAGGGTCACTCAGTCATGTCCAACTCTGTGTGACCCCATGGACTACTCAGCCCACCGGGCTCCTCTGTCCATGGAGTTTTCTAGGCAAGAATACTGGAGTGGGTTGCCATTTCCTCCTCCAGGGGATTTTCCTGATCCAGGATCAAACCCATGTCCTACGTCGTTTATTGTCTGTCTTTCCTTCTAGAATATAAGCTCAACAAGGGCATCAACTTTGTATTTTTCTTGTTCACTGTTCCCCTCCCAGAACTTAAAATAGTGACTGGTACATTGTACAGTTTCAGTAAGTTTTTATTGGATGAAAACCCCTACCTTAATGTATGGGTACTATCCAACCGACTAAAATTTTACTGAGTACCTATGATGTGTCAAGCCCTGTGCTAGTAAAGTGCAGTGACAGAGTGGTTATCATCTATGATTTTACAGAGCTAACAATCACAGATAAAATTTCAGACAATTTTCTACTGAACAGGAATATTTTATTATTGATAAAATGTTATGTGATTACTTCATTAAGATTCTACAAAATTTAGTTCATTTAGCAACACTTTATAACAAAAGTTTATCTTCAAAATGCTGAACTCTTACCCTAAGATCCCAAATATTTCACAAACTACTTCAATTACTTTACCATCCCTGTTCCTCCATCACAGATTAAGTGATATCAGCAATAGTAGTAGACTGAATATATCCTAGTCTCTACTTTCAAATTTCTCCCAGGCACTCTCCTTTGATACTTTTCCGCACATTTTCTCTTTAATTAAAAAATATAGCTAATTTAATCTCATTAAAAAAAAAACGTTGAGCACGTCTTCCCTATATATAATATGTTCATAGAGATAATCAGACCTTTTGAAGAATTACACACCAGTTCCCCTGATCATAGTAACTTTGCAGTATGCTGATATTACTCAAAGTCAGGTAGGCAGCTTCTAACTTTCCCTCACAAAACACACGGTAATAACGATGAAACACAGGACCTGGGTCACAGGATCCTAATGGACCAAATGGCTCAACACGCTTGTCCTTACCAGGATTTCCCTTAGTCCATGCATTTCTCCAGGCCAGAATACTGGAGTGGGTAGCCTTCCACTTCTCCCAGGGATATTCCTAACCCAGGGATAGAACCTAGGTCTCCCGCATTGTAGGTGGATTCTTTACCAGCTGAGCCACAAGAGAACTGGTTTTTAGAGCAGCATCTAAAACTGCTCTAAAAAACAGAGCCGCTGGTCAGTGTAGTCTGAGGGAAATTCAATGGGGGCGGTTCAAGCTATGTAAACACACAGAGAAGGATATGTAAATCAGATCCTGGATGCGTATTGAGAAAGTTGTTCTTCCAAAACCCTTGCCAGCAACTTAGCGCTACATGGAAACAGCTCCTTCGCCTGATTTTATTTTGTTCTTAAGTAGCTTAACACTTCAACGCATGCATTTCCGTCACAGACAATGTTCAACTTGAAAATGCCACTAAAATTTAATATCCCCATGGCTTTTTTGTCCAACAGAATAAAAGGTGAAGTGGCTTTTGGGGCAGGAATATAATTCTCCCACCACCTTGTCTTGTTTATTACATCACAAAAGTACAGCACTCATGAGTCATAAACTCTGTGACACCAGAGAGCTCGCCCTGAGGGACACGACATTGTGTGCAGTAAAGTGTGAGTTACTGCATTTTTCTAAAGGGGTTCCAGCTGCCACTTCACAGAAATACTACCCTGCTGAGGCTTGTCTCAGGAGCTTTCGCTTTCTACCAAGGAGGACTATGCCTGCAGGAGGCACAGTCAAGTCATATTTCCTTTGTTTTAATTCTAAACCAAAAAACTATCAGTAGGGTACATATTGATAAGAAAACTATATATGTGTGTGTGTGTGTGTGTGTGTGTGTGTGTGTATGGCGGTTCACATGCCTTCCATCTCAGTGTCCTAAGGTAATAACTGGTGCAAAAAGCAGTAAGTTATTTGGTAGGTAATTTTCTAGAACTGCACATGGACCAGTTAAGATGAAAGAGTGCTGAAGAACTGATGCTTTCCAACTGTGGTACTGAAGAAGATGCTTGAGAGTCCTTTGGACAGCAAGGAGATCAAAACAGTCAATCCTAAAGGAAATCAACCCTGAATATTCATTGGGAAGTTTGGTGCTGAAGCCGAAGCTCCAAAACTTCACCTGATATGAAGAGCAGACTCATCAGAAGAGACCCTGATGCTGGGAAAGATCGAGGGCAGGAGGAAAAGGGGGTGACAGAGGATGAGATGGCTGGATGGCATCAGCAAACTCCAGGAGATGGTGAAGGACATGGAAGCCTGGCGAGCTGCAGTCCATAGGGTCACAAAGAGTTGGATATGACTGAGCGATTGAACAATAGCAACAAAACGATCAGAGAAGACAGGGCTTATTCCCTGAAGGCCACCAGAGCTCTACAAAGTGATCAGCCAAACACAGAATTTCCTTCCAGTTTCCATCCTAAAATCTAGGGCATATGTGTTATTTCCTGCACTTTACCTTCTTTCTCTAGGATGGGGACATCAGCGATTGTTAACAGACAGTTGGAGGAAACTAGGAAACCACATGAATCCCATGCTTGGTTTGCCTACTGCTTAACAATGAAAAGGGAAGTGGCAACTACCACCCAAGCAGCCACTTTTATCCTGAGACAAGGAGCTATTAATTCGAATTTGCCAAAGAGAATAAAAAATTGCTGTTCTCAATTCAGGAAGTTTATTTAAAAGGGGGGAGGCACACCAAACATTAAAGACACGTAATTTCTTCTAAAGTACATCTAGTCCCAGTTAGGCACAGTGATTACCACAACAAGCACAAGGAACTTCCAAGTCAGAAAGAAAAACCTAACCAAAAAAAAACACAATAAAAACCCTACTGAGGTTTCTGACAAAAATTTGAAATACTGTATCTTCCTTGGTGGCTTATACGGTAAAGAATCTGCCTGCAATGCAGGAGACCTGGTTTCTATTTCTCGATCAGGAACATCCCCTGGAGAAGGAAATGGCTACCTACTCCAGTATTCTTGCCTGGCGAATTCCATGGACAGAGGAGCCTGGTGGGCTACAGTCCATGAGATTGCAAGAGTTGGACTGTATCTTATTTTTGATTAAACAGTGCCAGTATATGACCAGAGACAAAGAAGCATTTTGATGTTAGGAGACAAATAATTCATGACAAGCATTCTGTTTTCTTTGTGGCGTCTCACACCTTAACATAGGAAATAAAGATATCTGAGATCCCTGAGCTATGCACGTTGCATGCACGGTATGCTCACACAACAAGCATTGCTGAGAATTTGCTAAAACAGCAGGTATTAGCAAAGCCTGATTTTTATAGGGCCCCCATCCTTTTCCAAAATGTCTATTTGATCCCACTGATAACTATTTTTTTAATTATGAAAAAATTCAGATGATGACAGCTTCAGTAATCAATACTTAAAGCAGAAGCAAATTTAGGCTTGGGTCAGTTCCTTGAAAAGCAGACAGTCCACACTTCCTAAAAACCCTTCCTGAATTACACAGGGCAGTCACTGAATAAACACACTCGCTGTGCAACAAGCACACTCTTCTTAAGACCCTTACACTGCACTTCAAATGCTGAGGTCCACGAGGTTCCTCCCCGGGGACAAACCTCCTCCACTCACAGTATAATAGATGTGAACCCTTCTCGCCCACTTCAGGAATGCTTTCTGCTATTTATCGCAGTGTGCCTGACATTCGGGTTAAGTACATATGTGCACCACCTCCCCGTTGAAAATATACTTTGCACAGGCAGGAAACACAATGAGACCCCCACTCGCAGCCTCCCCGAGGTGGTCCACCTTCATGAACGTTGGCTGAATTGGTCAGAGGCTGCCAACATGCCTGCCCCTCTCTGCAGCCCTCCAAGCCCCCACCCCCTTCCTCGGCAAGAGCTCTCCTAAGGGCCCATATTTTAACGCTGCAGCTCCGGCCCCAAAGCTGCTTACAGCCAGAGGAAAGCACTCTTGTCAACCGCGTTCTCCTTGCTTAAGCGTTGGGAACGAACACATCCAGGCTCTGGTTAGCTAAGGCTGGCAGGCAGGGGAAGTCACAGGCAGAGGTGGTGCCTGGCAAAACCACGAGGGGACAGGAAGCAAGCAATTGGAAGAAGCAAGAAAATAAGATGGACAGAGAGAGACACTAGGAGGAGACGGCTGTGGACCCAAGTCACAGAGATACGGAGCGGATGAGACAGGGACCACCTGATTACCTGTAACTCCAGTGAGGAGTGATGGGTCTCCTTCATTAAGCACACCCACTTTTAAATATTTATTTGTTTATGGCTGTGCTGGGTTTTCCTCGCTGCGTGCGGGCTTTCTCTAGTTGCGAGGTGAGGGCGGGGAGGGGAGGGTGCTACCTGCGCGGTTGTGCGCAGGTTCCCCATTGCACTGGCTTCTCTTGTTGCCGGCAAGGCTCTAGGGCTATGGGCTTCCGTAGCGGTGGTGCACAGGCTCAGTTACCCCGAGGCATGTGGAATCTTCCTGGGTCAGGGATCGAACCCATGTTCCCTGCACTGGAAGGTGGATGCCTATCCACCGTACCACCAGTGAAGTCTAAAAAGCCCCCCTCCTTTTAAACGTAAGTTATTCTGGTAGCTTCATCTTCCTTCCGAATGAACAAAACCCAAGAAAAATGCCCCAGCTCAAAAGTTGGTTCACTAATATTCCCTTTCTTGAGCCCTTCAATCTCTGAATCCAAAGCACTTTATGCCATCACTTTTATCTGACCACCAGCCACTCACCTATGACAATGAGGCACCTTCCTGCCCCTTTAGACTATACACACACTCCTTGAAGGCAGGGACGGTATGATTCATTTTCTGTTCCCTCAGTGGTGGTCAACACTGTAACAGCACAGTGATTGCTTGATCAACAGGTAACAAATATTTCTGGCTAAGTTCAGAATCCATTAGACATAGGGAAATCTACAGGCTGCCGTCTATGGGGTCGCACAGAGTCGGACACGACTGAAGCGACTTAGCAGCAGCATATATTAAGAACCCATTGGATATTATCAATGTGTAAGATAATCTGAATAGTATGATATTATTGTTGGATTATAAGCTTTTGAGAAAAATAAGCACCTCAGTGTCGTCTAACATTGTTCTCTGAAGTATGATGTGGCCGCTTAGTCGTGTCCAACTTTGTGACTCCATGGACTATAGATCACCAGGCTCCTCTCTCCAAGGAATCCTCCAGGCAAGAATACTGGAGTGAACCAGAATTGAAAGATACATGTGTACCCCAATGTACATCACAGCCCTGTTTATAATAGCCAGGACATGGAAACAACCTAGATATCCATCACCAGATGAATGGATAAGAAAGCTGTGGTACATATACACAATGGAGTATTACTCAGCCATTAAAAAGAATACATTTGAATCAGCTCTAATGAGGTGGATGAAACTGGAGCCTATTATACAGAGTGAAGTAAGCCAGAAAGAAAAACATCAATACAGTATACTAATGCATATATATGGAATTTAGAAAGATGGTAATGATAACCCTCTATGTGAGACAGCAAAAGAGACACAGATGTATAGAACAGACTTTTAGACTCTGTGGGAGAGGGAGAGGCTGGGATGATTTGGGAGAATGGCATTGAAACATGTATACTATCAGGTAAGAAACGAATCGTCAGTCTATGTTCGATACAGGATACAGGATGCTTGGGGCTGGTGTACGGGGATGATCCAGAGAGATGATATGGGGTGGGAGGTGGGAGGGGGGGTTCAGGATTGGGAACTCATGTACACCTGTGGTGGATTCATGTCAATGTATGGCAAAACCAATATAGTATTGTAAAGCAAAATAAAGTAAAAATAAAAATTAAAAAAAAATAAAAGAATACTGGAGTGGGTTGCCATTCTCTTTTCCAGGGGATCTTCCCAACCCAGAAATCCAACCTGGGTCTCCTATGTTGTAGGAAGATTCTTTATTGTCTGAGCCACTAGAGAAGCCCTACCAATAATAGTATCTTACATAAAAAGCAAAGGATTATTGTTAATAAATGTAAAAGTCAGGCTCTCCCTAGGCTAAGGGGGCCCATCTGACTGGGCCAGGCATCTGTAACAAGCAGCTAACTACTCTGGCCATATAAATATGTTTTATCTTTGACAGCAAATCTATCTGCACATAAATTTTAAAAATTTAAGGGAGTTGAAGAAATTTCAAATACCAACAACCAGGAGAGGCAGAGTAGAAACCATCTTAGATCCATATTAGAAGGTTATGGTTGGTAACATAATTAGCTTTCCCAGGAAAATACCTTAAAAACTGGGTCACCATCAGAACATTTTCATTCTAAATTTAAAAATTTAGAGTCTCCATTTCTCTCTTTATCTGAATTGAAAAAATATTAATCTCAGACAAGATGATATTTAAGTTTAAATAAGCAAACCAAGAAAAGATATGGATGATATTTAAGAAAGCCAAGAACTTACATATACAAAAATATAAAAAATATATCTTTAAGACATGTACTATTAGAGTCCTACAAAAGCATTCCTTCATTAGAAATATTAAGGACAAACAGGGGACCCCTTGGAGTATCATTTTGCAACAGGCTACCTGGGACAAGGGATTAATGAATGCCAAAAGTTGTATTTACACACAACTTGACTAAACCACCACCACCTTGGTACCAGGTCTGGACCAAGGATGCTTCCAGACCACAAAATCACATGTGGCCAATAAAAGGCTTAGCACAGTTAATGGTCAGGGTTGTGTGCGTTCATACTAATTCTGAAAGGAATTTGCTTACTGTTCTTTCTGGTCTTTCAACACTTAACAATCCACTTTTAATCAAATTCTCCAGGATATTTCTTTTTGAAAAAAGCTTCCCCGGTGGCTAAGTGGTAAAGAACCTGCTTGCAATGACGGAGATGCAGGAGATTTGCGTTCGGTCCCAGAGTCTGGAACACGCCCTGGAGGAGGGCATGGCAACCCACTCCAGTATTCCTGCCTGGAGAATGTCATGGACAGAGAAGCATGGTGGTTTATAGTCCAGAGGGTCACAAAGAGTCAGACACGACTGAAGCGACTGAGAACATATGCTACAAATTACGTAGTGTTGTTGAAATGGTGTCTTAAACATGTAAGTCAGAAGTCAATAAATAACATGTGTTACTTTACTTTATCTTCATCAATTTACAGCTGCAAAAGAGATGAGCTTGCCCAAAATAATGCATGGCATCTGAATGAGGTAAGGTAGAGAACTGGGACTCCAGGGTTTTCCAAGAACAAGAATGATTAGATTTTATAATTATTGGAGTGATGAGCACAGAGGGAAAACAATATACTATTCTTTCTACTTTTACATATGCTTGAAATTTTGAATTAAAAAGAACCAAAAGTTTAAAAGTTCTTCCTGAGTGGCTCAGACAGTAAAGAATCTGCCAGCAATGCAGGAGACCTGGGTTCAATCCCTGGGTGGGGAGATCCCCTGGAGAACTCAACATTCAAAAAACTAAGATCAAGGCATCTGGTCCTATCAATTCATGGCAAATACAAGTGGAAACAGTAACACATTTTATTTTGGGGGGCTCCAAAGTCACTCTGAATGGTGACTGCAGCCATGAAATTAAAAGACACTTGCTTCTTGGAAGGAAAGCTATGACAAACCTAGACAGTGTATTAAAAACCAGAGACATAAATTTGCTGACAAAGGTCTGTATAATCAAAGTTATGGTTTTCCTAATAGTCATGGGCAATGTGAGAGCTGGACCATAAAGAAGGTTGAGAGCTGAAGAACTGATGCTTTCGATTGTGCTAGAGAAGACTTGAGAGTCCCCTGGACAGCAAGGAGACCAAACCAGTCAATCCTAAAGGAAATCGACCCTGAATATTCACTGGAAGGACTGATGACAAAGCTGAAGTCCCAATCTGCTTCTGTTTGTGTTCAAGTCTGTTTCTGTTCCATTGTGTCATAATTTAGATTCCACGTATCACTCAGCTGTACAGCAGAAATTAATACAACATTGTAAATCAACTATACTTGGATCAAATATTTTTTTAAAAAAGAAAATATATCATAAACTTAAAAAAATAAAACGCCCTCAAATTGGTGACAGCCCTGAGTACTCAGAGAGCATATTAACTCTAAGTTCTAAACAACTTTCACTTCAGCATCAAAACCGAAACAAAGCATGTCCAAGTCAATCTATTTCTGTTTCTGGATTAAAATAACATAGTCTCTCCTCTACAATTTTCTGGAATACAAAAAAAAAAATCCCATCTCAAACTGTTTCTTAACATAAATTCTTGTAGTAATGAGAGATATTAGAGGCTATATCTAATCTAATTGGAAAAGAGAACTGGAAGCTGAAATTGCTCTCTGATTACAACTTAATGAGGAGCTGAGAGGCAAGACACAGCTGATGAAACACCACCGCAATATGGGAAAGACGTGCACTGCTGTGTTTTCACAATGACGACCTCATCTAAGAGCAAGGGACAGAAAACGCTTCAGGGCACCAGCCCATTTCCCATTAACGTGGCCCAAGTCTGTTTCTGACACTGTATGTAAATATACTGTCATATGCATACATTCATACTCAACAGTTGGAAAATATTGTGCAAGAACTCTGTTCAAAGTATGAGTCACTATTATACCAACACGCTGAATGCAAAGACAAACGGGGGAGGGGGATACCAAAATAAACAGGACAGGACACGACTGAGAACACAAATAGATGTGTCCACATATAGCCAAGATCCTCACTGTCTTTCTGTTAATTTAGGGCTCATTTTCTCATTTTTAAAATGTACAAACTATTGTTAACCAAGTATGCTCCAATATAAAATAAAAATTTTGAATGCACATAAACAAAAGAGCTTTTTAAAAAGCCCATAAAAGGAACAAAATTGGGTCATTTGTAGCGATGTGGATGAACCTACAGTCTCATATAGAGTGAAGTCAAAAAGAGAAAAACAAGTATCATATATTAGTGCATATATAGAGAGTCTAGAAGAAGGTACTGATGAACTATCTGCAGGGCAGGGATAGAACACACGTAAAGAACAGTGGGGAAGGAGACGGGGGGATGAGCTGAGGGAGCACACACACGTGTGCAAAGCGTCCAGTCTATCTCAATAAAGCTGAAATGAAGAAAGAAAGCTACAATACAAGCAAAACATTTTTAATAAATAAGAGGTCAAATATAAAAGGCCATAATATCACTGCAAATGTGTAATAACTGAGTATGCATTTAGGAAACAGCTAGAGAGTAACAAGGACAAAGGTTACATGAAACATTAATCTGATTAAAAATGATTAATGGTGTGCAAAGAAATATCCAAACTGATTTCATCTCTTTCACCTCTGAATCCTATGGTTTGTACAAGCAATCCTTATAGCTATCCAGACCAATAATGCAAAAAATGTATCTGTATTCATGTACAGGTGAAAGTCACTCAGTCACGTCTGACTTTTTGCGACCCCATGGGCTATACAGCCCATGGGATTCTCCAGGCCAGAATACTGGAATGGGTAGCAGTTCCCTCCTCCAGGGGATCTTCCCAACACAGGGATCGAACCCAGGTTTCCCACATTTAGGGCAGATTCTTTACCAGCTGAGCCACCAGGGAAGCCCACTCCCATATCCATACATGACTACTAGAAAATCCATGAGTTTGAGCAAGCTCTGGGAGTTGGTGATGGATAGGGAAGCCTGGTGTGCAGGAGTCCATGGGGTCACAGAGAGTTGGATACGGCTGAGCAACCGAACTGAACTGAACTCATATACAGGTAGGGTACCTCTACTCAAAAAATTTTCACATAATATGAATTCTTGCATCTTTCAAATACCAGAACAACTATTCATAGGTGCTTGTCATTTGCGGGTCAGTTTTAAGTCTACAAAGCAGGACGGCACACACAGCAAAAATAATAACGGCCAAGAATATTTCAGTATCTACCGTAGCAGCATGTCTACCATATGCCCTCAAAGTTGATTAGATTAAAAGGGTCACATGTGTTTAATTAAGTTTAACTTCACATAACTAAAAAATGAAGAGAAGACAGCAAAGTTGACAAAGAAGTCTTGTCTGGGGTTATATATTTTAGAGCAGACAGTTGGGCAAAGGAAATTGCTTTGTTCAACTCATCAGCTTTTGTTCGGGCCAGGCACTGGTGTGCTTTGTCTTATGATTCTGTTAATTTATAGACAAAACAACTGTTCATTTAGAGCAAGGAGGTTAAAGAAACAGAAAACACATACTGCTAACTGTGGAAAAGAAAATACTTAGGAAAAAGAAAGGATATCCATAATCTAATAGAAGAGACTAGAAGCAAAGCCATATGTGCTGGAAATCTCAGCCAGCATTCAAGATTTAATCTGTTCAAACTCCCTCCAGAGACCTGTTCCCAGCATAAGCAAGCAGAGTCACTGACACCTGCTCTACACCCCTGAGTCCCAGAAGGTGCTTTGCATATTAGGGAGGGTCAAAGAGCCTGTGTTTTAACTTTTTTCCTTAAAAGAAGACAAAGAACAGAACTGAGACTTTTATTATTTTTCATTTAACTGACAACGTTTAACTTTTACAATACACACCTGTGCTCTCCTACCATAAAAGGGGGACATAGTCTAAGATCCATTAGACAGCATCCTGGACTGCTCAGGTGTCAGAGTGAAGGCTTGCATTTGAATGCAGGTTCTAAATAGAGGCCCATGCTTCCCTTTCACTGCACCGGACCCTAAGAGCTCCCTTATAACAGCATCTGGATGTGAGAGTTGGACTATAAAGAAAGCTGAGCGCTGAAGAATTGATGCTTTTGAACTGTGGTGTTGGAGAAGACTCTTGAGAGTCCCTTGGACAGCAGGGAGATCCAACCTAAAGGAAATCAGTCCTGAATATTCAGTGGAAGGACTGATGCTGAAGCTGAAACTCCAATACTTAAGCCAACTGATCGAAGAACTGACATTTGAAAAGACCCTGATGCTGGGAAAGATTGAAGAGGGGAGGAGAAGGGGACGACAAAGGATGAGATGGTTGGATGGCATCACCGACTCAATGGAGATGAGTTTGAGTAAGCTCTGGGAGTTGGTGATGGCAGGGAGGCCTGGCATGCTGCAGTCCATGGGGTCGCAAAGAGTTGGACATGACTGAGCGACTGAACTGAACTGAACTGAACTGAGGAATCACATATGTGTTCATCTATACAAGAGCGATGGACAGGATCATCTTTCCCATGCCTTTCACACTAGCATCTTGAGACTTGAATTCCCTTCTCTTTTTAAATATTTATTTATTTAGGCTGTGCTGGGTCTTAGTTGCATTATGCAGGATTTTTTGTTGTTGTTTTTGCAGCTCTCCGGCTTAGTTGCTTCCTGGGATGTGGGATCTTAGTTCCCTGACCACCGATCAAACCCACATCCCCTGCACCGCAAGAGGGATTCTTAACCACTGGACACCAGGGAAGTTCCCTGAATCCCCTTCTCTTCTCAATTCAGGTCACCCTTGCATATAGGTTAATCTTTCTATTAGTATTGTGACCAGAAAACTCTTGCTGAAAACAATCACATAGCCCTTACTCACTTCTAGGGTTAGATCCCAAATCCCCACAATCAAGATCGTCTACTTCACAGCCTCATCCACATCTTCAATTTCCTCAATTCTTTTCTCAGTTTATCTCATTGTATACTTAGAAGCTCCTTAAGATCCAACAGAGGCTTCCCTGATGGCTCAGATGGTAAAGAATCTGCCTGCAATGCTAGACCTGGGTTCATGCCCTGGGTCAGGAAGATCCCCTGGAGGAGGGCATAGCAATCCACTCCAGTATTCTTGCCTGGAGAATTCCATGAACAGAGGAGCCTGGCAGGCTAACGTCCATTGGGTCACAAAGAAGCAAACATGACTGAGCAATGAACACTTTCACTTTCTCTGAGCCAAGAATGATATCTGGCCACTCAGCAACACCTGACACAAAATTCTATCCTCAATCAGTAAATATTTGCTCAACTGGCCTGAATTAAATTTGGCATAAAAAGTAAAAATTGGGGATGGAATGATACTTCAGATGAAGAACTGCAGTGTATTTTCAATTTTTTCTTCTCTCAACCTAAAGCCTTTAGTTTAAATAAAACATTATTTGTTAAAGTCTCATTTCATCCAAAAGAAAGAGGACAACAAAATATAAAAGTTCTAATTTTTCTTCCTAGCCTTTATAACATATGTTTCAAGGGGAATATTATCCTAGTTTGGATCTACTTATATTTATAAGACTCCTAGGTTCCTGAGACCAATGGCTAGGTAATATAATAGTTCATTAAGGCAAGTGGCCACTGTAGGCTGTTACATGGTGAATAATTTCCATAGTTATTTTCAAATTGTTTCTGTGATGGCAGCACTTTCTCCATCTAGTATAGAATGAAGGAATTTTTTTTCTACCAAAGGACCACAGAGGAAAACAGTCATCAAGGGAGCGTTTGTTGTGGTCATCTATTATTGCACACAGACTATCCCCAAACTTAGTAGCTTCAAACAGGAAGCATCTCTTATCTCACAGTTTCTGTGGGTCAGGAATCTGGAAGCAGCTTAGCTGAGTGATCCTGACTTGTAAAAGGGTGCAGTCAAGATGTCAGCTACGGCTCCGGTCAAATGAAGGCTTCACTAGACTACAGGACCCACTTCCAAGTAGTTTCCTTGTTGCCTGGCGAGTGAGTGCTGGCTGCTGGCAGGAACACTCAGGTCCGTATTAGCACACGTACATGTCTCCAGAGCTACTTGAGTATCCTCACAACATGGCAGCTGGCTTCCAATACAGCAAAAGTATGCAAGGTAGAAGCCACGTGCCTTTTATGATCTAGCTTCAAACGTCACATGCGTCGTTTCTGTATCCTCCGGCACAGTGTGGGAGGAGACGATGCACGGATGTGAATCCCAGAGGGGAGGCGAGCACTGTTGGGAGCCACCTTAAAGGCGAACTGCACCACAATAATTTAGAACTCCTGACAACTATGTGAATAGACCAAGTGATTCTTCTTCACATGGTATCAGCTAGAGTATTGCAAGCAAGGGCAACTGAATGAGGGCCTCCATTCTCTTCCACTTGGGTTTCTTCCCATGGCTTCCTTCCCAGAGTGCAAAAGGAGAAATTTCCAGGCCTTCTTAAGGCTTACACCCAGAAGTAAACCAGTGTCACTACCATTCCATTCTGCTGGTTAAAACAAGTCTCATGTCCAACCAAACCTGAAGGGGAGAGGGTAACTGCTGGAAAACACAATCCATCAACAGGCAACGGTAGAGCAAGGGCTTCCCTGGTGGTCCAGTGGCTAAGACTCTGAGCTCCCCAATGCAGGGGGCCCAGGTTCTATCCCTGGCCAGGGAACTAGACCCCACATGCTGCAATCAAGGATTTCTCATACCACAACAAAGATTAAAGCTCCCATGTGCTGCAAATAAGACCCAATACAGCCAAACAAAAAGAAACAAGTAAAAATTGAAAAAAAAAAAAAAAAAAAAAAAGAGTACTACTACTAAAAAAAAAAATTCAACAGAATGTATTACCACAGGGTCACATAAAGAATAATCTAGGGTTTGCTTCCTGTTTTCAGGGAGTGTATTTAGTGATCATTTGGTAGGTTTAACTGAATATTGAAGGCCATGTTCACATGTGTATTGAGTGTTATCACAGCACCTGCATCTTAACTGGGTAAAAATAAACTCAGGGCAAATGTGGACGATGGGCCAACAACCCCAATTCTTGCTAAAAATTTCTTTGGAATTCTGTCAGTGGAAAAAACCGTCTCTGCAGGAGAGGAGCTCAGGGTCATTTTATCGGGGGGTGGCTCTGCCATTTTAAGAGGGCTTCCCTTGTGGTTCAGCTGGTAAAGAATTCGCCTGCAATGCGGGAGACCTGGGCTTGATCTCTGGGTTGGGAAGATCCCCTGGAGAAGGGAAAGGCTACCCACTCCAGTATTCCGGCCTGGAGAATTCCGTGGACTGTATAGTCCATGTGGTCGCAAAGAGTCAGATACGACTGAGCGACTTTCACTTCACTGTCAGTGCAGGAAGCAGTGCAGAGCACCAGCCTCATTCAGTCCCAGTCTCTGTGCCAACAATAGGCCGTCCACAAGCAGTTGCTAAATGAGGACTCATGCTGAGTCAGGGACAAGTGTTGGTTAGAATGTTTTGTAAAGCAGGATCTTTAGGAACTGTAATTCTCAGTGACACCTTGAGCCTATAATCCTTTTGCCCAAAGGAGTTTAAGTAAGTCCTAGTCTTCGCTCAGGCTACCTTAACAAACTATCATCAACTGGTTGGCTTAAGTGACAGGAATTTATTTTCTCCCAGTCCTGGAGGCTGGAAGTCTTGGGTGCCAGCAGAGTGGAGTTCTGTTGAAAGTTCTGCTGCTGGCTTGCAGACTGCCACCTTCTCTCTGGGTGCTCACCGCCCCTCTTTGTGTGAGCAAGACAGAAAAAGCAAACTCTGCAAGTTCTCTGGTGTCTTTTCTTATAAGGGCACCAATCTCATCGTCAAGGCCCCACCACCATGACCTCATCTAACCTTGATTATCTACCAAAGTCTCCACCTCCAAACACTACCCCAGTGGAACTTAAGGCTTCATCATATGAATTTTGGGCAAAAGTGAAAGTGTTAGTCACTCAGTCGTGTCCTACTCCTTGTGATCCCACAGACTGTAGCCCAACCAGGATCCTCTGTCCACGGAATTCTCCAGGCAAGAATCCTGGAGGGGGTTGTCATTTCCTTCTCCAGGGGATCCTCCCCACCCAGGGATCAAACCTGGTCTCCCACATTGCAGGCAGACTCTTTATCCACTGAGCCACCAGGGAAGAATTTAGGGGAAGACACAAATATTTAGTCTATACCAGTCCTCAATACACATTTGATGGAGAAAAATAAAAGAATGGTATGCACTGCGCTAATTAAAAAAATATAAAGAAAATTTTTATATCTCAAAAGTGCCCAGTATTTAAATGATGACTAGGCAGAAACATAACTATTATCATTAGCGAACAGGAGGAAATTTATGGGTACCAAGAATGTGGATGAAATGAGATAAAATGCTGATTACACAAACCTAAGTTTCAAACTATTTTCCCAGTCAAGCTTTATAAGGGCTTTTAGACAGGAGTTAAGGTGCATGCTCAGTGGCTCAGCTGTCTCAGACTCTTTGTGACCACATGGGCTGTAGCCCGCCAGGCTCCTCTGTCCATGGGATTTTCCAGGCAAGAAAACTGGAGTGGAATGCCATCTCTTTCTCCAGAAGATCTTCCCGACCCAGGGATTGAAGTGCATCTCTTGCACTGGGAGGCGGGTTCTTTACCACCAGCACCACCTGGGAAGCCTCAATTTTTACTTTTTTCTTCCTAACCTTGCCCACAACCAATGACAGGACCAAAGAAATCAGAAGGCAAAAATGCCAGTATTAATAATAACAACCAGGACTTCCTTGGTGATTCAGTGATTAAGAATCTGCCTGCCAACGTGGAAACACGGGTTCAATCCCTCGTCTGGGAAGATCCCACATGCCACCCAGCAACTAAGCTATGACACCCTAGAACCTGTGTTCAGCAACAGAAGAAACCACTGCAATGAAAGGCTCAAGCACCAGAATTCGACAAATGGCCACCTTGTGTGGCAATGAAGACCCAGCACAACCAAAAAACAAAATAAAAAACAAAAATAATAATAACGACAAAACAACCAGTAGCAGGGAGTACAAAACGAGAGAAGCAGGAGACTCTGAAGGACAAGGACTAGATAATTCACCATCAAAATGCTAATATTTGACACATCACACTAAGGTAAGCACCAACAGACAGGAGGTGCAGCTATCCAGGCAATTCTTTGGAAAAACAAATTAACAAGTGAGTTAAACTGGTTAGCAAAAGGTCGAAATGAGGTCATAGTCATGAGTTCAGTCGCTTTCATTCTGTCCTAGGACCACAGACTGCTCACAGCTGCCTCTCTGACTCAGCCAGCTGTCTCTAAAACATCTGTGTTTTGGTCACAAGAGGAACTGAGAACATAAAGAAAAAAATGATTCATCACTATTGAGAGAAAATAATCAGTAAATGAAGAGCACCGTAAGTGGGGACAGTTTTGTATATTAAAAAAGGGGAATCTGCACAATGGTAGATGCCACGATATATATACCTTAAAGGTGTTAAACAAAAATACCCGTCCACCTGGAATTCTATACATAACTAAGTTATTGTTTAATAAGAACAACTTCTGGAAATAACTAAGAGGACAGCATTCAAAGAAAGAGAGGAATCAAAAATATAGAAACTGAGATCCTTTGGTGAAAGGATTGGCTGCAAACAATGAATCAAAAGGCAGAACCTACGACTGTGAGAATGATGGCAATAGAACAGACCATAACTTTAAGAATACAAAAATAATATATCTTACAAAACCTGTGAGGAGAGCTGAAAAAATTATGAACATTATTTTCCTTGACTATATTAACAAGGAATCAAACAATTATCTAAAATAAAAACATAGAGTTTAAAGCAAAAAAGAAAAAAAAAAAGATTTTCCAACAGCACACAAAAATATTCAGTCTTACAAATGAAAGGTATTTCTGGTTATAAAAGAAAAATTTCAGACTACCTACAACATGGCAAATAGTAGGAAGACTCTCAAATACCAATAAGGAATGTTACAAGTTTAAAGGTTCTGAGCGAATATCTCACCAGCAACACCGCCCCCACCATACCTTCCCAAAAGTTGTTTAAAGTCATGATGCACTATGAATTTCCTCAGATGCCCATTCTCCGATCTACAAAGCTTTGAAAAGGCACTGTGTGCTTCTAAGCCCACTGTGTTGGGCTGTGGTCATTATTCTATTTTGCCTCCATGCCACTCATCACCCCTTTTTCTGGCAAGAGCTCCTCTCCCTACACCAGGTGGCTCTGCTTGGATTACCAAACAAACCATACACCCTCATGACCAAGACAAGCCAGTCCCAGTACTGAGTCCTTGGTGGCTATGATAACTGGTCCAAAGATAGATGCATGACCAAAAGCAGGAACGAGAACCCCTGCTGGGAATTAAGAGTGCAAACTACCAGGAGAAGGTTGGAATTCTAAACTGGGAAGACACATTCCCAGAGCTACTGGCTGCCATTTTCCCTGACCTCCTAGGGGAAGCCCATCTTATGCCAGAGAAAATGAGGTGAACATAAAGGATAAGGATAAGCAGATAACAAGAGATCCCAACAGAGAAATTCCAGGAAGCACTGAGTTTCGGTTCCAATGTCTGAGGATCCAGTTTCTGGATGCCGCTTTCAAAATTCTGTAAATTATCCCCACCCCAAGATTCTCTCCATCAGTAGGAAAAAATATTCTCCACGTACAAGTAGATTTCAAGCACCTGTCAACATAAACTGACTCAATTCACCCTTGTTCCTCATTTTTCTTTCTAAGACTCAGCTAATCACTTATGAACAGGATCTCATTTCTCTCTATTTCTACTTGAGCCTAGTTTTCATATGATGGACACTTACTCTTCCTACAATTTCCTCAGCTTAGGTTCCTTCCCTTTAAAAGACAAAGCCCAACAAATAACAAAGCCTCTCCCTTTTCCGGGAATTGCTCACAAGTTCTTTGCCTCTTGGTCTTTCCTCAAAGAGGCCACAGATGGCTGCATCACCCATACATGTCACTCTTCCCATAACCTACCACGATTTTACTTTCCTCCAGTGCTATTCCCTCAAAACTGCTCTCCCATTTGCCAAGTGAGGAGGCTGTTTTATTATAAAACATTGTCCATGATTCAGAAATGGACCAAAGAGATTATGTACTGGGTGTCTCAGCAGTGAAATATAAGTGCTGTCTTCCAGAGTCTGGAAGTGGTGGGGAAAGGAGATCTGATTCCATGGGGTATGTTCTTCTGACTGACTGGCTGTAGGCAACCCTGTTGCAAAGAGTAGGACATGGGACTGGGCAACTGAACAACAGCAACAATAAGGCTACTCTGCATGGGTAGATACTAATCTGATAGCAATGCAAATGTTTCCTGTTTCATGCACTGCAGATCAGATGATTCCTATTCACAGCCCTGTAAATGAAGTCTGTTGAAAAAGAATTTAAATCTCTTCAAGTCAAACTGGACAACACCTTAGAGGTTATCTGATTAATTAATGAATTGAGGAAAACCCTTGATATGCATTCATTGTGCAACACAGTCATAACTTGCCTTGTCAAAAATTATACTTCAACCGCTTCTGGTTTGATGCTGCGAAAGACCGAAGGCAGGAGGAGAAGGGGACGACAGAGGATGAGATGGTTGGCTGGCATCACCGAATCAATGGACCTGAGTTTGAGCAAGCTTTGGGAGTTGGTGATGGACAGGGAAGCCTGGCGTGCTGCAGTTCATGGGGTTGCAAAGAGTAGCACACGACTGAGCAACTGAACTGAACCGAAATTCTGGTCTGCATCCCATTTGCACCCCCATCATTTCTCTCATTTAGATATTAACCTAGCTTGACTTCCAGCACACAATACCTCCTGGTTCTGATCCTCAGTTTCCAGCTACTGTTTCTCCTCCACTAATTTACTTTGATTCCCTTAATGTTGCAACTCACCAGGGTTCTTTCTTAGGATTCTTCCCCAGAGGCATCATGAGGGCAAACACTTGGCAAGGTAGCTTAGTACCTTGTTAATGCTCAATAAGAGTTAGATGGCACCGGCATCATCAACATTATCACCATGTGCCAACATCATCATCATCATTCAATTTTCTGTTGCTAAAATTATTTTATAAGCCTTTCTCGCCCCTGAGATCCCCTTTAAGAATAAGTCCTGTGTTCTACTTATTATTGTATTTTATCCTTGGCACCCAGAGATATATGTCTGAAGAAGGAAGAGAGAACTATTGGGCTCTAGAAAAGTATTTGTATAACCATCTTGCACTTAGATATTTTTAATGAAAGGTATATTTAAAAAGTCACAAACAAGCACTTGTCTCTTAACATCCAGTCAGTCAGTTCAGTCGCTCAGTCGTGTCCGACTCTTTGTGACCCCATGAACCGCAGCACGCCAGGCCTCCCTGTCCATCACCAACTGCTGGAGTCCACCCAAACCCATGTCCATTATGTCAGTGATGCCATCCAACCATCTCATCCTCTGTCGTTCCCTTCTCCTCCTGCCCTCAAACTTTCCCAGCATCAGGGTCTTTTCAAATGAGTCAGCTCTCTGCATCAGGTGGCCAAAGTATTGGAGTTTCAGCTTCAACATCAGTCCTTCCAATGAACACCCAGGACTGATCTCCTTTGGGATGGACTGGCTGGATCTCCTTGCAGTCATAACATCCAAGCACCAGTAAAATTCTTGGGGAAGGTCTGGGACAACTCCTCGTTTCTGGTCCCCTCTCCCACCTGCTAGATCGTGGGGTCTAAGACCCTGACAGCTTTGAGTCACTAGTAGAATGGGGTGGGGGGTGGGAAGAGTAAGCTCCAGTTGGCCGCCAGGAAACTGAGAAACTGGAAATGCAGTCAGAGGGACCAAGCAAGAGGGTGACTTTTGGAAATGCTAATGTAGAGTTATTCTCCTTCTTTAACAACAACAACAACAAAACACCTTCAAGGACACTTTTGTTGTCACAGATGTGAAAGTGAAAGAAGTATTAAGTTACTCAGTCATGTCCAACTCCTTGTGACCCCATGGACTATAGCCCTCCAGGCTCCTCTGTTCGTGGAATTCTCCAGGCAAGAATATTAGAGTGGTTGCCATTTCCCTCTCTAAAAGTGAAAGCTGCTCACTTGTGTCTGACTTTTTGTGACACCATGGATTATACAGTCCATGGAATTCTCCAGGCCAGAATACTGGAGTGGGTAGCCTCTCCCTTCTCCAGGGGATCCTCCCAACCCAGGGACTAAACCCACATCTCCTGCATTGCAGGTGGATTCTTTACCAGCTGAGCCACAAGGGAAGCCTGTTGTTAACAGAAGAGATCAAATTCATTTAAAGGGCTCACGAAGCCTGATGTTTGGACCCTTTCTTACTTCTCTAGCCTAACTAGCTATCCCACGTTGAAGGTCAGGAACGGCGGCAGTAAGGAGATACCCCTCGTCCAAGTTAAGGAGCAGCGGCTGTACTTTGCTGGAGCAGCCGTGAAGAGACACCCCACGCCCAAGGTAAGAGAAACCCAAGTAAGATGGTAGGTGTTGCAAGAAGGCATCAGAGGGCAGACACACTGAAATCATACTCACAGAAAACTAGTCAATCTAATCACACTAGGACCACAGCCTTGTCTAACTCAATGAAACCAAGCCATGCCTGCGGGGCAACCCAAGATGGGCGGGTCATGGTGGAGAGGTCTCACAGAACGTGGTTCACTAGAGAAGGGAATGGCAAGCCACTTAAGTATTCTTGCCTTGAGAACCCCATGAACAGTATGAAAAGGCAAAATGATACGATACCAAAAGAGGAACTCCCCAGGTCAGTAGGTGCCCAATATGCTACTGGAGATCAGCAGAGAAATAACTCCAGAAAGAATGAAGGGATGGAGCCAAAGCAAAAACAATACCCAGTTGTGGATGTGACTGGTGATAGAAGCAAGATCCGATGCTGCAAAGAGCAATATTGCATAGGAGCCTGGAATGTCAGGTCCATGAATCAAGGCAAATTGGAAGTGGTCAAACAAGGGATGGCAAGGGTGAAGGTCGACATTCTAGGAATCAGCAAACTAAAATGGACTGGAATGGGTGAATTTAACTCAGATGACCATTATATCTACTACTGCAGGCAGGAATCCCACAGATGAAATGGAGTAGCCATCATGGTCAACAAAAGAGTCCGAAATGCAGTACTTGGATGCAATCTCAAAAACGACAGAATGATCTCTGTTTGTCTCCAAGGCAAACCATTCAAGATCACAGTTATCTAAGTCTATGCCCCAACCAGTAATGCTGAAAAAGTTGAACGGTTTTATGAAGACCGATAAGACCTTTTAGAACTAACACCCAAAAAAGATATCCTTTTCATTATAGGGGACTGGAATGCAAAAGTAGGACTAGAGTACCAGACAAATTTGGCCGTGGAATGCGGAATGAAGCAGGGCAAAGACTAATAGAGTTTCGCCAAGAAAAGGCACTGGTCATAGCAAACACCCTCTTCCAACAACACAAGAGAAGACTCTACGCATGGACATCACCAGATGGTCAACACCGAAATCAGAATGATTATATTCTTTGCAGCCAAAGATGGAGAAGCTCTATACAGTCAGCAAAAACAAGACCAGGAGCTGACTGTGGCTCAGATCATGAACTCCTTATTACCAAATTCAGACTCAAATTGAAGAAAGTAGGGAAACCACTAGACCATTCAGGTATGACCTAAATCAAATCCCTTATGGTTATACAGTGGAAATGAGAAATAGATTTAAGGGCATAGATCTGATAGATAAGAATGCCTGATGAACTATGGAATGAGGTTCGTGACATTTTACAGGAGACAGGGATCAAGACCATCCCCATGGAAAAGAAAAGCAAAAAAGCAAAATGGCAGTCTGGGGAGGCCTTACAAATAGCTGTGAAAAGAAGAGAAGTGAAAAGCAAAGGAGAAAAGGAAAGATATAGGCATCTGAATGCAGAGTTTCAAAGAATAGCAAGAAGAGATAAGAAAGCCTTCTTCAGCAATCAATGCAAAGAAATAGAGGGAAAAAATAGAATGGGAAAGACTAGAGATCTCTTCAAGAAAATTAGAGATACCAAGGGAACATTTCATGCAAAGATGGGCTTGATAAAGGACAGTAATGGTCTGGACCGAACAGAAGCAGAAGATATTAAGAAGAGGTGGCAAGAATACATGGAAGAACTGTACAAAAAAGATCTTCATGACCCAGATAATCATGATGATGTGATCACTAATCTAGAGCCAGGCATCTTGGAATGTGAAGTCAAGTGGGCCTTAGAAAGCATCACTACGCACAAAGCTCGTGGAGGTGATGGAATTCCAGTGGAGCTGCTTCAAATCCTGAAAGATGATGCTGTGAAAGTGCTACACTCAATATACCAGAAAATTTGGAAAACTCGGCAGTGGCCACAGGACTGGAAAAGGTCAGTTTTCATTCCAATTCCAAAGAAAGGCAATGCCAAAGAATGCTCAAACTACCTCACAATTGCACTCATCTCACATGCTAGTAAAGTAATGCTCAAAATTCTCCAAGCCAGGCTTCAGCAATACGTGAACCGTGAACTTCCTGATGTTCAAGCTGGCTTTAGAAAAGGCCAAGAGATCAAATTACAAACATCCGCTGGATCATGGAAAAAGCAAGAGAGTCCAAGAAAAACATCTATTTCTGCTTTATTGACTATGCCAAAGCCTTTGACTGTGTGGATCACAATAAACTGTGGAAAATTCTGAGAGACATGGGAATACCAGACCACCTAACCTGCCTCTTGAGAAATCTGTATGCAGGTCAGGAAGCAACAGTCAGAACTGGACATGGAACAACAGACTGGTTCCAAATAGGAAATGGAGTACGTCAAGGCTGTATATTGTCACCCTGCTTATTTAACTTCTATGCAGAGTACATCATGAGAAACACTGGGCTGGAAGAAACACAAGCTGGAATCCAGGTTGTCGGGAGAAACATCAATAACCTCAGACATGCAGATGACACCACCCTTATGGCAGAAAGTGAAGAGGAGCTAAAAAGCCTCTTGATGAAAGTGAAAGAGGAGAGTGAAAAAGTTGGCTTAAAGCTCAACATTCAGAAAAGGAAGATCATGGCATCTGGTCCCATCACTTCATGGGAAATAGATGGGGAACCAGTAGAAACAGTGTCAGACTTTATTTCTGGGGGCTCCAAAATCACTGCACATGGTGACTGCAGCCATGAAATTAAAAGACGCTTACTCCTTGGAAGAAAAGTTATGACCAGCCTAGATAGTATATTCAAAAGCAGAGACATTACTTTGCCAACAAAGGTCCATCTAGTCAAGGCTACGGTTTTTCCTGTGGTCATGTATGGATATGAGAGTTGGACTGTGAAGAAGGCTGAGTTCCGAAGAATTGATGCTTTTGAACTGTGGTGTTGGAGAAGACTCTTGAGAGACCCTTGGACTGCAAGGAGATCCAACCAGTCCATTGTGAAGGAATGATGGAAAAGGAAAGAAACCCTGGAATTTCTTTGGAAGGAATGATGCTAAAGCTGTAACTCCAGTACTTTGGCCACTTCATGCGAAGAGTTGACCAATTGGAAAAGACTCTGATGCTGGGAGGGATTGGGGGCAGGAGGAGAAGGGGACGACAGAGGATGAGATGGCTGGATGGCATCACTGACTCGATGGACGCGAGTCTGAGTGAACTCCGGGAGATGGTGATGGACAGGGAGGCCTGGCGTGCTGCGATTCATGGGGTCGCAAAGAGTCGGACACGACTGAGCGACTGAACTGAACTGAGCCTAACTTTTGTCTAATCCATCTAAGACTCTGGCCTGTGTGCATCCTTGTACACAATCTCTGTGGGTGGTAAGCTGAGACAAGCAGGTAAGACCAGAATTTCAAGACACAGGAGAAACAACCAAGGTCTCACTCTCGCTCTCCCCTCCCACTCCCACCACGCTATGACCACCAACAATCTGGCAAAGTCTGGGACTGGAAAGAACAATTCTGTGGCTTAGCTCTGGAACAAGCAACAGACTAAAATAGGAAGCGAAGCTACCCAGGCATTAGTGGGATCTCTAAGTGGAGTGGGAATAAGCGTTGTTCTCAGGATTATGAAGAGTGATTTTTATAGTCATCATGCAAGTAAAAACGTCTGGTTATTTATAACTGACACTGAAGAAAACCTTAGATGCCAACTATGATATGTACATCAAAAGAATCATTCAACAGAAAATGATGATGCAATCAATATCATTAAATAAATGAGTTGCGGCCTTCAGAAAAATGTATTTAATATTCAGTAATGTGCAGGTGTATCCAGAAAAGTAAAACAGTATCTAAAACCTATAAGCATGCATGGAGAGTCCTCATTTATTAAACTCGTAACTTATCCACAAAACCGTACTACAGGAAGTCTTCAATTGAATGTGAATATTATTTCCAAAAATGTGTATTTTAGAAATGTCATAGCTGGGCAAAGTAAATTTGTTATCAGTGCTTATATAATAAATTTTTTAAGAAAAATATAAAGAATGCAAATATTAGTGATTTCTACTTAAACACAAAGAAGTATCTTTTCACAACATGGTTCATACTCCTTCAGGACAAAAATGACTTGATATGCAATATACTATGATAACACCATGCCATTCTGCTTTTCAAACCACAGGAGTTAGAATTTAGAGATTGTCTTTTCGTATAGTCCTATCAATAAAAATATACATGTGGGTATATATATGTATAAGTATATATATTTCATTAACACACATTTTGGATCCAAAAAGGCCAAAGAAAATTTTCTTGTACACAAAAGATTACAATAAAGAAAATGTTGGTAGATTATCTCTTGTTTATGGAAGGTAAGAAATTTTGCTTTGTCAAGAGGCATAAGACTAATTCCTTGAAATGTTCTTAAAACACAAAGAGTCACATATTATAGGAATATGTAACTATCTAGAAATGTGGGACAACATGCCTTGCTGCTGCTGCTGCTAAGTCGCTTCAGTCATGTCCAACACTTTGCGACCCCACAGATTTTCCAAGCTTTCCCGACTCCAATTATTTTAAACTGAATTAATTTAAAAAAAAAAAACACCGTATATAATAATGGCAAGAAAACTTGGAAAAATTACACAAAGGTTGAAGATCTCTACAAATGGCAAGGGGGTGATTTCAGGATCTAAAAGTTATGTTAAAAAAAAAAGCGCAGAACAGTACTTACTGTAAGCTATCTTTTTTATAAGAAAAAAAGGAAAAGTATCCATCTGCCTTTTGCAAGAAGGATAAATCAAGAATGATGAAAATATTTATTAATAGAGGATGGTGGCAAGTGAGATTTCAGAGGGCAGCTTCTTGCTTTAGTGTTTCAGTAATCTAAGTGTTTCACGTTTTCAAATAGTAGCAAGAAGGAATGAAAAACTAAAATTAAATCTAAACAAATAAATGAGCTAAAATATATCAAATTGATAACATAAAGTTAATTCTAGTCACTTTTATTTATTTCTAGAAAGTTTTTATTGGAGTATAGTTCATTTATAATATGTTAGTTTCTGCTGTACAGCAAGATGAATCGGTTATCTGTGATCTTTTTTAGATTATTCTCCCACAGATCATTAGTGTTGAGTGGAGTTCCCTGCACTGTACAGTAGGTTCTTATTGGTTATTTATAATAAATAGTGTGTCTATCCCAACCTCCCAATTTCTAGTTACTTTTAAACACAATACCTCGACTACACAGCCATAGTGGGATATACTCTAAAGATAAACAGACGTGCCAAGACACCTTAAAGTTTGCTCAGTTGAGTGTTTTCTCTTTCTTAAAAAAATTGAAGTATAGTTTACATACAAGATTATACTTAAGTTGGTTTTACTAATAGTTTAGTAAATTTAGTAAATAATTTCAAAACTATTTATGCATACTGTAGGACAAAGCAAGTGAATATGGTACAGTGAGTCATCAGGAACCAAGATGTTCACTGCAAGTGATAAAATACAAATATGAAAGAAGTTAAGTGACCAAGAAACACGCATGGGATCCAACATGAGCCGCGGGCCACCCGCGGAGACTTACTTCCTGGCAGTACTGCAGGATGCCCTCCTTGGTGCCAATGCAGGTCTTGGTCCCCGATGGATCCGACTCCCACTTCCCATTCTGCACGTTCATGTGCATGTTCAGTTTGCCACAGAACATGGCCACCTGGGGTTCTGCAAGCAGGCCGGCATTGCCGTCAGTGGGCACCTGGAAAAGTAAGTTTCGGTTAGTTATAGGAATCCATAGCTCTGGGGTGGAGGTTGGAGGAAGGGCTATGAAGAGAAACATGGCATGGAGATATGCGAAAAATAGCTCTATTCTTGGGAACTCTCAATTACGAATCTCTATGGGTTAAGCTTTATGTGTCCTGGGCTTCCCAGGTGGCTCAGATGGTAAAGAATCTGCCTGCAATGCAGGAGACCTGGGCTTGATCCCTGGGTCGGGAAGATGCCCTAGAGAAGGGAATGGCTACCTACTCCAGTATTCCTGCCTGGAGAATTCCATGGACAGAGCAGCCTGGTGGGCTATAGTCCATGAGGTTGCAAAGAGTAGGACAGGACTGAGCAACTAAGCACAGCACAGCATATATATATATACACATTGGCCATGCCACACAGCTTGTGGGATCTTAGTTCTCTGACCAGGGATTGATCCTGGGTCACAGCAGTGAAGCACTGAGTCCTAACCACTGGACCATCAGGGAATTTCCCATATAAATATTTTTAAAAGGGGAAAATGGAAGTTCTGAAATATCCATACTACCCCACTTATGAGGTTCTGATAGCTCAGAAAGGGGAAAAAAAAATCAGCAAGAGATGAAAAATAATTGGCAAGAGTGAAAGTCTTATTCAAAACCAAAGAATCAAAAGACAGGACATGGTGGCCAAGTAATTCCTCCCTGGTTAAATCCAGCTGCCGAGGAAACGTGTGAGGTCCATGCCAAGAAGAGTTAACTTCCAACAGAAGCCATTCATGTAGCTGGGAACCGGGTGATTCTAGCATAACTTGTATCATGTCTAAAAATTGCTCACAGGAGGGAAAAAAACAACAACACTAAAATTACACCAAGAGATTTTGGTTAAAGAAAGAGCTTCCTGACACTTCTTCCCACAGAAATGTAAAAATAGATCAAACATCTGTCCATTCTAGTCATCATCATACGTATTTTGTCCATAAATCCCTAAGAGGATTTTCACCCTTTAAAAAAAAAGAAAAATCTTGCATTGAACTCATCTGAGACCTCTCAGACCTGAGCAAAAGCTACTGGGCACAATCTCTAAAATCACGTTTCAGGTAACATTTTCTACATTTCTAGTTTTGCTTTGTAAAATGCAGTTAGTAAGATTCTGCTTCTCTGACTCCCGAGGTAACAAATAGCAATGCAAGCCATAGTCCTGGACTGTCAGCAGAGTAGCTGGGATCCCTCAATTCCCCAGTTTGGAGCTTTCCCCACCACCTATAATTTCCAAGTCGGAAAATGAGAGGCCCATGCAACAACAGATGCAACAGATGCAAAGAAACAGTCTGAGCAGAATGCTCCACAAACGCTAAGTTTCACAGTTTTCCTGAGGGAATAAGAGTAAATTCAATGCCTTGATCCTCAAAAAACAGCATATACACTTTGTCCATTTTACTGAATTAAGTAGTAAGATAATAACATTGCAAGAAAGTCAAGTAGTCAGATACCTATAGACAAGGCCCCATATTAGATGCAATGAAGGACATAAAATATATTTATAATATAGATAAATACATACAATTTATGTATTAATACATTTATTTTTAAATTCCACTGTCAAGGAATTAAAAATCTAATAATGAAATCACCATTGTATTCGCCATGGTACTTTATTCTGGTCAAACTCATTCTTGTCCCAAAGACTTCCAGTCTAAGAATCTTGAGAACTTACCCCTAACCGAACAGGGAGACTAATGATCTTTTACCATGGTTGGTAATAATTTTGTTGAATAAACTCCCCCCCTTCTCTATCTCAACACTTCTCTGTACTCAGATTCTCCACAGTGAGTTCACCACAGTTTCTACCTCCTTGTCAACACGAAGGCCCTTCATTCCAAATCCTCCCCTCAAGGAACATGAGGTACCAATTTCTCTCCCCCATGGCAGCTAGTTTCCAAGAGTTTCAATAGTCCCTACTTCCTAGATTAATGCTCTCATCACTGTCATCCATAAAAGATTCAGGGTTTTTCTGTTGCAGCAAATAAAAGAGGGCACAAATGATATATGTTTTCCAAGGCAAGGCTGTAAAAGGGCCTTAGGGTTGCTTCGCTGCTCTCTGGGATCACTTGGTATTGGGGGGGCAGTGTCCAGCTGCCATGTTGGAAGGACACTCAAGCAGCCCTGTGGGGAGGCCCATGTAATGCGGAATCGAGCTCTCCTGTTAACAGCAACATTAATGAGCTTGAAAACACCCAACAGCCTCATCAAGCCTTCACCTGCTGACATGACTGAAACCTCAAGGGAGAACTCGAACCAGAACCACCCAGAAGACACTCCCAAATTCTCGATCCACAGAAACTGAGATAGTAAGTCTTTGTTATTCGAAACCATTAGTTTTGAGGTAACCTATTACACAACAGTAAGACACCCAATAAGTTCTTCCGTTTCTCCAGCTTCACAATACATCCACAAATATGCTCAGATCTCCTCTACTGAAATAAAAAGCAAACAGACAAAAAACATTTCCTCCCATTCTATTATATTCTAGAGCAGGGAGGGTCAACATATTTTCTATGTCAAAGGCCAGACAGTAAATATTTTAGGTTTTGTGAACCATACAGTGTCTTGTACCTGCTCAACTCTGCTGTGTATGCCCTGAGTCGCTTCAGTCATGTTGGACTCTTTGCAACGCTATGGATGTTAGCCTGCCAGGCTCCTCTGTCCATGGGATTCTCCAGGCAAGAATATTGGAGTGGGTTGCCATGCCCTCCTCCAAGGGATCTTCCTGACCCAGGGATCGAACTTGTGTCTCTTATGTCTCCTGCATTGGCAGGCAGCCCTTAAGTCCCTTGCTGCAATGCAAAAGCAGCCGCAGACAACATGGGTGTGGCTGCTTCATGGGAACATTTTCTTCATAAAACAGGCAGTGGACCAGATCTGGCCAGTGGCCCCTAGTTTACCTATCTTTGCTCTAGAAGAACTATTATTTTTTCATTTTTTCCAACAAATCCTATCAGATGGTGATTTAAATGCTCAATGATACCACCTTCTTACCTGCTTCTTAAGACTCTTCTAGTGTGGTTTACATTCCCATCCTTGGAACAATTTTCTCAAAGGTTACATATAACTTCCTGAGAAAGGGAAGTATTTTTCTCCAATACCTGTTACTTTTCAGTTTCTTTGCCATACCTGAATTCTTCCTTACAAGTCTTTCCCCTTAGCTTCTGTTGCAATGAACTAGCCTGGCTCTCTATTTTTCTGATTATCCTCTTACTAACTCAAAATCCTTCAATGCCACAAATAAGACATTCCTAAAGATTAGGCCATTGCTTCTCTTTTACCTACTTGAAGAAGTCTTTCACCTCCTTGCTGCTGAGTGGCAACTAAAATATAACAACAGCAATAATACATAAATAAAGCAACTAACATTTCTTCATTCAGTAAATTTGAGTATACAATACATGCGAGGCACTGTGTCTTTAGGGACAAGGTAGTAAATCAGGCAAGTGCTTATCCTGATAGTAACATGACCAACCAGTCTGCTTGGGACTAAGGGGTTTCCAGGATATGAGACTTTTAGCGCTAAAACTGTCAGATGCACCGGTAAGTTGAGACAACTGGCCACTCTATCAGACAAACACATCAAATGTTTCTCCACTTTTCCTACCTTGACTTTTTACCACCTTTCTAGTTTTTCCATTCTTCATTATTTTTCTGTCTTTTTGACTTTACAATTATTTTAATTGCCATCTGTTCGTATGTTTCTATATTCCCACTACCAAATGGTGGTAATCACTCTCTCATTCCCCTCAAATGAATTGATTATGGCCCTATCATCTTACTGGAATACAGCTTTAATTGCCTATGATTTTCTCCTTTTGACAATGGGAGTTAAGAAGACATATGCTTCAATTCCTTTCAGATTTCTACCAGATGAGATTTAGTATTAACTTAAAAAAAAAAAAGTATGGTGAGTCACGATCATTAACATGCCCATTTTCTTAGAATGGAGCTGTTTAATAGTTCAAACCTTGATTCCTCAATACTTAGGACAACTTATTATGCTGGAAATTATAAAACTGGCTGTATGTGCATAACTGTGACATTTGACATTACAAGAAGCCCTTTATAAATAAATACTTCAATCACAAAAACGTTATTTCTTGGACAAAAATTCTTTTCCAAGCCAACACCAGCCGTGTACAAGATCAGAGTAAGGGAATAGTAGAGAACAAACCGAACCTGAAGCTTTTCTATTCTTAATGAAGTCCACCTGCAAAGAATTTCAGGTTTTAAGTAACATATCCCTGGTTCAGTTAATTAAGACAAACAACCCAGGATCCTTACTGGTGTCAAATAACCCATCTAAGAAACAAAGCCCGGTTTCTGAGAGCAGCCCACTCACTCGCTGGCATTCAAACAGAAGGAGACTGTGACCATGGCAAGGGGGTCACACAGAGGATAATACCTAGCCTTCCAAGGGCCCAACAGGTTCACCCAAATCCCTTTCCCCGAATGAAGCCTCAAAAAATGGCTTAATACATCATACACAGTGTCCTTTTCAGGACTTGTTAAAATGAACACTCTTAAAACTGAAATCTTTCCATCCTAGAGTAAATTATTTGCAGCTAGTGACAATGCATAATACCCTGTCAAAGTCATCCTAAAGGTAATTATCCCAAACTTTTACAAAACATTTCTCTTTTTAATAGAAAATATAAACTTGAGTGGATGGGAAATATACCCACTTGAATAACTATTACTTTAATTTTGCTTTCATCTTAACACCATCTAAAGTAACAACTTAATGTTACTTGGCAGAAATCTAAGACAACACATAAAAGATTGGCACCCTGCTATAAATGGCCATTCATAGTCTGCATTTCAGAGCGACTGAAGACGAAGATAATTCTTATAACTTGAATGACTTTCCACTGACATCATAAGACCAAAGATGCTTTCCCATGGGAAAACAGTGCTCAATGACAAGGAACAGAATAACCGGCTGAAACAAGGGCGCATGCACACTGCCTCAGAAGCAACAGGCTATTTACAGAATGCTCTGAACTACAGAGACCCAAAGCTACACCTAAAAAATGCTGTCAATCTTTTAAAAACAACCATTTGCTGCCAGCTCTGTATTTTAGGGTCATCATAAACAGACAAGCTACCCAAGTGAACATGGACTTTCCAAAAGAAAGTTAGCTAGAGAACAGCTTTTAAAAAGCTGAAGGGGAAATTAAAACAAACAAATAAAATATATATACCTAATCTGGGCCACTCTGCAGAGGTGACCCTGGAAACATACACCTAGCTAGAATCGGTGCAATTTACAAGCACAAAACCAACTTCTCAAACAAGTTCTCTCACTGTCTTTCAAACTGGGTGTTCCCTTTCTCCAAAAAGTTTCTCTTTATTATCATCAAGGAGATCAAAATTCCTTATAGAGCTGGCTTGGCAGCATTCCTCCCCACACAGTCCCAACTAAAAGAGAAAGGGAACAAGGAACTCTCTGTTTCACTGGCCGAGAAGTCTAGCTTGGCAAGGAGAAGGCACAGATCCATAGCTTAGCATCCGTGGATTTATGTAATTTTAAGGTTTGTGGCTAACGAAAACCATCTGGTTTCTGCATTTAAACGAACTTCTCACTGGTCTGAATAGCTGGCCTCCTATAGTCGAGTATTGACTACTATTTAATCAGTACACAATTTCCTTGGAGTGATTAGATTTTATATAGTGAGTATCTTTTAAAAAGTACAACATGATGCTACTTCTATCACAGCCATGGTTTCCTCATATAAACAATTTTCCGTTAGCCTGGGCATAATACAATTATACCCCCTGCACACACACACAAATATTTTAAAACATTCAAATTTTCCATTTTCAGTGTAATTATTCTGCAGCATCACAATCAAGAAGATTTGAGCATGAACTCCTTTCAAGAGTACCTCATTTAATCCTTAACAAACAAATTTTCAGTCTCCAAAGCAAAAGAAGATTTGTAAGGCTTTCCTTTAAATGCAAAAACAAAACAAAACAAAAAAACACCCCAAAACCCAACAACAACGGTAACTTAAGCAGAAGCAGACCATCTACAATTGCCCATTTTGTCTCCAACAGCGAACTGAAATTAAAATCAGGATCACAGAACTGAAAGAATCTGTAAAATCATCTATCTCAACTCTAAGCAGAAGGAAAAGGCTCTGAAGGAATTTGTTTAAGGTCACAGAAGTATGAACAGGCAGGGCTGGGAGCTGGACCTATGCCGTCAAGGGTTTTGTTGATGTGACCAGGGTGACTCTCAAATTAAAATGGAAAATTGTAATTTTCCAAGGTTTGGCCCCTGTGTGTGGGTGCGTGTATTTGTAGTGAGAAAAAACAGAGTAGCTAATCAAAGCATACAGAAAACTGAAATGCGATTACCGAAACTGCACACACAGCTTCAATTCACCTGTGTGGAGAGGGGCTACGCTCCTTACACTCGTTAGCTGCTGTACAATTATTTCAGAGCTCGAAAACATGACGTGCGTAATCAGTGGTGTCCGAGTCTTTCATGACCCCATGGGACTGTAGCCCGGCAGGCTCCTCTGTCCATGGGGATTCTCCAGGCAAGAATACTGGAGTGGGTTGCCATGCCCTCCTCCAGGGGATCTTCCCAACCCAGGGATCGAACCCGAGTCTCCAGCATTGGCAGGTGGATCCTTTACCACTGTGCTACTTAGGAAGATCAGAGCTCAAGTTTCAGGCTTAAAAACGACTTGCCACAGAGAAGACATCCCTTTCAGAGATCTAATCCACATATTTCACTCCTTGAAATCTGACATTCTTTTGGGGACATCAGTGAACTGGCTTCAAATGACAGTTCTAGCTCTTTGATGGATCCATGGCCTCTGCTGATATTGACAAAGCTAATTCTTAAACGGAGACACACAGCCTGGAGGCCATCCCAGGGGTGCGGCCCACATCACAAGTCTACACCTATGTCAGCCTGCACGGGAGGGAAACACCTGTCAAGGAATCCTAACACACAATCACAGTCCTCCAGCTGAGCCTGAGCTTGATTTACCCTGAAAATAGGACCTGCTACAGTGGAAACAGTGTCAGACTTTTATTTTTGGGGGCTCCAAATCACTGCAGATGGTGACTGCAGCCATGAAATTAAAAGATGCTTACTCCTTGGAAGAAAAGTTACGACCAACCTAGACAGCATATTTAAAAGCAGAGACATTATTTTGCCAACAAAGGTCCATCTAGTCAAGTCTATGGTTTTTCCTGTGGTCATGTATGGATGTGAGAGCTGGACTGTGAAGAAGGCTAAGCGCCGAAGAATTGATGGTTTTGAACTGTGGTGTTGGAGAAGACTCTTGAGAGTCCCTTGGACTGCAAGGAGATCTAACCAGTCCATTCTAAAGGTGATCAGCCCTGGGATTTCTCTGGAGGGAATGATGCTAAAGCTGAAACTCCAGTATTTTGGCCACCTCATGCAAAGAGCTGACTCACTGAAAAAGACTCTGATGCTGGGAGGGATTGGGGGCAGAAGGAGAAGGGGACGACAGAGGATGAGATGGCTGGATGGCACCACTGACTCGACGGACGCGAGTCTGAGTGAACTCCGGGAGATGGTGATGGACCGGGAGGCCTGGCATGCTGTGATTCTTGGGTTCACAAAGAGTCAGACATGACTGAGCAACTGAATTGAACTGAACTGAGCCTTATAAGGAAATTCCCTTCCTGACCTCTCTAGATAATCCATTACCATATTGCCTCTTTTAAAGCTCTATTGATACTATGTATAAAATAGATAACTAATGAGAACCTACTGTATAGTATTTTGCCAACAAAGGTCCATCCATATAGTCAAAGCTATGGTACATATGTACATATATACAAATGTGAGAGTTGAATCATAAAGAACGCTGAGTGCCGAAGAATCGAAGGTTGTGAATTATGATGCTGGAAAAGACTCTTTGGAGGATCCCTTGGGCAGCAAGGAGATCAAACCCATCAAACCTATTGGAAATGAACCCTGAATATTCAATGGAAGGTCTGATGCTGAAGCTGAAGCTCCAATACTCGGACCACCTGATGTGAAGAGCAGATTCACTGGGAAAAAAAACTCTGATGCTTGAAAAGGCTGAACACAGGAGAAGAAGGGGGAGGTGGAGAATGAGACAGTTGCGTGGCATCACTGACTCAGTGGACATGAGTTTGAGCAAACTCAGGACACAGTGAAAGACAGGGAAGCCTGGCGTGCTGCAGTCCATGGGGTGCAAAGAGTTGGACATGATTCAGTGCTTGAACAACAACACTGTGCAGCACAGAGAACTCTACTCAGTGCTCTGTAGTGACTTAAATGGGAAGGAAATCCAAAAAGAGGGGAAATACACATATAGCCAATTCACTCTGCTGTACAGTAGAAACTAACACAAAATCACAAAGCAACTATGCGGGCATGGGTGCAAAGTCACTTCAGTGGCGGTCGCTCTTTGCAATCCTATGGACTGTGGCCCTCCACGCTTCTCTGTCCATGGGATTCTCCAGGCAAGAATACTGGAGTGGACTGCCATGCCCTCCTCCAGGGGATCTTCTCGACCCAGGGACTGAACTCATGTCTCTTGTGACTCCTGCAGCAGTAAGCAGGTTCTTTACCAGTAGCGCCACCTGGGAAGCCCATAAAACAACTAAGCTCCAATAAGATTTAATTAAAAAAACTAAAGCTCTATAAACTCACTCTTGCCCCAAATGTCTTTACAACAATGCTTATAAGACACTGTACTCCTCCAATCCATGGACTGTCTTTCTCTGACTGAAGGACATCAAACTTATTACTAAATTATTTTAGTTTTGTTATTTGATAGTATCAAACTGTTTTTTTTCTGCTTAAAGGATCGATATTCTAAAATTGACCCCAGATTCCTTCCAACTTACAACAAAGGCCTGTAAATAAATTCTCGCTGCTGGTGCCCAGCAGAAAATCAAGAGTTGTCTTAGAAAAGTTTGTTATTCAACACTCATGCAATTAATTACCCATGTTTACAGCACAAATCTTAGGCAGGCCCAAGAAGAGTGATGCCCACTGCCTGGAATAGATATAAAACTGGAATTAAAAAAAACAAAGCCTCATGTAGGACAACCAACCAAACTCTGTAGGCTATAGTTTTCTATCCAATTAATGCCCATTTAGTCCTAAGAGTATATGTCCTATCTTTTAACTGAATGCATATATACATATACATCATATACATACTATACCACATACAATTGCGTTTATTGCGCTCTGACGTAACAATCAAAATTCTTTTCAACGTCGATCACTTTGATGTTTATCTCTTTAATTCCGTCTTGTAGTTTTCCTGCCATGTTTCATACACAAAAACATACTGTATCATGATTTTTATATTACTTTCACTCTGTCAATATTATTATATCTCATCAGCCTTGATCATATGAACATGAAGATAAAAACAGAGTTAAGGGCAAAAACGGAAGCATCTGCTTAGGCCTTTCCCTTCATTATCTTATTTGACTCTCAGAAGAACCAAGATAATTCACTTCCACATCTACTTAGATAATCAGAAATGCTCAAAACCTCCCTAAGAGTCTAATCACTGCTGTTTACTCCCAAGTCCATGCTTACTTTTTTTCATAGTTAACCAGCTGGCATTCCTGCTACTAGTTCTTAAGCATTTTCATTTTCAGTACTTGAATATTATTTTCAAATAAGTTTCTCCCTGATGATAGTAGTATCTTACAGTTCTTTGCTACTGGCTCTTAAAAAATATTTTTAGACCAAGTAAAAGGGCAACAAATTCAGTTTTTAAAAAAAGTTTAAACGTTTAATCTGCATTTTCTAAATTAAACTCCTAGACGTTAACACTTAGTAACCTTTGGTAGCTTCCTCTTTAAAAAGTGAAGTCGCTCAGTCGTGTCCAACTCTTTGCAACCCCATGGGCTGTAGCTCATCAGGCTCCTGGATTTTCCAGGCAAGAATACTGGAGTGGGTTGCCATTTCCTTCTCCAGGGGATCATCCCAACCCAGGGACTCAACCTGGATCTCCCTCATTGTAGGCAGATGCTTTACGGTCTGAGCCACCAGTGAAGTTCTCCTCTTTAAGAAGCTGCCCCAGAAATGAAAAGGGAAAATTTTCTCCTAAATTAGTTCTTACCTTAAATCAGAAACAGCTAATCGAATCACCAAAGTAGGGGCCCAGAATCCTCAACAGTCCAAATTGTGAATGCATATCCTTCAAGGCTTATGTTATTTTATCTCTATTTGCTAACTTCTCAACAATGAGCACATTCACAGGCAATGAGCATACCTATCTACGCATATCCCTGTATTGTGTATGTGTTTTAGTCACTCAGTTATGTCTGACTCTTGTGACACCATGGACTGTATCCCACCAGGCTCCTCTGTCCATGGGATTCTCCAGACAAGAATACTAGAGTCGGTTGCCATTTCCTTCCCCAGGGGATCTTCCGGACCCAGAGATTGAACCCGGGTCTCCTGCACTGAAGGCAGATTCTTTACCATCTGAGCTAGAGAAGTCCCATATTCCTGTATTATACCTACTATAAAGCCACCTGTATAATATGTAGTTATATGGTGTTAATTGCAGTAATAAACAGAGTTTACAGGTAGAGAGAGCAACTAGAGCAAATCTCAAAAGACAGTGCTTTGCTAAAGGCACACTCTAGAGTTACTGCATTTAAGCCACATTGCTAAAAAGCTAAAGGACGTGGAAACTGGGCTCCATGGGGATGCTGGTTTGAATGGCGTTCACTATAAAGGAATCTGATGGTACCAAATGAACTGTTTACCAGTATGATTTCCATTAGTTCTGACAGCTAGGACAGATAAGCATTCAGCCCACAACGCTACAGAGAAAACTGAAACTCTTATTACTTCTCACACTTTAGATACAAGAGATAATTCATTCAATTTCAATTTTGTAAGTATCACTATTTTCTATCAAATTTGGCCATGCTCAGCCAAGATCTTCCTAATCAAGGGCTTCCCCGATAGCTCAGTTGGTAAAGAATCCGCCTACAATGCAGGAGACCCCAGTTTGACTCCTGTGTTGGGAAGATCCCCTGGAGAAGGGGTAGGCTACCCATTCCAGTATTCTTGGGCTTCCCTGGTGGCTCAGCTGGTAAAGAATCTGCCTGCAATGCGGGAGACCTGGGCTTGATCCCTGGGTTGGGAAGATCCTCTGGGGAAGGGAAAGGCTACCCACACCAGTATTCTGGCCTGGAGAATTACATGGACTGTATAGTATAGTCCATGGGGTTGCAAAGAGTTGGACACGACTGAGTCACTTTCATTTTTCAGCCAAGATCAGGTGACTCATAGGCATGTGAGCTATAAAAATTATTACTTTAAGCCACTGAACTTTGGGTTGGGTTGTGGCTTAGCAGCATTATTGTAGCAAGAGAAATTAATACAGGCAAGTATTATATACAGCAATAAAGTACTGACAGAACCAGGGCTCAATGTTATTTCAGAAGGATGACAATCAAACTGAGTTTTTAAAGTATCTGTGCATTAGCCGCTCAGCCGTGTCCAACTCTTTTAGACCCCATGGACTGCAGCCTGCCAGGCTCCTCTGTTCATGGGATTTTCCAGGCAAGAATACTGGAGTAGGTTGCCATTTCCTCCTACAGGGGATCTTCCCAACCCAGAGATCAGACCTGCATCTCCTGCACTGCAGGAGGATTCTTCACCGATGAGGTTGTTTCTGAAAGTTTTTAAGCAATAGGACCTTATACGGAAATAAAATTTTGTGTGACAGCCTCACAGCTAAGTTCCTCACTTGGAACCTGGATGTCAGCCCTACCAGATTGTTGAGGCACTGGTCCCCTAGAAACTCTGCTTTTCTACTATTTGCTCTTAGTGAATTCTCAAAATGGTTATAAGGTTCCTCAGTACCCACAGGGGATTTGTTCCAGGTCCTCGCCACTGCCCCACCCTCTGTACCAAACCCAGATGTTCAGGCCCCTTATATCAAAGGACATGGTACAGTCAGCATTCCTTGGATATTGAACCCCTGATGCTCAGGGCTAACCATACTGGGAGCACCAGCTGGTTCAATGGAGGAACTGAACTGTTCATTTGAGTTCACTGTAATTAACATAAATTTAAATTGAAAAACTGATTACTCAATCCTATTACTGAAAAAATTTAAAGCAAATTTAGAAAAACTTGGATAAGCAAATCTACCCTGTGATTGTAAATTTTATATATTTTATGAAATTTTCCCAGCCAAAATTTAGTGTTCCAACTGAGATTTTGATGATAGGGTTTTTCGTTTTCTTTATATGTCCGCAGATGATAAACAATTTGCTTAAATGCACTGGCCTTAAAAAGAAAATAAATGCATTTTAACTCAATTGGCTTTTTTAAATTGAAAATTAGTTGCTGTATATGTTACAGGTGTATAAAATAGTGAGTCACAATTTTTAAAGGTTGTACTCCATTTATAGTAATTGTAAAATACTGACTATATTGCCCATGTTGTACCGCATATCCCTGTAGCTTATATTATACATAATAGTTTGTGCCCAGCCCCTATGTTGCTCTCCCCCTTTTCCTCTCCCCATTGGGAATCACTCATTTGTTCTGTATGTCTGTGTCATTCAATGTTTTTGAAAGGAAATACTTTAATAAATATGATGTAGTGCTATTAAATAGACGATGCTCCTGCTCACGTTTTATATGTGGCTGTGTGAATACAACATCAGCTCCAATACTTGGGTGACCTGATGCAAAGAACCAACTCATTAGAAAAGACCCTGATGCTGGGGAGAAAGATTGAAGGCAGAAAGAGAAGGGGACAACAGAGGATGAGATGGGTGGATGGCATCACCGGCTCGATGGACAAGAGTTTGAGTAAGCTCCAGGAGATGGTGAAGGACAGGGAAGCCTGGCGTGCTGCAGTCCATGGGGTCACAAAGAGTTGGACACGACTGAGCAACTGAACAACAACAACATTCTAATTACACTTCTTCCAGGAAAGGACACGCAAATTTCATCACCAAATACTCACTCCACTCCACCAACCACTTTGTGATTGCTGAATGCCATGGAACAAAAGCAGAGAGAGTTCTTGCCACACAAAGCCCAGGCCCAGCTGTAGGAGGCAGGTGTGTGTGCAGAGAAAAGGGCAGGGTGAGAAATGGGGACATATGGAGTTCTGGAATGCTGTGGGCAAGCACTTCTGTCATTTGATACCTCACATTGAGATCATACCACTTGGCACCAAACAAGTCTCAAAGTCAAAGTCTCAGTGTCACCTGAGTTTAGTGTACAGACATAGCCAAGTAAGTGGAACAGTTATGAACTCTAGATATAACTGATTTTATTGCCTACAGAATTTTCAAGCTAAATTGTTAGGACTATTCCTAAGGTGAGTCCTCTTAATATGAGACCCTGGATGTTGACAAATTTGTGGTACTTCACTCATCAACCTGGCAGATTCACAGAGCTTTACCTTTTACTCAATATCATACGCCTCATGATCTAACACAGCTCTAAACCAGACTTTTGTCAACAGCACCTTATCTATAGCACTACTAGGCTTAAGGTACAAAACTTAGGCTTATGGTACAAGTTTTAATACGTGTGTTGCTGAAGTGAGCACTACAAATTTTTTAAGCTTGTTAGTTCTTTTTTTCCTTTTTATTTCTTTCACTTACTGCAACGATGTAAAGCATAGAAGAAACAGAGGCCCCAGGGATTATTGGGTGGAGTAGGGAAGACAACAGTGTTTGAACAAGAGGCAGGAGGGAAATAAGTGGAAAACAAGCTTCCAGAAGAAGTCGATTTACAAACGGAGCCAGATCATTTAATTAGAACATGCACAGTAAGGTCATGTACAGTACATAGTACAGAAGTGGATATATTCGTAAGAGTTACCCATACTACTTGGACAAGGGAGAAAAGAGCATACTTCTCTGCTCTTTGTCAGCCCAGAAATTCATTCTATATAGCCTCTACTAGGTTTCAGGTTTCAAGTCACTGTGAAACCAATGTAGGTGGAGAGACAATGAGGGCAAAAACAGGGAGAGGTGGTTAATGAGATTCCTAGTCTTCGGCTGTATGTTGTCACCCTGTTTATTAAAATTATATGCAGAGTAAGTACATCATGCGAAATGCCAGGATGGATAAAGCTCAAACTGGAATCAAGATTGTGGGGAGAAATATCAATAACCTCACATATGCAGATGACACCACACTTATGGCAGAAAGTGAAGAGGAACTAAAGAGTTTCTTGATGAAAGTGAAAGAGGAGCGTGAAAAAGCTGGCTTAAAACTCAACATTCAGAAAACGAAGATCATGGCATCTGGTCCCATCACTTCATGGCAAATAGATGGGGAAACCATGAAAGACTTCATTTTCTTGGGCTCCAAAATCACTGCAGATGGTGACTGCAGCCATGAAATTAAAAGATGCTTGCTCCTTGGAAGAAAAGCTATGAGAAAACTAGACAGCATATTAAAAAGCAGAGACATTACTTTGCCGACAAAGGTCCTTCAAGTCAGAGCTATCAGTAGTCATGTATGGATGTGAGAGTTGGTCCATAAAGAAGGCTGAGCGCCAAAGAACTGATGTTTTTGTACTGTGGTGTTGGAGAAGACTCTTGAGTCCCTTGGACTGCAAGGAGATCAAACCAGTCAATCCTAAAGGAAATCAACTCTGAATATTCATTGGAAGGACTGATGCTAAAGCTGAAGCTCCAATCCTTTGGCCACCTGATGCAAAGAGACAACTCACTGGAAAAGACCCTGATGCTGGGAAAGATAGAAGGCAGGAGAAGAAGGGATGACAAAGGACGAGATGGTTAGATGGCATCACCGACTCGACGGACATGAGCTTGAGCAAACTCCAGGAGAGGGTGAAGGACAGGGAGGCCTGGTGTGCTGCAGTCCACAGGGCTGTGAAGAGTCGGACACGACTGAGCAACTGAACAACAAGTCTTCAGCTGCAGTGAGGGAGCCAGTATCCATATCTGGACCCAATACATGTCAGACTATCCATATCCCTTAGTATCTTTAAATTCTAATACTAAAAGAGCATGAAAATACTCCTAAGGTTGAAGATCCTTACAAGGATGCTCATTTTCCATTAAGATATAATGCTATCCTTCAATGATAAGGATAATAAAACCTCAGAGCAGCAGTGTAAGGAGAGAATGAGACAAATTGTTGAGAGTACCACTAAACCATACACACTGCCATATGTGAAACAGATAATCAGAGGGAATTTGTTGTATGATGCAGGACACACAAACCTGGGGCTCTGTGATAACCAAGAGGGGCAGGATGGGATGGGAGGTGGGAAAGAAAGAAAGCGAAGTCGCTCAGTAGTGTTCAACTCTTTGCGACGCTATGGACTATAGCCCAACAGGCTCCTCTGTCCTTTAGGATTCTCCAGGCAAGAATACTGGGGTGGGTTACAATTTCCTTCTCCAGGGGATCTTCCCAACCCAGAGACTGAACCCAGATCTCCCACATTGCAGGCAGACTCTTTATCCTCTGAGCCACCAGGAAAGCCCAGGGAAGGTGGGAAGGAGGTTCAAAAGGGAGGGTACATGTGTATACCTATGGCTGATTTCTACTGATATATGGCAGAAACCAACATAATATATTGTAAAGCAATTATCCTGCAGTTAAAAATAAGTTTAAAAAAATAAAGTTTTTAACACATTTCAAAAAAGAAATCTCAGAGCAGCTCACAGAGGGATAAAGGGCACTCATGTGAACCTCAGAGCCCCGCTAAACCCTCTAGGAAGTCATTTCCTTCAGATTTCCTACCAGCCTGGGGCGGAGCAGTTGAGACAGCTGGCATGCTGTTATAGACGCAAAATTTAAGGTACTTATATATTTTAGCATGGGCCTGATAAAAACAGGGGCTTCTGTTTTATAAGATGGTACCAACCAGTCCTTGCCATTAGTACGTGACCTTCAATTAAGAGTGTGAGGAAGATCCTAAGTGGAAGTGGATAATTAACACCTTTCATGAAAAAGTTTCTGAAAAATCTTTAACACAAGTCACATTACAGGTGATGAGGTCAATAGGAAGAGGATGAAGAGGAAATAAAAGAATTTACTCTGTGAAAGCCAACTGAGACAGAGGATTTCAGATATTTACTATTTACTTCTGGTCTCTTCTCTTCATACATACACACAAATGCACACACTTTCATATTTGTGTTCAGAGAATAAGAAGCCACCCTGTTGGAATAAGACAGAATGTAAATAAATACATTATATGGGATAAGAGCATCAAATATCTAGAATATCATCTTCCTCTTTTCAGAATACTGAGAGAATGATTTCAGGAAACAAAAATCATGAAGTATTTTGGATAAACACACAGGATATTGACATTCTATCCTTTGGTTTCTGTCCTTTCACCAAAGTTGCATAATATTTACCTATCTGCCTTTTCTGTCTGCTTATCACTTTAACACCACTGTGCTTTCATTACTGGGACTTTCTTGCATAGAAGAAAACTGCTTTGCAAACATAACAGAAATCAGAGAGAATGTTAAGTTGATGTAAAAAACCTAAGATAACTTTCAAACAGCATTCTTGCTCATTGTTCCAAGTGTTTTTTGTTAACTTATCACTTTTAGTGTAAACTAAGATTATTTCTCTTCCTCCAGGGTTATAACTGAAAAATACTCAAGGCTCAAGTTTCAGGCTATTTGCTTGATAAGCAAGGGTAGGTTATCATTCTTAAATAAGGCACCAAGGCACTTCAACGGGAAGAGAAAATAATTCATAACAAAGGAAGCAGTGGATTTCTCTTTTCTCAGCTACAAAACAAAATCTTTGCAGAAACAACAGAAAACCAGGAGTCAAACACACACACACACACACATTGGTGTCTTACTTTTCCACCTACTTTTAATGTTAGTTTCAGTGAACACAGACACTTAAGCCTTAGTTTCTTTACCTCTAAGTGAAGACAGAACCCACAGGGCTGTTTAGGGGTCCAGATATGACCTATATGGAGACAATCTGAAAGCAACAGTGAGAGTATTACGGGGTGCCATAATACTATCTATTGGGATAAAGATAATAAATACTATCTGTTGGGGTAAAGATAATGTCTAAATGATTCAAGTGTGTGGGTTAAGCATTCCTTTTTTTTTTCAACGTAAATACAAACAAGATGAGGAACTTCACTGTCTACTGGAGATCCGCCTTGATCTTTAACTATTCACCTCTCTCTCTCTCTCTCTCCCCCCCATATAAAGGCATTCAATAAATATTTATGGAAAGTATTAAGGAATGTCTGGCATAAAAACAACAACAATAAGAAACTCAAGTGTAGAAAGTGTAATTATCAATGAGGGCGTGGGACAGTAATTCCACTTCCAAGCTTGTGAGATTTTGTTTTTTCTTGTGGCACCAGGAAAGTGAATTCCTCAGGTGGAGAAATGAAACTGCAGAACCCACACTCCTGCCTTTACCAACTCCCCCGTGCCAAGTACAACTCAGCTTGTTCAGGATCCTCAGACTCCTCTTAGGGAAAAAAAAAAAAAATAGGGCACACAAAGCGAGGTGGTTCCACAATGTTCAGTGTTAATTTTCTAACTCTTTGAGAACACATTCCTGAAAGGAGCATGATTTTGCAATTCAGGCAGCATTTTAAAAATCAGATTATCTCACTAGACTCCAAGAATTGCATGAACAGTGTGGACAGCCAGACTCCTTCGAGGCAGCATCCAATCAACTATTAAAACAAAAAAAAAATTCTGCAGCTAAAAGCCCTCAGCGGCACAGAACTGATCCTCAGAGATTTCAGTATAATGTAACACCTCAAGTGAAGGCTCATGTAAAAAAAAAATACACCTGAAAATACAACAGGGAAGAGAGAGAAACTATTTGTTGAACAGTCGGGCCAAATAGCATATGCCTTTGATTATCACGCAGCTGCCCTTCCCACTGCAAATAGACAAGCTTTCAGAGTCGTTGGACTCCTGGGTTAAGTTTCAGGAACATGCTGGCTTGAGGCCATATATTAAGATAAACATTTCCCTGGAACCAAATACATTCAAGGTTGGGGGTGAAGGGGTGAGCTGAACACCACTGACTTCAATGAGCATGCAATGGTGGGGATGAAAACGAGGAGGATCCACTTGCTAATACAAGATGCTGGTGTGATTAAGCATTGACTAAGGTTAGATTTGCAGAGACGAGAATGGAGTTTGCACAAAGGATGCAGAACCAGAAACTGGTGCAGAAAATCTACATAGGATGAGCTGCGGAGAGGAGGCATAAAAGGGAGGAGGACAGTGTTGGGTCTGAATGACCTTGAATTTGTAAGCAATCTCCAAAGCCACAGGGAGCAGCAAATGCCACACTTCAAAGAGAGAAAGAACAGCATCCTATCCTTGTATGAAGGGGATGCGTGGGCTTGCGACATCTTCCTTGAGCCCCTTCCTCTCTAAAAAGTTTATTAAAAGCTACATTCAGTGGGAGGAGGGAGGTTCAAGATGGAGGGGATATAGATATACTTAAGGCTGATTCATGCTCTTTAAGGCAGAAATCAACACAACATTGTAAGTCAATTATCATCAATTAAAAATAATTTTTTTTTTTGAAAAGTTACATGTGGGAGGACTTCCCCTGGCAGTCCACTGGTGAAGATTTCATCTTCCAGTGCAGGGAATGCAGGTTAGATCCCTGGCCAGGAAGCTAAGATCCCACAGGTCTCAAGGATAAAAAACAAAGCAAGAAACAGAAGAGCAAATTCAATAAAGACTTAAACAAAATATCTTTGCAAAAAAGTTTCATTTGGGGACTGTGTTGGTATAAAGATGAGTCATTCAAGCTGAGTCATGAGTATCTATTCATTATCATAGCCATTTTTTCCCCTTCTGATTCGAAAAGAAATGAACACTGAAACCTTTTCACCCAAAGCTTTCACTGTGCTTACTATGCATAATGGAGAGTGGGCCCTGGGATGTAGGGACAAAGGAGATGGGCACAGGCAAGACCACACAGAAGCAAGGCACGAGCAGTGAGGACAGAGCATGGCAGTGGAGGCGGGGGAGCTGTGAAGACTGGTCAGTTTCGGGAGCGAGCACATGGGGATGGTGGCAGGGTATGAGTCTGCAATGCCTTCCCAGCTAACAACAACGGGCCTCAGGCTAGAGGATGCCAGTTCATCCCCTTGGGGTGGAAAAAGTAAAGCAACAGTTACACTGGTCACGCCCTTCCCAATTTATTAACAAAACAACCTATTCTGCCATACGGCTGTGCGCCCCAGACCACACCAGCAGGTCTTATACTCAATCTGGTCCCTCCACCCATTACATTTCTTTGCCTTGAGTGATAAGAAATTTTAATTTTCAAAACTACAGATGTTTAATGGAGCTGTGGAGGGTTGCTGTTCCATCATGGAACACTGTGCCTATGTAACCTGGGGACAGAAATATCCAGAATCTTGCATTGCTAATCCATTCTCTCGAACCACAGAGATGTCTTTCTGACCTGTTTACAGAAAAATAAGCCCTAAGACAGAGGAAGAGTTTGCAATATAATCTATATCCTGCTGTTAAGGGAGAGAGCCATTGTGTTGTGCTGGCAAGATTTAAGTTCCACCAAGAAAACTAAGTATGGGCTGCTTATGTGGGCCAGACTTTTTAAACAAATTTGTTCAAACAAACCGAGAGGCACACAGCTGTGATCTCTCTCATTCTCTCTCTCATACACACACACACGGTATAGAATTCTAAGAAATAAGAATCTTAGTAACTGGAATGGAAGCACCTTTTCAAATTTGTTCAAATGTTTTACAGGCATAGCATTTTTCTAAAGAGGGAATTATGCTGGTGTGCACGTAACACTAAACTCTTCTGGCCTAATGAGGGCGAACTCAAATATCCACAAGCATCCGCTTTCTTTTATAAAGCATGGCCAATCTTCAGTAAAGAAATGCTTTATCCTGGCACCAGGCTTGCCCATATTATTCAGCTGTTCTCCATCATAGAAAGCTTGTTACCTACATGGATCATAAGCCATTTTGCTTTTTGAGCCCCATGTACTGATTCCAGTGGAGGACGCTCAAGGATCTTGGGAAAGCTGGTTGTCACAACTCGGGTGGTACTGTTGGTAGGTGGAGGGTAGGGATGTTTCTAAACATCCTACAAGGCACAGGACAGTCCCCCATATACACACACATGAAAGTGAAAGTCGCACAGTCGTATCCGACACTTTGCGATCCCATAGACTGTAGCCTGCCCAGCTGCTCTGTCCATGGAATTCTCCAGGTAAGAGTACTGGAGTGGGTTGCCAATTCCTTCTCTAAGATCCCAGAGGATCTCCCCAACCCAGGGATCAAACCCAGGTCTCCTGCTTTGCAGGCAGATTCTTTATCAACTGACCCACTAGGGAAGCCCTATATAAACATATACATTTTGTAAGGTACTTGGGAGATCAAAAGTAACTCACATTAAGCAGAGTAACCACTCTACTCAAGAATAAGCCATAATTATTTTGTATAAATACTAAAAAATTAACTTTATTAGCTCCTTATTTGTCTATTACAGTAATCTCTCAATTAAGAAGTCAGGGGTACTGGTGGATTCATGTCAATGTATGGCAAAACCAATACAGTATTGTAAAGCAAAATAAAGTAAAAATTAAAATTAAAAAAAAAAAAAGAAGAAGTCAGGGGTAATTATTCAACCTATACACACACATGGGTGGTAACTACATCTGAGCAAAATTCATGTGGAAGTAGGACCACACTCTTATAACTAGGGTTTCAAGACTAAGGAATCCAGCCAGATCATCTCTCCTTGAGTAGACTTTCTAACACTATCCAATCACTTCACAATGAATGAGCTGGGCGAAGAGAGAGAGGGCTAAACCACTGGCATTCCTTTAAATAAGCCATTAACTCTACTGGAATAACAAGCATACACTAACAAGTTACATACATCAATAACTGTATGACAAGTCATGACTAAAAATTGCCTGTTTCCAGAAACTTCTTTATGTCCTGTACTTGCAACTATGAACCTGGTTTAATCCATCTCTTTCTAAAAGAGCTCTTAAGAGACCTCAGGGGTCTTACTGGTTCAGGGTGCCTGTAGGAGGGACGGGCTGAGGGAACCCACCCCTGAAGTTACTATTATAAACCTTGGAATCAAAAGGAAAACAGGCTGTGTCTAGCATGTAACTTCTGTTTGGGAGGCACTTGTTAACTTTAACTCTTGATTTCCTTTATCTCTAAAGTGGATATGTTAACACCTGACCTCACAGGTTATTATGAGGATTAAATTCAATAATATACATAAAGTGGGTGGTAAGCAATTTGTTTTAAGAGTGAACCACAATGACTCAGCTTGTTTCTAGTAAGAAAAAAAAAGCAAGGAACTCCAGTATGAGAAGCTTCTGGACATATCTGAAGAGACTGAATGGATACATTTCTAGTCTTTAAAATCTCCTGAGAGTTATCTCCACAAAGATGTCTGCTATTTATTCAAGAATTCTGAGAGGGGATTTTCTGCTCTCAAGAAAATGCTGACTGTATAACCAGATATGACACACTGGAAAAGAATGCCTTATGCCACTTGAAATAGACAATCTTCCCTCGTTTATCTGCAAGATGTCTGCCTGCCAAGCTGTTTCTAAGAGACAAACCAGTCACGACAACACCCGTGTGTCCTCATACACAGCTATGACCTACAAGCTCAATGTGGCAGGTCTGACTCACCAGGTCTCAACAGTATTTTCAAACCATCTAAGATATTTAATTCAGGCAGGTTAATGGTTACTTTAGCTCTTTTTAAAATGTCTAATACACGTTTCATGAAGTCTACCCAGCGTACTATCACAACGATTCTTTTCAGGGTGAAAGAGCTGTGGCAATTTTCAAGATGCTAAGAATTTTTCAGTCTGTTTATTTAGCCACAGTATGAAATTCATTTTAATAGGAAGTTTATTTTACGTTAAGACAGTTTTTGTTGCAAGCTCATACCAATAAATTATTAAATATATCTGTGTGCAGGTATATATATACATAGGACTTTCCACGTGGCTCAGGATAAAGAATTTGCCTGCCAATGCAGGACACACAAGAGATACGGGTTTGGTCCCTGGGTTATGAAGATCCCCTGAAGTGGGAAACAGCAACCCACTCCAGTACTCTTGCCTGGAAAATTCCATGGACAGAAGAGCCTGGCGGTCTACAGTCCAGAGGGCTGCAAAGAGTTAGACACGACTGAGCACGCAAGCATGCACACATACATATTAGTATATACACATATCTCACTCATAGTGTATACTCAAAATGGCCCGGCAGAGTTCAAGACACCTTTTTCAAAGTATTTATATATGCCTCAATTAATTTCTCAGTATTAAGACATTTAGTTATTTCCTACTGGAGGGGGAATTTCATTGTTAAACACATATGAGAAGTGGAACCTTCAAGATGGATATTGGAGACTTTGAGAAAATCCTGTAATAACGAAGCTAGTTCAACTTTTTCTACACCAAGGTTTTGCAAACATATATTTGGCCATGAAACCATCCACTGTGGCACATTTAACATATTTGGAAGAGCTTGAAAAACACGGTAAGAGATTTGCAATGGATGATCAAGCAAAATTTAAGCAAGTCATTTTAAGTAAGACAAAATATTGACAAATAAAACCAAAAAGAAGTCTTGGAGGGAATGAGAGGGGAGAGTATTACCCTGTGACTACAGAACTCATTAAAAAGCATCCTATTTGGCTCTAAGCAACATAATGATATGCCATATCGAATGCAAAGCAAGAAAAGGGACGATAGGAAAGATGTGTGCACACATGCCCCAAATACTTCAAAAGCCAATCATAAGCATTCAGAAACATGCAAGACAATGAGAATCAAGAACTTTATAAAGCCCAATAAACTATACAGGTAAACTGAATTGAGGTTTCTTAAGTTAGATTTTGACTTATATCATAAATACCATATATTAATGCATCTATGTGGAATCTAGAAAAATGGAACAGATGAATCTACTTGCCAAAAAGAAATAGAGACAAAGGTGGTATGAGCTGGAAGATTGGGATTTATGTACATACACTACTGATACTATGTATAAAACAAAAAGCTAGTGAGAACCTACTGGATAGCATAGGAAACTCTACTCAATGCATTGTGGCAGCTACATGGGAAGGAAATACAAAAAGGAGGGGCTATATCTACACATATGGCTGATTCACTTTGCTCTATAGTAGAAGCTAACATAGCACTATAAGGCAGCTATATTCCAGTAAAAGTTTTAAGTTAGATTTTCATTTAGTGAAATAAATGTGAGAGGGTTGATGACAGGTGCATGTACTTAAATCACATCCTGGGATTACAAAATCGCATTTCTAAAATTCATTAAAATGACGCTAAGTAAAAACAATGGGTGAATAAGGACTAAAAAAAGAAAAGGCAGAAGACATGGATATCATAACTCTGAACTGAAGCATAAACCCAGAAGAGAAAGACTTACTGCTTTTGTTTCCGCAATACACTGCATGAGAATTACTAGTGATGTCACAATAGAGAATACAGATTCTTTCTGACTTTCCCATTTTTATACAAGTGAGAGACGTCAGCCCAGCTCCTAAATAAGGAAGACCTTTTTTTTTTTTTTTACAGATGTTTAAACATGTGTTTTCTGATATTGGGGAGCTCATTAATGATGATGAGTAAAAAGCATTGGACAAGTAAAGGGTAATTAACATCATACCCAGAACCTCACTATTTCTTAAATGGTTTCTACAACTATAACAGGAAAAAGTTGTGTTAATTTTGACTATGGGCTTCCTTGGTAGTTCAGCTGGTAAAAAATCTGCCTGCAATGCAGGAGAGCCCTGTTCAATTCCTGGGTAGGGAAGATCCCCTGGAGAAGGGATAGGCTACCCACTCCAGTATTCATGGGCTTCTCTGGTGGCTCAGACAGTAAAGAATCTGCCTGCAATGTAGGAGACCTGGGTTGGATCCCTGGTTTGGGAAGATTCGCTGGAGAAGGGCATGGCAACCCACTCCAGTTTCACCGTAAAGAAGATAAAAGCCTTCAAAATCACACAAAAGCCAAACCACTTATGTTTCCAATCAAAAACACATATAACTCATCAGTTCAATTTATCAGTTGTGTCCGAATCTGCAACCCCATGAACTGCAGCACGCCAGGCCTCCCTGTCAATCACCAACTCCCGGAGTCCACCCAAACCAATGTCCATTGAGTCGGTGATGCCATCCAACCATCTCATCCTCTGTCGTCCCCTTCTCCTCCTGCTCTCAATCTTTCCCAGCATCAGGGTCTTTTCAAATGAGTCAGCTCTTCGCATTAGGTGGCCAAAGTATTGAGTTTCAGCTTCAACATCAGTCCCTCCAATGAACACCCAGGACTGATCTCCTTCTGGATGGACTGGTTAGAACTCCTTGCAGTCCAAGGGACTCTCAAGAGTCTTCTCCAGCATCACAGTTCAAAAGCATCAATTCTTCGGCGCTCAGCTTTCTTTATAGTACAACTCTCACATCCATACATCACCAATGGAAAAACCATAGCCTTGACTAGACAGACCTTTGTTGACAAAGTAATATCTCTGCTTTTTAATGTGCTGTCTAGGTTGGTCATAACTTTCCTTCCAAGGACTAAGTGTCTTAATTTCATGCCTGCAATCACCATCTGCAGTGATTTTGGAGCCCCAAAAAATAAAGTCAGCCACTCTTTCCACTGTTTCCCCATCTATTTCCCATGAAGTGATGGGATCAGATGCCATGATCTTCGTTTTCTGAATGCTGAGATTTAAGCCAACTTTTTCACTCTCCTCTTTCACTTTCATCAAGAGGCTTTTTAGTTCCCTTTCACTTTCTTCCATAAGGGTGGTGTCATCTGCATATCTGAGGTTATTGATATTTCTCCCAGCAATCTTGATTCTGGCTTGTGCTTCCTCCAGCCCAGCATTTCTCATGATGTACTCTGCACAGAAGTTAAATAAGCAGGGTGACAATATACAGCCTTGATGTACTCCTTTCCCAATTTGGAACCAGTCTGTTCCATGTCCAGCTCTAACTGTTGCTTCCTGACCTGCATATAGGTTTCTAAAGAGGCAGGTCAGGGGTCTGGTATTCCCATCTCTCTCAGAATTTTCCACAGTTTATTGTGATCCACACAGTCAAAGGCTTTGGCAAAGTCAATAAACCAGAAATAGATGTTTTTCTGGAACTCTCTTGCCTTTTCCATGATCCAGCGGACGTTGGCAATTTGATCTCTGGTTCCTCTGCCTGTTCTAAAACCAGCTTGAACATCAGCAAGTTCACGGTTCATGTATTGCTGAAGCCTGGCTTGCAGAATTTTGAGCATTACTTTACTAGCGTGTGAGATGAGTGCAACTGGGCAGTAGTTTGAGCATTTTTTGGCATTGCCTTTCTTTGGGATTGAGATGAAAACTGACCTTTTCCAGTCCTGTGGCCACTGCTGAGTTGTCCAAATTTGCTGGCATATTGAGTGCAACACTTTCACAGCATTGTCTTTCAGGATTTGAAATAGCTCAACTGGAATTCCGTCACCTCCACTAGCTTTGTTCGTAGTGATGCTTTCTAAGGCCCACTTTACATTCCAGGATGTCTGGCTCTAGGTGAGTGATCACATAATCGTGATTATCTGGGTCGTGAAGATCCTTTTTGCACAGTTCTTCTGTGTATTCTTGCCACCTCTTCTTAATATCTTCTGCTTCTGTTAGGTCCCTACCATTTATGTCCTGTATTGAGCCCATCTTTGCATGAAATGTTCCCTTGGTATCTCTAATTTTCTTGAAGAGATCTCTAGCCTTTCCCATTCTATTTTTTTCCTCTACTTCTTTGCATTGATCGCTAAGGAAGGCTCTCTTATCTCTCCTTGCTATTCTTTGGAACTCTGCATTCAGATGGGTATATCTTTCCTTTTGTCCTTTGCTTTTTGCTTCTTTTCTTTTCACAGCTATTTGTAAGGCCTCCTCAGACAGCCATTTTCCTTTTTTGCATTTCTTTTTCTTGGGGATGGTCTTGATTCCTGTCTCCAGTACAATGTCACGAACCTCCATCCATAGTTCATCAGGCACTCTGTCTATCAGATCTAGTCCCTTAAATCTATTTCTCACTTCCACTGTATAATCATAAGGGATTGGATTTAGGTCATACCTGAATGATCTAGTGGTTTTCTCCACTTACTTCAATTTCAGTCTGAATTTGGTAATAAGGAGTTTATGATCTGAGCCACAGTCAGCTCCTGGTCTTGTTTTTGCTGACTATATAGAGCTTCTCCATCTTTGGCTGCAAAGAATGTAATCAATCTGATTTCGGTGTCAATCATCTGGTGATGTCCATGTGTAGAGTCTTCTCTTGTGTTGTTGGAAGAGGGTGTTTGCTATGATCAGTGAGTTCTCTTGGCAGAACTCTATTAGCCTTTGCCCTGCTTCATTCTGTACTCCAAGGCCAAATTTGCCTGTTACTCCAGGTGTTTCCTGACTTCCTACTTTTGCATTTTGAATCCATATAATTCATTCGAAGGCTGTATTCACAAAACTAGACAAAGAGCATTATGTAATTAATGTTTAAGATACCAGCATTTGTATTGTCATTTTTTTAAACATAAATGGTACAATTAGGCCCTTATAGGTTGTCACAGATTACATTTAGTCCAAAGTTTTATACCACCTACAAACTTTTCTTGTCTTAAATTTCTGTTTGAAGATTGCCGAGTTTCTCAGTGTTTCTCTGGCTAGCAATGCATAGCTTTTCAAGGGAGAAGCAATCCTCTATAGAAAAGAACAAGGACTATCTTCATAAGGAAATATGCTGGTCCGTGCTAATAGCAGCTTCTGGCTGAAGAGCACACCAACAATTGTCTTTGAACTTTTGGCATAGGCTCCGAGTAGCAAGTAGCTCTTATTTATAAAACTCATAAAATCCTCCAGAAAAGTTGTTTTGGGTGTTCAGAATTTCTGTAAGACATTCTGCAACATTAAAAATACTTAGAAATGATTCAACTGTTTGATTGTGATTATGTGTATAGCTGCTCAGTCATATCCCACCCTCTGTGACTCTATGGACTGTAGCCCACCAGGCTCCTGCGTTCATGGGATTTTCCAGGCAAGAATACTGGAGTGGCCTGCCATTCCCTTCTCCAGGGGCTCTTCCTGATCCAGGGATTGAACCTGCATCTTCTAGTTTTTCTAAATTGGCAGGTGAATTCTTTACCCAATGAGCCAATAAGGAAGCCTTGATTATGATGATGAACAAAGGCAAATTCCTATTTCTAAAAGTGTCAGCTCTGGATAGCATAAATATGTGAGTCTACAGGACTTCCCTGGTGGCTGAAATGGTGAAGAATCCAACATCCCAACAAAGACTTTACTTCTATTTAGCAATTTGTATTTTTTATCAGTTAAGTCTCCTTCCTACCTCCCTCACCACTACAGAAAAGAACAAAGCAGGAATTGTTTTTTTTAACCTAAACAGTCAACACTAACTTTTGATGGAAATTCACTACTAAGAATAAATTTTGTTATTTTCCTTTCAGTATACCCATTTTTCAGCAATATAAATTTATGTTATCAATAAAGTAGTGAAAATGCCCATAAAATAAAATGCTCATGGCTGTCTAGCAAAATGTAACCTAAATTTTACAGTTTACGGTGGTTCCATGAACTTTTTTTTAAAAACAATTGAGTCTAGAAAAACATATTCAGCCAGTTGATCAAAATATTTGTTGGCTCCTTTCCCTAAGTCAAAATAAAGATTATTAAACTCTTACAGAAGCATCAACTGTAATGGAGGCATGTTTAAATAGTGACAAAATGTCTAATGTATAACGTAAAATTTCAGCATTGATGGACAACAATTGAGAGCCAAAATGAGCTACTCAGTAAAACACCCAGTCGTAACAAACTCCTCTGAATTACAGATCTTAGTTTATTGACAACTGACTTGAAATAATACCTAATTCACCTCAGAAATTCAACTAACTGTTTTCATAAGTGATAACTGTATAATATAAATGTTATATATAACACAATAAGGTTGAAAGTCTGCAATCTCAAACCTTCAGGATGATAAACCATGAAGTTTATCATTTTTAAATTTATACAGATGGGTATCTACTTTACAAGAGATGGTCATAGTGTATTTTTCCACTCGGATCTTATTTTCTAAAACATGGAATACTACAACAGACTCCTTATCAGATTAAACAGCTACAAAAATTAAAAAAAAAATCCAAGCTGCCAATCTGATCTTTAGATGACAACTGATAGATCTAGCTCTGCCCCTAAATAAAGGATTAATCTTGCAAATAGGGACAATTAAAACCAAACCAACTCAAGATAAAACAGCCCTACAGTGGTAAGAAGGTATACATACTCTTAAATGGGATTTAAGGTTCACCAGCCCTAAGGTGTGGCTTCCCCAGTGGCTCAGGCAGTAAAGAGTCTGCCTGCAATGTGGGAGACCTGGGTTCGATCCCTGGGTTGGGAAGATCCCCTGGAGGAGGAAATGGCAACCCACTCCAGGATTCTTGCCTGGAGAATTCCATGGACAGAGGAGCCATGGTGGGCTACAGTCCGTGGGGTCACAAAAAGTCGGACACAACTGAATGAGTAACTTTCACTTTCAGATATATTTCATGTTAAGGGGAAATTAAACTGATAATATGTAAGTCATGTGCCTGAATTCTGATTTGAACTCAGCCTTATAATTAAATCTGTACCTTGTACTGATTAGCTCATTCGGCAAACTAAAGCTCTTTCAAACCAAAATCTACAAAGGGAACAGGGACCCATGTGGAATGAATTAAGACTTTTACAGTCCAAGATGTAAAAGTCACTCTTATTTAAGAAATTAATTTTAGTTCTCCCCTACATTAGGAAAAAACCTCTCCTACTTCTGAATTACCCGAGGACTTTGCATTTCCACTATGCAGTACATGATTATCTGCCTTATTACCTGGTTATTTGTTTAGCATCCACGGTGGTTCAGACGGTAAAGCATCTGTCTACAATGCGGGAGACCCGGGTTCGATTCCTGGGTCGGGAAGATCCCCTAGAGAAGGAAATGGCAATCCACTCCGGTACTATTGCCTGGAAGATCCCATGGACAGAGGAGCCTGGTAGGCTACAGTCCGTGGGGTCGCAAAGAGTCGGACACAACTGAGCGACTTCACTAGTCACTTTACTAGTGTATGTTTTATCTCTAAGTCCTGAATCTGCTGACATAGCGCCACCTTGCCCAAAGAACATACACAGATTTGGTTACTTCAACTTAGGTTTTTTTTTAAAGTTAGTTACATAGTATTAAAGAGTTTTAAAGCCATATCTAAGGAAAATACTCTGTGCTGACTCACAACAGAATTCTCCTTGATGCCTGTGTTAAATTCTAAGTGCAAAAATCCCCAAGGTCAAAATGAATGAAGAACTGACTTGACCTGATATGAGAAAGCTACAAAATTCCCTGGTGGCTCAGATGGAGACCCAGGTTCAATCCCTGGGTTGGGAAGATCTCCTGGAGAAGGAAATGGCAGCCCACTACAGTATTCTTGCCTGGAAAATACCATGGACAGAGAAGCCTGGTGTCTACAGTCCATGGGGTCGCAGAGAGTTGGACCCAACTGAGCAACTTCGCTTTCACTGAATGGTAAGTAGTCTTCTAGCTCATATATCCTATACTAAAAGTTCACTATATATACATTGCTCCTGAAACAATGTCAAAGACTAAAAATCTGATAATTGCTGAGTAATCAGAAGGAACCTATTAACATCATATATGCAATTTTTATTAACATGGTGGTCAACAACTTGATTTTAGGACTAGCCTATATGTGATGCTAGATCCAGACTATGTTTGAATGTCTTAGCTGTTCATTACAAGGCGTATGGAGATGAATCACTAGGCTATGGATCAGGTGCACAATCTTGTTCCTGCATCTTTTTGGCTGTTAACTGATTAACAATGAGAATAAGGCTTCCCTGGTGGCTCAGTGGTGAAGAATTCGCCTGCCAATGCACGAGACACAGGTTCGATCCCTCGTCCAGGAAGATTCCACATGCCACAGAGCAACTTAGCCTGATAATTGAGCCTACGCTCCAGAGTCCAGAAGTCGCAACTACTGAACCCTGTGCACCTCAGAGGCCATGCTCAACAAGAGAAACCACTGCTAACTAGAGTATTCCTAGCTCACCACAACTCAAGATAAAGCCCGCATAACAATGAAGACCCAGCATCAGTTCAGTTCAGTTCAGTCGCTCAGTCGTGTCCGACTCTTTGCGACCCCATGAATCACAGCACGCCAGGCCTCCCTGTCCATCACCAACTCCCTGAGTTTACTCAGACTCATGTCCATCGAGTCCATGATGCCATCCAGCCATCTCATCCTCAGTCATCCCCTTCTCCTCCTGCCCCCAATCCCTCCCAGCATCAGAGTCTTTTCCAATGAGTCAATTCTTCGCATGAGGTAGCCAAAGTACTGGAGTTTCAGCTTCAGCATCATTCCTTTCAAAGAAATCCCAGGGTTGATCTCCTTCAGAATGGACTGGTTGGATCTCCTTGCAGTCCAAGGGATTCTCAAGAGTCTTCTCCAACACCACAGTTCAAAAACATCAATTCTTCGGCACTCAGCTTTCTTCACAGTCCAACTCTCACATCCGTACATGACCACAGGAAAAACCATAGCCTTGACTAGACGGACCTTAGTTGGCAAAGTAATGTCTCTGCTTTTGAACATGCTATCTAGGTTGGTCATAACTTTTCTTCCAAGGAGTAAGTGTCTTTTAATTTCATGGCTACAGTCACCATTTGCAGTGATTTTGGAGCCCAAAAAAATAAAATCTGACTCTGAAATAAATAAATAATTAATTTTAAAAAATTAGAATAAAGGAAAACCCTCCCCTTTCAATATCAAACCCTTTCAATATCAAATCAAGAGTAAGAAAGCTTTCCTCCATCAAAATAGAGATCTGTTTTGGATGACTAGATAATAAATCTCTCTTCCTGGCTCTGATCTAGAACTTTAACTTGATTAACCACTTCGATTTCAGACATCTAATAAAATAACATTCAATATTTTACACTGACCTCAGTGACGCTGGAATCCCTTTGCCAGAATTTTCCAAAGGTGCTAAGGCAGCACAGCATTTAGAGAAAAAGCAATGTTTGCCTGTCTACAATTATTTATATATTTGCTTCAGTATCCAGTACATATTTTATATATTCTTAAAAGCATCATTCTAACATACACTCTTAAAGATAATTACTGAGAATAACAAATATGAAACCATCACTATTATTAATATCTGTGAAAAGACAGCTTCAAGCCAATTAAAAGAGCACATAATTTAATTAATAGGTAATCAAGCAACACATTTTAAATGGACAAGAAGGTCATTTTCTAAAAGCAGAATTTTAAAAAAATATTCACCAATTCTTGAAATTCTTCCTATGGAAGTTTTCAACCCTTAGCAGTTAACAGGAAATATAAAAGCTTTACATAGCAATTTTCTAAGTGTGATTCTAGCAGAAAATACAGAGTCCCTCATTTCTTCCCTTCAGTTCCTGTCCCCTGACCCAAGAACACTGATAATTTTCCATGATTACTTTGTAAAAATCTATTGTGAATAAATAAAATTCAGAATAAGAGTATTGTGTTTTTAACACAAGATATACAAATATTTCTCCCCCAAAACACTGCTGACCATTTTCCTGGAGTAAAAATATTTGCTATTTCTTATAACTTAAATGTCTCTAAATATCTAAGGGGTCAGGAATATTAAAAATAAAATTTTTACCATTCCACATTCAATAGGGACTTCTCAGATGGCTCAGTGGTAAAGAATCTGCCAGTCAATGCAGGAGATGCTGTTTCAATCCCTGGGTCAGGAAGATCCCCTGGAGGAGGAAACGGCCACCCACTCCAATATTCTTGCCTGGGAAACCCCATGAACAGAGGAGCCTAGGGGTCTACAGTCCATAGAGTTGCAGAGTCAGACACAACTGAGATTCTCCTTCAAAATGGTCCACCACTTTAACCTTTCATCACCTGTATGTATATACGAGTGCCCATAGTTTTGCACTCACACTATTGCTAGTAAAGAAGGAGCAAGTGATATTATCCCTTATTATAATTATGCTCTGTGCATAATCAGACAGTAAGACGAAGATAAAGCCAGGATTAGAATTACCTTCTTAAATTCTTAACTTATCAAGAAGGTAAAGCTGGCAAATATGGATGATTACCTCTAGAGTAGCCTCAGAGTTTCTCATCCAGGAATTCAACACCTTCCCCATCTATCAGAGAGCTTCCAGAGACTGAAAACAGCATGCTACATATATAATTTTCACAACTTAGGACATTCAAGTATGTATCAATATAAATCATTTAACTGTATACAACTTCCTAACTAGTAATCATAGAACCATGAAAAAATAAGAAAAATTCAGAAGAGCTCTTTGGCTAATTTAATGCAAATTCAATCCAATTATTTCACATAGACCTACTTCATTTTAACTATCATAAATTCTCTTTTTTTAAATTTCCCTATTCATGTATCACGGCTTCCCTGGCAGATCATCAGTAAAGAATCTGCCTGCAATGCAGGAGAAGCAAGAGATGCGATTTTGATGGGTGGGTTGGGACGATCCCCTGGAGGAGGGCATGGCAACCCACTCCAGTATTCTTGCCTGGAGAATCCCCATGGACAGAAGAGCCTGGGGGGCTACAGTCCATGGGGTCATAAAGTCGGACACAACTGAGCACAGTAAACACATTCATATATCAGGAAAAATGCAAACTAGTCAGAGAAGTGAACACACTTGGGCTATTATCTCAAACTCATCCTTAAGTAAATATTTTCATTTGCTGCATGGGGAGTCCCTAACAGAGGGTAAATGAAAGCCTCACATGGAAGCTACTGGAAGTCTAAGAGCTGTATTTGCCTTTCCCTCTAGGTTACAGCATCTGCCTGCAATGCGGGAGATCTGGGTTCAATCCCTGGGTTGGGAAGATCCCTTGGAGAAGGAAATGGCAACCCATTCCAGTATTTTTACTGGGAACTCGCATGGAGGGAGGAGCCTGGTGGGCTACAGTCCACGGGGTCGCAGAGAGTCGGACACGACTGAGCTCCTTCGCTTTCACTTTCTTTCACTTCCTTACCTCAGACCTCCGTCTCCCCAGCTTCACCACACTGGGGGTGTTTTGCATACATGGAACTGTCTGTTAGAAATAGTTCCATCACATATACATCTGCCATCCTCCCATACCACACCCCACTGCCTCTTAATAACACTACACACACATACACACAAATGTGTGTTCACACAGATATAGAAACCCCCCTCACATCCTCCACATACCATACCCACACCTCAAACACAACCTCCCTACTCCATCACACACTGCCACACACAGCCCTGCATGCACACACACCCCACACAACCCTCGACATACCACACCCACATATATACCACATTCCACACCATCTCACTTTGCACAATCCCTCCCTACCACATCACACACACACACACACACACACACACACACACACCCTGCTACATACACATGTAATTACCAGTCATGATAAATCTTTTAAAAAATAAATAATTTGATGATGTTATTTTTAAAATGGGTACAAGCTTATTTAGGCTCTTAGTAAGTTACTGCACTGTTTTATTCCCTTAGAAAAACTAAAATTTGAATTTAAGACAGAACTAGACCTTCGTTTCATGTTTGGCATCTACAGCAATTTGATTCATAAATGATTTTCAAACTGTGGAGTTTTAAAGAATAGCTTATTGACCCTTTGTCTGCATAATCTATTTTTTTTTCAGCAACATTATCGTAGAAATTTATGCTGATCACTTCCCTGTGTCTAAGCTTTAGGTAACTTACAAAGCAGACACTGTATCCAGAACACAGGCTGGTTGTTTTCCCAAAAAACAAAGCAGGTTTCTAAGTTCGGATCGTGTCTTGGCCCTGACTCCAAGCCAAACCTGTCTTCTGCTTCTAGATCTGTAAAAGATTAGCAAGCCCCTTTCACAGAGAAGCCACACACTGGCCCCCTTAGCCAACTGGTTTTCAAACTGTCCTCTCAGGAACCCTAGAGTTCCTTAGAAGTTTTTCAGTATTTGAAAGGAGGCCAAATTTAAAAAAGTTTTTAAGTTTTCAATGAAAGCAAAAAATTTTTAAACCTCTTTTATAAATTGAGGTCCTACCCAATCTATATTTTTGTTTGAAAGAATTGGTTATGTTGCCTTTTCTTTAAAGTCCAAGTGAAAAGCCATGCCCTGCAGACGGACTAAGTGTGTTGTATTAGTCGCTCCGTCGTGTCCAACTCTGTGAGTCCTGTGTCCCACCAGGCTTCTCTGTCCACTGGGATTCTCCAGGCAAGAATACTGGAGTGGGCAGTCATTCCCCACTCCAAGGGCGCTTCCCAACCCAGGGATTGAACCCGAGTCTTCTGCACTGCTGGCAGATTCTCTACCTTTAGCCACCAGGGAAGCCCACATGGATTAAAAATATAATTAGAAGTAGGATTCTGTAACTATGTATGATGATAGATGCTAACTAAATTTATTGTGATGATCACTTCCCAGTTTGCACATATATTTAATCATTATGTTGTTCACCTGAAATAAGTCAATTATATGGTTTTTTTTTTAACAGAAAAATCACATTCCAATAATTTTCACTGCCACAGAACAAATTAATGGGATGGGTTGGGGTGAGAGAGGTTCCTCATCATGACAAGAAAACTCTCCCAGCAGGACCCCCTCCCTGCTGGGAATGAGAGAACCCTGCAGAGGCTGACAGCAGAAATGAAGACATCAAAACCAGACAAATTAGAGCAGCTACAATAGCTCATTTGAAAACTCCAGATAGAATAAAAAAGCAAAGAGTATATATTTCTAAAATTCAAATAATATAAGTCAAAGTTAAAAAAAAATACTTAGCAATAATGTAAAAATATTCTAGTCACCCATCCCGGGGATAAGTTAAAAACACAGAAGAGGGATGCTATTTCTGTTTGTTTAGTGGATATGAGTAATGGCTGTCACTAGGACTTTACTGATGAAACAAAAATACCTATTTGTTCCATAAACAAAGGGGCTCCCTAGGGAACTTGTCTTCTCCTGAAGTGAGAGAGCTCTGAACTTACAAGGACTTTAATGTATTTTACAATGATGGTATAAATTAATATTAAAACATAGTATTATCTGGTGGCTTTTACCTTGTCTCTGCTGTTTGAATTATATCAAATACTTTTAGGAACCTATGGGCAGAAGTATTTACAAATAAAATGATACGATGTTGTTGTTGCTTCGTAGCTCAGTTGTTTCCGACTCTTTGCGACCCCATGGACTGGAGTGAGTTGCCATTTCCTTCTGCAGGGGATCTTCCCAACCGAGGGATTGAACCCACATCTCCTGCCTTGGCAGGGGAATTCCTTACCACTGTGCCACCAGGGAAGACCACGATGCATGGGACTTGCTTTAAAACACCACAGAAAACAAAAATGTGTGTGTGTTGGGGGAGGTGTGCTGAGCAGATCACTGAAATATAGCCAACTGCTGAAGCCAGGTGAAATTGAAATTTAAATTTTCCACAGGAAAATGTTTAAATACTTTTGGAAAACAACAAATTATACATAAAGTACACATAAATATTATACATATGCTAGGATCAAAACATAGCATGAAAGCAAAGGATTAAAAGAATTTATAAAATATCTTCTCAATTTCACAAGTAATCTGTCAGCATATAGTTTCCAGTGGACTAAGCTATACAGTATTGATTACTCAATAGTTATCAATCACAAACACAAAACAGAATTCAGAGAGTCAAAAAGCAAACTCAGGTTTGTTTGCTTTGCTTATTTGGTTCACGGGAAGGAAAAGGAAGGCTTTCTTTAGCATTAGTGCTGACTTCTTGGCAAGCAATAAGGTCTTTACAATTTTATGTAGACTGGAGGAAAAGACTGTGACGTCGTTATGTACACACACAGTCGCTCAGTTGTGTCTGACTTTCTGTGACCCCATAGACTGCAGCCTGCCAGGCTCCTCTGTCCATGGAATTTTCCAGGCAAGAATACTGGAGTGGGTTGCCATTTCTTACTCCAGGGGATCTTCCTGACCCAGGGATTGAACCTGCATCTCTTGTGTCTCCTGCACTAGCAGGTGGATTCTTTAACACTGGGAAATACTGGATTACTCTGAATCATGATTTTAGATGCAGTCTGTATATTTTTATATCGTAGAAAAGATGTATCTTGAATTACAGGGGCTAAAAGAAACACCATGGTATAAGTAAGAGATGAGAAGAAAAAGATGTGTCAATGCCCAAAACCAAATAATTGGAAATAAAAGGACAGAAGAGCCAAAGATGCAATGCCCGGACCCAACCTTGAAAAGAATGTGTTTTATCATGAGGATATACTTTAATTTCAAAAGTATCTCATTATCAAATGATTATGTAAAAAAAATCATCCTTTACCTTGTCAAGGATATAAAGCATTGTTTCTTCTAGAAGCTCAATCGTCAACAGACTGGAGCTCTATGTAAAACTACACTGTTGTTGGTTCTCAAACTTTAGCTTCGGTCCAAATCAACTGCAGCGGTCCCTAGCCTTTTTGTCACCAGGGACAGGTTTCATGGAAGACAGTTTTTCCTTGGACCAGACGTGGGGGTGGTTTTGGGATGATTCAAGCACACTACATTCGTTGTGTGCTTTATTTCTATTATTATTACATCAGCTCCATCTCAGGTCATCAGGCATTGGATCCCAGAAGCTGGGGACTCCTGAACTAGAGGGATTGTTAGACAGGTGGCTGTGCCCACCCCCAGACTACACTTTGAGACCTATGGGATATTTTCTGCAAATTATCAGCCTTTACAAGCAGCTGCAATTTCTTAAAAACTCAGCATATAATTTATGAGAAGCATTAACCAGAATTTTCAGGCAGAGCAAGGGTGTTTTACAAAAAGAATTATCACCTTGGTTAGAGAATTTCATTTCACAGACTAACAAATCAAACAGGTACCAAGGAATGGGTAAATGCCATTCCTACTTTGGTCATTACATATTTTTTACATTTTTTACTTTATATTGGAATACAGCCGATTTAAGAGTGTTGTGATAGTTTCAAGTGGAGAGCAAAGGGACTCAGTCATACATACACATGTATCCATTCTCCTCTAAACTCTCCCATCCAGGCTGCCACAAAACCTTTCTATAATATTGCAATTTACAAGAAGATAGCAATTTCTGAAAACAGAATTCTCAGATACAAACCTAAACAGGGACTTAATCCCGCCTTCACAGAACTCACTTAAACAGCTGATAAACAGAGTGCCAAGTCTTCTGATTGGTCCCTTAGAAGCTGAGAGAGGGCTGGCCCCCAAACACCTTCAATTACATCAGCAGCTGTGGAATGCTCCCTGTGGTCAACAAGCCCTTGCTGCAGTGACCGCAGCTGACCCACCTCAGAGCTTCCCTCCTTGGCAGGGTGAGTCAACCGAGCATCAGAAATAACTAACCAGCCCGATTTCCTCTTGGCACAGCACGGCGTGGATCACAGGCACTGGGGACCAGAGATGGTACAGAGTCAACAATGGACAGCGACAGCTGGGGTATTTAAATCAATTTCCTTTTCTAAATTTCTTCACACAAAGCCCAGTGTCAGGGGTGGGGGAGGCAGAACAGAATGCTAAAGAATTGTTGGCCAGAATTCTACCTAAGGGTTTACCAGTGATTTAATTCCCACTAATTCCTAACTCTGGGCTTCGCTGGTGGCTCAGAGGTTAAAGAATCCGCCTACAATGAGGGAGACCTGGGTTCAACCTCTGGGTTGGGAAGATCCCCTGGAGGGCATGGCAACCCTCTCTAGTATTCCTGCCTGGAGAATCCCCATGGACAGAGGAGCCTGTAGGTTACAGTCCACGGGGTCGCAAAAAGCTGGACACGACTGAGTGACGAAGCACAGAACACAGCGCATACACAATTCCTACCTCTGGCTTCCCAGACAGCTCAGCGATTAAAGAATATGCCTGCCAATGCAGGAGATGGACGAGATGCAAATTCGATCCCTAGGTCAGGAAGAACCCCTGGAGAAGGAAATGGCAATCCGCTCCAGTATTCTTGCCTGCAAAATCCCATGGACAGAGGAGCCTGGTGGGCTACAGACCACGCAGTCGCAAAGAATCCCATACATCTTAGCAGCTGAGCACAGCAGCACAGCTTCGACCTTTAAATCAAGCTTTTGATAAAACAGTTGTTAATAATTCAAGGTTTCAACAATCCAAGATGACATTCCGATTTCAACAAGTTCGAAGTCTACTGAATCTGTATCAAAATGAGAATAGTTTATGTTAATCAATACAGGAAGACTATGAGGCAGATGACAAGTGAATGAACACCTTTAAAAGTTCTGGTTTTAAAAAAGCAGCAACTTAAACTACCTTTTCTTACCAGGTTTTCGTGCTCGTGTCAGTTCACAGGCTTTCCCTTAAACTCAAATTACCTCTTGAAAGAATGGCAACAAATACTGCAAACATTATGGGGTGTGGTGGGCTTCCCAAGTGGCACAGTGGTGAAGAATCCACCTACCAATGCAGGAGATGCAAGGTCTGATCCCTGGGTTGGGAAATGGCAACCTACTGCAGTATTCTTGCTGGAAAATCCTATGGACAGAGGAGCCTGGAAGGCTACAGTCCATGTGGTCTCAAAGGATCGGACACCACTGAGCAGGTATACACAGGGGGTGTGGCTGTGCTAAAGGTTCTCAAGTTCCTTTCTTTCAAACCAGGCTCTCCTGCATTGCAGGCAGATTCTTTACTGTCTGAGCTACCAGGGAAGCCCCTTATATGAGGAAAGAAAGCAACAAAACCAAAGGAAGGATAAATTGATTTTAATTTTCTATTGAAAAACAGAACTGTAAGACAGATAGATGATTGAGACTTCCCTGGTGGCTCAGACCGTAAACGCATCTGCCTACAATGCAGGAGACCTGGGTCGGGAAGATCCCCTGGAGAAGGAAATGGCAACCCACTCAAGTATTCTTGCCTGGAAAATCCCGTGGATGGAGAAGCCTGGTAGGCTACAGTCCGTGGGGTCACAAAGAGTCAGACACGGCTGAGTGACTTCACTTTCACTTTCACTGTGGAGGTTAAGAGCTGATGCTGAAGGCAGAAGGTTAAGAAGCCTATTACATGCTTGTCACATAGACATGTCTGTGTACCCTGGCAGAGCCAGTGAAAATGTCTGGGAAATAGAAGGTGTTATAAGCCAATCATCAAGGCTGGCTGGCACAGGAGTAATACTGAGGATATACTACGTTTTACAGGCTGTACTATTTTTTTTAATCCTCACAACAGCTCTAGAAGTTATGTACTTTTCTAATTATTCCCACTTTACAGATAAAGAAACAGAGAGGTGTAAGGTAAGTTTTCAAAAGAAATGGTTATAACATCAAAGAGATTCACAAATAAAAAGCATTCAAGAATTTAGAAAGACTTGTGTAAGGCCCTTGACCTGCAACACCTCAAAGACAACCACTTGTGTCTGCCCAGTTAGATCCCCTCTACATGGTTGGAGGAGCACATGTGAGTTGCCGAGTCATACTATGTAATCTAAGAACAAGGCTGCAAAATGAAGGAAAAGAAGTGGTACCCAGAATCCAGATGTTAGTTCCCAAGGATGGGGTATCATGAAAGGAGCTTCTACAACCACTAGGATGACTGTGCAGAAACAGACTCAGACTTAGAAAAAGAACTTACGGTTGCCGGGAGAAGAGTGGGGAGAATAGGGGGATATTAGGGAGTCTGGGATCAACATGCGCACACTGCTATATTTAAAATGAATAACCAACAAGTTCCTCCTGTATAGCACATGGACTTCTGTTCAATGTTATGTGGCAGCCTGGATGGGAGGAGAGTTTGGAACAGAATGAATACATGCATATATATGGCTGAGACCCTTTGTTGTTCATCTAAAACTATCACAACGTTGTTCATTGGCTACAACAGTGTCTGGTGCTCAATTGCTCAGTCATGTCTGACTCTGCAACCCCGTGGACTGTAGCCCACCAGGCTCCTCTGTCCATGGGATCTTCCAGACAAGAATACTGGAGTGGGTTAACAGTTCCTACTCCAACCAGAGTGTCCTCAATCTCTTGTACTGACAGGTGGATTCTTTACCATTGTGCCCCCTGGGAAGCACTATATTCCAATATAAAACAAAAAGTTAAAAGATGATATGTTGGAGTTTCATTCTAACAGGTTTCTTGGTATAAGTGGCTTGGTAAATACACATTGGGTGTTAAAGCTGGTGGCCCATCCAAGACAGATGAAAAACCTTGGCAACCAAGCTGAGAACATTGAGAAACTAGGAAAACTCATGTTGCACCACCAGACATTCTTGGCCTGAGGTCTCTTCTTGATGAGCTTTGCCAACAATATCACTGCTGGTTAACTGCAGAAACTAACACTTTTCTAAGATGGGAATATTACATGCTAGTTTCATCAAGCTTCATACCTATTATTCTCCAGAACCATTTCAATCCTATTAGATGTTTCCCCTTTCGAATTAAGGTAATCTCACTCAGCATCACTTACAAAAATTAGTGAATATAAATCCTATCTGTATTTCAGAAGCAGGAAACTTACAGTGAAAATAGTCAATACTAGATTTTTATTAAAAGAGGATGAATTTTTTCAATCACTGACCTTACAAGAGATATAAAAATCTTTATTCAGAATCAACGAAGCTTTAGAAAAACTCAGTATTACTCTACTTGCTCTAACCTCCAATTTTTATAACCAATGTGGAATGGAAATGAACTCTAATAGTTCTGATCCATAAAATGACTGAGAAACTCAACTTTAAGACAGAAAAAAGCTTAAATATTTAATATTTATACCAAAGAAAATGGTAAGTAATGAAGATCCTTCAAAAATAATGAAGTTTTGAAAATGGAAACTTACTGGGTATTGCCCTTTTAGGCTTTACCACAGGAGTTCCTGGAGAAGGAAATGACAACCCACTCCAGTATTCTTGCCTGGAGAATCCCATGGACAGAGGAGTCTGGCGGGAGGCGCTCTATGGGGTCGGAAGAGTCAGACATGACTTAGCGACTAAACCACCACCAGAGGAGTTCCATACAGGCACCCTGCTTAAGTCACTTCCATATCAAGTAATAGGAACCTGGGTTCCAACCTCAACTCAATTACCTACCACTATTTAGAGCAAATTATTCAGCCTCACTGAACCTAATTTTCTTCATATTTTATTTCGAGAGAGTTTTTGCCTTGCCTTTCTTATGTAGTTATAAAGAATATCAAATCTGTGAGTCTTTATACTACAAACATCCTTGCAAGTTGCAAAGAATATTCTCCATGTTTCATATTTGGTTGACATTATCCCCAATACAATCTTAATTTATAATTTAATTCAGAATAATACTGAAATATTTTCTATCTTACACAATGTGCATTTTATCACACTTTCCCACACCCAAAGAGTCATTAAAACATTTGTTATTACTTTAAGAGGGTCTCTCAGTTCAGTTCAGTTCAGTTGCTCAGTTGTGTTTAACTCTTTGCGACCCCATGAACCACAGAACACCAGGCCTCCCTGTCCATCACCAATTCCCAGAGTCCACCCAAGCCCATGTCCATCGAGTCGATGATGCCATCCAACCATCTCATCCTCTGTCGTCCCCTTCTCCTCCTGCCCCTAATCCCTCCCAGCATCAGGGTCTTTTCCAATGAGTCAACTCTTCATATCAGGTGGCTGAAATATTGAACTTCAGCTTCAACATCAGTCCTTCCAATGAACACCCAGGACTGATCTCCTTTAGGATGGACTGGTTGGATCTCCTTGCAGTCCAAGGGACTCTCAAGAGTCTTCTCCAACACCACAGCTCAAAAGCATCAATTCTTTGGCGCTCAGCTTTCTATATAGTCCAACTCTCACATCCATACATGACTAATGGAAAAACCATAGCCTTGACAAGACAGACCTTTGTTGGCAAAATAATGTCTCTGCTTTTTAATATGCTGTCTAGGTTGGTCATAACTTTCCTTCCAAGGAGTAAGCGTCTTTTAATTTCATGGCTGCAATCACCATCTGCAGTGATTTTGGAGCCCCCCAAAATAAAGTCTGACACTGTTTCCACTGTTTCCCCATCTATTTCCCATGAAGTGACGGGACCAGATGCCATGATCTTTGTTTTCTGAATGTTGAGCTTTGAGCCAACTTTTTCTCTCTACTTTCACTTTCATCAAGAGGCTTTTTAATTCCTCTTCACTTTCTGCCATAAGGGTGGTGTCATCTGCTTATCTGAGGTGATTGATATTTCTCCCAGCAATCTTGATTCCAGCTTGTGCTTCCTCCAGCCCAGCGTTTCTCATAATGTACTCTGCATATAAGTTAAATGAGCAGGGTGACAATATATAGTCGGAGAAGGCAATGGCACCCCACTCCAGTACTCTTGCCTGGAAAATCCCATGGACAGAGGAGCCTGGTGGGCTGCAGTCCACGGGGTTACGAAGAGTCAGACACGACTGACCAACTTCACTTTCAAGCATTGGAGAAAGAAATGGCAACCCACTTCAGTGTTCTTGCCTGGAGAATCCCAGGGATGGGGGAGCCTGGTGGGCTGCCGTCTCTGGGGTCACACAGAGTCGGACACGACTGAAGCGACTTAGCAGTAGCAGTAGCAGACAGCATTAAAAAGCAGAGACATTACTTTGCCAACAATGGTCCATCTAGTCAAGACTATGGTTTTTCCAGTAGTCATGTATGGATGGGAGAACTGGACTGTGAAGAAAGTTGAGCACCAAAGAATTGATGCTTTTGAACTGTGGTGTTGGAGAAGACTCTTGAGAGTCCCTTGGACTGCAAGGAGATCCAACCAGTCCATGCTAAAGGACATCAGTTCTGGGTGTTCTTTGGAAGGACGGATGTTGAAGCTGAAACTCCAGTACTTTGGCCACCTGATATGAAGAGCTGATTCATTTGAAAAGACTCTGATGCTGGGAAAGATTGAGGGCAGCAGAAGGGGACAACAGAGGACGAGATGGTTGGATGGCATCACCGACTCAATGGACATGAATTTGATTAAACTCCAGGAGTTGGTGATGGACAAGGAATCCTGGCGTGCTGCAGTCCATGGGGTTGCAGAGTCAGACACCTCTGAGCAACTGAACTTAACTGAATAATTTATGCTTCCAACACTTTTAAAAGGAAGTTTCAGTATATAAGAATCACTTACCTATGAAAATAAATAGATAAATTTCACTGAAATCACCTGGTTTTATGAAATAAGAATCACATCAAAATATATTTTTTCCTAAAATTAGAGATATTTTTTAATGGAAAAGGATGGCTTGTCTCTGGAAGGTCTCAGGAGACAACTGTTGGAAACCGGCTGATGACCTAGAACGGATGATAGAACCAAGGGGTTATATATCCAACATGCGATCATGGTGGGACCCCTCTAAAGCATCTGCCTATTGTTAAGAAGCTTCAAATATTACAGAAGGCAACAATGATAAATAAACATGTACTACTTTCTCTTCCATTCCACTATCTCATCACCAACAGGCAAGTTTAGTTAGATTTACTTGAATATTTCAGATATGTTCTATGCACTTAAATTTTATTTTATAAATAAAACTTCCCTTAATGCAATTTATTATGCCTGCTTTCTGAAAATTTCTCTTCTCACTTAATACTATATTTCATTTATGGCATAGTATTCCAGTTTGGTGCAACACAGTGAAAAAAACGTACATAAGTGATAAAATAATGTTCCACCAACATTCTCATCTGTGGGCACTTATATAATATCCTATCGTTCTAATTCCAGAATTGCTAAATCAAGGGGTGTGCACATAAAGCAGTGCATGGCTGCTCTTGTAGCATTGACAGAAGGAGAAAATGTGTTTTGTCACATAGTTCCTGACTCTGGCAAGACTGTTTAGTTTTCTGTCGATCAGAATGTTAAAAAAAAACAACAACAAAAACTTATCTCACTGTTTTAATTTGCATTTCTTTGACTACTAATGAGATTGAGCATATCTTTATAGGTTTATTGGCTATGTCTATTTTTTTTCCTAAATAATATTACTTATTAAAATTTATTTGGTTTTTGGAGGTGGCGGTCTGTTTCTTTTCAATTCTTTCAGAGGTTCATAATGAAATATGTATAAATAAAATTATACCACTGAACTTATTTCAAAATAACCCAGTGAGGAACAGGAGGATGAGGAGGGGATATATGTACAAGAAAACAAGATAATAATACAGTTAGCAGTAAATTTGTAATTTCTGAGACTGGGTGACAGATACCTAGGGTTCATCACACTATTCTTTTTCGCATATGTTTTAATTTTTTTCATAATATTGACAGAAGTTCTTTCAAGTGTTTTGTTCATTTTTCTCTTGTGAGGTTCATATGTAATACTTTTCATAATTCTTTTCCATTATGGTTTATTACAGGATACTGATTATACTTCCCTGTGCTATAGAGTACGACTTTGCTGTTTATCCATCCTATATATAATAGTTTGCATCTGCTAATTCAAACTCCCAATCCTTTCTTTCCCCATCCCCTCAACAACCACAGGTCTGTTCTGTTTCTGTGAGTCTGTTTTTGTTTTGCACAAAAGTTCATTTCTGTCTTATTTTATATTCTACACCTAAGTGATATCATATGGTACTGTCTTTCTGACTTAACTTCACTTAGCATGATAGTCTCTAGGTCCCTCCATGTAGCTGCAGACAGCAGGATTTCCTTTATTTTATAGCTGGGTAATACTTCATTGTGGGCCTTCCCTGGTGGCTCAGTGGGATAAAAAAAAAAAAAAACATCTACCTACAATGCAGGAGATGTGGGTTCTATCCTTGGGTCAGGAAGATCCCCTGGAGAAGGAAATGGCAACCCATTCTAGTATTCTTGCCTGGGAAATCCCATGCACAGAAGAGCCTCATGAGTTACAAGCCATGGGGTCACAAAAAGAGTCAGCTACGACTTAGCGACTAAACAATATCCCATTGTATACATATATACACCACATCCTCTTTATCTATTTGTTGATGGATATGTAGGCTGAGTCCATGTATTAGCCATTGTAAAACAGTGCTGCTATGAACATAGATGTGCATGTATGTTTTCAAACTATAGTTCTGTCTGAATCGTGTACAGTCATTGTCACTAATTTGTAAGAACACTTTGCAGAATATAGAAATTTACCTTTTGTTACAGAAACTGTAAATAATCTCCTCCCTCTAAAACTGCTTCTCTAACACAGTGTAGCTTGAGTTTCTCTTTGACATCAGTATGTTTTCATGTTTCTACCTGGAGTCTCATCTTTGCATTCAGATTCTGAATTCAGTTGGCTAGCACAGAAATGTTAATTCTTTTCTTAGTGCAAAAAAAATATTTATTTAGCTACTGTGAAAGGTCAAACGGCAGAAACAGGGTGGTATAACATTTGAACACTACCATTTATACCAGCTTTATTTTTAACGAATGAGCATCCAACTAGAAATTCAATAGAGGAGTGTGTCGTAATCAGTCAAAGACCTTAAAATACAATAAAGTAATATTTGTCTTAAGCATTTCAGTTTTAGTTGATTGCTCTACGGCTTCACAGGAACATGTGACTTCTTAAAGAGAAAAAATATTTTTTATATGGCTTGATCCACTTATTAGAAATAAGTAGCAGAGAGCATCTGCATTCACACACCAACTGTTAAATTGATCTACGTGAAGTCAGCCTCAAAGCACTTGGCTGCAGCTACAGGATGTAGATGTAACAGGCTCGCACAGACTAACATCTGATAGGGCCATATACTTGCCAGGTCAGAAGGAAGAAATGGAGAAGAGGGGATGTATATCCTTCTAGAATCAAAATATCAAATACCCCTGCAGTCTCCTGGAATTGTCTTGAAAAACTCAATTCCTCCTAAATCCAGATTAACTCCTCATTCTAAAATAACCCTCCCCAAAACAAAAACAGGCCACTTCATTCAATTCATACTTTGTCAATTAATAAAAATTAAGAGTCACCTGAAACCACCAAAAGTGCACTGTGATTTTTTTCCCTGAAACTGATGTCTGTATGACATGAGAAGCGCATTGATAAAATGTGAAGAAAAGGAGACATTTCTAATTCACAGTATGAGAGACGTGTGAGCAGGTCCCCAGGGATTTCCGTTAATTCTACCTAAAATCTGAGCACTACCATTTCTAGAAGCTTCTGCAGGTGCTAGAAGCCACAGGTCCCATCAGAAAGAACTCCCAATTATCTCCTGTCCAGTCTCCTTTGATATGTGACAATCTCTTTTTTATTTTCAGAGGGGTTAAGAGAGATCTTTGGAAATACCCTGGTGCTGGGAAAGATGCAGGGCAGGAGGAGAAGGAGCAACAGAGGATGAGATGGTTGGATGGCATCACCGACTCAAAGAACCTGAGTTTGAGCAAACTCCGGGAGATAGTGGACGGGGAAGCCTCGTGAGCTCCAGTTCGCAGGGTTGCAAACAGTCGGACACGACAGAGCAACTGAACAACAGAGATCTTTGGAAGCGAGCAGCCAGGAAGTTTGTGGCTGCCTCCAGCTGGTCCCAGCAGCCAAGGCTGTCACTTGTGCAGGGTCACTGCTGAACATGCCAAGGAAGGGGCAGGGCCGGGAGGGGCAGGAAAGTGGACAGGGGAGAGAGTCGCATCCTGGACATGCAGGCTTGACATTCCTTTACTAGTTGATTTTCTTCTGCATTCACAAGCACTTCCAGCTTGAACAATGTGATCCAAGTTTATGAGGAGTTAGACTAGGTCACTCCTGATTTCAGATGTCAAAAATGTTATCAATGAAATGGTGACATACTACATGCAGCCTTCCAGATATCTGATAGCCCTGAAATGTGAAGATAAGCAGGGCAGTGCCATGGGCCACTGGGCCGCTTCCCCAGCCTCGGCATCGTCATGGGGTAAAGGGGGCTGACTTGACCATCAAGGATATTTGTGAAAGATCCGAGAAGAGGAGAAGTTACAAGGAGACTTCAAATGGAAACCAGAGCCATTTATTCTTTCAGGGCTTCCTATAGGGTCAGGCTCCATGCTTCATACCTGATTCCTAACTGGCTTTTCCTCCTGACCAGCTTATTTATAGATGCTCTGTAGATGTGGAAATTTAGGTTTAGGGAAGCTAAGTCATTTTCCTGCTATTGAAGGAGCTGTGACTCAAATCCAAGGTCGGAATGACTTCAATGTCTACACTCTGGACAATCTTCTTTGGGGTTGAAAGGGAAGAGGTGGGACTGGGATGGAAGGGGAGGGTGTGTAGAAGGGGAGAAGATACCATGTAGAGACAGCGGGGCTCGGAAGTTCCTGCCGGTGAGGCTGGAGGGAGGAGATGCTGCCAGGAACTGAAGGGGGAACAGATGAGACCTTTCTAAACAAGCAGCTACTGTAACCCTGGCCTACTTCCTCGAGGAGCTAGCTGCCTAGTTCAAGAGGAAACACCAGCTGAATTCTGTTACTCCATTTTGCCAGAGGCAGATGAGGTAAGTGGTTAAGAATACAGACAGGGAAGGCAGAGGGCTTGAACCTCGTCCATTTCCAAGCTCCTTCCCCGCTGATACTTCATGCAAAGGGGATAACTTCGCAGTAGCTCCCTCATGGGCAGCTGCTGACTACATAAGAAGCCCTTCCAACAGTGCCCGGCTCATAGAAAGAGCTAGATAATTGTTTATTATGATTGCAAAAGCCAAGAAAGCATCTATTTTTACTTATGCCAGAAATAGAGGTGTTTATTCCAGAACTAATAAATCACAACAGTGTGACATGATGGACTGCCAAATGTCTAATGCTTGCTAGAAACAAAAACAAAAAACCTGAAATAGCTGTAGAACAGTAGTTCTCCCCGTCTTAAATTTTTAAAGCGAAGCAAAGATGAATTATTATATACTCGAAGAACTCTTTTAAATGTTTAGAATACAGACCGTCTTCCATAAATCCCTCTTGATTAAAACATGCATTCTTCTCCAACACTGAGTAAATTCAATATGGAAGACACTGACCATTAGTTTCATAAATGATTCAAGAATGTGAGCCATCACTGATGAATTATACAGACATAATTCATGAGATATTTGTAACAATTCATTGACTTATTCAGACACCTCATAGCCTTTGCATTTATTAATACTATTCCTCCAGCTGAATACTTGTAGGAGTGGAAAACAGTTTTTTCTCTACCCTGTTAGGTTTAGTGCCTGGGTCTGTGCAAATTAAACTGACAAAAGACAGATTAATGGAGAAAAAGCATACACATTTTATTTGGTTAACATTTTTACATGAGTTGAGGGAGACGGAGTATAAGAAGAGGTTCACAGAAAAGAAGAGACAACCCTAAAGAAACAGCTAGGTCTGAGAGACTATATATCATTTTAATAAAGAGCAGTTAATTGTGGAGACATGACAAAACAAAGAAAAAAAAGTTTGGGCTTGCAGGGGTAACATTTATTTATTGTCTATTTACAGTATTCAATTTCAGCCAACAACATAATCCTTACTCCAAAAACCTATGAAATGAAATATAGTATGCTGTAATTGTTGATGTGAATAGTAGATAAAAATCAAAGATTAGTATGTGTCTAGCTGAATGGGTTCCACAGCCCTAGAAGGGTTCTATGGAAGTGGCACCTCACCACACACATTGTTAAATTTAAAGACAAATGTTCTTCTTTTTTGTAGCTAAAGATTCTTACCTCTGGGAACTTCATGGAATAGATCTTCCCAACTTTTTTTTTTAATTAGCATGATTTTTATTCCTTTATAGATATTTTTATATTCATTTGGGGGTCTGCAGAGTCAGACAGAAAACATGTTTCCTATTTGCCCAACTTATTTTTTAACCACATAAAATCAGAAGCAACTTAAACACCAAGGAGATGAAAGGAGGAAGCTTTATTTACGTGTGTGTAAACACATTACCTAATTAGAGCTCCTAATGAGGGGCTCTAGAAACTGAAATCACAATTTTACTGACTTCCACATTCAAGCCCTGACTACATTTGCTTGTCAGGTTTAATAGCGTCTTACAAACTTCTTTCTACAAAAGTGATCATGGAACTACTAAATAAGAGGACTTCTTGTCTGAATGACGAGATCAGGTTTCCTTTATTTCTTTATCCTTGTTAATCTCTACAGTCCTTGCTCATCTCTTCTTCTTTAAGTCATTCACAGCTGAAGGACCACTGTGTTGAACACTACTCGAGGGCAGCAATTTAGATCATTCAATAAATACTTTAAAATATTAACAAGTATTTGGCGCAAGCTCCCTCCCTACGTCACTACTTTCATCCTAACCTCGGGTTGGAAATGCCAAATAAGGAAAGCACATGTCCACAATTACATAGCTTCTGTTGCCCTAAACAGATTCATATATCCATTAGACATAACATTTACAAAGAACTTATAACGTCAGAAGATTAAGGAATAAAGGAATAAAATGCAGGATATAAAATGCAATCTACAGCATGCTCTGAAAAATGCTTTAAAACATGAAATAAAACAGGCATTTACAGGTGGTAGAATTATGCATGTTTTTATATTTTCTCTAGGTTACCTACAATGGAACCTGGAAAAGGTCTTCTATTCCAGTCCCAAAGAAGGACAATACCAAAGAATGTTCAAACTACTGGACAATTTCACATGCTAGCAGGGTAATGCTCAAAATCCTTCAAGTTAGGCTTCAACAGTACATGAACCAATAACTTCCAGATGTACAAGCTGGATTTAGAAAAGGCAGAAGCACCAGAGATCAAACTGCCAACATCCCTCGGATCACAGAGAAAGCAAAGGAATTCCAGAAATACATCTACTTCTGCTTTATTTACTACCCCAAAGCCTTTGACTGTGCCGATCACAACAAACTGTTGGAAAATTCTTAAAGAGATGAGAATGCCAGACCACCTCATCTGCCTCCTGAGAAACCTGTACGCAGGTCAAGAAGCAGCAGTCAGAACTAGACATGAAATAATAGACTCGTTCAAAATTGAGAAAGCAGTTCGTCAAGGCTGTACATTGTTGCTCTGCTTATATAACTTATATGCGGAGTACATCATACGAAATGCAAGGCTGGATGAATCACAAGCTGGAATCAAGATTGCTGGGAAAAATATAAACAACCTCAGATATGCAGATGATACTACTCTGATGGAAGAAAGTGAAGAGGAACTAAAGAGTCTTTTGATGAGGGTGAAAGAGGAGAGTGAAAAAGCTGGCTTAAAACTCAACATTCAAAAAAACTCAGATCACGGCATCTGGTCCCATCACTTCATGGCAAACAGAGGAGGAAAAAGTGGAAACAGTGACAGATTTTATTTTCCTGGGCTCCAAAAATCACTGTTGATGGTGACTATAGCCATGAAATTAAAAGACACTTGCTCCTTGGAGGAAAAGCCATGACGAACAAACCTAGACAGTGCATTAAAAAGCAGAGACATCACTTTGCCAACAAAGGTCTGTATAGTCAAAGCTATGGCTTTTCCAGCAGTCATGTATGGATGTGAGAGTTGGACCATAGAGAAGGCTGAGCGCCAAAGAATTGATGCTTTTGAACTGTGCTGCTGGAAAAGACTCTTGAGAGTCCCTTGGACTGCAGGGAGATCTAACCAGTCTATCCTAAAGGAAAGTCAACCCTGACTGATGCTGAAGCTTTAATACTTTGGCCACCTGATTCAAAGAAGTGACTCATTGGAAAAGACCCTGATGCGGGGAAAGACTGAGGTCAAAAGGAGAAGGGGACAGCAGAGGATGAGACAGTTAGACAGCATTGCTGATTCAATGGACATGAGTTTGAGCAAACTCCGGGAGACAGTGAAGCACAGGGAAGACTGGCCTGCTGCAGTTCAAGGGTTGCAAAGAGTCAGACATGACTGAGCGACTGAACAAGACCTACAATGAACCTACAATGAAATCGTAATACTTTTCTAATTCAAAAAACTCTAACTTATATATAATTTGAAAAAATATGATTCCCCCAAACAGTTTAAAGCTTTAAACTTCTGTACCTCTTGGTTATATTTATTATGAAAAAATATACGGAAAACTGGTGTTTAAAAAAAACAGTGGATCTTTTTAAGCTTAAAGACAAATTATTTTAATAGTCAACCTCCAAAGGAGATACAGATACCCTTATACTTTTAGCTCATTCCTGCAAGCCCTGAATCCTCTAGGCATTGTCCCACACATTAGCCTTTGCAAAGTGCAATTATTTTTGAACACAATATGAAGAAAATACATGCTTAACTTAAAGATCAATTACGCCTTGTGGGTAAAGTCTAGCCACAGTCGGAAAGTCTTAAGATTTAAATAGAAAAATTGTCAAGTTAACACTATATCTAAAATCACTAAGCCTAAATCACTGAATAAATGTAAACTTTTTAAAGCACTCACACCATCTACTATATCCAGGCTGATAAATATTTTAAAACTACTTCCAACTTTAAAAGTTCACTCATGGAGCTTCTTCATACCGTAAAACAAATACTTAACAGCAATGATCCCAGAAGTACATTAATCCCCTGTCTTTACCAACCCACAATGCTGTGCGGTAACCATTCCAGAATGCTTGCATTTGGCAAACAAGTATTTTATATGCCACTGGGCTTAAGTTGTCAAAAAACATCATACTTCAAATATAATTGGATAGGAATTATGGGCACACACATGGGCAGCTTTCCAAAAAAAAGGGAAGAAAAAAGAAAGAAAACTTAACCCAGTGTTTCCAGGAACAGACCTCACACACACAATAAACTGTACATAATACATAATGCCTTGCTGACCTCTTTTCCTTTCAGTGGGCAGATGATATTTCAATGACTTCTGAGTCACATGCTCTGGGTCCCAAAGGGTCCACTCAACTTGTACTCCAGCAGTGCCCACACCAAGAAAACAAAACTGAGCACTGGGCCCAGCATCACCTCACATTACTATTCCACTGAGAGGTTCTCAGTATGCCTGGTAATTTTATTTACCCTGCCCCCAAACAGTTGTCTTGATCAAGCCTTGCCTTCCTCAAGTGGGCCAGATTTTTTTAAAGCTCCTGGCTCAGTATTTAACTGACAGCAACCACCAAATGTGAGTACATATTCAAATGGACACAGCAATGGCACCCCACTCCAGTACTCTTGCCTGGAAAATCCCATGGATGGAGGAGCCTGGTGGGCTACAGTCCATGGGGTCGCTAAGAGTTGGACACGACTGAGCGACTTCACTTTCACTTTTCACTTTCATGCACTGGAGAAGAAAATGGCAACCCACTCCAGTGTTCTTGCCTGGAGAATCCCAGGGACAGGGGAGCCTGGTGGGCTGCCATCTCTGGGGTCGCACAGAGTCAGACATGACTGAAGTGACTTAGCAGCAGCAACATAGAAAAGAAGAAGGAAGAAACAGGATGATGAAGAAAGATTAGAAACCACAGGACAGGGATTAGGGCTCAGACCCATAATTTTCAAGCGATTATCAGACAACTCAGCATCATCAGATCCCAGTTTCTTCATCTAACAAGGGGAGATAGAAAGGAGGTCCTATAGATACTATCTGCTCCAAAACCTGATTCTTTTCCTAGACAGTCATAAATTGAGTTGGCCCTTCTACAGCTGCACTGTCCCATATGGCAGCCACCAACCAATGTGGCTACTGACTGCATGAAATATGGCTGGTCGGACTTAAACTATATTCTATGGGTAAAATTTTGAAGACATAAAATGAAAAAAAGTCTAATATATTTCATGAATAATTTTTATATTGACCATATATTGAAAAGATATTTTACATTTATTAGGTACAATACACTAAGCTGGGCTTCCCTTGTGGCTCACCTGGTAAAGAATCTGCCTGCAATGTGGGAGACCTGGGTTCCATCCCTGGGTTGGGAAGATTCCCTGGAGAAGGGAAAGGCTACCCACTCCAGTATTCTGGCCTGGAGAATTCCAAAGAGTTGGACACAACAGAGCAACTTTCACTTTCTTTCAGTGTTACGCACTACTTCTGCCAGTTTCTTTTGTCTTTGAGGTGGACACTAGAACATTTTAAATTACACCCGTGGTCCCATTATACTTTTATTGAACTGCTTTGTTTTGGAGTTAGGCCTGGCAGTAAGGGAGGGCCAGAGGAATTTTGAGATGAAATGACATCAGGAAGGTATCTGAATGGAAGTTGCCCTTCCCTGGTTCTTCACTATTAGGACCTGGGGCATATCATTTCCAGATAATACTTACAATCCTCTGTTAAAGTTTTGCTATTGTTTTCTTATTCTACTCACCAACAATGAATCAATAGCAAACAATATTGGGCCTGAAAATAACCAATACCACTTCATTTACTCTAAGGCTAAATCTTAATTATCAGCTGTAGGATTATAGGACTGAAGCATAATCTTAAATGGATGTGTTTTCACAGAGGCACAACTGTTTTCCATTTCCTTTGAACTGAATATAAATTTAAAGTAATAATTGAGTTTCCCTCATAAAGATGATCACCATCTTCTTTTTAAAACTCATATTCAAATTTAATAGGAACAATTAAAATAAACTTGCATGGGTGAAGCATGTTTCACTGATAGCTAACTAGAAACTTATCACTGATTTTTGCAATCTGTATCAATTAATGTATTCTAAATGATCAAAGAAGCAGAGATCATTTCTAGAGAGTTTGTTTACTTAGCAATACAGCAGACTGTGAACCAACCAATAAAATATTTGTAAGACTCGAGTAAGTCAAGAATGAATATTCTCAGAAAATTTTCTTGGACTTTTGCAACTAAGAGATTTTAAAGAGATGGGAATACCAGACCACCTAACCTGCCTCTTGAGAAGCCTGTATGCAGGTCAGAAAGCAACAGTTAGAACTGGACATGGAACAACAGACTGGTTCCAAATCGGGAAAGGAGTATGTCAAGGCTGTATATTATCACCCTGCTTATTTAACTTCTGTGCAGAGTACATCATGAGAAATGCCAGGATGGAGAAAGCACAAGCTGGAATCAAGATTGCCAGGAGAAATATCAATAAACTCAGATATGCAGATGACACCAATCTTATGGCAGAAAGTGAAGAAGAACTAAAGAGCCTCTTGATGAAAGGGAAAGAGGAGAGTGAAAAAGTTGGCTTAAAACTCAACATTCCGAAAACTAAGATCATGGCATCTGGTTTCATCACTTCATGGCAAATAGATGGGAAAACAAAATAGATGGGGAAACAATGGAAACAGTGACAGACTTTATTCGGGGGGGGGGGGGGGGGGTCCAAAATCACTGCAGATGATGACTGCAGCCATGAAATTAAAAGACGCTTGCTTCTTAGAAGAAAAATTATGACCAAGCTAGACAGCATATTAAAAATCAGAGTCATTACTTTGCCAACAAAGGTCCATCTAGTCAAAGCTGTGGTTTTTCCAGGAGTCATGTATGGATGTGAGAGCTGGACTATAAAGAAAGCTGAGCGCCGAAGAATTGATGCTGTTGAACTGTGGTGTTGGAGAAGACTCTTAAGAGTCCCTTGGACTGCAAGGAGATCCAAGTCAATCCTAAAGGAAATCAGTCCTGAATATTCATTGGAAGGACTGATGCTGAAGCTGAAACTCCAATACTCTGGGCACCTGACTGGAAGAACTGACTCACTGGAAAGACCCTGATGCTGGGCAAGATTGAAGGTGGGAGGAGAAGGAGACGACAGAGGATGAGATGACTGGATGCCATCACCGACTCGATGGACTTGAGTTTGAGTAAACTCTGGAAGTTGGTGATGGACAGGGAGGCCTGGTGTGCTGCAAAGAATTGGACAAGACTGAGAGATTGGACTGAGAGAATGAACTGAACTGAACTGAAACAAAAGTATCCATCTAACTGCCTACAAAATCAACTATCAATTGTTTCAAAGCAAGCAACAGTCTCTAACTCTGAATCCAGAGCCAAATAAAGGCACAAGCTTTTCAGACTGGGCTTAAACCATGGCCAGTATAAGTACAATATTTGTAGATATATGAAAGCAGAACAGATTTCAGAATAAAATATATCTGTTGAGGAAATTTTAAATAATAAATAATAAAGTTTTAAAATAAAGTTTCTCAACTTAGATAAACTATGTGACCATTATAAAACTATTCAGAAATTTAAAAAACAAGACTTTCTTAATTTTCAAATTCCAGCTAATAGAGTTCACACAAATTTTCAAACTTTCATGGTATTAATTATCACTCACTCTTTTTATGGGGGGAAAAAGTATAATTTCAAGGGTGATGGGAGATTTATGTTCAAACACATACTGGCTCCTCTTTCTGATTCTCATGATTAATCAACAACTGTTTCAGATATTACAAATTGTCAACTGTATTTCAGAAGGCAGTCTCTTGAAGTGATGAGACAAAATATTTTCTTTGCTAGACACTCCAAAAATAAAAGGAAAACCAAGATTTAGGATGATCAAATTGAACTAAGATTTCGATTACTTAAAGAAAACCAAGGGTTCAGAAAGAAATAATGCAGAAAATAAAACCAAGAGCAGTTTTTGAGAAACTAGGATATTTTAGACATTTCCTTAAGACAGAACCATGTACAACTATTAGGATGCAATTTAAATAAACCTTGAAGTGCTGGTAAAATGCCTGCTCTGTGTGTGTGTGTGTGTGTGTGTGTGTGTGCGCGCGCGCGTGCGCGCACTCAGTTGTGTCTGACTCTTTGTGACTCCACAGACTATAGTCCACCAAGCACCTCTGTCCATGGAATTTTCCAGGCAAGAATACTGGAGTGGGTTGCCATTTCCTCCTCCAGGGGATCTTCCCCATATAGGGATCAAACCTGCATCTCTGCAGTCTCCTGCATTGGCAGGCAGGTTCTTTTCCACTAGCACCACCTGTTAAGCCCATGCCCATGAGGCATACTTAAAAAAACAGAACAAAATACCTCACCACTTAGCTGTCACTGAAAATGGCACTGGCCAGCAGATTCTTTACCACTGCACCAACTCAGAAGCCCCAAAATGTCTGAAGGTGAAGTGAAAGTTTGCTCAGTCGTGTCAGACTCTTTTGCGACCCCATGGACTGTAGTGCATGGAATTCTCCAGGCCAGAATACTGGAGTGGGTAGCCCTTTCCTTCTCCAGGGGATCTTCCCAACCCAGGAATCGAACCGGGGTCTCCTGCATTGCAGGCGGATTCTTTACCAGCTGAGCTAACAATGAAGCCCAGAAGTCAATCACAAATGCCCTAAGAAAATCTGAAATAGAGACAAAACATCCTTTATTAAACTTTCCCCTCATCTGCTAACAAGAATCAATGTACCGGTCAGGGTCAACATTTCACATGGTACATTTCTAAGATGAATAAGCAAATCAGCAACAGAGGTTACATTTTAAGTTTTCTTAAAAAGCATAAACAATTTAACAATGGCAATAAACCCTGAGTCTTTTTCTTCTCCAGGAAAAGAAAAACAAACTTAAGCTAAAATATTTTTCTCTTCATTGGCTATTTATGAAGTCAATAAATACAACTAAGAACACACACACACAAGAAATACTCTCAAGAAGCTCAATACTTCCCATCTGTATCCTTTTACAGCACCACCCAGAAAATTCACAAAGATACAAATTTGACCTTTGTCCAGGCTCATGAAAGTGAAGTGAAATGTTCAAATAGCAAATACAGACAAGGAAAGGAATTTCTTGGGAACTGGGTGGGTCTGCTTCCTACATTGTTTATTTAAGAAAGTCCTCCCTATTCATTATCTTTGTCCAGGATGTCTGGAATGGCCCTGTTGACTAATAACTCAGTCCCAAGTTCCAGGGGGGCTTCCCTGGTGGCTCAGAGGTTAAAGAATCTGCCCACAGTGCGGGGGACCTGGGTTCGATCCCTGGGTCAGGAAGATCCCCTGGAGAAGGGAATGGCAACCCACTCCAGTATTCTTGCCTGGAGAATCCCATGGATGGAGGAGCCTGGTGGGCTACAGCCCACCGGGTGGCAAAGAGTCGGACACGACTGAGCGACTTCACTTTCACTTTCAAGTTCCAGGAACTTGCACTGCCTTAAGGTAGCTTTTGCTTCTACTGTTTGAGCCATCTAGTCACATGGTCACCCTCTGAGAATTCCCTCCTCGCATACTTCACTGAACAAGTATGCAGTGATTCCAAAATTACAGTTTTGTCACAAAACAACTCTTGAAACTGGAGCAATTCACAATTCCTCACACCAACAGAAATACACAAGCTGCCTTCTTGTTCAATCATCTTATCAATTAGCCAAGAACCCGCCCTGCACAAAACAACTACAGGGTTTTAAATTTTAGTTCACTTTTATTGGATTGAAATTTTCTGGATTCCGTGGTGTAAGAGGATTTAACACTTGACACAAAACATTAAAAACAACCCTGAGAAAACCCTGGTAAAACACAAAGTTAATCATAATGACCTCAATTAGATTTTCAGCGCCTGTCAAGTTAGTAGCATATAGTGGGATTGGCTTCAAGCCCTTGAACTTGAAAAGTACAATTCCTTAAGAGAGTAGAAATAACAGAATTTCAATTTTTTTCTTAAAGAACCAATTTTGATCCTAGTTCACACTAATGTAAAAGGCAAGTATTAGCAGTAAAATGGCAAAAAAAAAAAAAAAGAAGCAAACTGCAAAAAGCCAAATTATAATGAAATTTTCATTTTGATGGCCGCTCAATGTCACTCCAAAACACAATGTCTTCTCTCTAAATTTCACTATCTTGATCAAAGAAAATCATTTCTAAGCACCTTCAGCTGAAAATGTCCCAATCAATCAGAGGACTGATGAAATATTTCAAGAACAAGGCATTTTTTTTTCTGGGTCAACTGAATATCTGAAATAAAGAGTTGCAAATGAAGTTACTGACAGCATTTCATATCCTTTTCACAATAAAATGTTTTAGAAAGACTGAAAGAGTAAATCTTATTTAAAAGGCTTAATTTTTTTTGTTAGACTTGTAGTTAGGTGTCATTCACAACTTTTTTAAACATAAGAAAAGCTAGCTTTCAAGAATCAAACATAATTATCACTACAGTATAAAATTCCCAGAGTCTTCATTTAGAAAATTTATCAAGTGTTTAGTAAATACTAAATGTAAGGCACTGCAGTGAGCTATGAAACAAATTACAGGAAATAGTCTGTGATCAAGTTTAATGTTAACTTCTCTGCCCCTCTATTTTATTTTTAATATCTAACCACCAAAGTACACCCTTGTTCTGGTTATGGTTTTACACCAAAGTGAATAAATAGTTCTTTCCTCCAGATATCTAAGTTTACATTTGGATCAGAGAACTTTCCTGATAATACCATATAAAATATCACATTCATGGCAGATTTCCACCCAGCATTCACTGATGATATCCTTGCCCAACTTAATTTTTTCCAAGTTTTCTACTACTTTTTATTCTTCCATTGCTATTTATTCTGTCTACCCCTCATTATACTGTAAACTCCCATGAGGGGAGGGACCTCAAAAGCATTGGTTAAATGAAGGAGTGAATTTTCCTTTTCTGGCTGTGCTCATAAAAACCTAAGTTTCAATGTATGAAACACACTAGTAACTTCTCTATAAAATCTGATTTTAAGTTGCTCGTTCATCTAATATGTATCAGAATAAATTATTCCTAGAATGATTAGTCTACATATATGCAAGTTTCTGTGGAAGTCTCTTAAAAACTCATCACTTACATCTTCAAACCAATACACTGCAATGACAAAACTATTTGCCTAAAAAACAAGAAATTAAGAGCATCAGCATGAGAAATATTAGCTCTCAAATATAGCTTTTCCTATGATAAGTTTTTATGTCACTGAAAAATTAAGCAAAGATTTCAATAAGTTTGCATCAGTTTTAAAGGCTCAACCTCCAAAGTAGATAAAAAGAATTTTTGTTGAAAGATGAAAAAAAATCAATGTTTACAATGGCAGTTATCTATCTTTATCATGTGTGCCTATTAATTCCATTACAAAACAAAACAATAATTGTGCTTTTCAAAAGCTGTCCAATGATAAGAACAAACACAAAAAGTCCTTTTTTAGACTAACCAAACCTCAACCAAGACTACTATTTTCTTCATTTTTGACTAAAACAAAAACTACGTTGTCCTGTTAATTTTATTGTAACCCAGTCATACGCAGACAGGAGAAACACCAAATGAGTTAGTGGTCACTTGGGGGTAAGAGGTCAGGCCTAAAGTAGACAAATGCATAGCAAGGGCAACCTCTTGTCTGTACTCCCATAAAATGTCACTCTGGGGTCAAAATATATCTTTAAAGCTTTGAAATTTAACAAATCACCAAGAGTAACAACGCATTTTCTTCACTTCATGCAAATGACTTTTCTTGATAGAGTATAGACTTCTTATTCTTATAAACATCCTTCCCAAGAATACTGGAGTAGGTTGCCATGCCCTCCTCTGGGGGATTTTCCCCACTCAGGAATCAAACCAGGGTCTCCTGCATTGCAGGTGGATTCTTCACCAGCTGAGCCACCAGGGAAGCAAGGATGAAAAGTAATTTACCAGTCCTGATCACCAAGGGTACCTTAAACATTCTTTAGTGGAGATACAATGTAGATTTCTATGGAAGCAAAATGAAAACATAGGAACATAGTATTAGATTCTCCATGAAAGAGACTCAAGCAAAGAACAATTTCATATCAATAAAATAAATCACTAAAAAATTTTTTTTCTTGCTCAAATTTCTCAGCTAAATGCCACCTCAACTAGAGACGAAAAAATAAATCGAGAGAGAAAGACCACACGGAAATGAGAAGATACAAACACCGGGGTTCATCACTAAGAAGACCTAAAGCGTTCTACGATTTGCTCATCTATAAAATAGGTTTGTTGTTCTTTTCCCTTCTCTGAAAAGTTCATCTTGCTTATTCTCTCTCCCTGCTCACAGACCCTGCATATGTGGTTGTGGTACTTTCATTCCTTACTGTATCTACTCTTGAGAAGCATGTTGATTTCAAACATAGCTACAATAACTGCATCATCCTATTTGAACCCACTTTTTTGATCCAGCAGGGCAGTGATAAATGAAATACATAAATTGTAGTGACAAAAAAAAAAAAAAAAACCACCCATATAAACTCATTTTGACTTCACTTATTGATTCTTCAATACGTTGATCAATACCCTAACCACAGTATCACCAATTTGGCATATCCTTAAATATCTTCAGCCTAATTTTGAAACTGGGATTGCAAACCTTTTATAATGAGCAGAATGTGCTGATTTAAAAAGTATGCTTTTAATTAAGCAGTAGGTCACTACTAAATTTTATAGTAGATCTCTATAGAATTTATCATCATCTAGCTATTAATATCAGAGAAGGCAATGGCACCCCACTCCAGTACTCTTGCCTGGAAAATCCCATGGACCGAGGAGCCTGGTAGGCTGCAGTCTATGGGGTTGCCAAGAGTCGGACACGACTGAGCGACTTCACTTTCACTTTTCACTTTCCTGCATTGGAGAAGGAAATGGCAACCCACTCCAGTGTTCTTGCCTGGAGAATCCCAGGGATGGGAGAGCCTGGTGGGCTGCCGTCTATGGGGTTGCACAGAGTCAGACACGACTGAAGCGACTTAGCAGCAGCAGCTATTAATATGGGCTTCCCCGGTGGCTCAGAAGGTAAAGAATCTGCTGGCACTGCCGGAGACCCAGGTTTGACTCCTGGGTAGGGAAGATCCCCTGGAGAAGGGAACGTCTACCCACTTCACTTTTCTTGCCAGGAGAATCCCATGGACCAGGGAGCCTGGTGGGCTACAGTCCATGAGGTCACAAAGAGTTGGAAAAGACCAAGTGATAGCGAGAGAGAGCTATTAACATAATTCATTTTATTTTGAAAGTTGGTTTCTTCCAGAAGTGCTGCCTTCTCAGGCAGTCTTGCTTTTAGGTTTCCTTGTCCTCTGGTGAAAATTATTTAAAGCTTCCAGTCTAGGTAGGACCAAAATTCTTTTGCTGGCATCTGATATCTTCCTTGGCCAAACTGGTTTATTCATTTTCTAGGGAAGGTTATATTGAGAATTAAACCAAGTTATTCAAAGCTCTCTGCACACAGCTGACAGCCAATAGCTGAGTTAATAATCAAGCCAGAATATAAACTTGCTCAGTTTTAGACATGTGTAGCTAGCTGCCAGGGTGCACATATTTAAAGTAGGTCTTACTCATTTGTGTAACAACTGCTTATGTTTTTTACATATTTCTGTACTGTTCAAGTTTTTCTATAAGCATGAATTGTTTTAGGGCTTTTCAAAGACGCCAACTAAAATACAAAATAAATACGAATATTTAATACATTTGTATATGTTTTAATTTTATTTGTGATACAAATTTTATCTCCGATGTCTTTTTTAAAATTTAAATCAAATTAATTCATTCTTCTCATAAACAAATTGCCAAGTTCCTATACAGTCTTAACTGGTTGGTAAGTGCATTGGTCAGTAGGTGAAACATCATATAAATTTTAACTTTCAACAATGTATAGGATTTTACATCATCATCATCATAAACAATAATTGTAACTAACATGGGCTTATAAGATGCCATCATGTTATATATTAACTCTTTATATATTAACGCTTTCACTGTTTCAAGCATTTTACATACATATTAACTCAATCTTCAACAACCATAAATATTATCCCCATGTTGCAGAGGAACAAACTGAAGTATGAGTTAGCTCACAGTCAATAGCCTGACCACTGTGGAATGCTGCCTTCCTAGGAAACACGAAAAATTCCACAACTAGGTTTCTGACCTGATATTCTATTGGTTATCAAAATCAAGGCTATAAATGCAGGGACGATTACAGTACTTTCCATAGAGCTGGCTTTTAAAAGCCTCTCATTTTGTTCATTTCAACCACTATCTTCTTCCATAAAATACTATAATCCTAGAAATGCTCAAGCTAAATCTGTATTTCATGCTTCTTCCAAATGTAGCCACACAAAATAAGTCTAAGTAAAATAGCCTCTTATTTCCCATCTCAGCTAAGAATACATACATGAAACTGAATCCTCTGTACCCCATTCTAACTATTCAACATCCCCTTTTCATAGATCTATTAGTTCATAAACACATCCAGGCTGGTTTTTTTTTCTTTCCTAATGAATTACTTTATTCCTAGAGCAGTCCATTCGAATCCAGTTTATCGTGCATGTCTACTTCTAAAAAGGTAACAGTAAGCATATCTATTCACCTTTAACCTGAAGAGGGAAATTCATGAGATCTTTTTTCAAAGGAAAACATCAGGGTCTTCACTGAAATGGTTGTTTCTTAAAGCATCCACATTAAATTGAAGAAACAGTTACATGACATTTTCCCCTTCATCCTGGTTTTCATTTCCAAATTCAGTTTGAGGGTTCAGGTACTATTTGCTTTCCTTTTACTAACAAATACAAGGAGAATGAAGAAATATACATTTTCTGGCTTAAGCTTGCTACTCATTCAGGAGGACGGGGGCTCTAGTCATTCCATCTCTTTGGCCGTCTCCGCCTGCCAGCCTATCTTCCTCCAGCCACTGAGGAGGGTGTATCTGGATACGAACCATTAAGCCACAGGGTGACAGCATCCCCGAGGATTTGCAGAAGATGGTGTGAGTATCAATTCCCACTCCATCCATATGGAAGAATGTATGGAGGAATACTTCCACAAGCATGTGAGGTCCTACTATGAAAAGAAAACCATTTCATAGTCAAGTGGAACATGAAGGTAGAAAAGAACCAGGAAAAGAATCAAAAAACAAAAGAAACATTTTATTTTCCCCATGTTCCTTGCTGCTGCCCAGTGAATCAGTTTGTTCATTGGGTACCCACTTCTTCTGTCAAGGTTCTAATGAAGATGCTGCATCAGAACTCTTGGCCCCTCAATCCTTATTTGGAATTCCCTATTCCTCTCCCGGGCCTCCCTGGTGGCTCAGGGGTAGGTAAAGAATCTGCCTGCCATGGCAGGAGACCTGCGTTCGATCCCTGGGTCAGGAAGATCCCAGGGAGAAGGAGATGGCAACCCACTGCAGTACTCTTGCCTGGGAAATCCCCTGGAAAGAGGAGCCTGGTGTGCTACAGTCCACGAGGTGGCAAAGAGTCGGACACAATTTAGCGTCTGAGCAGGCACTCCTCTCCAGGGTGTATCCTACACCTTTGCCATCCGTCCCATCTGTCACAGTTCATGAGCACACATGTAGGATGATTTGTTTATCCTCTGTCTTTCCCACTAGACTGCAAGCTTCCTGAAGCAAGTGACGGTTTTTGTTCACCAGGCTATCTCCAGAGCTATAGTCCAGAGTTTGGCCCCAAGAGACTCAACTTAAAATGGCCCTAATGAATAAATAGGGACACAAGGAAAATCAAATCCCACAATGGCTCTGCCCATATCCTCAGGGGTATGTGTTCGGGAGAGAGGTGTGTAAACAGATACTATAAATGCAAAGACTTAAACTTCCTTCCCCAAACCTAAGATACAAATCTAGCTGGAAAGGAATCATCGGGAAATTCTCGAGGATTATCTCATCCCATGGTTCCTTTATTCCTTATATACAGATGTTTATACTGTTAATGCTTTTACTCAGTATACCACTTAATCAGCACTTTCCTCTTGGTACTTAACATTTTCTGTTTTCTTTTATAATCATGTGCCTGTCTTATTTACTCAGCAAACTTCCTGGGAACAGGAGAATACAGTATGCAAGTCAAAGTAAACCTTACATCCTAGAGCTTTATTTATAAAGCACATGTGTAAGGTTTACCTTTGCATTTGTAACTGATACAACCAGGCAGAGATTAGAGAAGTATAGTAATCGAAAATGCTTTCTAAGTCTCTTAAAGTAATACATATCCCCACCTAGATCAAATGTGCAGAGACAGTAGATTTCTATTGAATTTTACCATACTCTTTAATGGTACTTTAACAGCCACAGGAAAGGTACGTAATAGCTCTGCTTATTTCAAGAATGACTGACACCTTCATCTTCATAAAAATATCTGCACAGAAGTCTCTAGTACACCATAAACATAAAATAGAGGCCCTCTAGCAAAAGGGAGAAAGCCTTTTTCATGAGGATTACCTCTACATTTTTATTTTTTTCTTTTCCATATGGTTTATTACAAGGTATTGAACATAATTCCCTGTGCTACACAGTAGGACCTGTTATTTATCTATTCTATATATAAGAGGTTGCATCTGCCAGTCCCAAACTCCCAATCCAACCCCCGCCTTCCCCTTACCCCTTACCCCTTTGCAATCACGTCTGTTCTCTATGTGAGTCTGTCCTGTTTTCCTTCAAACCAATAGTCAATGGACCTCATCCTTTCTTTTCAGTCATTCCTAATTTAACCTTGTGATCTATTTAGTCATATGTTTCTCTTTATTTCCCCAGTCAGAACCAGGGATCATTATTCTGTCTGGAGTACTTCTCTGCAGTACTAATGGCCTCCCAAGTGCCCATCAGGCACCTCTGCTCAACAGGGTGACAAGACAGCCGCTTGGGTGCCCTACGGTTATCATGGCTTCCCACTGGTCAGCCAGAAATGGTGACTCCTTATAGCTCACCATCGAATCTGAGCTTCCCGATTGTGAGCCCAGGCATCCACCGTTAGGGCTGTTCTGACCAGTGTGAGTAGGTATCTATACTCTCTGAATTAGCACCACAATCAAAGCAGATACTTGTGAATTAGGTTAAACCCCACAATACTGGAAAATAAAATTTAAGAGGAAGCCAGTTTAAATAAATGTCAGGGCCTTTTTAACTCATACTCTGTCACTGTACCAGGGAAAATCATCAGCTCAGGTAATGATGCTTTTCCCAGAGGCCGAGCACCCTGTGATCATTGCCCTTATTCATTTCTTGTCTCAAGTCACCTGCAGCAGACCTATTTTCTAAGCCCTACAAAAGACAGTCAAGTTATAATTATCATCTTTTCAACGGACTGAGTTCCAGAAATCCCCTCAAACCTCATCAGAGTGAACTGCCTACCTTAACGCCTTGCAAAATGAATTAACATGCATCTCACCTCCACCCTTTGAAGGAGGTGACAGTAACCAGTGAAAATGTCCAAACAGATGGAAGAGCAAAAACTGCAATCAAACAGGCTGAAAAAGAAATCTGAATCATATTTGCCTCTTTCACACAGAAAAATATACTGGTCAAAAAATGTAAACATCTACTTTTTGACAAAAGTTTCAACTATAAAGGCTTTTAATTACTTAATTTGTGTCTTTCAACATATAATAAGACAATAAGAAAACTGAAATAATTGTAGGAGTAAATTTTAAGTACTGGAAAAAGCCTAGCTCCCTTAACTAAATGCATTTTTTAAAAGAGAATAACCAAATTCTCCAACTCTTAAAACAATCTGCCTTAACGAGCCCCGAGGTGATTCTTGAGCCACTGGTAGGAAAAAGAAGAGGAAAAAGTTCAATGACCTTGTAAATTAGGGACTAAAACGCTGTCCCGGTGTGAGAGTCATACAGTCTCAGTGGAATTACAGGAAAACGAAATTGTTTTTTTGGGAAAATTACCACAAGGAAGGGGAAAAGTTGGGGGTAAAAACGGGGAAGGGAGGTGACGAATGGTGAAATACCGAATGGGAACCCAAACGATGCAAAATTACGACCTTTTTTGACCCAGCTGTCAAGCAAACAACTTATAAGCATCTTCAGATAAAAAGGAAAACGGTGATTTGGCACAGGCGTCAGCTGAATGTTGGGAGAGTTGGATGAATGGGGCAGACTTGTTATATACACCTAGTGGTGGGTGGATTTCCCAGGCTGCAGCCTCCACAGCTTTTCTTTGCTGCACTGCAGAGGCGCCATCTTCTCCGTCTTAATCTTCGCTCAATTTCCAGCCTTTTATCTGCACCCTAAAAAAAAAATGACCCCGAGGACCCTCCCCAGCAGCCCGCGCCCCCCGCGGGGAGCTAAATCACAGTGCCCAGCGCTGCTAGGGAAGTGGCCGCGCCTCGATCCGACAAACGCCTTCTTTGATGCACAGGAGGGGAGAACTCGTGCAGCCCCGCCACCCGCCCGTGCCCTTTCCAGACGCACGCCGCACTCTCCGCCTATTTTTCCCCCAAGGACTTTGCAACCGAGAAAAGAATGAGCCAGACTCGGAGGTGATGGGGGTAAGGAGGGGAAGATGAGGGGTTCCGAGACGCCGCCAGCGCGTCCCCCAGCAGCGCCCCAGCCCCCGCGGGGACGGACTCGCAGCGCGGGGAAGGGAATCAGGCAGGACGCTCGGGTGGCGCCCAGACCACCGCGCCCCGGGGCTGGCGAGGGCGGGGTGTCGCGGCTTTTGTTCCCGGGGACCTTCTCCCTCTCCGGGTGAATCCGAGGGTGCGCGCGAACGCCCTGGATGTCTAGGCTTGGGGAAGGTGCGAGGTGGTTGTGGGTCTCCGACCCCTCCCATCTCTCGCAACTTAACACAAAAGGGAGACGCCGAGAGGCACAAAGTTTGCCCGCGGAGGGTGGTGCGCGACCCTCCTTGGGGTCGCCCTCGGGAGCCTCCGCTATGAGGAAGGAGGAAGAGGTCTGGCGAGGAAGGGGTGGTGGGGATGGGAAAGGAAGGTGAAACAGGGCGGAAAAGGCCAAGGGAAGCGAAAGGGTGGGGTGGGGGGTGCCCAGCCTCCCCGAGCCGTCCCGACTCCTCCTCCCCCGGCCCGAGAGAAAGGAAAGGGCAGCGATTAAGAGCTGGGGACAGAATACAGGGAAAGAGCTGGGGACAGAATACAGGGACTCCTGCGTTTTCGGTTTTCCCCACGTGTTCTCTCGGCCCCCACCGCCCCATCTCCCATCAGTATGTCTCTTGCCTCCCCCGGGCCCCGGCCCCGAGGAAGGAGTGAATCAGGATCTGAGCCTAAGAGAGCCTCCTCCTCGACTCGCGCCCACCGAGACTGGCGCGGACCCCGGGGCCCGACGCCTCGCCGGATCCCTCTGCGCCGGCCGGAGCGTGGGTCCCCGGGGCAGGGCTGGGCCGGAGGAAGAGATGCGCAGGGCGCCCGCAAGCGGGGGCGTAGGGCGCAGAGCCGAGAGAGGGGCCCCTCGATCGCTCCCCCCAACAACCGCCCCGCTTCTCTGGATGAAAGAGGGAGCCGGTCCCCTCCATCCTCCACCTCCCTCCACCGTCACCCCATTCCGAGGCGCGGCACTCACCTCCAGCGCCCGAGCCGTCCAGGCGGCCAGCAGGACCAGTGCCAAGGCGGGCAGCATTGCGACCCTGCGCGGGGCACCGAGCGAGCTGCCGTGCGAGGAGGAGCCGCCGCGCCCGTGCTCTGCCTGTGTCGCCGCCGCCGCCGCCGTCTCCGGTGGCCCCGCGCTCTGCTGCTCCGGGTGCTCGCTCTCCTACCGCTGCCGAGGAAACTGACGGAGCGGCGGCGCGGCGGCGGGGCGCGGAGCCCGGCGAGTCAGCTGATCCGGCCCACCCCGCTCGGCACCCGAGAGAGACCTCTAGCGGAGCCGCCGGGGAGCTGCGCCCGCTCGGCCGGGAGGGGCCCGCGCCCCCCGAGGCGCCCACAGGTGCGGCTCCCGCGGCTCCCCTGTCTCCCCCGCACGCGCCTTCCCGGGCCTCCGACCGCCCGGGCCCCGGAGCAGTAGGAGGGAGAAAGCTGGGGTCGGGAGAGGGAGGGATGATGCAGGGGCAGGGAAAGGGGAGTCCTAGAACGTCTGGATTCCAGAAAAGTCGAGGGCGCTCTCCGCTCCTACCCGCGAGCTTGATTCATCGGACCCCGCAGGCCTCTCGGGGGTGTAGTATAAAGGACTGCTGCTGGGTGCGTTTTAATCCACATTTCGGATTTTTTTTTTTTTCCTCTGTCTCGGTTTGGAGAGGTCTGGGAGGTGTTTCTGGAAGAGAACGAGACAAGCTTAAAGGAAATAGGATTTCTTTGCTTGTTAGGACAGCAAAAGCCTCCACCCTCCTCCCCCGCCCCGCTCCAGTCAAAAGCAGCCACGAGGAACCTGGAATTTCTATCTTTAGACCGAACCGAAGGAGAAAGGCGCCGGACCTGGAGAAGAAGCGGCGACCTATTTAGTTCTCCTTGAGAGAAGATTTTGTTTAAAAAAAAAAAAATTTTTTTTTCTTTTTTTTTGGTTTGAGAAAGGGAAGACCATATGGGTCGTGGTGGTGGTGTTTTTTAATCAGGCAGGGATGTAATATCTGAGATGCGGGTGAAGTGAAAGTTAAGAGGGGAAGGGTCTGGAAAGATGACTTCCGTTCGACCCCAATAGCTCAAACTCTGTCCTTGTTCTTGCTTGTGTCTGTCCTAAATCACAGAAATGAACCTTCTGGGAAGCCCCTTTCTCCTCGATTAAACACAAACCATCCAGTGTCGGGTTAGTGTCCGGTGAACCTAGGATGGTCTAGAACTGCCCAAACGTATCCCCTGCTCTTGACCTAAAGGGGCCTCAGTCACCAAGGCAGGGTCCCCAGCCTGCCTGCAGTGAAAGGAAAGAAGCCAGGGAGTCAGCGGTCGGATCTTTGCTCAGCCAGAGGTTGCCTGCTTCCTTCCGGAGGACTCTGTGTTTCTCTGCCAGCTGCCTTAGATGTAGTCTTCTGTTTTCAGCCCCCTAGGTATCCAAGCCTGACTCGTGGATTACTTTTTCTCCACAAATAATGACAAATAATTTGTTGCCTCGAATTGTTTGTTTACTTTTATTGGTGAGTTGCGCAGTCTCTTCCACTCTTTGCGCCCCCATGGAGTGTAACCCACCAGGCTCCTCCGGCAGTGGGATTTCCCAGGCAAGAATACTGGATTGCCATTTCCTTCTCCAGGGGATCTTCCCAAACCAGGGACTGAACCCGGAATTGTTTACCACTGAGCCCAGGGAAGTCCATTTGTTGACAAGCTTTATGTCATTTCCTTTCCATGGAAGCCCATGAGGCCCTTACTGTTATTCTTCCCATTTATAAATTAGGACTCCGAAGACCTCCTCCCGAATCTGACAACAAGTAAGTGACAAGTAGCTGGGACTTCAGGGGGAAAAAAAGCCCCAGTCACAGAAAAAACCCAGTTTCTTCCAGACATGTTAACCCACCACTACTCTGTCCTAGGCTTATAGGAGCAACTGAGGGCATCTGCATGCAAATAGGAGTATGACTTAAAGATGGGGAGGGAGCCGGGCCAGCTACACAATTTACAGGGTCCAGCGCAAAACTAAACAATGGGACCCTTTGTTCCCAAGTTAAGAATTTTAAGATGGTAACAGCAGAACGTTAACCACACATGGTGCCCTGAGCATGGGACCAGGTGTGACCCAACAGACTGCATGTCCCTGGAGCTAGTCCTGGCAGGGAGAAAGCATTTTTGGAAGAGTTAAGGGGCTTTTATTGAGCACAAAACTCAAAAATAGAGAGGTGAGGTTATAATCTCTGAAAATACAAGTTCTGTGGTGTGACATATGCCCTTCCCACTGTTGAGACGCACCTCACTCACCCATCCCTGCAAAAGACCTTCCCCAAGAAAAGATGATTAGCTGCTGACTGAGTCAGAAAGATCGTCACTCTTCACTCTTTTTCCTGCTTCATCACCGCTCAAATCCTGTTGGTTTTGCTTTTCAGCCAGTGTCTCTGTTCTGTGTTTAATGCCATTTCCTGCCCCGAGGTTATCTTCAGGATCCTCTGAGGAGTAAATACCAGAACTTCTCTAGTTAGAACTGTAAACCCTGGGAAAGGGACTACCCACCCATTGGCTTCAATCTCCACAACAGTTCCAGGCCAAACCCAAAGGCCCCAGCTTAGGAGACATTCACTAGCTCTTCAGACAATGCATTGTCTTTGAACTGCTCTGGTTACTCGAAAAGTCTTAACTTAAAGCCACATCCTTTTCCTTTAACCTCCCACTCAGATGTCCCTGTTGCACTTCTGTGACCAAGCCAAGCCAGTCTTTTCCACACCACAGACCTCCACATCAATAAAACCAGCAGTTTTCATGTTACTCCAGGGTCCCGTCTTCAGAAAGTAACACAGCCGCTCCCTTCCACAGCTGTGCACATGGCACAGTGGCACCTGTTTCTGGTTCCTTCCACACTCCTCTGAGTGTGGTGTGTCTCATGTCTCTTCACAGTGCTCCAAGGCTGCTGCGGTCGCTGCCGTGTGAAGGAGTCCGTTGCCCACCTCAGTCTGCAGGTGAGTGTTGAATTGGATTGGGTGGCCTCACATTGGTCACATTTGCTACCAAACCTCCCATCTATTTTATGTATAGTGCTCCTGAGTTGCATCTCTGTCACGTTATGTTTAGGGTGTTATCTATGCCCTGCAAATATCACCAAAAACAATCTTTTTTTTTTCTAATTGGAGTATGTGCGTGTGTTAGTTGCTCAGGCATGTCCGACTCTTTGCAACTCCATAGACAATCGCTCGCCAGGATCCTCTGTCCATGGAATTCTCCAGGCAGGGTTACTGGAGTGGATTTTCCCAACCCAGGGATTGAACCCAGGTCTCCTGTATTGCAGGCAGAGTCTTTACCATCTGAACCACCAAGGAAGCCCTTATTGGGGTATAGTTGATTTGTAATAGAAGTTGCAGGTGTACAGTGTAATATTCACAGTTTGTAAAGGTTATACTCCATTTATAGTCATTGTAAAATATTGGCCATATTCCTTGTGTTGTACAGTATATCCCCGTAGCTTATACATAGTAGTTTGTACCTCTCAATCCCCTACCCCGGTCTTGCCCTTCCTTTCTTCCCTCTCCCTACTTGGTAACTGCTAGTTTGTCTTTAGCTGCGAATCTGTTTCTTTTCTGTTACATTCACTAGTTTGTTTTAGTTTTTCCATTCCACATATGAGTGATATCATACAGTATTTGTCTTTCTCTGTCTGACTTATTTCACTTAGCATAATACCCTTCAAGTTCATTCATGTTGTTGCAAATGGCAAAATGTCCTTCTTTCCTGTGGCTGAGTAGTATTCCACTGTGTGTGTGTGTGTGTGTGTGTGTGTGTGTGTGTGTGTGTGTGCGTGTGCGCACCACATCATCTATTCACATGTTGGTGGACACTTAGGTGGCTGCCATTATCTTGTCTGTTGTAAATAATGCTTATAGTGCTTCTGTGACCATTGGGGTGTGTGTGTCTTTTTGAATTAGTATTTTCCCTTTGGGGGTATATACTCAAGTGTGGAATTGCTGGGTCATGTGGTACTTCTGTTTTTAGTTTTTTGAGAAACCTCCTTCTGTTTACCACAGTGGCTGCACCAGTTTAGATTCCCACCAACAGTGTACCGGGCACCCTTTTCTCCACATCCTTACCGACACTTGGTATTTGTGTTGTTTTGGATTTGTGTTCTTTCTTGCTTTAGCTGTTCTGAAAGGTATGAGGTAATATCTCATTGTGGTTTTAAATTGCATTTCTCTAATGACTGAGGATGTCTAGCATCTTTTCTTGTGAGTTTTAGCCATCTGTATGTCTTCTTTGGAAAAATGTCTGTTCAGGTCTTCTGCTCATGTTTTAATCAGATTTTTTTATATTGAGTAGTATGAACCGTTTATACATTTTAAATATTAAACCCTTATCAGTCATATCATTTGCAAATACTTTCTTCCATTCTGTGGGCTTTTTGTTTTGTCAATGATTTCCTTTGTTGTGCAAAAGCTTTTAAGTTTAATTAGATCCCATTTGTTTATTTCTGCTTTTATTTCCTTTGCTTTAGGAGACAGAGCCAAAAAAATATATGGCTACAATTTATGTCAAAGAGTGTTTTGCCTATGTTTTCTTCTAGGAGTTTTATGATTTCCTTCAAAACCAATTGTAGTCTGAGCCAGAAGGTGGGGGCTGTATTAGTTGGCTAGAGTTACCATAACAAAGTATCACAGTCTGGGCAGCTTAAACAGCAGCAGTTTGTTTTCTCACAGTTCTGGAAGCTAAAAGTCCATGATAAAGGTGCTCATAAGGTTGATTTCCTCTGGGGCCTGTCTCCACTTATAGATGGCCACCTTCTCCCGCTGTCTTCACCTGGTCATCTCTGCATGCCTGTGTGCCTATTCTCTCTTCTAAAGACACAGGTTGTATTAGATTAGAGGCCACCCTGAAGACCTCATTTTAACTTAATTGCCTCTTTAAAGACCCTATCTCCGGAGCTTCCCTGCTGGTCCAGTGGTCAAGACTCCGAACTGCCAGTGTAGAGAACTAGGGCTCCATCACTGTGTTGGGGAGCTAAGATCCCACATGCCACACAGCGTGGCCAAAAGATTTTTTTAAAAAGGCCCTGCCTCCAATTGTAGTCATATTTTGAGTTACTAGAGGTTAAGACTTCAACGTAGGAATTTGGAGCAGGGGGATGGGGACACAATTCATTCTAGAACAGATGCTCATTTAGAACAGCGAGGACTGGCTCTATAATCCTGACACTGTTCTCTGACGTTTAGTACCAGTGATCAGTGGTTCATCTGCCCTTTTCAGTTGGAAGATCATTCAGCTCAATAGAAAGAAATTGAGGAATTCTACTTTCCTTCCATCGTTCCTTGACATTGCATCATGACCCCAGAAGCTAGTTTATCCAAGCAACCAGCTTAACCAAGATCATCTGGTTCTGCAAGTAAAGAAAATGTTCTGTTACATTACTTCTTTGATCATTTTTAGCAAAGCTTAAGCTTATATTGACATTTAAAATCTGTATTAGTTTGTTAGAGCATGCCACAGACTGGATGGCTTAAGCAACATAAACTTGTTTTCTCGGTTCCAGGAGGCACAAGTCCAAGTCGGGGTGCTCTCAGGGCTGGAGACCTCTGAGGCCTCTGTCCTTGGCTTACTAATGGCCATGCTTGCTGTGTCTCCACTGGGCCTTTCCTCTGTGAATGCACACCCTTGGCTTCTCTTTCAACACGTCCTAATCTCCTCATCTTATACGGACCCTGCTCAGATTGGATTAGGGTCCACTCTGATGACCTGATTTTAACTTAAGCACCCCTTTGAAACCCCCTATCCCTCATATAGTCAGATTCTAAGGTCCCGGGAACTAGGCTGCAGCATATGAATTTAGGGGGAACACGCTTCAGTCCGTGTCAGAATCCCTGAAACTATCCTCGCATTTAAGCTACTCTGCTATTTATTCTTGAGGGTAGAGTCTTGCCACCTTTTATTCACGTCCTTTTGAAACCAGCATGCTTCCCAGGTACCCAGAGTGGTTTCTTTGACTGCCTTTCAGTTGAATATTCAGATGTCTTGGTTACTCCAGATTTCTAATAATGTTGTAAATTATGGTACCTTCTGTAGAGGTGCTGGTGGGCTGAGTATTAGCTGTTATGACAGATACTGTGACGTATTTGAGAGTTTCACATGCTTCTCAACTGATCTTCCTTTCCAGAAATTCATGCTGATTCCTCTTTGTGGCCCAGAAGTCAATCTTGAGTTGCGTTTTTCTCTCATCTCTTTTTACCTTCTCTAAGACAGAGGGCTGGAGAAGGAAATGGCAACCCACTCCAGTATTCTTGCCTAGAGAAACCCAGGGACAGAGGAGCCTGGTGGGCTACTGTCCATAGGGTCTCAGATTTGGACACGACTGAAGCAACTTACCATGCATGCATGCATTGGAGAAGGAAATGGCAACCACTCCAGTATTCTTGCCTGGAGAATCCCAGGGACAGAGGAGCTTGGTGGGCTGCCATCTATGGGGTTGCACAGAGTCGGACACGACTGAAGCAACTTAGCAGCAGCAGCAGCAGCAAGACAGAGGGCATTATATATTTCTTCATCTCCACTACAGCCTTCAGGATCTATAGAAGTCTAAACTATACATAGCATTCAAGGTTTTCATAACAAAATTCATTCTCTCAAGCGTGGGTGCAGTTTTTCACATCATAGGATTTTTTTTTTCTTTCTTGGTAATGAGCAGCCATAAAGAAAATTTTAAATGAATAATTAACCCTTAACTGCATGTAGCTAACAGATCTTCGTGTATATAGAGGTTGCGACATTTTATTTGCCCTGTTTCTTAGGTTACTGCTTCATTAGTGGATCTTAATTTCACTAGTGCATCTAAGAGTTCATATATCTTCAACCAATACAATACTTTAAAAATTAGTCCTCTGCAGTTACTACACAAAGCTACTTCAGAGACAGCCTTCAGCTTCAGATAAGAGATAGTTTACAAATAAGCTTAGTGTATTTCGGTTTGTTTAACCAGAGACCACTGCTGGCAGCTGGTTTACATGACTTTTTTGAAGAATTATGGTAATTCCAAGACTGCCACAAGGACTCAGTTGAAAGAATATTTCTATATTTTATGGAATAACAAGAGTGGACAAAAAAATAGGCCATACATGCCAACCCCAGAGGTAAGAAGTGAGAAAAATCGATCCAGTAGCAAGAAGATTTAATGGAGACCATATGAGCATTACATGGGTTTGCTTCTTTAGAGGACTTGGGTAATAGGGCAGCAATGTGTATTGATCGTAAAGGACTCAGACTTTGAGAAAACCTGGCTTTTGCATATAGTTGTGGAACCTACCAGAAACTCCGTTTCTGAAAATTCATCAGGTGTTGTGACAAATGGAAATCGCCCAGCACCACGCATAGTTTGCAATAGAAATCAGTTCTCTTTTCTTATGAGAACAGGAGTTCACAATAGCTGTCACCTGGGTGACCAGGATAATAATATCCTTGGATTGATCTTGCATTAATCTTTCCAGGGGCTGCCAGTGGTTACAGTGACTTTTAACCCAGAGTAAGTTAGATGGGTCCCAGAGTAATGTGTTGCTAATAAAAGTTCCAGATTTGTGAGTGATTTAATTTTTTGACACCAAAATGAGAGCAGACTCAAGGTTACTGTTTTATCAGACTGCTCATTTGTATTCCAATAATGTAGAATTGGACAATATGCCAAGAATTAGGGGAAACCCACCACCACTCCCCAGGGCACGTGCCAAGTACATGAAAGGCAGGCATCCTCTCTGCAGAGGGCACAGTACTTGAAAAGCCTGCTTGCTGGAAGTGCTGAGAGGATTGCATGGGGCTGACCACCTCCTGCAGGATGGAGGACCAATCACATCCCATTCATGTAGTCAAGAAGAGTCTCTGCCCTAAGCTGCTGCCAGAAGTCCCAGCTCTCACCAGGATTTCCGTGGCCTGGGGCCACAGCCAACACTCAACAGTGAGATGAACATTGAGCCTGAGGGCTCTTGGGCTCCAAGGCAACCAGGCCTGTTTATCTCCACACATCATGCCTTTTCATACTGTTCATGGAGTTCCCAAGGCAAGAATACTGAAGTGGTTTGCCATTCCCTTCTCCATGGAGTCGCAGAGTCGGACACAACTGAGTGACTGAACTGAACTGACCTAATGCCTAGGGGTTGTCGCCCATGGTCTCCTTTTTAGAGAGAAGTTCTTGAGTCTCCCATGAGTGGATTCAGCTTTCAGAATCCTAGTGAAGGCGGTAGCTAGACAAATGTTACCTATACATAAAATGGTTGGAAAGATTCCAGACAGATAAACCTTGAGTATTCCTGAACACATTTTGTAAATAAACTATATCCTGAATGACAACAAATACACAAACCAACAACCAAATAAATAAAAGCTTCACAGTTATTTGGTATACAACTTTTGCCCCTAAGTAACCACCCCAACCTTGCTATAATCTAATTTGGCTGTATCCCTCAATTAATATTTTTTGTCCCATATGTAATTTATTCCAGTAAATGTAACACTAGACTCAAGAAGGAGTGGATATATATTTACACGCACACGTATATACATAATTATGGCTGATTTGAGTTGTTGTACAGCAGAAACCAACACAATACTGTAAAGCAATTATCTTCCAATTAAAACATAATAAATATAACTCTTAGGAATGAAAGTGTGTAGTATTGGTGTGCTTAGTCGCTTCAGTTGTGTCTGACTCTCAATGACATGGACTGTAGCCAGCCTGTATCCTCTCTCCATGGGATTCACCAGGCAATTGGATCAGTCAAAAGTTTTTACACTTCCACTGCGGGCAGAGTGAAAAATTGATGCATTCACTCCCCTTAAAGAGCTTGTGTTTATGTGAGAAAAGTATCTGCAGGAATAAAAGCCATAATGAATGGTGATTATAGTTAACAGTACTGCAGTGTGTATTTGAACTGGAGAAGGAAATGGCAACCCACTCCAGTGTTCTTGCCTGGAGAACCCCAGGGACGGGGAAGCCTGGTGGGCTGCCGTCCATGAGGTCACACGGAGTCGGACACGACTGAAGCGACTTAGTAGCAGCAGCAGCAGTGTGTATTTGAAAGTTGCTATCAGAGTAGATCTGAAAAAATTTTCATCACAAGAGAAAAAAAATGTGTAGCAGTGGTGGTAAAGGATATTGACTAAACTTACAGTGATGACCGGGCTTCCCTGGTGGGTCAGTGGGTAAAGAATCTGCCTGTAATGAAGGAGACGCAGGTTCAATCCCTGAGTTGGGAGGATCCCACTCCAGTATTCTTGCCTGGAGAATCCCCGTGGACAGAGGAGCCTGGCTCGCAAAGAGGTGGACGTGACTGAAGGGACTGAGCGCGCACACATTGTGGTGAGCATTTCACAATATATCCATGAATCAAATCATTCTTGTATAGTTAAAACCAGTACAGTGCAATGTGTCAATTATCTCAATTAAAACATTTGTAAAAAGGAAGAGTGAAAATGTGCATCAGGAAGTACAACTTGCGAATGTATACATGAACTCATCAGAGGAAAATTAGAATTGTAGACCTGTTTCACTGGAAAGGGTTAATTAGAGACGTGAGGAAGAGGTGTTCAAGGAGGAAATTGTTTTAAGGAAGGGTTATGTGAATACATCAAGAGTGTTCTTGTTGGACCTGATAAGTGGGAGTTAGCGGTGGGGGAGATGTGTTAATATTTCAGGAGCTGAGGAACCTTGGTCAGATGAACTGGGGTTGGAGGTGGGCTGTTCCTCACTACAGGTTTTCTAATCATCTGACATATTCTAACATTTCTAAAGCAAGGTCTGTCAGTAGAGAAGTTGTAGGGAAATTTGGAGGATGACAAAGTTGGGCTTGGGAAAATAGAAGGAAATTCCAGAGATTCCAGGTATGACTGGAAAAGTTTGTGAAGACATCATGGGAGGGCACTTTATGACTGCTAAAGCGTCGAGATTGCTGTTGACCAAGCTGGGGACTTTAGACACAGGATCTCACAGAATACTTACTTGTCTGTGCTGTTGGGTGACCCTCCATGTCACAAATGAGGTGAGAGAGGTTACATCAACCAAAAAAGGATGGCGGAGGGAAGATTTGTACCTGCTTTGTCTTATCGGCACATCATTGATTATTTTTTTAATGAGGGGAATAACAAATTCAATTTTTAGTTTTTATTTAGGGGTCAGAAGTACATACAAGACGAAGTACCTTAAGTATGACAAAGAAAAACAAGGAAAGGCAAGTAAGTGAGAGATGAGCAGTGAAGATGTGACTTTGATTGATAGATAATTTACCCCCAGCTGGTGAGCTGTTGCCAATTCAGATGAGGTTTTTGGTTTTTTGTGTTTTTAAAGAAGATATGTTTTTGTGTTTGCGTATAAGAACCAACTAGTCACTTGGAAATTTCCTATTTGTGAGATGAACCTTAGATACCCCTGTAAATACAGTGTGAGAAAGAAGTGAGCTGTATTTCTATCTCGAGATTCTTTTCCAATACAGGAATGCATTGGAATTATCTTTTTTGGAAAAATAAATAGTAGGGACTTCTTTGGTGGTACAGTTGTTAAGAATCCACCTGTCAATGCTGGGAACATGGGTACGATTCCTCAGTCGGGGAAGGGTCCATGTATCATGGTGCAACCGAACCGGCGAGCCTCAGCTATTGAAGCCCACTGGGTCTGCAGCCCGTGCTCCGTGAAAAGAGAAGCCACCGCAGTGAGAAGCCCACAAGAGCAGGGCCTACTCATCACAACCAGAGAAAGCTTGCTCACAGCCTCGAAGACCCGGGGCAGCAAGCAATAAATAAATAAATAAAAATTTTGAAAAATGAAGAATTTTGAATTTTTGAAGGGAAAAATGGCATCATCTAGCACAGTTGCCAAACTGTGTACTGTGGAACCCTCGTATAGCAGTGTATTACCATTTATTTGTTCGTACAGGGAAAGAGTCTGTAATCAAATATGTTTGAGAAAGAAGCGGTTAAATAAAATAAAATGCCTTTTTCTTTAGAATGCTTACAGCCCTTATCAATGATGCTGTGCACTTTGAATTTTAATGAGGGTAGCTTCTGAATGCTGTATCTCCCCCTCCCGTTTTGGTTTTGTTTACCACATCGACTCCTGGTACCAGTGTTGCATGCTGCAAGCAGCGTTAGGGAACTCTGCTTTGAAGGCATTTAATAGACTCTCGGAATATTTATTTATTTATTTATACCCTTGCACAAATGAAGGTTTATAGCGTACATTTTTGCCAAAGCAGATAGGTTCTTTCCACTGAAAGGTGTTTCCACGCATGACCTTGAAGATAAATGAATAAAGGAAAAAGAGTGAAAATATTAGGTTGACAGACATTTTAAAGTAGGGCATAACAGATGCCATAAAAAGCATTCTGAAAGTTTAAAGTAGGAGTTAAAATGTGTATTATATGGAAGATACCAGATTAGAGTCTTTGAATATTTATAGTCCAAACATGCAAGTATTTGACCAGCTTCTTCCCAGTTTGGGGGAGAAATGGGACAGAATCCAATTCACAGTTGAGACTGACTCCCTTTAAGTTTTCTTATGTGAAAAGCAGGAAGTGTTGCTAAGTTTACAAAGGTAAGCCTCAGGATAAGGCTTGAGTTTCCTGTGCTGCCTTTAATGTTTTGGCATAGGGGCCCTTAAGAAGAGGCCAGGACCTGAAGTTGATACCTGAAGAGTTCCAGGAAGGAGACGGCTATTGGATTAATTTTAAGATGCTTTTGCTGAAATTTTTCATAAAGAATGCATAGAAAGGAGACTTGCCGGTGGCTCAGTGGTAAAGAATCCGCCTGCAATGCAGGAGACACAGGAGACCCAGGTTTGATCCTTGGGTAGGGAAGATCCCTTAGAGGAGAAAATTGCAACCCACTCCAGTGTTCTTGCCTGGAGAATCCCAGGGATGGGAAAGCCTGGTGGGCTGCCGTCTCTGGGGTCACACAGAGTCAGACATGACTGAAGTGACTTAGCAGCAGCAGCAGCAGCCAGTATTCTTGCCTGGAGAATCCCATGGACAGAGAAGCCTGGCTAGGCTATAGTCCATAGGGTTGCAAAAGAGTTGGACACAGCTGAATGACTGAGCATGCATGGATACATAGAAAGCAAAGGCATAAGGAGAGAGAGGACTCTTTGGGTCAAAAAAATAAATCTGAACTTCTGCAGTTTTTCTCTGTTAGTCCTTATTGAAAAATTCACTTACCACTAGTGGTGTCAAGGGCCCTGTCAACCTTCATTATTGTACCAAAAAGAAAAATAAGGAAAAGGCTTGGGAGCCGGAAAGGAATGTTATCATTTCTGTTTTCCAACTATCTGTAAAAACAGGTTGTGTTATCTAAACCTCATCGGACCAAGGATCCAGATAAGCACCTTGCTCTGGTGAGTTTGTGAAGCCTGGTAAGAGATACTGATGGAATAGAAAGGGGAACCAGGCAGGCTTGCTTCCTTTCACAGAGGAAGAGTAAAATGAGATGGAAATAAACAGGAACAATGGTGAAAACACCAATCTTGGTTTCATAATAATAATAATAATTCTAGAGCCCCAACAGCTACCCTGGATTAAATCTTGGAGAATATAAAATTCGCTACTAATTTTGGGCCTTCATAACAAAAGAGTTCCTAGATTTGCTTAAAATCAGTTGTACCATTTCAATCTCAACCGCTTGGAAGCTACTGGGAATTTAAAACAAAATCAGATTCAATCCACATTGCTTGGTACTTTTCCACCAAAATCTCTAAACAGCCCCCAAAGCCATATGCAGGCCATACGTAGCAGAAGGGAGACCAAGATGTTAGAATTGGAGCTGGAGTAACTCAAGTCTTTACGGCTGTTTTGTTAGTCTCAATTCAACACCTAGAAAATGTCCATGAGAGGTGTTTTTCAATCAAGATGAAGAAGCTCAGGGAACTTCCCTGGTGTCAGTCAGTTCAGTTGCTCATTCGTGTCCAACTCTTTGCGACCCCATGGACTGCAGCATGCCAGGCCTCCCTGTCCATCGCCAACTCCCGGAGTTTACTCAAACTCATGTCCATCGCATCGGGGATGCCATCCAACCATCTCATCCTCTGTCATTCCCTTCTCCTCCTGCGTTCAATTTTTCCCAGCATCAGGGTCTTTTCCAGTGAGTTGGTTCCTCACATCATCAGGTGGCCAAGGTACTGGAGTTTCAGCTTCGACATCAATCCTTCCAATGATTATTCAGTACTGATTTCCTTTAGGGTTGACTGGTTCCAGTGGTTATAAATCTGCCTTCCAATGCAGGGGACGAGCTTTTGACCCCTGGTCTGGGAACTAAGATCCCACCAAGGAGCAACTAAGCCCGCGAGCTGCAACTACTGAGCCCCACGTGCTGCGGAGACTGGGGGCCATAACGAAAGATCCCACAGGCTGTAATGAGGATTCTGCGTGCTGCCACTAAGACCTGAACTAAGACCTACAGGCAAATAAATAAGTAAATATTAAAAAAAAAAAAAAAAAGATGCTCAGGCAGGCACAGTGATATGCATTCACTCACAGGCTGGCTTCTTTCTGGAATTAGTCTTCAGTGATAATTATTCCGTGTATGACTAGGTCTCCAGGTACTGCAGCATAGCCAGGTCTTGTTTCAGACCCTTGGGAGTCAGACACATTTCCGGGTATAAGTAGCAGTTTCATCCTGGAGCTCCTTCACCTTTCACACCACTCAAAGAGAAGATGTTGGATGGCTGGCCCTCAGGAACTTTTTCTCTCATTCCTAGACACCTCTGGTAGAAAATAATTTGATTTAACATGATTTTCCTTCCATGTGAACATGCCAGGGTACCACCACCCTATCTCATAATACCCTGTGGCTGTCTTTCATCTCGACTCTTTTCTAGTTCCTATGAGTTGAAGAAGGACCTAGGATTACAGTGTTTAGAACAGAAAGGTTATAGCGCTCATCTGTGCCAAGCCTTTATTTATTTATTTTGATGTGAAACTTTTGGAACTTTCTGGAACTTTTTTCCAAATATGCCATTGGTTGAATCCACGGGTATAAGAATGGCTGATTATATAAGCAACAAATAAAAATAGCCTATTTCTGCTGCCACGTAATAGAATATGCATTGTGAATATTGAGATAAAGCTAATGAAGCTCTATGCCATCTCATACCCTAGCTTTTCATGTAGCTGGTATTTTACAGCTCTTTATTGTTTGTGAAATCATGACACATGTTAAGATTCTCTTAGAAACAACAGAATATCAGAGAGTACAAGATTAGTTTATTGACCCTCACTCCTCATACTGGAGCTCCTCACACAGGCAGATTTATAAAGTAATAAAGGCAGTGGAAACCACTGAGCTTGTTCCAAGTTGGAATTAGCATTCCAAAGAATTCCACACCATAATAGGTTACATGATTGAGAAGCCTTAGTGATGTTAGCGTTCCCACACACTCAAGCCTGACCTTATACTTCTGGCGCCCCATGCATTTTATTTGCATGAAAAGTATGCATGGAAGCAGTTTTCTGTATTCCTTCTATAAACCACATGCTGAGATATTGACCTCCTCCTGGCTTTTAGGTGATGCAGACGGTTTGTTTTTTTTTTTAATACTGAGATAACTTTAAAATCTCACTTCATGTACAATATTTGCAGTCATCCTCAAATTTGATATACTTACCTTGGGCAGCTTTATGTAAGTTTGTGAAGACAAGGCTACTAAATACCAATCAGTTATAAGGTTTTTATTAAGATTGTCCAACCAGGCATGACTATATCTAATTATGTTCTTATCTAACTCAATATAGCTTGTGCATAAAAGTTTCACGAGAGTCTTAGTCGTATGTTCTGTTAAAGTCTAAAACTGCCAGGCCAGCCGTGCTTATCCAATAGAAGTGAGTCTGGCATGCATTTCTTGATGAGTCTGTGCCAACTTTGGCTTCCAGAGATTCCTGCGTCTTTTTCTACCTGTTCTCACGTCAGTCTTTTAATAGTCAGGTCTACATGCTTGCTCTCACTTGTGTGGAGGTGATCTTATTTTCTGAAAGCTGAAGTTCCTGACTTTAGAGGAGAAAAGAGGATGAAAAAGTGAACAACCGCTTGCCATATAGGTGGTAACAAAGCTGGATTTAATTGATTGGGACCTGAACTTAGTATTCTAGAATATTGCAAGCAAGAAGGAGCTTGCATTTCATAGAGGAGCAAATGACGAGAAATTGGCCAGTCTGCTTTCAAAATTGCCAATTGGGGGAGGTGGGGAATGCATCTAAAAATGCACCAAGGAAATGGGGAAAAGGTGTAATGTAGAAAGAGAAGCAGCAGAAAAAGAAGTGTCCTCAAATATCCTCAACGTAAAAATAGCAAGGATGAAGATTAGGGAACAAAACATGAGTGATGCCTCTGATTTCTGTGCCAGTGCTCATTGTATAGGATATAAGCAATCGGATATCGTAACACAGAAAGTAAATACGGCTTTAGAGTAAATTTGGCACCAAATTCCACCAAGTGTTGGTGGAATAGGGCTGACAATGAGAACTGAGAACAAAAACGTGAGTCTTTTTCAAAAGAAATTGACCCGGGCTCATGCAATTGCTTGCTCAGCTAGAACAAGCATTTAAAAGCACCCTCTTCAAGCAGACCGCCTGAGTGGTCCCAGACCCGGAAGAACTCTGTCATTGTGCAAGCCATTAGGGCAGGCTTTTAAACAGGAGTCTTACAGCGCTGTTCCACACTGGAACATCAGATCGTGTTGTCTTTATCAGACAGTCCATTATCTCCTTCTTTATTCCCTCCCTTGTGCTACATTTATGCGTTTCTGTCTGCCATGCTAGACTTTGAGGACACAAACTGGCAAATAGAGCACAGATCAAGTAAATCACACACGTACCTTAAACCTCGTTCTTACAGTTCCCACATAGTGACACCATGGCAATTAGCTAAGCTCTGTCCCATATCATTCTCTATAAAATGAAGTGATAGGACCTGCTTCCTGGGGTTATGGTGAGGCGTAGAGATGACATATGCTAAGTGCTTGGCACATAATGGGCATGCAATAAATGTGAGTTTGGAATTGAAACTATGGATGTGGCATAGACAGGAACTTTTATGTGGTTCAGCTGTTTATACACAACAGCAAAAAAAGAAAAAAGAAAAGAGTTCACAATGTAGTAGCCGGCTTAAACAGGTTGAGTATTAATGAGCTCTGACTGGGGCCTTGGAAATAAGCTGGGTAGAAATGAATCTGGAATATCATCAGCAAATGCCTGAAATGAAATGAATCTTGTTAACATACTGGGAGGCTTGTTATGGGTGGGTTTAGTCTGAGATGCTTTCAGCATTCTCTCTCCCTCTTGTTTTTAAACAGTGATATGGAGAGCTGACTCACTGGAAGAGACCCTGATGCTGGGAAAGATTGAGGGCAGGAGGAGCAGGGGACGACAGAGGATGAGATGGTTGGATGGCATCACCGACTCGATGGACATGGGTCTGGGTGGACTTCGGGAGTTGGTGATGGGTAGGGAGGCCTGGCATGCTGCGGTTCATGGGGTCGCAAAGAGTCAGACAGGACTGAGCGACTGAACTGACTGACGGATTACGGTAAAATTCATGGTATGGCATACAGTTCACTCCAAAGCATTAGTGAAGTGTACAATTCAGTGGAAATTAGTATGTTTACAGATGTGTGCAGCTATGGTCACAGTCAAACCATCATCTCTAAAAGAAACCCCATTGCCTTTAGCTGTCATAACCCTACACTCCCTCATTGCACCCTAAGCTGCTGCTCATCCATTTTCTGTCTCTATGGATTTCCCTGTTCTGAACATTTCATATGACTGGTATCATGCAGTATGTGCTCTTACGTAACAAGCTTCTTTTATTTAGCATGTTTTCAAGGTTTATCTGTGTGGTAGCATGTATCAGTCCTTTATGGCGAAATAATGATGCTAGGAGGGATTGGGGGCAGGAGGAGAAGGGGACGACAGAGGATGAGATGGCTGGATGGCATCCCTGACTCGATGGACGTGAGTCTGAGTGAACTCTGGGAGTTGGTGATGGACAGGGAGGCCTGGCGTGCTGCCATTCATGGGGTCGCAAAGAGTCGGACATGACTGAGCGACTGAACTGAACTGAACTGAATATTCCTTTATATATACACACACACACACACACACACACACACACACACACACACACATATATATATACACACATACATCACAATTTGTTTATCCCTGTGTTGGTTGGCAGACATTGGGGTTGTCTCCTGTCTTCTGGCCATTATGAATGCTGCTGCTATGAACGTTAATGTATATTTTGTGTGTGTTTGAGCATATATTTTTATTTCTCTTAACTGTATACTTAGGAGTAGAGCTGCTGGATTTCAACCCTCTTTTGATACTCATAACTGGGAACACAGAGTCTGTGATTCTAGCCTATCTCCCTAAAACACTTTCCTGTGACAATCGTAGATTTTCTGCATTTTATTCACTTAATAATTACTGAGAAATTATTGCAAGTCAGGTAATGTTTTAGGCACCAGACAACTTTGGTGGGTTCTTTAGGTTTTAGACTCTTCAAGATCTAGCTGGAACCTGACAGTTGGGGTATTACATTTATCTGTACCAAGCATAATTATAGACCACCTTATGCAGGAAAATAAATATAACTCTTAACCTGCCTCTTTTTTATGATCCAAATAAACTATCATTTTTTCTTAGCTCCTTTGTACACATTGTCTATAAGTTTTTATAGAAGCTTCTTGTTCACACTGCTTTTTCATATATTTGTATTCATCCATTCACTCACTACAAATTTAGTAAGCACCTACACTCTGTTAATCATTATACCAGACTTTATCAATATAAAGAGAAGACACTCACTGTTCTTTGAAGAGAAACCATATATAAATAGGTATTGGGATGTTCCTAACCCATTTTGGCATCCCTGGGAAAGTCTTCTTGAAAGGTGAAAATGTACAACATGGATTTAGAGACAGGCCAGGGTGAGATGGGGAACTTTCCATGAAGAGGGAACAGTGTAAGGAGATACATAAATAAGAAACATGATGGTAAAGTAGTTAAATACTGCTGGATCATAAACTGCGTCTAAGATAAAGAATTTTCAAAGGAACAATATACTTACTTAACATGTAGCCTGCCAGTGGGAATTAATGATTAAGAGAACATGATTATGCAATGATGTACAACTGCCCACTAAATAGCTCTGTGGCATCAGACAAGCCATTAACCTCTCTGTGCCCGCCTCATTTGTCATCAGATGTTGAGTGGGAAACACTTTATGAATATCTCCTTTTTAAAGTGACACATAGATTGCTTTTAAAAAGTCCCAAAGAGCATTCTAGTATGTCCCAACATAGCCAAGGCTTGGACAGATAGAACTGTATGAGATGAAGGAGATAAGTCATAGATAAGATTTTTGATTAAACAGATTGAAGTGAAGGACTCTGAGTAAAGGAAGCAGATGAATTTCAGACCTGGCTTGGTGCCCCAGCAGTGCTCACTGCCTACAGAAGAGAAGTCCCAACTCCTGCATTCAAGTCTGCACTTATCCTTTGCAAGCCCCACCTTCCATGATGCATGAAAAGGGCACACCTATTATCTGACCTCAAATCCTCTCCTGATACTTGATTTGGAATCTTGGATGTGTCTCTGCAGACTGTGGGTTGTGAGCCTATCCCATTCTATTCATTGTACTCATTGCTTCACAGATCCAGTGTTTGCTCTGTTCCCTTGTAAAATCTGGATATTTCTAGGTCTTCAAGATCATATACAGGACTCTATCAGGGTCTATATCACATTTTATTCTTTTCAACAATTTTATTGGGGTATAGTTGAGTTATGACGTTGTATTAGTTTCAGGTGCACATTTTATTCTTATTTGTATGCTAGCAGTGGTCACTGGCTCCTCTTTTTCTTTTTGAAAGCTATACATAGTTATCTTTGACCTTCATTTGCTGCCTCTAGGTCAAGGCAGTGACACAACAAGCAAATACAATAGAAAGGGCCTGATACTGCCACAGAAACCCTTTAAGTTGGGCACATGCCAGGCTCCAGAGCCTTGGCCCTCATACTTTGGTCCATACTGATAAGCAACAGGGGACACCAGGGGGTAGCCTTGGTACCCATACATAAATGTCCCCAAACACAGGCTCAGTCATAAATGTACAGAAGCACAGGAGAGGAGGAGAAGAGCTCTTGCCAGTTCTTCCACCCACTTGATATACCCAAGGGATAGTCTCGTTTTGCTTCTTTAATCGTTCTTTTTATGGCTGAGTAATACTGCATTACATACATGGCCTACATCTTCTTTATCCATTCTTCTGTTGATGGACATTTAGGTTGCTTCTGTGTCCTGACTATTGTAAACAGGGCAACTGTGAACATTGGGGGGGCATGTATCTTTTTGAATTATGGTTTTCTTTGGTTATTTGCCCAGGAGTGGGACTGCTGGGTGAAATGGCAGTTCTGTTTTTAGTTTTTAAATGAACATCCATATTATTTTGCATAGTGGCTATATCAGTTTACATTCCCATCAGCAGTGCATGAGGATTCCCTTTCTCTGCACCCCCTCAAGCATTTATTGTTTTGTAGATTTTTTAAAATAGATAACTAATGAGAACATGCTGTATGATACAGCGAACTCTACCTAATGCACTGTGGTGACCTAAATGGGAAGGAAGTCCAAAAAAGAAGGCATATATGTATATGTATGGCTGGTGCATTTTGCTGCACAGCAGACGCTAACACATTGTAAAGCAACTATATTCCAATAAAAATTAATTTAAAATGGTCAATTTTGTGAAAGAGGAACAAGCAATCTATGGCATGCAAAATGAACAGAGAAGAAGGCATGATGAAACCTGCAAGACCCTAAATATGTGTTAGTTCAGTAAGTAAACTCTGTCACTCTGAGATCATATAGTGCTCTATGGGAAGGGCCACTGCTAAAGTGAGCCCATTGCCTTTAGTGAAGAGAGAATTTACCCGGGTAAAAGGAAAACTTCTACCTGTGCTGGTAAGTCTGCTGCTGACTTAAATGTGCTACAGAAGCTTCTGGAATTACTACCACTAGTGCTAGTAAAAATCTGAGAGTCGTTTTATTTTTTTTTCTTTTATAAAAGTTTGCATTATTTACTGAAATTTGTACTCTGTACAGAACTGAATTCCTAGGATAGGCTACATTTGGAATTTAAGGTTTTAGTATAAGCACCACTTATGCTTTCTATTTTTATCTGCTTTGTAATTTTTTAGTTGTCAGTGGTGGGTTGCCAAATCACTGCCGTTTTAGTCAGTAAAATGTTTACATATTGAAAACATGGTTCGTGCCTGTATTACTAAGACAGCAAAACAACCACCAAGCCGTAGGAATCTCTTTTTTTCGGGGGAGTGTGTCGAATTAAATACCAGGAAAAAACGCTCTGGGAGGCTTGCATACCCATCCCAGCTACTGTATGTTAGCTGCTAGAGGGCACAGCTGCCTCATTTGCTAGAGAATTTATTATAGGGAAGAACTGATGCCATGTTGGATCTGTTTCTTTTACTTTAACCTTTGCTTCCTATGGCTTTAGTTCAGTAAAAGCATACTGTTTATATATAATAGCCTACCTTGGGGAACTCTTCTCTTCTGCCTGAATGTTAACCAAAATGCCTTTGTTCAGTACGCTGTCTACCTGTGGATGGCTACAGGAGGGAAGAAAGTAACACATCCTCTCCCCAAGGCTGGCCATTCCAGGAGATATTTGCAAGATCAATGGCCTTTTTACTTTACTTCCTCAACAACCCCCCAACCACATTCTGTAAAAGAACCTGGCATCCAGACCCAGTTAAGATGGTTATTTTGAGACATTAGTCTGCTATCTTCTCAGTCTGGCTTTCCAAATAAAGTTGTGTTTCTTGCCTCAACACCTCTTCTCTTAGATTTATTGGCCTGTTGTGCAGTGAGCAGAGCAATCAGTCTTGGATTTGGTAACAAATTGACCTCACCAGAATGGCCTGGAGGAAAACACCCCTCACCCCCAACCAAGGGCAGCACGCAGCCAACTCGACTGATAAGGAAATACGAAAGTCCTACTCTTTTGTCTCAAGGTAGGACAATGTCAAGGTATGACAGTGACTCCTTGGGAAAGACCCTGATGCTGGGAAAGATTGAAGGTCGGAGGAGAAGGGGACAACAGAGGATGAGATGGTTGGATGGCATCACCAACTCAATGGGCATGAGTTTGAATAAGCTCTGGAAGTGATGGATAGGGATACAGTTCATGGGGTTGCAAAGAGTCGGACATGACTGTGCAACTGAACTGCACTGAAGGACAGTGTCTGGTGTCACTCTTGTTTCAAAACTCTCTACAGGATCAAACTAAGACTAGAATTCAGCTGAAACCATATCTTTTCTTTGCTTTCCCCCTGTGTCTTATCCTTCACTTCCTTCCAAGTGAAGCTTCCTTCACTTTCTTCCTTATTAGTTTCTTCTGAAACGCTCCTACAAAGAATTAGTGACTTAATGATCCTTATCTTGTGCTCAGCCTCCGAGAAACTCAAATGAAGACTGTGTGTGAAAATATTTATCAGTCCCAGGTGAGGATAACTTTTAAAAAAAGTTAAACTAAAGTGATATAAACCATTTTCAGAAAAAGGACATTTACAAAGTATTATAATAAAAGATATCCATTTAAATATATAAAAAATAAGCATTTTGTGTTTGGAAATTTTGACATACAGTGACAGAATAATGTGAAAATTGTGTACAATTGTTGATATTCAAGTAATAGAAGCATAGAAAGTCAAAGGTTAGACATAGATGACTCCTGTCAAGAGCAAATGTGTTTGTCCATGAACCTATTTTTAATGGCCATGACCTTGTCAGCTACATCCTGTTTGACATTTACAGAAAGATGTGTGATAATAAGATTGATGAATTTATTAGCATTATGAATCATGCAAAAACAGATTCTTCAACACATTTTATTAAGCATTGACTAAAAACTGTTGGTTGGGGAAAGACCAAGATTAGAAATGTTTTAAATTGGTTTCCCAAAGGGCAAGGAAGTTGAATAATTTCTCTAAATGATTCATATTTTTCTCTAAATGATCAGGGGATGGAAAACACATCTCCCTGCCATATTGTGCTTCTGTGGACAATATGGCCAGAGGAGTTTATGTAAGTTCAGAAGAGCAAGATACTGGGAAATGAGCAGAAAGGGAAATGTCATATTGCTGAGTCAGGCACTGAACAAGGAGTTCTGTTCTGATTTTTCAAAAGAAAAGTACTATAGATTTGAGATTGAGGCTCATTCATTGATCGATTCAACCAATATTTAGAGAGCACCTCTTCTGTGCTGGAGTTCTGTGCTCGTTGCTGTGGTTACAGACATGAAAAGGCAGAAATGAGCTCGCAAGCCAAGTTTGCTGTATTGTAATCTTTCCTGGTCTGACTTCCATGCTTTTTGCAAATGATTTCTGGAGTTTAAAGGCTCTGTCTGCATTTGTGTGATTTTCTAGGGTTTTCAAATATTTAACCATGTCTGAGCTGTTCCCAATTGCCTGAAGCTCTTCAGTTAATTCTCATTCCAATATTGTCATAGGAAAAAATTAATCTCTCTCCTACTCCCCTTAAGTAGCCCAACCCTACAATTATGGTAATTTAATGGTGAATAGTGTTCATTAAATGTTCTGTATCTTAATTGTTTTTCCCAGAGAATATGAAAATGCTACTTCTATTTCTGAGAGTCTTGTGCTGAGTGCTGGCATCCAAGTTGTAAAACTGTTCAAGATTTTTGGACCCAAGAACTCCCACGTGTAAGAGATCAGACCATCTTGTGTCATGCTTTAGAATTTAGTGTCTCATTTTCTTTATTCTGTTCTAGCCCTAATTCATCTGTATTTCAGTAATCACAGCAGCTAGCTTTTGTAGATATCTTTTCATTATACCTGATTTGTCACAACTTTGATTTTATTTTAGTAAATTAAGTATCTTTACAGGGTGCATAGTTTTGCAGGGTAGAACAGTTAGGATTCTGAATATGTAGTTAGAATGTAACCTTCTAAAGAACAGGAGTTTGTTTTATTGTGCTAAATAGTTTGTTACCTTTTGATGAATATTTTGACTCACTTCAGAGATGAATTAATAGGGATAAATTTTTCTAGTACTTTAAATAAAATCATTTATGATGGTTCTTACATCTGTTACTGGAAGAATGTTATTTTTCTCTTAATGATTGTAAGAATTGTGTATCTTAATTTTAGAATAAAAATTTTTATGTAGTAAATGAAATTTGGGCTTTGAGAACCAAGTACTTTGAATTTCCATAAATGACTTTCTTTTCATAAACCACACTGTATGAGAACTTGCACATTTAGTGTGTAAACAGATTCTTTGTAAGTTAGCTTTATTGATAGAATCTTGCTAGTGTGTTTGTGCCTATGTCAACTTAATTCTTATAGAATCTCTGGGGATTTATGGGTTATTGGATTTTCAAAATCCATTTGAAGCAAGTGGATTCTCAACAGAAGAGTAGATACCTAGTTAAAAAGAAAAGCAATATTTTACCTGATGTTACAAAGAGCTCTTCATTTTTGACATTCAATCTCTGAGAAAATTAACTTATGAGGAATAAATAGTATTATTTAGCAATCTTCATTTTACCACATCATTAAAAGGTTATATTCCGCAAATAATTCACATAATGAAACAATGGGCATAAGTTATATATGTTAAGAAAGGTTAAAAATTCAAATAGTTATAACCTGACTCAAAGGTCATTTGTTCTAAATCAGTACTTAGATTGTTAATTTCTAAGAAAATGAATTTCTAAGTAAATTGTTAACTTATAATAAAACCTTTTTAATGTTTTACTTTATTCAAGAGTATCTTGAAGTAGTAAAGATATGTTTTATAGAAATTCTATATTTTATATTTTCCATTCACAGATTCTACAATACATATATTTCTACTATAATATGTTTACTGGTTGATTGATAGCCTATAAATAGCTTAAAATTTTCACATGGTTCATATTCCTGGGGTTGATCTTCAGGTGTACATATCAGAAAACAAACACAGAAATGGCTGAAATTGAGCCGGTTTTTATCACTCCCAATGAAGAGTACCTTATCCTAGTGAGTGCAAAACTGAAATCACAAATTGAAACAACACCAAAATAACAGTGTGCTTATTGTGTATAATTTCTGCACTATTGTAAACATTTTCTATAAATTTAAGGCAAAGATGTTGACAATTTGTTAACATGTCTGAAGCCCTATGATAAACAAAAATCTCCAAAAAACCACAACAAAAAAATTGTACTAGGCACGGTGAGAAAATGAATAAGAAATTAAAGTTGGTCATTTACAATTTAAATAAGCCAATATCTTGAATGAAAATGAAGAAGACATAAGGCAAGTTCAAAGGAACCTAAGAAATTGTCTTGCTTGGTACTCTAGTATTTTAGGAGTGGGAACTGAGACATACTAGGATTAAGTGATTTATCTGATATCATGGTGAGATTGTGGCAGAGTCTGCTCTGGACTCTTCCAGTCCACTTTTTCGTTGCTTACCACTGCCTCCTATGACAGGAGGACACATGCCAGATAATGGTAAGTGCCTAAGAGAAACTGTTTGGAAAAATGGTGGACTGTAATCACATATGGGTCACAATAACAGTATTTGGGAGAGGCAGCACCATTCTGGATCATCCATCTCAGACTTGGCAAGCTGGAATGACAACCTGCAACATTAGTTTTTACCAGTTACCGATCACTGGTGTAATGAGACAAATGCTACCAGAGAAACTTAATGAATCAAATTTTAATACAAATGTTTAAATCTTTTACAAAGAAAGGAGGCTGTATTTTCTTCAGCCATAAAATTCTTTCCTTCTTCCTTTTGATTTGAGGTAACACAGTCAGATCTGTATGGAAAAATCCAAAGAGGGCAAAACAAGTGCGACAAATCTCGTTTTTGCAAGAGTATGAAGCTAAATAGAACTATATTCTATTGAATGACTTCCTCAACTTCTCCTCAGGTGTGGTTTAAGGGATAGGCAATAGCGGAGTCAAATTTAATTTGTTCCATTTCTCCCCATTCTCTGTATTGTTTATGTCATATAGTAAACTAACCTGTTTTTAATTTGTTTTAATCAGTTGGTTTTGATCTAAACTTTAAGGTAGAGTCTGGGCTTCCCGATGCCTCAGTGATAGAGAATCTGCCTGCCAATGCAGGAGACACAGGTTTGATCCTTGGGTCGGGAAGGTTTTCTGGGGAAGGAAATGGCAACCTGCTCCAGTATTCTTGCCTGGAGAATCCCCTGGACGCAGGAGCCTGGTGGGCTACACTCTATGGGGTCGCAAAAGAATAGAACACAACTTAGTGGGTGTCACAACAACAACAACAAGAGTAGGGTTTAGAATGAGAACATCATTTAAATGAGAACCTAGTTACGTAGGTTATACACATTTGTTTCCTTTTATGGGAATTAAAGTTCATATATTTTATGCCCTTATAAATTTACACCAAATATTTATTATAACGACTCATTAAACTTAAAAATTTTTGAAACAATCAATAAATTATAGGAAGCTGAAAGAGTAATACAAAGAATTTTTGACTCCCTAATCTATTTGAATGCAATTTTTCTCCTATTACCTTGCACTAGAGTTCGTGCATCTTTGGAAGGAGTATCACAAAGTGGTGTTGCTATTTCCCATTGCATCGTGTCTGTGGTATAGGACTGTGACTTGTCCAATTACAGGTGATATGCACTTTGATAATTAGGTTAAAGTAATACCCACCAGGTTTCTTCACAGTAAACTGAGTCTTTTTTCATTTGTGAATAGTAACTGTCTTATGGTGGCAGTTTTAAAACAACACAAGCATCTCAGTCATCTTCAGATTTTCAAGTTATTCCTTTATTTGTGTATGTCCTTATGAACTATGGTCAACTATTTTATTTTATGGACTAAAATCCACTGCTGCTGCTGCTGCTGCTACTGCTGGCGCTTCAGTCGTGTCCGACTCTATGTGAACCCAGGGACTGTAGCCCGCCAGGCTCCTCTGTCCTTGAGATTCTTCAGGCAAGAATATTGGAGTAGATTGCCATGCCCTCCTCCAGGGGATCTTCCTAACCCAGGGATCAAACCCACATCTCTTATGTCTCCTGCACTGGCAGGTGGATTCTTTACCACTAGTGCCACTTGGGAAGCCCAAAATCCTCTACTGTCTTTATTTATTTTGATGCTTAAATTATTGTTATGGGAGCCATTTTGATTGTTTATACATTTTTTTTTTTGATGCTTCTCTGTTATTCTTTGAGCATTTCTTTACTTTGTAGTACAACATAACATTTGAGGCCTATCTTATACATTCCCTGGTTTATCGTAGAGTTGGTCATTTTTCTAAGAAGTCTTGTTTCTTTTCAGTGAGAATAGTATTTTGAAGCCAAGAGCAGGTGTTTAATGTGCTTATTGCTATTGAGGTGTCACTGCTTTCACAGTATCTCAGAGGGTAAAACTAGGGGAATATATGATAGTATGTACACATATACACATATATATTTCTTTTTACTTCAACCAATCAATCAATGTATATATTAAAATCCATGAGTTCATACCAACATTTTCAGTGTCTGCCCAACACCACTGAGCTTTCCTGGTGGCTCAGAAGATAAAGAATCTACCTGCAATGCGGGAGACCTGGCTTCTATCCCTGGGTTGGGAAGATCCCCTGGAGGAGGGCATGGCAACCCACTCCAGTATTCTTGCCTGGAGAATCCCCACGGACAGAGGAGCCTGGCAGGCTACAGTCCATGGGGTTGCAAAAAGTCAGACACAACTGAGTGACTAAGCATACATCTAACACCATTGAGTCCTTTCTGTTTGTTCCATTTCTTTGTTTGTATCTTCCCTCTCTAACAGCGAATAGCTCCAATTATATTGAATGTGTGTACTTATTTGATCACCTTCCCCATGTGTAACCCGGCTTCCATTGCCCCTGCTATTCCTTGCTCTGCATGGAAGCTGTCATCACTCTGCTTGGCCTCGCAACCCTGTGCCAGATGACCCTCCCATGAGGATGCTTCTGCACTCTGGGCTGTGACACCATACTCTGGGTAGCTTTCCCACACATATGTCCTTACTCACTTCAGTTTCTGGCACCCTGAGCTGGACCATTCAGCTCTCTACACCCCAATCCCTACTGGCCTATTTGCTTACTTTACTGCACCCTATGTCCTACTTACTGGATTTATTATTAAATTGTTGAAGAAGGAGAGGAAGAGAAAGGGAAAACAACTCATTAGATTTTAAAATTAAATGTCAAACTTATAAAATATTTAAGTGACTCAGTATGTTATTAAAAAAGGATGAAGTGTATTCCTGGAAAGTTTTTTTTATTTTTGTATTAGTTATAAAAAGAGTGCTTGATGAAGACTAAGAAGACTAAGCTTTGTTCACAAATTTAATTTCAACACCTGGAATAAGAAAGCCTTGATTAATAGCTTAAAGTTGGTGGAGTTGAGTGACCAATATAATTTCTACCAAGGATGAAGCTTTAGGACCTTCTTCTCTTCCTTTGGTCAAGATTCACTTAATCATCCTTTTTTTGTTGTTGTTTCAACAATTACTTTTTCATTTGTTACTGAGAACCGGTCCTGGATTTTGTGATCACAAAAGATTTGCTTTTCTGTACCATCAATGTTAATGCTCTTAAGTAATATTTTTTGGAGGCGTTCATTCATTTCAGTGATTTTTTAAAACTATTCCCAGTCACAGAGCACCAAATACATTTTATATGAGGGATGGGAATCCACTTCCAAAAAATATTAATGTAAAAGCTAATAAGATAAAAGCATAACAAAGTCAACATAGTCACACAGAAGCAAGTCATAGGGTGTCCGTGGACCTACAGAGGGGCCCTAGTGTTAATACCATACCATGTGCTTGATTAATGGTCACTTGTTTCCTGAGCATCAGCATGTCTCTAAGATTTGGTCCAGTCAATCAGGCAAATGCAGAATGCCATTAAAGTGATAAATTCGAACAGCCCACACAGAATTGTCGCAGTCTGTCATGTCAGGTCCCACTTTAGAAAGATTTTTAACTTTATGGATCACTGATTTGATAAACCAAAATGAGTCCTTCAAAGCTCTCCTTTTTTATCAGGTTGCTGAACTTATCAGCATTGCATGCTCAATGAAACTCTCTTTCCTGGAGTCTGAACACCTCAGAGGTGACCTGTGTGTCTTCTTGATGGACTGATGTATTTACTTGTTTCTGCTGTTCATTCCATGAAGGTGAGATTTCATGTTTGTCTCTTTTTTTTTGAGTAACATTGCTGAGAAATATGCTTCTACTTCACTCTGTGGAATTCTTGAAATGAGTTTTGAGGCATTCTTCATGGAAGTGTTAATACTTATGAGATAAAAGACCTGGAGCTGGAAGACCTAGATTTGAATTCTGACACTGGTACCTATTAGCAATGCCATCTCAGTTTCCTTGTTTGTGAAAGTGGGTATTATCATTATCTCATAAAGTTTTTTCTGAGCCTCAATTATGCTGCAATTCATGAGGTCGCAAAGAGTCGGATGCGACTGAGCGACTGAACTGAACTGAACTGAAAAAAAAATTAAAGTTAAAGTCATTTCAGTACTTGAAAGGACCATGCAAATGTGAGGTATTGTAAGTATTTTGTGAAAAAATCATTTCTTTAAAGGTATAACAGTTCATTAAAGAAGAGTCCAAATGAAAGCAAAGTAATAAATAAAATTACCGTAAGAACTATTGAGAGAATTTGGGTTTTGCCAATCAAAATTTGTTTTCATATTTAGTAAATGCAAATATATTTACTCTTCAAATGTTTAACTAATACTATTGTAAATTTTTAAAAGTTTCAAGAATGTTCATTCCAAAAAGTCTTTGCCTTGTTTTGAAAGATTTAATTTCAAGGACAATATACCTACTTTTCCCCCAAATCAACTCTAAGCAATACGTCTAATAGTATTAATGTAAGTGCAGGTGTTGACTCTTAGAATGAACTGAATAGCGGATCCAAGTCAGCTAGCATATATTCTAAGGCAGTGAAAATGAGGAACAATGATTTAGAGATTCAAAAAAAAAAGTGGGGTCAGATGTTACTATTTGTGGGCCAGTTGTTGTAACTCTTTCAGCCAATATGTGATAAAATTCTTCATCATGGGAAGACTGTATTGACCCCAGTAGAGTGGCAGACATGTATGTCCCTAAACAAACCTGATGTTATTAGACAAAAAGAAAAAGTGTTTTGATTGTCATCATCCTAGATAAGGGGACTGTGAACTTTAGAGTGTCTCACTCATGATTTCCGGTTGTCATCAAGAAGACAGGCTTTATTTGAGTCTCCCTGAAACCAGGGCATGAGACAGTATGTGGACACACATGGTTTACCTGGGAGTTAATCCCAGGAAGCAGGGGTGAGGGGGTGGGGAAGTGAGACACGATATGGGAGAAATGCCAAGTTACTGAGCTGGCTTCTTCTGTGGACAGTTGGTAATCAGTTTGACTGGAGACCTTTGAGAATTCCGTTAGGGATGTTCCAGTGAAGGACAGGGAGGCTGGGCTCCATTAATTCATGTCTCCTGTTGGTTGGATGCTTCCCAGATGGCTCAGTGGTCAAGAATCTGCCTGTCAATGCAGGAGACACAGATTTGACCCCTGGTTTAGGAAGATCTCCTGGAGAAGGGAATGGCAACCCACTCCAGTATTCTTGCCTGGAAAATCCCATGGACAGAGGATCCTGGTAGGCTGTCGTCCAGGGGGTCACAAAGAGTCAGACAGGACTGAGCACCTGAGCACACCTGTTGGTTGAGGGTTGCTCCTAAAGACGTATTTGCATGATCCACTGCCAAGCTGTGCCTATTTGGGGGTAGTTGGGAGCTTTAGAGTGACCTTAGAGAAAGCCCCAAATCTGAGCGGTGCTGCAGTGTGGCTTGAAATGGGATGCTGGTCAATTGCACAGTATTGTTCTTCACTGCTGTGTGAAAATCTGATGGGCCAGGTGATGTGGGCAAGTGTCTGCTATAAGGAAAAGAAAGCAGACCATATAAGAGAGGTCATTATCGAATTATTTATTACATAGGCAAGATAATCTGGTAGTTGTAGTACCACAGGCTGCTTGGAGTGGGAAGTGAGCATTAAAGTCCTCTAGATATTCATCAGAAGAGAGAATGCTGTGATTCTTATGATTAATGTTGAGTATCTAAATGGATACATTTCTGTAATGGCTGAAGTCTTAACAGAGGTTCGTGACATTGTACAGGAGACAGGGATCAAGACCATCCCCAAGAAAAAGAAATGCAAAAAGGCAAAATGGCAGTCTGAGGAGGCCTTACAAATAGCTGTGAAAAAAAAAGAGAAGTGAAAAGCAAAGGAGAAAAGGGAAAATATACCCATTTGAATGCAGAGTTCCGAAGAATAGCAAGAAGAGATAAGAAAGCCTTCCTCAGTGTTCAATACAAAGAAATAGAGGAAAACAATAGAATGGGAAAGACTAGAGATCTCTTCAAGAAAATTAGAGATACCAAGGGAATATTTCATGCAAAGATGGGCTCAACAAAGGACAGAAATGGTAGGGACCAGACAGAAGCAGAAGATATTAAGAAGAGGTGGCAAGAATACACAGAAGAACCATACAAAAAAGATCTTCATGACCCAGATAATCACAATGATGTGATCACTCACCTAGAGCCAGATATCCTGGAATGTGAAGTCAAGTGTCCCTTAGGAAGCATCACTATGAACAAAGATAGTGGAGGTGATGGAATTCCAGTTGAGCTATTTCAAATCCTGAAAGATGATGCTGTGAAAGTGCTGCACTCAATATGCCAGCAGATTTGGAAAACTCAGCAGTGGCCACAGGACTGGAAAAGGTCAGTTTTCATTCCAATCCCAAAAAAAGACAATGCCAAAGAATGTTCAAACTACCACACAATTGCATTCATCTCACATGCTAGTAAAGTAATGCTCAAAATTCTCCACTCCAGGCTTCAGCAATACATGGACCATGAACTTCCTGATGTTCAAGCTGGCTTTAGAAAAGGCAGAGGAACCAGAGATCAAATTGCCAACATCTGCTGGATCATGGAAAAAGCAAGAGAGTTCCAGAAAAACATCTATTTCTGCTTTATTGACTATGCCGACGCCTTTGATTGTGTGGATCACAATAAACTGGAAAATTCTGAAAGAGATGGGAATACCAGACCACCTGATCTGCCTCTTGAGAAATCTGTATGCAGGTCAGGAAGCAACAGTTAGCACTGGACATGGAACAACAGACTGTTTCCAATAGGAAAAGGAGTACGTCAAGGCTGTATATTGTCACCCTGCTTATTTAACTTATATGCAGAGTACATCATGAGAAACACTGGGCTGGAAGAAACACAAGCTGGAATCAAGATTGCTGGGAGAAATATCAATAACTTCAGATATGCAGATGACACCACCCTTATGGGAGAAAGTAGAGAAGAACTAAAGAACCTCTTGATGAAAGTGAAAGAGGAGAGTGAAAAAGTTGGCTTAAAGCTCAACATTCAGAAAATGAAGATCATGGCATCTGGTCCCATCACTTCATGGGAAATAGATGGGGAAATAGTGGAAACAGTGTCCGACTTTATTTTTTTGAGCTCCAGAATCACTGCAGATGGTGATTGCAGCCATGAAATTAAAAGACGCTTACTCCTTGGAAGGAAAGTTATGACCAGCCTAGAGACCATATTAAAAAGCAGGAACATTACTTCGTCAACAAAGGTCTGTCTAGTCAATGCTATGGTTTTTCCAGTAGTCATGTATGGATGTGAGAGTTGAACTATAATGAAAGCTGAGTGCTGAAGAATTGATGCTTTTGAACTGTGGTGTTGGAGAAGACTCTTGAGAGTCCCTTGGACTGCAAGGAGATCCAACTAGTCCATCCTAAAGGAGATCAGTCCTGGGTGTTCATTGGAAGGACTGATGCTGAAGCTGAAACTACAATACTTTGGCCACCTGATGTGAAGAGCTGACTCATTGGAAAAGACCCTGATGCTGGGAAAGATTGAGGGCAGAAGGAGAAGGGCGACAGAGGATGAGATGGTTGGATGGCATCACCGACTCAGTGGAGATGGGTTTGAGTAAGCTCCGGGAGTTGGTGATGAACAGGGAGGCCTGGCGTTCTGCAATCCATGGGGTTGCAAAGAGTCGAACATGACTGAGCTACTGAAGTGAACTGAAGTCTTACAAACTATTTTAGTTTGTAGGAAACTAATTTTCAGAAACACAAAGTCATATATTCTTATCTGAAGTTCATTGATCAATGTCTGATCTGTGATTTTGTTACCAAATGTGAGTCCATATGCCTGACACATAGTGAGGTTACAGAAGCTGAGATGTCAGAGTTCGGAGCAGAGAAAGGCTTATTGTAGGGCCACGCGATGAGAAGAGGTAGCTCATGCCCCAAACCCTCTGAACTCCCCAAAGAGTTGCAGCAAAGCATTTTTAAAGGCCAGGTGAGGGAGTGGCCTGGTTGGTTGGTGAAACTTCGTGCTGTCGAAATCATTTGTTTTTGCGGCTGCCCTGGTAGGTCAAGTCATGATGTTTCTGCAAACCTCCAGCAAAGCAAATGCTGTTCTCTGTTGTGCAACTTTTTAATCTCTATATGAATGGAAAAGTATTACACCCTCAAAGTCAGAGCCTTGAGAATGGACTATCCTGTATATTTCAGGCTATAGCAACATTCTTAACTGAAGCAAAAGCAATAGAATTCAGAGATTAAAGTAAAATCAGCAGATGCAATATGGAGTCACATTTGTTCTTCCCTGTTACAGTTTGGTGTCCCAGATGAACCTACCCTCAGACAGGGAGTCTCCTGTGCAAATGGCTGTTTTTCAGTGAAGGCTTCAGATGGAATGCCGTATTGGAGATTTGGCTTAAGGCAGCCTCTTGGGGGCTTATTAATATGTTTCAAATTCTTATCATCCCAGAGAAACCCAAATCCCTGTAAACTGAAGGGTTATTAGTTTAATAAGCATTTCATTGAATCTGGGAGTTTGAGGGACCATCATCTAAGCCGCACCCTTTATCCTACAGAGGCTCACGGGAATTTCATCATTTACCTAATATCAGTTGTGAGTGGACAGGCTGGGACCAGAACCTGTCCTTCCTGGAATTCAGTTCAATATTCTGCAACAGCATCTCAGATAATATGCACTTGCCAATTTGCATAATCAATCCTTTGCATCACCCAGGGTTACTGTTGAAATATGTAGTGATACACTTCCTGACCTTTAGAATTTTAAATCACTGGGCTTAGTGAAATTCCCTAGACACCTTTAAGAACTTGTGAAAAGGAAAATGAATGCAGGCTTTTAGAATGTTTTGAATACCAAAAGCCAAAGCTGCACAAGTAAATGACAAGAGTTTAAAAAGAATGCCTTAACAGCTGGCTGAATAAATCAACCAAAGTTGAAATGTTCACTTAACTTGTCTGGAAGGAGGGTAACAGGTAAGCACTTTCACCTCTTGCCTCCTCAGCAAACCCAATGTGATGCATATTTTTTCATATGCGCTTGTTATGTATAACTTAAAACTAAACTTTGTCATCCAAGGAGACCCATGGTGTGGGATTCAGACTGCCATGTCTGGGCGGGCCTAGGGCCTTGCTGTCAAAGAAGCTTCTGCAACAAAGTAATGTACCAGCCTCTGAAGCTGTATTTCATGAAGGTACCTCATGACTTTGGCATATACTTTTGTTGCTGGGGATATAGGATTTCTGTTTCCTCCTGTTTAGGAACAGCCTGCCTGCCAATGTCTCATTGTGGCTAGCCAGCCAAGGGATTTTCCTGCTCCATTTGGGTAGGAAGGGAACTTCATTTTCCCTTAAACATCTTCTGTGAATCACTTGAGTCCTTGGAATGGTCCTTCTGAAGTATGGCAAGCGAAGAATTGATCCAAACCCTGGGTAGAGGGGAAAGATACAGACGCTAAGGACTGATGTTGAAACTGAAGCTCCAGTACTTTGACCACCTGATGTGAAGAGCCAACACATTGGAAAAGACCCTGATGCTGGGAAAGATTGAAGGCGGGAGGAGAAGGGGATGGCAGAGGATGAAATTGTTGGATAGCGTCACCGACTCGATGGGCATGAGTTTGAGCAAGCTCTGGGAGGTAGTGAAGGACAGAGAAGCCTGGCGTGCTGCAGTTCGTGAGATTGTGGGGAGTCGGACACGACTGAATGACTGAACAACAAGGTGCTCTGGGTAACTAGATCCAGATGTGGGTGCCCATGGCAGTGGGTGATGCCCAGGGCTGAGGGAGACCTATAGCTTCATTCAGAGCTGCCATTAGCGGCATTCAGAGTACATCCTGGCCTGCGCTTGAGGAGAAGGTATCATTAGGTAACAGTGCTCCGTGGACTTCTTCCTTCTGCCAGAGATGCCCTTTCCTGGCCAGAGGTCCTGGAGGGAAATGAACAATGAGAGATCCAGGACTGAAAGACCATGGAAACAGTGAAGACTGATGTGGACTGTGCCCTGAAGACGCTAACAGACGCTGTAGGGCACGATTTGTTAAAATACTCAGAGTGAAAATGCTTTGTATATGGACCCCTTATGTGTTAATTCAGTTCAGTTCAGTTCAGTCACTCAGTTGTGTCCAACTCTTTGTGGCCCCCGTGTTTTAGTTATAATTATTATTTTTATAATGAACATCTGTGTCGATATTTATTGAATGAGAACAATGTATACGAATGATTAGGTAAGAGCTAGAATGAATGCTGAGTAATAAATTTAAAAAATACATTCATAATGGAAAATTTCAAGCATATTCAAAACGAGAGAGGAGTAGAATGAACTCCATGTACCCATCTCTCAAACAATTATGCAATTATCAGTCCTCAGCCAGTTTCATCTGACCTATATCCACTCTCCATCCTTTTATGAATTGTTTTGAAGCAAATCCCAGATATAACAGTTCATCTCTATGAAGTCTGTCTTTAATAGTTTTGATAGATTTTTTTCAAAGACCTATGGCTGATTCTTGTTGATGTTTGACAGAAAACAACAAAATTCTATAAAGCAATTAAAAAACAAATTATTTTAAAAACCTAATTCTAATAAAATTGCTACGCCTAAGATTTAATTCCTTAGCATCATAAATGTCCAGTGTGTATTCAAAATTTACTAATTTCTCCATAATCAGTTTGTTTGAATAAAGATCCATATGAGACTCACACACTACAGGAGGCTGACATAGCCCTTAAGTCTTTTAATGAAAGAGACTCCTGGTCTCTTTTTCTTTTTTTCTGACCTCCTTGTTGTTATTTTAAAATCTAACTTGGTTTTAAAGCAAAGTATTGTTATTTAAATTTGTATGCCATTGTTACTGTGATTGGTTTGAATTAAAAACTGATTAAAGACAATTTAGGTGACATAAACTTTCAAACTGTGGTACTACAGAAGACTTTTGAGAGTCCTTTGTATAGCAAGGAGTTCAAACGTCGATCCTAAAGGAAATCAAACCTGAATATTTGTTGGAAGGACTGAGGCTAAAGCTGAAGCTCCAATACTTTGGCCACTGATGGGAAGAGCCAACTCATTGGGAAAGGCCTTGTTTGCTGGGAAAGATGAGGTCAGGAAGAGAAGGGGACGACAGAGGATGAGATGGTTGGATGGCATCACTAACTCAATGGACATGGGTTTGAGCAAACTCTGGGAGATACTGATGGACAGGGAGGCCTGACATGCTTGCAGTCATGGGGTTGCAAAGAGTCAGACATGACTTAGCCACTAAACAACAACAGCAGCAGGAAGTGAAAAAAACAGGGCTCTGTACCCTCTGTAAGTATGCTGTTTGATGTTACAGCTGACGTCCATGTGGGTGTGGTGCAGTGATTCCTACAGCTGGTCTCTGACTGGCTGCAGCCTGAAAACACAGACTCCTAGTATCCTAGTCAGATACTTGGGAATCTGTATTTTACAGGGCTCCGTGGGTAATACTTAGAGCCATTCCTTTGGTAGTAAAATGAACCCTGCTTTGGCGTCAGAAAATCTGGCTTCAAGTTCTCACTCCTCACTCTTCATTAAAGCATCAGATTTTTTTTAGCTCCCACTGTGTGCCAGACCATGAACTAGCTTCTGAGCTGCTATAACAAGGAAATCAACAGTCATGCTTTGCACCCTAATGAGCTTGCACTCCAGAAGAGGCAGGCATGAATCAAAGAATCCTGTTTATCAGTGTTCTTCATCCACTGTGCCAGGTGCTAGAAAGAGAACACAAAATGCCATGAGAAGGGTCTGACTGAGTCAGCACGGGGTCAGTGGTTCACTTTTCCCTGAGAAAATGGCCTTCAACTGAGATCTTATCTGTGACGAGAGGGCAGGATGTCTGTCACTGGGGCACACAGGTCAATATGGTTTAGAACTCCAGGAGAGAGGGTTGAGGTTGGGGAATTAACCCCTCAGGATCTGTTCTTCTGCAGACAAACAGCCAGAGGCTCTGGTTCTCTAGCCATCCTCCTTCTGCACTCAAATGTCTCACAAGTCTCTAAAATATCTTTCATGATTCTGTCAATTACATTGAAGCTCAAACAATGAGGCTGTTAATAGGCCTTTCTTAAAGAGTGTTAGAATTTTGTTTGTGGTTCTTAAGGCTTCTCTCTATGCTGGTGGGACTGGTTAGTTATTTACAAAATGATATGCATAGCATGGGTTTGATCTCTGGTTCAGGAAGATCCCCTGGAGAAAGAAATGACCCCCCACTACAGTGTTCTTGTCTGGGAAATCCCATGGACAGGGGAGCCTGGCGGGCTACAGTCCATGGGGCTGCAAAGAGTTGGACAAGACTGAGCAACTAAACAAACAACAAATGCATAGCCGAGAGGAGCATCTGATTTCGTATCACAGCTCCTGAAGAACTGTGCAGTGACAGGGCATTTGTCAAGTGTTTACCTGAAAGGTTTCCCATTTATTTCTTCTTCACCAGAGCCTGAGAGAGATGGATTATTACCGTATCCGTTGTACAGATGCAGAAGCAAAAGCTGAGACAGATGCGGAACCCCACTGTGGTCACAGTGAAAAACGGTGCAGTGGCCACCTGTAAGTCCGTGCAGCTGGGACCATTTATTACCACCGCTGTGTGTGTTCTGAGCTCCAGATATATGCGTGTATATCGAAAATACACAATTCAGACCCACTGACTTCCCAGGGCCTGTCTCAATCCTAAAAGTGAGTTTCTATAGAAGATTCCCTATGTTTCTTCTTCCACTCTCCAAAGCCAACAAGGTATCCTCAGAAACCTGCAGCTCTCAGCCCAAGGGAAAGCAAAATGAATTGTCCTGAAGGTGCAAGTGATAGAAAGGTTAGGTGTTATTAAGAATTCTACACATTTGAGCTGGCATTTTGCTTTACCCCTGGATGGATCTTTTTTTCAATATGAACAACATTTCTACTCTTCCCCTTAGAGATTGCTGCTGAAATTGGACCACGTGGGGAGCCCTATAATAAGAAAGGCTTTTTTCTATGCATTGGGGACTGTAGGTGACAACATAGCATTGTTTATTGTAAAAGTTGCAAGACTGCTTACTTCCCTTTTGATATGTTTCTTCCTATCTTACTAATTTTATAGTGCATGCTGTCTTTAAGAGTCATTCCTTGGAATTTGAAAGACCTTGTGTAAGGAGATCAGCCCTGGGATTTCTTTGGAAGGACTGATACTAAAGCTGAAACTCCAATACTTTGGCCACCTCATGCGAAGAGTTGACTCATTGGAAAAGACTCTGATGCTGGGAGGGATTGGGGGCAGGAGGAGAAGGGGACGACAGAGGATGAGATGGCTGGATGGCATCACGGACTCGATGGACGTGAGTCTGAGTGAACTCCGGGAGTTGGTGATGGACAGGGAGGCCTGGAGTGCTGCAATTCATGGGGTCTCAAAGAGTCGGACACGACTGAGCGACTGAACTGAACTGTGTAATAAAAAATTCCTGTTAAAATAGCATGCCGCCTTAAAAAATTAACCCTTTAGCATCCATTAAGGCTTAAGTGTTAAATCATAACCATGAAGTGTGATGGCTAAATGCCTAAATGATTTATTACGAAGAAGCCAAAGGCTTCTAGATATGAAGGAATCCAGGGACAGAGCCAAAGTTTGAATGATTCTAATGGTGCAAAAATATCAATAAATTTTTGGATATCCCTCTCTTTCCCTTTATCTATCCTACTGCTAGTATTTGTTGATATATTTGAGTGTTAATCATGTCAGATACTATCAAGTCATCAAGGATAGTATAAAATATAGTAACTCTTCTGCCTTTTTAGAGCTTCTGTGGAAAAACTGGTTTTCTCAGTTTTTCCCTGAGAATTTTGCTTGGCTGTTGTGTCTAATGCTGCAGTTGTTGGTCCAAGTGGGAATAATGCCATGGGACCTCATCTTAATCAAGTAATATTTTTTAAAATATGACCCTTATCTTTGATTTTGGTTATATGTTTTATTCTATTATTCTTTTATATTAATAATATATAATATAATAATAATATATATATAGTGGTTCTTAAGGCTTCTGTCTATTCTGGTGGGACTGGTTAGTCAGTTACAAAATGATATGCATAGCTTGGGTTTGATCCCTGGTTCAGGAAGATCCCCTGGAGAAAGAAATGGCCACCCACTCCAGTATTCTTTCCTGGGAAATCCCATGGACAGAGGAGCCTGGTGGTCTACTGTCCATGGGGCTGCCAAGAGTTGGACATGACTGAGTATATATATGTATAATATATGTAATAATATATAACATTAATAATATATTAAAACCTATAATATTAATTATATATATATATTTATTCTATTATTGTTAATAAATTATCCTGAATTTTCCCTCAAAAAATTAAAACATTTTGAGGGTCTAGGTTTTGCCATGTTAAATTCCATTTTGCGACCTTGTTGAATTGTCAACAAAGGTTGGTGGATTTCTGCTAAATTGGGTGCATTCTTATTCTCTCTAACAAAAAAGTGGAGGAAGGAATATCTTTCATTGCCCACATCAAATGGCGCCATCATCCTAACTTTATTAAATTTGTTTTGCAGTGTGAGAACTAAGACAAAATCCGCTTCTCTTAGCTCTAGTTTAGCTTCCAAATGAAATACTAGTCTGTTAGTTCATTTCACTATATAGCATCAAATTTCTATCACTGTGCTGATGCTGGTCTGGATCCTGACCAGATGGGAAATGGACAAAGTACATGCTGATGGAGAAAACAGAGAATTTCAGAGCAGGGGAAGGAGGGTTAGGCTGCTTCGGTTGGGTATCTCACTTGATCCTCAGGAGCCAACAAGCTTCAGTTTCCCACGTGTGGTTTGGATCTCGAATCGACAAGTGAAGAAGGCATAGGAAGTGGGAGACAAAGCACAAGTTCTTTCAGTTCACAGCTTCATTTTGAGACTAGCCCAGAGCAAATAAAAGGAAGCAAATTCTTATCAGAACTTCAACACTCCTGTTGTAAAGGCCCGTCTCATGCAAGCATGTCCTTGGGATTTATCTTAGGAAGACTTGGCTCCATTTAAGCAATGCTCCAGTCATTTGAGAATCCAGGAAAACTTCAAACACCAGGGACCCAGCTGGAAAGCCTGTGATGGCCGCTCTGTGAGTACACGTTTATTTTTGGCTCTGCTGGGTCCTCGTTGCTGTGTGGGCTTTTCTGTAGTTTCGGCAAGCAGAGGCTACTCTCTAGTTGAGATGCGTGGGCTTCTCATTGTGGTGGCTTCTCTTATTGCAGAGCACGGGTCTCTACGGCCTGCAGGCTTCAGTGGTTGCAGCACGGGGGCTCAGTAGACGCGGTTCCCAGGCTCTAGAGCACAGGCTCAATAGTTGTGGTGCACGGCTGCTCCAGGCATGTGGGATCTTCCTGATTTAGGGATCAAACCTGTATCTCCTGGGCTGGCAGGCAGATTCTTTAGTACTGAGCCACAAGGAAGCCCCTAGTCCAGTAGTTCTTAATCAGTAGGCATTAGACCACCTGAGTCAGAAATTGATGTATGTTAAAATGCAGATTCCTTGGCTCCACCTTGGGCCAACTAGAACAAAATTTCCACAAAGTGAGATCTAACAATTTGCATGTCCACAAACATGCTAGAAGCTTCTTATTCGTACTTAGGGCAGATACCCCTGGGGATATGTCAAACCCATATCATTTGGGAATGAAGGCAGAACTTTGAGCCTGCAGCTCACATGGGCTGGGATATTTTTGATAGAGCTTCTGTTACAGATAAAACAGTAACAGTAGTCACATCAGTAGCAAAAGGCTTCGTAAAACATTCCAGTCTCCATGGGTGGCATAATTTCTTGTTGTTTTCAAATCCTGATATGTTCTAGAGAAATTTCATTTTTTCATCAAGTTTTCTCAGCTAAATCAATGTGCTGAGGCTCTGAATATACTTCTGGTTCTTGCATTGGAATGCAGTCTCATAGAATAAAATCTCATAGAGCTGTTTGGATAACATAGGAGGATGAATGGATTTGTATCCATGCACTTACATAACTTCACATTTTGCATATTTGTATATTGTTTTATTTAACAAATATGGGCTAGGTACTGTCCTGGTGCTTTAAAAAAATTTTTTTTAACTTCTTTTTTGTATTGGAGTATAGCCACCAGGTGGAGAAGGCAATGGCACCCCACTCCACTGCTCTTGCCTGGAAAATCCCATGGACGGAGGAGCCTGGTGGGCTGCAGTCTATGGGGTCACTAAGAGTCAGACATGACTGAGCAACTTCCCTTTCACTTTTCACTTTCATGCATTGGAGAAGGAAATGGCAACCCACTCCAGTGTTCTTGCCTGGAGAATCCCAGGGACAGGGGAGCATGGTGGGCTGCCGTCAATGGGGTCACACCAAGTCGGACACGACTGAAGTGACTTAGCAATAGCAATAGCCACCAGGGCAAGCTTCCCTGGTAGCTCAGTTGGTAAAGTGTCAGCTTGCAATGAGAAGACCCCCTGGGGAAGGAAATGGCAACCCACTCTAGTATTTTTGTCTGGAGAATTCCATGGACAGAGGAACCTGGTTGCGCTACAACCCATGGGGTCACAAAGAATCAGACATGACTGAGTGACTAACACATAGCTGATTAACAATGTTGCAATAGTTTCAGGTGAACAGTGAAGGGACTCAGCCATATGTACACATGTATGCATGCTCTCCCAAACTCTCTTCCCATTCAGGTTGCTATATAACACTGAGCAGAGTTGCATATTCTATACAGTAGGTCCTCGTTGGTTATCCATTTTAAATGTAGCAGTGTGTGTATAGGCAACCATAAGTTTGTTCTCTAAGTCTGTGAGTCTCTTTCTGTTTTGTTAGTAAGTTCATTTGTATCATTTCCTTTTAGATTCCATATATAAGGGATGTCATATGATATTAATTATAATTTAATCCGATATTTAATTATAACTATAGTATTAAATTATAGTCATTTAATATTGTTGTTGTTCAGTCACTAAGTCACATCCAACTCTTTGTGACTCATGGACAACAGCATGCCAGGCTTCCCTGTGCTTCACTATCTCCCAGAGTTTGCTCAAACTCATGTCCGTTGAGTCGGTGATAATGTCCAACCATCTCATCCTCTGTCGTCCCCTTCTCTTCCCGCCTTCAATCTTTCCCAGAATCAGGGTCTTTTCCAATGTGTGGGCTCTTCGCATCAGGGGGCCAAAGTATTGGAGCGTCAACTTCAGCATCAGTCCTTCCAATGACTATTCAGGGTTGATTTCCTTTAGGATTGACTGATTTGATCTCCTTGCTTTTATAATTTTAATAGTATTTAATTTTGATAAAAGAGTAGGATTGAAGTAGCAAGAACGATCTGACATGAAAGACATTTCACCTGCCTTCTTTGGGGTGGCACTTGGTACATAGAGGGTGGGTACTTGGTACACAGACAGATGTTGGTCCTGGCTTTCCCGCTTGCTGGTTGTGTAACCTTAGGCAGGTTATTTAACATCTCTGAATCTCTGCTTTCTCACCTATGAAGAGAGGACAATAATATGTTCCTTCTATAGTACAGAAAATAACCTTAATAACTGTGTCTGGAACATACCCAATGCTCAAGAAATATGCTGCCCCTCATTGCACTACAGGAAGGAGTCAGGTGGCACGTTGTAGCTTCTGTGCACTCAGTGATGGTCTGTTATTGAGGAATATTTCATCATTTTTTAGTTCTTATACTTTTCCTGTATCCATAATGCCGCTGTTCCCTTCTGCAGGAACAATGAAACACGGTACCAGCCTTGCTGCGTTATTAATTTTGCCCTGAGCATGCTGACGGTGACCTCTTCCACAGTAGCCTTCACTGCGTTGTCTTAAAAACGTTTCACAAAGGTCCTTCACTGAGTGTGAGCATTATTCTCCATCTTCCCATTGCTTCAGTGCGGCAGTCATCAGTAATAGGTACATTTGCAGTTTGGCTCAGGTTTCTTTCTCTGCTTTGCTCAGAAGGTACCACTGACCTTTCTAATTAGCTGGGTTGCAGATGACCGAGCTTGCACGCAGGAGAGCCAGTGAGAAAATAAATCTTCCCTTTTTTCTGTCTAGCCAGTCACCAAGAGTCAGGAAAACTTCCACTCAAAGTCCATAAATCTATCTTCCTTCCTGAAGGGATATGAGAGAGTAAGTCTCCTGTCTTTATGCATGATAGTGTTCCTGAATGCACAGGGAGGGTTTTGGATTCAAATTTTTGTGCCATATTCACAGCTGGTAAGATTAGCATCCTGCAGGTAGGAGTCAAAATCGATTTGGATGGGTAAAGGACAGTGGTATGTTTTGGGCTTGTAGATCACCTGAGCTCCTCAAATGGGCTATAAGTAAGGGTATTTCTCAGACAAAAAATCCACACTGAGCAGGAGGATCTACCTGGGCTTGGGAATAAGCCCATCTAAATCCACCTGGAATCCATCTAAAGCATCAGGAGAGAGGGAGGAATTGAGGTCATGGACTCCATCATCCTATTCCACATAGAATGGATGTTTCAGCCTGTCCAAAAGCACAAAAAAGGAAGTTGAGCTGCTCCAAGCAGTTGCACTAGCTGTTACAGTGGAAGTACAGACGGTATTTAGGAAGCACCACGGGCCAGGATGTATGAGGACAATCCCAGGCTTCCGGACCACAGGCCTCTCTAGATGGGAGGAAGAGGGGTTGGCAAAGATCGGGAAAGGCTTTTCTCACCTAAGAAACAGCCTCACAGACCTCTCCAGAGGGCCAGAGCATTTGCACAACTGAGATGCAGCAACCCAGAGCCAAGGGGCTGCTCTCTGGGGGCCAGAGCAGGCGAAAAGCCTGAAAACTCAAACCCGAAAATTCTGCCCATCATCCCAACAGGCCAGCGTGAAATGGCTGCAGGTTCCACTGGTGAGGTGAGGCAGTCAGCCTGCGAATTGCTTCTTAGGTCCTAGGTGAGTAATTCAGAGTAAACATTGAGAGAAAAGTGAAATTGGCTCAGTAGTGTCTGACTCTTTGTGACCCCCATGGACTATAGCCCGCCAGGCTCCTCTGTCCATGGGAGTCTCCAGGCAAGGATACTGGAGTGGTATTCTCTTCTCCAGGGGATCTTTCCAACCCGAGAATCAAACCCAGGTCTCCTGCATTGCAGGCAGATTCTTTACTTTCTGAGCCTCTAGGGAAGCCCTAACGAGAGACTTGATAGCAACTTGACGTTGCTATGACATCTAAGTGTGGAATCAGCAGGCACATTGTGTCTGGACTTTTAAGATTTTATTTCTGTTGTGTTTGATTTTTAAATATAAATTGGAAGAAAGATTGGTCCTTCCTCCAGATGGTCTTTGTGCCCACCTGTTTTTATGCCCACTGTTTTCTTTTACTTCCAGCTGTTCCACTACCCTTATATCCATCCTCCATGGCTCATCCCCACATAGACAAGCTCACAACTTTAGGTTTCAGGTTCTTCTCCCCTCAAGGCACCTCTCTGATTCTGCACCCAGTTCTAAGATGTATGTATATGGGCAAATTTCCCACACCACCAAACAAGTCTCCAACAGCAGCTGGGTATCTTGCAATTCAACTCAATTCTGACACTGTCTTTGCGGGGACAGCATCAGATCCCACCCGTGAAGGCTCAGTCCTACAACACTGCTCCGTCCCCCAACTTCAGATGTCAACTGCAAGTTCAGTTTATCACTTGTGCTTCTGACTGATCAGCTAAAGTGGCCTCCTTAGTTCTAGTGACCTCCTCAAGTTTGACTAATTTACTACTGCAGCGCAACAACTCAGGGAAACATTTTACTTACTAAGTTACCTGTTTATTCTAAAAGGATATAACTCAAGAAGAGCCAGTGGAAGAGATGCACAGGGTGAGAAAAGGGGGAAAGGTGAGAAGCTTCCATGCTCTCATGAGGACCACTCTCCCCAAATCCTTATGTAGTCACCAACCCGGAAGCTCTCCCAATCCTGTCCTTTGGGTTTTTATGGAGGCTTCATTACTTAAGCATGACTGATTACATCACTGGCCACTGATGACTGAATTCAGTCTCCAGCCCCTCTCACCTCCTTGGAAGTTGAGGGTCGGTGAACCTGTAAGTTTCAACACTCTAATCCCAAGCTTGGTTTCCCTGGCCAACAGACCCCATTCTAGACACTTTGAAAAAGTCACCTCATTAATCTAACAAATCACCTTTAGGAAATTCCAAGAGTTTTAGGAGCGCTGTGCCAGAAGTGGGGACTAAGACCAAAAATACGTTTATTATGAATAACAGTGTCATATCATTTACATGAATGCTGAGTGCTGACTTGACAGCAATAACATTTCTTTTGAAATTTTCAAGAATATGATCCTCAATGAAGCAATGAAACTAGTTAAAAAGTTCATACCACTGTCAGAAAAAAGTGTGGCGTTTTCCCGCATTAGTAGTAGCATCAGGGCTCAAAAACCCAGGGAGGAACTGGTTGGCTTAAAGATATTAGGAGATGATCTTTGATGGAGAAAACAATTTTCCAAACAGATTGCTATTTAATCATTCAGATGGTTCTTTTGAGTTACTTTAAGATCTGTGAGGCTGATGCAGGCTATAAATTCAATAGCTTGTCACTGTAAGCTGTACAGTTTTATAGAATATTGTATTAATTTTTTTCAAAGGCAGATGCAATCGGAGTGTAATGTCTTAGCCATGTTCTAGAAAATGATCCAAAAGTACATTTTTCAAACAGGATTGTAAACTGCAGTTGAGGTGGTGGCCCTATAACTGAAGTGGACTGATTTCTGTATAACTGATTTCTTTGTGGCATTTAACCTGGCCAGACTTGGGTCCTGCAGCCCTCATGGATCAAGTTTCTACCTTTGCTCAGGTTCCATCATGTCCCAGGAAGTGATGTTGAGAAGAGTAAGGAGTTTGATCCACCTGAGCTGGGTTGCCATGTATACTGAGCTAATAGTGGGCTGACACATCCAAGGAAACTCTCCTCTGTCCAGAAAGCATTTCCCATCAGGTCTCAAACTTTTCTCCAGTCTCCTGAGGGTGTGTTCAGTCATTAGTTCATATCCAACTCTTTGTGACCCCCAGGACTGTCGCCCACCTGGCTCCTCTGTCCATGGAGTTTCCAAGCAAGAATACTGGAGTAGGTCACATTTCCTCCTCCAGGGGATCTTCCCGGCCCAGGGATCGAACCTGCATCTCTTGCGTCTCCTGCATTGGAGGCAGATTCTTTACCACTGAACCACCTGGGGAACCCCTCTGTTCCCCTAGTGAAGATGAAGTCTTCCCTCCTCTGTGATAGTCAAAGACTGTCATGTTGCTGCCAAAAGACAGCTTTTCACACTCTCATCTTCCTTGAGAGAATGTAAAACTAATTGGTGTGCGGCATGAGAGGATGAAATTTGGCAGAATTGGCAGGTGTGAACATTCTTTCTTCACGTCGCGCAGAGTCATCTGGAGGAGAACGAGGGAGGTGTCCTGATAGGAGCTGTTTCCCATTGCACAGCGCTGGCCACCGCATGACTCTGCACAAGCAGAGAAGATGCGTGCTGCTGCGAAAAGAACTGACAGATACGATTTGGTTCCGGGAACTGAGCTGCATGACACACGCTGGAAACGAACTCATTAGCTGTGATCTTGTAAAGATTCTGGCATTTTGCGATAAAGTGGTTTGATCACCAGTCTGTCGCATCGGGAGGTTTTGGAGTAGCTTTAAACGGCACTGTAGATCAGTAGGAAAATGAAATGCTTTACATGTGATGAAAGATTTCCACTCAGAGGAGACGACATTCAACCATTTAAAGTCTGTGTGTGTGCACACGCATGCATACGTGTGTGTATGTTGGTGTGTGGTGTACAGCAAGAGAAAATCCACTTAGGAGAACTTGTAAAGAACCTCCGAGAAGGGACTTCCCTGGTGGTCCAGTGGTTAAGAATCTGCTTGCCAAGGCAGGGGACTTGGGTTGGCTCCCTGGTCCGGGAGGACTGCACATCCCTTGGGGCAGTAAAGGCCGTGAGCCACAGCTGCTGAAGCCCGTGTGCCTAGAGCCCGTGCTCTGCAAGAGGAGGAGCCACGCCCTAGGAAGCCTGCGCGCTGCAGCTAGAGAGCAGCCCCCACTTGGCACAACAGAGAAAGCCAGCGCACAGCCACGAAGACGCAGCGCAGCCCCAAATAAAAAGAAAGAAATGATTTTTTTTTTTTCAAAAATAAGAAGAAAGAACCCACTAAAATTGTCTGACCGAGGCATAGCCCTTAATTTTGGGACTACTGGATGTGTAAAATGAAAGGAAGTGAGCATCAGTGAGTGTAAAAGATGAGAGCCAGAAAATATCAATGTGAGTTATGATATCAATGGAACAATGAATTGCCAATGACACAGAGGTGCTTTATGAGTCTTGGCAGGCAATTAGGTAAGAGTAGTTTCTCCGGGCGTAGCAATTTGAAGTGGTTATTAACTATGTACACTGAAATTTGATGGGCTAAAAAAAAAAAAGTTAAAAAGTAACTTTCACATTGAATTGTTCCCTCCACTATGCTTTTTTTAAAAAAACAAACCCAGAGTCACGATGAGCTGAAGTAAGAAATTTTTTTCCCTAACAAAGATGACTAAACTGAAAGGATAAAACCTTCTATTTTTAGTGGGTCCTGATGTTCTTTATTGCTTGCATTTCTAGTTTCCAGATAATATGTTCTCCAGTTGGCTGGTTATTGTGCAGGAAGTCACATTTCACTATGTCAGCAAACAATGGCATGAACTGAAAGAGTGAAACAAAATCAACTTGGGAAAAAACTAACATAAAAACACTGACGCCTAGAAGTAGTTTAATCCCTTAGAACATAAAAGACTATAAAAGCAGAGTTAAGATAAAAGACCGTGCTATAGGTTTTTCTTGGCTAGATAAGTGTAAATTCTTATTTGTAGTTTAAATTACATGGTTGTGAAAAATGACCAATTGGTAATTGAATGGGTAAGAAGATATAGCTGTGTGTGTGTATATATACACATACAGTACAATATGTATATATACAGTAATATATATATAGTTTTTCACTGTTGTTGTTTAGTCGATCAGTAGTGTCTGACCAACTTTTTTGTGACCCCATGGACTGTAGCCCACCAGGCTCCTCTGTCCATGGGATTTTCCAGGCAAGAATACCAAAGTAGGTTGCCATTTCCCCCTCCAGTGGATTTTCCCAACCCAGGGATCAAACCTGCATCTCCTGCACTGGCAGGCAGATTCTTTACCACTGAACCACCAACGAAGCCACTATCTGTTTGTTGAAGTATTTTAAAAAATTAAGTTATATGAAGACAGTTAATTTCCAGGTGAAGGAAACGTCGATGAGATGGAAGCTGATGAAAAGCAAATGTTTTCCTGACTTCCATTTGTGGTTCTTTTCATTCTTCTTTGCTGAATCACACTTACTTATCGTACAACTACATTTATAGTTAATTTAAAAATAAAATAAATGTCTGATTTTAGAAAGTGGAGCCCAAAGGAAGCACTCTTCTCACAGTCAACAGGAAAAGTGGACTCTTTGTCAAGGCAGTGTGGTACCGTTTGTGTCATCACCAGCAGTCTCTCACTATCAGCATGCAGTTTTGCCAATGGATATAAATCTGCTTCCTGCTGTCTATGTCAATCAAAAATAGCATCCTGGCATTTCATTTCATGTTTCACAGACGGGAGACTTTTGGCAACCTGAGGACATGTGACTTGAAAACAGGAGCAATATTGAAAAGTGTATTCTCTTCCAGTCTTCATAGCTAAAGGGAGTTAGAGTTGAACAATTCTCAGCACAGCACAGAGAGCTAAAAGATATTAAATTCACAGGATATGGTTTTGCCATCGAAAACTGACTTGGGAGGTTTTTTTTCGAGTGAGGAGGAAAGGCAGCCAGTCTAGGGGTTTGGAGTCAGCAGAAGTCTGCTCTCTTCTCTGCAGAGATTGTTCTAAGTAATATAGTCAGTTACAATTTCTGGATCTCAGTTTCTGCATCTATTAAACAAAACCTATGAAGAGATAAACTCTAAGATTCCTTTCAATGAAGAAATTTGATCCTCATATGACACTATCCCTAATTATACAGATATATAATCTAATCCCATGGAATCTATACATTCATTTTCCAAGTAAGATATTTACTAGCCCTTTGGTTGGCTGTGTGTCTTTTTTCAGAAATGTGACTTTGGCATTTCTTGGTCTGTGTGACATTTGACCTATTCTGCTACGTTTTGAATCAGAGCTTTGGCTGGGCAGAAATGACCAGCTGTAACCCTTTGGACCGAATGTGTGTGTGCTCAGTCACTAAAGTCATGTCTGACTTCGACCGCATGGACTGTATGTAGCCTGCCAGGCTCCTCTCTCCATGGGATTCTCCAGGCGAGAAGACTGGAGTGGGTTGCCTTTCCCTTCTCCAGGGAATCTTCCTGACCCAAGGATTGAACTTGTGTCTCTTGTGTCTCCTGCATTGGCAGGCAGATTCTTTACCACTGCGCCACCTGGGAAGCCCAGAGAGTCTAATATTAGTAATTCCCTACAGGGACATTCAAGGGACCTTGAATGATTTATGTTTGTGTTGGTAAGTTTCTCCACATGGCGTCCCTGGGAGCAGTGAAGGAAATGAACATTTTGGCAGCTTCAGTTTCCTATTGCCAGCTGTTGCTCAGCATTACTGCAGTCGTAAGTGCCGGGAACTCAGAAATTACAAGGGGCGTCATTCAACTTCCTATTGCTGGTCATGCTTATATGATCAGTACTCTACAGTGGGCAGTTAGGATGGACTAGAACTTCGAAGGCAGAGAGTACTAGTTTCAAATCCCAGTTGCAACCGCTGGCTGTGTAACCTTGGGGAACTTGACCTCTTTCCTTCGTGAAGGGGTGTGATGGATGACGTGAGGTCATATTTGTAAAACACCTCGTAGGGCGCTGAAGAATTCCAGGAGTGTTCTCTGTGCGCTGCCCTTCCATGCTGTGTTTACTCTGCTGCAGATAAAATCAATTGAACCTGTTAGACTGTCAGCAGCTTCAGAACTGGCCTTCTCTTCTGGCTTGAGGCATGCCACCTGCAGTATTTTCCAGCAGAAAATAATGTACTTAAAAAAACACTTGTCCATGTAGACTCTGAGTGAATTTTTAATAAAAGCAAAGACAAAACCACCAGAACAAAGAACATGAACGAGCCATTTACAATAGAATAAACCAAAATGGCTAATATGTAAGGAAAAAATGTTTCAACTCTTCCATCATGGAGAAATCTACAATAAAAAAAATCCAACAGGTTTCTTAAGATATACTTCACATAGCATACAATTCACCTATTTATAGTATATATTTCAGTGGTTTTTCATATATTCACAGAGTCACAACCTTCACCACAATTAATTTTAGAACAGTTTCACAGCCCCCATCCCATTAAAAAAAAAACAAAAACCCTGAACCCATCAGTAGTCCCTCCTCTTTTCATCCCACCTTATCTCCAACCTCCAGCCCTAGACAACCACTAATCTACTGTCTCTGTAGATTTGCGAATTCCAGATATTTTAAATAGATTGAAATCATACAATAAATATGTTGTCTTTTGTGACCAGCCTATTTCATTTTGCAAAATGATACATTACAGAATGTATCATACTAAATCCTTTTTAAAAATTTAAAACTTATACATGTTTTCATTTTTTTCATTGTGGTAAAACATATATTAAAATTTGCCATTTTAACCATTTTAAATGTATAATTCAGTGGAATTAATTACACTCACAATGCCATGCAATAGTCATAAGTATCTATTTCTAAAACTTTTCTTTCCCACAAATAGAAATGTACCTATCAAGCAGTAATTCACTCATTTGCTGATAACCTCTAATCTCCTTTCTGTCTCTATGAATTTGTCTATTATAGATATTACATATGATTAGAGTCATGCCATAGCTGTCATTGTGTGTCTGGCTAATTTCACTTAGCATGATGTTTCCAGGGTTCTTCCATGGTGCAGCCTCTATTAGAACTTCTTTTCATTTTATGGATGAATAATACTCAACTCTAGGGATATACCACTCCAGCACCCCACTCCAGTACTCTTGCCTGGAAAGTCCCATGGATGGAGGAGCTTGGTAGGCTGCAGTCCATGGGGTCGCTCAGAGTCAGACGTGACTGAGTGACTTCACTTTCACTTTTCACTTTCATGCATTGGAGAAGGAAATAGCAACCCACTCCAGTGTTCATGCCTAGAGAATCCCAGGGACAGGGGAGCCTGGTGGGCTGCCGTCTATGGGGTCACACAGAGTCGGACATGACTGAAGTGACTTGGCAGCTATGGATATACCACTTTTGTTTATCCGTATATCTGTTGATGGAAACTTGGGTTGTTACTACTTTTTGTCTATTGCAAATAATGCTGCAATTAATGTTGGTGTGCAAGTGTCTGTTTCAGTCCTCAATTTTAAGTTTTTGGAGCTAGGAATACAATCACTGAGTCATCAAATAACTCTTTTTGAGAAACTGCCGGACTGTTGTCCAAAGTGGCTGCACCAGTTTACATTCCCACCAGTAATGTTTGAGGGCTCCAATTACTCAACTAGTAGTTACCTGTCTGGGGGAGTGAGTATGAAGTAATATCTCATTGTGGTTTTTGACTTGCATTTCCCTGATGGTTAATAATGCTGAATATCTTTTCATATACTTATTGGCATTTGTATATACTTATTGATTTAAAAAAAACAACTTTCGATGACAAAGGGCAGTTTTGTTCTTTTTGAGCCAACAAATCCACTTACTGGAATTTACCTGAAGGAGATAATTAGAGAACTATGATGTGTACTTGGACTTCCCTGGTGGCTCGGATGGTAAGGAGTCTGCCTGAAATGTGGGAGACCAGGGTTCAATCCCTGGGTCAGGAAGATCCCCTGGAGAGGGAAATGGCAACCCACTCCAGTATCTTGTGTGGAAAATCCCAGGGACGGAGGACCCTGGCTGGCTACAGTCCAGGGGGTGGCAAAGAGTCAGACATGACTAATGTGTACTTGGGCTTCCTAGGTGGCACTAGTGGTGAAGAACCCGCCTGCCAATGCAGAAGACATTAGAGACTCGGGTTCAGTCCCTGGGTCTGGAAGATTCCCTGTAGGAGGGCATGGCAACTCACTCCAGATTGCCTGGAGAGTCTTCATGGACAGATGAACCTGGCGGGCTATAGTCCATAGGGTTGCAGAGTTGGATATGACTGAAGCGACTTAGCATGAACCCATGATGTGTACTTAAGTGACTGTAGGTATTTTTATAGTAAAGATAAATTGGGAGTACACTCAGCAAGAGAAGTATTTTTAAAATGTTATTGTATACGTAAGATTATATACTATGCATTTATTAAAGCAATGATAAAGAAATAATTATTTTGACATATAAAAATACCATGATGTAGGACGGCGGAGCCTGGTGGGCTGCCGTCTGTGCGGTCGCACAGAGTCGGACACGACTGAAGCGACTTAGCAGCAGCAGCATAGAATGAATGAAGTGGATCACAGAGTAACATTTGTGTTAGTATTTGTCTTCTTCTCTTTGTATTTATGCACGCAGGGAGATGTCTAGCAGGATAACAGGTAAAAGCAAATAGGCCTTACCTCTCAAATGGTGGGATTTGGGATTACTTTTTAATTTCTCCTTTAAGATTTCCTTTACTGATAGAACTTTAAAAAAAACCCAGCATGTATCATAAGAACAGTAATAAAGCTACTTTGAAAGGAAAAATAATTCTGCCCTGAATTGTGCTTCTTACTTTCTTCCCTTGCTATTGGGGAGCCTTCTGCTTTGACCCTGAATGCCTGCCTTCAAGCTACCAGAGAATCTCAATGAATTCTACAGAGAATCTACAGCAACATAGAGAACTGGCGGAACAGAAATGCCTGTGCCTGTCTTCACTGAATTTCCTTGTGATAATTATACAAGTTTAATTATAGCAAATAAATTAAAATCAATACACTGGAATCAATATGCACAAAACAAAATGTGCTGTTTTACTGGTCCTAACAGGATCCCAAATAGGAATCATTCGCTTGCATTTAATATTTGTAGCACATTGATCCTGGAATGGAAATTTGTGAAAGTGAGTGAGGGAAAAGTCGAGAACATTTCTCCATTCTGGCATTCATCATTAGATAATTGTTCAGTTCCTCCAGGTTTGTTCCGAATTGTTTACGCTCTGTCATACCTTTGTATATGTTGTTTTATATTTTGCCAAAAGGCCCCTCGTCATCTCAAATTCCAAGAAAAGTCCCGCTGTTCTACCAAGATGGGCTTTGACTCACACTTATATCCTCACGACTATGAGTGCTTGAAGATCATTCTCTTATTTATCTGTCTTCACAGCTCTGGAGCACAGTGCCTTTGCTCTGTGGCAAGTTTGTCATAAACTATTGACATTTGCCAGTAACGAATTTCACTGGAAAGTTGCTTAAGCTGTGTCCATCATTAATTCTGTATACTTCCCCCAAGAAGTTGAAATGTCCTCTTAATCCAAAACACATTGAGTAATTTGTTCTTTTCCTTGAAGATACCTTTCTTACTAGAGTAGGTGCTAAAGTGCATGCATGTTCAGTAGTGTCCAGCTCTCTCAACTGCATGGACTGTATAGCCCCCCAAACTCTTCTGTCCATGTGGTTTCCCAGACAAGAATACTGGAGTGGGTTGCCATTTCTTCTTCCAAAGGATCTTCCCAATCCAGGAATTGAACTTGCATCTCTTGCATCTCCTGCTTTGGCAGGCAGCTTCTTTTCTACTGGCACCACCTGGGATCCCATTTTCGGGCTCCAGGGTGCACTGGTGATTGTCTAGACTAGCTTCAAAGTCTTGGGCTCTCCCTTCACCATCATCCTGGGAATTCTCTCTTCCCTCTTCTGGATTGGACCCAGGGCTGGTTTCATGGGGTCTGTGTCCCATGCAATTGCACTTAGAAGGCTTCTGCCTTGCTGTCTTCATCTTGAAACCCTTAATAAATTTGGAGCAAGGATTCTGGTATTTTCATTTGATCTCTGGTCTCATCCTGCAAATTATGTTGCTGCTTCTGAAATGGAGCCCGAGTTTCTGTTTTTGCTTTCTTAGTAAACTCTGATGAGTGATAACACTTACTGTGATAGCTTCCTGAGGAAAGCTGAACAGGAGGTAAATGCTTTTGGAAATTTTGCATGTCTGGAAAAAAATCTTTATTTTACTCTCATACTCTAATAAAGACTGTGGCTCAATATAGAATTCCCAGTTGGACATCATTTTCCCTCAGGGTAAATGAAGGCATTGCTTTATTTTCTTCTTGGGTCCAGTGCTTCTGTTAAGGCCGATGCCCTTCTAATTGCTAACCTGTATGTATGACCTATTTCTCTCTATCTCAATCACAACTTTGCTGTCTATTTTTTGGCATCCAGGCTTGATGGCTGTAGTCTCCTCTCCTCATCTCCTTTCTGTTCAGGTGAATTTAAAAAAAAAATCATCACTTTAGCAGTGTTTTGCTAGAGAACAGAAGATGTAAACACATGTTTTCAATCTGAGTCACATTTCAAGGGCTGTGTCACTTTTCAAGTTTGCCCTTTCTCTTGGAATGCAGAATTAGATGCTAGTGGTGGGAGCTAATTTGCATAAGAAGCCCCTGTGCCTTCTGGAAGTGATACTAATCTTTCTTTTCAAAATTCAGTGTTAAGGAAAGCCTTTGCAGTGATCAAGGGCGGCAGACAAGAAAGAGCATCAAGAACTCCAGAGAGAAGTTCACCCTGAGAAAAGGGTAGACCATAGACAATACCCAGTGTTGTATTTGTGCCTCTAGTATAAGAGTTGTCTGCGTCAGGGCTTCCCAGATGACCCAGTGGTAAAGAATCTGCCTGCAATGCAGGAAACTCAGGTTCAATCCCTGGGTCAGGAAGATCCCCTGGGAAAAGGAATGGCAGCTCACTCTAGTATTCATGCCTGGGAAATCCCATGGACAGAGGAGCCTGGCAGGCTACAGTCCATGGGGTTGCAAAGAGTGGGACATGACCGAGTGACTTAAACAACAACAACATGAGATTGAACAAAAGAACCATCACCTTGGTCTCTATTATTGATCATTAATGCATGTGCTTTTCGGCTATTATGAATAGTGTGATCAATATCCTTCTATGCACATTTTTGCACGTGTCATTCTTTTCTCCTGCATTTCACGTGCTGCATTGTGCCAGAATACCTCCAAAAAAGTTACTTCCTGGACTCAGTGCGATTTTATTTGAAGAAAAGGATTTTCTTATACAGACCTAAGAAAATCCTTTCTCTCTGATTTCATAAATGGAAGAAATATTAAGGTTATTTGAGCCCCTGTTTTTATTTGAGTATGAATATTTGTTAAGGTCCAGTTTCCATTTTTGATGGAAATGGAATGCATTTGTAATTTGGTTATAATACCTAATTATTAATATTCCAGAAAGAGGGATGTATTTTTTTTTTTATAACCTCTGAAATTTCACTCTCTCCTAGGTCTATATTTGTAAGTATATATTTTACAAGCATTTCTCTAGGAATTTCAGCCATGTGAAAAATAGTCTGATGATAAAATTAAAGCAGACTTTGTTTGCACTTTGTGTTCTTGAGGTTAATGGAAATTTTAAGTGGTCAGCTGTGGGTTTGCACCCTTGGGAGCTTCCTGGGTGAAATTTGAAATTGGTCTCCATAGCCAGAGGGCAAGGAGAAGTTGAAAAAACAGGCCGACCCCTTGAGACTGTCAGGTGGCAGTTTTAATAAACAAGGGAACTTACATATGAGACTTGTCAAGGACAGCCAGCAAGACAAGTAGATCTCTGAAACTACCTGCCAGAATCTTAAGAGTCTATATAGAGGCCTTAATGGTTGGACTGCAAGGAGATCCAACCAGTCCATTCTAAAGGAGATCAGCCCTGGGTGTTCTTTTGAAAGAATGATGCTAAAGCTGAAACTCCAGTACTTTGGCCACCTCATGCGAAGAGTTGACTCATTGGAAAAGACTCTGATGCTGGGAGGGATTGGAGGCAGGAGGAAAAGGGGATAACAGAGGACAGACAACAGAGGATGGGATGGCTGGATGGCATCACTGACTTGATGGACGTGAGTTTGAGTGAACTCCGGGAGATGGTGATGGACAGGGAGGCCTGGCATGCTGTGATTCATCGGGTTGCAAAGAGTCGGACACGACTGAGTGACTGAACTGAACTGAACTGAATGGTGTTCAGTCTGGTGTTCAGTCTAGATGGTCTCTGTAACACATTACTTTTTCGAGGCTTAATCCTTGAAATGGTCCATCTGATGTGAAGAGCCTACTCATTAGAAAAGACCCTAATGCAAGGAAAGATTGAGGGCGTGAGGGGAAGAGATGAGATGGCATCACCAGCTCAATGGATATGAGTTTGAGCAAACTCCAGGAGATGGTGAAGGACAGGGAAGCCTGGCGTGCTGCAGTCTATGGGGTTGCAAAGAGTTGGACGTGACTTAAAGACATCAACATCAAATGGGAATGGTGGGCAGAATGTATATCTCCAGGGCGGGGGAGGGGACAGGGAGGGTGACTCTGATCACGCAAGTCCAGCTCTTGGGTCTGTTGGCATTCATTTCCTCTTGATGACTGGCTGCAGGAGTAGCAGAGCCCTAGAGAGAAAGCAACAATAACAGGAATTCTTCCTCACCCCAGTTTCATTGAGATAGCGCCGAAGAATTGATGCTTTTGAACTGTGGTGTTGGAGAAGACTCTTGAGAGTCCCTTGGACTGCAAGGAGATTCAACCAGTCCATTCTGAAGGAGATCAACCCTGAGATTTCTTTGGAAGGAATGATGCTAAAGCTGAAACTTCAGTACTTTGGCCATCTCATGTGAAGAGTTGACTCATTGGAAAAGACTCTGATGCTGAGAGGGATTGGGGGCAGGAGGAGAAGGGGACGACAGAGGATGAGATGGCTGGATGGCATCACTGACTCGATGGACGTGAGTCTGAGTGAACTCTGGGAGTTGATGATGGACAGGGAGGCCTAGCGTGCTGCGTTGCAAAGAGTCGGACACGACTGAGCGACTGAACTGAACTGAACACTGTATATGTTTCAGACATGCAAACATTATGATTTGATATATGTTTGCATTGTGAAATGATCACCACAGTCACTTTCCTTCCATCACCTCACCCAGGTACAGTTTTTTCCTTCGTGATAAGAACTATTAAGATTTACTTCTTTAGCAACTTTTGATAGTCAATACAGTATTGGCTAGAGTCATTAGGGTGTGCATTACAGTCCCAGACCTTATTTATCATATAACTTAGAAGTCTGAACTGTTTGACTATCCCTTCACTTAAACCCAACCCTCAACCACCAATCTGATCTCTTTTTCTGTGAGTCTGGTCTTTTTAGATTCCACGTATAAGTTAGACCACATAAAGGGAAGAACCAATCTGACTCCATATTGGATCTGGCTCTTTTACTTTAATGTTTGTATTCTATTGTTTTTGTTATAAGTTAATCACTAAAGAGATGCCGCTTGTAGCTTAAAGTGTATCTAATGGCCCATCTCCTGGAAACTTGCCTCCCATGTCTGAGCATTAAGCTAAAATACCTTTGTTTAAGCTCTTAGAAAATATGCTGACCAGACCCACCTATGAGTGCCTTCAGGAAGGAAGAAATTAATGCATCCCCTCCAGAGTCTGACTGGAATCAGGAAATATTTGCAACAACTTAAACCAGTCAATTGTAAAGGAAATCAATCCTGAGTAGTTAAGGTTGCTGAAGCTGAAGCTGTAATACTTTGGCCACCTGATGGTAAGAGCCAGCTCATTGGAAAAGACCTCAATGTTGAGAAAGATTGAAGGAAAAAAGAGAAGGGGGCAGCAAAGGATGAAATGGTTAGGTGCCATCACCAACTCAATGGAAGTGAATTTGAGCAAACTCTGGGAGATAGTGGAGTACAGGGAGCCTGGCATGCTGCAATCCATGGGGTCACAAAAGGGTGGACATGACTCAGTGACTAAACAACAGCAATCACTTCTTTTACTTTACCTTCTCACTTTCCCCTCTCTGCTCTACAAAAGAAACTGGCATCGAAACCCAGACAGAAAGGTTCTTTGGGACAGAAGTCCACAATCTTGGTCTGCTGCCTTTCTGAATAAAGTCATCTTCCCTGGTCCCAACATTTGTCCCTCAATTGATTGGCTTGCCCCACAGTGAGCAGTATGATCTTGGAGATGTAACAATCACATGGTGTTTGTTTTTCTTTGTCTGACTTATTTCACTTAGCATAATAACGCCAGCTTTGTTATCATTCATATAAACGCTAGAATATGGTATGTTCTCATCCACATTCCATTATATTTAGACTGAATGATGGATAATTTCAGATAGATAATTTCAAAATATATAGACTTCAGTGCATAAGATTGACCCCAAAGCTGTGTGATCTTTTCTGCTATTTTACATGGCTTTGGGTGGCTGAACATCTTCCATGAGAGGCCCTGGCAGTTGGATCTGTGGCCATGGAGAGAGAAGTGTACCTGAGAATACCTGTGCTCAGGTGGCAGATTTTGCATTGCAAACCGTCTTGAAGGTCACTGTTGATTTCCTACCAAATACAAGGGCAGGGCACTTAATAAACAGCAGCATTTTTTTTTTTTTTTTTTTTGCCAAATTATCTTCAATTAAAAACATATCACTCACCAATATAACTTTAAAATTTTTTAAGAAACATATTTTCGAAGAGCTGGAAGTTACCTTCTACTTCACTCATATTCCCTCCCTCAATATCTAGTTAAGCCAAGCAATTCAACTTGCAAAGATATCTCAAAAGCCAAGTGTTTCTTTTCCATCCTGAACTATCATCATGAATTCAAGATCCCAGCAGCTTCGAATTATGAACCCCCTGCTTCCAGGGTCATCCTTTCTTAATAAATCTCCACTAAAAACTCATTCAGCCATTCTCCTTCTTGAAAATCTTCACAAATTATTTACAAAGAGTTAAGATCAAGAGTTAAGATAATACAAGGACTGTCTGGTGGCTCAGACAGTAAAGAATCTGCCTGCAATGTGGGTGACCTGGGTGTGATCCCTGGGTCAGGAAGATCCCCTGGAGAAGGGAATGGCTACCCACTCCAGTATTCTTGCCTGGAGAATTCCATGGACAGAGGAGCCTGGAAGAGAAGGCTAGAGTCCATGAGGTTGCAAAGGGTTGGACATGACTGAGTGACTAACACTTTTACTTTAAAGACAAGACAAATATGGCAAAGCTGTCTGGAGTTAGTAAGGACAGGACTGGATGAGGAACTAAGTAAGGGGACAATGACCCAGAGTGAACTTGTGACTTTAGGGCAGGCATGCTGACTTTTGATAGAATAATATGGTCATGGTCAAACTATAATTGATCAGCCTAAGATCTGGGAAAATAAACACCCTACATATCTCTGCATGTCCTCTGACTTCCTAGTGGAACTAGCCATTGCCCGCACCTGCCAAAAGCTGGAGGGCAAGCAAGGGAGTGTGCCACCAACAGTGACTGGCTCCCCGAGATCCAGAGCAGGTGGAGAGAGAATCCGGGGGTAAAAGGGAAATGAAGGCAATTCAGCACAGGAGCTTTTTCTGACTCCCTCAAGTTGGATTTATTTCTGACTCCCTCAAGTTGGATTTATTTCTCCCTCAAGTTGGATTTATTGATATTCTAAGAACATTTTATTCATTTCTCCACTCAGACACCTGTGATATTATATTGGCAATCTATTTCCATGTTTAGACGATTAGCTCCTTCATTTAAAGACACTGTCTTAATTATCTTCATATCCTTAGTACTTAGCTTTGTCTCATGCACAGTGGTGCCCAGTGAATATCTGATGAATGAAAGGACAAAAGATGGCAGGTGCATCCATATTGGGTGTCTATCAGGAAAACAGTAGCTGGAAGGAAATTGCAGTCTTCCTGTTACATTTCATGTATGGTGTCTTTTGACAATTTCAAGTCAGCTTGAGTCAGGGTGTAGAGGAATGCAGAAAGCAGAGATGGAGTTTGCTTAATTAGAGGAGATAGTGACTAGAAAAGCACTTTGTGAAATAATGATGCTATTCAAACATTACTAGCATCATTTCCATTCTTATAGAGTAAAAATAAGGAGGAACAAAACAGAACCAATCAGGAGCAGTAAATGGGGAGAAGATTAAATCATTTGCTAGTCACTATTACCTGGAGAAAGTTAAAACAGACAACAAAGGTGCTTATTCAGCTCGGGCCAGTGACCAGATCAGAGTCATTGAGGACTATTTTCTGTTATCATCCTGACTCATTTTGTAATATTTGGTAAATCACATGACCTTTCTGCGGTGCCAGTTTTTCCAATCCATTAGGTGACTATTACGGTACATTCTCCCTGCAGATGTGCAAGGGTGTTTGGGTGGTTCATTCAATAATTGTTGTACAGCACTTTGAGTTCCTTAGAGGAAGCCAGGATCACAAGATTTATCTGGGATTATTAATTAGAAAGTCTTTTTGCATTAGTGGAGTCTCTGATTCCTTTGTAGTTCAGCTGCTTTTCTGTGGCTTTCCCAATTCCAATCAACTGAGTTCTGGCCTGGGTCCCAAATAAGAGTGCTATAATCAAATTATATTAGAGTCAGACATGACATAGGGACTGAACAACATAATGAAATTAACTTGTTGGGTAGATGTAAAAAAATTAAGTTTGAGCCTCTCTCTTTTTTTCCATTTCATTGATTTATTTTGACTGCGTTGCAGTTCTTTGTGGATGCGTGGCCTTTTCTCTAGCGGCCATGCTGGGGCTTCTCCTTGCAGTGGCTTCTCTTGTTGCGGAGCACAGGTTCCAGGGTGTGGGCTTCAGTGGCTGCTGTTCCTGGGCTCTAGAGCACAGGCTCAGTAGCTGTGGTGCACAGTCTTGGTTGCCCTGCAGTGTGTGGGATCTTCCCGGATCAGGGATTGAACCCGTGTCTCCTGCACTGGCAGGTGGATTCTTTACTGCTGAGCCACCAGGGAAGTCCATGACCCTTTCTTAAGGTGATTAAGGAAAACACTTAGGGTGTTTTGAGTGACCAAAATCAAACAGTTACATAATAGAAATGTACATTTCACGGCACCTGACATATGACACATAACACATGATGTTTTCAGCCTGCCAAGGAAAAAGAACAGCTGGTTCCAGGATGGAAGAAACTTCTTAGTTCGTTCATGTTGCTTGACACGCAACATTTTGAGTCTGTTTTGATGTCAGTGACTCAGGTTTACAGAATTTTCCACCAAAGGATACAAACTTTATGGATAATATCTTTATGGAGTAACTAAGAGATTGTACCAGGACCTCCCCCATATGCTTTTGGGAGAATGAGAAAATGTATGATTCTTTGAAATGTTTAGCCTTATTTTCTTCCTTCAGGTTGAGGAGTGAGAGAGGATTTTGCTCCATTACAGCTTTTTGGATTTTTTTTCTTCTTCATTTAAAAAATCCAGAGCACATAAATATTTATCTCATGGCTTAAGCTTTCACAACTCTAAAGAGAAGTTTAAGATTGGATTGTACCTTTAGCCCTGCTCTCTCTCCCCTGAGAGCTGGCCTTATACCTTGGAGCAGTAGGTTTGCATATCGAAATGCCAGCTTGACCCAGCTGCCTGAAAGTCCTGAATGTCAGGTCCAGAATTCATTAATTTGTCTTCACGACTTGGTAATTTCCTGCTACTCTTAACTAATGCTGATTGCAGGTACGCTCTTGCTTGCTATGAGTGGATTCCAGGTCCCCAGTATTTTTAGCAAAACCTGGTGTGTGCATTATCATCATAATACGGGCACATATACTGTCTTTGCTGTTCGTTTTCCAGAATCCATGGAAATGGTGGCCACTTGAAGTAGGCCGCTGCCCTACCAACTTGGTTCACAGCTATTGAAGCAAGCGCTGAGTCAACAGGGCCATTGCAGATAAATAGTCCTGTGTTCCATTGCATGATGCTAATTTTTCCTCAAGATGTTGGAGAGAGAATTAAAATGGGACAAAGGACAGGGTGTTGCAGGAACGTAAGCCCGCTGGGTCCCTCTTCGTTTATTTACTTATTTCCTATCTTATTTTTATTTTCTTTATGAGTCAATGTTTGATTAATCTCGGTGGTGCCCAGTGATTAGAAACTCGGCAAAGAAATTGTTCCCAATTAGAGGTCCTGAAGAGCCATTGATAATCAAGAGATAAAACTTGTTTCTGGCTGAGGCACTGAAGGCATTATGTTGTTGCTCTTGATTTGGCTTTGAAAAAGTAGTTTAAAAATAAAGGAGACAGGATAGCATATATGTGCTTGTTGTAAAATAATTCAAACAGGAAAATTTTAAAGTAATTGTCTTTCAGTGTCATACCTGGTCTCCCCAAGGCTCCAGCCCCCTTTCCTTGGGCTAAGTCTTTATTTTTTTGGAATGCTTATTATTTATTTATTTTTGGCTGCTCCAGGTCTTCCTTGCTGCTCAGGCCTTTCTCTAGTATGGAGGCTGGAGCAGGGGCTATTCTCTAGCTGAGGTGCACAGGCTTCTCATTGCAGTGGCTTCTCTTGTCACAGGGCATGGGCCCTAAGGTGCATGGGTTCGGTGGTTGGGGCCCAAGGGCTTACTTGCTACTCCACATGGGGGATCTTTCCAGGCCAGGGATTGAACCAGTGTCTCCTGCATTGCAAGGCAGATTCTTAACCTCTGGACCGCCAGAGAAGCCCTCCCTGGGCTAAGTTTCTAACAATCTTTTCAGAAACCTTTGCATGCACACATATGTGTGTATATGTATTAATCATATCTTTATACATATTATATGTATCCTATGTCATATCTTCTACATATCTTTAAAAAAATTATTAATTTGGCTGTGCTAGTTCTTAGCTGTGGGACACAGGATCTCTTCTCAGTTGTGGCACCCAGGGTCTTTAGCTGTGGCATGTGAACCCTCAGTTGTGGCATGTAAGATCTAGTTCCCTGATCAGGGATCGAACCTAGGCCCTCTGTGTTTGGATCACGGAGTCTTAGCCCCTGGACCATCAGGGCTGTCCCAAGATATATCTATTTAATTTTGACATAAAATAGATCTCATTCCATGTACCATTCTGCGGTTTCTCTCTTGCACTTAATTAAACATTGTGGGCATTCTTCCATTTCAGTATGATCAATCTACCACATTCATCATAATGGCTGTAAAGTATTCCCATGAAATGTACCCTAATTTATTTAAATAATTCCCAGTTGACTGACACTGAAGTTGTTTCCAGTTTTTAGGCTATTGTCAATAGGCTACAATAAACATCTTAGTACATATCCTCTTTGTGCGTTTTGGTTGGAGCATATGTGAAGGATAAAAACCTAGATGTGGAATTTCTGGGCCCAGGATATATGCATGTGAATTTTGAGAAGTATTGCCAAATTGAAAACGGCTGCATATGTTTATCTTTTCACTAATACTAAGGGAAAGTATATATATATTTTTTTATCCAAGTCTTTTCCAATTGGTAAACTAAGCCAAACCACAAAGAGATGGTCTGGCTGTGAAGACTGGCAGGGAAGAACGGGACTCTGATTAATGTTGCTTTTGTTTCAGTTTAACACTGAAATGGCAAGCAAGCAGGACAAAGGATATTTAATAGACCAGAGGTTCTCAAAGTGCAGTCCCTGGCCCAGGAGCACCTCCTAGGAACTTGGTATAATGCAAGTTCTCAGGTTCCTCCCTAAGCCTCCTGAATCCTAAATTCCCATGCTGGCCCAGCAATCTGAGTTTTAGCAAGCCCTCCATGTGATTCTAATGCTCACTGAAGTCTGAGAACCACTGCAGCAGAGCTTTCCCAAAGCTTTCTTTAAGCCTCTTGTAGGTGAACCTGGGGTTCTCTGGTTTAGGCTGAAGGTGCCCAGGGCTCTCTGCATCTCCTACCATTTGAGTGAGGCAGGGGCCATGCTAACACTCAATGAGGTAATTACTCCCATAAATGGCAACTTCTGCTGCCCCTAATTTTAAAGCTTTGTGTCCTATTTCTTACTTCATCAGGAGGCATGCAATGGACATGGCCAAATATCAACAAAATTTTGGCTTCCTGTCTATGTGAAAACGGCACCTCATCCCTTCCTGCTGTTGTTTTCAGTAGCCCAGTCCTGTCTGACTCTTGGTGACCCCATGGATGGCAGCACGCCAGGCATCCCTGTCCCTCACCATCTCCTGCAGTTTGCCCAAGTTCATGTCCATTGTCTTGGTGATGCCGCCCAGCCATCTCATCCTCTTACATCCTCTTCTTCTGCCCCCAATCCTTCCCAACATCAGGGACTTTTCCAGTGAGTCATCTGTTGACATCAGTTCATTTCAGTTCAGATGCTCAGTCCTGTCTGATTCTTTGTGACTCCATGCACAGCAGCACCCTGGGCTTCCCTGTCCATCACCAACTCCCAGAGCTTGCTTAAACTCATGTCCATCAAGTCGGTGATGCCATCCCACCATCTCATCCCTTCTCCTCCTGCCCTCAATCTTTCCCAGCATCAGAGTCTTTTCCAGTGAGTCAGTTCTTTGCAGTAGGTGTCCAAAGTATTGGAGCTTCAGCTTCAGCATCAGTCCTTCCAATGAATATTCAGGACTGATTTCATTTAGGATTGATTGGTTGGATCTGCTTGCTGTCCAAGGGACACTCAAGAGTCTTCTCCAACACCACAGTTCAAAAGCCTCAGTCCTTTCATGCTCATCTGTTGGCATCAGATGACCAAAGGCTTCGATCATCATCAGTCCTTCCTACAAATATTCAGGGTTGATTTCCCTTAGGATGGACTGGTTTGATCTCCTTGCTGTCCAGGGGACTTTCAGGGAGCCTTCTCCAGCACCACAGTTTGCAGGCATCAGTTCTTTGGTGTTCTGCCTTCTTTGTAGTCTGGCTCTCTTCTTTATGTATGTGACCACTGGGAAGACCGTAGGGCTTGGCTATATGGATACTTGTTGGCAGAGTAATGTCTCTGCTGTTCAACATACTGTTTAGGTTTGTCATTGCTTTCCTTCCAAGAAGCAATCATCGTCTGATTTCATGTCTGCAATCAGCGGCCACAGTGATTTTGGAGTCCAAGAGGAGGAAATCTGTCACTACTCCCACCTTTTCTCCTTCTATTTGCCATGAAGTAGTGGGGCCATACGCCATGATCTTAGTTTTTTGTTTTTGTTTTTATGTTTAGTCTTAAGCTGGCTCTTTCAATCTCCTTCACCCTCATCAAGAGGCTGTTTAGTTCCCCTTCAATTTCTGCCATTACAGTGGTATCATCTGCATATCTGAGGTTGTTGATGTTTCTCCTGCCTATCTTGATTTCAGCTTATAACTCATCCAGCTCAGCATTTCTCATGATGTGCTCAGCATATAGATTAAACAAGCAGGGTGACAGCAGACAGCTTGGTCGTATCCTTTCTCGATCTGGAACAAATCAATTGTTCCATATAGGGTTCTAACTGTTGCTTTTTGACCCACCTAAAGGCTTAACAGACTGGTTTCAAATAGGAAAAGGAGTACATCAAGGCTGTATATTGTCACCCTGCCTGTTTAACTTCTATGCAGAGCACATCATGAGAAATGCTGGACTGGAAGAAACACAAGCTGGAGTCAAGATTGCCGGGAGAAATATCAATAACCTCAGATATGCAGATGACACCACCCTTATGGCAGAAAGTGAAGAGGAACTAAAAAGCCTCTTGATTAAAGTGAAAGAGGAGAGTGAAAAAGTTGGCTTAAAGCTCAACATTCAGAAAACAAAGATTATGGCATCTGGTCCCATCACTTCATGGGAAATAGACGGGGAACCAGTAGAAACAGTGTCACACTTTATTTTTCTGGGCTCCAAAATCACTGAAGATGGTGACTGTAGCCATGAAATTAAAAGATGCTTACTCCTTGGAAGAAAAGTTTTGACCAACCTAGATAGTATATTCAAAAGCAGAGACATTACTTTGCCGACTAAGGTCCATCTAGTCAAGGCTATGGTTTTTCCTGTGGTCATGTATGGATGTGAGAGTTGGACTGTGAAGAAGGCTGAGCGCTGAAGAATTGATGCTTTTGAACTGTGGTGTTGGAGAAGACTCTTGAGAGTCCCTTGGACTGCAAAGAGATCCAACCAGTCCATTCTGAAGGAGATCGGCCCTGGGATTTCTTTGGAAGGAATGATGCTAAAGCTGAAATTTCAGTACTTTGGCCACCTCATGCAAAGAGTTGACTCATTGGAAAAGACTGTGATGCTGAGAGGGATTGGGGGCAGGAGGAGAAGGGGACGACAGAGGATGAGATGGCTAGATGGCATCACTGACTCAATGGACGTGAGTCTGAGTGAACTCCGGGAGTTGGTGATGGACAGGGAGGCCTGGTGTGCTGTGATTCATGGGGTCGCAAAGAGTCGGACACGACTGAGCGACTGAACTGAACTGAACTGAACAGGCTTATCAGGAGACAGGTAAGATGGTCTGGTAATCCCATCTCTTTAAGAGCTGTCCACAGTTTGTTATGATCCACACAGTCAAAGGTTTTAGCATAGTCAGTGAAACAGAGGTAGATGTTTTTCTGGAATTCCCTTGCTTTCTCTATGATCTAGCAAATGTTGGTGATTTGATCTGTTCCTCTTCTTTTTCTAAACCCTGTTTGAACATCTGGAAGTTCTTGGTTTGCATAATGCTGAAACCTAGCAGGCAAGATTTTAAGCATGATCTAACTAGCGTGGGAGATGAGTGCAATTTTCTGATGGTTAGCACATTCTTTGGTACTACCCTGCTTGGGAATTGGGATGAGAATTGACCTTTTCCAGTCTTGTGGCCACTGCTGGGTCTGCCAGATTTGCTGACATATTGAATGCAAAACCTTGATGGCATCATTCTTTAGGGGTTTGAATAGTTCTGCTGGAATTTCAGTGCAGCCACTAGCTTTATTAACAGCAGTGCTTCCTAAGGCTCACTTGACTTCGCACTCCAGAATGTCTGGCTCTGTGTGACTAACCACACCATAGTTGTAATCCGGTTCATTAAGATCTCTTTTGTTTAGTTCTTCCATGTATCCTTTCCATCTCTTCTTGAGCTCTTCAGTGTCTGCTAAGTCTCTATGGTTTCTGTCCTTTATTGTGCCCATCTTTGGGCAAGAGGTTCCCTTGATATTTCCAATTTTACTGAAGAGATCTCTAGCATGTCCCCTTCTGTTGTTTTCTTCTAGTGTTATGCACTGTTCATTGAAAAAGGGCTTCATGTCTCTCCTTTTCTTTGGAACTCTGAATTTAGTTGGGTGAGCTTTTTCTCTTTCTCCCTTTCTTTTCACTTCTCTTCTTTTTTCAGCTATTTGTAAAGCCTCCTCAGATAACTACTTTGCCTTCTTGCTTTTCTTTTTCTTTGGACGCCTCATCCCTACTGAATATTAATTTCTTTACGTGTGAGTGAAGTAAGATGTACATCATCTCACTTTATACACCATTGGTACTTTTTCCTCTTTTACTATTACTTCTTTATGTTCTTTGCCATATTTTCTATTGGTTGGTTGTCTCTTCTTTATTAACTTGTAAGAGCAATTTTAATTTTCTGGAAATTAGCTCTTGGTCATTTGTTGCCAATTTTTTTTAAACCCAGTTTGTCATTTATCATTTGAATTTAGTTATGGTAAGTTTTTGCATCACAGATAGTTAAATTTTTCATATAACCAAATCGAATAGTTTTTATCTTTCTGAATTTTGGACTTTACGTAAACTTAAGGAGATCTTCCGAATCCTAGGTTAATAAAAAATACTCATATTTTCCTCTAAAATTTATGATTTTATTTTTAGAATATAATGATGTGAACAAAATTTACTGCTACTTAAGGATCAAAGTATATGTGTAAACATATTTTCCTGAAGCTTTAAAGTTATCCCAGTTACATTTATTAAATAATTTATTTTGTCTCCAATGATTTTAAGTAGCTTGTTAATCACATTCAAAATGAGAAAGCATATATGAGATTATTCATTGAGATTGCAGTTAAGTTGTAACTTGATCTAGGGAGAAGAAAGACTTTTAATCCAAAGTTTTGGAACCAAGAACAAGGTACATTTTTTATTGTTACTCATTTTTTTCCTTTTGTCCTCAGGAAAACTTTATATATGAGTTGCATATTTAAAAAAATATATATATTAGTGAATTCTTAAATGTGATGTTTCCTTCATTATAGATTTTTACTAATTATTTGCATATAAGAAAGCTCAATATATTTGTGTTTTAGTTTCATAGCTAGTCATGTTACTGAATTCTCATTATTTCTGTTAGTTTTGGAGGATTCCTATGGTTCTTCAAGGTTGCAATAATAATCTACAAATAATATAAAGCATCCTATCTATGACATTAGACTTACAATCATATAGTAGAATATGACCTTCTAATTTCCAACTTTTAAGAATAATTACCTTTAATGAAATAAATAGGAATATAATAAAATTATCCAATTTTAAGTTTGCAATTCTGAGTTTTGAAAATGCTTATAGTTTTATTTTATGTAGTTACACAAAAACACAATTTATAAGTTGTATTTTTGTGTAATTATACAAAAATATAGTTTATTTTACAGTTGTATAATATACAGCACAGTCATGATCTAGAACACATGTTCCACTCCAGAATGTTCCCTCTGGTGCTCTATTCAATGGCCTCTGCCTACACCTGCCCTCTGGCAACCACTAAATGGGTTTTGTCATTGGGCTTTTTCCCTTTCCAGAATTTTGTGTAAATGGAATCATACAACATGCAGTTTTTTTGTGTCTGGACTTATTCACTTAGTATTCCATTGCTGTTGTTGTTCAGTTGCTCAGCTCTATCTGATTCTTTGCGACCCCATGGACTGCAGCACGCCAGGCTTCCCTGTCCTTCACCATCTTCCAGAGCTTGCTCAAACTCATGCTCATTGATTCAGTGATGCCATCCAACCATCTCATCCTCTGTTGTCCCCTTCTCCTCCTGCCTTCAATCTTTTCCAGCATCAGCATCTTTTCCAATGAGTCAACTCTTCCCATCAGGTGGCCAAAATATTCCATTTCATGACTATAAAACAATTTGTTTATGATAGCTTTTTCTCAATCCTGTGCACGGCCGATCTTAGTTGGTTATATTCATTAGTTGATGGATATTTGGGTTGTTTGCAAATTTTGGATCATTGAAAAATGTAAGTATGACATTCAAATACATGTCTTTGTTTGAACATATGCTGTTTCTTCTGAGTAACTACTTAGGAGTGAGGTCTCTAAGTTGTATGATAAGAGTATATTTCTTTTAGTGGAAACTGCCAACCTGTATTTTTGTGTGTGGATGTACCAGTTTGTATTACCATCAGCAACTATGAGTGGTCTAGGTGGTCCACATTCTCACTCGCATTGGATGTTTTCAGTGTTTTGGTTTTTTGTTTTTAATTCTAATGAGTGTTTTGTGGTATAGCAGTGTGGTTTAACTTGCGTTTCCCTAATGACTAATGATGTTGAGCATCTTTGTACATGTTCACTTACTATTTATCTATCTTACTTGATGAAGTGTCTTTTCAAAAAATTTTCCCATTTTAAAATTTAGATTATTTATCTTTTTGTGTTTTGAGTTCTTTATTTATTATTGAAGCAAATCCTTTGTCAGCTATATGCTTTGCAAATATTTTATCCCAGTCTACAGTTCATCTTTTTATTGTCTTAAGTGTGTTTTTAAGAACAAACTTAATTTTTTATTAAAGTATATTTGATATACAATATTAGTTTCAGGTATGCAGCATAGTGGTTCAATGTTTTTACAGACTATACTCTATTTAAAGTTATTTCAAAGTGATGGCTGTATTTCCTGTGCTGTACAATATAGCCTTGTAGCTTATTGATTTGTTACATAGCAGTTTGCCTCTCTTAAACCTTGCCTGTTTCTTGCCCCTGCCCCCTATCTTTCCCACTGGTGACCGCTAGTCTGCTTTCTCTGTGAGTCTGTTTCTGTTTTGTTGCCTGCATTTAACAAACTCTTTAATTTTTAAAGTCCAACTTATTTTCTCTCTTTCATGGTTTATGCTTTTATAGAAATCTAGTGTAACTAAAGGTAATGAAATTTCTCTCCTATGTTTTCTTCTAGATGTTTTAAAACTTTCTCTCTTACATTTAGGTCAATGATCTTTTTTGAGTTAAATTTTGGATGTGGTGTGAAGATGAGTGTTGAAGTTCTTTCTTTTGTTTTTGTATGTGAACATCCACTTTCTAGTGCCATTTGTGAAAAAAAATGTCCTTTCCACACCGAAATACATTGGCCCTTACGTTGGTACTCAATGAGCTATGTATGTGTAGGCTTATTTCTTTACTCAGTGTTCAGTATACCAGACTAATTTGATTACAGTAGCTTTATTCTGAGTGTAAGTTTGATACTAAGTGGGAATTTAATATTTCCAACTTTGTTTTTCTTTTTCAAAAGACTGTCAATTTTTATTTTTTCTTTACTTTTGGTTACTCTGGGCTTTCTGCATTTTTTGTAAATTTTACAATCTGTGTGTAATTTATACAGGAAACACTTGAGATTTTGGAATTGCATCAAATCTGTAGATTAATGTGAGGTTACTGATATCTCATTTTAACAATTTTGCATTTTCTGATTTCTGGACATAGTATATCTCTCCATTCATCTAGTAGTCTTTAATTCCTCTCAGTAATATTTAGTAGATTTATAGCTTTCAGATTTTGTTTATAAATGTCTTTTTGTTAGATTGAGAAGGGTCTATTTTATTCTTAGTTTGCTACAAGAATTTCTATCACAAATGGGTGTTGAAGCTTGTAAAATATTTTTTCCTGCATTTACTGAGATGATCATGTGATTATTCAATTTTAATCTATTAATATATGATGACTCATATTTTTTCTAATGTTAAAGCCACCTTACATCATAGCTAAAGATTTACTAAAGGAAATTTTTCAGACAGAAGGGAAATATCAGAAGGAAATTTGGAACATCAGGAATGAATAATATCTTTTAACTCCTGATATGAAAGTTTAAGAAATTAGCATGTTTGTAACTTTTTTGATTGCTTTTCCCACCATTGCCCATTTTCCTTAGCTATATTCTTACTAACACAACACATCTCAATATTTATAACAGCTTTGTTTCTGTAATCTAATCAATTCAGTGCAAATCACCAATACTTTTATGCCATGAATTCTTCCTTCCTCAATTCTTTCCATTACAGCACTTGTTTGGTGAGAATGTCTCATCAAGTAGTCTTTTTCATGCCACAAGTAGGGCTATCTAAACTTTTGTACTCACAGTCTTCAAAGTGAAAGTCGCTCAGTTCTGCCTGGCTCTTTGAAATCCCATGGACATACAATCCATGGAATTCTCCAGGCCAGAATACTGGAGTGGGTAGCCCGTTCCCTTCTCCAGGGGATCTTCTCAACCCAGGAATTGAACCCAGGTCTCTCACATTGCAGGTGGATTCTTAACCAGCTGACCCACCAGAGAAGCCCAAGAATGCTACAGCGGGTAGCCTTATCCCTTCTCTAGCAGATCTTCCCATCACAGGAATCGAACCAGGGCCTCCTGCATTGCAGGTGGATTCTTCACCAGCTGAGCTACGTTTGGGGATATTAAATATTGCTGTGAAGAAATCTGAATCCACTCTGATTTTCCTCCTTGGTAGGTGAACTGCTTCTTCTGACTGAATGCTTCTTTATTTCTATGTTTCTTCTTTTTAAAATTCAAACTGGAGGATGATTGCTTTACCATGTTGTGCTGATTTCTGCTGCATCATTCTTAAAGGCGAGCAGCCTTACCAGAATATAGCGTGTTGATTACTGGAACAAATTGCTTTCCCCTGTAACACAGTATGCCCCTTTGACCCTCAGTATCAGGTCTCTCTTTAATTCAGAAGCATGTTCTAGCTCACAGTTTAGTGTTATTCTGATCCCGTTTGTTTGACTTGCTTTGCTGGTCAAGCTTATGTTGACTCTGGTCTACCTCCATATATTCCTTTCTAATTACCTCTGCTTCTTTGTCTTTTGGCATTTAAAGTTTTGGATTTTTTAAAAGTTTTTCTTCTATGTTCCAATTCTTTTTTAAAAATGGTATCTCTTATATTGTTTTTGTGTTTCAGTATCATTTTTATTTTTAGGGTGTTTGTATTGTTAACTTTGATATCTTTCGTGAACTCTTTCACTTCACATTCACCACCTTTTAATTTCTTCTTTAATTTCATATCCCTCTTCATAAAATCCTCCCTTTCAGATATTTTCTCTCTTTAGTTTCCTTCTAATTGGAGGATAACTGCTTTGCAATGTTGTGTTGTTTTATGCCATATAACGACATGCATCAGTCATAAGTATACGTATGACCCCTCACTCCCACCTCCCCCCAGGCCCAGTCCTCTGGGTCATCACAGTCTTTCTTTAATTGCTTTTGGAATGTAAAGAACTATTTCTCAAAGTTTTTTTACCTGTTTCCTGAAGTTTTCATGTGAGAAATATGTATTACTTTTATTCAGGAAAAATTTAAGTATTTGTTTTTGAAATCATGCTATGAAATGCATCCAATTCTTTTTTTTTTTTTCCTCTCTCTTCCCTTAATTTTTTTTTAATTGGAGTATAATTGCTTTTCAGTGGAGTGTTAGTTTCTGTTGTAGAAAAAGTGAATCAGCTTTACATACACATATACCCTGTCCCTCTTGAGCCTCCTTCCAACCCACCCCCCCATCCCAACCCTCTCGGTCATCACACAGCACCAAGCTGAGCAGCTTGTGCACTTCTTTTGATGTATATTCTTTGTAAAATTTCCTCCTTGGTTTATAAATGTTAAACAATCATCCTTTTACCAGTCCTGTTACTTGAAAAGTCTTTATGCAGTATTGAGAGCAATCCCTAGATGAGAGAGCTAGACATCTGACATCATAATAGGAAGATTGGCTCTAGATGGTAGGAAATACCCAAGGTGGAGCGTCATTGTGTAAGGCAGGGAAGGAAAGGCCTGAGGGTGAAGAGAGGAACAAGGCCGGTCTAAGTGTCAAGACCCTTACCTGATTTACCTGAATAAGCCTACCCACAGAAGGGAAAGATTGAAGGCCAGAGGAGAAGGGGATGACAGAGGATGAGATGGTTGGAGGGCATCATCGATGCGATGGACATGAGTTTGAGTAAACTCCGGGAGTTGGTGATGGACAGGGAAGCCTGGTGTGCTGCAGCCCATGGGGTCGCAAAGAGTCGGACACGACTGAGTGACTGAACTGAACTGACAGAAGGAAAGCTCCAGGAAACCATGATCACACTACCACCCAGTATACTTTTGCTTTAAATGACTGAATTATTTACTTTACCTTGGTTAAGTAAACGCTTGTCACCGCTGTAAAAACTTTCTGAGTGTACTGTTTCTGCTGGTCTTCACATGTAGTCACTTTTAAAAAGTCAAACATTAAAAATATAGATAGTAAGCCACAGTTCCCATCCTTTGTTGTTGTTTGTAGTTGCTAAGTCATGTCCAACTCTTTGCAGCCCTGGGGACTGTAGCCCGTCAGGCTTCTCTGTCCCTGGTATTTCTCAGGCAAGAATACTGGAGTGGGTTATCATTTCCTTCTCCGGGGATCTTCCTGACCCAGGGATCGAGCCCACGTCTCCCACACTGCAGCAGATGCTTTACCATCTGAGCCACCAGGGAAGCCCAACCCAATCCTTTACTCCACACTTTTGAAGAAGTGGCTGTTTAGTTCTAAGTCATGTCCGACTCTTTGCGAACCCATGTACTGCAGCACTCCAGGCTTGGCTGTCCTTCGCTGTCTCCTAGAGTTTGCTCAAAGTCATGCCTATTGAGTTAGTGATGCCATCCAACCATCTCATCCTCTGTCGTCCCCTTCTCCTCCTGCCCTCAATCTTTCCCAGCATCAGCGTTTTTCCCAATGAGTTGGCTCTTCGCATCAGATGGCCAAAGTAACTACTGTTTAATGTTTTTCTATGTCTACTTCTTGTGCTTGTATATATTCATATATAAAATTGTTCTGCTTTTCCAAAATGTATCTTGGTAAACTTTTAACACCAGTATCTATTTTTCTACCACAAAATAGCTTTCATAGCACTGCACACTATAGCTGTAATATTGTTTATTTACTCATGTACTTTGACTGTGTGGATCACAATAAACTGTGGAAAATTCTGAAGGAGATGGGAACACCAGACCACCTGACCTGCCTCTTGAGAAACCTGTACGCAGGTCAGGAAACATCAGTTAGAACTGGACATGGAACAACATGCTGGTTCCAAATAGGGAAAGGAGTACATCAAGGCTATATATTGTCACACTGCTTATTTAACTTATATGCAGAGTACATCATGAGAAACGCTGGGCTAGATGAAGCACAAGCTGGAATCAAGATTGCTGGGAGAAATATCAATAACCTCAGATATGCAGATGACACCACCCTTACGGAAGAAAGTGAGGAAGAACTAAAAAGCCTCTTGATGAAAGTGAAAGAAGAGAGTGAAAAAGTTGGCTTAAAGCTCAACATTTAGAAAACTAAGATCATGGCATCTGGTCCCATCACTTCATGGCAAATAGATGGGATACAGTGGCAGACTTTATTTTTTTCTACTCCAAAATCACTGCAGATGTTGTCTGCTGCAATGAAATTAAAAGATGCTTACTCCTTGGAAGGAAAGTTATGATCAACTTAGACAGCACATTCAAAAGTAGAGACATTACTTTGTCAACGAAGGTCCGTCTAGTCAAGGCTATGGTTTTTCCAGTGGTCATGTATGGATGTGAGAGTTGGACTGTAAAGAAAGCTGAGCACCGAAGAATTGATACTTTTGAACTGTGGTGTTGGGGAAGACTCTTGAGAGTCCCTTGGACTGCAAGCAGTCCATCCTAAAGGAGATCAGTCCTAGGTGTTCATTGGAAGGATTGATGGTGAACTGAAACTCCAATACTTTGGCCACCTGATGTGAAGAACTGACTCATTTGAAAAGACCCTGATGCTGGGAAAGATTGAGGGCAGTAGAAGGGGACAACAGAGGATGAGATGGTTGGATGGCATCACCTACTCAATGTACGTGAATTTGGGTAAACTCCGGGAGTTTTGATGGACAGGGAGGTCTGGCATGCTGCAGTTCATGGGCTTGCAAAGAGTCAGACACAACTGAGCAACTGAACTGAACTGAATTCAGCTCTTCTTGGCCATGTATTTACCCTCAACTGCTGCAATGAACAGTCTTCTATGTGGATATTGCAAGATCTTATTTCATATATTCCTAAAAGTGGATTTTGTAGGTTATAATAGAGGGCACAAGTAAAATTTTGATAAGTACCAAAGCACGATACTTCAAAAAGTCTCTCCAGGTGTCTTCTTAATGACAGTCTGTTTCCCTTCACACACCCTTGTCAAAATGCAGTATTATTCTACTTTTTCATTTCTGCCAATAAATTTAAAAAAAATTAACATTATTTTAAAAAATTGCATATTCCAAATTACAATGTAATTTCAGTATACTATAAAAAATACTTGTTAGACACATATTTCTTTTGTGAATTCCTTTGTCTATTTTTAGAAGACTTTTTTTCACTTCTTACTGATTTCTAGGGGCTTTTCATTGGTTATTAATACTTATCTATTTAAATGTTGAAAATATTTTCCTGTAATCAGTATCGTCTTTGAACTTTATACTCTTTAGATTATTCAAACTATTTGTATTTTTGTATAGTGGAGTCTTTTTACTTTATGGCTTTTATTGTTTCTGCTTATGAAAGTATTCCCTACTTTAAGATTAAGACATCAGGTTCTCCTATATTTTTTACTAATACTTACATGCTTTTTAATGCTTTTCGTGTTTTATTGAGCTTAGTTTTTTAATCTGTAAAATGCCTGATCTGTTGTTTCAGTATCTTTTATTGAATTATTTTCTCATCTAATTGAAATATCACAGGCTTTATCTTTTCATATTGATCTCTATCTAATTTTGGGCCAATGACACATTACATTTAGAATGGTTATGTAAGTCCCTCCTCATTATTCTGTTTTTCCAAATTTTACTGGCTATTTCACTAGACATTCTTTTAGAATTTTGATTGGGAATTGTATGAAATTTATATACAAATTTGCAGAAATCTGATGCTTTTAATATTGAGTCTTCCTTTCCAGAACCAGTTTGCCCTTCTATTGATTTAGAGCTTCTTTAGGTTTCTTCAGTAAAAATGTACACCATTCTACATAAATGTCCATCTCTTGTTGGACTCAATTATAATATGCACTGTTTTTCTTTGCTATTATGATTGAATCTTTAGATAGCTACCTTGGCTGTCTCATATCTCAGAGTTCTTCGGAGGGCCTACTCATAGCTCTAACCTGGGGACAAGTTCAGTAAATGAGGGAATGGGGAGTTGCTGTCTTACCTGTGTCCCTCGTTAGTTAATTACCTAAAACACTGTCATACTCTCCAGATATAGAATAGTTATTGGACTCATTTTAATAATGCAGTAATGAATACCTACAAGAATTTCCCAATATTTGGATTATTTACTTAGGTTATGCTCCTAGAAGTGAAATAACATGGCCTCATTTTATGAAATTTTTTCTGGACATTTTACTGAAATACTGTCAAAGTGTGGGTCCATCCCCATTCCCACCAGGCAGTGGAGAGTGCTAGCATTTTTCACCCCTTTCTCTGTGATGCCCTTGACATGTTGTGACTAACCCCCCAGCAGGAGCGCTCCACCATTTCTTGCAGAAAGCAAACTGTGGCTCTGTCATGATGATGCATACCTCCATCCGACCATCGCTCTATGTGCATATTTATATATAAATAATTGCCATTTCTGCTTCTACCTGCTTTGAAACACTCTCCACACAGGCAACCATCTCTGTAGCCTGGCAGCGGTTGTCAGTGGTACCATTTATTCATGCTGGTGGTACCACTTCTTCCTGATGAAATCATGTCTCAGATATTCTTTGTCTTCTTTCAAAGAGACGTGTGTGCTCAGTCGCCCAGTCATATCTGACTCTTGGGACCCCATGGACTGTAGCCCACCAGACTCCTCTGCCGTGGGGATTTTCCAGGCAAGAATACTGGAGTGGGTTACCATTTTCTCCTACACCAGGGGATCCTCCCAATCCAGTATTTAACATAATTTTTGATTGTTCTCTGCTGTATTCAAGACCTTGCCTCTTCTGGATTGCTTTTTGTTCCTCCATGATTTAAATTGTCAAATTTTATCTTTGCTTCAAAATCCAGTTTAAATGTCATTTCTAATTTCAGTGTCATTTCTTTCTTGAAATCCCCCCAGAGAGCCCCAGCAAAGTAATCTCTCTCCCTTCTGAATCATCCTGGTATCTTATGATTACATTTTTGTGTTTTATTTTCAGTCTGGGATTGTAACAGTTCATTGACTGTCTTAACTTTACTGTCTGAGCCACCAGGGAAGCTCTCATTGATAGTCTTAACCTTTAAATTTAGATAGAAACTTCCTTGAGGGCAAGTTTCAGGTTTTAAAATGGTCATACGTGTTTTCCATGCCTTGCACAATATCAAAAGCTCAGTAAATAAACGTTTTCTTTTCCAGTTTCATTGAAATATAATGGACAAATAAAACCATAATATCTTTAAAGTGTACAATGTAATAATCTGATATACTTTTAGAGAAGCTCATTAAGAGGGTGTGACTGACAACTGGTTTACCTGTGAGCTGTTTAGAGGCTCCTCACCTCCTTCCTGTGTCCTTAGCATGTACCTTCACACGGTAGAATGTACCTTCACATGGCAGAAATCATTTTCAAGGATTATGTATGTGACTGAACCCAGGCCTGGAGATCTACTCATCTTTGCCCAGGGCAAGTCTTCCATCTAAGTTCTCATGCTTATTAAACTGCCACCAACTGTCTTTCTCTTTCTTTGGTATCTCCTTGCCCTCTGTGCACTGGGGAGAAAAGGGGGAAGCTCCCAAGTTTGGGAACCACTATGTACATATGCAGTGTGAAAGGATTCTCACTGCTGACTTAATTAACACATCCAGCACCTTGCATTCTTACCTTTTTTTTTTTTCCTGTGTGAAGAACACTTAAGTATCTAGGTTTTACTTGCTTAGCTAATTTCAATTATACTATACAGTATTATAGCATTACAGTATTATAAATCACTGTAGATGATGACTGCAGCCATGAAATTAAAAGATGCTTGCTCCTTGGAAAAAAAGTTATGACCAACGTAGACAGCATATTAAAAAGCAGAGACGTTACTTTGCCAACAAAGGTCCGTATAGTCAAGGCTATGGTTTTTCCAGTAGTCATGTATGGATGTGAGAGTTGGACTATAAAGAAAGCTGAACACTGAAGAATTGATACTTTTGAACTGTGGTGTTGGAGAAGACTCTTGAGAGTCCCTTGGACTGCAAGGAGATCCAGCCAGTCCATCCTAAAGGAAATCAGTCCTGAATATTCACTGGAAGGACTGATGTTGAAGCTGAAACTCCAATACTTTGGCCACCTGATGCGAAGAACTGACTCATTTGAAAAGACCCTGATGTTGGGAATGATTGAAGGCAGGAGGAGAAGGGGGACAGAGGATGAGATGGTTAGATGGCATCACCGACTCAATGGACATGAGTTTGGGTAATCTCTGGGAGTTGGTGATGGACAGGGAAGCCTGGCGTGCTGCAGTCCATGGGGTCGCAGAGAGTCAGACACGGCTGAGCAACTGAACTGAACTGAACTGAACTGATACAATATTATCAACTATAGTCACCATGTTATATATTAGATACTCAGACTTTATCACATAATTAAAAGTTTGACTCTTTCACCCTATTTCCCCCACATGCCAGCTCCTGGCAACCACCGTTCTACTCTCTGTGAGTTCTACCAGTAACAACAGATAGTATCTGTCTTTTTCTGTCTGACTTAACATAGTGCTCTCTAGGTTCATTCATGTTGTCACAAATGGCAGGATTTCCTTCTTTTTTTAAGGCTGAATAGCATTCCATTGTGTCTGGATCTATGTCTATTAATATCACATTTTCCTTATTCATCTCTCAAAAGATGCTTAGGTTGTTTTCATGCCTTAGCTACTGTGAATAATGCTGCAATGTACATGGGAAAACAGATGTCTCTTGGAGATGTTGACTTTGTTTCCTTTGGATATACAAGAATATCTTGAAAATATTATGGGTTTGGTTCAAGACCACTGTAATAAAGTAAACATCACAATAAAGAGAGTCACATAAAGTGTTGTAGTTTCCCAGTGCATATAAAAGTTTTGTTTACACTACCCTGTAGCTTCAGTGTGCAATAGCAATACATCTAGAAAAAAGTACATATCTTAATTAAAAAATAATTTATTACTGAAAAGTGCTATCCATCATCTGTGCCTTCAGCAAGTTGTGGCAGTAACCTCAAATATCGCTGATCACAGATCACCATAACGGATTAAATAAAAATGTTTGAAATGGGAAAAGAATTACCAGAATGTGACACAGACAAGCAAAGTGAGTGCATGCTGTTGGAAAATGGTACTGATAGACTTGCTGGATACAGGAGTATCGCAAACCTTCAATTTGTGAAAAATGTACCGTAAAGAGACATGCAATGGAAGAAGATCTGCCTATATACCAGAAGTACGATTGATGAATCATAGGGTAGTTCTCTTTTTAATTGTTGAAAAACCTCCATGTGGTTTTCCACAGTGACTGCACCAGTTTACATTGCCACCAACAGTACTCAGAAGTTCTCCTTTCTCCAAGTCCTCACCAACGTTTGCTAATTCTTAGCCTTTTGATACCTGGAGAAGGAAATGGCAACCCATTCCAGTATTCTTGCCTGGAGAATTCCTTGGACAGAGGAGCCTGGTGGGTCATAGTTCATGGGGTTGCAAAGAGTCAGACATGACTGAAGAGACAGTACCATTTTGATAACAGAAATCTTAATACGTGTGAAGTGAAGTGAAAGTCGCTCAGTAGTGTTCGAATCTTTGTGATCCCATGGACTGTAGCTCTCCAGACTTCCCTGTGCATGGAGTTCTCCAGGCAAGAATATTGGAGTGGGTTGCCATTCCCTTCTCCAGGAGATTTTCCTGACCCAGGGATCGAACCTAGGTTTCCCACATTGCAGGCAGATTCTTTACCATCTGAGCCCCAGGGGAAGGCACGTGTGAGGTGATATCTTATTATGGATGTGATTTGCTTTCTTCTGATGGTGCAGGTTGGTTAGAGCCTGGACCCTCAGGCTGTAACTGAACAAGGAAGCAGTCAGTCTCCTTCCAGGGAGGAACTGGGAGGTGGCCAGTTTGTCCTGCTCCCTTTGCACTGAGTCCATGTGTAGAGCTGCAGGGTGTGTGTGTGTGTGTATGTGTGCACACTTCCACACCTGTTTAACAACTGTTTCCCTGTTTGTGGTAGTCCTGTGGGACTTGCACATGCAAGCACCGTTGCTGGGACGCTTGGAGAGCAGCCCCTCAAGTGGCTGCCGTAAAAGTCGGAGCACTAGGTATGTGGACCAGCCTCTTCCAGGGAGATACTGGGCACTTGGTTTCATTGTTGGGGTGAGCCAGAGCCCTGGGAAGAGGGGAAGTACCCACCAGCCCATTCAGTCTCTGGGAAAGACCACAGTCGTCACTCAGATGCCTCCTCATTAGAAGCCAGACTCTCAGACAGCAGCTCATAAGACATGCAGTCCAGCCCTACTCGGGGAAGTACTGGGAGGTGGGCCTGTCTGTCTGCTCGCTCTGTGTTGCAGTGAGTTCTCCTGTATCTTGTTGATGATTTTTCTTTGTTTGCCTTGTGGGACTTCATTGAGCAAAACCCTACTGGCTATCAGAGGTGGGGGACTTGGGGATCATTCCTCCAGGGGAGGCTTATAAGTCTGGGATCTTGATGTGGAGTCCAAACCCTTTTCTCCTCAGGAGAAGCTGAGAGTCTGGGGTTCCCTCCCAGTTGTATGTTGCTGTGCCTGGTGAATTTACAGCAAGAATGTCTCTCAGCCCTTCCTGCCTGTTTGCATGTATTTTCTCAGTCATCTGATGTGTAGCAGTCATTTGGCTAGTTCCTGAATCTCTCTCAGAAGGGACTACTGTGTGAGTAGCTGTACGTTTGGTGCCCCCATGACTAAATTCAGGAGTCTCCCATGTCACCATCTGAGTCTGGAAGAGTAAATGAACGTCTGCTGACTGTGTGAGCCATAATGCAGAGAGGGATTGGAATTTGGAACAAAAGATACAAACTTATTTTAATTTATTGGGAAAACAACATCAATCTAGCACTTGTCCTTTTAAGAAAGGAGTTGACATTTGAGACGAATAGAGATCTGTTTAAGAAGTTCGAGAATAATACATTTTTGTGGGGCATTCTGATTTGACCTTCAAATCACCTCTCAGTCAAGACAGTGGAAATGGTTTTGAGCTTAAAATAGAAACACATGGTCAGTGGAGAGGCAGACTTTAAGTATGATGGCAAATGTACAGGAAAATGGAATTAGCACTTGCCTTAGTATTTCAGTTCTCTATGCCTAAAAGCAAACTTTCTGTTGTTTTAACATCTTTTGACCTAAATTAACCATTTTACATAAATATTTATCATTTCATCTTCTCATCTGCTAAGATGGTAGATTTTCAGGATTGGGTCCTTTTTTAAAATTTTAATTTTGTATTGGAATATAGTTGATTAACAATGTTATGTTAGTTTCAGGTGTACAGCAAAGTGATTCGATTATACATATACTTGTATCCATGCATGTGTGTGTGTGTGTGCTAAGTTACTCCAGTTGTGTCTGACTCTTTATGACTCTATGGACTGTAGCCTGCCAGGTTCCTTGATCCATGGGATTCTCCAGGCAAGAATTCTGAGTGGGTTTCCATTTCCGTCTCCAGGGGATCTTCCCAACCCAGGAATCAAACTGGTGTCTGTTTTGTCTCCTGCATTGGTAGGTGGATTCATTACCACTAGCACCATCTGGGAAGCCCATACGTATCCATTCTTTGTCAAATTATTTTACCATTTAGGATGTGGTTCAACATTTGCTTAATTTAGTTTTTTTGTGTTTCATATATTATACAGCCATTTTAACAAAACTTTTTTTGGCCACGCCTAGCATCTTTTGGTATCTTAGTTACCTGGCCAGAGATCAAACCCGGGCCCTTGGCAGTCAAATCACAGAGTCCAAATCACTGGATAGCCAGGGGATTTCCCTCAACAACACTTTTAATGTGTTTTTTGTTTTTTTATTTTTAACCTTCCTCTGTATTCCCTTCTACTATCACAACTGGCTCTCCAGGTGACTCAGTGGTAAAGAATCCTCCTACCAATGCAGGAAATGCAGGTTTGATCCCTGGGTGGGGAAGATCCCTTGGAGGAGGAAAATGGCAGCCCACTCCAGTATTCTTGCCTGGAAAATTCCATGAACAGAGGAGCCTGGCGGGCTACAGTCCATGGGGTCTCAAAGAGTTGGACAGGATTGAGCTATTGAGCACTGAGCGCACGTGTACTATCAGAATTAAAATATATGAAACTCCCGCTGTGCAAAATATGCCCATGATGTTGCCAGCTCTTCTACGATGTTTACAGAATATGTCAACACCCTATATTGAATTGGCATCATTTTGCTAGCCTGTGCTGTGCTGTGCTTCGTCTCTCAGTCCTGTCCGAGTCTTTGCAACCCCATGGACTGTAGCCCACAAGGCTCCTCTATCCATGGTATTCTCAGGGCAAGCATACTGGAGTGGGTTACCATTTGCTACTCCAGAAGATCTTCCAAACCAGGGATCAAACCCAGGTCTCCCGCATTGTAGGCTGATTCTCGACAGTCTGAGCCACCAGGGAAGCCCTTTGCTATCCTACTTACCTCAAAGAAAAGAAACAAATGCCCCAAGCAAAGAATCCAACGCCCTCCTCCCCCACCCCCCGCGCCACAGTAGCATTTCCATGATGGAGAATGTATTTGTGATAAGAGCTGGGCATAGGGGAAGCTATGCCTGGGACCCATGGTGGGGACAGCGGAAATGTGCTGCTCCCATCCTCTGTTCACCCCCTCAGTGTCCACCTGCACCAGCCATCTGAAGGAATTAGCCTCCCAGAGAAGGAGATGCCAGCGATGAGCCCACCTGCAGTGTGGTGTGACTGCACCACTTAGTCAGGGAAGCAGTTTTTAAAAAGCAGGGGAGGAGAACCGTCAAGGTTTGGCTCCCTGTGAAATCTGCCTGTCAGAACAGATGATGCATTTGGGTGTAACACGCTCCGAGTATCTTCTTCCAGCGCTTTGCTCTCTCATTTCAGGGCTTTCGGAATTTTGCTGCAACTTATCCCTTTAAGAAGGAGAAGGCAATGGCACCCCACTCCAGTCCTCTTGCCTGGAAAATCCCATGGGCAGAGGAGCCTGGAGGGCTGCAGTCCATGGGGTCGCTAAGAGTCGGACGCGACTGAGCGACTTCACTTTCATTTTTTACTTTCATGCATTGGAAAAGGAAATGGCAACCCACTCCAGTGTTCTTGCCTGGAGAATCCCAGGGACGGGGGAACCTGGTGGGCTGCTGTCTCTGGGGTCGCACAGAGTCACACGACTGAAGTGACTTAGCAGCCGCAGCAGCATCGCTTTAAGAGGATTTTCATCTCCCGTGTTCTCCACTGAACGTTAGCCTTGAGAGGGGAGGGATTCTGTTTAAAATGTCCACTCAGGACTGATTCCCTAGAATCAAGTCAGCCAGTCCCTATAGCGTCTTCCCTCCCTTTCAGGGTCACATCCCTTGGTCCTTCAGCTTGTCTGAAATTAGAAGAGGGTGTGGCATGGTTCAGCAAGCTTGGGTCAGACGAGCTCAGAGGGCATTTGGCTTTCTGGGAATGGCCTAAGGAACCACATGATTTTTTTTTTTAACTTTTTACTTTGTATTAAAGTATAGCCAGTTAACCATGTTGTGATATTTTTGGAAGCTCCCTTCCCATCTAGGCTGCCACATAACATTGGGCAAAGTTCCCTGTGCTATACAGACCTTATTGGTTATCCGTTTTCAATAGAGCAGTGTGTGCATCTGAAAAGAAATGATACAGATGAACTTATTTACAGAAGAGAAACAGACTCATAGATTTAAATTGGGATGGACAGGGAATCATATGGATTTTGAAGGTGTAGAGAAGGCAAGAAAATGGGAAGTGTATGTGATCATGATGTCCCTGGAGCTACCCGGTCTTCCAGAATCGTGGGGACATTTTTGTTTTGAAAAATGCATGAGCTTTTAAGAGCACCAAGTGAAGTCCTCATTCAGAAGAGTCCATTCGCAGAGGCCATCATACTCACGTACCTTGTATGAAGCTTCTTGAGGGCAGGAGGAGAAGGGGACGACAGAGGATGAGATGGTTGGGTGGTATCACCAACTCAATGGACATGAGTTTGAGTAAACTCCAGGAGTTGGTGATGGACAGGGAGGCCTGGCATGCTGCGGTTCATGGGGTCGCGAAGAGTCGACACGATTTGAGTGACTGAACTGAACTGAACTGAATATTTAATCCTTATTACTGGAGGAGGTAAATATTATTATCTTTATTTTATAGCTGATGCAATGAAAGCTCAGAGAAGTTGCACATGTGGTATAGTAAGTAATGGCGTCTGAATGAAATCTGGAGTTCTCACTCTGGTCCATAGGTTTTTCTATTATCTAATCTCCCAAGCAGGGGAAAAAAAAAATCCATCTCTAAAGTACAAGGTCTTGTTTTCCTCTGAAATAGTGGATAGTAAGCAAGCAGAATGGGGGATGGCTGGTGACAGTATTTGTACATACAGAAGGAGAAAGAATACCTCTTTAGATTTGGAGTCTCTGGTGTAAACAGAGCTGCTGCTTTGATTTTATTTCATAGCTAAATGATGCTAGTGAGTGTTATAAATGTCCTGATCCAAAATCTCATCTCTAATTCACTGCTGTAAGCTCTAAAACAAAGAGGACTTAGCATTTGCCTTAATAGACTTTGTTCTGTATGTACCCAGAGATGACAGAATTCCAATTAAAAGGGTATTGATTGCTCATAGATTAATGCCATCCACTCAAAATCAATGGTCACTGAACTTCTCTCGGTGATTTTTATTGTGAGCACTCTTGGCCCTTATACTTTGCTTATTAAATGTTCCACTGTAATTGTATGCCCAGTTAACATGGACGATTCCTTCACTATTAATATATCATTTTCGGATCTTAGTCTAGTTAGCGCTATTAGTCATTGCAAACGAAAGCCAGTGGAGTCTTACAAACCCAAAAGCCTTCCCTTGCCTGCTTTCAGAGATAATTTATATGCTCTCATTCCTCTGAGCTTAAAGCAGGTAAACATCTTCAGTTAAGCTGAACGGAAAAATAGAAATTGTCTGGAAAACAGAACAAAACCCCCAAACCGGGAAAATAAAGCAGAGAGCATGAACTATGTCGTAGGACGTTCTGACTGGATCAATGGGGGATATAATTTTATTGCCTGTGAAGCAAAATCATGACCAATTGTTCTCAGGGACACACTCTCCTAGAGCGTCCTGCTAATTAAATCTGAAAGGGAGACACCTTGAGACGTGACCAGGTGTCAGGCTGAAGTCTGGCAATGGAGGAAGAGGAGCTGGCTGAGCTCAGGGAATGCATTTCGGAAGACAGATGTGATCGTTGTGTGAGGCTAGGGGAAATTGATCTTCCAGCTCGATGGCTGCCCCGGGACCGTGAAGTTACCCGTGGCCCATGAAGTTATTCTTGTGACTCAGGCTCATTCTTCAGACCAAACACTGTATCCCACTCTTTCCACTGGTGTCACAGATAAGTCTGTTAAGGATAAGCCATCAGGCAGATTCTGCCTACCTTGACACTTCTGTTCTGAGGAGAACTGTTCATTTATTTAACTAATGTCTGCTTTCTGCCTTAGGAGGCTCCTTGATGGCTCCGTGGGGTGGGGTAGAGGGCAAAGTCCTAGAAGAGAGGTGTATTCAGCGGCATCATTCCTTACGGACCAGGAGCGTACGTGCGTGCTAAGTCACCAGTCTTGTCCAGCTCTTTGCAACCCTATGGACTGTAGCCCACCAGACTCCTCTGTCCATGGGATTCTCCAGGAAGAATATTGGAGTGGGTTGCCATTTCCCTTTCCGAGGGACAGGAGACTCAGGAGCTAATCCCAGCTCTTTCACAAGTTGGTTGCTGGTTGTTGAACTTTTCTGTTGTCTTCTCTGTAAATAAAGTTGTACCATAGCCGTATCCTTTCCAGATCTAACGTTCTTTGTTAGTAAGATCTAGAATACTATCCTCAAACTGTTTTGCTATTGTACTTCCCGAAAGAATTTTTAAAAGGTGTATACCTCCCGTATTTTTAAGCTCTTGTGTCATCAGTTTAATTACTTATCAAGGATGTAGTTTCCAACATACCATGTATTGCATAATGGTTTACAATGTATTTTTATCAAACTTGTGGACCTGTTAGATTTAGCTTATCCAGCTTATGGTACATGTTGCCACATCATCTAATTAACAAAGCCAGTTCTCGTTGTCAAGTTATTCAGCCAAATCAGACTTAGTCTTCATCAGAAACGTCTGATCTCATTTTTTCATTCAAATACACTTGTTAACATGAAAGTGAAAGAGGAGAGTGAAAAAGCTGGCTTAAAGCTCAACATTCAGAAAACGAAGATCCTGGCATCTGGTCCCATCACTTCACGGCAAATAGATGGGGAAACAGTGGAAACAGTGGCTGAGTTTATTTTTCTGGGCTCCAAAATCACTGCAGACGGTGATTGCAGCCATGAAATTAAAAGACGCTTACTCCTTGGAAGGAAAGTTATGACCAACCTAGACATCATATTTGGAGAAGGAAATGGCAACCCACTCCAGTGTTCTTGCCTGGAGAATCCCAGGGATGGGGGAGCCTGGTGGGCTGCCGTCTATGGGGTCACACAGAGTTGGACACGACTGAAGTGACTTAGCAGTAGCAGCTTAGCAGACATCATATTAAGAAGCAGAGACATTACTTGGCCAACAAAGGTCCATCCAGTCAAGCTATGGTTTTTCCAGTGGTCATGTATGGATGTGAGAGTTGGACTATAAAGAAAGCTGAGCGCCGAAGAATTGATGCTTTTGAACTGTGGTGGAGAAGACTCTTGAGAGTCCCTTGGACTGCAAGGAGATCCAATCAGTCCATCCTAAAGGAGATCAGTCCTGGGTGTTCATTGGAACGACTGCTGTTGAAGCTGAAACTCCAATACTTTGGCCACCTGATGCGAAGAACTGACTCATTTGAAAAGACCCTGATGCTGGGAAAGATTGAGGGCAGGAGGAAAAGGGGACGACAGAGGATGAGATGGCTGGATGGCCTCACCGACTCAATGGACATGGCTTTGAGTGGCCTCCGGGAGTTGGTGATAGACAGGGAGGCCTGGCGTGCTGCAGTTCGTGGGGTCGCAAAGAGTTGGACACGACTGAGCAACTGAACTGAACTGACTGAACATGCATCCTGGTTACAAACATCTCATTTTAGAATACTAATTTTAGGATAATTAAATAATTGGATACTTAAAAAGCTTTTTAGCTAACTAAGAACTTTGCCATGAGTATTTCTTAATTTGTGTTTTAAGGACTGACCCTTGAGAGCGATATGTTCTCCAAATGTTCTTTTGCTTGGTGTCAGGGAGGCTAGTAAATGTGGGGGCAAGATACCATGGTAGGTCTTGAAATGAATAAGAGGTATGTCTTTCTTTTTTGAAGTAAGAGAACAGTGATTTGAGATGAGAGGTGGCAGCTTTTTATCTTCCACCATAATTAACTTGGCGCTTGAGAAATCTGACCAGTGATTAAACTGAGAACTCACGGAGACCGATGTCCCTGCTTTCTTTAAACTGTGAAGATGGCAGTGCCACCTCTATGTGCTTTTGTTTTGATTTACCGTCTTGGTCAAGGAACGATCAGTTTCAGACCTTTCACTTGGCCTTCTCCACTGTGATGGCTTACACCATGTATGAAGGAACCCATGTGGTATATTTGGAGTCTGGCAGAAATGATCAATGGATGGGCCCATGGATCCAGTGAATGAACTGTGAAACCGATGTAGGCTATGACTCCGTTGATTACTGGCTTCTATGTGTCCCAACAAGGGGACCATGGTGATGCTTTGGATCTCTGGGTATCAATCCAACTTAGAATCTTTCAGTTCTTGAAAGATCTGGGCATCCCTTTGTCCTCAATGCACAGTTACTTAAATAAATGCCATTAGCCTCTTTGAAGAAGGTCTTGGGAACTTACTATTGAATATATTTACTGTTGTGCTTCATAATATTCTTCAAAGGAAATTGGTCCTTTAGTCAATGGGTTCTGAGTCTGAGAACAGGCACCTGTCTGGAAATTGACCAGTTTTTATGGAAGTGGTTGCTTTCAGCTTCCTCATTATCTTGATTATTTAGTACTGAATGGCTCTGACTTGATACCTATCTATTTTGCCTCTAGGAACATCTCCATTGTTCTCTGAACGTCAGGCTTCCCAGGGCTATTCCAACCTTGCTTCTTGCTGTAATCATGCTCATTTGCTTCTGAGGGTTAAGTGTTGCTTCTTGGTCTCTATTATGTAAGGGTTCCATCATCCCAGTGTTAAGAGGGACCCCACTTCTGTAACAACAAGCTTTCTCATAAGCCTTTCATGTGACTGGCTTTGTGAACACATATCCTGTATGACTGCACCTAACGCTACGCTTGGAAGGGCCCCCACACTGTTTAACCCTCTGCTGTTGCAGGCTCGAAATTCTTTTCAAGCAAGGGACTCTACATTTTCATTTTGCACTGGGCCTTGCAAATTATGTTGCCAGTCCCAGCCCCGGCCTTCAGAATATGGCCGCGACTAAGGTTCTTGGTAATGCTGGAAACTTTCTCACCAGTGCATTCTCACTGCATCAGCAGAGGGAGTGTTCTATGTGCCCACTTGCAGAAAATAGTAGCTTTATGTAGTATATCAACTTTACTGTGTTCACCTTTCTGAGTCCTTTGATTCCTTATCCTTCCCACTGTTATATTGCTTCTGGCATGTCTGCTTCACTTAGTGTGGGCTATTGCTTTGTCTCAATTTCCAAGAGCTAGCCTAGCAGTATAGAAGCATTGTTTTCCAAGGTCTTAAGAGAGCGTTATATCTGGATTCTGAAATAGATTTCTGATCCATCCCTGTCCTTTACCCCTTGATCCAACATACTTTTAAGGGTTTGTATTCGCAAGCATACATTTTTCCCTGCTCTTATGTTTTATTTATTTTTATTAAAACATTTTTTTGGCTGCCCTGGGTCTTTGTTGCAGCACGCGGCTTCTCTTGTTGTGGAACACAGACTCTAGGATGAAACCCAAATTCCCTGCATTGGCAGGCGGTTTCGTAACCACTGGACCACCAGGGAAATCCCTTTGGTAGTATGTTTAACCAGCTCCTGTGCACCATGAGCGTATTCACTTCCACTTTGAAGTGAATAATCACCCTTAGTTATGACTCAATGGCACTCTGCAGCCACCCATTTTCACCCTTAGAGTTGCCCTTTCCCCCCCATCTCTCACGCCCTAGATACATGACATTGGCTGGTGCTTTGCCATCCACTGCTATCACATCTGTTGTTCCACCAGTGAAAATTTGAACAACTGCACTGCTTTAGCACACTAATTACTATTTACTACCTTCTGCTTTCCTACTGCCTCATTGCCAGGGAGCTGGCAGTGATGCAACTCCCAAATCCCAGTCTCGGGTCTTCTTCCTGGAACCACTCCTGCCATCCACCCGCTTAAACTAGATTCCTTGGAAAGATTTCGAGATAAGGCACTGCAGACAGAAGAAGAAAGTTTGTAGGAGATGTTCTTGGGAAGTACACCGGTAAGGAAGTCAGCATGATAAGACTGAGAAGACCAAGAAGTTGACCTCCAATACAGTTGCAAGTGAGGCTTCAGCTGATGCCAAGGGGAATTTTACTTATCTATCTACCTACCTATCATCTGTTTATTTATTTAAAACTGTTGGCCATGCCTCATGGCATGTGGGATCTTAGTTCCTTGACCGGGGATCAAACCTGTGCCCCCTATAGTGGTCCAGTCTTAACCACTGGACCACCAAGGAAATCCCCCAAGGGGAATTTTAGAGCTGGGATGGTCCTTCAGGTTCTCCTAAATAGAAGGAAAGGAAGCTTGGCCTTAAGTCCCCATAGCAGCTCGGTAGCTGTGAGACCACTTTCCCCAGGAGGTGTCACCTCAGGCAAAGCAGTTCTGGACACGGAAGTAGTTGCCAGTGTGGGATGTAGCTGTGAGCCCTGGGCAACTGGGAGTTGGGTGTGCCAACCTCAAAGAAAGATCTGGATAGAGCACCAAACCTCTGCAGGCCAATTGGAGTCCAGATAATAATATCCTGCTGAGAATGCATGAGCTGAACTAGAATGGGCACATCTGGCCACTAGGCTTTGAACACATTTTCTTCTCTTGCTTATCAATTTCCAGTTCACAGGCTAGATATTTCCAATGTACCAGCAAAAACATTCCAGTAGTGGTCACAGCAATGGCCAAATTGGATATTTTATTTATTTAAATAAATATGGAAAAGTTTTGACAGTTTTAGCTACCTTTAGCTTAACATTTTGTTTATGCTTATTACTTGGCACCGCTCTTGTTCCTGAGAGTATTTCAGAATATGCTTATTTAATTTCCTTTCTCTGCCATTTTTACTTCATTTGTTCCACCACATTGACTTTCCTGCAGTTTAGCTGACAATATAAATAGAAGCAGAAGAGCTCGGAAATCTACCCAAATGCTACCCCAAACATGGTTAGCAATTTCAAATACCATGACTTCTGTATTACATTTTCTTTCCCTTGTATTCCTAACGATGTTCACCTGCTTTGGTTCTCAGGAAAGAGTCTATGTGGAAAAAGGGGAATTCTTATCCTAGTGAGTTTTGAAAAACAACTATTATCCACTGTCAAGCATATGATTCTGTGTGTGGTAGTCGCTGAGTCATGTCCTCCTGTTTGTGACTCTATGGAGTATAGCCCACCAGGCTCCTCTGTCCATGGGATTGTCCAAGCAAGAATACTGGAGTGGGTTGCCATTACCTTCTCCAGGGGATCTTCCCAACCTAGGGATCAAATCCACATCTTTTGCATTGAAGACAGATTCTTTACCATCTGAGCCACCAGGGAAGCTGTTTAGTTCAGTTCAGTCACTTAGTCATGTCCAACTCTTTGCAACCCCATGGACTACAGCATGCCAGGCTTCTCTGTCCATCACCAACTCCCGGAGCTTGTTCAAACTCATGTCCATCAAGTCGGTGATGCCATCCAACCATCTCATGCTCTGTCGTCCCCTTCTCCTCCTGCCTTCAATATTTTCCAGCATCAGAGTCTTTTCCAGTGAGTCAGTTCTTCGTATCAGGTGGCCGAAAGATTAGAGTTTCAGTTTCAGTATCAGTCCTTCCAATGAATATTCAGGACTGATTTCCTTGAGGACTGACTGGTTTGATCTCCTTGAAGTCCAAGGGACTCCCAAGAGTCTTCTCCAACACCACAGTTCAAAAGTATCAATTCTTTGGTACTCCACTTTCTTTTTAGTCCAGTTCTCACATCCAAACATGACTATTGGAAAAACCATAGCTTTGACTAGATGGACCTTTGTCGACAAAGTAATGTCTTTGCTTTTTAATAAGCTGTCTAAGTTGGTCATAACTTTTCTTCCAAGGAGCAAGCATCTTAATTTCATGGCTGCAGTCATCATCTGCAGTGATTTTGGAGCCCCCAAAAATAAAGTCTGACACTGTTTCCATTGTTTCTCCATCTATTTGCCATGAAGTGATGGGACCAGATGCCATGATCTTAGTTTTTTGAACGTTGAGTTTTAAGCCAACATTTTCACTCTCTTTTCACTTTCTTCAAGAGGCTCTTTAGTTCTTTGCTTTCTGCCATAAGGGTAGTGTCATCTGCATATCTGAGATTATTGACATTTCTCCCGGCAATCTTGATTCCAGCTTGTGTTTCTTCTAGTCCAGCGTTTCTCATGATGTACTCTGCATATAAGTTAAATAAGCAGGGTGACAATATACAGCCTTGATGTATTCCTTTCCCAATTTGAAACCAGTCTGTTATCCATGTCCAGTTCTAACTGTTGCTTCTTGACCTGCATACAGATTTCTCTGGAGGCAGATAAGGTGGTCTGGTATTCCCATCTCTTTCAGAATTTTCCACAGTTTGCTGTGATCCACACAGTCAAAGGCTTTGGCATAGTCAATAAGGTGGAAGTAGATGTTTTTCTGGAATTCTCTTGCTTTTTTGATGATCCAACGGATGTTGACAATTTGATCTCTGGTTCCTCTGCCTTTTCTAAAACCAGCTTGAACATCTGGAAATTCTTTGTTCTAACACTGTTGAAGCCTGACTTGGAGATACGAAAGATAAGAAAGGCAAAAAGATAGAACACTGAAAGATGAACTCCCCAGGTCAGTGGGGACCCAATATGCTACTGGAGAATAGTGGAGAAATAACTCAAGAAAGAATGAAGAGATGGAGCCAAAGCAAAAACAATGCCCAGGTGTGGATGTGACTGGTGTTGGAAGTAACGTCTGATGCTGTAAAGAGCAATATTGCATAAGAACCTGGAATGTTAGGTCCATGAATCGAGGTAAATTGCAAGTGATCAGACTGGAGATGGCAAGAGTGAACATTGACATTTTAGGAATCAGTGAACTAAAATGGACTGAAATGGTTGAATTTAACTCAGATGACCATTGTGTCTACTACTGTGGGCAAGAATCCCTTAGAAGAAAAGGAGTACCCCCTCACAGTCAATGAAAGAGTCCAAAATGCAATACTTGGGTGCAGTCTCAAAAATGACAGAATGATCTCTGTTCATTTCCAAAGTATACCACTCAGTAATCCAAGTCTATGCCCCAACCAGTAATGCTGAAGAAGCTGAAGTTGAACAGTTCTATGAAGGGAAGCTTTAGAAAGTCTAATAGATAAGACAGAGAAGCTACTAAGCTTCACCTCAAATGACAGATTTAGTTGAGCTGACTTGGAGTCTGCTTTGTAGACTGGCTTTGCAATTTTGATACTGTTTTCACAGGTTTGTCCCTCCTCAAAATTATGCTAAGTTCATCATCCTTCAATGAAAGTTTTATTTTTCATATTCTATTTTGTTCTTCTTATGAATCAAAGGACACAATTGCCTGAAATCATTTTCCTTGGGATTGGGATTTTAAGTGGCTGATAGAAATAATTGTTTAGGATAAAAGAACATTCTTTTCTCACTCAAAGCTGATGAGCTCAATACTGTTGATGATACAGGTCACTGTTAAACACTGTTGGCTGGTGACCTGTGACCCCTCATTCACTTGTCCCCTTTGGGAAGGAACAGGGTGCTCTCTCCTTACTTGAGGCTTTACTCTGCTCAGCTGCATCATCCTCTGAAGCACATGCTCTGCATCCCAAATGTGTCACCAAACAGATTCCCTATTATACAGGGCAGGTAGGTCAGAGTCATTGGCATCTATGTGAATGACGAGTTCTGTTTCATCATAAATAACCTGAATATCTATGACCTATCTGAGATTCTAGAACCTTCCTTTTCATGGATGCCATAGGAACAACAGATATAACCTATTTCGTCATGGCAGAAAATAACCTCAAATCTCACTCTCGACATTCTGTTGCTGCAAGATGATTTCCAATGTCAGATCACTGCAGAGAAGGTAAAGATTTATCTGAACTTTTACACAATGTAAAATAATTTTAAAACATTTCACATAGCCACTGAAGCAAAGGGTGGTGATTCAGTTGGCCTCAGAAGACACCCTTAAATTCATCTCCAGAGCAATATGGAGAAGGAAGACAGATTGTCCACATTCCAACTTTTCCATCCTAGGTGACACTATTTGCAATTACAAGCTTTAAAATCACAGACAGTGGCCACCCCCTGTTTCCTGGAGTATCTGTCTTTGCACAGGAATCCTTATATTTTAAAGTGAGCTATGTGGGGACTGGACCATAACTGCATCACCCCCATGAAACCAGAACTCTTACAGCCAGATGGCATAGGCATCCATAAAACACAGAGGGAGTGACCCAGGCACTGTTTCTGAGGCTGTTCTCAAAACGCATTATCTGGCTTTTCTGTTTCAATAATTTGTAAGCAGGCTGCCTCCTCTATGAACAGACCAGCAGGAAAGCAGAAAGGTGTGTAAGTTATTGAATCTCTCCTTCCTGGGACTTGGAAAACAGCCTCAGTTTTAATGTGTTGAAACATGGAACTGACCTTGAGGAAATGTCCTTTGGATCGCGAATACTGGAGAAGCCTGGGCCACTTTAAGGAATGTGGAGAAACACTCATTTCATGACACTTACTTGTCTGGTATCCCCATGAGAGATGTTAGCTAATGGTTTTTAACCAATGTTTTCAGCAAGATTTGGGGAGAGATGTGAACAGAAACTCGATATAATCATTTATAGCCCTGTCCTGCTATGAGTACTACTTATTTCCTATGTGATTATGGTAAAGGTCTGAGGCTGAATCTGAGTCATCCTTATCATTGGATTCCTGTGTATTTGGGTATCTCTTAAACCATGAAGAAGCCCTTGCTGGGTAGTGGGGATCCAGAGTATATCATGTATCAAGTATCACTTGTACTCTGCTGCTGCTGCTGCTAAGTCGCTTCAGTCATGTCTGACTCTGTGCGACCCCGTAGACGGCAGCCCACCAGACTCCCCCTTCCCTGGGATTCTCCAGGCAAGAACACTGGAGTGGGTTGCCATTTCCTTCTCCAATGCATGAAAGTGAAAGTGAAGTCGCTCAGTCGTGTCTGACTCTTAGTGACCCCATGGACTGCAGCCTACCAGGCCCCTCCATCCATGGGATTTTCCAGGCAAGAGTAACTGGAGTGGGGTGCCATTGCCTTCTCTGACTTGTACTCTAGATGGACCAGTTGACCTCATCCCAGACCCTATGAAGAGGGATCATGGCAAAAATAGAATATGGATACAAGAATTGTCTAAAATCTCCAGAAGGTATTTAACGTACAAAAGCTTTGCTTTGAGGCTTTTATTGAAGAGTGCAGCCTTAGAGGAGGGTGAAGAGCACTTGACTACTGAGGGTCAGTAGACACATGTGCCTAACTTAGAACAAAATGAGACAAGGAGGCTGATCATCAGGCCGGATCTGCCTGGACCTGGCTCTGAGGGGAAGGGCACCAGTCGCAGTGTGTCGGCCCTTACACCCTTGGTGCCCACGTGAACTGTGCTCTTCTCCTTACACAGAGGCTTGATGGCTGCCTGGCAGCTTTTCTGTGTTTCCTCTGTGACCGGTGATTCTCAACACCTGGCAGTTTTTCTTTCCAGGGACATCAAGCAATGTCCAGAGACATTTTTTTTGGTTAACACAACTTGGAGGGACCTGGTGGGGGCTGCGGGGGTTTTGCTACCACTGTCTGCTGGGCAGAGGCCGTGGATGTTGCTATACATCCCACAATACCTGGGACAGTCCCCACCTCCCCTCCAAAACAGAGAAGTGTCCAGGTCAAAACGCAGTAGCACCAAGATCTATGACTTTATCACTGTAGTAGTTTTGAACAAGAAAGGAGAATTATGAAGGCACATTTACTCACTCAGTCGTGTCCAACTCTTGCAACCGAGTGGACTGTAGCCCACCAGGCACCTCTGTTCATGGGATTCTTTGGGCAAGAATATTGGAGGGGGTGGGTTGCCATTTCCAACTCCAGGGGTTAAACCCAGGGGTTAAACCCACATCTCCTGTGTCTGTTGCCTTGCAGATGGATTCTTCACCCACTGAGCCATGAAGGAAGCTGATTATGAAGGCAATGCCATGCAAATGAGCTGCTCTATTCCACAGGCACGACTCAAACACCCTGATTGGGACTCCAAGCTTTGTGAGAGGATTGAAAACAGAAGGCACTTCTGCCAAAAAGAGGGGTGTGGAGCCAGATAACTGTGATCTGGGAAAACATGCCATATATATAAACATTTCCTATATGCCCAGCTTTGCTCAGATTTAAACGTTATTAGCATTTAATTTTTAGTGCAATAGTCATGGTCTCTTTGTAAGCTTTCAAATCCTTTGAAAGAGCTGTACCTTATCCTTAAGGTCACAAACATCTGATGTGAGGTCTTGCCAACTGCTTGCCCTTTTTGTCCCTTTTTGAATTTGGTCAACATTTGTTGATGGTCCATTACATGGCAGGCATTCCAGACAGAAGGCAGACAAAGATAAGCCTGACTAGTTTTGGTCCTCCTGAAATTAAATTCTAGAGGAAGAAGTTGATGACAAATGAATAAATGTTCAAGAAATTAATTGATTACTATTGTTTTTATAGATCTGTAGGAAAAATACACAGTACTGTGAAAGTATATAAGGGAGAGCCTAACCCAAGTTTGGAGAAGGCAATGGCAACCCACTCCAGTTACTCTTGCCTGGAAAATCCCATGGACGGAGGAGCCTGGTAAGCTGCAGTCCATGGGGTTGCTAAGAGTCAGGCATGACTAAGCAACTTCACTTTCACTTTTCAGTTTCATGCATTGGAGAAGGAAATGGCAACCCACTCCAGTGTTCTTGCCTGGAGGATCCCAGGGACAGAGGAGCCCAGTGGTCTGCCGTCTATGGGGTCGCACAGAGTCGGACACAACTGAAGCGACTTAGCAGCAGTAGCAGCAGCAACCCAAGTTTAGCCTTCAGAGAGGATTTTCCCTTATACCACTGCTCAGGTTTCTTGGGCTTCCTTATAGCATGGTGACTTCCCAGGTGGCTCAGTGGTAAAGAATCCGCCTGGCAATGCAGGAGACACGAGACGCGGATTCAGTCCCTGGGTCAGAAAGATCCCTTGGAAGAGGAAATGGCAACCCACCCCAGTATTCTTGCCTGGAAAATTCCATGGACAGAGAAGCCTGGTGGGCTACAGTTCACGGGGCCACAAAGAATTGGACACGACTAAGTGAGCACAGCACAGCATGGCAACTACTATAAGAGTGAGCCTCAAGAGACCAAAGCTGAAGCACACACCTGTTGTGATCTAGCCTTGAAATTCACATGGTATTACTTCTGTCATACTCTTGGATAAGGCAGTCACAAGGATACAATCAATTTCAAAGAAAGGCACTATAACTTCATGGGAGAGATGTCGTGGTCATATTGTAAGAAAAGCTAGAAAGATGGGACATATCATTGCAGCTGTCTTTGGAAAGTACAGCTCACTGTAAGTAAAACAAGAGTAAATGAGTACATATTTGGGTTTAAATCTCTCCTTGTTTTAGACCAGAGATAAAGCTCCAAAGAAATATAGAGATCACCCCTGAAATTCTCCAGGCAAGAATATTGGAGTGGGTTGCCATTTCCTCCTCCAGGGGATCTTCCTGACTCAGGGATCAAACCTGAGTCTCATGCATTGCAGGCAGATTCTTTACTGTCTGAGCCACCAGGGAAGAGATATCTCTAAGTATAATGTTAAATCAATAAAAAATAATCAGCAAGTGCAAAGTTACAGATTCTAGGAAGCTTGGGTGGTGAGTACAGTAAGAATTTATTAATCCTAGTCTTATGTTCAGATTTTAGATTCTTTGGAAAATTGTTTAGGTTTATGTAGACCCCAAATGTATAGCTCTATTTAAGATCTCATAGTTGCCAGTACGGTGCTCTAAGGCTAGAATAGTTTTGTAAAAGCAAAAGGTTTTGTTGTTAGAGAGTTGCTATTGTGTGTGTGTGCACGTGTGTGCCTGTTTTTAAGCTCTTGTCAAACAGAATGTTTTTTTTTCTGGTTATAAAAGTCTATTTATGTTGAGAAAAGTGCTGTACAAAATCCGTAAAATATATAAAGAAGATGCTTTGATATTGGTTGGTAATTAACAAAGCTCCGGGCTATGGAGCATACCTTGCTTTGATGTCATCTCTCTCCACTTATTAGAATGACGATGTCTTAATCTTGAGCAAACAAAATGGAGAGCTCTGAAGAGATGCACATATAGTTGTGAAGAATTGGAGGGAAAGCAACATAATCTAGAAGAATATGCTCCATATTTTGCCTGACATCAGTGGTTTATGAAACTTTATGATCATTGAAATCATAATCTTCCATTGAACTGCTGGCCACTCTTAAGAGACTTGAATTTCACAGGTTGAGCCAATTGTCCAGTAAAGTTATCGCTGTTTATTTTGTAGACTGTACTATCTTTTTCAATATGAAATTGTAAAGGTTTCTTAGGTGATGTTATGGGATCGACTCGTGTGTTGAGTTTATAATAAAGTCCTTCAATGACAGTGCTTGACTGAAGCAATTTTCATAATTATATTGACCTGGGAAAACGTCCTTGCCAGGGACACTGCCAGTATATCACAGAATACAAATATCGTTCATCATGGGAAGGCAGAAGATGAGGCCAGTGTGGTCTGCAGAAAGCAGGACATACTTGCACCAGACAGTATGGAGACTGGGGCTTCCCAAGCGGTGCTAGTGGTAAAGAACCCACCTGCCAATGAGGGAGATTAGAAGTCATGGGTTTGATCCCTGACTCAGGAAGATCCCCTGGAAGAGGGCATGACAACCCACTTTAATATTCATTCCTGAAGAATCCCAAGGACAGAGGAGCCTGGCAGGCTATGGTCCATAGCGTCACAAAAAATCAGACATGACTAAAGTGACTTAACACACATACACACACAATATAGAGACTAATTTTGTTAAACAATTGCTTCACGTCAGGTTCCCAGAAAGCAGATTCTGAAGCAGAGGTTTGTGGCAGGAGATTTATCAGGGTGTGCTTATGGGATCCATAGCTCTGAGAGGATGAAGTTGGATAGGCTGAGAGTGAAGCCAAACTTGAATGCGGGTCCAGCAAAGACCTCAGCTGATCCCATGGGATGTGGAGGAGCTGGAATGGTCCACGGAGTGTTCTGAATAGAGGCAAAGGGGTAAGGACTTTAGATTCCAATATTAACCATCATTGGGTGCGGGCTGACCCAGAGGAGGGGAAAGAAATTTGGGTGAAGTGATTCTAGGCACAAGTAATTCCCAGAAAGAGGCTCAGCTGGAAACCCTTATCAATCATTAGAGTAAGTCCCTTACACAGCAACCTTCAAGTTACCAACTTTCAGAGATGCTAGTGTGCATTCACGTGTCCAGTCATGTAAGTTAGTTCTCATTTCTGGCATGTGTGTGCATCCTTTTGGCACTTTTGTGCACCCACAAAAGTGGTTGTGCTTTTGTGTGCTCCACTGTACAATGCTGTGTAGGGTACAGTAAGTAGAACAGTATCTTTATTTCAAGCCCAGGATGTCCAGACACAGGAATAAAAGTGGCAGTATGTAGCTGACTGTGTTAGTTAGGTATCTAGGCTAACTTTGTTGGACTTAAGAACAAATTGACTTACAAATGCACTCTCAGAATGAAAGGTGTTCATTTCTAGGAAACTTATTTTAGTTGTTCCAGCTAGGGGAATATGTGTTCTGGAGGGAGCATGTTACAGCGTCTACCACAAAAGGGTGGTTTTGAGCTACTGAGGGACACACCATGTGTGTGTGCTAAGTTGCTCAGTCATGTCCAACTCTGTGACCCTATAGACGGTAGGCCTCCAGGCTCTTCTGTCCACAAGGACTCTCCAGGCAAGAATACTGGAGTGGATTGCCCTCTTCCAGGGGATCTTCCTGATTCAGGGTGTGAACCTGCCTCTTTTATGTCTCCTGCGCTGGCAGGCAGTTTCTTTACTATTAGTGCCTCCTGGGAAGCCCAAAAGAAACACCATGAGCACACAAAACCTAGGTCATCACATGTAGACAAGGAAGGTAGCATTTAGGGAATAAATTGCCATTTAAAACCCACCATCATCCAGCTCAAGAACTATCATACTACCTCTCATCACCAGGTGATACTGATTAATTACATGGCAGTGAAATGTTAGATTTGTATCATTTCCAGAAGTATTTGTGTAAGATGCTTCAAGTTCCTGTAGATTTTGCAGCAATTCTCCTACTTAATTGTGAGTGCAAAAGGAAAATGAATGCATTCTGTATGACTTTTTATTAACAATCACATAGTTTAAATGATCAAAGATGTTTGTTTCCAAGGCCCTTTGTCCTGCTGCTCAAAGCCAAATTGTTAGAGGCTAGAGCTGTGTTGTATATGTACTGTTTTCTCCTCTGGATAAAGAATTGCAGCTTGCCATCTCAAGAGGGGCATCACAGACATCTCCTAGAAAAGAACTGGTTCACATCCTGGAGGAACAAAATGCCTGGCATTAATGAGAGGATGGACCAATTAAGACTCTCATCCATGGGGAGATAGGGCATGGTAGTTAAAATGCATAGCTTCTTCTTGGTTCAAAGCACATCTCTACCATTCTTTTGCTTGGTGCCCTTGGGAAAACTAAGTTTTCTCTTACTCAATGTTCTTATCTGTAAAATGAATATAGTAATAATAGTACAAAGGTTTTAAGGACTGAATGACTAATATATGTCTATGGTATATGGTAAGCACTTTATAGAAGTTTGCTATTATAATGCTTAGTTGTGGTTTTTTTTTTTTTGAAGAAAAATACAAGGGAACCAGCTTTCTCTTTATTAAATTATTGCACCATTTTTTTTATACTGGAGGTGTATCTTTTTCTGTGTGGGAAGAAAAAACAAATAATGCTGATCATAATGAGGCCGTATCTGAATGACATGAATGGTTGACACGTGAAAAATTTCCTCCACCCTCCCCCTATGGATCAGGAAAAGACTTAAAAACAATTTTATTCTAGATCTTTGAAAGAGAGAGTGGAAATTTAAGTTTTTTAAAATATAAATTTATTTATTTTAATTGGAGGTTAATTACTTTACAATAGTGTATTGGTTTTGCCATACATCAACATGAATCCACCACAGGTATAAACGTGTTCCCGATCCTGAACCTCCCATCCTCCTCCCTCCCCGTACCATCCCTCTGGGTTGTCTCAGTGCACCAGCCCCAAGCATCCAGTATCATGATCGAACCTGGACTGGCAATTTGTTTCATATATGATATTATACATGTTTCAATGCCATTCTCCCAAATAATCCCACCCTCTCCCTCTCCCACAGAGTCCAAAAGACTGTTCTGTACATCTGTGTCTCTTTTGCTGTCTCGCATACAAGGTTATCATTACCATCTTTCTAAATTCCATATATATGCGTTAGTATACTGTATTGGTGTTTTTCTTTCTGGCTTATTTCACTCTGTATAATCGGCTCCAGTTTCATCCACCTCATTAGAGCTGATTCAAATGTATTCTTTTCAATGGCTGAGTAATACTCCATTGTGTATATGAACCACAGCTTTATTATCCATTGGTCTGCTGATGGACATCTAGGTTGCTTCCATGTCCTGGCTATTATAAACAGTGCTGCGATGAACATTGGGGTACACGTGTCTCTTTCAATTCTGGTTTCCTCGGTGTGTATGCCCAGCAGTGGGATTGCTGGGTCATAAGGCAGAGCTAGAACAAATAATTTCACAATTTGTATGGAAATACAAAAAACCTTGAATAACCAAAGCAATCTTGAGAAAGAAGAATGGAACTGGAGGAATCAACCTGCCTAACTTCAGGCTCTACTACAAAGCCACAGTCATCAAGACAGTATGGTACTGGCACAGAGACAGAAATATAGATCAAAGGAAATTTATTTTTAGGAAAAATCTATGTGTTTTATATTTTTAATATATTTTCTCATTTAGTTTTCATACCAGTTCTGAGATTGGTGCTGTAATTTTCTCCTTTCTACATATGGAGGAAGACAACACACGAGATTATGAGCAGAAACAGGAGTAGAGGTTGGGATCTAAAGACAAGTCAGTGTGATGTCATTGCAGTGCTGGGGTGGGGTGGGGTGGGCTAGTATGGTATCCCCCTGAGGTTCAGTTGGGGTTGGATGGTGTGTGTGCAGAACACCAGTGGCCAGAGTCCTTTCCTCACTGTGACCAGCTGCAAAGGTGAGTTTATAACAGAAGGACCATGAGCTTTGCCTTCTCTGGGACCTTTTGCCTTTGGGTTACTTAGTTATTTTAGTAGAGCAAAAAGCATGTAAACTCCTTTGATCATATACATACTAAATTACTTGGCATATGTCTCCCCAAGAGTATAAGACAGTGGTATCCTTACGAAAAAATGACTTTCTTTTCTTACTCTTTTCATTCCTTTTCTTTTTTCCCTCTCTCCCTTCCTATCTCCTCCCTTCCTTCCTAGTTAAAGATTCACTTATACAAGTAAGAAAAGGTGTCAGTGTATCAAAGGTCATTAGGAATCAATATATTTTTGTTTCAGGACACCTGGCAAAGGAGGAAATAGCTTTGATTGTGAAAATTTGTCCTCTTGAGGGCCTATTTCTAATCTTTTCATCTATAGAATGTTATATTAATTTAGGAAATTAATTTTGCATTTTTAATAATTTGGAACAGAACTATAGTCATATCAAGAGTAAGATAAGTATGTGGTTTTGAAATTTCTAAAATCTTACATGTGAACAGTTCTTACAGTTGCTCAGTTAACAGACTTTCCTTTTCTATAAATAAAATTGTTTGCAATCTTTTTTCTGTTCTAGGAAGTCCCAAGGACTTTAGTCCCTGAGGACTAAATCTTGCAAAAAATAGAGAAGCAAAATTTCTTTCTGTGAATTTGTAAAGAAGAACATTCAATTATTTAAAAATATATTGATCTGGAAATCATCAAAGAAATAGCGTTTATATTGTATTTTAAGAATAAAAGAGACTCAGTGGATATGCATGATTCTTTGCTCTAAATTAGCTAAGGAAAATTAGGTAGAGGATGACACAGTATAATTAAAATATAGGAGGGGGATAACCATGAATCAGTCAGGATAAGAAAATAAATCAAAAGAATAAAGAACTGAAAAGATCTTTTTGTATGTATAAAACTTTTTTTCTTTAAAAAGAACTATGTGAATGGAAGAGAATAACAGGGAAACATGAAGTGGGAGTAGGTGGAAACGAACAATTGTAGATCAAAAATAGACTATGTACACAGAGGGTATCTGAACTTTCTATAGTAGATATACTAATATCAGTGGCTCTCCTCTGGTTCCTTTGAATACAAGATTAACAAAATGTATTAAAAACAAACATTTACCCTCTCTCAAGCCAATAAAAATGGGAGACAGTTTTTCTACTAAGTCATTTAGTGCTATGACCAGATGGTTAAAGAAGATCAATTTCAAAATTTGATTTTCAAATTTTAGAGGAAACTGCTGTTGGTTTTCCGTTTGGTGCACTTCATTTGCATATGAAAATGCTTCCATAATATTGTAGTTCACTTAGTGGGTGAACAGCTTGAATATATATTTGGCTTTATGGTGCCAAAACAACCAGTTGATCTGATAAAATTACAAGTAAATTTGTGGGTGGAGGAGAAAGCAGTAATAAATCTGTTATATGTCAGCTTGCAAAAGAAAGAAACTATTTGCCTACTCCCCAAAACTCCTCAAATTCTCAAGGGGTTGAATTTACATTATACAGAGAAAACGTGATGGTATTAGTACTCAGTTGCTGATTACTCTTGTTAAAATGAATGTTACTTGTTGTCTTAATTAATTTTTAAAACTACCAGTAAAATTCTTGAAAAATAATAGACCTATATAAACACAGTCTGAATATACACGCATATAAAAATTTAACCAATCTTTGGATACTTGATCTATCAAGGTGTCTTGTTAAATAGTGAAATAATGATTCAATGCTCTAACCATTTTTTAAAATGATTGGTTGACCAAATAAGTAAATATCTTCCATCCTGCATACTTGATTACATAGTTCTGTTATTAGAATGAAGAACAAGACCTTTCCAGTTGTTGGTATCTAAATGATTATTAGGCAGGCACAGCCTCTGTTTAAATGTGACTTTGTCTGCAGTGGACACAATTGTTGCTTCTTCAGCATCAATTCCATCCCTCCTTTACAATAGACTAACCACTAGTCCAGATGATTGGCCTGAGCTCTTGCTTTGGGCTTCCCTGGTGGCTCAGTGATAGAGAATCCGCCTCCAATGCAGGAGATGTGGGTTTGATCCCTGGGTTGCAAAGATCCCCTGGGGAAGGAAATGGCAATCCACTTCAGTATTCTTGCTGGGGAAATCCCATGGACAGAGGAGCCTGACAGGCTACAGTCTGTGGGGCCTCAAAAGAGTTGGACACACTGTAGCAACTGAACAACAACTAGCTTTAGAACTGGACTCTGATTGGCTTAGCCCATAGTGAAGTTTCATCACCCTCTTCATAGTGATTGGTTCATATTGGTTCACATGACAAATGAGTTGTTCCAGTCAGAGTGAAGCCCATGGCATTTATTCAAAGCCTGAGAAAACAGTTCTCTCTCCTTCTGGATGGTGTCTCATCTTTATGTGAGGCCTGGAACTGCTATTGTTACTTTCTTGCCATGAGGAAAGCCAGTCTCGGGATACTCCTGGCACACCTGGGTGGTAAAGCTCAGTGAATGACAGAGAATTACAGCATACCTTGGAGATATTGTGAGTTCAGTTCCAGATGACCACAATGAAGCAAACATCAGGATAAAGCATTGTACAGAATTTATTTAGTTCTCCATGAAATTATGTTTACACTATAGTATACTTTGGGCTTCCCTGATAGCTCAGTTGGTAAAGAATCCACCTGCAATGTAGGAGACCCTGGTTTGATTCCTAGGTTGGGAAGATCCCCTGGAGAATGGATAGGCTACCCACTCCAGCATTCTGGCCTGGAGAATTCCATGGACTGTATAGTCCATGGGGTCCCAAAGAGTTGGACACGACTGAGTGACTTTCACTTTCATGCTATAGTCTACTAAGTGAGCAAGAGCAATATATCTAAAAAACAATGAACATGCCTTAATTAAGAAAACAGTTTATTGTTAAAACATAAAGCCTTTAATAAGTTGTAATTTTTTTTGCAATAGTGATCAGAGATCATGGATCACAGACCACTGTAACAAATACAACAATGAAAAAGCTTGAAATATTTTGGGAATTACCAAAATGTGATGCAGAGATACAAGGTGAGGAAATGCTGTTGGAAAAATTGTGTCATCATGGTCGCCACAAACCTTCAGTTTCCAAAAAAAGACAGCACCGGCAAAGTGTGATAAAGTGAAGTGCATAAAAATGAGGTATGTCTGTAGACTGGAGTTCTCATCAAACCACACCAGAAACCTAAATGTCCTCTGCACTGTGTGAGCCAGGGCATTTCAGTTAAGCCAGTTTGTGTTGGCGTCTATTACTGCAAATACAGTTTTCCTAAGAGATACACTAACTCAATGGCACCAAGGCCAAGAACTCTTATTGGTCTTGGATAGCCTTTCCCCACAAACCTCCAAAAGAGACTTCTTTTCTCTTCCAAAACTGTTTCTAAGTTGTGATGTCGTATTTAGAGAGGATTAATGAAAGGGCGAAGTAAGTTCTCTATACTTACATACCTTAGCTTTGGAAAGCCTTCAAATATTTGGATGTCACAAAGTTTATTTATTTTAACCTTTTATTTTGAAATGATTATAGACTTATGTGGTGGTGATGGTGATGGTTTAGTTGCTAGTTCGTGTCTGACACTCGCGACCCATGGACTATAGCCTGCCAGGGTCCTCTGTCCATGGAATTTCCCAGGGAAGAATACTGGAGTAGTTGCCATTTCCTGCTCCAGGGGATTTTCTTGACCCAGGGATCTAACCCGGGTCTCCTGCATTGCAGGCAGATTTCTTTACCGACTGATCCAACAGGGAAAACTTAAAAGAAGTTGCAAAAATAGTACATAGAATCCCTTGAACCTTTCACGCAGCTTCCTATGGTGAGTGATACCTTATATAACTGTAGTGCAATATCCACACAGAAAATTGGCATAATTTAATAGTATTTATTTACTTTTCACATTGAACGAACGTTTGAAGTTCCCTTGCCTCAGAGAAACTTTTCTGGAAAAAAAAGAGTGGGGGAGAATATTTGCAAAAGATATATCTTCACTGAGTTCCTCTGGTTTCTCCAGAGCTTCCTGAATGGTTACATTGTCAGCATTTCCACAGCCAGCTATTTCTTCTGTGATTCCATGTATGTTGACTTCAAACTTCATCTCACTTCTTTGCAGTACATTCTTCTTTGTTGGCCAGTTTCCTCTTCTGATTATGCATTTTAGAAAATGTCAGATGGGTTCATTACTGGAAAACAAGGATTCAACACAACTACACTATTTGCTGTCTGTGTATGAACTAAATAATAGATTTATGGTGGCCAATTATTGATAGACTTTGAAAGAAGTAATTGGTCACTCATGATGCTCATCTGTTGTTTACACAGTGATTTGTGGACTGAAAAGCTAGAAACAGTTTGCACTTTATGTGATTATTTGCAGTAAACATATACTAAAAATATAGTGTTTAGTAACTAAAATTTGAAGTGTCATTAGGGACTAATATTATTTAGTTAAACTGTGGTAACTGAAATTCATATATGTTGGAATTTCTCAAAGCTAGAGCTGCCTACGTGAGCAATGATTGCTAGAAATTTCTCTCTGAGCACTGTTTTAGCTGTATGCCACATTTTGATACATTGTATTTTTATTTTATTCACTTTAAATTGCTTTATAATTTTCCTTGAGATTTCCTCTGACCTATGGATTATGTAGGGGTTTGTTGCTTAATTTCTAAGTGTGTAGAATTTTCCCTGTTACATTTCTGTTATTGATTTCTGGATTAATTTCAGTATTTTCAGAGAACACCATTTATATGATTTATTTATTTATTTTAATTCTTTTTATTGTTTTTTTTTTTTTTTTTTACTTAACAATATTGTATCGGCTTTGTCATACATCAACATGAATCTGCCATGAGTGTATGCGTGTTCCCAATCCTGAACCCCCCTCCCACCTCCTTCCCCATACCATCCCTCTGGGTCATCCCAGTGCACCAGCCCCAAGCATCCTGTATCCTGCATTGAACCTAGATTGGCGATTTGTTTCTTATATGATATTATACATATTTCAATGCCATTTTCCCAAATCATCCCACCCTCTCCCTCTCCCACAGAGTCCAAAAGACTGTTCTATACATCTGTGTCTCTTTTGCTGTCTTGCATACAAGGTTATCGTTATCATCTTTCTAAATTCCATATATATGCGTTAGTATACTGTATTGGTGTTTTTCTTTCTGCCTTACTTCACTCTGTATAATAGGCTCCAGTTTCATCCATCTCATTAGAACTGATCCAAATGTATTCTTTTCAATGGCTGAGTAATACTCCATTGTGTATATGTACCACAGCTTTCTTATCCATTCATCTGCTGATGGACATCTAGGTTACTATGTCCTGGCTGTTATAAACATTGCTGTGATTAACATTGGGGTACACGTGTCTCTTTCAATTCTGGTTTCCTCAGTGTGTATGCCCAGCAGTGGGATTGCTGGGTCATAAGGCAGTTCAATTTCCAGTTTTTAAAGGAATCTCCATACTATTCTCCATAGTGGCTGTACTAGTTTGCATTCCCACCAACAGTGTAAGAGGGTTCCCTTTTCTCCACACCCTCTCCAGCATTTATTGCTTGTGGACTTTTGGATCACAGCCATTCTGACTGGCGTGAAATGGTACCTCATTGTGGTTTTGATTTGCATTTCTCTGATAATGAGTGATGTTGAGCATCTTTTCATGTGTTTGTTAGCCATCTGTATGTCTACTTTGGAGAAATGTCTATTTAGTTATTTGGCTCATTTTTTGATTGGGTCGTTTATTTTTCTGGAACTGAGCTGCAGGAGTTGCTTGTATATTTTTGAGATTAGTTATTTGTCAGTTGCTTCCTTTGCTATTATTTTCTCCCATTCTGAAGGCTGTCTTTTCACCTTGCTTATAGTTTCCTTTGTTGTGCAGAAGCTTTTAATTTTAATTAGATCCCATTTGTTTATTTTTGCTTTTATTTCCAGTATTCTGGGAGGTAGGTCATAGAGGATCCTGTTGTGATTTATATCAGAGAGTGTTTTGCCTATGTTCTCCTCTAGGAGTTTTATAGTTTCTGGTCTTACATTTAGATCTTTAATCCATTTTGAGTTTATTTTTGTGAATGGTGTTAGAAAGTGTTCTAGTGTCATTCTTTTACAAGTGGTTGGCCAGTTTCCCAGCACCACTTGTTAGAGAAATTGTCTTTAATCCATTGTATATTCTTGCCTCCTTTGTCAAAGATAAGGTGTCCATAGGTGTGTGGATTTATCTCTGGGCTTTCTATTTTGTTCCGTTAATCTATATTTCTGTCTTTGTGCTTCTACCATACTGTCTTGATGACTTTGGCTTTGTAGTAGAGCTGGAAGTCAGACAGGCTGATTCCTCCAGTTCCATTCTTCTTTCTCAAGATTGCTTTGGCTATTCGAGTCTTTTTTATATTTCCATCAAGTTGTGAAATTATTTGTTCTAGCTCTGTGAAAAATACTCCTGGTAGCTTGATAGGGATTGCATTGAATCTATAGATTGCTTTGGGTAGTATATTCATTTTCACTATACTGATTCTTCTGATCCATGAGCATGTTATATTTCTCCATCTATTGGTGTCCTCTTTGATTTCTTTCACCAGTGTTTTATAGTTTTCTATATATAGGTCTTTAGTTTCTTTAGGTAGATATATTCCTAAGTATTTTATTCTTTTTGTTGCAATGGTGAGTGGAATTGTTTCCTTAATTTCTTTTTCTATTTTCTCATTATTACTGTATAAGAATGCAAGGGATTTCTGTGTGTCGATTTTATATCCTGTAACTTTACTATATTCATTGATTAGCTCTAGTAATTTTCTGGTGGAGTCTTTAGGGTTTTCTATGTAGAGGATCATGTCATCTGCACTCAGTGAGAGTTTTACTTCTTCTTTTCCAATTTGGATTCCTTTTTATTTCTTTTTCTGCTCTGATTGCTGTGGCCAAAACTTCCAGAACTATGTTGAATAATAGCAGTGAAAGTGGGCACTCTTGTCTTGTTCCTGACTTTAGGGGAAATGCTTTCAATTTTTCACCATTGAGGATAATGTTTGCTGTGGGTTTGTCATATATAGCTTTTATTATGTTGAGGTATGTTCCTTCTATTCCTGCTTTCTGGAGAGTTTTTGTCATAAATGGATGTTGAATTTTGTCAAAGGCTTTCTCTGCATCTATTGAGATAATCATATGGCTTTTATTTTTCAATTTGTTAATGTGGTGTATTACATTGATTGATTTGTGGATATTGAAGAATACTTGCATCCCTGGGATAAAGCCTACTTGGTCACGGTGTATGATCTTTTTAATGTGTTGTTAGATTCTGATTGCTAGAATTTAGTTGAGGATTTTTACATCTATGTTCATCAGTGATATTGGCCTGTAGTTTTCTTTTTTTGTGGCATTTTTGTCAGGCTTTGGTACTAGGGTGATGGTGGCCTCATAGAATGAGTTTGGAAGTTTACCTTCCTCTGAAATTTTCTGGAAGAGTTTGAGTAGGATAGGTTTAGCTCTTCTCTAAATTTTTGGTAGAATTCAGCTGTGAAGCCATCTGGACCTGGGCTTTTGTTTGCTGGAAGATTTCTGATTACAGTTTCAATTTCCATGCTTGTGATGGGTCTGTTAAGATTTCCTATTTCTTCCTGGTTCAGTTTTGGAAAGTTGTACTTTTCTAAGAATATGTCCATTTCTTCCACATTGCCCATTTTATTGGCATATAATTGCTGATAGTAGTCTCTTATGATCCTTTGTATTTCTGTGTTGTCTGTTGTGATCTCTCCATTTTCATTTCTAACTTTATTGATTTGATTTTTCTCCCTTTGTTTCTTGATGAGTCTGGCTAATGGTTTGTCAATTTTATTTATCCTTTCAAAGAACCAGCTTTTGGCTTTGTTGATTTTTGCTACGGTCTCTTTTGTTTCTTTTGCATTAATTTCTGCCCTAATTTTAAAGATTTCTTTCTTTCTACTAACCCTGGGGTTCTCCATTTCTTTCTTTTCTAGTTGCTTTAGGTGTAGAGTTAGGTTATTTATTTGACTGTTTTCTTTTTTCTTGAGGTATGCCTGTATTTCTATGAACTTTCCCCTTAGCACTGCTTTTACAGTGTCCCACAGGTTTTGGGTTGTTGTGTTTTCATTTTCATTCATTTCTATGCATATTTTGATTTCTTTTTTGATTTCTTCTGTGATTTGTTGGTTATTCAGAAGCGTGTTGTTCAGCCTTCATATGTTGGAATTTTTAATAGTTTTTCTCCTGTAATTGAGATCTAATCTTACTGCATTATGGTCAGAAAAGATGCTTGGAATGATTTCAATTTTTTTGAATTTACCAAGGCTCGATTTATGACCCAGGATGTGATCTATCCTGGAGAAGGTTCCGTGTGTGCTTGAGAAAAAGGTGAAATTCATTGTTTTGGGGTGAAATGTCCTATAGATATCAATTAGTTCTAACTGGTCTTTTGTGTCATTTAAAGTTTGTGTTTCCGTGTTAATTTTCTGTTTAGTTGATCTGTCCATAGTTGTGAGTGGGGTATTAAAGTCTCCCACTATTTTTGTGTTATTGTTAATTTCCCTTTTCATACTTGTTAGCATTTGTCTTACATATTGCAGTGCTCTTATGTTGGGAGCATATATATTTATAACTGTTATAGCTTCTTGTTGGATTGATCCTTTGATCATTATGTAGTGTCCTTGTTTGTCTCTTTTCACAGCCTTTGTTTTAAAGTCTATTTTATCAGATATGAGTATTGCTGTTCCTACTTTCTTTTGGTCTCTATTTGCGTGGAATACCTATTTCCAGCCCATCACTTTCAGTCTGTATGTGTCCCTTGTTTTGAGATGGTCTCTTGTAGGCAACATATATAGGGGTCTTGTTTTTGTATCCATTCAGCCAGTCTTTGTCTTTTTGCTGGGGCATTCAACCCATTTACGTTTAAGGTAATTATTGATAAGTATGATCCCATTGCCATTTACTTTATTGTTTTGGGTTCGAGTTTATACACCCTTTTTGTGTTTCCTGTCTAAAGAATGTCCTTTGACATTTGTTGGAGAGCTGGTTTGGTAGTGCTGAATTCTCTCAGCTTTTGCTTGTCTATAAAGCTTTTGATTTCTCCTTCATATTTGAATGAGATCCTTGCTGGGTACAGTAATCTGGGCTGTAGGTTATTTTCTTTCATCACTTTAAGTATGTCTTGCCATTCCCTCCTGGCCTGAAGAGTTTCTATTGAAAGATCAGCTGTTATTCATATGGGAATCCTCTTGTGTGTTGTTGTTTTTCCCTTGCTGCTTTTAATATTTTTTCTTTGTGATTGATCTTTGTTAATTTGATTAATATGTGTCTTGGGGTGCTTCACCTTGGGTTTATCCTGTTTGAGACTCTCTGGGTTTCTTGGACTTGGGTGATTATTTCCTACCCCATTTTAGGGAAGTTTTCAACTGTTATCTCCTCAAGGATTTTCTCATGGTCTTTCTTTTTGTCTTCTTCTTCTGGGACTCCTGTGATTCGAATGTTGGAGCATTTTGTATTGTCCTGGAGGTCTCTGAGATTGTCCTCATTTCTTTTAATTCAGTTTTCTTTTTCCCTCTCTGATTCATTTATTTCTACCATTCTATCTTCTTCTTCACTAATCCTATATTCTGCCTCCATTATTCTACTATTTGTTGCCTCCAGAGTGTTTTTTATCTCATTTATTGCATTATTCATTATATATTGACGCTTTTTTATTTCTTCTAGGTCCTTGTTAAACCTTTCTTGCATCTTCTCAATCCTTGTCTCCAGGCTATTTTTCTGTGATTCCATTTTTATTTCAAGATTTTGGATCATTTTCACTATCATTATTTGGAATTCTTTATCAGGCAGATTCCCTATCTCTTCCTCTTTTGTTTGGTTTGGTGAACATTTATCCTGTTTATTTACCTGCTGGGTATTCCTCTGTCTCTTCATCTTGTTTATATTGCTGTGTTTGGGGTGGCCTTTCTGTATTCTGGCAGTTTGTGGTTCCTCTTTATTGTGGAGTTTCCTCACTTGGGTGGGGTTGTATCAGTGGCTTGTCAAGGTTTCTTGGTTAGGCAAGCTTGTGTCAGTGTTCTGGTGGGTGGAGCTGGATTTCTTCTCTCTGGAGTGCAATGAAGTGTCCAATAATGAGTTATGAGATGTCAATGGTTTTGGAGTAGCTTTGGGAAGCCTGTATATTGAAGCTCAGGGCCATGTTCCTGGGTTGCTGGGGAATTTGATGGTATGTCTTACTCTGGAACTTGTTTGCCCTTGGGTGGTGCTTGGTTTCAGTGTATGTATGGAGGTGTTTGATGAACTCCTATCGATTAATGTTCCCTGGAGTCAGGAGTTCTCTGGTGTTCTCAGGGTTTGGACTTAGGCCTCCTGATTCTGGTTTTCAGTCTTATTTTTACAGTAGTCCCAAGACTTCTCCTTCTATACAGCACCATTGATAAAACATCTAGGTTAAAGATGAAAAGTTTCTCCACAGTGAGGGACACCCAGAGAGGTTCACAGAGTTACATGGAGAAGAGAAGAGGGAGGTGGGAGTTAGAGGTGACCCGAATGAGATGAGGTGGAGTCAAAAGAGGAGAGAGCAAGCTAGCCAGTAATCACTTCCTTATGTGCACTCCACAGTCTGGACTGCTTAGTGATGTTCACGGAGTTATACAGAGAGGAGAAGAGCGAGGAAGGAGACAGAGGTGGCTAGGAGGATAAAAGGGGGAAACGAAAAGGAGAGAACAGATCCAGCCAGTAATCAGTTCCCTAAGTGTTCTCCACTGTCTGGAACACACAGAGCTTCACAGAGTTGGGTAGAGAAGAGAAGGGGGAGGGAGGAGACAGAGGCGACCTGGTGGAGAAAAAGGAGAGTGCAAAAGAGGAGAGAGCAGTCAAGCCAGTAATCTCTCTCCCAAGTAAAAATGGGTACTGAAGATTGGGTTTTTAAAGGTACAAAATTGATAAATACAAAAAGCAAAGATTAAAAATCCAGAGTAGAGTTTGGATTTTCAAAAATACAATATTAAAGAAAAGAAGAAGAAAAAAAAAACCAAAGTCACAAAAATTATTAAAATATATATATATATATGTGAAGTTTGCTTTAAAAAAATAGGGTCTTTTTTTTGAAAAGTAATAGTAGGTTATAAAAATGAAAATTAAGGAGTAATAGAGGACTTAAAAATTTTAAAAAGTTTAAAGAAAAGAATGATCATAAAAATAGTAAAAATATATCTAGGACTTTCTCTGGTGGTGTTGTGGGCAGGGTGGGATCAGTTCATTTTCAGATAGTTCCTTGGTCCGGCTTATATTTCTCAAGATCTATAGGCCCCTTCCTATGTAGTCGGTACTAACTACAGGGTTTTAATCTATTGCACCTGTCACTTCCAAGGTGGTTTCCTCTGTTTTAGCTTCTTCTGTTTACTGGTCTCTTCAGTGTCTGATTTCCACCCTGACACAAGGGGGGCGGTGGTGGACACTTTTTTTAGGCTCACTTGTTCAGTTGCACTGTGGGGAGGGAGGGACGCTGCAAACAAATAACACAGGCGTGTGCTCGCAGTGCCTCAGCCACACTGGGCCTGCCCCCACTCACAGCATGTGTGCCCTCCCTGCCCACACAGCTCAGGCTCTAGGTTGCTCTGCCGGGAACCGTCCGAGGCGGCTCTGGGCTGCATACACCTCCCAGGTCTAAGCCGCTCAGGTTCAGGCACTCGGGTAGTCCTCAGAAGCGCAGACTTGGTTGGGCCTGCGTTTTGTGCCCTTCCCAGGTCTGAACAGCTCAGGTGATGAGGTGTTTGGCGAGCGTGGTCACTGCGACTTATCACCTCTCCCATTCCTGCTGCTCAGTTTTCTGGGTGTACAACTGGTGCACCTTCTCAGGCGGAAGATGACTGTCCAGAACCCCAAGAAGTCTTAGTTAGCAAAGAAGCCTGCAGTTTGGTAGATAATGTCTCCCTGGGGCTGCGATTGCCCCCTTCCGGCTCTGGCTGCCTGTCACTGGAGGGGGATGGTCTGCAGCCTAATTCTGTTCAGTCCTTTGTTATGTGTGCAGTCCTGGCGGTGTCTTATGTTAGAGCTTTTTGCGTGGTAGCTAATCCCACAGTCTGGTTTGCTAGCCCAAGTTAGTTCGCTTTTATTACCCTCGGGGCATTCAGGCCCGATCCTTATTCTAAGCAATGCAGCCTGTGCCTCCCTGCCCAGACCCCGCTTGCTAGTGGCGGATGCAGGCATCTGCGCTGCTTCTCCGCTGGGGGAGTTACCGTTGGGCTCGTAATCTGTGGGTTTTAATTATTTATTTATTTTTCCTCCCTGTTATGTTGCCCTCTGTGCTTCCAAGGCTCACCACAGACTCGGCAGTGAGAGTGTTTCCTGGTGTTTGGAAACTTCTCTCTTTTTAAGACTCCCTTCCCGGGATGGAGCTCCGTCCCTACCTCTTTTGTCTCTTTTTTTGTCTTTTGTATTTTTTCCTACCTCTTTTCGAAGACAATGGGCTGCTTTTCTGGGTACCTGATGTCCTCTGCCAGCATTCAGAAGTTGTTTTGTGGCATTTACTCAGCATTTAAATGTTCTTTTGATGAATTTGTGGGGGAGAATGTGGTCTCCCCGTCCTATTCTTCTTCCATCGTAGGACCGCCCTCGTTTATATGATTTAAAGTCTTTAAATTTTCTCAGGTTTGTTTTCTCATCCAAGATATAGTCTATTTTTGTATCTGTTCCAGGTGCAATTTTAAGAATGTCTATTCTGGTGTTGTTGGATGGAATGTTTTACAAATGTCACTTAATTATAATTGATTGTGTTGGACAGTTCTTATATAACCTTTCTGACTTTCTACTATTTCTATTGATTGAAGGGAGAGTTTTTGTTTCTCCTGTCTTCATCTACATGAAACTGACATATAGCATTATGTAAGTTTAAAGTGTGTAATATGATAATTTGATACACATATATTGTGAAATGATTACCACAATAGAGTTAGTTGACATCTCCATCACCTCACATTTTTCCTTTTTCCTTTTGGTGATAGGAACATTTGTGACTTACTCTTTTCTCAGTTTTCAAGTATGCAGTACTGTTAACTGTAGTTACCATGCTATACCTTGGATCTCTAGAACTTAGTCATCTTATAACTAGAAGTTTATACCCTTTAATTAGTACTTCCCTATTTCTCCAGACTCCAGCCCCTGGCAACCAGCATTCTGCTTAGAAAGAAGTTTTGAAGTTTTGCAATATACCTGTATATTTGTCTATTTTTTCTTTTAGTTTTGTCAGTTTTTCTTTATGTATTTTGAAGCTCTGTTCTTAGGTGCATACGGATTTAGGGTTATTTTGTTCCTTTTCATAAATTGACTCTTTTAACATTATGTGGTTTCCCCTCTAGCCTTGGTTGATTTCTTTGCTCTGAAGTCTACTTTTGTATTAAGTATACCACCTCTGTTTTACCTTGATTAATGTTCATGTGGTATATCTTTACCTTTTTACTTTTTAAACTGCAAAATTCATTACATTTGAATAAGTATCTTATAAACAGAATATGGATAGGTCATTAAATCTATTCTGACAACTTTTGTCTTTTAAATTGAAGTATAAACTTCATTTATACTGAATATGATTATACATAAATTTGAGTTTAATTTTAACATTTGTTATTTATCTTATTTCTTCCTTTTTATTCCTTTGTTTTTCTTTCCCTGACTCCTTTTGTTTTCTTTGAATGTCTTTAGTATTTCTTTCTAGTTTGTCTATTGTATGTTTTACTACATTTCTTTATATAGTTGATGTAGTGATTGCTCTATAAGTTACACATATTTGACTTTTCATAGATCTTGTCTACCTCAAATGGAATTTCAACACCTTACTACCATATAGGCCCTAAAAAAATTCCTGAAGAAAATCAATATTTTTGATTTAACTATGTGTTGCAGACCCATTCTTATAACTCTTCTATTTCTCAGAAAGACATTACCCAACATATAAATGTTAATATCTTATAAGTTATTACGGAAATATATATATTTTATTTTAAAGTCTAAAATAATTATAATGTAACTATTTTAGAAATGATGAATTATATTATAAAATAATTCATGTGTGAAGAATAGAAATTTATTAATATTGAGCTTATTTATGAGGAGAAAATTAAATTAAACTTTTATTTTCAGGGTTTTTTTTTCCTCTCCAAATAACTAAATAAATGAGTGAATTAGCAAACATTGAACATAGAAAATAAGTGACAAATCACACCTTGGTCACAAGACTTCCCTATTGGTACAGTGGATAGGAATTCACCTGCAAATGCAGGAAACATGGATTCGATCCCTGGTCCAGGAAGATTCCACTGGCTGGGGAACAACTAACCCCGTGTGCCGCAAATACTAAGCCCACGCTGTAGAGTCCACGGCTTGCAACTACCGAAGCCCATGTCCTAGAGCCTGTGCTCCACAATAGGAAGCCCACACTGCAATGCAGAGCAGCCCCTGCTGGCTCAACTAGAGAGAGCCCGTGTGCAGCAGCAAAGACCTGTCACAGCCAACATAAATTTAGAAAAATAGTAATAAAATGAAAATAAAGAGTAAAAAACAACACAAAAAACCTTGTTCACAGAAAACCTATCACTTATGATGCTTGTAATTAGTCTCTGGAAAAAGAAAATCACCCATTTATTGCCTTTTTTTTTACATAATTATGAATAAAAATTTTGTCTACCATTTAATGTCTAACAGTATTTTAGAGCAGGAATGAAAGTGTTATTTTTATTATGACAATATCAGGCAATATTTATATTCTACTTTTTCCATATGTGAAGTGATACTTCTCAGCAACTGTGTGAAGTAGGTTTTATCCTCATTTTAAACAAGAAAACTGAAAAATAGAGAGCATTTTTGAAGTTCATACACTTTGAGTGGAAAAGGCAGGATTTTGAGTATTTTCGTTTCAGAACCCATAGTCTGAACTGTTGTATCATCTGGTTTCTAGAGGAGAGGGCAGTAGTATTATAGTATTTTCATCCTGAGACTTTTTAGAATATACAACTATTACATTAATAAGAAAAAAAAAAAGCCAATAGATTATATGAGGTGTGTGTGTGTATGTGGATACAGATATCTGTATATAATTTTTGCTCAAAGTAACTTCCAAATAAGGTTAAGGATTTTTTGTTGGTTCCCTAATGGGAAAAAAAAATCCCATTAGGCATTAGTAGATTCTAACACTTTGCGTTTACTTTCCGGCTTCACTCTGATCTCTTTAAACACAGAAGCATACACAAATAGCATGAAACAACCGTCAAGTGCTGAATGCCACCTCTGAGAAAGGTCACAGGTTTACAGTCTTACAACTTTAATGAGCACAGTCCAAGCTGGCAGTGTTTTGCATATCATTATGATCTCTTCGTAGAGGTGATCTTTCCTTGTACAATATTCCATTGTTTTGAGCTGAAGACTACTGTACACCAATTATCAGAATTGTTATTTTATTCTTTGATGTCTATTTCTTTCCCCTTCTTCTTCAAATGTCATTTTCTGTAAAAGTGAGCTGAAAAGAAGGCTAGGCAAATCAAATAATTGCATGTTCCAGTGTTCTGAAAATAAAAAATGACTTTGCTGCTTACAGAATATTGAAAAGGTATTTCTCATTATAGAAGTATACTTTACTTATTCTGCAGTAGAAAATATTGAAATAGTTAACTACTTAATCTTCAAATAATTTGAAAATTCATATGTGATGTGGAATGTCTTAATAGTAATTCAAACTTTGGATGGGAAAATGCTCTGTGTGCTTTGTGATGAGAAGGTAGATTGTCTTCAACCATTCCTCATAGAATTTCTGTCTCTTTCTAGATACCGACAAAACAAAAAATTATAGCCTGTCCCTTTGTAGCATTTAAAAATGATTTATTAAGATGTCTGAAACAGAATTTTTTCCACCATCAAACTTATTCTTCCAGTAACTCCCTTAAATTATTTTAGTGTATTCTTTGTTGGAATTTTGAAGATTGTTTTTATTTTAAGGGTGGACACAATGCTATGGAAGGAGAGTGTCCAGAAATTGGTGGACTTGGGCAACTTACTATTTTAGTAGGCATTTAGAAAAATAAATCTTGGTACACATTCTTATGTACACAGATAGGAGTTCTGGTAGTTCTAATATGTGCTCAGTAAATATTATAATGCTGGAAAATGCATAGCAACGGTTGTCTCAGTTAGATTAACCTTCCGTATTGTTGCACTGGCTGCAGAGACAGTCTGTTTGCATAGCTTTACAGAACCTCACTTACCATACACTGCTAAACCCCGAGTCCCAGTGTTTTCACCAGTGTATTATAATCCAGTGAAATCAAAGATGAAGTTATGGCCATAAAATATCACTTCTATATGTATTAATAGATCTGACTTCAACAAAAGAAGTTGAATTTCTGGCAATTTTCTATTGTACCAGAGAGACAAAGATGGAAGTGTACTTTATGTTAGCAGACTGAGAGAGACAATTAATCTGATATATGATTTTGTTTTCATATGAATCACAGTTTGCTAATAATAGACACAGCATTTCTTGGGATAGATTTCCCTCTTTCTAGAGTTTTTATCAGGGCTTTCAGCAAATATGCTCTCCTTCTCTTGATTTCCCAGTATACTCCAGGCTCAGTGACTTACTCATATGATATGAATTATTTAAATTAGTAAGAATTATTAAGGAGTAAACAATCTTGATATTTCCAACTAGTCCTCAGAATAATGCACCTAAATTTCCCTTTGCTTTAAAGAAAAGAGGGAAGATGTGAATATTCAGTTGAACAACTCACCCCGTAATATTGCATGACAGTCAATATAATATTTTTGAAATATGTAGGAGTAAGAATTCTTCAAAAAATACATAGGAGTGCAAGTTCTATCAGTTCCTTTGATAATTATTTTAAATCACCAAATATCAACAGACAGCATTTTATGTTTTATATATACATATCTATATGTATATCCTGTAGGCATATATATATACACATATATACACACACATGTATATGTATATTATTGTTCTTCAGTCCCTCAGTGCTGTTTGACTCTTTGTGACCACATGGACTGCAGCATGCACACTTCCCTGTCCTTCACTATCTCCCAGAGTTTGCTCAAACTCATGTCCATTGAATTGGTGATGTCATCCAACCATCTCATCCTCTGTTACTCCCTTCTCCTCATGCCTTCAATCTTTCCCAGCATCAGGGTCTTTTCTAGTGAGTCAGCTGTTCGCATCAGGTAGACAAAATATTGGAGCTTCAGCTTCAGCATCAGTCCTTCCAATGAATATTTAGGGGTTGATTTCCTTTAGGATTCACTGGTTTAATGTCCTTGCAGTCCAAGGGACTCTCAAGAGTCTTCTCTAGCACCAGCACCACAGTTTGAAAGCATCAATTCTTCAGTGCTCAGCTTTCTTTATGGTCCAAATCTCACATCTGTACATGAATATTGGGAAAACCATAGATTTGACTGTATGGACCTTTGTTGGCAAAGTAATGTCTCTACTTTTTAAAACACTGTCTAAAATCCCATGGACGGAGGAGCCTGGTGGGCTGCAGTCCATGGGGTCACTAAGGGTTGGACGCAACTGAGCTACTTCCCTTTCACTTTTCACTTTTGTGCATTGGAGAAGGAAATGGCAACCCACTCCAGTGTTCTTGCCTGGAGAATTCCATGGACTCTATAGTCCATGGAGTCACAAAGAGTCAGACACAACTGAGCGACTTTCACTTTGACTAAAATCAAAGGCTTTACCGTAATCAATAAAGCAGAAGTAGGTATTTTTTTAAATTCCCTTGCTTTTTCTTTGATTCAATGGATATTGGCAATTTGACCTCTGGTTCCTCTGCCTTTTCTAAATCCAGCTTGTACACATGCAAGTTCTTGGTTCATGTACTGCTGAAGCCTAACTTGAAGGATTTTGAGCATTACCTTGCTAGCATGTGAAATGAGCACAATTGTGCAGTAGTTTGAACATTCTTTGGCATTGCCCTCCTTTGGGATTAGAATGAAAACTGACCTTTTCCTGTCCTGTGGCCATTGCTGAGTTTTGCAGATTTCATGACATATTGAGTGCAGCACTTTAACAGCATCATCTTTTAGGATTTGAATAGCTCAGCTGGAATTCCATCACCTCCACCGAGTTTGTTCTTAGTAATGCTTCCTAAGGCCCACTTGACTTCACACCAGGATGTCTGGCTATAGGTGAGTGACCGTTGTAGTTATCTGAGTCATTAAAACCTATCTTGAATAGGTCTTCTGTGTATTCGTGCCATCTCTTCTTAATCTCTTCTGCTTCTGTTAGGTCCTTGCTGTTTCTGTCCTTAACTGTGCCCATCCTTGCATGAAATTTTCCCTTGGTATCTCCAATTTTCTTGAAGCAATCTCTAGTCTTTCCCATTCTTTTGTTTTTCCTCTATTTCCTTGAATATGTTTGTATATGTATATATATAATAACTTCTTATATTTATTTTATATTATATATAATAACTTCTTTTTCTGGCAATAGTTGGAAAAATCAAAGCAAAGCAGAAAAATATATGAGCAGATTTTAAAAACTGACAAAGCTGAGACAACAGTTGCATGTTTACATAGGCCAGAGTGTGCTCATGTGATACTCTGTACTAAGAACACTAAAATGAATAAGGAATGATTTCTGTTCTGGAGGATTTGAGGAGGTGGAGTGATGAGGAGACACATTTATGAACAATTAATTCGATAACTAGATATATCAAGTTGAAGCACAGAGGAATTAATTGTTTATGCAGGCTGTATAGCTGGGAAGAATAAAGAGGAAACATCATACAGAAAAGCACAGAAGTCTGAATCTTTATGTCTGTTATCTGAGGTTGGAGAATCCTCCTCAGTGTGCCTGAAACATTGAGTGTAGGAAAGAGGTGAAAAAAAACCCAAGCAACGGACTCTGAAGACCCTGATGCCAGGCTGAAGGATCCTTGCTTTATTGGAAAGGACGAGACATAGAAAGAAGGCTGGCTGACACTTAAAAATTGGTTGATAAAAATACTGAACTTGAGTAACAAAAATATATCAAATATGTCTACATGATGTGGGATGTTTACTGATAAAGGTTTTTAGGAAATCTTATTTTATATTGGACTACCTGATTTTTCAGTACCCCCCTCACCCCCACACACAATAATTCACTTTCTACTTTCTAGCAGATCAAGGCTTATTTTAAAAATACTCACAAATTTACTTTCCTTGACTGACCCATTCTGTGACATTTATATATGAAAAGTAACACAAAATAAAGTGACCACAACAAAATATTTTTCCACATTAGCTTTTGACAGCAAACTGACATGGAGTATTCAACAACTATATGCAGAGTTGAGATAAGGTATTTATTTTCATGGAAAAAAATTCTCTTCATCAAGAAATATTAAACTCTTAAGGGAGGTGAACATATGTTCCAAAACCATAACTTTGTCCTAAAGAGAATTTGAAGAATGCCAGTTCTCCCATGATGACTTTACCCAGAATTTTAATTACCTCATTAAAAGGAGATTTGCCATGTTAGTAAATCAAAGCATTTAGAACAAGATAAATCGAAATTTCCAAAAAGAAAAAAAAAATTTACGTGCTTCAATAGATACTTGAAAGCCTTTGTGTATACACGAAGAGCTTAGAGGAAAATTTATTCAAATACTTAAGATGGTAAGTAACCCTCATATGTAAATATGTTTCATTCCAAAAATATCACTGTTTGGTGGAAGTTTAGAACAAGATTAAATGCATTTTAAGATGTGGAAACATTTTGATTGAGCAGCCATATCCCCTCCCCCTTAAAAAAAGGGAAACGATAAAGGTTGGATTTTCGGGACAAAATAATGTCAAAGATCGCAAAGATTTACATGTGTGTTAAAGGAAAACCTTTAGCATTCTTGTGCAGCTGTAAAGAGCTCTATGAATTTGGACATCAGCCAATGGGCTTCCATTGGCAAGGCTGTTCTGTGTTCAGACAGCTGCACAGATAGGTAAGATTCAAACTGTTTATCAAGTGTTACACCTCATAGACCTAGCAAGTAAGTGCAAACCTAGCGCAAAAGTGACAAAAATCACACTCAGAAACTACTGCCTGGGTATCTGGTCATTTCTTAGTTTGTGTCCTTGGCAGAAAGCACCACAACAGAACTCCTCTGTCAACCCAGACCTGGTATTCACCTCACCCTCTTGATAGCAATTTAATGCCTTCTATGTTTTGAATGTTGAGGAGAAAGCTGTAAACACTACACCCAAGGCTCCTTTTCTCAGATAACTTATAAAAGAGGTATCGATGAAAGAGTACAGAAAGAAATGAGGTAATTACAGGTTGTGATGATTCTTGTGAAACAAAGATCAACAAGGTGATGCCTAAGAAATTAATCAGGGAGAGGTCGATTTAGAGAAAGTAATGAGTCAATAAAAAGTTACAATTGAGTCAAAGACCCCCTAAGTATATGATTGTGCTACATGTTTTAAAAAGTCATGGAGGAAGAATTCCAAGGGAAGGGCAACCCCTATAAGGGGGAAAGGACCTTTTGTTTATTCAACAAATATTATAAACATTTCCTAAATGCCAAACTCAATGTCAAGTGTAAAATTCATATCCTTGACCTAACAAGGTATTTTGGAGAAATAGGGGAGACACGTATATAAGCTCTGTTGACTTAGGTTGCTAGTGAGTCATTAGTGAGTTAAGGAGATTCAGGCAAATGATGCATTTTATTTGGGTTGAGGGGAGAGAGAAGAAAGGCAGCTATTAATGCCTAAGGTAAGTGTTTAGTTGTGTCCAACTCTCTGCGAACCTATGGACTGTAGCCCGCCAGACTCCTCTGTCCATGGGATTCTCCAGGCAAGAATACTGGAGTGGGTTGCCACTTCCTTCCCCAGGGGCTCTTCCTGACCCAGGCATTGAAACTGCATCTCTTTCGTCTCCTGCATTGGCAGGGGGGTTCTTTACTACTTGCACCACTTGGGAAGTATTAATAGCTAGGAAAGTGTTAAAAATATTGGTGTGCTTCCATCTAATGCTGTTTGTTTGAATCAGCCAGCTAGCAGACAGATTAACTGTTTCCTGTAGCTTCATTAAGACCACCAAGAAGCAACATAATGACCAGCTGTACATTCAGATTATCTACAGGTATCCATGACAACCAGTACTAATCAGCTTGCTCTGGGTTCATCACTTCTTAGAGACTTGCTCAGATATGTCTTAGAAGAACTTCTAGTCCAGAAAGCCTAAGTGAAATGACAGAAAGGAAAGCTAGCATAATCTGATAGCTTTTGTTCAGAAACTTTCATAGGAAATCTCTGATCCAACGAGGACTCATTATTTTGGCCATGTTCTGAGATTATGTGACACTTTGGGATGGCACTGCTGTCATATGTGTTCTGGTTTAGCTTCTGTAGCTCACGGGTCATTTGAGACAGCTTGACCTTTGAGAATCACATGAATTTGGCTAAATGCGCCCCCCTCCCCACACCCCCCGGGTATTTGAAGAGCAAGAAACTTGAACAGCACAGAAAGCTCCCAAGGAGAAACGTGGCTAACATTTTTCCTAATCTTTTTGTCTCGGAGAGTTACCTGAATTTCTCAGAAGAAATTCTGGAAATGACTCATTTAATCATTTTTGAGAGTTCTTATCCTTTTCCTCATCTAGTTGTTCCCAATGAGGACCATTAATCACCAGGCATTTGTGTGTTACCAACTTTACTGAAGCCACAGGTAATGGAAAGGGCAAGTCTAGATCAGATGATCTATCGAGCTGAATCAGCTTTCTGTTTCTGTGGAGTTTCTTGGGCAATTTCATCAACTCAAATTCTAAGCTTTTGCCCCATTTCTTGTCTCTCTTCTCTTCCCTTTTTACTGCTTCCACTAACTCCAACAACATGCTGTAAAAAGGTTTGTTAACACTGCTCTGTCAATCAGGGCTTGGCACTACCGGGATGGGGGGCTGTTGGGAAGGTGACCCAAAAAGACTTGCCTACCCCAGGGTGTCTCTCTCATCCGAGTGTCTCCAGTTCACCCTGTACAGCCATTCTTTGTCTTATTCATGACCTCTCAGTTCAGTTCCGTTCAGTTCAGTCGCTCAGTCGTGTCCCACTCTTTGCAACCCCATGAATCGCAGCACGCCAGGCCTGTCTGTCCATCACCATCACCTGGAGTTCACTCAAACTCACGTCCATCGAGTCGGTGATGCCATCCAGACATCTCATCGTCTGTCATCCCCTTCTCCTCCTGCCCCCAAACCCTCCCAGCATCAGAGTCTTTTCCAATGAGTCAACTCGTCACATGAGGTGGCCAAAGTACTGGAGTTTCAGCTTTAGTATCATTCCTTCCAAAGAAATCCCAGGGTTGATCTCCTTCAGAATGGACTGGTTGGATCTCCTTGCAGTCCAAGGGACTCTCAAGAGTCTTCTCCAACACCACAGTTCAAAAGCATCAATTCTTCGGCGCTCAGCCTTCTTCACAGTCCAACTCTCACATCCATACATGACTACTGGAAAAACCATAGCCTTGACTAGATGGAGCTTAGTTGGCAAAGTAATATCTCTGCTTTTGAATATGCTATCCAGGTTGGTCATAACTTCTCTTCCAAGGAGTAAGCGTCTTTTAATTTCATGGCTGCAATCACCATCTGCAATGATTTTGGAGCCCCCCGAAATAAAGTCTGACATTGTTTCCACTGTTTCCCCATGACCAACCTAGACAGCATATTAAAAAGGAGAAACATTACTTTGCCAACAAAGGTCCATTTAGTCAAGGCTATGGTTTTTCCAGTGGTCACGTATGGATGTGAGAGTTGGACTATAAAGAAAGCTGAGCGCTGAAGAATTGATGATTTTGAATTGTGGTGTTGGAGAAGACTCTTGAGAGTCCCTACTGCAAGGAGAGCCAACCAGTCCATGCTAAAGGAGATCAGTCCTGTGTGTTCATTGGAAGAACTGATGCTGAAGCTGAAACTCCAATACTTTGGCCACCTGATGTGAAGAGCTGACTCATTTGAAAAGACTCTGATTCTGGGAAAGATTGAGGGCAGGAGGAGAAGGGGACGACAGAGGATGAGATGGCTGGATGGCATCGCTGACTCGATGGACATGGGTTTGGGTGGACTCTGGGAGTTGGTGATGGGCAGGGAGGCCTGGTGTGCTGTGATTCATGGGGTCGCAAAGAGTCGGACACGACTGAGCGACTGAACTGAACTGAAGGGACAGACAGGAGTAAGAGTGTCACATAGGCTACTTCTAGGAAGGAAGCATCATCTATTATGGCTCAAGCTTGATAACTGGGGTGAGACTGAGGATGTGTTCAGATAAAGGACAGGAACTTTGCAGCCACAGAGTGAAAGGAGGCATTCCAAAGAAGGATACATTTCTGCACAAACATGTGGCTCATACAGTGCCGAAGACAAACTTTGTTGGTTTTCCAGTTTTACCTGAGGCTGTCTTTTATTCTATAGCTTGAACTGAATCAGTGACCCTGCCTGAAACTTAGAAGTATTTTGTGGACAAAATACCCTGTGATCTTGCTGAAGCAAAGTAGTTTGGTTAACTCTATATTATAGCCAGGGGCAAGAGTTGGTATTCGATATAAAGTTTGTTGCCTTGCTTTTCACTTGCCCTTAAGAGTTTTCACAATCAATATAATCTATAGTTCTTCCCCTAAAAGGACTCAGTAGACCACTGTACCTCCTTCACATTGATTTACTTAAAATTCTAGTTTTAGAAGAGAGAGGTTAGTCCTTAGCCTTCCCAAATACAGTGAAGATAGTTAATGAAAAATGTCAGGGGTACAAATTAAAGGAATGGGGATTATTTGGTATCTTATTCATCTTCAGAACATTTATCAATCCTCTTTCTTTAAACAAAGAATCATTGAGATTAAGAAGTAATATATGTTTAAACTTCTGAAACTGTTTTTAAGATATTTAAAGTTATGGTAATTTTATCTTGATTTTCCTCTTAAGTTATACATTTTGGGAAAAAAATGGTATTACTTCCTTTGTTTATTTAAAGAAAAACACATTTCTGAATTTATATGTAAAAATTTAAGACATATTGAACAGTATAAAAGCAAAACTAAAAGTGCCCTGAATTATCTACTACTACTTATGTAACTGGACTTCCCTGGTGTCACAGTGGTAAAGAACATGCCTGCCAGTTCAGGAGATACAAGTTCGATCCCTGGGGTCAGAAAGATTCCCTGGAGAAGGAAATGGCTACCCACTCCAGTATTCTTGCCTGGGGAATCCCATGGACAGAGGAGTCTGGCAGGCTAAGTCCATGGGGTCACAAAAGAGTTGGATATGACTTAGTAACTAAACAACAACTCAGGTAACTATGCTGGTAATTACTCAGAATTATCCATTATCAATATATTTTCTACTTCCTCTATTCAGACATATTAATGCATATGTAAATTTACACTACCATACTTGCATGTGGTGTATGTGAAGATGTTTACACCTAAATCAAATCTGTCAAATGCTGGATAGTTTTAAATGATGCTTTGTCACTTAATTTGTCATTGACTGTTCTTCAAAAATATGAATTTTGAGAAATCCAGAAGATAAGAACATATGGATGCACCATATTTTATTTTGAAGGTGAAAGTGAAGTTGCTCAGTCATGTCCGACTCTTTGTGACCCCATGGACTGCAGCCTCCCAGGCTCTTCCATCCATGGGATTTTCCAGGCAAGAGTACTGGAGTGGGTTGCCATTTCCTTCTCCAGGGAATCTTCCCGACTCAGGGATTGAACCTGGGTCTCCCACATTGCAGGTGGACACTTTACCCTCTAAGCTACCAGGGAAGCTGGATATTTTATTTTACTATCCTATATTTTGGGGCATTTCAGATGTTTCCAATTATCTGTTATTAAAAATAAGAGTACAGTGAACGCTTTTGTAAATCAACTTTCTACTCACCTTTGAGGATGTCTGGAGTAAATGTCATGAGTGATTATTTTTGCTTTTTTTAAAATGAAGTATACTTGATATACAATATGAGTTGCATGTGTACAATATAGTAGTTCATAATTTTTTAAGGTTATATTCCACTTACATTTATAATAAAATATTGGCTATATTCTCCATGTTGTACAGTATAACCTTGTAGCTCATTTTATACCTAATAGTTTGTGCTTCTTAATCCACTACCCCTACATCACCCCTTCCCCTTCCATCTCCTCAAAGATGACCACTAGTTTCTCTCTATATTTGTAAGTCTGCTTCTTTTCTGTTATATTCACTACTTTGTTGTATATTTTAGAGTCCACATATAAGTGATGTCATACTGAATTTGTCTTTTTTTGTCTGTCTTATTTCACTTAGCACAGTGAAGTGAAGTAGCTCAGTCGTGTCTAACTCTTTGCAACCCCATGGACTGTAGCCTACCAGGCTCCTCTGTCCATGGGATTCCAGGCAAGAATACTGGAGTTGGTTGCCATTTCCTTCTCCAGGGAATCTTCCTGACCCAGGGATTGAACCCAGGTCTCCCGCATTGCAGGCAGATGCTTTACTGTCTGAGCTTAGCATAATGCCCTCCAAGTTCATCCTCGTTGTTCAAGAGACAAAATTTCATTCTTTTTTATGGCTGAGTAGTATTCCAAATAAATAGCTATTTAAAAATAATGTTTGGTACATATTTTCAACTTTCCCTCTGGAAGAAGTGTATCAGTTTCTCCCTGTCACAAGGGTGCTATCTCATTGTATTCTCATGTACTCTTCAGAATATAATGCTAAGAACAATGCTGGGCAAAACTGCCTCTGATTGTTTTAATTTTATTTTTATCTTTGTCTCTGATAGTCAAAGATCAGTGATACATAAGATATATTTCTTATATCAGTGCTCTCTAAGACATATTCATTTTCCTTTCCTTCCTTTAAGCCTTGAAAAGTAATGGTAATAGTTACCTTGTGGGGAAGTTAGGACATATAAATATGTATGAGCATGCTATATACATGTTAGGAATTATTATTGCTTTTAAGCTGTATGTCAAGATGGAGAAATCTTCATTAAGTGAGAGTCAGTTGTAAATAGCATGCCCCCTGCTGTCTCCTTTCCTGTCCTCGTGTGAAATGAGGCCCTTGGGGCCCACGTTGCACTTACTCAGGTCTCTTCTGATTTTAACCACAGCTGTGGTGGACAGAGCATGGAAGCTCAGATTCTTCTCTTCCTGCCAGGATTTTGCTGCAACACTTGCGTTGTCTCTCTGCAGTCCTCCCCAGAGCCTTCTTCAATGCACGCGTCCCCCAGCTGGTTCACACTGGGGAACCCAAAGGTGCAGGGCTGAAGGAGGATGGATGCCCAATGGGAGGAGCCAGTGAAAAAGTGTTCCTCATCATTCAGATGATCGTTGCTGGGTCCAGGGGACCAAGGGAATGTGCCCCAGCGAACCTGTGCTCTGTCTCTTTGGATCGCAGTGTCCGGGAATCCCTGCTGACATAGTGTTAAACCTGCTCCCAGGGTCTCTGCCAGCGCTCGGGTTGGACTTCTCAGGAAGCAGTTTCTGAGGAGCTTAGCACGCAGCCTGTTTAGAAAGAAGTGGTCTTGAGATGGAAACCTGGAGAAGCTCAGGGAAGGAAGCGGGACTGGGCAGAGAGTGAAGTTGAGCTGTGTTGCAGAACTTCCCAGGTGGTAGTTAGTGGTAAAGAATCCACTTGCCGATGAAGGAGACCCAAGAGATGCAGGTTCAATCCCTGGGTGAGGAAGATTCCCTGGAGGCGGGAATGGCTACCCACTCCAGTATTCTTGCCTGGAAAAATCCCAAGGACAGAGGAGCCTGGCGGGCTACAGCCCATGGGGTCGCAGAGAGTAGGAAGGACTTAGTGACTGACCACACATGCACACAGGTCCAGCAAAAGTCTTAGCTGACTGCCTGGGAGCTCGGGACCTAGAATTGGGCCAGGTGGGGCAGTCCTGTTTAGTCTCACATCAGTCAGTCATTGAATGTGGGATGCCCCTGGAATGCGCATGACCTTAGGTGAGACAGCTGAGCAGTCCTTAATGGGGCTAACAATGAGCAATGATCTACCTGCCTGCAGTGACCCTGTAGGATCAGGCAAAAAGAAGGGGGTTTGGTATCACATTACAGGGCTCACTTCAGCAGACCCCTTCCTAAGAGTCTGTCCTCACAAGAGGATATAAGCTCTCTGGTACACACACCCTGCCACCAAGTGTGGCCAAGGAGAGGCTGATGGCAGGGAATGGGGCATTGGGGGTGAGCTTGAATTCTTGAGCCGGGATTTCTATATGTGTGTGTATGAAGACCTTTGAGATGTGGGATGTAGCTGGCGTAGGAAGGAAAATGGAACAGGGTCAGGCCTAAGGCTGGGGACTGGCTCTTCTCGCACTTCATGCTCTAGTGAAGTGCCCCCAAAGGTCAGAGGATTGTACATTTGAACCAGGCCTCCCAGGTTGTTCTGCAGGAATATTTGCCAAGGCAGAAGAGTAGAGAACCTATTTCATTTAACAGTGTATTAACTTTAAATATTTAAAAATCTTTAGATAAATAGAAGAGGGGGTCCAGTTTGTACTATTGTGTTGAGTCCTGCAAATGTGGCAGGGGACTGTAGCTGACGGTTTCCCCCTGTTGAATCACTTCTGGATAAATTCAGTAGTACAGTTTTACAGGGCACAGGTTCACTTCGTAAAATTTCTCCCAACTGAAATCCTTAAATTTAATTGTTTCATATTACTCTTCAGTTTACCTGCTTCAGAAAAAGATAATGGGGCCTAGAGACTTCCTCCTTAGGAATTATGGTCATATTCATTTCACCCACTGGAGTCAGTCATATGATCCCCCTTGCCCATGCTCTGATGCACAGGCTTTGGAGTAGCTATTTTTACTGGGTCGTTTTCCAGTATCCTGTGGGCCAGTGGGAGCCATGCTGGGAAACAATCACATTTTCATGACCAGATCGAACTCCCAGCTGCTAAACTCCTTTAGGGTAAGAGAAGAGCAGCCCTTGCTAAAGATGGAAGAACTTTCTTAGAGACATTAGGTTTTTTTTTTTGATGCACATGGCCCATTTCCCTTCTCAGCTGGAATCCAATCTAAAGTAGGTGGTTTATCCCCCTTTATTGTCTCACATAAGCTAGAATTCTTGCTCACTTGCTCTTCTTGTTTCTAGTAGACATGTATTGTTTTTGCTCACCCTGAAACATGTCCCCTTTACTTTAGCGATCTCCCCTCCTGCTCAGGTCATGGGTCTGGGAGAGCTGTCAATCACAGTGATCTGCGTTCCTTCCCCTGCGTAGGGAGTGGGTGAAGGGAGTGTCCATAATCCTGGCACATTTGGATAATCTTTGCCGGGTCTCTAACTTTGAGCAGAGTCACAGTTTAGGCTTAAAGTTGGTTGATACTGACTTGTTCTAAGGAAAACGTCCAGAAGAGACCTGTTATTGCTACTGAAGTCTCTCAGGGTACCCTTACTTATCCTTACTTAAGCTTGCAAGGTTGGCTTTCCTTCTGATTCTGCGAGCTACCTTGAAGCTTTCCAATAAGTTCTTTTGTTTACCTGAGTTAGCCAGAGAAGTGTCAGGCTGTTCTTTCTATTTGGAATGCCTTCCTGCAACCCAACTCTTATTTCCAACTTGACTCCCTACATTTAACACATGTTACTTTCTTGACTTGATGAGATAGTCTGCTCCCCACCCTACCCCCACCCCCATCCTAGAATTTTTCCTTGCTGGTTGCCTGTATGGCAACTCAGAAATCTCTCTGATTTACTGCAGGGAACTTTTGTTATCAGAATCACCATTGGATTTTTCTCTCCTAGTGTCTCTATTAGCTTAGTGTGATGATTAAATCTAAGAAACTAGAACTCATAGTGCTCTATGCTAATGTAGATAGCTATGTTTATCCTTTAGAAAGTTCATAAATTGGACAAAAAGCTGAAGTAAAATTAAAGTAGTGTTAAACTGTTCTGTTTCAGAAGTGTGTGTATCAGAAATTGATTGTTGTAATAATTGTCTCTAATAAACAATAGCAATCTTCAGTGGGATATAGCAATATGTGTTTATTTAGCTTCTGAGTCTGCAGGTTCAACCAATCAGGACTGGATTGGGTTCATCTCAGGTGTTCCCCTGGGTTGGGAAGATCTCTTGGAGAAGGAAATGGCAACCCACTTCACTCCAGTATTCTTGCTTGGGGAATTCCATGGACAGAGGAGCCTGGCAGGCTGCAGTCCTCGGGGTCACAAGGAGTCGGACACGACTGAGCAAGGAATGCTTTCACTTTTCATTTTCACATGTTTGCAGTCAGCTGGAGGTTGGGTAGGGGCTCTGCTGATCTTAGCTAGGCTCTCTTCCAGGTCTGGGAGGCTTCTAGGATAGCTTTGCTAGGATGACTGGGGCAACTCAGCTCTGGTTCTTGTTATTTCTCATTCCCTGGCACAAGAGGGCTACCCGGGGCATGCCTTTCTTATGATAGTGACAGAAGCAAGCTCTCATGCAAGTACCTTCCATGTGCTTGTTTGTGTCACACTCATCACAATCTTACTGGCCTAAAATGAGTTCAAATGTCTGAGTACAGGATGGGAGATTGCTATAGAGTTACAGACAAAGGTTATAGATATAGGGAAGAATGGCAAACTGAGGCCATTATTACCTTTGATCTACTACAGAAGTACTATTTTTTCTTTCTTTTCTCCCCTGCTTTTCTACATTTTATGATCTTTCTTCAAGAAACTCTACAGCCTATTTAATAAAGCAAAATTTCTAAACTGCTAATAGAACAGACTGAAATTTGTTGAATGCTTAGAACTGTATATATATATATGTTACATACATTTGACTACTCCATTGGTTAAAGTACATAGTAATTTATTAACACCAAAGTAGCTAACCTGCTTTGCATTCAGGTTATTTTCATATTTGGTAAGTACATCTTTCCCTGTTTCTATTCAGTGTGACTAGAATTGGCAACTGAGTGCTGAAATTTATTTCTTTTGTAGACTTGAATGTACCAGTAATACCCTGGTGAGGATTAAGTGCTGTGTATTATCTTGCTATGGACTGAACCTAATGAGCTGCCTACTTCTGTAAGCTGTTTACAGTGAGTTTGGAATTTCATAAAACTAGAAGACAAATCACCGGAGTCTACTCATTATCTTCTTTTTACATCAACTTTTTGGTGTCCAAGTGATTGTCATGCTTTAAGAGGGACACGAGGCATGTAACAGGTTTATTTTGAAGAAGCTGGTCATTTTTGCACTGTACCTTAGAGCTGAAACGTTGACATTCTGATCATGAAACAGAATTTACCTTGACTGTGGTCCAGTTATGAAGTCTGAAAGAGAGACCACCTCCTCAGAGAGGTCTTTCCAGATTATCCTCTAAAATATCTACTCTCTATTATTATTCCCTAACTCATTCTTGTTAGTTTCTTTCACACAGCTCTCAACCATGCATAGTTTTTTTTTTCCCATGTTCTTAACCCTTTTATTTATTTATTTTTAAAATTTTATTGGAGTATAATTGTTTTACAACATTGTGTTAGTTTCTGCTGTATAGCAAAGTGAATCAGCTATACATATACATGTATCCCTTCTTTTCTTGGATTTTTTTTTCCCCTTTAGGTCACCACAGAGCATTGAGTAGAGTTCCCTGTGCTATACAGTAGGTTCTCATTAGTCATTTTATACATAGTATCTGTGTAGTTGTTTAATTATTTGGCATCCTCCCCCATTTGCCAGACCATTTGGAATCCCAGCATGCCTTGAGGAGGATGCGGGCTTGATAGGATACAGCTACTGGCTTCTGTCCAAGGTCTAGCTCTCAGCCGCTGCTCTTCTGCCTTATGTTCTTACTTCTGGTGCTACATCTTGTCCCACTGCCTATGCTTTTCATTTTCCAGGCCATCTTCTAAAACACCTATAAAATTGTCAGAGGAACCAGAATGTTCATTTGCAAAATAATCAATGAGTATTTTGTGCTATAATCCAAAGTGCTTCCAACAGTTGACTCTTAGGAAAACCTGGCTTTTAAATGCAGACATGGATATTTGCAGCAGACATCTGCCCAATTATAATATTGGTAATACAAAAGTCTTTTTAAGTCCATACTTTATGATATGCTTTGCAGGAAAATGCTTCTTAGCAGTTTTCATGGAATCTTGTCTTTTGCACAATAAAATGAAAGGCAGTTCTCCATTTTTGTGCAGCTATTTGACAAAGTGAAATCCCCTTTTTAAGACTGAAAAGACAAAAGAGCAGTGAAGGATATTTGGTTTGTGATGATCACTTACCCGGTTGGTGAAAGCGGAAGGTGTTTCTTATGTGATAACAATTGCATTTTAAATAAGTAGCAGAGATGAGTCTCATTTTATTCAGAGATAGTAGTTGTACAAAAATCAAATTTTTGTAAATTGAATTATAATATACAATACCCATAAATATACAATATACAGTATTAAATATACAATACCCATAAATTACTTACAGGACTTTTTGTTAGTAGAATATTTGTTTTACATAATAATTGCTCAATATTCACCAATATAAATTCAGATACTTAATTACAATAGTGGTTTGTTTTAAAAAGGAATATATATCATACACATAAAAAGTACATATAAAGCACACAGATCAAATATACATATTTATTATAAGGTAATTTGTGGGAGAAAAGAAAAAAATGCATGTTTGTGAAGGACTCAGCTGTTTCTAAACTTGTAGACATAATGTTTGATACTTGAAAAGTAGTTGTATTGATTTATAAAAAATAGCATATTGTTATCTCTTAAGCTGGGCAAAAGTTAGCCACCATAAAAGAAGAAAACAGAGTTTCTTAAGTTAAGGACTAATTTTATATTTTTAGTCAAACATTTCTATGTTTGTTCAACTTGTTACTTGGAAAGTTTCAACTTGTTATTTGGGAAGTTTTACCTAAAGAATTTTATCCTTTATCACACACCATCATTTTACATAGGTGTTACTGTTGAAGTTATTTTGAACCCTTTCCTTCGTGAGTTAGAAGTTAAATGTCATGTTCCCTTTCTTTGAAATGGGCTTAAACTAATTCTCTATTTTGAACTAAAACTTTCAACGCTGCCTCCTGCTAGTAGGGTTCCAATTGGTTAAATAAATGAATAGGTGATAAATAAATACGGTTGGTCCTTGAAGAACACAAATTTGCACTGGCTTTTTTTCCCAACAGTAAATATTACAATACTACATGATCTGTGCTTTGTTGAAGCTGCAGATATGGAGCAATTGTGAATACAAAAGGCTGACTGTAATTTTTAAGTTAAACGGAAATTTTCGACCCTGCCTTGTTGAAGTGTCAACTGTATATTCTGATTACCACAGCAAATCTCTTTTTTTATTATAGGGAGTCTGATTATGAAGGTCAGATCAGGTAAACAAAGCTGCTTTTACATCTGCAAAACACACAAATCAAATATACATTTCATTGTTCTTAACTGACCAAAGAATGTACATTATATTAACTTTATTATAGTGGAGAATTGCATTCATTTTAGTCTATACACATTTTAGTGGATTGAATGGCGCCCCTCCCCCCAAATATGTCCATATCCTAATACCAAGAACCTGTGAATGTGGCCTTATTTGGTAAAAAAAAAACAAAGTCTGCAGATTTAGCTAAGTTAAAGGTCTCTGAAAAGTGAAAGTGTTGGTTGCTCAGTCATGTCTGACTATGTGTGACCCCATGAACTGTAGCCTACCAGGCTCCTCTGTCCATGTGATTTTCCAGGCAAGAATATTGGAGTGGGTAGCCCTTCCCTCCTCCAGTGAGTCTTCCTGACCCAGGGATGGAACCAGGGTCTCCTGCATTGCAGGTGGATTCTTTACCATCTGAGCCATCCTGTCGAAAAGATAAAAGGTCTCTGATGAGAGCACTCTGGATCTAGATGAGATTATCTGGGTGTGCCCTAAATCCAGTGACAAGTGTTCTTGTATCAGAAGAAAAGACACAGAAACTTTGAGACTCAGAGAAGGCCATGTGACGACAGAGGCAGAACTTGAAGAGATACGGCTGCACCTCAGGGGCCACTTGGGGCCACTGGAAGCTGGAAGAGGCAAGGAAGGATCCTTCCCTAGAGCTTTCTGGGGATGTACAGTCCTGTTGACATTTCGATCTTCCCTTCTCATCTCCAGAACTTGGAGAGAATAAATTTCTGTTCTTTTAAGCCATTGAATCTGTAGTAATTTACTTATGACAGTCTCAGGAAATGAATATATACATCATATAGGAAGAGACCAATATGTTAAAGAGAATGAAAGTGACCCAAAAGGGGTCATGGTTCTTCATGCTGGACAATGAGGAAGGAGGCAAACCATCAGGAAGTTCATCTCTTACTTCTCCACTGAAAAGAGAACTTGGATAAAACTTTCACCTACTTCTGCTACCAAGATGTAAAATACTTATTTATTAATTTTTTGTTGCAGTATATAGCATACACCCTACAAGGCAGACAAGTCTCAAGTGATAAATTTTTATATGTTTGTTTATGTTTATATACGAATGTGTTTTGAATTTCTACACACACACGCACACATACATACACATTGTTTAACTGTAACCACCACCCAGATGAGAATGCAGAGTGTTTCCAGCATACCAGAAGGAGGTCATGGTTATTTGAGGAGGCTTTATGAATGGTGGAAGAACGAAGAAAAGCTAAAAACAAGGGAGAGTGTGAAAGGTACATCCAATTAAATGCAGGTTTCAAAGGATAGCTAGAAGAGACAAGAAGGCCTTCTTCAATGGACAGTGTTTAATAATAGAAGAAAGCAACAAAAGGGGAAAGACTAGAGATCTACTCAGGAAAACTGGAAACATCAAGGGAATATTCCGGCCAAAGATGGACATAAAAAAGGATAAAAACGGTAGAAACCTAGTAGATGCTGAAGAGAATGAAAGATAACATGGAAAAACTGTATTAAAAAAGATCTTAATGAATTGGATTACTACCATGATGTGGTTAGTCACCCAGAGCCAGACATTCTGGAGTGTGAAGTCAAGTGGGCTTTAAGAAGCTGTTAATAAAGCTAGTGGATGCAATGAAATTCCAGCAGAACTATTCAGATCCCTAAAGGAGGATGCCATCAACGTTTTACACTCATTGTGTCGGCAAATCTGGAAGACCCAGCAGTGGTGACAGGGCTGGAAAAAGTCAATCCTCATCCCAGGTCCCAAGAAGGGTAGTACCAAAGAATGTGCTAAGCATTGGACAGTTGCACTCATCTCCCATGCTGGTAAGATCATGCTTAAAATCTTGCCTGCTAGGCTTCAGCATTATGCTAACCAAGAACTTCCAGATGTCCACACTGGGTTTAGAAAAGGAAGAGGAACTAGAGATCAAATTGCCAACATTTGCTGGATCATAGAAAAAACAAGGGAATTTCAGAAAAATACCCATGTTTCCTCAACTACACTAAAGCCTTTAAATGTGTAGATCATGACAAACTGTGGAAAGCTCCTAGAGAGATGGGGATACCAGACCATCTTACCTGTCTCCTGAGAAACCTGTAGACAGGTCAAGAAGCAACAGTTAGAACCCTGTATGGGACAACTGATTGGTTCAAGATCAAGAAAGGAGTACAACAGGGCTGTCTGCTGTCACCTTGCTGTTTAACCTTTATGCTGAGCACATCATGAAGAATGCTGGGCTGAATGAGTTACAATCTGGATTTGAGATAGGCAGGAGAAACATCAACTACCTCAGATATGCAGATGATACCACTCTAATAGCAGAAAGTGAAGAGGAGCTAAAGAGCTTCTTGATGAGGGTGAAGGAGGAGAGTGAGAGAGCCAGGTTTAAACTAAATATTTAAAAAACTAAGATCATGGCATCTGGCCTCATTACTGCATGGCAAATAGAAGGCGAAAAGGTGGAAGTAGTGACAGATTTCCTCTTCTTGGACTCCAAAATCACTATGGATGGTGACTGCAGCCGTAAAATCAGAAGACGATTGCTTCTTGGCAGGAAAGCGATGACAAACTTAGACATTGTGTTGAACAGCATAGACATTACTCTGCCAATAAAGGTCCATACAGTCAAGGCTATGGTCTTCCCAATGATCACGTACGGTTGTGAGAGCTGGACCATAAAGAAGGTAGAATGCCAAAGAATTTATGCCTTTGAGCTGTGGTGCTGGAGAAGACCCCTGAAAGTCCCTTGGACAGCAAGGAGATCAAACCTGAATATTAAGGAAGATCAACACTGAATATTCACTGGAAGGACTGATGCTGAAGCTGAAGCTCCAGTATTTTGGTCATCTGATGCGAACAGACAACTCATTGAAAAAGTCCCTGATGATGGGAAAGACTGAGGGCAGAAAGAGAAGAGGGCATCAGAGCATGAGATGGCTGGACGTCATCACCAATGCAATGAGCGTGAACTTGGGCAAACTCTGGGAGATGGTAAGGGACAGGGAGGCCTGGCATGCTGCAGTTCATGAGTCACAGTGTCGGACACGACTGGGCGACTGAACAACAACAACGATACGATCTAGGAGTCCCACTCCTGGGCATCTATCTGGAGAAAACCATAGTTGGAAAGGATAAGGCACCTCAGTGTTCACTGCAGCACTATTTACAGTAGCCAAGAGTTGGAAGCAACCAAAATGTCCATCCACAGATGAACGGATAAAGCAGATGCGGTATATTTATATGACGGACTGTTGACCAATAAAAAAGAATGAAGTCATGCCATTTGCAGCAACATGGATGGACCTGGAGATTGTCGTACTAAGTGAAGTAAGCCAGGCAGGCAGAGCTTTACAAGCTTTTTGCCCCTTAGATCTACCCCTCTTCTTTAATTGCAGTTACCTTTCTATTTGAACTTTAGGAAATTAGGGGCAGAAATAGTCATTCCTTCATGGGCAGAATTTAATTTTTGTATGTATTGATTTATTCCTAGAGAGCTTTAAAACTTGTACTTTGTGTCTATATACATTATGGATTTGGACTCTAGTTCTTCAGTTTTCCTATCTGTAGTCCCCCAGATGCTATTGTTATATTGTCTGCTAACAGAATAGGCAATCTTTTGGGTGGGTATATAAGTTATATATTCCTATATGTTGACTATTAATTAAATATTAACTCACTTTAATTACATTATTTAAGAATTAATATTATAGGAATAGTATTATAAAAATAGTAATTGGAGAAGAAGTGATTTACAATGTTAGATACACAAGATCAGTGTTCGAGCTGATCTTAAGTTTCCAATTACTCAACTACTCAAGTTTCCAATTTTCATTCAGCTATATTTTGTGACTTCTACTTTTAAATTGTCCTTGATTTATTTTCTTAACACATCATAAATGTTATTAGAGAACACAACCATTGTAAATAATTAAGAGAATAAACTGTTAGTGTATCATATGTATATTTATGCCCTGGGGCCAAGACACTAATCTATTATTTTAAATAATGTGTTCAAAACATTTAGTATTATATATTATGGGAAAATAAATCCCCAAGGAATAAATAATTTGCTTTTAAGATTAAAATGCTTTACCTTCCTATTTAAAAATGTTGATCCTAAGAAGCTGAAACTAAATTTGCTTAGCTTCTGGATTTTTTTGTGTTGTTTTGTTGTTTTAATGGGAGAAAAAGAGAAATTGCCTAATGTTGGCTTAAACATATGGTCTTATCTCGGGAGCAGTCATAAGGTTTTAATAGAAAGTGTAGAGCATTAAAAATAGGATTTTGGGTGCTACTTTCTTGAGCTTGGTTAGAGGACAGAACAATTACACAGTGGTTTTATGAGCACTCCTGATGTGTAATATTTATTTTTATTTGCTCTTCATTTATATTTAGTACATGCTGTAAAACTGCATAAGGCTATCAAGTAACTTTAAAAGTTGTAATGGGATATGGTTCTCAATGAAAAAAATTTTTTTAAAGATTCACTTTGAAGTGTATTAAAGACTCATTTGGCTGAGTCAAGCAGCCTGTAAGCATCATAGATTTAATTCAGACACATAATAAAACCTTTCCATGTGCTTGCAGAAATAATACAAAGATCAATAACCTGAAAGGGGCAGTGGAATGAAAATACATAGTAGATGAGGCTCATTTTGTATGAGACAAGAGAAGAGAAGGAATATTTAAGGCTTAGTGACAGATTAATACGGTCTGCTTTCCATTTTGCCTGCTGTATTGCCAGAGAGTTGCATCTATTTCCAGAATTTTAATCAAAATCACTGAAGGAGAAAAGTGGGCATTCAGAAAAATGAAACTAGTGGATGCCTAAGGACTTTCAGCAAAATAGTATATTCTACATGGCCTGTTATCTCTCTTGATTTTATAAGGACCTCATCTTTGAGTTTTGTTGGACATTATATACCTAGTCAGTCTGTGAAGTTATAATAAATGATGAGACTATCATGATACCAAGAAAACTTTCTTAATTTTTGCCTTTAAAAAATGTTAGGGGACTTCCCTGGTGGTCCAGTGGATAAGTCTCCAGGCTCCCAATGCAGGGGGCCTGGGTTCAATCCCTGGTCAGGGAACTTCATCCCACATACTGTAAATAAGAGTTTGCATGGCATAACTAAAGATCCCATGTGCTGTAACTAAAAGATGACATGCGCTGTAACTCAGATTTAGTGCAGTCAAATAAATATTAAAAAATGAAAATGTTAAGATATAAAATGATAGAAAAACTGGTTCTTGATATTGTTGGGCTTCCATGATGCCTCAGATGGTAAAGAATCTGCCTGCAATGCAGGAGATCTGGGTTTGATTCCTGGGTTTGGAAGATCCCCTGGAGAAGAGCATGGTAACCCACTCCAGTATTCTTGCCTGGAGAATTCCACGTGCAGAGGAGCCTGGTAGGCTATAGCCATGGGGTCACAAAGAGTCAGACATGACTGATCGACCAACAGTAACACTTTAAAAGTAGCATATTGACCCCATGGATATTTGCATATCAGCCAGAAAGAAAGAATGATCTTAAGTATAATAGTTGTTCCCATTGATATCATGCATTGAGGCTGTTGGTCTGGTTGTCAATGTGAGTGCCTTCTGCTTTCATTGTATTTCCATGGGTCTTTTCCCAGCTTTGCAAGAGACATGAGAGAGATGAAGAGCAGGTGAGGACACTTATCAGATAATGCAGGATCTTCTTTTGGTCAAGGCTAAATAGCAGGGGCAAACTCAAATGCCTACAGGGATTGGGTGGGCTGAGTTTAACAACTCAAACTGAGTGACATATAACAAATAGCACAGACCTCAGAGTCAAGAAGTGGCTGTAACTACGAGAAACCAGAGTATTTGTGCTTGGTTAAAGGGGTAATTATTGTTAATACCTCAATTCAGTTCAGTTCAGTCCCTTGGTCGTGTCCAACTCTTTGTGATCCCATGGAGTCACCAGGCTTCCCAGTCTATCACCAACTTCCAGAGCTTAGTCAAACTCATGTCCATTGAGTCAGTGATGCCATCCAACCCTCTCATCTTCTGTCTTCCCTTTCTCCTCTGCCTTCAATCTTTCCCAGCATCAGGCTCTTTTCAAATGAGTCAGTTCTTCGCATTAAGCGGCCAAAGTGTTGGAGTTTCAGTTTCAGCATCAGTCCTTCCAATGAATATTCAGGACTGATTTCCTTTAGGATGGACTGGTTGGATCTCCTTGCAGTCCAAGGGACTCTCAAGTGTCTTCTCCAACACCACAGTTCAAAAGCATCAATTCTTCTGCATTCAGCTTTCATCTGTAGTCTACCTCTCACATCCATACATGACCACTGGAAAAATCAAAGCTTTGACTAGATGGACCTTTGATGGCAAAGTAATGTCTCTGCTTTTTAATATGCTGTCTAGTTTGGTCATAGCTTTTCTTCCAAGGAGCAAGCGTCTTTTAATTTCATCCCTGCAGTCACCATCTGCAGTGATTTTGGAGCCCCCCAAAAGAAAATCTCTCACTCTTTCCATTGTTTCCCCATCTATTTGCCATGAAGTGATGGGACCAGATGCCATGATCTTAGTTTTCTAAATGTTGAGTTTTAAGCCAACTTTTTCACTCTCCTCTTTCACTTTCATCAAGAGGCTCTTTAGTTCTTCTTCGCTTTCTGCCTTAAGTGTGGTGTCATCTGCATATCTGAGGTTGCTGATATTTCTCCCAGCAATCTTGATTCCAGCTTGTGCTTATCCAACCCAGCATTTCTCATGATGTACTCTGCATAGAAGTTAAATAAGCAGAATGACAATACACAGCCTGACGTACACTTTTCCCAATTGGGAACCAGTCTGTTGTTTCATATCCAGCTCTAACTGTTGTTTCTTGACCTGCATACAGATTTCTCAAGAGAGAGGTCAGGTGGTCTGGTATTGCCATATCTTTAAGAATTTTCTACAGTTTGTTGTGATCTGCACAGTCAAAGGCTTTGGCATAGTCAATAATGCAGAAGTAGATGTTTTTCTGGAACTCTCTTGATTTTTCGATGGTCCAGTGGATGTTGGCAATTTGATCTCTGGTTTCTCTGCCTTTTCTAAGTCCACCTTGAACATCTGGAAGTTCACGGTTCATGTACTGTTGAAGCCTGGCTTGGAGAATTTTGAGCATTACTTTGTTAACATGAGAGATGAGTGCAATTGTGTAGTAGTTTGAACATTCTCTGGCATTGCCTCTCTTTGGAATTGGAATGAAAACTGACCTTTCCAGTCCTGTGGCCACTGGAGTTTCCCAAATCTGCTGGCATATTGAGTGCAGTACTTTCACAACATCATTCAGGATTTGAAATAGCTCAACTGGAATTCCATCACGTCCACTAGCTTTGTTCACAGTGATGCTTCCTAAGACCCACTTAACTTTGCATTCCAGGATGTTTGGCTCTAGGTGAGTGATGACACCATCATGTTTATCTGGGTCATGAAGATCATTTTTGTATAGTTCTTCTGTGTATTCTTGCCACCTCTTCTTAATATCTTTGCTTCTTTTAGGTCCATACCATTATTAATACCTAGCTCTAAGCAGGAGAAGGCAATGGCACCCCACTCCAGTACTCTTGCCTGGAAAATCCCATGGACGGAGGAGCCTGGTGTGCTGCAGTCCATGGAGTCGCTGAGAGTTGGACACGACTCAGTGACTTCACTTTCACTTTTCATTTTCATGCATTGGAGAAGGAAATGGCAACCCACTCCAGTGTTTTTGCCTGGAGAATCCCAGGGACGGCGGAGCCTGGTGGGCTGCTGTCTATGGGGTCGCACAGAGTCGAACATGACTGAAGTGACTTAGCAGCAGCAGCAGGAGCTCTAATCAACTGCATAAAGGTCTATCATTGCAATTTAATAAATAATTGTATTTTAGAGCTACAATCATCATCACTTTTCCTATGGACAAAATTAGAACTGAATTCATGAAACCCCAGGGAGTTTCGTACTTGTTAAAATTATTTTTGCTTTATTGATGAACCATATGGGTAGAACAGCTACAGGTTCAGTACAGCAAACCTAATGTTAAAGTTGTGGTCATAAAGCTGATGTCATAGCCATGGTTTGCACATATTGCTTTGAAGATCATTAATCAAAGGAGTACCTACTATGAGTCATGAAACTGGAAGAGTTATAAAGATAAAATTATCCATCTTAGTTTAGCATCAATGGATATAATTTAAGTGCATTCAGCAAATAAAAGTCATGCAATTTAACATGTTTCATACAATGTTTATGTTACACATTGAGTAAACTGATTTCAGTACTTATTTTGGTTTCTAACTATGTGACAAATACTCTCAAATACTGAGTATTTACTCTTGAATTTCTAATTTCTCATATACCATTGATGGGAACTTGCAATACTGATGCCACTTATGTTCGGTGCTAGAGTGCTTATATACCGAATAGCATTTGGAATATGAGATGACATTTGTACTTCCAAGGAGAGTACAGAAGCAATTTTAAAATGTAAGATGAAAGAAATCTCAGGGGCTAAATTTAGTCCTTCTTTGTATTTTCTCAGCCAATGCCTTTCCCCGACTCTAGAGTGAGTAGCAACACACACCCTTTCTGGTCTTAACACTAGTTCTGACTAGGACAGGGGTTAAATTGGGAGTTTTCAGTTCCACCAGGAAGTAGCAGGTGATATCATTTTATAGACACCGTCCTGGTCGGTTTTTTTGCTTGGCTAGGGTGGGCATTCCACTGTAGAGGTAACAGCCGGGCTTGGATCATGGACTTGGTTCACCTCTATGTCTTTAGCTCCTCTTTCCTGGAGTGTTTTGCTTGTGACCCAACTGGAATTCCAGTCTATGAGGCCAAAGCCCTGGTGTTTCTCACGTGGTGCTGTATCATCCTTCTTGTACCATCAGCTACTTGGTTGGCATCCTTCTCCAAGCATCATCAGAAAATAATTAATCTTGTCACTTTTACTGCTGTTAGTTCATTCCACCCTTTGGATTGGACCTTCCTGAGCAGTCATGCCTGTGTGAACCAAGCTGATTTCTCAAAGTGACCTTGAACAAAATATATGAATGTTTTGGGTACTTAGTTACTCCTACACAAAGCTGAGTATTCAGTAGTCTCAAATGTGAAGTTTCCCTCTTCCCCTCTTCAAGGGAAGTCCTAGTATTTTGTGGTGGAAACTGTCTGAGCCTCAGCAATATTTTGCAGAATTTTGGAAGTTCTTTAGTATCAGAATTTGAATCCCCAAAGTACCAGCTAGGTCCACCTTCCAGAACATTGTACCGTGTCACTTCCATAAGATTATATTAGAAAGACAAGCACCATCACAGCATCAAAATTGTTTATCAAGAAAAAAGTTATTAGGCAAAGCCAGTTTTTCCTTGATTATGTCAAAATGGTCTTTAGCTAGCCATGAGATATGCTCATATAGAATTAACTTTTTATTGAAAAAAGATGCATATGAATTCTGATTTTTATTGCTTCTTTGGCAATGGCAATAAAATGTTTCTATCAGAAAAATCTGATTAAATATACAGTTTCTGCAAATATCACCATTTTGGAACTGGGTTTTATTTTGCACACTGGTGTCATCACAGTAGGGCACATATTTCTTATTCCTTTTTTGTTCCTTTTCAAACAACTTTATGTCTCATAATAAGATTGCTGTTGACTTGGAAGCATGAATTGAAAGCTTTACAAATTATTATTATGCCTTTCACTGAGAAAGGAAAAGAAAAGTAGAAAGTATGAAAAACCAGGTAACTCTTGCCTTTGAGTTAAAATTTTGGGAGCCTTAGCTTTATACCTCTGCTCTTGGCTAATTTAAATAATATATAGTAAGACTGAGTTAGAAAGTGAGCCCTTCTCTGGCATACAGAGGGAGTGATTATGATGATTAACAAGAGGCATTTTCCTTGGATTGTATTCTTGGCTCCAGGACAGATTTTATTGGATTCCCTTCCTAAGCCACCATCCACAGTGTTATGAACATACATCACTTGCCATAGCTAGGCAGCTGAGAAATGCAGCATGGTATCTACTCTGCTGAGGAAAAATTTCATTTTCAAATCTCTTATCTTATATTCTTATGACTTGTGCACAAGAACATTCTTCACTCTGTAGAAGTAAGAGTTTCTCAGTTTCATTATCAGACCTGGGTGATCTATTCTTTTCACACTCACACAATTATGTTCTACATTCTGAAGATTATTGAGTGTACTGCCAACTGGTCTTTCAAATATATTCTTCAGATCCTGCTCATGCTTGAATAATGTCATCTTCAGCATGTGTTCATGGCTGAAATAATGAAAAAATATTTGCCTAAAAATGAGTTATATAATAATTGAATGTTACTTGAAGCAGTGCATATGATATAAGCTGGCATTTAAAAAATGTAGTATATTGATATTCACATAAGTGAAATTTTGTGAAGCTAGCTATAATAAAAAAACTAAGATAAGGGCATCTGGTCCCATCACTTCATGGCAAATAGATGGGTAAAATGTGGAAACAGTGACAGATTTTATTTTATTGGGCTCCAGAATCACTGCAGATGGTGACTGCAGTGATGAAATTAAGATGCTTGCTACTTGGAAGAAAAGGTATGAGAAACCTAGACAGCATATTAAAAAGCAGAGACATTACTTTGCAGACAAAGGTACTACTAGTCAAAGCTATGGTTTTTCCAGTAGTCATGTATGGATGTGAAAGTTGGCGCATAAAGAAGGCTGAGCACTGAAGAATTGATGTCTTTGAACTGTGGTGATGGAGAAGACTCTTGAGAGCCCATGGGCAGCAAGATCAAATCAGTCAATCCTAAAGGAAGGCAATGGCACTCCACTCCAGTACTCTTGCCTGGAAAATCCCATGGGTGGAGGAGCCTGGTAGGCTGCAGTCCATGGGGTCGCTAAGAGTTGGACACGACTGAGCGACTTCACTTTCACTTTTCACTTTCATGCACTGGAGAAGGAAATGGCAACCCACTCCAGTGTTCTTGCCTGGAGAATCCCAGGGACGGGGGAGCCTGGTGGGCTGTGGTCTATGGGGTCACACAGAGTCAGACACGACTGAAGCGACTTAGCAGCAGCAGCAAAGGAAATCAACCCTGAATATTCATTAGGAAGACTGATGATGAAGCTGAAGCTCCAATACTTTGGCCACCTGATGTTAAGAGCAGACTCATTGGAAAAGACCCTGATGCTGGGAAAGATTGAGGACAGGAGGAGAAGGGGCTGACAGAGAATGTGATGGTTGGATGGCTTCACTGAATCAATGAACAAGAGTTTGAGCAAACTCTGGGAGATAGTGAAGGACAGGGAAGCCTGGCGTGCTGCAGTCCATGGTGTCGCAAAGATTAGCGACTGATCAACAACAGTGGTGTTAGTAAGGATAGGATGAATTATGCTGCAGTAACAAATTAGCTCTGAAGTCTGGCTTAAAACACACAATAAAGGTTAGATACAAAAAGAAGTTTATGTAATGATTACACAGACTCTTGCGGTTCAGGAAACTTTCCAGGGCAGCTTCTTTCTGTGTGATGACTGTGTGATGACTCAGGAACCCAGTTTGGTTCTTCCATTTCAACACATGGCCTCCAAGGTTGCTTCTTAAACAGAAGAGAGGCTTTTGAAAGCCATAGTTTGGAAGTGAACTAAGTTACTTCCACTTCAGTTTCATTTCCTAGAACAGGGTTTGTCAACCTTGGCCCTATAGGCATTGGGGCTGAATGATCCGTTGTTGTCAGAATGTCTTGTACTTGGTAGGGTGTGCAGCAGCATCCCTGGGCTCTTTATACTAGATGTCAGGAGCACCTTCTACAGCTGTGATAACCAAACATGTCTCCAGACATTACTAAATCTCCCCCAGTGGAGTGGGGTGGAGAGGTGAGGGGGAAAATTACTCTCAATTGAAAAGCACTGAACTAGAACTAGTCATTTAGCTCTAACTGCAAGATTGTTGAGAAAAATGGTCTTCTTGTGTTCATAAGAAAGAAAGGAGAATCAGATGTGGATACGCACTGCTGCTGCTGCTGCTGCTAAGTCGCTTCAGTCGTGTCCAACTCTGTGTGACCCCATAGATGGCAGCCCACCAGGCTCCTCTGTCCATGGAGTTCTCCAGGTAAGAATATTGGAGTGGGTTGCCGTTTTCTTTTCTAGGGGAACTTCCTGGACCAGGGATTGAAAATGTGTTTCTTGCATTGGCAGGCAGATTCTTTACCACTGTGCCACCTGGGAAGCTCATTTCTGTAATACATTAGCTAATGGAAACAGAGAAATTTCAAAATTTTACTATATTTCGTATGTCTAAACATATATGAAAATGTTAGTATGTTTTAATTTCAACATGAAACAAATAATATTCCATGTTCAAAGTAAATTTAATGACTCTTAAAAACTAATTAAAATTTTAAAGTATAAAAAGCACTACTTAAATAAAATTTATATATTAAAAAAGTGAAAAATACATTGAAAGAATTATTAAAAGAGGTTGAAATTATAACTTTTGTATTTGATAAGAGACTTAAACATTAACTATAATGTAAATATGAGCATTAGAGAGAACAAATTAGTGCTACTCTGAAAACTTGTTTAGCATCTCTGAGCATATGTTTAATGTTGAAGATAATTTCTTCTTTGACATTAAAATAGCCATTTCTAGGACAGACTAGTTAAATGTATACTTGTTCATGCATGTTGGGATCTTGGTAATTTGCTTTGTAAATGTGTTGCTAAATTGTATGCATTAGTAATGGAATAAGGAATATATATTAGTCACAAGATAATTAGTCAGAATTCTTCCAGTTATAAGACAGAAACCTGGTGGAATCATCTTCTGGGAGAGACAGAGAGTGAGAGAGAGAGAGGGAGAAAGATTGATATATTAAAAGGAGTTTTTGTTGTACACTTCAGTTCAGTTCAGTTGAGTCGCTCCGTCGTGTCCGACTCTTTGTGACCCCATGAATTGCAACACGCCAGGCCTCCCTGTCCATCACCAACTCCTGGAGCAAAGCTTTATTTCTTGTTCATGTTATATTCTGATTGTGTCTCTGGTACACACACATTCTCCTTCTGGGAATTGGGCTGAAGAAGCACCCCTGAAATAATTGTAGAACCAAGTTATGGTTCTTAATATTTTTGCTTGTATGTATCATATTCCTTTTGCATATATTCTGTCAGTTAAAGCAAGCCAAGTGGCCAAGGCTGATGACAAAGGGTGAGAGAAATATCACCTACAGGGAGACAGAGCAAGTGACATGACCAAGCAAGGGACATAGAGTCCTCTTTCAGAGAGGGCCACATATCATTGTGAACAGTACTAAAATCTCAACAGATATTGAGATTAATCATTGAAGATGGATACACACCTAGAACTAGGGGCACAACTGTAACCATCTCTGCTTCTTCCAGCTATGGAAAGTGCTGCTGCTAAGTCGCTTCAGTTGTGTCCGACTCTGTGCAACCCCGTAGACAGCAGCCTACCAGGCTCCCCCGTCCCTGGGATTCTCCAGGCAAGAACACTGGAGTGGGTTGCCATTTCCTTCTCTAATGCATGAAAGTGAAAAGTGAAAGTGAAGTCACTCAGTCATGTCCGACCCTCAGCGACCCCATGGATTGCAGCCTTCCAGGCTCCTCTGTCCATGGGATTTTCCAGGCAGGAGTACTGGAGTGGGATGCCATTGCCTTCTCCAACTATGGAAAGTAGGATGAAGTAAACAGCAGTCCTGAGTTTCCATTCTCCTTGTTAGGAACAAACAGAAGGACTTCTCTCCAGGAAGTAGTTCTGAGCATCCCTGGTGAGCTGATTTGTTAGAAGGAACTTGTACTTAACAATAACATGACTGATTGACCCTACTCAAATATCCACTCTACATGGTTAAAAGTAGGATACTGAGATTCTAACTTGACCATAATCATGTCTTAAGTGGGGAAAGTGTGTTTACCTCAAGGAAGGCAGGAGACAGTGTTGATAGAAGTAGGTACAGGTGCAGGGAAGACCAGAAAACATGCCCACTGTGTACAGAAATGAAGTCACTGAAAGGGAGTAGGTCATAATATAAAGAAAAATAAGAAAGGTGAACTTTCCCATCTTCATTTAACTTTTCCCAAGTCCCATAGTTACACAAAAATCTTTGCCACAGTAAAGGGACTGCAGAGAGCACAAAAATAAATTTTGGGGAAAAATAATTCCCTCAGTGCTTCTTATAAACCTTCGAATAGAAATCCAGAACGATAAAAGCTTATTGCTCCATTAAAGTTATATTGTTAACTTGGCAAGGAAGATAACTTAAACTTGCTTTACTCTGGTTCCCAATTAGTATTGATTTTTTTTTTCAAAAATTCTTTTGATACACTGACATTCCTTAATGTAGTGAGTTGAAAAATGATCAGTGAACCAACAATTATACATTGTAGCCACTTCTAGACATGTCTGAGATAAAGAGGAGCTCAAATTACAGTCATTGACTTTGAAGTATTTGCAGGTTAAAAGTAGAGATAGACACATTCACATGAAGAGATAATAGCAAATACCAAATGGATAGAGACAATGAGTTGTTCATAGCCAGGGCTCTTAAAATAGTTGGCTGAGATAGTGTAAGAAAATGAGAGCACTGAGATCTCAGGGGCAAGGCAGACAATTGGGGCAAGTTTAGTATAGCACTCATTGTAGTACAGGCTCCATTCCCAAAGGAACATGTCTGTCCAGGCAGGTAGATGAACTGTGATGTCAGAAGGCTTTACCAGCAGGTTCTGAAAATTTAAGTTTCCATACTAGGACAGTGGTTCCCAACTCAGGGTAATTTGGCCTCCTCAAGAAGATTTGGCAATGTCAGGAAATTATTTTGGTTGTCACACCAAAATGGGAGGTGGTACTATTGGTATTTGGTAGGTAGACACCATGGGTACACATCCTACAGTGCATGGGACAGCCCGTCACAACAAACACTGTGTCACGCGTTGTGCTAAGTTGCTTCAGTCTTGTTCAACTCTTTGCAATCCCATGGACTGTAGCCCACCAGGCTCCTCTGTCCATGGGATTCTTCAGGCAAGAATACTGGAGTGGGTAGCCATTCCCTTCTCCAGGGGATCTTCTTAACCCAGGGATTGAACCCAGGTCTCCCACATTGCAGACATTGCAGACATTGGTGTCTGAGCCACCAGGGAAGTCCAAACAATGATCCAGCTCAGATTGTCAATAGCATTAAGTTTGAGAAACCTGGCATTGGAAAGTTCAGTGGAAATGAGGTAGATCTGGACACGGGTGAAGTGTAAGTAAAAGAATCAGTATATGTTAGAGTCACTGCGAACAATGAGCCCATGTGAGTGTGTCTGGTACAGCAGAGCCCATAAAAACTTTGTTCTGAAGTTTTTCCATTTTCATACCTTACATTTCAATTCGGGCCCCAAATTGGCAATTTTTTCTTAACTGAGGGAATACTAACAGTGCTATAACAATTGGAAGGAGACTTAGAGGTAATTTAGATCTCAGGTCAAGAAAACTCATATATCTTCAATACCCAGACTAGTAATCAAATATCTGACTTAGGTCAGGTGTAAAATTAAAAGGAGGCTCTGTGAGCTGAGAGGACCCAAAAGAAACAACACCCCAGCAGCAATGAGCATACCTACCACACAGATCTTGGTTTTTAATACCTTTCTCTAATAAAAGGAACCAAGGCTCCTGGAGAAATGAATGATTCTAGGAATGGGGAAGAAAATGTAAAACATGACTCTTGAGCATCTTATAGTATCAGAAAGCAAGAAAGTGCTTGAAAAAAGGTTCAAACCCATGTTGATAGGAGTGTGTCAAAGAATAGAATGCAACTAAAAGGCTTCAGAAAGCAAATGCTAGGACAATCCACAAAATATAAAATAAATATCCATGAGTTCATATTGGAATAAGTGAATAAAGTATCAGTTTTAAAAGGAGAAAAAACACAAATCTCCCATACAGAAAAAAATCCAAGTAATTTGTAGAGATATTTCACATGAAGGGGCAAGAGCATAACTCCCACTCCTTAAATGTGGGTTGCACATAGTTCAGTTCAGTTCAGTTCAGTCACTCAGTCATGCCCAACTCTTTGCGACCCCATGAATCGCAGCATGCCAGGCCTCCCTGTCCATCACCAACTCCCGGAGTTGACTCAGACTCACGTCCATCGAATCAGTGATGCCATCCAGCCATCTCATCCTCTGTCATCCCCTTCTCCTCCTGCCCCCAATCCCTCCCAGCATCAGAGTCTTTTCCAATGAGTCAACTCTTCGCATGAGGTAGCCAAAGTACTGGAGTTTCAGCTTTAGCATCATTCCTTCCACACCCAGGGCTGATCTCCTTTAGTATGGACTGGTTGGATCTCCTTGCAGTCCAAGGGACTCTCAAGAGTCTTCTCCAACACCACAGTTCAAAAGCATCCATTCTTCGGCGCTCAGCTTTCTTCATATAGTTACTTCCTTCTAAAGTATATAGTGTGGAAAGGAAGAAAAAGTACCTTTACAGTGGAATAGCCTAACAAACACTGCTTCAGCCAGGTGATCAGATCAATGTCAGCAGTCGTAAATCATGTTGACAGTAGGTACTGTTGATATGATGTCATGAGAATGGTGCTTTACTCTCTTCCTCCCCCAGACTTACAACCCTAGTCTATTTATGAGAGAAACATCAAACAAATTTCTATAGATTAGCATCCTACAAAATACCCTGCCAGAATTCCTCAAGCCTGTCATAGTCATCAAAAACAAGGAAAAGTATGCAAAAATGTTGCAGCCCAGAGGAGCCCCAGGAGACATGATGACTAAATGAAATGTAGTATCATGGACGGGATCCCAGAACAGAAGTCTTACCGAGTCTAAACTTGTACTGCTCACAGCCCAACAAGCCAATACACTGAGGGATGAGTTGTTGGGGCAGGGGGTAGTGACGTTATTTGGAAAAACAGAAGACCAAGAAGATGGTGAAGTAGTGTCCCAAAGAACCGTCTTGCCTGAATTAGAATTAAGGCTTTTTTATACTAAAAGGGGAGGGGGTGTGGCTGACTATTGCAAATTTCTGGGTGCAGGAATCGTTTGTTCTTGCACCTAGGTTCTTGAATCTATGTTTGGTCACAATGTGCCATAAACCTCCGGCAAGACAAATGTTATTCTCCATTCTGCAGCCTTTTATCTCTATATAAATGGAAAAGTGTTGTACTTTTAAAGGTCATAGCCTCGAGAATGGGCTATTCTGTATATTTCAGGCTATAGGCAATATATATATATATTTTAACAAAAGGTGCAGAGCCAGCATGACTAAGTACAGGCCACAGAACACGAAGATTAGGCCTACAGGAATAGATCCAATCTATTCCTGGTATCTGGTCAATTTTTCAGTAAATACAAGACTATTCAAAAATGATGTCTATGAATTTAGAAAAGATATTCTTTTCTTTTTTTGAATTTATTATTTTTATTGAAGGATAATTGCTTTATAGAATTTTGCTGTTTTCTGATGAAGGAGTAGGGCTATGATATACTAGAAAGTGAATGATCTGCCTATCTGGCATTTTGAAGGCTGACAAAAAACAATGGATTTGGCTTGCAATGAAACCTGTCCATAGGTGTCAAATTTGTTACCCCTAATCTAGTCAGGCTCCTTCAGTAATCGGGTCAGAGTCCAATCTTGAAAGGTTTACCAAAGTCACACAACTATCAGTTGCAGAGTCCGGCCCCAGAAGTCAACTTCCTTCACTTCTGGGCAGTGTTCTTTCCTCTCTAAGCCTGTGCTGCTGAGGTGATGCATATCAGTGAAAGTGGCAGGCGTAGTGACCAGACAGTTCATCTTTGCTCTGGAGTTTAGATGTGTGTGAACAGACCAACACTGAAACCTGTTGCAAGAGAAAAGCAAAATTCAGGAAACAAAATTCTAAACATATCTATGAGAAGGGCAATTGTATCCTTTGTCAAACTTTTTTTTTAAAAACAAAGTACAATAATTCTTTATCATATCATGAAGTTCACAGTAGCTAAAACTGATGAACAAAGAATAGTAAACTTGTGGGTCTTTATTTTCTACAATGGTAATGAGGATAGAATAAAAAAATCTGGAGATTTAGAAAAAATCTGTAATTATTCAAATGTTACACAATGAGATATTTAAGTAGGAGTCAAAACACAGCTAATTCCTAACTTGGCCAAGCTATAATTTTCATGACTATGGATATGACAGAACCTAATGATAAAGCTAGGAAAATGTTGCTGTGGTTGAATACTTTGATGCTATTAATGCACTTTAGATGAATTGATATTCTTGTAAATGAGAAATGAGCATAGCATATGAACATAAAATAGGTTTTACAGAAATGTTATTAATCTTTTAACATGAGAGTATTCTACATTAATCACCAGTTTGGAAATTGACTATTTTTATTTTGAAAAATTGGCTATAATTTTAAAGACCTCTAAAAGCCAACTATTGATTTTAAAAAAGGCGTACTTAGTAGAAAGAAAATGTGTTTTTCTTTCACCATCAAATCAAACCCTTGGAGTTTGACTGATTGGTCCAAGTTCCCATCTTCTTTCTGTTGTATTAAAACTTGGCAATAGTTCTGAGAATTTGCTATGGATTATCTCATTTAATTTTTAATATCAATACAACCCTCAGAGATAGAATTACAGTTTTAGGACTTCAAAGATGTGAACACGGAAGATGACAGCTAGTAAGTGGCAAAATTGGGACTTCTGTACTTATCGTCTATGTTCTACTGACATACTTTAGTTGTTTATAAAAATGAAAAACTGATCATTATCATATCTACTTAAAACCCTGCAAAGGCTTCCCATTTCTTTTAGAAGCAAGACTTGGGAAAGTCTTTCCCTATAAATTCTTGCTACTCATCACCACCCCCCAGAGAAGATCAGGTGGCCTTGTTATATGTTTACATATAACAAATATCTCTAAAACAATTATCTTGTAATTTTTATTTTACAGTGCTTATCACAAATCTAATTGTATATTTGATTATTTATTCAATAGCTTTTATCCCATAGCCAGTAAACTCTTTCAGGGCAGAGACCATATAGTTCATCACTGTTTCCCCAGTACTTGGAACAGTCCCAAGGACATAGCCTATGATGGAGAATATTTACTGAAGGAATAAATGGTAAAGAACAGTGTATTTAAACAGGACAGCATAAGATTTAAATAGAGTTTCTTAGACTACTTGCCTTACTCTATAATCCATGTGGAGGAATTACTAATATAGTAAGACTTTTTTTACTATCATAATTAAAAGAGTTTGGATTGAGTTCTAGAACTGAAATCTGTTCTTCATTCAATGATATGAAAAGGGGGCCTAAGTATACAAAGTTTGTTCACACACTTTTCTATTTATTATTTTTTAGCATTATCACACCAAGAAGTATCAGATTGTTGTAATCATTGCCCTTACTATTGTCTAAATTGTTTTTAGTTGTTTACCTTTTTGGTATGGGAGTTTTCAAATGTATGTATGTGTACATATACACATATATTTTCATATATATGAATATATATATCATATATATGATATTTTATATCATATATATATATATAACTTTGCAGACAATGGTCCATATAGTCAAAGCTAGGGTTTTTCCAGTAGTCACGTATGGATGTGAGTGCTGGTCCATAAACATTAATGAGTGCCACAGAATTGATGCTTTAGAATTGTGGTGCTAGAGAATCCTCTTGAGAGTCCCTTGGACAGCATGGAGATCAAACTAGTCAATCCTAAAGGAAATCAACCCTGAATATTCAGTGTAAGGACTGTTGCTGAAGCTGAAACTCCATTGTTTTGGCCCCTGCTGTGAAGCGCTGAATCTTGGAAAAGACCCTGATGCTGGGAAAGATTGAAGGCAAAAGGAGATGGGTGCAGCAGAGGATGAGATGGTTAGCTAGTATTGCCAACTCAATGGGCATAAATTTGAGCAAACTCTGGGAGGACAGAGGATCCTACTGTGCTGCAGTCCATGGGGTCACAAAGAGTCGGACACAACTTAGCGACTGAACGACAACATATGTATTCAAATATATACATATACTTTCAAATATATATGTATACATATTTGAAAATTTCCATAATTTCTGTAAAAATTCCATTAAAATAACTTTTTATTATGGGACTTTTCAAATATATACATACATATTTAGTATACACACACACACATATATTTTATTATGGGAATTTGAAAATCCCCATAATAAAAAGATATACATATATATGTGTATTTATATATGTATACACACATATACACATATATATCTATACGAAGAAAGAGAAGTAAAATAAACCATATATGCTAATTATATAGTTTCAGCACTTATTATAATAATATTTGGCCATTCTGTTTCATCAATACTCCCATCCATTCCCACTTCTAAATTGTTTGAAAGCAATACTGATAAGTCTTATTGTAAATATTTCAGTATTTTTCTCTATAAGGAAAGGATTTTTAAATCTAATACATTTATAATACCATTATAAACATTTGATATTTCTTTGATATCATCAAATCTGTTTTCAGTGTTCACATTTGCTCAACTGTCTTATAGAAATTAAAATTATTTTCCCTTTATTTTAATTGGGTCCTAAATAAGATGCATACAGTGCAAATGGTTGGTATCTCTTTTAAAATATAGATTTCCTGTCTTCTTTATTTTCTTATTATCTAGAGTCAAATAAATCATCCTCACTTGAGAAGCAGTGTAACCAATGATATTTACCCAAAGGCAATTCTATGCCTGTATCCACGTGAAGAATTATTGGTTCTATAAAATATTAATAACTAGTGTCCCTAGTTGTCACTTGCAGCATTTTAAATTAGAATCAGATAATTTGATCCTTGTCAAATTCCATATGGCACTTGTAGCCAGGATGGAGGGAGCAAGAATTTTGTGAAGAAAATAAGTTTTCCCTCTGGTATGCTAGGTAAAATTTTTCAACCAGCTTATTGTTTTGGCTATTCCATGGTTGACAGGAAAGGCTAAAGAAAGGCTAAAATGATAAACATCACTGTCTTTTAGAGTGTCGCAGTTGATAGGATTTTAAATGTTTTCTCTACTATTGACCGAAGCAGAGTAAGAATGGGTGATGGAATAACATACAAAATGCAGAAATAAAGCCATCTAGTCCAAGAAGCTTACCAACGTGCAATATATAATCATGACTGTTTCCTCCTCTGCAGACAGAATGAAGTGTTTAATGATTGGGAGAAGGCAGAATAAGACAAATATTTTCAAGAATATTTTTAAATGAATTCACATTGTAGTGATTTTGGATTTTGTGTACTTGCTTTGTCTAGATGGCTGACATCTCTCATTTTTCAAAATCTGTGTATGGCTTGGTTTGTGCTAATAAATTCTCTCATCACCTCTATCCATTTGTCATGTACAGGATTGTTTATCCTTAGAATTTTTGAGGGTTCCATTTACTTGTTCTTGTTCCATAATGCACTGCTTTTAATAAACAGAGAAGCTGCTACTGACTCATTACAAGTAGCTTTTCCAGTTGCCGTAAAGAGAGGATGCTTAAATTAAAAGCCATTATATCCACGAGAGCTATTTAGAATTCCAGCTGTGACTTTAAAACAGAGCAAAGGGGTCTATCCTATATAAATATCTGATACTGAACAATGAGTACCGAGTTCTGGTCAGTTCATTCATTTGTGCTTAGTAATCATCCATTATGTTCTAGGTCAGTGGTTCTTTGACTTGACTGCCAATTGCATTTACTTGTTAATCTTAAAACAAGGTGAAATAGCGATGCATGATTTTCTTGCTCCAGAGAGTCTGGTTTAATTGTCCTGGATTGGACCTGGGCATCTATCTGTTTAAAATCTCCCTGTGTGTTTCCAATGTAGAGCAAGTCTGAGCATTCTTCTAGATACTAGATACAGGGCAAACCAGGAAGATGATAAGGAAACATGTTCTGGAGTGAAAAAGGAGGACCATAAACAAATGGCTTAGACAAATTCACGACCATGATAGATTCATTTAATGCTCAATTCAACCAAAAGGTAGAAATACAGGGAAAGTGTAGAGAGGTACCAAGGGGGAGTTACTTCAGATCAAGTAGTCAAGGGAAAACCTTTTGGGGTCAGGTGAGAATTGAATAGAATGTTGAATGAGTTTATTATGCTCAAGAGGAGTGGAGAAGGAAAGTTAATTCTTTAAAGATGAGTCAAAATATGTCAATATCCATTTTAGTGTTAAGAGCTTTATTTTTTTCCCAGCAAGTTAAGACTCAGGACTCAACATTTTAATAGTTTTAAATTTTTTTGACATTTACCTTATACCAGGCACTGTGCTTGGCACTGGGGGTACAAAGATGAATAGAGCATAAGAAAATTTTAATATACTGCCTCACAAATGAACATATTTGATGTAACATGGCCTGTACTGACATGGAGGTAATTTCAGGAGGGAGCTTGTGACCCACCAGTGGGTTTCAGGTTCCCTTTAATATATTCAAGGGCCTACTCTCTCAGCCTGTTTTCTGCTTAGCATTTCTTCCCTTAATTTTGACTTTTGCCTTCACAGTTTAGAAAGCTGGCTTTAAATGAAAAAGCTGCCTTTTGTTAAGCAATTGCACTGATCTTCGGATAGACTTGATCAGTTGAGTCATTTAGCATAAGACCATTTGCTTCTCTGCTAGGGACAGTAGTGATTCAAAATGAATAAAATGTAGTTAATTACTTGGATAAATATAAGGAAAAGCTGGTAAAACAGAAAAGAAGATAATCAATCACAATGCAAAATGATAAGTGCTGTACTAAGGTGTGCAAACAGTGTGTGGTTGAGTGGAGGAGCGGGTGAGGAGCTTACACTGATAATAAACTTTGCTGCTGAGATCCAGGTACGTCAGGGGGCTAGTGCTGACTCTATTCATATTGACTCTACAAGACTGGTGTGACCAAAATAAAGTGGGTTTTGATAGAGCCTCACCATCAAGGTGATTAATTAGGTCATTAGTCCATTATTTAAGAACATCTTGGGAGACAGTTAAAAGAATGTTTATCCTTCCATAATCAGTGTGTTCATCTGACTCTTTTTCAGTGGTTTTTTTTTTTTTTTTTTTTTTTTGCTCTACTTTACTTTCACTTCAGAAGCAATTCTAGGTGATTTTTAATGGCCCATCAACACCCCAAGGTAACATTTTGTGACTGGGTTTTACAGAAACCATGAATAGGACTTAACAGAGAAATAAGTACAGATGAAAACAGAAGCTGAATAATACTAGTAATTTCACAACACTTTTAAACATCTTGTGAAATACAAATAAGGATGCTGAGAATTCCCAGTGGGAAGGTGACAAAAATCATAGCTTCCCTTTAGAGAGGGAATTTTCCCTGAGAATCTCTGTGGAAGAGAAAAGTGAGGTGATATAATTGTTTTATAGTGCCTCTAAAAATATCCTTGAGGAAAGAGTTTCCTTGCGCTAAACCAAATTTTCTACACAGTAACTGGTGGTTATGGATACTTTCATTACTTGTAACAGTAGTAAACCTTCAATAAGTATCTGTTATTATCAACATCATTCAGCCTTTGGTTCAGTGGTAAATCTCCAGACTGGATCTCAACTGTGTATACCGAAAGGTTTCCCTGTTTTACATAGAGTTATTCTACATTTTCTATTTGATCCCATTCTTCTATAAATTGTCTTTACCTTACAAAACTGTAAGATTGATGTAGGCAGGGAACTCTATCCTAACACACAGGTTGGTCTTAAGAACATAGTATTGTTTACACCTTAATTGAGGTATCATTGAGATACAGGAGCTGTGTATATTTAAGGAGTACAGCTTGATGTTTTGATATATGTATTCACTGTGAAATGACCACTATGACCAAGCTGTTACCGTAACCTCACATAGTGACCATTTCCTTCCTCCTTTCCTCCCACTTTCCCTCCCTCTCTCCCTCCCTCCATTTCTCTGTCTATCTCACTCTCTCTTTCTTTTTGTGCTGAGGAAACTTAAAACCTACCCTCTTAGAAAATATCAAGAATGCCAGATGGTTGGAGCCATCAAATTTTCTGTGATCCTCTCTCATCTCCCCTAGGTAAAAGACAATATGTTTATTCTTTCAGTGCCTCCATGAAAAGCCATTATAGTATTTTGCAGTTTGTATGTTTGTTGTTTATATCTGCCTTCCTCATGAGATTATAAATCATGTAAAGACAGAGGCCATGGAGTTTCATGTCTTTTTTCCTCTGGGCCTATGAAAATTTGTAGCCACAAAGTGGAGACCCAAGAGATGCACACTGCATGGAATTTAATCATTATATTTTCCTGTTCAGCATTCAAAATCTGTCTTCTGGGACAATAGTTTCTTGGCATAGAGAACATTATGTAGTTGGTTGGTATTTTCTTCGTGTTGAGAACTAAATCTTACTATGTACTCAGAATTTCTTTATCTTATTTTTTCCATCTTAAGAAAATTTTCCATCTTGTTCTGATTATTACTTGAATCAAAATCTGTAATTTTTTTCTGTGAAATGAGTGAATCTCAATCTTGCTTTTTTATTTGATACATTATTAAATTACTGTTTTGTTTATTTTAAAGGAGATTAAAAGTAAGGAGCATGATGAAAGCAATGGAGATTTTGTGGCAAAATATTTTCTAGAAATGTTTCATCAGGGAGTAAAACAAGCAAGTAATGTATTTCTCCCTAGACTTCAAATGCTAAAACTAATGCCTTATATTCTAGCGATCAGTAATGTGACAATGTCAAGCTTTTACCTTTCACTGTAGTGAGCTGGAGTCCAAGAATTTACTTTCAAACATGAATACCATAACAAAAGTCTTAGATTCAATAAGCAATCGACATTTGCAGAAGTAGAAGCAAGGCTACAATTCATCCATTTATTTATCAAGGACACAATATGCACTCAGATGAGTTTGTTAGAAACTTCCTGCCTTTGAATATCACTGGGATACATTTTCACTTATAATGCTTTACCATGTCAGAAAGAAAAATAACACTCACCCTGCAGAATTTTCAATTTGTTCTTTTCTCTGTTTTGACTTCCCTTCTCTCACTGCACTCTGGATTTATTTTTCAGGATTTAAGGCTCTTTTCTTCTAGAAAGACCTTGAAGACCCTCAAGTCTAGTTTTCCGTAGCAGACACTTTGGGTGCGCAACACACTCGCTCTCCCCCTACATTTCTGTATATAGAGGCCTCAGAGAAGAATACTTACACACCCTCTTTCCCCTGCAGCTATAAGTGACCATGTGATAGAGTGGGGACCAATGAACCAAAGAGGAAAGTCCCGCTAAGAGAAGCGGTTTGCCTTCTCTTCCCCATCCTCTTCCTCCTTGGAATGTGCAAATGATATTGTAGGTCCAGAAATCACTTTGTGACCCTGAAAAATCCAGCCACATGCTAAAGATGGCAGAGCTGACATACAGAAGGAGCCTAGTTCCTTGACAACATTGTTTAACAAATACACTAGCCCTGGACCATGGCCTTTTGGATTTTTTTTTCCTGTGAGATGAAAATGAATTACTTAAACAGCAATAATTTTTCATTTTTTGCTATTCACAGTGTATGCTTTTAACCAGTATAATCTTCCGTTCACCCATTCCAGACTGAGTTGAATTCAGAATTCAACCTTCTCTACGTGTAGGATTTGGAAAAAGTCCAGTAGATTAGATATCCTCCTTCTCTCCTTCCTCTTTCTTCCTTATTTCCCTCTAATTCAAATTCTACTATTAGCTTTACCATTAGATTTAATGTAATACATTTCTCTGAATTTCTTCTCTTGAATAAGTGTTATATATTTTAAAGGACTAGATCTGATAGACAGAGTGCCTGATGAACTATGGACGGAGGTTCATGACATTGTACAGGGGACAGGAATCAAGACCATCCCCAAGAAAAAGAAATGCAAACAAGCAAAATGGCTGTCTGGGGAGGCATTACAAATAGCTGTGAAAAGAAGGGAAGCGAAAAGGAAAGGAGAAAAGGAAAGATATACCCATTTGAATGCAGAGTTCCAAAGAATAGCAAGGAGAGATAAGAAAGCCTTCCTCAGCGATCAATGCAAAGAAATAGAGGAAAACAACAGAATGGGAAAGATTAGAGTTCTCTTCAAGAAAAATAGAGATACCAAGGGAATATTTCATGCAAAGATGGGCTCAACAAAGGTCAGAAATGGTAGGGACCTAACAGAAGCAGAAAATATTAAGAAGAGATGGCAAGAATACACAGAAAAACTATACAAAAAAGATCTTCGCAACCCAGATAATCACGATGGTGTGATCAATCACCTAGAGCCAGACATCCTGGAATGTGAAGTCAAGTGGGCCTTAGGAAGCATCATTATGAACAAAGCTAGTGGAGGTGACGGAATTCCAGTTGAGCTATTTCAAATCCTGAAAGATGATGCTGTGAAAGTGCTGCACTCAGTATGCCAGCAAATTTGGAAAACTCAGCAGTGGCCACAGGACTGGAAAAGGTCAGTTTTCATTCCAATCCCAAAGAAAGGCAACGCAAAAGAATGCTCAAACTACCACACAACTGCAATCATCTCACATGCTAGTAAAGTGATGCTCAAAATTCTCCAAGCCAGGCTTCAGCAATATGTGAACCATGAACTTCCAGATGTTCAAGCTGGTTTTTAGAAAAGGCAGAGGAACCAGAGATCAAATTGCCAACACCCGCTGGATCATGGAAAAAGCAAGAGAGTTCCAGAAAAACATCTATCTCTGCTTTATTGACTATGCCAAAGCCTTTGACTGTGTGGATCACAATGAACTGTGGAAAATTCTGAGAGAGATGGGAACACCAGACCACCTGACCTGCCTCTTGAGAAATCTGTATGCAGGTCAGGAAGCAATAGTTAGAACTGGACATGGAACAACAGACTGGTTCCAAATAGGAAAAGGAGTACATCAAGGCTGTACTTTGTCACCCTGCTTATTTAACTTATATGCAGAGCACATCATGAGAAATGCTGGGCTGGAAGAAGCACAAGCTGGAATCAAGATTGCCGGGAGAAATATCAATAAACTCAGATATGCAGATGACACCACCCTTATGGCAGAAAGTGAAGAGGAACTAAAAAGCCTCTTGATGAAAGTGAAAGAGGAGAGTGAAAAAGTTTGCTTAAAGCTCAACATTCTGAAAACAAAGATCATGGCATCTGGTCCCATCACTTCATGGCAAATAGATGAGGAAACAGTGGAAACAATGGCTGAGTTTATTCTTCTGGGCTCCAAAATCACTGCAGATGGTGATTGCAGCCATGAAATTAAAAGACACTTACTCTTTGGAAGGAAAGTTATGACCAACCTAGACAGCATATTAAAAAGCAGAGACATTACTTTGCCAGCAAAGGTCCGTCTAGTCAAGGCTATGGTTTTTCTAGTGGTCATTTATGATGTGAGAGTTGGACTGTGAAGAAAGCTGAGTGCCGAAGAATTGATGCTTTTGAACTGTAGTGTTGGAGAAGACTCTTGAGAGTCCCTTGGACTGCTACGAGATCCAACTAGTCCATTCTGAAGGAGATCAGTCCTGGGTGTTCATTGGAAGGACTGATGTTGAAGCTGAAACTGCAATACTTTGGCCACCTGATGCGAAGAGCTGTCTCATTTGAAAAGACCCTGATGCTGGGAAAGGTTGAGGGCAGGAGGAGAAGGGGATGACAGAGGATGAGATTGTTGGATGGCATCACCAACTCGATGGACATAGGTCTGTGTGGACTCCGGGAGTTGGTGATGGACAGGGAGGCCTGGTGTGCTGCAGTCCATATGGTCGCAAAGAGTTGGACAAAACTGAGCGACTGAACTGAACTGAATTATTATGTATGATAATATTTTCATGAAGCCTTGTGCAATCTTCAAAAAATGTATGTTTACCATCTGTATGGCTTTTTGGTGAGTTTTATGTCATAAGAGAAAAATGAATCTCCAAGACTTTAAAGGTCTCACAGAAGAATAAGTATATGAACATGCATATTTTCAAAATACTCTTTGTTTACAGCTACTGCATATTCTTTGGTTTTCTCTGAAGATGATAAGTTAATATAAGTTGAATATTTGTCCAAATAACAATGAATCTTTGCAGTGTAGAATAAATATTTCAAGGAACATGGCTCAGATTCTAGTTCTATTCTAATAAGAACTTTGAATGAACTCAAATTATTGTTTCAACTTCTAATTTATAAACATAAATAGAAATATTTCACTTAGTCTTTTCAGTAGGTTGTAGAGAGAATCTATCAAGATATTAAGTTGAAATAATACAATGTACTTGGTAAAGGCAAGATATAATGCTATTAATTATTAACAACAATTCTAAAGTGTGAATACTAGAATTGTTTCAAACCAGGTGTATTCGCTAAGTATAAAGAGAAATTTACTGTTTCTTCTACATCTTCTTTTTTATTTGGCTGGATCATACCAGTGAAGACATTACGGAGTGAAGAAAAACCTACTTGTTTTCCTAACCCCATTTCCAACTCCATTTGGGGGGTGATTTTCATTCTAAAAATCAGTCTGTATACTGATGTGTGAAACTGATGAAGAATGGTGAAAACATTAGTATATTTCTTTCCAGGCTGTGATTAGGCTACTAAGAAAGCCTACTTCTTATGAATTCTCAAGCTCCCAGAAAAGTTGTTGGAAATGAAGTGTTCTGGGGAGGGAAAGTCTCTACCAAAAGAATGCATTCAAAAGATTGAACATAATCATTCCTTTAAAAAAAGAGAAGCAAGAATATCAGTCCAAAAGCAATGGAATTGGTCATAATCATATGAAGGAGCCCAAATACCAAGACAGAAGCTTTCCACTGCTTCAGTGATTCATTCTAGCAAGAGCTATGGGAGAGAAAAACAAGTCAGGAGGTGGAACTACCCCCAGTTCAAGTTTTGCTAAGTGGACTATAAAAGAGGAAAAACATTCAACATGAAAGTTCTACATGTGGACCCAAATGCACATACATATTAGTAATTCTTTGAAAATAGGGAAAGCTATCTTGTACCTGACTGAGAACACCTTTAACGCTGGAAAAGAATTTAATTTTCTCTTATAATGTATTTCAAAGTCTCATGATATGTCTTAAAATATCTGCTTTTATATAAAATCTGTCTGCCTGAAGTGACCTTCTTCTAGGTTATGAATAGTTATATTCTGGGTTTCAGTTTTTTTCCATTGGTCAAGCTTATTTTTGTATTAAATATACATGAACCTTTTAGAATATGTCACTCTTAGATTATCTAGCTGGGTTTTGCTGCTGCTGCTGCTGCTGCTAAGTCGCTTCAGTCGTGTCCGACTCTGTGCGACCCCATAGACGGCAGCCCACCAGGCTCCCCCGTCCCTGGGATTCTCCAGGCAAGAACACTGGAGTGGGTTGCCATTGCCTTCTCCAGTGCATGAAAGTGAAAAATGAAAGTGAAGTCGCTCAGTCGTGTTGGACACAACTGAGCCTACCTTATAGGAGAATATATTTAACTGGGTCATCTCCATAAACAGTTACATTTTATACACGTATCTTTTAAAATTGTAATATTCATAAAGAGTACTTTATATTTCTATTTGTAACTTAAGTATGCCATTTATTAATTAAATTAAGCTCCACCCATTTCATACTACTGCACCTGGTGGGAAGCCCCCACTTGTACTGGTACCTCCCCAAAGCTACTTCTGCTTCTGGGGGCCAAGCCCTCACACCTGCAAGCCCATGGCAATCAGAACCCAAACACAACAGGAGGGTGCATGACAGCCCACACAGGGGATACTCCTGGAGCACCTAGCTCTCATGACCAAGAGTTTACACTCCTGGGCCCCACAGAACATCTTCTACATAAGGCCACTCTTTTAACACTGGGAGATGAAGCTGATATATCTAATACATGAAACAAACACAATGTGTCAGGCAAAATGAGAAGACAGAGGAACACCTTCTAAACAAAAAACCAAGACAAAACCCCAGAAAGAACTAAACAAAACAGAGATAGGCAATTTACCAAAGAGTTCCAACTAATGGTCATAAAGATCATTGTACTCAGGAGAAGAAAAAATATACTCAGTGAGAACTTCAACAAAGAGATGGGGGGAAAAATCAATCAGAACTGAAGAATACAATAATTGAAATGAGAAACACACTGGAGGTCATCTACAGGAGATTAGAGGATGCAGAAGAACAGATCAGCATGTTGGAAGACAGGGTAGTAGAAATCACCTAAATGGAAGAGCAATAAGAAAAAAAAAAATAAGCGTACTTTAAAAGACCTCTGGTAAATTAAGCATGCTAACATTTTCATTATAGGAGTCTCAGAAGGAGAAGAGAGAGAGAAAAGGACGGAAAATCTATTTGAAGAAATAGTGGCTGAAAACTTTCCTAACTTGGTGAAGAAAACAGACGTAGAAGTCCAGAAAGTGCAGAGAGTTGCAGACAACATGAACTCCAAAATATTCACATCAATACACATAATTAAAATGTCAAAAGTTTTATTTTTAAAGAGAGAATCTTAAAAGATAAGAGGAAAAGAGATAACTGTGTACAAGGGAACCTTTATAAAACTATTAGCTAATTTCTCAGCAAAAAGCGTACAGGACAGAAAAGATCGACTCAATACACTCAAAGTGTTAAAAGGAAAAAAACTTACAGCCAAGAATACACAGCAAGGTTATCATTTCAAGCTGAAGGAAAAATAAAATGTTTCTCAGACAAGCAAAAACTAAAGGAGTTCATCACTACTAAATTGTTCATGCAAGAAATATTAAAGGAATTTCTTTTAATGGAAAAGAAAAAGATATAACTAGAAACAAAATTTTGAAAGAAAAAAATCTCACTGGTAAAAGTAAACACACAGTAAAGGTAAAAGGTCAGCCACTTTAAAGCTAGTATGAAAGTTAAAGGTCAAAAGTAGTAAAATAATATATGTTTAAAATAATTAAGTAATACACAAATAAAAAGATATACAATATGACATCAAAAACAAAATGTTGGGGGGAGAAAAATGTAGTGTTTTTAGAATGTGCTCAAACTTAAGTGATTTTCAACATAAAATAGACTGCTATACACATAGACTGCTATATATGAAACTTATGCTAACCTCAGATCAAAAAATCTGTAATAGATCTATAAAATAGAAAGAGAAAATTGTACAAATGTGACACTAAATAAAATCATCAAATCACAAGGGAAGAGAACAAAAGAAGAGGAAAAAAGAAAACAAAAGAACTACACAATCAGGAAACAATTAACAACATGTTAGCAATTAATAATCATTAATTATTTTAATGTAAGTAGACTAAATGCCCAAATCAGAAGACATAGAATGATGGTATAGAAAAAAAAATCCATAAATATGCTGTCCTATGAGATTCACTTCAGATTTGTTCCCTGGTGGTTCAGATGGTGAAGAATTCACCTGCAATGCAAGAGACCTTTACACCTAAAGGAACTAGAAAAAAAAAATAGCCTAAAATTAGTAGGAGGAAGGAAATAACAGCCCTGACTAGAAATAAATGAAGGGGAGACTGAAAAAATAATAGAAAAGATCAATGACAATACAACGAGTTTCTTTGAAAGCTAAACAAAATGATAAACTTTTAGGCAGGTTCATCAAGAAGAAAAGGAGGGACCAAAGAAATAAATCAGAAACAAAAAAATTACAGTCAACACCACAGAGATGTGAAGGATCATAAGAGATTACTGCAAGCCATTATATGCCTACAAATTGGACAACCTAGAAGAAATGGACAAATTTTTAGAAACATGTAGCCTACCAAGACTGTCTAGTCAAGCCCATGGTTTTTCCAGTGGTCATGTATGGATGTGAGAGTTGGACTATTAAGAAAGCTGAGTGCCGAAGAATTCATGCTTTTGAACTATGGTGCTGGAGAAGACTCTTGTGAGTCCCTTGGACTGCAAGGAGATCCAACCAGTCCATTCTGAAGGAGATCGGTCCTGGGTGTTCATTGAAAGGAATGATGCTGAGGCTGAAACTCCAATACTTTGGCCACCTCATGCGAAGAGTTGACTCATTGGAAAAGACCCTGATGCTGGGAGGGATTGGGGACAGGAGGAGAAGGGGAAGACTGAGGATGTGATTGTTGGATGGCATCACTGACCTGATGCACATGAGTTTGGGTGAACTCTGGGAGTTGGTGATGGACAGGGAAGCCTGGCATGCTGTGATTCACGGGGTCACAAAGAGTCAGACACGACTGAGCAACTGAACTGAACTGACTGACTGACCAAGACTTAATCAGAAGAAACAGACAATTTGAACAGACCAATCACTAGAAGTGAAGTTGAATTTGTAATAAAACCCAAAACTCCCATCAACAGAAGTCAAGGACCAAATGCCTTTACAGAGAATTCTACCAAACATTTAAAGAGAGTCAATACAAGCTACACAAACAAACAGAAAGATATACCATCCTCATGATATGAATGGATAAAGATGCAATATACATATGTATATAATGGATAGAGATGTGATATGTATATTATTGGACAACCAATAAGTGGAATATTATTAAGCCAAAAGTGAAACCTTACCTTTTTAGATAATATGGATGGATCTAGAAGCTATTATGTTAAATGAAATATCAGACAAATGTCATATATGATCTCACTTATATGTGGAATCTACAAACCAAAATGAAAACCAAAATGAAAACAGACTCATAGATACAAAATCAAACAGGTAGTTGCCAGAGGAAGGCGGTGGGGAGATAAGATAAGTGAATGGTACAAATCTTCAGTTATGAAATAAATAAGTAATTGGGGTATAATATCGGAGGAGCCTGGTGGGCTGCAGTCCATGGGGGTCGCTAAGAGTCGGACACGACTGAGCGACTTTACTTTCACTTTTCACTTTCATGCATTGGAGAAGGACATGGCAACTCACTCCAGTGTTCTTGTCTGGAGAATCCCAGGGACGGGGGAGCCTGGTGGGCTGCCATCTATGGGGTCACACAGAGTCGGACACAATCGAAGCGACTTAGCAGCAGCAGCATACAACATAAAGAATGTATATATTGCAATAATTCTGCATGGTAACATGTTTACTAGACTTATTGTGATAATCGTTTCATAATGTATGCAAATGTCAAATCAGTACATAATACATTTGAAAGTAGCATAATATTGAATATCAATTATATGTCACTAATAAAAAATGGAACTACGTTTCATAAGGCTATGCTGCTGCTGCTAAGTCGCTTCAGTTGTGTCCGACTCTGTGCGACTCCAGAGATGGCAGCCCATCAGGCTCCCCGTCGCTGGGATTCTCCAGGCAAGAACACTGCAGTGGCTTGCCATTTCCTTCTCCAGCGCATGAAAGTGAAAAGTGAAAGTGAAGTCGCTCAGTCTTGTCCGACTCCTAGCGACCCCATGGACTGCAGCCCATCAGGCTCCTCAGTCCATGGGATTTGCCAGGCAAGAGTACTGGAGTGGGGTGCCATTGCCTTCTCCTCATAAGGCTATAGTTGCCATAGATACTGATTCCTTTGGTGGATCTGGGAAAAATCAATTTAAACTCTTCTGGGAAGGATTCGTTATTCTAGATTTCATTAAGAACATTTTGTGATTCATGCGAAGAGGTCAAAATATCAACAGTATGAGGAGTTTGGAAGAAGTTGATTTCCCCCTCGTGGATGACTTTGAAGGGTTCAAGACTTTGACAGAGGAAGTAACTGCAGATGTGGTGGAAATAGCAAGAGAACCAGAATTAGCAGTAGAACTGGAAAATGTGACTGAATTGCTGCAATCTCAAAATAAACCTTAATGGATGAAGAGTTGTTTCTTATAAAAAAATGGTTTCTTGAGATGGAAACTACTGCTGGTTCATTGAAATGACAACAAAAGATTTAGACAATTAGATAATGTGACTGATAAGGCAACAGCAGGGTTTGAAGAGATTTAGTTAAATTTTGAAAGAAGTTCTGTGTGTAAAATGCTGCCAAACAGCATTGCATGTTACAGAGATACTGTTCCTGAAGAGTCATCAATGCAGAAAATTTGTCTTATTTTTAAAAATGGCCACAACCACTCCAAACTTTAGCAACCTCCACCCTGCTCAGTCAACAACCATCAATATGGAGGCAGAACACTTCACCAGCAAAATGGTGATGACTGGCTGGTGCTCAGATAATGGTTAGCATTTTTTAGCAATAAAATATTTTAAAATTAAGGTATGTACATTTTTTAGACATTATGCTATAGTGGACTCGAGTATAGTATAAACAAGGCTTCCCTGGTGACTCAGCAGTCAAGAATCCTGCAGTGTCACAGGAGACGCAAGAGACGTGGGTTCATTCCCTGGGTGGGGAAGATCCCCTTGAGGAGGGCATGGCAACCCACTCTAGTATTCTTGCCTGAGAAATCCCATGGACAGAAGAGTCTGGCAGGTTGCAGTCCATGGAATTGCAAAGAGTCTGAAATGACTGTGCTATTGAGTGCACACGCGCGTGCACACACACACACACACACACACACACACAGAGTTATATGTGCTATGAAAGCAAAGAAAAAATCTGTGTGACTGGCTTTATTGCTATATTTGCTTTATTGGGGTGGTCTGGAATAGAACCTCCAATATTTCCAAGATATGCCTATAATTGATCACTGGTTCTTAACAAATTGACCAGATTCATTTGGCTATTAAAATGGTGAGTTTTTTCACCAATGTAGTCAATTATTTTTCTTCCCAAAGTGACTTGGGATAGTTGGGTTTAATTTTTGTAATTAATGTGAAGGCTAGACTTGGATTTAGCAAAGTGTGTGTGTGTGTGTGTGTGTGTGTGTGTGTGTGTGTGTAGCATATATATGTAGCATACATATCTGTTTGGTAAACTAGAATAGAAACGTTTTAACTTTAAGAATAGTGAATCAAAAATGAATTACACATTGTGCTTTTTTGGCACCTTTTGATCTCTTGTGCTCTTCTTGGTGGCAATGAAGTTTAGCCAATAATGTCAAAGCCTGGCTTCCAAAGCCCCTTTTAGAGTGACTGATTCACATGTTTGTGATTGCATCTCTGTTTATGCAATGAAATATTTCTGGTTGTTAGTCTTTTTTAAAAATTTCTAAAATAGAATTTTATCCTATTTACTTACTTTCTTGAAGGTAGAACTAAATAGTTTTTTTTTCATTAGCAGGCACACAAAATTAAATAACTTCATATATTAATAGCTTTTCCACTTAAGAATTAGTTATTCAACTTATTGTAGGTGTTTGGCCCTTGGCAAGATTCTTTTTGTTATAAATAAGACCTGATATTTGCTCTTGAAGAACTTGTTGTTTAGTTGGGAAACCGACACCTAAATGGTTGACCATAATATACAATAATGGGCTTCCCTGGTGGCTCAGATGGTAAAGAATCCACCTGCAATGTGGGAGATTCAATCCCTGGGTTGGAAAGATCCCCTGGAGGAGGGCATGGCAACCCACTCCAGTATTTTTGCCTGAAGAATCCCCATGGACAGAAGAGCCTGGAGGGCTACAGTCCATGAGGTCACAAAGAGTCGGGCACAACTGAGTGGCTAAACACAGTATACAATAAGAAGTGTTTTAAAGGACAGCAGAGAAGTCTCTGTAATTTGGAAGAGATGAGGGCAAAATGAGGGTAATTAAATTGACCGAGCTTCACACAGCCATGTGGGTGAAAGCCTTCTGGTCAATGGCAGGTGAAAGAGAGTATTGATCTTGGCAGGGAAGCTGCAGTGAATTCTGATGATCTTGCTGAGAATCATAATTTCATAGCTCAGTGAGATTAGTATAACAGGGGAGTTTGAAGATACATATATAAATCTTTAGAAGAAAGAAGTTATACATATTTGAAGATAGCAGATGGGTAATAAAAGGACTTCTAAGCAGATTGTAACATTTTCTGCAGACTATTGAACTTTTCCCTATCCACATTGAGGGGATTTTTTTTTTTCCCCAAATATACCATCACATCTAATCTTTATAAAACATGGACAAACCTCGCAGAAGATCAGCAGTTGCTCCACCACTTCCTTGAAGACAAGTACATGTATACTCACTTTTGTTGATAGCATTGCAGACAAGTCCCTGTGACTCATTCCATCCTCCGTCCTCAGTTCACATCCTTTCAACAGTGGAGCTGGCCAGGAATGGGCTTGAGTTTACTCTCCATACTATTTACATCCTATTTACATATAAAGGCTTTTCTCCTGCATGGAGTCAGTTCTTCTTCTGTGAGTATGATTTTTCAACTTCAGCTGCTTCAGCGCTAGCTGGGCCTTTCCTTCAAAGCTTTATCTCTTCATATGAATTCTCTGCATATTTTCCTGCTTATGTATTATCCCAGTTGCAAATTCATTCCAGCTGCAAATTCATACAGCTGTGTCCTGTGGAAACGTGTGGTCACAAAACTGAAACCCAAAGAGATACAAAGATAGAATACATTAAACAAATTTTAACTCACAGCTAATTTTCAGAAAATTGACCTTAGTAGAACATCAGGCTTCCATTGGGTATTCAAATAATTGGAGCAAAACCTAGTATTATGCAGAGGTTTATCATAAAGAATGCCAACCATCAAGTTAAGTCCCTGAATGATAAGAGCTTCATACAAGAATACATTGTAGTGGTCTGATTAAATTATTGTCATTCAGTGTATTTCCTGACACCAACATGAAAACACACTATTCCTATGCAGTAGAAAACTAATTTATTTTGCTCATTGATAGGACAGACCAGTATTTATTTTCATGGATCTGTACTGAATAGTAAGTTATTGTAAAATAATTTTAATGTCACTATAGCAAAGAAACACTCCAAGATGAAGAGAAAATGCCCTGCACCAAAATCATTCTATCTATGGAGCCACTGTTTGTAGAAAGACCAGGAAAGTGATCCTTAAAGTTAGGGTCCTAGTCAAGGATCACACTTGTTTTGGACACTGTATGCCAATGAGAGCATCTTTGGGTGGATATCTCATAGTAACAAGTATGATCATAATCATTGTTAGTTCTCAAAACTGATTAAAATGTGTGTGTCATATGAATCATTGTGGAGATGTCATATATTTAAACCAAATCAAATAAAGTACTATTAAAATTTGTTTCAAGTTAGGACATTTTTAGAATCAATAAACCACTTTAAGACTTCTAAAATGCTAAAATGATGTATGTTCATTATACAAATACATGCTCACTATGAACTCCGTCTATAGAATAAAATTTAGTTATTTTTGATTTTTTTACCTTTTTCCTGGTGGCTTTGGTTTAATATTCTTCAAGAGGGAGATGTGAAAAATAACATAAACCAATGACCTTTTGGAGTTAGAATGGTTGAATTTTTTTTTTGTTGTTGTTGTTTTATTCTTTTTTTTTAATTTTTATTTTTACTTTATTTTACTTTACAATATTGTGTTGGTTTGAATGTTTTGACTGTGGCTTCCATTGTTATTTTAAGTAATTGGATCAAGAAGTGTCTCTTAAAACAATGTATATCAAGCAACATATAAGCTTATATAGATCAAGGAATTTCATCTCTTGTGTTGATGAATAGATGTTATTTATAAGGAATAGGGTAAAAGAAAAACCTACATGTTCCTAGTGTCCTTCCCCACTAGCCAGACATGGGACCTAAGACGCTGTCATAGATACTCCCTCTAGGTGATGATTCCATAGGACCTGGTAGGATCATGGATGAAATGTCCCCAGAGTACAACCTGGTATCCATAAGTACATGGAATTCAGAAATCTCGTCTTACACTTTGTGCTGTGTCTCTCAGTCCTGTCTAGCTCTTTGCAGCCCCCTGGACTGTAGCCCACCAAGCTCCTCTGTCCATGGGATTTTCCAGGCAAGAGTACTGCAGTGGGTTGCCATTCCCTTCTCCAGGGGATCTTCTCGACCCAGGGATCAAACCTGCATCTCTTAGGTCTCCTGCATTTACTGCTGTTGCCACCTGGGAAGCCCCTCATAATACCCAAACCATGTTAAGAGCACACTATGCTCAATATTGAAAAAGGCAATAATGAAATTTTTCATGGTCTTTACAGGGCTTCCCTGGTGGCTCAGAGGTTAAAGCGTCTGCCTGGAATGCAGGAGACCCGGGTTCAATCCCTGGGTCGGGAAGATCCCCGGGAGAAGGGAATGGCAACCCACTCCAGTACTCTTGCCTGGAGAATCCCATGGATGGAGGAGCCTGGTAGGCTACAGTCCATGGGGTCGCAAAGAGTCGGACACGACTGAGCGACTTCACTCACTCACTCACTTACAGTTATAAAGACACTAAGATGGTGGCTATGGTCTAAAAGGAAAAAAAATATTTTTAAGGATTGTAAGAAAGAATGAAAGGACTTCCTGCATTAGATAAAGTTCATTTATTCATTCATCAGGAATCTGTTAAGCATATGATATTACTACACAAGAGGAATGGGTGCTGGTCTAGCCGCAGCTCATGGAGGCTGATGTTCTGGTGGTACTCACAGGAAAGCCTGCCCCAGAGGCATGAAAATACCTCTTTACCGATAGATGTTCACACTTGCAGTTTCCATAAACGACCTTTTACTGCCCAGACCCCTTCTTAGGATCCCTTGTGCCCCAACTTCATTCAGCTATTAAGATGACATCTGGCACATTTGGAGATCTCTCTGACCCTCTTCCCACAGAGCCGCCCCCCGCCCCCCACGCCCTGCCCAGCACAACTGCCATTGCCTATTCTGAGTGGTTCGTGTGAACTCATTTTAAATATCCCCTCTCCAGCTGTGCAAATGGTGCAAGTTCCATGGTTGTCAAATTTCCATAAATCTTTAGAATCAAAACAGGTGACTGAGCCTGTCCTGCATGCCTGAGTACTAAGTCACTTCAGTCGTATCAGACTCTTCACGACCTCATGGACTGTAGCCCACCAGGCTCTTCTGTCCATGGGATTCTCCAGGCAAGCATACTGGAGTGGGTTGCCATGCCCACCTCCAGGGGATCTTACCAATCCAGGGATTGAACCCACATTTCTTATGTCTCCAGCATTGATTTGCAAGCCTGAGCCTACACTCTCAATTTAACCGCATAGGTGGGATCTAGGCAGGTCAAGAACAGTTGTGCTAGAGGAATACGGCTGAAGATATGGTGTATTCATTGGAAAGAAACTCACCAATTAAAAAATGAGACTCTTAGCAAACTAAGGCAGAAACTGTCAACCAAAAACTCAAGACTAGGTCTCAGTCTTGGCACATTGGAGTCGCTTGTCCATAGTACTTCCCTGCTGGCTCAGATGGTAAAGCATCTGCCTAAAATGTGGGAGACCCAGGTTCAGTCCCTGGGTTGGGAAGATCTCCTGGAGAAGGAAATGGCAACCCACCCCAGTATTCTTGCCTGGAAAATCCCATGGACGGAGGAGCCTGGTGGGCTACAGTCCATGGGGTCACAAAGAGTCAGACGCGACTGAGTGACTTCACTTTCACTGTCCATAAGGAAAAAGACAACAAAACAGAACACCACACTTATATCAGAGTTTTATTCCAGAAATTCTAACTGAATTCTAACTGAATCAGTATGTCTTGGACACAAGTTGTTTTGTTTTTTTTTACACTTCCCAGGGGATTTTAATGTATAGCCACCAAAGTCAAGAGCACTGCTTTAAGCAGAGAATAAAACAAGTTAGAACATTTAGCCTTGGGTATAAGTTTAAAAGGCTTGAAAATGGAAAAAAATAAAGATACATGGATAACGAGGTGTGTGTGTGTGTGTGTGTGTGTGTGTGTGTGTGTGCGTGTGAAAGAGACAGAGTGAAAGAAAGGCAGCACAAACTAAGTTAAAAGGATGTGGTATAAATGGCCTCATAGCTACACTTTTTAAAAAAGATTTTCCTAGATTCTAGCAATGGAATTATCATTATCTTTGCTTTTCTTCAATGTATCTCTGGATGGTTGATGGATTTGACAGTTCTGATTATAATGGCCCTGGCCTATAACATTTCATAGCTTTTCAAGTATTACAAACACAGCTCAGCTCATTAAGTGCCTCTTCCTTCCCTCTCTGCTTCTTTCCTGAACTCCTTACTGCAGATCCAAGTAGTTTTTCTTGTTACCCTAAAGAGCCCACTTCCAGCCAGGACTGTGACTCCAGCTCTGCTTTCTGGAGTGGTTTGGAATTCACTTGTGGTGAGAACGAGTTCCAAGATCCAGGGCCCTGAGGCCAACCTCAGCTGCTTGTGTAACTCCAGACGTGTTACAGCTTTAATAATGTCCACACTCCAGTACTTGCCTGGAAAATCCCATGGATGGAGGGGCCTTGTGGGCTGCAGTCCATGGGGTCGCGAAGAGCGACTTCACTTCACTTTTCACTTTCATGCATTGGAGGAAGAAATGGCAACCCACTCCAGTGTTCTTGCCTGGAGAATCCCAGGGATGGGGGGGGGGGGGGGGCTGGTGGGCTACCGTCTATGGGGTCACACAGAGTTGGACATGACTGAAGTGACTTAGCAGCAGCAGCAGCAGCAGCAGCAGCAGCCTCCTCTAAATGTTTGCTGATTCCTTAGAATTGGGCTTCTGTCTTTAATCCAAATTTGCAGTGTCAATCCCTCCAGCCAGAGACCTCCAGGAGCACAGCTGTCATTGGGCAAGTTGGGTTTTTTACTTGTTTCGGTGAGGGGGAACACCCCCCCCCCCCACACCCTCCTCCCCCCCCCCCCCCCCCCCCGCCATGGGAAACCATGGGCTGTCTCTGTAAGAGGGGATTAGGAAGGTCCTCTTAGAGGATCTGGGCTTTGAGTCATCTGAAGGAGGATCTAAGAAAGCAAGAGTTCACTCTAGATTGGACGCTGTCAAAAAGCAGGGCGAATTTTATAATCAGTTATCAAGAAATCTTATCTATAGAGATGGCAGAATAGTAAAGAAATGGCAGCCATTCATTTTGGCGAAGAAAGAAGGTGTTTGGTATTTTATGGGTGATAGAGTAACCTCAATTATATCTGTGCTTAGTCAAGATTATGAAGTAGACTTGTTTTGTCTCACTTATCTTGGTCTCAGAGTAATTTTGTCTGAAATTGGTATTCTGTGAAATTGTTGATGTTCAGTAGGAAAATAACATGACCTGACTGTGTGTGCAAGGTCACCCGCTGGATGTTAGGCTCTGCTTCTTACTTCTTTTTATTTTTTCAGTAGTCTGCATGGTTATTCTGCCCAGAATCTCAGTTTCTTTCTAAATCTAGGATAGGACCAAAACCCAGCTATGTTAGGGCAAATACTATCTTCATTTCTAGGCACCTTTTTTACAGATCTTGTGCGTGCTCAGTCATGTCTGACTTTTTGTGACCCCATGGACTGAATCACTGCAGATGGTCACTGCAGATGGTGACTGCAGCCATGAAATCAAAAGACGCTTACTCCTTGGTAGGAAAGTTATGACCAACCTAGACAGCATATTCAAAAGCAGAGACATTACTTTGCCAACAAAGGTCCGTCTAGTCCAAGCTATGGTTTGTCCAGTAGTCATGTATGGATGTGAGAGTTGGACCATAAAGAAAGCTGAGCACCAAAGAACTGATGCTTTTGAACTGTGGTGTTGGAGAAGACTCTGAGAGTCCCTTGGATTGCAAGAAGATCCAACTAGTCCATCCTAAAGGAAACCAGTCCTAAATATTCATTGCAAAGACTGATTCTGAAGCTGAAGCTCCAATATTTTGGCCACTTGATGCAAAGGACTGACTCACTGGAAAAAACCCTGATGCTGGGAAAGATTGAAGGCGGGAGGAGAAGGGGACGACAGAGGATGAGATGGTTGGATGGCATCACCGACTCGATGGACATAAGTTTGGGCAAGCTCCAGGAGTTGCTGATGGACAGGCAAGCCTGGCATGCTGCAGTCCACGAGGTTATAAAGAGTTGGACATGACTGAGTGACTGAACTGTGTCAAACTGGACTGTAGCCCATCCTCTGTCCATGGAATTTTCCAGGAAAGAATACTGGAATGTGTTGCCATTTCCTACTCCAGGGTATCTTCCTGAAGCAGGGATTGAACCTGCACCTCTTGCATCTCCTGCAATGGGAGGTAGATTCCTTACCTAGGGCCACTGGGGAAACCCTCCGTTTTACTCAAAGTTAGGGCAATGGTGGCGGTGAGGTTCTCTAGCCACTGCTTAGGGTGCTGCTGAGGATGGGCTGATGTTCTGAAACCTTGAAATCTGACTTCACATCATAGCCCGGGAACCTCCTTCCCAATAGCTGAACAGGGCCCACTGGTATCACCTCTTGATTCCATCATTCCTGTTCTGACAACTGTATTGGAGAAGCCAGTAATTCTGCTGTCTCAGCCTGTGCATCTAGGGTAGCTGTATGCAGCTTGTATTTGTACCCAGAATACCTTTCCTTTTCAGCACATAGCCTTTGTCTAGCAATGCAGTGCTCTGTATCCTACATATCTCACATGTAAGCAAGTCTCCGTGGGAAGAAAAGCACTGATGCTGAATCAGAATTTGTCTCATTGAAACTCTCCTTTGTCTTGTATTTGTCCAACAGTCCTTCAACTCTGTTATGGATTGCATGCTTGCTAAATGAATAAATCATCTCCCATACGCTAGAACTCAGCAATACGTAGCCCTTTCTCTTGTTTAGGAACTTTGAAATATTAAAAACAAGTTTGGACTGTGTCAAAGACTGGGGAAAGGGCATGGAGCAGATATGAAAAAAAGAAGTCCATGAAGAGAATATAGTTTGTGGTACATGACATTTCCATGGGAGTACGCCCCTGAGAAATCTGTATGCAGATCAAGAAGCAACAGTTAGAACTGAACATGGAACATCAGACTGGTTCCGAATCGGGAAAGGGGTACGTCAAGGCTGTATATTGTCATCCTGCTTATTTAATTTATATGCAGAGTCCATCATGAGAAACACTGGACTGGATGAAGCACAAGCTGGAATCAAGATTGCCAGGAGAAATATCAATAACCTTAGATTACGCAGATACCACCACCCTTATGGCCGAAAGCAAAGAACTAAAGAGCCTCTTGATGAAAGTGGAAGAGGAGAGTGAAAAAGTTGGCTTAAAACTCAACATTCAGAAAACGAAGATCATGGCATTCAGTCCCATCACTTCATGGCAAATAGATGGAGAAACAATGGAAACAGTGACAGAATTAATTTGGGGGCTCCAAAATCACTGCAGATGGTGACTGCAGCCATCAAATTAAAAGACACTTGCTCCTTGGAAGAAAAGCTATGACCAACCTAGACAGCACATTAAAAAAGCAGAGACATTAACAAAGGTCTGTCTAGTCAAAGCTATGGTTTTTCCAATAGTTATGTATGGGTGTGAGAGTTGAACTATAAAGAAAGCTGAGTGCTGAAGAATTGATGCTTTTGAACTGTGGTGTTGGAGAAGACTCTTGAGAGTCCCTTGGACTGCAAAGAGATCCAACCAGTCCATCCTAAAGGAAATCAGTCCTGGGTGTTCACTGGAAGGACTGAAGCTGAAACTCCAATACTTGGTACCTGAGGCAAAGAGCTGACTCATTGGAAAAGACCCTGATGCTGGTAAAGATTGAAGGCAGGAGGAGAAGGGGATGACAGAGGGTGAGATGGTTGGATGGCAATACCAACTTAATGGACACGAGTTTGAGCAAACTCTAGGAGTCGGTTATGGACAGGCGTACTGCAGTCCATGGGGTCGCAAAGAGTCAGACACGACTGAGCAATTGAACTGAAACTGAAACATAACATTTTGGGTTTCCCAGGAGAATCATTGGCCCAGAATCTGCCTGCCAATGCAGGAGACATAAGAGACACTGTTTTGATCTCTGGGTTGGGAAGATCCCCTGGAGGAGGGCATGCATGCATGCTAAGTCACTTCAGTCATGTCCAACGCTTTGTGACCCCATTAACTGTAGCCTGCCAGGCTTCTCTGTCCATGGGATTCTTCAGGCAAGAATACTGCAGTCGGTTGCACGCCCTCCTCCAGGAGATCTTCCCGACCCAGGGATTGATCCCTGTCTCCTGTGTCTCGTGCATTGGCAGGCAGGTTCTTTACCACTAGCACTCCCCGGGGGGTGTAGTTGATTCTCTGATATAATCACATAGTTACCCAGGAATGTTGCATGGTCACATCATAAGGGATTTTAAATAGGAAAACAGTAATTAAAATGTATATAATGGGCAGAAATGAAGGCCATGTTAGAATGGTCCCTGCAAAGAGGAAGATGTGAAGGTTTTTCCATCATTGTGAAAAGAAACTCTGAAATGCAAAGAAAAGCCCAAATGACTTGCTCAAGGTTGCCTGGGACCTCGGGGCAGAGTGAGGTGGGTGGATTCTTTTCACACTCTATCTACCAGGCGGTGCCATCCCAGTAGCAGTCTACCTGCAGGCTAAAGTCTTCCTGTAGCAAAGTGAGAACTGTGCTGCCGCAGAGACTTGAAGACAGCAGAATCATCATTTCAGGAGAAAGATTTATAGCGGTACTTAATGAATCTGAGTAGTTGTTTTTTTATAAGTACATAAATGTCTTTAGTACAGAGGAACAAAATTCAGTTTTGATAGCCACCTTGCAAATGTTGACTGTAAATGCTTTGTTAGTGACAAGTCTAGCTAAAAGGGAAATAGAATATTTATGAACTGCCATGAAAAAAATATCTTTGCAAGATTCACATTTGGACTACAGTAAATGTGGCCTGCAGTAAAAGTGATCATATAGATTATTTGAGGGAGCTTTTTAGGGACTGGCTGGTATGGTGATTCTGAGAATTCCCTGTATAAATAAAGTCAAATTGGGAGGGTAGGCCATTGTGTGTTTACATAGGAAAGGCCATTTCAGTTTTCAGGAGATTATCTAAAATGTACTAAATGGAGATTATCACTTGCTTAATTTTCTTGAGAAATCATTGACATAGGACAATACAACAAAACAGCTCTGGTCAATAATTAGATTGAAAGCCAGAGGAGTGTTTGTGAACACACACACACGTAAAGTCTCTACGGTATATTCATAATTATTATCTTTATCCAGATTTGAAAGAAGATAAGGGTAACTACTATTATAATATAAAAGACCCATAAATGGCAAGATCATAACAATTCTAGCATTCTACAGAGTCAAAACCAAAGTACATATGAATTGCATCTTTTCCACTTTATCAGATCATAAATCACCAACCATTATCGCCAATAATACACCTGATCTAATGCAGATGTTTGTCTTAACTTCTATCGCATTACATTCTGTCTACCTTGAAATGATGATTGGCATTCTTTATGAAGCCATTAGATTAAACCCGAATCACAAGCTTCTGACGACAAGTGGATGGATATTTGGGACCAGGAGGAAATAAATGATGATAAGAATGTTTTCTGTGCAGACCATAATTTAGGGAATGTTTTCATGGAGAGGATTCTTCACTTCCCCTAGTGAGTCACCTGAACCGCTACTTCTTCCTATAGGCAAATGCACCATGGCTCAGAGTAATCGTAAGACAACCTTTCGCCCTACAATGGCCAGCCTTCTTTTCCTGCTTTCTTGTATTCTCCCAGGACAACTGCAAGAAGAGTAGAGAAGCACGTTTACTGATGCTCCATAACGTCTCCAGTTAAGGTGTGGACGAGGCGTTCCAGTGAGTGACTTGGCGCCTCACTTCTATAAATGCCGTATGTATGACTAAGGCATTCTTGAGACTAGTCCAAAACAGAGTGGCCCTCCTCAGTGTGGTATGAGCTATGCTTTGTTTGCAAACGCAGACCTTGTTGGGGCCTGCAGCTTCCCGCTGGATGCCTCCCCTAACCGTCAAGCTCCTTCTGAACCAAGCTTTCCCCTGTCAGGAGGGCCAGCTTCTCTCATCCTGGGGTCTGCCATCCTGCCCAGCCCTTATTCTTACCAGCTGGTTTTGACTGTGGCAGAAACGTTGTTGACATAGCAGATGGTCTCGATATTTCTGCAAACCAGCAACATCTTTGCCATTTCCACCCCCACGCTCTTGGCTACTGTTTCCCCTTCAAGTGGTTTGGGTCATTTTTAGAAAACCTGTATATTCTGATGATTTAAATTTCAGAACAGGAACCCTGCACTGTATAACTACCTGTCTAGAATACAGACATAGGCAGAACACAGAGCTCTCTCATGGAGAAACTCAGAAGCTGAGATAAATTTTGTTTGGGATGATGGGTTCCTAAATGAATTGAGATGAGCAAATAGTGAGTAGATTTTAATTACTTGAGGAATGAAGTACTGGGACTTCCCGGGTGGTGCTAGTGGTAAAGAACCCGCCTGCCGATGCAGGAGACATAAGAGATGTAGGTTTGATCCCTGGGTCAGGAAGATCCCCTAGAGGAGGGCACGGCAACCCACTCCAGTATTCTTGCTGGAGAATCCCATGGAAAGAGAAGCCTGGTGGGTTATGGTCCATAGGTTTGCAAAGAGTCGGACACGACTGAAGTGACTTACATGCACACACACGCACAAAGTACTAAGCAGTGAGATGTGACTAATGGATCGTGCCAGTAGAAATGGAGTCTAAAGTTTGTGTTGTTTGAACCCATTTTTAAAAGTAATATTCCATTAAATAATGTTTATCCTTATTGGACTTAAGAGGATCGGAGAGAAGGGCAATTGAGTTAAAGACTGTTTCCCAGCAGTAACGGCAGAGCCAAAGCAAAACGAAGGTGCTGTAACAACTTGATGATCTGGGACCCAATCGAACCGTTCTGAAAAACCAAAGCAGGCTGATTCATTCTTCCTTGCTTGCCCCGTGCAAGCAGGCAATGTGAGCAGCCTCTTAAACTCACAGACTAATGGTGTAAAAACTTCTGCTGCATTCAGGCTATATCAGTGCAGTTTTGGAAAATGCTCCTTCTCCTGGGAAAGGACTGCACCGATGGGAAGGAGACATGAGTAATGGTGGCTCCACAAGGTTCAGCCGGCTTCTTATGAGTCAGCATCCCTCCCAGGCCTGTGGGACTCACCATTGGAGACTATCTTTTGGGTTGGCTAACAAAGATGGGTGAGGACCCCAGAATGTCACAGTCAAAAGACCGCTTACTAGGTACCAGCCTTTTCTTCTCATGATAGTAGTAAAGATCATAACAGCAGTGAGGTTTTAGCTAATAAATTCCTTTGAATGCCCAAGGCAGAGTCCTAAGGACGAGCACAGAGCCATATGGATGGAGGAACTGTATAAAATAGTGGGAGGGATTTGTGAAGGTGGACATACGGGGTGTCCTAGGTAGGGCAAGCTGAATGAAGAAAACCAGTTTGAAGGTGAGGAATATGAAGGTGGGATGGAAAGAAGACATACATGTTTCCCACCAGAGCAGAGAGTGCTGGCTCCATGGCTCATCACGGGAATCTGGGGATGGAAGAGTATTAGGTAAATGATCTAATTTCTAATTCCTCTCTGTCCTGATGATAACATTACCAGGGTCTTCAAAGTAATGCACTGCTTCGATTAAAAGATTCACTTCATCATGGAAAGCAGCTCACTCAACAAAGAGTGAGATTACCCTCTGGTAACCTCTGGCTTATGATCTCTAAGCACATAAGAACAAATATAGTTGAGAACTTAGATAATGTGAAAAACATTTACCAGCAAGATAAGTGAGAATCACTCAGTAATGTCTGACTCTTTGCAACCCCATGGACTATACAGCCCATGAAATTCTCCAGGCCAGAATACTGGAGTGGGTAGCCATTCCCTTCTCCAGGGGATCTTCCCAACCCAGGGATCGAACCCAGGTTTCCTGCATTGCAGGCAGATTCTTTGACCATCTGAGCCACCAGGGAAGCCCAACAGCAAGCTCAGATGGCCACAAAACAACCAAAGCAGACCCAGTCACAGAGTTGGATTAGAGGGAAGGTGGTGGAAGGGATGGTGGGGAACAGGGGTTTAGAATAATTCTAAGGGTACCCAGGGATTTCTGTTTTAATAACCAGTCAAACCAGCCAAATACATGCCCCAAAGACAGCCAACATTTCCATCAGTCATGCAGTGAAGTAGATTTGTCTAGACTAGTTTGGGAGTCCATTTTAGAAACAGTAATGAAGTTTATAGTCAGGAAAAGAGCCCACAGTGGAGACCCTTCTCACCCATGAAGACTTGTTACTCTTTCTCAAACTGCATTTGTTAACCAAATGAGACATATAATTAAAAAGAGATTCTCACACAGTTTTTCTCTTCAATACTAGACAGGAACTTCAAGGAAAAGTGCAGAGTCAGCAAAGAGTTCAAATACAAATCCCATTAAACACAGGAACATTAAAACAGAGGTCAAATTGATCTAGTCCTTCTAGGTTAGCCTCTGAATTCTTAAATACATGTTCAGAGCAGATGTTGAGCCCAGCTGGGGATGCACAATGGCCTGTGATCCAGATTCTTACTAGAAACGGCAGAGCCCTTGACGCATTTGAGAGTAGCGCTAATTCCTAGAGTGTGTTTGGGTTTCAGAGTGTTTTGGAAACACTTGGTAAATCCTTGCAAACATAGTATATGTGTATATGCGTGACTGTCTTTGAAAACAAGTTATCCAATTGATTGCTTAGTGACTACATTACCTGGGCATTTTTTTTTTTCCTCAAGAAAAAAAGTGGTCAAATTTTTAGGAAAATGTACTCCACACAAACTACTTAGCCTAGCACAGTGATGTGGCTATGGGTCTTACATATTTATTGTTCTTCCCTAATGTAAAATACATCTATCCATCCACTTTCCTACCTACTATAAATGGTCCTTTTTTATTGCAAGGCAAGGAGAAGTCTTAGTGATCTTGTAAAAAGAATAAAAATTAGACAAATTTTAAACATTGCTTTAGAGCAACATCTCAGTTTGGAAAAAGATTTAATATACGTGTTTTTTATAAAGAAACTCTCTTTGTGTTTAAAATATTTGATTCAGCATGCCACATGTGAAAAATATGTATAGATGTATAGAGAGGTTGGATCATGTTACAAATAAAATGATGATAAATCCTGCCAACTGGAGACAGATTCCAATATTAGAAAAAATTGTTTTCCAAGCTTTCTGTGGTTGTATTTAGCAGGTATCTCACCTGAGTTCTAAATTTATTTCTCAAGGCAGCTAAGCTGCTAGGGGAGAAAAATTATACTGCCAGGTAAGAGTTTATAAGGAAACACACACAGATGCACACCTCACAAATCACATTGAGTACAATTCCACCACAAGCCTGCCACTAGATCATCCACTAGAATTTCAGGTGAGATGAGTAAAAAATGTCAATTTAAAGGAACTCTTTCAAAATCATTAAGACTAATTAAAATACAGTTTAAAAATTAATCTTTCATGAACCTATATTTTTAGCCGACTTTAGTTATTGTAAATATCCATCTACCATCCCCTAAAACTTCACCAAAAACACTTTGGCTTTGTTTTACAGCAGACAACATTTCAGACACTCAATCATATTTGTTTTACGTCTGCCTTTTCCTTGCTGTGTTTCAAGGCAGAATCCAGGCTTTGAAATTTGTTGCTGCATGGATGATGTTAGCCTGGCCAAAAACACAAGCCATAGGAAACCCAAATCTTCTCTTTTGTTCTATATAAAATAGCTCAGCCTTTAGCAATAATGGAGTACCAGAGCTGGTGAGGAACGAGGGAGAGGATTGGAAGCAGGGAAACAGCTAAGTCAGAATGAAAAGGGGAAAAAGGACCACAGGCTGCTGGTGTTAAGGACTCGAGCCCTGCAGTCTGACAGCACCAGCAGAGTGAAGTGTCCTTAGAAATGAGGGGCTCCATTTCTGCAGGCCCACCGAAATCCGTACACCCTAAGTGTGACCCAGGGCAGCTTACAAGACACAAAGGACCATACTAAGCATCCTCGAAAGTAGAGAGTAAATTGAAGGATCTTAGAAGGACCTTTCCAAAGATGAGAACTTGGTTTTGTTCTTATTTTTGCCTTATCAGAGCCTCATCCGTGTGTGTGTGTGTATGCACGTGCACACACATGTTCATGCACACCTGGGGGAGTGGGCACTGGAGGCCGGGGTCAAGCATGGGTGGGAATTCAAAGATGGGTCACAGTTGAACTAAGTGGATTTAAGAAAACAAAAATGAGATTTTCCTCTCATTTAGTGTGGACCAAATTCATCTTTACCACAGATGGCCACTGAGGACTATGTATAAAGAATGGAACACTTTGGGTTGGATATAAAGGGAAACCATTGGTTTTCTAGGAAGAAAAATACATCATGCCTACTATGTTTATCTCTCACGAAGTTCAGTTCAGTTCAGTTCAGTCACTCAGTCGTGTCCGACTCTTTGTGACCCCATGAATAACAGCACGCCAGGCCTCCCTGTCCATCACCAACTCCCGGAGTTCACTCAGACTCACGTCCATCGAGTCAGTGATGCCATCCAGCCATCTCATCCTCTGTCATCCCCTTCTCCTCCTGCCCCCAATCCCTCCCAGCATCAGAGTCTTTTCCAATGAGTCAACTCTTCGCATGAGGTGGCCAAAGGACTGGAGTTTCAGCTTTAGCATCATTCCTTCCAAAGAAATCCCAAGGCAGATAGATCTTCAGAATGGACTGGTTGGATCTCCTTGCAGTCCAAGGGACTCTCAAGAGTCTTCTCCAACACCACAGTTCAAACGCATCAATTCTTCAGCGCTCAGCCTTCTTCACAGTCCAACTCTCACATCCATACATGACCACTCGAAAAACCATAGCCTTGACTAGACAGACCTTAGTCAGCAAAGTAATATCTCTGCTTTTGAATATGCTATCCAGGTTGGTCATAACTTTTCTTCCAAGGAGCAAGCATCTTTTGATTTCATGGCTGCAGTCACCCTCTGCAGTGATTTCGGAGCCCCCCAAAATAAAGTCTGACACTGTTTCCACTGTTTCCTCATCTATTTCCCATGAAGTGATGGGACCGGATGCCATGATCTTTGTTTTCTGAATGTTGAGCTTTAGGCCAACTTTTTCACTCTCCTCTTTCACTTTCGTCAAGAGGCTTTTTAGTTCCTCTTCACTTTCTGCCATAAGGGTGGTGTCATCTGCATATCTGAGGTTATTGATATTTCTCCCGGCAATCTTGATCCCAGCTTGTGTTTCTTCCAGTCCAGCGTTTCTCATGATGTACTCTGCATATAAGTTAAATAAGGAGAGTGACAATATGCAGCCTTGACGTACTCCTTTTCCTATTTGGAAACAGTCTGTTGTTCCATGTCCAGTTCTGTTGCTTCCTGACCTGCATACAGATTTCTCAAGAGGCAGGTCGGGTGGTCTGGTATTCCCATCTTTCTCAGAATTTTCCACAGTTTATTGTGATCCACACAGTCAAAGGCTTTGGCATAGTCAAGAAAGCAGAAATAGATGTTTTTCTGGAAATCTCTTGCTTTTTTCATGATCCAGCAGATGTTGGCAATTTGATCTCTCATTCCTCTGCCTTTTCTAAAACCAGCTTGAACATCTGGAAGTTCATGGTTCACATATTGCTGAAGCCTGGCTTGGAGAATTTTGAGCATTACTTTACTAGCATGTGAGATGAGTGCCATTGTGCGGTAGTTTGAGCATTCTTTGGCATTGCCTTTCTTTGGAATTGGAATGAAATTGACCTTTTCCAGTCCGCTGGCCACTGCTGAGTTTTCCAAATTTGCTGGCATATTGAGTGCAGCACTTTCACAGCATCATCTTTCAGGATTTGAAACAGCTCAACTGGAATTCCATCACCTCCACTAGCTTTGTTCATAGTGATGCTTTCTAAGGCCCACTTGACTTCACATTCCAGGATGTCTGGCTCTAGGTGAGTGATCACACTGTCATGATTATCTGGGTCATGAAGATCTTTTCTGTACAGTTCTTCTGTGTATTCTTGTCACCTCTTCTTAATATCTTCTGCTTCTGTTAGGTCTATACCATTTCTGTCCTTTATTGAGCCCATCTTTGCATGAAATATTCCCTTGGTATCTGTAATTTTCTTGAAGAGATCTCTAGTCTTTCCCATTCTGTTCTTTTCCTCTATTTCTTTGCACTGATCGCTGAAGAAGGCTTTCTTGTCTCTTCTTGCTGTTCTTTGGAACTCTGCATTCAGATGCTTATATCTTTCCTTTTCTCCTTTGCTTTTCGCTTCTCTTCTTTTCACAGCTATTTGTAAGGCCTCCCCAGACAGCCATTTTGCTTTTTTGCATTTCTTTTCCATGGGGATGGTCTTGATCCTTGTCTCCTCCATGTCAAATTGTGGGCCTATCTGTTTCCTATCCGGCCAAATGAGGTCATTTATTGTTTTGACACTTTCATGCCCTGGAGAGGTGCAATGAATGTTACTCTTTGCTAAAACTCTAAACACACAGACTCACCCCCCAAACATTTATAACCAGTGTTTATATACTGTGTCTGCTGCTGCTAAGTCCCTTCAGTCGTGTTTGACTCTGTGCGACACCATAGACGGCAGCCCACCAGGCTCCTCCATCCCTGGGATTCTCCAGGCAAGAACACTGGAGTGGGTTGCCATTTCCTTCTCTAATGCATGCAAGTGAAAAGTGAAAGTGAAGTTCCTCAGTCGTGTCCGACTCTTAGCGACCCCATGGACTGCAGCCTTCCAGGCTCCTCCATCCATGGGATTTTCCAGGCAAGAGTACTTGAGTGGGGTGCCATTGCCTGTGTATACCAAACGCTGACCTAGGTTTTGAACTATCAAGATAAATGGCATACAGTTCGACTTCCAAGGCACTCAGAAACCCTGTGTTGACAACCTGCTTCACTCCCAAATTTCTTATCATATGAGGGAACCCTTGTATTTGACAGTGATCAGCCAACCAACAGTGTGCCATAGTTGACTGTTTTAGCCAAAAGAGTGTTGATTAATTAGTCCCACTCTTCTTGAAGATCAGTTTGTATCTGGGCATATAATGCTTTCCATTCTCCATCAATGTCTTCAGAATACATATAGCGTGTGTGATGAATATGAGTGTAGACTAGAAATGACTGTATTTCACAAAAATAGCAGCAAATCTTTATATTTCAACATGGACTTAGATATCTACATGTAATGTAATTTCAAGTACATTTACATGACATGGATTGGCCAGCTCTCAAATATCTGCTACACTGGTCAATATCTATGTCAGATACCTCTTCATCTTCTTATACATAGATGGAATTATTGTCATCTACAAGTAACTTCTGTTGTTTTTAGTCATATAACAATCTGCTTGGCATAATCAGAAGTGCCAGAAACTGGATCAAATGGTAGGGGTTAAGAATGAAGGCCACCCTCTCTACTTTTGTTAAATTCAATACCTCTTCTTGATTATATCAACATTTCTCCAGCTCTTTTCATTTAAAGAAACACATTTTGGGGGAGAAATATCTAGCTATGATTCAGCAATATAGAACATGCAGCAAAATGCAGAGATGTTTTTTAAGTGATACCCTAAGCCAGGTTTTTGCCCTGAAGACTTGTTTTTGACTCTGCAGCATTTCTTTCCTCTGTTTCAAGATGTCTGTAATGGAAAGAACAACTCAGAGATTAAACATCAGTGTTATTCTAAAAGCAATCACCTGAAAAATTTACATCCTTTCTACAATGACTGCCTTGAGAAATGAAAACCTCAGTCACACAATTGGTTTTTTAGACCTGAGAATATCAAACATTTTATTTGACTGACTTTCACTAAATTGACTGTTTAGTCCCTGTTGAACGACGTGCCTCTTAGGTAAGACAGCCTGGGAAATTGTTTCCGAAGCATTTGGGACTCACAGCTTTTCTTCACCCCAATTTTCAGCACAGCTTGAAGATTATTCACTTAGCTACCAGGCATTTTCTAGGGCGCTGACTTTTCCATACAAAGGGTTGATCACCTCTTCACCTGTTGAAACCTCTCCAGAGCGGTACTCCAGTTGCTTATTGTAAAAACAATTGTTTTACAAATCACTTTCATTCCTTTAATCCCTGGGCTTTCTCGTTTCAGTACCAAACAAGGGTCAGAATGTTTGTTTCCATTCTTTAGCATTTTCTTTCACCTACAGTCACTGTTCAAAGGTAACCTGGGCATCATTCACAGGGAGAAATTTATGATGTTGTGCCTGACACTATGGTTCTGTGCCTTGCATGGTTACCGTAGCTCACAGAGCATCAATCTTAGTTAGTGATCAATAACTGGTTATGGAATAAATGAAAACAGGAATGATTGAATGACTATAACCCAAAACATCAATCGGTAACAATAAGTATTGGAGTTCCTGAGTAATCAGATACCCTAGGAATGACTTCCATATTTTTACCAGATTCATTTTTTTCCCCTAGTAAGAAATATTTTCAATTCCAGTGTTAGCCAAGTTAGGCTATTCAATTGCTTCACCCAGTGCCCAGGCATAATATCACGCTCTCAAAGGGACCATTGAAGGGAGTTTAATGAAGAGAGCATGTACAGTGAAGTGGGCAGGGTTAAGCAACAAAGGATAGGGCAATCATTAGGGCGAGCAAAAGCAGGGGTTTTGAGGGGTCTGGGTGGGGAGCAGTTAAGTTACAAGAACAAACAATAGCTCAATGAAAAGGGCTGCCCTGTAGAAAGTGCGGCCTTGGGTAGAGGGTCAGAGTCTGCCTGTAATGACCTGGCAGGAAGGTTGCTATTGGAATAAAGATGCTTTTTTTCATTCTTCACTAATCCTTCAATTTCTTGATGAATGTCTCCCATTGGCTGAACTGAAAGTTGGAGGGCAAAGAAGGCTGATGGTGAAGTCGTCAAAAGTTAAAGTCTTGGGGCTCACAGCTGGATGGAGAAGGGTGGAGAGTGGATGTGGGGATGCAAGCCAAAACTACCCAGATGCCTTTTCTACTAGTTGAGGTGCTAACTGTAATCTACGAAGTATTGACACTTTCCTTTATGTCTGAATATGCAGGATAATCAGAAACAGGGAAAACATGAGTTTCAAATACGAAAGTCTCACGAAAAGAAAACAAAGTATTGCAACAGAATAAAGCCCAGAACTATGTTCTATTTTAGATTTGTCATAGTATAATTGGTAGAAAATCAATATTAAACATTATTAATGTCCCTCAAATTTGATAAAAATCTAAAAATTAGACTTGGTAAAAGTCTAAAAATATATATATATATGTCATTTATATTTAAGAAAAAAGTCTTTAATTCTGCCTCCAAGAAAAAGAGTTGTATTGGGTTGTCGACTGACACAGGGATTCTTTCAGAGAGTGATTTAGGACAAGTCTTCAAGGCCACAAAGACAGCAGGGTAGTGCAGGAGAAGAAGCTAAATGAAAGCATGGTATCTAGCTCAGCCTGATTGCATGATGGACTCTGGAGCATAATGGCACCACAGAATTCTCCTACATGGGGAGAATCTATCCTTGTGTGTGTTCAGTCACTTCAGTAGTGTCTGACTCTTTGCAACCCTCTGGACTATAGCTCACCAGGCTCCTCTGTCCGTGGAATTCTCCAGGCAAGCATACTGGAGTGGGTTGCCATGCCCTCTTCCAGGGAATCTTCCCGACCTGGAGATCAAACTTGCATCTCCTGCATTGCAGGTGGGTTTTTTAACCAGTTGAGCCACCTGGGATGCCTTGGGAGCAAGATATTCTGGTGGTGGTGGAAGAACATGTCCTAGGCATCTCCAGGCGAGGGTGTTCTCCATGGCTGACACACACACACACACAATAAAATAAAATAAGAGGGGGCATCTGTGAACCACTAGAAGAAACTAACACCAGCTGCTGGGGGATGGGTGCCCTGGCTCAGTAAAGGAGGTCCGGTTGGGGGACCATCTACTGATTCCATATAAGCTTGTAGGTAGAATCTTACCCACCTACGAATATTCCCAAATTCTAACCTTGGGGACTTAATATATCTTGTAACATACTGCACAACACAGCAAGTCATCCTATCTCTGAGAAAATCTTATAGAGCAATCAGGCAAAGATAAGTTGACCTGAAAGAGAATGCTAAAATAGAGAGTTGCTTCGCAACCCTATGGACTGCAGCCCACCAGGCTCCTCCGTCCATGGGGTTTTCCAGGCAAGAGTATTGGAGTAGGTTGCCACTGCATTTACAGCAGAAATCCTCTCCCAACGCATCCTCTTTTATTCTCCCTTCATGACTTCTTCTAGCTTTTTGTTTCACACATGTTGGAATTGTTCTGAGATCACTTTTCATCTCTGACTGTACTGGATACTAACGTTAGCTGAGATGGTAAATGATAAAGTTTAATCAGGAATGACATGAAAAATACTTATAGCATATTTGCTTATCAATCAGTAATAGCCAACCAGAACGTACCATGAATGGAGTTGCCCTACTGGGCCAGGTGTTAAACTTTAGGTGTCAGGTCATTAAGAGAAGGGACTGAGGCTGCAGAAGAGGAGTGGTAAGACCCTGCATTAGGGGATGCTAAGGTATAAACTGATTTTCAACCTGCTGAAAAATCTTTCATTATGATTCTACCAGTTCCTACTGATTAAGCATCAACTGGGAGAATTTTTTCTGACTTTATTTATTGTCATTGTTATTGTTGTGTTGCTTCAAGTAAAACCGTAGCAACTGTGGCTTTGAATCTGATGACAGTCCTGCAAGTGACTGAAGAAGTCAGAAACTCCTAAGACGAATCTCTAAGACCCTTATAACTGAGGTTGTAACTTAACCTTCAAATCTAGATTCCCATGCATCTAGTATAAAACAAAAAGTTAAATGAGAACCTAGAAACATACTGTTGTAAGTCATTATTTATTATACCTTTGGACAGCAAGTTGGATAAGAACTTTCTAATCACAACCTTGAAGAAAATAGATAGTAGGCTATCTTAGCTGATATGTAAGTGGTCAATGCTTTTTCTATTCATAATGCTTTAAACTGAGGCACTTTAGTGCACAGTACTGCTAATTTACTTTTTTCTGGCCTCATTTGTACAGTCTCTTAAAATCCATCACAGTTGGGAACAGTGTCTAGACAGTTATTATGATACAATCAGAAGGAAAGCTGGTAAATAAAAAAAGAAAAAGAAAGTGAATAGAACTTCTGATTAAAATAACAGTACAGTTTATATGAGGTGCCTTTTAAATTTGTATTTTCCAGGTTTCATCTTTGGGAGGCTCAGATCACAGTGAAATATTGTAGCGCTAGAAGTCAGCTTCATTTTATGTCTAAAAAAGAAGGGGTAAATTTGAATTTGTTTCTCCATAGAGAGATTTCAGCAAACTAATTAAATAAATATTATAGCAGTGCATTTGAATAGTTTTGTTATCAGTGAGGAAAGAAAATGCTCAAATATTTTATGTCACTGTTAAAGAAGGGCAAAAAAGCCATTGCTGAATAAATGGTTTTGTCAAATCTATATCTGATTTGAGGAAGTCAACTTTTTTATGGGAACTAAAAAATGCAAAATACACATAATCCAGTCCCTGAACACAGTCTTTCCCTTTGAGTTTTCAGAAGAACTCCCATTTCAGTTTTGGAGCCATCTGCTCTCGCCTTTTGCCACCAAGTATTTGGATAGATAATTTCTCAGGGTGCAGTTAAATGAACATGAAGAAACGGGTTCATGCTATTAAGGGATGCAGAAAAGCTAAAGCCTAAATGATCACATCTGTGCAAGGTATGGAGCAAGGGAGGAGACAGAAGCATGCAAATTAGTCACTCACTGTCAACACAGAAAACCAAGTCCCAAGCAAATACACTGAATGGGACGATGATTTACAGCACACAAACTCATCCCTGTCAGGAGGGCAGAAAGGATGAATAATTGGTCAGAGGCATTCATGTGGCATGGGAAAGCAAAAGCAACTCAGATCGATTCTGTAAACACAAAAGAACAGAAACAACCCAGCCTGAATGAAAGACTGACTACAACTTTCCAATCTTAGATTTGAAGGACTCAATTTGCTAACAACAAATTTCATTAAGTCCGAAGTATCATGATGGAGATTGTTTTCCCTCCACTGGGCACATGGTTTTTGTCCTTCAGCTGCTGCATCAATTACCCCATCCCCACCCCTCGCCAGTAAAACATTGGCAGATGAGCACTGCGGCAACCCTTTTCCGGAAGGTGGGCTCCAATTCCCTCATACAGGAAAGTCACAAGTTTGGCGAGGTGTGAAGAGATTTAATTTCACTAAAAGCCTATAAGCCGAGGTTGCATTCCACACAAAGGATGCTTTCTGGACGATTAATGAAACTTTTACATCCTCTTCAATTTGGCTTTAAAATATCTCTTCCAATGACCATAATTCTCAGCCTGAGAAATTTAAACTTTCTGGATAGACTATTCTAAGTGTTTTTCACTTCAGATGAATGTTGAAGAACTTTTTCATTAAGTCTTTGTCATGGTAGAAAATCTAGAATAATGTGCCCTTGGTCCTAAGCATCTTAATTTTAGGGTCATGTTCACCTTAGGACACTGCAGTGTTTAGACCTCAAGTCCTAAGCTAAGGATTAACCCAGAGGCAGGAGCTTCCACTCCTTATTTCTGTATCCCTGACTGCCTCTTCTCGTCCTCATACCACCCACCTTCTACCTCTTTCAAGGCCTCAGTCAATGCCCACTTCTCTCTTTAAACCTTTCTGAGTCATGCTAGTATTTATTAGCTACACTGAACTACTCATGATTGCATTTGGGAGCCTTCTCGTCTACCGTAGGGCTGTGGTTTTTAAACCCTGGCCAGCAACAGCATCACTTGGAGTGCTTGTTGAATACAGATAGTTGAGCCCTACCCCAGAGATTCTGATTTAGTCTGTGTAAGACCGGGGCGGGGGTGGGGGGGTGGGGGGGGTGTGAGAATTTGCATTTTTAACAAGTTCTCACATGAGGTTGATGCTACTGGTATAGGGACCACACACTTTCAGATTCTCTGCCTTTCCTCCTTCTCTTTCCTCCTCTGCTGGCCACATTCTAATTCATGCTTCAAGTTGTTGTTTTCCAGTCGCCAAGTCGTGTCCAACTCTTTGTGACCCCATGGACTGCAGCACGCCTAGCTTCCCTATCCTTTACTATCTCCTGGAGTTTGCTCAATTCATATCCTTTGAGTCAGTTGTGTTATCTAACCATCTCATCCTCTGTCATCTCCTTCTCCTCCTGGCCTCAATCTTTCCCAGCATTAGGGTCTTTTCCAATGAGTCAGCTCTCCACATCAAGTAGCCAGAGTATTGGAACTTCAGCTTCAGCATCAGTCCTTCCAATGAATATTCAGGGTTAATTTCCTTTAGGATTGCCTGGTTTGATTTCCTTGCAGTCCAATGAATTCTTGAGTCTTCTCTAGCACAATATGAAAGCATCAGTTCTTTGGTGCTCAGTATTCTTTATGGTCCAACTTTCACATCTGTATCTGACTACTGGAAAAACCATAGCTTTGACTATAAGGATCTTTGCTAGCAAAGTGATATCTCTGCATTTTGATATGCTGTCTGGATTTATCATAGCTTTTCTTCCAAGGAGCAAAACCATTCTTCATATCAGTTCCTCTAAAGCTTTCTCCTGGCAGAGTTAGTTTTCTCTCAGCCTGGACTGTCACTCACAAGATGTCCTATTTCAATGAAGGGAGGGTAACTGTATTCATTTTCTAGGGCTGCCATAATAAAGTACCACAGACTGAAGGGCTTGAACAACAGAAATTTTTTTCTCACAGTTCTGGAGGCTGGAAGTTTAAGATCAAAGTGCTGGCAGGCTTGGTTTCTTCTGAGGCCTCTCTGCTTGGCGTGCAGATGACTATCTTCTTCCTGTGTCCTCATGAGGTCCTTCCTCTGTGTGGTCCATCAATGATGTCTCTCCACGTGTTCTTCTCTCCTCTTCTTATAAGGATGCAGTCAGACTGGATTAAAGTCCATCCTAATAGCTTCATTTAATATGATCACCTCTCTAAAGGCCCCATCTCCAAATACAGTCACAGTCTAACATACTTAGATTAGGGCTTCAACATATGCATTCTGGGGGGACACAATTCTGCCCATAAGAGTAGAAAATTCAGGCATCTAAAGAAACCCAGAGAGTTATGCAGATGTGTACATGTGGTGGTATGGAAGATATGAGAAATAAAGAAAATGGCTTTGCTGCCAGCAAGGCTGTGACCTTTCTGGAGGATCATAAACCTGTTCACAGAATAGATACAGTGTTCCGACAGAGCTGCACTGTGACCACATTTGGGACAAGACAGGGCCATGCTACCCATACAAGAATGACTAAGCCTCCTCCCCTCCTCACTCTACTGTTTACCCATGACAACTCTAAACCTCAGTTTAACCCTCCCGCCTCCTCGATAAAGCGTAATAAGCTAATCAGCCATGAAAATACCCACCTCTCGACAGCCACCAGCCCACCCCAGGTTCCTGGTTCCGTCTTCCTCAGACTCTGCCCACACAGGCCACTTCCGTAGGAAGTTCCTGTCACGTGCGCTCCATGCTGCCGCAATAAGTTTGGTAACAAACACTTTGACCCTGCTCTGTTCCCAGTGCTTCTTCATCAGTGGGCTTTATAGACAGTGGGAAGGATGTGCCTGGTTTGAACCTGGAACATGTTTAGAATGATTTACCCCTTCTAAAGGTGTTTAGAAGAGACAAGACTAACGTCACCCAGAATACATCACAGAAACAGCCAGTTCACAGCCCTTGCTCGAATGTTCGACTCTCCTCTGAAATCTAACTTCTCCAGCCCAGCAGTGTTCTCTTCCTTGTCTGACAGACTAAGAGTGGGGTATGAAGGGAGCAGCAAATGTCTGCATTGTCTCTCATAACTTACAAAGCATGCTTACAACCTTTGAATTATTTAATTTTTACAACACACTGGTAAGCTGAGTACGCTAGATGGGTGGTGGAGGCTGAAGTGTAGGGGTAGGAGGAAAAGAGGTACAAGCTATTACACATAAAATAAGCTACAAGGATATACTGTATAAAATTAGGGAATATATCCAATATTCTAAAATAACTATAATGGAGTATAACCTTTTAAAAATGTGAATCATTACATTGTACACCTATAATTTGTATATTATGCATCAACCATACTTCAATATAAAAAAGGAAACTGGTCCTTAGAGATGTAACTGCCTTGATCAATGTCACATCAATAATGTGGCCAAGTTCATACTGTAATTAAGTAAAAATTTGCTATACCACGTTATAGTATGCTCTCTCAACCTGCCAAGAGCTTGTAGTTGAGCAAAAAGATGTTCTCCTATGCCCTTGTGTATTTATGCTCCCTTCCCGTATAGACCAAAACGTCCTCAAAGTTAGAGATCCTGTTGAGTGTTTCTCTAGCATCTCCCACAGCTGGATCTAGTGCAATGCTGATCACATAGCAGACCCTCAACAGGAAGTCACTGATTGAGTGAAACTTGTGAACATTTCACAGAAGGGGACAAAGGGAAGACATTCAGTTCAGTTCAGTCCAGTCGCTCAGTCTTGTCTGCTCTTTGAGACTCCATGGACTACAGCAGTGGGACCAGCTTCCCTGTCCATCACCAACTCCTGGAGCCTACTCAAACTCATGTCCCTCTCATTGGTGATGCCATCATTGTTTTAAAGCCAAGCCACCTTTCAATCTTTGTCTCATAATTGCAACACCAGAGGCTGTTACTTTAATTCTTCAAGGTGCTTAGCATCAAAACATTTTTCATGCTTGGCATTTTTTCTTTTCCTCCTATGTTTCTGCTTTGAAAAAGGTTGGGGAGGTTCAAACTTCAATTCCATGTTTGCTTCCTGGAGTTGTGTGGGAATTTAGGAAACACGTGGACAGCATATGATGGACAATGTGTTGTGCCATATCCAGATCTGCCTTTAAGGAAGAATCTACTGCTCTAGCTGCTGGGATGCTGTCAATACCAGCCTTCAGCTGTCAGCTCCTCAGAGACTGCTGAGCCACAATAAGCTGCCCTGTCTGTTGATTGCACCCTTTCCTGGAGTAGCCCACATCCAGTGACTGATCATGGAGGGTTTAAAGTTCTGGCCATCTTGGCCCAGCTCAGGACAACTCTGAAGACACATCTTACATCAGAACTGCCATGACATTGACTGAGGCTGTCACAAATCATGGCTCAACTTCGGCCAAATCTTGCTTCTTTTCCTTCTTTGCCCCAGTGTTGAAACTTAAGCCTCTCCTAGGTAAACATTCTGCACATTAAACTCCTACAGCCTACTTCCTGAGAAACCCTACTTGAGACAGAGAAGTTTGGTTGGGGAGAGGGAGGGCTTAGCTGGCCCACTTGAAGAAGATGAACTTGCTGTGAACCCTCAAGAGCATAAATCAGTAGAATGTGTTTGGCTGTGGTCTGTTGAAGGTGACCACATTACAGTGAGAAGTTTGGATGACTCCTATGGCTTTGCTAAGCACAATTTATGCCTCCAACATCCTGAGGATGATGGAAGGGAAGATTTCCATGCTGAAGGGGGCCCCTCAGGGCCTCTCAGGGTTTACTCAAGTGCTGAATATCTTCCCACATCCTCTTGCCTTAGAGCTAAGTAGACAATTTATTTGCTTTTGCAATATTTGTGTGACCTTGATCATTCTTAATCCAGTGAATGTGGAAGGAGTGCATTATTGTAGTCCTCATGTCCTCCTAATGGTGCTGGAAATCTCTGAATTTTCTGATTGTGTTTAAGACATTTTCACCCAAGTTCCAGCCTGGTAATAAAGACTTTAGGTGGACATTGGTCTGCTCTCTGAATCTTCCTTTCTTCCTGGAGCTAAAGGTGTAGGCTTTCTAATTAGCATCATTTTAGCTTTGTTGTCTACAGTGGCAGCTAGAAACTCCATTTTCTCCTATAAGTGTCCTGTCACTTAGGTAAATTTCATGGCACTCCTTGGCTCCAGGCCTCCCTCCAGAGTCTCCTCAGCAGGACTAATTTGATTATTGGCTCAACAAATCCCGTTGGCCTGGCCCGATTTGGAACCGAGGGTGAAGATGGTTTATAGGGGTAATAGCAACAGAAATGTCCTCTCCAAGATGGGCAAACCATTTCCTCTCTGCTTCAGTCCAATACTATTTCCCTTAATCTTCTTAATGCCTGAGAAGCTGCTGTATCCTCTGTCCTTAAAGCTCTTTTCTCCCCTGAAGGTTAATGCACCAAAGGGAGAGCTGGCCCATTATTTCTGCTCCTTTGGGCAGGCACCCTATTTTCTTCACTTCCATTTGGCATTATGTTAAAATGGTTTAGTGTTGAAGCACATGATTCATGGTCACTGGGTTAGGCTGAAGCCCCAGGTTGTCTCATCAGAGGGTATGTTAAGACAGAATAAGCTGGCCAGCTGAACCTGACAGTGTCTCTTGTCCACTGGGTGGGTCTGATCATGACCCAGGAACACACTCACCCAATCTGTGTTCTTGATGGACTCTCTGTTGGTGCCTGCCTCAACTTTATTCCTGTATTCCTCTTACCTTTCTTCCTGAGGGTCCTCTCTTTCCATCCTTCCTTAACTTCCCTGAAAAAGACCTTGTCTGAGTTTCTGGACCCCCGTCTAGTTGGTTGACATTTTTCGTCTCTGCATTCTGCCCGCCCCATCTCAGGGAAGGGAACACTTCAGCGCAATCTAGCCTATTTGACTATTTAATCAGTGCCTTCATTCTTATGTTTTAACAAACATTTTCTGTTCAGAACAGTTCCTGAATTTAATCAAATTCCTGGTTCTGCTGTTCCTGTCCAGGTAGTCTATATTTTCTCAGCTATCTTCTTGGATGAAGATCTGTTGTTGTGCTCTGCTGCCAACGCTCTTGATGGAAAAAAGACCATCAGTTGGATATTCTTTGTTAGTAATCACTCCATCTAGGGTACTGCTATTTTTTTTCCCCAGAGCCATTTTTGGTCACTCTATAATAAATAGGTTTTGGGGGGTAACTTTGGTGATCGTCTATGTAGTACATGGATAAATTTAACTATAGAGCATTACTTTTATGATATACAGTTTGCCCACTTCCAATTTTAATGAATTGCTTAGTTTCATTCACAAAGGGTATGTGCTGTTGAGATTTTTTAATTAATCATCTTTTTAGTGATCTTTTCTATGTTAGCTATTAATGTGTAGATTCAAATGATATCAGGAGTTTATGAAAGTTCTTAAAAAGTCCTAGAAGGTGTGTTTCAGAAGAAATTGGTGCTGTGAGTGGAACATCTCTGATCTCCTTCTAACTGTTTGGTCGGGTCACTGTGAACAACGGCCCTGTCTTTTTGGCTAGCTGAGCCTTAGTTTACCTATGAACGAAATAAGCATTTTGTATGAAGTGGTTCCTAAATTCATTTTCAGATCTAGCATTCTCTGTCTCTGTGATAATGGGCAAAATGTTAACTTTTTGGATTATTCCTTTCAAATCACATTTGAGTATGCCATTTTGAAAAGCATTATAATTCCTTTTGTTCAGAAGTATTTTTTCTACACCTTGATTAGAGAATTGCTTAAGGACAAGTCTCTCAAATGAGACTCAGATGGGAAAAGAAAATTGGGAAGGGAGAACTGAGTCTCAAATAATTGGATGAACCCTTCCCAGACTGTGGCTTCACAGGTGGTGCTAGTGGTAAAGGACCTGCCTGCCAATGCAGGAGACGTAGTTGCAGGTTCAATCTCTGGCTTGGCAAGATCCCCTGGGGGAGGGCATGGCAACCCACTCCAGTACTCTTACCTGGAGAATCCCATGGACAGAGGAGCCTGGTGGGCTTCAGTCCATGGGATCACAAACAGTCAGACAGGACTGAAGTGACTTAGCCACACATTCTCAGATTGTAAACAGCTCTCCTTCAGCACAGCCTGAATGCTGGGAAAAGCAAAATTCTAGAACAAAGATTTAAACTATCCAATAAGTAGTTTAAATGGGTAGATTTCCTAGTTCCAAACCTGGGGTGAGTGTAAGGATTTTACTTTTGACCTTTTTCTCTGCAGGGAACTCATTGCTAAAGAATTTATCCATCTCAAATGACAGCCTTGCCCCTTTGACATTGAATCCTTCCCAGGAATTCTTCCTTAATAATAATTATAATAATATTTATAAAGTATTACACATAAATATACATATTTATTTATATTCATATTTGTACATTTTAATTTTGCTACCAAATCAAAGAGATATCCAATATCTATCTCATGTATATATTGTATAAATGTATATACATTGGATATCTTTCTGTTTGGTGGCTAAATTTCAATAAGTACAACATCCTGTTATTTATTCTAACTGCAAATAAAAAGCTTTCCATGAGATAGAGTTGGCTTTTATGGGCATTTATTTTTTAATATCACATACTTCTTCCACGGCTGGCTTTCAGTCTGAATCCAGGCGAATATTTCTCTTTTGAACTTATGACAACTAAGGACATTCCTTTTTGTGTAATCCCTTCCAACCTTATAATCCAGTGGAGAAAACTCAACTGACATACTGAGCAATAACTGATTCCAGTAATAGGCATTGCCACACACCAGGCTCTCTCCTTCCCAGATACTTTTTTATACATCTGGACGTGTTTCTTTCAGCAACTGCCTACAGCTTTTCATTTTATGCTTGATTTACCTCTGTCTGCTCTTGTGTTCTTTATGGCTGCCACTACACTTCCAGCCCTGTCTACTGTAATCTTATTTTCAATGTCTTGGTCTCTAGCTCAAGAATTCACATTTTCTTACCTCTCTGATTCTTATCATTTAATCATAATTTTAAAATTTGGAAGAAAAACTATGACAAACCTGGACAGAATATTAAAAAGCAGAGATATCACTTTGCCAACAAAGGTCCACATAATCAAAACTGTGTTTTTTTTTCCAGTAGCCTGGAGAATCCCAGGGATGGGGGAGCCTGGTGGGCTTCTGTCTATGGGGTCACACAGAGTCGGACATGACTGAAGTGACTTAGCAGCAGCAGTCTTGTACAGATGTGAGAGTTGGACCATAAAGAAGGCTGAGCACCAAATAATTGATTCTTTTGAACTGCTGGAGAAGGCTCTTGAGAGTGCCTTGGACTGCAGGGAGATCAAACCAGTCAATCCTAAAGAAAATCAACCCTGAATTCTCATTGGAAGGACTGATGCTAAAGTCCTCCAATACTTTGGCCACCTGATGCAAAGACTCTGATGCTAGGAAAGATTGAAGTCAGGAGGAGAAGGGAGGGGACAAAGGATGAGATGGTTGGATGGCATCATCAACTCAATGGACATGAGTTTGAGCAAACTCTGGGAGATGGTGAAGGACAGGGAAGCCTGGCATGCTGAAGTCCATGGGGTCACAAAGAATTGGACATGATTTAGTGACTGAACAATAAAAACAATATTTATAAGTATCACAATGTACTCTCACCTTAAGTTAGAACAATAGCATATGCAATAATATTTTAGACACATATGTATGTATTTTAGGAAGAGATATTTCTTCCATGGGTTCTGGAAGAATAAACTTTTCTCCAGTGCTAAAGGATTAATGAGATAATATTAATGTCTTAATGAGATAATATTTTTAAGATACCTAGCTTAGGGTTGGATTCTTGAAATGCTCTGTAAATGGTAATTGCCTTTTACCCTCATTGTGGAATTTCGTAAATCATGGTTGGTGAGTTGGGGGAAGATGCTTTGCTAAAGAAGTTTCACGTTCCTGAATCTCTCACATTGTATACCCTTAGTGCCTATTCTGCTTATTCACAAGTTTGGCCATGGTGGAGCATGGCTTACTTTGGAATCTTCTAGTTGCATGTGATAGAAACCCAAAGTCAAAGTATGTCAAGCCAAAAGGGGTATGGTAAGCTATTAAAAGGGCTTCCTCATGGCTCAGTGGTAAAGAATTGACCTGCCAATGAAGGAGACTCAGGTTCTATCCTTGGGTTGAGAAGAGCCCCTGGAGAAGAAAATGGCAACCCACTCCATTATTCTTGCCTGGGAAATCCCATGGATAGAGGAGCCTGGAGGGCTATAGTCCATAGGGTCTCAAAAGAGTCAGACACAACTTAGTAACTGAACAATAACAAGAGCTATTAAGGATTCTCTTGCAATTGAAGGTCTAGGATTCAGGAATGCCTAGAATTAAGGTTAACAAGGCACTCAGGATTCTCTCACTTTGTATTTATGCACATATGCTTTATTTTTCCCCAGCCACACCCCCACAGATGTGCTTCTCATTTTCCCATGACATGAAATAAGGATTTGCATTTCCACCAATCAAGACTTTCCAGAAGGAGATGGACTCATTCATCTCCAGGGCCAAAACTCCCATGGAAGGAATCAGTATTCACCCATCTTGTGTGAGGTCCTCATTCCTAGGCTTATCCAGAAGGTTGAGGTCTTAGAGAAGATGGAATTAACCAGATTTAGAATGCAAGCTCCCCTCTCCATCACCGTCTGTAGCCATGACAAAGGCTCTCATGGATTTGACAGGGGGTTTCTGCCAGAAACATTCCACAGAGAGGACAGACAATTAAAAACTGTCCCAGGTGACTAGCTAGTTTATACCTCTGCTTTCTCCCAAACCTCCACTATCTCCCCATTTCTTAGTCTCAACTGTGCTTTGTATTTCCCTGAAAAATAAAAAACAATCCAAAAAAGAACTTGATATGTTCCCTTAGTAAATCTAATACATCTTTTCTCTGCCTTAATCTCCAGTGACCATGGTTGATCTGCTCTCCCTCACTTTATCTAGAGCCAATTCCTCTATTTCATCATTAGTTTCCATTTTCCCTCTTCTTTTCAATGCCTTCTGTCTTCCTGCACTATCACCTCTACTCACACTGTGTCATTTTTTTTAGCATTCAAAGGAACCATGGGATCTTCCATTTAAACAACCCACCCTTGTCCTATATGCTCTTGCAGCTATGACTCTATCTTTCTGTTCTTCTTGGAGAGAACCCTTTAGAGGAGGTGCCAGGAGCCAACATGGGGAGTCCCGCCCGTGGCAAAGGTTATGAGGTTAAGGGGCCCGACAGGCAAAGGCGAGTTGGGCCTTAAGGGAACCTCACTGGATCTGCTCGTGCATCTGCCCCAAAACCAGAGTCTGCCTGCTTTACTGTGTTATGCTTTTCACCTACTCTTCTGATAACAGGGGGCTGTCCCCCCACCACCTTTTTCTGGAAAAGGTTAATTTAGAGCTTTTAGATAAGAAATCTCCTGGGCATAATAAAAGTGTTTCAATCCAAAAACCCTTCTGATGGCTTTCTAGCCTGCCTGCCAGACTCTTACAGCTGCGCATGTGATTTTTTGTGGCCTCCCAACCGCGAGAGGCACAGGGAGCTTAAAACATCCTAGGAATGTAGGGGCTTCCGAGGAGTCAAAATCATTAGAATAGGACTGATTAAGGGTTTCATTTGTTGAGCCAATACTTGCTGCCAAGTTTTCATATCTTTTATTTGTTGATATAGTTGGTATATAGAAAAAACAGGTAGTAGCCCTGGCATTAGCAACATTAGATCTTTGAGTTAAGTACTTTCTTTGTTATAACCCATTGCACCTTTGTCCTACAGGAATGTAACTTCATTTAGTACTTTGAGGGTGATGCAGATTAAAGAAAAAACACTTCAAGGGAAAAAAAGTTTTCTGCTTGATAGACATTTATCTAGGAAGAGAGCCATAAAAATGTTAAAAGGCCCCCTGGCCATAAGATGATGTAAAACCACCTAAGACCTTTTGGATATGGGAGGGTATGCAAAAAGAAAGCCTGGTCTCAATAAGGGTCAGGACTGCTGCCCCTGCATAACTCTGCATATTCCATTATTTCTTTATGTACAACTTGGGGTATATAAGCTGCTTTTGAAAATAAAGTTGTGGGTCTGGCACTGATGCTTGGCTCCTCCATGTCTTTCTTTTCTCCCTTTTCTCGCTGAATTCCCATATGGAGCTTGGAGGCTCACCGTGTCTATTTATTTGCCCTGGCTTCTAAGACCCACGGCGAGAGGGAGCCCAAGGCGGGGCACCCTCCACTATTCAAGTGGGCGCCGGTGGCCTACGTAGACTGTGAAAACTCCTTGTCTTGGAGTTTTATTGGTTTTCCCCGTAAACCAAGTTATTCAGCATCTTTTCTGCATTAATTTTCCTACTACACTATTCTTTCCTAATCTCTATTTATATTTCTGAATAAATAAGTCTTTTCTCGCCAACTTCATCCCCGCTTTGAATTACCCTGGATCCACCGAGGCTGGACCCCAGCAAGGAGGTGTTTATTTATATTTCCAGTTATTCTCCTTTTATCCTCTTTGAGACCTCCTCTTATCAGGCTCTCTTCCCCTCTACTTCTCAAAATCTGCTCTTGCCATGGTCACGAATGACTCTAAAATGGTAAACTTCAAAGGTAAACCTCAGCCCTCATTTTATTTTGACCAACAGAAAAATTTACCACTGTTCCTCATTTATTCCATCTTAAAACACTTTTTTATCATGTAAACAGGGGATAAATTCTATTTATTGAAATTTAAGAACTCAATACATCCTACATAAAGCACTAGCAAAAGCCACCCAGTGTTCCTTGGTCAAAATACAGATGATAAACTTTGAGATGCATTCTAATTCTTCTAATGTATGGACTGAAGGTTTCACAGGTTTTCAACTGCAGCTAAATATTTAATAAAGCCAGGCATGCAAGAAGTTAATGTCCTTGCAGAGAGGAGTTAACCATGCTCTTCTCTGCTGTTGGTGAATATTCATTTATTTCTGTAGCATAAGCCATTACTCATGATCTATAAGTTCTCCTGCCATAAAGAAGCATCTTATTCTTAAAGGACTGGTGGACCTTTATCCTAATTCACAAAGAATAAAACAGTTCTTTCCTAAAATACAAAATGCTCCCGTCTTAACTCTAATACAAGAGAATGATGGCCTGAAGCCCTATTGTGATAAGTTATATCACTATTACAGTTCCACCAACACAACACATCCTGATTGAAATGTATACCGTATGTCTTTTCGTGATTACATCTCATAGTGATTATATATAAATAGTGTTATTCTTTCTAGGCATCTTAAGCATACTGCATAACGTTAAACATTTTATCATTCATCTTCCTCTAAACCTCAGAGGGAATAGGCAATTAAATACTCTCCCAGACAACCAGTTCGCCTCTCTTCTCCACATTTCCTCTCCGTTCGTTACTCTCTGATCATGATCTTGCTTCCTGTTTCACTGAAAAAACCTACTCATCTTGCTGACTTTTCCAGCTCAAGTAAAGACAGCTCTTTTTCTCTCAGATATATAATCCAAAATACCTACATTAGGGAGACTCATGTTTCTCTTTAATAACTTGTGTTTAATCTATCAGCATGGGAACTTCCCTGGTAGTCCAGTGGAACATGGGTTTGATCCTTGGTCAAGGAACTGAGATCTGCATGCTGTGGGGCAACTAAGTCCTTGCACTGCAACGACTGAGCTCACAAGTTTTAGAGCCCATGTGCCACAATGAAGACCCAGCACAGCCAGAATTTTTAAAAATAAAAAGAAATAAAACAATCTGTCAGCAGAATCAGTTGGCTGTACAGAATTTAGTAGTTTTTGTTTGTTTTTAACCACCATTACCACCCTACTCTAAGAAGTGTACAGTCACCTCTTGATTGGTCAACTTCGAGTGGATAATTGATCTCCCAGTGCTCACCTTTGTTCCTCTTCATTCATTTATCCTCAGGGCATCCTGAGTGTTTATTGTCTGCTTTCCTTTCTAGGGTGTCACTGCCTTGAAAAGAGGGACTTTTTCTGTTGTTCACTGTTGTTTCCCCAGCAGCAAGTACAGTGTCTGATACACAGGAGGGACTCAAAACAATGTCAGCTGACAGAATTCATTCATCTGGGAGCTCTTGCCAAACTAGGACCATCACTTATCAACTTTTGTATTTCTTGTGCATCATGCACTATCAGACAAAGAGCAGGTGCTCAAATATATCTTTGTCCAGTGAATCCCCGAGTTACTGGGAAGTAATACTAGGAAAGCACAAACTTCTCCCTCCAGCTTTTGTCACAGGCTGTCTGTTTGTTCCCATCATTGAAAGGGCACTGTAAAATGTCAAAAGGATAAATCTCTCCAGAATTAATAAAAGATCATTTGTTAGGATGAAGATCAGCAGATCACAGTGGGTTAAAAAAAAAAAAAGGCTGGTGGCAAGGATTCGGTGGAATAGAGAGTGCAGAACAAAAGCCACCTGGGAGACTGTCTGCAGGAAGACAAAGACCAGCACTGTCCATATAGGGGATTATAACATCTCCTGATGCAGGTCTGTGAGCTTTCGGGAGCTGAACAACTAATACCAGGGAACTCAAGCATAGTAAGAAATAGAGTTGATTTTCCCTTTTTCATCCATTTACTTTTATCTTCCTGTTTGCTCCTCTCTTACCCCTCCCTCCCTCCTTTCTTTCCTCCTGTCCTTTCTTCATCTATCTGCATTGAACACAGGCATAGGAAGATGTGAAGACACAGACAAGACCCTTGTCCCAGTAGAAGTTATTGCACTGGATTGAGGGGGTAGGTATAGAGAATCAAGTTAAGAAGCACAAATAGAACAAGATGACAAAAGCTTTGATGTCCTTACTCAAAGATGTAGGTACAATTGTGGGGAAAGAGGACATTTCCCATCCGACTCTGAGATGTGATCTGTGTTTTAAAGGATGCATAGGAGTCTTCTAGCTTATAAAAAGAATAAAGGAAGTCAGGAGATGACAGCCATGTGGATATGCTGAGGGTCTAGCATGGTATGTGCTGAAAACCACAGTTGTCCCACATGTCTAGGGAAGATGTGGCATTTGGGATGATTAAGGAGATGAAGCTAAAAGTAGGCAGATTATGAAGTTCATAGAAGCTAAACTTAGAAGTCTGAACTTATTCTGGGTGCTCTGGAATGTAATTTTAGGATTATAAACAGGAAAATTAATCTGAATTTTTTATGATAAATTAACATTAATAGTTTATTTAATGAGGACATTTTATGTGCCAAGAATTGTTCAAGAGCTACTTACATAGTATTTCACTCAATTCTCTGCACAAGCCTCCAATAAAAGTATAATTAGCCTCATCTTAGAGTTAAGAAAATGGAAATTTAGAGAACTTTTCCATAGGATTGGAGCAGCCAAGGTAGAGGCTGAAGGAGGTATGGGATGCTGGTTAGAGCTAGATGGGAAGGATTTGGGAGAGGGGACTGACTCCATGGAAATATTGGAACATTTTTTTAAACTAAAATACATTTTTAATTTGGGGGTAATAGCTTTACAACTTCCCTGGTAGCTTTACAACACTGTGTTGGCTTCTGCGGTGCAACAGTGTGAATAAGCTATTTTTTGGGCTCCAAAATCACTGCAGATGGTGATGCAGCCATGAAGTTAAGATGCTTACTCTTTGGAGGGAAAGTTATGACCAACCTAGACAGCATATTAAAAAGCAAAGACATTACTTTGTCAACAAAGGTCCATCTAGTCAAGGCTATGGTTTTTCCAGTAGTCATGTATGGATGTGAAAGTTAGACTATACAGAAAGCTGAGTGCCAAAGAATTGATGCTTTTGAACTGTGGTGTTGGAGAAGACTCTTGAGAGTCCCTTGGACTGCAAGGAGATCCAACCAGTCCATCCTAAAGGAGATCAGTCCTGGGTGTTCATTGGAAGGACTGATGTTGAAGCTGAAACTCCAATACTTTGGCCACCTGATGCGAAGAGCTGACTCATTTGAAAAGACCCTGATGCTGGGAAAGACTGAGGGCAGGAGGAGAAGGGGACACCAGAGGATGAGATGGCTGGATGGCAATCCCAACTCAATGGACATGGATTTGGGTGGACTCCAGGAGTTGGTGATGGACAGGTAGGCCTGACATGCTGGAGTTCATGGGGTCGCAGAGTCGGACACGACTGAGCAACTGAACTGAACTGAATACATATATTCCCCTTCCTCTTGAGCCTCCTTTCCACCCCATCCCCATCCCACCCCTCTAGGTCCTCACAGAGCACCAATCTGAGCTCCCTGTGCCATAGAGCAGCTTCCCGCCACCTACCTACTGTACATATGATAGTGGAACAATTATTCATGAAGGATTATTCTGAGAGACTTGTAGACTTTTGACTTCTTTCAAATATGCGTGTGAGGATAGATGCTATTTGTATATCCCCTTCTAGTTTTATCCAGACATGCAACCTACATGGATACTGTTAACTCTTTTAAGTATAAAATATTGTTTCTCTTATTATTCCCTTTTTGCCTCTTTCTCTCTACCTGCTGAAGCACAGGAGCTTAGGGAACAGAAATTCTGATTTTAATTCACCACCGGTAAATGTTTTTCTCTCAGTGAGCCCATGTGAACAATCCCTGCCACCATGCTGCCAGGGGAAGATTCTGAACTGAATTAGGGTGCCTGCTTAACACAGGGATGTATCCTGAATTCTCAACAATGTCAAACCGATTTTTCTATTTGCTGAAGTCTTGATCCTTCCCTCAGAAGCAGACTGAATCCTTGATTCCAGTTTTAGTTCCTTTTGATTGAAAGATTAAACAGGGTCATATTTCAGGTGTTTCAATACAAGAAGCAGAAAACAGCTTCTTCCTTTCTTGACTAAAGTAGAGTCAAGGGCACTTATAATCACAGAGAGGGACCACGGTGAACGTTCTCTTCGTCTCTGTATTCAAAATCCGTTGGAGTCCATTGATTTCAGAAGCATTTGATTGAAATGGGGGTGGGTGGGGGAGGGAGTGAAGAGAAGTAAGATGGATGTGGAAACTTCCTCAGATGGAGTTGTTTTTTATACCTCAGAGACTGAGAATGCTGGAGGATGTAGAATTCCAGGTTGGCTTGCCCTTTTGTACTTTTATGGATGATTTAACTTTTCCCGAGAGTCACGAAGGCAGTCTGCACTTCCTTCACTTCTGAGTTTTAGTGACTTCACTCTTAGACAGTATCAGATGGCTTGGAACAAATGGAATTTTCTTGTTCCTCCAGGGTATTGCCAACCCACTCTGGAACCTCTATTTGTTTCAGTGAGAAGGACTTAGACCTGCGGGGCACTGCTCAATGTTGGAGGACTCAACAAAATATTCATTGCTGATTGTTACAGATACTTGGTGGTGGTTAGAAAGCTGCGGTTGACTGAAACCCGCAGATCAGTCCATCAGTGAGTAGTGTTTGGAAGCCTTGACTCAGCTTGACAAACATGTAGCAAGCTGTGATGAGTGAAGTTGCTTGTTACCTGTGAACACTGAGATTTGCCTGCCCTCCTGTTTCCTCAAGAAGCCCAGGGAACTGACCTTGTTGGTTACTTACACACTTGTACCACACTCACTAATTATTAAGAAAAACAACTAAAATTTTTATCATGTCCTCTTTAAGTTACTTCCCTTATTACCTTATTTGCAGCTCATAACAATTTTGAGAAGGTGATTACTATTGCTAACTTAGAGATGTGGAAAACACGGCTCAGAATGTGTTAGTGATGTAACTAGAGTTACAGAGCCAGTGCAAGGGCAGAAGGCAACTTGGTTTCCTGTCCTGTGTGGCGTTGCTCTGCCAGTAGTTACTCCTGCCCTACTGTTATTAATAGGAACCTTTCAGGGTTTTAGCAGCCAGTGAAGTCAGTAGACTCTTGGAGTTAGACCAAGGAGATCCAAGACAAAGAGAGCTTGCAGACTGCTGGAGAGTGGGTATCTTAGCATTGGTCAGACTTGAGGTCAAATACAATAAAAGAAGCACTAAGTAGCTTTGCCATCTCAGGGCATCTTGTGCCTCAAGGAATTAAAATCCTATCAGTTCCAACCAGACTGGATGAAGTTCATTTTTAGATCTCCTGGTTTATGATATGAAGGTTCTAGTGAATTCTATTTTTAGTTAAGGTATGGAAACCTAGATATTCATTTTTACACAAAAGTCTGTAAAGGAAGAAAGAAAATAAGAATAATTGAAACAATAGTCATACGTTTTGAACAGTTTTCTTTCTAGAATTCAAGCATATACTTTTTCACAGGTCAATCTTTTAAATGAAACATGATGTTTTCAAATAAAAAGAAGTAATTTTTAAAAATATGGTCATTAAAATGATGTATTGCTTAAGCATATAAGGACTTCCCTGGTAGCTCAGAAGGTAAAGTGTCTGTCTACAATGCGGGAGACCTGAGTTCGATTCCTGGGTCGGGAAGATTCCCTGGAGAAGGAAATGGCAACCCACTTCAGTATTCTTGCCTGGAAAATCCCATGGAAGGAGGAGCCTGGTAAGGGGTCACAAAGAGTCGGAGACGACTGAGTGACTTCACTTTCTTTAAGCATATAACGGTGCCTCCACACAATGAGTCACTACAGAATTTTTAAACTTAATGGCACTGAAAATATCTAATGAAAACAGAAATATATACATATCATTGTGTTTAAAGAGCAGTATATACAGCAATATGAAGAGGGTGTGTGTGTGTGCGTGCCTGGCAGGGAGAGAGAAAGAGGAGAGATAGTGAAGGACTGGGAGGATAGATACAGAACCTTAGCAGTCACTACCTGTGATTCAGGGATGTGCTAATTGGGTTATCTGGGAAGCAGACACGGTGACAAAGTTGGGAGTGCAAAACGACTATTAGTATTTTAACAAATGGTGTTAGGAATACTGCATATCCACATGCAAAAGAGTGAAGTTAGACCCCTATCTCATACCATACACTAAAAGGTTAAACTCAAAATGATCGAAGACCTGAATATAAGAGTTAAAACTATGAAACTCTTAGAATGAAAAAGAGGAAAATCTTGATAACGTCAGATTTGACAATGATTTCCTGGATACGACACCAAAAGCACAGCCAACAAAAATGAAAATAGATAAATTAGACTGTATCAAAATTAAAAACATGTGTGCATCAAAGGACACAGTCAACAGAGTGAAAAGATAACCAATGAAATGGGAGGAAATATTTCCCAACTGTATATTTGAAAAGAGGTTTATATCTAGAATATATAAACAACTACAACTCAACCATAAAACCCCCCAAATAATCCAACTAAAAAAAAAAAAATGGACAAAGGACTTAAATAGACACTTCTGTCAAGAAGATGTACAAATGGCCAATAAGCGTGTGAAAAGGTACTCAACATCACAAATCATTAAGGAAGTGCAAATCAAAATCACAGCATGATACTACCTTGAATCCATTAGGATGGCTGCTATCAAAAAATAAAATTAACAGGTAACAAGTGTTGATGAGGATGTGGAGGAAGTAAAATCTTTAACATTTGCCATGGGGAATGCAAAACAATATGGTATTTCCTCAGAAACCTAAAAATATCTTTACCACATGATCTTGCTATTCCATTTCCAGGTATATGTCCAAAAGAATTGAAAGCAATGTCTCAAAGATGTATTTACATACCCATTTCCATAGCAGTGTTATTTATTTATTTTTAAAATTGTATTATTTTAAAAATATTAATTTGGTAGTGGCTCATGGGATCTTAAGTTGCAGCATGTGAAATCTAGTTCCCTGATCAGGTATCAAACCCATGCCCCCTGTATTGCAAGGTGGAGTGTCAACCACTAGACCACTGGGGGAAGTCCCTTACAGCAATCTTATTTATAATAGGCAAAAGGTGGAAGCAACCCAAGTTGGATGAACACATGAAAGGATGAACAAAATACAGTTAATACATACAATGTAATGTTATTCGGCCTTAACAAAGGATTGAAATTCTGACACATTCTTGAAACTTGAGGACATTATACTCTGTATCTGTCAAAAAGACAAATATCGTGTGATTCTGTTTACATGAAATCATCTAGAGCATGGGTCGCCAATCTCCAGAATCTAATGCCTAATGATTTGAGGTGGAGCTGATGTAATCATAACAGAAATAAAATGCATAATAAATGTAACTTGCGTGAATCATCCCAAAACCATTGCGACACCCCTGCCCTGGTCCATAGAAAAATTGTCGTCTATGAAACCAATCCGTGGCACCAAAAAGTTGGGGACACTGTTCTAAAGTTGTCGAATTCATAGAAACACAAAGTAGAATGGTGCTTGCCAGGGTCAGGGGAGGGTCGGATGGGAAGTTGTTAAAGGGGTACAGAATTTCCGTCTCAACAATGTGAGTGATACTGTATACTTTAAAAAGGCTAATAAGGTAAATTTTATGTTATGTGTATTATTCAACTTCAATCAAAATTAAAAAATGAATTATTGGGGTTAACAGTGGTGGGGGAAAAAAGGGAGGAAGGAATATTAGGCAAGGGAACTGTCAGATTGTGCTGTAGACAGTCTCTCCCAGGCCAGTAGGAGTTCAGGAGCAAAGACAGCCCATTAGAAGGGGGTGCTTTGGGCAGAAATGGCCCATTTCCATAGCAGTGTTATTTATTTATTTTTAAAATTATATTATTTAAAAAATATTTATTTAGTTGTGGCTCATGGGGTTTTCAGTTGCAGCATGTGAAATCGAGTTCCCTGATCAGGTATCAAACCCATGCCCCCCGTGTTGGAAGGTGGAGTGTCAACCATTTCCTTGACTTTGGTTGCCATAAATTTGGCCACCATAGCCTTACTTGGTTCCTGTTTGGTGGCTGCCCTGAGATAAGCAGGACTTCATCTGGGAACCTGAGGTGGATGCCTGCCGAAGGAGATAACATTTGGAGGTGGTCAGCCAGCCACGTTCCTGGAGGCTGGGCAATATTTCCTCCTTCGAACAGGCATCTGAGCAACACATCTCTGTGACTGCCACGTGGGATTTGTTTGCATTTATATATATTCCTCATTTCTAACCATAAATAAAAGTGACTGGGCTTCCCTGGTGGCTCAGTGATAAAGAATCTGCCTGCCAGTGCAAGAGACATGGGTTTGAGCCCTGATCTGGGAAGATTCCACATGCCACGAGCAACTAAGCCTGTGCGCCACGACTATTGAGCCGAAACTGTTGAGCCCACACGTTGCAACTCCTGAAACTCAAGTGCCCTAGAGCCCGTGCTCTTAACGAGAGAAGCTTTTGCAATGTGAAGCCCAGGCACTGCAACTAGAGAGTGGCTTCTGCTCGCTGTAAATAGAGAAAGCGCGTGCAGTAATGAAGATCCAGTGCAGCCAAAAATAAAAATTATTTTAAAAGCTGACCTCTTAATCAGAAAAGAAATATAAGTTATTATGAGGGCTTCCCTCATGGTTCAGATGGTAAAGAATCTGCCTGTGATGCAGGGGACCTGGGTTCGATCCCTGAGTCGGGAAGATCCCCTGGAGAAGGGAATGGCACCTAATTTTACCTGTGGAGCAATTAGGTCCATATTAAATATCCGTTTCATATTGTCACATTTAGATCTCTACCAAGTAAACACATCCCACTATAATAAATCAAGGAGTTCTGGATCCTCTCATGAATTGAAAGAAAATAATTGTTCTGCCACATCAGTTTATATTTGTAAACTTGATATTGGCATATAAAATGGGCATCGACTTTAGATACTGCCTACTTTAATTGTGTCCTACATTTCTACCAGAGTATAAAAGACATTCCAGTGGGTCAATGGAAAGATATCAACCACCACAATGGAAAAACTTTACAAAGCATCGTTTTATTTCTCTGGAAACAATGGAGTCCTCCTGGCAGGCTTAAGGCAGAGGTAGAGACTTTCAAAGCAGGCCTAGGCACCTGCAGGAAGACTGTCAGGTATCATCATCCAATAATGTTGGTAAAAAAGTGTTCAGATCCTCACATGAAAGGAAGCTTCTAAGAACAAGATTCAAGTGAAATCCTCAGAGTGACAGCTCTTTTAACTTTAAATTATTTATGGGTTATCTACCTGCATTTGGGGTAGGTTGGTGTCAAGAGGGCTTCATTCACAAAAGAATAAAATTTCCTAATTTCAATGAGGGGAAGATGAACTAAGGGAGCAAGAAAATTATAGAGCAAATTATAGATCCAAAGGCTGAGAGAAATGCAGGGCTTTGGGCTTTTCCACATGCCAAGAATAAGGGCACTGACGTGCTGAGAATTCATCCATGCAAAATTACTTGAGTTAAAATTACTTTTGCCTACAAACTCACAAAATGGAGGATCAGTATACTGCCAGCAGATAGAAAACACTGACTAATCACATATCTCAGACTAAAGCTGTTTCTGCTATACATTTCTAAGATCTGGCTTTATGTCTAATTAAGCAACTGAAATGATTTACAGACTGTATAACATTTACAACATTCACTTTAAATGTGTGATGCGAAGGCACTTCTGTCTTGCTAGACTTTACCTGTTTGAATAGGAATCTTAAGTCACCAGTGGTGAAACTCAGTTAAATCTCTAGTTAAAGATTCACTTGGGTTTGGATAAAGCTAAACAGATTTCATTACTAAACTGGGCAAGATTTTCAAGTTCTGTTGACCTCGTATTCAAAAAGGCTCCTCCGTAATCACTGGGACATCCTTGTTATTCCTCTTCATGTCAGCCAGGATCTGGCCTCAGAGCTCATGCCAAATGTCTTCAGTCCACTCCCACCCCAGACCCTTTCTCCCCGCTCCATATGCAGAAACATCTGAGGTGAACTGGATGGCTCTATTGGGACATGTCAAGTCCTTCTCTCTTACTGTTGGAGAGCTCTGTGTGAAAAGGTGACCAGGGTTGAGATATCCTAAAGGCATCTCTCTGGATGCTGGGCTAATTAATAATAGACTGTGGTGAGACAAGGATGGACTCGTGAGACCAGCGAGGATGCTGTTGCTTAATTCAGGCAAGAAAGATGATAGTATATAGACGGATGCAGGGAAGGTGATAAAAAATGCTGGATTTCCAAATACATTTGAAAAGTAGAGCAAACAGGATTTGCTGGCAGGCTGAATAGGGTATGCGTGTGTGAACAAAAGAGGGAAGGCAAGGAACCAAGGATGACCCCTAGCTGGAAGGACAAAGTGACCATTGGTTGAGATGGGGAAAACTGTGGAAGGAGCAGCACATTTGGAGGAAAGTTTAGCCATCAGTTTAGGACATGTTGAGCCCAAGGTGTCTGTTCAGTTCAGTTGAGTCTGAGGTTGAGTTCACTTGAGTCTGAGGTGTCTGTTGGGACATGGTAAATAGATAGATGGCTTTATCAGTCTTGAGTTTAGAAGGTCTTACGGGAGATAGCAATTTTGTAGATGTTAGTGTTGGATGGCCTTTAAATTCATTAAATGAGATGCGATCACCAAGGGAGTGAGTGTGGAGAGACAGGAAAGGGGGACCAAAGATGGGTCTGGAGACTCTAACATTAAGGACAAATCAACAAAGGAGACAGAGAAGGAGTTGCCAGCACAGTAGGGAGAAAAACGATAAAAGAAGAGGAGATGGTTTCCTGAACGCAAAATGAAGGAAGGGTTTCCAGTGGGAGAGAATGATAAATCAAGTACAATGAGGATTGAAACTTTACCATTGGCTTGAGTAACATGGAGGTCTTTATTTTTTTTTGGCAAGTCCAAATTTCCTAGGATGGTGGGGAAACAAGCTGATTAGACTGAGTTTAATGAGAATGGGAATGGAAAGATATGCATTGGAAATAATTAGTAGAGGTGTCTCTCAAGAGTGTTTTGTATCAAAAAAATATCAAAAAGATCTCATTCTAAAAAATGTTTTGCTATAAAGATAAATAGAAAAATAGGGCAGTATCTGGAGATGGAGTCAAGATAATTTTTTTTAGCAAGAGGTAATATAGCATGTTTTAGGGAGATAAGAATGCTCTAGCAGAGAAAAAAAAATCAAAGATGCAAGAGAGAGAGAGAGAAGAAATGTCTGGAGAAAAGTCTTTGAGGAGGCAAGGGCGGAGGAAGCTACTGATCATATTGAAAGGTTGTCCTTAGATATGAGTGTTGACCATTGAGTCATAGCAGTGATTTTCAAAACTGCCCATTAGAATCACTTAGAGCAGTTTTTACAACTTCTTCCATCCATCTCTTATCCCCTAAAATTTAAAAACAGTTTCTGGGGGAGGACTTTTAAGAAAAATGTTTCCCAGATGGCTCGTAAGCTTTAGTATGTGCCAAAGTCACTCCAAGGACTTGGTAGAGAATACAGATTGCTAGGCTCCGCCTCCAGAGTTTCTGATTCAGTAGGTCTGAGTCCATCTGAGAATTTACATTTCTAATATCCCTGGTGATACTGATGCTACTGCGCTTGGGACCACTCTCTCAGGATCACTGATCATAGTAACAGGAGAAAATTATAGTGTGTGGGGGCCAATGAAGGTAGGTGGGTCAACTTGAGGAAGTTCTCATCTGATGATCTGAATATTCTCAGTGAAGTGAAAAGAAAGCTTATTATTTAAGAGTGTGATGAAAGGTTGGAATGATGTCATCAAAGATTCAGGATAGAGGAAAGAAAGTGTTAGGTGCTTCAGTCATGTCCGACTCTTTGTGACCGCATGGACTGTAGCCCTCTGGCCATGGAATTGTCCAGGCAAGAATACCAGAGTAGGTTGCCATTTCCTTTTCCAGGGGATCTTCCCAACCCAGGGATTGAACCCTGGTTTCCTGTACTGCTGACAGCTTCTGTACCATCTGAGTGAACAAGGAAGTCCAGGATAGAGGAGAAGGTATATTACGGTCATTTAGTAAGTGACAGAGTAGGTGTTCTAAGGGAATGTAGCATAATTCGGGGGCAGGAACGGAGACCACTTGAAATTGGAAGCCATGAATTTAAAATGACACCAACCAGCATGTCCCCCCAGCCTTTTTACTCTTGCCACATTTAGTTGCAGAGATCAAGTGTAGGGAAGGCAGAAAGATGAGCTTGACTAGGGTTCAAGTTTTGCTAAAGGTGGGTTACAAAGTGATAGAGGAGCAAGAGATTGAGAGTGTTCACCAGGGAGGGTTTACAGTGATTGACATGGTGTTTAAGTTTGGGTCAGAGGGAAAAGGAAGACTTGAGAAGTGTGAGTGGAAAGGGGCTGAGCAGCAGGATAGTTGTTTGTTAGAGAACAGAATTTTTGAAATTGAGGTTAAGGAGGAGTTGCATTTATTCATTTTGACAAGGTCTGTGTTATGACCAGGGGAGTCTGATTGAGGAACTGTTCAGATCAAGATTATGGCGGAGAGGCATTTCATGGGTGAAGAGTTGTGGTACTGGGAACATCATTAATATGAATCAAGATCTCACTGGGACCGGAACTTCCCTACTGGTCCAGTGGCTAAGACTGCACACTCCTAAGGCATGGCGGCCTGGGTGTGATCCCTGGTCAAGGCAGTAGATCCTACATGCTGAAACTAAAGATCCCACATGCTGTAACTAAGACCAACTCAGACGAGTAAATATTTAAAAAAAGAGAAATGGAGAGGGAAAGGCAGTGAGCTGGATGCTAAAGTTTTTGAGATACAAGAGGAATGCAAAGCTAGGTCTTCAGGAAGAATAGACTGGCATGGAAGTGAAAACCCAGGAAGACTTTTCCTAAGCTCCCTGCTCAGGGTATGAGGTGGTGGGAGAAAGTCACTACCTCTTGAGGGGATTTGAGGGGCAGCTTGCCCTTGGGGAGATCCAGTTATCTGTTGGACTAGAAAGGGCAGTCCTGGAGAAGGAAATGGCAACCCACTCCAGTGTTCTTGTCTGGAAAATCCCAGGGGTGGAGGAGTATGGTCAGCTACAGTCCATGGGGTGTCAAAGAGTCGGACACGACTGAGCAACTTCTCTTTCTTTCTTTCTCTTTCTTTAGGAAGGGCGGTAAAGCCCCAGAGGAGAGTTGAAGTGATTGGATGTTTTGAGGATGTCTGGCGCGAGTCCCAGAGGGCACAGCAGAAGAGTTTCAGGACAGAGTCAGGGACTGGAACAGAGCCAGGGATGTGACAGGATGGGGGTGGTTAGAGGCAATGAAGGCCACTTAGGAGTTAGAGCTTCTTGAGTTGACCCATAAAATTAGCCCATAATTCAAGGCTCCTGAATGATGTATGAAGGCCAGGGAGGGGTGGTCTCACTCTGGGGCTCTGGAGACATAAGGCTGTCTCTCCTCTCCTGAGGATGGTCTTGAGTGCACAGTGAGGAGATGTTTGACCCAGAGCACACAGTCAAAATCATTCTAACTAAAGGAAATGATCTTGTGAATACTGCCCAAATCAGGGGGAAAAAAAAAATCTCTAATGCTTACAGGGAGAATTAATATAACATTTTGGAAAGAGCTCAGTCCTTATTTCTGTTATATAAAACACAAGGGATAGAATAAGAATATGAGAAATTGCCCGCATCCATCGCTCTTTCAGTTGGGTGATTTGGTTAATTTATCCAGCTTTATCTAGCTTTCCCAAATTTTATTTTGATGTAGCTTATCCAAATTGCCCACATAATTGCTTCAACTTTGTACCACATTTTATGAAAGTGGTCTTTAAGATTTCTTGGCAGAATCTTCCTCTACAGGCAACCTCAGATATTTTGTTTTGGTATTTCTTTTACCCTTAATTTCTCTGGATTTGGTGGTGTCAAATTCAATCTAACTAGTACTTCTTGAGTTTTGGTGTGCATGGCAATGGTTATGTCCTCTGGGAAATTCAGAAGAACTCTCAGATGCTGGGTGACTTTCAGTTCAGTTCAGTCGCTCAGTCGTGTCCAACCCTTTGTGACCCCATGGACTGCAGCACACCAGGCTTCCCTGTCCATCACCAACTCCTGGAGTTGGCTGGGTGGCTTAAATGAAACTAAATATTGCTTTACATTTCTCAGCAGTTTTTCCTGCTGAACATTTGCAGATATCAAATGTGCATCTTGAACTCAAATTTATTTTACCATGGCCAATATGAAAATTAAAATTTATAATTCAAGAAAAGGCCTGCGTATGTAGAAACTCCCAGCAACATGAAATTGTTTGTAGGGCAGAAACTATTTTACAGTTATAACTAGAAAATCTAGACTATATGAAATGGTTTCTCCTCTAGTTCCTACCACCGATCTCTGTTCTTTCAGTGGTCCCCAACATTTTTGGCACCAGGGGCGGTTTCATGCAAGACAATTTTTCCATGGGCCTGGATATGGTTTGGGGATGATTCAAGAGCATCACATTTATTATGCACTTTATTTCTATTACTAATTACATCAGCTCCACCTCAGATCATTAGGCATTAGATCGTGGAGGTTGGGGACCTGCTTTATTGCACGTACATGCATGCATAGTTGCTTCAGTCATGTTCAACTCTGCAATGCAATGGACAGTAGCTTGCCAGGCTCCTCTCTCCATGAGATTCTCCAGGCCAGAGTACTGAAGTGGTTTGCCATGTCCTCCTCCAGGAGATCTTCCTGACCCAGGGATGGAACCCACATCTCTTATGTCTCTTGTATTGGTGGACGGTTCTTTACTACTGGCGCCCCTCTGAGCAACCTTTGGCAAATACTTCTACTACGTGTTGGCTACATTACCATTACCTTCCATTCCCTCTCGCACTTACTTCTTTCAGGAGTCACTGCTAGTATTCATGGAGATCACTAATACTGGCTGAGTTGTCAAGGTCTTAGCCCCATCATCCCCATGTGATCAGCGTTTAGTCCTTACCTTGTTCTCTCACCACTTTTGACTCAATTGATCATTTTTTCCATCTTGATACATTTTCTTCTGCTGTTTTCCTGAATCCCACATTCTCCAGGTTTCCTGATTCTCCTTTGGCCGTTCCTTGTCAGACTCCTCCTCCTCTTTCAGGTCCATAAAATGTTGAGGATTCAGTCTTTGGCTCTCCTGTTTTCTGATTGACACTCCTTTCTTATTGCTCTCATGCAACCCTGTGGTTTTAAAAATTGTCAATAGGATGGTGGTTCCTGAATCTTTATTTCTAGCTGTGAGCTCTCCCTGAACTCCCGACTTCAATGTTGGAACTATTTGACACCTCCATTTAGATGTCTAGTGAGCATCTCAAACTTACCAATGCCCTTGAGCTGGACCCTGATGTCTTCCTCTCTCCAGTTTTTCCCATTTCAGTGACAGACACCACCATTTACTCGGTTACTCAACCCCAACTGTCACATTTCTTTTCCTTATACCCAGAATACTCTAGTAAATCCTTTGGCTCTACTTCCAAAATATGTCAAAAATTCAACCATGCTTCATCATTATCATCCTTGTCCAAGCTTTCACCTGGACAGCCACCAAAAAGCCTTACAACTCTTCCCCTACTCTTGTTCTCTTAGAGCCTAATTTGCATACAGGAAACAAAGTGGTGTTTTAGAAATGCCAATCAGATTGTGCCCTTTCTTATTCCAGAACCCTCCAGAACACTCACATCACAGTGACTCTAAAATGCAAAGACAAAGGTCTACATTTCTTAGTCATTTTCTCTCACGTTCCCCCTTTTCATGAAAGCTGGCCACACTGGTCTCCTTGCTGTAACTCGTCTCCTTGCTTAATATACTAAATATGTTTCTATCACATTTTTGCCTTTGCTGTTTCCTTTGACTAAACAGCTTTCCCCCAAGATATACACAGCCTTGCTTTTATTTTATTCAGGTCTCTGTACAAATGTCATCTATTCAGAAAGGACTTTCTGGACCATCTTATTTGAATAGCAGTGCCCCACCAGCACCACAAGTCACCACCCCCCCAGCACCCCACATTCTCTCTATCTTTCTACTACACTCATTGTTTTTCTTGAACTCTGTACTACTTGATGTTATGTTATATATTTATTTGTTTATTTTTGTTTCTTCCAATGGCATGTAAGCTTCCCAGAGTCAGGGATCTTATTTTATTTCTCTGCTGTGTCTGAGGCATTTAGAACACTTTGAAACTTGGAAAAATTAAATTACTGCTGGTAAGGTGAGCCAAAGTAGCAACTCCCTCCAGGAAGACTTTCGATAATGGTAAACATTTGACAGATGGCCTGGAGTTATCTTGTTCTAACAGTTGTTACCATCTATTTCTGATAAGGAAACAGAAAGAACATTTTGTATTTTTATGTTTTAAACCTAATGGTAGAGAGACAGGACCATAATAAGTGCTCAACAAATTTTTGTTGAATAAATGAATTAAGAAATGAAAGAATGAATACAAAACATATCTGTGTGTGTGTGATATATGACTTACATAGAGATCACATCTCAAATTACTAGATCTTCAGATAATTTATTTTGCAGTAACTATGTCTCTTTGGTTAAAAATATTATTTAATGAAGAAAATAATTTCACTTTGCTTTAAGTAGTAAAATGATTATGACATTCTTTCTCTATGTTTTCACTAAGTTTAAAGCAAAATAACTTTCTATCAATCTAAGAAAAGTAAGAGTGTATTTTAATTGACCAGTCCAGTAAAAAATCTGTCTGAAACACAGAAGACTCGCAGGAGACTCACAGGAGACAGGGGTTCAGTCCCTGGGTCACAAAGATTCCCTGGAGGAGGAAATGGCAACCCACTCCAGTATTCTTGCCTGGAAAATTCTGTGGACAGAGAAGCCCGTCAGATTACAGTACATGGGGTCACAAAGAGTCTGACACAACTGGGCATGCATGCACGTACATGTATGAACTCTTACAAATATACTTAAATTGTAGATGTAGAACCATTTAAGACAGAATTTTGAAGCCTTTACACATCAACTCCTCATGACAGAAATTTCGGGAAAAACTGCATATCCACAATAAAGACATAATAAAACAATTAATTGAATTTTGGAGTGAATTTTGTTTTTTTTATTCTTACATTTTTATCATACAGAGCAATTCATTTCTGTTCAGTTGCTCAGTCATGTCTGACTCTTTGCGAACCCATGAACTGCAGCACGCCAGGCCTCCCTGTTTACTCCTGGAGTTTACCCAAACTCATGTCCTTTGAGTCGGTGATCCCAACCAATCATCTCATCCTCTGTCATCCCCTTCTCCTCCTGCCTTCAGTCTTTCCCAGCATCAGGGTCTTTTCAAATGAGTCAGCTCTTCATATCAGGTGGCCAAAATATTGGAGCTTCAACTTCAGCATCAGTCCTTCCAATGAACACCCAAGATTGATGTCCTTTAGGATAGACTGGTTGGATCTCGTTGCAGTCCAGGGGACTCTCAACAGTCTTCTCCAACAAAACAGGTCAAAAATATCAATTCTTTGGCACTCAGCTTTCTTTATAGTCCAACTCTCACATCCATACCTGACCACTGGAAAAACCATAGCTTTGACTAGACAGACCTTTGTTGACAAAATAATGTCTCTGCTTTTGAATATGCTGTCTAGGTTGGTCATAACTTTCCTTCCAAGGAGTAAGCATCTTTTAATTTCGTGGCTGCAATCACCATCTGCAGTGATTTTGGAGCCCCAAAAGATAAAGTAAACCACTGTTTCCACTGTTTCCCCATCTGTTTGCCATGAACAAAGCAATTAGAGCTTTACTTTCTTGGACATGAAATTTTGTCCTCCCTTTCCTGTGGTAGTTGTGTTAGACTCTTCTTTCTCTCTTTTGCATTTCACACAGAAAATAGCAAGAACTGAGTGTAGACGGAGCCGGAGCTTGGAAAGGTTCTGAGTTGAGTTGTCAGGAAATGTGGTTTCCAGTTTCTAGCTGTGTGATCTTGGGCACGGCACTAACCTCTCCATGTCTCCAAAAAAGAGGATATTCTTGTTGACCTTTATGATAGTTTTTCACTTCACAAGTCTTTGGTTTATAAAGTTGATATCAACTTATTACAGTGTGAGATTTCCTACCACTGAAAAAATATACTCTTCAACCTGCACTCCACTGATGAGACCAAAGTAACAAGTTTTAAAATCACTTGGAATCCTAAATTTTTGCCACTCTGTATTCACATCCTTGTATTTAAAAAGTCAGTTCTTCATTAGGAAATCACTTGAATTATGTAAGCTATAAGCAACATTCGGTAGGAGTTGATTAATTTCTTGCATGAGGAAAAATGGGATAAGAATTATCTATTTGCTGAGTTTAATATGCTGGGTTTAACATACTTGGGGAAAATGTAGGACAAAATCAAGGTTTGCCTTATAATGCACTATTGTATTCAGAGACAGAGGGCGAGTTATCTTCTCTAATATGCACTTTACATGTCAGATTTCCCCTGAGGATGCTCACAATGTGAAAACACAGGATACCGACTCCAGATAGATGAGGTGCTTATCAAAGGAATGATTTCAGTGAGCCCAGACTTTTGCATCTTGCCATGTATAGAAAAGTGCTAAATTCCTTAGCCTGACATATCTGATCTTTAATTAACAATAAAATTTTGATGTTCAGACTCCCTGCCTTTTGTTGCAAAACTCCTGTTCCCCTTAATTCCTTGAAGCAGTTCCTTCAGGGTTACATGAGATGCTGCCTCCCGGGTTGGAAACCCTACAAATTCCCACTGAATAAAACATAACACTCAATGACAACAACAAAATTTTTCATCTATGTCAAGCTTTTCTACAATTGACTTTATAGTACAAGGCACACATTTTAAATGCACAGTTCTATGATTTGTGGCAAATGTACAAGCCATGTGCTGTGGATTAAATTGTGCCCTAAAAAGATACATTGAAACCTTAACCCTAGTAGTCTTTCAGAATGTGACCTTATTTGAAGATAAGGTCTTTACAGAGGTAATAAGTTAAAATGAAGTCATTAAGGCAGCCCATAATCTAATGTAATTGGTGACCTTATGAAACGGGGGATTTGGTCCAATGCACGCAGGGAGAATGGCACGTGAAGTTTGCAGTGATGCTTCCACAGGCCAAGCAACTACCAGAAAGTAGGATTTTCTATGGGATTTTCCATGCAAGAATACTGGTCAGTTCAGTTCAGTTCCTCAGTCATGTCTGACTCTTTGAGACCCCATGGACTGCAGCATGCCAGGCTTCCCTGTCCATCACCAACTCCCAGTGCTTGATCAAACTCATGTCCATTGAGTTGGTGATGCATCCAAACATTTCATCCTCTGTCATCCCCTTCTCCTCCCGCCTTCAATCTTTCCCAGCATCAGGGTCTTTTCAATGAGTCAGTTCTTCACATCAGGTGGCCAGAGTATTGGAGTTTCAGCTTCAGCATCAGTCCTTCCAATGAATATTCAGGACTGATTTCCTTTTTGGATTGATTGTTGGATCTCCTTGCAGTCCAAAGGATTCTCAAGAGTCTTCTCCCACACCACAGTTCAAAGGCATCAATTCTTCAGTGCTCAGCTTTCTTTACAGTCCAACTGTCACATCCATACTGGATACTGGAATGGGTGGAGTATGTTTTCATTTCCTTCTCCAGGGGATCTTGCAGGGATCAAACCCAAGTCTCCTGCACTGCAGGCAGGTTCTTTACCACTGAGCCATCAGGGAAGCTCTTAGGTGGAAAGTTAAATCACTTCGAAAAAAGGACTCAGACCTTCATCAAGGCATACAGGTACTGTATCCCTGCATCAAGGGAGCGGGTACTGCTCCTACATGGGAGTGGGAGAAGGGCATGGCAATTTGTCAAGGCTGTGGATGAGAGGTCAGATTATTATAGCAGGATTTTCTGCCAATACAAGAATAAGTTCTTAGTAGGCAAGCAGCTGGCCAAGGCTCTCCCAGGCTTATTAAATGGGGCCTGAGAAACACAACCAAGACAATTCTCAATTACAGTTCCTTATAGAAGGTCTTTCTTGGTTGGGACTGAATCAGTAAAGGTTGGGACTGAATCTGACAATTGAAGGAACTGATTTTTGTAGGAGGAAGGAGCTGCAGAGGGGTTGGAAGAGAGGGACTAATATAGGGTGATCATGACATAGGGTGAAGAGTCTTTCTGTCTTACCTGTGCCCGAGGGGATTCCTGGGACACGGGCCTCTGAGTTGCAAAACTGAGAGTCCTGTTTTAACTGCTGGTCACCCTATGAAGAAATGTGTTTGATAGTCTTGGTCAAGACTATCAAACGCCTCCTCAAGTGTTGCTTAGGGTTAAATATGAAAAAAAAAAAATCCTTCTGCAAAATGTTTAATGTAGTACTTTCTGAAATGTGGTAATTTTAAAAATAATTTTGGTTAGTAACAAATATACACTTTTTACTGACATATCTCATTGTAGAACCTGAGTTTTAAAATTGAGATGGAAATTAGATGTCATTTAAATTTTTGTTGTGTAAATGATAAAATTGAGAGCCAGAAAGACTTGAATAACTCAAGTTTGTGTAGCTCCTAAAGGGCATGCAATTTTTTTGAGCCCAAATTCTTTGCTTGGCCTCATCAATTTTTTTCTGCATCACCTAAAGATTCTTCCCTTTTCCTCTTGTCAAGGGCCTTTAGAAAAGATCCAAAGGGCCTTGTTATGATCAAAATAACATTTTTTGCCTCTTTTTTTTTTTTTTTGTATGATGATGGATGTGAACTACATTTCTTGTGGACATCATTTCACAACATATGAAGGTCAAATCTTTATGTTATATGCCTGAAAGTTACACAGTGCTGTGTGTCAATTATCACAATAAAATGGATCCAAAAAAGTGAGCTTTTATCACACATAGGCTAGTGGTTCTTCTTTTAGTTAGATTTCTTCAATCTTCTTCACAAGTAAATGTACCATAGAAGTCTAAGGATATTGGTGTAATGTTTCTATGACAATTATTAATGTGGAGAACTAATAGCATGAATACCATTGGCACCACTTCTGTAACAGAAGAGGATATGAGTCAGTGATTTAATTCCAGTTTCTTAGGTAGGTTGAAAGGAAGAACACCATGAGTTCAAGAAATCCAGCAGTACTTCTTGGCTCCTGGGTGTCTCTTTAAAGTCCCTCCATAAATCTCTGAGACAGATACTTAGCTTCGGGGTCAGTCAATTTACTCTTTCCTACATGTTGTCATTTTGGTTACTGCCTGGGCTGTAACTCATATGCAGGCCTTGCATGCCTGCAAGTGGGAAGAGAAATCGAATACTGCACATCCACCAAAGCTTTGACCCCATAAACTGTTACAAGAAAATTCCATACCTGCAGAATGAGTGAATATGACTAAGAACTCTTCAAAGTTGCAAAGAACAGATCGATTCCAACTGGATGGTCAGTCTGACATTTTTCATTCCATGTATTGGCAGGTCCATCATGTTGAACATGTTCAGAGTAGCTCCAGGGGGAATTGTCTGCTGCCGAGAAGCACAAGCAGAAGGATGTTTTGAACAAGTTCATGGATAAGATGTGTTTATACTTTAAAAGTGCTTCAGGTGAGTGTGGGAGAAACAACAGTCCAGATTCTTCTCTCCTTAAAATGGACACTAGCAGACTAGCCTTGAAATAGCCCTTTGGTATTTCATCTGGCCCTGCTCAGGTTGGATTGAGAATAAGTTAGATCTGGGTTCAAGTTGAAAATATAGATTCATATTTTGGCTCTCAAACCAATGAAGTTATTAAATGATGGGTTCAGTTCAGTTTAGTTCAGTCACTCAGTCGTGTCCAACTCTTTGCGACCCCATGAATTGCAGCACGCCAAGCCTCCCTGTCCATCACCAACTCCCAGAGTTCACTCAAACTCGCGTTCATCGAGTCAGTGATACCATCCAGCCATCTCATCCTCTGTCGTCCCCTTCTTCTCCTGCCCCCAATCCCTCCCAGCATCAGAGTCTTTTCCAATGAGTCAACTCTTCGCATGAGGTGGCCAAAGTACTGGAGTTTCAGCTTCAACATCAGTCCTTCCAAAGAAATCCCAGGGTTGATCTCCTTCAGAATGGACTGGTTGGATCTCCTTGCAGTCCAAGGAACTCTCAAGAGTCTTCTCCAACACCACAGTTCAAAAGCATCAATTCTTCAGCGCTCAGCCTTCTTCGCAGTCCAACTCTCACATCCATACATGACTACTGGAGGAACCATAGCCTTGACTAGATGGACCTTAGTCGGCAAAGTAATGTCTCTGCTTTTCAATATGCTATCTAGGTTGGTCAGAACTTCTCTTCCAAGGAGTAAGCATCTTTTAATTTCATGGCTGCAATCACCATCTGCAGTGATTTTGGAGCCCCCCAAAATGAAGTCTGACACTGTTTCCACTGTTTCTCCACCTATTTCCCATGGAGTGATTGGACCAGATGCCATGATCTTCGTTTTCTGAATGTTGAGCTTTAAGCCAACTTTTTCACTCTCTTCTTTCACTTTCATCAAGAGGCTTTTTAGTTCCTCTTCACATTCTGCCATAATGGTGGTGTCATCTGCATATCTGAGGTTATTGATATTTCTCCCGGCAATCTTGACTCCAGCTTGTGTTTCTTCCAGTCCAGCATTTCTCATGATGTACTCTGCATATAAGTTAAATAAACAGGGTGACAGTATACAGCCTTGACATACTTCTTTTCCTATTTGGAACCAGTCTGTTGTTCCATGTTCAGTTCTAACTGTTGCTTCCTAGCCTGCATACAGATTTCTCAAGAGGCAGGTTAGGTGGTCTGGTATTCCTAAAATGATGGGTTAAATAATTAAATATCATCACCAAGGATTCTGTTTTTGTTTACTTGCTATCATTGATTTAATTTGGGTTGAACTGGTTGATTTCTTTGCCCAAACAATGCCTTGACTACTTTGGAATTTAAAAATATATATTATTTTTATTAAAAAAAAAAACCCAAATCACTTATTGTTCCCAGGAAAACTGGATGTTTTGAGTGGTAAAGAAAGAAAACATTTGTTACCAGGGTCCAGAAACTACATATGTGGGACTAAAAATGTTTTCTTCCATAATGACCGCAGTTACAGGAAGGGAAATTGATGTTTCAAAATTGAATGGTTCATCTTCAAAATTCTAGGGAAGTTTTTCTGAATTACCCAGAAGCTAACCTTAATATTAAAAATCTCTAGGGAGTTCTAAAATATCCCTTGATGATGAATAGATAATCTCTCATGAGAAGTTTTCTCTATTTAGTTTGGTTAATATCACCTCTATCATGTTTTTATGCAAGCACCAAGTTCAGTGTTATGTAAGTAGTAATAACCAGAGTTTCAGGCTTCTGTAAATATAAGGCCTATTAAATACAAACTAAGTGAAGTTCATTGCTTTTGCTACTTAATAAGTATTTAACTTAAAATAGTCACCTTATTTTTTTCTCTAGCATAAGACCTAGCACGTATTATTAAAGACAATTAAAAGTTTCATGAGAAGATCAAATTTAGATGGTTAATATGCCCACACTGGAACTGGGAGATTGCTTTCTCAGAAGGAGTAAAAGTTTTTCTCTGTAATATATTGTTTTCAATAAAGAATCAGTCGCTGAATTAACTATTCCAATATTCATTACAAAGGAAAGCATAATAAAACATATCTTGTCAGATTAAGAAGCTCCTGAATCAACCTTTGGAAGACAAAGTAGAGCTTCTGAATAAACAGATTATTATTATGTAGTGCAATGCTAGCAGGCAAACTTAATTATACTTTCTCCTAGCATGTGATAGCAATTCCCATGAATTATTGTGAGTAAACATTTGGATGGCAACCAACAGAATAATTTTTAAAGTAGCCACATTGCATAGTAGTTCTTTTGCTTTGCTCTTATGCTTAAAAATACCTAGTTTTATCATTTTCCTTAGTTTGATCCAACTCATATTTGATTTTGTAATCTTATCAAGAATAAATCCCTATGTAGTCAATGAAGCACAGAAAGAAAGTAGGGAGAACACAGCTCATAGTTTTTCCCTGTGCAAACGAGAAGCACCGTTTCTGCATAGACAGAATAGAGGTTGAGGACCTGTATGTATTTTCTTGTGCTGTCATACTGTGTGAGGAAGGCAAGCCAAATCCATCTTCTAGCCTCAGTTTTCCCATGTGTGAAAATGGAAGAATTTGAGTTAGCAAGATTATCTAAAGTAATATAAAATACTGTAACTGAGACAGGCTGGGACCTGGGATGCTTCACTTCAGTGCTTGCACCTGGACAACAAAATACAAAGAGGCTGTATGGGACTAAAAATAACTGTGTAAAAGCACAGTTGGGGCAGATTCTGGACCAAAAGATATAAAAAATAATAAAAAAAAAATTCCAGCTGCCATTTCTGAAGAGCCAGGAACAAAAGCTGAATGTAGGAGCAAAGGCAGGGTGCTATGCTTGCCTCCCTGCACTCAGCACCAGAAAGGTGTGGGCAAGCCACCTAAACCACCCCTCCAGCCTGACCTTTTGGATACACCCCTCTCCTCACCTCACATAAGAAACACCAAAAGGGGAAAGTAGTCATGCACCGATGTGAGAGTTAGACCATAAGGAAGGCTGAGTGCCAAAGATGTGGTGCTTTCAAACTGTGGTGCTGGAGAAGTCTCTTGAGAGTCCCTTGCACTGCAAGGGGAGTAAACCAGTCAATCCTAAAGGAAATCAACCCTGAATGTTCATTGGAAGGACTGATGCTGAAGCTGAATCTCCAATACTTTGGCCACCTGATGTGGGGAGCTGACTCATTGGAAAAGACCCTGATGCTGGAAAGATCGATGGCAAAAGAAGAGGGAGACAGAGGATGAGATGATTAGATAGCATCACCGACTCAGTGGACATGAATTTGAGCAATCTCTGGGAGACAGTGAAGGACAGGGACGCCTTGTGTGCTGCAACCCATGTGGTTACAAAACGTTGAATACAAGTTAGTGATTAAACAACAAGGAGTGAGAAGGGATCCTATTAGTTGCTTTTGCTCCCTCTTGCAGCCAGTGCAGTAGCCCCAGTAATGTCTTACTTGAATTTCTTGTCTGGCTAGTAGTCAATGTCTATTGCTTGGGGAAGACCAAGAACCCTGGTTGGTATCATAACTATGTATTATGCACAGAAATATTCCTGAAAGTTTTCATTGTAAATCCAGATTATGTGAATAGAAAGTTAAATTCACTAGGTGAACTGACTATAGGAAATGTCATGGATTAATCTTCCTATAAAACAGGTTTTTTATCTCTCATGGTTGTTTAAAATGGAGCAAAAACCATCACTAAAGGAAGTCACTGTGTTTATAATAGACTTAGGGTACACAAGGTTTCCAGATTTTTTGATATGAAAATCTGTTTTGTAGCCTAAGTTTGATATAACTAGAAGCAGGTGGGGCCATTTTGAGAAATCTGACAAAATCAAGGAATTCTTCCTCTGAAATGATCTCACAGAATTTGTCTGGATTCACTTGAATGTGCTTCTAGACCAAGGCTATTGCTAAAATAGCACAGAAAAGTAAAATGCTTTTGTCAGATAGTTTAGTAGTCTGATGTATGGTACACACCTTTCCATTATTTTTGATATATAATCAATTTGAAGTCACCAGAAATATCTTCTAACCAGAAGTTTCATTCCAACATTTCTGACATGTACTGTCTAAAACGTGACCAACATAATATGATGATTGCTTTCTGAACTAAAGGTGCTATTTCCTCTATAAAAGCCTCATTTATGAGCAGATAATCTATGACAAGCTTGACTTTTTAAGGTAATTTCTTAATGTGACAACCTTGCCACAGCTAATCTATTTTTCCCCCAATCTATAGGACTGGAATCAATCTGGATATTTAGGTCTTCTTATTCTTACATCAAATAAGATGTTCTCACATTAATGATTTTATTTAAATTTAGATTCTGTTTTATTCTTAAATAGCTGCTATGTTTACACAATTCAGAATTCAAAAGGCATAAAAGAATGTTCACTGAAAATTCTCTCTTCATCCCGTCCTTCTTCAGCCACCCAGTTTCATTTCCTGAAAACAACAATGCCACTCATTCTTTTATTTTTTATTTGGTTGTACCATGTGGCTTGTGAGATCTTAGTTGCCCAACCAGGGATCTAACCCAAGCCCTCAGCAGTGACAGTGGGAAGTCCTAACCGCTGTAGGAAAATCCCTATGAGTAGTTCTTTGGGGATTCTTCCAGAGAGACTTTATGCTGCATATACAAGGTGGCTCAGTGGTAAAGAATACACTTACCAATGCAGGAGACGTGGGTTTGATCCCTGGGCTGGGAAGATCCCCTGGAGAAGGAAATGGCAATCCACTCCAGTATTCTTGCCTGGAAAATCCCATGGACAGAAAAGCCTGGTGGGCTATAGTTCATGAGGTTGCAAAAGAGTTGGACATGACTTAGTGACTAAACAACAGCAACATAGATATAAATAGACTGTATGCTGGGGACCTTCTAGTCAGGCATGTAGCATGTGCCTTCAAGTTACCTGATTCCCAGGTGATGTTAATGCCCTCATACTTCCACATAGTGCATGCATCAGAATGGCTGAGGCAGAACGGTGTCCCAGGCAGTAGCAGTAGCAGCAGAGAAGCCCTAGCGCAGAAAGTGATAAGTGGGTGGCATGGCTACGGAGAGGGGCTGAGGGCCTACCCAAAGTGGCTCCTGAGCAATAACTCACAGTAAAACAGTAGAGCCAAGAGGACAGGAAAAAAGGCTCTAGAGACGTCCAACACACTGACCATTTTGGCATGAGTATGCAGTCCATCAGACTTAAGGATAGGTGATGGTACTGAGATTCTAGCATGGATTCAGATTTTAATATATTCGCATAATTCTAGAAAGAAACTCATATTGAGAATTTTCATTCCATGGACTTATTGTCCTACTAGACTTTCCTTGTAGGCGTTTGTGTTTGTGTGTGGTAAAATATACACAACTTCAAATTTAACTTTTTTTTGTTTTGTGTTGTATTGCTTTTTGGCCATACTGTGCAGCTTGTGGGGTCTTAGTTCCCAGATGGTGGTGGTTTAGTTGCTAATCGTGTCTGACTCTTGCAACCCCACGGACTGTAGGTGACCAGGTTCCTCAGTCCATGGGATTTTCCAGGCAAGAATACTAGAGTGCATTGCCGTTTCCTTCTCCAGGGGATCTTCCAGACCCAGGGACTGAACCTGAGTCTCCTGTATTGCAGGCAGATTCTTTATCAACTGAGCTTTCTGGGAAGACCATAGTTCCTAGACCAGGGATCAAACTTGTTCCAGCTGCATTTGGGAGCACAGAATCTTAACCACTGGACTTCTAGGGAATTCTCTAAATTTTAAAAAAATTAAAAAATTGAAGACACATACATACACACGTATAATCACAGATGATCAGTGAATAATTTGTATACATATGTTTCAGAAATTCAGAAGAGATATTTCCGTGGACCAGTAATAGTGGTGGTAATACAAAAAATCCCAAGAATAAGAATCCCTGAGAGAGAAGAAGAAAGAAACTGTAGGTTCTTCTTTCTTTCTTTCTTTCTTTTTTTGATAGGTAAGAATTGGATTTATTCAGAGAGAAGGAAATGGCAACCCACTCCAGTGTTCTTGCCTGGAGAATCCCAGGGACGGGGGAGCCTGGTGGGCTGCCGTCTATGGGGTCGCACAGAGTCGGACACGACTGAAGCGACTTAGCAACAAAGAGAGAAACACACTTTACAGATAGAGTGTGGGCCATCTCAGAAGGTAAGAGAAAGAGCCCTTTCTGAAAAAAAAAAAAAGTATAGCTGATTTACAATGTTGTGTTGCCATTTCAGGTGCATGGTTTAGTCCTTGTTGATTATCTGTTATGTCTATAGTAATGGGAATATGTTAACCCCAAACACCTAGTTTATCCTCCTCTTTCCCCTTTGGTAGCCATAAGTTTGTTTTCTACCATTTCTATTTACCACTTCAATCATTTTTAAGTGTACAATTCCATAACATTAAGTGCATTCACATTGTTGTGTGACCTTGTAAGCTTTTGTAGAAGAAATGCATGGTAGGCACTTTCGAATTTTTGCTCATGTTGAAAGTTGCCGTTTCATGCCTTATTTTTCATTTAGACCCCTGCTGTATTAAACGACTTTGATGTCCTTCCATGAATGTGCCTTCTGCAGATCTAGAGAATGAAAATCACTAAAAGATGATGTCATGTCTGGAATTATGGAATTCCAGAAATGACTGAAAATTTCCAGGAGCAAAAATAATTTGAAATGGCCATCATTTTACTCGTCATTTTGAGAAGTGCCAAATTTTGGAAGTATCAAATTAACCCATTCAAGGGATGTTATTAGAAAACTTTATGAGAGCTTTTGCACACAATGCTTAAGGCAGTGTTTCTTGACTTTGGCACTAATGACGTTTCAGGTCAAATAATTGTTTATCATGGGGCTGTAGAATGGTTAGCACTGTTCCTAGGCTCTACCTGCTAAATGCTGGTAGCTCCCTACCCCAGCTGTGACAATTAAAAATGTCCCCAGAAATAGCCAAATGTCCTAGGAGGGGGCAGCAAAAATGCCCATCTTTTAGAACTGCTAGCTTAAGAGAGTGCATGTAAAGAAACTCTGATTTAGTACACCATGTCTAGAATTAATCCCAATGCCAGCTGCACCCAAAGATTACAGGGGGAAGCAGCATGATTGAAATACGGAAATAATTTTATACTAGTTGCTAAATAGGCATATATCTTTCTTTTTCTCCCTTGCTTTTGGCTTTTCTTCTTTCCTCGGCTATTTGTAAAGCCCCTACCCTTGCTCCTTGAAAGGAAAGCTATGACAAATCTATACAGCATATTAAAAAACAAAGACATCACTTTGCAAAGGTCTGTATAGTCAAAGCTATGGTTTTTCCAGTAGTCATGTACGGATGTGAGAGTTGGACCATAGAGAAGGCTGGGAGCAGAAGAATTGATGCTTTTGGATCGTGGGGCTGGAGAAGACTCTTGAGAGTCTCTTGAATTGCAAAGAGATCAAACCAGTCAATCCTAAAGGTTATCAACCCTGAAAATTCATTTGAAGGACTGAGGCTGAAGCTCCAATACTTTGGTGATGCAGAGAGCTGACTCATAGGAAAAGACCATGATGCTGGAAAAGATTGAAGGCAAGTGGAGAAGCGGGTGGCAGAAGATGAGACAGTTAGATTGCATCACCAATTCAATGGGTCTTCCCAGGTGGCCCTTGTAGTAAAGAATCTGCCTGCCTTTGCAGGAGATTTAAGAGACACAGGTTTGATCCCTGGGTCAGGAAGATCTCCTGGAGAAGAGCATGGCAGTTCATTCCAGTATTATTGTCTGGAGAATCCCATGGACAGATGGAGCCTGGCAGGTTACAGTCCATAGGCTTGCAAAGAGTTGGACATGACTAAAGCAACTTAGCAGGCATGCATGCGTGCCCTGACTCAGTGGACATGAATTTAAGCAAACTCCGGAGGATAATGGACGACTGAGGAGTCTGACGTCTTACAGTTCATGGGATCACAAACAGTTGAACTTGACATAGTGACCGAACAACAAATATGTGTCCTTAGATCTCCAAATTCTTCTTCCACCCTGTGCTTTCTCCTCTGCAGGACATACTTCCCACCTCCCCTCTACTCCAGGACCTGTCTTTTCTATTCTTAAGCTGTGTTAGCTATGATTACTTACTAATGTTATTATTTATTTTGTTGTCACCCCTTTTGCACTTAGAGGAAACTGGGCTCATCACACCTCTGTATTCAGAGTCCTTGGACAGAAGGTCAGTTTACTCCCTTTATTTTGTTGTTTTGATAGACAAATGCATGTCATCCCTCCTCAAAAATGATTGATCTCCCTTTATCACTGAACATGTATTAAACCTTATTCCGGCTAGAGTTTTGTTTTAAGATGAGCTTGTTTTGAGAATCAGTGGAGAGATACCCAGAGAGAAATTGCCATGTAAACTTACAGTGTAAAACTTACTCCAACTGAGAAGGTAACAAAAGCTTTGTCAGCTTGCTCATAATAGAATCAATGATAGACAGTGCTTGGAATTCATCCTCATGATACCTGAGTCATTTATTGACAAACTGCTTCTGCTTCTCTGCAGATTTAGAGACAATGACAAACATATTTTTTCAATAATTACCATGGATCTCAGCCTACATTCTAAATTGCAGGATTACTGAGCATTTAAATATTTTATTGTATTTTCCTTGGCTTTCAAAGAATTGTTTTGTTTGCATCTGAAAAAATTCACTTCTGCTTCTGCCTTACATTAAGAATTATTGACCAGTTTTCTGAAACTTCAAAAATTAAAAACCTTCCTTAAAGTATGTGAAAGCAAAATTTTGTACTATCTATCAGTTCAGTTCAGTTCAGTGCCTCAGTCGTGTCTGACTCTTTGTGACCCGATGGACTGAAGCAAGCCAGGTCTCCCTGTCCATCACCCAACTCCCGGAGCTTACTCAAACTCATGTCCATTGAGTCGGTGATGCCATCCAACCATCTCATCCTCTTTCGTCCCCTTCTCCTCCCTCCTTCAATAGTAAAAATTTTAAATAACTATCTTTTTTAAAATTATAAAACGTATTGGGCTTTTTCTCTTGTAAGTGAAAGGAAAGAAAGAAACATATTACTATCCTTTCACCCAGCAATCCAGAGACAACAATTTTTAATATTTGTATATAATATTTTAGACTTTATATACAGATAGTATTTTGTTAAAAGCAACATGGCAGCACACTCTGTTTTCCTTTTTCCGCCTAATATAATGTAGATGTAAACTAGTTCTGCATGACTCACTTGTGGTAGTTGTGGAATATTTCCATATGAATGATCATTATGTATTTAACCTTCGTGGATCATAATTATATTGATATTACGTTATCTTTATAATCAGCCTTGTAATTATAATTTTCATGTATACATCTTTGCGTGTTTATCTTATTATTTCTTTTAGATTATTTCCTCAGAGTGAAAACATGAAATCAAATCATAAGCACATTTTGCTTTTTGGTGTATGTTGCCAGACTGCTTTTTGGGAAGATCTTTCCAATTTACATTCTAATAGGGTACGAGTTTACCTGTACCCCACCTTTGTTTGACACGTATCTTTGGAAACAGTTTTTTTCAATGCATTTTGAAGACCACCCAAAGTTTAAAGTCTTGAATTGGCTTAGCTTGACTGTGAAAGTTTGTGATTCTGTCTACTTGAACAACAACCATAAAATTCAACATCTTCCCAGAAGAAATCAGTTCAATCCAATGTAGAAGTTAGTCTGGGAGTCCAGAGAGAGATGAAAGTGAATCATATGTGTGGTTGTTGAGAGACATGACTCTATGAGTTTACTTTATGAGACTAGTACCAACTTTATAACTTACCTGACTTTGGCTTAAGTTTCTGCCTTAGAAATTCTGATAAAGAACAGTGATGGTATTTAAGGTATTACATTATTTTTAACACATTTGGTGACAGAGAAAACATAACCTCATTTCATAGTGCTTCTTCTGATGGAGTTATTTTTGAATTCTTTTTCTCCATCTGCTTTTGAGATGCCGGAGCCCAGGTGAAGCACAGTTTGGTTCTGGGTTTGAAGTGAGAGGATTTCCAGAAATGAGGCCCACAGCTCTCATTTAAAGTGACTCCAGCTGGGCATAGAACATTCTCCTCCAGCGGAAGGACACCCAGTCCGGGGCTGGATCTGGGATCTGGACCAGGAGACAGCTAATGACACACTGGACTCGAATTTTTGGGTCCTGGGCAGTTACATCCCTTGTAGGAGAGACCATCCTTCTTGACTTTCTCTGCCTCTGCCCCCTTCCCCAATTGGCCTATAAAGCCCAGAGGACAGAGCCAAGTTGTTTTCGAACTTGTCATACGTGTGGACTCGCTGTAACTTTTTGAGGGGAGGGGTGGGGGAGTAGAAGGGCAAGAAACCAAGATTTATTAAACACCTACAGTATTCTGGCACCATATGGAATTTCTTGCATCTTTATAACAACACCGTGAGGTAGTATATTGGTCCCTGTTATCCAGAAAACAGAACCATAGGATATATATGTATGTATATTTCACTATTGTTGTTTAGTTAATAAGTTGAGTCCAATTCTTTTGCGACACCATGGCCTGTAGCCTTGCAGGCTCCTCTGTCCATGGTACTTCCCAGGCAAGAATACTGCAGTGGGCTGTCATTCCCTTCTTCAAGGGGTCTTCCCAACTCAGGGATTGAACCCATGTCTCCTGCATTGGCAGGTGGATTCTTTACCACTGAGCCACCAGGGAAGCCCAATATATATATGTATATAGGTATATATACATACATAAAGGATATATACACACACATATTAAAGCATTTTAGAGCTTTATAAATTCCTCACCTTCTTCCCTCTTTTCAAGGAAATTAGAATAGTCTGCTTTTGATCGGCTACCTCTTAAGACATTGAGTGCTTTGACAATTTCAATATGCAGGTCGATTCATTTTTATTCTGTATGTACCGAGGAGCTTGTGCATTCCTTCACGCCCACTCAGAAATATAAAATGGGAAATTAAACAAGTCGGAAATCAAATGGCATTACTTTATTAGAATATAATCATTCAACCCCTAAATCGTCATGTTTTGGCTCTGAGTTAGGAAGCAGCATCATTGTTTCAGAAAAAAAGAGTTTTGATGGCAGAGACAGCAGTTTTCTTAAAGTGTCCATATTTATGTTCTTTCATTTGACTCATAAGGATAGCTTTCAGAGAAAACTGGAAAATGCCATGAATTATTGACTCAAGGGAAATGCTAATCTTACATTGAGAACCACTGTGGTTATTTTCAAATTTGAAGTCGTCCTTTGAATGTTTTATGTAGGCAAGGGATTAAAATCTGGTAATTGATATAGGAAACATTTAAATGGTTTGTAAATTTTATTTTGTAATGGACTAATTTGGGGATGAAAAATGATTCATATTCATAAATATATGATGGGTTCTCTGGACATCACCCCCATATCTATCTGCTATTATGAATGCTTAAGTGAACATGGGACACACACTAAATTACTCATCATTGAAAATGTAAAGGCCATTAAATATTCATAGCAATAAACTAAAAGTTTCTACTTTCAGAAGTGTACAGCTTCCTTTAATTCATTTTAGAGGGAACTTATGGTCAAATCATATTTCTCATTTTTGCTTCCTATCTGCCCAAAACATGCACAAAAGATTTTAAATGTATTTTTTAAATTACAATACCTTTAGGAAGTAAAAGACCCCATGTTACATGGCAGTTCTGGCAAAAAAAAAAAAAAAAAGGTAAAGCAAAAGAACATTCATAAGAACCAAGCACTGGGCTTCCCTGGTGGCTCAGTGATAAAGAATCTGCCTGCCAATGCAGGAGACACAAGTTCGATCCTTGGTCTGGGAAGATCCCACAAGCCACAGAACAACTAAGCCCAAGTGCCAGAACTATTGAGCCTGTGCTCTAAAGCCACAACTGTTGAGCCATCATGCCTCAATGACTGAAGCCCATGTGCCCTAGAGCCCAATGGTCAGCAACAAGAGAAGCCACCACAATGTGAAACCCACACACCACAGTAGCCCCCACTTGTTGCAACTAGAGCAACGCTTACAAAGACCCAGGACAGCCCATCAATAAATAAGACTTTATAAAGAATCAAGGGCTTACTGCTTATATTTCTAATTACCCAACACAACCTTTCTTGTGCATACTCACGGCCCATAAAAAGAATAAAATTGGCTGTGTATTTTACTGTAGTATCATAGAGATAGTAAACAGTCAGAAGCATAGACAGAACCACACAAACAACCAGATTTTCCAGTCCAGGAAACTGTAAATTGGGTGATAGAACACCTCAGACTGAAGACCTAAGGGCTTCTTCAAGTGAAAATGAAACTTTGACATCTAATCTTGTACTTGAAAGTTTTATTTCTGGATGTGCCTCTGGTGGGGAGGCTAAGAAGGGCTGAGTAAAGCTTGACCAGTATTCTCTAAGCATTAGGGGACATTTAGGGATCAAAAAAACTTCAGGGAACCATTGCTCCCCACTTTGAAGTGATCCTAATTTTATTACAGTACCATCTCTCTGTGAGCTACTCCCAACTGCTACCCAGTAACCCAACTCTGCTCCCTGCCCCCTCAAGATCCAAAGCGGTGACCGTGACCCAATTCTCAAAATTTTATTTATCTTGTTGTTGTTTAGTCATTAAGCCATGTCTGAGTCTTTGTGACTCCATGGACTGTAGCCCGCCAGGTTCCTCTGTCCATGGGATTTCCCAGGCAAAAACACTGGAATAGATTGTCATTTCCTTCTCTAGGGGATCAAACTCACATCTCCTGCATCGGCAGGCAAATTCTTTACTGCTGAGCCACCAGGGAAGCCCAAACTCCCAAGGAGGATACAAAGAGCTGATTATACCTGTGAAGTAGTTAAGCCTTGCTAAAGCTAGCCAACCAACCAATCAACTGACAAACAAATGTAGGTATAGTAAGCAAAATTAAATAAAAGCAGTAAGTGTTGGTCACATTAAAACAATAAAGAAAAAAAAAAGAACTCTTAGGTTTAGAAGATGAATGTTCTTAAGGAAGACTTTAGATGGCATGAGTTATGAGCCTGACTAGAGCTAAAGTGCATACGCAGCTATATTTTGCCTATTGGTGGTCTTGTTAGCCTTCTGCTGCTGCTGCTGCTGCTAAGTTGCTTCAGTCATGTCCGACTCTGTGAGACTCCATAGACAGCAGCCCACCAGGCTCCTCCATCCCTGGGATTCTCCAGGCAAGAACACTGGAGTGGGTTGCCATTTCCTTCTCCAATGCATGAAAGTGAAAAGTGAAAGTGAAGTCGCTCAATTGTGTCCGACTCTTAGCTACCCCTTGGACTGCAGCCCACCAGGCTCCTCTGTCCATGGGATCTTCCAGGCAAAAGGGTACTGGAGTGGGGTGCCATTGCCTTCTCCGTGTTAGCCTTCTACATAGACGAAAATCACTTCTACTTATGTGTTAACTGGTGTGATCCTCAGGAGGGCCTCTTCCATTGTCTAGGCTCACCTAAGCCACTTCCCCTTGCACTTCATCCTTCCCATCTTTGAGGTAATGGAGTCAAGGTTAATGACCTCTAAGGTTGCATCTTGGACTGATTTGTCTTCACAGAACTTCCTATATTTGGAGTGGATAAATGGATTTTGTCACGACTGGTATTTTTCCTGTAAGGCAAATAGAAACTGTTGTAATCTCTGTGAGTCAAGAGACCTTGTCCATTTTCTTTACTGCTATCAACCCAGAATTTAGTGCCTGACACAAAATAGGTTTGCTATAAAAAAATAATCCTATTGATTGAAAGAAAATGCCCAAAGGGACTTCCTTGGTGGTCCACTGGCTAAGACTCCATGCTGCCAAATGCAGTGAGCCTGGGTTCAATCTTTGGTCAGGGAACTAGATCCCACATGTGGCAACTAGGAGTTCACCTGCCACAACAAAAGATCACACATGCTGCAACTAAGACCCAGCCCAGCCAAATAAATAAATGATTATTAAAAAAAGAAAGAGAAAAATACCCAAATTCATGAATGAATGAGTGAATGAAAGTGATTCTTAAAGAAAGTGTCCACAAATGTTCCAGGTTTCTGCTGTTCTTCAGTTGCTAAGTTGTGTCCAACTCTTTGCCACCCCAAAGACTGCAGCACGCCAGGCTTCCCCGTCCTTTGCTGTCTCCCCGGGTTTGCTCAAATTCATGTCCACTGAGTGGGTGATGCCATCCAACCATCTCATCCTCTGTCATCCCCTTCTCCTCCAGTCTTCAATCTTTCCCAGCGTCAGGGTCTTTTCCAAGCTCTTATCCAGGCTCTTTGCATCAGGTGGCCAAAGTACTGGAGCTTCAGCATCAGTCGTTCCAATGAGTATTCAGGGTTGATTTCCTTTAGGATTGTCTGATTTGATCTCCTTGCTGTCGGAGGGACTCTCAAGAGTCTTCTCCAGCACCACAGTTCCACAATTTTTGGTAACTTTCTAGAAAAATATCACTCCTTCTTGTGAAATCTACCAACTTTGTTTTATTTTAAACCTAGACCTGGAGATACCATTACATCAGTGGACCCATTTTAGTAATTTTGTTTTGTTCTCCTTATATAAGTAGAAAAGTGGCCTCTAACATTTTAATTTCCATCATATCTCATGGTTACAGGACATGATTTACTTAAACCCGAGCCCAGGATATGTAATAAGCTAATGTTTTTGCATCCAAAGACATTATCTTATGCCTGGTATCATAAAAACAGGGCTTCTTGATTGAATTTCCCTTAATGAATGGAGTCCATAAAAAGGACTTATTTCCAACATCAATTATTCATACTCCAACTTAAATACTTCCACAAGTTCCCACTCGCCTCTTCAACAATAAAACACAGCAGCTTCGCTCTGAATAGAATGCAGTTTGCTGTCAGGTAGAAATATATCCTGCCTTGAACAGTGGATATTTGCATCCATTGCTGAGAGGCAGCAACATGTGTCCGTGACCTGAGTGAAACACAGCTGTCAAGACAAAACTGCACTCAGAGAGGCCAGAAAGCTACTTGAAATAGTCTTGGTGTTTACCACATGCCTTTGAAGTAGAGAATGGAGGTAGAAGATTTATTAATACTCCCTTGTTCCTCAGACCAGCACAGTCAGTGGAGCAATTCACTGCTAATGGCATGTCTTGTGGTCATTAATTCTTGGAAACATTTCAAAATTAATGATGCAATATGTAATTGTGGATTTTTACCTTTTGGGTTGACTCTGAAGTGCTCGAGGAAAGAAAATCTGGGGTAAAACATTGACACCTGTTGCTGTTGGGGTGGGTCAACTCTTTGTTTTGCTTTCCATTGTGATGTTTGTTAGTTTCTAGTGTACAGCAAAATGAATCAGCTATATGTATACATATATCCCCCTTTTTGGATTTCCTCCCCATTTAGGTTACCACAGAGTATTTAGTAGTGTTTCTTGTGGCACACAGTAGATCCTCATTAGTTACGTATTTTATGCATGCATGCATAGTCACATCCGTCACTTCGAGTCTGCGACCTCAAGGACCATAGCCCATTAGGCTGCTCTGTCCATGGGATTATTTATCCTAGCAAGAATACTGGAGTGGGTTGCCATGCCCTCTTCCAGGGGATCTTCCCATCCAAGGAATTGAACCTGGGGCTCCTGCATTGGCAGGCAGACTTTTTACAGCTGAGCTACCGGAGAAGCCCCCTATCTATTTTATACATAGTATCGTGCCTGGGTGCTAAGTCGCTTCAGTTGTGTCTGAGTCTCTGTGACCCCATTGACTTGCAGCCCACCAGGCTCCCTCGTCCAGGGAATTCCCCAGGCAAGAACACTGGAGTGGGTTGTCATGTCCTCCTCTGGGATATGTAGTATCAATAGTGTAAATAGGTCAATTCTAGTCTCCCCATTCATCCCATCCCTCTCTCCCCCTTGGTATCAATATATTTGTTCTCTATGTCTGTGTCTTTTTTTCTGCTTTGTAAATAAGATCGTCCGTACCAATTTTTTCAAAGCCCACATACATGCACTGATAAACAGGATTTGTCTTTCTGACTTACTTCACTCCGTAGGACAGTCTCTAGGTCCATCCACTTCTCTACAAATGACCCAATTTAGCTCCTTTCAGGATTGTCTTCTGTGCTACACTAAATGCCAGTAGCATCTCTGTAGGCACTGCATCTGCATGTTGTTCCGGAGACCCCTGGTCCGGGTGGTGGTGATAATGATGTCAACTGTGAGCCTGACCTTAGATAAAGTGCCAACACAGCTATAGTTTGCCCTTTAGTGATCCTGTGATATGTGTAGATGAAGATCTCATCTACTTCATCTGTGTTAACTGGTGTAAGCCTCGGGCCTCTTGCTTCCTCTTCCACTGCCCCTCATTGTGGATCATGCCCATGAAGGCAGGGAGTATGGAAAGAGAGCAGAGAAGGTAACACATAGGAAATAGTGACTCAGAGTAATGGTAAGGGATAGTTGGAGACTACTCAGGTCGGGTTGTCAGGGAAGCCTCGGATTATGGTTTGATATTTAAACTGAGATCTGAACAACGAGAAAAACAGGATCAGCAGGTGCAAAGGCCCTGAGGTTGGAAAGAGAACGGTAATAACAACCAGAACCAACTGCTGTGTAGAGAAGTGGCATGGTACACTGGGTAAGGGCAAAGACTTTGGGATCCTATGAGTTGCCACCACCAAGCTGGCTCATCACCAGTGATTTTGAACAGGTCTCTTCTCTTTTCTTTTCTTTTCCCCTTCTCTTTTCTATGTCTATTTCCTCACTTTAGAAATAAAGATATTACATAAAAATCTTATGGTGCCTTATAGTTCTGAGTCTATGCAATTCTTTTTATTAGCTTGTTCATCTTAAAAGCTGCCACATAGCAATTTATCAGTCCCTTATAAGACATATTAGTTTCTTATTCAGTTCAGTTCAGTCACTCAGTCATATCCGACCCCATGGACTGCAACACACCAGGCTTCCCTGTTCATCGCCAACTCCCAGAGCTTGCTCAAACTCATGTCCATCGAGTTGGTGAAGCCTTCTAACCATCTCATCCTCTATCATCCCCTTCTCCTCCTGTCTTCAATCTTTTCCAGCGTGAGGGTCTTTTCCTTTGCATCGGGTGGCCAAAGTATTGGAGCTTCAGCTTCAGCATCAGTCCTTTCAGTGGCCCAGGCCTCAGGGTGTGTGTCTGTCCAAATTCGAATGGCCCCTGGAGCCAACAGCCTTCAACAGAATCTGGAGGCAGATACAGCCCATGGGTTACTCTTCGTGATAGCTCAGTCACTGCAATAGTGGGCAGTGACACTGTAACCTGGCAGCTCCTGAAGTAATAGGAATCCTGGGGTCTGGGCACAGCAAACCAATGCACAGATCTTAACAGGGGTCTTGAACAGCCTGGTAGTGCCACGTGACCTCATGCACTCTAGTGGTTGGCAAATGTCTAGCTAATAACAGCAGTAAAGGGAACCTAGAGAAAAAGAAACTAGAAGATACAGCTTCGTAACTTAAAGGCAGTAAGGCATATCCTCTGGGGACTCCCAAATATAATTATAGGCTGTACTTTGTAGGAGTATGAAAGTCCTACAGTAGCAAATGAGATCCAAGATGCAAAAATATAGTTTATTAGATTACTGTGGCCTGGAGAAACACAGACTTCATAAATATTTTAATTTTGACATTCAGGCATAGATAGCAGTGTGCTGGGCAAACCTTATTTTATTTCTTGATTAATATAGAACTCTGTCTATGCAGAATTATCTGGAAGGTTATTATTATTGCTTTTTTCTCATTAAAAAATCTTTTCCTAACTATGCTAACATATTATTAATGTCATTCAATATTTTCTTGCTTAAGTGTATTTTTTCTCTTAAAATTCTACAGAGATCTTGTGTTCCTGAAAAAAAAAAAGTGTGCAACAGAAAATCAAGAAGCAATTCCAAAAAAAATTAGATCTGTACAATGTAGACACCAACTTTTACAGTTTTTATTCATTGTTACCAATATTTATGACTATCCCTTCAAAATTAATTAAAAGTTCACATCAGTTTGCAGGTGTCCTCTCCCTTAATGGGTTTCCCTGGGGTTTCAGTGGTAAAAACCCACCAACCAATGCAGTAGATGTGAGTCTGATCTCTGTGTCTGAAATCTCCTTTGGAGAAGGAAATGGCAACCCACTCCAGTATTCTTGCCTGGGAAGTTCCATAAACAATGGAGCCTGGTGGGCCACAGCCCATGGGGTCTCAAAGGAGTTGGAGATGATTTAGTGAATAAACAACAGCAATAATAACAACCTCCCTCAACGCCTCATTGACTCATTCCTTTGTCCTGGTTGAAAGAGAATACAGAGCATCCCCAGAAAATTCACAGTGGTTTCTGTATAGGTGGAGAGTCATGACGTAAGAGATAAATGAGTGAAGATGTCTGCTGAGACCAGGTGCCATATCAGAAATGAAAGAGTCCTGTCTCTCGCTATCTCAGTACTGTAAGGGCTGGAACTGTTGGACACTAAGTGATGAATTGCAAGAGAAGGACAAAGTGAAGGATATGAGTCATCAATATTGCTCAAACATGTATAGTCATCCACTTGGAACTCACGAAAAGGCAGTTTCTACAATCAGCTCCAAGATAGCCGTGGCTAGTTCTTACAAGCAAAGAATAGATATGGATATATTTTGTTGCAGCACTAAAAGTTTATCCTCACTGAAAGATATTATGAATTGCTCTATCTACAGTTTATGCAAAATGGGGATAATAATAATACCTACATTGTGGGACTGAAAGATTAAATGTAATTAAATATAAAGTGCTTACCACAGTGCTTGGCACCTATACTCACCCCAAACTATCATTATTATTATGATTTAATGTAAGGTATTTCTAGGAAAGATTCCTTTGAGAAACAGTCTTTTATCATAATGGTATTATCTGGATAAACACTCTATTGTTCTCTATCTATATTAAATAATAATAGCACAAAAGCTGCTAACCCGTTTCCAGCAGTTTGGGCCCTTTTCATTTCATTTCAGAATATTCAGTGGTTTTTCAACATACCTTGAAGGAATGGTAATGTCAAAACTATGGCATCTTGCCTTTAGTGAATCCTTGGGACACTGCTTCTGAAGTCAGCATTATATTAGGATGCAGTCTATAAAAATGTGATTTATGAGACCATTCTTTTCTGATATTTGATAGGTGTTCCTTTATGTAAAAAAATGAGAGGCTCAATTTTAGTGTGAAGAATTATGAAAGTGCCTCTCCTGTGTTGGCTTGTTTTGAGTCAGTGAAGATGAGCCTGTGCGATTACTTGAGACAACATGTGTTCACTTGTGCTTAAAAACACAATCCAGCTGTTTCTGGATTGACTTGAACCATCAATTAAAAACCACAGAACTGTAGCCTTTTGTCCAGTTCCCTGAGCCATATCTTGAGTTATGGACCCCTTTTGGAATATGCTTTGCTAAAGTTGCTTCAGTTGTGTCCGACTCTGAAATCTTAGTGACTGTAGCTCCCCAGGCTCCTCTGTCCATGAGATTCTCCAGGCATGAATACTAGAGTGGGCTGCCGTTTCCTTGTCCAGGGGATCTTCCTGACCCAAGGATCAAATCCACATCTCTTATGTCTCCTGCCTTAGCAGGCAGGTTCTTTGCCACCAGCGCCACCTGGGAAGCCCCTTAGAACATGTTGCTCAATATAAACTCTTTTCCTTTTATTCTTAACATTATCTGAACTTTCTTTGTTGCCATGTGTTATTTGCTGACTTAATAATACTTTAGTCATTTATTTCAAATATATTCACCACTGGGGGATTACAGACATCCAAGAAACAGTTCTTGGAGTATGAAGATAGGTACAAAATGAAGCAGAGGTGGGGATCAATTAATTCTGACTTGGAGAAAAGAGCTGACCTCACCTCAAAGTATACGCCCTTGGTTACATCTGGACAGATGAGCAGGGGTTTTACCAGGCAACGAGGTGAGAGAGTTTGTATGTTCAGGTGATGGGTCCCCAAATGTGTTTTCACATGTAAAACACAAGGAATTGAACTTCAACTATTTCAACTGAACTGCTTTCAAGCTGTTCCCAGTCAACAGAGAAAATAATACACAAGATGTGTGAAAAATGAAGACACTAACTTACAAGATGTAAAAATAGGAAAATCAGATCTCAGGTTCTCTGTAGACTTTAATCAGAAAAAAAATAAATTATCCATCTTTCACGCCATGGAAACAGTATGAGATCTCCTATTCACCTACAACTTACTACCAGATTTCATTCAGGAAGTTACTCCTCTGTCTCTTCTTCACTAAGGAGTGGCTGGTGGTACATACTGAAAAGCGGCTCATGACTTGGGCAGCGGAGGGGGAGCAGAGGGAATTCCCTGGTGGTTCAGTGCTTAGGACATCATACTTTTACTGCCACGGTCCTGGGTTGAGCCTTGGCGGTGGAACAAAGCAGGCTTCCCAGGTGGCTCAGTGGGTAAAGAATCTGCCTGCAATGTAGGAGATGCAGGTTTGATCGCCGAGTCAGGAAAATCTCCTGGAAGGGGAAATGGCAACCCACTCCAGTGTTCTTGCCTGGAGAATCCCATGGACAAAGGAGCCTGGTGGGTTACAGTCCATGGGGTCGCAAAGAGTTGGACACGACTGACATGACTGAGTGCGCATGGGCAGGGAACAAAGACCCCACAAGTTGCACAGTGTGGCCAAATAAAAAAAAAAAAAGAGAGAGGGTGCAGAGCTGAAATAAGAATTGAAAAAGAGTCTGTGCTTCATTGTTGATTGTTTTAAACCAGTGATTCCTGAATGTACCCAGAGAAGGCAAACATTCCGAACACATGTTTCTGCAGTTCCAAACATTCTTCAGGTTTGTTTTCCATTTTTAGTGAAGGTATTCAGGATTAGGTTAGGTAGCAACTTGATCCACTGTACACTCATCTGGAAACTTGTCTTGGAAGTGTTTTCTTGATGATGGTGAACTATTTTGGAACAAAGTTAAAACAGGTTAGAACTGGGACCATGTTAAGACTTGTTCATAAGGTACATGGTATGCGTTTACTTCATTTCCTGTCAGATGTGATGGGCTTTAGTGCAGCTCATAGACAAAGTTCATGGAAATGCAAACGTGGTGTCTCCTTTCAGTATTCCTCAGGAATGCAGCACTTAGCCAGTTAGCCTGGGCCTCTGAGTGCTGCTGGCTCCATTCTATCCCTGCCGGGTCCCTAAAAGCAACTTGATCACAGCCAAGCATGGCCCTAGTATTCTTTTGCCTGTTGAGTTGGCACGTTCCTGTCAGAGGGAAGATTGCCTAAACTGCAAATAATCAACTTAAAGGGAATGAGCTGAAATATCCCTGCTCTAGTGGGCCGAGACGGCCCCAAATGCTCTTATCTTCCTGTAATCCCCTCCTCCTCTTTTGTGCAGAGTGGACCCAGGGAAAGGATTCTAAGCAACAGGGCATTTCAAAAGGGATGGGATGTCACTTCTGAGATTAGGTTTTAAGTGTGTGACTTCCCTCTGGCTAGCACTATGATTTGCTAGCAGGTTCTTTCACTCCATGGCTCTTCTTGCTGGCTTGCACTGGGGAACAAAGCTGATGTATTTTGAATTGCCCTATGGAGAGGCCCATATGGTAAGGAACTGGGATTACCAACAAGCAGTGAGTGAATGAAGCCCTCAGTCCAAAAGCCTGCAAGGAACAGACTCCTGTCAGTGACCATGTGAGTGACTGTTGGAGGCAGATCTTTTGGTCTGTTGCACATTAAGATGACTGTAGCCTGTGAGAATCCCCAAGCTGGAGGACCAGCTAAACTACACCCAGATTCTGGACCTATAGAAACTGAGATAATAATTGATGCTGTTTCAAGGCACCAAATTTTGAAGTAATTTGTTACACAGAGATGGATAACTATTTCACCTGCTTATAGAAGGTAGCACCAGTGGTAAAGAACCTGCTTGCAAGTGGAGACATGAGAGATATGCATTTGATCCCTGGTTTGGGAAAATCCCCTGGAGGAGGGGATGGCAACTTGTTCCAGTATCCTTGCCTGGAGAATCCCATGGACAGAGGAGCCTGGCGGGCTACAGTCCTTGGAGCTGCGAAGAGCTGGACACAACTGAAGTGACTTAACACACACACACACACACAGAAGTGGTAAGGTTTGGAAGTAGGAACAAAGATTGGAAAGGGAGTAGGTACATACATTTGTGTCTTTCTGAGTCACCAACCAGATCGAATATTTATGACAGATATTTTATATACTGTTTTTATGTAGACAGTATATAAAAACAACATCCTGGCAAGGGTGGCGTGGGCATGTTTTGGACAAAACTTAGGTTATGGAAACTCAATTGTTTGGCTCAGACACATAGCTTAGAAGGTAACAGAGATGAGAGAAACTAAAATTGTACTCTGAAGTCTCAGTTCTTTCACACTAGCCAGTCATAAGAGGCAGTGGTAGGGTTGGGATTAGGGTGGAAATCAGCATCACCTCTAGATCTTTCTTCAAGCTAGTTATGTTACTTTCCTTTCCCACACAGTTTGGGCCACACTATACCACACTGCGGGGCTGCACCATAAGAGCACTGAACTTATACCAGTGCAGCCTCATTCTTTGTGACTTGGACTAATAAGTAGAAAGTAAAACTTGTACATTTCAGGTAGGTTCTGATTGAGGATACAGTAGTCCTTAGATGCCTCTGCGGTGATGAGTAAAGTGATCACGCGGTTTTAGCTTGCTGGTATTGGATGGTTTAAGTTAAGTTAAAAAATAAAAGAACAGCACCCAGAATTCCATTATTTGATGGTCTCAAGCTTGTCTGATATGGCAGATCCTCTCTCACCTACAGCCCCAAATTGGCAAAATGGGTTTGGCTAAACAAGGACAAGTTGGGAAGAAGGGGATGCGTGGTGAGTGCAGCTTTTATTCAGTGGTGAGAAGATGATGTAGTAATGAAGGAACCCACTTCAGTACTATATCTACATGTGCGTGGCCCTGGAGATCCCTGTAATGGCTGCTAGAGCTGAGCAAGGCAGCTGCAGAACGGATTAGACTCCAACAGGCCATGGCCCTGCGTCATCAACTCCTGGACCAGGTCCAGGGGCTCTCCTCCGCCATCAGCCCTGGTCCTGATGAAACCATCACTGGGACTCTCATTGTTCACGGGTCTCCTGTAGATCACAGCCTTACTTCCATGGCAACTGCCTGACACAGTTGTGAAGGACAGTACAATTAACTGACAATAAGATGACTGTAGCAGCTTTTTCTTACTTCAGCTCCTTTCTGCTGCCTCTTTGCATTTTGCAAAAAGGATTTTTCTAGAGCAGCACTGCCCAATAAGGCAGCTGTCGGCCACATGAGACTCTGGAGCATTTGAAATGTGGCTGGTGAGACTGAGGGATTCCATTTTTCATTTAGGATTTAAGTCTTTACTGAATGTCTTCCAACATTGCTTCTGTTTTATATTTTCATTCATTGGTTGTGAGGCATGTGAGGTCCTAGCTCCTCGACAAGGGATCAAACTTACACCCCCTGCATTGGAAGGTGAATCCTAACCACTGGGGCATCAAGGAAGACCCCCATTTAATTCAATGTAAACATTCATTTAAACTGAAATAATCATATGTAGCTGGTGGCTAATGTGTTGGTCTCACAGCTCTAGAAGCTGTTGTCCTTATGTCATTCTTTTGTTAATTTATTTTTGGGTAATATTTCTAAAACATTTTCTACATGCCAGGCACAATATATAGAATGTTGTGCGCATTCATCCAATTTTCACAAAACCTGATGAAGTCGATTCTATTATACATTTTCCAGAGCAGAAACTGGAATTTTAGAGAGATGAAGTGGCCTGCCCAGGTGCCGCTACTGCCTACCAGTGTAGGAGACGTAAGAGACATGGGTTTGATCCCTGGGTCGGGAAGATTCCCTGGAGAAGGGATTGGCAACCCACTCCAGTATTCTTGCCTGGAGAATCTCAGGGACAGAAGAGCCTGGCTGGCTACAGTTCATAGGGTCGCAAAGAGTCGGACGTGGTTGAAGTGACTTAGCACACACGCACACCTCAAATCATTCAGGCAAGAGACAGAATTCAAAATAAAGTTTATCTGGCTCCAGTCCTGTGTCTCCTGTATAGATGAATAAGGCTAAATCTGCAGAAATGGAGGATGAAGCAGAATAAACGCAAGATGATTTAAAATATAACTCTTGTTATAATGGGTTATTTCATTTTATTGCTTATTGTAAACACTTTGGCCACAGCAAATACATTAGTTTTTAAATAACTGTAATTCAAAGCTTTCACATCATATGCTATTTCCCCCCAAGATGTGTCATCTATGAAAATAATCAGTGAACTCAAAAAGTCTATACTGACATCGTGCACATTTACGCTATTGTGACCCTAAATACAAATAGTAAAAATGCTCATCTATTGGAGGTCTATGGGTTTGTGATATGCCTTAAGGGAGGCCTTAAAACAACTCAGAGAAGAGAGATGGTGTGGATTTTAATAGCTCCTATGCGAGTAATGTTGGCAGAACATAGGTGGTATGCAGTAAACATTTATTGACAGCAAAGATGATGAGAATTCAATTACTGCTGTACTTGCCCTCTCCATTTTTTTCTTAAGGAATATATGGTGCATTGGGAAATATCACTCTGAGTGTCCCAGAGGCTCTGCACTTTGAATTGTGTAGCTACTGTGTAATTGGGTCTGATCACACTTGCAGAAGACAGAGAAATTAAAGCATATGTACTGTTAAAACTGTGCTAAAATCTCAGTTACTAGGTAGGAGAGGCTGGAATGCTTGAATGGTTTCTATCTTCATAAGCAAGAAAGTCACAGTGCCTGAAAATCAAGCTAGTCATTCAAAACAAATCTAGCTTTCAGATCTCACTGGCAGTTAGACTGTATTTCAGTTCAGTCAATGTCTTTGAAAGCAAAATATGCTAGTTATATGAGTTACTGAGTTTCCTAACTATGATTTTTACTTTAAGACATTTCTTTTGATTTATTCAGCAAAACTCTTAACATCATTTTGGGATTTCACTAAATTATGCTGATAATGTTGGCTTAAACATTTTAGATTTAATTGCAAAGTGACACACAAATTTCATTATTCTCAATATTTTCTCAATGTACAACTTTAAATACATTACAATAGAAATGTTAAGATCATCTGCAGCAATGAATATGGCATCTTAGAATTATTTATTACAAACTTTTACACCTAAAGGTAGGCACTTTATAAAATTTGGGTTTTGGCAAAAGGCAACAGTTTGACATCAATATCTTACTTTTCCGTTAACTGTATAACTTTTCAAGAGACTAGATTATTAAAACATTATGAGAGACATAGAAATGTGTCCAAGTTGCATGTGAGTGGAGTTACACAAAATAGAATTCAAGCTTCATTTTCCCCTCTTCTTTTTGTAAACTGCTATATAGCTTCCTGGTCAAGTTCTAAATTTCACTCCCTGATATAAAATCCCATGGGATTCTGGCTTCTCATCTTTTAATCTGAAGTGAAGTATTTGTTGCTTGTGGAACTTGATACAAATTTTTTTTCAGAGTTGGAATTACCATTATGATCACATACTACATAAAGTCAGATGATTTTTAGGTGGCAATAGCTAGCAGTGAAGAGTTCTTGGCTTTAAGTGGCTGTTGAGTCCTTTGGATTATGTTTCAAGTCTCAAATTATATAGATTCAACTACCCCTGTTGTTTTCATTCTTGGTGATGTAGAAATTCACCTCACTTCTATCTAAAACATGAGCGGAGCTTTGGGGCCCCACTGAACCCATCTACCATTTGACTTAGCTCTTCCTTCTCGAGCATGTCTCTACTGGGTAGTCAGCCAGGGTCTGTCGGGAGTCTTGGAGACAGGGAGCTTCAGAAAGCAATCTAGTCAATAAGAAAACCCCAACTGCCCTTTCTTACTCTGAAACCTGAGTTCTCTTCCTGCAACTTCCATCCAGTGTTGCCAACAGTGTAAGGCACAGAGTAGGCTTTCAGGCACTTGATCTGCATTTGTGGATGAACAAAAAGACTGAAGAGTTATAGTTCTGACTCGTAAAGCTACAGAAGACAGTCGTTTCCTTATGGAGTCCAGGATAGCCTCGTATCTCACATAAATCTTCTCTTTTCCAGGGTGAACACTGCAATTTCCTTCATCTGTTCCTTAAGTGACACGAATTTCTGATGTTTTGTCTACACGTTACTTTTTTCTGATGAGAAGAGCTGACTCATTTGAAAAGACCCTGATGCTGGGAAAGATTGAGGGCAGGAGGAGAAGGGGATGACAGAGGATGAGATAGTTGGATGGCATCACCGACTCAATGACATGAGTTTGGATGGACTCCGGGAGTTGATGATGGACAGGGAGGCCTGGCGTGCTGAGGTTCATGGGATCTCAAAGAGTCAGACACTTTGTGTCAGTTAGACATTCGTTCAGACTGAGCGACTGAACTGAATGAACTGAACCGCTCTTTTCTGAGTGTGCTTCTGTTGATCAGTAGACCTCTTCAAATGTGGTTCCCATGAATCCAAAATAATACCCCAGATGGGATCAGCTCTGAGTAGGGCAGAAATCCTGTGTCTTTTCTCTTAGCCTGGACATTCCACTTGACATATTGTCCAACCCCAAAGGGTGTTCCTTAGGGCAATCTTTTCCTGTCTGTTTCTGAGTAGAGGCATTTTATTCTAGGCAAGATTGCTGATTGGCACATACTCTGTTCCAGGAGAAGGATTACTTCCTCGAATTTCCAGGGTACGGAGGGGGTGGAGAACGCTGGGCTGGGGTTGGGGAGTATGGAGGAGGCAAGTCTGCACAGTATTCCATCTCATGGTCATAATTATAGGGGGGTGGTGCCACTGAAAAAAAAACAAATAAAAAAAAAACAAAAGGAGAAGGGCATCAGGCATTTAGCAATGATAGAGTGTCTATTATACTTGAGACACTCAGCTGGGTACTTCGGGGGAGGACATAATTTTTACAAAGTTTCCTAAAGTCAAAACTATGGTTTTTGCAGTAGTCATGTATGGAGGTGAGAGTTGGGCCATAAAGAAGGCTGGGCGCCGAGGGATTGATGCTTTTGAACTGTGGTGCTAGAGAAGACTCTTGAGAATCTCTTGGACAGCAACGAGATCAAAACAATCAATTCTAAAGGAACTCAACCTTGAATATTCATTGGAAGGACTGAGGCTGAAGCTGAAGCTCCAATACTTTGGCCTGATTCAAAGAGCTGACTCACTGGAAAAGACCCTGATCCTGGGAAAGACTGAAGGCCAAAGGAGAAGAGGGCGGCAGAGGATATGATGGTTAGATAGCATCACCAACTCAATAGACATGAATTTGAGAAAACTCTGGGAGATAGTGAAGGACAGGGGAGCCTGGCATGCTGCAGTCCATGAGGTCACAAAGAACTGGACACAATTTAGGACTGAACAACAACAACGACATAATTTTTGCCTTCAATAATCAGTTTTATCAGGCAGAGGACACACATGTATGAAAAGTCAAGTGCTATAAAAAATGGTGCTATTGACCAAAGTATTTAGAATTGGTGGCTTAAGGCAAATTTCTTGGAAAGATGATGTTCAAGTGACAGAGAAATCACTAAAGGATAATTCAAGATGCGCAAAAGTTCTGAAAGAGGAGAAAGCTTTTATTCAAAGCAAAAACTACACAGAAAAGAGAAATGGGAAAGGATACTGAGGAATCTAATTGTATCACCATTATGGTGGGCTTGGACTATCACAAAAGGTGTGTGTTATATGCGGCTTTTAGAGATTTTTTGAATATGCTAGTGAGTATGCTTTAGGAAGGTGACTGTCAGCAATATGCATTCAGGTGGACCAAAGAAAAGGTGAGTTGATGTAGTAGCATATGTGAGGGATTATAAAGGACTCATGGAAGTTGGTGGTGGGGATTATTAGGAGCTCTTGAGCATTTGAGAGCTTCAGTGATGACTGGGTGTGTGGAAAACAGGTAGAGAGCAAGGCGGTATGGAGGTATTGGGTGCCTGGTACTGGGCTCCTGTAACTTGGAGGGTCACGGAGTCATTATAGAAACAGGAAACAAACAAAAGGGAAGACAAACAGGTTTGCAAAGGAGGATGGAGAAACTTTTTCAAATCTCATTAGAAAAAGTTTCTTTAATTTACTTACTGTAATATACGTCAGTGTATTTTAAAATCACATTTAATATAACAAAATCACATTTGTTATGATGAGGTATGGACATCTATTTTGTAGTGCTCTCCATCCCATCTACAGGGTTGGAAAAGAGGTACTCCTTGAGCACTCCATGTCTTCAAGAACCAAATCACTTGGAAACATCTGAGCAACCCTTCTGGTGATTTGCCAGTAGTTTTGATTTATCATCAAGATCACGATTCTAGTTGGAAATTCATATGTCTTAATTGCTTCCTGTGAATGCAACCTAAACCACAGACTAGTGCTATAATAATGTGAATAAACAGCCAAGCTTTCACTTTTAGATGGCAGAGAAGAACAAACAACATTTCAACAAACCTCAACAGGTCTTCTCAGTTATACTCTTACTGATAAGACTATGATAGTATTCTGATCAATAAGCATGTATTAATAATATAAACATAGGGCTTTACCCTATATGCAAACACAAACTTTTTTAGCTTGTCTTTATTTTGTATTTTAAACATTTTAGATTAATTTCTATTGGAGTATAGTTGATTTACAGTGTTGTGTTAGTTTCTGCTGTATAGCAAAGTGAATCAGTTATACATATCTTGTGTTCACTCTCTGTCATGTCCAGTTCTTTGCTTCTGAATGAACTTTAGCCCACCAGATTCCTCTGTCCATGAGGTTTTCCATGCAAAAACCTGGAGTGGGTTGCCATTTCCTTATCTAGGGGATCTTCCTGATCCAAGGATTGAACCTGCGTCTCTTGCGTCTCCTGCATTGGCAGGCAGATTCTTTACCACTGAGCCATCTGGGTAAGCCCCAGTTATTCGTATACTCACTTCTTTTAAAGACTCGTTTCCCATCTACATTTCTTTAGCTTGGCTCGCTTTACCAGGAGCCTGGTGATTCTAATCATTTACTGACCTACCTGTGCTTAGCAAAGAACTGAGTCACCTGACACAGAAAAAGATGGAGACACAGAAGTGAGTGGGCTGTCCTCTGTGAGACACCCTGGTGAGGAAAGACTCTGAAACTCTCCTGTGGGCTGAGCAGGCCAGGGCTCACAGCAGAGGACACAGTTCTGTGGAGAAGGCTGCTTTAGGCCCTCAGAGGCAGGGCTGTTCCAAGCTGTGTTTTCTACAACAAAATGGAGTAACCCCCATTGAGTCTAAACACACCTTCCCTCTGCATACACCCACTCCTTTGCTTCATTATACCTAGCAGGACTGAGACAGAGACATGTATAATAAAATTCCTCCAAGCCAAGCAATGCACCCTCCACGTAAAACAGAAAGTTGCAGCTGGATTCCCGCTGAACTGTTTCATGTAAGTACGTGGTTCTAAGTTGTTTATGTGCTGAAGCTTTTCCCTGCCGCCCACCTGAGGGGCACACACCAGGTGAATCTACAGATTGACTCTGCATCCTTCTTGGTCATGAAGCCATGGTGTGCCTTTATACTTCGGTAACAAAGCACTTATATTTTGCCATCTGCAAAAACACTGCTGGAGAACATTTCAGTGAGATTCCCTCTGGTTTATACAGATTCATGTTGAACAGGAAAATCTAAGATATGAAGCCATGTTCTTTCATTCATATAGGTTTTGAATTTGATAAAGTGATAATATAATGCTGAAGAATGGTATTTTGAGGATTTTGAAGATCATATCCATCATGAAATAAACATGGAACATCTTTTACAGGACCGCCTATGGGAAGGCATTGTGAAATAATACTGGTGTAACTGAACTGTGCTAGCTTTCTTTCTTACAGATAAAAAGGTTTCACTAGGAAATAAACTTTTCAGGGTATCAATTTTAGAATTCCTGATTAACTCTAATAGGTTTTTTTTTCTTTCTCTTAAAGTCAAATCATCTTTAAAAGATACATGGATGTCGCTGGAAATGCACTTTTGAAATTCTTTCATAACCAATCATTCCAATTCTCTAAAAAGTGAAAATATGCCACTAATTATGTATGTCAGTATAGTTGTCTAGAATTTTACAAAATTCAGGGATGCTAAGAAATTCATAGCAGAAAGTTACTGTTGTTGTTGTTGTTTTTTTAAATCCACCCAGGACAACATCTCTAAAGCAAATGTAATAAAGGTGCAAGGTGTTATCAAAATTGTACATTATTTTAGAAAATTGGAAACAGAGTAAAATCATCCATGATTTTGTCACCAAAGTTTAATAAATAATCTGCCTGCCAATGCAAAAGATGTAGGAGACACAGGTTTGATCCCTGGGTTGGGAAGATACCCTGGAGAAGGAAATGGCAGCCCACTCCAGTATTCTTGCCTGGAAAATCCCATGGACAGAGGAGCCTGGTGGGCTGCAGTCCATGGGGTCGCAAAGAGTTGGACAGCACTGAGCAACAGAGCATGTGTCTTTATATCCTTTCTTTTAGTCATTTGTGTATTTATATAAAAATAGTGTTATGCCTTTTCACTTTGTATTGTAAATGAGTCTTTTTCATTATGTTACATATTTTTCATTAACTTTATTGGTGACACTTCACATTGTTCCACTGACCATTTACTTATTTTTTATTAGCAATTTTTTAATTATTATAAATGATGGAGTGAAAATATCTTCTCACACAGAAGGCTTCCCTGTCCTTCACCATCTCCCAGAGCTTGCTCGAACTCAAGTCCATTGAGTCAGTGATGCCACCCAAATATCACCAACTCAATGATAACAAGATATAAATAAGTGTACAAAGTTATTTATCTTTCCCATGCCTTTCTTAAAATAAGTGTTTGCCAAAATGGTAAGTTATGTTATTTTTACCTTATTGACTTCAGTTCAGTCGCTTATTCGTGTCCGATACTCTGCGACCCCATGAATCGCAGCACACCAGGCCTTCCTGTCCACCACCAACTCCCAGAGTTCACTCAAACTCACGTCCATCGAGTCTGTGATGCCATCCAGCCATCTCATCCTCGGTCGTCCCCTTCTCCTCCTGCCCCCAATCCATCCCAGCATCACAGTCTTTTCCAATGAGTCAGCTCTTCGCATGAGGTGGCCAAAGTACTGGAGTTTCAGCTTTAGCATCATTCCTTCCAAAGAACACCCAGGACTGATCTCCTTTAGGATGGACTGGTTGGATCTCCTTACAGTCCAAGGGACTCTCAAAAGTCTTCTCCAACACCACAGTTCAAAAGCATCAATTCTGTGGCACTCAGCTTTCTTCACAGTCCAACTCTCACATCCATACATGACCACAGGAAAAACCATAGCCTTGACTAGACGGACCTTTGTTGGCAAAGTAATGTCTCTGCTTTTCAATATGCTATCTAGGTTGGTCATAACTTATTGACTTACTGAAGTTTAAAATATATCTAACAAAATATATGGTTCTTCATCTTTCTTTTATATTGTTTCCAAGCTTAAACATTTGTCTTTTCATATATCTAATTCATAATCAATATACTTCTGAATTCTTCCATGTTAATTAATATATTTGATGCCCCCTTACTTCCATTATTTCATGTATTTTGCATCAGTGCTCATTTCTTCTATTTAAAATTTTGATTAATCAAGTTATTGAAAAGTGGCTTCTTAATCCCTGCTTTCCACATTGTTTTGTTATCTTTTCTATAGAGTTTGCGGGCTTCCCTGGTAGCTCAGTAGGTAAAGAATCCACCTGCAATTCAGGATACCTTGGTTCAGTTCCTCAGTTGGGAAGAACTGCTGGAGAAGGGATAGAATACCCACTCGAGTATTCTTGGGCTTCCTTTGTGTGGCTCAGCTGGTAAAGAATCTGCCTACAATGTGGCAGACCTGGGTTTGATCCCTGGGTTGGGGAGATCCCCTGGAGAAGGGAAAGGCTACCCACTCCAGTATTCTGGCCTGGAGAATTCCATGGACTGTACAGTCCATGGGGTCACAAAAAGTCAGACATGACTGAGAGACTTGCATGTAGAAATTTTAATAGCAATTTCACATAGACATCTTAATCTGCTTATTCTGTCTCAATGACCAAGGCATATCATTTTTTAATCACAAATACCCAATTTTAGTTATTATTGATTCTAAATGGTATTAATATCTGGTAGGATAGATGAAGTTTCATTGCTTATTTTTAAAAAATTAATATTTTCAATTGAGATATAATTGACTTAACATTGTGTAAGTTCAAGGTATACAATGTGTTGATTTGATAAATTTATATATTGCAACATGATTATCACCTGTTAAATTAATTTAAAAAGAAGGTTGTTAAAAAGATTGATGGGGGCTTCCCTGGTGGCTCAGTGGTAAAGAATCTGCCTGCCAGTGCAGAAGACTAGGGTTCAATCCCTGGCTTGGGAAGATCCCCTGGAGGAGGGCATGGCAACCCACTACAGTATTCTTGCCTGGAGAATTCTGTGAACAGAGGAGCCTGGTGGGCTACAGTCCATGGGATCACAGAGTTGGACACAACTGAGCCACTGAACACGTATGCAGGCAGTATATATATGTCAATCCCAACCTCCCAGTTCATCCCACCCACCTTCCCCCATTGCTAACCATATATTTGTTCTCTATGTCTGGGACTCTATTTCTGCTTTGTAAGTAAGTTCATCTGTACTATTTTTCTAGACTCCACATATAAGCAATATTACATTTGTTCTTCTCTTTCTGGGTTACTTCACTTCATATGACAGCCTCTAGGTCCATCCAGGTCTCTGCAAATGGCACTATTTCGTTCCTTTATATGGCTGAGCAATTATTTCATTTATATATGCACCGCATCTCAATCCATTCCTCTCAGAGCCATTTTTAAACAGCTGTCTTTAAGAACCTGAGCTCTTTTGTAGCACATTCTAAGAGATTATACTACTTTCTACTCCTCCTTGTCATCCATGTCTGTGGTCCTCTCTACTCCAAAATCTCATCTGTTGAAGATTTAGTATCAGGCTCATTGCCTTTCTTTGCATCACAGCTTCTATTAATAGTATCATTCTCTCGGTGATTTCAACACCCCTTTGTTGAAATAAATTTCTAGCCCCAGAAACCACTGGGTTTCTAACCACTCCTACTCAAGCTCCCATATCAGCAAACTGAAACTTACATCCATGTCCTAGTAAACCTTGGTATATCAGAAACTCAGTATATCCAGTCATAAAACCCCCAAATACCAAGCCCACTCTGGGCTCTATACCCAACATTCCTGGTTCCTTTTCACCCAAACAAGGCTGACTGTGTGGCCCCAACCAATCAGATTGTTTCTATTTTTCTTTGTTCTTATTCTTCATCCTACAAAAGCTTCTTAACTTTCTTCCATTTTACTGTTCTCCCCATGAAAACCTTCCAATTCATGAAGTGTTAAATAAAGTTATCACCTAGATTGTCTTCTTTAATCAGTTTTTAATATAAGGATGGAATCACCAATTCAATGGACATGAACTCGGGCAAACTCTGGGAGATGGTGAGGAACAGGCAGGCCCGGTGTATTGCAGTCCATGGGGTCGTAAAGAGTCTGACATGACTTGGCAACTGAACAACAACAATCCTGCCTCTCAGTGCTTTGGGTCTTTTGTCTTCAAAGGTCTTTTTCTCACTTTTATTGTAACCAATGATGGTACCATATTGTAATCTAACCAACACTTCTTATCTTTCTAGAATATACATCCCAATATATCTTGGACTTCCCTTGTGGCTCAGCTGGTAAAGAATTGCCTGCAATGTGGGAGACCTGCGTTCAATCCCTGGGTTGGGAAGATCACTTGGGGAAGGGAAAGGCTACCCACTCCAGTATTCTGGCCTGGAGAATTCCATGGACTGTACAGTCCATGAGGTTGCAAAGAGTCAGACACGACTGAGCGACTTTCACTTTCACCTGGATTTCTGATTTACTGATGGCCTTAAGCAGATTTATTTAAACTGACATCACTACTTTCCTGTCTTCATGTCTTTCTTCATTCAGCTTAGATTTATGGTCCATCAATAAAATGATCTCTGTGCATCTATCATCAAATTTATCTCTTTCTTTCCCCACTGCCTGACAAAACTCCAACCCAACATTTTGGCTATCCTAGATTTGTATCTAGGAGCTTAATATGCTTAGAGAAAAATGCACAATTGTGCCAACTGATCTCACTTTAAATGCATGACTATATTTAAGTGTGGAGGCCCTTGGCATTGCTCTGAAATTGTGCATTAGGCATCTCACCACCCCTCCATTCTCCGAGACTACTTTTTCATGATTTTTTTTTCTTCCTCCTTAATTACAAACTCCTCAAATTCACTCTCAGCATGAAACTTACTTCTTATTTCACTAGATAGATACAATTGGAAGAGACCATCCTCATATCACCAAATCCTTTGTTGAATACATGAGTCACAATGAAAAAAAATTGTTTATCTATCTATCTACCTATCTAACTTCATCATCAGCATCATCATCCATCTGTCTATCTACCAGGTATCAATCAATCAGTGAGTCAATAATCTATCTACCTAACTACCATTAGGGACTCTAAAATGTATTGATACTTCAAATCTCCATTTTCTTGATAGCACTATAATGCCTAGTTTTTCTTTCATTGGCATTTAATTTTTATATCTTTGACAAGCCTTTTTCTTGTGTTTTATCCATATTATTTCTTTTCATACATGTATCATCCAAACCTCCTGTTTAAAAGGAGGTTAACATAATCACTTTCTTTTTTTTTTTATACCGAGGTTTGGAAAAGTCATGGAAATTTAAGACTTGATAAATAATTCTTATTTTCACAATGATGGTTTTTAAAATAGTTGTAATTAAACAAAGGCTCAGGATACTCAAGGTGGCAGGAATACAAAACTATTCCAAAAGGTCACTGTGCAACAAAGGGTTCTATGTGGCAGATCGCCTTTCCTTGGTAATCTCCTCCCATTGCAGAGTAATAATGTTCACTGTAGGGTTCCCCACTAAGCACTTTCAACAAGAGATACACTAACCTTGGCTAAATTATTTTCTACTCATTTATGGGGCCTCCCAGCTGTAGGACTATGTCATAACTTGAGTGGTTATTCAATTACCACGGGGTTAATTAATTACTGTGGGTGAAATCATTTTATATATCCACTGAATGAGAGATTTTTGAAAAGCATTCAATACTACTCTGTGTTGTTTCCTGATCCTTTAAGTGAAAGCTTAATTAGTGACTTTATGAAGGAAATGAGAAGTAATCAAGCAAATTATGTTTTTGAAGGCCTAGTCTTTTAACAGTGAAAATGCGTCCACCATAAGGCTTATTATGTTTTCTGCATTATTCAGTTCCCAGAACGACGCCATTTACTGAAAAGGCAACATGGTGCTGTGATCTACCAGTATAAATAATGCCACTAGAATAAAGTGTTTAAAAACACATTTCCATGGGTAGAAGAGAAACCTCAGACCCAAGAATGCAAAACATCACATTAAAATATTTTATTTTTTCTAGTCTAATTTTATAAAGAATATTTTTAAATATTTTAAAAATTAATTTTAATGACACTTTTTTTTGTATCAAGGAAAGCAAATCTGGAATATTATCTACAGGGTGTTTCTCCTCATCTTCTCTTGGTTTAATGTCTCTGTCAGGCTCTCCTCCTCTCTTGGGTTATGGGTTGACCAGTATAAATGGGGAGATTTGAAAAAAAAATCCCCCCTGTTTTTTTTTTATACCATAGTCTTAACATTGTCATATTAACCCTAACCATAATCTCAGTAAATTGGAAAGTTTCAGAATTGTGAATTGCTTTTGTAGTGAGTAAAAGGTATAGTATATTCCAGGGTGGAATTTAAGGTTAACTGTTTAGGTATTAATACAATTAAATCAGATTTGGTCATGATATTCATTCATTCAGCCATATCTACTGAGTGCCTGTTACATGCCAGTTCTGGTCTTGTATGCTTGGGATTGAGACGTAAATAAAATCGACAACAAGGCCTGCCTCATGGAGCTAATGTTCTAGAAAGAGGGGATGAACAATAAAAAATAAACCATTAGGCGAACCATATGCTATCTTAGAAGGTTAAATGAAGCCCTCTGGACAAGTAGAGTAAAAGGATGGGTTCATGTGGGAGGTGAGACACCTTACAATCTTAAGGAAGGTGACTGAGGAAGACCTCATTCATAAAATGACCTTTAACAAAGACTTGAATTAAGTAAAGCATTGATGCTTTTGAACTGTGGTGTTGGAGAAGACTCTTAAGGGTCTCTTGGATAGCAAGGAGATCCAACCAGTCCATTCTAAAGGAAATCAGTCCTGAATATTCGTTGGAAGGACTGACGCTGAAGGTCCAATACTTTGGCCACCTGATGCGAAGAACTGACTCATTTGAAAAGACCTGATGCTAGGAAAGATTGAAGGTGGAAGGAGAAGGGGATGACAGAGGATGAGATAGTTAGATGGTATCACCGACTCAACAGACATGAGTTTGAGTAAACTCTGGGAGTTGGTGATGGACAGGGAGGCCTGGCGTGTGGTCCATGGGATCGCAGAGTTGGACATGACTGAGGAACTGAACTGAATTAAGTAAGTTCAACCCTAAGATAAGAGTGTGCCCCGTGTGTTCACAGAACAGCAAGAAAAAGTGTGAGTGGAGCCAGGTGGCGAGAGGGAGAAGGAAGTGAAGTCAGAGAAATAAAAGAGAGGAGCCAGTTCAGGCACTGCCTTGAGGGCCCTGGTAAAGAATCGTCGTTTTGGATAAAATGAAAAACCACTGACTTTGACTCTTCCTCTGGGGACATGGGGAGCCACTGAAAGATTCTGAGCAAAGAAGTGATACGATCTGACATTTAATCATCTTAAATGGGTTCAGTCTGCTACTGTGTTTAGAATAGACCCCTAGAGGGCTCGAATGGCTGCTGGGAGAGCAGCTAGGATATCACAGTCATGGAAATGAGAGTTGATGGTGGCTCCCACCAGAGAAGGTATGGTGAGAAGTAATCATATATACTGTTTACATTCTGAAGGTGGAGCTGAGAAGTTTTCCTGGTAGACTGCATGCAGATGTCAGGGAAAGAGAGGAGTCCAGGATGACCCCAAGGTTTTTGGCCTGAACCGCTTGACGGCTGGCCGTGCCATCAGTTAAGATGGTAAAGGGTGAGTGGAGGAGTCTCTGGCGGGGGATGATCAGAAGTACAGATTCAGACATGTTATGTTTGAGATCTATCTGTTAGACATCCAAGTGGATAGGCTTAATAGGCAGTGGGATCAAATGAGTGTGAAATTCAGGAAGGTGGTTTAGAATGGAGATACATAACTCTAGGAGGCATTTAACATATAAATGGTCCTTAATACCATGAGGCCAATTGATACAACTAAAGAAGTAAGTCTGGATACAGGATAGAAGACACAAGAGTGAGACTCGAGGCACTCTAACATGGAGATATTGGAGAAGGGGGAGAACTAACAAAAGACGACAGAGGAAACGATCATGCTGACGTTCATCTGAAATTTGCTCCCTCAAGGTGACTGTGATAGGTAAAAGATTAAGGAAGGAGAGACATTATCAGGGAATTGATACACGGGGCAGACCAGATGTAGAAACTACCTTCTTCCTTTGCTGTAAGGGGTAGAGAGAGGACATGAGTGTATGAAAAGTGAAAGTGAAGTCGCTCAGTCACGTCAGACTCTTTCAGACCTCATGGACTGTAGCCCACCAGGCTCCTCCATTCATGGGATTTTCCAGGCAATAGTACTGGAGTGGTCTGCCATTTCCTTCTCCAGGGGATCTTCCTGACCCAGGGATTGAACCCAGGTCTCCCACATTGAGGGCAGACTCTTTACCATCTAAGCCACTAGGGAATCCCTATATGCGTGTGTGTGTGTGTGTGTGTGTATGTATGTCTAAATATATATATGTATATATATTTAAGTGAAAGTCACTCAGTTATGTTCGACTCTTTGGGCCCTATGGACTGGGGCCCATCAGTCTCCTCTGTCCATGGAATTCTCCAGGCAAGAATACTGGAGCGGGTAGCCTATCCCTTGTCCAGGGGATCTTCCCAACTCAGGGATCAAACTGGGGTCTCCTACATTGCAGGCAGATTCTTTACCAGCTGAGCTATCTACATATAGACTTAAAAACACTATATTGACTTAAAAATCAAAGCGAAACACAGCACTTTGTTTATGGATTCATATGCGTACAATATATTCATATATGGAATTTCTGGAAGATTCTCAACAAATACTTGTAAATTACTAAAAATTATGTTTTCTCTTTGTTGGTAATTTTAGTGTTATGTTAAAACCATTTTCTTGCATAAAGAGGACACATAAAAACTTTCTTCAATACTTACTCACTGGTAGATAGACACAGCAGGTGTGAACTGTCTATTTCTCTTAACTACTGCAGGTTGGCAATTGTAGTCAATAAGGCAACCATTGAACATATGAATATCTTCAAATAGGAGGTAGATATTATAATGCAGATCTAAGTAACCTCCACGGAAAGTTAGAGCTTCAATCTACATTAACTAAGAAACAGCCTACATACTTGGGGATTGTTCCAGTGAGAATCTTTAATGATTCTTCTCTCCCAGAACCAGAGCATAACTAACAAATCTGACTCCTCCTTCAGAATGAGTAAGCAGTATTGCTTACCAGGGTAAGAGGAGATGGCATTGATGTGGGTGGTCCTGATGACACCCACCCGGGTCCCACGGTTGTTTTTCATGCACATGCAGATACATATGGCAATTCCAGCAATGACCCCCATGATGAACACGATTCCAAATACTATGCCAGCAATTGCTGTGCCCCTAAAAAAGAAAAGCAAAATTACATTTTTTTTAAAGACTCAGGGATTCCTCAGCCTTTCAAATACAGTTCCATGACTATACGACAAGTGCCCTTTTAGAAACGTTCTTAAGAATAATGTTAAAAAAAAAAAAACTCAAGTTTTTCAGTTCTAAAATCATTCCATAAATTAATAATTTCCTTTCTAGCATTTTCTCTGCTTCTCTTTCTGGAAACCTATTCTGAAATAAGCCTCTTAGTCTCCTGGATAACTTCTCTAATTTTTCTTATCCCTATTTTCTTGAACTACTTTGTGGGGAATTTCATGACTTTATCTTCTAAAATCTTACTGAATTCTAGAATTTCAGCAATCATATTTTTATTTTCCAGGTGCTCTATCTTATCCTTTATGTCACTTCCTTTTTTTCATAGTGTCCTTTTTTGCTTTTATGGATGCAATTTCTTCTATTAATCTCTAACGTACTCATGATAATATATTCTTTGAGACTATTTTTTCCTATTTCCTCTGGCCTGTCTAGGCTCCTTTTTATTGATTGTTCACTTTGATCTGTTTGCGTTTGACATTTTTCTTAAATGTCTACTGTGGTTGTTGTTCAGTCACTAAGTTGTGTCTGACTTTTTGGAACCCCATGGACTGCAGCACGCCAGGCTCTTCTGTCCTCCAATATCTGCCAGAGCTTGCTCAATGACTCCTGAATCTACTCCTATGTTAAAATTTGTGGGTTGGAAGTTCAGCGTGCAAAGTCAGTACTGGACAGATGAACCCCACAGTAGGGGATCAACTGAGGTCAGTTCTCATGTTTTGTTTTTCTTCTGGTTTGTAGATTTTGCTCTTTAAAAGGATCCTCCAGTTTCATATTTGGGGAACATGAACTGGGCTGGCTGCCAGTTTCCTGGAGCCTAGAGTTTTATCCATAAGAGTATGAACTTTAAAAAAATCCTCAGGCTTTCATCTCAGAGACTCGGTCTCATTCTGCTGTGATGGGGAAGGCTTTCAGGATAGGTCTTCAGAAACAAAATCTTGTGTTTTAAAAGCATGACTTCTAAAGCCAGACTGCCATGGTTCCAACTGTAGCCTTGGGTAACCTTGGGCAAGCTGCTCAATGCCCCAGTTTGCTTATTAATGAAATAAAGGTCAGCTTGGTGCTTTTCTGACTCTCCTCTCAAATTCAATGTCATGAGATAATTGTGCTCCTGGACTCATTGGTCACATCAATAAAGTCCTATTCTCAAGTGCTATATAAACAGCTATCCTGTACTTTTCTAAGACAGGTCCATGATCTCCCATCCCAAGTCCTTGGGACTAGATGTGTTCATGAGCCAGGAATGTTCAGATTTTGGAAAGGGAATATACATATACTGTATATTGTATGATACTCCCACAGCCAGCATCTGGGGCATAACACATGAACATTTCTGAATATTAACACTTGGATTACATGGAAGCTATAAAAAAATGCCAGGTTCATTCAGGTCCAGGCTTGACACCAGTTGCATTGTATAAAACCTTTACTTCTCAGGTTCTTTTTTTTTTTTTAAGGATTTCAGAATTGCAGATAAGGAACTGTGGACCTATCTGTCTGTACGCTGTGCAGTAGAAATCTTCTCTTTATGACTTTCCCCCACTCACTTAAAAAAAACCAAACTGAATACTCCCTTATGCATTCCAATAGACTCCTTTAAAGTATTCTTACATAATTTTAACTTTGTTAGTAAATTATGAAAGTAGAACATGAGATATTTGGATGGGCTATTAGCAATTAGAGAATGACAGAGTCTAGCAGTTCAGTAAATAAATCCTTTCAAGGAAAAAGATTTATCAAAGGAGATAACATGAAATTTAAAAGAAAAGTGATCTGGAAACCTCTTTTTCACTGTGATTTTTAGGTCTAAATAAGATTAAATTGGAGGGCTTAATTCATGTCCTAGAAATAATCAATGGCCCAATTATTTAGGCATAGAGTTTCTAAAGTGTGTGCTATGGAAGCTAAGACATCAAATCAAGGCATATTTATATTCATTAATTCCTCTTTAAATAGAAAAAAAGTAGAAAATCAGTCACATTTTACTTTCTTGTCAGCAGCTCCAGCAAAAGTGTCTGCTCTTAAGGTCAATAATGAGGTTGCAATTAATGTGTTAAGAGGTTTTTTGATTAAATCATGATTTTCATGTCCTTGATACTTTGATACCCATTAGCAATTATAAATTAGTTATTTAAAACATGGTGAGCATAAAATTTATAGCATTATTTACTCAGTTATTAATTAAAAAAATAAACAGTAACCTTCCAGTATATAAAATATTTGGTTTAGTCATCTTTTGGAAAGAGAGTTTATTAAGTTGAGAAATTTGACATCATAAAATCCTTGAAAAAATTTAGGGAATGTATTTTTTTGAAAGAAAGCATTACAGGGTTTGCATATTTTTCTTTTCTAAACCTCTAATTTGAAATAATTATAGATTCCCAGGAAGTTGCAAAAGTCATGCAGAGAGGTCATGTGTATCCTTCACCTAGTTTTCCCCAAAGGTTACATCTTAGGTAGTCAAAGTGAAAAGTGCAAGTCGCTTAGTTGTGTAGCCCACCAGGCTTTTCTATCCATGGAATTCACCAGGACAGAATACTGGAGTGGGTCACCAGGACAGAATACTGGAGTGGGTCACCATTCCCTTCTCCAGGGGATCTTCCCAACCCAGGGATCAAACTCAAGTCTCCGGCATTGCAGGGGGATTCTTTACCCTCTGAGCCACCAGGGAAGCCCTAGATAGCCAAAGTACCACATTAAAACTAGAAAATTGCAATTGGTATAAAGTGTGGGTAGGGCTTTCCTGGTAGCTCAGCTGGTAAAGAATCTGCCTGCAATACAGGAGATCCTGGTTCAATTCCTGGTTTGGGAAGATTCCCTGGAGAACGGATAGGCTACCCACTCCAGTATCCTTGGGCTTCCCTGGTGGCTCAGCTGGTAAAGAATCCGCCTGCAATGTGGGAGACCTGGATTAGATCCCTGGGTTGGAAAGATCCTCTAGAGAAGGGAACAGCTACCCATTCCAGTATTCTGGCCTGGAGAATTCCATGGATTGTATAATCCATGGGGTCACAAAGAGTTGAACATGACTGAGTGACTTTCACTTTCATGGTTGGTTCTATATCATTTTAATACATGCATAGATTTATGCAACCAATTCAGTAAGTAAGGTGCTCTTCCATTACTGCAAAATATTTCCTTGTGCTCCTTCTTTATAGGCATACACACACCTACCACCATCAATAACCCCTACCACTAATCTGTTCTCTGTTTCTATAATTTGGCCATTTCAAGAGTGTTATACAAATGGAATCACATAGCATGTGACTTTCTAAAATGGTCTTTTCTTCACTGAGCATGATGTCCTTGGAAGCCATCTTGACTTTCATGTATAGCAATACATTCGTTTTTATTACTGTGTAATATTCCGCAGTATACCTATAAGCCAGTTCATTAAGCCATTACTTATTATAGGACAGTTTGGTTATTTCTAGTTTTGCCTTTTCCACTTATAAAACTGCTATGAACAATTACGTACTGGTTTTTATGTGGACATAAGTATTCATTTCTCCAGAATAAATACTCACAAGTAGGACTGCTAGGACATACAAGCATATATTCTATCTTAAAAGAAACTGCCAAACTATTTTCCAGAGTGACAGTACTATTTTACATTCCCACTAGCAGTTGTAGGAGAGATCCAGTCTCTATACATCCTTGCCAGCATTTGACATTGCCATTATTTTTTATTTTAGCTATTTTAACAGGTGTGCTGTGGTATCTCACTGTGACCTTAATTTACATTTCCCTTTAGTTAGTGAAGCTAAACATTTTTTAATGAACAGATGTGCCATTTCTATATCTTCTTCAGTGAAATGTTTCCTATCTTTTGTTCATGTTCTTATTGGATTGTTTATGTTTTTACTGTTGAATTTTTGAGAGTTCTTTGGATATTCTGGATATGAGTCCCTTCTCAGATAAGTAAATTGTAAGTAGTTTCTCCCAGCTTGCAGCTTGTGTTTTCACCCTCTTTATAGAGTCTTTGGCAAAAGTGAGAGTTTTGCATTTGAATGAAGTCCAGTTTATCAATTTTTTTCTTTTATGAACTGTGTTTTATGTTTTATTGTCATGTCTAAGAACTCTTCTTCAAGCCCTAGTTTCTGAAGATTTTCTCTTAGGTTTCATTATAGTTTTATGTTTGATGTTTAAATCTATGATCTATTTTGACTTAATTTTGTATGTGGTATCAGATTTAGATTGAGCTTCATTTATTTTGCCCATTGATATCCAACTACTCTGGCACATTTATTGAAGACATTATTCTTCTTCCATTGTACTGCTTTTGCACCTTTGTCAAAAATCAGTTGGCCTCGCTCTTTGGGTGTGTTTTTGGGCTCTGTATATTTTCTTGTTGCTGTGTCTGGGTGTTTTATAAATGTTGAATAGATTTTGTTGGTTGATGATATTGTTCAGTTCTTCTATATCCTTGTTAATCAATTCTATATCCTTGTTTCTGTCTAGTTCTACTAATTGTTGGTGAAGGATGTTGAAGTTTCCAACTATAATTTTGAGTTTCTGTGTTTCTCTTTTATGTGTTTTGTTCCATACATTTTGCAGCTTTTCTGTTCTGTCTAGACTTCACACTTGACCTTTCCTGATATGCACTTGGGTGGAGTGTTGTGTTTTTTTTTTTCCCCTTATGGTGTTTGGCTATAGTTAAATTAGTCAAGTTGTTACTGTCTACGAATTTCCTGTTTTGCTAGACTGTTTCTTTCTGGGTCCTCTGACTGAAGAGATCAGGCTTTTGTTTGGGTTTTTATTATCTGCTTTCATTGGTATCTATGGGCTGTCAGGTTCTTTACCTATAAACCTGGGAGAAATGAGGCAAAAAGAAAACCCAGGGAGCTCACTATTGTGTTGGTCTTCAGCCCATGGGGTTCCTGGCTGCTCTGCCTTCTTTTCTTCACCTTTCAGAATTTTCTTGTTTGTTTTATATGTAACATCAAGGGTTTTAAAGTACTCAGAGGGAGGAATAAGGAAATGTGCATACTCTAAAAAAACCCCAAAATATTGCAATATATGATATTGTTTAAAACTGTAAAGTGATTTTTTAAAGTACAATATAAAAACATCCTTATGGAAGAGATTAAAAATGGATTAATATCTTTAAAAACATAGTTTTCAATATTACTTGGGTTTTTAGGGAAAAACTGTGTCATTTTATGTCCTATGATTTTGAGCTTTTCCTATTAAAACTGGTCTGAAATCTTTAATGCACAAATTAAGCTAAACTTTTGCGCTTGGTCACTGAGTCACATTTGATGCTTTTCGACCCATTGACTGCAGCATTCCAAGTCTCCTCTGTCCATGGGGTTCTCCACACAAGAATACTGGAGTGGGGTGCCATTTCTTCCTCCAGGGGATCTTCCTGACCCAGGGATCAAACCCTTGACTCCTGTGTCTCTTGCATTGCAGGCAGATTCTTTACCTGCTGAGCCATAAGGGAAGCCCCTAACCTTACCCACACTTGTTAAACTATTAGGGACTAATCCACAAAATTCTTTCTCTGTAATGAAAGTTTTTCCTAACCTGTTAATCCCTTATTCAGATCAGACCTAAAAGGCCATTTTTCTCGGGAAAAGAAAGAAATATAACTTCTTTTTGGTGTTGTTCTTTTTAATTTTAATTGATGACTTTTTGGATTATAAAGCATAATTCATGTAAATATTTATATATGCAAAGAGAAATTTCTATTTTCAGGGGACTATGCAAAACCTTTTATGAATTCTACAATTTCACAAGTAGTTATGCTTTCATGCTTTTCATAATTTCACACGAGCTTAATACTAAACAAAAGCATTTAGTTCAGCAGGCAAAATATCAAAGGTTTGTGAACAAATTCTTTTAAACATCCATTATAGTTATTTATTATAGCAAATGACTTCTTTACTCAGTTTAGTCTAAGGGAAGGTGAACTATGGCCATGGACCAAATGGGGCCCACTGGTTGCTTCAGTAAATAAAGTTTGATTGGAACAAAGCCAAATCATTTGTTGACCCGTTGTTTGACTGTTTTGATGCTAGAATGGCAAAGGAGAGCAGTTGTGACAGAGACCACATGGGCACAAAGCCTAAAATATTTACCATCCTGTGCTTTATAGAATAAGTGTACTGAGCTCTGATTTAATTCACTTGTGAATGAATTGATGCTGCCTTTCCCTAGATGATGTTTTCTGAAACATGCCAGTAACAAAATGGTAGCAAAGCAAGCACCAACATAGCCAAGACAATTTGTACTGAAAAGTGAAAGTGTTAGACTCTTTTCGACCCCATGGACTGTAGCCCGCCAGGCTCCTCTGTCCATGGAATTCTCCAGGCAAGAATATTGGAGTGGGTTGCCATTCCCTTCTCCAGGGGATCTTCCCAACCCAGGGATTGAACCTGAGTCTTTCCCATTACAGGCAGATTCTTTACTGTCTGAGCCACCAGGGAAGCCTCATTTCACCACAGAGCGTGAGTGGTGACGACTAACACTGTGGTGTAATAAATAAAAAATAAAAACTTGGTCTTTGTCCCAGGCTCTTGACACACAGTTTTTAAAACCTTTAGAATCTCCGAAGTGACTAAAGTGTCTTTTGGATGCTAAAGAGATGCCTGGTGGCCCCTAGAAACCTTAAACAGGGGGTCTGGTCTCCAGAAAGACCAAAGCATAATTAGAGGGTTGGGACTTTCAGTCCCACTTCTGACCTCCAGAGAAGGGATGACAGGCTAGAGACTGAGTTAATCACCAGTGGTAAATAATGTTTTTTTCTTTTTGAATTAATTTTTATTGGAGCATAGCTGCTTTACAATGTTGTGTTAATTTCTTCTGTAGAGCAAAATTAATCAGCTATACATATACATGTATCCCCTCCCTTTTGGACTTACAGTCCAGGTCACCACAGTGAACTAAGTCGAGTTCCCTGTGCTATACATCAGTTATCTATTTTTAAAATAGCATCAATAGTGTATATGTGTTGATCCCAGTCTCTCAATTCCTTCCACCCTCTCTTTCCCTCTTGGTACCTATATGCTTGTTCTCCATGTCTGTGTCTCTATTTCTCTTTTTCAAATAGGATCATCTATACCATTTTCTAGATTCCACATATATGCATTAGTACCCAACATTTGTTTTTCTGACTTACTTCACTCTGTATGACACTCTCTAGGTCCATCCACGTCTCTACAAATGACTGGAGAAGACCCTTGAGAGTCCTTGGACTTCCAGGAGATCAAACCAGTCCATCCTAAAGGAAAGCAACCCTCAATATTCAATGGAAGGACTGATGCTGAAGCTGAAGCTCTAATACTTTGGCCACCTGATTCGAAAGCCAACACATTGAAAAGACCCTGGTGCTGTGAAAGACTGAGGGCAAGAGGAGAAGGGGACAGAGGATGAGACAGTTGGATGGCATCATTGACTCAGTGGAAATGAGTCTGAGCAAACTCCAGGCGATAGTGAAGGACAGGGAAGCCTGGCGTGCTGCATGCAGTCCATGGGATTGCAAAAAGTCTAACAGGACTGAGTGACTGAGCAACAACAGCGTCATCAATCATGCCCACAAAGGAAACCTCCATTAAAACCCCCTTTCTCATGGGGGTTCATAGAGCTTCCAGGTTGGTGAACACATCATGGTGCTGGGACGGTGGTGGGCCTGAAGAGGGCACAGCAGCTCTGTGAGTCCACTTCCCCTCTCCCAATGCTTGGCTCTATGCATCCTGCCCTTTGACTGTTCATGAGTTGTATCCTTTATCATCAACTGGTAATAAAAGGCAAGTAAAGCATTTTCCTAAGTCCTATGACTTGTTCTAACAGTCAAATCTGAAGGAGGGGGCTGTGGGGATCCCTGACTTTGTAGTCAAGTTGGGTGGAAGTGTGAGTAACTTGGGGAACTCAACACTTTCGATTGACATCTGCAAGGAGGGCAATCTGATGAGACTGCTGGGTGGTGTGTGTTAGAATTAAATAGAATTGTAAGACCCCCCGCCCCCAGTTAATATGAGTATTAGTTGGTGTCAAGAGGAAAGACATCCCACAAGCTTTCTTCTCTGTTCTCCAAAAATCTTTGCAGATGCATATAAGTATCAGTGTGTATTGTTTAGCTCCATGGATGATTTTTGACCCTTTGCTGACAATGGAAAATTTTTGAAGAAAATTATTGATTGAAATGTGTACCAAAATGAGACTTTATAATCAAGATAGTAAATGTACTTGTAGTGGCTCTGATGTACTGGGAGATGGGAGTTTTTAACAAGGCTCAGAGTTAATATATTTTATTCCACAGATAGCTTTTCGTAAGTAAAAAGGATACTGATAATGTTGTGATTGTTACAATAATATTTACAACACATTTAAACCTCAGTACCACTATACAGCAACTTAAAAATACATATATCTTGATGTGGTTTTACTATTAATGTTTAAGGCAAATAGTAAATATGAAAAGAATGCCATTAGATTATTTCTCTTCTTTCTCTGACATGACCAATTTACAAATTCACTTTATAAAATACCATAATGTAAAAGACTTATGAATATTCCACACAATAATTTAATTACATCAGTCCCTATTAAATAGGGGCTTCCCTGGTGACTTGGGGCTTTCCTGATAGCTCAGTTCATAAAGAATTGGCCTGTGATGCAAGAGACCCTGGTTCAATTCCTGGGTCGGGAAGATCTGGAGAAGGGATAGGCTACCCATTCTAGTATTCTTGGGCTTCCCTAGTGGCTCAGCTGGTAAAGAATCTGCCTTCAATGCAGGAGACCTGGGTTCAATCCCTGGATTGGGCAGATCCCCTGGAGAAGGGAAAGGCTACCCACTCCAGTATTCTGGCATGGAGAATTCCATGGACTGTAGTCCATGGGGTCACAAAGAGTCGGACAGTACTGAGCGACTTTCACCTTCACTTTCACTTCCCTGGTGGCTCAGATGGTAAAGAATCTGCTTGCAGTGCAGGAGACCCGGGTTCTATGCAATGCGGGCTACAGGACACGACTGGGTGGACCAGTCTCTCAATTGTGTCCACTCTTTGCAATCCTATTGACTGTAGCCTGCTAGCCTCCTCTGACCATGGAATTCTCCAGGCAAGGATTACTGTAGTGGGTTGCCATTCCCATCTCCACAGGTTTTCCCAAACTAGGGATCAAATCCGGGTTTCCTACATTGCAGGCAGATTCTTCATCATCTGAGCCACCAGGGAAACCAACTAAATCGTGTCACGTCCTATTAAATAGAAAAAAAAAGAAAAAGAAAAAAAAAAGCCACAGAGATATTTGATGCCTGTAAAAGATGCAGGCAGAATTATAGAATATTTCTATTAGGAGAAACTTTTCAAATGAACCTAAGAGATTTTAAGAAGTACGTTAAGTGAGAGAGAAAAATTTTAGAAGAGATTTTTCTGGAATAACTACAATTTCAAAAGAATAAACGAGTTAATTTCCTATTATAATGAAAAATAAGTCATAAATGCAGCAAAAGCCTTTTATCTTTCTATTAAAGAAGGAAATATTAAATAATCCTGTTTATTTATAATAATCCATAAGTGATTAATTTGCTTTTTGTTTTTTTTAGTTACTAAGTCATGTCTGACTCTTTGCCACCATATGGACTATAGCCCACAAGGCTTCTCTGTCCATGGGATTTCCCAGGCAAGAATATTGGAGCAAGTTGCCATTCCTTTCTCTGGGGGATCTTCCTGACCCAGGGGTCAAACCAGTATCTCCTGCAATGGCAGGTGGATTCTTTAGCACTGAGCCACCAGGGAACTAATGCACAAAGTGATTAATTAAATTATGAAAAAAAAATCATTCCAACTCTGGGCTGAAAGTAAAAAGCACACATGAGAAGGATAAAACTTGATAAAATTTTTCTTCTGACTCGTTTATTTGCTTGATAGTTACTCTTTTGGCCAGTGCATTAAAATATGTAATCATTTTCAGGCTCAAAATCTTCAAAACTCATATTTTATTTTACTCCTATCTGCAGTTTGTAAGGCATATAACTTCAGCAAAACTTGCTTAATTTAAAAATGTACATTTTCTTCCTTGTTGCTTTGATAATCAATATAGAAAAGTAAGAATAGAAAAACAAGCTCAATTGAGTATGGTTTTCAATATGAAGAGTATTTAGTTCTGTCCCTTTTATTAAAAACAATAAGACTCCAGAACTAAATATATCTATATCTGTATCTATTTATCTACATATACATATACATGTAAAATAAGATGACTATAATTTCAGTAAGTTATTGCTAAATATTGTTACAATTCAATGTATAAAATGCTTATGAAGAGCAGAAACATCAATCTATATGATTTTCCCAATAAGTCCATATCACTTGCAAAAAAAAATCCTGTAAAATTCAGACATGACAAAGATATTTATGTTGCCTTTTTTTCCCCATTGTAATCCCTCTCTCTAATAACATCATTCAACTAATCCTCTTTCTTGGGGTTTTACAGGTAACTTCTCTGTTGTCCTCAGAATAATAAAATTAGAAACTAATTTTTTCCCCTAAATGTTTAAATTCACTTCATTTAGTGTCTCAGTCCCTGTGGTAGACAACTGTCTATCTCAATATCTATTCTCTACATTTTCCTTGGTAAAAAAAACTCTTGATGTAAGTTAACTGGGTACATGCTGAAGTAAATACTTTTTTTTTCTAGATACTCTTAAAAATACTCTTTTTATGTGGTAAAGTTCTGGAAAAACGTTGTAATTTTGTGAAATCACACAAGAAACCTCCTTAGAGATGGCTAGGTTGGGGTTTTTTTGCCCCTTCTTCCTTATCTTGTTTTCTGTAATGTGGGTGTGACGGCTGAGTTCTAGTCTCCACGTAGGGCCATGAGGCTAGTTCACCTAGAGATGGGGGAGGTATGAACTTGATGAAGAAGGCATCTCTAATAACTACACGAAGATGTTATATCACTCCCAATTGCCTATCTCTAGATTTCCCTTACATGAGACAGAAGCAAATGATTTAAAAACATTTATTAAAACCTCTCTTATTTTAAAGTGTGTGTGTGTGAGAGAGAGATATACTACTTGACCTAATCTTACCTAATACTACTCCTTTGCCACAATAAACTCATCGGGTAAACAAAAAGAAATACATAATGTGCAAATAGCAGTTCCTAGGAGCACACAGGCACTCTGAGATCGCTAGGAAAATGTTCCATAAAACCACACCAGAACCAAGAACGCATGAGCCTGCATTCCCTTCCACTAAAATGAGATTATTCATCTTCTGTCTTATGTAGAATTAAACTTTTAGAATCCCTTCATTGACTACACGTCAAAGATATATACAAAATGAGAATAAAAAATGGTCTTGGATGTGTTGTGAATGGTAGGGTGACCTGCATGATCTCTTGATTTGATTGATGAGGAAAGCAAGAATAACTCAGATCAAAAAGTGCCCTTTGAGAATTGTTTGGTTTGTGTTTATCTCCACTGATCAAATTTTCTGAACAAGTGCCCAATTCCTATGTTTGATTTGTAAAGTGAGTCCAGTGAAGACCAAATCCACATAATAAAATAATATTAATAATATCAATTAATTATTTGACCACATATATATGATCGTATATGAACATATTGGGCTTCCCAGGTGGCGCTAGTGGTAAAGAATCTGCCTGCCAATGCAGGAGACTCAGGTTTGATCCCTAGGTTGGAGAGATTCCCGGAGGAGGAAATGGCAACCCACTCCAGTATTCTCGCCAGGAGAATCCCAAGGACAGAGGAGCCTGGTGGGCTAGAGTCCATGGGATTACAAAAGAGTCAGACATGACTGAGCATATGAACACATGAACATATTTAACTTTAATTTAGAAAAATAGGAATGTGAGTGAAGAACTACATTACTTGACATATTCTGTATATCATGTACATTCCAAATGCCATGATCTGACTCACTGTCAGTCTAGCTCTGAGACAGCACAGCATAACACATTGTAAGTCAAAATTTAAATACAGTCATTCATAATTACAGGCGTTTCCAGAGCACTTTCGTGCAATATTCACAAGTGTGATTCATTTCATTGTTTACTTAGCAATAATATTTGGAAAAATAGAATTGAAAAAAAAAGAATTTCAAGTTGGTTGAAATTTCCAGTCATGGTCTTGAAATGTTTGATTTATTCCTCAGTCATGCCTGCAATTTTATTTTATTTATAGACATGAAATGTTTTCTTTAATGTATTACTTAAAAAATGATTAATTTATTTTAATTGGAGGCTAATTACTTTACAATATTGTGATGGTTTTTGCTATTCATTGACATGAATCAGCCATGGGTGTACATGTGTCCCCCATCCTGAACCCCTCTCCCACCTCCCTCCCCATCCCATCCCTCAGGGTTGTCCCAGTGCACCCGCTTTGACTGCCCTGTTTCATGCATCGAACTTGGACTGGTGATTTGTTTCCCATACGGTTTCCATATACAAGTTTCAGTGCTATTCTCTCAAATCAATTAATGTATTACTTTTAAGTGTTTATTTATTTTGGCTGCACTGGATCTTAATTGGTTTGCCTGGGCTGTCTCTAGTTGCAGTGAGTGGGGCTAGGGCACAGGTTTCTCATTTCGGTGGCTCCTGTTGCGGAGCTCAGCCTCTAGGTGCGCGGGTTCCAATAGTTGCGGCTTTCAGGCTCTAGAGCTCAGTAGCTGTGGCGCAAAGACTTAGTTGCTCCCCTGGCATGGGGAATCTTCCGAGACCAGGGATCAAGCCCCTATCCCCTGCATTGGCAAGTGATTATTATCCACTCTGGCACCAGGTAAGGGCCCATGTAATTTTGAGTGCAATTGCTACATAATGAGCAGTCATTGCTTTATTGAGGAAATATACGGGGAGGGAGGAGGAAGGGGGGTTCAGGATGGGGAACACGTGTATACCTGCGGTGGATTCATGTTGATGTTTGGCAAAACCAATACAATATTGTAAAGTAATTAGCCTCCAATAAAAATAAATAAATTTATTTAAAAAAAAGCAAGTGTTCCCCCCCTGCCCCCCAAAAAAGGAAATATATATATAGGTTATCACCATGTGCTGGGCACTATTATGGGTGCCAGGATGCAAAATTGAGTGCAGATACATGGTATCTGCCTCCAAGGATTTAGAAGCACTATGGGATAGTAAACAAAAAGAGAGATTTTGATGAAAACCTACTGTATGGCTACAGTAACTCTACTCAATGCTCTGTGGTGATCTAAATGAGAAGGAAATCCCAAAAAAGAGGGGATGATTCACTTTGCTATATAGCAGAAACTCACACAACATTGTAAAGCAATGTACTCCAATCAAAATTAATTTAAAAAAGAGAGAGATTTTGAAGGTCAACTATCTCCAGGCATAGAAGACTAAAGACAATAAAATAATCAAAGAATTTGATCATACTCAGCAAAATAGAACTGTTTTTTTTTAAAAAAAATGAATACAATCAACTCAAGAGAATAGTAATGATTTCTTACTACTTCTTAGTTGCATGTAAGAGTTTTATTTTGACCCAGAGGATGCTTTCGTGAAATAAAAGCCAACTCACTGTTTTGCAGATGACAAAATCAAATCCTTGAGAGTCAAAAGTAACTACCTTCTAGCTAGTTTTGCTGTAAGGAACAAAGCCAAGCAGTCCTAATTTTCATCCCAGAGCTCTTTATATGGCAGTGGACTGCCTTGCTCTTGTTCTTTCAACCACTCCCCACAGGTTTGTGGAGTCTCTCTGCTGTGCCAGATACTCGCATGAAAAATAGACAGATGAAGAGGAACAAAGTCTCCTTAGGAAGCAAAGAAGAGGGGAGAAGAGATTCCTGGAATATCTGGTAAATGGAAGCCCTGAGACCTGATGACTGATTGAGCATTAGTCTCAGTCATGTCCGACTCTTTGCGACCCGCCAGGCTCCTCTGTCCCCAGGCAAGAATACTGGAGTGGGTTGCCATTTCCTTTTCCAGGAGATCTTCCTGACCTGGGGATCGAACCTGGGTCTCCTGCACTGCAGGCAGATTCTTTACCATCTGAGCCACCAGGGAAGCCCGATGACGGATTGAATCGGGTGGTACATGAGGGATAAGAGTGTGGAGCACTTCCCATGTGGATGGCTGCCCCTTGCTGTACCGCATACACTTCATAAAGATGTCTTGAAGTGAAGAATATATAAGACATGCAGCCATAAACCAGATTTAAGTAGACACAGCCACTGCACACAGGTTTCCTTGCCTTCTGCCTTCTAAACCTAACAGAGCTTGATGATGTAATGGACCACTGGGCCATGAGCCCATGTGCCACCAAATGCAGTATTTTCACAGGTGGCTCTGCCAACTGCTAGACTATACACATTTCAAGGCACCCAGCCCACCCAAACACCTGTGGTCCTCTTTGCAGACCCTAGCAAGTCCTCATCCTCGGCTGAGACAAACCTGTGACTGAGCACCATCTGCTGGGGTGGTCTCCATTCTAGGCCTGCCAAGGATTTGCTCAGTTCTGACATTTATTATCTGCACACAGCTCCCACAGCTCAGGGCTGCCCAGGCCCCAAGACAGGCTGCCTGCTCTCACCTCTCTGGAAGTCTTGTTCACAATCTCACCTGCACCAGCCTAATGTGGTAGATCAGAGCTGTCCCACTTTGCTTCTTTAAAGGATCTAGCCTCATACTCACTTAAATGATTCTTAAGATCATGAACAAACAATACATCCTCATCACAGCTTCGGTGGCATTCTCTCTCAATGTAGATGGCTGCCTCTACATAGCTCCATACAGTTTGAGTCTTATGCCATGAGAGGAAAACTGATTTCAACCATGTCTCATTACAGTGAATCTACTACATAAGAACCTTCAAGTTGTGAACTTTCAAAGATGTGGATGGATCATGAGATGCCTAGACATGTAACTCTTCCTGCCTTTTCATTCGATGCCAGTCCCTGTATGAGAGCTGTTGCGTGTTAGTTGCTCACTTGTGTCTGACTCTTTGCAATCCCATGGACTGCAAGGCAAGACTTTCCAGGCAAGACTGCAATCCCATGACTTTCCAGGCAAGAATACTGGAGTGAGTTGCCATTACCTTCTCCAGGGGATCTTCCTGACCTAGGGATTGAACCTGCGTCTCCTGCATTGGAAGCCCTGTTACACTGTTCTACTGTAATTGTCAAGGAACTGTAGTGGAAGATTATAATGTTTTCTTTATTCTCTGTGTTTGTTTTTATATATTATTTGTGTGAAAAGTATTATAGTACTGCATAGCCGGCTGTGTTAATTGGGTACCCAGGCTAACTTTGTTGGATTTGCGAACAAACTGGACTTACAAATGTACTCTCAGAACGGAACTCATTCACATGTGGGGGACTTACTGTACAGGAGATTCGGTCCCAGAGGAGGAGGAATGTGACTGGCTCAGGTGGTCCAAGGCCTGGAATACCACAGTAAGGCCAACTTGAGTGAAACGCCTGTCCTCAGATCTGTTCCACGTAACCAATGCAGAAACACACCATGGAAACAATGCTGTACTTGTTTAGTTGGTCAGTCATGTCCAACTCTTTGCAACCCCACCAGTCTCCTCTGTCCATGGGGTTCCCCAGGTAAGAATACTAGAGTGGATTGCCATTTCCTTCTCCAGGGGATCTTCCTGACCCAGGGAATGAATCTGCCTCTCCTGCATTGCAGGCAGATTCTTTACAGAGATGGCTAATTCAGAAGCAGTGACAGGAGTTTGGCAGACAATATCAGGGACAATTCATAGGCACAATAACTTTGTAGAGTTGACATTAGGATTCCAAGCCCAAGTTCATGGATGTAAGCTAGGATCATAAAAAAAATGAAGGACAGACAGAGGCAAATGCCTCCAAATCTCAGTTCTGTTCATCCTTCCTCTAAATATATATGTGGTACCATAAAACCAGAAAGATAACTTCAGACAAATACAGAGGTGTGAGACTACAAGGCTTTCTAGTGGCCATCTGTTTTAAAAGACCATATTTCAAAGAATATTTTTTGAGTTATTTATTTATTTATTTGTCTGCATTGGATCTTAGTTGCAGCACATAGGATTTTTTTTTTTTTTTTGAGTTCCATGTGGGACTAGTTCCCCAATCAGGGATTGAACCCAGGCTTCCTGCCTTGGGAGCATGGAGTATTAGCCACTGGGTCATGAGGGAGGTCCCTGAAGAATCTTAAATTATATAACTGTAATCATATTTGTGCATTCCCAACATATGTTGGGAGTTTCAAGGAAGACAGAGCCTGAGGAAGACACGTTTGCATGCATGTAATTACAACACATGGCACTGACTGCAAATAGGATAAGCATGGAGAAGGTTCTATGACAGCAGAGGATAGCAAATGTGTGAGTGTGTGTGGGTGTGGAGATGGGGTGTGTGAGAGAAGGTTTATCACTGAAAGAAGATGGAGGTGTATATGCATGTTTTTGGAGGGCGGTTCTTGAGGATGGATAGATTCCCGAAGGAGGTAACCCCTCCTGAATCTTAAAGGAAGATGAGGAATTAATAAAAGAGGATTGAGGGGATTAGAGCAGAAGCACATTTGAGATCAGAAAAGCAAAATATAAGTATCATAGGGATGGAGGATGCTGTGATGTGGTTAAGGGACCATGAAAAGTTGAGAGCCACTGAAACAGAAAAGAGGGAGATAAGACAAGAATAAGCAGGGGTTTGGGGGGATATTAGGAGGGTCTTCAATAACACTGTAAAGAACTTGACCTTATGTATTGAGGATACCGGAAAAACAAGTGAAAAGCTACAGCATGGATCAATCTAAGAGTAATGTGAAGAGTGGATTTGATGGGTACCAGGCTGTACCCAAGAAGTCCTAATGAAAGGCCATTGTCATTCTCTGGGAAAAACATGGTGAAAGACTGAACTTGACCATGAAAATGGGGCGGAGGTGGGGAGGAGGGAGTTCCAAAACACAGACAATAGAACATAGAAAGTGAAGCTATCAGCGTCTTCAGGTCATCTAATTCTAACTCCTAAAGGACTGTTTAACTTTGTGCTATCCCTAGGCCCCCAAAGCCTTTGGACACTCCCAGCACTTGAAAGTCACAATATCCAGAGGCATCCTTTTCCTTAGTGAATAATTCCTTGTTTGTATGTGACACTTCAGTAGATTTAGTTCACCAGATCTCTTATCTCTCTCACAGAAGGGACCTCTGCAGAGAGAAAGCTCGGAGTTTTCATACGAAAGAAGAGAAGTGTCAGGATCAGAAGATGTCAGAGAGCAGGAGATAAACTGCTCACCCTTGCTGCCCGCTGGTCTCATTTCAACCAAGTGTGTTTTCCAGAGATGTGTATGTTTATGGAAAAGCATATGTACCCTTTAATATTGTATTATATACACTTTTAGCATACTGAGCATGCATAGATAGGAAGTTTGCTTTATTTGTATAATCAGTGAACTCTTAATTGCCCTTCTCTGAAACCAATGTTCTTAAACCTCTGTAAAACATAAATTAAAAGTGTAGTCTTTGAGTTATTCTTAGATTGTTTCTGCAGTCTGATCTTCTGATCCAAGTCTTTGTGCAGTTAGAATCTAACTGGATCAGATGATGCCCCAGGTCCCCTCTAACTCCCCAGTGCCACAACTAATTAGCAGAAATTCCACTTTAATTATACAGCTGCTGCAGGTCAAGAAAGGAAACCAGAACAGAGGTGGAAATCGCAACCTAATGAACATGGAAGAAAGATTAGAAGAGAGTTAAACTTCAGTGTGATAATTAATTACAGTCCAAGAAAATGAATATTGGCTCATTGTAATTTAAGCTCTATTTAGGCACACAAATCTCTTCCAAACATCATCTCCATTTCTAAGATGGAAAGAGACTATCTCTTCTCAGTAATCTTATCTCATTTATCGTCAATATGAGCAACAGCCTCAAGTCTGTGAAGATGTAAAAATCATCAAGGTAGTATTCAGTATTTTACATAAGTAATTATAACTGTATGTACTCATGCATAGAATCAAGGCAGCTCTTTATTATTTCTACTTTGGAAAGTCAGTTTTACTTCAAAGATCTTGTCAAAAATAGCCATACTATAATACAACAGTTGGTGTGGAAGACACTTGACATGATTTTTTTTTTAAATAGAGAGAATAAAAGATTTAAAAATCAGATGGATTCAGTGCAATTTTAGGAGCAGCTATTATAATGTGCTTGGATGTCTCACTGTATTCTCTGACATTTCAATGGGCTAGGATTCTACTCTGACAGCCACGCAACATACAGGGAGGGCGTTTTGCCTGATTTGAACCACCAGAGGGGTATAACATCAGTTTTGTCTCTTATTTGTATGTCTCTTAAACTAGGCAGATTTCATCCTTTTCTATCTAGTAGCACAATCAAATTGGAAGAGTAGCCCCCCCCCCCCCCCCCAAATAACAGCTCTGTTACTGGGGAAAAAACAGTTAGCCAACAAAAGCCATCTAGTCTAGCAAGATGAGGCAAACAGTAGGTTATTTAAGTAACTTATATTGCCTGTGTGGATGGGCAGAATAGCAAGTAATGAGTCATCAACAAAACACAAAGATTCTTCTGATCAATTCAATGCAGGTTGAGCAGAGAGGTGGGTCCAACAAGAAGAAACACAGCAATAGAGAACCCCTGGTGGCTCAGCAGTTAAAGAATCCACCTGCCAACGCAGAGGTTGCCTGCAATGCAGGAGGCGTTGGTTCCATCCCTGGGTTGGGAAGATCTTCTGGAGGAGGAAACAGCAACCTGCTCCAGAATTCTTGCCTGGAAAATTCCATGGACAGAGAAGCCTAGAGGGCCACAGTCCATGGGGGTCTCAAGAGCCAGACAGGACTTAGCGACTAACCCACTACACCAATCTTTAGTTCTGCAGATCCATCTAGGGCAGATGAGTGCAGGCAGCAGGTTGCTATGGCGATAGTAAGAGTTAACTGCTTCTCCTCTATATTTCCCAGCTTTCTTTGCATCTGGGAAGGGAGGGGCTATGTGACTGATTCTCCCCAACAGAATATTAAAGGAAAAGATGCATTGCCTCCTGTCAAGATCAGCTGATAACTGGTGTTCCTTCCTTACCACCTTTTATTACTGTAACCAAACTGGACCCTATGGGGCCTTCTGGGGTCAGGCCTTCCTCAATATCCATCTGCTTTAGCTTCTCTCTGAAGCACCTAGATAATAGTCGGTCAGTTCAGTCGCTCAGTCGTGTCTGACTCTTTGCGACCCCATGACCACAACAGGCCTCCCTGTCCATCACCAACTCCCGAAGTTTACTCAAACTCATGTCCATTGAGTTGGTGATGCCATCCAACCATCTCATCCTGTCATCCCCTTCTCCTCCCGCCTTCAGTCATTCCCAGCATCAGGGTCTTTTCAAATAAGTCAGGTCTTCACATCAGGTGGCCAAAGTATTGGAGTTTCAGCTTCAGCATCAGTCCTTCCAATGAATATTCAGCACTGATTTCCTTTAGGATGGGCTGGTTGGCTCTCCTTGCTCTCCAAGGAGTCTTCTCCAACACCACAGTTCAAAAGCATCAATTCTTCGGTACTCAGCTTTCTTTACAGTACAACTCTCACATCCATACATGACTACTGGAAAAACCATAGCTTTGACTAGAAGGACCGATAACAGTATTGGATGGAAATTACCTGAGTTGTTTTGCAGACATGAAACCCCCCCACCAAATGCAATATAAGTAACTTGATGGCAATAAGCACATAGCCCTGAGCATCCGGGAACCTAAGGACAGATCATGTTAACCTCTCGGACACCACCCTGTTCCCTCCTATCAATACAAGAATTGTGCAGGTCTGATCAGGTACCCTACGACATCCCCCTCCCTCACCTGAATTTTAAAAATGCTGAAACTTAAGGGAGCTTGAGGCATTTTAGGGCTTGAGTCACATTGTTTCCTTGCAAGGCCTTGCCATAAACCTTCCTTTGCTCCAAACTCCATGAAGTTTCAGTTTGTTTGGCCTCCCTGTGCCCATGAACATGAACTTCATTAACACTAGCCCAGCCTAGGTGGATGGAAGCAAAGGATTCTGGGATGGTGAGCCCACTATATGGAAGGAGGTGGGGTCCCTGATCATGGCTTCAAGGAGAGCCACACAAGTGAGCTGCTGATATGATCAAGAACTAATATGGCATTGGGTTGACCCACTGAGATTTCAGGGTTTATCTGTTTCTGTAGCACAGCCTAGCTGTCCTGTCTAATGCATCAGTGCTGTGACTCAGAGCACAAGATGTGGATTCAACACACCAGTGTGTAAATCTGATTCACACCACTAATGAGCTCTGTGACTTCATGTCTCTGAGCTTCAGTTTGGGGCAAGAATTCTGTTATCAGTATGAGATGTCGTAAGTGGTTTCAACTCAGGAAACAGAATTTAAGTCCAGCTGGTGTGGGCCCCTGGAAATATTACATCCTAAAACCTGATGAAGCTTCCAAGATGAAACTTCTATCAGGCCCCATAGGGTGCCTGATTTGGTAAAGAATATGAGACCCAATCCCATTTTGCCTCAGAGAGAAGACTGGTCCTCAGATCTGTCTTCATGTTAGATTTAAATTCAGTCACACCCAGGTGGCAATGGTAAAGAATCCACCTGCCAATTCAGGAGACTCAAGTTGATCCCTGGGTTGGGAAGATTCCCTGGAGGGGGAAAAGGCAACCCATTCCAGTATTCTTGTCTGGACAGAGGGGCCTGGTGGGCTACAGTCCACGGGGTTGCAAAGAATCGGACATGACTAAGCAACTAAACAAGAACGGTGATATTTCCCCCATGTGTTAAGTGGAACGGATCTGAGGACAGACATTTCACTCAAGTTGGACTAACTGTGGTTACAAATATTGATGCCTGGGTCCAAAACACAACTAAATGAAGCCAGAACCTCTGGGGATGATATGCAGATGTTATTATATTTTTAAAATTACCCTGATGGTGCTAATATAGAGCGAGAGTTAGGAATCAATGAGTTGGAGTAACGGAGAGATCTAAAGCTGCCTAAAAGCTTTCAGTCTCAGTTGAAATTGGTTCAGGAGGTGAAGGATGGGGCTCAGAGAAAAGAAACACCAAGTGGACTCAGATATGTGGAAACAATTGCTCAACAAAAAAAAGATAACAATTTAAGTCAAAACATTTCTATTTACAGAAATTACAGAAATGGATAAATATTATTATGAATATTACTGTTATTTTCTGTTCAGTCCTCATTCTATTTCATATTCTTAAACTACTAAATGCATTTAAGATATGGGAAGATACCATGGTGTACACAGTGACTATTCAGCTGTGAATATTCAACATAGAAAAATGTTTCTGAGGCGTAATATAAAAAAACTAGCAAACATTAACAAAATGTTACAGACATAAAGAAACTGAATAACTGATATGTTTGGCTCCATGAAAGTAGGCATATCAGTGTTTCTGAAATAGGAAGGAAATTTAGTTCAGCAACTATTCGTTCAGAAACTGCCAATTTGTACAGATCCTTATTCATCCAATGTACTGTTCTATGGCTGACCTAACCCACATTCAGCAAGAAAGATCAATTACCTAGTGGATGTGAGGGACTCTTAATGGAAATGTATATGTTAATTTCCTTTAGTCATTTTTTAGCTATTCGTCAAATTTCTTTTAGCTGTTTTTGACAAACTTGAAAGCATCTACTAGTAATGAAAGGCATTTATTGGACACTAACATATTAATTACTTGGTTTTAATGATGTAGGAAGGTTACTAAAAGTACTCAATTTAGGTTCACTAAGTGTCACTGGCATCAAGGTTTATTTTTTGTTATTCTTTATTTGAAATCAAAGCCAACAATCTTAATAATTTTGACTGGTCCTTAAAACATTCTCACATTTGCTCAGATTTAATTTGCAAATCATGAAAGAAGGAAGGCAAAAGGAGAAGGGGGTGGCAGAAGATGAGATGGTTAAATAGCATCGCTGACTCAAGGAACATGAATTTGAGCATAAATCTGGGAGACAGTGGAGGACGGGGGAGCCTGGTGTGCTGCAGTTCATGGGATCAAAAAGAGTCAAATGTGACTTAGCAACTGAACAATATCAACCACATTTTGTAAATGAGCCCTTTCCCACCAACCCACCCATATCAGGAAATCTAAAATCATAAAAATTCCAGTGAACAACACCAATAACATTTTATGTACACAGTTTGGGATTATGTCAATCAATTCAGCAGTTCATGATTTCAAAGACTGTTTCATCAATCTTGTATTACTCAGGTCAAAGAACATAAAATAGGCCCTTTAACAAGAATTTGGATTTGATTTTATAGAAAAGACAAGGTGATTTTTTAAAAGAAAATCAGCTAGCAAGAGGGCTATGAGAAGCATACCTATAAAGAAAAATGGTCACAGAACCTTTGGGTTCTATTCTATAAATCTTGACTTTTATTTTTCCCTTCTGCTACTAATTTGCTTCTTATAACATTCCCTAAAGGAAGTTCTAGCATCACATGGGGCTAAGAAATACAATTTGGTGTTTTACTATTTTAAGCTCAAGTTATTAAAATGCCATGAACTCAGTGAAGTGTCCAACCTCAGAAAACATCATATATCCTGTCTCTGACAATACTGGGATAATGTGAAACTAATTGCTTTGCGGGAAATCAATTTAAAATCAAGGCTCCTAAATGTTATGCTTCAAAATACCTTAGAAACACACATTATTTTTTTTTCTACACTGAAAGACAATCAAAACATGAGTCTTTTAGGAAACCCACATGTAAATACTGATTTTATGCTGTCCACTGAATTAAAAGGGCTTCTCTGATGGCTTAGTGGTAAAGAATCCACCTGTAATTCAGGAGATATAAGAGATGTGGGTTAGATCCTTGGGTCAGGAAGATCCCTGGGAGGAGGAAATGGCAACCCACTCCAGTATTCTTGCCTGAAAAATCCCGTGGACAGAAGGACCTGTCAGGCTCAGTTCAAAGGGTCACAAGGAGTCAGACATGACTGAGCGACGGAGCACACACACCATGAATTAACATATCTAAACTGGATCTTGGGCTTCCCTGGTGGCTCAATCGGTAAAGAATCCACCTGCAATGCGGGAGACCTGGGTTTGATCCCTGGGTTGGGAAGATCCCCTGGAGGAGGGCATGGCAACCCACTCCAGCTTTCTTGCCTGGAGAATCCCCATGGACAGAGGAGCCTCGTGGTCTTCAGTCCATGGGGCCCCAAAGAGTCAGACACAAGTGAGCTAATAAGCACACACACACAAAAACTGGATCTCAGTTGAGCTCCCATTTTATCCATATCATATATTTTCATTTGGTTTTAAGCTCCAAGCAGCTAAATTTGGCATCAGTCTGAGAAGATTTCCATTTCTTGTACTTGATAAAATATTGAAAAGAGAGTGAAGAACACGTCTTCATATACTCATCAGTTGTGATGAAACGCCTATTCAGGTGTTTGCTTAGGAGCTGAGGACACAACAGTGATCCAGAAAGCATCTGCCTCGACCTCTACCATGGAAGAAAGACAGATAATAAGTTAGAACATACTAGATAATATTTAGAAATATTAAGAAATTGTGATTAAAATGAGATTTGAAAGATGAATTAGTCAAGGAAGGAAACAAAGGATTCGGCAAGAGAAATCAAACTATGGGAAACCGGATGAGAGAAGGAATATTTTAAAAGAAAAAGATCAGTAAAGCAAGTGCTGTATACAGCTTTGATGGCAGGAAGGTATTTGACTAATAGTTGCAGGTGGGCTTGACGCTCTAACTAGCAATAAGGTTGAAATGAATGAAAAGAGCATAAAGTCAGGGTGTAAGTAACAGGAAGACAATTGTGTTTCAGGGTGATGTGGATATAATGACAAAAGAGATTGCCTGAGACAAGAGTGTAGACAGGGATATTGACTGGGAGGCAAGAAAAGGCACTGCCAAGCATAGTGGGTTCAATGGCATTTCTCCAACAGACATATCCATGTTCTAATTCCCCGATCCTGTGGACATTACCCTATTTGGAAAGGACCTTTGCAGATGTAATGTAATGAAAATGTTTCATTTGTAAATGAAATGATCTCAAAAGATCTCTTTGATCCTGAGATCAAGAGATCATCCTACATTACCCAGGAAAGTGTGAAAGTGAGAGTGTTAGTTGCTCAGTCACGTCTGAATCTTTGCAACCTCATGGACTGTAGCCCACTAGCTTTGTCTGTCCGGGGATTCTCCAGGCAAGAATTGGAGTGGGTTGCCATTCTCTTCTCCAGGGACCGAGCCTGGGTCTTCTGCATTCCAGGCATACTCGTTACCATCTTAGCCACCAAGGAAGCCCCTGGTGGACTCTAACTGGGTTACATTACCTGGGTAGACTCTAACTGCAGTGTCAAGTATCTTATGAAGGGCACACTGGAGAATTTGACAGAAGGGCAGAATGCAGTGCAACAGAGGCAGAAGTCTGAGCACAAGCCAAGGAATGTCAGCAAACACTGGACACTGGACAAGGTGAGAAAAATTTCTTCTCTAGAGCCTCCAGAGGGAACATAGCCCTGCTGACACCTCGATTTGGGACTTCTGACCGCCAGAAGTATGGAACAAATTTCTATTGTTTAAACTACAGTTTTTGGTAATTTGTTATGGCAGCTACTAAAAATGAATATAGCAAAGCAAGAAACAGATACAGGAGGAGGGAGAGAACACAGGGCGCTTGGGAGCAGAAACTAAGGGCTATCATGAGTGAAACTGGAAATGAAGTTGGGCAGACAGTCAGGAGGTTGTATTAGTGAAAAACTGCTGGGTCTGGATGCACACAGCATGCCAAATATCAGTAAATGTACCAGAGAGGCTGAAGGGGAGGAATTATGGTCTTGAGTAATTTGAAGGAAAATTGGAAAGGGAGGAAAAATGGACAGAAAGCAATATTTTCTGGCCAGAGGAGAGGTCTATGGCAATACAGGGAAGGAGAGGTAAAGGGATGGGTCTGGGGAACTTATATCCCAGCCAAACACAAGGCAGTGTCTTAGCTCAGGCTGCTATAAGAAGTACCATAGACTGGGTGACTCAAACAACACAGCAAACAACTCTGGAGGCTGGGAAGTCCAAGAACAAGGTGCCCTCTTCCTGTCTTCCGGATGACTGCCTTTTCACGTGGCAGAGAGAGAAAGCTCTAGTGACTATACCTCTAGTTGTCGCTAAATCATGTCTGACTCTTTGCAACCCGATGGACGGTAGCCCACCAAGTCCTCTGTCCATGGGATTTCCCAGGCAAGAATACTGGAGTGGGTCACCATGCCCTCCTCCAGGGGGTCTTTCTGACCCAGGGAGCAAACCCAAGTCTCCTACTAACTAGGCAGGCGGATCCTTTACCACCGAGCCACCCGGGAAGCCCCAGAGAAATCCTAGTAAATGATTTTTCCCTCAGAACCAAATCAGTCAGGTGGCAAAGCCCCATTCTGAACAGATGCTACCCAATTGCCTAGTGCCCAACTGAGGATCACAAACCATGGTGTGATTATTGGTTTTTCTTTAACTATGTGCTGCATGAATGCATGCTAAGTCGCTTCAGTCATGTCTGACTCTTTGTGACCCTATGGACTGCAGCCAGCCAGGTTCCTCTGTCCAAGGGATTCTCCAGGAAGAATAGTGGAGTGGGTTGCCAAGCCCTCTTGCAGGGGATCTTCCCTACCCAGGGATCGAACCTGTGTCTCTTACATCTAACTGCATTGGCAGGCGGGTTCTTTACTGTTAGCACCACCTGGAAAGCCTTTCTTTAATGGTATCACTTAATAATTCTTAGGGAAAGTTTTATTCAGAAGTTTCTAAAGCATTCCATCCAGTTTGGTCTCTTTTTCCGCAGTCGAGAGAGATCTGTAACAAGATCAAATAGAAACAAGCCAGGGTTTGAGAGCTGGGATTGGAAAAGTGTTTGCACTCTGTTCACACAGCCTCTCTTTCTGTTCCCTTGCTCCACCACTTCATCTTCTGTGCTCATTTTCTTCATCTGTACAGTAGAGATAATGGATCCCAATGTCATTTTGTTATCTTGATGGAAGGTTTCCCACAGTTAGACTGAATGAAAATCCGACGAGTGATGCTCACCTATGTGCCTCTCTGAAGTGTTTAAGAATTAATGATGGCTGGGAAAATGTATTGAAGATGAACAGCACATCCTGAGAGAAAGCTGATGAGTACTATTAAAAGTGTCAACCGATAAGTATATTTTAATGAATGTGAAAAAAAAAAAACCACCCATCAAAGGATCTTGGCTTACCTGCCCTAATACGTCAATGCCCTAGGGTAGAAAGGAATATGCATAACTTCTGAGTAGAAAAACAAAAGCAATAACAAAACCTGACGTTCCAAGACCATAAACCCATTCACAATAAAATGGCCTTTGCATCCTAAGAAATCCAGCTGGATTTTTAAAATAAAGCACTGATGTATGCATCCAGGATATAATGAAACCAAGCAACATGTCTTGGAAATTTAGTCTGTATAGAGAGTCAAAGGACAAAGGACAGAAATGTTCAGAAATCAAGCCAAGGCAATGCGATTAAGAACACGTTCCTCCCCAATTCAAAATGCAGCATGGGCAGAATTCATTTGCTGTGTATAAATTTGATAACTGCATTTTTTCCCGGTCTTGCAAAAAGAGATGAAAAGGATATATGAATGTGGCCTGCTTTGGAGGATATTCAGGGAGCCGATGAAAATGCATAGCAAGCTTGACAAGAAAGGTAAGAAACATTTGTAAAGCAATAAGAGAACAAGTTATTTATGAATTTAAACATTTTAAAAGAAAGTTAAAGTCACTGTTTCCTTCCTGTATACTAATTATTTCAGGCTGTAAACCTTCCAGCATATAGAGAATAGTTATCTTGGCCTTTTCACTTTCTCTTGGTCTTTGTATCTACAAGGACAAGGTATTATATTAGTGTCTGTTTTTTTCTTTTTAGAAGGCTCTTTTGATTCCTTGTATACATAAAACAGGTGTCTAAGTCTATTTATAATATATTTCACTATTGTTATGTTGTAATACACCAGCGAGCTGTTAATGTTAAAGCTAAGACGTTTTATTTAATTTCTTGTCTTTAAAAACATGTGTGAAACAGGTGGTGCTCTCTTCCTATAGATGAATATTTTTGATGATGACTTTTTCCTTTTTATTCCTTATTCCCAGGTGCTTGTTTATTTTTGCCCAAATGTTCATATTCTTCCCTAGTGATATGGTCTCAGTGTATATGCTGAAGTCAACAGTGTCTATCTTATACTTGATTCTGGAGGCAGGTGGGACAAGGAAATAAGAGTAGGTGGAACACATAATAGACTTTACTTTTTCTTTTTTTCACAAAGTTCAATTTTAGAGCTGCACTGGAGTCCACAAAACAGTCTCTATGATATTAACTCTAATTTCATCACCATTAAAAGTACTGGGAGGTACTATTATAATGAAAAGAATATTCAGGGGCCTCATTTATTTAGGATATTAGTGAGATAATTTAGAGTATCTTCCTGAGTGGTGAGATACACTTTAAATATTTAAGTCCTGCTTTCCTAATCACTGATTTCATTCTTTAAAAAAGAAAATAGTAATTTGAGGTCTGTGATCAAAACTGAGTGAAAATTATTTAAGAGTATGTTAAGCTTTCACTTTGGCCACCTGATGCAAAGAGCTGACTTTGGAATAGGCCCTGATGCTGGCAAAGATTGAGAGCAGGAGGAGAGGGAGGTGACAGAGGATGAGATGGTTGGATGGCATCACCTACTCAATGGACATGAGTTTGAGCAAATTCTGAGAGACAGTGAAGGACGAGGAAGCCTGGTGCGCTGCAGTCCACGGGGTCACAAAGAGTCAGACGTGACTGAGCAACTGAACAGAACAGCAATAAGCTTTCCATTCTATTGACAAAAATTCAAACGTTCTTACAGTCTTGAATAAATAATTTTAAAATCCCATATTCTAAGACATTAATTATGGGTTAAAATGCCACCTTTTAACTCCTCTCTCCAAGACATTAGAATGTTCTGACATGTATCTCTCAAATGCATCTACATTTTTTGTGAATTCTTCCTTTTTCCAAACTCAGTGTCTCATCTTATTTCTGTTCACTTTTGTGTCCTCTGAAGTATCTGCTTGGAATCCTGTTGCCTGGAGACCGCTCTTGAAGAACATTCACTGCCCTGGCCTCTTGGAGATTTAAGACTTCTAATGAGAAGCTGACAGAAATCTTTAGCTTGCTCCCTATCAAATGATATTTTTTTTAAGGTCACAACAAACATTTGTCTGAATATTACCCATTCATGTGGTCATAAAAGTAAAAGTATAGAGTGCAAAGTAGGGGAAAAAAAAAAAAAAAAACCTTGGGAAAATTCTAAATTTTACAAATCCATGCCAAAGGCAGGTGGGACAAAAAAAGTAAATCTTCAAATTTTTTTTAAAAGAGAGATTTTCAGGCTCTCCCCCATCACTGCTTACCCATTTTAATTTTCAAAATTATTCTAAAAGGCTCTAATATCTCTATTTTAAGCTTTGTTTGTCTTTAAACAAACATTCTCTTTAGCCCAAAGGACTTTTAAATAGCAAGTTCAATGAAATGGCATAAGGACAACTGTGAAAAAAGTTAACAATAATGGAAACACTAAATGCAGCTATAAGAATTCCATATCAACAAAAAAATCAACAAAAAGAAAAGAAAACCTATGGAATCAGACAAAAATATTTGCAAATCATTTATCTGATAACAGGTTAATGTCCAAAATATATAAAGTACTCAAATAACTCAATAGCTATATATATGTACATATATATGGGCTTCCCTGGGAACTCAGCTGGTAAAGAATCTGCCTGCAATGCAGAAGAACCCGGTTCAATTCCTGGAATGTGAAGATCCCCTGGAGAAGGGACAGGCCACCCACTCCAGTGTTCTTGGACTTCCCTGGTGGCTCAGTTTATAAAGCATACACCTGCAATGCGGGAGACCTGGTTTTGATACCTGGGTTGGGAAGACACCCTGGAGAAGGGCATGGCAACCCACTCCTATATATATATACAGGCTTCTCCAAAGCCCATGGACACAAGAGCCTGGTGGGTTATAGTCCATGGAGTCACAAGAGTCGAACAGGACTTAATGACTAAACCCCCACCACCACCACAGAAAAAGTGTGCAACATTCTAAATCATCAAGGAAACACAAATCAAAACTATAATGACATATCACCTCATGTCTGTTAGAATGGCTGGCATCAAAAAGAGGAGATAACAAAAGCTCATGAAAATGTAGAGGAAGGGGAACACTTGTGTGTGACTGGTAAGATTATAAATTGGTGCAGCCACTATGGAAAACAGTATGAGGCATCTTAAAAAATTAAAAATAGAACTACTATGTGTGCATGTGTGTGTGTGTGTGTGTGTGTTAAGTCACTTCAGTCATGTCCGACTCTCTGCAACCCCTATGGACTATAGCCAGGCTCCTTTGTCCATGGGCTTCTCCAGGCAAGAACACTGGAGTGGGTTGCCATGCCCTCCTCCAGGGGATCTTCCCGACCCAGGGACTGAATCCATGTCTCTTATGTCTCCTGCACTGGCAGGTGGATTCTTTATCACAAGATTACCTGGGAAGCCCTAGAAGTACCATATGATCCAGCAATTCCACTTCTGGATATTTATGTGAAAAAAAAAAAAAAAAAAAGTTCTGAGACCTCTAGGGCTCGCTACCCAAACTCAGTGGTTGCCTACATGCTAAAATGACCCTGGTTCCTCATTTGAGCAGTTAGCCACTGGAAACTTCAAGCAAATGAAGCTCATGATAAGCCGATGGTCAAGATTTAGAGCTGATCACAGAGAAACTAGCATCATTTCCAATATCATCCTTTTCATAACAAGAATAGTGAGCTCTGAGCTTGGATTTTTCCACTTGCTGCATGACAATACAGAGTATAATGATGCAGCTTGGAAAAAAAAATTGAATAGTAGCTATGAAAGCCTTCAGCCCACAGGTTGCTGTGATTTTTCACTTGAGTATGTTCAAGGGTTCATTTTACTTTTAGCTTTAAAACTCACATCAATTTTGATACAAGACATATGACTCAGCTCTTTACAGTACCAATCCTATAAAAACCAATGATTCAGTCACCAGTTATAATGGCATATTATTGCGGTATTCAACCAAACATGAGTTAGGCTGACTAGAGAGGGGTTTCAAGATGATGAGGCAAAAACAGCAATGTCCCAACTCAGAATGTATGCTGCTTTGTAATAAGAAAAAATAAGAGCCAAATACAAATACTAAACAATGCTGTATCACTGAAATGTACTTTCTTTAAAAAATCAGGCATCTTTAAATTTTCCATTATTTGATTAATTTTAGAATGAAAGTGAAAATGAAGTCGCTCAGTCGTGTCTGACTCTTTGCGACCCCATGGACTGTAGCCTACCAGGCTCCTCCGTCCATGGGATTTTCCAGGCAATAGTACTGGAGTGGTCTGCCATTTCCTTCTCCAGGAGATCTTCCCAACCCAGGGATTGAACCCAGGTCTCCCACATTGTAGGCAGACGCTTTACTGTCTCAGTCACCAGGGAAGTCTGGTGAATAGTTGCTCTTAAATAAAATGTATTTTTACACAAATTTCAGAATTCAGATCTGCATATGAACCAAGAAACCAGAGGCTGATTTTTCTCAACAGGTTTCCCTTTCATAGCCAAAGTATCCAGTGAACAAGAAAATGAGGTCAGCCCCAAGAAGAATGGTAATCATTTAATAATGGTGGCTGCAAGCCAGAAATTTACAAAGACAGATCAGTTTGAAACAATAAAATGCCAGGGAAAAAAAGAAAACCTTAAGTGAGGACAGGTTCAATTGTAAAATGTCCTTTGTGTGCAACTTACCCAACAAACTGCTGAAAGAAATTACCATATTTTCCTCAAAGAATGTAACAACATAACGCCACTTTCTATCCATTGAAGTGTCTGACTCTGTGACCCATGGACTGCAGCCCACCAGGCTCCTCTTTCCATGGAATTCTCCAGGCAAGAATTTTGGAGTGGGTAGCCCATTTCCTTCTCCAGGGGATCTTCCTGATGCAGGGATAGAACCTGGGTCTCTTGCATTGCAGGTGGATTCTTTACCATCTGAGCCACCAGGGAAGCCCTTCTACCCCACTGAACATCATAGGATAGTGGGATAAAGACATGACATTCTCTTCATTATGTTGATGCCAGGCAGTAGAGCTGGACTGGCATTTTGCAGTATTAATTCACTCAGCTTGGACTGAGCACCTACTATGTATCTACTCTGCCTCTGTCTTAGGGGCTTGGCAGGCACAGAGTTGTCTTGTGGGCGTGACAGATGTAAGCTCAAAGTCACCATTGAGATACAGTTACATATGAGAGGCCCTGGAGGGGAGATCAGAAAAGATTTCACAAACGGTATAGCATATAAGCAGAGGCTGAAAGCAGGAACAATTCTGCTGTTAGACAAGGTGAAGAAATATTCCAGCAGAGGGCATATGCAAAGTCACAGATGTCTGGAAAACAACAAGCAGATTTGTGTGGCTGCTGCAAAAACTGCAATCTAGATCTGACAAGAAATGTAGCCAAAAATGCAGGCAGAAACTTGATGTCCAGGAATCTTTTAAGTCCAAAGGGGTTTAGCTCATTCTTTACTTTATTTTTTTTAAGATTTTTTTTTTTTGATGTGGACCATTTTAAGTCTTTAATTGAATTTGTTAGAATATTGCTTCTATTTTATGTTTTGCTTTTTGGCCTCAAGACATGTGGAATCTCAACTCCCTAACCAGGGATTGAACTTGCACCTCCTGAATTGGAAGGTAAAATCTCAACCACTGGACTGTCAGGGAAAAATCCCAGTTTAGTTCATTCTTCACATGGAGAATGGTGCCACAACTGGATTTGTGTTTTAGAAAGATGCTTAGCAATGTGCAATGAGAGGATGGAGCCTGAGAGATGCATTAGGGGCTGATTCAGCAGTTCACATGAGAAGGACTGAGGGCTAGATGTGAAGGTGTGTCTAAGGAAGAATACTTTGGCCATCTGATGCGAAGAATTGACTCACTGGAAAAGACCCTGATTCTGGGAAAGACTGAAGGCAGGAGAAGGGGACAACAAAGAATGAGATGGTTGGATGGCATCACTGACTTGATGGACATGAGTTTGAGCAAGCTCCAGGAGCTGGTGATGGACAGGGAAGCCTGGCGTGCTGCAGTCCATGAGGTCGCAGAGTCGGACATGACTAAGCAACTGAACTGAACTGAGGAAGAAAGGTAAAAGGGTGGATTTGAAACGTGTATGGGAGAAAGAAATTTTAGAAACAGTTATCAATCTTTAGGTTTCTAACTTGAGCTATGTGGCAATAGGTTTTTGTTTTTTGGGTTTGTTTGTTTGTTTGTTTGTTTTTTGAGTCAAAATGTCTTTTGGAGATCCAGTTGGAATTGACAGAATAGTTTGTGGGGTCAACATATTCACTATCTAGGATACTCCAAGTGCTGGTTTCATATGTTATTAAATGATATCCAACTCTTTTTGACAGTTTACAGTGGAGATTCAGGAGATTAAAGACTCTTGCAAAGATTTCTTTGATAGCTTTATGGCAGTGATTCAAATCGGGGTGCTGCAGCTTAGTGTATTATTGGGAACCTAAGAGGGAAGTCTGATCATCATTGATATAGTTTGCACTGTATGTGAACACGATCATTATTGGATTGGTGAGAGTTATTCCAGGATGATAATGGCCCACGAGTGAAGCCAGGGTTATATTGCAATAACTGCATCCATTGTAAATAACGTTTTAGTGTCATAAACACACTTTTAGAAGACAATTCTTGATAAATATAAACCAAATCATGTCACTACACTGCATCACAGTTTCCAATGGCTTCCAGTTTCACTAAGAGTAAGAACCAAAGTCTTTATAACAGCCCACAATGTCCTGTATAATGTGTTTTTCTCTTTTCCCCTCTAATTTCATTTCTCATTACTCTCCTCCTCCGGTCACTGAATTTCAGCTACAATGGCCTCTTTGCTTCTCCTAAAACAGGGGTCCCCAACCCCTGGGGCTGAAGATCAGCAGGAGATGAGTAGAAGGTGAGTGAGCGGAGCTTCTCTGCTGCCTCACATCGCTTTCCACTGCTTGCATTACCATCTGCACCATTGCAAACCCCCATCTTTGCCCAGCCCAGGTTAAAACTGTAGTCCATGAAAGCAGTCCCTGCTGCCAGATAGGTTGGGGACTGTTGTCTTAAAACATCAGATGACTGAATATTCTCTTGTTGCTGAGAGTGCAATTTTCAGAAGATTTCTACACGGCTTCAAATCATTGGTCAAATTTTATCTCTTAAGTGAGTCCTTCCATGACCAACTCAATGTAACATCTAAAGGCACTGGGTTCTGAACCAATCCCTGTCACCTTCTCTTGCCTTATTGTCTCCAGAGCAACCAAGAGGAGTTTTTGTACCTTCTTTAAACATCTTAATTGGAGATCATGGCATATGGGGATGAGCTGCAGAAAAGATCTAGATGAGTATGTTAGGATATGCTGAGCTTATGCTATTGTGACAAACAAGCCTCCAATTTCAGTTGCTTAAATGGCAAAGTTAATGTGTTTCTCAGTGGAAGTCTGCTTAAGTCAGATGACTCAGCAGGACAGCTCTCCTCTATGCAGTGAGTGACTAAGTAATTCAGGCTCTCAGTATCTTCTGGCACCACTGGCCCCACGTGTGGCCTCCATACTTGCTGCCAAAGGGGAGGAGAGACAGTTGGAAGGGCCTATCGAAGCTTTAATAAAGCCATACGAAAGCGACACACATTTCTATTCACGGTCCAGTGATCAGAGCCGTTCCGAAGTTAACTGACTACAAGAGGGCTGTCAGGGGAGTGTCGTCTTCTAAGGGCTCTGGGAGGACAGATAAGCAGGATATTGGTGGGCACTCCTTAGAGTTGCCACAGTAGCTGACTTTGGAATGAGCTTAAGAAGCAGGGTGATGTGATGGAGACAATGTGGGAGTAGGATTCATCAGGGCTGAGCAGAAGCCGCGGTTGAACCATTTGGACTAAGTCAGATGCCATCTCTGGGACTCTGTTTTCAGATCCACAAAACAAGGTAATTAATACATATCTTGCTTATTTCAGATAAGATAACTTATTTATTAAGTTGTGACTCACTAACTTAAACGTCTGCAAAGAGACTTGCCAAATTTAGGTTACCATTCAAATGCAAGTAGTGTACATAAATAATACAGTATGAAACACAGAAAACCTGCCTGGGTGAGATAAAACGAATTATGCTATTTCACATCAACATTGATAAAGTTATCCCACTGTTAAAGCCATAGAGAATGGTATCATTTCCAGACCTTCTGGTTTAACAGCTGTGACATCTCAGCAGTGAAGGAGCTGTTTGTATATTAGCATTGAGGGGGTATGAAGAAAATGCCAAAGAAATTCAGATATATATCAAATATTAAAGATTACAAAAGCATGAGTTATTGGAGCCTGAAGATGCCTTTGTGTTATCACTTTTGTGTCATCAAGAGTGAATTAATCCAAATTGGCAGCTTGTGGGGTGTCTTATGCTCTGTTCCCAGAAGGTGTTCTCTTGGTTCAGTTACAGAGTGACAACATCAAGTCTAGGCTCCAAGGGTTGATGCATATTTAGGAGAAGGTGAAATACTGACTGACTAACTATTAGCTATTTGAAAAATCTCCCTGGAATGTACTTAAGGATTTATCAAAATCTTTTAGTAGATTTTTATAGATTTGGGTGCTTAATGAGTACATGTATTCTCAGACTTCAAAGATACTGAATTTATACACAATTATTTTGCTAGTACCTCAAGATTGTTGTTGATGATAAAATGTTCATAATGTTAATCATGATATTCTATTTGTCCATTTCTTATATTCAAAGAAATGTTGAAAATAGCAACTGTCATCTTTTAAACACATTAAATGCAAAATTCTCAAAGATGTGGGTTCTACTATTAAAATGTGCTTTGCGTTCTCTGGAAAACTTAGTGGAATCCTACAACATTAGGATAGGAGGAGTCCAAGTCAAGTATTTCAGTATCCTACCAAATTGTCTGTAAGGAGAACTTCTTATTAACTTAGCATCTTATTTACTTTCTACAAGAAGGTTCATTCCATTTGTATATATCTCTGATAGAAAAGTATGTCCCATATTAATCAAATATTTGCTTAGGTTTGACCTCCATCCATTACTGCTGTTAGTAACAGGACTGTACACACAGATACTAAACATTAGAAACATTTTTACTATTTTTTAATTATCATAGACTGCTAGTCTGAAATATTAAAGACCATAAACCAGTCAGTATTGGGGTTCAGTTCAGTCGTTCAGTTGTGTCTGACTCTCTGTGACCCCATGAACCGCAGCACACCAGTTCTCCCTGTCCATCACCAACTCACAGAGTTTACACAAACTCATGTCCATTGAGTCAGTGATGCCATCCAATCATCTCACCCTCTGTCATCCTCTTCTTCTCCTGCCCTCAATCTTTCCCAGCATCAGGGTCTTTTCAAATGAGTCAGCTCTTCGCATGAGGTGGCCAAAGTACTGGAGTTTCAGCTTCAACATCAGTCCTTCCAATGAACACCCAAGGCTGATCTCCTTTAGGATGGACTGGTTGGATCTCCTTGCAGTCCAAGGGACTCTCAAGAGTCTTCTCCAACACTACAGTTCAAAAGCATCAATTCTTCTAGACTCAGTTTTCTTTATAGTCCAACTCTCACATCCATACATGACCACTGGAAAAACCATAGCCTTGACTAGACGGATCTTTGTTGGCAAAGTAATGTCTCTGCTTTTTAATATGCTATCTAGGTTGGTCATAACTTTCCTTCCAAGGAGTAAGCATCTTTTAATTTCATGGCTGCAATCACCATCTGCAGTGATTTTTGTAATTAACATTAAAAACCATCGCTAGGACAATGTCCTAACTGAACCTCGTCATGGAGCTTTCCTGCCCTAGTGACTGGCCCACATAACTCTGCTGTGATAACCAACAGAAGACGGATCCAATAAGGCCGGCCACAAATAGATATCAATAGCCACGTGCTAGAATGCCGACAGCACATCCCCAATGAGATAAAGCTTTCTGAAGCAGAAGGCAACTAAACCAAGAATTCCGACACCTGCCCAAGTGCTTGCCTTTCAAATGGACAGCAACAGAAAGCAGTGAATTTTGTAACATGCTTTTTGTGATGTCAGGATAAAACAGAACCAGGCTATCGTTAAAGCTGAATGCTCCTTTGTTTCTTCTGGCTGTCAGCTTATTCAACTGCTTTGACTCAAGGGTTTGGGTGCCCTCCTCCCCTGCTGTTACAGCCTTGAGTATGACCACTTTTCTTATTCTCTTTAGACACTTCTGCTATTCTCTTTTATAAAAAACATTCAGGGAGCTCATCACAGTGTCAGGTTGATGGTCACACACTGTATAGTCGCTTTGGAATAGAGAGTGCAGAAAAAGAAAGTCTAGGTCAAATGTCGCTTTCTACATGGCAGTTCAAAAATGTGTCAAAAATAGTGCACGTGCAAGCATACACACATACACACAGCTGGAATTATGACAGGAGCCTCAGAACTGGCCTTCTCAAAAAAAAAAAAAAAAAGAAGAAGAAGAAAGAATTGGCCTCTTATCTCACATCTCTTTGCCATGATTCTATTTCTTACCTAGCTTTGACAATATCATCCATGTCTTTTTTTAGGGGTGGAGTATAATTGCTTATTTAACTTACATGCAGAGTACATCATGAGAAACGCTGGACTGGAAGAAACACAAGCTGGAGTCAAGATTGCCGGGAGAAATATCAATACCCTCAGTTATGCAGATGACACCACCCTTATGGCAGAAAGTGAAGAGGAAATGAAAAGCCTCTTGATGAAATTGAAAGAGGAGAATGAAAAAGTTGGCTTAAAGCTCAACATTCAGAAAACTAAGATCATGGCATCTGGTTCCATCACTTCATGGGAAATAGATGGGGAAACAGTGGAAACAGTGTCAGACTTTATTTTTGGGGGCTCCAAAATCACTGCAGATGGTGATTGCAGCCATGAAATTAAGACGCTTACTCCTTGGAAGGAAAGTTATGAGTAACCTAGACAGCACATTCAAAAGCAGAGACATTATTTTGCCAACAAAGGTCTGTCTAGTCAAGGCTATGGTTTTTCCAGTAGTCATGTATGGATGTGAGAGTTGGACTGTGAAGAAGGCTGAGCACTGAAGAACTGATGCTTTTGAACTGTGATGTTGGAGAAGACTCTTGAGAGTTCCTTGGACTGCAAGGAGATCCAACCAGTCCATCCTAAAGGAGATCAGTCCTGGGTGTTCATTGGAAGGACTGATGTTGAAGCTGAAACTCCAGTACTTTGGCCACCTCATGGGAAGAGTTGACTCATTGGAAAAGACTCTGATGCTGGGACCGATTGGGGGCAGGAGGAGAAGGGGACGACAGAGGATGAGATGGCTGGATGGCATCACTGACTCGATGGACATGAGTTTGGGTGAACTCCAGAAGTTGGTGATGGACAGGTAGGCCTGGCGTGCTGTGATTCACGGAGTCGCAAAGAGTCCGACACGACTGAGTGACTGAACTGAACTGAACTGATAACTGCTTTACCATGTTGTGTTAGTTTCTGCTGTAACAAAGTGAATCAGCTATTGTTGTTGTTCTGTCACTATGTCATGTCCGACTCTTTGAGACCCCATGGACTGTAGCACACAAGGCTCCTCTGTCTTCCACTATCTCCTGGAGTTGGCTCAAATTCATGTCCATTGAGTCAGTAATGCTAGCTAACCACCTCATCCTCGGTCATCCCTTATTCCTCTAGCCTTCAGTCTTTCCCAGCATGAGGGTCTTTTCCAATGAGTTGGCTCTTCGCATCAGGTGGCCAAAGTATTGAGGCTTCAGCTTCAGCATCAGTCCTTCCATTGAATATTCAGGGTTGATTTCCTTTAGGAGTGACTAGCCTGATCACCTTGAAGTCCAAGTGACTCTCAAGAGTCTTCTCCAGCACCACAGTTCGAAAGCCTCAATTCTTTGGTGCTCAGCCTTCTTTATGGTCTAATTCTCACATTTGTACACTACTGTTGGAAAAACCATAGCTTTGCCTATAGCTATGTTGGCAAAGTGATGTCTCTTCATTTTAATATGCTCTCTAGGTTTGTCATAGCTTTCCTTCCAAGGAACAAGCATCTTTTAATTTCATGACAGCAGTCACTGTCTGCAATGATTTTGGAGCCCAAGAAAATAAAATCTGTCATTGCTTTCCTCCTTCTATTTTCCATATGTATACATATATCCCCTCCCCCTAGAGAGTCCCTCCCACTCCACATTCCACCCTTCCACGTCGTCATAGAGCACCAAGCTAAGCTCCCTGTGTTACACAGCAGCTTCCCACCAGTTATCTATTTTACACATGGTAGTGTATATATGTAAATTCTACTCTCATCTCACTCCCTCTTCCCCTCTGGGTCACATGTCTGTTCTCTAAGTCTGTCTCTATTCTTGACCTGCAAATAGGTTTTCTGTACCACTTTTCTAGAACTATTGACAACTATCTGCAAACAGAAGCATCTAAATGTGCACTAATAAATGAATGGATAGAGAATATGTGAGTGAATACATATATATGCACATATATATAATGGAATATTAATTACTCAGCCATAAAAAGAAATGAAATTGGGTCATCTGTAGTGATGTAGATGGACCTAGAGCCTGTCATACAGAGCAGTCAGTCAGACAGAGAAAAATAAATATGGTATACTAAAACATATACATGGAATCTAAAAAAAAAAATTTGTCTTACTGTCCCAGGAGTATTCTTCACATTGAATCTCAGAGTTGGTAAACTATATGCTGAGGGCCAAATCTGGTCTGCTGTATATTTTTGTATAGCCTATTAACTAAGATTTTTTTTTACATTTATTCAAAAGAATAATCTTGTGAAATTCAAATTTCAATATCCATAAATGAACTTTTATAAAAACACATCCGTGCTCATTTGTTTACATATCATCTGTGACTTCTTGAGTTATGAAGGCAGAGTTGAGCAGTTACAACAAAGACTCCATGGCCTGTAAAGCCTAAAAACTTTCCTATCTGGCCAGATAAAATAGAAAATGTTTGTCAACTCGCCACATGTAAGAATTGGATCTCGAGGAGCTAAGCAGTGAATAGCTGACATGGCTGTATATGTCAGCCCTGATTTCTACTACTCATCATATTCAGTGCTTCTTCCCTGACCAGGCGCTCAAGAGTTTCCATAATGTAGCCTAAACCAGGTTCTCTCTCACATTCACATCACTACTTACTCTTTCCTTGGTACCCTGTTTCTATGTTGCTTCTAGCTGTGTGTTCCTCTTTATCTGTCATCTGATATCTAACACTCAATGTTTTTGTTTTGTTTGCCAGTCACTAAGTCTTGTTTGACTCTTTGTGACTTCATGGACTTTAGCCCACCAGACTCCTCTGTCCATGGGATTCCCCAAGCAAGAATATTGGAGTAGGTTGCCATTTCCTTCTCCAGGGGAACTTCCTAACCCAGCCTTCAAATCCACATCCCCTGCATAGGCAGGCAGGTTCTTTACTGCTGATCCACCTGGGAAGCCCAACACTCAGAGCCCACCTCAAATGTCGTTTTCAACAAGGCAGTTCAGAAATGTGTCAACCCAACGTGATTTCTTCTAAGAATTCTTGCTTCTCTGACATGCTTACCATGTTCTAAGTATCATGTGCTTAGTCAAGCACTTGCCTCATTTCCTCTACTTTGTTATGTGATCCTTAAGGATGGGACTTGTTGTACTCATCCTTGTACCCTGAAGAACACTGCGGATGTTAACGGGCCTGGTACAGATCCCTGTAGACCGAGGGACTAGTGCCAGGAACCACACACACGCAATCACATACTTCCTCATGGTGGCAGGGTGCCAGGGAAATTCCAGTGGTGTGGCAAAAGACCCAGATCAGTGCTCTAATAAAGCTTCTGTGGGGAGGGGTGGCTCAGTTCCATAAAAAACAAACAAGTGCTTTGAAGGGCACAAGCCTAGGACTCAATGCAGAACCAGATGATCTCAAGCTGAAGACAAGTCAGGCCCTAAACATGGGTGGCAAACGTGGTAAGTAGCAAGATTCAGTTAACGAGAACAGGGCCCAGGACAAGAGAGCCAACAGAAAAGGGAATACAGTGGAGGCTGTGGAATTTGGCAAGAAAACAGACTGGGTCTTAGAAAGACTGAGGTTCTGAAGAGGGGACTGGGCCAAAGGTCAAAGACAGAAACCCTCAAGATCGGAGCTGAACTCCTACCAAGAGGATGGTAGGAGTCCCAAATATTCATTCCATGATTCTTGCTTCGATTTAGAGAGCAGAAAAGCCTATACAGAAGGATGAAGTGGCCCTAGCTATGGGGGAAGACAAGAAACACCGAAACAGAAGGATCAGAGCCCTGGAAAAGACCCAGTCAGAGAGAACCTCTCTTGAGCAGTAAGTCCACCCCTGATCCTGTGACAATAAGTCTTTTACTTATGATACCTCCTTTGACATACACAGGAGCTCTGCAAGGAAGCAGCATTATCCCAATTTTACAGATGAGGAAACTGTTCAGAAAGACAATAAGCAATTAGTGCTCCTGAGATCTGAAGGCTGGTCTAAATGAAACCAAATCAGTTCCCCTTGGTCCCCACCACTACGTCATGCATCTCAAATAAATATTTACTAAATGTACAGTGAAGATAGAAAAATTATGAAAGGACAGTCTTTTTTTAGAATTCAATGTAGTAAGTGTGATAGTACTAATCTTTTCCCCCATTTTTTCTCGTTTCTTTTCCTGGTAGGTTAGGCAGCTTTTATCTCTTTTATTGCTAGCCCACTGAACTCACAACTCATGGATTCTGTGTCCCACGTACCATAACGAACACATAAACGAATTTAAGAACATATTGATTGCTCTAGGTTTCTGGTTGCTCTGGATTTCTGGCCTTTCACAGACTAGTATAAATTTCCTTTCCAGGATTATTATATTTTGCTCAATTCTCCTGGGTTACCTACTGTCTTCCCATCAACCATTGCACACCTTGTGCGCTCTGTGTTAAATGTTATCTCTCTGATAAAACCTGCCTTGATCTCTTTATTCAGAAGTGGTCTCTCACACTCTCTCCCCTACTCTTAAAGCATTTCCATCTATACCATTTATATTGTTCTAATTTGATTTGAAATAATACTTGTGTGCCTACTATAAATTCTATGAACTTATAGATTTTATCAGAGTTGATAAAATCTTTTTATCCCTCACATTGCCTGATAGTGTCAGTTATACAAAAGAGGTGTTTAAAAATATATAAGTACTAAAGAATAATGTGTAAATGAAACTTCACATTCTTAGGCTCCTCTGTGTCAGCGATATTCCTCTCAGAACTTTCCTTTGCCCCCTTATTTTTGACTTGGTTCTTTCCAGCTAATACAATCTTTCTGGTCACTGGAATTCTGTACGATGAGCAGTTGTATGAAATGGACATAAAAGTTAGTATTGAAAGTAAACTATGGCTTTATAGTAGACTTTGTTTTATACCACTTGCAAAGTCAATGTGAGGATATGAGTCTAAAAATACTTTCTACTACCAATAGTATGTACAGGCTTATTGGTATACAATCTGTTTTTCAAAGTCTTTAATGAAATAGATTGATTTGTATCTTACAATCACATATTCTTCCAAGAAGTTCTACATAAATAACTGCATAATTTCTTTTATTACATAATTTACATCATTGTGACATACTGATAGCTCACAAGGGCCTTTTGACAGCCAGTTGGATTAGAGGGCAAAACTCATACTTAGGGCATATTCATCTCATTTGATAAATATTAGGGCATTTATTTTAGGGCTTCCCTAGTGACTCAGTGGTAAAGAATCTGCCTGCAATGCAAGAGACTCTGACTTCGATCCTTGGGTTGGGAAGATCCCCTGGAGGATGAAATGGCAACCCACTCCAGCATTCTTGCTGAAAAAAATCCCATGGACAGAGGAGCCTGGCGGGCTATAGTCTAAGGGATTGCAAAGAGTCAGAGACGCCTGAGCGACTAAGCACACACAGTGCATTTACTAGTGGATAAGCAAAGGGTGCTAAATTATGAAGAAATAATCTTGAATTTACAGTGACTACAAGAAAATTCACCATTACTGAGGCCAAGAGTATGTAATGCATTCTTCTGAAAACTGCATCTTAAAAATATTGCTGGTAGAATACCAAACTAATATACTTCTGGATGATGAGTTCTCTAGTCTTTTGTAGGTTTACAGAGGCTTCCTTAAGTATAATTAGTTTTAATTATCTATGCAAATAGATAATAGGAGCTATGTATATTATGCATGATAATGGTTAACTATAAAGCCACTTACTGGCCTCTAGAATATGTTATATATTCAAGGGAATATTTGCTTCAAAATTTTTTGCTTAACTTACTGTTAAAATTATTCAACAAGTAAGTAATGAAAGGATTGTAGGGAATAATAAAAGAAATGTTTAGCCAAGATTTAAGAAGTCACTAGGATAATCTATCCAATTATAATTTTGACTATGATCAAGGCTAAAAATATGTACCTATCAATAAAGTGAATTATAAGGAAGAAATAGAATACCCTGTACTAGGATTATCTGAACCTATTTCTTCTAGAATTGTTTTTTTTTACTTTTCATGTTATTATATGCAGCTTTAACACGGTATTAGTTCTAATCTTCCAAGTACTGCTGTCAGATAAACCTAATTATTTTGAAGAAGTGGCTTGTAACTGGAAGAAAAATGTAGCAGAAAATGTATTCATCCATGAAGTATATTTAGTTATATAAAATATTTTTCCGTTTATTCTTTTGCCTAAAATGAGAAGATTCAGATGAGGAATAGGGTATATTGGCAGAGGTAGCAGGTCGGGGGTGTGGGGTGGGGGGAGTCCAGGCGATTCTTCATTAAACATCTAGGAGACCGCAGAAGATTTCCAAACAGGTACACATAGGTATTTCTTGGGGACTGCAAGTGGACAAATATTTGTGTCCCCTTAAGATTCAGAGTTTCTTGTGATCCACACAGTCAAAGGCTTTGGCATAGTCAATAAAGCAGAAATAGATGTTTTTCTCGAACTCTCTTGCTTTTTTTCCATGATCCAGTGGATGTTGGCAATTTGATCTCTGGTTCCTCTGCATTTTCTAAAACCAGCTTGAACATCAGGAAGTTCATGGTTCATGTATTGCTGAAGCCTGGCTTGGAGAATTTTGAGCATTACTTTACTAGCGTGTGAGATGAGTGCAATTGTGCGGTAGTTTGCCTTTCTTTGGAATTGGAATGAAAACTGACCTTTTCCAGTCCTGTGGCCACTGCTGAGTTTTCCAGATTTGCTGGCATATTGAGTGCAGCACTTTCACAGCATCATCTTTCAGGATTTGAAACAGCTCAACTGGAATTCCATCACCTCCACTAGCTTCGTTCATAGTGATGCTTCCTAAGGCCCACTTGACTTCACATTCCAGGATGTCTGGATCTAGATGAGTGATCAAACCTTCGTGATTATCCGGGTCGTGAAGATCTTTTTTGTACAGTTCTTCTGTGTATTCTTGCCACCTCTTCTTAATATCTTCTCCTTCTGTTAGGCCCATACCATTTCTGTCCTTTATTGAGCCCATCTTTGCATGAAATGTTCCCTTGGTATCTCTAATTTTCTTGAAGAGATCTCTAGTCTTTCCCAATCTGTTCTTTTCCTCTATTTCTTTGCATTGATCACTGAAGAAGGCTTTCTTATCTCTTCTTGGTATTCTCTGGAACTCTGCATTCAGATGCTTATATCTTTCCTTTTCTCCTTTGCTTTTCACTTCTCTTCTTTTCACAGCTATTTGTAAGGCCTCCCCAGACAGCCATTTTGCTTTTCTGCATTTCTTTTCCATGGGGATGGTCTTGATCCCTGTCTCCTGTACAATGTCACGAACCTCATTCCATAGTTTGTCACAATAAACTGAGGAAAATTCTGAGAGAGATGGGAATACCAGACCACCTGACCTACCTCTTGAGAAATCTGTATGCAGATCAGGAAGCAACACTTAGAACTGGACATGGAACAACAGACTGGTTCCAAATAGGAAAAGGAGTACGTCAAGGCTGTATATTGTCACCCTGCTTATTTAACTTCTATGCAGAGTACATCATGAGAAACTCTGGGCTGGAGGAAGCACAAGCTGGAATCAAGATTGCCAGGAGAAATATCAATAACCTCAGATATGCAGATGACACCACCCTTATGGCAGAAAGTGAAGAGGAACTAAAGAACCTCTTGATGAAAGTGAAAGAGGAGAGTGAAAAAGTTGGCTTAGAACTCAACATTCAGAAAACGAAGATCATGGCATCCGGTCCCATTACTTCATGGCAAATAGATGGGGAAACAGTGGAAACAGTGTCAGACTTTATTTTTTTGGGCTCCAAAATCACTGCAGATGGTGACTGCAGCCATGAAATTAAAAGACGCTCACTCCTTGGAAGAAAAGTTATGACCAACCTAGACAGCATATTCAAAAGCAGAGACATTACTCTGCCGACTAAGGTCTGTCTAGTCTAGGCTATGGTTTTTCCAGTGGTCGTGTATGGATGTGAGAGTTGGACCGTGAAGAAGGCTGAGCGCCAAAAAATTGATGTGTTTGAACTGTGGTATTGGAGAAGACTCTTGAGAGTTCCTTGGACTGCAAGGAGATCCAACCAGTCCTTTCTGAAGGAGATCAGCCCTGGGATTTCTTTGGAAGGAATGATGCTAAAGCTGAAGCTCCAGTACTTTGGCCACCTCATGCAAAGAGTTGACTCATTGGAAAAGACTCTGATGCTGGGAGGGATTGGGGGCAGGAGGAGAAGGGGACGACAGAGGATGAGATGGCTGGATGGCATCACTGACTCGATGGACGTGAGTCTGAGTGAACTCCGGGAGTTGGTGATGGACAGGGAGGCCTGGAGTGCTGAGATTCACAGAGTGTGTGCTCTGTGGGGTCACAGAGTCGGACATGATTGAGTGACTGAACTGAAGATTCAGAGTGAAGTCACTCAGTCGTGTCCGACCCTTTGAGACCCTCATGGGCTGTAGCCTACCAAGCTCCTCTGTCCGTGGGATTTTCCGGGCAATAGTACTGGAGTTGATTGCCATTTCCTTCTCCAGGGGATCTTCCCAACCCAGGGATCGAACCTGGGTCTCCCACATTGTAGACAGATGCTTTACTGTCTGAGCCACCAGGGAAGTCTTCAGATGTTGAACCCCTAATCCCAATGTGATGCTATTTGCAGTTGGGCCCTTTGGTAAGTAATCAGGTTTAGATGAGGTCAGGAGGGTGAAGATGGGTTTAGTACCCTTTTCAAAAAGAGGCCAGAGAGCTGGTTTGCTCTCTGCCTCCTCCTTCATCATGCCAGCAAGAAAGCAGCAGTCTGTAAGCCAGGAAGAGAGTCCTCACTAAGTGCCCAACCATGCTGTCTTTGACTTCCCAGTTTCTAGAAATGTGTGAAATAAATGGTTGCTTTAGCTACCCAGTCTATGGCTGCTATAGCAGCCTGAACAGACCGTGACCTGAAGGTGTATCAGTGTTCCTCTCACTTGGCTTTGAGGTTTTGGGTAACAATATCACCAAATCTTTGTGTCTCAGTACCTACACAGCCATGATGAAGACACTGATCCTTAAAAAGGAAGGGTTGACCTCAAATGTTGGGAGGACAATGCCAAGACAGGCTCTGGGTCATGAAAGCATAAATCATCACCTAAGTGCACCTGAGATCCAAACTTAGACCCCCGACACTGTTGTCCAGGACACTAACTTCCTGAACCTACTGCTTTCATCTCTGCAGAGATTATACTACTTTATTCCTTGTAACTTCACACTTCATGACGCTCCCAGAGGGATATCTGCCTAAAGCTTAGCCTACCAGTACATAAACCAATGATTCAATGTACTTCCTCACCAATCAACTACTTCAAGAAACGGCAATGGCCCTAGAACAGACTCACAGACAAAGGAAACAAAAGTGTGGGAAAGGGTTAAATTAGGAATATGAGATGGATACACAGCACTATATATAAAATAGATAAACAATAAGAATTTAGTATATAACATGTGGAACTATTTTTTTAAAATTAACTTATTTATTTTAATTGGAGGCTATTACTTTACAGTATTGTAGTGGTTTTGGAACTATTAATATCTTATAAGAACCTATAATGGAGAAGAATCTGAAGCTGTGGACCTGAAACTAACTATTGTAAATCAATTATAGTTTAATAAATAAAAGTGAAAAGAAAATAGGAAGCTGCTAGAAATAAAAGATAATTTGTTACATTAATAAAAAAATACAGTTGTTCCTCTTTTTTTCAGAAGTCCAGAAAACCTGTGGTCTAGAAGTTTTGTTTTTCTAACTTCCTCCATCCAATTATATTGATTCTACCTCTAAAACATATTCAGAATCTGCCCCCTTCTCCTTATTCCCATGTCATCAGCTGAGGAGTTCTCTCTCTCCTGATCCCAACATAGCTCCAAGTTTATGTTTCTGCTCTCTCTTGTCCCTCACAATTCACACGGCAGCGAATGACCTTTAAAATAAAATACAGATCAAATCATTTAATTCCTGTGTTGAAAACACCCACTCTGCTGAGGAGTCACATCTAAGCGTCTGACTGTGATCTTCCAGGCCCTGTGCGATTGGGTCCACGGGCTCTGGATCTCCTTCTCAGTCCCTAGGCCTTGCACTGGGTAAGGATGCTGCAGCCACAGCCATGTTCTTCCCATTCCAGGACCACTCCACATTCTTCTCTGCCTGAAATGCTCTTCTCCTTTCCCCCATGGCTCACTTTCCACGTTCCAGACCAAACAGTCCCTTGTCAGAAAAGCCCGGCTGACTCCTCATTCTAAGGAAGCTGCCAGTCTTCATCATTGCATTCTGCCTTTAATAGATGTATTGTGTATCACGTGTGGGGCATTCCCAGGTGGTGCAACTGGAAGAGCATCTGCCTGCCAATTCAGAAGATTCAGGTTTGATCCCTGGGTCCGGGAAGACACCCTGGAGTAGGAAATGGCAACCCACTCCAGGATCGTTGTCTGGGAAATTCCATGGACAGAGGCGCCTGGTAGGCAAAGACTCTGACAGGACTGAGCACACAAACCCACGCAACAAGGCAACAACAACATATCATTCACATGTTTGATATCTCTACCTTTCTCCCCTTGTTGCCCCCTCCCATGCATGCTCCATAACAAGCAGGGTATCTTGACTGAGTTGTTTCATGCTCTGTTTCTTGCCGCACATCTAGCACGGTGCTATCCAATCCAGTAATCATCAGCTATCTGTGGCGACTCAACTATGAATTTAAATTAATTAAAATTAGACACAATTAAAAATTCGGTCCCTCATTTGCACTAGCAGCATTTCAAGTGCTCAAGAGCCACATGTGGTTATCATATTGGACAGAGCAGAGACAGAACATTTCCGCCATTGCAAAAAGAGCTGGTAAATATGTGTGGAATGAACACACTTTTGAATGGGAAATGCAGAGCACTACCACCTCCTCAACTTGACTGCATTGTTAAGTGGCCACTCATTTTACAAAGACTAATTAAAACCCTGTATCTTACTCAAATAGAAAAACTTTCTAAGATTCTAGTATAATCACTTTTCACACAAAAATATCCAATCATTAGGGACTGAATGCTCAGGTTCCAAAGTTTATATGCTGAAACCCTGACCTCCAGTGCAATGGTACTTGGAGGAAGGACTTTGGGAAGTAATTAGGTTTAGATGAGGCCAGGAGGGTGGGGCCTTCATGATGGAATTAGTGTCCCTATAAGAAGAGGAAGAGACAGCAGAGATGCTCTCTCTGTCAAGTGAGGATACAATGGGAAGGCAGCCCTCTGCAAAACAGAGTGTCCTCACCAAGAACCAGATCTGCTTAGCACCTTGATGCTGGATTTCCAAGCTTCAGAACTGTGAGAAATAATGTTTGTTGTTTAAGTGACTGAGCTATGACATTTTGTTATCAAAGCTGAAGCTGATTAAGATACGAACACACAAAGTTTTCATTACCATTTGTCGTTTTGGTTAGCAGGGACTCAAAGCAGTGAATGTTGGCAAAAACTTTGTGTGTTTGGATCTTAGGTCTAAGGTCCAGATCTGGCAGGAAGACAAGTAAAAGCACACACATTTGTACTCTATTTTCAAGTTGGGGTTTTCCTTGGTGAGACCAAAAGCTCTCAGGGCTCTGGATTCCATGATTAAAGGGTCCCAGAGAAAGGTGACTGTCAGGCCAAAGCTGCAAAATTACTGTGATCTTGTGCTCTGGGTGGGTGGCTGGAGCAGAGCTCCACCTGGTGTCTTCACATCCACACTGCTAACCTTCTCCCACTTCCTTGTACCTCCTTGTACACTTCAGTGCCCTCTACTGAAAAAGCTTAGCATCATGCTCATTATATAAGAGCAAAGTTTAATGGAATTCTATCTGTCTTCTCAGAGAATATGCTGAAGGGTGAATCTGGAGCCGAGAGGCAATAAATTGATAACTGACATGGGAACATTTTAGAATATTCCATCTGTCATCTCCTTTCTGACGTCCCTTATAACTTTCTCAAAACAACCTTCCAATTAACTAAATCTCTCTTCAACCATACGCAGATCTTATTCTGTGAAATTTTCCTTTAATCTCAATGCCACATTTTTAACTTGCAGTATTTCAATTATTTCTTCTTTCCCCTACCCACCAGGGTCTCTTCCTCTTTCTCCTCCTTTTTCACCTTCCTCACATTTTTTTCTCTTTGTTTGTTTTTCTTTGTTGCTCTTCCAAAATTTTTAATGGCCTTCTTCCTTTATATTATTGAGACTCTAAGAAACATTTATTCTGAACTATTTTCAATGGCTCTGTCATGTTATTTTATTGCAACTATTTCAGCCTCTCTGAAAGGTGGGTAAGCTTACTTCAACCCCATAAGCAACCTGCAGGTTTAAGCAGTGAGTGGTTTCAGACTCCAGTCCTATAACCTCCACAATGAGTGCAGAATTTTGGTAAAAGAAATTCCCAGACATCCTTGCCTGCTTCTCTCCTGAAAGTTTCCAGCCCTGACTAACATCTGTGTGCTTCTATTCATTTTTTATCCATAGAGCTATTTATTCTGTTTCTGAGCCCATAACAACATTTAAATTAAAAAAAATGTTATTCTAATGTGTATATGAACCATTCAATGAGTGAATTTATAGCAATATATTAAGTGGAAACATTTTTTCTTAAAGAGATCTACTTATTCATTAAAGCTATTCTAAGCTGTCTGACCCCCCATTAATCTCTATAATCACTGCCTATATTTTAAAACCACTTTACTTTGCTAACTTTATAGGTATTTTTTAGCTTGCTAAAAGTTAAGTATAGGCAGTAGCTAGTTAACTGGTAAACTGTTTTACAAAAGTTACATTTGAACCTCTTATTGAAATGTAGAAGCTACCTCCATGTTAAGATCAGGACAGTCATTTTTAATTTATAATTTAGTTGATGAATATGATAATTCTGATTATATTTGAAATAATTTACAAATATATCAAATCAAAAAAAATTCTAGTTCCAACTTCAGGATTCCATAAACATATGTGCCACCTTGGATTCCTAGTGTAAGGTTCAGAAAACTAAGTTTCCATCTCAGATCAACAATCTAGCTATCCTTGCCTGCTCCCTTTCCAGCAGCTTCAGCCCTGACTATTACCTATGAGCATGTATCCCTTTTTCTGTCCACGGAGATATTTGTCTTATTTTTAAACACTACTATAACCTCCTATTGGGCTTCCCATGTAGCTCAGCTAGTAAAGAATCTGCCTGCAATGCAGGAGATCCAAGTTCGATTCCTGGGTCAGGAAGATCTTCTGGAGAAGGGATAGGCTATCCACTCCAGTATTCTTGGGCTTTCCTTGTGGCTTAGCTGGTAAAGAATCCACCTGCAATGCAGGAGACCTGAGTTCGATCCCTGGGTTGGGAAGATTCCCCTGGAGAAGGGAATGGCTACCCACTTCAGTATTCTGGCCTGGAGAATTCCATGGACTGTATATTCCATGAGGTCACAAAAAGTCGGACATGACTGAGCAACTTTCACTTTCATAACTTTCTGTTAGCTAAGGGACTATGTAAATCCTATGTAAGGCTCTTTACCTCTTAAATTCTTGGTTTTTATTTGTTTTTATATTTGATAGAGTAGAATACTTCCAGGTCTTACTTCAGAGTTCCAGGTATTAAAGGGAACAAGAAAAGTGAACACATTTTAAAATCCAGGAACCCCACTTAACAATATATCATGTGTTTTCCAAACACTATAGCTTTGCTAATTCTCAAAATCTGCCTGAGATAAAGAATTCTTATCCCTGTATAAAAGAAACCAAGGGTTCAGGTCAATTACTCATAATGAATTAGACAATAAATTAAGTTGATCCTAATGGTGAAGAGGCTTTGGACTCTTCTAGTTTTTTCCTTGTAAATATACCAGGGTGTTCATAACATGAAGGATCAGTGTCAGGGCATGGCTGCTCTGAACTCTCTTCTGTCCAGGAAACGTATCATAGGACATGTGGACATTTGGAGCAAATTAGAGCCAGAGTAAAGGGCAGAAACACTGCTGGTTTTTCTCTTTTCCTTTTCCATAGGCTAAAATGCTACCATACTAGTCCTGTCATCAAACCAGGGTTTAGAATTTAGAATTAACCAAATTTGTGAAATATTATGGCTTTCCCTTTTTGATTTTGCAGGCATGAAATTCTGTAACCTCAGCATATTTTAATTATGTAAGATAATCCAACTTACACAACCACATAAAGTCAAATCACTTCTACTTTTTCTCAGTGAATGGTGTATAAACCTCGAAGTTTAGAAAGCCAACTGCAAAAGAAGATCTAATAAGTAGCTTTTAATATTCTCCCTAAATTTAGGAATCTTTCATTCTATAATAATCACTGGATTGTTGAATAGATCTGTTTTCATCATCCAGTAAAAATGGCCTATGCTGGAATGAGCATACTCTGTTTGATTACTGATTCTGTACATTTCTTTTATTTTGCATGAATATGGCCAGATGAATAATATACAAAGAAAGCTCAGCTCCTTCAGAATACTGCTATTTTACAAAGAGTTCTGCTGCCAACTTCAAAGCTAAATTCAGGTTTGAGGTATCAGAATCCTTTATAGGTCCCAGGAGAATATTTTGTTCAAATAATATAATAGCCCAGTGATCAGAAGTTCTGTTCACCTACTGGGCCTCCAGAAATATGATACTCAACAAAATCAGAAGTAATGAAGGTTAAGGCATTATTATCTTTTTTTAAAAAAAATAAAGCTCAAATTAAAGAGAGAACTGTTTTATAAAAACAGCACATAGAATGTTCAAGAGATAAACTCTAGCAATTCTGTAAAGAAAGGATAAAGGAAAAAATTCAGCAACACTTAAAGTGAGTAAAAATCTAGAAATGCTGTGTTAAAAATACAGTCAACTGTCAATCAAAAAGAAACAAGTATCATTACAGAAAAAAAATTTTGATATAATAGAAATAGGAATATTTTATGCCAAAAAACTATCATTTTGATTAATAGCTAAATCTCTGCTTTTAGAGTAAAAGGTTGACATTGAAAAACCTTTTTTTTTTTCCAGACATTCTTTTTAAATAATATTTTCCAAAAGTTTGTTGATGCAATTTTGGAAAGAACTTAAAATGAAGGAAAAAGTGAAAGTAAAATCTTAAGATTCAGTTCATTCTGTTGGGATGGTACCATTATTTATATACTCAGAGAGAAGTAATTTCCTGATCGGAAATCAATTTGACCTACAGTTATTGAGGTGCTCGGTTACTGATTACATGTGGCCATCGGAGGAGGGAATGTGCAAGAGAAAAAGGAACATTCAAATGAGTCTCTGATGAGCTTTTTGAACAAAGGATTTCTGGAGCAGGCAGGATAACACTGTAGAGTTTCACTGGTTTAGTATCTATTTCACACACACCTTGTTCGTCATTAAGAGCAAGCACAGGCTCATGGGTGAAATTATCAATTATTAAGCCTTTCTCAAAGACACTTTACAAAGACAAAATTTCACATATATTACATATTTCTCACAACTATCCAATAGATGTGTATTGTAATTATCACTTAACCCCAAAGTAAGGCTCAGAGAGACTTATTAACTTGCCCAAAGTCATCTAGCTAATAAGTGGCAGAGGTTGCAATAATTTTTTTGCCAATTTGAATGGAAATATTCAAATTCTATTGGCTTAATCCAAAACTGATCATGTGTCTATCATATCAGATTTTCTTACGTATGTTTACCTTTGCATATTTTTAACAAGATATACTGAGTTTGATGAAATAATTGAGTTTCTAATAAACTGCATGTAAATTACCTATATAAAAAGTGTGTATGTGTGCTCAGTCATGTCTGACTCTTTTGTGATCCCATGGACTGTGGCCAACCAGGCTCCTCTGTTATGGAATTTCCCAGGTAAGAAAACAGGAGAGGGTTGCCATTTCCTTCTCCAGGGGATCTTTTTGATCCCAGGGCTGAACCTGCATCTCCTGTGTCTTCTACATTATAGGTGGACTTTTTACCTGCTGAGTCACTGGGGAAACCCATACATTAACTTATATGGGTTAAATATTATTTGTGTTTAAAATGTGTATTTAACAATTCTCCAAGCTAGGCTTCAACAGTACATGAACTGAGAACTCCCAGATGTTCCATCTGGATTTAGAAAAGGCAGAGATCAAACTGCCAGCATCTGTTGGATCATCGAAAAAAGCAAGAGAATTCCAAACAAAACATCTACTTCTGCCTCACTGACTATGCCAAAGCCTTTGACTGTGTGGATCACGACAAATTGTGGAAAATTTCCTCAAAGGATGGGAATACCAGATCACTTTACCTCCGTCCTGAAAAATCTGTCTGCACGTCAAGAAGCAACAGTTAGAACCGGACATGGAACAATGGACTGGTTCCAAATTGGGAAAGGAGCACTTCAAGGCATATTGCCACCCAGCTTATTTAACTTATATGCAGAATACAACATGCAAAATGCTGGGCTGGATGAAGCACAGGCTGGAATCAAGATTGCCGGGAGAAATGTCAATAACCTCAGATAGGCAGATGACACCACCCTTATGGCAGAAAGTGAAGAAGAACTAAAGAGCCTCTTGATGAAAGTGAAAGTGGAGAGTGAAAAAGTTGGCTTAAAGCTCAACATTCAGAAAACTAAGATCGTGGGATCCGGTCCCATCACTTCATGGCAAATAGATGGGGAAACAGTGGAAACAGTGGCTGACTTTATTTTGGGGGGCTTCAAAATCACTCCAGATGGTGACTGCAGCCATGAAATTAAAAGACAGTTACTCCTTGGAAGGAAAGTTATGACCAACCTAGACAGCATATTAAAAAGCAGAGACGTTACTTTGCCAACAAAGGTCCGTCTAGTTAAGGCTATGGTTTTTCCAGTGGTCATGTATGGAGGTAAGAGTTGAACTGTAAAGAAAGCTAACTGCTGAAGAATTGATGCTTTTGAACTGTGGTGTTGGAGAAGATTCCTGAGACTCCCTTGGACTGCAAGGAGATCAAACTAAAGGAAATCAACCTTGAATATTCATTGGAAGAACTGATGCTGAAGCTGAAGCTCCAATCCTTTGGCCACCTGCTGTGACGAGCCGACTCGTTGGAAAAGACCCTGATGTTGGGAAATACTGAAGACAGGAGGAGAAGGGGATGACAGAGGATGAGATGGTTGGATGGCATCACTGACTCAATGGACGTGAGTTTGAGCAAGCTCTGAGAGATGGCAAAGGACAGGGAAGCCTGGCGTGCTTCAGTCCATTACATCACAAATGGACATGATACAAGAGTGCGGCTGAACAAAATCACAGCAAAACATATATTTTAAATACAAATAGTCCCTCTTGACTTTGCCTAAAATGGACTAAATTTATATAAAACACGGTTTTGCTGGAGCTAACAGCAGCAGTTAGCATGATTTGGGAATAAGGGCACAGGACTGCAGACTTGGAGGATGGAAAGAACAATAGTTCTGCACATCCACACACAGATCCTGAAGGCACGGGGGAATGTGGGCTGCACAGTCATAGACGATATCACTAGTCTCTATTTCACTGAATTTAAAATTCTCAGCTGTAGGTAGCTTGTTTTTGATCGAGGTCACTGTGGTTCAACAGTATTGGATTTTGTCTTACTAAGCATTTTAATTTGGTTGCTCGAATGATTGAGGGGCAAAGTTGTATCTGGAGTAGCTAAGGAGTTAGCTGTTAGACATTTGCTAATAGCAGATCATTAAAATAAAGGAAACAAAGGATCTTTGAAAGCTTGCTAACAATTTTATATTATCGTGTCCACATTTTCAAGCAACACTAATATTTATCAAAAGGAATGCTGACTTATTAATGTCAGTGAGCAAGGCCATAGCTGTGGTAAATAAATAATCAGTTCTTCCATCAGAGACTAGAGTAAACCCAAACTCTAGGATTTGGGATGGGCTGTGACGCTCAGATGTGTTAGGCAGTTTGCCTCTGTATGTGTGTTATGGAAGTCACTGAAGCTGGAGAACTGCTTTTGGAATCCAGCAGGTCAAAGCAGCCTGCATGCTTATTTCACAATAATATATTATATGTTTTCTTAATGGAGAAGTTTTACTGGTGTCTAAAAGTTGAGTGGGCTTCCCAGGTTGCACAGTGGTAAAGAATCCAGCCGCCAATGCAAGAAACATGGGTTTGATCCCTGGATTGAGAAGATCCCCTGGAGAATGGAATGGCTACCTACTCCAGTATTCTAGCCTGGAAAATTCCATGGACAGAAGAAGGTCCTTCTATTAAACTCTCTCCAATTTCCAGTTTGAAAGTGGTGTCTGTCTCCTTCCGGGAACTTATCAGGTACCAGCTGCTTGCATAGATCTTACATAATTAATTTTATTCCACACACTTACAAAGAAAATAAGACTATTTTCATTTTACAGAATAGCTTAAAATGGATAATAGAAATAAATATATAATATAAATATATAATAAAACATAAAATAATGCTACAAAATAGATATATAATATACATATTATATATGTATATATGATACATATACAATAATACAATATTATATTCCTGGCAGATGAAGTTCATGGGATCACATAGAGTCAGATACAACTGAGTGACTGAGCACGCACTGGGCACACAAAAGTTGAGTAGCCTCTTATTTTGGCCACACTATCGGCAGCACTATTGACTAGGCTGTTGCTATTACCATTGTCGCTGTTCGTGGTGGTGTGGGGGGTGTGTGTGTGTGTGTGTGTGTGTGTGTGTGTTTGTGTGTGTGTGCGTGTGTGTTCAGTGCTTGGTTGTGGTTCTGAGAGTGAAAAGATTTGTAAAAGTGAATGTCAGCGAACCCTGCTATACATACCATAGCCAGCCAAGACCACTTATTTTTTCATGGCAAAAGGCCTAGAAGGTTTTGTTAAGATGTATTTGCTTTAAGGTCGATTCTAATGATATACAATTCAGGATCAACCTCTAACTGCCATACAAGCACACAGGGCATGTCCTTCACCAGTATTTCTGGCACTGTGTCAGTGTTTATTTCAAATCAGTTTAACCAACTAGCAACCAGAATCTCAAAATAATGACCTTTGAAGAAGACTTTGCCAATTATTTGCCAATAATTTCACCAATATCACCATGATGTACTGTCATTTGCCCGTTTACATATCGGATCTGTCTATTACACTCTTTCAAGGTGGAAGCGCTATCTTATTTCTTTGTATTCACAGGAATTAGAGGCCTTCCTTTACATAAGGTCTTCATAAAGGGTTAATGTGATATGCGTGAATCGATTCTCACTTCTCAGCCTCAGCATCAGGGGCCATACACTGAGTCTTTACCGTGTGTCAATGTGCCAGATACTATCTTCGTGTGTCTCTGAGCCATCCCGCCACCCTCTTCCACCCTTCTCAGTAATCAGGAAGGCGGACCCACAGTGCAGCCCACAGTGACTGCACAGGTGACCAATGTGCCCTCTGCCTTCTGTTTGGGTTTGGCCAATGGAAGCCTGATGCAGGAGCCTGGAGGCTAAGAGGAGAGTGAGGATAAGAGCCACGATGTTCTGGCTTCTCATCTAGTCAGTTACCAGTTGATTGCCTTCCATAGACAGCCATAGTTCTGGTGGGAGCGACCCTCTCTGGATTTTGGTAACTGCTCCCTCCTCTGCCCATTTCTGCTTAGGGATGGTACAGGCTCTCTGCTGTTGACAGTCCAGAATCGTGAACCAACTTTTCTTGGTTTCTCCAGTCCTTGCCTGCACCTTTACAGAAGGTATTTCTATTAAACTCTCTCCAGTTTCCAGTTTGCGTGTGCTATTTGTCTTCTTCTGGGAACTTGTCTGGTACCAGCTGCTTGCATCAGTTCAGTTCAGTTCAGTCGCTCAGTCGTGTCCAGTTCTTTGCTACCCCATGGACTGCAGCATGCCAGGCCTCGCTGTCCATCACCAACTCCCAGAGCTTACTCAAATTCTTGTCCTTTGAGTTGGTGATGCCATCCAACCATCTCATCCTCTGTTGTCCCCTTCTCCTCCTGCCTTCAATCTTTCCCAGCATCAGGGTCTTTTCCAATGAGTCAGTTCTTCGCATCAGGTGGCCCAAAGTATTGGAGTTTCAGCTTCAGCATCAGTCCTTCCAATGAATATTCAGGACTGATTTCATTTAGGACTGACTGGTTGGATCTCCTTGCAGTCCAAGGGACTCTCAAGAGTCTTCTCCAACACTACAGTTCAAAAGCATCAGTTCTTCGGTGCTCAGCTTTCTTTATAGTCCAACTCTCACATCCATACATGACTACTGGAAAAACCATATAGGTCTTAAGTAATTAATTTTATTCCACACACTTGCAAAGAAACTGAGACTATTCCCATTTTACAAAATAGGTGTAATAGAAACACATCCCACCTGTAACTTTTATTTCTTTCATCCATTCCTTTTTTGTTTCCCAATAAATCATGGGAAGTTTATCTGCTGACAAAGCAACTGCTGAGGTGTAGCGCCTGTCACAGCAGGGGAGCCCAGAGACAGCCTGGCCCAGAGGGGCTGTCTCTGCTGGATAAATGAATAAGACAGTTGAAAGGGGCTCTTTGCTGAGTGCGGACAAAAAGAGGGAGGAGGGAAGCTATGAGAGGAAAAGAGGTATTTCAGGTCAGAGTAATTTTGCTAAAGATCAGTTCTGTGGAGGTTTTGTTCCTTCTATTCATTTGGAAGGAGAGGCGACAGACTTGTGAAACTTCTAGTAGTAGTGCCTCGCTCGACGGCTGTGGAGGGAGGTCAGTGAGTTTCCAGCTAGGTTTTGTTACAGCTGTCTCTAAAATCCAGGAGATGCTCATAACTTCATTTGTTTTGTCCACAGTGGCTGTGTTGCGAGGGTTCTTTTCTCTGCATGTGCTGCCATGGTGAGTCAGTAGCCACTCTCAGATCCTGCCCTCCAAGGGCTGCCTCAGTTTCTCCATCAGGCTCAAGAGTCGAGTGAGCGCGGAGGCACCTTCACTGAGCAGCATATTTGTAACTTGCTTGTCCAATAGACCACTGGTGTGTTGGTATATCTCCTTTGCCACACAAGACTTCAGTTAGCACAGAAACATGAAGAAAAAGGCAGAAGTGATATATTCTTGAAAGCACTGTGGGTGTTAAGCCCTGCTTGGCTATTATGCTTTTAACAAATGGGTATATGTATAGTCTTTGTGAATTAAGAAATCATGTACATTATCAAAAGGAGGGAATATCAAATTATAACATTTTGAAATTGGGTATGACAGGAACTTTTTTTGGGAAGTGTAAGTCACCTTAGTACATTTTAAGCACCATTTTCTCCATACTTCAGAGATTTTCATTTCAGAAAAGCATGGCAGGAGTCACTCTAATGTGACTAGAAAGGGCCTGAAGCTTTGCTTTTAAAATTCAATACTTAGGTAGAAAGAAAATGATAACTTTTTCCCTTTTGATTTTTTGCCACTATTTTTATAACACTAGCAGCCCTGAGACACCAGAATGGAAATGGATCTTCTTCTTGATGTCACCAGGGCACCACTAAACTGTAGGCCTTGAACTGGTTCTATTTTCATCTGTGCCTTGATCTTTATTTCTGCATTTTCCCCACACCACATAATTTCTGTATTCTGCAGACTTATTCCCAGATTTCTGGATGCTACTTAAATGTGCTTCCTCATTCTACTGAGCACCTATTATGTGCTAGACCCAGACAAAGACGCTGCACTTATGAAGTCAAGCAAAAGAGCCAAGAATTTGTAACAGTAGGGACTTCCCTGAGGGTCCAATGGTTAAGACTCTGCACTCCCAAGGCAGGGGGCCTGTGTTCGATTCCTGGGGAGGGAACTAGATTTCACATGATGCAACCAAATATCCCACAGGGTGCAATGAAGATCCCACATGCTGCAACTTAACACCCAGCGTGGCAAAATTACAAAAAAGAAAAAAAAATAGTAACTGTAAGCTCAGATTCATTGTAAATATTGTAAGGGAAAAATACAATGTGTAGGAGCATAAAGCTTGGGGACCTCACATGGTATCTGGATTTGGACATGTTTTCATGGGAAATAATGTTGGAGAGAATTGGGATGGGTGAACACAGTTAACTAGTTAAGTGAGGAGTACAGGAAAAGATCTAGGGAGAGTTCATCAGATTGAATGGCATGTACTTGATACAGTACTATGTGCTTCTTTATTAATGCAGCATGCAAAAAGCTTTAGAGTTATGTCTAGTAACTGTTGAAATAATGATGGGTGTAAATACTCTTTCAAGATATATGCAGTGAATTATGTGATAAGAAAATAACTGTGATTCCTGTTTGTGATGAAGTTACAGGTGCTGCTAATACTCCAAGGGTTTCTTGGCCACACTCAGAAATGACAGAAATGCTAACTCTCAGGGGTTGGAGAAAGCAAAAATAAATTACTGTTCTCATTCATGTTCATAGACCCTCTGGTTAAAAATTCTTACAGGAGGTGTTTATTTTGGTATCACTTTTTTGAAGAAGAAGAAGACAGTTTATAAATCTCTAACCTCAAGTATGCAGACCTGGTAGTATGCTTTTTAGGAGCCAGGTGAAGAACAAATCTCTCTGCAGTGGGAAGATTTTCCCATAATCCTTCTGTTGCAGCACAGTAACTCATCCTCCAATCTCAACTATACTGGTTTTCCCCCAACCCAGTGGCTGCAGATGAAACCTCTCCAAAAACTGACCCCAGGTTTCCTCCTGTTGAAGCAGGGGTGGAGAGGGGATATGAGGATCAATCTTCTCTTTTAAAGATATTCACTCCACTCTCCAGTTTTCTGTCTCTCTTTTTTGCACACCTGCCTTTCAAGCACTAGTTGTTTCCAATCCCTGAGGATTTCTGTAGTTTTGTGTGGAAATGACTGGCTTTTGGCTTTCTGCCTCAACAGATTCAGATCATTGCTTTCTCTAGTATAAGCAGTTATCAGTGGTTAGACAATTCCCCAGATTTCAAAAATGTTACTTTGTTGTCTGCTGTCTTCTTTTTGTCCTTGTGAGGTTTTTTTTTTCCTTCTTAATTTCTTTACTGTCATTGCTTTGTGAGGCTTCAGGAGGAAATAGACATTTGCATTCAACGCTGTATTATCAGAACCTTTGATGCATTCATAAATGGCATTTTATTATGTCTGGGATCCACATCTTTTTTTTCCCCTCTCATAAGAGCGTATCTCCTTCTTTCTGATTTAATACAAAAGTAAGTGAGAAAACAAGGTTGATATGCAATGCCACTTTAAGAAGATATCTCCTCTGTGTTTTAAGAAAATCATTTCTTTAAAGACATTTTCTTAGACTGTCTCCAGATGCTCTTAGCCTTTCTGCTTAGGACACTGGAATATGAACTCCTCAAAGTCAACAACCAGGGAGTGGAGAGTTTCTGCTTCCAGTAGAACAGTCAAGTGGAGTGTTTCCTATGAGTCCAACCTTATGACAGATAACAGCTATGAATTTTTAACAGAATACAAAAAGCAACTTCCTGAAGTCACTAGAGAGAAACCAAACACAGGCAAAAGTTGGAAGACAGTCAAAACTTGCAAGAAGGAAATGGGGTTGGGTGTTTCCTGTGGATAAGACCTTTTGTTCAAGGGCATGCCCCAATCAGATTAAGCAAATGAGCTATTTTTTAGATAGAAACCCTTGTAGTGTACTGATTTGAAGAACCAGAACACAGAGTTTAGTACTATCGAAGTAGATGGAAAGTGAGGGAGAAATCAGGGAAAGGAGAAACTATGGGGGTAACAAAGACATTAAATTTTGCACATAAGCTGTGAGAAAATCTCAGGATCATATCTGAATCACGCATGCATGGTTCATACCAACAGCAGTCCAGCCACAGCTAAAAGAACTAAGCAGAGATGATAGCAGCTACCCAGTGCATTGGTGACAAAGACTGAGACTTAAGTCTTGCCATGTTAACTATCTGATAAAACAAACAAACAAACAAAAATCAGCACAAGGAAATAACAGAATCCAATTTCCACCATGTATTTTTCACAATGTTCCAGATACACCTCAGATGACTAGATACATAAGTCAAAAAGAAAGACAATTAAAGACATTAATCCTCAGATGACCCAGATGCTAGAATCAGCTAACAAGGATTTTAATGTTAACTATGACCAAAGAGGATACAAAGGAAAATATATTTGTAATGAATGAATAAACAGAAAATCTCAGCAGAGTGAGATGTGTTTTCTTTTTTTATAAAAAAAGAACCAAATAGAAATTCTAGAAACAAACAAACAAAAAACTACAATATTCAAAACAAAAAATTCACTGGATGAGCTTAATAGTGTATTGCAAGTGAAAGAAAAGTCAGTGACTTGAAGATAACCCAGTCAAAACTATACAATGTGGGGAAAAAGAAAGTCAGGGAAAAAATAGATTCTCAGTGATCTGCAAGGCTATATCAAAAGGTCAAATATACACAGAGTTTTAGAAAATGAGAGACAGAACTGAGTAAACCCAACATCTGAAGAGAGGATGGGCAAAATTTTACATATTAAAAAAATTCAGGGAATTCTACATAGTATAACTAGGGAAAAAAATCCACCTTGGAAATGTGAAAAACAATCTTAAAAGCATCCAGAGGGAAAAAGCACACTATATACACAGAAACCAAATACAAGTTACCAGTGACATCTCAGCAGAAAGGCTGGAGGACAGAATACAATGATATAGCATCTTTAAAGTGCCAAATGAAAACAAATTGTCAACCCAGAATTCTTTCTGTAGCAAAAATAACTTTGAGGGATAAAGGTGAAATAAAGGCACTTTCAAATGAATAAAACAAAGATAATTTTCCAGCAGAACTTCCTTCAAAGAAAAGCTAAAGGAAGTTCATTAAGTCAAAGGGAAATGATTCCAGGTAAAAATTCAGATTTTAACTTCTCTAAACTATTTATGATCTTTTAAAGTGAAATGATGCATGCATTGCATCTTATGTAACAAACACGAAATCTATAGCACAAATTATAGACAGTAAAAAACCCATAAGATTCCACTTAAAAAAAAAACCCTAAAAGATTGCAAAGTTATTATATTTAACTCCCAGCAGACTGAAAATCAAAGATGTATATTTTAATCTTTAGAATACCACTAAAATAATAATAAAAAGAGATAACAATATAAACAAATTCTAAAAGTAATTTCAATTAACTCAAAATGACAGGAGAAAAGGACAGAGGAACACACACAAAAAAGAAGGACAAATAGAAAACAAAGAGAAAGCTGATAAACCTAAATTCAACTACATCAATACTTAAAGTCAGATGGAGAGTAAACACTCCAATAAAAAGGCAGGGATGGTCAGAAGAGGTTAAAAAGCATGAAATATATACTGTCTACATGGGAGATACTTTAAATACAAAAATTTAGGTAGATTCATTCCGAATTCAAAGACTCACTGAAAGGCTGTAAAGAAAATACATAAGTATTTCCATAATGTTAAAGGTCAATTCAACAGGAAGACTTAACATTCACAATTGCGTTTGTACTTAGGAACAAAAAGAGTTTCAAAATCCATGAGACAAAAATTGGTAGAATTAAAGAGATGAAGTAACAAATACGCAGTTATGGTTGGAATTTTAACAACCTCTCTTGGCAATTAATATGGCAACTACATATAAAGTCAGGATAAAGACCATTTGAACAACACTGTCAACCACCTTGTGTACCTGACATATATCAAACACTACACCTAAGGAACACAGAAGGCACATTCTTTTCAAGTGTACCCATATAGTCACCAAACAGGCCATATGTTAGGCCAAACACAAATCTCATTAAAGTCCAAAATTTGAAATATTCTGGAGTATGTTCTTCTACCAAAACCGAACTAAATTAGAAATTAATAATACTAAGATACTGAGTAAAACTCCAAATATCCAAATAGTTGAAATTTAAGAAACATACTTCTAAATAAATGAAATGATGAATCAAAAAAGGAATCATAAAGAAATCAGAATAGATTTTCACGTCAATGATTATGAAAGCTCATAGCAGTGTTTGTGGGATGTAACTATACATGGCTTATAGGGAAACTTACACCTTTAAATGATTATATTCGAGAAGATCTGACGTTAAATGATCTAAGCTTCTATTTTAAGAAGAGGACAAGAAGAATAGTGCAAATATAAAATAAATAGGAGGAAATAACAAAGAACAGATAGGTATCAGTGACTTACAAAACAAACAATAGATAACATCAACAAAGCCCAAAGTTACTTCTTTGAAACTATTAATAAAATCAAGAAACCTCTAGATAAGGTAGACATTAAAAAAGAAAGGGAGGATGAATGAACAAGAATACAAATTAGCAATATTGTGAATAAAAGAGGATTTATCACTATAGATCCTAGGATATTAAAGAATAATAAGGGAATATTGTGAACTTGGGAAAATTAAGTTTGAAGACATAGGTGGAATGAAAAAATTTTTTGAAAAATATAGAAGTAGGAATAGAAAATCTAAATAGTTTCATATCTATTTAAAATTAAAATCATTATCAAAAATATTTCCCTCAAAAGGACTCCAAACCCAGAAGACTTCACTGATGAATTTCAACCAGCATTTAAGGAAGAAATAAATCAATTTCACATTTTCTTTCAGAAAAGAGAGGAAAAAGGAGCACTTCATTAGCTGTTGTATGAAGTTAGTGTAACTGAGAACAAAATTAAAAACATTTACAAGGAAGTAAAATTACAGACCAAGATCCCTCACGAACATAAATGTAAAAATCCATAATAAAATCTTACCAAATTAAATTCAGAAATATATTTTAGAAATTAAAACATCATTTACTAAGTAGGAATTCTTCCAGGACTTCAAGGGTAGCATAAGATTGGAAAATCAGTCAATATAATTCATGTTACAAGAGAATTAAACATATGATCATTTTAATAGATGTTAAAAAAAAGGTGTTTGATGACATTCAATCTCCAATCATTAGGAACAGTGCAGAACTTTCTCATTCTGACAAAGAGTATCAACCAAAAAAATCATGTTTATGATAGCTTAATGGAATATTTTTACTCGTAAGTTCCAGAATGAGGCAAAGATGTCTACTTTAATTACTCATATTCAATATTTACAGGGAAATAGGTAAGAAAAAGAAATAAAAGCCACACAGATCAGAAAGGAAGTATAATTCTACTTGAAGATGACAATTTTTTACCTAGAAAATCCTAACTAATGTATGAAATAATTAATAGGAGTACTAAGTGAATTAGCAAGATTGCACAAGGATTTATACACAATACCAATTATATTTATATACTAGCTGCAAACAGAAAACAAAATTAAAAACAATTCTTATGTATTCAAGCGTTAAGAAACAAATGACTACTTAAGAATGCATTTAACAAAGGCAAGAACTGAATCACGTTTACCTCTGTTTCCACAGCAACTAGCAGAGTTCCTGCCAAGGAACACATTTAATAAAATTTGTGGAAAAATGAAAGAACGTTTGTCTGCTATAACAGAGATTTAAACTGACATCTTAAATATGAGAAGTTGTTTTCTCCCTAATCTATCTGTCATGGTATAAGTTCATCAGAGATCAAAGGATGGTACCCTCATGTCAAAAGTCACACTCCTTTCTTAACCCGCTGGAACTAAGCTACTTACGCATCGCAGCCGGAGCCTATGTACTGAGGCCATGCTTCTAGCCTGTGCTCACACACCATGAGCTGTGTTAGTGACGTGGTCACACAGCTGCAAGGAAGGCTGCCAAACGTAGTGTTTATCTTGGGCAGACATGGTGCTCCATGAAAATTAAATAAAATTTTTTATTATTATAGCAAAAGACAGATTGGATATTAGAAGACAGCTAGTGGGTTTTGATGTACCCAGTCCCAAGCTGGCAGCAACCGTCAATAATCATTGCAATTACAATCTTTCACTCTTCTTTTTTTCAAGACAGATTAAACTTTTATTAAAAAGAGAAGCATTAGTATTATTTTTAAAATTTTTATTGGAGTAGAGTTTCTTTACAATGTTGTGTTAGTTTCTACTGTACAGCAAAGTGAGTCGACTGTGCAGATACATATATTCTCTCTTTCTGGATTGCCTTCCCATTTAGGTCACCACAGAACACCGAATAGAGTCCCTGTGCTATGCAGTCACTTCTCACTAGTTACCTATTTGAAACCTACTTTATACACAGTATCAGCAGCATATACATGTCCACCCCAGTCTCCCCATTCATCCCATCACCAACCCCTTTCCACACTGGTATCCATACATTTGTTCTCTAAGTCCGTGTCTCTGTTTCTGCATTCTGAATAAGATCATCCATGACAATTTTTTCAGATTCCACATGTATGTGTTAACACGCGATATTTGGTTTTCTCATTCTGACTTGCTTCACTCTGCATTAGATTTATAACCAGCTCATTTGTTGGTTCCCAGGATGTCTTTTTCCTTTTTTTAAAAAAAAATTGTTTACTTATGTATTTATTTGGTTGCACTGGGTCTTCCTTGCTGGGCACAGGCTTTCTCCACTTGCAAGGAGCGGGGGCTACCCTTCCCTGTGGTACGTGGGCTTCCCATCGCAGTGACGTCTCTTGTTGCGGAGTGCAGGCTATAGAGCAGTGGTTGTGGTTCCCGGGGTTCCCTGGGCTCTAGCAAACAGGCACAATAGCTGTGACGCACTGGATTAGTTGCAGGGGGTATAGAGAGGGGTCTTCCCCGGCCAGGGATTGAACCTACGTCCCCTGCATTGGCAGGTGGATTCTTTACCACTGGGCCACCAGGGAAGCCCCCACCCCCCACCCAGGGTGTCTGAAGGGCCACATTAAGTTCCCTTTGCTCGACTTCTGAACTATTTCTGTTCCCTCTGCTCTTTCCTGATGAAAGCACAGCCACTCAAGTCTCCTCTTACCACTGGCCCCAGCTAGTCAGGCTGCTGTTCACTGCTTCTGTTCTCCCACAGCTGGCTTAGTCTCCCGGCCAGCAGAGGTACCTGTATCATGTTTGAAAGTTCCTGATGTTCACAGAACCAGCTTGGGAGATGCCCTCTTGATCTGGCCAGGGAGTACACTTTTTATACAGTTGATGTTGCTTCAAATTGAGAAAAGAGTGATTCCTCCTTCAGAGGCTGCTTTTAGTCCAAGAAACCAGAGGAAAACTTCTTTTTACTGTTCTTAAAGTTTGAAATAAGTGTAGAGCTCACGTCTACCAATGCACCCGCTAGAGTTCAGACAAAGTTCTCCTTAGCTGCAGGTTTTAACTGAGTTATGTATAAATAATCAATCATTAATTGACATCCAAAAATATATACTTACAAGACCCACTGCTAAATGCAGAGCACTTAGAAAACTAAAAACCTACACTGACCAGGATTTATGAATTACATGTCAAAACAGAAATAAGATTTGTGCTTGATCAAACAGTAGATATTAGCATACTGACTCATAAATCAGTCACTTGAATCCTAACGGCAATAAAAGAATTTGTAAATCAAGACTTATTTAGGATTTATTAGCAAACGTCTATCGTAGGAATGCCATGTTTATAAATCTCTTTCCTGACTTACAAAACTAAATTTTATAAACTCTTTTTTTGCCATCAAAGTGAAAGTTGCTCAGCCATGTCTGACTCTTTGTGATTCCCTGGACTGTAGCCTGCCAGGCTCCTCTGTCCACGGAATTCTCGAGGCCAGGATACTGGAGTGGGTAGCTATTCCCTTCTCCAGGGAATCTTCCCAAGCCGGGCATCGAACCTGCATTGCAGGCAGATTCTTTGCCATCTGAGCCACCAGCGAAGCCCGTGGTCCTTCTCTAATGATAGTTTTGGTGAGCAGACATTGTGAGGTATGCTGGTGATGCTTAGGACACGCTGATTAATGATATCAGAAAGATACTTTTATTAAAATTGTTTAACATTATTTAAATGCAATTTTTATGTAAATAAATTTAAAGGATACTTCTATAATTAAAACACAAAATTCTACCTACATTTTTTTATTTTACAGAGATGTGAATACTTTTGAATTTGAATATTTAGAGAATAAGATAAATTGTACTTTTAAAATAACATAAAAAATAATTTAAACACCAAAACCGTTTCAGAACAGGTTAAATGTCCCAGAACATGTTAAATAACAAAATTTCTCTACTATAAATCCTGGAATATTACTCAGCCATAAAAAAGAATTTTGCCACTTGCAACAGCATGGATGGACTTAGAGGGTATTCTGCTTAGAGAAATAAGTGAGGGAAAGACATTGGCTTGCAATAATTTAGCTACACATGGACATGACTAGGAATCACCTAAAATATATACTAAACTTAGACTAAATGCATCCTCAGTTCCATTTCTCCAATCTGGACCCCCCAAATGGTACAGCTGTTTCAAAGCCCCTGATGGTGAAGAAACTGAAGGGGAAAGAGATTGTGGTTTTAAAAGAGGCAGTCAAAATATCATACTTTGTGTTACAAAAGTGCAGGACCATGTGAGTGTACCTCTTAGATACAGTGTAGGGGCCCTGCAAGATAAGAGTCCAGAGGAGAAAGCTTCATTTACATCACAATAGATTCTACTGGGTGCAGAGTAGTCCAGCAACAATTATGGATGAGTACTCAGGAAATAACTTGTTCAGCTCCAGGAGGAAGCTCATTGTGGCCTGAGGCTGTCTCAGAGGATATTAAAAAGCCACAAACACAATCTAGTGGAAATGCCAGCTTCCCAGCGTGGACACAAGGCAGACAGTAGGGTAATCTGTCAGGCGTCAAAAGCTGAGTAGGGCTGACGGTGCAATTTTGGGGGTTAAGGAGCCTCAAATGTGAGCACTCATTTTTATTTTTCTTAAAATAGCACAAGAAAGGATCCAGCCTGTGCAGCATTTAAACTAAGGGTCTTATCCTTTCCGGCTGAAGACTGTAATTCTTTCTTGACTTTTTTTGGACTCCCTCTGCCAATGAAAAAATCATGTGTCAACCAACATAGCTTCCCTGTTGCACTAATACCATGCCTGATTTGCCTATAACATATGAGATAACTGATATAATGGAAGCACACACTGGAGAAGGGTAGATGGTAGCCAATAACTACTGGGGGCTTGCTTCCCTGGTGGCTCAGTGGAAAAGAATCTGCTTGCCTAGCAGGAGATGCCAGTTTGATCCCTGGGTGGAGAAGATCCCCTGGAGAAGGGCATGGCAAACCACTCTAGTATTCTTGCCTGGAAAATCCCATGGCCAGAGGAGCCTGGTGGGTTACATAGGGTCACAAAGAGTCAGACACAATTTAGTGACTGAGCTCGCATGCACACATGCAGTAACTACTGAGCACCAGCTATTGTTCTAAAGTGGTTCCTAATATTAACTAATTTATTTTCTGTAGCCACTTATGGGACAGATTCTAACGGTCTCATCCTTTTACCACTCTATTTTTGGTTGTGCTAAAAGCTTTGTAAATTTGACCGTCCATGGCTCACTGGGAACTCATTGATCTCCCCCCATATTCAATTACTTTGATCAAACATAAATTTTATAGGACTTTAAGACTCCTGAATATATTCACCAGTCATTTGAAATAACCCTTTATATGTCTATGCATGTGTGAAAAATTTATAGTTTATGAAATTACAGTTATATCTCTTAATTTGATTACTAAACAGGATAATAGGTGAGGCTTTCCAGGTGGCACTAGCAGTAAAGAACCCGCCTGCCAATGCAGGAGACATAACAGAGGCGGGTTCGATCCGTGGGTCAGAAAAATTCCCTGGAGGAAGTCATGGCAACCCACTCCAGTATTCCTGCCTGGAGAATCTCATGGACAGAGGAGCCTGGCGGGCTACAGTCCATAGGGCTGCAAAGTGTTGGACATGACCGAAGCAACTTAGCACACGCGAAAACAGAATAATAAGAGTTCAAAAATGTAATGGGTTTTTTTTTTGGCATGGTTTATTTAGACTAGTGTGGTCCAAGGGCCATTTATTCTAGAATTTCCTAGTGGGAGGTGGTTAAAAAAAATATGTTTACTGCCCCTATTTGGACCAACTGTACCTGAATTTGTAGATTACATTCTGAGAAAATGGGTTTTTGGCAAGCACTCCTGGGTGATTATAATGTATATAAAGTTTGGAAACCCCAATTCAAAGTAATTGAAATGCTGTGAAATCTCTACTTTCCAGTGAACAGACATAACTAATGTCTGATATTTATAATCACAAGATATTTAAGAGTTTGAATGTGATTTAAGAAATGAATAAATATGTTTTTGTTTCCTGTATGCTAATGTAGGCTTAAAAGTGGTATTTGAAAGAAATGATGCAGTACAGGAAGAAAAAAAAAAAAAACTGCAAGATTTGGCAGGGCTTTAAATCAGATCATCGATTAATTGAAACACCTGGGAGGTTAGTCTTCTTAATAACATAATCTGAAAAGCAGAACAGATTTTACTGGCTTTGGATTAATCATTTCAGGATAAGCTCTTTTCCCTTGTGAACAAAACACTAGTTCGTTCTAGCATCTCCTGCTAGTTCCCTTCCTATCTGCACCCAGAAAGGAGCGAATTTTAGGGTCTTGCATTCTGAATAAGTGCTCCCTTCTCATAAATATTTAGATTAGAAGAAAAAAAGCCAGGATCATTCTTTTAAAAACCTTAATGAATTTTTAAAAATGTATGAACATAGTTGAGAAAGCCTGCCAGTGATGAAAGGGTCTCAAGTTTAATATTACATTCCTTTCCCTTTCCAAATTCTCTTCCACATTTCATAAGACAATGTATTTGTCTTAATAAATCTAAGTCGAGATTAATTATTTTAGTAATTTTCATCACAAAATTTAATTATCTACAAATTTTCTGTTGCTCCTGACTTTGTCTTTATTCTCTGTCACCTACAGGGCACACTCTCCGTCCTGCAAGTTAAATGAATATTTCTAACATCCCTGCAGTGGCTTTTTGGTGCCATTTGTGTGGGCCATTTCCTTAAAGATCTCATTTCCTAGTTGAGGTGTTTACACATAAAAATGCCATGGACTGTCAAGTTCCAGATTGGTTTAAAATTAGAATAGAGTAAATATAAGCTTCCAAGCTATTGTCTGTAATTCACTGACATGACTCATAATGAAAAATGAACAAAAAGAAAATGTAAATAATTTCACTTAACCATCCATGTAAATCAATGTACACATATTGTTATTTTTCCCTTTGGAGGTTAGTTTCAACAAAGAAAATTAATTTTTTTTTTTTTTGCTACTTATAAAAACCAAGTATCAAAATTTTAAATCTCTCCTTTTGAATTTTATGCCTTCTGTGGGCTGTGGTTTCAATGCAAATTTCATTTCCAAAGCCTCTGTGGGCATGTCTGGACCTGTCCCATGTGTACACCCCTCGACTGTCAATCTAGGTCTTGGGTGGCTGTATATCCTGTATTCAATTCTTAAGGTCAGTGGTGTACTGTTTAGGATCAGCTCCATTCATGTGCAATCTGAGATGAGCCCAGGAGTTCACAAGCAACTTTAGGGGTCATGTCCTTGAGTTCTTCTACCTTGATGATCTCCCTAGTACTATCTGGTTCCCTGGGGCCATATTTTGCAGTCCTCTGGTCCGAAAGATGGACTTTATTTACTTTGCTTTTTTGCATACTTACACAAATGGGCTCATTTCCAGGGTTGAACAGTAGGAAGGGAAAGAAAAAAAAAAGCAATGGGGATTCACCCTATCCTCCTGGTATTACACCATTCTGATCAGGAAGGAAGCCTTCTATTCTTAGAGTTGCAGGCTCCTGTCAGGTCCTATTGCTGCCATTGCTGCAGCAACCAGATCACTTAGAAACTGCTCAAGAGAACAAAGAAAAACACTGAGAGATTTCCGCCACCATCTGTGACCATAGAGACCTAGCTTCTTTTGCTAGAACTAGAGAGATTCCTTGTATCTCTCTCTGTCCATGTCTTGAAGCCTACCTATGTACTCTGGGCTATGTTTGCTGCTCTTCTTTAGTTGTTCAGTCGTGTTTGACTCTTTGCAACCCCACAGACTGTAGCCCTCCAGGCCCTTCTGTCTATGGGATTTCCCAGGCAAGAATATTGGAGTGGGTTACCATTTCCTTCTCCAGGGAATCTTCCTGACCCAGGGGACGAAACTGTGTCCCCTGCATTGGCAGGTGGGTTCTTTACTGCTGAGCCACCAGGGAAGCCAGACTAAATGAGGGGGGCAGGGGAACAACCTGGTAAACTCTTAGCTAATTTGGTATCACTTTGAATTTTGGTTTTGTTCCTTAATCTTTGTATGCTATTGTTCTTCATCTTCCTGAAATACCTTTTCCATATATTATATATAAGTTCTAGAGCTGCATTCAGTGGGAGGCAGAGAGTGGAGTGTGCTCTCTGTGTGGTCCAGAACTGGAACCATTGTTCCCAGTGAAAGGTAATGAGACAAAAACAATTTTACCATGAACACAGAGCAAATGTATAATAAGCTTAAGTTGTTTAAAGCCAACAAGCTGAATAAAAGGAAACTCATTTTAGAACTGATAGACCTCAGCTGATCCTTGCTATGATCAATGACTTTGTATTCAGCATGCCATCTGGCATTTATTTGCTAGCACTGAAAATACTTTCAGTCTGGCAATTGTTACAAAATGTAGGTTATGTACAATACCATCAGAGATAAGTTATTGCCCTTTTCATTCTTGTATGTTTTATAAGCATTGACATGTTGACAGAATTGCTGATTAACAATTTAAAAAAAAGTCTAATCAGGGCGAGTGTAAACTTTTGCAAGTGATATTGTTGTTAGTCGCTCAGTCATGTCTGACTCTTTGTGAAACTATGGACTGTAGCCCACCAGGCTCCTCTGTCTATGAAATTTCCCAGGCAAGATTACTGGAGCAGGCTGCCATTTCCTTCTCCGTTTTACATGCAAAGGTATTCTCAAATCTAGAGACCACTGATCAGTCCACTGAAATGGCTGTCAGTTAGGATACTGTTTTGTGCATTAATTATTGACATGTTATCAATAGAGATGATGGGGAAAGACCCTGATGTTGAGAAAGATTGAGGGAAAGAGAAGGGGATGACAGAGGATGAGATGGTTGGGTGGCATCACTGACTCAATGGACAAGAGTTTGAGCAAACTCAGGGAGACAGTGAAGGACAGGGAATCTTGGCGTGCTGCAGTGCATGGGGTTGCAGAGTTGAAGGCGACTTAGACTGAACAACAGCAATAGAGATGAGACAGCCACGTGTGCAATATATATTTCTGAAAAGTTGCGAATAAAATGGGGCTTCCCTGGTGGCTCAGATAATAAAGAATCTGCCTGCAACGCAGGAGACTCAGGTTCGATCCCTGGGTCAGGAAGATCCCTTGGAGAAGGAAATGGCTACCCACTCTAGTAGTCTTACCTGAGAAATCCCATGGGCAAAGGAGTCTGGTGTGCTACAGTCCATGGGGTCGTGAAGAGTCGGACAGGACTGAGTGACTGACACTTTTCACCCACCCCAATGAAATAAATTATGCAAAGGAAATTAACTGGAACTCTGTAATGAATCCTTTTGTAGAGCAAAATCACTGCCCTCTGATTTTGACATTACATATATGGCATTTTCATAAACCTGACTTATATATTTTTATTTAAACCTGATCACCCTGTTTTGGGTCAGCTTCTCTAATTCTCAGGTCAGCCTGGGGTAACGTGGCAGATTCGCTACTTAACGCACATGACTTTGGGGCTGTCTGTTGTTTACAGCAACTGCTGGGCAGCAGGAGAGAGTACTTAATTAGCTGTCTTTGCAGTTATCAGACTGCAATCACGTTTGATTAAGAACGCTGTTTATTTCACTCAAAGCTGAGAAAGCTCTCCTGAGGAGAGACGCCTATGTTTTAGCCGAGAGGACCAGGAAGATAGCCTCACGCCTGAAGGGTCCCTCTGCAACTCAGCCACGGACTTACTGAACGACCATGGAGAAGTCATTTTGTTTCCCATCTTCTCCCTCTTTTCCCACACACCAAATGTTTTCAAAGCACAATGTTTTCATTAATGACAGGAGCATAATTCAAAGCTCTTCTAAGTACTTTTATGCGCAAATATATCCTTCCATCTAATTCGGTGAGATAGGCAAGTTGTTACTATTATTCCCTCTTTACAAATTAACAGAGGTTCAATGATATTAGAAGAATAAAATTTACACAGCATGAAAGAAGAGGAGCTCAAACCCAATTTGGTGAATCCAAACTTTCGCAGCTGTTCCTATATCTCTTATTTTTAAAACTACTATTAATTAAGAACAGAATCATAGAGAGTTATTTCCTGTTTAATTTCACCTGACAGAGGGCAAGAAAGTCACTTTACTTAATATAGGCTGGGTACAGCTTGAGATTGAAACTGGAAAGAAGAGTCTTCACCATGTATTTGATAATATAAATTCAAATATTTCCCTACATGCAATATGTTGGAAGTTGACCTTGTATTATTCCTGGTGTTTTTAAAGGAAAAGTGTTGTATCACATGTATGGTTGGTCCTTTGCAACCATGGGTAGCAATTACTTTTTGCAAAATGAAGCACAAAAAGATAGTCTGTTTACCCTTTTGACGGTGTGAATTCCTACTGAGTATGTTTGAAGTAATTTGTCATGTTTTTCTCTATTTCGGTCAGATTTGTGCAAAGGCATAGAAAAGCATTCTTCTTGTTACCTGTAAGACTTTCTTTTTTCTCTTTCCTTAAGAATGAATATCTAAATTACAAATTCTATTTATCCCTGAGTTACTGGGGGTTAAATAGCCAAGGCTTTCACCCATGGCACTTTCTGCTGGAATCCTATTACACTTTATGAGGTTATCATCTGTCTCTGAAATTTTCATTACTTATGGGTGTGTTCATCCTAACATTTGGCAGTGGAGAGCCAGCTGAAAGATAGTGTGCTCAGGCCAGCAGCTGCCAGCCGGAATTCTCTCAATATAAGGGAATAAAAATCACTGTGTATGCATAATTCTTGCCTCCTCAATTTTATCATTAAACATTCTGTCTCCAACAATTATGCAAGTGATGAGTTGTACAGGAGCCTGTTGCCTTTAAAGTCACAGACTGACAGATCATACTGTCTCATGGATAGATAGAACACATCCAAATACGTGAATTGCGCCAAAGCAGATCTGGACGGGCGGTAGGTAGGACCAAAGCTAGACCTCCTACTATATGCTTGAGCAGCATTTAGAGCAAAGCACTTTCTACCTTTGGGTTCCAGACATTCTGCAGTGGAGCCAGTTTTCAATTTTTTCCACCGAAGCACAGAGCATTGATAGAGCACGTTAAAATGTGTGCTCCACAATGAAACCCAGTGGTCATGCATGGATGTGAGAGTTGGACTATAAAGAAAGCTGAGCGCCGAAGAATTGATGCTTTTGAACTGTGGTGTTGGAGAACTCTTGAGAGTCCCTTGCACTGCAAGGAGATCCAACCAGTCCATCCTAAAGGAGATCAGTCCTGGGTGTTCATTGGAAGGACTGATGTTGAAGCTGAAACTCCAATACCTTGGCCACCTGATGCAAAGAGCTGACTCATTTGAAAAGACTCTGATGCTGGGAAAGATTGAGGGCAGGAGGAGAAGGGGATGACAGAGGATGAGATGGTTGGATGGCATCACTGACTCGATGGACATGGGTTTGGGTAAACTCTGGGAATTGGTGATGGACAGGGAGGCCTGGGGTCCCAAAGAGTCAGACACAACTGAGTGACTGAACTGAACTGACTGAACTGAACAATGAAACATGACAAGAAGTTAAATCATTCTAATCGAATTGGCTTTTGAGTTCTAATTCCTATCATCTGATTATAACTCATCATAAACAGTGTGATAAGACAGTGATGGCCAACTCCCTAGAAATCACTCCTTTCATTTTGTAATGACAGCTGATTTGTTCTCCATGAAAGAAATTCTCTGAAATCAATAACATATTTGAATTACGATCTGATTGCTCTAAGAAAATATTTATCTAAACATATGTATTTAGAATTCACATAATATCAGCTTCTTCATGCTTCAGTGGAGGATTACTTGTGTCCACATGATCCACTCCAGATCACTCAGTTGGTCAGGCCCTGTACCTTCAGTGGTTAATTGGCCAACTTCCTGTCCTCTTGGACTCTAGAGTGTGGAAGAGCAAACAGTTCTTTTAGGAACTTCAATGCAGTGATAAATAATAGCAGGGTAAAGAAAGGATACAATGATGCCATCATATAAGAGAGAATTTAATCCAGATTGAGGGTAGGAAAAGGCTCCCACCAAGATATGATATTTAGATTTTCATTAGGTCTCATAGTAATAAGAAATTTTCATTTATTTCATCTTGAAATCCTCAATTCTGCACCAACCAATGGGAAGTAGCTGAACAATGTTAGGTATAGGTAGTTCTTTTCATATATTCTAATTGGAGGAAAATTGCTTTACAATGCTGTGATGGTTTCTTCCATCAGTTCAGTTCAGTCACTCAGTCGAGTCTGACTCTTTGCAACCCCATGGACTGCAGCACACCAGGCCTCCCTGTCCATCACCAACTCCGGGAGCTTACTCAAACTCATGTCCATCGAGTCGGTGATGCTGTCCAGCCATCTCATCCTCTGTTGTCCCCTTCTCCTCACACCTTCAATCTTTCCCAGCATCAGCGTATTTTCTAACAAGTCAGTTCTTCACATCAGGTGGCCAAAGTATTGGAGTTTCAGCTTCAGCTGAAATTCAGTCCTTCCAATGAATATTAAGGATTGATTTCCTTCAGCTTTGATTGGTTTGATGTCCTTGCAGTCCAAGGGACTTTCAAGAGTCTTCTCCAACACCACAGTTCAAACGCAGCAATTCTTCAGTGCTCAACTTCTTTATGGTCCAACTTTCACATCCATACATGACTACTGGAAAAACCATAGCTTTAACTAGATGGACGTTTGTCTGTATGCTCTCGAGGTTTGTCACAGCTTTTCTTCCAAGGAGCAAGCATCTTTTAATTTCATGGCTGCAGTCACCATCTGCAGTGGTTTTGGAACCCAAGGAAATAAAGTCTCTCACTGTATCCATTGTTTCCCCATCTATTTGCCATGAAGTGATGGGACCGGATGCCATGATCTTCGTTTCTTTGAATGTTGAGTTTTAAGCCAGCTTTTTCACTCTCCTCTTTCACCTTCATCAAGAAGCTCTTCAATTTCTCTTCGCTTTCTGCCATGAAGGTGGTCTCATCTGTGTATCCAAGGTTATTGATATTTCTCCCGGCAATTTTGATTCCAGCTTGTGTTTCATCCAGCCCGGCATTTTGCATAATGTACTCTGCATATAAGTTAAACAAGCAGGGTGACCATATACAGCCTTGAAGTGCTCCTTTCCCAATTTGGAACCAGTCCATTGTTCCATGTCCGGTTCTAACTGTTGCTTCTTGACCTGCACACAGATTTCTCAGGAGGAAGGTCAGGTGGTCTGGTATTCCTATCTCTTGAAGAAATTTTCCAGTCTGTTGTGATCCCCAAAGTCAAAGGCTTTGGCATAGTCAATGAAGCAGAAATAGATGTTTTTCTGGAACTCTCTTGCTTTTTCTATGATCCAATGGATGTTGGCAATTTGATCTCTGGTTGGTTCCTCTGTCTTTTCTAAATCCAGTTTGAACATCAGGAAGTTCTCAGTTCACATACTTTTGAAGCCTGGCTTGGAGAATTTTGAGCATTACTTTGCTAGCACGTGAGATGAGTCAACTGTGTGGTAGTTTGAACATTCTTTAGCATTGCCTTTCTTTGGGGTTGGAATGAAAACTGACCCTTTCCAGTCCTGTGGCCACTGCTGAGTTTTCCAAATTTGCTGGCATATTAAGTGCAGCATTTCAACAGCATCATCTTTTATTACTTGAGATAGCTCATCTGGAATTCCATCACCTCCACTAGCTTTGTTCACAGTGATGCTTCCTAAGGCCCATGTGACTTCACATTCCAAGATGTCTGCCTCTAGGTGAGTGATCACACCATCGTGGTTATCTGGGTCATGAAGATCTTTATTGTACAGTTCTTCTGTGCGTTCTTGCCACCTCTTCTTAGTATCGTCTGCTTCTGTTAGGTCTATACCATTTCTGTCCTTTATTGTGGTCATCTTTGCATGAAATGTTCCCTTGGTATCTCTAATTTTCTTGAAGAGATTTCTAGTCCTTCCCATTCTATTGTTTTCCTCTATTTCTTTGCATTGATCTGAGGAAGGCATTCTTAGCTCCCCTTGCTATTCTTTGGAACTGTGCACTCAGATGGGTATATCTTTCCTTTCCTCCTTTGCCTTTAGCTTCTCTTCTTTACTCAGCTATTTGTAAGGCCTCCTCAGACAACCTTTCTGTCTTTTTGCATTTCTTTTTCTTGAGAATGGTCTCAATAACTGCCTCCTGTACAATGTCACGAACCTCTGTCCATAGTTCTTCAGGCACTCTGTCAGATCTAATCCCTTGAATCTATCTGTCACTTCCACTGCATAATCGTAAGGGATTTGTGAGTCAGTCATATTCATACATACAAATGCCCTCCCTCTTGAGCCTCCTTTTCCTCTCCCCATTTCACCCCTCTAGGTCATGACAGATTGCCAGGTTGGGTTCCTTGTGTTACGCAGCAACTTCCCATCTACTATCTATTTTGCACATGGTAGTGTATATGTGTCAATGCTACTTCCTCCATTCACTGCACCCTCTCTTTTCCCTACTGTATCCCCAAGTCTGTTCTCTACATTTTCTTCTCCATTCCTTCCCTTCAAATAGGTTCCTCAGTACCATTTTTCTAGATTTCATATATACATATTAATATATCATTGGAGCTGGAGGAATCAACCTTCCTGACTTCAGACTATACTACAAAGCTACAGTCATCAAGACAAGATGGTACTGGTACAAAAACATAAATATAGACCAATGGAACAAGATAGACAGTCCAATGATAAACACACACCTATAGGAACTTAGAGGAGGCAAGAATATACAATGAAGAAAAGGGAGACTCTTCAACTGGACAACTACGTGTAAAAGAAGGAAACTAGAACACTTCCTAACACCATACACAAAAATAAACTCAAAATGGATTAAAGACTTAAATGCTCTCACAGGTAGTTTTAAATGCCAGCTAACTGTGTGAAATTAGATAAATTACTTAACTCTGAGTCTCAATGCCTTCATCTGTATAGACAGGAACCCAGGTCATGAGGGCTATTCTGAAGACTAATAAACTAATATATTTTAAGCTTCTGGGACAGAGATTGCATTAAATAAATGACAGTTCCTTTCACTCTAGTAATTTCTTCTACCACAAAACACTCTCTTATAAAATACAACTTTGATTTCTATCTAGTGAAAGTGGCCCCTACTTGGAATATATGACCAGCTGTGATTTATTTTTGGCACATTCCCATGGATGAAAAAATAAAGATGCATCCTCACATAAACTACTTTGTTATGGCAATATATTCAATTCAGGATGAACTGAAATATCACAGATCCTATCTTTTTCATAATATAAAACACAAAAAGAACATAAAAGAAAATTAAGGTATTCACTGTCCCACCACCATGGAAGGTGAATTCAGGTTGATGAAGGACAGATCAATTCCGGTAGTGAAGGAGTTTTGAAGGGATGAAGAACACTTTTAGGGAACCTGAAATAGATGTAGAATGCTTTTCAGGAGGCCAATGGAATGTAAAAGGGGAGAAATACAGTGTATTCCTGAATTTTCATGGGTTGGTTTGCTGTTCTCTTTCTCATGGGAGGGGAGTGGAGCTGGAGGTTGAGTTCAATCATCCCAGTTGTGTTGTCATGTTCGACTCTGCAACTCCATGAACTATAGCCCCCAGGCTTCCTCTGCCCATGAGATTTTCCAGGCAAGAATACTGGAGAGGGTTGGATCGCCATTTCCTTCTCCAAGGGATCTTTCTAACACAGGGATCAAACCAGAGTCTCCTGCATTGCAGCAGATTCTTTACTACTAAACCACCTGGGAAGCCCACTTCTGAGTTACACTGTTTAATTCCAGTAAGTAAAATGTTTCTCTGAGTTCTCTGAGTACTGCAGAAAATTAATCAAACCCAAGAGTCATTGGAACCTCTAATCTATAGTTCAGAACCTCAGGTGACAACCCTGGCTTGCAATTGGTGGCTAAAATTGGGGAATGGGGGAACAGTCATGTAGGACTGGACACTGAACCTGTGGATCTGATGCTGTCCCAAAGGTACACAGTGTCAGAACTGAGTTAACTGCTTGTGGCGTTGGAAAACCCACACCATGGAATTGGTCTTGAAATTGCAGGCGGCTACTTACTCCAGAATTCTTGGGCTTTCCTGGTGGCTCAGGTGGTAAAGAATCCACCTGCAATGTCGGAGACTGGGTTTGATTTCTGGGTTGGGATGATCCTCTGGAGGAGGGCATAGCAACCCCCTCAGTTTTCTTCCAGGATTCTGGAGAATCCCCATGGACAGAGGAGCCTGGTGTGCTAGTCCATGGGATTGCAAAGAGTTGGACACGACTGAGTGACTAAGCACAGGTAATCCTTTACTGTTTTCATCAAACTTAGTTCTATCATAAAGATTTTTAAAAATAAAAGAATTACAGATACTAATATAAAAAACCTACATACTCACTATGTACACTTATTACATGTTTATAATTTATAATATATTTCAGATTTGTAATTTTTAATAAATTGCATATTTTGTTAGAGTGATAAAATATTAGAGTTGAAGGCCATCCTACTCTTCTGCCTAAGGTGACTGACTTGTCCCAGGACTTTCCCAACTGTAGCACTGAAAGTCTCATACCCAGGAAACCCCTCTGTTCTGGGCAATCTCAAAAATCATCTGTACTTGTCTCAGTTCAGTTCAGCTCAGTTGTTCAGTCATGTCTGACTCTTTGTGACTCCACGGACTGCAGCATGCCAGGCTTCCCTGGCATGGTCCATCACCAAATCCCAGAGCTTGCTCAAACTCATGTCCATCAAGTCAGTGATGCCATTCAACTATCTCATCCTCTGTTGTTCCCTTTTCCTTCTGCTCTCAATCTTTCCCAGCATCAGGGTCTTTTCAAATGAGTCAGTTCTTATCAGGTGGCCAAAGGATTGGAGCTTCAGCCTCAGGATCAGTCCTTCCATTGAACATTCAGGACATTTCTTTTAGGACTGACTGGTTTGATCTTGCAGTCCAAGGGACTCTCAAGAGTCTTCACCAACATCACAGTTCAAAAGCATCAATTCTTTGGTGCTCAGCTTTCTTTATGGTCCAACTCTCACATCCATACATGACTACTGGAAAAACCATAGCTCTGACTAGATGGACCTTTGTCAGCAAAGTAATGTTTCTGTTTTTTAATATGCTGTCTAGGTTGGTCATAACTTTTCTTCCAAGGAGCAAGAGCAAGCATCTTTTAATACTTTTCTCAACACCCCTCTGCAGGGGCTTCGCTGATAGCTCAGTTCGTAAAGAATCTGCCTGCAATGCAGGAAACCCCAGTTCAATTCCTGGATAGGGGAGATCCCCTGGAGAAGGGATAGGCTACCTACTCCAGTATTGTTGGGCTTCCCCCATATTTACACATTTACCACATATGCATGTTTCTTTTAAATAGAAGTATTCTCTGCATTTAACTTTACACAAACAGTACCACGTTTGGCACATTCTTTTTCTGTTCACTGTTTTTCACAGAGCATTACCATTTTGCGATTTACTATAATGATACACTAACATGCATGGATTTAATTGCTATATACCATTCTACTGTATGAATATACTCATTTACTTATCCATTCTCCTCTGAAAGGAATTTATGTTGCTCCCAATGTTTTATTATTTTAATTAATGTGTCAACCAGTGTTAAAATGTCTCCTGGTATGTATTTGGGTGTATTTGGGAGTTTTCTAGGGGAGATAGGTAGGAGGGGTATTGCTGCATCATAAAGGATGCCCACCTTCATCTTTTCTGCATGTGGTCAGATTCTTCCTCAAGTGTTGATAGTGGTTTGTGTTTCCCCACCAGCAGTGTGAGTTCCCTTTCACGCTGTCCACAATGCTCGGTGCTATCAGAATTACAGAGTGTTGACAGCCTGACAGCTCTGGACCGTCTTGCGCTGTTTTAAACTGCACTTCCCTGTTTTGGCTAGCTAGGGGCAGCATCTCCCATATGTGTATTGCCCTTCAGGTTTTCTGCTCTATTATTCCTTTCGAGTGACACGTTGTCCATTTTCCTTGTGAGGCATTCTGGACACTAATCTTTTGTGAATCATATGAATTGCAATTCTACAAGTGGGAAATTTGCCTATGGAATTATTGCCTTGCATAATTAAAAAACAGCTTCCCAGGTGGCACTAATGGTAAAGACTCCATCTGCCAATGCAGAAGACACAAGGGATGCAGGTTCGATCCCTGGGTCAGGAAGATCTCCTGGAGGAGGAAATGGCAACCTACTCCAGTATTCTTACTGGGAAAATTCCCTAGGCAGAGGAATCTGGTGGACTACTGTTCATGGGGTTCGAAGAGTCGGACATGACTGAACAACTGAGCGTGTATGCACATATTCAAAAGGACATTTTTAAAGACTGAAATATAATTCATATACCATAAAATTCATCATTTTAAAGTACAGAGTTCAGTGATTTAGTATATCTCTTCTTTCACTATTTGTGCATTTCATCTTTTATTTTAGAAATCTTTCTTGTCCTGATATGATCGTGACATTCTACCCTCTTTTTTAAATGTTGTTAATGTTTGCTTCTTGTCTTTCTGTAATTAGTCCATTTTGGGTGAAGTGTGATGGGCTAGTTTGATGTTTATCCACGTAGTTACTTTCTCAGCATTATTTATTAAATAATACGTCCACCTCTACTGGTTTGTAATGCCATCTCTGTCACCTAACAAGTCCCACAGATACATGAGTCAATTTCTAAGCTCTATATTCTATCAGTTTATCTGTGATCTGTCAAACTCAACAACAACAAAAAAATGGTTTTGTGGGTTTTGATTAGAATTTCACCGAATTTATACATAGTTCATGAAGAACTGACATATCTGAATATTGACATCCTTATACTCCCATCTGCAATTTGGTATATCTCAATTTCTATAGGTCTCCCTTTCATCTCTTGAAACTTTTATATATTTATATTACTCCATAAGTGCCATGCATAAATTAGTGGATTTCTTAGTAGATACTCAATCTTTGGTGTTGTAAATGAGATTTGTGTACACACACACACATCACATTTTCTGAGTGTTGTTGATGTACAGGGATGCACTAATTTTCATACATTGATCTTACATCCTGCCATCTTAATGAATTTTCTCATTCACTTTTATGGTCTGAGGAATATAGGTAATCACATCACTTGTAAATAATAACAATTTAGGTCCTTCCTTTTCAATTTGTATCATCTCTTTTTCATTTGTCTTGTTGACCAAGACAGCAGGATGCTGAATAGAGAGGTGTTAGATGCTACCTTGGGCTTTCCCAGTAGCTCAGAGATAAAGAATCTGTCTGCCAGTGCAGGAGCTGCAGGAGATAGGAGTTTGATCCATCAGTCGGGAAGATCCCCTGGAGGAGGAAGTCCAGTATTCTTGCCTGGAGAGTCCCATGGACAGAGGAACCTGGCAGGCTATAGTCCACGGGATTGCAGTTAGCTTGTCTTACAGTTGCCTTTAAAGGGAAGGGTTATAACATTACAGAATCGAGTATGATGTCTGAGGTAGGGTTTTACGTTGGTTTTTTTTTTTTCCCGAGATCTTTATTCGGTTAGGAAATTTTCCTATTTGTAGTTTAAGTTTTTTTTTAACTCTGAGTGATGGATTTCATTGATTGCTGTTTCCTTCAAAGATCATCTTATAATTACTCTCCTTCAAGAAGTCTTCTTAGCACCCTAAATTTGGACGAAAAACTCCTCCTCTCTGATTTAACTGTGTTGAGTCCTTTCCACAGCCTATTAAATTGAAAACTATGTTCTCCAAGCATCTTCCCAGGTGGCACAGTGGTAAAGAATTGCCTGCCAATGCAGGAGCCCCAGAAGACATGGGTTTGCTCTCTGGGTTGGGAAGATCCCCTGGAGGAGGAAATGGCAACCCACTCCAGTATTCTTGCCTGGAGAATCCTATGCACAGAGGAGCCTGATGGACTATAGTCCATGGGGTCGCAAACAGTCAGACATAAGCATGCACACACGTAAAAAATACGTTTCCCAGTAGCTTATAAGCCATTCAGGAGCAGGAACTGTGTTTGATTCACAGCTATGTCCTCTAGTACCTGGTATAGAAGACAGAATATCTCTGTACATATTATAAAAATAAATTGCTGGGAACATGTTCTAGAAACTTCATGTAGCCCTTCATAAGAACAAAGTTTTTCACAATGAAGCTTAATTTACATAGGCAATTATGATTGAATAGAGTTGACTCAAAAAAGTTTTAGATATCTACATATTTATATTTGCTCTTAATAATACATAAAATATGCTTACGTAAAACATATAACACATGCCTTCTGAGAAACAATGGCTACCTTCTTATAGCAAACATTATTTCCTGTGTGTGTACTCAGTCTTTTCTGATTCTTTGAGATCCTGTGGACTGTAGCTTGCCAGGCTCCTCTATCCAAGGGGTTTTCCAGGCAAGAATGATGGAGTGGGTTGCCATTTCCTCCCCCAGGGGATCTTCCTGACCAAGGGATTGAACCTGGTTTTCCTGCATTGGCAGGCAGATTCTTTACTACTGTGTCACCTGGGAAAGCCAAACATAATTTGTTACTACATTAAAAAAAATCCAATTACTTAAACTAAACAAACAAACAAACAAACCCGTTTTTTTAACATGACATTCTCTGCAAATCTCCACGTGTTCACTGACCTGGCAGCTCTCCAAGCCTGTTCTTTTGCATTCTCATGGAAGTTTCATTAGAAAGGCATGATTGATTAAATCACTGGTCATTGATACTGAGCTCAGTCTCCATTCCCTCTTCCCTCCTCACAAGTTCAGAGTTTGGGACTCAAAGTTCCAACTCTCTAATCATAGGGTTGGTTTCCCTGACAACCAGCCCCCACCCTCAAGTGCTTTCCAAAAGTCACCTCGTTAACATTAAAATCAAGTTTATATTTATTTTAACATTATATTATTTAGCTTTCTATCATTATTAAAACGAAAACAAGACTCCTACGGACTTTGTGCTCAGTATGTACCTTTCATAGGTGTTTTTTTTTGTTTTTCATATCTAAGTGCTCAGAACATTTGAATTCATTTAATTCAAATGATGTTCTTGCCAATGACAAAGGGGTTTCAAGCTGTATTATGTTTCTGTCCTTATTTGAACAGCCTCACTTTTTTTTTTTTTTCAGAATGCTCAGCTACTTCATGAGTACAGGACCTCAAATGCCATTTGGAAATGTGAAACCTCTATCTTTTAACTCAGTTTTGCTTTCATGCATAACATGGCTCTAACACCACAGCTTTGATATTTATTAGCTGTCTTTGCAAAACTTGGGGCAATACATCTTTCACATTTCGAGAAGAAAAGAAACTGAATCCCACCAGGATCTCCATTATTAGTTCTTCCTCCATCTTTTATCACCTGGCTCACTATGTCCAAACCATTGTCTAACCCAGTCGTTTGGTTTATGTTCAATATCATACAGTTATCATCTTACTTACATAGCAGTTTTCCTTTATTTTCAATACAGTCCTGCTTTTAGTCTGCCTCATTATTAACAGTAATTAGGTACTCACTTGCATCCTCTGATCCTACAAATTCTACTAATTCTAAGGAACACTCAATAAACAACATCTTTATGTTGGATTCTATCTCCAGGAAATGTCAGTCCAATTTTATCAGCAGCAAAACTGAAACACTGCTTTCCATATTCATCACAGAATGTTTATTTTCCATGGAGAAAAGTGGCTGGATGAAATGTTTGAGAGTCAAGTGAGAAATTGTTTACTTTGCAAATTGGGCCAGTTCTCCTTTTGAAACAAAGTGAGGTTTCTAATTGTCAAGTACTTAATTCCCTGATCAAAAATGGAGGTAGGAATGGGAGAACAAGATGGTGGAGGAGTAGGTGAACGTGGAGTCCATCTCTCTCCATGGAGACATCAGGAATACACCTCAGGTACAGAAGTGCATGCAGAACCCCAGCTGAGAGTAGACAGGAGTACCTGACTAATGGAAAAGAATATATAGAACCATGCAAAAATCGTCAACAGCAGTGCTTGCCCTGGGATTGCTCCACAATTGCTAAACTCCAGCTCCCAGCCACTGCACCTTCCAGTGGACCAGCGTTCCTGTCCAGGAGATCAAGCCCTGCTCCTTTGGAGTGGGAGCACTGACTCCAAGACCCTAGACTACCAGAGAACTAAGCCTAGGGAGTATCAAATGGTGAGAACTCACACAAAGGAAACCACCTGAATACAAGACCTGGCATCACCCAACCACCAGTAGTACCCTGTGTAGGCACCTCATCTAAACAACAAACAGCAAAAATACAAACCCAATCATCAGCAGACAGGATTACCACCTCACTTGGCCTTGCCCATCAGAGGAAAAACAAACAAACAAAAACTCAGCATAAATCTCACCCTTGTGTGAAGCTTACACAAACCACTGGACCAACCTTATAAGGGCAGAAACCAAAAGGAAGAAAGAAATCAACCTTCTTCAAGGAAAGAATTCAACTTTCCCTGAAGCCTGGGAAAAGGAGACCTCAAACACAATAAGTAAAAAAAAAAGAAAAAAAGAAAAAGAAAAAGCTGAGAAATATTACACAAATGAAGGAACAAACTAGAAACACAGAAGTCCAAATAAATGAAGAGGAAATAGGCAAACTATTTAAAACAGAATTCAGAATAATGATAGTAAAGATAATCAAAAACCTTGAAAACAAAATGGAGAAAATGCAAGACTCAATTACCAAAGACTTAGAAGAATGAAAGAATAAACATACAGAGACAAACAACACAATTACTGAGATTAAAAATACTCTAGAAGGAATCAATAGCAGAATATCTGAAGCAGAAGAACGAATCAGTGGGCTGGAAGATAAAATGGTGGAAATAACTTCTGAAGAGCAGAATAAAGTAAAAAGAATGAAAAGAACTGAGGACAGTCTCAGAGACCTCTGGGACAATATCAAACACACCAATATTTGAATTATAGGGGTCTCAGAAGAAGAAGAGAAAAAGAAAGGGTATGAGAAAATTTTTGCAGAGATTATAGTTGAAAATTTCCCCAACATGGAAAAAGAAATAGTCAATCAAGTCCAAGAGGCACAGAGAGTCCCATACAGGATAAACTCAAGCAGAAACATGCCAAGACACATACTGATCAAACTAACAAAGACTAAACACAGATACAAGGGAAACCCCATATGCTTAACAGCTGATCTTTCAGCAGAAACTCTGCAGGCCAGAAGGGAATGGCAGGATATATTTAAAATACTGAAAGGGAAAAATCTACAACCAAGATTACTGTACCCAGCAAGGATCTCATTCAAAACTGATGGAGAAATAAACAGCTTTTCAGACAAGCAAAATTTAAGAGAATTCAGTACCACAAAACCAGCTTTACAACAAATGTTAAAGGGACTTATATAGTCAAGAAATACAAGAGAAGAAGGATCTACAAAATCAACCCCAAACAATTAAGAAAATGGCAAAGGGAACATATATATATATTGATAATTACTTTAAATGTAAATGGATTAAATGCTCCAACCAAAAGACACAGATTGGCTGAGTGGATACAAAAAGAAGACCCATATATATGTTGTCTACAAGAAACCCACTTCAGACCTAAAGACACATATAGACTGAAAGTGAGAGGATGGAAAAATACATTCCATGCAAATGGGAAGCAAAAGAAAACTGTAGTAGCAATCCTAGTATCAGACAAAATAGATCTTAAAATAAAGAAGATTGCAAGAGATAAAGAAGGATACTACATAATGAGCAATGGATTACCAAGAGGAAGACATAACAATTGTAAATATCTAGACACCCAACATAGGAGCACTTCAATACATAAGACAAACACTAACAGACATAAAAGGAGAAATTGACAGTAGCACAGTAACAGTAGGAGACTTTAACACCCCACTCACACCAATGGACAGGTCATCAAAACAGAAAATTAATAAGGAAGCACAAGTCTTAAGTGATACATTAGATGAGATGGATCTCATTGATATCTTCAGGACACTCCATCCAGATGAAGAATAATACACCTTCTTCTAGAGTGCACATGGAACACTCTCCAGGACAAACCACATCTTGGGTCACAAATCAAACCTTAGTAAATTTAAGAAAATTGAAATTGTTTCAAGCATCTTCTCCAATCACAATGTTATGAGACTAGATATCAATTAAAAGAAAAAAAACTGTAAGAAACACAAACACATGGAGATCAAACAACACGTTTCCAAAAAGCCAACAGGTCACTGAAGAAACCAAAAGAAAAATTAAAAGAATTCTAGAAACAAATAACAATGAAACATGATAACTCAGAACGTATGGGATTCAGCAAAAGGACTCCTAAGAGGGAAGTTTATAGCAATACAATCATATATCAAGAAACAAGAAAAACATCGAATAGACAACCTAACTTTATACCTAAAACAACTGGAAAAAGGAAAAAAACCCCACAAAATTAGTAGAAGGAAATAAATTATAAAGATCTGAGCAGAAATAAATGGAAAAGAAATGAAAGAAACAATAGTAAAAATTAATAAAACTAAAAGCTGGTTCTTTGAGAAGACAAACAAAATTGACAAACATTTAGCCAGACTCATCAAGAAAGAAAGACACAAGAAACAAATCAACAAAATCAGAAATGAAAAAGGAGAGGTTATAATAGACAATGCAGAAATACAAAGGATTATAGGAGACTATTATGAACAACTATATGGCAATAAAATAGATAATCTGAAAGAAATGGACAGATTCTTAGAAAAGTTCATTCTTCCAAGACTGAACCAGGAAAAACTAGAAATCATGAACAACCCAATTACAAGCACTGAAATTGAAGCTGTGATCAAAAATGTCCCCCAAAACAAAAACCCACGACCAGATGGCGTCACAAGAGAATTCTATCGAACATTTAGAGAAGAGCTAATGCCTGTCCTTCTAAAACTTTTTCAAAAAATTGCAGAGGAAGGAACACTTCCAAACTCATTCTATAAAGCCACTGTAACCCAATACCAAAACCAGACAAAGACAACACACACAAAAAGAAAACTACAGGCCAATATCACTGATGAACATAGATGCAAAAATCCTCAACGAAATTTTAGCAAACAGAATTCAGCAACATGTCAAAAGGCTCATACACTATGATCAAGTTAGGTTTATTCCAGGGATGCAAGGATTCTTCAATATACACAAATCAATCAATGTGATACACCATATTAACAAATTTAAAGATAAAAACCATATGATAATCTCAATAGATGCAGAAAAAGCCTTCGACAAAATTCAGCACCCATTTATGATTAAAACTTCAAAAATGGACATCAAAGGAACCTGCCTCGACATGGCCTAGAGCAAACATTTCTCTCAGTGGTGAAAAACTGAAAGCATTCCCCCTTTCATTCAGGAACAAGACAAGGGTGTCCACTCTTACCACTGTTGTTCAACATAGTTCTGGAAGTCCTAGCTACAGAAATAAAATGAATTCAGATTAGAAAAGAAGAAGCAAAGCTCTCAGTTTGCAGATGACATGATATTGTACATAGAAAAGCCTAAAGATAGTATCAGAAAGTTACTAGAGCTAATCAGTGAATTTAGCAAAGTTGCAGCATACAAAATCAATACACAGAAATCACTTGCATTTCTATGTACTAACAATGAAAAATCAGAAAGAGAAATTAAGGAATCAATCCCATTTACCATTGCAACAAAAAGAATTAAATATCTAGGAATAAACTTACCTACAGAGGCAAAAGAACTGTACATAGAAAATTATAAGACACTAATGAAAGAAATCAAAGATGACATAAACAGATGGAGAGATGTTCCATGTTCCTGAGTAGGGAGAATCAATATTGTGAAAATGACTATACTACCAAAGGCAATCTACAGATTCAATGTGATCCCTATTAAATTACCAATGGCATTTTTCACAGAACCAGAACAAAAAATTCACAATTCATAGGGAAACACAAAAGACCCTGAATAGACAAAGCAGTCTTGAGAAAGAAGAATGGAACTGGAAGAATCAACCTTTCTGACTTCAGACTATACTACAAAGCTACAGTCATCAATATAGTATGGTACTGCCACAAAAACAGAAATATAGACCAATGGAACAAGATAGAAATCCCAGAAATAAACCCATGCCCCTATAGGTACCTTATTTTTCAAAAATAGCCTCTTCAATAAATGGTGCTGGGAAAACTGGACAGCTACACATAAAAGGATGAAATTAGAACACTTCCTAACACCATACACAAAGATAAACTTAAAATGAATTAAAGACCTAAATGTAAGGCCAGAAACTATAAAACTCTTAGAGGAAAGCATAGGCAGAACACTCAATGACATAAATCAAAGAAAGACCCTCTATGACCTACCTCCTGAAGTAATGGAAATAAAAACAAAAGTAAACAAGTGGAACCTGATTAAACTTAAAGGCTTTTGCACAGCAAAGGACACTATAAGCAAGGTGAAAAGACAATCCTCAGAATGGGAGAAAATAATAGCAAATGAATCAACTGACAAAAGGTTAATTTCCAAAATATACAAGCAGCTCATACAACTGAATACCAGAAAAACAAACAACTCAATCAAAAAGTGGGAAAAAGACCTAAGCAGACATCTCTCCAAAGATGACATACAGATGGCTAACAAACACATGAAAAGATACTCAACATCACTCTTTATTAGAGAAATTAAGTCAAAACTATAACGGGATATTACCTCACACCAATCGGAATGGCCATCATCAAAAACTCTACAAACAATACATGCTGGAGAGGGTGTGGAGAAAAGGGAATGCTTTTGCACTGTTGGTCGGAATATAAATTGACACAGCCACTATGGAAGATGGTATTGCGATTCCTTAAAAAACTAGGGATAAAACCACCATACGACCCAGCAATCTGACTCTTAGGCATATCCCCTGAGGAAACTAAAATTGAAAGAGACACATGTACCCCATTGTTCATTGCAGTACTATTTAAAATAGCTAGAACATGGAAGCAACCTAGATGTCCATCAACAGATGAAAGGATAAAGAAGTTGTGGTACATATACACTATGGAATATTACTCAGCCATAAAAAGGGACACATTTGAGTCAGTTCTAATGAGGTGGATGAACCTAGAACCTATTATATAGAGTGAAGTAAATTAGAAAGAGAAAGATGAATATTGTATTATAACCCACATATACAGAATCTAGAAACATGGTACTGAAGAATTTATTTTCAGGGCAGCAATGGAGAAACAGACATAGAGTACAGACTTATGGACATGGGGAGAGGGGAAGAGAGGGTTAGATGCATGGAAAGAGTAACATGGAAACTTACATCACCATACGTAAAACAGGTAGCCAACGGGAATTTGCTGTATGGCTCAGGAAACTCAAACAGTGGCTCTGTATCAACCTAGAGGGGTGGGGTGGGGAGGGACATGGGAGGGAAGTCCAAAAGGGATGGGATATCTGTATACCTATGGCTGATTCTGTCTAGTCAAGGCCACGTTTTTTCCTGTGGTCATGTATGGATGTGAGAGTTGGACTGTGAAGAAGGCTGAGCGCCGAAGAATTGATGCTTTTGAACTGTGGTGTTGGAGAAGACTCTTGAGAGTCCCTTGGACTGCAAGGAGATCCAACCAGTCCATTCTGAAGGAGATCAACCCTGGGATTTCTTTCTTTCTTTCTTTCTTTTTAAAATTTATTTGGCTGCACTAGCTCCTAGCTGCAGTATGTGGGATCTTTAGTTGTGGTGTGTGGGTTCTAGTTCCCTGACCTGGGATCGAACCCAGGGCTCCTGCATTGGGAGCACAGAGCCCTCACCACTAGACCACCAGGGAAGTCCCTGGGATTTCTTTGGAAGGAATGATGCTAAAGCTGAAGCTCCAGTACTTTGGCCAGCTCATGAGAAGAGTCTACTCATTGGAAAAGACTCTGATGCTGGGAGGGACTGGGGGCAGGAGGAGAAGGGGACGACTGAGGATGAGATGGCTGGATGGCATCACGGACTCGATGGATGTGAGTCTGAGTGAACTCCAGGAGATGGTGATGAACAGGGAGGTCTGACGTGCTGCGATTCATGGGGTCACAAAAGAGTCAGACACGACTGAGTGACTGAACTCAACTGATGGCTGATTCATGCTGAGGTTTGACAGGAAACAACAAAGTTCTGTAAAGCAATTATCCTTCAATGAAAAATAAATAAATTTAAAAAAAAAGTCAAAAATGGACCAATAGTTCCCAAGTCATACATTCCATCATAAATGGTACTAAAAAGTATAATATCTCAAAGTGTTCACTCTAAATCTTTTCTCTATGGAATAAATAAAAATAATCTTCATTTGGTGGCTTCTCACCTTTGTCCCTCATCTTAGTGGTATCTAAGGGGCTTCCCTGGTGGCTCAGATGGTAAAGAATCTGCTTGCAATGCTGGAAACCCAGGTTCAATCCCTGGGTCATGAAGATCCCTTGGAGAAGGCAATGGCAACTCACTCCGGTATTCTTGCCTGGAAAACTCTGTGGACAGAGGAGCCCTGTGGGCTACAGTCCATGGGGTCACAAAGAGTCAGACACAACTGAGCAGCTAACACTTTCACTTAGTGAGATCTAAGAATGTGTCCTTTCTACATGAAACCAGCTATCTTATTTCCAGAAAAATACTGAATTATTTTATTTTAGTTTTGTTAGACATGACCAATAAGATTATGTAATCTATCAATAAAAGTCTATAAAAGTAAGTATCTACCTTTTGTCTTACCTAAAGTTTAACCTTCCTTTTCTAGCAACACTGACCAACATGGTTTTTCCCAAACTGATCATTTCCTTTATTAAATCTCTGCGTTTATAGCAGAGACTCTGTCTGGAATCCACTTCCTTTTCTTCACTGTTCACTTATATAAAAATCTACTTTCTTTAAAACTGTTCAAATTTCATATTTATGAGGCTTTTTCTAAAGCCTCATCTCTTTCTAGACACACACACATACACACACTTAATTGCTTTCTCTCTTCTCAGCCCTTCAATAACACTTCATAGATTAATTCACTGAATTAAAATTATTTGTCTACATCTTTTTCTCTTATTAGACTGAGAGATCATAAAGGTCAGGCAACATCATTTATTCATCTTTGGATCCTATGCTGCCATGGTAACAGACACTCAATATATATTTGTAAATAATTGATTGCATATAATGTTGACTTTTGGAAAAATTATCCTTAAATTCTAAAAACTAACATTGTTACTTTTCTATATGGAAGTGAATATCTGTGACCATAATGAGCAAAAGTAGGCATGCCATTTTAAATAGATTTACGTCAAATAGACTTATTGTAGTGATCATTTTGCAGTATATACAAATATTAAATCATTATGTTGTACATCTGAAATCAATATAATGTTACATATCAATTATATCTTGATTGTTAAAAGTATTTTTTAAAGTTTAATTTTTAAATTGTTTTCACAAGATGTGAATTTAAAATTTTCTAACTGAAAAAGGGGGTAGATCTGAATTTATTTGTCAAAATTAACTCATATTTAGAATATAAAATATGTAAAAGGGAGAGATCTGAGTCAAATAATACTTTCAAACTAAAAGGTAAATTGAATGCTAGCTTTTGGGATCTATTTGAAAACAATTCTTAATGGTTAATTTTTAAAAGTTTAGAAAGGGTAGCTGAAATAAGCAGAATTAAGGGCTAAATATCTCTACTCTGATTATTTTGAAAAGAGGTCTCAGCAAGAAGGATCAAGTGTGCCTGACCTTACCAATTTATACAGAGTCTGCAATGACCCAAATTGTAGTTTATATTCTCTTTAGCTCATTTTAAACTAAGCCAAGAATTTTTTATTTTAAAAATAAATAAGACTAGAAACCAAATTAAAACCAATTTATAAAATTATTCATTTAGGATACATAACGTTCCAGTATGTTTACTGCTTTCTTCCCTATTACCTTACTGATGACCACGAAGATTAAATTTTCTGTTAGGATGATTAAAATGATTTTACTAAGAGTGTGCCTACTGGGATGACCCAGAGGGATGGTATGAGGAGGGAGGTGGGAGGGGGGTTCAGGATTGGGAACATGTGTACACCCGTGGTGGATTCACGTTGATGTACGGCAAAACCAACACAATATTGTAAAGTAATTAGCCTCCAATTAAAATAAATAAATTTAAATTAAAAAAAAGAAGAGTGTGCCTAGATGCTTGCAAGAGAGGAAGCAGAGTTTACGAGTTCCAAAATAGTAATATTTGAAAACATGTGCATGAAAGAACTTCTGTAAGCATTCTCGGAATTATTCGCTCTTTTTCTATTCCCCTCACCCTAATTCAAAAAAAAAAAAAAAGGAAAGCTTTGGGTGGAGTCAAGTTTTTCAAATCTTAAACAATAACTGGAAATCCTGAAAATGTACTTTTTATCCAGTGGGGAAAACACTTTAAAGCTCTTTTTTTCTCTAAGAATTGTTTAGCAAGGGAATTACTTGGTGGCTTCTATTTTAAAGAGAAAATTCAGTTTAACTGCCTGAAATATTATGCCATCTGTGTTTATTTCCGCCATCCACAGAACACAATTCTGTTTTTTAAACATAACAAGTACATGGCCCTAAAAACCTAGATAAATATATAACTCAATGAATTCTTAACCAAGTGATGAAATCAGTTCAAAGGACAGGTACCATTTAAAAAAAAAAAAAGAACAATCTGATTGTAGATATAAAACATGTAAAGCCCAATGGTAAATTTAAAAATATTTAAGCACTTTGATTGTAAGTATTTATGTCTTCTATATATATTGATCAGGGTGGAGGTATCTAAGAGGTGAGAAATAGGAGCACAATGCATGCCATGATGCAGTTAGTGGGCAGAGACCTGGGCCAGGTGCCAGAGAACCAAAGAGTCGCAGAGGCATTCTGATCCCAGGTTGCTCAAACCTATACCACCTATGAGGCCCACTCACACATCTGCCTGGAACAAGCAGCCTCAGGAGTGTGAAGACAACCCACAAATAAAATTTGAATTTAGTAATCAAGTACTTTATTTAAAAAGCACGAAATGATATACAAATGTGAAACATCATTATTTGTCTTTTTACTTGAGGTATTCTTCAGTTCAGTTCAGTTCAGTTCAGTCGCTCAGTCGTGTCCGACTCTTTGCGACCCCAGGAATCAAAGCACGCCAGGCCTCCCTGTCCATCACCAACTCCCGGAGTTCACTCAGACTCACGTCCATCGAGTCCGTGATGCCATCCAGCCATCTCATCCTCGGTCGTCCCCTTCTCCTCCTGCCCCCAGTCCCTCCCAGCATCAGAGTCTTTTCCAATGAGTCAATTCTTCACATGAGGAGGCCAAAGTACTGGAGTTTCAGCTTTAGCATCATTCCTTCCAAAGAAATCCCAGGGCTGATCTCCTTCAGAATGGATTGGTTGGATCTCCTTGCCGTCCAAGGGACTCTCAAGAGTCTTCTCCAACACCACACAGTTCAAAAGCATCAATTCTTCGGCGCTCAGCCTTCTTCACAGTTCAACTCTCACATCCATACATGACCACTGGAAAAACCATAGCCTTGACTAGACGGACCTTTGTTGGCAAAGGTAACTGATTCTTATCGTTCTCTAAATGTAAGGGGACTTAACGTTTTTCTACCAAGTCTTCAATGAGGAAAACCATTTTATTTAGAATTTATATGTATCTCAAAGAATGTTAAAATTCTATTCATCAGTATTTATGACAACCTGACATTTCTTCCATCACCATGACAATCTTCAAAAATATCCTGAACTCTGATTCTTTCTGGCCTTATTCAGCGAGACATAACCTCTAAGATCAACCCCACTTTGCGTCTAGAAAGTGTATGCTATGCCAGGTTTTCTGTTCTCAGGAAACAGGATGATTTACAGACCTTCTCAATGGACAGATGCCTAAAATGGTCAGGCATGTATCACTCAGTGAGGGATCTTTCCTGGCTCTACTTAAGCCTTCATAGAACACAGACTAAGTCACAACAAAACAGTTTCAAATCATCCTGATTGTCACTTGAAAAATACAAAGTAAGGAGGACAGAAGCAGACTCCTGAAAGCCTTGAGTGATGGTCACCCATGGGTGAAATTCATATGTTCTTAATCCTCTGACTTCTATTTCTCAACTTGAAGGTGTGTGTAGGACAGAGTTACACAGTTCTCAGACATACAACCCTGCAGGCAGCTTCTGCTTGTCCATTTCCCTTACCCACAAGCATCTCTAAAACAAATTCTTAATTAGTTATACACAAACGCTTAACATATTCTCTGTGTTATGTTTCACTGATTTTGTAGTTGGTTATCAGGTTACATTGTTGCCACCTAGCTTTTCTTAGGCTCTAATCTTGTTGCCTGAAGTTGCTTAGGTAAAAACTGACCTTTCAAGTCTCAATTGTTTTTTATTTATAAAGTTTCTTTCCCCTGATATCTACTGGATGAGTCTGACAAATACATGGGTGGCAAAATAAACTGGCTATCATTAATTGACAAATTCTAATATTTTAACAAAGCAGATAAAAATATATCATTTACAACATTAAAAAAGGGATCGATATTATGAATATGGTCTACTTAGGACATTATTATTACTATTATCATAAATACAAACTAGGCAATAAAAGAATATCTTTTAAACTTCTAATAAAAGCAATTTATGTTGTATATTAATTTACACATTTAGTGAAAAAAAATGACACATTAGACTGTCATGCGTGTTTAGAATCTCCGGTAAGGATTTTATATCAACAACCAATCTTAATATTTCCTACTCAAAACTATAACTTAGCACTTCTTGAAAACATAACTGGGCAAAGGAAAGAGTATCAATATCGCCAAATGTGATTAATACTCACGAAAGAATATTCCCAATATAGGCATAGTAGGAGCAACAGTAAGGTGTGGTTCCATCACAGCAGTAAGATTTGCAGTCTTTGCCACACTGAGCAAGGCAATCCTCTACAAAATAAAAACCACATCCACATAGTTACTATTCTAAAATCACAGCTTTACAAAAAAATTACTTTATTTTACATCTTAATTGATCAATGACCACTCTTTAGTGCATTTAGATTTTCAAAGTGCTCAGAATTCTAAAACATTTGTAAACATCTGAACTAGTCTTGCTTCCTTGTTGTTCTTTAGTTGCTAAGTCATGTCGGAGTCTTTGTGACCCCATGGACTGGAGCCTGCCAGGCTCCTCTGTCCCTGGGATTCCCCAGGCAAGAATACTGGAGGAGGTTGCCATTTCCTTCTCCAGAGGATCTTCCTGACTCAGGGATCAAACCCATGTCTCCTGTACTGGCGGGTAGATTTTTTTTACCACTGAGTCACCTGGGAAGCTCTGTTCTTCTTTATCAAACATAAATCTAGAAAAGGCAAAGACCATTCTTGGAATCTCCTGCATCAAGCACCATAATGGGTAGTCAGAGTGGGTTGAAAGAGACAAGGAAGGGAGGAATGAATGATCCAAACAATCAGACATTCAATTTGTCAACAGAGTTCTTACAATAAATTTTAAATGATAAAGTCTTTTGACTTCAGAGTGTTAATCCTAAATATATTTGACGGAAAATGTTGACATGAATAGTAACAACTGGAAATCACTTTTAAATAATGAATGTTTTTCATGACAGTGCATTATATGCTTTTTTCTACCATTTTCGTCTCCATAATTACAGCATGCATACATAAGGTAACACATATGAGTCTGCATAGCCTATCAATCCATTTGGAATCAGCTGTGGGAAAAAGTTCCTATAGATAATAACTGGTGAATAATTAAGGGTTTATTTAATGTCAGATTTAAGAATCAACAAGCTATGAAACAGCACTATGTGAAGGGAGAAAGAATTTTCTGATTAAAAAGGGACATACCGGAGCTGACAAAACCAAATTATTGTCTTTTTTTCTATGTTTTTGGCAAGGAAAGTTATACCAAATGTTGAATAAAAGTCACTCTACCTGTCAAAAAATCTCTATATTTCATCTAAATGATTTTTGTTTAACAAGTGAAGGCTATCTTTTAGTTATGTCCGACTCTTTGCAACTCCATGGACTGTAGCCCACCAGGCTTCTCTGCCCATGGGATTCTCCAGGCAAGAATACTGGAGTGGGTTGCCATTTCCTTCTCCAGGGGATTTCCCAACCCAGGAATCAATACTGAGTCTCTTATGTCTCCTGCATTGGCAAGTGGGTTCTTGACCACTAGCACCACCTGGGAAGCCCTATCTTTTAGTTACAATCAGTTATAATCAGTGGTATAAATTATAATGGATATGTGAGTTTCAGGTACATGTAAGAAAACGTGTAAGTATAGTCTGATAATTTGAGTTACACATTGAAGAATCACAAAATTGGTCATTTCCAACTCAATCTCTGAAGGCAATAATTCTTATCAAAATTATATAAGACTTTTGTTTTCCTGTCAAAGTCATAATATAAAAGTGTAAATGTTATATTTATGCCTGCAGGTCCATGTAATTGATTTGTCTAGAGAGAAAAATATAGATTTGGCTTTTAAATCACCTCCCTACAAATTGATGTAATCACAAAACTAGCAAAGTTCATTCACCTCTATCAATAATGTATGACCTTTGTGGAACAAGTGAAAAGTTCATGTTTTCTTTCCCTCAATTTTATTTCTACTTCATAAATGAAAAAAACCTTAATGTTTTCTTCAAGGATGTGGTAAGAAGGCATGAAAGGGGAAAATAATTACCTTTGTAAGATTCAGTAACTCTACTTAAATCCACTTTAAAATTTTGAAGACAGAAACATGATCTAATGATTTATTGACATTAATGCTTTTTGCATTAATATGCTGTGTATGCTTTTGCAATTTATTTTACCATTTTCCCAGGGAATTTCCATAGCTCTCATTTTTAGTATTATTTAATTCAAATATTTAGACTGCTCAGTTATCTCAAGCACTTAGCTGGGATGTTCTGCTTTGTGCACTTAAAAGCCGTTCAGAGAGTGGGAGAGCTGACACACCGCCTTACTCTGCTGGAGCAGGACAAGTAATGTTTCAGTAGCTTCACAGGATCCTTTTTGAACGACACCCAAGACAGTGACATCTTATTAAGCTCTCCATGATTATCAAAGATTCAATTACTATTATTATAAGGACACAGTGTTATCAAAATATTTTGAGCCAACGTTTCAGGAAACCAAGCCCCAAGTCTTGTTGCCAAGAAGCTGGATTATACCTGCAGCAAATACTTAGATCCTGTCACACACTGTTTATTATTTTTATGGCATTTTCCAGCACTTGTGTCTGCTTCCCAGAATTAAACAACTGAAAGTGTGTGTTAATTGCTCAGTCGTGTCTGACTCTTTGTGACCCCATGGACTGTAGCCCGCCAGGCTCTCCTGTCCATGGAATTCTCCAGGCAAGAATACTGGAATGGGATGCCATTTCCTTCTCCAGGGATCCTCCTGACCCAGGGATCTGAAATAACTGAAAAGGGAAGTTTTACTAGCATGACAAATACACTCACAATCACATTGCCAAACCTGGAAGTCAATCACACCTCAAACTTCTTTTGAGAAGTTAGTTGCTTTCTCTGGTTCATTTGAAAACACTCCCATAAAGATCACAGTTTGGACAAAACGGAGACAACTTCTCACTTGCGAAAGCATGGAACATCCCAATGGCCCTCAGAAGATGAATAATATTACTACTAATATTCAAGTTAATATTCCTGAAAATTAGCCAGCTCCAATTTCCTTCAGTGACTTTAAGGCAGGATCTGGAAGAAGCCTCCCAACTCCCTTCTCAAGGAATGTGCAGAACAGGAAAGCATCTGGCTCCAAGCACTTGCTCAGAATTGGCTCTTGTAATCTACAGCTAAGGATCAGAAAGGAAGGAAAGGGAGGGGACAGAAATCACTGGCATAGGCCAGGAAGGTTAAAACCTTGGCCAAATCCTGTCTTTGTAGCCTGCAGTGGGAGTTAGATAATAATATAAACACTCCTTTGGATTTCTTTCCAAAAGTGACTCCAAAGTCAAACACAATGCTTCAGGTATAGAAACCTTGCTTTTATTTTGCTAACAAATGGATCCTGTATTAATATATTTTCTTTGGGGAAAATAATTCAGGTTACCGACTGCTTCCCAGGTGGCTCAGCAATAAAGAATCCGCGTGCCAATGTCAGAGACTTAAGAGACATGGGTCTGATTCCTGGGCCGGGAAGATCCCCTGGAGAAGGAAACGGCAACCCGTTCCAGTTTTCTTATCTGGAAAACTCTATGGACAGTGGAGCCTGGCGGGCTACACAGTCCATGGAGTCGCAAAGAGGTGGACATGACTGAGTATGTGTGCACGCGCGCGTGCGCGCGCGCACACACACACACACACACACACACACACACGGACAATGCATCGACAGGTTTTTGTCCCGTTAAAGCTGACAATCCATTTAACAGGGTGTCTGGATTAATTCTGGACTTCCCTGGTGGCTCAGACAGTAAAGTGTCTGCCTACAATATGGGAGACCGGGGTTCAGTCCCTGTGTCGGGAAGATCTCCTGGAGAAGGAAATAGCAACCCACTCCAGTATTCTTGCCTGTAAAATGCCATGGACAGAGGAGCTTGGTAGGTTACAGTCCATGGGGTCCCAGAGTCGGACACGACTGAGCGACTTGACTTCACTTTACTTCTGGATTAATTCTATTTCTGTAGTGTTCCCCCATCTCATCCCAATCCTCACTTCCAGCCTTATCTCTTAGTTCCAACGCAACTGTATTGTGTTTTTACACTTCTCATGATTTCTGCCTTTGTTCACACATTATCCTACTTCATCTTCTTATGTCCAAAGCTTCCTTATTCTGCAAAGGTTTAGGCCTAAAAACCCAAAAACCTCCTCAATTTAAATTCTCTGAGCAAATATTTATTGCACTCCTCTTACGGGCCAGGCATTTTGTTAGTCTCTGAGAATATTATGCTAAATGAAACAGACATCATTTTTACGGAGCATATACTCTTAAGTCAGCAGTAAAGTCTCCTCTTTTGAATACCTAAAGTACACCATTGTCTCTCTTCCATCATACAGCTTTCTATAATGTCGAGTAACGGGCACACTTTATCTTCTAGACAAGACTCAAAGTATGACCTCTGGCCTAGGCATCACTCAGCATACTTCACTCAATAAACAGTAGCTGAGTAAATGCTGCAAGCATAAAGAAGCCTCTGAAGTAAAGAGCTCAGGAATTAATATCAAAAATGCATTAGCTAATCATTTCTTATCAAAGGTGATAAGCTGACCTAGCACTGGTGAGTTATGACTTCGTAATGTACTGAGGAGGGATGCAGATGGAGAGAAGGAATGAATGGAGTAAAAACTTCTACACTGATCAAGCTCCCTGCTGGCCGGGTGCTTGGGTTCCCTGAATCCTGGGGGTTGGGGGGGTGGTGGGGTGTGCACTTAACACTGGGGCAACAGGAAGAAGGGGAGGAAAATCAGAAGCTTCAGCTCACCAAAGAGAATGAAATAGACAAAAGAACAAGAAAAAATTGTTCAATGATGTGGTTGAAGATGAGTGAAGGTATTAAAATTTCACTTAGCTGTATTCTATTTTCTCATTTTTGTGTTCTTTTGGTAAACAGTGGAAGTGAAAAGAATTGTCACTGCTCCGAAGCACTTAATGAAAAGATTTTAATATAAAATGGATATTAATGAAATTGATTCTGTTAGACTCTCAAATTCTGCAGACTTTATAGGACTTAAGTAAAAGAAGTTAAGTGCTGGAAACACATTACGATGTGGACTCTCATTAAATAGAAAGTACTTTCCCTATTTTATGCATTTTGTATTTGAAGGTCAGCATTTTCCTTATAATAAAATATCTTTGAAACAACTCACAGATGGCCACTAATTTACATTTTTAAAAATAGAGTGTAAATTTCTATAGGAGTTATCATTGTGACTCATTTCTCCCAAGGCTGAATGAGAAATTCAATTCTGTTGATGTTCAGGTAAGAATACTGAAGACCATCTTCATTTCGGGTGCCATTATTTTTGCAAATATCAAAAGGTAAATCACAGTACTATATATAAATTTAGTATTGCAAGGTCATAGGTAAGTCTGTGGCTTTTATTACAGGAAGTCAGAGACATGAAAAATTTTTACAAAAACTCTGCTTTTATCCTGTTTTATCCTGTTCATATAAAAATATGAAGCAGATGGAAAACTGCATGTGCAATTAACTTTATACTAAGTTAATAACTAAGGAAAGACCATTTTGGGCTTCACATCAGTCGCAAAAAAAGAAAACCGCTTCGGTACATCAAATATTAGCTAGCAATTCTAGCCAAGAAAAATTAGGATGAAGGAAATGAGATACTCTTCATCTATAAACAAGGGCTTAACAAGCTCAGCAAAAACAAATTAGACGCTGGGTGAATTTATGCCTCTTGAAAACCGTATATTTCAACTCAAAGCTTCCAGTTGCCCTGTTCACCACACTTGATAATCATCCTCTAAAGAATGAAAACACCAGTCTATGGCTTTTTGGGGTTGGTTTCTGAAAAGAAAAATCTGGAATATTCAGCATGTGAAGGTGGAATAAGGCAGCGGTAGCCTTTACTGAAAAGTCCCCAGTTTATCTGAAAATCTTAGTGATATCTCTGAACTTCAGGTGCTTAAAGAAAAAAAAAATGCGTTCCTTCCACCGCTCAGTCTCCACTCTCACCCTATGCAGAAAATAAGAAAATCCCTTAAATGTGGGGTTGAGGTTATTAATAGTTGTTCCACGGAGAGAAAGGAAAAGAGAGAGAGAGAGAAAAGGACACGTGGAAGGAAAGGGACAAAACAGAACCGCGTGGAGGTCGAGCCCCGGGCGGGCGCGCGCGGGGTTCTCTCCTGCCGGCAGGCACCACCCAGCCTCTGACCTCCCACCGCGTCCCGCTCCACCCGCGCGGCCGGGACAGTGACCCCAGCGCCGCCCGGAGCCCCAGTCCCCCCGCTCCCGCCGCCCTAGGTCACCGACCTGCGCAGACGAAGAGTAGGACCAACTTCGGAAGCAAGACCCCTGGACACCCGGGCACCCTCCGCGCGTCCATCCAAACCGGTGGCCGGAGGTGGCGCGCCAGGACAGAAGGACAGGCAGAACCGGTCTGTAGAGAAGGCTGGGAGCCAAGGGCGAGCCCAGCACCGGGAGAGGATGGGGGCGCCGGAGGGCGCTCAGATGGAGCGGGTAGCGCTCTGGATGGCGGAGTGGCGCGGTGACCCGGCCATCGCGCTGGGAGCTTTCGCGGGGAGCCCGGGCGGCCGCGCGGGGCTGCGTTGTGGCCGAGGTCTCTTTGTCTGTCCCCGGGGCGGTCTGGCGGCAGGCTGAGCAGCGGATCCAGCGTCTTCGGCCACCCGGGCTCACATTTCATCTCCGCGGGTGGCACCTACGCGAGGCTGGGGGCGGGGGTGGCCCCGACTCCTCCCCACGCTCCGGTTCTTCCTTCTATAGAGTGACTCTCAGAGCTTGGCCCTGTCCTAAAGGAACTTCTAACCTTTTGCTCTGACTGTCCGCACTCCACAGTTTTTCCTTTGGAGTAATGGATACCGCCCAAACTTTGTAATTTATCTTTACACGAATGGACGGAGTTTCCAACTTTGAAGATTTTAGACGAAAGCTAACGAGGAAAACCTAGGACAACTGGAAAGTACAGAAGCAGTGTATGGTTTTTTTCTGCTGAAAGCTGGTAAAGCTTTTATTTGTTAAACACCTAAAACATTTCCAGTAAAGTCAGAGAAAACAAAACAAGACTGCATACTGTCATCACTATTATTTGATACTGTTCTGGAGTTACTGGCCTATGCAATTAGATAAGAGAAAGAGGAAAAAAATCCTAAAAATTGGAAAGAAAATTGTCATTTGCAAATGATATGCTTTTATATGTGGAAAGTCAAAGACAGTCACCTATAAAGCTCTTAACTAGAGGTGACTAAACAATAGTTTTTTCTCATGCAAATAAAAATCAGAAAGTTATCAATTTTATACACAAAGGAGAAGACACAAATAAGTGAATAGAGATTCTCTTGACTAAGAAAATTAAACATAATAAAGGTAAGAATTTCCCCCCAAATTAATCTATCAATCTGGAAATTAAACTGGCGATTCAGGTGGTAAAGAATCTGCTTACAATGTGGGAGATCTGGATCAGATCCCTGGGTTGGGAAGATCCTCTGGAGACGGAAACTGGCTACCCACTCCAGTATTCTGGCCTGGAAAATTCCATGGACTATATAGTCCATAGGGTCCCAAGGAGTTGGACAGGACTGAGCAACTTTCACTTTCACTTAATATAAATATCAATTTTTTTTTCAAAACAGTCTAGTTATAGTCTATTTAGAAAATAATCAAGTAAGACTATCAATTAAAAAAAAAAGAGTTCAGTCAGTTCAGCTGCTCAGTCGTGTCTGACTCTCTGCAACCCTATGAATCACAGCACCACCAGGCCTCCCTGTCCATCACCAACTCCCAGAGTTCACTCAAACTCATGTCCATCGAGTCAGTGATGCCATCCAACCATCTCATCCTCTGTCGTCCCTTTCTCCTTGTGCCCCCAGTCCCTCCCAGCATCAGAATCTTTTCCAATGAGTCAACTCTTCACATGAGGTGGCCAAAATATTGGAGTTTCAGCTTCAGCATCAGTCCTTCCAATGAACACCCAGGACTGATCTCCTTTAGGATGGACTGGTTGGCTCTCCTTGCAGTCCAAGAGACTCGCAAGAGTCTTCTCCAACACCACAGTTCAAAAGCATCCATTCTTCAGCGCTCAGCTTTTTTCACAGTCCAACTCTCACATCCATACATGACTACTGGAAAAACCATAGCCTTGACTAAACGGACCTTTGTTGGCAAAGTAATATCTCTGCTTTTCAATATGCTGTCTACGTTGGTCATAACTTTCCTTCCAAGGAGTAAGCGTCTTTTAATTTCATGGCTCCAGTCACCAGCCCCCAGATTTTGGAGCCCCCCAAAATAAAGTCTGACATTGTTTCCACTGTTTCCCCATCTATCTGGCAGGAAGTGATGGGATCAGATGCCATGATCTTAGTTTTTGAATGTTGAGCTTTAAGCCAACTTTCTCACTCTCCTCTTTCACTTTCATCAAGAGGCTTTTTAGTTCCTCTTCACTTTCTGCCATAAAGGTGGTGTCATCTGCATGTCTGAAGTTATTGATATTTCTCTCGGCAATCTTGATTCCAGCTTGTGGTTCTTCCAGCCCAGTGTTTCTCATGATGTAGTCTGCATATAAGTTAAATAAGCAGGGTGATAATATACAGCCTTGACGTACTCCTTTTCCTATTTGGCGCCAGTCTGTTGTTCCATGTACTGTTCTAACTGTTGCTTCCTGACCTGCATATAGGTTTCTTAAGAGTGGTGAATGGAATAAGCCTCAATGGATAATAAATATAACATCACAGTAACTGAAACAGTTTTGATCAACACCAAAATAGATAGGTTCAATGGATCAGAATGGAGATTTCAAAAATAGAGATATACATGCAGAAATTTAATTCATGGCTTTAAAAAAGTATTATTTTAAAATAATAAAGGAGGAACTTATGGGTTATTCAGTGAATGTTTTAGGGTCATGAGTAGGCATCTGTGAAGTCTTATCTCCTTTCATCAAAATCAGTTCTATATGAATTAAATAAGTTTAAAGATACAACTATGAAAATACTAGGTAAAAGAATGAGAGCATGACATTTAAATAACTATGGAATAGAGAAAGATTTCCTAAGCATTATTTGAAAACTAGGAAATCATAGAAGAAAAAATTGAGCAATTTGATTACATAAGAATTAAAACATTCTGTAGATAACAAAACATTCTGTAGATAACTGATAAAAATATTTGCAATGGTTTGGCCACAGAGACCTGATCTCCTCACTAGATAAAAAGCTTTTAAAAATTATAAGGAAAAGAAAATCACCAATAGAAAATTGAGCAGGGAGATTAATAGATAACTGTCTTCTAGTCTTTCAAACATTTAGAAGAGGTTCATTCTTACTCTCAAACATTTTTTTAAAAAGTAAAAATCAAACCGACAGCAAGACATTTTTCATGAGTTAGTTAACCCGCACCCCCAAATCAGTTTTAAAGAACACTGTAGCCATATGTATCAAAATTCAATTGCTCACACTCTTTAGTCAGTCCTTCTCTAGGAATTTATAAATATACTGCTACATGGGTATTAGATGATGCAAGGATACATCATTTCCAAAATAAATATGTTCCACTGTGTTTTATGCATCATTGTAGAGTTAATCATCCACCAGGTTCACCAAAAAACCTGGTCAACGTCTCCTTTTCCGTCAGCCCCAATAACCAGTCTACCACCAGGTACCACTGATTGTACACCTAAATCTCCACTCAGCTGTATTTGTATTTAAGCCTTCATTTCTGCCCTAATCTAGGCTCTTATAGTCTCCATTATAGCCACTCTTCCTGCCCCCAGGGATATGAGCAGACTGAAGCTAGATTATTTCTTCTTAAACTACAGATTTAATCACATTCATTCACCTGTTTAAAATTCAGTGGATTCCTGTTGCCCTTAAGTTAAAATCCAAACATTTAATCCCTGATTTTTGAGAAACTTCATCTCTTGGTCCAATAGGGGTCTAACTGGTCTCAATAGTCTGCCAAAGAGCACAATGTTTAAATAACTGGGTGAATGGTTGTAGTCTAAAGGAAATCCCAGATAGACAGGGTGTTGAGTTCTAATAAAACAAGATACAGGTGTATGTCAGTGCTTGCAGAGTTGGAGATGGTATGAAGGATTCTTGGAATTGAAAGATGCTTAATTCTGCAGATGAGGCTGGATCCAGAGCTCTGGAGTGGGAATGGGCAGCTGGTGATGGATGAGGCACCTACTCCTGCTTGGTTGTTGCATACAGCTCTGGAAGGGGCTGGTTTTGCATTGCAGCCAGAGGGTCAGAATAGCCTTTCCCAGTTTACTTTTGAGAAGAAAGAGCTTTCTCCTCATACAGTTCAACCAATTGCCCAAATAATGCTTGCCTACTGGTTCACTACTGCAAAAGAAATTCTGCCTTAAAATATTCAGGTGCTTAGGAGGACCTACTCAATTAACATTCAAAGATAAAGAGTGATATCAAGCCATTTAAAGAAATGTAGTAGCTTTAAAAAAGGATTTGAAGGAAAAACTTTAAAAGTTGATACATGTGTGTTTATATATATATATATGGATACACAAATTTATATGAAATAAGAAACCTTAAGAGCATGGCACTGGAGGGCATAGAAGAGTTCCTGGAAATTTGGCTTGAGATTTTTTTTTAAACCACATAAAAATTATAAAATGCTCACTTTCAAAAACAGCGTAGACCATTCAATCAATAGAGAGCATATTGGTAGTATAAAGAATGAATACAAAGGTGTGGGAATCATGAATAAAAATATTTAAAAATATTAAGGCACATCGAGGAAGTCCAATATGAGAATAATATGCAGGCTCAAAGCAGTTTTAGAAGAAAAAAACAGCAAAAAGATTTTTAAAAAACTTCTGAGCTATCATATTTGAATTTTCAGATTTAAAATGGAGAGTGTATATATGTAAGAGAGTTCCAGAAAAACATCTATTTCTGCTTTATTGACTATGCCAAAGCCTTTGACTGTGTGGATCACAATAAACTGTGGAAAATTCTGAGAGAGATGGGAATACCAGACCACCTGACCTGCCTCTTGAGAAATCTGTATGCAGGTCAGGAAACAACAGTTAGATCTGGACATGGAACAACAGACTGGTTCCAAATAGGAAAAGGAGTACGTCAAGGCTATATATTGTCACCCTGCTTATTTAACTTCTATGCAGAGTACATCCTGAGAAACGCTGGACTGGAAGATACACAAGCTGGAATCAAGATTGCCGGAAGAAATATCAATAACTTCAGATATGCAGATGACATCACCCTTATGGCAGAAAGTGAAGAGGAACTAAAAAGCCTCTTGATGAAAGTGAAAGAGGAGAGTGAGAAAGTTGGCTTAAAGCTCAACATTCAGAAAATGAAGATCATGGCATCCGGCCCCATCACTCCATGGGAAATAGATGGGGAAACAGTGGAAACAGTGTCAGACTTTATTTTGGGGGCTCCAAAATCACTGCAGATGGTGACTGCAGCCATGAAATTAAAAGACGCTTACTCCTTGGAAGGAAAGTTATGACCAACCTAGATAGTATATTGAAAAGCAGAGATATTACTTTGCCAACAAAGGTCCATCTAGTCAAGGCTATGGTTTTTCCAGCAGTCATTTATGGATGTGAGTCAGACTGTGAAGAAAGCTGAACGCCGAAGAATTGATGCTTTTGAACTGTGGTGTTGGAGAAGACTCTTGAGAGTCCCTTGGACTGCAGGGAGATCCAACCAGTCCATTCTGAAGGAGATCAGCCCTGGGATTTCTTTGGAAGGAATGATGCTAAAGCTGAAACTCCAGTACTTTGGCCACCTCATGTGAAGAGTTGACTCATTGGAAAAGACTCTGATGCTGGGAGGGATTGGGGGCAGGAGGAGAAGGGGACGACAGAGGATGAGATGGCTGGATGGCATCACTGACTCGATGGACGTGAATCTGAGTGAACTCCGGTAGTTGGTGATGGACAGGGAGGCCTGGCGTGCTGTGATTCCTGGGGTCGCAAAGAGTCAGACACGACTGAGCGACTGAACTGAACTGAACTGAGTCTCCCAGTTCATCTCATGCTCCCCTTCCCTGACCCCATGTCCACATATCTGTTCTCTGTCTGCCTCTCTATTTCTGCCCTGCGAATTGGTTCATCTACACCACTTTTCTTGATTTGAGATGTGTGTTAATGTACACTGTTTTTCTCTTTCTGACTTACTTTACTCTGTAAGACAGATTTTACACCCATTCATATCTCTACAAATGACTCAATTTTGTTCTGTTTCATGGCTGAGTAATATTCCCTTATGTATATGTACATCTTCTTTATCCATTCATCTCTCAGTGGGCATTTAAGTAGCTGTTATGTCCTGGCTATTGTAGATAATGCTGCAATGAACATTGGGGTACATGTCTTTCTAAATTATGATTTTCTAATGCTATATGCCCAAGAGTGGATTTACTGGGTCATATGGTAGTTCTATTTTTAGTTTTTTTAGGAACTTCCATCCTGGGTAAAATAGGTAGCTAGTGGGGACCTGCTCTACAACAGGGAGCTCAGCTGTGAGCTCTGTGATGACTAGAAGAGTGGGGTGGGGAAGGGGGGACGTTCAAGAGGAGGGGCTACATGTTTACATAGAGCTGATTCACTTCATTGTACAGCAAAAAGTAACACAACATTATAAAGCAATTATACTCCAATAAAAAAAGTTTTCAATGGTAAGCAGGTTCCAAGAACCTTTTTTTTTAAACAAAGAATCATGTCCCATACATATCCCAGAGACCTGTTTGAACTTGCATAAATTTATAATCATATAAATTTTTATATATATTTTAAAAAGATCATACTTTTACAAGATTTTTTACAAGAAAAAGAAGCAGGCAGATGTCAAACTTCTTATTTGTACCCTTGAAATCTAAAAAAAAAGTGAAAATATTTCCAAACCATTAAAAGATTAAAAGAATCCAATTCCCAGATCAGATTCTGTTAATATTTGAGTTTATGAAGATATTTATAACAGTGTTTGTTATTATTTTAAAACATGGTAAAATGCTTGCATGTCCAACAGAGGTAAAACATTTAAATAAATTGGGATATGTGCATGTTATAGCCAAACTTTAAAATGATGGGAAAAATCCATAAGATTTATAGTTAAAAGGAAAACTGGAAGTAATCCATGGATTAACAAATTGTACTGTATCCATCCATACAATGAAATATTCCTCAGCAACAAAGGAAAGTTTGAAGTATATGCAACAACATGGATAAATGTCTGTTAAGAATATGCTGAGCAAAGAAGCCAGGCACAAATAAATCAGTTTTATTTTGTTTATATGAAGTTCTAGAAAAGCATGATTAATCCTAGTGACAGAAGGCAGATCAAAGATTGCCTGGGGGTAGGAAGAGGAAATTGATGGCAGAAGGTTAAGAGGGAACTTTTGGGGGGTGATGGACATCTTCTGTATCTTGATAATGGTTGCTCTTCTACAGGTGTACACATGTGCAGAAGTCATGGAACTGTACACTTAGTGGTACACTTAAAATGTGTGTGTTTTAGTGTGTAAATTTTACCTCAGAGAAGTTGGTTTTTCAAAAGCTTTGCTACTTCATAATGGGGGATAAGAGCATATACATGCTTTTTAAAAACCTGCTTTTGACTACTGAAATTTTAACTACTGGTTATTTCATAATTACCCCAAATATTCACATATTGCTCTACATAGCTCTAAAAATATGATAAATCCCAGTTTTAAAGCAACAGTAGGTCCATCATTTGCAGTATCATTCTGTCATTAACTCATGTCTGGAAAATATTTTAAAATACAGGAAAATGCTCTTGTTCTCTCTAACAGGAAGTAAAACTGTATTTAAGATCCTAGTTTAGTAAATACACAGTATTTCTTTATGCTTGTTTGTACATTTTTCAGATATTTTACAGAAAAGCCATATTGCTTTATAATTAGAATAATGAGTTTTTTTTAATCTTTTGGTCTGATCATGCCAATTAAAGTGGACATTTGCCAACAATTAATATGAAAGTTTTTAAATACTATTGCATTTTGAAATTGAATGGTTTCACTTTTGGAGGTATATTAATTCAGCCTAAGTTCTGAAATTTGAAGATGCGTGTTCATCAATGGGCATTAATGAGTACATTGTGTATAATTTGGTGTTGTGTGTATTTATAGTTCTACTTAGGTTCATGTATACATCTACATTTTATTTTTAAAACATTTATTTATTTGGCTGCGTCGAGTTTTAGTTATAATCCTGATGCATGCAGGATCTTTCATTGGGGCCATGGGCTTAGCTGACCTGCTGGGATGGAATTTAGTTCCCAGACCAGGGATCCTCTACATTGGAAGGCAGATTCTTAACCACTGGACTACCAAGGAAGTTCCTACACCTACATTTTAAATGCCTGAAAATGATTAAAAAAAAAAAAAAGGCAATAGGTAATATATGACAGTTGAGTAATTTTACCTTTTAGTTTTATTTAGGACCAAAGGGTTAGCATAGGACAGGACTTCATGGATTGTCTAGGTCAACTTCCCAGTTTCATAGCTGAGAAAGCTAAGGCCAAATTATCAAGCCAGCTAGAGGCAAGGTAGGTTCCCATGCTGAAAGATCACATGTTAGATTTTGCTCTGATATGGTAGGAAAAAAATGAAAGTGTTACTCTCTCAGTCATGTCCCACTCTTTGCAACTCCATGGATGGTATGTAGCCCACTAGGCTTCTCTGTTCATGGAATTCTGGAATGGGTAGCTGTTCCCTTCTCCAGGGTATCTTCCTAACCCAGGGATTGAACCTGGGTCTCCTGCATTGCAGGCGGATTGTTTACTGTCTGAGGCACCAGGGAAGCCCTGATATGGTACAGTAGGCCTGAATTTGAGGATGATTACCTTGGAGTTCTTCTGATCCACACTTTCTTCAAATAATTTATTTCACTATATGGTCAGGCAGAACAGTATAATGTATCTCAAATAGTTACTCATTCATAAATAAAAAACATTTAAGATGTCTATTGATATAAGTGCCTGTCTTCATCTTCATTAGAAAATGTGCAGATACCAAGAAAAGAAAGTGTTCAGGGAGAGGGGCATAAAACTCCGAAGAAAGCGAATTGGGAAAAAATGAAGTAAAAAGGGAATGAAGTAAGTGTGGCATTCAGAGTACAGGAAGAATCTTTAATGTTGTGTACTAGGCCATTTTTAAGTTCTTTAAAATTTTAATTAATACTCTCAAAGTCCCAATGAGGTGAATATGATTATTATCACTCTTGTCCTGTGAGCAAAGTCAGGAGGCCCAGTGTGAGTAAATAGCTTTGCCAAAGTCACACAGCAGTGAGTGGTACCCAATAGCCTAACTCCAAAGCATAACTCTAAAACACAGAAGCTAAATTGTCTTTCAGAATTAATCACTTGGTTGATTTGGTGAAGTTTAAAATTCCCAGTTTGACCATATCAAAAACAAGAGATAAAATACTTGCCAATGACCTTTTTCAAGTGGACTTATTTCAGTTAGCATCAACAAAGCTTAATGAGCAATTCTCTGTGCAAGACTTAGCACCAAGTGTAGGAAGTTTTAAGGAATTAAGCTTTTTTGAAGCTTTGCAAAAGGACAGTTTGATAATAGCCCAAAGTACTATTGGTTTTAAGATTTTTCTCCCACAATTTTATGTCACACAGTAATAATCTGCCATTAATGATGAGAGTTTTTGTAACAGTTTAGAAATCACTTTTTCACGGGTAATACGTCATTTAATCTCCGTCATAATCCTAGGATGGACTCTATTACTACTGTTGTTTTTTTATTACTATGATTTTATTGTAGTTTAGACTTATGGTCCCAAAAGTTTAGTATCAGAAAAACTTGCAGGGCCTTTTAAAAACACAGGTCAGCAGATCTACCTCAACTCCATAGGTGACGGGTGGTGCCTGAAAATTTGTATTTATAACAAGTTCCTGGTTACTGAGGATGCTGTTGGTCAGGTACCACAGTGAGAACCAAACCACTGATTTAGAAAATCCTAACAGAGAATTTCGCCCCTTGCCTTAAGTGACTTCTAAGAGGAAGAAGCAGGCTTTAAATCCAGGTTTCTGTTTTCTAGCTCTCATGACCATTTTAAGATACTACTCTTTCTCATCTTCTCCTTTTCACCATGATTGACTATTAGCAGCCCTACAAATCACCTTTTAAACATTCTCATTTTCTTGCCTCACAAGAATTTCTGATTAAAAGTGAGATTTGAGTTTGATGAATTTTTCCCCTCTCAATATAACCATACCAGGTTTTCAAAAGAAATTTGGGAGAAATTCATGTAATAGCCATATGCTTTGAAATATCAATTTAGTCTTTAAAGTGTATCCATTGGGAAGTAATTTTATTCTTGTAATCTATCTTGTGTGGCCTTAAATGCTTGGTTCTTAAAAGACTGCAGTGTAAAAAATTAACATTTTAGAGGAAATATACTAGTATTGCTACTAAGTACATAATGTACCTATTTTATTTAACTGTTTAAATCAGATGTTTCATTGTTTCTTTAAGTTTGTGTAAAATACCCAACAATCTGCCCCCAATTCAAAGAGAGATGGAAACATCGCTGTTTGGATATTTTTCTATTTATCATTTGTGGTATTTGTATTTACTCAGAGGATGGTGGAAAAGTGACATTTGTGTACAGCTTATTTTTGTTTTGTTTTCTATTTGGAAATAATGTCAAACAGAAAATTTGCAAGAGTAGCACAAAAACGTCCATGTACCCTTTACCCAGATTCACCAATTGTTAACACTTTGCCCCATTTATCATTTGCTCTTTTCCCATATATGTGTGTGCATTGCTGTTTTTCTGAACAGTTGAAATTTGCACACACCATCTCTCTCTCTCCCTAAATACTTCATTGTGTAGGTCCATTTATTGGAAATTTCTACTATACAGTTGCTGCTTTTTCCTTCCCTAGAAATATGCAATCTGTGGGAATACGTTAAATCTTACAAACATCCTGCTTTTCTGCAGAATCAGACACAACTGAAGCGACTTTGCACGTAATATACTTGAATTAGTCAAACTTTCCCTCTCCAGCCTCAACTTTAACTGTGTAGTTGGATTCATTTATTATCACTTATTTCCAGTGTTAGTTTTTTGAGGTTGTTACTGTTGTCCCTGTTGTTTTGGGCGCCCCCCCCCCATCTTTGTTGATTTAATTTTGATTTTTGAATATGTAGAGCTTCTCGAAGTCAAAAACAAATAGAAAGATATATTTAGAGAAGGTTGATCCTTCCCACATGCCTTTCATCCCAGTCTCCCCATGCCTTGCATGGAACCAGCTTCATTTTTTCCTAGTTTGTCTCTTGAGTGTTTCTTTTTGTTTGCAAAGAGGAGCAGTTTCTTTTTTGTAGTGGGCAAAGAAATTTTAGATGTATTATAGGACTGTTAAATTGGAAATGGAAAGGGAGAAATCTGGGGTGGTAGATTGAGAATATGTATTGTTGGCATTGTATTTTCAGGGTAAATTAGAAGAAGTGAAATTACTAGGTTGTTAAATACTGTCAAATTCTCTTATAAAAGGAATATACCACTTTGGACTCCCACCAGAAGTGCATTCATGCCTGTTTCCCACACCTCTATCAACAAAACATATTGTCAAGTATTTGATTTTTATCTGTTTTGTCAATTTGATGGTGGTGGTTTAGTTACTAAGTCATGAGAGTCAGCTCTTGAGACCCCATGGACTGTAGCCTGCCAGGCTCCTCTGTCCATGGGGTTCTCAGACAAGAATACTGGAATGGGTTGCCATTTCCTTCTCCATGGAATCGTCCCAACCCAGGGATTGAACCCGGGTCTCTTGCATTGCAGGCAGGTTTTTTACCAACTGAGCTATGAGGGAAGCCCCTGTCAATCTGATGGGACAGGAAGTATCTCTTGCATTTCTCTACTCATAAGCTATAATTTTTCATCTTTCTGTGAATTATATGTTCAAATCTGTAGGATTTTGGTGGTTTTGTTTTTTCAGTTAAAAGTCTTTGTGTATAATATATGAGATCTTTTAAAGTTGCTGCCGCTGCTGCTGCTAAGGCGCTTCAGTCGTGTCTGACTCTGTGCGACCCCATAGACGGCAGCCCACCAGGCTCCCCCGTCCCTGGGATTCCCCAGGCAAGAACACTAGAGTGGGTTGCCATTTCCTTCTCCAATGCATGAAAGTGAAAAGTGAAAGTGAAGTCGCTCAGTAGTGTCCGACTCTTCGCGACCCTATGGACTGTAGCCCACCAGGCTCCTCCGTCCATGGGATTTTCCAGGCAAGAGTACTGGAGTGGGGTGCCATTGCCTTCTCCGCTTTTAAAGTTATGTTGCTGTTTTTCAATCACTAAGTCATGTCCAAGTCTTTGCAACCCCACAGACTGCAGCACTGCAGGCTCCTCTGTGAAGGAGTTCTTGGGCCTAGAAAAGAAAACAATGGTCTCAAAGGCCCTTGCTGAATCATCTAACTTCGGGGAAAATAAAACCGAGCTTTAAGTCCTGACCTGATGCTCCGGGCCGGTTACATCTACCTGGAACTTTTCACCCTCTGCCCAGAAACCTCTCACCCCCTACATCTGTCCATCACTTATCGCCCCCTGACCAGGGGACTTACCACCCCCAGTGCAACTACAAATGCCATCTCAACTAAAGATTACCCAAAACGTTCCGCCTGACTAACGTTTCCCTTATCGCTTCTACAAACCTCCCTTTCAATATGAAGCCTTCTCTAGAGCTCAGCCTGGTCGTTAGGCTGACTGTCGCCCCTCCTTGCCTAAATAAAGGTGACCTACCTCCGTTGAGGTTGTCTCTCCTGCTTTTCTGCCTCGGCCTGAATTATACCTTACGTTCTTGGTGCTGAAACCCGGGAGAGGGCGAGACTCTCGCTCTCACTCTTGCTCTCTCTCCCTCTCATTATTTTCCCTTAGCCTGGAATCTGGGATGCCTAGTGCCTTCGTGAGCGGTGCAAGCCTTGTGCTAAGGCTTTATTGATGCTTTGCGATCCCCCAGGCCTCCGGCTCTACCCCCTTTCCCTCTGTCTGATGACCTCTGGAATAGGGAACTCTTGCCATTCGACCGCTCTACGTGCTACACTCCACTCAAGCCAGCCCCAAGATTAAGGTAAGATCCGGACGGTGTTCTAGAGGTGCCCTAGAACAGTCCTCTCCAGATCCCGGGGACCCCCAGCCTAAGGCCACCCTGTAAGGGATGGTGGGGGACACTCCACCTTGACACAGAGCTCCCTTCTCATAACTCCTATTGTGACTATGGGTGACGACTTGAACTCCCAATAGGAGCCTCTGCTTGCCTTTTGATTATGGGGTCTGGCCAATATGTCCCAAAGGTGGGGCCCTCTGGTCCTGCCACCTGTGGCCTGTGTTCTTAAAAATCTCAACCCACTCTTACTCACTGAACTCAAAGCTAACTGCTTAAAACAACTGTGTATACAGATCTGGCCTCAGTACCAATTGGACAATCAAGACCACTGGCCTGAGTTCGGCACATTTGACTTGAACATTCTTCAAAATCTTACCGACTTCCTTAAACGGAATGGCAAGTGGTCAGAGGTCCCATATGCCCAAGCTTTTTGGGCCCTTTGGAGCAGGCCCTCCCTATGCAAGGCCTGCTGCATCCATGAGAGCCTTCTATGCACCTTGCCTCCCAAGCAAAAGGACTCTTCTTCTTCAACTAACCACCAATCATGAACTTCCGCACCCCTGGAGTTCGACCCTACCAGCCACACTGCCAACCCTCTCCTTCCCCCTCATCGAACTCACCTCCTGGCCCCAAAACCTCTCCTAACTCCCCTTCCACCCCGCTACCCCATCTCCCCGACTCCCCCTGCCCCTTCCCCTGCCCCCTGCCCCCTGCCACACGGTCACCTACCCAACACATGTTTCCCCTGAGAGAGGTGGCAGGACCAGAGGGCCCCACCTGAGTCCACGTGCCATTTTCATTGTCAGACATGAGCCAGATAGAAGAAAAGTTAGGATCATTTTCTGAAAATCCTACCAGATACACAAGAGAATTCCTGAGACTCTCCCAAGCCTGTAACCTCACATAGAGTGACATATATTTTGTCTTAAATGCCACTCGCACCCCAAATGAAAAAGACCATATCTGGCAAGCAGCAAAAGCGCACGCCAATCACTTACATAACCAAGAGCAGGACAGTCCAGTTGCTGATGAGGCGGTGTCTCAATTAGATCGCCACTGGACATACCAGCCTGGTGACCCAGGTATGAGGAGACTCAATCACATGATTACCTGCCTTCTAGAAGGAATGCAGAAAAAATACTCATATCCATGTCAATTATGATAAAGTCAGGGAAATCACCCAAGGGGCAGACAGAAATCCAGCCTTATTCTTGGCACACCCCATAGAGGCAGTCCAGAAGTAGACCAACCTAGATATCACCACCCCTGCTGGGTTACTCTACCTTCATGTTCATCAGCTAGGCCACCCCTGACATTAGACGCAAGCTTCAACAACTAGAGAAAGGCCCTGAGACCCCCCCAAAGAGACCTTCTAGAAGTAGACTTCAAAGTGTTCAATAATAGAGAGGAGGCTAAGAGAGAAAAAGACCGTGAGAGGAAAGCTAAATATGCCTTTTTGGTGGCAGTGATTAAGGGAAGAGATCAGCCTGGCCCAAGTCATCCCAGACCAGGGCTTAAGACTGCTCCCCGACCCCCTCACCCTGCTTCTGAGGCAACCAAACAGGACACTGGGCAAAGGCATGCCTGATCCCACAGCCAGCTACAAAAGCGTGCCCAATCTGTGGTCAGTGGGGAAACTGGAAGATGGACTGTCCCCAGGGATGCCCTGGCACCCCTGGGGAGGTCCCCACCTTCCAGACCTGGAGAGTGGAATGTCCACAGGGATGCCCTGGCACCTCTGGAGAGATCCTCACTTCTCCCCAGAGCCCCAGCCCAACCCTACGAGAGTTGTTCCAATGATGGGACCTGGGTTCCAGTCCCCCAGTCCGTGTCCTGGACACGAGCTCAGAACTTAGGGGTAGACAGGGTAGTGGCTGGGAAAAAGACCTCCTTTATAGTGGACACTAAAGCCGCTTTCTCTCTCTTAACTTCCTGCTCTGGCCCAACTCAAGAGTCAGAACTCACAATCAAAGGGGGTCTCTAGAGTTTCCTTAAGGCCAAAATTCAGTCCTCCATTACTCTGTCAATTTGGAAAATCAACCCTCATACACTCATTCCTCATAATGCCTCAGTGCCCGATGGCACACCTAGGGAGAGATTTGTTATCCAAATTGGGGGTCTTTATTACCATACCTTCCCTCGATACACTCTCTATTCTGCATGCAGATGGCTCCTGGACTGTCCCTCTCCCTCCACCCCTGACCTTCCCTTGTATCTACTTGCCTTAGACTCCCAAGTCTGGGACACTGATCACCCATCCGTAGCCAAACATCATTCCCCAGTCCACATTACCCTAAAAGATCCCTCGACTATAGTCACCCAACAACAGTACTCTCTCACCCCGGAGACCCACAAGGGACTTAAGCCTATCGTAGACCATCTTCTTCAAGCCTCCATCTTAATTCCTACCTGTTCACCACACAACACCCCTATTCTGGCAGTAAGGAAGGGACCAAACTCTCGGAGATTGGTCCAGGATCTGTGAAAAATCAATGAGGCCATCACGACATTCCCAGCAGTCCCTAACCCTTACACCCTTCTGTCCGCCATACCCCTGAGTGCAACCCGCTTCACCGTATTAGATCTCCAAGACGCCTTTTTCACCATCCCCCTCGACCTCCTCTCCCAACTCCTTTTCACCTTCACTTGGCAAGACCCTGAGACCCGTGTTTGCCAACACTAACATGGACAGTTCTCCCCCAGAGGTTTAGAGACAGCCGCCACATTTTTGGACAGGCTTTACAAAAAGACCTACGGACACTCGACCTAGCCCCGAGTCATCTCCTCCGATACCTCCTCTTTTGTAGCCCAACCCGAAAATTCTGCCTCCAACATACTGCCAAACTCCCCGGGACCCTGGGATCCTGGGGTTATCGGGTATCCCAAACTAAGGACCAAATAGCCCAGACAAATGTCACCTGCCTGGGACTCTCCATATCCCACCAACAAAGAACTCATGCCCCAGATAGAATTCAGACCTTAATTAACTGTCCACTTCCAAAAACGAAAAGGGAGCTCCTGTCTATCCTCGGCCTCCTCAACTTTTTCTGTATCTGGATTCGTAACTTTTCCCTGATGCAAAGCCACTCTATGAGGCAACTAAAAGATGTCTGGATGAGCCCCTCTTTAACCCCTCTTCACTGGCCAATCCTCTTCGCCAGCTCACCCAGAGCCTCCTCCGAGTGCCAACACTCCACCTGCCAGATCACACCAGACCATTCTTTCTCTTTGCCCATTCCAACCAAGGACAGGCCCTGGGACTTCTGTGTCAGCGGGACAGGGACACCTGGGCTCCCATAGCCTATCTGTCAAAACAGCTTGACATGGTGACCAAGAGGTGGCCTCCCTGTTTACAGGCCATGGCTGCAATTGCAGCCCTCGTACCCAAAGCAAATAAACTCTCCAGACATGCCCCTTTAACAGTCTCTTCACACACCTTCCAAGACTTAATATCACATCGGGCTTTCCTCTCCCTTCTGCCTTCCAGGGTACAGGTCCTACATGCCTTTCTCCTCAACCCTCAGCTCTCATTCTCCCCCTGCTCTCCCCTTAACCCCGCCAGCTTGTTACCCATGTCCTCTACAAGAGACCCCCTCCTGCATAGCTGCAGCCTAACAATAGATCTTACCCAAAACCCCTTCCAACATATAACAGATCAGCCCATCCTAGACCCAGACACCCCACATTGGTTCATTGATGGCAGCTCTCAAAAATCCCCACCCTTTACAGCAAGATATGCCATCATCCAGGGGAACCTTTGTCACAGTCATGGAAACCAGACAATTGAAGCTTCATCTCTACCACCTCATACCACCCCCCAACAGGCAGAACTGATAGCTCTCACTAGAGTTTTGACTCTAGCTAAAAATCTAAGGGTTAATATCCACACAGACTCCAAATATGCCTATAACATACTTCACACAAACATCCTAATATGGAGAGAAAGAGGTTTCCTAACCCAAAAGGGATCCCCCATTATTAATTCAGACCTGATCCACAAACTTCTAGAGGAAGCACTCTTACCAAACAAAGCCACTATCCTCCACTGTAGGGGACATCAAAAGGGAAGTCTCATGCCAACCTATATAACAATGCCGCAGACCAGAAGGCAAAGGAGATAGCCCTGTCCCTTCCCCTCCTCCAGTCCCCTGTCATCTTAGCCATGACTCCATCCAACCCTCCCACCACCAGAGAAATCCTCTCTTATCTACACTCACTGTTTCATCCCTCATCCAAGATACTCCAACAGTTCCTCCATAACCACTTCCCCATATCAACTGCGGACCAACAATATTTAGATAACCTTACCCGCTCCTGTCAGACATGTCAACGTACTAATCCCAATTCCAACCTTAAACCTACATCCTTTCCAACCCATCAAATGCGAGGCAGCCTCCCAGCACAGGATTGGCAGATACACTTTACTCATATGCCCCCACTTCGGTGAGTCAGATACCTCCTGGTCCTTGTGGGATTGGTAGAAGCATTTCCCACCACAAATAAAAGAGCCCACACCTTGACCCAAGTCCTCCTCACAGATATTATCCCCAGGTTTGGCCTACCTTTATCCCTACAGTCTGATAATGGCCTGGAATTTACATCACAAGGTCACCCAATAACTTCTCCAATTCTTACAGATACCCTGGAAATTTCACTTTCCATATTGTCCCCAGTCCTCAGGAAAGGTAGAAAGGATGAATAGAATAATCAAGGAAACTCTGACCAAACTATCCCTTGAGGAACATCTGGGTTGGATTAAACTTTTGCCCATTGTTCTCCTCTAAGTGCGGGCTTTGCCCAGAAAGCCCCTGGGGCTGAGCCCCTTTGGGGTGATGTACGGAAGGCCCATGCTCCCTCCTGGATTCCCCCTGAATCTCCTCCCATACCAAGCTTCCTACACGCCCCTCTGCTGGCGGAACTCCGCGATGCCCTCTGAAAGTACATCAACCACAACTTGCCCGCCCCTGACCCCCAAGCCCCCTTGCCCCCTTTACAAATTTGGTATATGGTCTACCTGTCTAATAATCCCCAGGGTGACCTAAGTGGCAGGGACCATTCAAAATCATCCTCCTTACCCCGACTGCAGCCAAACTCATCTCCTGGGTGACACCTCCCTCAGCTAAAATGGGTCACCTCGGATCCTGGGCTGCCCTCCTTAACTGACACCGATCAGGTCTCCCTATCAGGGACCACCTCCTTAAGAATTACCTGGTGACATCTCCTGCCAACCATCTGAGAGGACACTGAATGACCTGGACACTCCTCAACCTACAACTGTTCCTGCCCCAACTACTACAAGACCTCTGGACCAGCGCCCCGACAGGAACCTCCTTCAATGATCTGACCATGCTGGTGTCTCATCCGTGGCTCCTCTACAACCTAAGTCCAGACGAACCTGATTTCTTTACTCTCATTCTCTACCTCATTCTACATCCTAATGAACACTGTTGTTCCTCAGATTCAAGCAACCACCAACTTGGGGCCTTCCACCCCTCGCCCTGACTATCCTCTTCCCATCTCTCGAACTATAACTGTACTCTCAACCTTAGTCCATGCTGTAGGCCTAGCAACTGTCTTCCCTCAGAACGGGTCACCTGTCCTTCGTCCCTTCATCGGTATCACCTACGTTGTGAGCTGTGTTCTACTCCTAGGGTGCTGTCTCCTCTGGACTAACTGGCAGATCCATGACTCCCCTGTTCCTTATCCTTGCTGCATTCCAGAGCCTTCTGGCTAGTCCCTGCCCCTGCTCAGACATTTATTCCTATGTTCATCCCTCATGTTACAACAGGGCTCCAAGACCATGCACCATGAACCATGAACCTCGGGGTGGGGTGGGGTAGGGGGGAGGGAGGAGTCCAAATCCCTACTCACTGTTAAAGTACAGAAGAGAGGGAGTTTCGTGACCATCTGCTATAAGCCAAATGGAAGAAACATGTTTTTATCCCATTACCCACTGCGGGTACTCAGATAGTGGGGTGTGTACTAGATCAATATAGGGAAAAGAAACAAGAACAAGTCATAAAGAACATAATTTCCCAGTTACAGGCAACCTTGAGCCTCATAGACCGCTTTTCCCAATTACAGCCTCTCCTAAGACCTGCCTCTGACAACCAACACCTTACCCACCTTCTCAACTCTTCTTTCCAATTCTTCCAGTGCACACAACACATCCCAGTGTTGGATATGCATGTCACTGTCTCCCTCACCACACGTAGCAACTCCCTCACCCTCAACCTGGTTGTCACAGGGCAACTATACCTCCCCTCCCACACAAAAACCTCCCCTCCCCCACACAACTCATTGGGCCAGTCTCTGACAGCGTCCTTCTCTCAGCCTTTTCAAACCTAACCTGTATCATCTACTCTAGTCCCAACTACACTGGTCTTACAAACTCCGTTCCCTCCTTTTGTTCCACTTGGGTTCTCTGGAACAACACAAATAATTGCACCAACCCGGGAATCTTCATTCTCTGCAGGACCTACGCATGTACATGTCTCCCCTTTGACCCCCCTGGACCTTGCATCTTGGTCTTCCTGACCCTGGGTCTAACATTCCTCAAAGAAGAAGAGATAAAACAAATAGTCTACCCTCAAGGGGAACTTTCCCACCAAAAAAAAAAATGAGCTGTCGTAGCCGTGCTCCTGATTGGGACCAGCATAGCAGCAGCCCTCGGCACCGGGATTGGGGGCATCTCGACCTCAGCTCACTTCTACTACAAGCTGTCCCAAGAATTTAATGAGTATATGGAGCAGGTAGTGGAGTCCTTCGTTTCGATTCAAAGACAAATTAACTCATTAGCTTCTGTGGCCCTACAAAATGGGTGAGCCCTGGACCTTCTCCCGTGGAAAAAGGAGGGACCTGCCTTTTCCTAGGAAGGGACTGCTGCTCTTTTGTTAATGAAACTGGCATAGTCCAGGGCAAAGAACTTAGAGACAGAATCGAAAGCCACAGAAAAGAGTTTCAAAACCTTTACTCTCCCCAAAATCTGTTCTAACTGGCCCTCCCTTGGTTGCTCCCTTTCTTGGGGCCACTGGTACTTATCATTTTATTCCTCTTACTTGGTCCTTGTCTCTTCAATCTCTTTCAAAGGTTTCTCCAAGAATGGATTCGGGCCATCTAGGTCAAGACTATTCTTCTTGAGAGCCTCAACCCGGCCTCAGGTAAAGGAGACCCTGGGCCCTAGGACGATCCTCTGTTCCGGACCCAGAATGTCACCCCTATTCAACAGGAAGTAGCCAGAGAGATATGGCACCCTTTTCCCCACTTTTTATGATTTCAGGGCTCTGGAATGAAGGAGTCCTAGGGCCTAGAAAGGAAAAACAAGTGTCTCAAAGGCCCTTGCTGAATCATCTAACTTCAGGTAAAATAAAACCGAACTTTAAGTCCTGCCCTGATGCTCCGGACCAGTTGCATCTACCTGGGACTTATCACCCCCTGCCCAGAAACCTCCCACCCACTGTTCAACTACATATGCCATCTCAACTAAAGATTACCCCAAAAGTTCCGCCTGACTAATGTTTCCCTTATCGCTTCCACAAACCTCCCTTTCAGTATGAAGCCTCCCTGATCCCTCTCACGCTCAGCCTGGTCTGACTAGTCAGCCTAGGCTGACTGTCGCCTCTCCTTGCCTAAACAAAGGTAACCTACCTCTGTTGAGGTCGTCTTTCCTTTTCTGCCTCAGCCCGAAATGTATCTTACACTCTGTCCTTCAGTGTCTCCCAGAGTTTGCTCAAAATCATGTACATTGAATCAGTGATGCTATCTAGTCATCTCATCCTCTGTTGCCCCCTTCTCCTCCTACCCTCAGTCTTTCCCAGCATCAGGGTCTTTTTCAATGAATCGGCTCTTCACATTAGGTGGTCAAAGTTTCGGAGCTTCAGTTTCAGCATCAGTCCTTCCAATGAATATTCAGGGTTGATTTCCTTTGGAATTGACTGGTGTGATCTCCTTGTAGTCCAAAGGACTCTCAAGAGTCGTCTCCAGCACCACAATGCAAACACATAAATTCTCTGGCACTCAGCTGTCTTCCTTATTTATGGTCCAACTCTCACATTCATACATGACTACTGGAAAAACCACTGGGCTTCCCTGGTGGTTCAGACAGTAAAGAATTCTCCTGCAATGCAGGAGACCCGGGTTTATTCCTTGAGTCAGAGAGACTCCCTGGAGAAGGGAATGGTTACACCACAGTAATCTTGCCTGGAGAATTCCATGAACAGAGGAGCCTGGTGTGCTACAATCCATGAGGTCACAAAAAGTTGGACACTGCTGAGCAACTTACTCTTTCACTTTTCACTGGAAAAACCATAGGTTTGACTGTATGACCTTTGTCAGCAAAGTGATGTCTCTGCTTTTGAATATGCTGTCTAGGTTTGTCATAGCTTTCCTTCCAAGGAGCAAGGGTCTTTTAATTTCATGTCTGCAGTCACCATCTGCAGTGACTTTGGAGACCAAGAGAAAATATGTCACTGCTTCCACTTTTCCCCCATCTATTTGCAATGAAATGATGGGCTCAGATGCCATGATATAGGTTTTTTGAACATTGAGATTTAAGCTGGCTTTTTCAAAAAAGTGATATATATTGCAATTATTTTCTCCCAGTTTTTCATTTCCCTTCTGACTTTGCTATGTACTTATGCTGTGCAAATGATTTTAATTTGTCAGAAGTCAGATTTTTAAATTTTATTTTTTGATAATTGGATTTTTTTCCCTTTCCTTATCAGACATTTATTGAACATCTACTATAAACCAGTAGTTAATAATGAAGAAAACAAATGAGAGTCCAGCTGATCTTATGGAGTTTACCTTCTAGTTGAGGGAGAGAGACAATAAAACATCAATGAAGAAGATAGATTTCAGATAGTGAGTATCTGGATTTGGGAGTCATTGTTAGCTTTTTTCCTATTCCAAGGTTATAGAGAAATTCACTTTTAATAATAATACTTGTATAGTTTCTATATATTTAGAGTTTTTTGTAGGATAAAGGGTAACAGGATATAGATTTAGCATGCAAATATCATTAAGCATTTAACTACACAAGTCATAATGATTTGGAAGGTATTTTTTTATTGTTGTTGAGATATGGGGAGGTTTGAAATCAGATAGCCACCATTGTTTTCCAGTTGGAGATCTGATGCATTTATTTTAACATAATTAGAAATTCTTCAACAGAATATCTTTTTTGTGCTTGTAATGCAAAGAATGATATAGGAAAACTAATAGAATGCCTCTTTGTATTAAAAAATAAACTGAAACTCACTCTTCAGTGATAAACACAAATGCAAATGTGACTTTTATTGTCAACAATTTAATCTTCTGGGCTGATAAAAATGTCACCCTACTAAGAGAAAAAGCAAGAGAAATCTTTCAATTACCTAAAGAAAATTTTCCAATTTATGTTGTAAAATAATATTACATTATTTTAAAATTTTGGAGGAAAATATCAATAAAAAAGAAAAAAAATTTTCCATATTTCCACTGTTTTTCTTTTTTGAGGTAGTTGGGGTGTAGTCTCATTTAAGTCTTTGTATGCATACAAAACCTCACATAGGTAAAGCATATTATCTGTTCAATGTTATATTCTTCTCTTTTCAGTTAACATCGTATCCTAAACTTTATTAGTATTTGTGCAGTCTTCATCATCATTGTTGTCAGTAACCATTTAGAATTCCATTAGCTGATTTTTAGCATATTTTACTTAGACCTCACCTTATTGTTCTCATAGCCCTAGTACTGGTCTCTTTATTTCCACTTGACTCATATACAATCAGTTTTCTGGACATTGGCCTGAATAATCTTTTAGAAATTGTATCAGATCCCCCTGAAAGTATTTCATCTGTTTCCTTTGCACTTTGAATAAAATTCAGATTCCTTATCAAGACCTGCAGAACCACACACCAGTTGGTCCCCACCTGCTTTTCTCAGTTCTTACCACCTTTTCATTCTTTCTCATTGTGATTTGCAGAAGAGCCTCTTGGATCTTCCGAGAAGTACCAGTCAGTTTCTTGAGTCAGAATCCTAGCCCATGCTAGTCCCGCACTCTGTAGCAGGTTTCTCCCCACACCTTCACCTTCAGACTTCACCTGAAAGGTTACTTCTTCAGACTCCTTCCTTGATTCACCCTCTGTTCCTCTCAATTAAAACACTAATTAACATGCCTTTGAGTTAATTTGGATGTATATTAAAATTTGAGGACCACTGGTCTAGAAAATTGCTGTCTAATAAAAATATAACATGAGCCACATATGTAAAATTTTCCATAGCCACGTTTAGAAAGTACGATGAAAGAAGTGAAATTAATTTAAGGATATATTGTATTTACCTTGATCACTCAAAAATATAACTAGAACATGTAATGAAGATATCATTAATGAGATATTTTACATTACTTTTTGTTTGAAGTCTTCAAAACCCTGTGTGTATTTTTACATAACAATCCATCTTGATTTGTGTACTAAATTTCCATCAGAAAACCTGATCTGATTTTTGACTTCATAAAATTTCCAGTTGAAAAAGTAAATACACATAACAAAGTTGTTCCAAATATACTTAAAAGTTTTCCAATAAGTGAATGAAATAGCTATTTTGAAATTTTAATTTAAAAAAGTAGTTTATCAGTTGCACTAGCCACAGTACAAGGATCCAATAGATACATATGACTATTGGCTACCATATTGGATCTCACAAATGTAGAAAATACCTGAATGATACCATGAAGCTGCTTAACTGACTCTACACCTTGGGCACCAAATATTATATTAATGATCCTTTTCTGGCCTGGATGACTTTGCAATGTTTATGCCACCCTCAGAAAAAGTAAGTTCTGTGTTGGACTTCATCTTCATGGCATTTTATTTTGTATTTAATATCAACAGTGTATGTGATCAGCAGAGCTATAGTCATAGGCTTGTGATTTCATTGCAAGAGAGACTAGAATATTGAGTTTGGGGATCTTCCTTGAGAAGGTAGGTTTGCTTAAGTGGGAAATTTGCAAAACACTGGAGAAGCACTAAGAGGGTGCTGGGCAGTCAGAGAGGTATGGTAAATAGCCACTGCATGGCCCCATTACAGCCTAAGCTCTCAAAGATAGGAGCAATATCGATTCCATTCATGGCTATTTTATCCAAAGCTTTAAACATGATTTGGCTCAAATGGTTGTTCAATCACTTGATTCATATCAGAAAATGTCAATTAAGAAACGTAAAACACAAGTTCATTTCTGTGTCTGGGGAAAATCAGTTTTAATTTTACCCTCTTGTGAGGAAGATATATACTTATCTATTTGATTTTAACCTCTGTTACTGCTAGGATCATTTTTCTGAGATCTTCCAGGGATTTCTCCAGATGATAAATTATAAGTGGAACATGGATGATAGCAGAGCTGAAGGGCAGAATGACCTTGAGTACACACCAAAGAGTGATTTACCTGGTGATTTGGGAAGATATGTCAGTCAGGAAGCTTGCCAGCCCACAGACTCTTTAAAGAGAAACTGACTTGACTGCAATACTGCTCAAGGGAAACTGCAGGCAAGTGTTTTAGTACTCACTGGCATTTTCCCACCGTAGACTTTTTGATTGGATTAAAAAAGGGCATCTGAACCAAAAGTAGTGAATCCTTATATTAGCAAGCAGTGTATGGCATTACTTGGAACCAAATGGTAATTTTAGGCCACTAGATGAATTCAAATTAGAAATACCAAAATAATGAGACAGGTAATTGTGGGAGCTGGAAATGGAGGAGGGTGATGCTAGGAGACAGCAGATGGGTAGAAAGAACCATTTACTGGCCTAAGTTAGCAAAGGAGGAGCAATTATGAATAAACAGGAGGAAGGAGGTAGAGAAAAAGTGAACTTAATTGTACACGTGTGTACACACTGTCTTAGTCTGTTCAGATTGCTATAACAAAAATATGATAGACTGAGTGGTTTCTAAAAAAACCAGAAATTTATTTCTCAGGGTCCTGGAGGCTGGGAAGTCAAAGACAGCCCTACATATACATATATCCATTCTCCCCCAAACTCCCCTCCCATCCAGACTGCCTCATAACATTGAGCAGAGCTCCATGCGTTATACAGTAGGTCCTTGTTGGTTATCCATTTTAAATATAGCAGTATGCACATGTCCATCCCTAACTCCCTAACTATCCCCTCCCCTCATCCTTCACCTTGGCAACCATAAGTTTGTTCTCTAAGTCTGTGAGTCTCTGTTTTGTAAATAAGTTCATTTGTATCATTTCTTTTTAGAGTTTGCATATAAGGCGAACACTATTTATAATAGCCAAGGCATGGATAAATATCATATGACATTCCTTATACATGGAGTCTCTTTTATGAGGGCACTAATACCAGTCATGAAGGCTCCATCCAGATGACCTAATCACCTCCAAGAGACCCCACCTTTTAATACTATTTCTTTTAGGGATTAGGATTTCAACATAGATAATTTGGGGGAACACAATCATTTAGACCATAGCACAGAGAAACACAGACCTTTCCTGGTGGCTCAGTGGTAAAGAGTCACTCTACCTGCCAGTGCAAGAGAATGCCAGAGATGCAGGTTTTACCCCTGAGATGGGAAAATCTCCTGGAGGAAGAGTTGGCCACCAGTATTCTTACCTGGGTAATCCCAGGGACAGAGGAGCCTGGTGAGCTATAGTCCATGGGAGCACAAAGAGTCAGACACGACTGAGTACGCGCGCGCACACACACACACACACACACACACACACACACATATATGGTGCTGACTCTTTTCTTCTCCATGAATCATCTTTTCAGAACTTCGTATGAGAAACCTTTAACCTTAACTTAAGTTTAATGTCTAATTATCTTTTGGGTTTTGAGTCAGGGTCATCTCTATGGTGGAATTTCCCTGACTTGCCTGTGAAATCTTGCCTTCTGTGCTTCTTCCCCCAACTCCACCATTCATTTCTAACACATTTCACCACCAAAGTTGACTTATTTATTGATTGGCTTACTGTTTCCTGTCAACTACTCCATGTGAATACAAATCCCGTGAAGATAAAGACCCTAAATATCACATACGCTATTGTATGTGCCGTGTCCCCAGTGATCCCTGACATGTTGTGGGTGAGATATAGATATTTGCTACACAAAAACGTAGTAAGTATAAATTGATAATGACATGTATAATGTGATTGCTGGAGAGACAGTGAATGCTGAAAATAGTGAAATACTTGTGTGAAGATCAAGGGCTTTTACCACTGAGTTCCTCAGAGCCTCCTTGGCTCCTTCCGTTTCTCACCTCTCCTGAAGTCTGATTTGTTTCTCCTGAGATCATAGTGTAATTTAGGGTCAAAAGCATTTTTTTAAATTGGAGTATAGTTGCTTTACCATGTTATGTTAGTTTCTGCTGCATAATTGCATGAATCAGCTATATGTATACATATATCCCCTCCCCCTTGAGTCTCACTCCCTCTCCCATCCCACCCACCTAGGTCATCACAGAGCACTGAGCTGAGCTCCCTGCGTTATGCAGCAGCTTCCCACTAGCTCTCTATTTTACACATGATATATATGTCAGTGCTACTCTCTCAATTCGTTCCACCCTTCCCTTCCCCACCTCTGGGTCCACATGTCCATTCTCTGTGTCTGTGTCTCTATTTCTGCCCTGCAAATCTAGAAAAATGGTACTGAAAATTATTTTTTAAATTGAAGTGTGATTGGCATGTCACATCATGTTAGTTTCAGGTGTATAGCATAATAATTTGGTGTTTGTGTACACTGGAAAATGATCACCACAATAAATCAAGTGACGTCTGTCACCCTACATAAACACAAACATGTTTTGCTTGTGATGGGAACTTTTAAGATTCACTAGCAACTTACAGATATGCAATAAGTATTATTACCTGTAGTCATCATTCTGTAGGTGGCATTGTTGTTGAGTCACTAAGTCATGTCCGACTCTTTGCAACCCCATGGACTGTAGCCTGGCAGGCTTCTCTGTCCGTGGGATTTCACAGGCAGGAATGCTGGAATGGCTTGCTGTTTCCTTCTCCAGGGGATCTTTCCAACCCAGAGACTGAACCCATGTCTCCTGCACTGGCAGGAGGGTTCTTTACCAATGAGCCACCAGGGAAGTCCCTGTATATGGCATCAACAAGGCTTATTTATTTTATAGCTGAAAGTTTGTAATTTTTGACAGGGTCAAAATATTGTGATATGTCTTTCTGCAACATTTTCCAAGTTTTTTGTGTTTTAGATTAAAGAATAGGGTATCTTTCTTCTACTTCACCCCTCTCTTCCTTACCCTGGTAATAGTAGTTTAATTTATCTCTAAATAAGAGGTCCTCAACCAAGAGAAATCTCCCCTGTCTCCTTCCACCACAGAAGACATCTGATAACCTCTGGAGACATTTTGTTGTCATGACTGGGAGGGTGGGTAGCCACCAGGGATGCTGTAAACATCCTGCCAATGCACAGGACAGCTCCCTGCAAGTAAGAGTAATCTACTCCCAAACGAGAACAGTGCTGAGGTTGAGAAACATTGCTATACATGAACATCCCATTCATTTATCTTATAAAGATGATATAGTGATTACTTGTTTACTTTGTCCCAAATCGAAGAGTTTTCTGTCACTTAATAGAAGCGTTGAAATAGAGAAATCACCATTAAGGATACTTCCCATTAACCAGGTAGATTGATTACATGCATGTATGTACCCTCTCTCTCAAACTTCACTAAAGAAGAATTAAAAGTGTACCAGTTCATAAGGTCAAAGAGAATAAGAGACAAGACCCATGTGGGCAAGAGATGGCTATGAATTTTGGAAACCAGAAAGTCAGTTGAGGAGAAGTACCTGGCCTAGTAAAGGGAAAGGATACCTCAGCTTAAGTATCAGCAACAGATAATCCAATTGCAATACTCAGAACTTGGAAGTATCAGGTAACTTGGAAAATAGCAGTAGGGAGAAGAATGAGACAAGAAGGATTGGTTTAAAGTTTAAAACTGGTTAGACTCCATGTCTCCTCTGCAACCATGAAATGCCAGTTACTACACTTTCCTTTTCCTCTCTCTCCTGCTTCACTCCCTCCAACCACCGTGCCCATCCTCATTCCCATCTTACCCATATTTAGACCCTGGACAATTTGAACAAGAGAGTTTCTGGAATCAGTGTCCCCCAAGCATGAGTGAGCCAAGCTAGTGGCTAGTGGTGAGAAGATGGTGTTGGACTCAATTCTTGTTAGTCCTGGTAGACCATAGCAAGTTCAAAGTGGTTCTAAGTAGGGCAGGAGGACTTTGAGAATTTCAAGAAGAGAGTTGTCATGATTTGATTCACCTTTTAAGAAAATTACTCTGATTGCTAGTATGGAAAATGGATTCTAGAAAAACAATGATATAAGAAGATAATTTTGGAGAGTAGATTTGTATTTCATGGTGATTTAGACCTGTGTGGTAGCAGAATAGATCTAGAGAAGTGGATGACCCTGCTTCCATCATGGAGGTTAAAGAGTGAGAAAGAACTGTTGACAGAATGCACGTAAGAGATAAGGGTAAGGAAGGAACAAGAGATGACTTTTAGATGTTTATATTGAACAATGAGGTGGATGTTAGCCCAATTCACTGAGATGAAGAAGGCTGAGAAAGGAAAGGTTTAGGGCTGGGACAGGGGGCATTGGGACAGTTGATAAGGTTTGCCTATGTTAGATGCCTAGTTAGATATCCAAACGGAAATACCAAGTAGGCAACTGAGAGATTGCTCAGGGTCAATATTAAAGCAACGAATTTGGGAATCACCTGTATATTAGTGGCGTTATAGGTTGAACTGTGCCCTTTAAAAAGATACATTGATGTTTTAACCTTCAGTAACTTAGAATGTAAACTTTTTTGGAAATAGGGTCATTGTAGGTATAATTAGTCAAATTAAGATGAGATCATAATGAAGTGGGTCGGGCCCTAAATCCAACAAGAGACTCAGACATACAGGCACACAAGGAGAGGGCCGTGGGATGACAAAGGCAGAGACTGGAGCGATGAAGCTGTAAACCGAGGAAAGCCAAGAATGGCCAGCAGACCATGAGAAGCTGCGGGGAGGCAAGGCAGGATTCTCCTACAGGTTTCAGAGGGAACATGGCCCTGCCGACACCCTGACTTTGAACTGCCTCCAGAACTGTGAGACAACAAACTGCTGTTAAGTTGCGTAGTTGGTGGTACTTGGCTATTGTAGCCCCAGGAAACTAATAAGATGGAATTTAAAGTCAATGTTTAAATGAAAACATTCAGGGAGAAAAAAATACATAGACTAGAGGGCGAAGAACTGAGTCACGAGGCACTCCAAGTGAGAGGTTCTATGTCATCGTCCCAGTTTCTGACTGATTTCTAATTCCAGTGGTAACCAAGTGCTTCCTCCCACGTAGACAAGCTTAAGATATCCTATCTAGGCCCTCCAGACATTTTGATCATGGTTTCGCTTGATTTCGTGGTTCTGTCTTTTAGAGTGACTCATGCCAGTGCTGCCTTACTAAGACAAGAGACAGAAACGCTGGCAACCGTGTGAAGGGCCACATTTATTACCATATGTTAAAGGAGTTTATGGATGTGTCGAATTCACTGCTAATAAGCAAAGGATCCAGAACACTAGGCTCTGAAGATTTCAGAACTCATTCTTTTTGCACTATCATCTGTTATAACGACCCTGAGAGCAGGCAGCCTTGACATTATGGACATGGTGATGTTCGGCTTCAGTGGACGCACACTCTCCTTCACAACATCTGAATGTTCCATATCACAGGCCAGATGAGACTTTCAACCCGATGAGGAGGAAGTCCTGCCTTCTGTCTACTGGAATGAATGACCCTATATTTTTATAATTAGGATCTATAGTTATCCAGCTATCATAGCAGGCTTCTTGTATATATCCCCTCTTGATTATGAACAAGATATTATATACTTTACTGAAGGTCTGCCACCTTCCATTTCTCTATGATCACAGATTTTCTATTTGTTTCTTAATTTGAGAAGTAAGCAGGGGTGCAACCATACCTCTCTTTTATAAGGTTAATTCAAACTTAGGGAACTAAAGAAGCTTCTTTATTAACTGCTTAAGAGCTAAAGATGAATGAAATAAATCTAATGTTTTAGCCTATCCATCACAAGATCATATTAGAGGTTTCATTTTTGGTTTAGAGTCTTTCCCCAGACCTCTAGTCCCTAGGCTTAACCAGCATCTCTTCCTATCTGAGGTTATTCCATCCACTTGTGTTCTGACTTCCATCTCCTAGTTGTAGTTCTCCTAAGAGAATTTTTTCCTGCTTGGGTCTCTTATTCTGCATTTTAGCATCTCTTTCTTTCTTCCCAGTTCTTTCTTCCCAGTTCTTTTCCTCAGTGTGTAAACATAACTGCAGATGTTATACACTGAGAAGCTCTGTAGTCTCTTTGGTGATTTTAACTGGCATGCATAAGTTTTTGGCAAACCCGTGTCTCTACAGATTTTGCTGCTTCTTTGAGAGATGCGCTTCTGCTTTATGAATATATTTATAAAGTAGTCTGCTTGTATACTGTAATTTATTCCCTGAGATTGTGTATATTCCTGCTTGAGCAGCTGTTTTCTGGAATGGGGATCTCAGATGTAGAGGATTTCAGGAAGGACACAGACATAATTTTAGACATACTGGAAAGAAATTAGAAAAAGGAAAGACATTTGTTTCTGAGTGTAAACGTCTTTGATTTCTAATCAGTGATGTTGTCTAAGTGAATGACAAGGATGCTGAGAAATGACTTGATACAGGATTACTGTGTTCAAATAAGATGTTTCTCTGGGGATCAGTGGAAAAGGCTACATCTCTGTGAGGGTGGGGAGGGGGTCTCTCTTTAAGGGAGAAGATAGTCCCTCAGTGAATCTGATTAAGTATCTAGAAGAGTGTATACAGGCTCAGAGTCATGGCACTTTGGGGGCATTCACAGACATCTGACCTTCAAGCCTAGATAATAAAATATTATCTTCAATATTTCTTCATTTCCCCTCCTCTATTGCAAAAACAAATGTCTTTCCTCTAATCCTGAGAATATGCAGTGAAACATAATGGTTGTGCTCTTAGTGACCCTTGGGGAATGATGAATTTACCAGAGAAAAGATGAAGAAATATAGCATTTAATTAATGAATAACTGCAGAGACTATAAATTGGATGTCTATACTTAACTATACTTGGAAAATAATTTTAGGTAAATATTTTTGTTAGAAATAAGGCAGAGTGAAATGAAAGTCAATACATTGTGATAGGAAAAACAGCAGAGTATACATCAAAAGATCAGTATTCTAATTCTGAATAATGCTCACTTGCAGTGAGTCCTTGTAGCTAACCCTTTATCACTCTGAGCTTTCATTTTCTGGACAATGCAATAGGAGCAATCTTACCTTCTCTGCTTACTTATATAATAGTAAGAGTAAAATAAAATAACATATATAAGACATATAAATATACACTTATTTAACTTATATGCAGAGTACATCATGAGAAATGCTGGACTAGAAGAAACACAAGCTGGAATCCAGATTGCTGGGAGAAATATCAATAACCTCAGATATGCAGATGATACCACCCTTAGGGCAGAAAGTGAAGAGGAACTAAAAAGCCTCTTGATGAAAGTAAAAGAGGAGAGTGAAAAAGCTGGCTTAAAGCTCAACATTCAGAAAACGAAGATCATGGCATCTGGTCCCATCACTTCTTGGGAAATAGATGGGGAAACAGTGGAAACAGTGGCAGATTTTTTTTGGGGGGCTCCAAAATCACTGCAGATGGTGACTGCAGCCATGAAATTAAAAGACGCTTACTCCTTGGAAGAAAAGTTATGACCAACCTAGACAGCATATTCAAAAGCAGAGACATTACTTTGCTGACTAAGGTCCGTCTAGTCAAGGCTATGGTTTTTCCAGTGGTCATGTATGGATGTGAGATTTGGACTGCGAAGAAGGCTGAGCACTGAAGAATTGATGCTTTTGCACTGTGGTGTTGGAGAAGACTCTTGAGAGTCCCTTGGACTGCAAGGAGATCCAACCAGTCCATTCTGAAGGAGATCAGCCCTGGGATTTCCTTGGAAGGAATGATGCTAAAGCTGAAACTCCAGTACTTTGGCCACCTCATGGGAAGAGTTGTCTCATTGGAAAAGACTCTGATGCTGGAAGGGATTGGGGGCAGGAGGAGAAGGGGACGACCGAGGATGAGATGGCTGGATGGCATCACTTACTCAATGGACGCGACTCTGAGTGAACTCCGGGAGTTGATGATGGACAGGGAGGCCTGGCGTGCTGCAGTTCATGGGGTCGCAAAGAGTCGGACACGACTGAGTGACTGAACTGAACTGAACTGAACTGAACTGAAGTTATTATTTGTACCATGTGATGAGCTCTTGCATGTGTGTGTGTGTGTTTACGGACTATAACCCGCCCGCCAGGCTCCTCTGTCCATGGGATTCTGCAGGCAAGAATCCTGGAGTGGGTTGCCATTTCCTTCTCCAGGGGATCTTCCTGACGCAGGGATCAAACCCACATCTCCTGCATTGGCAAGTGAATTCTTTACCACTGAGCCACCTGGGAAGCCCAGGAAGTGCTTTTAAGTGCATGAAAATAGTTCTTTGTATTAGTCTTCTTGGGCCGCTGTAACAAAATATCACAGACTGGGCAGCTTACACAACAAAATTTTATTTTCTCACTCTTCTGGATGTTGGAAATCCAAGATCAAAGTGTTGGCAGAATTGGCTTTTCCTGTGACCTCTCTCCTTGACTTGCAGACAGCCATCTTCCTGCTGTGAGTGTCCTCACATGGCCTTTGCACTGAGCACACATCTCTGATGACTTCCTTTTCCTTACAAGGACACCAGTTGTTTGGGATTATGGCCCCACCCTTATGACCTCATGTTGTGGGTTATGGTTTCAACATCTGAACTTTTGAGGGTACACAATTCAGGCCACAACACTATTATAAGACATTTTCCTAAAACTAATGAAAATCAGCAAAATCTATAGTATATTAGCAGTGTACAGTGGCAAATTAAAATCCCAGTCCAGGCCAACGACAATAAAAAGCTTAGTTAACTGGTTCATTTCTTTTCTTTCTGGATGCGGCTTAATTACAGAAAATTATTGATTTATAAAACATACTCTATGTTCCAATCCCAGGTATAAAAGTGTGGACTGTGATCAATTACCTAGTATAAAACCATAAGTCATAATATTAAGATATGGGTTATTAAAAATTGTCTCATTTATTATTATCAAGGTTTAAGATTTTACACGAACCCATATGAACAGAGGCCATGTAAGGAATTTTCTTTTGTAAAAAATCATTTTATTTATTTATTTTTAGCTTTTCTCTAGTTGTGGCAAGCAGGAGCTACCGTCCAGCTGCCGTGCGTGGGCTTCTCATTGTGGGGGATCTCTTGCTGTGGCGCACAGGTTCCAGGCACACGGGCTTCAGCAGTTGTGGCGTCCAGGCTCCAGAGCACAGGCTCAGTAGTCGTGGTACATGGGCTTAGTTCCTCCACAGCATGTGGTACCTTCCCAGATCAGGGATCGAACCCAGGTCCCCTGCACTGGCAGGTGGATTCTTTACCACTGAGCCACGAGGGAAGCCTCAAGGGATTCTCTAATTGTGATGCAAAGAATAATACAGATGGCTACCTCAGCGTTAAAAAGTAAAGGTGATATTGGCAGCAAACTGCTGGTTGGGGAGGTTGCTTTGTCTATTTGACCCTCAGCATCCACAGTGGCAAAATGAAGGAGTTACATTAGCAAAGACCAAATTCTTTTCTATCTTTAAAGCATAAATGGTTCTCTGCTGGCTGCTGGTTCAGGAGAGGGTGAGTGGTTTGGTGAAGTTGAGGATGTTGGGGATAGGATGGGAAGAAAGCTTTCAAAGAAACTCTCCTTCTTCCCTGTTCAAGAAAGATGGGTTATTCATGTGATTGGTCAGATTCTATGACCATAACTGGGACACTTTTTTGAGTGGGCAGGTGAAATTGCATTTAATGACTGCACAAAGGAATATGGCTCTCTCATCTGCCCCTTATTCCCAGTGGCAGAAAGAGGTGTGTTGAAGCAGATCCATGCCCCCAGAAAGAGTGTCTTCATTCTGCTCTATTCTTTTTCTTCTTCTCCCCTGAGATATATAGATATGGTGGTGGTGGTTTAGTCACTCAGTCATGTCCGACTCCCGCGACCCCGTGGACTGTAGCCTGCCAGGCTCCTGTGTCCATGGGATTCTCTAAGCAGGCATACTGGAGTGGGTTGCCATTTCCTTCTCCAGGGGATCTTCCCGACCCAGGAATCGAACCCAGTTCTCCTGCATTGCAGGTAGATTCTTTACCGACTGAGCTATGAGGGAAGCCCTATATATAAATATATATAATATTAATCCAACTATATCAATAATCAATAATAGATATGCATATGTGCACACACACACACACATACATAATACAAGGCTTACTAAGTGGCACCGTGGTAAAGAATTCACCTGTCAATACTGGAGACACAGGTTCAATCCCTGTGTCAGGAAGATTCCTTGGAGCAGGAAATGGCAGTATTCTTGCCTGGAGAATCCCATGGACAGAGGAGCCTGGCGGGTTGCAGTCCCTGGGATCGCAAAGAGTCAGAAATGACTGAGCACACATAATATGCATTTTATGGCTACACGACAGGTAGGAATTTTAGTTTCCTGGTCCTGACCAGGGAACTACATGGAAGCTTAAAATCTTAACCACTGGGCCACCTTTGAGATAAATTGAGAACGTCCCTTGGCACCTTTTCCACTCAGAGATGGGTCTAACCATCTCTGTGAAAGCCTGGGACTACTGCCTTTTGGGTCTCTTTTTCTCCAGTGGTAAGATTCAGACTCAAGTCTCTAAGCCTAACTACAGGCTTATCGACTTTCTTAATTGCAGTGTTCAAATGACCAGCTTTTGATTTAATTGGTTCTCTTTATTGATTTCCTCTATTCAGTTTCATTGATTTCTGCTCTAATTCTCATTATTACTTTCCTTCTGCTTACTTTGGGTTTAATTAGCTCTTTTTTTCCCTCCTAATTTCCTAAGGTGGAAACTTAGATGATTGATTTTGCATCTTTTTTTTCTCTTCTCTGCATTGAATTTTATACTTTCTCTCTAAGCACTGCTCTATCCATACTCTGCAAATATTGATAAGCTGTATTTTTATGTTCACTTAGTTCAAAATATTTTAAAACTTCCCTTGAGTGTTCTTCTTTCACCTACGTATTGTTTAGAAGTGTGCTGCTTAATGCCCATGTATGTTGGGATTTTGCGGTTGTCTTTCTGTTATTGACTTCTGGTTTAATTCCACTGTGGTCTGAAAGCAGATATTGTATATTTTCCAATTTTTAAATTTAATAAGGTGTATTTTATGACCAGGAATGTGGTCTATCTTGAAGAATATTCCACGTGAGCTTGAGAGAAATGAATATTTTGCTGTTGTTAACGTAGCCTATAGATATCAATTGTATTTAATTGATTGATGATGCTGTTGCTTAATTCAACCATGTTATTCCTAATTTTCTGCCTGCTACTGTCTGTTTCCAATAGAGTAGTTCTGAAGTTTCCAACTGTGAAAGTACATGCATCTATCTATTTCTCCTTGCAGTTCTATCAATTTCAGCTTCTTGGAGTTTGACACCCTGTTGTTAGGCACATACACAATAAAGATTGTTAAGTCTTCTTAGAGAACTGACTTCCTTAACATTAGGTAATACCATTTTTTATCCCTTATAATGTTCCTTGTTTTGAAGTTTACTTTTTAAAAAAATTAACATAGCTACCCATCCTTGATATATTTTGATCAGCATTAGCATGATTTTTATTTCTCCATCCATTAACTTTAATATGTATGTATCTTTATATTTAAAGTGTGTTTCTTGTAGACAACAAATAGTAGAGTTGTGGTTTTGGATCCACTCTGATAATCTCTGTTTTTATTTGGTGAATTTAGACCATTGGCATGCAAAATGATTATTGATATAGTTGGATTAATATTAAATGTATTTGTCACTGTTTTCTGTTTGGTGTCCTCTTTCTTTTTTCGAATTTTTGACTTCTTACCTACAGTTTTTCATTTGTGTTTTAAAACCTAGATATATATAGGAGTGTATGCATCATATGTGTATAGTAATAACAAGCTAACAGTGACTCTAAAAGGAAGAAATGGAAACTAACAGTTTATGTAATATAGCAAGAAAAAAATCTCTAAATCACTGATATGTCAAACTTTAATGTCAAGAAAAGTATAATGATTTTATTTGAAAATTTTCATAACATCTTTCTTCATAAAATATTTTATTATTTCTTTAAGTAGATATAACTTAGAGAATTAGCCTTGAAAGGAAGATGTCTGAGAGAAGGATATGGAGGGCAACCTTATATTATAAAAAGTTTAATCTGTTTCTATGGTATTTATATCTAAAGGGGCTTCCGTGGTGGCTCAGATGGTAAAAAATCTCCCCGCAATGTGGGAGATCTGGGTTCGGTTCCTGGGTCAGGAAGATCTTCTGGAGAAGGGAATGACAGCCCATTCCAGTATCCTTGCCTGGAGAATCCCATGGACAGAGGCGCCTGGCAGGAGTCAGACATGATTGAGTGACTAATGCACGCACGCACACTAGGACATCTTCCTATCAACTGGGATGTAAAGACACACACAGAGAGAAAGGGGTATGAGAGGGAGAGAAATGATTTCTCTATTGATATAAGCTGGTTTGGGATAAAATTATTTTTGAAATCATGCATTTTAGAAATCTTTGTGAGAAAGAGCTCCTGGAAACATGCAAATGGCCAACCACATCTGGCAGTTCACAGTAACAGATGAAAATCCACTTGGGACAGATAACCATTACAGATAATTTTGCAAAATTTGGCAGCCTGCTTTTCTGTTTGTTTGCTTTTTAATAATGAAAAATCATGTCAGACCTATGGAGCCATATGTGTGGGGATGTGCATCTTTTAATCTGTCAAGTGATGAGACCAGGGATAAAGCAATTTGTACATTTTGTATATATTGCTGATTACACTCCTGAATTTTGCCACTAATCTAGGCAAAGAAGCCGGTTTAGTTGACATCATTCCTTGCATTTAAGTTTGTCTGTGACTATTTTCCTGTGGACTCAATTCAAGCGGGTTTTCTTCACCTGGAATAAATATACCCTAAATGATCATCTTGATTCCTAGAACTACTGCTGTTTGTTATTGATTCTTAAGATGGCTTGGATTTTGTTAGTTAGTCTTTGATATCCAGTATAAATTGAGGGTAATTGACTTTTTTTTTTGAAGGAAATGTGCTTACTAGGTAACCATTTCTGTGCCTGCGACATTTTTAAGCATCCATTCCACTTTCAGACTGTCTCTCTCCACTCTCAGCTGGAAAATCAGTAGGAAATTAAAACTAATTTTAATATTGCACAAAGCAAACATAATTAAGAAAATGTATAAAAAATTAAAAAGCTGCTATCCTCATAACGCAGTTCAAAGCTAAAGAGAAATGATGTTTTAATTATGGGCTTATCTGAGTTATGTGCTATTGCTTCCCAAGAGAGATGTCTGTTTCAATCCAAGTGCAGGGCTCAGTACTTCATCATCACACCATGTGCGGGTGTAAAAGGAAGTGAAATTGTTTTGCCTCCTCTCCTTCCTTCTTTCTTGTCTGGGTGTGAGGATGGATTATGGTAAGAAGAAGCAGACACGACTGAGTGACTGAACTGAACTGAACTGGGGATGGGTTATGGTAAGAATTCTCAATCCAACATTCATTCTCAATCCAATGCTTTTGTTGTTCAGCCGCTCAGTCGTGTTCGGCTCTTTGTAACCCCATGGACTACAGTACGCCAGGCTTCTCTGTTCTCCACTGTGTCCTGGAGTTTGCTCAAACTCATGTCCATGCCATCCAACCATGTCACCCTCTGTTGTCCCCTTCTCTCCTTGCCCTCAATCCTTCCCAGCATCAGGGTCTTTTCCAATGAGTCAGCTCTTCACATCAGGTAGCCAAAATATTGGAGCTTCAAAATCAGCATCAGTCCTTCCAATGAAATATTCGGGCTTGATTTCCTTTAGGATTGACTGGTTTGATCTCCTTGCTGTCCAAGGGACTCTCAAGAGTCTTCTCCAGCAGCACAATTCAAAAGCATCAGTTCTTCAGCACTCAGCCGTCTTCATGGTCCAGCTCTCCCACCCACCCATGCCTACTGGAAAAACCATAGCTTTGACTATACGGGCCTTTGTCAACAAAGTGATGTCTTTGCTTTTTAATACGCTGTCTAGGTTTGTCTAGGTGCAGGGTTGGAGAAGGAGCTATCATTGAACAACTTCTTCTAGGGAATGTCAGTTATCTCTTTTGTTTTGAGCACATTCAATTCCTCAAGCATTAAAAAAAAATTAAAATATAGTTGATTTACAATGTTGTGTTAGCTTCAGGCGTACAGCAAAAATGTATATATTCTTTTTCAGATTATTTTCTGGTAAAATGTCTGTCTACAATGTGAGAGACCTGGGTTCTGGGTTGGGAAGATTCCCTGGAGAAGGAAATGGCAACCCACTCCAGTAGTCTTGCCTTGAAAATCCCATGGATGGAGGAGCTTGGTGCAGGCTACTATCCATGGGGTCGCAAACAGTCGGGCACAAATGAGCGACTTCACTTTCACTTGCTCCATAGATTATTGCAAGATATTGTATCAGCCTATTTGTTTTGTAGAGCCAACAGATTTGCTTGTTGGGAAGGGAGGTGACTTTCAGCTTTCCCCAACTGGCTAAATCTTTTATCACTCATCTGTCTGTTTTTCCATTTTTCAAGATTTTTTGGACCTATCCACTCTCTTCTCTTCTACAACTCTTTTCATCCTATGGGATTATGACTTTTACCTTTTTACTCTCTTTACTGTCATTTTGGTTAGATTCTTGAAGGCAGCATGAGAAAATGCATCTGAAACAGATGTCCCTGAGACAGTGTTTTGAGTGAAAGGAGAATAAGTCTTTGCTGTCTGCCTTTCTCCCTACAATCTTCCTCCTTTATTTCTATCTCACTTATGCCTTGAAAGGTACCTATAAAGTTCCCAACCAGTTGCTGATCCAGTTGCTTTGGGAGAAATTATCTCCATCTATCTAATTAACCTGGGTCAATTCAGACAACTTGTCCTCTTTGAGATTCAAGTACCTGTTATGATATTAATCAAAAGTTTCCCACTGCAGATAAACTGAGTGAATCAAAAAAGGATCATTTAAAGGAGCACATTTTTTTTTTTAAGTCAGTAATTTTTACACTGGGGCTATTTTTTAGTTGATTAGTCTTGATGACATTTCAGGTGGTGTTTACACACCAAAAGATTAGTGGGGAAAGCTTCTCTTTTTTTCCAAAAATTTTAGGCATCTAATCAAATTTATGAAAAAAATGCCTTCTTAAACATATTTCAATTGAACACATTAAGACAGACTAAGAAAATAACCTAATACTCAACTGTGTGATGTCTGAAAAAAATGACTAACGTAGACCTCTTTTGAATTACTATCTGTGTTATGCCCTCCTTAAATAAAGCCTTGATAGCTGCAGAGACCTTCACGTAAACACAAGGAACAAGTTCTTGAATGCTTTCATAAATCCTTGAAAAAATAAATTCTTGAATATATTATTATTTTGTAAAGTAGACAGAAAATGAAACAAAGCTCCCAATTCCCAAGGAAAACATAAGCAGTAATTAAAAATGTATTATTCAACAGTGAGAACAGCAAAATTTATTTTTATGGCTCTCTGGAAATAATGGAAGTGCTTTTAAAAATCCGTATGTGTAACAATATTTACTTTAAGCCAGTTCCACTTACAGAACATTCCCAATTGAAAATTTTAGAAATTTTATCTGATGTTAAATCTTTAACCAAGTAGCTGGTATAGTCATATTCTTCAGTCCCTCTAGGAAAATCACGTTTTTCAGGCTTTCATCCTGTTTTACTTTTTTAAAAAAGAAACTTTTGAGATTCGATCATCTTTCCAGTTTTAATCTAGGGTTAAAGAAAAAGCTGCATATTGAATCATTTAATGACTTAATCATGTAAGGTGTCTAATGTGCTGAGCTGACGGTATTCTTGACCAAAGAACGTAAGATTTAATCACAGAATTCCCTGCATTATTTGAGATTGTATCACAAAGTGCTTCTTAATCTGCCTCCAGGAGTGAACCTCTAGAAGGCCTAATGTCTGGATGGGCTTAGGGAATAGTCTGGAAAACTGACTTCTGCTTCTCAGAAAAGTGTTTAGAACATGCTGGGGGTTGCCTTGCAGGTGATTCACGCACCTGTTAAGGACGTAATTGTAGTCGGATTCTTTATCACAGTTCAGTGGTGAGAAGCAGGGCAAGAGGACCTAAAATCAGTAAGTGAGTCCACTAGAAGCTTCTCCACCTGCTTTTATGCTTTCTCCTCCTGGATGGAATCACACACAGATGTACATACTACCTCCTTGACCATAGTTCTGGGAGTTGACGAATTGTGTAATCTCCTTATGTAACTAAGTCCACACATTTTGGTATTTTTTCTCCTCAGCTAAGCTCTTGTACTTGCACTTGTTGACTAGTTTTTCCATCACAGACACCATCATTTCATTGTGGTAACAATGCCCTACCACCAACTCAGAGTATTCAAGACATTGGAGCATTTTATTAGAAATAGATCTGGTTTCCAGAAGATTAAGACTTAGCCTCTGAAATGCAGCAAAGGTTACAAATTTTTACTTTTAGGTTCACGTGAGAAATATTGTTTACTTTTCCTAATCAGTTCTCTTTTCCACTTTTACCCTTTCTTCAATGTATTTTTGGATCACTTAGCATTAGTTTGATCATTGGGAAAATCCCAGTGTCATTTTAAGTCGGGGGTGGTGACTCCCACTGTGTTATTGCCAATATTGCCAAATTGCTCTCCAAAGGAATATATACGAGTTCTCCCATCTCAGAGGAAGTCTTTCCTGACACCTGTCTCCCACCATGAAGTGCCAGGGCTAGCTCATACCAGTTGATGTGCACATCTCTTCCCAACTTTGCATTCATCAAAGGCAATTTGGTAGTGTAGATCAACAATGGTGGGAATGTTTACAGCTTTGGAACTAACCACTGCTACAAATCAGCCCTCCTTTCTCTAAGCTGGTGGTTCAACATTCACCAGCATACCACTGTCCCCAAATTATCTATACGTGCAGATACATTCTGATATATTCACATGTTATACGTTAGAATAGATAGCAAAAAGGATCCATCTGAAAATGTGTTTTCAAAGCAACCTTCAAATCCTGAGAAGATACCAGAGCGTCTTCAGTAGTTACCCAGTCCCGCACACATTATATTGGACTGTTTTCAATGTTGATTTGAAGAATCAGTACCAAGGAAGTTTAGCCCCTTCAGTGTTTCCCAAAGATTCTTGCATAAACTCTTTAACATACTTTCTGAAAGGTCCTCTTAAGAATGTGTTGAATCATGTGTTCACTTCTGAGTAGTTCAGTATCATAAAAGAAGATCTGTTATTACTTAAATATTTTAAACATTATAGAAGATATGAGGAATATTATAGTGACCATGTATCCACAGTCAAGCTTAAATGAAATTAGTTGAAGTTTCCTGTCTTTTTCTTATACATAGTCAGTATATTGTTTTATTTTTCTTTTTTGAACTTTATACAAATATTAGACTGTATATAATACTCTGGGATTTGCTTTTTTTAGTCTGCATTATGTTTGTAAATGCCACATATTATTCTGTTTGGCTATAGTTCATTCTTTTGCTCTGCTATGTAATATTCCTTTGTAGAATAAGAAGCTTCCTGTCTCTTATCTCACTCTAGTTTCTGCAGAGGGAACTGCTATTGTCTGTATCATGATCAACATTTTTACATATTTCTTGATAAATTTTATGCATATGTGCTATTTTATTGTTTTAAATATATATTTAAGTTATCATAACATTCTTTGAAACTTTTTTTGCTCAATATTATATTTGTGAGAATTGTCCAAGTTATTTTAGTTATTTTCATTGCCAATTAGTATTTGGTTTAAGGATATATATATATATATGTATTACAATCTATCCATTCTTCTGCTGACAACACATCTATGCTGTTTTGACATTTTGGGTTTTATAAAAAATGCTGCTGTGAACATTTTTGTCAGTGTCTACTTATGCACATATCTGAGAGTTTCTTTAGAACATGTAGGTAGAAGTGGAATTACTGGATAATGGAAAATGCATCTCTACAACTTGCTTAAATATTGCCAAATTGCTCTCCAAAGTAATTATAATAATTTATATTTCATCCAGCAGAATATATGAGTTCTGGCTACTCTATAATCTCCCATAAATGTGTTCTTGTTAGATTTCAATGTTGGCTAGTATGATGGATGGGAAACTAACAAACTAATTACTTAAGTAAATACATATTAGATCTGTCTGTTGCTAAACACAGTATAACAGTAAAGACAAAAACCAGAATAACCAAATGCATCTCAAAAAGACAATGGATAAAAAAAGCAATAAAAAGGAATGCAGTACAGCTAGATGAAGAGATATGCATAAATCAAAAAATAAAAATAGAAATTATCATATTGGATAGCTCTATTAATTACAGGGAACTTATTTGTTCACAAGGGTGCAAAGGAACTTTCTGGGCTAATGGAGATGTTCCATATAGTTTGAGCATTGCATATTGGTTACACAAGTGTATATATTTGTCAAAATTCATCCAACCGTACATTTAAGATCTGTACATTTTATAGAATGTAAATCATACATCATTTTTAAGAATAATGGAAGAACACAGAAGTTCCAGGATAAAAGAAAAAATATTGACTATGAGTATTCACAGCCTTTCCCCATCTCCACATTGAGAGAAAGACTCCTTTTTGCTTGAGCAGCATTCAGGGTTGCCTTCTTGTTTTATTATTATTTTAAATCTATAACTTAATCAGGACAATGGAAGCAACTGCAAAGACTTAGGGAGAAAAATTTGAGGGTATGGGTTGGAAGGAGAAGGGAGACTGGGAGCAACTACCTTGCCACATTTTGAAAGATAATGAAAGAGATTCTTGATAAAGAGATTTTAACACATTTTGCTCAGAGTTCAAAATATAGTATCTCTTTGTTTTCTGAAAGCAGCAATAAAAATTTAAATTGCCTTCCGATTTCTCTTAACAGGCATAATAGGTTAAATTTTAGTACACTTTTATGACTATTCTTAAGACACAGAAGAAAGTTTTAGCTTTTTTTTTCAAGTGATAAGTGACATTCACTGGTTAATTTATTTTAAATTGATTACATATGAAAAGTGTGATTTAAAAATAAATAATAAAAGAGATGTAATTTATATTTGAAGTCAAATACATGTGGAGCATTAAGAACTATGGCATAGAAAACATATAACAGCAGCTTTTATTATCTGCTGCTGGGAAATCTTGCTATTTGTAATTCTTTTGTGCGTGTGGTAACTTTGTGTTTGTTTTTAGATGAACACATAGGAGCTGCCATTTAAAATTACTGAATTATGCATGGTCAATACACTTTGCTAGTTTAAGGAACCTATTTCCAAACAGCTAAGAGTCAAAATAGAGAGATTCCATTTCTGTGTTCTGTCTTTGGGCATTGATTTTTTGAATTTATTTATTTTTTTTATTTTTTGAATTTATTTTTTTTTTGAACTTTTTTTTTTTTAATTTTAAAATCTTTAATTCTTGAAGAATCGCTTTAAGATGTTAGTTAAGAATTTTGACCTAGTAAAGGTTACTCTGAAGTGAAAGTTTAGACTTCATCCTTTGTATGCCTCTGGTGTGCTTTGGTGCTCAGGTGTGCCGGACTCTTTGCAGCCCCATGGACTGTAGCCCACCAGGTTCCTTTGTCCATAGACTTTTCCAGACAAGAATACCGAGTGGATTGCCATTTCCACGCCAGGAGATCTTCCTAGCCTAGAGATTAAACCCGGGTCTCTTGCATCTCCTGCATCGTCAAAATCGAAAGGGACATTCTTTATCACTATTATCTTCAATTCAAAATCGTTATTTCCTATGCTTCCTCCTTTAATGAACGGTCTAATATGAGTATACATTACACGGGGTATGACCGAAATTGAAAACAGGAAAAAAAAAATAATTAAACCTTCACGCCACTCAAAACTACCATGGGGTCCAGTCAGGTACAATTGAAGCAAAAATCTACGAGTGATACTCAAGAGGCAAAACAGGCCACTCCTTTAAAGGGTTGGTTGTGACTTACATCAAGGTGGCTCTCTTCTATAGAGGGTACTCACCTAGAGGGGTGGGGGAAGGAAAGCTCAGTATTGGGAAAGGAGCACATCAATCCAGGGAGAGGGATCCATGACCCAAACCAGAGCGCCCCCTCGAGGGAGAGAGTTGAGAGGTCAAGACAGGCTGTGCGTGCCTGCTAAGTCTCTTCAGTCATGTTGGGCTCCGCGAGACTCTACGGGCTAAAGCCTGCCAGGGTCTTCTGTCAATGGGATTCTCCAAGCAAGAATACTGGAATGGGTTGCCGTGCCCTCCGCAGATCTTCCTGAACCAGGAATTGAACCCAAGACTCTTATGTCTCCTCCATTGGCAGATGGGTTCTTTACCACTAGCGCCACCTGGGAAGCCCTATCCGGGGATTAAAGGGATGCGGAAAGTGAGACAGGAAAGAGGAAATTAGATGAGGCAGAGGTAGGTAGGTATGCTCTTTCACAGAGCATAAGTGGGCTGGAATCTGGCACAATATTTCTATGTTTGACAAGTTTTCCCCAATACGAGTTCATACGCATGGCCTTATTTCAAGTTGTGGTGTTAGTCTAAGATCTTTGTTTCACCTGTGTGGTTCAATATATGTTATGAACACAACTTATCACTGTTTTTGAAGCAAATGCCATTTTATATAAAATCTATTACTTTAATGTAACTTTCTGCTTTTATACTTGTAGCTATTATTATGATAATTATCTATACTTCTAAGGCATGTTTTATTTGTGTATCACGGATTCTTAATGAAAAATTTTCTTTACCCTCTATTCTCCTCTTGGAGGTTATGTGGCAATTATACATCCTTTTTGCTCATGCATAATGCATGAATAATACAGAAGTAGGTTATTGAAGCATTTCACTTATCTCCTGCCATCAATTTTGCAGCTGATGTGTAGTGAGTAGAGATTTAATATACAGGTGTTTCTTCCCATCTTTTATGCCCCAATTGCAAATCTAGGTTTGTGTACAGAAAAGAAGAGTTTAAGGGAGTTGGTTAATTTTTGAAATATGCAATAAACTAAATTGGATTCTGGTGTTTGTTCTGCTATTAACTATGTGTGGTATGTGGGCCACACAGTTTTATCTCTCTTGATCTCATTTAGTATTTGCAAAGGACAGTTTCAGATTGCATTATTTTTATTTATTTTTTTCCATTTATTTCCATTTATTTTCATTTCCATTTATTTATTTCCATTTATTTTCAGGTCACCTTTCTTTCTTACTATTTTTTACCTAACTATTTAAAAATTTTTTACAGTACTGTGTTGGTTTCTGCCATACAACAATGCAATTCAGCTATAATGATACATACATCCGCTCCCTCCCTAGCCTCCCTCCCTTCCCCTCTCCCCATCTCTCCAGGTCATCACAGAGCTCCAGATTGGGCTCCCTGTGTTACACAGCAACTTCTCACCAGTATCCCACTTACCCCTGAGAGTTCACATATGTTGATGCTACCGTCTCCATTGGGCCGTCTCTCTGCCTTCCCCACCATGTCCACAAGTCCATTATCTAAATCGGCATCCTCATTCTGCAGCCCCCCCCCATCACAAGTGGGTTCATCAATATTTTTCTAGATTCCATATATATGTGTCAATATACTGTCTAGTTTTCTCTCTCTGACTTCCTTCACTCAGTATAACACACTCTAGGTTCATCCATCTCACTAGAACTGAGTGAAATTCATTCATTTTTATGGCTGAGTAATATTCCATTGTATATAGGCACCACATCTTCTTTATCCACTCCTCTGTAGGTGGACATCTAGGTTGCTTCCATGTCCTGGCTGTTGTAAACAGTCTGCTGTGAACATTGAGGTAGATATGTCATTTTCAATTATGATTTTCTCGGGGTAATTACTTTACAATGTGTGGTGGTCTCTGCCATATGTCAGTGCAACTCAGTCATAGTTATGTATATATAGATATATATCCCCTCCTTCTTAACCCTTGTTCCCCCACCCATTTCATTGCACTGCTCAGTCCCATGTCACTGTCTGTTTAATGAATAGACAGAATTTTTCTCTCTATTCACAATGTTCAATTTTTTCCCAAAGAAAATGAATCTTGCCATATTCACTATAGCTCTATTTCCACAGATCATTTTGGTGCACAATTAAATTTCAAACATACTTTCACTTGGTTTTATAAACTCAAATCTATCCAAGGCTATATTAGGGTCAATCTATAGCTATTAACTCCTATGGTATAAAAAATGCAATAGCTTCATTACTTGAATAACTGATCAAAAATTCGTAACAACCTTCCATTGTCACTGAGTACAAGAAAAATTCAGATACCCTTTCAGGTCTGTTTCTCTGTTCCCCATCTTAGGTTGCAAGTGAGAAGATAGCTCACACGTTTCCATGAAGAAGGGGGCGGGTCCCAGACCTATGTGTGAATTGCTGTGTGTCGTCAGAATCTCATGGGTCTCTCGTCTAGCTGGGCACCTACTCTGTGTCTGCTACAGTACAGCTGGTTTCTCTGGTTATGTTGTGAACTGTGTTTTCTCCTTTGCTGATATCTGCCATGGGGAAGTTTCTCTGTGGGCTCCATCCATCCTTCTGGTTTCTGTACTATGACTTCTGGTTGCTGATTCCTTGTGAGGTGTGATTGACAGTCTTCAGGCTTTTTCTCTGCAGCATATTGAAGCTGAGGATTCAGTGGAGCCTGATTTCTACCTGTTCTTCCCAATCATTTGAAAGTGAATCAAAAATTACCCCTCTGTGGGATTCTTTGGCTTTCCTGGGGGATTTTTTTTGAGAGTTGGCCTCTTTGTGAGCAATCCCCTGCTTCCTTCTCTAGGCCCACATAATACCAACAATTTCTGCCACTCTGATCTCAAATCTAAGAGAAATCAATTTGATGATTTTCATCTTCTTCCAGCTTATTATGCGAATCAGCCATTTTCAGCCTGGAAGGTACTCAGACATACATGGCCCTCATCTTAAGTTACCTTGAAAATATCCCAGGACCCATTGGGGGCAAAATCACACTGCTCTAAGGTTCCTCAACTTATCTGGCTGCTTTTAGCAAATTTTAGCAGATCTATTACATAAGCGTGAACATGGACGTCTGACCTTCTGTACATTTTTTCCCCCCTCCTCTTTCCTAGGCCCCACCTGGGACCTAGAAAGTTTGTCTCACTTCCTTTTTTTGTCTGATAGCAACTTCTCCTGTGTCAGTTCTGTCCTCTAACTTCCCAAAGTGGGATTCATTTCCCACCTGCCCTGGAGGTAAGATGGTTACCAATAAGAATGGTACTTTATGTAGTATTGAAAACAAACATATCATTCTCACTGCGTGGAGTTAAATCCCCTCAAAACGGAAAGACCAGTTGCTGCATCTTGTATTAAAGAGAAGGAAAAATGCTTCATGGGCCCCTTCAGTGTTGATGGCAATGGATATCACGCTGGGGTGCTGCTCTGATCCACTTGCTGGGTGACCCTGTAGGCTACTGCGCTTCCCTGCAGTCCAGGGAAGCTTCTTCAGCAGGGCAAGCAACTCTGGTGTTTGGACATTTTGAATCAGCAGAATCAGTTTTATTTGAACTTTCTTTAGCTGATTGCTTTGTTCTGTGGTTCCTATAACAGATCCCAGGAAGGGGATAACCGAGCCCTCTAGGGCAGCATGTTTCACACTGTGTGTTGTGACCCTTTAGTGAGTTGTGCAAGATCCATTCAATAGGTCTTGAGCAGTGTTTGAAAAGGTATGAAAGAGGGCAGAATAGAAAGGAAAATATCGGAGTACATAGCCTATAGTAAGGCAACATTTGTTGAAACTTCTTTATTTTTGTTCAGGGTCTTCTGAGTGCATTGTCCAGTTCAGTTCAGTCGCTCAGTCATGTCCAACTCTTTGCAACCCCATGGACTGCAGCATGCCAGGCATCCCTGTCTATCACCTGCTCCCAGAACATGCTCAAACTCATGTCCATTGAGTTGGTAATGCCATCTAACCATCTCATCCTCTGTCGTCCCCTTCTCCTCCTGCCCTCAGTCTTTCCCAGCATCAGGATCTCTTCAAATGAGTCAGCTCTTTGCATCAGGTGGCCAAAGGATTGGAGTTTCAGCTTCAACATCAGTCCTTCCAATAAATATTCAAGACTGATTTCCTTTAGGATAGACTGGCTGGATCACCTTGCAGTCCAAGGGACTCTCAAGAGTCTTCTCCAACATCACAGTCCAGGCATCAATTCTTCAGTGCTCAGCTTTCTTTGTAGTCCAACTCTCACATCCATACATGATTACTGAAAAAACCATACCTTTGACTAGACAGACCTGTGTTGGTAAAGTAATGTCTCTGCTTTTTAATGTGTTGTCTTGGTTGGTCATAGCTTTCCTTCCAAGGAGCAAGTGTCTTTTGAGTGCATTGCATTGGATTACAAATTAAAATGCATTTCTTACTGAATCATATGGCCACAGTTTTTGGAGGCTACTTCTCTAAATATTTGAGCAAAGTCATGCCTGCTTGGTTAGATAACTTGTTTCAAGAAACAGCTCTTGGCTTGGTACTAGAACTGGAAGGTGATGACAAGGTCCCTGATGGTTAATACCAGAGGACCTTTTTGCTCTTCATGAGCTGGGTTTTATCTGATCCACATATCTAAAAAGTAGGATCTGCCCAGCACCACTGTGCCATCAAATGGAAGTGGCTTGTATGGAGTCAGGTACTAACTGATCCAGGCTTCTCTGGTGGATGAGGGGTAAAGAATCTGCCTTCCTGCCATGCAGGAGACCTGGGTTTGATCCCTGGGTCGGGAAGATCCCCTGGAGGGGAACATGGCAACCTACTCCAGTATTCTTGCCTGGACAATCCCATGGACAGGGGAGCCTGAGGGGCTATAGTCCATGGAGTCACAAGGAGTCGAACACGACTGCGCAGCTAACACTTTCACTTTCATGGACTTTATGTCCCTTCCAAATTTGAATGTTGAAGTACTAATGTGATTTTGTTTGGTGGTAAGGCTTTTTGCGGGTAATTAGGTCACAGAAGTGGAGCCTTCATGATGAAAATAGTGTCCTTATAAAAAGAGAAAAGGGACTTCCCTGGTGGTCCAGTGGGTAAGACTCCAGGCTTCCACTGCAGGGTGCATGAGTTTGATCCTTGGTTGGGGAACTAAAAGCTGCATGGGGTGGCCAAAAAATAAAAATTAAAAATAGAAAAGAGGAAGAAAGCTAGCCTTCTCACTGTTCTCCATCATATTATAGTTAGAGCCTGCCTAGATAATATAGAATAATCTGCCATGTCAAGGTTCTAAACTAAATCACATCTGCATGCATGAAGTCCCTTTAGTCATTTTGTGAACCCATGGACTGTAGCCCACCAGACTCCTCTGTCCATGGGATTCTCTTGGCAAGAATACTGAAGTGGCTTGCCATTTCCTTCTCCAATCACATCTGTAAAGTCCCTTTTTTGCATAAAAGGTAATATTGGCAGGTTCTACGTGTTAGGCTCTGGGTATCATTGGGGGCCATTACTTAGCCTATCATATTGTATACTCCTCATGCGAAGAGTTGACTCATTGGAAAAGACTCTGATGCTGGGGGGGATTGGGGGCAGGAGTAGAAGGGGACGACCGAGGATGAGATGGCTGGATGGCATCACGGACTCGATGAACGCGAGTCTGAGTGGACTCCGGGAGTTGGTGATGGACAGGGAGGCCTGGTGTGCTGCGATTCATGGGGTTGCAAAGAGTCGGACACGACTGAGTGACTGAACTGAACTGAACTGTCACTTGTATCTGAAAACTTTCTAATGGGTACTCACTTTAATATACATGGGAGGTGTGCCAGCAATTTCCCAGGCTCGAAGTTGATAACTTTGGGCTCCTTCTGCTTTTAAAGAAAATATTTTTCCTGACTTATACTGTCATCCTGGATTTAGATATTCTATTGCTTCTTCTCATGCCATGAACACCGTCATCCCTGAACTTATTGAATATCTATAAGCTTCATCATAGTACCATATGTAACATTGCTCCTAGCCAAATAACTCATTTTATAATTTTTTAAAAAAGGTGTGGACTGAAGCTCATGGGATTCACAAGTCTTACCTCAAGGTGGTAGAAGAGAAAATGGTAATTCTCATATTTACACAGGCATGCAAAATGTTCCTTCTGTCCCTAGACTCCGGGATAGTTTCATTGGGAGATTTTAGAGATCAAGGAATAAATGACTTTATTATGAAACACAAGAGTTTCTTCAAAATGAGACTGGCCATGTCAGGCTTCAGGATTTACAGCCACTGGATGACATCCAAAAAAGGAGGAGAAAGAGGAGAAGAAGAAGAAGGAGAAAAGAAATGGTAGTGATTCCTGGGGTGATTTATCCTATCAAAGGGAACTAGGATTGGTGTATGCATCTGTATCTCTTTATTTGCTGCGTAGCGTGTGTCTGTGGGCTTCCACAGTGGCTCAGTGGGAAAGAATCCGCCAGCAATGTGGGAGACGCAGGAGACACAGGTAAAATCCCTGGGTCAGGAAGATCCCCTGGAGGAGAATGTGGCAACCACGCCAGTATTATTGCCTGGAGAATTCCATGGACAGAGGAGCCTGGTCGATGGTCCATAGGGTTGCAAAAAGTTTGACTCGACTGAACTGACTTAGCACAGCATGTATTTGTATATATTTAATGCACACATACCTCCACCTTTGTGGTTAAAATGTCATTTAGATTAAACATCAAAGAATATCAGAATAGAATCCTGACGGAGCTGGAGAAAGATAGCAATCTTGCAGATGATTGGGTTTGGTGCCAATAATAACTGTGACACATTTACAGTCTTGGCTGATAAGTTCAAAGGACAGATTTGAAGCAAAGCATAAAAGTGGCTGTTGGGCTGGAGATGCTTGGTGATCAGGGCCCCTTGAGCCTTCCCTGGTCTTCATTTGAAAAGAGCTGGTTACAGTGTTCTGTCTGACCACAGTGAATTCCTGCCAGATTGCAAGAGGTTGAGTTGGGGCCTACCAAGCTGCTCCTCACCCTCACCAAGTCACATTGAAATAACTAGCTTAATATGGATGCAAACCTGCATTTACTAAGCCAGGTTGCTGGGCCCTAGCAGTCAGGTTCCAAGTATGATCTCTAACAATGCCTCCAGTGCCATCTGCTCCATTATCTATAAGTTGTATTGTGATGACCAGGCATCTCCTATTTACATTTTATAACTGCATAACCATTGGTGTCTCCTGGACAAGACTGTGGAGGCTCTTTGCCTGGTCTCCTGTACACTATGTTCTGCTCATATACCACATCTAGTGTAGGGCATATTCTCATTGCATTCTGTTCACTCTCATGGAATAGCAGAATCACTTCATCACAAAAAGATTTCACCTAAATAGATTGAGTGGGCTTCTGAAAGAACACAGGGAAACGAATGTCCCCGAGTGTATGTTACAGTTTGATTCTTTCATGCTAATGTAACCAACTATAAGGCAGGCTTCTGCATCTTAGGTTGAGTTCAGGGGCCCTCGGCCTTTCGTAGGCCATGAAAACCTTTGGCTCTCTGGTGAAGCCTGTGAAACCCTGCTCAGTATTTTTTCAAACTTCACAAAATAAAAATAAATAGAATCACAAAGAGGATCAACCATTTACAATGCAATTATCAAAATAATCAGCTTTTAGTATTTTGAGATAGTGATATATGTGTTTTCTGAGAGTGAAAGTCGTTCAGTCGTGTCCGACTCTTTGTAACCCCATGGACCATACAGTCCACGGAATTCTCCAGGCCCAGAATGCTGGATTGGGTAGCCATTCCCTTCTCCAGGGGATCTTCCCAAACAGGGATCAAACCCAGGTCTCTTGCATTGTACGTGGATTCTTTACCAACTGAACTATCAGGGAAGCCCAATGTGCTTCCAAATGCATAAAAGGAGAAGGAAATGGCAACCCACTCCAGTGTTCTTGCCTGGAGAATCCCAGGGGTGGGGGAGCCTGGTGGGCTGCCGTCTATGGGGTCGCACAGAGTCGGACACGACTGAAGCGACTTAGCAGCAGCAGCAGCAGTGTGTTGCTTGCTGTGATCTGAAGTTACTTTGAAGCAACTGTAAACAGTTGGAGTATAAGCAAGTATCAATAATTTATTGGTGACACAAGCATAAGTATTGATACAACTATTGTGGTTTGTTAACTATATTCATAATCAAAAGGAATGCTAATTTGTATCATTAGAAGTTAGTGAAAATAAAAATTTATTTTTACTCTTCCAAAGTCAATGACCTCTGAATTCTATACACAAATCCCGTAGTTAGGTAATCCTAGATAAATTCTGAAGATTCAGTTGGATATCTGAAGACAATTCTTCACAGGAGGACTACCATGATAGCAAATATTAAATGTTTTATATCTTAATATCAGTAATTTAAGAAAGATGTATTCATATTTCTTTTAGACATGCATCTACCTATTTATCTACATTGTTTCATCAAAAAATACTTTCTATTTTGGGCTATCCTAAGATTTTTCTGTTCCTGAACTTCCTTTTTTCAGCTATATACAACATCAGTAGAGTTTTCTTTCTCTCTTTTCTCTCTGTTTTTTACATCATTTCCAGTCTAAGAAAGCTGTTTTTATTTTTTCTCCTTTTCATCTGTGTGGAAAAATGGGTAAGAGAATTTATCTTTGGGATATACATGCAACAAAAGATTTTTATTCATAATTCATGCACCAGTCAAACATAAGCTTGAGCTTTCACCAGTGATAATTTTTGCCTAATCACACTGTTCATTGAATATAACCTCGAGGTAAAATTCATTTATAAAATTATATAGAATATAAATCACAGTAATCAGCCTTTTGCAGGAAATTTAGAAATACTTTATAAATTAGTAATTTCCATGGTGATTTAAATACATTAAATTTGTCAGAGGTCATATCCTGTCCAAGATAGATTTATTCTCCCTGTCCTCAAGAATTAGCAATATTAAAGGAAGGAGAAGGCATGTATGAAGGCTTAAGAAATATAGATGAACAATAATTACAGAAGTCCCATAGATGGATACTCTGCTGCTAGATTTAAGAAAGAGTAAGGTTATTTGGGAAAAGTTTTTCAGAAGACATAGATGTACATTACTGTTGAAAGGAAGAGAGGGATGTTAATGACAGGATGAAAAATACTGTTTCAAGTCATATGGGGCTCAGAGGGACACGGAAGCTGATAAGTGGACAGAGAAATGTGTGCAGAGGACCCACAGCAAACTGGGCTGGTACTGATGGCGTCTGGGGGTTAGAAAATGATAGATGCTGGAAATAGATAGATGGATAAGGTGAGAAATAGCAGAGAAAAGTAAATGCAATAAAAAGTTTCTCTTTGATACAAAAAAGGTTTCTATTTGAATCCTTGCCAAGAAAGATAAGAAAGTGCTTAGAGAGTTTTAAATAGCAAACACATATAAAGGCATAAGAAAAATTAGAATTTTTAGGCTACACTGGTAAAATTATACTACAATGATGTAAGCAGTACACAGATCACACTCATTCAATGGATACATTAAGATAAATAATAGTTGATTATTTTGATCCTTTAATAAAATAACAAATGTTGCTATATATGAATGGTCCATATTCAAATGAGGATAGGACTCAAATTAGTTGTTAATATGCTCGTGTAAAATGTTTTCATGAGCATCACTGTGGTTTGCCTGATGCAAGGCATGAATAGTTTAAAAACCAGAAAAACTTCACCTAATTATGCACTTAGTCAGTGAACCATGAAAGCTCCAAAGAGACTCATTCTAGCTTATTGAGTAAATAGGTATTTATTCATGATGGAGTTATTCCTGTCTCTTGAGTGAAAGTTTGCTATAGAATTGTCCAAAAAAAAGTTTTGAAATGTACTTGTAAAATTGTAATACATTTGTAATCTTATAATGCTGTTTCTCATTGAAACTAAAGAGATGTTAGCTGTTTAGTGTATGAATACTATAAAGAGACCATCTTAAATTAATAAGGAATTGTATTTTTTTCTAGAAATAATCCCTTAAATAGCCTGCAAATGAATTTCGCCAAATATTCTCTCCATTTTTTACTTCTTCCATTATCTTTCATGAAGAAAAAAAGATATGCACTGTAAAAGCAACAATACTGGGAAGGATAATATAAATACGTTTTTATTAATGAAAATTATTAAAGCCACAATCATTCTCCTTCTAAACTTAATCCTCAAAGTAAGTGGAACAACAGAAAGAGCCAAATGTTTCCCTAAGCTGTTTAGTCATACGCGTTGGGTTTTATTTGACTCTTAAAGCAGTTCCTTTGCCGGGTTGACAAAGTCAGGTTTAAATAACCAGCTCCCAAGCTCTCAGAGTCAGAGTGAAGAAATATGTTCTCAATTTCAGGAGTAGTTCCCTTCGTATGTATCCCCAATCCTCTAATACTGTATTTCTATAAGAAATTCTGTTAAGCGTATTATTCCACTTAAATATGGAGCCATCTTTTATGTCCATAAAGCTCATTTTGAATGCAGCCGTACCTGTTTGAGGGTAGAGGATAAATGGGATATGAGAAAAAAATGATAATCTGACCTTCGGCTTTTCCATTAAAAAATAAAATAAAATGCAGCATTTCTGCGCCTTGTGAAAATGATGTTGCTATGGAGACTGGCTTTATGCATCCTGATGAAACTGATGTTAGCCACGTTCTTCTGGTTCTGACTGCCCATAAGTTAAGGCTGTTTCTCGTTCTTTAAACCTTTTTGTTCCTGGTTGAATATGCATCTCTAGGGCAGCAGAACAAGGCATGTAAATCTGTAGGGCAGTCATCTTTTTTCATAGCAAAGTAGAAAATATGGAGATAAGACATCGGCATTTTCAAGGAAAAGAATGTATTTACACGTTGAATGGAGAATATTCATAAAAATAACTTTTCATGCTTGCTGTGCACATGAGGTAAAAGGAGAAAAAGCATAAGAAGTTTGAAAATTATTTTTCTGCTTTTTAACAGCATTTATGTGAAAATACTGCATAAATAATATTCAAACATGTTAATTTGATCTCTGTTAGTTTACAAAAATTATAGCATACACTGAATTAAATTTTCTCAATAACATTTTTTTCTTTAAATTTTACAGCAATAACAGATGTCCTGTTATTTGCTTCCATAAACAAACGCCAACGTCTCTTTGTTCTGCATCCCCAGTTGTATCATTTAGGAAAATGAGAGCAAAACTCAGAACCAAACCTACCCAAATGAAACCTCTTTCTTCAATTATAAAGACACTGATGACCAATTTGAGAGAGAGAAAAACACCTTTCCTTGATTGTTTTCATATAGCATTCTACTTTAATTTATGAAATGTTAACTTTTACCATGTTGTCCCTTTTGATTAATAAAAATATTACTGAGGGACTTCCCTGTGGTCCAGTGGTTAAGAATCCACCTTGCAATGCGGGAGACTCAGCTCCAACTGTGTGCCACAATAGACCTGATGCAGCCAAATAAATAAAATAAGTAAATATTAAAAAAAAATCACTGAGCATTTTCTCCCTCATAGCGTCTTGTACACGTCTTAGACCACTGGCCCATGATGGTAATGAGTGGCTTCCTTATTTATGTCTCCTCCTTTCTGTGAGATGTTGGACCTGTGTTCTCATTGACCTTCCGTCCCCAGAACACTTGCATAGTACCTGGAAAATGGGCAGTGGGGATAGGAGCACTCAGGCTTTATTGGATGAACATGAATCAAGTCATGTACTGAAGATTCGGTGAATTCTCACCTTCTGATTTTTTTGAAAGCTGTTTTTAAAATGCTTGTTTCTGGTGTTCAGTTGAATGTGCACCTTGAACTTCCAGTTTCTTTCCTTATTTACAGAATGAATTTACCTGCCAAGTGAGACTGCCTATAATTCCTACAATATTTCAGGGATTGGAAAGGTAATAAAGAGAATATTTCACTTAAGTTTTACTTCCGTAAGAAATTTAAAGTTAGTAAAAAGAAATCAAAACCAAAAAGCTATCTTGGGAGTACAGAAAATATCCTTTATACTTTTGTTTTTGGCATTTAGTCACAAAGTTATGTCTGACTCTTTGCAACCCCTTGGACTGTAGCACGCCAGGCTCACTCTGTCCTCCATTATCTCCTGTAGTTTGCTCAAATTTATGTCTACTGAGTTGGTGATGCTAGTCAGTGACCTAGGCCCTGCCCATCTCTAACTGTGTTATTGTCTGCTGCCCCTTTCTCCTTTTGCCTTCAATCCTTCCCAGCATCAGGGTCTTTTCCAATGAGTCCACTCTTCCCTCAGGTGGCCAAAGTATTGGAGCTTCAGCTTCAGCATCAGTCCTTCCAATGAATATTCAGGGTTGATTTCCTGTAGAATTAACTAGTTTGATCTCCTCACACTTTTAATATGGCACTATATATGCGGTGGGAGAGATGCATTAAAGGACAACTAAGTACAGTTTGTCTTCAGGTAAATTAAATGACTTTCAGTTCAGTTCAGTTGCTCAGTCGTGTCTGACTCTTTGCGACCCCATGAATCGCAGCACGCCAGGCCTCCCTGTCCATCACCAACTCCCAGAGTTCACTCAGACTCACATCCATTGAGTCAATGATGCCATCCAGCCATCTCATCCTCTGTCGTCCCCTTTTCCTCCTGCCCCCAATCCCTCCCAGCATCAGAGTCTTTTCCAATGAGTCAACTCTTCGCATGAGGTGGCCAAAGTACTGGAGTTTCAGCTTTAGCATCATTTCTTCCAAAGAAATCCCAGGGCTGATCTCCCTTAGGATTGACTGGTTGGATCTCCTTGCAGTCCAAGGGACTCTCAAGAGTCTTCTCCAACACCACAGTTCAAAAGCATCAATTCTTTGGCGCTCAGCCTTCTTCACAGTCCAACTCTCACATCCATACATGACCACAGGAAAAACCATAGCCTTGACGAGATGGACCCTTAGAAAATCTTAAAGAAAAAGTATATGGTAGGAGTGCTGTACTTAATCACTCAGTCATGTCTGACTCTTTTTGATCACATGGACTTTTGCCCGCCAGGCTCCTCCGTTCATGGGGATTCTCCAGGCTAGAATACTGGAGTGGTTTGCTATGCCCTCCTCCTGGGGATCTTTCGAACCCAGGGATGGAACCCAGGTCTCCCACATTGCCAGTAGTTTCTTTACCATCTGAGCCACCAGGGAAGCCCAGTGGTAGGGCGTGGACGTTAATTGCTTTAGGGTGAAATTAACATACGGCTGTTGAGTTCTTAAAATTCTTCTTCCTCAGAATTTATAAGAGAACTTCTTGTTTTGTCTTCATCCATTTTCATGTTTTATCTCTTCTCAGCACAGACTTTCCCCAGAGTTCTGCTCAAAATTGCTTCTTTTCTAACTCTGAGCTCTTTTTGTAAGTACTGCATCCATTTTTCTTTCTTTGTTTTTCTTCAGACTCTGCCATCCTGATTCTCTTCAGGCTCCTAAAACTTCATCATCTTCTCTGCCCAAATCAAGCCCTTATCTCTCTCTCTCTCATCTGCACTCCAGATCTATGCTTAAGAAATCTCCAGCCACCAAGCATGAAATCTGAGAGTCATTTTAGGTTTATTTTCTGTCTTAATCCACTCATCCAAGTCCTGCCAATTTGACTTCCTAAAGATTTCTAAACTCTTGTCCTTCCTCAGCATCTCTTTGGAACTCTCATTGTCCCTCTCACCAGAACTTTCATGATAACTCCTTGACTGCTCCCCCATTTTTCAGGCTTGGGCTGTTTGAAATCTGTCCACCCACCAGAAAAAGCTCTCCCAAATAAATCTGACCTTTAAAATTTATTTTCGAAGAATGTGTTTTTTTTTTTTACCCCTATCATGTAAGGTCATTTTGACCTGGTCCTTGCCCATCTCAAGAGATTTGATCCCCTTATCTATACCTGAGGTTTTACTATTTGCACTTGTTATGCAACAAAAGAATTTATACTTCTCAAACATGTATGTTCAACCTGTTTTCTCTGCCTGGAATGTGTTTCTCAATTCAAAAAAAAATCTGGCTTATTCTAATTTATGCCTCAATACTCAGCAAAGTATTACTTTCTGAAATCTTCAATGTATCACTTTGTTCGATAAAGTACAAAAAAGATCTTCACAACTCAGATAATCACTATGGTTTGATCACTTACCTAGAGCCAGACATGCTGGAATGTGAAATCAAGTGGGCCTTAGGAAGTATCACTAGGAACAAAGTTAGTGGAGGTGATGGAATTCCAGTGGAGCTATTTCAAATCCTAAGAGATGATACTGTGAAAGTGCTACACTCAACATGCCAACAATTTTGAAAAATGCAGCAGTGGCCACAGGACTGGAAAAGGTCAATTATCATTCCAGTCCGAAAGAAAGGCAATGCCAAAGAATGTTCAAACTACCACACAGTTGCACTTATCTCACATGTTAGTAATTAATGCTCAAAATTCTCCAAGCCAGGCTTCAACAGTACATGAACTGTGAACTTCCAGATGTTCAAGCTGGTTTTAGAAAAGGCAGAGGAACCAGAGATCAAATTGCCAACATCCTCTGGATCATCAAAAAAGCAAGAGAGTTCCAGAAAAACATCTATTTCTGCTTTATTGACTATGCTGAAACCTTTGACTGTGTGGATCACAATAAAGTGTGGAAAATTCTGAAAGAGATGGGAATACCAGACCACCTAACCTGCCTCTTGAGAAACCTATGTGCAGGTCAGGAAGCAACAGTTCTAACTGGACATGGAAAAACAGACTGGTTCCAAATAGGAAAAGGAGTACGTCAAGGCTGTATATTGTTTAAATAACCCTGCTTATTTAACTTATATGCAGAGTACATCATGAGAAATGGTGGGCTGGATGAAGCATAAGCTGGAATCAAGATTGCCGGGAGAAATATCAATAACCTCAGATATGCAGATGACACCACCCTTATGGCAGAAAGTGAAGAAGAACTAAAGAGCCTCTTGATGAAAGTGAAAGAGGAGAGTGAAAAAGTTGGCTTAAAGCTCAACATTCAGAAAACGAAGATCATGGCATCTGGTCCCATCACTTCATGGGAAATAGATGGGGAATCAGTGGAAACAGTGTCAGACTTTAATTTTTGGGGCTCCAAAATCACTGCAGATGGTGATTGCAGCCATGAAATTAAAAGACACTTACTCCTTGGAAGAAAAGTTATGGCCAACCTAGACAACATAATAAAAAGCAGAAACATTACTTTGCCAACAAAGGTTCATCTAGTCAAGGTTATGTTTTTCCAGTAGTCATGTATGGATGTGAGAGTTGGACTGTGAAGAAAGCTGAGCACCGAAGAATTGATGCTTTTGAATTATGGTGTTGGAGAAGCCTCTTGAGAGTCCCTTGGACTGCTAGGAGATCCAACCAGTCCATTCTAAAGGAAATCAGTCCTGGGTGTTCTTTGGAAGGAATGATGCTAAAGCTGAAACTCCAGTACTTTGGCCACCTCATGGGAAGAGTTGACTCATGGGAAAAGACTCTGATGCTGGGAGGGATTGGGGGCAGAAGGAGAAGATGGCTGGATGGCATCACCGACTCGATGGACGTGAGTTTGAGTGAATTCTGGGAGTTGGTGATGGACAGGGAGGCCTGGCGTGCTGCAATTCATGGGGTCACAAACAGTCAGACACAACTGAGCGACAGAATAAGGGACAGTTTGGAAAATATGTACAGAGCTAAATTCTCCACAATATAACACCAAATGGATTAAAACAATCTCAAGCTCAAGCTTTTTAAAATAAGGCAGGCACACAACTTTCAGGAGTTGTATGTGGCTAGTGGTAATCTTGGTGGTTCCCTTATTATTTTTTTTTACCTAATAAGAGTTTGAAAAATAAAATATTTCCCCCCTCCTACAGAGGTGAACTTTCTGAAAATATTGCTGTCATGTGTAGAAAAGTGGTCAAAAGGGATCATGCAAAACACCAAGCTAAATTGGCATGTGCTTCTGTAGTCATTTAAATAATTTATACATGACTGATTATTCTCCCATGGAAGTTTGCTATTATGACCTTGGATTAATGACCTTTCATGCTTGTTAAAGCTCCAAGCTAAAAGTACATCTGGGAGTTATAGAACCTAGAAACCCCTAGAAGGAAGACGCTGTGCCAATTATCCCGCTTTTTTCCATCTTAAATAATCATTTTAGTTTTTCATTGTTTCTGAATAGGATAATATATAACAGAAAAGAAAAATCATTACTTTATATGCTACATGTTTAAAAAATGTGTTTTCAGCTTGAAAAATAACTATAGTCTTGCTCATTGGAAATAGCAGACTTTTTCTATAGTGCATTTCGTTATCAATTTGTATTTATAGTCTATGCAATTGTGCTACCACACATAAAATTATGCAGAATCATTACAGAAGCAAAGAGAATGCTAATGACGTGGAAGTAATTCAGATCATCTCCTGTTAAAATTTTATCAGTAAGCATTCGACTGCATGCCAAATTTTTAGTAATGCTCTGTTAGGGGATTTTGATATTTAAGACTTCAAAATAAAACTGAAAAGTAGAATGTATGGATGTGGAATTTTCCTTTTTGCCCGAGTCTTAGGGGTAAATCACCAATTCAATATATTTGGCTGATACCAACCCACGTTGTTATTTGGTTCAGAAGTGGTAAACACCATGGCACATACCCTTTGATCCATTAGTTATATTTCTAGTTATTTGGTATAAAAGGACAAACATGTATGGATCACATACATAGCTATTAAGTTTTTCATTGTAACATGATATACCAAAAATAAGTAAGAAATGAGAGTAGGTGGGACAGGTGAAAAAGAAAGAGTTGGGATCCATCAGTAAAACTAAATAATTCTCAGCAACTGCTCAAATAATTATTAGTGAATGTTTTTGCTAACATTAATAGTAACCATACATTGTTAAATGAACAACAATAAATCAGACTCCAGTGCCATATATTCTCATTATAAATAATATACACACAAAAACTGTATGTAAAAATCTTGTATATAGTAATGTGGAAAGGCTATATTAACTTATTTCTGAAAAGTTAGATTATTTTTTTTCTTCTTTCTGATTCCTTTATATCTTTCTTAGACATGTTTTGCTTTAATAATAAGAAAAATAGGTCTTATAATAATGTATTTTGTTGTAGTTAGACACAGATACAACCTTTCCATATTATTTTATAAAAGTCTCTAAAACCATTTTAAAAAGAAGCTTTCCTCAATACAAAGTAAATTTTTTTTTTTAGGGAAGTGACTTACTATTTTTTAATTAATTTTTATTGAAATAGATTTGATTTACAAAGTAGGTTACTTTCTGCTGTATAGCAAAGTGAATTAGTTACACGTACATGCATATATCCACTCTTTTTTTAGAGTCTTTTCTGATATATATATACATATTACATATATATATATATATCATTAAAAAGTACTCAGTAGAGTTCCCTGTATAAAGCAATTATTTAACATGCTTTACTGAATGTATACTAAAAGGCCAAGAGAGATATTCTACTTAATTTCTACCTTATTTCCTACATTGTGTACTCAGTCACTTCAGTCCAACTCTCTGTGACCCCATGAACTGTAGCTTGCCAGGCTCCTCTGTTCATGGGATTCTCCAAGCAAGAATACTTGAGTAGGTTGCTGCTTGCTCCTCCAGGGAATCTTCCCCACCCAGGGATCAAACCTGCACCTCCAGCCCCTCCTGAATTGCAGGTGGGTTCTTTACTGCTGAGCCACCAGGGAAGCCCAGTCTCTACATTGCCTTATTGAGAATACAGTTTAGTGTGTTTTAATTTCAAGCATGCCTGCCACAAGTAGCACACATTATTTCACCATAGCCCGTGGCCTTCTTTGTGCAAATCAAATCAAATTCTTTGTGCTGTCAAATAACCCACCAAATGTAATTTATCCAGTCCTCTTTATAGCTGATGGAGGTTCTAGAATTGTAAAGTCACTGGTCCTATTCTCCAGAGCAATACATTGTTACTTAGAATTTGCCTGTACAAAAAGGGACAGGCATAAGAATGCAGTGGACCTAAGTGTCATCTAGTCGATGATAACATCAGTCTGAAAAGCAGAAGAAATAACAAGTAGGCAAGTGCTTGAATGAGTCAATAAGATTCCTGCAATATGTTTGAAAAATGTGGCACCAAAACACAGTAGCCAGCTGCCCATCTGAAAACCATAGCTTCTACAGCAGGCTGGATGTCCTCCACTTCTTTCATTCTGGTAGGAATCTGACTAGAAAAATTATTGCTGACATGTTCATTAAGAAAAAGATTCAGTTCAGTTTAGTGGCTCAGTCGTGTCCAACTCTGCGACCCCACAGACTGCAGCCCGCCTTCCCTGTCCATCACCAACTCCCGATGTTGACTCAAACTCATGTCCACTGGGTCGGTGATGCCATCCAACCATCTCGTCCTCTGTTGTCCCCTTCCCCTCCCACCTTCAGTCTTTCCCAGCATCAAGGTCTTTCCAAATGATTCAGTTCTTCACATCAGGTAGCCAAAGGATTGGACTTTCAGCTTCAGCACCAGTCCTTCCAGTGAATATTCAGGACTGATTTCCTTTAGGATAGACTGGTTGGATCTCCTTGCTGAAAGAAAAAGATTAAGAATACAATAAAAAATAAATGAGTGAAGCACTTGAACAGAGATTTATAGGTGTGAACACTAGGCTCACACCAGTCAGAATGGCTATCATTAGAAAGTCCACAGGCAACAAATACTGGAGAGGGTGTGAAGAGAAGAAAAATCTCCTATTTTGCTAATAGGGAGGTAAACTGGTACAGCCACAGTGGAAAACAGTATGGGGGTTCTTCAATAAAACTAAAAATAGTATTGCCATATGACACAGCAATCCCACTCCTGGGCATAACCACGATGCAAAAAGATACATGCACCCTTGTGTTCCTAGCAGCACTCTTCACAGTAACCAAGCCATGGAACCAACCTAAATGTCCAGCAACAGATGAATAGATAAAGAAGACGTGGTACATAAGTACAATCAAGTATCTTTCAGCCATAAAAAGAATGGGAAAAAAAAAAAAAAAACATTTCCAGCAACATGGATGGAGGTAGATTATCACACTAAGTGAAATAAGTCAAAAGAGAAAGACAAATACCAGTTGATATCACTTACATGTGGAATCTAAAATATGACATAAATGAATTTATCCATGAAACATACTCACAAACTCATAGAGGACAAGCTTGTGGTTGTCAAGGTGGAGGGGCTAGGAGAGGGATGGACTGAGAGTTTGGGATTAGTAGATGCAATTGTGTATAGAATAGATAAACCACAAGATCCTACTGTATTAGCACAGGGAAATATATTCAAGATCCTGTGATAAATCATAAAAGAAAAAAATATCAAAAAGAGTGTATATATTCATATAGATGAATCACTTTTCTATACAGCAGAAATTAACACAACATTTTAAATCAACTATGCTAGAATAAAATGAACTTGATGCATGGTGATGACCCAGAGAGATGTTATGGGGAGGGAGGTGGGAGGGGGGTTCATGTTTGGGAACGCATGTACACCCATGGTGGATTCATGTCAATGTATGGCAAAACCAATACAGTATTGTAAAGTAAAATAAAGTAAAAATAAAAATTTTAAAAAATAAAAATAAAAACTGTGTTGGTCTCACCAATACCAATGAAATAAATATCAACTAAATGCTCCTCTTACCAGTGCAAAATGGGGAAGTCAAGAGATACCTGGAGTAACAGGCAAATTTAGCTTTGGAGTACAAAATGAAGCAGGGCAAAGGCTAAAAGAGTTTTGCCAAGAGAATGCACTGGTCATAGCAAAAACCCACTTCCAGCAACACAAGAGACGACTCTATACATGGACATCACCAAATGGTCAATAATGAAATCAGAATGATTATATTCTTTGCAGCCAAAGATGGAGAAGCTCTATACAGTCAGCAAAACAATACCAGGAGCTAACTGTGGCTCAGATCATGAACTCCTTATTGCCAAATTCAGACTTAAATGGAAGAAAGTAGGGAAAACCACTAGACCATTCAGGTATGACCTCAATCAAATCCCTTACGATTATACAGTGGAAGTGATAATAGATTCAAGGGATTAGATCTGATAAACAGAGGGCCTGAAGAACTATGGATGGAGGTTCATGACATTGTACAGGATACAGGGATCAAGAGCATGCCCAAGAAAAAGAAATGCAAAAAAGGCAAAATGGTTGTCTGAGGAGGCCTCACAAATAGCTGTGAAAAGAAGAGAAGCTAAAGGCAAAGGAGAAAAGGAACGATATACCCATCTGAATGCAAGTTCCAAAGATTAGCAAGTAGAGACAAGAAAGCCTTCCTTGGTGATGAATGCAAAGAAGCAGAGGAAAACAATAGAATGGGAAACACTAGAGATCTCTTCAAGAAAATTAGAGATACCAAGGGAACATTTCATGCAAACATGGGCACAATAAAGGACAGAAATGATATGGACCTAATGGAAGCAGAAGATATTAAGATGAGGTGGCAAGAATACACAGAAGAGCTATACAAAGAAGATCTTCATGACCCAGATAACCACAATGGTGTGATCACTCTTAGAGCCAATTATTCTGAAATGAAAAGTCAAGTGGGCTTAGGAAGCATCACTATGAACAAAGGTAGTGGAGGTGATGGAATTCCAGATGAGCTATTTCAAATCCTAAAAGATGATGTTGTGGAAGGGCTGCCCTCAATATGCCAGCAAACTCAGAAAACTCTTCAGTGGCCACAGACTGGAAAAGGTCAGCTTTCATTCCAATGACAAAGAAGAGCAATGCCAAAAAATGTTCAAACTACCACACAATTGCACTCATCTCACATACTGGCAAAGTAATACTCAAAATTCTCCAAGCCAGGCTTGCTTCTACAGTACATGAACCGTGAACTTCCTGATGTTCAAGAGGAACCAGTGACCAAATTGCCAACATCTGGTGGGTCATAGAAAAAGCAAGAGAATTCCAGAAAAACATCTACTTCTGTTTTATTGACTATGTCAAAACCTTTGACTGTGTAGATCACAATAAACTGTGGAAAATTCTGAAAGAGATGGGAATACCAGACCACCAGACCTGCCTCCTGAGAAATCTGTATACTGGTCAAGAAGCAACAGCTAAAACTGGACATGGAACAACAGACTGTTTCCAAGTAGGGAAAGGAGTACATCAAGGCTGTATATTGTCACCCTGCTTATTTAACTTCTATGCAGAGTACATCATGCGAAATCCCGGGCTGGATGAGATACAAGCTGGAATCAAGATGGCCAGGAGAAATATCAGTAACCTCAGATATGCAGATGACACCACCCTTAGAGCAGAAAGGTAAGAGGAACTGAAGGGCCTCTTGACGAAAGTGAAAGAGAGAGTGAAAAAGCTGGCTTAAAGCTCAACATTCAGAAAACTAAGATCGTGGCATCTATTCCCATCCCTTCATGATAAATAGATGGGGAAACAATGGAAACAGTGGCAGATTTTATTTTCTTGGGCTCCAAAATCACTGCAGATGGTGACTGCAGCCATGCAATTAAAAGACTCTTGTTCCTTGGATGAAAAGCTGTGACCAACTTACACAGCTCATTAAGAAGCAGAGATATTACTTCGCCATCAAAGGCCCATCTATGGTTTTTTTCAGTAGTCATGTATGGATGTGAGAATTGGACTATAAAGAAAGCTAAGAACCGAAGAATTAATGCTTTTGAACTATGGTGTTTGAGAAGATTCTTGAGAGTATCTTGGACTGCAATTAAATCAAACCAGTCAATCCTAAAGGAAGGAAATCAGTCCTGATTATTCACTGGAAGGACTGATGCTCAAGCTGAAACTCCAATCCTTTGGCCACCTGATGCAAAGAACTGACTCATTTGAAAAGACCCTGATGTTGGGAAAGATTGAGGGCAGGAGAAGCAGGGGACGACAGAGGATGAGATGGTTGGATGGTATCACCAACTCGATGGAGATGAGTTTGGGCAAGCTCTGGGAGTTGGTGATGGACAGGAAGGCCTGATATACTGCAGTCCATGGAGTCACAGAGAGTCAGATGCAACTGAGCAACTGAACTGAACCCTTAGCAAAGGGTTTCCTAAGTGGTTCAGTGGTCAAGAGTCTGCCTGCTAAGAAAGTGACATGGATTCTATATCTGGGTATGGAAGATCCTCTGGAGAAGGAAATAGGTACACACTCCAGTATTCTTGGCAGGGAAATCCCTAGCCTGGAGGACTACAGTCCACGGGGTTGCAAAGTGTTGGGCACAATTTAGCAACTAAACAAAACAACAACACAATATTTAAAAGACCAGCAATACCAAGTGTTTGCTAAGATGCGAAGCAACAGCAATCGTCATATTCTGCAGATGGAAAGAATAGCTTATATAACCATTTTGAAAAACTGACAGTTCAACAAATGCATGATTTATGTCATGGCAATTATCCAACTGAGTATATAATCAAAAGATTTCTGTATATATGTACATCAAAAGACCAGTACAAGAATATTCAGCAAAGCACTGTTAAAGCTGCTGTCACTCCCAAACAATCATCGCAGCAATGCTATTCCCATAACCCCAGACTAGAAACAATGCAAATATTCATCAACCCAAATGTCTATGAATTTTCATATATTCATAGAATGCAGTACACTTCAGCAGTAAAAAATAAATGATCACCACATTTTCCAAAAACAATGATTCTTACTGCAAAAACAAAAAATCATCCTTGTTGATGAATGTTGTTAGAACATTAATGCTCAATGAAAGTGAAAGTGTTAGTCACTGTCATGTCTGACTCTTTTGACCCCTGACTGTAGCCCACTAGGCTCCTCTGTCCATGGAATTCTCCAGGCAAGAACACTGGAGTGGGTTGCCATGCCCTCCTCCAGGGAATTTTCCCAACTCAAGGATAGAACCCAGGTCTCCCATATTGAGTTAGGATTCTTTACCATCTGAGCCACCAGGGAAGCCCAAATATGCTGGAGTGGGTAGCCTATCACTTCTTCAGGAGATCTTCCCATCCCAGGAATTGAACCTGGGTCTCCTGCTTTGCAGGCAGATTCTTAACCAGCCAAGCTATCAGGGAAGCTCCAATAATGTTCAATAGTCAACAATAAGCATGATGTTAAGTAAAAGAAGCCAATATAAAATATGACATAGCATATGATTCCATTTTTACAAAATTCAGTTCAGTTGCTCAGTTGTGTCCAACTCTTTTTGACCCCATGGACTGCAGCATGCCAGGATTCCCTGTCCATCACCAACTCCTGGAGCTTACTCAAACTCATGTCCATTGAGTCAGTGATGCCATCCAACCATCTCATCCTCTATCATCCCCTTCTCTTCCCGCCTTCAATCTTTCCCAGAATCAGGGTCTTTTCAAATGAGTCAGCTCTTCACATGAGGTGGCCAAAGTACTGGAACTTCAGCTTCAGCATCAGTCCTTCCAATGAATATTACAGACTGATCTCCTTCAGGATGGACTGGTTGGATCTTCTTGCAGTCTAAGGGACTCTCAACAGTCTTCTCCAACACCACAGTTCAAAAGCATCAATTCTTTGGCCTTCAGCTTTCTCTATAGCTCAACTCTCACATCCATACAGGACTACTGGAAAAACCATAGTTTTGGCTAGACAAGTCTTTGTTGGCAAAGAAATGTCTCTGCTTTTAATTTACTGCCTATGTTGGTCGTAATTTTTCTTCCAAGGAGTAAGTGTCTTTTAATTTCATGGCTGCAATCATCATTTGCAGTGATTTTGGAGTCCAAAAAAATAGTCTGTCACTGTTTCCATTGTTTCCCCATCTATTTACTATGAAGTGATGGGACTGGATGCCATGGTCTTAGTTTTCTGAATGTTGAATTCAAAATTAAACAATATTAAATTATGATGTAAGAAGTAAGAATAATAGGTATCTTCTTCTTGGGGGCAGAATTTCTGGAAGGATTTATGAGGGGGCTTCTGGAATTTTTTTTTTTCATAGATTTGGTTACCTTATGAAAGTTTTTAGTCTGTGCACCTTACTGAATATATTGTCTTAAACGAAAATTTATTCAAAGACATTGTTAAATGTGCAAAATCAATGGTACTAAAAAAAAAAAAAAAAACAAACAGTGATCTTTGTTGGGGGATCTAGGCACCACTGAGGAGCAGGTCTGAATGAGGCATCTAGAATGGATTAATGTTCTGCTTCAGGACCTGAATCATGTTTACTTTAGTGTTTTCTCTGTGATTTGTGATATTTTATATCTATTTCTATTAAAACATATATTAATAATTAAGATATACATGAATTTGGGGGATTTTTTGTGAGTGTTATATTTTGGGTTTCCCTGGTGGCTCAGACAGGAAAGAATCCACCTGCAATGCAAGAGATTAAGGTTCGATCCCTGGGTCAGGAAGATCCCCTGGAGAAGGGAATGGCTACCCACTCCAGTATTCTTGCCAGGGGAATTCCATGAGCAGGGGAGCCTGGGGAGTACTGTCCATGGGGTCACAGGGAATTGGACATGACTGAGTGTTATTTCTCACATTTTTAAACTGCTTGGAAACAATAATATCACTTTAGTCCTATTTTTAATGTTGATAGTCAAGAACATGTCAACCACACAATCAATATTAAATACTATCTTTGCTTGGCTAACTTTAAATATGTACATGTAGAGCAATAGAATGAGATTCTGTATCAGAAAATATATGCAACTCTATGCAAATAATACTGAAGGTATGATATGATGTGGTAATCTATGGCATCTGAAATCAGAGATGAAATTTGAACCCAAGAAATTGAACTATTTACATTTCAGTGGCTTGAAAATAAGTTTTGTAGTCTATGACTCTTAAAGAAGGAACAGAATCTTAATTTTTCAAACAATATGTATGTAGCTGGATAGGGATAATTAGGAGAAGGCAATGGCACCCCACTCCAGTACTCTTGCCTGGAAAATCCCATGGATGGAGGGGCCTGGTAGGCTGTGATCCATGGGGTCGCTAAGAGTCAGACACGACTGAACGATTTCACTTTCACTTTTCACTTTCATGCATTGGAGAAGGAAGTGGCAACCCACTCCAGTGTTCTTGCCTGGAGAATCCCAGGGATGGCGAAGCCTAGTGGGCTGCCGTCTATGGGGCTGCACAGAGTCGGACACGACTGAAGTGACTCAGCAGCAGCAGCAGCAGCAGCAGGGATAATTAACGGCTAAAGTCTAAATTGTAGTTTAATGTATCTTGGTCTGCCTGGAACACTGGTGAGTGAGGCCAGCAGAGGGTCAGAGCTGTCTCCCAGGGAATAACAATCTAACTAGAAAGATCATTAACACAGGATATTCAGATTCACATTTTCTTCTGGCCCAGTGTCCCTCATTTCTCAGATGACTAGCCAAGCTGTAAGGACAAAAACTGAGTAAACATCCATATACAAACACACACTGTAACAGAGATCCAAAATTGCCCTCTTTCTGGAACAAAGTGACTCTATGTTGTTGGTGGGGGCTTCCCAGGTGGCACCAGAGGTAAAGAACCAGCCTGTCAATGCAGGAGACATAAGAGACATGAATTTGATCCCTGGGTTGAGAAGATCCCCGGGAGCGAGGCATGGCAACCCACTCTAGTATTCTTGCCTGGAGAATCCTATGGACAGAGTAGCCTGGCAGGCTATGGTCCATAGGATCACAAGGAGTCATGACGGAAGCGACAGCATGCATGCATGATGTTCAGTTCAGTTCAGTTCAGTCTCTCAGTCCTGTTGGGCTCTTTGCGACCCCATGGACTGCAGCACGCCAGACCTCCCTGTCCATCACCAACTCCTGGAGTTTACCCAGACCCATGTCCATTGAGTCAGTGATGCTGTCCAACCATCTCATCCTCCTTCTCCTCCTGCCTTCACTCTTTCCCAGCATCAGGGTCTTTTCAAATGAGATTGGTGGGAAGAAATTTCTCCTTTGAAACAGAAACACTGGCATGCTGAAACTCTGTCAGATGAAGACAGAAGGAAGCAGCAGTATGACAAGCATTGCTGATGGCCCATTATTAGCATTAGCAGCTAAAGGTGATGGCACCAGGGAAGGCTGAACACCACTGCGGTTGGAAGTCTTGGTTAAACTTAGAGGGTGGTCAGAGCTTCAGCCTCCATCAGAGACAGTACTGCTGTCAGTACTTCAGCCTCCAGAGACAGCAGAGGCTACAGGAAGAGACCCAAGGGTTCCTTGTACATTTTGACTAACTGCAAGTGATGCATGCCGTTTTTATAGAGATTGAGAGGATCTGAGTATATGAAGCTCATGTATGATGATGGGTCACTTTGAAAAAGAAAAAAAATTGAAAGAAATCATTTTATACATCTGTGCCTCTTTTGCTGTCTCACATACAGGGTTATCGTTACCATCTTTCTAAATTCCATATATATGCATTAATATATTGTATTGGTGTTTTTCTTTCTGGCTTACTTCACTCTGTAAAATAGGTTTCAGTTTCATCCACCTCATTAGAACTGATTCAAATGTATTCTTTTTAATGGCTGAGTAATACTCCATTGTGTATATGTACCACAGCTTTCTTATCCATTCATCTGCTGATGGACATCTAGGTTGCTTCCATGTCCTGGCTGTTATAAACAGTGCTGTGATGAACATTGGGGTACACGTGTCTCTTTCAATTCTGGTTTCCTCCATGTGTATGCCCAGCAGTGGGATTGATGGGTCACAAGGCAGTTCTCTTTCCAGTTTTTTAAGGAATCTCCACACTGTTCTCCATAGTGGCTGTTCTAGTTTGCATTCCCATGATACTGGATGCTTGGGGCTGGTGCACTGAGATGACCCAGAGGGATGGTATGGGGAGGGAGAAGGGAGGAGAGTTCAGGATGGGGAACACGTGTATACCTGTGGTTGATACATGTTGATGTATGCCAAAACCAATACAATATTGTAAAGTAATTAACCTCCAATTAAAATAAATAAATTTATATTAAAAAAAGAAATCATTTGATGAAAGTAACTTTAATGTCTCTTAGAAATAGGTGGGGGGCACTGAAATGACAGAGAAGATTTTGGAGATTCCCTAACTGTGGATAGCTGGAAGGAAGTTAAGATTGTTAATATCAATTTAACCTTATTGAATCCTAAGGGTGGCAGACTTTATTTGGGCCGGCTCGAAAATCACTGCAGATGGTGACTGCAGCCATGAAATTAAAAGACACTTACTCCTTGGAAGGAAAGTTATGACCAACCTAGAAAGCATATTAAAAAGCAGAGACATTACTTTGTCCACAAAGGTCCATCTAGACAAGGCTATGGTTTTTTCAGTAGTCACGTACGGATGTGAGAGTTGAACTATAAAGAAAGCTGAGCACCAAAGAATTGATGCTTTTGAACTGTGGTGTTGGAGAAGACTCTTGAGAGTCCCTTGGAATGCAAGGAGATCCAACCAGTCCATCCTAAAGGAGATCAGTCCTGGGTGTTCATTGGAGGGACTGATGTTGAAGCTGAAACTCCAATATTTTGGTCACCTGATTTGAAGAACTGACTCACTTGAACAGACCCTGATTCTGGGAAAGACTGAAGGTGGGAGAAGAAGGGGATGACAGAGGATGAGATGGTAGGATGGCATCACCAACTCAATGGACATTAATTTGGGTAAACTCCAGGAGTTGGAGATGAATAGGGAAGCCTGGTGTGCTACAGTCCATGAGGTTGCAAAGAGTCAGACATGACTTAGGAACTGAACTGAACTGAAATAAAGGCTAATAGGAGGAAATAGATTATATTACTAATGAAAAGGAGTGATTTGATTTTATAGATTTTCCCTGTTATCTAAACTTTGCCTATTTTCTAATCATATAAACATACATTTTATCTCATCTTTCTCTTAGATATTACTCCCAATATAGTAGAATTCTTAAGCTAAAGCTTTTTAGTCCTTTCTTCACTGAAATTCTTGTCAACTTTTTAAAGCTTAACAGCACAAAATAATATCAAATGTCACATGCACAGCATTCGAGAGCAAAGGAAGGGACTATGTAATCCCTTCTCAAATGTATTGTTCAGATTCATCCAGAGTCAGAAATCTGTGATATAGTGGAACCTTGGAATAAGCTATTACTCCAGAATTTGAAAACACATAAAATCTAATTAATGTCTTGGCTCTTTTGCTTTTGTTTTTGCTAACTTGGAAAACTTTTATCTTTTTACTGCTGAGTAGGCACTCCCATCTTTGAGGAGCTCTGCATGCTCAGTTGCTTCAATCCTGTCCGACTCTTTGTAACCCCATGGACTGTAGCCCGCTAGGCTCCTCTGTCCATGGAATTCTCCAGACAAGAATACTGAAGTGGGTTGCCATTCCCTTCTCCAGGGGATTTTCCTGAACCAGGGATCTAACCCAGCCTTGGCAGATTCTTTACCACTGAGGCACCAGAAGTAGAGGTGCCTAAACTCTAAACTTACAGTTCAGTGGTCGCTCAGTCATGTCTGACTCTTTGTGACACATGGTCTGCAGCATGACAGGCCTCCTTGTCTATCACCAACTCCCAGAGCTTGCTAAATCTCATGGCAATTGAGTTAGTGATGCCATCCAACCATCTCATCCTCTGTCGCCCCCTTCTCCTCTCACCTTCAATCTTTCCCAGCATCAAGGTTTTTTCCAGTGAGTCAGTTCTTTGCATCAGGTGGCCAAAGGATTGGAGTTTCAGCTTCAACATCAGTCCTTCCAATGAATATTCAGGACTGATCTCCTTTAGGATGGACTGGTTGGATCTCCTTGCAGTCCAAGGAACTCTCAAGAGTCTTCTCCAACACCACAGTTCAAAAGCATCAATTCTTTGGTGCTCAGCTTTCTTTACAGACCAACTCTCACATCTATACATGACCACTGGAAAAATCATAGCTTTCACTAGACAGACCTTTGTTGGCAAAGTAATGTCTCTGCTTCTTAATATGCTTTCTAGGTTGGTCATAACTTTCCTTCCAAGGAGTAAGTGTCTTTTAATTTCATTGCTGCAGTCACCATCTGCAGTGATTTTGGAGCCCCTCAATGTTTCCCCATCTATTTCCCATGAAGTGATGGGACCAGATGCCATGATCTTAGTTTTCTGAATGTTGAGTTTTAAGCCAACTTTTTCACTCTCCTCTTTCACTTTCAAGAGGCTCTTTAGTTCCTCTTTGCTTTCTGCCATAAGGGTGGGGTCATCTGCTTATCTGAGGTTACTGATATTTCTCCTGGCCATCTTGATTCCAGCTTGTGCTTCATCCAGCCCAGCATTTCACATGATGTACTCTGCATAGAAGTTAAATAAGCACGGTGACAATATACAGCCTTGATGTATTCCTTTCCCTACTTGGAACCAGTCTGTTGTTCCATGTCCAGTTTTATCTGTTGCTTCTTGAAATGTATATAGATTTCTCAGGAGGCAGGTAAAGTGGTCTGGTATTCCCATCTCTTGAAGAATTTCCACAGTTTGTGGTGATCTATATAGTCAAAGGCTTTGGTGTAATCAATAAAGCAGATGTTTTCCTGGAATTCTCTTGCTTTTTCTATGAGCCAGTGGACATTGGCAATTTGATCTCTGGTTCCTCTGTCTTTTGTAAATCCAGCTTGAACATCTGGAATTTCTTGGTTCATGTACTGTTAAAGCCTGGCTTGGAGAATTTTGAGCATTACTTTGCTAGTATATGAGATCAGTGCAACTGTGTAGTACTTTGAGCATTCTTTGGCATTGCCTTCCTTTGGGATTGGAATGAAAGCTGACATTTTCCAGTCCTGTGGCCACTGCTGAGTTTCCCAAGTTTGCTGACATATTGAGTGCAGCACTTTCACAGCATCATCTTTTAGGATTTGAAATAGTTCAGCTGGAATTCCATTACCTCCACAGTTCACAGTGGTGTTTCCTAAGCCCCACTTGAATTCTCATTCCAGGATGTCTGGCTCTAGGTTAGTGATCACACCATCATGATTATCTGGGTCATAAAGATCTTTTTTGCATGGTTCTTCTGTTTATTCTTGCCACCTCTTCTTAATATCTTCTGCTTCTCTTAGGTCCATACAGTTTCTGTCCTTTATTGTGCACATCTTTGCATGAAATTTTCCCATGGTGTTTCTAATTTTCTTAAAAAGTTCTCTAGTCTTTCCCATTCTTTTGCTTTCCTCTGTATCTTTGCATTGATCACTGAGGAAGGCTTTCTTATCTTTCCTTGCTTTTCTTTGGAACTCTGCATTCAAATGGGTGTATCTTTCCTTTCCTCCTTTGCCTTTAGCTTTTCTTCTTTTCTCAGCTGTTTGTAAGGCCTTCTCAAGCAAACGTTTTGCCTTTTTCATTTCTTTTTCTTGGGAATGATGTTGGTCACTGACTCCTGTATAATGTCAAAAACCTCTGTCTGTAGTTCTTCAAGCACTCTGTCTGTCAGATCTAATCCCTTTGATTCTGCTTGTCACTTCCACTGTATAATCTTAAGGGATTTGATTTAGGTCATACATGAATGGTCTAGTGGTTTTCCCTACTTTCTTCAATTTAAGTCTGAATTTGGCAGTAAGGGTTTTGTGATCTGAGCCATAGTCAGCTCCTGGTCTTGTTTTTGCTGACTGTATAGAGGTCTCCATCTTTGGCTGCAAAGAATATAATCAATCTGATTTCAGTGTTGACCATCTGGTGATGTCCATTAATAGAGTCTCTTGTGTTGTTTTCTTTGCCCTGCTTCATTCTGTACTTCAAGGTCAAACTTGCCTGTTATTCCAGGTATCTCTTGACTTCCTAGTTTTGCATTCTAAACTTACAAAGAAATATAAAAGAACACAAAATTTTGAGTAAAGTGTACATCTAGGTAAGACCAGAGGTATAATCAGTTCAGTTCAGTCACTCAGTCGTGTCTGACTCTTTGCGCTCCCATAAATTGCAGCATGTCAGGCCTCCCTGTCCATCACCAACTCCTGGAGTTAACTCAGACTCACATCCATCGAGTCAGTGATGCCATCCAGCCATCTCATCTTCTGTCATCCCCTCCTCCTCCTGCCCTCAATCCCTCCCAGCATCAGAGTTTTTTCCAATAAGTAAACTCTTCTCATGAAGTGGCCAAAGTACTGGAGTTTCAGCTTCAGCGTCATTCCCTCCAAAGAAATCCCAGAGCTCATCTCCTTTCAGAATGGACTGGTTGGATCTCCTTGCAGTCCAAGGGACTCTCACGAGTCTTCTCCAACACCACAGTTCAAAACCATTAATTCTTCGGCGCTCAGCTTTCTTCACAGTCCAACTCTCACATCCATACATGACTACTGGAAAAACCATAGCCTTGACTAGATGGACCTTTGTTGGCAAGTAATGTCTCTGCTTTTGAATATGCTATCTAGGTTGGTTATAACTTTTCTTCCAAGAAGTAAGCATCTTTTAATTTCATGGCTGCAATTACCATCTGCAGTGATTTTGGAGCCCAAAAAAATAAAGTCTGACACTGTTTCCACTGTTTCCCCACCTATTTCCCATGAAGTGATGGGACCGGATGCCATGATCTTCATTTTCTGAATGTTGAGATTTAAGCCAACTTTTTCACTCTCCTCTTTCACTTTCATCAAGAGGCTTTTTAGTTCCTCTTCACTTTCTGCCATAAGGGTGGTGTCATCTGCATATCTGAGGTTACTGATATTTCTCCCGGCATTCTTGATTCCACCTTGCACTTCTTCCAGCCCAGTGTTTCTCATAACGTACTCTGCATATAAGTTAAACAAGCAGGGTGACAATATACAGCCTTGATGTACTCCTTTTTCTATTTGAAACCAGTCTGTTGTTCCCTCCCAGAACTAAAGGAATAGGAAAAAAAAAAAAAAAGCTAAAGAAGTGGAAAATCTACATTGGCATAAGAAATGACAGAAGCATCCCAATGACATGCAATGAAATGTGAGGTATATCTAGTAGACGTAATCCAATTGGGGCTAGATTAAAAGATGTGCCTAAAAGCCAATTCCTAACTCTCTCTCCCAAGAAAGCAAAGGAGTGAGATGACTAGTGGGATATCTAGTCAGAACTGTGGCACTTCTTAAAACATGGAGAGAAGGCTGGAGATGAGAGTGGTTGACAATGTAATGGAGGAAAATGTAGTGTATCTTTTCCACATTGTGGATCCACACAATCAGAAAGGGATGTCATGTGAGGTCAACTGTGGCTGTGGCAATCACAGTCAATGGCAACAAGACTGTTTCCTGATATGGTAGAACCTCTTCTGACAACAAAGGTCACCATTGATTGTCCCAGGAGGGAAGAAGACAGAGCCTCAGTATAAAATAAAAATGTTCCCTGGCCTTGTGCCAGATGCCCTCACTGCTCACACTTCCAGCTTCCTCTCTATTTCAAGTTATAGACTCACAGAATTGGTCATATAAACTTACATTAATGGGTGTTCACAAAAAGACTGACACCAGAATACCACAATGTTATTCATAACAGTCCCCAACAGGAAACAGCCTAAAGTGCTCATCAAATGAAAATAGATAAAGAAATGTGTTATATTCATCCAATAAAATGTAGTTCATTGAATGAATATTGAGGAGAAAAATATGAACATATTCAGCATGGAAGCATAAATGAAAATATAAGCTTTATCTTACAAAAATGTACAGGCCAAAGGATGCATTTTTATGAGAATAGCCATTTTTATGAGGTTCCAGGGCATGAAAAACTAACCAAGGGTGATAGATATCAGAACAATCATTGTCTATGGGGAACTGCCTGAATAGGAGTATGAGAGAATTGGAGAGGTGACAATAATGTGTTATGTCATGCTATTTACAAGGGTAGGTCCATTTGTCAAAACTCATTGAATTTAATCCTTAATATATGTGCATTTCACAATATGTAAATTTCACCTCAATTTTTAAAATTACCTAAATATCATGACTCAATTTTACACCTTCCATTACTTTAAAAATCCATGTGTGGCAACCCGCTAGTAAAATAATATTTATTAAATAGCTTGTATTTTACTGTGTGCTTAAGTTTACTTTACTGATCTCATATCCTTATTTTTACTGGATAAATTTCTTCTTTATTTTATTCTGGTGTGTGTAGAACTAAAGGGATGATTCTGGATCCATTTTATGATGAGAGACTCTTTTCCCTTTTGTTTTTCCAAAAGCAACTCTTTTATCCCTTAATCTCAGTTAGAAACACACTATAGGGAAATTACCAAATGAACAAAAGTGGCTTTTTTGTTGGCCACACCTATCTAAAACAAGGCTGCTTCCTTTGGGCTAGACTAAAGTCGCAAGATAAGAATTATTAATTTAACTGCTTCAGTGAATTTTCATGAAATGAATTTTTAATAAACTTAGGGAGAAAAAGAATCTCTATTTTATCTTGTTATTATCTTATTCTTGGCATTCTAAGAGACCCACTTATATGGTGACTTCATGCTAAAGAAAAGAGCAAAGTAATAATTTCAATCCTATCAACCTCAAGATAAATGAAGAAAAAATTTCCTTATTTCTTGCTCTCATTTTATCATATTAAAAGTTTTGCCCATCTTGATATTCTGGTAACAAATCCTGCAAGATACACATCTTCTAAAAGTAGATATCAAGAGAAAAAAAATTATGGAAAGAAGAGATATGAATCATACTTATTGAATTTTTATGTTTTAAAGAAAATATGTCAGTAAAAATTGCCCAAAAGATCTAATATCGTAAGACTAACCAATTCCATGAAAGTTTTTCTAACATTTATTTAGTCTTTCTGGGTCCGTTTCTAAAATATCTATCAAGTGTAAGGTACAGTTACTATTGACTCATCCCTCTCTGTCCCCCCAACATTCAATCAGTTGCTATTTCCTATAATCATACTTTTGATACCTTCCAGTTTTCACCCCCTTCTGCCCATCCCCAAAGTTGTCACCTAGTTCAGGTCCACTTTCCTTCTCCCTGAGATTAATTTAAAACTTCTAGCTGGTCTCCACAGCTCTAATTCTCTTAGGGCTACAGCACTAATTTGCTAGACCCTATGTCTTAGTCCATTCGGGCTGAGATAAAATAACACAGACTGGGTGGCTTATAGACAACAGAAATCTCTTTCGCACAGTTATGGAGGCTGGAAAGTAAAAAATCAGGCTGCCAGAAGATCCGCTGTCTCGTGAGGTTCCACTTCCTGGTTCATGGAGGGTGGCAGCCATCTTTTTGCTGAATCTCTACCTAGTGAAAGGGGTGATGAATCGCTGGGATCTCTTATACGGACACCAACACCATTCTGAGGGCTCTTTGTTCATAATCTAATCCCCTCCCAGAGGTCCTACCTCCAATATTCGAACACATTAATTTTGGAGAGACACAAATCTTCAATCTGGAGCACATTGACAGGCCAGCGCTGAACTCACTTTCCTGCTCAAAAATCTTCAGAAGTTCCTCTACTGGTCAACAAAGTTCATCTAGTCTCCTACAACAGAAGCGCACACATACACACACTGAAGTCACTCAGTCGTGTCCGACTTTTTGCAACCCCATGGATTGTAGCCCATCAGGCTCTTCGGTCCATGGGATTTTCCAGGCACGAATACTGGAGTGGGTTGCTGTTTCCTTTGCCAGGGGATCTTCCTGACCCAGGGATCGAACCCGGGTCTCCCGCACTGTAGGCAGACGCTTTACCGTCTGAGCTACCAGGGAAGCCCCCAACGACGGAAGTGCAACTGGCCCAAATTTACCCAACCACCTTCACACATCCAAACCCTTAAAACTCGTAATTAGAAAAGTAATATATTCTGGCCATTAAAAAGTCAAAGTATAGAGCTATGTAAAGAGACATGATAGAGTGAGTGGTTTTCCCCTTTCCTTCACCCCTGTTTAAAGTGGCCGTTGTTGTCACTACTTCATGTCTGACTCTTTGTGACCACATGGACGGCCACACAACAGGCTTCCCTGTCCTTCACTATCTCCGGGAGTTTAATCGAATTCATGTTGGACAGTAATTTGAAGTAGAGGATTTCTTTGGCAAAAAACAAAACTAATTCAGCAACATAGTTTCATATAAAGTTATTTGTATGAAATGCAATAATTGTTTTTCATACAAAGTTAAGCACATTATAGTTCACCCTGACCACTTGCCCAGTCCCCATCTCTTTGACAGAGATAAGCGTCACCTAAATTATTTCAGCTAATTGATGATTGTCATTTATGACTTTATTGCTATTTATGTCTCAGGTATTCCTTTGAAAAACCTGCATGGATTCATTACATATTCTAATACATTATCTATAGATTATAAGATAAACTCAAGCATGTATCTATTGATACTTTTTAAGTTGATCTGTCTTTATATTTAGAAATGCCTCTTAATAGTAGGCTTCCCTGGGTGGCTCAGGTGGTAAAGAATCTGCCTGCAATGCAGGAGAACTGTGTTTTGATCCCTGGGTCAGGAAGATCCCCTGGAGAAAGAAATGGGAACCCACTCCAGTATTCTTGCCTGGAGAATTCTGTGGATAAAGGAGTCTGACAGGCTACAGTCCATGGGGTCATAAGGAGTCAAACACAGCTGAGTGACTATCACTCACACACTCATGTCCATTGAGTCAGTGATGCCATCCAACCATCTCATCCTCTGTCTCCCCCTTCTCCTGTCCTCAGTCTTTCTCAGCATCAGGTTATTTTCCAATGAGTCAGCTTTTTGCATCAGGTGGCCAAAGTATTGAAGCTTTAGCTTTAGTGTCAGTCCTTTCAGAGAATATTCAGTTTGATTTCCTTGAGGATTGAGTGGCTTGATCTCCTTGCTGTCCAAGGTTAAGTGATTAGCTGCTGTTAATATTTCAGTATGTATTATTCCACATTTTCATGAACAAAATAATACCTGAATATTGTATAGGGATTGAAATTTAAGTGTAGATTTACATTTGGGAACTTTCCCATTTTCCCATATAAATTTGTTACATAAATACTTGTTCAATCACTTGTGATTTACCTTATTCTTTTCATGATTGTCTTTATTCTATTAATAGATTATGACATAATTTAATTGGTTCTTGTTAGTGAACATTTGGACTGCTTCCATTTTTAACACTTTAATACAATACTAGATTGAGTATCTTAGTATCTATATCTTAAATGCATCAGTGTAAAATTATTTATAGAGAAATTTTCTCAAAGTAAAATAATTTAATCGAATGCCATGCTCAAGTTTATTTTGAACAATATCACCTAATTCATCTTTTAAACAACCTGCACCAATTTACGCCCATTTTCTGCCTTCCACCTTGACAACAATGGTTAATATAAACTAATTTAATTTAATCTGTCTAATGGGAAAGGATGCGTTTGAACTGTGGTGGGGAGAAGACTCTTGAGAGTCCCTTGGACTGCAAGGAGATCCAACCAGTCCATTCTGAAGGAGATCAACCCTGGGATTTCTTTGGAAGGAATGCTAAAGCCAAAGCTCCAGTACTTTGGCCACCTCATGCGAAGAGTTGACTTATTGGAAAAGACTCTGATGCTGGGAGGGATTGGGGGCAGGAGGAGAAGGGGATGACAGAGGATGAGATGGCTGGATGGCATCACTGACTCGATGGACGTGAGTCTGAGTGAACTCTGGGAGTTGGTGATGGACAGGGAGGCCTGGCGTGCTGCGATTCATGGGGTCGCAAAGAGTCGGACACGGCTGAGCGACTGGACTGAATGAGAAAGGACTGGCATGTCGTCTTTAAGTTTCCATTTTAAAAATCATGAGGAAATTTGAGTATCTTTGCTAATATCAATAGGTCATTAAATGACTCTTTTCTGAAGTGCTTTTTTATAGTCTGCCAGAACTTATGGAGTTTTCAGATTTTTTATTTCTATGAATTTATTGTCAGTTAATCAATGTCACCATTTTTATATCATGTCAGATACAAATAATTTTCCTCTTTGTGTGTGCATTTACACGCAAATGATTTTTTGTTTGTTTCCATAAAAATAGTTTCATGTCATCAGATTTACAAATCATTAGTTTATAGAAGTGGTTCTCAATCCAGTGTCTATAGGAAGAAGATAGTGAGAGAGACTTAATTCTTAGGTAGATTGATAAGGAGTCTGGGGCCCTTGAGGAGGAGAGAACAGTATTTTTTTCTACACCTCTTAGTCTTAGTCACATAAGACCATTTTTCTTATGCTCTGAGTTGTAATGGCAACAATCTGTTTCTTCTAAAACTAACTTTAAAGCCCAGATCTAATGATCACACAACTAAGCTTCTCATTGTACTCAAGGGTATGTATTTCCTTAAGCTCTGTACTAATGATTGTATAACAACAATGCATCTTGCTTGAGGACATGCTTTTCCTTCTTAATAGAAACTTTCCAACTAATCTTGTTATCTTAAAATTTATGTTGTGGGAGTGGGTCTGGTAAGACCTTTCTGCTGTTAGTAACCAATTGAAAAGTTATATAAGGCCTTGATAAGACTAGTGAGTGGAACAGTCTCTGGCCCCTTCTGATGTCTATGTCAGAAGCTTTCTTTATCCCTTTTTTCCTGTAATAAATCTTTTGCCGCATGAAGCTCTGAGTGACTGAAGCCATGTCTTTGGTCCCAAAATGAAATTCTCTCCTTCAGAGATCACGAATCCAACACTGTTCACCATAAATTATCAGGAGGATGGCTATAATGCAGGTTCCAAGAAAAAAAGAAATCAGGGTTATGCTAATTACATGAAATAATTGGAACACTTTCTATCTTTCTCTAGGTTCTGGAATAGTTTATATAGATTCAGAAAGATCTCCTCTTTAATGTGAGAAAAATTTTTCTTTTAAAATTCTTCAATACTGATTAAGAATTCTCTTATAAAAATATCTAGTCATTATTTTCTCAATGTGTATATTAGCTGTTTGACAAATATCTCATTTTCTTTTATTTCTAAGTTATTTTTACTCCTATCTGATCTTGATATCAATAATTTGCATTTTTCTGAAAAAGCATATTTCATATGTTTTAAATTTGTTTTCACAGCTTTGTATTACTTTATTTTAATGTATAATGTTATATTTTATGTGTGTTTTAATGTGTGTGTTTATTTACTCTCATGTCTTATTTGAATGTAACTGAAATACAGTACCACCATTTTGCATTCCCACATATACAAAATGAAAGTTCCAAAAGTTAGGGGTAAAAATGGACCTCTAAACTAGAGAAATAAATGACCCCATAAAAGTGGGGGCAGTTCCTCAGAGTGAAAGCATTTTAAGGTACTTCAGTTGTTCAGAAAAAAAGTAAAGATGATAATAAATTTTATAAATTCTAAGCCAATATACAAGCTACGATTTCAAGACTTACTTCCTAAAGTTTAAAAATGCATATACTTCAGATTATAAAAATAAGAAAAGAATAGAATAAAAAATTTTACTAACCCAATCAAGGGCTATAAAAAGAATAATAAATGCATGGAAAATCAAAGTAAAGGAAAAAAAGGTGAGATGGTAAAAATAACTGCAAACATATAAATAATTATAATGATACATACAGACTAAATGGCTTTTAAAAGCTAGATATTTATTATTTATTTATTTATATTGAAGTATAGATGATGTACAATGTCATACATATGTATATTTGTATTTATATATATTCTTCTTCATCTTCTTTTCCCCTGTGGACTATTACAAGTTATTGAATATAGCTGCCTGTGTTATATAGTAGGTTCTTTTTTAAAATTTTATATATAGTATTTTGTATCTGTTCATTGAAAACTCCCAATTTATCCCTCCCTTCTACCTTTCCCCTTTGGTAACTTAAAGTTTGTTTTCTATGTCTGTGAGTCACCTTCTATTTTGTAAACAAATTCATTTGTATCATAAATTACACATACAGGTGATATCATATGATAATTGTCTTTCTGAGATATTTTAAGTATAATTTAAAAATCTAACTATACTATGAAACTTACATCTAGAATTTAATGACAGAAAGGTTAAAAGAAATGATTCACCTATAATATCTGATAAAAATAAAGCAAGTAAATAAAGCTAACTCACAGTTGTAAAATTAATATATAAGACCAAATTGCAGCTATAAACTTATGCACATATACTAAAACCTTTAAAATGTAGCAAAGAAACTTTTACAGAATTAGCAAGAATATGTCAATTCACATAATAAGGATTTTACAAAAGTCTCCTAGCAATTAATAACTCAAGGAAAAAAAATACTGGTAAAGATACAGAACAGCATAATTAACTAATTATGTCATATAAGAAGTTGCATCTTATAATTAGAGAATCTGCATGAAATTTTAAAACTGGACAGACAATTTAGAATTCAGAGCATATTTAAGCAAAGAAAAAATCATTGCCATAATGTAGAACATGATATTGAATTTAAAATTCATAACAAAAAATAATGTGAGAAAATGTAAAACATTTTGAAATTGCAAAACATAATTACATAAATTTTGAGTTGAGGAGAGTCATAGTAGCATTTATAAGATACTTCACAATGAAAAAAGTGAAAATATTCTCAACAAAATTTATGGAATTTAAGTAACTCAGGTCTTAGAAATGTATAATAATAAATTTTTATAGAAATACAGAAAATTATCAACAAAACAATTGAAGAGATTAGAAAAAGAAGAACATGGAAACCTTAAATAAGTGTAAGAGCATAATTTCTTAAAAAATACAGAAGGAAAATAAGATCAACTCAGTAAACAGTCCCAAACCCTGTTTGTTTGAAACAGCTATTTTAATAAATATACTTCTAACAAAACTTCCTAAGAAAACAAAAGCAAAGACACTAATAAACAATGAGGACTAAAAATAAAACATTGAGAAAATAATACATTCAGCAATTTTATACTAATATATTGAAAATTTAAGTGAATTGTAATATTTCCTACAAAATAAAACCTGTCAAATCTGGCTGATCACTTAAAACACTCCATTGCTTATAAATTATATTTTATCACTGTCAGCTTGAGTAGTAAGACAAGATGAAGAAATAATGATTAAATGAGAAAAAATCAAATCTCACAAAGGTGTGAATAGCTACATAGAAAAATATAAGACAAACTGAAAAATTATTAGAAATAATAAGAATCCCTGAGTTTGCTGAAAATAAAAAATCTAACAAAAATTACTTGCCTCTCAGTTAATAACCAATACATGTTAAAAAAAAATACTTTTCATAATTGTAACAAACAATATAAGTTTTCTGGTAATAAGTGTACCAAACTCTGGAGTGGAGGAATATAGAAAATACTACAAAATTTTATTGAAAACATTTTTAAAACCTTGTAGATTAAGTGGAAACATACAGTCATGGAAAATAAGATGCAAAATGGGATAAATTGAATACAGTTTCAATAAATATTGTACAATATTGTAATATAGTTACAATAAAAATTATAACAGGATTTTATATAATTTAAAGTAATTTAAATTTTTTAATCAGGTCAAATTTATACAATACAATACTGAAGAAATCCTAATTTTGACTAGCCAAGAGGTGATTCCCTACTGAATAGCAAGGCTCACAGTGAAACAGTAGTTACTAGTATAGTATTGATATAATAATAAACAAATAGACTGATTGTACAAAATGAAAATAAAATGAGACTCACATAAATATTAATATTTAATGTAAGCCAGAGATGATATTAAAATTAGAAATGAAGAGGATATAATGTGACCATTCAATATATGGTGTCTGGACAACAGATTATTGAAATGGAGCAAAATAAATTCTTATAATAGTTTACACAAATGCATGCATGAATGTGCATGCTTCCCTAATGGCTCAGAAGATAAAGAATCTGCCTGCAATGTGGTAGACCTGGGTTTGATCCCTGGGTGGGGAAGATCCCCTGGAGAAGGGAATGGCCACCTATTTCAGTATTCTTGCCTGAAGAATTCCATGGACAGGAGTCTGGTGGGTTAACATTCATGGCGTTGCAAAGAGTTGGACATAACTGAACAACTAACATACACATGCATGAATATTCACATGCCCTTCCAGATGGATTAAGATTTAAACTGAAAAACCAAGGTATGAAAATGTCTTAAATATAAAAGAAGCCAAGATATGAGTGGATTATTTTTAAAAATGTGAAAAGACAAATTGTGAACTGTAAAGGATAAATTAGACTACATTAAAATTAAAATCTTCTATATATCAAAAGATGCCATTTAAAAAGCAAACCTGCAAGCCCATGGCATATATGCAATGCCTATAAATGACAAAAGTATTTAAATATAGTGTATCAAAGATAGAAAAATTAGTAAGAAAAGTACAAACAATCCATCAGAAAAAATAGCTAAGCATGTGTAAAGAATATTCCGAAGTATGTGTTTGAAATTACGCTTAATTCTACAAAACTTTGAAAAACAAATTTGAGCAAGATTGAGATAACATGTATCCTGGATCAGATAAGTAAACTTGAAAAGAGAAAAATAATTACAAATACCTTGTGAGCTCACTTACACGTAGAATCTAAAAAATTAGGAAAAAAAAAACAACTCGTAGATATAAAGAACAGATTGATGGCTGACAGAGACTGGTAGTAGGGTGTGGATGAAATTGGTGAAGGTAATCAAAGTTAAAGATTTCCAGTTATAAAATAAATAAGTTATGGAAATCTAATATGCAGCATAGTGACTAATAATAATACTAATATAATACTGTATTGAATCTTTAAAATTTGGTAAAAGAACAAATTTAAAAATTCTCATCACAAGAAAACAAGTTATGTAAGCACATATAGTGATGGAAATTAACTAGACTTATTGTGGTAATCATTTTACAATACACAAAAATATTGAAACATTATTTCTTACACCTAAAACTCATAAGCAGTTGTATGTCAGTTATACCTTAATTATTTAAATGTTCAGTTCAGTTCTGTTCAGTTCAGTCGCTCAGTCATGTCCGACTCTTTGTGACCCCATGAATCACAGCACGCCAGGCCTCCCTGTCCATCACCAACTCCCGGAGTTCATTCAGACTCACGTCCATCGAGTCAGTGATGCCATCCAACCATCTCATCCTCTGTTGTCCCCTTCTCCTCCTGCCCGCAATCCCTCCCAGCATCACAGTCTTTTCCCATGAGTCAACCCTTCGCATGAGGTGGCCGAAATACTGGAGTTTCAGCTTTAGCATCATTCCTTCCAAAGAAATCCCAGGGCTGATCTCCTTCAGAATGGACTGGTTGGATCTCCTTGCAGTCCAAGGGACTCTCAAGAGGCTTCTCCAACACCATAATTCAAAAGCATCAATTCTTCGGTGCTCAGCTTTCTTCACAGTCCAACTCTCACATCCATACATGACTACTGGAAAAACCATAGCCTTGACTAGATGGACCTTTGTTGGCAAAGTAATGTCTCTGCTTTTTATTATCTTGTCTAGGTTGGTCATAACTTTTCTTTCAAGGAGTAAGCATCTTTTAATTTCTTGGCTGCGATCACCATCTGCAGTGATTTTGGAGCCCCAGAAAATAAAGTCTGACACTGTTTCCACTGTTTCCCCATCTATTTCCCATGGAGTCATGGGACCAGATGCCATGATCTTCATTTTCTGAATGTTGAGCTTTAAGCCAGCTTTTTCACTCTCTTCTTTTACTTTCATCAAGAGGCTTTTTAGCTCCTCTTCACTTTCTGCCATAAGGGTGGTGTCATCTGCATATCTGAGGTTATTGATATTTCTCCCAGCAATCTTGATTCCAGCTTGTGTTTCTTCCAGTCCAGTGTTTCTCATGATGTACTCTGCATATAAGTTAAATAAGCAGGATGACAATATACAGCCTTGACGTACTCCTTTTCCTATTTGGAACCAGTCTGTTGTTCCATGTCCAGTTCTAACTGTTGCTTCCTGGCCTGCATACAGATTTCTCAAGAGGCAGGTCAGGTGGTCTGGTATTCCCATCTCTCTCAGAATTTTCCACAGTTTATTGTGATCCACACAGTCAAAGGCCTTGGTATAGTCAATAAAGCAGAAACAGAAGTTTTTCTGCAACTCTCTTGCTTTTTCCATGATCCAGCACACATTGGCAATTTGATTTCTGGTTCCTCTGCCTTTTCTAAAACCAGCTGGAACATCTAGAAGTTCACGATTCACGTATTGATGAAGCCTGGCTTGGAGAATTTTGAGCGTTACTTTACTAGCGTATGAGATGAGTGCAATTGTGCAGTAGTTGGAGCATTCTTTGGCATTGCCTTTCTTCGGGATTGGAATGAAAACTGACCTTTTCCAGTCCTGTGGCCACTGCTGAGTTTTCCAAATTTGCTGACATATTGAGTGCAGCACTTTCACAGCATCATCTTTCAGGAATTGAAATAGCTCCACTGGAATTCCATTACCTCCACTAGCTTTGATGGTAGTGATGCTTTCTAAGGCCCACTTGACTTCACATTCCAGGATGTCTGGGTCTAGGTGAGTGATCACACCATCGTGATTATCTTGGTAGTGAAGATCTTTTTTGTACAGTTTTTCTGTGTATTCTTGCCGCCTCTTCTTAATATCTTCTGCTTCTGTGAGGTCCATACCATTTCTGTCCTTTATCGAGCCCATCTTTGCATGAAATGTTCCCTTGGTATCTCTAATTTTCTTGAAGAGATCTCTAGTCTTTTCCATTCTGTTGTTTTCCTCTATTTCTTTGCATTGATCACTGAGGAAGACTTTATCTCTCCTTGCTATTCTTTGGAACTCTGCATTCAGATGCTTATATCTTTCCTTTTCTCCTTTGCTTTTCACTTCTTTTCTTTTCACAGTTATTTGTAAGGCTTCCCCAGACAGCCATCTTGCTTTTCTGCATTTCTTTTCCATGGGGATGGTCTTGATCCCTGTCTCCTGTACAATGTCACGAACCTCATTCCATAGTTCATCCGGCACTCTATCTATCAGATCTAGGCCCTTAAATCTATTTCTCACTTCCACTGTATAATCATAAGGGATTTGATTTAGGTCATACCTGAATGGTCTAGTGGTTTTTTAATTCTAAATTTGGTAATAAGGAGTTCATGATCTGAGCCACAGTCAGCTCCTGGTCTTGTTTTTATTGACTGTATAGAGCTTCTCCATCTTTAGCTCCAAAGAGTGTAATCAATCTGATTTCGGTGTTGACCATCTGGTGATGTCCATGTGTAGAGTCTTCTCTTGTGTTGTTGGAAGAGGATGTTTGCTATGACCAGTGCATTCTCTTAGCAAAACTCTATTAGCCTTTGCCCTGCTTCTTTCCATATTCCAAGGCTAAATTTGCCTGTTACTCCAGGTGTTTCTTGACTTCCTACTTTTGCATTCCAGTCCCCTATAATGAAAAGGACATCTTTTTTGGGTGTTAGTTCTAAAAGGTCTTGTAGGTCTTCATAGAACTGTTCAACTTCTCAGTGTTACTGATTGGGGCATAGACTTGAATTACTGTGATATTGAATGGTTTGCCTTGGAAACAAACAGAGATCATTCTGTCATTTTTAAAAATACCTTATATTTTTAAATGTTAAAGAAAATAAAAAGTAAAACATTGAATCGTTGCAGCTGTGCCAGACTGTGGAGCAACTGGGATCCTCATACACTCTTGATGGGAGAGCAAATAGCCTCAGGCAACTTGGCAAGCATTTTGGCAAAATTTTATAATATTAAACACATATATACCCTGTCCTATAGTCTAGCAATTGTAACTTCGGTTATATGACCTAGAGAAAGTGTGACACCTATGCATAAGGATTACGAAATTGTTCATTGTGTCACCATTTCTAGCAAGCAAACAGAAACTAGATAAATTAATAAATTTATCAGCAGATAAATTAATAAATAGGTTAAGATGTGTTCACACAATAAAATAAAGTAAAATAGCAATTAAGAATACATGAACTGTAATGATAACTATTGATGCAGGTCACTGTCAAAAGGTAATCACACCCTCCCAAAGTTAATAATCATTACTTCAAGGTTAGTATTTTGTGAGATAAAGCTATTTGATTTTATTTTACCACAACAAATAATAGCTTCATTCTTTCCACCACTATTCCTTTAAACTTCCATTGTGAATCAATTCTTTTGTTAGACAGCTGGATGAAATCTTCGGCAGATTTCATAGCTGTTCATGACCCTCTTAGTTAATAAACAGATCTTTTGTTTGCCATTTAAAAGAATTGTCCAAAACTTGGAAGAATTTTATGGTCTAATGTGATTAAGCATTCCTTCTGGAAGTAATTACCATTACTGATAAAATTCACCAGCAATTCTCTGATAGACATTAATAAACATAAGAGCCCCTCCTAAAATTCCAACAGTGTTCAATCTTAGGAAGAGCCTAATGTCATTTAATTAGCTGTCACATTATATTTTACTGAAACTAACAACTATTATACAGCCATTTTCTTGATAAGATATACCTCCCGGGGAACTGTATAAATTAATATGTTCATAAGCTCCTTTCTTTGTAGCAAATTTCAAGACAAATTCCAACATAATCAATTTGAGAAGAATTTTTAACAAACATTAGAACATTCTATCTCAAAGCTGATTGGGGTTAATTCCAGGTAGATAAATGCATATTTTTTTTTTTAAAATTTGACAAACATATTAAATGAAACTACATAATTGAATACAAATTAAAGGTCATATAATCAATCATATTGAAAGATACAGAAAAAACATTTCATTAAATTCAACACTTATTTATGATGAAAACAAGGAAACAAATAAAAAACCTCTTATAAATTAGAAGAAATACAAAATAATTTTCTTGATCGGAAAAAAGAGTATCACTGAGTAATGTATTAGAAGAAACATACATTGTGGTGAAATAATGATAACATCCCCTAAATATTAAAAGCTGGAAGATGACACCTCTTTTATTCAATATTTTAATTTAGTTTCTATTTGATAAGACAAGAAAATGTAAGTATAGTATAGTTAAGAGGGAAATAAAGATGCCATTATGTAGAACAGGATGACTATAAACATAGACATTTCAATAAAACTATTGAATTCATAGTAAATTGAACAATGTGATTATACTGATGATTATAAACAAATCAGCAGCACATGTATAAGGAAAATACTTGTACAAAATATATTAATTATAATAATATAAAAAATCCGATACATCAAAATATATCAAAACGATTTGTAAAATCTTTTCCCTAAAATGCAAGAATCAATGAGAAATGAAAAGACACTTATATAATTTTTAAATATTTCATGAGGTTTTAGAAGTCTCATTATGGTAAAGATTTAAATTATCCTCACACACATCTAGGATTCAATAAGATCACAACAAAAAATAACATAGGATTTATCTATTTATTTCAGAAATCACTGTGATGAATTTAAAAATGCATTGGGAAATGCCAATGGCCAAGGATGGCCAATGCAATCTTGTAAAACAAAACAAAACAAAACAAAACCGAAAAATGTACACTATATATCTAGATTATTACAGAGGTATAGTAATTTGTAGTGTGGTGGCGACACATAGGTAGACAAATCAATGGAATAGAGTTCCAAATATCTGCCTTATATATATATATATATATATATATATATATATATATATATATAGTCACGTTATTTGTAAAAGCACACATGAAAGTGACAGTCAATCAGTCATGTCAGACTCTTTGCAACTCGACTGAGTGTAGCCCACCAGCCTCCTCTGTCCATGGAATTTTCCAGGCAAGAATACTGGGGTGTGTAGCTCTTCCCTTCTCCAGGGAATCTTCCCAACCCAGGGATCAAGCCTATGTCTCCTGCATTGCAGGTGGATTCTTCACCATCTGAGCCACCGGGCCAGACATAGTTCATTAATAAATGGTAAGTGTTATTACAAATATCCCATTTGATACTCAAGTGAGAAAAAAAGATCTTGACCCTAACTCACCTAATTCACCCAATTCTGATAAAAGAATTATCAGATGAATTGCAGCTCTAATTGTTCAGCGTAAAACAATAAAGATACTAGAGGAAAACATGATTACCTTCATCATTTTGATTAAATAGGACAAAAGCACGTGGTGGTTCAGATGGTAAAGAATCTGCCTGCATTGTGAGAGACCTGGCTTTGATCCCTGGCTTGGGAAGATCCCCTGGAGGAGAGCATGGCAACCCACTCCACTATTCTTGCCTGGAGAATCCCCATGAACAGAGGGGCCTGGTGGGCTGCACCCATGGGATCGCAGAGTCAGACACGACTGAGCAACAAAACACACACACGTTAAAGAAATTCCATCAAAGATATTGTTTATGGAAACACATATTAAGTCTCCTGCTATGTTCATAATGCAGCAACTTGATCCAGATTTTTTTCTCCTGCCATACAAAATTAGAATAATAGCAAAAAATTGTAATAGTTTCAGAACTCAAAACATAAGAAGTGTGGTCCCTGAGACAAGGAAAACCAAAGAAGGGAGTTGGAAGAATACACTGGTTTTCTGGGTGAAAGCACTTTCTGGATCATGGTGAAGGGAGTAAAATCATAAGGAGAGCATGGTGGTCCCCAGGATTTGAGGAGATGGAATCCAGTTTTGAAAGAATAAAGTAGCTGTAACATGTGAGGACGAGTACTAGAGGGGATAGTACTAAGGAGAAAGCTCTAGAAATCCATAGAGGGTGTCTTTGATTGTGTTGATGAATGCTGGGCTGTGCTTTGCTTAGTCGTTCAGTCCTGTCCAACTGTTTGCAACCTTATGGACTGTAGCCTGTCAGGGTCCTCTTTCCATGCAGATTCTCTAGGCAGGAATACTAGAGTGGGTTGCCATGCCCTCCTTCAGGGGACCTTCCCAACCCAGGGATCAAACCCAGGTCTCCTGCAGTGCAGACAGATTGTTTATGGCCTGAGCTACCAGGGAAGCCCAAGAATACTGGAGTAGGTAGCCTATCCCTTCTACAGGGGTGTGTCCAAAGCAATTGAACAGGGTGTCCTGCAGTGCAGGTGGATTCTTTATCAGCGGAACCACCCCAGAAGTCCATGGGTTGATGAATATCAAGCCTCATGTATGCACGATGAAATGTTATGAGATTGGGAGAATAGCCAGGAAGATGTAATCTGAGCAGTCCTCAGACCACAAATAAGGCTGGAAGACATTTTATATTCTAACTGGAAAGAGTGTATGTGGTCATTCCACATCCAGGGCATCAGATGAGGACAGTGGAAGGGCCATGCCTCTGTGATGTGGCTACACTCCAGAATAATGGTTTCTCTAGACAAGCCATGAAAAGATCAAGCAGCTCTGTAGTTAATTTTAAAACTTGACAGTGGGAGGGGGGTTCATGTTTGGGAACACATGTACACCCGTGGTGGATTCATGTCAATGTATGGCAAAACCAATACAGTATTGTAAAGTAAAATGAAGTAAAAAAAAAAAAAAAAAAAAGAAGCTGTTTCAAAGCCAGTGGTCACAGAAGATGCCATAATACCGACGTGCTATTCATTATAAAGTTTTTCCCAGCCTGTGTGCTTGCTACTATGTAGAAGAGATTGAGGGGAGATGACGGTGCAGTTGGGAAAGACCCTGATGCTGGGAAAGATTGAGGGCAGGCGGAGAAGGGGATGACAGAAGATGAGACGGTTGGATGGCATCACCGACTCAATGGACATGAGTTCGGATGGACAGGGAGGCCTGGCGTGCCGCAATTCATGGCGTCGCAAATAGTCAGACACGACTGCGTGACTGAACTGAACTGAACTATCCAGCAATAAACAGTTGAAAAGAAAAAAAAAAAAACTTGACAGAACAAACTTTGAGACTCTTGAAAGGAAGACTATGAAATCCAGTCCTCATCATTATAAATTTGCCATGTCTGGAATTACTAGATATGAAAAGACTTATGAAGAGGAAGAACAAGAATGTAACCCATTAACAGGAGAAAAATTAGGCAAAAGGAAAAGACAAAAATGACAAAAAAGATGGAATTGGTAGTTAAAGACATTTAAGAAAACTTCCATAATTGTTCTTCTATAAAGTGTTCAAGTATCTAAAGGGAAATGAACATAACGAGAAAAGAAAGAAGATAAAGAACATATAGAAATAAGAACATGTAATACAAAGAACAAGAATCAAGTCAGTTCAGTTCAGTTCAGCTCAGTCGCTCAGCCATGTCCGACTCTTTGTGACCCCATGGACTGCAGCACGCCAGGCCTCCCTGTCCATCACCAACTCCCAGAGTCCACCCAAACCCATGTCCATTGTGTCAGTGATGCCATCCAACCATCTCATCCTCTGTCATCCCCTTCTCCTCCTGCCCACAATCTTTCCCAGCATCAGGGTCTTTTCAAATGTGTCAGCTCTTCGCATGAGGTGGCCAAAGTATTGGAGTTTCAGCTTCAACATCAGTCCCTCCAACGAACACCCAGGACTGATCTCCTTTAGGATGAACTGGTTGGATCTCCTTGCAGTCCAAGAGACTCTCAAGAGTCTTCTCCAACACCACAGTTCAAAAGCATCAATTCTTCAGTGCTCAGCTTTCTTTATAGCCCAACTCTCACATCCATACATGACTACTGGAAAAACCATAGCCTTGACTAGACGGACCTTAGTTGGCAAAGTAATGTCTCTGCTTTGGAATATGCTATCTAGGTTGATCATAACTTTCCTTCAAGGAGTAAGAGTGTTTTAATTTCATGGCTGCGATCACTCATCTGCAGTGATTTTGGAGCCCAGAAAAATAAAGTCTGACACTGTTTCCCCATCTATTTGACATGAAGTGATGGGACCAGATGCCATGATCTTCGTTTTCTGAATGTTGAGCTTTAAGCCAACTTTTTCACTCTCCTCTTTCACTTTCATCAAGAGGCTCTTTAGTTCTTCACTTTCTGCCATAAGGGTGGTGTCATCTGCATATCTGAGGTTATTGGTATTTCTCCCGGCAATCTTGATTCCAGCTTGTGCTTCCTCCAGCCCAGCATTTCTCATGATGTACTCTGCATATAAGTGAAATAAGCAAGGTAACAATATACAGCCTTGACGTACTCCTTTTCCTATTTGGAACCAGTCTGTTGTTCCATGTCCAGTTCTAACTGTTGCTTCCTGACCTGTATACAGGTTTCTCAAGAGCCAGGTCAAGTGGTCTGGTATTCCCATCTCTTCCAGAATTTTCCACAGTTTACTGTGATCCACACAGTCAAAGGCTTTGGCATAGTCAATAAAGCAGAAATAGATGTTTTTCTGGAACTCTCTCGCTTTTTCGATGATAATTCAGTGAATGGGCTTAACAGTGGACAACATTGTAGAGATTCACTAGTATACTGGAAAGTAAAGTAATTAAAAGTATATGGACTTAGGCAAAAAAAGAAAAAAGAAAGAAATTAATTGATGATCAGACATTCTGCCTGAGGATGAACTGTGCTCCGCCCACCTTAAATCATCAGCTTCCCTGGTGGCTCAGATGGTAAAGAATCTGCCTGCAATGCAGGAGACTTGGTCTTGATTCCTGGGTTGGAAAGATTCCCTGGAGAAGGGAATAGCAACCCACCCAAGTTCTTGCCTGGAGAATTCCACGGCCAGAGAAGACTGGTGGTATGTAGTCCATGCAGTTGCAAAGAATTGGATGTGAAAAAAGTGAGTGACTAACACTTTTTTCACTTACACTCCAAATAATCACATATTGAAGTATTAACTCCCACAGTCTCAGATTGTGACTTTATTTGGAAATTAGAATCACTGCAGAGATAATTAGTTAAGTGGAAAAGAGGTCACCTTGGTTTTAAAGTGGGTCTCCAATTTCATATGATTGATGTCCTTATAAAAGAGAGAAATTTGGACACAGACACCTAGGGATTATGCCCTATGAAGATAAAGACAAAAATTGAGGTAATACATCTACATCCCAAAAGGAATGCCAGAAACCTGGAGAAAAGCATGAAACCAATTCTTCCCAACAGCTCTCAGAAAGAACCAGCTCTGCAGACATTTTTAACTCAAACTTCTAGCCTATAGAATTTATGGGCAGGCAATAAATCTCTATTGGTTAAGCCACTGGTTATTAGTTTGTGGTATTTTGTTATGAAGTCCTGGGAAATTAGCATATTTGTGAAACCCCAAAATATGAAAAAGCAAAAAATAAACCTATAACTTGAAAGTGTTCAGAAACAAATGAATTCATTCACAGATCATGCTAGTGTTGTATATGTCTCACAGTTCAGTCGCTCAGTCATGTCAGACTCTTTGTGACCCCATTGACTGCAGCAAGCCAGCCTTGCCAGTCCATCACCAACTCCCAGAGCTTGCTCAAATTTGTGATATGTAGCATAGATGGAACAAAAATGTAGGCCAAAGGAGATACTAACAAAAAGACTGAAGTTGATGCAATTAAAAAAATCTAATTAAAAAAATCTTATTAAAAAATCTATTCTTATGATAACATCACTGTTTTGAGTACTGTAGCTTTATAATATCTTGAAGTATGCTGGTGTGAGTCTATCAGTTTTTTTTTTAGATGCTTTTGCTTAGTTTGTATTTCCATATAAATTTTGTAATAAGCTTGTGAGTTTTTGTTCAAAAGTTTCTGAAATTTGTATTGAGTCTGCAGTGAATCTATAGATCAACTAGGTGAAAAGTAATATCTAAGTGAATATTGAATATTCTAAACTATGAATGTGACATAACTTTCCATGCTTTATTTTAGGTCTTTAATTTTTTCAGCAATATGTTTTAGTTTTTGGCTCACTAGACTGGATATTTGAATATACTTTGTTAAACTTATCTCCATTCATTGCTTTTTTTTTTGGATGCTATTGTAAATAAACATAAAATTGCAAATTATATTATGCCTTGAGGTTTTAAAAATTGCTACCTGTTTATAGAAATACTATCAATTTTTCTAAGTTGGCCTCATGTACTGTTACTTTATTGAATTAACTTGTTAGCTCAACAGTTGTTACTTTTGTTTTTTGAAGATTACTTAATGTTTTCTATGTATGGGATCAAGTATATTTCTTGGAAATAAAAATGATTTTTATTTCTTCAAAAAAATAGATGTCATCATTGTATCATAAAATTAGTATAAATTATCTTTGCTTGGTGTGTTTCTTTAAATGAAGAAAGTTTGTAAAATTTAGTGTTGAGATATAAATGACATTTACCAGGAGCAAAATGTAAAGTATGGAAAGATACTTTATCATTAATTGGGTTTTATTATTAGTATCTTGTATTTGCTGGCTCAAAAACAGCATGGTATCACATCCAACAGGCTTAAATTTAGCTTGAAATATCTTTAAATTACAGCAAGAGAAGCCATGTAATTTAAATTTTCTCTTTGTGCTTCTCTAGACTTTAATGGAATCGGTTGGTGATTATTATTAAAATGTCTTTCAAGTCTGAAGCATTTCCCAGCAAGTTATTCCGAGTGCACACTGTTATCCTTTTAACCAGCTCTCATTTGTACTTTCCGGGTCAGTGACTAAGATGTATGATGCTCTGTGAGTCAGAGTGACTTCAATATAAAAGACGTTAAGGAAGCAAAATTGCATGCCAAGCAAATCTTTATCTTAATTAGCTACTACAACTTAAAAGAGTTTGCTTCTGTGTCTCAGAATAATACAGCTGCATACTTTTGTGTAGCCTCTATTTCACTAGCCAATACAGGTATTTTTTTTCCCTATAGATCACCAGAGATACTGAAATTCTGGGCTTTCTTGGTGGCTCAGCAGTAAAGAACCCACATGCAATGCAAGAGATGCAGGTTTGATCCCTGGGTTGGGAAGATCCCCTGGAGGAGGGCATGGCAACCCATTCCAGTTTTCCTGCCTGGAGAATCCCATGGAAAGAGGAGCCTGGAGGGCTACAGAGCATAGGGTCACAAAGAGTAGGACATGACTGAGGTGACTTAGCACACAGGCACTGAAATTTTAGAGAAGAAAAATAAGCTCTTTTCTTGGATGCAATATATTTTGCAGAAGAGTGAAGCATGTGCATTTCCTTCAGAACAGGACTTACCTGCCTTCTAAAGCGCCACGTGGATGCTCAACATTTGAGGTCACAATTTTCAAACAACAATCGTTGTAGGTAATTCATCTTTGTGTAGCAGGAAAAGATGTTCTTGCATCTATATCCTCCTGACACTGGCAGGCAATGCTACCTTTTTTTTTTTTTTCACAGAGAAATTGAGAAGGAAAGCTACTCAAATTCTCCTGAACATTTCCATCTATATCATTTTAGCTCGCAGACAGTGCCAGAATAAAACTGCAAACTATTCCACAAGGCTTTTCTAAATGAATTCATTTGACAGAGGTGATTGGCTGCCAACCTCACTTCTCTCGGATATAATGGCAAACGCGCTGCCTGATCACAACTGTTAAAGCACAGCACTCTGTATTATTTGGTCAAGTTTGGCATACCACTGCAGGTGGATACATGATTGTGTTTTGGAATTTTGAAACATTACCGACAGAAACTCATGCAAGGTGAGAGTTGAGCAGCAATGGGAGGGAACACGAGAGGAAAGCTATTCAGTGACTGAATGAGAGTTCAGTGAGAATTTACTATTCATGCGACTCTATGCGGCCATATGGGAGATACAAAGCCAGGTCACTTTCGGAAACTGATATAAAGGTGTCACGATAGATTTTGCAAGTTGAATCCCAAAGAGACTGCTCGCAGCCTTGCACATCTAGAACGCCATTTTAGAGTTAAAATTTTCTGTTTTGGCCCGGAGAATGTGTCTTCTGGAGCTGCCGTGTTGCCTCATATGAGCACCGTGGTCAAGGGCAGAGGCTATGCTGAATACTTGCCATTCATTCCATCTAGCACCACTTTCCACCCTCTTTTCAACCTACGCTATGCCCCGGATGCTGATTCTAGACCAGAGAAGCCCTGTCCTCTGAATTCAGGTCATGTTCGACCAATGAGAAACAGCCGCGCGAGAGAGATTAGGCAATGTATTTCTTAGACTTCCTTCCTGAATTTTGGCTTCTTCCCTCTAGTGGAGCCCAAAATTGCTCTCAGCAGTCCTTCTCCAGACCATGGCCTTTTTAAGTTCCAGGTTCGAGTCTCTGCTTCCTTCTGACCTAGGGATAGCAGCTCTTTGTTGTTAGCCTCAGGTTAAGGCACAAGAGTCACTCCTTTATTAGTCTCTCTTCAATTGCTCAACTTCAGTGTGGCATCTTTTCTTACCACGAAAAGATGTAGGGTTGTAGTATTACAATTCAAGGGTCTTATGATAAAAAAAAAAAAAAAAAAGAAAAAAAGCACAGATGTTACTGTGATTTTAGACACTTGGTTCATGACTTTTCGAATACTTAATGATTGCAGAAAGGAGCCATGCTGACATTGTTCACATTCTTCCTGATTAGCAGAGATTCACTGAAAAAGATTCAGATGACAGACTGACTTTATGCTTCCATTTCTGGGAATGCTTCCTGGCTCCTGCAATCATGGTAGGATAAGGGTTTAAAATAGGCAGTTTTCCATATACATTTGTAATCATTTTCTGGGTTTTTAAAAATAAGTGATAAAATGTGTGTGTGTGGCAGGGGTGGGGGATACAAAGGATAGGCAAAGAGAATTATAGTTTATCTGAGTTCCAGTAGTTAGTATGGTAACTCTTTTAGTAACATGCAGATATGTACTGTGTTATTTGACATCTTGATCAAAATATTTTCCAATTACTGGTGTTATGAGAACAGATGGGATAATCTCTTTAAGTACCAGGTGAAAGAGTATAAGGATCACCTCTCTTCTATTTTCTTAGTAAGAATAATTAAGTGCTAGATAAAGAGAAAAAAATAACCCAAGAAGGATGCCAAAAAGAGGAACTTTTTGAAGAAGGGAAGCTATATCAAGACCATCACTGAGAGGTTAATAAATAAAAAGTATATATACACAATGGAGTATTACTCAGACATCAAAAAGAATACATTTGAATCAGTTCTAATGAGGTGGATGAAACTGGAGCCTATTATACAGAGTGAAGTAAGCCAGAAAGAAAAACACCAATACAGTATACTAACACATATATATGGAATTTAGAAAGATGGTAATGATAACCCTGTATGCTAGACACCAAAAGAGACTCAGATGTATAGAACAGTCTTTTGGATTCTGTGGGAAAGGGAGAGGGTGGGATGATTTGGGAGAATGGCATTGAAACATGTATAATATCATATAAGAAACGAATCGCCAGTCTAGCTTCAATGCAGGATACAGGATGCTTGGGGCTGGTGCACAGGGATAGCCAGAGGGATGATATGGGGAGGGAGGTGGGAGGGGGGTTCAGGAGTGGGAACTTATGTACACCCGTGGTGGATTCATGTTGATGTATGGCAAAACCAATACAGTATTGTAAAGTAAAAAAAGAAAAAGAAAAACTATTTTTTAAGTTCTATACTATTCTGAGTAATGTGTGCATGGTAAGTCACTTCAGTCGTGTCCAACTCTGTGCCACCTCATGGACTATGACCTGCCAGGCTCCTCTGTTCATGGGATTCTCCAGAGAAGAATACTGGAGTTGATTGCCATGCTCTTCTCCAGGGGATTTTCCCGACACAGGGATTGAACCCTTATCTTTTAAGTCTCCTGCATTGGCAGGCAGATTCTTTACCACTAGCACCCCTCCCACCCCGGGAAGCAATATTTTAAGGGGCGTAATTCCAGAGCTGCTTAAGCAGTAGTCCCCAAAGATGCAGGGAGCAAAGAGGACAACTTGATAGGTGGAGTAAGGATAATTCTGATTTCTCAAGAAACAGAGGACTATGGTTGCTGATCATTTTCTGAGGTGGGGAAGTGGTAAAGAATATTTCACAGATTGCCTGTCTCTCACTATAAGTGTCTGATATGCAGTAAAGAGGACTTCCCTGATGGCTCAGTGGTAAAGAATCCACCTGAAATGTAGGAGACCAGGTTTTGATTGCTGGGTTGGGAAGATCCTCTGGAGAAGGGAATAACAACCCACTCCAATATACTTGCCTGGGAATTCCCATGGACAGAGGAGCCTGGTGAGCTACAGTCCATGGGGTGGCAAAAAGCAGGACATGACTTAGCAGCTAAACAACAATGCTGTAAAGAAACTCTTGAGAATTAACCAGCTCATTGAAACTCCCATGTCTACTGATTGACGTAGAAACAAGTTCTATCATCAGAATGAACTGGAAATTTTAAGGAAATTGGAATCTTGGGAAGACCATTGTGACTGAGGCCACAAAGAAATCATTTACCTTTATCTCTCATGAAAAATAAATAATCTCCTACAAGGTCGATGTGAAAACAGAATTTGACTTCTTGATTTATGATTCTTACATGAGTACCTTTTGAATGCAGTAGTCCATCTCATAAGTTCTGAGAGAATGTGTTTGACAGAAAATTTGCTTAGCTGACCAAAAGGACCATTTAAATGAAATATGAGACAAAATAAACTTAAAAAACTCAAACATGAATCTAGATCCTAGGAAAAGCCACAGCTAATATATAGCAGAATGACAACATGGCTGATTTGAATCAATCTTTGGGTGGAACGATTATGTTGAGTTTCTGAGCAATCAAAGCTAAAGGCTCTTTGCTTTCATAAAACAGTGGTGTTTTCACAATAAATAATGAGGCAATCTCCTCTCCTTATATGTAACATTAGTGAGCTTGACCAAGAAATGGTACAGATTTAATTGGAAATATATTTCTTTTTTCTATAAATTTCTCAGTGATTTTCAGAGGTATAATTATATTAAAAGAATCATTAGAGAAGCTAGGCAGAATTTTATGAATAATTTAAGCTTATTTCTAAAATGTATAATCTTTAGATGACTATTCTCTGTGACTACAGACTTCACCAGTGATCTTTGGGACTGTTGATGTTCCCTACTCCTTAAGAATATCCGAAATACTTCTGACTTCTCATTGTAAAATGGCAGAGTTTCAAACTTTAGTAGGCAAATAATATCGTGGGGCATACATTTTACTACCTAATGTGACTTTACACAAAACTATTCTTAAATATGCTGATATAGACATAGTAAATGGAAGCAGTGACAGAGTTTATTTTCTTGAGCTGCAAAATCACTTTGATTGTGACTGAAGCTATGAAACTAAAATACACTTGCTCCTTGGAAGAAAAGCTATGACAAACCTAGACAGCAGATTAAAAAGCAGAGACATCACTTTGCCAGCAAAGCTCCATATAGTCAAACCTATGGTTTTTCAAGTAGTCATGTATGGATGTGAGAGTTGAACCATAAAGAAGGCTGAGGGTCAAAGAATTGATTTTTTTCAAATTGTGTTGGAGAAGACTCTTGGACAGCAAGGAGATCAAACCAATCAGTTCTAAAGGAAATCAATCCTGAATATTCATTGGAAGGACTGATGATGAAACTGAAGCTCTAATATTTCACCACCTGGTATGAAGAGTAGACTTATTGGAAAAGAACCTGATGCTGGGAAAGATTGAAGGCAAAAAGGAGAAGGGAGTTGCAGAGGATGAGATGGTTAGATAGCATCACCAACTCAACGGACATGAATTTGAGCAAACTCAGAGATGGTGGAGGACAGGGGAGCCTGGTGTGCAGCAGTCCATGAAGTCACAAGAGTTGGACACGACTTAGCTACTGAACAACATCAAGTCATAGTAAGGTGGAGTTTAATTATATTTGCATTTTAAGTTAGAATATTACAAAAGATCTGTTTATAATTTTGCAAAGCTATAATGAAAAAAATTGTCCTACTTAGTTTTCTTTTAGATTCTGCCAGAATTCATGGTCAGAAAAGAACAATGGCACCAAGATGATTTTACTTGCAGTCTATTTCTTTGTACGGGTGCCATTTTCCTCAATAAAACAGTTTAGCAATTGTGTCAGAAAGTATTGACTGTTCTCTTAAGCACCTGGCTTATTCTTTATTCTTTATTTATTTATTATAAGAGAAGTATTTTTATTTATTTTTTATTTTTTTACTTTACAATATTGTATTGGTTTTGCACATATCAAATGAATGAATCCGCCACGGGTGTACACGTGATCCCCATCCAGAAACCCTCTCCCACCTCCCTCCCCGTACCATCCCTCTGGGTCATCCCAGTGCACCAGCCCCAAGCATTCTGCATCTTGGATTGAACCTGGACTGGCAATTTGTTTCTTATATGATATTATACATGTTTCAATGCCATTCTCCCAAATCATCCCACCCTCTCCCTCTCCCACAGAGTCCAAAAGACTGTTCTATACATCTGTGTCTCTTTTGTTGTCTCGCATACAGGGTTATTGTTACCATCTTTCTAAATTCCATATATATGTGTTCAGTTCAGTTCAGTCGCTCAGTCGTGTCCGACTCTTTGTGACCCCATGAATCACAGCATGCCAGGCCTCCCTGTACATCACCAACTCCCGGAGTTCACTCAGACTCACGTCCATCGAGTCCGTGATGCCATCCAACCATCTCATCCTGGGTCGTCCCCTTCTCCTCCTGCCCCCAATCCCTCCCAGCATCAGAGTCTTTTCCAATGAGTCAACTCTTTGCATGCGGTGGCCAAAGTACTAGAGCTTCAGCTTTAGCATCATTCCTTCCAAAGAAATCCCAGGGTTGATCTCCTTCAGAATGGCCTGGTTGGATCTCCTTGCAGTCCAAGGGACCCTCAAGAGTCTTCTCCAACACCACAGTTCAAACACATCAATTCTTTGGTGCTCAGCCTTCTTGACAGTCCAACTCTCACATCCATACACGACCACAGGAAAAACCATAGCCTTGACTAGACGGACCTTAGTCGGCAAAATAATGTCTCTGCTTTGGAATATACTATCTAGGTTGGTCATAACTTTTCTTCCAAGGAGTAAGCGTCTTTTAATTTCATGGCTGCAGTCACCATCTGAAGTGATTTTTGAGCCCCCCCCCCCCCCAAAAAAAAGTCTGACACTGCTTCCACTGTTTCCCCATCTATTTCCCATGAAGTGATGGGACCAGATGCCATGATCTTTGTTTTCTGAATGTTGAGCTTTAAGCCAGCTTTTTCACTCTCTTCTTTCACTTTCATCAAGAGGCTTTTTAGCTCCTCTTCACTTTCTGCCATAAAGGTGGTGTCATCTGCATATCTGAGGTTACTGATATTTCTCCCGGCAATCTTGATTCCAGCTTGTGCTTCTTCCAGTCCAGCGTTTCTCATGATGTACTCTGCATAGAAGTTAAATAAGCAGGATGACAATATACAGCCTTGAAGTACTCCTTTTCCTATTTGGAACCAGTCTGTTGTTCCATGTCCAGTTCTAACTGTTGCTTCCTGACCTGCATACAGATTTCTCATGAGGCAGGTCAGGTGATCTGGCATTCCCATCTCTTTCAGAATCTTCCACAGTTTATTGTGATCCACACAGTCAAAGGCTTTGGCATAGTCAATAAAGCAGAAATAGATGTTTTTCTGGAACTCTCTTGCTTTATCCATGATCCAGCACACATTGACAATTTGATCTCTTGTTCCTCTGCCTTTTCTAAAACCAGCTTGAACATCAGGGAGTTCACGGTTCACGTATTGCTGAAGCCTGGCTTGGAGAATTTTGAGCATCACTTTACTAGCATGTGAGGTGAGTGCAATCATGCGGTAGTTTGCGCATTCTTTGGCATTGCCTTTCTTTGGGATTGGAATGAAAACTGACCTTTTCCAGTCCTGTGGCCACTGCTGAGTTTTCCAAACTTGCTGGCATATTGAGTGCAGCACTTTCACAGCATCATCTTTCAGGATTTGAAACAGCTCCACTGGAATTCCATCACCTCCACTAGCTTTGTTTGTAGTGATGCTTTCTAAGGCCCACTTGACTTCACATTCCAGGATGTCTGGCTCTAGATTAGTGATCACATCATTAGTATACCTTATTGGTGTTTTTCTTTCTGGCTTACTTCACTCTGTATAATCGGCTCCAGTTTCATCCACCTCATTAGAGCTGATTCAAATGCATTCTTTTTAATGCCTGAGTGAGGCTTATTCTTGTTTTGTGGTCACTGTGATCCATTGCAACCAACACTCCAGCTGCACTGATGTGGTCATGTGATCTGTGTTTCTTTCTTTGCAGACTGGAAATCTCAGATCCTAATGAACATCTTACCTTCCCTCAGTGAAAAATCTCACAGCATGTATTTTGTCAATTACCTGAGTCATGACTTTAGCTTATTTTTTCCAAATTAATGTTTCTTCCATTTCATATGTGTCTCAAATCTTTTTATGTTGTGTCTTTTGTGGTGAGCCAATTTGAACTCTTTCTGAAGCAAGCCAGTGTGTAAATAAATCAGACAGATAAAGGATAGATAGGGAAATAGATAATAGATCATCTCAAATTTGGTCTGTAATAATAGAATTATAAAGAGGTGTGGCACAGTGGAAAGACTAATAAACTACTTCACAGGAGAACTCATGCTTGGTCCCCATTCCAACCTTAAGTAGCATTAATAATTTGGAAAACTCATTATCTTTTTTAAACCTTAATGTTCTTATTTGTCAATAGGGAGAGTGGTTGTATAATATGCAGATCCATTCCAAATTGTATATTATGGGATTGAAAAACACCACCAGCAATGCTTGTAGAAAGTTCTTATGCAAAAGCACACCATTGATAATTACTACCATGTAAAAATTATTGCTATTTTTATTGCAACAAAGATGTTTCTTTAGGTGGAGAATGGGAGCTATCAGATGAGCAGCAAGAGTGCCTCATGGTAGAACAGCAGAACTTTCACTAGTCTGAATGGCCTGACCAAAATCATGGGACAAAGGGTAGAATTGAGTCTTCAGTCTGATTTTAAACCACTCCAGATATAAAAAGGTGGGTGACAAGTCATTGGTGAAATCCAATAGAAATGATAGGAAAAACCTTAGAAGAAACTAATTATCTCTAAAGACTACTGCTTCAAAAGTGAGAGTTTGGGTTGGTTTTCTAAAATATAAGAAATCCACCTTTAATTCTAGGTGTTTAATGTAAATTTTCATATTTAAAACTTACTTAAAATTTGGTGGATTTTTTTCACCCATTTATAAGATTCCAAACTTTAAGGGATTCACTGATGTCAGCAGGTGCCCTTATCTAATACATTTCTCCCATCTGTAAATTCTAAGGACAAAGCTTCCAAGACCACTTTAGGATAGGACTGTAATAGGTAAGTTTTGTTTAAAGTATTCAGTATGGACTTGCCTGGTGATTCAGTGGCTAACAAGCTTCACTCCCAATGTAGAGGCCCAGGTTCAATTCTTGATCTGGGAACTAGATCCTACATGCAGCAACTAAAGATTGCTCATGCCACAACTAAGACCCAGCACAGCCAAATAAATAAATATTTTAAAAAATTAAAGAAAAAAATCCATGAAATTATAAAGGAGCCAGTGCACCCATGTCCCATTTGTTCGTGTTGGCTACTAACAGCTCTCAGCTACACTCTTTTGAGATTTGCTCTAGGTTACTCATTTATCTAGAATATATCTTGGAGGTTACGCTCTTGGTCAGGAGAGAGAATTCAGGATTGATGGAAAGATAATAGGAACAAACACGGTCAGGCTCCAGAGATGAGGAATTGAGGCATGAAGAAATTAAATAATGGCCTAAAGTCAGTTCAGTTCAGTTCAGTTCAGTTACTCAGTCATGTCTGACCCTTTGCAACCCCATGGACTGCAGCACGCCAGGCTTCCCTGTCCATCACCAACTCCTGGAGTTCACCCAGACTCATGTCTATTGAGTTGGTGATGCCATCCATCCATCTCATCCTCTGTCATCCCCTTCTCCTCTTTTCAGTATGGAAAGGCCTAAGGTCTCATTGGTAGTGAGTGGCAGAGGTGAACTTGGAACTTAGGCAGTTGGGTATCAGAACTCACACTATCCTATGTGTCAGGGCACATCGTATTCTTCTTGAGTGTCAGTTTTCCGGTATCCATCTGTTACAGACTGAAAGGTTATATTCTCTCAAAATCTGTGTTGAAATCCTGACCCTCAATGTGATGGTATTAGGAAGTGGGGCTTGGGGGAGTATTAAGCCATGGGATGAAATCCTCACGAATGAGATTAATGTCCGTATAAAAGGGACCTCAGAGAGCTCCTTAGCCCTTCCGCCATATAAGCACACAGTGAGAAGATTGCAGTCTGCAACAGGATGCATTCGTGTTGGTACACTGATGTTTGATTTCCAGCTTCCAGAACTATGAGAAATAAACTTCCATTGTATAAGACTCTTGAGAATCCCTTTGACAGCAGTGAGATCAAACCAATCACTCCTAAAGGAAATCAACCCTGAGTATTCATTGGAAGGACTGATGTTGAAACTCCAATACTTTGGCCACCTGATGCAAAGAGCTGACTCATTGGAAAAAACCATGAGGTCGGGGAAGATTGAGAGTTCCCAAGTGGTGCTAGTGGTAAAGAACCTGCCTGCCAATGCAGGAGATGTAAGAGACCAAGGTTCAATCCCTGGGTTGGGAAGATCCCCTGGAGAAGGTAATGGCAATTCACTCCAATATTCTTGCCTGGAGAAGCCCATGGATAGGGGAGCCTGGTGGGCTACAATTTGTGGTGTTACAAAGAGTCAGACATGACTGAAAGCAACTTAGCACAGCACAGGAGAAGGGGGTGACAGAGCAGACGGTTGGATAACATCACCAACTCAATGGACACGAGTTTGAGCAAACACTGGGAGATAATGAAGGACAGGGAAGCCTGGTGTGCTGCAGTCCATGGGGTCACAATGAGTTGGACATGACTTACCAACTGAACAGCAACAACATAAGCCACGCAATTGGTAGCACTTTGCTGTAACAGTCCAAATAGACTACAAGAAGTGTAACTTTTCTTCAGTACTTTTAAGTATGTGAAAATCATAGGATATAAGTCTTTTGCATAGATTTATGTACTGACTTTCACACATTCAGCTTCATTTGAAATCCCAAAGAGTGTAGTGCTCACTTAGCAATAATAAAAGTCTTCATTCTCAGGTTCTGTGGGCTGACATAAGTCCTCTTCATAAATGTTGATGCAGTGAAGAGACATAATATTGGAAATCTTAAGGGAATATGTGTAAAATTATTTCTCTTGGTGTCAGTTGTTTCTGGAGACTGATATTTTACGTTAAGTTAAATTTCTTTAAATTTCTTTATTTAAGTTAAGTAAAGGAATAAATATTAAACTACAGCAGTATTGATAGTTAATGTCTTCAGTTTGTCTGTCAATTTTATCAATTTTTGGATCCATTCCTCCACAATCACATTTTTTTTTCTGAAATGCAATATATGTTTATGTCACCAAAGACTTTATTCTCTTTGAAACAATAATGAGAAGAGGAGAGGGGTTCAGTTTATCAAGGTTTAGTTAATACTAACACTCCTTTTAGTCAATATTAAGCCATGTTTACCTATGTCAGTGATAAACACAAGATGAGCACTGCACATTCTTTAATCAAGTAAAATGGATCTAATGTCACTTACTAGCTAGAAAGATTATTTAAACTTGCTGTTCCTCAGTTTTTCCATCTGAAAAAAAGAAGATGAGACCATCTCATAGGGTTGCTCCAATGATTAATTAAGATAAAATATATAAAACCTTTGCCTGGCAGGGGATAACTATTATGCCTTTTGATTTTCCCTCCCTCTCATCCTCTATTCCTCCCTCCATTTCTCCCTTCCTTCTTTTCATTCTTCTCTTTCTTCCTTTCAGTACAAGAATAGCCAATTAAAATTACAAACATTTCCCCCAATTACGATGTAAACATACCTAACAAGTATGTTGTCTTATAAAGCTTCCAACGTTACTTTGAATTGAATAATTCCAACTAAATTATAATAAATGCTCAGCATTCTAAGTATCAACAAAAATTATAACTAGGAAGATCCTATTGCTTATTCCATCAAAGAAGCTACATTTTCACCCTTTATCCTCATGAGCCTCTTCTAAGATTCCTACCAATTTAAAAAGTGGGAGCTATAAACTATTGGGTGTAGATAGGCTATGATGATGTATTATACAACACAAGGAATGTAGTCATTATTTTTTAATAGCTATAAATGGAGTGCAACCTTTAAAATTGTATTAAAATTAACTGAAAAATAAAATATTAGATTTTATTTAAGTAGAGCACTTGTAAATAAAGTGAAAAAAAAGATTGGAGGGGTTCTGCAAGAAAGTTAAGAGTCTTAGACATTCTTTGTTCTTAAGATATATAGTTCATAAACAATAAGAATTCCAAGAAGTTAAAAAAATATTATAAAACTGTTGCTTATTAAAATCTATTAAAATGTGTTAGGGTGTTTGCTCCACTGACAGAGTAAACAGCATATGAAAATTCCTCTACATTTTAAGATTTTTCTTCTTTGATTTTTACTCCTATCCTGTTCTCTGATGTGCTATATTCTGCTTTTTGCTACGTTTAAAAAAATAAGTGAATTGTTAATGATGAATAGTATTTTTATGTCACTAGAAAAAAACTAGCAGCTTCAAAACTGTAAAACCAGTGTCAAGGATCCTTCCGTCCTGTTTTGTTTTTTCTGTTTGAAAAAAATTACCAGTTGTATAAAATCATGATAAGTAATCATATTTGTTGTAATTAAATAGACTTCTCAAAACAGTTCCCAGAAGTCCTGTTACCTTTGACTGGATGACCTCATTTCCAACAAGAAATATCAAGAAAAGAATTCTCAGTTTCCCCAAGTTTCTGTGGAAAACTGCTCAAAGAAACCAGGAAAATAGAACCTCACCTACATAGATACCACTTCAAAAATCTAATGAGAATTTCCCAGTTTAGTAGAATAGAAAACTACCGAGAAACCTAGATATAGGGACTGTGGACTCATCACTGACCTTTGAGGAATAGGTTGCAGGAAGACACAGATATGTGTGTGTGTGTGTGTGTGTGTGTGTGCGCACACACGTGTGCAATATGTTTAGGAACAGGTCAGATTCCCTGGTGGCTCAGATGGTAAAGCGTCTGCCTGCAATGCTGGAGACCCAGGTTCGATCCCTGGGTGGCAAAGATCCCTTGGAGTAAGAAATGGCAACCCCCTCCAGTATTCTTGCCTGAAAAATCCCATAGGCAGAGGAGCCTGGTGGGCTATGGTCCATGGAGTCGCAAGAGTCAGACATGACAAACACGCACACTGTAGCAATAACTGTAGCAGAGGAGTCTAAGTCCATCATCATCCTCACAGAGGTCACAGACCACCCTTTTAAACTTTTCTTCAACCTGATATTCTCAGGGTAAGGCATTTTAAGCCCCTAGCAGATTCCATCTAGAAAACACCCTCAGTAGTTAATGACCTAACAACTATGGCACTTCTGTTCTGGTCTTCAGATCCAAATGCCCAGGTAGCTTGGCTATCTTACGCTGTTGTTGATCTCATTGTTTGCTATTTCAATACTCCTGTTTGCCAACAAATATCGTAGGAACATTCTTACTGTCACAGTTGGGCAATCAGAGGATGATGGAATGTTATCCCCCTAAGTTACAGGATGGCTCAAGTAAAGACTATTCTAAGTACACAAGCTCTGAACAGTGTTTTGTTAGCAGATTACCTGGATGAGTGTAAAGTTATCCGATCCTTAAGCCTATTTCTGCTTATATTTCTAAGAAACACAGTTTTTTCCCCTCAGCTTAAAATAGGACACTGAGAATTCTATTATTTCTACATGTTAAAAGTGGCATCAATGAAAACAGGTTCAAGCAGTTTAAAAACTACCACAAAAAGAAAATGAAAGCATGGAGGAATCATTCAACCAGAAATGGTAAGAACTTCATATTTTAGAACATTGATGATAAAGTTGGGTGTATGTTCTCTTAGGGGAAAAAGGCCAGTGACACTCATATCAGGATCAAAATTATATTTCTTTGCTTAGCTGTCATAAACATATTTGACTGATAATTGAAACTAATGAGGCAGTGGGGAAACTTCAGTTTGTTTTGCAAATGGAGCAGAGAAACATGTGACTCAGTAGGAAAATGAATTTGTTAGCTGTGAACATAAACCATATCATGATAAAGGTCAGAATAGCAAATTCTGGTCACTTCTTGTAGCAAATAGAACTAAAGTATCAACAAAGGTATCCTTTTGAAATATCTAAATTATACCATAATGAGGAAGAAACTTTGGTAATAAATATTATCTTTTAAAAAATGCATTCCCTTTCCTGACTCTATAACTAAAAAAGGGCTAATGTTGCTTATATAGATATCAAATTTACATGCAAAGAGAACTTTAGGCAAGAGAACACTTTTCTACAACATCATCAAGCATATATTACATGAAAACAATGTAAAACTTGAAAACACTTTCAAATTTGTTCTGGTTTATTTGCTAAGTATTTCTAAACTTTCTCTGTTGCATGTGTTATACAGAGAAGTCTTCAGAACCTAGAAGGTTGGGATGACCCAAAATAAAACTAGGATCTCTAGAACTCCAGTAATTAGCATACTTTGTGCTTAGCAAGAATCTGAAACAATTTGAAACATCATTTAAAGATTGTCTTAATAACCTGAAAAGTGAAACAGAAAGGTTTAGCCATATTATGCTAAACAAAAAAGCTGTTTTAAAACTTCTTTGCATAATATAAAATCACACATCCAATTAAGTGAAATAAAAAGAAAGGAAAGTGAGCTAGGAGTCTGCTTCACTAATCTTAGAAGTCAGCCACTTGAGCATAACCAGGCTTAGAGCTTTAATCAGCACATATGCTTGATTGGTTTCCCCTGACCTGAAGACCAATGTAATTAAGAAAGTATGAAATGCATCTCAATATTGCTTCTTCTATATTATCAGCTTCAATGAAAAAATTGAAACCTGAAGAAAGATGAGGCAAACTTCTCATCTGGTTTTGAAAAATGAGCTATTATTGCCATCAAAACGTAGACTTTGTTTTAAGTACCTGAAGATATTTCAGAAAATAATTATTGAACATCAGCTAAATGGAATGCAACCATTAACAGAAAACAGTTGATCGTGACTAGTAAAAAAAAAAAAAAGGCAGAAATGCATCAACATTCCATTTTATTAATACGATATAAGCCATGTTCTTCCTTTTTACTTTAACATCCCTGCCATACCGCCAAAGAGAACTTCACAGTGCCCTGTATTAGCATTTAGAAACGGTAAACATCATCCTTTCTGAACCATTTCATGTCACTTTATTTCATGGAGAATCCCCTCCAGATTTATGTCTTTCTTATAGTCTTTCGTGTTCTCTCAAGGGATTCCAGTTTTTGCTTTACTCTCCCTTCTTTTTTACCCTTCCCATTTTATCTGCTCTCCCTTAGGTCATATTCAAAATAAATTTTTCTGTTTTTATCTATTTCTTTCCCACTCAAGTCAACTCGAAGTCTATCAACCACAGGCAAACGATGCAGATAGTGTAAGGAAGGCTTTTATTGTTCCTCTCAAAGTGACAGCAATCCAATCTTTCTACCTATGGGATAATTGCAAGCAACTATTGAAATTCACATTAACTTGGTACCTGGAAGAAGCATTAGAACATTAGTGTGGAAGACAGCAAAGATGAACCCAGCCTGGGCTGTTACTCCCCTGACTCTGAGTGACTTGAAGATATCTATACCTACCAGCTAGTCCATACTGTAAAATTGTACTGATCATGTCATATTGCTCCCTCTGTAAGCTAGTTTGGAGCATTGACTGAAATAGTCGTGGAGAAGTATTTTGTTAATCATTAACACCATACAAATGCAAGTTATTATGCTTATTTTACTATTATTTGCTTTTTCTTTAGATTGCAAGCTCAAACCCAGCAGGGACCTTCTTCTGCTAGCTCTTGAATAGACCCTAGAGACAGACCCTCTTGAATAGATTCAGAGGCAGAATTCAATCAATACACAGCCAGGAAAGTTAGTAGATGTTAAAGAAAATCATTTAAATGGTTCCCTGCATTATGAAAATACACATTTCTGTAAAATTACAGTGGCAAGGGTTATGGAATGAGAAAGCTTGGCTTGATGTATCTGTGTTTAGAAAATAAGGCTGAGAAGACTTATCGGGGGTAGCAGAGTGATAGTGAGTGGTATGAAGCAAGAGGGAGAAGCAATGATGTTTTCATTCACTTCTGGCCTCATTACTCCAGAGAACTTTCTTCTCCTTAATGCATGTATGCAACTCCCTGAGTGTTAATGAAAGTGGTGTGTGCCCAATGAGGGGAGAAGTGAGCTAAGATTAAAAACCGACACCAATGATGCACATTTAATGAACTGGTCTTACAGTTTCATGCACTACTTCTTTAAAATACTAACTTTTTTTTTTTTTTTAAGTACATTAACTGTGTCTATTTAGAGCCTAGAAGAAGTTCAATGGGAAGAAATCACTTGTCTGAAAACTAAAGAGTAAGTCTTTTCCACTGCAAACAAAAGCTTCTGGTCTTGGAGAACATTTTTGAAAATTTACAGCTTTGATGACTGTTGGGAAAATGTGGGGGTATGAGAGTAATTAATGGTTCTTCTGAGACATTGCCACGTGCACCAAGCATTTGATGATTCTTTAAGACACTTTTTCTTAAAGTGTGGCCTTGGACCACTGACATCAAATTTATCTGAGTGCTCTGCAAAAGATGTGGTTTCGTGGTTACCAGTTTTGAAATTCTATTAAGTAGACAAGGATGGTGTTTAAATACTTTACTTTTGGTCTCTCTGTAACTGGCAAGCAGCCATAAAGAAATGTTTGTGAAATATATGAACATTGGTGGATACCAAAACATGTTAATTTGTATTTTATGTACGTATTAGAAAGAGTATTGACTATGATGACATTTAGACCTGTGCTTTTGCCTTACAGGTTGGCCTTACAGGTTGCCACATATATAGTGAACATTAAATTTTAAACAGTTACATACACAATTTTTTCATTGAAATGGTTCCAGGAAACACATACTTTAACATCACATTTGAAAAGATTACTCCTCTGTATGGAGTAAATGCCATAAAAATGACAGAATTATCTCCTGAACACTTTGTACATTAATTCTGTTAAAATCCTATTAATTATTTTTCTAGCATGACATGTTCTTCCAAGCCCATGCTGTTTTTTATATCCAAATTCTTGCAGTTTCACTCTTATAGCAAATGAGTAGCCTTTGAATTTGAACTCTTGGTATTAAATCTTCTAATGCTTTGGCCACTTGTATTAATCAGTCATAAAGTCCTTGGTTTCAAGATATGTTTTTTAGCAGCTACAATTTTATCTTATGTTCAGAAAATTACTCCAAAGTATTGCTCTTATTTTCATAACAAGTGTTATAGTGCTCCTAGTGTGAATTTCTGTAATTTCACAGAAAATAGCAGGGAATGAAATGATTCTAGTTTTCAGTACTTCAAATTGTATTGTTTGTTTGGTTTTTGACAGAATTTATTTTCATTACCCATAATAAGGACAAAGAAGACTTGGAAGAGAGCTCAGGAAGAAAATGAGATAATTTTTAAAAATTCAGTTTAAGTGTTGGTTCTATTTTAACTGTAAGTCTTTATAGTGTTTAGACAACTTGATTAGGCAACTAAGGACAGATGGAAATGTGGAAATTAAGCTCTTCATTAGCCTGATGCATTCATTAGATGATTTTCAAGTTCATTCAACCTCAAGTGCAAAGTCATCATCATCTTTTTTCTAACCATCTACTTTTAATTTATGAAGCAAACAATTTGACTCTACCTAAACTTAGGTGCTTCCACTGGAAAGATATGGAATGCACATGCCTCACATGAAACTTTTACAACAGAGAAAGAGAATTTAATTCAAAAAATAGTTTCCTTACCAGAGCTTGCACTATGTTCATTTTCAGGAGTTACTAACAAGACAACACAAGTGTCACATAAAATAGCTATGGTACATGGTCATTTGACTTTGCATTCAGATCAGATTTTCTGTTTCTGTTTGCAAATATTTGAACCATTCAAGATCTGGTTATGGGGCACTTTTCTCAGACAGTTTCAAGTAGAGACTCAGAATAATATAACCAAGGACTTAAAATTGTTTCATGCTAATATTTTAACCTTGTGGAATTATACTTTCTGTTACCAAATGCATAACCTCATAGACAGACTTCCTAAGTGGTGTTAGTGATAAAGAACCCACCTGCCAATGAAGGAGACTTAAGAGACTTGGGTGCAACCCTTGGACGATGGTCCAAAGGGTTTCAAAGATTCGGACATGACTGAAGTGACAGCGCCAGCATGAGCCACGTAAACATGTGTGACTTTTGTCTACTCCTTCTTAGCCAAAGAGAATGAGATTTCCACTGGGGATTGGAGGGCTTTTAGTAAGCTAAGGAATTCAGGGAATAGTAGTTTCTTTAACAAACACTGGAATGGAACCACTCTTATCCCCTCCTCCAGAAAATTTCCTCCATTGATGTTTTGTAAGTGGTTTGCTTCACAGTACAGATGTTTTCATAGATCAGCACCTGCATATTTATGCTCATTTTAATCTATATTTACATGACAGCTATCACTCTGAAATCAAAGCTTTGGAATCATAAATTGGGATAATCTCAATAAGCAACATCAAGAAAGTTTGATAGCAAAAGTGTTTCAGAAACTCTGAGACATAGAGACTGGGGAAGGGAGAAGTGAGTTTTTATTTATAATTCCCGCCTCTCAAGAAACACTTACCAGCTTTTAAACAAAAAGTAGTAGACGGTGCAGAAATTGTTTTAAATAAAAGGTTAATGCAGAGTCCCCATCCTAGACAGTTTTGTAAACCAATCAGGAATTTAAAGTCCACCTGACACATTCTGTGTCTTTTTATTCCTAAAAAGATTTTATCAGCAGAATTATAAACCAATCACAACACATGGGTCATTTTTTTTTCTTTTAAAAAAATTTTTTAATTAGAGGATAATTACTTTACAATATTGTGATGGTTCCTGGCATACATCAACATGCATTGGCCACAGGTATATATTATGTCGCCTCCCTCCTGAAACCCCATCCACTTTCCTCCCCATCCCACCCCTCTAGATTGTCATAGAGCACAAACTTTGGGTTCCCTTTTCCATACAGCAAACTCTTGCTGGCTATCTATTTTACATATGGTAATGTATATGTTTCAATGCTATTCTCTCAAACCATTCTACCCTCTTACTCCCTCTCTGTGTCCAAAAGTCTATTCTTTATGTTTGTGTCTCCTTTGCTGCCCTGCATGTAGGATCTTCAGTACTTTCTAGATTCCATATATATGTGTTAATAAATGATATTTGTCTTTCTCTTTCTGACTTCACTGTATATAATAGGCTCTACATTCATCCACTTGATTAGGAATGACTCAAACGAGTTACTTTTTATAGCTGAGTAATATTCCATTGTGTATATGTACTACAACTTCCTTATCCATTCATCTGTTATTGGACATCTAGATTGCTTCCACATCCTAGCTACTGTAAATAGTGCTGCAATGAATATTGGAGCAGTGCTGTTAGTTGACACAGTTGTGAAAGGCTTCTTGCAGGAGTAGAGAGAATTCTAAGAGTGCTGAAAGATAAAAGTATTATAGTTAAGTTCATAGAAAAAAAAAGAAAGGTTATTTTAGACTGTAAACTCCATGAGAGTAGAAAGTATATACATTCACTATTATGTGCCAAGTAACTACTACACAGCTTGGCTGAATTGTTTGGAAGCAAGTTGAGTAGAGCTATCAGGGAAGCCAAAGACACTTGCTTCTTGGAAGAAAAGCTATGACCAACCTAGACAGAATATTAAAAAGCAGAGAAATTAACTGGCTGAAACAGGTCCATTTAGTCAAAGCTGTGGTTTTTCCAGTAGTCATGTATGGATGTGAGAGCTGGACCATAAAGAAGGCTGAGTGCCAAAGAATTGATGCTTTTGAGCTGTGGTGTTGAAGAAGACTCTTGAGAGTCCCTTGGACTGCAAGGAGATCAAACAAGTCAGTCCTAGAGCAAATGAGTCCTGAATATTCTTTGGAAGGATGGATGCTGAAGCTGAAGTTCCAATGCTTTGGTCACCTGGTGCAAAGAATTGACTCATTGGAAAAGACCCTAATGCTGGGAAAGACTGAAGGTGGGAGGAGAAGGGGACGATAGAAGATGAGATGGTTGGATGGCATCACTGACTCCATGGACATGAGTTTGAGCAAACTATGAGAGTTGGTGATGGACTGGGAGGCCTGGAATGCTTCAGCCCATGGGTTGCAAAGAGCTGGACATGACTGAGTGACTGAACTGAGCTGAATTAGAAGAGCAGAAAGAAACTTCTGCAGGAAATGGCAAAAGTTGACCTACACTGAACAAAGGGTGTATTCTGGGGTGATTAGTTTCGACTCAGGAAGAAAGGCATGACATAGACTATATTACTGATGCCTGTGCCTGTGCTGTGTTTTATCACCCAGTCCTGTCTGACTCTTTGCGACGTCATAGACTCTAGCCCACAAGGCTCCTCTATCCCTTGAGATTCTTCAGGCAAGAATGCTGGAATGCATTGCCAAACCTTCCTCCAGGGCATTTCCTCAACCCAGGGATAGAACTCAGGTCTCCCACATTGCAGGCAGATTCTTTACCATCTAAGCCACGAAAGAAGCTTGTGAATACTAGGCAGATAGCTTAAGCCCTTCTCCAGGGGACCTTCCCAACCCAGGAATTTATCTGGGGTCTTCTGCATTGCAGGCGAATTCTTTACCAGCTGAGTTGGAAGCCCATATTACTGATACAAATGTTCAAACAGCTATAAAGACAAATTATAAGTGACTTGATGCAGAAGTGATTACTGGGTGTTTTTTTTTTCTTTTTTCCCAGTGAAATGCTGGGTTTATCTAGTTCTTCAGAAATGTGCATCTTTGATTGCCTTTATATTGACTAAGCTGTATCATAAGTCAGGAGAGGTAGAAGTTAGGTTGTAAAAACTGATGGTGATGCAAATAAATTCTTATAAAATTGATTTCTATTCTGTAGAACATATAAGCCCAAACATTAGATTTTATTGTCATATAAAATATTGACCACTTTTGCAACTTAGCACTCTTAGTTTTATATAATGTTGCTTACTCAATAAGTCATGTCTAACTATGTATGATCCCATGGACTGTAGCCTTCCAGGCTCTTCTGTCCATGGGATTTCCCAGGCAAGTATGAGGAGTGGGTTGCCATTTCCTCCACCAGGATATCTTCTCAATCCAGGGGCAGAACCTACAAATCCTGCATAGCAGATGGATTCTTCACCACTGAGCCACTAAGGAAGCCAGTTTTATATATACACATATAAATATATGTATGTGTGTTCAGTTACTGAGGCGTGTCCGGCTCTTTGCAACTGCATGCACCGTAGCCCACCAGGCTCCTCTGTCTGTGGTATTCTCCAGGCAAAAAATACTGGAGTGGGATGCCATTGCTTTCTCCAAAATATACATATACAGGTATAGAAATATATGTATACTATACCTATATTTGTACATATATACATATATATGTATACAAATATATATGTACATACCATTCATACTGTTCATGGGGTTCTCAAGGCAAGAATACTGAAGTGGTTTGCCATTCCCTTCTCCAGTGGACCACATTCTGTCAGACTTCTCCACCATGACCCATCCGTCTTGGGTGGCCCCACGCGGCATGGCTTAGTTTCACTGAGTTGGAAAAGGCTGTGGTCCGTGTGATCAGATTGACTAGTTTTCTGTGATTATGGTTTCGATGTGTCTGCCCTCTGATGCCCTCTCGCAACACCTACAATCTTACTTGGGTTTCTCTTACCTTGGACGTGGGGTATCTCTTCACGGCTGCTCCAGTAAAGCTCAGCTGCTGCTCCTTACCTTGGATGTGGGATGGCTCCTCTTGGCTACCAGCCCTGACCATGGTTGAGGGGTATCTCCTCTTGGCCGAGCTTCTGCGCAGTCTGTCACAGCCGACTGAAAAGGCAAAATGATAGGATACTGAAAGAGGAACTCCCCAGGTTGGTAGGTGCCCAATATGCTACTGGATATCACTGGAAAAATAACTCCAGAAAGAACGAAGGGATGCAGCTAAAGCAAAAACAATACCCAGTTGTGGATGTGACTGGTGATACAAGCAAGGTCCGATGCTATAAAGAGCAATATTGTATAGGAACCTGGAATGTTAGGTTCATGAATCAAGGCAAATTGGAAGTGGTCAAACAAGAGATGACAAGAGTGAACGTCGAGATTCTAGGAATCAGCAAACTAAAATGGACTGGAATGAGTGAATTTAACTCAGATGACCATTATATCTACTACTGTAGGAATCCCTTGGAAGAAATGGAGTAGCCATCATGGTCAACAAAAGAGTCCGAAATGCAGTACTTGGATGCAATCTCAAAGACGACAGAATTATCTCTGTTCGTTTCCAAGGCAAACCATTCAATATCACAGTAATCCAAGCCTATGCCCCAACCAGTAATGTGGAAGAAGCTGAAGTTGAATGGTTCTATGAAGACCTACAAGACCTTTTAGAACTAACACCCCCAAAAGATGTCCTTTTCATTATAGAGGACTGGAGTGCAAAAGTAGGAAGTCAAGAAACACCTGGGGTAACAGGCAAATTTGGCCTTGGAATACAGAATGAAGCAGGGAAAAGACTAATAGAGTTTTGCCAAGAAAATGCACTGGTCATAGCAAACACCTTCTTCCAACAACACACGAGAAGACTCTACACATGGACATCAACAGATGGTCAACACCGAAATCAGATTGATTATATTCTTTGCAGCCAAAGACGGAGAAGCTCTCTACAGTCAACAGAAAAAAGACCAGGAGCTGACTGTGGCTCAGATCACGAGCTCCTTACTGCCAAATTCAGACTTAAACTGAAGAAAGTAGGGAAAACCACTAGACCATTCAGGAATAACCCAAATCAAATCCCTTATGATTATACAGTGAAAGTGAGAAATAGATTTAAGGGTCTAGATCTGATAGATAGAGTGCCTGATGAACTATGGAATGAGGTTTGTGACACTGTACAGGAGACAGGGATCCAGACCATCCTCATGGAAAAGAAATGTAAAAAAGCAAAATGGCTGTCTAGGGAGGCCTTACAAATAGCTGTGAAATGAAGAGAAGCAAAAAGCAAAAGAGAGAAGGAAAGATATAAGCATCTGAATGCAGAGTTTCAAAGAATAGCAAGAAGTGATAAGAAAGCCTTCCTCAGCGATCAATGCAAACAAATAGAGGAAAACAACAGAGTGGGAAAGACTAGAGATCTCAAGAAAATTAGAGATACCAAGGGAACATTTCATGCAAAGATGGGCTCAATAAAGGACAAAAATGGTATGGGCAGAAGATATTAAAAAGAGGTGGCAAAAATACACGGAAGAACTGTACGAAAAAGATCTTCATGACCAAGCTAATCACAATGCTGTGATCACTCACCTAGAGCCAGATATCCTGGAATGTGAAGTCAAGTGGGCCTTACAAAGCATCACTATGAACAAAGCTAGTGGAGGTGATGGAATTCCAGTGGAGCTATTTCAAATCCTGAAAGATGATGCTGTGAAAGTGCTGCACTCAATATGCCAGCAAATTTGGAAAACTCAGCAGTGGCCACAGGACTGGAAAAGGTCAGTTTTCATTCCAATCCCAAAGAAAGACAATGCCAAAGAATGCTCAAACTGCCACACAATTGCACTCTTACATGCTAGTAAAGTAATGCTCAAAATTCTCCAAGCCAGGCTTCAGCAATACGTGAACTGTGAACTTCCTGATGTTCAAGCTGGTTTTAGAAAAGGCAGAGGAACAAGAGATCAAGTTGCCAAGATCCGCTGGATCATTGAAAAAGCAAGAGTTCCAGAAAAACATCTATTTCTGTTTTATTGACTATGCCAAAGCCTTTGACTGTGTGGATCACAATAAACTGTGGAAAATTCTGAAAGAGATGGGAATACCAGACCACCTGACCTACCTCTTGAGAAACCTAATGCAGGTCAGGAAGCAGCAGTTAGAACTGGACATGGAACAACAGACTGGTTCCAAATAGGAAAAGGAGTATGACAAGGCTGTATATTTAACTTCTATGCAGAATACATCATGAGAAACTCTAGGCTGGAAGAAACACAAGCTGGAATGAAGATTGCCGGGAGAAATATCACTAACCTCAGATATGCAGATGAAACCACCTTTATGGCAGAAAGTGAAGAGGAACTAAAAAGTCTCTTGATGAAAGTGAAAGAGGAGAGTGAAAAAGTTGGCTTAAAGCTCAACATTCAGAAAATGCAGATGAAGGCATCGGTCACTTCACTTCATGGCAAATAGATGGGGAAGCAGTGCAAACAGTGGTAGCCTTTATTTTTGGGGCTCCAAAACCACTATAGATGGTGATTGCAGTCATGAAATTCAAGGACGCTTACTCCTTGGAAGGAAAGTTATGACCAATGTAGATAACATATTGAAAAGCAGAGACATTACTTTGCCAACAAAGGTCTGTCTAGTCATGGCTATGGTTTTTCCAGTGGTCATGTATGGATATGAGAGTTGGACTGTGAAGAAAGCTGAGCACTGAAGAATTGATGCTTTTGAACTGTGGTGTTGGAGAAGACTCTTGAGAGTCCCATGGACTGCAAGGAGATCCAACCAGTCCATTCTAAAGGAGATCAATCGTGGGTGTTCTTTGGAAAGAGTGATGCTAAAGCTGAAACTCCAGTAATTTGGCCACCTCATGTGAAGAGTTGACTCACTGGAAAAGACTCTGATGCTGGGAGGGATTGGGGGCAGGAGGAGAAGGGAACGACAGAGGATGAGATGGCTGGATGGCATCACGTACTCGATAGACATGAGTTTGAGTAACCTCGGGAGTTGGTGATGGACAGAGAAGACTGGTGTGCTGTGATTCATGGGCTTGCAAAGAGTTGGACACGACTGAGCGACTGAACTGAACTGAACTGATATATGTACATATATGTATAGAGATATATAGAAGTATAATGTGCAGATATATCAGTTTCTCAGGTGGTGCTAGTCATAAAGAATCTGTCTCCCACTGCAGGCTGCAGATATATGTATCCTCTTTGAACTACGTTTAACTTCTTACTGATTTCCTTAGTCATTGAATCTGTCACTTTCATGCTTCCTCATTTTATATTTAAATGAGTCCTGATTTTACATTTTTGAAAATTTTGCATTAGTAGCAGAATGTATTATTTCGGGTAGACGTGTGAAATCCAGACTCCATTCAAGATTACTACATGGAATTTACAAGGAATTAATTTTCTCAATACTCATGCTAGGAGGTTTCAATTCTAAATTTGGTGTGTGTGTTTAATCACTCAGTCATGTCTGGCTCTTTTTGATCCTAAGCACTGCTCCTCCATCAGGCTCCTCTGTCCATGGGGATTCTCCAGGCAAGAATACTGGAATGGGTTGTCATGCCCTCCTCCAGGGATCTTCCCAACCTAGGGATTGAACTCAAGTCTTTCCCATTGTAGGTGTATGCTTTACCATCTGAGCCACTAGGGAAGGCCAAGAATACTGGAGTGGGTAGCCTGTACTTTCTCCAGGGGATTCTCCCAACCCAGGAATCAAACTGGGGCTCCTGCATTTTGAGAGGATTCTTTACCAGCTGAGCTACCAGGGAAGCCCTCTATATTTGGCAACCATCATATTTTGGGAAAGAGTGAAAAATGTGAAACATTGTGAAAGCAAAAGAGAAGTGATATATTTATAGGAGTGTGGTGGTAAAGAATCTGCCTGTAATGCAGGAGCTGCTAGCTTGATCCCTGGGGTCAGGAAGATCCCCTGGAGAAGGAACTGGCAACTCACTCCAATATTATTGCCTGGGAAATCCCATGGACAAAGGATCATATCGGGCTACAGTGCATGGGGTCACAAAGAGTTATACAAGATTGAGCACGCACCCAAAGCATCCTGTAAAATGAAGGTTTAAATAACCAAAAAACTTATCACTCTAGTCTATTTCCTCTTGAAACATCTTTCCCACCACGCTGTGCTAGGGAGAAATGTAGCCCAGATCTTGACAGCCAGTTTGACAGTTTACATATAAAGAGATAGATATTGATTAACAAACCTGGAAGAAAACCCAGGAAAAGCCAACCAGGGCTTTAAAAAAAAGGGCAACAAAATGTATTTTTAAAAGCTCTATTTACCTCTTATAAAAAATGCACCTTTCCCCCCTCCTATGGTTTCTTTTCCCTCTTTTCTTTTTTTATTGAAAGATAATTGCTTTACAATATTGTGTTGGCCTTTGCAATACATCAACATGAATCAGCCACAGGTATAAAAATATCCCCTTCCTCCTGAACCCCTCTCCTGTCTCCCACCACACTCAGCTACAAAAAAGAATGCATTCGAATCAGTCCTAATGAGGTGGATGAACCTAGAGTCTATTATACAGAACGAAGTAAGCCACAAAGAGAAAGACAAATATTGTATATTAATGCATACATAAGGACTCTAGAAAGATAGTACTGATGGCCGTATTTGCAGGGCAGCAATGGAGACACGGACATAGAGAACAGACTTGTGGATAAATACACTTTTAAATACACAAATTAACTTTTAAATATAATAATATATTTATGCCAAATATATAGAAAGAATGCAATCAACCTAAGTGTTCAATGAAAATAAAAACTAATGTAAATTATGACATATTCACTCAATAGAGTATCATGTATTCATGAAAAAGTATGCTTGTAAAATTGATATATTTATCATCTCTTATGATTTAATCTATACAATGGTTTATTAAATTGCCGATAAAATTTGAGCTCAACTAAGTGAAACAAGCAAACAGAAAAGACAAAACAAAAGTATCAATCTAATGATTGAGATTCTTCTGTGTCAGGCCCAGGTATTTGTGTTTATAAATTTTCTTCAGATAATTCCACTCAGCAGTTGGATTTTGGAATATTAGTCAAATTCAACAGTTTCTGAATTATAAGAATTTATTTAGAAATCTGCTGTCTTCCTGCCTAGTGGAATATTTGTTATTTAAGTGCCAGACAGCAACCTGGATGCTTTTAATATTCTAAGATGTTTGTTGTTGTCATTGTTCAGTTGCTCAGTCATGTCTGACTCTCTGTGACCCCAAGGACTGCAGCACCAGTCTTCCCTGTCTTTCTCCATCTCCCAGAGCTTGCTCAAAGTCATGTCCATTGACTCAGTGATACCATCCAACCATCTCATCCCCTTCTGTCATCCCCTGCTCCTCCTGCCTTCAGTCTTTCCCAGCATCAGGGTCTTTTCTAAAGAGGTAGCTCTTTGCATTAGGTGGCCAAATTATTGGAGCTTCAGCTTCAGCTTCCAATGAATATCCAGGACTGATTTCCTGTAGGACTGACTTTGTTTGATTTCCTTGCAGTCCAGGGACTCTCAAGAGTCTTTTCCAACACCACAGTTCAAAAGCATCAATCTCCAGCATTCAGCCTTCTTTATAATCCAACTCTCACATCCATACATTACAACTGGAAAAAAAACCCATAGACTTGACTAGACGGACCTTTTTTGGCAAAGTAATGTCTCTGCTTTTTAATATGCTAAGTTGGTCATAGCTTTTCTTCCAAGGAGCAAGCGTCTTTTAATTTCATGGCTGTGGTCACCATCTGCAGTGATTTTGGAGCCCAAGAAAATTAGATTTTTATTCAGTAAATAAAATTTAGTAATTTTAGTAAATAAAGTAAAATTTATTCAGTAAATATTGTTGAGCATCCATGTGTCAAACATGGTGTTAAGCTATGGGGAAACATTAACAAACCAGATAAACAAGTTAACACCGATTTCTTCATTTAAACTGGGTCATGCATGTATGCTAAGTCATTTCAGTAGTCTCCAACTCTTTGTGACCCCATGGACTGTAGCCTACCAGGCTCCCCTGTCGAAGGGATTCTCCAGACAAGAATACTGGAGTGGGTTGCCATGCCCTCCTCCAGGGGATCTTCCAGATCCAGAGACTGAACCCATGTCTCTTATGTCTCCTGCATTGGCAGGTAGGATTTTTTTTTTTTTACCTCTAGCACCATCAGGGAAACCCTTACATTGGGTCATTAGAATGTAAATTATTATAATGTAGGAACATTCTTGAGTCTTCCCTGGTGGCTCAGATGGTAAAAAATGTTCTAGTAGCTTAAATCCCAATGACACAGTATGAATGAATAAACTTTACATATTCACTTTACATATTCATGGCCCTTATCTAAAGGAATAATTTGTATGGTGGAATAGTTTTTCTACATCCTTCTCAAGTATAGCAGTTTTCAGTTCAGTCAGTTCAGTTCAGTCGCTCAGTCGTGTCCAACTCTTTGTGACCCCATGAATCGCAGCACGCCAGGCCTCCCTGTCCATCACCAACTCCCGGAGTTCATTCAAACTCATGTCCATCGAGTCGGTGATGCCATCAAGCCATCTCATCCTCTGTTGTCCCCTTCTCCTCCTGCCCCCAATCCCTCCCAGCATCAGAGTCTTTTCCAATGAGTCAACTCTTCACATGAGGTGGCCAAAGTATTGGAGTTTCAGCTTTAGCATCACTCCTTCCAATGATTACGCAGGACTGATCTCCTTTAGAATGGACTGGTTGGATCTCCTTGCAGTCCATGGGACTCTCAAAAGTCTTCTCCAGCACCACAGTTCAAAAGTATCAATTCTTCGGCACTCAGCTTTCTCCACAGTCCAACTCTCACATCCATACATGACCACTGGAAAAACCATAGCCTTGACTAGATGGACCTTTGTTGGCAAAGTAATATCTCTGCTTTTCAATATACTATCTAGGTTGGTCATAACTTTTCTTCCAGGGAGTAAGTGTCTTTCAATTTTAGCAACACTTAAATAACACTGTGTGCCTGGTATTATTCTAAACATACATTTTACACACATCAGGGTATTGAGAGACATCACATGATCCAAGATTCAAAAACTACAGGGTTGTATGATCTGTCCTTTACCAGGCTGATCACCCATATCTCAGCTTCTTACTCATATATTGGAATGCTGGCCAAAGACCTGGTTCTTGGACTTGCCTTCTCCTTTGGCTGTGCTGGGAAGACTTGACTGTTTTTCACCATCCATACTCCCTCTTTCCTTCAGATTCTCGTTTCAATCCATAGCCCCTACATGAAACTCTAAACAGTGGCCACTCACCTTAACTGTTGCACTGTGCACTCTTCTGCAGATCTTGAGGGAGGAATTAGTGCAGTGTTTTACAGAAACAGGCTTAGAATGTTCAAAGGTTGAGTATCAACTCCAAAGTATGAATCATGGGTTAACCTCTACGTGTGATCTACAAGTAGCATTAACATATTTTTGCAACTCCGGGCTGGTGATGACGCCAAAACCTTGGCCTCTCTGCACTGGTGCAGAATCAAATCTTGGGGACAGAATTGTGGGTGAAGTAGATAAAGAAAAACTTTATTGCTTTGCCAGGCAGAGGGGGACATAACAGAATCCTGCCTTCAAAAACTATGTGTTCCCAACCCAGGAGGATTTGATGAGGAATTTTATAGCAAGGGCTCAAGGATAGGGGTGCTGACAAGATTAGAGTGTGTACTGGGCCTGCATTTCTTTAATCTAGCCTCAGGAGGTCTGTCTCCTAAATATGATGAGATTCTCTGGTCCTTTTAATCTTGTCTCAGGTGGTTTCTTGGCTGCTCCTCCCTTGATTGGTAACTGTTAGAATCCTCTCTTTAGATCTCAGGAAAGGTCATGGAGGCTGGATGGAGTTTAGCCCATAAGAAAACAGGGGACAAAAGGCTTTTGTGCTCAGGAACCACTAGGTCCTTCTTGGTTTCACTGATAGAGGTATTAGATGATCAGAAACACATAAGAAGATGCAAGTTATTAGTAAGATTCTAGTTACTGCTGCTGCTGCTGCTGCTAAGTCACTTCAGTCATGTCTGACTGTGTGACCCCATAAATGGCAGCCCACCAGGCTCCTCCATCCCTGGGATTCTCTAGGCAAGAACACTGGAGTGGGCTGCCAGTTCCTAGCTTGGACGAAATGCTTATGAGTGTTCATGTTTTTTGTTTTTTTTTAAGGTAAAGAGAATTTTATCTAAAAAATTTTAGTTCATGATCTTTTTGGACTTTATAACAATATATATTATTTATACTACATGTATCAAATTAAAATAAGCAAAAGAAAGCCAACCTAAAAACCAGAAAATGCCCGTTGATAAATCTGGATAGAATACAATTGGATTTTGAGATAGAATACAATTTAATACAATTGGATGATAACCTTAGCATATATTTGAAAATATACAAATTCTAAGGTATAAATTACTTTCCTCCCAATTCTTGAAATTACTATGTTGTTGGAGCACCAGCTTTTCAGTAGACCTTCTAGTTTCATCATCATAAATATTGGTTGTACTGAATTATTAATAGTTAAACAGTTTTCTTTACAGCTTGATATATTATTTAAGGCACAAGCTAACCTGCAAAACTACAGTGGCTTAAACAAGATATGCATGATTTCTCTCTCATATTTTGTTTACATTGGGCAGAAGATCATGGGATGGTAGGAGGCTCTGGGTTTCATCTCTGAGTCTAGATAAGCTGCTCAATATTTCCTCCTCTCTAGAAGGGAAGCAGCTTCTTTTCTTTTTTAAAAATTAATTTCCTATTGGGGTATAGTATTTTATAATACTGTGTAAATATCATAGTTTCTGTGGTACTACAAAGAGAATCAACCATATGTATACATATATCCCCTCTCTCTTGGAGCTCCCTCCACCACACCCCATCTATTGAGGTCATCACAGAGCACAGAGCTGAGCTCCCTACGGTAGTTCCCACTAGTTATGTATTTTACACTCGCTATTTTACATACATGAGTCCCAATCTCCCAATTCATTCCCCCCACTTCACTGTGTCCACGTATCTGTTCTCTCTGTGTCTGTGTCTCTATTCCTCTCCCGCAAGGATGTGGAGAAAAGGAAACACTCTTGCACTGTTGGTGGGTACATAAATCAAGAACAATATTTAGGTTCCTTAAAAAAAACTAAGGCTAGAACCACCGTATGACCCAGCAATTCAACTCCTGGGCATATACCTGGAGAAAACCATAATTCAAAAAGAGACATGCACCCCACTGTTCATTGCGGCACTATTTACAATATATGGGACACGGAAGCAGCTTGCTTTCTAAAGAAGTGATTCAGAAGGTGCACACATCCTTTCCCCACACATCTCATTAGTCACATGACTACAACCAGAATCAAAGGATGCTGGGAATTGTAGTTTCAAGATGAGGCAGTTGAAGGTGAAAGGCGCTCAGGAAAGGTCAGTGACAGTGGACTCTATAATTACAATGAGGGAGAAGAAAATGGGTACTGGAAGATCATTAACCATTTTCCCCCAAATGTCTAAAAGCCTTAATATACTGATTTGTATGGTGAATATCCTGGCTAGATGGTGGACTTGCGGTGGCCATGGAATGGGATTTGACATTCACAATTTCTTAGAGTGATTTATGAATGAATTGCTTCTTTGTAGTATTTAGGTGTGGTGAGCCCATGACATAGCTTGGGACACCAGCCACACTTTAACAGTGACTTAAGCATGACAGCCCTCCATATGCAAGTACCCACCCAGATAGAATGGCTTCCTAAGAATGTAAAAGGACAAAAGCCATTACCCATTGTGGCAAGGGATCATATGGCCCTCAGCCTTCTAGGTCAGATTTAGATCTGCTCTGAGGTTGCTTTCATATGTGTGAAGTAACAAGGATTGTATAGGAAAGGTTTATCCCAGTCCTTTCCAACTCATGCACATGGACAGATGAAACTGAATCCTCGAAAGAAAGCTCTTAAAAATGGAAAAAAGGAGTTGGTTTACGTTGTGGAGTGAACAAACTAAGAATCAGTGGTGCCAAATGCCCATTCTTCCCATATTCACATCGGTCAATCTTCATTCCAGGACACTGTGATATTTGTAGGGTCTCCATCAAAGACAAAATGGTAAAAATGACAATATATCATTTAAGACTGTGACAAGGTTGGATTGGGTTTCTGCCAAACATCCCATTAAAAAGAATAGAATTAAGTCTCAAGATATCATCTGAAAAGAGCAATATGGCTCTGCAAACCTGAGGAGCCCCATGCTGTGACTATATCTCAAGCCTCTTTTTGATGCAAACTCCAGGTTCTTTAATGAGAAGTAGGTTGTGCTCTTCAACAGTCTCAATAAAGCAAGTTTTTATCCTCATTATTCTTTTTATTCATAAGAAATTGTGTCTCTGTGTGTGCATTCTCAATAGGTTTATTTTGCTTGAATACAAAAGTAAATAAAACTAGGGATTGAAATACATTTTTTGTTTCAAAGTATACTTTTAAAAATTGAAGTTAGGTTGATTTACAACTTTGTGTTAATTTCAGGTATACAGCAAAGTGATTCAGATATATATTTTCCAGATTATTTTCCCTTATAGGCTACTACAAAAGTAGTGACCTGTGTTAATACAATAGGCCTTGTTGGTTATGTATTTTATATATGGTAATGTGAATATGTTAGCACCAAACTCCTAATTCATCTCTCCCCCAACCCCCAACTCCACTCTACTATCCCCTTGGTAACCAAAAGTTTGCTTTCTATGTCTGAGAGTTAATTTCTGTTCTGTAAATAACTTCATTTGTATCACTTTAAAAAATTTCACATATAAGCAGTATCATGTGATATTTGTCTTTCTCTGTCTGCCTTACTTCACTTAGTATGATAATCTCTAGGTCTGTTTATCCTGCTGCAAACGGCATTATTCATCTGGACATGACTTAGCCACTTTCACTTCACTTCACTTTACATATATATATATACATATATGTATTACTCAGCCATGAAATTCTTTTGAGATCAACTATAATCCTTGGACTGCAAGGAGATCAAACAAGTCAATCCTAAAGGAAATCAGTCCTGAATATTCTTTGGAAGACTGATGCTGAAACTGATACTCTAATACTTTGGCCACCTGATGCGAAGAACTGACTTATTTGAAAAGACCCTGATGCTGGGGAAAATTGAAGGCAGGAAGAGAAGGGGACAACTGAGGATGAGATGGTTGGATGGCATCACCGACTCAATGGACATGAGTTTGAGTGAACTCTAGGTGATGGCGAAGGATAGGGAATCCTGGTGTGCTGCAGTCCACGGGGTCACAAAGAGTTGGACACGACTGACCGACTGAACTGAACTGAAGCTCACCACTTTGGCTATCTTATCAGATTCATACCACAGGCATAATCAATGCAATGCTTATTTCCCTTCCACAATGACCAAAGTACAATAATTACAAACATAAGTTAAATGTACTGGGGCTTCCCTGATGGCTCAGTGGTAAAGAGTCCATCCACCAATGCAGAGGACATGGGTTTTATCCCTTGCCTTGGAAGATTGCATATGACACAAAGCAACGAAGCCCGTGAGCCACAGCTATTGAACCTGTGCTCTAGAAGCTGGGATCTGCAACTGCTGAACCCACAAGCCACAACTACTGAAGCCACACGCTCTAGAGCCCATGCTAAACAGCAAGAGAAAACACTGCAATGAAAAGCCCGTGCGCCACAGCTAGAGAGTAGCTCCTACTAGAGAAAAGTCTGTAAGCAGTGAAGACCCAGCACAACCAAAAGTAAAAATGAATAAATTAAAAAAAAAAAGAAATACCTTATACTAAGCTCCAAGAAATATCAGGGGGTCAGGTTATGAGTAGTGCTCTAAGAGTTGCCACATAGGTTTAATCCAAGGCAGGTGGACTCATGCCAGTGTCCTCTTGAGGCCTGCTTTTGGAGGTAGGTTGTTACCAGGGAATCTTTCTGACCCAGGGATAGAACTCACACCTCCTGCATTAGTAGGCAGTTTCTTTACTGCTGTGCCACCTGGGTAGCCCAGAACATCTTTATCCCAGTATAATTCCCTGTTTGTAAAAAATTCTTCCAACCTTAAAAGACTTCTCGCCACCATATGGTCTTTGCTGTTTGTCTTCCTTTTAGAAAGAATCAATCCTCTACTTATTTTTTCTCAAATCAGTAGTTTATTAAATAAAAACTACTTTCTTATTACCTTCCTAATAATGAATCACTTTCATAAACTACAGTTGATGCTAACTTTATGAGCCAGTTATATATCTTACCAATAAAAATTTCATTTTGAGTATTAAAAAGTCATTTTAGAGAGATTTAAGATATTAGTGTAACTGTAAAACATTGCATGTTTTCATGATAGTTATAATCTTATTCCTGAGAAGAATTAATAACCTGTCTCTCAATAGGGACACTGTTAGAATAGAACGAATAGTGAAAGTATTAGTTACTCAGTCTTGTCGACTCTTTGCTACCCCATGGGCTATAGCCCTCCAGGCTCCAATGCCCATGGAATTCTCTAGGCAAGAACCCTGGAGTGGGTAGCCATTCCCTTCTCCAGGGGATCTTCCAGGCCAAGGATCGAACACAAGAACACAGATCTGCTACACGGCAGACAGATGCTTTTAACTTTGTGATAAAGCATGGTGGGTGCAGGTCACGTATACATTGCTTTATTTATAATGCATAACCAACAAAGACCTACTGTACAGCACATGGAATTCTGCTCAATGTTATGTGCCAGCCTGGATGGGAGTGGGGCTTTGTATGGCTATATATTCACTGTTCCTCTGAAACTACCACAACGTTATTAATTAGCAATACCCCAATACAAAATATTTTCCATGTTAAAATAAATAAATAAAAGAAAAAAATAAAAAGAAATAAACACACAAAAGCATGGTGGGATATTTTTCAGATTCAGAGTGCTGCTATTCTGTTGGGGTTAATAATCTCATTTATTCAAAAGTTTTATGACTTGTTCCATTAAGCAGTTAGTACAATTTGTTTAAAAAAAATGAAAGATTACTTGATAGAGCATTATGCTCTTTTATGTGCTTTGCTAAAATGACTTTGCCAGCCAGTTAACATGGCATGTATTTTTATGTAAAATTGAGAAAGCTTATAAAAAACATTCTATGTTTGTGGTGTACTTAACATTATAATATTGCTTCTTAAGCATGATAAACTTGATAAACTATTATAGCATATAAATTAATATGTTTGAGTGAAAACCAGTTTATAAACCTAATTACATCTCTGTGAAAACTCATCTTCCTTTCCTCAAAGCTAATTGGTGATTTAAAAATGCTCCCAAACACTATTTGATCTTTTATAAAGTATCCAAAGTTGGAGGGCTGGCTCAATATCAGTTTGGGTTAATCCAAGTTATGGTTTACGAACTAGAGAGATAAAATAATTTTTTAGAAAAGAACTTTTTATAGCCATAACATTTTGTGATTAAGATTTTTAAATTTTCCCCCCATTTATTTATGGTCCTTGGTAGTCACTTGAATTCTTGCTAAAAGCTTTCATTTTCATTTCTGTGGCTTAATCACCTACACTTTTACGATCCATAATATTTTAGAACATTCACTTAAGTAGTTTGGCATATACTACTATTGGAATTATGCTTATAAAATTAAGGGCACATTGAAAGGCTTGTAGAATCGGATATAGGCAAGTTTGTTCTTTGTCATGCAACAACCACCTGTGATGCTTAGAGTCATATTGGGTTGGGTTGCAGGCATGCTCGGTAGTGTCACTCTTTGCGGCCCCATGGACGGTATCCCATCAGGCTCCTCTGTCCATGGAATTTTTCAGGCAAGAATATTGTAGTTGGTTGCCATTTCCTACTCCAGGAGATCTTCTTGACTCAGGGGTTGAACCCATGTCTCTTACATCTCTTGGATTAGGGGGCAGATTCTTTATATAGAGCCACCAGGGAAGCAGAGAGTTACATCATATCAACGCTAAAATTGCCATTCTAAGCTGAAATTGCATGTGCTTTCTCCTAATGATCTCATGCTTCTAACCTGTGAAATGGAGTCTTATAAATTATTCTTTTTAAGTCAATATGTTAAATTTTTTTCCTTTGCTAAGCAAATCCAAAAGGCACAGTCTTATGAAAATGTAATTGCATAATAGTGAGCCATCTTATTGTTTGTCCCAGATTTCCTCATATCTACTTATGTAAATTTTTGAAACAAGTTATTGAAAGGCCTTACTCAATGGTTTGTCAGTGTGTTTTACTGCTTTTTAAACCACACTCATAAAGTACTTTTCAAGGAAGGGTCCCAGAGCCTTCTCAAGTGTTTTGCTGAGACAGGAGAGTAATTGAATTATAGATTAAAAGAGCTATCATGTTTCATCAGCAAATGCTGTCTTAAAGTTCCTGGACGTGCCAATCTCTCCTTTCTCCAATGAGATGTTTCACTCAACTAGCTGCAGCAAAGCAGTCATTTGTTGTTATAAATAAATTACTTTAAAATGAGCTCCTGACATTGCTCTAGAAAATAAAGATTTCCTCCAAACACACACACACACACAAAGTAAGCTAGGTCTCAATTTATTTGCTCAGTAGAGGAAAAAAAGATTTGCTTTCTGTCATGTAATTCGGTTCCTGTTCAGAACTGGGGATGGGAGAATAAAAGCAAGAGAAACTGGGGAAAAAATACAAAGAGGAACAAAATAAAAAATTTGGTGTAGAAATAGCTGAAGTCTACTTAAGGGACTGAGGATAGAAACCTGCCAATGAGATTTTAGTTGTAGAAAACTACATATTGTAGAAGCTTTATGATTGACTTGTGTGTCCAAAAACTACAGGGATTTACAGAGGCAAACTCTAAAAACAGGAAATAAAACAGAAATTTCAAATTTAATGTGTTGCTCAATCAAAGAACAAGGCAGCAACAAGAGTTTTGAAAGGGTATTTTACATGACACGGCCTGTGTTCAGTTCCCACCTCTGTTATTTTTCTGTTTCATTATTTTAATATATAAAATGAGAGTAAGACTAGTATGTAGTGTAAAATACTGTCATCAGATTTAAATGAGATAATCCATATAAAATTCCTAAAAGAGTGCCAAGCATGTAGTAAATTCTCTGTAAATGTTACTAGCTCTATCTTCATAAACATGTCACCTTCAACTTTGAAATTTTTGAATTAGAAAATGAGAAGGTATTCTTTCACTATTTATTCAATAAAGATGTATTCTGTGCCTTCAAAAATAAGACCATAAAGAATGGTGAATGAGAAATAAAATATAGAAAAAGAAGATTTAAAAAAAAATTCCCTAACATAATGTGCTAGACAGTGGTGTACCAAAAAATAAACTCAATCTCTCTAAATCAGTTGGCTGTTTCATAACAGAATCTGAATTAATACAAGTTTATGATCTTCATCCATTCATTTATCCCCCCACCAGCACTTTATTTGTACCTACCACAACTCAGACCAATGCTAAGAGCTGAGAAAACAAAGGACTAAATCACACAGAGCCTTGACTTCAAGAAACTAGAGAATTCATGATGTGAAAAGATATGTCATAGTTGTTGCTAAGTTGTGTCCGACTCTTTGCAACCTCATGGACTATAGCCTTCCAGGCTCCTCTGTCCATGGGATTTCCCAGACAAGAATATTGGAGTAGGTTTGCCATTTCCTTCTCCAAGGAATCTTCTGGATCAGGGATCGAAACCGGGTCTCCACAAATCTTTTGCCACTGAGCCTGATGTGTGCTTAGTCACTCAGTCATATCTGGCTCTTTGCCACCCTTTGGACTGTAGCCTGCCACCTCTTCTGTCCGCAGGAATTTTCAGGCAAAAAAACTGAAGTGGATTGCCATTTTCCTCTTCCAGGGTATCTTCTCAATCCAGATATCTAACCCAAGTCTCCTGTGTCTCCTGCATTGTAGGAGGATTCTTTACCACTGAGTCTAAATTACAATTACTTGATGCAACCCATGTGCTCCACTGAGGCACTTCCCTGGTGGCTCAGCGGTGAAGAGTCCACCTGCAATACAGGAATTCCAGGTTCGATCCCTGAGTCGAGAAGATCCCCTAGAGGAGGGCATGGAAGTGAATTCCAGTATTCTTGCCTGGAGAATCTCAAGGACAGAGGAGCCTGGCGGGCTACAGTCCATAGGGTCACAAAGAGCCAGGCACCACTAAAGTGACTGAGCATGCATGCATGCACATGCTCCACTGAAGGAGTAAGCCCAGTGCTGGATTTAAATTCAGAATTTGGATTTAGACAGGCAGACAAACAAGGAAAGGCCTCCTGGAGTGCCAACACATGACCCAAAAAAGAAGGCGAGTACAGAGGTGCTGGGGCTATCCAGGCAACGCAGTGGTAAAGAATTCGCCTGCCAGTGCAGGAGATGCAAGAGATGTGAGTTTGATCCCTGGGTCAGAAAGATTCCCTGGAGTAGGAAATGGCAACCCATTCCAGTATTCTTGCCTGGGAAATCCCATGGATAAAGTCAGATGGGCTACAGTCCATGGGGTCACAAAGCGTCAGACATGACTGAGCAACTGAGCATGCACACAAGGAGGTGACTATCTGGAAAACAGAGAAGCTGAGTGCAGCCAAACTGGGACCATATCAGGAAGATGCTTCCAGGTCAAGAGAAGAAACCTGGACTTCTCAAAACTGGTCATAACCAAAGAGGGATTTTGAGTAGGGAGTGACTCTTCTCAGTGAGGAGAATGAGCTAGGGTAGGAAGAAAGTTGGAAATACCTGTGATATACTTCTGCTGAAGAGATCAACCAGAAGGTGGTTGCAGTATTCCAGGTGATGGATAACTGAGTTCCAAATCCTGGAGGGGGATAAAACTACCAGGAAAAAAGTCCTTGAAAATGAGTAGAATCTTCAGGAACAAAGATCCACACATATTTCACTGGAAGAGGCTGTGTCTGGTGATTTACTGATTATTGTGTTCTAAAGTTGAGGTTTCTATAATCTGATATAAAACTGTCAGTGCAAAAGTTTGATACTGATATTTAGAATTTGATTGATTTGTAAACTAGCCTATAACTTAATGGGTTTCTCTTAGGAACAAAAATGGCTTTTTGCTTTTAGTCAGGGATTTTTGAACTCATAGATGAAAGATGCCTTGATATAAAATCTGCACTTTTTCACTTTATGCTCAGCTTTGCAGGAATATATCTAAAATGGGAAACCAAGTGGTCATACTGCAATGTATTTTCCCCTACATCTCATGGAAAATGACCCATGATCTATTTGGGCTTATGTGATTTTTACCTATAAATATAAATGAGGATAATGCCTCAATGTTCCTGTTTAATGCATTTATGAAAAAAATGTTCACTTTCTGGGAAGTCTTTCATTCAGGGCAGCTGTCTGAAAACACTTATGATCTCTGAGGAGAAGCTTTGAACATGCATAGGTGTGTGTTATAAAATGGTGCCTTGCCGGACAGCTGAAAATCCAAAGTTCAACACAGAGGCATCATCTGGTCAGAGATGAACTGGCTCTGCTACATTCAGGCTATAGAACTTGGGAAAATTCTTTTATCTTTTTGAACACGTATTTCCTTATCTGTAAAATGGGAGTGCCGTTCCTATTTTGTTAAGTTGTATTGAAAGAAAAGCACTGACTAGGTAAATAGTCAATTATAGGGCATTTCTTTCCCTCCACTCTCTTCTGTACTGAAGTAGCATATTAACCAGCAAGGTGACTCTTGGTAGAATACCAATTTATTAGGACACTGGTTTCCATTTATTTTAGAACTATAGTAAAGTGTCAACAATGCCCAACTTGAACTTGCATCTGAATTGACTTTTTAAACATATACACTTATATTCTTTGTATATCACAAAGACTACTTGATGGAAGAACCTCAAGTCTTATTTCAGACTATAGCTGAATATTGTCTATCCTCTTGGGATTCAATTGGTCATGGCAGATTATTCATACCAACTCTGAGTGTGTGATGGGCAATAATGGGATGAGATGGGCTAGAGTTTCCCAAGTGCAACTGCTCTGGCTGTGGCCACTCTAACTGATGGATGTATATAGGGTGCAAGGACTTCAAGCATTTCTATCTGCAGTCCATTGCCAGAAGGCAAGATGATGACCAGATTAACATACAGATATTTGAATGAAGCACAATTTCAAAAGAGATGATTACTGAGAAGTCATTAAGCCAGATTCTCAGCATCTGGAAGCCCTTTCTCAAGACAGGCAACTCTAGACCTCAGACTAATGCTTATGAAAATCTCTCACTATCTCTAGGGGCAGCACGTGAATGTTTGATTGGGCACTGCCAATCTTAAGCACCCCAAGCCCTTGGGTACCACCACCCAGATGCTCTGAGCTCGAAGTGTCAAGATGTTCTCTTAGTTGTGTAGTTCTCAGTGATTAGAAGTCACACTCTGTAAAGACTGTCTTTCTCGCAGCATCAACCTTGGCCTCATCAACATTCAGCCTCAAATTTCTTGGGACCTCTCAGAACATTTCTGTCTTCAGAAAACTACCTATTCTCTGAAGTTCTATTTTATACCAAATATGTGTCATTATTGAACTTTCTTGTATTGTTCTACAGTTTTCCTAAGTGTTACTCTTGTCTCCATAAGCACATTGTACCTGCCTTAGAGGTAGCGATGTGTTTTATATTTCCAGGGCTTCACACCATTTGAACACACACTTAACCAAGTACTAAAGAGATTCATTTGTTGAACTGGAAATCTGAAACTACTCATTCTGGACTTCTTGTTATAAATTTCTTAGTCTTAGGTTTTTGTGTGTGTGTGTGTGTGTGTGTGTGTGTGTGTGTGTGTGTGTTAAAAACACTGTAGGAAGTATCCTTTTATATTATTTTCATTTTCTCCCATGAACTATAAAAGTTTATGTTTCTAGTATTTGGTTCTGTCTGATATTGAGTTCACCATTTATTATAGGAAGAAAGACCTTAGAGAGAGAAAATTGTCTTCTTTACTCCATTCTCCTGTCTTAAATATTGGGATTTGTCCATGTGGTAATTCCAAAGCAGGTGGTATACCGTGTGTGTGTGCAGGCATGCGTGCTCCATCATATTCTACTCTTTGGGACCCCATGGACGATAGTCTGCCAGGATCCTCTGTCTATGGCAAGAATACTGGAGTGGGTTACCATTTCCTTCTCCAGAGGCTCTTCCTGACCTAGGTAAAAGGAAGAGCAATGACCTAACATTTGTGTTACTCCCTAGAACTGGGCAGGTTTGGGGTATAGATTAGTCCATCAGATAGAGCCTTGTAAATTAAAACCAATATCCAAGGTTATAGCTATGACTACTGTTTCCTTAAGACAAAGATTAATTCAAGATCAAATGGAAAATCTCCTTATCAACCGACTCCAGTATTCTTGCCTGGAAAATCTCATTGACAGAGGAGCCTGGTGGGCTATCGTCCATGGGGTCGCAAAGTGTGGGACACAACTGAGCACACGTGCATGCATGCACACACGCGTTGCCTGCTTTAGCTATGCCTCCAAGACGAACCCCAATAGATAAGACAGGAGAACTCAGTAAAGAAGCCAATATTCTCTCTCCAAGATCTTTTTTTCATATAATAAATAGTGAATTCACTATTGGACAGAACTAAATACTTGAGAGTATTAGAGAGGCATTATTCAACATTACAATGTAAGTTACAACTAGAATGTTTCTCATCTAACTGGATGTCAATTGTAGATTTGGGGACAGTCTAGAAAGATAAATGATGAGTGTCAGGCTTCTTGAGGCAAACTGGGACTAAACATTACTGAAGAAGGGATTTGGGATGAAGATTCAGCAAGAAGCTTAGGCCTCTACAGTGGAATACATGAAGAGTCCAGGGGACCAAGTGTGTTTAGGCTGGGGTAGGGGAGATAGTCTATTTCTACATAGTGTCTTGCCATCAGAATGATATTGAGGAGGGATCTGAGGTTGAGGGCACAATTCTGGGGTCACACCATTCAGAACCAAGGCAGCCTATCAAAGAGAGTGACACCTGACACTCGTTGTCAAGATGAGGGTGTTGGTTGAGTTCAAATATCTCAGGCTTTTATTTTGTCTTGATTTATAAGAATGGGGTGATGGGGAGGAAGCTCTGAGCTTGCAGATAGAATTTTCATGGACCAATTGGGAAGATAGGGCAGCAAGGGAAGGGAGATAAGGGAGATAAGATTCCTGCCCTCTATTCAACCTGAAATGAAAAACAAACCGGTCCCAGTGTGTTTTCTGGTCTGATCAGATGAAACGCATGGGTAATGAAGGCCAGAAAATGAGCAACAGCACTAGGTTACAGGATGTCTTATTGGGGTTTTATGAGAAAGAGAAACAAAGGAAGGATTAAAGGTACAAAGAATGTATTTTAAAAAAAGATGCCTGTGGGAGCAGAGGAGGAGGCAACTGGAGAGGTTAAGAGAGCTGTCAAATCATGGTGGAAGTCCGACCACCGTTGAAGGAGAGAGGAAAGGAAAAAAAGAAAGAAAGTGGGATCAAAGCATCTGAGACTGCAGCCCATTTCTGCAGAGTCCTGGAGCCAAATTCACTGTTAGAAGAGTCTCCTGCCTACCAGGAATGGTGGCTGAAGGGAGGGACCAAGGCTGCTGCTTATGTAGCTGATATGTTTGTTGTCATTGTTCAGTTACCAAGTCATGTCTGACTCTTTGCAACCTTGTGGACTGTAGCATGCCAGGCTCCTCTGTCCTTCACTATGACCCTAGGGGATCTTTCCAACCCAAGGATCAAATCTGAGTCTCTTGTGTCTCCTGTACTGGCAGGCAGATTCTTTACCACTGCAGCACCTGGGAAGCCCTACAACCATGGTGAGCCATTGGCAAGTCCTTTGGGCTTCTCTAGTGACTCAGATGGTAAAGAATCTACCTGCCAATTCAGGAGCCCTGGGTTTAATCCCTGGAGCAGGAAGATCCCCTGGAAAAGAGAATGGCAACCCATTCCAGTGTTTTTGCCTGGAGAATTCCATGGACACAGGAGCCCAACAGGACTACAGTCTATAGGGTCACAAAGAGTTGGACCATGGTTGAGTAACTCACACTTTCAGTTTTCAGCTGATAAAGGGAGAGGGTTTATTTGAGTAACAGCAGAAGGTTCAGGGAGAAAAGTTGGAAGCCAAATGCAGATCTCCGGAGTTATTTGGTTCTTCATCATGGTGCAACCCTGATTTGAAAAAACTCACTGCAACTAACTAGACAATTTGATGACAGGTTCATCATTTGGACTAAAACATCAATTCAGTTCAGTTCAGTTCATTCACTCAGTCGTATCCGACTCTTTGCGACCCTATGAATCGCAGCACGCCAGGCCTCCCTGTCCATCACCAACTCCCGGAGTTCACTCAGACTCACATCCATTAAGTCAGTGATGCCATACAGCCATCTCATCCTCGGACGTCCCCTTCTCCTCCTGCCCCCAATCCCTCCCAGCATCAGAGTCTTTTCCAATGAGTCAACTCTTCGCATGAGGTGGCCAAAGTACTGGAGTTTCAGCTTCAGTATCATCCTTCCAAAGAAATCCCAGGGTTGATCTCCTTCAGAATGGACTGGTTGGATATCCTTGCAGTCCAAGGGACTCTCCAGAGTCTTCTCCAACACCACACTTCAAAAGCAATAATTCTTCGGCACTCAGCCTTCTTGACAGTCCAACTCTCACATCCATACATGACCACAGGAAAAACCATAGCCTTGACTAGACGGACCTTAATCGGCAGAGTAATGTCTCTGCTTTGGAATATACTATCTAGGTTGGTCATAACTTTTCTTCCAAGGAGTAAGTGTCTTTTAATTTCATGGCTGCAATCACCATCTGCATTGATTTTGGAGCCCCCAAAAATAAAGTCTGACACTGTTTCCACTGTTTTCCCATCTATTTCCCATGAAGTGATGGGACCAGATGCCATGATCTTTGTTTTCTCAATGTTGCGCTTTAAGCCAACTTTTTCATTCTCCTCTTTCACTTTCAGCAAGAGGCTTTTTAGCTCCTCTTCACTTTCTGCCATAAGGGTGGTGTCATCTACATATCTGAGGTTATTGATATTTCTCCTGGCAATCTTGATTCCAGCTTGTGTTTCTTCCAATCCAGCGTTTCTCATGATGTACTCTGCATAGAAGTTAAATAAGCAGGGTGACAATATACAGCCTTGATGTACTCCTTTTCCTACTTGGAACCAGTCTGTTGTTCCATGTCCAGTTCTCACTGTTGCTTCCTGACCTGCATACAGATTTCTCAAGAGGCAGGTTAGGTGGTCTGGTATTCCCATCTCTTTCAGAATTTTCCACAGTTTATTGTGATCCACACAATCAAAGGCCTTGGCATGGTCAATAAAGCAGAAATAGATGTTTTTCTGGAACTCTCTTGCTTTTTCCATGATCCAGCTCATGCTGGCAATTTGATCTTTGGTTTCTCTTCCTTTTCTAAAGCCAGCTTGAACATCAGGGAGTTCAAGGTTCACGTATTGCTGAAGCCTGGCTTGGAGAATTTTGGGCATTACTTTACTAGCATGTGAGGTGAGTGCAATTGTGCAGTAGTTTGAGCATTCTTTGGCATTGCCTTTCTTTGGAATTGGAATGAAAACTGACCTTTTCCAGTCCTGTGGCCACTGCTGAGTTTTCCAAATTTGCTGGCATATTGAGTGAAGCACTTTCACAGCATCATCTTTTAGGACTTGAAACAACTCAACTGGAATGCCATCACCTCCACTAGCTTTGTTCATAGTGATGCTTTCTAAGGCCCACTTCACTTCACATTCCAGGTTGTCTGGCTCTAGATTAGTAATCACATCACCGTGATTATCTGGGTCATGAAGATCTCTTTTGTACAGTTCTTCTGTGTATTCTTGCCACCTCTTTTTAATATCTTCTGCTTCTGTTAGGTCCATACCATTTCTGTCCTTTATCGAGCCCATCTTTGCATGAAATAGTCCCTTGGTAGTTCTAATTTTCTTGAAGAGATCTCTAGTCTTTCCCATTCTGTTGTTTTCCTCTATTTCTTTGCATTGATCGCTGAAGAAGGCTTTCTCATCTCTTCTTGCTATTCTTTGGAACTTTGCATTCAGATGCTTATATCTTTCCTTTTCTCCTTTGCTTTTCACCTATATGAATGTAATATATTGCTACACTTGAGGAAACAGTTGCCTACAAACCAGGAAGCAGTTTCTCTTCAGGAATCAAATATGCCAGCACTTTGATCTTGGACTTTCCAGACTCTAGAATTGTGAGAAATAAATGTCTATTGTTTGGTATATGGCATCTTGTTATAATCAGATAAATTATAAGTATTCAATAGAGAAAGCTCAAAGCCAAAATGAATGTACATTTTTAATTTTTACAGTGAAATTCTTCTGAGAAATCAACATGCAGTAGGCTGTTAGTCTCTTAAGTTTTGATATGTTCCTTGTTCTTATTGTTGCTTCTCCTGATGGCTGGATGGCTCTGAAGCTTGTCTGTCAATGGTTGTTTGTTGCAAGCAACAGAAACCTACTGGGACAGAATAAGCATAAAAAGATTTGGGGTAGCTCATTTTATCACTGAATAAGTTAGAAAGTTAGGCTCAAGGCCTGAAATATTCCTTCAACTCTATTACTCTGCTGGAAACCACTCAAGCTGCCACTGGACACTAGATGCTAAGCTAAGAAGACTTAACCTATCCATAGGGTTCAATTCCTAAATCATTGCTGCTGCCACCATTTAGAGAAAAAAAGGTGACCTCTCTCTTCTCCCTTTTTATATAACTAGCTTCGACTGGCAGAGCCTAACTTACATATCTAAGGCTAGCTGCAAGGGAGGCTGGAAAAGTACTGAACATTTTCAGCACTCCTGGAGGAGAAAGTGTGTGTGCCCTACCCAGGCTCAAAAACTGGAAAATTCTTCAAAATGCAAGACAAATGTCCACTAGAGTTGGGTGCCATTTCTATTCTTCTCAACACTGCATCCCCACTGACAAAAAAAAGTGTAGCTTCAATAAATATTTATTGAATAAACTAATATTTATAGAGAAAGCACATCAATTCTAACAATCTGAAATAATAATTCAAATAATAGAATGTGTCACACCCACTCAGGTGTTCCATTTTTTTATGATATGAGATTTTGGGTGGAAATTAAAAATGACAACTTTATGGGACCATTATTAGCCAAAACTCTCACTGGACAAATTCCTTTTACTGTTTGTTGGAAAACATTGAGTTTTCCAAATATCTTTATTATTGGCTGTGGTGGATCTGCTTTGTTAATTCTTGTTTATCCTTTCAGCTTCTGAGTTACTTGTTTTCATCCAGGGAGGCTCTTTGCCTCATTTCTATCCTACCCTTGACTGTATTTATGTCCCAGCAGACTGTAATCTCTTTGTGGTCAGGTATTGTGTGTCTGGTTTGCTGTTGTCTGCAGCATCTGATTCAATTCCTGGTGCCTATTATTCACTCAGGGCATGTTTGCTGAACAAATGCATAAAATCATTGTCTATGGGCACTATGGGCTTCCCTTGTGGCTCAGCTGGTAAAGAAGCTGCCTGCAATGCAGGAGACCTAGATCCTGGGGTTCAAAGATCTTTGGAGAAGAGAAAGGCTCTAGTATTCTGGCCTGGAGAATTCCATGGGCTATAGAGTCCATGGGGTCATAGAGTCGGACATGACTGAGTGAATTTCACTTTCATAGGCATTATGCTACATTTCACAAATTGAAGAAAATAATGAAATATACAGTTACTGCAGACATTCATGTGGTATAAAGCAGATCTAATTTTATATTATATGGTTTGGTTCCTGACATTTTATTTTTTTAACCTTCTTCTGCAATAGATTCACAGGTACTCCTATTAACATGAATATATTTGTATCATCTCACAGAGACATAGGATGACAAGGAACGTATAATGGTTGTCAGTGTTGTTGTAGGTGTCTAATCAGATGAATACAAGCATTTAACAGAGAAAGCTGAAAGCCAAAGATTGACTGTAAGCAATTATTTTTCACGTTGTTCACTTTATAAACCCTGAAGGAACTCTGCTTTTAAATAAGAAAATCAAGTAAATTTTAACATCCAAACCTAAGAAAGTATTGAAGATGCTTCTTTATCCCTAGATGCCACTTAGAGCCTCCAACTTAAGGTTGCCAGGACTTTATTAACTTGGCTTGGATTTGTTTGGATGACTTAGGGGGAAAAGATAGATTCAAATTCAACATCGATTCGAATTAACCACATTGTTCAACTTTTTCTTCTGTCATAGTCGTTGCCCATATCTGTGACATCATGATGTTTTCCTCTTTACTCATTTCTTAGCTTGTGGCACCAAGATCCCATGTTATGGCATCAGCACTGGGACTAAATTTGAAGTGTATGATACTGGCTGATGGGATGCGTTCATGCTGACCCTTGCCTTCTACTCTCTTTGATCTTCTTTCTCATCTTTATCTTACGGTTCCAAACACTATCCATACACCACTGCCTTATGGATATGAATATCCATACCCACTGGCTATGAGAAAGCTCACGTTGGCCTCTCTCTAACACTAGGCATCCACAGATAGAGCTCTTGTGCTGAATGTTCCTAGCTGCTCTCCAGAGCCCCCATTCTACAGGGAGCTTCTCTCAGCAAGCTGTCAACCTAGAAAGAAAACAATGAATCATTAGCTGAAAAAATAAAAACTGATAAAGTCTAATGGGGAAGTAGTGTGTGCATTTTCTTCTGGGAATGCTTATTTGAAAAAAATATGAATGGTCATATTTAAGGTCTCAGGTGCGGGATAGTAAAGATTTGGGACCTTCCTGATATCAAGAAGGCCATATCTAAGTTGCTTTACATTTTAGAATCAGTCATGAACTTTTATGATGATACAGTCAAAAAATAAAATGCATAAAAATGAGTGAACATTTCAAAAGTTTACTTGATTCAATTTTTTTTGAGTAACTGGATGACCATAGTTACATTAGTTGTACATGCAGATACAACTTTAGCTGTTTCTTGTGAGTTTTGAATTTAATTAAACATGCATACAATTAAGCAAAAGGCCTTTATTTTATAAGGAACTTTTTATTATCATTGTAAATGACTAAAAAAGTTTTGATTAAAGGACACAAATCCAATTTCCAAACTTCTTAAATTAGCATTAAAATATTTCTTCTTTTCTCCTTCATTCCCTGCTGCAAGGAGTTATTTAAAACCAAACACAAAATATCCACCCCCACAGCTCATATAACCTGCATATAAATAGAGAAAGTATGTTAACTTTGACTTATAGATTCACCAAGCAAATGATAAACTTTTAATGATTTCAACACGGGAGGAAATGTCTTTCCCACTATAAATTGGTGTCACTGGAAACACAGTCTACTTTACATCTCAATATCAGTAATATTGGTTGCACGAATGTTATACTTTTTTAAAAACTGAAGAAGTGGCTTGCCTGAACTTATTATCAGATGCAAATGAATATTTTTTAACCCAGAATATTGTTTAGTGTGCAATGTGCATCCAGAATGAAGCTTAGGAAAGAAAATCACTCATTAAAAGTGTCACTTGCTACTGCAGCAATAATCAATAGAGCCTTAAACGTCACATTTTATTGCAATGAATGGGAAATAAACATGAAGACCACAGTGCATGCTTGTAAATGGTATGACTTGTAAATGTCAGCGAGGACTTATTCAACACTAAAAGGCTGTAAGAATTTGCAAAGGGAATTTAAAAATTCTTCTAAGACAGTTTAAGTTTACATGAGAAAAGGGGAGCTATATATAGCATGCACACATGCAGGTAATGTGAAATATGAATGGATAAAAAAGAGCCAAACTCAGTTCTAATTGGAGTGTTCACTATATTTGGCATTCTAGAAAATGCATGTACAGAAGTTTGGTGTTTTGACTATTTTATTGCATACCTTGTTTTATATCTACAGAAAGCAGACTTTCTCTTCTCCATCATAAGCTTTATATATGTATAGGTACAGAGCAAAGAGCAGCCTAATAGATAAACGCAACCTAGAATACATCACTCAGAAAGACTTCAACCTCCTTCTGGGAAATTATCTAAAATTTATCATATGCAAAATTTAGCTGCGCCAAGTTTTCATCTCTCTACCCAACTAAGTTAAACTTGGCTTGATGATTCTGGGAGTTGCTTTACAAACTTGAAGATCAATAGAGAAGATTCTTAGGAATTTTCCAAACCCCACACTTTTGTATTTGCAGAGTTTTGGGGAGAAGAAACAGTGTTTTATGATAACAGAAGACCCTGAAGCTTAAATCAATGGGAAAATGAATAGCATGAGTTACAAAACAAACAAACAAACAATCTGACAAATGGCCTGGCCATTATCAAAGTAAAATCCTCTTTTAAGGGAAGAGTTTCAATTTCTTCTCAAGGATTTACTTCGAATGGAAAACAATAGACAGACTCATGTTCTGAATTGTCTGCAGTAATTAACTATGCAATATTATAATCTTTACAGTGCAAGTTTGTTAGCATTCTTCAGAAGGAAGATCATGAAATAAAGTCAGTGAAATAAATACTGAAAAATGCTAACCTGTATTGTTTTTACTTCAAAATGAAAAATTTTATTATAGTATTCAGGTATTTTGAGAGGTCAAAAGAAAAGGAAGGAACTCCCCTGGTGGTCCAGTGGTTAAGAACCCACCTGCCAATGCAGGGGACAAGGTTTGATCCTTGATCCAGGAAGATTCCACTTGCCCTTAGGCCACCGAGCCCTGCACTGCAACTAAGGAGTCTGCAGCCTCCTAGAGCCCATAGTCCACAGTAAGAAAAGCCCCTGCAATGAGAATCCTGTGTCACACAACAAAAGTAGCCCCCACTCATTGCAACTAGAGAAAGCCCTGACGCAGCAACGAGGACCCAGCACAGCCAAAAATACTTTAAAATAATTAAATTAAAATTTAAATTTAAAATTATTGTGTGAAATTTAAAAAGTGGAAAAGGAAGGAGAAAATCAGAAGCATGTCACCAGCTCAATCCCTGAGAAGTACATTTCATGAACTTCAAAACACAAATTAGCAGCCCAACTTTCTTTAGGAATGGATACAACAATTAAGCTTTCTTTTTAGTTGATCAGTGAAAACGCTCCCTTCCAGCACAAAGACAGTTGTCAAAGCAGTCCTGTTGCTTTCAGCTTCTAGTAATTTCCAAAATGGAGTAGAGTTCTCTGTTTCCCACCCCCCTTCCCAGATTACATAACTGAAAATGGTAACAATAAAATAGAAAGTTATATACACACATACCTAGAATTCTACAATGTGAAGTTAACAAAATAGGCAAAGCAAAGAAGGAAGATATAAGAAAAATATTTGATGATAACAGTAATGAAAATAATGCTATGTGGTAGGCATGGTGTCACAGTCTGTATACATACTCTATTAGTTTTCCTTGCTGCTGTAACAAATTACCACAGAAATATGGCTCTCTCAAGAGTCTTCTCCAGCACCATAGTTTAAAAGCATCAATTCTTCAGTGCTCAGCTTTCTTTATGGTCCAACTCCCACATCCATACATGACTACTGGAAAAACCATAGCTTCGACTAGACGGACCTTTGTCGGCAAAGTAATGTCTCTGCTTTTTAATATGCTGTCTAGGTTGGTCATAGCTTTTCTTTCAAGGAGCAAGTGTCTTTTAATTTCATGGCTGCAGTCACCATCTGCAGTGATTTTGGAGCCCAAGAAAATAGTCTGCCACTGTTTTCCCATAAATTTTCCATGAAGTGATGGGACCAGATGCCAAGAAAATAAAGTCTGCCACTGTTTTCCCATAAATTTGCCATGAAGTGATGGAACCAGATGCCATGATCTTTGTGTCTTGAATGTTGAGTTTTAAGCCGGGTTTTTCCACTCTCCTCCTTCATGTATCAAAAACTAGACACTTAGCCTTTATAATCTGCTTCTCTTTCTGTTTGTCAAGTCTTAAGTCAATATCATCACAGTCCACTTAATTGTTTAAGCCAGAAATCCAAGTGTTTTTCTTGATAAACATCTCTGTTATCTCTACACTTAATCTAGGACAGTTGTTCCAGATTCTATCTTCAAAGCATGCATACTGATTCCTGGACTGTGTTTCTTTCCATGGTTCTGCACTCCATAGAAGGTGGCTGATTCCCACAGTCTGAATTTTCCAGGCTTCAGTGTTAACTGGCTTCCTGTTGGACTTTGGGAAGCAATGATATTAAAAAACCAAACTGGAGTGAGCAACAGTGGGAGAGACCTATCAACCTCTTGACTGGTCATCATCTCTTGTAATAGCTTCAGCTCTTCCCTGGCTTCAACTCCTTCTGAAACGGCCCACTGTGGTTCCCACTTTCACCACATAATCCAGCATCGTGTTCCCAAATCCAGGTCTGGCTGCTCACAGCTACCAAGTTAAACCCAAGAGAGGTTAATATTGCTAGAAAGTTACTTTTAGCCAATGTGCCAGCAATGAGGATGCTAACGAGCCCAAGCTTCCTCTGTTCACTGTGCTATGGGCCAGTAAAACCTACAGACAATGGGTTGAAGCAAGGAATATGACTGTATTTGAAAAGCCAGCTGACCGAGAAGATGGCAGACTAATGTCTCAAGATAACCATCTTATCAGGGTCTGGATGTCAGGTTCTAATATAGATCAGAGATGAGGGGAGGGGAGGAAACAAGGTAAAAAGGCCATCAATCTTGGAAATATTTCCTAGAATGGAAGCCTCAGGCAGGTTAGTGTGTTCGTCGCTCTGTCGTGTCTGGCTCTTTGTGACCCCATGGACTGTAGCCTGCCAGGCTCCCCTGTCCACGGAATTCTCCAGGCAGGAATGCTATAGTGGGATGCCATTTGTTTCTCCAAGGGATCCTTCACACCCAGGGATCAAACCCAGGTCTCCGGTGTTGTAGACATTCTTTACCACCTAAGTTATCAGGGAAGACTCAGGCAGGGGACATGCAAATTTCTCCCTTCCTGCCGTCTATAGGTGGATGGGGTTCTGAACAACAGCACCTTAACAGTCAGTCAGAGGGGCAGGATTCTCTGAGGCAGGCCATTATGTATGATTATAATAACAAAAACAATGAAAAGCAAATTAAAGAAACAGTTTCAACATGGAGTCAGAATTGCAACATGGAGAGATGGTGGACTCAGTGTCTGCAAAAAAACTTGCTCTAGATTCAACGTGGTCATGAACACTTTTAAAGGGAAAAGGAGAAATAATTTCAGTTACTTGTTGAGATAGAGATCAGCTCTATTTGTCATCTAATGTACAGCCATCTGTCTCAAAAACATATAAATGTGCCTTGATTTCTAAGAGGAGGAACAGTTCTTGGAGCTTTCTGAGAGGCTGTTACTGGGTTATAATCCCCAATTTGGTTCAGATAAAATTTTCCATTTCTTTCTTAGATTAATGTTTCAGAGACATGCGAATACATGTTAAAATTTATTTTTCAACCAAATTAATAATGAGTTTGCATTTGAATTGAACACACTCAAGAATAGCTCATGATTTTGCCTATATTTTCTGGCATTTCTCTCACAGGATTTCACTTGTCATTGGATTGCCTAAACTATGGGCTGTGTTTTTGCCTCAGTGCTTCTCTGAACTGTTGCATTTGCCACCTGTAGAAAGCAAAAAAAAAAAAAAAAAAAAAGCTGGAACTTATTCTCTTTGAATAGAAAAACATTTTCTGGATTGACAAGAGACTCATTTCAATAATTACTAGGAAAGCATATTTTCATTATCCATTTATGAAACTAAGCAGGACACTGTGGGGCTCCTAGCCATGGAAGCCTTTCTCTGTCACCCATTTCTTGTTTGTTTGGAATAGGCTTCAGCTTCCATGACTTTCCCTGAGTTCCAAAGGGCAGGTTCAAACACTTGCTAATCAGGGAAGGGAGGAGATAGAGAGAGACAGGAGGAGCAGCCAAGAAACCATGGTGCAGCCTAGGGGCAGGGTCCTGGCTCCAACTCAAGGGATACACACAGCAATATTCTTCCTCAGAACTAAAACCACCCCAAAATGGAAAATGTCAACTACTTGATCAGGCATTGTTCATCATAGGGCATTGGAATGAAAACGTTGAAAGTCAAGAGATGTCTGGAGCAACAGGCAAATTTGGACTTGGTGTACAAAATGAAGCAGGGCAAAGGCTAACAGAGTCTTGTGAAGAGAATATACTGGTCATAGCAAACAATCTTCAAACAACACAAGAGACACTCTACACATGGACATCACCAGATGGTCAATAATGAAATTAGATTGATCATATTTTTTGCAGCTGAAGATAGAGACACTCTATACAATCAGCAAAAACAAGACGAAGAGCTGACTGTGGCTCAGATCAGGAGCTCCTTATTGTCAAATTCAGACTTAAATTGAAGAAAGTGTGAAAAACCATTAATCATTCAGATACTTTCTAAATGAAACCCCTTGCTATTATACATGGAAATGACAAAAAGATTCAAGGGATTAGATCTGATAGACAACATGCCTGAGGAACTATGAAAGGAGGTTCATGAAATTGTACAGGAAGCAGTGATCAAGACCAACCCCAAGAAAAAGAAAGGCAAAATGGTTGTCTGAGGAGACCTTACAAATAGCTGAGAAGAGAAGAGAAGTTAAAGGCAAAGGAGAAAACGAAAGATGTATGCATCTGAATGCAAGTTCCAAAGAATAGCAAGGAGAGATAAGAAAGGCTTCCTCAGTGATCAATGCAAAGAAATAGAGGAAAACAGTAAAATGGGAAAGAATAGAGATCTCTTCAAGAAAATTAGAGATACCAAGGGAATATTTCATACAAAGATGGGCACAATAATGAACAGAAACAGTATGGAACATAGAGAAACAGAAGATAATAAGAGATGGCAAGAATACACAGAAGAATCATACAAAAAATATCTTAAGGACCCAGATAATCACAGTGATGTGATCACTTACCAAGAGCCAGACATCCTGGAATGGGAAGTCAACTGAACCTTAGGAAGCATCACTATGATCAAAGCTAGTGGAGGTGATGGAATTCCAGTTGAGCTATTTCAAATCTTAAAAGATGATGCTATTGAGGTGCTGCATTCAGTATGCCAGCAAATTTGGAAAACTCAGCAGTGGCCACAGGACACGAAAAGGTCAGTGTTCATCCTAATCCCAAAAAAAGGCAATGCCGAAGAATGTGAAACTACCACACAGCTGCACTCATCTCACATGCTAGCAAAGTAATACTTAAAATTCTCCAAGCTAGACCAAAACAGTACATGAAATGAGAAGTTTCAGATATTCAAGCTGGATTTAGAAAAAGCAGAGGAACCAGAAAGCAAATTGCCAGCATCCACTGAATCATCAAAAAAGCAAGAGAGTTCCAGAAAAACATCTACTTCTGCTTTATTGACTACGCCAAAGCCTTTTACTGTATGGATTACAACAAACTGTGGAAAATTCTACAAGAGATGGGAATATCAGACCACATTATTTGCCTCCTAAGAAATCTCTATGAGGGTCAAAAAGCAACAGTTAGAATGGCTGGAATCAAAATTGCTGGGAGAAACATCAATACCTCAGATACTCAGATGACACTACACTTATGGCAGAAAGCAAAGAGGAACTCAAGAGCCTCTTGATGAAAGGGAAAAAAGAGAGTGAAAAAGCTGGGTTAAAACTCACCATTCAAAAAGTGAAGATCATGGTATCTGGTCCCATCACTTCATGGCAAATAGATGGGGGAAATGATGGAACAGTGAAAGACTTTATTTCCTGGGCTCCAAAATCACTGCAGATGGTGACTGTAGCCATGAAATTAAAAGATGCTTGTTCCTTGTAAGGAAAGCCATGATAAACCTCAGTTCAGTTCAGTTCAGTGGCTCAGTCTTGTCTAACTTTTTGCAACCCCATTGACTGCAGCATGCCAGGCCCCCCTGTCCATCACCAACTACTGGAGTTTATTCAAACTCCTGTCCATTGAGTCAGTGATGCCATCCAACCATCATATCCTCTCTCATCCCCTTCTCCTCCCACCTTCAATCTTTCCATCATCATTAGGGTCTTTTCAAATGAGTCAGTTCTTTGCATCAGGTGGACGAAGTAGTGGAACTTCAGCTTCAACATCAGTCCTTCCAATGAATATTCACGACTGATTTCCTTTAGGATGGATGGGTTGGATCTCCTGCAGTCCAAGGGACTTTCAAGAGTCTTTTCCAACACCACAGTTCAAAAGCATCAATTCTTCAGCATTTGGCTTTCTTTATAGTCCAACTCTCACATCCATACATGACTACTGGAAAAACCATAACTTTGACTAGATGGACCTTTGTTGGCAAAGTAATGTCTCTGTTTTTCAATATGCTGTCTAGGTTAGTCATAACCTTCCTTCCAAGGAACAAGAGTCTTTTAATTTCATGGCTGCAGTCACCATCTGCAGTGATTCTGGAGCCAAAGAAAATAAAGTCTCTAACTGTTTTCACTGTTTGCCTATCTATTTCCCATGAAGTGATGGGACCAGATGCCATGATCTTCGTTTCTGAATGTTGAACTTTAAGCCAACTTTTTCACTCTCTTCTTTCACTTTCATCAAGGGGCTCTTTAACTCTTCTTCACTTTCTGCTATAAGGGTGGTGTCACCTGCATATCTGAGGTTAGTGATATTTCTCCCAGCAATCTTGATTCCAGCTTGTGCTTCTTCCAACCCAGCATTTCACATGATGTACTCTGCATAGAAGTTAAATAAGCAGGGTGACAATATACAGCCTTGACTTACTCCTTTCCCGATTTGGAAAAACTCTGTGGTTCCATGTCCAGTTCTGACTGTTTCTTCCTGACCTGCATATAGATTTTTCAAGAGGCAGGTCAGGTGGTCTGATATTCCCATCTCTTTCAGAATTTCCCACAGTTTATTGTGATCCACACAGTCAAAGGCACTGGCATAGTTAATAAAGCAAAAATAGATGTTTTTCTCAAACTCTCTTGCTTTTTCCATGATCCAGCAGATGTTGGCAATTTGATCTCTGGCTCCTCTGCCTCTTCTAAATCCAGCTTGAACATCTAGAAGTTCACGGTTCACGTATTGTTGAAGCCTGGCCTGGAGAATTTTGAGCATTACTTTACTAGAGTGTGAGATGAATGCGGTTGTGTGATAGTTTGAGCAATTTCCTTATGATTATACAGCGGAGAGAGAAGCCAATGGCAATCCACTCCAGTACTCTTGCCTGGAAAATCCCATGGATGGAGGAGCCTGGTAGGCTGCAGTCCATGGGGTCGCGAAGAGTCAGACACGACTAAGCAACTTCTCTTTCACTTTTCACTTTCATGCATTGAAGAAGGAAAGGAAACCCACTCCAGTGTTCCTGCCTGGAGAATCCCAGGGACGGGGGAGCCTGGTGGGCTGCCGTCTATGGGGTCACACAGAGTCGGACACGGCTGAAATGACTTAGCAGCAGCATGCAGGGGAAGTGAGAAATAGATAAAAGGGACTAGATCTGATAGATAGAGTGTCTGATGAACTATGGACAGAGGTTCGTGACATTGTACAGGAGACAGAGATCAAGAACATCCCCATGGAAAAGAAATGTGAAAAAGCAAAATGGCTGCCTGGGGACGCCTTACAAATAGCTGTGAAATGAAGAGAAGTGAAAAGCAAAGGAGAAAAGGAAAGATATAAGCTTCTAAACACAGAGTTCCAAAGAATAGCAAGAAGAGATAAGAAAGACTTCCTCAGTGATCAATGCAAAGAAATAGAGGAAAACAACAGAATGGGAAAGACTAGAGATCTCTTCAAGAAAATTAGAGATACCAAGGGAATATTTCATGCAAAGATGGGCTCGATAAAGGACAGAAATTGTACGGACCTAACAGAAGCAGAAGATATTAAGAAGAGGTGGCAAGAATACACAGAAGATCTGTACAAAAAAGATCTTCACGACCAAGATAATCACAATGGTGTGATCACTTACCTAGAGCCAGACAACCTGGAATGTGAAGTGAAGTGGGCCTTAGAAAGCATCACTATGAACAAAGCTAGTGGAGGTAATGGAATTCCAGTTGAGTTGTTTCAAATCCTGAAAGGTGATGCTGTGAAATTGCTTCACTCAATATGCCAGCAAATTTGGAAAACTCAGCAGTGGCCACAGGACTGGAAAAGGTCAGTTTTCATTCCAATCCCAAAGAAAGGCAATGCCAAAGAATGCTCAAACTACTGCCCAATGCACTCATCTCACACGCTAGTAAAGTAATGCTCAGAATTCTCCAAGCCAGGCTTCAACAATATGTGAACTGTGAACTTCCAGATATTCAAGCTGGTTTTAGAAAAGGCAGAGGAGCCAGAGATCAAATTGCTAACATCCACTGGATCATGGAAAAAGCAAGAGAGTTCGAGAAAAACATCTATTTTTGCTTTATTGACTATGCCAAAGCCTTTGACTGTGTGGATCACAATAAACTGTGGAAAATTCTGAAAGAGATGGGAATACCAGACCACCTCACCTGCCTCTTGAGAAACCTATATGCAGGTCAGGAAGCAATAGTTAGAACTGGACATGGAACAACAGACTGGTTCCAAATAGGAAAAGGAGTATGTCAAGGCTGTATATTGTCACCCTGCTTATTTAACTTATATGCAGAGTACATCATGAGAAACGCTGGGCTGGAGGAAGCATAAGCTGGAATCAAGATTGCCAGGAAAAATATCAATAACCTCAGATATGCAGATGACACCACCCTTATGGCAGAAAGTGAAGAGGAACTAAAAAGCCTCTTGATGAAAGTGAAAGTGGAGAGTGAAAAAGTTGGCTTAAAGCTCAACATTCAGAAAATGAAGATAATGGCATCCGGTCCCATCACTTCATGGGAAATAGATGGGGAAACAGTGGAAACAGTGTCAGACCTTTTTTTTTTTTTTGGTTCCAAAATCACTTCAGATGGTGACTGCAGCCATGAAATTAAAAGACGCTTACTCCTTGGAAGAAAAGTTATGACCAACCTAGATAGCATATTCAAAAGCAGAGACATTACTTCACCAACAAAGGTCCATCTAGTCAACGTTACGGTTTTTCCAGTAGTCCTGTATGGATGTGAGAGTTGAACTGTGAAGAAAGCTGAGTGCCGAAGAATTGATGCTTTTGAACTGTGGTGTTGGAGAAGACTCTTGAGAATCCCTTGGACTGCAAGGAGATCCAACTAGTCCATTCTGAAGGAAATCAGTCCTGGGTGTTCTTTGGAAGGAATGATGCTACAGCTGAAACTCCAGTACTTTGGCCACCTCATGGGAAGAGTTGTCTCATTGGAAAAGACTTTGATGCTGGGAGGGATTGTGGGCAGGAGGAGAAGGGGACGACAGAGGATGAGATGGCTGGATGGCATCACCGACTCAATGGACGTGGGTTTGGATGAACTCCGGGAGTTGGTGATGGACAGGGACACCTGGCATGTTGCAGTTCATGGGGTTGCAAAGAGTCTTACACGACTGAGCAATTGAACTGAACTGAACTGAATGGTCTAGTGTTTTTCCCTACTTCCTTCAATTTATGTCTGTATTTGGCCATAAGGAATTCATGATATGAGCCACATTCAGCTCCTGGTCTTATTTTTGCTGACTGTATAGAATTTCTTCATCTTTGGTTGCAAACAATATAATCAATCTAATTTTGATACTGATCATCTGGTGATGTCCAAGTGTAGAGTCTTCTCTTGTGTTTTTGGAAGAGGGTGTTTGCTATGACCAGTGTGTTCTCTTGGCAAAACTCTATTAGGCTTTGCCAGGCTTCATTCTGTACTCCAAGGCCAAATTAGCCTGTTACTCCAGGTATTTCTTAACTTCTTACTTTTGAATTCCAGTCCCCTATAAAAAAAAAAAGGACATCTTTTGTGGATGATAGTCCTAGAAGGTCTTGTAACTCTTCATAAAGTCATTCAACTAGCTTCTTCAGTATTACTGTTTGGGGCATAAACTTGGATTACTATGATATTGAATGGATTGCCTCCGAAACAAACAGAGATCATTCTGTCGCTTTTGAGATTGCATCCAAGTATTGCATTTTAGATTCTCTTGTTGACTATGATGGCTATTCCATTTCTTCTAAGGATTCCTGCCCACAGCAGTAGATAAAATGGTCATCTGAGTTAAATTCACCCTTTCCAGTCCATTTAGTTGCTAATTTCTAAAATGTTGACATTCACTCTTGCCATCTCCTGTTTGACCACTTCCAATTTGCCTTGATTCATGGACCTAACATTGCAGGTTCCTATGCAATATTGCTCTTTACAGTATTGTAGTTTACCTCCATCACCAGTCACATTCACGACTGGGTGTTGTTTTTGCTTTGGCTCTGCCTCTTCAGTCTTTCTGGAATTATTTCTCCACTGATCTCTAGTAGCATATTGGGCATCTACCAACCTGGGGAGTTCATCTTTCAGTGTCCTGTCTTTTTGCCTTTTCATACTGTTCATGGGGTTCTTAAGGCAAGAATACTGAAGTGGTTTGCCATTGCCTTCTCCAGTAGACCATGTTTTGTCAGAATTCTCCACCATGACCCATCCGTCTTGGGTGGCCTTACATGGCACGGCTCATAGTTTCATTGAGTTAGACAAGGCTGTGGTCCATATGATGTGATTGGTTAGTATTCTGTGATTGTGGTTTTCATTCTGTCTGCCCTCTGATGGAGAGGGATTAGAGGCTTATGGAAGCTTCCTGATGGGAGAGACTGACTGAGGGGGAAATTGGGTCTTGTTTTGATGAGCAAAGCCATGCTCAGTAAATGTTTAATCAATTTTCTGTTGATGGGTGGAGCTGTGGTCTCCCCCTGTTGTTTACCTGGTGCCAGACTATTGTGGAGGTAATGAAGATACTGGTGACCTCCTTCAAAAGGTCCCATGAAAACACTGCTTCACTAAGTGCCCTTGACCCTGCAGCAGGCCACTGCTGACCCACGCCTCCGCCAGATACTCCTGGACACTCATGGGCAAGTCTGGGTCAGTCTCTTGTGAGGTCACTGCTCCTTTCTCCTGGGTCCACCCTTACATCCAAGGGCAGAGAAACCCCAGCAAGCCAGTAGGCGCTGGAGCAGCTGCTGCATGGCACTGAGATGACTGTGAGGAGATACCCCACATCCAAAGGCAAAGGAGAAGCCCCAGAAAGATGGTAGGAGGGGCAAAATCACGTTTAGAATCAAACTGTGCTTGAGTGTCTCCTGAGGAGGTACAGGTCACCTGTGGACTGCTAAAGGGGCAGGGGCTCTGGGTGCAGCAGACCCGGGTATGGCATTAGCCCTCTTGGAGGAGGTCGCCATTAACCCCATCATAGAGCTGCCAGAACTTTACAGGACTGGGGAAACAGACTCTTAGAGGGCACAAACAGAACCTTGTGTGCACCAGGACCCAGAGACTCCACAGAGACTGAGATAGAATTGTGTTGTAGTGTCTCCTGAGGAGGTATGAGTCAGCAGCGGACTGCCACAGAGGCAGGGTCTCTGGGTGCATCAGACCTGGGTATGGCATAACCCCTCTTGGAGGAGGTCACCATTAACCCCACCATAGAGCTATCAGAACTTACATAGGACTGGGGAAATAGACTCTTGGAGGGCAAAAACAGAACGTCATGATAAGTCTAGACAGCATATTAAAAAGCTTAGAGACATTACTTTTCCAACAAAGATCTGTCTAGTCAAAGGTATGGTTTTTCCAGTAGTCATATGCGGATGTGAGAGTTGGATTGTAAAGAAAGCTGAGCACCGAAAAATGGATGCTGTTGAACTGTGGTGTTGAAGAAGACTCTTGAGAGTCCCTTGGACTGCAAGGAGATCAAACCAGTCCATCATAAAGGAAATCAGTCCTGAATATTCATTTGAAGGACTGATGCTGAAGCTGAAGTTCCAATCCTTTGGCCACCTGATGCAAAGAACAGACTCATTGGAAAAGACCCTGATGCTGGGAAAGATTGAAGGCGGGAGGAGAAGGGGATGAGAGAGGATGAGATGGTTGGATGGCATCACTGACTCAATGGACATGAGTTTGAGTAAGCTCCGGGAGATGGTGATGGACAGAGAAGTCTGGCTTGCTTCATCCATGGGGTTACAAAGAGTCAGAAACGACTTAGCCATTGAACTGAACTGCACATTACAGAGAGAATGTCACAGTTTGATAACTCCTGAGAAACACAGAAACTCATTAGGAGACCTATTGAGGCCCAATTGAAAAAATGAAGCCCTGCACATACGCTGATCATTATCAGCAATCCCCACTTTTGAACCATTGCTATAAAACTCTCACCAAATCCCCCCGGGGTTGAGACACACAGTTTTGAGGGCAGGAGCTGGCTATGTCCTCCTTTGCTTGGCAAAGCAATAAAGCTTTTCTTTTCTATGTCAGCCCAAACTCTGTCTCTGAGATTTGCCTCAGCACCAGTGCAAAGAGGCCGAGTTTTCACATTCAGTTCCATGACCATCCTCTTCTCAACAGTCTCTCCTAGAAATAGTTGCCTATTGTGGCTGATAGTGAGCACTGCAGAGCAGAGACGACTGATGTGGATGTGCAAGGGGAGGTGTGTGTGTGCAGGTCTGGCTCAGATGAAGAAACCGTCATTGGACTGTACATCAAAGGAAAAATGCTGTGATTCAGTCAAGAAATTTCATTTCAAATTAGACACATGAAGTGACACCTTTAGGATTTACGTATGGCTTTATTTCCTGCAGATTTCCTTCCTTAAGCCAGAAAGACCAAATATACCATTGTCTATAATTATCTACCTTTCTTTCTGTTTGAACAATGCCTGGTTGCCTAGGAACTGGCATGACAGGTATGCCATAAATACATCTTCAAATCATCTTTTATTTTTCTGGATCAATTTTCCCCCCACATTGTTGCTATTGTTATGAAAGTTCATTAAAATACATGCCCTATTGTGCATGGGTTTGTTTGGAATATGTATAAACTATGTATGACCAACTGAGAATGAATAAAATATTCTAGCTTCCATTTGTTTTTCAATTTATTATTTGACATAAGCTGGCTTTTGTGAAAAGCAATTATTTATGTATCAAGAAAAAAATATGGAGTTAAACGGTGGTTTATCTAGCATGCTATCAGCCAGAGCTTTTCTGATAATTTCTCCCACACACAGAGTGATGAAAACTAATGTTTATGATAACTATATTGAATAAATAATAACCCTGAAATATCACTGAATTAACCAATTAATCCAATCCCATAAGTTTATGCACCAGGAAAGAGAGTCTCTGAAAGATTATCTGCCCCCAACCTATGGTAAGCTATGGGCCTGGGACTGGTGTCCTGACAACCCTTGGAAAGTAATCAGGATCTCATCCTTGGCCTAGAATTGTCTTCCCTCCACAAGTGTTGTCTCTTCTCAATTATCCTCAATTGTGAATTGCTCAATTAGAACCAGAAGTTATCTCTGTGGTTTTTGAATGTCAAAAACATTTTCCTATCTATATCTTTTATTGTAATACATAGTCACAATGATAACTCATTTAATAGATAACATTTCCTTTAATACCTTCTGTATCCTCAGAATCCTCCATATTGAATATCATTTTTCTTTGGTTAAACCTTTTATTATGCTATTTTTGCCTGCAACAGAATATATAGTAGCATACGTAAGTTAGGTAAGGAATATACAAACATTCATGCATTCACTGTATAATATGAACAGGCATCAATTCGCTTTCGTTGAAGCTACCTTTGGGTTTGTTTCTTTGTGTTCCTCATCTTTCTTAGTATTAAGTGTCTTGGTCATTCTTGGGTCTTCAAAAACTCCTAATCTGTACAGGGTACATAATAACTCTGTCCAGTGAAATTAAATAGGAAAAATTTCCTTTATTATTCTGTATTCATACATTAATTGATTCATGGAAACTATCATTCATTCAACCTTTAATGAATACTGATGCTCTTCCAAGTCCTTCCTGTGCCAGGAGATAAGAAGTGATATTATATCACATTAAGTAATGTAATTTTATGGATTCTAGAATAGATGACATATACAATTAATTTCTCTATTTTTCTCAAGATATTTTAACTACTAGCAAAGCCATAAAGTGCAATAGTACATTGTACATTTATTTTGCCTTTAAACACTGATGTGCTTAGTCAGTCGTTTTCAACTCTTTGCAATCTAATGGACTGTTGCTTGCTAGGCTCCTCTGTCCATGGAATTCTCGAGGCAAGAATACTGGAGTTGTTGCCCTTCCCTTCTCCAGGGGATCTTCCTGAACCAGGGACCAAACCCAGGTCTCCCACATTGCAGGTGGATTCTTTACTGTCTAAGTCACCAGGGAGTTCAGTTTGGTTCAGTTGCTCAGTCGTGTCCGACTCTTTGCGACCCCATGAATTGCAGCATGCCAGGCCTCCCTGTCCATCACCAACTCCCGGAGTTCACTCAGATTCATGTCCATCGAGTCAATGATGCCATCCAGCCATCTCATCCTCGGTCGTCCCCTTCTCCTCCTGCCCCCAATCCCTCCCAGCATCAGAGTCTTTTCCAATGAGTCAACTCTTCACATGAGGTGGCCAAAGTACTGGAGCTTCAGCTTTAGCATCATTCCTTCCAAAGAAATCCCAGGGCTGATCTCCTTCAGAATGGACTGGTTGGATCTCCTTGCAGTCCAAGGGACTCTCAAGAGTCTTCTCCAACACCACAGTTCAGAAGCATCAATTCTTTGGCGCTCAGCCTTCTTCACAGTCCAACGCTCACATCCATACATGACCACAGGAAAAACCATAGCCTTGACTAGACAGACCTTAGTCAGCAAAGTAATGTCTCTGCTTTTGAATATGCTGTCTAGGTTGGTCATCACTTTTCTTCCAAGGAGTAAGCGTCTTCTAATTTCATGGCTGCAGTCACCATCTGCAGTGATTTTGGAGCCCAAGAAAATAAAGTTGACACTGTTTCCACTGTTTCCCCATCTATTTCCCATGAAGTGATGGGACCGGATGCCATGATCTTCATTTTCTGAATGTTGAGCTTTAAGCCAACTTTTTCACTCTCCTCTTTCACTTTCGTCAAGAGGCTTTTTAGCACCTCTTCACTTTCTGCCATAAGGGTGCTGTCATCTGCATATCTGAGGTTATTGATATTTCTCGCAGCAATCTTGATTCCAGCTTATGTTTCTTCCAGTCCAGGGTTTCTCATGATGTACTCTGCATATAAGTTAAATAAGCAGGGTGACAATATACAGCCTTGACATACTCCTTTTCCTATTTGGAACCAGTCTGTTGTTCCATGTCCAGTTCTAACTGTTGCTTCCTGACCTGCATACAGATTTCTCAAGAGGCAGGTCAGGTGGTCTGGTATTCCCATCTCTTTCAGAATTTTCCACAGTTTATTGTGATCCACACAGTCAAAGGCTTTGGCATAGTCAATAAAACAGAAATAGATGTTTTCCTGAAACTCTCTTGCTTTTTCAACAATCCAGCAGATGTTGGCAATTTGATCTCTGGTTCCTCTGCCTTTTCTAAAGCCAGCTTGAACATCAAGAAGTTCATGGTTCACATATTGTTGAAGCCTGGCTTGGAGAATTTTGAGCATTACTTTACTAGCGTGTGAGATGAGTGCAATTGTTTGGTAGTTTGAGCATTCTTTGGAATTGCCTTTCTTTGGGATTGGAATGAAAACTGACCTTTTCCAGTCCTGTGGCCACTGCTGAGTTTTCCAAATTTGCTGGCATATTGAGTGCAGCACTTTGACAGCATCATCTTTCAGGATCTGAAACAGCTCCACTGGAAGTCTCTTAAAGATTCATCAGTTATTGAGTATTTACTACATGCTAGACACTCCATGATTGCCATGTCTTTTAATTTTTTTGTCAGTTATGTAATACACATTTTGTATTACATGGGGTATGTGAATTGCTATACGAAGCACTACAAATATCAGGGAAAACAACAAAAAAAGAGGTTTATTTCCTGCTTATTTCCCTATCTCAGAGCAGTCTGAAACCTAGTGTTTCCAGGCTTCTTCAAGCTACTGTCTCTACCATTTTTCTACCTTTAGCCTTCACTTCCTCCTTTGGGTCGTTTGCTTGCAGCTGGCTAACCAGAGAAGAAAACAGGTGGACAGGCTCCTAGGATATTTCAGGAGCCAGAACTTGGAAACAGCATGCCCTGTTCTGCTCACATACCACTGGCCGAATGAATAACAGCATCGATCTAATTCAAAGGGAGCTAGAAAGTAGAGTTTACTTGTGTCCCCACAGGAAATGGAAGTATTTGGAAAAGAGGCCTTCTCTGCCCCAGTTAGGTGCTACTGTTATCTGCAGTGCATACGTGAGAAAAGCAAGGATTAGAAAGAAAAAATGACTTGGTCATGGTGCTCTAACTCAGACACGACTCCTTCACTCGCTATGTAATACTGCCTCTTAGCGAGCTAGATCTTGGACAAATCAGTGTCCATTACACTGGCATGTAACACAGTCCAACCAACAGAGAAAACATGAATGGATTTCTTTTAGAAATTCAATGACTGCCTGCCTAGTTTTCTAAAAATAAAGCAGCATACCTACCTCTCATCTTTTTTTTTTTCTTTTCTGCCTCATTGACTTCCAAGCAAATGATTTTAAATTGAATGGAAACTAGTTATTTGTTTTAACTACATCAGTTATAATTAATTATTGGGCAATTTGAACTTTTTCTGATTTTTGTTTTGTTTAGAGTCAGAGTTAAATGTAACATCTCTGGTTGATGACTAAATTAAAAGAAATTATGGCTGGCTCGTCTCCATGTGTAATTAGGCCATCAATATGAGGTGCCTCCAACTTTGAATTAATTTAATGTTCTCTTTGTAAACTCTGTTGATGCTTTGCAATGACTTAGGACTAGCTAAAATGATAAAGTAAAATAATCTAATTCTTCATTTTCATGATAGTGCCAGACACTTCATTTCAATTTTGGTGCAGAGCTGATTTCTCACATTTAGTTGAATATCTTTCAAAAGTAATCCTTCATCTATAAGTATTATATGAGATTATCTTCGTTCACCTTGGAATTGTATAAAATATTCTAGTTTATTAATTTTTAATATTAAGAATATTTAATATTCTTAACTAGAATACTTAATATTCCAGAATTTTAGCACCAGAAAAGGACAGTCTGAAACTAAAGTGTTAAGATAGAATTCAAGTGAGTTCTATGTGCTCTCTTTTTAGCAGAATTATTTAATGTATCACTTTGATAAGGTCAAATTCATGTTAGGACTTTTGAAATATCTGGCAGCATTTTTTATTGTTGTTTGATTCACAGAGCTGTTCTGAAGTTTGTTTTTCCTTTTAGAGTTGGAGAGGAGTATAATAAAGACAGAGCTTCCCAGGTGGCGCTGGTGGTGTTAAAGAACCCACCTGCCAATGCAGAGGACGTAAGAGATACAGGTTCAGTCCCTGGGTTAGGAAGATCCCCGGGAGGAGGGCATGGCAACCCACTCCAATATTCTTGTCTGGAGAATTCCATGGCCAGAGGAGCCTGGCGGGCTACAGTCCATGGGGTCGCAAAGAGTCAGACATGACTGAAAGTGACTTAGCATGCACACATCCATGATAAACAGAGCAAATTTACACCTAACTTGATACAGAGTCTTTGAAAAATTGCTAAATGTCTCATAGGCTCCTTTGTTGGCAGGTACAGCATAATTATATTGGCTTCTGTGTCACAAAAAACAGGATTAGTTAACTGATCATATATATATATATATTATATGTATATATGATTTTATTCTGGGTACCCCTCAGCCAAAATGCAAGAATGGTCTTGTGGGTTGAAGTGAGACTCCTAAAAAGATATACTGAAGTTCTAGTCATATGGACTATGACTTTATTTGGAATAGGTTTTTGCAACTGTAAGCAAATGAACATATGGTGAGCCCTAACCCAATATGACTGGTGACTGCCAGGAGGAGGGAAGATTGATACAAAGACAGAGAAAGAAAACACCCTATGCTGCCAGAAGTAGAGATGGGAGTGATGAAGTTGCAAGCCACGAGAGCCTGAACCAGAAGCTAGGAAGAGGCAGGAAAGGATCCTACTCAGGATTCCCATGGAGCCAATAACTCGAAGTCCAGCCGTTGTGGGTTTTAGACCCTTGCATTGGTTCCACCAGGTAACTCCCAGGAAGGTCCGCAACCAACATGGGCTTTAAAAGCAACACACACACACACACACACACACACACACACACACACACACACACAGTGAATTAAAGACCCAAGGGTTGTTCTCCTCCCTCTCTTTTTATTCTGATAATGGGCAGGGTGCTGGAATTAGTATCAAAGTTGGCTGCTTTACAAGGACTTCAGTTCAGTTCAGTCACTCAGTCGTGTCCAACTCTTTGTGACCCCATGAATCGCAGCACACCAGGCCTCCCTGTCCATCACCAACTCCCGGAGTTCACTCAGACTCACGTCCATCGAGTCCGTGATGCCATCCAGCCATCTCATCCTCTGTCGTCCCCTTCTCCTCCTGCCCCCAATCTCTCCCAGCATCAGAGTCTTTTCCAATGAGACAACTCTTCCCATGAGGTGGCCAATGTACTGGAGTTTCAGCTTTAGCATCATTCCTTCCAAAGAAATCCCAGGGCTCATCTCCTTCAGAATGGACTGGGTGGATCTCCTTGCAGTCCAAGGGACTCTCAAGAGTCTTCTCCAACACCACAGTTCAAAAGCATCGATTCTTCGGCGCTCAGCCTTCTTCACAGTCCAACTCTCATATCCGTACATGACGACTGGAAAAAACCAGAGCCTTGACTAGATGGACCTTTGTTGGCAAAGTAATGTCTCTGCTTTTGAATATGCTATCTAGGTTGGTCATAAATTTTCTTCCAAGGAGTAAGCGTCTTTTAATTTCATGGCTGCAGTCACCATCTGCAGTGATTTTGGAGCCCCCCCAAAATAAAGTCTGACACTGTTTCCACCGTTTCCCCATCTATTCATAATCCTGCCGAAGCAGGATTTCCCATGAATTGAGGTTAAAAGTTTAAGAAACTAAGCAAGGCATCTGCTTCCTTCTCGTACAAATCTCGTCTTACTTTTCGGTTAGGTATCTGTAGTTTCCTTGACTTCCCAGGAAGCTAAGTCAACCTCCTTTCTGAGATCCAAGGTTTGGGAGAGATGAGAGAGGTTGGAATCCCTGGGACAAGCACCTGAGCAGTCAGCGTCGGAACCAGTACGACCACGAGACTGCAGTAACACTTGTCAGCACTAGACGGCGCCATGGAAGAGCCTGCAGATGGCCCATCCCTGTATCAAGGAGTCACATAAACTTATCATCTGTGGGCTTCCCAGGTGCAGTGGTCAAGAATCTGCCTGCCAGTGCAGGAGACTCAAAAGACTCGGGTTTGCTCCCTGAGTCGGGAAGATTCTCTGGAGTAGGAAATGGCAACCCACGCCGGTATTCTTGCCTGGAAAATGCACCACTTGCTCTAGGTAGCCAGCACCTTGTCCATAAAGCAAAACTGTTGTTTTGTCTGTTTGAGGTCTGGGGCAGTGTTCAGCCCTAGCCACAGAGATCATGGAATTCATAATCCTGCCGAAGCAGAAAGGTTTAGGCAACAATACTGGATGGTATGCTGATGCTGAAGAAAAGAAAATCCCAGAACAAGTCACTTTGGTATGTCCACCCCCACCCCTTCCCAGCTAAGATAGTAATGTTACTCCTGCTGCTGCTGCTGCTAGGTCGCTTCAGTCATGTCCAACTCTGTGCAACCCCATAGATGGCAGCCCATTCCTGGGATTCTCCAGGCAAGAATACTGGAGTGGGCTGCCATTTCCGTCTCCAATGCATGCATGCATGCTAAGTCGTGTCAGTCATGTCCGACTCTATGCGACCCTATGGACAGCAGCCCACCAGGCTCCTCTGTCCACAGGAGTCTCTAGGCAAGAATGCTGGAGTAGGTTGCCATTTCCTTCTCCACTTACTCCTTCTATCTACTCTATACACCCAGGAAAGCCTCCCCCAAAGTCCCTTTAGAGTATCTGTTGCCTTTTCTGAGGATGCTTTTGATATTCTCTTTGGTTAATCCCAGGGTCAGAGGAGCCTGTGAGACTATGGTCCATAGGGTTGCAAAGAGTCAGACATGATGGAAGCAACTTAGCAAGCACACAAACCAGGAGGCGCCCAGTGTGATTTGCTCCAGCTCACAAAATGGGGCGTCTGCAGCCTCCATCCTGCCTTGTGTTGCGGGGAACATGCAGACCATGTGTTGGAATTGACGTGGGCCTTCTTGTAACAGTGCTGGCCACATTATCAAAGCCCAGAGATAGGTTTCAAGGAAGAAACCAACATCTCGTAAGTTCATCACTTCCATTTAAAGGCAAGAGAATAGGTCAGCGACTAGCTGTTCTCTGAGCAAGTTCAAGATACATTATGATTTGTTTTCATAGAATTAACATCAACTCAGCTGAAATCAGTCCTTTTTAAAGACCTTTGGTTTCGAAGAGGCTTTCTCATTTGTTTTGAATATAACATCTTGACTTTAAAAGGCAGTCTTCAAATAGAATAATGAAAATCAGTTTGAATCAGTATGATTGTGAAAATTTAGGTTTAAGGAGACATGTGTATTAGGTTCCTTAGGAGTCAAGTGTCGTAGAAAATCCAGGGCTATTATTTTGTTTACAATTCCTTTGTTCTGCAAATATATCCATTTCAAGATGTAGGTTTACTAAATCTATCACTTAGTGCATTAAGTTGTCTAGGATTACTTTCAGTTTGGTCATTAAGACTTTTTAAAAATTCAGCTCATGTTTCAGGGAGTTGTACGCCAGTATAGCTCACAGAATTTTGTTTAAAATTCACATTTTTAAGACATGATATCCTTTTTTATTATTTCAGCTTCAGATTCCTTTCCAGAACAGTAAAAATGCTTGCATAAAAAAATAAAATATTGCTTAGGAATTTAGAAGCTGATTCTGGAGTAAAGGCGCCACCGTGTGGTTAAATTAGGAAGTTTACCTTTTTGACTTGCAATTTAAAGAGAACACAAAATTTGCCTTCTCCAGCTCAGTTGGTAAAGAATCCGCCTGCAATGTGGGAGACCTGGGTTCGATCCCTGGGTTGGGACGATTCCTTGGAGAAGGGAAAGGCTACCCACTCCAGTATTCTGGCCTGGAGAATTCCATGGACTGTATAGTCTATGGGGTTGCAAAGAGTTGGACTCGACTGAGCGACTTTCACTTTCACTTTGTCCTTATCCATCATGCATATATAGATCCAGGATGATTCTAAGATATGGCGATTGAAGAAGCCATGCTTCGGGGGTATGTGGGGGAGCCTCAGCCAATGACACTGCATGCCACCCGGTGAAATAGGGCCAAATTGAACACCAGGTTAGTAGCCTGAAGTGTTTACCTATGTTCAGAAACCTTTCCTAAGTCCCTCTATACAGTAAATTCTACGTGGTTATTCTACTTACTACACCACCAAGCAGTGCATACAGTCTAGAAGTCAGATGGATAGGGGAGTGTGTGTGTGTGTGTGTGTGTGCACATAGATGAGGCTGGAGGACAAGAAGTTACAATCCTGAGGGTAAAACTAATTTAGTTAAAAAGAAATAAGTAGTCCGTGGCCTCTACTCTCAGAAAGCACGCCCACCTGCCCTTGGACCACTTTCTCTTGGAGAACACCGGAAGGAGGTGGGTCGCCTCAACACCTGGGAATGCGCATTAGCGCTTACTGTGGAGGGTGGCGAGATGAAAAAGCTCCAGCCTCTTCAGCTTCTTGCAGGTCCTGGAGCTATGTCAGTCTGCCAGGCTTCTTCCAACAGGGTCTTCCCTACAGATGTTTTTTTTTCCTTGTTTTTTTTTGTTTGTTTGTTTGTTTTGGTGACGATAAAGCAATCACCCTCTTCCATATCCAACTTTCAGGAGCTTCTCCTTTGCCCCAAATATTTCAGAGGTAACTTCTTGGGGGCATATTCAGTTTCAGCTAATATTTATTGCCTTTGACGTTATTAATGTGTTTCTGCCTCCTACTTTGTTTTCCACCTTCAGTGAAATAGCTTCGGACCACAAGGTGAGTCTCAATGGGCTTCCCCAGTTTAAAGCGCAGGGGTGCAGTTTGTTTATATTTGTGAATCTGAATCTGAGTATCTTTCCTTTATAATGTAAGACTTAGAAGGAAGGCCCACCCCTCCCAGCCTCTCTCCTGCTGTCTCTGCTGGGAGCATTGGGGATGCCGAAGCCCCGTTCCCTGTGTGAGAAAGTCATTCCCACAGTCCATTAACACCTTCAGCACAGGGGGATAAAGAAATATTTCTGCTGAAAGTAATTTGCCTGTGATATTTGGAAAGTGGTGTGTCACATAATGCCATGTTTGTGGAACATCAGACTGAGAAAGTGAGGATGGTCGGCAGTCTGGTTGGACCATGGCAGGTAACACGTGATGAGGGTAATAAATATAGCCCTTTTGGAGCCTTAACCGTGTGCCCAGTGATTTGTGAAGACCTATTCGGGCTTCCCTTGTGGCTCACCTGGTAAAGAATATGCCTGCAATGCAGGAGACCCGGGTTCAATCCCTGGGTTGGGAAGATCCCTTGGAGAAGGGAAAGGCTACCCACTCCAGGATTCTGGCCTGGAGAATTTAACGGACTGTATGGGGTCACAAAAAGTTGGGCATGACTGAGCAAATGTCACCTCACATACCTCATATTCAAGTATAAGCTTTTCTAGACTCACAGACTTAGGGAAAAAACTTATGGTTACCCACCAGGAATGAGGGGGCAGGGATAAATTAGGAGGTTAAGATTAACATATACACACTATTGTATATAAAATAGATAATCAACATAGAACTTTATACAATATTTTGTAATAGCCTGTAAGGGAAAAGAAGATATATTTATATATATATATAAAGTGAAAGTGTTAGCCACTCAGTTGTGTCTGACTCTTTGTGACCCTCATGGACTGTATCCCGCCAGTGTCCTCTGTCCATGGAACTCTCCAGGCAAGAATACTGGAGTGGGTTGCCATTCCCTTCTCCAGGAGATCTTCCTGATCCAGGGATTGAACACAGGTCTCCTGTATGGCAGATAGATTCTTTATAATCTGAGTCATCATGTATATATATACTTCCCGGGTGGTTCAGTGGTAAAGAATCTGCCTGCCAATGCAGGAGACACAAGAGACGTGGATTCAGTCCCTGGGTTGGGAAGATGCCCTGGAGTAGGAAACAGCAGCCCACTCCAGTATTCTTGCCTGGAAAATTTCATGGACAGAGGAGTCTCATGGGCTACGTCCTCAGGGTTGCAAAGAGTTGGACACAGCTGAGAGGCTGAGTACACAGTGCATGTGCGTGTGTGCACACACACACACACACATATCTGAATCACTGGGCTGTACACTTGAAACTAACACAATATTGAAAATCAATTATACTTCAATTTTTCTAAAAGTATGATCTCTTCTAATAACTGTCATCTTATTAGATGGGCTAACTGTTGTCTCCATTTAACAAATCAGGAAACTGAGGCACAGGGTGGGTATAAATCTTGCCTAATATTATCGAACGCAATGTCCTTCTGCCTTCGGCATCCATACCCTTCATCTCAAGGCTATCCTAGATTTTGTGGTAACAGCAGAAAATCAGTTTGGCTCCAAAAACCTATTCATGCAACAAACATTTGTGAATGTGAAGTGTCCAGCCCCACGATGAGCACTGAGGGCTCAAAAGTGGATGACCCAGTCCAGCTGTCAAGCCTCTGATGAGTAAGCTTTGAGCACAGCTGTGAGAAACTTCCAGCACCAGAGCTTTCGTCCACCAAGCAGTTCCAGCAAATGGTGTCTAGACACCACATACCATCGAACTGCAGCCTTGCCAGCAATGAGGTCAGGCACAGCAGCCAGCCACCAGCACGGAGGCTGTGTTGGCGGCATCTCAAGTCTGCTAATTGGGACAGGTGCAGAGGGTGATGACAGCAAGCCACCCACGGAGCTCTGGCATGGAAGACAAAGGCATGAGGGGCAGGGGGAAGAAATAAGATGCAGCCTGAACCGCAGCTCAGGAAATGATAGCTCCCGAACACGTCAATGAAAGACCGTCCTGGAATGTACCAAGAAGTTAGCCATGTTTTTAGAACGGGAATTCCCTAATCTCTGAAGCAAACATTAGAACTTCAGGAAATACAAGCACATATACAGTCACAAATCTGCCAAAACAAAACGATAATTCACACACCTACACACACACACACACACACACACACACACACACACACACACACACACACACACACACTAATCATGGTAGAAGCTCTGACTCTTTCTAAGGAGTAGAGGTAGATGCCATTTCAACAAAGGCTGTTTTGATAGTGGCACTTCAAATGGATAGGCAAGAATAAAGAATGAAAATATATAAATGCCATCTAGATGGCCAATTAAGAGCTGGTGAAACAAGATCCATGAAAATGTTAAAGGGATAGTGGCAGATTTGGGGAGCTCACTGAAAAAAACTGAAAGCGTAGTCGCTCAGTCATGTCTGACTCTTTGTGAACCCATGGACCGTGGCACACCAGGTTCCTCTGTTCATGGGATTCTCCAGGCAAGAATACTGGAGTGGGTTGCCATTTCCTTCTCCAAGGGCCCTTCCTGACCCAGGGATTGAACCTGGGTCTTCTGCATTGCAGGCAGATTCTTTACCTTCTGAGCCACAAGGGAAGCCCTTTGGGGTATTCACTAACAGAGGCAACTAAAGAAATAAATTTGACCTTCTTGAATTCTGAAAGTATCAACTTCATCAGTAGAATTTATCTAACATTGTAAACATTGGCAGGAATGTTCTAGAATACCAAGAGGAATGAGAGAAAATCACTTGATCCTGGGAATCTGCAGTATATTGAAACAGGGCAAATAATTGAGAAGTTGAGAAATGGCCAAAAGTTTTAGGGGAGAGAAGTGTATTTTTATGTGAACTTATAGATGTTAATTTGCTTTGACATGGATAATAACTGACATTGAGTTTAAATTCTATAATTGCATGTAACATGAATGAGGTGATCTATTTTGATTTGAATGGAACTTTAAAAAATAGAGAAACATTAGTCTTAATGAGATGCTAAATATGAAAATAGTGTATATGTCTTGTATTATGCAACTGTTTTTTAGTTAGGAGCCAACAACAATTGCTTAGCTAATCCAGGTTTTTGCAATTAAACCATGAGTTGAACATCAGATACCTATTTCCTTTTGCATCAAAGGTTATCAGTAAATCTGAGATACTTAGAAGGTTTTAACAAGTCTATTCTTTATTCTTGAACAAGAATAAAGTTTCTTCCTTTATTTGAAAAGCTTGTATGTTGCAATGTATTTGTTATCATAAAATACCTGACAATTACACTGTCTCATTTGGATGTTGCAGGAATAAAATTAAGATAATATTCATGAAGTCTTTTGAGACCCTTGTTACAGAGATTTTAGATAAATGTTTCATTGTAATTAGAAAAAGTGAAAGCAGTCTGCTAAAACTCCACAACATTTATTTTTTAATTGTGAAAATTTGAAAGCTATATGCTTTCTGTTATAGTTGTAATACTTATATTAAAACACAAAAGTCAGAGGCAAAGCAAAGTTAAATTTGTTTGCTAGTTTTTATATTCATTTATGTATGTGTGTGTAGGATGAATAATGTTCCACAAAGACATCTAGGTCTTAATCTTTGTAAATATTACCTTATATGGCAAAAGGGATTTTGCAGATATAATTAAAAACTTTAAGATAAGGAAATTAGGCTGGATTATTTGGGCAGGACCAATATAATTATAACAAGCCTTGTATTCAAATATGTAAGAATTGACTCATGAGATTATAAAGGCTGAGCAGTATCAGCCCAGGAGAGTAATAATCCATTGCAACAAATAATAATGCCTTTGAGGAGGAGAACTGGCCTTTTTTTTTTTTTTTTTTTTTTTAGTAATAATCCCAAACCTGAGAACCTGGAAGGCTGTAATTTCCAGTCCAAATCTAAGTCCAAAGTTGGGAGATGGTCTAGCTTGAACACATACAGAGAGAGAAAATGCTTTCTTAGACTTTTATCTAGTCAGGCCTTCAACTGATCGGATGAGGCCCACCCACTCGGGGGAGGGCAATCTGTTTTACTCAGTCCACTGATTCAAAAGTTTTCTCATCCAAAATCACTCCTGTAGACACACTCAGAAATCATGTTTGACCAATTTCGTGGCAACCTGTGGCCACATCAATATGACACATGAAATTAACCATCACGGTCTCATGAAAGGGAGGTAGCAGGATAAGAGTCAGTAGCAGATATGATGGTGGAAGCAGGAGATTGGATGATGTGCGGAAGAGGAGCCAAGGAGTGCAGGCTGTGACTGGACACCGAGAAGGCTTGTGGAAGGGGTTCTCCACTAGTGCTTCCACGAGGAACCAGACCTCCTGACCCCTACAAGACTGATTTTGGATGTCAAAGCTTCAGAAGCATAAGATATTCAATTAGCATGATTTTAAGGTAGCAAATACTGGCATTATTTTTTAATAGCAACCACAGAAAACTAAAATTGTGTGTATAGCATATATATATAATTATATTTTATATATATATATATATATATATATATATAATTCCTGTTTTTAAGACAATTTTGGACAGCATAGTGTGGTTTCTATAAAAAAAAAAACCACAAAGTTCAGTTCTCCTCCTCAAAGGCATTACTATTTGTTGCAATTTCTATCATTAATATTTTCTAGAGACCATCTTGTGGAGAAGGAAATGGCAACCCACTCCAGTACTCTTGCCTAGAGAATCCTGTGGACAGAGGAGCCTGGTGGGCTGCTGTCCATAGCGTCGCACAGAGTCGGACACGACTGAAGTGACTTAGCATGCTTGCATGCATTGGAAAAGGAACTGGCAACCCCCTCCAGTATTCTTGCCTGGAGAATCCCAGGGACAGAGGAACCTGGTGGACTGCTGTCTATGGGGTCACACAGAGTTGGACACAACTGAAGCGACTTAGCAGCAGCAGCAGCAGCAGCAGCAAAGACCATCTGGAAATGTTCTTCACTGGGAAAAATAAGGTTTAGACATTTGGGGTAACGTATTGATGTAGGAGATCTGAGACAAAAGTGCAATAATTACTCAAACCGCAGCTGCAAAGGAGGCTGCAACTGTTAAACATAAAATGGCCGCATCCCTGGGTTCCCTGAGCCTATGTAGAAAACAAGGACAGGCAGCTCTCAAGAGAAACTGCAGGTTCAACCTCAGGGTCTTCCCGGATGTTTTTTTCCTGTGGATGCTTTCAGAAAGCAAGGCTAGGAAGAGTCTGGGTTCTATATCCAGCTCCTATTAAAATGAAAAGAATATGATGATAGAGTTACTTCTCGACTAGTTGATTATAATGAAAGAATTTGTTCTTGTTCAGTTGCTCAGTCATGTCCAACTCTTTGCGATCCCATGGACTGCAGCACACCAGGCTTCCCTGTCCTTCACTGTCTCCTGGAGTTTGCACAAACTCATGTCCGTTAAGTCAGTGATACCATCCAACCATCTCATCCTCTGTTGTTCCCTTCTCCTCCTGTCTTCAAAGTTTCCCAGCATCAGGGGGAAATAGCTCAGCTGGGATTCCATCACCTCCACTAGCTTTGTTTGTAGTGATGCTTCCTAAGGCCCACTTGGCTTCACACTCCATGATGTCTGGCTCTAGGTGAGTAATCACACCATCACAGTTCTCGGTGTCATGAAGATCTTTTTTGTATACTTCTGTGTATTCTTGTCACCTCTTCTGCTTCTATTAGGTCCATACTGTTTCTGTCTTTTATTGTGTCCATCTTTACATGAAATGTTCCCTTGGTATCTCTAATTTTCTTGAAAAGATCTCTAGTCTTTCCCATTCTATTGTTTTCCTCTAGTTCTTTGCACTGTTCACTTAGGAAGGCTTTCTTATCTCTCCCAGCTATTCTTTGAAACTCTGAATTCAGATGGGTGTATCTCTCCTTTTCTCCTTTGCCTTTCATTTCTCTTCTTTTCTGAGCTATTTGTAAGGCCTCCAGAGACAACCATTTTGCCTTTTTGCATTTCTTTTCCTTGGGGATGGTTTTGATCACCACCTTCTGTACAATGTTATGAACCTCTGTCCACAGTTCTTCAGGCACTCTGTCTATCAGATCTAATCCCTTGATTTGCCACTTTCACTATATAATCATAAAAGATTTGATCTAGGTTTTAGCTGAATGTTGTAGTGATTTTCTGAAGTTTCTTCAATTTAAAAAGAATAGGTTAGGGCTGAATTTGAATTTTTAGGTCACCCTAATTTGGGAGTAATTTTTAGACTACTGTTAGCAAGCTCAGTAGTTGTGGTACATGGGCTTCATTGCTCTATATGTGGTATCTTCCCTGACCAGGGATTGAACCCATGTCCCTTGCATCGGCAGGTGGGTTCTTAACCACTAGACCACTGCGGAAGCTCTCATCTCTCTTTATTTTCTTTTTTTTTTCTTAAAAATAACCTTTCTTCTGTTCTCTCTGAGCAATAAGATGTTTTCATCTGGGACTTTGGGTCTTCTCTCACTGCACTTGTTTCTCTGATCACTGCTATTTCCTCTGATTTATCCAATAGGTAGAATAGACACAGTGCTGACGGCCCATGACACTTTCAGGGAATGTTTACTTTTTTTTGAGTCAGATGAAAAATCTATTAATACATACATAATAATGGATTCAGCCTGGGTTAAAATTGCCTATATATCAACACAGTCATAAAATATAATTTTTTATATTCTTTTATGGAGAAAAGAGACCACAAAGGCAAAGGTTCCTGGGACTTAAAAATGTCATAATGCAGCCTTTTCCCCAGGCCCTCTTCAGCCTCAGGGCCCAGAGTTGATGGGAAGGTAAGTCTGTTTTTTCAGTCACCCTCTTTTTCAACCCTAAAGGATATTAACCCTGAATATTCATTGGTAGGGCTGATGCTGAAGCTCCAATATTTTGGCCACCTGATGTGAAGAACTGACTCATTTGTGAATCTGGTGATGGGAAAGATTGAGGGCAGGAGAAGGGGGCAACAAAGGATGAGACAGTTGGATGGCATCATAGACTCAATGGACATGAGTTGGAGCAAGCTCTGGGAGATGGTGAAGGACAGGGAAGCCTGGCATGCTGCAGTCCATGGGGTCGCAAAGAATGGGACGTGACTGGCCACTAAATAGCAGCTTTTAAAGTGATCGCCAGTATGGTACAATGTATGCTGGCAGAACCACGTCACATGCCGATGTGACGCTGCATTACCCGAGAAGCTTGAGTTAGCTCTGTGTTTGCACATGTTTCTCCTGGAGTCTGTTTTTGACTGGTGCAGACTCACCATTTGGATTTTTATTCTTTCAGAAAGATGTAAAGGGCATGAAAACCAATATTTAGATTCCCATGAATAGAATATCTGCTGCCTTGCATTTCATGTTCATGATCAGTGTTTCTTTTTTTCTTGCAATCATTCAAACCAATAGTAAGAATTTCAATGACACTTCCTGCTTCTTTTGATGTTTTCTGGTTTATTCCTAAATAAAAAGTCCCACAGGATTTACATGTTTAAAAAATAGAATTCTGTCTCTACTAAAGTCTTGACAGTTGAACATACATTGAAGGTGAAGTCGCTCAGCCGTGTCTGACTCTTTGCGACCCCGTGGACTGTAGCCTACCAGGCTCCCCATCCAGAGGATTCTCCAGGCAAGAATATTGGAGTGGATTGCCATTTCCTTCTCCAGGGGATCTTCCCGACCCAGAGATCGAACCCAGGTTTCCCTCATTGGAGGCAGATGCTTTAACCTCTGAGCCACCAGGGAAGCCCCTGAACATACATTAGAGGTGCCAATTAGAGCTGACAACTTTGAGATGGGTTTTGAAGGATATTGTAGAATCTGCTTTTCTCAATAATATCTCACTCAGACTAGTAAAGCACTTGAAATAAGTCCATAAGAATCAGTCTTTCTGGCCGTAGTCTTTATTTTCTATTCAAATCCCTTTTCTCTTTCCTGACTCACTACTCTTTCATTCCCCTGTCCTTTTATCCCATACAGGGGTTACATCTCAAATTTTAATGTGTAAACAATCACTCGAGGAGATTTTTAAAAATGCTAATATTGATGGCTCACTTCCAAGGTTTCTAATCCAGTAGGATTAGAATGGAGACAAAAGCTCCACACTATCCATCTTCCAGTTTTCTCTGGTTTTGGAGAAAAAGAAGTTTGTTATTTCAGTTAAAGATGGTATAAGTGGCTCTCTGCTGCTAAGTCACTTCAGTCATGTCTGACTCTGTGCGACCCCAGAGATGGCAGCCCAGCAGGCTCCCCTGTCCCTGGGATTCTCCAGGCAAGAACACTGGAGTGGGTTGCCATTTCCTTCTCCAGTGCATGAAAGTGAAAGGTGAAAGTGAAGTCCCTCAGTCGTGTCCGACTCTTAGCGACCCCATGGACTGCAGCCTACCAGGCTCCTCCGTCCATAGGATTTTCCTGGCAAGAGTACAGGAGTGGGGTGCCATTGACTTCTTCTATAAGTGGCTCTCTAGAGAAACATAAATATACATACATGATAATGAATATGAATATCTCTTTATTAAGAAAATTTCTATCATTTATCAACATGGCAAATTGAATAAAACATGTATTTTGTTTTTTTTTTTAACATACCAACTGATTAGTTACTTCTTAAATGTATAGTCAAATTATTTAAATGTTTCACTTATTTGTACATTTATACACCTAATATACGTCTGAAGTTGAACAGTTCTATGAAGACCTACAAGACCTTCTAGAACTAACACCCACAAAAGATGTCTTTTTCATCATAGGGGACTGGAATGCAAAAGTAGGAAGTCAAGAGATGACTGGAGTAACAGGCAAATTTGGCCTTGGAGTATAAAATGAAGCAGGGCAAAGACTAACAGAGAACGTATTGGTTATAGCAACACCATCTTCCAAAAACACAAGAAAAGACTCTACACGTGTATATCACCAGATGGTCAATACTGAAATTAGACTGATTATATTCTTTGCAGCCAAAGATGGAGAAGCTCTATACAGTCAGCAAAAACAAGACCGGGAGCTGACTGTGGCTAGATCAGGAGCTCCTTATTGCCAAATTCAGACTCAAATGAAGAAAATAGGGAAAACCACTTTACCATTCAGGTATAACCTAAATCAGGCCTCGTACAGTTACACAGTGGAAGTGAGAAATAGATTCAAGGGATTAGATCTGATAGACACAGTACCTCAAGAACTATGGATGGAGGTTAGTGACATTGTACAGGAGGCAGTGGTCAAGACCATATCCCAAAAAAGAAAAGCAAAAAGGCAAAATGTTTGTCTGAGGAGGTCTTACAAATAGCTGAGAAAAGAAGAGAAGCTAAAGGCAAAGGAGAAAAGGAAAGATATACCCATTTGAATACGGAGTTCCAAAGAATAGCAAGGAGAGATAAGCAAGCCTTCCTCGGTGATCAATACAAAGAAAAGAGGAAAATAATAGAATGGGAAACACTAGAGATCTTTAAAGAAAATTAGATATACCAAGGGAACATTTCATGTGAACATGGGCAGAAAAAAGAACAGAAAATGTATGGATCAAACAGAAGCAGAAGATATTAAGAAAAGGTGGCAAGAATACACAGAAGAACTGTGCAAAGAACATCTTCATGATCCAGATAACCATGATGGTGTGATCACTCACCTAGAGCCAGACATCCTGAAGTGAAAAGTGGGCCTTAGGAAGCATCACTAAGAACAAAGGTAGTGCAGGTGATGGAATTCCAGTGGAGCTATTTCAAATCTCAAAAGATGATGCTATCAAAGTGCTGCCCTCAAACTTCCAGCAAATTTGGAAGACTCAGCAGTGGCCACAGGACAGGAAAAGGTCATTTTTCATTTTAATCCCAAAGAAAGGCAATGCCAAATAATGTTGAAACTACCGCACAATTGTACTCATCTCACATGATAGCAAAGTAATGCTCAAAATGCTCCAAGTCAGGCTTCAACAGTATGTAAACCATGAACTTCCAGATGTTCAAGCTGGGTTTAGTAAAGGCAGAGGAACAAGAGATCAAATTGCCAACATTCGTTGGATCATTGAAAAAGCAAGAAAGTTCCAGAAAAAAATCTTCTGCTTTATTGACCATGCCAAAGCATTTGGCTGTGTGGATCACAAAAAACTGTGGAAAATTCTTCAAGAGGTGAGAATACCAGACCACCTTACCTGCCTCCTGAGAAATCTCTATGCAAGTCAAGAAACAACAGTTAGAACTGGATATGGAACAACAGACTGGTTCCAAATTGGGAAAGGAGTACGTCAAGGCTGTATATTGTCACCCTGCTTATTTAACTTCTGTGCAGAGTACATCATGAGAAACACTGGGCTGGATGAAGCAGAAGCTGGAATCAAGATTCCTGGGAGAAACATCAATAACCTCAGATACACAAATGACACCATCCTTATAGCAGAAAGTGAAGAAGATCTAAAAAGCCTTTTGATGAAAGTGAAAGAGGAGAGTGGAAAAAGTTGGCTTAAAACTCAACATTCAGAAAACGAAGATCATGGCATCTGGTCCCATCACTTCATGGCAAATAGATTGGGAAACAATGGAAACTGTGACAGACTATTTTTTGGAGCTCCAAAATCACTGCAGATGGTGACAGCAGCCATGAAATTAAAAAATGCTTGCTCCTTGGAAGAAAAGTTATGACCAAACTAGACAGCATGTTAAAAAGCAGAGACATTACTTTGCCAACAGAGGTCTGTTTAGTCAAAGCTATGGCTTTTCCAGTAGTCATGAATGGATGTGACAATTGGACCATAAAGAAAGCTGACCATCAAAGAACTGATGCTTTTGCACTGTGGTGTCGGAGAAGACTCTTGAGGGTCCCTTGGACTGAAAGGAGATCCAACCAGTCCATCCTAAAGGAAATCAGTCCTGAATATTCATTGGAAGGACTGATGCTGAAGCTGAAGTTCCATACTTTGTCCACCTGATGTGAAGAACTGACTCATTTGAAAAGACCCTGATACTGGGAAAAATTGAGGGCAGGAGGAGAAGGCAGGGGACGACAGAGGATGAGATGATTGAATAGCATCACCGACTTGATGGACATGACTTTGAGAAAGATCCATGAGTTGGTGATGGACAGGGAAGCCTGGCAGGCTACAGTCCTTAGTGTCACAAAGTCAGACAGGACTGAAGTGACTTAGTGCGCGCACACACACACAGACACACACACAGACACACACACAGACACACACACACACACACACACACATTAAATCCATCCAAGAGCTATAGAAGCAGGAGCAAATTTTTGAAAGCAACTGATTTAGTTCTAGGGTCTTCATTAAGATTATTTCCTATGGAGACTCTTCTACTGACAGAACACACCCAGCATTTCTCTGCTACTTACCTTCTTTCCCTTTACACATCACTATCGCTTGTTGCAACACCCTAAGTGTGGTAGAGGAGAATGCCATGATTGTTCACCTCTCTGAGGGAACTCTCCCAAGTCCTGTGGAGACTCATTAGGGGCTCTCTTGAGTGTCTCTAATTTAACTTCGTGAATGACTTGGCTTCAAAAGAAAAACTGAAAATTGCCAAGCAGGTTATGTTGCAGTAGATCTGAGTTACTGATATAGAAGCCACTCCCAGAAGTTAAATCAGTTCAAATTGTGAATTTAATTGTCCTTGCACAGATCTGCCAGCTAGCAAAAGAGATAAAAGAGCAAATGTTTATACTATAAGTGAGCATGATTTGGGGATAGTCCGTGACTTCAAATACTATAGTGTTTCCTATACAGAAAGTCTTATGAAAAACAAATTAAAATTTTTTACAAGCATTTCTATTTCTATAGAAGATAAATATAATAAGTATGGCATTTAACAAATATACTTTTCGGTATAGTATCTACGGGCCCTCCTAGGTGGTACAGTGGTAAAGAATTTGCCTGCCAGGGAAGGAGATGCAAGAGACACAGGTTTGATTCCTGGGTTGGGAAGATCCTCTAGAGGAGAAAATGGCAACCTATGCCAGTACTCTTGCCTGGAGATTCCCAGGGACAGAGAAGCCTGGTGGGCTACAGTCCACAGGGTCACAAACAGTTGAACATGACTGAGCAGAGCACAGCAGCTTAGTATCTAAAACAGAAAAGATAAATTGGCAGTGATACTGACTCAGCACTAGTGAGATCATTTTGAGTATTTCCAAAGATGTTTGTGGCGCATGTCCTGCCTAACAGCACCGTAGTTTTGGTGAGGTTGTAGCAATAAGAAAGGAATAGGAATTACAGGAGCTATGGATATGTACTGATAACTGTTTATTCTCAGAATGGATTGCGAGCTTTCCTGGAGGCATGGATATAATTGATAGGCTGTCTCTCCTAAAGGACTTCCCTGGTGGCTCAGACGGGAAAGCGTCTGCCTGCAATGTGGGAGACCCGGGTTCGATCCCTGGGTCAGGAAGATCCGCTGGAGAAGGAAATGGCAATCCACTCCAGTACTATTGCCTGGGAAATCCCATGGACAGAGGAGCCTGGTAGGCTACAGTCCATGGGGTCGCAAAGAGTCGGACACGACTGAGCGACGTTCCTGTTCCTGTATGTCCTAAAGGATGAAGCCCATTATTCAGAGTGATTTCTCAGAGCTGGAGGTTCATTTTTAGAAGGTATTCTGGTGTTCTTTGAGGCCACCTGATTCTGGATGGCATGCGGGACATTGTCGTGAGTTGCTTCCATGATCTGGTTGTTAGTTATGTCAGGTGAGATTCCTTGGCTGTGAATCAGGCTTGCAATAAGCCCCGAGATAGGAGTCCCAGCTGAAGTTCTGCTCAGGAGAGGCAAACCAATATCTGACAGGTGTCTGTCCTGGTGAGGGCACACACCTCCTCTAAGTGTGTGTTGGTCGCTCAGTCATGTTCAACTCTTTGTTTGCAACCCCTTGGACTGTAGCCCACCAGGCTCCATGGAATTCTCCCAGCAAGACTACTGGACTGGGTAGCTATTTCCTTTTCCAGGGGAATCTTCACAACCCAGGACTTAAACCCAGGACTCCTGCACTGCAGGCAGATTCTTTACCATTTGAGCCACCAGGGAAGCCCTGTCCTCCTCTAAATGTCTTTATGTTTTCCTTTCCCAGCATGCTGTCACCTGAGAAGGCGAGCATGGGTCCCCTGAGGCCAAGACTTAGGGGAATAGTTATAGCATATGCTCACCATGGTGGTCCAGGGCTCTGCCACCTCTTCAATCGATGAAGTATGACATCTTTGCACATAGTCAATGTTTTGGGAAACAATGATTAGCTTCCTGTTCTTCATTTCTTCCTTTGGTTTTAGATCACAATCAACATCTTGTTGACTGCCTGTCTACTTTATCCCTAGAAGCACAAATATGTTGGTTGAACAGCTTCAAAACTTTCAGTGGGTCATGATCCCTCATCTGTCCTCTACTCTGGGGCTCACTCTGATAATTATGGCTTCCTGGCTTGTAGGTATCAAGTGCTGCCGTCTCTCTCTGCTTCTTCAGAGCCCATCCTCTCCATGGATGCTAATTACCCTAGTGTTGTGACTGCATCTTTTACTACCATCTCTGAGCTGCAGAGGAGACCACAATGAGATTCTCACTGATGCTAGTGCCCCTTTTTCCGTCCCATTCCTGATGACCTTGGTGCATCCTCTGGATCCTCTCCTGGAACAAATTCTCCTGCAGGTGCCTGGCATTGCATCAGAGAGCCGCTCCAGGATCCCCTCTTCTCAGCATTGATAAGCCCTTCTCTAGTGTGTTCTGAAGTGAAGTTGCTCAGCCGTGTCTGACTTCTTGCAACCCTATGCCCCCCAGGTTCCTGTGTCCGTGGGATATTCCAGACAATAATATTGGAGTGGGTTGCCATTTCCTTCTCCAGGGGATCTCCCCGACTCAGGGATTGAACTTGGGTCTCCTGCATTGCAGGCAGACTCTTTGCTGTCTGAGACACCAGGGACTCTATATGTTTTGGAGCAAATCAAATATTTCCAATTCACTGAGCCTTGGCTGTCTCTTTATTTCAGGTTTCTCAAAGTAGCCATACAGTAATTTTCCTTACCTCTGAAGTAGGTAGTTGAATTTCAAATCCTGAGTGCCAGAGCAATGACCCCCAAGTTAAGGAGTTCTTGCTTATCCATTATGAAATTTTGGTCTTCTTGATAAAGTACCTTTAAAGTCCAATCCCGGAGTACTCCCTACCACTGACCAGCATGTGCCAGTTAGTTCTAGCAATTCCTTCATCGTGAAGTCTCTCCCCTCTCTTCCATCATAGCTCTGGCTCCTTTGGGCTGGGAATTGACAGCAGCTGTTGACCTAGTGTCTAGGAGAGAGGGCTTCCCAGGGGGCACTAGTGGTAAGAACAGGAGACCTAAGAGACAGGGGTTTGTTCCCTGGGTTTGGAAGATCCCCTGGAGGAGGGGATGGCAACCCACTCCAGTACCCTTATCTGGGAAATCCCATGAACAGAGGAGCCTTGAGGACTACAGTCCATGGGGTCACAAAGAGTCGGACACAACTGAGTGACTTCACACGTGTGCTGGGAGAGAAAACAAGGGCATCTCCTGACGGGAAATCTGTTGTGCCATAGTGAAGAGATTTCTGTAGACATCAGCACTTTGGAAGTGCTAGCTAGCTCTCACCAAGGAAAGATGGACCATCCCTGCAAGCCCAGAAGGTCCAGAAGAGGACGCTTGGTAAACATCAGAAGCGTCCATCGAGGGGTCTCCTACTCATGTTTCTGAATTCTAGACCTTTCCCTCCAGAGTATTGACTTCTATATAACAGCCTGCTTTGACTGTCTTGATATCCCTGAGCCCAGGGACTTGGTCTTCTGCCTGCTGCTCTATTGATCTGTCTTCCCACTGAAGGAGATGAGGCTGTTTCATGAAGTCCCATATAAACTCTGTCTCTTACACTTAGCCACTAACTGCCTATTGGCAGCTCTCAATATCCTTCCACAGGGCATCAGTGCACCTTTGCAGTAATTAGTTAACCCTAGATTTGTGGTCTTTTTGTCTTTGCAGGAATTGCTTCCCCCACATGTTTCAAATGACTGTATCAGGACACTGTTCCAGGTCACTGTCAGTGTGATCTTTAGCAACTGACCTCCACCATGTGTAAGGGACTATCCTTGCCTATCTGACAAGCAGGATACATTGCTCTCATCTGCTGAGCAATACGTGAGCCATTCTGTAGGCCCCTTATTACTTGTTTTCTCAGATCACATCTGGTACCAGGTCCCCCAAGAAGCAGATCCAAAGAAATGTATTAGGAGAAATGCCTGTGAGAAAAAAATAGGGAGGAGGTAAGTAGAGGCTGAGAAAGCCATCAGAACCCATGAAAATCTACGCCTGAGTGAAGAGGAAAAAAATTTTGGTTGAAAGCATTCTAGACCAGTGTGTACTCTAAGGGAAGTTTAACAAAGTCTTTGGGGAATTGAAAAGGAAAAGGTGCCAAATGGCAGAGTTTCCTGCATCCTAGGATTTGCACTGTCCTAGTACTCTTGCCTGGAAAATCCCATGGACGGAGGAGCCTGGAAGGCTGCAGTCCATGGGGTCGCAAAGAGCCGGACATGACTGAGCGACTCCACATTCACTTTTCACTTTTCACTTTCATGCATTGGAGAAGGAAATGGCAACCCACTCCAGTGCTCTTGCCTGGAGAGTCCCAGGGACAGGGGAGCCTGCTGGGCTGCCGTCTATGGGGTTGCACAGAGTCGGACACGACTGACGTGACTTAGCTGCAGCAGCAGCAGTATCACTGAAGTGCTTACTCACTGGCTGGCCGCAACGTAGGAAAACATGGTGTCGACTCAAGCATGGCAATGGATTTCAGAGAGCAGCGTCAAGGGTCCTATGTCAATTGCACTGTCTTTAGCTAGAGTTCCGCAAAGTGCATTCTCATGGCCACCAAAATGCCTTTCTATAGGTTCCTCCTGGTGAATACCTCAGGCAGTGAATTCAGATTTCAGTCCTATGAACATTGGACCTTGACTCACCGTCAACAAAATATTTCTACTGAAGTTATTGCAACCATTCACTGATACAGGATTTGTGCAATCTCACCTAGTCCTGTCCTTAGAATTTCAGGATGGTTTAATGCGCTATTATTGCCATCTTGAATTTCTTAATAACTTTTGAACAAATGGGCTGTGATTTCACTTTGCATTGAGTCTTTCAAATTACAGAGCGAGACTCGTCAACATTACCAGCACAGTTTAGCCCATTGGGAATAAGAATAAACACTGTGGCAATCTTGGTTAAAATATTCAGTTTGTTTTCTTCAGAGACACTCCAGCCAGCTTTTCAGCAGCTGTTTAACTCTGCTATGAAAAAAGTTTCCCATTTTAAGAGTGCAATAATCAGTTCATTTCAGCTGAGATTTTCAATATTTATATTTCCACTGGATTCCATACCCCCTTTAAATCACTACCGTTTATGAGAACACAACTTCTGCCAAGGGAGTCCAACGAAACAGTTTGCATTTGTTAGCCAGGGTTATCATGGCCATTTCATAGCATTTGATTTCCCTTCAGGTAGCCAAAAAGGGAGTTTAGACTTAGGATAAGCACGTCTGGCTGCACTAATATAAATACTATAGATCAAGTTAAATAAAAGAAAAAGTCAAGACTAGGCTGCAGTCCACGGGGCCGCAAAGACTCGGACATGACTGAGCGACTTCCCTTTCACTTCTCACTTTCATGTACTGGAGAAGGCAATGGCAACCCACTCCAGTGTTCTTGCCTGGAGAATCCCAGGGATGGGGGAGTCTGGTGGGCTGCCGTCTATGGGGTTGCACAGAGTCGGACACAACTGAACTGACTTAGCAGCAGCAGTGGGAAAAAAGCAAACCAGGTCCATGGAAAAGACCCAGATGAATGTTGGGACAAGTTTTCATTGGCTGTGTTTGGAAATTCACCTGTTGTTTTGTGCTGTCTTAAAAGGAAGATCACAAGTTTCCCCTGGTCATTGGCTGAGTTGCAAGTGGCCAGTGGATCTTTCCCAAAATCTTGTGTTATTGCATAGCCACCGTCACATCAGATGGTTCATTGCCTCCTCATCTAACAAAAGGAGCAAGAAAGAATAACCCAAGTCCAACTATAGACAACCTTCTCCAGACTGACAGGCAAAATCACGGTAATGATAATGACCTAAATAGTCCATATTCATGTCTTACAGGCCAATTTTGCCCCCCCCATGGCCAAAAGAGGGTACTGAGAAATACAAGAGTACAGTTGGTGGGTGTCAGCTGACCTGGCCTGGCTCTAACAGCTAGGTTAGAGCCACATTCCTCCAGTCTTTAGATAAAAAATTTTGTTGAGGTATCCCCATCATAGAGTTGCCGTAACTTTCTGACAGCGCTCAATTCAGAGCAAAATTATGCTTTCTTGAACTGTCTCCAAAATCATGTAATGTAAGCCCTAGTTCTACAACTCCTACCTCCAAGACACTCACTGAGATGCTCTATGGCTCCCCCTGGTGTCTATTCTCCCTCATAACAACAATAGACCCAGTTTTGTTTGACTGTAGCTATGGCCCCTGATTATTGATATTTCTCCCGGCAATCTTGATTCCAGCTTGTGCTTCCTCCAGCCCAGCCTTTCTCATGATGTACTCTGCATAGAAGTTAAATAGGCAGGGTGACAATATACAGCCTTGACGCACTCCTTTTCCTATTTGGAACCAGTCTGTTGTTCCATGTCTAGTTCTAACTGCTGCTTCCTGACCTGCATACAGATTTTTCAAGAGGCAGGTCAGGTGGTCTGGTATTCCCATCTCTTTCAGAATTTTCCATAACTTCAGATATGCAGATGACACCACACTTATGGCAGAAAGTGAAGAGGAACTAAAAAGCCTCTTGATGAAAGTGAAAGTGGAGAGTGAAAAAGTTGGCCTAAAGCTCAACATTCAGAAAACGAAGATCATGGCATCCGGTCCCATCACTTCATGGGAAATAGATGGGGGAAACAGTGGAAACAGTGTCAGACTTTATTTTGGGGGGCTCCAAAATCACTGCAGATGGTGACTGCAGCCATGAAATTAAAAGACGCTTACTCCTTGGAAGAAAGGTTATGACCAACCTAGATAGTAGTATATTCAAAAGCAGAGACATTACTTTGCCGACTAAGGTCCATCTAGTCAAGGCTATTGTTTTTCCTGTGGTCATGTATGGATGTGAGAGTTGGACTGTGAAGAAAGCTGAGCGCCGAAGAATTGGTGCTTTTGAACTGTGGTGTTGGAGAAGACTCTTGAGAATCCCTTGGACTGCAAGGAGATCCAACCAGTCCATTCTGAAGGAGATCAGCCCTGGGATTTCTTTGGAAGGAATGATGCTAAAGCTGAAGCTCCAGTATTTTGGCCACCTCATGCGAAGAGTTGACTCATTGGAAAAGACTCTGATGCTGGGAGGGATTGGGGGCAGGAGGAGAAGGGGACGACCGAGGATGAGATGGCTGGATGGCATCACTGACTCGATGGACGTGAGTCTGAGTGAACTCCGGGAGTTGCTGATGGACAGGGAGGCCTGGCATGCTGAGATTCATGGGGTCACAAAGAGTCGGACACGACTGACCAACTGAAATGAACTGATGGCCCCCTGATGGGCTTCCCTTGTGGCTCAGCTGGTAAAGAATCCACTCGCAATGTGGAAGACCTGGGTTCCATCTCTGGGGTGGGAAGATCCCCTGGAGAAGGGAAAGGCTACCCACTCCAGTATTCTGGCCTGGAGAATTCCTTGGACTGTATAGTCCATGAGATTGCAAAGAGTCGGACACGACTGAGTGACTTTCCGTTTCACTTTGACTTTCATGGTCCTGATGAAGCCTTCCCTGGTGGTTTAGACAGTAAAGAATCCGCCGGCAATGCAGGAGACCTGGAGCAGGCAGGAGACCTGGGTTTGACCCCTGGGTGGGGAATATCCTCTGAGAAAGGAATGGCTTCCCACTGTAGCACTCTTGTCTGGAGAACCCCATGGACAGAGGAGCCTGGTAGTCTGCTGTCCATAGGGCTGCAAAGAGTTGCAAACAATAGTGTCTTCCACTTCACAGGGTCCTGTAAACTGCGGCTGGAAGGCGGTGCTCGTTCTTATCTCAGTTTAAATTTTGAGTCTATCTTTATTTGTAGGTCTGTTTGTTACAGCTGGGCTCCTCACAGAATTGTAAAGGCAGAAGCTGTATCAGTTTTGTTTGCATTGTTTTCACAAAGTTTGTACAAAGCCTGATATTTTATACTCTGTAAACAAATACTTTACAGAATGAATGGGGAAGAAAGGAGATTGAAAATAGAAAAAAAATCAATATATTTGACTTTAAGCAGTTTAAAAAATGATCCTCTTCATTGTGTAAAACTCCATAGACAAGTTGTGACAGGCCTAGAATCAATATCTTTGTTTTATGAAGACTTACCTTAAAAACATAGCCACTACAATGGGATACTGTTTGGCCATAAAAAGGAATGAAGTGCTAATACACACTACAAACTGGATGAATATTGAAAACAGTATGATAGGTGAAGGAAGCCAGTCATAAAGATCACACAATATATGTTTCTATTTATAAAAATATATCCAAGAGATATATCTATACACAAAGTAGGTCAGTGGTTATCTAGGACTGGAGGGCTAGGGAAATTGGAGGCTATAACTAAAAAGTATTTTTTCTTTTGATGAAATGATGAAAATATTCTAGAATTAGTTGTGGTCATGGTTGCACAACTCTGTAACCACACTAAAAACCATTGAATTGTATAATTTAAATGGCCATGAAACTAAAAGACACTTACTTACTCCTTGGAAGGAAAGTTATGACCAACCTAGATAACATATTCAAAAGCAGAGACATTACTTTGCCAACTAAGGTCCGTCTAGTCAAGGCTATGGTTTTTCCTGTGGTCATGTATGGATGTGAGAGTTGGACTGTGAAGAAAGCTGAGCACCGAAGAACTGATGCCTTTGAACTGTGCTGTTGGAGAAGACTCCTGAGAGTCCCTTGGACTGCAGGGAGATCCAACCAGTCCATTCTGAAGGAGATCAACCCTGGGATTTCTTTGGAAGGAATGATGCTAAAGCTGAAGCTCTAGTACTTTGGCCACCTCATGCGAATAGTTGACTCATTGGAAAAGACTCTGATGCTGGGGGTGATTGGGGGCAGGAGGAGAAGGGGATGACAGAGGATGAGATGGCTGGATGGCATCACGGACTCGAAGGACATGAGTCTGAGTGAACTCTGGGAGATGGTGATGGACAGGGAGGCCTGGCATGCTGCGATTCATGGGGTCGCAAAGAGTTGGACACGACTGAGCGACTGAACTGAACTGAACTGAATATGCATATAAGTATTTAAAATATATCTCAATAAAACTGCTACCAAAGAAAATGACCATCAATGTAGCATTGTACATTTGTTAGAGATGATACTTTTGATGATTTTAATTATATGGAAGCACTATTAATACAAGGCTATGCAAAATGGCAAAACACAGAAGTGAATGCACAAATGATGTGAGCTATATTTATACACAGAGAGAGAGACTGAAAGGAAATACCCTGAAATGTCAATGCTATTTATAACTATGTTCAAGTGATTTTTATTTTCCATTGCATAGTTTTCATATTTTCCAAATATTCCATAATGAGAAGATATTGCTTATAATCAGAAAAATATTACAGAAGCATTTAGCTAAAATACAGTGATTTTGTCCCAGCACAGCTCTACTGCAAAATAGAAATAAAACTTTGGTTTCTTTCAAGGTAAGCATGTCTCACAGAAGACAGAAAGGATATATATACATATATATAATATATGAAGTGTGTCTTTTTTTAATGCATAATGATCATTTTCTCAAGGGAATAGCCTGCCAGGAATTAACACTATATGATGGCATTTCATGATGGAATCTGAGGCAAAATTACCCACATAATCAAAGGCAAAATCTTAATTTTTCATAATACTTCTTAAGAATATTATGTCCTTGAAGAGAGCAACATAAAATGCTTGTCATTCCACTTATGACTGCTCAGAAATTCAAAAACAGAACAAACCATATCCTAAGAAATCCAAATTCCCCTTTAAAACATAGTTTAAGAAAACCTCAAGTGGTCTATAAAAATTCTAAATGTATAATATAAAACTTGAGCGAAGAAATCTTGAAAGCTACAATGACATGGTTAGAAGAAGAAAAGATTGATTTATAAAGGTTGAAGCTAGAGGAAATGTGAGATCTAGTGTGAGAAAGGTATAAGAGAAAAGGAAAAATTTCAGTAAATAGCTAAAATATTACCATGATATTACAGGATGCATTGGTTGCTAATGTCATGTAAGAAATAAGTTCTTGTCCTTAAGAACCTTCATGCCAGATGGGGACATAAGCAAAGACTCATCCAAAAAATTCCTGAAGGTGCCTCTGGAATGCGATGTGATCATTAGCAAATTCACATTATTAATATGAACAAACATTAAGAATATGCAGCAAAAGAGAGGAAAATAGGAATCCACCTCCTGAAAATCAGGTAATCAGTCAGATTAGGAACAGACCCTAAAGTAAGATAGAGTGGTTCCTAGTGTTCTTGCCTGGAGAATCCCAGGGATGGCAGAGCCTGGTGGGCTGCCATCTATGGGGTCGCACAGAGTCTGACACGACTGAAGCAACTTAGCAGCAGCAGCAGCAGCAGGACCCAGAATACATTTCATTCTCCTCTGAGAGTAGATTTAACTGACCCAGATACCTTAATTAATAGTTTTTCTAGTCACACACTTTTTCATTCTGTCTGTTCACATTTGCTTCTATGTTTCTGCTTGTTATTGTTCTTCCTCAGTTGCTAAGTCATGTCTGACTCCTTTCGACACCATGGACTGCAGCATGCCAGGCCTCCATGTCCTTCTCCATCTCCAGGAGTTTGCTCAAATGCATATCTGTTCAGTCAGTGATGGCATCCAATCATCTCGTCTTCTATCACCCCCTTCTCCTCCTGCTCTCAATCTTTCCCAACATAAGGGTCTTTTCCAATGAGTCAATTGTTCGCATCAGGTGGCCTAAGTACAGGAGCTTCAGCTTCAGCATCAGTCCTTGCAATGAATATTCAGGACTGATTTCCTTTAGGATTAACTGGTTTGATCTCCTTGTAGTCCAAGGGACTCTCAAGAGTCTTCTCCAACGCCACAGTTCAAAAGCATCTGTTCTTTGGTGCTCAGCCTTCTTTATGGTCCAGCTTTTACATTCATACATGACTACTGGAAAAACCATAGCTTTGACTGTATGGACCTTTGTTGACAAAGTGATGTCTCTGTTTTTTTTTTAATATGCTGCCTAGGTTTTTCATAGCTTCCAAGGAGAAAGCATCTTTCAATTTCCTCTCTCCAGTCACCTTCTGCAGTGATTTTGGAGCCCAAGAAAATAAAGTCTGTTACGGTTTCCATTTTTTCCCTATCTATTTGCCATGAGTTGATGGGATTGAAAGCCATGATCTTAGTTTTTTGAATGATGAGTTTGAAGTCGGGTTTTTCACTCTCTTCTTTCACCTTCATCAAGAGACTCTTTAGTTCCTCTGCTTGTTATTACTTGGTTTTAACTCTAGTTTTATCTTGTCTAGATTCTCAGTTTGATAACTATTATGGACTGCATGTTCGTGTCTCCCTCAAATTCATATGCTGAAGCCCTAACCTCCAGTGTGATAATAATTGTACATGGGGTCTTTGGAAGATAATTAGTTGAGAAGGTCATGGGGTGGGACACTCATGATGGAATTAGTGCCCTTATAAGAAGAGACACCGACTTGCTTGCTTGCTCTCTATTTCCAGTCACTTTCTAGATGATTTATTTGATCAGTTTCATAAAACTGCCTTTTGCAGTGCAACAGTTTGGCAGGCATGAGGTGAGACCATGTTCTTAGAACTTGGTTCTTCTTCTATTGTATGACTGAGGTTTTTCAAGTGTCTTGTGTGCAGCTGGCAGCAGATGCTATGGTACTTTTTCAGACTGAAACCATGATCGTCATGCCCCATGGTGAAGAACTTGGAGTCTTCATTCAAATGGGAATGCAAGAGCTGGGGAAGATATAGTTTATTTCCTATGAGGCTGATTGTGTTCACCTGTGCTGGGATTTCACACAGTGCTTGGTTTCCAAATTTAAGAAACTTAAACTATTGTCCCTGGTAAACAAGAGAGCATAGCAATTAATTCAGTCCTGCTGCTGCTGCTGCTGCTAAGTCGCTTCAGTTGTGTCCCACTCTGTGCGATCCCAGAGACAGCAGCCCACCAGGCTCCCCCGTCCCTGGGATTCTCCATGCAAGAACACTGGAGTGGGTTGCCATTTCCTTCTTCAATGGATGAAAGTGAAAAGTGAAAGTGAAAGTGAAGTCGTGTCTGACTCTTAGTGACCCCATGGACTGCAGCCTACCAGGCTCCTCTGTCCATGGGATTTTCCAGGCAAGAGTGATGGAGTAGGGTGCCATTGCCTTCTCCAGTCCTAGATAATATCAATCTCCTAATCTGTCTGGCATATAGCTTCTACCAAAATCCTGGTGAAAAGAGAGGACATTTTCAGAAGCTCATTTAGGACATAAATTATATGGTCACCTTTCTAAGTAATTTACATGCAACATTTGGATCAAATTCTGATATGAAGGCTACATATTTCAGTTTCAGTGCTTGAGTATGTAATAGATTCACCTTCACTGGACTATATTCTAATGCACAGCTTTGGACTTCCCAGCCAAGCCACTTAGAACCAGAGCTGAATATGTTGTAACACTGCTTTCATGAACATTCTGCATTGTTTCATTCTATAGCTTCAACTTCATATCCTAGGAGAAAATGCACGTGAGCATTAGGGATACCTGAAACCTTAGTTTGATTGAAGAATGAATATATTTCTCTCTCTCTCATGTAAAGAAATTTATGATATAACACATTTGCCTATTCACTCTAAGAGGCATTATTGTTGTTTACTTGCTAAGTTGTGTCCAACTGTTTTTGTGGCCCCGTGGACCGTCGCCTACCAGGCTCCTTTGTCCATGTAAGTTTCCAGGAAAAAATACTGGAGTGGGTTGTCATTTCCTCCTCCAGGGTATCTTCCCAACCCAGGGACTGAATTCACATCTCCTGAATTAGCAGGCAAATTCTTTACCACAGAGCTATTTAGGAAGCCCGTTCTGTTCAGTTCAGTCGCTCAGTCATGTCCGACTCTTTGCAACCCCATGAACTGCAGCACATCAGGCCTCCCTGTCCATCACCAAATCCTGGAGTTCACTCAGATTCACGTCCATCGAGTCAGTGATGCCATCCAGCCATTTCATCCTCTGTCGTCCCCTTCTCCTCCCGCCCCCAGTCCCTCCAGCATCAGAGTCTTTTCCAATGAGTCAACCCTTCAAATGAGGTGGCCAAAGTACTGGAGTTTCAGCTTTAGCATCATTCCTTCCAAAGAAATCCCAGGGCTCATCTCCTTCAGAATTGACTGGCTGGATCTCCTTGCAGTCCAAGGGACTCTCAGGAGTCTTCTCCAACACCACAGTTCAAAAACATGAATTCTTCAGCTCTCAGCTTTCTTCACAGTCCAACAGCCATACATGACTACTGGAAAACCATAGCCTTGACTAGATGGATCTTTGTTGGCAAAGTAATATCTCTGCTTTTGAATATGCTATCTAGGTTGGTCATAACTTTTCTTCCAAGGAGAAAGTGTCTTTTAATTTCATGGCTGCAGTCACCATCTGCAGTGATTTTGGAGCCCCCCAAAATAAAATCTGACACTATTTCCACTGTTTCCCCCATCTATTTCCCAAGAAGTGATGGGACCAGATGCCATGATCTTCGTTTTCTGAACGTTGAGCTTTAAGCCAACTTTTTCACTCTCCTCTTTCACTTTCAACAATTGGCTTCTTAGTTCCTCTTCACTTTCTGCCATAAGGGTGGTGTCATCTGCATATCTGAGGTTATTGATATTTCTCCCAGCGATCTTGATTCCAGCTTGTGCTTCTTCCAGCCCAGCGTTTCTCATGATGTACTCTGCATAGAAGTTAAATAAGCAGGGTGACAATATACAGCCTTGACATACTCCTTTCCCGATTTGGAACCAGTCTGTTGTTCCGTGTCCAGTTCTAACTGTTGCTTCCTGACCTGCATATAGGTTTCTCAAGAGGCAGGTCAGGTGGTCTGGTTTTCCCATCTCTCTCAGAATTTTCCACTGTTTATTGTGATCCACACAGTCAAAGGCTTTGGCATAGTCAATAAAGCATAAATAGATGTCTTTCTGGACTGCTCTTCCTTTTCAATGATCCAGCGGATGTTGGCAATTTGATCTCTGGTTCCTCTGCCTTTTCTAAAACCAGCTTGAACATCAGGAAGTTCACGGTTCACGTATTGCTGAAGCCTGGCTTGGAGAATTTTGAGCATTACTTTACTAGCGTGTAAAATGAGTGCAAGTATGTGGTAGTTTGAGCATTCTTTGGCATTGCCTTTCTTCGGGATTGGAATGAAAACTGACCTTTTCCAGTCCTGTGGCCACTGCTGAGTTTTTCAAATTTGCTGGCATATTGAGTGCAGCACTTTCACAGCATCATCTTTCAGGATTTGAAATAGCTCCACTGGAATTCCATTACCTCCACTAGCTTTGATGGTAGTGATGCTTCCTAATGCCCACTTGACTTCACATTCCAGGATGTCTGGCTCTAGGTGAGTGATCACAGCATTGTGATTATCTTGGTCATGAAGATCTTTTTTTGTACAGTTCTTCTGTGTATTCTTGCCACCTCTTCTTGATATCTTCTGCTTCTGTTCAGTCCACACCATTTCTGTCCTTTATTTAGCCCATCTTTGCATGAAATATTCCATTGGTATCTCTAATTTTCTTGAAGAGATCTCTAGTCTTTCCCATTCTGTTGTTTTCCTCTATTTCTTTGCACTGATTGCTGAAGAAGGCTTTCTTATCTCTTCTTGCTATTCTTTGGAACTCTGCATTCAGATGTTTACATCTTTCCCTTTCTCCTTTGCTTTTCACTTCTCTTCATTTCACAGCTATTTGTAAGGCGTCCCCAGACAGCCATTTTTCTTTTTTACATTTCTTTTCCATGGAGACGGTCTTGATCCCTGTCTCCTGTACAATGTCACAAACCTCCATCTGTAGCTCATCAGGCACTCTATCTATCAGATCTAGTCCCTTAAATCTGTTTATCATTTCCACTGTATAATCATAAGGGACTTGATTTAGGTCATACCTGAATGGTCTAGTGGTTTTCCCTACTTTCTTCAATTTAAGCCTGAATTTGGCAATGAAGAGTTCATGATCTGAGCCACAGTCAGCTCCTGGTCTTGTTTTTGTTGACTGTATAGAGCTTCTCCATCTTTGGCTGCAAAGAATATAATCAATCTGATTTCAGTGTCAACCATCTGGTGATGTCCATGTGTAGATTCTTCTCTTGTGTTGTTGGAAGAGGGTGTTTGCTATGACCAGTGCGTTCTCTTGGCAAAACTCTATTAGCATTTGCCCTGCTTCATTCTGTATTCAAAGGCCAAATTTGCTTGTTTCTCTAGGTGTTTCTTGACTTCCTACTTTTGCATTCCAGTCCTCTATAATGAAAAGGACATCTTTTTTGGGTGTTCATTCTAAAAGATCTTGTAGGTCTTCATAGAACCGTTCAACTTCAGCTTCTTCAGCGTTACTGGTTGGGGCATAGACTTGGATTAGTGTGATATTGAATGGTTTGCCTCAGAAACGAACAGAGATCATTCTGTCATTTTTGAGATTGCATCCAAGTACTGCATTTTGGACTCCTCTGTTGACCATGATGGCTACTCCATTTCTTCTAAAGGATTCCTGACTACAGTAGTAGATATAATGGTCATCTGAGTTAAATTCACCCATTCCAGTCCATTTTAGTTTGCTGATTCCTACAATGTCAACGTTCACTCTTGCCATCTCCTGCCTGACCACTTCCAATTTGCCTTGATTCATGGACCTAACATTCCAGGTTCCTATGCAATATTGCTCTTTACAGCATTGGACCTTGCTTCTATCACCAGTCACATCCACAACTGGGTAGTGTTTTTGCTTTGGCTCCATCCCTTCATTCTTTCTGGAGTTATTTCTCCACTGATCTCCAGTAGCGTATTGGGCACCTAATGACCTCGGGAGTTCCTCTTTCAGTATCCTATTATTTTGCCTTTTCATAGTGTTCTTGGGGTTCTCAAGGCAAGAATACTGAAGTGGTTTGCCATTCCCTTCTCCAGTGGACCACATTCTGTCAGACCTCTCCACCATGACCCACCCGTCTTGGGTGGCCCCACACAGCATGGCTTAGTTTCATTGAGTTAGACAAGGCTGTGGTCCATGTGATTAGATTGACTAGTTTTCTGTGATTATGATTTCATTGTGTCTGCCCTCTGCTTCCTCTTGCAACACCTACCGTCTTACTTGGGTTTCTCTTACCTTGGATGTGGGGTATCTCTTCATGGCTGCTGCAGCAAAGCGTAGCCGCTGCTCCTTACCTTGGATGAGGGGTGTCTCCTCACCACCGCCCCTCCCGACCTTGAATGTGGAGTAGCTCCTCTCGGCCCTCCTGCGCCCGCGCAGCCACCGCTCCTTGGATGTGGGGTAGCTCCTCTGGGCCACTCCTGTGCTGTTACAGCCTGGCACTCTCGGCCCCTACCCCTGACCTTGGACCCTGGGTAGCTCCTCTTGGCCACCACCCCTGACCTCGGACCCTGGGTAGCTCCTCTTGGCCACCACCCCTGACCTCGGACCCTGGGTAGCTCCTCTTGGCCGCCGCCCCTGACCTCAGATGTGGGGTAGCTCCTCTAGGCCACACTTCATCGAGGTCCGTCGCAGCCGGCATGCTTCTAGTTACTGCATAGTGGGAGCTATATTGTAGACAGCTCAGCCGGGGAAGCCCGTAGTTAGGCTTATATCAATGCTAAGTTAAAGAGTAGTGTAATTGCTTTTCTTCTTTTAATTCTGTTTTCTCTCTTTTCAATGTTTTTATTACTGTTATGCTGTTCTTTCCCAATAGCTTTCTTCAAATGTTTTATTAATAGTGAGAAAACACAAACATATGATACTTTGGCTTTTAAAATTTACATCAAATCTGAGAACTGCATGAAGTTAATTTGTTATTTCCTAAAAGTTCAATCCCATATATGCCTCCAAAGAAAGAGAAGATCGCACCCATCTGACCTGGAAGTACATAGTGGCTACCCTACTTCTAATCACAGCCATTATCAAATGCTGAAAAATCTTACTTGTAAGAGACAAAAAAGGATTATGGACTTGTTTCTCTGAATAGTATGTGAGATTTCGGGAAATCTAAAGGCAGTTGCAATTGTCAAATAACTGCACACATAAGGGCTTATGAAATTGTATTCAAGTCTACCCAAAGTTTTTTCATTTTTATTTTATTTTTAATTTTATTTTTTTTACTTTACAATACTGTATTGGTTTTGCCATACATTGACATGTATCCACCACAGGTGTACATGCGTTCCCAACCCTGAGCCCCCCTCCCACCTCCCTCTCCATATCATCTCTCTGGGTCATCCCAGTGCCCCAGCCCCAACCTTGACACTATTTCTGTGGACTTAGGAGTAGGGTATGGAAAATTCTGGTTTGTTATTTTGTTTAAGTTTCATGTACAAAGAGAGATGAAAAATCCCTCAGTTCATATACCCTTGTCCATTGTTTTTTCTAAATTCTAATATATTTTATATGCTTCATTTGTGATAAAAGAACAAAAGGAAAGCTCTAGTTTCATGCTAAAAAGGGGAATTAGGCTTGGATTAGTTTGTAAATAGAGACTTTTTCCTTTTTAATTTTTAACCAGTTTACAATGACTTGCTTCATCCCATAGAGTTGGTTTAATAATAATACATTTTTTAAAATCGTCTTTACAACTTGTCATCTTTACATCTTGTCAATTGTAAGATTGTTCATTTTAATTTCTGATAAAGTCTAAATCATTGAAGGAAAGAGTACATGGACAGTTGATCTGATTGCCTTTCTAAGAGTCAGGGTATTCCACTGTGGGGCTGTCACATATTGGCATATTCATTAGGACTGAGACTTGTAGAAAGCACAGCATAGAGCAAAACCCCTGGGACTATTTGACCACAAGCTGATATAACCAAGAGACAAGCCCTTAGCTTGCAGCTTCAGCTCTTGGTTTGACACCTTCCTTCTGCCTTTTCTTTATGTTATTTCTGTATGCTTGTTCTTTGTGACAGATCCCATCCTTGCCAAATGAGTGTTGAGCACTTTACAACAGAGGAGCCAGCAACCAGCTAGTGAAGTGATTTTTAAATACAAAGCCTGACAATTTATTTTCAGAACCATCAACAAAGCCCCACTCTATATGACAAAATAACCCTAAGAGAAACTTTTTTTCATTATCATTGTCACAGACCTTGAAGCTAAGCGTTTAGATTTCTTACAAATGGTAGTCTGTAGAGCTTAAGGCCATATTTAATTTGATTTAGGAAAAATTAATGTGCCATTTCTGGCTCTTAATTATTGAATTTAGACATACGGTTTTAAACTCTGAGACACATCTGAATTTAATTCCTTTAATAGTGTATGTGTGTGCACACAAGCATAAGACAACTTGGGTGCATTCTCAATAATACAGTAAGACATATGAAAATAGCAAGTTGACTGAAATAAGAGTGGGGGAACTGCGGGTCCTGATTGCTCTCAAGCTTATCACTGAAAAAATCTGAAGAGTTTGTAGAAAGATTCTCACTTAGATGTATAGCTTCCTGTGTTCTTCCTGACATAATTATGCCAATTTATCCAGAAGTCTATCTTCTTCTGGATAGAAGCAATCAATTTCTGGAGCATGTAAAGTATTCAAAGAGGAAGTGGGAAACCTCCTTCAGTCCCACCCAGCAGTTGGTAACTGTAATCAGAAGACACTAAGAAATTAGGCAATACATAGCAAGAGTTTTTTTACACAGAATGATTGTTTCTAGGAATTTATAGAAAGATTATAAACAAAAAGTATGATTGGAGAATTCTTAGTATTTGTCAACCATTAAAAACCACATCATGTCCAATGATAAGGAACCAGCACATGCATCAGTAGGGAAACTCCATTCCCTGCTTTTCTGCGTAAGATGACCTATTTCCTGAATCTCACTTTCTTCTCTTTTCTAGTTTTACTCTTTGGTTTTGCTGGATCCAATCTTTCAGAAGCTTCTTGAGAAAAAATGTAGCTCATGCGAGTGTGCTCAGTTGCTTCAGTTGTGTCTGACTCGTTTGTGACCCCATGGACTGTAGCCTGACGAATACTGGAGTGGGTTGCGATTTCCTCCTCCAGGGGATCTTCCCAACCTGGAAGATCTTCTTCCTGACCTCTCCTGTGTCTCCTGCATTGCAGGCGGATTCTTTATGCACTGAGCCACCTGGAAAGCCCCCAAAGATGCAGAGATGGGGGCAAATAAAGTGATTTAAAAACAGGTTTTGTGCTTCTGAAAACAAGCAGTTTAGAATCTACCCTTATAGCTGCCTAATGGTTTGACTGGCTGTTGAGTTTAGTTTGAAAGACATTTTCTGTAGAGTTTAGAAGGTATCATGCTATCATCAATGTTGCTATTGAAAGGTATGATGCCATTAGGATTTCTCATCCTTTGCATATAAACTTCATCTCCAGTGTTCTGAAATTTCACAATTTTATGCCTTGGTGAGATTATGCTTTATGCATGCAGCTTGGCTTTTTGATGAACTCTTTAAATCTGGAGTTACAGGTCCTTCAGTTCTGCAGTTTTCTCGTATTGTTTTCTAAGATCTTGTTTTCCCTCTTCTCTCTGTCTTGAACTAGACATTTGACCTCCTGGACCGATCATCTCAGTTTTAGTTTTGCTTTATAGTTTTGCACCTCTTTCTGTTTATGTTTTATCTCATGAAAAATTCTCTTAACTTGGGCTGCTATTAAAAAATATCATAGATTTGGAGATTTAAACCATAGACATTTATTTCTCACAGTTCTGGAGGCTGGGACATCCAAGATCAAGAGTCTGGCCAATTCAATTCCTATAAAAGCCTACTTTTTGGTTTGCAGATGGGCATTTCTTATTGTGTGTCCTCATATGGATGCTGGGGAGAGGTTGGGGAAGATGGAGGGTGGGCACCCTCCCATCTTTTCTTTTAATGACCTAATCCTATCATGAAGACACTACCCCAATGACCTCATCTAAACGCAATTACTTTCCAGAGGTCCCACTTCTCAACACCATCATACTGAGGCTTAGGGCTGCAATATATGAATTTTGGGGGCCACATATATTCTAGGCCATAACACTTGTCCAGCTGATTATAATGTTTATATGCACATTCAAAGGTCTATGAATAGCCACAACAATCTTGAAGAAGTAAATGATCTGGAGAGCAAACATGGGCTTTGTGAGATGCTTCAGTGGACTCCATTCCTTGGGTCTGGGAAAAATAAGGTATAATTTTTAATTAGCAGGTATAATTTGCTTTCAAGTGTAGTTGCTGGCTGCTTAACTGATTCTATAGGCACAGCTGTGGCGTGAATTTGACTGTACATAAAAAAAACTCTATGAGCTTTTAGTCATTATTACACAGACTAATAAATGTATGGATCTTTACAATTTTTAAGGCATGAAATTTCAATGTGCTATAGCATTCTGTAAATGTGTTAGCTCTTTGTGTTGTTAGGCCAAGCCTGGATAAGCAGTAGTCCATGTGGTGCTCCAAATTCTGAATCTGTGTTGATAACCAAGGAGGAAACTCTGGAGGAGCTAGCCTTGAATTTGTCTGACTTGTCCACAGCTCTAGTCTCCCACTACGTGGTTTGGATTAACTTGGGATTGACCAATGCACACAAGAAAGAAGCTTTCCTTTAGGAATCAAATTTCTCAGACCCATGCAATTCCTTCTCAAGAGGCAGTAAAATCATACATGGGACCCAGGACTAAAATGCATGCTCAAGAGAAGGATGGAACTGGTAACACAGGTGTCTACGACAAATTTGTCTATGACAAATCTCTATTCTTAGCCAAAAGGGAACAATCATCAAGTTTGACTCTGAAGGAGGTGTAACACGCAGGAGTTTTCCCTCCAAATAAGGCAAATGCATACAAAACTACACAAAACTGACCAATGAGATCTTGTTGTGGCTTTAGTTAATATGGTTCTCTTCTTCTTCGACATTTCGTATGTCTGCTATGGCTTCTGACAACACTAAGTACTGGATCCTAGGAAGATGAGTTTGGCTAGGATGAAAACTGAGTGACTAGTGATGACTTCTAAACATCGTTGGTGTAGAATTAGTGCTGAGATTATTTTGTGTCCCTTATTAGATCTTTAAGCCCTTTGTAATGGAGGTTCATGCAGTACGTGGCATTAATCCAAGCTGTGAGGCTCTGGGAAAGATCACACTCACAAACACCAATGAGAAAGAGACCACTCTGCCAAAGGTACTTCACCACCACTCAGGCTAAAGGAACCACTTTCCCTGAAACTGAGGAAAATAAGAAATTTGAGAGGATGATCATTAGTTTCTAAATTGAAAATTTTGAACTTGAAATTTTACCTGTGAGACCAAGATGACTTAATTTATGATTTTGATTCTTTTGGGTTTTAACTTCTTTGTGCTTTAATTTACAGAGTGAGATTTTAATTTTTAAATTTCTATTTTGGAGCTTGAAAATGGGAGGAGACTGGCATGTCAAGGGGCTAGAATTTCACTAGAGTGACTTTACAAACGTTTTAATTTTGAGTATTAGAATGTCATTCAGTCTCCCTCCAGATGGGTGCTTCTGGGAGATGGGTATGTAAATCTCACAAGCATAAGTTCGTTGACTTGGTCCATTTGCTGTAAAAAAGGATGTTGATCAGAAGCATTGTTAGGTGCGCTGAGCGAATGTGATGATGAATGAGGCACTGACTAAGCCAACAGATGGTGCCAATGAAAGAAGCATAGAGTGGGAAAGGCAAACTCTCATCCTGGGTGAGTCTCTGTTAATGTGAGAAAAAACTGAAGCTCTTCCCACAATGGGAGAGATCCAGTATAATTACATTTCCACCAGTCAACTAACTGATCTCATTTTATTATGGTGCCAATTGTGAAAATCAGTCTTGGTCTCTATTACTGGCCTTTGGGATGGTCGAAACTGGTGGTAGCTATATCTGCTTTTTCAAGGAGAAATTCATGATTTTTCGCCCTTGTATAACCTCTGACTCCATTGCTGCTTTTTCAGGAGCCCAGCAGACAGGCACTGGCTGGCTTGGGAAAGGAATTAATGACTTCAACAGAACAGATTACCTTGCACAACACTTCACTCAGAAGGTCTTAAGCAGTCAGTGCCCTCTGGGGAGCATTCAGATGAGACACAATTATTCTCCTTTGGGCATATTCTTTTATTTTTTTTTTTCTACTTTTTGACCATATGGTGCTCAGCATGCAAGACCTTAGTTCCATGGCTAGGGATCAAACCTGTGCCCCCTGGAATGGAAGCACTGTGTCTTAACCATTGGAATGCCAGGGAAGTCCCAGGGTAAATTCTTCAAAGTTCATCTCCAACTATGACTCAGATTTGTTTGCAAGAAATATAATCATTCTTTCCTTCCCAGTCCCTAACTATCCAGTCATCCATTAATTACTGCCCATGAACTACTATAACACAGTGCTGACCACCCTTCCTTTCATGGGAAGTACACAACCAGATGAAAGTTTTGTTCTGTCCACTCCTCCTCCTCAAGAATACCTGTGTTCCCACAGCACTCTATGTCTTCCTTAGCTTCAAACTGCTTACAAACCACACTCAATTAGTTTTTCTTCCTCCATCAGTTGGTCATGGGGAGCTCACTGCTGCTGCTAAGTCACATCAGTCGTGTCCGACTGTACGACCCCATAGACAGCAGCCCACGAGGCTCCCCCGTCTCTGGGATTCTCCAGGCAAGAACACTGGAGTGGGTTGCCATTTCCTTCTCCAATGTATGAAAGTGAAAAGTGAAAGTGAAGTCGCTCAGTCGTGTCCGACTCTTAGTGACCCCATGGACTGCAGCCTACCAGGCTCCTCCATCCATGGGATTTTCCAGACAAGAGTGCTGGAGTGGGGTGCTGAGTCATAAATCTGGAATAAAGGAGACATGGTGTAGCAGTAGATATAAGAGCTCTGGAAGTATGAGCCAGCTGTTCATAAAAACTACTTGTGCCTTCAGAACTGGCTTTATCCTCAACTTGTTATTACCTATTACTTTCCTTGATGATGGAAGTGAAGTGAAGTAAAAGTCACTCATTGGTGTCTGACTCTTTGAGACCCCATAGACTATACAGTCCATGCAATTCTCCAGTCCAGAATACTGGAGTGGGTAGCCTTTCCCTTCTCCAGGGCATCTTCCCAACCCAGGGATCGAACCCAGATCTCACTGCACTGCAGGTGGATTCTTTACCTGCTGAACCACAAGGGAAGCCCAAGAATACTGGAGTGGGTAGTCTATCCCTTCTTCAGTGGATCTTTCCAACCCAGGAATCGAACCAGGGTCTCCTGCATTGTCGGGGGATTCTTCACCAATTGAGCTATCGGGGAAGCCCTTTGATGATGGAGTACTGATTTATTCATATTTAACTTTACAACTTGGAGGATCATATAGGAGCCAGTTCATGATGGGCAGCACAGGTCACATGGTCAGATAACATCCCATTGTCAGAAATTCAGTCTCTCAAGGACTCAGTAGCAAGTCAGGAGCTATTTTAAGTTTAAAGAGAGGGAAAGAGAAAGAGAAGGAGAGAATATATTTGTTTGTGGAGAAAAAACATGGATTTTCCATGGTGGAATGCCATTGACATTACTCATCCACAGTAGATTGAGTCTATGGATGCAGAACCTGGGGATGCAGACGACCAACTGTGCTACTCAGGGAAACACTACTGATCACACGGCAAGCATGAGTTCCTAAAACATGGTTGAATCAAAAGGGTCAAACACAAAGGAGTACATAATGTGACTGTGTGATTGCATTTATATACATGAAGCTGAAGAATAAGCAGAAATAATTTATTGTGATCAAACTCAATAGTGGTTGTCTAAATTGGCAGGACTTGACTGGAAAGGGGCAAGAAAGAACTTGCTGGAGTGAAAGAAATGATATTTATCTTTACAAGATGGTTGCATAATTAGAATTAATGGGTAATACCTTTAATACTTACAGTTTTACTGTATGTAAATTATATTGCAATAAAGTTTTTTTTTGCACTGGTAGAAAAAAGATGAACATGAATTTCCCAAAATCCCTAGGGTTCTTCATCCTGTGCGCTATGATTCTCCTATCCAGTTTTGTCACAAGCTCCACTGAGCATCTCAGCTGTCACAGTTACTTCTAACACTGTTTTATCAGCTCGGTTATGAAACCCAAATGACAGAAGAGCTTGCACTCTAGCCTGGCCCAGATGGAGAGTCTTTTCTTGGTCTCTCCCCACATTCAAAGCTGCCATTATCACAGGATGTTTGGTAAATGGGTCAAAACAGCTCATTCAAAACTATTTGCCTCTGAAATCTAAAGAAGTGTAAAAATTGCTATGCCTCTTTCTTACAGAAAAGGAGTGTAAGCGAGAATAAATTCTGTTTCACATTGTATTGGTATATTTTTATCTTCCTCAGCTCCCTGAACCTTCTAAAACTTCCCTGAAGTGACAGACTTCTGATTTTTTGTGAAATTCTATTCTACCTTATATTTGCCTTATCAAAGAATCGAGTGCCTATCACTTCTTGCTCATCAGGTACTATTGGCCCTCTTTCATCATTAGAGGAAACCAGTCAATTTGTGTGTGTGTGTGTGTGTGTGTGTGTATGTGTGTGGGATGATGAGATAATCAAGGCATTTGTGAAGTAAACAGTAACAAAGAGTCAGAAAATTGATGGAGTCCTACCAGAACAGTGAAGACACATGAAGACAAATGAAAATAAATTGCTAGGGTGGTCTTTACTGATCAATATAGAGAAACAATAATAGCATAGCAGCTGTGTTGATTTATTGCAGTAAAAGCAATAAATCTGGGCTCTGATTGCAATATAAGTCACCATCCCTTCCTATTTAAGGTAAATCTACCACTGATTAGATTTACCACATAGATCTACCGCTATGGTGCCCCACTCCAGTACTCTTGCCTGGAAAATCCCATGGACGGAGAAGCCTGGTAGGCTACAGTCCATGGGTCTCAAAGAGTAGGACACGACTGAGCGCCTTCACTTTCACTTTTCACTTTCATGCATTGCAGAAAGAAATGGAAACCTCCTCCAGTATTCTTGCCTGGAGAATCCCAGGGACAGGGGATCCGGGTGGGCTGCTGTCTATGGGGTCACACAGAATTGGACACAACTGAAGTGACTTAGCAGCAGCAGCACTTTTATGACCCAAGTCACAACTACCAACTGCACATGACATCTCATCAAGTTAAATGAGAATGTGGTATAGAAGTGACCACAGCTTCATCTCTTAAACCTCTGAAGAATATGGTGGTGTTTTGTGTTTATGTAACAGAATTTTGGGGGCTTTCCCATAATGAATAGGTCTTAATCCATATTTCAGAGAGCCAATAGTGTCTAGGGATTTTATTTTTAAATAGGCATTTAGGATCTGTGTTCTTTTCCTGTGGGATGCAACAAATAAATTCATGGAACTTCTAGCCCCACTGTAAAAATGGACTTGGGTCAAAATACTCATAAACTTCAACTCTAATTGGTGGTCCATCATGGTGTCTGGGTTTATTGAGATTGGCATTAGCTTAGGTCTAATAATCACTGAGAGGTATGTGCATTCCATTTACCAATGTATATTCACACTAATACATAGCTATAAGTCTCCTTGGGAAAGGCCAAGAGGAAAAACAGTAGCACATGATATGCAGAGTCACAGGATTATTCAGAGTATTCATATTCCTCTTTACTCAAGGGTCTCAACTTTGTTATACAGTATAAATCTGGAAATTGGGTAAGGAGCTGGGCCTCTTTATCAGTATGATTTTAATCTGATTTCCACTCAGTAGATCTAGAGAATATATACTTTCAGGTATTTAGATAAAGCAAGGCCTTACTTTATTATACGTTCAAACTAAGTTTTAAGAATTCATAATTAATTTAACCGCTACCACAGATCTTTGAGTTCAAAACCTTGTGGTTCCCACTAAGGTCTTTCTGCAAACCACAGTAACTATATCTACTTTGTCTCAAATGGTTGCATTTTGTCACCAGGCCTCACTCACTGCTAGACCAATTTTCACCAGAAACATGGAACCCAATTCAAAGGCAACTTTCCTTGCAGAAGGAGATGCTGCCAGTGGTTCAACTGTATTCTTGCAGATCTCTGATCTTGAAGAACAAATGTGTACGTGATTTGGATAAAATGAGCAGGTCCCTCACTGATGGCTTTGAAAATGTTGGAGTGCCCATAGCCTGTTGTTATTTGCTTCCTAGTACACAAAAGAGTCAGCATGGTTGAAGACACTGGAGAAAATCAACCTACTCCTATATGGGCAATTATTTAAGGTAGAACTCACAGAAGAGTTCTATTTCAAAAGCAATGGAACCAACCTGTGGACTGAATGTATAAACAAGATCCTAGACTAGACTTACCTAGGATTATGAAAGCTAGCAGGTGATTATGTAGATATGTGCCCAGGACTTTAGAATCATAACAGCTCAAGAAGATCCATGTATTTTATCATCAGATGTTATTTTTTGGCAAGCTTGGCATAGAGTGCAATGATGTAAGACTTCAAGATACCTCAAGGAACTCTGTTGAGCCATGATAATAAAGAATATTTCCTGAGAGTGGTGTTATATCTCTGTATAATATTGTTTCAAGTTTCTACAGCACCCCTGGGTCTAATCCTACCTGTCTCTTTTGGACACAGAGAGAATGTGCAGAACTGTATATTGTACTTGCCTGGGATTGACTTTCAGAATTAATTAATTTTCTTGGGTGCGAGATGATATAAAGTCCAATGCTTGTCCAAAGAATCATAGAATCCTAGGGAATTGATATGCAGGGCCCATCTGGTTCAGCTCTCTGATTATAGGAACAAAGGTGAGAAAGCTTTTTCGAATCATCCGGTTGAATGCTTGAATTCTATCCCTTGTGGCTCACCTGGTAAAGAATCTGCCTGCAATGCAGGAGATGTGGGTTTGATCCTTGGGTTGGGAAGATCCCCTGGAGAAGGGAACAGCTACCCACTCCAGTATTTTGGCCTGGAGAATTTCATGGACTGTATAATCCATGGGGTTGCAAAGAGTCAGACACAACTGACCAACTTAAAAGAAACAAACAAGTAATACATGTATTTTCCCCATGTTTTGCTCCATGTTATAGTTTAGAAAAATAATAAAAGCATAATTAAGCACTAATGCATGGATCTTATTAGTGTTACAGAGGACCGTATGAGAACATTAGGATTGTATTTTAGGACCAGCAAGACTGCTAAAGCGACTACACTGGTTGTGTTAATAATAATGATATAGTGAAGGTAGAATGAGACCAATAAATACACAATTTTGATAAACATAGTATTATGATCATTGCTAGAATGGAGAGGGGAGATATTTTAAAGACAATAAGCTTATAATAAATTATATTCTGCATTGTTTTCTGTGTTGTGTAATGATTTACCACAAATTTATTTGCTTAAAATAATATACATCTATTATTTCAGAGTTTCTATGGGCCAGGAGTGAAGGCATGGCTATAGCCTTGCCTTCTGCAAGGCTATAATCAAGGTGTTGACTAAGGCTGAATTTTTATCTGGAGGCTCCACTAGGGAAGGGTCCACTTGGGGTTCACTCAGATTGTTGACAGAATTAATTTCTCTATGGCAGTAAGAACTCACAGCAACTTGATTCTTCAAAGTGAGCATAGAAGAGTAGGGTGGAAGGGGTGGATAAATTGGAAGACTGAGATTGGCATATACACACTACTATACATAAAATAAATAACTAACAGGGACCTACTGAATAGCACAGGGAACTCAACTCAGTACTCTGTAATGACATACATGGGAAAAGAATCTAAAAAAGAGAGGATATATGTATATGTATAGCTAATCACTTTGCTGTACAGTGGAAACTAACAGGACATTGTAAATCAACTATGCTTCAATGAATATTTTAAAAAAGAAGACTATGATGATTCATTGTATGTTTCTACTCGAGAATGTTTTTAGTTGAAATTAATATTTAAATTCATGATCTTTTGGTAAACCAGATGGTCCTCCGTATGTGAGCTCAGTTCAGTCTCTCAGTTGTGTCCAACTCTTTGTGATCCATGGACTGCAACGCGCCAATCTTCCCTGTCCATCACCAACCCCGGAGCTTGCTCAAACTCATGTCCATCAAGTCAGTGATGCCATCCAACTATCTCATCCTCTGTCTTCCCCTTCTCTCCTGCCTTCAGTCTTGCCCAGTATCAGGGTCTTTTCCAGTGAGTCAGTTCTTTGCATCAGGTGGCCAAAGTATTGGAACTTCAGCTTCAGCATCAGTCCTTCCAATGAATATTCGAGACTGATTTCCTTTAGGATTGACTGGTTGGTGCTCCTTCAGTCAAAGGAACTCTCAAGCGTCTTCTCCAACACCACAGTTCAAAAGCATCAATTCTTTGATGCTCAGCTTTCTTTATGGTCCAACCCTCACATCCATTCATAACTACTGGGAAAACCATAGCTTTGACTAGACAGATATTTGTTGGTAAAGTAATGTCTCTGCTTTTTAATATGTTGTCTAGGTTTGTCATAGCTTTCCTTCCAAGGAGCAAGCGTCTTTTAATTTCACGGCTACAGTTGCCATCTGCAGTGATCTTGGAGTCCAAGAAAATAAAATCTGTCACTGTTTCCATTATTTCTCTGTTGTAGCCACCAGTTCTGGGAAACAAACTCACTCAGAAGGATAATGCAGATAGTGAAGTGCAGTTTATTACACCCGCAGGCCCAAGGCAGAGTCTCCTCTTAGCCAAAGGACCCCGACCAGCATTTGTGACAATCTTTTATATGCCATGTGTACATGTCTGAACCCACCACTCCAAATTCCTTGAGACTTACATAAACAAAGGAAGAGTAAATACCATCTCAATAACCCCATCATTCATGTGTTACATGCTCAAACAGTTAAACAATTGGCCAATAATCAATAAGCCCGAGGTTACACTCCGATAGATACGGAAAATTTATGGCCTGTCCAGAAGGGGTCTATCCTTCTGTTGTTTCCATAGGCACTAAACACAGAGTTCAGAGTCCATTGGAGAGGTGGCAGAGCATAATAAGCATGAACAGGCCTAAGATGGAGTCCAGGCCCTATGAATTCCCTCTTCATTCCCCCCTCCTAATGCTCCTCGTTTCCGTAACCAGAATCATTCATTGAGATATATTTTACCCTAGCCCTCCGGCCACCCACATGAGAGATCGCTGTCAATCTCTGGGTTACAAAATTCACGAGACATTGTAAGAAGCAGGGCCCACAAAGTAGTATGATTGGAACAATTATGACAACAGTAACAATAGCTTTCCACCAGTCTCCCTTTATCCAGGACAGGGCTGAAGTCCAAAAGGAAGATTGTCATCAGACATAGCTTTTACCTGACCTTCCATGTCATCTAGGGTGGCTGACATATAGCCAGATAAGTCAGGACTATATACACAGCATCCAATTTTGATTGTAGCACAGGTCCCTCTTTGTACTGAAACTATGGTTAGTCTCAAGATGATACCGGCAAGTCCGTGTAGCAGCACTTGATCGTAGAGCTTCATCTCTGTTTCTTCTTTAAGATGATCTTGGTTTCACGGGGATCAGTGGGGTCCTTTTCTGTAGTCCGCTCAGCGTCCTCCGGATCTGCATGGTATGCCCTCTTCACCCTTATGTGGTGGACCCAGGGAGTGACACCTGCAACTTTAACTGCAGTAGGGCTGGTTAGAACAACAGTATATGGACCCTTCCAATTTGGGGCCAAGCAGTCCTGTTTCCAGTCCTTGACCACACCTGATCCCTGGGCACAAATTCGTGAATCTGTTCCCCTAGGGAGGAATGGCACCCTTTCCTGTACAAACTTAGTTACCCGATTTATTACCTTACCCAGTTCCATCTGCTGTGAAATCCTGTCCCCCTTACCTGAGGCAAATTTGTTGACACCCGTTTTATTATGGGAGGGGGCCTCCCATACACAATTTCGTATGGAGAAGAGCCATGGGACTGTGGGGTCATCCTGAGTCTGAGCAGAGCCATCGGAAGCAAGTCCACCCAGGAGCAGTCAGTCTCTATGATCCACTTGGAGAGTCTCTTCAAGTATCCAGCTGGTTCTTCTTCCACCATCTCAGAACTCTGGGCCTACATGCAGTGTGTAGTTTCTATTTGATGTTTAAAGTTTTGCTTACTTGCTGTACTAAATCAGCTACGAAAGATGGGCCATTGTCCAATCCAGTGCTGGTAGGAAATTCAAATCTGGGAACTATTTCCCTAAGCAGGCACTGGGCTACTTCTGATGCTCTTTCAGTCCAGGTAGGAAAAACTTCTGCCCATCCCAAGAACGTACATACCATGACCAGCAGGTAACGGTAGTGTTGGTGAGGTTTCATTTCAGTGCAGTCCACTCCCAGGTGTTCAAAGGGCAGCGTGCCTTTCAATTGAATATCCGGTTTTTGTCTGAATACCCGAGAGGCAGCATTAACCTGTGAGCAGGCAGCATGGCCAAGGTGGGTCGCTTGGTGTGTTTGGCTTACCAGATTGAGTGCCAGCTCCTCCAGTACCAATAATTCCACTTTGGCTAACCTGACAGCCGTTGTCCTTGTTTTATCAGGCTGGTGCCATCAGTATATAGGACCCAACTAGGGTCTGGAAGCTTGTGTCCTTAAAACAAACCCTAGATACCTTACCTCCTCCTTGCAGATCTGTGCCTTCTTCTTCGTCACCTGGTAACCTGCTTCCATCAGCAGCTGGAGCAGTGCTTTTGTCCCTTCCCAGCATTTTCCCTTGGTCTTGGCAGCCAGCAGCAGGTCATCCCCATATTGTAGGAGCCAATATCCATACTCTTCCGGATGGAATGAGTCCAGGTCAGAAGCCAAGGCTTCCCCAAAGATGGCCGGGGGGTTCTTAAACCCTTGTGGGGGAATCCAGGTGAGCTGTTGCTTGGTGCCCCCTGCTGGATCTTCCCATTCAAAGGCAAAGATGGGCTGTGACACTGGGGTGAGGCGTTCGCAGAAGAAGCCATCCTTGAGATCTAGGCGAGTATACATGTAAGAATTAAAGATTTTAAAATTTAAAAAAATAAAATAAAATAAATAAAAGGAGAGGAAAAAAAAATAAAGTTTAGTCCTCAGCGGGAGGAGGCTAATTAAGGTATAGGGGTTTGGAACAGTGGGGTGTAAAGTCACAGTAGCCTGGTTGACCAGCCTGAGATCCTGTACAGGCCTATAGTCCTGTCCTCCTTCCTTTTTGACTGGCAGGATCGGCATATTCCAAGCCGACTGGCACTCTACTGGAATGCCTGCTTGTTTCAATCTATTGGTGCGGGGTAGTATGCTGGTCCGGGCCACTATTTAGCCAGCCTGGTTGGGGGTAGGGGGGTTTGTCTTCCGCCCAGACCTCAGGGAATGCTTGAGTTAGCTCTCTCTCATGCTCTTCTGGCCCATCTGGTTCTTCCTTCAGAGGCTCATGCAACCTCCACTCATCTCAGGAGCAGGAGTTGGGGGAGGGAGGGTATTGAGAGAAAGCAAATAAATCATAGTGTCCATCTGGAAGGTGGGCCTCTCTTCCGGGGAGAAAGTCACTTGTGCTTCTAATGTGGAGAGCAAATCTCTTCCCAGCAGGGGTACTGGACACTCAAGAATGTTTGGTCCCCCACTTTTAAGGTTACCATGGGCTCTCGGGGACCTGATATCTCTGAGCCCTGGCAGCCCTATTTAATTTCCAAGTCAGGAAGCCCCACAGCTGTGGGAGCTTCCTCTTCCTTCCTCGCCTTAGGGCATTCATTCTTCCAGTGGCCAAAAGCTCGGCACCAGGCACACTGGTTTGGCTGTAACCGGGCCCGGGGCCTCTGTTGGGGCCGGTTGAAGGACTGTCCTGTCCCTGGGGCAGAGGAGATTTTCCGGAGGGCCCGAGATAGACTTTCCCAGAGCAGCAGCTAGCATTGCAAATCTCTTATCTGTTCTCTGTCATTCTCTCCGGCTCTCTGGCAGAGCGCAGTCTCAGCTTAATTCCAACGTCTCCCTTCCCTTCTTGTCAGTACTCACCGGGAGAGGCCCAGTATAGCTTGGGCGGTTCGGCTGGAGCCAGATCCTGGAAGTGCTGGCCAGAGGCTTCTGTCACCGGGATCGGAGCCTGCCAAGGTGGCGGCTGTATGACCTCCGGGAGAGCTGGCGGAGGAGCAGCGGCTGCTGAAGGACTTCACCTGGCCCTGGATGGGACATTAAGGTGGCCTCCGTTCGTGGTGGAGCACTGAGGCAGGAGTGTCATTATCCAGCGTGGAGGAGGGGTCAGGTCATCCCTATCCAAAACCTGTAGAATTTCCTTTTTTTATCATCAATTTTTGTTCCATTAATATTTTTCCCTTTCCCTTTTGGATACAGAACCTTGTCCAAGTAGGAGGGTCTTGAGCTAACCCTAGCCATGAATCAATATACGGATATTGATCCAGGTGTCCTGGCTCTCCTGTGACTACTGTATAGACAGCTTCCACTATTTTTAAGTTTGTGGTGTTCTTTGGTGGCCATCCTGCTCCCATAGGGGGCCATTCGATCTCACAGAGTATGTGGGGGTGGTTAGGCTTCATCTTCACCCCATGCTGCTGCTGCTGCTACTAAGTCGCTTCAGTTGTGTCCGACTCTGTGAGACCCCAGAGATGGCAGCCCACCAGGCTCCCCAGTCCCTGGGATTTTCCAGGCAAGAACACTGGAGTGGGTTGCCATTGCCTTCTCCACTTCACCCCATAGTCTCCTCCAAATCCCTTCTTTAAATTTTTAATTATGCACTCCAATACAGTTGCCTTAGACTCACTTTCCCCCATCTTGTTTACCTTCTCAGACCTTCTTCTACTTTGCCTTTTCGTTCTGTCTACAAAGTTCTTGGTACCCTATGTACTTCTGGTATTTCCACTCAATAAAACACTTATATTGCCATTCTGCCTCCTTCCTAATTGGGGTGAGAAGAGCCTTACCTGCCAGATCCCAGAGGGAGAAGGGGGATAGGTGTGTCTTCGCCTGCCAGCTGGCATGGCCAAACCAGAACACCACGTGGTCCAAGATTGTTTCTCCCTTAACTTTTAAAGTCCGTTCTGCCTTGGTGGGTTTGATCAGATGCGGATAAAAACACAGATGGGTTAAAGATCCCACATCCCAGGCCATCTTCAGAAAAGCCAATTTGTATTCACTTATGTATCCCCTTCTTTCTAGCCTGACAAGTCCGAGGGGGTCAAGAGTTTCACAGCACATGGGACACCTCCTTGGGGAGGGCAGAATACAAGCACACAAAGACCAAGTTTCTTCTAACAATCCCCTGGCGATTGCTTGGTAATAATTTTCCCTAAGACGGCGTGGACACCACCTCCTAAATGACATTCGCAAATTTCCTTCCTAAGCCCTAACACGCTCGTTAACCTGTGTACCAAGCAATTGCCACCTGTCTATTCCAGGCTCCTGTGGGTCCCTGCTCCTTCTAGTCCCTCCCAAGCGGGTGATCAAGCCCCCTCTTCCACCCTGACGGGTGGGCTCCTCCTCACCTGAGCACTCAGTCCCCTTGCTGCCATTCACTACCTGCCAAAGCGAAGAAACTGGGCTTTGAAAGGCTGAATTCTTCCAGAGGGGCGAAGCGCCTTCCCTGCTCTAGGAGATTTAAGCCACAAAGCCTCTGGGTGGCCTCAAATGAGACCTGTCTCCTCAAAGTGAGGAGTTTCCCAGTCCATGCACCGAATGTTGTAGCCATGCGTTCTGGGAAACAAACTCACTCAGAAGGACAATGCAGATAGTGAAGTGCAGTTTATTACAGCAGCGGGCCCAAGGCAGAGTCACCTCTTGGCCAAGGACCCCGACCAGCATTTGTGACAATCTTTTATATGCCATGTGTACGTGTCTGAACCCACCACTCAAATTCCTTGAGACTTACATAAACAAAGGAAGAGTAAATACAATAGCAATAACCCCATCATTCATGTGTTACGTGCTCGAACAGTTAAACAATTGGCCAATAATCAATAAGCCCGAGGTTATACACTCCGATAGGTACGAAAAAATTTATGGCCTGTCCAGAAGGGGTCTTATCCTTCCATTGTCGTTTCCATAGGCACTAAACACAGAGTTCAGAGTCCATTGGAGAGGTGGCCAAGCATGATCAGCATGAACAGGCCTAAGATGAAGTCCAGGCCCTGCGAATTCCCTCTTCATCCCCATCCATTTGCCATGTGATTCGACTGCATGCCATGAGCGTAGTTATCTGAATGTTGAGTTTTAAGCCACCTTTCTCACCCTCTTCTTTCACTTTCATCAAGAGGTTCTTTAGTTCCTCTTTGCTTTCTGCCATAAGGGTACTGTCATCTGCATATATGAAGTTATTGATATTTCTCCTGGTAATCTTGATTCCAGCTTGTACATCATCCAGCTCAGCATTTCTCATGATGTACTCTGCATATAAGTTAAATAAGCAGGGTGACAATATACAGCCTTGACACACTCCTTTCCTAATTTCGAACAAGTTTGTTGTTCCATGTCCAGTTCTAACTGTTGCTTCTTGACCTGTATTCAGATTTTTCAGAAGGCAGGTAAGGTGGGCTGGTATTCTCATCTCTTGAAGTTCTGCAGTTTGTTGTGATCCACACAGTCAAATGTTTTAGTGTAGTCAATGAAGCAGAAGTAGATGCTTTTCTGGAACTCTCTTGCTTTTTCTATGATCTAACGGATGTTGGCAATTTGATTTCTGGTTCCTCTGCCTTTTCTAAATCCAGCTTGAACATCTGGAAGTTCATGGTTCATGTACTATTGAAGCCTAGCTTGGAGATTTTTAAACATTACTTCGCCAGCATGTGAAATGAGTGCAATTGTGCAGTACAATGAACATTTTTTGGCTTTGCCCTTCTTTGGGATTGAAATGAACACTGACCTTTTCCAGTCCTGTGGCCACTGCTGAGTTTTCCAAATTTGCTGCCATTTTGAGTGCAGCACTTTTTTAGGATTTGAAATAGCTCATCTGGAATTCCATCACCTCCACTAGCTTTGTTCGTAGTGACGCTTTCTAAGGCCCACTTGACTTCACATTCCAGGATATCTGGCTCTAGGTGAGTGATCACACCATCATGGTTATCTGGGTCATGAAGATCTTTTTGTGTAGTTCTTCTGTGTATTCTTGCCACCTCTTCTTAATGTCTTCTGCTTCTGTGAGGTCCATACCGTTTCTGTCCTTTATTGTGCTTATCTTTGCATGAAATATTCCCTTGGTGTCTCTAATTTTCTTAAAGAGATCTCTAGTCTTTCCCATTCTATTGTTTTCCTCTATTTCTTTGCATTGACCACCTAGGAAGGCTTTCTTATCTCCCCTTGTTCTTCTTTGGAACTCTGCATTTATATGGATACATCTTTCCGTATCTTCTTTGCCTTTCACTTCTCTTCTTTCTCAGCTATTTGTAAGCCTCCTCAGACAACCATTTTGCCTTTTTGCACTTCTTTTTCTTGGGAATGGTTTAGATCACCACCTCCTGTACAACATAGTTCCTCAGGCACTCTATCTGATCTAATCCCTTGAATCTATTTGTTACTTTCACTGTATAATCATAAAGGATTTGATTTAGGTCATACCTGAATGGTCTAGCAGTTTTCCCTATTTTCTTCAATTTAAGTCTGAATTTTGCAGTAAGGAGTATAATGTAAGTGGACCTCCTCTATTCAAATGAAGTCTTTTTGTTCTCCAAAGTCTTTGAGACTTATTTGACAAAAGAATTATTTGATCTCCCCAAATAAGAGGAAATTCTCCAACCAACTGCCCTCTAATTTTCATCTGTATCAAAGGCTCTCTCAAGGGTCCAGCCTACAAGCTGCATATTTGTACTTGCCAGGCTTCAAAACTGCATGATGCAATTCCTTACGATAAATCTCTATCTATCCATCTATTTAACTATCCATTTATCCAATCATACCCCCCGCCACCCTATATGTGTATCTACAGGGTATATATACATATACTATTGATTATTTTTCTCGGGAAAAGCCTAACAGAGAGCAACTCTAGAGTCAGCCATCCACTAGGATGAAGTCTTATATGATGTATGATAGTCAAGAGAGTGAGATCCATCATCTTTGCCAGAAAACATAAACTAGTCAAGAGAGTGATTTTTTATCACTTTGATACACTCTGTTACAGCAAGTCCCAGAGTTCACCCACACTCTGGTGTAGGGAATTATACAAGGGTACTGCAGGAAGGAGGACCCCTTCCAGGGCCTGAAACTGGGCTCTTGTCTAACGCTCAGAAATGAATTGTCCGAGGAGACACATGTGCTGACAAAGCAAGATGTTTTATAGGGAAAGGGCACCCGGGTGGAAAGCAGTAGAGTAAGGGAACCCAGGAGAACTGCTCTGCCATGTGGCTCGCAATGTCGGGTTTTATGGTGATGGGATTAGTTTCTGAGTGGTCTTTGACCAGTCTAATTCAGAGTCTTTCCTGGTGGCACATGCATCGCTCAGCCAAGATGGATGCTAGTGAGAGGGATTCTGGGAAGCAGACGGACACGCGGTGTCTCCTTTAGACCTTTCCTGAACTCTTCCGGTTGGTGATGGCTTATTAGTTCCGTATTCCTTATCAGGATCTCCTGTCATAAAACAACTCATGCAAATGATTACTATGATGCCTGGCCAGGGTGAGTGGTTTCAATCAGTGTGCTTCCCCTAACAAGGGTATTATTACCAGACCATGGGGATCTTGGGGTTTACCTTAAAGTCTGTCTCTCAGGTCCTTTCTACTCTTAAGGAACAAAGTGTGGAGCAATAGAAAAGTTTGGTCATAGGACACAGCCACCAATTTATATTTTGGGCTTTGAGCTTAATATCTATATCACTTTGAGCTTCTGTAGCATGACAAAGGGATCTCCAAAAGAGGAGAACCAGAACTACCGCCTTTCTGGGTATGACCTGGTGATTATCTATGGGAAGGGAAGAATTTATAGTTGAAGATAAGAGCAATACTGCGGGGTTATGGAGTGAATTTCCCACCATGGAAAGGTAGAGAGGAACAAGATAGGAAGAGAAACCCCTTTTCTACTGGAAAGTGCTGGTAGTACTATCAGCCCTCAGAATACAGAGATTCTAAGAGGGTAAAGGAATCTTAGTTGTAGGGTAAGGAGGAGAGTGTGTCCTTCCATATATTCCCAGTCCTTAAGGATCATGGAACTTGCTTCCTACCCAGCTTCAGAGGTAAGGTGGTTTGCCCCTGGCAATGTAGTTTCAGAGTGTGCCTGCTCAGTCTCGCAGTCATGTCTGACTCTTTGCCACCACATGGGCTGTAGCCCACCAGGTTCCTCTGTCTATGGAATTTCCCAGACAAGAATACTGGAGCGGGTTGCCATTACCCTCTCCAGGGGATCTTCCTGACTCAGGGATCAAACCTGCATCTCCTGCATTGGCAGGTGGATTCTTTATCACTGAGTCACCAGGGAAGCCCCAGTTTCAAAGCAGATCAGACTATATTGTGAAGTTGCTCATCTCAGGGCACCACAGCTGGGGCATGGAAGTCAAAATAGCAAGAGCAGAAGGTGTTGACAATGACAAAGTGAACACCAAACCTGGCGACACTGGGAGTGGTGGCCAAATTTCCATCACTGAGGAGGGAGGGGGCTTAGCAGGCACCTCTAGCCATTCATCCAACATTTTCCTATAGGGGCTGTCCAAGAAATTTAGTTTTATTGCCAACAGTGGAATTATCCATAAACTCTGTATTATACTCCTCCAGGCTGATGGAAAATATGAAAAGTTACCTCACAGGATTGTTAGGGACACAACAGGATGAAGTGTAAAAGTTTCTAGCATCTATTAAGTACTTGGTAGATAAATATCATTTTTATTTCCAATTTGTTAAACAAAAATCCAAATTGTATCTATTTTGTGTACTTGAAAAAAAGAGTCATAACCTAAAACTTGAGTGGTATGTTGTAGTTGGCAGAAATTTTTAGGACTTTAAGCCTGGGAGGCAGCCTCTCAAGTGACTTTCAGAGAACTGCTCCCAGGAGACGAGGAGAGGAGTCAGGTTATATATAAGTTTTGCAAAAAAGGTTAAGTAGCCTGAACATCAAAATATTATTGTCAATTAAAGAAAACCAGATAGCTCAGTTTGAGGAATTTAGCACTTTTCTATGTATGGAAGGAACCCCCAGTCAACGTGTGTTCAGTCCGGTCCAGCTCTTTGTGACCCCATGGCCTATAGCACACCAGGCTCCTCTGTCCATGGAATTTTCCAGGCAGGAATATGGGATCAGGTTGCCTTTCCTTCTCTAGGGAATCTTCTACACCCAAAGATCGAATCCAGGTCTCCTACATTAGTAGGCAGATTCTTTACCCCAGCACCTCCTGGGAAGACCAAATGCAAGAGTCTGGGCTTACTGAAATCATTCCTTTGATATGCACTGTCAGACACGACTAAGCAGCTTCACTTTCACTTTTCACTTTCATGCATTGGAGAAGGAAATGGCAACCCACTCAAGTGTTCTTGCCTGGAGAATCCCGAGGGACGTTGGAGCCTGATGGGCTGCCGTCTATGGGGTTGCACAGAGTCGGACACGACTGAAGCGACTTAGCAGCAGCAGCAGCAGCAGTTACCTGGGGGCTAGTGCTTGGTATTTTCAAGTCCAGAGTTTCCTCAGGGCTCGCCTTAGGAAGTGGCTACAGTTTGCTGGCTGCTAGATGACAGGTATTATTTTCCTTCTTGAGTGTCCTTAGGGCTCATGGGCTTACACTGGAAGACTGCAGTCACTGGTGACTATGACACCATTTGTTTGCTGATATGGCAGGAAATGCTCCATTTCTCAGTTTGATAACTCTGTTTTTCAATTGGAGACTATTTAAACTGAACTATTTCAATTATTAATAAAATAAGATTCAGGAAAATTCCAACAGCCAAAGCAATTTTTTTTTCTTAATTCCAATCTAACCTCTTCTGCTTCCTTCATGAATTGCATGTGGCTGGAAGTTGACTGACAGATATGGTAAACCTATGTCAAAATGTCTGTTTTGTCTTGTTCTTATTAGAGGAAGCACTAAGTTCCTTAGTTTGAGATGTGTGGTTTTCCTTATATTATGATATTCACACTACCTGCCGCTTGTTTGCAAACTTCTGTGTAACCCGACTCCCTCCCCTTCTTGCCCCCCCTCAGAATAGTTCTCTCAGGATCATTTGAGATGCTGTCTCCTGGGCTTAAATTTCTAAAAATTCCCACCAAATACAAAATAATTCTCAACTTCAAGATTGTGACTACTTTTTAAGTTGACAGTGTTCAGAGTCTAGAGTTTACCAGTTGGAAAGTTACAGAGTCAAAACATTATACCTGTACTTTTGGGGTTTTATTGTTGCTACTATTAAGTTGGATAGTTCTTTACAAAGTTTTTTAATGATTCACCTTCTATGATCTCCCAGAAATCATTTGTGACTCTATTTATTCATCTCCTTATTAAGCTGCTGGATTGATTAAGTGAAAAGAAACAGCTATGAACATTTTAAAGGGGGGATCAGTTTTAAACAAACACACACATACAGTGTCGATACCTTGGAAACAGAATTATGTTACTTTCCATGTAACACACAAATTGAAGGCTTATTACCATATAGCACATCACTCTGTGATTTGTCCAATGCTTCGTAAAACCAAAACTTGTTTCAGCTCAGCTCAGTTCAGTCATTCAGTCATGTCCGACTCTTTGCGACCCCATGCACTGTGGCATGCCAGGCCTCCCTGTATTTTTAGACATGGTTTCCAAACGTATTGATGTTGTTTAGAAAAGACTGAAAACAATATCCAGGCAGCAAGAATAAAAGAAAATGAAATATTAATAAGTGGGTTTATTTATTCATTCATTTGCTAGAGGAACAGTTTCAGATGGCAGTTCAGTTACATAAAATCTATTTTAAAAAGTCAAAACCAATGCTAATGTCACTCTTCTGACAAGATCATTCTGTCTCTCTTTCTTTCCCTCTCTCACATACACACATTCATTCCCACCCACCACACACACCCACTCTCATGGCCTCTGTGAAATGAAATATTTCCTGCCATATCTGTGGGCAAGAATGTCACACCCATCCGCGACTTCGGGCCTCTGAATGTGAATGAGGGCTCCCCAGATACAATCAATGCCTGTGACTCAGCACCTGCCACCACCCCCCACAGTGATTGCAGAGGAGCTCCTGGGGCAGGGGCGAAAGCAAGAAGCAGTCACCCACCACCCATCTGCCACTCCTGAAGGAACTGAGGATGTAAGCAAGAAACAGGATTTGACCCCAGAAAGCTGAGGTGCATATGCAAGGAGTGAATTCAGTAAACCCAGAGGCTTGCATCTTCCCAAACACAGAAAAACACTAAATTCCTTCGCTTGATATCTCCTTTTCCTTACTTAACAAAAACTTTTGATGTTCAGAGGCCTGCCCGCTTTGTTACAAACTTGTATATAGCCTGAATCCCTCTCCTGCCTCCTGGGAGTTGTTTCCTCAGAGCTACTGAGATGCTGCCTCCCCAGCTTGGAGTCCTTAACATTCCCACCAGATAAAACAACTCTCTGCTCTCAGGTTATGACTATAGTTCATTTCTCTTCTCCCATCATCCCTATTCACTAGCCTGAGCCAGCAATGAAGAAATGAAAAGGAAAAGAGGCTTTTCAGTAGGAACCCATTAAGATGAGTTTACATTTTCTATTTGGGGCCAGGAAATAGTGAAAACCTACAGGCTATGCTGACAACAGCAAATTCCCTGGGGGATGCTCTCATCTCAGGCTGGGGGGATGGGGAGCGGGGTATGGTGGGGTAAGAGGTGGGTTGTTTGGAATGTACCATATCACTTCTACCTTTGATCATCCCACCCAGTGAGGTGACCTGAATTAGCCTCCTGGTACATGGGACAGAGCAAGAGTGGATTATCTCTGCGGTCATATTTCATACCTTGATAAGTACAAGCTTCATGAGTCTCATGACTTCATCTAATTATTTTTTAAATCAACAAATACATATTTTACCTATTACACTATCTAGCAGAAAAGAGACAAAGGGTTCATTCAGGCTAGGTTTAAAACAAAAGTCTATTGCAACCACCAACACAAAATAAAAGCAACATGCCTCAACCAGAAACACAATGAAACACACAGCAGTTATTTCAGTCAGAAAGATACAGAGGTCGTGCCCTGAGCCCTCTAGAGAATGCAGGGGCATTTTCCCACTCTGCAGCCAGCCAGGGGCGGTAACCGTCACCCTGCAGGTGTTCCTAGTCATCAGAGCATCAGACAGCACACAAAGCTACAGTTGGTTAAGATGAGACTTTTAATCCATGCATTGCCCTAAAGAATCTGTTAGGAATGTTTCCAATGAGGCGGAATTTGTTGGGTCAACATGGCAAAGAACATAGATACGTTCTTCCAAATGGTAAGGTAGTAACTTTTCATATCAAATCTCACCTCACCACAGCCAGCAACACTTTTCTCTTCCCTTTCTGTCTGCAGATTCTTTTCCATGTTCTTCCCTCATGTCTAACCACTTTGGTCATAAACTCAGAAGCTGGACGATCTATTGACCAGATCTATTATTATAGAATCACAAAAGACATCATATTAATACAATCAAAAGATTATCCATTTCATAGGAATATGGAACATGGACTTTATGGAATGACTTCATGGACTTTAAGGACATCCATTTCAGGGTTTAAAACAATTTTGGAAACAGTCTGGTGAATTACAAACTTTCTTTCATTTCCCAAACCAAATCAGATTGACAATTTTAGTAATGTAGCCATGAGCAATATGACTTCATGACTGTCCCTCTTTTTTTGTAAACTTCCTAGCATTTACTAGAATATGAAGTATATCAGAGGTTGATATCTGAGTTTAACATGTTTCTTAATTTGAGAAGGCTGAAATAGCCATTTTTTGGTTGTATTTCGCTATATTTGAACATTAAATATTTTGACTCCTTTGAAAAAGCATAGATACATGTATATGTATATCTGAATAACTTTGCAGTACACCTGAAACTAACACAACATTGTTAATCAATGAAACTGCAACATAAAACAAAAAGCTAAAAAACTACATGATAAAAAAATTTTGAAACTTTCTCCTTATTAGAATTGCCTTTGTAAAAACCTGACAATTTCAATTTGAATAAACGCTAGCTTATAGAGATAAAACAACACATACACACTTAGGCTCACACATACAATGTGTGTATATTGTGATATATACAAGAAGGTGTGTGTGTGTGTGCTCAGTTGGGTCCGACTTTTTTTGACCCCATGGACTGCAGCCCACCAGGCTCCTCTGTCCATGAGATTCTCCACGCAAGAAAATTGGGGTGGATTGTCATTTCCTTCTCCAAGGAATCTTCCCTATCCAGGGATCAAACCTGTGCCTCCTTCACTGGCAGGGGGATTCTTCACCACTGAGCCACCTGAGAAGCCCATATATATGTATATATATATATATATATATATATATATATATATATATGACATAATTTTATATATAATGTCTAAGTTTTTTAAGTTGGTTTAAATTTCTAGTGTTCTGTAGAGAAAGATCAGGTGTCAGACTGAGTCACAAAAATTGTCTCAGAAAACTGACAAGTCTCATGGGTCAAACCTAGCCTTTAGTGCATGAAGACCTGGGACCAGGGTTCAGGTTCAACTCTTCTACTGGATTCTAAGGAACTTGTAGTCTGGTTCCAAGCTGTTGCTGAGATTCAAGGCTTCAATTTTTACATCTCAAAAATGGGGATGTACACTTAACTTACACACCTCACAGGATTATTTTGAGAAACAAGGTAAATGTTTTGCCTGAAAACATTTTGGAATCTATAAAATATCTTGCAAGGACAGGTTTATTTGTCCACACTACATCTATTATTTTGGGTAAAAGAAAGAGGATGAATTCAAATATTAACTGTTCAATGGAATATTTGTTTTCACAATGTTAAAGTGAAATTAAAGCAAAGAGAAAAAAGTAAAACAAAGACATTCTAATCATAGGAAAACGATTTCTTAGAAAACAAATATTATATTTTAAACCTACAATAATAGCTTGCAGACATCTAATAAGTGGTAAGCAATCTTTTTCAATTTTCATAGAATAAGAGCCTAACAAAAAAATAGATTAAGATGTGAAGACAGTTTTCTTAAACATACTTTACCATGGAAAAACCAAACACAAGAGGGCATCTCCTACATTTGTTTTAAAAGCTTCCCTAATGGATTTCATACATGAAGTATGTTTGTCATTTGATCTAATAGCTCAGTTATATGAAGGATTATATACATGTGCCAGAGCACGACTCTGGAACTTGATTAGTCCCAAATATCACTGTTTTTCTATATTTCACATTATGATCTTCATATTCTATGTATAAACTGCTCTCCCTACTGAGTCTGTAACTCCTGTTTTGGCTTAAAAACAGTTTCATCATACTTAGTAACTTAAAGTTTTTTACCTCTTTAGTCTGTTAATATGGTTAATACATGATTTGTTTTTTCTTATGGATGTTGCTAGATTTATTGGGGTGATCATATCACAGATATATACACATAATGAATCAATATGTTGCACACCTGAAAGTTATATAATATTATATATTAAAAACAATAATTAGAATTAAAGAAAGTAAATTGGGTAAGTGCTAGTACTAGCGCTTTTCATGGCTGTTGATAGAGAATGCCCACGTGGATTGCCAAAAAAGTTACTAGGTTGAAAGTGAAAGTGAAAGTAGCTCAGTCATGTCCCATTCTTTGCGACCCCATGGATTTTATACTCCATGGAATTCTCCAGACCAGAATACTGGAGTGGGTAGCCTTCCCCTTCTCCAGGGGATCTTCCCAACTCAGGGATCGAACCCAGGTATCTTGCATTGCAGGTGGATTCTTTACCAGCTGAGCCACAAGTGAAGCCCAAGAATACTGGGGTGGTTAGCCTATCCCTTCTCCAGCGGATCTTCCTGACCCAGGAATCAGACCAGGGTCTCTTGCATTGCAGGCAGATTCTTTACCAACTGAGATATCAGGGAAGCCCCTTTACCAGGTTAGTAAGAAAATTTAATAAATATGATGGAGAAGATAACAAATTAATGCTGTTATTTAATAGTTAGGAAACAAAAATACAAAGATCAAAGCTACCATTTCCACCATATCTATACCTTTGTGTATAAAACTATGTATCTGTGTGTTAATCGCTCAGTCAGGTCCAACTCTGCAACACCATTGACCGTAGCCCACCAGGCTCCTCTGTTCATGGAATTCTCCATGCAAGAATACAGGAGTGGATTGCTATTCCCTTCTCTAGGGGATCCTCCTGACTCAGGGACTGAATCCAGGTCTTCTGCATTGCCGGCAGATTCTTTACCATCTAAGCCACCAGTAATATGGAAAACTATATATATCTAGATTTATTAGTATTTGTTTTATTTTCTTGTTTTGTTCTTCTTCAGAGACTGGTATTATATGTGTTTTAATCTTCTTTGTCTACATTCATTATTTTGTCAGTTATTTCTTCATTTATTTTTTATTTTAAAATTTTCTTCAATACCTTCTCTCTCTATTAAGCTATTAACAGCTTCATCTGTTCATCCTTATAATTCCCCAAAGGTTTTTCAAACTTTGTCTTAAAAAATTTTGTCTCATATTTCTAATATCTTCCCGAGTCCTGTCTGGTTTATGTTGTTCTTCATACCTGAATTAGTTTCGTCAAGTTTTCTAGCCTATTTTGAAAGAGTAAGCTATGATTTTGATCAGGTTTTGAATGTGTCTCTCAAATATGCTAATATGCTTACCCTGCAAGGATGTTGCGCACACTGTAAGTCGCTTCAGTTGTGTTCAACTCTTTGTGATCCCGTGGACAGTAGCCTTCCAGGCTCCTTTGCCCGTGGAATCCTCCAGGCAAGAATACTGGAGTGAGTTGCCATTTCCTTCTCCAGGGGAGCTTCCCAACCCAGGGATTGAACTCGCAGCTCTTAAGTCTCCTGCATTGGAGGGCAGACGCTTTACCACTAGGGAAGCGCCACTTGGGACACCAAAAAGTGGAAGTGTTACTCTCTCAGACCTGTCTGATTCTTTGTGACCCCATGAACTGTAGCCCACCAAGCTCCTCTGTCCGTGGGATTCTCTAGGCAAGAATAATGGAGTGGGTCACCATGCCCTTCTTCAAGGGCTCTTCCTGACCCAGGGATCAAACCCGGATCTCTTGTATTGCAGGCAATTCTTTACCATCTGAGCCACCAGGGAAGTGACATTACACAGTTTTATTTCCTTTTTCTAAAACATCTTTATAAAAGATTTGACTTTACTAGCTTTCTCTTATTTTTATGTGAAATGCTTTTTTTCCTAAACTTTTTAAAGGAGGTGGAATTAAAATAACTTTTTAAACTTCCCAAGCTCCTTCATTTGATATTGTCTTATTCACCCACTTAACTTTTGTGAACTCATGTCTTTGTCACCCTCTCTGTTTTATCTGGACCTTGCGACTCTTTACCCACTCTCAGAACACTACTCAATTATTATTCTATTCTCATTGGCTTCTCTTCAGGGGAGAATCCTATCCTGAAAGGAGCCCCGGCGGTGCAATTCAGCGGTTCTCAGAGGCCAGGTCACTGCAGCTCCTTCATCTTCTCATGACAGGCCCTTGCACTCATGACTACCACTACTGATTAAAAAAGAAAAAATTCCTTCTGACATTTCACTTGGCATAATACCCTCCAAGTCCATCCATTTTGCCACAATTGGCAAAATTTTGTTCTTTTTTATGGATGAATAGCATTTGAGAATAGCATTTGAGCATTTTCTATATATATATAGAAAAGAACATAAAAACAAATGTTGACCAGGATGTGGAGAAAATGGAACTCTCATACACTGTTGGTGGGAACGAAAATTGGTGTAGCCATTTTGGAAAACAGTATGGATGTTTCTCATAAAATTTAAAATAGGGTTATATATATATATATGGTTGGAGGGGCAATGGCACCCCACTCCAGCACTCTTGCCTGGAAAATCCCATGGACGGAGGAACCTGGTGGGCTGCAGTCCATGGGGTCGCTAAGAGTCGGACAAGACTGAGCGACTTCACTTTCACTTTTCACTTTCATGCATTGGAGAAGGAAATGGCAACCCACTACAGTGTTCTTGCCTGGACAATCCCAGCGATGGGGGAGCCTCATGGGCTGCTGTCTATGGGGTTGCACAGAGTCGGACACGACTGAAGTGACTTAACAACAACAGCAGCATATATATGGTTGTTCAGTTGCTAAGTCATGTCCAACTCTTGCAACCCCATGGACTATAGTCTGCCAGGCTCTTCTGTGAGCCTGGGATTCTCCTGACAAGAACATTGGCATGGTTGCCATTTCCTTCTCCAGGATCTATTTATGTATCACATTTCCATCCATTCATTTGTGATGAATATTAAGCTGGCTTCCATAGCTTGGCAATTGTAAAAAATGCTGCTGTGAATGTTGGGCATGCATGTATCTTTTCAAATTAGTGTTTTTGATATATATATCCCCACAGGTAGAATTGCTGGACACGTGGTAACCCTATTTTTAATTTTTTGAGTAACATCCATACTGTTTTCTAAAGTGGCTACACCGATTTACATTCCCACCAACAGTGTATGAGAGTTCCATTTTCTCCACATCCTGGTAAACATTTGTTTTCATGTTCTTTTTGATGATAGCCATCTGACAGGTGCAATGAGTGGGAGAGAGATGGGAAGAAGAGCAAAATAGGTGTAGGGGAGAAAGAGGAGTAAACTATTAGGTACTAAATAAGCTGCAAGGATACATTGGGCTTCCCTGGAGGCTCAGTGGTAAGAATCCCCTGCCAATGCAGGGACACAGAAGACCTGAGTTTGATCCCTGGGTCAGGAAGACTCCCTGCAGAAGGAAATAACAACCCTCCTCAGTATTTTTGCCCTGAGAACCCCATGGACAGAGAAGCCTGCTGGGCCATGGAGTCACAAAGAGTTGCCCATGGCTTAGCGACTACGCACACGTACACATATACTGTTCAGCATGAGGAATATAGCCAATATTTTATAATAACTGTAAATGGAGTATAACCTTTCAAAATTGACACATAAAATTCTCAATTACCTTGGGCTATGTATCCTCTGGTTACCTAATTAGAAAATTAACAAACACAGCAAACCAAAATAAAACTTCATGATTCTGAGTTGAGGGCTTCCCTGGTGGCTCAGATAGTAAAGAATCTGCCTAAATGTAGGAGACCTGGGTTCAATCCCTGAGTTGGGAAGATCTGCTAGAGAAAGGGATTGGCTACCAACAGACGAGTGATTTTTCTTTCATTTTTCAATTGAATTTCTTCTATAGGGAATCAGGAGAGAATGAAGCAGGAATGATTCTCAAATTGCCATCTTCTCTGTAATTCCTATTTAATCTATCATAATTATGCATTTATCCTGGGCTAATGACACAAGGTTATCCAGTTACAGGTTTATAAAGTAGTAATTACAGATTTCTGCTTCTTAGAGAATTAACTCTAATAAATTATAGTATTATGTCTTAAATATACCTGCCTTTCATGTCTTATAAAACAGTTATACAGTCATGTACTTCTTTCACTAAATTTGCATAATTTTGTATACTTGCATTGATTGCTGGAGAAAATTTAAATCTCTGCTTTTTAAGATTCTCCAAAATTCAGTTCAGTTCAGCTCAGTTCAGTCACTCAGTCATGTCTGACTTTTTGCAACCCCATGGACTGTAGCACACCAGGCTTCCTTGTCCATCAACAACTCCTGGAGTTTACTCAAATTCTTGTCCATTGAGTTGGTGATGCCATCCAACCATCTCATCCTCTGTTGTCCCCTTCTCCTCCCAGCTTCAATCTTTCCCAGCATTAGGGTCTTTTCCAATGAGTCAGTTAGTTCTTCGCATCAGGTGGCCAAAGTATTGGGATTTCAGCTTTAGCATCAGTCCTTCCAATTAATATTCAGAACTGATTTCCAAAGGATGGACTGGTTAGATCTCCTTGCAGTCCAAGGGACCCTCAAGAGTCTTCTCTAACACCACAGTTCAAAAGCATTAATTCTCTGGTGCTCAGCTTTCTTTATAGTCCAGCTCTCACATCCATACATGACTACTGGAAAAGCCATAGGTTTGACTACATGGACATTTGTTGGCAAAGTAATGTCTCTGCTTTTTAATATGCTGTCTAGGTTGGTCATAACTTTTCTTCCAAGGAGTAAGCATCTTTTAATTTCATAACTGCAGTCACCATCTGCAGTGATTTTGGAGCCCCCCAAAATAAAGTCTGTCACTATTTCCAATGTTTCCCCATCTATTTGCCATGAAGTGATGGGACCAGATGCCATGATCTTCATTTTCTGAATGCTGAGTTTTAAGCCAACTTTTTCACTCTCCTCTTTCACTTTCATCAAGAGGCTTCTTAGTTCCTCTTCACTTTCTGCCATAAGGGTGGTGTCATCTGCATATCTGAGGTTATTGATATTTCTCCCAGCAATGTTGATTCCGGCTTGTGCTTCATCCAGCCTGGCACTTCTCATGATGTACTCTGAATATAAGTTAAATAAGCAGGGTGACAACATACAGCTTTGACTACTCCTTTCCCTATTTGGAACCAGTCTGTTGTTCCAAAATTACAGTCTGTTGTCTCCAAAATTACATACAGGTATATCTTTTTCTTCTTTAGTTCTTATATATTATTGTCTTAAGATTCTGAAAGAGATGGGAATACCAGACCACCTGATCTGCCTCTTGAGAAACCTATATGCAGGTCAGGAAGCAACAGTTAGAACTGGACATGGAACAACAGACTGGTTCCAAATCGGGAAAGGAGTATGTCAATGCTGTATATTGTCACCCTGCTTATTTAACTTCTATGCAGAGTACATCATGAGAAACGCTAGGCTGGAAGAAGCACAAGCTGGAATCAAGATTGCCGGGAGAAATATCACTAACCTCAGATATGCAGATGACACCACCCTTATGGCAAAAGTGAAGAGGAACTAAGAAGCCTCTTGATGAAAGTGAAAGAAGAGAGTGAAAAAGTTGGCTTAAAGCTCAACATTCAGAAAACTAAGATCATGGCATCTGATCCCATCACTTCATGGGAAATAGATGGGGAAACAGTGGAAACAGTGTCAGACTTTATTTTGGGGGGCAGATGGTGATTGCATCCATGAAATTAGAAGACACTTACTCCTTGAAAGAAAAGTTATGACCAACCTAGATAGCATATTGAAAAGCAGAGATAATACTTTGCCAACAAAAGTCCGTCTAGTCAAGGCTATTGTTTTTCCAGTAGTCATGTATGGATGTGAGAGCTGGACTGTGAAGAAAGCTGAGAGCTGAAGAATTGATGCTTTTGAACTGTGGTGTTTGAGAACAGTCTTGAGAGTCCCTTGGACTGCAAGGAGATCAGCCCTGGGTGTTCTTTGGAAGGAATGATGCTGAAGCTGAAACTCCAGTACTTTGGCCACCTCATGCGAAGAGCTGATTCATTGGAAAAGACTCTGATGCTGGGAGGGATTGGGGGCAGGAGGAGAAGGGGACGACAGAGGATGAGATGGCTGGATGGCATCACTGACTCGAGGGACGTGAGTCTGAGTGAACTCCGGGAGTTGGTGATGGACAGGGAGGCCTGGCGTGCTGCAGTTCATGGGGTCTCAAAGAGTTGGACATGACTGAGTGACTGAACTGAACTGAACTGAACTGAATGAAAAAGAAAGATCAAGGAAGAAATACTGATTCAACAATGAGCATGAATGCATGATAAGTTGCTTAAGTCGTGGCTGACTCTTTGTGACCCTATGGACTATAATCTGCCAAGCTCCTCTATCCAAGGGATTCTACAACATAGTGTATTGCCATGCCCTCCTCCAGGGGATCTTCCAGATTCATGGAATGAACTGGTGTTTCTTTCCGCCTCCTGCATTGCCAGGCAGTTTCCTTACCACTAATTCCTGCAATGCAGGAGAACTTGGTTTCATTCCTGGGTCGAGAATATCTGCTGGAGAAGGGATAGGCTACCCACTCTAGTATTCTTGGGCTTCCCTTGTGGCTCAGCTGGTAAAGAATCCGCCTACAATGTGGAAGATCTGGGTTCAATCCCTGGGTTAGGAAGATCCTCTGGAGAAGGGAAAGGCTACCCACCCCAGTATTCTTGCCTGGAGAATTCCATGAACTGTATATTTCATGGGGTTGCAAGTCGGACACTACCGAGTGACTTTCACCTTCAACACCACTTGGGAAGCCCAACAAGGAGCATTCTGTACCAATTTAAACATTTGTTAGATTCTAACCATCCTCATGCCCACTATTTCCATTCATTTTCAGCATGAATGAAAGCCTAAACTACATGAGCTGATGGAACAGAGGACTTGGGGTAACAGTAACTTGAGGTTTATTTTGAAGTTTGTCTTAACTGTGTTCTGTACTTAGTCACCTAGTCCTGTCTGACTCTTTGCAACCCCATGGACTGTAGCCCTCCAGGCTCCTCTGTCCATGGGGATTCTCCAGGCAAAAATACTGCAGTGGATTGCCATGCCCTCCTCCAGTGAAGTGGTCCCTACTCACCTGATACTACCTGTCCTCACCGATGTGATGGCACCTGATTGCACCTTGACAAAAAGAGGACAGACTATACTCGTATTTCTTGTCCTGCTGTGCTGGCTCCTCCGCTGCCTCTGTGAAGAGATTCTTCCTAGTTACTTGACTTTAAAGGAATAAATTCTTGTCATTGGCACTGATATTAGCATACTTTACTAACTAGCTGAGCTAACAAGCCACATATTTGATGACAAACCAAGTATCCAGTTTGATTGCTAGGGAAAGGGGTCTCAAATAACCTAATTTATTAGGAAAACAATAAGTAGAATAAACAGCAATAACAAAAAAATTCGGTTAAATTTTATCTAGTTCCTGTGATAACAGACTCGGGGGAAAAATCATCCAGTAAAATACAGAAAATTGTATATACTTGGAGGCCATCATTATTTAAGATTTCTGCTCCATTAATTTGAAATGTAGGTTTTCTAAGTGGCTCACTGGTTAAAAAAAAAAAAAAAAAAAACTGCCTGAAATCTAGGGAGACATGGATCCGATCCTTAGGTCAGGAAAATCCCCTGGAGAAGGAAATGGCAATCCTCTTGAGTAGTCTTGCCTGAAAAATCCCATGGACAGAGGAGCTTGGAGAGCTTTGGAGAGACCACAAAAGAGTCAGACATGACTGGGTGAATAAAGAACAACAATTTGAAATGTGCTCCCTAACAGAATTACCAGTATGCTTTTCAGTGTTTGCTAATTCGTCTCTTAAATAGCTGTTGGGGAAAATTTATGTTTAATGTGCTGGGTCAAAATAAACTGTTGAGATTAATGAAGTTAAGTATAATTAATCTACATGAAATAATTCAATTATGAGAAAATACATTTAGGTGAATCCAGGAAGATTACTATTTATTTTTCATAATCAATTTAGTGTTGAGTGCTTCTTATAAAATGTATGAGATATTGTGAAGTTAATAACTTTTCCTAGATTTCAAAAATGTACAGTAAATGTATTTTCCATGAAAAAAACTCAAATAATTTTCCTCATTTTGATTTGCAGCAGTGATATTTATCAAGCTCTGTTTTAAAATTCTCACAGTATACTTTTATTTCACAAGTGCTTTTATTGATAATGTTTAGCTACTTTCTTCCCACTTTAAAGTGACTTTAAAATGATATATTGATATAAAACACATTTTTGGTCCACTTGAAAATAACGAGAGATCATTACTATTCTTTCCATTTAGGCTAAATTTTGGTAAAATGGTTTCACAAGAATGCAAACACTTTATCTTCAAAGTAACATTAGAAATTGCTAAAGGTTGAGCATCACCAGGCGTTTCCCTGGTGGCTCAGTGGCAAAGAATCTGCCTGAGAGGCAGAAGATGCAGGAGACTCTGGTTCGATCCCTGGGTCAAGGAAGATTCCCTGGAGGGGGGCATGACAACCCACTCTGGTATTCTTGCCTGGAGAATCCCATGAACTGAGGTACCTGGTGGGCTACAGTCCATGGGGTCACAAAGAGTTGGACACGACTAAAGCAATGTGCAAGAGCATCAGTTCTTTCCTATTATATAAACCCAATGCTACCAAAGGAAGAAGCACAGTTTGAATTTCTTTTAATCTGATGCTTCAGCACAACAGAGCCAAAGATAATTTATAGATATTAGTACTTATTAAAGTCATCAAAGATTCTACACAGAAGGACCATCATACAGGAGAAATATGGTATGATATTCCCTATCCACAGAGTCTAAAAAGAAATGATACAAATGAACTTATTTACAAATAGACTCACAGACTTAGAGAATGAACCTATGGTTACAAGGGGAAAGGATGGGGGGAAGGGTTAGTGAGGAAGTCTGGGATGGACATTGTATACACTGCTACATTTAAAATGGGTAACCAACAAGGACTGCATATATAGCACAGGGGACTGTGCTCAGTATTATGTGGCAGCCTGGATGGGAGGGGAGTTTAGAGGAGAATGGATACATTTATACGTATGGCCGAGTCCCTGTGCTGTTCACCACAGTTAATCAGCTAAAACTCCAATATAAAATACAAGTTTAAAAAATTAATAAAGATGCAAAGAACTTTTAATACAGAATAAAAAAATTTTTTTAAAGTCACCCAAGAAGCACTGCACAGTCTTTAGGGATAATTATCTTTAAAGCCAGGCTTCATGGTCAAAGCTGGAGACAATATGAAATTAAAGAGCTCATCAAGGAATGTCTTATTTGCACCTATACCCTGATTAAAAGTGAATTCAAATTTGCCATGCCAACTTATTAAGCACATGTTTTGGTGATATTGAAAACCCATTCTATCTTTTGGGTTCAAATGTCTCTATTAGTTGACCTACTGAAAGGATTTAGTTTTTTTTCTGACCAAGAACTCTTCCATTATTTCCCTTGCCAACTAAGTTTTAATCTCTGTTCTGAAGACTTTCAGTTATTTTCTACTTAATTTGTAGGATTCTTGTATCAGTTCGTTATTGCTAAATAACATGCAATCCTGAAACGTGGTGTGTGTGTTTTTTTAAAAAAACCTGATGTCTTAAGATAATAATCATTTATTACTTCTCACAAGTTTTCAGGTTGGCTGATGAAGTCTACTGATCTTTTCCTGGGTGTGGCTGGCCAACAGTAAATTCAAAATTGTTCCCACCTCTGAGTGTCTATCTGGGATTCACTCACATATCTGGCACTCAGTTGACTATTAGCCTACTGAGAAGTGAAAGACCCCATGAAACAGAGAAGATGTTTCCATTTGAGGTCATCTTCAATTAGCTCTCTGTATCAGTGGTCCCCAGGACCACTGCCCAGATTCAATGATTCTCTAGGAGACTCAGCATATGATGACACTCATGTCTATATATATATATATATATAAATTCATAGCAAAAGGATACAAAGAAAAATCAGTGAAAGAAGAGAAACATGAGGCAAAGCCCTGAGGAAATGAGGCACAAGTCACCAGGAGTCTTCCCTGAATAGACTCACATAAGCTGTGCCTGATTGCTCCAGCAATGAATTGTGACAACACACCTGAAATGCTGTCTACCAGGGAACTTCATCAGAAATTCAACACCTAGGGTTTATATGAGAGGCTGGTTATGTAAGCACCATCTGCCTGGCATAGACCAAAATTCTAAACTCAGAACAAAACCAGATGTTCAGCACAAACCATATCATTTGCCCAAATATTTTAGACACAGTGAGGTACTCTTATCAGTTAGGGTGGTAGGGACATTCGAGAAATCCAAGTTTTCAGATGCCAGCTCAGGGCTTATCTTGCAAGTAGGTCTTTCCAAAGATAGCAGTCTCAAGCCTTCTATGTTTAACTTTTTCTGGATACCGTCCCAGGCATGTTCTCCAGCTAAGGCTTGAGTTCCAAGAAGACAAGTGGAAATTCAAAAGGCCTCTTGAGGTCTAGAATAGGAATTGGCACACTCTAACTTCTGACATAATGTACTGACCAGAGAAAATACCAAGATTCAAGAGGTGAGAGCATGGGTTCCATTTCTTTATGGAGCTCTCATTACCAAGGACATAGTCACTGATTGGGACCATGAAAACAATCAATCTACCACATTCCCCAAACTTTAATACTCTGTCTTAGAAAGTTGTGAGAATAAAAAACAGAAAAAAAAAAAAAAGAAAAAAGAAAAAAGAAAGTTGTGAGAAGCTTATGATTGGCTCCCCTGCCTACCCAGGCAGCTCTGTTCCATTCCACAATGAGCTTCCATCACAAACACCTGCCACTATCACCTCTGGATACAATTCTTGTCATTTTTCCCAAAGCTAATTCTCAGCCTCAATTGAGAAACAATTATGGTGTCTCTCCACAAACATGAATGTGTTGGGCCCACTGTTCAGGTTCTTTAATTTCTTTCTTCACCCTTAATGCATAGGGATTTGCAATAGGACAGCTGCTATTTCTCAGGCATTTAGCAGATTGTGCCTTAGGCAATCCAGAAAGGATCTCCATCAACTCTATCTCCGGAGTGTGTATATCCCACTGATGAAGTACAGTCACTGTTACACCCAAGAGGTTTCTAACTCAACTGGGCTTAGTTCACTAAAGAACAGCCAAACCAAAGACTGATCCCATCTATGGGAGTCCAACTCTGTAACTTTCCAAGAGCTCATCCAGGGCTCCTTGGGCAGCTGGTAAGAATACTTCAGAGAAAATTTTAGAACAGTGCAGTACAGAACCCACATTCTGGGTCTCAGGGAGAGTAATGACATGCAAATTAGAAATAACTGATGCCTAATACTACTTCCTTTTGATATTTTCAGACTAACGATGAGCAGAGCATGTCATTAGTGGAAAGATTTTATGACTTTTATTGGTAAAATGGCACAGCTGTAACAGTTTCACTTTAGTGGACTACACAGTCTTAATACCCAAAATAGCAGATCTTAGCATGGACTTTAAAGGAACATTCCTCTTAGGACGCTTTCCCGGACAATATAATTTCTCCCCACGACATTTCCTTGGCAGGACAATCTGACCAACTTTGTCTCAGCCCAGACATGACAACACTAACTGTTCTTTCTCATGAGCTAATGAACTGTTCTCTCTGATTACCTTCTTCCCACATTCATTTGGCCTGACTTTTAAAGCTAATTCAACAATTTCATGCCTGATAGAATGATTTTGAATAGAGCATCATTCCTTTAAATGAATAAATGCTTATAATATTTTAAAGCTTGAAACTTGAGGGTGAATTTTTGACAGAAAGTCTATCATGCTGTTCAGAAACACTATATATGTATACTTTAGTATCCAAAGTAAAGAATGCACAATTGAAAAAATATTGGCATTTAATCAAAACTGGTATACTCACAGTTAAGTCTTCAAGAAGTGTAAAGGATGGAATACTTTTGTGTTATCTATATTGACAATTTTTTGTGCAATATTCTTTGTGAAGTTTGTCCAAAAGAAAGTATTTTGTCTGATTTTGTTTGAAGTAATAAATAGCTGGCTTACACTGAGTACTTAGTATAGGAAAGACACCATATAGAAGACTTTATATATTTTATCATTTATATCAAACACAAATAAAACAGCTTTGTTTAGGGGTGCTATTTTGCAGATGGAAAAACTAACACAAAAGTGTAGTGGCTTAATCAGGAATTCATTAATAATGAGCAACAAGGTCAGCACTGGAATTCAATCAGTCTGACTCAAAAGATCATATCTGACTTAAAATAGTATGCTTAGATACATATCAAATACCAACACACGGGTGCATATGTACCCGCCCCCACGCATATATTTAGAGTGTAATTGGATGTTTTCAAACCTAAAAAATTCTACCCCCAAAATGACTTTATAATCTTCAAAGCGATATTAGTTTGATTATATGCCATAAGTAGAATGAAACCACTTGCATATGTTATACTGACTAGAATATATACTAGAATGTCCCCTTGGATTCTAAGGCTTAAAAAAAGATTGTTGCTAAGATTTTATTTATTTTTTTTCCAAAATGATGATTCTTGGCAGACAGCATATGATTTTATTCACAGAAACATTGTCTTAGGGAACTTTCTCTGTAGGAAAAATTTGAAGAAAATTTATAGAAAACACTGCTCAAGAAACTTCCTTTTCGAGGCAGGCTGTTAGGAAGACTGGCTGTGTCAGAAAAAAATGCCTAAGAAAATGTTTCAGAATGAATCATGGAGACTTTCTCCAAAAGATTCTAATAAATATGAAGAACATACATCCTAATTTAGGGATGAATTTAACTTTATCCAATTGAATTTTAGTTAAAGGATTATCAGTTCAGTTCAGTCACTCAGTTGTGCCTGAATCTTTGCGACCCCATGGACCGCAGCACTCCACGCCTCCCTGTCCTTCACCAGCTCCTGGAGTTTACTCAAACTCATGTCCATCGAGTCGGTGATGCCATCCAACATCCTATAGTGGTTTCTGTGCTTCTTAACTAAATCTGTCAGGTCTTATCCGAGGAGTTCAGTAGTGGATGGCCTGAGTAGGGGCAATCCATTCTGATTAAACCAGAATAATCATGGGTAGGTTGCTCATAACCTGAGACACTACCAATCAAAATTTATTTTGAAAGTTAAAATATCTGTTTGGAGATGAGGGCAAATTAAAAGTGCATCTAGAGCCTACATTAGTTTTATTCATTTGTTGTAAAATCATCTTCCTATTTCAGATCCCTGGAAGAAACAGAAGCAGTAACCCTCAAGAAAGAACTTTGACTTGGAATTTCATCCATTCCCTACCCTACAGAATAGCCAAGGCTCAGAGCTATTGTTAAAGGAAGACTTCTAGTGTACAGGGCTCATGACTGAACATGAGCAGGGCTCCTGGAGCCAGGCGAGTGTTTATTTCTGGAGAGAGAAAGTAGCCTTCTTTCCACCTGTAGGTGGGGCAGAGTCCTTGAGATCACTACACACCACTAGAGGCCCAAAGGACTCTGCATGATACCATGGAGCCATTCATGATTCTAGACATATGTCAGGGTCAAGAAGAGAGGAAAAAGTTAGGAAAAATTTGACATTCTTGCAAAGCCCAAATTGGTGTCATTGTATCAACAATCTATGTAATATTGACTTAGTGCAGAATGAGTAGGCCCTTGAGAAGTGACCTATTGTACCGAAAACCTTTACCAAAACTTGCCCAAACTTCTCAATGTCACCAGCAAGAAGCCAGAAAGAAAATTCCAGATTAAGATTAGGGCTCTTCATGCCATATCCATTTTTCTTACTCCACTTTTTATCATTCTTTTCTGTTCTCCTTTGTCCTCTTCCTAAGATGATTTGTGTTTTTCTAATTCTGTCTCTTTCCAAAGTCCTTCTCTCCTAACACTTACTGCCAAAAAGTATCATTAAATGTGCTTTTCCATACTGGAACTGTGGGGGATACAAATCAGAAAAAAAAAAAAAAAGAGTTCTTAGCATGTTTTTCTCCTAGTATTTTCCTTTGCCCTTACAATGACTATTTTCAACCCTAATCTTTCCATGACTACTTCCTGGGCCAATTGCTCATTTCTGTCCCTGTCCCACCTTCAGAACTTAGAATTTGTAATTTGTGCTTAGGAGGATTCTGAAAAATAGTTTATCTGTCAACATTCAGGTCAGAATTCAATAGTCAGAAAGCAAGCATAAATAAACTCAGCTTCTTAGGGATGACCTTATACTAGGAAAGTCTAAGGCAAAGCACACACAACTTGGTTCCCCTCATTTATTTTTGCTCAGTTGCTAAGTCATGTCCGACTCTTTGCAACCCCATGGACTGCTGCATGCCAGGTTTCCCTGTCCTTCACTGTCTCCTGGAGTTTGCTCAGATTCATGTTCACTGAGTCAATGATGCTATCTAACCATTGCATTCTCCGCTGCTCCCTTCTTCTTTTGCCTTCAATCTTTCCCAGCATCAGAGTCTTTTCAAGTTGACTCTTTGCATCTGATGGCCAAGGACTGACTGGTGAATCAGCCAGACTCTCATTAATCACAGCATTTTGATGCACATTTAGGGGGTAATTTCAAAGAATAATTCTTTAGACAATGAGAATAAGTTGGACGAGTGTGCAGAAAACTCTTGAAGAACTACGGGTTGTACTCTTTGCTGCTCTAATCCTCGATGCATCTATTTAGATTCCTTTCCTAGGAACTTTGTCCTTGTCTACACAGAGGTTTTTTCCTCTGACTTCTAGAAATGTCAGTTTGTAATTCTAAAGGACCAAATGTTTGAAAACTGTGCTTGTAAAAATCTCCTTAGCCTTTGAGGTTTCCACTTTCCTAATTTGCTAAATAAGTAGCTTAAGTTAGGTCATTCTAATTTCTCAGCATAGTCCACATCTAGGGTTTGTTAGATGTTGAAGTGCTAACATTGATCTTATATTTGAGGATATGTCTATGAAAAGAAAAAAATCCACTCATTTAGATGAATCATGTGTGCAATTATAGCCACTCAGCAACTCAGACACCTAAGTAACTGTCAATTTTTTTATGGCTTTATGAACATTTTCTTATGAAAACATAGTTACAAAATTCTACTTTATATGCAGAAAAATAAACACATTTAGAATTTTGTTATCAATACACAGGAAGCTTAAAGGTGGATGGAGTTCAGTTTCTTCAAGTTCCTTTTATAGGAAGATATAATTAAACTAAATAAATTAGGCCCTTCCCATCACATCTCAATTTCTTTCACTTGCCTACACATTATGTGATCTTGGCTTAAAATTTAAAAATGTTTTCCATTGCTAGTCCTGTCTGAAATCACTACATATTCTGTTACAATTTCAATAATTAAATTTCATATAATTTCTCTTAATTTTTCCCCTTATAAGCATAATTCACTTTTTGCTGACTTATTAGGTATCAATTCAGAATCAAATCACTATAATAAATATGTTAGTAGTAATTTTCCTCTCTGAACACACTGACCGGTCAATTGCTACAATGCATGTCAGTATTTTCAATATAGCAGGATATTTTAATAAAATGAATACAGGGATTATGAAACAAAGAATTCCAGTGTTTGAAGAAACATTTAAAAGACAAATTATTATAAAAATCACCTCATCAATATTTTGACCAATGACCACAGGGCTTCATCTATAACACTTCCAGAACCTCGCAACTTCACTAAATAGTTCTGGTTGGTATGACTTTTTGTTGGACTGATAATTACATTTCTCTTTTTCATTTAAATGTTGCTTTCGGGGGTTAATCTTATCAACCCAAAATAACCTTAGCAATTTTTGATCAAAATAATTCCTCATGTATACCTATAGCGACAGCTATTCTCTATAACATTCCCCTTTGCAGAATGTTTATAGAAGTCTCCATAAAAAAAAAAAAAAGAAAACTAAACACAAATGATTTTTTTACATACATGTGTGTCAAAATTGTAATTCACATATTGAGAAGAAACATTAAACTTAAGGTCAGCACTAGGAAAACAGTAGAAAATAAAACGCACATTTGTTTTTAAGGGTAAATTTCTCATGTAAATATTCTATCACATATCTAAGTCCAATATTTTAGAATTTGAAAGTTTATCTTATAGTATTAATATAATCTAGATTGTTTTTAATATTTCCTACTAGAAAAATCAGTAATAAGCTTCATTTAATATAAAGCATTTACCATGTTATTTTATCTTTATGAGACAGGGATGGCTAATCCATTGTTTTGCAAAAAGGATTTCTTTTGGAGATGTGAGTGCTTGTTTAGTTTAGTCTAAAAATAACAAAGCTAATCTTACAAAGTATAATAGACTATTCCATTGGCTTTGCTACAACAAATGGAACAATAAATGACTTAGGATGTACTTGTTATTACAGAACAAAACATACAGTTAATGGGATGTGTCCTTAAGAGATAAGTATGACTCTTGTGACATTAATGAATTTAGTTTAGTCTCTCTGTGTGACAGACTCTCATACCTTTGTTTTGATTTTGTCATTGCTTTCTAATTAATTTTTCTGTTTGACAGGTAAATATTCTAGTAATGTGATTTCTATGCCTTTTATTTTTAAAAAGTGTGCCTCTATGCAGGATACAGCATGCTTGGGGCTGGTGCACGGGGATGACCCAGAGGGATGTTGTGGGGAGGGAGGTGGGAGGGGGGTTCATATTTGGGATCGCATGTACACCAGTGGTGGATTCATGTCAATGTATGGCAAAACCAATACAGTATTGTAAAGTAAAATAAAGTAAAAATAAAAATTTAAAGTATATTAAAAAAATTTAAAAAAAAGATTAAAAAAAAAAAGTGTGCCTCATTTCCTTGGGATGAAGTAATATGAGAAAAATAGGTGTTCCTTCCTGGCCTTCAAATTTGCTGGTCTTCTACTAAAGCTAATTTAAGTCATTAATGTATTATTTACATTTTTATGCTGAATTTATCTATAGTTTTGAACCATCGACCCCCACCCTCAAACTTCTACTATGCCTTTGCTTTCCCCCTTGAAAACCCTCTTCTATCCTGTACAAATTCACTTCGTATCTCTTTTGCCATGGTTCACACAGCCCCTAACGTGGACTGCTAATGCTCGTGGTCTGAGCAGCTATGTTTGTTTATATTTTGTTTCCCGTTTGTATCTGGTCCATGATTTACATAATTGTTCCTAACCTGAATTGCCTTGGCATTAGCAGTCAAATTGGCGAAGGATATTATCAACAAATTTCTCTGCTGACAGTAGATGTACTCAATTTGAGCCAAATTTTGGCAGTCAGTTACTGCTGCACACAACCTTGGGGTCAGTCCCTGCCCTTGTGTTCTTACGCAGGATCGCTGTGGAACTCAGCTTTGATGCAACTGTAGCTGAGCATGATCTCTGCGGAGGCTTTGGCATGGAAATCACTGACAACAGAACTTGGCTCAGGATTTGTTTAATCAGAGCACCTCTCATTGGACTACAGGAAAGAGGGAGGGAGAAAATAAAGAAAGGAGCCATCTGCCTATTTTGGGGTTGCCTGGCAGGACAAAAAGCTTGGAGTCCTATGAACAAAACAGAGTGTATTAAAGGAGATGTTAGGACTTGACATTAAAACACAGAAAATCTATATGACAAATTTAATTTCTGACCATAACAGCAAAAAGTTCATAGGGCAACAAATCAATAATTTTATTCATTTCTTGTGTATTTCTAAAGCTATGACAAACCTAGAGTGCATATTAAAAAGCAGAGATATCACTTTGCTGACAAAGGTCCATATATTCAAAGCTTTGGTTTTTTCCAGTAGTCATGTATGGATGTGAAAATTGGACCATCAGGAAGGCTGAGCGCCTTAAGAATTGATGCTTCCGAATTGTGGTTCTGGAGAAGACTCTTGAGAGTCCCTTGGACTGCAAAGAGATGAAACAAGTCAATCCTAAAGGAAATCAACCCTGAATATTCATTGGAAGGAATGATGCTGAAGCTGAAGCTCCAATATTTTGGCCTCCTGATATGAGGAGGTGACTCATTGGAAAAGACCCTGAAGCTGGGAAAGATTGAAAGCAAAAGGAGAAAGGAGGAGCAGAGAATGAGATGGTTAGACAGCATCACTGACTCAATTCAGTTCAGTTCAGTTGCTCAGTTGTGTCTGACTCTTTGCGACCCCATGAACCACAGCACACCAGGCCTCCCTGTCCATCACCAACACCCGGAGTTTACCCAAACTCATGTCCATTGAGTCGGCGATGCCATCCAACCATCTCATCCTCTGTCGTCCCCTTCTCCTCCTGCCCTCAATCTTTCCCAACATCAGGGTCTTTTCAAATGAGCCAGCTCTTTGCATCAGGTGGCCAAAATACCGGAGTTTCAGTTTCAACATCAGTCCTTCCAATGAACCCCCAGGACTGATTTCCTTTAGGATGGACTGGTTGGATCTCCTTGCACTGACTCAATGGACATGAATTTTAGCAAACTTCAGAAGATAGTGAAGGAGAGGGAAACCTGGCATGCTGCAGTCCATGGAGGGAAAACGTCAGACATGATTTAGCAATTGAACAGTATGTATTTCTAGAATAATAATTTATCCCTAAGTTCCCTTCTCAACACCAGTGTCAGCAAATGACTGATTTATTTCATCCAGTGGAAAGTCTCTCATATCCTTTACTCTTACACTCAAACTGTCCTTAGCTTTACACTTGATTTATTTTCCTTTTTATTGGAGATATAAAGATGCTTTTCTCTTAAATACAAGCTTGTTCTTTCCCTAATCTTCCAGGGTATAACTGTTTCAGTCATTGTCTCTTTCATTTTCCCTCTTCCTTTGTCTTTGAAATTTTAATTAGATTTTGATTGCTAGAAACAGAGGGTTACTGTGTTGGCTAAAAAACTCGTTCAGGTTTTCCTATAATATCATATGGGAAGAACCAAACGAACTTTTTTGCCTACCCAACACAAAGGATAACTCATGAGAAGGTAAGGCAGTCCATAGCATTATGAAAACAGGGTAAGTGAAAGGATATATGAGCAGTTATGAGCCTTGACCTCAGAAGGCAAGTCATGAATCTTCACTGGTGGTTCCCCCATCAGCTTGCTTTGCCCACTCTATCTGTGCTTTTTTTTTTTTTTTTTTAATCATTTTCTTCAGCTTTTTCTACCAACTGGCTCTTTCACTGTGGACCATGAACATTTTTTTTTTCTTCCCAAAGCTTCTAATTACTTGTATTTATGGCTTATTCACTTTCATGCATTGGAGAAGGCAGTGGCAACTCCAGTACTCTTGCCTGGAGAATCCCAGGGACAGGGGAGCCTGGTGGGCTGCCATCTATGGGGTTGCACAGAGTCAGACACGACTGAAGCGACTTAGCAGCAGCAGCAGCAGCATGGCTTATTCACAGTCTTTTCTTTTCAACCATGGTTCATTTTTATGGATTTGTCCAACCTGTAATCCCATCGCTAACTTTAGGATTCTATGCGTGATTTTACTTCAGATTTTGAAGATTAGACTCTACCTGATGGAACTCATACCTAATTGGATGGAAGTTTTGACAAAGATTGTGTCATAGGCTATGGTTACCTGGCTAAATGTTTGTCTTTGAGGCCAAATTTTAGTCCAGAATCTTGTTGCTGTTGCTTAGTCACTCAGTTGTGTGCAACTCTTTGCAACCCCATGGACTCCAGCACACCAGGCTTCCCTGTCTTCAGTATCTTCTGCAGTTTGCTCAAGCTCATGTCCATTGAGTCAGTGATGCCATCCTACCATCTCATACTCAGTCAGCCCGTTCTCCTCCTGCTCTCAGTCTTTCCCAGCATCAGGATTTTTTTCCAGTGAGTCCGCTCTTCCCATCAAATGGCCAAAGTATTGGAGCTTTAGCTTCAGCTTCAGTCCTTCCAATGAATAATCAGGGTTGATTTCCTTTGAGATCGATAGGTTTGATCTCCATGCTGCCCAAGAGACTCTCAAGAGTCTTCTCCAGCACCACAATTTGAAAGCATCAGTTCTCTGGTGCTCAGCCTTCTTTATGATCCACTTCTTACATCTATACATGACTGCTGGAAAAACCATAGTTTTGACTCTGTGGACCTTTGTTGGCCAACTGATGTCTCTGCTTTTTAATATGTTGTCTAGGTTGGTCATAGCGTTCTTTCCAAAAAGCAAGCTTCTTTTAATTTCCTGTCTGCAGTCACTATCCAGAGTGATTTTGGAGTGCAAGAAAATAAAGTTTGTCACTGTTTCCACTTTTTCCCCTTCCGTTTGCCATGAAGTGATGGGACCAGATGCCATGATCTTCATTTTTTCAATGCTGAGTTTTAAACCAGCTTTTTTACTCTCCTCTTTCACCTTCATTAAGAGGCTCTTTAGTTCTTCTTCACTTTCTACCATTAGAGTGGGGTCACCTACATGTCTGAGGTTGTTGGTATTTCTCAGGCAATCTTGATTCCAGATTGTGCTTCATCCATCACATGCATGGAAAATTCATCCATACATTTCACATGATGTACTCTGCAAAGAAGTTAAACAAGCAGGGTGACAATATCTATACTCATTTTCCTATTTTGAACTAGTCCTTTGCTCCATGTCCGATTCTAACTGTTGCTTCTTGGCCTGCATACAGGTTTCTCAGGAGGCAGGTAAGGAAGTCTAGAATTCCCATCTCTTGAAAATGTCCAGTTTGTTGTGATCCACACAGTCAAAGGCTTTAACGTAGTTGGTGAAGCAGAGGTAGATATTTTTCTGGAATTCCCTTGCTTTCTCTATGATCCAGTGAATGTTGGCAATTTGATCTCTGCTTCCTCTAAATCCAGAGGAATCTAAATCTGCCTTTTCTAAATCCAGCTTGTACATCTGAAAGTTCTCAGTTCGTGTACTGTTAAAGTATAGCTTGAAGGGTTTTGAGCATTACCTTGAAAAGGAGTACGTCAAGGCTATATATTGTCACCCTGCTTATTTAACTTATATGCAGAATACATCAGGAGAAATGCTAGAATGGAAGAAACACAAGCTGGAATCAAGATTGCTGGCAGAAATATCAATCAGATATGCAGATGACACCACCCTTATGGCAGAAAATGAAGAGGAACTAAAAAGGCTCTTGATGAAAGTGAAAGTGGAAAGTGAAAAAGTTGGCCTAAAGTTCAACATTCAGAAAACGAAGATCATGGCATCCAGTCCCATCTCTTCATGGGAAATAGATGGGGAAACAGTGGAAACAGTGTCAGACTTTATTTTTGGGGGCTCCAAAATCACTGCAGATGGTGATTGGAGCCATGAAATTAAAAGACGCTTACTCCTTGGAAGGAAAGTTATGACCAACCTAGATAGTATATTCCAAAGCAGAGACATTACTTTGCCAACTAAGGTCCGTCTAGTCAAGGCTATGGTTTTCCCAGTGGTCAGGTATGGATGTGAGAGTTGGACTGTGAAGAAGGCTGAGTGCCGAAGAATTGATGCTTTTGAACTGTGGTGTTGGAGAAGACTCTTGAGAGTCTTTTGGACTGCAAGGAAATCTAACCAGTCCATTATGAAGGAGATCAGCCCTGGGATTTCTTTGGAAGGAATGATGCTAAAGCTGAAACTCCAGTACTCTGGCCACCTCATGTGAGGAGTTGACTCATTGGAAAAGACTCTGATGCTGGAGGGATTGGGGGCAGGAGGAGAAGGGGACGACAGAGGATGAGATGGCTGGATGGCATCACGGACTTAATGGGCATGAATTTTAGTGAACTCCAGGAGTTGCTGATGGACAGGGAGGCCTGGCATGCTGCGATTCATGGGGCTGCAAAGAGTCAGACATGACTGAGCGACTAAACTGAACTGAACTTGCTAGCATGTGAAATGAGAGCAACTACATGGTAGTTTGAACATTCTTTGGTTTTGCCCTTCTTTGGGATTAAAATGAACACTGACCTTTTCCAGTCCTGTGGCCACTGCTGAGTTTTCCAAATTTGCTGGCATATTGAGTGCAGCACTTTAAGAGCATCATTTAAAAAAATAATTTTTTTTTTTTTTTACTTTACAATATTGTATTGGTTTTGCTTCTCAGCTGGAATTCCATTACTCCCACTAGCTTTGTTTGTAGTAATGTTTCCTAAGCCCCACTTGATTTCACACTCCAGGATTTATGGCTCTAGGTGTGTGACCACACCATCGTGGTTATCTGGGTCATGAAGACCTTTTTTGTATATGTATAATTCTTCTCTGTGTTCTTGCTTCTTCTTAATCTCTTCTGCTTCTGTTTGGTCCTTGCTGTTTCTGCCCTTTATCAAGCCTATCCTTGCATGAAATGTTCCCTTGATATCTTTAATATTGATACCTAAGGCCATGGAGAAGATCAACTAGTTTCATTTATTTCCATCTGTGCATATTTTCATGCTGGTTTTTGAGTGTATGTTTGTTTTCTCCTCTGCCATCAAATTCGCACTTTCCTAACCACGGTCTCGGAGAAGGCAATGGCACCCCACTCCAGTACTCTTGCCTGGAAAATCCATGGACGAGGAGCCTAGTAGGCTGCAGTCCATGGGGTCGCTAAAAGTCAAGGCATGACTGAGTGACTTCACTTTCACTTTTCACTTTCATGCATTGGAGAAGGAAATGGCAACCCACTCCAGTGTTCTTGTCTGGAGAATCCCAGGGATGGTGGAGCCTGGTGGGCTGCTGTCTATGGGGTTGCACAGAGTCAGACATGACTGAAGCGACTTAGCAGCAGCAACCACTGTCTAATTCATCTTGAGATCAACATTTAAGGGACATCATGATATTCAGTGGGCTTACCTGGTGGCTCAGTGGTAAAGAACCCACCTGCCAGTGCAAGAGACATATGTTCTATCCTTGGGTCAGGAAAATCTCCTGGAGAGGGAAAGGAAATGACAACACACTGCAGTATTCTTGCCTGAGAAACCCCATAGACAGAGGAGCCTGGGAGGCTACATTCCATGGAGTCAAAAATGAGTTGGACACAACTTGGTGACTAAACAACAAGATATTCAGTAATCAAGATAAATTGTATTATCCTGCACTATTTTTTTTAATATCAAAATTCACACACAAATCCACGGTGAACAAAATGTCAAAAATTTTTCCTGGTTTTTCCTTCTCTCAGGCTCTCTCATGGCTTGGCCTGGCACTGACTGCAACTACTCCAACTAAAAGAAAATACAATTTAACCCTCTTTAATTATAGTTTTATTTCTTCAGTCTTTCTTGAAAACTAAATCTATTTGCTTAGAGTCTATTTCTCGGAAATTTGTTTTGGAATAGTAATACTTGGAAATTTATTTCCATATGATCACTGGTGACTTCCTCATTCAGAGCAAACTCGGTGATTATATATAGGTGAAAAACTTGTCACTAGGTAGACTGGTGGATATTACCAAAGTTGGGAATGCAATTGAAAGGGGAATGATTCAAGCCACAGGAAAAATTAAAAAATTTTGGAACAATTGTGTGAAATAGAGTTTGCTGCTGCTGCTAAGTCGCTTCAGTTGTGTCTGACTCTGTGCAACCCCATAGACGGCAGCCCACCAGGCTCCTCTGTCCCTGGAATTCTCCAAGCAAGAACACTGGAGTGGGTTGCTATGTCCTTCTCCAATGCATGAAAGTGAAGAGTGAAAGTGAAGTCGCTCAGTCGTGTCCAACTCTTAGCGACCCCATGGACTGCAGCCTATCAGGCTCCTCCACCCATGGGATTTTCCAGGCAAGGGTACTGGAGTGAGTCGTCATTGCTTTCTCCAAAATAGGGTTTAGGTTATCAGAATAAAGTTCAGGGCTACAAGAAAACTTAAGTTTTCTCTTGTAATTGTCACACACACCCCTCCCCCCTTGCCGATCATCACTCTTGACCTCTGTAGGACTCAGTGATTTAGACTGGTCTCTACTATTGGAAATTTCTCCTGGGATACCAAGGTTCCCATCACGATTCCCTCCTACCTCTCAGTGACTGCCCTTTATCCCTTTTATTGCCACTGCATCTTTCTTCCACTCCCTCAAGGAAAGAGGAAGGTAAGGTTCATTCCTTGGCTGTCTTTTTCTTCATCATCACATTCCCATTCACCCTCACAGTGCAATCTTCATCCCTCTAGTGAAAGTGAAAGAAAGTGAAAGTTGCTCAGTCGTGTCAGTGTCTTTGTGACCCCATGGACTATACAGTCCATGGAATTCTCCAGGCCAGAATACTGGATTGGGTAGCCTTTCCCTTCTCCGGGGGATCTTCCCAACCCAGGGATTGAACGTAGGTCTCCTGCATTGTAGGCAGATTCTTTACAAGGTGAGCCACAAGGGAAATCCAAGAATATTGGAGTTGGTAGCCTATCCCTTCTCCAGCACATCTTCCTGACCCAGGAATAGAAGTGGGGTCTCCTGCATTGAAGGTAGATTCTTTATCAACTGAGCTATCAGGGAAGCCCTCTAGAGACCCCTCTAGAGAGGGAGATTCCTCCAGAAAACACACAGCCAATTCTGAACTTCCCTAACAACTCTTATATTTGTCTCTTGCTCACTGTTTCACTATCACACCCTCATACGCATCTATCTCCCCAAACACCTAGGCCATCTATTCAGCATGTAAAAATGTTTGGGTGTTTAGCTCCAAAATCATTCTTTCTTTTCTGTTTCATTGAAAGATATTGATGTTTTTATTTGCTTGAGAGGAGTGAAATACTATAACATTTCATTTGTATATATTTTTTTATCAGGAAGTAGTAGCTTCACTGGATTATTTGCTAAAGGTTCTGAAATATCATGAAAAAATAGACCATAATTGAAAACTCCCCTTTCTGACAGGCCATGCTATCTTGTGGAATAATACAAATTACAAGCCTATAGTACCTTGAAGAAAGTAATGGTCACTAACAGTCACTTCCATTACAGTTTACAGAAAAACTGAAAAGAATGTCTTGGCCAACCCAAATGATGAAGAAAGTGATTGCTTATATGAACCAAAGATTAAATGGAGATAAAGGGAGGCGATGCTCAGAGTTGGGTGACAGTACTGAGCTTAGAGTGTTAAGCTGGGAGGGCAGGCAAGATGAAGGTGTGTACCTCCTCAGCTCTGCTCTGTGGCTGCCCTGATTTGGTGGAGCTGTGTTTGCGCTGGGTGCGAAAGGATTCTCATTTTTAGCGGTCTTTAGGGCACAGTGGGAACTGGCGTAGAGACCACAAGAACTGGTTATCCATGTCTGGTTACCATCTTGCCTTCTCAAGCGCAAGCGGATCTCAGGACTTTGGGGAGACAAAAACTTTCTCATTAGAAAAAGGATTATATTTCATCTGTCATGAAACTATTGCTACACATTCAAAAAGTGGTTAGAAAGGAATTTGAAATTGTAAACCACCATTGGAAGGAAGAGCAATAAAGACTATGGAGATTACTTAATTAAAAAACGACTGCCACAGTATTTGAAGAGAACAAAGCTGGCCATGAATATAAAGAGGCAGCTGCTTTTTTCTTTGTGGGATTTTTTAAAAAATTAGCTTAACATATAACACTGTTTAAGTTTGGATGGACATGAGTTTCAGCAAACCCCAAAAGATAGTGAAGGACAGGGAAGCCTGGTGTGTTGCACGTCCAAGACTTGGACATGACTGAGCGACTGAACAATGACAAAGTTTAAGGTGCACACATGTGGATTTGTTACGTTTACTATTGTAATATGATTGCTACTGGAGCCATAGCTATCACCTCTGTGGTGTCACATAATTGTCCTTTTTGCGGCAGGAATAATTAAGCTCTAATGGCACCCCACTCCAGTACTTTTGCCTGGAAAATCCCATGGGCGGAGGAGCCTGGAAGGCTGCAGTCCATGTGGTCGTGAAGAGTGACTTCACTTTCACTTTTTGCTTTCATGCTTTGGAGAAGGAAATGGCCACCCACTCCAGTGTTCTTGCCTGGAGAATCCCAGGGACGGGGGAGCCTGGTGGGCTGCCGTCTATGGGGTCTCACAGGGTCGGACATGACTGAAGCGACTTAGCAGCAGCAGTCTCCTAGCACCTCTGATGTTTGTAACACAGCAGTGTTGTCTGCAATCACTATACTGTGTATTAGACCTCCAGAACTTTTAACTATTAGTTGCAAGTTTGTGCCTCTGAGCAACATCTGTTTTATTCCTGCACCCGTGGTAACTGTCATGCTACTCTGTTTTTACAAGTTCTCCTTTTTTTAGATTCCACATGTGAATGATATCATACAATATTTGTCTTTTTCTGGCTTACCACCCTCAGCATAACATCTTCGTCTATGCTAGTGTGCATGGCAGGAGGAACTTGGTGGAGAGAGAATGTGAGGCAGTAGTGGGAAGGTTGCCAAGAGAATTCTTTCTCTAGAGATAGCTAGAAAGAACATAAATAAATAAAACAGTGATTCATTCTTGGTGATGCTACAAACCTTGTCCAGCAAGACTTATTTACATAGGAGAGAGGCCTGTGGTGACCCAGTTGTTTCTGAGAAAGTATAAAAACTATTGGATTGAGCCCTAATTTGACTCATGTTATCGCTCCCTAAGATTGTCGGTTTTTTTTTTTTTCCTTTTGTAAACTTAAAAGAGAAAGACACATAAACTTAAGAGGGTCAGGAACTGATATGAGATGATGGTCAGTATCCAGAAATTGGTTTCTAACTTTTCAAGGAACTGTTTATCACACTAATTTCTCAATCTTTGGAACACATGGTGTTTCTAATTGAAGATTTCTGAACAAAGACATATGTTTCTCATTCACTCAGATAAATCATATGCAAGCCATATCCTGAAGGACATTGTGTTTTTAATAAAATAATCTACAACATAGTCTCTCTCCCTTTCTTTCTGTATCTATGGAGAGTATACGTCAAAGGTTCCAGAATATTTTGACGTTTTCTTATATAAGTAAATACAGTATATATTTCCATTTGTTTCCGAGTATTCCCATGAAATTATGTCAGAATTAGATTTCAGAGTTTGAGCACATAAGAAATAATGTCATGATTGCACATGTTTTCTTCTTTTGACATTCATTTGATGCTTTCTTATGATAATATTTAAAAATGACAGCTTCCTGTTTGCCAAGCTGATCAAAAGATGTCCTTTCTTTGACCTAAGTCCTCCCTTAAAATGATTCCAAATTTTAAGAAGAAAAGAGTCACAAATGTGCCCTGATGTGTCCTTATCAATTCACTGGTGTGGGGGCTGATGGTGGCAGGGCTTTCCTTCCTTTGACCAAGGTTGGAAATGTGAAATTACATAGCACATTGAGAAAGGATTCCAGTGGTTGGAGGCAAGGGTCTTTTCCAGGAAAGGAGTATGGCAGCTACTCATGATGCCTTTCTTTTTGCTGAGAGCTAGAATTTAAGTTGACATACATAGTGTGACTTCTATGGTCTCCACCTACTCCTAATTGTAAACTAGTGTTTGAAACACCATCTTAGAGATTCTGTTAAAAAATACAATAGCAGGAGGAGGGGTAGTTTTAAATCCTGAAAAGTCTGATGGTTTCCTTTTTTATTGATTATTTTTTTGCTATTGTAGAGCAGTTGCTACTAAGATGTGCTGTCTCCAGTGCCTCAAAGACATGGTAGGGCTTCCCTGGTGGCTCAAATGGTAAGGAATCAGCCTGCAGTGTGGGAGGCCCAGGTGTGATCCCTGGGTAGGGAAGATACGCTGGAGAAGGGAATGGCAACCCACTCCAGTATTCTTCCCTGGAGAATCCCATGGACAGAGGAGCCTGGTGGGCTACAGTCCATGGGGTAGCAGGGAGTCAGACATGACTGAGCAACTGACACTATACACTGCTAAAACGATTCCAGTTTAAGAAATACTGACCTGGAAATCTATAAGCCATGTCCTTAAGCATTATAAACGGACATTTTTTTTATGTATTAGCATCAAGCCTAAGCTGCCTCAGACCTACCCAAAGATGCTTAGACAGCTACACAGGTAAACATACTGTTTACACACACAGAGAACCACAAACCCACTTACACATGCTCATAAACACACCTTCCACAAGAAAGGTTAAAAATCTCCAGTCCATGCCCTTTTCTCATGTCTATTAGCTCTCTGGCCTGAGCCATCATCTTCCCTGCAGTAATCCTTTGGTGAAGAACCTGATACCCAGAGTCAGACTGGATGACTCTGGATGACCTTTGGCAGCTCGCTTCCATTTTCTCATGTGTTAAGTATTGTTATTATTACGACCTGCCTGAAAGGTTAGTCGCAATCGATTATTCCATGCAAAGTACTTAGAACAATGCCAGTGCTCAAGAAATACCACCTGCCCTTACTGGGGACTTTGTTGGTTTCCTACTGCTGCTGTAACAAATTATTACTAACTTAGTTGCTTAAAACAACATTTTTATAGGTCGGAAGTCTGACATGGATCTCACCAGGCTAAGGTCATGGTATTAGCAGAACTGCATTTCCTTCCCTTAGGGAGAAATGTATTTCCTTACCTTTTTCTGCTCTAGAGACCATCCACACACCTTAGCCCAAGACTCCCCTGTTCCATCTTCAAAGCCAGCAACGTTGCATCTCTCTCACCCTCCTTCCATCCTCACATCTTTATTTGACCACAGCTGGTGGAGGTTCTCTGCTTTTCAAGGACTTGTGTGATTATCCTGGGTCCATGCGGTTCATCCAGAACACTCCGGAGGTCTGTGACCTTAATCACCTCGACAAAGTCCCTTTCTCCTTTTAAGGTAACATAGTCACAGCTTCCAAGTTTGGGATATGGGCATCTTTGGGAAGGAGATCATTGTTCTCCTTACCCCCATGGAAGTGTTAACGATGATAAATCCGAATGAAAAATGTGAATGTATTCTTACCACATTATGTGTCCTTTATGTTTCCATTCATCCATTCATTTAATGCTATAATAGGTCAGGCTTGGTGAGTAAGTCTGTACCCTCACAGAGTTGACAGCCTTAAAGATCTGTGCTAATATCCAGATTCAAAATGTACAGCAAATTAGACTTGCTATAGTGTGTGTGTGTGTGTGTGTGTGTGTGTTAGTTGCTCAGTTGTGTCCTAGTCTTTGCAACCTCATGGACTGTAGCCTGCCAAGCTCCTCTGCCCATGGGATTCTCCAGGCAAGAATACTGAAGTGGGTAGCTATTGCCTTCTCCAGCAGATCTTCCTGACCCAGGGACTGAACCCTGGTTTCCTGCATTGCAGGCAGATTCTTTACTGCCTGAACCACCAGGGAAGCCCTTGATATAGAGTAGACATGCACAGTTTAGAAGATCTAGATATTGCACATTCACTGATTTATTTTTTCAGTCACTCAACAAATATCTATCAAGTGCTTAGCCTGTAAAGGCCACTCCACAAAAGGAAATCTCGATTTCTGACAAGCGTTCAAAGCTAAAAGCTGTGACATCATCCTTTCTCAAACAAACCCACTCTTATAAACATCCCAGAAGAGGCTTCAGGAAGACTTCTCAAGAGAAGGGTTGTTAACCTAGGGCATGCGTGGTGGCTCCGAGAGTCTGGGGCTTCCTGGCAAACACATGCAAAACTGTGCTTGTCTGTGTGTTTGCGGGGGAGGGGAGCTGCTTCACTGCTTTTATCGAGTTCAACAAGGAGTCAATGTTCCACCAAAGATGAAGCGTGTAAACCCCAAGGTATTGCGGTTTGTGACGTCAAAGATCTTCCTGCTTTGTTTCTGCATGTGGCACAAGCGGCTTTAACGTGGGGCTGAGTGAATGACGCTGTCAGTGACTTGGATTCCTTTCTCGAGTTGGCGTCACAGCATCACTCTTGCTTACCGTCATGATGAATTCTCTTCTGTCCACTCAGTTCTTATGCTGTGAAGGGTCACAACTGTCTGTACTTAACCCGCGTACCACGTGACAAAAGGAGATTCAGAGACAGACACGGCAGAGCTTGCAGATTAGCTCTGAAGGCTCCTTTGCCTTTCTGACTCTGGCAAATCGCCTTTTTGAGAGTCCTACTCCATCAGTTATCTCCTTTGAGTTGTATACTGTGAATCGTGTGAAAAAGGGTATCAGAAAGGGGTGGAATGAGGACCATATTTAAAGCAAGGAACTATATAGCAGAGGATGAGATGGCTGGATGGCAATATTGACTCAATGGACATGAATCTGAGTAAACCCTGGGAGACAGTGAAAAACAGGGAAGTCTGGAGTGTTGTAGTCTATAGGGTCACAAAGAGTCAGACACGACTTAGCAACTGAACAAGAAGCTTCTTACAGTAAAAAAAAAAAGTCAATCAGTTGGAGAAAGAAGTAGATGAAATGATGTTCTTCTAGATGGATTGAATAAAGAAGCACTCCCTTTTTCCATTCCCCCCCCTTTTTTTTTTAAAAAAAGCTACATATTAGAAATAAGCATTGCTTCTTTCAAAGAATATACTTGATTCTTGCAGGTCAAGGCCAGCTGTGGGTGGTTTGTTCTGGGCTCACATTTAGGAACGCCTCCAATTCAGACACCGCAGACCCACCTCCTTAACTGTTTACTCTTTCCTCCTTGCCTCTGTTTCTGAGAAAAGCTTGATGATAGAATGTGCAGCTCCCTTTCTGGATATTTCAGTAGTCCTGGGTGGAAGGTGCTGTTGCCCACTCCAGCAGCCCTTTCCCCGTCAGACCCCAGAGTGGAAGGAGCCAGACTGCTTTTTAATAGCCCCTACCAAGCTCTTGGATGTCCCAGGCTATAGAAGTCTAAAAGTGGGCAGCAGGGGGGTGATGGGCTATATGGAGTTATGCAGGCACGGGGCTTATAGGCTCTGGTACTTGGGTTGTGAGCCGAGATAAATCATGGCTTTGGTATGTACTTTTTGCTTCTTTGATTAAAAGAGTTCCCTTGTCTCTCCTTCCTAGTCTCAAGCTTCACTCCATTGCTCACTGCATTCCCCTGCTTCCACCCAACACCATCTACTTAAATTCTCTGAAATTGGCAAGAGAAGAAGTTATGACTTTGTCCATTCATTTTGTGACTTAAAATCCATCTTCTTTCACTGGAGCTGATGGTATCAGATAGAGGCAGACAGAGAAGGTTAGATGACCCTTAACTATCATCTTCAGACTTGCTTTCTGAGTGACCTAGTTGAAGAGGGTGAATACAATTTGTAGATTAGCCATGATTTTATAGTACTTGAGGATTATGAAGATAAAAGGGCAGCGTATATCCTGCATTTTAAATTAGGAATTGACTGTACATCCTGGATGAATTCATTTTTATAGAGGACTTCTGATTTACTCTATGCTCCTTCTTTAATGTTGTCCTCTGTCTTCACCATCACGTGATCACGCCTGTTGTTACTTTCGTTTTAATCCATCCAGAAAGTTTCTAGGAGACAGAAAAAGGGAAGATGCAAATTTGGGAGTTCACTATCATCTAGTTACATAACCCATAGAAAATAGATCTGTGCAAATAAAGACACAGATAAGTACACAACCAGGTCAGGGTCCCACGCTCTGTTCGAATTCTGTTTTCTCATTAGTGACCTTCTCGTGACAGAGCCCTGGAGAAGGACTGTGGGTCTCAAACATCTCAACATTGGTTGAGAGCCAGAGCAAAGGTTCGGGAGAAAACTACTGTGAAACAAGGATGCGATTATTTCAAATTAAAAGCAGTTACACGATTAACTTTGTGTCCCCATCACCAAAGCCTCGGGACATGTTGGAAAACTCCAGTGATTCACTGCCGTTCATATATTCTGTTTGGTAACAAAACTTTTAAAAAGAAAATGTCATGGTCCTGAATTTCCCTACGTGTACAGTTCATGATTTGAAACAGTACAAGGAAAAAAAAATCTCCATGGAAATTGAATGCGTTGGCAAACTAGAGATTATCAAAAGAGAAAGAAAATGATGGGAATATTTTACAGCTGCTGGTGGGGAGAATTATGCAGCTTTCCACTATGCAAAGTTTTGTAATTGTAACTTCTTGATACCTTTTAAGGAGAAAATACTGCCGGCTGCAACTTGAGAGCTTTTATGAGAACCATGAAAGAGTTTTTCCTTCACTCACATCTGTCTTCATTTGCTGGGTGTACACTGTAGGTTTCATGCCTGTTAGCTAAATCTAAGACATTAAAGACTTGCTTAAATCAAGCAAACGAATGTATCCTTAAACCATAATGTTTTTATAAAGTTAGGGAAGAAGAGACTTACACTTAACTATTTAGTCTTTATTATTTGCTTCTGTTGTTTACAATAGTAAATGAGCAGAAATATCAGTATATGCAAAATCATAGACTTTAAACCAGTCTTAAAGTCTTCAAGATCATTTGAGTGAGAAAAAGAATCACATTTCAAGTGACATTTCAGATATCTTCACTATGTTTACCTATCTAAGTAGCTAGACAATTACCTCAAATTGTGTTTCTGTTTTTTAATTTTTTGGGGGGGGGTTCTTTTTATGCTCAGGCAGTTAGTATCATGGAATCATAGAAATTTTGGTTTATGACATTTTCATCAGGATTTCAAACATGTTTCCACACCACAATCTTTGCTATTGCATTTTAGTTGCTCATCAATATTTTCTCACCAGCTGAATTTTCTAAAATACCAATATTTTCTATAGAAATTCATCCATTAACACCAGAGGCATGGCAGATTAAGTCAGAACCATGTGGTGGATACATGCTGATTTACCTTTGGTGACTATCCCATAGTTTTTAATCTCTCAGACATATGTGTTATTAGATCAGATTTAACATACAAACTAATAGAATGAAAACTGAAAACCTGAATCAGTTACCAGTCAGCCAGATCTTGGGTGCTATAAATACTCAGTCACAAATCATTATGTATTGAAAACATAGTTCTATGAGAAAATAGTCTAGAGATTTGTGGTTATGCAGGCATTGAGGATAAAGATTCTTCTTGAAGGGATAGCATTTCTTTGCTGAAATGAAATACCATGTAAAATATAACTGACAGTGTAATTTGAGTTTTGATATTCTGATTTTCCACTGTACCATGCAGTATGTGGGATGTTAGTTTCCCTACCAGGAATTGAACTCATGCCCCAGGCATTGGAAGCACGGAGTCTTAACCCCTACACCACCAGGGAAGTCACTGATTTTTGTTTCCATATTGGGTAGTGTTTACATTGTTATTCATGTTTGAATCTAACAAATATGCCCATTGCAGAATATCTTATACAGTTCCCTGGTATAGGATGACTTTAACTCTGGAATTCAAAAACTGTCTTAGAATATTTGTAAAACTCAGCAATTATATCTCAACAATCATGCAATTCAGACACCTATCCCTAAGTTCCTCCTCACTCTTCCCAGTCTTCCTTCCGTTATTCTTGTCTTGCTTCCATATTCTTCCCTTCCTCCTTCCCCTTCCAGCTTTAGCATACCTCGCTCCCTAGTTACTTTGTGAATTCAGAAAAACTTTTTTGTTTTCTTCTGAAGCCAAGTAACATTTCTTAGTTTGACAAGGTGCAGTTAGGCCAGCAGCTGCAGAAAGTATTGTGCACCTGCCTTTATTCATCTTTGAACATACTTTCAAAGTTGCTTTTGTAATCTTGCGTGGCCGCCCTTTCATTTCCTTTCCTGCTTCACTTTCTCTCTCTTTTTCACACTTTCCCACAGATGCCTTCCTCTGACTTAGCAAAGAATATTTCATAAAAACAAACCATAAATGCAAAGGTGAAAAATGATTTTTGGAGCATTATATTCTGTCCAATTTTTAAAATCATCTGTAAATATAGTGTCTCAGATTCCCCCACCTTTCTGTTTTTAGAATTGCTTCTTGTTTTTTATATTCCCTGATAGCTCAGTTGGTAAAGAATTTGCCAGCAATGCAGGAGACCTCATTTTGGTTCCTGGGTTGGAAAGATCCCCTGGAGAAGGGAAAGGCTACCCACTCCAGTATTCTGGTCTGGAGAATTCCATGGACTGTATAGTCCATGGGGTCACAAAGAGTTGGACACGACTGAGTGACTTTCACTTTTACTTTGATGGCATCGATTGTACTTTTTCTCCAAACTGACCACATTAAGAGTATCCTTTAGAGTCTGCCCAGTCTCTTCACAGATTCTCTGTGGAAAATTGTGCCTATCTATAACCTTTTGGTTTTCTCCTTCTTGATAGGAGACTAAAAACTCCTGAGACACACACCTAAGATGCCTATTTAGTTAAGCAAATTTTTGCTGAATATTCTCAAATGTCATGACTTAAAACAGCAGTCCCCAAACTTTTTGGCATCAGGGACTAGTTTCATGGAAGATAATTTTTCCAGAGACTTGGGGGATGCAGTGGGGTGTTTGGGGGTGATTCAAGTGCATTGCATTTATTATGCTGCTGCTGATCTGATGGAAGGAGGAGCTCAGGCAGTAATGTGAGTGGTGGGGAGCAGCTGTAAATACAGATGAAGCTTTGCTTGCTTAGCCACCACTGCTGTGCGGCCCAGTTCCTTACAGGCCACGGATCAGCACCAGTCTGTGGCCCAGGGCGTTGGGGACCCCTGGTTTAAAAGAATTAATGCAACCAGTCATGGTACAACTAATTCATTGAACTCTAGTCCCTGGTTGACTGTCAGACAATCAGGAAGGGCTCAGTACCTGAATACCAAGTATATGAACTGATTTAGGTTCATTCAGAGAAATAATTTCAGAGTGCATCTGAGTGGTTCTGGCATCAGTGAGCTCAAGGTCTTGAGTCAAACAAAATGAGGCATTATTGAGCAAATACCTAGCCCCTGCCATAGAGCTGAGTGCACAGTAAATGGTCCTTGAGCATTTGATGGATGAAACTCATTTCCCATTCTGACTCTGTCTAAGATGTCTGTAGTCTATTGACACAACCTTTTGCCTGTCAAGGGATTCTAATTAATGCCAACAACTCTTGTCAAAAAAGCAGGGGCAAAATTCAAAATATTTATCAGTTGGTATGCGATGTGCTTCAACCAGTCAGGATCAGCGCTGGCTATAAACAACCCAGACAGCTGTATCAGGGCTTACCTGCTAAAAATCAGCACTGCTCGTGAGCCCTGCCCTATCAAACTTTCCTGGATTGTCTAGGGATCTCTAAGAGGCTGTTCCTTCTGGCTATGCAAGGATCTAGCCCCTACACAATTTTCCTTTTTTGCCAGCCATCTTAGAAAAATTCCTGGGAGATTTGTCAGAATCTATGTAATCATCATTAATTTAGCAATTCTCAAAGGTAACCTAGAGTTCATCCAGCTGCAGTTTATTCCATTGATCGCAATAATCCACCCCACCCAGAACGTTCCTCATGAAAGGAATCTTCCTGGAGTGGCCATCTGGATCGTATTATCCTAATCAGAGTGTGTGGCGCGTACAAGGTGCAGACACTCTTTCCACTGCAGAGTCAGGCTCCCTCATTCCTGATGTGCTTTCTCCTTTCCTTTCACGTCCCTCCTTTATCTGTGCTGAATGGATATTTGATGGCGTTCCTGAAATTAAAAAATAGAACTGCAATAAGTTCTATTTTTTCTGTGTAACATACTTGTCTGAATGTTGCTACTCTGTTTTATATCCTGTGGGCCGGGAGAGGGGCTAAAGTGAAAAAACAGAACCCTTGCTACTTAGAGATAATTATGTAAACTGGAAAACCTGCAACTCCAGATTGTTGTTCAGTTGCTAAGTAGTGTCTGACTCTTCACGATGCCATGGACTTCCCCGATGCTGGGCTTCCCTCTCCTCTGCTACTTCCCAGAGTTTGCTCAAGTTCGTATCTAGCCCCAGTTTAGACGTGTCCTATTTGCCAAGTTGCAGGCTACTGGCCTCCAATTTAGCTTACACTTTTTCTCTATGCTTAATTTCCAGGGCTTTTTACACAGATATCTACATATTTTCATAGGTACATGTAAATAAACACCTTTGATGATCAATAGCAAATAATGAATGTGAAAATAAAAAGTTACTGACCAACATGAACTGACAACTGGGGTATTCAAAGATCTCTATTTTTGGTGCTTCTAATTTAATATCACTACCACCATGGAATTTTGATTCCCTTATGCTTGTTTATAACTTAGATAAGGGATAAAAAATAACATTTACCAAGTGCCAATCAGTTAATATGTTAGGATATTTTTATCCCCATGTCTATTGCCATGCTATAAAAAGAAAAAAAAAAAGGGCAATAAATGATAATATGGTGTTCTGTCTTTCAAATTAATGTGTTCCCTTCCAGGATTCCAAGTAATTGATGAGTATTTCATCTTTGTTCTGTGCCAACAGGATGATCAAGCAAATATTGGGGGCTATTTTTTAGGTCATTTTTTGTCTAATTGAAAAAGAGTAAATTTAGATTTGTATCAGTTATGGAAGAGAAGACAGTTTATTTATAATAGCAGAGTATGTTCCAAAGTTTACTTGTTTAGAATCCAATAAGCTACAAATGGACAAAAACCCAAACAAATAGTAAAAGGTTTTCCCATATGCCCCTACCTAAGTCCAGAAACTGACAGTCCAGTGTTTCTGTAGGTGTCCGTGATGGCTTTAAGGAACCAGGCCTTTTTGATTATCTGGTATTGCATTTGACCTCATGGTCACAAAATAACTTCAACAACTCCAGCCATTACATCCTCATTCCAGACAGAAAGAGGAGAGCAAGTATAAAAGAGCAAACTTTCTTCTCACAAAGTTTGTCATTCTCACTTGAAAAGAATTCTGTGAGTCTCATTCAGAAAGTAACCTTCTAAAAGCAAATGAGAATGCAAATTTTATCTTAAAATTTGGTTAAGCAGGAATGAAAGAGTTAGAAACAGGAGATAAATGAACCGGCTCATAACATTTGCTACGTATGCATCTGACCAACAATAGGTGGCCCTTTGTAGATATAACACGTGTTTTCTACCATGCAGGTTTTAGAGCAAAACTATGTGTCACTAGTGAGTCTCTCTGAGTATTTCTCTGATGTTCCCCCCCCCCCCCCCGCCATTATATTTCAGACCTACAGGAACCTTCATTGTCCCTCCTAAACACTTCCGCATGTCTCCAAAGGATGACTTGTGAGTACTCCAAAGCTCAGTGCCGATATTTACCATGCATATCCATTCTCCTCTTTTCCTTCAGTGACTTCAAATAGTCATCAACGGTCAGGACGTCTGATGTATCTGAAAGTGCTACAAGCTACTGTCAATGCCACTATAACCTGTCACTTCTTATTGCTGCTGCCATTAGCAAGACTGTCCTATGCAGCTTTTCTGTAGAAGTGGCCCCAAAGCATCCAAAACATGGCCCAGCTAATGGTCACTGTTTCCCTTTGAAGTCCATGCGGTGAAGACACACCCCAGAAATGATGAATTTCCCTCTCTTCAACTTTGATTTCCATGGGTCATGTCATCCTCTTTTGTACTCTCCATGCAGAGGTTTGGTAGGAAAATTTCTTTCCTAGGAAAATTTTTTCCATTTCTAGTTTGGGTCACTCCATCAGACTCCAGTAAAATTGCCTAAGACTTGGTCATGGAACATACAAGTAGCAGAGATCCTGCCATATTTGATTTTACCTGCTCTTCTTGGGGCAATTTTCTTGAACCAACTTCAAATCTTTTAACTTTCCTCTGTGGGTGATTTTTCATCATCAGGAGCTCTTCTAAGCCTCCTAAGCCTTCTGTAAACCTCCCACAGATATACTGGACTCTCTCTGATTCATCCACATCAAGAGGCAAATTCAGTTTAGACTGGGATTATTAGACCCAAAGTAATAAATGCTAAAGGCAATGCATCTTTATCTTAACTCCTTCATCCCCACTCACCCAAACCTATTCATAGTTCAAGTTGTCAGATAATTTCACTATTCTAACTTCAGCTTCCACACACACTTGCATTTAAGCTTTCCGCCTCTTAGGTCAAATCCATATAGTTATACTTTTGAAATGATGAGCCCAACGGATCCAGAACCTTCACTTACACCAAAAGTCACAGTTTTATTGTTTAGATCTGTTTATTCCTCTCTTCATGGAGAAGGAGTTTGATGTGCTACTTAGACGTTCATCTAAGACATCTCTGGTTTTGAACACCTCCTTTAAGCCAGTTCAAGATGCTCTAATTAGGGAATGTTTGGCAAAGTGATGAAGAAAAACTGCACCCCTGTTTCTCCTCTTACGTCCCCCAAATCTAGAATTTGAAGTCCTAGATGAAATGTCTGCTCATGTTGTAGAACCAAGGTTTAAGGATCAGAGACGAGTATAAAAGGGAAGAAAAAACCAGAGCTTCAGTGTACCAGATGCCACCAATAGAACAGCTACAAAACAGCTGGTGCAGATCAGTGCTGCTCACACATGCTTCATAGCTGTCATTAAACCCAGACGTGAGAATCTAAACTGAAGCGAAAATACATGTGGGGAGTGGCGTATTGAGTCCAAGCTCCGTAATGACAGTTATTAACACAATATACAGGAAGCACCATCTCCAGGTAGAAATTGGAGTTTCAGATTTCTTCACTCAAGGGTAGTTACTTCAGAGAATCTGTGCCTAGAATGAGAACTAAATGAGACAAGTTTTTAAACTTGCTGTACTAGTGAATATCCCTGAACAAGCTGCATCTCATCTCTGTGTCTGAATGCCTCCAGAAAGATCAGAAATGTAGGTAAACCGGTAAAATGTGCCCATATTGAATGTTGGGAGTGTGTGGTAATATCACCTACCTCCCAGTTCAAAAGTGAAATCCTTATTCTCCGGTGTGAGAAGAGAGAGTATATGGCTATTAGGATAACACCTTTCAAATAGCCCTTTTAGAACTCATGTACACTCGTGGCGGATTCATGTCAATGTATGGCAAAACCAATACAGTATTGTAAAGCAAAATAAAGTAAAAATGAAAATTAAAAAAATAAATAAATAAAAAATAAAATTCAAAATAAATAAATAAATAGCCCTTTTACAATCAGAAAAGCCTAGAAATGGAATACTAAGTATAACACAATGCCTCTGGACCTTACACTTAGGTTTCAGTATTGGACTATATGCATATCTGTAGGGTTAGTGATTCAGTCATGTCCAGTTCTTTGCAGCTCCATGGACTGTAGCCTGCCAGGCTCCTCTGTCCATGGAATTCTCCAGGCAAGAATACTGGAGTAGATAGCCAGTTTTCTTCAGGGGATCTTTCTGACCCAAGGATCGAACCTGGGTCTCCTGCATTGCAGGCAGATTCTTTACCATCTGAGACACCAAGGAAGCCCCAGTGGGATCTATGGAATAACTGAGCTCCCAAACCTTCCTTAGAGATTTGCAAGGTCAAGGGCCATACCTTTTGCTCTTTTTCCACCTGAGGTAAATTATTTCTTCCAAGAAATGACTTTTGTTTTTTTGGCATATAACCTCCTGAGATGCTTTAAAAAAAAAAACCCAATAACTGGAACTTAGAAATAGATAATTTACCTCAGATGGGCGATGCTATTTATTTCCAGAAACCAGTTGAAAATTTTTTTTACTCTGACTATTGAGACAAAACCTTATTAATAAAATGTGTGCTACTGGAAAGGAAAGACACCTTTGTTACTTAATACATGCGTGGTCATTTATATTTGGCAAACATAAATGTCATGAAGAACAGGAAAAAATATAATTCATGAACAAAACTCATTTTTATGCTACTGTCCCCTTGCCAAATTAAGTATTTCAGACGGAAATTTAGGGTGGAGGCTCACTTTGGAAAAAAGAAATCAAATTGTATTGAGGTTGCTTTTATCATCAAAGGATTTTTGTGCATTTGGATGGATCATCTATTCCTTATTTGGTAGTAAAGAATATTCTTACTTTGCACAACTGCTACAAAATTGGTTAAAACTTCTTGACTAGAAATTTCTTTCACATTTTTTTCTCAATATTCAGTTTTGAGGCAGTCAAAACAGAATGGAAAAATCCACCATTGACATCAGAAACAAAGCTTTCTTGAACTTACCTGCATGGTGCTCTCTTGATGGGCTTTTCCTGTCCAAATCTATTTATGAAGATTCATTAATCTTCAGATTTTAAGACAGAGAGGAAAATTACAGTAATTGATTTTTTTAAGTGATGGAAAAATGCCTGATATTTATTTGTCATTAGCTTTGTTACAAGGACAGCGTCATTCTACCATAGGCATTTAGGATGTGAAATATATATAGATATCAAGAGCCCAGAGTGCAGTGGTTAAGAATCCACCTGCAAATACAAGAGACACAAGAGATGCGGGTTCGGTCCTTGAGTCAGGAAGATCCCCTGGCTGAGGAAATGCCAGCCCACTCCAGTATTCTTGCCTGGGAAATCTCATGGACAGAGGAGCCTGGTAGCTACAGTCCATGGGGTTGCAAAAGAGTCAGACGTGACTGAGCACGCACACACTGCATAGGACTACCTTGCTGGAAAGTCTCGCTTCATTTAAGGGACAAACAAAAACCAACTTTTTTTCACAACGTGGTTTTTTTTTTTTTCCCCTGAATGTATTACATATTAAGTTGCTTTTTTTTTTTTTACTTTGGAAGAAAACCAAAAGACACTTGACTTTATTTCTATATATGTATTCTGTGGTGACAAAGTTTGATATAGGTCAATAAGAAATATTTATTAGATTTAGTAGTTGACTTATATCCAAGTTGGTAGCCTCTATTGATGGGGTTTTGCTTAGGGGGGTCATAATGAATTTTCTATGACAAAAAGTCAACACGAAAGTGTTTCCTTCAACTTCTTAGATTCTTATTCTAAGAGTGTTCTCATCATAACATGGCTTGTGTTCACTGAAGTGCCATATAGCAAAGTCATTTTTGAGGAAGACTTCTACTATGGTCATTATTGATTGCACAGGTGGTGTGACTGAGGAGACTAATACTACATTCGCAATAGTGTATCTTTATTATTGTTCTGCAAAAAGGAAATGTATTTCCTTCACTCCTCACATGCATTCGTCAGATATTCACAGAACTCTCTTCCATTTTAAAAGCTCTTTAAAGGGCAACTATGGTGGGAAATCAACAAATTCATCCCTCTTTATGCTGTAGAAGTTGCCTTTCATCTCAACTTATCTTTGTATCCAAGGTCAAACCGCTCCCCATTGAAATCCCTAACTACACACACACACACACAAAAGCCCAAACCAAACCAAACCCAAACAAACCTTTTTAAGACATGAAATGTATGCTAAAACATCTGGGAGACACTATCTCTTTTCCCCAGCTGTGCTCTAAACTTGTCCCTTATTATTCATAGAATCTATGAGCAAGTTTTTGTGTCTAAATATTTATTTCTAGTCCCCGTGATGTGTACATACGATTTTTGCCTAAACATTCATTGTCACAATGCTGTATGATAAGAAAAACAAATTGAAAGTTGCTATGCCTTAGTTTCCTTTTCAATTATACAAGATGATAGTACCTGTTTTAATTATCTTAGGTTTCATCATGAGGATAAAACAAATTGCAAAAAAGCATGAGAAGAAAATAAAGACCAATGCATTTACAAAATTTTATGCATGACTTGCAAAACTGTATGTAATGAGTTTGGGGACTGAATGTGATTATGTTTTTACCACCAGAACTCTCACTGCCATGGGTAATGTAATCCAAATATTTTAGTTCTCAGAGAGAGTCAGGAATAAATAGGACAAATGCTGCATGTTAATTCTGGCCATGGAGTCTAAGCATAACAGAGATTTGAATGAGGAAATCTGGTTTGGTGTCAAGTCCAATAAAATGAAGAGATGTTTGTTGATAGGATGTGTTCCCTGCTGAGAGAGTAGTTTGACTTTGGACAAAATAATATTCAGCTTTAGTTACACTTTGGATTTGTTACTGCTCCTGGATTCACTCTAATTTGAACCTTGTCGGGGTCATTTGTGTCTCTGTCATCTCTAATGCTCTGCACTTCAGTGAATCATAGGGTCATGCTGCCAGGATGACCACCCAGAAGTCTTGTTTATGTAGGACTTGGCTTTTGGAAGTCCTGAACAGTTGAGTCGGGAGTTCCCACAATGGTCTCCTGTTTGTTTCTGGGCATGGATGGAAAATGGTCATCTACAAGGACTGCTAACCACCTGGAAGTTCATCTGTCGGAATTCTGCTCTTCCTGCTGCATACACTGGACTGTGCTGTCCTGGGCATGTGTTTTCGAGAGTACTGTCTTGGTGGGAAATAATATAAGTCAGGCAAGCCCCCGTGCTTTTGAATATAGAAGTTGAAATGTAAAGATTCCATTTTGATGAAAAAAATCCATCAGCAAATTTACACCTTTAATTTACACTTTGTTGCTTGTTCCTTCTACTCCTTCTATCTGATTTTATACTCTTACTATTTCAACCACTAAAAAAAAAAAAAAAAAAAAAAAAAACCATGGGCCCTGATTGATCAAGTCAATCATGATGATACTTTCAGAGTTGGGAAGACTGTAGAAAATTTTGAAATGGATAGAGGAAATTATTGAATAGCCTTTCAATGAAATACAAGAGCCTTTGGAGATTATGTAATCCTACAGGGGAAGTGCGTCTTTATTGTTATGTTCTTTTATAACTCAGTAGAGACAGAAGCTAACTTGCAGAACTTGATAGAAATGGAAATAGATTCTGGCTATGAAAATGCAATTATGTTCCTTGGGATGCAATTGATGACCCTATGGATATTGAGCAGTTTTGCCTATTTGTATCCATTTCTAAATTTGTTTCAGCATTTCTACCATAAACGAGTGTTCCTTTGAGTTCTTTGAGTATGTTATAACATTGCATTGGTTCTTTCGTTATTTTAATCAGTTAAATAAGAACTTAGGCACATATCCATTTTATATTTGCTTGGGAATTATAATTTAGTATTCTTTTAAAATTAATTATTTAAAATTGATATCTTTATCTCATTTTTCTATAATAGATATCAATTTATTATAAATTTGACAGATTCAAGATGAGGTTCAAGTTAAGAATCAAGAAGATAAAGATGAGGGAAGGAAAACACGATACTATAAGCCATGATTGTTGGAAGGCCGCCTTGAAGGGCAGAGACAATGAAGCTTCTATAATTGATATTAAGAAGATTTGAGACCCTTAGGGAAATGGAGTAGAGGAAGGAACTGGTAAATTGATAACGTACCCGAAGTAGAATTAATAACACCATATCACTTTTAGCAGACCACATGTATTCAAGTATGATATTCATCTTAAGTTTAAACAAACTTAACTTAAAAAAATTTGTATTTAGCTGTATTTATCCTTTATAATATCCAATGACTGCAACAATATCTCCTATTTCACATGCTCTGCTCACAATATGATGTTGACAACTGTTCCATTGGGAGGTAGGGAATCCATGTCCCTTTCCTTCTTTTGAATCTGATCTAGGTAAACCTATGACTATGACTTCCAAGGCTATGTCATAAAATTCATTGACTTGGGAGTATTGCTCCTGAAATCCAACTACCATGTTGTGAGGAAGCCCAAGTGGCTAAAGAGAGGCCCAGCTGAAGATTTATATGTGCAGAAGAATAACCCACAAGCTCGGATAAATTTCCAGCCAAGAGCCAGCATCAGCCTCCCAGTCGTCTGGGAAAGCCATCTTGAAAGTGGAGAGTATTAGCTGACACCTCATACAGAATGGGCTTCCCAGGTGGCGCAAGTGGTAAAGAACCCACCTGCCAATGCAGGAGACATAAGAGATGCGGTCTCAACCCCTGGCTTGGGATGATCCCCTGGAGGAAGAAATGACAACCCACTCCAGTATTCTTGCCTGGACAGAGTAGCCTAGTGGGCTATGGTCCATGGTGTTGCAAAGAGTCGGACGCGACTATAGTGCCTTAGCACATAGCAGAGATGAGCCTGTCTTAGGAAGATTTTGAACCAACAGCAGGTTTATAAGCTAAGTTACTTAAGCTAAGTTATCATTGTTTTAAGTCACTACATTTTTAGGTGGTTTATTTGTAGCAACAAACAATCAACATATTTTACTGTATTACATGTTTCTCAAAATTGGCATTTTGAATATTTCTAATCCCATCACTTCATGCCACTTAAGTGGCAGACTTAATTTTTGGAAGCTCCAAAATCATTGCAGATGATGATTGCAGCCATGAAATTAAAAGACGCTTACTCCTTGGAAGGAAAGTTATGACCAACCTAGACAGCATATTAAAAAGCAGAGTCATTACTTTGTCAACAAGGGTCCATCTAGTCAGGGCCATGGTTTTTCCAGTAGTCATGTATGGATGTGAGAGTTGAATTATAAAGAAAGCTGAGCACAGAAGAATCAATGCTTTGGAACTGTGGTGTTGGAGAAGACTCTTGAGAGTCCCTTGGACTGCAAGGAGATCCAACCAGTCCATCCTAAAGGAAATCAGTCCTGGGTGTTTACTGGAAGGACGGACGTTGAAGCTGAAACTCCAATATTTTGGCCACCTCATGCAAAGAGCTGACTCATTTGAAAAGACCCTGATGTTGAGAAAGATTGAAGGCAAGAGGAGAAGGGGATGACAGAGGATGAGATGGTTAGATGGCATCACCGACTCAATGGACATGGGTTTGGGTAAATTCTGGGAGTTGGTGATGGACAAGGAGGCCTGGCGTGCTGTGGATCATGGGGTCACAAAGAGTTGGACACGACTGAGTGGCTGAACTGAACTGGATGAATTAAAACTTCTCCGGTAAAGAAGTATTAGGAAATGGCTCGATGTTTTCGTTGTTTAGTCTCTAAGTCATATGCAATGCTTTGTGACCTCAGACTGTAGCCCGCCAGGATCCTCTGTCCATGGAATTTCCCAGGCAAGGATACTGGAGTGGGTTTCCATCTCCTTCTCTAGGGGATCTTCTCCATTCAGAGATCAGACCTGTGCCTCCTGCTCTGGCAGGTGGATTCTTTACCACTGAGCCATCAGGGAAGCCCTTAGGAAATGACCCTAATGTATCAAATTTATCTCTAAGAACTAAGAAAGGGAACACTTCTGGGTTTAATTGGAGTTCAATAAATTTTTTTTTGACAATAATCATGCAACCATTTTAAGAGAAAATTTGGAAGGATTGTTTGCAATCACCACTATTGTTCATGAATAAATATTTAGTGGAAAATTCTTGTGTGTGTTTTTGTGTGGGGGTGTATCCTCTGAGGGGCTTTTGCTACTCACTACAATGTGTACTTTGGCTCATCCTGTTCTCACTGGCTCAGCAGACAAGACAGCATCATTGTCCTGAGACCCTCAAAGTTCTCATCCAGCAGATTTCTTTATCTCCTTCCACTATCAGCCCTCGTCTAACCATCTTTCTCTTCCTAAAATCAGGATGTCTTTGTCAAACTCCAATAGCAAGAAGATATTAAGAAGAGGTGGCAAGAATACACAGAAGAACTGTACAAAAAAGGTTTTCACTACCCAGATAATCACAATGGTGTGATCACTCACCTAGAGCCAGACATCCTGGAATGTGAAGTCAAGTGGGCCTTAGAAAGCATCACTATGAACAAAGCTAGTGGAAGTGATGGAATTCCAGTGGAGCTCATTCAAATCTTGAAAGATGATGCTGTCAAAGTGCTGCACTTAATATGCCAGCAAATTTGGGAAACTCAGCAGTGGCCACAGGACTGGAAAAGGTCTGTTTTCATTCCAATCCCAAAGAAAGGCAATGCCAAAGAATGCTCAAACTACTGCACAATTGCACTCATCTCACATGCTAGTAAAGTAATGCTCAAAATTCTCCAAGCCAGGCTTCAACAATATGTGAACTGTGAACTTCCTGATGTTCAAGCTGGTTTTAGAAAAGGCAGAGGAACCAGAGATCAAATTGCCAACATCTGCTGGATCATGGAAAAAGCAAGAGAGTTCCAGAAAAACATCTAAAAACATCTATTTCTGCTTTATTGACTGTGCCAAAGCCTTTGACTGTGTGGATCACAATAAACTGTGGAAAATTCTGAAAGAGATGGGAATACCAGACCACCTAACCTGCCTCTTGAGAAATCTGTATGCAGGTCAGGAAGCAACAGTTAGAACTGGACATGGAACAACAGACCGGTTCCAAATAGGAAAAGGAGTACATGAAGGCTGTATATTGTCACCCTGCTTATTTAACTTGTACGCAGAGTACATCATGAAAAATGGTGGGCTGGAAGAAGCACAAGCTGGAATCAATATTGCCGGGAGAAATATCAATAACCTCAGATATGCAGATGACACCACCCTTATGGCAGAAAGTGAAGAGGAACTAAGAAGCCAATTGATGAAAGTGAAAGAGGAGAGTGAAAAAGTTGGCTTAAAGCTCAACATTCAGAAAACGAAGATCATGGCATCTGGTCCCATCACTTCATGGGAAATAGATGGGGAAACAGTGGAAACAGTGTCAGACTTTATTTTGGGGGGCTCCAAAATCACTGCAGATGGTGACTGCAGCCATGAAATTAAAAGACTCTTACTCCTTGGAAGAAAAGTTATGACCAACCTAGATAGCACACTGAAAAGCAGAGACATTATTTCGCCAACAAGGTCCGTCTAGTCAAGGCTATGATTTTTCCAGTGGTCATCTATGGATTTGAGGGTTGGACTGTGAAGAAAGCTGAGTGCCGAAATATTGATGCTTTTGAACTGTGGTGTTGGAGAAGACTCTCGAGAATCCCTTGGACTACACGGAGATCCAACCAGTCCATTCTGAAGGAGATCAGCCCTGGGATTTCTTTGGAAGGAATGATGCTGAAGCTGAAACTCCAGTACTTTGGCCACCTCATGCGAAGAACTGACTCATTGGAAAAGACTCTGATGCTGGGAGGGATTGTGGGCAGGAGGAGAAGGGGATGACAGAGGATGAGATGGTTGGATGGCATCACAGACTCAATGGACACAACTCTGAGTGAACTCCGGGAGTTGGTGATGGATAGGGAGGCTCGGTGTGCTGCGATTCATGGGGTCGCAAAGAGTCGGACACGACTGAGTGACTGAACTGAATAGCTACTAATTTTCCTCAACCCCCATCACAAACTCACTTGCCCGCCCAGAAAAGTGGTACTTTTTACTGTGGTAAAGTATGTCACACAAAGTTTACCATTTTAATCATTTTTCAGTGACATTAAGTGTATTCATATTATCCTACAGCCATTCATCTCTAGAACTTTTTAATCATCTCAAACTGAAACTCTGTACTGACCAAGCAATAACTCCATATTCCCTCTTTCCCCAGTCCTTTGTAACCAGCATTCTACTTTCTAGCTCTATGAATTTTTCTATTCAGAATACCTCAATGTTTGGCCTTTTGTGACTGACAAATGTTTCTGTTTTATCCATATTGTAGCAAATGTCAGAATTTCATCCCTTTTTGTGGTTGAACAATATTCCATCACATGTATACAGCACGTTTTGTTTATTCATTCATCCACTGATGGACATTTGGGTTTCTTTCTACTTTTTGGCTCTTGTGAATAATGCTGTTATGAATGCTAATGTTCAGGTATCTGTTCAAGTCCTTTCTTTCTATTCTTTTGGTTATATAACCAGAAGTGGAATTGCTGAATCAAATGGCAATTCTATGTTTAGTTTTTTTGGGAACCATCATACTGGAAAAGAGATACTTTGAAGGAGGAGCAGCATCCTAATGAATATATGATTTTGTTAACACAAAAATGGTGTTAGTTTCCTTTTTCCATAATGGTTGCATGTCTTCCATCTTACGTTAATGTCCAACACGAATTGTTTGACCAATCCATCAGTACTTAAATTAGAGTTGAAGACTATTTTCTCACTGGTTTCCCACTTCAATTAATTTTATTTCTGATTGTGCTTTGAATTTTACATTCCTAAGAAAGTAAGACAAAACAAGAAACAGCCAGCCAAAGACATCTGATGAAATTCTTCACGTGCCAGTATTTGTTTATTGTTTTCATCTATCACAACAATCTATATATCAACCTAGTTCATAATTACATTAGTCAGGGCTTCCAGAGAAGCAGAACCTGTAGGGTATGTGTGTGTGTGTTGTGTATATAGAGAGTCAGAGTCAGAAAGACAGCAACAGATACTTATTTTAAGAAATTGGCCCATGTGATTACAGAGGCTGGCACTTCCAAAATCTGCAGGGCAGACCAGCAGGCTGGAGGCCCATGGAAGTATCCAAGTCTGAAAGCAGTCTCTAGGCAGACTGCCTACATCCTTGGGGGACACCAGTCTTCTGCATAAGGCCTTCAACTGATTGGATGAGGCCCACTAATTCAAATGTTACTCTCATCTAAAAAACAGCTCCCAAAAGCACCCACGTGTGCACGGTCAAATCTTTGAGTACTATGGCCTAGCCAAGTTAACACATAAAACTAACCATCATAATAAAGCACTTCCTTTAAAAAGGAATGAATTTATACAAAAATTAAATTCTAGGACTTTGTTAATTCCTAGTCTCTGACTTATATTAGTCATTAATCAGGTTTCATATTACTCCTGAGACTTTTGTATGCGTTTCCAGATATTTCTGAGCCTAAATTTTATGTGATAGTTGAATTATACTTTCTTTCAAGCTTAGGTCAAGATTTTTTTTTCCCCCCTTAATATCCTACCAATACCACGTTACAGCCCGCTGGGGGCTCGGTGGTAAAGAATCTGCCTACAATGCAGACGATAGTCAGTGCTCAACAAATACTGATATGCAGCCCTTGAAGTTTTAAGTTAATGCTGATTCCCTTCCTCTTGTCCCCAGTTTACCTCCAATGAAATCCATCAGGTTTTCATGCAATCCTTACAGCTTCCACTTACTATCGCCATTCTACCCCAAGCCCCAGATGGTTTAATGAGCTACTTTTTACCTTTTCACTTCATGACTTCCCTAAAAGAAACTCCTGTCCTAAACTCATTTCTATCTCTAAAATTTTGCTTCCGTTTCTGCCATACCTCAAGGAATGCCTTTCTAGGCCTCTCCCAATCCCACCCATAGTTTAGGGCATACTTCAAATTCTTTTTTCTTCCTCAAAGCTTTTCTCAAGCACCCCACTCTATATTACTCTGTTCTCTCCAATGACCATTTTATCTGTTCACTCTAATGCCCATTTTATCACTAACTCTCATTGTTGTAGCAAATAAAATGTAGCATAATCTACATTATATTGCTCAGCAGTTCTATCTGAAGTTGACTTCCCAAAGGAGAATAAAAGGGTGGAGGAATTCACCCCATTGTCGGTCTCATATATCCCTCAAAAGTTGTCTATTTTGTATGTAATATCATTAGTGTCCATTTGTCAGTCCCAACAGATAACTAATGAGAAGCGACTGTAGGGCACAGGGAACTCCACTCATTGCTCTCTGGAGACCTAAATGAGAGGAAAATCCAAAAAAGAGAGGATATAAATATGTGTATGTATATATATATATATATATATATACACACACACACACAGCTGATTCACTTTACTATACAGCAGAAACTAACTTGGGCTTCCCTGGTGGCTCAGTGGTAAAGACTCCACCTGTCAATACAGGAGACAAGAGTTCCATCCCTGGGTCGGGACGATCTCCTGGAGAAGAAAATGGCAACCCTTGCCTGGAGAATTCCATGGACAGAGAAGCCTGGCAGGCAACAGTCCATGGAGTTGCAAAAGAATTCAGATACAGCTTAATGACTAAGTAACAGCAGAAACTAACTTAACACTGTAAAGCAATCATAGTCCAGTAAAAAAAAAAAAAAAAGAAAGTAAATCAAAGTCTCTATAAAGAGATATAATTAGCAAATATTTTCAAAAAGATGAATCAAATAAAACATATTGTGATCCTTCTGAGTCTAAGATCCATCCCATATAGTACTGACCTTTACTTTGAGTTTGTAGTAAAACGTACGTGTTAGGCCAATGTTTTAGACTTTACGTTTCTGTGTCTTTGGGAACAAATGTTCCTCACTTTGAATTACTGACATTTTCCTGACCTCGAAGCCTATCTTTGGGGCACTTTCTTCCCCACTTGAATTCAGAGCTATGTTATTTGAATACAGTGTTTACCGAGCTGAAGAGTCCACGTCCTCTTTGGCAATCTCCAACCTGAGTTATCTATAAGTGATAGCTTAGGGATCCTCTTTACAGACTCAGTCTGGCTTTTGTTCTACAGCGCAAATAAATAAAGCCATAAATTAAAGTATGTGGAAAAACATATGATCTAAAGTATTTCTGCAGGGAACTCATGTGCAGCTGCAGACCTTAAATCTCTGCAGACCTTTAGGTTCCGTTTACTGTCTCATTATTAATATTTGGTGTAACCTCTCTTCAGACATTTCTCCTTTGCAAGTTGGCCTCATATTTCAGGCAGTACATTGTGGTGTTTATCATTTTGTTTGTGGCTGGGTTAGGGATATAGCACTTCAACATGGCTTTCATGTCCCAGGATGTCAAACAATGTATAAATGTCAAGTATTTTTAGTCTCTGCCTCATCCTTGTTACAGGATTCCAGACTCCCAGTGTGCACTTCATCCCCAGGATACAAAATCACAGTGAGTCATTTCACTAGAGAATGAAAGTGCTTTCCATCCAAATGATGTTTGAGTTTTCAAACTGTATGTTAGATTTCCTGAGCCATTTACAGTTAGAACAGTTGGTTTTTCAAATATATATATATATATATATATATACACACACACACACACACACACATATACATACATGCATATTCATTTTATTGTTAAGTATTTAATATAAAGAGATAGTAAAAAGTTTCTAAGTGTACAAAGGGTAAACATGCAGGTTTTTAAAGGTATTGAGCTGGAGAGGATGTGGAGAAAAGGGAGTCCTCCTGCACTATTGGTGGAAATGTAAATTGGCACAGTCACTATGGAGAAGAGTATGGAGATTCTTTAATAAACTAGGAATAAAACTACCATATGAGCCAGCAGTCCCACTACTGGGCATATGCCAAAACCAAAATTCAAACAGACACATGTACCCCAAAATTCATTGCAGTACTATTTACAGTAACCAGGACATGGAAGCAACCTAGATGTCTGTCAAAGGATGAAGGGATAAAGAAGTTGTGGTACATACACACAATGGAATATTACTCAGTTCTAAAAAGGAACTAATTTGAATATGTTGTAGTGAAGTGGGTGAACCTAGAGTATAAGAGGAAAGTAAGCCAGAAAGAGGAAAACAAATGCATATTAACATATGCATATGGAATCTAGAAAAATAGTATTGATGAACCTCTTTACAGAGAAGAAATGGAGACACAGGCATAGAGATGGACTGGTGGACACACGGGCGAACGGGGAGCGTAAGACAAATTGAGAATGTAGCCCTGACATACATACACTGCTGCTGCTGCTGCTGAGCCGCTTCAGTCGTGTCCGACTCTGTGTGACCCAGAGACGGCAGCCCACCAGGCTCCCCCATCCCTGGGATTCTCCAGGCAAGAACACTGGAGCGGGTTGCCATTTCCTTCTCCAGTGCATGAAAGTGAAAAGTGAAAGTGAAGTCGCTCAGTCGTGCCCGACTCTTAGCAACCCCATGGACTGCAGCCCACCAGGCTCCTCCGTCCACGGGATTTTCCAGGAAAGAGCACTGGAGTGGGGTGCCATTGCCTTCTCCTAGATGTAGATGAAGTCGCTGAGTCGTGTCCGACTCTGCTACCCCATGGACTGTAGCCTACCGGGCTCCTCTGTCCATGGGATTTTCCAAGCCAGAATACTGGAGTGGGTTGCCATTTCCTTCTCCAGGAGATCTTCCCGACCCAGGGATCGAACCCAGGTCTCCCAGATTGTAGGCAGATGCTTTACCGTCTGAGCCATGTGTCAAATTGATAGCTAGTCGGAAGCTGCTGTACGGCACAGAGAGCCCAGCCTTGCACTCTGTGACGAATTAGAGGGGTGGATGAGGATGAGAGGATCAGACGGTTGGATGGCATCACGACTCAATGGACATGAGTTTGAGTAAACTCCGGGAGCTGGTGATGGACAGGGAGGCCTGACGTGCTGCAGTCCATGGGGTCTCAAAGAGTTGGACACGACTGAGCGACTGAACTGAACTGAGAAGGGTAGAGTGGGGGGAGGGGGGAGGCTCAAGAAGGAGAGGTTTTATAAATAATTATGACTGCTTTGTGTTGATATAGGGCAGAGACCACCACGACATGGCAAAGCAATTATCCTCCAATGAAACATGGCTATAAAAGTTATTGAAAACCCTTATATTTTCTAGGAAAGAATTTGTTGTTAGCGTGATGTTAAAAGAAGCTGTCAATGGGACAGTTCCCCCTTTCCCCCACTAGAGGTCTCAGTTTATACTTTTTTTTTTTTTGAGGGAAAGTTAAAACTGCTATTGTGGATGATAACAAAATATTTCTAAAATATTCGTAAAATTTCCATGAAAAAGTACTGTTAGAATCCATTATAAATAAAAACAAGTTCTGGTACCTTTCTTTTTCCATCGTTTAAATTCTTGCTGTACATTTCCGCTTACAATTTATAGCATTGTTATAACAGAAACACTTTTAAATAGTCACAGTTTTTTTGTGTGTATACAAACAGATAGAGATAACATTGCTTTCCTTTATGTGAAATAAATTCACAATAAGTGAGGAATGTATTTTATGTCATTTCTAGCAAGCTAAATATATCTATATATAATCTCAGGTTCACTTCTTCTTATGACTATGATTTGATATTTCTAGAAGCTCTGACTTTCTGTCATTAATCTGATTAAGAGTGCATGCTATTTTATCATTTACAGTAAGTCTCCTACATACAGATGAGTTCCTTTTTGAGAGCAGGTTTGCAAGTCCAATTTGTTCGTAAGCCCAACAAAGTTAGTCTAGGTACCCACCTAACACAATCGGCTATATAATACTTTACTGTAACAGGTTTACAATACTTTTCACATAAATAATACATTAAAAGACAAAAAAATAAAGAAAACATTTTTAATCTTACAGTACAGTACCTGGAAAAGCACATTAGTACAGTACAACAGCTGGCATCAAGTGAACAGGCAAGTGTTACTGACTAGAGATGGTAGAGCTGAAGGAGCATCAACAGCAGGGGACAGAGGGCAAGATGCAGTTTCACTCAAGCCTGATATTGATGGCACAGTTTTGGATTCCTTGCTGGAGTCAATGCTACCAACCCTGTTGCAAAAATGATGCTTGGGTAGTAGCTGTTTATTTGTCTCATCACAGATGACATGGTAACACGTAACACTGGATTTCATTCTGAAAGGCTGCTACAACCTTCATGTACCATTTTACATTTGGGTCCTGTGCCTGAAAAGCTAACAGTGCCCACTTAAATAAAGAAAGCCCCCTGGCCATATCTTGCATTGTGAATCACTTTGGTTCTTCAGTCACTTCTTCCTCTCGTCTCTCTTCATCCTTTCTCTGGGTCTCCAATTCCATCAGTTAAGTTCAGTTGCTCAGTCGTGTCTGACTCTTTGTGACCCCATGAATAGCAGCACGCCAGGCCTCCCTGTCCATCACCAACTCCTGAAGTTCACTCAGACTCACATCCCTCGAGTCAGTGATGTCATCCGGCCATCTCATCCTCTGTCGTCCCCTTCTCCTCCTGCCCCCAATCCCTCCCAGCATCAGAGTCTTTTCTGATGAGTCAACTCTTCAAATGAGGTGGCCAAAGTACTGGAGTTTCAGCTTCAGCATCATTCCTTCCAAAGAAATCCCAGGACTGATCTCAATTCCATCAGGTCTTCATTAGTTTTCTCCTTATGTTGCACAGCAAGGAGTTCAATGATGTTGTCCTTTTGCAGATATAGCTTAAAATAAAGATACTGTACTAGTGTACTCTATATAGTATGTACAGTGAAGTACACAAACGCACAACCGCTTGTAGAGGGTGCATATATGACAATGTACACCAGACATGTGAACTAACTTAGGTAATTTGACGTGAGAACACCCACTTGCCTCTTTCAAAGTTTGCGACTTGAAGTCCTCATATGTAGAGGACTTATTAAATTCTGAAGTATGAACCAAGAAAAGGGAGAACGTGGAAATTTTATTTCAGGCACTTAGTATAAATCATAGTTCAGGACCTGGGTCATCTACAATAATCATCACTATCACCTAAACAGTCCCAATTATAATGAAAGTAAAATTCCACAGATTGATGTTTATCAAGTTGGGAATTGGTGAAGTTTAATAGTAAAAGAAACAATATTTTTACTCTTAATACTTAGAAGAAGAGATTTACCCTGTATCATATAATTTTCCACCCATAACTTGTTTCTAATGCATTGATAACATTCGTTTGTCCATGCTTCAGTTGGGGGTGATAAGCTTGTTAGCTTCTTGAAGCTTCTGAAGGCCAATTTGAGTCAGATTGGTTCTTATTACAAAGAAAGCTTCTGAAATAGCTGAACTGTGTCCAACAATCAGGTTAGAGTTGGGGTCCAAAAACTCCAGATACTAATATCAATATTAATCAATTAATATCTATATAATTAGTGTAAAAATAGTAATATGTCTTAGTGTGCTAGAAGCTTTACATATAAAATTTCGTTTCAATCGTAGGCCCATCCTTAAGGTAGATCTGCATTTACAAATAAGGGAACTTAAAGAGATTTAGTAATTTGCAAGCTTGCAAGGAAATTTAGAACCTCAAGTATATCCACTTCAGTAACAGCAAGGGTGCAGAGTCCCCTGAAAGGCCACTTTAGCCATACTGATACAAGTGTACTCAGTCTCTCAATCATATCCAACTCCTTGCAATGTGGCCCACCAGGCTCTTCTGTACAGGGATTCTCCAGGCAGGAACACTGGAGTGGGATGCCATTTCCTTCTCCAGGGTAACTTCCCAACCCAGGGCTTGAACCCATGTCTCCTGTGTCTCCTGCATTGACAGGCAGATTCTTTACCCACTGAGCCACCTGAATGGACGTATTCCCATTCCTTTTTATTTCCTCTTAAAATTGGGAAGCCCATACGTGCTGTAAATATCTGAAACCACGATTGCTCTTTGCAGGAAGCCCATGTGTTTGTCCATGAGTAAAACTGTTACTGAGTTTCTATTATGTTTGGAGTACAATTCTAGGAACTCTATAGGAGGCAGAGCTATAAAAGAAAAAGATGAGGTTATATCATTAAGAAATATAAAGTCCACCTATAGAGAGATAAGAGAAAAGCATAAAATCCAGATGAAAATTATTATGGGGAATTCACACCTGCTAGAGGGCTTAGCCCCATGAGAAATGATATAGCTGAAAGTGAAAATCTTCAAATGATCCTGTGCTAAGTAAAGGTCATTTAAACCAAATCTGATATTTCTATGTAAGTACACAATTAAAATGACAGTATAATAGGGGGAAATTGGATTGAAAAAGAAGACATTTTAAAGGAAATTGCCTGGGCCATCACGGTGATATCTGCCTCTTTCCGAGTTGAAGTTTAATATCAGGATATAATTAATTACAGATGGCCTTTGGCTTTCCAAGTTGTCCTCCAGTGACATGGGATATTAAGAAAGATAAAGATCTTAGACCACAAAGGGAAGTTAATCCAATATTCTAAACTTGCTGAAGAAATACCTCGGATATGGAGAAATTAAGCCACTTGTTCAAGGTCCTATGTTTAGTGAATAAGAGAGCCAGGATTTCAAAACCATTGACTGCAAGCGGAAAGGACTGAGGAGGGCTTGTTTTTAACATGTTAGATTCTAGCATGAAAGCGTGGCAAGATCTTCATGCTGGGAAACTACTGGTGGACATATGTAAACTAGTACATATGGCAACTGACTGCTTCTATCTGAACTAAGATTTTTTGAGGGGATTCTGTGTGTTCTATGAAGAGCCTTAATAAGCACCTGATTAAAGGCGGAAACAGATGACTTAATGCATACATCTAAGGGCCTCTGGATTCTTCGCGGCTTCACTCACGTTATAACATGTGACAAGTAACTACAACCATCTCCTTAGAGTGCAGACACAGTGATACGCGTGTATATTATGCATTCTCTAAATACACTCTGCTCAGTTGCTTCAGTCATGTCGGGCTCTTTGCAACCCTAAGGACCGTAGCCCACCAGGCTCCTCTCTCTATGGGATTCTCCAGGCAGCAATACTGGAGTGGGTTGCCATTTCCTCCTCCAGAGAAAAATACTCTCTTTGTCCACAAATCTTCACTCTTATTTGGTCTCATCAAAAACAAAGAAACAAACATATTTTATGGTGTAGATTTTGTTGTCACATTGAAATGCATCAGTCAGTATGGAGAGCATAGTCCAGAAATGTGGATGGTTCCTTGAGAGAAAGCAGACATTCAATCATAGCAAAGAAAACTGTATATAGCTAGTAACAAAGTTGGCATCAAAGGTCTTTGTCAACAGGGCACAGTATATATACCATTAAGTATTCCACTGCCTTCACATCCAACTTTTTTGGAAATACTGTCTGATGCCATAACTGTTACTTTAATATCTACCACCACTAGTGGTAGTGGCCTTTAGTACTGTTTACTGTGCCTGTGTGCTAAGTCGCTTCAGTCATGTCTGACTCTTTATAACCCCATGGACTTTAGCCTGCCAGGCTCCTCTGTCCATGAGATTCGCCAGGCAAGAATACTGCAGTGGATTGCTATCCACTCCTCTAGGGGATCTTCCTGACCCAGGGATCAAATCCACGTCTCCTGCGGCTCCTGCCTTGCAAGGCACATACTTTGTTATTGAGCCACCGGGGAAGCCATTATTTACCATGTACCAGATATCCAATGGGAGAAAGAAATGGCAACCCACTCCAGTATCCTTGCCTGGAGAATCCCGTGGACAGAGGAGCCTGGTGGGCTGCTGTCCATGGGGTCACACAGAGTTGGACACAACTGAAGCGACTTAGCATGCATGCATGCATTGGAGAAGGAAATGGCAACCACTCCTGTATTCTTGCTTGGAGAATCCCGTGGACAGAGGAGCCTGGTGGGCTGCTGTTTATGGGGTCACACAGAGTCGGACACGACTGAAGCAACTTAGCAACAGCAATAGGTATCCAGTTTTGTAATTTCAGGTATTACAGAACTGGATTCTTATACCAAATGTATAAAGTTAGTTATTACCATTTTACAGATCGAGCACTGAGGTATAGCAGTTAAGGGTAAGACAAGTAAACAGAAGAGATTCAAAGCCAAGCAGTCTGATTCCAGACTTTACGTGTTCTGCCACAATGTCAAACAGCTTCTCAATATGACTGGATCTATTTCAACAGGCAAAAGAAAATGCTCATTCCAAAGACTCTGGCTCTTTAAGGCTGTCATTTGGGAAGTATGTACTCCTTGCCTAGTTATACTGCTACAACTTGAATATTTCTGGAATGGATCCTTTGGAATTACCTTTATAGCCTGCAGCTCATTCTTTGAATAACTCCTGTGGAAGCAAATCTCTCTTTGAAGGAGGATTTTATTTTGGACACAACCAAAGTCCTTTGCAGCCAAGTACAATGACTAAGGTGGGTGTCTAAGCTGGGTGATGCCATTTTTGGTCAAAAGTGAAACATACTGGGAAGCAACAAGATAGGTTGCTTCTCTGAATTCTCTGTGAGGACTATTCCAAACAGGAACTCTAGTCACTCAGTTGTATCTGACTCCTTGCAACTCCATGGACTGTAGCCTGGCAGGTTTGTCTGTCCATGGGATTTTCTAGGTAAGAATACTGGAGTAGGTTGCCATTTCCTCCTCCAGGGGATCTTCCTGACCCAGGGATTGAGCTGAAGTCTTCAACATCTCTTGCATTGCAGGAAGATTCTTTACTGCTGAGCCACGGGGGTTTTGGCATATGTATCTTCAAAGGTCACATTACTTGCTTCTGTAACTTTGATTGATTTATTTATTTTTAATTTACATTATTCAATAATTTCTCTAGGTAACTTTTTTGTAAGTTAAGTTGACCTATCTAGTTGAGTGAATTGGGATGAAGCTACCAGGCAGGAAGTAGCTTTTGCGGTCTCTTACACACAGTTTTCATTCTTTAATCCACTCTGGAATCCACTCTACCTAATCCAAGTGGTGGTATTATGTATGCATGCCACTTGCTGTTATGAGAAGCTAGAACAGAAGAGATCACGTGGATCAGTCACTTTGGTTACTGCTTCCCTGGTGGATCAGATGGTAAAAGACATGCCTGCAACGCAGGAGACGTAGGTTCTATCCCTGTGTCAGGAAGATCCCCTGGAGAAGGGAATGGCAAGCCACTTCAGTATTCTTGCCTGGAGAATTCCATGGACAGAGGAGCCTGGCTGGCTAAGTCCATGGGGTTGCAAAGAGCTGGATACGAATGAGCGACTAACACACACACACACACACACACACACACACACACACACGCACACACACACACACACACACACATTCCTTCTCCAGTATCTGGAGCATATCTGCAATGGTATGAGTGTTTTTTTCCACTCAAGTTAAAATCCCAACCCTCAATGTAATGAAGCCTTTGAGAAATACTTAGGTCATGAGGGTAGAGCCCTCAGTAGGGGATTAGTGCCCTTATAAAAGGGATTGCCATGTACACACTGCTATATTTAAAATGGATAACCAACAAGGACCTACTGTATAGCACAGTGAATTCTACTCAATGTTATGTGGCAGCGCGGATGGGAGGGGAGTTTGGGGGAGAATGGATACATGTATATGTATGGCCGAGTCCCTTTGCTGTCCCCCTGAGACTATCATAATGCTGTCAATTGTCTATACTCCAATATAAAATAAAAAGGTTTTAAAAAAGGGATCCTAGAGTGTATTCTTGCCCTATTGCTGCCATGTGAAAATACAATAGGAAGTTGGCAGTCTACCACCCAGAAGAGAGCTCTCATAGAATCCACTGGTACTGGAGCTCTGATCTCAGATGGCCAGCTTTCAGAACTGCAAAAAATAAACGTGTGTTCTTTATAAGCTGTGCAGTCTGTGTATTTTGTCAGAGCAGCCCAAACTAAGACAACATCCCCTACCGGTTTCAATTCCATTCAATCTCAAGCGTCATGTCTATTTCTCCACTCCTTCCCTGAACTCTTCCTTGACATTTTGACCTGCAGTAACCGCTCTCTTGTGTATTTCCGAACCCAGATCATGCACACAATTCACTGGACTCCCTTCCTTGTATTGTTAATTAACTTTTCACGTGTAAACATTTCAATTCTCCAGCTATATTGTCAGACTGCAGGGAAGGTTGTCTTTTTTCTTAACCTTCCTCTCTCCCTCCCGCCTTTCTTCCTTCCTTTTATCTTTTCTTTCTTTCTCTTTCTATCGTGCCTTCTCAGCCTCAAAGACAAAATAAGGGCTCAGGGATACTTACAAACCTTTTTTATTTTGGGGCACTTGGGGTCTTGGTTGCTGTCGGGCGGACTCTAGTTGTGGGTGTTTCTCTAGTTTCTCTTTATTGTGGTCCTTGGGCTTCTGACTGTACAGCTTCTCTTGTTGTTGTAGGGCAAAGGGCTCAGTAGTTGCTCAGGGGCTCAATTGTGCTGCAGCCTGTGGGATCTTCCCTGACCAGAGATCAACCTCGTGTCCCCTGCCTTGGCAGGCAGATTCCTTTCCACTGTTCCACCAGAGAAGTTCACATATTTACTGATTCTTACCTGTAGTTGTTATATCAGCAGAACCATAAATCACCCACCTGGCAGATTTATCTTCTTTATTATAATTTTCTGAAGTAAATACTGTTCTTTTTTTTATTTTTGTTTTTAAGCATATCCTTCTTAAAGGGTATGTAATCATATTCAGGAAAAGATAGCCCGAGTTAAGCATTTTTTATTGTTTGTTCAAAGTAATCAAGGCCCAATGAATTGCCAAGAATCGACTCTATATTCTCAGTGATGATTTTCTCAAAGATATGTTGTTAAAATTCAACGGCTCCTTCTTGCTCCATAAAACCTTTGGGGTTGACATTTTGATTCTTCAGCAGTCTGTCAAAATATTACTTAAAAGTAAACATTTGTTTTAATAGTATTGGTTTCTCTTCTCCTTTGGGTTCTGAATATGGATAAGTACAATATCCAGCAAACTGAAGACAGACTATATCATTATTAATGCTCTCCAATTAACAAAATTTCACATTTTTAATTGCATCTTTCTTGTGGTTATAGATCATTTAAATCAGGTATGTTAGAAAGAATTAATGGTATGGTATTTTTCTCCCCTAAATTGCCACAGTTGTGGATGGCAAAATCCCTCATAGAAATTCCCTAATACTGGACTCTCAACAATGTCTTTTTTTCCTTTTGTAAGCTCGCTCCTTTTGCCTTCTCCCAGTCATGCTAAGAAATGAATATTACTGTGTTACACTGTGCCTGTAATTTTTAGTGTAGCCCATGGTGAGATTTTTAGTCTGTTTACAACTATATGGGATCAAAAGCTTTTCCAGGTGTTCAGCTCTGCTTACAGTTTAATCTTTTAAATGTTTCACAAGAACATGGTTCTTAAAGAAAAAAAAAAAATAGAATGCCCTTATAACCTTTGGTAGAAAAATCAATGGCTTTTGTCTTAAGAAAGGAGAAAGAGCACAGACCAAAAATAAACAGAATATTTCTTAAGCAATCTTGCATGTTTATATCTTAAATACAGATCTCCAACCTAAAGTTAGGCTGAAAGTCTGTACAAAGGAATTCTATTATGACTATTGCCTTCTTATAGGATGTTAGCAATCCAGACTATTAGCATATTAGTGGTAGTGTAAGAGCATTTTTATTAGGAAAGCACACGATCTAACTAAAATCCAACTTCTAAAAGAAACTGTCCTTATGTCATGGAGAACGTTCCAGAATATCTTGTACTTAGGTAATTAGATATCACTTCTGTAGATCTTTAGGAGCCAAAGGCCCTGCCCGAGACTTGGAGATCTAGCTTTTGAGATTGTGTGTCTCTATTATTTGAGATGAAGGCCTCCAGCCAACGTCCACTTATTCAGGGTTTGTTTATCCAGCAGATGGATGGTGTATGCCCCTTTCCCCTCAGGGATCATTTGGAATGAATCCTATTGTTATCATTACCTCTGGCAAGCTCTGAGAAGACCGGAGATTAAAAACTAAGCCTGATGAGTCTACTCTTGTTAACAGCTCTGGTGAAAATTTTGAAGGTTAAAGGTTCTGGAACATTCTGAACTGAGTCAACCCACTTAATGGAAGTGAGAAACCAGAAGACTATTAGAAATGCCCTCGCTGCAGGCAGCTGGCTCAGCTCCTGTGTCCTTTGTTTGGTCCACTTCTCTGCTTTTATGCAAGATGTAGTGGGGACCTGATAAATTCTTAGCTCTCTTTGAAGGAGAAAAAAGGAGACATACTGTACTTGGCCAGTCTAATACATCTGGTGAAGAGCTTTAGCTAGAAATCAGAAATCTTTGATCTTTGTTTATTGATCTAATCCCTCATCTGCAACTTCAAGGTTGCCAAATGTGGCCTCTATCTTGGCCCATCACCGTGTTCCTGCTTCACCAATGGTCATGCCTCACTCAGTCTGAGGAACTGAGAATCCTTCTGAGTGTCTTCATATTAATTCTTTTCTTTTCACTCAGTTTTTCTATCAAATATACTATATATGTGTAAATAGACTTTACATGCTTTACGTATGTATGTACACATCATATATTTTAAATCCCTTGGTATGTCTTCATTAGCCATAATATTTTTAATCCTTAATATTGAGTTCTGAATATCTGCAAACAAAAATGACTTTCCATTTTCTTTCTCTTTGATTAGTTGTCTTCATCTTGGTTGCAAAATAGAACTTCTAGGAGTCTATACTATAAAGTTGCAAAATTTATACAGGTTATCATTATGTTTAAATCAAGGCCTTCTAAGAAAAAGTGATAAGTTCACAGCCTATTACAACAAAAAACTCATTTAATAGCCCTGTTTTATAGCGCTGCATATGAAGAAGGAAATGGCAACCCACTCCAGTGTTCTTGCCTGGAGAATCCCAGGGACGGGGGGCTCCTGGTGGGCTGCCGTCTATGGGGTTGCACAGAGTTGGACACGAATGAAGCAACTTAGCAGCAGCATAGTGCTGCACATAAAAAGACTGTGTTTCTCCCTTCTTCCCCTCTTCACTCCTTCCCTCTTTTTTCTTTCCTTCCTTCCTTCCTTCTCTTGCATAATTTCCTCTTACATTCTGTATCAAGCTGTTTTAGAGTGCTTCTGTGTTTTTGAGCATGATTAGTTGACATATGTTTATTCTGCCCTGCTTCCAAACAAGTGGCAAAGTAGAAAAAGACATTAACGTATGTTATGTCTTAAATTATTTCAAATACTGACTTGATTTGTAAATCGGACAAAAAAAATACAACTTCTCTTTAGTTTTCTGGTTATGTTTTAATTTATACAAAAGAGAGAACAAAGTGTAATGAATCTTTATCCATCACTCAACTTTAACGATTAAAATTTTCCTGACCTAGTTTCATCAATCCTTACCTTTTCTATTTGCTTGAAAAATTTTAAATTCCAGACATATCATTTTACTTCAGTACGCAGCTTGATTTTTTGAAACAAGAGGCAATTTCAGAAATATATCCTCAGGTTATGAGGCGACAGTTGATGAGTTGTTCAAGGCAATAAATACCACTGCATCAATAAGATATTATTCCATCTTAACATGTTACTAAATTAGTGCTTATTGGATATTCTTTTATTCTATTTAAAGGAAAAAAATGTCTGCCCCTTTGGCAGTTTTCATTAGTAAAGTGGCATGTGTGCGTGCTCAGTGTGTCTGACTCTTTGCCACCCCATGGACTGTGTCAGCCGGGCTCCTCTGTCTATGGGATTCTCCAGGCAAGAATCCTGGAGTGGGTTGCCATTTCCTCCTCCAGGGGATCTCCCCAAACCAGGGGCGGACCTCGAGTCTCCTGCATTGGCAGGCAGGCTCTTTACTACTGAGCCACCTGGGAACTTAAAGGAATAGTTAAAGCAATTTAAAAAGTCATTTTCATCAAATGACTTCTTTCTGTAGTAAAGAAGATTAACATGGTCACAACTTGGCTTTATTCGTTATATGTTTATCTACCAGGAACATTGCAGTTTATTATTTGGTGAGTCCTCTTGTTTCATAAATAATATCAGATAACAGAATGTCTGTGTGGAGCTTGTGCTCCGTCTTTCCTCAGTGATGACATTTGGCTACTTTTGCATCCTAGACAGTGATGAATTATCAGACTTATAACAGCTCTCTGTGGATTTTATGCTAATAGGAATTTATGAGTTTGATTCTCTTGGTTCTCTGGTTGCTAGATACACACTTAAAAAAAAAGTGTCAGTATCTGTAAATTCTTGAAGATTTACTGTTCATTTACCGTCTTCACTGAGAATAGCAACAGAGAGGTAGAAAAATATAAAATGGTAGAAAACTCAGATTTGAATTTGAAATGTGACTTTTGGGTTTTTCTGGTGGCTCAGATGGTAAAGAATCGGCCTGCAATGCAGGAGATGCTGGTTCAGTCTGTGGATTGGAAAGATCCCCTGGAGGAGGGCATGGCAACCCACTCCAATATTCTTGCCTGGAGAATTCCATGGACAGAGGAGCCTGGCGGGCTGCAGTCCAGAGCCAGACACGACTGAATGACGGAGCACACACGTAGCACTCAATGTGCTCCTTCGGTGGCTGCTTTCAAATTTATGTAACATTCATATACAAATCTTTGTGAATCTTCTGCATTATTCATTTATTTATTTATTTAGTCATTCCAAAGTGAAGTCTGTCAGTCATATCCCACTCTTTGTGACCCTACGGACTGTAGCCTACCAGGCTCCTTTGCCCATGGGATTTTCCAGGCAAGAGTACTGGAGTGGGTTGCCATTTCCTTCTCCAGGGGATCTTCCCAACCCAGGGATCGAACCCGGGTCTCCCACATGGTAGGCAGATGCTTTACCATCTGAGCCACGAGGGAAGTCCTTGAATTATTTATTTAGCATCAATTCTTAGGAGTATAAATTATCTATGTGCAATAGTTGGACTACTTTCGAGGGCTGTTCATTAAATAAAAGTAACCTTTGCACAAGCACAGTTCTAGACACTGGGAAAATAATATCAAGTAAAAAAAATACAAAGCTAAAAAGAGTAGATAATTTCTGTGAAAAGTGATAAGACAGGAAAATGCAGAATGTTTTGAAAGCTAAGCTAGCCTGAGGGTTTTAGGAAGGGTTTCCCTGAAAAGGTGGTCATTTAGTTTGAGATCTAAAGGAGATTACCACTGACAAACTGGGTGGCCATTTGAAATCCTGGAATGAAACTGAGGCAGGAGGTAGATGGGACCCCCCAGGGTAAAGCAATTGGACATTTATTCCCTGTGGACTGACGTTCCAAGACAAGACTAGCAGGGCAATTAAGGGGGGAGACTGGGCCATGCCCAGACCACATATTTCTTTTCTAAAAGTCAGGAGACTTCCCCGGCCACACATGTACAGAAAAGGCCCCTTGGAGGCCAAAGTGGAGTTATGTCAAATGATGTTCACAACCTATACGTCTTTTCAGTAAGATCTACCTTGGCTAAGAGATGAGTGTGCACACATGGGAGGATCCTGAGATATACCAAATATGAGCTATGAATCAGGCAAATCAAAATGATTGGTCAAAGGAAACTCGGAAGAAATGCCTTATAAAAGAAATTCAAACTGCAATGATGGTGCAACTCAGCGACTATATCTGTCCCTGAGACCGCCCATATCTGTCCCTGAGACCGCCCATGTGTCTGTCCACACGTGATGTACTCTTTGTCCTCTGAATGAATATTCTACTTGCTTCACTACTTTTAATCTTTGCGGATATTCTTTTCTGCAAAGCCGAAGGGCTGGGGCCCTTGTCACTGACCACTGGACTAGTGGCTAGGATCTGGTGCGCTCACCACTGTGACCCAGCCTCAATCTCTGACTGGGAACCTAAGCCCTGCTCCAAGCCATTGCAGGCCGACCCCGTGACCTTCTTCCCCCAACCCGCTTCCCCACCTGGGATCAAAACCAATGGCCTTTGGGAACGCTCTGAAGCAAGTTTTGTTGTCTTTTGTGTTTCATGAAACAACTTTTTTCCCCCATATCATAAAAAGAATTCTTCTGAAACACCGTAATTTGAAGCTTTAGAGCCAACCAAATCAATCCCTTTGTATGTGTCTGTCTTGGCTATGTAATACCTTTCACTGTTTCTGTGGTCAGATTTCCTTGCCCACTCAGGGATCAGACAAATATTTCTCTACATCTTCTAACACTTCTTAATGTTTTATTGAAATGTTTTAACTTTTTATATATCTGGCATTTACTTTCACAAATGGTCTGAAAGAAGGCTCTAAAATTTTTTTTTCCAAGTAAATTTCTACTTTTGAATTTGAGGCTATGTTTGGAATGATTCTTTTTTGCTTACAGATTTATGTTGCCAATTTCATCATATTCTAATGTTTTGTGGCTATGGTTACCAAGGTTTATTTCTGGGCTATCTTTTTCACACATAGATAAACTTGTCAATAATTCTACAGCTGCTACTTTTAAAAATTGTTATCTTATGGTACATTTTCAAATATTCATGAACAGATATCTGACCTCACACTGTCCTTTTCAATTGAATTGCTTTTCCTTTTATCTCCACTGAATTTATTTCTCTAGATGAACTTTAGACTTATGTTACCAAGTTCCCTGAATTTATGAATGGCTAGTGATTAGAATTTCATCAAATTTACTAATTGTTTTAGGACAAAATAAAAGCTTCATGACTTATTGTAAAAGAAAAAAAATCCATATTCTCCTGCTTTATTCAAGTCTTCTTTTATATCTTTGTAAAATTATACCTAGTTTTTTTCTTACAGTTTTGGTCTGCCTGGACCTAGAGAGAGATTTTAAAGACAAATAGAATAATCCTTATCTGTTGATCATTCTTTGTATTTTTAACAATCTAAGATTGATAAATAGGTGTTCTGTTATCTGGGACCTGCATTTCTTATTGTAGATTCTACATTTAATATACAAGAAATGGATTTTTTCTTTTGCTTAGTGCTTTTCTATCTTAAATACCATTTTGGCTGGTTTCATATTCTATTCCTACTTTTTTCCTACTCTTTGCCTGATAAATCTTTGGACTTCTTTGAAGAAATGTCATTTTGATTTAGGTAGTTCCTTTTTATCTATCATGTCACTGGATTTTATTTTTAAACACATCCTGAAGATACTCGTCTTTTAATGGAAAGCTGAAACAATGCGTTGCCATGATAACGCGGTTGGGATTCTGCTACCTTATTATTTTGCTTTCCATCCTTTTCTTTATGAGCTATATTTTACACACCTTCTCTCTCCATGAAGAAATATTTTTCTGGGGTATTTGTTTTCAAGAAAATCATTCTCCTATATTTACCTGCTTACTGAATTCAAAAATAAAATGATGTCTTTTGATAACTCCTAACATGAATTCTATCTATTGCTATGATTTTGTCAATATGACATATGGTTTTAGACTTGAATTATTATTGTTATGAAAATATTTTACATTATATATCTTCTCTTCTATTTTTATATTTTTTGTTAATTTTGAAACCATATTTTCAAAAAATTACTTGTATTTATCTCCAAGTTTAACAGTTTCAATATTTACTAAAATTCTTGTCTTTTTGATTTATGTTGGTATTTAAGTAGAGTGCAATATTCATCAGTGTTGCTTGGAACACTCTTTTCCTTGTAAAAATCAGAAAAAAAAACAAAAAATCTCTGGACTCACTCATGATATATTTTCCCCATTCACATCTATTTTATTGTTGTTTTTTAGTTGCTAAGTCATGTCAGACTCTCTTGTGATCCCATGGACTGTAGCCCTCCAGGCTCCCATCTGTATCTGTCTGCAAATCTCAGAGTCTTGAAGTGCACCAGTTGATCTCGTTAACCATCTGCACGGCTGTCACTCTAGTTCAGACCATCATTATTGGTCATTGTAATTATTGCAACAGTTTCCTATCTGACTCCAGTCTGGTCTCCTTGCAGGTTAAAATGTCAAGTCAAACTGTGTTTTTCCCTTGCTCAGGTCCTTCCACTGGCTCTTTGTCTCACTCAGAGCAAAACCCAAACTTACTTCCAACTTCGCAGAACAAGCTCACTGCCCTCCACCGACCTCTTGTCTTCCCCCTCTCTCCTTAGTGCTCCAGTCACATTGACCTCTTGCTGTCCCCTCCAAGAAATTGAATGTAATCTCATCTGTGCAGACACATGTCTATTGTAAGTTCATCTTTTTGGAGAGCTGTCCCCCTCCACCCTTGTGGTTTCCTTTCAAATATCTCATTGAAAAACTCTCCTACATTATTCTACATAAAATTGCGCTCAACTTCCTTCCCACCTCAGCAAGTATATGGTTTATAGTTCCTTTTAAGAACAATAGAACATAAAACAGTAATAAATCCTAAAGGAAAAGAAATCATGATCTCCCACAAAATAGACTAAATTACAAATAGTTGTTTGTAATCATACAAACTTAGCCAAAAACAAAGGCAGTATGATTAATAGAAGGGGCTATAAGGAAAGGCTCAGACTTTTGAATTATGGATACAGGAGAAAACTAAATACAGACAACTAAGGAATTTCCAAGATGGAGACCACATGGAGTCCAGTGGTTTGAGTGGGCCTTCTGTATAGCTCTGCACTCCTCTGTGATTTGCAGTGTACGTCAATTAGGATATTTTCTCTTCAGCTACTCTTAACAGAAGGCACAAAACATTTATAGGTTGGGAAAACTTGTTGCCAAGCCAAAGCGTCTTCCACATTTTACTCTTTTCATTCTGCCAATGTCCCATGAGCTCATTTCTGTCACAGAAGTTTGCATATGACAGAATAGACTACACTTCTATACTGGAAGGGCTTTGGGCCAATTTTCTGGATAGGTCTAGCAGTCCCAACCTTCATATTACTATTGTTTTCTTTCTTTTGGAAAACCAATGAGATTTGCAGATTGTGTCTGCTGTACTTGTTTCCTAGATCACATGAAGATCTATAGTACCTTCTTCTAGAAGACAAAAAGCAAACGTTGGAAACAATTTTGCCGATTTTTGTATGAAAGCTCTGATAGAAAAGTTGTGCTTGTATGAAATGCTAGAAAAGAAAGTGGCTATTGAATGCATTGAAAATTAGGTGCTTGAATTGGTCGTCAGCATCGTGCCAGCTTATCATTTGTAGCCACAACACAAAGTGAAAGTGAAAGTCGCTCAGTCATGTCCAACTCTTTGAGACCCCATGGACTATGCAGTCCATGGAATTCTCCAGGCCAGAATACTGGAGTGGATAGCTTTTCCCTTCTCCAGGGGATCTTCCCAAACCAGGGATCAACTCCAGGTCTCCCACATGGCAGGTAGATTCTTGACCAGCTAAGCCACAAGTGAAGCCCAAGAATACTGGAGTGGCTAGCCTATTCCCTTTTCCAGGGGATCTTCCCAACCGAGGAATCAAACTAGGGTCTCCTGCATAGCAGGCAGATTCTTTACCAACTGAGCTATCGGGGAACCCACAACAGACATGAGCACAAATTTTTCCTCTTTTTAAGCAGCTGACCTATCAAGCCCACAGAACCATATGTGTATTTTAAACTAAACTCCTTGCTGCCAAACAGAGCATTTTAAAGAGCTCAGCTGGTTGACAAAAGGGAAATTTCACTAGCAGAGGGCTAAAGAAAGCAATGTGGCAACTTGGGAAGTTAGTTGGCATTATCTTGGATGGAGAATTAAAGACAGCAGTGGAAAATCTTGTGGCTGTTTTTATGAGTTTGTGTCCTGAATTTCATTAGGCAAGATCTGAAAATGACTTTTTTTTTAGCATGAGTTACCATTCTAGTTGTATTTATTTGGTTTTATTAATATCATACAGCTTGTATAGCAATTATAATTATGCAATTATACTTGCATGGTGCGTGCGCACGCGTGTGTGTGTGTACTCCCTGTCACTTACTATGGGGATTTGTACCATGATAATGTTGGAGAAGGAAATGGCAACCCACTCTAGTATTCTTGCCTGGAAAATCCCATGGACTGAGGAGCCTGGTAGGCTACAGTCCATGGGGTCCCAAAGAGTCAGACACGACTGAGCGACTTCACTTAATGTAGGCAAATAATGTGGTAGAGGTTGTTGGTGCAAAAAGCATGTTAGGTCACTGAACTGCATGGCTAAATTCTATCTTTAACTGAGTTCTATGGGACCAGTGCTCACAGTGTGAGGTTTGATTTTCCTCTTTCAGCCTAGTGGGCAGTAGGTAGGAAAAACCTTAACCAGAGATTAGCATGCCTCTTCCCTCCTCTGCCCCATGCACCTGGCTCCTGAAAATCTTAAGATCAACTGCTCAGGGGAAGAACACCTTGAGTTATTCTGAGGGCAAGGTAGAATTATCACAGAAATCTGCAATTAGCAGGTTATATAGAACTACTTGAGAAAGGAGGGTGAAAAAGAGGATGAAAATGTAAAGTTGGAAATGTTGTGGTTAAGCACATAATCCGAGTCTTCTAGTACATATGCTATTTCCTGAGCAAAATGTAGTTAACTTTGGAAGCGATCAGAACTTTTAAAGTCACCCATGTACTATTTAGTATTTAAAATATAGTGACCTTACAAAAGGTACCTAGAGAGAGTGGCTTGGGTGTTTCAGGGTTTCTTCAGAACATCCAGTGTACTCCTAAAGGGCAAGTGAAACATATCGGGAGCTTGGCTCACTGAGCATACCTATCCAAAATGTAGTTTATGAAGCATCATTTTCTATGCATTAGCTTAAATGCATGTGTGCTTGTTAAGTCATTTCAGTTGTGTCTGACTTTGCGACCCTATGGGCTTTAGCCCACCAGGCTCCTCTGTCCATGGGATTCTCCAGACAAGGATGCTGGAGTGGGTTGCCATGCCCTCCTCCAGGGGATCTTCCTTACCCAGGGACTGAACCCATGTCTCCCACATTGCAGGCAGATTCTTCACTGCTGAGCCATCAGGGAAGCCCACTGACTTAAACAATTTCACATAATTTTACGTATTGGGTTGGCTCAAAAGTTTGTTCATGTTTTTGTGTAACAGTTTACAGAATGAATGAACTTTTAGGACAACTCAATACATGATGTAATTGAGGAAAAGATACAGATTCAAATGCATCCTGAACCCGATCTGTTTTCATTAATATGTTATACATAAGAAGTTGGCAAACTATGCCCACAGAACAAATTTGGCCCACTGTTTCAGAAATAAAGCTTTATTAATACACCACCATGCCCATTCACTTACGCACTGTCATTTTCATGTTACAATAGCACGGCTGAGTAGTTGGGACAGAGATGGTATGACCTACAACATCTATTTACCACATGGCTCGCAACAGAAAAAGTTGGCCAACACTGGTGTATATTATTACTCTAGTAACAAACCTATCACCAAAGATATAATAGATATCTTTCTCTGTAGCAATCACATTACACCAAAGATACAAAAAATACATTTCATTAGGACAAATCTTACTTCCAAGATACTTAAGAAAATATTCTGTCTTCAAATTCACTACCTATGTCTCAGATTTCCTTCACAGGAGTTAATTCTCATTAAAACAAGACACACGTTCAAAAAGTGTCCTTTTATTATTTCTAGTAACATATATCGTATAAATACTCTATTTTTATATGACCTTTTACAAACGCGATATAACTTAAAAGTTTTATCATTAGAAAGAAATGTATAAAAATAAATATGTCATTATAGGCATTTATTACAAACTATAGTCCTTCTTAGAAGGAACACACAAACCAGTACTTATAAAGTACATAGAATTTATAGTAATGTATTTTACTATATACATATGGAAAAAAAAGTTATTTTCTTTCATAGTAGAAGAGCTGAACAGACATTCACCAGGATATGACTGTTGGACCAGCTGCTGGGGGTGGACCAGCCGCTACCCCTCAGTAGCCTCCCCACCACGAGACATGTGATCTCAAGGTCCCCAGCACTGGGGACCCTGTTGTACACACCCCATTCTCCTTCTGGCATTACATTCTTTTTTTTTTTTTTTTTTGGTGATCTTACCAACTCTCTTCAGACATAAACTTTTTTTTCCCCCCACATCCACATTCCTTAAGTCAGCTTACATTAGGAGGAAAGAAATATAGGAGGTCCCCAGGTCATCAGGCCTCCTCTAGCTTTTACCAGCATCTGATACATCACGGCAGTTTTTTTTTCCCCTTGTAGAATTTGTGGTGTGTTTAATACATGCAATTGTTTCTTCGTCAAAAGGAATTCACAAAGAAAGACACAATTAACGACACAAGAGAGGAAAGATGGGAGTCATGTGAGTCATGGACACTGCGAAGCATTTCTCATGCTGGGCAGTCCTGAATTCTTAACTCCAAGACGGCATAAACATTCTCTGAAACCATAGCAGCGGGTACAGTGATGGTCAAAGATCCTATGTGCATTCCTCTCTCCCTCCATTGATAGTGAGGTAAAGTAAGCCACGTCTTAAAGCAAAAATCTCACCTTCCTCCGTATTTCATCAGTATCAGGAAGCAGGGATTGTTCACATTTCTTAAACTTACTTTTGACCATTACTTCTGTTTTCATAAGAACTTGTCAGGAACCTCACAAAAGAAATGCTAATGCCCTGGGGCTTTCTTGTGCTACCTCATTGGTCAGATATGAATAGTCCTCATAAACTACCCTATCAGATTTGTAACTGGCAGGAAATTCTGATGATCTAACTTCTTTTCTACCTACCTCTACCTCCCAACTCATTGCCACCCCTGGTTGATCACCAGGGCAAGGCGCCCTGGATTCCTCCAGTCTTCTTGATTTCAGTGCATCAGCCCTTCCCCACTGCCCCCTGTCCCTCAACACCACTCGTACTTAACTGCACTCTGCCATTGTGCAGAAGTCTATGTAGTGTTTAGGTTTCTTTAAAGGATCACAGCTCTCATGAGACAACACCCCTCCATCATGGGACAGACACTGCAAGGTTCTCTTTTTGTAACCCTTCCCGCAAGTCTTGGAACATGGCGACCAGTCCCCCAGCTGCCAGCGGGGGCAAGGCAGGTTCACACAAGGTCTGGTGCTGGCCGGCTTCACTTCCTTGGCGCACTCTGAAGCGGGCTGTCCGTTGATGTCCCGACACTCCACGAGCCTTCTCTGTACACCCAGCCCACAAGACTTGGAACACTCACCCCACTCTTCAATGACCCACTCCGAGAAAGTAGGAATGGCATTGAAAGATTCCTTCTTCTTCTTCACGAAATAGGTGTATTTAATTTTGGGTCGGAGGGCACTGCCCACCATCAGGACTTGGATGGTTAAGGGCTCCATGAGAGGGCTGAAGCTTCGAATTCTTTCCAGCGCCGCCGAGGAGCCGCTGTACCTCAGGACAGTACCTTTGTGTGTGATGTCTTGCTCTAAAGTGGACAGAGTGAAGTTGCCATTCAGGATATATGTGCCATCGGCAGCTTTGATGGCCAGGAAGCTCCCGTTATTCCTGGATCCTCTCTGATTCCGTTGCTTCACTTCAACGTTTGTGGCTCCGGTTGGAATTGTGACAATATCGTGGTAGCCAGGTCTGCAGGCAAGAAAAATAGAGAGAAAGATCTCTCAGTCACTGGCTCATTATGTTCCTTAGCTTGAAACACCAGGCAATCAGGTAAGAAAGTAATTTTTTACCAGACCTGTGGGAAGTTAGTTACATGGAAATGATAAGAACCTTTAGGAGCAAGGCATTTTAACACTTACCTTGCACTGGTAACTGATCCTGATATTTTCTTGCATGTAGATCCATTTCCTCCACAGACGCCACATTTATCGAACTTCTTTTTGGAGTCTATGATGCGATCACAGCCAGCTTTTACGCACTGTCCTTGCACACAGACGGAGGTGGAATCTGGGCTACATGGGGTGCCATCCACCACCTGAAAAAGGAAGGGCATGTACCTGGTGTCACACGTTTATTAACAAGGGCAAGAGATGATGCTAGGAACGTCTAGATGCTGAAAGTCTTCCTCATTAACATTACATTTCTATCAAAATTAAAAGAGTACTCTGCACACTATCCTTCTCTGGCTTTTCTTTTTTCCATAGACATCTGAAAAATTATAAATTTTTAGATTATCTGTGTCCTATCTCACTTTTAGCTAAGGTCAACGAAAGCAGAGCCTTTAGTCAATTTGTTTACTGCTGTATCCTCAGTGTCTAGAATACTACCTGGCAAGGGCCGCTGCTGATATATCACTTGTATGTTGAATCTGCAACTGGGGACTATTTTCCTAGCCTACAGTGATCATGACTTATGATTATCTCAACCAAATTCAATTCCATTTTCTGTCTCAGAGCCAGATTTATCCCCTCAACAAAACAGCAAAACTATGCTTCTACTAGTTCAATATATGTTCTTAAACACAAGAGTTCTCAATGCTCAGGCTTTCATTATAAGCCCATTTGCACATGCTGCTGCTCGTCACCCAGTAACAAGTACTTTTGACTATCTTAAACTATTTTCCAAAACCAAGGGATGGTTTTCGTGTTAATATATGATTTACCTATCCATGCATAAAGGGCTTTTCTTCATATATAAGAGTAATAAGCCATTGCAAGAATCATTAAGCACTAGATTCAAGCTTCATCCATAACCCCAAACAGCACAAGACTCAAAGCAGGCAGTTACCAATGTATCCAGAAGCAAAGTTGTCCTACTTTGAAATTGAATGTGCTGACATATAAATTTAATATATATAATTTTGACTTAATATATACTTAATACATTAAGTATATTTATAATAATTAAATATTATACATAAACACGTCAATATAAAAATATAAAACAATAAAGGTTGCATGAAAAGGTAGCAAGCCAAGGCTTGGGTTCTTAGACCAACAGTCCAAAGAAAAGTCACTACCTTGGGCTGCAAAACGAAGAAATAGCCAGTGCCTTTGGCTTGACAGATAAGCTTGCACCTGTCCTTGGGCGAGACTCCTGCATATTTGGGTATCCACTCCACTGCGGGCCTGCTGCCAAAGGAAGCTTTGGAGAATTCATTGTGTGCCTCACACTGTTCCAGCCTAAAGGTTTTTCCTGGAAAGAGAAGGAGATGATGACATTATCCCTTCCCAATCTTCAAGTGCCCGTTTGCAGAGCGTCCTTTTCACCTTCTCTCTGCTCACCGTTATTCTTCGGGCAGTCCTCGATGTTGCAGGATCTGTAGCGCACGCGCTTGCCCTCGCAGTATTTTCCTCCGTTCTTCGGCACGGGGTTGTCACACTTCCTCATCGTATACTGAACTCCACCACCACACGTTCTCGAGCAGTCTCCCCAGGGCCCCCACGGTCCCCAGCTTCCGTGAACAGGGGTCTAAAGAGAGACACAAATCATTAGTGTTAGAATCCTCTATGACAACCCTTTCAGGAAATAGAAGAGAAAGATACAGGACACAGAATCAATGATGTGAATCTTTCCTGTATCCCTGTCAGAGGCTACAGTCTGGTTGTTCCTGTGGCATCAAATGTCTGAGGATCACTTGGTCATTTTCCCTTCTGAATGTCAAAAGAGCATGCGTTGCAGTGGATAACTCACATCAAAGTGTTCCTTGTTGGTCTGGTTCAGGCACTGGCCGTTGACACACCATTTTCCCTCTCCGCAGCTGGTGCCATCGGCCCAGGGGAAGTGTTTGGTCTGGCACATCAGCAATCCGCCAGAGGTGCCCGTGCACCAGAGGGTTGTGCAAGTGCTGGCCGCATCCGGGCAGTGTCTGGACCCCTGTCCAAATGTGAGCTCGCACTGTCGGCTGGCACTGTACAAGGCCCCGGGGAGATCAGAGGGGAGCTGTATGAGGCGCTGGGGCTCGTCCATCAAACATTCACCTGCAAAGAAAAATACCAATGAATATTAACAAATAGTAACTAAAGGCACGCAGGGGACAGATCAGCTTCAGAAAAGATTTATCATAAGAGATAATGCATAGCAAAGTGATTTGAAAGCTGAAGGGTTTGGGAGAGATGTGCCAGAGAGATTTAAATTATTGTTAAGATGTTATTCTTAATGAGTTATTTCTGCGTTAACAATGTCAGGAAATCATTGTTCTGCTAAACACTCAAGTTCATGTATTCTGGGAGCTTCTTGGCCAAAAGCACTCTCTTTTATTGGAAATTCAGGTTTAAAAAGGTATGCTCTTGACAATGAAAGTCATTTTGAAGGGAGAAAGGGAAAAGAACAGAAAAGAAAGAAAGAGCTCGTTTAACAAGTACTGTATGAACATGTGGATGGTTGGATAACACCTGGAAAGAGTAGCTGGAGTGTCTTACCATGACCATTATCCAGAAATGTTGTAATCGTGGAGGCACTGCAGGGAGACCAGGGCTCGTTGTGGTCCAGTTTGGTAAGCATTGATGCCATCATGTGGGAATCCTGGTTGACACCATTAATGCCGGCACATTGCTTGGCATCATCATGGGGCATGTTAAACACGTGGCCTAAGAAGAAATCCAAGACTCACATTAAAACATGTCATTTGCAGCTTTTTTTCCCCAACAGAGATTCATCTGTCTCAGTGATATTTCTAAAGAAGAAATGTATCCAGATACCATCTATTTTAGAGACAGTGTCTACTTTTCACAGGGTGTAAACCAATGTGTGAATTTCCAAATGTGTCCCTAGCTCTGACTCTCTGATTCTGAATTCTAATAAAGATAACCATGCTCAGAATCGTGCAAAAGCATTTTCTGCAGATTTTAGGGAGCTTTGGCACCTAAAATGGCAATATAATCTGCAGATGCTCCCTTTAACAGTAATACCTAGTTTATCAGCTTGAATTCATGAATTGTGCTTAACTCGCACTCTGGAATAGATTTACCTAATTCATGAGCAGTAGTGAAGGCGGCTTGTAAGCCATCATCCTCTATGACCGAGCAGCTTCTGTTGGGATCACATATAGTTCCAACATCCGCTATTCCAAGAGTATCACACGTCTGGACACCACACAGGTCCTACAAGAAGCAGAGATTTGCCCTTATTAATACACACACAGGATGAACTTCAGGATCAAACTGCTTGGCAGGGTGTAGCCTCACATGTGCTTTGGAGCATCTACATTCTTTGTTGCTGAGTAGCCCTTTTAGGAGTATTTTGTGTGACTTTAAGATTTTCCCCTAATGCATTCAACTAGGACTGTGAAACTTGAGATGTTAAAGCTATGGAAGGAATTCTCTGGTGGTCCAGTGGTTAAGACTTTAAGTTCCCAATGTAGGGGGCCCAGGTTCAATCCCTGGTCAGGGAACTAGATCCCATATGCTGTAGCTAAAGATCCTGCATGCTGCAAGTAAGATGCATCACAGCCAAATAAATAATAAAATAAATATTTTAAAAATTAGGAAAGATTAATCATACTAGCCAATGAAAAAATACTTAAGTGTGAAAATATTGGTAAAATGCCTTACATACATTTGTTACAAACTGACTCCCCAGGGAGTCCCGCCATGATTGGCGACGTCTTCCTCTCACCTGTCTGGTGAATAGAATCGCGGTGTCATAGTGCTCCTCATCCCGGTCACTGGGCGGGTTGTGCTGTCTCTGCCAACGGCAGAAGTTCCGCAGCGTGAGGGCAGCGTTGGAAGTCACTTCTGGGCCCTTCTTTTCCTCGTAGATGACCAGGATCTTTACCACCACCAGGCTCACTGAATTCCGAATGCTGGGGTGTTTGTATAACCGGGCCGCCACGGAGAACAAGGTCAGAAGGTAGTGCTTTAGCTCAGTGCCGTGGAACTCGGCCATGGACTGGTCAGCCACAAGCATCGTTTCCACATAGCGGGGGCTGGACACAAATCGCTTCTTTCTTAGGTTTCCAATTCCTGTAAAGACACAAGAAAGATCATTTGCTCGCAAACAGTCTCACCAAGAATAGTTTACCTTCCTAGAGTATATAAGGAAAGCCTAACCAGTCAAAGCAAATAATACAAAAATACACCCGGGGGGCAAACAATAACAAAAATATTTGCATCTCTGTTCACTGCAAATGTTATTTTTAGTTTTTTTTTCCCCTTACTGTAAATGTAAAGGCCATGTGCTCCTCTGAGAGGATCAGCTTTTTTTTTAAGTAGTATTTTTTTTTTTAATCCTCTTTGAAATCATGCAATCTGAAAAAGGCAGGATGCACAACCCTCTTTCCAGTCGTAGTAAAATCTTGGAGCAAGGGGAGCAGGCAGAGCCCCTGAGTCACTCTTTCACAGGCCAGGACTCAAATCCTGAATGAGATCATCAGGCTCCACGTGGAAGGCCCCGGGCAGGGTTGGGGCTTCTGCCAAGGGGCCGGGCCTAAAGGAATCTCAGCCCGAACGGCTCGGCTTTCTCATTCCAGGGGTCCCTGGGGGTGCTCGGCTCAGGCCAAATCCGGCACGAGGACCACCCAGTCTGCCCCGGCGCCTTCGGCCAGGACTCCTACCGCCCCACGGAAAGAAAGTTCGTGCTGCAGATTCCGGGGTGGGGGTGGGGGCACGGTTAATTATTTAGAAAAGAGTTCTCTGACTCCTGACCGTGAACCAGCCCCCTGCCCAGGGAAGTCCTACCCTGGGCTCTGATCACGCAACTGCTTCCAGGAGCAGACCGACAAGGGGAGAAGAATTACATCCTGCAAGCCGCGGGGAGAAAGTGAAGAGAGAGGCAAAGCACCAAAGTGACAGGAGGAAAGAGCTATAGCAGAAGAAAGGCGCACAGCAGAGAGTCCGAGGAAGGCGTGGCAGGAAGGATCGCCGCGACTAACTTTCCAACAGTGTTTCGGAGCAGAAGGGTGGCTCCGAGAGGGAGCGCACGCTGGGAGGCTGGCGGGAGGCGCGGAGGCGGGGCGAGCCGCGCGGAGAGACCTCCCAGGCAGGTCCAGCCGAGGGGCCCCGCCGCCGCCAGCCGGTCGGGGTCAGCCTGGTAAGCCGGGAAGGGACACCAGCCAGCAGAACAGAGGCCCTAACGCAGCTGTCCAGGCTCGAGGGCTGCGCATTCCGAGGGTCTCTCTCCCCCGCCCTCCATCTCCGCCCTCCTCGGGTCTTCGGGTGCGCCAACAGGCAGCGGTTACAAAACTAAGCGGCCAGTGATAACTCGACCGAACGACACATGGACGATCGTTCGCAAGAAATTAACAAGGCAGAAAGAAGTCGCACAAGCTCACTGTCGACTCAAGTGGGAGGGGCTGAGTTACCAGCTCTCCCTTTCAGATCCAAAGGCTTCTCCTTAGCAGAAAAAAGAAAAGAAAAGAAAAGAAAACAAAAACAACAACCCACTGATAACTTCTGTCATTTCTTGATTATTCATGATCAGGGAAAATGGTGAGTTCACCAACCCAGATCTTAAACCACAAATCACCACCACGTCTCGGTCCTGTCCGCAGACACAGGCTTCCGTCTGCCAACAGGACTTTACCCTCAAGTCGTTCACCCCAGAGAGGGAAGGGAGGGGGAGATGAATGAAGAGGCAAGTGGGAGCCGCTCTTCTGGACTGATACCTGTTCTGTGTCCCGGGCGCTGGGGCGCTCGGTCCTGCGGCGCCCACTGCACAGTGGCGTCCTCGCCCTCTGGCCCCGCGCCCCTCGCCAGCTGAGTCTCGTCATCCAAGACCCCGCACTTGGCGCCGCCGTCGCCCCGCCGCCTTCGCCGCAGGAGATGGAACTGCGGCCGCGCGGGCTGCTGCTCCCCAGCGGCGGCGGCGGCGGCGGCGGCGGGGGCCAGGCTCAAGGTGGCGGCGGCGGGCGCAGGTTGGATGAAGTACTCCTCGCCCTGCAGGTAGAAGGCGCCGCGCACGCCCTCGCAGAGGCTGAGCGCCGCGGCGGAACTGGGGTCGCCGTTGACCGTGCCAGAGTAGAAGCAGTGCGCCAGGTCGCCCACCGGATCAGAACGCAGCACGTCCGGCTCGGGTCTGCGTCCCATAGTCTGGAGCGTGAAGCCGGGTGCCAGGAAGCCGCGGTCCTCCTGCAGCTCCAGGCTCAGCTGCCGACCGAAGGCGTCCAGGCGGAGGTGCGCGGTCCTGAGTCCCGGGTCGCGCTCCAGCGCCGGCAGCACCAGCTCCTCGTCCTCCTCGGCGGGGCGCCCGTGCGCGCCCGGCACGACCAGCAGCGCCGCGGCCGCGGCGAGGAGCAGAAGCGGTGCGGGAGCAGGCTGCAAGCCCCGAGCCCTCGGCGCCGCGTGCCCCATGTTGCCTCCTGCCGTGCGCTTTCGGAACCCTGCGCGGACCGCGCGCTGCATTCCGGAGGAACCGAGCGCCTCCGAGCGCTGAGCGCACTGGCTATTGTTCGGGTCCGGAGCGCAGAGCCTCGCTAGCTTGGCTCGGGACTGTTAACAAGTTACTCTGATTCTTGCAAAAGGGCGTGCAGAGCCCAGCCGCTGATAGGGCTCCCGGAGTCACTAAAGAGCTGGCGCTGCAGTTCTGTCGGCGCGCGGGAAGTTCTTCTGGAGAAGAGTTGGAGGCACCGCGCAGCAGGAGTTGGTGGGGTGGCTGCTGCGGAGACGCGCAGCGCCCCGGGACGCCTCTGGGGCCGGGGCGACGGGCCACACGAGGATCGGCGTCCGGAGACGCTCTTCGGTCTCCGCCTCGGTCGCGGTGCACCTCGCTCTACGCAGGGCTCAGTCCTCTCGGCCTTTCTGCGCGCCCTGGCAACGAGAGACCGCAGGCTCTGAGCCGCTTTCCAGCGAGTGCAAGGACAGAGCAGCCCCGACCGCCTTTTTATATCTTAGACTGAGTCTCCGCCCTTCCCTGACCCCCCTTCCCTCCTCCCTCTTGGCGGCCTTTCTATCCCCGGGACCCCGCCCCCTAAACTCAGTCTGGGCTAAACCGAGCGGTGCGCGAGCCGGGGGTGGGGGGTGGGGGGTGGGGGTTGAAGGGGCTGGCTCCGCGCTACGCGCTCGTCAATCTGGGGGCGGAAGAAGCAGGAGGGGCCCTGTGACCAGCCTTTTGCACTTCTGGGGCTGCTGCTGGGAGAAGGTCCTCTCTCCCACCGCCTCTTCCACCCGCAGTCTTCTGCCCGGACAGCCGGAACACGGTCCCTCTCCCGCGCGGGAGGGAGCGCGAGGATGCCAGTTGCGGGATGGAGAGGGGAGTCCCTTCTCCAAGGTTTCCCCGCCTGGGAGCTGTCCCTGCGCCGCCTTCCTCTCCCAGCGCACCCCCACCCCCACCCCCCGCCGCCAGCCTCCTCCTCTTCAAGCCGGGAGATGAGCCAGGGCTCCCCTTTCTAGCAAAACACCCCACTCCAGCTCTCCATCTCCCGGGCCTGCCTCAGGCCCGTTTGCAGCGTGCTCTCTCTTTGCCCCAACTGTTCTCTGGCAAGCTGGGTAGGGCCAGCGCGTCCCCTAGAAAGCGTGCCTGGGTGAGGAGGCCAGGAGACACTTTCCAGGGGCCTTGATTTGAAAACGCGTTTGGCATCGACCTTCACGCCGGTCATCTGCCCTCCCCTCCCGAAACTCCCATTCCGTCCCCCTCCGCCCCGGGCCTTAGAGACTTCTCGGTGGAGACCCGGGTTCACACTTCCGGAAGAGGTGATCTGGAACGCGTTTCCATTCCCTGGAGCCTGGGGAGGGACGTGCGCATTCTCTTCTTTGAGGGAAATACTCCACTCTCGCCCAGTCGGCCTTCTTCCACCTACTAGCAGCTGCGGGGCAGAGGCCAGCTGGGCACAAACGTCCAGGAACCCTACTTTTCCACCCAGAGAGTGGCGGCATCGCTGGGGCTAGAAAGGATGCGGTGGGCAAATTAGGGGTCCCCGACCCCTCCCCGCTTTCCCCCGAGGAAGCGGAGAGGCAGTCGGAAACCCAGAAAAGCTGAGCCTTTGCACCTCTATCTAGGTCTCTAAGCAAAAGTCTCAGCAGCTCTTCCATCGAAAAAGAGGGAGGGGCCCGGTGACACAGAGGAAGGAAATGTTTCATAACGTTTTCCCAGGCGGAAACCCACGGGGACAATGGTGAGAACGACCGCCCCAAGCCGGGGCCGACAGCGTCCCTCACCCTCGCGCGCTCCCACTTCCTCGCCTGGCCGCGTCTCTTCTGTCTCGCCGCCCCCGCTCGCCCTCTTAGTTTTCAGGTTTGATCTCGGCCTTTTTCCTCCCTCCACCCTAGATCGTCCCAAATCCAATCTGTTCCAGTCCTCTGCAAGTTCTCCCACGCGTCCCCTTTCCAGTGTTTGCATACAGAGAAACAAAACAAAACAAAACTTTCCAACGTCGTCTTTTCTCTGGAAGTTCTAGATCACCTACTTGAAAAATAAAACCCCCAAATCTCTGCTTCCCACTCTTTAGGAGAGATCGGATCGGAAAGAACGGCACAGAGAAAGCTAAAAAAGCCGCTTCACCCTTGAAAGGGTTTAAGATAACCCCTGGTCCATACACTTAGTCAGCATGGAGTTTTCTTAAATGTGATTTTCCTTTCCTGAGGTCATTGTCATAGATGAATGCGTAAGCCAGGAATCATGTATATTTTAACTACAGAAATTGCATACATTTTAGCAGCAGATTAAGGTATCTCAATGACTAGTTTTTTCGTTCCTCCTCCACTCTAACACTGTCTAATATTTTGATCCTGTTTCTGCCCTCCCCCTTTCATGCAATCTCTCACCCCATTTTTCCTTCAGATTTAATACTGACATACACTCATGAGTGGCCCCATTCATTTCTACACTATCTCGCCTAACTCATTCTGTTCATCTTTGGACTAATATTTATTTCTCTCTGTAGAGATTCATTTCCCAGATTACCCCTACTTCTCAGTTTGTAAACCCTTCCCTCCCCTGTTACAGTAGTTATTTAATGTTCTGTTTTTCATTTTATGTGTTCTTTCTCTCCAGCTAGTTCAAAGATGAGATATACTTAGGAGAACATTTGGGAAAAAATATCATTTTACACTTTAAAGATCTTGACTATGGAATCAATGAAAACGTGATAGCAAAGTCATCAATACATTTTCATATCTCATGCTCAGAACAGGGCTCTGGAAACATGATGACCTGCAGCTGGGCCCCACACTGACTTTGAGATGGAGATTTCAAACACTTGTGGTGGCCCAGGGGTGGAGAGGCTTAACAGATCCATAAGGGAAAGTGTGATTGTTATGAATTGGGACAAGATGGCAGATTCAGAAGACCCAGAGAAAAGGAGTAGTTTTCTAAAAACTCGTGTAATGCATTCTAATCTGTCAATTCCCCTATGTACACTTTAGCTTTTAAAATGTATTAATGCAAGTTTGGCCTTTCAGTCGTTTCTGCCTCCAGTGCATTCTTATGGGAGTTTGTTTAATTCAAGGCATACATTTCTAATCTTGAATGGCTTATCTCAAATCTATTATAATTTTTGCATATTTCACGTTGGCTATCCAAATAGAGCTAAAAAAACAAAGAGCTAAAGGCGAAAGTGGCCAGGAACATGACTTTTTTATTCACTGGGTTTCTCTCCAGAGTTCTGTTCTTTTGCGTAATGATTCCAGTCTGTTGTGCACCTGTAGTTCTGGGAAATGATTCTTTTTTAATAGCTTCAACAGAGGCATGGATGTAAGAGCTGCCAATTATTAAGCTTGAAAAACTTCATCCATACTCAGAAGAACATTTAATCTACTTACGATTTTACTATTTTGTAGATCAGCACTCTTTGGACATTTGTGGTAACACACAAACATATGCACATAACATAGATGTATATTCGTAAAGAAAATTGTGGATTGAAAAAATAATTCTCTAGAAACAAGACCAGCAGAACAGAATTTGTGCATGGCACTAGTAAAAGTGGTATGGAATATCACATGCATGCGTAGTCCCTACTTCATGTCCAGCTCTTTGCGACCCCACGCACTGGAGCCAGCCAAACTCCTCTGTCCATGAGATTTCCCAGGCAAGAATACTGGAGTGGGTTTTCCATTTTCTTCTCTAGGGTATCTTCCTGACACAGGGACTGAACTGGCAACTCGTGCATTGGCAGGTGAGTTCTTTACCACTGAGCCACCAGGAAAGCCCTGACATGTAATACTGGGTCAATACTAAGTATGATAATAAGTATCACATTCTCACCCTTATCAAATGTTTGTTGTTTGATTTAAACATGCATCCAAAAAATCTCATGTTGTCCTAAACTCTACCACATTTCTGATTTTCCTTGCATAGACTACACAAATGCTTAAGTGAAAGTGGAAGTGAAGTCGCTCAGTCATGTCCGACTCTTTGCAACCCCATGGACTATAGCCCACCAGGATCCTCCGTCCATGAGATTCTCCAGGCCAGAATACTGGAGTGGGTTACCATTTACTTCTCCAGGGGATCTTCCCGACCCAGGGATCGAACCCAGGTCTCCCGCATTGCAGGCAGATGCTTTTAACCTCTGAGCCACCAGGGAAGTCCAAATCTTGATATATTCTAATTTATCAATCTTAATCAATTTTTATTATTTCTAGGGATGACTTAGTAAAAATTTAAAGTATTTGACATAAAAATATTCTTACAATGAACAATTTGACCTTTTAAAAAACTTTCTTGTCCTTTGTTAACAGAGAAAAAGTTTCATGCATTTCAAAGACACAATACTGAAATGATAGTTCTTAAGAATTGTTTTTCAAATTAAGTATTCAACAAGTAACCATGAAAGGAGAGAATCTGGTCATATATGTGAGCTATTAACATTGTTTTAGTATAAACATCATGTACAGGAACATTAATGTACCTATATCATAAACATGTAATGCTATTTATTCATATTGGATTTACCAGTTAAGCATAGGAAAACTGTTTAGCATTAGTTCTTCTTCTGGGAACCTATGGTCTAAAATAATATTGGACAAATGAATCATTTTTTGATTGTAAGTGAGAAAATAGAAAACATTTCTTTTAAACAGGTTATATAGCCAGAAATATAACACATATTGAAAACAGAGAAATGGATATATATTGCATTTGGATTTACAACTTTGTGATACAAAGCCCCACATTTGCAAGATTCTTTCCAATCTACTTCCGTTGTTTGGCAGATGTGAAACTGAACGTCAAAACGGTTATTATTGCCTAGGATGGTGTAGCCAAATTGGGGGCTAAGAAATGACTCTGACTTATATTTTTAATCAAATTCCTTATGATATTTTAGCTGTCTAATTGTTTGGTAGGTAAGTGTGTTGTCAGACTTGTTATTGCTTGTTATCATTGTTTCCAGTGATTACATTTAATTTAAAATCTGAATAGGAGTTTTCTATCACAATAAGAAAAAATTCCACCTTAACAGATTCACAGCCTATGGTACTTCTTTCTCAGTCCACAAGGTGGCGATGGTCTACAACAAATGATGCGTAGCTCCGTTTTTATTCTTTCCCCTGACAGGTTTTCGAGAATTTGTAAAGGTTTTACACTTTTTCAATCATATTTCATAAATGTTAACCAAATTTTAACTTTGGGTTAACATATTGGTTAAATTGTAATTTTAAATGTATTTTCATTTTTAAAATAGTAAAATGCCTTAGTCAACTAGTTTCAATCATGTAGCTCTATTAACTTAAACCAAAAATCAATTAAACTTAAGAAAACTACCTTCAAGATAATACTATGGATCTTATTCATCACATGACAGCTTTATGTAATTCAAATAATAAGATTATAGACATTACAGTTCACTAAAGCAAATTAAAATTCATTCATTAAATATGTTTACTAATCTACAGTATGCTGAGTGTACATCAGTACATGACTTTAATGCTAAAGGTAACTTGGTTAGAGATTTTCCTTACCAACAACGAAGAAGAACTTTAAGTGCAAAAATGAGATGTGAGAAAATCTTCTACCTCCAGGTGGTGACAAAAGACAAAATTTCAAATGTCTCTTCTGTCCACGTACTTCTTGCTCCCAATACAAGTGTCTTCCTACTGTCATATGAACTTAAAATTGTATTCTGGAGATTTTTTTCTTAACCCAAAATGAATTAATATTAACACAAGATCCCTAGTTAAATAAACTCTAAAATTGAAAGTGGATAATTTTAGTCAGCAGGAGGCACATGAGACTCTAGAACAAGAAATCTGATGCAAAATGTCCCCCACTTAGCTCAAAACATATTGATTAGCTGATTGAGATAGGAATAGTCCACCCCGACTCCCAACCCCTATAATTCAGCTGTCTGAATGGAGATTAAAAGTCAGTTGTCCAGATGTTTGGGAAGTGCTTATTGCCAATGGCAAAGAGCAGCATTTACGATGATTTCTAAGCTTCCTTCCCACAGGAAGGATTTAGGACTTCACAAATCTCCTCTGTATCTTAGAGAGAGGCAGTGGCTGAATTATGACGTCTTGCGGTTGACTGATAATCCACCAGAACAATTACAATGGATAGCTCAGAATCTCTGACATTTGCCTATCTTCAGAATCCTAGGACATGCTTCTCAGTCTTTCTCACCCACAGAAAACTATACTTGCACCTCCCACTCGGATCAACGGATAATGATGCTGGCTGATTAGAACCCTGGCTCAGGGAGATTTGCTCTTGGGCCGTCCTAACCAGTTGAGAAGAGTGCTGTCTCAGCGTACCTGTATCCTGTAGCCAGTTGATGGTGTATATTCAGCAACTAGTATATTCATGCAGATCTGTTGGAAAGGTGAGACCTAGACAGTCTGAGGAATAGGCTGTTGAGAACGTGAGGTCTGGAAGTTCTAGAGAAGCATGATGCCCACGTGTGGGATGTCTTCCCATCTCCTGCACTTAATGCACTGAGAGCTGGAAGGCAAATCCACACTGAAAATCTGCATTCTCATGTGGCCACATCCTTATCTTGTGGCTTCAGGGAGTGGATTTCCTCTGAACTTCAGGGTCCTCATGTGTAACAACATCCCAAATCATAGCATCACTATCTACAATAGCCAAGACATGGAAACAACTCAAGTGCTCATCAACAGATGATTGATTTAGGAAGATGTAGTATATATACGTATATACATATATATATACAATGGAATGTTACTTAGTCAAAAAAAGAATGAAATATTGCCATTCGCAGCAACACAAATGTACTAGAGAATTTTATACTTAGTGAACTAAGTGAGACAGCAAAAGCCAAATGTTATATGGTATCCCTTATATATAGAATCTAAAAAATAATACAAATGAATTTATATATGAAATAGAAACAGACTCACAGACAGACACAGAAAGCAAACCTAAGGTTACCAAAGGGGAAAGGGATAGTGGAAGAATGAATTAGGAATATCGGATTAACAGACACAAAGGACTCTACAGAAAATAGATAAGCAACAAAGTTTTACTATACAACACAGGAAACTATATTCAATATCTTGTAATAAATTACAATGGAAAAGAACCTGAAAATAAAATATATGGAATCACTTTACTATACACCTGAAACTTACACAATATTATAAATCAAAGATATTTCAATAAAGAAGAGAGATGATAATAATCCTTGACTTGAAGCATCATTGCAAGAATTAAGAGGCCTGATTGGCACAGAGCTGTCAGGAAATAGGATTGATGGTTATGGGAGACTTTAAAAGTGGTGGGGAAAGAATGTCACAAAGATCAGTGAAACTGCACGTACTGAACTCTAACCAAGAGTTTTGTCTCACTGCTGTAGAACTCAGTGTGGAAATGAGCAGGATGTGGGCACCCATTTTTACATGAATGCAACTGATTGATCTTCTTCATTTAGTAAGATCACCTTGATTGGTGAGTGGGACACAAAAGCGTAAAATGGCAGTTGGAGGCAGTTCGAGGATGTTTTTGGTGGAGAGGTGTAGAACAATAAAGAGAAGTCACTGATCTCAGGGGCTATAGGAGAAAAAGCAGGATAAGAAGAACTGAGAGAGGACTTCCCTAGTGGTGGAGTGGATAAGAATCCCCCTGCCAAGTCAGGGACACGGGTTCCATCCCTGGTCTGGGAAGATTCCACTTGCCTCGGAAAAACTAAGCCCACATACGATACCTACTGAGTGTGTGCTCTACAGCCTGTGAGCCACAACTACTGAATCTGCATGCTGCCACTACTGAGGCCTGTGTGCCTAGAACCTGCGCTCTGCCTCAAGAGAAGCCGCTGCAATGAGAAGTCTGCACACCAAAATGAAGAGTAGCCCCTGCTTTGCTCACCGCAAGAAGAGAAAGCCTGAGCACAGCAATGAAGACCCAGTGCAATGAAAAAAGACTAAAAAAAAAAAAATTAATTAAAAAAAAAAAAAAAAGAGAACTGAGGCAAATAGTTTCAAAAGTGCAGGCCAGCAGCTTGAAAAAAGAATATGTAAGATGCCTTTCCAGAGTTATCAGTTAATGAGTTGCCTCAGAATTAAAGCTGCTGAGTTCTCTGTAGGTTTTGCCTTTTTGCCATTGTTTTTAGATCTGGTAAGTCTATAGGCCGACTTGCTCCAGTGGGTGGGCCATTCTGAATACCTGTGTGAACACTTAGTTGCCTTCTCCATGTTTGCTCTGGGCATTGCTGTTCTGACCACTTTCAGGCAGATGTTAGTAACCTCATAGTAATTTCCTTCAGTCACACCCTGTATTTTGAATGCTTTCTTACCTGGGGCTCCTTGAAGCTGCAGAATGTCAATTGTTCAAGTGCAAATGGGAAGCCCAATGGCATTGATTAATAGCCACTTGGCAGCCCTTGACCAGAATAGGAGTCAGAATTAAATGGATCCCTTTCTGTCCCTTGGGGAAGAGTAGAGAGGAATGAGGTATAGGTCTCTTCTAAGAATGTTGATAGAATCAAGCCCCAGTTGTCCCCAGCAAGGTCCAGAAAAACATCTACTTCTGCTTTATTGACTCTGCCAAAGCCTTTGACTGTGTGGATCACAATAAACTGTGGAAAATTTTGAAAGAGATGGGAATACCAGACCACCTTACCTGCCTCCTGAGAAATCCATATGCAGGTCAAGAAGCAACAGTTAGAAGTGGACATGGAACAACAGATTGGTTCCACATCGGGAAAGGAGTATGTCAAGGCTGTATATTGTCACCCTGCTTATTTAACTTACACGCATATTACATCATACGAAATACGGATATGGATAAAGCACAAGCCGGATTCAAGATTGCCAGGAGAAATATCAATAACCTCAGATATGCAGATGACACCACCCTTATGCCAGAAAGCGAAGAACTAAAAAGCCTCTTAAAATCGAAAGAGGAGACTGAAAAATTTGGCTTAAAACTCAACATTCAGAAAACTAAGATCATGGCATCCCATCCCATCACTTCATGGCAAATAGATGGAGAAACAATGGAAACAGTGAGAGACTTTATTTTTTTTGGGCTCCAGAATCATTGCAGATGGTGACTGCAGCCATGAAATTAAAAGATGCTTGCTCCTTGGAAGAAAAGCTATGACCAGCGTAGCAGAGACATTACTTTGCCAACAAAGGTCCATCTAGTCAAGGATATGGTTTTTCCAGTAGTCATGTATGGATGTGAGAGTTGGACTGTGAAGAAAGCTGAGCACCGAAGAACTGATGTTTTTGAACTGTGGTGCTGGAGAAGACTCTTAAGCGTCCCCTTGGCAGCAAGGAGATCCAACCAGTCCATTCTAAAGGAAATCAGTCCTGAATATTCATTGGGAGGACTGATGCTGAAGCTGAAATTGTAATACTTTGGTGACCTGATGTAAAGAAATGGCTCATTGGAAAAGACCGTAATGCTGGGAAAGACTGAAGACAGGAGGAGAAGGGGATGACAGAGGATGAGATGGTTGGATGGCATCATCTACTCAAAGGACATGAGTTTGAGCAAGCTCTGGGTGTTGGTGAAGGACAGGGAAGCCTGGTGTGCTGCAGTCCATGGGGGTCACAAAGAGTTGGACACGACTGAGGGACAGAACTGAACTGAAGACCCAGCTTGAAAAAGCACCCTGGCATTGTCTCCCTCTTTTCCTGTCTCATTCTTGCCAGGCCCCCTCTCTTGTTCCTTTAATTTACTTCTCTGCTCCTTCTGCTGCCTAGCTGCCTTAAACCTCCTGGGCTGTGTGCCCACAAGTCCCAACCCAACCCACCCACCCCCCACCCCCCACCCCCCACCGCAAGCTTTGCTTCCTGGGCTCAACTCAGTCTAAAGTACTGAATATCAGAGCACCCTTTGGATGGGCCCACTCACTGATCACATACACCTATGAGGGTCCCTTTGTGGGTAATCAGTGGGTGAAACAGCCCATGGCAGGCATCGGCAATACAACTTAGCACACTCTTGCTATGGGATGAGGTTCGGGTTTCGGTAACAACAGTGGCACTTAAAAAGCCTGAGGAAAAGAGCAGTTTAACAAATGTGTAGTTGGATGGCTTTTGATAGTCACTTCAGATCAGGAGTTGGTAAACCATGGCCTGAAGGCTTGACCATCTGTTTTTGTGAATAAAGTTTAACTGGAACGTTTGTTTATGTATTGAGTATCATTGGTTTTGTGCTACCTGGCAGAGTTGAGCACACAAGTCCAAAATATTTATTATCTGGCCCTTTACAGAAAAGTTTGTTGACCTTGGCCTCGGAAATCTTGAAAGAAATTTTAGAAGAGAAACTATATATTTTCCTAATTCAATTTCAAGACCTGTTATGAAACTCCAATACTTTGGCCACCTGATGTGAAGAACTGACTCATCGGAAAAGACCCTGATGTTGAGAAGATTGAAGGCAGGAGGAGAAGGGCACGACAGAGGATGAGATGGTTGGATGCCATCACCGACTTGATGGATGTGAGTCTGAGTGAACTCCGGGAGACAGTGAAGCACAGGGGAAGCCTGGCGTGCTGCAATCCATGGGGTCGCAAAGAGTTGGACGTAACCGAACAACAACGTGAAAGTCACCTTTATCTCCTGTAGTCAGAGAGCAGACTATACTGACAAGTCTGAAGATGCTTCATCTTACAGTTGTCTTATCCCAAATTAGGGTCTTCATACAAAAAATATGGAAACTGCAAAATGAGATGAAGCCATTTGGGCCGATGAACCTGAGAGGCTTGAAGTTTCACATTCTCCTGGACCCTCCAGGCAGTCAGAGATAGATGTCACTCCCTTGCCACAGCGAGGAAGCCTCTTTTTGCCTCTACAGTTCTCAGCAGTTGAGAGCTTCTCAAAAGCAATCTTGCTTCCTTGACATCTTCCCTATCTCCTTTATTCCCAACCTCTTGCGCAAAGCTCACAATTATTCTTGAAGAAATCTTTAAAAATTATGCATTTATCCCACTCTGCCATTCTACCCCTCTAGGTCATAACAGAGCAGCGAGCTGAGCTCCTTGTGCTATGCAGGAGCTTCCCGCTAGCTATCTGCTTCATAAAATGGTGCTGCTAATGTTTCAGGGCTACTCTCTCAGTTCGTCCTACCCTCTCCTTCCCCACCTGGGTCCACAAGTCTGTACTCTACATCTGTGCCTCTAGTTTTGGCCTGAAAATAGGTTCATCAGTACCATTTTTCTAGATTCCACATATGTGTGTGTGTGTGTTTGTGCATATATGTGTGTTTGTGTGTGCTAATAAATCAGAAAGAGAAAAAACAAATATCATATATTAACAAGTATATCTTCAAGGAATTTTCGAAGAAACAATATGCATGCAAATTATGGTCTCCAAATACTTTCTGAGTTAAAAAACCAGAAACCTTCATAGCCAAACACATTGCACTCATAACAGGAGTATTGTCAAATTATATTTGGTTAAGATAGACTTATGACAGTATAAAACACTTCAATATACTGTTGTGAAAATTTTGCCATCACACAAAAACTCCATTGTGAAAATGCAGAATTGCATTGCTTTAAGGTTAATGATATGGCCTCTTGGAGAATGTGCAGTTAGCTAACAGGAAATTCTGGGGGTCTGGAAGTGATAAGCAAAATAGAACTATCCCAGCTGCCCTATGTGAGGACTTGGAGGTACTTGTCCATTACGAATCAATGTCAGTGGGATGATTCTTATCAGCTTCCCAAGCTGGTAGTAACAATTCCAGGAAACTTTCTATTTGTCCATCTGACTTCGGGAGATTGGGCTGGGAGAATGCTGAGGGTGGTGTGTGTGTGTGCGCGCGCGGGTGCATAAGGTAACTCACTCTGTAGCCTCAACTCCCAGTTTTTTGAGCAGTGGTTTCCTGCTCTCCCCTGCCAGACTGTGCCTCCTCTTTCATGCTGCTTCTAAATTAAGAATTCAGTGCGCTCCAGAGAACTGGGCAACGGAAGGCAGCCAGGTGTGAATGAGATTACATCTGAATTCATATTTTTCTAGAAATTTATCGTGACAATAATAATATCTATTTATTGTGTGTTTGACCTTAGGTGGTGCAGTGGTAAAGAATCTGTCTGCCAATGCAGGAGATGTAAGAGATGCAGGTTTGATCCCTGGGTTGGGAAGATCCCCTGGAGGAGGTGGCAACCCACTCCAGTATTCTCGGCAGGAAAATCCCATGGACAGAGGAGCCTGATGGGCTACAGCCATGGGGTCACAAAGAGCTGGACATGACTAGGCACACACGCACATTTTATGTTTACCATATTCCATATACACCTTACATATATAAACTGATTTATCCTAATGTAGTTTTATTATCTATGTATCTGTATCACAGATGAAGCAGTTGAAGGACAGAGAAGTTAAGAGATTTGATCAAGCCCACACAGCTTGATGGAGTCAGGTAATCTGATCTTTCAACCTTTAATGCAATATATATATATATATATACACATATATATGATTATAGAACATGCAAACATATAGAAGAAAGAGAACTGGGTTAAGAGTCAGGGACACTAATTTCAGATGGGTAATCATCTGGTAGTAACCTGAATCACAAACTCTCTGGACTTGAGTTCCTAAATGTATAAAATAAGCAGATTGGATAGCTCCAGCCCAAATTTTCTATCAATTTTAAGATGATTTTAGCACTTTAATTAATTACATATTAATTAATGGTAAGTGTACAAATTGCTATTTATTTGTGTTAATGTTATATCTCTGCTGAATAATCAATTTATTATATGTTGAGTTGTTGGTGAGGTAGTTATTTCTCAGTGAAACTTTTCCTTAACTAGAAAATAATTTATATTAGAAAATCAGACACATTGTTTTTTCCTGTTTCTAGAAACCTACCGTGGTTGATGGTATTATTGTCACCAGTGTCAGAAAACAATGAGGTAAAAAAAAAAATCAAATAAAGCTATTTTATGTAATTTATGTTTTATATAATTCAGCTTCAAGAAGAGCTGGAGAATATAATGGTATAAAGGGTTTTAGTTTGCAAAAGGATTTAGTGCCACATTTTGTGGATTCTTATTACTGAAAAAGTCATGTATATATGCATATATATATATGTCATATATATCATATATATATAAGCAAAAAATGGATTAAAAATTTCCATATTGTATCACTGAAGCAGGAAATATAAAATAAAGATTTCATTTTTATGACTTTTTAGTCATAAAAAGTGTGTCTGATTCTGAGTAGGTATATATAATGCTCTCTGGAATTCAACACCATCCAAACCCTAATATTTATCAAGCCCTTATGTACAAACAGTGACCTACACATTTCTCATGTACTGCAGTTTTACCAAAAACAAACAAAAAACCCTCCTAAACTTACAAGAGAAAGTTTCAACTAAGACAGGATAAATATATGGCAGACTTTACACTGGAATAAATCGACTTTTCTACCTTAAAGAGAAATGTGATGCTTGTCAAACTTGCTGAGCAGCTGACATTCATTCAAACTCAAGGCAACTGTACAGGCTATATATACTTCTCATCAGAAATTAGAGATGAAATAAAAGGAAGCAAGTGAAGCCAAAGGAGCATTATACGAGATCTGTGGAAAAGCACATGTTAAACACAGAGCTCTGTCTGAACACCTGTGCAGCAACTGAAGCTTCTAGAGAACACATGGGGCATAAAGAGGAGAAATATTATAGGGAGACAGAAGGCTCAAGTAAAGCATGATTTATTTATTTATCTTGCAAATTTAGGAACTAAAATCAAAGGGAATTAGTGACATTATACAGAATAAGCCAAAAGTAAGCAAATCCATGTAGTAATCTTTTAAAAGAATAGGAAAGAATTTTAATGAATTAGCTTTGTAATTCAGATGTCATTTTTGAGTAGCTGGGATTCAAGGACATGAGTTTTGAGAGAAAACTGAGTCTGTGAGTCACCCATTCCCTGTCTTAAGTGCAGATGCCATGATGGAAAGTAGCTCATTAAGAACAGATTTGATGATTTTAGCAATAATGGAAAACTCAGATCATGAGAACCAGAAAGACAGAGAAAGAATAAAATTTTGCCATCAGCTCTTGTCAAATCACGTCTCTCTTTTCAGTTAATTTGCACATAGAAAATGAGTGCACGTAAAAACTTCCCTTAAGATAATGATTCACCTTGAAGTTTAGGATTTTATTATGTAGTTTTTCCTTTCTTTCTTGAAATGTTCCACTTGACACTGTTAGTTAGAACAAGTACAGCAATCTTGCTTTTTGCAGGACAATTATTTACTGCAGATGGCTGTTGAAAGCTTTAAGTAATTCACAATAGGCATATAATAGGTTAAAAAAATGGGAGAAGAAACTTTGCTACCAACTGAAACGACTTTTTACCAATTGTATCAAGTTTTTCCTCTGGGGCTTTTGGTTGATCTTCTTTCTCCTCCCCTCCTGCCTGTCTTTCATTCTTTTGTCCCTCCTGTTTAATGTTTAGTGTTTGTTAGGTGTGCATCGGGCCAGGTGCTGCACTGGGCCTAGTGGTGTCCACCCTGTGCTCTGAAATTTCAGTCTTAGGACAGCTTGTTTAAGTAATTGCTCTTGAGTGTCTTCTACAATTTTAAATTTATTTCTATTTAAAAAATTTCTCCTGAGTGTACTTAGGACTATTCAGGGAGTATGGTCAAAGAATAGAGGATGGATCCATTGACCTGTCCAAGGGAAGGGCTCTCTAGGTGGCACTAGCGGTAAAGAACCCGCCTGCCAATGCAGGAGACTCAAGAGACTTATGTTTGATCCCTGGGTGGGAAAGATCTCTTGGAAGAAGGCATGGCAACCCACTCCAGTATTCTTGCCTGGAGAATTCCATGGAAGGGGAGCCTGGCAGGCACACAAAAATATGGAAAGAGCCATATGATTCAGAAAAGTTTTCTTGGTTCAATTTTCGTCATTTGGTTTATTCTGTACAGCTTATTTTGTACAGTCTACTAAATTATCATTATTCTGTGATAGAAGCAACATAGGATTTATATGATAACTCACAGATATTTACAGACTTAGTTACTGAGAAATAGTTTAGATTCATTTTGTACTTTTAGGAAACGAGAAAAGATGCTAAAATCTAATTTCAAAAATGTAATGAATAGTTTTTACAGTTTAATTCATTCTGCATTTCTATGAAAACTTTCTTTAACATCATTTAAGAATTTTATCAGTTTCTTTTTTTTTTTTTTTTGTAAATGATAAAAATTAGAGATGCCTATAAAGCTGAAACACTAAAATGTTATTATTTGGTGTAAGGAATGACTGTGAGGCATTGTAAAAACAAAGCAAAAAATACCTTACGCTTTCAATTTAATATTAAAATATTTAGCATTTCTTTTTAATATATGATTTTTTCTTTTTAAAGGGATTGAAATAAGAAAAATAAAATAAAAGAAATAAAATGTTTTCTTGCTTTTCTTGTTAATGGTGGTTCAAAATAGTGCAGCTATGAGGAGAATCTTATCTTCCTAAGAAAAATAGATTTCTTTGCATTCTGTTCCCAGATTAGAAGGAGCTGCTTATGTGAAAACTGAAGTGCTTGGTGAAAAACAATTTAATTGTTCTGTGATTTCTGGTAGGATATTATACACATATATATTAGAGAAATCAACGTATACCTTAAATAATATTTTTACAAATTGTGACAATACTGCTATTTTAAGCATATTATCTGAATTGGCACTTTGAGTAATATATTTTTAATGTGCAATTTTTTTGAAGGATTGAAAAGTCCCATTTAAATGAAACAGTTATTCAACATGACTTTTCTTCCTCAATCACTCTCTGGTAGAAGCTAAAGAAGACATCAACATATCAGCGCCAAAAGGTCCTGAAGTAGTCAGAAAGAATTAAAACCATAATTATAGTCAAATCTATATTCTTCTGATGAATGAAAGAGTCAAATACATGAATAATTTAAAATACAAGACATACACACACACATTTAGAAATACTTGAATAAAACTGATTTGGATGTAAATGATGATGATGATGATGATGATGATAATGAGAGCTCACATTTATTGACAACATTTTGATTGCACTACACTGAAGACTTTCCATATAGTAGCTTATCTACCCTTAAAACAGCCTTGTGAAGTAGATCCTATTATTGTCAGATGCTTATCATTGAGCTGTCCAAGGTCTCATAGTAAAGAGAGAATTTAGTCATTAGTGTTGTTCACCAGATATTTCTGGTTCTCATTTTTTAAAGTTTTATTCCGATATATTTGCTTGATAACATTGTGTTAGTTTCTGCTGTATGGCGAAATGAATTAACTGTATGTATACATATATACGCTTTTGTTTTGGATTTCCTTTCCATCTGGGTCACCCCAGAGCACTGAGCAGAATTCCCTGTGCTCTACAGTCGGTTCCTGATAGGTTCCTATCAGTTACCCATTTCATACGTAGCAGTGGATATATGGCAGTCCCAGTCTCCCAATTCATCCCACTTCCCTGTCCCCCCTTGGTGTTTGCACGTTTGTTCTCTTTGTCCGTGTTTCTATTTCTGCTTTGCAAATAGGTTCATCTGTACCATTTTCCTAAATTCCACACGTATGCATTAATATACAATATTTGTTTTCTCCTTCTGATTGACTTTACTGTGTATGACAGTCTTTAGGTCCATCTAAATCTCTGCTCTTTCTAAGAACGTATTAACATAGTCTTTCCTAACCACTCTAACTGTGGAAAATTCTGAAAGAGATGGCAATACCAGACCACCTGACCTGCCTCTTGAGAAACCTGTATGCAGGTTAGGAAGCAACAGTTAGAACTGGACGTGGAACAACAGACTGGTTCCAAATAGGAAAAGGAGTATGTCAAGGCTGTATATTGTCACTCTGCTTATTTAACTTGTATGCAGGGTACATAATGAGAAATGCTGGGCTGGAAGAAGCACAAGCTGGAATCAAGATTGCCGGGAGAAATATCAATAACCTCAGATATGCAGATGACGCCACCCTTATGGCAGAAAGTGAAGAAGAACTAAAGAGACTCTTGATAAAATTAAAAGAGGAGAGTGAAAAAGTTGGTTTAAAGCTCAACAGTTAGAAAACCAAGATCATGGCATCTGGTCCCATCACTTCATGAGAAATAGATAGGGAAACAGTGGAAACAGTGGCTGACTTTATTTTTAGGGGCTCCAAAATCACTGCAGTTAGTGATTGCAGCCATGAAATCAAAAGATGTTTTCTCCTTGGAAGGAAAGTTATGACCAACCTAGATAGTATATTAGAAAGCAGAGACATTACTTTGTCCACAAAGGTCCATCTAGTCAAGGCTATGGTTTTTCCAGTGGTCACGTATGGATGTGGGAGTTGAACTAAAAAGAAAGCTGAGCATTGACGAATTGATGCTTTGGAACTGTGGTGTTGGAGAAGACTCTTGAGAGTCCCTTGGACTGCAAAGAGATCCAACCAGTCCATCCTAAAGGATATGGGTCCTGGGTGTTCACTGGAAGGACTGATGTTGAAGCTGAAACTCCAATCCTTTGGCCACATGATGCGAAGAGCTGTCTCATTTGAAAAGACCCTGATGCTGGGAAAGATTGAGGACAGGAGGAGAAGGGGACAACAGAGGATGAGATGGTTGGATGGTATTACCGACTCAATGGACATGAGTTTGGGTAAACTCCGGGAGTTGGTGATGGACAGGGAGGCCTGACGTGCTGCAGTCCATGGGGTCGCAAAGAGTCAGACACGACTGAGCGACTGAACTGAACCGAACCACTCTATGTTAGGTGTGTCTTTCTTTAATACACTGTGAGTAGAGTGACTTGTTCTGGTCAGAACTGCTTGGGGGAGGAATAGAGGATCAAAAGAGACAACCCTCTGTGGTGGAGACTGCTTAACTTCAAAGATCGAGCAGCAACTGAGAAAACTGTTTGGCGTCCCAGACATCACACGGAATGCAAGGCATGTGGCGCTCCAAAGTATTAATAACAAACGCTAACCTAGCTTGACTCATTCCCCCATAAAATGGACCAGATAAAAGAAGAGCTGTACTCATTTCTGAGAACCCATTCTAGTTACCACAGTTTCTATTCTTCTTCACACAATGGTCATAGTTCAACAAAAAGTTAAAATGCCCCCTAAAGCCAGGGACAAAACATCAGGAGGTGAAGGCAGTCAACAGAACCAAAACTTTTGAAAATGGTATTCCTGTTGTACAGATTTGTTTTGTCCCTTTGCAGCTTAAAACAATGCTTCTGAGTCATCTAGAGACAGAATTCCATCTCCTTTCCCATAGCCCATGACAATGTGGGTAGTCTCAGTTCTCACAAGACCTCTTGCCATTTACATCCTCATGGCACCAGACTATTTGTTGCTTCCTGAATGCACAATGATGCTTTATATCTCTGTACCTTCACCTACTCTGTTTTGTCCTCCTGAATCCCAGAACGTCCATTACTTTCTTGTGTGCCTGAGAAGCTGTTTACTCTCAATACTCCGCTCCTATGACGACTCCATGGTGAAAAAATGCCAGATGATGCCAGCTCTTCCCCCACATACAAAGAGACAGGCTGAGGTTTTAACAAGCGCCTTTCTTCTATTTTTATTGCTGTATCCATAGTTCTTTTTGTGACTTATCAAACAGTGGTAATTGTTTGGTTACTTATATAATTTTCCCACTGGAGTGTAAACTTCTCTAGGGTAAGGGTTGTCTTATCTCCACTTGCCACTTGAAAAAGAAATTCTAGACAACCAAATGTTTACTTCAAATCAGTTGAACTGAAACTTACTAAGACTAATGTGGAAATGATGCTTGCTCATGATGAGATTCAAGAGACAGTATAATTCTTTAAGTGAATTTTTATGATGAAGAAATTATTTGGAGGCAAATTTTTAAAAAGTATCTTCCTTTATGGTTCAAAATTTAAAACAATTGGTAAGTTATGATTTAATTTTTATAGGTGAGAGCTATTTAATATAAGACTGATAACTGAGAGCTGTTATTTAACTTATAAAAAAGGATTTAAAAATGAGTAGGTTTTTATTCCTATTTCAGGTAGTACTATTGAACTAGATTGTCTTAAGAATCCTCCTGATGAAAACAATTAAAAAAACTGGGGGAAATATTAAAAATAAAATCTTTATGAATGCATCTATGAACAGACAGGGAAATAAGGAATTAGAAGCCAAGGAATCAATGAAGAAAACACAACTTAAGTCTTTTCCCCTTGAACAAATTTTCTGTATGGGTGAAGTTTGTTTTCAGAGACTGTCTGGAAGTGTGGAAGCCAGATAAACCTCTGGTCTATACAAGATGAGATGTTCACAGGGAATCATCTTTCCACATCGCATACATTCAACTCTCAAGAAAGGAGAAGAATAATAGTCTCTCTTGAATCTGATACTGTATGGAGGAGAATGAAAAGCTTTCTTTTAGACTTTATGACCACAAGCCATCTGATTTCAGTTTTATGGACTGAATTCATATTTCCTGGGTGGTCTCAATATTCAGCATACAAGTATTCAGGGCAAACTGGTCCTTGGTTAGTAGTGCCCTTGGGACCTAGCAGGATCAGACAAAAGACCTCTCTCATAAAAATCACTGCAGCTCAGGGCTCAAATAATATCTGCAATAATATGAGCTCACAGTAAAACACAAATAAGAAAAAAAGCAGAACAAAATAAGCAAGCCTTATTGAGTGAGAGCCAGGAGGAAAAAAAAAAAAGCCAGAATCAAATTTGCAAAAATATTAATTATTGGAATAAGACACAAATCTAATTTAATGGTTTGAAAATAAATTTCAAAAATGAGTCTATAAAAATAACCAAACACAAAATCTGAACAAAATGGGTTTATTAGTAGATTAGACAAAGGTAAAGAGCAAATTTGTGAACTGGAGAGAGATAAGAGGAAATTTTCAGAATATAGCAGAGACCATAGTATGAAAGGGCTTCCCAGGTGGCACAGTGATAAAGAATCTGCCTGCCAATACAGGAGGCACGAGAGATGCGAGTTCAGTTCCTGGGTTGGGAAGATTCTTTGGAGAAGGACATGGCTGCACACTCCAGTATTCTTGCCTGGAACATTCGATGGACAGAGGAGCCTTGTGGGCTTCAGTATATAGGGTCACAAAGAGTTGCAAACACACACACACACACACACATAAAATGGAAACTAGAGAAAATAGGTTAAAGAAAAATGGAAGGTGGTGTAAGCTCAAAAGGAAGAGATTCATGCCCAAACATAAGAGTAAAATTTCAGATGACCAAAGATAAATAGAAAATTTAAAACCCCAGAAAGCAGTATATATAGATACATTTAGGGAATGACAACAGTTGGTGAGAGATGATGTCTCCACATTAACAATAAAGGCTTGAAGAAAGTGAAATGATATATTTAATACACATACTGAGAGAAAATTCCTGACAGTGAAGGATTGTATGCTAGAAAATGACAAAAATGGAAGCAACATAATAACCTTGCAAGCTAAAGAAAATATGAAATAGTTTGCCTACAATAGACACTAAAGAAAACTGAAAATATATATTTTAGGAAGAAGGAACATAGTCTCAAATAGAAGTTTTTCCTATGGAATCAATCAACAATTTCAATATCAACATCAATGATTCTGAAGTATATATAAAAAGGGAGAACATTCCAGCTCCTTATATGAGAATAGCATAAATTTGATGCCAAAAGCCCCCAAAAAGTGTGAATGAGGAAGATCTCAGGCCATCTTAGGCATGGCATTGATGCAAAACTTTTTAGTCAAATAATGAACCTAACTGAGCAATGTATTAAAAAGAAGATAAATACCTCTTGGTCAGGTAGTTTAACTCAGAAATGCAACAGAAAAAAAAAAAAAGAAATGCAACAGAGATTTAATACGAGAAAACCAATGAATATCATTTACTGCAGAAAGAATTTTAAGGAGAAAATTTGACAATTGTATCAAAGATATAGGAAGATAGCAAATAAAATTTAGCATTCATTCATTGTAAATATATTCTTAGGACACCAAGGACAGAAGAAACTTTTGTGATCTGATTAAAGGTTTCTATGAAAATTCTACAGCAAAATTATACTTAGTGAAGAAATTTGGAAATATTCCGTATCTGAACTAACAGATATCCCCACTTTAAAAAATCTTTCTTTGGGGGACTATAAAAAGAATATAATTATATGCAAATTATATGATCATCATTAGAGAAAACAAGTTAATTTATAAGTCATTAGGATTAATAGGAAAATATAACATGTTTCTGCACATAAAATTAATACACAAACTCATTTGTATTTCTATATTCTACTAATAAACATTTAGAAAATGAAGTCAAATAAAATATGCCATTTATAAATATATTGGAAACAAAATATTTGTAGGAATAAGTCTCATAACAGATACACATGAGTCTTCTAAAAATGTAAAACTTTGGTAAAAGTGAAAGTGAAGTCGTTCAGTTGTGTCCGACTCTTTGCAACCCCATGAACTGTAGCCTACCAGGCTCCTCTGTCCATGGGATTTTCCAGACAAGAATACTGGAGTGGGTTTCCATTGCCTTCTCCAGGAGACCTTCCTGACCCAGAGACTGAACCCAGGTCTCTCACGTTGTAGGTAGCTACCAGGGATGCCCTGGTTAAAGAACTTTGGTAAAAGACGTTGAAGATCTCAGTAAATGAAGAGATTATAATACATTCATAGATTTAAAGACATATTTTAAAAAAGCAGTTAGTAATTGAATTGATCTATTAATATAAACAAAAAGCAACTAAAATAAAAACCGGAACAGTTTATTAGACTTGAAAAATTGATTCCAGATTTGTGTGGAAGAAAAGAGGGATATTTATAAATGGCATATATAAATTGACATCCTGGTAAAAGGAGAACTTATAACAAAAATTAATATGGAGAACTTCTGATAGGATACAGGAAGTAGAAGCAGACTGTTTCTTCCATTATACCAGATTCAGCTCAGTTCAGTTCAGTTGCTCAGTCGTGTCCGACTCTTTGTGACCCCATGAATTGCAGCACACCAGGCCTCCCTGTCCATCACCAACTCCCAGAGTTCACTCAAACTCATGTCCATCGAGTCAGTGATGCCATCCAGCCATCTCATCCTCTGTCGTCCTCTTCTCCTCCTGACTCCAATCCCTCTCAGCATCAGAGTCTTTTCCAATGAGTCAACTCTTCGCATGAGGTGGCCAAAGTATTGGAGTTTCAGCTTTAGCATTATTCCTTCCAAAGAACACCCAGGACTGATCTCCTTCAGAATGGACTGGTTGGATCTCTTGCAGTCCAAGGGACTCTCAAGAGGCTTCTCCAACACCACAGTTCCAAAGCATCAATTCTTCGGTGCTCAGCTTTCTTCACAGTCCAACTCTCACATCCATACATGACCACAGGAAAAACCATAGCCTTGACTAGACAGACTTTTGTTGGCAAAGTAATATCTCTGCTTTTGAGTATGCTATCTGGTTTGGTCATAACTTTCCTTCCAAGGAGTAAGCGTCTTTTAATTTCATGGCTGCAATCACCATCTGAAGTGATTTTGGAGCCCCTAAAAATAAAGTCTGACACTGTTTCTACTGTTTCCCCATCTATTTCCCATGAAGTGATGGGACCGGATGCCATGATCTTAGTTTCCTGACTGTTGAACTTTAAGCCAACTTTTTCACTCTCCTCTTTCACTTTCATCAAGAGGCTTTTTAGCTCCTCTTCACTTTCTTCCATAAGGGTGGTGTCATCTGCATATCTGAGTTTATTGATATTTCTCCCGGCAATCTTGATTCCAGCTTGTGCTTCCTCAAGCCCAACATTTCTCATGATGTACTCTGCATACAAGTTAAATAAGCAGGGTGACAATATACAGCCTTGACGCACTCCTTTTCCTATTTGGAACCAGTCTGTTGTTCCATGTCCAGTTCTAACTGTTGCTTCCTGACCTGCATATAGGTTTCTCAAGAGGCAGGTCAAGTGGTATGGTATTCCCAACTCTTTCAGAATTTTTCACAGTTTATTGTGATCCACATAGTCAAAGGCTTTGGCATAGTCAATAAAGCAGAAATAGATGTTTTTCTCAAACTCTCTTGCTTTTTCGATGATCCAGTGGATGTTGGCAATTTGATCTCTGGCCTTTTCTAAAACCAGCTTGAAGATCTGGAAGTTCGTGGTTCACGTACTGCTGAAGCCTGGCTTGGGGAATTTTGAGCATCACTTTCCTAGCGTCATCTACATAAACTTTACATGTGTGTGTGCGTGCTCAGTCACTCAGTCATGTCTGACTCTTTGCAAATCTATGGACTGTAGCCTGCCAGGCTCCTCTGTCCATGGGATTTTCCAGGCAAGAATACTGGGGTGGGTTGCCATTTCCTCCTCCAGGGAATCTTCCCGACCCAGGGATCGAACACACGTCTCCTCCATCTCCTGCATTGGCAGGCAGACTCATTACCAGTGAGCCACCTGGGAAACCTAATCTTTACATGAAACACCCCTTAATTAAGAAGTATAAAATATAGAGAGAGGTTGAAAATAAAAACTGGAAAAAGATATACAACAAAAACTCTGAATATATGTATTGTGAATATCTTATCCCATCTGTGGCAAACCATTTAAAATTATAAATCCAGTGTCTTTAGAAAACCAGAAGTTTTTAATTTAATGAAGTATCATTTACCAACTTTTCATTTTATGCTAGGTGTTTTCTGAATCTCGTTTAAGGAATTTTGCCTAACGTCAGGTTGTAACGATTTTCTCTGGTGTTTTTCCTAGATTGTTATATAATTTTACCTTTAACATTTAGAGATGTAATCCATTTCCAGTGAAAGTTTGGATAGGTGAAATGTATTAGAGACTACATTTAATTTTTTTTTCCATCGTGATTATTTGGGTCAGGAAGTCAGGAAGGGTTTGGAAATGTAGGTCATTTCCAGTGTATGCTATCAGTTAGGGCCCCTGGGACTGAAGGATCCACTTGCAAAATGGCTTCTTCACTCATATGTATAATGCTCAGGTTCTTTAACTTCTCCTCTTCACTTTTTATCTCTACCTTGTGTCTTGCTTTCTTGGACTTCTTAATGTGGCTTGGGATTCTCATAGAATGAGCATACCTCAGTGTAGCCGAAGTTCTTACACAGCATCAGGTCACAGTTTCAACAGATCTCAACCCACTATGGCTAAGTCTAGAACCTGTCATAATGTTACTTCCTTCATACTCTACTGGAGAAAGTGGCTACAGGAAAGCTCAGATTCAAGGGAAGGGATCACATCTTGATAGGAGTGCTGGTACATTTGTGGCCATCTTTAATCCACCAGAGTCATATTGTAAAGATCATTCTTTCCCCATTAAATTAATTATCACAGGATTTGAGTTTCCTACATTGTACAGGTGATTCACTTTGATGTATAGCAAAAACAAACAGAATATTGTAATTATCCTCCAATTAAAAGTAAAGAAATTTAAAGAAATAAATTGATTGGCACAGTTATGATAATTTAAATGAACATTTGTACATGAATCTATTTCAGAAAGCTCTATTCCATTATATTCTTATAAAGTATATATTTATTATATGACCCAGAAAAACTATTCTTCAGTATTTTCACAAAATAAATGGAAAACTACACCAATATGAAAGTCTTTCCATGAATGTTTATAGGAACTTCCTTCATAATTTTCCCAAACTAGAAACAACTCAAGGAGAAGGCAATGGCAACCCACTCCAGTGTTCTTGCCTGGAGAATCCCAGGGATGGCGGAACCTGGTGGGCTGCCATCTATGGGGTCGCACAGAGTCAGATACGACTGAAGTGACTTAGCAGTAGCAGCAGCAGAAACAACTCAGATGTCCTTTAATAGGTCAATGGATAGAAAGACTGAAGTACAGCCATAAAATGAAATATTTGTTTAGCAATATAAAGGAAAGAACGATTGATTTATACAATAGAGTTAAATATTATATACATTTTGCTAAAAAGAAGAAGCCAAACTCAAAATATAACGTACTGCTTGACCTCATTTATGTTATTGAAAAATAAATGATAGGACCTGCGGTTGCCAGGGTTAAGAAATGAGGGGAATGTTGACAACAAACGGGCAGCCTGGGAGGATCTGAGGGTGATAAACCTGTTTGTATCACAGCTGTAATGGTGCATTCATGACTATGCATTTTTCAAGAGCCTTTGAACTATATACCCCAAAGAGTGATAATTAAAACTCAAACACAAAAGAGCAATATGCAGAATATTTCACTGTGATTAGTAAGTTAGTTTCTTGTAGAGGTATGCATTAGTAATTCCGAAAATACTTTCTGTGTCTACTATGACTGATCAAGTAAGTAAATATCTTGTAGAAAATGAGAGCTGCTTCAGGTTACAAATAAGTGAAACTTGTGGTATTGGGTTGGAGTTGGAGACGTTTGTGTGAACTTGTATGTATATATGCTTGGTTTTCAATTTGTACAACATATTTATGTTTTCTATATATATGTGCATGCAGATAAATAAATATAGAAATAAATGTAATGTGTATGTATGCATGGGTTAGTATACATGCACACGTATTCGTATATATATATACTCAGAAGATTTCTCACCACATATGCTTGCATCCTTTAGCAATATGTTCACTTCTGTATGCTTCTAAACTTCTTATAAATAGAATGATATTGCATATGTTCTGGAATCCACTTTTGTTTGTTCAATATTATATTTATGTAATAATCCATGTTAGTATTTTTATGAAGACTTATTTTCTGGCATCATAAATTGTTCTAAGCACATCACAAAATTTCCCTGCCCAATCAGCTATTAATACTTCAAAGGAGCTTTGGTTCCTTTCACTGCAGAGTGGTATTTAGAAAGTAAGACCCGGGCTCCAAGTGTACTTATCACTACTGGGCTGCTATTATCTAAAGAAAATCGAAGCCATGAAAAACCTACTCTTTTGCATGGTATTTTCTTATTTGCTAAAAACAAAAGCACCATTGAACTTTCAACAGCTGGAAGACTTTTTAAAAATATCAAATACATCTTTACATTGATACAATTAATTCTGTCTGTCTGGGTCCAGTCGATAGGGTGATTACATCCTCTGGGTGGTAGCCAAGCTGAAAATTGAAGACTGATTTTAGCTTTTTTTCTCTAGAGTAGATAATTAATAATTCCATGTCTTAAAGGTCACGTTCTCAAGTCATTTAGTCACATTTGTGTTTTTCCTCTGGTCTTCTCTGAGTTTCCCTTATTTTTTGGCTTAAAAACCTTGTTCTATAGAGTGCTGAGCAATTGACTACTCTTGAATATCATGACTTGGTGAATTCAGTGTCTATGTGCTATACCCTCTATGGCATCAGTTTGCAACCCATGTATATTGGTTCCAAATTCAATTTCCAAAAAAAGTTGTTAACAAGGTAACTCTCTATTCCACAATTCCCCAGATATACCCAAGGCTTGTACAGTTGTAATTTCTCACTCTCTCACAATTTACTCAAATATTTCAGGGTATCATCTCTAACTATGTAGATAGTATTTTTATTTAAGCTCAGTTTGTAGTCATGGAAACATCTTTCTATAAAATATGCAAATAATAATGCAATGAATATATAGAAATATAAACTCTCCTTTTTTTTCCAGAGCACGTATGAATTCATTATTTCACTATGCCCATGTGACTTTGTGCCTATACAATAAACCAAATGCAAATTAATAGATACTGAGAGCAAGATGAAAATAATAATTACACTGGAGGTAGAAGAGTTACTAAAGTCATAGACATATTTAAAAATTTTCTCTAAGTTTTATAGAGCCTGCTGGCTGATATGTATTAGATGTATATTATACTATGTATTTTGATAGTAATTCACAGAATACTTATTATATTACTGATATTTATCTTCTTTATTCAAAAGAAATATAAATATACTTTTACTCAGTGTAATGAGGTATCCTGGATTGGATCTTGAGATAGAAAAAGATTAGTGGGAAAATTGGTGGAATTTGAATGAAGCTTTTAGTTTAATGAATCAATGTATCAAGATTAATTCATTAGCTATAAGAATTAAACCTGGAGAAGGATAGGCTACTCACTCCAGTATTCTTAGCCTTCCCTTGTGGCTCAGCTGGTAAAGAATCCACCTGCAATGTGGGAGATCTGGGTTCCATCCCTGGGTTGGGAAGATCCTCTGGAGAAGGGAAAGGCTACCCACTCCAATGTTCTGGCCTGAAGAATTCAGGGTTGCAAAGAGTTGGACACAACTGAGTGACTTCCACTTTCACTTTTCAAGAATTAAACCATAGTTGTGTAAGAGGGTAACATTAGGGAAATCTAAGTGAAGAATATATGGGAACTCTGTGTTTTCTTTGCAACTCTTCAGCAAAACTTCTATAAAATCTAAACTATTTAAAATGAAAAGTTTATTTGAAAATAATGTTATATTATTGTTAACTAAAAACTTCATTCCACTTAATTAATATATGTTGAATTTTATTAGTTTTTTTTTTTTTACTTAAAAGGAGAAATCCCATGCATTTCAATAAATTCAATCTCTAGGTGAATTATTTAATATTATCACTTAATGGTAACCTTCAACTAGAGATTTTTCTATTGCATAAACTTATCCTACATAGTATGCAATAATGAATATGCATTTTTAGTTTTAAACTAAAACTTAAAGGGAATTCCCTGGACTTAAAGAATCTGCCTACAGGGTAGGAGACCAGGGTTCGATCCCTGGGTCAGGAAGATCCCCTGGAGAAGGAAATGGCAACCCACTCCAGTATTCTTCACTGGAAAATCCCATGGACAGTGGAGCCTGGTGGGCTACAGTCCATGGAGTCACAAAAGTTGGACACTACTTAGCGATTAAACCACATCAAGACTTAAAAAATGTTTTTCCTGGAAAACGGTTGACATTTAATGTAACTTTGTAATTAGATGTCACATAACATAAATGTTTAAGTAATAAAAGAATATATAATTGAATATGGAAGATAGAAATCTATCTTTGATGGATAATATTTTAGGTGAGCCCAGTTATATAGTTAGGATAAAGTTCCCTAAGTGTCAACTAGGTCCTCTATTTGGGTCCAAATGAGTGGTACATGTAACATTTGGTATTTTTAGGGTTTTAACTAAGATATATGTAAAATATAAAAACAGCATATAATTTAGCATGATTTCTTAAAGTTTAACAAGCAAGTCAGATTTAAACGAACTTGGGAAAAATCAAGTAACTTCTGAGGCTACATTTCCCTGTCTGTGAAAGATCAAGCAAACATAATAGTTCGTCTGATATGCTATGAAGACAAGTGCATAAGGGTGTTTCAAAACTGAATAAAGATTCTATTTAAGTATAAACAATAAACTGATTTGTAGCATTTGCAAACAGGAAAGAAAAATAATAATTTTATCACAGATGTATTTCTGTTCTACTATTGGTATTAATAATTTCTTTATGTACCAAAAAATAGAGGGTAGTTAGATTTGTGCAATTTAAATGTGTGTTTTATTTCAAAATTAATACTACACTGAACTTAAAGCAAATAGAACTCTGAAAAGCTGTGAAGCTTTCCCTACGTTTTGGACATTTATATTGATTCACAAGCAGAGCTCTTGCCATCCTATGGAATGAAATGTTAGTACATCACTGATTGTCTCTAATTTTTGTCAATGTACAATCCCCAAGTGGGCAAACTACACTTCCAGAAGACAAAAGTTTTGAAACAAATTTGTGTTCATTGCACCATGTGGCTCAAGTAAAAATAATCCTAAAGGCAAGAGAACCTTAATGAACATAATGTAATTCTGTTCTCTTGCATGGAGTGTATTCCTTTATGTAATTAATTAAAGATTCATGGGCTTCTCCGGTGGCTCAGATGGTAAAGAATCTGCCTGCAATGCAGGAGACCAGGGTTCAGTCCCTGAGTTGGCAATATTCCCTGGAGAAGCACATGGCAACCCACTCCAGTATTCTTGCCTGGAGAATTCCATGGACAGAGGAGCCTGGTGAACTAAGTCCATGGGGTTGCAAAGAGTCGGGACACAGCTGAGTGACTAACACACACAGAGAAATTCATACTATTCCTTTACTTCAATTACTCCTTTCTTATACTGAAGCAGTGGTCTCAGAATGTCTATCCATTCAGAAGGGAAGCACTGGGCTCTATCAAGCACTATCTCCCCCTCTGATGGGCCAAGTCTGTAGTTCAGTGTAATGAATCCTAAGTACATGACCATTTCCAATAAGACACACTATTTTGCTTTGATAAACTCCTGCTAATCCAGCTTTTCAGGAAGCTTCATAAGCTTTCTCTTAAGAACATTTAGCTCTGGTCATTATCTTACTGCAAGTCCTCCTGCCTGTTATATCAGCATATTGTGTGCGTGTGTGTTTAGTCATGTCCGACTCTGTGACCTCATGGACTATAGCCCATCAGGCTCCTTTAGCCACAGGACTTCCCATGCAAGAATACTGGAGTGGGTTGCCATTTCTTTCTCCAGGGGATCTTCCCGGCCCAGGGATCAAACTCGTGTCTGCCTCACTGGCAAGCAGATTCTTTCCCATTATGCCATTGGGAAGCTATATCATCATATTAAACATTTTCTTAACTTAACTATAGTTGATTTAAAATATTATATTAGTTTCCAGGTGTATAGCAAAGTGACTCAGTTATACATATATGTATGCATTTTTTTGATATTCTTTTCCATCATAGGTTATTATAAGATATTGAACGTCATTTTCTGTGTTATAGAGGAAATCCTTGTTGTTTGTCTATTTTATACATAGCGGTTGTTTTGTTGTTGTTGTTATCTAGTCACCAAGTTGTGTCTGACTCTTGAGGCCCCATCGACTGTAGCCCTCCAGGCTCCTTTCCTTGGGATTTCTCAGGCGGGAATACTGGAGTGGGTTGTCATGTCTCCTGCATTGGCAGGTGAATTCTTTATCACTGAGCCACCAGGGAAGCCCACGCGTGGTGGTATGTTTATGCTAACCCCAAGCTCCTAATTTATCACTCCCTCCCCCACCTTTCCCCTTTGGCAACCATGCACTTGTTTTCTATGTCTGTGAGTCAGTTTCTATTTTATAAACAAGTTCATTTGTATCATTTTTTAAGATTTAACTGTATAAGTGATATCATATAATATTTGTCTCTGTAGAGCTTACTTCAGTTAGTATGATAGTCTCTAGATTCACCCACATTGCTATAAATAGCAGTATCCCATCCTTTTCATGGCTGAGTAATATTCCATTGTATATATATGTACCGTATCTGCTTTACCCTTTCTTCTGTTGATGAACACTTATGTTGTGCCCATGTCTTGGCTATTGTGAATAATATTTCAATATGTTTGATGCATGTTTTCTTCAGCACCTCTCCTGGGCAATGATTATCAATGGCCTCAGCTAAGACCTGTGAAATCTTGGAAGTCTCATGAACAGCTAACTCTTCCACACTGCTCCTGTCTGATACTAGGTCCAGCAACCACAATCTCCTTGCTGGAATTCCTGAATTAACTTCTATATTTTGGTGCTTGAGCTATATCCAACAAGATTTAAGACAATTTGTAAAAGAAAAAAATAACATAAAGAATAATAATTTGGAATAAAATCAGAATAGAACAGAGGTCAACAGCAAAGAGCAGAAAGAGTAAATGTGACTGGTACATGAGATGATCTGATTATCATAGTTGGGCACAGAGTTTAATTTGTCTGGAAATAAAGAAGTTTAAGCTAATTTTGTTTTTATAGTCATAATGATTTAAATGATACAAATTCACTTGTAGCAGAGTTTTTTTAGGCATCAAATGTAAAAGAGGGGCTTGCATAAGGAATGTGATGGTTAAATTTCAGTGGTGAACTACTATGGTTTTACAAAAAATCTCTAAAGTCATGCTTAAAGAAATGATGTTTTTATTGTCCTGAAGGCTGAAAATTATCTTATAAATTTGTTAAATATTTTTATGTCAACTAAATTAATATTTTAAGTTTCTTATTTTTCAATGATCTTATTAGTTATAAGAATAGGACTTTGGGAATCTAGATGAATGGGTGGATGACATGCTAAGTAGACTCTAATGAATGACTTGTGTGAATCAATGGCATGTGTTTGGTCCCAGTAGATGATGTTTTCTGGTTCTAACCTAAAGCGGAGAGATCTTTGCTATTGGTCAAATTCAGAACTGTAACTTTAAAAATAACCAGATGTGAGTGAGCAATTCTGTTTTTTTTGTTGTGAAATTTTGAGAGCAGATTTCTCAGCTCACCTGGAGTTTAACCCACTTTATCAAGATAGGAGTAGCAGAGGACTTTTGTTAGAGCCAAAAGTTTCTTTGAAGTGGGTAAATGTAATTGATGAAATTTAGAAGTATGAGACCTGGGTTTAATTTTAGTTCCATACTTACAAATCTTGAAGCCTCAGAAAAGCTTCTATCTCTGGCTGTGTCAATGAATGGTGTAGCTTCTATAAGCATCTTTCCTAAAAAGAAAAAAGCAGGCATACTTTCTATCAAACTTTATATGAATGTGAGTGCTGAGAGACAAGGATATAGTGAATGGGAGTGACAGGGGTTGAACCTCACGATTCCAAAAACTGTAATAAGGAAACATTACAACTTCTATTTTATTACACAATTGATTAAAGTTTCTATTCAATTCTAACACTCTACAGTTAGGGTGAAAAACTACAGGTGTACACTTAATATGTTACTGATTAATAGATATACACACACACTTAATTTCCAAAGTTTTTCAATTTTGATGTTATGTAATAACAAGACCACCCAAAAGGTGGCACTAAAAAACAGATAGTCATTATATGACCTTCAAGTAAATGTAATTTAATGAGAAAAAAGAAAAAAAAAGAGAGATGGTAGATAAACTTCAGTCTTGTTTTCTGTTTAAGTGCATAAATTGTCTTAACAATTCATAGATAATAAGCAGTAAAGGTGCTAAAGAATGGTTTCTATTTCTAGCCCAACATAAAACATTTAAAATTGATTTGCATTGTAGCTGTATATATTTAATTCATTATTTTTCAGCTTTTAAGTCTGGTGTTTTTTATTTTTATCATCAGTAGGCTAATTTGATTTTCTCTGGAGTCATGCATTTACTGTAAACTCCAAATGGACAGATCTTATCCAAATTTTAGTTTATACATCCCTGCATGTCTATGAGTTATAGAAAAGGTTATCTTCAGGATGATTTTTATTTTTTTGCTTTTTTATTGTTGTTTTTGTCTCTGTGCAAACGATCAAGTCTTAGCACAAGAATATTAAGAATGTAATGCATGTATACTGACACTTTTATTTCAGATTGCTAATAAAATTTTCTGTGAGGGACTTCGCTGGTGGTTCAGTGGTTAAGGATCCACCTTCCAGTGCAGGGGACATGGATTCGATCCCTAGCTGAGAAACTAAGACCTCAAGTGGTGCTGGGCGACTAAGCCTGCATGCACACCACAACTAGAGAGAAACCTGCGTGCCACAACTAGAGAAACTCATTCACTGCAGCGAGGAACACGCGCTCCACGACTGAGTCCAAAGCAGCCAAATAAATGACATGAAAAAAATATACACAATTTTTTCTATGAAAAAATTGCAGTGGTTACACATCCTAATAACTAACAAACATGTATTACTATCACTGCTTATGAAAGCAGTAGTTGCATATAACAACAGTATAAAAAAGCCTATCCTCAATGTTGATGACAAGCACGTTTAAATAAATAATGTAGAAATATATGTTATCTTTTGAGGTGATTTGGGGAATGTGATAAATTGTACCTACCCATTCAGATTCTTCATCAGTTAAGAAATACAATAAATGAGTCAATAGGTGCGGAACAAACAAACAAAAATAATCACCCTTATTACAGATAAAACTGAGATGAAAGAATGTGCTTTGTGTCTGGGAGAATGCGGGTTTCTTAACAAAGAGCCCCAGATGTGTACAAACTCACTTAACTTGTCTCCTGTGCTTGACTGGGCAGGTTCTCCCAGTGAGAACAGAGCTGGCCCACAGAGAAGTAAAGGAGAACATGTGGGCAGCTATTTCTCAAGGGAAAAAGAGAAGGAAGATGCTGGCTCTGCTTGCCTGGGTCTTCTTTCCAAATGTGCCAGTCAGATAGGCTGTTCCTAATTAGATAAGCTGTATGGGAATGAGTGAGCGGGCGAGAGAAGCTGGGAGTATGACAACATTGAAGCACTCACCATGTAGAAGGAAACACCAGGAGTAAAGAAGCGCTTCCCACCTGTCTACAGATGGCCTTTATTTCTTTTGCTTATTTCTATGGAACTAGAGTTGATTTACAATGTTATGTTAGTTTCCACTGTAGAACAAAGTGAATCAGATATACATATACATATATCCCCTCTTTTTCGGACTTCCTTCCCATTTAGATCACCACAGAGCATTGAGTAGAGTTTCCTGTCCTTTACAGCAGGTTCTCACTAGGTATCTATTTGATGCATAGTGTCAATAGTGTATATATGTCAGTCCCAAGCCTCCAATTCATCCCGTCATCTGCTTTCTCCCTTAGTGTCCTTTTTTTTCTCTCTACATCTGTGTCTCTATTTCTGCTTTTTAAATAAGATCATCTATACCATTTCTTTTTTTCCGATTTCATATATGATCACTGACTCGATGGACGGGAGTTTGAGTGAACTCCGGGAGTTGGTGATGGACAAGGAGGCCTGGCGTGCTGCAATTCATGGGGTCACAAAGAGTAGGACACGACTGAGAGACTGAACTAAACTGAACTGAATATTGTTTAGTTGTTCAGTCATGTCTGGCTCTTTGCAACTTCATGGACTATAGCACGCCAGGCTTCCTTGTCCTTCACCATCCCCTGGAGTTTGCTCAGACTCATGTCTATTGAGTCGACGATGCCATCCAACCATCTCATCCTTGTTGCCCCTTTCTCCTCTTTCTCACCCTTGATTTTTCCCAACATCAGGGTCTTTTCCAGTGAGTTGGCATTAATATACAGTATTTGTTTTTCTCTTCCTGACTTCACTGTTATCATAGTCTCTAGGTCCATCCACATCTTTACAAATAACTCAGTTTTGCTCTTTTTTTTGTGGCTGAGTAATATTACATTATGTGTCTGTTCCATATCTTTGTTCATTCCTCTGTTGATGAACAAAAAATGGTCTTTCTAATGAAGAGGTTCTTGTCAACTATAAAATAGCCTTGAGTATTCCCTGATAATAAGGTCTTGCAGGAGAGGGGACATTTATCTTGTGAAATGCCTGTACTCATGGAATTCTCTCTGATTAAGGAGAACATCTGAAACAGTAAAATAACAAAACATGATAACTGCTAGTTCTTATTTCTGTTTTCTTCTAGAGAGTTGAGAGAATCTGGCTATAACAGATCAGATACCTTCTAGGTCATTTTAATTGATCAGCTTAGCTCAACATCAGTAAGTGGTAGTCTTTCATCCATGCTGAGTAGGGAGCTCCTGAAGCACCCAGGCTCTTGACCTTATGATTCTAATATTGTGTTTCTGTCCTTGCTATTTTCCATCTGGTCTCTGACAGCAGGGCACATAAGTGGATCTACTCAGAAAGGCAGTCACAATTCTCACTTTTTACCTATAGGTAGTAATGTTTCAGGATGTAGGTCAAGAAGCAACAGTTAAACTGGACATGGAACAATAGACTGGTTCCAAATTGGGAAAGGAGTATGTCAAGGAGTATATTGTCACCCTGCTTATCTAACTGCTGTGCAGAGCACATCATATGGAATGTCAGACTGGATGAGACGCAAGCTGGAATCAAGATTGCTGGGAGAAATATCAGTAACCTCAGATATACAGATGACACTACCCTTATGGCAGAAAAAAGAAAAACTGAAAAGCCTCTTGATGAAAATGAAAGAGGAGAGTGAAAAAGCTGGCTTAAAACTCCACATTCAGAAGACTAAGATCATGGCATACGGTCCCATCACTTCACGGCAAATAGATGCAGAAACAATAGAAACAGTAAGAGACTTTATTTATTTATTTTTATTCCAAAATCATTGGAGTGATGGCAGCCATGAAACTAAAAGACACTTGCTCATTGGAAGAAAAACTAGGACCAACCTAGACAGCATATCAAAAAGCAGAGACATTACTTTGCTGACAAATGTCCATGTCGTCAAAGCTATGGTTTTTCCAGTAGTCATGTATGGATGTGAGAGTTAAACCAAAAAGAAAGCTGAGCACTGAAGAATTGATGCTTTTGAACTGTGGTGTTGGAGAAGACTCTTGAGCGTCCCTTGGCAGCAAGGAGATCAAACCCGTTAATCCTAAAGGAAATCAGTCCTGAATATTCATTGGAAAGACTGATGTTGAAACTGAAACTCCAATACTTTGGCCACCTGATTTGAAGAAGTGGCTCATTTGAAAAGACTCTGATGTTGGGAAAGATCAAGGGCAAGAGGAGAAAAGGGTGACAGAGGATGAGATGGTTGGATGGCATCATCAACTCAATTGACATGAGTTTGAGCAAGCTCTGGGAGTTGGTGATGGGTGGGGAAGCCTGGCTTGCTGCAGTCCATGGGGTCACAAAGAGTTGGACACGACTGAGTGACTGAACTGAATTGAGTAAAGTTTCAATGTGAAATATTGCAATGCTTGTGTTGAGAATTTCTCTTTCTACACCAGCTAAGCTGAGATTATTAATACAAATTTATTGTGATGGAAACTGTAAAACTCTCTAAACACTGTGTTGATTCTCTACATTTTATGGCCCGTTTGCAGTTATAATCAGAGGCAACAAAAATCCCCTGTACAATTTTCTAGTTTCTCTCTTTGCCTGTCACAGCAGTGAAGGATAATGTGGCAACAAACACTAGAACTCTTGTTTGCTGTGTACTTGAGAGGCTGTTCAGTAGAGCTACTTGATGAGCCACATGGGAGTGAGAAACAAGCTTCTGTTAAGTCTCTGAGATTCAGGGATCATTTATTACTATAGTACGAATTGGCTGATCTTAACTAATACAGTTATCCAGAACTTTTGTATATAAGAATAATCCAAGTTAGTTGGTAAATTTCACTGGAGGTACAAGTATTCCAGCAGAAAGGATTCAATGGAATCATGTTTGTAATGGTGAAATTGTTCAAATCTTCACAAATTTCACAAATTTCACAAATAATTGTGAGATGTTGTTCCTTAGAAGGAAGGTAGACTTTGGAATAAGTTGAGAAAATCATGAAGACATATTGAACAGGTGACTCTGAGAAAAGGTGTGATATGGTAAAACAGGTTTGAATGTAGCAAGGAGTTCTAGTTAAAGCTATACAAGATGAACTGATAAGTATGATGGATCTAGAGTCAGGAATCTATATGAGGAAGATGGAGAGTGGAAGTGGAAAGATGAAAGCAGTTGGCAATATGTCAAGAAGGTGATGTTGGCAGTGATATGACATCTTGATAAGATGACATTGTACCTAATTAGGTGGTACCAGAACAATTGGGTATGTGATGGGTATTTTGTAGCTACACTAATTGATTTCCTGGAACATTTAGTGATGGGAGAGTGAGAGATAGGCTAGATATAAAGTATTGAAAAAAATCTTGACATGATTTTGGAAGATCAGCATTTATTCTACAGAAATAGATGATGGAAAGAAGAACTAATATTAGGCTGAAGATGGATTTACTTGAGAAAATGGCACAGAGGACAGTTGTATATATACAAAAAAACCTAAAATTTAATTATAAGTAATAACAGGATTTGGGATTAATGCTGAGTGGTGATAATTAATGCCCTAAGACTGTGATTACAGAAAGGGGAGTCATCTTACTAGGTCATGATATAGAGAGGAGTAAAGGGCTGATGACTGAGGACTACTCATGGTAGAAGAAGGAAGACAAGTTCTTAAAGGATTGTATTGTCTTTTGTGACCAGCATATCTTGTGCTTTACATTATGCATGATGCCTTTTTTCATTACAAACACCTATGAAACCATGTGTGTTTGCAGCATTTATTCCATTTCACTCTATCCAATTTAAAAGCAGAGACATTACTTTGCCAACAAAGGTCCATGATGGGAATACCAGACCACCTAAACCTGCCTCTTGAGAAATCTGTATGCAGGTCAGGAAGCAACAGTTAGAACCGGACATGGAACAACAGACTGGTTCCAAATAGGAAAAGGAGTACATGACGGCTGTATATTGTCACCCTGCTTATTTAACTTATATGCAGAGTACATCATGAGAAATGCTGGGCTGGAAGAAACGCAAGCTGGAATCAAGATTGCCGGGAGAAATATCAATAACCTCAGATATGCAGATGGCACCACCCTTATGGAAGAAATTGAAGAGGAGCTAAAAAGCCTCTTGATGAAAGTGAAAGAGGAGAGTGAAAAAGTTGGCTTAAAGCTCAACATTCAGAAAACGAAGATCATGGCATCTGGTCCCATCACTTCATGGAAAATAGATGGGGAAACAGTGGAAACAGTGTCAGACTTTATTTTTTGGGCTCCAGAATCACTGCAGATGGTGATTGCATCCATGAAATTAGAAGACGCTTACTCCTTGAAAGAAAAGTTATGACCAACCTAGATAGTATATTCAAAAGCAGAGACATTACTTTGCCAACAAAGGTCCGTCTAGTCAAGGCTATGGTTTTTCCAGTGGTCATGTATGGATGTGAGATTTGGATTATAAAGAAGGCTGAGCACCGAAAAATTGATGCTTTTGAACTGTGGTGTTGGAGAAGACTCTCGAGAGTCCCTTGGACTGCAAGATCCAACCAATCCATTCTGAAGGAGATCAGCCGTGGGATTTCTTTGGAAGGACATGATGCTAAAGCTGAAACTCCAGTACTTTGACCACCTCATGAGAAGAGTCGACTCATTGGAAAAGACTCTGATGCTGGGAGGGATTGGGGGCAGGAGGAGAAGGGGATGACAGAGGATGAGATGGCTGGATGGCATCACTGACTGGAGGGACGTGAGTCTGAGTGAACTCCGGGAGTTGGTGATGGACAGGGAGGCCTGGAGTGCTGCGATTCATGGGGTCACAAAGAGTCAGACACGACTGAGCAACTGAACTGAACTGAACTGAACTGAGGAGAATACCTGGCATAATAGGCTTATCACCCTCCCATTTCTTAAACAACTTTCATTATTTTTGTCTGAATTTATTTACTTATACAATATTGCCCCAAATGTATATTTCTTCTTTGATGCAATCTTCGTCTTCTATAAAACCAATTCTGTTGGACTGGCTTATACTCCAGTGTGCTTGACACACTACTATATGAAGTGTTTCACTGCAAAACCCAGAGGTTTATGGACATCTCCTGTTTTCATTGTTTCTCTGAGACTTTACAAATTGAATCAAGAGAAACTTTACAGAAATCTGGAAAGTTTCATCTGATTGTTGTTGATGTACAGAACTGGCATCTTTAGAGACTCCTGAAACTCTACCACATCTTGGTAGAAAGATGGTTCTTGTGTTTACAAACAGACTGTATGGAAACATATTCCATCCAAGACTTCTCTGTTACTTATGCCTGTGTGAAAGACCTGAGTATGCAAACACTGGGTGCATTATTTGTGAAAATATTTTCTGTGTATTCAGTCAGTCAATAAAACATTTATTGAATGTTTTCACGTGCTTGGTGTTCTCCTAAGCACAGTGAAAACATAGATGAATCAGAGTTTCAAACTCAAGGAATATAAACTGCCTTCTAGAAGGGAAAGCATACAAAGGAACAGAAAATGATATTATAGAGTGATGCATTTTGTGTAGGAGGAATGCATAGAGTGACTACTGTGCTGGTGCAAAAGAAGATCAGCATCACTTGGCCAGGAGGGTTGGAGTGTAGGAGTTGCTCAGGTGAAATGAGGGCAAGGAGCAGGAAGAGCATTTCAGGCAGAGGAGCAGCTGCTTGCTTGGCCAGGAGATGAGATGATGCTGCTGGAAGCAGCTGTGAAAAGCCCAATATGCTTGTAGCACAGGGTGGTGAGAGATGGATTTGGGGAGATAAGCAACAGCCAAACCATGATAGGATTTGCCTTTTCAATTGTTCATTAGTTACAGTTCACTTTGTTCCAGAAGAGTTTTCAAGTGCCTTGAAGGGCCGTGAATACCACGCTAAGACATTTGGAACTCTCCCAAACACGATGGCAAGCTTCAGGGAGAGCACACCATGATCGGATTTGCACTTTAGGAAATAATCTGTCATCTTTGGAGAGGATGAATCACAAGAACCAAGTCAGAGGCAGAGGGGCCAGTTGGTCATTTGCTGCAGTGTGGGGGGTTGAAATAAGGGAGAGGCTTTGGTGATGGGAAGAAGCAGGAGATTTAAAATAAACACAATCAACATGATGTGCTAGTGAATATTTTCTCAGTGAATGAAATGTGACTAATTAGATGTGTGGGGTGAGGAAGGGGGAGAAGTTGAGGATGAATTGCAGGCTGAGGCTTGGGAAACTAGGTGGGTGACAAGAAAAGTCATTGCTTGGATAGTGAATGCATTCCCTCGGCGTTTGTTATGTGCCTGGGAATTGTAATTATTGCATGCGGATTAATCTTAACTATAGAATAAACACACTAAGAGTAAGTCAGCATCTTTCTTATCTTTCAGTTTTCCAGCACCAACAACAGGGTTTATCACGCAAGTGTGATGTTACCATCCATGAAGTGATTACAATTTAATGAATCCAACACATGGTGTTATTTTTCAAAGAATGACTGACTGGTCTCAGTTGAGTATTAGTTGAGATTTTTGCTTGCATGCAATAGAAACTGACGTTGACTAACATGAACCAAAGATGATTGTGGTGGGTTATTATGTTCTCAGTTTAACATAAAGTCTGGAGAAACAGGCTCAGAAATCAGAGCAAGAACTACAGAAGAAACCACGAATTTCAGTCTCTTTGTCTGCTCAAAATTCACATTCCAGAGCGCTCTGAATTATTGACAGTCTTGAGTAACATCTCCACTGCTTAGCTTGGAGAAGGTTGAGCCCCTAGTTGTAGTCTCACAACAAGAGAAGGGGTAATTTCTCAAAGCATTTTTTAAAAAATTAATTAATTTATTCAGGTTGCATTGGCCTTAGCTGCAGCATGCGGGGCTCTTTGCTGAGTCCCGTGGGATCTTTCACTGCGGTGCACGGACTCCCTATTTGCAGCGTGCAGGCTTGGTTACTCCATGGCGTGTGGAATCTTAGTTCCCTGACCTGGATCAAACTTGCGTGCCCTGTTTTGTGAAGTGGATTCTTAACCACTGGACCACCAAGGAAGCCCCTGATTCAAGCTTTTATTGTTTTCTGTTTAGAAAAATTCTTAAAACAAAAGGAAGCTTTGTGAAGTATAGGCATGAGAAATTCATTTTCTGGCTAAAAGGAACTTGGGTCTTTTTCAAGTTAGCTATGCTCTTTGATAAAGTATTAAGTCTATTATTTAGCTTCTATTTCTAGAAACAGATATTTTAAAAACAGTAGGTCATAAACACTGAACGGATGAGACAATTGGGAATTCTAGAATTGGAGGGCAATATTATATAGATTTTGTAGGAGAAATTTGAATAGATGGGAGGAGGTGGAGTGAGAAAGAAAAACATATGAGAAAAGGGAGGAACACACACAGAAGAAAAATCCAGTCTTATTTGGATACACTTCAGAACAACATTCAAACTGAATCTCTAACTCTTGAGTGTCTGGAGGGAACACCCGCCACTAATTACAGGACTAAGATATGGAAGAAGCCACTTCAGGCTGTGGAACCCAAATCAGCCATCCTGATGGTGGCTTTTAAGATGTGGCTGTGGTTGTTTGTTTGGTGGTAGAAGAGAGTTTAAAGTTATTTTCACTGGCCTTGGTAGATGTTGATATTTCCTCCATCTCTAATCTCATTCCAGAGCTAGGGAGATAGCTGTGCCAACTATGGCTTTGTTTGCTATGCCAGACAGCCCTGGTGCTCAAAGTCAAATCACCCTGAAGGATGTTTAGGTAAATGTGGAGAGAAGTTTTGCTTAGAGATTACTGTGATGACTCCCTACACTATCCTTTAGGAGAAAACAAGTTAAAGGTGCTGGTATTATGATCGATTCTGAAAACTCTGTAAGTATCTTAAGTTGATCTATATTTTAAATCACAATTTTGAGGATGTTTCTGTTTTCTTTCATTGCTAATAATTTTTTGAAGAATATAACAATATTTTTCTGCAAACTATGATGAGCTCAATCTTGAGAAAGCTGACATTCTTTGGTAGGGTAAAATAAAAATGAAACTTTAGACATGATTTTGAAAACCTAACTAGCATTTTTTGTGAGAAAAGTGGTTATTATATTAGATATGTTATAACTGGTTTAATATCAATCTATGCAGTTGATATTATAATTTTCTCTGAGAAAAATTTAGGTTTCTTTTATTTTCCCAAGCTAGAGAGATGTCCTAGAAAATAATGATTTATAGTTCACTTACTTACTTTTATTATTTTGTTTCTTGTGGATGTAATCTTTTTTCTTCTTTCTTTTCATTCTCTTGATAGAAAAGATGATTATGGAATAGCAAATGAAAGGAGCAATTCTTAAAACTTGGAAATCATATAGCAGAGCTGTCTAAGGAGTGAATTTAAAGTATATTAATTTGTCACACAGGAAAAAGACCTGACATATTCCTTCTGCTTCTGAAATACGTCCCTATCCTTAGTGCTAGGAGATTTAATACATTGTCAGGGGGGAAATTGAGCATATTAAACATCTATTTGTGCATTGGACTAGACAATCTCTTAAATTCATTCCCAAAATGAGTACAGTCTTTCCCAAATGTATGTAGAAGATTTGGCCCAGGATCCCAAAGGATACCAAAATCCATGGATGTTCAGATCCCTTTTAAAATGGCATAGTTCGGAGAGGTGGTCCTAAGATGGTGGAGGAATAGGACAGGGAGACCACTTTCTCCCCAACAAATTCATCAAAAGAACATTTGAACGCTGAGTAAATTCCACAAAACAACTTCTGAATGCTGGCAGAGGGCATCAGGCACCCAGAAAAGCAGCCCATTGTCTTTGAAAGGAGGTAGGAAAAAATATAAAAGATAAAAAGATAGACAAAAGAGGTAGGGACAGAGATCCATCCCTGGAAGGGAGTCTTAAAAAAGAGGGAAGTTTCCAAACACCAGGAAACACTCTCACTGGAGAGTCTGTGGTGAGCCTTGGAACCTCAGAGGGCAATATAACCGGGAGGAAAAATAAATAAATAATTAAAACTCACAGATTACATGCCCAACAGTATCTCCTAGCAGAGAAGCAGCGCAGATGCCCGCATCCGCCTCCAGCAAGCTGGGGTTGGGGGCTGGGCAGGGAGGCGCGGGCTGCATTGTTTAGAGTAAGGACTGGGCCTGAATGCCCCGAGGGCAATCTGAGGGAACTAACTTGAGATAGCAAAGCAGACTGTGGGATAGCTAACCCACAAAAGACACCGCCTAAGACACCGCCAGGCCGGCTCACAAAACAAAGGACTGACTAGAGCTAGCCAGCTGTAGACCAGCCCATCCCCCGCCGGAGACAGGCAGGCGAGGGCAGCCAGAGCCAGAAGGGGGCAATTGCGGTCCCAGAGAAGCATCCTATACCAAACTGCAAGCAGGCTTCATTGCTAACCAAGACTTCTTGCAATTCTGGATGGTCAATATCCGCCGGTTGTACATACAGAAAACGGAGCCGCAAGGACAGGGGAGGTGATAAGTCGCAACCACCGCACTCGCCAAACACCTGGTCACCTGAGCTGCTTTGACCTGGGAAGGGCACAAAACGCAGGCCCAACCAAGTCTGCACATTTGAGGAGTACCTGAGTACCTGAACCTGAGCAGCTTAGACCTGGGAAGTGCACAAAACCCAGGGCTGGCCTCAGACAGTTCCCAGCAGAGCAGCCTAGAGACTAAACAGTGTAGACTGGGAAAGCACACACGCCGTGAGTGGGGGCAAACCCAGTGTGGCCAAGACACTGCGAGCACATGCCAGTGTTATTTGTTTGCAGTGTTCCTCCCTCCCCACAGCACGACTGAACAAGTAAGCCTAAAAAAGGGTCCACCACTGCCCCCTTGTGTCAGGGTGAAAATTAGACACTGAAGAGACCAGCAAACAGAAAAAGCTAAAACAGAGGGAACCACCTTGGAAGTGACAGGTGCAATAGATTAAAACCCTGTAGTTAGTACTGACTGCATAGGAAGGGGCCTATAGATCTTGAGAAGTATAAGCCGGATTAAGGAACTATCTGAAAATGAGCTGACCCCACACTGTCCACAACACCACCAGAGAAAGTCCTAGATATATTTTTACTAAAATCATTCTTTAAATTAAAAAAAAAAATTAATTTTAAGTCCTCTATTACTCCTTTTTCATTTTTATAACCTACTATGACTTTGCACAAAAGCCCTTATTTTTTTAAAGCAAACCATATATATATATATATTTTATAATTTTTGTGACTTTTTTCTTTAATGTTGTATTTTTGAGAATCCAACCTCTACTCTAGATTTTTAATCTTTGCTTTTTGGTATTTGTTATCAATTTTGTACCTTTAAGAACCCAATCTTCAGTACCCATTTTTATTTGGCTTGACTGCTCTCTCCTGCTCTGGACTCTCCTTTTTCTCCACCAGGTTGCCCTCCCCATTCTCTTCTCTACCCAACTCTGTGAATCTTTTTGTGTGTTCTGGACTGTGGAGAACACTTAGGGAACTGATTACTGGCTGGATCTGTCTCTCTCCTTTTGATTCTCCCCTTTATCCTCCTGGCCACCTCTGTCTCCTTCCTTCCTCTTCTCTTCTCTGTGTAACACCTTGAACATCTCTGAGTGGTCCAGACTGTGGAGATCACATAGGGAAGTGATTACTGGCTAGCTTGCTCTCTCCCCTTTTGATTCCCCCTCTTCTTCTCCTGGTCACCTCTATCTCCCTCCTACATCTTCTCTTCTCCATGTAACTCTGTGAACCTCTCTGGGTGTTCCTCACTGTGGAGAAACTTTTCATCTTTAACCTAGATGTTTTATTATCAGTGCTGTATAGATGGAGAAGTCTTGAGGCTATTGTAAGAATAAGAATGAAAACCAGAAGCAGGAGGCTTAAGCCCAAATCCTGAGAACACCAGAGAACTCCTGACTCCAGGGAACATTAATCTATAGGTGCTCATCAAATGCCTCCATACCTACACTGAAACCAAGCACCACACAAGGGCCAACAAATTCCAGAGCAAGACAACGCAAATTCTCCAGCAACACAGGAACATAGCCCTGAGCTTCAATATACAGGTTGCCCAAAGTCACTCCTAACCCATTGACATCTCATAACTCATTACTGGACACTTCATTGGTAGAGAGAAAAAAATCCAGCTCCACCCACCAGAATACCAACACAAGCTTCCCTAATCAGGAAACCTTGATAAGCCACCCGACCAACCTCACCCACAGCGAGGAAACTCCACAATAAAGAGAATTCCACAAACTGCCAGAATACAGAAAGGCCACCCCAAATACAGCAATATAAACAAGATGAAGAGTCAGAGAAATACCCAGCAGGTAAAGGAACAGGATAAATGCCCACCAAACCAAACAAAAGAGGAAGAGATAGGGAATCTACCTGATAAAGAATTCTGAAAAATGATAGTGAAAATGATCCAAAATCTTGAAAACAAAATGGAGTTACAGATAAATAGCCTGGAGACAAGGATTGAGAAGATGCAAGAAAGGTTTAACAAGGACCTAGAAGAAATAAAAAAGAGTCAATATATAATGAATAATGTAGTAAATGAGATCAAAAACACTCTGGAGGGAACCAACAGTAGAATAACAGAGGCAGAAGATAGGATAAGTGAGGTAGAAGATAGAATGTTAGAAATAAACCAAACAGAGAGGAAAAAAGAAAAACGAATTAAAAGAAATGAGTACAATCTCAGAGACCTCTGGGACAATGTTAAATGCCCCAACATTCAAATCAAAGGAGTCCCAGAAGAAGACAAAAAGAAAGATGATGAGAAAATACTTGAGGAGATAACAGTTGAAAACTTCCCTAAAATGGGAAAGGAAATAATCACCCAAGTTCAAGAAACACAGAGAGTCCCAAACAGGATAAACCCAAGGTGAAACACCCAAGACACATATTAATCAAATTAACAAAGATCAAACACAAAGAACAAATATTAAGAGCAGCAAGGGAAATACAACAAATAACACACAAGGGGATTCCCATAAGGAGAACAGCTGATCTTTCAATAGAAACTCTTCAGGCCAGGAGGGAATGGCAAGACATATTTAAAGTGATAAAAGAAAATAACCCACAGCCCAGATTACTGTACCCAGCAAGGAGCTCATTCAAATATGAAGGAGAAATCAAAAGCTTTAGAGACAAGCAAAAGCTGAGGGAATTCAGCACCACCAAATCAGCTCTCCAACAAGTGCTAAAGGATCTTCTGTAGATAGAAAACACAGAAAGGGCGTATAAACTCTAACCCAAAACAATAAAGTAAATGGCAATGGGATCATACTTATCAATAATTTCCTTAAATGTAAATGAGTTGAATGCCCCAGCCAAAAGACAAAGGCTGGCTGAATGGATACAAAAGCAAAACCCCTATATATGTTGTCTACAAGTGACCCACCTCAAAAAAGGGGACACATACAGACTGAAAGTGAAGGGCTGGAAAAAGATATTTTACGCAAATAGAGACCAAAAGAAAGCAGGAGTGGCAATACTCATATCAGATAAAATAGACTTTAAAAAAAAGCCTGTGAAAAGAGATGAAGAAGGACACTACATAATGATCAAAGGATCAATCCAAGAAGAAGATATAACAATTATAAATATATATGCACCCAACATAGGAGCGCCGCAATATGTAAGACAAATGTTAACAAGTATGAAAGGGAAAAATAACAATAACACAATAAGAGTGGGAGACTTTAATACCCCACTCATGCCTATGGATAGATCAACTAAACAGAAAATTAAAAAGGAAACCAAAACTTTAAATGATACAATAGACCAATTAGACATAATTGATATATATAGGACATTTCACCCCAAAACAATGAATTTCAACTTTTTCTCAAGTTCACATGAAACCTTCTCCAGGATAGATCACATCCTGGACCATAAATCTAGCCTTGGTAAATTCAAAAAAATTGAAATCATTCCAAGCATCTTTTCTGACCACAATGCAGTAAGATTAGATCTCAGTTACAGGAGAAAAACTATTAAAAATTCCAACATATGGAGGCTGAACAACAAGCTTCTGAATAACCAACAAATCACAGAAGAAATCAAAAAAGAAATCAAAGTATGCATCGAAACGAATGAAAATGAAAACACAAAAACACAAAACCTATCAGTTCAGTTCAGTTCAGTCACTCAGTCGTGACCGACTCTTTGCGACTCCATGAATTGCAGCACATCAGGCCTCCCTGTCCATCACCAACTCCCAGAGTTCACTCAGACTCACGTCCATTGAGTCAGTGATGCCATCCAGCCATCTCATCCTCTGTCGTCCCCTTCTCCTTCTGCCCCTAATCCCTCCCAACATCAGTCTTTTCCAATGAATCAGCTCTTCGCATGAGGTGGCCAAAGTACTGGAGTTTCAGCTTTAGCATCATTCCTTCCAAAGAAATCCCACGGCTGATCTCCTTCAGAATGGACTGGTTGGATCTCCTTGCAGTCCAAGGGACTCTCAAGAGTCTTCTCCAACACCACAGTTCAAAAGCATCAATTTTTTGGCGCTCAGCCTTCTTCACAGTAGAACTTTCACATCCATAAATGACCACTGGAAAAACCATAGCCTTGACTAGACGGACCTTAGTCAGCAAAGTAATGTCTCTGCTTTTGAATATGCTATCTAGGTTGGTCATAACTTTTCTTCCAAGGAGTAAGCGTCTTTTAATTTCATGTCTGCAGTCATCATCTGCAGTGATTCTGGAGCCCCCAAAAATAAAGTCAGACACTGTTTCCACTGTTTCCCTGTCTATTTCCCATGAAGTGATGGGACCAGATGCCATGATCTTCGTTTTCTGAATGTTGAGCTTTAAGCCAACTTTTTCACTCTCCTCTTTCACTTTCATCAAGAGGCTTTTTAGACCTCTTCACTTTCTGCCATAAGGGTGGTGTCATCTGCATATCTGAGGTTATTGATATTTCTCCCAGCAATCTTGATTCCAGCTTGTGCTTTCTCAAGCCCAGCCTTTCTCATGATGTACTCTGCATAGAAGTTAAATAAGCAGGGTGACAATATACAGCCTTGAATTATTCCTTTTCCTATTTGGAACCAGTCTGTTGTTCCATGTCCAGTTCTAACTGGTGCTTCCTGACCTGCATACAGATTTCTCAAGAGGCAGGTTAGGTGGTCTGGTATTCCATCTCTTTCAGAATTTTCCACAGTTTATTGTGACCCACACAGTCAAAGGCTTTGGCGTAGTCAATACAGCAGAAATAGATGTTTTTCTGGAACTCTCTTGCTTTTTCCATGATCCAGTGGATGTTGATAATTTGATCTCTGGTTCCTCTGCCTTTTCTAAAACCAGCTTGAACATCAGGAAGTTCACGGTTCACATATTGCTGAAGCCTGCCTTGGAGAATTTTGAGCATTACTTTACTAGTGTGTGAGATAAGTGCAATTGTTCGTTAGTTTGAGCAATCTTTGGCATTGTCTTTCTCTGGAATTGGAATGAAAACTGACCTTTTCCAGTCCTGTGGCCACTGCTGGGTTTTCCAAACTTGCTGGCATATTGAGTGTAGCACTTCCACAGCATCATCTTTCAGGATTTGAAATAGCTCCACTGGAATTCCATCACCTCCACTAGCTTTGTTCATAGTGATGCTTTCTAAGGCCCACTTGACTTCACATTCCAGGATGTCTGGCTCTAGATGAGTGATCACACCATCGTGATGATCCAGGTCAGGAAGATCTTTTTTGTACAGTTCTTCTGTGTATTCTTGCCACCTCTTCTTGATATCTTCTGCTTCTGTTAGGTCCATACAATTTCTGTCCTTTATCGAGCCCATCTTTGCATGAAATGTTCCCTTGGTATCTCTAATTTTCTTGAAGTGATCTCTAATCTTTCCCATTCTGTTGTTTTCCTCTGTTTCTTTTCATTGATTGCTGAAGAAATCTTTCTTATCTCTTCTTGCTATTCTTTGGAACTCTGCATTCAGATGCTTATATCTTTCCTTTTCTCCTTTGCTTTTCACTTCTCTTCTTTTCACAGCTATTTGTAAGGCCTCCCCAGACAGTCATTTTGCTTTTTTGCATTTATTTTCCATGGGGATGGTCTTGATCCCTGTCTCCTGTACAATGTCAAGAACCCCTGTCAATAGTTCATCAGGCACTCTATCTATCAGATCTAGGCGAGGCACTGTAAAAGCAGTGATAAGCGGAAAGTTCATAGCAATAAAGGCTTACCTCAAGAAACAAGGAAAAACTCAAATAAGTAACCTAACTCTACACCTAAAGCAACTACAAAAGGAAGAAATGAAGAACCCCAGGGTTAGAGGAAGGAAAGAAATCTTAAAAATTAGGGCAGAAATAAATGCAAAAAAACAAAAGAGACCATAGCAAAAATCAACAAAGCCAAAAGCTTGTTCTTTGAAAGGATAAATAAAATTGACAAACCATTCGCCAGACTCATCAAGAAACAAAGGGAGAAAAATCAAATCAATAAAATTAGAAATGAAAATGAAGAGATCACAAAAGACAACACAGAAATATAAAGGATCATGAGACTACTATCAACAATTATATGTCAATAAAATGGACAACTTGGAAGAAATGGACAAATCTTAGAAAAGTACAACTTTCCAAAACTGAACCAGGAAGAAATAGAAAATCTTAACAGACCCATCAGAAGCATGGAAATTGAAACTGTAATCAGAAATCTTCCAGCAAACAAAATCCCAGGTCCAGAGGGCTTCAGAGATGAATTCTACCAAAAATTTAGAGACGAGCTAACACCTATCCTGGAGAAGGCAATGGCAACTCACTCCAGTACTTTTGCCTGGAGAATCCCATGGATGGAAAAGCCTGGTAGGCTACAGTCCATGTGGTCGCTAAGAGTCGGACACGACTGACGTAACTTAGCAGCAGCAGCAGCAACACCTATCCTACTCAAACTCTTCCAGACAATTGCAGAGGAAGGTAAACTTCCAAACTCATTTTATGGGGCCACCATCACCCTAATACCAAAACCTGACAAAGATGCCACAAAAAAAAAAAAAAAAAAGAAAGAAAGAAAGAAAGAAAGACAAAGAAAAGAAAAGTACAGGCCAATATCACTAATAAACATAGATGCAAAAATCCTTAACAAAATTCTAGCAGTCAGAATCCAACAACACATTAAAAAGATCATACATCATGACTAAGTAGGCTTTATCCTAGGGATGCAAGTATTCTTCAATATTCACAAATCAATCAATGTAATAGACCACATTAACAAATTGAAAAATAAAAGCCATATAATTATCTCAATAGATGCAGAGAAAGCATTTGACAAAATTCAATATCCATTTATGATAATAAACCCCCCAGAAAGCAGGAATAGACTCCACCAGAAAATTACTAGAGCTAATCAATGAATATAGTAGTTGCAGGATATAAAATCAACACACAGAAATCCCTTGCATTCCTATACACTAATAATGAGAAAATAGAGAAATTCAGAGAAGGCATTGGCAACCCACTCCAGTACTCTTGCCTGGAAAATCCCATGGATGGAAGAGCCTGGTGGGCTGCAGTCCATGGGGTCGCTAAGAGTCGGACATGACTGAGCAACTTCACTTTCACTTTTCACTTTCACGCATTGGAGAAGGAAATGGCAACCCACTCCAGTGTTCTTGCCTGGAGAATCCCAGGGATGGGGGAGCCTGGTGGACTGCCGTCTATGGGATCGCACAGAGTCAGACACAACTGAAGTGACTTAGCAGCAGCAGCAGCAGCAGAAAGAGAAGTTAAGGAAACAATTCCCTTCACAATTGCAACGAAAAGAGTAAATACTTAGGAATACATTTACCCAAAGAAATGAAAGCTCTATATATAGAAAACTATAAAACACTGGTGAAAGAAATCAAAGAGGACACTAATAGATGGAGAAATATACCATGTCCATGGATCAGAAGAATCAATATAGTGAAAATGAGTATACTACCCAAAGCAATCTATAGATTCTAGGGATTGAATCCCTATCAAGCTACCAATGGCATTTTTCACAGAGCTAGAACAAATAATTTCACAATTTATATGGAAATACATAAAACTGTGAATAGCCAAAGTAATCTTGAGATAGAAGACTGGAACTGAAGGAATCAACCTGCTTGACTTCAGGCTCTACTACAAAGCCACAGTCATCAAGACAGTGTGGTACTGGCACAAAGACAGAAATATAGACCAATGGAACAAAATAGAAAGCCCAGAGATAAATCCACACACATATGGACACCTTATCTTTGACAAAGGAGGCAAGAATATACAATGGAGAAAAGACAATCTCTTTAACAAGTGGTACTGGGAAAATTGGTCAAAGAATGAAACTAGAACACTTTCTAACACCATACACAAAAATAAACTCAAAATGGATTAAAGATCTAAACTTAAGACCAGAAACTATGAAATCCCTAGAGGAGAACATAGGCAAAACACTCTGCGACATAAATCACAGCAGGATCCTCTATGACCTACCTCCCAGAATATTGGAAATAAAAGCAAAAATAAACAAATGGGACCTAATTAAAATTAAAAGCTTCTGCACAACAAGGAATCTATAAGCAAGGTGAAAAGACAGCCTTCAGAATGGGCGGAAATAATAGCAAATGAAGCAACTGACAAACTACTAATCTCAAAAATATACAAGCAACTCCTGCAGCTCAATTCCAGAAAAATAAACAACCCAATCAATAAATGAACCAATCAAAATAAATGACCCAATCAAAGTTCTTTGTTTAGCCAAAGAACTAAACAGAGATTTCTCCAAAGAAGACATGCAGATGGCTAACAAACACATGAAAAGATGCTCAACATCACTCATTATCAGAGAAATGCAAATCAAAACCACAATGAGGTACCATTTCACCCTGATCAGAATGGCTGCGATCCAAAAGTCTACAAGCAATAAATGCTGGAGAGGGTGTGGAGTAAAGGGAAACCTCTTACACTGTTGGTGGGAATGCAAACTAGTACAGCCACTATGGAGAACAGTGTGGAGATTCCTTAAAAAATTGCAAATAGAACTGCCTTACGACCCAGCAATCCCACTGCTGGGCATACACACAGAGGAAACCAGAAGTGAAAGAGACACATATACCCCAATGTTCATTGCAGCACTGTTTATAATAGCCAGGACATGGAAACAACCTAGATGTCCATCAGCAGATGAATGGATAAGAAAGCTGTGGTACATATACACAATGGAGTATTATTCAGCCGTTAAAAAGAATACATTTGAATCAGTTCTAATGAAGTGGATGAAACTGGAACCTATTATACAGAGTGAAGTAAGCCAGAAAGAAAAACACCAATACAATATAATAACACATATATATGGAATTTAGAAAGATGGTAATGATAACCCTGTATGTGACACAGCAAAAAAGACACAGATGTATAGAACAGTCTTTTGGACTCTGTGGGAGAAGGAGAGGGAAGGATGATTTGGGAGAGTGACATTGAAACATGTATATTATCATATGTGAAATGAATGGCCAGTCCAGGTTCAATGCATGATACAGGATGCTTGGGGCTGGTGCACTGGGATGACCCAGAGGGATGGTATGGGGAGGAAGGTGGGAGGAGGGTTCAGGATGTGGAACACATGTACACCTGTGGCAGATTCATGTCAGTGTATGGCAACACCAATACAATAATGTAAAGTAATAATAAAAAATAAAATGGCATAGTTTAGACATTTCTCCCTATCTGTGGGTCTGAATCTTTGAATACTGAGGGATGACTGTATCTATGTTACTACTGCTGTCAGGGATGTGGTCAAGGATATGAGCCAGACTGACAGATTCGTTTTTTTGTTTGTTGGTTTTCAAATTTTTTCTTCGTTTTACCTTTTTAAAAATTTATTTTTATTAAATTTTTTTTTTTACTTTGTATTAGAGTATAGTTTGACTGATGGGCTTCCCAGGTGTTGCAGTGGTAAAGAATCTGCCTGCCAACACAGGAGATGCAAGAGACCGAGAGGCGTGGGTTTGATCGCTGGTTTGGGAAGATCCCCTGGAGGAGGAAATGGCAACTCACTCCAGTATTCTTGCCTGGAGAATCCCATGGACAGAGGAGCCTGTCAGATTACAGTCCATGGGGCTGCAGAGAGTTGTACATAACTGAGCACATGTGCATGGACACATGCGTAGTTGATTGACAGTATTGTGTTAGTTTTAGATGTACAGCAAAGTGATTCAGTTATACATATACATATATCATTTTCCAAATTCTTTTCCCATTTAGGTTATTAAAGAGTATTGAATAGAGTTCCTTGTTCTATATGGTAGGTCTTTGTTATCTGCTGCAAATACAGCAGTGTGTACATGCCAATCCCCAATTTCCAAGGCTAGCTAGATTTGAATGTAGAATTAGCTACAAGTTGCAAACAAAGTGGCTTTCTGCAGATCTATAACACTAATTGATAGAGAAAAATCTCAAAATTTCACTTTATTAGTTGGCTTTTGATTCCATGGTTCTGGAGAGTGTTAAAAGAGTTTGTGTATGTCTTGATACTACCAAAATAAGAGAAAAACTAGTTGATATTTTGAAAGCTGCTATTTCAATCCGTTTCACTTGGAATACAGTTGCATCAGTGTTAAATGATTTTGTGCTAGCTTCTTTGTATAGCACAGTCCACTTCTTTGTAGTACAGATGAGATAGAACCTCATTTGTCTTGTGAGTCCTTATCTCAATCTGGGATAGAGAGTGTGAGTGAAGTGGATGCTGAGATATTAACCCATAAATGGCAATCAAGATATTTATATAAGAGCTTATAGAAAAAAACAAATGAACTTCTTGGCCAACTCAATACTTTGATATCAAATGTTGGTGATGAAAACTTGGTAATTCTTCTAGGTCAAATATTTACAAAGATTTATTTTAGCATTTTCTTAGTCGACTTCACCCTCCTTTCAGGCTGTCATTAATTGAAGGTAATGAAATGTATGTGAAAACTTGGAGAAATTCCTTGAACTAAACTAATTCAGACCACAATTGGCAACAAAACTGTGTGACTTTCTGTGAATTGGGGAATTACTTCAGCAGAGGTTTAGGTACTGATCCTGAAACCATTTTGAGCTTGCTACCAAAATCAAAACTAATTCCCTGAGGAAAGCCTACATAATTTTGCTTGATTCAATTATATTTCCTGATATTTTTTTCATAGATAATAGGTATCCTTGATCTTGTAACAGAGGAATAGATTTCTAACTACAAAAAAGGTTGTCAGGTACAGCTTTATTCCAGTATGCAACAAGTTGACTTTGTATAATTCTTTATTTTTTCCACCAAGGGTAAGAGGAGGAAAGGAGAAGGAATCATAATAAGTTACCATAAGAAAAAATTTAAAGTATTGCCTTAGTTTTAGAATTTATGTTTTCTGTGTTGCTGTGTCTTGATTTGGGCTAGATAAGACTAATGACACTTATTGGAATCTGAGAAGTATTCACTCTGATATACATTTAAAAACAATTCAGAACTCTCTAAATTTTTCTCATGGGTTCATCTCTTCATGCCACAGTGAGACCATCATTACTATATGGCAGCATATCTGGAAAACGAGTGGCAAGATCAGGTTGAAGTCATGGAACACTCCAGAGAGGCCAACATTCTAAATAAAAGCAGCTTAACTCAGAATGTTGTACAGTAAAGGGTGATTGCTTTGGCTTCTGCAGTAGCCTCATCGATGATCTGGCATTAAGAAGCTTTCAACAAGTAAAATTTAAAAGATGTGCCCATTGGAAAGAAGATGAAAAATTATATCAGTGGTAAGCATTAGATCCAATCCATCCTAAAGGAGATCAGTCCTGTGTGTTCATTGGAAGGACTGATGCTGAAGCTGAAACTCCAATACTCTGGCCACCTCATGCGAAGAGTTGTCTCATTAGAAAAGACCTTCATGCTGGGAGGGATTGGGGGCAGGAGAAGAAGGGGATGACAGAGGTTGAGTTGGTTGGATGGCATCACCGACTGGATGGACATGAATTTGAGTGAACTCCGGGAGTTGGTGATGGACAGGGAGGCCTGGCGTGCTGTGATTCATGGGGTCGCAAAGAGTCGGACACAACTGAGCAACTGAACTGAACGGAACTGAAGCATTAGATATAGATATCAGTTTAATTCTGAGTGTTTTTCAGATAGTCTCACATTGTCATAGTCTTTGCTTCTAGTACTATTGATATATTGTCCTATATAGTAGTCATGGGTCACGGGTGACCATTGAGCATCTGAAATGTAGTTAGTGAGACAGAAAAATGGAATTTTCAGTTTAATTTCAATTCCTTTAAATTTGCAAATTGAACACCAAATATCTCATGAATATTTTTATATTAATGATATGTTAAGAAGGAAATATTTTAAATACATTGGTTTAAATAAAGAATATTATTCATAATAATTTCACCTGTTGCTTCATAGTTTTTTTGTTGATGTGACTCCCAAAATGCTTGAAATCACACATGTAGCTTGCATTGTATTTCTACTGGACAGTCCAGTTCTACTTTGTACTCATTAGAGGCTCAAAAATGTCTAAATTGCCTAGATGCACAATTTCCTCATTTTATGTCCCATAGAGTGACTATTGTATATATTTTTCAAACTGACTTATAGTTCAATTATGATTCTGCCATGTAACTTCACAGTCCCTTGGAGAATACCTTGTTTTTTTCTGAGAACAAGTTATCAAATAGTCATCAAATAGTTAATTATCAATAGTCTAAGTCACTGAATGTCCTCCCATGTCTTTCTTTTTTTTAAAAATAAAACTATTTAGTTTTTAAAAGAAAGATAATTGCTTTACAAAATTTTTTAAAATTTGTTTTCTGTCAAACTTCAACATGAATCAGCCATAGGTATACATATATCCTCTCCCTTTTGAAGCTCCTATGTCTTTCCTCCTTGGCTGTCTTTAATTCTCCAGACTAACCCATGCCAAAAATTTTAAGCATGATGTTAGAAAACTTTTTGCTTATATACATATGTATATGTGTATATATATATATATGTATATGTATATATATATAAGCTTATATATTTGCTTATATAACATATATATTTGCTTATATAACACATTGCTAATATAATATATATAATTAATTTATATTGAAGTATAGTTACTTTACAATGTTGTATTAGTTTCTACTACAGTGAAGTGAATCAGCTATATGCATATATCGCTCTTTTGTGGATTTCCTTCCCATTTAGGTCACCACAGAGCACTGAGTAGGGTTCCCTGTGCTCTACAGTAGGTTCTCATTAGTTATCTATTTTATACATAGTACCAATAATGTGTATAAGTCACTCCCAATCTCCTAATTCATCCCACCTTCTCCCTTTCCCCTACCTGCTGTCCATACATTTGTTCTCTACATGCTTGTATTTTTGATTGAATAATGCCTCTAAGATCTCTTAATTTAATCTGCTTCCATCCAGCTAGTTTATGGACTTCTTTAGATTTCTGAAGTTGGCCTTAAACTTCTGCTGTCTCCTTATCACATCCTAGATGCATTTGTTGATCCTTATTTAAATTACTTCCCACAGTTTCCTCACAATACTGCTTCTTAAGGAACATCTTCATGATTTCAGACTCCAATTCTTGGGCCTCAGGACAGTTCTGATTGAATGCAAAAGCGCTGTTGCCATCTTGCACCCTTCTTGGTCCTACACCCCGTGCTGCAGAGGCTGACTGGGCTTCTGACCTCATGTGACCCACACACTAGTGGGAGAGGCACAAAACAAACAGCTGTGCTTCTGCCGGGCTCCTGGAACCTGCCTTGTCTGCAGGCACAGAGAGGGGAAATGCCTGAGAATTTAGCTCTCCCTGAGAACAGCTCATAGCCAGTGACTGATGTGTGGGTGAGTATAAACACTCCATCCCTTAATCAGGGCAGCTCTTCCATGAGACTTCACAGAACACAGAATGCCTTTGAGTTATTGCATTTAAGTTGCGCTCTGTGGAATTTCTGTTGCTACCACACCCTTCCTTGTGCTACTTCCTGTTCTGATCTCATATTATCACTCCTAAGCTTGTGTCCTGGAAATATTTCAAATAGATCGCTTTCTAAAAATTCCTCATCATTGCATTTGCTTCTGGGGAATCCAGTCCAATGTCACTGATCTTAGGTACTAGAATGAGTTCTAGGAAGCAGACCCTCAGGATGTCATTCTAGAATTGGATCACACAGTGAACAGATAACACAGAGGTCCTGTTGTTTGTGGTAAGTGAAGGGATGACAACCTCTTACCTGCTGTGGCACAACTTTGCTGATACGTTTACCTTCTGCGAACTGGGAAGGGATGAAAGCGAAAAAGGATTCATTTGACTATACAAAGCTAAAGAATTGGATGATTATTATAATTGTAAGAAGGATGGATGGATGAGCAAAAAGATTTTACTGTATGTCACAGAGAACTATGTTCAATACTGTACGATAACCCATAATGGAACAGACTATTTAAAAAAGAATATATATATATGTGTACATATATATACATATATATATAACTGAGTCACTTTGCTATACAGAAGAAATTAACACTGTAAGTCAACTATACCTTAATGAAAACTATTAAAACTGAAAAAATGTGAAAAGAAAGATAGAGTTGTTTTGTCCCTGCTAGTTGATGTACTGGAGAGAGAAAATACTAAGCCTTGATGGCTGATTACCACTCTGTGGGTGAAGAAGTGGTCAAGAATCCTATTTTATAGATGCTTCGTTTATTCAAGGGAAATTTCAAGGGGAGTGTGCTTATGTGACTGTTGTTGTTATTCAGTTGCCCACTCATGTCCGACTCCTTGCGACCCCATGGACAGCAGCACACCAGACTTCCCTGTTCTTCAGCAATTTCCTGGAGCTTGCTCAGACTCACGTCCATCGAGTCGGTGATTCCATCCAACCATCTCATCCTCTGTCATCCTGTTCTCCTACCTTCAATCTTTCCCAGCATCAGGGTCTTTTTGAATGAGTCAGCTCTTGGCATCATGTGGCCAGAGTTTTGGAGCGTCAGCTTCAGCATCAGTCCTTCCAATGAATATTCAGAACTGATTTCCTTGAGGATTGAATGGTTGGATCTCCTTGCAGTCCAACGGACTCTCAAGAGTCTTCTCCAACACCACAAATCAAAAGCATCAATTCTTCAGCGCTCAACTTTCTTTATGGTCCAACTCTCACACTCATACATGACTACTGGAAAAACCATAGCTTTGACTCTATGGACATTTGTTGGCAAAGTAATGTGTCTGTTTTTGAATACGTTGTGTAGGTTTATCATAGCTTTTCTTCCAAGGAGCAAGAGTCTTTCAATTTCGTGGCTGCAGTTACCATCTGCGGTGATTTTGGAGCCCAAGAAAATAAAGTCTGTCACAGTTTCTGTTGTTTCCTCGTCTATTTGCCAGGAAGTGATGGATGCCATGATCTTTGTTTTTTGAATGTTGAATTTTAAGCCAACTTTTTTACTCTCCTTTTTCACTTTCATCAAGAGGTTCTTTCATTCCTCTTTACTTTCTGCCATAAGGATGGTGTCATCTGCATATCTTAGGTTATTGACATTTCTCCTGGCAACCTTAATTCCAGCTTGTGCTTCATCCAGCCCAGTATTTCTCATGATGTACTCTGCATATAAGTTAAATAAGTAGGGTGACAATATACAGCCTTGGCATACTTTCCCAGTTTGGAACCAGTCCGTTGTTCTAGGTCTGGTTCTAACTGTTGCTTCTTGACCTGCATATATGTTTCTCTGGCTGCAAGTAAGGTGGTCTGGTATTCCCATCTCTTTAAGAATTTTCCACAGTTTTTTTTGTGATCCACACAGTCAAAGGCTTTAGCATGATCAATGAAGCAGAAGTAGAGGCTCTTCTGGAATTCTCTTGCTTTTTCTATCATCTAACAGATGTTGACAATTTGATCCATGGTTCCTTTCCCTTTTCTAAATCTAGAACATATGGAAGTACTGTTGAAGCCTGGGTTAGAGAATTTTGAGCATTACCTTGCTAGCATGTGAAATGAGTGCAATTGTGGTGTGGTAGTTTTAACATTCTTTGGCATTGCCTTTCTTTGTGATTGGAATGAACACTGATCTTTTCCAGTCCTGTGGCCACTGCTGAGTTTTTTAAATTTGTTGGCATACTGAGTGCAACACTTTCACAGGATCATCTTTTAGGATTTGAAATAGCTCAACTGTAATTCTATTACCTCCACTAGCTTTGTTCATAGTGATGCGTCCTAAGGCCCTCTTGACTTCAGATTCCAGGATCTAGGAGAGTGATCACACCATCGTGGTTATCTGGGTCATAAACATCTTTTTTGTTTAGTTCTGTGTATTCTTGCTACCTCTTCTTAATATCTTCTGCTTCTGCTAGTTTCCTACTGCTTCTGTCCTTTATTATGCCCATCTTTACATGAAATGTGCCCTTGGTATCTCTAATTTTCTTGAAGAGATTGCTAGTCTTTATCATTCTACTGTTTTCCTCTATTTCTTTGCATTGATCCCCGAGGAAAGCTTTCTTATCTCTCCTTGCTGTTCTTTGGAACTCTGCATTCAGATGGGTATTTTTTTCCTTTTCTCCTTTGCCTTTTGCTTCTCTTTTTTTCTCAGCTTTTTGTAAGGCCTCCTCAGACAATCATTTTGTCTTATTGCATTTTTTTCCCCTTGGGGATGGTTTTGACCACTAGATTTTAAAATGTGTGATTGTAGATAAGGTCAAACCTAGAGATATAATTTTTCAAATCATCACTATACACATGGTTGATGCAATTTATATTAGAGTTCTCAGTAACAATGAACAGCCAGCAGAAACCATTTCAAGAAAAGAACATTGAATGGATGTTAAGTAACTCACAAATTTGCCAAAAAGCCTGAGAACAAGGCTCAGGGAATTATCATGAACAAAGGAGGTTGGAAGCTAGCCAGAACTGCACAGACATTGATAAAGCCACAGATTCTTTATAGAGAGGACACTGATGCTTCCTCCACTGCACAAATTGTTGTCTCAGATTATATAGGCTCCACTTCTAACTCTAATTCCTGGGTGCCACTGGAGGCACCATTGCTACTGATGCCCTGGAAAACAGATGTGGTGCAGCTGGTTTTGGAACAGATTTCCTACTGTCTCTGTTTCTATGTCTCACAAGCCCCAGTTCTGAAGAGTGATGGATTCCTCTGATTGGACAAGCCTTGGCCTTGTGCCTGTGTGTCCTGCACCAGCCACCAGTGCATTCCACCAAGTATGTGCCTTCTGAAACTTAGGTGAGTGTTCTGGACACTTGTCGCTTGATCGTGCAAATTCCCTCCTTTCTATTACTGAGTAGTATTCACACACATTTGGGCATGAACAACTTGTTTATATCTTAAAATATCAACGTCTTCCTTAAGTCCTCAAAGGTTATTTTCCTGTGTTTTCTTTTGGAAGCTTTGCAGCTTTAGCTTTTATATTTAGATTTAGAATTCATTTTTGAGAAAATTGTGTGTATGTTATGATATGTGTCAAAGTGCATTTTTTCCCCACATGGATATTCAGTTGTTCCACCATCATTTATTGTATTTTGACCTTGTATTTCCTTAGTATGTTTATTGAAAATCAAATGACTGTATATGTGTGGATATGTTTTTAAAATTTCTATTATATTTCACTGAGCAATATGTTTATACATTTGGAAATACTACCCTGTATGATTACTGAAGCTTTATAATAAGTCTTTAATTCAGTACAGTTTCTCTAACTTTGTTCTCAAGTATTTTTGCTTTTGCTATCACCTTTGAAATTTTAACCAGATTTTTGAATCAGTTTGTTAGTTTTTATTTTTTAAAAATCCTTGTTGAAATTTTCATTGCAACCATCAGTACATTGATTTGGGAGTACTGATATTTTAGTATTACCTTCTAATCCGTGAACATAGTGTATCTCTCCATTTATTTTTCTTAATTTCTCTGAGTGATGTTTCATAATTTTCACTATAGAAGACTTACATGTCTATATTTATATACATACCTGAGTATTTTATATTTTTATGCTACTGGAAATAGTATTTAAATACTTTATTTTTCTATTGTTGCTACTAGTTTATAGAATTAGAATAGATTTTATATTAAGTTTTAATATTGATCTTCAGTATTTTATTCTGTGACCTTACATTATTATAAATTTATCAGGATGTTCTAGGTAGGTTTTATGCTAGACTGATTTTTTTAAATGTGTCTATCATATTAACTGCAAATAAAGACAATCTTCTTTTATTCTGTTTCAGAGCATTTATGATGAGTAGAGGTCTGACAGAATGTGGTCCACTGGAGTAGGGAATGGCAAGCCACTTCATTATTCTTGCTTTGAGAACCCCATGAATGGTATGAAAAAGCAAAATGATAGGATACCACAAGAGGAATTCCCCAGGTCATTAGGTGCCCAATATGCTACTGGAGATCAGTGGAGAAATAACTCCAGAAAGAATGAAGGGATGGAGCCAAAGCAAAAACAATACCCAGTTGTGGATGTGACTGGTGATAGAAGCAAGATCCGATGCTGTAAAGAGCAATATTGCATAGGAACCTGGAATGTCAGGTCCATGAAACAAGGCAAATTGGAAATGGTCAAACAAGACATGGCAAGGGTGAACGTCAACATTTTAGGAATCAGCGAACTAAAATGGACTGGAATGGGTGAATTTAACTCAGATGACCATTATATCTACTACTGCGGGCAGGAATCCCTCAGAAGAAATGGAGTAGCCATCAAGGTCAACAAAAGAGTCTGAAATGCAGTACTTGGATGCAATCTCAAAAACAACAGAATGATCTCTGTTCATCTCCAAGGCAAACCATTCAGTATCAGAGTTATCCAAGTCTATGCCCCAACCAGTAATGCTGAAGAAGCTGAAGTTGAACGGTTCTATGAAGACCTACAAGACCTTTTAGAACTCACACTCAAAAAAGATGTCCTTTTCATTATAGGGGACTGGAATGCAAAAGTAGGAAGTCAAGAAACACCTGGAGTAACAGAAAAATTTGGCCTTGGAATGTGGAATGAAGCAGGGCAAAGACTAATAGAGTTTTGCCAAGAAAATGAACTGGTCATAGCAAACACCCTCTTCCAACAACACAAGAGAAGACTCTACACATGGACATCACCAGATGGTCAACACTGAAATCAGATTGATTATATTCTTTGCAGCCAAAGATGGAGAAGCTCTATACAGCCAACAAAAACAAGACCAGGAGCTGACTGGGGCTCAGATCATGAGCTCTTTACTGCCAAATTCAGACTCAAATTGAAGAAAGTAGGGAAAACCGCTAGACCATTCAGGTATGACCTCAATCAAATCCCTTATGATTATACAGTGGAAGTGAGAAATAGATTTAAGGGCCTGGATCTGATAGATACAGTGCCGGATGAACTATGGAATGAGGTTCGTGACATTGTACAGGAGACAGGGATCAAGACCATCCCCATGGAAAACAAATGCAAAAAAGCAAAATGGCTGTCTGGGGAGGCCTTACAAATAGCTGTGAGAAGAAGAGAGGTGAAAATCAAAGGAGAAAAGGAAAGATAAAAGCATTTGAATGCAGAGTTCCAAAGAATAGCAAGAAGAGATAAGAAAGCTTTCTTCAGCCATCAATGCAAAGAAATAGAGGAAAAGAACAGAATGGGAAAGACTAGAGATCTCTTCAAGAAAATTAGAGATACCAGGGGAACATTTCATGCAAAGATGGGCTCGATAAAGGACAGAAATTGTCTGGACCTAACAGAAGCAGAAGATATTAAGAAGAGGTGGCAAGAATACATGGAAGAACTGTACAAAAAAGATCTTCATGACCCAGATAATCATGATGATGTGATCACTCATCTAGAGCCAGACATTTTGGAATGTGAAGTGAAGTGGGCCTTAGAAAGCATAACTACGAGCAAAGCTAGTGGAGGTGATGGAATTCCAGTTGAGCTGTTTCAAATCCTGAAAGATGATGCTGTGAAAGTGCTACACTCAATATGCCAGCAAGTTTGGAAAACCGAGCAGTGGCCACAGGACTGGAAAAGGTCCGTTTTCATTCCAATTTCAAAGAAAGACAATGCCAAAGAATGCTCAAACTACCAAACAATTGCACTCATCTCACATGCTAATAAAGTAATGCTCAAAATTCTCCAAGGCAGGCTTCAACAATATGTGAACCGCGAACTCCCTGATGTGGAAGCTGGTTTTAGAAAAGGCAGAGGAACCAGAGATCAAATTGCCAACATCCGCTGGATCATTGAAAAATCAAGAGAGTTCCAGAAAAACATCTATTTCTGCTTTATTGACTATGCCAAAGCCTTTGATTGTGTGGATCACAATAAACTGTGGAAAATTCTGAGAAAGATGGGAATACCAGACCACCTGACCTGCCTGTTGAGAAATCTGTATGCAGGTCAGGAAGCAACAGTTAGAACTGGACATGGAACAACAGACTGGTTCCAAATAGGAAAAGGTGTATGTCAAGGCTGTATATTGTCACCCTGCTTATTTAACTTCTATGCAGAGTACATCATGAGAAACACTGGACTGGAAGAAACACAAGCTGGAGTCAAGATTGCCGGGAGAAATATCAATAAACTCAGATATGTAGATGACACCACCCTTATGGCAGAAAGTGAAGAGGTGCTAAAAAGCCTCTTGATGAAAGTGAAAGAGGAGAGTGAAAAAGTTGGCTTAAAGCTCAACATTCAGAAAAAGAAGATCATGGCATCCAGTCCCATCACTTCATGAGAAATAGATGGGGAAACAGTAGAAACAGTGTCAGACTTTATTTTCTGGGGCTCCAAAATCACTGCAGATCATGACTGCAGCCATGAAATTAAAAGACGCTTACTCCTTGGAAGAAAAGTTATGACCAACCTAGATAGCATATTCAAAAGCAGAAACATTACATTGCCAACTAAAGTCCATCTAGTCAAGGCTATAGTTTTTCCTGTGGTCATGTATGGATGTGAGAGTTGGACTGTGAAGAAGGCTGAGCGCCAAAGAATTGATGCTTTGGAACTGTGGTGTTGGAAAAGACTCTTGAGAGTCCCTTGGACTGCAAGGAGATCCAACCAGTCCATTCTGAAGGAGATCAGCCCTGGGAAATCTTTGGAAGGAATGATGCTGAAGCTGAAACTCCAGTAGTTTGGCCACCTCATGCGAAGAGTTGACTCATTGGAAAAGACTCTGATGCTGGGAGGGATTGGGGGCAGGAGGAGTAGGGGACGACCGAGGATGAGATGGCTGGATGGCATCACTAACTCGATGGACATGAGTCTGAGTGAACTCCGGGAGATGGTGATGGACAGGGAGGCCTGATATGCTGTGATTCATGGTGTCACAAAGAGTCAGACATGACTGAGTGACTGAACTGAACTGAACTGATGATGAGTAGATGTTGAATACTGCCAAATGCTGCTTCTGCCTGTTTATTGAGATAATACATTGTTTTCTTTTAGTATGATGAGTAACCTGAATTGCTATTGAATTATTAACCAGTCTTGCATTCCTGTGATGAACCAATCAGTTATTCTGTGTTAACTTAGGTTTGGTACAACAATTAAAAAGTTAAGGCAATAACTGATTGGTTTATCACAGGAGTGCAAGATTGTTTAATAACCACTTGAGAAGATCCAGAGGAAAACTGGATAGGCTACCCAATCCAGTATTCTTGGACTTCCCTTGTGGCTCAGCTGGTAAAGAATCCATCTGCAGTGTGGGAGACCTGGATTTGATTCCTGGGTTGGGAAGATCCCCTGGAGAAGAGAAAGGCTACCCAGTCCAGTATTCTGGCCTGGAGAATTTCATGGACTATACAGTCCTTGGTGTCGCAAAGAGTCCGACATTACTTTCATTTTCACATAGGTTTGCTAATCTTTGGTGTTTCTGTGTAGGTTTCTTAAGAAACCTTGGTAGAAAGGTTTCTACCTTTATGTAAGATACCTTGGTAGGTTTCTTGTAATATCTCTACCCTGGGAATCTGAGCAAAACAAGTGTAAGTAAGTTGGGAATTGTTTCCTTCTCTTCTAATTCCTGGGTTTATGTAAAATTATTTTTTCTTCCTTCAGTGTTCCATAGAATTCACCATTAAAACCATTTAAGCCAAAGTCAGGTTTTGTTTTTTTTTTTTTTTCTGGATGCTTCTCTTTATCACTGGTTTTTAATATGGCCTTCTTTGGTTTTCTTTGCCTTTATCCTGTTTTTTGAATTTCCTGGTCTGTGGATTTATAAAAGTATTACTCAAAGAATACAAAGTCTGAGTTACATAAGTCCTAGAAATCTGTTGTATAGCATAGTGTGTGTAGTTAATAATATAAAACTTATTGGAAACTAAAAATTTCTAAGACTCAAACTTTTGGTCTTATCACAAAAATAAGAATAAATAAAGACGATAGGGGGAACATTTTGGAGGTGATATGATGGCATAGATTGTGGTGACAATTTCATGGATTTATACTTATCTCAAAACTCATTAGGTTTGTTGTCCACTGTTGTTCTGTTGCTTGGTTGTGTCTGACTCTGAGACCCTGTAGACTGCATCATGCCAGGCTTCTCCATCCTTTACTATCTCTTGGAGTTTGTTGAAACTTTTTTCCATTAAGTCAGTGATGCCACCCAACCTTTTCATCCTCTGTTAATCCCCTTCTCCTCCTGCCTTCAATCATTCCAAGCATCAGGGTCTTTTCTAATGAGTCAGCTCTTTGCAGCAGTTGGCCAAAGTGTTGGAGTTTCAGCTTCAGCATCAGTCCTTCCAGTGAATATTCAGGGTTGGATTTCCTTTAGGATGGACTTGTTGGATCTCCTTGCAGTCCAAGGGACTCTCGAGAGTTTTCTCCAATACCACAGTTAGAAAGCATCAATTCTTTGGCGCTCAGCCTTCTTTGTAGTCCAACTCTCACAATGGTGTGGTACTTGATTACTGGAAAAGCCATAGCTTTGACTATACGGACCTTTACATTAAATATGTATTGCTTTGGGTTGGTCAATCATACCTCTAAAAGTGGTTTTAAAGACATTTTGAAATTGTGCCTGTTCTCTCTCTTTCCTTTTTAATCTGTCTTTTCTCCTCTTTTTCTGGAATCCCTGTTCTGCACGTACATGAGGTTCTGTTTATTTACTTTTCAAACATTTTCTCTTCAGTACTTTAGTTTCCACTTCTATTGTGTCTTCAAGTTTCTTAAACATTTTATCCCCTCTCTCTAATCTGCGATTAAGTCATTCCTGTTAAATTTTCCTCTCAGATACTGTTTGTCAGCCTTATAAACCACATTTGCTTTTTAAAATCTTTCATTTCTCTCCTCATTAGATTCTTGTTTTCATTTAAATCCTTAAGAATATTTATGACATTGTTTTAATGTATTTGTCTGCTAGCTGCATTGCCTCTGTCATTTCTGAGTTCATTGCTATTAACAAGCATTTCTCCTGACAATGAGCTTCAACAATGAGCTTCATTTTCCTGCTTCATATTTAGAGGAAAATTTAAATGATTATAGTCATTGTGAATATTGTTCTGATAAGTGTATAGTATTTTCTGTCTTCATTTAGAGAGGACTGAAGTATATTTTGACAGGAGACTTAATTGCTTATGAATTAGTTTGAACTTATCTTTCAGGTTTTTAAGAGTGACACAAGGTAGGTCTACCATGAAGACTTCTGGGGTCTCTATCAAATATCTCAGGTGTTCAGTACCTTCAGTTTGGGTAGTCAATGCAAAATAGTCTCCCATCTCTAAGTGAGTTTTTTTTTTTTTTTTTAAAATTTATTCAGTTTGCAGTTCTCTTGTAGCTTATCATTTTTGCCCAGCTTCTTAGGCATTTCCCCCACACACTGCTTAGTTTTACCCCTCATATGTTGCTTAGTATTAAGCGAAAATCTCAAGAGGCCAATGCCTGTTCCTGGAGCTATTTCTCTGGGAGCTTTCTCATCTTTTGTATTCTGCCCTGCAAATCCAGTTTTCTCAGCCTCTGAGAACTTTAATCTCTACTCCAACAGCTCAGCAGGACTGCTATGCTTTGCCTGGATGCCTCTTCCCTGCTTTGAAATTTCGAAAATGGAAAGTTGCAGTGTATAGTTCATTTATTTTCCTCCTCTCTTAGGTAACGCAATCCTGGACTTCCAGTTGCCCAATGCTTAAAAATAGCAGTTTTGCATACATTTTCAGTTTCTAATCATTGTTTGTAATGAGCAGGCAAGTCCAGTCACTGTGACTGTGTCACAGGCAGAAGTGACGGTCCTTTGTTCAGGTTTTAATCTCTCTTTTGAAATTTAAATGTGTCAAAACAATAATTTGGGGTGGGTTATTTCCAAAATCCACATGTTCCTCATATATACTGACGTTAAATAGAATTAGTAACAGAAGCTTTTATTTTGGAAATCCTTAGATCTCTTTGATCTCAATTTTGATGATGAAAAAAAGAAGAATGAAACATTTAAGCAAACAAATTTCCAAAAGCAGCCTCAAAACAGCTAATTGTGTTTTGCTTGTTTCAGCTTTTCATTTATGGTTTTAAGAGTGAAATTCATATTCCTAAGAATGAATTAGTACTGCTGGAAGAATTTTTATGCCTCTATCCTGTTTTTATATACTAAAATAATATTCTTGAATCAAATTTCAACACAAATAACAAGGCAAGGAAAAATGAGAACATCAGCAAAAAAATATCCTGTATTGCAGCTAAACTTTGCTCTCTGTTAGTGAATATTTTGTCATGCAGGTAAATAACACCAAAGGAACAACCAAGCATTAGGTGTCTCCTGGCATATAATGTGTAAAGATGAATTTCAATTTTACTCTTCAGAAGCTTTAAATAGTGTTCTGTTCCCAAACTGAACTTTAAAGAGTTCCCTTCTGGTTCAAAGTGAGGTCTAATCAATGTTTCTAACACTCAGCACAATCTGCTCTCACTTCTTATGTTCTATCTGTTCTTGCTCCAAATCAGACTAGCACATCACAAAGGCAGACCAAGACTTTATGGCTGGGAAATACCAGGTTTCCTCGTGAGGACCTGAAGTTCTGTGTACTTGGTGAGTCCCTGAAGCTCAAAGTGGTGTTAGTTTTGGTCAGTGTTTGTGACAGGAGGAGAAACCAAGAGCAAGGTTGGGCACAGTAGCTTGCTTGCCATGGAAGAGTGTGCTAAAGTGACATGGAAATGAGAAGTGTTCTGAGGATGGAAGGACCTGATCCCTTTGAATCAGTAGATGAAACGATGTTGTTAACAGCACTGGCAGGTCGTTTGACTTCTACTCATAAATTATTGGGGACTTTTCTGGTGGCTCAGATGGTAAAGAATCCACCTGCAATGCAAGAGAAGGGGTTCGATCCCTCAGTTGGGAAGATCCTCTAGAGAAGGGAATGGGTATCCACTCCAGTATTCTTGCCTGGAGAATTCCGTGAACAGAGGAGCCTGGTGGGCTATAGTCCACGGGGTGGCAAAGAGTCAGACACGACTGAGTGACTAACACATGTGTGCGCACGCACACACAGACACACACACATGAATTTTTTATCTCTTCCTGTAAAACTGCAACAAGGTGGGTAAACACACATTTTCTAATTAGTTTTGCCATCATCATTTTTGATCACCTTCCTGTGTATATGTTTTCTTCTATGGGTAAATAAATTAACTCCAGCTGTTCTGTTGTGTCAATTCTTCCAACAAGTTTGGTCCTTATCTCTGATTTGACTACATTAATTCCAACCACTGTCTCTAACCTAATATTTAGTTTGACTTCTCATTTCCTAGGTCCCTAGTACATCTTCAGGACTAAAATCAGTGAAGTTAACAATAAATGATTATTGGTTGAGGCAAGATGTAAAACTAATTTAAAGAATGGAGATGCAACCATTTTCCAGGTATTTTTGCTTTGAAGTCATTATTTTTCTGTCTGGTCACTTTTGTTCCCTCTAATTTTCCTATTGCTATTAACACACTATTGACCAGAGACATATTAATACATTTTTTTGTTACCCAAACATTATCACTTACATAATAAATTACCAGCTGAAGATGCTAATTTCTGCAACAATCCCACTGTCAATAATGAGTCCAGATACTTATCTTAGTTCAGAGTAATATTTCAGTACTTTCTGAAAAGGTAATAAGAAAGGTACAGAGATATTAAAAAAGTAATAAACGAAAAGAAATGATCTGGGCCCAAAAGCTAAAAATGTGAGTATAATTGAGGCCTGGAGACTTTTCAGAAGAAAGGAAGCCTGCATCTCATTTTGTTTGATGTTTGGGTAAGACTGCCCTTGTGTACTTCTTAATTTGCCTAGATATATCTAGTTAGTATTTGAATTCAGGTAATTGTGATCTCATGTTCATTTTGTGACTTTTAACACTTACATTAACCAGAGATTTGTCAGTGTTTTGGTGTCTTTAGGAGATACCAATTTTATGGAATGATTTACATGGAAATAAATACTACTTTAACTTCTCAAATCCTTAATTCTCTCAGATATACAATATTCATAATCAATTTCAGGAAAATTATATATTTTATTTTTATTTATTTTCTAATTGGTGGAAAATTGGCTTAAAAGTTTGCATTGGCTTCTGCTGTACAACAATACAAATCAGTCATAATTATATATATATATCTCTTCGCTGCTGAGCTTCCCTTCCCTCATCCTATCCCATCCCTCTAGTTCATCACAGAGTACCAGGCTGGGCTCCCTGTGTTATTTAGCAACTTCTCACTATCTACTTTAAATCTGATAGTGTAATATATAAATATTTACATATTTATATGCAGTCTTCCCTGGTAGCTCAGATGGTAAAGAATCTGCCTGCAATGCAGAAGACCTGGCTTCGATCCCTGGGTTGGAAAAATCCCCTGGAAATAAGAGTGGTTACCCACTCCAGTATTCTTGCCTAGAGAGTTCGATGGACAGAAAGTCGGCAGTTAATAGTCCATCCCATTTGAATGCAGAGTTCCAAAGGATAGCAAAGAGAGATAAGAAAGCCTTCCTCAGTGATTAATGCAAAGAAACAGAGGAAAACAATAGAATCAGAAAGATTAGAGATCTCTTCAAGAAACTTAGAGATACCAGGGGAACATTTCATGCAAAGATGGGCTCGATAAAGGACAGAAATGGTAGGGGCCTAACAGAAGCAGACGATATTAAGAAGAGGTGGCAAGAATACACAGAAGAACTGTACAAAAAAGATCGTCATGACCCAGATAATCATGATGGTGTGATCACTCACCTAGAGCCAAATATCCTGGAATGTGAAGTCAAGTGGGCTTTAGGAAGCATCACTATGAACAAAGCTAGTGGAGATGATGGAATTCCAGTGGAGCTATTTCAAATCATGGAAGATGATGCTGTGAAAGTGTTGCACTCAATATGCCAGCAAATTTGGAAAACTCAGCAGTGGCCAGAGGACTGGAAAAGGTCAGTTTTCATTTCAATCTCAAAGAAAGGCAATGCCAAAGAATGCTCAAATTACCGCACAATTGCATTCATCTCACACGCTAGTAAAGTGATACTTAAAATTCTCCAAGCTAGGCTTCAGCAATACGTGAACCATGAACTTCCAGATGTTCAATCTGGTTTTAGAGAAGTCAGAGCAATCAGAGATGAAATTGCCAACAAGCAAGAGAGTTCCAGAGTTTCAGAAAAACATCTATTTCTGCTTTATTGACTGTGCCAAAGCCTTTGACTGTGTGGATCACAATAAACTGGAAAATTCTGAAAGAGATGGGAATACCAGACCACTTAACCTGCCTCTTGAGAAATCTGTATGCCGGTCAGGAAGCAACAGTTAGAACTGGACATGGAACGACAGACTGGTTCCAAATAGGAAAAGGAGTTTGTCAAGGCTGTATATTGTTACCCTGCTTATTTAACTTATATGCAGAGTACATCATGAGAAATGCTGGGCTGGAGGAAGCCCAAGCTGGAATCAAGGTTGCTGGGAGAAATATCAATAGCCTCAAATATGCAGATGATACCATCCTTATGGCAGAAAGTGAAGAAGAACTAAAGAGCCTCTTGATGAAAGTGAAAGAGGAGAGTGAAAAAGTTGGCTTAAAGCTCAACATTCAGAAAACTAAGATCATGGCATCTGGTCCCATCACTTCATGGTAAATAGATGGGGAAACAGTGTCAGACTTTATTTTTCTGGGCTCCAAAATCACTGTGGATAGTGCTTGCAGCCATGAAATTAAAAGATGCTTACTCCTTGGAAGGAAAGTTATAAGCAACCTAGATAGCATATTCAAAAGCAGAGACATTACTTTGTCAACAAAGTTCCATCTAGTCAAGGCTATGGTTTTTCCAGTAGTCATGTATGGATGTGAAAGTTAGACTATAAAGAAAGCTGAGGACCAAAGAATTGATGCTTTTGAACTGTGGTGTTGGAGAAGACTCTTGAGAGTCCCTTGGACTGTAAGGAGATCCAACCAGTCCATCCTAAAGGAGATTGGTCCTGGGTGTTCATTGGAAAGAATGATGTTGAAGCTAAAACTATAATACTTCGGCCATCTGATGTGAAGAGCTGACTCATTTGAAAAGACCCTGATGCTGGGAAAGATTGAGGACGGGAGGAGAAGGGGATGACAGAGGATGAGATGGTTGGATGGCATCACTGACACAATGGACATGGGTTTGGGTGGACTCCAGGAGTTGGTGATGGACACGGCGGCCTGGCATGCTGCAGTTCATGGGGTCACAAAGAGTCAGACACAACTGAGCAACTGAACTGAACTGAACTGATGGGGTCACATATAACAGACACACACAGTGTATATATGTCCATACTACTTTCTCAATTCGTCCCCCCCTCACCTTCCTCCAGAAAGCTATATTTTTTAAGTTTTTGTTACAGGAATTACAGGAGTTAAGCATTCATTCCCTCTCCCAATTTTTCCTCCTCACATTCTTTCTGATTTACTCAGTGTGTCTCTGTATCCCTCTATTTTTACTCACGAGTTGACTTTGTTGGTATATTCAGTTTGTCATTCATTAAATGTGACTGGAAGCGAAGTTCCATTAGAAGTTTAGCACAAACATGACTGGTTTATTTCCGTGTAAGCCCATCGCCAAAGGTGGAAAAAGTTCAAAAAAATTCTATTTGCTGGAAAATTTGCTAATAAACTTTTGGTGGCTCAAAGGCTTGCTCACAATGTGGGATTTGAGGGTGGGGGCCTGGGTGGAAAGAAGACAAAATATAATAAACACAGCAGAAACTCACTGGCATCAAACTGATTGGAGTGTGTTAGGAAAACAGCTTATGAGAGAACTATGAAAACAGGCTTTGTACTTTGTAAAGTGGAACATTTCAGAGATGCCGATTATAAAGATTGGAACTAATAGCAGTGCCCCAAGGCAAGGTTTCTGTTTCAGGCTTGCCTATGCACATTTTATTCTTCATTCATAAAGAAATCTTAGTTTGCACACAGGATGTATACCAGACCCCTCGAGGATCTAAGAATTTCATCTACACAGAGAATTAATGTAAACACATGCCCTTCTTTTAGAGTGAGAAAAGGTTAAGCTAAAAGGAAGCAAATGACATTTAGCTTATCTGATATTTCAAAATTAGAAAAGAAAAATGTATGAATGCAGAATCAGACTTTTTATTAAAAACATATTTTAGAATATTTTCTTTTGGGGGGGCAAATTTATTTTCTTCTTCCATTTGTTGACTCCACTGTGAATTTCAATAAGTTCTTGGTGTGTTCTTGGTTTATTTGACTTTTGATTTTAAAAGGCAAGGGATGAATTTCAGTCTCTAAATGTGGAAAAATGCCTTTGGAGTGAAGTCCTCCCAGTTTCCTGGAGGAAGTGGCAATTAACTTGGCCCTTAGGGAAAGGGCACGACTTTAATAATAAAAGGATGGGGTAGAGTCCTTCCAGACGGAGAGGATGGGATTCATAAGTGATAGAGGACCAAATAGCTTTAGATGAGTGCTTGCCTGTGCACACTCAGTAGCTACAGTCTTGTCTGACACTTTGAAACACTATGGACTGTAGCCCACCAGGCTCCTCTGTCCATGGGATTCTCCAGGCAAGAATACTGGAGTGGCTTGCCATGTCCTCCTCCAGGGGATCTTCCTGACCCAGGGATGAAACCTATGTCTGCTGGCATCTCCTGCATTGCAGGCAAATTCTTTAGCCACTGAGCCACCTGGGTATCTCAGGTGAGTGATGAATGAGGTGGCTTTATAATGCACAACAAAGGCAAAGGGGGAGAAAAAGTATGATAATCAGACTCACACCTGCCCCGGAATGGCAGGACTAAGAGTTTTATTTGGAGATTTTGTTCTTGAGAGACATAGACAGTTTTAAGTATATAGGGAAGAGGCAAGCTAGAAAAAAAAAAGACCAGATGTTTATGGAGCTATTCCTCTGTGTTATGTATTATATAGGGGTGCCAGGTTTCCCATTATGCAAAAAAGGGAAACTAGGACTCAGGGATGTTGGGAATTTGGTGAGATCTGTAGGTTGAGCATTTGGATCCAGCGCTGTTGAAATGACATCATAGCTTCATCAGTGACAAGATGTAAGAGTTGCTTCCGGTCCAGAGATCTGGCATTAGACAGAGAGGGAGCAAGAATGCGAGATGGGAACCTCTAGCCTGCTTCTAGGTGCATGTGTATGCTATGTGTGCGTGCTAAGTAGCTTCAGTCATGTCCCACTCTTTGCGACCTTATGGACCTCTATCCAAGGGATTTTCCAGGCAAGAATACTGGAGTGGGTTGTCATTTTGTACTCCAGGCGATCTTCCCAAGCCAGGGATCAAACTCGCATCTCTCACATCTCCTGCATTAGCAAGCAGATTCTCTACCGCCGGGGCTTCCCTGGTAACTCAGCTGGTAAAGAATCCGGCTGCAATGCAGGAGACCTGGATTCGATCCCTGGGTTGGGAGGATCCCCTGGAGTAGGGAAAGCCTACCCACTCTAGTATTCTGGCCCAGAGAATTTCATGGACTGTATAGTCCATGGGGGCACTAAGAGTCGAACACGACTGAGCGACTTTTACTCACTCACCGCTAGTGCCACCTGGGAAACCGCATCTAAGCAGACCTCATGAACTAAATCTAATGATACAGAATGGAGGGCAGACACCAGAATTCTAGTTTTGTCCTATTATTTTTTTCTGATTATCCAAGTTAATAGGATTTCAGGGTTAGCATGCTAGACTTGCTTAATTACTCTATCAACAAAAGTCCGTCTAGTAAAAGCTATTGTTTTTCCATTAGTCATGTATGAATGTGAGAACTGGACTATAATGAAAGCTGAGCACTGAAGAATTGATGCTTTTGAACTGTGGTGTTGGAGGAGACTCTTGAGAGTCCTTTGGACTACAAAGAGATCAAACCAGTCCATCCTAAAGGAAATAAGTCCTTAATATTCATTGGAAGTACTGATACTGAAGCTGAAACTCCAATACTTTGGCCACCTGATGAGAAGAACTGACTCATTTGAAAAGACCCTGACGCTGGGAAAGATTGAAGACGGGAGGAGAAGGGGACGACAGAGGATGAGAGGTGGATGGCATCACTAAATCAATGGACATGAGTCTGAGTAAACTCCAGGCATTGAAGTTGGACAGGGAGGCCTGGCGTGCTGTATTCCATGGGGTTGCAAAGCGTCGGACTCGACTGAGTGACTAAACTGAACTGAACGTGCTTAATGTTATACATTATCTTAGCTTCCCTTGAAAATGCCCACAGTGATACCCAGAGTGGCAGCTGCACTATAAATTAAACACAAGAGGAGAACAAGGGCAGAATTTTCTTGAATTTCATCTCAAGCATAGTGGAGTTGAAAAGCTCAGTCTTAGGCTACATATGCTAAGTTCCAACCTCTGAACTCAGACAAGAAAGAAGCCAGCGGAGCAAGTAGGCAGATTAATTTCTAAGTTGTAAGTGTATTCAGATCCAAACTCGTTAAGTCCAGAGCCCAGTTGTTTTCTCATTTCATCTATATGTTTGTCACCCATTTCTCTCTTGACATTCATTTAGAGACAGCACATGTCAGCACACAAAAGGCCAGGAGGTAGCAGAATTAAGAGGTGGGCAGAGGTGACAAATGAAACACCTGAAGATTAGAAGAAGAGCTATGAACTGCATCTGATTCTCACGTTGTCATAGCAACTACCGTTATGGCTGATGAAGACATATACCCACTAGGTGACCCTTAGATAAATTCCTCCTATGTGCCACAAGAAGAACAAGGCATTGTTGTATCTTCTCTTGGATTTTGGATTCATTGAGACAAACTCCTCAAATTCAAGTGGTTTATGGCTGGAGGTGGGAGTGTGTGGATGTTGGTTGTTGTCTTCAATGCAAAATTCATGTATGAACAGACTCGAAAGCTGAGCAGCTAACAAGAAAACTAACCAAAGCATGTGGTCTATTATTTTAAAAAAATACAGAATTAAGACTGAAAACACTGCGATCACAAAGATATGCAAAAATGCTTCATTTTTCCCAATGCGTGATGAATCTTCCAAGGAGATTTGCTACAAATATCAATACCTGGACCTCAATTTTAGAACTTCTAGTGTGACTGATGTAGAGCTAGGCCTGGGTATTGGTATTTTTTAGAGTGCATGAATCATAGCAAGAACATCTTTCCACGCATACTTTCCTCTCACTTAGTCTCAGTTTCCTTGTCTGGTAGAAGACAAGCATTCAATAAAGCACTGAATCATTGTGTTTTCCCTCCTTCTTGGAAATGCTACTACTTTCCAATATTGTTTATATTCTAAAATCCTCCAAGGAAATGCATATCCACCTGAGAGCCAAACAGCAAATGAGATAAACCAAAACTACATCTAGTTGAAGATTACTTCTTTGTGTCTTTTTAAACTTTAGAATGAATTATCATTCCAAGATTGTCTAAGTGCACACTGATAGAAAGCATTACTACTAAGGACAAGGACTTTTTTTTTAAGAAAACATTTTTATTCCTTGGTATTAAGAGAAAATTTCTTTATTAAGACTATTATGACTTTTGCATGCTCAGTTGTGTCTGACTCTTTGTGACCCCATGGATTGTAGCCTGCCAGGCTCCTCTGTTTGTGGAATTTTCCAGGCAAGAATACTGGAGTGGGTAGCCATTTACCCTTTAGGGGATCTTCCTGATCCAGGGATTGAAACTCCGTTTCCTGCATTGGCAGGTGGATTCTTTACCACTGATGCCACCTGGAAAGTATAAAGATCAGAAATACAGGAAAATCTAAAACCATCTAGTAAAATTAGCTGTATTTGACTATATGAAAGCAGAAAATAAAAGAATTCAAGATATCACAAAGTTTCAAAACAAACATGACAGACTGGGGAAAAGTAAATATCTTACAACACATGTAATAAAAGGGAACCTTGTCTTTTTTTTTGTAGGAATTGATATAAAAATCTTATTGAACTAATAATAAAAACTATGAATAGCATTTCATTGGAAAGGAAACAAAAGCTGTTAATATATGAAAAAAGGATAAACTTGATTAATAGTTTAGAAATTTAAAATATAAACAAGATCCCATTTTTTGGTTCACCACTTGGCAAAACTTCAAAAGTGTTCCAGTATCTAGTTCTGGTGAAAATGCAGAAAAGGGGCAGATATATATTATTTATGGTGAATAGAGTTTTGCTAGTAACTTAAAAAGTAATTTTGCAATTTTTTTTTAAATTTAATTTTATTTTAAAAATTAATTTTTATTGGAGTTAGCTGCTTTTTAATGTTGTATTAGTTTCTACTGTAAAGTGAATCAGCAAATGGACACATATATCTCCTCTTTTTTTTTTTTATTTCCTTCCCATTTAGGTCACCACAAAGCATTGAATATAGTTCCCTGTGCTATACAGAGGGTTCTCATTAGTTATCTCGTTTATACATAGTTGTATATGCATATGTATATGTCAGTGCCAATCTCTCAGTTCATCCTACCCTTCTTCTTCCTTTGGTTTCCATACATTTGTTCTCTATGTCTCTATTTCTGCTTTGCAAATAAGTTCATCTGCATCATTTTTCTAGATTCTACATATAAGTGGCAATATGTGATTTTTGTTTTTATCTTTCTGACTCACTTCACTCTGTATGAAGTCTCTGTGTCAGTCTATGTCTCTGCAAATACCACAATTTCGCTCCTTTTAAAGCTGAGTAATATTCCACTGTATATATGTACCACGATTTCCTTATCCATTCTTCTGTTGATGGACATTTAGGTTGCTTCCAAAGACAAGGACTTTGAACTTTGTCTAATGTAAAAAGAAGCTTATTGAAATTTGTTCATATCCACAGACCCCAATAAATGCCTGAAGCCCTAGTATAACCAACAAAAAAAGAAGTAGGAGTGTAAGCTTGGACCACTTTCTCCTAAATTCCCTGGCCCTCAGATGTTTTATCTATGTGATGAAGAGGATGGGTGACATGATTTAAGGCTCTGTTAATTCTCTAATCTATACATTATATTATTATTACTCTTACTCAGTATCTGGATTTCATTAGCATTGAGGACAACAAATATAACCAAAAACATATTTTGCTAACTTTTCAGCAGTTATTTTAGATGTCATGGAGATTCCATCTCAGCAACAGGTCTCTGATGAGGTGAATGAAGAATCTGCATGCAATCCCAAATTTAAGAAGGAGGCTGGGGTGTCATAAAAACTCATAATCAAGAAAAATAATATCTAGCTTTGCATCTAAAAAATAAAAATGAATGCAAAAAATCCATAAGACCAAAATATCAACAGTCTATGTAAGGACATTACATTAAAATTTTTGGATTGACAGTATTATAAAATGTCTAGTGTTTGTCCAAGGTAATGTTCAAATATGTTCTCATGCCATCATTCATACAATAAATTGGCAGTGATTGAAAATATAAGGATATTGAAGGCATGGGCTTTGCCTTCAAAATATTTATATTTCAATATGGGTTGGTGAAGTCAGTGACGTAGGGAAGGAAGCAGAAACAGAAGATTATAATAATGTAAAGACCCATAATGTAGGCATTTAGACGACATGGTAACTGATTTTGACTGGGAGTGTGTGTGTGTGTGTGTGTGTGTGTGTGTGTGTGTGTGTGTGTGTAGTAGATCTGTACAGTCTTCATAAAAAATGTGACTTTTTACCTGTAAAGGATGTCATTGAGAGACATGATAGAAAGGCAAGCGGGCTGAAGAAACAACATGGAAAAATACAGATACTCAGCTACACAGAGAAAACAAGAAAAATGGCAGGCTTTATGGCAGAACTATAAGTGTGTATGATCAGATATGATAGTTGGACATGTGGCTGGAAAAGTTGGTTGGATGTGGAATGCTATGAGTAGCCATCTTCTGCTGGATTCCAGAGTCAGGCCCTCTACAGTGAAGAACTGAACTGTAAATACTCTTCAAAGAACGGAATCCCCACAAATGAGAACCCACTGCGTTTCTAAATGCAACAGTATTTTGGAAGCTTGTAGCTCTGACCTAGTAAACAAACCAAGATTTAGTTAGGCATCCAGGAAAACATGCTGCCTCCAGAATTTAGCTTTTAACTGACAGAAGGAATTATTCACTCTCTCATCTCCATCACCTGCCCAGGGAGTCAGAAGCAAGGTAACACGTTTTTAGAGATGGCTGTCAGTTTTGATGAGTCGTGTGTGTTAACATACCAGTCATCATGTATCAGATTTTGCATTGAGCCAAGACTGACTCTTATGATTGAAAGTCATTTCTGTGTGAGAAAAACAAAGACATCAAAGTGCAACCATTTTTCAAATTGTATACTCGCTTCTAAAGATGGAGCACTTTTGGCTTTGACTTGAAAGCCGTGGTGTTGAGTCTTTTAGGAGGTGGAAGGTAATGAGTTGGAACAGCAGAAATAAACAAGAACCTCAGGAATCCTTCTGGTTTGGCAGGAGGGAGTCCGGTGGCAAGTACACTGTATATATCTAAAAATGAATAATTGCCTCATGAAAATGTAAGCAGAATTTCAGTATGTCCTCTCCTGATCTTACCTGCTCTTCACTAAAATGCTTGTGAATCTTGCTCTCTCTAAAATCTTTTTTAAATTAAAATTTTTATTTTATATTAGAGGTTTCCTTGGTGGCTCAGTGGTAAAGAAGGAGGAGACTGTCAACGCAGGAGACACAGGTTTGATTCCTGGGTTGGGAAGATCCCATGGAGAAGGAAATAACAACCCACTCTAGTATTCTTGACTGGGAAATCCCATGAACAGAGGAGCCTGGGGGTTTACTCTCCACACGATTGTGAAAGAGTTGGGCATGACTTCACAACTGAGCTACTAAATGCAACAACATAATTGATTTACAATATTGTGTTAGTTTCAAGTGTACAGCAAAGAGATTCAGTTACACATACATCCATTCTTTTACCACTGGCTTCTCCAGTGGCTCAGTGGTAAACAATCTGTCTGCAATGCAATGAGAAGCAGAAAGTGCTGGTTTAATTCCTGGGTGGGGAAGATGCCCTGGAGGAGGGCATGGCAACCGATTCCAGTGTTCTTGCCTGGAGAATCCCATCGACAGAGAAGCCTGGCAGGTTACAGTCCATGGGGAAGCAAAGAGTTGGACATGACTGAAGTAACTGAGCACGCATTCTCTTTTAGATTCTTTTCCCATAGAAGTTATTATATAATATAATAGAATTCCTTCTGCTATACTTTAGGTTCTTATTGATTATCTGTGGACTGTAGCCCACCAGGCTCCTCTCTCCATGGAAATCTCCAGGCAAGAATACTGCAGTGGGTTGCCATTGACTTCTCCAGGGATCTTCCCGACACAAGGATTGAACCCAGGTCTCCTGTATTGCAAGCAAATTCTTTACCACTGAGCCACTAGGGAAGCTCTTATTTTATACACAGTTGAGTGCATATGTTAATCCCAAATTCCAATTTATCCCTCCTCCCACCTTGCCCTTTTTTAAACTATATATTTGTCTTTGAAGTCTGTAAGTCTGTTTGTTTTGTGAATAAGTTCACCATATCATTTTTTTTTAGATTCCACATAAAAGTGGTGTCATTTGGTATTTATCTCTTCCTCTGTCTGACTTACTTCACTTAGTATGATTAAAAAAACAAAACAAACAAAAAAACTTCTCTCCTTCAGTAGTCAGTTAGAATATCATTAGGCTATCCTGAAGAGCCAAGTTTGAGAATGTATAGTTTGGCATGAAACTTCATATATAAACCTTTATATAACTCTTATTCTTAAACAAACAAACAAAAATTTATACTAGTGACTCATGGAAAACTGAATTCGGATTTTCTGTACTAGGGTTTCCCTGGTGGCAGAGAATCTGCCTGCAATGCAGAGACCCAAGTTCAATCCCTCGATTGGGAAGAGCCCTTGGAGAAGAGAATGGCTATCCATTCCAGTATTCTTGCCTGGAGAATTCCACGGACAGAGGAGCCTGGTGGGCAACAGTCCATGGGGTTGCAGAGTCAAACACAAATGACCCACTAACACTTGTACTTTCACCTTTGTTTTTGTATTTCCTAGAGTTTTTGTGTTTCTAGAGTTCCATAGAAAAGAATACATACTCATTTATGGCACTTATTATTTAAAATATATGCTATTGCATCTAAAATAAACTATTGTTTAAACATACACTTGAAGGAACAAAACTTTCATTCTTCTCAATTCTTTTCACTTGGCTATTTGGGAAATATTCCACTTAGCTCATTCAGAAAATGTGCATACCTGGCTTTGGGCACAATACTAATATTCTGAAATGGATGGACCAGGGCTAGTTTCCACACATTTCTTGCAATCGGTTGCATGTGGCTGGAAGTCAGACTAACGGTGATTTATAGTAATTGCCTATCATCAGTCTATGTCATGCTGACCTGCATAATCCATCAATTGTCCCCCATATGCCCAGGACTCATAACCTACCTGAGGTTATTTGATTCTTGTATGAAGAAACACACCAAGTACCAATGACCCAAAATGAAGCATGGCCCCCAGCTCCTACTGCTCCAACGATCACAGCACCAAGGAGAAGAGCGTCACAGGCCTGTTGACTCCCATCTCGTTAGAACGTAAAAAGTAATTTCCTGAGAATGTGTATTCCACAGGCAGAGCAGGGCAGGAGTCATCTACTAATGTGGTATCTCTTAGCCTCAACACTACTGACGTTTTGGGTGAGATAATGCCTGGTCTGTGCATTGCAGAATCTCTTGATTCTTTCCATTACATACTAGTAGTGTCTTGCCTCCTGCATTCTGGAAATCAACAACATTCCCAAACAGTGTCAAATATCCCCCTGGGGAAAGGGGGTAATTTGCTCTGGATGAGAACTACTGTACTGGGGAAAAGTAAAACTAGGTTCTTATAATTGGCCAGCATTGTGCACTGAATTCCTAAAGTATACAGCAGACTATAGGATAAAAGGAAATAATTAGATAAATATTTATGAAACATGTGCTCAGATGCTCAGTCGTGTCTGACTCTTTGAGACCCCCTGGACTATAGCCCACCAGGCCCTGGTGTCCACAGAATTCTCCTGGCAAGAATACTGGAGTGCCATTTCCTCCTCCAGGGGATCTTCCCTTATTAAACATGCTTACAAGTAATATATATATTATACCCATAGATATGTATGTATGTATTGTTGCTGCTGCTGTTGTTCAGTTGCTAAGTCGAGCTTGACTCTTTGTGACGCTGTGGACTGCAGCAGGCCAGGCTCCCCTGTCCTTCACTGTCTCCCGGAGCTAGCTCAAATTCATGTCCATTGAATTGGTGATGCTGTCTAACCATCTCATCCTCTGCTGCCTGCTTCTACTTTTCTCTTCAATCTTTCCCAGCATCAGGGTCTTTTCCAATGAGTCAAGGATTGGACTTCAGGTTTCAGGGTCAGCATTGTGTGTGTGTGTGTGTGTGTGTGTGTGTGTGTGTGTGTATCACACTTATCTCCAAAGGTACACTGATAGTTTTGGAAAATTTCATTGGGGGAGGGGAGTGGTAAAAATAAACCAGTTATAGTACTTCTAGAGCACTTGTTTTTGGAACAAAAGTTGCAATATGAGAATGGTAGACACTTTCGCCTACATTGGTCTTTACTTTGACCAGTTCATTGGTTTTAATTTTACCCTTTCTTGTTATGTAAAACAATTATAATTTTTCTTCCCTATGATAACCCATCAACTATATGAATATATATACTATATATATTGTTCTAAAGTCCCATTCCAACTCTTTTTTAAAAACCATATAAAATAGGACATTGTTGTAAGTTCCTTCAGTTTTCCAACTTTCTTTCCCCTAAGGAACTTCAGTCTGTTTATATTTTTTTTTAATTACGGTTCCCAGAATGGAAATGGGAGCTTGAGTCAATGAGAAATGCTTTTGTCTTAACAGAGAAAATTCAACAAAGATTTGTCAATGTATGGCAAAGCCAATACAGTATTGTAAAGTAAAATAAAGTAAAAATAAAAATTAAAAAAAAAATTTCTCATAGATCAAGTATTCCAAAGATAGTTGATTGTTGGCATTTTTTCAGCTTTGTAATGACAGTCTCTTCTGCCCTAATATTGTTAATATAGGGCAAGGAGGAAGGTGAAATATGTTAACATTAACAATTTCTGCCGCATGGAGAATAGGAACACAATCACTGTATATGACTGTATCAATACACTTCAAGAGTCTAATTGCTTCTTTGGCAACTATATCACATGACTGACTCTGTATTTAGCTACCAGAAACTGTCACACTGCAATATATTTTCTTTGTCACCTATAATGCATCTCCTTGGTCCTTGAGGAATTTTAACTATTTATTATTGCAATATTATTAATATCATTTCAGGCTATATTCTTTAAGTGAACAGTAAATTTTTAAAAAACTTAGCAATGTATACCAAATATATTTTAATCTAAAGTTTTTCAAGGCAGTCCTAAGATGGCGGAGGAATAGGATGGGGAGACCACTTTCTCCCTCACAAATTCATCAAAAAAACATTTCAACGCTGAGTAAACTTCACAAAACAACTTCTGAATGCTGGCAGAGGACATCAGGCATCCAGAAAAGCAGATCATTGTCTTCAAAAACAGGTAGGAAAAATATAAAAGTCAGAAAAAAGAGACAAAAGAGGTAGGGAGGGAGCTCCGTCCCGGGAAGGGAGTCTTAAAAAGAAAGAAGTTTCCAAACACCAGGAAACACTCTCGCGGCCAAGTCTGTGCCAAGCCTTGGAAGCACAGAGGGCAACATAACAGGGAGGAAAAATAAATAAATAATTAAAAGCAACAGATTATGAGCCCAATGGTAACTCCCCTAGCGGAGAAGCAGAGCAGACGCCTGCATCCACCACTAGCAAGCAGGGGCTGGGCAGGGAGACATGGGCTGCAGTGCTTTTTAAGAATTGGGCTGGAATGCCCGAGTGAACTAACTGGGGCTAGCAAACCAGATTGTGGGAAAGCTACCACGTGAAAAGCTCTAACATAAGACACCGGCAGGACCTCGCACAGAACAAAGGACGGAACAGAATTAGCCTGCTGCAGACCATCCCTCCAGTAACAGGCAGCCAGAGCCGGAAGGGCCAAAAGGGGGCAATCGCAGCCCCAGAAAAATTTCCAAACTGCAAGCAAGCTTCTTTGCTAACTAAGACTTCTTGGGGTTCTGGACAGTCACCATCTGCCTAAGAAGGGGCGTCAGTTGTACACCCAGAAAACTGAGCAGCAGGGATGGGAAAGGTGATATAAGTCGCAGCGACTACACTAGCCAAACTCCCAAGCTGCTCAGACCTGGGAAGGTCACAAAATGCAGTCCCAACAGAGTCTGCACCTCTGAGGACTACCTGAGTGCCTGAGCTTGAGCGGCTTAGACCGGGGAGGGACATGCAGCCCAGGGTTGGCCTCAAACAGTTCCCGGTGGAGCAACCTAGAGCCTGAGTGGTGTGCGCCTTGAGTACGCCCCAGTGGGGCTGAGACACTACGAACACATGCCAGCGTTATTTGTTTGCAGCATCCCTCCCTCCCCACAGCGCTACTAAACAAGTAAGTCTAAAAAGAAAAAAAAAAAAAAGTGTCCACCACTGTCCCCCTTGTGTCAGGGCGGAAAACAGACATTGAAGAGACCAGTAAACAGAAGAAGCTAAAACAGAGGGAACCGCCTTAGAAGTATAGATCTTAAGAAATATAAGCCAGACCAAGGAACTATCGGAAAATGAACTGACCCCACACTGCCCACAACAACACCAAGTCCCAGATTTACCTTTACTATTTTTACCATCATTCTTTTTTTGTTGTTTTGGTTTTCTCTTCTTTTTTTTTTCTTTTTTCTTTTTTTTTAAATTTTATTTTAACATTTTTAAATTTTTAAGTTCTTAAAGCAAACACCATATATATATTTTTGTGTGGTTGTTGTCATTTTTTTAATAATTCATGTGACTTTTTTTTTTCTCTTTGTTCTTCTTTGTCTTTTCTTTAATATTGTATTTTTGAAAATCCAACCTCTACTCTAGATTTTTAATCTTTGCTTTTTGGTATTTGTAATCAATGTTGTACCTTTAAAAACCCAATCTTCAGTACCCATTTTTACTTGAGAGCGAGATTACTGGCTTGGCAGCTCTCTCCTGCTTTGGACTCTCCTTTCTCTCCACCAGGTTGCCTCTGTCTCCTCCTTCCCTCTTCTCTTCTCTACCCAACTCCTTGAATCTCTGTGTATCCCAGACAGTGGAGAAGACTTAGGGAACTGTTTACTGATTGGATCTGTCTCTCTCCTTTTCATTTCCCTCTTTTACCCTCCTGGCCACCTCTGTCTCCTTCCTACCTCTCCTCTTCTCTGTATAACTCCATGAACATCTCTGAGCAGTCCAGACAGTGGAGCACACATAAGGAAGTGATTACTGCCTAGCTTGCTCTCTCCTTTTCTGATCCCACCTCATCTCATTCCAGTCACCTCTAACTCCCCCCTCCCTCTTCTCTACTCCATGTAATTCAGTGAGCTTCTCTGGGTGTCCCTCAATGTGGAGAAACTTTTCATTTCTAACCTAGATGTTTTATCATCAGTGCTGTATAGATGGAGAAGTCTTGAAGCTACTGTAAAAATAAAACTGAAAACCAGAAGGAGGAGACTTAAGTCCAAATCCGGAGAACATCAGAGAACTCCTGACTCCAGGGAACATTAATCATAGGAGCTCATCAAACACCTCCATACCTACACTGAAACCAAGCACCACCCAAGGGCCAACAAGTTCCAGAGCAAGACATACCATGCAAATTCTCCAGCAACACAGGAACACACCCCTGAGCTTCAATATACAGGCAGCTCAAGTTACTCCAAAACCATTGACATCTCATAACTCATTACTGGACACTTCATTGCACTCCAGAGAGATGAAATGTGGCTCCAGCCACCAGAACTCCAACACAAGCTTCCCTAATCAGGAAACCTTGACAAGCCACTGATACAACCCCATCCACAGCAAGGAAACTCCATAATAAAGAGAACTCTACAAACTGCCAGAATACAGAAAGGCCACCCCAAATGCAGCAATATAACCAAGATGAAGAGACAGAGGAATACCCAGCAGGTAAAGGAACAGGATAAATGCCCACCAAACCAAACAAAAGAGGAAGAGATAGGGAATCTACCTGATAAAGAATTCTGAATAATGATAGTGAAAATGATCCAAAATCTTGAAATCAAAATGGAATCACAGATAAATAGTCTGGAGACAAGGATTGAGAAGATGCAAGAAAGGTTTAACAAGGACCTAGCAGAAATAAAAAAGAGTCAATATATAATGAATAATGCAATAATGAGGTCAAAAACACTCTGGAGGCAACAAATAGTAAAATAACAGAGGCAGAAGATAGGATTACTGAAATAGAAGATAGAATGGTAGAAATAAATGAATCAGAGAGGAGAAAAGAAAAACGAATTAGAAGAAATGAGGACAATCTCAGAGACCTCCGGGACAATATGAAACACTCCAACATTCGACTTATAGGAGTCCTAGAAGAAGAAGACAAAAAGAAAGACGATGAGAAAATACTTGAGGAGATAATAGTTGAAAACTTCCCTAAAATGGGGAAGGAAATAATCACCCAAGTCCAAGAAACCCAGAGAGTCCCAAACAGGATAAACCCAAGCTGAAACACCCCAAGACACATATTAATCAAATTAACAAAGATCAAACATAAAGAACTAATATTAAAAGCAGGAAGGGAAAAACAACAAAGAACACACAAGGGGATTCCCATAAAGATAACAGCTGATCTTTCAATAGAAACTCTTCAGGCCAGGAGGGAATGGCAAGACATACTTAAAGTGTTGAAAGAAAATAACCTACAGCCCAGATTATTGTACCCAGCAAGGATCTCATTCAAATATGAAGGAGAAATCAAAAGCTTTACAGACAAGCTAAAGCTGAGAGAATTCAGCACCACCAAACCAGCTCTCCAACAAATGCTAAAGGATATTCTCTAGACAGGAAACACAAAAAGGGTGTATAAACCTGAACCCAAAATAATAAAGTAAATGGCAATGGGATCATACTTATCAATAATTACCTTAAGCATAAATGGGTTGAATGCCCCAACCAAAAGACAAAGGCTTTCTGAATGGATACAAAAACAAGACCCCTATATATGTTGCATACAAGAGACCCACCTCAAAACAAGGGACACATACAGACTGAAAGTAAAGGGCTGGAAAAAGATATTCAATGAAAATAGAGACCAAAAGAAAGCAGGAGTAGCAATACTCATATCAGATAAAATAGACTTTAAAACAAAGACTGTGAAAAGAGACAAAGAAGGCCACTACATAATGATCAAAGGATCAGTCCAAGAAGAAGATATAACAGTTATAAATATATATGCACCCAACATAGGAGCACCACAATATGTAAGAAAAATGCTAACAAGTATGAAAGGGGAAATTGACAATAACACAATAAGAGTGGGAGACTTTAATACCCCACTCACACTTATGGACAGATCAACTGAACAGAAAATTAACAAAGAAACACAAACTTTAAATGATACAATAGAACACTTGGACCTAATTAATATCTATAGGACATTTCACCCTAAAACAATGAATGTCACCTTTTTCTCAATTGCTATGGAACCTTCCCCAGGATAGATCACATCCTGGACCATAAATTTAGCTTTGATAAATTTAAAAAAATTGAAATCATTCCAAGCTTCTTTTCTGACCACAATGCATTAAGATTAGATCTCAATTACAGGAGAAAAACTATTAAAAATTCCAACATATGGAGGCTGAACAACAAGCTTCTGAATAACCAACAAATCACAGAAGAAATCAAAAAGACATCAAAATATGTATAGAAACGAATGAAAATGAAAACACAACAACCCAAAACCTGTGGGACACTATAAAAGCAGTGTTAAGGGGAAAGTTCATAGCACTACAGGCATACCTCAAGAAACAAGAAAAAAGTCAAATAAATAACCTAACTCTACACGTGAGGCAACTAGAAAAGGAACAAATGGAGATCCCCAGGGTTAGCAGAAGGAAAGAAATCTTAAAAATTAGGGCAGAAATAAATGCAAAAGAAACAAAAGAGACCATAGCAAAAATCAACAAAGCCAAAAGCTGGTTCTTGGCAAGGATAAATAAAATTGACAAACCATTAGCCAGACTCATCAAGAAGCAAAGAGAGAAAAATCAAATCAATAAAATTAGAAATGAAAATGGAGAGATCACAAAAGACAACACAGAAATACAAAGGATCATTAAGATATTGCTATCAGCAATTATATGCCAATAAAATGGACAACGTGGAAGAAATGGACAAATTCTTAGAAAAGTACAACTTTCCAAAACTGAACCAGGAAGAAATAGAAAATCTTAACAGACCCATCACAAGCACGGAAATTGAAACTGTAATCAGAAATCTTGCAGCAAACAAAATCCCAGGTCCAGACGGCTTCACAGCTGAATTCTACCAAAAATTTCGAGAAGAGCTAACACCTATCCTACTCAAACTCTTCCAGAAAATTGCAGAGGAAGGTAAACTTCCAAACTCATTCTATGAGGCCACCATCACCCTAATACCAAAACCTGACAAAGATGCCACAAGGAAAGAAAACTACAGGCCAATACCACTGATGAACATAGATGCAAAAACCCTTAACAAAATTCTCGCAATTAGAATCCAGCAACACATTAAAAAGATCATACACCATGACCAAGTGGGCTTTATCCCAGGGATGCAAGGATTCTTCAATATCTGCAAATCAATCAATGTAATTCACCACATTAACAAATTGAAAAATAAAAGCTATATGATTATCTCAATAGATGCAGAGAAAGCCTTTGACAAAATTCAACATCCATTTATGATAAAAACTCTCCAGAAAGCAGGAATAGAAGGAACATACCTCAACATAATAAAAGCTATAGATGACAAACCCACAGCAAACATTATCCTCAATAGTGAAGAACTGAAAGCATTTCCCCTAAAGTCAGGAACAAGAAAAGGGTGCCCACTTTCACCGCTACTATTCAGCATAGTTCTGGAAGATTTGGCCACAGCAATCAGAGCAGAAAAAGAAATAAAAGGAATCCAAATTGGAAAAGAAAAAGTAAAACTCTCACTGAGTGCAGATGACATGATTCTCTACAAAGAAAACCCTGAAGACTCCACCAGAAAATTACTAGAGCTAATCAATGAATATAGTAAAGTTGTGGGATATAAAATCAACACACAGAAATCCCTTGCATTCCTATACACTAATAATGAGAAAGCAGAAAAAGAAATTAAGGAAACAATTCCATTCACCATTGCAACAAAAAGAATAAAATACTTGGGAATATATCTACCTAAAGAAACTAAAGACCTATATATAGAAAACTATAAGACACTGATGAAAGAAATCAAAGAGGACACTAATAGATGGAGAAATATACCATGTTCATGGATCAGAAGAATCAATATAGTGAACATGAGTATACTACCCAAAGCAATCTATAGATTCAATGCAATCCCTATCAAGCTACCAGCGGTATTTTTCACAGAGCTAGAACAAATAATTTCACAATTTGTATGGAAATACAAAAAACCTCGAATAGCCAAAGCAATCTTGAGAAAGAAGAATGGAACTGGAGGAATCAATCTGCCTGACTTCAGGCTCTACTACAAAGCCACAGTCATTAAGACAGTATGGTACTGGCACAAAGACAGAAATATAGATCAATGGAACAAAATAGAAAGCCCAGAGATAAATCTACACACCTATGGACATCTTATCTTTAACAAAGGAGGCAAGAATATACAATGGATTAAAGACAATCTCTTTAACAAGTGGTGCTGGGAAAACTGGTCAACCACTTGCAAAAGAATGAAACCAGAACACTGTTTAACACCATTCACAAAAATAAACTCAAAATGGATTAAGGATCTAAACATAAGACCAGAAACTATAAAACTCCTAGAGGAGAACATAGGCAAAATACTCTCTGACATAAATCACAGCAGGATCCTCTATGATCCACCCCCCAAAATACTGGAAATAAAAGCAAAAATAAACAAATGGGATCTAATTAAATTTAAAAGCTTCTTCACAACAAAGGAAACTATAAACAAGGTGAAAAGACAGCCTTCTGAATGGGAGAAAACAATAGAAAATGAAGCAACTGACAAACAACTAATCTCAAAAATATATGAACAACTTATGCAGCTCAATTCCAGAAAAATAAATGACCCAATCAATAAATGAACCAAAGAACTAAATAGACATTTCTCCAAAGAAGATATACGGATGGCTAACAAACACATGAAAAGATGCTCAACATCACTCATTATCAGAGAAATGCAAATCAAAACCACAATGAGGTACCATTTCACACCAGTCAGAATGGCTGTGATCCAAAAGTCTACAAGCAATAAATGGTGGAGAGGGTGTGGAGAAAAGGGAAGCCTCTTACACTGTTGGTGGGAATGCAAACTAGTACAGCCACTATGGAGAACAGTGTGGAGATTCCTTACAAAACTGGAAATAGAACTGCCTTATGACCCAGCAATCCCACTGCTGGGCATACACACTGAGGAAACCAGAAGTGAAAGAGACACGTGTACCCCAATGTTCATTGCAGCACTGTTTATAATAGCCAGGACATGGAAGCAACCTAGATGTCCATCAGCAGATGAATGGATAAGAAATCTGTGGTACATGTACACAATGGAGTATTACTCAGCCGTTAAAAAGAATACATTTGAATCTGTTCTAACGAGATGGATGAAACTGGAGCCGATTATACAGAGTGAAGTAAGCCAGAAAGAAAAACACCAATACAGTATGCTAACACATATATATGGAATTTAGAAAGATGGTAATGATAACCCTGTATGCAAGACAGCAAAAGAGACACAGATGTAAAGAACAGTCTTTTGGACTCTGTGGGAGAGGGAGAGGGTGAGATGATTTAGGAGAATGGCATTGAAACATGTATACCATCATGTAAGAAACGAATCACTAGTCTAGGTTAGATACAGGATACAGGATGCTTGGGGCTGGCGCACTGGGATGACCCAGAGTGATGATATGGGTAGGGTGATGGGAGGGGGGTTCAGGGTTGGGAACTCATGTACACCTGTGGTGGATTCAAGTCAATGTATGAACCAATACCGTATTGCAAAGTAAAAAAATAAAATTAAAAAAATAAAATTTTCCACTTGCAAAAAGTTGTTTATTAGAGGATTTCCATTTAAAACATTTATTTTTCTTTCTATTGTGTTATAATTTTTTGTTTAGCTTCGAAGTTCCATGAATTCTCTAGTAATTGTGTATAATATTTGTATTCACGTCCCCTTAGAAGCAAACCACAGTTTTAATCAGGTTCTTAAAGTGATATTTGGCTTAAGAAGTTTAAACTTCTTATACAATATAGATTTTTTAAAAGATGAGAAATTAAAAGAAAATTTCTCTGAGAGAATTATTTCTAAGAAAATGAAAACAACCAGAAAGGGCCTATTTTGAAGAGATCTCTGTCTTCCTATGACTCTGAAGTAGTACCAGAAGAAGAAAAAACAGACAGAAAAAGAGAAAAAGAAGAAAAAAAATAGCATCTTCTATGACAGTTCTGGATTTCATGTCAAACTCTGTCTCTTGAGATCATATACTGGTGTATTGCCAGTGTCAAAATCCAAAGAAGTTTCAGGACTCTAGTGGATTATAAAAACAAAAATAGTGGGCTCCAGAAATACTCCACAAGTACTGAAACAGTTTTATTATTTCACTAGGAGAAAAATGCAACAGACAAGTTGTCCTTTCTACAAATCCCTGCCCATTTTCAGAAGTAGATGACTTTAAAAGTCTGTGTTGATAGATTTGTATTAATTCAACCATAGTCTCTGACTTCCCTGGTGGCTCAGAAGGTAAAGAATCCCCCTGCAATGTGGGAGACCCCAGTTCGATCCCCCGGTTGGGAAGATCCTCTGGAGAGTGGCGTGGCAATCCACTCCAGTATTCTTGCCTGGAAATTTCCATGGACAGAGGAACTTGGTGGGCTACCATCCAGGGGATCGCAAAGAGTCAGACACAACTGAGTGATTAACACACACTAACTTCTTGTAGGACCAATGACATAAGAACTAATAAAATTAGGAGTGAGGACTATCACTGTAAAGGAACTAGAACTTGATGTTGTCTGTACTAAATAGAGACAAATTAAGGTGCTATTCACATTTCCTAAACAGCCCATTTTCTAAGTCTTCATCCTTGTAATTCGAGGGGCTTTCCTAGTGGCTCAAATGGTAAAGAATCTGTCTGCCATGCAGGAGACCTGGGATCACTCCCTGATATGGGAAGATTCCCTGGAGAAGTGAATAGGTTATTCACTCCAGTATTCCTGCCTGGAGAGTTTCATGGACTGAGGAGCCTGCAGGCTCTGGTCCATGGGGTCACTTTACTTGCTTATGAAATGAACTGCAGATGATTGAACAATTTTATTGTATACATCTGGCTTAATATATTTTAGAAAATAAATATTTGTTTATTATTTGCTTAATTCCACATGTACAGCTGATACTCTAAACTTTCTTTGCAATATTAAGTTTAAGACCTGCTTAAGTCAGACACTCCTGGTCCACAGAGCTTCAACAACTTTTTAGACACATTGAAATGTTTTTTCAGGGAAAAGCATGCATAGTGGGAAAACTACAATAACAAAACCGAAACAGAGCAAAACAATAAAAATCAATTCATGTTTCCCACCCAACCAGAAAGATTCCCTAGACTCTGGGCTGGTATACCAAGTTAATTACAAGACTGTGTGACTTCTTGTCTGTAGCCCACTGGTTTTGTACTCACACGAATATAAAGGGTAATGATTTCCACTTAATTGTTAACTATTATGTCTTTGTAATTCTAAGCATTGTTTTTTTCTTAAATGAAAGCCTCCATTTATTTGTGTGGAAATGACATGGTTGCAAAGAAAAGTTAACTTTAAAAGGTTGATAACTACGAGGAATAGCGTATCGTATAATCTTTCAACGTTAGAAGAATCAAGGAAAGATCTATGAATGTTGTTGATTCCTGTATTGTGAAATTTTTAATTAGTTGTGCTAAAAAAGAGTGTTCTGGGACTTCAGAGTCTTGGCCTCAAGAACCAGGTAGGTTCTACTTGGTTCTCTAGAAACATCTACTTTTGGCCTTCTGAGCCACCTTGTAAGCAGACTGACCACAACCTGCTGAAAAGATCCTTCCTCAGGGGAAGCCCTGAGACTACGTGAGAAAGGAGGGCTCCAGCTGAACCCGACCTTCTCGTTGCCCTTGTCAAGATGTCAGACTTGTGAGTGAACCTGTCTTGGACCCTCCAGTCCAGCTACAGATGAATCTCATCGAATAACTCCAGTTGGTATGTGAGGCAGGCACATCACTTAACTGAGGCCTGACTCACCGCATCATGAGGTTCAATACACTGTAGTCTTAAACCACAAAAATGTGGGGATGGTTCGTTAGTAGCAATTTATACTCAGAACATCCTTATTAAAACTTTGACTTATTTGATCAAAACTTTTATTCACTGATTTATTGCCAACAAGATTTACTAGCTGCATTTTGGAGAACAAGGTTCCAGGCAATAGATTTCTCTATTTCATGAATCCCTATCCCTTCTGCCCCTGTTTTCAACCTGTTTTCACTTGTTCTAATCTGTAGCTACAGATTCTCACTTCCCGTCAAGTTTTTAGCTCATCCTGTATTTGAGTCAAGGTATATATATGGACCACTTTTCCAGCAGCCCAAGTGACTTCATGTCAAAGAGCTTAGATAAGGGTCTCATCTTAAGCCTTTGTACCTGTTTTAGCAAGTCAGAGTCTGTGTTTTTCTGTGTTCCCCCTTCTTATACTATAGTCCCAAGAACTAGTTCCTAACCTTGTTCATTGTTCATTCTGCTTAATGGTCTAAACCGTTTCAGTTCAGTTCAGTTCAGTCGCTCACTCGTGTCCAACTCTTTGTGACCCCAAGAACTGCAGCACGCCAGGCCTCCCTGTCCATCACCAACTCCTGATTTCCACCCAGCCTTGTCCACTGGTTTGGTGATGCCATCCAACTATCTCATCCTCTGTCATTCCATTCTCCTCCTGCTCTCAATCTTTCCCAGCATCAGGATCTTTTCAAATGGGTCAACTCTTCATATCAGGTGGCCAAAGTATTGGAGTTTCAGCTTCAGCATCAGTCCTACCAATGAACACCCAGTACTGATCTCCTTTATGATGGACTGGTTGGATCTCCCTGCAGTCCAAGGGACTCTCAAGAGTCTTCTCCAACACCACAGTTCAAAAGCATCAATTCTTTGGTGCTCAGCTTTCTTCACAGTCCAACTCTCACATCCGTACATGATCACTGGAAAAACCATAGCCTTGACTAGATGGACCTTTGTTGACAAAGTAATGTCTCTGCTTTTTAATATGCTATCTAGGTTGGTCATAACTTTCCTTCCAAGGAGAAAGCGTCTTTTAAATTCATGGCTGCAATCACCATCTGCTGTGATTTTGGAGCCAAAGAAAATAAAAGTCTGTCACTGTTTCCCTGTTTCCCTATCTATTTGCCATGAAGTGATGGGACCAGATGCCATGATCTTCGTTTTCTGAATGTTGAGCTTTAAGCCAACTTTTTCACTCTCCTCTTTCACTTTCATCAAGAGGCTCTTTAATTCTTCTTCACTTTCTGCCATAAAGGTGGTGTCATCTGCATATCTGAGGTCATTGATATTTCTCCCAGCAATCTTCACTCCAGCTTGTGTTTCCTCCAGCCCAGTGTTTCTCATGATGTACTCTGCATAGAAGTTAAATAAGCAGGGTGACAATATACAGCCTTGACAAACTCCTTTTCCTATGTGGAACCAGTCTGTTATTCCATGTCCAGTTCTAACTGTTGCTTCTTGACCTACATACAGGTTTCTCAAGAGGCAGGTCACGTGGTCTGGGATTCCTATCTCTTCCAGAATTTTCCACAGTTTATTGTGATCCACACAGGCAAAGGCTTTGGCATAGTCAATAAAGCAGAAACAGATGTTTTTCTGGAACTCTCTTGCTTTTTCCATGATCCAGTAGATGTTGTCAAATTAATCTCTGGTTCCTCTGCCTTTTCTAAAACCAACTTGAACATCTGGAAGTTCATGGTTCACATATTGCTGAAGCCTGGCTTGGAGAATTTTGAGCAATACTTTACTAGCGTGTGAGATGAGTGCAATTGTGCAGTAGTTTGAGCATTCTTCGGCATTGCCTTTCTTTGGGATATGAATGAAAACTGACCTTTTCCAGTCCTGTGGCCACTGCTGAGTTTTCCAAATTTGCTGGCATATTGTGTGCAACACTTTCACAGCATATTCTTCCATGATTTGAAATAGCTCAATGGAATTCCATCACCTCCACTAGCTTTGTTTGTAGTGATGCTTCCTAAGGCCCACTTGACTTCACATTCCAGGATGAGTGGCTGTAGGTGAGTGATCACACCATCGTGATTATCTGGGTTGTGAAGATCATTTTGTACAGTTCTGTGTATTCTTGCTACCTCTTCTTAATAGCTTCTTCTCCTGTTAGGTCCATACCATTTCTGTCCTTTATTTGGCCCATCTTTGCATGAAATTTTCCCTTGGTATCTCTAATTATCTTGAAGAGACCTCTAGTCTTTCCCATTCTATTTTCCTCTATTTCTTTGCATTGATCACTGAGGAAGGCTTTCTTATCTCTCCTTGGTTTTCTTTGGAACTCTGCATTCAAAAAGGTATATCTTTCCTTTTCTCTTTTGCTTTCACTTCCTTTCTTTTCGCAGCTATTTGTAAGGCCTCCTCAGACAGCCATTTTGCTTTTTTGCATTTCTTTTTCTTGAGGATGGTCTTGATTCCTGTCTCTTGTACAATGTCATGAACCTCCATCCATAGTTCATCAGGCACTCTGTCTGTCAGATCTAGTCCCTTAAATCTATTTCTCACTTCCACTGTATACTCATAAGGGATTTGATTTAGGTCATACTTGAATGGTGTAGTGGTTGTCTCCACTTTCTTCAATTTCAGTCTGAATTTGGCAATAAGGAGTTCATGATCAGAGCGACAGTCAGCTCCTGGTCTTGTTTTTGCTGACTGTATAGAGCTTCTCCATCTTTGGCTGCAAAGAATATAATCAATCTGATTTCAGAGTTGACCATCTGGTGATGTCCATGTGTAGAGTTTTCTCACTTGTTGTTGGAAGAGGGTATTTGCTATGACCAGTGCATTCTCTTGGCAAAACTCTATTAGCCTTTGCCCTGCTTCATTCTGTACTCCAAGGCCGAATTTGCCTGTTACTCCAGGAATTTCTTGACTTCCTACTTTTGCATTCCAGTCACGTATAATGAAAAGGACATCTTTTCTGGGTGTTAGTTCTAGAAGGTCTTGTAGGTCTTCATAGAACTGTCTAAGCTGGTCTAAACCGATAGCTTTTCCAATACTCCACACTATATTTCTATAAGTGCCATATCAAATTGCTATACACTTGGCAGCCTAAAACACCACCAGTTTATTATTTCACAGTTCTATGGTGAGATAATGATAGATGTTTAGACTTAGAGCTGGACTGTAAACAAGGCTGAGAGCTGAAAAATTGATACTATTGAACTGTGATGCTGGGGAAGACTCTTGAGAGTCCTTTGGACAGCAAGGCAACCAAACTAGTCAATCCTAAAGGATATCAACCCTGAATGTTCATCTGAAGGACTGATGCTGGAGCTGAAGTTCCAATACTTTAGCCACCTGATGCCAAGAGCCAACTTATTGAAAAGACCCTGATGCTGAGAAGGATTGAGGGCAAGATGAGAAGCGAGTGACAGAGAATGAGAGGGTTTGATGCCATGCATCACCAACTCAATGGACATGAGTTTGAGCAAACTCAGGGAGATAGTGAAGGACAAGGAAGCCTGGTGTGCTGCAGTCCATAGGATCACAAAGAGCCAGACATAACTTACCGACCGAAAAACATGAGGCTCAGCTTGGCTCAGTTGGATCTCTGGTTTCAGTGTAACCAGGCTGAAATCAAGGTGTCAACAGAGTTGCCTTCCTTTCTGGAGGCTCTGAGGATGACTCTGATTCTGAACTTCATGCCATTGCCAGTGTCTTGTAGGTGTAGAGCTGAGGTCCCTGTTTTCTTCCTGGCTGTCAACTGGGGGGTCGTTCTCAGCTTGTAGACTCTTTCTACATTCCTTGGCCTCTGACTCTCTCTCTCCATCTTCAGAGTCAGCAGTCATGCATGGAATCCTTCTCATTCTTGGAATTTCTCTGACTTGCCCTTCTGCCTTTCTTTCCTGCCTTTAAGAGTTCATATGATTGCTTTGAACCCTCACCCCACCCCCGGTTAACCCAAGATAACCTTCCTCTCTTGAGTTAGAGAGGGTAGTAGCATTAATTACATCTGCAAAATGCCTTTACAGCAGTATCTGGATTAGTGTTTGATTGAATGATCAAGGGATGGGAATTACGGAGGGACATCTTTAGACTTCTTTTACAACATGTCATCCTAGGAACTAAAGATCTGTCTTGGAGCTAAGGAGCTACCATCCATCCGCTTTGGTTTCCTTACATCCTTGTCCTTTTGTCTAAAATGTCAGAACTCCCTGTTTAAAATATTTTCATTACCTGTTTTTCCCCACTTGCTAAGATATCTTGCACCATTTTCTGAATCCTTTTAGTGACGATTATCTACTTGGTTGCTATCCATTTCTTCCTTCTTTCCTTCATTTGGCAAGTACTTATTGAGTATTTATTTTTGCCAGGTAATTTCAGGGTAGCTGAGGAAATGGCAGTGAAGAAACAAACAAAAAGGCTGTGCTCTCAAGATATGTTTTGAATTGGCCAAAAAGATCTTGCAGAAAAACCTGAAAGAACTTTTTGGCCAGCCAAATGTATAAAGAAAGACCCCAGAGAATCTAGGGATTAAAGATGGTTTGGACTTTTCACATGCCTATAGTTCCATTTTGAACCATCTTCTTTGTTCATTTTACTCCTAATCTAAAAAGTACCCTCCAGACCACTTTTACACTTTCTACTTTGCCTGAACCAGCTCAATATTCACGTGAAGGAGTTTGTAAGATTAAATACCAAGGTGCTTTTTCCCCTTCCAGCCATTTACTGGTTTTCTAAATCAAATTCTCTCTCCTTAAACAACAGTTCTTTGTACACTCTAAGCTCTTGTCTCTATTCTCACTGTTTGCCCAATTCTCCACAGTTTCCATGCCATTTTAATTGGAATTTTAGGATCGCTCTTGTTTTTACTCAAAGGCCCACACATTAGGTCATTTATATTCTCCCCTTCACCCCCCCAATTTCACGCATTCTTCCATGCACCCTGCAACCCCTCCCTCAGACTCCTAGTACTTTAAGAAGCCAATAACTGATGACAAATATCTAAGGTTATTATACTAGTGCTTGGTCCTTGGCGGCAGCTAGACGACCACGACAATTGTTATGATTTGAGGGCCATCTGCAGTGTTGGTATCTTAAGACCAATGTCCTAAGGCTCATGGGGTGGAAAATCAGGGAGACAGTTTGTGAGATATTTACTATTGGGCCTGACACAAAGAGGTGTTCAATAATCTTAAATTACAATATGCCAGACTTTTAAATGTTTAAGTGTTTTAAATTGTTTCTTTCAACACTATTCATCCTACCAAGAAGAAAATTTAAAGTACAATTCTGAAATACTGTTTGATAAGAGAGAGCAATTCAGTGTTTGCAATGTACACTAACTAGTAATGATTTCAGTTTTAGAAGGAATTCATGTCCTTCAGAATCTTAATGCTATAAATTTGATACCAAATAAATAGCCTTTTGTTGCTGCTGCCAAGTCATTTCAGTCGTGTCCGACTCTGTGCGACCCCATAGATGGCAGCCCACCACGCTCCTCCGTCCCTGGGATTCTCCAGGCAAGAACACTGGAGTGGGTTGCCATTTCCTTCTCCAATGCATGAAAGTGAAAAGTGAAAGTGAAGTCGCTCAGTTGTGTCTGACTATTAGCAATCCCATGGACTGTGAATGTTAATGCCTTTTAAATTTCCATGCATGCATTATTATTTTGGCTCTTTAATTTTATAGCTAGAATACATTTATCTTTGTAAAAGTAAGGCTGAAGTAGGTAGGTTATGTTGCTTGTGGTTCCAATTTAACATCAGAAGTTTGATACTAGACAGATGTAGGGGCTGATGCTCTAGTAAGAAGAACTTGAAGCAAAAGTTCATTATAGTTTAAGATAGACAAAGTATTAAAGGCCTGTGCCAAAGTGAATGAGAGATGGTAGAAATTATAGAGAACCTGGGGCTTCATTAAGACCTAGCTTGGTCCTATTCCTGTTATGAGAAAATTAAGAATAAATAGACAGTAGTTTCTACCTCTAAAACATATTATATGCCGTACATACTTTAACCTATTTTACAGTTTACATTTATTATGCCCACTGAAACCACAAAACCAATGTTTAATTTTACAGTTTAAAGTCACACATAAGGAAATGCTTTACAAAATAGGATATTGTTCCTTAATGAAAACTATTACAGTAAAGGTCCCAAACATCTTATTTCAAGTGGTTTACCTGAATAACAGAGCTGTTGTGGAAGGTAGGCTACAAAACACAGTAATGCTTCCAATAGTTGTTTCAGGTTTGAAATATGCCAAAGCTGAAGAGACATTGTAAACAAGACCCGTCTTAGTTTTCCAAGATCTTTTTTTTTTTTTCTTTTTTGATTTTCCAACAGCATTGTATTTACTGAAAAAATGCCATCACTTCTGGAAAATTGAGAGTAAAAAGCAGCTTACATTTTACTGCTTGTATACAGCATGTAAATCTTCAATATTTTACTCTGCCTTGAAAGCATCTTTCAAGACTTAAAAATATCAGTTCTACACCTATTTTGGTTTATTACCTGACTTGACTCACAGACATTAATATAGAAATCAAATATCTGTGGCTATTGCCCATATCAAATCCAACATATTCCTGCAATCTGTTTAGTTATTCGCAGTCTGTTTACAAAGCACATGCATGATTCCCTCTGATGAATGATCTTATTAAAATGTAAGCAGTATTTGTCAACTCCTACATTTATGTTACGCTGGAGTGTGTAATGCAAAAATACCATCCAGAGACAATATAAATTTCTTAATCCAAAGTCTAGTTTCACAGAGTCACACAGTATGACACTCTATCTTAGATATACTCAGCATGGGGTGAAATGTTTCTAATATGTTGTGAATTGTTACAGAAAGGATGGAGACAGAGTAGCCAAGTGTACAGACATAAAATACTGCAAAACTTGAAGTCCAGCCAAATACGCACAAACGTTTTTTTGTGTATAAGAAACTTGAAACAAGTTTGTTTGAAAGGAATGCTGATGGCTTAGTACATGATGGAATGTGACTCATCTAAAACTGGGCTATGGTGACCTGATGCTTTTCAAGTGTGGATGTCACCTTAAATATCCTCAATGTACATGGAGCTTCTGTCACTAAACCCTGCCAATCTGAATGACCATTAAGTACAATTTCCCAAACTTTGATTATCAAGTTGTGCCCAGCCTTGACAAAAAGACTTAAAGAGCTCTTTCTTTCTTGTAAACCAAGAAATCATGTAGAATAAAATAGTAACTCAGAAATACTGCATTTGGCAGTTGGGTCACTGAAAGTGCTAGCACCTTGACAAAGATTGCAATTGTTCACTGGATGTGCCAAAGGAAAAGTAAAAAAAAAAAAAAAAAAAAAAAAATCCCTGTTTTATTTATAAATCACAGTTGTCCTCACAGTGTTAGACTTGGATCATTCTGCTGTGGCAGTGCCTTATAGGAAGATGTGTGTGGGTGTGCTCAGTCATGTCAGACTCTTTGGCAACCTCATGGACTGCAGCCCACTAGGCTGCTTTGCTCATGGGATTTTCCAGGCAAGAATACTGGAGTGGGTTGCCATTTTCCTACTCCAGGCGATCTTCCCAACCCAAGGATCGAACCCGCAATAGGATGATGGGCCATTATTTATTTTTTTCACTTGACCTATGGCAGTACACGTGGACCAGTTGGTGGAGATGTGAGATATGCACCACAGACAGCAAACTTACTTTTAGTGTGAGAACATTAAGAGAGTGTAAGTTAATGTATATATATATTTCAGTCCTATTCCATTTTAAAACCAACATTTTCTAACAAGACATTCCTGTATCTTTTCTACAAAATCTGCATTGACAACTATGATATCATGGCAATAGGATAGCCAGATGGAATACTTTCCTGATCTGAACACTATGTATATTTTCATTTTCTGAATCACTGATACATGGGTTGGTGTTTCAATATGTTCGCATATATTAATTGAATAGAACATTCAGTATGCAGTATAGATTTATGTGTTTAAGAGCTGTAACTTAAAAAGTCATTTCTGTAGTTCATGCTAGTGAAAGTGAAAGTGAAACTCACTCAGTCGTGTCCGACTCTTTGCGACTCCATGGATTATTCAGTCTATGGAATTCTCCAGTCCAGAATACTGGACTAGGTATTTCCCTTCTCCAGGGGATCTTCCTATCCTTGGGATCAAAACCCAGATCTCCAGCATTGCAGGCAGATTCTTTACCAGCTGAGCTACAAAGGAAGCCCCATAGTTCATGCTAACAGGGAGCTATTAGAAAGATTGTGTTTTTCAGTGGGCTAGTTGATTTACCCACTTAGTTGGTCTACCTGTTTGATAACCTAAAACTACAGGTTGTTGTCAAATTAGAAAAATAATAGATAAAACATAAAAGTTCCTTTTCTGTGTGTCTATATGATAGATCACCTTGACCCTGCACTTGAATGGCCATTTCTGTTGTCAAGGTCATTCATGTAGAATAAAATAGTAACTCAGAGGTTACTTTGTAACTTTGAAATGTTAAAAAATATATATAAGGTGTTTCTATGACTTCAAGTTTGACTATTAATAGATTAATAATAGTCACTGATCATGCAGATACAATTTCATACTCAGCCATAAACTATTAGCAAAATCCAGCGGTTGTTAAGCTCGGTCTTATTTCACAGTGAACTCTTAAGTTATAGCACAAGTCCTGAACTTCTTTGGATCTGGCTGCTGTCCTCTCCTAAACCATTAAAATGACCTTGTTAATAAAGGAGCCAAGAGGAGAAACATCAGAACCAAAGACTGATCTGATCAACTGTGTGTCCAAAGGTGCTTTCCCAAATCCTATTATCCCTCCAAAAGATTAACTTGTAATAGTAAAACATCATATCATATCAATGGAGATCCAGAAACAGTTATGCAGAAACAGTTATGACTATGAACATCTAAATCATTTAAATCTGATTTGTTTACTCTCATTTATAAATTCCTAAAGATGCTGAAAGGAAATGATATTAATGTTAAGAAGGGTTTCTAAAGCAGCAGAAGGCATTATTTTGCTTTATTATCATTGATATTATTTGGAGGTTGTGATATATCAACTGCTCCTTGTCCAAGTTTGTCATTGGAAGTGTATGGACCTGATTCTGAATTGTCTTAGATTCTACTCGAAGCTTCCACGCTACCTATATACTCTAGTTTTAAACTTAGACTTTAGTTCCTTGAATAAATGTGTTCCTTAGCTGAGGTTTGGGAAGATTAGGAACCCAAAGACCTGTTAACATAACTACAAGTGATGAACACTACTAGCCACGGAAGATTAAACTTAAAATGTCCTTAGAAGGGAAAGGGACAGTATCAGAATAAGAATACATGAGGAATATACACATATACACCTGTTTCACACAGAAAGCTTTCAGTAAAAAAAAAATACAAAAGCAACCAGTGCCATATATCATGTAAACTCACAAAGTGTACTTTATACACAAACATGAAGCATAAATTAAAAAGTAGGACAACAGCAGAACATCTTAAATATAGAAGAATTTGCACATATTTTTGTTAAATAAGAATAAATAATTTTATCACACAAATTCACATACCAGTTGCAAAAACAATAAATTACTTTTTTTTTCAGTGCTGCAACTTTTTTTGTCTGTGATTAACCCCTTCATTCTTAATGTGCTAAAACTGTTTCCACAGGAAGGCAGAGGAAATTGAATTGGTTGAATAAATTAAAACAACGTCCTTAAACCTCTAAACAACAAGGTAGGGCTTCATTTGACATTTTCTGTTCCAGAAGAAATAAATGTTTTATTGTTCAGGGCTCCCTTTTAGCTACTGAAACAATCTGGAGTGTTTAGTTTTGTGAGTGTGATTAGATTCTTACTAACCTGAGTATTTTCAGACAAACTATTTTAAACTCTTTTTTTTTAGGAAGTGGCTTCTAGCATCCTGAATTTTATACTCTTAATTCAAGATGTAACTACGGAAAAAATAAAGGCATAACACAACTTGAAACTGAACTAAATTACTTTGCATATAGTGAGGATTTTCCCTTTGCTCATCATTCTCTGTGTCTACCCAGCACTCCATTTCTCTAAATTTCAGTTTCCAGTTTATATTTTCTCAGGAGTTTAGACATACATTCCTTAGTCAATCTACTGATGCCCATGCAAGAAAAAAAAAAACAAACTAAAAAAGCCCCTTAGATAGAAGCATGGAATAGTGGTTTATTTATTTTAAAGTCTCTAGGATTGCTCCTACGAGAAGTGTAAAACTTCGGTATTTGGGGAAAATTGGAATCATTGATAAATCATATTTTAAAATCTATGAATACAGTATGGAGAAGCAGAATAGGAGACAATCACGTTTGCTCTTCAATTATTTTTTAATGTTACTGCCAATACAACCACAAAAGATTAAAAAATTGCCATAGCTGAATTACTTGATTCCTGTTATTTTGAATATTGGAAAAAGTAAAGCTGGTCTGTTAATTCTCTCGGCATAGTCAAATGTTCAGTGTTATTTTTATTTTTTTCTACTGATGTGAACAGCTTTGTTCTCAGTGCCTCATATCTGGTACCTTCATCAAATGGAGGTTACCAGTCTTGTACAGGCCTCCATTATCTCACTGTTTCTTGATTACGAAAAAGGACCATGTCTAAAGCAAAGTCAGCCTACAAAAACCCAAAAGATGATTAACACTTTTGATTTCTTGAGAAAATACTTGAAACACAGAGACATTCATTTTCTTGGTCTACTGAAATGAATGTGCTATAGCAAGATCAATTACATAATTCTTTTATATTAAAAATATGTTATGACAAAAATAAACTCTCATGAGCTTAAGAAAACTCAAATAGTAGTTCCCTAATATCCTTATAAGCAAATCTCTAATAATAGGGCACATTTGGAAGGATTATTAGAAAATTTCATAAAAGCAAATTGTTTGTGCTATTTCACAAAGAAAAACCAAATAAAATAAAATATTTTAGTTTTTCTGAACCATGGCATAGAGGGATGTGGTTTATTGCCTATGAAGTTTCTATGCAGGTGACTGGAAAAATTTTTCATGTCTAACTATTCCAACTCACAATCTACCTAAACAGGCTATGGAAATAAGAGCAAACTTTGCAAAGGCCATCACATTTCATCACTCACTGGTACAACCAAATGCTTTCTAACTGGGAACAATCTTAACAGTATCAGTATACTTGGATTTAAAAAATAATGCAAAGAATTATTGCCCATGGTGTGGAAACAGTCTTGTTAATATTAACCTTTTTTTTTTTTTTTTTGCACTAGCCACATTAATGATAACCACTTCTACATGTGGCTGACTACCAAGTCAACAAGTCCAAAACATCATAGGTTCAGAACCCTTGAACAAAGCAAACAAATGAGCGAAAACAAAACGTACTATAAAGGCTTGCTGGTAAGAGGTATACCAGTGTTATACGTGATTGAAAACTTTGCTGTGTGTTCTGTATGGATACGACATATTGTGAGATATCAGATAGGAGCCACAGAGAGAGAAAGCAGTTGTGAAAATATAACTTGAAAATATGGTGAAGCAGGTATTTTCTGTTTGTTTGTTCTTACTTTTAAATTCTAACAGGAGGAAATTAATTTTCAGACCTTTGAATACTGATGCACACAACAAACACTTCTTCTACCTCTTCATGATACATTAATTTGTCTGGCTGCCTGAAAAAATACAGGCAGTTAGTGATTTAAATAAATGGACCCCTGCGTATATTTAAATGACTAGATACACTGAGACCTTTTTTTCTTTTTAGAATTTCTCAGAAGATGCTTGCTGTCAAAATGGTTTTTGACAAAAATTATATCTCCCGTAGTCTGAACGTATAACTAACTCTTTTAAAAACAGCAGCAAGTTCTTAATTTCCAGTAAAACATCCACAGCTCTTTCTGGAAACTGGAAAGAGTGGAAATAGCTGCAGACCTACTTTGGTCAAATACTTTTTTTTTATAGAAATATATATATATATATATATATATATATTTTAATAGAACCAAGTGATATAAAGTGACATACCAAGGAAGAATGTATTTACAAACAATAAAAATAAGCTGCTGTGTAAATAATATGCATGAAAATGATTATGATGCCTTTGAAGACATTCTATAAGAGGTAGGTGACGAGGGAGAGACTGCTCTGCCATCTTCGAATGTCCCCTGATTCTACATTCATCCGTGTTTCTGCAATCTCCTCGGCCCAGGGGATGTTCAAGAACTCGCAAGTGTTTCCACGTTCCAAGGTCACCACTGTCCCACGAAGCAGTGCACACCTTCATTTTGGTCGCTGAGGGCAGATTCTGCCCATAATTGGACTCGTTGACAATGACACCGCAGGGTGCGACTTTCTGCGCTTTAGGTGGACCCTGTGTTCGCCACGCCAGCATCCACGAGCCATCCTTTCAGTCGTCCCGGCAGACGGTCGTAACCACAGGGCTAACACTTCTTCAGCAAACACTGCTTAAAGGCGGAAGGCCTCTGCGAGAGGAGACATCCCTTCGCCAGCTTCCGATTCCCGTCCTGGCACTGCACTGTCCTGGTGTGCCAGCCCGTGTCACAGGTTCGTGAACAGGCAAGCCAGGGGCCTGTCACCCACTGCAGCTGCAGGGTGGGCGAGCCCACTTTATTGCTGCCCTGGCTGGTGACAGAGTTTGCTTTTGGAGCGGACTTCTTGGGAACGAAGAAGCTGTAGCGGACATCAAGGGCTTTTGTGGGGTCTGTGGCAAGAATCTGCACAATGAGAATTTCCTTGGTGGCCGAGTAGCCCATCCCGTGTAAGAAGTCGTCCCTATGGCTCCAACCGCTGTAGTTCATAACGGTCCCGTTGATGTCGATGATGGTTTCCGAAGTGGAGATCATGTACTTGCCGTTGATCAGGTACTCACCGTTTTTCTTCTTCAGGGCTAAGTAGGCAGTGAATCTGGTCTGGTCTTTAGCCTTGAACTGGCGGACTTTTATGTGAGTCGCCCCTTCGGGGATCCTCACGACATCAGTGTAACCCTTACTGGAAGCAGGGATTTCGGGCACGGGAGAGAGAAGGAAAGGGGCCGGGACGGGGGGAAGGGGGGGGGAGGGAAGGGGAGAGGAGGGGGAGGCGGGGGGGGGGGAGGGAAGGGGAGAGGAGGGGGAGGCGGGGGGGGGGGGTGTGGGGAGGGGGGAGGAAGGAAAAAAAAATAAGTAACAGACTTAACAAATAGATGCACAAACAGAATTTCTCTAAAAGTGTGGAAGACCCGGGTTTCATCCCTGGGTGGGTATCGAAGGGAATGGAGAGAAGGGAATGGATACACACTCCAATATTCTTGCCTGGAGAATTCCATGGACAGAGGAGCCTGGTGGGTTACAGTCCATGGTGTGACAAAGAGTCAGACACTAACTGAATGATTAACACTTGCACATCACCTTATCTTAGTGCAGTTTTAGTGTATTAAAATTTAAAATTTTCAATTTATTAAAGCTTAAAATTGGTTTCAAACGTTGGTTTTCTTGTAACAAGATAAAATTATAGTTAGACTATTATATGGTATACATTTCTTTAAACAACAGGATTTTTTTTAATTTTTAAAATTTTCTCATTGTTTTTGGCCACACCATGAGTCATGAGGGATTGTAGTTCCCTGATCAGGGATTGAACCTATGCCCCCTGCAGTGACAGCGCAGTCTTAACCACTAAACCAGGAAGGGATGTCCTGTATACATTTTTATTATGATGTTCGAAATTTACAAAGCTATTCTATGTTCTTTTTGGCACAAAATGGGATACAGGTAAACAGAAACCAACAAAAATCTACCCTCAATTAATCTCACAGAAATCTTTCAATTAACATTCCTCAAGCTTGTATACACATTAAGATCGCAGGGGGATCTTTGAAAAAGTTCAAAGCCTGCAAATATGAATCCAGGGCAGTTAAATCCTCATCTTTGGGTCAGAAGGAGCAGTACTTTTGGAGTTTCCCCCACTGTTCTAATGTGCATTCTAGTTGAGAAACCATGGGCTTAATTATTTGTTAGACCAGAGGCAGCATAGAGGCTCTGATTCTGTTTCTACCTAACACTCTGGATTTGCTGGGGCAGGACAGAAAATAAAACATAAAATTCTGTAACTGAGTAACCACAGCTTACTGGTATCAAAAGGGGGGAAAGAAAGAAACATTAATGCCTTAGCAAATTTCCCAGAATTACTAGGGTTTGCAAAACTTTATGGTGGACTGACTGAAGCTTTTATGATGAGCAATAAATGAGATAGATTTCTAACGATCCATCTTCTGCTCAGGAAAGTGGGCAAAGGTATAAGTATCTCTGATACCCATAAGTTTGCAGAAAAGGCTAGGATGAAAGTTAGCTGAGCACCAAGGCATTACACCAGTGCAGGGGAGGCATCTTTTGCCAAAATCTTTGTCTCTCTAAGTAATTATACTAGTGTCTCCATATGTTTTAGGTTCCTAGCTATTTAAATATAAACAAATACTTTGCGTGTGCAGTTTGACTAATGTGTATGAAATTTACTTATTTACTTTCAAATTCTTACTCAAGTTTAGAGGATATGGGGCAACTGATCCATATATGGAAAATGCAAGTGTGTTTCCCACTCAAGCATTTCCTCTGGGTTGGAGAGAAGGCTTAGTCCCAGGGAAGGCCCCTTTGTACTGGGCATCTGATCTATAGTGATGGCCAGGCAGGTGGCAGAACTTCTTACTGTCTTGAAGAGAGGAGATGCAATGCTGATGATATGGCTTACCTATTCAATTTGGTTTATTAACTTTATTTACGTAGTACATTTTGGATTAGATTCTGTTACAGGATCTTTTTTTTTTAAGTGTCTAATAGTAAGAGATGAGATGTTTCTACAATGGCTTTAAACAAAGCCAGGAGAAAAATATTCCATCTTACCTAAAAAGCCTTGATGAGGGTGAAAGAGGAGAGTGAAAAAGCTGGCTTAAAACTCAACATTAAAAAAATGAAGATCATGGCATCTGGTCTCATAATTTCATGGAAAATAGAAGGGGAAAAAGTGGAAGCAGTGACAGAATTTATTTGGGGGGGCACCAAAATCACTGTCGACAGTGACTGCAGCCATGAAATTAAAAGATGTTTGCTCCTTGGAAGAAAAGCTATGACAAACCTAGACAGTATATTAAAAAGCAGAGACATCACTTTGCCGACAAAGGTCCATCTAGTCAAAGCTATGGTTTTTCCAGTAGTCATGTATGGATGTGAGAGTTGGACCATAAAGAAGGCTGAGCGCCAAAGAACTGATGCTTTCAAACTGCAGTGCTGAAGAAGACTCTTGAGTCCCTTGGACTGAAAGCAGATCTAACCAGTCAATCTGAAAGGAAATCAATCCTTAATGTTCATTGGAAGGACAAATGGTGAAGCTGAAGCTCCAATACATTGGCCGCCTGATGAGAAGAGCTGACTCATTGGAAAACACTCTGATGCTGAGAAAGACTGAAGGCAAAAGGAGAAGGGGGCGGCAGAGGATGAGATGGTTAGAATCACCAACTCAGTGGGCATGAATCTGAGCAAACTCCGGGAGATAACGAAGGAAAGGGGAGCCTGGTGTGCTACAGTCCATGGGGTCGCAAACAGTTGGACATGACTTAGTGACGGAACAACAACAACAACAAAATCATACATTACCATGTGTAAAATAGCTAGTCAACGGGAATTTGCTGTATGACTCAGGGAACTCCAACTGGGGCTCTGTAACAACCTAGACGGGTGGGATGGTGAGGGAGGTTCAAGAGGGAGGGGACATATGTCTACTCATGGCTGATTCATGTTGATATTTGGCAGAAACCAACATAATACTATAAAGCAAGTACCTTCAATTAAAAACAAATAAATTTTAAAAAAGGGAAAGCAGAAAAATTCAATGTGTAAATGAATTACACTGCTAAATCTAAACAAAACTCAAATACATGTTTGGAAAAAAAAAAAAGCCTATCATCGGGGAAGATGTATTAAAGTAATTTGCCCAAGTTCTCTAGAGTTAACCAGTGGCAGTGCTAGGACATTGGACTCCCAATTTCTGTGCCTTTCACCACGTCTCTGTGCATGGAACCCTTAGCTCAATCAGCTGAACTTACTAACAGTTAAATGAAAATATGTTCTGGTGATGTTCAGAGTTTAAGTGATACCAAACAGAGTGTCAAGAAAGTAAAGAATGTCAGTTGAGAGAAACAGACAGCACAGACTTTTTTTTGAATCCTTGTTCTTGGAGTCTGACTCATACTCATGAGAATCACTGGGAACTCAGCCTCGTGCAGATCTCCAGACTGAGTAGCTCAAGGCACTGGGCAGTATGAAGATTCGTGTGCTGATTTCTTGATGCTTCAGTAAAATAGGATTTCCTCTTATTCCTTATTTGTTTTCCTTCACCCTGATTGGTGTCATTTAAACTCTGGGCATGAACCAGTTTCCTTGGTCACCATGACTGAATGCAGCTGTTTTCATGTAAGTATGAAGTATGAAGTATGGATGGCAGGGCAAGAAATCTTCTTTCTTCTTTATACAAATATCCCCTCTTTTTTGGATTTCCCTCCTATTTAGGACATGGGAACAACCTAAATGTCCAGAGGAATGAATCAAGAAGATGTGGTAGCTATATATAAAGGAATATTACTCAGCCATATAAAGGGACAAAACTGTGCCCTCTGCAGAGACGTGGATGGACCTAGTGAGTCTATACAGAATGGAGTGAGAAAGAGAAAAACAAATATTATATTAACGCATATATGTGGAATCTAGAAAAATGGTACAGATGAACCTATCTGCAAAGGGAATCTTCTTGTGTCCAGGGCTTTCTCCATAGTACTAGGAAGAGCACCTGCCATGAAGGAATACACGCATTCTTACATACTACACATGCTGTCATGGAAGTGACATTCTAGCAGGAGCAGGGGAGTTAGATCCCCAAACACAATTATGTGACTATATCTGTTGATAAGAGCTGTGGAGAAGAGAGGAGAGTAAGAAGACAGTGGAACAAGGAGGAAGGGGGAGAGACTCTCCAATTCATTTAAGGAAGTCACTGCCTGGGGGTGATGGGGGTTACATTTAGCAGACATTTAAAGGAATTCTAGAGGAAGCATTGGTTATATTGTCAAAAACTGTTCCAGGCAGAGGAAATAGTGCCCATGCTCCTGCCTGCCTTGTTTGAAGAGCGTTGGGAAGTTGGAAAGTCCAGGATGTCAGAGCAGAACAAGAGAAGAGGCCAGGGAAGAAGACACTCAGAGCAGGGCAAGGACCAAAGCTTTTGGCATCACCCAGGTTACAAAACAGCCTTGTACACTGACTCTAAGTGAGCTGGCAGCCACTGAAGAGTTGAGCCCAGGAAGGCCACCATCTGACGCAGGTAAGAAGAGACCATGAAGACCCATGGGCTGAGAAGCCACCCTTGGGAAGACTGCGGGATTGATACAGCCCAAGAGGATGACCACTGGATGGTGGTGCTTGTCCTCCTGGTGGTGAGGGGCAACCAACCAGATTCTGGGACACACCTTGGAAGTAGGACTAAGCAGATTTGCAGATGAATGGATGTGCAGTGTGACAGAACATCAGGTGTGAAAGACGGCTCAAAGTTTTAGACCTAGGCAGTTAGAAGGACTGAATTGCCCTTTAGAGACATGAAGAAAATTGAGAGGAGTGAATTAAAATTAGGATCATGTTCCTGAAGATTTTTGAACTTAGTGAAATATTTTAATATGCATAATCTCATTTGATCCTCACAGAAACATTTATTTGCAAGATAATTACTATTATTTCCATTCTCCAATTAAAATAAATAAATTTATATTAAAAAATAAAAAAATAAAACCATTCTACTTTCAAGGCTGTTAATAGGAAAGAAGGTGAGTGATTCCTCGAGACCATGTGGCTAGGGAATTACTAAGTCAGAGCTGGATTGCAAATATTCCAGCTCCAAGATCAGTGTTCCTTTTTATCAGTCAACTATGTCAAGATAATTTATTCAGGATACTCAAACAGATCATTTGCATCACATATTCTAATCTTGGTCAAATCAGTTTGCAAGGATTTATGGTGCCTCCTGCTTGTTGCTATCATGAATACCTTCGTCTTTTCGTGTGACAGCAAATACGTACTTATTTGCTGTAAACACATAAAAAACCTAAAAGCTAAATATAGCTTAGGCTTGCACAGAGTTGGACACGACTGAAGCGACTTAGCAGCAGCAGCAGCATTATAAGAGTCTTATAAGTTGATGTAGGAAGAATACATAGCATATAGTACATAAGCTATTAAAAAAATAATTTTATTTCTCTGTTGGTTCTGAATTTTTTCCCTTCCTTCTTTTTTTTCTCTCTCTCTTTCTCTCTCTTTCCTTTTTTTTTTTTTTTTTTTTTTTAACAAATAGCCTGTGCATCCTATTTTTATGATCTAAACTATAGCCTCTACTTTGGCATTCCTCAGTCATGTAAAACTGTGTAAATCTTAAACTTTAGAGTCCCAAATCCATCATCTATAAAGCAAACATTAGATTGGATCTTTTCTAAGGTGCCTGCACCTTTGAAATATACTGAAATGCAGAATATAATTGGACTTGCAGGCTTTCTGACCCAGATGGTCCAACACCATTAGATGAATAATTATAATATCACTAGCAAACAAGATTAGGAATGAATATTTTAATACAGAATAAATTCCCAAGCCATACATTTTTTTATCATCTCAAGGATTACTTTTAGTTTTTTTCCATTACCATGGCATGCAATTTGTTTTAAGAAATGCTTCTTGTTGACTTGGCTTGTATATTCCTCTCCAGTTACAGACAGCACAGCCCATACATCAAGAATGCAGATGTACCTGATCAATGTATGTGTGTGAGTGTGTGTGCACACTCAGTCATGTCTGATTCTTTGTGACTTCATGGATTGTAGCTTACCATGGAACGGTAATCCTACTCTGTCCATGGAACTTTTCGGGCAAGAATATTGGAGTGTGTTGCCATTTCCTGCTCCAGGGGATCTTTCTGACCCGGGGATCAAACCCGTGTCTCTGGCATCTCCTGCATTGGCAGGCGGATTCTTTACCACTGTGGCAGCTGGGAAGCCCCATCTGACCAATACCACATAGCGTAAGGATAGTCTTGGTGAAGAGGAAAAACAATTCTGCATTCCTGCAGACTCTTTAGCTGACTCAGTCATCCTAGCTGAGAGTATAATATTTCATGCCAGAAACTGGTTACTTTCTAAACTTACATTTTTTAAAGCAAGAGTGTAATCAAGGACCATGAGAGGGAGCAGGAAACATATTATGCTTCATAGAGTAGATAGAAACCAGGGCAGTGCACTCAAAAACAGGCTTGCCCTCTACCCCACTGCAGATCACTTACATTTTGGTTTGAGAAATGTTTTCTCAAGAAAAATACAGGCCAAAGAGAATTTATTTGTTTTTTTAAAAAAAGTAGTTAAGATGGAAACCAGTCATCTCTTCCTAAATTGTGTTTCAGGAATAACAGATCTGCAAGGTACGGCTCAAGTGGAATGTCACAGATTTTTTCACACTCTACAAAACCTGGAGCCACGGCCATTGTGATTCCATCTGCTTTGAGAGGTGCCACAAGTTTCCAGTCGGGATCCGTTTCACGTCCTTGCCTTCCCTTCTCATATTCATAAAGCATTAATAAGGGGAGGCTGGCCAAACCTCCTCTGAGACGGGCCTGGGACCTGGGACGCTTTGCTGCAGCGCTGCAATGCTTGCACCCGGACATACCTCTCCTCCAGCAACAAAACTCACAGAAACTGTATGGGGTTAAAAATTAACTGCATGTGTGACTGACTGTGTGTAGCTGGGGCAAATTCTGGGCCCCCAAAATACGAAGAGATCAAAAAACCCAACTGCCACTTTTGAAGAGCATGGAGCAAAAAGCAGGGTACTGTGCCCGCCTCCCTTCACTCGACACCACCAGAAAGTGAAAGCGTTAGTTGCTCAGTGGCGTCCAACTCTCTGCAACTCTATGGACTATAGCCCACCAGCCTCCTCTGTCCATGGAATTCTCCAGGCAAGAACACTGGAGTGGGTAACCATTCCCTCTTCTCCAGGGCATCTTCCCGACCCAGGGATAGAACCTGTGGTCTCCCGAATTGCAAGCAGATTCTTTACCCTCTGAGTCATACCACCAGAAGGGTGGGCAAAATACCTAGGTCCCCCTTTCTACCCTCATCCGGTATAAAGAATGAGCTCTCCCTCCTCAGGGGAGCGAGCAAGCAAGGGAACATGTTGCTTGTTGTTTTGCTTCCCCTTGTATGGGCCCCAGTAAAGCTTTTCCTGAATTTCTTGTATGCCCTGTAGTCAATTTCTGTTGCTTGGAGGAGGCCAAGAACCCTGGTGGGTAACATGCCCACAGATAGCTTAGGATGTAATGAGTCCTCCTTTATCAATTTTGTAAGAGTCTAAAGTCATGTGATGCGAAGAATTGACTCATTTGAAAAGATCCTGATGCTGGGAAAGATCGAAGGCAGGAGGAGAAGGGGCCGACAGAGGGTGAGATGGTTGGATGGCATCACCGACTCAATGGACATGAGTTTGAGTAAACTCTGGGAGTTGGTGATGGACAGGGAGGCCTGGTGTGTTGCAGTCCATGGGGTTGCAAAGAGTCAGACACAATAGAGTGACTGAGCTGAAAGTCTTGTTCAGGTCAGTTAAGGGTGATTCTCTCACATTACCTTTTTTTATTGAAGGTTCCAACCACCTTTGTGCAACTGGAGTTGTCTCCTCCACAGACGCCACACTTGTCATACTGCAGCTTCGAGCCAATGATGCCATCACAGCCTGTCCGCACACACTTCCCCCGGACACACACGGAATTGCTGTAGGGCCTGCATTCTGTTCCATCGGTCACCTGAATAAGAGAAACACCTTAGCGGTGGGAAATACTGGCTCTGCATACGTGATTTCTTTGATAAAATCAAGTTTTAATTTGGGACTTTTAAGTTTGATTGGAATAGATTTTATATCAGAAACTAAACACCCAAAAAAAGAAAAATAAACAACGCCCCCCCTCCCTGCCCCACCCCCCACAAAAAAGCCATAGTTTCCAGGAGTGTTGAGTAGAAAATCTTTGCCGTATTGGTAGGAAGAACAACTGGGATAAATCAGGGCTATGCCCTTTCTTTCTTCTTTCTCTCTAGAGCTTAATCTGAATGTGTTAGGAGACCCAAGGTTCTCATCTCCATTTCTGGGTCTGCGATAAGTCCCCATGGTATAGTCTTGTCTTTCTATTGATAGAATATTTCACCCAGTATGTGGGACTGTTTCACCCAGTATGTGTCACTTGTGTGGAGAGAGGGACAGCAGGATTTGGGAAGGCTCAAGAATGTGGGCATCCTTTTTGGTTGCATACTTGTTATTACTGTCATAAAACTGAAAATCTACGCTGGACACGCACAGCCTTGTCATGTTGGAAAGCCTTCCCTATTGTGTGAAATGGTGAGATGCTGAAATAGAGATGTGAGCACGTATGCTCAGTTGCTTCAGTCGTGTCCAGCTCTTTGCAAACCCATGGTCCGTGGCCCAGCAGGCTCCTCTGTCCATGGGACGGTCCTGGCAAGAATACTGGAGTGGGTTGCCATGCCCTCCTCTGGGGATTGAACCCACTCAGCGTTCACCACTGAGCCACCAGGGAAGCCCCAAACAGAGACAAATTTGTGTAAAAAAAATGAGTCTGGGGAAGTCTGAGAAAAGTGCTTACTGGAAGAGACTGCATATTTTTGAAAAAAAGAATTAGCATATATTGAAAAAGGTAGTTATAAAATAGTATATATATATGATCTCTTAGTGGTTTGTGCATGTAAGTAATACACATAGTTATACAAATAAATGTACATATTTTGTATTTGTGTATAAACAAAACTCTTGTCATATATGTCTGTGAGTATATGAATATGTGGATGTGTGTTAATTGGGGTGGGATATTCCTCAACAGGTTAACAACTCTCTGGATGATTATATTTCCAGATGATGGTTTTTGCTTTTATTTTTTATATAATAAAGAAAATGTATTATTTTGCAATAAAAGATGAAATGTTTTAAAATGTACATAACTGGGACATTAACTTATTTTTCAATAATATGTCATAAATATCTGAAGATCTGTTACAGAGATGGTTTTAAATATCACATCTACTTACAAATTGGATAAACAGTATCTTAAGCCACTGCATAATGTTGATTGTGAGAACTGAAACTTCAGTAATTTAGAAAATGCTCTTCTTTGGAAAATAAAGGATAATTTCACATGCATAAATTATGATGCGTATATCTAGAGGGACATGGATTCATATTAAAAGTGCAGGACATTTTAAAGTCTCGGGCAGGGATAATGATGTTGACATCCTGCTTCATGAATCACCAATGGAATTCTTCAATAAAACATAGAAAAATAGAAAACTTTCTTGATTTATAGTCCCCTTTACAAATATAATTTGTGCTAAAAATATGGAAAAAGTATTCTTTTGAGAAGCAGTCATTCCATCTAGTAGGGAATACAAACTTTAAGTATCCTTTATATTTATCTTTGCTTCCCAGGTGGCTCAGTGGTAGAGAATCTGCCTGCCAGTGTAGGAGATGCAAGTTTGAACCCTTGGTAGGGAAGATCCTCTGGAGAAGGACATGGCAACACACTCTAGTATTCTTGGGAATCCCATGGACAGAGGAGCCTGATGGGCTACAGTCCATGGGGTTGCAAAGAGTCAGACACGACAAATTATAAATGTACCTAAGGAATACTATTTTGAAGTTAAGGTCACAACTCATCTTCTTGACAGAGTTACACTTTTTCAAAAAATAGCTTTTAAAACATTTACTTGTTCTGTTTACAAAACCCTTTTGATTCATTGTAGCAAGTTTGAAAACACAGAAATTACAGAGGTGAAAATAAAACCTTCCAAAATCTAGCCACCCCTCAAATAATGACTGTTTACATTTGGTATGTGCAGCCTCCATTCTACCAAATAATTTCCGCCAAGGGCACCCACTGTTTCTGGACAGTCTGTGAGCAGTTACCTTTGGAGAAAACACCACGTAGTAGCCAGTGCCCTTAGCTCTGCAGGTCAGTTTGCACACGTCTCCAGGCAAGACACCGGCATATTTGGGAACCCATTCCACAAATGTTTTGACTCCTTTTGCATCAGACTGATATCCATTTTTGGCCTCACACTGCTCATGACGAAAAGATTTACCTAAAAATAAAAAAAAAGCACATTATTACTCTGTTCTGAAACTCAGATACGTTCTTATTCATGTAAATACTCTCAAGGAGAAGATGCTAAATCTTTTTTTCTACAGTCTCTTGACACACCAGTGTTGAAGGATTTTTATCCACAAGCAATTATTTTTTCCTACTCCTAGAATACTCAACTGTTTATGATAATAATTTAAAAACCACTCATGTATTTGTACCTGATTTGCACACTCGTGGAAAGTGTGGAAGAAGATTAACAGAATATTTCTTCAGCCTCTCCTGTTGACGACTGCTAGAATAAAATCGTTGTTGTCTAGTTGCTAAGTCCTGCCTGGCTCTTTTGCAACCCCATGAACTGTAGCCCACCAGGCTCCTCTGTCCAGAGGATTTCCCAGGCAAGAATACTGGAGCCATTCCCTTCTCCAGGATCTTTCTGACCCAGGAATTGAACCCATGTCTCCTGGATAGGCAGGCAGACTCTTTACCACTGAGCCACCAAAGAAGCCCCAGAATACAAACTACACTTGACATATGGTCGTTGCTGACACTTGGGAGCAGCGTACCGTTAGCTGGGCAGGGCGTGACACTGCACGAGCGGTAGATAGCCCTCTTCCCTGTGCAGTAGCGGCCGTTGTTCCTGGGCGCCGGGTTATTGCAGTGGCGGTAGGCAAACTGCACTCCGCCCCCACAAGAGCGAGAACACTGGCCCCAGGACCCCCAGGACCCCCAGTTGCCATGGCTTGATGTCTAAAATAGAAAACAGGAGATATTTTACTTAGAAGGGTGGACAATTTTCAAAATGTACATTTAGAAATCACTTGTATGAAATGAGTCAGTGGAAATGTCATCGCAGGTAAAACATGATCATCTCTGAGCTTAACATGGTCATAGATGTTGAACACTCTGAAGTTGCAACGTGATTCCAATTCTAAACAATCCACCTTTTCTGCCCCCTGCCCCCCAGCACTAGAGGATCTGAATGGGTGTGCGCTTGGTCACTCATTCTTGTTCAACTCTTTGTGACCCCATGGACTGTAGCCCACCACAGGCTCCTCTCTCCATGGGATTATTCAGGCAAGAATACTGGGGTGGGTTGCCATTTCCTCCTCCAGGGCATCTTCCTGACTCAGGGATCAAACCTGTGTCTTCTGCATCTCCTGCACTGGTAGGGGCATTCTTTACCACTGAGCCACCTGAGAAGCCCAGAGGGTTTGAGTACTTCACCTGAAGTACTGAGCATGCTGCAAGGACCTTCTGTGTATTTCTGTCAGTCACCACCGAATCATGGTTCACTTTGTGTCCACTCTGACTTTGCATCTTTAAAGAACTGTGTGATGCTAAAGAAGCTGCATGATCCCAGGTTGACTACTCTTCCATCGTTTCTCCCTCTTGAGCGCTCAAGTTCTGCAGTCCCTTTGCAGACATCACACAGCCCATCTGTCACATGTAAACGTATCTGACCCGAGCTTGGCTTCATAACACCCAGTAGAAAGGAAACAGGACAGATACTAACAGCACCCAATCACAGGGACCAACACCACAGGGAATGAAGAGCCCTGTTATGACATCCCAGGTTGATTCCTCTGGAAACACTGCAGCAGGAAGCCGAGACGCCAGAAGGAAAATATTAGTAACTCTTTTGTCAGGGACATTCTTGAAGAACCTCCTCTGGTTGCATGGTTCATGGTGTCTATGTCAGGGTATCTGAGACTGGTAGCTTGGGTGGTAAGTCTTGAAAGGAATAAGCAATGAGCACATGGCAAAGGTCTTCCAGGGACTCTGAAAATGTTGCAAGTGCTGCTGCTGCTGCTAAGTCGCTTCAGTCGTGTCTGACTCTGTGAGACCCCATAGACAGCAGCCCACTAGGCTCCTCTGTCCCTGGGATTCTCCAGGCAAGAATGCTGGAGTGGGTTGCCATTTCCTTCTCCAATGCGTGAAAGTGAAAAGTGAAAGTAAAGTCGCTCAGTCGTGCCCGACTCTTAGCGACCCCATGGACTGCAGCCTACCAGGCTCCTCTGTCCCTGGGATTCTTCAGGCAAGAGTACTGGAGTGGGCTGCCATTGCCTTCTCTGGTTGCAGGTGAGAAGGAACCAGTGCTTTGCTTGACAATGAAGGTGGTGGGAGCTGACCTGAAGCTGGACTGGGTGTACAGAGAGGGAGGTCTGGTGCCTTCCTGCAGCAGGTGTGGCTACTTTAGTTCCTGACGTTAGATGACTTGCCATTGCCTCAGATGGTTAAAGAATCCGTCTGCAAGGTGGGAGGCCCAGGTTTGATCCCTGGGTTGGGAAGATCGCCTGAGGAACAAAATGGCAACCCACTCCAGTGGGTTGCCTGGAGAATCCCACGGACAGAGGAGCTTAGCGGGTTGTAGTCCATGGGTTTGCAGAGTCGGACAGGACTGAGTGACTAAGCATGCAGCAGGCACACCATGAGGGGGAACAGGACCGTTTTGGAGCTGACCAAGTATGCCTGAGGATCATCTGTCAGCTCTCCTGTGAGTCCCTTCCTGAATTTAAACAAATGTATTCCAATAACTTGAAGAGCAGTTTGAAAGCAAACTCCCAAGTGGTGACTCAGGGGCCCTACTTGTGGTCGCAATGAGACAGAATCTGGGCTCTCTACTTATTTATTACTGGGTATAACCCGAGACTGGCATTTTCTCCAGTAATTGACAGCTGAGGATGATTCCTGCAGGTAAAAGAGGAAGTGGTAAATAGATCCCTCAAGGAAAAATATTTTAACTAGGAAACAGAGCCTTCTGGGGACAGTCCCCTCCACATGTCACAGGAATGTACTTCAGCCCTTGAGGCTCCGGGGCTTGCGTGACAAGAAAAGCACTTACCGAGTAATATTTTTTCTTGGTTTTGTCCACACACTTGCCCTGCAGGCAGATCCTCCCTTTCCCACATGGCGTTCCTTCCACGGCCGGCAGCTTCTTGGTCAGACACACCATTTGGCCCTGACGCACCACGGCACACCAGAGGCGGGCACACACGTCCATGCCAGGACACACCGAGTACTCTGGTCCGAAGGTCAGGTTGCACTGCTGGCTGGCATCGTAGGTCTGGCCCGGGAGCTCCTCAGGCCCCGGAATCTGTTTGCGTGGTAGGTCCAGCAAACAGTTACCTACAAGAACAACCAAGATTGGCCACTGTTCTGCATTTCTGTTTCCAACTTTGAAAATGATGGATCTAAAGAAGCAAGACTCCGGTTGGTGTGGAGACACATTGCATCCACAGATCCCCGGCGAGGGGACTCTCTGGACGAGGCTGAGCACCTCCATGAACTCGCCAACACCCACCAGGATTTCTGATGGATGATGTGCCCTGGGGTATCCATAATGATGGTATCATAATGATGGCAGTGAATTTTATTTGATTAAATGAAATTTTGCAATAATTAGTTGTGAAAATAACCATCGTGCTAAGGGACTAAAAGAAACTGGGATGGACCTAGCAGAAATAAGAAAGTGGGTATAATAACAATGTGTGTGCTGTGTGCTAAGTCACTTCAATCATGTCTCACTCTTTGCGACCCCATGGACTGTAGCCCGCCAGGCTCCTCTGTCCATGGGATTCTCCAGGCAAGAATACAGGAGTGGGTTGCCATGCCCTCCTCCAGGGGAGCTTCCCGACCCAGAGATCCAGCCGTGTCTCTTCTGTCTCCTGCACTGGCAGGTGGGTTCTTTACCACTAGTGCCACCTAGGTGTTACAACAGCAAAAACAACAATAACAATAAAGCTATGTTCACAACTTTGAGAAACAGAGTTTGTCCTTGCGCCCTTTCTATGCCTCTTTGTCCACTACCAACCCCAGTTCTTATCTCTTTTTCTTGCACTCATCCCCCATCCATGTTACCTTTCCATTAATTCCATAAATAAAGAACACTGGTCATTGCTGCACTCAGTAAGCATCTGCTTAGCATGTATTGTGTTCTACCAAACATACCAGATATTTGGAAATACAGAAAAATGACCCAGATCCACCCCTCAAGGGCTCCTGATAAACTGAAGGAAGCAAAGTAAGTCAAGTCTTTCTCTTAGACTGAAAGAATTTTAATGAGGAGCTTTCAGGCACCACGCATTGGAGCAGTGGGAAAAGAAAGGAAAATATCTCTGATAACTTGGGACTGAGCCCATTTTGTCACTCTTCACCTCCTTTTCTCCCCTTTGTGTTGGTTGTTGAGTGCAGTTGGTATTTGTTGGGTCTTTGGAGTACACAGTGATGGGGGGATCAGACAGGGAGTGGGGACTCAGTAGAAGCTGACACATAGACTGTGCAAACTCAGAAGCTAAAATACACCTTGCCTTCCCCAGAAAGCTTCCTTAAGAAATTCCTTCTGAGTGAGTTAACTCCGTTAATTTCCTCAGTTTGTATAGGAGCTTACATATTGTCTATCAGTTTCAGTATTTTTCTATTTACTTGATTTTAGGATTTACACACTGACTGCTACTGAACAAACTTGCAACAAATTGCAACGAATGAACTTCTTGGCCAACACAACAGAATCTGCTATGTAGAATTCTCCTAAAGATTGAATAAACTGATACATTTAAAGAACTGAAAACAGTGTTGTGCTAAGTCAGTTCAGTCGTGTCCAACTCTTTGTGACCCCATGGACTGCAGCTTACCAGACTCCTCCATCCATGGGTTTTTCCAGGCAAGAGTACTGGAGTGGGGTGCCATGGCCTTCTCTGACACACTGATTATTTACACACTAAAAATGATGAATATTTGTTATACACTGACACTCTTTTTGGATTTCCCTGGTGGTGCAAAAGGTTAAAGAATTCACCTGCAATGCAGGAGACCCAGGTTTGGTCCCTGGGTTGGGAAGATCCCCTGCAGATGGGAATGGCAACCCACTCTAGTATTCTTGCCTGTACAATTCCATGGACAGAGGAGCCTGGTGGGCTACAGTCCACAGGGTCACAAAGAGTCAGACAGGAATGAAGTGACTTAGCTGGACATTCTTTTCAGTTGTTTAAATGTATCAGTTTATTCAATGTTTAGGAGAATTCTACATAGCAGATTCTTTTGTGTTGGCCAAGAAGTTCATTCTTTTTTTTCCATAGATGTTATGGAAAAACTGAAACAGAATTTTTGGTCAACTCAAGTATTATTTTCTTTATTTTGCAGATAAGGAAACCGAGGAACTTGAAGACCTAAGGATCAGTTACCTAAGATTTCATAGCTATTAAGGCTTTGTGCTCAGACCCTGCTCTTCTCACCATATACAAACCTGACTCTGCTTACCATGTGGACAGGCTGCTTATTTTATTGCTAAAGGGCAGACATGTGTACGAATCCTTTAAACAGTAACACCAGGCCTAATGGTAGAAACACCCGGTCTAAAGTCTAATTCTGGCAAAACACTAAATGGCTGAGTGTTCTTGGCCAAATTAGTTCACCATCCCTAATTTATTTTCAAGATCTATGAAATGTTGATTTTCTCACTGTGACACTGGAGGGGCAAAATTAGCTCACAGAGCTATTAAGCGGTGATCAGAAAAACATAAAACAATCATACTGGTACTATGCCCAACATATTTAACATTTCAGATTTATTTCGAGTTATTCTTTTTATCCAACAAAAGAAACCATGTTTAAATCCTATTTTCCACTGAGAAATGGAATATTCAGCACATTTTAAGTACACTACAAATGTTTTTACAACTACGCTCAAGTTTCTTCAAAGCGAATACCTTGAAATTTGTCAATCTGTGATGGAGGCATTATATGAAAATGAATAAAGAGCAAAGTTCCTATTTAACTTCTAAGCCAGAACTTTTGAAGAGGTAAAGCTTTTTAAGGCAGGCCAGAAAAAGCATTAAAACCTCCTATCCAGCCAAATAGAACTTTGGGAGGAAAACATCAAGTTAAAAGAAAAACATCAACAGCAAGTCAATAGAAGGAATGATAGTAAAACCTCACTAAGCTTTGTTTAGAAGATAAAGTGAGATGAGGCCCTTTGGACTCGAGGAAAAGCATTATCTTCCTTGCTACATAAAAAAGAGCCTTGTGTAAAGCAGAGAATGCTTAGTGGATTGATGATGGTAGAAGACCGTCAACAGATTTCTGAGGCATCAAGAATGCTTTCCAGATCTTCAAAAGTACTGTTTGACGAATCTTTTTTTTCACTGAAAATCACAGACTGTAACACTGGGTAACAAAATATCAGCTGGTAAGTGTTTAACATGCGTGGGTACCTGTGGCATGGGTCGACAGTGCTTTTCCCCAAGTCAAAACAACGCATCACCTCCCCAGGGATACATCACTGACACCCTTTCAACCTCCCTGGCAGATGACTCGTGAAAAGAAATGGACAAGGCAATTGGAAATTGACTTACAACAAAGGAGGCTTGAAGATGTGGTACGTCTTTGTTTAAGCTCATGTATGCCTCCTGCTCAGCCGTGTCTGACTGCTTGCCACCCTTTGAACTGTAGCTGGCCAGGCTCCTCTGTCTGCGGGAGTTTTCAGGCAAGAATACTGGAGTGGGTTGCCAATTCCTTCTCCAGGAGAATCTTGCTGACCCAGGGATCGAACCTGTGTCTCCTGTGTCTCCCGCATGGCAGGTGGATTCTTTACCCACTGAGCCATAACATATTTGCTTGACTATTAAAAAAAAAAACAAACATACTTAGCTCTGTGGTTTTCCCTTAGAGGTCATTTGGAGATGAGCTGTTCTTGCTTAAAAAAAAAGCTTTATTCAGATATGCCTTTTACTTAAGACTTTAATGTTCTCAGCATCAGGATTTGTTGCTGCATTAGCTTCTGATAACACTGAAATCTACAGCCGATCGATTTCATCTATATGTTGACATGTCGTTTGGCGGTAAAATAGGTATAGACAGCACTACCAAATGGCAGACTGGTGCCAGGGAAGAAGAATAAAAAAATCAAAATACAGTTTGATTCTGAAGCTCATGATATGAAATATTTAAGATCTGAGTAACAGTGGATTGGATATACATCTTTCATCTAAAAAAAATGTGTACAATTTGAGGAGGGGTTAGCAAGGAAATTGACCAGTCTTTAATACCGTTTATATTGACCTCTAAAAGTGTTCAGTCTATTGCTGACTTTTCTTAATCTCTATTACTTTTATTCTCAACCAAATCTTTAAGTATTTTAAGATTTATCTTAGCCTGAAATCCTATCTGGACTTCGCTGCCAACATTTTGTCTATTTTGCTCCATAAAATTGCAAAGTTCTTTTTCCCTTTTCTTTCCCCATCTCTTTTTCTTCCTTCTTTCCTTTTGTCTTAACATTCTGTGTAAAGCCAATGAAAATGTGTGCATATTGCAAATTTGTTTTCACTATCCATGTTAAATTAAATGCTTTAAGTAAGGTGAAAAGTTTAAAAAATAAGACTTAGTGATTTGCAATGAACAAATAAAGGGAATAATGTGGTCATATCCCATGGCCATAAAGTACACTTTTGGGTGATGGAAGGTATGCCAGGTCTCCAGGAAATAGAGCAGAAAAATCTTTCTTTTTAATATCTGACTGGTGTCACTATCTTTCATATTAATGATTAATGAAAATTATCAGATGAAGGTTGGTTGTTCTTTTTCTCCCCACCCTCCCCCATTTCTAGCACTGTAGTTATTTCTGTCTTCTCTTCCTTTTCAATACACACAATGAAATTAAGAATTGACCCAAACAGAGAATTCCCTGGTGGCCAAGTGGTTAGGATTTCATGCTTCCACTGGCAGGGGCCTGGATTGGAGCCCTGGTCAGTGAACCAAGATCCTGCAAACCAAGTAGAGCACGCACACACACACACACACACACACACACACACACACACACACACACTGGCCCAAATATTCTTGGCCTAGGAGAAATAAATTAATATTCTTAATGAAACATTCAAAGAACCCTCATAACACTCATTTCTTTATCATCATTTCCCTGGTCTTGCAAATCTTCTTCGAAGTCTTTATTTGAATGTCTAACATTAAAAGAGACACTGATGCATCATGGGTTCAGTGATGAATAAACTAACTTGTTGCTTGTTGTTTAGTCCCTAAGTTGTTTCTGACCCTTTTGTGACCCTGTGAACTGTAGCCTGCCAGGCTCCTTTGTCTATAGGATTTCCCAGGCAAGAGTATTGGAGTGGGTTGCCATTTCCTTCTCCAGGGAATCTTCCTGACCCAGGGATCAAACCTACATCTCTTGCATTGGCAGGAGGATTCTTTACCACTGAGTCAGTGACTCAGTAGTCAGTTGCTCAGCCTATAGCCCTCTAGGCTCCTCTGTCCATGGGATTCTCCAGGCAAGAATACTGGAGTGGATTGTCATTCCCTTCTCTAGCAGACCTTCCCGACCCAGGGATCAAACCCAGGTCTCCTGCATTGCAGGCAGATTCTTTACCATTTAAGCTAAAGGGAAATCACTAGGGAAGCCCTTAAACTAACTTGGGCAATGACAAAGGCACAGTCATTACTGTGCCAGAGTAATTCAAAGTGATTCATGAGATCTGTTTGTGAAACTGAGAAGCATTAGCACACTGTTTAGCAGATGTTAGGCCAGGGAAATTTCGATTAAAAATTCTCTGTATTTGAGGATGAAGATTAGCTTTATAAACAGGTCACTGTGGACTTAAAATTCATGTCTTACTTGCAGACTCTGTTAAAGAACATATTTACTTTGAAAAATCAAGAGGCTACCCTAGTGGGCTTTGAATTTCATATGACCTTAAAAACCAAATGTTAAGATCATATTACGACCTCTACTGTCTATACTTACAAAGGGTTAAGAGAATGGCTTTTTAATACCACTTTTTCTCCAAAGTTGTGTGTTCAGTAAGAGGCTGCGAATTAGTTCTTTAAATATGAATTTTTCAGAGATGTCTATAGCTTTTCCTTAGCAGCCTGTGTCTTGGGTGTGCTTGAGTTGTATCTGCTTTGGCAGTGGCCCTTTCTCATCACCTGGCACTGGGGACTCAGTGATCCAGAGGACACGGCTATTATTTTTGGCTTCAAGATTATTAAGCATTTGAGAAAGGAAATTTAATAACTTGCTTTTGCTAAGCAATTTCTCTGCCAGTGCTTACCTTTATTTTTGAGGATCATACTCCTAAGCCAATTTGCCTAGAGCTAGGCTGTATAAACACTGCAGAAAGTTACAAGTATCTTGGCCAGGCTGGGGTTGTGGGTCCCCCATAAGACATGACTTCTTCCTTTCTGAATCAGAAATTTGCAGGCCCAGTTATTTTAGAGTGTGCAAACTGAATTGTCAGTCATAACCTAATTGCTGTGCATTTCTTGTTGGAACTACATCAGAAAGCACTCAATATTAATAAATTTAAATTTGGCAGTGGTAGAGTGCTACACATGTCTAGCTACTTATGGCTACTAATTTTAAAAACAAATGATACAAATTAAGTTGTACCCTACGAACTCATTTCTCCAGCATTGCTGGAGGTGGGAAGGAGACAGGTAAGCAATTCTATAAATGGATTTTCTAGGTACTCTGCATGTGTGTGTGCTAAGTCGCTTAGTTGTGTTTGACTCTTTGTGACCCCATGGACTGTAGCCCACAAGGCTCCTCTGTCCATAGGATTCTCGAGGCAAGAATACTGGAGCGGGTTGCCATTTCCTCCTCCAGGGGATCTTCCCAACCCAGGAATCGAACCCGGGTCTCCTGCATTTCAGGCAGATTCTTTACCGACTGAGCTATGAGGGAAGCCCTAAATTGTTAGTGGCCTAGAAAATCAGAACAGAAAAACAGAAACATTTCATTCCTACTGCATGTGAACGAATGGGCTCTGCATGCAAATAGTAGATGGAAAAGGAAGGTTTGATGATATGGTTTCATGACATCAGCTTAGTCTTCTAACAAAGATGTGTGTTTGTTTGCTTTTGTTTGTCTTTCCACTGCCTTAGGCTTTGACAGTCCCCTTGATTCTCTCCTAAGCTCTGAAGTTGAAATGTCAGAACGGCCACCATCTCAAAATCCCGCTGACTAATTCCTGTCACCACACTCTCAGTTGAACTGACCGAAGTCAGTTTTTGGTTGCACCCTAAAAGTTATTAAGGTATTTAAAGTGACGCTTAAATGACAGTGCTACATAGAGTATTGTAGCTTCGATTCTGTATCTGTTTTTCAATGAATGCTTCCCTGGTGGCTCAGCGGTAAAGAATCCGCATTTGACACAGGAGACTTGGGTTTGACCCCTGGATCGGGAAGATCCCCTGGAGAAGGGAATTGCTATCCATTTCAGTATTGTTGCTGGGATAATCCCATGGACAGAGGAACCTGGTGGGCTACAGTCCATGGGGTTGCAAAGAGTCAGACATGACTGAGCATGCATAGGTTAGGTTTGAAATGAATATAATTGATCTTGTCACTGTGTCACAGCTACAGTGTCTTTCTTAGACCCTCATCATAAAATCAGTTTTCTTTTGGTGGGCAGAGCGGGGTTGAAGTGTTAGCTAAAACACAAAACTGCTTACTCAACATTCAAAGGTGAAAGAGTCTAGGTTTTGATGAAACGAATGAATGAATGACTATATTATGAGAATTTCCTGTCCAACAAATATTGGTAATGAAATTTATTTATTTACTTAACATATAGATGGGAAAGTTAGATAAGATTTTCTCAGTGCAAATGAATGAGATCTAATTCTAGTAAAAGTACGGTTTGGTGGTTATCTACCAGGATATCCTTTGGAGCAGATGCAGAAAGATGTATAAAATTTGTTGTAAAAATTTTAAAAATCTGAGTGTAGACTCTTTTAAATACAGAAATGAGATTTAGAAGGTGAAAACAATACTGGAAGCATCTTTACTGCATGGAAAGTAAAATCATGAATTCCACAAACATGAAATAAATGAATCATTCCAGAAATATGGCAATAAGGAACAAGATTTTGCACAGCATTGTAATTAGCTGACCTAATACTTATACAGGAAAAAAAAAAAGTTGGTCCCATTTTAGCCATAAGTATTTGCTGCCTTAGCAACTAAATCTGTTCATTTAGTGATTCAAAGTTTAGCTCAACCTTTTGGAATGTGTAATGTGGGATTCTAAAATAAAATTTTAATGTTATTCCATATTCACAAAAGCTGAAAAAAAAACCAGTAAAAGTAACAATAAGAGTAGAAACTAAGATTCCACCTAAGAAGAAATGTTGTTAGATATGGACTTGATCAATGTAGGTAGGCAGATAATTAGGTAAGCATTCATCTCAGGACTCTCTGCTTTTACTCAGCATTTTAAACTGAGCTAACTAAATTACCACTTTATTATTAGTCTAGGATAAACCTAACACATCGATTCTTGAAATTGTTTCTAAATCTTTGAGATATTAGGCCATCTTTTCAACTAACAAAGAACATTTATTTTGTGTTAAGAGAAATTTTAAAGCAAGCTGGGTAGGTACTGTTTTCAGGAACAGGAAATTTAAATAGTCACAAGGAGCTAAAGCATTATCAATTCACTATTAACATAGCAAAAATGAGTTTGTGAACATTTTGGCGACAACAAAAGGCTATATAGTAGAATTTCCTTTTGTCTGAAAAGAACTGAATTTACTAATTGTCTTGTAATTATGTAGCCAAAGCTCAAGATGGCAAACTCACTAAGAAATTACAAAAATATCAAGCTATAATTGCTGTGGAACTAGGGGGAAACAGTTACCCCAGATTCTCTTTATCCAGCTTTGAACCATATCCTGAGATAAATTTGTGAACAATTATCATGATCAAGAACTTCTAAAAAAAAAAAAAAAAAAAGAACTTCTGTCCCACTTACTTCAACCATCAGTTTTAGAAAGAAAAAGGAATGGGAATGTGTCCATTCAGGTGGCACAGAGGGTAAAGAATCTGCCTGCAACTCAGGAGATGCAGGAGAGGTGGGTTCAGTCCCTGGGTTGTGAAGATCCCCTGGAGAAGGAAATAGCAACCTACTCCAATATTCTTGCCTGGAGAACCCCATGGACAGAGAAGCCTGGTGGGTTACAGTCCAAAGGGTCGCAAAAATGTCCATAGTGTCAAAGAGTAGGAACGGACTGAAGTGACTGAGCACGCACACATGTAATATAAGAAACTTGAACTCTGTGGTCTCTGAAAATCTCTTCCAAATTTATCTCATCTATTCGCCTGTTTCCAGTATTTTAAGGTAACAGGGATGCTAGGAAATTAGCAATAGCTTGTTTCAAAGATTACTTCAGGGCCAGAATTTATTACTTCTAAAAACTGTGACTTCCTTGGTATTTTGATAGAATTTACAGCACTAATCCTAGATTTAATAGACCTTAATAAAGTATGCTGTGCTCTTGAACTCCATTTAGAGGATAAAGCCAAAGATTTTCTTTTGAAGTTCTTAAACTGTTTTCTCACAGTTCAGATTGATTTTCTATTTCTGTTTCTGAAGCTTTTACTCCACTTTCAGGAAAACGGGCTGCCAGGGTGAAGCCAAGTCTTGTAGTGAATGTAGACCTATAGAGCTTCCTTTCTTGGTTTTATGCTGCCAGAAAGAGAATCTGACAGAATTGTCACTTACATTCTAACCATACCTTTGTAATAAGCATGTAACAAATAATTCTGAGAGTCCTATTAATAACAGGGAAATGAGATATATGCCAACATTCTCACAGGAGGCTGGTGTGGTGAAAGAGGGAATAAAAGCCAGGCTTTCAGGGCACTAGCGAGGCCTTCTGTGTGGTCTCCCACATTGCTTCTCTTTGAACTTGGCAATTCAAAAGCAAAAAATACCATGGCTATAATGCCACCAAGGATGTTGGCATTCCATACCAGTAGACAGACCCCCTTGTTCCTTTTCCTGACACTGTCTCAGCAACCATTGTCTTGGAGGGCAAGGTGAACACCAGGAGGATACAATGAGGTGTTGTTTCTGAGCCTGTGGAACTGTACCTACCGTGGCCATCATCCAGAAATTCTGTGATGGTGGCTGAGGTGCATTTGGACCAGGGTTTGGATGCGTCAATGCTGGTTAGGATGGAAGACATTAAGCGCTTATCTTCCGTGGAGCCGAAATTTTCTTCACAGAATTTGGAATCGTCATGGGAGAGGCCAAGCAGATGTCCTAAAAGACAGGATAGATGAAATGCAAATAATGAGTGATTTTTGCACATCTACTTTTCTGTGGCAATTAAACTAGCACTTGACTCTTCTCTTCCCAATTGTACATGAGTTCATTTTAACTGCTTTTTCACACAGAGACTGGACTCCCCCTAGGGAAATTAAAGCTGCATGTCATCAGAGTGGTCACTTTTGGTGAATATTCTGGGGAAAAGTGAAAAATTACACAAGACGAGATGTTCCCATAATCCATCTGGATCACACATGCTCAAGAATATGCAGAAACAGACCTTATTTAGAATCTAGAATTTGCAAGGCAACTGTGGGATTATGTCATAGTCCTCACAACATATTATTTTGAATGCTTGTTAATTTTCCATCTTCTGTGCTCAACTATAAGCCCCATGAGATCAGAGAGCATTCCCTACCCCCCCCCCCCCCACCACTCTCCACCAGCCACTGCTGGAAAATCTATATTTAACTCAATGTTCTGCAAGTTACAAACACTTAATACATGGTATTTGAAGGTCAGGGACTTCCATTTTCTTGGCCACATAAATAGGTAGCCAAATAAGAGATGACTAGAAGAGAAAAGAAAGAAGTGAACTTAGTAACTTCCTGGTTTCATGCAAATGTTAGCTTGCTTCACTCTTTCATTTCTTTCAGTTATTCAGTGAGTTGTGAATGTTCGCTAGTTCCGCAAGTAAATGGTATATCTTGAGGATATACCCATTTGCATTTAAGAAATGTCTAAAGCACCAATATGACTCTCACCAAGTGTTAGCCCTTGGAGAGAAAACAAATGCTAAGAAGGGAAGTGACTGTCTAAAACCACTCAGGTGGTGTTTGTGCTTAAGTTTACCAAACACACTCTCTGTGACCCCACACTGGTGCTCCCGTTCTACCATCCTAGGTATTATTCCACAGAGTACATAAGCCCATTCTTACAATGTGACTAAATTTTTTTATTACATAGGATTAATTTTTTCACATAGTCTAAACGTATAATACATTCTACAATACATTTAAAATACTGTGTTTTTTTTTTAATTGGGGGATAATTGCTTTACAATGATCTGTTGGTTTCCGCCATACAGCAATGTGAATCAGCTATAAGTACACATATATCCACTCCCTCTTGAGCTTCCCTCCCACCCTCCTATCTCACTCCTCTAGGTCATCACAGAGCACCACCCTGAGCTCCCTGTAGTTATACAACAACTTCCCACTAGCTATCTAGTTTACACATGGTGGTGCATATACTTCAGTGGTAAAATTCAGATTGGAGAGATTCTAAATAGTAAACAAGACATTCTAGTAGTGTTTTTTGCAAAGCTTTTTAAAACCCTACACAAACCACCAAAAAAAAAAAAAAAAAAAGAAAAGAAAAAAAGTGGAAAATACCATAGAAAAGTGATTACTGCATTCTCCTTGGGTTCCTGAATACCAAAGGCAGGAACTTTGGCCATTCTGCCAAGAAAAAGTCCAGTGTGCAGCAGTAAAACCCAGCAGAGATGAAATTTTTCACGCCAAATTCCAACTACTTGGGGCCAACTTGTTAAATCACTAACACCTCATAATAAAATTGTCCACTGAGCAGCTGGTTGCTGTTGTGGTTGAAATTAAGTGGCCAGGGCTCAGTGACCTTCTAAGCTTTGCATTTTGATGCTATTTATACAGTTATTTACTTCAATAGCATTTACTCAGCTAGTTAGTTCTCTGCGGGAAACCCTCTTACCACCACTCACGTTCTATTTGGTCAGCAGCATAAACTCACAGCATAGTTCATAAAATATCTTCCAAACAATATGCAAAAGAAGATTGGCAGGAGCTCGTCCAAGTTTTGGGTGGTATGTTGAGTTTCACCGCACCCACAGAAAAATAGTACCTTTCATTCACATCCTATTCAAAACTGCTAAAAGTTACTTAGTACATCAAATACTTGTTGAGAATGTAGAAAAGTTTATCAGTGAACATTGTGGGATTAGTGTGGAGGTTTCACACTTGAGTTTTTCCCCCCGGCATAGTAGAGAAAGTGGCCCAAGGGAACCTCTGTATTATGAATCTAGGTTTTGTACTTCAAAAAATGTGATTTTTTCACTCTATTTCATAAGACATTTATATTTATTTAATGGAGAAATGGTGGCTTAGACAGTAAAGAATTTGCCTGCAGTGCAGGAGACCCGGATCGGATCCCTGGGTTGGGAAGATCCCCCGGAGAAGGGAATGGCTACCTCACTCCTGTATTTTTGCCTGGAAGTTCCATGAACAGACGAGCCTGGTGGACTACAGTTCATTAGGTCACAAAGAGTTAGACACAACTAAGTGACTAGCACTTTCAATGGAATAATAGTCTTTTCCTCCAAATACTATTCATATGCATGTGTATTATTGCCTCAAGAGATACTCACTTCATCTGGATGCTATACTTTAGATATTTCATTTAAATACAAGCCACATGGTAGACACCAAATTCACTTTGAGGGGCCAAGGAAACTACCTCTATTTTTTTCTTTTATACATAATGGTGATGTCTATGTGCTAAATATCAATTATGAAAGCAAAGCAATTTATTTTAAGAAGCTCTGGTCTTTTTAAATGAATCTTTTTGGCAGACTCTTTGGCCTCTGAATTGCTAATTTATCCATGTGATAACTTGTTGCTGAAGACACAGGTATACGGTCATTAGAAAAGACAGCTACTCTGGACATGAACAGATCAGAGGTCCACTTTGGCAAGAGCTGAATGGAGAAGTGAATTTTATAAGATCTCCCAGAGTCAGTCAGAAAGGGACTGCTTGCGGGTCAACTGAGAGAGACAGATTCCTTGGAGCGAGGATGAATGTTCTGTTCTCCGTGAAGAAAGCCTGTCAGCTGGCTAGGAGAGGAATGCTCTCCCCAGGACAAGGAGAATCACGGGCGATGTGAAGACCGTTTCAGCACCCAGAGAAACAGGCAGCCAGTGCCACAGGAGCTGGATCCAGAGCACAGCGAGAGAGACCCACGTGACTTCCCTTCAGAAGCTGGAGAGGGACTGAAATGGAAGAACAATGTGCGGGATGTCTGGACAGTCTTCAGGAGAGACGTGACAGGCATACTAAAGTCTGCGGACAGCCAAAGAAATGGCATTCTCAAATGTGATTCCCCTCATCATTAAGCTAGAACACCTAACGTCAGCCTGAAATCACCCTGTGTCTTTGAGCCCTAGAGTGCCAAGATACAAATAAAAGCATAAGTTATTTTCTAGGGACACTCATATTAGAAACCACATGCTTATTAACAGAGAAAAGCCTGGAACCTAGGAAATTTCGAATGTTCTGTCGCAACTGACAACAACACATTTTAAGTAGATGTTGTGAAGGGCTTGACCAGAATTTATCATGATGTCACCGATGGCCTTTTCCAGCGAGAATCTGTTCCTAAATCATCCAAAGAGATGTGCAAAATGACAGGCATGGATTAGAGAGTAATCGCTTCTCCCACAAGCAGCCTTGAGCAGGATTAGTGAAGCTGAGATTTAAACACATGTGCCCCAGAGGACAAAACAGTGTCAGGGAAAATGTTGACATCTCCTAAAATAATGTACTGTTTTCATCAAAAGGATTTTTTATGATGAGTTTTTTGAGCAATGCAAACCAGAGTTAGATGAAGGGTGGGCTTTCAGGTGGAGCTGGTGGTAAAGAACCTGCTTGTCAATGCAGGAAATAGAAGAGATGCACGTTCAATCCCTGCATCAGGAAGATCCTCTGGAATAGGAAATGGCAACCCACTCCAGTAATCTTGCTTGGGAAAATCCATGGATGGAGGAGCCTGGCAGGCTACAGTCCATAGAGTCTCACAGAGTTGGACACAACTGAAGTGACTTAGCATAAGATCGAGAAGGAGTCCGGGAGATAGGATCCAGAAAGTCACAGAGAAAGGCAGTTCTTTCCCTTAGAAAGACATAGATACTTCTTTCTCTAGGCCAAGTATGGGAAAGAGTGAATTCAAGATTCAAGGCAGTTTTGAAAGGTAAGGGAAGAGATTTGAGGAAGTTCTACCAAGCTCCTTTACTAAAACAGGATGTGAAAAATCCTAGTGAGGGGGCAAGGCTGATATGGATTAAGGACCACAATTCAAGATCTGGGTTTAAAGGAGAGGTTCCAAAGTCTTGCTTCAGGGAAGCATTAGCATTTGTATACGGAACCATTTGTAATCAGTAGACGTGCAAAACATTGAAGAGCAGTTTGTTTGCCTTAACTAAGTTAAGCACCCTATTTACAATGCTATCTTTCTTTGTGAATCTTTAATTCTTGAGTGATGTAATTGGGAGCCACTTCTCACGTAAAATCCCAACACAGTTACAGACCAAACACTTAGGCAGTGGGTGAGTTTGTTAATGGCATTCATACACTAAATTTCTTAAAAAAGTATTACAGAAGTCAGAGTGAAATTTACAGTGATGTGGGGGTCCAATTCATTATTTTCCCAAGTGATGCAGCCCTTACAACTGTATCTTGATGTTTGAAATCATTAGTAAAAATCCAGGTGTAAATTATAAGGGCTTCTGTAGAAAATACCCATCTATTCTTAACAGATATTAAACCATGTCATAAACGTGACAGTCCTGCTAATGAGTGCCCATCATACAAAGTAACCTCAGGGAAGAGTTTATTTGAATTATGTAGAGGAAATGAGTTTCGGGTAAATTATGTCAAAGCAAAGTCTGTAGGGTAAGAGTCTGAGTTATAAGTGTTAGTTCAGAAACAGCAAACTATTAGTCACCTGGTAACTTTTTTTTGGACAACAATCATTTTTTAAAATTGGTACATAGGCAGAATTTCATTAAATCAATTTCATCTTGGATATTTACAATGTAGATTTTAAATAGCATCTTGCCTCCTTAAATTCATGCATGAATTTGGTGTCAGAAAATCCAAAATAAGGGACACCCTGGTGAAGACACATTACAGGAAAATGCTGGTTTAGCTTCTTATTCAACTCAGGTATTACTGTACAACCAGGGCTGATTTATAATATTAACCTCAGGAAGGAAATCGGGTTGTTTTTCTAAACTTTGGTCTGTAAATTAAACAGAACTTCAAGCTCTTGTGTCCTGACCCCAAACCGGCCAATAGGCAAGGGGCCACAGCATCACATCCTAAAAAAATGTCACAAAAAGCTCTGTCATGTGTTTACTTAAGAAAGCCTTGCTCATGAAGCATCTGTTTCTTAATGAGGTCATGTTTTTATTTTTACCTAATTTTCCAGCTGGGATTATTAAGGTTCAGGAAGGTCTTGGCAGGGGTTGGAAAGGGAGTCAAAAACTCACAGGGCATCAGGACCTAGAATCCTTGGTGAAGGAAACCAGGAGCCCCAATAATTGGATCCTACACATCTATTCAAATGCAAATCCTTAAGAGAAGTGATAAAACTCTTAAACTCCCATTTAAAAACATTTGTGTTAGTTACCCAGACCTGTCTAACTCTTTGTGATCCCATGGATTGTAGCCTGCCAAGGTTCTCTGTCCATGGAATTCTCCAGGCAAGAATACTGGACTGGGTAGCTATTCCCTTCTCCAGGGGGTCTTCCTGACTCAGGGACTGAACCTGGGTCTCCGGCATTGGCAGGCAGATTCTTTACCATCTAAGCCACTAGGGAAGCCCTAAACACAAATGCTAAATGTTATATCAGTGATGTAATTTAGAAGGAAGAAAATAAATTTTTTTCACCTTATAAATAGCTGTGTCAATATCCTTCTGATTCAAATTCAAGACTATCTTTCAAAAGGGACCCTAACAAGCCATTCTAGCATAGCATCCAAATTTTGGGCTCTGGAGCCAGACAAACTGGATTTAACTTTTCCCCAAGCAGTATACCTAGTTGTTGACCTTAGATCAGTTTAGAGACTTCTCTGTGTGTCAGCATCCTCCTTTCTTGGGTGACTCATTAATAGTACTCACCTCATGGGATTTTGTGAGGCTTTAAGGATATAAAAGTTGCAAAGTGCTTAGAAAATGTGCCTGAGAAATATAAAGGCCCAGTGATTGTTACTGAACTTTATTGTTCTCACTGATATCTTGGGTTTGTTACAATTTTAACTTACGAGTAGTTTAATCTTATGTAGTTTTTGATAAATTCTGATTACCAGATGCTAGATTAGTGTGTCTGATTAGTAGACACTAGATTATTAATGTCTGATAATCAGACACTCAATTTGGGAGACAAGGGGAAATTTTCTAATCCTAAGAAGGAAAAAAAAAAATTACACATTGTGTGTGATATATTTATTTTATATTACCTTCAACTTGTTGGCTTTCCATACCCATGGCAGACAACCCATAGGCTTTCCCTAGAGAAATATGAATTGGGATTTGATTTCAAAACAAACCAACTGATACTAAAACTACATCTTTCAATGCTGCTTCTGGACATGGAGCAAAGACCTATTCCCACCTTTCATCTAGGGGCCAAGAAAGACACAGTATGGCACTGCTCCAAACCGGACAGAAAAAAAAAAAGCTCAGTTCATGTTGATTAAAGCTATGGGTTTTGAGGGTAAATACCAAGTTGAATCCTGGCTTCCTTTCACCTCACATCTCACAGCCGGTCCTGACATCTGATTCTGTGTACTTGGCTTTGGTCTATGGTGTTTCCAGGGCCTCTGCAGCCTTTCAAAACATGGCCTCGTTTAATCTAATCGATGGCGGGGGCAGAGTCACACGCAGATCAACAGAACCAGAGCACTCGCTCAGACCTCAGCAAATCACAGGCAGCCATACTGTTGTGTTTCCACCGCTTCCTAAGTTTCCAGCTGACTATCTGGCCCTGACTCTTTTTGGGCCTGATTTTAGCTTAGGAAGCATTTTTGGAGTCTTTCATGATGGAGAGATTCACTTAGCACATTTTATAATTAACCACTCTAAGGCAGAGCTTCAGCCTGTTTGCAAACTACGGATTTCATGAGTCTAAATAAAATCAGATGGCTCCCCTAGCACATTAGAGGCTGGCCCAACATCAATAAAATTATTATATTGGAGAACCATGTGTGCAGCAGGTGAAATCATTATTACAAGCCCATAATAAAAGTTTGACAACTTAAAAACATAAACTCTAAATGTAAACTTACATTCACTTGAAACTTGCTACAGCTCACATTTGGATTGTAAAACACTATAGTCACATTCTTACCTCCACCCATAGTCCAGGGATGGGAACCATGCTCTTGATAGTTTAAAAAACTTTCTCAAAGATCCTAACACTTTACTCGATGTTGACCTTGCTATAAGATGGCAAGAAGGCAGGCAGTAAGGCAATTCTTTACTGCCTAGGCAGTGTCAAGATGCATCAAAATCTATTTTCCAGGAAGCTGTATTGACACCAGTGGACTGTGTCTCCAAAATCTAGCTTTCTGTTAGGAAGGAACTGGAAAGCAGGAAAAGAGAAGTATTCCCATTCACACGTGGCACAAGAAGCCTCACTTCTCAGGACTGTTCATTTAAGTCACTTCATTATGACTTTAACATCATGGACAGAAAAAGTACAAGATAAAGACTTAAGGCTTGCCTCTGTCTTACATGATAATTTTCAATGAAGGGACATGTTTCAATGGACTGAGTGAAAGAGCAAGTAAAAGTGAGTAAAAGAACAACAACAAAAAAACCTTTGGGGGACTTTGCTGATTACTCAGTGCTTAAAGAATCCACATTACAATGCAAGGGATGTGGGTTGGATCCCTGGTCTGGGAAACTGTGATCCCACATGTCTGCAGAGCTACTGAGCCTGCACACTTCATAGCCTGTGGACCCTGATGAAAGATCCTGCACAAAGAAACTAAGACCCAAGTAAATAAATTATTAAAAAAGAACAAAAAATTTTATGTTCTCAAGACTGTGTTTTAAACCCTTATTGTATAGAAATAGGAAGTGACTAGAGAATACCATGAGAAGCTAAACCAGTTAATAAAAGTGAACTTACATGCAGAGTATATCATGCGAAATGCCAGGCTGGATGAAGCACAAGCTGGAATCAAGATTGCTGGGAGAAACATCAATAACCTCAGGTATGCAGATAACACCACTCTTATAGCAGAAAGTAAAGAGGAACTAAAAAGCCTCTTGATGAAAGAGGAGAGTGAAAAAGCTGGCTTAAAACTCAACATTCAAAAAACTAAGAGAGTGGCATCCAGTCCCATCACTTCATGGCAAATAGATGGGAAAACAGTGGAAACTGTGACAGACTATTTTCTTGGGCTCCAAAATCATTGCAGATGGTGACTGAAGTCATGAAATTAAATGACACTTGCTCCTTGGAAGAAAAACTATGACCAACCTAGAGAGCGTATTAAAAACCAGAGACATTACTTTGCCAACAAAGGTCCATCTAGTCAAAGCTATGGTTTTTCCAGTAGTCATGTGGGGATATGAGATTTGGACCACAAAGAAAGCTGAGTGCTGACGAATTGATGCTTTTGAACTGTGGTGCTGGAGAAGACTCTTGCGAGTCCCTTGGCCTGCAAGGAGATCAAGCCAGTGAATTCTAAAGGAAATTGGTCCTGATTATTCACTGGAAGGACTGATGCTGAAGCTAAAGCTCCAATACTTTGGCCACCTGCTGTAAAGAACTAACTGATTCATTGGAAAAGACCCTGATGCTGGGCAAGATTGACGGGAGGAGGAGAAGGGGATGATAGAAGATGAGATGGTTGTATGGCATCACCGACTTGATGAACATCAATTTGAGCAAGCTCTGGAAGTTGGTGATGGACAGGGAGGCCTGGCATGCTGCAGTCTATGGGGTCACAAAGAAGTGGACACAACTGAGTGACTGAACTGAACTGATTCTTAATTATACCTTTCATTGCTGATAGATGAAATAAAGTAGAAAAATCATGGGAACATCCTGGAAATTTTCTCCACAGCTTATGTATTGTGCACAGAAACATATTTACCATACACACGAAGCAAATTGTTCATTTTGGAATAGACTCAAGCAAATTCAAAACACTGGCAAAACTGAGGTTTCACAGTGGCACTTTATCACCATATGTAGCCTGGATATAACCTCCAGATCTGGAAAGTAGTAAATGTCTAGTAAAAAGGGAGGAAATTACATAGAAGAACAGAGTAGAATTAGAATCCAGAGCATAGTAAACTCAGGCTGATGGCTAAAAACAACAACCTAAAAATAAAGCGCTGGAAACAGAACAGGGAACTCCATGACCCAAGAGCACACTGGCTGCAAAGGCAAAGCTCTGTAATTGTATACAGATGATTAGGAAACATTTTGTAAGGTTATCTTTGCTACAATTTTTAAGGCTCATACTTTATAACACGTGTTCACAATATTTAGGTGAAAAGTGAAATTAAAGAATAATAAAGCAATTAGAAAACAAAATGAATGAAAGCCAGATTCCTTATGAAAGGGAAATTAAACCCATATTCCCCTATCCCCAGATCTTACATTTCTCAGATTAGGCCATATGTGACACATAAAGAGAAATGAAGTAGGCACTGTTTTATTGGAGAATAAATTACAGAGAATTCTAAAGAAGTACATAGAAATGGTCCAATCAAGAAATTAAAAGGAACATGGAGTGTAGTCAGACAGCAAAGATTTAGGTGTGATTTTTTTGCAGAGAAACCCACATTTCTCCCACATTATTCTCTTGTAGAACCATGTCCCCTTAAGGAAAGAAATGTTCTTATTGTACGTAAACAGTTTTAATAAAACACCTGTTCTCATTAGCATCTGGCTTCCTACCTCTCTGCTGTATCTGCCCGTGTAATCCCTTGGTGTAGGAACTCAGGAGGGCTGAGAAAGGTGGTGCTAGAAGGTTCTTCATTTCAATTCGGTTGCTTTGAGGGTCCATGAAACTTCAAAGAAGCTGCATTTACTGCCGCTGTGGTTCCCTTACAAAGAAACCTCCCAGATGCTGTCAATGTGTGAAAATAGATCACTAGTTGGACCATAAAGAAGGCTGAGTGCCGAAGAATTGATGCTTTCGAACTGTGGTGCTGGAGAAGAATTTTGAGAGGCCCTTGGACGGCAAGGAGATCTAACCAGTCAATCTGAAAGAAAATCAACCCTGAATATTCATTGGAAGGACTGACGCTGAAGCTGAAATTCCAATACTTTGACCACCTGATGCAAAGAGCTGACTCATTGGAAAAGATCCCGATGCTGGGAAAGATTGAAGGCAAGAGGAGAAGGGGGTGATAGAGGACGAGATGGCTGGATGGCAACACTGCCTCAGTGGACATGAGTTTGTGCAAACTCTGGAAGATACTGAAGGACATGGAAGCCTGGCGTGCTGCAGTTCATGGGGTCCAAAGAGTTGGACACAACTTAGCAACTGAACAACAACAACAAGAGGATTGAAGGAAGAAAGCCCATCCTTCAAGGAATCTGAACTCTCTTTTTCAGAAGGTCAGTATTAGGGCTTATGGTGGTTGATGCCACAATTCCACTTTGTTGCTTATCCCTCATCATTCCTTAACCAGCATCTGCCTACCAGGGCTTAGAACTTTCCTTATGGAACTTCTCTAATTCCGAATAATGGTGATTAAATACAGGTGTACTTTTAAAATCATGTCTGGGTAATTACAATGCTTTTGAGCATTTGAATTTATTCTTCTTAGCTTTGCTGAAAAATCAGAATATTGCCTTGAGTGGCTCTTGTGTTTCTCCCACTTACTCACTTGTGCACATAAATATATATGTAATAAATATTGATGAAAGACTGATGTTAGGCTGTATTTTTATCAATCAGTTTAATAGGCAAGAGTGAGACATAGGTGAAGGCATAATCCCAGCCCTGAAGTTCAAATGGCAGCTGTGTTTTAAAAATATTTGCAGCCATATGAGGTCTTCTAGCGACTTAGCAGCAGCAACAGCAGTGCAGTCACCAGAGAGCCGTCTCATTCATTATTGGTCTACCTTCTAGAGAAAAAACGGGGACTCGTTGTCTGAATCTCTTGTCTGAGATAAAACTGAGAACATGGAGATGGAGCTGGGAGTCCATCTCGAAGAGGCTCAATTAACAAAGTGTTAAATTGGATTGTGATCAGTGATGCTATTGGACAGTTATTTACATTAAGATGTTATTATTATTATTTTTTGCTTAGGTGGTAAGAAGAGTGTCAGTTAAGAAAATTAAGATCATGATTAATACATATTAATTGGAATTTAACTACTAATTTTTATGTTACTGCTCTAATAAATGGACTTATGCAATTGCACTTTTGATGTGAAGTTAAGTCCCCAAAGAAAACATAGTGGCCAAAAATCAGCACATTGTGAAATGTTCTTTGCCTACTAAAGTGGAAGAAAAGTTTTAATTTCTACTTTAAAATTACTGTGTTAGCTTAAGAAAACTACATCTGTTTAATAAAATACAGCAAAAGGTACAATAATTTGCACCATACTTTGTCCCCAAAAAGACAATGCTAAAAGGTGGTACCTTTAAAAAATAAATCAATTAGTTAATTAAAAAGCAAACAGAAGTGTATATGAATACAAATAACAGCTGGTATCTATAATTTACCCAACTTGGTCCCTGAACTAATTCAATGAAACAGGCACTATTATTTCTATATTTCAGATATGAAAACTGAAGCTCAGAGTTTAAATCATCAGACCAACAGCACACAGGCAGAAAGTACTTTGGCAAGAACTGAGCGCAGATGTTATCTAATTCTAAAATCTAATCCTAAATAGTGAATTAACTTCTTATATGTCTAGTAGCCTCGGTCAGTGATTACAAAACACATATTCCTAATGCTGGGATATTTGTCACATTTAGTCTAACATTTCCAGTTTCAGGATTGAAATGAATTTCTTAATGTCACCAGGTAAGGAACACTTTACAATCAACCCTGGTGACAGGTTTTGTTTCATTTGCTTTCCTTCTTAAAAACAAGACTGGAATGGTGACCATAAGCTATTGATTACCTTTGCCAGGAGTCGATGTATCACTGACAGTGGAATAAAACCTGATGAATTTCTGTGTAAATTGATTTGCCTTGGATGAGTCCACAGAGTAATTTCTAAGACAAACATCTCTGCATTCCATTGTCAACTGTGACAGATTTTATCTCATCAGGTCCTGGGTGGACACTTTACAAGACAGTGGCAGTAGTAACTTTCTCTTAAACTTTTAAATGGCACCAACAGAAAGGAAGTCTCCACCACGTGTGCCTAACTTTGGTTTCCGTCCCTTTTAGGAGTTAACCCTAAAAGGGCAAATATAAACAAATATAATCCCCAAGGGTTATCCGAACCAGGAGAAATCTGGAATTAATTGCCAAGTATGCCGGTTCCTGTTGCAGCTGTTAAAAGTGTTTGATTTGGCCAGGGAAGAGAAAAGACGCTGCATACCAATTTCGTGAGCCACGGTGAAGGCTGCATGGAGGCCATCGTCTTCAATCACCGCACAGCTGCGCTCAGGAGAGCATATGGTCCCAACGTCTGCCATTCCCAGGGTGTCACATGAATGATGCCCACATAAATCCTGCCCAGGAGAAAGAAAGAAATCATTAAAGTCAATTTACATCCAGAAGGAGCCACCTTGTAGAACCACTTGCTCACTCCAAATGTCAACACTGGGATTTGTTTATGGTATCACCTGCTCAGCTCTGGAAATGGTCCAAAGACAAACTAATGGCATTGACTCTGCTAAGCTTCTCTGGGCCCCAGAAACACAGAAAGATGATGGGACTCAATTACATTTTTAAAGATGTCCAGGACTGTGGCTTGTCCGGTACAAAAGTAGCCACAGTCTTAACAAAGCTGTATCATGTAAATGTAGGCACGTATGTTATGAATCATTTTCACATAGGGTCATGCTTAAGAAAGTCTTAATATTCTGACCTAAATTCATGTTAAATGTATCAGAAGTCAAACGTAATAATTTATTTTCCATCACAGGGGCAAAACTACAATTCTGCCACCTATTTATGGAAGAATATAAATTTCTCAGTCATTTGGATAGGAAACTAAGTTTTAATGTATGAGGGTAATTCCTCAAAAGATCATCTCAATTTCCAAATCCAGTGGTAATTTCATAGATTGTTTCTTCAGAAATGTATACAATCTTTCCCATAGCGTTTAATGTAGTGTTTCTCAATCTGATCAATCCTCAGAAAATATAGGTAACATATTGTGGGTGCTCAGTCACTCAGTCATGCCTGCCTCTTTGTGGCCCCATGGACTGTAGCCCACCAGGCTCCCCTGTCCATGGAATTTTCCAGACAAGAATACTGGAGTGGGTTACCATTTCCTCCTCCAGGGGATCTTCCCAACCGAGGGATTGAACCCAAGTCTTTTGAGTCTCCTGAATTGGCAGGCAGAATTTTACCACTAGTGCCACCTGGGAAGCCCCTGTAATATATTGTATTTATACAAATGAGTGTATGCATTTGTCTGGTGAGAAGTTGTATAGCTTATAAGAGTTTCTCAAAGGAGAACACGATCACATCTCACTAATGGTTGTGAAAGTCGCTCAGTCATGTCCGACTCTTTGCGACCCCATGGACTGTCTCCAGGCCAGAATACTGGAGTGGGTAGCCCTTCCTTTCTCCAGAGGATCTTCCCAACCCAGGTCTCCCACACTGCAGGATTCTTTACCAGCTGAGCCACAAGGGAAGCCCATTACTAATGGTTAAGATGGTCAAATTAGATGAAAGAGACACCAACAAGACAATTTTAAATTATGAAGCATAAAGAGAAAATAGAAGCCAAAATGTATGATATAGATTTGTAATGATAAACTTTCCACTAAATGTTATTTGAATATTAATGGACATTAGCTTTTCTTGTATTTGACTCCTGTTTTCAATGAAAATGAATTGAGAGTGTGTATATTTCTATCAATCAAAGAAGCCATAAGTGAATAACAGCAGAAGAGTTTTATAAAATACTGATTACTATGAAAGATGACTTTTTACTAATTGAAATTGTTCTTTCTATTGCAGTTATTATCTTTGTGTCTTGAACTACCACAATGTCTGACTTTCAACGGGAACTCAACAAACATTTGCTTAATTGAAGGTGAATTCTGACATATAGTCAGATGCAATGTAGACCTCACACACCTTTATTTTTTGTTCATTTATATTTTGGTGACATAAGCTAATATTTTTATTCTACCAGGATGAAGAGAAAAGATGTTTATCTTATGTGGGTTTTTGCCTTACTGAACATTGTCACACATGTTTAATATGCTGTATGCTAACAAGCTGCAACAGACTCCAGGAAGCCAACAGGAGATGTTACTACTATATAACCAATGCCGCCTAGTTAATGTCTACATACTCTTCTAACTCTTCTCTATTTTGCTGGATGGAAGTCCAGCCAAGGTGAATAATATTTAAAAGATATGCGCTACAATCTCCCTAGTACTTTTTCAGATCCTTATTGTGTTCCCCATGAGATCCCAGCTGTGATGAACTGCACTGTGGCCGCCATGTCATTACAACTTCAGACAGTGGAAATCTCAGCCAAGTAGCTTTGGTGAATCGAGTCACCAAACCAACAATAGCCTCCCAAAGTCTGCTGGGTATCCTCATATGCCATCCTGTGGGATGTCAAATTACTACTGTTGAGAACAAATTAGTAGTTTTTAAAATTGAAATTAGAACACACGTTTGCATAACAATCGGTCTTTAAGATAATTGTATAGTAGAATGCATGTTTTAATCCATTTTTTTCCTCTGGTCATTTTAGTAGCTTTAAGACCAAAGACCTGGGTCATGGTTTAAGTGAATTGGTGGACACTGTAGGTTATTTCTGCACATGCAAATTTTTTTTAAACCAGGATTTATGTTTACCTTCAAAGTTTGGGGTTATTATCTTCAAATGACAAAATCTAACAAATGTTTCCCCTTCTTACACTTTACTTCATTAATAAGCTTGGATGAAGAGTCACAGCTAATGGAAATGACCTCTTATTCTACACAGAGTTTATTGTGGATTCTTCATCTCTCTCTGTTTACTGATAATCAATTGCTCATTAGAGCCCATCAACCCTCCTTGTCATTCTTGAATTGCATTAAATGCATTTGGCCCTCTGCCATGGAAATTTGTACATGTGACAAAATTATGAACAAAAGCAGTTTTTTTTTTTTAAATCACATTGATTAAACTCCTTGACTGCATAGCCACAGTCTTTATTTCTGTAACTGTAATTATGTGAACTGTCAACCTTTCCATTTTACTTACGCAGTTTCAAATCATGGCAGCCCAGTAATGGTGTCTTCCTCAAGACTGACAATGAATGCCTGTACTTCTCTGTGATCCAATGTTCACTCCAATGCACTAAAACTGAACTTGTGCATCAAATTATTAAGAATATAACACATCAAACTCGTCTCTATTTTCTGATGATAATTTATAACAACATTTACAGGTGCAAAGCTTATTTGATGTTTATAGGTGTTTTTGTTTACTTCAGAGCAGGATTAAGTATTCTAGTGAGACAACAGCATGTCTACCTATCTACCTGTCTGTTCACCCATTCATCTATCTTTCAAAACTAGAGGTAGGAGGTACTAAGGGAATGGAAATCACAAAAGGTATCCACATAAGAGTTGAATGGATTAGAGTGCTGACAAGGATTTTTCTGCTTAGTCAGTGTAAATCTGAAGGTAGGTTATATCTGTTATGTTAAAGATGGCTCTTTTTAAACAGTACTGATTTCATGATATTGATGTGTATAGACAATGATGCAATGGAAAATTTAATACAAGGTAAGGGTTGCAAGAGCATGCAGAGATTTAACCAGTGGGCTTCTGGGGTGTCCCTGGCTGGGGGACAGGACTGGGACACTGTACCTAAAATAGAGCTGAAATGGTCAGCAAGACCAGGGAAAGCTTGACAGAGAGGTCACTGACATGGTGACTAGGGGTGGCCATTTACAATATCATGAATATGGCAGTATCTGTGATTCATCATGGAGTTTAGAAGGACTCACAGTGTCCCAGACCTATTCTTGCAGATGGAGCAGGGAGCAGGGAGCCAGCAAAGATGCTACCTTGAAATGCAGATGCCTAGAGGCTAATACAACCTGGAAAATCAAAGTGATTGGTACTGGGTGGGGAAAAGGAACGAAGTAGACATGAATGTGCAAACTGGAAGTAACAGCAAGCGATGTAGGGGAGACTGGTCTCTCAGGCAGCACAAACGAGCTAAGGGAAGGAAGGCAACATGGAGGCAGATAAGAGCAGATTTGATGACATCTGCAGAACAGCAGCCAGAATGAAGGCAGAGTGCTTTGTAAGGGGGAATCTGGAGTTAACTAACTCAGTTAACTTCAGTTCAGTTCAGTTCAGTCGCTCTGTCATGTCTGACTCTTTGCAACCTCGTGGACTGCAGCACACCAGGCCTCCCTGTCCATCACCAACTCCCAGAGTTTACAAAAACTCATGTCTATCGAGTCGGTGATGCCATCCAACCATCTCATCCTCTGTCACCCTCTTCTCCTCCTGCCCTCAATCTTTCCCAGCATCATGGTCTTTTCCAAATGAGTCAATTCTTCACATCAGGTGGCCAAAGTATTGAAGTTTCAGCTTCAGCATCAGTCCTTCCAATGAATATTCAGGACTGAGCTCCTTTAGGATGGACTGGTGGATCTCCTTGCAGTCCAAGGGACTCTCAAGAGTCTTCTCCAACACCACAGTTCAAAAGCATCAATTCTTCAGCACTCAGCTTTCTTTATAGTCCAACTCTCACATCCATACAGGACTACTGGAAAGACTGGCAGAGGAACGTCTCTGCTTTGTAATGCGCTGTCTGGGTTTCTCATGGCTTTTCAGCTAGACCCCTACCTATTGTTGATTGGCTGGTCATTGCTGTTGAAGTGCTCGACAGTTGTGGTGAAGAGATACTTAGCTTTGCTTCTCCCAGTGTTTGTAAAAGTACTTTCTATTAAATATTTATACAGATATTACCTCTGATAAGGAAAAGCTTGGGCTTCCCTGGGGGCTCCGTGGTAAAGAATCTGCCTGCCAATGCAGGAGATGAAAGTTCGATCCCTGGGTCAGGAAGATCCTCTGGAGGAGGGAATGGCAGCCCACTCCAGTATTCTTGCCTGGAGAATGCCATAGACAGAGAAGCCTGACTGGCTATAGTCCATGGGGTTGCAAAGAGTTGGACACAACTGAGCCACTGAGCACACACATGAGGACAAGCCTGGAGCTCAAGGGAAGGGCAGAGAAGAGGGTTTATGTAGCCTTGTGTGTCTGCCTATCTGCCTGCCCAGTTCTTAATGAAGGAGAATTATTGATAGGAGAAAAGGGTGTGGTACATATTATGGCCATAACTCAGATACATGCTTATTCATCATAATTCATATTTTTCCTGTGGGATCCTTTTCTTTTGAGATGTTTTTGATGTGGAGCCTTTTTAAAGTCTTTATTGAATTTGTTATAATACTGCTTTTGTTTTATGTTTTGGTATTTTGGCCTCTACGAATGTGGGATCTTAGTTCCCTGGCCAGGGATCGAACCGACACCCCCTGCCTTGGAAGGTGAGGTCTTAACCACTAGACCGCCGGGGAAATTCCCCTGGATCTGATTCTTGAGGTGTCCCCTCTCTGGCTATCTAAATGGCATCCCCCAATAACAGAGGGTCTTATGTGGACCTCAGCATAGACTACATTATTTGGGTCTATTAAGCCGAACAAGACGATGTCCCATGTTATGCAATCTCCATCTGTGCTTCTGGACATAGCTAGGTGACACAAAACACAGCGAGCCCTGCTGGATTAGGGACCAAGGGACCTGGGTACACTTATTCCTAAAACAATTACTGTGTGGTCACAACCTGCCAGACACTGTACTAAGTGCTGACAGTATAGCAAATAAATAAAACAAGATCTGATCTCAACGGTTAAGAAACGTGACACGATTTAGACATGTCAAGAGGGGGGCAGACTGAACAGATTATTGAGGGATTTCAGAAGAGGAATGACACACTCTCCTTGGGGAAATCAATGAAGGTGTCTCAAAGGAGGTCACTGGATCTTGAGGGATGAAAAGATGTCCAACAATGTTAAAAAAAAAAAAGTGAAAGTGTTAGTCTCTTGGTCATGTCTGACTCTTTGTGACCCCATGGACTATAGCCCACCAGGCTACTCTGTTCTGGAATTTTCCTGGCAAGAATACTGGAGTGGGTTACTATTTCCTCCTCCAGGGGATCTTTCCAACCAAGGGATCAACTCATGTCTCCTGCAGTCCCTGTATTGGCAGGTGTATCCTTTACCACTGAGCCACCTGGGAAGCATAATCTTTATCTCTATGGTATGCCTGGTGAGATTCAATAATCTACAGGTGCAGTGCAATACATATGAAACACTGAGAAAGATATTCCAGAAAAGAAGCTGAACGTGATGGATAAGACACCTGGTGACCTCATTAACTTGCCTGTCCTCACTGCCACATCAGATTGGTCATAGTGAGTCCCAAATGTCTCAGGTAGCTGTCCTCTCTTTCTCACTCCTTTCATTGTTCCTTCCTATCACTTAAGGCTTTTAAAGGGTCCTTTGTCTCCTGTGAGATCCCTACCTATACGCTACAGTAGGTTACATTTTAGCATCCTGATGTCGTGCTGGGTGCTAAGTAGCTTCAGTCCTGTCCAACTCTCTGTGATCCTATGGACTGTAGCCAGCCAAGCTCCTCTGTCCATAGGATTTTTCAGGCAAGAATACTGGAGTGGGTTGCTACTCCCCCCTCCAAGGCATCTTTCTGACTCAGGGATCAAACCTTAGTCTCCTGTGTCTCCTGTGTCTCTTGAATTGGCAGGCGGGTTCTTTACCATGAGTGCCACCTGGGAAGCCCCTGTCCTTTCTTTCATACCTAAACCTTATCATATTTCCCGCGATTGCCATGCTGCTTGTGGGCAACTCCAAGAATTAATCTGGTGTTTCTACAATGCCTATATCCTCCTTATGGATCTGGTTAATTCTCCTCTTTCTTACAAACTGAACTCAGATGGGTTAGGCTACCTTCTAATGTACTCCTATGACATTTAATGACCACATTTATTAAAACATCATCACACTGTATAACAACCATCTACTTCCTTTTCTGTTTCCTACATTAGGATTCTTAGGAAAAGGGCCACTTTTCAAACCTCTGAATCCCCCTTTGCCTATTGGAAATATATTGAATGTTTGCATAAATTCATTGTAATATTTTTATGTTAGAGGCCACTTAATAGGACAACTTCCCTCTCAGCCATTTGTCAGCTGTATGTCCTTATCTGTCAAATGATAATAGGATCAGATGCATGCAGATTGTTGAAAGAGTTAACTTTTAAATGATTTATGACTATGAATAGCATCTTATGAAATGCTCAACAAAAGCTGGTTGAATCCAAATAAAATCTATCCATCCTTTGACAACCAATTCAATTCTTCATTTACAATAAAGCCTGTATAAAGATCCCTTCTCTTTCCTTTCTCAGCTTTTGTTTATAGCTCAGTTGCAGCAATTATTAGAGCTTTCCTAATATTAGAGTGATATATGCATACATGTGAGCTTCCCAGGGAGCACCAGTGGTAAAGGACAAGCTTGCCAGTGTAGGACAGGTGCATTTGATCCCTGGATTGAAAAGATCCCCTGGAGGAGGGTGAGGCAACTCACTCCAGCATTCTTGCTTGGAGAATCCCATGGACAGGCTATAATCCACTGCATCAACTGAAACAACTTAGCTTGCAGGCACAGCACATACATATACACGTAAGCCACAAAGGTCCATATAGTCATAGCAATGTTTTTTCCAGTACTCATGTACAGATGTGGGATTTGGACCATGAAGAAGGCTGAGCACTGGAAGAATTGATGCTTTCGAATTATGGTGCTGGAGAAGACTCTTGAGAGTCCCTTGGACTGGAAGGAGATCCAACCAGTTCATCCTAAAGGAAATCAGTCCTGAATATTCATTGAAAGGACTGATTCTGAGGCTGAAGCTCCAATACTTCAACCACCTAATGCGAAGAGCTGATTCATTGGAAAAGACCCTGATGTTGGGAAAGATTGAAGGCAGGAGGAATAGAGGGCAGCAGAGGATGAGATGGTTAGACAGCATCACTGACTCAATGGATATGAATCTGAGCAAACTCAAATGGTGGATGATGGGAGATGGTGGAGGACAGGGGAGCCTGGCATGCTGCAGTCCATGGGGTCACAGAGAGTTGGACATGACTTAGCAACTAAATGACAACAACAGGCATATATCTGCTTCCTCTCCCTTGGTGACAAGCCAGAGTGGGCAGGGATGAGATATTTTCTTACTCCTTTCAACTCCCTAAATATGTGTCTCACAAATAGGAGGTGCTCAGATGCATGAGCTGAATCTAAGAGAGACGACAGTGAAATATATCCTCTGTGTCATGGTTTATTGTCTCTGATCTAATGGCTTTTGATTTTGTGGAATATTCTTCACAACTACTTAATTTGCACATAATTTATTTACAACATTATGTTAGTTTCAGGTGTGCAAACTAATGATTCAATAGACACATATATTGCAAACTGATCACCATAGTAAGTCTACTTAACACCCATCACAAAGTTTTTCCCTTGTGATGTAGAACTTTTAAGACCTACTCTCAGCAATTTTCAATTCATAATTTATCATTTAAATGTCAACTTGAGCGGCTGAAGCTGCTCCCTGTCTTCCCATTTCTGAGTTATTTAGCTTTTTACCAGTTAGAATTGACCTATTGGCTATGATTCTTTGAGAATGCTTCCCTTGTCAGTTTAAATGGGATTTGAACTCAAATGTGTGATAGAATCAGTTAATCTAGCCTACAAGCAAATAAGAAAAAGCTCATCCTTCTCCCTCTTCCAAGCTCCCAATCTTCTTTTAGGGCCCCCTATTATGATAACCTTGCAAGAAGCTAGCTAGTAATTCTGAGTGGAGTCCCCATTACAATGTAAAAGTCCCCCTTATAATACCTCACAGCATTATAAGGCAGAATGTAGATTGGCAATTTGGGATTGACATGTACATACTACTATGTTTGGAACAGATAACCAACAAGGACCCACTGTGTAGCACAGGGAACTCTGTTCAACACCATGTAATAGACTGAATGGGAAAAAAATTTGAAAAAGAATAGACAGATGTATTTGCATAATTGAATCACTTTGCTGTATACCTGAAACTAACACCAATATAAAAAATACTTAAAAAATAAGACCAATTATAGGAGCAAGGTGTTAACTGACAGACAATTACCTGTTAACTGGCACACTGATGATTCATGAAAATGAATGAACTGCTTCTATTTTATAGTCTGATAGTTGGTTCAGTTTCAATCCAACTCTTCCAAACCGTGAAAAAGTCAAGCTTTCACTGATGTGGTGCAGAGGGCAGAAAATATTAAACAAACAATTTCTCACTTTGTTCTCAAGCAGGCAGGTGTTTAATCTCTCTAAAAAAAATTGCATGGCCCCCAAAGTGGGTTTAGGAGTTTGTCTTTAAAGAAACTATCTTAAAAAAAAAAAGAGAGAAAGCCAAGAACCAGAAAAGGATTCTGGAAGGCAAAAATAAATCCTAGGGTGATCGGATTTCTACTGTTTGATGGAAGAAGTGGTGTGAATTCCAGCGTAAGTGCCACTCCGGGATGAAAACTGCTCCTCTTGCAAAAAAAAAAAGTGACTGGTGCTAAGTTTCTCTAATTAGGACAGCACCAAGTGCTGGGGTACAGTCCTAACAGTGAAGTCTGTTAGTGTGATAAATGAATTACCAGCAGTATTCTGCTGACTCCTAGACACAGCATTTAAAGTGGCCTCAGCTAGTCAACAGGGGTGGAAAACATATCCTCACACATTTGCTTCATGCCTGAAAAACAAGCAATTTAGGAGAAGACATCTGGACACAGAATTTGAACAGTGCTCAGAGCCCATCAAAACATGGATTTCATGGCTTGGCGTCTGGCTGCTAAGCAACGTACTTCTTACATTCAAAACAGAGTTGTAAAAGTGGGATCCTATTGCCAACTCTGGGTATTTCTCATTGAAAAAAAAACAGCCATGAAAGTTTTTCTTTAGATCCCAGATATCTGATTTCCATGAAACTGAAGATCTCAGATCATTTCTCCTTTAGTTCCCCTTGGTTTCCATACTCTGAAGTATTAACCAGAGACTGATATTGTATTTTAAAGTACTCCCTAGTGAATGCTATGTGAGACTCTTGCAATATTCTTCTCAGCCCCTTAATTAATTGTGCTTTTTAAAATTAGATGCATATAATCATGATAATATGCTTTTCAAATATTTGATTCTCATCAACTTATATGTATATACCAGAGAGCCAGCCACCAGCTAAATGAGATTTACTTTACTGCTTCTGCTTGGCAAGGAGGCCAGGGAGGGCCCATGTAAAATATTTTCCATGTGTAGACTAGCTTGAAAAATGAAAGTCCTTATAGTACTTATTAAAATGAAGATAGATGTTAATTTATTCCTTCCTTATCTGTTAAAAGGTACTGATATATTCCAAAGCTTGGAAAATAGGAATTGTTAACTACTCAAATCAAATCCAGAAAAGGCAACAGACAAATCATTTAGAATCACTGACTAGTTTTACTTTTTTTCTTTTTATTCTAAGACGCAATTAGGAAAATTATAGGGCAGGAACTAGGGAGACATGGGGTCTTCTACTTGTGTTCATTTAAAAAAAATTATGGAATCTGCATTTGTATTAAAAATGAAAGTGCACCATGACTATGTTCAATGGGAACACTTTGGAGTATTATGCCTACAAAAGTATTTTTTCTTCTGTCTTTGGAGAACTTCCTTCCATAAACTCTCTGAAGCCTCCTTCTTGGCAGCCTCTAGTGATGTAGCAAAGCAAGAAATCCAGACACGGAAAGTTGCTTACCAAAAAAAAAAAAAAAAAAAAAAAAAAAGACCTGGAAACCAAATAAGAAAGGGATAGTTTTACAGGAGAACTTCACTTCATATGGAAGGCTACAAAAGTGAATATTCTTCCATTTTAAAGATTAATGTTGTGCAGAAAAATTAAAGGATGTTGTCCAGGAGATCACTTAATGAAGAGAAAGATTTTCCATCTTGCAAAGCACCCTGTACTGGCGGCGTCTCCCTAACTGCTGCCCTCCAGCGTCTTTATTTACATGTGGTTTACATTTATGTCCACCCCATGAACCACAAGTGTTTCTTCACTCCAAATTTATCAACACTTTTCCTTCATACCAGGAGTGCCTTAGTAAAAATAGGAGAATAAGGTGGTGGAGCTGTGTGATTCTGAAACATCCTGCAAGCCGTCATTGAATTTCCTGTCCTATTTCTGTTCGTTCCCTTTGTACCATGATTTTGCATAATATTCCAAAGTTTCTAATCCTTCCTCTATCCTGGATGGATCTCAAGCACTTAAAGAATGTGCTATCAAGGTCCATTCTTACCAGATATCTGAGAGCATGACTCAAAACTGCCAATCAGAGGACAGCTGTGAAAACGGAGGCTCAGAGCTCCCAGCAAAACCAGCAGAAAACCAGCTCAGACTCTGTATACGAATGTCACACTTTTGTGGTGGTCTACATAGGTACTGGGTTACTCCCAGAACCTTTGTGTCTATAAAGATCATTTTTTTTCCCCTCCCATTACCTCTGTCCTTAAAAGAGGGAAATCCTGGAAAAACATTCCTTCATGTCTTGACTCTCTGCCCAGATCTTTCCGCTCTGGGACTTCAGAAACATTCATCCAAAACCCAAACATGCGAGTTGGATGTGACCCTTGACGGGCAGCTGTGGACAACCTAGCAGTGCTTGCTGTGCACCGAAGAACCAGGCAAAGGCGTTGCTAAGGAACCTCACAAGACTGGTTTCTATACCCTGCTGGCCCTCCCTGTCTCTTCCATCCAAGGAACCAAGTTTCCACCAAGGTGGATATGTAAGAACTCCATTAGAAAGCCAGATGAGAAAATGAATCCTTCCTTTAGAAAGTCTTCCTTTGACTTATGTCCCGAAAGAGGTTCAAGAAAGAAGGTCAGGCATTTACAGAGGAAGATGGTGGATAAGAGTGACTACAGTGAATCACCCATCACAGCCCTTTCCATCAGGTTAGCCAAAGTTCTACCTTTGGGTTCATTGGAAAGTAGATGACTCCTGATTCCAAAGACAGACTCAGCTTTCCCCTTCTCCCCAGGGAACCCTGCACATTTCCCCAAGCATGCTAGCCCAGCCCATTTTATCCTATTTGCACCTCTATGGTACCAGATCTCAGACTGGAGACATCCAACCTGATGGATTGATGTCTAAACCCGACTTGGCCGTTTAAGGTTTGATTTGCTGCTGACTCTATACTCTGAAAACACGAGCGCAGTGGGAGGCTGTCATGGGTTTCCTGCAAGGGCAGATCAGCAAACCCACGGGGCCAGGCGGTTCGTGGGAGAAAGAAGGCTGTCAACAAGGCCGTCCATTTGACCTACCTCCTTATGGCAGGGCTTCAACCACTCACCCAGGCGGGACCTACCTCCCGAGTAAACAGGATGGCCGCGTCATAGTGCTCCTCGTGATCATCCCCTAGCTGGTTGTGCTGGTGCTGCCACTTGCAGAAGTTCTTGAGCGTGGTGGCCGCGTTCTTGCTCACCTCCAGGCTCTTGTCCTTGTCGCCCAGCACCACCACCTTCACCACGACCAGGCGGATGTGGTTCTCGATGCTGGCGTGGCTGTACAGCTTGTTGGCGATGGAGGCCAGGGTCAGTAGGTAATGCTGGAGGCCCCGGCCGTACATCCGCGCCATGGATGCGTCGGCCACCAGGAGCAACTCCACCTGGCGGGCCCGGGAGATGGAGCGGCGCCGCCGCCGCCACCACGTCCGTGGTCCCTGACTCCCGTCGGACGAGGGAGCCGACTGGCCCGGGAGCTGCTGCGGGGCCAGAGCCCAGCGTCCGTCCTGGCGGCGGGGCGCCGGGGGGCGCTCGCGGGCGCCTGGCGGGGACGCGTGGGTCTCGCAGCTGGTGCGAGGAGGCAGAGCCTCAAAGCTGAAACCCTCGCGGGTATAGACGTGCAGGATCCGCGGGGACCCATCCCCGTAGACGCGCGCATCGTCCTCCGCCTCTGCCCAGGGACCGCGCAGCAGCGGCTGCAGGGTGTAGCGCGCACGCTTGACCGCGAAGAAGCCGTCGAGGCCGCCGCAGAGGTCAAAGACCGCCAGCGAGCGCGGGCTGCCGTCCACCGTGCCCCGATAGAAGCAGTGGCCCCGGTGGCGCCGGGTCGCGTTCGGTCCGCCTCCTGCGGGCACCAAGCCAGCGGCGCCCACCGAATCGTCCCTCTCTAAGTCCAAGAGGAACCGCCGACCTCCCGCGTAGACGAGGTAGCCCACCTTGCCGCCGCCGGAGTAGAGCTGGTCGATGTTCTGCACGAGCCCGAGGCTCCCGCGCTGCGGCGCCAGGGGGTGCGGGTGGCCTGGAGGCTCGGCCGGCTCCTGCGCCTCCTCCCCCCGCCACCCGCGGGGCTGGGCGGCCGCAGCCACAGCAGCAGCCCGAGGCTGCCCAGCTTTATCCTGGGCAGGTGCCGCGGCGGGGCCGGCGGCCACCGGGGGCAGGCGGAGCGCGCACAGCATCAGGGACGCCCACCCGAGCAGCATAGTGCGCTGCCCGCGGGGAGGGGCTGCGCGCCAGGGGACACTTGGTGGGTTATTTGTTACTAGCTCAGGGAGTTACCGGGGCGGGAGGTGGGGATACACATACACTTGCTTGCAAGGTTGAGTCTAGTGTCGGAGGGAGGGGGAACCCGGTAGCAGCGCCAGCCTGTCCCGGCCGCGATGCCAGCGTGCGAACTTTTCTTTGTTGCTTTGGAAAATGTTTGGATTCGGGCTCCGGAAAGAAGAGGAAAGAAAGAAAAGGGAAAAGAGGAAAAAAAAAAAAAAAAAGCCGGGTTGAGGATATTCAGCAAGTACTAGAAAAGGGGGCAAAACCCAAACACGGCCAGGATCGGGGCACCAAGAAAAGTCAGGAAGGTGCCGCGCACCATGCGGGCGACTGGTGCATGCCTTCCTCCAGGCTCCTTGCTGCTCCCGACCCGCCGGCCGCGGGGTTCCCAGGTCCGGAGCCGGCTTCCTTTCTTATTTGGGGGTCTCCTTGACTCTACTGGAACCGGCCGGAAGGGAAGAAGAAGAGGAAAAAAAGGCAGAAAAACTAAAACAAAAATGCCAGGGGCGGCCTGCGGCAAGCCAGCGAAGCGGCGCGTCTGGGTCCCTTCGGATGCAGTGTCTTCCTGCCCGCCGTCATCCCCAGTCTGCCGCTGCGAGCGCCGAGAGCAGCGCGAGCGCTGTGAAGATGCGAGGAGGTGGAACAATGAATTTATAGCGGCATGCCATCCTGCAATGGCAATTTCAACAATTCGTCACTGCAAGCTGCCTCTTAAAGGGAGAGCTTCCCCCACCACTCCCACCCTTCCTGGTCCGCGCCTAATCAGATGGGGGAGGGCGGGCCTGGGGTGGGGTGGGGGGGTTGATCGAGGAAAGGGCGACCGGGGAGGAGGAAGGCACCCGGCGAGGTGGAAGGAGGGAGGAGGGAGAGAGCAAGGGCGAAGGGGGAGAAAAAAGTATTTGAGGAAGCAAAACAGAAGATTTCTTTGGCTTCATTTAAAGCCACAGTGGCTCGGGGTTTGTCTGATATTTCACAACCAATGGGGTTGGCTAACCTCGGCTTACCTCATCTCCAGAAAGGGTGTTTTTGGTGTGCTTTTCAAGTTACTGAGACGTTTCAAGTCTCTCCCTGCCTCCTTCTCGCCTGCTTTTCTTTCCCTCGGTAGGAAGTTCCTGCCGCAAGTTTTCTCCCCCCTCTCTTTGCAGGCCGGTGCGCGCCGGCCTCGCAGACCTTGCAGCAGCATCCACCAGCCAAGGGCTTTCGGCTTCCCGTGCACCCCCTCGCCCTGCGCTCCCGGTACCAATCTCCTCCCTCCACATTCCCCAGACTGTTCGCTGTCGCTTTCGGATGCCCGCTAGGCTAGGGTTTCGGGTGACTAACTTCTCCCAGCCTCCAGCAGAGGGGCCAGGCAGCTGGCGCGCCGCTGCGGTGTCCCCGGGCAGGGCCGCGGGAGGCCTGGGAACTCCTCGCCTTTGTGTGCGAGCCGCGCGCTCCCCCCTTTCTCCAGCGCGCGTTTCATCCGCGCCCGCAATCTGTCCCTCAATCCCAGATGACTGGAACTACCTTTGCTTTGCTTTCTGACGGCCAGGTTGAAAGCGTTAACTCATTTCCTCCCCCATAAGATTAAAAAAATAATGTACCCACACTTCACTTCTTCCTTCAGCTAAAATGATACTTACATGATAAATACCCATGAGTGAAGTTACCTGAAAGTTGCTCAATTGTGTCCGACTCTTTGCGACCCCATGGACTTCTTCCATGGAATTCTCCAGGACAGAATACTGGAATGGGTAGCCTTCCGTTTCTCCAGGGGACCTTCCCAGCCCAGGGATCGAACCCAGGTCTCCCACCTTGCAGGTGGATTCTTTACCAGCTGAGCCACCAGAGAGGCCCATGAATACCCATATTTATATTTATTTCTCTTAAAACAACCACTCACCACCCTTGGTCCTACCATACTATCATTCTCAGAAATTCCTTGCAGGAGAAAAAGAAGACTGTTTTTTGGGAGGAAGGGTGCCAATTGGTGTTAGTATGTGAGCAGCATTGTGACTGAAACTTTATTTGTCCCTCCTCTTTCTTTCCTCAAATTATCAACTCTAGCAGAAAAAAAGAAAGAAAAAAAAGGAAAATCCAACGACTTTCTAACCACTCAGTTCAGTTCAGTTCAGTCGCTCAGTCATGTCTGACTCTTTGGGACCCCATGGACTGCAGCACGCCAGGCCTTCCTGGCCATCACCAGCTCCCAGAGCCATCCAACCATCTTATCCTCTGTCATCCCCTTCTCCTCCTGCCTTCAATCTTTCCCAGCATCAGAATCTTTCCAAATGAGTCAGTTCTTCACATCAGGTGGCCAAAGTATCGGAGTTTCAGCATCAGCATCAGTCCTACCAATGAACACCCAAAACTGATCTCCTTTAGGCTGGACTGGTTGGGTCTCCTTGCAATCCAAGGGACTCTCAAGAGTCTTCTCCAACACCACAGTTCAAAAACATCTATTCTTCGACACTCAGCTTTATAGTCCAACTGTCACATCCATACATGACTACTGGAAAAATATTCTAACCACTATTGATAATGATTAAATGGTCTACTGTAGGGACAAGAGCATCTTCCTTCCCCATTATTCCTAGGTGAATTAATGAATACATCAGTGAAAAATGAATCTGCTTTCTACCTTAAATTCACAGAGGATGCATGCCAAGGATAGCAGGGGCACCTCTGTGTAGGCCAAGCTGCTGATGGTTTCTTGGATCCTTGCCAAGAGATTTAATCACTTTTTCAGGGAATCAGGAGGGTTCTGAATTGGATTCAGGTCCTTGGAGGAGCAATGAACCTGAGAATGCCAGAATTGCCCAGCAATGATGCCCACTGCCCTGTGCCTGGAGCACCCTCTGGAGTCATCGGAGAGGAGGGATGAAACACGTTCTGAGAGCTAGCTCTCACTTTTAATTGTAGTGATTATAATGATCCTTGGGATTTCCAGACCACTCAATCACCCTTAGTGGATTCTGAAATACCACAACATCTGGGAAGAAGTTACTATTGCTGAAAGTCATTGCCTTTAAAATTTTATTTTTAAAATTTTATATTGGAGTATAGTTGAATCCCAGCTGGGGCAGCACTAAAGAATCTGCCTGTTAATAGAGGAGACGAAAGAGATATAAGTTGGGAAGATCCCTTGGAGAAAGAAATGACAACCCACCTCAGTATTCTTGCCTGGAAAAAACCATGGAGAGAGAAGCCTGGCAGGCTACAGTCCATGGGTCGAAAAGAGTAGGACATGACTGAGCACACACATGCACACGTAGACATATACATAGTTGATTAAAAATGTTGTGTTAGTTTCAGGTGTACAGCAAAATGATTCAGTTATACTTACACATGTATTTATTCTTGTTCAAATTATTTTCCATTTAGGTTATTACAGAGCATTGAGCAGAGAGCCTACAGAGTAGATTTTGTTGGTTATCTATTTTAAAGGTAGCAATGTATACATGTCAGTCTCCCAGGCTAACCCTCCTCCAGCTGTTATCCCCCACTAAACATAAATTCATTCTCTAAGTCCGAGTCTGGTAAATAAGTTCTTGTGACAATTTTTTAAAGGCTCTTCATAAAAGCGATATCATATAATATTTGTCTTTATCTCTGACCTACTTCATTCAGTATGATAACCACCAGGTTCATCCATGTGGCCTCAAATGGCATTATTTCATTCTTTTTATTCATTCATCTGTTGATGGACCATTAGGTTTCTTCCATGTCTTCAGTGTTTTAAATAGTGCTGTGAGGAACATTGGGGTGCATATGTCCTTTAGAACCTTGCTTTTCTCTGGATATATGCCCAGGAATAGGGTTACTTGATTATATGGTAGCTCTATTTTTAGATTCTTAGGGACTCTCCATACTATTCTCCACAATAGCTGTGAAATTCAAATAAAAACTATAATGAGATATCATCTCACACCGGTCAGAATAAGTGAATAAACCTTAGTCACTCATAATGTCCAACTCTTTGCCATCCCATACACTGTAGCTCACCAGGCTCCTCTGTCCATGGAATTCTCCAGGCAAGAAAACTGGACTGGCTTGCCATTTGCTTCTCCAGAAGATCTTCCAAACCTAGGGACTGAACTCTGGTCTCCTGCATTGCAAGCAGATTATTTACCATCTGAGCCAAAAGAGAAGCCCCCTCACCACCCCCCACCCCCTGCCACTCCACTCAGAATGGCCATCATCAAAAGTGTACAAACACTAAATGCTGGAGAGGGTGTGGAGAAAGGGGAACCCTCCTATACTGTTGGTGGAAATTTATATCGGGCCGTTGCTTTTTAATTCCACAATCCCTCAGGCTCTCAGTCTAAGACCAATAATACTACCAGTTGAATATTTTGAGGAACTGCAGACTTTCAAGATCAGGAAATAAAGGGGAAAACCTAGTTTTCCTCTTTCTCCAATAGTCTTCAAGTTTGTGCTGGCCATTCTCTCTTCAGTGGTCATTGTCTTGTGCCTTTAGATAACATTTGCTGCTATTACTATTGCTCTTACCAATTTCAGTAAAAAACAGTTCAATATATCTCACTAAGTACCATCTCTAAAACAACTTGGATTCAATAATTTTAACCTTTTCATCATGGTTAATCTCAAAGGATCATTTTGATAGAGAAGCATTTTAGATGACAGTGGTGTACTTTAATTGACTATAATCATTTGCATTCACAGATTTCTTATTTATCATTTAAGGAAATTCCAAATGAATTTTCTTCTTAGTGAATATTTTTCTCCTCTTTCCAAAACACTGCATTTCTCCTGTGAATCATGTCTCTGAATTTTAGGCCTTCAGTTTTAATTACATAATGATATTTGTACTCATGTTGTTGTTCAGCTGCTAAGTCATGTCTGATTCTTTGCAACCCCCTGGTTGTAGCAGGCCAGGCTTTCCTGTCCTTCACTATCTCTCAGCATTTGCTCAAACTCATGTCCATTGAGTCAGTGATGCAATCCAACCATCTTGTCATCTGTCAACCCTTTCTGTTTTTGCTTTCAGTGTCTTTTCCAGTCAGTCGACTCTTCGTATCAGGTGGTCAAAGTATTGGAGCTTCATCTTCAGCAACAGTCCTTCCAGTGAATATTCAGGGTTGATTTCCTTTAGGATTGACTGGTTTGCTAGATGATTTAAATGTTTAGAGATATGTTGAATAACAGAATAGAAACAGATAAAGCTCCAAACATAAATATCAAGTAATAAATATAAATATAACCACATATTTACAAGGGCAGAAACTAATACAGCTTATAAATACAATGAGTAAATTCTTACACATTCAGAAAACTTCTACTTAGATATATTTTTTTTCTGTGAAAGTAACTCCTCTCATAACAGTTTTAAAATGTTATTCTTGTGGATTAGGATGAAAATTATAGAAATGTTCCAGAAAAATTAATGTCTGTCCCTTCAAGGAAATAATTTGCACTGGATGGAAGTAGTCTGGGTTTTTATTTTCATTTTTTAAAGTAGAAAGAGAAAATATATGAGGCATCACATTTAGGGGGACTAGTTGTTACTTTATTCTTTCATTATTCTAAGTAACAGTTTTATTTGTGCATATTTAATGAGAGGTATCTACTACGTTTCTAGAATACATGAACACCCCTGATGTATAATTTCACATTTCCCCAAAGGAAAATAAATGTTCGACTCCAGAATGTTATCAGTTGGAAACTAGAGATTTTGTAAAAGTCAAGACCAAAATGAGCTGCCGGTAAGCCAAAAGTCCACTAGTGGCCAGCTCTCCTGAAGCTAAAAGCCCTTCCCTCGTAATTTGATGCTCAATCCACGTCTCTTAAAATCCACCCAGTGTAACAAATACCTGCCAGGCACCCACTGGAGGTTCTCCGGAGACATATAAAGATGAATAAGCCATGATTAATATTCAGAGATGCTAACCATTCAGAGAAAGAGCCAACTATACCAAGGAATACTTGGAGTGCAAACTGTAAAATGCAACCAGAGAGGGGGATAAAAAGCAAGAGAACAACTTCTGCAGGTGCTCTCAGCTGTGTATTTCCAGCACAGCTTCCTTGCAAAGGATGTGTATGTTCTTGTAAGTAATATTTTCTCAGATTTCCATTTGCTAAAGTGTTATTTCCTCCCCTTCCCCCATCTATGATTTTAATGCTAAGAGTGAGGAAATAACGGACAATAAAATATTCCCCTCCAGCCAAACACCTGCTCCTTACCTCCCAAGTTGGAGAATCTCAGTCTCTCAACTCTGTAGTAGTTTTTCCCCTATTATGGTCCCTACCCTGTAGGTCTTGCTGTATTTTGAGGTCCCCAAGTGTCATGTTCCCTAGTGGCCAGATGCTAGAAGCAGCAAGCAGACCAGCTCCACTGCTGCTTGAGGCCCTGTATGCACATTTTAAAGATTCTAGGTCACCCTTCCCTGCAAGTGCCCCTCACCTTTGCAAATTCTCAGAAGATCTGCTGCAAAAGCAAAGATTATTTTAGATGTCTCATATAAGTGCTATCACGCAGTGTCTGTCCTATGACTGGCTGACTTCATTTTACCTCGTGTCCTTTACAGCTTCCCTAGCGGCTCAGATGGGAAAGAATCTGCCTGCAAATGCGGGAGACCCGGGTTCAATCCCTGGGTTGGGAAGATCCCCTGGAGAAGGGAATGATAACCCACTCCAGTATTCTTGCCTGGGAAATTCCGTGGACAGAGGAACTTGTTGGGTTACAGTCCATGTGCTTACAAAGATTTGGATATGACTGAGTGCCTAACACACACACACAGTGTCCTGCAGGTTCACCGGTGTCATGCACACAAAAGTGTCAAATTTCTAAAACTGGAGAGAAGAATGATGATGCTAGGGTCTGGCAGGAGGGGGAAATGGAGAGTTCCTCTTTAAGAGTGTAAAGTTTCAGAGAATACTAAAATCTGGAGATCTGCTGTAAAATGTTGTGCCTGTAGTTAACAATAGGGGCTTCCCAGGTGACTCAGTGGTAAAGAATCTGCCTGCCAAAACGGAAGATGCAGGAGACTTGGGTTCCATCCCTGGGTTGGGAAGATCCCCTGGATTAGGAAATGGCAAAGCACTCCAGTATTCTCGCCTGGGAAATCCCATGGACAGAAGAGATGGTTGACTATGTGGTCAACCAATGACCATGTGGTCGCAAAGAGTCAGATGCAACTGAGCACACAGTTAACAATACTACGTTGTACTCTCAAAGTTTATTGATGGTAGATTTCATTAAATATTCTTAACATGAAACAAGGTGAAAACCTATTTAGAAATAGGGAAGGGAGTGTATATACTACGCTAGCTTTGATATTAACCCCAATTTTTTTTTAAGGGGAAACTATTACTTGGCAACCTACTCCAGTATTCTTGCCTAGAGAATTCCATGGACAGAGGAGCCTGGTGGGCTACAGTCCATGGGGGTCACAAAGAGTCAGATACGACTTTGCCTGTGTGTACTGAACTGTAACTTCCTCCAATTTTAAAGGAAAACTGGAGAAGGAAATGGCAACCCACTCCAGTGTTCTTGCCTGGAGAATCCCAGGGATGGGGGAGCCTGGTGGGCTGCCGTCTGTGGGGTCGCACAGAGTCGGACACGACTGAAGCGACTTAGTAGTAGTAGTAGTATTACTTAAACTATCTTCTCTTTTTTCCTAGGCCTTTACCTCCCTGTCCATTTTCCTCCCACAATCCCCAATGACCCGCAAGTGCACAGGCACAATCCTGCACACATGAGACACGCAACACGCATCAGCTTGTGCAGGCATGTGCACACACCCTCTGCTGTAACTCAGTTTTCCATGTGGGCTGTACTGCCTTGATGAGAGCATAGCAAGTCCTGAGAAAATGGGAGGAGGTATTAGGTCAACTTCTCCTTTCCCCTTGCAGAGAAAACAAACCTTCTTGGGACCTGCATTGCAGATTTTTTTTTTTTTTTTTTTTTTTTTTAGGGAAATATGCCACATTCCTGATAAAACTCAAAATCAGTTTCTTTTGCCTCTGCCTAGGACAGATTACAGAACAGTCTATCTGCAGTGATGGATAGCATATGCTTCAGAATCAGTGTTACTTAATTTGATAAAAAAAAAAATGTTGGGGAAAGCTAGATTTTCATCTTTCTCACACACAGAAATTTTATACAGTATGAAAGTCTTCACGTGAATAATGTACATGTGTATTATTTAAGACATACAGGTGCTATCTGTAAAGTAAAACCGACAAGTCAGTTTTATGCCGACCAGCTGTGAAATGTTGTTTTAGCTTTTCTCACACAATTATGTGCATATTACTTGCTTTTATGAGTTACTCCAGTTCTTTTTTTTTTCTTTCTTTATTTTCCGGAAATCATCTCAAAGTCAAACATTACTGGAAACACATGGAAAATCAGGAATTTCCAGCCTAGAGTAATTTGAAACATTTGAGGTTTTAATTTTTTCCTTCATGATGACAAATATAAGCAGAAATTTCAAATTACTTAATGGGTAGTAGTTGCCATTGTAATTGTAGTAGCTAGGAATTGTTTTCCATAAGCCTACAATTAGTTTTTATTTTTTTTAAGCTTACATGGTAACAACACGTTGTTCAAGCTCTCCAGTTTCTTGATCTCCCTGGAAACAAGTCAGTCCTTATTAAGCTCATTTGCCTTATTCTGGTCAGTCAGGTAAGAATCAGTAGTCCAGACAAAGTTATTTTTTCCTGTCTCATTCACCCCTGGCTAGTAAGGAAATGAACACGGTAGCTATCTAATCATTAAGCGTACCTTACACCCACGCTATTGGGATCACTGAAAGTTGCTTAGATTGTTTGAGAAGAGATACATGGTATCATTTTTTTTTCATGACTGTCCATGGACTAACACAAACCTGTTCAACACATACCTTTCCTAGGCAGGTACTAGCAGATGGATGGAGAAGTTATCCTGGATAGGACCCTACATGAGATGGGAGTTCAAGTAAAAAGCTTGCAGTGTTTACTTATTTTCTTTAATTTCGCACGTGTCACTCTTGCTATACTCCTCTACCCAAGCCCTTAATCATGGAGTTAACAGGAAGTAACAATGTCATCATTATTCACTGCCTGCCTGACTGAATAAAGATTTTACTCTATCAATAAATTCCAGGAAGGAACCCTTTTCATGACAATCACTATCAACTCTCCCTCTTTTTTCCTTCCACTTGGCCCATCCTGGACATGTTGGAAATTCCCCTTTCACCATTACTGACATGCCCCAGGGTCCCAGTAAAGTTCAATTGCTCATCTTTGAAAATAAGAGCAGATGCACATGATGAGACAGCAGGAAGAGGAACTGAAATTTGATTGAGTTTCAGTTGAGGGACCCACTCTTTACCCACATTTTCCTGTATTTGTCCCCAAAGTCAGAGTCTTACCTTTGCTCCTCTATTTTTTTTCTTTTCTTTTTGGGATCCTCTTCCAATCCATCTACACTCTTTTCAGTTTAGGTTAGTGATGAAGTAAGATTCCCCTTGTCCTTCAGGCATGTGGGTGATCACATTTTCTTGAAAACAGAACTAGATGAGAAAGACTGAGGCAGTGATGCTCTCCTTCATGAAACTCAAACCTATGTTCAACTCATCCTCTAAATGGAGTCCTCCCCATATTTGTTCACAAACAAACATTATCAGAATCTTGATGGGCCATGCCAGTTTGGGCCCAAGTGTTTTAGGTGACTCGAGTTATACCTGAAAGGGTTCTTTTGACTCATGACTTTAGAACTAATTACTAGGAGTTGGTTGTGAATTACTAAACACATATTTACAGTGAGCTATATATAATCTCTCTAACCTATATTTCTGCATCTCAGATCCTCATTTATTTCTGCCAAAGCAGTAATCATACAGGTCATTATTTTATCCATCTATTTGCCATGGACACAGAGCCTGGTGGGTACAGTCCATGGGGTTTCAAAGAGTCAGACATGACTGAGCTACTAACATTCTACTCACTCTTTGCTTGATATATCTTTTAGAAAAGTGGGTTGAGAAAAATGAGGCAGAGAGAACGTAAATGAGGTAGAGGCCTTCATAGCAAGAAACTGTAAAGTATGACATAAAGAAAGCTTCTCACATGGGTCAGACTGGACATTATCAAAAAGTCTACATAAAATGAATGTGGAGAGGGTGTGGAGAAAAGGGAATGCTCTTGCACTGTTAGTGGGAATGTACATTGACACAGCCACTATGGAAGATGGTATGGAGATTCCTTTAAAAACTAGGAATCAAACCACCACATGACCCAGCAATCCTAGTCTTAGGCATATACCTTGTGGAAACCAAAATTGAAAGAGACGTATGAACCCCAATGTTCATTGCAGCACTATTTACCATAGCTAGAACATGGGAGCAACCTAGATGACCATGGACAGATAAATGGGTTAAGAAATTGTGGTACACATACACAGTGAAACACTACTCAGTCATAAAAAAGAATGTGTTTGAGTCAGTTCTAATGAGGTGGATGAACCTAGAGTCTATAAATAATGCAGAGTGAAGTAAGTCAGAAAGAGAAAGATGAATATCATATACTAACACATATATATGGAATCTAGAATGATGGTACCAATGCGTTTATTTGCAGGACAGCAATGGAGAAACAGACATAAGAGAACAGGCTTATGGACACGGTGGAGAGGGGAGGAGAGGGTGAGATGTATGGAGAGAGTAACATGGAATCTCACAATCAGTTCAGTTCAGTTCAGTCGTTCAGTCGTGTCCGACTCTATGATCCCATGAATCGCAGCACGCCAGGCCTCCCTGTCCAACACCAGCTCCCAGAGTTCACTCAGACTCACGTTCATCGAGTCGGTGATGCCATCCAGTCATCTCATCCTCTGTCGTCCCCTTCTCCTCCTGCCCCCAATCCCTCCAGCATCAGAGTCTTTCCAATGAGTCAGCTCTTCGCATGAGGTGGCCAAAGTACTGGAGTTTCAGCTTTAGCATCATTCCTTCCAAAGAAATCCCAGGGCTGATCTCCTTCAGAATGGACTGGCTGGATCTCCTTGCAGTCCAAGGGACCCTCAAGAGTCTTCTCCAACGCCACAGTTCAAAAGCATCATTTCTTTGGCACTTAGCTTTCTTCACAGTCCAACTCTCACATCCATACATGACCACTGGAAAAACCATAGCTTTGACTAGATGGCCCTTTGATGGCAAAGTAATGTCTCTGCTTTTTAACATGCTATCTAGGTTGGTCATAACTTTCCTTCCAATCATGGCTGCAATCACCATCTGCAGTGATTTTGGAGACCAAAAGAATAAAATCTGACACTGTTTCCACTATTTCCCCATCTATTTCCCATGAAGTGATGGGACCAGATGCCATGATCTTCATTTTCTGAATGTTGAAATTTAAGTCAACTTTTTCACTCTCCTCTTCCACTTTAATCAAGAGGCTTTTTAGTTCCTCTTCACTTTCTGCCATAAGGGTGGTTTCATCTGCATATCTGAAGTTATTGATATTTCTCCTGGAAACCTTGATTCCAGCTTGTGCTTATTACAGTCCAGCATGTCTCATGATGTACTCTGCATTTAAGTTAAATAAGCAGGGTGACAATATACAGCCTTGACATGCTCCTTTTCCTATTTGGAACCAGTCTGTTGTTCCATGTCCAGTTCTAACTGGTGCTTCCTGACCTGCATATAGGTTTCTCAAGAGGCAGGTCAGGTGGTCTGGTATTCCCGTCTCTTTCAGAATTTTCCACAGTTTATTGTGATTCACATAGTCGAAGGCCTTGGCGTAGTCAAGAAAGCAGAAATAGATGTTTTTCTGGAACTCTCTTGCTTTTCAATGATCCAGCAGATGTTTGCAATTTGATTTCTGGTTCTTCTGCCTTTTCTAAAACTGGCTTGAACATCTGGAAGTTCACGGTTCAAGTATTACTGAAGCCTGGCTTGGAGAATTTTGAGCATTACTTTACCAGCGTGTGAGATGAGTGCAATTGTGCCGTAGTTTGAGCATTCTTTGGCATTGCCTTTCTTTGGGACTGGAATGAAAACTGACCTTTTCCAGTCCTGTGGCCACTGCTGAGTTTTCCAAATTTGCTGGCATATTGAGTGAAGCACTTTCACAGCATCATCTTTCAGGATTTGAAATAGCTTAACTGGAATTCCATCACCTCCACTAGCTTTGTTCGTAGTGATGCTTTCTAAGGCCCACTTGACTTCAAATTCCAGGATGTCTGTCTCTAGGTGAGTGATCACACTGTTGTGATTATCTTGGTCATGAAGATCTTTTTTGTACAGTTCTTCTATGTATTCTTGCTACCTCTTCTTAATATCTTGTGCTTCTGTTAGGTCCATACCATTTCTGTCCTTTATCAAGCCCATCTTTGCATGAAATGTCCCCTTGGTATCGCTAATTTTCTTGAAGAAATATCTAGTCTTTCCCATTCTGTCGTTTTCCTCTATTTCTTTGCATTGATTGCTGAGGAAGGCTTTCTTATCTCTTCTTGCTATTCTTTGGAACTCTGCATTCAGATGCTTATATATTTCCTTTTCTCCTTTGCTTTTCACTTCTCTTTTCACAGCTATTTGTAAGGCCTCTGCAGACAGCCATTTGCTTTTTTGCATTTCTTTTCCATGGGGGTGGTTTTGATCCCTGTCTCCTGTACAATGTCATGAACTTCTCTCCGTAGTTCATCAGGCACTCTGTCTATCAGATCTAGTCCCTTAAATCTATTTCTCACTTCCACTGTATAATCATAAGGGATTTGATTGAGGTCATACCTGAATGGTCTAGCTGTTTTCCCTACTTTCTTCAATTTAAGCCTGAATTTGACAATAAGGAGTTCATGATCTGAGCCGCAGTCATCTCCCAGTCTTGTTTTTGCTGACTGTATAGAGCTTCTCCATCTTTGGCTGCAAAGAGTATAATCAATCTGATTTTGGTGTCATGTGTAGAGTCTTCTCTTGTCTTGTTAGAAGAGGGTGTTTGCTATGACCAGTGCGTTCTCTTGGCAAAACTCCATTAGTCTTGCCCTGCTTCATTCTGTATTCCAAGGCCAAATTTGCCTGTTACTCCAGGTGTTTCTTGACTTCCTACTTTTGCATTCCAGTCCCCTATAATGAAAAGGACATCTTTTTTGGGTGTTAGTTCTAGAAAGTCTTGTAAGTCTTAATAGAACCATTCAACTTCAGCTTCTTCAGCATTACTGGTTGGGGCATAACTTGGATTACCATGATATTGAATGGTTTGCCTTGGAAATGAACAGAGACCATTCTGTTGTTTTTGAGATTGCATCCAAGTACTGCATTTCAGGCTTTTTTGTTGACCATGATGGCTACTCCATTTCTTCTAAGGGATTCCTGCTCACAGTAGTAGATATAATGGTCATCTGAGTTAAATTCATCCATTCCAGTCCATTTTAGTTCGCTGATTCCTAGAATGTTGACATTCACTCTTGCCATCTCCTGTTTGACCACTTCCAATTTGCCTTGATACATAGATCTGACATTCCAGGTTCCTATACAATATTGCTCTTTACAGCATTGGACCTTGCTTCTATTACCAGTCACATCCACAGCTGAGCATTGTTTTTGCTTTGGCTCCATCCCTTCATTCTTTCCGGAGGTATTTCTCCACTGATTTCCAGTAGCATACTGGGCACCTACAGACCTGGGGAGTTCCTCTTTCAGTATCCTATCATTTTGCCTTTTCATACTGTTCATGGGGTTCTCAAGCAAGAATACTGAAGTGGTTTGCCACTCCCTTCTCCAGTGGATCACATTCTGTCAGACCTCTCCACCATGACCCGCCCGTCTTCGCTTGCCCCGCGGGCAAGGCTTAGTTTCATTGAGTTAAACAAGGCTGTGGTCTGTATGATTAAACTGACTAGTTTTCTGTGATTATTGTTTCAGTGTGTCTGCTCTCTGATGACCTCTCGTAACACCTACCATCTTACTTGGGTTTCTCTAATACGGTATGTAAAATAGATAGCCAATGGGAATTTGCTTTATCACTCAGGGAACTCAAACCAGGGCTCTGAATCAGCCTAGAGAGTGGGATGGGGACAGAAATGGGAGGGAGTTTTGGGAGGGAAGGGACATATATATACCTATGGATGATTCATGTTGATGTTTGACAGAAAACAGCAACATTCTGTAAAGCAATTGTCCTTCAGTTTAAAATTAAATTAAAAAAGAAAGTCTTTCATGTATATTCCATAGCTAAACTCTACAGAATTTTCAGAAAATCTGAGTATAATTTTTTGAAATACTGGTATTCAGAGGATTAAAATGCAAAGTATCCTGACTGATCCTCTGCTAGCTTTGAGCCAAACCGTTTATTCCCTAAAAATGCAAAACAATGTCTTGAGACTATGAGGCATTTTTGCCTTTGTTTCCCTCCCCCTCTGTCTCTATCATGAACCTTGTTTTGTTTTTGCCTTTGATCATTGACAAGTCTAATGGTTGGGTTCCTCCTACACAAGTCAACTTTATGCAAGCTGAAGATAACTCCATGTCTCAGAGTTACTCTTGGCCTTTTTATCTTCCTTCTTTCGTCTCTTCCCTCCCTCTTTCTCCCTTTCTTTTTCTTTAAAGTTTATTTATTTACTTTTGGTGGCACTGGGTCTTCGATGCTGTGTGAGGGCTTTTCTCTGGTTGTGGTTCATGGGCTGCTCATTGCAGTGGCTTTTTTTGTTGCATGGAGCACAGACTCTAGGGTGCTCGGGCTTCAGTAGTTGTGGCTGGCAGGCCCTAGAATGTGGGCTCAGTAGTTCGGGTGCATGGACTTTTGTTGTTTTGTTGCATGTGGAATCTGCCTGGACCAGGGATCAAATTGGTGTCCCCGACAGTGGCGGGGGGACTCTTAACCACTGTCCAACCAGAGAAGTCCCCTCTCTATTTCTTTATGTCTGTCTTCTCCACTAGAAGGCATGTACCATGAAGACAGGAAGCATGCCCATCTTTATCACCTCATAACTGCAGTTTCAATCTTGGTAATTGGCAAATGGGATACACGAGTAGGTTTATGCTAACTATACAACACCTACTAACACCTATTAACATCTACGTTAATTTTTTTCAAGTATTTGTGCATGTGTTTTTTTTGATATTTGTGTCATCTTTCTTAGCCATTCTTTCTCTAACAATAAAACCACATCTTTTCAGGGAAACCCAACTGATGCTTTGTGTAAAACTGATCCTGTTGCTACCCCTTTCCCACAGGTGTTGGCATTTGATACTAAACCTGGAAGCTCAGAACACCCCATTGACCTGGCCACAGAAATTGGTGGGTTCCAGAAAGAGCTCTAACCTTTGGATTCCCACTTGGGACATTTGCCCAGGTGATTAGCCATCTAACTTTTTTCTCCATGATCAGAAGATATAACGACCATTACTAAAAATGGAAATCTAAGTGCTGTTAAAAAAAAAAAACAACAAAACTCAGTGGTCTCACACAATTAAAGTTTATTCTAATTGTTATAATAAACATCCTCAAATTCTCAGTGTTTTTACATAATCATGTTTTAGCCTTCGATATCACTGTTCTTTAGTTTATGGCAGGTGGAGTGCTGCTCCATGCAGTCCATCTAGAATCAACCTTGTTTCCTCCTGTAATCCTACCCCATCCTCCTGTTTCCCCAAAGGCTCACTTAGGGAACAAAAAAGAGTAGATAAGGCATTCTCTCTTACTTACCTCTTCCTGGCAGTGCTTGAGCCCAGCAGAGCACCATCTCTTGTCTGTCCTGTCTGTGGCAGTAGGATTTAATATGTACAAACCTAGAAATGTATATATATACCCTCCCTTCTCAATGTGTGTATGCATGCTAAGTTGCTTCAGTCATGTTTGACTCTTCACAACCCTATGGACTATAGCCCGCCAGGTTCTTCTGCCTATGGGATTCTCCAGGCAAGAATATTGGACTGGGTAACCATTCCCTGCTCCAGGGGATCTTCCCAACCCTGAGATCAAACCTACATCTCTAATATCTCCTGTATTGGCAGGCAGGTTCTTTGCCACTAGCACTACCTGGGAAGTCCAGTGGCGTACTTCAATTCAGCTAATAGTCCATTGGCATAACCAGACATAGGGAGCCACCCAGACATAAAGCAGAGATGGGCAAGGATGAACCCAAGAAGAAGAAAGGGGGCAAAAACAATATCGAGTCTGTCTTTGATGACAGCTAATTATCTTAGATAGGCCACCAAATGGAAAAAGACTATGAATGAAGTGAAGCCGTGGTGAGAAAGAGAATAAGAGAGAAAAAACAAGATAGAGGGAGGAGAGAAAAGGGATAACAGTAACATTAGAAGCACAATAGCAATAAGATCTAGCTTGACTGGGAATTCTGTCACCTAAAATAGAAATAACCTAAATGAACACATCCCTGTTTTGTTTGACACAGTAGGTCTAGTCTGGAACATAATGCTTTGCATGTGATAGACAGTCTGAATATTTTTTGAATCAATGATTATAGGAATGAATGCATAATATTAACATATTTGTTTGATATTACTGTCAAGCTTATACTAGTAAATGGATGGCACATTTGGCCTATTTCTATATTTCCTGCTGTGTTTTATGTTCTTCTGGGTCTCATGATAATCGGTGTCGAAACTGTCACCACTTTTTATCTGGGTTGATTCACTAATTACAGAAATTTTCACATTTATGATTAGTGAAATCTGAGACTTCACTTGTATTTCTTTGATTCTAAATCTGTTTAATCCTATTTAAGCACTGCTAAGGTCTGTGATGGAGAAGGCAATGGCAACCCACTCCAGTACTCTTGCCTGGAAAATCCCATGGGTGGAGGAGCCTGGTGGGCTGCAGTCCATAGGGTCGCTAGGAGTGGGACATGACTGAGCGATTTCACTTTCACTTTTCACTTTCATGCATTGGAGAAGGAAATGGCAACCCACTCCAGTGTTCTCTTGCCTGGAGAATCCCAGGGACGGCAGAGCCTGGTGGGCTGCCCTCTATGGGGTCGCACAGAGTCGGACACGACTAAAGCGACTTAGCAAGGTCTGTGAAATCCTGAAACATGAGGAAACCTAGCAGTCCTCTAATGTGTGCTCTCAAGAGATATTTCGCTCCCTGCCCCCTCTGTATGCTGGCCTCGCAGTGTGGAGAGACATTTATCACAGGCCCTTGGTAATGAGAGAAAACTGCCAGAGTTGAACATCATAAGAAAATTCTTTTACGAAACTGTGAGGCACAGGTGTGGCAGAAAGTCTGCTCTGTGCCAAATGGCTCTCCGGTTCAGCCCATCCCTCCAAACAGCAGCAACGCGACAAAAGCCCAAGTTTCTATCTCAGGCCAGGAACTGTCTGTGATCCTTGTAACTTAGAAATCATTTAGACCCTTTGTTGCACCTATTCCTTCATTTGCAAGAAAAGGTGACAATAGTAACACATATCTTCCTGGGTTCTTAGAAAGTTTAAGGGTGTAAATATATAAGAAGTGCCTGGTAAACAGCAAATAAATAATAACAGTAATAATTATTATAATTATTATCATATTATTATATTGTAATTGTAATTGGACTTCCCAGGTGATGCTAGTGGTGGAAAATCTGCCCACCAATGCAGAAGACATTAAGAGATGCGGATTCAATCCCTGGGTCTCGAAGATCCCCTGGAGAAGGAAATCGTAACCCACTCCAATATTCTGGCCTGGAAAATTCCATGGGCAGAGGAGCCTGGCGGGCTGCAGTCCATGGGGCCACAGAGAGTCGGACACGACTGAGCACATACATATAATTATAATTATTCTCATCCCAGTACAGCAGTTGTGGATTTTACTTAACTCTTTCATGTTCATTTGTATTTTGGTTCACAGTCTCTCTAACTTGTCCTTATAGGAGGTTTTGAAAGAACATCACTAAGGCTGTGAAGAATAAAATATTTAAAGCATTCCAGGTGATAAATTTGGAGAATAGCCTGATGCAAAGTGGAAAGCCCAAAAGGGCCTAGAGAGATGCTTCTTCTCATGGTCATTACCTTTGATGTCTGATTAAACTTGTAAAGAGGAATTTTTAAAAAAACAGCATTTTACTTTTTCTGTTCATGTCTTCTTGTGTGTATACTCCCTGATAACGTTGAAGTAATTTGTGTGCTTCTTTTTCCGTCCCTTCTGCCACATTCTAGAGTGCCATCCCAGAGTATGAGGACAGTCACACCCATCTCCACATACCTCCAGTGCATGCAGCATCAGACCTCCTAAACTCTTGACCAACATTGGCTTTAATTTATTTCAATTAAATTCATCTCCTTTAATCCCACAGGGTTTAAATGAGGAGAGATAAAGAACAAATTATTTAATTCCTGTTCCTTTTTTTTTTATCTTGATCTGAGTTTAAGGAAAATGGAAATGATTACAGCTTATGAAAGTAATCGTGACCATCTGTAACTCTGTTTAATAGTAATGTTTGCCTTCTAGACTCTGATGTCGAGAGTAGAGATGGTAACAATACAGTGTGGGTTGTTGGTAGTGGAGGGAAGACTTATTGACCCTTATCTTTCTCATCACATGATATAATATATGGAACCCTTTGAATTAGTGGGCATCATATTCACATTTTCAGTTTCTCGGTGGTTCCTGGAAGAACTTAGATACATAGTACACAGAAATTCATAATTTGGAATGTGGTCAGCCTAGGCACTTGCCTAACATTTTTGGTTCTGGGTTTTGTTAGTTTGTTTTGTTTTGTAAAGTATTTAACACACAATAAAAAGGTAAAGAGATTAAGCAAAAAATGAAAACCCCAAGTATTTGTTTCTTTAAAACAAGCCACCCCAAACCACAGAATGTGACCTTATTTGGAATGAGGATTGTTGCAGATGTAATTAGTTATGATGAGGTCACAGGGGATCAGGGTGGGTCCCAAATTCAATAACTGGTGTCCTTATAAGACACAGATACAGAATATACAAACAGAGGGAAGATGGTTATGAGAAGATGGAGCAGAGATTGAACTGATTCAGCTGTTCTTTAAGCAGCTATAAGCCGAAGAATGCTCAGGTTTGCGGGCACCTACCAGGAGTTAGGAAGATACAAGAAAGGTTTCTGCCCTAGCACCTTTACAGAGCATGTGACCCAGGTGACACTAACTTTGGACTTCTATCCTCCAGGATGTGAGAAAATTAATTTCTGAGCCAAGTGTTATAGGCCAAAAAAAATCCTCAAAAACTGAGATTAAAACTTCCTGTTTTTTTTAAATGGACATTTCTTCAAAGGAAGTCACTATTTTTATTGGTGGTAGAATTGAATACAAATAAGAGTAAAGCAGCTGTTCTTTAAGTTAGAAAATAAATGGATAGATTTGAAAAAGGAATTCAGTAAAGGCTCAGATCTACTGTGTAAACAATTTGACTTGGGCTGCTCAGAGGTATAAGAAAAGGAAATAGATGGGACAGCGACTCCATGTGTCTCATGCAATGCAGGGTTTACTCACCAGTGAGATAAACATGTGGAAAAAGCTGCAAGATGGCAACATGTGTTGTATACAAAAAGCACACAATTTGAGGATCTCCATTAAAATAAAGCTGAAGAGGAAGTCAAGCGTGCAAACAGAGCTGCAGATGGTGAAGGCAAGACAGTAGCAATTGGCCTAGGGTGAATGTTGGTTTGAAGCTTCCCAAGCATTTTATTTTTTGACAAATGGGAAATCAACAAATACGTTAACTTGACTCATTACCCCAGAAATGTTCTCTTGAAGTGGAGAAGCTCATAGTGGAGAAATAACATGTTCAATAAAGAAAATTTCTTCCCAAATATTCATTCATCCGTGAGATGGGTAAGAAAACACAAGGATTTAAGGAGGCCAAGGACAAACTGACTCATCCACTTTTGTGGCAGTGTAGCATATTTTGGGATTACGACTCACTTGTTTTCCTGTTCTGTCATTTCCCAACATTAAGGGACTCGAATAAGTACTGCCTTGATGTTTATTGACAATCCATTAAAAACAATATGAAGCATGGCCAAATCTTATTTTTTCTTTCAAAAATGTCCACAAGTACCCTGTGTTAAGATGGAATTTTAAAATAGATGGGTTCTCAGTGTTTTTTTGGCATATCTACAGAGTAGAATACTATGTCTATACTCTTTTTTCCTTTATGTTTCTCTTGAGACAAGGAAAAAGCTTCCATTCTCTAGAAAGCAGTGAATTTCAAATGTTTTAGAGTCCCTTTGTCCCTTTAAATATGATTGAGGATTCCCCAAACTTTGGTTTGTGTGAGGTTTTCAGTATGTTATTATATTTCATAGTTACCATAATATAAAATAGAATTAAAAAAATTATTGATTCATTTATAATAACAAATCTATTATATGCTAATAAATAAATTTAAATAAATTATATTTTTTAGAAATTATAAATATTGAAAATAAAAATGTAGTTTTAAAATATGAAAATATTTAAATTAATTTTATTGTTCTAGGCCCAGGTCTTCATTTACATGTATGACTGGAGACAACACAGAAAGGCAATGTCATTGAAAACAAAAAAAAGTTTAAATTACTCATTAATTCTTAGAAATGACAAGCACAACTTGCATCATAAGGCCACTGGAGAAACACCAGGTTTTAGTCGGGAAGCAGAAGTAGGAGCTGGGAATTGCCTAAGCTATGACCCTTTTTGGGATTTTCATGGGAAGGAGGAAAGACAGGGCTGTGTAAATGGGCACTACCGTCAGTGCTAGTTTCCATGGGCTTCCCAGGTGGTTCAGTGGTAAAGAAACCACAGGAGATGGCAGTTCAATCTTTGGGTCCAGAAGATTCCCTGAGGAAGAAAATGACAACCCACTCTAGTATTCTTTCCCGGAAAATCCCATGGACATAAGAGCCTAGTGGGCTACAGTCCATAGAGCTGCAAAGTGTTAGACATGTCTGAAATGACTGAGCATAGCACCTTATCTAGCTTGCATAATTTCAGTGGCTTCACTTGTCTGATACTTGGCCCTGAGATGATTAAGGCAGAAGGAAATTGTCATCTGTAGTAAGAAGGTCTTTTCATACTGTTCAAGCTGGATTTAGAAAAGGCAGAAGAACCAGAGATCAAATTGTCACCATTCCTTAGATCATAAAAAAAGCAAGAAAGTTCCAGAAAAACATCTCCTTCTGCTTTATTGACAATGCCAAAGCCTTTGACTGTGTGGATCATGACAAACTATAGAAAATTCTTAAAGAGATGGGAATACCAGACCACTTTACCTGCCTCCTGAGAAATCTGTATGCAGGTCAAGAAGCAACAGTTAGAACTGGATATAGAACAATGGACTGGTTCCAAATGGGGAAAGGAGTATGTCCAGACTGTATATTATCACCCCACTTGTTTAACTTATATGCAGAGTACATCATGCAAAATGCCAGGATGGGTGAAGCACAAACTGGAATTAACATTGCTGGGAGAATTATCAACAACCACAGATACACAGATGGCACTACCCTTATGGAAGAAAGTGAAGAAGAACTAAAGAGCCTCTTAATCAAAGTGAAAGAAGAGAGTGAAAAAGTTGGCTTAAAACTCAACATTCAAAAAATGAAGATCATGGTATCTGGTCCCATCACTTCATGGCAAATAGATGGGGGAAACAATGGAAACAGTGATAGACTTTATTTTGGGGGGCTCCAAAATCACTGCATATGGAGACTGTAGCAATGAAATTAAAAGACACTTGCTCCTTGGAAGGAAAGCTATGACCAACCTAGACAGCATATTAAGAAGCAGAGACATTACTTTATCAACAAAGGTCCATCTAGTCAAAGCTATGGTTTTTCCAGTAGTCATGTGTGGATGTAAGAGTTGGACTATAAAGAAAGTTGAGGGCCGAAGAACTGAGGCCCTTGAACTGTGGTGTTGGAGAAGACTCTTGCGAGTCCCTTGGACAGCAAAGAGATCAAACCAGTCAATTCTAAAGGAAATCAGCCCTGAATACTCACTGGAAGGACTGATGCTGAAGCTCCAATACTTTGGCCACCTGATGTGAAGAACTATCTGACTCTTTGGAAAAGAACCCTGGTGCTGGCCAAAATATAAGGGAGGAGGAGAAGGGGATGACAGAAAGTGAAATGACTGGATGGCATCACTGACTCAATGGACATGAGTCTGTGCAAGCTCTGAGTGTTGGTGATGAACGGGGAAGCCTAGTGTGCTGCAGTCCATGGGGTCGCAAAGAGTTGAACATGACTGAGTGACTGAACTGAACTGAACGATGTGAGTAAGAAGGCCAAGTAGAGGAAATTCTGTCCCTAGTACCTTGTGGTACTAGCATCACCATACAGAGATGGTGCAACTTTGCATTGGTTGGTTTGCATATCAAAGCTATGTTCCCTAGCTGAATCCCTGCATCTCCTTCTACCTCTAAGAGTTGGCTAATCCTGTGAGGTATAATCTCTGCCTAACGAGAAAGGTTTTTTAAGATTTTTAAAATATCATAATATACATATACATGTATATATACACACATACATACACACACACACAATATATCTGTAGGCTCTCCATACAGTTGAAGATAGTAATTTGGAAGACAGTATTAAAGAATCATCTAGAGTGCATCTATCTTAGTCTGTTAAGGTGGCTATAGAGGAAAAAAACTACCATAAACTGAGTGGCTTATAAACAACAAATATTTATTTTTCACAGTTCTGGAGGCTGGATGTTTAAGATCAACATGCTATCATCATCAAATGAAAAGAAAGACTGAGTCACATTAAATAACATTCTAAAGGTCACACACAGCTAGTAAAGTGGCAGAGTTGTTTTTTGAACGGAATTTATTTTATTCCAAATCTTGTGGTTCTAACCACTGTGCTATACTGTATAATGTGTGCTGCTGCTGCTGCTGCTAAGTCGCTTCAGTTGTGTCCGACTCTGTGTGACCCCATAGACGGCAGCCCACCAGGCTCCCCTGTCCCTCGGATTCTCCAGGTACGAACACTGGAGTGGGTTGCCATTTCCTTCTCCAGTGCATGAAAGTGAAAAGTGAGAGCGAAGTCGCTCACTCGTGTCCGACTCTTAGCGACCCCATGTATAGTATGTTAAAAATAAAGATGAAAGAAAATCCCATTCCTTATTAGGCTCTAGATGGAAGCTTGTTAAATATCTTTCTAAATGTTAGATTTTGATAATATATTAGAAAATACACACTGATTTTTTTCTTCCTTTTCACTATTCAATCTGTGGTCAAATGGGCCACAGGCTTCTTGTTACACTGTCATGTGTGGAAGGGTCTAGGGAGCTCTATGGCTTCTTTTATAAAAACACTAAACCTGTTCATTAGGATTCCACCCTAATGACCTAACCCATTTCCAAAAACCTCACCCCCTAATACCATCACACTGGGTATTAGAACATCACCATAGGAACTGAAGGGAAATAACATTCATTTAGACCATGGAGAAGGCAATGGCATCCCACTCCAGTACTCTTGCCTGGAAAATCCCATGGACGGAGGAGTCTGGTAGGCTGCAGTCCATGGGGTTGCTAAGAGTCAGACACGACTGAGCGACTTCACTTTCACTTTTCACTTTCATGCATTGGAGAAGGAAATGGCAACCCACTCCAGTGTTCTTGCCTGGAGAATCTCAGGGGCGGGGAAGCCTGGTGGGCTGCCGTCTATGGGGTCGCACAGAGTCGGACACGACTGAAGCGACTTAGCAGCAGCAGCAGCAGCATGGTATAAGAGTAAAAGAACTTGTAAAAGATGTATTAATCAGGAAGGATCCAATAAACTCAGGGAACAGAGAGAATAGTAGAGAAGAAGCATATGAAGAGAAAATATTTGATGTTTCCAGAATTCATTAGGTTTAAAATTTATTCCAAGTATCAAAATGAATTAATAAAAATAATTTGCTTGACTTACTATACTGAATCTTCCTAACACAAATGATTATATATTAATGGTTACCAGAGGGGTCACTAAGTCACTAAGTCCTGTCCCACTCTCTTGGAACCCCATGGACTATACCCCTCCAGGCTCCTCTGTCCAGGGGATTTGCCAGGCTAGAATACTGGAGTGGCTTGCCATTTTCTTCTCTAGGGGATCTTTCTGACCCAGGGATTGAACCCTCATCTCTGGCATTGGCAGGCAGATTCTTTACCACTGAGCCACAAAAGAAGCCCTAAAGTGAAGGGAAACTCAAATAAATATTTACCAAACTTTTGGTCAGCAAAAAATAGGTAACAGAAAACAGTGGATTAAGATCTCAAAGAGTCAGACATGACTGAAGTGACTTAGCATGCACTGATTAATATATTGAATTTTGACATAAATGCAAAAATAATACATTTTGTACATTTTTCTTAAATAATAAAAGTAAAAAATAATAAAATGGGGAAATATTTAACTAATAAAAATGGGGAAATTACTATGAGCTTTAATACAGGAGCTAAGCTGAAAGTGCTCTCAGTGGCCGAACACAGGGCAATTTCAGCAAAAAATTAAAGTATTATTGGATTATAGCCCAAAGTGTATAATTAATATACATGAGTTCATATTGATACAAATGTGGTGGTGGAATTTTATTTGCTGTCATTTCCAACTCTTGCAACCCAATGGACTGTAGCCCATCAACCCAACTTGAGTTTCCTGCATGGGCAGGTGATTCTTTACTGCTGATCCACCAGAGATTCCTGATACAAATATACTATTGAATAAATGATAAGAGACAAATTTCCCACACAATATACCAATACAGTGCCCCTTAAGTTGATGGAACTTAATTTTCCATCCCTTGAGTATGTGTTACAACTTAGTTGACCAGCATCCGATGAATGGAATATGGATATGGGAAAATATATCTTTACAGTGGAGAAATTCTGCAAACTCTGCCATACCAAGTGATCTGGGTCAACAATGCCAGTGATAAGCAACATTGATAGTAAGTATCCTTGGTGGGATGTGATGTGAAAATAACATTTCATCTTTTATCTCTATAATCTTTCTTCCAAAAATCTATAACCTCAGTGTGGCCATGAGGAAAATGTACTGAGAAAAGGGGAGGGAGTGATATTGCTAAGAGCATAGAAAGGAGAAGAAAGGAAGGGGTGTTATCAAAAGCACAGAAGAGCTTTTCAGTGAAACATAAATACAACTATAGAATAAAAAATAGACAGGGAAGGTGAAAGTGATCCAGGCCCAGCTGGAGGGACAGGTTGGAACGAGTGAGCTTGTAAAGCTTTAACAGTGAAGAGGGAAGAGTCAGAAAATGGCCAAGCAATGAGTGGCAATATCCAAATGGGATTTAACTTTAATGTTAAAAAGAGAAAATTACCTTGGCCAAGCTGAAGGGAAAGTGAAAATAAACAGATTTTGTGAATGGTGATAGTGTTTTGGTTGAGGAAATTGAATTAGAGTTCCTGTCCATGGGACAGAGCTCAGACTAAATAAGTAAGACAGGACTTTTTAGTATGGTTTATACATGAAGCTAAAGGGAAATAACTTCCTTTTTGATTTTTTAGAGTAACCCACAATGTTGTGAAGAAGGAAGAGATTGGGTATAGAGTCACCATAGACAGCCCCAGGTCCAGAGTCCAGTTTCTTTCAAAGAGGAAATTTAGAAGAGAAACTTTGACTGTAGAGGTGTAGCAAGAGAGAATTCCTAGAAAGAACTGCAGGTCAGAGCTGAGGGCTCTTTTGCATCAAAGAGATCACTCTTTCCTCAAGTTTTCTCTTGCTCTGATACATTCAGTGAGGCACTTGTTTTAACTACAGATGGTTTCTCACTTACAGCAATTTGACTTATAATGAATCACATCTCAGCACTCAGAGCCCTAGCAGAAGGCTACACACAGCTACATCGTTGGCAGTGTCTGCTTTCTGACCTGCATCAATACGTAAGACCCTGTGGTCTGGATCATCGACCTCAGATGACTTTTTGAGAGCCTCAGCAGCACCCTCTGCCTGGGTTCATTTTGGCTCTTGGTCTCAAAAACTTTCTGTCAATAATTAATAACAATTATGTAGAATCCAGTGTATAATACTTTGTTCTCTACCTTCGTGAACATGTTCTTTCATTTGTTAACTTAGTTGTTGCTGTTCAGTCTCCAAGTCGTGTCTGACTCTTTGTGACTCCATGGACTGCAGCACGCCAGGCCTCCCAAACTCCCGGAGATGGCAAATCATCTCCCGGGGTGTGCCCAAGTTCCTGTCCATTGAATTGGTGATACTATCCAACCATCTCATCTTTGGCCACCTTCTTCTCCTTTTGCCTTCAATCTTTCCCAGCATCAGGGTCTTTTCCAGTAAGCTGAGCCTCCTTATCAGGTGGCCAAAGTATTGTAGCTTCAGTTTCAGCATCAGTTCTTCCAATGAGTATGCAGAGTTGATTTCCTTTAGGATTGACTGGTTTGATCCTGCTGTCCAAGAGACTCTCAAGAGTCTTCTCCAGCACCACAATTTGAAAGTATCAGTTCTTCAGTGTTCAGCCTTCTTTACAGTCTAATACTCACATCCCTACATGACTACTGGAAAAAAACCATAGCTTTGACTATATGGACTTCATCGGCAAAGTGATGTCTTTGCTTTTTAATACGCTGTCTAGGTTTGTCATAGCCTTCTTTCCAAGAAGTAAATGTATTACAATTTCATGGCTGCAGTCACCATCTGTAGTGATTTTGAAGATCAAGAAGAGAAATCTGTCACTGCTTCCACTACCCAATTCCTTCCCTTCCCTTTCTCCTTCCCCCAATTAGTACCAATAATCAAATATTTACTGAGCACTTACGAAGTGGCAGTCACTGTAGTAGTCACTTGGATGGATGAGTGTTTTAACCCTTTAAGAAATCTATGACAAAGAAGCTACAAATTGTATTTTGCTTAGATATATATTAAGATTTTAAAACAATGTGTAACTTGGACAAAGCCAGAGCTGGTCCATGGCAGAGCCAGAACTAATCCAAGTTTCCTGACTCTAAGCCTTATTTCCTTATTTCTTATTATACATATATTTTGGGCTTCGCTGATGGCTCAGATGGTAAAGAATCCACCTGCAATGAGGGAGACCTGGGTTCAATCCCAGGGTTGCCTGGAAAATCCCCACGGAAAGAAGAGCCTGGTGGGCTACAATCCATGGGGTCGCAAAGAGCCGGACACAACTGAGCAACGAAGCACAGTTCAGTTCAGTTCAGTTCTGTTCAGTTGCTCAGTTGTGTCCGACTCTTTGCGACCCAATGAATCGCAGCATCCCAGGCCTCCCTGTCTATCACCAACTCCTGGAGTTTACTCAAACTCATATCCATCGAGTTGGTGATGCCATCTAGCCATCTCATCCTCCGTCGTCCCCTTCTCCTGGCCCCAACCCCTCCCAGCATCAAAGTCTTTTCCAGTGAGTCAACTCTTCCCATGAGGTGGCCAAAGTATTGGAGTTTCAGCTTTAGCATCAGTCCTTCCAATGAACACCCAGGACTGATCTCCCTTAGGATGGACTGGTTGGATCTCCTTGCAGTCCAAGGGACTCTCAAGAGTCTTCTCCAACACCACAGTTCAAAAGCATCAATTCTTTGGTGCTCAGCTTTCTTCACAGTCCAACTCTCACAACCATACATGACCACAGGAAAAGCCATAGCCTTGACTAGATGTACCTTTGTTGGCAAAGTAATGTCTCTGCTTTTTAATATGCTATCTGAGCGATGAAGCACAGCACATATATATATTTTCCCTCCTTAGGAGGGCCATAATTGTTCACTTTTATCCTTAAAATATTTCTACCAATTATAATTTCAGTAAAGATCAAGTATTCTTATGTGTCTAGTTAACCATATTTTTAACATATACTGACTCCATACACTGTTAAAATTTTTTACTATGAACTGTATGCCTTTATGAAATAGTGAGAAGTAATTATTTTTTTTAATAGAAATGGCCACTTTTTAAGAAAATTAAGCATTAGATTGTTGACTAGGAAATATCCCCATTTTAACATTTTATCTGAGAGAAAACCAAAGTCAACTGGTTCAGTTCAGTTCAGTCACTCAGTCGTGTCTGACTCTTCATGAAAGCATGGACTGCAGCATGCCAGGCCTCCCTGTCCATCACTAACTCCTGGAGTTTACTCAAACTCATATCCATTGAGTCAGTGATGCTGTCCAACCATCTCATCCTCTGTCATCCCCTTCTCCTCCCACCTTCGATCTTTCCCAGCATCAGGGTCTTTTCAAATAAGTCAGCTCTTCACATCAGGTGGCCAAAGTATTGGAGTTTCAGCTTCAACATCAGTCCTTCCAATGAATATTCAGGACTGATTTCCTTCAGAATGGACTGATCGGATCTCCTTGCTGTCCAAGGAACTCTCAAGAGTCTTCTCCAACACCGCAGTTCAAAACCATCATTTCTTCAGTGCTCATCTTTCTTTATAGTCCAACTCTCACATCCATACATGACTACTAGAAAAACCATAGCTTTTACTATAGGGATCTTTGTTGGCTTTTTAATATGCTGTCATAGGTTGGTCACAACTTTTCTTTCAAGGAACAAGAATCTTTTACTTTCATGACTGTAGTCACCATGTGCAGTGATTTCGGAGCCCCCCAAAATAAAGTCTATCACTGTTTCCATTGTTTTCCCATCTATTTGCCATCAAATAATGGGACCAGATGCCACGATCTTATTTTTTTGAATGTTGAGTTTTCAGCCAACTTTTTCACTCTCCTTTTCACTTTCATCAAGAGGCTCTTTAGTTCTTCTTCGCTTTCTGCCATAAGTTTGGTGTCATCTGCATATCTGAGGTTATTGATATTTTTATAAGTCAACTGGTATCATTTAATTAACAGCCCAAGTAATGAGCTGTAAATTTAAGGACTGTCTTATATTAGTCTAGGAAAGAATAGAGTAGAAGAGAAAGTCTTTGAAAGAGAAATTTCATTTTCAGTTTTGATTCCTTTGTATAGTTAGTGTAAAGTTAACCTAAGATCAGAGATACAGAAATCTAGCCATTTACTTGTACCTTGACGTTGTCTCAATCAGGGACAACTCTTGTTGGTATTCTGATAGTTAATTATTCAGAGGTGTGAATGGACTGTCTTCTGAGGTCTGCTTGCTGTCTACCAAAAGAGCCTCAGAGAAAACAAACCTGGTGAATTTTCGTGGTCTAAGATTGGATAGTTAAATTTGCAGATAAGAAACTGGGCCTTTCTTTTCCCTAGCCCACCTACTTTTCAGTGCTGACAATCCTCTTTGAGACATACTTTCCTTGGGGTTTTAAATTTACTGATAAAACTAGCAGCTCCTTTAGTCCTGGAAACCATTTTTTCCCCTCTCTTCATGTGTTGATGGACCCAGTAGAGTGTCATCTCTTGTCCTGTATACAGTGGTAAGATTTAAGATGTACAGACATAGAAATGTATTAATGTACGTTCCCTTCTCCATGGCCACATGCATGCTAAGTCACGTCATTAGTGTCTATCTCTTTGAGACCCCAGGAACCATAGCCAGCTAGGCTCCTCTGTCCACGGAATTCTCTAGGCAAGAATATTGGAAGTGAGTTGTCATGCCCTCCTCCAGGGGATCTTCCTGGGCCGGGGAATCAACCCTGCATCTCTTATTTCTCCTGCTTTGGCAGGCAGGTTCTTGACCACTAGCACACCTGGAAAGCCTTTCCTTTCACCATACTACCAAGTTATTTCTTTTGAAGAACATGTACAATGTTTTCTAAAATAGAGTAAAATATGAAAAATTCTTCTTCATGATGATTTATTGGTAATCTATATGAATTATGTAACATTTAAAATTGTTGAGAAAAACATGATAAAATTATCACCTAGAACATCTTAATAGCAAAAAAATTATAATTGTGTGTATTTTATTCTAGCCTTTAATTTTACAATTCTATCAAATTGTATTTGGTCGTATAGATTTTTTAAATGCTAAAAATCTTAGAGCTAAAAAATAGTATCCTTAAGCCTTTAGATGCAATAGTCCTACTCCCCAGAAGCAATTATTACAAAATATTTAGCTGTTTCTTTAGGTATTTCCTTCTGTATTTGTAGGTGGTATGTTAGTACATTTTCTTTCTTGTTTTTATTGATGTATAGTTGATTTACAATTTTTTGTTAGTTTCAGGTGTACCACAGAGTGATTCAGTTGTATATATGCATGTATATATATGTATGTGTATATATATATATATATATACACACACACACACACATACGTATGTATATGTTAGTTGCTCGGTTGTGTCTCTTTGTGGCCCCTTGGACTATAGTCCTCCAGGCTCCTCTGTCCATGGTATTTTCTAGACAAGAATACCGTAATGGGTTGTCATTTCCTCCTCCAGGGGGTCTGCTTGACCCAGGGACTGAACCTGTGTCTCTGTGTCTCTTGCCTTGGTAGGTGGGTTCTTTACCACTAGCACCACTTGGCAAGCCCATACACACATAGGGTCAGTTGCTCAGTCATGTCTGACTCTTTGCAATCCCACGGGCTGTAGCCCCCAGGCTCCTCTGTCCATGGAATTCTCCAGGCGAGGATATTGGAGTTGGTTGTCCTTTCTTTCTCCAATATATGTATGTATATATGCATATGTTCTTTTTCATTTTCTTTTCCATTGTGGTTTGAATCGTCATCAAATATCTTCTTGCAGTAGCTAAAATTTGATCTCTTCCATATAGTCCATGGAGTCACAAAGATTCAGACACGACTGAGTGACTTTCACTTTAGCTCTTCTATCCATTTCTCCTGCCTACACAATAGAGTTAAAGAAAATTGTAAATGAACTCAGTAGTTTGTGAAAATACTCCAAGTAGGAAGCAAGATTGTTGACTGAGAGTGAAGAAAAGAAGAAAGATGCTGTAGGTTTGAGGAGAGAGGAGAACAGGAGACCTAGGAAAGGAGGAGAATCCATTGGCTAGTCATTTTATTTCAGGATATTCTTGTGAAGGTATAGGAGTGAGTGTAAATACATGGAGCCTATTTGGCATACTTAAAGAACAACAAAAATCATTTCTAAATGAAAAATCTATATAAAATGAGTTTTTGTTTAGCTTAAATTTTACGGTAAATTGTAAGGTTGGCTAAAAATAAACAAAACGTTTTTGGATTCCAAAGTTGTGGCATTTCTAGTTGAAGTAAGCATGTTTGCCTTTACTTATCCTTTAAACCAGGAAAAAGTAGACTAAATATGCTAATGTTTGACTATAATAGAATAATTGTATTTTTCCCCCAAAATTAAGTCTGGGTACGGGCATGCATGATGTTACTTCAGTTGTGTCCAACTCTTTGAGACTCTATGGACCATAGCCCACCAGGATCTTCTGTCCATGGGATTCTCCAAGCAAGAATACTGGAGAGGGTTTCCATTTCCTCCTTCAAGGGATCTTCCCAGGGATTGAACTTGTGTCTCTTAAGTCCCTGCAGGTGGGTTCTTTACCACAAGCACCACCCGAGAAGCCCCAAGTCTAGGTGAAATCCACCCCAATAAGTATTTTGGCAATTTGGGGATGTTATGAGGTAGCTTGCTGTGCTAGGAATAGCTTGGCTTGGGGGCTGAAAAATCACGTGTTTGGGTTGAATCTCAACTCTGCCAGGTAAATTTCCTCTTCTATTAAAATGTTCAAAAATATTTTCCTAATCTATTAAAATAAGAAAATTGCTAGTTTCCGTATCTATTACAATAACATTTCCCTTTCAGCAATATTGGGTGGAGCAGAATTCATTTTTATATAGTGGAAGATACTTTGGAGGACTTTAGTAATTAGAAATTGCTTTGCTGCAGAATTACAGAATAGCTATTCTATGATTTGTCTTCCTGGAGAATATGGTGAAATTTAAACAGTGCTCAGGATCAGGATGGACCATTTTTACATCCGTGAAAAGAAACTATTCACAGAGAAAGAAGGATGCCAAATACTGTGTACATAATTCTTGCTACAGAAAGCTTTTTCATTTTTTCAGTTTATCTTCTTTTGAACCAAGACATCACACATGTGAGGTGTTTGCATATAGTCATTACTTTCATTGATCATGTGAGGCAGTGGACATTTATAGATAATTAAAATAATAGAATCACCATGCCCATGTACTAAAAATGATATTGGCTTTCATACAAAAAAAAGTCATTGTTAATAGTATATAGCTTTTTGTAATTCTGTACTATTGCATCATGGGTGGGGATAAAAAGAGGAATATTCTGTCTTATTTCCTAGACTGTTATTTTTTTAAAAAATGTGTTTGGACAGCATATAAATGTAGTGAGTATCTCATTGTATGTAAAGATATCAAGATTTGTCCTGTATAATTACTTAATTAGAAATTCAGTTTCATTTAACTTCTAGGTTAAGTTTGAGTTTGAAGTTTTCATGAAGTGCAACAGACACTGACTGTGTACCTCATTATCTGGTAAACTTATTGGAATGCTGCTGCTGCTGCTAAGTCACTTCAGTCGTGTCCGACTCTGTGTGACCCCATAGATGGCAGCCCACCAGGCTCCCCCATCCCTGAGATTCTCCAGGCAAGAACACTGGAGTGGGTTGCCATCTCCTTCTCCTGTGCATGAAAGTGAAAAGTGAAAGTGAAGTCACTCAGTTGTGTCCGACTCTTCGCAACCCCATGGACTGCAGCCCACCAGGGTCCTCCATCCATGGGATTTTCCAGGCAAGAGTACTGGAGTGGGGTGCCAGTGCTTTCTCCATGTCAATAAACCATTGTACATTTGTATACAGTGACAAAGTCTCCAGAAAACACATCTAAGGGGAGGAGATGTATATGATATGCTATTTATACTTAAAGCCAAAACATTTCAACATCAATCAATCATAACAATGTTATCAAGTTTCATTTGTGCTCCAGGGAGATAGAAAGTTCTTCTTGATGACTGATTTATCCCTGGTTTTAACAACTCTTCACACTCTTCCTGTCCACTTTGTTGAAATTGCTACTTCTTTACCTACTATCTCTCCTTCCCATCCTGCCAACCCACACAAAACACCAAATGAAAAAGACAACAAACAAATACAAAAGACTAAACACTCACTAAGTGATCTGTTTCCTTCCTCACTGTTTTTCTATTTCATGACCTTCTTAAGGTCCTGGAATCTCCCCAAGCTGAACATCACTAGTCCAGAGCCTGGACGAAGTAGGTGGACAGTAAATATTTATTAAGTGAATGAATAAATTATGTCAACAGCCCCACAAGCTACCCCTATCATTCTGTTTTCAGTTAATGGCATTGGCATCCATTCATCCGCTGCAGAAAACAAAACACAAGAATTCATCCTTATTCCTGACATTTATTTGGTCAGCAAGTCCTGGCAATTTGACCTTAAAAACAACTCTAAATGCATCTTCTTTTCTCTGTCACTTTTGTCATATTATCTCACCTGAGATGTTGGGGTGAGACTGATCTTATCTCTATCTGACCCTATCCTAGTTTCTTTTCTACACAGGGTAAACACATTAAAATATATACTAAAGATCATAGTTTGTAAACTCCTACACTAATGATGGGAATTTTCTAAATTTGCTGGCATATTGAGTGCAGCACTTTCACAACATCATCTTTCAGGATTTGAAATAGCTCAACTGGAATTCTATCACCTCCACTAGCTTTGTTCATAGTGATGTTTCCTAAGGCCCATTTGACTTTGCATTCCAAGATGTTTGGTTCTAGGTGAGTGATCACACCATTGTGGTTATCTGGGTCATGAAGATCTTTTTTGTATAGTTCTTCTGTGTATTCTTGCCACCTCTCCTTAATATCTTCTGCTTCTGTTAGGTCCATACTGTTTCTGTCCTTTATTGAGCCCATCTTTACATGAAATGATCCCTTGGTATCTCTAATTTTCTTGACTAGATCTCTAGTCTTTCCTGTTCTATTGTTTTCCTCTATTTCTTTGCATTGATTGCTGAGGAAAGCTTTCTTATCTCTCCTTTCTATTCTTTGGAACTCTGCATTCTTTTCTCTTTAGCCTTTTGCTTCACTTCTTTTCTCAGCTATTTGTAAGGCTTCCTCAGACAACCATTTTGCCTTTTTGCATTTCTTTTTCTTGGGGATGGTCTTGATCCCTGTCTCCTGTACAATGTCATGAAACTCTGTCCATAGTTCTTCAGGCACTCTGTCTATCAGATCTAATTCCTTGAATCTATTTGTCACTTCCATTGTATAATCATATGGGGTTTGATTTAGGTCATACCTGAAGGTCTGGTGGCATTACTTTGCCAACAAAATTCTGTCTAGTCAAATCTATGGTTTTTTCAGTAGTCATGTATGGATGTGAGAGTTGGACTATAAAGGAAGCTGAGCGCTGAAGCTGCAACACTGCTTTTGAGCTGCAGTGTTGAAGAAGATTCTTGAAAGTTCCTTGGACTGCAAGGAGATCCAACCATCAATCCTAAAGGAAATCAGTGCTGAATATTCATTGGAAGGACTGATGCTGAAGCTGACTCCAATACTTTGGCCACCCAATGTGAAGAACTGACTCATCGAAAAGACCTTGATGCTGGGCAAGATTGAAGGTAGGAGGAGACAGGGATGGCAGAGGATGAGATGGTTGGATGGCATCATTGACTCGACGGTAGAGTCGGATATGACAGAGCGACTGAACTGAACTGAACTGAATGATGGGAAAGACTGAAGGCAAAAGGAGAAAAGTGCAGCAGAGGATAAGATGGTTAGATAGCATCATAGACTCAATGAACATGAATCTGAGCAAACTGGGAGATAGGGGAGAACAGAGAATCCTGGTGTACTTCCGTGGGTCACAGAGAGTCAGACACAATTTAGCAACTGAACAACAACAACAAATTGACTTGTTGCATTAAACATCTTGAAAGTTTCCCCATTTCTTATATGAATGGGTCCAAAATCTTTTGTATCATATAAAAATCCATCAACAAGGCCCCAGATTACCTCTTATACTTCATTGCTAGTCTTTTATTCATCCCATATTGTAGTCAAACAGGATTCCTTTTTTTTAAAACACCCGTTATGCTTTCATTGCCCCTGTAGTTTTTTTTTTTTCCTTCTCGTTCCTACCACTTTAATAACTTTCTTTCTCTTATTTATCTGGATAAGATGTGTTTAAATTGCCATTAGAGGTGACAAATTTTGTGATATGCACTTTACTCAAGAAGAAATGAGTCCTCCCTCTTTTGTATGCTAATGGTTATTTTACAGATTGTAGTTACTCTTGACCTGCCTCTGACCCCCACGAGACAGCTCACCTCTGTGGGAGAATCCACATCCTCCTCTTCTTTGTACCTGTATTAGCTTCCTGTGGTTTCTTTAACAAATGATCACAGACTTGGTGGCTTAAAGCAATGGAAAGTTATTTTCTCACAGTTCCAAAGGTCAAAAGTCCAAAATTAGTATCACTAGGCCAAAAACAGTGTTAGTAGGGCTGTGCTTCCTCTGGAGGCTTTAGAGGAGAATATCTGTCTCTCTGTCTCTGATGTGGTGGTTTACTCACTAAGCCGTGTCCAACTCTCATGACCCCATGGACTGTAGCCCGGCAGGCTCCTCTGTCCATGGGATTCTCCAGGCAAGAATACTGGAGTGGGCTGCCATTTCCTTCTCCAGGGGATCTTCCCGACCCAGGGATCAAACCCAGGTCTCCTGTATTACAGACAGATTCTTTATCAACTGAGCTATGAGGGAAGCCCCATCAGAGGGAAGCTACCTCTGATGATTGTCAGTGTTTTGCCTTGTAGCCATGTCACCCCAATTTCTTGGTCCCATTGCCTTCTCCTACTTTGTGTCAAATCTCTCTATGTCTTCCTCATATCAGGATAAACTGATGGAATTCAGGGCCCACTCAGATAATCCAGGATAATCTTCTGAAAATTCTTTACTTAATCACACATGCTAATAACTTAAAAAATAAAATAGCATTTAAGGATTCTAGGAACTAAGACCTGCTTTGTTGGGAATCATTCAATCATTATCTACTCTGATCTCCAAAATCTCATGTCTGTCCCATAGACAAAAGGTACTCCCACCATCTCAGCATTTTCAAATGTCTCAACCCATACAGCATCAGTTCAAATCTCATCCCCTACATCATGTAAATCAAGTATATATAAGACTCTAGGTAGGATCTATCTTGAGGCAAAACCCTTCTCCTTCTCTGTACCCCTGAAACTAGGAAACAATATCTATTCCCAAAATGTAAGGATAGGGTAGACATAATATAACAGTTATAAAAATTTCCATCCTCAAAGAGGGAAAATGGAAGAAGAAAAGGGTCTTTGGTCTCAGGCAGTTTCTTTTTATTTAATATTAATTGGAGGATAATCGCTTTACGATGTTACATCAATATGAACCAGCCATAGGTATACCTATGTTCCTCTGTCTTGAACCTCCCTCCCACCTCTGACCCTATTCCACCCCTCTAGGTTGTCACAAAGCACTAGGTTTCTGTCATATAGCAAATTCTCACTAGCTATATATTTTACATATGGTAACATATATGTTTCAAATCTAGCAAATGCAATTAGATTTGAAGGCCTGGAAATATTTCTTTGAGAAGATCAGTGGCTCCACCCTCTATGCCTGTAGTTCTAGTCTCTGTGACCACTGCTGTAACATCTTCACACATGGCTCTGGCCTCTGGGATCAAGGCTATAGCTTCGGAGTAGCAAAACTGGAGTAGCAAAAGGAGTTACATTTCCTTTTTCCTGAATGGTAGCACATGTGTACATTGAAAGGTGAAGTCACTCAGTCGTGTCTGACTCTTTGCGACCCTGTGGACTATAGCCTACCAGGCTCCTCCATCCATGGGATTCTCCAGGCAAGAATACTGGAGTGGGTTGCCATTTCCTTCTCCAGGGGATCTTCCTGACCCAGGGACCGAACCCAGGTCTCCTGCATTGGAGGAAGATGCTTTAACCTCTGAGCCACCAGGGAAGCCCAATGATGAACTATGGAATGAGGTTTGTGACATTGTACAAGAGACAGGGATCAAGACCATCCCCATGGAAAAGAAATGCAAAAAAGCAAAATGGCTGTCTGGGGAGGCCTTACAAATAGCTGTGAGAAGAAGAGAGGCGAAAAGCAAAGGAGAAAAGGAAAGATATAAACATCTGAATGCAGAGTTCCAAAGAATAGCAAAAAGAGATAAGAAAGCCTTCTTCAGCCACCAATGCAAAGAAATAGAGGAAAATAACAGAATGGGAAAGACTAGAGATCTCTTCAAGAAAATTAGAGATACCAGGGGAACATTTCATGCAAAGATGGGCTCAATAAAGGACAGAAATGGTCTGGACCTAACAGAAGCAGAAGATATTAAGAAGAGGTGGCAAGAATACATGGAAGAACTGTACAGAAAAGATCTTCACAACCCAGATAATCATGATGATGTGATCACTAATCTATAGCCAGACATCTTGGAATGTGAAGTGAAGTGGGCCTTAGAAAGCATCACTACGAACAAAGCTAGTGGAGGTGATGGAATTCCAGTTGAGCTATTTCAAATCCTGAAAGATGATGCTGTGAAAGTGCTTCACTCAATATGCCAGCAAGTTTGGAAAACTCAGCAGTGGCCACAGGACTGGAAAAGGTCAGTTTTTATTCCAATCCCAAAGAAAGGCAATGCCAAAGAATGCGCAAACTATTGCACAACTGCACTCATCTCACATGCTGGTAAAGTAATGCTCAAGATTCTCCAAGCCAGGCTTCAGCAATACGTGAACTGTGACCTCCCTGATGTTCAAGCTGGTTTTAGAAAAGGCAGAGGAACCAGAGATCAAATTGCCAACATCCGCTGGATCATGGAAAAAGCAAGACAGTTTCAGAAAAACATCTATTTCTGCTTTATTGACTATGCCAAAGCCTTTGACTGTGTGGATCACAATAAACTGTGGAAAATTCTGAAAGAGATGGGAATACCAGAGCACCTGACCTGCCTGTTGAGAAATCTGTATGCAGGTCAGGAAGCAACAGTTAGAACTGGACATGGAACAACAGACTGGTTCCAAATAGGAAAAGGAGTACATCAAGGCTGTATAGTGCCACCCTGCTTATTTAACTTATATGGAGAGTACATCATGAGAAATGCTGGACTGGAAGAAGCACAAGCTGGAATCAAGATTGCCAGGAGAAATATCAATAACCTCATATATGCAGATGACACCACCCTTATGGCAGAAAGTGAAGAGGTGCTAAAAAGCCTCTTGATGAAAGTGAAAGAGGAGAGTGAAAAAGTTGGTTTGAGGCTCAACATTCAGAAAACGAAGATCATGGCATCTGGTCCTATCACTTCATGGGAAATAGATGGGGAAAGAGTAGAAACAGTGTCAGACTTTATTTTGGGGGGCTCCGAAATCATTGCAGATGGTGACTGCAGCCATGAAATTAAAAGACGCTTGTTCCTTGGAAGAAAAGTTATGATTAACTTAGATAGCATGTTAAAAAGCAGAGACATTACTTTGCTTTGCTGACTAAGGTCCGTCTAGTCAAGGCTATGGTTTTTCCTGTGGTCGTGTATGGATGTGAGAGTTGGACTGTGAAGAAGGCTGAGCACTGAAGAATTGATGCGTTTGAACTGTGGTGTTGGAGACTTTTGAGGATCCCTTGGACTGCAAGGAGATCCAACCAGTCCATTCTGAAGGAGATCAACCCTGGGATTTCTTTGGAAGGAATGATGCTAAAGCTGAAGCTCCAGTACTTTGGACACCTCCTGTGAAGAGTTGACTCATTGGAAAAGACTCTGATGCTGGGAGAGGTTGGGGGCATGAGGAGAAGGGGACGACCCCGGATGAGATGGTTGGGTGGCATTACGGACTCGATGGACGTGAGTCTGAGTGAACTCCGGGAGATGGTGATGGACAGGGAGGCCTGGCATGCTGCGATTCATGGGGTGGCAAAGAGTCAGACACGACTGAGCAACTGAACTGAAATGAACTGAGCACATGTGTGCATCTGAGTAGTGTTATCAGTCTGTTGCCTGCTTCTAGAATTTTGGGAGTCTGACAACTCTCTTGTCCTGCCTCTTTCTCTGTCAATGCAAGTTGATAGTTTTTGCTGATATAACTTTCTTTAAAAATGCTGTGATTCTCCAGTGTATGTCATGAGGATTCACTCCATTAGACCAAAGTGTTCTCCAGATATCTTTCCTGTGTAATACCATTTCTAGCTCACTTTCTGCTGAGATGGCCAAGGAGATCCATGCGTCTAATCTCTTCAGCACCAGCAAAAAGTTGTCAAGCCACACTTTTGACCTTCTCTCCAGAATACACTTCCTAACAGTGAATCTCCTAATTTTAGCATCTTTTTACAATCTGAATGAGCTGAGAATATTCCCAGTTATCACGTACTGGTTCGTTTTTGTTTCAGAGTTCCTTTCTTAATTTACCTTTTTCCACTCATGTTTTACTATAAGCAGAAAGAAAAAAACAAATTGCATCTTCAACATTTTGCTTGAAATCTCATCAGCTAAATATCCGAGTTGATCATTTATAAGTTCTGCTTTCCATACAACTGGAGGACACAATTCAGCTACATTTACTATCATTATATAGCTGATTCATGTGAATATATGGCAAAAGCCACCACAATATTATAAAGTGATTAGCCTCCTATTAAAATTTTATATGTTTACCAGAAGTGTCTTTTAACATCCATATTTCTCCCATTCATTTAAACTGCCATTAGAGCTGACAAATTTTGTGATATGCACTTTGACTCAAGAAGAAACCAGTCTTTCCTCTTTTGTTTGTTTAAGTCAATCTAGCTTTTTTCTATCCTATGTCTCAAAATATCTCCACCATCCACTACCCAACTCCAAAGCCACTTCAAACCCATATTTACTTTGTTGAACGTCCTGGTGCTAAAATCTGTATCAGGTAAGCTTCCACCAGAAAAACAGAATAGCAGGCTATATGCACAGTAATATATTTATGTAGGGAACTATCTAATGCAACTGTGGGAGCTGGCTATGACAATCCAAATCCATAAAGCAGGCTTTCAGGAAGGGCAGGGTGAAACTCTCAAGCATAGGCTGCAGCTGCAGACCCCAGGCAGAATTTACTCTTCTACAGGAATTCCTCTGTTTATTCTAAGAGTAAGCGGATTAAATGAGCTGAAAACTAATCTGTTGAATCAGGTCCACCCAGTTTATCAAGAGTAAGCTCTTTTGCTTAGAGTTAGCTAAATATAAACTTTAACAATCAGTTATTAAAGAAGGTAACACAAAGATCTACATAGTAATATCTAGATACCTGTTTGGTTGAAGAACTGGGACTATAGCCTAGTCAGGTTAATGCATAAAGCTATCACTGTACTCTATAGAGTTAGGACAGCTTCCAACATGCAGTGGGCTCTCATTTTTATGCTAAATAAATAAATGGATGATGCCTCACTCTATGAGCTATACTTCTGCTCTATGTGACTTCCTATTGAGCTGCTTGGATTCTATGGTTGTTTCTTAAATAATTACTAACATAGTTCTGTCTTATGACCGTGCCATTTCCCAATCTTAGATCAGCCCCACTGCACAATTTTTGTTGTTGTTGTTGTTCCTTGTCTTAATTTGCCATGATGTTTACCTGAACACTGATACAGAAAATCTGACTAACAAGTGACATTAGTGAGTCCCAAGTATTTAATAGATATAAAGTCATGAAAATTTAAAACAGATTCATTTTATTTTTGCTCATCAAAAATGTGGTTATTTGAGTGATTACATTTCATTTTATTTGAAATTAGTCTATTCCTCCTGTTAAATACTATTTCACATCTTTCCCACATTTTAATTTCTTCCCAATATCATGAATCTGAGTAGCTATCTAGTGATTGGCACTTCCTTCCCACAGTTTTCTGGGTTCTCCTAGAAAATATCCAATAAATCAAACAAGTTAAATACTTTAATTCCTTAAGCTATGAACCATTTTTAAGATAATATTCTAAAATATTGCAAATATTCCATGTAAATTTACCACACCCTCAAAGTTAAAATCCCCACTCTATAGTCTTTGAAATTACTTCAAAACTGAAAATAATATGTTATTCTCTTTTAGTTCTCTTATTTCTCATAAATTACCAAAGATTACCAATGGAGATTTGGTTTGTCCTTTGCGGTTTTGCTCAAGTCCCTGCAAACCAATTCATCAGGCCTAGACATTGTAACACATTGAAAAACTAATGTCCATTGCTTTTCTCCCCACTAATTTAAGGCATCAGTTTTAACTAAAAGAGTTCTATTGAATTTGAAAATTTTCAACTTTAACAAAGAAAATAACGTATAATATGAGTAGTGCATTCTACTTTTTGAACCCCAGCTCTTAAATGTATACTTATTGATTACATATCTCATCTGTGTGATTCTTAGAGTATAAACAATTGTTGGATGAATGAAATGTTTCTGTTGTCCTAGCATTTCTCAAAATCTTGTTTTGCACTCAGTTTTTCCAGCCCTTTTATCAACTGTAATTTGTTCCTAGTAACTAGCGCTTTTCTCTTGTACGTTTTTGCTTGGCAAATATTCAACTACCCAGCAGTTAATCAACATTTTCATCTCCATGGGCATAATTTTTAATTACTTACTTAGAATTTAACTTTTATCTATTACCTGTTCTCTTAATAGTTTCACGTGGTCATTTTTACACTTTTTTTTTCCTGAACTTTTAAAATTCCTGTCACTAAATCTATAATTTATGGGTAGACTATCTAGCAATATGGAAATACTAAGCTGTGAAGACTTCTAATTCCAAATTGGGTCATTTACCCAGGGAATTCTTGATCTTGTTTGGTGTGAACATTTGAGTCAGGTACATTATGGGGAGTATTTTAATCTGAGTTTCTGTTAAATTGACTGGAAAGATGCCAAACCATGTGTTGCTCATAATTTGTTTTTCCACCCTGCCTCCTCCACTGTTACCCACGTTTATCTGACCGTAAAAGGCCTTCTAACTAGGGCAAACCCAGCCATGTTTGGGTTCCTCAAATGTTTCAAGCTATTTTTCCAACTGTTGGGGTTTGGCAAAGTCTTGTCAGGTTTTTGCCAAGGCAGTTATTTTTTCTTTTTAATTTTCAAACCCAAGTGTATTTCCAGGGAAATGCAGTCCATATGTTTCTTATTTATTTATACAGAACTCATAAAATAGTTTCTAATAATTATCTTACACTCACAGTATCTATATACTAGTCCATGCTTGTGCCTTGGTCAATCCAGAAATGTTTCCACTTTTGTATTTTAATTTAAATGAAAAAATTTGAACCCCATTTGAAACTCAGATGGGTCAGAAAATTGAAAGTTTGGCAAATGTATTTTTCATTTCTCCCATTACTTTTAATAGAAATGAACATTGCTCCTTTTTCCTAATTCAACAAAAAGTTAGGTCTATTCAAATAACTAACAAATAGCACATGCAAACAGCATGTGAGTAATCAATGGGGAGCAAATTCTTTATATTGTGTCCTTAATTGCTAGCCCCATTTATTTTGGAATTCTTCTTCTTTTCCACTCCCAGAAGAGAGACTTTTTCCAGAAACAAACACAATGCTAGTCCTTAAGTAGAATTCACTGGGATCCCTTTCATTTTTCTCACCTAAATTAGAAGTTTTCACTTGAACTTAAATCTTACTGTTAAAGTCATTTGTACTGAATTTTGACTTTTTTTTTCCTCTCTCTTGTTTTATTTTATTCTATCACCATTCAACTTAATGTCTGTCCAAAGTGTGTTTCCTCTGAATTTACCTCTATTCTGTCGCCATACTGCTGCTGTTTTTCACCATCAGGTCTATTTGTACATCACTCTTTGTGTCCATTGCTCTGTCGCATATCCAGCCTCCACACTGCTACCCGAATGATTGCAGGATTGTGCTGAGTGCTTTGTATGAGCCTCAGTTAATTAGTCTTGATCCTAAAGACAGAAATTTAGGTTTAAATCCTACAAGGTTAGCAAGCTAATTGGTATCCAGTGATCACTGCTCAATGTTGGCTTGTCTATATGCTCAAGTTTCTAATGACCAAAAATACTACTCATGCATAGAAATTAAAGAAATAATGCCATTTGCAGTAACATGGATACATCTGGAGATTATCATACTAAGTGCAGTAAGTCAGAAAAAGAAAGACAAATACCACAATATATCATTTATGTGTAGAATCTAAAATATGGTACAAATGGGTCTACCTATGAAACAGAAACAGAATCATGGAGAAGAGAGAACAGACTGGTGGCTGCAGTGGGGAGGCCCTTGGGGAGGGGTGGAAAGGGAGGTTGGGTTCTCAAATGTCTGTGGATGAATAACAAGGTCCTGCTGAATAGCACAGAGAACTATATTCAATACCCTATGATAAGCCATAACGGAAAAGAATATTTAAAAAAGAATCTATCTATCTATATATGTATACCTGAATCCCTTGGCTGTTCAGCAGTAATAAACATAACATTGTAAATCGACAATCAACTATACTTCAATAAAAAGAAAATCAAATCCACTTAACTGTGATGAGATACAAATATAACCCTAGAAGCTAAGCTCAGGTTCAAATAAAAAAGAAAACAAATTCAAATCCACTTAACCGTGACAAGATACAAATATAACCCTAGAAGCTAAGCTCAGGGATAAGTTTCAGCTACTTTTCAAAATGCCATTGAAAGTGAGCATGGTACTGTTTATTTGTCATCCAGCCAGGAACCAATAACACATTTTGATGATGATCATTCCAGGAAGCTTTACTAAAAGGATTGTTTGCAAATAAGTGGACAAGGTGTGGGCAATCAAGGAAGAGTTCATAGTAACTTGGGATAATAACAGTAGTAAACAGTTGCACCTTGGACTTCTGTGACAGAAAAAAAGGTGGGATCCATTTCCATGACCTGAAAGAGCCTGAGGACAGAGCCACCTGGAGGAGAGGAGCAGTGACATTTGGTTAAGGAATGCAACCATACTGAGGCAACCCTGTAAGAGGGGAGATCAGAGAGGGCTTCCCAGGTGATGAAGTGGTAAAGAATCCACCTGCCAATACAGGAGATGCAAGAGACAGTGGTTCAATCCCTGGATTGAGAAGATCCTCTGAAGAAGAAAATGGCAACCCACTCCAGTATTATTGTCTGGAAAAGTTCAGACTGAGCACACACATACACATCTAAAATTTACTTTCCTCCCTTTTTTTGACCAAATTCAGCAGAAGCCAGTGGGCAATGGTGCCTGTTAATATAGTCCATACAGATAACCCTCCCCAAAGAGAAAGCAGAGTCAAAAGGATAAGAAATAGATTTGGAAGGACAGTCAGAAAGTTATCTGAAACAAATGTAAGGGGATGTCAAAAGCCCCTGCTTAGCAAAGATACAACGGAGGCACAGCATTGACCAAACTTACTGGGCTGGATGGTTCTAGGTAACTTCCGCTAATATGCAACTCATTTACTTAGGACTTGCTGGTTGACATCTATTTGTTCATTTTTCAGTTGCTCAGTTGTATCCTTGGGCAATGAACATGTGCAATGAATTGCTATGGACAATGAGCATGTATAATATCAAGGTAATCTCAGGTTTGTAATTAAGAAAAGAGAATGAAATGCTTTGTGTGAATAGAAGTCTGAGAAGAACGGTCCTGCTTGAGGACACAGCCTCTGCAAGATACATTCCGTTTCCTACTACGTTGTATCAAATTTCTTTGGACCACGATTGCCAGGTCTGGTAATTGCAGGCATCACTCACCCGCTGATCTTGCCTGATACTTAAGAGAACATCTTCTGATAGGAACAGCATGAGATGAAAAGTTACAGCATGAGATGAAATGTTACAGCACTCAAGTGCAATTTTGGGTTTGGTTCCCAGAAAAGCCATTCAACTTAGGATATGTTAATGCTGTAAGGGTTATTTTGTCATTCACCCCTTTATTTTCATTTATTTATCTTTATACTCAAAGTCTATACATTTTTATTTTTAATTATTGAAATTAAAGAATGACACAGGTAAAAACACCTTGAAAATGACAAAGCTGTTTGTCAATACTTCCCAGTCCTGGCCTATTATAATCATTCATGCAGTTTATTTAGGGACTCATTTGTTTTTTATTAAAGTATAGTTGACTTCCCAGGTGGCAATAGTTGTAAAGAACCTGCCTGCCAATGCAGGAAACGTAAGAGATGCAGGTTGGGATGATCCCTGAGGTGGGAAGATGCCTTGGAGAAGGGAATGGCAACCCACTCCGGTATTCTTGCCTGGAAAATCCCATGGACAGAGGAGCTTGGAAGGCTATAGTCCGTGGGGTTGCAAAGATTCAGATACAACTGAAGTGACTTAGCACAGACATAGTTGACTTAAAATATTATATCAGTTTCAAGTATATAGCATAGTGTTTTGATATTTTTTATAGATTATACTCCACATAAAGTTATTAAAAATACTGATTATATTCCCTCTTTTGTAAGTTGCATCCTTATAATTTATTCATTTTATGCCTAGTAGTTTTCACCTCTTAATCCCCTTCACCTATCTTGTCCCTCCCTGACACCTCTCCGTTTCAGTAACCATTAATTTCTTCTTTGTGTCTATCAGTCTGTTTCTGTTTTGTTATATTCATTCACGTGCTTTATTTTTCAGATTCCACATATAAGCGAAAACCTACAGTGCTTATCTTTGACTCATTTTACCAAACATAATACCTTTCAGGTTCATCCATGTTGTTGCAAATGGCAAAATTATTCTGTTTTATTGCTAACCTTCCAATACGTATACCACATCCTCTTTATCCATTCATCTGCTGATGAATATTTAGGATACTTCCATATCTTGTCTACTGGAAAAAAGCTGCTATGAACATTGGGGTGCATGTATCTTTGGATTAGTGTTTTCATTTGCTTCAAATACACTCTCAGGAGTAGAATTACTGGATCTTTTGGTAGCTCTATTTTTAATTTTTTGAGGAAGCTCCATATGTTTTCAATAGTGACTGTACCAATTTACATTCCCATCAACAGGGTACCAAGAGTCTCTTTTCTCTACATTCTCATCAATACAAGCTATGTGTAGTCTTACTGACAATACCTCTTCTTGAAGATATGAAGTGGTATCTCATTGTGGTTAGATTTACATTTTTCCTGTTGATTAGTGATTCTGAGCATCCTTTTGTATGCTTTGTAAAAATGCTCATTCAAGTCTTCTACCCATTTTTAATTTTTAAAAAATTTTTGATGTTGAGTTGTATGAGTTCTTTATATATTTTTGATTATTAACCCTTTATCAGACACATCATTTGAAAATATTTTCTACCATTCAGTAGATTGCCTTTTATTTTCTTGATGGTTTCCTTGTCTGAGAAGACAGAGCCAAAACACATTGCTAAAGCCTCTGTCAATGTTCTGCCTATGTTGTCTTCGAAGAATTTTATGATATCCGGTCTTATTAGAACTTTAATCCATTTTGAGTTTCTTTCTTTTTTAATATGGTGTGAGAAAATGTTCTAATTTCATTCTTTTGCACATAGTGGCATTTCAGACGGTAAAGAATCTGCCTGCAATATGGGAGATCTATGTTTGATCCCTGGCTTGGGAAGATCCCCTGGAGGAGGGCATGGCAACCCTCTCCAGTATTCTTGCCTGGAGAATCCCCATGGACAGAGGAGCTTGATGGCCACACTCCTTGGAGTTGCAAAGAGTCAGATATGACTGAGCGACTAAGCACAGCACAGCACAGATCAGTTTTCCAAACCGCTTCTCGAAGAGACTATCTTTTCCCCATTGTGTATTCTTGTTTCTATTCCATGAATTTTTAAAAACAAGTTAGAAATCTGGGTTCCAGCCATTGAAATTCCAACTTGTTTGATATGGAATGTGTTGTGCTGAGTTGCATCCAACTCTTTGTGACCCTATGGACCCTGTGGACCATAGTTGGCCAGACTCCTCTGTCCATGGGATTTTCCAGGCAAGATTATTGCAGTGGGTTGCCATCTCCTCCTTCAGGGGATCTTCCCAATCCAGGGATTGAACCTGTGACTCTCACGTCTCCTGCACTGGTGGGCAGATTCTTTACACTGAGTCACTGGGAAAGCCCTTTGCTATGGGATGTTTCCTGGTAATATGTCTTTTTATAAGGTTCCATAGCTGATTTTGAAGTGTGATGGGAGTGGTTGAAAACCAGAGTTCTGTATGTTTAAACTGACTTCTTCAAGAGCTGCATAACACACACTGCTCCCTGCCTGTTACACTGCTGCTTTCTCTCTAAGTATGATGTGCCCTCACTGACCTTTGTGCATTCTTGTTAAAACAAGACACTGTCGAAGAAATGAGGAAGGCAAAGAGTATTGGACAGAAGACTTAAAAGTCAGATTACCCTTTCTTCTTCTACACGATTTTCAAACTGTGTCCTGTAAAACTCGAGATTTCAATAGAGTTGCTTCTGATTGTCTATCAATGGTTGATTTAACTTTCATTTACATATTTTAAATGCTTCAAAGATGCTCAGACTCTGGTGTCTACCAATACTGCTTTGAATTCACTAAAACTATCTTGAACACTGCATTGTATCTTTTATTCAGGAGTGGGTAAGGGAGGGTCAATCTTAGAAGAAGTCTTTTTCTGTAATATATTTATACATATTTAAATGTTTAATCAACATATTATTAAGAAGCCTTAGTTTTGCACTAATTTTTAATAAATCAGCCTAATGTATATCTGCTAAAGTAAAATAATATTAGAAAAAATACTCCAACACTTGTGGTCAGAGGAAAGATCAAAGGCATTTACATAGTAGATGAATATATCATAGTTTAATTTCACTTGTCATGAAATAACAAGTAATCCCACAAAGTTTCCTTATGACAATTTTATATCAGTTAGAAGATTTCATTACAGTTAAAGTATGTCAGAATTAGACTTTAAGTGCTTCTGCTCTTAAACAGAAATTTCTCAGTATGATTTTTTTCAAGAATTTAAATTGGTTTAGTGTCATGAGATTTCAAGGTGAGGCTCTAAAATGTGTTGTCTTTACAACTGCTTATTTGTGTATGTTTCAGTTCAGTTTACTTCAGTCGCTCAGTTGTGTCCAACTCTTTGTGATCCCACGAACCACAGCATGCCAGGCTTCCCTGTCCATCACCAACTGCAGGAGTCTAGCCAAACCCATGTCCATTAAGTCGGTGATGCTATCCAACATCTCATCCTCTGTCATCCCCTTCTCCTGCTCTCAATCTTTCCCAGCATCAGGGTCTTTTCAAATGAATCAGCTCTTCACATCAGGTGGCCAAAGTATTGGAGTTTCAGCTTCAACATCAGTCCTTCCAATGAATATTCAGGACTGATCTTTAGGATGGACTAGTTGGATCTCATTGCAGTCCAAGGGACTCTCAAGAGTCTTCTCCAACACCACAGTTCAAAAGCATCAATTCTTCAGTGCTCAGCTTTCTTTATAGTCCAAATCTCACATCCATACATGACTACTGGGAAAAACAGCCTTGACTAGATGGACCTTTGTTGGCAAAGTAATGTCTCTGCTTTTTAATATACTGTCTAGGTTGGTCATAACTTTCCTTCCAAGGAGTAAGAGTCTTTTAATTTCATGGCTTCAGTCTCCATATGCAGTGATTTTGGAGCCCCCCAAAATGAAGTCAGCCACTGTTTCCCCTGTTTCCCCATTTATTTGCCATGAAGTGATGGGACTGGATGCCATGATCTTAGTTTTCTGTGTATGTTTATATTTTATCAAAAGTGGTATAGTGAGACAAAATACCTACTGAGGTTCATGTAAGATGAAAACACAATCCACACTTATACCTTTTTCAGTGAATGAACACAGCTTCATTTTCTTTTTGGTTGACTCTGCCGTAAGTTTTGACTTATCAAGCTAATGCAAATAAATACTGCTTTTATATGTTTATGAATTCTTCTAAGTGTGTGAGTGAGATCTTTTTTAGTTAACAGTTTCCCATGCTAAAAACTAAAATATTTGCTAACTATAGATCTTAGTCCTTGGAGAACTATGTTGTTTAACAAACCCAGAAAGGATAAATGTACATCATAAGTTGGCTGGTTGAACTTTCATGACCATAATTGCATTCTTCTCTTCCAAAATAAATTCTCTACTTCCCCATTTCTGTCTCAGGTCTGTCTAGCTTCTATCTATTTTATTTCATATGTTTCCCCATTTATGATGCTGGTTCTGTGCACACTCCTTCAAGCAATCAAATTTCTGTTTATAAATGATGGATGTCTAGTTCACTAGTTGATTAATTTTTTCATTTACTATGTATTTGATCCAGGTTCTTTTCTAGGCTTTGGACATAAAATTATGAAAAAAAATTTAAATAATCTTGTTGTACTCACCCTTTCAATTTCAGTAGTTAATATCCTTTTCTTCCTTTTAGGTCTCCTGCATTGCAGGCAGATTCTTTACCATCTGAGCTACTAGGGAAGCCCCTTATGTTGTTAGCATTACTATTTTACTGCTCTTTTTTTTTTTTTTCTCTCTCAATATCCCTTCAAGATATCCAGTCCACATTACCTTCTTAAATCACCTAATTTTATTCCTTTTGAGAGATAACTGAGGCCCGAGACTAGGATTCCTGTTTAAGTAATTTATTAATGGAATAGTCTCAGGAAAAACTTTTAAGGGGATGAAGAAAATAGGATGGGTAAAGCAAAGGCCAAGCAATAATATTGTTCAGAAGTCTAGAGTGACCCATAGGAAACTCTGGAATGTGAATCACATCACAGACTTTGTCCTACCCAGAGGCAAGGGGGATGGACTGTTAGACTCCAGTTCTGTTTGTCACTGGCTATAAAGCAACACTACAGGTATGTGTGGGGGGCATGTTTAACCTCCTGAGTACCTCCAGGTGAGTCAGATTCCAGCTTCTAATGCTGATCTTCTGGAGAAGGGAGCTGATGTGAGCTGTTAGCAGGCAATCCCTATAGCTTCTGAGGGGTGAATACAGTGGCTCAGTAAAAGGAATCTGGATTAGGACATCAAGAATTTATGTCATAAATAGTTTAAAAGTGGATAAATTTCACTTAGGAATAAAAATATGTTTGAGAATGGCAGATAACCAGTAGAGGCCAAAACATACTTGTCATTTAACAGAGATCTTGGTCCTGAGCACGCATATAATTTCTTTCCATTGAAAAAGCATCACTGTCTATGATCAGTTTCCTCCTAAAATACTCACCATCTATGTAAAATAAAGCCAGTGCTACATCTTCACCATGAAATTGTGCAATTACTGCACCAAGATGATTCCTGTGTCCAGACCTATGAATATATTTGACTACCCAACCTACAAGCTCTATCATTACTCCATCCCACACAGGAACGTGGGCATGTAATCACTGGTATGCCATGGCCAGGCCCCAGAGGCAGCACCCACATTACTCTACCTTCAGCCACCACTAATGGTCAGAGAACAATGGGGTCACCATAGCAAATCATATGTTGCCACAGTCTCTGAAGGAACTTGAGCCCTAAAACTGGTGACGGTCTTTGGCATGTCATTCCACATTCCAGACACAAGCCTACATGTGCAGGCAGTAGTAGGCATTGAAAATTCTCGAGGAATTGACAGCTTTCTTTTGACTCCATAGGCTTCATTAATATGCTTGAAGATCTCAATTCATCTCTCCACTGTCTTATTACCAAGCTGGAATTTCATAAAGTGTAGGCCTTAAAATTTCAGGTTGCAATAGACTTTGGGCCCTGGGTCCTGGATTCCACTAGGCATTTCCTATGAGAAAGAAGAGCTCATAAATAGAGTATTGGATATGCACTGTAGTAAAAAATGACCAGAAAACTAAGGTTTCCCCTTCCCCTACACAGGCAATCCCTATAGCCTGTTCAGTTCAGTTCAATTCAGTTCAGTTCAGTTGCTCAGTCATGTCCGACTCTTTGCGACCCCATGAAACACAGCACGCCAGGCCTCCCTGTCCATCACCATCTCCCAGAGTTAACTCAGACTCATGTCCATCGAGTCAGTGATGCCATCCAGCCATCTCATCCTCTGTCGTCCCCTTCTCCTCCTGCCCCCAATCCCTCCCAGCATCAGAGTCTTTTCCAATGAGTCAACTCTTCACATGAGGTGGCCAAAGTACTGGAGCTTCAGCTTTAGCATCAATCCTTCCAAAGAAATCCCAGGGCTGATCTCCTTCAGAATGGACTGGTTGGATCTCCTTGCAGTCCAAGGGACTCTCAAGAGTCTTCTCCAACACCATAGTTCAAAAACATCAATTCTTCGGCGCTCAGCTTTCTTCACAGTCCAACTCTCACATCCATACGTGACCACAGGAAAAACCATAGCCTTGACTAGATGGACCTTAGTCGGCAAAGTGACATCTCTGCTTCTGAATATACTATCCAAGTTGGTCATAACTTCTCTTCTAAGGAGTAAGTGTCTTTTAATTTCATGGCTGCAATCACCATCTGCAGTGATTTTGGAGCCCCAAAATATAAAGTCTGACACTGTTTCCACTGTTTCCCCATCTATTTCCCATGGAGAGAAGGGACCAGATGCCATGATCTTAGTTTTTTGAGTGTTGAGCTTTAAGCCAACTTTTTCACTCTCCTCTTTCAGTTTCATCAAGAGGCTTTTTAGCTTCTCTTCACTTTCTGCCATAAGGGTGCTGTCATCTGCATATGTGAGGTTATTGATATTTCTCCTGGCAATCTTGACTCCAGCTTGTGCTTCTTCCAGCCCAGAGTTTCTCATGATGTACTCTCCATATAAGTTAAATAAGCAGGGTGGCAATATACAGCCTTGACATACTCCTTTTCCTATTTGGAACCAGTCTGTTGTTCCATGTCCAGTTCTAACTGTTGTTTCCTGACCTGCATACAGATTTCTCAAGAGGCAGGTCAGGTGGTCTGGTATTCCCATCTCTTTCAGAATTGTCCACAGTTTATTGTGATCCACACAGTCAAAGGCTTTGGCATAGTCAATACAGCAGAAATAGATGTTTTTCTGGAACTCTCTTACTTTTTCCATGATCCAGCGGATGTTGGCAATTTGATCTCTGGTTCCTCTGCCTTTTCTAAAACCAACTTGAACATCAGGGAGTTCACGGTTCACATATTGCTGAAGCCTGGCTTGGAGAATTTTGAGCATTACTTTACTAGTGTGTAAGATGAGTGCAATTGTGCGGTAGTTTGAGCATTCTTTTGCACTGCCTTTAAAGAAATCATATTACAGATTCTTTTTTTTCTAAATCCTACTTGATGGCCCAAATCAACTTTCTAAATATATCAAAGCTGGATACTAGAACAAGTTTCACTTAGATCCTCACAAACCAGTACCCTGCTCTGATTAGTTAGCTAAAGCTTTATCAAGACTAAATGACAAAGGAAAAATGTTACCAGTTTGCAAGTACTGCTAAGACACCACCAACTCTTACCTCTAGAACAACATACTACAGAGAATAACCAAAGTGTCCAAGATGAATCATATGCCAAGATAAGCTTTTGGACCCACATGCCCCTGAGGCTAAGCCACAATCTGCAGCATCCACCATGTCATTCTTTTGCCAGCCAGGTAACAAAGAGATGTCAGGTTTGACTAGTCGCTAAACAGTAACACTAGACTCCATCAACCTTTAGTAAATGCATAAGGAATAAGTAAGTTCTGAGCACCAAGACTAACCCACAAGACTTTGTTATTGGCAACACCTAAAACAGACTTGTATCACCTTTGCCCAACAACAGACCTTTAGACTCAATAGATGCACTTAGCCTTGCAATGATCTCTGTATCACCTTCCCCTCAATCAAGCTCAGATTCATGTTTGGCAGATAACCCAAGGTCTTTGATCAATTTTTTATTGGCAAATTCCTGTCCAAGCAAACTCTGCTTACACTTGCCCTGAAGAGAGTCAAGATACTAGAACTGTAGTTTTCTTAATAATGGCTTTCTTTCCAAGGACTTAATTTTGGATTCACTGTTTCTACAAATTATGGTATCACAAGTCTCAGATCAGAGGAAAATGGTATCTGGTATATGTGATTTTTCACTGTATTTCTTTTGGCAGGAATGGGATATCGAAAAATACCTGCTTGGCAGGCTTCTCAAATTATCTGTTTAGAGTTGTTAATAACAGTTCTGCAAGAAGTTACTCTCCAGTAAATGAAAGTTTCATTGATTCAAATCCCCAGCAGTAAAGAATCTGCCTGCAATGCAGGAGCCTCAGAAGATACAGGTTAGATCCCTTGGTCAGGAAGATCCCCTGGAGTGGGGCATGGCAATCCACTCCAGTATTATTGCCTGGAAAACTCCATGGACAGAGGAGCCTGGTGGGCTACAGTCTACAGGTTTGTGAAGAGTCAGACACAAGTGAAGCAACTTAGCACGCAAGCCAGTTTTGTGCTGCATGTAGTGGGGAGAAGGAGTAAAACACTGAATCCACAGTGGATCTCATCCATAACGAGCCTACAGTCATGTCCAGAGAGAGAAAAGGCACATAAATAAACATGCCTCACAGAGCAATCACGGTGGCAATTGGAGGTGAACATCCAATGGGAAATGAGAGAAAGATGATTGCTTTCAGCTGGCAGACTCAGGAAAAGGCTTTATAGAGAAAATGTCAAATGTTTTTCAAAAGATTTTTGGTTTAATTCTCCTCCAAGTGCTTCCTATGAACACCAAAATTTTCCCCTAGGACAGTTTTCATTAAAAAGGCAGCAATTCCTAAAGAGAGAAAAATGGAGAAGACCGCAAACCCAAAATTGACCCCGAGTACACCACTATCTGATAATGCCCAAGGATGTGGGGTGGTCTGCATAAGGCAGCCGGTTGTGTGATCAACTTGTCCTTCACTCTCTGTGGACAGGACTTCCCTGTGATGTCCTCGGAAACTGGTATTTGAGGCCCCTGCCTTTGCTCACTGTCTTGTACTGGATTTCCTTAGCAGATGGCTTGATTTAAGCCATTATAAACAGTTTATTAAGTCCTGTAAATAATATTTCCATAAGGAAGACCAACTCTCCAGGAAACTTCAGGCCACAATTATTCCCCAAACCTGTCCTTAATCAGTTTAACATTTGTGGGCCAAGAAGCTCATTGGGCTAGTGTTTCTCAAAGACAGACTCTGAGTAATTTGCCATGAAAACAGTTGAGGTATTGTTAAAAATGCAGATACTAGAGCCTTAGCCCCGCAATAGGAATCTCTACTGTTGTACCTAGAAATCTGAATTGAAAGAAATCCACTGTTGGGCTTCCCTGGTGCCTTAATGGTAAGGAAACTGCTGGCCAATGCAGGAGAGGCCGGATAGATCCCTGGTCTGGGAAGATCCCCCCTGCTGCAAAGCAACTGAGCCCGTGTGCCACAACTATTGAGCTTGTGCTCTAGAGCCCGGGAACCAAAAATCCTGAAGCCCTCACACCCTAGAGACTGTGCTCCATAACAAGAGAAGCCACAACACTGAGAAGCCTGGGCACTGCAACTATAGAGTAGCCTCCAGTCTCTGAAACTAGAGAAACATCAACACAGCACCAAAGACCCGAAGACCCAGCACAGCCAAAACCAAATAAAGGAATGAATAAAATTATTAAAAAGAAAGTAAAAGAAATCTGCTGTTATTTTGTTCAGACTAGAAGTTTGAGAACTTCTGTCTTATTTTATTAAAATTATCAAATGGCAATGTAATCTGGGGTAAGCCAATTGATTCATTCATATCTGATATTTGACATGTCACACACACATTCTTTTTCTATCTGCATTCCAGGATGACTATGCGGGCATACATGGAGAGATTAATTCTATGCAAATAAAACTATACATAGTTGTTGAAAAAAAATTGGCATCTATCCATTAGGTTTCTCCTAAGCACGGACACTCACACCAAAGTCTCTGTTAAAACTAAGCAAATGTATGTGTTAGAATATGGTATTTTTCTTTCTCTTTCTGATTCACTACACTCTGCATAATAGGTTCTAGGTTCATCCACCTCATTAGAACTGACTTAAATGTGTTCATTTTTGTGGCTGAGTAATATTCCATTGCATATATATACCACAACTTCTTTATCCATTTATCTGTCGATGGACATCTAGGTTGCTTCTGTGCTCTAGCTATTGTGCTGCAATGAACAATGGGATATATAGGTAATCTCTTTCAGTTCTGGTTTCCTCAGGGTATATATACAGAATCTAGAAAAATGGCACTGAAGAATTTATTTTCAGGGCAGCAGTGGAGAAGGAAATGGCAACCCACTCCGGTGTTCTTGCCTGGAGAATCCCAGGGACAGGGGAGCCTTTTGGGCTGCCGTCTATGGGGTCGCACAGAGTCAGATATGACTGAAGTGACTTAGCAGCAGCAGCAGCAGCAGCAGCAGCAGCAGTGGAGAAACAGACATAGAGAACAGACTTATGGACACTGGGAGAGAGGAGGAGAGAGTGAGATAATGGAAAGAGTAACATGGAACCTTACATTACCCTATGTAAAATAGATAGCCAACGGGAATTTGCTGTATGGCTCAGGGAACTCTAACAGGGGCTCTGTATCAACCTAGAGGGATGGGAAGAGGGGGAGATGGGAGGGGGGTTCAAAAGGGAGGGGATATATGTATACCTATGGCTGATTCATGTTGAGGTTTGACAGAAAACAGCAAAATTCTGTAAAGCAGTTATCCTTCAATTAAAAAAAAAAAATCTAAGTGTACATAATAGTTCACACAAACTATACTCTCACCAGGGTTTTAGTTGTGAGTAGAGATGATCCTAATGAAAACATGAAGGGGTTAACCTTTGCTTGTATTATCTTTTGTTTCTATTGCCATAGCGCCTAACCCTCTACTCTACTTTCTTAGGTTTGTTCCTTTGGGGCAGGATGAAAGCCTTATTAGTGCTACCTTTTCCTGGCTGGAAATATTTTGCTAACAACAGAATCCTTCCTCCTGATGCCAACTAGTTAATCTGATTAAGGAATGTGCACCAGAAATATTTAGACGGTGGCTTTATTTTTTCATCTGGATAATGTCTTTACCTTGTTTTCTAACTTTCTGGAAGTTTTCCCATGTGAAGCCATGGCAGGCTTTTCTGAGAGTAATTTAAAGGTCAAATAATTTTTGGCACTTCTACCATAACTGAGGCTGGTGACTCTACCACTAGCTTGCAGAGAAGTGAGAGCACTGCTAAAAGGATACCTGAAAATGAATGGAATCTATGGGGCAAACACGCATGACTGTCAGAGGAGTTGGGGATGGAAGCTCTGGAATCAGATTAATTGGGTCTTGGCATGACCCTTGTAATGCTGGAACAATGAAGCTTTTTCATCTCTAAAAACAATCAATTTTTTCCTTTTAAAAAGTCAGGGTAGTAATACTTATCATACAGGTTGTTCTAAAGATTAAATGAGGTGCTTAGAACATTATCTGGCACAGAAAAAAGCTTGAAATGGTAACTGTATTTTTTCATGCTGAATACTCACAAAAAATCAGCTCACAGAAATTATACCAAGCTGACTTCAGGATCTTCAAAGTAGACTTACTTTGTGTGTGTATGCTAAGTCATGTCCGACTTTTTGTGACCTCATGCACTGTAGCCTGCCAGATTCCTCCGACCATGGAATTCTCCAGGCAAGAATACTGGAGTGGGTTGCCATTTCCTCCTCCAGGGGATCTTCCTGACCCCGGGATTGAACCTGCATCTCTTGCATTGGCGGGCAGATTTGTTATCCCTTGTGCCACCTGGAAAGCAGGACTTGCTTAGGAAAACAAAACAAAACAAAGTTTTGATATCAGTAAATATTAGTTTCTTCATAGTTTGGAAGCATAACTTAAGAACTATCTAGTGTTAGTCATTCAATTTTGTCCAACTCTCTGTGACCCCATGGACTGTAGCCTGCCAGGCTCCTCTGTCCGTGGAATTCTCTGGGAAACTTGGCTCATATTCTGGTATAGTGAGATAGCCATAGTTTATGGATAAATGGTTTATAGAAAATTTCTGTGATCTTATCCTCTCACAAAATAGGGTTAGGGTTAGGGTGTGTCTGACAATGGTACTTTCAAAAGAATTTTAAAGCCAAAACAAAACTATATTTCCGTTCCATCTTCTCCCTGTTTTTGACTTTCTAGTTATACAAATAAAGTGTTGTTAAGAAACTAGATATGGTTTATGGAATAGAAGCAAAATTTAATGATGTTGAACTTATTGACAACATAAAGTCTTATCTATAGTCATTCCCTCTTTCATTTTCTTCTCAGATTAGACATAAAAAATTGAAATTTGGAACCATGTAGAATTCTCATTGGAGAAGATGATGGCACCCCACTCCAGTACTCTTGCCTGGGAAATCCCATGGATGGAGGAGCCTGGTAGGCTGCAGTCCATGGACACGACTGAAGCAACTTAGCAGCAGCAGCAGCAGCAGCAGCAGCAGAATTCTCATATCACCTATGTGTGTGTGTTTGTGTGTGTATGTATGTGTGCTCAGTTGCTAAGTCATGTTTGACTTTTTGTGACCCTATGCACTGTAGTCCTCCAGGCTCCTCTGTGCATGGAATTCTCCAGGTAAGAATACTGGACGGGTTACTGTTTCCTTCTCCAGGGGATCTCTCCAGCTCAGGGATCAAACCCATATCTCCTGTGTCTCTTGAACTGCAGGTGGATTCTTTACCCACTGAGCCACCTGGCAAGTCCATATCATCTATACTAAAATACAAATGCCACCTCTGAGTAGAAATGGAAAGCACGTAGCAGTTAACATGTTTTTACTACTGAGAAAAATTTCCAATTAACAAAGCAACAACAAGTTTCCAGTTAAGTTCACTTCAAATTTATGAATACGTCATTTTCTAAAGAGTAGAATATTATGCTGTCCTTGTAACTGACAAGAACAAATTTGACTCCATATTAGATCTATCCTTTAGCTCTAACCTTTGTACTCTGTTGCCTATGCTTAAGCATGCTGGCTCTGAACTTTTTATGAAAGGATGTAGCTGATAGCCTGAAATACACAAGACAGCCCATTCTCAAGGTTCTGTCTCCCATGCTTGACCTTTAAAGGCACAAGACTTATTGTTCATAGAGAGATAAAAAGTTGCAAGACATAGAATAATAGTTGTCTTGTAGGAAAGCTACTAGACCATTCACGTATGACCTAAATCAAATTCCTTACAATTATACAGTGAAAGTGACAAATAGATTCAAGGGATTAGTGAAAGTGACAAATAGATTCAAGGGATTAGACCTAATGGATAGAGTGCCAGAAGAACTATGGACGGAGGTTTATAACATTGTTCAGGAGGCAGTGATAAAAACCATCTCTAAGAAAATAAAAAGCAAAGAGGTAAACTGGTTGTCTGAGGAGGCCTTACAAATAGCTGAGAAAGGAAGAGAAGTGAAAGGCAAAGGAGAAAAGGAAAGATATATTCATCTGAATGCAGAGTTCCAAAGAATAGCAAGGAGAGATTAGAAAGCCTTCCTCAGTGATCAGTGCAAAGAAATAGAGAAAAACAGAATGGGAAAGACTAGAGATCTCTTTGATAGCTTATGGTTAACAGTGTTGGATTTATGATCTCCAAAGAAGAAGATTAAACTTTGGGACCAGAGACCAGACTTGATCCCCCAAGAGCTTTTGTATAGCAGAGTTTTATTAAAGTATAAAAAGGGACAAAGAAAGCTTCTGACATAGGCATCAGAAGGGTGATGAAGAGTGCCCCCATTTGCTAGTTTTAGCAAGCTGTTTAATGTCTATTAGAAAGTTATTAATCAGATAAGAGAGACACCTCAAGGCCCCTCTCCCACAATGTGCATTTTTGAGATAGGATGGCACGAGGTGTGTCATACCCCCAGCCATAAAACAATTGATATGACAGCTGGTTTGTTGAACTATTATCAGCCCAAGGTTTGAAAAAGAAGAAAAGTTAGTCTTAGGTGGAACCATTTTGAATAAAGGCAAATTCCAAAGCAAATATATAGTCTCATTAGCATAACTTAAGAAAAAAAAACCACACATTTCTACAGAGAGTTTGATTCTTCTGCCACTTGAGGGAGAAAAAAAAGATATCTAACCCTTGCAGTCTATTTTCTCTTTGGCAACCCCTGGGCTTCCTACATGTTACCCTCTCATCTCCAGGAAAATTAGAGATACCAAGGGAATAATTCATACAAAGATGATCACAATAAAGGACAGAAATGGTATGGACCTAACAGAAGCAGAAGATATTAGGAAGAGGTGGCAAGAATACACAGAAGAACTATACAAAAGAGATCTTAATGACCCAGGTAACCACAGTGGTGTGACCACTCACCTAGAGCCAGACATCTTGGAGTATGAAGTCAAGTGGACCTTAGGAAGCATCACTACGAACAAAGCAAGTGGAGGTGATGGAATTCCAGCTGAACAATTTCAAATCCTAAAAGATGGTGCTGTGAAAGTGCTGCACTCAATATGCCAGCAGATTTGGAAAACTCAGCAGTGGCCACAGGACTGGAAAAAGTCAGTTTTCATTTCAATCTCAAAGAAAGGCAATGCCAAAGAATGTTTAAACTGCTGAACAATTGCACTCTTCGATCATGCTAGCAAATTAATGCTCAAAATTCTCCAAGTCAGTCTTCAACAATGTGAACTGTGAACTTCAGATGTTCAAGCTGGATTTAGAAAAAGCAGAGGAACCAGAGATCAAATTGCCAACATCTGTTGGATCATAGAAAAAGCAAGAGAGTTCCAGGAAAACATCTACTTGTGCTTTATTGACTATGACAAAGCCTTTGACTGTGTGGATCACAACAAATTGGAAAATTCTTGAAGAGGTGGGAATTCCAGACCACCTTACCTGCCTCCTGAGAAATCTGTATGTGGGTCAAGAAGCAACTGTTAGAATCAGACATGGAACATTGGACTGGTTCCAAATTGGGAAAGGAGTACTTCAAGGCTGTATACTGTTACCTTGCTTATTTAACTTTTATGCAGAGTACATCAGGCAAAAATGCCAGACTGGGTGAAGCACAAGCTGGAATCAAGATTGCCAGGAGAAGTATCAATAACCTCAGATATGCAGATGACACCACCCTTACGGCAGAAAGTGAAGAGAAACTGAAGAGCCTCTTGGATGAAAGTGAAAGAGGAGAGTGAAAAAGCTGTCTTAAAACACAACATTAAAAAAGCTAAGATCATGGCATTCTGTCCCATCACTTGATGGCAAATAGGTGGGGGAAGCAATGGAAACAATGACACATTTTTTCTTGGGCTTCAGAATCACTTCAGATGGTGACTATAGCCATGAAATTAAAAGACGCTGGCTCCTTGGAAGAAAAACTATGACCAGCATAGACAGTATATTAGCAAACAGAGACATTACTTTATCAGAAAAGGTCTGTAAAATCAAAGCTATGATTTTTCAGTAGTCATGTATTGATGTGAGAGTTGGACCATAAAGAAAGCTGAATGCTAAAAAATTGATGCTTTTGAACTGTGGTGCTGGAGAAGACTCTTGAGATTCCCTTGGACAGCAAGAAGATCAAAGCTGTCAATTGTAAAGGAAATCAGTCCTGAATATCTATTGGAAGGACTGATGCTGAAGCTGAAGCTCCAATATTTTGCCCACCTGATGCGAAGAACTGACTAATTAGAAAAGATCATCATCCTGGGAAAGACTGAAGGCAGGAGGAGAAGGGCCAGACAGAAGTTGAGATGGTTGGATGGCATCACCAACTCAATGGACATGAGTCTGAGCAAGCTCTGGGAGTTGGTGATGGACAGAGAGGCCTGCTGTGCTGCAGTCCGTGGGGTTGCAAAAGAGTTGGACATGACTGAGCAACTGAGCTGAAATGAACTGAGGGACAACATGAGCAGACCTACGTGGATAGCTGCAAGAACAAAGAATTATCACATCCCCTCTAGGATCTGGCCAGCACCTAGTAGTTTGCAACAAACCCTCCCCTTTGAGTGCAGCAGAAACCTGAATTCTAGCTCTGGTAAAATGGTTCACTGGGGCACTCGTTCACCGATTTCTGAAGAAAGTTGCTCTTCTTTGCCCCAACATCTCCTCTATTGGTTTATTGGCCTGTGGTGTGGTAAACAATAAGAACTTAGATTAGGTAACATAGTCATAAAGTTGTTGAGAGAATCCAAATTATGACAATTCAGATCACATTTTTACTCTTTAATGCGAAAAGGCAAAGGGGAACACTATGTTTAACAATGATTAATTATAAAAATATCCCCTTTTTGAAAACTGAAAATTTTATTAAGTTTTTTTTTTGGATTATTTTTTTAATTATTATTTTTTTGTATTGGTTTTGCCATATATTAACATGAATCCACCACGGATGTACACGTATTCCCAATCTTGAACCCCCCTCCCACCTCCCTCCCCGTACCTTACTAAGTTTTAAAAATTTTTATTGGAGCATAGTTGATTTTCATTGTTATGCTAGTTTTAAGGTTTTCAACTGCACATCTACATATCCCTACTCGTTTTCAGTTCTTTTCCTGTATAATCCATAATGGAGTAGTGAGTAGAGTTCCCTGTGCTATACAGTAGGTCCTTTTTAGATTATCTATTTTATATATAATAGTGTGTATATGTCAATCCTATTCTCCCAGTCTATCCCCCCCCCCCCCACCTTTATACCATATCCTCTTATCCTTGGTAGCTTCTTATCCTCATTATGCTTTGAACTAAACTAATGATCAGAATGGTTTCACCATTTGTCCTTGGTCATATTTGTAGTCAATACCCTAATTCCTTCTGATGCTAAAACAAGCCTCTTTCTCCACAGCCATACTACCCCTAGATTAGTGATTGGAGTCAAGCAGGGGATATTCTCAGTGTGATTTCTGGGAAGGTTCCTGCTCCAAATATTCTTTCACCAAATAATTAGGGTGCTTGACATTTCTCCAAAGTATATTTATTTGTCCAAGTCTCAGGGTTTTTAATTTATTTAGAAGCTCATGCTAAAATCCAACTGTCCTTAAGTGTAAAATAAACTTTTTTAGCTAACATCCTAACAATTATGAATGATGGGCTAGCTGGAGCTATTGTGAAGTAAGAGAAAAAATATGCTAAATGGGTAAACTAGAGCAATAATAAAAACCTGTTTCTTTTGCTACACTTTTTTGGTTGTTGTTTCTGCCCTTGCTATACAGCTTTGAATACATGAAATATGAAGAATAAAATGTCTCGCTAAAGTAGCATGATTTGTAATATTTACAGTTTAGGAGGGCAGTTGGATATTCCCTTTGATGGAGTGTCTTAAAAGTGGTGAGAAGTCAGCCTTAGGAAATGTTCAATGGTAAACAGATGGCACTAGCCTGTAAAACCACAGGGATCTGGGAGTCTGCTCATCCCTAACTCAAGCACAAGCATATTAGTGGCCTGTGGGTTACAGTAAAGACTGCTATCTTTTTGAAAGACATAGGCCTATTACAATTGCAGGCGTAATGGATATATACAAATATGTGTATTGTATGTGTATGTCAGTGCGTATTTGAAATCTGAAAAAAGTGGTTTTATTTACAGATTTTCTGAATACAGTGATCAAATAGAAGAGAAGTGGAAATGATTATGATGATTCTAAGTAAAGTGATACTTTTACTTCTAACATAGTTATTTCAAAGTAAAGAGGCCATTGCCTAATCCCCAGATTCTTTCCTATGTAGACCTTCACAATACAAGGATTCAATTAATTGCTTTTCAAGTGAATTATTAGCTCCATAATGATGAATAGGATGGTGGATGGTGATGGAAACTTTTACTCATATCAAAACACTTTGAAAGAGAATCAGATTTTAAAATTAAACTTTTTTAATAATAATGTCTTGGTTTGGGGTTGAAAGAATTCCCAATTGATAAGCATCAGTGAGCCAATTCACTGGAAAAGACCCTGATCCCAGGAAAGATTGAAGGCAAAAGAAGGGGGCAGCAGAGGATGAGACGGTTAGGTATCATCAATGACCCAATGGGTGTGAATCAGTGCAAACTCTCAGAGATAGTGAAGGACAGGGAAAGAAACTGGCATGTTACAGTCCATGGGGTCACAAAGAGTAGGGCACAACTTAGCAACTGAACAGCAAGGACAAAACTATTCACAGATACGGCTGTTTTGAAAATGTTGTGATTTGGTTAAAATTGTTAAAAATCATTTTTATTTTGAAAAACTTTTATTTATTTATTTTTCCTTTATTTATTTTTATTTTCTTAATATAAATTTGTTTATTTTAATTGGAGCTTAATAACTTTACAATATTGTGTTGGTTTTGCCATACATAAACATGAATCTGCCACAGGTATACACGTGTTCCCCTTCCTGAACCCCCCTCCCTCCTCCCTCCCTGTACCATCCCTCTGGGTTGTCCCAGTGCACCAGCCCCATACTTTTAAACTTTCAGCAGTGTTGCAAGAATAAAACAGAATTTTTTTAACCTTTAACTCTTTCCCAATAAATGCTGTTTGATACCCCATCAACTCTGAATATTTTAGTGTGTAATTTCAGCAAAGAAGCTGTCCTACATAACCACAATGTAGTCATCGAAGTCAGGGAATGAATACTGATGCATCAGTTCAGTTCAGTCACTCAGTCGTGTCCAGCTCTTTGCAGTTCCATGGACTGCAGCATGCCAGTCCTCCCTGTCCATCACCAATTATGTCCATTGAGTCGGTGATGCCATCCAACCATCTCATCTTTTGTTGTCCCCTTCTCCTCCCACCCTCAATCTTTCCCAGCATCAGAGTCTTTTCAAATGAGTCAGTTCTTTGCATCAGGTGGCCAGAGTATTGGAGTTTCAGCTTCATCATCAATCCTTCCAATGAATATTCAGGACTGATTTCCTTTAGGATGAACTGTTTGGATCTCCTTTCAGTCCAAGGGACTCTCAAGAGTCTTATCCAACAGCACAGTTCAAAAGTATCAATCCTTCAGCACTCAGCTTTCTTTATAGTCCAACTCTCACATGCATACATGACTACTGGAAAAACCACAGTTTTGGCTAGATGGACCTTTGTTCGCAAAGTAACATTTCTGCTTTTTAATATGTTGTCTAGGTTGGTCATAACTTTTCTCCCGAGGAGCACGTGTCTTTTAATTTCATGGCCGCAGTTACCATCTACAGTGATTTTGAGCCCCTCAAAATAAAAAGTCTGTCACTGTTTCCCCATCTATTTTCCATAAAGTGATGGGACCAGATGCCATGATCTTAGTTTTCTGAATGTTGAGCTTTAAGCCAACTTTTTCACTCTCCTCTTTCACTTTCATTAAGAGGCTCTTTAGTTCTTTTTCACTTTCTGCCATAAGGGTGGTGTCATCTGCATATCTGAGGTTATTGATATTTCTCCTGGCAATCATGATGCTTGCTGCTGCTGCTGCTAAGTTGCTTCAGTCGTGTTCGACTCTGTGCAACCCCATAGATGGCAGCCCACCAGTCTCCTCCGTCCCTGGGATTCTCCAGGCAAGAACACTGGAGTGGGTTGCCATTTCCTTCTCCAATGCATGCAAGTGAAAAGTGAAAGAGAAGTCCCTCAGTCGTGTCCGACTCTTCGCGACCCCATGGACTGCAGCCTACTAGGCTCCTCCATCCATGGGATTTTCCAGGCAAGAGTACTGGAGTGGGGTGCCATACGTACTGTCAAATTCTCAGATGTCTTCAGGTTTCTTCAGTTGCTCAGTAATGTCCCTCAAAGCAGAAGGAACCATTCAAGGATCATGCATTACCTTTACTGATCATGTCTTTTTAATTTCCTTCAGTTTGGACGAGTAATTTAATCTTTTCTTGACTTCCAGACCTTGGCACATTTAAAAATTACAGATTATATTTTTTGTTTTGCTCCTATACCCCAATTTGTTTATTTTTTTTCTCATTTTTTTCATTATTAGACTCAGATTTTCCATTTTTGGGAAGAATTTCACAGAAAGTATTAATCTGTTCTTGTATTACTCTATCAGAAGGTGAAGTGAAAGTATAATTAGCTCAGTCTTGTCCGATTTTTAGCAACCTCATGTACTGTAGCCCGCCAGGCTCCTCTGTGCATGGAATTCTATAGACAAGAATACTGGACTGGGTAGCTATTTTCTTCTCCAGGGGATTTTAGTGATCCAGGAATTGAACCCAGGTCTCCTGCATTGCAGGCAGATTCTTTACTATCTGAGCTATCAGGAAAGCCCTAATTATTTGTTATTCTTATGGTTGCCAGATAGTAACTTTCAAATCACACCATTCTTTCTAAATTTATTAGCTGTTACTCTACTGAGAAAAAGTGTTCTCTTTCTTGCCATTTTAAATTTTCCGAGTTGAAGAAGGTAGTTCTTTTTTTTCCCTAAAACTATGTGGTAGTTTGCTATTATGAAGATAGGAACCTTGTTCTTAGTTGTAGTAGAGTTCCCTGAGGCTCTGATGTATCTGCTGTTGCTCTTTAAGAGGTCTGGGAATGAAAAGACTCCTCAGAGAATGGGGATAAGAATAATTCCATAAGGACACCGTGGGTTTTATTGTTAGTTCCATTGCTACATTTATCTCCATTTTCCATGTAAAAACACAAATCGTACACATTTAGAGTGAAAAAGTGCATTAGTTTTCTATAGTGTATAACAAATTATGACACTCTTAAAACAACTCATGTTTATTTCTCACATTTTCTGTGGGTCTGGAGTCCCACACTGTCTTGCTGGGCTCTCTGATTCAGACTAACCAGGCTGCAGTCCAGGTGTTGGCTCAGGTTGTGGTCTCATCAGAGGCTGGACTGCTGGGAAAGAATGTGCATCTCAGCTCCCTCAGTTTTCTGGCAGAATTTATTTCTTTGTAGTTGTAGAATTAACAGTAGCCAGCTTCTTCAGAGCCAGCTTGAAGGAGGAGGAGGAAAAGGAATGAGGGCAGAAGAAGCGGAGAGACGGAGAGGGAGAGAGTCTCTAGACTGAGTCAGTTAGCAAAGAGTGGTATGCAGTGTAAAATAATCACAGTAGGAACATCCCATCACCTTTGCTTTATTTTATTCACTAAAAGCAAGTCAAAGTTCCAGCTCATATTAGGAGTGAGGCTATGAACAAGAAGAAATGAGAATCATGGGGAACACTTAAATCTCTACTTCCCCAAACCTTCAAACCCTCTTGTCAGCCTGGAGGCAACCATTGTCAACAATTTCCCCAGATTTATTTTGTATCTTTTATTTAGATATCCACACCCACAAATGCCTTTTGTCTACATTCAACTATAGCTTAATATATTAACCTTAATCATAACATGGGCTTCTAGTAGATGTCTATCAGATAAGTCTAGATTGCTAAGAACACTATTTTATTTTTTGATCATCAGGAATGGATATTTAAATTAGTAAATGATTTCTGTCACCTATTGAATTGATATCATTTTCCTCAGTGTTTTAATATTGTAACTTAAATTTGTATACTTTTAAAAATAGAATACTTCTTAATTTTTTTATTCTTGGAATAAATTTTACATAGCTATAATGTATACTGTAAATAGACATATTTCACATCCACAACAATGTGGAATACAAGGTACACATTTCTGCATTATCCATATCCCCCAAAGAGTGATACATTTGTTACAAATGATGAATGTACTTTGACACATCATTATCACCCAAAGTCCATAGTTTACACTAGGGTTCACTCTTGGTGTTGTGCCTTCTATGGATCTGAACATACATATATGTTTTATTTCCACACAAAGTGTTTTCATTGCTCTATAAACCCATTGTGTTCCACATATTCATCCTTTACTCTCTAACCACTGGCAATCACTGCAGTCTCCACAGTTTTGCCTTTTCCAGAATATCATATAAATGGAATAATTCCGTATGTAACGTTTTCAGATAGGATATTTTCACTTAGCAATATGCATTTAGAGTCCCTCCATATCTTTCAAAGTCTTAATAGTTCACTCCTTTTAAGTGCTGCATAACATTCCACTGTTTCCATGTATCAGAGTTTGTTTATCCTTTCACTTCCTGAAAGAGCTCTTGCTTGCTTTCAAGTTTTTGCAATTATGAATAAACTTGCTATAAGCATCTATGTGCAGGTTTTGGTGCGAACATGAATTTCTCAGCTCTTTTGGATAAATACCAAGGAATATGATGCTGGATTCCAGGTAAGACTATGTTATAGGAAAATAAATATAAATGTCTTTAAGGTTGATGATGACCTTTTAGATACAACACCAAAGGCATGATACATGAAATAAAGGTTTAATAAGCTGACCTTTTTAAAGTTTCTGCTCTGTGAAAGACACAGTCGAGAGAATGAAAAGACAAGCCACAGACTGGGGGAAAACTGGACATAGAAAACTATGTCCCAAAGACATAGCTGGTAAAGAACCATGTTCAAAATATACAAATAACTGTTAAAATTCAATAAGAAAACAATGAAATTAAAAGGAAAAAAACGTATAAAATGCCTTAGCGAACATTTTACCAAAAGGCAAATATGCATGCAAAGAGATGATCTACATAATATACAGTCATGTACATGCAAATTAAAACAATAATTAGAATGGCTAAGATCCAGAATACTGAAAACATCAAATGCTGGTGAGACTGTGGAACTATAGGAGATCTCATTCATTGTGGCTGGGAATATAAAACGGTACAACCAACTTGGAAGATTGTTTGGTGGTTTCTCATAATATATTTGTACTCTACAGATGGGTTAAATCTGCTAATATTTTCATAATTTATTTATAGATGAGAGAGTCCTACACTTGACTGTATGTATATATGAGTGTGTCTGTGTGAGGGACTGTGTACTCTGTTCTTATTTATTAGTGGAAACATTTATTGTGAAGCTAATGAAGCTTGACTTTCAGAGCTTCCCTTACATTGCTGTTTTTACTTGCCAAATCGTGTCTGACTGTTCTGTGACCCCATGGACTGTAGCCTGCCAGTCTTCTCTTTCCATGGGATTTCCAAGGCAAGAATACTGGAGTGGGTTGCCATTTCCTTCTCTGTTGGAGAAGTATCAGTTTATGATAGCTGTTTAAGATAGCAATTTAAGATAGCAGTTTATGAAATAGAAAGTGTTTGTGCCATGGATAAGTTCTTGATCACTGTAAGATTAAACAATGGTTTTTCCAGTAGTCATGTATGGATGTGAGAATTGGACCATAAAGAAGGCTGAGTGCCGAAGAATTGATACTTTTGAACTGAACATCTCTGTGGCTTCTTTGATGTATCAAAGCTGTGTCTCCTGCATTAGGCAGGCAGATTCTAGCATCTTTGAAATTCCTCTTTGAAATTTTGTTTTAAAAATGTGTGTCTTTATTTTTTTGAAAGACCCTCATAAATAAGCTATAGACTCCCAAAACTTGGGTCACCCCTTGAGCATATTAATATTTATCAAGTCAAGGAAATTCTCACCGTAAAACCTGGGATATTGATTGCAACCCTAGGTACATGGAAGATAGTCATGATGCTGCTGTGGTGCCTCTAAATTCTAACACCCAGTACCTATTCATTCAACAGACAGTACATGAAGCAGGAGTTAGCCATAAGACAGCAGTTTATGAAAAAGAAAGTGGTTGTGCCATGAATAAGTTCTTGATCACTGTAAGATCAAGCAACAATTTTTCCAGTAGTCATGTATGGATGTGAGAATTGGACCATAAAGAAGGCTGAGTGCTGAAGAATTGATGCTTTCAAACTGAGGTGCTGGAGAAGATTCTTGAGAGTCCCTCAGGCAGCAAGGAGATCCTAAAGGAAATCAACTCTGACTATTCATTGGAAGGACTGATGCTGAAGCTGAAGCTCCAATACTTTGGCCACCTGATGCGAAGAGCTGACTCATTAGAAAAGACCCTGATATTGGGAAAGATTGAGGGCAGGAGGAGAAGGGGAAGACAGAGGATGAGATTGTTGAATGGCATCACTGACTCAACGCACATGAGTTTGAACAATCTCCAGGAGACAGTGAAGGACAAGGAAGCCTGTCTTGCTGCAGTTCATGGGGTCACAAAGAGTTGGACACAACTGAGTGACTGAACAACAATAAGATTCTTATGTCTTATTTTGATAGATCCTTCATGTTATCATAATGAATTACTGTGGCTCAGCTGGTAAAGAATCTGCCTGCAATGCGGGAGACCTGGGTTCAATCCCTGGGTTGGGAAAATACCCTGGAGAAGGGAAAGGCTATCCACTCCAGTATTCTGGCCTGGAGAATTCCATGGACTGTATAGTCCATGAGGTCGAAAAGAGTCGGACATGACTGAGTGACTTTCACTTTCACTTTCAAATGGAAACTAGAAATTAATTATACTGCATGAACTTAATCTTTATTGGTCATAGAAAATGAGTTAAGTATTTGACCAACTTCCTGCCCTGTGCTGTAAATTCCACAATGGACAGGACTTTACCTTTTTCTTCACTCTGCCTCTAAGAATGTGAAACAGAGTTTTAGTTATTGATTACTATTTGTAAAATATATGAGCGATCTTTGAATTCGGCTTTCTCAGAACAAATAATACTGCCTGTTCAGGATATATTTTTTTTATACATAGTGAGGTGTCAGACTAAGGAAAATTTAATTTCTTCCAAGCTGATGACTGAATAGTTTTGCTGTTAAAATTTGGATTAATTTGTTTAGATAATGGCTATTTCAATTTATTTAATGATTGTAGGGTGTGTTTTCAGTTCAGGTCAGTTGCTCAGTCGTGTCTGACTCTTTGTGACCCCATGAATCGCAACACGCCAGGCCTCCCTGTCCATCACCAACTCCCAGAGTTCATTCAGACTCACATCCATCGAGTCAGTAATGCCATCCAGTCATTTCATCCTCTGTCATCCCCTTCTCCTCCTGCCCCCAATCCCTCCCAGCATCACAGTCTTTTCCAATGAGTCAACTCTTCACATGAGATGGCCAAAGTACTGGAGTTTCAGCTTTAGCATCATTCCTTCCATAGAAATCCCAGGGCTGATCTCCTTCAGAATGGACTGGTTGGGTCTCCTTGCAGTCCAAGGGACTCTCAGGAGTCTTCTCCAACACCACCGTTCAAAAGCATCAATTCTTCAGTGCTCAGCCTTCTTCACAGTCCAACTCTCACATCCATACACGACCACAAGAAAAACCATAGCCTTGACTGGAAGGGTGTGTTTTACTAATGATCAAATTATCACATGTTACCAACTCTGATTCAGAGATAGCAAGCAACCAGGAAGTATTATTTTTAATTATATTTTTATTATTATATAAGTTTCAAATGAACGGGATTATAATTTAACATCTATATGCACTGCAAACTGATCACTACCACAAATCTAGTTGCCATCCATCACTATAGAGTTGACCTCCATCCATTTCATGCATCCTCCAATCTCCTTCCCTTCTGCCAGTCACTAATCTGTTCTCTGTTTCTGTGAGTTTGTTTTTATCTTGTTTGCTCATTTGATCTGTTTGTTTGTTTTACTGCAAATGTAATTGTTTAATTCAGTGTTAATAAAAGCCATTTCTTTTGAAAATATTATTGACATTGTATTTTCCCCCTTTGCCAAAACCCTAGAATAGGAACAATTACTGAAAAATGATAGTCAGTTCAAAATTAAACAAGAAATGTATAGCCAAATATTTTAAAAGAACAAATATTAGAATATTTTAAAATTTTATAGTGAATACTATAATCAGTATGGTACTGGTGTGCATACAAATTTTAGTTTGTCCCTGGAAAGTTGAATAGGAAAGTCCTAAAACTGACTTAATGGTCTTCCAATTTTTTTTTTTTTTTTCTAAATGAAACTGAGTAAATGGCTTTCTTCTTCTTCTTTTTTTTTTTTGCCTGGTTTCTTTTTTTTTAATTTTTATTTTTACTTTATTTTACTTTACAATACTGTATTGGTTTTGCCATAATTGACATAAATCAGCCACAGGTGTACATGAGTTCCCAATCCTGAACCCCCCTCCCACCTCCCACCCCATATCATCTCTCTGGATCATCCCCGTGCGACAGCCCCAAGCATCCTGTATCCTGTATCGATAATGCAGGTTCCACTTATAAGTTAAATCATGCAGCATTTATTTTTCTCTGTCTGACATTTCACTTAGCATAATCTCTTCAATGTCCATCCAGGCTGTCACAGACATATTTTATCATTATTTATTCTAGTTCTATGAAATATGCCATTGGAATTTTGATAGGGTTTGCATGGAATTTGTAGATCACTTATCTCCATTTCAGTTCTTTTTTCCCAAGGTTTGTGTTGTTCTTTCAATTGGAATATGTCCCCATGTGTCATTTTGCTTAAATGCTCATGCTTGGTTCTGGGTATCTGGTATATCCGCTACTTTCTCCCAACCTTGAAAGAGCCCCTAATTTAGGGACTCAGACGTGTAATTCTGTCCGCCCAACATAGCAAGGTGAGCTGCATGTGCTTTCCCGAAGCTGTGACTTCCATGGGTGGTGATGGGTGGAGCTGACCCCAGACTGGTCGTGGCCTCAGCGGAGGCCACAGGGCACTGGTGGGCAGGGCTGTTCCTTGGTTGCCTATGAGGTCTGGCCAAGATGCAGAGGCAGCCAGTGTTTTTGGTTGGGCACACCCACTAGTGCTAAAAGGTTTTATGGAGATTTCCAGAATGATGCCTGCCAGGTCCAATATTAGCAAGGTACCGCTGAACCACATAAATGGCTCCCAGCAGTGATTCAGTCCCCAGGAAGCATCCCAGCTTGTTCCTACATCGCTGGCAGAGGCTTCATTAGTAAGCTTGTTCTCTTCACCTGTAGTCCATGTACTTTTCACTCCGAAGATTTTGCAGTGGTTTTCAGGTTGAGTGAGTCTGTGTATAAGTCCTTTAAGGATGAATTTTCTATTTGTTGAAACTCTGTATCTTTCCTGGATGTATTCCCCGTTGATTTTCAAAGGCAGGCGCTTTAGGGGCTTGTCTTTCTTGTGCAAGATTTTGGGGTTGGGATGCCTAATCTGGAGCTTGAATCCCTTACTTCTCATGGAAAAGATCTTTACTTTGTGATTCCTCTCAACTGTGGATGACTACAGCTAGAGCGTGGCGTTTTCCCTGATGAGCCCAGCTCTCTGCCTCTCCTCCTTGTTTCTAGGTGTTGTTTTTTTACCCCTTGCTGTGGAGGGTCTGTTTGTCAGTTTTCATGTGTCTTCTGGGAAGACTTATTCCAAAATACTGTTGCAGATTTGTTGTGTCCATGGGAGGAAGTGAGCTCAGGATCTTCCTGCACTACCATTCTGAGTCCTCTCTCCAAGCAAAACAGTTTAGACATAAGAAAAAAAAAATCACAAAATCATTTGAATATAGAATAAAGTAACCCCAAAACATAAAAGATAACATATAATACACATCTCCAGAATAATATCCACTTGAATTTCAGTGAATTCCCCTCTTATCCAATTTAGATATCTAAAACAAAAATGTAAATGATATTTTTTAGATTGAGTAATAAAATTTAATTTTATTACACTACCTTTTTTTTTTAGTTGGAAAAAAGCGAATAACCTGGAGGAGCTTTAACTGCTACTAAAAGATGCCATCAGAAAATTATAGACAAGCTTAAGATGGGTTAGAAGGATTTGGTTCCTACCCCATAAAATGATGACCTTTTCCTTTTAGCACAAGTCTTTGGCATAGCTACAGCCTTCTGCAATGTAAGCAGATGAGGCTAAGCTTTTCTTTAATGGCCTTGTCAGCATTCTGTCCTTGAATTTCAGGGAGCATTTAACATGAAATAAAGACTTCGCATTAAGCAATGCTTATGGTAGATTTGTGTTTATTATTTCACCTCTCCTTGGCTAAGCATTCTGTAGCTCTCTTATTTACTTATGAATGGAATTTTTGGAGACAGATATCAAGTACCTATGTTTCTTTTTTTCTTCTTTCTCAGAAAATCTCATTCTTAGAATCTGTAGTCTTACTACCACTGTTTACTGGTCTATAGAAATATCTCTTCTAAATTTCCAAAACATATCTGAGCACATCTGATTCACTGTGATTTTATATGTGTGTGTGTCCATGTGTGTGTGCATGGACCTGTGTTTCTTGATGACAAAGATGACATCTTTTAGCTCTTCATATATTTGCCAGACCCTACTGGGCATCCTAGGTGGCTCAGTGGTAAAGTATCTGCCTTCCCAGGTCAGAAAGATCCCATGGAGTAAGGAAATGGCAATCCACTCCAGTATTTTTGCCTGAGAAACCTCATGGACAGAGAAGCCTGGAGGGCTACAGTCCATGGGGTCGCAAAGAGTCAGACACGACTGAAGTGACTTAACAAGCAGCAGAGTATGCCTTAAAACAACAGGTGAGTAATAGCAATATATAGGAAATATTAGTCATTTAATTCACTCTCACTACCACTAACTTCCTGAGAGCAGATTATTCTTCAATATATTCTTCTAGCTGACAAATTTCATGGCACATTTTTCTTTTGCTGCCTCATTAGTAAAAATCACTGAGAGAGATTCTTTGTGGTAATTATCACACAAATATCTCATTTTTGTTAAGTGCTATTTCATGCCTCACTTGGCAGAAATATTTGTGGAGCAAATACCCAGAAACTAATGATCACTTACAATCAACTTAAGGAACTTCTATGAGATTGCCTATCCAGGCTATCTATATTTTAAATTTACAGTGTCCCATAATTCACTTGGAAACATAGTCTTGAAACATGGCTTATTGGAAAGAATATGAATGTTACATTAATATTAGAGTTAGCAGTCCTGAATTCAGCTAGTATATTTTGCAATTACTAGTCTTCTTTGATTCTGAGACAATACCTAGATTTTTTAATTTTTTGGTTAAAAGTCTAATACATTTTTTTGATGATGAAATAAGATACTCTATTTTAAAATATCTCGGTTACAACACATCCACACATAAAGACAAAAAAATAAAGATATATCACATCACCAGTGATGTCATTATATGGTACTCTGGATTGGAGACCATGCCATATGAGTGTAGAAAACAATATATTAAATATTGGCAACTAAAACCACTTTTTGTAGGAAAACTTTTTTAATCTATGAAATTTTGTAGTATTTCATGTTAAAAGTTCTTTTTAATGACTAAAAATAATGCATGTCTCCTTTTATTATTTTTAAAATAATAGAATCTAGAGAAGAATTTCAGAACCTACCGTTCATCCAAGGAAAATAATACAAGTAGAGGACTGACAAAACTGTCTATCATGGGCTATTTCACAAGGAGTTTGGCAGCAGGTGCAAAATAGAATATGAAGCTACATAAACAAGATGATAGTCTGCCACACTATCTCATTCTTTTTAAGGAAGAGCAGCGGATTACTCTAAGTAAACACTAGAGTGCGGGGAAAAAAGGATTCTCAAAACACTAGCACCTCTCACTGTGTTTAAATTAGAAAAGTTAAAAATCAAGATTTGATACAGGATTTTTTAAGGACTGAGTGTAGCAAATATCCTCTCAGGGTAGAGCTTTGCAAGATTATTTTCATTGTGGGTAGTATGAGGAAATAATAAGAGAGAACATTAAACAGGAGATGCACTCACTGGTTGCATAAGGTTTCCTGTTTGTGTCATTACATTTCAATCGTAAAATCATTCAACATTTGGGTTTCACCTTTTACCTATTTGGTTCTTTCAATTTGTACAAACAAATCATTTTCATGACTGACATGCCTATATTTTTTTTCCCACAGACCATTTTGCAAATGTAATGAGAGAATCCAGACAAATAGTGAAAATGAGTCTCAATATCCCAATGACTTGATTGCCTGAAAAAAAGGAGTAAAAGATCAAACTTGGCTCTGAAATTCTGGGAAATTTCCCCAATCCCCCTATATGTCAGTCTTTCATATATAAAAGAGGAATATGAACAGTATCCACTTTGTAGAGTTTTTACCAGGGTTCCTAAAGTGTTGATTTGTTAATCAAGCTTCAGAAGCTCTGCTCTAAGTTTCTGTATTTCCGTTTCTACTAAACAGGGCCATTCAGTAATGATCTACATTCACCATGAGAGAAATCACCCTTGGTGGTCCACCAGGCTCCCGTCATCTTTTCCTCTCAGTTCATAACAGGTCCCTGCCTCCTGCCAACTGCCAGCACCCATGCCTAAGAACTTTATGCTAATTCTGGAGATCCTTTTCCACCTTCTGAAGACTAGGAATACAGCTCTATGATTATTGTTTAGAAATACCCCAGATTTTTCACCCCTCATGTATGATAGCTGTAAAACTTGTGTTCTACATTCAATTGCAGAATTTCCTCAGTGGACTTAAGCTCTAGGGCCCATAGTGGTAACCACCTTTAGTAACTATCTTCTCTGTTTGTCTCACTTTCCTACTTCCCTACCAAGGCTCTTTTACCTCCAAAAATTAAAGGACTTGTGTGCAAACTCTTGTCTTGAGGTCTTCTTTTAAGGAAGCTAAAGCAATACCCTTAGGATATTTTAATCTTTACCATTCCCTGACATAGGATATAAGATTCAGGCAGTGTTGGTATTTAGCTGAGCTACTTAACCTAATATAAATGGGTATCAACAAATGCTCTTGGTTATGCATGATAGAAGTGTTGTAGGTATTCATTTGCATATCTCTCATTTCTTGTAGGTAGGAACTGACAGTCACCAAATGCAAAACAAAAAAAGGAGATGCCTTTGCCAAATGAGAGCTCAAGGGGAAACATTTAACAAATTTTAATCAATAATCATATCTGACTCAGTGGTAAAAAATCCATGGTGGCTCAACGGTAAAGAATCTGCCTGCAATGCAGGAAACGTAGGAAACTAGGGTTCAGTCCCTGCATCTGGAAGACCCCCTGGGGTAAGAAATGACAACCCACTCCAGTATTCTTGCCTGGAGAATCCCACAGACAGAGGAGATGGCGGGCTATAGTCAGTGGGGTCACAAGAGTTGGACACAACTCAGTGACTAAATAACGACAACTACTATCTGGCTCTACAGATCATTTGTAAAGGACAGATTGTTTAACACATGGTGTAGAGAATATTACATCCCCCATGGAAGAAAATTAAATGTTTGACTAATAAAGAACTAAATATGAGAAGAAAAAAACTATAATGTTATTAGAAGCCTACAAATTGGAAAGGATGAAAGATCATTTGATAAAGAATCTGCCCTCAATGTAGGAGACCCCAGTTCAATTCCTGGGTCAGGAAGATCCACTGGAGAAGTGATAGGCTACCCACTCCAGTATTCTTGGGCTTCCCTTGTGGCTCAGCTGGTAAAGAATCTGCCTGCAATATGGGAGACCTGGGTTTGATCCCTGGGTTGGGAAGATCCCCTGGAGAAGGGAAAGGCTACCCAACTCCAGTATTCGGGCCTGGATAATTCCATGGACTCTATAGTCCATGGGGTTGCAAAGAGTTGGACAGGACTGAGTGACTTTCAGTTCACTTTCTTTCTTAAGTAAAACATCAATGGCAAAATCACAGATGAAGTTGAGGATAAATTGCCAGAGTGGAAGAAAATATTTGAAATGTCTGAAACTGAAAAGGGGCTAACAAAAAACTTGAATAACTCATGAAATATAAAATGGCGTTATCTATGAATGAGAAAGTTGTAGAGGAAACACAAAGTCTTACAATTGTATGAGAGACACAGAGTATTAGAATATTTGGTATCAGAGAAAAGCACATTAGGATAATATTGGAATATACATTTATATGTCTAAAACTGGGAAACTTTACAGATCCAGGTAATGTCAAATATTGGGATGGTTTTGGAATCTGTCTGGGTAAACTAATAAAAGCTATGAAGATGAATCACACCAAAGTCCTGCTGACTAAAAACACAAAAGTTTATTTATTGCTCAGGATGCACAAGTGTCTACAGTATTGAAGGTAACGCTTGGTCCACTAGACTCAGAAACCCAGGCTGTTAGAGCACAACCCATTAACCACTGCTGATCACCAGGCACATAGGAAAAGAAGGGCTCTCTGGGTAGAGATTGGGGATGAGATGGAGTTGGGATGAAGGAATGGGCTTTGCAAAGCCAAGTAAATGGTACAGCACTTCTACTCACGTTTAATGGGTCAGAAGTATCCATCTGTCCTCACTCACATGGAATTAGGGAACTTTCAGTGGAAGTGAAGACTGCTGTACCCATTCTGCAGAGCAAGCTATGGTTATATTATCTTCCCAATGTTAGCCACTTTCTCTCCTTTTCAGACTGATGATTAATGTATTTTAATTGCTCTCAGCCTCAGTTGCTGTAGACTCTCAGCTTTGTGTCTTGGACTACCATTCATTGCCTCAGTTCAGTTCAGTCGCTCAGTAGTGTCCGACTCTTTGTGACCCCATGAATTGCAGCACACCAGGCCTCCCTGTCCATCACTGACTCCTGGAGTTCACTCAGACTCACGTCCATTGAGTCAGTGATGCCATCCAGCCATCTCATCCTCTGTCGTCCCCTTCTTCTCCTGTCCCCAATCCCTCCCAGCATCAGACCCTCTTAAAAAATAGGAAGATACCTTTGCATTGGAACTACCAATATCACTGATGTGAGATATTTGGGCCCTCCTAAATCTTAAAGAATGAAACATTTCTTTTGCAGTTACTTTCTTAAAGATAATAGCTTTTTTAAAAAAAAAATTGTAAACAACAACAAAAAATTCAAAGGCAGCACATCCTTCATATGTGTGTGTGTTCAGTCGATTCAGTTATGCCTGACTCTTTGTGACCGCATGGACCGTAGCCCACTAGGCTCTTCAATTCATGGGATTCTCCAGGTAAGAATAATGGTGTGGACTGCCTTGCCCTCCTCTAGGGGATCTTCCCCACCCAGAGACAGAGCCTGTGCCTCCTGAACCTCTCCTGTATTGTAGGTGGATTCTTTGCTGCTGAGCCACTGGGGAAACCTGCTGCTTCATACAGATATTTCCTAATAGTACACAACAGGCAGTGATATTAAGCTGCCTACTCTTGTTTAATAATCGGATCTTGTTCATCTGGGTCATGGTCACCATGAAACCAGAGAATCCAGTCTGGCCTAGCTTCTCTGTATCCTTGTTATTGTTTTGGTACTTAATGGGTTCCTCCTCTTTCTCCTCATTTGCATGAGTCTCATCCACACTATGGTTCATTTGGATTTCATCCCAGTGTGACTTAAAGAATGGTTTGCTTAAATTGCATGCAGCAAAGAACAAAGCATAAAAGGAAAATTATTTCTATAGTGAATCTTTTCTCTTCATATTACTGAGCAGTATTTGCTTCAAGCCTTAAGGACAGGAAAAAATCCTGTGACTGGTGACCCACAGATGGTCAGTGATCCCTTGAAGTACACTATTGTGGAGTCTGTTTCCTCTTGCTAGGAACTAATCCTTTTGGAATGTTGATTGCCCCCTAGACTGATAACTAAATATAAAAATTAGGCTTTGGGAAAGTCGTGAAAAGAAAAGTAAGCAAGTTCTTGACCTCTTTCTTAGTGTTCTGTACCAAGAAAAAGCATAGTACATTCCTTTTACTATCTAAAATTTCTTGATTCTAAGCTTTTCTATTCTCTTTTAACTATTTCAAATTCTCTAATTTGACCATTAAGTCTATCAGAGCTGGGACAGAGTTTGTTTTATACTATGTAACTTGTACCCAGAAGATATAAATATATGTTCACTGAATGATTAAATAAAGGACAGTTCTGGTTTCAAAAAGAAAATGAAAATGCATTGGAGTTCTGTGTTTTCAAGAATGTAAATAAATAATAGCTGGAGCAACTGGAATTTGGGAGACTAGAAACAATATCAAATAATAAATCAAGGAGTTGTTACTTCTGAGGACATAGTAACCAGTTTATGGGCTGAATTTTGTCTCCCCCAAATTTATATGCTGAAGTTCTAACCTCCCAGATTTCAGAATGTCAACTTGTTTGGGAACAGGACTATTACAGACGAGCTTATTTTAAATGAGGCTTTATTGGAATACAGTGAATCTCTAATCGAATATGATGGATGACCTTATAAAAGGAATAATTTGAACAGTCAGGCATGTAGGGAGTACTTTATGAGAAGACTGGAGATAATGTTACCACAGGTCAAGGGAGGACAAATGTTGCAAATCCCCAGAACCTAAGGGAAAGGCAAGGAATTTATTCCTCCTCACAGTTTTTGGAAGGAACCAATCCTGACAACATTTTGATTTGGCGCTTGTAGATTCTGGAAAATTTCTAGTGTTTAAGTTATCTAGTTTGTGGTACTTGTTATAGCAGTCCTAGTCAACCAATATATTCAGTTGCCATCACCTTATTTTTCAAGCTGTTAGAAAAGCTTGAGCCAAACTCAGTAGCTCAGACAACACTTCCTCTTTGTACTCTGATTCAACTAATTCAGGAAAGAAACTCTTTTTTGATATGCAATTAGAAACATTTAAGCAAGGTCTGGAACATTTACTAGTGAAATACAAGGTGTGTGTGAGTGTGTAGGGGAGGACCTAACAGGTCCTATTCAAAGGTTTCGCATGATGAAGTTATAGGTAACAATTTGAGAGTCGGACCGTGAGGAAGGCTGAGAGCCGAATAATTAGCCCTTTTGAACTGTGGTGCTGGAGAAGCCTCTTGAGAGTCCCTTGGACAGCAAGGAGATCAAACCAGTCCATCCAAAGGAAATCAGCCCTGAATATTCATTGAAAGGACTGGTGCTGAAGCAAAGCACTGAATACTTTGGCCACCTGATGCGAAGAGCTGACTCATTGCAAAAGACCCTGATGCTGGGAAAGATTGAGGGCAAGAGAAGGGGACGATAGAGGATGAGATGGTTGGATGGCATCACTGATGCAATGGGCATGAGTTTGAGCAGACTCCGGGAGACTGTGAAGGACAGGGAAGGCTGGCATGCTGCAATCCGTGGGGTCGCAAAGAGTTAGACATGACTGAGTGACTGAACACAACAACAACAAGTTGTAGCAGTGACTTATCCACTTACCTAGTTTTAGATAAAATCTTTAAATTCAATGGCAACCCAGGGACATTCATATCTAATGAAAGACTGCTGCTGCTAAGTCGCTTCTGTGTCCAACTCTGCGATCCCATAGATGGCAGCCCACCAGGCTCCCCCGTCCCTGGGATTCTCCAGGCAAGAACACTGGAGTGGGTTGCCATTTCCTTCTCCGATGCATGAAAGTGAAAAGTGAAAGTGAAGTTGTGTCCGACACTTAGTGACTCCATGGACTTCAGCCTACCAGGCTCCTCCATCCATGGGATTTTCCAGGTAAGAGTACTGGAGTGGGTTGCCATTGCCTTCTCCTAAAGAAAGACTAAGAGTCTGAAAACCTCAAAAAATGGGAAAGAATTTAGCTGCTTAATTTTGCCTAAAAGACAGAATCTATGCTAACTGTTGGGAATACATATTCTCTTGGCATGGAGAGAGTGCTCACTCATGGCTGACTCTTTGTGACCCCATGAACTGTAGCCTGCTCGGCTCCTCTGTCCATGGGAATTCTCCCGGCAAGAATATTGGAGTGAGTTGCTGTGTCCTACTCCAACATATTCCCTTACCTTCATTCTTTTCAACAGGGAAGGAATCATAAGATAGGATATGGCACTACTCTATCCATAGGATAGATTCCCTCAGGAGACTTAGTCCAGCAGAATCACCATCCCACACAACAACTGAAGGATAAAGGGTGAACTATCAATAAATTTTATATGGCTTTCATAATGAATGTCTGAAATAAAATTTACTTCCTCTCTGATGCCATTTCTATGTGTGCATGCTCAGTTGTGTCCGACTCTTTGTGACCCCATGGACTGTAGCCCACCAGGCTTCTCTGTCCATGGGATTCTCCAAGCAAGAATACTGGAGTGGGTTGCTAGTTCTTTCTCTGTCATTTCTATAAAATATACATAAAATATGCATAAAGCAATAACATACATGTCAGATCTGAAGTGGTACATGTCAGATCTGAAGTGGTAGAGGGGGAAGTTTTTTTTATGATTCACTGAAAGAACTCCATTGATGGTCAGTTTTTATTCTCTTCATTGAAGATTAGAAAAGAAGCAGTGAACCAAAGCTCAGCATTTGAGATGAGACTGAGAGTGGAAGCTGTTTACATGACTTTTTTTTTTTGGTACTGTTTCCTTCCCACATCCTACTCTGACTCTTTTTAAATTTCAAGTTGGTCACTCAGGACAAGGGAACATTTTTAAGGATGCGTTAACCTGTTATGGAGACAGCTGCTTTTTGGGGCTTGTGTGGGAAGGAATGCCTGAGCCACAAGCAATTCCTGTTGGCAGTCATACTAAGACAGGCTCTAAGATCCTCCTACTCTTCAAAGTGTAATAAAACACATATTTTAAAAGGAGAGTCCTCACTCATGAATGCTTTGGAATAACCCTCCACTTCACTAGTTAGGGCAGGGAGTTTGTACTTTATAAGGCAGCAGGAAGACATGTGTATTTGTGACCAATTCATATTCACCTTCATTTTTTGTTGAAACAGCTATGACACTACTAACCCTAATTTTGTAACTATGTGCAGGCTGAACAATTTTCAAATTTTTAGCAAGATCTGTGAAAATAGTAAAGGTAAGAAAAACATGATATATGTAGAATCAGAGTAAACAATGTCAAAGGGAAAAACCCCAGGAACACAGAATGGTTTCAGTCATTGATCAGAGAGGAGACTGCCCAACCAAATGTACAGATTCATTTATTCTCCTTTTATGAAAATGTGTCAACTTTATTTTGCTTTGTTAATTGACACATTTGGAGTTCTTTTTTGGTTTTTTCCCCATCAAGAGATTAAAAAAAAAAAAAGACAGTTATTCTGAAGAGTAACTATAAATGAGTTAATAACCATACATTTACACAGACTGAAATTTATTTTTGTCATTCTGTTTTCTAAATAAATAAAAAAAACAGAGGTATCCAAACCGAATGTTTCCTTTGCTGTTATTAGTCATCCAAATATTTGTGTTCTTGTTGAGTTAGGGCTTTAGTCTAAATAGATTTAGGCTAAAATAAGTAACAAACTATTAAGTCCTGGCAGAGCTCTTTAATTAAGGAATTTTATTTATCATTCAGGGATATATGTTAATTAATAATTATTCAAACACATACTAATTGAGATGTTTTTCCCAGTAGGATTACATTTACTGAATTATTTCAATAGATATTAATGCTGCCCCAAACAGAAAACTTCTCATTATTAATTTGCATTAATTTCTTACTTAGGGATTTTGCATTGAAAGTTCCTGCCCTTCAGGTTTATTCTGCTTCTCCCCAAAGGCCATAGGACTTAACTCACAAGGACAACTTCCTTGTGAGGCTGCTCTAGTTCACTTTTCTTAAAATGGAAGTCCCCATCCCAAGCCATCTCCTAATTCCTTGCCTTGTTTTTTTTCCTGAGGATCTATTCTCTCTTCCCTTTCATAATTATTTCTCTTACTTAGATGATTGATAGTTACATATTTTATGTGTATTTATATTTTTTGTTTATGGAATTCACTGATGACATTTTGTTAATGGAGGGACTAAAGAATATTATTTTTATCAACACAAAATCTGACAGTATCAGGTGAGGAATATGGCCAGAAAAGTCCCTTCCTACTTACTCATCTTGAAAATCCTTAGAAAAATTTTGCAACTTCTCTGATGTTCAGTTTCATTATCAGTCTTAGGGGGCAAAGCTAACACTATTTTTCCTGTATTATCTGTAGATTAAGTACAAATATATACATATAATATTTTCATAAACTTGGTAGAAATTAGATTAATCATAAATGTATTTTCATTAGTTAATCTTTATTATTGAAATTATTTTAGCTATTGGTAAGATGAGGAATATATTATCCCTATATTTCTAACTTCATCATACCCCTGCATCATTTCTGTGGCATCATTGGATTATGATTATAATGGATTAATCTAAAATTGGTAGAGGATAAAAGTTTAGCAAATTTAAAATTTTACTTTTATTTTAGGCAATGTGTAAGTGCAAATTTTCAATTGGTTTGATGTCTGAAGAACACACTGGGAGAAAAAAAATACGTTCCTTGTATAACTAATTCAAATAATTTTATTTCAAGTGTAAATAAATCAGCAACAACAAGAAGTTCAGATGAACAGATTAGAGCACCAATATTGCTGGTACTTTATCTGAATTTTCTTGAAGAGGAGGTGAAGATGAAAGTGACTAAATCTTCAACAGAGAAAGAGTAGTTAAATCCATTGTAGAGTTTTTATAAACCTAGATTCCAAAAGAATGGTAAAAACCTGATTCTTTTTGGTTGTTCTAGATAAGCGGTTCAATTTAAGAAAATGATATTATCACCACAGCAAGCCTTAAAAAAGTCTAATTAATAGTTTCATTTCTAGTAATTGCAAAATGGGTAAGATCTGAAATTCTTGGAAATAAGACTCCTATAATGGTGCAAGAATGTTTGTAGGTCACTAAATTTCTCTGGCAGAGAAACATGAATAATAAAGAGTTTAAAATATCCTCCATTGTATAAGTACAGAGTCAAAACTAAGATATCCCCCCAACAGTAGGGTAAAATCTTTTGGTACATTGGTATGTAAAACAACAGATATAACTATGTACTTTTGCACATCTAAAGAAATATCTGTTATAAATGTAACCTTTAAGATATCCTTTGTTAGGATTTGAGAAATGGAAAAAAAAAACATACACACACAAAAGAGAATGGTGATGGACTACTTTTAAAAGAAAACATTCTTGCTGATGAAAAGCATTCTAAAGAGGAAGTCATCGACTTTATCTTTGAAAAGATCTATTCTGAGGTACCTAATTACTCCTCAATATAGCTTGGAATTTGAAACAGCCTCCCACTCCTACCTTCTAAATACCAGCACACTGTAAATCCACCACTCTGCCAGAACTTATTGTTGCAAGGAATAATTTGAACCAGAAATACTTAAGTAGGGAGAATGCGTATCAATCGGGCCTTCCTTGCAAATTGCTTAGAACAACAGATTCTTGGCAGAATAACCCACAAAAGTTGTCTTTACAGCAAGGATCAGTATCAGCCAATAATTCTTCTTAATTTCTCCAGAGTATCCAAAGGGTGGAAACATTGGGAAGATAGGTCAACACCCTTCTTATAGATTTCAAATTGCTGGTTGTTAATATTTTGTGAAATGCCTGCTTTTAATTATCCATATCTGTATTGGCTAGTTAGCAGGTGAAATGACTTAACTCTTCAAGGAATACTTGTGGACTCAAATCAGCAGTTTTCATTAATAACCTCTCCTTACAGAAAACTTTTATCATATCAAGTGAACCCTCCCAGCTGCCCTCATATTACCAACGGAATGAATTGTTCTCATTCCTTGCAACCAGTTGAAAGGCTACAATAGTGAAACCATGCATGACACCATGATAACGCTTGTCTGAGAAGTTGAAGGCTATGCCAAACTACTGCTTGAAGACAGCCTGCTCAGGACTCTTTTTCCCCAAAAGACAAGGACTTTTTCATCCCCAGGTCCATAAGCAGCATCAACTTGAAAGAGATTAGAAACATAATCTCACAAAAAAAAATATCTACAGGGTGATGAAACAGGCAACCATGATTTCCCAAGCATTGAAAAGTGCAGGAGCAAATCACACAGGGAAAGACAGAGATCTTAGAAAAATTTCTGAAACTGAGGCAGTCCTGCTATTTTGCCAGCATCCTCCCACTCCCCACCCCCACTTGACCTACTCCTGTGATTAAAGTTTCAGATTCTCTGCTCATTGCAAATTCATTCAAACGAGGGATAAGCCATCCTTTCAAATTACATCTAATTCTGGGAAGGATTTACCAAGCTATTAATAGCATTTATATATATATATATGTGTGTATATATATATATATATACATATATCACTGAAGATATATATGTGATATTTGAATTTACTTAATCAAATTGCTTTCCTCCTAATATCTGCTTGAAATGTGCAGAAATTAGGATTTTTTTTTTTTTTTTTTTTTTTTTTTGGTCATTCCTTGCAGGACGTGGGGTGTTAGTTCCCTGACCAACGATCGAACTTGTGTCCCCTACGCTGGAAACATGAAGTCTTGATCACTGGACTGACAGGGAAGTTTCAGGAAGTTTTAATGAAAGAAAAAGAAAGAAAAGATGGTTTCTAACCATGCAAACTTGGAGAAGGACAACTTTGGTGCCTCTTCACAGTCTATGGGCCTTGTAAATCTAAAAAGAAAAAGCAGAATTATAGGTTTTAGACCCTGAAAGGTCGGGTACAGAAATGTAAAGCAGCAAGGGTGGGCATTAAGGATTTTGCTCTGGGTTGGACAATTTCATTTTTCCATACCTTATATTTGATGCTTGTATTATGAGAAAAAATGTGCCAAATAATTCAGTTTATTAATGGAATAGCAGAATTTAATAAAAACTTATGGCATTTTAAATTGGTCTAGACTTGCCAATGTCTATTTTGAGATCTGGTATCATTTATACCGTTTTCTAGATTTCTTAAAGTTACCCCCAATCCACAGACACACTCTGACTTGATCAAACTAATGATATAGGAAATAGGTTGTCATTCTTTGTTTCTAAAACCTGGATGCATGTAGGCTCTGGAAGGCATATTAGTTTGCCAAGGATAAAAATATCTGAACTCTGTGTCTACAGTATTGTATTAGCTGTCTTTAATTCTGCCTGGATTTTCTTTCCTTTTTACTGGTAATACAGTAAAGTAATATAAAACATTTTTGCATTAAAAAAGATATATTTCACATTGGCTGAAAAATTCACACAACTCTAGAAATCTCCAAGAAATTTTCTGCTTCTTGAGAACGAATCACTACCATTTATAAGTCTAGACGTTCAGGGTGTCTGTTTTATTTTTTTTAACTTTTATTGAAACATAGTTGATTTTTAATTATTATATTAGTTTCAGAGGGATCTTAAAGTGACTCAACATTCTTTACAGATTATACTCCATTTAAAGTTATTACAAAATCATAGCTATATTTTTCTGTGCTCTACAGTATATCCTTATTGCTTATTTGTTTTACATATAGCAGTTTGTATCACTTAGCCCCCTACCCCTATCTTGCCCTTTCCGCCTTCCCTGTTCCCACTGATAACCACTAGTTCTCTCATCTGTTAAGTCTTTTTCTATTCTGTTCTATCCAATAGTCATCCATGTTCACATTTGTGCTCTTTTTTCAGACTCCATATGTAAGTGACAACATAGAGTGTTTTTCTATGTCTGGCCTTTTTCAATAAGCATTGAAAGCATATACTCCCTAGGTCCATTTACACTGCTTCAAATGGCAGAAATTTCATTTCTTTTCTATGGCTAATATTTCATTGTATATATATTGGAATATTATGTATCTTTATGTATAATTTATCCACATCTTCTTTATTTATTCATCTGTTGATGGTCCCTTGGGTTGTTTCCATATCTTGGCTATTGAAAATAATGCTATTGTGAACACTGGCGTGCATATATCTTTTCTAGTTAGTGTATTTAATTTTTTGGTTGTATACCCAGGAATGGAACTGTTGGATCATACAGTAGTCCTTTTTTAAAACTGTTAATTGATGGATAATTGCTTTACAATATTGCGTTGGTTTCTGCCATGCATCAGCATGAATTAACAATAGATATACAGATATATAGATATGCCCCCTCTCTCTTGAGCTTCCCTCTTGAACCTCCCTGCCATCCTTCTAGGTTGTCACAGAACCCCAGTTTAAGTTTCCAACTTATACAGCAAATTCCCACTGGCTATCTATTTTACATGATGGCATCTATGTTTCCTTGCTACTTTCTCCATTCGTCCCACCTTGTCCCTTACAGTGGTTCTATTTTTAGTTTTCTGTAGAACCTCCATACTGTTTTCCTTAATGGCTGCTGCAACCTGTATTTCTACCAACAGTGAGCATGTGTTCCCTTTTCTCCACATTTTCATCAACATTTGTTATTTGTGATCCTTTTGATGATAGCCATTCTAACCAGTGTGAGGTGATATTGTGGTTTTAGTTTGCATTTCTTAATTTTAGTGATGTTGAGCATGTCTTTATGTGCCTATTGGTTATGTTTATCTTCTTTGGAAAAATGCCTGTTCATATCTACTACTCATTTTTTAATTGGGTTGTTTAATTTTTGAAATTGACCTATAGGGATGTTAATTTATTTTGGATGTCTGTGTGTGTGTGCTTAGTTGCTCAGCCGTGTCTGACTCTTTGTGACCCTGTGGACTGGAGCCCACCAGGCTCCTCTGTCCATGGGATTTTTCAGAGAAGAATACTGGAGTGAGTTGCAGTTTTCCTGCTCCAGGGGATCTTCGCTGACATGAAGATCAAACCTACATCTCCTGTGTCTCCTTTGTTGCAGGCAGATTCTTTACCAGTTGAGCCATCCAGGAAGCCATAACCCCTTATCAATCTGTCATCTGTAAATATTTTCTCCCATTCTGTATGTTTCTGTTTTGTTGATAGTTTTCAACTTTGTGCAAAAGTTTTTAAGTTTAAATAGATTGTATTTATTTATTTTTGTTCTTATTTCTTTTTTTGCCTTAGGAAGAAGATCCAAAAAATATTGTAAAAATTTAGGTCAAAGAATGTTCTGCCTATGTTCTCTTCTAGGAGTTTTATGGTTTTCAGGTCTTACATTGAGATCTTTAATTCATTTTTTCCTTATTTTTGTATATGGTGTGAGGAAATGTTTTAATCTCATTTATTTACATGTAGCCATCTGGTTTTCCCAGCACCACTTCTTGAAAAAATAAATAATGGATCAGAAATAATTTGAATACTTGTACTTTTAATTTTATCCCAGAAAATTTAAGTGTTGCTTTTCTCATTGAATTGCTTTCATTATTGTATCTTCCAGATTATTTATACATTCTTCTGTATCACATAGACTGCTATGCATTGCTTCCAGGGTGTTTTTCATTTCAATTATTATATTTTCAGTTATCTTTACTTTCTGATTCCTTATTAAAATTCTTTTTGTGTTTATCTATTCTTTCCCGTAATTCATTTAGCATTCTTATTACAAATGTTTTGAATTCTTTATCTGGTAAGCTGTTTATTTCTGTTTCACTATTTATTTTTTCAGGAGTTTTCTCTTGCTCTTATACTGGAGACTAGTTCTTCTGTCTTTTTACCTTGTCTAACTTTCTCAATCTCTACATATTTAGATGAAACCATTGCCTACTGCAGTCTTGAAAGGGTCTCATTTTGTAGGAGTGTCCACAGTCTTCATAGGCCCAAAATATTTGGTGGCAGAACTGGATTTGACCTGAAAAGAAGACATCTTTGCTCAGGGTATACTGTCAGCTGTCACCTTGGTAGGAGGTGGGGCTGGAGATAGAGGAGTTAGAGCCAGGAGCAAGAGTGAGGTAGGACTTTCTCTCTGCTCAGTGGCTGTTACCACCCTCTTGGGTGTGGGGTCAGATCCCAAGTTGAAGGAGCAGAAGTTCTGAGGGTCAGGTCTGAGCTGACTCTCTTTTCACGAAGGGTGTGATCTCTCATCTCCTAGCACCAGCACCTTTGCTCTGGAGGGAAGCTGTGCCAGGGCAAGAGGGGCTCATGAGGGCTTTCAGCTGATGAGGAGGCGTGGGCTGTGGTGGGTCAACCACAGACAGCGATCCAGGCTGGGTTCGTCGCACTATCTGTGCAGTCACCAGCAATGGCAACCCCACTGCCTCTGAGTTTCCTTTGTCCCCCCACCCAGTGAGTCCTCTCAGTCTACTTGGCCTCTGCTCTGTTGGGAGCCAGTCTGCAGGGCCCAGTGAGTCCGTCAGCTTTTATCACGGAGTGGACTGTGGTGGTCTGACTGCGGTCAGAGATCAGGATTGCTTCTGCTGGGCCTCCTGAGTAAGCACCAGCAATGGCCACCCCATTGCATCAGATGCCACTGCAGTTCCAAGCTGTGTTTGCGTTCCACGGCCAAGCCCTCCCCCTGCGCTGGTAGCCCTTGCTCTTTTGTGAGGTAAAGTGAGTAGGAGGAAGCATTTGCTCAGTTCAGACTGCGACATGCTCTAAGACAGCTATGCAAAACCAGGCAGCCGCCGGAGAAGGTCTCAATCTAGCTTCTCTGCTCTGCTTGGGGAGCAAGCCAGCCCGCTCACGCTCCTCCTCTCATGTGGAGTCTAGTCTCCCCATAGCCCTCCTGCTAGTTTTCGTGGCCCTCCGGTCAGCCAAGGGGGTTTTTCTTCGCTGTACTGGACTCCAGGACTGGGGCATCCGATATGTGACTCAAACTACTCACTCTCCTGGGCAGATCTCCTCTGGGGTGTTTTCCCTTTTCCTCCGAGTTCCCGCCCAGGGGCACAGATCTCCACCTCATCGCTTCAGTTCCCTTCCTTTCCAGTGCTCTGTGGATCTTTGTCACAGCCTTGGTGGTACAGGAGCCTTTCTGCTAGTTTCCAGTTACTTTTCACTGAGAATTGTTCCATAGGCGGATGTATTTCTGATGCTTCTGTGCAGAGGGGTGAGTTCCACAACCTTCTCTACTATACCATCGTGATCCAAAGTCCCATTTCTTTTCTAAATGTGTGTCTGTGGGAAAGATTTGAAAACTAATGAGCAGCATTTTTTTTTTTTTTTTGATTAGTTCTGCTGCAAACTGTTTGTTTAAACCTAACGCATATCTTCACTTCTCTAAATTTGTTCCTTCATGTGGAATTTTAAAGGGATTGAAATAATACTCTTTCAGTTCCCTTGTGGGGACACAATTGTAATATTGTATGACAACTTTGTATCATCAGTTTTGATTGAAAGAGTTGGAGCTCTCAAGACCACATTTCATGACCATGTTTGACAAAAACTTTGTTAACAGATGTGAAGAGGGACAGCTTAGGGAATTCCTTGAGGCAATGTTAGTTTATATCAAAAATACCTTCCAGGCTTTTACAGAAATGCCAGACATTTTAGCAGAGCATTTGAAATTCCTGATGAAATATTTCACCTAGGAGCTGTCATTTTTAATGCATAAATTTTGTTGTGATTTCATCATGGAATACTTTATCCTTTCAAAAATATTCTTAAAATGTAACCTTGAGAAATATATTTTTCCAGAAGGTAAAGAACCCTCATTATCAAGTGTAGAAATTTTCTTAATTTCAATTGAAGAATAATATCCTAATGTTTAAATTTATAGATAATAGCTATCATAATTGTATTATAAAATTTTCTTAATTTCAATAGACAAATAATATTTAAAAGTTGACTATATATTATAAGCTTCCCTGGTGTCTCAGATAATAAAGAATCTGCCTGCAATGCAAGAGATCTGGGTTCTATTGCTGGGTTGGGAAGTTATTCTAGAGAAGAGAATGGCAACCCATTTCAGTATTCTTGCCTGGAGAGTTCCATGGACAGAAGAGCCTGGCAGACTACAGTCCCTGGGGTCACAAAGAGTTGGACATGACTGAGGGACTTACAAGTCATACATTATAGGAAAATTTTATGATAAATTTGTAATGTTATTGTTATAAAATATATATTGTAAAATTATTTTATAAAATTTCATAAAAAATTTTATATAAAATATATAATAATTTAAAATTTTAAAACAATTTATAAAGCTATTTCACCTAATTTCAATTAAATTCACTTTATTTGGCTCTTTCACTAAGGCAACATAATCTTAGTGTCATACGCTATTACTATACTGTTACTTTATTTGTTGTTAGTTTTTGGGATATTTGGCTAAATCTTTTTATTAATAAGATCTTTGAAAATACATTTTTTAGAGCTTGTTTTGCAGAGAAACCCAAATACTTCCCTAAGGTGACATGAAGCCTTGTGTCCAAACAGAAATAGTAGCAATCAATATAATCTGTTTAATCTGGACACCTCATGACTCTTAAACTAATAAACTAGAGTGTTAATGATGTCATAGTCAAATATTCTTCTCTACTCTAAATGGGTCAATTAGCAGCCCACAGAAACACCCTACCCAAAGACCAGATGCAATCTTATGAATGATGTAATATACTTATTTATATATAAATAATTAATTTATATAACATTATATATAAATAAATTATATATATTAATTATATAAATAAATTATATATATATATATAGTAGATATCAGAGCTGACATCTTGCTCTCCGTCCACAATGTGTCATGGATAGACAACTAAAAAAACAAAAAACTTTATATACAAGATTATACTTTTCAGATCCAATTTCTGTCAAATAAACAATACTTGGTAATTATACTTCAAATTTTGCCATGAAGTGATGGGACCAGATGCCATGACCTTGGTTTTCTGAATGCTGAGCTTTAAGCCAACTTTTTCACTCTCTTCTTTCACTTTCATCAAGAGGCTCTTTAGTTCCTCTTCACTTTCTGCCATAAGGGTGGTGTCATCTGCATATCTGAGGTTATTGATATTTCTCCTGGCAATCTTGATTCCAGCTTGTGCTTCTTCCAGCCCAGCATTTCTCATGATATACTCCGTATATAAGTTAAATAACCAAGGTGACAATATACAGCCTTGATACACTCCTTTTCCTATTTGGAACCAGTCTGTCATGGCAAATAGATGGGGAAACAGTGGAAACAGAGGCTGACTTTGTTTTTTTGGGCTCCAAAATCACTGCAGATGGTGATTGCATCCATGAAATTAAAAGACGGTTACTCCTTGGAAGGAAAGTTATGACCAACCTAGACAGCATATTAAAAAGCAGAGACATTACTTTGTCAACAAAGGTCCATCTATTCAAGGCTATGGGTTTTCCAGTAGTAATGTATGGATGTGAGAGTTGGACTACAAAAAACACTGAGCACCGAAGAATTGATGCTTTTGAATTGTTGTGTTGGAGAAGTCTCTTGAGAGTCTCTTGGACTGCAAGGAGATCCAACCAGTCCATCCTCAAGGAGATCAGTCCTGGGTATTCATTGGAAGGACTCATGTTGAAGCTGAAACTCCAATACTTTGGCTACCCGATGCGAACAGCTGACTCATTTGAAAACACCCTGATGCTGGGAAAGATTGAGGGCAGGAGGAGAAGGGGACAACAGAGGATGAGATGGTTGGATGGCATCACCAACTCAATGGACATAAGTTGGATGGACTCCGGGGGTTGGTGATGGACAGGGAGGACTGGCATGATGCAGTCCATGGGGTGACAGAGTTGGACATGACTGAGAGACTGAACTGAACTGATACTTCAGATTTTAAAAAGAATTTTTAAAGTTAAAAACCAAAACTCAACCTTTGGTGTAATGGTTAATTTTATATATCAACTTTATTGGGTCACAGGAGCCCAGATATTTGGATAAATGTTACTTTTGGGTACGTCTATGAGGGCGTTTATCTGCTGAGGGCTTGAATAGAAGAAAATAGTGAGAAATTGTTCATTCTTTTTTCTGGACTATCTTTGAGTTGAGACATTGGTCTTCTTCTGCCTGTGGAATAAACTCAGACTAGAACTTAAAACACTGACTCTTCTGGTTCTCAGTTCTTCCAACTTGGACTAGAACTATACTGTTGACATTCTTGCGCTTCTAGCTTAGTGACTGAGGATCTTGAACTTCTCAGCCTCCATGATCATGTAAGCCAAATCCTAATAGTAAATTTCTTTGCATGAGAAATCACTTCAGTTGTGTCCGACTCTGTGACCCCATGTGTTCCCATGTGTAGCCTGCCAGGCTCCTCTGTCCATGGGATTCTCCTGACAAGAATACTGGAGTGGGTTGCTATATACTCCTCCATGTATCTTCCTCATCCAGGGATCTAACGCACATTTATTAGGTCTTCCATATTGGCAGTGGAGAAGGAAATGGCAACCCACTCCAGTGTTCTTGCCTGGAGAATCCCAGGGATGGAGGAGCCTGGTGGCCTGTTGTCTATGTGGTCACACAGAGTTGGACACGACTGAGGCGACTTAGCAGCAGCAGCAGCATATTGGCAGATGGGTTCTGCCACCTAGGAAGCTCAATAAATTCCTTTAGATAGACAGATAGATAAATAGGTAGACTTCTGAAAATGTTACTTTTTTCTCACCGAGATAAGGTTAATTTTAAGTTTAGTAACTTTGTTAATCTTATAGTTTCCCTTAGCTTCAGTTTTTTGAATATTTGTTGTGAATTTTGGCTGTTTGTTTTTTAGTTGTCAGCCATTCTTTTGGAAATCCATACTTTCTTTCAAAAATTATTCACAACTACATATTATATATCATTCTTTCCCAGATATATTGCTGATTTTGAAGGGGAGGAGATAAGAGAAATGTGGGAATCAAAGCAGACAATAAGCACAGATCATACAACTAGGGCTATAGAATTATCATACCTGGAAATAAAAAGGTACATTATCAATACATTAAAAAAATAGAGTAAAAGATGGGAAATATCATCAGAGAATTGAATCGATTGAGAAGTATCAAACAGAAATTCTATAATTAAAAACAAACAAAATAAATGCTATGAAAATAATAAAACAAAAACGTGGGTTAAAATGAAAAGTTTTAATGTACACACAATTAGAGTCACCTACAGAAGAGAAAGAAAAAAAACATTTTAAGAAATAATGGCATAGAATTTTCCAACACTGATTATAGACCTTGACTCATGGGTTTGGAAACTTTTGTGAACCTCAAACCAATTAAAAAACAGACATATTTCTTCACATGGTAGCAAAATTATTGAAAGCCATTAAAAAAAGAGAAAGTTTAAAAGCAACCAAAGGGAAAAAATACATTACTTTCAAAGGAACAAAAATAAAATTGATATCTAGCTCTTCAACAAAAACAATGAAAGAGAAAACATTAAGACGCCCTTTAGGAAGGATTGGAAACACTAAAATACTACATTTTTAGGCAGAATTAAATTATCCCAGATGGAAGCATAGTAAATCAGCCATAAGTGAAAAAACATGAGAATTCATAGCTAAGTAGGTAGATCTAAATTAAAACTCACTGTTTAATGTAATAATAATTGATAGTATCAATAATAATATCTATATGTTTTCTTAAATCATACAAATGCAGAATTAAAAGTCATAATAAAATAGTATAAAAATTAAAGAGAGTAAAAGCCATCAGGTCATTACATTGACTAGAAAGTGGTGAAGTATGAATTTAATGTGAAATCCAGTAAGTCATGGATACATATCATAGCTTCTAACATAACAATAAAAAGAACAATGATACAATTCAACAATTTAAAAAAAGAGCCTAATTAGAAAATGGGTAATGTACTTGAGTAGATATTTCTTCAAAGAGGACATACAAATAATCAGTGAGCACATGAAAAGATGCTGAACACCAGTAATCATTGTGGAAATGTAAATCAAAACCATAATTATATACCACTTCACATACATTAGAATGGCTATTTATCAAAAAAGCAGAAATAAGCAATGTTGAGGATGTGAAGAAATTGGAATCTTGTATATTGCTGGTAGGAGTGTAAGATGGTGCAGATGCTGTGAAAAATGCTATGCTGCTTCCTCAAAAAATTGAAGGTAATTGTATCTGTAACCTATTAGTTCCATTTCTGAGTATGCATCCAAAAGAACTGAAAGCAGTGACATAGATATTTGTACTCTCATGTTCACAATAGCATTATTCACAAAGGTCAAAAAGTGGCTGCAATTCCAGTGCCCACTGAGGGATGAATGGGTAAACAAAATGTAATGTACACATACAATGAAATATCATTTAGCCTTAAAAAGTAAAATAATTTTCACATGTACAACATGGATGGACCTTGATGACATTATACTGAGATAAGTTAGTCACTTATACGAGGTAACCAGGGTAGTCAAATTTATAGAGACAAAGTGTTGAATGGTAGTTGTCAGGAACTGGGTGAAGGAGGGAATGAGGATTTATTATTTAATGACTATGGAATGAGATCAAAGAAGTTCTGGCAGTGGGTGGTTGTACAACATTGTGAATGTGATTAATGCCAATGAAATGTACACTTAAAAATGGTAAATTTTATCTTGTGTATGTTTTACCACAATTAAAAGAATCTTAATAACAATAAATAATAGAATGTATTACTAACAAGGTAATAGAGGATGAAGAGTGAAAAAGTAAAAATAGTTTATCCAGAAAGGGCAGGAACTTAAAAAAAAGAGACGTAACTGTGAACTGATAGGACAAATTAGAAAACAAATACCAAACTGATAAAGATATATCCAAATGCAATAAAAAATGGGTTTCCCAGGTGGCTCAGTAGTAAAGAATACACTTGCCAATGCAGGAGATGCAGGTTTAACCCCTGGGTTGGGAAGATCTCCTGGAGGAGGAAACGGCAACCCACTCCTGTATTCTTGCCTGGAGAATCCCATGGACAGAGGAGACTTGTGGGCTACAGCCCATGGGGTCCTGTCAAAAAGTCAGACATGACTGAGCATATGCAAGGTAATAAACAGTATTAATCAGAAAATTGAATTAAGAAATGAAAAAACTATACATTTGTTGTTTTGCAGCTTGAGGAGTTCCTGGGTGAAATTTGAACTGATTCTCATGCAGCAAGCAAAGAGAAACCAAAGAAAGAGGCCTTTCCAGATTGGTAGGTGGCAGTTTTAACAAGCCAGTGAAATACATGAGGAAAGACTGAGCTCAGGAGGAGAAGGAGGCAACAGAGGATGAGATGGTTGATTGACATCATCGACTCAATGGCCGTGAGTCTGATTAAATTTCAGGAGATGGTGAAGGACAGGGAAGCCTGGAGTACTGCAGTTCCTCTGTGCTGTACTGTGCTTAGTTGCTCAGCCATGTCCAACTCTTTGCAACCCCATGGAGTCTAGACTGCCAGGCTCATCTGTCCATGGGGATTCTCCAGGCAAGAATACTGAAGTGGGTTGCCATGCTCTCCTCCAGGGATCTTCCCAATCCATGGATTGAATCCAGGTCTCCAGCCTTGCAAGCAGACTCTACCAACTGAACCACCAGGGAAGCCCAAGAATACTGGAGTGGGCAGCCTATATCTTCTCCAGGAGATCTTCCTGACTCAGGAATCGAACCAGGGTCTCCTGCATTGCAGGCGGATTCTTTACCAACTGAGCTACCATAGAAGCTGGTGCTGCAGTTCATGGGGTCGCAAAGAGTGGGACAGGCTGGAGCGTCTGAAAAGCAACATCTGAGGCTCATCCTGGTGGCCACAGGATGAGTAGATCTTTGCACCAGCCTGCCAGAATCTTAAAAGATTATAGAGACTATGACGAGGGTCAGTGGTGTACTAGTCCAGATGATCTCAACATCTAGCTTTCTTAAAGCTGCATCCTTGGACCACTTCTAGTGTGCTAACTGGGGGTGGAATGTACAGTCAAAGAAGGGGAGACGAGGAGGAACCTCTGGTTGCCCGGGTCCAGCTGGCAGATCAACCAGAGGTCATGACCCCTCAATTACCTCCTCCGACAGCATTGCTTACATATGCTACATCTTTAATATGAGGACACAGAATAGTTGAAAGAAAAAGAGAGGAAAAGTTGGAAAAGCCGCTTCAGTTGCCACCCTTTGGACTGTAGCCCACCAAGCTCCTCTGTCCATGGGATTCTCCAGGCAAGAATACTGGAGTGGGTTGCCTTGCCCTCCTCCAGGGGATCTTCCCCACCCAGGGATCAAACCTGTGTCTTTTATGTCTCTTGCATTGGTAGGCAGGTTCTTTACTACTAGTGCTGCCCAGGAAACGTGAATATTGCAAATGTCACTAAAATAAAGCTGCAGAACTATATTAATATCAAATGTTGAAGGAAGTGATCACTAATAGAAATATTCAAAAGATGTTTCTTTTCTACAGAAAAGTATGCAAGGCCTAAATCTGTACACCACTAAATCTATATTCTCAAAATCACTAAAAAGGGACAGAGACAAATTCACAGTCATAATTTGATGTTTATGTATACCACCTTCAGTGACTAATTTCAGTGTCGGTATTTTAGCTACATAAACAACATTAAACAACTTGATATTGTATATATGCATTATATGTAATATATATATCATGTGTAGTATATGTAAGTCTCTCTCTCTCCACACACACACACACACACACACACACACACACACACACACTGTATTCAAACTACTGCAAAATGCATTCTTTTCAAGTGTGCATAGAACATTTACCAAAATAGGTCATCACATGCTGGACCACAATGCAAGTCCTAACAAACAGCAAAGAATTTAAAATGAAATTTATTTCATTTTCTGACAAATATGTAATTAGCATATTCTGACAAATAGCATTTTCTGACAAAAATGCAGTTGTTGTCATTCAGTTGCTCAGTGGTGTCCAAATCTTGGCAACCCCATGAACTGCAGCATGCCAGACTTCCCTGTTTATCAACATCTCCCGCAACTTGCTCAAACTCATGTCCACTGAGTCAGTGATGCCATCCAAACATCTCGTTCTCTGTTGTCCCCTGCCTTCAATCTTTCCCAGCATCCAAGTCTTTTCTAATGAGTCACCTCTTTGCATCAGGTGGCCAAAGTACTGGAGCTTCAGCTTCAGCATCTGTCCTTCCATAAATATTTAGGACTGATTTCCTTTAGGATTGACTGGTTATATCTCCTTGCAGTTCAAGGGACTCTCAAGAGTCAATACCACAGTTCTAAAGCATCAATGCTTCGGTGCTCAGCTTTTTATGGTTCAGCTCTCACATCCATACATGACTACTAGAAAAACCATAGCTTTGACTATAGAGAACTTTGTTGGCAAAGTAATGTCTCTGATTTTTAATTTGCTGTCTATATTGGTCATAGCTTTTCTTCCAAGGAGCAAGTGTGTTTTCATGGCTTCAGTCACCATCCATAGTGATTTTGGAGCCCAAGAAAATAAAAAGTCTCTCATTGTTTCCATTGTTTTCATATCTATTTGCCATGAAGGGATAGGATCAGATGCCATGATCTTAGCTTTTTGAATTTTGAGTTTTAAGCCAGCTTTCTCACTCTCCTTTTTCAGTTTCATCAAGAGGTTCTTCAGTTCCTCTTTGCTTTCTGCCATAAGGGTGGTGTCATGGGCATATTTGAGGTTATTGATATTTCAATAAAATGGAATTAGATGTAGCAAACACTAGGAATAAAACATATGAAAAACCTCTACACTGAAAGTTACAAAACATACATTACTGAAAGAAAGGAAAAAGAACAAATAAAGGCAAAAACGTTATGTTTATGTACTGGAGACTCATTGTTTATAGAATTGACTATCTACTACTTTCTACCCGAATGGTATATACAACCTAATACCAATCAAAATCCCTGCATTTGTGTGTGTGTATTAAAAATGAATGTGAAAATTCAGAGTAAAGAGTAGCTAAGACAATCCTAAACTAGCAAACTGTATGCCTTCTTTTGTCGCTATACTAAGACTGTGTGGCATCGACTCAGTTAGATAAATTGCCAAGAAGGACCACAGAAAGAATCAGTTCAGTTCAGTTCAGTTCAGTCGCTCAGTCGTGTCCGACTCTTTGCGACCCCATGAATCGCAGCACGCCAGGCCTCCCTGTCTATCACCAACTCCTGGAGTTCACTCAGACTTACGTCCATCGAGTCCATGATGCCATCCAGCCATCTCATCCTCAGTCGTCCCCTTCTCCTCATGCCCCCAATCCCTCCCAGCATCAGAGTCTTTTCCAATGAGTCAACTCTTCAGGTGGCCAAAGTACTGGAGCTTCAGCTTTAGCATCATTCCTTCCAAAGAAATCCCAGGGTTGATCTCCTTCAGAATGGATTGGTTGGATCTCCTTGCAGTCCAAGGGACTCTCAAGAGTCTTCTCCAACACCACAGTTCAAAAGCATCAATTCTTCGGTGCTCAGCCTTCTTCACAGTCCAACTCTCACATCCATACATGACCACAGGAAAAACCATAGCCTTGACTAGACGGACCTTAGTCGGCAAAGTACAGAATGATAAATGTTCACATTGTTTATAACAGAAGTGCCACTGAAATGTAATGAAGAAAAGTTCATATTTTCAATATATGATGTTGGATAAATTGGATATTTCTATGGAAAAAAGGTGAAACTTCACGTTTTTAGTAGATGATGCTAGGTCAGTTGAAAATCGAAATAAAAGAAAACTGAATTAAACTTTTTCTCACATTGCATGTCATATATAAAAATTAATTCCAGATGGAATGACGATTCCATGATGAACTGAAGATCTAAATGTGGAAGGTACATTAATAAAACTTCCCTCAAAAATTGAAGACTGTTCTCATGGCTACAATAAAGGTGAGTAGGTTTACAAATTTGACTGTGAAAAATAAGCTTGTATACCATACTTTATGTTCTCATTTATATAGAGTTTCAAAAAATAAAAATAAAGCTAGTCAGTGATGTTAGAAGTCACAATTGAGTTTACCTTGATGGTTTAATTCCTGCAAATTTGTACCAGGAGTCTTTTAGAATGTTGATTACGTGTATAATACTATCTATCTATTTATAATAGTATCAAAAGGAACCAGAAACCTATGAATAAATCAAAGATGTAGGAAAAAAACTCCTCTACAGATACTTACAATATAAAAAAATTATCGAGAGAAATGAAAATAATAGATAAATAGAGAAGACATTTTCATGAGCTAGAAGACATTATTATAAACATGTCCACTATACCTTAAAAAATAAAGTCAAAGTGATCACAATCAAGGCTATTTTGTTATATATCAATATCAAAGTACATATGCTATGATTCAACCAAAGGCACAATAAAAGAAATAAGACAAAACTAATTGAAATTATTTAAAAGGATTTAAAAAAGGGACAAGAAATATGTTGTAGCTGCCACATATTCCTATTTTTTTTTTTTTCACATTTAGGAGATGAGGATGTATGACTATCTAGATATGGTGCTAACACATTGCATTCCTCGTGTCAAATTTCTCACCTTCTCAAATTGCATAAGTGCAGACATTTTGGACCTTTATACCTGTGACATAGTGGGAAATGGCCTTACCATTCCTCAGTGATATTTTAGAAGTGAATTTGATGTGGAAAGGATCACTGGCCTGAAACGTATTTGCTCAATAGTAGAACTTTTGGATAGTAGTCCTCTCAATGACTATGGAGCTCTGTGAGATGCATGTGTACATATTCTGTGCACCTCATAATAATGCACTTCACTGGCACATGAGATGAAGCATAAAGCAAGTTAGACTGAAAGTGCTATGTTATTTCACTGCCGCATTTACAATCAAAATCTGTGGCTGAGCATAGCCTATGACAGGTCCATATGTAAAGAATTCATGCATGTGATATTACTTAAGCAAAATAAAAGACATTCTATTTATACAATAATTTAATAATTTATGTAATTCTACACAATATGTTATGGAATTATTGAACAGAAGGTTTGGGAATCTTTTAAAATAAATTAATTCAGCTTTAATTGTACATAGAATTGTCAATGGTTTCCTAAATGCTCTTTTAACACCTCTAAAGATGTGAAATTCATTATTTTATGGGGCATTTTATTCAATTTTTATAGACTTCTATTAAGTTATTAGAAGACTGTTATACTAATCTAAAACCTGTTTTGCTGTAAGTTATATTTATTGTTTTTAATTCTCCCCTGGGGTGCCACATAGAATAAAAGTTTAATTTCAAACAAAGCCACGTATATTTTTAACTGTTTGCAATATTTTTGGTCTTCTAGATAAATTCAAATTGAAAAACAATTGAGTACATGATAAACTATGCAATATATTGTGTTCAGTGAACGTTTCTGAAACATATATGTTGACTTTTCATAAATTTCCAATTAATTTCTATCTAGACTTTAAGTTTGTCTTTTCCATCCAAAAGTATGACATCATCATTAAGTCATTTGCCAAAGCCAGAAGCTCTTGAATTCTCTCTTGCACTAACTCTGCACATCAAAAACATCTGCAAATACTATAGGCTTATACTTAAATAGTGTGCCTAATTCCACTTTTGATGCCTATGGCTCATTCCTCACAGAGAACTAGTAATCTCTCTAAATTATAAAATGATATTTTGTAGTAGGCAGCCTGCTAAGTAAGATAACCCACAATGACCTCCAGCTCTTAATATCCATGCAATTGTGCCCTTCCTTCCCCTGGGAGTTGGGTGGACATATTGGCATCTAATGAATAGACTATAGTAAGAGTAATAGGATGTCACTTCTGAGCTTAGGTTACAGAAGGCTATGACTTCTATCTTGTTTTCTCTCTCTCGAGCTCTTCTCAATTACACCATCTAACGAAGCAAGCTGCCATGCTGTGAATTGCCTTATGGAGAGGCCCATGGGAAAAGGAAGCAAGGGTGGCCTTCAGCCAACTGCCAGTAAGGAACTGAGGCCTTCAACAGTCTACATGAAACCGAATTCTGCCAACAATCACATAAGTGAGCTTGGAAATGGATCTTTCCCTGGTTGAGCCTCAGAAGGTTTGTATTCCCAGCCAACACTTTGATTACAGCCTCATGAGAGACTGTGAACTGCAGGTCTTGGGTAAACTCTGCCTGGACTCTGAAAACTATATAAATTGTGGGGGTGATACATTTTGTTTGAGCCTCTAAATTTGGGGGGTGCATGTTAGATAGAAAGAGACAGCCAACATGTACTCCTATGTTAAAACTCTTTAATCTTTTTCAATACAAAAATCCCTCTGGCTAATAATACAATCAACAGCCCTGTGCTTCCTTCTTAATTCTGCCCTTGTGTTTCTCTGCTGTTTAAAGAGCTCTAACTTTTGAACTAAGTGAAGCTTTTGTCGACTTGAGGTTTTGTTCATGCTGATCTCTCTGCTGGCACATTCTCATGCCCTCCCCTCTCATGGCTGGCCTTGTGTCATACTTTCGACTTTCTTGAACTTCTGTATAATAATAAAGTTCTTCCCTAACTTCTAATTAGATACCTTAACCCTCTGTTATGTTCAGAGCACTTTTGTAATTTCATATCATTTGAATTATTGGACTGCTACTTAAAAAAGAAATCTACCTCTCTTATTGACCTGGTTATGCCAGGATTCCAACCTGGAGCCCAGGGATTCCCGCTGTACCACATAACCAACCATGGTGAACTATCCTTGTTTGTAACATTCTAGAAGTTAATGCATTTGTTATCAAAATCTCTTTGTAGTTCTAGAAGATGAAATCTAAATTTTTACAAAGCGCAAGTAGGATTTAGAAGAAAGAAAAAAAGAATTACAACAAAGAGCAAGTCAAAATTGATGTCATTATAGAACTTTAGTTCTGCTTATCTGCTGTTCTTAGTATAGTTTTATTTTTATTCCTTCAGTTTTATATTGTGAAGACATAATTTAGGAATTAATTTTTGTAATGTGAAATGTACATCACAGTTAAAATTTAAATGTGCTTCAAAATATTGAGTTGGATTCTTGGCTGATAAAAGAATGCAGCATAATTTTCTCTTTCACCAGCCATCATGTCCAGCCTGAAGGACACTTGAAATTATTTCAAATATTTTGGCATGGACTGTTTATTTCGCACATATATTAAAAAGAGTCATGTATTAAAAAGAGTCATCTGGGATGAATGACTAGTGAGGAAAGAAGATCAGCAGTGGTCATATTTCAGGATTATCTTATTACCTTTTCTTTAACAGTTGCAAAGACTCCACAGACTGAGTAAATATCATCCTTAAAACATTAAAAAACTGAGAATCTGGAAGGCTTTAATACAGCCACTCATAGAAATCCTTAAAAGTAGAGCCATACATTTGTCCTCATGTCAATGAAACTGTTTCTTAGCATTCAAGATGAGAGTCTATTACTTAGATTTTACCATATTGGGTAACCAAACGCCTAGTACCACATTCAATGTAATTTATTAACATGATTCAGGCAATAAAATGAATTCATTCTCAGTTGGTCAATTTTATTTGGCCAGTTTATTAAATGGCTCCCCAATCTACAAAGAAGGACAGTCAGTTCTTTCTTCCCTTTGAAAATATCTAAGCTTCCCTTTTTTCCCTTGTGCTGCTTGCCTCAGGGACATTTCATGCTTAACAGCCTTGGATTGATTTTTGTGCCCATTGGTGCTTCCATTTGCCATCTGTTAGCTGAAGCATTTATATATTTAGAAACACAGGAAAGAGCCAACATGAGAAATTAAAGAAGTTTGAATAGATAGCACAGAGCAACTATCAAACTCTTTGTATGAGCCATTATTGATTCATAATATGTGGATAATTGGAATAAGATATGAGATTTCAAGACTACTGAACTACTAGATACTAAAATATTGAAGCAAAGGGAAAAATAGAGTTTTGGTGACATTGGTTGTAAGAATGCATAAAGAATGTTAATAAATATTGGTATTTTTAAAAGTAGAGAGAAAAAACAACTTAACTCATAATCTTAAAAAAAATATTAATGTGTCAAAGATGCTATTGTTGGAGGAGGGAAAAAGCATACTTTAAGCTTGAGTGAAAAAAACTATACCCTTTTCAGCATCTTGATCAGTTTATTGCAGCCTTGAGATCAAAGGAAACTCTTTAACGGGGTACACAAATTCACATATACTAAGAAAAGGCAAGGAGATTGGCTTGTTTAAAATGTTGTGGTTTAATTGTGTAAATGTGTTTGTAATTTGTAAATTGTGTTAATTAATCCTTTTTAAAAGAGTATGAGAACAAACATCTTAAAATAATATGAAAATTTCTTCTCTCAAAGACAATAATTTGTTGAATATTTTGTTGCATAAATTGCTCTCTGAGCTTTTAACACACACACACACATTTGAACAACCAATGAAAAGCATTACTCATTTGTTTATGTGTCTGGATTTCTTGGCGTTCTCTCTCCCTTCTCCTCCTCTCACTGCTTCATGTTTGCCTTTTCTGCACTTCCCCTTTGGTCCTCCTGCGACTCTGTGCACCGCCTTATGGTGGAGCCTGGCCAATGTCAACCATCATTCCCATGATGTTTACTACCTCAATTAAATCAGGCTGCAGCTGGAATGTGCTTCCAAGATTTCCCTTCCCACAGCAGTTGCTGCTGCCACAAAGGATGCATTTGCCTAACATGTTAACATTTGGAAAATCTGTGGCAGTTGCAGTTTATGTTTCACAGTCAAAGGCCTGACATCAGCAAATGCATGAGGCAATGAAGAGGAAGGAACTCAGGACATTAAAAACAATAGCCAACCCACCCCTGTGTCCCCTACATGGATTTAGGAAAGATTTTCTTTCTTGAAGATTGATCTTCATAAGAGAAGGATCATAACAGAATTATGAGAATTTAGAACCATAGGAACTTTTGAGATCAAATAGTTTATGTGCCCAGTATCCTAGAATGGCAGACCAGATAACCAGGACAAAAAAACCCCCCAAACTTGATGACTTTTAGTTACCTGGAATTTTTATATAAATAGAGTTTAAAACTTGAATTAGATTTTTTGAACTAGACCACTATAAACACTACCTGGAAAATTATATGTGGTGTGTGTGTCTATGTGTCTGTACACATGAATATTTTTGATAGTATTGATTTTAAAAACCCTTTTTAATCAACCTGTACAGCAGAATCAGGATTGTTTTATATTGGATTGTAGGCCCGATTCTATGTAATAATAAACAGGTAATTCATTTAATAAAATTTACATGACTATATAAAATTATAACTCTTTCTATAACTAGTATTTGACCTAAATTAATGCCATGTAGTTATTTAATAATATATTTATGTATTTCAAGCTTGCACTTTTCTTAAATGTTTTTAAGTCAACAATATCCCACTCCAGTCTCAAACACTCTTACATATCTTTGGAAAACTAGCAAGGCTCAGAAAAATGTGTCCATATTGCCTAGTAAATAAAGTAGTTGAGTTGATGTATAGGTAAGAGATTTGAACTAAGAAAAAGAATTGGGTTCATCTTTTATCACTAACTAGATATATAACCTTTGGCAAGTCCATTTTCCTCCCTGGACTTCATTTGAAAAATGGGATTAGACCAGTTATCTTTATGTTAGTTTGAGCTCTAGGAACTATTATGAACTCAAAATTTAAATCAAGGAAAGGAGATGAAACATCAGTCATGCAATAAATGTTGTTTGTGTTGGAGTTCAGTTAAAGTGATCATCAAAATTTGCAGGAAATATTTACTCCCTGAAATAAAAGCATTTCTTCTCTCAAAAAACATCTCCATGGGGGTCACATGAGGAAAGAAATCTATTTAGATTTCTATAAAGAACATGACTTTATTAAAGTCTCATGTTTTCAAGGACATACACACTTGATAAGTTTACATGAGACAGAATATTGAATCTGAACAGAAATTAGGATTCTATTTTCTATTCAGAAATTAACAATTTAACTCTCCATCATTTTTTGATTTATGATTTTTATACCCCTAATAAAAACTTTAGAAACTCTCTAAAGAACAGTTAACTTTCATTTGCTTTTGAGATTTTTGTAAGATGACTGATAAATATCTTTATTGGTTGCTCAGATGGTAAAGGATCTCCCTGCAATGAGGGACACCTGGATTCAATCCCTGGGTCAGGGAGATCCACTAGAGAAGGAAATGGCTACATACTCAAGTATTCTTGCTTGGAGAATCCCATGGATAAAGCAGCCTAGAGGGCTACCGTAGAAGGCAATGGCACCCCACTCCAGTACTCTTGCCTGGAAAATCCCATGGATGGAGGAGCCTGGTGGGCTGTAGTCCATGGGGTCGCTAAGAGTCGGACATGACTGAGTGACCTCACTTTCACTTTTCACTTTCATGCATTGGAGAAGGAAATGGCAACCCACTCCAGTGTTCTTGCCTGGAGAATCCCAGGGACGGGGGAGCCTGGCAGGCTGCCATCTATGGGGTCGCACAGAATCGGACACGACTGAAGTGACTTAGCAGCAGCAGCAGCAGCAGAGGGCTACAGTCCATGGGGTGGCAAAGAGTCTGACATGACTGAGTGACTAACACTCAAACAATTCAAAATATATGTCTTTTTTGAGCACTTAGGTGGTCTTATCATTATTGTTAAGGTTATGCCTCTCCAGTCCTCTCTACTCACTGTTCTCCCTACTGAGTATCTTTCCTAGTGCTGGGTATACTCCATGGTAGACTATGTCTCAGATTCTTTAATATATATGTGCTGTGCTAAGTTGCTTCTGCTGCTGCTGCTGAGTCGCTTCAATCGTGTTCGACTCTGTGTGACCCTATGGACAGCAGCCCACCAGGCTCTTCTGTCCATGGGATTATTTAGGCAAGAATACTGGAATGGGTTGTCATTTCCTTCTCCCCTAAGTTGCTTCAGTCGTGTCCAACTCTTTGTGACCCTATGAACTGTAGTCCACCAGTCTCCTCTGTCCATGGGATTCTCCAGGCAAAAATACTGAAGTGGGTTGCTGTGCCTTTCTCCAGGGGATCTTCCCAAACCAAGAATTGAACCTGTGTATTATGGTTTTTCCAGTGGTCATGTATGGATGTGAGAGTTTGACTATAAAGAAAGCTGAGTGCAGAAGAATTGATGCTTGTGAACTGTGGTGTTGGAGAAGACTCTTGGGAGTCCCTTGGACTGCAAGGAGATCCAAGCAGTCCATTCTCAAGATCAGTCCTGAATGTTCATTGGAAGGACTGATGTTGAAGCTGAAACTCCAATACTTTGGCCACCTGAAGCGAAGAGTGACTCATTTGAAAAGACCCTATGCTGGGAAAGGTTGAAGGCAGGAGGAGAAGGGAATGACAGAGAATGAGATGGTTGGATGGCATCACTGACTCGATGGACATGGTTTTGGGTGGACTCAGGGAGTTGGTAATGGACAACGAGGCCTGGCGTGCTGTGGTTCATGGGGTTGCAAAGAGTCGGACATGACTGTGACTGCACTGAACTGAATTCTTATGTATCTTGCATTGGCAGGCAAGTTCTTTACTACTAGTACCACCTGGGCAGCCCCTTTATATATATATATACACACACATATGAATAATATATATAAACATTTTAAATCTTTTAATCCATATATATAGAATACAGAAAAAATGATACAGATGAACAGGAATAGAGATGCAGTTTGTTCAGAATGGACATGTGAACATGAGGGGAAGGGGAGATGGGAAGAATTGGGAGAATGAGATTGACAGATATACACTACTATGTATAAAACAGATGGCTAGTGGGAAATTGCTATATAGTGCAAAGAGTTCAGCTTGGTGCTCTGTGATGACCTGGAGGGGTGGGATGTGAGCCCAAGAGGGAGGGGATATATGTATACCTATGGTTGATTCACTTCATTGTACAGTGGAAACTAACACAATATTAGAATGTAAGTATACCCCCATAAGTGCTTCCCTGGTGGCTCAGATAGTAAAGAATCCACCTGCAAAGTGGGAGACTTGGGTTCAGTCCCTGGGTTAGGAAGATCCCCTGGAGGAGGGCATGGCAACCCATTCCAATATTCTTGCCTGGAGAATCCCTATGGACAGAGGAGTCTGACAGGCTGCAGTCCGTGGGATCTCAAAGAGTTGGACATGACCGAGCAACTAAGCACATACCCCAGTTTAAAAAAAAAAAAAAAAAGATGTAAACAATCTGTATTTTTTTCAATCAAAATCAAAATGTGCTTTGTGTCAAATGTCTAATTGTTCTCTAGAGTTTATAACTAAACTAAATTTGAATGTTATGAGAAAAAAGAGCATCTCTGCTGCAAACTTGGTTCCTATTCCACAGATGTGGTCATTTTCCAATCCTTCAGCTGTTTCTCCTAATACTGTCCTTCATGTTCCATCTAACACGTTTATGTGCTATTCCTTGAGTTTTCATTAAGGTACTATCCATAACTTTCTAATTTGAAAAGTGGCTTTCATAAACCTACTTTGTCCTCCAAACACACACATCTACTCCCAACCCCCATCACAATTGTATCATAATTTGAAAATTCCAAAATTAACAGTTATAATGTATGCTTATATAAATTTGCTTTTCAGGTGAGTCATGGTTATATTTTCTTTCTTTAGTATATTTTCTTTAATTTTCTTCATTTTTAAACTTTGGTCTTGAATGTGATTGCCAGTAATGTAGTCCCTTGTACTAAAAGTCCAAATCTCCAAATAAGGTGCTCAAAAATATCCAAAAATCTTTTTCAACACAAACTTTTTTTTTAATGATTAGTCTTCTGGAGCCTACTGCCTTCCTGCTCCAACCCATGTGGCCTGCACTTGGGCCCATTGACCAGTTGTCATTTGGGGTTTGCCTTCATGTAGTCATTCACGCTACCCCTCTCCTTTATTTTCTTAATTGGATCTTCTGCTTCCTGATTCGAGTCTTTCTCTTCTAAGTTTCCTTCCTTGAATAGTGGAATGTATACTCTTAGGCTTGTGAAAGTGTGCATAGGGAAGGGAGTTATTTTGCTTTTTTGGGGGGGTGATCTTTTTTTCAAAATTGTCTTTGTTGTATCTCCATTCTTTTTCAGGGAGAATCTCTGTCTTTTTAAATTTTAATTGTATTGGAGTATTGTTGATTTAAAATGTTGTGTTAGTTTAGTTGTGTTAGTACAATAAAGTGATTCAGTTATGCATATACATATATTTATTTTTTTTTCAGATTGTTTTCTTATATAGGTTATCAGAGAATATTGAGTAGAGTTCCCTGTGTTATTTATCAAAATAGGTAAGTTCTAAATAAATCACTTTTGGAGAACAAGTGGAAGTCAACTAGAAACAACTTCATGCGAATTATTTGTGCATTTTACAGCAGGTCTGTGGTATCATTTTGGGCATTTAATTTTGCAAAGCTTCAGTTTCTTCATCATGCTTCATCTTGCTTTTCATCTCTTCATCACACTCATTTTCTGTCATGTGTGCACACATAATCACAGAAAACACAGTATCATTATCCCCTTTCACTCTCCAGTGATCATACTGGGTTACTGGCATATTCACTGTTCTACCAACTGTTAAAAGCCAAGTTTATGATAATTATTCTCAGTTTTGGTTGCTATCAAATCGATTCTTTATTGAGAATTAAATTGGCTAGGTAATTCTCAATAACAAATAATTTTCTCTTAAACTTTATCTGTAACTCTTTAGATGTTTATTTCTGCTTCATATTTTTAATTTACAGAACTATTTGTTGTTGTTGCTAAATGTTTCCATTATTTTTATGGCCTCCTCTTCTTATTTTAAGTATCTTTCTGTGGAACTCCACGATTTTTTTTTTTTTCATGAAAGTTCTTTTCTGCTCAATGAATTGTTTCTGTTTCTAAAAAAATTTAAACAAATATTTAATAGTGAGGATGTGAAGATATTTTTTTAAACTGTGCCCACTGATGAATTTCCTTATTGGAAAGCCTGAATTGGCTATTTTCTTAGGTGATCTATTTCTCAGTAAAGGAATTGTCTTGTTTCCTTGCTTCAAGTTATAATCCAGGTTGCTTATTTGGGGAGCTATTTGTAAAGAGATCTAGTGTTGTCTTACTTTCAACCTTCCAAAAAATAGCAAGCAGAGATAAGAAAGTCTTCCTCAGTGATCAATGCAAAGAAATAGAGGAAAAAATAGAATGGGAAAGACTAGAGATCTCTGCAAGAAAATTAGAGGTACCAAGGGAACATTTCAAGCAAAGATGGGCACAATAATGGACAGAAATGGTATGGACCTAACAGAAGCAGAAGATATTAAGAAAAGGGGCAAGATCACAGAGAAGAACTATACAAAAAGATTTTAATGACCCAGATAACCGTGATGGTATGATCACTCACCTAGAGCCAACATCCGGGAATGTGAAGTCAAGTGGGCCTTAAGAAACATCACTATGAACAAAGCTAGTGAAGATGATGGAATTTCAGCTGAACAATTTCAAATCCTAAAAGATGATGCTGTGAAAGTGCTGCACTCAATATGCCAGCAAATTTGGAAAACTCAGCAGGGGTCACAGGACAGGAAAAGTTTTCATTCCAATCCCTAAGAAAGGCATTGCCAAAGAATGTTCAAACTACCGCACAATTGCACTCATCTCACACACTAGTAAAGTAATGCTCAAAATTCTCCAAGCCAGGCTTCAACAGTATGTGAACTGAGAACTTCCAGATGTTCAAGCTGGATTTAGAAACAGCAGAGGAACCAGAGATCAAAATCCCAACATCCACTGGATCATAGAAAAAGCAAGAGAGTTCCAGAAAAACATCATCTACTTCTGCTTTATTGACTATGCCAAAGCCATTGTGTGGATCACAATAAACTGTGGAAAATTCTGAAAGAGATGGAACTACTAGACCGCATTACCCGCCTCCTGAGAAATGTGTATCCAGGTCAAGAAGCAACAGTGAACTGGACATGGAACAACAGACTGGTTCCAAATTGGGAAAGGAGTACGTCAAGGCTGTATACTGTCACCCTGCTTATTTAACTTATATGCAGAGTACATCATGAGAAATGCCAGGCTGGATGAACTACAAGCTGGAACCAAGATTGCCAGGAAAAATATCAATAAATTCAGATGTGCAGGTGACGCCACCCTTATGGCAGAAAGTGAAGAGGAACTAAAAAGCCTCTTGATGAAACTGAAAGTGGAGAGAGAAAAAGTTGGCTTAAAGCGCAACATTCAGAAAAACTAAGGTCATGGCACCCGGGCCCATCAGCTCATGGAGAATAGATGGAGAAACAATGGAAACAATGAGAGACTTTATATTCTTGGGCTTAAACATCACTGCAGATGGTGACTGAAGCCATGAAATTAAAAGACGCTTACTCCATGGAAGGAAAGCTATGATCAACCTAGGCAGCATATTAAAACTCAGAGATATTACTTTCCTTTCAAAGTTCTGTCTAGTCAAAGTTGTGGTTTTTCCAGTAATCATGTGTGGATATGAGAGTTGGACCATAAAGAAAGCTGAATGCCAAAGAATTGATGCTTTTGAACAGGAATGTTGCAGGAGACTCTTGAGAGTCCCTTGGAAGGCAAGGAGATCAAACCAGTCAATCCTAAAGGAAATCAGTCCTGAATATTCATTGGAAGTACAGATGCTGAAGCTGAAGCTCCAGTACTTTGGCCATCTGATGTGAAGAACTGACTCATTTGAAATGACCCTGATGCTGGGCAAGATTGAAGGCAGGATGAGAAGGGGATGACAGAGGATGAGATGGTTGGATGGCATCACTGACTAGACTGACATGAGTTTGAGTGAGCTCCAGGAGTTGGTGATGGACAGGGAGGCCTGGTGTGCTGCAGTCTGTGGGTTTCAAAGAGTCAGACACAACTGAGTGACTGAACTACCTTTCAATGTGCAAACTTAATTTTATTTAATGGCTCTCAGCATGTTATCCTACCTTCAATTTTGACTAGTTGTCATGAGTGTCAAATTTCTCTGATATTCTTCAGTACAAATGCATATTCTTTGACAGGGCTGGGGAATGTCAAATGATTAGAATCCAATGGTTTCAGGGGCTAGTGGGTGGTGGAAATGGGGATACTTTGGTCAAAAGGGGTAAATTTTCAACTATAAGATATACTCTGGGCCTCTAATGTATAGCATAGTGACTATAGTTAATACTCTTGTATTACATATTTTAAACTTGCTAAAAGAATAGGTCTTAAGTATTCTTACCCCTCACACACACATGTGCAAGAAAGTGGCTATGTGGAGTGATGAATGTGTTAATTAACTTGATTATGTCAAAAATTTCGCCATGTATACTAAATCATCATGTTGCATACACTAACAATACATCACTTCTATTTATAAATTATACCTCAATAAAGCTGGAAAAACACTTAAAACAACAAAAAAATATTGCTCATTCATCGTACATCATCAGTGAGGTTACCATTTTCACTCAGTCTCTGACTCCACTATCTAGAGGGTTTCTGGTTGTGGTAGGAAAAAAACAAATGTCTACCGGATCTTGTTTATGTGTCACTTCCATCCAAGCACACTGACCACTACTTGTTATATGACCCCTTCTGTCTTTAAGGAGAAGGCAATGGCACCCCACTCCAGTACGCTTGCCTGGAAAATCCCATGGATGGAGGAGCCTGGTAGGCTGCAGTCCATGGGGGTCTTTAAAGTGGCAGTCAATTGATCCCCTTCCTCCTACCTAAAAATAGATGTAAACCTGACATCAGTGGTCACTTGTCATGCCTAGGGTCTGATGGATTCCTCTTAACCAGAGTTGAGAATACACTGCCATACATAAGGCAAGCACCTCTTGTGTACACTGGCCTCAAAATCCTCACTGGCCTAATCTAACAGTCCCAAACAATATCCTCAAGCAATGAACTATGTTTACCTGTCTTTGTGGGATAGAAACTAGAAACCACACTGAGAAAGGGATGCTGGGAAAAGTAGTCCCAGCCGTCTTTTCTGTGATCCATGGGAGATGGAGCAGATGGAGACTGAAGCCTTTTTGTCATTGGACAATCTGAGAACATTCAAGAAAGTTAGGTAACTCCTTTAAGGTTCAAACAGCAAATGTAAACCAGTCCTTTATGGACCAATGTCCTGTGACTCCGACTTCAATATAATTTTTATCATGATGGTCTGGTCCAGACTTCACACAATTATAATTTGTGTCTGCAAACAGTGACAGAGTTCATTTTCTTGGGCTCCAAAATCACTGCCAATGGTGACTGCAGCCATGAAATTAAAAAAGAAAAAAACAAAACACTTGTTTCTTGGAAGAAAACTTATGACAAACCCAGACAGCATATTAAAAAACAGAGACATTACTTTGCCAAAAATCTGTATAGTCAAAGGTATAGTTTTTCCAGTAGTCCTGTATGGATGTGAGTATGTGAGAGTTGGACTATATCCACTTTTACCACTATTATTCAATAGGGTTTTGGAAGGTTTTGCCACAGCAATCAGAGCAGAAAAAGAAATAAAAGGCATCCAAATTGGAAAAGAAGTAAAACTCTCACTGTTTGCAGACGACATGATCCTCTACATAGAAAACCATAAAGACTCCACCAGAAAATTACTAGAGCTAATCAATGAATATAGTAAGTTGCAGGATATAAAATCAACACACAGAAATCCCTTGCATTCCTATACACTAACAATGAGAAAATAGAAAGAGAAACTAAGGAAACAATTACATTCACCATTGCAGCAAAAAGAATAAAAAGCTTAGAAATATATCTACCTAAAGAAACTAAAGACCTATGTATAGAAAACTATAAAACACTGGTGAAAGAAATCAAAGAGGACACTAATAGATGGAGAAATATACCATGTTCATGGATCGGAAGAATCAATATCAAGAAAATGAGTATACTACCCAAAGCAATCTGTAGATTCAATGCAATCCATATCAAGCTACCAGTGGTATTTTTCACAGAGCTAGAACAAATAATTTCACAATTTGTATGGAAATACAAAAAAATTCAAATAGCCAAAGCAATCTTGAGAAAGAAGAATGGAACAGGAAGAATCAACCTGCCTGACTTCAGGCTCTACTACAAAGCCACAGTCATCAAGACAGTATGGTACTGGCATAAAGACAGAAATATAGATCAATGGAACAAAACAGAAAGCCCAGAGATAAATCCACACACCTATGGACACCTTATCTTCAACAAAGGAGGCAAGAATATACAATGGAGTAAAGACAATCTCTTTTCAAGTGGTGCTGGGAAAACTGGTCAACCACTTGTAAAAGAATGAAACTAGAACACTTTCTAACACCATACAGAAAAATCAACTCAAAATGGATTAAAGGTCTAAACATAAGACCAGAAACTATAAAACTCCTAGAGGAGAACATAGGCAAAACACCCTCCAACATAAATGACAGCAGGATCCTCTATGATCCACCTCCCAGAATATTGGAAATAAAAGCAAAAATAAACAAATGGGACCTAATTAAACTTAAAAGCTTCTGCACAACAAAGGAAAGTATAAGCAAGGTGAAAAGACAGCTTTCAGAATGGGAGAAAATAATAGCAAATAAAGCAACTGACAAACAACTAATCTCAAAAATATACAAGCAACTCCTGCAGCTCAATTCCAGAAAAATGAAAGACCCAATAAAAAAGTGGGCCAAAGAACTAAATAGACATTTTTCCAAAGAAGACATACAGATGGCTAACAAACACATGAAAAGATGTTCAACATCACTCATTATCAGAGAAAACCAAATCAAAACCACAATGAGGTACCATTTCACGCCAGTCAGAATGGCTGTGATCAAAAAGTTTACAAACAGTAAATGGTGGAGAGGGTGTGGAGGAAAGGGAACCCTCTTACACTGTTGGTGGGAATGCAAACTAGTACAGCCACTACATAGAACAGTGTGGAGATTCCTTAAAAAACTGGAAATAGAACTGCCGTATGACCCAGCAATCACACTGCTGGGCATATACACTGAGGAAACCAGAATTGAAAGAGACACGTGTACCCTCAATGTTCATCACAGCACTGTTTATAAATAGTGCTGTTATAACAGCCAGGACATGGAAGCAACCTAGATGCCCATCGGCAGATGAATGGATAAGAAAGTTGTGGTACATATACACAATGGAGTATTACTCAGCCATTAAAAAGAATACATTTGAATCCATTCTAATGAGGTGGATGAAACTGGAGCCGATTATACAGAGTGAAGTAAGCCAGAAAGAAAAACACCAATACAGTATACTAATGCATATATATGGAATTTAGAAAGATGGCAATGATAACCCTGTATGCGAGACAGCAAAAGAGATACAGATGTATAGAACAGTCTTTTGGACTCTGTGGGAGAGGGAGAGGGTGGGATGATTTGGGAGAATGACATTGAAATGTGTATAATATCATATATGAAATGAATTGCTAGTCCAGGTTCGATGCATGATACAGGATGCTTGGGGCTGGTGCACTGGGATGACCCAGAGGGATGGTACAGGGAGGGAGGTGGGAGAGGGGTTCAGGATGGGGAACACATGTATAGCTGTGGTAGATTCATGTTGATTTATGGCAAAACAATATTGTGAAGTAATTAACCGCCAATTAAAATAAATAAATTTATATTTAAAAAAAAGCTGAGCGCCGAAGAATTGATGCTTTTGAACTGTGGTGTTGGAGAAGACTCTTGAGAGTCCCTTGGACTGCAAGGAGATCAAACCAGTCAATCCTAAAGGGACTCAATCCTGAATATTCATTGGAAGGACTAATGCTGAAGCTGAAGCTCCAATAATTTGTCCATCTGATGCGAAGTCTTCACTCATTAGAAAAGACTTTGATGCTGGAAAAGATTGAAGGCAGTAGGAGAAAGGAATGACAGAGGATGACAGAGACTCTTGGATGGCATCACAGACTCAATGGACAAGAGTTTAAGCAAGCACTGGGAGATGGTGAAGGACAGGGAAGCCTGGCGTGCTTTAGTCCATGAAGTCACAAAGAGTTGGACACGACTGAGTGACTGAATAACAATGACAATCCTGTCTTTAAAGAATTTGCCAACAAAGGTCTGTCTAGTCAAAGCTATGGTTTTTCCAATAGTCATATATGGATGTGAAAGTTGGACTATAAAGAAAGCTGAGCACAGAAGAATTGATGCTTTTGAACTGTGGTGTTGGAGAAGACTCTTGAGAGTCCCTTGGACTGCAAGGAGATCCAATCAGTCCATCCTAAAGATCAGTCCTGAACATTCAATGGAAGCACTGATGCTGAAGCGGAAGCTGCAATACTTTAGCCACCTGATGTAAAGAGTCTCAGTTCAGTTCAGTCGCTCAGCATTTTCCGACTCTTTGCAACCCCATGAATCGCAGCACGCCAGGCCTCCGTGTCCATCACGAACTCCCAGAGTTCACTCAGATTCGCGTTCATCCAGTCAGTGATGCAATCCAGCCACCTCATGCTCGTTCATCCCCTTCTTCTCCTGCCCCCAATCACTCCCAGCATCAGAGTCTTTTCCAGTGAGTCAACTCTTCGCATGAGGTGGCCAAACTACTGGAGTTTCAGCTTTAGCATCATTCCTTCCAAAGAAATTCCAGGGCTGATCTCCTTCCGAATGGACTGGTTGGATCTCCGTGCAGTCCAAGGGACTCTCAAGAGTCTTCTCCAACACCACAGTTCAAACGCATCAATTCTTCGGCGCTCAGCCTTCTTCACAGTCCACTCTCACATCCATGCATGACTACTGGAAAACCCACAGCCTTGACTAGATGGACCTTTGTTCGCAAAGTAATGTCTCTGCTTTTGAATATGCTATCTAGGTTGGTCATAACTTTTCTTCCAAGGGGTAAGCGTCTTTTAATTTCATGGCTGCAGTCACCATCTGCAGTGATTTTGGAGCCCCCCCAAAATAAAGTCTGACACTGTTTCCACTGTTTCCCCATCTATTTCCCATGGAGTGATGGGACCGGATGCCATGACCTTCGTTTTCTGAATGTTGAGCTTTAAGCCAACTTTTTCACTCTCCTCTTTCACTTTCATCAAGAGGCTTTTTCATTCCTCTTCACTTTCTGCCATAAGGGTGGTGTCATCTGCATATCTGAGGTTATTGCTATTTCTCCTGGCAATCTTGATACCAGCTTGTGTTTCTTCTGGTCCAGTGTTTCTCTGATGTCCTCTGCGTATAAGTTAAATAAGCAGGGTGACAGTATACAGCCTTGACATACTCCTTTTCCTATTTGGAACCAGTCTGTTGTTCCATGTCCAGTTCTAACTATTGCTTCCTGGCCTGCATACAGATTTCTCAAGAGGCAGGTCAGGTGGTCTGGTATTCCCATCTCTCTCAGAATTTTCCACAGTTTATTGTGATCCACACAGTCAAAGGCTTTGGCACAGTCAATAAAGCAGAAATAGATGTTTTTCTTGAACTCTCTTGCTTTTTCCATGATCCAGCAGATGTTGGCAGTTTGATCTCTGGTTCCTTTGCCTTTTCTAAAACCAGCTTGAACATCAGGAAGTTCACGGTTCACGTATTGCTGAAGCCTGGCTTGGAGAATTTTGAGCATTACTTTACTAGTGTGTGAGATGAGTGCAATTGTGCGGTAGTTTGAGCATCCTTTTGCATTGCCTTTCTTTGGGACTGGAATGAAAACTGACCTTTTCCAGTCCTGTGGCCACTGCTCAGTTTTCCAAATTTGCTGACATATTAAGTGCAGCACTTTCACAGCATCATCTTTCAGGATTTGAAATAGTTCTACTGGAATTCCATCACCTCCACTAGCTTTGTTCATAGTGATGCTTCCTAAGGCCCACTTGACTTCACATTCCAGGATGTCTGGCTCTAGATGAGTGATCACACCATCGTGATTATCTGGGTCGTGAAAATCCTTTTTGTACAGTTCTTTTGTGTATTCTTGCCATCTCTTCTTAATATCTTCTGCTTCTGTTAGGTCCATGCCATTTCTGTCCTTTATCGAGCCCATCTTTGCATGAAATGTTCCTTTGGTATCTCTAATTTTCCTGAAGAGATCTCTAATCTTTCCCATTCTGTTGTTTTCCTCTATTTCTTTGCACTGATCGCTGAGGAAGGCTTTCTTATCTCTTCTTGCTCTTCTTTGGAACTCTGTATTCAGATGCATATATCTTTCCTTTTCTCTTTGGCTTTTTGCTTCTCTTCTTTTCACAGCTATTTGTAAGGCCTCCACAGTCAGCCATTTTGCTTTTTTGTATTTCTTTTCCATGGGGATGGTCTTGATCCCTGTCTCCTGTACAATGTCACGAACCTCATTCCATAGTTCATCCAGCACTCTATTTATCATATCTAGGCCCTTAAATCTATTTCTCACTTCCACTGTATAATCATAAGGGATTTGATTTAGGTCATACCTGAATGGTCTAGCGGTTTTCCCTGCTTTCTTCAATTTAAAGTCTGAATTTGGTAATAAGGTGTTCATGGTCTGAGCCACAGTCAGTTCCTGGTCTTGTTTTTGTTGACTGTATAGAGCTTCTCCATCTTTGGCTGCAAAGAATATAATCAATTTGATTTCAGTGTTGACCATCTGGCGATGTCCATGTGTAGAGTCTTCTCTTGTGTTGTTGGAAGAGGGTGTTTGCTATGACCAGTGCATTATCTTGGCAAAACTTTATTAGTCTTTGCCTTGCTTCATTCCATATTCCAAAGCCAAATATGCCTGTTACTCCAGGTGTTTCTTGACTTCCTCCTTTTGCATTCCAGTCCCCTATAATGAAAAGGACATCTTTTTTGGGTGTTAGTTCTAGAAGGTCTTGTAGGTCTTCATAGAACCATTCAACTTGAGCTTCTTCAGTGTTACTGGTTGGGGTATAGACTTGGATTACTATGATACTGAATGGTTTGCCTTGGAAACGAACAGAGATCATTCTGTCATTTTTGAGATTGCATCCAAGTACTGCATTTCGGTCTCTTCTGTTGACCATGATGGCTACTCCATTTCTTCCAAGGGATTCCTACCCACAGTAGTAGATATAATGGTCATCTGAGTTAAATTCACCCATTCCAGTCCATTTTAGTTCGCTGATTCCTAGAATGTCAATGTTCACTCTTGCCATCTCCTGTTTGACCACTTCCAATTTGCCTTGATTCACGGACCTGACATTCCAGGTTCCTATGCAATATTGCTCTTTACAGCATTGGACCTTGCTTCTATCACCAGTCACATCCACAGCTGGGTATTGTTTTTGCTTTGGCTCCATCCCTTCATTCTTTCTGGAGTTATTTCTCCACTGACCTCCAGTAGCATATTGGGCACCTACTGACCTGGGGAGTACCTCTTTTGGTATCCTATCATTTTGCCTTTTCATACTGTTCATGGGGTTCTCAAGGCAAGAATACTGAAGTGGTTTGCCATTACCTTCTTCAGTGGACCACGCTCTGTCAGACCTCTCCACCATGACCTGCCCATCTTGGGTTGCCCCGCAGGCATGGCTTGGTTTCATTGAGTTAGACAAGGCTGTGGTCCTAGTGCCATTAGATTGACTAGTTTTCTGTGATTATTGTTTCAGTGTGTCTGCCCTCTGATGCCCTCTTGCAACACCTACCATCTTACTTGGGTTTCTCTTACTTTGGGCATGGGGGTATCTCTTCACGGCTGCTCCAGCAAAGCACAACAGCTGCTCCTTACCTTGGATGAGGGGTATCTTCTCCCAGTGCCCTTCCTGACCTTCAACATGGGATGGCTCCTCTAGGCCCTCCTGCGTCCGGACAGCCACCACTCCTTGGATGTGGGGTTGCTCCTCCCAGTGGCCGCCCTGGCCTCAGGCGTGGGGTTGCTCCTTCCGACCACCACCCCTGGCCTTGGGGAACGCCCCTGGCCTGGGACGCAGGGTGGCTCCTCTTGGCCATTCCTGCGCAGTCGCAGCCTGGCACTCTAGGCCGCTGCCGCTGACTTTTGGGGCCGCTGGCTGCTGCCTCCACGTGCGCTTAATCTCTCATTAGAAAAGACCCTGATGCTGGGAAAGATTGAGGGCAGGAGGAAAAAGGAAAAACAGAGGATCAGATGGTTCGATGGCATCACTGACTCAATGGACATGAGTTTGAGTGAACTCTGGGAGTTGGTGATGGACAGGGAGGCCTGGTATGCTGCAGTCCATGGGGTGACAAAGAGTCAGACAAGACTGAGCAACTGAACTGAACTGAACTTAGACAACATATTTTGGCTTGGAGGAAATCACAGCAGGACAGAGCTATGGCCCTAGTCCTAAGGGGTTGAGAGGATGCACAAGTAGGACTTGGGAATAAACAGGTGGAAAACAGACGGCCATGAGGTTCTTGCCACCTTTCAAGAAATGGGAGGGCTTGAAGAATGAGAAAGTTCTATCAGGGATGGAAATGGAAATGAGTTACTCAAGTTTGGAACTGAGTGTCTGAGGCAGTTATGGGCCTATGAGTGAGAGTCTGTTCGAGGAAGGAGTGCTGTTGGTGAAAGGATAGATCTTGAGAAGGGGGAAAGAGATGAGATTAAGGGAGAGATTTGGAGCTGGAAGTTCAAGTTACCATGCAAAATAGTTCAGAGAAAGTTGGCTAAGTAAGAGTGAAGGATTTGCATTGTATAAGTCTTGGTTTGGTTTTAGGAGAGGGAGGCAAAAGGTAATGCTCAGTTGGAAAGATAAGGGATGGCTTTGTGACTGGGATGGGGCAATGGAGACCAGGGATGCTGACAGGGACTGGAGACAAAGTCATGCACCATATCAAAGTAGTCATGGGTTGTAAGACGACACTGTAGCAGATATCTCTGTTTTTCTGAGATAGGACTTTGAATGAACCAACTTCTGTTAGAACTGGGCAAAGGAAATTGGCAAGAATACCATGTTTCCTCTTTAATTTTTTCTTAATGCTCCATGGTTCTCTTTCAAATCTACTCCAGGCAAGGCAATAAACAGTGGAGAGAGAATGTCTTTTGATATGTATTAATTTAATAACATGTGCTTTCTGATATGAAAGAAAAAATCCTTTAACATTTTTGTGGTTGCAATAAATACATGGGAAAAATATTGAGGAGGTTCTAAATTGCCCACATTTTCCCACTTCTGTTAGATTTTACTACACAATTTAAACTGATGAAAATAATCAAGAGCTTAATCACTGGAGTGTAAATATGAAGATTAGTCAATTTATTTGATGCAAAATTTTTTCAGAGTTTTTGTAGTAAGTAAATAGTAAAGAAATCCATTGCATTTTAAGTTAGAGAAACTTGCTATTGATAGCATTGCTTTTTCTTGGGAGGGCCAGGGAGGGATAAGATTTTTTTCTTTTCTCACTCTCTCTTTTTTTTTCAAGAAGAAAGACTGAAATTAGTACTAACATCTGTGGTAAAACAGTTTACAAGCTTGCTTAGCTTTATGAAGTTTGTAAATACCTAGGCCTTGGGATCCAGTGCTTTAAGACATTTTGTTTTACCTGAAAGGCACCTCCTTTGTTAGAAAGCTTGTCCTTTCAACAAAGAAAAATCACTGGCTGATAGTCTAATCTTTGAGAAAGAACTTGGATTTTCTGGCAGCTAAAAAGAAAAAAAAAAAAAAAACAGTATGGGAAAGAAATTACATTGGAAACGTAAATCTTGAGAGGAAGAGGAAAGGAACTCCACTCCTTGAAAATAATTACTACTCAGGCTGTTACATCTATTAAAATGCCTGGTACTGGGTGAAAGGGCTTGAGTATTGTGGTCTCCTATCACCAGCTCCAACTAGGGACCAGTCCAGCGTTCACTAGTAGGAGGAGGTGACTCAACAAAAGAAAATTTTTTAATTTAAGGACATTCTTGCTCTTTTAATGATGAAAAAATGAGCTTCTTTGCCCTCTCTCCCACACTGCTATATTTTTGGAAGAAAGAATGACAATACAACAGCCACATTTTTGATAGCTCTAGAATAAAGCATGCTGAGTTTTTCTGCTGAATGTAACCATGATTCTAAGAATCTGATTGGACTGTGTGACATTTGCTATTATCATACTGAGTATCGTATTTGTTGTTATTGTTGTTCAGTCACTAAGTCATGTTCAACTCTTTGAGACCCCATGGACTGCAGCACATTGGACTTCCCCATCCTTGATTATTTCCCAGAGTTGGCTCAAATTCATGTCCATTTAGTCAGTAATGTTATCTAACCATCTCATCCTCTGCCACTCCCTTCTCCTTTTGCCTTCAATCTTTCCCAACATCAGGGTCTTTCCCAATGAGTCAGCTCTTCATCATGATGTTGGTAAATTCTAAAACCCAGATGTATCAAGAAGTGACATGGAAAGGACCTATACAGCTGATCTTTTAGATATTTCCAAATTCTTTTCAGCAGAAGTTTGGATTTTCCAAGCGATCAATTTTTCAATCTATCAAAAATGTAATTCTTTTCTGTAGTCTCCTTTGAAGTAGCATATTAGTCCTCTTACTCTGTTATAGCAAAATTACGCAGAGCAAATGGTTTAAACAATTTATTTTCTCACAGTACTGGAGGCTATAAATCAAAGATCAAGTTCTATGGATTCAGTTTCTTATGAGAACTCCCTTTCTGGCTTGCGCATGGCTGCCAACTTGTTTCATCCTCATGTTCCCTTTCATTGTGTCTGAGTGTGGAGAGAGAGAGAGAGAGAATTAGAAAGGGAGGGATTGTTTTGCTTCTCATAAGGCCACTAGATCTATTGGATTAGATCCAAACAAAGTCTACCCATATGACTTTGTTTAATCTTCATTCCTTCTTAAAGACCGAGTCTCCAAATACAATCATATCAGGGATTAGGACTTCAGTATATGAATGATGGGAGGCACAATCCACAATTCAGTTCACAGCAATTCCATATATATAAGGAATATATATGGAGTACATGCATTATAGATTCCTGTCAATGATGGGAAGGTGAAAGATGATCTGTTTCTTAACAGCAATGTATTATTATAAAAATTTGAAAGTAACTCTTAAATGAGCACTTAATCTTGCACTTTGTAGCCATTACTAAGTTTGAGACATGCAACAGCTTCCATCTGGGTTATACTTAACGTCCTTTCGATAGACTTCCAGGTCAAATATTTTGTGTGATAGGAAACCTGTCATTAAGCCTTGGCTGAGGAAACTGGCTCATGGCATAGTGGACAGACTGTAAACACACTGTGAAATTAGAAGATCGGGAGAGAAGTGCCCGTGCTTTCCCTGTGGGAGGCTGAATTCATATTTTGGGATAAGTGACCCTCTCTCTGAGCTGTGTTTTGCATGAAACCCTAAAGTTCCTCCTGGCATTCAAGGTCTGTGTTTCTAAGGAGCACAAGGAAAATGAAGAGATTTGCTGTCAGCCACACAGCATATTAATAAAAGTGTGGGTTCAGGACCCTGTTTTCCTGACTTGGAGTTGATGGAAATTTCCAGAAATATTAAAGGTCTAGTGGCAAGTGCCTTATCCTAATTCTCTTGACAGCTTTGGAGGCTTATGTTTTGCTTAATTCAGTGGTAAAAAACACAGAAAGAACATCTCCTTTTCAGGTTTAATAGGAGAAAATACCTGCTTTATGTCCTATAGAGAGAGTTGTGATTTCCTTAGAAAAAAAGAGAGAGAGAGAGAAAAAAAATGATGACTGCAGATGTTTAAGAGGATGGCTATAAATTCAGTGAGCTATAAACAAGAATTGTGACTGGAATAAAACCCAATGCCCTTATAGGGAAACCCAGACATGCAAAGATTTGTACATGCGCCTTGCGTTAGGGTTTGGTTTTTTAAAGAAGCTTGTGGTGGTACTAAGGGTTTGCCTGTAAAATGAGACATGAATGATGTCTGGCAGAACTGAAGCACAAAGAAGGATCTGAGAGCTCTTGTGTTTACACTTGTACTATGATGGTTGTAAGCAGATCTTCTAAACAAGACAGAGCAATTTAGAAGGATTAAGAGATCTGAACTTAGCAGAGTATGTGCTACAATTTTCCTCCTCTCTAAAACTTCATGAAATTAAGCTCCCAGTGCTGATAAACCTAGAACAAAGGGATTTTGAAAGCTCCTTTTAAGGAATTGCTGTCTATGAGATCTCGTTACTCCTCACTTAAGTTTGTAAAGTGGCTTCTTTTGTTCCCTGAGGCTAATTTGTTTTGGTTATTTTCTATGTAGTAGCAAACCATTTCAATGAAAAAGCTCCCTAAGGCTAGGCAAGAAGGCACATAGATTTTTCAGTCTCATTCCAAAGAGAATTGCTTACATATATTCAGGGTATAATGGAAAATGTCCTTCAGTTCCTAAGTCATCCTTGTTTTGTCTCCATTCCAAAATAAATTTAGTTTGAGGGGAATTGCAATACAATGCTCAGTCACTTGATTTATGTTAGAATAAAAGGAAAACTCAAACTCTGGAGTCTTTTTCTTATCCTGTCTTGGGAGTTCACTTCTGAAATCACATCATGATTAGTTCTATGGCTACTGCATTAAACTAACACGTTCAGATTCTCACATTGGCCCCTTTTTGGGGGGGAATTTCAGCTGTATGGGAAGGGTGCATATGTTTTGATACATTAAATTAGAAGTAACCCAGAGAAAAGTCATAAGTTCAAGACTAAGATATATATGCAGACAGTTATATCACTGACTACTTCACGTTAAGTAAGAATGCTGCTCAAAACATTACTCTGTATGAAGAGATAAGACAGATCAGTAGACTTCTTCTGACAGGAAATTTTGCATCTAGTTATATACCTAAAATATGCATTATATGTCAACATTGTTCTATTCATAGAATACATCTGATACATGAGTAAATATCAATTTCATGAAATATTAATCATAAAATTGCATTAACCTTACGACTTTTATATGCATCTTATTCAATGAAGTGTTTTTTTGAGCAATTTTTGTGAATTCAGCACTCTTGATGGTACTGCTGAAGATACACAAGAAGAATAAGACAGCCTCCTAAGTGTTCAGAGAACTTTCCAAAAGTTCTTCCTTACCGTGCTTCCTAAAATGGATGCTCAGCTTTTGGAATCCAGGTAGTAAAGTTACTTCATTCTAGCAAAACTTCTGGGACTAGATTTCCCAATCTTCTGTGGAAAACCAATCTTTTCCTTTTTTCGGTGAAAACATGAACCCCATTCCCTATGTATACAGAGACTTTTAGGAGATGTATGACTTGTTTTGGTTTGAGGAGAAAGATAACCTAATCTTAATAAAAGTAAATTTTACGGACGGTAATGTAGCATCAGTATTTTGTATCAGTTTTAAGTCTAAAGAAAAAGTGTACTGAGACGATGCTCTCAGGACTCGTGGTCAACCACGAAACTGACTCTACCTTTGTTGGGATGTGAAAGAACCGGAGGGTGTGTGGAGTGAGCCACTGGACTTCCCATCCCACTCCTGCTGGGAGAGTGATCCCATAGATATTACTCCCAGTAATTTGAAATTGTTCATACACTGCCAGCACGAGGAGTCCCACCCACAGTGCAATTTTCTTCCATGTTTACGGTAAGACATATGATTTTGTCAAAGCAATAGATGTGCCTCACAATCATCATTTCTCTCTTCTTTCACAGGAAAACATTTCAATGAGAAAATGGGTTGGCTGGGGTTTTGGTTAGAAAGAGCAGGGAATATGGAAACAATATAATTTTTTTTTTCTAGAAAACACACTTTGATATTAAAAAAAGAGAGGAATATCCTGTTGGTAGATCAGGATTCAGCAGCAAATCTTGGATATGTGTTTGTTAGTTCTTTAAGACAGATACGGCCTTGGTTTCCCTCTGGTAAGTCCCAATTCCCCACCTCCATCAGGCCCGTCATTCTGCAGTTTTTCAGTATTTCCAGAAGATGAAAAATGCAGATTTGTGTCATCAACGATTTCAGCATGTTCTATATCTCCATGTGCTTCCAGTTATCTCTGGAATTTGATTCAATGACTCCAAAAAGCTGTACTCAACTTTAAGTTAAATCCTAAGATATGGTATTATTAGAGTGATGCATTTAATGAATACATATTCATATGAATGAATAATACTGTTTTATGAAGTCTACTTTAGATTTTTAGTTTTTGCCTAATATACTTGAATTAATTTTTACATAATAATGTAACAAGTATAACTCTCATTAAGTTGCTCTATTTTATTTTTTTATTTTTAGTGGTTTACCGCTAAAATGATGAAATTTTGCTCATTTGTTTAGATTACTTTATGCATTTGTAATCACAAAGGAAAATAATCTCCATCCATTCAGCAAGTATTTATGTCTGTTTTCTAAAGGTTATGCTTTATCAAGGTATGAATCACAGCACCAACCTCCTTCCTCCCTACACCAATTGGAAATTTCTTTTCCAGTGCGGTCTTGATCTCTATACATGATGATGATTTAGTTCAAAAACCTTACTCATCTTGTGTTTTTTCCTCCAGATATTGAGAGCTGTATTATTTTTATTTTGTGTTTCTCAAGTGGTTAGCTTTGTACTATTATGTCTCCAGTTTTTGTTTCTGTTTTAATTGGAGTATAGCTGCTTTACAATGTTGTGTTATTTTCCATATATGACAAAGTATATCAACTATAGGTATACATGTATCTGTTCTCTCTTGGACTTCTACCGCACCCAATAGCCCATCCTACCCATCTAGGTCATCACAGAGGAGCGAGCTGAGATTCCGGTGCTGTATAACAGGTTCCCACTAGCTATCTATTTTACACATAGTGGTGCCTATATGTCAATCCATATCTGTTAGCTTTCTACATCTCAGTTTAAGATAAGAATATCATTTCCCCTATTTTTTCTGGAATGCTGTCTCTCTTCTTCATCATACCATTATTCCATTTACTAAAGCTTTACTTTCATGTCCCCAAGATTGTTAATATTTACAATATGTCTAGTAATCAAAATCAATTAGCTCCCCAAATTCTTGGTGTGAAAAGATTTTGACTTCTTGACTTGAAGGATAGAGTTTGTAAAGAGGGTTTGTTGAAAAGGCTGTGGGAGAGCTGTGAGTCCCACCTGATTCACAAAACTGAAAGTCCAGGCCTTTACCACTGAAGTAAAATGTAATGTGAATGGCTTCAGTAGCATTGCTCAGAGATCCTGATGGGTATAAAGCTGGAGGACTTGGCACATTTGTGCCTGATATTTTCCTGAGAATATCAGGGATCCTGTAATAGACTCAGTGGGAAACTTCACTGTCCGCTGGGAGCAGGGCTAAGGGTTAGTGCGTGTTTTCCATTAATAAAGTGTGGTCCAAAACCAGTCCCAAAGCAGCTGTCTCTCCTAAAGAGAATCTCCTCCAATAGAGAGTTCTGTGTAAAGTATGCTGTGATTAAACTAGAGCTGAGATCCCATCAGCCCTGTTTATACCAGAGAAGTTATAATTGGAAGTCCAAGGGCTTGCTAAGAGTCGGACACGACTGACTGACTTCACTTTCACTTTTCACTTTCATGCATTGGAGAAGGAAATGACAACCTACTCAAGTGTTCTAGCCTGGAGAATCCCAGGGACGGGGGAGCCTGGTGGGCTGCCATCTATGGGGTAGCACAGAGTCGGACAAGACTGAAGCGATTTAGCAACAGCAGCAGCAGCAAAGGAGTCTCCAAAGAATTTGGAGATGTTTCTATGAGATAAAGAGTAATCTTCAAACATCTGTCAAGCCTGGAGAGCATACCATACTAGCCAAAGAAATAATTTTCTGAACTCTCCCCTTTATCCTTAGGCTTTCTGATGCTATAGAAAAAGAATAATCCATGTGAAATTTTAAATACAACATATTTATATGTATAATATCCAAGAATTATATTATATTTATTTATCATCTATACCCTGTGTCAAATAAGAATATTTTCAGATTCAAAGTAAAACAGTAAAAGCGGACACAGATAAAAGTAAAAGAAAACTTATTATCTGCTTAATAAAGACTCCAGAGATGGCAGGTCTAGGATTATTTTGAAAGTTCAGCCATATCATCTAGAAGCACAGCACTTTATAGCCTTCCATTTCACCATCTTTAAAAGGTTTGTTTTTATAGTGGATATGAATCACATTATAATACTGTTGCTTGTATAGGTGGTAGCAACTAGGTAACTTAAGAAAAAAATGGCTAATGCATGTTTCAGAAGTCAAGATTGTAAACTTACAGTTAGGATTATCAACAAACAGAAAAATGGATTCATTTTGCTGGACCATGTTTTGTTCAAGATCAACTGAATCTCAACTGAATGCAATGCTCCATACGTGGGCTTCCCCAGTGGCTTAGTGGTAAAGAATCTGCCTGCAATGCAGGAGATGCAGGAGATGTGGGTTTGATGCCTGGGTTGGGAAGATCTCCTGGAGGAGAGAATGGCAACCCACTCCAGTATTCTTGCCTGGAGAATCCCATGGACAGAGGAGCCTGGTGAGCTACAGGTCACAAAGAGTCCAGATATTACTGAAGCGACTGAGCACACACATATGTGTCAGGTCTGAGATATATTAGGGCAGTTTTCTTCCCCTCCTATTCCAGTGACTGTTGTCAGGACTTCTTCAGGAATAATATCATTTATCCCTTTGAGACCCAATGGTCTGTATAAATGCTAACCCCAAGGTGTTAGAGTCTATTCTCAGTGTCAGATATCTTAAGAAAGCTTTAGTTTCACTCTGTTCCAAGAATCAGCGCCAGGAACAGGAGCCAAGTACAGTTGGACTGACATGAGGAAAATTATATTCTTGGGGCAACTTAGCAGCAATCGAGGTCCATGGAGCCTGGGATGCAATAAAGTGATAGAGATATGGTGGCAAAATTTACAGAATGAATTTGCCAAGGAATAATAAGACTGTCTTTTATAATGAATCATTTCCTTCCTTTTGCTCCTATTTATTTAAAAACCAAATGAAAGTAATTATTTTTTGCCCTTAATTTTAGAATTAACAAGATTAGGTGAAACCAGATTAATAAGCACCACAGCAAGAAAGGATAATCACCAGATTGAACAAGTGTGATCTTTACATTTAAGGTGCTGTTTTGTTCTGTTACTGTATGTATACCCACCTTATTCCAGAAGCAATTGTATTTTGACCATTTCCCTCTCATTGGAAGGGAAGTTATGACCAACCTAGATAGTATATTCAGAAGCAAAGACATTACTTTGCCAACAAAGGTTCGTCTAGTCGAGGCTATGGTTTCTCCAGTAGTCATATATGGATGTGAGAGTTGGACTATAGGGAAAGCTGAGCACCGAAGAACTGATGATTTTGAACTGTGGTGTTGGAGAGACTCTTGAGAGTCCCTTGGACTGCAAGGAGATCCAACCAGTCCATCCTAAAGGAGATCAGTCCTGGGTGTTCATTGGAAGGACTGATGCTAAAGCTGAAACTCCAATACTTTGGCCACCTCATGTGAAGAGTTGACTCATTGGAAAAGACCCTGATGCTGGGAGGGATTGGGGACAGAAGGAGAAGGTGACGACAGAGGATGAGATGGCTGGATGGCATCACTGATTCAATGGACATGAGTTTGAGTAACTCTGGGAGTTGGTGATGAACAGGGAGGCATGGCGTGCTGTGATTCATGGAGTCGCAAAGAGTCAGACATGACTGAGTGACTGAACTGAACTGAGCTTTTACCAGGTACATGAATGGACTTTTTGAATGGTATTTCCAGATATTAGTTTATAAATAAAATCATTTGAGATGCTGGAAGATTTATTTTTTACATATGGGAAACCTATTTCAGGACAGAAAGTAGCCAAAGGAGCAATAAGATTAAGGACACCAGGTCTTTTGCCTGCCTCTGTCATGAACTGACTATGTAAATTTTGGCAAGAACACAGGTTCTGTATACTTCAGTTGTAATGTGGTGGCTTTTGACCAAATGGTTTTGAAGTCTTTCCGGCTTGTGTGATGTCAAGACAATGGATGCTTTCAGGTTTCCCTTTGGCATTCAGTTCTGTTCAGTTCAATCGCTCAGTCCTGTCTGACTCTTTGTGATCCCATGGACTGCAGCATGCCAGGCCTCCCTGTCCATCACCAATTCTCAGAGCTTATATCACATGCATTGAGTCAGTGATGCCATCCTACCATCTCATCCTCTGCTCTCCCCCTCTTCTCCCACCTTCAAACTTTCCCAGCATCAGGGTATTTTCAAATGAGTCAGTTCTTCGCATCAGGTGGCCAAAGTATTGGAGTTTCAGCTTCAGCATCAGTCTTTCCAATGAACACCCAGGACCGATCTCCTTTAGGATGGACTGGTTGGATCTCCTTGCAGTCCAAGGGATTCTCAAGAGTCTTCTCCAATACTACAATTCAAAAGCATCAATTCTTCGGCACTCAGCTTTCTTTAGAGGCCAACTCTCTCATCCATACATGACTACTGGAAAAACCATAGCTTTGACTAGACAAACCTTTGTTGGCAAAGTAATGTCTCTGCTTTATAGTATGCTGTCTAGGTTGGTCATAGCTTTTCTTCCAAGGAGGAAGCATCTTTTAAATTCATGGCTTCAGTCACCATCTGCAGTAATTTGGGGGACCCAAAAAATAAAGTCTTCCACTGATTACACTGTTTCCCTATCTATTTGCCATGAAGTGATAGGACCAGTTGCCATGATCTTAGTTTTCTGGATGTTGAGCTTTAAGCCTACTTTTTCACTCTTCTCTTTCACTTAAGCTCCTCTTAAGTTCTTCTTCACTTTCTGCCATAAGGGTGGTGTCAGCTGCATATCTGAGGTTATTGATATTTCTCCTGGCAATCTTGATTCCAGCTTGTGCTTCCTCCAGACCAGCATGTCTCACGATGTACTCTGCGTATAAGTTAAATAAGCAGGGTGACGATATAGAGACTTGATGCACTCCTTTTCCTATTTGGAGCCAGTCTGTTGTTCCATGTCCAGTTCTAACTGTTGCTTCTTGACCTGCATACAGATTTCTCATAAGGCAGGTCAGGTGGTCTGGTATTCCCATCTCTTTAAGAATTTTCTACAGTTTGTTGTAATCCACATGGTCAAAGGCTTTGGCATAGTCAATCTAGCAGAAATAGATGTTTTTCTGGAACTCTCTTGCTTTTTTGATGATCCAGTGCATGTTGGCAATTTGATCTCTGGTTCCTTTGCCTTTTCTAAAACCAGCTTGAACATCAGGAAGTTCACAGTTCACATATTGTTGAAGCCTGGCTTGGAGAATTTTGAGCATTACTTCACTAGTGTGTGAGATGAGTTCAATAGTGCAGTAGTTTGAGCATTCTTTGGCATTGACTTTCTTTGGGATTGGAATGAAAACTGACCTTTTCTAGTCCTGTGGCCACTGCTGAGATTTCCAAATTTGCTGGAATGTTGAGTGTAGCAGTTTCACAGGATCATCTTTTAGTCCCTACCATGAAATAATCTGGAAGCATGGGACATGGAACTCTCCTCCTCAGCTTGGCATAACCCATACCTTTGGGGGAAGAAAGGAGGTAGCTAGCTTTTACTCTGCTCTTCCCCTCTTTCTATGCAAGGTGTCATTTCTAGGCTAATTTCATGCTTTAATAAGTTCTCCATGAAAGTTCTGAAAATTTCCAAGCAGGTCACAGCTCGACTGCTCATTTTGGGGGTCTAAAACCCAGCTCCCTTTGCTTTCTTTTGTTTTTCTTTCCCATAATGGTTTAGATGATCATATATTGTCATATTGTTTTCTAATTCCTCTTCAGTGTGACAAGCCTATTGTATACATTTAATTGCACACAAGAGACATGTAAATATGGATTTCTCAACTACAGGCTTATTTCATCATGCCCCAAGTGACCTCTTTGCTTGAAGCATTAACAAACTGGACTGTGCTTGGAAGAGCTCAACCAAATTGTTTTCTAATATCTCATGTATGTGGTGTTTGGATGAAAAGAACGCTTTTATTTGGTGTTGAATTGTCAAGTGTAAACACAGCATAGAGGCACACAACGCTAACATGAGGTGACTAGTGGAGACAAATCTTCCCATTGCTCAGCTATATAATCTTGTTCTGAACAAGCTGGTAAACTATACAAATAGATTTTAAATCATCTTTTGAGAAAATTTAATAGTAGGACTTTGGCTGTCTGTTTGGTTTATTTAACAAACTTATCTACTATATTGTTAACATGGAAAATTTAATGTCTTGCCAAGTAAAATATACATGCAAGTCATGGGGAAAATGTTTCATGTCTATCTTTTTGCATACTGAGTCTAATGTTTGTGTTGAAGACTCTTATATGGTATCCTTTGATTTTGATTCACTTTCCATCTATTTGAAAACATCCATATTGTGTGTGAGATCCTAGCTTATTTTAGGCCACTGAAAATTCTTGTTTGTGTGTACTGGCTACTGACACGTTTATCTTTCTGTATTTCTGCCTAATTCCAGATCCACTTTTAGTTAGTAATGGGCATTTCTACTGGATTTTCCAACAGGAAATCACTCTCCAAAGACAGCACATCATTGGTAACTTCAAGTCATTTTTTCTGCTCTTGTAATTCATGTGTTGATGTATGAAGCCATCCTCCTCCCTCCCAAAGCAGACATGAAGTGTGATGTCCTCACTCCCTCCTCTGACCCTATTCAAACAGTTACTAAATTATGAGTCTACCTTGTTCAAAAATCTCCAATCTGCTTCACCTTCCACTAGTACAATCATTATTGCAATTTACTCTCATGCAATTTCTTGCTTGCCTACAAGCCAAGATTCTTATCTGATTTCCTGCCTTCCAATCTGGCCCTTTTCTCATTGGGTTTTGTACTGCACAATTACAATATTTTCACAAGCATGCATTTAATCATAAACTTCCCACTTTTAAAATTATTTATTCTCTATAATTTCAAGCTAAATTTCAAACTATTAAACTGGCCTGCAATGCTGATGAAATCTCTCATTGATTGACTCTCCCACATTATGTCCTTCAGGTACCCTTTACTATTATAATAATATCAACAAAAGAGTCTGAAATGCAGTACTTGGGTGCAATCTCAAAAATGACAGAATGATCTCTGATTGTTTCCAAGGCAAACCATTCAATATCACAGTAATTCAAGTCTATGCCCCAACCAGTAATGCTGAAGAAGCTGAAGTTGAATGGTTCTATGAAGACCTACAAGACCTTTTAGAACTAACACCCCCAAAAGATGTCCTTTTCATTATAGGGGACAGGAATGCAAAAGTAGGAAGTCAAGAAACACCTGGAATAACAGGCAAATTTGGCCTTGGAATACAGAATGAAACAGGGAAAAGGCTAATAGAGTTTTGCCAAGAGAACGCACTGGTTATAGCAAACACCCTCCTCCAACAAGACAAGAGAAGACTCTACACATGGACGTCACCAGATGGTCAACACTGAAATCAGACTGATTATATTCTTTGCAGCCAAAGATGGAGAAGCTCTATACAGTCAGCAAAAACAAGACTGGGAGCTGACTGTGGCTCAGATCATGAGCTCCTTATTGCCAAATTCAGACTTAAATTGAAGAAGGTAGGGAAAACCACTAGACCATTCAGGTATGACCTAAATCAAATCCCTTATGATTATACAGTGGAAGTGAGAAATAGGTTTAAGGGACTAGATCTGATGGATAAAGTGCCTGATGAACTATGGACGGAGGTTAATGACATTGTACAGGAGACAGGGATCAAGACCATCCCCATGGAAAAGAAATGCAAAAAAGCAAAATGGCTGTCTGGGAAGGCCTTACAAAAGGTTTGAAAAGAAGAGAGGCAAAAAGCAAAGGAGGAAAGGAAAGATATAAGCATCTGAATGCAGAGTTCCAAAGAAGAGCAAGAAGAGATAAGAAAGCCTTCTTCAGGGATCAATGCAAAGAAATAGAGGAAAAGAACAGAATGGGAAAGACTAGAGACCTCTTCAAGAAAATTAGAGATACCAAGGGAAGATTTCATGCAAAGATGGGCTCGATAAAGGACAGAAATGGCATGGATCTAACAGAAGCAGAAGATATTAAGAATAGGTGGCAAGAATACACAGAAGATCTGTACAAAAAAGATCTTCACGACCCAGATAATCACAACGGTGTGATCACTCGCCTAGAGCCAGACATCCTGGAATGTGAAGTCGAGTGGGCCTTAGAAAGCATCAATACAAAGAAAGCTAGTGGAGGTGATGGAATTCCAGTTGAGTTATTTCAAATCAGAGAAATGATGCTGTGAAAGTGCTGCACTCAATATGCCAGCAAATTTGGAAAACTCAGCAGTGGCCACAGGACTGGAAAAGGTCAGTTTTCATTCCAATCCCAAAGAAAGGCAATGCCAAAGAATGCTCAAACTACCACACAGCTGCATTTATCTCACATGCTAGTAAAGTAATGCTCAAAATTCTCCAAGCCAGGCTTCAAGAATAGGTGAACTGTGAACTTCCAGACGTTCAAGCTGATTTTAGAAAAGGCGGAGGAGTCAGAGATCAAATTGCCAACATCTGCTGGATCATGGAAAAAGCAAGAAAGTTTCAGAAAACCATCTATTTCTGCTTTATTGACTATGCCAAAGCATTTGACTGTGTGGATCACAATAAACTGTGGCAAATTCTGAAAGAGATGGGAAAACCAGACCCCCTGACCTGCCTCTTGAGAAATCTGTATGCAGGTCAGGAAGCAACAGTTAGAACTGGACATGGAACAACAGACTGGTTCCAAATAGGAAAAGGAGTACGTCAAGGCTGTATACTGTCACCCTGCTTATTTAACTGATATGCAGAGTACATCATGAGAAACGCTGGGCTGGAAGAAACACAAGCTGAAATCAAGATTGCCGGGAGAAATATCAATAACCTCATATAGGCAGATGACACCACCCTTATGGCAGAAAGTGAAGAGGAATAAAAAAGCCTCTTGATGAAAGTGAAAGAGGAGAGTGAAAAAGTTGGCTTAAAGCTCAACATTCAGAAAACAAAGATCATGGCATCTGGTCCCATTGCTTCATGGCAAATAGATGGGGAAACAGTGGAAACAGTCTTAGACTTTATTTTGTTGGGCTCCAAAATCACTGCAGATGGTGACTACAGCCATGAAGTTAAAAGACGTTTACTCCTTGGAAGGAAAGTTATTACCAACCTAGATAGCATGTTAAAAAGCGGAGACATTACTTTGCCCACAAAGGTCCATCTAGTCAAGGCTATGGTTTTTCCAGTAGTCATGTATGGATGTGAGAATTGGACTGTGAAGAAAGCTGAGTGCCAGAGATTTGATACTTTGGAACTGTAGTGTTGGAGAAGTTTCTTGAGAATCCCTTGGATTGCAAGGAGATCCAACTAGTCTGTTATAAAGGAGATCAGTCCTGGGTGTTCTTTGGAAGGAATGATGCTAAAGCTGAAACTCCAGTACTTTGGCCACCTCATGTGAAGAGTTGACTCATTGGAAAAGACTCTGATCCTGGATGGGATTGGGGGCAGGAGGAGAAGGGGACGACAGAGGATGAGATGGCTGGATGATATCACCGACTCGATGGACATGAGTTTGGGTGAACTCTGAGAGTTTTTGATGGACAGGGAGGCCTGGCGTGTTGCGCTTCATGGGTCGCAAAGAGTCAGACACGACTGAGTGACTGAACTGAACTGAAAACTTAGTTTTAGCACTCGTAGGATGCATCCCTTGTTCAAGAATGCTTTTGCTGCAATTACAATCTCATTTAGATGTTTTTCTGAACAAGTCCCTAACACTGCAACTATTACACAGTGTTTTCCTTGTTTTTTATTGTGTATCTTACTTATTTGACTTTGGTTATTTTGTGCAGGTGTCATGATTTGTTAGATTTTATACTGCAAGTGCCTAGAACTATGCTGTCCAATATAGTAGACTTTAGTCATGTGTTTATTGAGGATTAAAATGCAGTTGGCCCAAGTTGAAGGGCACAATACATATAAAATCCACATTTGATTTTGAAGAGTTAACACACACAAAAAGAATGCAAAATATCTCATTAATCATTTTAATTTTGATTACATGTTAAAAATTCAGGGTATATTGAATTAAATAAATTTCATTGCTAAAATTATTTTTTAATAAATTTATTTATTTTAGTTGAAGGTTAATTACTTTATAGTATTGCATTGGTTTTGCCATAAATCAACATGAATCTGCTACGGGTATACACGTGTTCCCCATCATGAACCCCCCTCCCACCTCCCTCCCCATACCATCCCTCTGGGTCATCCCAGTGCACCAGCCCCAAGTAACCTGTATCATGCATCAAACCTGGACTGGTGATTCATTTCTTATATGATATTATACATGTTTCAATGCCATTCTCCCAAATCAACCCACCCTCTCCCTCTCCCACAGAGTCCAAAAGACTATTCTATACATCTGTGTCTCTTTTGCTGTCTCACATACAGGGTTATCATTGCCACCTTTCTAAATTCCATATATATGTGTTAGTATACTGTCTTGGTGTTTTTCTTTCTGGCTTACTTCACTCTGTATAATTGGCTCCAGTTTCATTCACCTCATTAGAACTGATTCAAATGTACTCTTTTTAATGCCATTGTGTATATATACCACAGCTTTCTTATCCATTCATCTGCTGATGGGCATCTAGGTTGCTTCCATGTCCTGGCTATTATAAACAGTGCTGTGATGAACATTGGGGTACACGTGTCTCTTTCAATTCTGGTTTCCTCGGTATGTATGCCCAGCAGTGGAATTGCTGGGTCATAAGGCAGTTCTATTTCCAGTTTTGTAAGGAATCTCCACACTGTTCTCCATAATGGCTGTACTAGTTTGCATTCCTGCCAACAGTGTAAGAGTGTTCCCTTTTCTCCACACCCTCTCCCACATTTATTGCTTGTAGACTTTTGGATAGCAGCCATTCTGACTGGTGTGAAATGGTACCTCATTGTGGTTTTGATTTGCATTTCTCTGATAATGAGTGATGTTGAGCATCTTTTCATGTGTTTGTTAGCCATCTGTATGTCTTCTTTGGAGAAATGCCTGTTTAGTTCTTTGGCCCATTTTTTGTTTGGGTCATTTATTTTTCTGGAATTGAGCTGCAGGAGTTGCTTGGAAAATGAGTATACTACCCAAAGCAATCTATAGATTCAGTGCAATCCATATCAAGCTCCCAATGGTATTTTTCACAGAGCTAGAACAAATAAATTCACCATTTGTATGGAAATACAAAAAATCTCAAATAGCCAAAGCAACCTTGAGAAAGAAGAATGGAACTGGAGGAATCAACCTGCCTGACTTCAGGCTCTACTACAAAGCCACAGTCATCAAGACAGTATGGTACCGGCACAAAGACAGAAATATAGACTGATGGAACGAAATAGAAAGCCCAGAGATAAATCCACACACCTATGGACACCTTATTTTTGACAAAGGAGGCAAGAATATATAAGGGAGAAAAGACAATCTCTTTAACAAATGGTGCTGGGAAAACTGGTCAATCACTTGCAAAAGAATGAAATTAGAACACTTTCTAACACCATACAGAAAAATAAACCCAAAATGGATTAAAGATCTAAACGTATGACCAGAAACTATAAAACTCCTAGAGGAGAACATAGGCAAAACACTCTCTGACATACATCACAGCAGGATCCTCTATAACCCACCACCCAGAATACTGGAAATAAAAGCAAAAATAAACAAACGGGACCTAATTAAACTTAAAAGCTTCTGCACAACAAAGGAAACTATAAGCAAGGTGAAAAGACAGCCTTCAGAATGGGAGAAAATAATAGCAGATGAAGCAACTGACAAAGGACTAATCCCAAAAATATACAAGCTAAAATTATGTTTATCTGCTCTCTTTAGTTTCTTTTATGTGGTTTCTAAAATTTTTAAGTTACAAATGTGGCTCACATTAAGTTTCTACTAGACAGCACTAGCATGGTATATATAATAGGGAAACAAGGAACATTTTCAAATGGAAACATGCCTTTGAAAGAGCACTCTGAAGAAAGTCTAGATATTTGAATGTACAAACTGAACAAGAAAAGAGAAAGAAAAATAGATCACGCACTCAGCTATGTAGTGGGGATTCAGTGCCTGAAGAAAGAGGAACAAGATTACCAAATAAATGGTTTTAACCTAATTATACTGGAGATGAATCTGAATTTAAATTCTGAACCATGAGAGTTGAGAAGGGTTTTTTAGACAAATGTATAAGAGTTAGTGAAAACTGGAGGAATGAATGTGTAAATTGGCCTGGAGTACTTTACAAATCTTAACAAAATGGGAGTCAAATAATTTGTTGTAAAACAATGGACAGGCAAAGACACATAGAAAGGGATATCAGTCAATAGGGATGCAATTCTAGAAAAAGGAATAAAGAGGACAAGCAGTTAATGAGCTGTATAGTAGAATAACATGTCAGAAATATGATTAGCATTCCAAGAGAGATCACCAAACACAGGTCAGGAAACATACACTGCGAAACATTTCAGAAAATAAAAGGAGATCTTGGAAGTTAAAAACATGACAGTAGAAATGAAAAGTTCAGTAGATGAGTTGGAGATAACATTGAGGATACGTAGAAATAAGAACAAAATAACCAATAGAAATTAGGATTGAAAAGAATAGGAAAATTATATGATCAGTTTAGGACTTCCAACATCCAAATGATAGAAGTTTCAGAATGATAAATTGGAGAAAATAGGAGAAAATTATCAAAGAAATATATTTCAAAAATAATTTCAGCACAAAAGAACAGAGGTTTCCTAATCACAAGGGATCACCAAGTGTTCCACACAATAAACATAAACCCAGACCAAGAACCACAATTGTGAAACTTTAGAGAAGTTGAGGCAAAGAAAATTCTCTAGAAGCTTCCAGAAAGAACATTTTATGCAACAGATGAAGTATCAGAAGGTATCAAAGTTCTTAATAAAAAGTTGGGAATCAGAAGACATTGGAGAAATACTTTCAAAACTCCTTGCAAAAATGATGTACAGTGAAAGGTTTATACCATTTAGAATAAATATCCAGGGTAAGCTTAGGGACAAGATAATTTAAGATATGCAAGAACTCAAAAACAGTCTTCCATAACCATGCAAACTTTTCAAGACTTTGTGTTCTGCTAAAGTCAGGGACGAAACCAAGAAACAGGAAGTCATAATCTAACACAAGAGGGAGGCAGTGGGAATTCCCAGGAAGAAGTCCCAAGACTACAGCTTTACACAGTCCTACATCAACCACTTTCTATTTGGAGCACATCAGAATGAGCTGAGAAAGAACTTTTTAAGGTTAAATTTTTAGGATGCTTAATGTGTTTAAATGCACCATACTGAGAGATTTATATGTTTGGGACAGCATCTAGAAATAAATCAAAGAAGGGAGTAAACTAAACAAACATAGAAAAAGAAGGCAAATATAAACTTCAGGAAAAGAAAAATGTTTTTCAGAAAGAAAAAAATAATTACTGTCTACATTGCTCAGCTTAAGAGAGACAATATAGTATTTATTGGTCTAAACTACAATATAATTCTTATGGATTGATGGGGCAAAGTGTTTGTGTGGTGGGTTTATCAGATGAATGCATGTGAACAAAGTCAATCTTTATTTTTAACGGAAAGGCAACTAGTTGAAAACATCTAAAGCGTAGCATTTAAACATGCTATTTAGAGGCAGAGACGTGCTATTAGTCAGAGTTCCCTAGAGAAACAGAACCATTAGGATTATAAATATATATAAAGAGATTTATTGTAAGGAATTGGCTTCCATAGTTAGGGAGGCTGAGAAGTCCCGCAGTCTGACCTCTCCATGCTAGAGACTCAAGATAGCTGGTGGTGTTCCAGTCCCAGTCTGCAGGCCTGAGAACCACGAGTGCTGATGGTATAAGTCCCAGTTTGAGGGCAGGAGAGGACTGATGTCCCATCTCATCAGTCAGGCAGAGAATGGATTCTCATTTCCTTTACCTTTTTGTTCTATTCAGGCTTCACCCACTTTAAGAAGGAAGTCTGCTTTACCCAGCCTTCCAATTTAAATGTTAATCTTATCCAGAAACAGCCTCACAGATGCATGCAGAAATAATGCTTAGCTAAACATCTGAGCACTTCTCTGACCTAGTCACGTTAACACATAACATTAGACACCACTGATATAAATATAGAATTTATCTATTAAAGGATATTTTCCATATTCTCTGGAAAATATTAATCCTCTACTCTTTCTCAAAACCAATCTTATAGAATTCTTAGAGCTTTAAAGTGACTCAACGTGCATCTGTGTGTGTGTGTGTGTGTGTGTGTGTGTGTGTGTGTGCGCACCTGCCAGCTTGCCCTTACATGCTCAGTTGTCCAACTCTTTGCCACCACATGGACTGTAGCCTGCCAGGCTCCTCTGACCATGGGACTTTCCAGGCAAGAGTACTGCAGTGGGTTGCCATTTCTTCCTCCAAAGGATCTTCCTGACCGAGGGATGGAACCCACATCTCCTGCGTTGGCAGGCAGATTTATCACTGAGCCACCTGGGAAGCAAAACAATGTACATGAATAAATACAATTAATTAACAAAGTATTTGGGCTCGCATGAGTGGGACCACTGTGCAGTTAGAACATACAGACACAGTTACATCAGGACAAACTCTATAGACAAAGTTCAACTCAGAGTCCGTGCTAGTGCCTGCCAGAATAAAGTCCCAACCTGGTGATAAGCCCCAGTCTCATATTTTAGGGAGAACCATGGTTTAACTCTCAAACTTCCACTGATAGGGACCAAAACATTTTGCTCAGTTTTTAAAATATTTTTAAATAACTGAATGTGGCTTATATGGGCTTATTTCAGAGTTTCTAATTTGTACAAATTTTGATACAAAATCTATGGGAAAGTGAAAGTCATTCAGTCGTGTCTGACTCTTTGCGACCCCATGAACTAAAGAGTCCATGGAATTCTCTAGGCCAGAATATCGGAGTGGGTAGTCTTTTTCTTCTCTAGGGGATCTTCCCAACCCAGGGAATGAACCCAGATCTCCTGCATTGCAGGCAGATTGTTTACCAGCTGAGCCACCAGGAAATCTAAGGGAAGTATGACGATAAAGCGGGGCTTTCCAGGTGGTGCTGGTGGTAAAGAATCCACTTGCCAACATAGGAGATGTAAGAAATGTGGGTTCGATCCCTGAGTTGGGAAGACCGCCTGAAGGAGGCCATGGCAACCCACTCCAGTATTCTTGCCTGGAAAGTCACAAGGACAGAGGAGCATGGTGGGCTGCAGTCCACAGGGTCACAAAGAATCAGACAAGACAGAAGTGACTTAACACACAAGCATGCATGACTATAAAGTAACGGTGTTTTTAATAAGCCTGCTGCAAGGTACCTATCATCAAATGATAATAAAGAGCACTGCTGAATACTTTGTAGGTGTGAGGCATTGTCATAAACCACTAATATCCTCATTCAATATTCACATGAGATAAAATGAGAGGTAAGTGCGACTATTTCCACTTTACTGATGAAGAAATTAAGGTTCAGGATAGAAAAGAATTTGCCTGAAATTCTGCGTGCTTTAAGTCCCTGAACTATAATGTGATAATTTTTTTCAGAGTACTAATTTTGAGAGAGGTTACATTTCCTTCATTGATACTTCTGCCATTTGCTAAAAGAATTAAACTGTGTACAAATTCCCAGTTCAGATTTGCCTTTCATATCACTCTTGGATATTCTCAACAAGAAGATATTTTGTCCTTCAAGAGTGGAGTCGATTTTCCTTTAATGTAGAAAAGTTGATTGGAACCAAGCTTGATAAACTAAATTACCAATTCATTTTGGATAATGCTATTGTTTTTGGTCAAAACCTACATTTGTGAATAGAAGGCATGCTTTGTGACTAATAAATTTGTTTGGGAGGCAATTCTCCAAGAAGAGTTCCCAATGTGTGGTGAGTAGACACTATCATAAAAATAGATACAATCTCAAGTGGCAATATTTTGAATGCCAATATACATTTGAATACATATCTGTCTGTCTATCTATCTATCTCCCTGTCTATCTACCTATCCCATCAAGTGAATTCAAAGTTCTTAACGGGAAACTAAGAAGCAAGTATTTAGGAACAGATACACCATCATATTTGTCAAAGTTTTGACCTAGTGACTTGTCAAATTTCGACTGAGCATCTATTTCTGGAAGACACATCTTTTCTGCCCTGTGTCCTGGGAGGTAGAACATGGGTGCCCTTACTTCGCCTTGCATTCCCTAGCATTTATATAGCACCATGTCACTGATCAATCAATACTTGCTATGACAGGCATAAAAAATATTCTATGCTTTTAAACTAAAAATACTCTGAAACATTTGGAAATGCATTGTTGTTGCTCTTCGGTAGTTCACATACCTAAAAAGGAGTGAAGTTGCAGCCCAGAGGGCATTTCCCAGCATCTGGGCTTCCCTGCTCACAGTTTCCAAGTTCTCCTTAAAGAGATGTAACTGCTGCCTTCCCTCATTCTAAAGTAGAATCTTGTTTTTGAAATCTCTTGGTCATTTTCTTTTCCGAGTTTACTGTCTGAACCTGTAGAATTCCTATAGATCGTTATCTTTTATTTTGTGCTTGTCAATGAATATCAACAAAATTGTTTCCATAAATGCTTATTTTAAAGAGCAAAACTGGATGAGTCATTTAAACCTTTAGCCTTATTCTCTGAACACAACAACTATTTTACATAGTTGATTGAATGAGATCCTGCTAAAGCTTTCTGTACAACTACTGAGAGAGGGCTTCCCAGGTGGCGCTAGTGGTAAAGAACTTGCCTGCCAGTGCAGGAGATGTAAGAGACGCGGGTTTGATCCCATGGTAAGCAAGATCTCCTGGAGAAGGGCATGACAATCCACTCTAGTATTCTTGCCTGGAGAATCCCATGGACAGAGGAGCCTGGTGGGCTGCAGTCCATATAGTCGCATGGAGTCAGATACAACTAAAGCTACTTAGTATGCACGCACTGAGAGAAATGAGGTACCTCCAGGAATTAAGACTTTCTAGAACTTGCTTCCCTGTTGATTTTGCTGTTTTATTTGTGTGACAGGCTACTGAGTCTATTACTATGCCACCATGATTGGAAGTTGCCCGGTATACTTGTTCACTGTCATAAGCATCATATGCTGCTTAATGAAGCAAATATCCTCACTCTAATGAAATGCTAACACTTAACTGATTATTTCAATGGTGATACAGAACCTGACTACTCATCTCCTGGGTGGCCCATCTCATTCTGGTTTACCTTGTCCACTGTGATGTAAATAGACTCTTTAAAGTCTCTGAGAAAGAATCTTAGGTTTATCTCCCTCCAACTCTCAGCATAAATTTCCAAATTATGGCTAAAAGTTGGTGAGGACAGCTAAATGCGTACTGTGTCTTTTTTATTATTCTCATCTGGACCTACATGCTTGTTTCATTTTGTTATCTCTAGTATCAATCAGATGCTGAGAGGCTGAGAAACAATCCTAACTACAGAGTTCATTAATAGCAAGATAGAAGGTTTTGCAAGAAAGACTAGTATTTTAATAAAGGTAGTTGTCTCTGGTTCTCTGTTAGCTTCAGTGGGCTGAATTCTTTTTTTCATTTCATTTTTAAACCTAACACAATCCTTCCTCCAAATCAACAAAGAGATGAACAATTTTGAAGAGGACATTCATCTGGCTAGAATATTAAGGATAAAATAGTACAAGGAAAGAGGCAAGACTATCTTGGGCAGAGATGAATTATCCTATTTGAAGTGCAAGTGAAACTCACTCAATGGTGTCCAACTCTTTGTGACCCCGTGGACTATACAGTCCAAAGGAATTCTCTAGGTCAGAATACTGGAATGGGTAGCCTTTCCCTTCTCCAGGGGTTCTTCCCAACCCAGGGATCAAGCCCAGGTCTCACGCATTGCAGGTGGATTATTTACAAGCTGAGCCACAAGGAAGCTCGTCCTATGTAAGAGGTAAGTCAAAACATTCTCTTCCAACTCTTGTTTCCAAATTATGTAAAAGCCCCGGCAGAGACAGGAATGTTTGACTTGGTTGAACGGCAGACTGATTTAGGGAATAAATTGTGCTTTGCACAGTGTGGTTTAAAGCCATTACTAAAAGTTGTTGTTGTTGAGTTGCTAAGTCATGTCTGACTCTGTGACTCTGTGGACTGTAGCACACCAGGCTTCCCTGTCCTTCATTATCTCCCAGAGTGTCCATTGAGTTGGTGATGCCATCCAGCTATCTCATCCTCTGTTGCCCTTTCTCTTCCTACCCTTCATCTTTCCCAACATCAGGGTTTTTCCAATGAATCAGCTCTTTGCATCAGGTGGCCAAAGTATTGGAGCTTCAGCTTCAGATCAATCCTTCCAAAAATATTGAGAGTTGATTTCCTTTAGGGTTTACTGGTCTGATCTTGCTGTCCTAGAGACTCTATCACCACAGTTCGAAAGCATCAGTTCTTCAGCACTCAGCCTTCTTTATGGTCCACCTCTCACATCCATACATGACTACTGGAGAACCATGGTTTTGATTCTGTGGATCTTTGTAAGCAAAATGATGTTCTCTGCTATTTAATCTGCTGTCTAGGTTTGTCATAGCTTTCCTTTCAAGGAGTAAGCATCTTTTAATTTTCATGGCTGCAGTCATGTTCCAAAGTGATTTGGACCCCCTAAAAATAAAATCTGCCACTGTTTCCCCTTTTCCCCCATCTATTTGCCATGGATATGCCAGAAATAGCTTGTTCTTTGTGGTTATTCATTTAGGAACAAAAAAAATACAAAAAGACTCAAATTCATGTCTCTTTATTTTCAGAAAGCTATTTGTGAATGTTTATTTCCTTCTAGTTTTCTCTCGAGGAGAGTTTATAGTCACTGGAGAGCTTCAGTGTGGTTTGATGGCAGTGACTTGGTTTAATAATCGGGGAGATGAGAAACTGCATTGCAGCTCTGTTGCTAACTAGCTTTGTGGTCAAACTTAGCTTGAATATTCTCATCTGTGAGGAGAAAGCCATGGAACTCTCCTAATAGAGTCCTTCTGATCATCTGCCAGTAGACAGCCTTCAGACTTGAACTGCAGTGTGGGCACTTCCCTGGGTTTCAAGCTTGCCAGGTTGCCACACAGATTTTGGACTTACCAGCCTCAATAATTGCATGAGCCAATTCCTTGAAACAAATGATCAAGTCATTCTCTCCCTCTCTGTATATATAAATATTTGTCTTTATATTTATCTCCTATTGATTTTCTTTCTTTGGAGAATCTTGACTAATACTTATTTTGTAAGTAAGACTCCTAACATTTGGTGAGTCTTCTTTAAATCCTCATCTTGTCACCAATATTTCTACTTGAGGAAAGGAGGATGGTTACCCAATTTCTATTGCACATGTTCAAGTTCCTCGTTTAAGTCAGAGAGGCAAGGAAACTAGATAAATGCTAAAATTTTAAATAAATCTTAACAGTCAATAGCAAAATACATGAAAGATTTCTTGGGCACTGACCAAATATTTGCTTTCTGCTTACTAACTTAAAATCGTGGTTGATTCAGTTATCAGTTTTCTCTTTCATATACTCAACAAACATAATGAACTGAAATTATGTGCCAGGGAGTGTTTAAGTTGCCCAGAATACACAAGTAATCCTCTGGTGGAAAGATGCATATGCAAGCCATTATTGTATTCATCATAACTAACATTTGGTGAGTTATTCAAAGTGCTACACACTGTGCTAATCCTTTAATATGAGTTATGCTATTTACACCTCAGAGCAACTTTATGAAGTACGTGGTATAATTATAGTAATTCTACAAACGAGGACCAAAAAACAGAGATTAAAACGAACTCATGTACACCCGTAGCTGATTCATGTCAATGTATGGCAAAACCAATACAGTATTGTAAAGCAAACTAAAATAAAAATAAAAATTAAAAAAAAAAACCAAGCGGGAAATGCTTATAGCATAATAGTAACTGAATTAAAAAAGCATATAAAATTATAAGACAAAAAAAACCTAACTTGTTTAAAGTCAATAACTGGAAGGGTTACAGCCAAGATTCTGAAGGCTCTTAGCCATGTCCATCTCAGCTGGGGGATATGGGACATCTGAGCAGTTCTGAGCCTATCCAGGGCTTCGCAGGTGGCACAGTGGTAAAGAATTCTCTTCCCAATGTGGGAGACACAGGAGACATGGGTTAGATCCCTAGGTTGGAAAGATCTCCTGGAGAAGGAAATGGCAACCCAATCGAGTATTCTCGCATGGGAAATCCCATGGACAGAGAAGCCTGATGGCTTATGCTCCACGGGGTCGCAAAGAGTCAGACACAACTGAGCAACTGAGCACAAGCCTATAAACATAAACAAGTGTCACAGATGAGATCATCTTTGAGCTGAGAGGTTGCAAGGAATAAGGGAGGACACATTAACAAAGCCCATGCCAAGGCTTTAAGTGCTATACCGTCTTGTGGAATGAGAAGATATGTAACAATATTTATTAATAATTAGGTGTCAAATCAAATTCTGTGATCTGATTTGGGTTTTAGGAAAGTAACTCTGGCAGCAAGAGAGAAGGAGTGCCATTGGAATTCAGGTCAGAGATGGGGGGACAGGTGAGGTAACTCCCATTTGTCTGGATAAAGTTGATGAAAGTCTGAATTCAGGCAGCAGGATGGGGAGGAGGAATGAGCTGTCAAAGGGATGACAGATGACTGGGGTAATTTATGGGTTTGGGGGCTTGCCGATGAGAGAGGAATCCTGGATGACTGTTACTCCTCCAGACAATCTTTCTAGTTGGAGTGACTAGAGGAATGATCATGGCCTTCTTTGTAATGGTGACTAGGGACAATGAGTTATCTTTTATTAGGCAGAGGGTTAGGAGGATTTGTAAGGAACTCATGGACAATGAGGTGAAGATTCCATTGGTCTATTGTATATGTAGAACCAGACCTCAGAAGAAAAACTATGGCAGGGGTATTAACTGGAGAATCATCAGTACTGAGGAAGTAGTTGAAGTCTATGGAATAGATGGAGCCAGGGAGAGCATGCAGAGTGGAAAAGAAGTACTCAGGGTCAGAGGCCTGGCAATCCTAATATTTTAAGAGTGAGCAAAAGGAGGTGACAAAGGAGATGATAAAACAGGAAATAAAGAAGGAAGTTTACTGTCCTAGAACTCGAGCAGCAAGGGTGTTTCAAAAGTAATAATTATTAGTAATCTATTAATTGCATTAATAGTATTAACAAAGCCATCAGTAATCATTGCAATTTTGTGTCATGACTGTGACAATTGTTTTGCTCACACTGCCTTGTTGAATTTGCGTAACCATCCTTGTTGTTTATTATCACATTTTTTTTTTTTTAGTTTATTTTACTTTACAATACTGTATTGGTTTTGCCATGCATCAACATGATTCGCCACGGGTGTACACATGTTCCCAATCCTGATCCCCCCTCCCACTTCCCTCCCCATACCATCTCTCTGGGTCATCCCAGTGCACCAGCCCCAAGCATCCTGTATCCTGCATTGAACCTAGACTGGTGATTCATTTCTTATGTGATATTATACATGTTTCAATGCCATTCTCCCTAATCATCCCACCCTCTCCCTCTCCCAGAGAGGCCAAAAGACTGTTCTATACATCTGTGTCTCTTTTGATGTCTCGCATACAGGGTTATCATTACCATCTTTCTAAATTCCATATATATGTGTTAGTATACTGTCTTGGTGTTTTTCTTTCTGGCTTACTTCACTCTGTATAATTGGCTCCAGTTTCATCCATCTCATTAGAACTGATTCAAATGTATTCTTTTTAATGGCTGAGTAATACTCCATTGTGTATATGTACTACAGTTTTCTTATCCATTCATCTGCTGATGGACATCTAGGTTGTTTCCATGTCCTGGCTATTATAAACAGCGCTGCGATGAACATTGGGGTACACGTGTCTCTTTCAATTCTGGTTTCCTTGGTGTGTATGCCTAGCAGTGGGATTGCTGGGTCATAAGGCAGTTCTATTTCCAGTTTTTTAAGGAATCTCCACACTGTTCTATGTAGTGGCTGTACTAGTTTGCATTCCCACCAACAGTGTAAGAGGCTTCCCTTTTCTCCACATCCTCTCCCGCATTTATTTCTTGTAGACTTTTGGATCGCAGCCATTCTGACTGGTGTGAAATGGTACCTCATTGTGGCTATGATTTGCGTTTCTCTGATAATGAGTGATGTTGAGCATCTTTTCATGTGTTTGTTAGCCATCTGTATGTCTTCTTTGGAAAAATGTCTATTTAGTTCTCTGGCTCATTTTTTGATTGGGTCATTTATTATTCTGGAATTGAGCTGCAGGAGTTGCTTGTATATTTTTGAGATTAGTTGTTTGTCAGTTGCTTCATTTGCTATTATTTTCTCCCATTCTGAAGGCTGTCTTTTCACCTTGCTTATAGTTTCCTTTGTTGTGCAGAAGCTTTTAATTTTAATTAGATCCCATTTATTTATTTTGAAATTACATAATTTGTTTACCATCTCACAGAAAGCAAGTATCAGAGCCAAGTTTGAAATCTAGGGGACCGCAGCTAAAGTCTTTATAACTGGCCACTGATCAGAAACTCTATAAATAATACAAAATTGTTAAGAACTAGAAAGAATTTGAGACATATGAAATGATGGAGACAAATACCAGATTTCAATTGGTTGAGGAGAAAATGGGTATAAAAGTGATAATACACATATTCTTTGTAGAAATTTGATTGTGAAAGTATGAAGGGAAGAAAAGAAAGAGAGTTTTTAATTTTTTATTTACTTTTTTAGAATGGTTGAGCTATGTAAACTAAAATGCAGTTAATAAGCTGAAGAAATGAGAAATTGGCTCAAAAGGAGATGTTAACAATCTCAACAATTTCTGAAAAAGGGAAGTTGATAAAACTCATAGAAAAATGAATGGCCTAAAACACCTACCATGACAGTAATACTGAAGTTTTCCTTCTGCATTTAAACTCTATATGAATACTTAAAATGTTAATAAATGGCTTTTGATTAGTTTATCTTTTTCCTTTCTCATGATTTTTGGTCCTGTGAATAGTAATATATAAGACCACATTTTCATTATTTATAAAAACTTATCCAGACCCCATGTTATAGTCCTTGCTCAGCTATCTCTCAACTTTCATTTCTGTATATATACAAGCCTGCATTTTGCCACAGTGGTGAGATCCATGGATAGACATCTTTCCTCCAGTGCTTAGAGACGTTCCTCATATTTTAGCCATTTCAATTGACAAAAGAATTTCTTTTCCTCTTAGATTTTTCCTAACTTCTCAAGACTTTGGAATGGCTATATGCACGAAACAAATGACTCTTCTGACGTTGAATGTTGAATGGCTTTACTTTCTCACACATTCTTGAACCATGGGGCGTTTTTCCCATGCAGGGCCTGTGACCTACAGATGGCTGTGGCAGATTCAATACACTGAAAAAAATACAAAGATGTTCATTATTATATTATTCTACATTTTCCCTTCTTTTCTCGTGGGATTATTTCACAATGGCTAAATTTAGTGATTAGCATTTACTGCAAAAGACTGGTGGCATAAGGGTTCAGGGTACAGAAATTTATTTCAACAGAACAGATTTCTAAAATGCCAGTCACCTATAAACAAGGAAAACAAATTTTAGTATAAAGTTAATACATGTATGTCTCAGAAGGAAAAATGCTTCATTAACAGTGTAAAACTTTTGAGATAAAATTACCAAGAAAAGTTCTAGATGTGAGTGTGAAAATATAGGATAATACTTAATAATAAGTACATAGGAAATTATATCTTAGAAACTGTGATTACTGTAGTACAAAAGTGAAATCAAATACATTTCACTTTTTAAATTATTTTTATATTTCTGAGTGAGCTGATAATAACATATACTTGGAAAGCAACTATTAATGTTGATCCATTGTGAAACAGAAGCAAAGTTTTGTGTTAAAGAGTGCTGATATTTTCAAAAAAGCCAGTTTGGGGATTACTCAGCTTTGTTTCCTATTTTGACAAGTGTGATAAAATATTAAAACATCAGTGTCAGGCTTGCCTGATACTATATTTTCTTCCTGTTGAATAATCACTACTAATACTAAGCCAAAATTTTCCTGATAGTCTCCCTTTGGTTTTGACACACATCTTTACAGCTAGCAGATAGGAGGAATCATAATAAAACATACTCAGTAATCAAGAGAAAGGTTAAGGGGAAGTAAGACAGTGGTAAGTTCAAGGTTTGGAGTTAAGTAAACATGACTTCAAATCCTATGCTTTACTGTGTGATATTAGGCAAGCTTTAGTTTTCCTATTAAACTGTGCAAATCCTTGGTTTCTTCACCTGTAAAATGCTGATATAATAGTATTTCAAGACTAAAGTTTACCACTTCAGAAAGAACCAAGTGGTAGTTTTGGTTAAAACAAAATAGTCACCATTATGGAATTGTGTTCATCAAGCTGATTTGGGTCAGTTATTTTGGAGTCCTCAGGGGCAGGGCTGTGGTAGGGATGTAGGTATGTACATAGCGTTTTGTGGGAGGTGGGTGGACATGGAGTGAGGATAAGAAGTTGCCCAAGACAGCCTGACCCTTTGGTATTGGGTGGAGAGTTGGCCATGGACTGATGGATGGAGAACTAGTCGTAAAGGTAAATGCTCTTGTCCGGTTCCAGTAACCACATAAATGAAGAAATGGGGGGGAAAGTAAAGAGGTTAGTACCTGGGAAGGTGGTAAACAGTATGAGTGTGGACATTAAGGTGGTGGAATGAAGGTGGTGGTGAAAGAAGCTATCTAATATTATACAGATTAGTACAAAGGAGAAGCATGTGGAAAACAACTGTGAGCCAGGTCTCTGTAAGTTACAACTGTATCAACGTGTGTTATTAGCACTGGGATCTCAAGGAACGGGGTGCAATAATGTAGCCTCAGAGCCAGTTTCATGAGTTTATGACTTATGTAGTCATGTAAGACCTTGTGCTTAGAAAGATTCAATGCTTAGCTTAAAGCTTTGCTGTGGCCATGTTAGAATTCTTAATGTTTTTGAGAAAGGGGCCCAGATGGTTATTTTCCACTGGGCCCCAGACACTATGTAGAGATTCCTGTGTAGTAAGCCTATTTTGTATGAATGGGCTTTTACCATGTTTGGGGGGAATTTTTTTTTAAGTATAGTTGACTTTTTGCTGTCTACAATGCAGGAGACCCAGGTTCGATACCTGGGTCAGGAAGAAACCTGGAGAAGGAAATGGCAACCCACATCAGTATTCTTGACTGGAGAATCCCATGGACAGAGGAGCCTGGCAGGCTACAGTTTATGTGGTCACAAAGAGTCAGACACGACTTAGTGACTAAACCACCACCACCACCATAGTTGATTTATAATATTGTTAGTTTCCAGTATACAGCACAGAGATTCAGTTTTATAAATAAATATAATATATATATATATAAAATACATATATACTCTTTTTCAGGTTCTTTTCACTTGTAGCTATTAAAAAATGTTGAGTACAGTTCCCTGTGCTTTGCAGTAGGTCCTTATTGGTGATCTATATATAACCGTGTGAATATGCTAATCCCAACTTGACAATTAGATAAATAATTTTTAACCAGAGTGGTTTTCCCTCCTACCCCCTGCCCCCAGTCACTTAGCAATATCTGGAGTCTCAGTGGGAAGCACAAGACTTGCATCTGTTGGCTAGATAGAGACCAATGGGTGCATGTGTCAGCCGTGTCCGACTCTTTGTGACCCCATGGACTATAGCCCATCAGGCTCCTCAGTCCATGGGATTTTCCAAGCAAGAATACTAGATTGGGTTGCCATTTTTCTCCTCCGTGGATCTTCCCAATCCAGGGAACTAACTGGCATCGCCTATTTCTCCTGCGTTGCAGACAGATTCTTTACCCTCTGAACCATTGGAAGCCCCAGATAGAGTCCAGGGATGCTGCTAACTATCGTTTAATGAGCAGTGGAGTGCTTTGCAACAAAGAGTTGTCTGGACCATAAATGTCAAGAGTGATGAGGTTGAGAAACCCTCATTTAGTCTGACGGCAGTTTTATGAAGGTGGATTTATCTGTAGATCTCTGGACAATGTCATTGTTACCTAATTGGGAAGGTGCAAAGTTGACTGGTAAACTTCAGGTGAATTAAACTCCATACAGCACTGAGCTGCACATTTTATGTAACATTCCTGCTAATGGAAGGGTGTATTTTTATAACTGAGTCAAGGTATCATAAAATTGAACCAGCTTGATGCCAAAGAAGACTCACTTGACTTGGCACCTATAATTAGTCTACCAGCAGCACCTGTGTAACTCTTAGGATCCTTTTTTAAAAATCTGGCAATGAAATGATGGATTCTGGCTGAGTGGTCAGAAAATTTCTTTTCTATGTGCCAAATCAAGTTCTTGCTATAGTTCACCGCTGGGTCAATTTCCTATTAGCTCAGAGAAAACATCTCACTCTATATTCATTGGTTAAAACAATGCCCTGCAGAAAGAGGATTTTGTTAAAGAATTTTATGAAAGAAATACTGCAGCATGTAAAGTGAGCCATGTCAACTACTGCTCTGTTGTTTTTGTTTAGTTGTTCTCATGGATTATAGAGATTGAGCCAAATAGCCTTGCACATTAGAGATTATTTTACATGGACCAAAATTGTGCCTTTCCTCCCTATGTAGGCAGGATTGTTTCAGCCACAGGGAAATTATTTTATGGCCACAGATCTGACACTTACACCTAAGGGTCAGCTCAGAAATGTGGATATGTATGGCCAGGGACGTAAAACGGAAACAGATGATGGGAAGTGGGTAGACTTATTAAGAAGACTAGGAAAAAAAAAAAAAAAAAAAACCAACAACAAAGTAAGATACATGCCCTCATTACTGTGAGACAATCACAGTGGATTTTTGTAAGAGTCAGCAGGCTTGTTTTTACATTTTAATTTTAGACTGTAGAGTTTTCTCTACATTTCTTTCCCAGATGTTTCTTCCCACTTGGCATGAGAGTTCTTTATCACTCTTCTGGAAAGACTTAAGGATTAATTGCAATTAAATTACATTATATCTGAGGGAACTTCAAATGTAGTCACGGATTCTAAGTTTGATTTCTCTGCTTCCAAATTGTTTACACGTTGGTTGTATGGTCTTTGTAATCCTATTTAAGTTTTAAAAAGTGATTTTTGTATAATTATTATAATGACTGTATGTAATAGCTATCTGGAACTCAAGATCACAAAAAGTTCACACAATCTGGAGCCTCTTCCATACCTGAAATGTTTAACACAAGGAGATATTTAATGTGAAGAGATATTCTACTCATTAGAAGTACTTATTCATGATAAAGTCTTAGAAAGTCTGCTCTTTACATAAACTACAAATTAAAAGAAATAAAATTAGTCCTGTTAAACAAAGTAACTTTAGTATATTATTTATTGTATTTTTTCTATATTGAAAAGTCAAACTTTGTTCTTTGACATTGCAATGTTTTAACAGTTTTTTTTTTTTTTTTTTTTAATCCTTAAAGGTACACGGAGAGTAACTTACATTATTGTTGGTTTTATTTTTTTTTTCTCTAAGTTAACTGTAGTTTAATTATTCTTATCTAGGAATATTATTCCTCTCTTCTCTAAGAAATATTTTTTTCCTCTAATTAAAAAGATAATAACTTCAGAAGTGTATTAGTTAGGGACCTGTGGAGAAAAAGAGGGCCCAAGAAGTTGGATGGATATCTCAGCTCATATCTCAGCTCAAGCAGAGAGGTCTTTTCCAGAGACACACCCCCTCACAGACACTCTCAGAAATCTTGTTTTACCAACTCTCTGAGTAGCCCTTAGCCTGGTTAAGTTAACACATAAAGTCAACCATCACAAGATGTTGAACTTGGAGGAATAATTCTTATAAGTCATTCCATGTAGGAAAAGGAATAAAAAAATAAAGTAATGAAATATATTTTTTAAGACATGCGTTTCCTCCCAAAGTATGTTGAATTCCTAATACCGTGTACCTCAGAATGTTGCTGAATTTGGAGACAGCGTCTTTAAAGGGCCTGAAGAGTGGGCCACAAGCCAAACATGACTGATGGGCTTTCAAAAAGAGGGAATTAGAACATGTGCACAGAAGGAAGACCATGTAAAGAAACATGGGGAAGATGGCCATCTGCAAGGCAAGGAGAGAGACCTGGAAAAGATCCTTCTCCCAGGGACCTCAGAGGAAACTAACCTTGGACAACTTGATCTTGGACTTCTAGCTTCCAGAACTGTAAGAAAATAAATTTCTGCTGATTAAGCCACCCAGTCTGTGGTATTTTTATAGTGGTACCAACAAACTAACACAGCATATAACTAGTGTCCAGCATGGACCATCGATTTTGTTTTTCTTTGATTTTTTTTTTTTTTTTTAGCATTCCCTGCAGTACTTTGAAAATAACAGGCGTTCAATAGATGTTTCCATTGTGTATGACTGTTTGGGATGAGATGGGAAGATACATTTGTAGCTTAGATGACCAGGTATCCATCAAAATTTCATATCTCCACTCACAGTTGCCTAATCAGGGTTTACATGTCTCAGTCCTCTTGCATCGACGCAGGGCATTTGGTTATTTCTCCTTGTCACAATATGCTAGTGTGCTTTTCCCTGATCAAAGATGGGAAAAACACATGTACCTTCTCCTTTGGTTCTTCCTTTCTGCATCTTGGGTGCCAAAGCCCAAGCCAACATCTTACTGAAGATCATGTATCTTTATCTACCTGAAACCCTTACTGAGTGAATGGAGCAGAGGTTCATTTAAGTTTAGTCACTCAGTTCCCCATGGACTGCAGCACACCAGGCTTCTCTGTCCATCACCAACTCCTAGAGCTTGCTCAAACACATGTTCATCAAGCTGGTGATGCCATCCAACCATCTCATCCTCTATCATCCCCTTCTCCTGCCTTCAATCTTTCCCAGCATCAGGGGCTTTTTCAATGAGTCAGTTCTTTGCATCAGGTGGCCAAAGTGTTGGAGTTTCAGCTTCAGCACCAGTCCTTCCAATGAATATTCAGGACTGATTTCTTTTAGGATGGACTGGTTGGATCTCCTTGCAGTCCAAGGGACTCTCAAGAGTCTTCTTCAACACCACAATTCAAAAGTATTAATTCTTAGGCAGAGGTACTTTCCTCATAGTCCTCTTGATAAAGCATCTTTAGGGGACTGTTACTTAATTGAGAAATAGCTTCTCTGGGTCAAACCACTGAGATCGTATGGTTCATTTGTAAAGCAGCTGACATTACTCTTAAACTATATAAAAATTGTTATATTTGGTGGGTGTTGTTTTAATAAAAGCCTAAAATATGGTACTGACTTAGCAATCAGGCAGCAATCAAAGAGAGAACTTATGTTGCCAAATGAACCATATCTCGCAATGGGAAAATACTGAAAACATTTTGTAAAATTTTGCCTGTGATACCTTGGAACACCAACTACTTTGTTGACTAAGCCTATAGGGGAGAAAATGGGAAAGTCAGCTGTTAACAGCTTCTGTTGGCTGTCATTTGCTGAGTTTAGCAGTTTAGAAGGAGATGAGCTCAAGCTATAATTGATTTGGCTGAGTATACTTAGAAGAGAATAAAAATTGTTCAAGAATGTACAGTCTCTCTGTATGGGTTCAGAAGCCTCCATCGCCCAATGTTTACAGACATAAATATCTTTTAGTTTTAAGGACCCATTAAGACTCAGCACTGCATCAAAGATCATTATGAACTGTGGATTTTCTCTTCCATCCTATTGGTACAATGGCAATATGGCCCCCACAGACGTGAAGGAAGAACTCTTGGGTCTAAGAAACCAATGAATGAGTCAGGTTTGGGGGTAGTATCTAGAAAGAATGTTGAGACTTATTATTGAAACATGAACGTGAAGAATTCAGGATAGGGTTGCCAGATTTAAAAATGAAAATGTAAAATACCCAGCTAAATTAGAATTTCAGATAAATAGCAAATAATATTTTAGAACAAGTATACTCCAAATACATATTATATGTATTATAGAAACTACTACAGGGAGCGCACTTATGTTAGGTTGTTTATCTGAAATTCTAATTTCACTGGGCATCCTGTATTTTATCTGGCAACCTTAATTCAGAGACTTTCAGTCTTTTGAAAGGAACTATAATATGAAGAAGCCATGAGCCCAAATGAAAGAAATCATTGAGTACTGGAGATTTTAAACCAAGACTTAGACTTCAAAATTGCATGAGAAGGTTGTAAGTTAAGAAATCTGAGAAGCCCACTAGAAAGGCACTGCTTCCTAATGCCTACTTCAGATAAGGCCAGGAAGAATAATGCTTAGGAAGAATCTTCCAGAAGTCAGAGCTAAGAGCTATGAGAACAATGGACAAGGACATTCCCCAGGGTCTACTTAAGGAAATGCTTCCGGCACTAGGACGTTAATACCTACAGGAGGCTTTTCGTTATTTCTCTGTATGTTGCTGTTAAGTCTCCTGCTTTTCCTTGTCATAGATGATAATGGTTATTATGCTAATCTCACATCATCATTTTATGTTGGTCATGAAGAAACGAGGAGAGGTGAGATAACAACTTGCCCTTTATGATTTTCTAGATCAGGAACAGCCCTATGTGAACCAGAAGGTAGAGATCGTACCTCTTGAGCTAAATGCCATATCTGGATCATACACAATGTGGTTCCCTGAGAGAGAATGCAAAGCTTCTCTGTGTGGGAAAGGTCTACATATAGGAATTTGGAGGCTAGAAGGACTAAACGCCCAAGTCAGGGTTATTTTTTTCCTGGAGTGTAAGAAAGAGTCAGCAAATTTTCCTGTCAAGATCCAACTGGTAAATATTTGATGCTTTGCAGTCCAAGGGGCAAAAGACAGAACACAGTGTAGGTACTTACAAAACAACTATTTAAAAATGCAAAACACATTCTTAACTTGCAGGACACATTAAAAAAAAAAAAAAGGCAGCAAGTTGTATGTGGCCCAAGACTGTAAGTTTCCAGCCCCTAATATAGAGCTGATAGTAGGGAACAGCTTCTTGCCCAAGGACTTTATTCCCTAGGCTCCCTTGCATTTTGGCAGGGTCATGGATGGAATGTGAGCAGAAATAAGTGTGGGTGATTTCTAGTGTGACGGTCCACATTTTCTTTCTTACTCATTAGCTGCTTTTCATGCACAAGACAATTTGAGAAGTCAATCATTGAAAAAGCAGATTGAAAATCAGCTAGCACCCTAAAAAGAAGCTGGAGCAGAAGTGTACAACTGAGGAATACTTAAAGGAAGTTGCTCAGTCGTGTTCTTCTCTTTGCGACCCCGTGGACTGCAGCCTACCAGGCTCCTCTGTCCATGGGATTCTTCAAGCAAGAATACTGGAGTGGGTTGCCATTGCCTTCGGCAGGGGATCTTCTGGACCCAGGGATCGAACCTGGGCTTTCTGCATTGCAGGAGAACTCTTTACCCCCTGAGTCACCAGGGAAGCCCAACCCAGGGATCAAACCCAGATCTCGCACATTGCAGGCACATTCTTTACCAGCTGAGCCACAAGGAAGCCCTAGGAACACAAGCATTGGTATATTATGTGAAACAGTAATGTTTGATTGACTAAAAATAGTTGTTTAAGTTTTCTGAAAGATGTTATGGAAAAATACAAATGAACACTGGAGCCAACCCGTTACATTTCCATTATGTTAAGCCATTGAAATGCTGTGTTTTATTTCTTACTGCTGCTGGTGTTGTGCTAACTGGAAGACTGCTCATTTCACAGATATGTTTCATGACTGGGACTTTACTTAAATGTTGCATCCTCCCAGAAACCTGGAATTCCTGCCCATTAAACAATTTTCTTCTCTGTAGTAATCATGAGAGATCCTGAATTGTGTTCTTTTTTTTTTTTTCCCCTAATATCAATATATTGGATCCCTTCTTAGTCAACTCAGTTCGTGTCACATTTTAACTGGCCTTTGACTGATTTATTCAGAGATTTTTTTCTTTCCCAAATCACCACACAACTTATAAAGTTGTGTCTTTAAAAATATATTTAAACTACCAGGGAAGCCCTCAAAGATACAATAATTAGCTGTTAAAGGAGGAGTTCATGAATGGTAGAAAATTCTGAAGCTGTATCTGATATCTTGTTTTGTATATGTTTCCCTTATCACAATACCTATGAGAAATTGGTCACCCTATAGTATTACCCGTATCTGAATAAAAAGTACAGACTTACATGAACAGCAGTTATTTTCCTTTAACTTTCTAATATATACCTTTGTATGATCATTACCTTCAAGGAGCATGGGAAAGCTTTTAGTGAAGCATCTTTTCTTTCTAGCTCTCCACTCCTCTATCAACTCTATGAATGTGAAGTAAAATTTGATATCTGTTTCATAAAATTTAAATGATGAAATATTGATTGAAGTGATCAGAAAACAGGAAGGGGTGCAGACCAAATACAGAAGTAACTAGAATGATGAAGTTAAGGAAACGGAGATGCTTCTGAAGTAACTCAACATGTTTTTTGTGTCACCAAAGAAGACAGATAGAAATTAAGGATGTCTTAAGACTCATTTAGTGGATATGGGAAAATAAGATCCATAATTAAATATGGAGTCTATATTTTCAGAAACAGATAGCATATTAAAACGTAGAGACATCATTTTGCTGACAAAGGTCCATAAAGTCAAAACTATGGTTTATCCTGTAGTCACAGATGTATGTGAGATTTGGACCATGAGGAAGGCTGAGCGCTGAAGAATTTATTGTTTCAAACTGTGGTGTTGGAGAAAACTGTTAAGAGTCTCTTGAACAGCCAGGAGATCAAACCAGTCAGTCCTAAAGGAAATCAACCTGAATGTCCATTGGAAGGACTGTTGCTGACAGTGAAGTTCCAATACTTTGGCCACCTGATGCAAAGAGCTGACTCACTGGAAAAGACCCTGATCCTGGGAAAGATTGAAGGCAAGAAAAAGGACCTGGCAGAGGATGAAATGGTTAGATAGAATCACAGACTCAATGGACATAAATTTTTGCAAACTCCAGGATAGTGAAGGACAGAGGAGATTGGTATGCTATGACTGTAGCATGGGTTTGCAAAGAATTGGATACAGCTGAAGCGACTGAACAACATTTTCAGAATCATCTCTAAGCAAGAAGCAGTTTCCTGGTATTCTTCCACTGCTAAATATCATGTTTCCTTTGCAATATCAGACAATTTGATATACACATTATATTTTATATTGATTTTTTGCAGTATAATTAGTTTACAATATTAAATTTGAGCATACAGCATACTGATTCAATATTTTTGCAGACAATGCTTCATTTAAATTATGACAAATTAATTTCTGTATTTCCCTTGCTGAACAATGTATCCTCATTGTGTGTTTATTTTATAAACAGTAGCTTGTACCTCTTAATCCTCTGCCCCTAACTTGATCCTGTCCCTTTCCCTACTAGTAATCACTGGTTTGTTACCTGTATCTGTGGGTCTGTTCATTTTTTATTGCTAAAAATTAAATATATATTTAATTATAGACATGCAGCAACTTCTTTACCCATTCATCTGTTGAACACTTACCTAGGTTGATTCCGTAGCCAAGTTATTGTAAATAATCCTACTGTGAGTACTGGGGTACATGTATCTTCTCTAATTAGTTTTCTTTTTTTTTTTCCTTTTGGTGTTTACCGAGGAGTGCAACTGCTGGATCATATGGTATGCTGGATCATATGATAGTATCACCGATTCAGTGGACATGAGGCTAACTCCGGGAGATGGTGAGGGACAGGGAGGCCTGGTAGGCTGTAGTCCATGGGGTTGCAAAGTGTCAGACATGACTTAGCAACTGAACAATGATGGCAACAATGGTAGTTCTATACTTAATTTCTTGAAGAACCTCCACACTGTTTTCTATAGTAGCTGAACCAATTTACATCGCCACCCACAGTGTACCGAGAGTCCTTTTCTCTGCCTCTTTGCTAATGTTTGTTATTTGTAGACTCTTTGATGATAACCATTCTGACAGGTGTGAGGCAATATTCTTTTGGATCTGTCTCCTATAGGAACAAAAATAAAAACAAAAAGAAACAGATGAGACCTATTTAAACTGAAAAGTTTTTGCACAGCAAAGGCATCAACAAAACCAAAAGACAACCCACTGATTGGGAGAAAATATAGGCAAATGATATGACCTAGAAGGAGTTAATTTTCAAAATATATAAACAGCTAATACAGTCCAAAATAAAAAGCAACAACAACAACAAAACAGTCAACTAGATTAAAACTGGGCAGAAGACTTGAATAGGCATTTTTCCAAAGAACGTATACCTGATCAAAGAACGTATGTGCCTGATCAACAGGCACATAAAAAAGATGCTCAATATCATCAGAGAAAAGCAAACAAAAGATTTAAAATACAATTATGTTTTAAAATACAATTTAAAGATATGAGTTTTAAGGAATGCATAATATATTAGAATTTTCACACTATGTAGTCCCTGAATTTCAGTGGGATGTTATTTTTCTGATGAAATATGTATGTCATTATCTGTAGAAGTTATAAAAGGATAGGCCTAGAAGTAAGCATCAGAAATATGGTTAGGTATTTCTTGCATGATCATGTGAATATCTTTAGATGTAACTAGTGATCCACAGACTAATATATATTATATATTTCAAAAGAAATAATAGATACTATGTTTCTAGGATAGTAGGAAATCTCAAATAAAATTCTTACTTGTAGCTATCTTCCTGAGATTTTCCTCCCATATGGTGTCTTCAGCTTCTGAGGCTTTCTGGAACTGGGCTTGCTGAAGGATTTCACATAACTGCCTTAGGTGTCCACTTTCTGTGGCCTATTAATTCAGTTAGGATTTGCCCATGAGTTTTCCCACTTCTCAAATTTTGCTGCTGTTTAATCATTTTATCTTTGCTGTTACTTTTTATTTTTGTGGGTGCATGATCTTTTTTGGGGAAAAAACCCACAATCTTTGTTGACATATTTATAAGGTCTTAGGGGAATTTGGAAGCAGATATCTATCAAATCCAGCATACTTATTTGCAAGTTCAGAGCATTCTTTAAAGAGGATAAACACAGTTTAATGATGCTGGAAACTGCATTTTTATAGAGGCTGAGTAGTTTCTACAGTGGGAAATGTCTATTTTTTATCAAAATATCAACAGTCCTCCTAGGAATGAATAGGACCTGACCACCAAGTGTTGGTCCCTAAATTACTTATGTCATTAAAATAGAACAGGGCATGGTTATTAGAATCCACCCAGGTTTGTTATAAATAGCAAGGATTTTGCATGGGGAATTTAATCTCATTCTCCTGGAATCCAAATCTTGTATCAATGTACTCTAGGTTAGGAATGTACTTTTGTTTTGCTCTTAAGAGGAAAAACTATGAAAATGTAATTAGAGAGTTTGTTCTTGGATATGTTAGATTTGGTGGGGTCGGTAAGCTTTTTCTCCAGAGAGCCAGATAATAAATATCTTTGACTTTGTGGGCCAAATTGTCTCTGTCTGTCATTCAAAAGCAGCCCAGACAAAAGGCAGACAACTGGTACTTCTGGGATGTATTGTTTTAGCCTTATGGCTACACAAGACCAGTGATTCATTTTAAATGAAGAATTTCAGAAGCCACATAACAATATAAGAAGATGGATTGTTATCATCTTGATCACCACTGCCATTTAACAAACAAACATTGCTTCCTGAAAAACAATTTTCAGCTAATTGGGAATTTCCTGTTATCAAGAGATTACCACACAGCTGCTAAAACACAGGTATTTATACAAGCCATCTGTAATAAGAGAGAACTTAAAGACATGGTTGGATAAAGTGAAAAATAATATTAGAAGACGGTTTATATTGCTAGTTCCTTTGTTTTCATTATTTCATCTTTCTGACTTCACATAATCATGGGCTTCCCTGGTGGCTCAGATGATAAAGAAGCTGCCTGTAATGCAGGAGACTTGAGTTCGATCCCTTGGTTGGGAAGACCACCTGGAAAAGGGAATGGCTACCCATTCCAGTATTCTTGCCTGGAGAATCCCATGGACAGAGGAACCTGGCAGACTACAGTTCATTGGGTCTCAAAGAGTTGGACATGACTGAATGACTTTTTCCAGTAGTCATGTATGGATGTGAGAATTGGAATATAAAGAAAGCTGAGCACTGAAAAATTGATGCGTTTGAACTATGGTGTTGGAGAAGAGTCTTGAGAGTCCCTTGAACTGCAAGGAGATCCAATCAGTCCATCCTCAAGGAGATCAGTCCTGAGTGTTGATTGGAAGGACTGATGTTGAAGCTGAAACTCCAATACTTTGGCCACCTGATGCGAAGAGCTGACTCATTTGAAAAGACCCTGACGCTGGGAAGGACTGAAGGGAGGAGGAGAAGGGGATGACAGAGGATGAGATGGTTGGATGGCATCACCGACTCAATGGACATGAGTTTGTTTAAACTCCAGGAGTTGGTGATGGGCAGGGGGGCCTGGTGTGCTGTGGTTCATGTGGTCACAAAGAGTCCGACAGGACTGAGCAACTGAACTGAACTGAACTGAGTGACTAACACAAACACATACACACATACACACAAACACATAAGAATCACAGGGAAGGTTTGTTAATATACACATTTCTGGATCCTGCTATAAGAGATTCTGACTTGGTAGGCCTGGCATGCTGTCTGGGAATTTGCATTCCCAATTTTTCAAGTGGTGTTAAAATCAATAGAATCACACTGGGAAGTCTTCATTCAAAATCTTATCAACTAAACTCTCTAAGGTTGGAAACTGGGCCGATGAATTCTTAAAAATTCACTGGATTTGAAATGAGTAGCTACAGTTTACAAATAGGTGTTTTCCTTGGTGCTTTTGTAGATTTTTTTTTTTTTTTTTTGAATCTTGCTTCTATCTGACTATTAGAAAACTTGATTACTACTCTTTAGAAATGGATTTCAGAAAGCGAAATATCTCCATTTGAGAAAGCCACAGATATGGGCAATAGCTTTTGATTTCAGAATATTTTAAGCCTCCACCATTCTTCTGTCTTTCATGGGTAAAGAACATTGGTGAGGAAGTTGATTTTCCAAGTTCCTTCTTGAAGAATGGTATGATAATAAAAATGATAATTTAACAAATAAACTGAATACTGCAGTGGGTAACTTTTCCCTTCTCCAGGGGTTCTTCCTAGCCCAGGGATTGAACCCAGGTCTCCCGCATTGCAGGTGGATTCTTTGCCAGCTGAGCCATAAAGGACACCCAAGAACACTGGAGTGGGTAGCCTATCCCTTCTCCAGCAGATCTTCCCAACACAGGAATCAAACCAGGGTCTCCTGCATTGCAGGTGGGTTCTTTACCAACTGCAATATGTGGTTGGCCCTTAACAAATAAACAATTAATACAAAGACAATTTATATTTATCACTGCAGATGGTGATTGCAGACATGAAATTAAAAGACGCTTACTCCTTAGAAGGAAAGTTATGACCAACCCAGATAGCATATTGAAAAGCAGAGACATTACTTTGCCAACAAAGGTCCGTCTAGTCAAGGCTATGGTTTTTCCAGCAGTCATGTATGGATGTGAGAGTTGGACTGTGAAGAAAGCTGAGCCCTGAAGAATTGATGCTTTTGAACTGTGGTGTTGAAGAAGACTCTTGAGAGTCTCTTGGACTGCAAGGAGATCCAACCAGTCCATTCTGAAGGAGATCAGCCCTGGGATTTCTTTGGAAGGAATGATGCTAAAGCTGAAATTCCAGTACTTTTGCCACCTCATGCAAAGAGTTCACTCATCGGAAAAGACTCTGATGCTGGGAGGGATTGGGGGCAGGAGGAGAAGGGGACGGCAGAGGATGAGGTGGCTTGATGGCATCACCGACTCGATGGACATGAATTTGAGTGAACTCCGGGAGTTGGTGATGGACAGGGAGGCCTGGCTTGCTGCAATTCATGGGGTCTCAAAGAGTCGGACATGACTGAGCGACGAAATGAACTGAACTGAACTGAATACTCTCTCGGCCTGGATAAGTAAATTTATCTACTGATGCATTGAGTTCATTTTATAATGTCCCATAATGGATTTAATACTGATGTTTTGAATTAGATTTTTAGGTATGGCATGTTTTTTCTTTTGCTGCTAATGGAACTGGGAAGATCAACTGTGATTTCAAAACAGAGTCACGTTAAAACAGCATGTGCACTGTAATACCTGTGGATTTATGAGAAATGGTAAAACAGCAGATAAAAGATTGCCTAAGACTGGACTATGTGATTGCATAATTTTCCTTAGTAAACATCTGTAAATCTTATTTTTTGATTATAAATATCATGTGATGGAGGGGGGATTCAGAAGCTGTAAATTATTTACAATATTACTTTATAAATACCATTTTAAAAATAAAAATTTATTGTCTTCAATGAGCATATTCACTTTTATTCCCTTCTTCTTAATCATTCTCTTTAATAAGTTAGGCTGTATTCTTTGGAGTTCAGAGTTTATTCTTCAAATGTTTAAGACTTACTTTTTTTTTTTTTGTCTGCTTACCTCTGCTAGGATTCAAAGATGAGTGGAAAACTACTGGACTTTCTTTGCTGGAGGTTTCTGTTTATAGGCCATCCAGTGCCCCCCCCCCCCCCCGCCCCCCACTGCCCGCCGGCCCCGGCCATCCCCCTATCTATCTGACTTTACTCTGACATTCCAGAGTTATGAAAAAGCATGAGGATCTTCTAGACTTCCCTTCCAGAGGTTCTGTTGCTTTTTGATAACTCTGATTCTTGTAGTTCAACTGATAATAGAAAAGGACAATAAGAAAATACTGCAAGCAAATTATTTCTTTATTACTATCGATGATGACAATACAGTATCCTTTAAACATCATCTGACTCTCTTGCCCACTTTGCTGCTTTTCTTACTGGAATTATGGAATTATCTAGATAGAAGTTAGGGCAGTCCTTCAGAATTACTGTAAGTTGAATAGTACACAATGATTACTTTTGGACAAATATAATTTTCAAAAGCATATTTTAATTTTAATTCCTTATCCTAACATCCCCAAAATCATTTGGTCTGCAGACAATAGAACTGTTTATAAGCAAAAATATGAAATCCATAGAAAAAAGGAAAAATATAATGCTTTTATAGAAAATAGAAGGAAATTTATTCCTGTTTTAGAAAAGCAATTGATATTGAAAATGCTACAACATTGTGGTTGTAGATTATACCACCAATTGTTATCCCAAGAGATGGAATTCAATTAGGAGAGAAAAATCCAACTTCACTAATATCTTCTGTGTCACGTTTTCTGTCTTCATCAAAGGTCCCTGGTTTAATAACTGCTTAATTGCTATGAATTTTACTAATATTTCCCACTTTTCCTATTTGCTTTGCAAATCAATACAAATTCCCCTTCTCACTGGCAGTGTCTTTATGTAGCATTTGTATCACTTTACCCAAATATTTGCTATTTTCTTTCCCTGTTCTCACTTCTCTCTTTTTTCACCATCTCTCCAAGGAAGTAAGATTACTTACTTGTCCACCACTCAGGCCATATATTTTCTTCCCTGCTCTCATTTTTGGCTGATGTGTGCTCTCAAAGATAGATCCTAGGTCACCAGTTTCAATAAAGGTTTCTATTCTGGGTATCTGGTTCTTTTGAAGACTGACTTCTTAGATTCATTGACTAGTAGGGCTGAGAGTCCTTCACTGGATGCACAACAAACCTGGGAAAAAAGTATTGTTTAAAGGGGAGAAAATTAGACTTAGAACCAGATAAGTTGTCAGAGTCCCAACCAGTAACTACAAGGTTGTTACATCAGTTTCCTTACTTTCAAATGATTATAAAATCTTGTTTGTATGGTTGTGAAGGCTAAATGAAATAATGTGTGAAAAATGCTTAGCACAGATTTTGAATCACTACAGAGGATAAGTATCTATTAACTTTCAAAAGTGGGAAGATTGCATTTTACTGAAGACCACAGGCTGAAGATGATCTAGGGTCTAAGGAGATTTCATCTAAGGCCTGTTTATCCAAGAGGAATGGTCTTTTCCAATCACTCCTGTAAAGAGTCTGCCTGCTGACGCAGGAAATGCAAGAGACACCGGTTCGATCTCTGGGTCAGGAAGATCCCCTGGAGGAAGAAATGGCAACTCACTCCAGGATTCTTGCCTGGAAACTTCCATGGACAGAGGAGCTTGGTGGGATACAGTCCATGGGGTTGCAAAGAGTCAAACATGACAAAGCACACACACACATACACACACACCCCTGCATAGAATCACATAAAACATAGGACTTTAAGAAAAATAAAGTGTGATATGTCCAGACAAAAAGGAGAGAGAAAGAGAATAGATGTAAGACTTCACTTTGGATTTCTAGCCAACTAAAAGAAATGAAGGAGACATTATTGGATGTAAAATGAATTAGAATTCTTAAAAAGGAGCCTCAGGGAAGCTTTTTTGCACAAATCTCTTGCCACTAAATGCAAAGAGGCTGGAAGCTTCAATTTTTTTGAAAACTTCATTTTCCAATCCTGTTTGAAAAAACCAGAAAGAATTAGAATAATTACATCAGTTTATATGATTCTCATCAACAGGAAGTAACTACTTAGTTCCTGGTTGGAAAATTATGAAGTTGGGGAGAAGACACCTTGCTATTTTATTTACTTTATTTTTTAATCTATGCTACTGCTATCGCATTTTATTATTTATTTATTTATTGCCACACTATGAGGCATGTAGGATCTTAGTTCCCAGACCAGGGATCTGTGTGCCCTGTATTGGAAGCACAGTCTTAACCACTGGACCACCAGGGACGTCCTATCATTTTACTTTACTGCTTGTAATAGCAAAAGGCTGGAAGGAAGAGTCCAATGTGAGCTGCTCTCTTCAGGAAGACAGGTTTTAAAGTGTTCAGAATAAATTAATTTCATAGCTTGAAATTTTGAAAGAGAAAATGTTTCAAGAGGAGAGATAAACTTTAAAATGGTCTAATTCTAATCACAGATATTATCAATTCTAAAATTGATAAAGGGAGATGAATATTTACAAATGATATCTGTATAACGAAGTTATAGAAATAAAATAGCATAACATGTTTAGACTTTGGAACCAAGCTGTCTAAGTTTAAATGCTAATTATTGCATTCACTCATGGGGAGTTAACCTTTCAATGCCTGTGGGTGAAAGTGAAAGTATTAGTTACTCAATGGTGTCCAAACTCTTTGTGACCCCAAGGTCTATAGCCCACTAGGCTCCCCTGTCCACGGAATTCTCCAGGCAAGAATACTGGAAAGAATAGCCATGCCCTATCTTCCTAAGAAGGAGAGGATATACTTTTATCTACATTTCAGGGTTTAGTGAAAATAAAATTAGAACTTACCAGAATACCAAGTTTTATATGTAGAAAAAAATAAATTATAGGCATTACTATTAGTTGTCTGCTTCATTTCTATGTCTCCCTATTCAAAACACTGACCAAGCAGAGGACCTCGTTTATAGAATAGATTTATTCTGCCTTCTCTTTCTGTACAGCCATTGTAAGCAAACAGCCTGTGGTAAACACTGGGAAGCCTCAAGGTATTAGTTAAAAGAAAAAATAATAGAATACAAATAGTAAAGAATGTTACAAAATGACTAAGTATACACTAAGATGGTCAAAAGGGGGACATAACCCAATAGATCAGGGTCATACAGACCATGTTTTTTCCATTACAACAATATAATGAACTAGAAAAGGATAAACATTATAGTCAGTAATGTAACATTGAGGGATAAAAAAAAAGGGCTGATTTAGTCTCATTTTTCTTGTAAATTATTTGATAAGAATAATCTGCAGGAGGAAATAGATTGGAATGAGCACAAACTCAAGATAAAGAAATATTGAATAAACAAATATCTCCGGTGCTTTAAACAGATAAAAGTCTTAGATTTAGAATAAATAATATATGACTTGATCAAGTTTTTTACAAAAATGTGGACATTGAAAAGGTTTTGGAAAACCGGAAAAAAAAATTCCTAAATATCCTCCACCATTCCAAAAGAAAAAAGTGAGTTCCACACTTGCCAGTGTTGTGTTTGCGTGTTAAGTCACTTCAGTTGTGTTTGACTTTGTGATCCCATGGACTACAGCCCTCCAAGCTCCTCTGTCCATGGGATTCTTCAGGCAAGAATACTGGAGTGGGTTGCCATGCCCTTCTCCAGGTACCAGCATTAATAGTGGTGATAACAGTAATTGTGGTGAGTGAGTGAAAGTCACTCAGTTGTGTCTGACTCTTTGCGACCCCATGGACTATACAGTCCATGGAATTCTCCAGGCCAGAATACTGGAATGGGTAGACTTTCCCTTCTCCAGGGGATCTTCCCAACTCAGGGATCAAACCCAGGTCTCCCACATGGCAGGCAGATTCTTTACCAGCTGAGCCACAAGGGAAGCCCAAGGATACTGGAGTGGGTAGCCTATTCCTTCTCCAGTGGATCTTCCCAATCCAGGAATTGAACCAGGGTCTCCTGCACTGCAGGCAGATTCTTTACCAACTGAGCTAGGAGGGAAGCCCAGTAATTGTGGTAGTAGCAGCAATAGCAGCAGTAATAGTAGTTGTTGTTCAGTCACTAAGTCAGGTTCGACTCTTTGCGAACCTATGGACTGCAGCATGGCAGGCTTCCCTGGCCTTCACTGTCTCCCTGAGCTTGCTCAAACTCGTGTCGATTGAGTCAGTGACGCCATCAAGCCATCTCATCCTCTGTCACCCCCTTTTCCTCTTGCCCTCAATCTTTCCCAGCATCATGGTCTTTCCAGTGAGTTGGCTCTTCTCATCGGGTGGCCAAATTATGGGAGCTTCAGCTTCATTATCAGTCCTTCCAATAAATATTCAGGGTTGATTTCCTTTAGGATTGACTGGTTTGTTATCCTTGCTGTCCAAGGAACTCTCAAGAGTAATAGTAGTAGTTAATATTGATTGCATACTTGCTATGGACTAACTATAGTACATGAAATATTTCTATCAATTTTAACTTCAAAATGATATAAATATGTGTTATTATTATTAATACTTTACATATAAGAAAAATAAGGCTCAAAGAAGTTAGGTAACTTGGCAAGGTCATGGAGCTATGTAACTGTGGAACAGAAATGGAACACAAGCAATCTGACTCAGGCATTCTTGTTTTAACCTAGCCCTCCTCAGTACTTAACACAGTATGTTTATGAGTGCATATATCTTTCATTTGAAGAAGCATTATGTTATAGATACCTAATATAAATAATATGTAGGCCTTATTTTAAACATAGTTTTGAGAGAAATAGGATACATAGTAATTTTTCAAGCTGTCTGATCTATTTCTTGCTAAGAAATAATAACAATCTGATATTTGGTAAAGGTTTGACTTGCATGACCAAGCATTTGCCTGGTGTCTTTATTGAATTATATGTTGTTTTATTTTCCAACTAGTTGTTTTATGACACCTTGGCATCTTTTCTAACAAAAACTGATGGCATGCAAAATAGTGATAAATTGGGATGATCTAGCATTTACCAAAGTTGATGCTTCAGTTAATTTGTTGCTGGTGTAAAGACTAGAGTTGTAATAAAAGAGCTCCACCCACTTCTTAGGTAAATTAGTTGCTGATACAGAGACTAGGGAACTAGTATTATATTAGTGAAAATGTTAGTTGCTCAGTTGTGTCCGACTCTGCTACCACATGGATTGTAGCCCTCCAGGCTACTCTGTCTATCAAATTCTCCAGGCAAGAATACTTGGGTAGGTAGCCATTCCTTTCTCCAGGGGATCTTTCTGACCCAGGGATCGAACCTGGGTCACCTGCATTACAGGCAGATTCTCTACCATCTGAGCCACCAGGGAAGCCCAACTATATTCGTTGTCTATTTGCTTTCTTGTTTTTAAAAACTTTTTTCCTTCTCTTTTTCTACTTACCTTGAAGTCAAAGGATCTCTTCCAGGTAAGTTTTAGGAGGCCTGACTTTTCTATGAGTGTGGGAGATTGGATATAGAATTCTAAGCTGACACGGTTTTACTTTCTTGATGTTAAAAATGCAATTCTTAGCTTCATTACTATCTGTTGAGAAGAATGCAATTATTTTCATGCTTATTCATGTGAAGGTAATGTATCCTTACTCTCTGAATTCTTTTAAAATTTACTCTTTATAATTGTTCTCAGTAATTTGATAATAAGACTCAATGGTTCTCCCTTCCTTTTTCCCTTCTCCCTTTCTTTCTCTGTGCAGAATGCATTTGTACATGAACACAGAAAAAGTCTTCAGGCTTGCATAGCAATTTCTTCTTTCTTTGTTCTGTGCATGTATGTTTACCCTGCTTAATGTTTGTTGATGTTCTTGGAAATGTGGGTTGTTAGTTTTCAGTAAATTTAGAAAAAAAGAAGGCTATTATTTCTTTAAATATTTTTCTGGTTCTCTCCTCTTTGAGGCACTTTTATTACACAGATGTTAAACCACTTAATATTGTTCCAAAAGTCCTTAAGTCATTCATTTTTATTAGACTTTTCTCTCTGCATTTCATTTTGGATGGATTTGATTACTATTTCCACCTTTTAAGTCTCAGCTTTTCTCCTCTTTTCTTCTCATCATGTCTTTTTTTAAATTTAAATAGTGGAGTACTTGAATATCATTATAAAAGGTTTTTGGACATGCTTGACTGCAAAATACATTATCTCTGATGTTGTTTTAAAATTCAAATTCTTTTTTTTTTAATTGCAGTATAATTGCTTCACAATGTTGTGTTGGTTTCTGCTGTATAGCAACATGAATCCGCCTTAAGTATACATCAGTCTCCCTTTTGAGCCTTCCTTGCATCCTGCCATCCCACCCATCTAGGGTATCACAGAGCACCAGGCTGAGGTCCCTGTGTTATCCAGCAGCTTCCCAGTAGCTATCTATTTTACATATGCTATGTATGTGCTTTAACACTGCTCTCTCAGTTCATCCCACCTTATTCCCCCAGCCCCAGGTCCACAAGTCTGTTCTCTCTGTCTACATCTCTAGTCCTGCCTTGAAAACAGGTTCATCAGTACCTCTTTTCTAGATTCCATACACATGTTTTTAATATAATTTTACAGTTATGACAAGGCTATTGGGTCAAAAGACAGCTGTCATTGAAAAGAGAGTTTGCTGTGTTCACAGTCTTAAAAGGAAGAGGCGCACCCCATTTCATGAGGGGCCTCACAGGGTCAGTCACAGGACACAGAGAATGAGGGGAAAACGTGGAGACTTTTATTGCAGTTTCTGTAGGAAAGCATGGTGGAGGAGGCATAAGAACGCTTGAGGATGGCTAGTTTGAATATTTTAAGCTAGTTTTGGTGCATACCTGGCCGTGGGTTTTTTATTATGGCAGTGAAATAGAGGCCCTGAGAGAGCCTTTTGCCAACAAAGATCCATCTAGTCAAAACTATGGTTTTTCCAGTGGGCATGTATGGATGTGAGAGTTGGACTGCAAAGAAAGCTGAGCACCAAAGAATTAATGCTTTTAAACTGTGGTGTTGGAGAAGACTCTTGAGAGTCCCTTGGACTGCAAGGAGATCCAACCAGTCCATCCTAAAGGAAATCAGTCCTGGGTGTTCATTGGAGCGACTGATGCTGAAGCTGAAACTCCAATACTTTGGCCACCTCATGCAAAGAACTGACTCATTTGAAAAGACCCTGATGCTGGGAAAGATTTAAAGCAGGAGAAGGGGATGGCAGAGGACAAGATGGTTGGATGGCATCACTGACTCAATGGACATGAGTTTGAGTAAACTCTGGGTGTTGGTGATGGACAGAGAGGCATGGTGTGCTGTAGCCCATGGGGTTGCAAAGAGTCGGACACAACTGAGTGACTGAACTGAACTGAACTGAATGAGCCTGAGAAAGAAGCTGGTTGGGGTGTGGACTCAGGATTTGCTAGTTTGCATGTGAAAGCTGTGTTTCAAGATGAGTCTTTCACTATCTTTAGGAACTGGCTGACTCCCAGAGGGGGCGTCCCTCCAGGGTTAGCAAGGCCCCAGGACATTAAAGCATCAAATAGAGAAATTAGAAAATGTGATTGTTAAGATATCTCTGCATCCACATTTATATGGATTGATTTTTCTCCTAGCTGTGGGAGTATCTCCCTGCTTCTTGGACTGTTTAGGGCTTTTTGATTAGATGTTGACTATTGTGAAATCGGATGGTTGAGTGTCTGAAATTTTTTTAATGTTTCTTAAAGAGTGTGGCTTTTGTTTTGGTAGGTAGTTTAAGTGCTTGCAGATTTGTTTTATCCTTTTGATGTGTGTTTTTAAGTTTTGCTGGAATGGGTCTAAACAGATGTCATTCCAAGCTGCTTTCAGCTCTAATACCAAGACAGAAACTTACTTTTCTTTATGAGATCGTTACTCTATGATCATTACTTTATGAATATCTTGAATATTTATAATACATTAAGAACTGTGCAACAAAATATGGAAAAGGTGAGACACTATTTTCTCATAAAACTGTTAAGTAGAGATAGGCAGGTAAACTAAATGTTTAACTGACAATGGCATATGAAAAGTGAGATGCTTTACAAGCCTTTGACCAAGTACACAAATATAATAATACTTAAATTGCAATGGATTCAGAGTAGTAAAACCTGGAATAGTTTGGTAGGGTTTTACAAAGGTGTATCTACTGTAGAAAGTGAGTGTCTATTGTGTGCTGCTAGCCTAGTATTATTTTAGATCACAGAAATAACATGACAGAACACATTCCTAGCTGCAAGGAGGTTTACATCTTTTGAGAGGCAAAAACAAGGAAATAGTGTTATCTTAAAGATAGTTTTTTGTGCTTTGGTAACAGTAGATACGTAAGCTAGTTATTGCTGGAGAAGGAAATGGCAATGCACGCCAGTATTCTTGCCTGAAAAATCCTAGAGACAGAGGAGCCTTGTGGGCTGCAGCCCATGAGGTCACAATTAGACATCAGAGAAAATTTCCAAGAGGAAGTTGTATAAGCTGAGACCAAATGATTATTAAAATTCAGTTAGAGAAAAGAGCAAGAGGATAAGGAGAGGGACTAGAAGTGATTAATCGTGGAGGAAAGGGCATGAGTGAAAACTTGGAGGCACAAGAGTCGTGACCATTTGTGGAATGAAAAGTATGGTAGTTTGGTACAGCTGGAACATGGTAGTGAGAAAGAACGGAATGTGGCACATAGCAGAGTACATAGGTCCACAGGGGCCAGATGATGGAGTAGTTACATAGAATATGAACGGTTTGTGTCTTGACCTGAGAGCACAGGTAGGAAGACACATAGCTAAATCTATGAACATGCTTAGGATGAAGAGCTGAGATGGTGTTTTCCTTGCTGGTCCAGTGGTTAAGACTCTGCACTCCCAGTGCAGGGATCTCAGGTTTAATCTCTGCCCAACAATTCCAGCATGTTGTGCAGTGCTGCCAAAATTTAGGGCTTCCTTGGTGACTCAGGTGGTAAAGAATCTGCCTGCAATGCAGGCAACCAGGTTCGATCCCTGGGTCAGGAAGATCCCCTGGAGAAGAGAATGGTTACCCACTCTAGAATTCCTGCCTGGGAAATCCCATGGACAGAGGAGCCTGGCAGGTTATATGCAGGATATAGTCTGCGGAATCACAGTCAGACAAACTGAGCTACGAACACTTCCTTTTCACTTGAAAGATAAGATTAATCATGTGTATTACTTTATTAGTGCTGCCATAGCAAAATGCCACAAACTAAGTGGTTTAAGCAGTAGAAATAGTTATGGAGGCTAGTGGTCTGAGATCAAGGGAAATTGTAGGTTTGGTTCCTTTTGAGAGCTTTGAAAAGGAGTCTGTTCCATGCCTCTCTCCTTGGCTTGTAGATGGCTATCTTCTCTGTGTATCTTTACATTGTCTTTCCTCTCTACATTTCTATATCTAAATTTCCATTTCTGTTTTTTTTAACCTTTTCGGCCATGCTGCCCAGCATGTAGGGTCTTAGTTCACTGACCAGGGATTGAACCTACAGCCCCTGCATCAGCAGCACAGGATCTTAACCACTGGACCACCAGGGAAGTCTCCAAATTTCCTCTTCTTAAAAGGACGTCAATTATATTGGTTGAAGACCCAACTTAATGCCCTTATTTTAAATTCATTACGTCTGTAAAGACCTTATATCCAAATAAGGTCACACTCGGGTGTCCTAGAAGCTAGGACTTCAAGGGATAAAAACTTAAAGAACATTGTTCAACTCATGTTTGTTGTTCTTTAGTTGCTAAGTCACGTCGAACTCTTTTGCAATCTCATGGAGTGTAGCTCCCAGGTTCCTCTGTCCATGGGATGTCCCAGGCAAGAATACTGAAGTGGGTTGCCATTTCCTTCTCCAGGGGATCTTCCCAACCCGAGGATCAAACCTGTGTCTCCTGCTTGGCAGCTGGGTTCTTTACCACTGAGCCACCAGGGAAGCCCCGTTAAACTCATAAAACCATGCATAGACGAGTTGAAAAGGGAGAGAAACTAAGCTGTTCAAACATATATAATGGTTGGAGATAATTAACTCTTGTTCATGTAGATTCAACACCTATGAAGGGAAATTAAAAAGCAAAAATAGGAAGAATATAATTCTGACAGTGGTTATGACACAATGGATTGGCTCTGATAAAGTTATGAAATGGAAAAGTTTTGCATCGAGACATCTTTCTCTGCTGTTAAGAATGATTTTGTTTTTTTAAAATTCTACTGCCCATTTTGACTTTTTTTTAATTTTAATTTTTAAATTAAATTTTTTTAAAATTTATTTTACTTTACAATACTGTATTGGTTTTGCCATACATCAACATGAATCCGCCACGGGTGTACACGAATTCCCAATCCTGAACTCCCCTCCCACCTCCCTCCTCATACTATCTCTCTGGGTCATCCCAGTGCACCAGCCCCAAGCATGCTGTATCCTGCATCGAAAAGTAAGTTACAGTTTAATTTCTTCAGCAGTTGGATACTAGGCTGTAGGACCACTGATACTATTATTGTTTTGTTCCAAATAAAGATAATGGTCATTTTTACCCACTTCTTTCAGCCGTTAAGTCAGGATATGATTACATAAAATTCCATGAATAACTTGATCACTATGAAACGAAATGTGCCTCACTATGTTTGCATTTAGTTAGTTACATCAGCTGCTGTTCTTTTCTCAACAACAATAAAATACTCAGCCTTGATATTCCCATAGAGAATAGAACTAATTCTTTTGACCTGGAGCTATAACTAATGGTGAAGTTGTAGAAAAATCACACCCATGTTAAAATAGATGCATTGCTCTTACCTCTAAAGAGACAAATGCTGGAAGCAATATTAAAAATGAAGTCATGGTTTAATATTTTTCAGCTCAAGAATTAAGTGCTAATTTATTTCTTCCCTGAATTTGTTGAAAACTGTTTTTATTGCTTGAGGAACTACTCAGGAAATCAGGATTCTGGATTTTGACTTAAGAGTCCACCATTTTGTATTATGGTCTTTAGATTTTAGCTTCATTGTGTTTTCCCACAACTGTCTATCTTTCTGGATAAAATAAGCCATCAACAGGAGCCTTAACTATCTAAACTTTAACCACATAAGGAAAAACAGACTCAACTTGCTACTGTTCCTAAAAATTCTAACACAGGACAGATACTCATTTCTAATCAATCAACTATGTCCAGGTGTGGAATCTTGGAGAAAGAGACTGACCATCTTGGGTCAGACAATGATCGCTGTGCGTATGTGCTAAGTTGCTTCAGCCATGTTTGACTCTTTGTAACCCCATGTACTGTAGCCCACCAAGCTTCTCTGTCCATGGGATTCTCCAGGCAAGAACACTGGAGTGGATTGTCATATCCTCCTCTAGGGGATATTCCTGACCCAGGGATCAAACCCAGTCTCCTACATCTCCTGCATCGGAGACAGGTTCTTTACCACTAGGTCACAAAGCTGTTATGGACAAGAGCTAGGGAACTAATTACACATGTGAGTGCTGGTAGGAAATGTAGGATGGTGGTTTAGTCACCCAGTCATGTCCGACTCTCGTGGTCCCATGAACTGTAGCCCATCAGGCCCCTCTGTCCATGGGATTTCCTAGGCAAGAATACTGGAGTGGGTTGCCATTTCCTTCTCCTGGATCTCCTGACCCAGGACTCAAACTGGGGTCTCCTGCATGGCAGACAGATTCTTTATCGAATGAGTTGTGAGGGAATTTTTAATAAAATCTTTCTGGCTATTCCTGTAGCTGGCACTGCTCTAGGGTTTGATATAAAATAAAATCCATGATATCATGATGTTTACTCTCTTTTGTGGAGTTAGACGATAGGCATTAAATGGACAAGATCATGAATAAATATCTGTCCAATGATGTAAGAAACATAGAGAAAAGTAGAACAGGTAAATGGGAAGAGGGGAAGCTAAATTGACAGTTCAGATGCTGTGTTATACTTGTGATTAGCAAGACCTCTCTGATACGGGCTCTCTGAAATAGAATATTCCAGGTACAGGAAATGACATATTAAAATCACCTAAAATGAACAAAATTTTATTTTGATCTTCATTTTTACTCTCTCATTTTATTTTTTGATGTCATATTTTACATTAAATTATTTTTTTGGTGTTCCTTAATTATTATGGCTTTCCTGCTGGCTAAGCACACACACACCCTGGTGGCTCAATGGTAAAGAATCCACCCGCCAATGCAGGAGACTTGAGTTCAATCCCTGGGTCTGGAAAGATCCCCTGGAGAAGGAAATGGCAGTCCACTCCAGTATTCTTGCCTGGAGAATCCCATGGATGGAGGAGCCTGGCAGGCTACAGTTCATGGGGTCAAAAAAAGTCTGATATGACTTAGCGAATAAACAGAAACATAACTAATTATTATAGTTATAGTTGATTTTACTACTTTTATCCTTCATAAGTAGTGTTTTAAAGTGGTTGTACCACTACACTATATATTTGCCTTTCACAGTGAGGCATTTTCTTTTACATATCTTCTTATTTCTAGATACAGCCTTTTCAGCTAAAAAGAAATCCCTTTAAAATTTCTTATAAGGCTGGTTTGGTGGAGATTAACTCCTTAAGCTTTTGATTTCTGGGAAGCTCTTTTATCTCCCCTTCAAATCTGAGTGATAATCTTGCCAGGTAGAGTATTCCTTGTTGGCAGTTTTCTCCTTTCAACACTTTGAATATATCACACCAGTCCTGCAAAGTTGCAGCTGAAGAATCAGGAGATGATTTTATGGGGGTTCCTTTGAACACAGCTAGTTGTTTTTCTTTTGGTTCTTTTAAGATTCTCTCTTTATTTTTAAAATTCGACATCTTAATGATAATTAGCTTTGATGTGGATGTCTTGGGGTTTGTCTTGTATGGGACACACTGTGCTTCCTGGACCTGAATGGCTATGTTTCTTTCCTGGGGTTATAGAATTATTTTTTAATTTCTTCAAATGTATCTCTTCCCCCTTTGTCTTTCTTGTCTCCTTCTAGGACCCTTGTAATGAGAAGTTTAGTATACTTGATATTCCAAAGCTTTCTTCAACTGCCCTCACATTTAAGAATTCTGTTTTTCCTTTTTGCTGTTCTGTTTGGGTGATATCCACTACCTTGTCTTCCAAGTGACTGATCCAAGTGACTTCCAAGTGACTGACTGACAGAAGTCACTGTCTTCCAAGTGAGGATCCATGTTTCTGCATTATCTAGTTTGCTATAAATGTCTTTTAGTGTATTTTTCAGTTCAGTTATTGTATTCTTTAGCTCTGTGAGTTCTGTTTGGAACTTTCTTATATTTTCTGTTTCTTTGTTGAATTTCTCATTGTATCCCTCCATTATTCTCCTTGATTCCATGAGCATTATGACCAACATTTTGAAGTCCTTATCAGGTAAATTATTTATATCCATTTCATTGTTTCTTTTTCCCTTGTGGTCTCATCTTATTTCTTCATTTGGGACATTTTCTTCTGTTTTCCTATTTTGTTTGACTCTCTGTGGTTGTGTGTGTGTGTGCGCGCGCGCGCGCGCGCGTGTGTGTGTGTGTGTATGTATGTGTGTGTATTTATTATGGAAAACAGTCCTCCAATCCTCTTTCCCTGTCTTGAAGGAGTAGCCCTTTGTAGGAGATGAGCTTTGTTGTTTATCCATGCCACGGTTTTGGTTGTCTCTCAGACTATCTCTCCACATATTTCAGCCCCATGGGGTCCAGAATCTTACTCCAGCTATTGACCTGAGCTCAAGGTGCATCCCCTGTGTGTGCCTGTTGGGTTTGATAGGGTTTTGTGTGTGGCATGGGGTAGGTCAACTCTCTTTGCGCACTGGTTCTGGTGGCATGGTGGGGGCAGGCTGCCCTCCGTCCGCGTCTAGCAGTGCCAGGTGCAAGTGGTGTGGGCAGGGGACAGGGGATGTTTGCTCACCACTGGAATCAAGTCAGAGTGAGAAGGAAAAGATGGCCTCCATTAGCCTAAGCGCCAGCAATGCTAAGGGAGCCCATGCTAACTGCATCTGTCAGTGTTCTGGAGAGTGATGCGGGAGATTCCTGACCCTTTGGCAGATGCTCTGTTAGTAAGTGACTCTCCTTCACATAAAGTCTAGGCTCTTTTCAAACTGGGTCCCAGGGCAAATGGGTCTCTATATGAGCACTTTAAATGCAACATCTTCATTCATGATAACCTTATGTTTCTTCTGAACAGCAGATCCATTGGTTTTCAAAGCCAGACACTTTGAGGGCTCATCTCTCAGGTGCAGGTCCCAGGGATTCAGGTGGGTGGTGTGTGAGAAGCTCCATTTTATGTATGTAAGTACTTGTTTATTTTTGACATCCCTCAAGATTGTGAGTTGCTACTCTGGGGTTGGGGGAGGTGGGGTTGATAAGTATGTGTCTCTGCTTCTCCTACACATCATCATGTGGCCTTTTTATCCTTAATTTTATAGCAAGTGCTAGATGCTCAGGTTTTTTTCAGAGGGATTTGTTTCACGCATGACTATATTTGTTGTATCTGTGAAAGGAGGTGAGTTCAGGATCTTTCTATACAGCCATCTTGAAGTGCCTCACGATCTTAGTTTTGAAGATTGGAAAATGAAAATATCACTTACTGAGGAAACTGGAGACTGCAGGTACGGATTGTTATAATCATTACTTGAATTTTGTGACTCATGGCTAAACAATTTACCAGGCAATGCAAAAAAGATCCCTTAAGTTTCCCCCAGACTACCATGGACACAGAGTCTCAGAGTCATGCTGAATAAATATGGTTTAAAAAAGACTGACAATAAAAAGCACCAGTCATTAAAGAGAGTGTGATTAAGATATCTGGGGAAATAAACAGTTTGGCAGCTGCTGGCAGTAATGCCTTTGTTACTATTTTCTCATGTCTTCTTAAGAATGAGATGTCAGCGTGTTTGACAGCTTCCTCTAGTAACTAACTGCTCAGGGAACTATGTAGACTTGGGGAGACAGACAGTCAAAGACTTCCCCTCTTTTCATTCCATTCATTCCTCCCTCCCACCTTCCTTGTTGTAATTCTACCAAGGGGCCCCTTCGATATTGTTAAACTGAAATGTCGGTCATTCATCTCTGTTAGTTCCAAAGAACTTGGACTTTAGATTCAGAACACAATTAGAGTGCCCGATGAACTATGGACTGAGGTTCGTAACTTTGTATAGGAGACAGGGATCAAGAACATCCCCATGGAAAAGAAATACAAAAAAGCAAAATGGCTGTCTGGGAAGGCCTTGCAAATAGCTGTGAAAAGAAGAGAAGCAAAAAGCAAAGGAGAAAAGGAAAGATATAAGCATCTGAATGCAGAGTTCCAATGAAGATAGACTTCCTTAGCGATCAACGCAAAGAAATAGAGGAAAAGAACAGAATGGGAAAGACTAGAGATCTCTTCAAGAAAATTAGAGATACCAAGGGAACATTTCATGCAAAGATGGGCTCAGTATGGTATGGACTTAACAGAAGCAGAAGATATTAAGAAGAGGTGGCAAGAATACACAGAAGAACTGTACAAAAAAGATCTTCACGACACAGATAATCACGATGGTATGATCACTGGCCTAGAGCCAGACATCCTGGAATGTGAAGTCAAGTGGGCCTTAGAAATCACCACTACAACCAAAGCTAGTGGAGGTGATGGAATTTCAGTTGAGCTATTTCAAATCTTGAAAGGTGATGCTGTGAAAGTGCTGCACTCAATATGTCAGCAAACTTAGAAAACTCAGCAGTGGCCACAGGACTGGAAAAGGTCAGTTTTTGTCCAGTCCCAAAGAAAGGCAATGCCAAAGAATGCTCAAGCTACCGCACAATTGCCCTCATCTCACACGCTAGTAAAGTAATGCTCAAAATTCTCCAAGCCAGGCTTCAGCAATACATGAACCATGTACACCCAGATGTTTAAGCTGGTTGTAGAAAAGGCAGAGGAACCAGAGATCAAATTGCCAACATCTGCTGGATCATGGAAAAAGCAAGAGAGTTCCAGAAAACCATCTATTCCTGCTTTATTGACTATGCTAAAGCCTTTGACTGTGTGGATCACAATAAACTGTGGAAAATTCTGAGAGAGATGGGAATACCAGACCACCTAACCTGCCTCTTGAGAAACTTATATGCAGGTCAGGAGGCAACATTTAGAACTGGACACGGAATAAAAGACTGATTCCAAATAGGAAAAGGAGTATGTCAAGGCTGTACATTGTCACCCTGCTTATTTAACTTATATGCAGAGTACATCATGAGAAACGCTGGACTGGAAGAAGCACAAGCTGGAATCAAGATTGCTGGGAGAAATATCAATAACCTCAGATATGCAGATGACACCACCCTTATGGCAGAAAGTGAAGAGGAACTAAAATGCTTTCACTTTCTTGATGAAAGTGAAAAAGGAGAGTGAAAATGTTGGCTTAAAGTTCAACATTCAGAAAACGAAGATCATGGCATCCGGTCCCATCACTTCATGGGAAATAGATGGGGAAACAGTGGAGACAATGTCAGACTTTATTTTTATGGGCTCCAAAATCACTGCAGATGGTGCTTGCAGCCATGAAATTAAAAAACACTTACTCCTTGGAAGGAAAGTTATGACCAACCTAGATAGCATATTCAAAAGCAGAGACGTTACTTTGCCAACAAAGGTCCGTCTAGTTAAGGCTATGGTTTTTCCTGTGGTCATGTATGAATGTGAGAGTTGGACTGAGAAGAAAGGTGAGTGCCGAAGAATTGATGCTTTTGAACTGTGGTGTTGGAGAAGACTCTTGAGAGTCCCTTGGACTGCAAGGAGATCCAACCAGTCCTTTCTAAAGGCGATCAGCCCTGGGTGTTCTTTGGAAGGAATGATGCTAAAGCTGAAACTCCAGTACTTTGGCCACCTCATGCGAAGAGTTGACTCATTGGAAAAGACTCTGATGCTGGGAGGGATTGGGGGCAGGAGGGGAAGGAGACGATCGAGGATGAGATGGCAGGATGGCATTACCGACTCGATGGACATGAGTTGAGTGAACTCCGGGAGATGGTGATGGACAGGGAGGCCTGGTGTGCTGCGATTCATGGGATTACAGTCAGACACGACTGAGCGACTGAACTGAACTGAAGGCTAAATTAGTTTTTGGTTATAACACACACACACACATACTATGTGTGTGTGTATATATATGTTGTTTTACCAAAGTCTCTCTCCATGTCTCTCTCTCTCTCTCTATATATATATACACATATATAAACACATAGTTATACAGATATAAACATATGTATATACACATATATTCTGTTTGACCAAAGAAATATTTGTTTTACTATGTGCAGTGATAGCTTATCAATTTGTTTTATAAGCAAATATAATTTTAAGAAGGACTTTTAGTATATAAAATTATACCTGCAAAGTATATTTAAGTTTTTTATCACTGTTATTAAAAATAGCTTAAATTCAAATAATTAGAATATAGAAAGAAAATAATGCAACTTGAAGTTTATACATTGATTTAGTAGATGATAACACATTCTTTACATTCCCATTTGTTCTTATATCAGATATAACACTTATGTGACAAGATTTAGGCTGATTAATTTTCTAATAATAATTTTCTATTTACTATTAAGTTTAGTTTGCTGCATACACAGTAGATTTGCACTATACCTGAAGAACTCTAAGTCTGGAACACCCAAATCTCTTGTAATTTGCAGAAAGCAAACCTGTCTGAACTTTGCCACAGTGGGAGACATTATCTTTATTTTCTTGGGAAGGAGACAAACCTGTCTTGTGCTCTACACTGTATCCCTCAACGTGATTTGTATGCTTATCTCTTGGAGGGAAAAGAGGTAGCAGTGTTAGTCACTCAGTCGTGTCTGACTCTTTGTGACTGCGTGGACTGTAGCCTACCAGGCTCCTCTGTTCATGGGATTCTCCAGACAGGAAAACTGGAGTGGGTTGCCATTCCCTTTTCTAGGGGATTGTCCCAACCTGGGGCTCGAATCCGGGTCTCCTGCATTGCCAGCAGATTCTTTACTGTCTGAGCTACAGGGACAGTCTGGAACAAAAGCAACCATTGTCCAAGAGACATGGAGAAAAACCGGAGACCCACGGAGGTTTGTCTCCCAGTGTGTTATTTCCTTTTCTTTGTTCAATCTTTCAAAATGCACCCACATTCTACTCCTTCATTCTTTCTTGATTCCACCAAATAAGTCTATTTTTCTCCTTTTAACTCTGTTGCATTTTGTGTTTCTCATTTAACACGCTTATTGATTTGTAATTTTCCTTTGTTTCTGTAATTCTTTATCACACTATACTCTATGGCTTGAACTTCTCTTGATAGTAGGGGCTATATTTTATTAATTCTTATATCTCTTACATGAGATAATGCATACTTTACTTATTTCTTATTTCTTTTGGAAACTGTTTTGCTAACAGGGTATGGCAGAGAATTCTTTCTTATGAATCAGAAAAGCAATAAGCTTATAGTGAGACATGGTCAACAGACCAGGATACCAAAAACACCTACAATGCCTTTTAAACGTACAGTTTACTTAGTCAAATGACATCCCTGAAATATTCAAAATAAGAGTTATCTCATATAGTGCAACTGTAATGAAAATCTAGGTTGTTCTATAATTATAATATGTATTACAGTTAATGATATGACAAGCATTTCTCCTTCCACCATTGCTGCTACTACCATGTAATACTGCTTCAATCACTTCTTACTATTGTCACCATTACTGTGCAAGTATTCTATCGTTTGCTAGAATGTATGTTAAGCACTTCATAACATTTATTATTTTTTCAGAATTTCAGGACTTAAGGATTATATCATCCTGATTTTCAGATAAAGAAATCTAGGCTTCTAGAGTTATCTTCCCAAATTCACATAGCAAGTAGTTCAGTTGAGACTCAAAATTCTTTTATTTAATGCTAAAGCCTGAATTGCTAATAATTTTGCTATTGTATCAGCCTGTGAAGAACTTATAGAGACTCACCAGTAAGTATACTGTCAACCACAAAAGGAACACTCTCTCATGTTAATTATAAGATGTTTTGTAAAATGTATTCAGTTTAGTTCAACAAATTGCAGTAAACTATTCTATTCTCAGTGACCTAGGAGGGAGTGCTCGTGATATGCGACTATAAGTTATCTTAATTCTTTTGTTATTTACAGTTATGTATGTAGAGTATTCATTTATAAACTATCAAAACAATGAGAAAAAAAACTGATTCCTGGAAGAAGTCCTAACCCTGAGATAATAAATAGCATGTACTTTGAGTAGGTTTTTTCCAAATGTCAATCAATGTAGTGATAATTGTAAGATCTTGACACTTGAAGTCAGACTTTGGATTCAAAACAACTTTAAAATGATTTCTGAATTATCACCTGTTGCTCATGGGAAAGGATGATGGAGAACATCACTGGAGACTGTTTTTTGGTGAGTGCTGTCTGGCACCTTAACTAGTGCTCTGATTTATATCATCATTGTTGTGGCATCCTAAACCAAACCTTCTAGTTACATTACCATTCACTGAACCATCATAAATGGAGATAACATTTTTTAATGAAAGAAATTGTGGCCCCTCTCACAGCAAGACATTCTTTTATTCTATTTAGATCTGGGTGATTTTAAAAGTATGAGACAGGTTTTCATCGGATTTGGCTTCGGTTGCTTTTTTTCCTTAATTCAGACTCTCCCACACTGCCAAGTTTTGAAGTTCGCATGTTCAGGTTATTGAGAGTGTTGTTTTTCTGAGTGCAAATAGAGTTCAGGTTTCTTAAAATAGGGAAAATTATTGCTCCCTTCCCCCTCTCCCCTAAAAAAAATGCTATGGTTCAACATTATTTGATTTAGGTCAAAACTAAAAATAAAATTCTTCCAAGTTGTGACTAAACAAGGAAAACTTCTCCTCAAAGTACTTTTAAAAAGTTGCAATTGAGCGTAAAGGAGGTAGATGAAGAATGGTTTTTACTTTAAAAATGTAGTGCTGACCAAGTATCTTCTTTTGGAAAATAACTCCAAGCCCAAACTGCTAAAGCTTTCTAGATCTATGAGCCTCAGTGAAAACCTGATTTTGGTGATTTACAAACCTCAGTCAGCACATCAAGTTTTTAGTTTTCCAGTCTTCAGAATAGGATATTGCTTGCTTTGCACGGATCTTAAGAAAGTAAATTACCAGCACTCTTAGAATGAGAGTATTTGGGGAATACTTTCTCATAAATTTTGTCAGCTTATTTTGAGGGTGCATGTCATGTGGCTTGTGGGATCTTAATTCACAGACCCAGGACTGAATCCCTGCCCCTGCAGTGGACATGAGGACTCCTAACCACCGGATAGCCAGCAAAATCCCAATGTTGTCAGATTTTAGTAGAACTATACTCACAAAACTATTGCAAGGGGGATCAAGCATTTTCATTCCCTTTCAATTTCCTTTTCTGCTGTTCCTTCTTTCCTGAGACTCTAGGATCTGCTGGCTCCCTATTCCTGCATCAGGACCTTCTTATGGTTCATCCTCAACTAATTATATGTAGTTTCAGTATGTCTCCTTCCCTCTAGCTTTTCTATTCATAATTCCCTGTCCCCTATCTTCTTTCTCTAGTACCCCTTCCCAAAATCCACTCAAATATACTTCTTGTATATTTCACTCAGTACTTGTCACTATATATTTATTATGTGCTCTGAGTCAGACACTGTTATAGGCATTAAGGATTTGGAGATATACAAGACAGTGGGTCCTTGCTTTAAAGAAGTTTATATACTAGAGATGATAAACAACCTAAATAAATAACTAAGTATAAAAATGAGAGAGGGTCACTGATTGCAGTGATTACAAAAAAGGAGCCTGCTGTGGAGCTGATGGAGGGTGATGAGGGTTGGTCCCTATGGTGGGATATTAGCATTAGCATATTAGAAAGAAAAGTTGAAGAGAGGCCTCTCTGAGAAATTTTTCTGTTTCAGTTTGAAGGTCAAATAAAAGTCATTGGGTGAAAAGTCAGGGAGAACAAGGCTCCACCTGTTCCAGGACAGTGTGTCCAGAGAACAATCTGCAAGTGGTAGAATGATGTGAAATGGGATGGAAAGGTAGGGAGGAACCTACTTTTAAAAAATGTCCTGGAAACATCATAAGATGTTTGGATTTTGCTCCAAGGGTAAGAAGGTGCTATTGTGAAATCTGCAGTTTGCTCAATTCTGGAGTAATGTTTTGCCTTGACACAGGATGACGTCAAGAGCATGTATTTGTTGACAGTGTAATGCCTTGATAAAGTTAGTGGCTCTACAAGGAAAGAAATTGCAGGCAATATGCAAAGCTATGTCTCACACTAACATGAAAGAAAGACTCTGAGACGTGTTCCTCTACACCCCTTAAGTAGGCAGATACCTACTTTGCCTAAATCTGAGGTGGTGACTTGACATTGTTTTCTTCCCAGAAGCAATACTTGGGGAATAATTTAGGAAATCTGGAAGATGCATTGACCCCATCAGTGACGTCTGCAGTATCCATGTCACTTGAAAGAGTTTGTATAAGCTTCCAAAATGCTTAATTTATTCATTTGGAAGATGTGGTTATCAAATGTCATTCTCAGTATAATGCATTATAGATTGATATCAATCATGTCATAGAAGTAATTAAGAATAAGAAAGTTCTTGTCCTTATGAAACTTTCAACTTAAGATCATCCACATATAAATATAATTAAGAGCAAAGTCTTATTGGAAGTAACTGTTAAGATCAATTACAGTACTTTTTAAATGTTCTATTCTATTTTTACAATTCTTTTCAAGGTTCAACAAACCCATTCACATATCCCATAGTATGAAAGTGAAAGAAAGTGAAAGTCACTCAGTAGCGTCTGACTCTTTGTTACCCCATGGACTATACTGTTTATGGAATTCTCCAGGACAGGATACTGGAGTGGGTAGCGTTCCCTTTTCTAGGAGATCTTCCCAACCCAGGGATCAAAAACCCAGGTCTCCCACAATATAGACAGATTCTTTACCAGCTGAGCCACCAGGGAAGCCCATCCATAGTATAGAACTGATCTATTTTAGTTTATCTCCATACAACCTGTCCTTAAGTAAGGATAAGTGTTAGTCACTCAGTTGTGTTTGATTACTTGTGACCCCATGGACTGTAGCCCTCCAGGCTCCTCTGTACATGGAATTCTCAAGGCAAGAATACTGGAGTGGTTGGCCATTTCCCAGGGGATCTTCCTGACCCAGAGTTTGAACTCGGGTCTCCTGCTTTGCAGGCAGATTCTTAACCACCTGAGCCAATTTTGCCTATTCATTTTTTGGTAAAATAGACAAATAGTATCCACATGAAAAAAAAAAAAAAGAAATAGCATTGGATCCAATGGTGCGTTCTCATAGACTCACCATTTGTGTTGCCACACAGGTCCCATGATCAGTAGAGCTCTATTCTTCTGTTACCATCTTGAAATTCTTGATTATTATTTTCTTAAACGTGTCTTTTATGTGAACTTTGCTTGGGCTATGGAGAACACAGCTTTTTTTTTTTTTTTTTTCCAATTTTCCACTGCCTTTAAAACATTATGCAGCCTGTCCTGGCTGGACCAACTACACACATACCTATAGGCATTGACCCTTAGGAGACATAACTTCCTCTACTTTTTTTATCATCATCAGACCAGGCAACCAGTTTAAATATCAGTTGAGCATCTACAACTCCAAAAGTTTTGAGGTATGAGATAAACGTCCAAGATGGTAAACTGCAAGGAAAATATTTTTCATCATGTAAATTGTGATAAACCTGCTTTAAAATTGTAAACCTTTTCTAAAATTGTGTTGCTTAATACTTATGTCTTTAAAACCAAAGCTGCCAACTAAGGGTCAGTGGGTCAAATTCAGCCTACAATTATGTTTGACCAGCAAACGTAATTTGTTTGACCATAATAGAGATTTACAAAATGTGAATGTGAGTGCTTTTAACTGGGGCCCAGATTCCAGGAAGCCAATGGCTTAAACCATTTAATTGTATTTTGCAAGTCAGTTACACAAAGTGGCTTACCTCTTCTGGTATTTGAGAGCACTAACTGTAGTTCTCAAACTTCAGCATACCCCAGTCAAGACCACCTAATAGGGCTTGTTCAAGCAGATTGCTAACCCCATCCCCAGAGTTCCTGAAACAGTAGGTCTTGGTTAGGACCTGCTGTGTTTTTGTTTAGTTGCTAAGTCATGTCTGACTCTTTTGGGACCCCACGGTCTACAGTCCCCCAGGCTCCTCTGTCCATGGGACTTCCCAGGTAAGAATACTGGAGTGGATTGCCATTCCTGCTCCAGGGCATATTCCTGACCTGGGGAACCAACCCACATCTCCTGAATCCGCAGGTGGATGCTTTACAGCTGAGCCATCATGGGAGCCAGGTGTTAATTTCTCACAAATTTCCAGGGGATCCTGAGGCCTCTAACCCAGAAAACAGAGACTGAGAACCACTAGTTTAAAATAGCAATTCCATTCCTGCTACTTGCTTTTAACTATAATGAACTTCAGCTGACTCAGTCATGAATGAGATTATGTAAATAAAGCATACTTTAATTATTGTCTACTTTAATTATTTAATGTATACTTTAATTATTCAAGCTAATTGCATAAAAAGTATAGCTATGAGAGCACACACTAGCTGAAGCAATTAAAGAGTTTGCCAATTTTTTTCTCTCCTAAAGAGAGAATGATCTTGCTCTTGCCTAGTCATATCACAATCTCATTTCCACGTTCTCCAATTTTTTTTACCAACATGAGCTGCTGCTTTCTCCCAAATAGTCAAACAGTTTTAAAATCATTCAGTTTAAAATGCTGTAAAGTTTGGTCACCCTCTGTAAATGTCAAAAGCAATGAGCTAGCGCAACAAGATGGTTGGGACTGCTGATGATCCATTCACATTGGACAGACTCTTATCCAACTGTCAAGGAGTTATAAATGCCCTGATCCCACAATGCCAAGATTTTCCCAGATATTTAAGAAACTAGCAATATCCTATGCTTAGATGCAGTTCTAAGCTGGGAGTTGTGTAACTCTAAATGTTCTAATGGAATGTAGGATTCACCCTGAAGTCATTTTCTTCTTGGTCTCCTCTTTGAGACTTGAGTGTCCTGTCATTCAAACAAGGTTGCTTTGTGATCATGATCAGCCATCAGCTTCAAACCCACACCTTTTAGAGGATACATGATATGGCAGTGTGGTGACTGAACTGGTTTTTCTGAAGCTAATACCTTCCAAAACCCTCTTTATGTCTACTTTCCATTTGTTTAATAACTTTGTTTGGGTAATGGAATGAGAGATTACTGAAACAAAATTAGCATCTCAATTTTACTTTTTGTTTCCATTTCTTTTTGTGTGTGTGTGGTCAGTCAAGGGGAGTTATTAATATGCTTTTGTTTGACACACCAGTGGAATTTTCTTGAAGGCTTGCTTTTAATGGGTTCATTAATTTTACTTATGATTTTAACCATCATCAGCCATAACTACAGTTCATTTAGTTTCTATATATTGGATCATCCACTTTCCATAATAAAGGGAGATTTTGAGAATATGAATAAGTTAAGTCCACAATCCTGTAATTATGTACATGCCTGTCTAATCCCCTAGACAGCAAATATCTTGAGCTGGGGACTATGTCTCATTTATCTTTGTTCCCTACAGTAATAAACATATAGTTGCTGTGTATTATGGTAGAGATTCAATACAGGTAGGTTAAATATTAATAGAAATGAATATTCCAACCCCCTACCCTATGCCTCCACCACACACATGCACAGCTTTTTGCTTTCATGTCTCATTTATTAAGAAAGGATGATAGTTTCTACCTCACCGTTTTCTCAAAAAAGACTGAATAAAATAATATATGTGAGCACTTAGATCCATGCCATGTAATAAAAGACCACTTGATTTATTTTGGCTTTTAGCCTTCCTGATTATTATTGGTATTAATGGTTTCAAGCTCTCCTAAGGTAAATGCTTTAATGAAAGGGTCATTTTACTGATTAAATTGAACTGAATTACCTTCTATCTTTCTTTCTTCTGTTCTATGTTCTGTTAGTTCTTTCATATTTTTAAAATTCAGATTGACTGTAAATTCTGACATCAACAAAAAACTATCTAATCTGCAGTATAGTTCCAGGGATATAAAATTAATATAGACCAAAAAGAGAGTTGAACAATAAATACAGAATACACCCTCTTCTTGAAAGAAAATTTCCTCTCTGAAGTGAAGGAGTCATGTTTGTCCCTAATGGTAGCTGGACTTAGCCTGCACTGTAGCCTGAAAGAGGACAACTTGCTGTCTAAAGTCATATTTTAGTCAGTATTTGTGTTCATCTCTACTGCATATCATATTAATACATGATATTACACTAAACTTCCTTTTCTCTGAGGGTTTAGTCACAAGATAATACCAGAAGAGGAATCAGAAGACAGGATGTTTTCTACTCTCCCTTTTTAGTGAACAAATCATTCAGTATTTTTCTAGCTACCAATCACCTCACTTGCAGAGTGATCTCTATCATAGACATAATGTTGGCCACAGGGACTGGCACATTTCTTTGCAAGACTGCCCAAAAGGCTACCTATGTTGTGCACTGCACATCTTGGAGGTGCAATTCACAGACATCTACAACAGGGCTATTTCTTCCACCCCTTTTCATCCAGGAAGAACTGAGTGAAGCAAACAGATACAGGAGCCTTTGATAGTTATGCTTTCCTCTCCCTGACATGCAGAAGCATAGACTATTACATCAATTATTTGTGCACACTACCAAAAGCAACCAAGGGAACAAGGAGGGCATTAACCATATTTACTCAATTTATTTCTATTCTCCCCACTTAATCTTTAAATAGACTGCTGCTGCTGCTGCTAAGTTGCTTCAGTAGTGTCCAACTCTGTGCGACCCCATAGACAGCAGCCCACCAGGCTCCCCCATCTCTGGGATTCTCCAGGCAAGAACACTGGAGTGGGTTGCCATTTCCTTCTCCAATGCAGGAAAGTGAAAAGTGAAAGTGAAGTCGCTCAGTTACGTCCGACTCTTAGCGACCCCGTGGACTGCAGCCCACCAGGCTCCTCCATCCACGGGATTTTTCAAGCAAGAGTACTAGCTTTCTGAAATTCCTTAGAACTGAGAATTTGGATGTAGCCATAAAGACTGTTTAGAACAAGATTATAAAACTAAAAATATTATCAAAAGTTCTCAAGCTCTCAAGCTCTCATTCACTTAAACACAGTACTTTTTTTTTTTTTTTTTGCAGAAGGAGTGCAATCAGTCACCTTTTCATGAAAAATACATTGAGCAGATCCAAGAAAGTCATTTCTACGTGTTAGCTGCTTCACATATAGGAGAATGTGGGGCTGCTGTGTAAACCCAAACCAGCACAGCTGTTAGCAATAAGGGGCAGTCTATGGAATTCAGGACTGAGGCCAGATTTGCCTCTGTAGCACATGTTTTTTTAAAGCACACAATTCCATATTTCACTTCTTGATTTCGTGGAGCTCAGACATTATTACAGAAAAAAAAAAAGCATCACAAACTCTTGCTATTCATTGGAATGTTGCCAATGGAAATTAATGGGCTATTCTGTAATTATGGAATCCTCTCAATTAATTATTGGGTGCTCTGGGATTTCATACCAGAGACCCATATGGCTGTAGAATCCTAAAATTGGTAAAAGCCGTAGACATCATTTCATTTGTATCTGACCCAGTGTAAGCCAGCTCCCCACTTCTCATGGCCCCTGTCATGACCAAGACATCTGTTATCAGTGTCCGCCTTCTAATTCTGTGCCTGACTCCTCATGCCTGGGAGTGAGACTGTTCTTTGCTGTTCACACTGTTCTTAATGACATGGAAGCAGCACTGAGGCTGGGACCCCAGTCTGACCCCACTGCACCATGCTGGCTGCACTGCTTTTATTCATTTCTAGGCTCAGAAAAACCCATGGAGTGTGAGATCTGACTTCCCTAGTCAGACTAAAGAGACTGGGACTGAGAACCTAACAGTGTAAGAGACATTAGCAGCCTTCGGTGTAAATTTTCACTAGTTTGGAAAAAATTGGAACAAGCCAGCTGATATGTTCTTTTTCTTTAAAAAGAAAATTATTTATTTTCGGCTGTGCTGGGGCTTCTTCAAGTGTGCGGACTTCTCATTGCGGTGGCTTCTCTCATTGTGGAGCATAGGCTCCAGGACTCAGGGGGTTTAGTAGTTGTGTCTCATGAGCTTCAGAGTGCAGGCTCAGTAGTTGGGGTGCATGGGCTTAGTTACCCCAGGGATGTGGAATCTTCCCAGACCAGGAATGGAACTAGTGTCCCATGCATTGCAAGACAGATTCTTAACCACTGGAGCACAGGGAAGCCCTGGCCCCCTTTTTTAACCACATTGTGTTCTGAAAACTATAGATATGACCTTCTTGGAGATACACTTCACATCTTGTTCTTGTTGTTCTTGCTCTCTTAGTCCTGTCGGAGTCTTTGCCATCCCATGGACCACAGCAAACCAGGCCTCCCTGCCCTTCACTACTTCCTGGAGCTTGTTCAAACTCATGTCCGTTGAGTCGGTGATGCTATCCAAAAATCTCATCCTCTGTTGTCCCCTTCTCCTCCTGCCTTCCATCTTTCCCAACATCAAAGTCTTTTCCAATGAGTCAGCTCTTGGCATCAGGTGGCCAAAGTATTGGAGTTTCAGCTTCAACATCAGTCCTTCTAATGAATAATATTCAGGGTTGATTTCCTTTAAGATTGACTGGTTTGATCTCCTTGCAGTCTAAGGGATTCTCAAGAGTCTTCTCCAATACCACAGTTCAAAAGCATCAATTCTTTGGTGTTTAGCCTTATTTAGGGTCCAACTGTCATATCCATACATGACTACTGGAAAGGTCATAGCTTTGACTATATGAACCTTTGTCAGCAAGGTAATGTCTCTAGTTTTTAATACATAGTATAGGTTTGTCATAGCTTTTCTTCCAAGGAGAAAGCGTCTTTTCATTTTATGGCTATAGTCACCATCTGCAATGATTTTGGAGCCTAAGAAAATAAAGTCTGTCATTGCTTCCATTGTTTCCCAGTTACTTGCCATGAAGTGATGCGACCAATGCCAAGATCTTAGTTTTCTGAATGTTGAATTTTAAGCCAGTTTTTTCATTCTACTCTTTCACCTTTATCAAGAGACCCTTTAATTCCTCTTCACTTTATGCCATAAGGGTGGTGTCATCTGCATATCTGAGGTTATTGATATTTTTCAAGTCTAAGCCACAAATACCTCTCTTTAAAAGCTTTGGCCAATTCAACAATTTACCACCTTTTAAAGATTTCCTTCCTTTTCTGCCATGTCTTTCTTCATCCCTTACTCCTGCGGTTCTCATATGGCGCCTCCCACCTGTCATCCCAGACCCCAAAACATTAGTGTGTAATCTTCATATTAGGCTCTGTTTTTAGAACCTGAGTTAAGCCATGTGTCAAACTCTTTGTTCACAGAAGAGGAAATGGAGACTCGGAGCAATTAAATTACTTTTCCATGGTCAAAGAGTGTAAAGCACATTTTTTTAAACTTAATTTCCTTTGCTCTCCCTTATCAAATGTCAATGATAAAACTAACATATCTACAGCCAACTTAAGCAATCCTCCCCTCCCCCACTGCCTTCCTGCCCCTTATGATTCATGCTGATCATTCTCTTTGTTAAATAAAACACACACTTTATTTTGCTGCTATTTGCATACTTTCATCTCATAATTTCTGATAGAATATGCTTTATCTCCTTGCGAACTAGTCAGTTCCCTGAGAGTAGGAGGCTCATTTTGATTTTATTATTCCCTAGAGTTCTGCATATACCAATGACTTTCTAGGAGGTTTTATGAAGAGCTCTGCCACAGCTAAAGAGGAATGCTTCTTTCTGCTGGGGACTTTAACAATAACAGCCAGACTCCCGAGAAACCCTCCACCACAACCTGTTAAAAGTACTATTGACAAATCCCTCTTATTGTCTTCTATTCCCTGCTTTCCCTCCTTATGGGCTATATCAACACCCTACCCCATCATTCATCCTACCTCATGTTTCTCACAACTAAAATGATAACTACTATTGTGATTTAATTAAGTAGTATCCCAGATCAATGTTTTGTGTCAGCTGCAGTATCTTTATTAAAGCAGATTCACACAGCCTCTGGTGTGGCTATTGATATAATGAATGTATTCTTTTCAAAGTCACTGGAAAGCAGATTAGAAATAATTCACAACTAATAATTAATGGTGTTTATCCACTGTCTTGGGCTTCCCTAGTGGTTTAGATGGTAAATAATCCACCTGAAATGCAGGAGATGCAGCTTCGATCCCTGGGTTGGGAAGATCCCCTGGAGGACAAAACTGCAACCCACTCCAGTGTTCTTGGCAGTAGAATCCCATGGACAGAGGAGCCTAACAGACTACAGTCCATGGGATCAAAAAAAGTTTGATAAGGACTGTAGCAACTTAGCAATCAGGCAGACACCCACTGTCTTGCTCCAGTGCTATTAAATCTCCCAATCTTGGTCGCAATATAGAGCCCTAAAATGCCTTGGTCCATCTAGATATTCTGCAGAACCCTCATTGGTCCACAGTATTGATGACATCACGTTGATTGGAACTGATAGGAGGTAATATCAATTCTGGTTGCTTTGGAAGAAAATGTGCACTCCAGAGGATGAAAAACAAATTCTAAAGCAGTCAGCCTACTATACTGGTGTTATTTTAGACTCCTGTTGTTTGGAAATCAGACTTTGAAGACAGTGATACACCTTTTAACATAAAGGACAAGTTATTGAGCTTTGCGTCTCCTTCCACTAAAACAGAAGTGCAAAGTTGACAGATTTCAAGTCCACATTTAGGGACATTACTCCAACCCATTTATCAAGTGATGTGGAAAGTCTCTAGTTGTAAGTGGCAGCGCAGAGAAAGATATGGCTTGGTGGCCACTATAAGGAGCTATGCCTATAAGACCATAAGATCCAGTAGACCCCATGCTTCTAGAGGTCTCTGTAATTTCAGACAAAAAATGTCAGGTGAAGTCTCTGGCAAACTTCAAAAGGAGCCCTGTAATGACAGTTTCTAGTCACCTGGAGCAAGTTCCTTGATGGCTCAGCAGGTAAAGTGTGTGTCTGTGAGGCAGGAGATACAGGAGATGCAGGTTTGATCCCTGGGTCAGGAAGATCACTGGGAGGAGGAAATGGCAACCCACTTCAATATTCCTGCATGAAAAATCCCATGGACAGAGCACCCTGGCTACAGTCCACAGGGTAGCAAAGGATAGGACGTGACTGAGAAAGAGCACTCCAGAGCAAGTTTGTGACATCTGCAGCGGGGAAGTACACATATTTTATAAAGCATGGATGTGAGAGTTGGACTGTGAAGAAGGCTGAGCGCCGAAGAATTGATGCTTTTGAACTGTGGTGTTGAAGACTCTTGAGAGTCCCTTGGACTGCAAGGAGATCCAACCAGTCCATTCTGAAGGAGATCAACCCTGGGATTTCTTTGGAAGGAATGATGCTAAAGCTGAAACTCCTGTACTTTGGCCACCTCATGCAAAGAGCTGACTCATTGGAAAAGACTCTGATGCTGGGAGGGATTGGGGTCAGGAGGAGAAGGGGATGACAGAGGATGAGATAGCTGGATGGCATCACTGACTCGATGGACGTGAGTCTGAGTGAACTCCGGGAGTTGGTAATGGACAGGGAGGCCTGACGTGCTGCAGTTCATGGGGTCGCAAAGAGTCGGACATGACTGAGTGACTGAATTGAACTGAACTGGACATACTACTGAGCACTGATAAAGACAGTGCATACAACGCTGATGCCAAGTAACTCTGTGACCAAACTATCCAACAGGACTTGCATGCTTTCAGAGTCCTCAAGTCATTAGTCTGGGCAACATAGAGAGCTGATGATTACTGGTGATTATTTGTTGGTAACTGAAAAAAAAACCAGAAAACTAAAAATGAGAATTAATGAATTTTTTCCTCTTCATGTCTGGAGAAAAAAACAAGATTTCTTATACATATTTGAAATTTGAAGCTCTAGTGAGAGATATGAGGCGACTAGGCTTTTTTTTTTTTTTTTTGTGAAAGTATAATGTGCTAAAATAGAAGGACATCCTTCCCATATTGTTGGTGGAAATGTAAATTGGTGCAGCCACTATGGAGAACAATATGGAAGTTTCTTAAAAGACTGAAAATAGAGTTACCATATTATCTAGCAATCTCGATCTTGGATATATATTTGGGAAAAAAAACTTCTAATTAAAAATTATATATATACATATATATATATATATATATATATATATACACCCCTCAATATTCAGAACTGCACTATTTACAATAGCTGAGTCATGGAAACTACCTGAATGTTTATTGACAGATGACTAGATAAAGAAGTACATATACACAATAGAATATTACTCAGGAAAAAAAAAGGAATGAAATACTTCCATTTGCAGCAACATAAATTGGCCTGCTGCTAAGTCACTTCAGTCGTGTCTGACTTTGTGTGACCCCACAGACGGCAGCCCACCAGGCTCCCCTGTCCCTGGGAATCTCCAGGCAAGAACACTGGAGTGGGTTGCCATTTCCTTCTCCAATGCATGAAAGTGAAAAGCGAAAGTGAAGTCGCTCAGTCGTGCCTGACTCTTAGCAACCCCATGGACTGCAGCCCACCAGGCTCCTCCATCCATGGGATTTTCCAGGCAAGAGAACTGGAGTGGGGTGCCATTGCCTTCTCCGGAATATTACTCAGGAAAAAAAAAAAAGAATGAAATACTTCCATTTGCAGCAACATAAATTGGCCTAGAAATTACATATTAAGTGAAGTAACCCAGACAATTTTTGTTATTGTTCAGTCACTCAATTTTGTCTGACTCTCTGCCACCCCATGGATTGCATCAAACCAGGCTTCCCTGTGTTTCACTATCACCCAGAGTTTGCTCAAACTCATGTCCATTGATTCTATGATGCCATCCAACCATCTCATACTCTGTCATCCCCTTCTCCTTCTGACTGAAGTTCTTCCCAGCATCCGGGTCTTTTCCAATGAGTCAGTACTTCACATCAGGTAGCCAAAGGATTGGAGCTTCAGCTTCAGCATCAGTCCTTCGAATGAATACTCAAGGTTGATTTCCTTTAGGATGGACTGATTTGATCTCCTTGCAGTCCAAGGGACTCTCAAGAGTCTTCTCCAGCCCTACAGTTCAAAAGCATCCATTCTTCAGCACTCTGCCTTCTTTAAAGGTCCAATTCTCACATCTGTACATGGCTACTGGGAAAACCATAGCTTTGACTATATGAACCTTTGTCAGCAAACTGATGTCTCTGCTTTTTAATAGGCTGCTTAGGTTTGTTATAGCTTTCCTTCCAAGGAACAAGCATCTTTTAATTTCATGGCTGCAGTCACTATCTGCAGTGATTTTGGAGCCCAAGAATATAAAGTTTGTTTCTGTTTCCAGTTCTTTCTTCCATCTATTTGCCATGAAGTATATTGACAGGCAGGTTTTTTACTGCTAGTGCCACCTAGGAAGTCCATATGTATCACATCTGCTTGATATTCTGGAAAACTTAATGTTTTCATGATCTATGAGCTGAATGCTTGCACATTTTTTTTTTTTTTTTAGTTTTAGATAGATACTTTTTATTAGGTTCAAACATATCTTCCTATTTCTTTTTTTTTTAAATTTTTAAAAAAATTTTTATTTTTACTTTATTTTACTTTACAATACTGTATTGGTTTTGCCATACATTGACATGAATCCACCACGGGTGTACATGCGTTCCCAAACATGAACCCGCCTCCCACCTCCCTCCCCATAACATCTCTCTGGGTCATCCTGGTGCACCAGCCCCAAGCATGCTGTATCCTGCATCGGACATAGACTGGCGATTCGTTTCTTACATGATAGTATAAGGAGTCAATTTTTTTCATTTAATACTTTGGGAGTGAACGCTGGAGGTTTTGCATATATAACCTTACTTCAGGTTGTTTGAGAGACACCTCAGGGGTCCTAAGGAAGACACACAATTGAATGAATGTGCCATAAAAACTGAGGACTATTGAGTAACAAGGGCTTCCCTGGTGGCTCAGAAGGTAAAAGCATCTGCCTGCAATGCTGGAGACTTGGGTTCGATACCTAGGTGGGAAAGATCCCCTGGAAAGGAAATGGCAACCCATTTCAATATTCTTACTTGGAAAATCCCATGAATGGAGGAGTCTGGTGGGCTACAGTCCATGGGGTCACAAAGAGTTGGACACGACTGAGCGACTTCACTATTGAGCAACAGAAGTGAAATTGAAAGTTGTATTGGTAATTCAGTTGTATTGTGTGATGATCACAGATGCTTTTCTTGTTAACATTCAGTCCATTGAGCTCTGCTTAATTAATTTATTCTGCTTAAAATGGAGAAAAGCAAATGCAGATAGGAAATAGACCATTAAAAACTAAAAATGCCTCTAATTGTTATCCACTTAATTTGGTAATTAAATCACATAGGTAATTTAAATGTTAAAGAAAAGAAACAAGTGAAATTGTGCACTGTTCTTCAATAAAACAGCACATTTATTTACTAACTAACTTACTTTGAAAGAACTTGCTTTGAATTTAATCAACTCTGCTGCTGCTGCTTGGAGAAGGCAATGGCGCCCCGCTCCAGTACTCTTGCCTGGAAAATCCCATGGACGGAGGAGCCTGGTGGGCAGATGCTGCTGATGCTGCTAAGTCGCTTCAGTCGTGCCCGACTCTGTGCGACCCCAAAGACGGCTGCCTATGAGGCTCCTCCATCCCTGGGATTCTCCAGGCAAGAACACTGGAGTGGGTTGCCATTTCCTTCTCCAATGCAGGAAAGTGAAAAGCGAAAGTGAAGTCGCTTAGTCGTGTCCGACTCTTAGCGACCCCATGGACTGCAGCCTACCAGGCTCCTCCGCCCATGGGATTTTCCAGGCAAGAGTACTAGAGCGGGGTGCCATTGCCTTCTCCGTTAATCTGCTCTACCACTGAGGAAACAGCCAAAACTCAAAGACTACATAGCACTGACCAGTCAAAATTGTTTCCTGAAACAGGATAATCCCCATTCCTTGTAAAGCTAATTATACATGATTCAGTATATCTATTTTACATGATGTTTCCTGTTAAAATATTTATTATATCATATGTCAAATGATCTATTTCACAATATAATCAAATGATTTTACAGTCTGTACCGGGAATTGGCAAACTTTGTCCCATGAACTGGCCAATTCCCTTTTGTAAATAAAGTTTTATTGGAACACTGCCACTTTCATTTGCTTACATATTGGCCATGGTTACTCTCATATTACAACAGCATAGTTGATTAGTTGCATAGTTGATTGCAACCAGTATGATCAACTCATGAAGTCTAAAATATTTACCATCTGTCCTTTTACAGAAAAGCTTGCAGACTCCTATTCTAGTAAATAAAATACAAAGTAACATATGGTATGATTCATTACTTACTTTATATACATAACTGCATCATATTTTAAACTACCAAGTAGTAGCTGCTTTAGAAATCTTTCTATCTTCCTAATAGATTTGGAACCATTTCTTGTTTTCATTTAAAGCATCTGTAAAAAGCAACTGTGGAAAAATCTGAAAGAGATGGGAATACCTCCTGAGAAATCTGTATGCAGGTCAAGAAAACAGTTAAAACTGGACATGGAACAACAGACTGGTTCCAAATTTGGAAAGGAGTATGTCAAGGCTGTATATGGTAACCCTGCTTATTTAACTTAAATGCAGAGTACATCATGAGAAATGCCAGGGTAGATGAAGCACAAGCTGGAATCAAGATAGCTGGGAGAAATATCAATAACCTCAGATATGCAGATGACACCACCCTTATGGCAGAAAGCGAAGAACTAAAGAGCCTTTTGATGAAAGTGAACGAGGAGAGTGAAAAAGCTGGCTTAAATTCTACATTCACAAAACTAAGATCATGGCATCCAGTTCCATCACTTCATGGCAAATAGATGGGGAAACAATGGAAACAGTGACAGACTTTATTTTTTGAGGCTCCCAAATCACTGCAGATGGTGACTGCTGCCATGAAATAAAAAGACACTTACTCCTTGGAAGAAAAGCTATGACTAACCTAGACATCATATTCAAAAGCAGAGACATTACTTTAGCAACAAAGGTCTATCTAGTAAGAGTTATGGCTTTTCCAGTAGTCAGGTATGGATGTGAGTAAAGAAAGCTGAGTGCCAAAAAACTGATGCTTTTTAAATGTGATGTTGAAGACTCTTAAGAGTTCTTTGGACTGCAAGGAGATCCAACCAGTCAATCCTAAAGGAAATTAGTCCTGAATATCCATTGGAAGGGTTGATGTTGAAGCGGAGACTCCAATACTTTGGGCACTTGATACAAAAACTGACTCATTTGAAAAGGCTCTGAAGCTGGGAAAGATTGAAGGTGGGAGGAGAAGGGGATGACAGGATGAGATGCTTGGATGGCATCACTGACTTGATGGGCATGGGTTTGAGTAAGCCCTGGGAATTGGTAATGGACAGGGAGGCCTGGCATGCTGCAGGCCATGGGGTCACAAAGAGTTGGACATGACTGAGTGACTGAATTGAACTAAGAAAGTCATATTGTCTTTCATTTCTTTCTTTCCTTCCTTCTCTCTCTTAGTTTCTTTTTTAACTTTCTTACTTTCACTTTTTCACTTTCAGTACCTCTTTGGCAACTGTGGAGAAGATTCTAATAATAGCTAAGATTGCCCAGTTCCTGCTGCTAAATTGAGACCTGCTCTGTGTTCCTGAGAAGCTTTCAGAAGGATTTTGAAGGAGACCCTACCTGGTGATGCAGAATCTTCGTGTTGTGACTTTGAATCCTCTCAGGATAAATTTCAAAGGAGATTAATACAAATAGTTTCCATACTTTAAAATGAAGTGAAAATTTAACCTATTAAAATAATTTACCTAAATTATTTGAAATAAATGCATTTGTATTTATTAAGTCTATAATATAAAAATACAAGATAAATTATATAGTATATAATTTATATAATAATAAGTTATAAAATAGCTATTTTAATAATGAACAGATAAGGCATTTCTGTAGAAAGGATCATTTAGCACTCTTGGACCAAGACAACGTGTTATAAATACAACCCCAAAAAGCTGTATCTATGAGTGTGTTGTTATTTTGTTTTGTTTTCCCTCTTTGTCTTTGGCTGTAAGCATGCATTAGAGCCTTTGCATGTGGATAAAATTTTTTAAAAAGTCAATTGGCTAGTGGAAGTTGTGGGGGTTAGAAAATTTGATCTTGCCAAAGAGAGCTGCTCAGAAAAGAAGAGAATCGCAGTGGGGGTTCATTTTAAGAGGTGGTACAAAGGTTTCAGAGTTAATTCTGGGAACAGTCAGAATGGGGTAGGTCAACCAATTCTGCGGGTGGATCATTATAGACAGGAATTCAGTCAGTATGCATGAGGTCAGAATTCTGGGAGGTCTGTCCATGCAGGGAAAAAAAAAAAAATACCAACAAGTAGGTTTGAATAGGCAGGATTTGGGTCCCTGGGTGGCACTTGGAAAGAAGAGCAAAATTATATATTTAGGAATTGGTTTTCCCATCACATGGATGGAGTCTCAGTGCAGGAGTCCAGCTTACAGAGGAAATGGAATACTACTGGGTGAAGTGGCAATTTTTTGTATTTCTGAAAGAACATCAGGTGATTGTTCTGAGCCATCAGGAAGTTAATGAATGATGGTAAATTGAGGACTGACCACTGACAAAGGTACCTTGAGCATGAAAGACAGATCTATATTAGGGCAATTGAGCCAGGTGGCTCAGTGGTAAAGAATCCACCTGTCAATGCAAGCGATGCGAGTTGAATCCCTGGGTCCGGAAGATCCCCTGGAAGAGGAAATGGCAACCCACTCCAGTGTTCTTACCTGGGAAATACCATGGACAGAGGAGCCTGGCAGGCTCTGGTCCATGGGATCACAAAGGGTTGGACATGACTGAAGTGACTGAGCACCCACTAGGTCCTAGAGCTTGAACTATTTGAACTCCCCTGCCTCTTGCAGAGGATGATAAAATGCTTCTCCCAGAACAGGGCTTACAGCTGTGGCTGATCTAAGCTTTGGAATTAGTCCCAAGACGGAAAACAAGGCAGGGTCTGATATATTCATTGGCACTTCCTTTGGAGCTGTCAAACACATCTGAATAACACAATCTAAACTGCACAACCTGGGAATGGAAGAGTAGTGGGGAGAGTTTGCTGATAGATTTTAAAATATACTTGTTGAACAAAGATATAGTACCTAAAAGGCCCTATCATGAGATTTGTTTTTGGTGAGGGTAGGGGTCATTCTCAGGTCAGAGTCACGTATTGTGAAAACCACCTAATGACTTTGATTTGGCTATCCAATTCTTAACTCTGTGTTTTAGCTTTTAATTTCCAGTTACTGCATCGATTTCGTATTGGATGCTCATTTCAGAGTTTCTAACATAGGAATCTGGAATGTTAGGTTCATGAATCCAGGCAAATTGGAAGTGGTCAAACAAGAGATGCCAAGAGTGAACGTTGACATTCCAGGAATCAGTGAACTAAAATAGACTGGAATGAGTGCATTTAACTCAGATGACCATTATATCTACTACAGTGGGCAGGAATCCCTTAGAAGAAATGGAGTAGCCATCATGGTCAACAAAAGAGTCTGAAATGCAGTACTTGGATGCAGTCTCAAAAACGACAGAATGATCTCTGTTCGTTTCCAAGACAAACCAATATCACAGTAATCCAATTCTATGCCCCAACCAGTAAGGCTGAAGAACCTGAAGTTGAACGGTTCTATGAAGAACTAAAAGACCTTTTAGAACTAACACCCAAAAAAGATGTCCTTTTCATTATAGGGGACTGGAATGCAAAAGTAGGAAGTCAAGAAACACCTAGAGTAACAGGCAAATTTGGCCTTGAAATACAGAATGAAGCAGGGCAAAGTCTAATAGAGTTTTGCTAAGAGAACACATTGGTCATAGCAAACACCCACTTCCAAGACAAGAGAAGACTCTACACATGGACATCAGATTGATTATATTCTTTGCAGCCAAAGATGGAGAAGCTCTATATAGTCAGCAAAAACAAGACCAGGAGCTGACTGTGGCTCAGATAATGAACTCCTTATTGCCAAATTCAGACTTAAATTGAAGAAAGTAGGGAAAACCACTAGACCAGTCAGGTATGACTTAAATCAAATCCCTTATGATTATACAGTGGAAGTGAGAAATAGATTTAAGGGACTAGACCTGATAGATAGAGTGCCTGATGAACTATGGACTGAGGTTCGTGACATTGTATAGGAGACAGGGATCAAGACCATCCCCATGGAAAAGAAATACAAAAAAGCAAAATGGCTGTCTGGGGAGGCCTTACAAATAGCTGTGAAAAGAAGAGAAGCGAAAAGCAAAGGAGAAAAGGAAAGATATAAGCATCTGAATGCAGAGTTCCAAAGAATAGCAAGAAGAGATAAGAAAGCCTTCCTCAGCTATCAATGCAAAGAAATAGAGGAAAACAACAGAATGGAAAAGACTAGAGACCTCTTCAAGAAAATTAGAGATACCAAGGGAAGATTTCATGCAAAGATGGGCTCGATAAAGGACAGAAATGGTCTGGATCTAACAGAAGCAGAAGATATTAAGAAGAGGTTGCAAGAATATTCAGAAAAACTGTACAAAAAAGATCTTCATGACCCTGATAGTCACAAAGGTGTGATTACTCACCTAGAGCCAGACATCCTGGAATGTGAAGTTAAGTGGGCCTTAGAAAGCATCACTATGAACAAAGCTAGTGGAGGTGATGGAATTCCAGGGGAGCTATTTCAAATCCTGAAAGATGATGCTGTGAAAGTGCTGCACTCAATATGCCAGCAAATTTGGAAAACTCAGCAGTGGCCACAGGACTGGAAAAGGTCAGTTTTCATTCCAGTTCCAAAGAAAGGCAATGCCAAAGAATGCTCAAACTACCGCACAGTTGCACTCATCTCACATGCTAGTAAAGTAACGCTCAAAATTCTCCAAGCCAGGCTTCAGCACTACGTGAACCGTGATCTTCCAGATGTTCAAGCTGATTTTAGAAAAGACAGAGGAAGCAGAGATCAAATTGCCAACATCTGCTGGATCATCGAGAGAGCGAGAGAGTTCCAGAAAACCATCTATTTCTGCTTTATTGACTATGACAACACCTTTGACTGTGTGGATCACAATAAACTGTGGAAAATTCTGAAAGAGATGGGAATACCAGACTACCTGAGCTGCCTGTTGAGAAACCTATATGCAGGTCAGGAAGCAAGAGTTAGAACTGGACATGGAACAACAGACTGGTTTCAAATAGCAAAAGGAGTACATCAAGGTTGTACATTGTCACCCTGCTTATTTAAGTTCTATGCAGAGTACATCATGAGAAACGCTGGACTGGAAGAAACACAAGGTGGAATCAAGATTGCCAGGAGAAATATCAATAACCTGAGATATGCAAATGACACCACTCTTACAGCAGAAAGTGAAGAGGAGCCAAAAAGCCTCTTGATGAAACTGAAAAAGGAGAGTGAAAAACTTGGCTTAAAGCTCAACATTCAGAAAATGAAGATCATGGCATCTGGTCCCATCACTTCATGGGAAATAGATGGGGAAACAGTGGAAACAGTGTCAGAATTTATTTTTGGGGCCTCCAAAATCACTGCAGATGGTGACTACAACCATGAAATTAAGAGACACTTACCCCTTGGAAGAAAAGTTGTGACCAACCTAGACAGCATATTCAGAAGCAGAGACATTACTTTGTTGACAAAGATCTGTCTAGTCAAAGCTATGGTTTCTTCAGTGGTCATGTATGGATGTGAGAGTTGGACTGTGCAGAAAGCTGAGCACCGAAGAATTGATGCTTTTGAACTGTGGTGTTTGAGAAGACTTTTGAGAGTCCCTTGGACTGCAAGGAGATCCAACCAGTCCATTCTAAAGGAGATCAGCCCTGGGTGTTCTTTGGAAGGAATGATGCTACAGCTGAAACTCCAATATTTTGGCCACCTCATGCAAAGAGTTGACTCATTGGAAAAGACTCTGATGCTGGGTGGGATTGGGGGCAGGAGGAAGAGGGGACAACAGGGGATGAGATAGCTGGATGGCATCACCGACTCGATGGATGTGAGTTTGTGTACTCGGGGGAGATGGTAATGGACAGGGAGGCCTGATGTTTTGCGATTCATGGGGTCACAAAGAGTTGGACACGACTGAGCGACTGAACTGAACTGAACACTGACCTAGTGATCCTTGTTTTTGCCCAGGAATGACAGTTCTCTACCTATGGTGTACTCTGCCTCCAATGATCCTACTTAAGGACTCAGCAGGAATGGCTCAAATCCCTTCCACATGCAGAATGATTTTGTTGTTTTGCACACTAGCTTGTTCTGCTTTTCAAAAATCTTTATCTACCTGGATTGTTGCCTGATAGCATGTCAATACCACATTACACAGGGACTTTCTCAGAGTAAGTGCTCCAAGAGTATTTGTCTATTGAATTATGATGACAGTCAAAGGCTTTTAGTAATTATTAGATGAACTTGTATCATTACGGGAAATAACAAGAGAACTTCATGAACTGCAGCTTTCAAATTCATAGTTTAAATGTGTATGTACATTTATATATACAAGCTTCTGAGAATTTACATGTCTACTACTGGCTCTCTAAATTATTAAAATATTTAAGATAGATATATAGAGTATGGAAACTTGATCACAAATGCTTAAAATGAGAAATTAGCAAGGGTGATATTAGTACTGAGCCCATATTTCAAATTCAAAAGAAAGTTGTTGAACATAGTAGATTTATATCACTTCTCATAGCCTTAATTGAGAAATACTTATATTATTTTTAATTCTGGGGAAACATAAACTTGCTTTATTTTAGGTTTATGTCTACTTTGTCAAAGCAGAAGCTAAATAACTATTTAATTCAGTTATATGTAGAATCATATTGTTTTTAATAATGCAGATTGACAGGTAAATAATCACAGGGAAATTAAAGATAGTGTAGAATATAGCAAATCAATTGGCCATCACTAGTGAAAACTTTAAAAGTTGCTAGGTTGTAAAGATATGTAAGAAGGAAAATCAGATTGCATGGTGTTTCCCAGCATTATAGACAGTGAAAGACATTTTTCAAAGCCCAAATAGAAAAATCAAGTCAATGAAACTGAGAAAAGAGAGATAAAGTGGAGGGAAAAAAACTTTAGGCTTGACCATAGTAAGAGCCTGCCTCTAAACTTTGCAAAGGCATAAACTGAATTTGAGCTAAAAATTCAGGTTTTTCAGGTTTTTGTTAATTCTAATTTACCAAACTGTTGTTGTTAGGACACTTATTCAATACACAGTGGATTAATGATGAATTTATAGATCTTAGCTGCATTTACAATGTCTGTGTTGCAGCCAACCGGTAGCTCCTGGGATGATTTCATTAACAAATGTTATATTAATGAACATTAAAGATAATTTTTATTTAGGTAATAAATATGAATTTGGAAATGTAAGTGGCACATAATAACCATGATTTAGGTAGTTGTCCAGGGCTTCCCTGGTGGCTCAGAGGTTAAAGCATCTGCTTCCAATGTGGGAGACCCAGGTTCGACCCCTGGGTCGGAAAGATCCCCTGGAGAAGGAAATGGTAACTCACTCCAGTATTCTTACCTGGAGAATCCCATGGACAGAGAAGCCTGGTAGGCTACAGTCCACGGGGTTGCAAAGAGTCGGACACGACTGAGTGACTTCACTTCAGGTAGTTGTCCAAAGTTTTTTGTTGTTGCTTTTTCCCATAAATTATGCAACTTAATGTGAGAATTTAAAATGAAATATTTAATATATAATAAAATGTGACATACAGATTTGGCAAAATACGTGAAGGTACTGCAAAATTAATTGATGTTCTAAAATTTTGGGAACTGAAGCAATCCCATTTACCACTGGGCTACTTCCCTTCTGGTTAAGGTTTCTGTGAAGTCAAATTGCAGATCAGAAAGATGATTGGTAAGCCCAGACTCAACAACTAAGGCCTTTGTCTAGTTTTAATAACTATATTGGCAAAGTCATGAAAATTCTGGAATCCAGTTTAGAACAATATAGTCTTACCATAATTATTTATTTTTTACAATGTGCAAGAGTGCCCCCTATTACCAAAGGATAGCCTTTATAGAATCATTTTGTAGGAGAGCTCAGTGAGACTTCTAAGATATTAAAATGAACAAACCTGAAGAAATGAGTATGTGTCAACTTATAAGACGGACAGGAGCCCTGAGAAGGCAGGTCCTCCCTGAGGGAAGCAGTGGCTGAAAAAATGTCATCCCAGCAGGAAATACCCGGCTTCAGCCAATGGAGAGGTGCTTCGGTTGAGTCTGGAATTAAGTTCCTTTCCATTTCTGCCCTTATTTCTTAACCCTCTGTTTCTAGTCTGTAAAGTAACTTACAGAGTAGCTGAGAAGATTAAGGGAAATAATATCACATGGCCAGCACTCAATAGCAATATTATGACTTTTTGCCCTGAGAAGCTTGTCATGTTTTTTTCTTTCGCCTTTTTTTTTTTTTGGTGAGTATGGTGATTGTGAAATTGAAGAAACCCTATTACTTGGAGGGACATGTGGGGAGTGTGGGCAGTCTTAAGTATAGACCAGAAATCACTCAGAGGGAAAACATTCTTTCCACCCTGAGGTTCAGTACCAGCTGCTGGGGTGGCGGCAGCAGCTGTGGTAATACCACCAGCCGCAGAAGCGACAAGGTTGACCTGGCAGCGTCAGTGGGGAGTTGACAGCGGTGTGAGTGAAAGAACACCTTGAACTTTCAGGGAGTATCTGGGGAAAGAAACGATAAGCAGTAAGTTCCAACACAGGCCAGATCTTGGGAACAGCGTGACATGGTGATAAAATGATGGATTCTGAACTTGAATAAGGGCGGGACCAGTTATGTGCCTTTGAACATACTACTTAGCCTCCTGAACTCTGTTCTTTCATCTGTAGTAAGAATAGTGGCATTGATACCTACCTAGCAATGCTGGGAGAATTTAATGAGAAATCCAGGTCAAGTGCCCAGGGCAGGGAAAGCATTCAGTAGACACTGGCTCCCAAGGAAAAATCAAACAAATAATGACAATAATAGAAAAACAAAGCCAAGCACTATTATCTCCCACAAAAGAATGGAATTTTATAACTGAATATATTTAATCTGAGCCTTGACACCATGCACATAGTGAATGTATGATCATATATGAAATGTGTATGTGTTTCTTTTTTCATGCTGAGGCAATAGGTTTAATACTAAGTCTCTTTTTGCTTTTTCTTTTTTTTAACATTAATTTATTTTTTATTGAAGGATAATTGCTTTACAGAATTTTGCTGTTTTATGTCAAACCTTGACATGAATCAGCCATAAGTATGCATATATCCCCTCCCTTTTCATACTAAATCTTTTAATTTGAGCATTTACTGTGAAAGCTGAAACAGGAGCTATTTCTTCTCCACATTTAAGACAACTAAATTTTCTTTTTCAGAGTGTTCTTTGTCAGAATGCCTGTAAGTTCCATCTCTGGACATACTTTTGGAATAAAGATGAGCAGTTTTTCTTCTTAACATTTAAAATAAAGTGTGCTTGATTTCCTGGAAATCAGTGAGAAGCTACGATTTTTGAAAATATCTGCCCTAGCCTATCTGAGAACATGTTTCATAGAAATAGGAAGGCACCAAATTAAGGAGAATGAGCATCAATTGCTTAAAAAAAATAAAAGCCACAATCTGAAGCTATGTGACCCTGGGGAGACCCCAATGCCACCCCTGAGAAATTGCTGAGCAGACCAAATCCTTCACTTGGAGCAGGATACCAGATGATACCAAGGCTCCCTATGGGTTTAACTGGGAAGATTCATGGAATGGACCACCCTTCACCGGAAGGGAGGATACACACTTTTCCTTTCCTGGGGTCCACAGAAGACAAAGAAATGACCTTGAAATGTTGACACATCAGGCTTGGATACAATAATTTGCTCTTGTTTCTTGAATGTTTAGTCATGGTTATTTCCCCACCCCCTAAAAATGAATGCTTAGACTATGAATAAGTAACTTGTCTACAACAGTGGAAAATCATCCAGAAAAAACCATGTTAAGTTACCTCCAAGAGGGCTGTTACCTAAACGTATTGTTCGTTTTGTCTATGCAACAGAGGAAAGAGTTAAGGAAAGTGAAGAACCATTCATGGGTCCTCTCTGTATGCGTTTGTCAGCTCCACTGCCTCTCTGACCTCCTTATGCAGAAATACCCCTCTACACACTGAGAGGATGAAGGAGTGCTTTCTACTTCTGATAATTATCTCATGGGTTTCGTGAGGGATTAAATGAAAGGTAATGCCAAGCCTGTGTGGTGTGTGTGTGTGTACTCAGTCGTGTCCAACTCGGAGACCCTGTAGACTGTAGCCTGCCAGGCTCCTCTGTCCATGGGATTTCCCAGGCAAGAATGTTGGAGTGGGTAACCATTTCCTAATGCCAAGGCTAAATACTTCCAAATAAATTGGTCAGTCTCTTCCAAAAAATACAGTTACAACTGAGACAGAAAGGGAGGGAGAGTGGGAGAGAAATATCTATTTGAGTCTTGAAAAGGAAGAGACTAATACTATCTGGAATGGCATGAATTAGCTTCCTGAAGTTGGCTTGGATGAGAGCGGAGTCTAGCTTCAAATGGCCTCTGTTCAAACTAGAATCTACTACTGCAGGCTTCAAGTTACTTAGAATTTGGTACCTTGTGTTTTTTTTTTGTTTGTTTGTTTGTTTTTATTTTTAACCTCTCAAACCATAACAATAATAGAACCTACCTCATGCCTTGGAGATATTCAATAAATTGCTAAATGGAAATCACTAATAATACTGCATGGCATTCAGTCTACTCTACATGAGTGTTAGTTGTCATTATTATGGAAAAATATGCATGTAAGTTAGGCGTTTGCGCTCATATACGTTCTACCATAAACTTGTTTCCTGACACTATATTTCTAAGGTTACAACATGAACTGTCATCTCCTTCCCATCTTGTGTACATTTGTAAAGATGCATATTAGTTTTGGCTGCCAGCCAAGCATCTGACTCTAATGGTTAAGGAAATAGAGATGTAATTTTGAGGAAATGAATTCTTTTTAAATCTTCATGAATTAGGCATAAATGGACTAGTGACTTCTGAATCAAATTATGAAAGTCAATGTTTGGAATAAAAATAGCTAAAGATGTTTAAATATGGACATTTCAGTGAGGTAAGCCTTTTAACTGTGTCCTTCATTTTACAGAGTGAAATATTGAGGCTAATTTAATTTTGATAGCCTGACTTTCTGTAGCATTTTAAATATAGTTTAATCATAGCTTGTTTAGGACATCTGCGGAGTAATGGAGAGTTGATTGGATTTGGAATTAGGATAATACTTTCTAAACTCTTATTTGTAGGAAATAGGTCCTGTCAGTGTTTACAAGTGCTCTGTGAAGGGAGATTTCTTTGGCCAAGTAAGTGGGAAAATGCTGAATTAGCAGATCTGAGTTCAGAATCCAGCTCTTCTATTCACAAGATATATTTTAGAAGAAGTCACAAGTGTGTTGAATCCCACTTGAAAGAAATCAAAAATGCTATCTCGCAAGTTTTGTTTTCTTGATGGAACAAATACAATAATTATACATGAAAAGATCCAAAATGCATTTTTGATGTATGTTGATGAACTCAGCTTTAGAGTTTACAAGTGGGCCTGAAATTGGGCATTTTTTAATGTATTTGAAATTCAAGTTCAGAGATAAAGTAACTCCCATTGGAAATGAATAGCTCCTCTACTTATGAGGAAGAGTATCATCCGCAATTGCAGACTTAGATGTGAATACAGAAATTGACACTGCTGATGATTTGAAAAGTATTGTTTGTTGCATAACTATGTTTTCTTTTTGATGTTTATATGTAACATTTTATGTATTTATTTAACATGTTTTGAATTCTGGGTTGGGAAGATTCCCCTGAAAGAGGACATGGCAACCCCCTCCAGTATTCTTGTCTGGAGAAAGCCGCGGACAGAGAAGCCTGGTAGGCTACAGTCCATAGGGTTGCAAACAGTAGGACAGAAGTGACTTACATGCACGCATGCATACCATCAGGGAAAACAACAACAACAACAGAATATGGAGTAAGAATCAGTATCAAAATGGGATTTGAATGGGAATAAGAAAAGAGTTTAAAACATTACCATGCTAAACCCATCAGTTAAAATGGATACAATTACAAAAACAGTTTCGTGTGTATATGTTTAGAAAATCTATGAAAAATAATGTTTGGAAAACTATTATGTCTCAAAAAGAAAAGCATAGAGACTAACATGTACTAGACAGAAAGTGAAACAACCAGAAATCTTACACAGTACTGGTGGGAACGTAAAATGTACAGCCTGGCACATGGAAAATGATTTGGGAGTATCTATCAAAGTTGGACAAAGCCGAATTCAATGACCTGCAATTCCAGAAACAGCTTTTTCCCCAAAGACATGCACTAGTATCTTAATAGCAGCATTGTCTGAAATAGCCCCAAGGCAGAAACTCCAAATGATCATCAACAGTGGCATGGACAAGCAATCCATAGTCTGGTCACACAATGGAATCTACAAAGCAAGAGAAAGAACCTGCCTAGAATTTACGCAGTAATGCAAATTTGGATGACAAAATCCAGACATGAAAAGTACATACCCTATGGTTCTACTTCCGCAAAATAGGCAAAATCTTTATTAGAAGTTAGAATAGTGATTACCTTGGAGAGGTAATGACTGGAACAGAATTCAATGGGTCTGCCCAGGACTTGGATTGCCTAGGACTTTCTTCATCTGGTGCTGGTTTCATGGATGTGGTCAGTTTGTAAAATGTGTTAAATATTGAGCCTTTTATTTAGGTTATGTGTACTTTTCTGTGGCATATTTTACTTCAGTAGAAATGTAAACAAGGGTGCATAATCTATTTTTTAAAATTTGATTTAAAAATTAAAAAAAAAATGATTATAGTCCCCAAACAGACCCAATCCAACTTCAAAGCAGAATTACCTCTAGGTGTTACATGAGAGGCCTAGTAGGGCTTCTGCTTTATATAAGATGTCTATTTTATATACATATATATGATGTTAGGGTTTACCTGCTGTGGAATAATGTTCTTTGTTATTGACTAATGAACACGTCTATCTTAAAGTTGTTTCAAGGATGCTTCAAACACCAACTAATAAAAGCCTTAGGAACAGGTGGTGTCAAAGGCCATTTTTAAGTCAAGTAGCTGTCTTTTCTCTGTGACTTAGCCCAGCCTGTCCTATCTCCTATCACTACAAAAGACAATGAACATATATAGCAATTATTACTCTATCAAAGGCTGTTAGGTCAAATTCAGAGAGTTTCCTTTTACAAATAATCTTGAATCTTTGCAGCTGGTGCTGTCCAGAGACTTCAGCAAGTAGAAAAGAATTCTAAAAATTCAGATTACAGAGATTTTTCTACTAATTCTCAGAGTGTCTAAGGAAATTTTAAAATATTATTAAGTAGGAAGTGAGTTGATTACCACAGGAAGAAAAGTAAATTTATAGAACATCCTTGTAATATGCAAGATCAAACTGGTTGTGTCTGATACTTTAGACTCCAATAATTTAATAAACAGTGATTTTTTAAAGTTTAAGATCATGAAAAGACTTTTGAAATACCAAGTGCCATAAATTTTTCTTCAGTTCATCACGGTGCCATGGTGAGTCCTTACACTTAGGTTTATTTTTGAAATAAAACTTTTTTTTTTTTTTTTTGAATTTGGGGTGATTTTTATTTTCTTTTAAAGAAAATTATTTATTTATTTTTCAAGAATCTCTACAACGAATGCTTTTATATCTTTTATAAGTTAAGAGAAAAACTAAATTTTATTTAAAATGAAATAAAACTTTAATCAATGAAAATACACAAAAAAAGAAAATGCATTATAAACTTTAAAAATATATGATAACAATAAATAACTTGGCTCATAGCACAATTTATATAAGAGAGCACCACTTCAGTTCAGTTCAGTCGCTGTGTTATGGCTGAATATCTGCAACTCGGTGGACTGTAGCATACCAGACTTGTCTGCTCAAACTCATATCCATCAAGCCGGTGACGCCATCCAACCAGCTCAGCCTCTGTTGTCCCCTTCTCCTTGTGCTTTCAATCCTTCCCACCATCAAGGTCCTTTCCAGTAAGTCAGTTCTTCTCATCAGGTGGCCAAACTATTGGAGTTTCAGTTTCAGCATCAGTTCTTCCAATGAATATTCAGGTCTGATTTCCTTCAGGATTGACTGGTTTGATCTCCTTGCAGTCCAAGGGACTCTCAAGAGTCTTCTCCAACACCACAGTTCAAAAGCATCAATTCTTCAGTGCTTAGCTTTCTTTATAATCCAACTTTCACATCCATACATGACTACTGGAAAAATCATGGCTTCACTTAAGTTATGAGTGGATAAATATTTCACTTTGAGTTGCACTCAAACTCACAAGCTGTTGTTGTTAAAGTGTACTTTGAGTAGTAAATTATACCAGTTTTATTTTATTACATTTGTTCATTCAAGTGATGCTTTTTTTCTGGTGAAAATGTTAGTCACTCAGTCATGTCTGACTGTTTGCAACCCCATGGACTGTAGGCCCCATGGACTGTATTCCACTCCTCTGTCAGTGGAATTCTCCAGGCAAGATTACTGTAGTGGGTTGCCATTTCTTTCTCCAGTGGATCTTCTAGACCCAAGGATTAAACTCAGGTCTCCTGCATTGCAGGCAGATTCTTTACCATCTGAGCTACCAGGGACTTCCTTTACTGGTGATTCTGCTGTAAAATTTAATAATAACAAAAATCACAAATAAAAATCCTTAATTTATGTTACAAACCAATTTAAGATAAACCCACAAATCACTCTCAATGAGCAGGAATGAATTCTACCTACTGGGCTCAAAATAAAAGATTCCACACTCTTTTCCTATAATGACTTATGGTAAATGTAAGTAAGTGAGTTTTAACAATGAATTACTCAGTGACTTACAACCAAGGTGATGTATAGAAGTTATATATCAACACTCTTCTCAATGATTAAATATTAACTTGACTATTAAACAACAATCTGAGAAAGAATATGCTAGAATAACAAATGATTCTCTATATCATTTGAGCATATACCACCCTTCCTATTTAATCTGTTTTAGAGAATAGAACTTGCCTGTTACTGAATCCAAAATAGTTCCTTAAATCAAAGTCTTTTTTTTTTTTTGGATTATTTGATATTTTGAATAGATCTATTAAATTTTTTAAAAGTTCTCTTTTGACTCTACATGAATGGATAACTTTGGAAGCTTATTTAGAAACTCTATACTTTTTAAAATTGTTTACATGGTAAGTTGGAATAGTAAGTTGCTTATGAAATTTTCAGATGTCTTTTAGCTGATAGACTAAAATTTTAAGATCTGGTTCAGAGAATCAAAGCTTTTTATCTTAAGAAACTCTTGTCTATCAGTCTTTATCCATGTAAGACTTTGAAAAGATATAAACATGAAAGAATTTGACATGATTTTGATAGATTTTATTTTCCATATTATGTTTCTCAAATCCAGAGCTCATAAATAATCATGGATACTTTCCAAACAATGCCATCATGAAAGTATATTCTGATTATTACAGAAGTAAGTGTATAGTAAAATTGTTTCCCAATGTCATAGAAGATTGACTACCCTGAGTATGTAAGGCTTTGCTATATCAAAGTTTTCATTTGAATGCCAGTTTTGCTATGATGTATTTCATATGCCTTGATTGATAGAGGCTTTAAAACCCCTCAGACTGTCTTGATGACTCCAGTTATGCATAAGGTCTGCAGGCCAAGATTTTCAGACATGGACTAAATTCTTGAGGTCACCTAATCTAGTTAGTCATTTGATGCAGGTTTCTTATCAGCTGTTTCCTCCAAAATATAGATGAATAGACTGACCAAGTATCCTGTGGACTAGGCTTGAATTTCAGATCTGGCTGTTTAATTTCCGCTGCTATTTTGGGTAAAGCACATGGTCTCCCTGCACTTCATATCCCGATATATAAAATATAAGTAATATTTACTAGGGTCGGTATAACATTTCAAAACAATGCGATGTGATGAAGCATACCAAACAAAGGTTACATTATGGGGAAACTTACAAAAAAATGAAGAGCAGGAATGTCTTTGCTTGTCTCCCAATATCTGAATTGCAGATACAGAGGTAGATACAGATATGTTTATTATGAAACATGAATTATATGCCAATTGTGACGAGGTGTTTAAATCTCTGCGTGTGAATTTGCTTTCAAAAATTATTTATGCATAGTCTTTTTACATTTCCTGAAGCCAATCACTTTTTATTTAGATGTTCAGTTTACTGAAACATATCAGAAATGTTTGTAGGGCTACACTGAACGTTACATTTTCAGAAGCCACTTTTATTTTGACAAACAACAAGATTGGGAAAATGATAAAAAGACTTCTTTGTGCAGTTAGGGTTACTGTGAGAGACTACTGGCCCATCTTTGCTTTTACCTTACTTTGAGGTCTTGAAAAGCTACTGTATTGTTCTGGGTCTTAGACCCTACCTGTGAAATGGACCAATACTCCAAAATAATCTTTCAGTTCAGTTCAGTCTCTCAGTCGTGTCTGCCTCTTTGTGATCCCATGGACTGCAGCATGCCAGGCTTCCCTGTCCAACACCAACTCCCAGAGCCAGCTCAAACTCATGTCCATTGAGTCGGTGATGCCATCCAACCATCTCATCCTCTGTTGTCCCCTTCTCCTCCTGTCTTCAACCTTTCCCAGTATCAGGGTCTTTCCCAATGAGTCAGTCTTTGCATCAGGGGGCCAAAGTATTGGAACTTCAGCATTAGACCTTTCAATGAATATTCAGAGTTGATTTCACTTAGGATTAACTGGTTTGATCTCCTTGCAGTCCAAGGGTCTCTCAAAACTCTTCTCCAACACCACAGTTCAAAAACATCAATTCTTCAGCACTCAGCTTTCTTTATGTTCCAGCTCTCACATCAATACTGACTACTGGAAAAACCATAGCTTTGATTAGATGGACCTTTGTCGGCAAAGTAATGTCTCTGCTTTTAATATGCTGTCTAGGTTGGTCATAGCTTTTCTTCCAAAGAGCAAGTGTCTTTTAATTTCATGGCTACAGTCACCATCTGCAGTGATTTTGGAGCCTAAGAAAATAAAGTCTGTCACATGTCAAAATAATCATATCTGAGATTATATACATTATATACACATGTGCTCCATTGCATCACATTCTTTGTGACTTCATGGACTGTGGCTTACCTGCCAGGCTTTTCTTTCCATGAAATTTTCCAGGAAAGAATACTGAAGTGGGTTGTCATTCCGTTTTCCAGGGGATCTTTTCAACCCAGGGATCAAACCTGCATCTCCTGTCGCCAGCATTGGCAGGCAGATTCTTTACCACTGCACCACCTGGGAAGCCCACATGCTCTTTATTCAAGTTCAAATAAAAATTTCCAACATCCTCTTCTGCGGAATTTCTTCAAACTAAGGAAATTCCACACCCAATATTAAGTTCTCACAGTAATAGCATCTGAAGCTATTCATAGAGCAAAAGATGCCAATAAAGCTAAATATTACTAGGTTTTTATTTGAGAAATAAAATTTATAAATTTTCAATAAATTATGATGGAAGACACTGCTAGCTATCAACTTTATAGCATTTTACCACCCTCCTTCTTTCCTTTTTAAAATAAACCCTTGGTTTTATCAAGGATCTAATCTGTTACATATATTTCAGGAAAATCTGGCTTCTCCAACCTTTGCTAACAATCTTAACTAGTTTATTTAGATAGTGATTCTATATCCTTTGACTGGAATTGATTTAGACAGGTCCTTGTGACATAATTCTTGCCAATGACACATTAGAAGAATTGTGCATGGTGGCCTCTGGAAAAGATTTCTTCTTTTTTCAAAAGAACTGAGAAAGAGAATTCCTTCCTGGTCATAGGGTATTGTTGTGTAAAGAAGTGAAACTGGATTTGAGGCAGCCATCTTGTCACCATGAGGATAGTATCAGGAGAAGGCAATGGCATCCTACTCCAGTACTCTTGCCTGGAAAATCCCATGGACGGAGGAGCCTGGTGGACTGTGGTCCATGGGGTCACTAAGAGTCGGGCACGACTGAGCGTCTTCACTTTCATCCATTGGAGAAGGAAATGGCAACCCACTCCAGTGTTGTTGCCTGGAGAATCCCAGGGACAGGGGAGCCTGGTGGGCTGCTGTCTATTGGGTCGCACAGAGTCCAACATGACTGAAGTGACAGCAGTAGCAGGATCCAGTAAGGAATCGGAAATCACAATGATCATTTCAATACAGATGGCTTAGTGTAAGAAGAAAAATTAATCATGAATTTGGGAACTGAAAAGACAAAAAAAAAAAAATCTAATGAAACAACATGAAGGTATTATGAGTGTGGTAACTGTTGGGAAATATCTGCTACTCTTATAGTTGAGGGAACAGAGGGAAAGGTCCAACAAATATTATTCTGCCTCCAGGAGGGAAAGCCAGCTGACAGGCTCTCCGCCTCAGCGGGTGAAAGGAGACTGGCTGAGGGACTGTAGGAGCACATCCAAACTGCAGTCATCTGGGGGTACTAGGAGGAAGGGCTGTTGCTTGTGGGAAGAGTTACTGTGTGGATGGGCTTCCCTTGTGGCTCAGCTGGTAAAGAATCCACTTGCAATGCGGGGGACCTCGGTTTGATCCCTGGGTTGGGAAGATCCCCTGGAGAAGGGAACAGTTACCCACTCCAGTATTCTGGTCTAGAGAATTCCATGAACTGTATAGTCCATGGGGGTCACAAAGAATCGGACGGGACTGAGCGACTTTCACTTTCACTTACCTGACAAGACAGGAAACCGAGAGGAGCCGTCCACTTCTCTGCCTCTGCTTAGTCTCCCTCTTATGCTCCCTACTGGCAGAGCCTAACAGGGAGCCACCCAGCACTGGGAAATGGGCTTTGCAGATCCCAGCCCCAGCATCACAGGGTACAAGCACGTATGCATCTTCAGCGTATGCATCTGAAGCTGATAGACTACTGCCCAGTGGCCAGCACCTGTTCAAGTCTGTGGACAAAATCATCATTATGATGGTAAGAGAGTGAGAAAAGATGACACTGAGCTCCTAAGTTAGCCAACTCTGAAAACCCTTGATAGCATGCTTTATTCATGTATTATAAACTCATTATTGTTTAAGCCCATTGAATCAGAGCTTTTTTTCCTCATACCTAAAGTATCCAAACTGGCAAATATCCAGGTCCACAGTCACTCTGAAACACTGACCATAGCAGTAAAAATCGCATAATCAATGATGACAATTCTAAAGTTAAACAATTTTTTAATGTGTCTGGATTCATGTATTATTTATATATATCATTATTTACATGATAGTTATATTCAAAAAATTATTTGCAAGAATATATGCCCAATTATATTCTCAGTATCATTTTGACAACATAAGATGAAAAGTTTTAAAAATTGTTTTTGCAGACTATTTACATAAAAATGGTATTCACATTGTTGAAACTGAGTTGTATTTCAGTTCTCTAAATAACTTGGTCTCTCTCTATCACACACACAGACACACACACACACACACACACACACACACACACACACATGTTAAACCCAGCCACCCCTAAAGAACTACTAGGATCAATTTACATAATCTTTTAAGTAAAGATTAATTGTGAATGACAGAATTGCAGATGATTAGTTAAATTTTTTCTCAGATTCTGAATTGTCTTTTTCCCCCTTCAGGGAACACATATTCCTTTTGTAACTATGACAAAAGGTTTTGTAACATTTGTTCCTTTAGAACATGTTTAAGTGGTATCTTCTTGTATGGATTTTCCCTGATATATTACCTAAAACTGTAATCTAGAGATGTCAAACTTCCCTTTTTCTACTGTTCATTTAGCACTTAATATTATCTACCATATTATACATTATATTTATTTAGCATATTTATTGTTTGTTTCCCTTACACTCCATGAGAGGCAGGATTATTTCCTGTTTTGTTCATCAATGTGTTTCCAGCACCTACAATGGTTCTGATATGTACTGTAGCATAAGCTCAATAAATATGTGTTGAAAAAGAAATTAATTTGCTAAATAAACATCTGTGGTATATGAGTAACATTAAGGCTATTATGCTAAGGCTATTATGCTGAGTGAGCAAACATTAAAGGAAATAAAGTGTCATTCTCATGCATAAGAGATTAAAAGTCAAAACTTTCTCATGAGATTAGCAAAATCAAATAAAAAAATACACTCAAAGGCTTCTTTCTAGTCAATTTGATGGCCATCTAGAAAAACCAATATCTTTGTTAATGACTCTCAGGTTACAGTTTTTTTGCAAAAGCTGAGAACCTACATGTTTTTGGATAATGGTTTGAGGGTGGTCACCTTTTGAAGGGAGGCTTAATATTCAGTGCAGAGGGAAACAATTTATCTTTACAGAGAAGACAAATATGCTTTTTTTCTTGATGCTGTGGAAAACCAAGTCTAAGAAAAGCCAGCTTTTAAATGTTTGGCCAGTTCTTGCATTTCTGGTTATGCTTGTATAGAGACTAAAGGGTGCTTGCCTTGTAGCAATTCCTACAAAAACTGGCTGGGGCCCCAGCTGCTGCTGAGACCCACTGACACCTGCCAGGAGAGTGAAACGTCAGTCCTTTCATCCCCTTTCTTCTGCTGTGTGTTTGCTTTGGACTTTTGGACCACACTCATTAATGAGTGTTAACAAGGCCTTTTAAAAGGAGCAAGTAGTAAGGGGAAAAATAACAAGAGAACGAAGACGTCAAACCCAAAACAGGAATGGAGTAGAAAGCAAAACAGAAAGGAGCAGTTCAAAAGTTTTCAAGTGATTATATTTAAATATGGAAGTATATCATGATCTGGTTGCTTACCAAACCATGGAAATAGCATCTTCCAAAAAACCATCATTTCCTTTAAGCTAAATTTCTCCAGAGAACAAGTTACTGCAAGTGAAGTCACATCAAAATAAACATCATTCTAAACCAGATTCAATTACTGTGTATTAGATTTATCCCAGGTTTTAGGATCATTGAGATGTCTGGACCACCAAAATCCTTGTCAATTTTACTCCCTTAAAAATAAGCAGTTTTTATGTCTGAAGTACTTGATGCTGATGAATAAAAAATTAAAAGTATTCAAGCAGTTGGTTTATGTAGATTTTGTTTGAATAAACATTAAAAAAAAAAAACACAAGTGTTCTTTCAGTTTATTGGAATACTACTTAGTATCTTGAATAATTGTTTACTCAGTGATAGCTGAGTGTTTTGAAAGAATTTAAACAGCTATGTAAGTACCTAAATTTAACCTAGAGAGAAATTGGTACACCAAACGCAATGATGGCAATGATGAAATTGTTTTACTTTTATTTAATACTCTCTTATTGGGGTAAAGAGAAAAGTGAGAAAACATGCAGTATTTTTTGGTTAACAGGGTATCTATTAGCTAAGATGTCTCAGATTGCCAATAAAAATCTATATTTTTTCTTGACGTTAAGCATATCACTAACTTTTTAAAGTAGTAGGACCTAGTTTTAGTGGTAGAATTTCACAACTTTTGGATAATGAACTAGCAGATACCCACCAAGAACCAGAAAGAAAAATGTAATCCCACACCATTTTACTCAGTAATAACATTTTAAATAATTTGAGCAATACAATTTTTTGTAAAATATTTTCTTATGCTTTCATTTCCATTTCCACTTGTCCTGTAGATTTTAAAAATTATATATCTAGTAAGTTCTAGGTGTTGTCATAGGCAACAAGACAAGAGATAAATAGAACATGACCCTTCCCATTAATGAAAATCAATCTATTGAGTAGATATATCAAAGTATTAGATTTTGCGTAGAAGTTGTGTAGAAGTTTAATGATCGAGATAGACGAGCTCTAGAGTAGTAATACTCAATAGAATGTTGATCTACATATGTAAGTTAAATTTTCTATTAGCCATGTGAAAAGGTAAGAAGGAACAGCTGAAATTGATTTTAATGAGGTATATCATGTAACCTAACACATGCAAAGTATTTTCATTTCTATATATAATCAATACCAAAAACGATTAATAAGATATTTTAACTTCTTTTTCTCTATTAAATCTTTGAAACCTGGTATGTGTTTTACACTATGTTGCTGCTGCTAAGTAGCTTCAGTCATGTCCGACTCTGTGACCCCATAGATGGCCTCCTACCAGGCTCCTCTGTCCCTGGGCTTCTCCAGGCAAGAACACTGGAGTGGGTTGCTATTTCCTTCTCCAATGCATGAAAGTGAAAAGTGAAAGTGAAGTTGCTCAGTCATGTCCAACTCAGCGACCTCATGGACTGCAGCCTACCAGGCTCCTCCATCCATGGTATTTTCCAGGCAAGAGTACTGGAGTGGGGTGCCATTGCCTTCTCCTTACACTTATGCAGTTCATCTCAATTTGGACCAGCCAAAATTCAAGTGCTTTTAAGCAGTTTGTCACTAGTGGCTACCATATTGGACTGAGCAGGTCTAAATTAATACAAGGACTAAATATTCATACTGGAGAAAATCAGGGATACCTCACTGAAGCAGACAGAATGTACAAAGCCTTGAATAGTGAAACAGTGTGAAGAGGTTCAAATCATACCTTATAGGTAGAGTGAAGGTGTAGCTAGAGAAATGGATGAAGAGACCAACCAAGGACCAGGCTTTTGGCGTTCTCCTACATAACTCCCCCCCAATAACTTCTCTGCCCTACAAAAATCTCAGTGACTTGATCGTATTAGAAAAAAAAAAAAAAACAAAAAACTTAATTAAATTTCTTTTTTGGGCCAGAAAAAAAAATCATCAATGAGTAAACATCAGTATTAAGAAAAAAGATCATGCCTTCATTCTGAGCCTGTTGCTGAAAACATCAGCTCAGTCTTTCACCTTCCTGGATGTTTCTTACTGTGAAAGGCTATTTTGCAAATGACTGGGAAACCTACAGGATTAGCTCATGCTTTTCTTGGCCTCTTGAGATTTCGCTCTTCAGATGCTCACAGTGCATGTTTGAATCCTAAGCTGGCAGAAGATGGTAAAATATTTGAATTCAACCAAAGGAACAGGAGAAAAAGTGTTGAGAAATGTTTTGTGTCTTTCGTTTCTTTTCACATGACGTTCTTTCACACATTCACTTGTTAGGGCCAGCGATTCCTAACATTGCAGCCACAACCACAGACTTCTGACCTTTACTTAACAGAGAATATTTATTTAAATATAGACTCTTGGGCAGGGACAGAATGCCCTAGAGGGAAGTTATTCATTTTTCCTTAGGGTAACCTACCCCTTGTACTTTTCCAATTGAGGAAACACAGCTCAATAGTCTATGATCCCTTAAGCTGCATCCAGGAATATTTGCTAAGTTTGTTTTGTGGTTATTTTTTTGATTTTGTTTCCATTGAGTTTAAAAAGAAAAAATAAGTGTCAAATCAAGTAGTTTATCCTTTAAGAAAAAACAATTTCCCCCATTAAATGAATGTGAGGAAATAGCACATGAAAAGTAACTACATCTTTTATGTTCATTTTATTTCTTTCTATCCTTTCTTTGCATTTTGGATCTAAGTTCGAAATATGTGTGTGTGTTTATGTATACAAAATACGTTAGCCCTGATGGTACAGAATCTGTCTGTAATTCAGGAGAACGGGTTCAATCCCTGGGTCGGGAAGATCCCCCGGAGATGGAAATGGCACCCCACCACAGCATTCTTGTCTGGAGAATTCCATGGACAGAGGAGTCTGGCAGGCTACAGTCCATGGTGTCGAAAAGAATCTGACACTCCAGTTCAGTTCAGTTCAGTTGCTCGGTTGTGTCCGACTCTGCGACCTCATCCACTGCAGCACGCCAGACCTCCCTATCCATCACCAACTCCCAGAGCTTGCTCAAACTCATGTCCTTCACTTCAGTGATGCCATCCAACCATCTCATTCTCTGTTGTCCCCCCTTCTCCTCCTGCCTTCAGTCTTTCTCAGCATCAGGGTCTTTTCCAGTGAGTCGGCTCTTCACATCAGGTGGCCAAAGTATTGGAGCTTCACCTTCAGCATCAGTCCTTCCAATGAACAGTCGGGACTGATTTCCTTTAGGATTGTCAGGTTTGATCTCTTTGCAGCACAAATTCAGGTATTATTTATTCTCACTTGAACAGCTGCAATGGCCTCTGTTCTCCGCTCCCAAATACATTCCCTGGGGTTCCATGAAAAGTGAAAAATACAGTTCTTACAGTTAAGCTTTTTAATGCTTCCCCATTGCCTATGAGCACAAATTCTTTCACATTTCATATGACCTTGTCTCTATTTCTTTAGCCCTGCATTTTACAACTTCCCGTTACACATCACAGGACTCAGTTTCTTGCTTGTGGTTTACTTGCTCTCATTCACATTCCATGAGCTTTGTTGTTTCTCCTAACATAACCCTGGCCAGCCTTGGCTCTGTAACAACATCTATTGCACTGTGTTGTCATCATCTGTGTATGTGTTTTTCGAAAGCATAAGTTTCTTGAGGACGTCTTATTTGATTTTTTGTCTCCAGCACTTAACTGAGTCCTTAGCACAAAGTGCATTTTGAATAATAAAGCCTCCTATTTTGGTTTGGTAAATTCATGGGCAAGTGGCTTTTGAAACCCTTTCAAATTATAAAAAGGGATTAGTTAAATGTGCTTGGGGATTTAATAATTCATGAGAACTTTGGCCTAATGCATTGCTTGGGGGATGTGGGAAAATTAAAGAGAAGTATTAGGTTTTATGATAAAGCAGGAAGTTGCCCTGACTACCTGGAAAGCATGTGAGCTTTTGGTGAAAGAAATACATAAACATTTTTTCAGTAACATATGCTTGTCCAGAATTTCTGTGTGTTTGAATTACAGGCTGTGTTCTTTTCTCTTTTTTTCTTAATTCTCTTTTTTCGTTCTTCCTTCTTTCTCCCTAGACCCTTCTCTCTCTGTCCCTCTCTTTTTTTTTTCCTTCTAAAATAATATGCTTGAAAGTTACCATAAGTCACTGTTGTCAGCAGCTTGTTTTGGGTGATTTCAGGCATAGGAATCTGTTTTTAAAAGATCCACTTACACTCTTTCTGTCCCTTCCCTTGGCCTCACCCCTGATTTAACCTAACTGTGACCTGAAGAGTTCTCAACTACAAATCTGCCTGCATGCTTTATTTATGCTATTTTTGCTGATATGTGTTAGTTTGGCAAGTAAGACTCAAATGCTGCTAGTTCATCTGGAGAGGTCTAAGATGTCCTAGCAACTTTAACCAGTTACATACAATTCCTGAGGCAATTTATTGCCGATGATGAGTTTTCTTCAATGTTCATTTACATAGAGAAGGAAGAACAAGAGATTGGTCACTAGCTAAAACTTTGTACAAGAATCACTGTCTCTTACTTACTGCCCATGTGGGAAGGGTGAGTACTAAGAGCTTACACAGGAAGAACTAATATTGTGATGGCTTTTGTGATGAGTCAACTTGACTGGGCTCTGGTTCCCAGTTTTTCCATCAAACACGAATCTAGGTATTGCAGTGAAGGTAATTTGACCATGTAATTAAAGCTTCTGATAAAGTGTCTATAAGTAAACAAAATTATCCTGGATAATCTGAATGGGGCTGAGTCAATCAGCTGTAAAACCTTAAAAAAGATGGCTGAAATTTCTCCAAGACACACAGAAGAAATTCTTGTAGGCAACAACTTAGACCTCTTCCCATGGAGTTCCACTCTGCTTGCTATCTTCCTTCTCATGGATGAAAATTTCAGCCTGTACCATGGTTACAAAGCTTCCTAACCACCTAGTCTATGGATTACAGATTTTGCTAGTCAGTTCCCACACCATCTATCTATCTGTTTATCTATCTATCATCACCTATTTCTTGCATGCACACATATGTCCTCTACAGGTTCTACATCTTTGCTTATATTCTGACTTGTATAGACAATTTTGGTAGTTGGCAGTGGTTGCTGCTATAACAAATAACTAAAAATGTGAGGGGGGCTTTGGAGTCAAATGGGGAGAGTCTGGAATACATTTGAGGAAAATAATGAAAGCAAGGTGGAGCATGCCTAAATTGTCTATCAAGAAAATGGGGATGTCAGTCCTACACTTACAAGGAACTAGAAAAGTGTTAGTTACTCAGTTGTGTCTGACTCTTTGCAACCCCATGGACTGTAGCCTGCCAAGCTCTAGGCAATAATACTGGAGTGGGTTGCCTTTCCCTTCTCCAGGGAATCTTTCCAACCCAAGGATAAAACCTGTGTCTCCTGCATTGCAGGCAAAATCTTTACCATCTGAGCCACTGGGGAAGCAAGGAACTAGATGCTGCCACAAAAACCTAGATAAGCTCAGAAGCTCAGAAGACATTCTTCCACCAGAACCACCAAATAAATGACCAAGTTGGGCAACACCTAAATTTTGATAGCCTTCCTTGAGTACAGGATTGTGAGAGTTTTTTAGTAGTGGCCAGTCACAATGAAAACCTTGCCAAAGAAAGATTGAATAAAATAAACTATACTTCCCACTACTGCAGTTGACCACAACATCATGATTTTTCTCTTCTTGCTATCCATTCTAGATTTTGTTATCCTCTGACAGCACTTCTGTTTGTCCAATTTGCTTGCCTATAGCATTGACCAGGGAATCTAGGTAAGATCAGACAAGTACAGAGGGCATGATTTCCATGCTATGTACCTATGTTGTACTTTTGTCTTTCCTTTTTTTACATCTTTTCTTTGAGTTATAGGGAGGGACTTTACAATGACCGAACAGAGAAAGAAAATACCTCCCCCTGAGCCAGCTGAACATGTGGGTAAAAGCTACAAATGAATGGCTGTCACACTATTATGCAATGAATGTTTGTGTCATCCTCATCACCCTCAGTTCATATATTAAAATTCTAATCCCCAAGTTGGTGATATTAGGAGGTGTGGCCTTTGACAGGTAATTAGGTTTAGATGAAGTCATGAGAGTAGAGCCCCATCATGGGATTAATGCTCTTATAAGAAAAGGAAGTAACAAGGACGTTACTCTCTGCCACGTGAGTGAAAAGCGAAAAGATGGCCATCTGGAAGACAGGAAGGGGACTGTCACCAAAAACCAAGTGTTCTGACACCTTGATCTTAGACTCTCCAGTTTCCATAGCTATGAGAAATGAATGTCTGTTGTTTAAGGCACCCAGGAATTGGTATTTTGTTATAGAGGCTTGAGCTGACTAAGACACATGCTTTAGGTTCATTGAACACAGGCTTCAGAGACAGTGATGTGGTGAAATCTTTCCATGGGGAGATCTTCATCCTTGAGTGAATTCCTGGTTACTGATTTCTTGTAGTAATGGGCTTTCCACCTTGCCCAAGTGGTGTGGTCAATGCATTAAAGTGTATCTACACATGCCCTGAAACGGTGATGGTAAGGAGATACCCCTCGTCCAAGGTAAGGAACAGAGGCTGTGCCTTGCTGGAGCAGCCGTGAAGAGATACCCCATGCCAAGGTAAGAGAAATCCAAGCAAGATGGTAAGTGTTGCAAGAGGGCATCAGAGGGCAGACACACTGAAACCATACTCACAGAAAACTAGTCAATCTAATCACATTAGGACCACAGCCTTGTCTAACTCAATGAAACCAAGACATGCCTGCGGGGCAACCCAAGATGGGCGGGTCATGGTGGAGAGGCCTGACAGAATGTGGTCCACTGAAGAAGGGAATGGCAAGCCACTTCAGTATTCTTGCCTTGAGAACCCCATGAACAGTATGAAAAGGCAAAATGATAGGACACCAAAAGAGTAACTCCCCGGGTCATTAGGTGCCCAATATGCTCCTGGAGATCAGTGGAGAAATAACTCCAGAAAGAATGAAGGGATGGAGCCAAAGCAAAAACAATATCCAGTTGTGGATATGACTGGTGATAGAAGCAAGATCCGATGCTGTAAAGAGCAATATTGCATAGGAACCTGGAATGTCAGGTCCATGAATCAAGGCAAATTGGAAGTGGTCAAACAAGAGATGGCAAGGGTGAACGTCAACATTCTAGGACTCAGTGAACTAAAATGGACTGGAATGGGTGAATTTAACTCAGATGACCATTCTATCTACTACTGCGGGCAGGAATCCCTCAGAAGAAATGGATTAGCTATCATGGTCAACAAAAGAGTCCAAAATGCAGTACTTGGATGCAATCTTAAAAACAACAGAACGATCTTTGTTCGTCTCCAAGGCAAACCATTCAATATCACAGTCTATGCCATGACCAGTAATGTTGAGGAAACTGAAGTTGAACAGTGTTATGAAGACCTACAAGATCATTTAGAACTAACATCCAAAAAAGATGTTCTTTTCATTATAGGGGACTGGAATGCAAAAGGAGGAAGTCAAGAAACACCTGGAGTAACAGGTAAATTTGGCTTTGGAATGCAGAACGAAGCAGGGCAAAGACTAATAGAGGTTTGCCAATAAAATGCACTGGTCATAGCAAACACCCTCTTCCAACAACACAAGAGAAGACTCTACACATAGACATCGCCAGATGGTCAACACCGAAATCAGATTGATTACATTCTTTGCAGCCAAAGATGGAGAAGTCTATACAGTCAACAAAAACAAGACCAGGAGCTGACTGTGGCTCAGATCATGAATTCCTTATTACCAAATTCAGACTCAAATTGAAGAAAGTAGGGAAAACTGCTAGACCATTCAGGTATGACCTAAATCAAATCCTTTATGATGATACAGTGGAAGTGAGAAATAGATTTAAAGGTCTAGATCTGATAGATAGAATGCCTGATGAACTATGGATGGAGGTTCGTGACATTGTACAGGAGACAGGGATCAAGACCATCCCCATGGAAAAGAAATGCAAAAAAGCAAAATGGCTGTCTGGGGAGGCCTTGCAAATAGCTGTGAAAAGAAGAGAGGTGAAAAGCAAAGGAGAAAAGGAAAGATATAAGCATCTGAATACAGAGTTCCAGAGAATAGCAAGAAGAGATAAGAAAGCCTTCTTCAGCAATCAATGCAAAGAAATAGACGTAAAGAATAGAATGGGAAACACTAGAGATCTCTTCAAGAAAATTAGAGATGCCAAGGGAAGATTTCATGCAAAGATGGGCTTGATAAAGGACAGAAATGGTCTGGACCTAACAGAAGCAGAAGATATTAAGAAGAGGTGGCAAGAATACACAGAAGAACTGTACAAAAAAGACCTTCACGACCCAGATAATCATGATGATGTGATCACTAATCTAGAGTCAGACATCTTGGAATGTGAAGTCAAGTGGGCCTTAGAAAGTATCACTACGAACAAAGCTAGTGGAGGTGATGGAATTCCAGTGGAGCTATTTCAAATCCTGAAAGATGATGCTGTCAAAGTGCTGCACTCAATATGCCAGCAAATTTGGATAACTCAGCAGTGGTCACAGGACTGGAAAAGGTCAGTTTTCATTCCAGTCCCAAAGAAAGGCAATGCAAAAGAATGCTCAAACTACCGCACAATTGCACTCATCTCACATGCTAGTAAAGTAATGCTCAAAATTCTCCAAGCCAGGCTTCAGCAATACGTGAACTGTGAACTCCCTGATGTTCAAGCTGGTTTTAGAAAAGGCAGAGGAACCAGAGACCAAATTGCCAACATCCCCTGGATCATGGGAAAAGCAAGAGAGTTCCAGAAAACCATCTACTTCTGCTTTATTGACTATGCCAAAGCCTTTGACTGTGTGGATCACAATAAACTGTGGACAATTCTGAAAGAGATGGGAATACCAGACCACCTAACCTGCCTCTTGAGAAATCTGTATGCAGGTCAGGAAACAACAGTTAGAACTGGACATGGAACAACAGACTGGTTCCAAATAGGAAAAGGAGTACATCAAGGCTGTATATTGTCACCCTGCTTATTTAACTTATATGCAGAGTACATCATGAGAAACACTGGGCTGGAAGAAACACAAGCTGGAATCAAGATTGCAGGGAGAAATATCAATCACCTGAGATATGCAGATGACACCACCCTTATGGCAGAAAGTGAAGAGGGGCTAAAAAGCCTCTTGATGAAAGTGAAAGAGGAGAGTGAAAAAGTTGGCTTGAAGCTCAACATTCAGAAAACTAAGATCATGGCATCCGGTGCCATCACTTCATGGGAAATAGATGGGGAAACTGTGGAAACAGTGTCAGACTTTATTTTTGGGTGCTCCAAAATCACTGCAGATGGTGACTGCAGCCATGAAATTAAAAGACGCTTACTCTTCGGAAGAAAAGTTATGACCAACCTAGATAGTATATTCAAAAGCAGAGACATTACTTTGCCAACTAAGGTCCACCTAATCAAGGCTATTGTTTCTTCAGTGGTCATGTATGGATGTGAGAGTTGCACTGTGAAGAAGGCTGAGCGCCGAAGAATTGATGCTTTTGAACTGTGGTGTTGGAGAAGACTCTTGAGAGTCCCTTGGACTGCAAGGAGATCCAACCAGTCCATTCTGAAGGAGATCAGTCCTGGGATTTCTTTGGAAGGAATGATGGTGAAGCTGAAGCTCCACTAGTTTGGCCACCTCATGCGAAGAGTTGACTCATTGGAAAAGACTCTGATGCTGGGAGGGATTGGGGGCAGGAGGAGAAGGGGACGACTGAGGATTATGGCTGGGTGGCATCACGGACTCAATGGACGTGAGTCTGAGTGAACTCCGAGAGATGGTGATGGACAGGGAGGCCTGGCGCGCTGCGATTCATGGGGTCGCAAAGAGTCGGACACGACTGAGCGACTGAACTGAACTGAACTGAACTGAACACATACCCTGGTGAATCCCCTGATATTTATACCTTTATTTTTTTTTTAAACAGCCGTCTAAGTTTCTCACAATAATTGTGTTGATGATAACTGCCAGTACAATAACTCCTCCCCTCATGAAGAGCCCAAAATCCTCAAGTAGAATTAGTAATTTGGAAGTTTAAACCTTATTACTTTAAGCTGAATCTTTACTCTTTCTCTTGGTAAAAGAGTCCCAAAAGTTTCTCCCATCCCACCTGGGATCTGTACTTCTAGTTCAGCAGAATCTAAGGCCACTGAGAAAATAAAAGTAATTTTTTTTTCAGTGGGTCCCTGAGAATGATGGTGTGAGGATCCACAATTCTTTTCACCCACCTCTTGATTTCCAAGCCTATGTGCTCTATCTGGGTTATTGCACTGTGCCATGGCCGTGGACTCAAAGTACACACTTTGTCTTGAATAAAAATGTCCCAACCCTATAGACTGCCATATGTAATCAAAATTTAGCTGTGCCTTTCAAATCCATTTCAATGCTCTATCAGGTAAACAACTAGATGGTGATGAAGTATAAGCTACAATTTTTCAGTCTGTGGCTTGTGCTCAGGGTCACAGGTCTTTCCTGTAAATTTGATCCCTTAGTTCAAGGCAATATTTGCTGTTATTCAGAATTCATGTTTGCTTTTTTGTGCAGGCACTGATGGGCAAGTCCATGTGTAGAAAATATACCAATCCCCGTAAGGGAAAATAGCTTTCCTAAGTTCAGTGTTGAAGTACACAAATCTTTTGTGTCTCATGTCAATGCTTATAAAAGAGGGATGCTTGGTCTCAGAGGTTTGTTCCAGTCTTCTCTTAACAGGCTGAACATTTAGCAGCAGTGAAGCTTGATCAAGTTTGGTGAAAAGGATTCTATTCCTGGGCCCGTGTATACCCCTTCTATCACAGCTCCTTATGGATGGGCCCATTGTGCAAATTTTGCAGTGGCAGATGACAAAGGTTTTCTTACTTCTATTGGATGACTCATCCTGTGTACAGGTTTATTGAGTACCTTCCCGATTTTGCTGCCAAGCCATTAGGCACTGCTCAGGATTCCATTAACTTTGGCCACTTCTCTTTCAACACAAGCTTTATGACCATGAAAACTACTCAAACTTCTGATCATTGACATTTTCCCCTCTAATCAGTGTCTTTTATGGCCGTTTCTAAATAAAGTTCTATCTACTATAACAACGGTCCATTTTGACTCACAACATGTTAAACTGATCCATCCATAAACGAGAACCAGATTTTCTACTTTACCATCTAGTTGTAGGGAATTCTTCACAAAGTCATAGGTTTGACCAAAAGGACAAGACATAGGTGATTTGAGATCTTGGTCATCTATTTTGAATAATTTGTCCAAGCCCTTCAGAATTGGTTGGGCTCAATACCAAATTGACTATTTCTATCACTTGATAGATACTAACACGCTCAGTCTAACATGATTTGGTGACTCAGACAATGACCAGCTGTTGATGGATGTCTTGTATCACACTGCCACTTGATATCATCTGTTCTGCTGCTCAGTATCTAGTTGGGTCTGGTAGGACATAAGAAGCTGTTTTTCAAATGGTGACTTGTTCTTTGCTAAAGATGGTATAGTCTTGCTCTAATCCCTAGAGCAAGGTCGTTTTCTCTGTGGCTTGCCAGAGATGAGACATCTTGTCCTAACTATCAAAAAACTCCCTTGCCTCATGAAACTGGCTAAATCATTTGAGTTAAGTAGAAGGGTTACTTGTACCACAGCCTGAAACTACTGCAGAATCATCTTTCTCTGTGGCACACTCAGGACTGTGATCCCTCTGAGTCCTTCAAATAAACGGGTAAAATGATATTCTCAAGTGCAGTATGCATTATTTCCAAAATCCGAAGAAGTCAGTTAACTTATTGGAATCCCATTTTTCACCACCTGTGGTGGATTGAAGTCCAACTGAAGAGCTAATGATTGGTTTTGTAGCTCTTCACAGGAAACTCATGAGATAAATATTAATTATAAGGATTAGTAAATTGGTGAACTGTTTTACTGGCCATATATGCTCTGAAGGAAGAAAATAGGTTATCAAAAGAAGTCACAGAATGAAAGCCAGAACCTGTCTTTTGTAGCATTTAAAAAGACTTACATCTTTAGCCGAAGAGCAGAGTGCATGGAAAACCAGGCTTGTGATTTCATAGTGTCAACTAAAAAAAGATGCACATCTTGAGAGTCCAAATTAAGTTTCATTTGGGGCAAAGTGAAGACTGCAGCCTGGGAGGCAGCAACTTAGATAGCTCTGAGAGTTTGCTCCAAAGAGACAGTGGGGGAAAGTCAGTATGTAAGGTTTTGGAGAAGATGGAGGATCTGATGTCACCCTGGAGGGATTCAGTGCTTTGCTAGATATGAGAAGATGCAAGGATTGAGATCGTAAAGACTGTTCCTAAAAACATCCAACTCTCTAAAAACCTGTTCCACAAGGTTCCCTTCACAGAGGGCCTCGCTCCACCCTGAACCCCCCCAGCAGGTTCTGATGGTCAACAGCTACAGTAGCAGAGGGTTCAGTCTCCACAGAGACAGATGGCAGATGCCCTTGATGTTCAGTCATTGGCAATGCTCTTGGCAAGTGCCAATTTTTAGCTGATAATAGTAAGAGTTAGAGTTAACTCTTTAGGAGAGTTATTAGGAGTTATTACAGTTATTTAGGAGGCTAACTTCATATTCCCTGGAAAATGCTTCTATATTGAATTCTGGACGCTGATAGCAGAGTACTAGAATACTGAGCCTGGGTGAACACATTTGGGAGAATGCACTTGAACCCTATGAGCCAGCAAGGTGTGTAACCCCTCCTCCCATCTTGACAGCCCTCCATTGACTAAAATTATGCAAGGGATTCTCCCTAGATAGATGCGTCTCAAGATGACATTATTGACTCCTTCTCATTGCTTCTAAAGCAATCATACAGATTAAGGTTTAACCTATTTTATTTATGTATGTATATGCTCAGTCAGGTCCAACTCTTGCAACCCCGGGGACTGTAGCCCACCAGGCTCCTCCTGTCCGTGGAATTTTCTAGGCATGAATACTGGAGTGGATTGCATTTCCTACTCCAGGAGATCTTCCTGACCCTGGGATCGAGCCCTCATCTCTTACATCTCCTACATTGGCAGGCAGGTTCTTTACCATTAGCCCTACCTGGGAAGTCCTAACTTGGCATGACTATGAAAATCATGTTTCTGCTAAGGGAAGAAAGGGACTGTTCAGCTTATAACTGCAGACCAAGTTAATATGTGTCAGCAAGAAACGGGTAAACCTGCCTGGGTGTGGATCGAGAAAGCACTAGATTAGGGAGAATAGAATATAAGTGTGTGAAAAGGTAACTCCATTCATATGGGCATAATCAGGAAAAAAATAGCATTCATCCCACCATATCTACAGAAATGTATTGCATATTATGTATGTGTATTGAAAAAGTTGTCTTAAAGCTCAACATTCAGAAAACTAAGATCATGGTATCTGGTCCCATCACTTCATGGCAAATAGATGGGGAAACACTGGAAATAGTGACTGACTTTATTTCTCTGGGCTCCAAAATCACTGCGGATGGTGATTGCAACCATAAAATTAAAAGATGCTTACTCCTTGAAAAGAAAGTTATGACCAACCTAGACAGCATATTAAAAAGCAAGGACATTACTTTGCCAGCAAAGGTCCGTCTAGTCAAGGCTATGGTTTTTCCAGTAGTCGTATATGGGTGTGAGAGTTGGATTATAAAGAAAGCTGAGCGCCAAAGAATTGATGCTTTTGAACTGTGGTGTTGGAGAAGACTCTTGAGAGTCACTTGGACTGCAAGGAGATCCAACAAGTCTATCTTAAAGGAGATCAGTCCTGGGTGTTTATTGGAAGGACTGTTGTTGAAGTGGAAACTCCAATACTTTGGCCACCCAATGTGAAGAGCTGACTCATTTGAAAAGACGTTGATGCTGGGAAAGATTGAGGTCATGAGAAGGGGACGACAGAGGATGAGATGGTTGGATGGCATCACTGACTCAATGGACATGAGTTTGGGTAGGCTCTGGGAGTTTGTGACGGACAGGGAGGCCTGGCGTGCTGCAGTTCATGGGGTCGCAAACAGTTGGACACGATTGAGCGAATGAACTGAACTGACTTATATATTCCCCCTAATTTGCCTTCCTAGAAGGCCCAGGAAGGATCCAGGACACAATCTTTGAGACCCAGGACACCATCGTGGTTGATATGCCCCTTACTTTCTACTTGGACTTCCCTGGTGGCTCAGATGGCAAGGAGTCTGCCTCAATGCTGGAAACCTGGGTTCGATCCCTGGGTTGGGGAGATCCCCTGGAGAAGAGAGTGGAAACCTACTCCAGTATTCTTGCCTGGAAAATCACATCGACAGAGGAGACTGGCAGGCTACAGTCCATGGGGTCACAAAGAGTTAGACACGACTGTTTGACTTCACTTTCTTGCTTTCTACAATTTCCGTATACACGAGCTGAATAAACGATATAGAAATGATACAGGAAGAAAGCAGTAAACTGCTGGAAGTTGTTATGATAGGTCTGTCATTGATTCTGATTGGTGATGCCTGAAAGTAGACCCTCTGTGATATAAGGCTGTCCTAAGAAAGCAGCATTCATGAGATTCTGCAAGAGAAAATTGCACTTAACTGGATTTTTAATTTTGACAGACAACTACAAGGTTTTCATAAAAGTAAATTTTTACTTGTAGAAACATCAGATGGTAAAAAAGAGGGAGTGCAAACTGAACTATACGCAAGCAAAGTGTCAATGTTAAAAAGAGAGAGAGAAAAAAAAGAAAATACTTCTAAATTCTAGAAATAATTGACAGCTTGGAAAAATCCACCTGGCCAGTTAGCTTTCCTCATTCTGCAAACACTGAGTAGCATATTTTCATTATAAACTCATGGCCAAAGTGTAAGACTAAACTCTGAAATGCCTGTGATTACTCGAGTGGGCAGGGACTGTTATGATTGGCTGGGTTTCAGGTTTGCATGTCTGTGGACAGAGCAGTGCCAAAAGGTATTAGATCAGAGCCAATCTCTTCCAAACATCTCAGAGGGGGACAGAACTAGGGCCTCCAGTATTCTTCATTTGGCTTCACCATTGAACATACTTCCTTGTCTTTGTGCTTGGCCTTCTAATATCTCCCCGCCCATTAAAATAGAAATCAGTGATCAGAAAATCAGACCCTTCCCAAGAATCTCACAGAGAAAAAGAAACTGAGTTGAAGCTATGGAACAAAGCATACAGAGTGGTCACTTGGAGCAGTAACTATTTTTCAGGAAAGTTTATTTCCTTTATCTCAGAATTTCCCATTTTTCTTCTGCTAAGCAGTCTCTTTAGAAACCCATAATTTAGTTCTGGTGTCCATCTGGATACATATACATATATATATCTACACACACACACACATACACACACACACACACACACACACACACAGAGTCTTCCCAGGTGGCTCAGTGGTAAAGAATCCACCTGCCAAGCAGGAGATGCAGGAGACACAGGTTTGATCCCTGACTCGGGAAGATTCCCTGGAGAAGGAAATGGAAACCTACTTTAGTATTCTTGCCTGGGAAATCCCATGGGCAGAGAAGCCTGGTGGGCTACAGTCCACGGGGTCACAAAGAGTCAGATACGACTTAGTGACTAACAAGAAAAACAACAAAGAAAACATATATATTATATGCATATATATATATATAATTATATACAATATATAACATACTGTCAATTATATATATATATCTGTATATTTGGACTTAAAAATATTTACAACCTAATCGCTGAATTTTTAATATTTCAGTGCCCAGGAGACAACATCTCAAATAACCCTGAGAGAACTGTTCTGAGAAGGTGAGGGGAGGAGCAAGGTTATATAAAAGTTTTACAACAAAAACCAGATTGTCTGAACATCAAAAAATTATTGTTAATGAAAGAAAATCAGATACCCATACCCCAAGCTAAGGAATTTAACACTTTCCTATGTTTGGGAAGATACAAGAGTCTGGGCTCACTGAAATCATTCCTTTTATATGCATCTCAGTTGCTAGGGCCAGCATCCTGTTTTGGGCTTCCCAGGTGGTACTAGTGGCAAAGAACCCGCCTGCTAATGGAGGAGAAGCAAGTTTAGTACCTGGGTTGGGAAAATCCCCTGAGGAGGGCATGGTAGCCCACTCCACTATTCTTGCCTAGAGAATCCCATGGACAGAAGAGCCTGGTGGGCTACAGTCCATGGGTTTGCAGAGTTGGTCATGACTGAAGTGACTTAGAATGGACACACACATCCTGTGGTTTTACATCCTGAACTCCCCTGAGGCTCACCCTAGGGAGGAGCTTCAGTCCGATGGCTGCTAGATTACAGGTATTCTTCTCCTTCTTGAGTGCCCTTAAGGCTGACCAGCTCATATTGGAGAGCTGCAATCTCTGATGACTGTGACATCCTTATTTACCGATATGGCAGGAAATATTCCATTTCTCCTATACGTAAAATTTTTCCTAATAATACATCTTCTGCAAACTTAATTTAACAAATGGAAGGAGGCAAAGTATACTGCTTTTCTGGCTTTGGTAATTTCTGTCTATTTACACATCTGAATCTTAGCTTGAATAGCATGGTATTAGGTGAGAAAACAGAATTATCCTTTAGCCAGTGAGAGGAAAATTAGAAAACATACTTGATTTTAACAGGTTTCCTTTAATATATCATAGTCACAGACTGAAGTATAAAAATAGCACTGTGATATTGCGATTTATAATAAAAAAGTATTTATTTGCTCTTTGACCCTACTGTTGGCACAGAGCTCCAAAATCTCCTGGAATTTCCTAAGTGTTGAGAGCCAGAAAGGTGTCTCTAGTTATGTTAATGAAATGACTTAGGGGTAGGGGGGTTGTTTGCCAGACTAGAGGGGTTGAAACTTTCAGTCTCACCCCACCTCTTTACCTAGCCCACCTTTCGGGGAGCGAAAATGGGAAAATCTCCAGCGGGAAAATCTCCAGCAACCAATGATTTAATCAATCATTTCTATGTAATAAATCTCCAAAAAACCCCTGAGGGACAGGATTTCGAGAGCTTCTGGATTGGTGAACATGTAAAGGTGGTGAAAGTGTGATGCTCCTAGAGGCATAGAACCACCTGGCTCTTTCCCTATGCCTTGCCTTGTGCATTTCTTCCACCAGGCTGTTCCTGAATTATATCTTTTCATAATCAACAGGTAATCTACTCAATAAAATGTTTCTGAGTTCTGTGAGCTGCTATAACAAAAGAATCTAATCCATGAATAAGGTTATGGGCTGCTCTGATTTATAGCCCATTGGTCAGAAGTGTCTGCAATAATTCTGGTCTTGCAGTTGGTGACTAGTGACTGAAGTGGGGGAGGCAGGGAGAGAAGAGAGCACTCTCATGGGGTTTGAGCTCTCAATCTGTGAAATGTCATGATATCTTTGGGTAAATAGTGTCAGAATTGAGTTGAATTGTAGGACACTTAAGGGGAGTCTAGAGAATTGCCTGGGATTATGGGGACCCCATCCTTACCCCTCTCACACTATACACATTGACCTTTGGGTGCAGAACACACACACACACACACATACACACAAGCACACACACACACACACACATACACACACACACACACACACACACAGAAACTGATTACCTTCAATTTCTATTTTTAAGAAGTTAGAGATTTTACCTGGTCTGAATTCTCTTTCCATTACTTTCCTTCTAGTCCTTGCCCAAGCCTGGCCTCTACTCCCAGGACTTCAAGGTAATTTTACAAAAGAAAAACTTATTTGTGAATTAGCTAAATTTGAAATGTTCATTAAAGCAATTTCTTGATTATAGGCTTCTAGCCCTTTTGAATGTTTTGTGGCCAGCTTCTTGTCTTAAAAAAACAAAAAGTAAAATAACAGTATGAAATCAAAATCTCTCAAATCTGCTGTAAATCTTGTGATGTCATGAAAACCCACTTAATTTTCATGTCCCTGTAACTTACTTAAAATACTTCAAAATAAATATTTCTCTAGTATAATGCAAAACCTCTTTCATATATAGAAAACTTAACTATGGATTTTCTCTGTTGAGTAACCCAAATGAATGTTTGGAAACTTTGGTCTACTATTTATCATTAAAACATTGAAACTCTTAAAATAAAACTTTAATTAAAAAAGAAAGGAAGCTCATCTTCTTTAATCAACAGTGAAAGAAATTGTTATTGTTGAAGATGATGTAAAATTGAGTGAGAAATTTCAAAGATTAGAATTAGAAGGAATATATTATATATAATATAATTTTGATAGATTCAATTTTTATTCCTCTTAAATTTCAAAATGTTATAAAAGTAAACTTAACTATCTCAACTGATTGTTTTTCTACACCTTTCTGCCATGAACCACAGACACTCGCATTTTATTAAAATTAATGCTATAGTAGAGCATTGATCCTCCAAGTTCCATACTAATGGTACCATTATATCTCTAATTAACTTAAAAGAAACAAAAGTGATTTAAAAATAATAGGTGGATTGATTATATTTTTCTACAAATAAAGTATGAGTTTAAATATAAATAAGGAAACTGAAATTCAATAACTCACTAGTTTCATGTACAAATTTATTATGTTTTACAGCATTATTGCATAATAATCAATACTATATATGCTTAAATTGCATAACCTTACGATTTGATGTACATAAACATTGTAACACAATGTTAACTTGATTTACACAATCAAGTTAACTAAGACATCCATCAGCTCATATACTTATCTCAATTCTTTTTTTTTTTTTTTTGAGGGTTGCAAAATAATTTTTAACTCAGAAAGAAAAATATTGGAGTAGGATGAACATCTCTGCTATTTATCAGTAGCTAGATTTGCCATCACTCAGCTGAACTCTCTGACATTTGCAAGCACCAAGAGGGCAAAATATTTATTCTTTTGTGTGTGTTGAGAACACATGATTTACTCTGTAAATTTCAAGTACAGAATACCACATTATTCACTAGAGTTGCTATACTGTACAAGGTATCCACAGAGCTTACTCATCTAAGGAATTTACTCATAACTTTGTACCCTTTGACCTATATCTCCCCATCCCCTCCACCCTTACCCCTGACAATCACCATTCTACCATTTCACTTGTTTTCTCCATGATATCATTATTTTTTTAATAGATAATAAAATATAGATAGATTTTTTGATAGATAATAAAATATCATTATTTTTTAAAGATTCCACATAAAATTGTCTCTGTGAGACTTCAGGTTGGATATATTTGGGGACCTTTATTCACTGCAGATGGTGACTGCAGCCATGAGATTAAAAGACGCTTACTCCTTGGAAGGAAAGTTATGACCAACCTAGATAGCATATTCAAAAGCAGAGATATTACTTTATCAACAAAGAACCGTCTAGTCAAGGCTATGGTTTTTCCATTGGTCATGTATAGATGTGAGAGTTGGACTGTGAAGAAGGCTGAGCGCCGAAGAATTGATGCTTTCGAACGGTGGTGTTGGAGAAGACTCTTGAGAGTCCCTTGGACTGCAAGGAGATCCAACCAGTCCATTTTGAAGGAGATCAGCCCTGGGATTTCTTTGGAAGGAATGATGCTAAAGCTGAAACTCCAGTAGTTTGGCCACCTCATGCGAAGAGTTGACTCATTGGAAAAGACTCTGATGCTGGGAGGGATTGGGGGCAGGAGGAGAAGGGGACTGGAGAGGATGAGATGGCTGGATGGCATTACCAACTCTATGGACGTGAGTTTGAGTGAACTCCGGGAGTTGGTGATGGACAGGGAGGCCTGGAGTGCTGTGATTCATGGGGTTGCAAAGAGTCGGACACGACTGAGCGACTGAACTGAACTGAACTGATTCTTCATGTACTTGGATGTTCATCCCTCCTCCCAGATTTGGGAAGTTTTCAGCCATTATGTCTTTAAATAAACTTCGTGCTTCACCCTTCTCCCTCTGGGATGCCTATAATTTGTTTATTAGATTGTTAAATTGCACTCCATCAATGGCATAGGCTTTTTTCACTCTTTTACTTTCATTTCTTTTTCTTCCTATTCATAATGTGAAGCACTCTCTCTTCAAGTTTTTAGATTTTTTTCCTTCTGCTTAATCAAGTGTGCTGTTGAAGCTTCCATGATATTTTTCATCTCATTCATTGTATTCATCTGCTCAAGAATTTATGCTTGATTCCTTTGTTATTATTATTTCTATCTCTTTAATGAACTTCCTGTTTTGCTCATTTATTGTTTACTCGAGTCCATTGAGTTATCTGTCTGTGCTCTCTTGAATTTCCCTGAGCTTCATTAAGTCATTATTTTGAATTCTTTTTCATGTAACTTATAGATCTTTATTTCTTTGAAGTTGTTTACCAAAAAAGTCACTGTGTTTCTTTGGTGGTGTCATGTTCTTGTGTTTTTCATGTTTCTAGTGACTTTGCTTTGATGTTTACACATTTGAGAGAGCACTTATCTCTTCCAGCCTTTTGGATAGCTTTGGGGAAACTTTAACCCTGCATGTGGCTGTAAAGGCACCAGCTGGGTAGGCTGCAGAACCTCCAGTTGTGGGGAGGGTACGTGAGCATAGTATCATGCTTTCTTGTCATCTGAAGTAAACTTTGGCTAAGACTATGGGGTCCTCAGTGATCAAGTCAAGCTGCAAATATCTGTGGTAATGGCGACAGCTTGGGCTCTTGGGGTTCTAGGTGGTGGAGACTGCTACGGTCCTTTTATTCTCCTTTTTGTCCTTGAGGAAGTTCTAGTTGAGGAGAACCATGTTGGTGTTGGGTCAGGTGCACAGGCAGTCAGAGTGGCAGTGATCAATTGGGTAGAGCAGTGGTGAAAACTGCAGGTTCTCTCTACAAAGGCTGTGGAAGTCCACTGATGTCCAAGATTGATGGGCTCCCTCATCTCTTGTGTCTTCTGCATTAGCAGGTGGATTCTTTACCACTGAGCCACCTGAGAAGCTTACAGTTGATCATATAGAAATCCTTTATAGTCGATATTCTGAGGGTAGAAATCTTTTTAAAAACGATGTTTTTCAGTTATTCTTTTGGTTTATAAATTTAAAATGATATTATAATAGCTAAATCATGGTATATTTTAGGAAATATTCTTAATTTCTTTCAAAGGAAGCTCTGGAAAGAATATGGAGACAGTATTTCATGTTAATTATAAACTCCCTGAAATCTCACAGTTCAAACATATCATTCCTATAGTTTGTACTGAAAGTTAGAAGCATGTCTTTCTAACTTTGGCTTGGGATGGTTTACTTTTTACTCAAAATCCTCATCGATTTCTAAAAAACAATATTTCAAGGAGAAAAGTCAATTTTTAAAATGAAGTAAATTAGAAAGAGTTGAGGTTTATCAGCTGATGAAATTGAACATCTCAATATAAATATTTTCACTTAAGAGTCTCTAAAATGAGATGTCAGATCTCATTTCTGGAAACTAGATTTTCTCAGTGTTTTTCCTTAATTTTTTGTTTCTTTGACATGGTCTTTTGTTGTCTGTACCTTCGTGGAATGCAGTTTGGATGATGGTAGAGGACATAAATAATGGTAGCCCACATTTCCTGTACTTCCCTGAAGTTATCTCCAGGTCCCCTCCACCTTCCACATGCCGGTCTCCCTCTTCACCTTTAGGAGTCAGTACGGTGACAGACTCTTATCATGAATGTACTGAAGAGATCGATGTAGTTTCTTTTTTTGCCATTCAAGTCAGCATCTGTTTACTATTATTATTGTTTGGTTGTTGTTGTTCTTAATGCTTTACTTTTTCATTTCTTCCCTTTTTTGCTGTTTTTGGTATTTTTATCTTTAAAAACTATTTTTTAGTTAATTAATTTGATTGCATCAGGTCTTAGTTGCAGTGAATGGGTCTTTGTTGGGTCATGCAGCATCTTTCATTGCGGACTCTCTCTAGTTGAAGCTTGGGCTTAGTTGCTCTGAGCCATGTGAGATCTTAGTTCCTCCTCCAGGGATTGAACTGCATCCCATGCACTGCAAGGCAGATTCTAATCACAGGACCACCAGGGAAGTCTCCTGGGTGCTTTTCGGTAGATGGGGAGGAAAATGAACTCTTAAATTGTGCTGAAATCAGTACCTTCAGGTTCACCACGCAGTCCCAGTGACTTAATTACTACTACCCAGTAGACAGTTCTGATGGTAAAGGTCTGGTACTGAGACTGTTAGGTGTCATTTCTAGGGCCATAAAGAGATCCGGCATCACAGTCCTTCATGGCTTGGTGCAGAATCAAATTCAGTGAGAGGCAAAGTGATGGAGAAAGTGATGTTAGAACAGACGCTTGTAATGCTCACAAGCAGACAGGTAAGCATTGTGCTGCTGTGACTACTCTGTGGGCCACATTCCTATGATCAGAGGAAGAGAGAGGAGGGGGAGAAGATCATCTTTGTCTTTCTTGAGTAGATGTCATGTTCCCATCATCATGTCCTCCCTTAGGTAGGGCAGGCAAATTTACTTGTCCCTCCTGATATAGTCAGGCCAAGACTTTCATGGAACTTTGGAATATATTTTCAGTTCTCAGTACAATGACTGAGTCATTTCCAGAGTTGCTAATTATATTTTTCACACTGTATAATGTTAGTTATGGTAGATACATATTTGTCATGAGGCAGGAATATCTTAGTAGCTGTCATCATCAGAATTACTTTCAGAAAAGCAAATGTATTTAAGTTGATTAAAATATTTTAAGTGAGATTTAAAAAAAAAAATAATAATGTGCCTGTCAATCTAATAGAGAGACAAAGAAGGGAGTGAAGCTGTGGTGGAAAGTTGTGTGGAATTTAGTCACCCCACCCATTACTTCCCAGATGTTGAGTGAAGTTGCCAAACTCAGAAATGTTTATTGTGAGTAGGTGTGAGTGTGTATATGTGCTGTGTGTCTGTGGATGTGTATATAAACCACTGAAGGGGCTGGGTACTGTTCTGACACAGGACAAGTCCACACAGACAGGAATATACTTAGTTAGAGGAAACCCTAAAGACTTTAATCTTCTATAGCTTCCAGAAACTGTAAGGAGATCTCTGGACAATCATGTATTGTGAAATTATGTTTCAGGCGATGTTTAACTAGATCTCTAAGGATCAGAAGGATTCAAAGATAACATATGTTTCATTTGAGACTGATACATACACGAGGAATGATTACTTGGATGGAGAACAGAACTGGGAGTCAACCCTCAGTTCTGGCTTTTCTCCTGATTAAGGAGAAATAAACATCATTTAAGTTGTAAAATGAGAAAAGTTTTTGGACTAGATTAAGCCAAAAGATTCCTCTCCCACTCTGACTCCACAGAGATCTCCTCTTATATTTTCTCCCATTAGCTATGAAATTTTCTTTTTCACATGGAGATGTTTATTCCATCTGAAGTGTATTTGGGGATGTCATGTGAACGGACTTAAATATATTTTTGTTCTTATAATGAGCTGATCTTGCCAATATAATTAAAAAATAATGTATTTTCCCCAATGGTCTCTTATGATCCCACCATGCTTTACATTCAACCATAAATTAGTTGAAATCCATTAGCTGATAGCCCCTCTCATGATCTCATTGCAGATTTATAGCTCCCTCCACCCTTTCCTTTAAAAAAATAGTACAGAATAAATTTCAGGGGAGTTAAAAAGGTACTACATGTGATTCATGTAACACCTTTGACAGTTTAGGAAATAAAAATACCAAAGATATTAAAACGAAACTCAAAACTACAATGTCTTATTAGGATTAACTCACAGAAAAGCATTTAGGTTTATGTATTAAGTCTTCACTACAAGAGACATTTGGGCTTCCCAGGTGGTGCTAGTGGTGAAGAACCTGCCTGCCACTGCAGGAGAGAGAAGAGATGTGGGTTCGATCCCTGGCTTGGGAAGATCTCCTGGAGGAGAGCATGGCAACCCACTCCAGCATTCTTGCCTACAGAATCCCATGAACACAGAAGCCGGGAGGGCTATAGTCCATAGGGTCACAAAGAGTTGGACACAACTGAAGAGACTTAGCACACACACTCACACAAGAGACATTTACTGAATGCCTATGTCAACTGAAAAAAAAAAAAAAAAAAGCATGACCTAAATGTTGAGGGGTTTTAGATGTTCAAGTCCAGGAGGCAGTATCTCAAGTAATCCTGAGCGAACTTGTCTGAAGAGATAAGGAGGAAACTAGAATATTGCAACAAAGGGCAGCTAGTAGGAACAAAAGATTGCTGTTAGTAAAAAACAAAAAAAAAAAAACAAAAAAAAAGACATCTCAAGAAATTTAGCACTTTTCTATACATGGGAAGGTGCAACGGTCTGGACTCACTGAAATCATTCTTTCGATATGAACCTCAGCTATCTGAGGCCTATATACTGTGTTTTCACATCCTGAGATTTCTCAGGGTTCACCATGGGGAGTGGCTGCAGTCTGATGGCTGTTAAAGGGCAAGTATTCGTTCCTTCTTGAGTTCCCTTAGGACTCTCCAGCTCATCATCTGATGTTGGCTGCAACTGCAAATAACTGTGATATCCTTTGTTTACTTACATGGCAGGTAATGTTCCATTTATCACCTACCATTTTCCAGAGCCTGACTGAAACTCTAGGAATAGAGAATAAATAAAGATTAAGAGCCGTAATTTGTGTTACTTTATTTATCTTTATTGGTTCATTGTCTTCTATAAAATGGTTTTCACATATAAAACATTGTGCTAAGCAATCACTGTCATTAGATGTTAGCTGGATCTTAGAGTTTAGAGAAAACAAAAGAAATAAAATTTACTTGTTCAGCCCACTACAATAAGCAGCAGAGATTAGAAGTGTAAGGCTGTAAAGCAGTGGTAGCAACTAGAGGAAGACAACTGATATCAGAGTTGAAGCATGAAAGTTGACCTGGGAGTCAGAAATTCAGAACACAAAATAGCACAGGACTTCCCAAGTGGTACCAGTACTAAAGAATCTGCCTTCTAATGCAGGAGACAAAAGAGACACGGGGTTTGATCTGTGAGTCTGAAAGATCCCCTGGGGTAGGAAATGGCAACCCACTCCAGCATTCTTGCCTGAAAAAATTCCAGGGACAGAGGAGTCTGGCTGGCTATAGTCCATGGAGTCACAAAGAATTGGACATGACTGAATGTACATGCATACAGAAAAGAGGACAGGAAAGGAAAACTCTGTGCTTAGCATGATGGCAAGTGTTCCTATGTTCCTCCTTCATTTGAAATAATAATAGCATGTGTCCTTACCCTTGAAGAAAAGGTAAATTTACACTAAGTACCTTTAGTTAAACACAGTACGCTTGATTTTTGCTTTAGAATAATTTTTTTTTCCTGAAAATTAGTTAAGTTTTAGAAAGAAAGGAGATATGCAGATATATTCAAATTCAACTCTGCTGTCAGACACTGTTATGGATTTTTTTCAAAATATAACTTTATTTTATTTTTTGGTCACACCATTTGACATGGGGGATCTTAGTTCCCTGACCAGGGATTGAACCTATGTCCCCTGCAATGGAAGCACAGGATCTTAACCACTGGACTGCCAGGGAAGTCCCTTGTGATGGATTTTTCACAAATGTTATTTCATTTAGTTTGATGCATACAGGATAATAAAGTTTGCATTATTATCCATGCTTTTACAAATTGAAAAACTTACCCTGAACTGGTTCACTAACTCACTCCAAACCACACCACTAATTGGTGACTGTCTTGGAGCAGGTCTGCTATTTTGACTTCATGTGATGCAGTATAAAATGATGCTTATGACACCATCTAGTCAGAGATCTCTAAGTTTGAATTTCAGTTTTGGCATTAGCCACTGGCTGTAAGAAACAATTTGGTCTTTCTAAGACAGAGCTTCCTCATAGGTAATATGGAAATAGTGACATAGTTAAATAGCCATGATGATTTGATGAGATAAAATATGCAAAATACTATACACGGTGCTGAGTACTTTGTAATCACTCATAAAATAGATATATTCTCTGCCTCTTGTTTGGGAGATTTCTGTTATCTGAGAGGGCAGATTTAAAGGCAAAACCAATACAATATTGTAAAGTAATTAACCTCCAATTAAAATAAATTTATATTTTAAAAAAAGAAAAAAAAAGGTAACTCAGGAATTCAAAATAAATTATATTTATATTAGACTTAATATATGACAAACTGTTGGCCAATGAATGTACTTGGGATATTTTTGTCTGAGAGTCATCTGTTTTTGTACTCTTTAACTTTGTAATCCGTGTATTTCTAAATCCTCGAAGTCATATTTCAAGGTCTTGCTATTTGGCATCAAAAGAAGTAGTTGAATGTGTGTTGAGAAATTAGTATAAAGCTAATTCAAATAGTCTGAGGAGAAAAATAAAATTATCTATTATATGTGAAATTATGTAAATATGCTAACTAGAAAGAATTAGCCTTAAAATAATGGGATACATGATGTTTGGCAGAAACCAACACAATTCTATAAAGCAATTATGCTTCAATTAAAAAATAAATTTAAAATAAAAAAAAAAATCCTCCAGGTGATAGAATAATGGGATTCATATAAATTTTACATCATATCTCTTGTCCCAAATAGACACCAGCAAAACAATCTGACTTGTCAACAACTGATATAAAAATAAATTCCCAATATGTCTTGTTTCTTCCACACTGTTTTCTATTCTCCACAAAAAATCTTTCAAGTCAGTTCATGTGACCGTCTATTAAAATTACCTAAAGCCTTTGACTGTGTGGATCACAATAAACTGTGGAAAATTCTGAAAGAGATGGGAATACCAGACCACCTGACCTGCCTCTTGAGAAACCAATATGCAGGTCAAGAAGCAACAGTTAGGAATTGGACATGGAACAACAGACTGGATCCAAATAGGAAAAGGAGTACGTCAAGGCTATATATTGTCACCCTGCTTATTTAACTTCTATGCAGAGTCCATCATGAGAAACGCTGGGCTGGAAGAAGCACAAGCTGGAATCAAGATTGCCGGGAGAAATAACCTCAGATATGCAGATGACACCACCCTTATGGCAGAAAGTGAAGAGGAACGAAAAAGGCTCTTGATGAAAGTGAAAGTGGAGAGTGAAAAAGTTGGCTTAAAGCTCAACATTCAAAAATTAAGATCATGGCATCTGGTCCCATCACTTCACGGGAAATAGGTGGGGAAACAGTGGAAACAGTATCAGATTTTATTTTTGGGGGCTCCAAAATCACTGCAGATGGTGATTGAAGTCATGAAATTGAAAGACACTTACTCCTTGGAAGAAAAGTTATGACCAACCTAGATAGCATATTCAAAAGCAGAGACATTACTTTGCCAACTAAGGTCCATCTAGTCAAGGCTATGGTTTTTCCTGTGGTCATGTATGGATGTGAGAGTTGGACTGTGAAGAAAGTTGAGCACCGCAGAATTGATGCTTTTGAATTGTGGTGTTGAAGACTCTTGAGAGTCCCTTGGACTACAAGCAGATCCAAACTGTCTATCCTAAAGGAGATCAGTCCTGGGATTTCTTTGGAAGGAATGATGCTAAAGCTCAAGTACTTTGGGCACCTCATGTGAAGAGTTAACTCATTGGAAAAGACTCTGATGCTGGGAGGGATTGGGGGCAGGAGGAGAAGGGGATGACAGAGGATGAGATAGCTTGATGGCATCACCAACTTGATGGACGTGAGTTTGAGTGAACTCTGGGAGTTGGTGATGGACAGGGAGGCCTGGCGTGCTATGATTCATGGGGTTGCAAAGAGTCGGACACAACTGAGCGACTGAACTGAACTGAAAGGCTTCACATTGCACGTAAAATAAAGTCAATCTCGTTACGCCCTACGGGATACTCTATGAGTTTTTCCTAACTTGCTCTGAACTCTTCTTTCTTCTGTCGTTTTGCATGCTTACCTCACAGAAGACTCAATGTTTTTTGCTAATGATTCTTGAATGTGTCCAGCTCATTTTACACTCAGTATCCTTTCACTGAGAGTGGGTTTACATTTTTTGCTGGCTAATTTTCATTCAGCACAGTATTTAAGTTTCTATTCAGATGTCTCTTCATCCTCCATGACTCTTGCCAATTAACTTCTGTTCAATCACTTTTTTTTTTTTGGCCATGCCACACTGCACATTGAATCCTAGTTCCTTGACCAGGGATTGAACTCCCAACCTCTGCGCTTGAAGGTCGGAGTCTTAACCACTGGACCACAAGGGTAGTGACTGTCCCATCATTTTCTGTGCATAGCACTTACCAGCACACACAAATATATTTGAACCAGAGTATTCAGTGTGATATTCTTAGTACAATACTATTAGGAGTCTATGTTTTCTCCCATTACTGCCTAATAATATTCTCTGTAGTACTTCCGTTTACCACCTTTGTTAGCATCTTGGGCATGGTCCTTAGCTTTTTTTACTTCCACAAATTAGGTCCATAATTACAATTCTCAGCTTCATCTTTCTCTATTGCCTCTTTTGAATTTCTAATAAGCTAATACCAACTTTTGATAGCTACTATCCATGGCATCTCCAGACCACTAATTCTTACATCATCTATAACCACTATATTATTTGGCTCATATATCAGTTTTTTTCTCAACAGCTGTTTTTATCCTGGAACATGTGGTGCTAGTGGTAAAGAACCTGCTGACCAATGCAGGAGAACCTTAAGAACCTTGGGTTTGATCCCTGGGTTGGGAAGATCCCCTGGAGGAGGGCATGGCAGCCCACTTCAGTATTCTTGCCTGAGAAATCTCATGGACAGAAGAGCCTGGCAGGCTACAGTCCATGGGGTCAGAAAGAGCTGGACATGACTGAAGTGACTTACCACGACCACATATTTATCTCCAATTTAAAGGTTAATCTTTGTGGCAACTTCTTTTCTGCTATTGTTTCACAGATGCAACTTTGATCTTTATTAATTAGACTTGTTTTAATTATTATTATTTTTTTTTCTGATTGGTTTAGTACTACTATTTCATGTGTTTCAGTATTTTGGTTTGTTATCTGGTTTTATGGTCTTCATGCTTTTCAGATAACTCGAGGTGTTTGACAGTTTCAAATTCAAAATTTGTTAACAATTACATTGTGCCTCTTGCAGCAAAATGAGAGGTAGGAACTGCCAGAGTTCATGTTCCTTACTTTGTCAACAAGATGAGAAAATGATGAGACAGTGGCTTTGCATCTAATCTTCTGTATCCTCTCTCAACTTTGACTGGGTGGTCCCTTGTCAGTTGCCTTTCCCTCACCCTGAACATCTATCATCTTTAGGCCCAGAAATCCTTGTGACTGTTCCCACTTTATTTGCTATTCCCATCCACAGGCTCTCATTAGTGTCCTAAGATATCCTTTTCCTCTTAGTTTGAAACTTATCTGCTTTATGTTTTTCAAATATTCTTGAAAGTAAATTCTCTTTTGTGTTTCTGAGAGAATCCATGCATTCACTCTATTTAAAAATATATTTCCAATATGTTTATGATCTGATCAAAATAGACTGTAGAATTCACTTACAATATGACTTATAAGCATAATGAAGGGCATAATTTAATTTAGAATAGAAATTTTAATTAAATATAAAATTGATTACATTTCTTTTTTTTTAATTACAACATTTCTTTAAATGATTTAAAGATGTCTCTGAAAGCCCTTGATTATGTATTTTTTTCTAATAAAATTCTGGAAGAATTCTTGAAAAACTTATTCTTAGCCTAATATTTCTTGTGCCAAGTAAGTTCTCTGCATGATGTTCATAGTTTGCAAAGATATTATTATTGGCTAGTAGTGGTACTGATTGGTTTTATATTTATAATATCATGTAGTACTCATATTTTATTGATATTCATAATATACTGCTAAGAACCTATATAATTTTAAGAATCCATATTTATTTTGGGATGGATAAGAAAAATTAACATTGAGAAATTAGGAAATTTAGCCAGAGCTATACACGTCTTAACCAGAAGTAAGTTGCTGGCCATTTTAAGACTGAGAAAATATACTGCTTTTGTCCTTGAAAAAGTGTGCTATAGCGACATGAATACATGTTGGACTTACTCCCTATTTCCTAAAGTACATAGAAGTCAATCAGTGTTTATTGGAAGACTCTGATCAAAATACTGTCATACCAGGAAAATGATATCTGTTCTCAGAACTTACAGATAGGAAGAACAATAGTTGTTTAAAGAACTGGTTTGGAAATCCCTGGTGTCTCCTAGGTAAAGAATCCACCTGCAAGGCAGGAGATCACCTGCAGTACAAGAGATGTGGATTTGCTCTTTGGGTTGGGAAGATCCCTGGAGAAGGAAATGGCTGCCCACTCCAATATTTTTGCCTAGGAAATCCCATGGACAAAGGAGCCTGGCAGGCTACAGTCCATGGGGTCACAAAAGTCAAACACGACTAAATAGCACTACCACACAAGCATATTCTATCTGAAAAAAAAAAAAAAAGATGTCAGTCTACAAAGGTTAGCTTCAGTCCCATCTTTATATGGCTCAGGGGAGTAGATGATGTTAAGATGGAGAGAGGTTATTCATTAGGTTCTATTAGGGCAAAAACTGATGGAAAGGATTTAAGTAAACAGAAAGCTACTTGACTGTTAGTATGAGTTAGTACACTTTCAAGAGGGCTTATTTTTAAAGACCACTAAGTAGCAAAATATAGCCTTATAATTTAAAAGGTCTCTGCTATTCCTATAGGGAAAGAAAGCTTACCTTGGTCTCTAAATTTCAGTACTTAAGCAGAGTTAATAAAATAATGATTTGCTCCACCCTAAATTTGTGTTTATGAACCCAACCAGTGTAGAAATTTCCATTGAAATTGCTAGATTTCTTTCTTTCTTCTCTTTTTTTAAAGTTCTTTGGATATGATTTTTGGCCTGGTTTTGATGTTACTCATTTGTTTTTGGATCAGCTTTTACCATGTGGCTGAGATTTTTTGTGTTGTTGTAATACTAAGTTGCACCATTGCTATTCTAAAAAAAGTGGAACTGAATTGAAATTAAACCTCAAAAAAACCCACCATGTTACAGCAGTGTTGAACATCTGACTTGAACTCACTAGGGCAGGGAAGGGCAGGGCAAGGCAGGGGCGTTCATTGTTGTATCAGATGATTTGTGTTAAAAGAACCAAGTGAGGAAGTAGTGGGTAGGTAGTGGGTATACATATTAGCACCGAAAAAATATGATAGAAGTCCTGAGTTGATCTGGTTTTTTAAATAAATATCAGCTGTAAAATGCAACCTTATTATGAAAATGCAGTTTATTTTAACTGATAGCTAGAAGTAAAAGATGTTTAATACTTAAGGCAAATAAGATTTTTTTTATCTTCTTAGAGGAACATGCTGCATTCAGTATGATGTTGAATCTTCCTATCCAAATATTCTGCTGTTAATTAGCCTTTGGAAAAATTTGTAGGTTATCATTTTCCTTGAAAATATTTAACTCTATGAGGCACTCTTATTTAAAATTGCAAATGAATTCCTAGCATGTATGTGATAACTTTGTTTTATATAGGAAGTTTGAATATGTAAGGATATTAGCATTGAAAGGGTATTAATGTTGCAAAAATAGAGCGTCCCATAATATGAGTGCAAGAAATGATTTCTGCTTCCCCCTAAACCCATAGAGTGGAAAATCATTCATTTTGCTAACACTGTATAAATTTTAATCGGTACCCTGTTAGCATTGAATGGAATTCACATTAAAAATAACCTGAGTTTTATTATCGCTTAAAACTTTTTCTCGGCATTAAAGCAAAATAGCATTTTCAAGTTAAAAGGATTTGGAAAAAGAGTTCTATTATTTATCTGTAATGTATGCATTTTCCTTTAAAATCTTTTATAGGTGCCTACTAGGTAAAATAAGTAAAAGAAATACTGTGTGCTAAAGGACCTCAAAACCAAAGGAAATTTCAAAGTGATCATACAGATCTCTTTTTGGTAAAAATATCAATAGTTTGGTGGTCTTCCAAAAATACATGATTACCCAGGAGGCCAGATTATTCAGTGGAAATATCACTGGATTTTGAAACCCACAAAAAATGACCTGTGAAAATAACCAAGCCAAAAAAATTGATGTTGAAGTAGTTTCTCATGGTTCACACCCATGAAATAGCTTTGTCATGATTTTACATTGGCAACCATTTTATCAAGATAATAATGAAGTAAGGAGATAGGCATTGTGAGCTACCCTAACCTTACTAACCAACGTTTTTCTTTTAAATGGTTCAGCGTAACATTCTTAGTAAATACATGCCATTTACAAAATTTTAGGTAGGGAAAAAAGCGTGAAAGAATTTTGATTTCTTTATGTATGCAAATTACTGTTTTTCAGTAATGGTAAAAGAGCTCTCCTCAGTGCTTTACATGCATTATAACATTTAGTTCTCATGACAACCTTATGAGAAGGGCAATTTTAGTGTCTGTATTTACAGATGCAGAAAATAAAGCTTAGCAGAATCAAGCTTTGATACCATGTATACACTGCTTTTCCATGCCAGGGCTTAGGCAACAGTAAGAGGGAAGGAAAGATGGGTCATTAGTGCTGTGTGTGGGGAGGGGAAGGCTGTTTGATCTTGGATGAAACAGACATAGTTTGGTATGGAGTGAGTAGAATGCCTAGGGCAAGAATTTTTAATTTAATTTTATAAAGAAAGAAACTTCCCTGATGCCTCAGACCATAAAGAATCTGCCTGCCAATGCAGGAGACACCAGAGATGAAGGTTCAGTCCCTGGGGTGTGAAGATCCCTTGGAAAGGAAATGGCAGCCCACTCCAGTATTCTTGTCTGGAAAATCCTATGGACAGAAGAGTTTGGCAGGCTACAGTCCATGGAGTAGTAATGAGTCAGTCACAACTGAGCAACTCACATTTTCACTTTCAAAGAAAAGGAAGCTAAGGCTATCTTCCCTGGTGGCTCAGAGGTTAGTGTCTGCCTGAAATGCAGGAGACCCAGGTTCGATCCCTGGGTTGGGAAGATCCCCTGGAGAAGGAAATGGCAACCCACTCCAGTACTCTTGCCTGGAGAATCCCATGGAGGGAGGAGCCTAGTAGGCTACAGTCCATGGGGTCGCAAAGAGTCGGACATGTCTGAGCGACTTGACTTACTTACATACTTAAGGCTATCTTTGAGTCCAGAGGGTGACTTTACTCTAGATCTCGGACAAGGTCTTCAGCAGATGAAAGCAAATTAAAATTGATCAGTAGAGATTTTAGCTAGAAATCTGCAGTCATTTGTTTATTTAGCAGATATTCATTGCAAGGAAATCAACACTGGCTATTTGCTGGAAGAACTGATGCTGAAGCTGAGGCTCCAATACTTTGGCCACCTGATGTGAAGAGACAGCTCACTTGAAAAGACCCTAATGCTGGGAAAGATTAAAGGCAAAAGGAGAAAGGGGTGGCAGAGAATGAGACGGTTGGATAACATCACTGACTCAATGGACATGAATTTGAGCAAAATCCAAGAGATGGTGGAGGACTGGGATTCTGGGATGGTGCAGTCCCCAGGGCTGCAAAGAGTCAGACTTGACTTAGCTACTGAAGAATGACAATTCATTGAGCACCTCTTGGCTGCCAGCTGTTTTTCTAAGTGTTGGGATGCAATGGTGGGCAAAGACAGCAAAGTCTCTGAGCACATAGAACTTGTAGTACTGGAAAGTAACCATTGAGAGTCAGAATAATGAATAAAAAATGTACGTTCAGATAGTGATAAACTATGAAGAAAGGAAAACAGGATGGGGGGATGGATGGGGAAGGGGAACAAAGATATTTATTAATGGTGGTCAAAGGTGTCTTATCAAGAAGGTGATAACTGTACTGAGACCAGAACTTTAGACCAGTCCATCCACGTGAAGAGCTGAAGTAGTTGTTTACTAGGAAGAGGAATGCACAAATATAGGGTTTTGTTCTAAACGTTTTCAGGAACAAGTAGAAGCTGGGTGTGAGTAAAGGAATAGTTGGTGAGGGTAATAAGTGTGATGGGATGTGAAGTCAATTAAGTAGAATGCTGCTTATGATTATATTTTATTTTTATAATATAATAAAGATATTTCAATTTTTAGATATTTGAAAATTTGAATAAGTGAGTTCAGTTCAGTTCATTTCAGTTCAGTCACTCAGTCATGTCAGACTTGTTTTGACCCCATGGACTGCAGCACACCAGGCTTCCCTGTCCATCACCAACTCTCGGACCTTGCTCAAACTCATGTCCATCAAGTTGGTGATGTCATCCAACCATCTCATCCTCTGTCTTCCCCTTCTCCTCCCCGTTCAATCTTTCCCAGCCCCAGGGTCTTTTCTAATGAGTTGGCTCTCCGAATCAGATGGCTAAAGTATTGGAGCTTCAGCTTCAGCATCAGTTCTTCCACGAATATTCAGGACTGATCTCCTTTAGGATGGACTGGTTGGATCTCCTTGCAGTCCAAAGGACACTCAAGAGTCTTCTCTAACACCACAGTTCAAAAAGCTTCAATTCTTCAGCACTCAGCTTTCCTTATGGTCCAACTTTCACATTCATACATGACTACTGGAAAAACCTGGGAGAGGGGAAAAAATAACTTCATATTGGAATATGAACAGAAAGATGATTATAACAAACTTAAACATGTCAAAGTTTTTTGTAAAGAAATGTTTGCACATTATCTGAGTTCTTGCCACTTATCCTGAAACTGGGTCTTCTTTTGACTTTAAGAACACCTTCATTTTCTTATTTTTCTATGACCATGAATGATAAATTGGCTTATCTTTTCTTTCTGATCTCTATATTTTAGATTTTGATAGTATAATTGATCTATCAACTGTAGATATATAGATAGATATTTAGCCAATTTTAATGTACCTGTTCAATTATTATTTAAGATAAATATCCAAAATGAAAGTGCTGGGTTAAGTAGGATACACATTTTACATTTGAATAGTAAGATATTTAACATTTACAGATGTGTAAAGAATTCAAAGGACTTCCCTTGCATTTTTGCAATCTCACATATAGTTAAAGTATTCCAATAAGCACTTAGAATTGGGGTCTTTGAAATTAATCATTCTGTATTTATTTGTAGCATTAACTTTGGTCCAGTTATAGTCTCCACATTCTTCTTGATATTTTTATTATTTATTTTACTGCTTATTTTTATTACAATTCCAATAATAAAAGACTCCCTTCCCCCAGTTCTATGATTGTGGTCTCCAAAATTATCTAAGAAATTTCAGAACTCTTCAAATCAAGGTTATGTTCACAAATGGCTTAAAATTTGACAAATTTGTTTCAAAAACATAAGCAATTTTGATTATCCTTCTGTGTGATTTTGCCACAGATATATTTCATAATTCTGTACTAAGTTAAAATGTTATTTATTAGATTTCAGTGTTTCAAAGTCTCCCTTTGCAGGTGCAGATGATAACCTCTCAACTGCACTGATGAATTTATGGGAGTTGTACATGAGGAGGTGGCCGCCAGCTGGTCAGATCACAGTTCAATTTGGATAAAAACAAGGTCTGAGAAAAAAAAGATACAAATGAATTTATTCACAAAACAGAAATTGACTCACAGAAGTAGAAAACAAATTTAGGGTTACCAAAGGGGAAAGTGTTGGGGGAGGGATAAATTAGAAGTTTGGGATTAATACACAAACACTACTATACATAAAATAGTTAACCAACAAGAACTCACTACATAGGACAGAAAACTCTACTAAATATCTTTCAATTATTTTGTCCTATCCTATTCATGTATACTCATTTAACACTTGGTGAAGGAAAAAAGCATTACCTTTTGTCTCAGACATAAAATATGAAAAGATTAATCAGCCAGTAGGTATGTCTCCCTTGAAAGTTTTATCCTATTTCACCTGAATTTCCTCATTTGCAAAAGACAGGTCAAAGCTACTTCCTAATAACACTTTACATACATGTATTTACCATTTAATTGTTTGGATTTGAGGGTAAAAGCGTTTTACCTTAATTAGTTATCACACAAAGACTGTCCTTTTACACTCTTTAAAATCATTGAGGATGTTATAATGCTTTTATTTATTTCTATCAATGTTCTCTGCATTAGAAATTAAAAATGAAAAGTTTAACTAATACAGTCTTGTACATGAATTTTATTTCAATAAAACTATAATAAGAGAAAAGAAAGTAAAAGGTAAAAAGCTTAAAAATACCTCTAAATTATTTAAAAACAGTAATTTTAGATAAACTATTGCATAATAAATTAAATTATGTTTTTTCATGAAAAATACTTATTATTCTTCAAAAAAGTAAATAATAAGAAGACTGATATTACATACTTGCAAATCTGCCCAATATATTCAATAGAAGAGGACAGGAATCTTTTATCTGTTTTTGTATTTGTTTTTCAAAATATTGCTTTTATTAAAATATATGAAGAAAATTCAGCCTCATGCAGATAGGTAGTTGGACAGCAAAGCAATATTTCAATTGTATTTTCTGATAATTGTGAACATTCTGCTTTGATATTACAAAGATAAATGCCAATTTCTATTTCATCATACAGAAAATTAAAAAGATATGCACATGATTTAATAATCTAATTCACCATAGTTTTAAGTGAATAAAATATTTTATGTATATATCCTGTCTTTGCCAACAAATGTCCATATAGTTAAAGCTATGGGTTTTCCAGTTGTCATGTGTGAATATGAGAGTTGGACCATAAAGAAGGCTGAGCACAGAAGAACAGATGGTTTTAAACTACAGTGTTGAAGACTCTTGAGTTCCTTGGACAGCAAGGAGATCAATGCAGTCAACCCTAAAGGAAATAAACTCCGAACATTCATTAGAAGGACTGTTGCTGAAGATGAAGCTCCACTACTTTGGCCAACTGATGAGAAGAGCCAACTCATTAGAAAAGAGCCTGATGCTGGGAAAGACTGAAGGCAAAAGGAAAAAGGGGAAGCGGAGGATGAGATGGTTGGATTGCATCACCGATGCAATGGATATGAATGAGAGCAAACTCTGGGTGATAGTGAAGGACAGGGGAGGCTGGAGTGCTGCATGCTGCAGGCCATGCAGTTGCAAAGAGTTGGACACAAATTAGCGACTGAACAACAAAAATCCTGTCTTAGGCCCTGTTATTTTCCAATAAGTAGCATATAACAGCAGAGTCTTTCCAGTGAGTCAGATTAATCCTAGCTCTTGAGCCTTCTAGTTGTGTGAAATTCTTAAAATTTCTGACTCTCAGTTTTGTTAGAGTTGTTTAATATGTATGGGTGTGCATACTAAGTCACTTCAGTCATGTCAGACTCTTTGTAACCCTATCGAGTGTAGCCTGCCAGGCTTCTATCTCCATGGGATTTTCCAGGCCAGAACAGTGGGATGAGGTTCCATTCCTTCTCCAAGGGAACTTCCCAACTCAGGGATTGAACCCATGTCTCTTATGTCTCCTGCACTGGCAGGCTGGTTCTTTGCCACTAATGCCACCTGGAAAACCATATGTGTGTGTGTATGTATGTATGTATATATATATATATATATATATATATATATATATATATATATACATATATATATATATAATGGATAATATATAATGACAATAAAAGATTATTCTCCCTGTATAAAAGAATTAAATTATAAATTATTGTGAGGGTTAAATTGTTTCAGGTTTGTTAATATTTTTCACTTTATCAATTTAAAAAATAAACCATAGCTCATAATAGAAACCATCTATGAGTGTGAAAGTAGATCTTTCCTTATCATTTTGATCATCAGGTTGCATTTTGGATAAGAGAGAAAAGCACTTTCCTACGCCTTTTTAACATAATTAAATGTTATTTGAGTCCATTAGACATGACACCTGTCAGGTAAGCTTTTAGTAAATACCTTATTCAAGATATCTGCAAAATAATTTCCCAGGTGAGGTACTTTTTCTTGGCTTGCTTTTTTCTTTCTTCTCAACGGATAGTTTCTGTACTCTTTCTGATTGCTTTGAAGTTAAAAAGTCAATTATCTTTATAAAAATTTTAGAAACCCAAAGTTGTTTCAAATTATATATAGTTGGAACAATATAGACCTTTTAATAGTAAGTAATGGAGTGTTTTCAATAGATGTGATAATAACAGGTGATTTTATTTCTCATCCTATGTAGAGCTGAGAAATATTTAACTACCCTGTTATTTAGCATAATATATTTAAAATAATGATGACAAGAGCAGTAAATAAGAACTAAAACAATTCCTGATGCAGATAATCATGTCAGGGACTCACGATGGTGTGATCACTCACCTAGAGACAGACATCCTGGAATATGAAGTCAAGTGGGCCTTAGAAAGCATCACTACAGACAAAGCTTGTGGAGGTGATGGAATTCCAGTTGAGCTTTTTCAGATCCTGAAAGATGAATCTGTGAAAGTGTCAGCAAATTTGGAAAACTCAGCAGTGGCCACAGGACTGGAAAAGGTCAGTTTTCATTCCAATCCCAAAGAAAGGAAATGTGAAAGAATGCTCAAACTACCATACAATTGCACTCATCTCACACGCTAGTAAAGTAATCCTCAAAATTCTCCAAGCCAGGCTTCAGCAATATGTGAACCATGAACTTTCAGATGTTCAAGCTGGTTTTAGAAAAGGCAGAGGCACCAGAGATCAAATTGCCAACATCCACGGGATCATCGAAAACCAAGAGAGTTCCAGAAAAACATCTATTTCTGCTTTATTGACTATGCCAAAGCCTTTGACTATGCCAAAGCCTTTGACTGTGTGGATCACAATAAACTGTGGAAAATTCTGAAAGAGATGGGAATCCCAGACCACCTGACCTGCCTCTTGAGAAATCTGTATGCAGGTCAGGAAGCAACAGTTAGAACTGGACTGGTTAGAACAACAGACTGGTTTCAAATAGGAAAAGGAATACGTCAAGGCTGTATACTGTCACCCTGTTTATTTTACTTCTATGCATTGTACATCATGAGAAACGCTGGGCTGGAGGAAGCATAAGCTGGAATCAAGATTGCCGGGAGAAATATCAATAACCTCAGATATGCAGATGACACCACCCTTATGGCAGAAAGTGAAGAGGAACTGAAGAACCTCTTGATGAAAATGAAAGAGGAGAGTGAAAAAGTTGTCTTAAAGCTCAACATTCAGAAGATCATGGCATCCGGTCCCATCACATCATTGGAAATAGATGGGGTAACAGTGGAAACAGTGTCAGACTTTACTTTTTGGGGCTCCAAAATCACTGCAGATAGTGACTGCAGCCATGAAATTAAAAGACGCTTACTCCTTGGAAGGAAAGTTATGATCAATCTAGACAGCATATTGAAAAGCAGAGACATTACTTTGCAGACAGAGGTCCATCTACTCAAGGCTATGGTTTGTCCAGTAGTCATGTATGGGTGTGAGAGTTGGACTATAAAGAAAATTGAGTGCTGAAGAATTGATGGTTTGAACAGTGGTGTTGGAGAAGACTCTTGAGAGTCCCTTGGACTGCAAGGAGATCCAACCAGTCTATCCTAAAGGAGACCAGTCCTGGGTGTCGATTGGAAGGACTGATGTTGAAGCTGAAACTCCAATACTTTGGCCACCTAATGCAAAGAGCTGACTTATTTGAAAAGATCCTGATGCTGAGAAAGATTGAGGGTATGAGGAGAAGGGGACAACGGAGGATGAGATGGTTAGATGGCATCACCAACTCAATGAATACGAGTTTGAGTAGGCTCTGGGAGTTGGTGATGGACAGGGAGGCCTGGCGTGCTACAGTTCATGGGCTCGCAAAGAGTTGGACACGACTGAGCGACTGAACTGAACTGAACTGAAAACAATTTCTGATTTTTTGTCTCTTCTATGTACTCTGAATATTTACTTAAAAGTAGAAAGATGTAGAAAAGGAGCCTTGACACATATGTTATTAATAAGATTGCCAAATTATGTTCATTTTGAATTGATAATTATGATTAAGATGAATAATTTTGTTATCAGTTTCAGCCTTTATCTTTACAAATTGTGTGTCAAAACTTTCTCAAAATGATCAAAATATGAATATGCTATATGTAACCAGGAATACAGTGAGGTAGAAAGGTGTGACAAAGTTGACATCTGCTCAATAAATATTTTTTTCAATCAACGTGTCTGAAGATTCTCTACAATGTCAGTTGCTCCCCACCTCCTTTATTTGTCTTGTCTTGGAAAATACATTTTGAATGGGTTTCATGAGTTCGTTTTTATGTAAGAGATAAATTCTATCAAGTCTAGACAAAAGTAAATTATTCAACCAGGTGATGTTGGCTTGAAATGGGATAGATTTACAGTAGATAATGCTGTAAAGACAAAAACACCTTGACCTGTTGAGTCAATAGGTACTTTTTTTTTTTTAATCTTTAATTCTTACATATGTTCCCAAACATGAACCCCCCTCCCACCTCCCTTCCCATAACATCTCTGTGGGTCATCCCCATGCACCAGCCCCAAGCATGCTGTATCCTGCGTCAGACATAGACTGGCGATTCAATTCTTACATGATAGTATACATGATAGAATGCCATTCTCCCAAATCATCCCACCCTCTCCCTCTCCCTCTGAGTCCAAAAGTCCGTTATACACAGCTGTGTCTTTTTTCCTGTCTTGCATACAGGGTCGTCATTGCCATCTTTCTAAATTCCATATATATGTGTTAGGTACTCTTAAAGATCCCACGCAGATTGTCGTGCTGAACTACTGCATTGTCGGTTTTCTTTTACCATGATGATTTCTCTTGCACTTTGTCCTGTCTAATCTTTTGTCTCTCCAGACATTTGCTTTGTTTTGGTATAATTCTGGCTGGAAAAAGTGGAAAACAGTTTGAATGAGGTTTTCTTTAATACCAAAATTGTTTCTCCATTTCTCTGCATAACCCTTAAAAATAAACCATAACAACAAAGACAAGGAAATATGTGGTTAAAAATAAAAAAAAAACTTTGTTAACCCTTTTATCACTGAGAAAGACACTTTTACAGTTTCTAGAATACCAGTTAAAAGGTGATAGACGGGTAATGGATCATTTATTTAACTATTCTTATATTAGATTGATATTTTTATCTAAATATGATTATTGGGCTTAGGTTGAGCACAGAAGAATTGATGCTTTTGAACTGTGGTGTTGGAGAAGACTCTTGAGAGTCCCTTGAACTCCATGGATCACAAAAAACTGTGGAAAATTCTTCAAAAGATGGGAATACCAGACCACCTGACCTGCCTCTTGAGAAGTCTGTATGCATGTCAAAAAGAAACAGTTTGAACTGGGCATAGAACAACAGACTGGTTCCAAACTGGGGAAAGAGTACATCAAGGCTGTATATTGTCATCCTGCTTATTTAAGTTATATGCAGAATACATTGTAAGAAATGCTGGGCTAGTTGAAGTACATGCAGGAATCAAGATTTCTGGGAGAAATACAAATAACCTCAAAAACACAGATGATACCACCCTTATAGCAGAAAGTAAAGAAGAACTAAGGAACCTCTTGATGAAAGTGAGAGATGAGTGAAAAAGCTGGCTTAAAATTTCAAAAAATGAAGATCATGGCATTTGGTCCCATCACTTTGTGGCAAATAGATGGGAAAACAATGGAAACAGTGACAGATTATTTTCTTGGCCTCCAAAATCACTGCAGATGGTAACTGCAGCCATGAAACTAAAAGACACTTGCTCTTTTAAAGAAATGCTATGAAAAACCTAGACAGTGTATTAAAAAGCAGAGATACTACTTTGCCAACAAAGATCCATCTAGTCAAAGCTATGGCTTTTCCAGGAGTCATGTATGGGTGTGACAGTTGAACTATAAAGAAAGCTGAGCACCGAAGAATTGATGCTTTTGAACTGTGGTGTTGGAGAAGACTCTTGAGAGTTCCTTGGACAGCAAGGAGATCCAACTAGTCCATCCTAAAGGAAGGAAATCAGTTCTGAATATTCATTGGAAGGACTGATGCTAAAGCTGAAACTCAAATACTTTAGCCATCTGATGTGAAGAACTGACTCATGGGAAAAGACCCTGATGCTGGGAATGATTGAAGGCAGGAGGAGAAGGGGATGACAGAGGATGAGATGGTTGGATGGCATCACTGACTCGATTGACATGAGTTTGAGAGTTTGAGCAAGCTCTGGGAGTTGGTATTGGACAGGGAAGCCTGGCATGCTGCAGTCCATGGGGTCACAAATAGTCGGACACGACTGAGTGACTGTACTTTATTTGGACTGCAAGTAGATCAAAAAAGTCATTCCTAAAGGAAATCAACCCTGAATATTCTTTGGAAGGACTGATGCTGAAGCTAAAGGTCCAGTACTTTGGCCACCTGAGGCAAAGCGCCGATTCATGGGGAAAGATCTTTATACTGGGAAAGATTGAAGGCAGGAGGAGACAAGCATGACAGAGATTGAGATGGTTGGATGGCATTACCAACTCAATGGACATGAGTTTTAGCAGACTCCAGGAGATGGTGATGGGCAGGTAAACCTGGCATGCTGCAGTCTGTGGGGTTGCAAAGAGTTGGACATGAGTTAGTAAGTCAACAACAACAATGATTGGTTATAGTAAAATTTAGTATGATATTTTATGAAAACATGTATGCGTAGAGTAAGAGATAATAAGCAGCAGCATACAGGAATGTTGAGGTTTTGATAGATATATTTAGAGGAAGTTATACCAACAGCGCTGTGTAGGATGAATAGTAAGGTCAGTTGAGCAAAGTGAAATAAGTATGGAGGTTTGGAAGTAAACTGGGCATAAGTTATCCAGCTATTCTTTCCCATTCTCCTTTGCTAGATCATCCTCTTTAGCCAGTCCTTTTTCATGATTTTATTCATGCTCATTAATTTAAAACTTAAACATTCAGATTATTCACAAATGTTATGTCCAGTTCATATAATCAAACTTACTACTAGACTTGTCTATTTGGGTATCTAAAAGTCACTATAAACTCATAAGTCCAAAATTGATATTAGTGTCATTATTCCTAAACCCAGATTCCCTACAGGACAGAGTTTCCTATCTTCATGAATAGTATGATGTGGAGATAAAAGTCAGGCAAAATAAAGAGTTTAAAGATTTCTTGATCAAAAAACTAGTCATTGGTCTTTGGTGGAGATGATACATTTGGAAGATAGTTTTGACTTAGGAAAGAAAAGCTAAGGTGAAATTGATTCAGAGCTTACTGATTTTGACATGATGATGAGAAATCCAAACTGAAATATGTGGATGACTTCTGAAGCTGTGGAGTGAAATGATGAGAAAAGTTCACCACTGATAGCCAAGAACATTGAGATTCAATTGAGGTAATTTGAATTTGTGTTATGGTGGCAGCTGTTTAGCTGGTGCGTTCCCAGCTGTCCACGGAAGTTCTTGCCTCTTTTCTTTCTTGGTAATATAATGGGAACTGCCCACGTGGTTGCCTAGCTAGACTCCATTTTTTTTTTATCCTTCTTTCAATTTAACTTTCTATTGGAAAAAACGTATTAATATGACTCCTCCATGTTCTCCCTTCTTGCCTCTTGCTGATAGTTCTTGCTGATGACCTAACTTACACTGTACACCAAGGCCTTAAAAATGGCAGAGCCACAAAATGAAAGAGATAGATATCCATGATTGAAGAACCATCTGACCATCGACTATGCTTTTCTTATAAGAAAGAGAAGTAAAGTTTCATTTTTTCTTTAAGTTGTTGAATTTTAAATCTCTTTGTTATAGTAGATTAATCTCTCCTACCAATGCTAAGGGGAGAGTGCACATTAAAAAAAGTGTTTTGTGGCTCTAAGATTTACTGATGATGTGACCTGGGATAACTGATATAAACTCTTTTGATTATACTTACTATAAATAGAGACAGTTGATAAATCAACAGTTTGTTTAGTGACAATGCAGGTCACTCACTGAATTGCCTAACCTTGCGTAAGTGAGCACTAAATTATAGCTGTTACTATTGTGTTTCCATTTCTACTTCTTTTCTTCTTTCTTAAAGGAAATATAAAGTGCATATGTTAATTACAGACCTTCTAATTCCTTTGATCATTAGATGGCTTACTATTTATTTTTCAATCAAGGCTTGCCAAAGATGTAGTGTATTAAATAAATAAATGTTAATGTGATATAGAAAGTTCATTTTCCTGCTAAGTTCAACATTCTAGTTACTATGCTTTACACTGGAGTGGAGTTTTTATTAAAAAACTAAAACTCAACAATGCCATAGATGGTATTTATCCTTAACTAGTGTAATTTTCTAGTAAAACACTAAAAAACATGAATAGCATCAACAAGTAGCTTGCTTTTGCAAACTAATGAGGGTAAAATTCAGTTACCTTGATTCTTTATTTACCACAATAATTATATTTTTCATGTGGAATATATGAATTGCATTGTAAATAATTTTTATGAGTATATGCAATAAAAAACAGGTAGTAGGAAATATTTTTGAATTGTGCTATGTACTTTTTATACAGTTTTTAAATCAAGAGTAGTTTATTCATCTTGAATAAAAAGAATGGCATATTCATTCGAATGTATTTGAAATAGAAATTTATTGAAACAGTGACAATGTACTCCTATGACCTTTTGGTTTTTATTTTTGGCACTAATATACAGCCTCATTTTTCCCCAGAGGAGAATTTGTTTTCTTCTGACTAAAGGAGTACCATGTTAAAGAATGAATCCAGTATTATAGAACCATGGGATTTTCTAAAGTGGCTAGAAAATAATTAGGAATTTGAAGGTTTCACTTTCCAATTCTTTAAACACACTATCTCTATCATGAATGGGACTAATTTTCTAAACCATTCACTGGGATACTCAGAAGACTGAGAAGTAAGTAGGGAATGCTTTGGTTCTTAGTTACCTTAGTTTAAATCATGTTTTAAACATTGATGGGAGACCTGAAGGAGTGACACCTCAGTCTTAATTTTGGCCCCACAGAGCAAGAGGGACACAACTTTCTCACCCTCAGACTCCCCTGCGGGGAGGATGGACTTGTGGTGGGACAGAAACATAATAGAGAGCAAAGGCATATGCCCCTGACTATGAATGAAAACTTTCTAAAACAGTGAATAGAAACAAATTCTCCATGATATAAGGAGCATTTTCATATTGCAAAGAACCTGAAGATGTTTCTATCAATCACTAAAAAGAATCAATCAATTAAAAAAAAAACAGAAAAGCAACAATAACAAAAAACAAACAAACAAACACACACACACACAACATTTATGATTTAGGGGAACATTTAGAAGATGAACTTGTATTCTGATGGCATTTCCAGGGAAATTGACTCACATAGCTGTGAAGAATAAAATGAAAGCCATCTCTCCAACCAGAAAGTCATACTGATCTTTAAAGGATTGAAGAACATTTTTAAACATAAAAAAGGAGAAAACCATTCAGAAAAGAAGCATCAAATGTATGCAAGTTTGGGTGAAATTGGAGACTGAATTTAATGAAATTCCTTGGGGTTATAAAAAATCGAACAGATGTACACTAGAAGTTGTGTAAGTTTGGTGATGCTTATAAACATCTGGCATTACTGAAGAGATAAAGTATGAAAAAAATGTAGAACCTGCAATTTCTGGTTCAAGAACTTGGAAATCCCCACTCCATCCTAATAACAAGAGAAAACCTGGACAGACTAAAAAAGTCAGCAACTCTGCTTGTATCTATAATAGAGGGAGGCCACAAGGCAAGTCACTGCTTCTGAAACTGAAAGACAGGTTAATAAACATCATGACTTCCCCAAACAAGGACCCCTGAGCAAAATCTACCTTGGAATTAGTGCCAGGAAAGATTGACAAGTTGTTGGAGACTCAGTGTAGATAACCAGGAGAGTTAAAAACTCCAGGGAGATTGTCAGAACTACACCCAGGAGCTCAGCCAGTTTCTGACAGTAAATAGTGGAGAAAATTTCTTTCCTGAGCATAGTTATTCTTTACAAGGTCTGTCATCAGTGACAATGAGTTAAGCAGTGCCTGTGGAAAATTCTTCAAGAGATGGGAATACCAGACCACCCTCACCTGCTTCCTGAGAAATCTGTATGCAGGTCAAGAAGCAACAGTTAGACCCTGACATGGAACAACAGACTGGGTCCATATTGGGAAGAGTACACCAGGCTGCATATTCCCATCCTTCCTTATTTAACTTATATGCAGAGTACATCATGCAAAATGCTGGGCTGGATGAAGCACAAGCTGGAATCAAGATTGCTGGGAGAAATATCAATAACCTCAGATACGTAGATGACACCATCCTTATGGCAGAAAGTACTAAAGAGCCTCTTGATGAAAGTGAAAGAGGAGAGTGAAAAAGCTGGCTTAAAACTCAACATTCAAAAAGTGAAGATCATGGTATCTGGTCCCATATTTATCACATATTTATCATGGCAAATAGATGGGGAAACATTGGAAACAGTGACAGACTTTAATTTCTTGGGCTCCAAAATCCATGCAGCCATGAAATCAAAAGAAATCCTTGGAAGAAAGCTATGACCAACCTAGACAGTGTATTAAAAAATAGAGACAATAATTTGCCAACCACAGTCCACATAGTCAAAGCTATGGTTTTCCCAGTAGTTATGTATGGGTGTGAGAGTTGAATTATAAAGAAAGCTGAGCGCCAAAGAATTGATGCTTTTGAACTGTGGTATAGGAGAAGACTCTTGAGAGTCCCTTGGACTGCAAGGAGATCCAACCAGTCCAGCCTAAAGGAGATCAGTCCTGAATATTCATTGGAAGGACTGATGCTAAAGTTTAAACTCCAATACTTTGGCCACCTGATGTGAAGAACAGGGTCATTAGAAAAGACCCTGATGCTCAGAAAGATGGAAGGCAGGAGGGGAATGGAATGACAGAGGATGAGATGGTTGGATGGCATCACCGACTCAATGGACATGACTTTGAGCAAGCTTCAGGAGTTGGTGATAGGGAGAAGCATGGTGTGCTGCAGTCCATGGTTTCACAAAGAGATAGATAAGACTGAGAGACTGCACTGACTGAAACTTCTGGCCTATTAGCAGAGCCTAACCGACCGTGAAAAGGCCTGCCCACTCTAGCTGTTGTGTCTCACTCATGGGAGTGGGGGGAAACCATGAGAAATTCTTGTTAAGTTCACAGTCCAGGAAAATACATAAGCAAGGAGGCAATCGTTTCAATGCCACTTCTGCCACTAAAAGCTGGTGAAATGTTGGACAAGTCACTTATCCTTTCTGAATTACAGCTTCTTCATTTGTGAGGGGAGATATTTATATCTTATATCACTAAGATCTTGCTGGCTCTGAAATTTTATTTTTCATAGTGTGAAATCTATCTGCTAAATGCATTCACTTAGAAAGGAAACTCAAACTATTGTTATTTTCCACTGTGCTCTGTGAAAGAAGTATAATTTTAAGGTTAAAATAACGTTTTGCAGCTTTTAAGCAATGTGACTAAATACACTGAAGATTAACATGTGCTTTACGATTTGTTGAAATATAACGAGGCAAACTCAGTAAACTTACCTCAGTCTTTTCTGAAACCTCTTATTTTACATTTTTATAGGAACCCTAGAGTAAGACAGGTACTTCCCTATGGTTAGGGAGCCAGGAATTTGGGGTATAATTATTGACAATGGTGCTGGGAGTGCCAGGAATTCAATCATGATCTTGCATCTAAGCCACCTCTTTTGAGTCACTTTTTATTAGTAATAATTGTGATGCTCAACTCCTTCTTATGTCTGTTGATTCTTGTGGCTTTTCAGCTGTTCCTATATTTAAGAAAAACATGGCTATTTATTGGGCACTTAAAATCAGAACAGATACTCTGTTGTTAATTCTCTTTTTCTGTTCAAGATTTCAAAAGTCATTAATAGCACAATCTATGAATATTGTGCAACAGTGTTTACAGAAATTTATAGAAATGTCCAAAAGAACAATCTGAAATTTTACACTAATATGTTCTTACACTAATATGAAAGATATTTGGCTATAGTCAGCTCTGTTCTAATTTACTTTTGAATGTGAGCTAAATGAATATAAAATTGTTCCTGTCACAGTTTTATGAGTTGTTGATCATCACGACTAGTCATTGATGTAATTTCAAGATAAAGCCAGAGAGCGAGGGCTGTTTACTACATTATTTGTGTGTGTGTGTGATTTTTCTTTCTTTTATTGTCAGGAAAATGACTCTTCCCCTAATATATAATAAATTGGCTGGCCAATATTTGGCAGGATTAAAAATCTTAAAATCTGAAAGAGTTTGGGCTGGTGGTCTTAGAGAATGGCTCTAACTTCCCATAAATAAGTTTTATTATTGATATTTTCTGATAAACTCAATATATGAATTTACAGCTATATAAAACAGAAAACATCGAAAAATATGCTTTATAAACTTGTAAGACTTTTCACATTGGTGTTACATGTTTTTACAAGACCAGTGTCTGCGCAGTAAAATATATAAAATGATGGATTCCTTGTGTTCTGTCCTATTTTGCAGTAGATTCCAGTAACTGCCAAGACCACATTGGTGGGCTTATGAACGGTGATATCCACACTCCCCACCCATGGTGAATCATTTCATGGTGAGACTCATGAAGGGTGGAGAAAGTTTCAGTGTCTTGAGGCCTCTTGAAGAAAAACATACTGTGAAACTGTGAGTTTCTTGTCCTAAAGACAATACAAAAATTGCAAGGATTCAGTGACATGTGGTTAGTCCATCTTGAACTCATTATTAGGAACTTGAAAAAAAATTAATATGGTTTCTGCTGCAGTGTTTTTTTAAAAAACATTATGATTAAATGTATGGTTGTTTGTTTTTGTACACCCTTTTGAGTTGGTAATCTTTATAAGTAGGCTAAAAGAGAAACCTACATTCTATTTTATAGTAGAAATGTAAAATTCCTAAGAGCTCTATGCCTTATGAACTTTATATGCACTGAAATCCTAGCTAGAAAAATAGCATTTAGATAAAACTGCCAAGAGCACATAGCCTTTTATTTTGCATTTCTTTTATTCTGTTTCATTTTGTGCCCTCTCTCTGTATATATAGATACACACACGTATACATGTATATATATACACATCTATATAAATTTATAGGCTTCCTCAGTGGCTCAGATGGTAAAGAATCTGCCTGCAATGCAGGAGATGCTGATTCAATCCCTGCATCAGAAAGATCCCTTGGAGAAGGGAATGGCAACCCACTCCAGTATCCTTGTCTGGAGAATTCCATGGACAGAAGAGCCAGGAGGGCTTCAGTAATGGTGTCGCATACAGTGGAACACAACTGAGGGACTAATACACACATACACACACACACACACGTGCGTGCATACTAAGTTGCTTCGGTCGTGTCCGACTCTTTAGGACTATATGGACCGTAACTTGCCAGGCTCCTCTGTTCATGGATTTCACTAGGCAAGAATACTGGGGTGGATTGCCATGCCTTCTTCAAGGTGATCTTCCCCACCTAGGGATCAAACCCGCGTCTTTTAAGTCTCCTGCATTGACAGGTGGATTCTTTACAACTAGTGCAGAATATCTAAATGAATTGGAAGTTATACTTGTTCTTCGTGTTTCAGAAGGCTCAATATGGTTAAGAGATCAGATCTTCTGAAAATGGCCTATAAATGCATTTCATTCTCAATTAAAACCTTAGAAGGAATTTCTGAACAATTTGATTCTGAATGGAAATGTAAATGACCAATAATAATCGAAGTAACTTAGGAAAAAAAAAATAGAAGATGAACAGTACCTGATTTCAAGACAATATAAATCTGCATTAATTGAGAAAGTTAGTACTTAAAATTAAATATCCAAACCAATTGAACAGTATAGAAAGTTTATAAATAAACCCACAAATATGAACAGAGAGATACATACATAGATAATTCAGAGGAGAAACATTTACTTTTTTCAACAAATGTTAAGGGAACAAATTGATCTCAGTGTGTTAGTTTGCTAGGGCTGCCATATAAAATTTTATGAACCGAGAAACAAGAGAAAATTATTTCTCACAGGTTGGAGCATAAAAGTCCGAGGTCAAGTTGTTAGGAGGGTTAGTTCCTTCTGAAGTCTCTCTCCTAACTTGTGGATGGCTGTCTTTTTCTGCTCTCTTCACATGGCCTCCCCTCTATGTTTGTGGTGTCCTGATCTGTTTTCATTAGAGCATGCCCTTATCACCCTTTTTTTTAACCTTGATTACCTCTTTAAGGACACAGTCTCCAAGTACAGTCACATTCCGAGGTTCTGGGGGGTTAAAACTTCAACATATGGATTTTGGGGGCACTCACTTCAGTCTATGACAATATCCATTTGCAAACAAATGAATTTCAATCTATACCTAAATATCTGTCCACAGAAAGATTTGCAAGTTAAATGTGTATAGCAGCATTATTCATAATTGCCCAAATTGGAAACAACCTAAATCTTCCTCAGTAGGTGAATGGATAAAAATTTTGTTATATTCTTACAATGGATTACTATTCAGCAATAAAACAAATGAACAACTGATACATGCTACATCATGGCTGACCCTCAAAACCACTGTGCCAAGTGAACAAAGCCAGGCATAAGAGATCACATATTTTATGATTCTATTTATACTAAACGTCTATAAAAAGCAAATTTATAGACCAGAAACTAAATGACTAGTTGCCTGAGGCTGAGGGTGGGAATAGGGATTAACTGTAAATGGCTACGAAAGATCTTGTTAGAGGAGATTGTAAAAATGTTCTAAAACTGATTTATAGTGAAAATTGCATCACTTGATAATGTTCCAAATAAGATATATTGATGGCAAATATATAATAACTAAGTGTATTAGTCATTAGGAAATTGAAAAGTAAACCTTAATAAGATATCACTACACACCTATTGAAATGGTTATATTTAGAATGACTGGACATGTTAATCATTGGCAGTGATGTGGAGGAATTGGAACACTGACACTCTGCTGGTGGAAACAGAAAATGGTACAATTGCATTGGAAAAAAATTTGACAGTTTCCTTTAAAAATAGATGTGTAGCTTTTACAAGATCCAGCTATCCACTCCCAGGTGCTTGTCCCAAGGAAATGAAAACATACGTCCATACAAAAAAACTTTATAGAAGTGTTTAAATAGCTTTATTGGCAATAACTAAAAACTGAAAATAATCCATCACATGGATTAACAAATGATGATATAACCTAACAATGGAAGAACACACAGAATGAAAAAAAAAATCATCTATTGATAAATTTAACAAGAAGTGAAAGTCACTCAGCCATGTCAACTGTTTGCAACCACATGGACTAGGTAGTCCATGGAATTCTCCAGGCCAGAATACTGAGTGAGTAGTCTTTTCTGTCTCCAGGTGATCTTCCCAAGCCAGGGATTGAACCCCCCAGGTATCCCACAGTGCAGGTGGATTTTTTTATCAGCTGAGCCACAAAGGAAGTTCTTAACAACGTAGGTGGAATCACAAAATAATTATACTGAGTGAAAGGAGGCACATAAACAGCAACAACATCAATTTGTTGCTATTTTGTCGCCTAGCCATGTCTGACTCTTGGTGACCCCATGGACTGCAGCACGCCAGGCTTCCCTGTCTTCCACCATCTCCTGGAGCTTCCTCAAACTCATGTCCATTGAATCAGTGATGCCATTCAAACATCTCAGCCTCTATCATACCCTTTTCCTCCTTCCCTCAATTTTTCTAAGCATCAGGGTCTTTTTTAATGAGTTGGCTCTTTGCATCAGGTGGCTAAAGTATTGCAGATTCAGCTTCAGCATTGATCCTTCCAATGAATATTCAGGATTGATTTCCTTTAGGATTGACTGGTTTGATCACCTTCCAGTCCAAGAGACTCTCAAGAGTCTTCTCCAACACTGCAGTTCAAAAGCATCTATTCTTCTGTACTCACCCTTCTTTATGGTCCAACTCTTACATCCATACTAAGTACTGGAAAAACCATAGTTTTGACTATACAGACCTTTGTTGGCAAAGTAACATCTCTTCTTTACTATGCTGACAAACCTAGACAGTGTATTAAAAAGTAGAGATATTACTTTGCCTACAAAGTTTGATGTAGTCACAGTCTAATCAAGAGTGACAGAAATTATGTAAGGGAATTCCTGGTTTGGGAAGGGTGAAAGCAAGATTGATGAGGTAACTTATATGTGATGAATATGTTGACCATCTTAATACTGGATGGTGTATTAGTCAGGGTTCTCCATAGACACAGAACCAGTAGAATGTGTGTGTGTGTTGAGTGTGCATAAAGAAAACTTATTATAGGAATTGGCTGAGACAATTATGGAAGCTAAATTCCACAGTTTTCAAGCTAGAGACCCAGGAAAGCTGATAGTGTAATTTAGTGCAAATTGGAATGTCTGATGATTGGGAGCATTCTTGTCCAAACACAGGAGAAGATGAATGTCTCAGCTCAAATAGAGCAAATCATCCTTCCTCTTCCAGGCTCTCAGGGTTCACTGGTGCACACCAGCATTGGTAAGATTAAATCTTCTTTCTTCAGTCTACCAACAGGCAATGTATTATGTAACAATGCAAGGACACCCATATCTAAACCTAAACAAAATATTCATTTCAGTTTTTTGTTTGCTTTTATACAGAAACTTACATTGCACTCATTCTGTGCCAGTGGCCATACTAAGGATAGTGAAAATATACCCTTCAGTTCAGTCGCTCAGTCGTGTCTGACTCTTTGTGACCCCATGAATTGCAGCACGCCAGGCTTCCCTATCCATCACCAACTCCCAGAGTTCACTCAAACTCATGTCCATCGAGTCAGTGATGCCATCCAGCCATCTCATCCTCTGTCGTCCCCTTCTCCTCCTGCCCCCAATCCCTCCCAGCATCAGAGTCTTTTCCAGTAAGTCAACTTTTCGCATGAGGTCGCCAAAATATTGGAGTTTCAGCCTTAGCATCAGTCATTCCAATGAACACCCAGGACTGATCTCCTTGAGGATGGACTGGTTGGACCTCCTTGCAGTCCAAGGGACTTTCAAGAGTCTTCTCCAATACCACAGTTCAAAAGCTTCAATTTTTTGGTGCTCAGCTTTCTTCACAGTCCAACTCTCACAACCATACATGACCACAAGAAAAACCATAGCCTTGACTAGATGGACCTTTGATGGCAAAATAATGTCTCTGTTTTTGAATATCCTATCTAGGTTGGTCATAACTTTCCTTCCAAGGAGTAAGCGTCTTTTAATTTCATGGCTGCAGTCACCATCTGCAGCCTTACCCAAGCCTTATAGCAGCTCTCTGAGGTTTTTAAAAAATATTTACCTATTTGATTGCACTAGGTCTTACTTGCCACCTGTGGGATCTAGACCCTGGACCAGGGATCAAACCCTGGCCCCCTAAATTGGGAACACAGAGTCTTAGCCACTGGACCACCAGGGAAGAAGTTCCTCTCTGAGGTTTTATAACCACATGATTGAAAATCCTTTCTAATGGTTGTTTAGACCAGCTAATACTACCACCACTTCAGAGTATCAAATATTCATATCTTCCACACTTTATATAATTTCAAATAATATAACATATATTGCTACTAAATATTTTTTTATTCTTTTCTTAAATGAGTTCTAAAATGATAATCTATTAGAATTTTAGAGGAATGCATTTCCAATTGAATGCTGTTTTTAAAAGGTATTTATTCTCAAGGACTATTCACGAGCATGTGTATGTGTTGTGGTCAATTGCTCAGACATGTGTCTGACTCTGAGAAGGCATGGACTGTAACTCACGAGGCTCCTCTGTCCATGGAATTTTCAGGGAAAGAATACTGGAGTGGGTTGCCATTTCATCTTCCAGGGGGGTTCCCGACACAGGGATCAAATGCGCTTCTGCTAAATTGGCAGATGGATTCTTTACCACAGCACCACCAGGGAATCCCTGTTGATAAGTAAACAGACTGATTATTTGCAGTTTTCAAGTTCAGAATTTATCATCTAATTTTTACCTGACATTTTGTTATTCATTCATTAGCATTTCAATAAACTCAAAAATGTACTTTTTTTCAAATGAATGATCTTGTTTTTAGGATTAAGTATTCAGTTCAGTTCAGTCACTCAGTCATGTCCGACTCTCTGTGACCCAGTAAATCATAGCACAACAGGCCTCCCTGTCCATCACCAACTGCCATAGTCCACCCAAAGTCATGTTGATCGAGTTGGTGATATCATCCAACCATCTCATCCTCTGTCGTCCCCTTTTCCTCCTGCCCTCAATCTTTCCCAGCATCAAGGTCTTTTCAAATGAGTCAGCTCTTCACATCAGATCGCCGAAGTATTGTAGTTTCAGCTTCAACACCAGTCTTTCCAATGAACACCCAGGACCAATCTCCTTTAGGATGGACTGATTGGATCTCCGTGCACTCCAAGGGACTCTCAAGAGTCTTCTCCAAAATCACAGTTCAGAAGCATCAATTCTTCTGTGCTCAGCTTTCTTTATAGTCCAACTCTCACATCCATACATGACCACAGGAAAAACCATAGCCTTGACTAGACGGACCTTTGTTGGCAAAGTAATGTCTCTGCTTTTTAATATGCTCTCTAGGTTGGTCATAACTTTTTTTCCAAGGAGTAAGCGTCTTTTAATTTCATGGCTGCAGTCACCATCTGCAGTGATTTTGAAGTCCCCCGCAATTAAAGTCTGTCACTGTTTCCATTGTTTCCCCATCTATTTGGTGTGAAGGCATGGGACCAGATGCCATGATCTTCATTTTTTGAATTTTGAGTTTTAAGCCAAATTGTTCACTCTCCTCTTTCACTTTCATCATGAGGCTCTTTAGTTCTTCTTCACTTTCTGCCACAAGGGTGGGTGGTGTCATCTGCATATCTGAGGTTATTGATATTTCTGCTGGCAATCTTGATTCCAGCTTGTGTTTCTTCCAGTCCAGCATTTCTCATGATGTACTCTGCATAGAAGTTAAATAAGCAGGGTGACAATATATAGCCTTGAAGTACTCCTTTTCCTATTTGGAACCAGTTTGGTGTTCCATGTCCACTTCTAACTGTTGCTTCCTGATCTGCCTACAGATTTCTCACGAAGCAGGTCAGGTGGTCTGGTATTCCCATCTCTTTCAGAATTTTCCACAGTTAATTGTGATCTACATAGTCAAAGGCTTTGACATCATCAATAAAGCAGAAATAGATGTTTTTCTGGAACTCTCTTGGTTTTTTGATGATCCAGCAGATGTTGGCAATTTGATCTCTGGTTCCTCTGCCTTTTCTAAAACCAGCTTGAACATCTGGAAATTCACAGTTTATGTATTGTTGAAGCCTGGCTTGGAGAATTTTGAGCATTACTTTACTAGCATGTGAGATGAGTGTAATTGTGCAGTAGTTTGAGCATTCTTTGGCATTGCCTTTTTTTGGCATTGGAATGAAAACTGACCTTTTCCAGTCCTGTGGCCACTGCTGAGTTTCCCAAATTTGCTGGCATATTGAGTGTAGCACTTTCACAGCATCATCTTTCAGGATTTGAACCAGCTCAACTGGAATTCCATCACCTCTACTAGCTTTCTTCATAGTGATGCTTTCTAAGGCCCACTTGACTTCACATTCCAGGATGTCTGGCTCTAGGTGAGTGATCACACCATCATCATTAGCTGGGTCGTGAAGATCTTTTTGGTACAGTTCTTCTGTGCATTCTTGACACCTCTTCTTAATAGCTTCTGCTTCTGTTAGATCCTTACCATTTCTGTCCTTTATTGACCCCATCTTTGCATGAAATTTTCCCTTGGTATTTCTAATTTTCTTGAAGAGATCTCCTGTCTTTCCCATTCTATTTTTTACCTCTATCTCTTTGCATTGGTCATTGAGGAAGGCTTTCTTGAGTAGGCTGCCTCAAAAATAGATACACAAAAGGCCATCAGGCCCATGAAGACAGGTTCAACATTATTAGGTAATGCAAATTAAAATATCAATGGGATATCATTTCATTCCTGATAGAATGACCATCACCAGAAATGAAAAGATCATGAATGCTGATGTGTATGTGGAGGAGAAGGAACCCAAGCATTGTTGGTACCACTATTGGTACAGCTGTTATAAAAACAGTATGGAATTTCCTCAAATAATTAAAAATAAGTGAAGTAGCCTAGTCATGTCCTACTGTTTGTGACCTCATGGACTGTAGCCCACTATGCTCCCCCATTCATGGAACTTTTTATAACTAAAAATAGAACTACCACAAAAGCCAGCAACTCCATTTCTGGGAATATATGCAAAATAATTTGAAACACTAATTCAAAACGGTATATGCATTCCCATGCTCATAGCAGTATTATCTACAATAGCCAAGACATAGAAACAATGTAAGTGTCTCTTGATGGATGAATAGATAAAGAAATTGTGATTATATATACAATGGAACATTATTCAGCCATAAGAAGGCAAGGAATCCTTCCATTTGCAACAACATGGTTGGATGATGAAGGCGTTATGTTAAGGGAAATAAGTCAGACAGAGAGAGACAAATACTGTAAGATATCACTTATATCTGAAATCTAAATAAAAACATAAAACAAACAAACAAAACACTCATAGCAAAAGAGATTAGATTAGTATCAGAAGTGGCAAGTGACTGAAGGGGAATTGAAGGAAGGTGGTCAAAAGATACAAACTTCTAGCTATAAGATATAAGGGTGTAATGTACAATACCATGACTATGGCCAACTATGCTGCAGGATATATAGAAAAGAGAATAAATCCTAAAACTTCTCGTTACAAGAATTTCCCCCCTTTTCTCTTTTTTTCTTTCTTTTCTTTTTATTGTGTCTGTATGAGAAGATGAATACTAGCTGACCTACTGCAATCATTTCACGAAATATGCATATCAAACTATCATGCTGTATGCCTTAAACTTGTAGACTCAATTATTTCTCTAAAATAGGAAAAAAAAAATCTCAGATTCACCATTTGAAAATATTCACATTTCTTTAGTCACTTGTATATGTTTTTTATCCTGCTCTCTTTTGAGTAAACTATATTAAAAAGAAGTGGATTTTATATTTATGTGTTCACTGATTTTCTTTTTAAATAAATAAAAGCTGGACATTGTATATATCAGGTTTTTTGCACAAGACACGGGGAAAAGAGTTGTGAATTCAACAGCTTATGTTCCTAAGGAGCTTGATGGCTAATGGTTTAGACAAATGATTAGATTGTTGTTGCTCAGTATCCATGCTGTGTCCAAGTCTTTGCAGCCTCATGGACTGTAGCATGCCAGGCTCCTCTGTCTTCCACTGTCCCCTGGAGTTTGCTCAGATTCATGTCATTGAATTCATCCTATTAAAGGATTCAATTCATGTCCATTGAATCCTTAGACAGGTACCTGTAATAAAGTTTTAGAGTGGCTACTATGGAGCACAGAAGAGGAAGTAACTAACTCTCCACTGAAGAGTATGTTAGAACAGTAGGTCTTGCTTAGAAAGGTTTGAGGAGAAGCAGATTATTGAACTGAGTCTTGAACACTGAGTTTTTACCAGATGGATGAAGGTTGAGGGGGATTAGCCACTGAGGAAGAAAAGCATTACAAAAAATAGATGTATGATGGTGACTGAGATGTTTCAGGGACCAGAATGCAGAGTCTTATATGGGACTGTTGTGTTTATTAGAGGCCCCTAAAGCAGGAAGAGAATAGATATGAAGTGGCCTTGTATGTGGCACTAAAGCATTTGGGATTTATGTGGCACACTCTATGCTTGGGTAGCCACTGGAGACTCTAATTAAAGAAAGAAGAATGGGTTTCAGAATGAGCTCTGTGTGACATGTGAAGATAAATACAGAACATGAACCAAAAGAAGGCAGAAAATACACATAATGACTCTTTTGTTAATCTAAGGAAAATTACGATAGTGACAGTGAGAATGGAGAGTAGGGGCTGTCTCTGGGGTATTTTGAGAGCATAGAATTAGTAGGTTGGTTTGGTGGGGCAATGGGGTATCGAGAAGCTGGGAAGGAACAGAAGGGAGTCATTAGGACTCCTGGATTCCTGATCTTTGAAAAGCAGGTATAGCTGAAATATGTAAGATATGAAAATTCCTTTGTTTTATGTCATTTTATTGAAGAGTTCTTGCTTTTGTTAGCCCATTCTTCACACCAATCTATTCAATTCACTGATCAAAATCTAAAGCAGAAGAAATATATACAGGTTTCAAAAATAATGCCATTAAATTGCAAGCAAACTGGCCTCTGACTATAACAATATCCCATTATGTTCATTATCTTATCTTAAGGTGGAGTCATTCTTTATGTAAATTCCCAAATACTATTTTTTCTTATTTACTTTATATACTATTACTGTATGGGCTTCCCATGTAGCTCAGTGGTAAAGAATCTGCCTGCCAATGAAGGAGACTTAAATGTTCAATCCCTGGATCAGGAAGATCTCCTAGAAAAGGAAATAACAACCCACTCCCATGTTCTTGCCTGGAAAATTCCATTGACAGAAGAGTCTAGTGGGCTACAGTGCAAGGGGTCGCAAAGACAACGATTTAGTGACTGAACATTCATGCACTATTACTATATGTATTAAGAGTCTTAACTTTAGGATGAGTGGATAGAAATTACCCTCAAATATAAATTGCATGAGCTTGAGGACTATATTGCAGCATTAAGCACAAGGCTTCATATAAACAGTCTTGTTGATTGAATGAATGAACAAATAAAGAAAGAATTACAGAATAATAAACTCATTGTTTCATAATGCCAATCGGTTGCTCAGTCTGTTGGGATTTATTTAGAAATGAAATTTCTTTATGATACTATAATAGCAAAAACATTCAGTTCAACTTGGTTTTCCAGCTACCAATCCTCTGCTCTCTAAATGCAATCTAAATTATGTCTGTAACCTGGTATTCTTTATTCACCAAATATAAATAATGTTTTCAGAAATTGTTTGGAAGCTGACCCAGTGGGCAAGCACTCTGAATTACTTTAGATAGAACCTCATTTAAGAAATGCACATATTAACTTAGATAGCACATTTCCTCCTTTATTTTGTCCTGTCACCCCATGGGCTATTGCTTGGAAGAATTCCAAAGCAATTCCGAATACTAACATGCAGAATTTTATGCGAAACTTACCTAGGACAAAGGCTTCTTGTATTTTTTTCAATGATCACTTTCTTTCATGGCCTGGCACATAAAAGATGGAGACTTTTCTGCCTCTATTCCTGAATAATGGATTTTAGAAACATATTAGACATCTCCAACATAATATAAACCCAGGGAGTATGTGGTGGAATATCTTAGAAAGGCCCTGCCAATAAACACAAAGAATTAATCAGCCCACACTTTTGTTTTATTAGCCTACCCTCTCTCATGAGATATAGTGGTAGTAAACTTAATTCATCCAACATTCTTTAATACTTGCCAGATAAGAAGGGCTCCTTGCCCCTACTTCGGTGACAGGTTGATAGCTGCATTCTGGAAACATTTGTCCAGATCCAACAGCTTGGGTTCAATGCAATTTATTTATTTGGGAGTCTTTTGGCAGGAAGTGCTATACACTTACCTGGCAGAAGGGGAGAGGGTGGGGGACTTTTCTTCATTTCAAATTGTGCTTCATTTTAAATTCACTCTGAAGGAGAATAACTACAGAGCATAACTAAGAAGGATTATTTACAGACCTTACAAAGTAGGGTTAAAAATAGCCTCACCCTAGCATCTGAGATGGAGTTTGATTATCCTACATGTCTTAAGGATATAGTTCCCCAACTTTAGCTACTTTCTGAAGGCAATGGCACCCCTCTCCAGTACTCTTGCCTGGAAAATCCCATGGACGGAGGAGCCTGGTAGGCTGCAGTCCATGGGGTCACAAAGAGTCGGGCACAACTGAGTGACTTCATTTTCACTTTTCACTTTCATTCATTGGAGAAGGAAATGGCAGCCCACTCCAGTATTCTTGCCTGGAGAATCCCAGGGACAGAGGAGCCTAGTGGGCTGCCATCTATGGGGTTGTAGACAGACAGACACGACTGAAGCGACTTAGCAGCAGTAGCAGCAGCAGCAGCAGCAGCTACTTTCTGGGGACCCTCCATTTTTATTTGAATTTTTATTGTAAGCCAGACACAGGATCATAACTCCAGCTTTGGATGTTCTTTTGATGCTGTGAAGCTTACATTCATATTTCAGGCCCATAGGGTTCTAATTATATATTTTCTCTGTTTCACATCAGAGATGTTCTCTAGGCATGGATGGAGAAAACTTAACCAAGTCCCTCTTGCACTGGGGAGCATATTTTTCTGTTAGGAGGCCTGGGAGCTCCAATTTAGAGACATTTCTACACCTACTGTGCATTTCTGACAAAAGGAATCATAGATGGCTCTTCCTGCTTCTTGTTTTGTATTGTCTGCTCTCAGTTCAGTTCAGTTCAGTTCAGGCACTCAGCCATGTCTGACTCTTTTCAAAACCCATGGGCTATAGGATGCCAGGCTTCCCTGTCCATCACCAACTCCCAGAGATTGCTCAAACTCATGTCCATCGAGTCGGTGATGCCATCCATCCATCTCACCCTCTGTCATCTCCTTCTCCTCCTGCCTTCAATCATTCCCAGCATCAGGGGCATTTTCTTTTCTTTTATGGCAAAGTGCTTGGCTTTTTTGTTTTTCTTTTTTATTTAATTTTATTTTTTAAATATAAATTAATTTATTTTAATTGGAGGTTAATTATGTTGCAATATTATATTGGTTTTGCCATACATCAACATGAATCCGCCACAGGTATACATGTGTTCCCCATCCCCAAGCATCCAGTATCATGCATCGAACCTGGACTGACGATTTGTTTCATATATGATATTATACATGTTTCAATGCCATTCTCCTAAATCATCCCACCCTCTCCCTCTCCCACAGAGTCCAAAAGACTGTTCTATTCATCTGTGTCTCTTTTGCTGTCTCGCACACAGGGTTATCATTACCATCTTTCTAAATTCCATATATATGCGTTCAGTTCAGTTCAGTCGCTCAGTCATGTCTGACTCTTTGTGACCCCATGAATTGCAGCATGCCAGGCCTCCCTATCCATCACCAACTCCCGGAGTTCACTCAGACTCATGTCCATCGAGTCAGTGATGCCATCCAGCCATCTCATCCTCTGTCGTCCCCTTCTTCTCCTGCCCCCAATCCCTCCCAGCATCAGAGTCTTTTCCAATGAGTCAACTCTTCACATGAGGTGGCCAAAGTACTGGAGCTTCAGCTTTAGCATCATTCCTTCCAAAGAAATCCCAGGGTTGATCTCCTTCAGAATGGACTGGTTGGATCTCCTTGCAGTTCAAGGGACTCTCAAGAGTCTTCTCCAACACCACAGTTCAAAAGCATCAATTCTTCGGCCCTCAGCTTTCTTCACAGTCCAACTCTCACATCCATACATGACCACAGGAAAAACCATAGCCTTGACTAGATGGACCTTAGTCGGCAAACTAATGTCTCTGCTTTTCAATATGCCATCTAGGTTGGTCATAACTTTTCTTCCAAGGAGTAAGCGTCTTTTAATTTCATGGCTGCAGTCACCATATGCAGTGATTTTGGAGCCCAAAAAATAAAGTCTGACACTGTTTCCACTGTTTCCCCACCTATTTCCCATGAAGTGATGGGACCGGATGCCATGATCTTCATTTTCTGAATGTTGAGCTTTAAGCCAACTTTTTCACTCTCCACTTTCACTTTCATCAAGAGGCTTCTTAGTTCCTCTTCACTTTCTGCCATAAGGGTGGAGTCATCTGCATATCTGAGGTTATTGATATTTCTCCCGCCAATCTTGATTCCAGCTTGTGCTTCTTCCAGTCCAGCGTTTCTCATGATGTACACTGCATAGAAGTTAAATAAGCAGGGTGACAATATACAGCCTTGAGGTTTTCCTTTTCCTATCTGGAACCAGTCTGTTGTTTCATGTCCAGTTCTAACTGTTGCTTCCTGACCTGCATACAGATTTCTCAAGAGGCAGGTCAGGTGGTCTGGTATTCCCATCTCTTTCAGAATTTTCCACAGTTTCTTGTGATCCACACAGTCAAAGTCTTTGGCATAGTCAAGAAAGCAGAAGTAGATGTTTTTCTGGAACTCTCTTGCTTTTTCGAAGATCCAGTGGATGTTGGCAATTTGATCTCTGGTTCCTCTATCTTTTCTAAAACCAGCTTGAACATCTGGAAATTCACAGTTTACATATTGTTGAAGTCTGGCTTGGAGAATTTTGAGCATTACTTTACTAGTGTGTGAGATGATTGCAATTGTGTGGTAGTTTGAGCATTCTTTGGCATTACCTTTCTTTGGGATTGGAATGAAAATTGAACTTTTCCAGTCCTGTGGCCACTGCTGAGTTTTCCAAATTTGCTTACGTATTGAGTGCAGCACTTTCACAGCATTATCTTTTAGAATTTGAAATAGCTCAACTGGAATTCCATCACCTCTATTAGCTTTGTTCATAGTGATGCTTCCTAAGGCCCATTTGACTTCACATTCCAGGATGTCTAGCTCTAGGTGATTGTGAATGATCACACCATCATGATTATCTGGGTCGTGAAGATCTTTTTGTACATCTATGTTCAAATTTTATATTTTTGAAAATATGTAATCTTCATAAAACCCTTGCTTTATTTTTCATATTCTATATCAAAGTTTAGCAAAATATAGTCCTTGGGTCAAATCTTGGCCTGCTGATAATTTTTGTGTGGCTTTTGGGTTAGTATATATATATACACACTTTCTATTTTTCCTCTTGGTTCAGAAGCCTAAAATCTTTACTATATAGTCTTTTCTGAAAATGCTTTCTGTTCACTGTTTAGACGTTGGACTAAAGGACAAATTATCCAGCCCAGTACAGCCAATATACAATAATAAATTATTTTCTAAAATATGTGGTGTTAATAGGGTTGGATTGTTGATTCCCTTAGGGTAAGGATCTTGCATGAACTTTTTCCTTAATCATCTCTGTGAGGGTGCCTGTTCTTTCTTCCTTATGTGGTCTTATAAGTGCACACACATTGAGGTCACGAGCGTTCTCCCTCCTATTAAATCTAAAAATGTCTCTCATGCTTTCAAGAGCTCATCTTATTTGCTTCTTTAATAAAATTTGCTGTTCTGATGGTTTTGCTATCCCTCTTTCTGTGTCTGAGAGAAATAAAGAGAAAGAATATGTGAATATTTTTTAGGGATTGGCCCGTCATCCTTAAGAGTGTCAAGATTATAGGTAATTACTTAGCCATTTAAAAAACAATAAAATAACGCCATTTGCAGCAACATGGACCATATAGAGATGATCATACTAGGTGAAATATATCAACGACAAATAGCATATGATATCATTTGTATGTGGAACCTAATAAAAATGATGGATAAAACAGAGACTCACAGATTTCAAAATCAAATTTATGGTTACTAAAGGGAAAACACGGAGCAAAGTGATAAATTGGGAGATTGAGATTAACATATACATGCTATTTACTATATATAGAATAGATAACTAATAAGGACCTACTGTATAACAGAAGTCTACTGTAATAATCTATCTATATGAGGAAAAGAAAGAGAATGGATATGATTCACATTGCTGTACACCTGAAACTTAACACAACATTGTATGTCAACTTTATTCCAATAAATTAAAAAAAAAAAAAGATCCTTAGAAGTTAATGCTTAAGTTAATACCCATATAATGCCTATTTTTTTACTCACATCTGAATCTCAGTTTCCTGATGGGAAAAGTGGGAATTACAATATTTACGGTTCAAGTTTATGTATTTTTGCTTTTTGTTTTCTTTTAATGACTATATTAGAAATGTACTTGTTTTTCCTGTTATTGCCCATGAGAAGTTTGGCATTCATTCACACTGACTGGTGACTTGTAGTATTGTAGTCTGATTCTAAAAATTCAGTAGTTTGAGAAGAAAGCTTTTTCCCCACCTCTGATTTCTTATATCCTTATTAAGAAAGTGTGTTTGTGTAAAACCTATCAGTTTTAAATTTAAAATAATGCTTTTTACAAAATTGCCTTACTCCCTGTCACTTCTAAAACAAGTTTAATCTTTCAGGGCTAAAAATCTTATTTTCTTTTGTTGCTTAAGTGCCTGAGGAGCTATGAAGAGCTAGGTCATGAATAATTTCTTCAGTCATATCATTTTTGGAATATTTTAAAAAGACATGCACATATAATACATTTTCAGAGTTGCTATTTATTTTAAATCTTGAATAAATTTTTACACCATGAAAAATTAGTTAGATCATCTGCTTTAAGGGGCAGTATTTTTCATAGTCAGTAAACCAAAGCAAAACAAATTTGTTGTACATGTAAAAATACTAATAATGAGAGAAAAGATATTTTCAAAGATTTGCTCTGATAAACTCAGCAAATTTTAAATATGATAGTGATGGCCATTTACTGCTTTTCTAATAATTTTATCCAATTTATTTTCTATTTTATGTCATTATAATGATCTCCTTTTCAATATTATAATACAATCTTATTTTCCTATTGTGTGATTTTTTTTTCCTACAAATTATACATGAGTAGAACTGTCACAGAATAAGAAAATTGGGAAGAGATATATATCTTAATCCAGGAAGTCTTCTATTTATTGGATATTTTTAGGTATTTTTAGGCAAGTATAAGGTTGACACTTATTTTTATAATTTATAAATATCTTTACTATTCTATTTACTATTCTGATTTGTTATGTAGCAGCCATAATGATATTATAATTTTTCTTTGGAAAATTACTGTTGTTAATTATATTTTCAAAACCTTTTATTAGAATTTTTTTTTTTTTTTTGCTTTTCTGAAATTACAGCTACTTGATTTTAAAAAATTTTATTGTTAAATTTCATTGTTGATAATTGACCTAAGATTTTTATGCTGGTATCTTTACAGGTTTCCCTGGTGACTCAGATGGTAAAGAATCCACCTGCAATGTAGGAGAGCCAGGTTTGATCCCTGAGTCAGGAAGATCTCCTGGAAAAGGGAATGGCAACCCACTCCAGTATTCTTGCCTGGAGAATTCCATGGACCGAGCCTGGTGAGTCTATGGGGTCGCAAAGAGTCAGATATGACAGCAACTAACATTAACTAAACCAGATATGAGATTGTCCTTCTCTTTTTGAAGCTCTGTTAAACAAATAGAGGTGTTAAATTGAGATTCGTGGTAGCCAACCAAGAGATTTATTATTTTTAAAATCAATTTATTTTATTTTGGTTATTCTGGGTCTTTGTTACTGCAACCAGACTTGCTCTAGTTGTGGCAAGTGGGGGCCTAGTCTTTTGTGTGGTGCACAGACTCTAGGCTCACGGGCTTCAGTAGTTGCCACACACATGCTCACTAGTTGTGACTCTCAGCCTCTAGAGCATAGGCTCATGTTATGGTGCATGTAGTACCAAATAACAGTAGTTAATTGCTCTATGGCCTGTGAAGTCTTCCTGGGTCAGGGATCAAACCTGTGTCTCCTGCATTGGCAGGCAGATTCTTATCCACTCACAATCAGGGAAGTTCCAGGAGGTTTACTTATATTTATATGCAAAGGCTCACAGTAGAATCCCTTAGAGTCAGGGAAGAAGAAGAAATTGAGCAAAGAAATTGATCAAAATCTTAGCTTTCGTCCAATCCCACCAAGAACTCCTAGTGTATGTGACAATAGCGCTTGACTTTCCTCAGGGAAAGGGGGTCTCCTTTTCTTCCAGAATCAGTCAGTTATTGGTTCTGGGGCTACCTAGAGGGATCTCAGGGAAAGTAAATTTCCAGGCACTTCTGGCTCTAAGAGACCCTTTATCCCAGGGAAAGTTTTCTAAAGAATGTCACAAAAGCCCACTCTTAGAGGCAAAACACTCTAAGACTGGATAAGCACCTTAGGGGAATACTGACCATCCAATTCAGGGATAAATGCTGAAAGAGATGCTACATGCGTTTTCAGATTGGCCAGTCTAAAGTATGCTTCTTAAATAAGAAGAAATAAATCTAGTCCATGCAAATAAATTTGATCACTAAATAGCCTGGGTCCACTTTTGAAGTCAACCCCTAAGACTAAATGTATTATTCTTTCTGAATTTAGCAAAACTGCCTTTCCCCCACCCACAGACTTTATGCTCAGAATTGTGTGAGAAGATTCCAAACATGAAAGAGATGCTAAAATAAGACTGTATAAACCTATCCGTTTCACATGTGAAAATGACATTTTGAGAGGTAATTTTAAAATAATATGAATTAGCTCAGATTGCTTTAAATGTGCTCATTATTAGCTGAAATATTTTGGCACAAATGCAGCATGGAATTTCTGTGATGTCTTATTGAAGGAACTAAACTTATTTAGGCACAGGCATTTTAAGGTCTCTAAAAGTAGAAGGAGGAAGACAATTTTTAAAACACTATGCAAGTGTGGCCAAATGTTAATGTGTAACAGACAAACATAATTTCTATTTTATACCTAGTATTTTGTACAGAGGTTTAGAGTTAAGCCTGCAGTTTTCTAAAGATGATGCCAAGAAGCAGATATAAAAAAATGGCAAATATTCAATATATATTTGGAGTCATAGTCTTAAATACATTTAAGTATATAAAAGATTTAGTAGAATATTGGCCAGAGTTTCACCTCATTATGTAGGACATTCCTTTATTCTGGTCTTGCTACATTAATTATATTAGCACTATTTACTAGGGGACTATTTTGTTAGGAATATCTGTTAGTATTGTTCAATTAAGGAAAGTTCTTTCCCCCAACTCTGTCTCAAAGATCTTTTGTTATATGTACAATAACAGAAATTACCTAAAATCTTCTCATGCATAGAATAGGGTCATAAATTTGACAATAACATGACAAATTTTTAGCAAGAGGGCTAAAATTCTTCAAGTGATTATATAGTTCAAAGACAGTGAAAGTGTTAGTCACCCAGTCATGTCTGACTCTTTGCCACCCCATAGGCTGTAGTCTGCCAGGCTCTTCTGTCCATGGAATCTTCAGGTAAGAATACTAGAGTGGGTAGCCATTCCCTTCTCCAGGGGTCTTCCTGACTCAGGGACTGAATCCTTGTCTACTGCGTTGCAGGTGAATTATTTATCATCTGAGCCACTGGGGAGAATGTCTTTATTTGTCAATTAAAGTTCTGAAATTTTGAGATGATGTTCTGGAGTTGTTCCTGGCTATTGCTCTAATCTGTAACTGGCAGCTTCTGGAGGACCAGCTCCTCCTGTGTCACCAACACCTCATCTTTCCTCTGCAACCTTCCTACGCCAGGAACATTCTCTCACTGACACCTGCTCTGCACCCCACTCCAGTACTCTTGCCTGGAAAATCCCGTGGGCGGAGGAGCCTGGTAGGCTGCAGTCCATGGGGTCGCTAAGAGTCAAACACGACTGAGAGACTTCACTTTCACTTTTCACTTTCCTGCACTGGAGAAGGAAATGGCAACCCACTCCAGCGTTCTTGCCTGGAGAATCCCAGGGATGGGGAAGCCTGGTGGGCTGCTGTCTATGGGGTCGTACAGAGTCGGACACAACTGAAGTGACCTAGCAGCAGCAGCGGCAGTTGCACACCTAGATGATGACACAGGAGACTAAAAGTTTTCTGATGCTGGTTCTATGTTCCTCTCTCATCCTTCTCATCTCACTCAGTTGTTCACATCCTTTTAGGATCACCTTGAGTGTTATCTTTCCAACATTCAGGTAGAGTTAATTCTCCATGAATATACACACCAAGCTTCTTTGTGCTTTGCTATCGCCCAGAGTTTGCTCAAACTCATGTCCATTACATCAGTGATGCCATCCAACCATCTCATCCTCTGTCGCTTCCTTCTCCAGCCCTCAAACTTTCCCAGCCTCAGGGTCTTTTACAATGAGACAGCTCTTCACATTAGGGCTAAAGTGTTGGAGCTTAGCTTCAGCATCAGTCCATCCACTGTATATTTAAGATTTACTTATTTTAGGATTGACTGGTTTGATCTCCTAGCTGTACAAATGACTCTCAGACCATGGGCTTGCTTCTGTCCAAATATCAGGGGCTTTCCCATGGCACTCTGTAATCAGAGACATTCTGTAGAAGAAAAAGGGGGATGTGTTACTTCATAGGTGTTCTGCATTCTCCTGACCGATACTTTCTGAATTATTTATTTTAGACTAAGAAGCTTTTAATTTTGATCTCTGTTATTCAGTAAGAGAGCTTCCCTGGTGGCTCAGATGGAGAATCTATCCTTCAGGACTATCCCTTTTCTAGAATTGGTGCCCTAGCATTCTTCAAAGTTCTTGATTGTGGGGCATAGTGTAGGGGTCCTATAGATACTATGCTTGTCCTATAGACACTATGCTTGTCTGGATCTTACAGATATAGATATCCTATAGATACAGACAAGCATAGTGGAATGGCCAATCCTGAAGAGCCAAGGGCAGAGGCTGAGGACACAGATGTCCATTCCATTAAAGGACCCTTTACTTTTTTCCTGTTGGAAAGCTGTTATATAGAAGGAGGAGTGTGGGCAACAAAACAAAATCTGGATTGAAAGAAATTGGTTTTCTGCTTGTCATTTAAAGAGAAAATAACACTTCTTGGTTAATTGCTAATAATTCAGGGCACTATTTTATGGGCTTCCCTGGCTTCTCTGGTGGCTTAGTGGTAAAGAATTTGCCTGCAAGTGCAGGAAACACCAGTTCAATCCCTCGGTCAAGAAGATCCCTTGGAGTAGGGAAAATACAACCCACTCCAGTATTCTTGCCTGGAGAATCCCATGGACAGAGGAGCCTGGTGGACTATGGTCGATGGCTTCCCAAAAGGCTTGGACATGATTTAGCGACAACAACAAATATATGTGTGTGTGTGTGTGTGTGTGTGTGTGTGTGTGTGTGTGTGTGTGTATGGACTGCATTATGTGTTGGCCATGCTAAGGACAGTTGCTTTGCTTAGCTGCATTGTTTAGTTGAATTCAATTGTAGATTTTGGGGATGATTTAATGTGATTCCTAGAATAGTTTCAGGATAGTCCCAAGCACATGCTTAAGAGTTCCATGAATGCATCTGATTAGATGAGGCTTTGTAAGGCTCTCTGAGTCATTTTTAAAGCTCTCTGGATTATCATCTTTATTTTAAATTACCATGCAAAGGGTCTTGGTTCAGCTGTCCCTTATTCTGTCTAAAGGCATATGAGATACAAATTTTTCCCACATGTAGTTATAGATGTTTGGGGAATAACATTTTAAAAAGTTAGGTGTGTCAAAAAAATCAGATTTTATTTTTTGACTGTATGCAGTTCTTTGTTCCTTTGAGAAATTCATAGCTACTCTTTGCTATATACTTGGCTTAAGGATCTCTACTTCTGAAGAATTGCTTGCATTATACAAAATCCATTTCTGCATGAATGTATGGTCAGATTTTTTTAAAAATACTGACAACAAATTCACAACCAACACAGGCCTAAAGAGACATGGCAACTAATGTTAATGTGATATTCTGGATAGAACTCAAGAACAGAAAAAAGGACACTAGGTAAAAATTAAAGAACTGAATAAAGCATGACTTTATTATAATAAAGGAGAAGGATATGGCAACCCACCCCAGTATTCTTACCTGGGAAATCTCATAGATAGAGGAGCCTGGTGGGCTACAGCCCATGGGGTATCAAAGAGCTGGACATGACTGAGTGACTTTCACTTCATTTCACTTATGATAATAAATGTTTATTATAATTAAATGTAGATAACAATGTTTCAATATTATTTGATTAACTGTCACAAATGTACCATACTAATATAAGATGTTAATAAGAAAGCTAGGTATGAGATATAATGGAATTCTCTATACTACATTTGTAATTTTTTGGTAACTTTAAAACTATTCAAAAATAAAAAAGGTATGGAAAAGTGTCTCATAGCCAAAGTCGCTTTGAGCTTTACAAGTGGCATAAGCTATTTGTGGTAGATAGATTGCAAAAAAGATCCTAAATTCTTGACCCCATCTGTGTTTTGTGTACTTTGCAATGTATCTTTACAGTTCTTCTCATCATGAGGAATATTTTTATCCATACCTAAAAGCTACATTGACCTTGTGACTTTCTTTGGACAATAGAATGGGAGAGAAGCAGTGTGGCGTGAGTTTCTAGCCTAGGTCTAGGTCTATAGAGCCTATGTGCTTCCCTTTCCCTTTGACCCTTGTCTTCACTATGGTAGAGGTTGAGACCATGAGTAGCAGGGCTGTGTCAGCTTAGTCTTGCAGCCAAGGCCCTGGGCACTTGAAAGCCTAGCCAAGACCAGCCAAGCCATGTAACTGACAGCTCAGTGCAGGTGACTCAGTGACTACTGAGAGGAGATGAGGCCAGAACTCCCAACTGATTCACAGTCACAAAAACAGAGTTAAACTGAGTTTAAATAACTGAATTTGGTGGTATTTGTTAGTGCACATTCCTTATACGCCATCAATTCTATACACACAATGAACTGAGTTAATTTCACATTTACCTTATATATAGTAAAAAAAAAAAAAAAAACTCAAATGAAATTGCTTTGTGTTGTTAACTTGGTAACCCTGAAATAAATAATAATTTTCCCATTATATCCTATCCTAGCTTTTTCTAATCAGTCTTTCATTAAAAATTATGTCATGGATTGGGTTTATTGAAGAATGCAATCCTGCATTTTGTTTTCTCCCTATGATTAAAGTTTATGCCAGTGTTGTTGGTTTTCTTTCTGCTAGAAGAAAAAATATCAGAAGCCCTCTTGCCATTAATGATCATCTCCTTTGAGTCTCCTTTCTGGACACCCGTCTCCATAGCTAACAGGAACAGTTCTTTGTGAAGTGCCTACCAATAGCTTGAACCTACCTTGTCAAAGTTCCACTGAAGATTATAACTGTGAAAATTGCATAGTTGGATGATCAAAGTTCAAATCCTATCTGGGCAAAGTTGGTAGTATGTGCTTTGGTACCTTATTATACTGTTTCCATGAGACTTCATGGTCCTCAGCTTGTTTTCGTTCAGTCGCCCAGTTGTGTGCTACTCTTCCCAACCCCATGGACTGCAACACGCCAGGCCTCCCCGTCCCTCCCCATCTCCCGAAGTTTGCCAAAGTTCCTGTCCATTGAATCAGTGATACCATCCAGCCATCTCATCCTCTGATGCCCTCTTCTCCATCTGCCTTCAGTCTTTTCCAGCATCAGAGATTTTTCCAATGAGTTGGCTGTCCACATCAGATGACCAAAATACTTCAGCTTCAGCAGCAGTCCATCCAAAGAGTATTCAGGGTTTATCTTCCTTAAGATTGACTGGTTTGATCTTTTTGGTGTCCAAGGGACCCTTAGGAGACTTTTCTAGCACCACAATTAGAAATTATCAATTCTTTAGTGTTCTGCCTTCTTTATGGTCCAGCTCTCACAACTGTACATGACCACTGGGGAGACCACAGCCTTGATTATTATATACTTTTGTTGTCTCTGCTTTTCAACACACTGTCTAGGTTTGTCATTGCTTTCCTGTCAAGAAGCGATCATCTTCTGATTTCACAGTTGTAGTCACTGTCCACAGTGATTTTACAGCCCAAGAAGAGGAAATCTGTCACTCAGTATGTTCAGTTCAGTCGCTCGGTCATGTCCAACTCTTTGTGATCCCATGGACTGCAGCATGCCAGGCCTCCCTGTCCATCACAACTCCTGGATCTTGCTCAGACTCAAGTCCATCAAGTCGGTAATGCCATCCAACCATCTCATCCTCAGTTTATCACTACTTCCGTGTTTCCCCTTCTATTTGTCATGAAGTAATGGGGGCTTCTCTGGTGGCTTAGTGGTAAAGAATCTGTCTGCAATGCTGGAGACACAGGAGATGCTGGTTCAATCCCTGGGTTGAGAAAATCCCTTGGGAGGGCATGGCAACCCACTCCGATATTCTTGTCTGGACAGTCCCATGGACAGAGGAGCTAGGTGGTCTACAATCAATTGGGTCACAAAGAATCAGACACAACTAAAGTGACTTAGTGCTCATGTGGCCAGATGCCATAATCTTAGGTTTTTAAATATATAGTTTTAAGCCAGATCTTTCACTCTCCTTCTCTCTCATCAAGAGGCTATATAGTTCCTCTTCACTTTCTGCCGTTAGCATGGTATCATCCACGTATCTGAGGTGGTTGTTTCTTGATTCTAGCTTGTAACTCATCCAGCCTGGCATTTCTCATGACATGCTCAGCAAATAGATTAAAAAACGGGGACAGCAGACAGACGTGCTGTCCTCCTTCTTCTACCTCATCTATATTACATGGAGATTAAATGACGGGACACTTAGGGCCTAGCAAGTAACACGGATCATGGCAATCACTCAGTAAAAACTGCTACTGTTTCTCCTATAAGTCAGAATTGAAAATCTTGCCATGATCTCTGCTAATGTTTTATTTTAGCATGCTTTTGCTATAGAACTTACCAAAAAAAATAGCATACTTTCATTTAGAAAGTTAATTTTTAAAAATCAATTCTTGTATTGATAAGTAGGGCACAACAATAATAAAGAAAAAGAGAGAAAGAAAAAAAAGCATTTAGAAGGAAAAAATTATCAAAGATAAAAGGTTATTTTTTAATTGAAGTGTAATTAACTTACAATGTTGTGTTAATTTCTGGTGTACAACATATTGATTCTCATTATGGTTTATTACAGGATATCAGATATAATTCCCTGTGCTATGCAATAGCACCTTGTTGTTTATTTTACATATAGCAGTTTGTACCTACTAATTCCACACTTCTAATTTATCCCTCCCTCATCCCTTTCCCTTTTGGTAACCATAAATTTGTTTTCTATGTTTGTGAATCTATTCTGCTTTGTAAATAAGTCATTTGTATCATATTTTAGATTCCACATGTAAGTGAAATCATATGGTATTTGTCTCTTTCTGATTAAGTTTACTTAGAATGATTATCTTGATTGATATTTAAGCTGCTTTCGTGTCTTGACTATTATGAATAGTGCTGCTATGAGCATTGGGGTCCATATATCAAAGATGGAAGTTTACAGAGTGACCACCACTTATATGAATGAGAGGGGACTAAATGCTTTATCTATATCTGTATCTGTGTAATATTCTCAACACCTCAGCAGGATAGGTATGATAAACAATTTTTTAAAGAATTGAGAAAAATTCGACTAAGAAGCTTTGAATAATTGCCCAAGAACCAAAGATAATGGTTGATGGAGACAGAATGCAAACCCAACTCTGCTCAATAGTGAGTCAATGGCTCCCCTAGGACCTAGCCTAACTAAATTGATCCACCTGTCTTCAGTAGATACCAGGCTTTCCAAGCTGCCAAGGAGCATGTTACTCTGCCAATGAAAACTGACCTTTCTCCCCATACCTACCTTCAAAAAGCATACTCATTTTACTCAGATATATCATGATGGTCCATAACTGGAGTGATTTTTTAAATATTCAAATATGTTTGTTAAACAGATGAAACAGATGTTTGAATGCTAATGGCTGCCTCCTAGATACTCAGCTGTTCACTGAATCCTAGCCTTGTTATTCCTGGGTTATACAAAGAAGCTTTGCTCTTTCACTTTCCTTTTTGCTACTGGATTTTTAAGCAAAAAGTGAAATTTATTAGGAATATTTTAATATTTTTTGTCCCCTTATTTAAACATCTACAGCTTTGATTCCATCTTTAAAATGTGTAGTTAAAAAAAAATTGCATTTTTGTAACAAAATTCCCTGATGTGCTCATGCTGTATTTAATTAATGATATGTGCATCACAATGAGTCACAAATTTTCTGATTCTCTACTTCTTCCTTCCTGCGGAAGACAGACAATCTCCTTTTGCAACAATTTTGAATGCGAGTGTAGATATTGAAGAATAGTACATCTTTTTCAAGCACCAGAGAACTTCTATCAGGCCTATGAATAAGATCTCCACCAGTTCTATCAAGTCCTGAACTATGAATGGGCCTCTTTATGTCAAGTATAAAGGAAATAGCATTTCTCTGGGTGTGTTAGAGAAGGTTGGTAGTTTTGGAGAAGGAATTGCTAATAAATTTCCTATCTATGCCATTGACTCATTTATTTATTTTTATTTGTTTGAAACAAAACTTACAAATCAAAAGTTAGAATCTCTTACTTCCTTGAAACTGTTTATAACAGGATAGAATTAGTAGCTTATATTGGAATAGGAGTATGTGTGGTTTATTATAAAATTATTCTATAGCAAAAGAGGTTTAAATGATTTAATAAGTTTGGAGACTACTGCAGATGTCTTCTTAGGCATAGAAATCTTACTGGATACTTTGTTCTTGAAATATTTCTAAATGATTTTTGTCTAAAAATTTTAGAAAATTCCTGGAAAATAATTCATAAACTAGAATAAAACACATAGAATGAGTTTTCAAATATTTGTTTCTTTATATTTTGTCTCTTTTTTCTTTATATTTTAATGAACCTATATGGTCAAAAATCAGAATTCAAAATACTTTGACAAGAATCAAGATTCATGTTTTGTTAACTAGAATAGTAAAATTTTCATCATAACCTATGAATGAATAAATAGTATTGAAGTTTAAAAAAGTGGAAAATGTCAAAGCAGTTACAGATTTTATTTTCTTGGACTCCAAAATCATTGTGGATGGTGAGTGCAGTCATGAAATTAAAAGACGCTTGCTCCTTGGAAGGACAACTATGACAAACCTAGACAATGCATTAAAAAGCAGAGACATCACTTTGCCAACAAAATTCTGTATAGTCAAAGCTATGGTTTCTCCAGGGACTTCCCTGGTGGCTCAGACGTTAAGGAGTCTCCCTGTAATATGGGAGACCCTGGTTCAATCCCTGGCTCAGGAAGATCCCCTGGAAAAGGAAACAGCAATCCACTCCAGTATTCTTGCCTGGAAAATCCAATGGATGGAGGAGGCTGGCAGGCTACAGTCTATGGGGTCACAAAGAGTTGGGCACGACTGAGTGACATTGCTTCACTTCTTCATGGTTTCTCCAGTAGTCATGTACTGATGTTGGAGTTGTAAGATAAGAAGGCTGAATGCTGAAGAATTAATGCTTTTGAATTGCAATGCTGGGAGAAGACTCTTGAGCATCCTTTGGATAGCAAGGAGATAGAACAAGTCAATTCTAAAGGAAATCAACCCTGAATATTCTTTGGAAGGACTGATGCTGAAGCAGAGGCTCCAGTACTTTGGCCACTTTGGGCACCTGATACGAAGAGTCAATTTATTGGAAAAACACCCTTGATACTGGGAAAGACTGAAGGCAAAAGGAGAAGAGAGGTAGTAGGGGATGGGATAGTTAGATAGCATCACCAACTCAGTGGACATTAATTTGAGCAAATTCCAGGATACAGTGAAGGATATTGGAGTTTGGTATGTTGCAATCCATGGCGTTGCAAATAGTTGCAAAGAGTTGGACTTAGTGCATGAACAACAGCAACAATCAAAGTTAAAATATAAACTTGGAAATTATTATTAGGATTTGGATAACATTTCCTGCATTGCTGACATAATTAGCATATTTGTGTGAGAAAGTTCAGAACTCATCAGCTCCATCAAAGATAAAGTCATATTTAGTTTCTCCACATGTCAACAAAATGAAGATACAGCTTCCTAATGATTCCAATCTATTATTTGTTATCACTAGATTCATGCTTTAAAAATGAGAAACGTTGACTCCAGGATTCCAATTTCCCAAAAGAGCTGCAGTAAAGAGGCTGCTTCTTTCATTTATTGTTACTTCAGGCCACTGGAGCTTGCTGCTGCTGCTAAGTCGCTTCAGTCGTGTCCAACTCTGTGTGACCCATAGACGACAGCCCACCAGGCTCCCCCGTCCCTGGGATTCTCCAGGCAAGAACACTGGAGTGGGTTGCCATTTCCTTCTCCAATGCATGAAAGTGAAAAGTGAAAGTGTAGTCGCTCAGTTGTGTCCAACTCTTAGCAACCCCATGGACTGCAGACTACCAGGCTCCTCCATCCATGGGATTTTCCAGGCAAGAGCACTGGAGTAGGGTGCCATTGTCTTCTCTACTGGAGCTTGCTATAACCCAATTTTGAGCACTAAGGATGGTACACATGAATGCATGCTCAGTTGTGTCCGACTCTTTGTGACCCCATGGACAGTAGCCCACCAGACTCCTCTGCCCATGAAGTTTTCCAGGGAAGAATACTGAAGTGGGTTGCTGTTTCCTTCTCCAGGGATCTATCTGACCCAGGGGTTGTACCTGTGTCTCTTGCATTTCCTGCACTGATGGTAGTTCTTTACCACTGTGCCACCTGGGAAGCTATACAGAGCTGTGGATTCTTTAACAGGCATACAAATTTTGTCATCTGCCAAAATGCTTCTTGCATAGATAGAAGACAGGATGTGTTTTTCCATAAAATATGTTCAGTTCACACCTACCCTTTACTATTATACATTTGATTTAAAACAATATTATTTTATATATAAAACATATTTGGAAGAATTTTTCCATTCTTGAGAACCTTTGAATCTGCATGGGGTCAAATAATTCTCTTGTAATACCATTTAAGCTTTGAGAGAACACTTCATGGTGATTCAAATCAAATAATGTTCAAACTGACAAGTTAAATTTTAATTCTGGAATCACAGTATGTAAAGATATCCAAACATTGTTTTCATCAAATATATTTGACTTTTTTCTTATGAACTGTAATTACTTATGTTTTCATTATAAAATTAAGTCAATAAATGATAAAGCCACTAAATATCTAGTGACTAAACATGACTAAAGCTGAAATGATTCTGACTATTTGGAAGATGATGGGGAGAAAAATGTAGCCATATGTCCAAAATAAATATATCTTTTTTTTTTTTTTGCTGTGAATATCATGGGTTTGCACTAAATTTATTATTTCCAAAAGAATAAGGCAAACCTCTGGTTCTTTTATTGAGACTGAGTTATATTTAGGTCAATTTTAGTTAAGAATCAGGTCATCAGATACCCTCAGATTCAGAGGGCATGAAGGAATCAGGAGAAATATCAGGATTTATAGAATGTCTAAATTCCATTAAACGTCACTCCCTTGAATAATTCTTATAGGTCATAAATATAATTCCCTTCACATATGGTGTGTTTTTTCTGTGCTGAATTTTTAGTGCACAGATACAAATGGAGCTAGCTTGCATTAACATGACTCCTAAAAGATTAGTATTCAACGTTACCCTGTGAGAAAAACTAAATCTTCCATTTTACTGAGCATGTTGGCATTATTCTATGGAAAGCAGCTGTGGCTAATTCAGTCATATCTAAGAGTAACTCCCACCTGTCAAATGTATTTGGCTCCATTTATTCCTCCATAATTAGAACATTCTATTGGTTGATTTTTTTTTTTCTATTTAAAGCAAGCCATAGTTCTTCCTTTATGAAATCTATTATTAAAATTACAGTTTTAAAGTGTTATCATTATTGCAATTTTGTGTCCACCAGATGCTTTTTCAAGAGAAATAATTGCTACGTATTTTATAGAAATATAAGTAAGTGAATGTATGTGTGTGCAGGCATATATGTTCATATTTTAAAATAAGCATGCAAATGAATTACATTAAAAATTATTAAAACCCATCTGTTACCACTGCTATGATACATTCAAAGGCAATAAATAAATAAATAAATAATAAGACATTTAGAGCATAGGCTCTAGAAAGAAAGAAATCCATATACATATAAAATCTCTTATCTTTCTTACTTTGATGAGCTTTCTCAACCATCCCTCTCAGAACTCTGTAACTTTTCCTGCTCTTGAGATAGGTGAAAGTAGGAAAGACATGGGGAAAATGGAAAAACAATATGGGACCCTAGAAGTATGGTTGGGGTAGGTGAAGGGATATATTTTGGGGTGTCTTTATAGAAGAGAACAAGCTTCATATTCTCCTACCTAACCGGGGGAGCTCAATCGAACCTGACCACTACCTCTACAACCATTGCTGCATTGGGACATCTCCTCATTATAATCTGTCGTGCGATTACATATTTGCAAAGTCTCCAAAATAGACATCATTCAAGGGTGGGGCTACCAAAAACTGATCACTTCCTGCACTGTGATCTTAGTTCAGTCTCTTAAACCATTCACCAGAGAAAGTCATTAGTCCTATGATCAATAAACAATCTGTGGACATTTACTGGCTATCTGTTGAATGAATGTTTCCCACATATACAAAATATCTGACAATCTTTCTCAGAGTTTTCAAGTTTATTTAGAGCTTTGGTGGGCTTCCCAGGTGGCTCAGTGGTAAATAATCTGTCCACCAATGCAGGAGATCCAGAAGATACCATTTTGATCCCTGGGTCAGGAAGATCCCCTGAAGAAGGAAATGGCAACAAACTCCAGTATTCTTACCTGGGAAATCCCATGGACAGGAGAGACTGCATGCCATGGTCCATAGGTTCACAAAGAGTTGGACACGACTGAATAGCTGAGCACACACTTAGAGCTTTTGCAAATCCTGTGGAGAACAGAAATGAAATAGGACAAGCCTTGACTATCTCCACATAATCTGACTCACAAACATTGTGACGGAAAATAGTTCTTTCCATCTTCAGTGGGGTAAAAATAATCCCCTGTAATCTTCCTTTTACTTTCTTTTGGAAAAAGAACAAATTGTAACTAAGAAATAGAAATAATCAATTTTTAAAGTATAGTAATAAACTATTTATTAACATGTATGTAAATAATTGATTATTTTTAAAGAAAGATAAGTTTAAGCAGCTTTGTTTTCATTTTAAAATAATGCCTTATAAACTTTACAATAACCAGTAATTTTCATACATGTCTTTACAATATACTGCAAGTTTGTCTAAATAATTGGCATTCAAAGACAACTCAACATCATACACATATCATATAAGCTTTAGAAACATTAACTGTATATCATCTTTAACAATATGGATGAGGCTGATTTAATTTTGATCCCTAATGCAAATATATTTTCAAGTTTCTGTATTTTAAGTTTATAGGTCAAAACTTATGTTGATAGAAGTATATGGTATTATACAATATAGGTTTTCAGATTGACCAAAGAACCCACAGAAAGCAAAATTGGTACTGGTGAAAATAAACTAATTATGATTTATAATTCAAAAACAAAATATTGTTGCAATTGATAATCACAGTCAACTCAAGTAACACTAAGAATGTGCTTCCATGGTAGCTCAGTGGTGAAGAATCCGCCTGCCAACTGAAATATAACAATAATCAAAGCACAGTATATTTCTTCTAGCCATCTTTTTAGAAAGCACAGCTTAAAAAACCATAATAGAACTAAAAAAAAAAAAAAGAAGAAACAAAGAAAGGACATTCAGGCTTTCTTTTAGTAGCCAGACATGGAGAAGCTAAGGAAGGGTACCTCCCTGGGTGGAGCCTAATAAGCCACCAGCTCATAGTGGGACATGGAGCCATCAGCAGTTGGCTGAGGAACAAGGGAGGACTTAACACTGGGAAGGGAACAAAGGTCCTTACTTATAAGGAAACAAAGAAAGTTGAGTGATTTGAAGCCTAAATTTCAAAGCAATATCTTTGGACTGTTCCCTAAAGAAATTAGACAATCTTTGAATAAAATGACTCATTTATTTCCTGCTCTTATATTAGTGATTGCCAAGCTTTCATTGTGTTTAAGTACCATTTGATGTAGCTGATTAAATTGAAGGACTGGCATTTTGTTAATTCTTGCAGAGCTCTTAGAGTCAGTATCCTAACTGACTCTAAGTGTGGATGACTACAATTTGAGAAGCATTTGCTGTTTCTACAGTAAATATGAGCTTGGGTAAACTCCGGGAGTTGGTGATGGACACCGAGGCCTGACTTGCTGTGGTCCATGGGGTTGCAAAGAGTTGGACACGACTGAGCAACTGAACTGAACTGAATTGAATTACTGTTTCTACTCTCTTGCCTTTTAAGGATGTCATCTCTTTTCTATATCATAGGAAAAACTGAAGCAATCACAGTTAAGTTGCCCAAACTTGTCAGTCAACCACTTTTCCTCTTTCTATGGTGGCTTATTCGATGTCATGCTAGTTTTACACACTGGTAAGTGATGGTATTTCATATTAAATTGTCTTAAAGTTTGTGAGGGAAAACCATGACCTTGCTTGGCTCGACCACTCGTCCCAGTGGATGGATCGGGGAACCCAGTGGTTTGGCCATCCTTTCCAAAGTGCAGATGACTCACAAAGAATGAGGCAGGTGCCATTTAAGTACTGGGTTCTGAAGAGGGTCAATACTGCAAAGTTCTGAGGTTCTGAATCAAAGTGGGTATCTTTAATCAACACTCACAAAGTACATACTGTGCTGATTAAGGCCAAAGGTCTCATGTGTGTATGCTAAGTCACTTCAGTTGTATTTGACTCTTTGAGACCCTATAGACTGTAACCCGCCAGGCTCCTCTGTCCATGGGATTCTCCAGGCATGAATACTGGAGTGGGTTGCCATGCTCTCCTCCAGGGGAGCTTCCCAACTGAGGGATTCAAGCTGCATCTCTTGTCTCCTGCATTGGCAGGCAGGTTGTTAGCACTAGCACCACCTGGGAGCCCAAAGGTTAATGTTACTACACTGTCATTGGAGGGAGAGGCGTACAGGGTCACCCATCCCTGTGTTGTAAGCAGATCCTCACATGTGTAAAGTTCTAAGATGCACAGAAACAGGCTTTGGTACTGAACTTGAAGCCCTAGTGTGCTCAAGAATCTTCACAGCTTCTAATGAACATATTTTCTTTTTAGAAATGAGGGGAAATTCTCCCATTTTTGAGCTACTTTTTTATGTCACTTCTACAAAATGGCATGAGACTTTATAAATATTTTTTAAAGATATAGTTTTGTAAATATTTAATATATTGCTAATTTGATTTTGAATTGTAAATGTCAAGTATTCTGTTTGGAGGTTTTTATGTTTTATTATAATGTGTTAAAAAGGAAAACTACATTTTTAGAAAGTTTTATGAGTAAATTTAATGTGCTGAAAACAAAAAATTAAAACAGTTTGCATATGCAGCCATCCATTTTTGGTTTTAATGGGCACATCATACCATTTGATCATCTAAGTTTGATGCTTTTCCTTTTGTCCCATGCCCTCTCATTTCCATGGTGTCATTAATTTATGTCTTTATGTTTGCCCCATCTTCCTCTAGCGCTTACTGATTTTCCAGTATTTAAACATCCAACATCCTCCATTTTAACATTCCATTCCTTGCTTCTCCTTCTATCCTTTTGTCAATAACAACAACAACAATTAGTTAATCTAAGAAAGAAACAGAAAGTTTTATTGGAAACAATTGAAGATTATTACCTGGGAAAAGCCACTTTGAGAACTGTTCCACCCATTAAAGTTCAAAGCACAGTAATACAAGTTTTTGAGGCAGAGGGCTGTGCCTCTGTCAATGATGGATTACTGACAGCTTAGACAATCTAGTGAGTAGTGGATCAGGGGTCATCGTGGCCTCTTACAAGAACAAGAAGGAATGTTAATTTTTACGGAGTTGCTAGTCCCGTTGCTGGTCCCAGGAGAATGTTTTTTTTTTTTTTTAATGGTTGAGCAGGTATTTCTGCAGTGGGGAGGATGAGGAGGTTTGGTAGATGTATAATGCAGAAACACAATGAACAGTGGGGGTGGGGAAGGGGAAGACAAACGGCAGAGGAAATTTTTTTCATGTTTAAATTTTTCTTGCTATAAAATATAAATTTGATTTTTAACTATCTCTTCTCCCACCTTTCTTTATATTTTCCCTTTTAAAAATATTTATGTATGCTCACTGCCTCTACTTCTTTGCCATCTTAGACCCCTCATCCTTCTCTGTCTGGCTTATGCCAGTTAATCTCCTCTATCACTTCTGTCATTAACAAGATCTGTTAGATCCATGCCAACACTCCATTGGATACTTTTTGGGCCCAGTGTATTGAATCTTTTATATGTCTTTTCCTTATTCTGAAATATTAATATTTGCCTTCCTTGGCATTTTTAAAATGATTTTGCAATGGCACCCCACTTCAGTATTCTTGCCCAGGAAATCCCATGGACAGAGCCTGGTGAGCTATAGTCCATGGGGTCACAAAGAGTTGGGGATGACTGAGCGACTAACACTTTCTTACAGAGGAAAAGCTTTTCATTCTTATTTAAGTCTCTTAGGCTAATCTGCTTCCCTGTCACACAATTATACAATAGTTAATATTTTCTTAAGTTTGTTCCTATTCTAATTTAAACTCTATTTCTATGTGGTTTCATCCTTTTACATAAGTATGACTATCATGTACATTCCAACCAGTCCCAAATATACATCTATCAGACTAACTTCTTTTCTTAGCCCCAAGCCCACTTTCTTATCTCCATCACTATACAAATATATTACAGATACTCGAAGGTTAATATGCACAAAACTACACCCGTGATCTCTTCCCTGCTTCATAACTGTAGTTTGTATTTTTTTTCTCATTATATGACCAGCAGGTACCAGTGGTTCAAACTAGATTTTGGGGAGCCATTCTTTATTTCTCTATTCAAATCACACGCTGTAAAAAGTTAACAAATACTGCTTACAGTGTAAATATCTTTGTATTCACCCATTTTTCTATCCTCACTCATACCATCCTCAGCTATACCAACATCCTTCATTTCCAAGACCATTGCAATGATATTTTCATAACTATTTACCTTGCAGCAATTCTTATACTTTGACCAATGATGTACAAACATGAAATTTGCTATTGTTTTAAAAGGGCTTCCCTCGTGGCTCACATGGCAAAGAATGTGCCTGAAAAGCAGGAGGCACAGGTAAAGGAGTCATGAAACCAAGTGTGGCATGACCCATACTGACGCAGGAATGTGTTATGGACTAGAAACACGTGCTACTCTCTTTAAAGGGGGAAGCCGCCACTGGTTTTAGCTGATTGTTCCACAAGAGAATATAGAGTTGGTATTTCTTGACCATACAATTTTTTAAGGAAAGCTGTGCTTACTTGTCTTTTTCTATGAACAGCAGACATGCAATCATTTTCTTAACACCTGCATTCCTTGATGGATTCTAAGCCACCAGTTTTATTGCCCAGCACCTAGCAAGTGCTCAGAAATTGTTTTTGCATAAATGAATACATGAATGAAAACAGGAGAACGGAGGAGGAAGTGAATCATTCTTCTTACATTATTGTTGTTTAGTTGCTAAGTCATATCCAACTCTTTGCAACCCCGTGAACTGCAGCACACCAGGCTTCCCTGTCCTTTCTTACATAGGGCAGGGGGAAAAAGACTGAGAGTGAGAAAAATTAGAATATTTAACATAGCTTACCCTTAAAGAATGAGTAGGATTATCCCAGTCAGCAAGTGTGTTTCAGGCTAAAAAGCAACATGTGCAAATATACAGTTGTGTGAAATTGTGTGACTCATTAAGAAAACCCAAAGTCCCTTAACATTGTTATTGTGTGGTCTGCAGGGATAGATATAAATGATGAATTCTCCAAAAGAATGCTATCATTGGGTATGCTTTGCCCCAGTATTTGTACTTTACTTGATATGAGTTAGGGAGACAAAGATTTGTGTTTCAGAAATATAATTGAAGCCACATTATGAAGAATGAATTCTAGGGGAAAGAAGATAGGAACCCTGGCAAAGTAGTTACTATAATAACTCAGTTACAAGATGCTTAAGTTACAAATTGAAGAAAAGATACAGGGTAGGTAGAAATGAATTTAAAAGATACTTAGGAGTAGAATCAACAATTCTACATCCTATCTCCTTAGGAAAACAGCCATACTAGATATTTGTTCTTCCAAAAAAAAAAAAAAATATATATATATATATATATATATTTCCTCTGTGTATTTTCCTAAACTTCACTGGTGGCTCAGATGGTACAGAATCCACCTGCAATGCAGGAGACCTGGGTTCTATCCCTGGGTTGAGAAGATTCCTCTGGAGAAGGGAAGGGCTAGCCTCTCCAGTGTTCTCACTTGGACAATTCCACGGACAGAGGAGCCTCGCAGGCTATAGTCCATGGGGTCGCAAAGAGTGAGACACAACTGAGGGACTAACACTTTCACTTTTCACATGTTCCCAAATGACTCTCTCTGCTGGGACTGCGTTCATTTTTACTGATGACTCAGTGGGTAAAGAACCCTCCTGCCAGTGTGTAGGAGACACAGGAGATGCGGGTTCAAACCCTGGGTCAGGAAGATTCCCTGGAGATGGAAATGGTAACCCGTTCCAGTATTCTTGCCTGGGAATCCCATGAAGAGAAGAGCCTCCAATGGGTCACAAAGAGTCAGGCACAACTGAGCAACTAGGCACGCATACCTACCCAAGGAGGGTAGTACATAGAACCTTATCTGTCCTTTAAATCCTTGCTCCTCAAAATGTGGTCTCAGAACCAGTAGCAATGACTTCACTTGGGAGCTTGCTGGAAATGTAAAATCTTAGGGGCATCCAGGCCTAGTGGACTAGAATCTGCTCATTAACAAGATTCTCAAGGGACTTATAAACACTAGCCTTTGACAAGAGCTATTTAAGTCCCAGCTCAAACTTCATCTCATCCAAGAAAACTTTTTGGGCTTTTCCAGTCTCTCTAGTCCAGCAAAATAAATAAAGCTGACTCCTATTATGTTTACAAGTTTCCATATATCAGTTTATTTGTATCATAGTTACTTATACCCAAGTATTTTGCCTGTCCCTAAATTGTCAGGGACAGATTCTGGTCATTTTAGAACAGCCCTGCCAATAGCTTCTCTGCAGGACTTGGCTCACTACAGGTTTTTCCCGAGAGACAGTGAAAGCAACTTCTTTTGATTCCATTGGCAGCCAGGTTGTACCTTCATGAAGCATATTGTTGATTTCATCTCATAGTAATAATTACTTGGTTCCAGTAAAGCATTATCTATCATTACCTAGTGTTAAAATTTTTCATTTATATTTTGTAACAACATTAAAGATGCCACATCTGTTCATTTAAAAACCAAAGAATTGATATGACCAAATGATGGACTTCTTATCAGTTACCATTCTTAACGTAACATTTTTCTGAATTCCAGTCATATCAACTTGAAAGCGATCTCCTTCAGAGCTCATCATAAATTGATTTGTCCATCAAAAAATCACTGAATTTCCTGAGATCTATGTTATTATATAGCTCTTACATATTTATAAAACACAACCTGTCTTAGCTTTTGCCTACTGATTTTATGCTTGGGATTTTAGGAAAAAAAGAAAATTCTACACTAGACTATTTAGGTATTATCTGACAAAAATTTTCCATTTTTGGATGGTAAATTGAGTTAAGGCTCTTTAAAAAAAATGGGTCACTCAAAACATCATTTTCCCTTAAGCAGCAGAGTGTACTTGAATGGTTTGGACTAAATGTTTCAGATAAAGGAAGCACTCTTTCAAAAATAACATGCAGTTAACAGCTGGAAAAGAAGTAGTGAAGCGTTAAACTGTCCATTATACTTAAAGAATAACTTGGCTAAAATCCTTCCTAGCCATTAAAAGCACTGAGTGTACTTTTGGACTTTATGTAACTATACTCAGCATGCCTGTTAAAGCCATTTATCAATATTTTTTATTTATCATTTAGACTAAATAATTAATTCATATCAGTTTGGAACGTCTCCCTCTTTTTAAAAAATAATACAGGTTATTTTTAGTTTCCATGAGATGTGCTATAAATATTTCAGAAATTAATAATAATGAGACCCTTTGGAAGGAACCAGTAGGCATTTTAAAGGTTAGCAAGGAGTGTCTTCAATTTAAAATTATTCCACTGGCTTTGTTGTGCATGACTGCATGCTCAGTGGCTCAGCGATGTTTGACTTTTTTGCGATCCCATGGACTGTAGCCTGCCAGGCTCTTGTGTCCATGGGATTTTTGCAGGCAAGAATACTGAAGTGGGTTGCCATTTCCTCCTCCAGAAGATCTTTCCAACTCAGAGCTCTAACCTGTGTCTCTTGAGTCTCCTAAATTGGCAAGTGGATTCTTTACTGCTGAGCCACCTGGGTAGCTCTGTCTTGGTTGTCAGGCTTCTTAAAATAATTCAGAAAGAAAATTAGGTAACGTTTGAAGTTGAGTGAGGGGTGGGCAGAGACAAAGAGGCAACAGCATTATCGCATGTGTCAGTGCCAACTGTTCATAAGGTAATTTTCTTGTCCTTGTTACTGATCTGAGGGATTGAAAGCAAAGGACTGTGCCCTTAGTTGACTGAATGCCTGTCAGTTTAAAAAATAAACTTTCAGACTTTCTTTCTTTTCACCTTTTTTTTTTTTTTTGCTTTAAATAGAGGAAAGGATATTAGCATTTCTTGAATGTCTTTGGTGGGTTAGAATGTTTAATGTGTTGTAATAACTTTGATATGTGATTAGCATAATAATTGGGCTCTGATAGGATGAAGAAATTTAGGCTTAGAAGGAACATGGGCAACCCACTTCAGTATTCTTGCCTGGAGAATCCTAATGGACAGGGGAGCCTGGCAGGCTACAGTCCATGGGTTCACAAGAGTTGGACATAATTTAGCAACTAAACTGCCAACGACATGGTAGTAGTTAGCTGCTAAGTTGAGTCCGACTCTTGCAAACACATGGACTGTGGTCCACCAGGCTCCTCTGTCCATGGGATTATCCAGATAAGAATACTGGAGTGGGTTTCCATTTCCTCCTCCAAGAAGGAATATTAATCTGCTCTAAATTACAGTGATAGCTTCAGAGTGGGATTTAAACTCAGGCTAGTTTGTAGATTAAAGAGTCATCAGTAGATTAACCATTATCAGCGGCATCCATCATTTCTGCTAATCCATCACCCATCTTCTCTTTGAAGAGACTGTGCATTTTTCCCGATGTCTCCTACTTTCTATTTGCCTTCTGCATTTCCCATCCTTCTTCAGCTTTTTTCTTTTTCTTCCTTCAGTTCAGTTCAGTTCAGTCGCTCAGTTGTGTCTGACTCTTTGCGACCTCATGAATCACAGCATGCCAGGCCTCCCTGTCCACCACCAACTGCCGGAGTTCACTCAGATTCACGTTCATTGAGTCGGTGATGCCATCCAGCCATCTCAGCCTCTGTCGTCCCCTTCTCCTCCTGCCCCCAATCCCTCCCAGCATCAGAGTCTTTTCCAATGAGTCAACTCTTTGCATGAGGTGGCCAAAATATTGGAGTTTCAGCCTCAGCATCAGTCTTTCCAATGAACACCCAGGACTGGTTTCCTTTAGAATGGACTGGTTGGATCTCCTTGCAGTCTAAGGGACTCTCAAGAGTCTTCTCCAACACTACAGTTCAAAAGCACCAATTCTTTGGAGCTCAGCTTTCTTCACAGTCCAACTCTCACATCCATACATGACCACTGGAAAAACCATAGCCTTGACTAGATGGACCTTTGTTAGCAAAGTAATGTCTCTGCTTTTCAATATGCTATCTAGGTTGGTCATTTTCTTCCTTTAGGTTCCCTGAATTTTTGTAATTTGGAATTTAGGAAACTATTAGCTGCTATTTGCTTCTGCCAAGTTCTCTGTCATTTCAAATTCTGGCACTCAGATTATATGTATATTAGTCATTTTCAATTGATATCTTATGTTCCATTCTCTTCATTTTTTCCCAGTTTCTTTTCCTATGTGTGATTCTCTTTATTTTACATGGATACATCTTTTAGGTCAAAACTGTATTCTACTATATCCAGTCTTTTCTTAAAACTATTCATTGAGTTTCTAATTTTTAGATATTTCATTCTTAGTTTTAAAGTCTGAATAATTTTTAATTGAGTCCAAATTTTGGTCAAAATTATCCATCTTTTAATATTGGCATGCTGTGGTTCATGGGGTCACAAAGAGGCAGGCACGACTGAGCAACTGAACTGAACTGAATATATTTTTTCACTGTTTTTCTAAATTTCCTTGTTCATGTGATTTTCACAGCTATCATCTCTATTACTTTCATGGTATTAAGAAAAATCAACATTTTATTATTCTAATAATTGGTTCTTCCACTTGTATTGACTGCAATATGTTTAGTCATGTGTCTGTTCTTTTGCCTGGAACAATGCAATACAAGATGCAGTGTATAAAAAATTCTAGTGTCTCTGGATACTGCTGTCTTCTACAGAAGGCTGATCCTAAATGCTGGCAAGCAGCCTGATTGGGAGCAAGTCTTTTTAATCCCGTCGGGAATTCAGCAGAGTCAAGATTTGCTTGCAGTTTTCATAAAGCTCATTCTATTTCTGTTTCAACACTGTTCTAAATATTTAGGTCTCCATGGGCTCCAACTGAGATCTCAGAATGTTTACTAAAGCCCTTGTTCCTTGGTCAGATCTGAACTCCAGTTTTGGTTTCTTAATACATAAGTTTACCAAAACTTTACTCTGAATTTCAGTAGCTTTTGGCTAATTTCCTAAACTTGCTGCTCCATAAAGCTTAAAAATTTGGCACCTGTCTCAAAATGAGAAACTTCCTACTGTCACACCCATTTCTCTCCACGTTTTCTTCTTTATACGGTCTAAGCATATCAATTCTTGATGACCTTGCCAGCTCCAAACTCTCCAATGTTGACTTTTCAGACCTGTGCTATTACTTAAAATTCTTCTGATTTCTTAGACTTGGACTTTAGATGATTTTGCCACCTTTCTCTTGTATTGGAATTTAGAGTATTAAATAGTTGGATAAATGGGTTTTAATCTGTGTTCACTCGTACTGTGTATGGGCACTTGAAAAATTACTTAATTTCATTAATTTCAATGAGGAATTAGCTTTCTCATGTATAATATGAGGATAATGCTATTTAGCTTACAGTGTTACTGTGAAGATTAGGCAGTGTATGTGGAATATTTTGAGTAGATTCAGTACACTGGAACTGTACTTAAAAAGTGCATTGTAGACAATGTGTTTTTTCACCACATGCAAAAACAAAAACAATCATTGTTAAAGACAAAAGCCGTAAAATTTCCCACATTAATTAGATTTTTTATATCTATGAAATTTGTATAATTACATAATAGAAGAATAAGATTAATGCCATTAAAGATAGTATAATAAATGTCTTCAAGTTGAACTCTAAGTATTACATTAAAAATTAAGACTCTGGGTACCAATATATTATCACTTACATGGTTGAAAGTGACACATTTTAAATGATGCAGTTATTCTGCAAGTAGAAGAAGCCAAATGCAGAGATTGGAAGTGCATTTGATTTCTGTTGATGAGCATATAGTCCAAGACTGAAAAAATAAATTTTGAACTTCAACATATTCCTAGAATATAATAGTATTAAAGATATATGTTAGGATAACAATGTTCCTACATACCTCCTTCAGAGGCATTACTCAGTCATGTCTGGCTCTGCTACACCATGGACAAGTTCATGGAATTCCCCAAGCCACAATACTGGAGTGGATGGCCTTTCCCCTCTCCACAGGATCTTCCCAACCCAGGAATTGCACCCAGGTCTCCCACATTGCAGGCAGATTCTTTACCAAGTGAGCCACAAGTGAAGTCCAAGGATATTGGAATGGGTAGCTTATCCCTTCTCCAGTGGATCTTCCCAACCCAGGAACTGTCTTCTGCATTGCAGGTGGGCTCTTTACCAACTAACCTATCAGGGAAGGCCAGAATATAATAGTATTAAAGATATATGCTAGGATAACAACATTCCTACACACCTCCTTCAAAGACATTACTATTTATCAAAATTTTTTATCTTGAATTATGACTAACAAATCCTAAAAATATAATAATGTATAAAATTTGTTACTCAGTTTTTTTTTTTAATTTTTATTTTTACTTTATTTTACTTTACAATACTGTATTGGTTTTGCCATACATTGACATGAATCCACCATGGGTGTACATGTGTTCCCAAACATGAATCCCCCTCCCACCTGCCTCCCCATAACATCTGTCTGGGTCATCCCTGTGCACCAGCCCCAAGCATGCTGTATCCTGCATCGGACATAGACTGGCGATTCGATTCTTACATGATAGTATACATGTTTCAATGCCATTCTCCCAAATCATCCCACCCTCTCCCTCTCCCTCTGAGTCCAAAAGTCCGCTATACACATCTGTGTCTTTTTTGCTGTCTTGCATACAGGGTCATCATTGCCATCTTTCTAAATTCCATACATATGTGTTAGTATACTGTATTGGTGTTTTTCTTTCTGGCTTACTTCACTCTGTTACTCAGTTTTATAGCGGTATATTCTTAAAGAAAATTATGATGCCTAAGAAATTATTTCATTTCTATCAATTTGATTTTAATTCAAATAATGAAAAGCATTGTAACATAAAATGAGCTAAAATGATATGAACAAGTACTCGAGTGCTTACAGTTTTAAATGATTAAAATATTTAATCAGTGTATGAAGTGTCAATATTTCATTTGGAAAGTTCTGAGTAATTTTTAATAGTTCTACCTTGGGAATTGAGTTATACAGGTCTTATTTATTTTAATGATTTCTGAAATGGACTTGAAAAACACATTGAAAATCATTTGAAAAGCAGCATGTAGTAGTTTTACGACAATGTTGTATGGCTTTTGAAATTGTACAGCAATTTTCCATTTTAACAGTTTTAAAAAGTTAGTTTGTTAAGTTCCAAAAAGGTAGGGTAGAATCATATTAGGCAAGAAAGGATGTGTGTGTGTGTGTGTGTGTGTGTGTGTGTGTGTGTGTGTGTATTTATTTATTTATTTATGGGTGATTAAATCAATGTTAAAGGAAAGTATTGGCTTTACCTTTGTAAAGTAAATTAGGTAAATGCATAGCTTGAATTAAAATTCACTTTAGACATATGATATCCATTTCAGTTGTAATAAGTTATTACTTGATAAATTGTTTCATCATTTTTTCTTCTTATTAATAATCACTTTTACACAAAATATATGCAATAAAATTGAAATCACTTATTATTATCATTTTACATTTTGAACTCTACAAATGGTCAGCTTTGAGATACTTAAGTTGTGATATATTTTACTGGCATTTAGCTTAACTTTTGTTGTTTTAATTCTTATACATTAAATAAAACAACTTGCTTTTTGAAGTTCTGCTTTGAATTTGTTGGACTCATAGCTAAGATGTAATTCAACAATTTTCTCCTTTTTACATTATTTTTCACTGAAGTGAATCTCTTTAAGTGTCCAACCAGAGGAAAAATCAAGTAATTACAGAATTTTTAAAATTTACTTATATATGGCAATGGCAACCCACTCCAGTACTCTTGCCTGGAAAATTCCATGGACAAAGGAGCATGGTAGGCTGCAGTCCATGGGGTCGCTAAGAGTCGGACACGACTAAGCGACTTCCACTTTCACTTTTCACTTTCCTGCATTGGAGAAGGAAATGGCAACCCACTCCAGTATTCTTGCCTGGAGAATCCCAGGGACCGGGAAGCCTGGTGGGCTGCCATCTATGGGGTCGCACAGAGTAGGACACGACTGAAGTGACTTAGCAGCAGCAGCATATTAAAATGTGGGCAAAATAAATATCACATTTGGCAGATTTGATTTTCTTGGGCTCCAAAATCAATGTGGGTGGTGACTGCAGCCATGAAATTAAAAGATGCTTGCTCCTTGGAAGAAAGCTGTGACAAACCAGGACACTGTATTAAAAAGCAGAGACATCACTTTGCCAACGAAAATCTGTATAGTCAAAGCTACAGTTTGTCATATATCTTTTTTTTTTGTATTTCTAAATCCAAATGCTTCATGTTATCTTATTTTAAGACTCATTTCAGTAGAAATCATTAAACCTCACATAGTAATAATCTTTTGGTTTATAATCTTTTATGTTCCCCTGCTCCTGGGGAAAATTTTAATTCCTGATAGAATTTTACTTATGATATTGATTTCATGGTAGAGTACAGATCTCCCTAAGGTTCCCTCTGCCTTAACAATAACATATTTGGATGTGAAGAAGGCTAAAAGATAATTTACTTCCAGTACTTAGGCTACAACTGAGAGTTATAAAGCTAATGTAGCTTGATCAAATTTGTAGAGCAAATGAGTGGTAGGAATAGAAATAGGAGGAAGTAAGTGCAAAATGGAGTGACTTTCAGGGGCTGAGTCCTCTGTGAGTGCCTTAAAAGTATTATCTCTTTAAAACTAATATTCCTTTAAGATAGATTTTTCCCCTTTTGTAGGTGAGAAGCTAGATCTTGGGTAGAGTAAGGTGACTATGAAAATGACATACTGTTTTCTCCATGTAAAACTTGTGAAGCTGTTTAAGTACACATGGGGAGATAGACAATAAACCTTAGTGCAAATAATTGCCTCCATCACCCATCTTGATGATCCTATATTTATTAGTGGTTAGACAGACACAGTCGCTTTGGTGTATTAGCAAACAGAGCTTTCTAGACTAATGTACAAAGAGAGTTTTATCCAGTCATAAGGTTCCATATTTCTTTAACCTTCTAGTACCAATAATTCAGCCTCATTTTCTGCCCCTCTGTGGGAAATCTAATCTTTCTCTAGGTCCTCCTCCCCATGTATACCTATGGAAACCTCTGGGAGGGCTTCCCCAGGCCACAAGTGACCTCTGGGCCATCTTTGCCCTCCGGGCCGTCTCCTTGGCTCTTCTTCTTCTCTGCTCTAATTCTTTACTTTTGATTTGTAGACCAGTATTCTTAGGGTGTGGTGCTCCTGCCACTGTACTATTGTTATCTATGTTGTAGACACAATCCTTCAGTTTTTCACAGTTAAATATCAGGCCATAAAATTCAATAAGGTTTTTGTATTGCAGCAGTGATAATTCTAAATTGGCTGCTGAGCCCCCTGCAGCTAGGGGCCATCTCTACATTTCAAGGAGGGTGGCCAGGTAAACCACAGGATGCCTGATTCAGCTTGAATTTCAGAAACTAACAAAATAACATTTTGGTGTAAAATTGATCAAAATATCAGGACACATGCTAAACAGAAAAAAAAATTGCGATTTCTATCTGAAATTTCAATTGAACTGGATGTCTGTACATTTTTATTTTCTAAGTTTGGCAACACTAATTTCAGGACCCAGGTTTCCTTAACCCCATGAGAGTTCTTCCCAGAGTTCAGTTGTCTAATTTCACATGTCCTTCCTTTTAACCCTTAGATATATCATTTACCATATCAAATTTTAAAAGTACAATTAAAATATGTAACTTGTGCTTTTCTTAGACAGTTAACATCAGAAGCCCTGACCCATTTACAGGCTTTGGACATAAGGATGATTACTTAATCCTTCTGAATCTACTTTTACCTTCTGCTGTGACCTAAATTTTATCTGTTGCTATGACCTCCTAAAATTCATCTGTTAAATTTTAATACCCAATGTGACAGCATTTGGAGGCAGGGCCTTTGGGAGGTGATTGCCATGAAGAGAGAGGCCTCATGAATGAGATTTATCCCCATTGTTAAAAAGACCCCTGTTCTTTATCCCATGGAAGACACAGTGAGAAGATCTGTTCAGTTCAGTCATTTAGTCATGTTCAACTTTTTGTGACCCCATGGACTGCAACATATCAGGCTTACTGGTCCATCACCAACTCCCAGAGCTTGTTCAAAATCATGTCCATTGAGTCAGTGATGCCATCCAACCATGTCATCCTCTGACATCCCATTCTCTTCCTGCATTCAATCTTTCCAGCATCAGGATATTTTCTAATGAGTTGGTTCTTCACATCAGGTGGTCAAAGTATTGCAGCTTCAGCTTCAGCATCAGTCCTTCTGATGAACATTCAGGATTTATTTCCTTTAGGATTGACTGGTTTGATCTCATTGCTGTTTAAGGGACTCTCAAGAATCTGCTCCAACACCACAGTTCAAAAGCATCAATTCTTCAGCACTCAGCTTTCTTTATGGTCCAACTCTCACATCCATACTTGACTACTGGAAAAACCATAGCTTTGACCAGACAGACATTTATTGGCAAAGTGATACTTCTGCTTTTTAATATGCTGTCTAAGTTTGTCATAGATTTTCTTCCAAGGTGCAAATGTCTTTTAATTTCATGGCTGCAGTCACCATCTACAGAGCCCAAGAAAGTAAAAAGTCTGTCACTGTTTCCATTGTTTCCCCATCTATTTGCCATGAAGTGATGGGATCAGATGCCATGATCTTAATTTCTTGAATGTTGAGCTTTAAGCCAGCTTTTTCATTCTCCCCTTTCACTTTCATCAAGAGGATCTTTAGTTCCCCTTCACTTTCTGCCATAAGATTGGTGTCATCATATCTAAGGTTATTGCTATTTCTCCAAGCAATCTTGATTCCAGCTTGTGCTTCATCCAGTCAGGCATTTCACATGATGTACTCTGCATATAAGTTAAATAAGCAAGGTGACAATATATAGCTTTGACATACTCTTTTCCCAATTTGGAACTGGTCCATTGTTTCATATCCGGTTCTGACTATTGTTTCTTGACCTGCATACAGGTTTTTCAGGAGGCAGATCAGGTGGTCTGTTATTACTATCTGTTGAAGAATTTTCCACAGTTTGTTGTGATCCACACAGTCAAAGGCTTTAGCATAGTCAATGAAGCAGAAGGAGATGTTTTCCTGGAATTCTTTTGTTTTTTTCTATGAGTTAACAGATGGACATCTTAATCTCTGGTTCCTCTGCCTTTTCTAAAGTGGCCACTATAAACCTGACCTTGGGCTCTGGCTGGATATTGAATCATTCAGTGCCTCGATTTTGGAATTCCCAGCCTTCACAACTGTGAGAAATATATGGAATTTGTTACAGCAATCCAAATGGACATCCATATTTTGGCTCAGCTCAAACTATAAGTCTTGTCTTTCATGGTGGTTATGAGAATTAGGGGAGATAACAAAGGAAAAGACACTAAGAAAACACATTCACATTCAACTATAAAGAAATACATGTTTAATGTTGTCTTGGAGGTTATATCTTACATGGCTTCATTTCGTGGGATAATAATGGGAAGAATTTGGAAGTCACAGTCATATGATAGAAGAGAAATCAACAAAAGGGTCAAAATACCCAGTTTTTGGCCCCCTTTCTCTCTGGACGTCTTCCTATGTCAGTGTATCAGCCTGGACCATAGTGTCTTTCCTGATTCGAACCTCAAATATTTCTGATTGAAGTTCTCCAAACTGCTTCTGCCTTTTCATGTTTCTATTGTTATTGTTCAGCCACTAAGTCCAAGTCTGTGCCTCCCATGGACTATAGCAAGCCAGGTTCCTCTGTCCTCCACTATATCCCGAAATTTGCTCAGATTTATGTCCATTGGGTCTGCTATCTAACCACCTCAAAACTTTGCCACCTGCTTCTCCTTTTGCCTTCAATCTTGACAAGCATCAAGGACTTTTCCAGTGAGTCAACTCTTTGCATCAGGTGGCCAAATTATTGGAGATTCATTGTCAGCAGCAGTCCTTTCAGTGACTATTCAGGGTTGATTTCCTTTAGGATTAACTGGCTTGATCTCCTTTCAGTCCAAGAGACTCTCAAGAGTCTTCTCCAGTACCACACTCAAAAGCATCAGTTCTTTGGTGACCAGTCTTTGTGGATCAAATCTCACATTCATGTATGACTACTGAAAAAGCCACAGCATTGACTATATGGATCTTTGTCGACAAAGTGATGTCTCTGATGCATACTGTAAACCTCACACTTCACTGAAGTTGGTCATGTTGTGTGGTAAGTCCCTCAGTCCTTAATCTTAGTATTTTGTGTGACCTGACCTTAATTCTTGATGTTCAGTCTCATGGTGGTTTGGTTTACTTCTGTTCCTCAGTGGGTATATGTAAGCTCTCTTTTAATATGGACTGTTTCCATTTCATTTGGAATTCTCAAGAGTTTTAAAAGAAGGAATTCTGTCTCTTCTCTTGATATTTAAAAAGTTCTTTCCAAATTATTTATCGAAAATTTTGCTTTCTCCAATTAGTTTTAAAGCCCTTTTTTTTTTTTCCATTCTGACATGTTAATGTATTCCTGGAGTTAAATGGTATCAAAGACTCTGGAAAATTAACTGAACCATTTCTAAAATTCCCACATGGTATGCTTTTGGAATCCAGGAGTCAGTGAGCTTTTGTTCCTAACTTAACAATTCATTTGAGCCTACAAATATGTTTTCTTTTAGTGTGACTATTGCAGAAAGAAAAAAAAAAGTCAAAAAAATCAAGGTAGCAAAGCAAAATAAATTAACAGGTATACACTACACATAAAAAAAATAGGTAAGCAATAAGGATTTAGTGTGTAGCACAGAAAACTATATTCAATATTTTATAATAAACTAATGAAAAATAACAAAAATATACATATATATGAATAACTGAATCACTTTGCTGTACACCTGAAACTAACACAATATTGTAAATCAAATATATTTTAGTAAAATTTGAAAAAAAAATAGTAAAGCATTCATTTGAGTACTGCTCTGAGGGCACACCAAGATATATAACTTTAATATGATTTTCCCCTTTTCCTAGAAGGGTAATATCCTTCAAGATTTACTGATTCCACTTCTACCTTCCAAGGTAGTTGTCTAGCAATAAACATATTTTGTTTATAACATTAAATAACTAATAAAACTCTGTGAATAGTTTAATTGTTGACGAGATCTATGGAGATAATTCTTGTATGTTGCTGCTTTTAAGACACATACACTTCCAAAATGGAACTATTTTTTAGAAAAAACAGTTCAAGTACTCAAATGCCATGAGAAATGTTACTTCTTTGGCAGGACTGCTTCCCTGTTGTTGACTAGTTGGCACATGCATTGTGCTATCAAATTCTATCGTTTATCTATGCTCAAAAATTACTCAGACATGAAATAAAATAATTTGGCAAACTAAACTTATGTGTTCTATGAAAACAGAAACCGTTTTCATGATCAATTATTTGAAAGTTCACTTAAAAATATTTTGTATTCATTTACATTTTAAAGTATTTCCTTTTTGCTAGAGAGAGGAAGGGAGGAATGGTATTCTTTGTACACTTTGATAAATAAAATTTTACTATATGAAGTTTAGAATATTTTTACAAAATATACTGTTTTTATCTAACATTTGACTTTTTAACAGTAGAATTTTCTATATTATTTGATCCCAAATTTAAAAAATAATAAGCCCCAAATTACAATTATTCTTGTTTGGAATAGTTAAAAAAAGAATAGAGAATTGACAAATAAAATACAAAATGCTCAGTTAAATTGAATTTCAATTAATTTTTTAAAAATATAAATATGTCTCATGCAATATTTGGGATATGATACTATAAAAATATTATTTATATGAAATTCAAATTTAATTGAGTATCCTGAATTTATATTAGCTAAATGTGCTAAAACTAGAAGGAAACTCAAGCAGATGATACAGAAAAAAATTGTGGTATTTATCAATGAAGTTTGTTTGGGAAGTAAACTTGCATCTTGGAATACAGTTCTAATTTTATTAGCTGTGAAGTGAGAAAGTTAGTTACTGCACCTTCTTAAAGGAAGTCTTTGCACTCCATAGGTGGGGCCAAAGTCCGCTTGGATTTTAGAGATAAAAGAGATACACAAAGATTGAGGGATTTGCCTAAGCTAGCAAATGGTACAGCTAAGACTACTCTACTTGGCAACAGTCCATTTGTGTCCAAAGACACCCCGACCCCCATCCATCACTTAAATGCTCCACTTCTGTGAGGGCATTGCCACATACCAGACAGTTGCTCATCTGCAAAGTTCTTAATCTGCATGATAAGACCTGTCTTTCAGGGTTGTAAAGGCTTGCTAAAACATATTTGTAACATAATATACATGGTACTCACTTAACCTAAATATTTATTTTCCTTATTAAACCCTTACATTTCTTTGAATCTCTGGGATCATGACAAGCATCAGAAAAAAGGACTTGGGAATGAAATTGAGGGGCTAGGGAGATTATTTTGAATAATTTATTTGGAAAGATATTGAATCATCAATTAAAATGAAAAAAAAAAAAAAAAAAAAAAACCAAGGGAAAGAAATGCCTTTTTATACCAGTGCTTATTTTATCCACTACCAGGCATAATAAATTTTCAGATATTGCATGGAAAGTTGTAGAGATGGAAATCCTGAAACATATTTAGTAAGGAAGGGAGATAGAGAATTTATGCTAATAGGCTTAGTGTTACTAACTTTAGGTATGCATATTCATATTAGAATTGATATTACTTGTACTTACTGTACCTTGCTCATTATTCTATTTCAAGTATTTATTAGAACTCTTACAGCTTAATCTCTAATTTTGTTTCATAAGTATTTTTCAGTCAGTTCAGTTGCTCAATGGTGTCCAACTCTTTGTGACCCCATGGACTGAGGCACGTCAGGCCTCCCTGTCCATCACCAGCTCCAGAGCTTTCTCAAACTCATGTCCTTTGAATCGGTGATGCCATCCAACTATCTCATCCTCTGTCACCCACTTTTGTTCCTGCCTTCAATCATTCCCAGCATCAGGGACTTGTCTGATGAGTCAGTTCTTCACATCAGGTGGCCAAATTATTGGAGCTTCAGGTTCAGCATCAGTCCTTCCAATGAATATTCAGGACTAATTTTCCTTTAAGATGGACTGATTTGATCTCCTTGCTGTCCAAAGGACTCTCAACAGTCTTCTGGAACACTTCTTCAACAACTGATGCTTCTCCAACAATTGATGCTTCAAAAGCATCAATTCTTTGGTGCTCCGCTTTCTTTATGGTCCAACTCCCACATCCATATCTGACTAATGAAAAAACCATAGCTTTGACTAGACAGACCTTTGTTGCCAAAGTAATGTCTCTGCTTTTTAATATGCTGTTTATGTTTGTCATAGCTGTTTCATGGATGTAGTCAGCATCTGAAGGGATTTTGGAGCCCAAGGAAATAAAGTCCGTCACTGTTTCCATTGTTTTCCCATCTATTTGCCATGAAGTGATGGGACTGGATGCCATGAACTTAGTTTTTTGAATGCTGAATTTTAAGCCAGCTTTTCCACTCTCCTCTTTTATTTTCATCATGAGGTTATTTAGTTCCTCTTCACTTTCTGCCATAAGGGTGGTGTCATCAGCATATCTGAGGTCATTGATATTTCTCCTGGCAATCTTGATTCCAGCTTGTGCTTTATCCAGTTCGGTATTTCTCATGATGTACTCTGCAAAGAAGTTAAATAAGCAGGGTGATACTATATAGCTTTAATGTACCTGTTTCCCAGTTTGGAACCAGTTCGTTATTTCATATCTGGTTATAACTGTTGCTTCTTGACCTACATAACCATTTCTGAGGAGACAGGTAAGGTGGTCTGTTATTCCCATCGCTTGAAGAATTTTCCACAGTTTGTTGTGATCCACAAAGTCAAAGGCTTTAGCATAGTCAATGAAGCAGAAAGAGATGTTTTTTCTGGAATTCTTTTGATTTTCTATGATCCAATGGAGGTTGGCAATTTGATTTCTGCTTCCATTGCCTTTTCTAAATCCAGCCTGAACATCTGGAATTTCTCAGTTCACAAACCGTTGAAGCCTAGCTTGGAGAATTTTCAGTGTTACTTTGCTAGTGTGTGAGATGAGTACAATTGTGTGGTAGTTTGAGCATTTTTTGGCATTGACTTTCTTTGGGATTGGAAGAAGACTGACTTTTTCTAGTCCTGTGGCCACTGTTGAGTTTTCCAAATCTGCTGGCATATTGAATGTAACAGTTTCACAGCATCATCTTTAAGCATCTGAAACAGCTCAGCTGGAATTCCATCACCTCACTATCTTTATTCATCCTGATACTTCCTAAGATCCACTTGCCTTTGCACTACAGGATTTCTGGCTCTAGGTGAGTGATCGTACCATCGTGGTTATCTGGGTCATTAAGATCTTTTCTGTATAGTTCTTCTGTTTATTCTTGCCACCTCTTCTTAATATTTTCTGCTTCTGTTAGTTCCATACTGTTTCTGTCCTTTAATGTTCCCTTGGTATCTCTGAGTGAACTCCGGGATTTGGTGATGGACAGGGAGGCCTGGTGTGCTGCGATTCATGGGGTCGCAAAGAGTCAGACAAGACTGAGCAACTGAACTGAATTGAACTGAACTGGTATCTGTAACTTTCTTGAAGAGATTGCTAGTCTTTCCCAGTCTATTGTTTTCCTCTATCACTTTGCATTGATTACTGAAGAAGGGTTTCTTATCTCTCCTTGCTAGTCATTGGAACTCTGCTTTCAGATGGAAATATCTTTCCTTTTCTCCTTTGCCTTTTGCTTCTCTTCTTTTCTCAGCTGTTTGTAAGGCCTCCTCAGACAACCATTTTGCCTTCTGGAATTTCTTTTTCTTGGTAATAGTTTTGATCACCACCTCCTGTACAATGTTATGAATCTCTGTTCATAGTTCTTCAGGCACTCTGTCTATCAGCTGAAAGAAAGAAAGTGAAAGTGAAGTCGCTCAGTCGTGTCTGACTCTTTGAGACCCCATATACTGTAGCCTACGAAGCTCCTCTGTCTATGGGATTTTCCAGGCAATAGTACTGGAGTGGATTGCCATTTCCTTCTCCAGGGGATCTTCCCAACCCAGGGCTCGAACCTGGGTCTCCCGCATTGTAGACAGACGCTTTACTGTCTGAGCCACCAGGGAAGTCTATCAGATATAATCCCTTAAATCTATTTGTCACTACCACTGTATAATCATAAGGGATTTGATTTAGGTCATACTTGAATCGGAGAAGGCAATGGCAACCCACTCCAGTACTCTTGCCTGGAAAATCCCATGAGCGGAGGAGCCTGGTAGGCTGCAGTCCATGGGGTGGCTAGGAGTCGGACATGACGGAGTGACTTCACTTTCACTTTTCTGCATTGGAGAAGGAAATGGCAACCCACTCCAGTGTTCTTGCCTGGAGAATCCCAGGGACAGGGGAGCCTGGTGGGCTGCTGTCTATGGAGTCACACAGAGTCGGACACAACTGAAGCGACTTAGCAGCAGCAGCAGCTGGTGGCCTGGTGTTTTTCCTTACTTTGTTCAATTTCTGTCTGAAGTTTGCAGTTAGGCAATCACCATTGACCCATAGTCAGCTCCCAGTCTTATTTTTGCTGACTGTATAGAGCTTCCTGATCTTTGCCTGCAAAGAACATAATCAATCTGATTTTGGTATCTGGTGATATCCCTGTGTAGGGGCGTCTCTTGTGTTGTTGGAAGAGGGTGTTTGCTATGACCAGTGTGTACTCTTGGCAAAACTCTGTTAGCCTTTGACCTGTTTCATTCTGTACTTCAAGGCCAAACTTGCCTGTTACTGCAGGTATCTCTGATTTCCTTCATTTTTAGTCCCCTCTAATAATAATGGACCACCTGGTAGCTCAACTGCAATGAATCCACCTGCCTGACGTGGGTTTGATTTCTGGGTAGGGAAGATCTCATGGAGAAGGAAATGGCAACCGTCTTATATACTTACCTGGAGATCCCATGGGCAGAGATGTCAGGCAGGTTACAGTGCATGGGGTCACAAAGAGTCAGACACAGTTAGTGACTAAAACAACAATAATGACAATAGAAAGTCACATTATATGAGCGATTCTGTACAAGCACTTGATCTACTCATGAAACCCTCAAGACATATCTACGAGGCATAGTGTGTGTGCTTTTATTTTTCCTGTTTCAAATGTGAGTGAACTGAAGTTTGTGGGTTCAGTAAATGTGCAAGGTTACACAGTTAGTGAGGGAACAGACAAGTCAGAGCCCAAGAACCCTCTTTTTCATTACGTTCTGCTACTCCACTTCTTGTTGTTATTCAGCCACTCAGTCATGTCTGACTTTTTGCAACCCTATGGACTGCAGCATGCCAGGCTTCCCTGTCCATCACCAGCTCCCAGAACTTGCTCAAGCTCATACCCATCAACCATCTCATCCATTGTTATCTCCTTCTCCTCCTGCCTTCAATCTTTCCCAGCATCAGTGGCTTTTCTAATGAGTTGGCTCTTCACATCAGGTGGCCAAAGTATTGGAGCTTCAGCTTCAGCATCAGTCCTTCCAATGAATATTCAGGACTGATTTCTTTTAGGATGGACTGGTTGGATCTCCTTGCTGTCCAAGAGACTCTCAAGAGTCTTCTCCCACACCATAGTCCAAAAGCATCAATTCTTCAGCCTTCTCTGTGTTCTAGTTCTCATATCCATACTTGACTACTGGAAAAACCATAGCTTAAACCAGATGGACCTTTGTCAGCATAGTAGTATGTCTGTTCCCAGGTGTCTCAGATGGTAAGGAATCTGCCTGCCAATGCAGGAGTCCCAAGCTCAGTCCTTGGATTGGGAAGATCCCCTGAAGAAGGGATTGGCAACCCACTCCAGTATTCTTGTCTGGAGAGTTCCATGGACAGAGGAGCCTGGTGGGCTACAATCCATGGGGACACATAGAGTCAGACATGACTGAGTGACTAACACACACACACACACTCATATAGGTTTGCCATGGCTCTTCTTCCAAGGAGCAAGCATCTTTTAATTTCATGGCTTTTAGTAGTGTCTTCAGTGACTCTGCTTAATGACTCTACTTCTAATAATGTCTTAAAGCTATTAGTCATTCTGCTTTATAGGTTCCTATGTCAAATTAATGCTGAAAAAATTTAACTATCACTCCTAGATTTAGAAGCTTTTGTTTTTTATTTTTTTTTCCTGTACAATTTCAAGCCTTTAAAGTCTTTCCAGTTTTAGGGTTGCCTTGATTTGCTGTTTAATTTTTCTAAAATAATATTTTAATGGGCTTTCTGATTTAAATGTATTTTGTTTTATATTTTGTATGGATATTTTCTGTCTTGAGGTTAGCTGGGAATATTGATGCTAGTTTGACTCATTTGGGAAGAGAACAAATTAGCCAAGATGACGTGTTCAGGCTGTCTCGCTCCATGGTTTATAACTAATGCCTATGTAACAGCTGAGATCATTTATGGCACTGTGCACGTGTGGCCCAAGGTGCTTGCTTGGTCATGGGTTTCTCTGTGCCATGAGCGCTTGAAAGCTGCACCTAGAAAGCAGCAGCATTACTGATGCATCACAGGTGTCTCCATTGGGTCAGCCATGAGAGGAGAGAGTGTAGCTTGTCTACTGCTGTGGCTGCTGTGTCAGCCAGGAGAGAGGTTGTTTGCTAGGTTATGCTGTGACAGCTGCTATGGCTCCTGTGCCAGTCTGGAGAGAAAAAAAATATACCTGTAGTGTCTATGGCTCCTCAAGTCTTCTAGCCTCTTAGTTCATGTCTTGCCTACCCTGGGTTCAGCAAACAGTGGGGACAGTGTGAACACCAAGACAGTGTCATGAACAGGATCAGCAAGACAGCTTATGCTATTTTGAGGACAGATTAACAGCATCCTGAAAAGATAAATGGACAGGTCCTCATTTTGGAGTATCAGTAGAGTGCAGGCTAAGAGGTGCACCTGGACTTGGTGCATAATCTTTGAGCCACAGATGTGTCTGCTCTTGGCCATGACATGACCGGTATGTGCTCTGAATTCAGCTGCTTAGCATGACTCCACTACGGCTTCCTCATTTGCGAAGTGAGCATGATAAGGCCATTTTTTTGTAACACTGTTGTAAAGGCTTACTAAGGCATATTTATAGCATGATATAAATGGTTGGCACTTAATGAGTGGTAGTTATTTTTATTAATATGCTTGAAGCCAAGACCATTGAATTAATTTTCCGCAGAGATAAGAAAACAAGCTTTTTGACAGTATTTTTTCCCTGCTATGGGATTAATAGCTAGATGATCACTAATGAGCCCATTCAGCTATTGCGACAAGTAATCTATAGTGCCTGGACAATAAAATCTTTAGTGATACCATTTATGCTTATTGCGGTTTCAGCTTTAAGATACTATGTGTACCAATTTGCTTGTTTTTCTTTTCAGTGAAGAGACAAGTTATTTTATACAATTTACATTTTTATGACTGCTAATTTCATCACTGGAATTGAAATAAATGGCAGTTCCAGAGATGGGCTTCTAGCCAAGCTCTAGTATTCAACAATGCTACTTTCCAATTCTCACTCCTCGTTAGATGTGCTATGTATATGCAAGATTGTTGAACCTGGAAAATATGTTTTCATTTAAGACACTAAATACATTAACTGAGTAGTTCAGTGTGGACATCACAAAGTTTTAGAACATTCAGTTCAGTTCAGTTCAGTCACTCAGTCGTGTCCGACTCTTTGTGACAACATGAACTGCAGCACGCCAGGCCTCCCCTTGTCCATCACCAACTCCCGGAGTTCACTCAAACTCACGTCCATCGAACCAGTGATGCCATCCAACCATCTCATTCTCTGTCGTCCCCTTAGATGAACTCAAATCGGTGCTAGAAAAACTCTTTACAGTATTTGAAACTATTGACTTGTTTGTTGATTAAAAAATATACAGTGAGGAACTCTATCCAAAGTATATGCTGATTTTTTTTTTTCATTGAAGACCATGGAATAAACAGAAAATCCACTGTAAGAGCACAGATGAGCATTTTTCAAAAATTTTTGAGAATCTCTGAGGAAAATAAATTAAGAAGCATGGGAAAAGTCATTTTTCCTCCAGTCTTTATACAGCTTTGTGAAAAGTCACTAAAGTAATCCCATCAGAGTCAAGGTAACTAATTAAAATTTATGGAGCTTTCCTGAAAATAACTCAATTAAAAATATCTCAAAAGATATTTAAAAATATCTTTTTTAATATGTAAAAACAAGTCAAATCATTATTATACTTACAATGTGTTATAATTAAACAGTATTTTGCATAATTTCTCAGAAATGTGCAGTTTCCTTAATGCCATTAGACATTAAACTGTTTTAGCACATTAACTGTGTTTTATCCTTTGCTTTTCTGACAAGTCATCTAAAATGTGCTACATCTGCTCTCACTACAATTTCAACAGTAACTCACTGAGAGATAGAATGTAGTTTTCCAGAGTATTATTTTAGTTTTAAATATTTTGTTTTGGTTATTTCTTTGGTCCTTAGTTTCTACATGAATCTGCACTATCAAAGCCTTTCTTGAATGTGACATCTTCAGCAGACTGTAAGACAGGTGCCTACTGGTCTCATCCCCAATGTCAAAAGCCACTGCAATTACTTAAAGACTGCAATTGACATTATTGGTCCTTATTAGTTTTTAAATAGCCTGAGAATCTTTTATGCAGGTCAAGAAGCAACAGTTAGAGCCAGACATGGAACAACTGACGGGTACCAAATTGGGAAAGGAGTATAGCAATGCTGTGTATTGTCACCTTGCTTATTTAACTTGTATGCAGAGTACATCATGCAAAATTCATATGCAATGCTTGGATGAATCACAAGCTGGAGTCAAGATTGACAGAAGACATATCAACACCCTCAGATACGCCAATGATACCACTCTAATAGTAGAAAGTGAAGAGGAACTAAAGAGCTTTTTGATGAGAGTGAAAGAGGAGAGTGAAAAAACTGGCTTGAAACTCAACATTCAAAAAATGAAGATCTTGACATCTGGTCTCATCACTTCAAGGCAAACAGATAGGAAAACAATGGAAACAGTGACAGATTTTATTTTCTTGGGCTCCAAAACCACTGTGGATAGTGACTGCAGCCATGAAATTAAAAGACACTTGCTCCTTGGAAGAAAAGCTATGACAAAACTACATAGTATATTAAAAAAGCAGAGATATTACTTTGCTGACAAAGGTCTGTCTAGTCAAAACTATGGTTTTTCCAGTAGTCACGTATGGATGTGAGAGTTGGACCTTAAGGAAGGCTGAGTGCTGAAGAATTGATGCTTTTGAACTGTGATGTTAAAGACTCTTGAGAGTCCCTTGGACTGCAAGATCAAACCAGTTAATCCTAAAGGAAATCAATCTTGACTATTCTTTGGAAGGACTGATGCTGAAGCTGAAATGCTAATATTTTGGCCACCTGATGTGAAGAACTGGCTCATCAGAAAAACCCGTGATGCTGGGAAAGATTGAAGGCAGGAAGAGAAGGGGACAACAGAGGATGAGATGGTTGGTGGCATCACTCACTCAATGGACATGAGTTTGAGCAAGTTCTGGGAGTTGGTGTTGGACAAGGAAGCCTGGCATGGACAAGGAAGTCGATGGGGTCACAAAGAGTTGGATATGACTAAGAAACTGAACAGCATGGTTTTTCTAGTAGTCATGTAGAGATGTGAGTGTTAGACAAGAAAGAAGGCTGAGCACTGAAGAACTGATGTTTTTGAATTGTGGTGCTGGAGACAACTCTTGAGAGTCAATCCTAGAGGAAATCAACCCTGAGTGTTCATTGAAAGGACTAATGCTAAAGCTGAAACTCAACATTTTGGCCACCTTGTGCAAAGAACCAACTCATTGGAAAAGACCCTGATGCTAGGAAAGATTGAAAACAAAAGAAGGAGGCAGCAGAGGATGAGATGGTTAGATAGCATCACCAACTCAATGGACATGAATTTGAGAAAACTCTGGGAGATAGTGGAGGACAGAGGAGCCCAGAAGGCTACCGCCCATGGGATCACAAAGAGTTGGACATGACTTAGCAACTGAACAGCCATGTTTTTAAATCTATACTCAAGGGTACTAGAAATTGCCAAAATATCAATCATGTCTTTCTTGAGATACATATTTATAGTTATATAAATTATAGAGTCATAAAATTGAGTTTATTCATTTAATTATATATATATATAATTTTATATATAGTTGGCTATCTATTTTAAATATACCAGTGAGTGCATGTCAGTCTCAAACTCCCAATATATCCTTTAGTTGCAGATAAATGTAAGTCATTGTTTTCATGAATATTGTTGTTTGTTTATTGGTGGGAATCTACAACCTTGATTTCTGTTTAGCTTATGTTCAATAATAAAGTAATACTTAGATTCTTAAGGCAGTTAAGAAGTATGCTTTAAAGCTTTGCTAGAGTTGTTGGATTCCTGCTGAACGTCTATTTCCAGGGGATTGAAAGTTAACATTTACATATCCCAAGTACCGAAGCAGCTAGCATTCTAGAAGTGAATTGCATTCTCTGCCTAGATTTGGAACATTTCCATGGTTCCAGGTCCCAGGTCCCTGGATTGAGACTATAATATTATGTTATTGAACATATTAAACATGCTGTTTGGTGGGGTCCAGACTGGCCCAAATGGTTGGTATGTGTAGAGTGAGTTCCATGTGCTGAAACTTGTTCCTGGGGCTCTGATTAAGACAGGATGTTCCAGACTTTCCAATGATTTTCAAAAACGAAATTTACTTTGTTACTTGAAACACATAAGAGGCTTGTTTTTTACCACCAAGCCCCAAATAATTCAAATGAACTGCTTTTGCACTTATCCTTTTGGCTTCATGATTTGTAAAAACAATTATAAATAGGTAGATTGCATTGTTAAATGGCAAAAGCCTTCGAAAATGAGAGGTTATTCATTAGTATTTATTATACCTGTGTGTACGACTATAATCCAGTTTTTGTTTTGCACTGTAAATCCTAAAATGTGTTATATTGTTTCTGTCAACTTTGGTTGCCAACATAAAGTCAATATAAGTTGGTTTTGCAGGAGTTTACATATAATCTTTAACAGCTGGACTCAAAAATAGTTCAGGTTTTAAAGTTGGAAATAACTTCAATTTTACTAGGTAAAGAAATACAAATCTGAGAGGAAGGATTAGGTGATGTAATTTCTTCTGTTTGATACTAAAATTCCATAAGAATATATATTCGAGAAATGTAAAAATATGGCTGAGTTACACTTTTCTCTGACTTTGAGAAGTGTGGGCAACTGAATGCATTTTATGAACATTTTTTATGCCTTGTAAAAAGAGCATTACACGTATATTTTTAATTCTATGTAACAATGAGCTTACTTTCTCTCTGCTTTTTATACTCCTTTCTGGTTTACTACCTTAGGCAGTAAATCAAGAATCTAATATATTGAGGGAAAGGGGTTGCATATCAAAAGCTTCTTTCTTCAAGCAAATATTTGGTGGATTCCCACATGTCTACTGAAATAGAAACTAGTGAATACTATGTATGCTTATCACAATATTCTTTTCAAGACTTTGGCAACAAAATTATTTAAGTATGGCTTTCTATCTTGAAAGCCAACCGTGGATTTATGAGGAGGGGAATATAACTAGAAATTACTTCTTACAACGTTAAGGAGCTTTTGGATTGAAGATCTAGTAGTACTAATTAAAATATTGTGGTTTTCAAGGGAAGTGGTGAGTTGTGTTTGATTTATTCTGCATTAAGGTAACATCATCTCTCAACTCATCTAATGTTACCAATGGAGTCAAGCCATTTTGACATAGATGGATTTGATGTTTTAAATTTGATGTAAATACACAATTAACTGCAATTTATACCTAATCACAATTTATGCAGTGTGCACTGGGCACTCTCTCATGAGATTGGATCAGCATAGTGCACAGCAGAATTAGTTTAGTCTTCGTGGGTTCTGCATCCCCAATATCTGGATTCAAATTATGACTTTCTCAAATACAGTCTCTGTGATTTGGAGCCTATCATTGAACTCTCAGCTTCATTTTTCTTTTTGATTTAAAAGGAGGATTATAATTGTATCTACTTCATGCTATGGATATGAGCATCTAATGGAATTATTCATGATTTTTACTAGAAATTCTCTCAAATAAATAACTTTGTACTGCTAACTGATTCCAAAGGTAAGGAAAAAAGGAATTACTCTGCTTATATATAAATTGACTCAACTAATAACTTGCTGAAAAAATAATGGATATATCATAGGAAAATGTAAGTGTAATTTTAGATAGGGTATGAAGCAGCCTTCTAAAATGTGGCTTCCACTCAGGGTAGCTTTGCTAGTGGACAGTGAACGTGGCTGCTGTGAACAGGCAACTTACACACTCTGACTCCCTCCCACGTGCTCTCCTACACTCAACTAGCAGTGTGCACACACCCTGCCACCTCCACACCTGTCTTCCTTGTGGGATGACCCAGTCAATTTGTCTTCAGCTTAAGGCAGCAGGGATACTAGAGAAGGGATCTCAGAGAGTGCTGGAAGCAAGGTCAGCAAGCAGCCTTTGACTACACTGTAGGCCTACGGGTTCCCTCTATGTCTGTATGGTCAGGTGTGTGCCTTGGGGACTTATGAAGGAGGGCTCTGCCTTGCTAAGCAAGGGGTTAGCCAGCCAACTTGGAATCTCTGCCTCTGACCTCACATTTTTTCAGAGTAGCAATAAATCTTTCATGTGAATGGCAACCCATTAGATTTAGTACTTTATGCAGAATATGATCCAAGTACCTGGATATGATACTGATGACCAGAGTCTCACTAATTACTCCAAAGATGAATGATGCTATTCTGAAATGGACCGGTTGATGGTCCAGTTATTTTAGGTGATTAGAAGTAAATTGTATTGATATTGACTCCATAGCTTCATCGAATATGCACATTTACACTAATAAAAGTTGATGAAAAAGACAAAGACAAAGAATTTCATTATACAATGAACTAAAATCATACATCAGCTGCCAAGGCATTTTCCAAATTGACTGATGATATTAGCATCACTTGTCCATCTTCTCATGGCTTATTCTGCAATCAACTTGAGATACTTCAACATTCATTATTTCTCTTTACTTTAAAAAACTTCTTTACCTACTGCCGTCATTTGATTCCCCTTAAGGCACAGCTCAGATTATACTATTTCATAGCTTAGAACTCCTTCATTTAATCATTTGAATAATGAATTATGTTATGGATTTACATACAAATGCTATTCCTTTGCTTTCTTTAGATCTTAGTTCAAATGTTTCTTTAACATTCTTTGACTACGCTACATGAAGAAATAGCTCCCCACTCAGAAAGTTCTCTAAACTTATACCTGCTGTATTTTTCTCTAAAACACTTGTTTCCCACTTTCATCACATCTTGGTTGTTTTGTGCTTCTCCTCACTCAAAATATAAGCTCATTGAGGAAGGAGACATTGCTTTTTGCTTTTTTAAAATGATGTATTCCATAAGTACCCAGTGCAAAGAACAGTGTGTGCTTGCTAAGTCACTTCAGTCATATCTGATACTTTGTGACCCCATGGATTGGAGCCCACCAAGCTCCTCTGTCCATGGAATTCTCCAGGCAAGAATACTGGAGTGGGTTGCCATTTTCTCTTCCAAGGGTTTTTCCTGACCCAAGAACTGAATCCGGATCTCTTACATCTTCTGAACTGGTAGGTGTTTTTTTTTTGTTTGTTTGTTTGTTTGTTTTTACCACTAGCACCACTTGGGAAGACCCACAAGAACATAGTAGGTGCTCAGTAAATATTTTCCATAATGAAATGGTATTACTTTGGCCTACAAAGTACACTCAGATATCCAGGAAATCAGGAGAAAGAGGTGGTTAATGCAAAGAATAAAACTTAGAAAAATAAACCAAAGAGAGGAGCCAAAATCCTTAAATTTCCCCCAGGGAAGAGCTTAGTATACGAAGGATTAAGTCTATAAGAATTGGATCAACTATTTTTATATTTGGTCGTGGTTCATATCTAAGGCATCTGATGTGAAGATTTCCCAGTAAAGATTGATGGTGGAGATCAAAGATTAACAAAGTAAAATCTACATTTTAGTTGGTAATCAGGGAATTTATGTACACTGTGATGGAAAGGGAATTGAAGTAGGTCTTCCCTTGGAAGATGATTAGGGGTGAATTAGGTGGTGGTTCAGGGCTCAGTTCCTCCAGAGACTGACTACAATGGGAACAAAGGACATAGGTTGAAAGCTAGTTGGGCAGAAGAGGTCACAGATGGTTGAGGTTCAATAGGGGTACTCTAGGCTAATGCTTTCTTAGATCCCCAAAAGATACAGTTAACTTCTATAGACATAGAACACGACATTTGGGTGCACCATTCTATTGTCTAGTTGGAAAAGAGGTCCTGGTATACTTCTGAATCTGGCTTATTTGATGCAGAACCTGGATGAAGTTGTACCTACTTGATGTATGTTAACACTTCCAGCTGCTGGTGGGTCTTAACCAACATTCAAGAGACAAACTCCCTTTTTTAATGACAACCTCTCATCTTTTCACCTCTCCCACTTCCCCACTCTTGGTGAACCTACTTTTGCTCTATCAAGCCTTCTGTACTTCAACCACTCCCTCCGTCTCTTCAGTCTGTCCTGTCCAGCCTCCTGAAGCAAAGTCAGCATACTAATAAACTTTTCCAAGACCTTTAAAGAAATTTCATGGTTTGTCCTTCTACAGTAACTTTCTTAGATGTCCTCATTCCTGGCCCTTGAACACAAAAGCAGTGACAGTAGTACGATTACTGAGATGATCAAATAATTCCATTACCCTTGGGTTTGCTGTTCAGAGTTAACTGTGATCCTCAATGCTGAAGGACCACCCTCAGAACAAACTTCAAATTTTCTCTTCTCTCTGCAAGCTGTGACCTTCTGCAATTCAGCACCTTTCAGCAGCCTGTGACCTTTTACAAATAGAATTAACAACAAAAACAGAACTGCCTTCACTCCACTTCAAAATTCTCCATATTTTCTCTTCTGTGTCTCAGGAAATAGTGACTCTTCTCTTTACCTTATCATCCTAATCCACCTACACCTACTTCCATCAGACATTTGGAATGCCTATGCTTCTTCACTTTCTCTCTTGACAAAGTCCAAAACTAGAGACTCTGGTTTCAACTGGTTTTCAATATGTCCATTTGATTGGACTACCATTTTGTTTCTGGGCTTCCCTGGTGGTTCAGAGGCTACAGCATCTGCCTGCAATGTGGGAGACCTGGGTTCGATCCCTGGGTTGGAAAGATCCCCTGGAGAAGGAAAAGGCAACCTATTGCAGTATTCTTGCCTGGAGAATCCCATGGACGGAGGAGCCTGGTAGGCTGCAGTCCATGGGGTCAATGTTGTTCCTAGGTTTTTCTTTTATCACATATATTGTCAACTTTCCTTTCTAGCCCACCTTGCTTTTTCTTCAAGTCATCTGTAGAATAATACTTCATCTTCCCTGAAGATAAAATTACTTCCAACCTCTATTGAAATCACAACTTATCTAGATGTATGGATGCAATCAATGGATCAAGAACAAAGCTTGGAAATAGATAACAAGTCCTTCCCCAGTTCAGGTAAGTAATTCTTGGGCAAGTTTTGGGGAAAATAAAAAATGAGTGAAGAGGACATACTTTACGCTTCTTTTTTTTTTTGACTTCTGTGATGAAGTTTTTCTTTAATAAAATTTCTCTGCTTTGTTTGATAGCTTGACACAAATTGCTCTCAAATATTTATTTTTAAATGTCATTTTTCTTTGGAAATTCATGTAATGCTAGAAAAATTTGGTTGGCTATCCTCATAAAAAATCTGCTTATATTTTCTTAAAATTCATGAATTTTATTATTTATGCCTACACAACATATTAAAAATCAGAGACAACATTTAACTGAAAAAGGTTCATCCAGTCAAAGCTTTGGTTTTTCCAGTAGTCAAGTACTATGTGACAGTTGGTCTATACAGAAGGCTGAATGTTGAAGTATTGATGCTTTCAAACTGTGGTTCTAAAGGAAACTTTTGAGAGTCCCTTGGGCAGCAGAGAGATGAAACCAGCCAATTCTAAAGGATATCAACCCTGACTATTGATTGGAAGTACTGATGTTGAAGCTGAAGCTCCAATACTTTGGCCACCTGATGTGAAGGGACAACTCATTGGAAAAGATCCTAATGCTGGGAAAGATTGAAGGCAGGAGGAGAATGAGATACAGAGGATGAGGCAGTTAGATGCCATCATTGACTCAATGGACATGAGTTTGAGCAAACTTAGGGAATTGGTGATGGACAGGGAAGCCTGGTGTGCTACAGTTCATGGGGTGGCAAAGAGTTGGACACAACTGAGTGACTGAACAACAACAAAAGCATTCTTTAAAGCAGTCTCAAATTTGTAGAAGAACTAAGCAGCTGGTATAGAGGTTTCTTATGTAACCTCACTCCTAACATTTTTCTCTATAACATGCAGTATAATTGTTGTATTTAAGCAGCCAATATTGATACATTGTTAATCAAATTTCAAATTTTATTAAAGTTCACTCTTTTTTAAAATATTTAATTGGTTGCAGCAAGTGGGATCTTTAAGTTGAAGAATGTAAGCCCTTAGTTGTAGCATATGGTATCTAGTTCCTTAACCAGGGATTGAACCTAGGCGTCTTCTATTCGAAGCATGTAGTCTTAGCCACTGGATCACCAGGAAAGTCCTAAAGCTTACCCTTTACACTTCATCATTCTATGGATATTTATAGCTGTATAATTCCCTGCAATTCCCACCAATTCAGTGTCATACAGAATAGATTTAGTGTCCTAAAAATCTCCTGGCTTTAATTATCCTTTCCTTTTTCCTTTTCCTAAAGCTCTAGAAACCATCATTCTTTTTACTGTCTCCATTTATTTGCCTTTTCCAGAATATCATACTATTGGAATTATAGAGTATGCATTGTTTTCAGACTGGCTTTTTGCACTTAGCTATATGCATTTAAGTTTCCTTCATGTATTTTCATTTCTAGATATCTCCTTTTTATCGCTGAACAGTACTCTACTGCATAAACATACAAAAAATTAGTTTATTCACTTAATCTATGAAAGACATCCTGATTACTTCCAGTTTTTGGCGATGATGAATAAAGTTGCTATAAACATTTGTGTTCGGGATTTTGAGTGGACATCAGTTTACTATTCAGTTTAGTAAATATACAGAAGCAGAAATGCTGAATATTATTTTAAGACTATATTTCATTTGTTAAGAATTGTCTTCCAAAGTGGATTTACAATTTTTGCGTTCCCAGCAGAAATGATTGAAAATTCTTGTTGCTCTTCATTCTTGCCAGAATTTGATGCTGTCAGTTCTAAAAATTTTTAGTGATTCTAATAGATGTGTAATAATATCTCACTGTTGTTTTAATTTGCAATTCTTTAATGACATATGATGTTGACTTAGTATAAAGCAAATCCAAGATATCACACTAACACTGATAGAATCCAAATTCTGTTTTGGATTTGGTTGAATGGCACATTGCTTTAATTTGCAATTAATTCCCTAGTGACATACATTGTTGATAATCTTTTCATATGCTTATGTGCCATCTGTATCGCCTTTGTGAGGTATTCAAATCTTTTGCCAGTTTGTTTGCTAGGTGATTGCTGAATGTAAAGAGTTCTTTGTATATATTGGATGCAAGTCTTTTATCAGATATGTGTTTTGGAAATATTTTCTCCCAGTCTCTGATTTGTCTTTATGCTCCCTTAAAATAAATCTGCTTATCTCTTCATTCACCATCCTTGTGCCTATTAAATTGTCAGCTCCTCATTTTAGTAATCAGTAGGTTGATTGTCTTAGCTCTGAACAAATGCCACTGATTTTTATTATATTGCTGTGTCCTCGGGCCCACACATCTCTACCCTTCAATTATTCTTTTTTTTTAACCTTAAAAAGTGCACTAATAAAAAAATGACTGTTTTCTTTTTCCAATTGTTTAGGTAGAAACTAAGTCACCCTTGGCTCCTCTTTCTCTCATACTTCCTATTGAATCAATAAACGCTGCTGGCTCCCTTTTCAAAACGTTTCTATAATTCAAGTAATTTTCAGCTACCATTCTGATCCAAGCCATCTTCAGTCATATCCTGAATTATTGAAATAGCTTCAACTAGTCTCCCTGCTTCCTCTCTTTTCCCAGGAGAGTACATTTAATTCTGACCAGAGCAATAAAGTGGCTCAAAGATAAGAGGCTTCCTTTAACACTCCATTGAGAATTCTAACCCACTTCGCCTTCACTCCCTTGACTTTTTAGTTATCTGTAACACTTACTATCATATAATCTACCATGTGTTTTCTTTATATACTTTGTTTATTTTCTGGTCTTCCAACAAAAACCTCATCTCTATTAACAGGAATTTTGACTGCTTCTTCATTATTGTAAACATAGTATATATAACTCTGCCTATCACAGTGCAGGTGTTCAATAACATAAAGAACGGTAAATATAAGATTTATAAATTGATTTTATAGCTATTTGGACACATGTATTTTATTGTCTCTTGGACCCTAAACAGTGGGTCTGTGTCTAAATGTTACTTGGATTCTCAAACCTTCCCAAAACTGTATATTGTTTATAACTATGTGTTCAATAAATATTTGCCAAATGAATAAATGTACTTATAAAATACCATTCTATGACCAAATTCAAAACGTAATTTAGATTTTATTATTGTTAGCATGACATCTCAGGTGTCTGTCCATATTGAGTAAGTCAATGTTTGGCATACATATATTATGTTAAAAGGAACAGGATATTAAGTTTTGGTTTATCTCATGAGATTACATTGTTGGACAGGCATACTTAAAAATGACTGTCATAAAATACAGCTTAAAAGAGAGGAGAAATTTTACACACAAATATATTAAAGATTTTAAAGCATTTTTAAGTTAAATAGGATGCTGTTGCTGTTTACTGTCTAAGTCATGTCTTACTCTTTGCAACCCCACAGATTGTAGCATGCCAGGCTCCTCTGTCCCCCACTGTCTCCTGGAGCTTGCTCAGATTCATGTCCATTGATTGGGTGATTTCCCACCATCTCATTCTCTGCCACCCCCTTCTTTTGCCCTCAATCTTTCCCAGGATCAGGGTCTTTTCCAATGACTCGGCTCTTTGCATCAGGTAGCCAAAGTGTTGGACCTTCAGCTTCACCATCAGACCTTCCAATGAATATTTAGGGTTGATTTCCTTTAGGATTAACTGGTTTGATCGCCTCATAGTCCAAGGGACTTTCAAGAGTCTTCTTTTGTACCACAATTCAAAAGCATCTGTTCTTCAGAACTAAATAGATACAAAATATATTTTAAAGTAGTATTCATATATAAAGAATAATAAAAATAAAAAACACATATACACTAAATGAAAATTGACTTTATAGACATATTTAATATTTCTAATTCATATAAAAGTTTTATACATATAAAAACTAGTATGTGTGTATATGTCTCTACATTTTTGATTTATATCTTTATTTCTAGTTGTATCTATAATACAGTCACAGAAATCATACCCACTTGCCAAAGTCTTTGATAAAATTTCTTCCCCCAGCAGAATCATCAAGTGACTAATATTACCCCCTTTTTAAACTGAATTCTTAACTAATAAGATGGTGGATATATAGCTATAAGTAGACAAATACTATCACGACCTATTTTGATTTTACCACATTAACTTTTGTTGGTAGGGCTTATGGGATTAAACTTTTTCAGTTTTTCAAAGTTGTTTTTTTTCCCCAAATAATGATTTTATTCTTTATCTGGAGCATCTCTTTATTGTTATACTGCTTGTTAATAAAACACAACTTATTTGAAAGGAAGAATTTATTTATTCTGTCATTTTAACTGAATATTTCTCACCACACACTTCCAGGAAACTGATAGAGAGGGACTTTACCTAGTTTGCTTATTATACATTTGTTTATAGCTGAAACTTACATTGGGCAACTCTCTTAATGTTCAGTTGTAGTAGCAAAGCCAAATCCTCATTGCATAATGTGTATATAGAATATCAGAATGTATTATATCAGTAAGACCAGGCATTGTTGTGTGTTATATTAAATAAGAGTTTAAGAGAGGAGACATGTTATAAATTTCCATAACATAAGTGGTAAAATTACTTTGCATTCTTGCATAGTGTAACCAAGTGCTGATATGGAATATGTAAATATAGATGTATAGGTTGATAGGGATCAAAATGTCAGCAATCTTCTTGGCAATTCAACCTCTCATGCTATTTTCACGATTCCATTACCTCTCACTCTTTTTTGCATATATGGATCTTGTGGATGATTCAAAGAACTATTGTTACTTTAAAAGAGTGGCTACATGGCCATTGCTTCTCTTTAGTTCCTTTTCTCTGTGTATCTGCTACATGGTCACTGGATTTTGACTCTGCATTTACATTTCTCTTATTCTGGCAAGGATTTTAGTTATGTGAAGAGAAAACATATTTCAGTCCTTAAGAACTTAAAACACAGAGCTGAACAACTTGGGTATGAATCATAAAGAGCTCCTGAACTTATTGAGTGTGTAACGTTGGGGAGTTATTTGACTACTCTTTGTCTTAGTTTTACAACCCTCTTAGGGCATTAAAGAATATTCATTGAGCTGATTTTTGCAAAGTCCTTAGAGTACTGACTTAAAATATATATAGTATATGAAGATTTGTGACTATTGTAAGAAGTGTAGAATAAAGCGAGGGGAAGAAACATGCTGAGAGGATGGAGAGAAAGGCTTTGAGTGTTGCCTTCTGCCCATCTCCAGGAAGACCTCACTATCACAGACCAAGGTGAATGGCATTTGGGGATAGTGCATACCTGACTTTGGTGCCCTGCATTTTATGAACTTCATCCTCAGAAGTTGCTTTCAAAAGTGTTTTGTGTGACTATGTACACATGCTAATGGGAATCAAAAGGGATTTTCTTTTTAATGGGACATGGCAAAAATGGTTAAAGAGAATACATTAGTTTTTGTGAAAACACACGAGACACTATACAAATATAATCTGAATTGTTACTTGTTCAAATCTCCTTGTCCTCAGGGAATTAAACAGAAACAACAACAAGAAGAAGAAAAGCTCAGAGCAACTGTGATGTTGAAAGCTTTGTGGAAAAAAGGCTTCGGTGTTTTTCAATAGCTCACATCTTTCTGAAACTCTGTGCATGATTTATGTAAAAGATAAAGCATAAACTAGAGTTAGGTGGATTTGAATTGCAGTAGGAATTTCTGCCAAGCCAAGCAGCAAAGAAATTCCATAACCCTTCAATGTTCTGGCTTTATTCCATTTGAAAATATTGAAAAATAACAGATAGCCCTCACTCTTAAAAAACAGTCACTTGGACATAAATTGTCTTGATTGTTTAAAATGGAGTAGGTTTAGGAAGTTTAAATGTTCCTTCTGAATTTTCATTTAAATATTTAAATTAACAAATTTTAACTTTATTGATTTTTTTTACTATTATTACTATTACTATGCTGGCAAAGTAATTATGTTTTTTTCCCCCTTTTGGACTTTGCAAGTTGCCATCCTATTAACATGTTTTAATTAATTCCATAGTGGCTTCTTTTTACCCTGGATTTCCTCCATTCTACTGACTCCAAAGGGCCTAAAATAAAGACTTGAATCAAGTAGGTTTTTAAAAATTTTTTTTGCCTGTGACTGGGAAAAGTGAAAGGAGAGGAGAAATGAAAGCCAGGCCAGGAGACATTCTTGAGCTGAACTGATACTACCACATTCAACTGGGCTTGGATCCTGCCAGATACTTCTGAAGTGCTCTTTAGAATGTGCCTGAGAATTATCCAGTCAAGGAATTGCCCTTTCATTTGCCCTAATGCAGCAAAAAAAAATCTTAAGGCATCTGATTTATGCCAGGATGCCTTGCAAGACGTTAGCTCTCTGGTGATCCCACACTGCAACAAAGATTAAAGGAGAATGGCATGCGATGCAGTCAGATGAACTGCTGTTAGATTACATTGATGCAAAACTGTTTTATGCAGCAAGGACTAGAGAAAAAGTGACCCATACAGATACGTATAGAGTCCAACCTGCTTTCCAGGGAGAAAGCAGGAAAAGTATCATCTCGAGTCATTTCATTTCAGCTTTATGACTAAACTTGCTTACTAAAAATGATGAGTGAAACCCTGGTTACATTGTGTAGACCATCTTCATGCTTGACTACAAGGGGGATACAAGGTAGAGATTCATTGACTATTCCAATATAAAATGAGAGCTTAATAAATATTTTTTTTTAAATTTTTTCAAGTATTCACAAAATTTCACAGGGGTAGTTACTGTTTGGGCTTCCCAGGTGGCACTAGTGGTAAAGAACCCACCTGCCAATGCAGGAGATACAAATGATGTGGATTCTGTCCCTGGGTCAGGAAGGTCCCCTGGAGAAGGGCATGGTAACCCACTCCAGTATTATTGCCTGGGAAATCCCATGAGCAGAGGAGCCTGACAGGATCCGTGGAGTCCCACAGAGCGGGACACGACTGAAGCAACTGAGCACACACAAACAGTTATCGTTTATTTCTTTATTAAAAAGTAAACTGAGATTCAGTGAACTCAAATGACTTTTCAAAGTCCCTCTGTCACTTTGCTCCTAAGTCATGGAGTACGCTCTCCTTTTTTTTTTTGGTTGTTGTTGTCACACCACATCACCTCCTACACAACAGTGTTTGCAATGGAGAAGGATATGTTACAACACCTCCCACAGAAGAAAAATACCATGGATTATAATAAAGGCATTGTAATGCTCATGAGTAGTTCTTTGAATGTTATTCCTTTTGCCTTGGGCGATAGTTTCTCACAAGCTTCAGCTCTACCAATCTGCTCCTATCTATGGAGAAATGTCCAGACCTCTTGGATTTAAAATTATGGTTCTCTTAAATATGCAAACTTTTCATAACTTTCATTTATGAACTATCACTAGCTATAAGAAAAGCAAGTTTTTTTTCAAATAATCATCACATAGAATATAATTTATTTGTCTAAATTTCAAGGGAAAGACTCTTTACAATTCTATTAAAGCTACAAAATAGAATGTGAGTACATATAATTACTTTTCAGCCAAATATTTTCTTCTTTATACTACTTTTTAAAAAATAAAACATGTCTATTTATTTTCCCAGCTGACTATTTTATTTAGGCTTTAAATTAAGAATAATACACATTTTATAGGCATTGTAAAAATAGTGAATCACTTTACTTTTGTTAAAAAACAAAGGGAAATTCTGTTTTAAAACTACTAATTAATGTATCTTACATTGCCAAGATTTTATAAGCTTATCAATTCTGGACTGTTTAGGTTACCCAAGTGGGGAAAAACAAAACAAAACAAACGTTACTTTAGTTTTCTTCTAAAAAAGGAACAAAAACTAGAAGCATTCCTCAGCCCCCAAACATAGCAGTACATATTTGTTAACAGTCTGTAAGAATACATATTTGATAATCTAGCTCATAAAAAATTATTTTAATAATTTAACCTCTTCATATCATTTATAATGAAGATTTTGAATTTTCACACTCTCAGCTTATTTTAATTATATTACTTGGTTCTGTATTATGACAAACGATACTGAATTCATCAAAGAAGTATGACAGTGACTTGGACAACAAAGTCATGAAGGTATAATTTAATTGAAGTAGGATTTTGCTGAGAATGCTATCTCTGGTTTTACTAAGATATTTTTTACAGCCCACTGTTAATCCTTTTTTTTTTTTTTTTCCCAGAAAGCAGAGCCTGAGGCATAAATTTATGTGCTATGGTTTTATTAGAGACTGCTGTCCAAGGGAAGCAGACGTGAGAGGAGAGGAAAAAGAAGGCACTCAAGGAGGGAGAATCCCCTGGAGAAGGAAATGGTACCCTGCTCCAGTAGTCTTGCCTGGAAAACGTCATGGACAGGGGAACCTGGCTGGCTACAGTCCATGGAGTCCCAAAGAGTTGTACATGCCTTAATTACTGAGAAAACAAAGTGCAGAGAACAAACAAGAGTATGCTACCAGCTGGCCCCTGCTTGACTTAGGGATGGCTTCCTTTGTATATCTGCCAAGAAACCATATGAAACTCTCTCTCTCAGGACAGCCTGTGGTGGGATGGGGACTATTGTGGAGTGAATGCATTCTTTCAAAATTCATATGTTGAAACTGTACTCCCCAGTGTGAAGTCATTAGAAGAAGGGATTTTAGGAGATGATTAAGACCAGAGGAGGTCATAAAAGTGAAGTCTCCATGATGGGATTAGTGCCCTTATAAGAGTCATGGGAGAGTCTTCTTTCCAGTCTACACGCTCTGTCACGTGAGGACAGAGGGAGAAGTCAGCAGACTGACTCTGGCTCTCATCAGAATGCAACCACACTGGAATCCTGATCTTAAGCTTCCAGCTCCAGGATTCAGAGAAATATAGTTGTTGTTTTTAAGCCACCCAGGCTATGGCATTTCTATCACAGGCCAACTAGGCAAAAAGAAGGATATAGCCCATGAGTTCCCATATTTTGTTGGTCAGATTACCCCACTGGGAGTTACTTTCCCAGCACTTCTCCCAAAAGGAAAAGTGAGAATTTGCAATAAATCCTACATGAAAGCAACCCTGAATATTCATTGGAACAGCTAATGCTGAAACTGAAGCTCTAATACATTGGCCACCTGAAGCTAAGAGCCACATTAGAAAAGGTCCTGATGCTGGGAAAGATTAAAGACAAAAGGAGAAGAGGGTGGCAGAGGATATGATAGTTGGATGGCATCACCGACTCAATGGACATGAGTTTGAGCAATCTCTGGGAGATAGTGAAGGACAGGGAAGCCTGGCAGCTGCTCCATGGGGTCACAAAGAATTGGACATGACTTAGTAACTGAAAAACAACAGCAGGGTAAGGAGCTGAAGGGTTGTGCCCTGGTCAAGTCATTAGTCAGTCCCCGTAGCAAGAGCTGAAGTAGTACTGCAGACTTGATCTCCACTGTAGAAGCTTAGAGAAAACAAGTGAGTAAAAGAGATGGCTGAGTGGGTCTAGGTTTTCAATAAGAAGCCATTGATATGGTCAGTAAAGCACTACATTGCAAATCATTGTCTTAATGGAAATAAATCACATTAATTTGGTTACCTCTAGAAAAATCTCCATTTTATAGAAGTCTAGTAATATGTGTAAACTTTAAAGGACCCTGATTCTTTGATATAAAAAATAATAACTTCACCCTCCCCCAAGATAAATAGATAATTCTCCCTCTCCCCCACAAAAGACATAATTTCACCAAAAATTCTAGGCACTACAATTCCTGTTAGTTTTATGTATACTACATAGAGCAGTCTTTCGGAAAAATAGGAAATGATTTGAAAATAGTTTAGAGGTATCTAGAAAGATAATTAATGACCTAGAAAAGATATGAAAGATTAAAGCAATGTCTTTTCACTAAGAAATATAACCACTTAAAATGAAAATTGTCACATATCTCAAGTAACATTATTTAGAAGGAAAAAAAAAATGTTTGCAACAGATATGTAGGGTGAACTTAATTATTTGTAATACACAAATAACTCCTTCAATCAAAATGGAAAAAATTTTTCTTTAAAGAAAAAGTAAAGTCTATTAAAAACAGCTAATAATAGCTAACCTTTATTGATCTTTTAGTAAGTGCCCTTTCATGTTCTAAGTATTTTATGTGTATCAAAGCTTTTGATCATCTCAACAACCCCACAAAGTAGATTCAGTATTTAAGAATAGCAAAACAAACCTCAGACAAAAAGAGACTAACTTGTTAAAAGTTACAGAACCAGTTACTGGTAAGGCAAGGATTTGATCTATGACATCTGACTCCCCAGTCAAGACCTGTAATGAATGTGTTACAATTTGCCTTTGGGCAGTTTATAAAGAAGATGTGTTAAGGTTAATAGTCAGCAACAACCAAAAAGGTTTAGCCTTTATCAATGTAAATTTTAGCAAGACAATGCTACTTTATATTTATCAAATTGACATTTTTTCATTACTTCATTAACCATAGTAATATGTAATGGTAATAAGATTCATTAAAATGTTAATATTCTATCATCTAATTAACTCTACTTTTAGGAAACAAGAATAAGAAACTTGTCAGGTAGGGGCAGACATTTATATACCAAGATGATCTTCATGACATTATAGAATTAGCCTGCAACCAGCAACCTAAATGTCCAAAAATAGAAAGATGATTAAATAAGCTTCAATATGACAAATTATGCTATCATTCCAAGTTAAGATTTTGGATTATGCATAGCAAAGGAAACCATAAACAAAATAAGACAACCCACAGAATGGAGGAAAACATTTGCAAATGATGCAACTAACAAGGGATTAAACTCTAAAATATACAAGCAACTCAAGCAGTTCTAGTTCATAAAAACAAACAATACAATTACAAAGTGGGCAGAAGATCTAAATAAACATTTCTCTGAGGAAGACATACAGATGGACAAAAAGCACATGAAAAGATGCTCAATATTACCACTTATCAGAGAATGCAAATCAATACTACAGTAAGATATCATCATATCACACTGGTCAGAGTGGCCATTGTTATGCACCGAGCCCGTATCTCCGAAACGACCAAGAGAGAGCAAGTCCACCACAGTAATGCAAAGGCAAGAAGGGAGTTTATTTCTAGTGCGCTAGGGCCCAAGTCTCATCCAGCACAGTGGAATCCGACAAGAGCCCCAAACAAAGGAGTATGGCAGCTTATATACAGGCAGTTCTTTGTCTCAGTTACAGGAGTAGCTGGCGTTACATGATTGGCCAGGCAGGATGAGCACATGTCCTGTCTCTTTCTGGTAAACATGACTCAGGTCCTAGAGCCCGTCGTTTGGTCCCTAACATTCCCCCCTGTCCTTATATCATATAGAGGAATCTTCCTCTTGGTCCTGAGACACAGTCTGATATTGTTGCCAAAGCACAAACAGCTGTACTGTATTTATGTGTTCCTTTACAAAGGCTACAAGTCTATTGATAATACATGGGACAAAGGTAAGCATCAGTAGAAGTACTAGCAGGGGTCCAAGCAAGGTGGAGATTAGGGTGGTCAACCAAGGGGATTGTTGAAACCAAGACTCAAACCATCCTTGTTGAGCCTCATGTTCTCATTTACGTTGGGCTAGTCCCTCTCTTACTTTGGCCATAGATTCTCTATTCCTGTGTGATCAGCATAAAAACAACACTCTTCTCCTAGGGCAGCACTGAGTCCCCCCTGTTGCAGAAAGAGCAGATCTAATCCTCTTCTGTTTTGCAGAACTACTTCAGATAGGGAAGTTAAAGACGATTCTAAATGACTAATAGATTGCTCTATACGGGTGATGTCTTCATCTATGGCCGCTCTCAGGGAGTTAAATCCTTGGCTTTGCAGGGACAAAGCTGTTATTCCTGTTCCTGCCCCGGCTATTCCAAGACCAAACATAGTTGCTATGGTTATGGCAGTAAGAGGTTCCCTCTTGACTTTGTAAGTTCTTTCTTGAGGATTTAGGGTCAATTTTTAGGCCCAGTAATCATATATTGTTTCCTCTGGTTGGTACAGAATCTTTGGCACGACTGCTACCATAACACAGAATTCTTCTTTGGGATCAAAGATTGAGCTGTGTAAGCATGGAGTCAGCCCCGTGTGTGAACAGACCCACCATCTTCCCATCCGTGGTATTAGCCACTTGGCTATGGGCAAGTCCGTAGGCTCAATGACATGCACACACAGTGGAGACCTCTCTGATAATACCTTGCCCATACATAACCCTTTTCCCCATACCTCTCTCATTGTAAGGCCTACTTTTCCGTCTCCCCATTGACATTGAGGAGGATCGGTGCCATTGGCCAGGTCGTAAAAGGCGTTGAGGCCTACTGCCTCATAATAAGGGGGAATTAAGTTGTAACATAACCAACAGGATTTAGTTGCCTCAGGATGGGTTTGATTTAAGGTAGCATAAGCTGCCTTTACTAATTTCTATAGTGGATCTGTTTGTCCAAGTTTAGCAAGGGGGCCCGCCTCTGGGTCTTTTGTTGGTCCCTGGGATGTAGGTAGGGAGGTTGTCTGGTAGAGAGTTGCATGGACCTGTTCAACGGGGTTTGGACCGATACTATACATTTGTACCGGTTCTAAAACTTGACTCACAACAATGATCCCATTATAATACTCCCGGTATGGGAACCCGTCAGTTCTGGTCTGAAGCCCCCATGATATCCCGTTGACCCAGGCCTTTTTTTTTTTTTTTGGCTTTGTCAATGTTAAACCTTATTTTTACCTGGGCAAAGTTATGAGCCTTTTCCCAATAGGAGTACGGAGGTACGGGTCCTACAAATGAGAAATTAAGCAAGGCCCAATTTCCTACATCCCACCGTCTCTACCCTGGAGTCTCTGACCCATCATGGGAAGTTATGCAGTCCCAAGATTTACAATAAGAGTCCTGTATCCCCCCACAGATCTTCCAGTTATGCCTGGGTGCACCTGGACATGCCCAGAATGCATGATTCCGGAGCTTGCCCCTCTTCCAGGGTACATTCACCACCGGCTTAAGGTCAAAGTATAAGTCTGGCCACCAAGTATTTGGTGGATGTATTGCGGTGGTGGAGTTAAGCATCTCACATGTTAGTCCATTTTGCAGTTTCCAGGTGATTCTGACAGGTTGGTGAGGGTTCACGCTGGCAGCTTCAGAGCAGAGTAACATGGTCATCCATAAGATGGTCCAGACGAGTTGTCTTGGTCCTGTTGACGACGCCGGAGCTTCAGCCTCAGGGGGTTGGACAGATGCAGAGACGCTTCCCATTCTGTTTTAGCGTCTTCCTGCTCTGCTGAAGTAGCTGGGCGTACGTGGTTGCAATACACCCAAGGCCCGATACCGTCGACCTTTAGGGAAGTTGGGGTGGTAAGAAGAACAACATAAGGACCCTTCCATTTGGGTTCTAGTGCCTTGGTTTGGTGCCTTTTGACCCATACCCAATCTCCTGGGCCAATGTCATGTGAGGGAATAGTTCCCTTATTTTGACCCACATGTATTTCCCGGAGCAGTTTCCAGACACGAGAGTGCACCTTGCTTAACGCTATCAAGGCCTCTTGGAATTGTCCCAACGTGGGAGGCGGTAGTTTCTTCCCTTCAAATATTGGACATACAGGGGGAGGTCTCCCATACAGAATTTCAAATGGGGTCAGATTAAATTGATAAGGAGTATTATGCGCACGGAAATGACGAAGGGAAGGAGGGTCACCCAGTCCCCGCCAGTCTCTATAGCCAATTTAGTTAAAGTTTCTTTTAGGGTCCGATTCACTCTTTCTACTTGCCCTGAGCTCTGTGGACTGTATTCACAATGTAACTTCCATTTAGTCCCCAGGGCTAGGGCAAGGCTCTGAACTATTTGACTCACAAAGGCAGGTCCATTATCAGAGCCGATGGTCACCGGCAGGCCAAACCTGGGAACTATTTCTTCTAAAATCTTTTTCGCCACTATCATCGCGGTTTCTCCCTTTGTAGGAAAAGCCTCCATCCACCCTGAGAAGGTATCCACCAACACTAACAAGTACCGGTAACCATACTTGCCTGGCCTTACCTCGGTGAAATCTATTTCCCAGTGTTGCCCTGGTCTTTCTCCCTGATACCTCAGTCCTGCATGTTGTCCTTTTCCTGGCCTCATCTGTTGACACGCCTTACAAGCATGCACTATGTTCTTTACAGTTGTCTGATGCCGGGGAAATCGCAGGCGCACAGTTTGAAAGAGCATCAGAGTCTTCTTTTCTCCCAGATGAGTAGACAAGTGTAAATGCTCACATAGTTGCCGTCCCAACTGAGCAGGGAGTATCAAATAGCTGTCTGAGTCTCGGTACCATCCATCTTCACCTTTTTGAAGGTTGGTGTGTTCTTGGATCCAAGCAAGGTCTGTGGATGAATACTCAGGGGTTGGGGGCAGAGTTCCCATACCTGGAGGTGGAAGTACAATCGCCAACACAGGGGTGATGAAATCTTCATCAGCTACTTTTCGAGCTGCCAGGTCTGCAGCACGATTCCCTCGTGCCGTGGGGCTGTCACCCTTCTGATGTCCAGGTACGTGTACTATTGACACAGCCTGAAGCATCTGTACAGACTCTAAAAGTCTACGGATTTCAGGCAAATTTTTAATTTCTTTTCCTTCAGCTGTCAAAAACCCCCATTCCCGATATATCGGGCCCTGGATGTGTACCGTGCCAAAAGCATAGCGACTGTCAGTGAAAATAGTTATTCTTTTTCCTTTGGCTCTCTCTAATGCTTGAATCAGGGCAATTAACTCTGCCTTTTGTGCTGAGGTATCCGGGGGAAGGGCCTCTGCCCATATCGTCTGTCCAGAGTCATCTACTACTGTGGCTCCCACTCGTCTCTGTCTATCTTTCACATAACTGCTGCCATCTGTGAACCATTTTAGTTCACTGTTATCCAGTGGAGTATCGGTTAAGTCCTTTTGTATTGCTGTTACTCTGGCCAGTATCTCATCACAATCATGGAGGGGGCTATTTCCCTCCGGATTGGGCAAAAGAGTGGCCGGATTTAGAGTGCAGGGTGTTTGGAAATGAATCCGTGGGGTGTCAAGTAGCAAGACCTGGTAGTGCGTCAAGCGGGCATTAGAAATCCATTTACCTGGGGGTTGCTTTAAAACTCTCTCTATGGCATGAGGAGTGTAGACCAAGAGTCTCTGTCCATAAGTCAGTTTATCAGCATCGTGGACTAAGAGCATGGTGGCCGCGATGATACGGAGGCAAGGTGGCCATCTGGCTGCCACTGGGTCCAGTCTCTTGGAAAGGTAAGCTACAGGTTGCTTCCATGGTCCCCATCTCTGTGTTAGTACCCCTTTTCCTATCCCCTGCATTTCATCTACAAATAATTGGAAAGGCTTAGATGGATCAAGGAGGGCAAGGGCAGGAGCTTCTAGCAAGGCTCGCCTGAGCTCTTGAAAGGCCTCTTTCATTGGCTCAGTCCATTTCCAGTCCTTGTTTTCTTTGGTCCCTTCATATAGGGGCCTGGCCTTTTCTGCAAACCCCAAGATCCATAACCGGCAATATCCCACAGTTCCCAGAAATTCTCTCACTTGTCTAGGGTTAGCTGGCTCAGGGATCTGGAGGATGGTTTCTTTCATAGCCTGTGTTAGCCACCTCTGGCCCTGTTTTATCTTATAACCGAGGTATGTAACCTCTTGCTTGGCAGTCTGGGCCTTTTTGGCACTGGCCCTGTAACCTAAAGTCCCCAAGGTTTGGAGAAGGTCACCTGTTGCCTTTTGGCACTCTTTCTCTGTAGCCGCTGCCAGCATAAGGTCATCAACATATTGTAATAAAACAATGGTAGGGTGTTCAACCCGATACTCATGGAGGTCTTCATCCAGGGCCTCATTAAATAACGTGGGCGAGTTTTTGAAACCCTGTGGTAAGCGAGTCCATGTCAGCTGCACAGCTCCTTCCTGCCATTCGAAGGCAAAGATCTCTTGGCTTGTGGGGGCAAGAGACAAACTGAAAAAGGCATCTTTTAAATCTAAAACAGTATACCAAATGTAATTTGGAGGCAAGTTGCTTAGCAATGTATAAGGGTTAGGAACCGTAGGATGAATATCACTCACCCGTTTGTTGACTTCTTGTAGATTTTGAACCAGTCTAAAATCAGTTCCCCCAGGCTTTTTCACAGGCAACAGGGGAGTGTTCCATGGGGACCGGCACCTTTTCAGGACCCCAGCGTCTATGAGGTGTTGTATATGAGGAGTAATTCCTCGTCGAGCCTCTTGACTCATGGGATACTGCCGTACCCTCACCGGGGAAGCACTGGCATTCAGTTCTACAATGATAGGGGGCCTCTGTTTGGCTAGTCCCATTCCTGCTGTTTCAGCCCAGGCTGAGGGTATCTTTGAACCCATGGTTGTACTTCGGGGCTTATTGTTGCTGGGGCCTCTGGCAAGTAGAGTCTCTATTCATCTTTTAATGCCAGAGACAGGACCTGAAGAGGATGCCCGGTCCCATCTAAAACCGACACTTGTCTGTGGTCGAAATGAATTTGGGCATTCACTTTAGACAGTAAATCCCTTCCCAACAAGGGCGCTGGACACTCAGGTATCACCAGAAAAGAATGGGTTACCTGGTGGGCCCCCAAGTTCACATGCCATTTTGTAGTCCATCCATATCGTTTAGTCCCGGTTGCTCCCTGCACCCAGCTACTTTTCTTAGACATGGGTCCATCTTTTTGGTTTAAGACTGAGTATTGGGCTCCCGTGTCCACCATGAAGCCAACCGGTTTCCCCTCCACATTTATAGTTACTCAGGACTCGGGGAGGGGCTTCGAGCCCTGACCCCCCTAGTTGCTATCCTCACCCGCATAGAGGATATGACTGTCTGGAGAGGGAGTCTCGTTCTTGGGGTTCTTGGGCCCCTCTTTTAGATTTTTCTTGGGGCATTTATCTTTCCAGTGTCCAAGCTCTTTACAAGATGCACATTGGTTTTTCTCAAGCTTACACCTTGTCGTTTTTTCTTCAGTTTTTGAGTCCAATTTTTTTCCTTTTTGGAACCTGTTTTTGTTTTCAACCCCAGCAAAAAATATCTGGGCCAGCTCTTTTTGATTTTTACGGTTTTCTTCAGCTCTAAATTTTCTTTCTTCTCTTCTAATGCGGTCCTTTCTCTCTTCTGGGGTCTCTCTCTCTGATTAAAAACTCTCTTGGCTGTCCTCACTAGATCCTGCAAGGATTGTTCACTTAACCTCTCTATCTTTTGTAACTTTCTTCTAATATTGGGGGCTGCTTGATTTACAAATGCTAACATAACTGCCGCTCATGACTCATCTGCCTGTGGGTCCATAGGGGTATACTGTCTAAAAGCTTCCATTATCCTTTCAAGAAAGGCTGCTGGGCTCTCATTTGGTTCATGCCTCACTGAATTTATTTTGGCCAAATTAGTTGGCTTCCTGGTGGCCGCTCTAAGGCTGGCCATAAGAGTCTGGCGGTACACTCGGAGACATCCTACCTTCAGCGCGTTCGAAGTCCCAGTTGGGTCGCACCAAGGGGAACCCCTCCTCAATGAGGTTAGGCTGTACTGTGGGCCTCCCATCCACCCCTGGCACATTCTTCCAAGCTTCTGACAGGATCCGTTCATGCTCCTCTGTAGTGAAAAGCACCTGTAACAGTTGCTGACAATCATCCCAAGTGGGATTGTGAATAAAAAGGATAGACTCTAAAAGATCAATAAAACCCTGCAGTTTTTCAGAGAAGGAGGGAGTCTGGGTTTTCCAATTGTACAAATCACTAGTGGAGAAGGGCCAATACTGATTTGTCCGCTCTCCACCGTCTCTGGCTGGCCCCGCCCGGACCAGAAACGCATGAACAGTGGAGGAGGGGACTTCTGGGTCTTCTTCTTCTGCTACGCTGGCCATTTCCCTTGTTCTTCCCCGAGTTCCCTGGGTGGGGCCCCCTTCTCTGGGAGGAGCTGAAGGCTCGGTTCTCCTCCTGGCTTCTCCCGATGAAACCTGCAAAACCTGTGGAAGCAAGGGTGGATGTGGATCCACATAATGGGGTGGGAACAATTCGGTCTCCAGATCTATCAGATTAGGATACAGAGAAGATTCCTGGAAGACCGGCTTTGGTCGATTCTCGTCCTTTTTTCCTTCTTTTTCTTCAGAAGCTTTCATGACTAGCACTTGTGGGCTTGGCGAGGTTGGAGTTGGGGAAGATGAACGGGGAGGTTTAGGAGGTTTAGAAGGAGCAAGAACAAAGGGTTTAAGCCATTCCAGTGGGTTTCTCACTAGATCCTGCCAGACCAGAATGTAGGGAGTCTGATCTGGGTGCCCGGCAGGACTAGGAGTAAGCACCCTCTCTTTAACTGCCTGGATAATTTGGGGATTGAAGCTTCCCTCTTGTGGCCATCCGACATCAAATGTGGGCCACTCGGTGGAACAGAAAGTCACCAGTTTGCTCTTCTTCACCAGTAACGAAAGATTCTGAGCTCTAGACTTGAAATCAGAGAAGTGGTCAGTCATCAGAGACAGCGGAGTAGAAGTAGTCTGCCCCATGGGTACAGAGAACACGAACAACAACGAGACTCACACGGACAGTGCCAGCACACAGAGACACAGAAACGACACAACAAACAGATTCCAACTCTCAATATTACTTTCAGTCCTCTTTACAGCACTAGAAACCCCTTCTCTACTTGCAAGTGTCTTACCATCAGGACGTCCTCAGTTCCAGCTGCCCTCCTGGTACGCTACCGGGGACTCGGCCTCACGCTGGACTTGCCTCTGCACTTTACACCCAGATGCCTCCCCAGTACGATACTGGGCCGCGGACTTAATCTGGGCTTCTGCAACATTAGCACCGGTGCTCAGAGCTCTTATCTCCTAACGAGGTTACTCCCTTCTACCAGGAGAGTTGTCCTCCCCGGTGGGACGGAGATCCCGGACGAGCCCCCAGATGTTATGCACCGAGCCCGTATCTCCGAACTGACCGAGAGAGAGCAAGTCCACCACAGTAATGCAAAGGCAAGAAGGGAGTTTATTTCTAGCGCGCTAGGGCCCAAGTCTCATCCAGCACAGTGGAATCCGACAAGAGCCCCGAACAAAGGAGTATGGCGGCTTATATACAGGCAGTTCTTTGTCTCAGTTACAGGAGTAGCTGGCGTTACATGATTGGCCAGGCAGGATGAGCGCATGTCCTGTCTCTTTCTGGTAAACATGACTCAGGTCCTAGAGCCTGTTGTTTGGTCCCTAACAGCCATCATCAAAAAATCTATGCACAATCAGCGCTGGAGAGAGTATGGAGAAAAAAGAGCACCCCTACACTGTTGGTGGGCATGTAAATTGGTTCAACTACTATGGTGAAGCATTTAGAGGTTCCTTTAAAAACTAAAAATAGAACTACCGTGTGATCCAGCAATCCCACTCCTGAGCACCTATCCAGAGAAAACCATAGTCTGAAAGGATACGTGCATCTCAGTGTTTATTACAGCACCATTTACAATAGAAGCATTTACATTGAAGCAACCTAAATATCCACTGATAGAAGAATGAATAAAGAAGATGTCACACACACACACACACACACACACACACACACACACACACACACATGTATATAGTGGCCATAAAAAGATGTGAAATAATATCATTTGCAGCAATCTAGTTGAACTTTGAGATTGTCATAGTAAATGAAGTAAGTTGGATGACGATAGACAAACATCGTGTATCACTTACATGTGGAATTTAATTTAAAAAATAAACAAATGAACTAATTTACAAAACATAAATGGACTTACAGCTATTGAGAGCAACTTACGGTTACAAAAGGGGAAATGTGGGGGATAAATCAGAAGTCTGGAATGAACACACACACACACATTACTATATATAAGAAAGATAATCAACAAGGACCCACTGTATAGCACAGGGAAATTTACTCAGTTTTCTGTGATAACCTATATAAGAAAAGAGTCTTCAAAAAGAATGAATATAGGTATGTATATAACTGAATCACTTTACTGTACACTTGAAACTAACACAAAATTGTAAATCAAATATACATCAATAAAATTTTTAAAGAAGTGAAAGTTAAGAGGAAAAACTTATGCAAATGTAAGGAAATCAAGAAAATATTCAAGTGAAATAAAGTTGTATTCATAGTATGACTTCAACTTAATTAAAAATGTATATGTATTACTTAGCCATTTTTAGGGCATGCTCTTTTACAGTCTTTATTTTATATTTTATTATTAGTCTTTCTTTAAAATTACAGATATTATCAAACTATTTAAAATATATGCTATTGAACTAACTTTTAGAAAACCTAATACCTTTAAAACAACCATATAAAGAAAACATTAAAAATAATAAAATAAATACCCAGAGAAGTAGATTCCAAAGGCTGAGGTTATTATAATACAATGATGTCTAATATCAAATTACTTTCTCTTTGTTAACTATTAATAACTTCACGGTTTAAAAAAATAACTCACCCCTGATTCTGTTCTTCCTCTGAACTCATATATATATGGAGAGAGAGAGATGTATATACATGAACACATGGGTAAACACTCACAAATCACATTATGATTTATATCCTCTACTCTTTCCTTGCAGTTCTCCCACAAAGTGATTACCTTTGAAATAAAATCCTAGCTCTTAACTCTAGGCTCATCTCTCCACTTCTCCCTCCCTGATTCCCTTAATTCCACCTACGAACTCTCTGCTCTTCCTCTGAACTCATCAGATCTTTCTGGGGAAGTAGTCTTCCTTCTGCTTTCTTCTTCTTGAATTACTCCTAAATATCATTTAAGGCCTGGCTCAGGGATGAGTTTATTTCTTCCTCTAGAAAACAATAGTCTTCTATCCAGCCCTGGACATTTCTCTCTCCAACCTACCAGTATTCTGCACATCGCACTTGGCATTGCAAATACTGATTCACATTTTCTGACTAACTCATCAGTGTGATGGCTTCTTGTTAGTGTCTCGAATGGAACCTGGCATACAAAAGGCATTTAGTAAATACAGTACGTATTCAATAAGTACTTGCTGACTGAATGAACAAATAAATCTAGCTAAAGTTCATTATGGAGAAACCATTGAAAAGGTGACCACCGATAGAAGGAAGATTAAAGAATGTTACTTTGAAAATCATACTTCTGTGTTTGTATTATTAAGGTTAGACACTTCTGCTGTTTCACTACAATGCCATCTGTCAGTTTGGCATGAAAATGTATTTTTGTTGTTGTATGTTGTTCGTGGGTTCCATTGCTCAATCATGTCTGACTCTTTGTAGCCCCGTGGACTGTAGCCCACCAGACTCCTCTATCCATGGAATTTTTCCAGTCAAGAATACTGGAGCATGTTGCCATTTTCTATACCAAGGGGATCCTCCGGATCCAAGAATCGAACCCATACCTCTTATGTCTCCTTGACAGGCAGATTCTTTACCAGTAGCGCCAATGTTGATTTGGCATGAAAACATATTTTTGTTGTTGTATATTGTCCCTGAACAATATACCACATTATTGTTTGTGAAATAATTCCATGTATGAGAAAATGTTTTCTGTATTCCAAGCTCATGATTTATATTTTCCTTTTAAAAGCACAGCTGATCTAAAATTAGGTTTGTGGAACACAATTGTGATATATTTGACTGATGGTAAACTGAGAAAAAGAAGTGTTCATTTTCTTGGATAGTGTTCATTTTCTTCATTTTCTGTGTTTACAATCACTGATGCTTATCACAATCAGGCAAAAACTCACAACTTACTATTAGGGATGAAAGTAAAACTGCCTATATTTTAATAAAATACTTGCTTAAGTTAGTTCATACACTAAGAAAGTGTTCAGTTACATGTAAGTAGCCATTCCCTTGATTCCCATACTTCTGATTGATCTTCGTTTGAACTATTTCTTTTTAAATCTTCCTTTCATTGCCCCTTCAAGGGCTGCCTTTTCTCACCTAAACTATTGTAGATATTTTTTGACTTGTCTCCATGTCCTCAATATCTTCTGTTCTTTGCATCTTTCCTTCATTTCTCCCCCAGTATATATCCATTTCCCATAAAATATAGTTCTGGACTCAATAGCTCATTATGTTACATCCTACTCCTATCAGACTATAAGCCTATGATAATTTTTTTCTTGTGCATTCTATTCAGTAAAGTTCAGATTGAACACTATGGTCAATTTCTTCTAGAACCCAAGCCCAACCTTTGTAGTTGCATCTCTGCCCACTCTTCTCACATATTTTCGTTCAGTCTCTGATCATTCTTAGTTACAAAATACTTTGTCATGATTTTGTTCACATTGTTCTATTTTCTTTTTCTTGCTGGCTGCCATGATTATATTCTTGTTCTAAAATCTAATTCAAATGTTAATTTGTCTATAAATCATTTCTATATTCCACAAATCAAAATGATTATTTGTGTATATTTTCATTGTCTGAATTTCTGTTACAGATTAGTTTTAAATTGTTTGCTTATCTTTCCCCAATCTGGAATTGTGAATTCTTGGAAAACAGAGTTTTTGTAGCTTTCATTTATTTTATCTAAGTTCTATATAGCTTAACAGATGTGTGTTATGTGTGTGCATTTATTTAATCAGTAAATAAATATCTACTGATTGGACAGAATGTTCTTCACAAATGCTCAGAACAGTATGTCTGCAACTAGTCCTCATGAAGCAACAGATTAGGGGTGTGGGATAATATACTTTCAGTGCACTGCTGCTGCTGCTGCTAAGTCGCTTCAGTCGTGTCCGACTCTGTGCGACCCCAGAGATGGTAGCCCACCAGGCTCCCCCGTCCCTGGGATTCTCCAGGCAAGAACGCTGGAGTGGGTCATTTTCAGTGCACTAGGACCTGTTTCCTCCAGGTTCACAAGCAACCTGTGAATGGTGGTGCTAGGGATCATGTATGGAGGGCCAGGCTTATTTATGATGAACTAGATGTTTCTATAACACCCAGTATACAGAAGAAACTGAGGCTTGTATGGATGAGTCCTTAAGCCAACAGTTTTGCTAAAGATCTCTTTGATCAGTAATCAGAAGGAGCTGGAGGAAGATTTCTTCAATAGTAGGCTAAAGAAAGTGGAGGAGCCAATTACAAAACCCAGATCAGGTAACTCCAGTTGTCCTCTGGCCCCTTGACAAAGTCATCTGTCTGCTCACTGATAGCGGGGACCACAGCTTTGGCTACTAGCACATTAGCCCACCAATCAGAAGAGATGCATTAAGAGACAGCATCCTTCTCCTTGTCTGTTACCTAACTGATCTTCCTTACTTTTCTCCTATACCTTGCTATGTCCTATCCAAAAAAAGTTCATGGAACATCTTTCATCTTTTTTTTTTTTTTCTATCTTTCCTCTTTTCTTGTTATAAACAATAACAACAACAAAATTTCTTCTTCCTAATAAAAAATACCTGTTTCTTGAAGCTTTTTGCTCAAGTTCTTCCACTTTTATTTGTAAAATAATTTATTAAAATGAAAGAAAAACATTCTGGATACTGCCTTGAAGTGATATATATGGTAGTTTCTCCAAATTCTCAACAGTGATTCTTTAAGAAATGATTGCCAAAGACATAAATACATAAATATTCATAGAGAGAAGGTAAACTTTCAACATGTTTGAAAGATCGAGAAACAGGGCCAAAATGTAGCTTACCCTTATTACCATTATTTAAATGTGATTAGTAAATCTCAAACCCAAGATTGGAAAATTGGACAAAGCTTTTATCCTTGGCAAATTCAAGGAACATTTAGATTTAAGAAAACAATGTTATTTCCCCAATATTTGATCAATATTGTTTTCAATGCACTCAAGAACTGTTTTATATGAAGATAAAAATTAGTTTAAAAAATGCAGTTGATATAATTATTTTCTTTTTCAATATATGTGATGCCAGAACTCCTGCTTCTCTCAAGCAGTATTCATTGGATAATTTGTTTACAAAGCCAAGAGATTTTAAGCATTTGGAAGATTTCCAAAGAAATAAATATATTTGATGAAAACAGTTTTAAATGTATATGTGTAATATATGTGTATATATATATTTGGCTTCCCTGTGGTTCAGCTGGTAAAGAATCTGCCTGCAACACAGGAGACCTGGGTTCCATCCCTGGGTTGGGAAGATCCCCTGGAGAAGGGAAAGGCAATCCACTCCAGTTCTCTGGCCTAGAGAATTCCATGGACTGTATAGTCCATGGGGTCACAAAGAGTCAGACATAATTGAGAGGCTTTCACTTTCATTTATATATATATAAAACACATATAGGAAAATGTTTGGTTCAAAAGAAAGGAACTCTGTATCCCTGTAGAGTAGTAAGTAAAGTTTGTTTTTATGGTTATTTTTTACTAAAATAACTGTAGATGCTAAAATATATTAACCCTGAAAATATACTGGATAAGAAAAAAACAACCAAATAACCCATTAAGCCTACAGCTTCTGTCAGAATATCTTATTACTTTTACTCCCAAAATAAGATGTAATTTATCTTTAAATATAGTTGATAATGTATGTCTTATCTATTTGGCTGTTTATATCACTTGTCCAGCTCATTAAAGTAACTATCTCATAAATGAATGTACTTCTTTGTCCCCAATTTATTTTAATTTCTGTTGTTGTTATTGTTTAGCTTTAAAACTGAATGCCTACACAAGTTCATATATGCATTAAGGAAAGATAAATTTGCTGTTTTGTTGCATATTTTCATTGGCTCTCTTTTATCATAAAGAGAATATTAGTTACTCAATCATATCCAACTCTTTGTGACCCCATGGACTGTAGCCCACCAGGCTCCTCTGCCCGTGGGATTTTCTGGGCAAGAATACTGGAGTGGGTTGCCATTCCGTCACCCACAGGATATTCCCCACCCAGGGATCAAACCCAGATCTCTTGCACTGTAGGCAGATTATTTACCATCTGATTACCCTGTAAAATGTTATTAAATATTCAACAACATTTAAACCTTTACCTTGTTTCCCAAGAAAGAATGATTGATTTTTTTCTGATTCATACTAAAGATGACCATAACAATGAAGGCCTAAGAACATTTTGTAATACCTATATTTCAAAGACTTTTAAAGTTATTGCATTTATTTTATATTACAAAGCAAAAGAAATCAAGTGAGCAAAACCCAATTTAAATAAGTTGTTTTAGTACAAGTGCTTCTTGACTTAGCCATGTTAATTTCTTTAGCATCCCAAGTGACCTTCCAATGTAAGCATCTAACTCTTTGCAGAGGCTGTAACGCATGGACACTAATGGCGGGCTCTAACTTACAGAGACTAGTAAATTAATTGGTGGAATTATCAAGTAACTGCTACTAGATTTAGGGCTATTTTGACCAAAATCATCCAAAATCATGCTTTAAGTGGCTGCATAAATTTCACCATATTTACCATCAAAAGTATAAGCTACTATAGTACCTAAAGATCAGACCATTCTACTGATGGTAAGAAATACTATCATCATCTCTAGCTGGTTAAGGAAGTAATGTTTTCAGTTACTGAATGTCAATAATAAAATTTAGTCAATAACATTTTGATTTATACATATACTAATCTCCGCAAGAATTTCCACAAGGATTAATCAGAAAATACTTATTAATTTATTAGAGAAATCCCTTCATTAAGATATTCTATGGAGTGGTCTATGTAAGCATTTGGTACAAAGTATAAATTTAAGCTTCTTAAGATGACTCTACTCTCAAATAATTTTGTTTTCAAAGGTCACATCTCTTGAGTAATGACTAATTTTCTCCCGGATATTAGTAATCAAAATTATGTGAAATGGTGGTTCTCCATGCCTTGTTCTCTCACTGAACGAAACAACATATTTCAAAATTGGGACTCTGGGACATTTGGTTCTTCTAAATCACATTTTTTTCCTAGTAAATAAACCAGCTGATTCATGGACTCATATATTATCATATTTCTGTATATGGTTATATAATATATTTTTAAGAAGAAAGTGATAAAACATCAACAAGATATCATTTGTTTATTAGTATTTTCTTTGAGTGCCCAGATGGATAAGAACTTGAAAAATTGCTTTTCAATAGTTTTGGCTGTGTAAGCATTAATCATTTGGGCATCTGTATCACACATCTGGACATTTTACTCAATTGTTTTCTTCCTTAATCCAGCTTTTATCCAGCTTTTTGGTGCAGTAAAGATGTTATCTGTCAAGCACATCAACTGCATTCTTATCACCCTCTGCACATCTGTTCCTGACATGACCTTTAACTAACTTCTATGTAAGCAGCAGCCAGTTTCTGGCCCTAGCTTGAAAACTTGAGTTAGTTTCTAGTTAAGAAAGAAGTGCAGAAAGACATTTACTGGACAAGGAAATAATAGTGCACTTATAATGTATTGCTTTCTTACTATACTCCAGGGTTTCCATCATATAAGTTTGGTTGTGTACTGTGTGCTGTTATCTTGGCTTTGCGATCCATTAAGTGCTTGGAAAACTCTCTTAACTATTCTGGGTCTTACTTTCCAAGTTTACAAACTTTAACAGTAACATAGTTCAGTATGTTTTTGTGTTTAAAAAATAACACCAGATTTATCCTCTAAAGGAATTTCTAAGTATACGGTACAGTATTGTATTATAAGCACAACTATAAGCAGAGTAGATCTCTAAAATGTTTTTATCTTGCATACCCTTTGTAAAGCAACACTCAGTTGGAAAGGAACTCTCTATTTCCCACCATTCAATTGTAAAGTCTCTTCTACATGTGAATTTTATGTCTGACAATTTAACATAAATATTTTAAGGCAACCTTAGAATAAAATAATACTTACTTTATAACATATATGATCAAATCAGTAATCCTAAAGGAAATCAACCCTGAATGTCCACTGGAAAGACTGATGCTGAAATTAAAGTTCCAATACTTTGGCCACCTGGTGTGAAGAGCTGACTTGTTAGAAAAGACCCTGATGCTGGGAAAGATTGAAGGCAAAAGAAGTGGGTGACAGAGGATGAGATGGCTAGATAGCATCATCAACTCAATGGACAAAATTTGAACAAACTCTGGGAGAGAGTGGAGGGCGCAGGAGCCTGGCAAGCTGCAGTCCATGGGGACTTAAGAATAAGACATGGCTTAGTGACTGAACAACAGCAATGATATATCTATCTCTATTTATGGTGCCATTCAAAGCAAATTAAGAACCAAAACCTATTAGGACTGGAGACTTCTTAAATCTCCAACAGCCGATTTTTATTTGAGCAAACTTAGGAAAATGTACAAATACAGGTAGACATGTACAGTTATATCAACCTGGAGACGATGTGATTTCTAAGTCCATAATGTATACAGCTTGTGAAGTTTGGGTGTCTGAACATTCTGCTTGCAAAATTTATTTTTTTTAATTTTTTTTTTTTTTTTTTTTTTTTTGCCTACAAAGTTGGAGAGGGAGATTATTATCCCAAGCATATTTAGTCTTGGTGGGAAGAACATGAGATTAGAATTTAAGAAATAAAATTACAGTACATTTTCTATGTCAGTAAGAAGTTGCACTAAAGTGCACCTTTAAATTTGTGAGTACATCATGATCTTTAACTTAGGAAAAGATGATAAATACCTTCAGGTACTTGCAACTGTTTTGTTAAATTAAAGAAAAACCATACACACTCAATTGGAACACAAGTGAGCATTTATTTTCTACTTCTATACTCTTTTATAACTTTTCCTCTGCTGTCTCAGGATTCTTCACTTTAGCAAATGACATCTTTGCCGCAAGACAGATCAGGTAAGAAAAATAACAGTGGACATGAGAGGCAGTGTGCTATAATTGGCTAGAAATATACACCCTACTGCTCAACAGTTAAGATTTGAATTCTGAATAGCTATTTCCTAGCTACATGATCACCATAAAAGTCATTTAATCTCCCTGTCTCTCAGTTTCCCCATGTATAAAATGTGGATAATGATGATAGAGGGGTTTTTACAAAGCTAATTAACTTTACAAATACTCATTGCTGGGAACAGTGTTAACTCTCAGTACAAAATCTATAAATGTTGGTTTTAAAATATGGTGTTAGACATACTCAGTAGAATGGAACAAACAGTGGGAGAGGAAGGAAAATTGTATTCTGTTATAATTAGTATTGATAAGAATAGAAAAATGTACTGTTATGGCAGTCTTTGGATGATATGAGTTACTCACAGGGTTTATACATTTGAGAACTGAGATATAAAAAGACACATCATTTTCTGTTATTGAATGTCTATTTAGTGCCAAAGCTAAAATAATAGGCTCAGTTCAGTTCAGTTCAGTCGCTCAGTCGTGTCTGACCATTTTATCAAAAGAGCCTAATATGATAAATGCCTGAATTTTAAGATGTATTAAAGAATGGAACAGTTGAAGCTACAAGAAAAATAGAAAGTTGGGTCTGAGGTCTACTTTGAAGTTTGAGACTGTATCTTAATACTCTACAACATGTAAAAGGGTGGGATACACACAATTCTGATTAAATAAGTTCTAATCTTTGAAAAAACAGAGGGCAAATTCATGCAAACTTTCAATCCACATATTCGAAAGGAGGTAGATAACTGTTCAGATGCAAAATGAAAGAAAACAAAGGAGATATTCAGTGTTATAAGTATAGTTATGATTGGGCTTCTCTGGTGTCTCAGAGAGTAAAGAACCCACTTGTAATGTAGGAGACCTGGGTTCTATCCCTGGGTCAGGAAGATCTCATGGAGGAGGGCATGGCAACCCACTCCTGTCTTCTAGCCTGGAGAATCCCTGTGAACAGAGTAGCTCGGTGGACTAGAGCCAATGGGGTCACAAAGAGTTGGACATGATTGAGTGACTAAGCATAGCATATAGCACATGATTGGGTTCCCAAAGGGGAAAACTAAAAGAGGGCTTCAGAAGAGAGACCAATACGGTCATCTAGTCCTATACATTGCTTTGAATCAAATGATAAATTCAACTCTACTAGTTCAGGGTGGAATTGCAGATAGAGGACAAAAGTTCCTTAGTATTTCCTATATCAATTCCACATTGTTATATAGCAGGTCCCTTCAGAGGAGACTGGAAAATCTAGGGAAGGACAAGAAGATGATCATTCATGTCTATCCAACAGCTAACCAATCGGTGTCATCCTAGACTCTTTCTTGACCTGAAACATCCTTCTTGATTCCTCTCCCCACTGTAACCTGAATTCATCTCAACTTTTTTTTTTTTTTTTGGTATCACTTTATTCCACATAGTCTTTTATAGTTGTGTAATGCACTGAGTGTGTGCTTAGCAGCTCAGTTCAGTTCAGTTTCTCAGTCATGTCCGACTCTTTGTGAGTGTCCAACTCTTTGTGACCCTTTGGAGCATAGTTTGATTTTCAAATTACAATGAACAGAAATACTGAAGGAAAGAGAGTTTCATTATGGGGCATTTCGTAGAGTCTAAGCAGTGAACATGTCATTAGGACTTGTGAGAAATGGTTCAGTTCAGTTCAGTCACTAGTCGTGTCTGACTCTTTGCGACCCCACGGACTGCAGCATGCCAGGCCTCCCTATCCATCACCAACTCCCGGAGTTTACCCAAACTCATGTCCATTGAATTGGTGATGCCATCCAACCATTTCACCCTCTGTTGTCCCCTTCTCCTCCTGCTCTCAATCTTTCCCAACATCAGGGTCTTTTCAAATGAGTCAGTTCTTTGCATCAGATGGCCAAAGTATTGAAATTTCAGCTTCAACATCAGTCCTTCCAATGAGCACCCAGGACTGATCTCCTTTAGGATGGACTGGTTGGATCTCCTTGCAGTCCAAGGGACTCTCAAGAGTCTTCTCCAACATCACAGTTCAAAAGCATCAATTCTTCGGTGCTCAGCTTTCTTTATAGTCCAACTCTCACATCCATACATGACTACTGGAAAACCATCCCTTGACTAGATGGACCTTTGTTGGCAAAGTAATGTCTCTGCTTTTTAATATGCTGTCTAGGTTGATCATAACTTTCCTTCCAAGGAACAAGAGTCTTTTAATTTCATGGCTGCAGTCACCATCTGCATAATTTTGGATCCCCCAAAATAAAGTTTGCCACTATTTCTGCTGTTTTCCCATCTATTTGCCATGAAGTGATGGGACCAGATACCATGATATTAGTCTTCTGAATGTTGAGCTTTAAGCTAACTTTTTCACTCTCCTCTTTCATTTTCATCAAGAGGCTCTTTAGTTCTTCTTCACTTTCTGCCATGAGGTGGTGTCATCTGCATATCTGAGGTTATTGATATTTCTCCCAGCATCTTGATTCCAGCTTGTGCTTCATCCAGCCCAGCATTTCTCATGATGTATGCTGCATATAAGTTAAATAAGCAGGGTGACAATATACAGCCTTGATGTACTCCTTTTCCTATTTGGAACCAGTTTGGTGTTCCATGTCCACTTCTAACTGTTGCTTCCTGATCTGCCTACAGATTTCTCACGAAGCAGGTCAGGTGGTCTCGTATTCCCATCCCTTTCAGAATTTTCCACAGTTGATTGTGATCCACACAGTCAAAGGTTTTGGCATAGTCAATAAAGCAGACATAGATGTTTTTCTGGAACTATTTTGCTTTTTCTATGATCCAGTGGATATTGGCCATTTGATCTCTGGTTCCTCTGCCTTTTCTAAAACCAGCTTGAACATCTGGAAGTTCATGGTTCATGTACTGTTGGAGCCTGGCTTGGAGGATTTTGAGCATTACTTTACTAGCATGTGAGATGTGTGCAATTGTGTGGGAGTTTGATCATTCTACTGAGCATTTAAAAGCTATGACAATTCTAAGCAGCTATATTGGTCAGTTTGGTAAATAACAAATTACTGATAGTAAGGGCCCTGTTTCTGACTTGCAGATGACTCCCTTATTTCTGTATTCTCACATGATGGAGAGAGATTATCATTCTTGTATCTCTTCTTATAAAAGCATTGATCTTATTCAAGAACTCCACCTTTATAACCTAATTACCTCCCATAGGGCTCATCTCCAAAGAGCATCACAGTCAGAATTTGGTTTTCAACCTACGCATGCTAGACAAACATAAGCATTGAGTCCATAGCAATGCCCTATTTGTCTCTAATTCTTTGAGACTGTTTAGTTTCTTGGTGCTTCTTCCTTATATGCCTCAGTATCATGTCATGATGCTCTCTTCAACCCAGATTGTTGGTTCATATACAAATGAACCCTGGTGGCTCAGATGGTAAAGAATCTGCCTGCAACACGACAGACCCAGATTTCATCCCTGGGTCAGGAATATCCACTATTGTAGGAAATGACAACCCTTTCAAGTATTCTTGCCTGGAGAATTCTATGGATAGAGGAGCCTGGCGGGCTACAGTGCATGGAGTTACAGAGTTGAACGCAACAAACAGTTTCAAGTGTGACTTAGCATGACTGAACTAAAAGGATCTACTGCCACAGATAATGTACTCTAGACTTTCTCTTCAAAGCTGATTCTTTCAGACCACATGCCCACCCCATTAACCATCACAAAGATCAATATCATAGCATATATGGCTGCAAGAATGAAGCCCTTAGGGCTGGGGACTATTTTCAGAAGTGTGCATAGTTTGAGCAGGAACCTCAAATGAAATTCATCCTATATTATCTCTTCTATCCACTGACCATCACTGAAATGGTCAGCAGGTGAGATCTTAACTGTTTGGTTCCCATAGTAATGCATTTTTGTTGCTATTCTGATCATGGAATTAACTCCATGTAGTATTCTTTTAGGCTTCCCTTGTGGCTCAGGCGGTAAAGACTCCACCTGCAATGTGGGAGACCCAGATTCGATCCCTGGGTTAGGAAAATCCCCTGGAGAAGGGAATGGCAACACACTCCAGTATTCTCATCTGGGAAATCCCCTGGACAGAGGAGCCTTGTGGGCTGCAGTCCATGGGATCCCAAAGAGTCAGACACAATTAAGTGACTAACACACTTAATCATTCTTTCCTCTTTTTTATCAGGCTGTCATTCCAAGCAATTCATGAACACCTCAATACCAAAGACTGATTGCAATTATTCTTATAGTGCTGGCACATCTCATAGTGTTTTTCATACATTAGATCCTCAAAATGTGATGTTGACCAAATTTTCCATGGTGAGTCACTGAATAAATTATAACACTCAGTAAGCTGTTTAGATGGAAAGAACTTCCTTGTGATTTAAGGGGTCAATTATACATAGGTAGAGAATCAGCAGATTATTTATAGAATCACATCTGATGCAGCTTAGCTGAGACATAAGTTTTCACTTTATCATCAGTCATTCTGTTGGGAAGACAAGATGTGGCCAGGATGAGGTTTTCTAAGATGACAATTAATCAACAAGGGCTTTACAAGATGTTGGGCAGAATTTGGAGAAATGTTACCATCCTTATAGTTTTCTACAAGATATGCAATTCTGTATTAAAGACATTGAGATAAGGGACACTCCTTTAATTTGCATATATCAACAATTTCTTTTTTTTTAACCTAGAATATCACCTCACTTCACACTATCTCTCACCATCCTGAGATGGTGGTTTTAAGCCAGTGGTCAAATCCATATTGGCATATGGGGATCAGAAGACTGCAGTGCCAAAGAACTAAAGAGGAACTAGAAATGCAACAAAGAGTCAAGAACCACAAATCCATGGCTATGAGAGTGAAAGATGGTGGACAAAAAAATCAAATTAAGGAGCATGAACAGTCTCAGTTTTTGGTGGGGAATGTTGCAATTCTGTAAATGCAGAAATCAACTCCCAGAGAGCTGTAGATGAACTTTGGTAGGATCAACTCAATGGCAACTTAGAGGCAAAAAGAACATTTTCTGACACCCCAGACAGCCGTGTGAGTCTCTTATTTATAGTTCTGAGGGACACCAATTGCTTCATCTTAGAACTAGATATACAGGTGAGCATCTTATTAGGAAGTATTATGTGCAAAATACCATACAAGGCATTTAGAGAAAATGCAAAAGATTTTCTTACAGGTCAGTTTTATAGATCAAAGACATGCTTTTAGGGGGAATAAAACAGATAATTAATCTCAGTGTATGGCAAGTGACAAATTAAAAATAAAATATACAGGGGCATTAAAAGTTCAGAGAAGGGAGGAAGAAATCAGTGAGGTCCATGACTGTCTGAGAATGATTTATCAGAGAGGATGGGTTTTGTTTAAAATCCAAAGTCTAGATAAGATTTAGGTAATTGGGGAAGCAGGAGGAGGACATTTCAGGGTGGTGATAAATATGAATGAAGTGTGGATGCTAGATTGTGTAAGGCATGTTTATGATCAAGAAGATGGAAATAAAAAATGTTCCACAGTGTAATAAAACATAAGATGGAAAGGGAGGTAAAGGCCAGACTGCTATAGGTGAAACCTTGGTTCTATCCTAACCTTCAAAAAGAGGATTTATGAACAAGAAAAATATAACAGGACAAAGAGGGTAGATCCATGTGTGGTAGTGTGAGTCACAGATTATATAAAAGAGAGATCCTAAATGGAGAGTTTTAAAAAATAAACATCTCCCTGTGCCTTGGTAGACCAAATCAAAATCTTCAGAGGAAAGACCAGTGGAGAAGGACAAATCTGTAAATAATTAGTTGAAATGCACTTAGTAGAAGAATAGCAAAATTCAACAAAATGATGGAGGGAAAAAAATTTTGTGGTCTGATTAGCCTTGGAGGATATGGATGAATGAGTCTCTAACATCAAACTAACAAAACTTGCCCTCAAAAATACTTGAAAGTGATTTGAATTTCCCAGGTAGATTTAAAGAGGAAGTAAACAGAGACTGACCCATATGGAGAACAGACATTTCAGAGGGAGGAATTCATATCAGATCATGCCCATCCCACGATGGCCGGGACTGTTACCTGGATTCCTCATTGTTTGATTTCTCAACCCTGACTCTCATTACTATTTTCTTTTCCTGTAATTTCATATCTTTTCTGACAGGATATCACATTCTCTTTTTCTCCTAAGTGGGTTTTTCCTCATTCATCCCTGAGTTGGTCTTTTTGCTAATTTGGCTTCTTCATTGGTTGTAGCAAGGAAACTGTTGTTGTTGTTCAGTTGCTAAGTCATATCTGACTCTTTGTAACCCTATGGATTGCAGCAACTCCAGGCTCCTCTGTTCTCCACTATCTCCCAGAATTTGCTCAAATTCATGTCCATTTAGTTGGTGATACTATCCAACAATCTCATTCTCTGCCTCTCCCCTTTTCCTTTTGCTTTCGATCTTTCCCAGCATCAGGGTGTTTTCCAAGGAGTCAGCTCTTCCCATTAGGTGGCCAAAATATTGGAAAGTTAACTTAAGTAACAGACCCTCCAATGAATATTCAGGGTTGATTTCCTTTAGGACTGACTAGTTAACTGTAGGAATAGTCATATTCCAAGATCGCTCTTGTTTCAGCCAAGTAGCATATAATTGCACTATATCTGAAACTGGAAACGAATTATTTCATCTCAAGACTAAACAATCTAAGTTATTTTTGCTGCCATATTTTCTGTTTTTATCCTTTAAAGAGGTAATTTTGTTCTCCTTACATTAATTGGTTAATTTAATACTGTTCCTTGAAAAGCACAGCAGATTGGAATTCCTTCATTTCCAGAACACAAGTTGAAATGTCATTCCACTAATGGAAAAAAGGAACTATATAAAGGGGTATTTTTCTCTTTTTTTTGTAAAGGATATTAAGGTAGTATATGCTAGTGTTTTATAAAACTCATTGTCATGTTAATACTAATCCCACTCTAGATTGAAGAAATGAAGGCAAAGAGACAAATTTCTGTGGTTATTGGTTTTAAAACTGGGATTCAAAACATTTGTGTTCTTTTAAAAATATAATTATTGAATATTGTATACTATAATTGATTGCTATTCATTTTGAAACCCTCCTAGGGTCTCTGCTTTATCCCATTCTCTTTCTCCTTTATTCAGAAAATTTCAGAGGTAGGCACAATTCTAAACACTGCATTCATTACATCTTGCCCTTTGATTCTATCAGATATGTTAGATTCCCCAAACTACATATTATTTAGATTTTCAAAGTCTATACTTTACATAGGAAGAATTTTTTATGTTGGGTTGGCCAAAAAATTCATTCAGGTTTTTGGTACCATCTTAGAGAAAAAAACTAAATGAACTTTTTGGCCAACTCAATATACTATCCTTTATTTATTTATTTATTTATTTTAGCCTTATGATCCTGTAATTTACTGATGCAATTCTACATATACTTCATTAATTTTTCAGGTTGGATTATATTCTATTCCATACATATACATTAAGATATATATATCCACTGTACTGTGAATGGGTTTTATTCCTCAAGAGTTTACTTTTAAAATCAATGGAATAAAGACTTTTATACATGCTTTTTGGTGCACAGGTATACAGGTTCTGTAGGACACTGACTCATATTTTTCATCCAAGTGAATGTGATTTATTCAGTGATCCTATATAAACGTATTCTGAAGTGTATATACATATGCCTTTATGATTGTGCTTGTAAAACTAAAACAAAAAAATCATAAACTGTACTTTTAAAAATATATATTCTATATAATCCACTTGAAAGTGAAAGTGAAAGTAGCTCAGTTGTGTCTGACTCTGCGATCCTATGGGCTGTATCCTTGGAATTCTCCAGGCCACAATACTGGAGTGGGTAGCCATTCCCTTTGCCATGGGATCTTCTCAACGTAGGAATTGAACCCAGGTCTCCCACGTTGTGGGTAGATTCTTTACCAGCTGAGTCACCAGGGAAGCCCAAGAATACTGGAGTGGATAGCCTATCTCTTCTCCAGTAGATTTTCCCCACCCAGGAATTGAAGTGGAGTCTCCTGCATTGCAGGCAGATTCTTTACCAGCTGAGCTACCAGGGAAGACCAATAATTAACTTTTAATTACTTTTTAAAAAATGCTCATTTTGGCCCAATAGACCTTTGACTAAATATCAAGTCGCCATCTTGATTTCAAGCATTGCTCTCAAGTATATTGAGAAGAGGAATTAGTAAGCTTAGGATATTTTAGTTAAGGCCAAGTGATTTATGCTGTGGTCCAACTATTGCCCCAACATATAAGAGTCTTAACACTAGTAAGTTTTACATTTCACTCACAGTAAACTCTGCTGTGGTCGCCAACACTTCTCCCAAGAGAAGAGAGAGATAATGTGTTATGTATTTTCTATGGTTTATGCTTCTTTTGCCCACAGTTCACTAGAAAATAAAACAGCAGAAAATTTGGTGACACTGATAAATATTTGGTGAATGCCCTCATCTTTGACACAAAGAGCATCTGTTTCCTCAGTGTTACTCAAAAGTACTAATTTGTTTTTGAAACAAATGTAGTGATTTACTTTCTCATCAGAAGTATATAATTATACTGGTTTCTCCATGTTGTCATGCAAACTTACTTTCACAGAATATTTAGTGTCTGATGGGCACAAAATCATAACTCATTGTGATACTAATTTGTATTCACCTCATCACAAGTGTCTTCAAATATTTATGGGTGAATTCCATTTCTTCTTCAGTTACATATCTGTTCAAATATTTTACTATCTTTTGCTTCAGTAATGCTTAAATACTCCTATTGTTCTGTTAGTGTTATTACACTTTTTTAAAATTCTTTATCTGTTCTTTATGTGCTCTCAACTTTTGTTTTTCAAATAGCTCCTTTCCCTTTTAAATTGTTTTTCACTTTCTATGGTAATTTTGACAAAATGCATGTAGTTGAGTTGATTAGTCTTTTACTTTATGGTATGCTTTCTGTGCCTTGTTTAAAGATGCCTTTAGTCTTACATCTTAAAGTGACTTTGCTATAATTTTCCTTAAGATTGTCTTTCTCCATAAATCTGCAAAATTGCCAGTTTCATAGCCAGACATTTATATATTCAGTGACTATTAGCTACAGATATCAAACCAGTCTTAAAGGAAATCAACTCTGAATATTCATTGGAAGGACTGATGTTGAAGCTGAAGCTGCAATACTTTGGCCACCTGATGCAAAGAGCCAACTCACTGGGAAAAAACCCAGATGCTGGGAAAGATTGAGGGCAGGAGTAGAAAAGAGTGGCAGAGGATGAGATGGCTGGATGGCATCACTGACTCAATGGACATGAACTTGAGCAAACTGCAGGACATAGTGATGAACAGGGAAACCTGGTGAGCACACTCCATGGGGTCGCAGGGAGTTGGACATGACTTAGTGACTGAACACACATGCTATTATCCAAATACTCTACTAACTGCTAGAAGAGAAATGATGCTGAAGACATGTCTTCCTCTTTACTCTCATTGATTATCATTAAACCTTCAAAATGATAAGAGGTATACTGTGCTGATATCTTCTAAGACTAGAGATATTGAATAACTTGATCTTGGCTGCAAACTTAGTAAGGAGATGATCTCAACTTGTGTCTCCAATAACCATGCATTTAAACTCTATGTTACTCTGGTAACTCTAATTCAAGACAAAGGTTCATTCTAGAATGAAACCAGTGAGGACTGGTGCTCTTTCCATTAAACTATAGTCCCATCTAGTCTCTTCTATGAAGCAGTCATGGATGTAATATCCAGATGTTTTCTTAGCTTTACTGTTTAAGGCCCCAGAATTATCCTACTAAAGACTACATTAAAGAAATTCAGTTTGGTGATTAGTGGTTCAATTTTCTAAAAAGCTAAACTGATTACCTAAATTTCTTTCTTTTTCTATTCCTCTGGATAACATAAAGCAATCCTAAGATATAACCTGTCCTCTGCAAAAGTATAATTCAATTGACAGGTGAATTTTGTGTCACAAAGGAATTAAAACCATGCAATGACTATTAATAGATTTTATCACATTATTAACACTTCAAGCTATCTTGTGTTATAGATAACTTATTAGTCATTTAATACATATAGATAATAAATCTATGTAAGATAATATTCATATTTTTATTATGCAAAGACATTTATTAATGTTAATAAGAAGAAGCTGCTATTCAACCAAGGTTATAATTATAATTTTACGACAGCTATGTATTCATATTGTGTAAGATTTGACTGTTGCTTCCAACCTGTTACTCTTCCCACTATCATTCTCTTTGCTGCATGATCTCACACTTTCTCTCACCAGTAATAAAGTATATTTCTCTGCCCTGTTATGTTGGATTCTGCCCAGTGTCTTGCTTTGTTCAATGGAATAGGAGTAAAAGCGACTGCAGCAGTTCCAAATCTAGGCTTTAGTGGCATTACACATTGATGCCTCCTCTTTCATTTCTGCCATTGCAATTAGAAGAACATACCCTGGCTGACCGAATGATCCAAGGAGAATTAGAAACACATGGAACAGAGTTCCAATCTGCAGCCTGGTTCCAAGTTTAACCAAATCCAGCTGCTTAGTCAGCCAACTTCCCGCAGACCAGCAGGCACAAGAGTGTGAGTAAGTGATTGCTGCAAGTCACTGATTTTTTAGGATAGGTTGCTGCATGACACTATTTTGGCAATAGGTAGCTTATCTACATGCATTCAGAAAATTTGTTTAGGATGTATATGTCAGATCTGGAGCTAGAAGGTGATAAAAGACAAGAGAACCGTGAAACACGACCTCATAAACTACAATCTAGAGAGCGAGACAAGTAAGTGGATAATATCAATATAATATAGACAAGTCTTTTGATCAGAGAATGGTGCTATGGAAAAGTATGAGATTAGTGCCTCATTGATATTTGCAGATTTAGTGTAAACTCTCCATAAGAAGTGTTGACTACATAAACAGTAGAAGTTTGTCTTGCAAAAAGTATATGGAGGAGTGGCATGTACCCTGAGCAGAGTTAACAGGATGAGTGATCAGAGAGCACTGAACACTTGAGGGGCAAAGAGAAGATGAAAGTGATAATGTGTGTGTGCGTACTAAGTCGTTTCAAATTCTTTGTGACCCCATGGACTGTAACCCACCAGGCTCCTCTGTCCATGGAATTTTCCAGCAAGCATACTGGAATGGGTTGCCATGCTCTCCTCCAGGGGATCTTCCTGACCCAAGAGTTGAACCCACATCTCTTATATCTCCTACACTTGCAGATGGGTTCTTTACAACTAGCTCCTCTTAGGAAGACCCGAGAATGACAATAGTGAATGTCAAAGAAAAATGAAGGTGGGAGCTTTTGAAATCTGTGAATGTTAGGCAATGTGGCATCTCATTAACCACAATAAGGTGTTTGTACCTAACTCAGAACACTATGGCAGAGAAGGCAATGGCACCCCACTCCAGTACTCTTGCCTGGAAAATCTCATGGACAGAGGAGCCTGGTGGGCTACAGTCCATAGGGTCGCTAAGAGTCGGACACGATTGAGCAACTTCACTTTCACTTTTCACTTTCATGCATTGGAGAAGGAAATGGCAACCCACTCCAGTGTTCTTGCCTGGAGAATCCCAGGGACAGGGGAGCCTGGTGGGCTGCTGTCTCTGGGGTCGCACAGAGTCGGACACGACTGAAGTGACAGCAGCAGCAGCAGCAGCAGCAGAACACTATGGTAGTATTGTAGGAGGGAATTCTGGCTTTTCTTTGCTACATCTTTTATTGTTTAGTTGACTCTGCCATGAGGGTGAAGATGTCTGTGCCTCAGTGCCTGATAAAATCCTCTTCCTGGAGCACAAACTTAATGCATTCCATGTGTTAAAAAGTTTTACACATTTATATTTGCCAATTTCAGTTTTTGGGAGGCAAATGAGAATATGAACAAAACAAGTGGTTAGTCATATTTAATATCAGTTTAGGGCTACATGGTGGATCAACGTATTAGATCATCTCGCCTGCATTTCCTGGCCATGTCGGGATGGAGTAAACCTCGGACCAGTTGTTTCCCAGTGGTTTGTCTAGTCTCATTTTAAAATAAGCAGATGAAGGGACTTCTATTCTCTGGAGAAGTTATTTCAGGCTTAATAAAGTTTGCTGCTAGGAAATGTTTTTCTGATAGTCTGGACAAACTTTCCTTGTACAATTTAATCACACCACTTTTAGTTTGGTTTTCAAAACCATCTGAATACTCTTTTTTCCTTTTAGTCACACAATCACTTAATGTTAAGATCATTTTTTCCCACTTTCCAGATCCTGATTTTCACACATATTTGAGCTTGAATCTTTTTCTCTAGATTTATTAGCTCATATAGTTAGGTCCATTTCACTCTATTTTTCATCTAGTTTTAAACACTTCTATTCCCCTTTTTATTATCATCTCCCCTAGTGGTGTTTGCATCATGCTTCTGATGAAGGTAATTAGTGAGCTGTTTGTTCCTCTTTCATGGCCATGGGTGAAGACGTTATGTGAAATAAAGCTCTCCTGCTGATCCTGGCTGGGTCCTCTGGGAGACTTCCTCACAGTTCTATACTCTGCCATTATCATGAGTTACTTTTTCCCTTTCTTTCCATCTGCAGAATATGTTAACAGCAAGCCATGCAAACCAACTGAAAATGTTCAAACCTTTGTTTCTGACATATTAAAAAAAAGAGAACTAGTTGAGTGGGTTGTCTATTTAGACATCATAACATCTTAGTTCTTCTCTCTTTTTCTTTTACTAGTAAGGGGCACCTGGATATAGAGTCTTAGTTCTTAAGAGTCTTTTCCAAACAGACTATATCTGTATCACAATTTACACACTCAGTGAACCTTTGAGAATGGGCCTTGGCCATCCTTGTGAATAGTAGAGAATTGTTTGTAGAGATTGGACTGTCCCCAGTCTATGGGATGTTGCAATAAGTACTGAGGTAGGAGATTTTTATGGAACTATTTTTGTATATGTCTGGTTCCTCTTGATTCAGAAGGGGCATTTATTCTAGGGTGAAGAGCACCTTTGCTGTGCCTAAGGACAGTATAGTTCACCATTCTTTAGTTCCAAAGAACATTTTCCAAAATAATGTTCCTTGTATGCTTTTGTTTGAAAACAAGTGTTATGGAGAAGAATATAGATGGGGTGGGATGGAGGTGTGGGGGAGGGAAGTCCAAAATATGAGCAAGTATTTAACTATTATGAATATCATTTTATATATATATATGTATACACATACATATATATATATGTATATACATATTTAAAAGATACCCTCTAATGTTAAATGGGGGAAAACATCTAGTTCTGAATGAGGCAATTGTATTAAATAAACTGATTTCTGTCCAAAAGAACAGTCTAGGTGGACGGCCTATAGTCTAGGTGGAGGGCCTAGATCCACACTCCATTTTAAAGGCTACAAGTATCTGGACTTAGGACAATCCAGTGTGGAAAGGTTAAGTGATCCTCCCAATTTTTAATTTCTGAAAACAAGGATTCAAGACTTTGCTTTGTCAAAGGCCCCCTTATGTGTAAATGCTAAAGTTGAATTCAAATTCAAATTTGTCCAATAGCCAAGTCATATTTGAACCATTATATACATTGTGCTTAAATGAGGTAATGCATGTAAAAAGTCATGCTTGGCCCATAGTCAGAGCTTATTCTAGATTAACTATTACTAATCAGGAAGTATGGCACGACTACTTATTTCTAAACAAAATTCAAGATTAAAAAAAAAAAAAAAGTAAATGTTCCCAAAATACTGATGAGAAATTCTTCTAGGATGTCACTGTAGATGTGCAGATATGAAAAAAGAAATGCAAAAATAAGTTGATTTGTTTAAGTTAAACAAAAGTGAAAACTTTAAAAATTATTTTTACAGCATCTTTATGGTAATCTTTCTTTGAAATTCATTAACTAGCTTTGTGTGCATGCTAAGTCACTTCAGTTGTGTTTGGCTCTTTGTGACCCAATGGACTACCAAATCAGGTTCAGCTGCTCATCACTCCAAAAGTTAATGCTCGAGAGGTAAATGTTGCTAGAAAGGACAGGTGCTTTTAATCAGAATGTCAGCAATCTGGGGGAAACTGTGGACTCAGTGTCCCCAAAAATCACCTCTGAAGATTGTGCTCAACCATGAAAGCTTTTAAAGGGAAATAGGGAAGTCATCTCTATCATTGAGATGGGGCTGGGGCAGTCAAAGCATCACCATCCCCCACTATCTGTGGGTTTCTGTGTAGGCTTGTCATGGGGTGATTTTTCTTTGGATGCTATTTTGTTCATATGATGTGTTCAAGAGATAACTGAAGGGGAAGATACAGAAGAGATCTAGTCAGCTCTTAATGACTTATTCTTCATTTCTATGTCCTTGATAGGTGTGCTAGGGTCAGAGATGAATAGATCCTGGGGGTGCCTGGTTTAAGGTTAATAATGAGTAAAAGGGGTCTCCTGCAGAGAGCACCTTGTACAAAGAGCTCATTCTTGCCCAAAGCTGGATGTATCCACATTCCAATCCCTGGGACTCAAGACTATCACCTCATTAGGAAAAAGGGGTTTTGCAGATGTAACTAAGTTAAGGATTTTGATGAAAGATTATCCTGCACTACCTGGATAGACTCTAAATTCAATGACAAGAGAGATATACAGAAGACACACAGAGGCGATGATGTGAAGAAAAGTGTATAACTTGGAGTGATGTGGTCATGAATCCAGGAAAGTCAGCAGCCAGAAGTTGGCTACTCAGGTGTCAGTGATAAAGAATCTGCCTGGGCATGCAGGAGGCACAGGAGACATGGGTTCAGTCCCTGGGTCGGGAAAATCTCTTAGAGTAGGAAATAGCAACCCACTCCAGTATTCTTGCCTGGAAAATTTCATGGACAGAGGAGCTTGATGGCTATAGTCCATAGAGTCACAAAAGAATGACTTAGAGACTAAACAAAAACAACAAAAAAATACCATCTAAAGTCATCCTAGGAAGTATCAGTTGGCTGCAACATACACATTGCAATATACAGCAAAAGGTTTATAAATTAGTCATTAATCCATTGTGTATTGAATAAATGTCATTAAACATTAATAGTTTGGTAAGTTAGAATTACCAGACATTTCTTCAGAGCCACCAATCAGTGGACTGCAAGTCTGGATGAGAAGTTTAGAGTAGTAACAGTAATAATAATATTCCTACACATCCCTGCATTCCTATGCAGAGAAATTTTATTATCCTTGAGGTATTTTCACATACATCCTCTCATGTTATCACTAATTCAGCTCCCTCATTTTACAATGAGACAACTGAAGTTGTAACAGCTAATTAGAGGGTTCACAAAGCTAATTAATGAAACATAAGGATTACCACAAAGATACTGTAAAACTAATTTTTAAGGAGTAAAGTAATTTAAGTGGCCTACCCTTAAAGTATGGTTTAAGAATGCTGACTATTAGCTCATTAAATTTCTGTACATGTAGCCATGTTTATTACGTAAGCAGCATCTCTTGCTTTTAAACTCTACAAGCAATGGAGAATAGAACTCTTTCTAGAGAGTTATTTTGATTACTGATTTGTTAGGGGAAGCACACTGATTGAAACAGCCTACCCTGGCCAGGCACCATAGTAACCATTTGCATGAGTTGTTTTACAACAGGAGGTCCCTGTAAGGAACACAGAGCTAATAAGCCACCACCAACTGGAAGAGTTCAGGAAAGGTCAAAAGGAGACAGTACATGTCCAACCACCTCCCAGAATCCTTCTCTCTGGTATCCATCTTGGCTAAACAAGGCTGCACCACCAGGAAGGACTCTGAGTCAGAATGACTGGCTAAAGACTACCCATAAACTAATCCCATCACCATAAAACCCAAGACTCCCAGCCATGTGGCAGAGCTGTTCTCCTGGGTTCCCTTATCCTACTGCTCTCCTCCTGGGTGCCCTTTCCCAATAAAATCTCTTGCTTTGTCAGCTCATGTCTCCTTGGACAATTCATTTCCAAGTGTTAAGACAAGAGCCCAGTTTTGGGCCCTGGAAGGGGTCCCTCTTCTTGCAACAGATTGATAGAAAGATATGTGGATCAATTTATTTGTTTACATGAGTATAGGTTTTGAACATTTGCTAAGTATGAACTAGATATGTGATTGTTTGCTTATGTCTTGCTGCATGATCACATGGCCTACAGTGAAAGCTCCTTAAAAAATTTTATCTGTTTTTCTCAGTATTGCAATTCATAGACTCTACAGTGGTACCATGGTATCTATGAATTACAATAATGAGGGAAACATAAAATTTTTCAAGGAGCTTCTACGGTAGGTGATGTGATCGTGCAGAAAGACGCAAGCAAATAATCATGGGTTCAAGGACAGATAAAGTGACCGTAAATGTGTCTGGATGGCCATAAGGCAAGGGAGCATAGCAGTGGAGGTGGTGGGGGGTGGTGGACAAAGTTGCCAGGGGTCCTTGGAGCAGGGCTTCTGGGTAAGGGTAACACAGGTTGAGAACTTATACTAAATGTATGGCGAGAACAGTGGCAAGACCCTGAAGTCTAAACATAAACCATAAGTTTAAATGTAAGCTGCCGTGTTTTGTAATTTTATGTTCATTGAATTGCCCCACTGCATCTACTGCCAGCACCACAGCAAAACAATTTTATCTCGATTCCAAGTATTGATGGGAACTAAATGTTAGAAGGGTGGAAATGGAAGAAGACCACACACCACCAATCTTTGACTGGGATTTGTTTCTTACATTTATTATCTCTGTAGGATAAATGTTATATAATTTGAAATCATGTAATTTTATCTTTCAATTATGTCTGGTGAGAGCTTAGCACTTCTCTCCCCAGCCCTGTCATTGGTTTTCTGTGTTTAAATGGCCTTCCGTTACAGAAACTGTGTTAAATCGCCAGTCAGAATGCCTTCCAAATCCTATTCTAAAGGGCTCTTTGAAATTGTTTTGCTGACTTTTGGTTTATTAAAGAAAATTCGGCTATTTTCATGTGAATTCAAGATCATATTATAGAAAGCATCTAAACAGCAATTTGTCAGAAAACCAATGTTTTCTAAAGGGAAAAATAATGATAGCAGTCAGAGACCAACCTAAATCAGGGAAATTAGGAAGGGAGAATGTTTTTCATTAAGTTTAAAGAGAAGTCATAAACAGATTAGGCTTGTGTGTCATCTGTAGATCCAAGAGCGCTTAAGTACTGTTAATAAAAGTTTCATCATTCAATTTCTTCCTCTCATTTTTTCCTTCCTTCCTTCCTTTCTCCTTCCCTCCCTCCATCTTTCTTTCTTTTTTCTTCTTAACATTCATTCACTGAGACATTCTATTACTAGGGGCACACTGTTGGAATATTAAATCTGATACAAGGCCCGTTAAAAACAATTGGTTCACCAGGATGTGTTTGAAATATAAATAACTGTTGGACTAATGCTTTATGGTTAAAATGGTTCCAAGACTAGACTCATGTCTAGTTTGGTTTTCCATATTGGTATTTAAAACATATCAGTCAGGCAGTTCAGGCCCTCAGTCATGTCTTCTTTGCAACATCATGGAGTGTAGCACTCTAGACTTCCTTGTCCTTCACCGTCTACTGGAGCTTGCTCAAACTCATGTGCATCGAGTCGGTGATGCCATCCTACCATCCCATCCTCTGTCGTCCCCTTTTCTTCCTGCCTTCAAACTTTTCCAGAATCAGGATCTTTTCTAATGAGTTGGTTCTTCACAACAAGTGGCCAAAGTATTGTAGCTTCAGTTTCAGCATCAGTCCTTCCAATGAATATTCAGGGATGATTTACTTTAGAATTGACAGGCTTGATTTCCTTGTAGTCCAAGGGATTCTCAAGAGTCTTCTCCAACACCATGTTTGAAAGCATCAATTATTTGTTCCTCAGCCTTCTTTATGGTCCAGCTCTCACATCCATACATGACTACTGGAAAAACCATGGCCTTAACTGTACAAATCTTTGATGGCAAAATAATGTCTCTGCTTTTGAATATACTGTTTATTTTGGTCATAGCTTTTCTTCCAAGGAGCAAGCATCTTTTTAATTTCATAGCTTCAGTCACCATCTGCAGTGATTTTGGAACCCCCCAAAATAAAGTCTGTCACTGTTTCCACTGTTTCTCCCTCTATTTGCCATGAAGTAATATGCCATGATCTTAGTTTATTGAATGTTGAGTTTTAAGCCACTTTTCTACTCGCCTCTTTCATCTTCATGAAGAAGCTTTTCAGTTCCTCTTCACTTTCTGCCATAAGGATGGTGTCATCCTCATATCTAAAGTTATTGATATTTCTCCTGGCTACTTTGGTTCCAGCTTGTGCTTCATCCAGCCCAGCATTTCGCATGCTGTACTCTGCATATAAGTTAAACAAGCAAGGTGACAGTAAACAGTCTTGTCGAACTCCTTTCCAAATTTTGAACCAGTCCATTGCTCCATGTCTGGTTCTAACTGTTGCTTCTTGACCTGCATAAGGGTTTCTCACGGGGCAGGTAAGGTCATCTGGTATACCCATCTCTTTGAGAATTTTCCATAGTTGCTGTGATCCACACAAGTTAAAGGCTTTAGTGTAGTTAATGAAGAATAAGTAGTTGTTTTTTTCTGGAATTCTCCCAATTTTTCCACGATCCAACAGATATTGGCAATTTGATTTCTGGTTCCTGTGCCTTTTCTAAATCCAACTTGAACATCTGGAAGTTCTCGATTCATGTAAACAGAATTTTATTTTCACCACTCTGGAGGCCGGTAGTCCAAGAGCAAGGTTCCTTCTAAGGCATCTTCTCTTGGCTTGTATCTGGCTTACATTTCACTGTCAAGCTCACATGACCTCTTCTTTGTGTGCATACTGAAGAAAAAAGTGTGAGCATGCTCTTTGGTGTACTCTTTTCATAGGATATTATATCACGAGTTTTAACATCTAACACTGATTACTCGCCAAAGGTCTCATCTGCCAATATTATCACATTGTTGGTATGGTTTCAACATATGTATTCTGAAGAGGGACACACTTTCAGTTCTTCACACACTAGATATTTTCATAACAGTCTATAAATTTGAGAATGGAATTCTTTGGCCACCTGATGCAATGAGCTGACTCATTGGAAAAGACCTTGAGGCTGGGAAAGATTGAAGACAAAAGAAGGGGGTTGCAGAGGATGAGATGGCTTAGGCTCACAGACTCAATGGACATGAATTTGAGCAAACTGTGGGAGATAGTGAAGGACAGGGATTCGTGGCATGCTGCAGTCTATGAGGTCACAAAGAATCGGACATGACTTAATGAGTGAAAACAGCAACAAAATTCTCAGTGAAGAGGTTGAGACAAAGATTTACTTCATTTGAACTCTAGAAGAAACTGTTTATAATGACACCACAGAAATACAAAAGCACTTACAGCTCCTTATTGCAATACCGAGCAAACCAATGCATGTGTCTATATTCTTGGGCCTCTGTGTGGATAGGTAGAAGATAGACCTTTCTAAAGAATTTGTTGCCAAAGCTCCATTAATTAATAAATACTTAATAGTGCACATGCAGCTTTTATTTAAATGAATCAATATACTTTATTCTTAACTCAAGTCCCCGTTTTGTTCAGATTTCCTTAGTTTTTATCTAATAATCTTCTGTTCTGCAATATCATCCAAGACATTACATTTTTTCACATCTTATATTATTCTTGACAGACAGTCTCTCAGACTTAGTTTTCTGATGCCCTTGACTGTTTTGAGGACTAGCCTGGTATTATGAAGAATGCTGCTCCATTTGGATATGTCTGATGTTTTTCCTTTATGGTGAGTTGGGCTTATGTAAGTTTTTGGAGAAAAATACCACTGAGGGGATGTGCCCGGCCCATCACAGTACTTCAAGGCACACATGTCAAGGTGACTCATCACTGCTGGTGGAGCCCTGTCACACACAGCTATAAAGGGATTCAGGATGAATTTGCTCTGTCATGTCACTTAGTATCATTCCTCTCTTGGGGGAAATATGACCGAATTGGGCCTCTGGAAGAACCAACCTACAAAGGAAAGATGTGAAAGCATTCATAGCATCTGTAGAAACAGTGGGTGAGAAAGTGAATGGTGTGTATGATAGGCAGCTTCTGAGATGGCTCTCAGAGGTCCCAGTCTCTTGGTGTTTATGTCCCTCGAGAGTGAACAGGATTCAGAGACTTGTTTTTAAGGACTAGGATATAACAAAAGTGGTGAGATGTCACTTCAGAGGTTAGGTTAGAGTAAGGCCCATGAGCATGTATAACTTGTTAATAATTTATCTGATTTCTTCCTGGCTCACATCTAGATGAATCAGTTCAGGAGGAGGGTAAGCATTCTTCAGCATGTAGGAAAGCTTTATTTCTCTATCTCAGCGAGTACAGAAATGGTTAGGTCACACTCATTACTCTCCACCTACTGATGTGCATTTAGTCATATGCACATGTATCCACACGGGTGCACACACATACCCACACCTCTTACTATAATGAAAGTTGAAAATTCTCAGAATATTCAAGTAATGTTCTGCTCAACAGCATATATATCTAACATATTCTAGGAGGAAGTGGGTAGAAGTAGTCAACGGCCATCTCCATTATATAAGGGCAGCAACAGGCATGTAAGGCCTCCAGTGGAAAAGACTAGTAGAACGTGATCTAAGCAGAAAATAATATCTATGGCTTTTCTTCCCTGGCAGCTCAGTGGTAAAGAATCCACCTGCCAATGCAGGAGATAGGTTTAATCCCTGGTTCAGGAAGATCTCCTGGAGAAGGGGATGACAACCCACTCCAGTATTTGTGCCTGGAAAATCTCATGGACAGAAGAGCCTGGTATGCTACAGTCCATGGGGTTGCAAAGAGTTGGACATGACTGAACAACTGAGCATATGTGCACATTTTGTTAATAGCACTAGAAAATAAAGCTTGGAAATTGTCCTTAATGACGTAAAGTGTTATGTTTCACTATTAAAAGTAGAAGCAGTACCTACGTTCCTACTGTGTGGCACCTGAAAAAGTTATTCAACTTCCATAGTGTCGCATTAGAGAAAAGCAATCATACTTCCAAAAGGCTGATTTTCTTAATTCTGGGATTCACAGCAACCTGAGCTGAAATTATTTAGAGATACTATAAAAATCAAAGTTGGGCATCTGTTTATATCATATCTAAAGTTACTCTATATCCTGCAACTTCTTTTTTTAGATTATAAAATTTATCAATATGATATATGATATTTGGAGTTTCGCAATGAATGATTCAAAGAAGAAAATTTCACAGACAAAACTCTTAATCTGGACTTTCCTTCCTTCCTGCTTCCCTTCCTTCTGTTTTCTTCCTTCTGTCTTTCTTTCAGTGGAACTGTAATCATACTTTTGATTTCTGAATATTTTTTACATTAAGGTTTTTACATGCAGGGCATAAAATGTCACTAAAAGGCAATTTAATTTAGCAAGCAGGCATAAAAGAGCATGTTGTTGGCATTATTCAAGATGGAAAGATGTACAATCATTCTCAGGATGACTACCATTTAAATGGAGAGAAAAAGTAAGAGTGCATACAATAATAAGTATATGACTGAGTGCCAAAATAGAACTCCTGAGCATTTATAGACAGTTGGTATTTTTCCCAGTAGTGGAAATCAGGAAAGGATTAGTTTTTTATGTGCTGCAATTTGAGATGGGTAAACTAAATGAAGAGCATTTACTATTCCAACAGCTTTGAAGGAGGGGGCACTCTTAGTCAAAGCTAAGAGTGTGAATTTAAGCATACAGGATTTGGAAAGTCACTTAATGTTAGGTAGGAATCTGTCTGAATGGTAGGTGCCAGGCCAAGAAAGATCATGTGTGCCACATGCAGTGTGTAGAATCTATCTGAGTGTACTGAGTTACAGAAAGATAACAACGGTAGCAATGTTAAAGATGGATCAAAGGATGAAAGGTCAGAAATCAGTTAAGAGCTTATTGTCGTGTGTGTGTGTGTGTGTGTGTGTGTGTGTGTGTGTGTGCGTGTGCGCGTGCACTCAGTCACTCAGTCGCATCCGACTCTTTGTAGCCCCATGGATTGTCACCAGCCAGGCTCCTCTGCCCATAGAATTTCCCAGGCAAGAATACTGGAGTGGGTTGCCATTTCCTCCTCCAGGGGATCTTCCTAATCCAAGAATCAAACCTCCGTCTTTTGCATATCCTGCATTGGCAGGCTCATTCTTTACCGCTAGTACAACTTGGGAAACCCTTACTGTGATATACCTTTCAAGAACTGATAAAAGAAAACCTAGACTAAAGCAATGAATGGAGAAATAGAGAGTGAATAGAATAATGGATTTGGGAGACAATGAGGAAATAGAATAACAATGATTATGAGTTATATCTAAATTGAAAAAATGTGGGATATGTTGAAGTACCTACAGAATTTTCACATGGGATTATTGCAGTGGATTTATTCCTTTTTGCCTCTTAAATTATAGAAAGAAATATAGGCTAAAACATATAAATGTGGTTGTCATCACCATATCACCTGGGTAGTAGATCACTAATGGGTAGTCATAGAAGATGACTGGAAATGGAGCCTTAAAGGAGAATTTGAAAAGATAGGAAAAATCTCCTATGTGGCAGATTTTTTTTAAACTAATTGGGCTCAGGAGCAGAGGGACAGAAGAGCCAGAATCATACAATATCATGGAATTCAGGAAAAAAAAAAATAATGTTTTAAGACAGAACAAGGAATCAGTAACATAAAATGCTGTAGAAAGAACAAGGAGGAGCATTACTGACAAAATATTGTTAAGTTAGATCAGAGGTGACTCTCAAGTCATTACTTTCAGTGGGTGAGATGGTAATGAGAAAGGTGCAATGGAGAATCAAATGACAAGAGCTTACAAAGTACTTGGTTAAAATTGAAGCAGGGAGTACGGGCTTATTTCACCAAGCTTACAAGTAAAAAAGAGGGCCAAAGAGAAGACGCATATGAACATTTGAGCATGTTAATAGGTAAAGAGCATAAATTCAGCAAGAAGACTGGCAGAATGTATGTCCGATAAAGCAATACATTGTTCTAGGCAAGAAGGTGTTAAATAGAAATTTGTAGATGTTTTAACCTCAGCATTTATGAAAGGGATAATCTTCCTCTGAGGAAGTTAGAATGAAGAAGGAAAAACATGCAAAAATATAAAGACACTCTTAGGAGAACAAGGAAGTTGAGAGATCACATGCCAGGTGGTCTTGATCATTTCAGTGACTTGTCAATGAGATCATCTGTTCATCAGTTAAAATTTATGATTCCAGGGAGTGTTAGGAACTTCAAGACGTTGAAGAAGGTTTGGATCTGTTGCTATAGGGAGTGAAATACAGTGAAAAGCAGTTTGAATCACTTGCATTTCTAATGAAATCAGTAAGTTGAAAGGTTTTCCCCCCCTCTAGCCAGACACTTTTGCACAGACGAGTGGAGAAAACAGATAATGAGGATTTTCCAGGGCTAGGATTGGGGAAAATAAGTGTGAACCCTGCAGGAAGCATTGCAGATGACACTGAAAGAACCTTCTCAAACTGTTTTAACAAGAAGTCACCAACTGAGTTGAAAGAAAATTGAAATTAGAGGGGAATGATGAACTACTATAACATGGAGAGATTTGTACAATAAAGATATAAATTAGATTCTGTGTGCATTGTGGGGTAGCATGTGAATTCAGGGTGAAGCAGTGGTCAGAATCTGACAGCTTGAGTAGAAGCAGTTAAAGGGATGACAGAATAGGGTGTGGATATGTCAAAAAATGGTTGTGTTGGCACAGAGGTGGAGGTCACTGGGGTTCAATAATTTTAAGACGTGTGAGGCCACAGGGTGAGAATGATGACAGGGAAAGGGAGAGATTGAAGTTGTGAACCAGGTGATGAAGCCAGTGGAAAAAAGATTTCATGAGAATTCATCATGCCCCCTGCAAAAGAGGAGATTAGTTATTTAATTATTAGGTTAGCTATTTCACTATTTCATTATTTTTGTTTAAGTGATGCTGCTTTTGTGGGGATTATTAACAAAAGTCAGGGCCAGTTTTGGTCAGAGTCCACAAGTTTTATAGAAACTTAGACACAGTCAATATGTGTTATGGAAACATAAGATCATAAATAGAAGCATAATGACTACCAGTACAATCTGGACTGGAGTGCTGGGTCCATGGGACCTCACTTTTAGATGGACATGATCCTTGAAAAATATCCAGTACAGAGCAAACAAAATGGCAGAGAGGACTTGAAACCCTTACTGTATCAGAGATGCCATCTTCTCGGAAGAAAGAGAATCAAGGGGGATGTATTTCTTGAATTTAATCTTCATGTAAAAATGAAATCAGATTTAATAATTTAACTATGATTCTGGAGGCTGGAATTAGGATCAATGGATGAAAGACATTGGTACAGGTACACAGCCCTGGAATTGGAGACCCCTGATCCAGAGGACATTCCTACATTAGATACACAGTTGAGCTGCTCAAGCTGTAGTCCCTTTTTGTACTAAGACTTTTGTCATATATTCTGGTTCTAAAAGGAATTCTCTCCTTCCTGGGTTTAAATTTATGTTTTAAAAATTTTAGTCCTCTCTTCTGCAAATGAAAAAGTCCATTGGATTTTTATTCTTCTTATGAAGTTTTTAGTTTTGTAAGATTTTTTTCATATAGCATCACACCGAGTTTCATTAACATAGTGTTGACTTCAGAAGTAGTCACAACCTAGAAGTTGTTCAGTTCAGTTCAGTCGCTCAGTCATGTCTGACATTCTGTGACCCCATGAACCAGAGCACGCCAGGGCTCCCTGTCCATCACCAACTCCCAGAGTCTACCCAACCCCACGTCCATCGAGTCAGTGATGCCATCCAACCATCTCATCCTCTGTCGTCCCCTTCTCCTCCTGCCCTCAATCTTTCCCAGCGTCAGGGTCTTTTCCAATGAGTCAGCTCTTCTCATCAGGTGGCCAAAGTATCGAAGTTTCAGCTTCAACATCAGTACTTCCAATGAACACCCAGGACTGATCTCCTGTAGGATGGACTGGCTGGACCTCCTTGCAGTCCAAGGAATTCTCAAGAGCCTTCTCCAACACCACAGTTCAAAAGCATCAAAGCTTCTGCACTCAGCTTTCTTTAGAGTCCAACTCTCACATCCATACATGACCACTGGAGAAATCATAGCCTTGACTAGATGGACTTTTGTTGACAAAGTAATGTCTCTGTTTTTAATATGCTGTTTAGGTTGGTCATAACTTTCCTTCCAAGGAGTAAGCGTCTTTCAATTTCATGGCTGCAATCACCATCCACAGTGATTTTGGAGCCCCCCTAAAGTAAAATCTGCCACTGTTCCCACTGTTTCCCCATCTATTTGCCATGGAGTGAGGGGGCAGGATGCCATGTTCTTAGTTTTCTGAATGTTGAGCTTTAAGTCAACTTTTTCACTCTCCTCTTTCACTTTCATCAGGAGGCTCTTTAGTTCTTCTTCACTTTCTGCCATAAGGGTGGCGTCATCTGCATATCTGAGGTTACTGATATTTCTCCTGGCAGTCTTGATTCCAGTTCTGCTTCTTCCAGCCCAGTGTTTCTCATGATGTACTCTGCATAGATGTTAAATAAGCAGAGTGACACTATATAGCCTTGAAGTACTCTTTTTCCTATTTGGAACCAGTCTGTTGTTCCATGTCCAGATCTAACTGTTGTTTCCTGATCTGCATGCAGGTGTCTCAAGAGGCAGGTCAGGTGGTCTTGTATTCCCATCCCTTTCAGAATTTTCCACAGTTTATTGTGATCCGCACAGTCAAAGGATTTGGCATAGTCAATAAAGCAGAAATAGATGTTTTTCTGGAACTCTCTTGCTTTTTTGATGATCCAGCAGATATTGGCGATTTGATCTCTGGTTCCTCTGCCTTTTCTAAAACCAGCTTGAACATCTGGAATTTCATGGTTCACATATTGCTGAAGCCTGGCTTGGGGAATTTTGAGCATTACTTTACTAGCATATGAGATGAGTGCAGTTGTGCAGTAGTTTGAGCATTCTTTGGCATTGCCTTTCTTTGGGATTGGAATGAAAACTGACCTTTTCCAGTCCTGTGGCCACTGCTGAGTTTTCCAAATTTGCTGGCATATTTTGTGTAGCACTTTCACAGCATCATCTTTCAGGATTTGAAAGAGCTCAACTGGAATTCCATCACCTCCAATAGCTTTGATTGTAGTGATGCTTTCTAAGGCCCACTTGACTTCATATTCCAGTATGTCTGGGTCTAGGTGAGTGATCACACCATCATGATTATCTGGGTCGTGAAGATCTTTTTTGAACAGTTCTTCTGTGTATTCTTGCCACCTCTTCTTTTTTTAAAATTTAAATGTATTTATTTTAATTGGAGGCTAATTACTTTACAATATTGTATTGGTTTTGCCACACATCAACATGAATCCACCACGGGTGTATACATGTTCCCCATCCTGAACCCCCCTCCCACCTCCCTCCCCATACCATCTCTCTGCATCATCCCAGTGCAACCCCCCAAGCATCCTGTATCCTGCATGGAACCTGGACTGTTGACTCATTTCTTATATGATATTATACATGTTTCAATGTCATTCTCCCAAAACATCCCACCCTCTCCCTCTCCCACAGAGTCAAAAAGACTGTTCTATACATCTGTGTCTCTTTTGCTGGTCACACATACAGGGTTATCGTTACCATCTTTCTAAATTCCATATATATGCGTTAGTATACTGTATTGGTGTTTTTCTTTCTGGCTTACTTCTCTCTGTATAATCGGCTCCATTTTCATCCACCTCATTAGAACTGATTCAAATGTATTCTTTTTAATGGCTGAGTAATACTTCATTGTGTATATGTACCACTGCTTTCTTATCCATTCATCTGCTGATGGACATCTAGGTTGCTTCCATGTCCTGGCTGTTATAAACAGTGCTGCGATGAACATTGGGGTACATGTGTCTCTTTCAATTCTGGTTTTCTCAGTGTGTATGCCCAGCAGTGGGATTGCTGGGTCACAAGGCAGTTCTATTTGCAGTTTTTTAAGGAATCTCCACACTGTTCTCCATAGTGGCTGTACTAGTTTGCATTCCCACCAACAGTGTAAGAGGCTTCCCTTTTCTCCACACCCTCTCCAGCATTTATTGCTTGTAGACTTTTGGATCGCAGCCATTCTGACTGGCATGAAATGGTACCTCATTGTGGTTTTGATTTGCATTTCTCTGATGAGTGATGTTGAGCATCTTTTCAGGTGTTTGTTAGCCATCTGGTATGTCTTCTTTGGAGAAATGTCTATTTAGTTCTTTGGCCCATTTTTTGATTGGGTCTTTTATTTTTCTGGAATTGAGCTGCAGGAGTTGATTGTATATTTTTAAGATTAGTTGTTTGTCAGTTGCTTCATTTGCTATTATTTTCTTCCATTCCAAACGCTGTCTTTTCACCTTGCTTATAGTTTCCTTTGTTGTGCAGAAGCTTTTAATTTTAATTAGGTCCTATTTGTTTATTTTTGCTTTTATTTCCAGAATTCTGGGAGGTGGGTCATAGAGAATCCTGCTGTGATTTATGTTGGATAGTGTTTTGCCTATGTTCTCCTCTAGGAGTTTTATAGTTTCTGGTCTTACATTTAGATCTTTAATCCATTTTGAGTTTATTTTTGTGAATGGTGTTAGAAAGTGTTCTAGTTTCATTCTTTTACAAGTGGTTGACCATTTTTCCCAGCACCACTTGTTAAAGAGATTGTTTTTTTCTCTATTTCGTGTTGTCTCCTTTGTCAAAGATCAGGTGTCCATAGGTGCGTGGATTTATTTCTGGGCTTTCTATTTTGTTCTGTTGGTCTATATTTCTGTCTTTGTGCCAGTATCATACTGTCTTGATGACTGTGGTTTTGTAGTAGAGCCTGAAGTCAGCATATTAAGTCAACACACAGAAATCCCTTGCATTCTTATACACTAATAATGAGAAAATAGAGAGAGAAATTAAGGAAAAAATTCCATTCACCATTGCAATGAAAAGAATAAAATACTTAGGCATATATCTACCTAAAGAAACTAAAGACCTATATATAGAAAATTTGCCACCTCTTCTTAATATCTTCTGCTTCTATTAGGTCCCTACCATTTCTGTCCTTTATTGAGCACATCTTTGCATGAAATGTTCCCTTGGTATCTCTCATTTTCTTGAAGATATCTCCAGTCTTTCCCATTCTATTGTTTTCCTTTAATTTTTTCCATTGATCACTGAAGAAGGCTTTCTTATGTCTCCTTGCTGTTCTTTGGAACTCTACATTCAAATGGGTATATCTTTCCTTTTCTCCTTTGCTTTTTGGCTTCTCTTCACAGCTATTTGTAAAGCCTCCTCAGACAGCCATTTTGCTTTTTCACATTTCTTTTTTTTGAGGATGGTTCTGATCCCTGTCTCCTGAGAGTTATGTCTTATTTCACAAGAAGTTTTTAGAAATTCAAGCCAAGGAGATAACATCTCAAGTAATAGGAAGAGAAGTGTCCTATAGGTGGGAGAGGAATGTGAGGAGTCAGGTTATACACATGTTTGCAACAAGGAGCAGGTAGTCTGAACATCAAAAGACTATTGCTAATTAAGGAAAAGTAGATATCTCAAGGTAAGGAATTTAGCATTTTTCTATTTATGGGAAAATGTAAGTCTGGGCTTACTGAAAGCATTTTTTTTATATGCATCTCAGCTATCTTTGGCCAGTGCTCACTGTGGGGAGTGGGTGGTGGCTGCCAGTTAGCCCTCATTGTTCTTTCTGGGTGCCTCTTGGGCTCAGAAATTCACATTCAGAGGGCCAGAATCACAGACATCTGTGACATCCTTGTTTATTGATGTAGAAAGAAATACTCCATTTCACAATAGTAAGAACTTTGATGTTACTGTTTTGAAAATAAATTTTTGTGTGTCATGAAAGTTTTAACTGAAACACTGTTTTAACAGTGCTTTGAAAGCAGCAAAAACAATAATATCTGCAAATCCCTACAGCATTCTGCTTCCTCCCTGCATCATAGCCTTTTCTGATTATTCAGTGATGAATCTGGGACTTCTGTGAGATGTCTTTTTTTCCTATTGACTAAGGATTTTACTAAGTATTTTTTAGTAAGCATTAATTTTAACTGGCCAGTAAGATAGTTCTTTGTTATAAGTGGTGTAGAGAAAGAATTCTTGCTATCTTGCTTTTGTATTGCTTTTGTTTTAAACCCTCTATTTTTCAGGCAAATTCACTGTCTCTTTTTTTTTTTATTACTTAGCTTTGTCTAAGGTCTTGGAGTTTTTCCTTTTCAGACAACTCAAGCTTTAATTCACTTTTAGACACTTGCTGAGAGTAAAAGACAGTGAATCATTTATCAACAGAGAAAAGAAATTGATAAAAAATGGTAATAATTATCTGCATGTTTACTATGTTCAGAAAGCACATTCTTTGATCTTTTTTCCCCCTCTCCAAATGGAAAGAACTTTTAATTAGCATAAATATGACACAGATCCCATGGAAATGAATAGAGCTTTGAGTGTACAAGTCTCTCTCATGCCCTGATATTGTTTTGTGTATGTACAATAACTGGGCTTTATAAAAATCTCTCCTGTCAGCGATGGTACATCACAATTTACAATGTCTCCATTCCAAAGGGATTTTTATCACTACTTAGAAAAGTAGCTGATTTACAGCAAGTGGTGACAAGCAAGAAATCATGATTTTTATAGTGGAAAAAAATGGTAGTTTATTGTCTCCCCTTTTAAATTGGGGGAATATGTGCTATTTGTGATGAATAATATACTTGGCAACCAAGCTGAAGCCTTGTACCTCAGGTTGTCTTTTGTCTACTGGCAACTGTATTATGGACAAAACCAAATGAAAAAAATTCTTAAAGATTGTTTCTCCTAGATTTGCAAATACTTTTCTGTATGAAGCTCAGTTATAACAGTGATGCAGAACAGTTATACTTTTGTGTGTTTAATAACCTCAGTCTCTGCTCATCACTCTTTAAATTTACCACTTGCCCCGCTGTCTGTCATTTCATTACTGTTCCCATTACACGTCTCTACATTTTATATTTGTTCTTTTATCAAATGAATCTAACCTCTGCTTGCAACTATGAAAAAAATACCAGCATAAATCTGTCAGTAGCACGGAAAGCTTTTTTCAAGTTTTGAAAAAGAACATTAATTTTAAAAAGTTGCTGCCTTTACTAACACTTACAAAGATCCTTGGAAATTTAAGCCAATTTCTAGTTTGTTTATAAATTATATTTTCCCTGGAGTGAAACATCTTCTTATGATTTCTGTTTTTCTTATGTGACTTTTTGGATATACAACAGGATTGCCTCCTTTCACTAATTCGCTTTTCCAGACTTCCTCTTTTATATCCTTCCCTTGGGTCCTTTGAACTCCAGTTTCTTGGGGCTCCTGACTCTCCATCTAGTGGTTGGCTGTCTTCACCTAGGTGTCTTTCTTCACAGAATCCTTTTTCATGAGCATCTGTTCCTTAAATGTACTTTCCCATAGCATATTCAGCCTATAAGAGCTATGTTCAATACATGTTATCTCTTTTGTAATGCTATTTCAGCTAGAGATCCTCTTCTGGCCCCATGGTTTATGACACTCTCACTAATAAGCCTTTAAAATGTGAAAATGTGGGTGATCCTTTCCAACCTCCTACAGCTGTGTTTCTTTTCCCTTCTTTGTTAATTCTTGTCTTCATTATAAACCAATTATCATATCCATTATTGTATAAATGCTGAGAACTTTGTGGAGGTCACTGATTGAAAGGGAGGAAAGACTTTTGTATGGTCAGTCCCTATATGGTAGGAGACATATGAGCAATCCTGCCTAGTGACTTTGGCAGATGTACTGAATAACATGGAAATGTATTGCTTTTTCATTGATGAGATGTGTTTCATTATTATTTGAAGACTAATAAAATCATATGTGTGTGTTTGTTCAGTCACTTAGTCATGTCCAACTCTGTGACCGCATGGATTGTAGAGTGCCAGATTCCTTTGTCCATGGCATTCCACCTGAGAATATTAGAGTGGCTTGCCATTTTCTTCTCCAGTGAGTCTTCCTGCCCCAGGAATCGTACCAGCCTATCTTGAGTCTCCTGCATTGGCAGGCAGAATCTTTACCAATGCACCACCTGGAAAATGAAACCATGCAAAACAAAAAAATTGTGAAGTCGGCCTATTGTATTTTTCTCTATTAATAACACTTTTTTTTCCTTTGTTAGGGAGAGAAATGATTGGGAATAAACCATATCATGATACAATAGGTGAAAAATAAACTATGATGAAAGGAAATGTGCTTTGTGCCAGTCTCAGCCTATCAGTAACCAAAGTTGTATTGGATTGGCCTCTGTGGTTCTTATTATGATTGCAGCATCCCCTTTAGCAATGACCACCAGGAAACTTTGCAAAGATAAAGTTTTATTACTCACAGGACCTGGGGGCTTCCCTGATAGCTCAGTTGGTAAAGAATCTGCCTGCAATGCAGGAAACCCCAGTTTGATTCCTGGCTCATGAAGATCCACTGGAGAAGGGATAGGCTACCTATTCCAGTGCTCTTGATCTTCCCTTGCTATACCAGGAAGTTGTTTTTTGAGGAAACTGAAGGTTAGGGACTTAGGGTTTCTGAACTCACTCTTTATTGGCTAATTTAAAACATAAGAACTGGCATAAAATTTGGGAAGAGGTAAAAACCAATAGCCCAAATCAATCTAGATCTCTAAAACAAAGCCTGGGGTTGGGAGGCAGCCTAATTCTTTATCTAGTCAAGTTTCTGGAAAAATTACTTGAGCTAACCATCTTTGAACTGGGTGCTTCTCTGAAATAGATGCTTAAGCAATCAAAGCTTAAGTCAGGCACTTGAATTATGAGAAGGGGGAAAAAAGAAACATTGTAAGGTATTATATTATCCACTTGTATTGTTCTACTTCTGTCTAATCCTTTCAGAGTTCTAGAAACACCATACATGTGGCCATGAACAAAGTTGAAAGGAGGTTTAATTTGTTTTGCTGTTCAAGAGCTTTGTGAGAGAAAACAGAGATGCCTCCATTCAAGGCAGAATTGATTTGAGCCAGCTTATAGTATTGACATGTCCTTCTATCATGCTAAAATTTACCAATTATTACCCTCACACGGAAATTAAAATTTGAAAATTCTCTGATGCATGTTAGGTTGTTAAAGTTGATCTCTTCTTCAGTAGCTGTGCTAATAGTTTAATACCATCATGCTTTTCAACTACAGAGGGGATAACCATAAAAATATTACCATTTTTTGAGTTCTATTATGTATCTCCCAACTTTTATTCCTCTTTCACTTTTGCACCAACTCTGAAAAATAGGCATTGTTGTCTCCCTTTGTAGCTAAAAAAATAATCAAGACTTAGGGTGGATATATAACATGCCCAAGACTACATGGTTAGAGAGTGACAGACACAAACTGAAAACCCAAGAATGTCTAATTTCCAATCATAAGCTTGGTGCATTCATTTGTACCACAGTACCTCTCATAGGAAAATATATCTGCTCAATGTCCTGAGACTTGAGCTAATCTTGTAGGAGAATATAGGTCAAGTGCAGTTTACTCAGCAAAGTAAATATTTTGTTTTCCCCTAATCAAGCTCCCAAGGCTTGTCTGTAAAACCAGACATTCTCTTAGACCTGTTACACAGGTCTGTGTAGTAGAATGTATCCTGGATCTAGTATGATCTTGTTTTCTTTTAACTGGAGTATAACCATGTTACAAGTTTAAACCAGATTCTTTAAATTTTGCCTGGTAGGTATTTTGATTTCTAGTAAGAGAGAGTAGAGCTCATGTTATGATCACACTGCTAAGTCACTTCAGTCGTGTCCGACTCTGTGTGACTCCATAGACGGCAGCCCACCAGGCTCCCCCATCCCTGGGATTCTCCAGGCAAGAACACTGGAGTGGGTTGCCATTTCCTTCTCCAGTGCAGGAAAGTGAAAAGTGAAAGTGAAGTCGCTCAGTCGTGTCCGACTTTTAGAGACCCCATGGACTACAACCTACCAGACTCCTCCATCCATGGGATTTTCCAGGCAAGGGTACTGGAGTGGGGTGCCATTGCCTTCTCTGACCACACTACTGACTTGTAACAATTTGAACAGTCAATCTTTATATTAGCTTACAATGTACTTGTCACTTTCTAAATTTCTAAGTCGTGCTACACAAAAAGCTTTGGTCTAAATTGGATATAAAGTTGTTTGAAAATAAGCTTCTTAATATAATTTTTTTTAAATTTAAGTATAAACACATACAATACATACATCAAAAATTCGTGGGTAGGACAAAGAAATATTTAAGGTCACATTGAATTTTTTAATAAAATGATCTAACTTGAAGAATATGAAGAATGTTAAAATAAAAAAGTAAAAACTTTTATTTATTACAGTAACTGTCACTACTCATACACTTTTAAACAATCTGATATTGGGGGACTTTTTAAGAAAAAAATGGTAAGATATTTCAAATGCTATATCAATGACTTATTAACATTGAAAAAAGTATTAAAATCTTAGAATCTGACATTGATGCCTTTATGATCATCTAAAGGAAAATTCATGTCAGCAGTAAGATGCTTCTTCATTAGGAATTCAGAATATATTTTCTCTATGGAATTTTTTATTTCTTATTTTCCTCATCTAGAATCATAACCTTAAAATATCTCTCAGTTTTGCATTTAGTAAACAATTGAAGCAGCCTATCTTTTCTATATGTCTTTCAGTCCAATATTCAACCTCATTGTAACCTGGCTCATTACCAAAATATTAGAAATATCAGACTTATAGAATAACATGTTATATGCTTGGTACTAATCTGCTTCCTGCTTATTTCCTACTAATTATTTGCCACATTTTGTGTCATTTTATTCATGTGGTGAAATTGCTGGTGTGTTTTACCAAAAAATGACTCAGGATGCAGTCAATGGATTTGGTGCATAATCCCAGTTCACTTACTAATTTATCTAACTAATGCAAGCTTTGACATTCTGATGTAAAAATGAGGAGATTGCAGTAAATGACTGCTATGCTCCCTTTGAGTTTGAAAGCTTTTGACTCTGAAGTCATATGATAATGATAAACAAAAATTCAGGGAATTTGGTTGGGTGTGGTTGGATAACATTACATTTTGGCATCTTCCATAATGTATCAGGGTGTTTCATTTTCGTTAACATCTTAATAGGGAACACGTAATTTATTCGTGAACATAAGCATTACTAATAAATGATACTTTAAAAATGCTGGCATAAGCACTGAGAAATTAGTCAAAGGACTTTGAAATTAGGAGAAGTAACAAATGTTGGCTTTTTAAAAGAGATAAATAAAATTTTGTGCATCTAAAGAACAAAAATAATAATCCAAACCAGATCATAGGAGAAGATCTGGAAAACATTATTGAATATAGGAGTGTAAAAGTAAAAAGAAAGAGCAGAGTGCTTATGAACTGTGGTCAAATATTCTAAGACAAAGTTACCATGATTTTAGATCAGAAAGACAGCTAGTTAATAAACCTGCCAGATTTTATAACCTATAACCTCTGTGATTTAAAGTCCTTGGAAGACAGATATAAGATATGTAAACAGATAATAGAAAATGCTGGCTTTTAAGGGTTATTAATTGTAAGATTCTCAGATACCTACATACATTTTTCCTAACACATGATTATAGCAGCTAAACATTCCTGAGGGGTTGAAGAAGCACTATGTGCCAAGTTCATTATGTGTATTCCCTCATCCAGTTCTGCCAAACTTCACATGAGAGTTTTGCTATTATCGACATTTTACAGATGAAGTAACTGAAGCTATGCAGTCAGTAAAAGTGCTGGAGACAGGATTTGAACCCAGACAGGATTACTCCAGAGCCCTTACTTTTAAGCACTTTGTCTATGATACTTTGCTTGTTGTGTTTGTATTTCATAATTATCCTACATGGGTGAATAGAATCAGAATTGGTCAGCTTTGAACAAATTTGGCAAAGCAGGGCTTTCTTCTAGAGTGACTTTGATGGACCACTCAGAGATAACATATTTCCATTTGAGTTTTAAACTAAGGATCAAAAAATCAATGAAGGTGAATTGTGTTTCTCATGAGTGGGTCAAAAGCTTTGTACTTTGTGATGATATTTTCTATTTCTGATCAAGATGGAAAATCTAGTTAATTTTTCAGTTATTAACAGCTGGATACAGAATAGTGTCTCACTCAATGGCTTAATAGTCCCAGAAGATCTGGCATCAGTAAGCAAGCGGTTCTGTGAGAATTTGTTCATCTTCTATGTCATTTAGTATTATCTTTAAATATTTTCTCTCATATTCATTTTGAGGCACTTGGCCAGTTCATTCCAAGCTTTCTGGATTCATTTTTCAGCATGAAGTGATTTAAACTCACAACAATAGTTATTGAAATAAATCCTTTTAGTCCAACAGAGTATTAAGTGTGTTACTTTAACTTGTTCAATTTTCAACGTAACTCAAAACTATTTTAATCATCACTTATTGTTGCATTGCTTTAATTAGTAAATGGCATTCTCTTTTCTCTATATTTAATTCTAGCAGTAAATGAATTAAATGAATTTATAATACTACGGAGAAGGCAATGGCACCCTACTCCAGTACTCTTGCCTGGAAAATCCCATGGGTGGAGGAGCCTGGTAGGCTGCAGTCCATGGGGTCACTAAGAGTCGGACACGACTGAGCGACTTCACTTTCACTTTTCACTTTCATGCACTGGTGAAGGAAATGGCAACCCACTCCAGTGTTCTTTGCCTGGAGAATCCCAGGAATGGGGGAGGCTGGTGGGCTGCTGTCTGTGGGATCACACAGAGTTGGACACGACTGAAGTGACTTAGCAGCAGCAGTAGCAGAACACTACATGTACAGAGACTTTATGTGGTTGGCCAGCTATTTATTTAATCTATATACTTTTATTGAACAAAAAGATTATTCCACAATTTTGTTATTGCAGTTAACACTGTGATGAGTGGACCTTGTGTTCACATCTGCTGTACATTTTTTGTTGTGTTCATTGGATATATATATATATTTTTTACTTTACAATATTGTATGGTTTTGCCATACATTAACATGAATCCGCCACGGGTGTACATGTGTTCCCCATCCTGAACCTCCTTCCCACCTCCCTCTCCGTACCATCCCTCTGGGTCATCCCAGTGCACCAGCCCCAAGCATCCTGTATCATGCATCGAATCTGGACTGGCGATTCATTTCTTATATGATATTATACATGTTTCAATGCCATTCTCCCAAATCATCCCACCCTCTCCCTCTACCACAGAGTCCAAAAGACTGTTCTATACATCTGTGTCTCTTTTGCTGTCTCGCATACAGGGTTATCGTTACCATCTTTCTAAATTCCATACATATGCATTAGTATACTGTATTGGTGTTTTTCTTTCTGGCTTACTTCACTCTGTATAATAGGCTCCATTTTCATCCACCTCATTAGAACTGATCCAAATGTATTCTTTTTAATGGCTGAGTAATACTCCATTGTGTATATGTACCACTGCTTCTTATCCATTCATCTGCTGAGGAACATCTAGGTTGCTTCCATGTCCTGGCTATTATTAACAGTGCTACAATGACTAATTTGTTTCAAACTCTCATTTTCAAAGATACCAAGCAGTATAAATTACTCGACTGGCTAAACAATTTATTTAGGCTTTCCAAACCATCTTATTTAACTTGTGGCATCAATATTTGCTCAAGTTATAATGGTCATTACTTTTATTGCAAGTGTAATAGTAACAATACAACTATAGAAAATGAGTATTTACTGGGTTGTTTCAACCAACAGAGGACTTCATATACATAATTTTATTGATCTTATTGAAAATTGTTCTAATAGGCAATATAGGTATAAGCATTATCAATGTATATCAATGGGAAGAGACAAGCATACAAAAGTTAGGTGATTTTTCTCAAGTTCATATCAGGTATAAGTAAGGAACAGGATTCAGATTTAAAACTTAGGTTACTTTTTATCTTATACTAATCCTCTGTTTTTAAGTTGTCCAATCCCAATGAAAGGCAATGCCAAAAATGCTCAAACTACCACACAATTGAACTTATCTCACATACTTGCAAAGTAATGCTCAAAATTCTCCAGGCCAGGCTTCAACAGTACGTGAACAGTGAACTTGTAGATGTTCAAGCTGGTTTTAGAAAAGGCAGAGGAATCAGAGGTCAAATTGCCAGCAACTGCTGGATTATTGAAAAAGCAATAGAGTTCCAGAAAAGCATCTACTTCTGCTTCATTGACAATACCAAAGCCTTTGACTATGTGCATCACAGCAAACTGTGGAAAATTCTTAAAGAGATGAGAATACCAGGCCACCTGACCTGCCTTCTGAGAAATTTGTATGCAGGTCAAGAAGCAATAGTTAGAACTTGACATGAAACAACAGACTGGTTTCAAATCGGGAAAGGAGTACATCAAGGTTGTATATTGTCACCCTGCTTCTTTAACTTAAATGCAGAGTACATCATGAGAAATACTGGGCTGGAAGAAGCACAAGCTGGAATCAAGATTGCCGGGAGAAATAACAATAACCTCAGAAACGCAGATGACACTACCCTTATGGCAGAAAGCAAAGAAGAACTAAAAAGCCTCTTGATGAAAATGAAAGAAGAGAGTGAAAAAATTGGCTTAAAACTCAATATTCAGAAAAATAGGGCATCTGATCCCATCCCTTCATGGCAAATAGAAGGGGAGACAGTGGAAATGGTGACAAATTTTATTGTTTTTTTGGCTCCAAAATCACTGCAGATGGTTATTTCAGCCATCAAGCTAAAAGATGACAGCTCCTTGGGAGAAAAGTTTTGACCAACCTAGGCAGCATATTCAAAAGCAGAGACATTACTTTGCTAACAAAGGTTCGTTTAGTCAAAGCTATGGTTTTTCCAATAGTCATATATGGATGTGAGAGTTGGACTATAAAGAAAGCTGAGCACCGAAGAATTAATACTTTTGAACTGTGGTGTTGGAGAAGACTCTTGAGAGTCCCTTGGACTGCAAGGAGATCAAACCAATCAATCCTAAGAGAAATCACTCCTGAATATTCATTGGAAGGACTGATGCTGAAGCTGAAACTCCAATATTTTGGCCACTTGATGTGAAGAGCTGACTCATTTGAAACGACCCTGATGCTGGGAAAGATTGAAGGCAGGAGGAGAAGGGGATGACAGAGGATGAGATGGTTGGATGGCATCACTGACTCAATGGACATGAGTTTGAGTGAACTCTGCAAGATGGTGATGGACAGGGATGCCTGGCATGTTGCAGTTCATGGGGTCACAAAGAGTCAGACATGACTGAGTGACTGACCTGACCTGAGTCAAAGCTATGTTTTTTTCAGTAGTCATGTGTGGATGTGAGAGCTGTACTATAAAGAAACCTGAGCACTGAAGAATTGATGCTTTTGAACTGTCGTGTTGGAGAAGACTCTTGAGAGTCTCTTGGACTCAAGGAGATCCAACCAGTCCATCCTAAAGGAAATCAATCCTGAATATTCATTGGAAGGACTGGAAATTTCAATACTTTGGCCACCTGATGGGAAGAACTGACTCATTTGAAAAGACACTGATACTGGGAAAGACTGAAGGTGGGAGGAAAAGGGGACGACAGAGGATGAGATGATTGGATGGCATCACGGACTTAATGGACATGAGTTTGAGTAAACTCTGCGAGTTGGTGATGGACAGGGTGGCCTGGTATTCTGCAGTCCATGGGGTCACAAAGAGTTGGACACGACTGAGCTACTGAACTGAACTGACTGATATTCTTTAAATACTATCTTTAAAATATATTCCCACTATAAACTGAGGAACTCCCCTTTCTTACTTGGATCAGAATAATAGAGACTATCAACAAGATTATCTTGATGAAAATGAAAGAAGAGAATGAAAAAGCTGGCATGAAACTCAACACTTAAAAACCTAAGATCATGGCATCTGGTATGAGCACTTCATGGGAAATAGATGGGGAAAAATAGGAAACAATGACAGATTTTATTTTCTTGGGATCCAAAATCACTGCATATGGTGACTTCATCCATAAGATTAAAAGACAGCTGCTCCTTGGAAGAAAAGGTATGGCAAACCTAGATGGCATATCCAAAAGCAGAGACATCACTTTGCCAACAAAGGTCCATATAGTCCAAGCTATGTTTTTTCCAGTAGTCATGTATGCATGTTAGAGTTGAATCATAAAGCAGAGTGAGCACTGAAGAAGTTGATGCTTTTAAACTGTGGTTGCTGGAGAAGACTCTTGAGAATCCCTTGGATTGCAAGATCAAATCAGTTAATCCTAAAGTAAATAATCTCTGAATATTCATTGGAAGAACTGATGGTGACATTGAAGCTCTAATACTTTGGCCACCTGATTTGAAGAGCCAACTCATTGGAAAATACCTCAATACTGGGAAAGATTGAATGCAAAAGGAGAAGGGATTGGCAAAGGATGAGATGGTTAGATAGCATCACTGACTCAATGGACATGAATTAAAGCAAACTCCAGGAGACAGTAAAGGACAGGGAAGCCTGGTGTGCTGCAGTCCATGCGGTCGCAAACAGCCAGACATGACTGAGCAACTGAACAACAGCTAGTCTCTGCATTTTTCACTCTCATCATAACCTGTCCAGTCATTTGCTCATTCAGCAGACACGAATAGAACTTGAAAAACAGGTTAGGTTGGTTTCCTTACTACAATTCTTCTGTGTTTCAATGTACTTGGTTTAAAACCTAAGTCTGTTTGGTCTGTAATCCAGCGTGACTGAGCTGCTGCCTTCCTTTCAGAATTTTTATCTCTGCAAAATCATTCTTTCTGTCTTTGTGCTTCCTGAGTCCTTGCTCATCACAGGGTCTTTGCATAGACTACCCTCCGTGCCATGAGCTCTCCTACAGTTACTTCCCATGTGCTCATCCTATTCTTCCGGTATAAGCTTATATTTCACCTCTGCTGAAAAGTTTTCTCTGACTATGTTGTTTACATTAGGTTCTACAACAAAAGAAATCCTTGCTTTTATTTTTTTTCTTTAAAATTTAAACAATGTCTAGTTATTTATTATTCATTCATTTATAATTTTGTTTTCCCATCTAAATGGTAAACTCCATGAAGGAACTTTGTTCACCATTTTTTCCACTTTGCATTCCTAAACTCCAGTATAATGTTGGCTCTCAATCATATATTATTGAATAAATTAATACAACATATGTAGGCTTTTATAGTTATACCGCTGTGTACCAATACACTGTTTTAAATATTTAACCTTTAAATATGCTACATTTAAATATATTTTAAATATATATACATAAGAAATAATTATCTTTTACTTACTCTTCATGTAGAGTAAGTGAAAGAACTTCATCAAACAAGTATGATAGGAATTGCTCTACAAATATTAGGGTACACTGAAAGTCCATATTAAAAATTGCCACTGACACATTTACCTTGATTTTATTATTTAAAAACTAAAATGGAAAATAATTATACAGCAGTTTCCTTAGTGTGGATTTCCATGGTTAGTAAAATAATCAGATTCTAGTATACTTGTAGTTACATAAAATCTTCACATAATGGAGGATTTAAAAAAAAAAGCACATGTCCTCACTATATGCCACTACTTCCATGACTAATATTGTTTTAGGGGTCTTATTGTGTTAGAATATTCCTAAATATTCATTGGAAGTACTGATGCTGAAGCTGAAACTCCAATACTTTGGCCACCTGATGCGAAGAACTGATTCATTTGAAAAGACCCTGATACTGGGAAAGACTGAGGGCGAGAGGAAAAGGGGATGACAGAGGACAAGATGCTTGGATGGCATCACTGACTCAATGGACATGAGTTTGAGTAAACTCCGGGTGTTGGTGATAGACAGGGAGGCCTGGCGTGCTGCAGTCCAAGGGGTCAAAAGAGTCAGACACAACTGAGCAACTGAACTGAATTAATTCTATTAGATATTATACTCAGAGCTCTATGTGCATTATTTTATTTAAAGCTCCCATTAATCACATGAATTAAACACTGTTATTGCCCCTGTTTTACATGTAAGTAAAGCAAATCTTAGGTTTAATAACTTGTCTAAAGCCACATGAGCAGAAATGACAGAGCTAGGGTAGGAGTTGGAGCTGCCTTATTCTGAAATGTATACTTTTAAACATTGTGCTTGTCAAGGGCCTTCTTTAATTAGCAATTTAAAGTATCAAAACCATAGCATTATTTGAGACTACTAGGCAATCGTTTCCTTTCAACTTTCCTCCTACAGACTATGCTGATGATAATATTTCTTATAGTAGGAAACTGGATAGTAAGAATACCCCCAAAACGGAGTTATGTTAAATGTGTAGGGTGTAGATTGGAAAGAAGGGGAGAAAGATAAGCACAAATATTAAACCTGAAAATTCAGAAAGCTCTGTTCAGTTCAGTTCAGTCGCTCAGTCGTGTCCGACTCTTTGCAACCCCATGAATCACAGCACGGCAGGCCTCCCTGTCCATCACCATCTCCCGGAGTTCACTCAGACTCACGTCCATTGAGTCTATGTTACTGTCAATTATTTTAGAAGGAGCAAATTGTCCTGAATAAATTAATACCTCTAATGTCATAACTATGGCCAGGAAAAAATAATAATTTATGTCCATTGTAATACTCAAATTATGAAGAACAATAAGCAATGTGTAATATATTTTAATAGATTACAATCCATCTCTTTAAAATTGAATGTGTCTTTGAGCTGAAAGGGTAAACTTGACTACTTGGAAATTAACTATAACTGAAATAATTTGAAGGGAGTAATGACAAAAAGTAATACAATGCTATGACAAGTAGTAGAGAAATAATGTTTACTTTTACAATATTGCACTTTGTTCTAGAGAGAAACCTAGACATGCATTACATTCTCATTTAAGTACCTACATTGTCAAGTACACAAACAAACAAAAAATCAACAAATTCCTTTAAGCAAACAATTTTAGTTCATTATTCCAGTTCAGTTCAGTCACTCAGTTGAGTCCGACTCTTTGAGACTCCATGGACTGCAGCACGCCAGGCTTCCCTGTGTATCACCAACTCCCGAAGTTTAATCAAACCCATGTCTATTGAGTCGGTGATGCCATCCAACCATCTCATCCTCTGTCATCCCCTTCTGCTCTCGCCTTCAATCTTTTCCAGCATCAGGATCTTTTCAAATGAGTTGGTTCTTTGCATCAGGTGGCCAAAGTATTGGGGTTTCAGCTTCAGTATCAGTCCTGCCAATGAATATTCAGGACTGATTTCCTTTAGGATGGACTGGTTGAATCTTCTTGCAGTCCAAGGGACTCTCAGGAGTCTTCTCCAACACCACAGTTCAAAAGCATTAATTCTTTGGCCCTCAGCTTTCTTTATAGTCCAACTCTCACATCCATACATGACTACTGGAAAAACCAACCATAGCTTTGACTAGACAGACCTTTGTTGGTGAAGTAATGTCTCTGCTTTTTAATATGCTGCCTAGGTTGGTCATAAGTTTTCTTCCAAGGAGTAAGTGTCTTTTAATTTCATGGCTGCAGTCACCATCTGCAGTGATTTTGGAGCCCAAAAAGATAAAGTGTCTCACTATTTCCATTATTTCCCCACCTATTTGCAATTAAGTGATGGGACCAGATACCATGATCTTAGTTTTCTGAATGTTAAGTTTTAAGCTAACTGTTTCACTCTCATTTTTCACCTTCAAGAGGCCCTTTAGCTCTTCTTTGCTTTCTGCCATAAGGGTGGTGTCATCTGCATATCTGAGGTTATTGATCTTTCCCCTGGCAATCTTGATTCTAGCTTGTGCTTCATCCAACACAGTTATTTCTCATGATGTACTCTGCATATGCGTTAAATAAACAGGGTGACAATATACAGCCTTGACTGTCTCTTTTCCCCATATGGAACCAGTCTGTTGTTCCATTTACAGTTCTAACTGTTCCTTCTTGACCTATTCCATGTTCACCTAAGTCCATGTTCCTACCAACACTCAATTTGAATCATCTCTTTGCAGCCTGAACTAATAATTCTCTTCCTTCAGAGTCATATGCTTACAAGTGCTAGAGTCTGTACTTCTCTCTGGCTGCCCATCTTCTTGTAGTAAGGTTTATCCTGGCCATAATCACTTTGAGAGGATTGAGTTCACATGGAGTTTCTCTTTGCTTTTGATGTTATGTTTTCCTGAAATCTTCTTCCTCATTCTTTGATGGTGCTAGTTGTGACAAACTAATTTTCCTACCACATGTGGCCAGTAGAGCAGACTTATGCCAACAGTGCAACTTTCTATCAACCTGCCAGGCTAGACATAATGTCCACCTTGGATACAGCTCTAACCAAGATGCAAACCACAGGCATGATCTATCAGCTGAGCCAGCCAGAAATCTCTCTCCAGCAATCCAGAGGCATGGCTAAGCTGTTATCAACCCACAGATGCTTTTAGGAAAGCAAAGGAAAATTTGGACAGAGTTTCTACAGTCCTTAAAATATGTACTGGAATGGTTTATAAGAGGTGAAGAGCATCTACTGGACTCTCCAGTCCACTTTTCTGCGTCTGTCCTCTCTTCTCCAGCCCCAGAAGAGATGCATTTCCCTTTCGTCTTGATTTCCCCAGATTACCAGATTTGGTGAGAGAATGCACCTAAATCAGTTTGCTTATTTAAGTTTGTTTCAGAATGCATAGGGACCAGTGTGTGTGTACATTAAGTGGAAAAGGAAATCAGTTTTAGAGTTCACTTTTTTTTTTAAGTTAGGAAAAGAGTGAGTAAGTGAAAGTAACTCAGTCATGTCTGACTCTGTGTGACCCCATGGACTGTAGCCTACGAATTCTCCAGGCCAGAATACTGGAGTGGGTAGGTGTTACCTTCTCTAAGGGATCGTTCCGTCCAGGTATTGAATCTAGGTCTCACACATTGCAGGCAGATTTCTAACCCTCTGAGACACCAGGGAAGCCTAAGAACACTGGAGTGGGTGGCCTGTCCCTTTTCCAGTGGATCTTCCTGACGCAGGAATCCAACCGGAGTCTCCTACATGGCAGGCCGATTCTTTAACCAGATGCGCAACCAGGCATCTTCCCTTGGTAAACGAGACTAGTATTCAATTATAAAAAAATTAGTGAAGAGAGTTTATTGGGATATTCTGTGTATATTAAAGCCTAAAAAACAAAAGAACAAAGTAAAACAGGAAAGTGAAGGAAGGAAGGAAAAAAGTATAATTTTGTATAAGTATAATTTTGATTCTTATTAAGAAGTAGTTTATCCAGTTGTCAAAGACGAGCCATTTTCTGATGAAGTATTAGAAAGGAAGTATATATAGTAGGAGCATCATACAATTTTGAGTCAGATACACCTGAATTTGCTTATAAATGATATGATCTTGAGCAAATTGCTGAACTTTTCTGATTTTCATCTCCTTATTTGAAAATGGGCATTAAAAAGAAACAGTTTAGGAAGGTCCATGAAAAAATAAAATAGGCAGCATATATATGTCTGTCAGCATATTATACATGCTCAAACAATTTCTCTTCCTCACTCCTCAGTGCATGCACGTATGTGTTTGGTGGGGTATGAATGGTTTGTGTTTATTTCTTTTACCATCCATCTGAGCTTTCATCCCTTCCCTGATTTGCTTTTCCACTTAAAAGCCCTTAAACCAAGGACTCTCACTTGGTTATTTTATATAATATGTTTAAACTTTTGTATTTATGCTATCTAATTTGTATGGATATTCAATATTAATTGCTACAATGTTTCCCAAATCAGGAAAAATATGTTTGATAGTCCCAAAGTTCCTATAGGTTTTTAGGTGAGTGAACTAATTGTTTTATGATTGAAGGTTTGCAGTACTTTGTTTTTAATGTTTTAGTGCTTAGATTGTTAATGATTGAGCTAAGTGATGAGAAAAATTCAGCTTTACACAGCTTTGCAGCAAGCAAAATCCCATTTTAATAGCTTTCAAAGAATTGTTAACATTTCATAAATGTACATACTCATAAGGAATGTGTAATATTGAAAGTAAAATTTTTATAAAAATTCATCAAAACATAATTTATCCTGTGACATAGCTCCTTTAGTATACTTATAAAAAAGTAGAGTGAATTTTCACTTTATTTTAAATGAATTTAACCCATAATAGCAGACCACATATAAAATACACATAAAATATAATAATTTAATTAGGTGGCTCAGTTTTGCTTTTAGAATTATTTTGAGTAATGATGTAATTCTAACAGTGAAGAAAGTTAAGGGAATATGCGTGGGCAATTCTGAAAGGAAAAAGCCTAGTTCTATAAAAGATCAGAATGAACAGGCTGAAAATAATTATAGAGAATTATATTGTAGCTTGATGTTTCCCCACTAATGTAACTAATGGAAATATGCTTTAAAGGGCCATGTCTGGCTAAAACAACTTGTTCTTCATGATTAGTTTTATATTTTGCTACCTCTCATGAAATAAAGGAATTTATTCTCACCAATTTAATAGAATCACCCAACTCAGTTTTACATACTTTAAAAGCTTTGGAAATTTGTGTTTCATAACATTTGTAAGGTGATGGAAGAGTCTCAGTTTTCACTTATTTTATTTTCCATTTATTTCTAATTAAAGGTAATATCATGTGATAGAACTTATATCTCCTTGGAGGACTTTTCAAATCCTAACACCTCCTTGATCTGCCTGAATCAATCTTTATACAAAATAATACCAATCTTGAAGAATTCTGTAAAAGACAGTGAATCCAGAAGTCGGCTTCATAAAGTACTACAATGTCCTAAAAGTAGAAGTTAAGCCAATTTTGAAACAAAACTGTCAGTGCTCCTATTCTTATTTTATTTATTTGGCCTGAGTCCAAATCCTATATATAAGGTGTTATATATACCTTAAGTTATGTTACAGTAAAAAAAAAAAAATCTTAGGAATTTCCTTTTTTGCCACTAAGATGCTGCAATGTGTTATTGGAAAACATGTATTATTACTGTCATAACTACTAACAATGGTAAACTTAAAGAGAAATACTTTAACTTTCTTGCACACTCTAATTATATAAAAAATTGTTTTATACTGAATGATATTTATGAAAAATTGAAGCTAAAAGACTATGTGTGGGGACAGATGTTAACTAGACCTATTGTGTTGATTATTTTGTAATATATACAAATATTGAATCATTATGTCATATACCTTAAACTAATATAACATTATATGTCAGTTACACTTCAGTTAAAAAAAAATTAAGCCTACAGTACTATTGGTATTTAATTTCTGCAATGAGTGACTACTGATTATCTAACATTTCAATATTTTATCAACATATATAGATAAGAGATAATCCTCCCAAATCTATTGTAAATAAAATTTGAACATTCAATGAGCCTTTATATATTACCTTCAAAAGAAAACAAAACAAAATCACACTTAAGCTTTAAAAAGTGTACTGATATGTTTAGATTTTTGAGTTTTACTTAGGTTATTATTAGGTGACTGAACAACAGTGAATAGGCAACTTTAACTTTTTTTTTAATATGCATCTCATATATTTATGTACTCACTTTAAGCAGAAAGCTCCGATTATCCTTAAAACTTATGAACTGGAAACAAAAGTTGTGAAACATGATCCCTGCTTGTGTATTTTTAAAAATTTTTGTTTCTTTTCTCCTACCTGCTAGACTTCCTTCCTTCTCCATTTCTTTTTTATTTCTCTTCTCCCTTCCTCTCTCCCCTCCTCTACCTCTCTCATTCATTCATTCCTTCAATCTTTTAAAAATGTAAAATGTCAACAAGGTATGATGTTAATGAGCATATCCTTCTATTCAATGAAAGGATGCTTTTCGTTTACACTCTAAATGAGCAAATACACATCTCTGACAACAATCAAGAATATTCTTTTGCTACTTAAATATTCCTAAAATATTTTTCTACAGGACAACAACAGAAAATTATTCGTCTTATTACAAACACTTGTTCTGTTAGAACAGTAGTGCCCTTGTCGTTCTATTAAAAAATATAAGCAACAGTTTCTTTTTTTTACCCCTGCTTTCTTTTCTGTTCCCACTGATTAATCACCATTTCATCCAAAGAGGAAAATAATTTTCTTAACATTCTGTTTAAATAACATATTTTACTCCACAGAATGCCAGCACTTATGCTTGAGAGATTTTTGTATCCAAAGAAAATAGAGGTGCTGTCATCACTTGAACTTAATGGAATTTGGATACTTTTTCCTTTGATAGGATTTTTAAAGAATCCAGTCAATATGACAAATCACATGCCATCCATTATCTATGCTACTCTCCAAGAAGATGTAAAACATTTCTAAATGTGGTAAATTAATTTATTACTTAAAAAAAACTTAAACTCTTCTAACACCTGGAAAATGTATGTGTATGAGAGTGTATCAGTGTGCAGTTCTTTTCATATCACCAATGAATGAGTTTATATGAGTTTTTAGGCTTTAAGCTAGCTTTCTTGATTATTTTTGAATGAGTTGCTAAAATATTTCTTTCAGAGCACTGACATTCTTTAATTTTATGGTGTAACTATACATGTACTCTTCATGGTAAATTTTCATATTTTTGTCATTTTACTTGTTGTTTAAATGTATAATCATTAAAATATAAACTAGCCATGTTCTTTGGTTTTTATCAGTACCTTTTCATTTATTTGAGTGATTTTTTAAAAAGCTTTATTTATTTTATTTTAGATTATTATCACTTTACAGTTGAAGAACCTAAATCTCAGAGAAATTAATTTTCAGTGCTTTTGGAAATATTCACTGGAGGGAAAAGGCTGGAACCCATATTTCCTCATTTGGTGTTTCTTCTCTATTCTATCAGAGTTTCAGCACTTCGTAGAGGCATGGCAAGTGTGTCTAGTTTGCCTCTTCTTGTCTTTGTTCAATCTCGACTCCGTATACAGTAATAAACAAGTGCAAGTCTGATCCTGTTCCTTCTTTTACAGCCTGTCTTTACGTTTCCATTACTCTCAAGATCAAGGCCAGTCACTTACATGCCCCATAAGTTACTGCAGTATTTTTCCCTGTCTACTAAATCAACCTCATTTGACTTTCCCTAAAGCTTCCCTGGTGGCTCAGATGGTTAAGCATCTGCCTGCAATACAGGAGACCTGGGTTCGATCCCTGGGTTGGGAAGATCTCCTGGAGAAGGAAATGGCAACCCATTCCAGTATTCCTGCCCAGAGAATCCCAGGGATGGAGGAGCCTGGTAGGCTACAGTCCATGGGGTCGCAAAGAGTCAGACACAACTGAGCGACTTCACTTCAATGTGGTATGTACTTTAGTCATATTGGCTTTTATTCAGATTATGTGCTTTCTACCATAGGATTTCCGATATTGCAGTCATTTTCTAGAAAGTATTGGGCTTCCCTGATAGCTCAGTTGGTTAAAGAATCCGCCTGCAATGCAGGAGACCCAGGTTCGATTTCTGGGTTGGGAAGATCCACTGGAGAAGGGAAAGCCTACCCACTCCAGCATTCTTGGGCTTCCCTTGTGTCTCAGGTGGTAAAGAATCCATCTGCAATGGGCGAGACCTGTGTGCAATTCCTGGGTTGGGAAGATCCTTTGCAGAAAGGAAAGCCTACCCACTCCAGTATTCTGTCCTGGAGAATTCCATGGACTATAAGGTCTATGGGGTTGCAAAGAGTCAGACATGACTGAGCAACTTTCACTTTCTAGAAAGTTTCATCCATACCATTCTCACATTCTCAACACAGTCTTTCTGACTATGTTCTGCATTCCAGCTAGCTCCATTTCCCTGCATCACTAAAATCTCCATTATATTATATAATATCTCTAGAATTCTAGTGTAAGTGGGCTTCTGTACCCATGTAAATCACTATTTGGCTCTATTGTTTATGTAAAGTGAGTTCTGTAGAGATGACATCGTCTAATTGCATCTTCATGTTTGATCACTTTGAGTTTTGGTCCACCCCCTACGCTCCTCTGCCTGCTACCAGTCTCTATCTTGGTAAAACATAATTGAATGCAGGTTACAGAGGATTCTCTTACAGGGTACAGTGGGACATTTTGTTTTGTAGGTGAACAGGCTATCCCATTTCTCTACTCTACACTTTCCTTTCATTAAGGTGATATCATCTCCCTGGTTGGGCTTCCCAGGTTGCTCAGTGGTAAAGAAACTGCCTGCCAGTGCAGGAGATGCAGGAGATATGGGTTTGATCCCTGGGATGGAAGAGCCCTTGGAGGAGGAAATGGCAACTCATTCCAGTATACTTGCCTGGAAACTACCACGGCCTGAGGAGCCTGGAGGGCTACAGTCCATGGCGGTCACAAAGAGTTGGACACTACTGAGTGACTGAGCATGCATGCAATCTCTCTGTTAACTTGTATGCTAAATAGTTTTTAAAAGTACTGAAAAACTTGATAAATGCTCTGTTTTTAATAGGTATCATAAGTTATAGTGCCTACTGAAAACTTTTCCACTCTATAAACAACCGCTTTGATTGGCTACCTATTTCAAATGGCAATTGATTCATGGAATGGATTTATGCAAGGTTTTGTGTTCCACAGTACAATCCCCTGTTTTGCTGAATCTTAGAACTGTCTTCAGGACCCAGCAGACATTGTGTTAGAGTTTCCAACTGAGTTTCCAAAGTCTGTTGACTTTCACAATAAATCTTGCTAGTAACTATTTTCTGGAAAGAATATTTTCTTTACCATTAAAAAAAAAATAGTATATATGTGCTGTTTTCAGCTTGGCAGACTCCACATGCATTGTTCTCCATTTTGCGTTTCATACAAATTCAAATGTAGCCAAGTATAAAAATGAGCTCTGGCTGAGTTGATCAGCCAAAATATAACTTCATTTACCAAGTTAAATCTTCGCAGGGATCTTACCAACTTTTTGTACTGGTTTTTGATTTTTCATTTAGTATGAATTATGAGTAGTCACTAATGATCATTTAGTAACGGGGATATAGGTCACAGATGTCAGACGAACAGCTAGAGCTGTAGCAGGCACATAGTAAGTGGTCAGTTAAGATTTGCTGAGGGGAATACACAGGAAGATATGGAAGAATCCCATAAATATAATGGTAAGCTAAATGAAGTTAGGTGAAGAAAAGTGATAGTATATGATTTACATACATTAGAAAAATAAGCAGACTTACTAATCTGTATGGCTAGGGGCTTCCTGCATGACACAATGATAAAGAATCTGCCTGCCAAGCAGGAGACGTGGGTTCAATGCCTGAGTTGGGAAGATCCCCTGGAGAAGGGCGTGGTAATCCACTCCAGTATTCTTGCTTAGGAAATCCCATGGACAGTCAGAGTGTGACATGGCTTAGGGACTAAACAACAACAAATATATGTGGTTAGAATCCAGGATAGCAGTGAACTACTGGAAAAGGCAAAGTCCAAAGGGAGTTTTCAGAGCTGGGAAGTATGGGGCTGGATAGTGATGCTCTGATTTTGATCTGCATGCTGGTTATAAATATGTTCTTAGTCTGTGAAAATTCAAACAGCTTACTATATATACATGTATATATACACACACACACATAATACATATATAGATATATATACACTAGCAATATGTATAGGAATGTAGATAATAATAAGTACTGAAAAAGTATTTGATAAATGTAAATGTGATATTTTCTACAACTGTGGTATCAATGAAGAAACATATGTTAAACTTATACAAGGAACTAAATGAGTATCTTTTTTACAGTTATACAATGCACTGAAATCTTTCACGTTGCCAACTCTCTAAAATCAAATATAAAAATATACTGCTAATTGAGTCTCCTGACATTTGACAAATGTTACTGATTTAGTAGCAAGATAGTTTTTGGACAGTGTGTGTAAGTGCATGCTCAGTCGCTCATTTGTGTTAGACTCAGATCCCATGGACGGTGGCTTGCCAGGCTCCTCTGTCCATGGAATTTCCCAGGCAAGAATACTGGAGTGGGTTGCCATTTTTTACTAAAGGGGATCTTCCCAACTCAGGGATTAAACTGCATCTCTTGCATCTCCTGTGGCAGGCAGATTCTTTACCACTGTACCCTGACAAGCAGCAAGTGGTAAACTAGTTTTTGAATAAGCAAGCATATCCGTTCAGTGAGACTCTATTTTCCATCCTGTCTCCAAATGTCTATTAGAACCCCGTCATTGATAGTCCTGGCCCTTCGTTTCCTTGATGCCAATAAATTGCGGATAACATAATTGAACATGAGTTCCTTGGAAAATTTTGTATACATTATTTTGTATTTATTTTTCAGTGTCTTGTTTGCTCCATCCTTCTCTATGCCAGTGGATGAATCAGATTGCTCTCACTTCCTTCTACCAGGAGAGGGTTGAAAGATCAGCTACCTGCTCTGCCCTTTGGATAACATCCAGCTGGTAAATGGAAGTTGCCCTGTCTCAACAAGGCCAGGAATGGAAGATTCGTTATTTGCTCAGGCCTACTGATACCAGGGAAGGGGGAAATTGGAGCCCTGCTGCCTGCTTCTGCAAGATAGCAGCATGGGATTTAAGTCAACTCCCCACTCAGGCCTGCTTAACATGTGGATGGGGAGAGGGTATGTTGCAGTTTTTCCTGTTGGTATTTGGCAGAAATAGAGGGGCAGTTAACTTCCCTGGTGGCTCAGATGGTAAAAGCATCTGCCTAAAATGCAGGAGACCCGGGTTTGATCCCTGGGTTGGGAAGATACCCTGGAGAAAGAAATGGCAGCCCGCTCCCGTATTGTTGCCTGGAAAATCCCATGGATAGAGGAGCCTGGCAGGCTGCAGTCCAAGGGATTGCAAAGAGTCAGACACTACTGAGCGACTTCACTTCAGAGGGGCAGTTGCCAAAATGTTTTTCTGTTATTAGCTACCCTTTTCCATTGGCTAGGAGAAATAGGCTTTTCTCTGAATTTTTGCCTTTTTTTTGGCATAGAGACGTGAGAGGACTGGTTGTTGGGTGGCTCCTGCAGCACCCTGCCTGGGATGTTGTGTGTTATGTCACTCTGTCATGTCTGACTCTTTGACCCCATGGACCATAGCCCTCTAGGCTCCTCTGTCCATGGAATTCTCCAGGCAAGAATACTGGAGTGGGTAGCCACTCCCTTCTCCAGGGCATCTTTCTGACCCAGAGATTGAACCTTGATCTCCTGCAACACAGATTCCTTACCATCTGAGCTACCACGAAAGCTCCCTGTCCAGGAGATATGTGAGGTAATAATGAGACCCAGGGCTTCCCTGTTGGCTCAGTAGTGAAGAATCCACCTGTAATACAGGAGACTGGGTGTCAATATGTGGTATTTCTGAAGAGACAAACTCATATTCTATTCTATATTTATTTACTTCCTAAAGTCTACTTAGTCATTGTTTCTGCTCATGTATCATTTCTGCCCCTTTTTGCTTGTTCATTGACTTCGACTGCAAACTGCTAGGAATCTCAAATTTTATCAAAATTTTCACAAAGATTTTAAATGCCAGTTAAAATCTTTGTGAAAATTTTGATAAAATTCAGTCAAGCTCTTCTAACTCAAGCTTTCATAGCAATCTATCCCACAGAATTCTGATTCAACTGAGTTTGTCAGTTCTAGATTTGGGTGCTCAGTACATTCCTGGCCCAATTATAGATGAGTTGTGAGGCTAAGAAATGTGGTATCAGCTTTTTCAAATTCCCTTAGCAGGATTCTGGGTTTGAAAGCTGTTAGAGTGGCACTGTGGGTGTAACATGTCTTCCTGTCTTCCCTTTTCAGTATTTGAGTTCTGTTTGGGCCACTGCCTGTTTGCATTTGCTTTTTTTTTTTCCCCTGCATATCTGCATCTAATACTCTCTATTCTTCCTCCAACATCTGGCACTGGGTTTCTTTTCCTCTTCTGGGTGGCATCATTTACTCCACCCACACTATTTCTATATGCTAGTATACCCAGTGGCTGGAAGGACTACAGGGAAATTTCCAGTAAATTAGCTTCAGTTCAGTCTCTCAGTTGTGTCTGACTCTTTGTGACCCCATGAATCGCAGCACACCAGGCCTCCGTGTCTGTCACCACCTCCCAGAGTTCACTCACACTCACGTCCAATTGAGTCAGTGATGCCATCCAGCTATCTCATCCTCGGTCGTCCCCTTCTCCTCCTGCTCCTAATCCCTCCCAGCATCAGAGTCTTTTCCAATGAGTCAACTCTTCACATGAGGTGGCCAAAGTACTGGAGTTTCAGCTTTAGCATCATTCCTTCCAAAGAAATCCCAGGGCCAATCTCCTTCAGAATGGACTGGTTGGATCTCCTTGCAGTTGAAGGGACTGTCAAGAGTCTTCTCCAACACCACAGTTCAAAAGCATCAATTCTTTGGTGTTCAGCCTTCACAGTCCAAATCTCACATCCATACATGACCACAGGAAAAACCATAGCCTTCACTAGATGGACCTTAGTCAGCAAAGTAATGTCTCTGCTTTTGAATAGGCTATCTAGGTTGGTCATAACTTTTCTTCCAAAGAGTAAGCGTCTTTTAATTTCATGGCTTCAGTCACCATCTGCAGTGATTTTGGAGCACCCAAAAATAAAGTCTGACACTGTTTCCACTGTTTCCCCATCTATTTGCCATGAAGTGATGGGACCAGATGCCATGATCTTCGTTTTCTGAATGTTAAGCTTTAAGCCAACTTTTTCACTCTCCTCTTTCACTTTCATCAAGAGGCTTTTTAGTTCCTCTTCCCTTTGTGCCATAAGGGTGGTGTCATCTGCATATCTGAGGTTATTGTTATTTCTCCCAGCAATCTTTATCCCAGCTTGTGTATCTTCCAGTCCAGCGTTTCTCATGTTGTACTCTGCATAGAAGTTACTGGCACAAAGACAGACATATAGATCAATGGAACAAAATAGAAAGCCCAGAGATAAATCCACACACATATGGACACCTTATCTTTGACAAAGGAGGCAAGAATATACAATGGAGTAAAGACAATCTCTTTAACAAGTGGTGCTGGGAAAACTGGTCAACCACTTGTAAAAGAATGAAACTAGATCACTTTCTAACACCGCACACAAAAATAAACTCAAAATGGATTAAAGATCTAAATGTAAGACCAGAAACTATAAAACTCCTAGAGGAGAACATAGGCAAAACACTCTCAAACATAAATCACAGCAGGATCCTCTATGATCCACCTCCCAGAATTCTGGAAATAAAAGCAAAAATAAACAAATGGGATCTAATTAAAATTAAAAGCTTCTGCACAACAAAGGAAAATATAAGCAAGGTGAAAAGACAGCCTTCGGAATGGGAGAAAATAATAGCAAATGAAGCAACTGACAAACAACTAATCTCAAAAATATACAAGCAACTCCTGCAGCTCAATTCCAGAAAAATAAACGACCCGATCAAAAAATGGGCCAAAGAACTAAATAGACATTTCTCCAAAGAAGACATACGGATGGCTAACAAACACATGAAAAGATGCTCAACATCACTCATTATCAGAGAAATGCAAATCAAAACCACAATGAGGTACCACTTCACACCAGTCAGAATGGCTGCGATCCAAAAATCTGCAAGCAATAAATGCTGGAGAGGGTGTGGAGAAAAGGGAACCCTCCGACACTGTTGGTGGGAATGCAAACTAGTACAGCCACTATGGAGAACAGTGTGGAGATTCCTTAAAAAATTGCAAATAGAACTCCCTTATGACCCAGCAATCCCACTGCTGGGCATACACACCAAGGAAACCAGAATTTGAAAGAGACACATGTACCCCAATGTTCATCGCAGCACTGTTTATAATAGCCAGGACATGGAAACAACCTAGATGTCCATCAGCAGATGAATGGATAAGAAAGCTGTGGTACATATACACAATGGAGTATTACTCAGCCGTTAAAAAGAATTCATTTGAATCAGTTCTGATGAGATGGATGAAACTGGAGCCGATTATACAGAGTGAAGTAAGCCAGAAAGAAAAACACCAATACAGTATACTAACACATATATATGGAATTTAGAAAGATGGCAATGACGACCCTGTATGCAAGACAGGAAAAAAGACGCAGCTGTGTATAACGGACTTTTGGACTCAGAGGGAGAGGGAGAGGGTGGGATGATATGGGAGAATGGCATTCTATCATGTATACTATCATGTAAGAATTGAATCGCTAGTCTATGTCTGACGCAGGATACAGCATGCTTGGGGCTGGTGCATGGGGATGACCCACAGAGATGTTATGGGGAGGGAGGTGGGAGGGGGGTTCATGTTTGGGAACACATGTAAGAATTAAAGATTTTAAAATTAAAAAAAAAAAAAAAAGAAGTTAAATAAGCAGGGTGACAATATACAGCCTTGACATGATCCTTTTCCTATTTGAAACCAGTCGGATGTTCCATGTCTAGTTCTAACTGTTGCTTCCTGGCCTGCATACAGATTTCTCAAGAGGCAGGCCAGGTGGTCTGTTATTCCCATCTCTTTCAGAATTTTCCACAGTTTATTGTGATCCACACAGTCAAAGTCTTTGGCATAGTCAATAAAGCAGAAATAGATGTTTTTCTGGAACTCTTTTGCTTTTTCCATGATCCAGAAGATGCTGGCAATTTGATCTCTGGCTCCTCTGCCTTTTCTAAAACCAGCTTGAACATTAGGGAGTTCACGATTGACGTATTGCTGAAGCCTGGCTTGGAGAATTTTGAGCATTATTTTACTAGCATGTGAGATGAGTGCAATTGTGCGGTAGTTTGAGCATTCTTTGGCATTGTCTTTCTTTGGGATTGGAATGAAAACTGACTTGTCTAGTCCTGTGGCCACTGCTGAGTTTTCCAAACTTGCTGGCATATTGAGGGCAGCACTTTCACAGCATCATCTTTCAGGATTTTAAACAGCTCCACTGGAAGTCCATCACCTCCACTGGCTTTGTTTGTAGTGATGCTTTCTGAGGCCCACTTGACTTCACATTCCAGGATGTCTGGCTCAAGATGAGTGATCACACCATCATGATTATCTGGGTCGTGAAGATCTTTTTTGTACAGTTCTTCTGTGTATTCTTGCCACCTCTTCTTAATATCTTCTGCTTCTGTTAGGTCCATACCATTTCTGTCCCTTATCGAGCCCATCTTTGCAAGAAATGTTCCCTTGGTATCTCTAATTTTCTTGAAGAGATTTCTAGTCTTCCCCATTCTGTTCTTTTCCTCTATTTCTTTGCATTGATCGCTGAGGAAGGCTTTCTTATCTCTCCTTGCTATTCTTTGGGACTCTGCATTCAGATGCTTATATCTTTCCTTTTCTCCTTCGTTTCACCTCTCTTCTTTTCACAGCCATTTGTAAAGCCTCCCCAGACAGCCATTTTGCTTTTTTGCATTTCTTTTCCATGGGGATGGTCTTGATCCCTGTCTCCTGTACAATGTCATGAACCTCATTGCATAGGTCATCAGGTACTCTATCTATCAGATCTAGGCCCTTAAATCTATTTCTCACTTCCACTGTATCATCATAAAGGATTTGATTTAGGTCATACCTGAATGGTCTAGCGGTTTTCCCTACTTTCTTCAATTTAAGTCTGAATTTGGTAATAAGGAGTTCATGATCTGAGCCACAGTCAGCTCCTGGTCTTATTTTTGTTGACTGTATAGAGCTTCTTCATCTTTGGCTGCAAAGAATATAATCAGTCTGATTTCAGTGCTGACCATCTGGTCATGTCCATGTGTAGAGCCTTCTCGTGTTGTTGGAAGAAGGTGTTTGCTATGACCAGTGCATTTTCTTGGCAAAACTCTATTAGTCTTTGCCCTGCTTCATTCTGCATTCCAAGCCCAAATTTGCCTGTTACTCCAGGGATTTCTTGACTTCCTACTTTTGCATTAAGATATGCCTATTGAGCCACCATTACATTTGCAAATAATCAGAGATCTCTAAGTCACTGTGAAACTGAAGATTTTTTTACAATTATGACTACAACAGAAATGTCAAACCCTGCAGTTTGTGCCTGCATGCGTACTTAGTCACTTCAGTCATGTCCAACTCTTTGTGACCCCATGCACTGTAGCCCACCAGGCTCCTCTGTTGATGGGATTTCCCTAGCAAGAATACTCGAGTGGGTTGCCATACCCTCCTCCAGGGGATCTTCCCAATCAAAGGATGAATCTTTGTCTCCTGCATTGCAGGCAGATTCTTTACCACTGATCCACGGGGATGAAGCCCCCTGCAGCTTATGCCTATCTATTAAGCTCCTGGAGTTTGTATTTTACAGATTTGCTCTAGTCCAAATGCAGAATGTACAAAAAGCCAAAGCCAGTGAGGAAAGGAAATCGCTATTCAGTGTCTTTGGCTATTGGATACAAAAATTAACTCCTTCACCATATTCTTTGTGAGAAAGGGGTTTGCATTTTCCACCTAGGATATGGACAGAAGGTCTTTTCCAAACTTCTGGATGTGTGACAATTTCACTGCATCATGATTTACTTTCTGATTCTGTCTTATTCTTCTTTCCCATACCTAACAAAGAAAAAAAGATAAAGAAAGAAAGAAAGAAAATCTTTATTTGTTTATTTGGTGGCACCAGGTTTTAAGGACCCTCTATTTTTGGCATGGTAGTTGCTGTTCACCGGCTTCATTGCCCAAAGGCATATAAAATCTTATATCTGTGACTAGGGACTGAACCCATGTCCCCTTCATTGGAGCCACTGGCTTGTCAGGGAAGTCCCTTCCCACATATTTTTGGTGTGCCTTCTGCCTCCTTTATCTTTCATCCACAAGTTTTCCTTAACCTATGTGTTTGGCTTCATTGGCTTTGCTGTTGTTTAGTTGTTGAGTTGGGTCCAACTCTTTTGCAACCTGATGGACTGTAACCAGCCAGGTTCCTCTGCCCACAGGATTTCCCAGGCAAAAATACTAAGGTGGGTTGCCGTTTCCTTCTCCAGAGCAGCTTCCCCACTAAGAGATCAAACCTGCGTCTCTTTCATTGGCAGGTAGATTCTGTACCACTGAGTCTTTGATATTTTCTTAATTTGTATCTGCAGAGTTTCGCAGTCTCAACTGCATTTCCTGAACAAAGGAAGACTGTTACTATGATAGCATTATCAGAAAAATTGAACCAAAACTTTTTGATACCAGTATATATTGTTTCCTTTGTAGTCAAATTAACAAGACTATAGCCAGATAAATTCATAATTTATACCCAGGTAAGTAAGGACATTGGCACATGTTACTCAAAAACTACACACAAAAAACCCTTTCAAAATTGGGAAACAAAATTTCAGTACCATAACTCTACTACAGTTTTTCTCTTTTAAAGTGTAACTACCTATAACTCCAGGGAAAGAAATGTATGCAGAGGAGAGGAATATATTAAGATGAAGCTCTAGTAAATGCCGTACTGAACACTCTATAACAGTGATGCAAGACACTACCTCCCAGTTTATTTAAAAAATAATGAGCTTTGTCTTAGAAATGGTTTGGCTTCCAGCACTGGCTTCCATGCATCAAACAGCATAGGGAACAAAAAGCTGACTGTCCCAAGAGAGTTTCAGCAGCGTGAGAAACTCAATACATTCTTCATCCAGAAGTTGAAGGAAGCTATCTTTTTTTTTTTTTCCCCGCAGTAGATTTTAAAATGAGAAAACCAAGACTTCCCAAATGAGTCACACCTCAATAACTAAGTATTTTCCCATGTAACTTTTGAACCTAAAGATTGCACTTTAAGCTCATAAAAATCATTTCCATGTAAACTATGCCATTGATTTGGGGATGATGGGGTCAAGAATAACATATTTTGCAAATTAAAAATGTTGCTTTTGAATAAAATAAGTCATAAAACATCAGTCTCATTTATTGAATAATGTTTATTCCGATTACAGTATAGCAAGGGTAGCATGAACCTGAATAACTATTGATGTCCATTGAAAACATGTATCAAAATTTAATATTCTGAAAGTCAGAGCTCAACATTTCAAATCTAAATATACTATTAAAACACTTTTAGGATGGATTTTCAAGATCCACAAGGCAAGGCTACTCATAAGCTTTTTTGAAAATGATTTGAGTTTACATTCAGGAAGCTCAGATTTTGAGTTTTAGAACTGCCACTTACTACATGGGTAATTATGTCAGGTTACTTAGCCTTTAATGTTGTTAACTTCTAACCTAAAAATGGGATTATTTTTCCAAAAGACATAGCTCTCCAGTTTTGGTTCACTCTCTAGCTCCATTTCTTTGATAAAGGTAGCTGTATCCAATACGAAGAAAACTTACCTAACTAGCAATATCTCAAGTAGTTGATTAGCCATTTTTGTCTTGAGTATGGGGACTTAACAACACAAATGCCCAGTTTACTGATAATGTTGTATTTCAAGACGTTTTGAATACTAAAAAAGAAAAAAATGTTGTGAAATACAGTGAGCAGATATGAATACGGGGGAAAGAAATATTTATTTAGTAGAGTGATAGAGAGCAATGGTAGTAAACAATGTTTGATTATCCTTTCTCTCATGGCAATATGAGAAACTACATCTCTAGCAGGTTATAGGGTGATGACCAGTAAAAATAGAAGAGGTGATGGGTGTTACTCCTGGGCTGCAGTAATGATAATCCCAGGAAGCAATTATTCTGCCTACCCCATCCTCCAAGATACTAAATGTAGAGGCCATTGTTAAGGTGACAATATCAAAAGAGTGAAGCATCCTGATGTATCAAGTAGATAAGTCACCAAAATGCATGGTGGTCTTTACAAACATAAATAAAATTACGCACCTTGAGTTACTGAGATTTTGGGGTTAAAGCAAAGCTTGATTTATCCTGATTTATATGGAAATGATTAAATAAAAACTAATGCTTACATCTTTAAATTTAAATGAATTTTAAAAGTATCATTTGCTTATAGAATTAAAAAGAAACCCTAAGCTCACACTCAATCTTTAATTGAATTTAATGTCAAATAAACCAGGTCACTATAATGCTCTCATATTAGACACTTTTACATGGAGAGTGGTAGCAGTCTGATTTTTGTCCATTGCCTTCCCATACGAGTTATTTTTCCTCCATATTTCCCTGAACACATTTTCTTAGTTTGGGGGCGGGGGGGAACCCACTCTCTACAGGACTTCCATACTAATTCCCAAATAATTCCAAACCTCTGGTTTGAAAACCCATAGCTTGTGAATATTTTAATGGCTAGACGATATTTTTTTTTCAGCCCTAAGTAACTCTGCTGCTGCTGCTGCTGCTGCTAAGTCGCTTCAGTCGTGTCTGACTCTGTGCGACCCCATAGATGGCAGCCCACGAGGCTCCCCCCGTCCCTGGGATTCTCCAGGCAAGAACACTGGAGTGGGTTGCTATTTCCTTCTCTAAGTAACTCTAACTAGGTGCATAAGGCATGCAACAGATTTTTTTTTTAATTCTTATTAGAAAGAATCACACTCTGTGAAGAAATGAAAGTCAAGCTAAAGCAATTAATTCTTTTTTAAAAGGCGCTCAAACCCCATATTAAATTACTGTTTAATTTATGAATTGATTAATTAAATTGTGTCACATTCTCTGTCATCATATGAAAAATTTTATGTATTATCATTATTAGAGGCAGTCATTTGCTTCTAAGGCTAAAGGTTAATATCTGGAATGACACATGCTAGATTTTCTCCTTAATTTATATATATAAAAAAAATCCCAAGCTATATAACTTAGATGATTATTTCAGCTTCAACAGGGCATAAATTATAAGTCATTGCCTTAAAACGTTTCTACTTACAACCAGATAAGATAAGCTTAAAACAAAGAAGCCAAGAATATCCATCATAAAACAAGCTCAGAAATAAGGAAAGATAACTTCATGCAGAATTAACCATGCGACCAGTGTGTGTGTGTGTGTGTGTGTGTGTGTGTGTGTGTGTGAGTTGTCTAGTTGTGTCCAACTCTGTGATCCCATGGACTGTAGCCCACCAGGCTCCTTTGTCCATGGACTCCTTCAAGCAGAAATACTGAAGTGGGTAGTACCCACTAGAGAAAGGTAGGATTCCCTTCTCAAGGGGATCTTCTCAATCCAGGTGTTGAACCTCACTGCAGGCAGGTTCTTTACCATCTGAGCTGTGAGGGATGTGTCCAGTATTGACATGAGACAGATATTACTATTTCATTTGTATTTTGCAATAATTCAGTCATGGTCCAAAACAGGAAATAGGGCAACAACCCCTATAATATAACCTTTTCATGTATTTAACACTTACAGATTTGAATGTGAACTTAGGGTGGTATATATGGGTGAAGAATACTTTCTTCCCATCTTTCTACTTTCTTCCTACTTCTAGAATCTTCTGTGAATTATAAGGACTTACTTTTTTTACTTTCTTGTCTAACTGGGTATTTTGTCATTTCCTTCTCTTTCAGGATGTTTCAGTCTACCCTGTGACCATACTAAAAACTGACTGTAGGCTGACAACTTTCAGAGGAAGTGGAAGACTGATTGATTTAATGTTTCCAAAATATTATTCTATTTGCATAAGTATTAAAAGCGTTACAAAAAGTGTTATAAAAGTGTTAAAACTTTTTCACTGCAAAGAAAGTTGCAAAAACATTAAAATATAAACCTAAATTTAGAAATAAAACAATTAAATTTTCATCATTCCAAAATAACCACTGGTAACATTTCGATGTATATTTTCCTAGAATTTTTCTGAATTATATATATATATATGAACAAGACCCAGTTTTCCCCCCAGTTAGTCTCTCCCATCAGGAAATTTGCATAAGCCTCTTGCCCTTCTTCATCAAAGGGCAGACAGACTGAAAACCACAGTCACTGAAAACTAATCAAACTGATCACATGGATCACAGCCTTGTCTAACTCAGTGAAACTTTGAGCCATGCCATGTTGGGCCACCCAAGATGGATGGGTCATGGTGGAGAGTTCTGACAAATTGTGGTCCACCAAGGAAAGGAATGGCAAACAACTTCAGTATTCTGGCCTTGAGAACCCCACAAGCAGTATGAAAAGGCAAAAATATATGGCACTGAAAAGTGAACTGGAGAAGAGTAGAGAAATAACTCCAAAAAGAATGAAGAGATGGAGTCAAAGCAAAAACAACGCCCAGCTGTGGATGTGACTGGTGATGGAAGTAAAGTCCAACACTGTAAAGAACAATACTGTATAAGAACCTGGAATGTTAGATACATGAATCACGGTAAATTGAAAGTAGTCAAACAGGAGATGGTAAGAGTGAAAATCGACCTTTTAGGAATCAGCAAACTGAAATGGACTGGAACGGGTGAATTTAACTCAGATGATCATTATATCTACTACTATGGGCAAGAATCCCTTAGAAGAAATGGAGTAGCCCTCAAAGTTTCATTAAGTTAGACACGGCTGTGGTCCATGTGATCACTTTGATTAGTTTTCTGTGATTGTGGTTTTCATTCTGTCTGCCCTCTGACTTATAAGGATAAGAGGCTTATGGAAGCTTCCTGATGGTAGAAACTCACTGTGGGGGAAACTGGATCTTGTTCTGATGGGTGGGCCATGCTCAGTAAATCTTTAATCCAATTTTCTGTTGATGGGCATGAGTTCCCTCCCTGTTATTTGACATGAGACCAAACTATGGTGGAAGTAATGAAGATAATGGTGACCTCTTTCAAAAGGTCCCCTGCACACACCACACTCAGTGCCCCTGACTCTGTAGCAGGCCACTGCCAGCCCACGCTTCCACCCAAGACTCCTGGACCCTCAGGAAGTCTGGATCAGTCTCTTGTGGGGTCACTGCTCCTCTCTTTTGGATCCTGGTGCACACAATGTTTTGTTTGTACCCTCCAAAACTCTGTTTCACCAGTCCTATGGAAGTTCTGTAATTAAATCCCATTGGCCTCCAAGGTCAAATTCCCTGGGGGTTCTCAGTCCCTTTGCCAGATCCCCAGGTTGGGGAATCTGTTGTGGGTAACAGAACAGTGTGATAATTTGTTTGGTATAATTGTTCTACAGTTTGTGTATCATCTGCTCGGCAGCTTTATTGTGGGTAATGGCAACCTGCTCCAAGAGGGCTTATGCCACACCAAGGACTGTGGCACCCAGAGCCCCTGCCCCTGAAGCAGGCCACTGCTGACCTGTACCTCTGCAGGCAACACTCAAAAACTCAAAGGCAGGTCTGTCTAAGTCTCTGTGAGGTCTCCTCATGTGCACAAGGTTTTGTTTCTCTGAGAGTCTCTGGTGGGTATGGGGTTTGATGCTCAATGTGATTTTGCCTCCCTACTATCTTGCTGGGGCTTCTCCTTTGCCCCTGGATGTGGGTTTGTGTGTGTGTGTGTGTGTGATGCAATATTCTCCTGTGGATGATTGTTCTGCAGCGAGTTGTAATTTTGGAGTTCTTGCAGAAGAAAATGAGTGCACATAACTCTACCATTTTATCACTTGAAAATATTGGGCTTTTCCATGCTGGCTCAGCCTGCAAAGTGGAAAAACCTGGGTTTGATCCTTGGTTAGAGAAGATCCCCTGGAGAAAAGAAAGGCTACCCACTCCAGTATCCTGGCTTAGAGAATTCCATAGGCTGTATAGTGCAAGGGATGGCAGAGAGTCGTCAATGACTGAGTGACTTTCAGTTTTATGATTATACAGTGGAGGTGATGAATAGATTCCCGAGATTAGATCTGATAGAGTGCCTGAAGAACTATGGATGGAGATTCATGACATTTACAGGAGGCAATGATCAAAACCATCCCCAAGAAAAAGAAACACAAAAAGGCAAAATGGTTGTCTGACGAGGCCTTACAAATAGCTGTGAAAAGAAAACAAGTGAAAAGCATAGGAGAAAAGGAAAGATATACCCATTTGAATGCAAAGTTCCAAAGAACGGCATGAAGAGAAAAGAGAGCCTTTCTCAGTGATCTATGCAAAGAAATAGGGGAAAACAAGAATGGGAAAGACTAGAGATCTCTTCAAGAAAATGAGTGATACCAAGGGAACATTTCATGCTAAGATAGGCACAATAAAGGACAGAAATGATATGGACCGAAGAAAAGCAGGAGATATTAAGAAGAGGTGGCAAGAATACACAGAAGAACTATACAAAAAAGGCTTCATGACCCAGACAACCATGATGGTGTGATCACTCACCTAGAGCCAGACATCCTGAAATGTGAAGTCAAGTGGGCCTTAAGAAGCATCACTATGATCAAAGCTAGTGGAGGTGATGAAATTCCAGTTGAGCTATCTCAAATCCTAAAAGATGATGCTGTGAAAATGCTACACTCAATAGGCCAGCAAATTTGGAAAACTCAACAGTGGCCATAGGACTGGAAAAGGTCAGTTTTCATCCCAAAGAAAGGCAATGCCAAAGAATGTTCAAACTATCACACAATTGCACTCATCTCACACACTAGTAAATTAATACTCAAAATTCTTCAAACCAGGCTCCAACAGTACGTGAACCATGAGCTTCCAGATGCTCCAGCTGGATTTAGAAAAGGCAGAGGAACCAGAGATCAAATTGCAAACATCCATTGGATCATCAAAAAAGCAAGAGAGTTCCGGAAAAACATCTACTTCTGCTTTATTGACTGCACCAAATCCTTTGACTGTGTGGATTACAATGAACTGGAAAATTCTTAAAGAGATGGGAATACCACACCACCTGACTTGCTAAGATTTGTATGCACATCAAAAAGCAATAGTTAGAACTGGACTTTGAACTGAACTGGTTCCAAATAGAGAAGTGAGTATGTCAAGGTTGTATATTGTCACCCTGCTTATTTAACTTGTATGCAGAGTACATTATGAGAAATGCTAGGCTGGGTGAAGCAAAAGCTGGAATCAAGATTGCTGTGAGAAATATCAATAACCTCAGATGTGCAGATGACACCACCCTTATGGCAGAAAGTGAAGAGGAACTCAAAAGACTCTTGAAAGTGAAAGTGGAGAGTGAAAAAGTTGGCTTAAAGCTCAACATTCAGAAAACGAAGATCATGGTATCTGGTCCCATCACTTCATGGGAAATAGATGGGGAAACAGTGGAAACAGTGTCAGACTTTTTTTGGGGGGGCTCCAAAATCATTGCAGATGGAGACTGCAGCCATGAAACTAAAAGACGCTTACTCCTTGGAAGAAAAGTTATGACCAACCTAGACAGCATGTTAAAAAGCAGAGACATTACTTTGCCAACAAAGATCTGTCTAGTCGAAGCTATGGTTTTTCCAATAGTCATGTATGGATGTGAGACTTGGACTATAAAGAAATCTGAGTGCTGAGTAACCGATGCTTTTGAACTGTGGTGTTGGAGAAGACTCTTGAGAGTCCCTCGGACTGCAAGAAGATCAAACCAGTCAATCCTAAGGGAAATTAGTCCTGAATATTCATTGGAAGGAGTGATGCTAATAAGCTGAAACTCCAAATCTTTGGCCACCTGATGCAAAGGACTGAGTCACTGGAGAAGACCCTGATGCAGGGAAAGATTGATGGGAGGAGGAGAAGGAGATGACAGAGGATGAGATGGTTGGATGGCATCACCAACTCAATGGACATGAGTTTGAGCAATCTTCATGAATTGGTGATGGACAGGGAAGCCTGGCGTGCTGCAGTCCATGGAGATGCAAAGAGCTGGACATGACTGAATGACTACTGAAATGAACTGAGCACAGAATGGCTCATAGTTTCATTGAGTTAGACAAGCCTGTGATCTATGTAATCAGCTTGGTTAGGTTTCTGTGACTGTGGTTTTCATTCTGTCTGCCCCTTCATGAATAAGAGGCTGGTGGAATCTTCCTAATGGGAGAAACTGACTGTGGGGAATCTGGATCTTGTTTTGATGGGTAGGCCATGCTCAGTAAATCTTTAATACAGTTTCTGTTGATGGGTGGGGCTATCTTCCCTCCCTTTTTTTTTTTTTTTGGCCTGAGGCCAGAATATGGTAAGGGTAATGAAGACCTCCTTCAAAAGGACTTATGCCAGAACACCAGGACTATTGTACTCAGTGACCCTGACCCTACAGCAGGCCACTGTTGGCCCACTGGAGACTCCCAGACACTCACAGGCAAGTCTGACTCAGTCTCTTGTGGGGACGGTGCTCCTTCCTCCTGGCTTCTGGTTCACACAAGATTTTGTTTGTGCCCTTCAAGAGTCTGTTTCCTCAGTCCTGTGGAAGTTCTATAATCAAATCACATTGGCCTTGAAAAACAAATTCTCTGGGGGTTCTCAGTCCTTTGCCAGATCTCAAGGTTGGGAAATCTGATGTGGGTCCCAGAACTTTCTTAACAGTGCAAGAATTTCTTTGCTATAATTGTTCTGAAGTTTGTAAGTTACCTGCTTGGCACCTCTATGGTAGGGCTAATGGCGACCTCCTACAAGAGGGCTTATGCCACATGCTGCATGTCCTGGGTCTGTGTAGCCAGAGTCCCTATCCCTAAGCAGGTCACTGCTGACCCAGTGTCTCTCTGCAGGAGACACTCAAACACTCAAAGGCAGGTCTGGCTCAGTCTCTGTGGGGTGCCTGGGTTCTGGTGTGCACAAGGTTTTGTTTGAGCCCTCTAAGTGTCTCTGGTGGGTTTGGAATTTAATTATAAATGTGACTTTGCTTCTCCTCCCATCTTGTTTCGGCTTCTCCTTTGCCCTTATTCCGGGGTCCAGCCCCGGTGGATCCAGGGTAATTCGAAGGTGGGGAAAAACTTATTTAATTACAGATAGAGAGAGATTAGAAAATTAGCAGAGAAAAAGAGGCTGAATAACTTGGTTTACATGGAATACCAATCACGACCTACGTAGGCCACAGGTATCTTTCCGTTCTCCTGAAGGAGAGGAGGCACTGAGGCCTCCCCGGTCCAATCTTAGAAGCCCAGGCAAAATTAGCAGGCTTGGTGAGTACCCATGTACCAGATGGTAATTCAGCCAGAAAAACGGGGAGCAAGAAAGAACGACATGGGGGAATCAATCTTTCCAGAAACTGATCCGATTTCTTTATTTTTTAGATTTGCTTATATATCTTTTGTTATACATAGGGATGAATACAGAATCACGCAAGGGTCAGCAGGCCTGACCTTTATCAAAATCAGGTGCTTCACATAAATGTATAAAAAAAGGTCTTAGGGGTTTTATATCATCTTCTGGCCATGAGGCCTGCTGATATTTTATGATCCTTTCTTTCTGATAACCAAAAAACTTATTTTTTCCAAGGGTGTCTTTTCTTAAACCAGGCACCACCCTCCAAATAAAGTTGCATTCCTATAGGGTGAGGGTGTAATGGGTTACAATCAAGAAAGGAATTTATTTAACCTAAGGTTAACATGATTAATCTTAAAGGTTGATACTTATTTCTCCTATATGCTAGTTATATTCATTATAAGGGCAGGGAGTATGGAGATTTAGCAGCAAACATCAGCCCAACAAATGAAAACCCTTCACCAATGTTCCCCTTAAGATCTTTTTAGTCTTAAGATAGTGATAAAGTTACATTTTTACATAGCAAAGACACAGTGATTTATAAAAAAGTACAGTGATCTATAACAAAAGAGTAAATTCATTAACTCAAAAGTTCTAGTATTGCTAACATCAAAAACTACTATATTTCCTTTTCTATATTCCAAATACATTGATTAATATATTCCCAGGTGCCTAAGGATATGGAGACCTGGCAGCAATCTTTGACTCAACAATGAGAAAAGCCCTATGCTAATTAAGACTTTCAAGATACTCCAAACCCTCTGTGCTGTTTATGGTTGAGAGGTTGTCACACAAGCTAGTCTGTCAGCAGAGAGGTTTGACATGAGACGCCCTTGTCACACCCAGGGCAGGGAATTAGCAGCAATTATTGGCAGAACAAATGAAAAACCCTTCACCAATATAATTCCTAACCAACCCACTATACTAACAATTTCCAACTTCCCAAAAGAATCTGCCTTCAGCAAGTCTAAAACATCTCGCGCCTCTCACGATTGGGAGGCTGTAAACAATCACATGTGGCTGGACGAACCTATACAGGCAGGCTAGATAATCTTTAGAGGAGTTCGTAAGTTGAAACACTCTTGTCACGCCCAGGAATTTTTATTGACTTGGAGCTCTAAGTTAACTCCTTCTCAGAGAGAGGTAACGGGGGTCAGCCCCCCATAAAGTCAGGGGTATAGGTGAGAGCATAAAACAGTAAAGCAGGTAAACTCTGGTTTTGGGGGTAGATGCTCAGGAACAGGGGGTTTCCTGAGGCTCAATCTGCCTTTGCGTATGCTGAAGCCTCCTTCCTCATGACCTTTGCCATGGGCGGAGTTCCTCACGCTGGCTCCCGGCACCCTTGGACGTTGGGTATCTTTTTTTGGTGGGATCCAACATTCTTCTGTCTTAGGTTGTTCAGCAGTGAGTTGCAATTTTGAAGTTCTTACAGGAGAAGATAAGTACATGTCCTTCTACTCCACCATCTTCAATTTTCACTTGCTCCTTGGAATAAAAAGATACTTGCTCCTTGCAAGAAACACTATAACCAACATAGACAGCATATTAACAAGCAGAAACATTACTTTGCCAACAAAGGTCCATCTAGTCAAAGCTATGGTTTTTCCAGCAGTCATGCATGGATGTGAGAATTAGAGCCTAAAGAAAGCTGATCACTGAAGAACTGATGCTTTTGAACTGTGGTGTTGGAGAAGACTCTCAGAGTCTCTTGGACTGCAAGGAGATCAAACCAGTCCATCCTAAAGGAGATCAGTCCTGAATATTCATTAGAAAGACTGATGTTGAAGTGGGATTTCTAATACTTTGGCCACCTGATGGGAAATACTGGCTCATTTGAAAAGACCTTGATGCTTGGAAATATTGAAGCAGTAGGATAATTGAATGACCGAGGATGAGATGGTTGGATGGCATCACCAACTCAATGGACAAGAGTTTGAGCAATCTTCGGGAGTTGGTGATGAACAGGGAAGCCTGGCGTGCTGCAGTCCATGGAGTCACAAAGAAACAGACATGACTGAGCGACTGAACTGGACTGAACATTATATTAAGAAATTTCTATGTCAATGGAAAATAAATCTGCATCAGTATTTCAGTATCTGTATAACACTCCATTTTAAAAGTATACTTTGTTTAGACACATTCTTATTTTACTTTCCCTTAGATGAATGCCTGTGAAAGTTTCTCCTTGTCAAATATTTAATCATTTCCTAGAATGAATTCTTTGAATTATGAAAGGTAAAGGAAATGCATATTTTGACAGTTTATATTTCCTTTTAAATCTGGCAGCAAGCCACCAAAGGTCTAGGAAGCTAAATTTGTCCAGTAAGGATAAACAAACCACCCTGATCCCCAGGTTGAGACTCAGTGGACTTCTTGCCTTTGTAGCCATCCCTTAATCCACTTTTGAGAAATTGATCTTGAATTCTATCCTATTGTCTATAAGAAATGTTTCTTCCAACCAACCTCATTGCTGATTGATTATGTAGAGTTCTTTTTAAAGATTTTTATAGGTGTACAGTTGATTTATAATGCTGTTAGTTTCTATGGTACAGCAAATTGAATCAGTTATACGTATACATATAACTCCTCTTTTCTAGATTTCCTTCCCTTTTATATCACCACAGAGCACTGAGTAGGATTTTTCCCTGTGTTATGCAATGGGTTCTCATTAGTCATCTATTTTATACATAGTAGTGTATAAATGTCAATACCAATCCCAAATCATCCCACTCATTCTTGGCCCTGCTTAGTGTCCATAAGTATGTTTTCTACATTTGTGTCTCTATTGCAACTTTGCAAGTAAGTTCATCTGTATTATTTTTCTAGATTCCACATATAAGCAATATCATATGATATCTGTTTTTCTCTTTCTTACTTACTTCATTGTGTATGACAGTCTCTAGGTCTGTCCCCATCTTTGCAGATGGGACTCTTTCATTCATTTCGGTCGCTGCATTGTATATATGTACTACATCTTCTTTATCCATTCTTCTGCTGATGGACATTGAGGTTACTTTCATGTCCTGGCCTTTGTGAACAGTGTTGCAGTAAACATGGGGTGCATGTATCTTTTGGAATTATGGGTTTCTCTGGGTATGTGCCAAAAATGGGATTGTTGGGTCATATGGTATTTCTATTTTTAGCTTTTTGAGGAACCTTTATACTGTTCTCCACGGCTAAAGTGTCAGTCGCTCAGTCATGTTTGACTCTTTGTGATCCTATGGACTGTAGCCCACCAGACTCCTTTGTCCATGGAATTCTCTTGGCAAGACTACTGGAGTGGGTAACCATTCCCTTCTCAAGGAGATCTTCTCAACCCAGGGATTGAATCCAGGTCTTCTGCCCTAAAGGCAGGTTCTTTCCATCTGAGCCACCAGGGAAGCCCATATTGTTCTCCTTAGTGACTATAACAACTTACATTCTCACCAACAGTATAAGAGGGTTCCCATTTCTCGATTCCCTCTCCAGTATTATCATTTGTAGATTTTTTGATGATGGCCATTCTCACCAATATGAGGTAGTATCTCATTGTAGTTTTGAATTGCATTTCTCTAATAATGAGTGATGTTTAGAATCATTTCATGTGCCTCTTGGCCATCTCTGTAAATTCTTTGGAAAAATGTCTATTTATTTCGTCTATCTTTTTTTTTTTTTTTTTTTGGTTTGGGTTGTTCGTTTTTTTGGTATTGAGTTGCATGATCTGTTTGTATATTTTGGAGGTTAATCCCTTATCAGTAGATTTGTCTGCAAATATTTTCTCCCGTTCTGAGGGTAGTCTTTTCTTTTTTTTTTTTTTTTTTTATCATTTCCTTTGCTCTGCAAAACTTTTTAGTTCAATTAGGTCCCACTTTTTTATTTTTGTTTTTATTTTCATTACTCTAGAAGGTGGGCTGAAAAAGATCTCATTGTGATTTATGTCAAAGAGTATTTTCCACATGCTTTCCTCTAAGAATTTTATAGTGTCCAGTCTTATATTTAGATCTTTAATTCATTTCAAGTTTATTTTTGTGTATGGTGTTAGGGAGTGTTCCAATTTATATATATATATATCACTTTCAGTTTTCCCAGCACTAATTATTGAAGAGATTGTTTTTTCTCCATTGTGTATTCTTGCCTCTTTCATCATAGATAAGGCAACCATAGGTGTATGGGTTTACCTCTGGGCTTTCTATCCTCTTCCATTTATTTATACTTTTGTTTTTGTGCCACTAGCATATTGCCTGATTACTGTAGCTTTATCGTGTAGTCTGAAGTCAGAGAGTATGATTCCTCCAGTTTAATTTTTCTTTCACAAGACTGCTTTGACTATTTGAGGTCTTTCGTGTCTCAATACAAATTTTAAGATTTTTGTTGTTGTTGTTGCTCTAGTTCTGTGACAAATTGCATTGGTAATTTGATTGGGATTGTATTGAATCTGTAGATTGCTTTGGGTAGTTTAGTCATTTTCACCGTATTGATTCTTCCAATCCAAGAACATGGTATGTCTCTCCATCTGTTTGTGTTGTCTGATTTAGTCAGTAACCTTTTGTTTTCTGAGTACAGGTCTTTTGCCTCCTTAGGTAGATTTATTCCTAGATATTTTATTCTTTTTGTTGCAATGGTGAATGAGATTGTTTCCTTAATATCTCTTCTGATCCTCCATTGTTAGTGTACAGGAATGCAAGAAATTTCTATGTATTAATTTTGTATCCCACAACTTTACTAAATTCATTAATTAGCCCTGGTAGTTTTCTGGTGGTATCTTTAGGATTTTCTATGTATAGTGTCATGTCATCTGCAAACAGTGACAGTTTTACTTCTCCTTTTCCAATTTGAATTCCTTGTATTTCTTTATCTTCTTTGATTGCTGTGGCTAGAACTTCCAAACTATGCTGAATAATAGTGTTGTATATATTCTGTCTATAAGAAATCCACTTCAAACCTAGGGACACATACAGACTGAAAGTGAGGAGCTGGAAAAAGATATTCCATGTGAATGGAAATCAAAACAAAGCTGGACTAGCAACACTCTTATCAGATAAAATAGACTTTAAAATAAAAGGCTGTTACAAGAGACAATGAAAAACACTATATAGTGATCAAAGGATCAATCCAAGAAGAAGATAGAGCAATTGTAAATATTTATACACCCAACATAGGAGCACCACAGTACATAAAGCAAATGCTAACAGCCATAATAGGGGAAATCAACAATAACTCAGTATTAGTGGAGGACTTTAACACCCCACTTACACCAATAGACAGACACTTCAGAGAGAAAATTAATAAGGAAACATAAGCTTTAAATGTTACATTAGACCAAATAGACTTAACTGACATTTATAGACATTCCATCCAAAAGCAGCAAAATATACTTTCTTCTCAAGCGTACACAGAACATTCTCCAGGATAGATCACATCTTGGGTCACAAATCAAACTTCAGTAAATTTAAGAAAATTGAAATTTTCTTATATCATCATATCATATCAGTGCTATGATACTGAAATCAATTTTAAGACAAAAACTGTACCATGGCTGGTTTCATGTCAATGTCAAAACCCACCATGATATTGTAAAGTAATTAGCATCCAGTTAAAAAAAATTAATCAATTTTAAAAAATAATAAATTTTAGAAAAAGATTAAAAAAAAACTGTAAAAAAAGCCAAACACATGGAGGCTAAACAGTATGTACTAAATAGCCAATGGATCACTGAAGAAATCAAAGAGGAAATCAAAAAATACCTAGAAACAAGTGACAAGGAAACCATGATGACCTGAAACCTATGGGATCCAACAAAAGCAGTTCTAAGAGGAAAGTTTATAGCAATACAATCCCACCTCAAGAGGCAAGAAATCTTATACCTAAAGCAACTAGGAAAAGAAGAATAAAAAAAACCCAAAGTTAGTAGAAGAAAGGAAATCATAAAGATCTGAGCAGAAACAAGTGAAATGGAAATGAAGAAAGGAATAGCAAAGATCAATAAAACTAAAAGATGGTTCTTTGAGAAGATACACAAAATTGATAAACCTTTAGCAAGACTTATCAAGAAAACAAGAAAGGACTCAAGTCGATGAAATTAGAGAAGGAAAAGTTGCAACTGACACTGAAGAAATACAGCGGATTATAAGAGAGTACTACACACAACTCTATGACAGTAAAATGGACAATATGGAAGAAACGGACAACTCTTTAGAAAAGTACAACCTTTTAAGACTGAACCAGAAAGAAATAGAAAATATAACTAGACCAAGCACAAGCAATGAAAGTGCAACTGTGATCAAAATTTTTCCACCAAACCAAAGTCCAGGACCAGATGGCTTCACAGGTGATTTCTATCAAGCATTTAGAGAAGAACTAGCATCTATCCTTCTCAAATTCTTCCGTAAAATTGCAGAGGGAGGAAAACTCTCAAACTAACTCTATAAGACCACCATCACCCTGATGCCAAAACTAAAGAAAGATATCACTAAAAAGAAAATTGCAGACCAAGATTATTGCTGAACATAGGCACAAAAATCCTCAGCAAAATATTAGCAAAAAGAATCCAACAACACATCAAAAGGATCATACACCATGATTGAGTGGTATTTATCCCAGGGTTGCCAGATTCAATATATGCAAATCAATCCATGTAATATAGCATATTAGCAAACTGAAGAATAAAACCATGTGATCATCTAAAAAGATGCAGGAAAAAAAAAAAAAAAAAAACCTTTTGACAAAATTCAACACCCAGTTTTTATAAACTCTCCAGAAAGAGGGCATAGAGGGAATCTTGTTTAGTCGAGAAGTCATGTCAAACTTTTTGCCACCCCATGGACAGCAGTACAACAGGCTTCCCTGTCCTTCACTATCTCCCAGAGCTTGCTCAGACTCATGTCTATTGAATCAGTAATGCTATCCAACCATCTTGTCCTCTGTTGAACCTATCTCAATGTGATAAAGGCCATATACAACAAACCCACAGCAAACATCATTCTCAATGGTGAAAAACTGACAGCCTTTCCTCTAAGATCAGGAACAAGGTAAGGATAGCCACTTTCTGACTATTATTGGTTATGAAGACTTCTTAAACAGTGATTGAAAACTCAACAAGTGTGCTCATTAGCTATTGTTGGAAAGTTTTACCCGCATCACAAAAAGTAGTGAATCCCTTAAATGTAATGAAAAGTCAATAGTTTAGCTCTGTGTTAAGAATGGAGGTGTCCATATTACTCTTCAGACTACTCTTCAAGGTACACAGGTGTGGTTTGGTAACAAATTGTATCTCTACAAAAGAAAAGACCCTAATTTTTAGTATTTCTCAATTTCTATGGTATAAATACATCTACCATGGCCTTTTTCAAGCTACCAACTGACTTTAAAAATTCCACAGTATTTAATTTTCATAACCATTTAAGACTGTTAGAACACATCACTGGCCTGATCAGAAGTCCAACAAGTTGTTGGAGGATTATAAACTGTCTTTCATTCCAAGTCAGTAAATCTTCAGTGGCTAAGCACTGTTAAAAGTCATTGCCACATTCCTCTTGTTTCTGCCTGTTTTTCTGACTCTGTCTGGGAATTTAAAAATCTACATAAACTTGTTGGAGGTAAAAACTAGGGCATGCTATCTAATAACCCCATTTTCCTCCCAGGTTTGAAACATCATTTAGTAAAAATCATAATACTGGTTTCATCTGGAGCTTCTTTCTCCATCCTGCCACAAGAAGTATTAACACATCCAGTCACCAAGACTTGGTGAAGTTGTTCAGTTCAGTTGCTCAGTCATGGCCAACTCTTTGCGACCCCATGGACTGTAGCATGCCAGGCTTCCCTGTCCCTCACCAACTTCAGCATCTCTAATGAACTTGCTCTTTTTCTATTGAGATATTTAAAAACATATTAAAAATATTTAGTATCTATTTAGTATATGAAGTAGGGAACAGTATGAATTTTTATTTTTGCTTGAAAATTGAGACTTTGCTTGCAAAAATACTTTGTAAACAGTAAACAGGAAGTGTACCACTGATTTTTATTGTTTTTCTGTAATCTTGATCCTCTTTTTAATTGTCTTTGTGAAAGTTTAGATTCCTCTTTTGTTCTGTTGTTTGCTAATGGTCAATTACCCATCAGAGACTGCCAAATTTTTCTTTCATACATTGTATGTTGGAGAAAGTGACTTGAGTCATTCATGTTCCTGATTTTACAGCTATTAGTTAATAATTGTAATAGCTGTTATTCACATGAGCTGAGAATTATAATAGCTGGAAGTATATAACCTCCATGTCTAAAATGTCTTTCAATCATTGCCTTTGTGCTTAATTAAATTCATTTGTATTTCAGTTTCTAGCCAACTATATTGAAGTTCAGATTGAAATCTGTTTCTATTTTTATTTGATGCCAAGAGAGCAAGCTATCAGCATATGGCAAATTTAAAGGGAAATATGTTTACCAATACACATACGTGATTTTGCAAGATATACCAAACTGTGCACATTCCTCCAGAGGAGAGGAAAGAGAGTTCACAAAAGTTACTTTTATTGCAAGAGGAATACAAGTGAGTTGAAATCCTTTCATGATAACAAAAGCCTCACAAAGAAGGACTGGACTTGATCCATGTTTTAGGAATTTGCACATATAAAGAGTTAGTTATCTTCTTCTCTGGCTCTGTAACATGTAGTGCAAAAATATTTGCTGTCAGAAGAAAAAAAATGTTGGAATGCATAGATTTCACTGACAAAAAGAGCTCAAGAAACCCTTCTCCTCTTTGTCTTTATATTTCTGACTTTTATTCAGTATTTTCAATATGACAAAGTCATTGGTTTTTATTTCCTAGTCCACCCTACCCCTCACCATATTGTTTGAATCCAGCAAGTATTTTGTTCCTTTGGGATACAGTTCACTCTTAAGACATGCTGTGAGAGTTCTTGTCTAAATTCATAACACTAAGCAGTTTGCTTTTACATAGCTGATAGGCTACTCTTTCCTGTTTTTCCCCCTGAAAATATCATGAAGTTTCAGGCAAAAAAGCATATGAGGTAATAGGATACATATGCCAATAAGATATTAATTTCTAAAAAATGCATCCCAAACATTTGAGAGTGTTACATGAACACTTTCTCAGTTAACTCCCCAAAGGGTGTAACAAAAACTAAATGCGTCTGTAAAAAGTCGTTTACAAAGCATGTATTACATTATGTTCGGGTGATGTGGTTTTAGGAGTGTTTTTTAGCACATTATGCAAATACAAGGATATCAGTCTTAACATTTGTGATGCATGTCCGCTCCTCAAAAGAAAACATTTCAAACACTTAAAAGTTGTGTCTTTAAGTATTTAGATAGTTGGAGCTTTTTAAAGCCGTCAACATAAAAATGGTTCAGCCCCATTTCTTAGCTTTAACGAATGCAACTATCCCAATATTCTTATTAAATCATACTATGTGGACACAGGAACTTAAGCAAAACTTGGATACAGAAAGAATTGAAAATTCCAATTGTATTAGAAAAAACAATTTGATCAGTAGTTTTGTGCCTAGTTGCTTTATAAATTTATTGTACTGTATATATTTAAGTAATTCTGAAACTTGGGTGGGTTGTTGAAAACTTTGTCCAGTGAGAAAAATACAAAGTGGAGATGAGGAAGTGGAGACAAAAAGTCCCAGAATTATCCACTGCTTTTGGCACAAATGAGCAGCAGGAGAAATTTGATGCCCTAAATTACCCACTAGCAGAGTCTAGGGGCAAATTATTTTTTCATTGAGACCTCTTTTGAAGTCCTAATCTAATTTGATGTTCTCTGTTTTACTCTTGAACATCCCTTGGACAGCAAGGAGATCAAACCAGTTCATCTTAAAGGAAATCAACACTAAATGCTCTTTGGAAGGACTGATACTGAAGCTCGAATACTTGGAGCATCTGATGCGAACTGACTCATTGGAAAAGACGCTGATGCTGGGAAAGAACAGGGTGACAGAATGAGATAGTTGGATGACATCACAAATTCAATGGACATAAACTTGAGAAAACTCCAGGAAATGGTGAGGGACAGGAATGCCTGGCATGCTGCAGTCCATGGGGTCGTGAAGAGTCAGACAACTTGACGACTGAAAAATAGCAGCAACAAAAAATTTTACTCTTATATAAAAGCTTCAATTTTCTCTCATCTCACTGAACACTACCTGTCACTGTATTTATATAGTTAGTATTTTTAATGATTATGTTTTCCATGTCGAAACTGTAAGCTCCCCCATGGAAGGTCTGGCTGTTCACTGCCATGGACTATCCTTGGATTTTTCTTTACTTTAAATCTACCCCCATGCTAATGCATTCTCTTCTGCTGTTTTGTCGTGGTTTCCAACAAAATTTACCAGAGAAAGGCTGACTGCTACCTCTTCTCCTCCACTGTCATCCAAGCTTCATGGCTGGCCTATGAATTGGCTGTTGCTGGGACAGAGAGTATAGTCCTGGTCCAAAAACCTACAGATAGAACTCACATTATTGTTCTTGATAATGAAGATTTTAAAAGCAGTTTCATTCAGATAAACTTCATATAAACCCAACTTTTCCTAAAAATGTTTTGCCACATGGATTCTTATGGATAAAAAGAATTTTCTTCCTTTGAAGCAACTGAATTACAGTCACTAATGTTCTCTATAGATTACAGAAGTACTGCTTTTTCTAACATTTTATTGTGAAAGTGGTCAAACATAGAAAAACTGGAAAACATTTATAGCAACCTCACAGGTAACAATACGCAGCCTACATTCAACAATGAATATTTTACTGTAGATGGCATTTTGGTAATAAATTCACTTGCCAGTTGAGGAGGCATAACAGATGCGGGTTTGATCCCTGCATTGGGAAGATTTTCTGGAGGGAATCCACATGGCAACCCATTCCAGTATTATTGCCAGGAGAATCCCATTGACAGAGGAGCTTGGCAGGTTATGGTCTATAAGGTCACAAAAAGGTGGACATGATTGAAGTGACTTAGCACATAAATACTGGCTTTATCATATTATTATTCATGTATTTGTCCCTCTTTCAGTTCAGTTCAGTTGCTCAGTTGTGTCCAACTCTTTGTGACCCCATGGACTGTAGCATACCAGGCCTCCCTGTCCATCACCAACTCCCAGCATTTATTCAAACTCGTGTCCATTGAGTTGGTGATGCCATCCAACCATCTCATCCTCTGTCATCCCCTTCTCCTCCTGCCCTCAATCTTTCCCAGCATCAGGATCTTTTCTAATGAGTCAGTTCTTCGCATCAGGTGGCCAAAGTATTGGAGTTTCAGCATCAGTTGCTGAATGCTGAGTTGCTCATGACTGACCAACTTTCACTTTCATACATTGTTATCATTATTGGAGTCTTGAATTCTCCACTCATTTGCAATTTTCATTTAAAATACTTTAAATTTACTTTCAGGAATGCACTTTTTTGAACTGTGCCTTTGAACTGTGGTGTTGGAGAAGACTCATGAGAGTCCCTTGGACTGCAAAGAGATCCAACCAGTCCATCCTAAAGGAGATCAGTCCTGGGTGTTCATTGGAGGGACTGATGTTGAAGCTGAAATGAATATTCAGGACTGATTTCCTTTAGGGTTGATTAGTTGGATCTCCTTGCTGTCCAACAGACTGTCAAGAGTCTTCTCCAATACCACAGTTCAAAAGCATCAGTTCTTCAGTGCTCAGCTTTCTTTATATTCCAAATCTCTCATCCATACATGAGTATTGTAAAAACCATAGCTTTGACTTGATGGACCTTTGTTGGCAAAGTAATGTCTCTTCTTTTTAATATGCTGTCTAGGTTGGTCATAACTTTTCTTCCCAGGAGCAAGCATCTTTTAATTTCATGGCTGCTGTATATCCATCAAATTGTCTCACTTTGCAATGCATAAAAATGTGGAGCTATACTTTATTAGTAAAGTTTAAGCATATTATTAAAACTTTTAAAATATCAATAATTTCTGGTTAACTTTGATGATGCAACCTTTTACAGAATTGTTAGAAACTTTTTTATCTATAAAATTAATAATCTTTAATCACTTATAGATTAATTCTATGAATTACAGAGGTTTCATTTGCATATGTTTGTTTATATCACCAAAACCATCACAGTTTTTTGGATATCATTCACGGTGGTACAAAAATCAAACAAACATATTTTCACTTGTTGTAAATAAGTATCTTCAATGTAATCAATTACAATGAGAATTACAAACAGCTATACAGGTTTTTCCTGATATCAGTGATGTGGATACTATATAATTAGACAAATGTTTTAAGAATTTGATTTGAATATCAGTGGCTTCCCTGATAACTCAGTTGGTAAAGAATCTGCCTGCAATGTAGGAGACCCCAGTTCCATTCCTTGGTCTTGAAGATCTGCTGGAGAATGGATAGGCTACCCACTCCAGTATTCTTGGGCTTCCCTTGTGGCTCTGCTGGTAAAGAATCCATCTGCAAAGCGGAAGACCTCAGTTCTTTCCCTGTGTTGGGAAAATCCCCTGGAGAAGGGAAAGGCTATCCACTTCAATATTCTGGCCTGGAGAATGTCATGGATGGTAGAGTCCATGGGGTTGTAAAGAGTCGGACATGACTGAGCAACTTTCACTTTCATACAGGTTTTATATCGTTATCATTATTGGCCTCTTGAATTCTCTGTTCATTTGCAATTTTCATTTAAAATACTTTAAATTTACTTTCAGGAACGCACTTTTTTGAACTGTGCTTTTGAACTGTGGTGTTGGAGAATACTCATGAGAGTCCCTTGGACTGCAAGGAGATCCAAGCAGTCCATCCTAAAGGAGATCAGTTCTGGATGTTCATTGGAGGGACTGATGTTGAAGCTGAAACTCCAATACTTTGGCCACCTAATGCAGAGAGCTGATTCATTTGAAAAGACCCTGATGCTGGGAAAGATTGAGGGCAGGAGGAGAAGGGGATGAAAGAGGAAGAGATGGTTGGATGGCATCACTGACACAGTGGAAATGGATTTGGGTGGCCTCCGGGAGTTGGTGATGGACGGGGAGGCTGGCGTACTGCAGTTCATGGGGTCGCAAAAAGTTGTACACGAATGAGTGACTGAACTGAATTGAATGTACTTTTTATCACCAAAATCTAAAAGTGTGTATGCATATATCCATGAATTAATTTATTTATGATACATATGATTAAGAAAGAAAAACTTACAATGACATATTAATTTTATGAAATGAGTACTTGAATCTGCCATATGTACTTGACCACAGGAGAGTTGGAAGGATGACTATAGCTAATCCTTGGAAACTCAGATGAAGGATTTTGTAGTCCCATCAGTAGCCAATGTAAAAATTGTTAAAAAATTTAAAGAAAAATTATATAATTAGAGAAATGTTTTAGGAATTTGATATGGAAAAGTGCATGTTAAGTTCAAAGCGAAAAATAAAAAAAACCTTAAGTTCAATAAATCTGTTAAGATGTCACTAAAACTAAATTTTTTTTCATTGTTCTTTTTTTCTTTTTTTAAAAATATAAATTTAATTATTTTAACTGGAGGTTAATTACTTTACAATATTTTATTGGTTTTGCCATACATCAACAAGAATCTGCCACAAGTATACATGTTTTCCGCATCCTGAACCCCCCTCTCTCCTCCTTCCCCATACCATCCCTCTGGGTTGTCCCAGGGCACCAGCCCCAAGCATCCTGTATCATGCATCGAACCTGGACTGACAATTCATTTCATATATGATATTATACATGTTTCAATGCCATTCTCCCAAATCATCCCACCTTCTCCCTCTCCCACAGAGTCCAAAAGACTGTTGTATACATCTGTGTCTCTTTTGCTGTCTTGCATACAGGGTTATCGTTACCATCTTTCTAAATTCCATATATATGCATTAGTATACTGTATTGGTGTTTTTCTTTCTGGCTTACTTCACTCTGTATAATAGGCTCCAGTTTCATCCACCTCATTAGAACTGATTCAAATATATTCTTTTTAATGGCTGAGTAACACTCCATTGTGTATATGTACCACCGTTTTCTTATCCATTAGTCTGCTGAGGAACATCTAGGTTGCTTCCATGTCCTGGCTATTATAAACAATGCTGCGATGAAAATTGGGGTACATGTGTCTCTTTCAATTCTTGTTTCCCCAGTGTGTATGCCCAGCAGTGGGATTGCTGGGTCATAAGGCAGTTCTATTTGCAGTTTTTTAAGGAATCTCCACACTGTTCTCCATAGTGGCTGTACTAGTTTGCATTCCCACCAACAGTGTAGGAGGGTTCCCTTTTCTCCACACCCTCTCCAGCATTTATTGCTTGTAGACTTTTGGATCGCAGCCATTCTGACTGGCATGAAATGGTACCTCATTGTGGTTCTGATTTGCATTTCTCTGATGAGTGATGTTGAGCATCTTTTCAGGTGTTTGTTAGCCATCTGGTATGTCTTCTTTGGAGAAATGTCTATTTAGTTCTTTGGCCCATTTTTTGATTGGGTCTTTTATTTTTCTGGAATTGAGCTGCAGGAGTTGCTTGTATATTTTTGAGATTAATTCTTTGTCAGTTGCTTCAATTGCTATTAATTTCTCCCATTCCGAAGGCTGTCTTTTCACCTTGCTTATAGTTTCCTTTGTTGTGCAGAAGCTTTTAATTTTAATTAGGTCCCATTTGTTTATTTTTGCTTTTATCTCCAATATTCTTGGAGAGGGATCATAGAGGATCCTGCTGTGATTTATGTCGGAGAGTGTTTTGCCTATGTTCTCCTCTAGGAGTTTTATAGTTTCTGGTCTTACGTTTAGATCTTTAATCCATTTTGAGTTTATTTTTGTGTATGGGGTTAGAAAGTGTTCTAGTTTCATTCTTTTACAAGTGGTTGACCAGTTTTCCCAGCACCACTTGTTAAAGAGATTGTCTTTTCTCCATTGTATATTCTTGCCTCCTTTGTCAAATATCAGGTGTCCATAGATGTATGGATTTATCTCTGGGCTTTCTATTTTGTTCCATTGATCTATATTTCTGTCTTTGTGCCAGTACCATACTGTCTTGATGACTGTGGCTTTGTAGTAGAGCCTGAAGTCAGGCAAGTTGATTCCTCCAGTTCCATTATTCTTTCTCAAGATAGTTTTTGCTATTCGAGTGTTTTTTTGTATTTCCATAAAAATGATGAAATTATTTGTTCTAACTCTGTGAAAAATACTGTTGGTTGCTTGATAGGGATTGCATTAAATCTATATATTGCTTTGGGTAGTATACTCTTTTTCACTATATTGATTCTTCCGATCCATGAACATGGTATATTTCTCCATCTATTAGTGTCCTCTTTGATTTCTTTCACCAGTGATTTATAGTTTTCTATATATAGGTCTTTAGTTTCTTTAGGTAGATATATTCCTAAGTATTTTATTCTTTTCGTTGCAATGGTGAATGGAATTGCTTCCTTAATTTCTCTTTCTACTTTCTCATTATTAGTGTATAGGAATGCAAGGGATTTCTGTGTGTTGATTTTATATCCTGCAAGTTTACTATATTCATTGATTAGCTCTAGTAATTTTCTGGTGGAGTCTTTAGGGTTTCCTATGTAGAGGATCATGTCATCTGGAAACAGTGAGAGTTTTGCTTCCTCTTTTCCAATTTGGATTCCTTTGACTTCTTTTTCTGCTCTGTTGTTGTGGCCAAAACTTCCAAAACTATGTTGAATCATAATGGTGAAAGTGGGCACCCTTGTCTTGTTCCTGACTTTAGGGGAAATGCTTTTAATTTTTCACCATTGAGGATAATGTTTGCTGTGGGTTTGTCATAGATAGCTTTTATTATGTTGAGGTATATTCCTTCTCTTCCTGCTTTCTGGAGAGTTAATATCATAAATGGATGTTGAATTTTGTCAAAAGCTTTCTCTGCATCTATTGAGATAATCATATGGCTTTTATTTTTCAGTTTGTTAATGTGGTGTATTACATTGACTGATTTGCAGATATTGAAGAATCCTTGCATCTCTAGGATAAAGCCCACTTGGTCATGGTGTATGATCTTTTTAATGTGTTGTTAGATTCTGATTGCTAGAATGTTGTTGAGGATTTTTGCATCTATGTTCATCAGTGATATTGGCCTGTAGTTTTCTTTTTTTGTGGCATCTTTGTCAGGTTTTGGTATTAGGGAGATGGTGGCCTCATAGAATGAGTTTGGAAGTTTATCTTCCTCTGAAATTTTCCAGAAGAGTTTGAGTAGGATAGGTGTTAGCTCTTCTCTAAATTTTTGGTAGAATTCAGCTGTGAAGCCGTCTGGACCTGGGCTTTTGTTTGCTGGAAGATTTCTGATTACAGTTTCAATTTCTGTGCTTGTGATGTGTCTGTTAAGATTTTCTATTTCTTCCTGGTTCTGTTTTGGAAAGTTGTACTTTTCTAAGAATTTGCCCATTTCTTCCACGTTGTCCATTTTATTGGCATATAATTGTTGATAGTAGTCTCTTCTGATCTTTTGTATTTGTGTGTTGTTTGTTGTGATCTCTCCATTTTCATTTCTAATTTTATTGATATGATTTTTCTCCCTTTGTTTCTTGATGAGTCTAGCTAATGGTTTGTCAATTTTATTTATCCTTTCAAAGAACCAGCTTTTGGCTTTGTTGATTTTTGTTATGATCTCTTTTGTTTCTTTTGCATTTATTTCTGCCCTAATTTTTAAGATTTCTTTCCTTCTACTAACCCTGGGGTTCTCCATTTCTTCCTTTTCTAGTTGCTTTAGGTGTAGAGTTAGGTTATTTATTTGACTTTTTTCTTGTTTCTTGAGGCATGCCTGTATTGCTATGAACTTTCCCCTTAGCACTGTTTTTACAGTGTCCCACAGGTTTTGGGTTGTTGTGTTTTCTTTTTCATTCATTTCTATGCATATTTTGATTTCTTTTTTGATTTCTTCTGTGATTTGTTGGTTATTCAGAAGTGTGTTGTTCAGCCTCCATATGTTGGAATTTTTAATAGTTTCTCTCCTGTAATTGACATCTAATCTTACTGCATTGTGGTCAGAAAAGATGCTTGGAATGATTTCAATTTTTTTGAATTTACCAAGGCTAGATTTAAGGCCCAGGATGCGATCTATCCTGGAGAAGTTTCTGTGTGCACTTGAGAAAAAGGTGAAAATGTTTTGGAGTGAAATGTCCTAAAGATATCAATTAGGACTAACTGGTATATTGTATTGTTTAAAGTTTGTGTTTCCTTGTTAATTTGCTGTTTAGTTGATCTATCCATAGGTGTGAGTAGGGTATTAAAGTCTCCCACTATTATTGTGTTATTGTTAATTTCCCCTTTCATACTTGTTAGCATTTGTCTTACATATTGCGGTGCTCCTATGTTGGGTGCATATGTATTTATAATTATTATATCTTCTTCTTGGATTGAGCCTTTGATCATTAAGTAGTGTCCTTCTTTCTCTCTCTTCACAGCCTTTGTTTTAAATACTATTTTATCTGATATGAGTATTGCTACTCCTGCTTTCTTTTGGTCTCTATTTGCATGGAATATCTTTTTCCAGCTCTTCACTTTCAGTCTGTATGCGTCCCCTGTTTTGAGGTGGGTCTCTTGTAGACAACGTATATAGGGGTCTTGTCTTTGTATCCATTCAGCCAGGCTTTGTCTTTTGGTTGGGGCATTCACCCCATTTACATTTTAGGTAATTATTGATAAGTATGATCCCATTGCTATTTACTTTATTGTTTTGGGTTCGAGTTTATACATCCTTTTTGTGTTTCCTGTCTAGAGAATATCCTTTAGCATTTGTTGGAGAGCTGGTTTGGTGGTGCTGCAGTCTCTCAGCTTTTGCTTGTCTGTAAAACTTTTGATTTCTCCTTCATATTTGAATGAGATCCTTGCTGGGTACAGTAGTCTGGGCTGTAGGTTATTTTCCATTCCCTCCTGGCCTGAAGAGTTTCTATTGAAAGATCAGCTGTTATCCTTATGGGAATCCCCTTGTGTGTTCTTTGTTATTTTTCCCTTGCTGCTTTTAATATTTGTTCTTTGTGTTTGATCTTTGCTAATTTGATTAATATGTGTCTTGGGGTGTTTCACCTTGGGTTTATCCTGTTTGGGACTCTCTGGGTTTCTTGGACTTGGGTGATTATTTCTTTCCCCATTTTACGGAAGTTTTCAACTGTTATCTCCTCAAGTATTTTCTCATGGTCTTTCTTTTTGTCTTCTTCTGGGACTCCTATGATTCGAATATTGGGGCGTTTATCACTGTCCTGGAGGTCTCTGAGATTGTCCTCATTTCTTTTAATTTGTTTTTCTTTTTCCCTCTCTGATTCACTTACTTGTACCATTCTATCTTCTATTTCACTAATTCTATCTTCTGCCTCCATTATTCTACTATTTGTTACCTCCAGAGTGTTTTGATCTCATTTATTGCATTATTCATTATATGTTGACTCTTTTTTTATTTCTTCTAGGTCATTGTTAAACCTTTCTTGCATCTTTTCAATCCTTGTCTCCAGGCTATTTATCTGTGATTCCATTTTAATTTCAAGATTTTGGATCATTTTCACTATCATTATTTGGAATTCTTTATCAGGTAGATTCCCTATCTCTTCCTCTTTTGTCTGGTTTCATGGGCATTTCTCCTGTTCCTTTACCTGCTGGGTATTCCTCTGTCTCTTCATCTTGACTATATTGCTGCGTTTGGAGTGGCCTTTCTGTATTCTGGCAGTTTGTGGAGTTTTCTTTATTGTGGAGTTTCCTCGCTGTGGGTGGGGTTGTGCAGGTGGCTTGTCAAGGTTTCTTGGTTAGGAAAGCTTGTGTCAGTGTTCTGGTGGCTGGAGCTGGATTTCTTCTCTCTGGAGTGCAACGAAGTGTCCAGTAATGAGTTATGAGATGTCAATGGTTTTGGAGTAACTTTGGGGAGCCTGAATATTGAAGCTCAGGGCTGTGTTCCTGTGTTGCTGGAGAATTTGCATGGTATATCTTGCTCTGGAACTTGTTGGCCCTTGGGTGGTGCTTGGTTTCAGTGTAGGTATGGAGGCGTTTGATGAGCTCCTGTCAATTAATGCTTCCTGCAGTCAGGAGTTCTCTGGTGTTCTCAGGATTTGGACTTAAGCCTCCTGCTTCTGGTTTTCAGTCTTATTTTTACAGTAGTCTCAAGACTTCTCCTTCTATACAGCACCATTGATAAAACATCTAGGTTAAAGATGAAAAGTTTCTCCACAGTGAGGGACACCCAGAGACGTTCACAGAGTTACATGGAGAAGAGAAGAGGGAGGAGGGAATTAGAGGTGACCTGAATGAGATGAGGTGGATCAATAGAGAAGAGAGAAAGCTAGCCAGTAATTACTTCTTTATATGCACTCCACAACTGGACTGCTCAGAGATGTTCACAGAGTTATACAGAGAAGAGAAGAGGGAGGAAGGAGACAGAGGTGACCAGAATGAGATGAAGTGGAATCAATAGAGGAGAGAGCAAGCTAGCCAGCAATCACTTCCGTATGTGCACTCCACAACTGGACTGCTCAGAGATGTTCACGGATTTTTACAGAGAAGAGAAGAGGAAGGAAGGAGACAGAGGTGGCCAGGAGGATAAAAGTGGGGAATCAAAAGGAGAGAGACAGATCCAGCCAGTAATCAGTTCCCTAAGTGTTCTCCACCGTCTGGAACACACAGAGATTCACAGAGTTGGGTATTGAAGAGAGAGGGTAGAGAGGAGACAGAGGCAACCTGGTGGAGAAAAAGATGAGTCCCAAGCAGGAGAGAGCAGTCAAGCCAGTAATCTCACTTCCAAGTAAAAATGGGTACTAAAGATTGGGTTCTTAAAGGTACAAAATTGATAACAAATACAAAAGAGCTAAGATTAAAAATCCAGAGTAGATTTTGGAATTTCAAAAATACAATATTTAGTTCTTTGGCCCATTTTTTGATTGGGTCATTTATTTTTCTGGAATTGAGCTGCAGAAGTTTCTTGTATATTTTTGAGATTAGTTGTTTGTCAGTTGCTTCATTTGCTATTATTTTCTCCCATTCATAAGGCTGTCTTTTCACCTTGCTTATATTTTCCTTTGTTGTGCAGAAGCTTTTAATTTTAATTAGATCCCATTTGTTTGTTTTTGCTTTTATTTCCAGTAAGAACTAAATAGACATTTCTCCAAAGAAGACATACAGATGGCTAACAAACACATGAAAAGATGCTCAACATCACTCATTATTAGAGAAATGCAAATGAAAACCACAATGAGGTACCACTTCACACCAGTCAGAATGGCTGCGATCCAAAAATCTGCAAGCAATAAATGCTGGAGAGGGTGTGGAGAAAAGGGAACCCTCTGACACTGTTGGTGGGAATGCAAACTAGTACAGCCACTATGGAGAACAGTGTGGAGATTCCTTAAAAAATTCCAAATAGAACTCCCTTATGACCCAGCAATCCCACTGCTGGGCATACACACCAAGGAAACCAGAATTGAAAGAGACACATGTACCCCAATGTTCATCACAGCACTGTTTATAATAGCCAGGACATGGAAACAACCTAGATGTCCATCAGCAGACGAATGGATAAGAAAGCTGTGGTGCATATACACAATGGAGTATTACTCAGCCGTTAAAAAGAATTCATTTGAATCAGTTCTGATGAGATGGATGAAACTGGAGCCGATTATACAGAGAGAAGTAATCCAGAAAGAAAAACACCAATACAGTATACTAACACATATATATGGAATTTAGAAAGATGGCAATGACGACCCTGTATGCAAGACAGCAAAAAAGACACAGATGTGTATAACGGACTTTTGGACTCAGAGGGAGAGGGAGAGGGTGGGATGATTTGGGAGAATGGCATTATAACATGTATACTATCATCTAAGAATCGAATCGCCAGTCTATGTCCAGTGCAGGATACAGCATGCTTGGGGCAGGTGCACGGTGATGACCCAGAGAGATGTTATGGGGAGGGAGGTGGGAGGGGGGTTCATGTTTTGGAAACGCATGTACACCAGTGGTGGATTCATGTCAATGTATGGCAAAACCAATACAGTATTGTAAAGTAAAATAAAGTAAAAATAAAAATTAAAAAAAAATACAATATTAAAGAAAAGAAAAAAGAAAGAAAAAAAGTCACAAAAATTATAAAAAATATATATATATATATATGAAGTTTGCTTTAAAAAATAGGGTCTTTTCTGCAAAGTAATAGTAGGTTATAAAAGTGAAAATTAAAGGAGCAATAGAGGACTTAAAAATTAAAAAAAATATATAGTAAGAATATATCTAGGACTTTCTCTGGTGTTGTTGTGGGTATTGTGGGGTCAGTTCATTTTCGAATAGTTCCTTGGTCTGGCTTGTATTTCTCAAGATCTATAGGCCCCTTCCTATGTAGTCGGTACTAACAACAGTTTTAATCTTTTGCACCTATCACTTCCAAGGCAGTTCCCTCTGTTTTAGCTTCTTCTGTTTGCTGGTCTCTTCAGTGTCTGATTTCTGCCCTGACACAAAGGGGGTGGTGGTAGACACTTTTTTTTAGGCTCACTTGTTCAGTCGCGCTGTGGGGAGGGAGGGACGGTGCAAACAAATAACACTGGCGTGTGTTCGCAGTGCCTCAGCCACACTGGGCCTGATCCTGCTCATGGCGCGTGTGTCCTCCCTGCCCACACTGCTCAGGCTCTAGGTTGCTCCGCCGGAACCGTCCGAGGCCCGCCCTGGGCTGCATGTGCCTCCCAGGTCTAAGCCGCTCAGGTTCAGGCACTCGGGTAGTCCTCACAGGCGCAGACTCGGTTGGGGCTGCGTTTTGTGCCCTTCCAAGGTCCAAGCAGCTCAGGTGATGAGGTGTTTGGTGAGCACCATTGCTGCGACTTATCACCTCCTCCGTCCCTGCCGCTCGGTTTTCTGAATGTACAACCGGTGCACCTCCTCAGGCGGATATTGACTGTCCAGAACCCCAGGAAGTCTTAGTTAGCAAAGAAGCCTGCTTGCAGTTTGGTAAATAATGTCTCTCTGGGGCTGTGATTGCCCCCTTCCGGCTCTGGCTGCCTGTCACCTGAGGGGGATGGTCTGCAGCCGCCTGGTTCTGTTCAGTCCTTTGTTCTGTGCCCAGGCCTGGCGGTGTCTTAGGGCTTTTTGTGTGATAGCTATCCCACAGTCTCGTTTGCTAGCCCAAATTAGTTGTTCACTCAGATTGCCCTCAGGGCTTCAGCCCAGATCCTTACTCTAAGCACTGCAGCCCGTGCCTCCCTGCCCAGCCCTGCCTGCTAGTGGCGGGTGCAGGCGTCCGAGCTGCCTCTCTGCTGGGGGAATTACCCTTGGGCTTGTAATCTGTGGGTTTAATTATTTATTTATTTTTCCTCCCTGTTATGTTGCCTCTGTGCTTCCAAGGCTTGCCACAGACTCAGCAGTGAGAGTGTTTCTTGGTGTTTGGAAACTTTTCTCTTTTTAAGACTCCCTTCCTGGGACAGAGCTCCATCCCTACCTCTTTTGTCTCTTTTATTGTCTTTTATATTTTTTCCTACCTCCTTTCAAAGACAATAGGCTGCTTTTCTGGGTGCCTGATGTCCTCTGCTGGCATTCAGAAGTTGCTTTGTGGAATTTACTCAGCGTTTAAATGTTCTTTTGATGAATTTGTGGGGAAGAAAGTGGTCTCCCTGTCCTATTCCTCCACTATCTTCACAAACAGTTCTATAACTTTTAAAAAGTTTTACTCTACTTCACTCATTGGCTTAAATTATTTATTTATATATTAACATCTTTAATCCTCCCAAGAAACATGATACTGGTTTTGTTGCTATAGGTATTTTAAAAGCATTAGCACAGATAAAGAGAGATTAAAACATCAGATCAAGATCACAGAATTCAGAAACTATCATGGGCTCAAAACAAAGGAGTCTAGTTATTCAGCATATGAATTGAACCACAATTAAAAATTATTCAAGGTCAAAGAAATAAGATCCTGGTAGTGAGATAAAAAGAAATGATCAACTGAATTAAAATGAGCTTTCTCATTTTCATATAATGTCAGTTGGCAAGAAGAAGGGATTTGAAGAGTAAAAGTTAATATAAGTTTTGAGTTGTGTGAGGGAGAAATTCTATAGAAATGAGAAGAAACGTCTTGGGGAAAAGATTATAATTTTTAACTTAGCAATTTGTGAAGTCTCCACAGTGCAATAGGTTAAACACTTAAGAGGAAATTCTGGAGATTTTTGAATTTGAAGAGGCATTGGCTAAAGATCTGGAATAAAGATTAATCAGGATGCATACAGAACAGATCTAAACACAAGTCTTATACTTAACCAGCAGGTTCATGCATAATCAGAGTAACTAGAATATTTGCATAATAGGGTAGGAGGTGAGAAAATCAGAACAGAAGAACTGTTTCTAACTCTATTCAAATTCTTATAGGAGGTAGTTTCATTAAGGGTTTTGCATGAGTGAATCTTGGAAACGGGCAAGGCTGAAGCATACTTCTATCAGGAGAGAGCATTCCATATTGTCACCTAATCTGCATAATTATTTTATTAAGGTTCCAAGTATTTTCCCATAAAATGCATATCTTGTCCTTCTTTTGAATTTTGCCAATAACTTTATTGATCCTTTCTAAAAGCCAAACAAATTGGTGAAGAGGTCTCTAAAGAAGATGCAAATGTGCCCTAAAGAGCAAAATTCAACTTTGACAAAATTGATAACACCAGTTAACTTAATAGAAAACAAATAGTACACAGGAAAAGATGGAAAACTTATTATATGGTTTCTTAGCGCTGTAGTGAAGCATGTCTATAACAAGTTAAGGATGCTGTGTAAGACAGACCTATACAAACCTAGGGATTGCCATTTACAAATGTCAGTCATGAAAGATTTGGATATTGATTAAAACAGCCATCAATCAAGTATTTTTTAGAAAAATAAAGAAAGCCGAGTTCAGGAGGAAGTACTAGGATTAGAAGCCTTATCTCAAGTACCTGATGTACAACAGTACACAGTATGGCACATGTTAAGAACACAATAAGTACTAGCTGCCTGAACAACAAACCAAATGAAGAAATGAAGAATGGATGGTTGGATAATTTGGAAGTTTAGAGTAGAGAAGCATGTTAGTAAAAAGAAATAATTTGACCAAGTAAGTATATATAGGTACAATGCAAACCACAAACCTCAATTTCAAAGAAAAACATTGGAAAAATATAGGATCAATTTGTTTTCAAGTTTAGTAACAGATTTTTCAATGCAAAGTTTCTTAAATTTAATCATTTCATCATGTTAAATTAATGGAAGTGCATTAGGAAATAATTAGTCACAGGTTTAGCATCTCATTTACTAATCCTTCCTTAGTTATTTCTCTGAGGGCCTGAAATAATTATATTTCTACTCTACTGCTGCCTCTCTTCATAATGTTTAACTTTAAATATTATTAACCACTTAGTGTAATTAAAATTTTTTTATAAACATATTACATATTTGTTGTTGAAAATGTATTTACTTTAAAAACCACATATTACAGAAAAAGGAAACTAAAGCAAGATGAAGCCAAAGCTGAAATACTTCTGTTATCAAAATCTGCAATATCAACTCCAATGAATAAGCCAAACACAATTAACTTTGATTTGGTTTGAGAGTTTGATCTCTATTAGCAAAAAGATCCTGGTGTTCACGTAAAAGTATTGTGCCCACATTGTATGTCTTAGTCAATTTCAGCTGCTATAAGAAACTACCATAAACTGTGTGACTTCACAAACAACAGTAGTTTATTTCTCACACTTCTGGATGAAGAGAGTTGAGGGGGCTCTTTAGAATCTGCTTTATAAGAGTACTAGGGAGAAGACTCTACATATTGATGTCACTAGATGGTCACACTGAAATCAGATTGATATTCTTTGCAGCCAAAGATGGGGAAGCTCTATACAGTCAACAAAAACAAGACCAGGAGCTGACTGTGGCTCAGATCATGAACTCCTTATTACCAAATTCAGACTCAAATTGAAGAAAGTAGGGAAGACCACTAGACCATTCAGGTATGACCTAAATCAAATCCCTTATGATTATACAGTGGAAGTGAGAAATAGATTTAAGGGCCTAGATCTGATAGATAGAGTGCCTGATGAACTATGGAATGAGGTTCATGATATTGTAGAGGAGACAGAGATCAAGACCATCCCCATGGAAAAGAAATGCAAAAAAGCAAAATGGCTGTCTGGGGAGGCCTTACAAACAGCTGTGAAAAGAAGAGAGGTGAAAAGCAAAGGAGAAAAGGAAAGATATAACATCTGAATACAGAGTTCCAGAGAATAGCAAGAAGAGATAAGAAAGTCTTCTTCAGCGATCAATGCAAAGAAATAGAGGAAAAGAATAGACTGGGAAAGACTAGAGATCTCTTCAAGAAAATTAGAGATACCAACGGAACATTTCATGCAAAGATGGGCTCGATAAAGGACAGAAATGGTATGGACCTAACAGAAGCAGAAGATATTAAGAAGAGGTGGCAAGAATACACAGAAGAACTGTACAAAAAAGATCTTCATGACCCAGATAATCATGATGATGTGATCACTCATCTAGAGCCAGACATCTTGGAATGTGAAGTCAAGTGGGCCTTAGAAAGCATCACTACGAACAAAGCTAGTGGAGGTGATGGAATTCCAGTTGAGCTCTTTCAAATCCTGAAAGATGATGCTGTGAAAGTGCTGCCCTCAATATGCCAGCAAGTTTGGAAAACTCAGCAGTGGCCACAGGACTGGAAAAGGTCAGTTTTCTTTCCAATTCCAAAGAAAGGCAATGCCAAGGAATGCTCAGACTACCACACAATTGCACTCATCTCACATGCTAGTAAAATTATGCTCAAAATTCTCCAAGTCAGACGTCAGCAATACGTGAACTGTAAACCCCCTGATGTTCAAGCTTATTTTAGAAAAGGCAAAGGAACCAAAAATCAAATTGCCAACATCTGCTGGATCATTGAAAAAGCAAGAGAGTTCCAGAAAAATATCTATTTCTGCTTTCTTGACTATGCCAAAGCCTTTGACTGTGTGGATCACAATAAACTGTGGAAAATTCTGAAAGAGATGGGAATAACAGACCACCTGGCCTGCCTCTTGAGAAATCTGTATGCAGGCTAGGAAGCAACAGTTAGAACTGGACATGGAACAACAGACTGGTTTCAAATAGGAAAAGGAATATGTCAAGGCTGTATATTGTCACCCTGCTTATTTAACGTCTATGCAGCGTACATCATGAGAAACGCTGGACTGGAAGATACACAAGCTGGAATCAAGATTGCCAGGAGAAATATCAGTAACCTCAGATATGCAGGTGATACCACCCTTATGGCAGAAAGTGAAGAGGAGCTAAAAAGCCTCTTGATGAAAGTGAAAGAGGAGAGTGAAAAAGTTGGCTTAAAGCTCAGCATCAGAAAATGAAGATCATGGCATCTGGTCCCATCACTTATGGGAAATAGATGGGGAAACTGTAGAAACAGTGTCAGACTATTTTTGGGGGCTCCAAAATCACTGCAGATGGTGATTGCAGCCATGAAATTAAAAGACGCTTACTCCTTGGAAGAAAAGTTATGACCAACCTAGATAGCATATTCAAAAGCAGAGACATTACTTTGCTGACAAAGGTCCATCTAGTCAAGGCTATGGTTTTTCCTGTGGTCATGTATGGATGTGACAGTTGGACTGGGAAGAAGGCAGAGCACTGAAGAATTGATGCTTTTGAACTGTGGTGTTGGAGGAGACTCTTGAGAGTCCCTTCAAATGCAAGGAGATCCAACCATTCCATTCTGAAGGAGATCAGCCCTGGGATTTCTTTGGAAGGAATGATGCTAAAGCTGAAACTCCAGTACTTTGGCCACCTCATACGAAGAGTTGACTCATTGGAAAAGACTCTGATGCTGGGAGGGATTGGGGGCAGGAGGAGAAGAGGGCGACAGAGAATAAGATGGCAGGATGGCATCATTGACTCAATGGACATGAGTCTGAGTGAACTCCGGGAGATGGTGATGGATACAGAGGCCTGGCGTGCTGCGATTAATGGGGTCGCAAAGAGTCGGACACGACTGAGTGACTGAACTGAACTGAACTGAATTCTATGTATGAGGACTCTGACCTCATTTTTTTATCACTTGCCTAAGTCCCCCAGTTTCAATTACTGTCATGTTAGGATTTAGGTTTTACCTTGTGAAATTTGGGAGGACACACACCTTCACCTATAGTAGCATTGTGACATACCATTATAGATTGTAATTAAAAAGAAAAATTTTGTGTGTTCCTAATAGAAAAAAATATTCTGTTTTTCTCTTTTAGAAGAAGAAAGAGATTATGATGTTGTAGTGTAAGATTGATTTCACAAAGGAAAGGAAGACTTCTTTCAAGATTTCACATGATATACTTCCACCTCTTAATTCAATTTAGCAAATATTGATTAAGTGTTGACTATGAGCAAGGCAACTCAGTAAAATAAAAGGAATCCTATGTTTCTTTATTGACTCATCTAAATTCAAACCATTAATAAATTATGCTAACTATAAATTGAGGTGATTATTGTTTACTATCAATATAATCATAACTTATTTCCTGAGAGAATCCCTTAAGAATGAAATAGAAAATGTGTGTTTCACATATATTTTCCTACCTATTTATCTATCTGTATCTATTTACCTATCTATTGGTCTTGATTTTAAATCCAAATTTACAATATAGTAGCATTTTCTTGTTTCCAGAGAAAAAGTATCAGTTAATAAAAAGATACTGGATGTGCCTTTTTTATTTGTTTCTTGGTAATTGATTTGAATTAAAGAAAATTTGATTAAAAATAGTAGCTACAGGAAACTTTAAATAATGCAAAGGCTAGAAAAATGTTTAAAATATCTTTCATATTAAAAAAGCCACTGTCTCCAAAGATATCTAGAATTCCTGGAGAAGTTGAAGCTCAGGAAAGATATAAACCAAAGTTCTTTTCCATTAGAGAAGCCATCTTTAATTTAATATATCTAATAGTGCTTATGGAGCTTTCTGGGTGTCTTATTGGTAAAAATTGCACCTGCCAATGCAAGAGATATGGATCTGATCCCTGAGGCAGGAAGATCCCCTGGAGAAATGGCAATCCACTCCAGCCTTCTTGCCTGGGAAATCCCACGGACAGAGGACCCTGGCAGGGTCACAAATGAGTTGGACGTGACTTAGCGACTAAACAACAGTTTCAAATGCATGTCCAATAATTAAAAATTAGAGGAGAATATTCCAATGGCACTAAGTTTTCCTTATTAAGGGGAAGAATCAAAAAGTGATATCAAGTTCTCAGGTGCCAAGAATACTCTTTCAAGCAGGTTACTTCTTTCCCCTGGGACAGTCTCTGGTTTTCACAAAAGTTTGCCTTTTAGATTTGGGAAAAAATCACTTCTCCTTTCTGTTTATAGTTAGAACTTACAGCATGGTGGATTTTTCTCTTCTTGCTTATTTTCATTTGTAAAATAGTATGAAATGCAACTAATAGCATATTGAAGAGTATTTGTAAAATAATGGTGTGGTGGAAAGTTGAACATCAAATGTAGCAGGAAAAGTTTAGAGATGTTTTGTTATGTTTGCTCTCTAAACCAAAGAAAACAACATCAAGCTCTTGGCAACATTTGCTATCCATGTTCATTTTGATAATAGCCATTCTGACAGGTATGAGATAATATCTCATTATGGTTTTAAATTGCATTTCTTTGATTATCAATGCTGAACCTTTTCTCTGTGCCTGTTGGCCATCTGTACTTCTTCTCTGGGAAAATGTCTATTCAGGCCTTCTGCTTATTTTTTTAATTAGGTTGGTGGTTTTATGTGTGTGCATTTTTGTTTTTGAGTTGTATGAACTATTTATATATATTGGATATTAACTCCTAATCAGTCATTTCATATGCAAATATTTTCTCCCATTTAGTAGGTTGTCTTTTTGCTTTGTTATTGATTTCCTTTGTGATGCAAGACATTTTAAGTTTGATGAGGTCCTATTTGTTTATGTTTGCTTCTTTTTCCTTGCCTGAGATAGCAAATTCAAAAAATATTGTTGCAATATATTTTAAAGAGTGTTCTGCCTATGTTTTTCTCTAGGAGTTTTATAGTATTCTGTCTTACATATAATTCTTCAACCCATTTTGATTTATTTTCTATATGGTGTTAGAGAATGTAATGTACTAACATTCTTTTACACGTAGCTATATAGTTTTCCCAGCACCAGTTGCTGAAGATACTCTCTTTACTCCATTGTATAGTCTGGACTTCTTTGTCAAATTAATTGACCATAAGTGTGTGAGATTTATTTCTGGGCTATCTATTCAGTTGTATTGATCTATGCATGTGTATTTGTGACAAAACCATACTCTTTTGATTATTGTAACTTTGTAGTATAGTGTGAAGTCAGGAAGTGTGATTCATTCAGCTCTGTTCTTGCTCAAGATCATTTTTGCTATTTGATGTCTTTTGTGTTTCCATACACATTTTGAAATTATTTGTTATAGTTCTGCAAATATTCCATTGATATTCGATAGGGATTGCATTGAATTTGTAATTCCCTTGGCTTGTATTATTATTTTAACAAGCCTCTTAATGAAAGTGAAAGAGGAGAGTGAAAAAGTTGGCTTAAAGCTCAATATTCAGAAAAAGAAGATCATGGCATCTGGTCCCATCACTTCATGGGAAATAGATGGGGAAACAGTGGAAACAGTGGAAACAGTGGAAACAGTGGAAACAGTGTCAGACTTTGTTTTTTGGGGCTCCAAAATCACTGAAGATGGTGATTTCAGCCATGAAATTAAAAGACGCTTACTCCTTGGAAGAAAGGTTATGACCAACCTAGATAGCATATTCAAAAGCAGAGACATTACTTTGCCGACTAAGGTCCGTCTAGTCAAGGCTATGGTTTTTCCTGTGGTCATGTATGGATGTGACAGTTGGACTGAGAAGAAGGCTGAGCGCTGAAGAATTGATGCTTTTAAACTGTGGTGTTGGAGAAGACTCTTGAGAGTCCCTTCAACTGCAAGCAGTTGAACCTGTCCATTCTGAAGAAAATTAGTCCTGGGATTTCTTTGGAAGGAATGATGCTAAAGATGAAGCTCCAGTACCTTGGCCACCTCATGCAAAGAGTTGACTCATTGGAAAAGACTCTGATGCTAGGAGGGATTGGGGGCAGGAGGAGAAGGGGACCACAGAGGATGAGATGGCTGGATGGCATCACTGACTTGATGGACGCGAGTCTGAGTGAACTCCGGAAGTTGCTGATGGACAGGGAGGCCTGGCGTGCTGCGATTCATGGGGTCGCAAAGAGTCGGACACGACTGAGCGACTGAACTGAACTGAACTGAATTATTCCAATCCAAGAACATGGTATATCTTTCCATCTGTTTATTTCATCTTCAGTTTCTTTCATCAGTCTTATAGTTTTGATTATAGGTATAGTTTCCTTTTTTAATCCCCATAGGTTTATTCCTTAGCATCTTATTCTTTTTGATGCAATTATAAATCGAATTGTTTCCTTAATTTTTCTTTCCAATAGTTCACTGTTAATGTATAGAAAATAATGTTTTCCTATATTAATTTTGTATCTTGCAACATTACTGAATTAATTGATGAGCTTTAGTAGTCTTAGGTTTGCTTTTTTCTTTTCTTGTTAAAGTGGTTGATTCCCATATTGAAGTTGATACAATTATGAGGGAGTGATATAGGGTTGAACTTCTTTATTGATATTCACATAATACTTGTTCCACTACTGCTATGCTTTTCAATTTTGAAAATTCATCTATTCATGTAAGTTTCTCCATATTTTCATTACCTTGTTTACCCTAAAATCTGTACATTTCACACTTGGTAGAAAAGTGATTGAAAGCATGCTCAGTGGATTTGGGTTTGTGTGTGTATGTGTATAGGGGGGATATATAACCACATTTTTTACTATGTGGTTTCTGGTAAAATTTTTAAATCTCATTTTTTTCCCAGCTACTATATTTTAGAGTTCTGTAGCAATAGTTACTTAAATCAGGTTATTTGAACTTATCTAGTGCTCTCTAGGAAAGAAAAACATTTTAAGAATTAAAATGTGTGGATGTGGATGTGGTGGACACTAATAAGTAAAGTAAGTGATAGGGTAGCCTTGACTTTTGAAAATTTAAATAAAATAAAAAAGAATTGGGAATGAGAAATAACCAAGAAATCAATAAAATAAAAATTTACTTTGGAAATAATAAGAACAAAGAGAAAAAATAAATCTTATTTAAACAGGCTACTATGACTAGCACCAAGTATAAACACTATTTCCTTCAATATCTTATATGCCTCAAATTTGCTAACATTGTATGCTGATTGTACGTTCTAAAATGTCATCACAAGACTTTTTTTGACCTGAGTTTACTAAGTTCTCATTGTTAAAAGGGGGTATATTGACAAGTATTCTATTTTTTTTTTTTTAAACTAGAATAAAGATAGCTTTAGTAATGTTCACAATATATTTTGTTTAAAGTTTTGCTGAAGGTATTTATCTAATAGTTTATGTTGAATTAGAAAGAACTTGATGAATTAGCCAAAAGTGTAATTCTTCCCTGGGCAACAATTACACGATTGAGTCAAGTCTTAGGGCTTTTCTTATTCTTGCAGATCATGATTCCCTAAAAGAAAATGCTTGTTCTGTTGTTGAAATTTTGAAAGAATTCAGTTTGGCAGCAATATTTTATTACTCTTGCTTAACTTGGGAGCCAGAAAGCTCAGAAATGAGGATATGTTTCTTTTAAAATGATACTTGGAAACTAAATATTAAATGCATTAAAGAATCTCTGCCTATTTTTTGGAAATAGTTGATACAATGAGGTCATTTGAAATCCCATTTAATAGAACCCTGACAGAGTATTGGAAAATCAGTGCAGTTCTGTTTTCACATTGCCCTTACATTAATAACAGATTTAACATTGACCTTTAACATAGTTCTTGAACTGCAACTATTAAAACAGAAAAGATATGCATTTTCTCCCATAGCGGCAATATTTTATTTCCTACTGATCATATTCTAATAAATCATACTTATTATAATCACATGATGAAATTAAGCCATATGTTAGGGACAATGTATTTTGTGTTTAAAAAAACAATGTTATCACATAATGCACTTATGAATATCACTCAGAGAAACGAATCTTTGATGAAAATGCTGAATACAACAGAAGGAAAAAGAGGCTTGCAAAAAGCAATCTATTTCATTAATAACAGACTGCACAGCATCTGTGAAGAAATTGTCTTCAACAAAAATGATTAACTGGACTAGCACTACTGGTAAGCAATCTTAGATTATCAGAGGAAAGAGATCCTTTGAATTAACATATGATGAAACTTCACTAATATTTCTTAACAAATTTATTTATAATAACTCAATAAAAATTATGGATGAAGATCATGACCGAATCCCATGGACTGTAGCTTGCCAGGCTCTTCTGTCCATGGGATTATCCCAGCAAGTATACTGGAGTAGGGTACCATTTTCTACTTCAGGGGACCTTCCCCACCAGGACCTAATCTGTGCCTCTTGAGTCCCCTGCATTGACAGGTGGATTCTTTACCACTAGTGCCACGTGGGAAGTCCATCTTTTCTAAATGGCACATTAAAAAAGTAAAAAACAATTTCAATAGTATACTTAATTTGTGTAATATTTCCAAGAATTTTTTTTCTTTTTAAAGTTTATTTATTTATTTTAATTGAGGCTACTTTATAATGTTGTGGCAGCTTTTGTGATACATTGACATGAATCAGCCATGGGTGTACATATGTACCACTATCCTGAACCCCTCTTCCACCTCCCTCCCCACCCCATCCCTTCAGTTTGTCACAGAGCACCAGCTTTGAGTGCGCCACTTTATGTATTGAATTTGCACTGGTCATCTATTTTACATATGATAATGCACATGTTTCAGTGCTATTTTCTCATGTTGTCCTACCCCTGCTTTCTCCCACATAGTCCAAAAGTCTGTTCTTTACCCTTATGTCTCTTTTGCTGTCTTGCATATAGGGTCATTCTTACTGTCTTTCTAAACTCCATATATATTCATTAATATACTCTATTGGTGTTTCTCTTTCTGACTTACTTCACTTTGTATAATAGGCTCCAGTTTCATCCATCTCATTAGAAGTGACTCAAATACATTCTTTTTTATAGCCAAGAAATTTTTATTTGAACAATATTTTTAAACAATATAAACAATGTAAAAGTATTTCCTAGGTGACACAGTGGTAAAGAATCCTCTGCTAATTCAGGAAATGAAAGAGACATGGGTTCAATCCCTGAATCAGGGAGATCTCCTGGGGTAGGAAGTGGCAATCTGGTACAGTATTCTTTGCCAGGAAGATTCCATGAACTGAGGAACCTGGTGGGCTATAGTCATTGGGTCACAAAGAGTCAGACATGGCTGAGCACGCACACACACAAAAACAATGTTAAAATTGTTACTAAGATAATTTGCATTTATGTGTGTGTTCTAAGTCTTCACAATCAGTGTTTGTTTTATACTTACAACACATTTCAATTTGAAATATCTGTATTTCAAGTACTCAGCTCTTCCACCAAGTGTTGCACAACATCAACTATCACAGCAATCATCATGGAATATGGCTCTGTGTCTCCCAAAGATAATATAATTTTAGTTGAATGAAATATAAAATTAAGGACTTCTAAAATATTTAAAATAGTTTAGCAACAGGAAAGTAAAATTGATACAAATAAGGTTAATGACATCAACTTAAAAGGAGAAGGAGGCTCAATCTAACTTCAAAACAATTTTGGAAAGCTCAGTTGATGACAATGAATAGCTCCCATATGCTGTGAAAATATGTAGTTATGTGGTTCTGATAATCATTTTAGATTATTATGTAAATAGCTAGTTTTACTTGTAATTCTGCAAATAATTGAAAATCTATCATCAGTTTGGTCATAGAAATAGTAAATGGTAAATAAGCAATGGTTCTGCCCTCCAGACACATAAAGTCAAATGAGGAATTAAGGTATTAGGTTAGTGAAAAAAATATACTATATTTCTGAGATTAATTGAATTTATTTACAGAATATTAAAAGATGCACCAAAGTAAATCTAGTAATATTTGAGGAAGAGCAGATTTTCTTAAGCAAATCTATATTGCAAGCAGAATTATTCAGAAATGAATTTTGTCACCTTACCATCACAATGAAATCCTTCCTGGATGAAGTATTGAAAAGGACTTTGGGACTTCTCTGGCCATCCAGAGGTTAAGATTCCTCACTTTCAGTGCAGAAGACATGGGTTCAGTCCCTGGTCAGGGAACTAAGATCCTTCATGCTGCAAGGCACAGTGGAAAAAAGAAAGAAAGGGCCTGCATAATCCCATAATAGATTCTCAAGTTGAGGGAAAAAGTGCTTTGCATGATATCCAATATTCTTTCCAACCATAGAGTAGCATAGTTATATAACTATTGTGAGGGAATTTCATATTTTAATTTTTCTTAGTGTAAATATATGGTGATTTCAAATTATTTGAATACAATCAAATATATATAACATTGATTAATCATTTGACTTAAAAAACATATATCCTAAAGCATTATTTCTACATCAAGAATTTGAGCACACATTAGTAATAGCAAATAGAAAGTTAATAAAACTTTTTCCTTTTTCCAAAACACTTTCACCTTGATTCCATTCATTGGATTGACTGTTCTCTTCTCTCACAAACATCTTAGTATTTTCATATCAATCCCAAGTTTTGGCAAGTGAATGAGATGGGTAAAAAAGCAGTTCCCCCTTCTCAAACAAGGCAAAATATGAGAGTGAGGAGGAATTTTCTACTTCTTCACGAAGTAAAAACCAAAACAAAACAAAAAATAAAGCAACTTATTACTTTAGATATCATTTAACCACAGAAAATCAGGCAATTGATACATTCATGTAAATTATATTAATATCATGAATCTTTAATTATTTACCTTAGTTTCCATCAGTTTCTATTTGATCTATCAGACTGTGATTCCAACTGTAAATGTAACTTTTCATTGCTACACTTCCTCAGGTTTTTCTTGTTGAAAAATGATTTGTGTTTCCTCTTTCTTGTATGAAACTAAGCTTATATATTGTTGTTTAGTCTTAGAATAGTTCCCTGATCCAATACTTCTTTTTTCAAACTTTGATATATTTAAAATTATGTGAGTCTAGTAAATAGATCTAATGGAATATAATAATCACTTAAAAGTTAAAGTATTTACATAATTGTAATAGTCTGTTTATATGAATAGGAAAAAAATGTGATCAGTTGCCTACACGCAGCTGGAAATCCAAACAACAGACAGCAAGTGTTCTAAGAACTGAGGGAACATTATTGTGTGCATATTGTGGGGATTTATTTTTGTAATACAAGCTTCACAGATGTTATAAATAACAATATCAAAATTTAGGCAGATTGTGGAAATTAAAATCTTATACCCCGAAGTCATTGGAGAGTAAAATTGTTTTGTCTAACATAGTTATGTGGACCAAGCTAAACACTTATGCAGAGAAAAATAGAGATCATTAAAGGGCAGAGCACTGAAAAGTATAAATAGAAGTGAAAGCATTTAGAGACATACTCTAATCTAATGTGTCATAAATTAAATTCTTTACAAATCACTGGGAGTCGTACTTATAGTCAATCATATAAAAGCAAAATATTTTTGTTTCATTTATAAAGAAAGTAGGGTAACTATTGCTGCTTTGATATGCTTTGTTTAGATTCTTCAACACTAAATAATATTTACAAATGCCTTCAAATAATGGTTTCTTTTATGAAGCATTTTTGGAACTAAGTAAATGTAAAACAACTGTTATAACAAGATTTATTTATTTTCCAATTAGCATACTTACATATAATAAACATAAAGTAAATTATGCCTTGAGCTTCCATGGTGGCTCAGTGGTAAAGAAGCCTCTTTACCAATGCAGGAGACACGAGTTCGATTGCTGGGTCAGGAAGATCCCCTGGAGAAGGAAATGGCAACCCACTCCAGAATCCTTGTTCGGGAAATCCCATGGGTAGAGGAGCCCCGTGGGTTACAGTCCATGGGGCCGCAAAGAGTCAGATATGATTTAGCGTCTAAATGACAACAACAATTAAATATGCCTTAAAACCCTAAATTATATTCTTTCAGGTCTTTCAACAATTTCTGAAATGCTCATTTTTTTAATTATTAACAAAATATCAGTTAGTTTTCTCACTTTGGAAATACAGTTTAGAGAAATTGTTAATTCTGAAGTAAGAAGAAGGGAGTCTGATACTTTCTAGCACTGTCAGTGGTACTTGCTGGTTCTGTCCACCATTCATATCTTATGGTGTAGTAGGATTTCATTTTCATCTGGTGGCAAGATGGTTACCTTACATTCACATTATGTTTGAATTCTGTTAGCTGTTAAACTGTGTCCCAGAAAAATATGTATGTTAGAGTCCTAACCACAATCATTTCTAAATGTGACGTTTTGGAGACAAGATCTTTACTGATGGGGGACTAACCCAAAGTGTTCTTATACTAAGGGGCAATGTGGGCATACAAACATGCATGGAGGGAAGATTAGATGAAGAGACACAGGGGAAAGAATGCAAATTTCTACAAGCCATGGAGAGAGGTCTGGAACAAATACTTCCCTCATGAACTTCAGAGAAAACACACTGTGATTACTTAATGTTTGACTTCTAAGCAGTCAGAACTGTGAGACAATTTCTATTGCTCAAGCCACAGTTTGTGGCACTTTGTTATGGCAGCCCTAGCAAACTGATATATATTCAAAGCCAAAAGATGGGGGAAAGTGAAGTACTCTTGGCTGAACTCTGAAGAATTGATGTTTTTGAATTGTGGTGCTGGAGAAGACTCTTGAGAGTTGCTTGGACTGCAAGGAGATCAAACCAGTCAATTCTAAAGGAAATCAGTCCTGAATATTCATTGGAAGGATTAATGCTGAAGCTCCAATACTTTGGCCACCTGATGTGAAGAACCCACTTACTGGAAAAGACCCCAATGCTGGGAATGACTGAAGGCAAAAGAAGAGGTCATGGACATGTGTTTGAGCAAACTCCAGAAGATAGTGGAGGATAGAGAGATTTGGGGTGCTGCAGTCCATGGGGTTACTAAGAGCTGGACATGGCTTAGCAACTGAACAACAACTCTTGGCTTTTTGTAGCTGTACCTGTGTTGTTATCAAGAATGTGCCTGTTTTAGAAAACTCCCAGCTGACTTCTACTTAGGTCTCATTGTTCTGGATAAGGTTGTATGATCATTACAAGCTGCAATGAGGGGCAGCTGTAGAGGGAGTGGAGAACAGTAGCCAACCCATTAAGATTTTTGCCTTTTCAATTTTTAATTCAAGTCAGGCTAGGGGCATTTAGTCTTTGGAAAAAGAAAAAAAGGTGTTGTATTAGTGCATATGAAATAAAATGATAGCAGTGTCTACCAAAACAAAGATTTAATTCATTTTACTACTTATATATACCTTCTTTTCGTATGGATTTTGAGCTCTTCTATGATAATTTGGCTAGCTGTGTTTATAAAGATGAATGCAATTTTAAAATGTCTGTAAATTAAAAAAAAAGGTGGGATGTCAGAGAGGTGCATTTATTATAGATTTCAGAAGTTGAGTAAGTAAACTATGAAATAATTCTAGATGTATTTACCCTCTGTAATTTGGTCTTCTCAACCATCTTACACTTTATCTCACAGTTTTGTGGGTTGTTTTTTTTTTTTTATCATTGAATTACAATGTAGTATGACAATTATAATCTAGAGACATCGAATGCCAAGTACTTTTGATTTTTTAACCATTTTTTTATTGTATAGTTAATTTACAATGCTGTGTTAGTTTCAGATGTACAGCAGTGACTCAGATATGCATACACATATTTATATATATATAGAAAAGGCGATGGCACCCCACTCCAGTACTCTTGCCTGAAAAATCCCATGGATAGAGGAGCCTGGTGGGCTGCAGTCCATGGGGTCACAAAGAGTTGGACATGACTGAGCAACTTCAGTTTCACTTTCATGCATTGGAGAAGAAAATGGCAACCCACTCCAGTGTTCTTGCCTGGAGAATCTCAGGGATGGGGGAGCCTGGTGGGCTGCCATCTATGGGATTGCACAGAGTTGGACACGACTGAAGCAACTTAGCATACATGTATATGTGCACACATATACATATATATTCTTTTCAAATGCTTTTCATTATGATTTATTATAAGATATTGAATACAGTTCCTTGTGCTATACGGTGGGTCATTGTTGTCTACTTCTTTTATATATCATAGTATGTATGTGTTAGTCACAAACTCATAATTTATCTACCACTCCCCCCCCCCCCAGCCTTGCTATCCCTTTCAGTAATCATGTTTGTTTTCTGTGTCTGTGAGTCTATTTCTCTTTTGTAAAGAAGTTGATTTGTACAATATAGTACGACAGTGATAACCTAGAGACATCTAATACTAGGTACTTGTGATTTTAAAGATATTCTTGTCATCATCAAATTAGAGAATTCTAAAATTACAACAAAGATTGAATTTGAGATTGTAAATTTTTATAATTGCTTGACTTCTGCTCACGTTAATACAATAATTCTGCTGCTGCTGCTGCTGCTAAGTTGCTTCAGTCGTGTCTGACTCTGCGACCCCATAGGTGGCAGCCCACCAGGCTCTCCTGTCCTTGGGATTCTCCAGGCAAGAACACTGGAGTGGGTTGCCATTTCCTTCACCAATGCATGAAAGTGAAAAGAGAAAGTGAAGTCGGACTGACTGCAGCCTACCAGGCTCCTCCACCCATGGGATTTTCCAGGCAAGTGTACTAGAGTGGGTTACCATTGCCTTCTCCAATACAATAATTCTAGGTCACTTCAAAATTCATTTCTTGAATAGTCAGTTATCCTAATGCTGAAATTATCTCTGAAGAAGGCAAAGATTACCCCAAATTCCAAATGAGATATTTACCAAAGGAAATATTCTTTATGATGTCTATTTATGTTTATTGGAGTATAATTGATTTACAATGTTGTTAGTTTTTCTGTATAGCAAATTAAATCAGTTATATATACATAAGAAGTGAAATGAAGTATTAGTTGTTCACTAATGTCTGACTCATTGCAACCTCATGAAATGTAGTTTACCAGGTTCCTTTGTCCATGGCATTCTCAATGCAAGAATACTGGAGTGGGTAGTCATTCCCTTTTCCTGGGGATCTTTCCAACCAAGGAATTGAACCCATGTCTTCCCACACTGCAGGCAGATTCTTTCCCATCTGAGCCACCAGAGAAGCTCATATATATATACATATAAGCCACTCTTTTTTAGATTATTTTATAGAAGAGTTCCCTGTGCTATACAATAAGTATTTATTAGTTACCTATTTACATATAGTAGTGTGCATATGTCAAAACCCGGTTTAAAAAAAATTGCTATGTAAAACACTTAACAAAATTTTTCTATATCCAATATTTTGAAAGGTTTAAGCTAACATTTGCATTATTAAAACCTTATAATTAACTAAAGGCCTGGATATGATATGCTTGCTTATAAGTGATGCTTTCTGTTTTGTTCTTAGTGCAGTCTGACTGTTATCAAAATCTGGTCTCTTCATTCATACTTATAAAGTTGTATCTGGAAGGCAGCTGCCAAATCAATTATTACATTTTCTACCTTTACATGCATCCCCTCCCCCCTCCCATTATTCACACCTTTGTTACTATCTGTAGGAGCCATTATAACAGTGATCACCCAACTGAATGAGAGTAGAAGTGATATGTGCCTCTTTGGGACCAGGCTTCAGGACATGAATCTGCTTTCTGTGTGGTCTATCCTCTTCTTTTTTTAAAAAATTAACTTTTAGTGAAAGCTATGGCTTCTCTAGTAATCATGTATGTATGTGAATGTTGGACCATAAAGAAGGCTGAGTACTGAAGAACTGATGCTTTTGAATCACGGTGCTTGAGAAGATTTTGAGAGTCCCTTGGACAGCAAGGAGATGAAATTAGTCAATCTTAAAGGATATCAACCCTGAATATCAACTGGAAGGAATGATGCTGAAGCTGAAGCTCCAATAATTTGGCCACCCAATGAGAAGAACTAACTCATTGGAAAAGACCCAGATGCTGGGAAAGATTGCGGACAGGAGGAGAAGGGGGCAACAGAGGAAGAAGTTGGATGGCATCACTGATACAATGGACACGAGTTTGAGCAAACTTTGGAAGATAGAGAAGGACAGGGAAGCTTGGTGTGTTGCAGTCCATGAAGTCTCAGAGTGGGACATGATTTAGCAACTGAACAACACTGGAATATAGTTGATTTACAATCTTGTATTAGTGTCTTCTGTACAGCAAAATGAGTCTGTCATATGTAAACATACATCCACTCTTTTTTAGATTTTGTTCTTATGTAGGCCATTACAAAGAATTGAGTAGTGTTCCTTGTGCTATGCAGTAAATGCTTATTAATTACTATTTTATGTATAGTTGTGTGTATATGTCAATCTCAATTTCCCAACTTATTTCTGCTCTGCCTCTACCCCTTTGGTAGCCATAAGTTTGCTTTCTAAATTTGTGACTATTTATCTTTTGCAAATATGTTTATTTGTACCATTTTTTAAGATTCCATGTATAAATGATATCATATGATATTTGCCTGTCTGTGTCTGACTTCACTCAGTATGACAATTTCTAGGCTCATCTATGTCACTGTAACTGGCATTATTGTGTTTTTTTTTTCTTTTTGCAGCTGAGTTATATTCCATTGCTTATATATAACCACATCTTCATTATACATTCCTCTGTTGATGAACATTTAGGTTGCTACCATCTCCTGGCTATTGTAAATAGTGCTGAAATGAACATTGGGATACATGTATATTTTTGAATTATGGTTTTATCCAAATATATGGCCAGGAGTGGGATTGTTGGATTATATGTTAGCTTTATTTTTAGTTTTTTAAGGAAACCCCATAGTGTTCTCCATAGTGACTCTACTAATTTACATTCCAACAGTGTAGGAGCGTTCCCTTTTCTCCACACCCTCTCCAGCATGTATTGTTTATAGGATTTTTGATGATGGCCATCAAAAAAATGGGTGGAAGTTCTAAATAGACATTTCTCCAAAGAAGGTATACTGATTAGCAAGAGGGACATGAAATGATGCTCAAATCACTAATTATTAGAGAAATGCAAATCAAAACTACAATGAGATATCTCTCCTTCTTACTAGCTGTTGATGATGCTGAGGACTTATGGGAAGGTGGAATAGCAGAATAAAAGGGGCCATGGTACATGAGTGGCAGCAATGTAAAAAAAATCCCTCAACCCAGACCTCTCACCCAAAATAGAAATATAAATGAGATCTAAGCTTCCATTATGTTGAGCCTCTATCTCTTTAGATCTCTCTATTTATTTTAACTGGATTTAAAAAAAAAAAAAAAAAAAACCTGTTTATTTGGGTTTTTTTTCTGTGGTGTTACGTGACATATGGGATGTTAGTTCCTCCACCAGGGATTAAACTCAGGACCCCTGCATTAGAAGTGTGGAGATTTAGCCACTGGACCACCAGGGAAGTCTCTCTTTAGATCTCTTTTTACAGCAGTTAGCTTTCCTTAACCAATGAGGCCTTTTATTTATGCCATTATTCTAGAAAATTTTAGATGATCAATTCAATGCTTCCTGGATTTCAATTTCTGTAACAGCAGGATTGGTGTGTTACTTACCTGTTACAATCTGTAGAGTTTGTCACTTCGCAAGTACTTAATTAAGGTTTGATGAGTGAAAAAAGCACACATTTTAGAAGAGTAAAAAATATTTGGTTTTGTCTGACTCACGAGTAAACATATGACTTTTATGTTCTTAGCAAATATCTAATTTTATATTTTAACCCAAGTAAAATGTTTCTCCCAATGCTTTCTTGACAGAACATTCCCAGCTGTTTCAATGCTGCATAGCAAAGCTCTGACAGCTTTTAGAGCAAGAGTCATTATTAGCTAATAATCCATCTGCAAATGCAACTATTTTGTTTCATCATACTGATAGCTTATATTCGTTCTGCTACTATCTCTTTAGGGATTTATATGGCTGAATCTTAATCACAGCTAGTCTCAGAGTTGTGACTATAAATCCCTTTAAGTTATTTATTCATGTCTATTCAACATATTCTAATTGACTAATAATAAATCTTCCAAAAATACTGCATGCCTTACATGTTTCATTAGGATCCAGTAAGAAAGAAGTTGTACCACTTTTCTTTCTATTAACAATCATCTTTCTCCATCAAGTGTGTTTGATGCATTTTAGATTGACACATCCATTATTCAGATTCATCAATGATCAGACATATCCTTCATTTTATAAGAGAGTATATTTGGAAGTGATGAAACTTCAAGACAGGGATGACTGCACACACAAAAAGATGACTAAAATATGACCCTGGAGGTCTTTTGGCATTAGTGTATGGTGTTATGTCATTGTTATTTAGTTGCTAAGTTGTGTCCAATTCTTTGCGACCTTATAGACTGTAGCCTGGCATGTTCCTCTGTCCATGGGATTCTCCAGGCAGGAATATTGGAGTAGGTTGCCACACCCTCCTCCAGGGCATCTTTCCAATTCAGGGGCTGAACATGATCTCCTGTGTTAGCAGGCAAATGCTTCACTACTGAGCTACCTGGGAAAATCCCCATGGTGAATGTATGTGTACAATAATGTACAGCCTATTTTAATGTTTTGTGTTCCAAATTATCCTAGTTTCTTAATAAATCTTCCTGTTTTAATGCTTTTATTTTTATTTTGGATTTGTTGGAAGGAATCCTAAAATTTTTGTTTGTTTTATGGAAAGAACGTTACTTTTGCTGTAGTTGAAGTAGCATGTCATAAATGAAGAATTTGTATGCTTTTTAGTTTTCCGTGGTGTGTGTATGTGTGTGTGTGTGTGTGTGTGTGTGTGATCCTTTGGCATTGCTGGAATTAAAAAAATAATCAGACAACCAAAAGAAACTAGAGGTATAAGAAATTTATTGTCTAAATAATTGAAGCACACATCATCTATTGGAGGTTCTTGCACAGAGGTAAACAAAACAGACTCCAAACGTATTTGGCAGATGAAAATCGTCATTGTTAGCCTGTCTTTGGGCTTCTCTAGTGGCTCAGATGGTAAAGAATTTGCCTGCAATACAGCAGACCTGGGTTTGATCCCTGGGTTAGGATGATCCCCTGGAGAAGGGAATAGCAACCCACTCAAGTATTCTTGCCTGGAGAATCCCCATGAACAGAGGAACCTGGTGGGCTACAGTCCATGTGGTCACAAAAAGTCAGACACAGCTGAGCTCAGTCAGTCAGCTCAGTCGCTCAGTTGTGTCAGCCTCTTTGCGACCCCATGAATCGCAGCACGCCAGGCCTCCCTGTCCATCACCATCTCCCGGAGTTCACTCAAACTCACATCCATCGAGTCGGTGATGACATCCAGCCATCTCATCCTCTGTCGTCCCCTTCTCCTCCTGCCCCCAATCCCTCCCAGCATCAGAGTCTTTTCCAATGAGTCAACTCTTCGCATGAGGTGGCCAAAGTACTGGAGTTTCAGCTTTAGCATCATTCCTTCCAAAGAAATCCCAGGGCTGATCTCCTTCAGAATGGACTGGTTGGATCTCCTTGCAGTTGAAGGGACTCTCAAGAGTCTTCTTCAACACCACACTTCAAAAGCATCAATTCTTTGGTGCTCAGCCTTCTTCACAGTCCAGCTCTCACATCCATACATGACCACAGGAAAAACAATAGCCTTGACTAGACGGACCATTGTTGGCAAAGTAATGTCTCTGCTTTTCAATATTGTATCTAGATTGGTCATAACTTTTCTTCCAAGGAGTAAGCATCTTTTAATTTCACAGCTGCAATCACCATCTGCAGTGATTTTGGAGCCAAAAGAATAAAGTCTGACACTGTTTCCACTGTTTCCCCATCTATTTCCCATGAAATGATGGGACCGGATGCCATGATCTTCGTTTTCTGAATGTTGAGCTTTAAGCCAACTTTTTCACTCTCCTCTTTCACTTTCATCAAGAGGCTTTTTAGTTCCTCTTCACTTTCTGTCATAAGGGTGGTGTCATCTGCATATCTGAGGTTATTGATATTTCTCCCGGCAATCTTGATTCCAGCTTGTGTTTCTTCCAGTCCAGAATTTCTCATGATGTACTCTGCATAGAAGTTAAATAACCAGGGTGACAATATACAGCCTTGACATACTCCTTTTCCGGTTTGGAACCAGTCTGTTGTTCCATGTCCAGTTCTAACTGTTGCTTCCTGAACTGCATATAGGTTTCTCAAGAGGCAGGTCAGGTGGTCTGGTATTCCCATCTCTTGAAGAATGTTCCACAGTTTATTGTGATCCACAGTCAAAGCCTTTGGCATAGTCAATCTAGCAGAAATAGATGTTTTTCTGGAACTCTCTTGCTTTTTCAATGATCCAGCAGATGTTGGCAACTTGATCTCTGGTTCCTCTGCCTTTTCTAAAACCAACATGAACATCTGTAAGTTCAGGGTTCACGTATTACTGAAGCCTGGCTTGGAGAATTTTGAGCATTACTTTACTAGCATGTGAGATGAGTGCAATTGTGCAGTAGTTTGAGCATTCTTTGGCATTGCCTTTCTTTGGGATTGGAATGAAAACTGACCTTTTCCAGTCCTGTGGCCACTGCTGAGTTTTCCAAATTTGCTGGCAGATTGTGTGTAGCACTTTCACAGCATCATCTTTCAAGATTTGAAAAAAGCTCCACGGGAATTCCATCACCTCCATTAGCTTTGTTCGTAGTAATGCTTTCTAAGGCCCACTTGACTCACATTCCAGGATGTCTGGCTCTAGATGAGTGATCACACCATCATGATTATCTTGGTCATAAAGATCTTTTTTATACAGTTCTCCTGTGTATTCTTGCCACCTCTTCTTAATATCTTCTGCTTCTGTTAGGTCCAGACCATTTCTGTCCTTTATCAAGCCCATCTTTGCATGAAATATTCCCTTGGTATCTAATTTTTCTTGAAGAGATCTCTAGTCTTTCCCATTCTGTTGTTTTCCTCTATTTCTTTGCATTGATTGCTGAGGATGGCTTTCTTATCTCTTCTTGCTATTCTTTGGACTCTGCATGCAGATGCTTATATCTTTCCTTTTCTCCTTTGCTTTTTGGTTCTCTTCTTTTCACAGCTATTTGTAAGGCCTCCCCAGGCAGCCATTTTGCTTTTTTTCATTTCTTTTCCATGGGATGGTCTTGATCCCTGTCTCCTGTACAATGTCACTAACCTCAGTCCACAGTTCATCAGGCACTCTATCTATCAGATCTAGACCTTTAAATCTATTTCTCACTTCCACTGTATAACCATAAGGGATTTGATTTAGGTCATACCTGAATGGTCGAGTGGTTTTCCTTAAATTACTTATTTAATTAGGTATTCTTTCCCAAGTAGCTTTGATTAATGATTTATGATATCCTTATTTCTGTAATACAAAAGCAAAGGGTTTCTTTGATGATAGTAGCAGCTTTACATTGAGCTCAGCCAGCCAAAGCTGGTAGTGTTTTCGGTTCTGATTAAACTTACTTTGAAGTCCTTTGCTCACATGGTCAGTCATGTTCAACCTTTGTGACCCTATGGTGTGAAGTCTGCCAGGCTCCCCTGTCCATGGGATTTTCCGGCAAGAATACTGGCGTGGGTAGCCATTTCCTTCTACAGGGGATCTTTCCCACCTAGGGATGGAAACCGAGTCTCTGATGTCTCCTACTATGCAGGCAGATTCTTTACTGTGGAGCAACCAGGGAAACCTTTGAAGTCCTTTAGATAAGGACTATTTCATATATTTTTTTTTAATTTTTATTTTTACTTTATTTTACTTTACAGTACTGTATTGGTTTTATCATACATTGACATGAATCCACCACGGTGTACATGCGTTCCCAAACATGAACCCCCCTCCCACCTCCCTCCCCATAACATCTCTCTGGGTCATCCCCATGCACCAGCCCCAAGCATGCTGTATCCTGCATCGGGCATAGACTGGCGATTCATTTCTTACATGATAGTATACATGTTTCAGTGCCATTCTCCCAAATCATCATATTTTTAAATTTGTATGCCAAGAAAATATTCTAATGGTGAATTCTGTGTCATAAAGTTTTAAAAATATCAAAACAAAACTGAATATCAAATTCTAAATTCATTTTAGTTAAAACAAAATGCTTTTAAGTCTTTCAAAATAAATGAAATGACAATATTTCACTCCAGATTCTCTCAGTTACTAGGATTATCATAAGTGATACCAGTTTGCCCGTAATAGATGCTTAGATTTTAATTATATGCGAGGTAAGGCATGGTACTTCAGGTGATGAAAAACATCTTGGAAAGGAGTAAAATGGGAGTAAATTGTGACATTTTGTGTGCAATCTAAAGATATAATCAAAGTATAAAGTGATAATCTAGACTACAAAGATAAAGAGAATGCAGAAGAAATGAGCTCTCAAATCTGAAACAATGACAGGACTGAAGTCTGGTTGGATGTGAGGAAATAAAGAAAAGTGATGGATTGAAGATGAGAAAAAATTAATTTAGAAATTGAAGAGTGAGACTATCCCAAAGGTTACAAGGGAGTGTAAGAAGATGCAGATTTAAACTTTAAGAAAGCAAACCATAGCAATTTGGACAGCATATGTCTAGTTGACAGCTGTCTCTTATGTAATGTTGTGGAGATAAAGGAGAATTGCTCATCTTTCAACTTCAAAGTAAACTAAACACATTTTCTACAAAATTATGAAAAACAACACTATTTTCAACATGCTATTAAGTGAGTTTGAAAAATTTCTGCCACTTGGGTGGATTTGCTACTCTGAACTGTAGAGAACATTATATGGCAAGTATGATTTGAATCTTAGTGATTACCCTTGCAAATAAAAAAGGTTAAATTTGAATATTACAATTTCAATAGCATGAATCTAAAATTTAAATTCTGTATAATTCTACTTCCTGAATATACTTTGAGTTCAAGTGACTAAATCCAGGAACAAATATTAGAGGAAAAAAATAAGTCATAATTCTTATCTAGCTCATCCCTGCCTTTCATATATATTGAAAAACAAACAAAACCAAGCAAACAAACACCTAATTGATTGAATCTACTGAAAGTGGGTGTCAGCTTTCTCAATTTCTTCAGAGCTTTTAGAATATCATTCTTTACTTCAACTAACTGTTCAGTTAAGTAAAAAATAAATAAATAAATAAAGCAGGAGAAACTGCAAGGTGTTATTATGTCTGGTAGATTCTGTTTACCACTGTGACAAAAAGAAATGTGTACTTGTACAGAAATCCTATGACTTAGGTCAATCGTACACTTAGGAGGAGCAATTGCTGTTGTATTTGGAGTTTGTCTAAGTGCTCAGTTATTTTTCATATGTTTTTGGTCTTTTTTTTTAAAAGAGGCTTTTCTCATTATTTCAAAACCCAATAGGATTGTAATGGAATTGGAAAACGTAGTCCATATGTCTTGGAACTTTTTAGAATTAAATCATCAAATTACTGTTCAAACTGTTTTGATCACTTAAAATACAATTTTTTTTAAATTTTACATATATATATATATATATATATATATATATATATATATATATATATATATACCCATATAGGGCTTCCCTGGTTGTTCAGCTGGTAAAGAATCTGCCTGAAAGGTGGGAGACCTGGGTTTGATCCCTAGGTTGGGAAGACCCCCTGGAGAAGGAAACAGCTATCCACTGCAATATTCTGGCCTGGAGAATTCCAGGGGTCACAGAGTCAGACAGAACTGAGCGACTTTCACTTTCTTTCACGTACTCACATAAGAGAATAATGCAAAATTCTTAGAGTGGCTTTTTGCTTAAATATTTCATTCCATATATTTATTTTCCGTTTATTGTTGAACGTCATATGATGCAAGTACATGATTCTATGATGGTAGTAGTATTGTATTATTTAAGAAAAATCAAGTGCAATTTGTTATTAAATTGACAAATACTTTTGTTGAGTGTTCATGTATCTATTGACAATTCATTACCCAAATGTGTAAACATTTCTGTAAACAAACCAGACAAAGGGTAAAAAAGTTTAGATGTACTCAAATCCATTGCTATTCTGCTTACATCCTTGAAAAAAAAAGTAAACTTTTTCTGCTGACTATGAGGGCTTGCTCTTTCACCTTAATTTAAAATGGTTATTGGATAAATTCTTCATTCCACCACATTTGGCTTAGAAATATAATCTTTCATACTGTCACAAATATTATTTTAGAGAAAAGTTGATTTTTCTGTTTCATTGGCAAAGAGCATTTATGCCCATATCTATGACTTGTCTATGGCATTAAACAGGAAATTTCAAACGACAAAATATATTGTTGGAAGACTCACTTACTCTGCAATTTACATTCATCACAAACACTGCTGGGTATGAGCTATCATTTCTCTTTTTCAGGTGAGGTCAGTTAGGCGTCATTCACTGAGTGAGTCATACCACGGGTTGGATCTTTCCAGGGAGTCCTCTCCTAAGTATACTTGTGGGTACTGAACTTCCCTTTACTTCTTCATAGAAGAGCTTTTCCTTTACTTAGCTAAGATTGAAGGAATTTTAACAAATATTTTTGACATTAGAGATTATTTATCCAAGCAATATTAAATTTGAATGCTGCAGTAAATTATGAAAGAGTGTAACAACATTTGTTTTTACTAAAGAAGCCTATTTAGCTACTGCAACAGTAGAGACATTTTGGCTGAGCATTTAATAAAATATAAATTACAGGCTGTTGCTAAGGAAACATTCTTAAACATAGTATATTTATTCATTTTTATAAAAACATTGGTATAAAGTTTATTATTATGAAAACACCTTGTGTTGGAAATAATTTTTAATTCCTAAGGAAACCATATTTTTATAATTCTACTTCTTTTATATTAATATGTTTCCTTGGTGGCTCAGACGTCAAAAGCATCTGCCCATGTGCGGGAGACCTGGTTCAATCCCTGGGTTGGGAAAATCCCTGGAGAAGGAAATGGCAACCCACTCCAGTACTCTTGGCTGGAAAATCCCATGGATGGAGGAACCTGATAGGCTACAGTCCATGGGTTCGCCAAGAGTCGGATACGACTGAGCAACTTTACCCACTCACTCACTCACTTGTATATTATAAGCAAAAAATGTAGAAGTTTGTCACATATGATTTCTAAATAACTACATGTTATGGTTTTCTTTGTGGAGGACAAGGATTCCTGCTGTAATAACTGATTAAGCAATTACATATGTACTGCTACCGTTGTGTGGAGATAGCAAGATATGTTTGTGCAAACATAGAATACAGTCATATGGTTTAGATTCTGTAATTGTGTATTATGAAATCATTTGCAGCCCTACCCTGAACTTCCACTGAGAAAAAAATCTCATAGATAGGATAAACCCAAGGGCATTTTAGTTTAAAAGCTTTTTCTGGAAAATAAGCTGAGATAAACTAATAAAGCAGAAATCTCCTTCTCTCATAATTGTGAATATTGTGTCCTGGAAAAGGCAAAGACTCAGAGACAGATGAGTTGTGGTGTTTCAACTTGGGCAAATTATTAAGTCATTTTTACTCTAAGTGTTTTAATTTCTAAACAAAAAATCAGACTACTGAACTTTTGTGTGTATTTGTATGAAAATGATTAGAAAATAAAAGATAAAAAGTTGAAAAGAGAAAATAATTTGAAAAAACAGGCATTCATTATTATTGAATGTTTTCATTTCCCCATCCAATTGTACTAACATATGAAATGTCACTTTATTAAGCTTTTTCTATAAAAGCTAAATTAAAATCAAAGGCCATATGTAGTATCTATAATGTTACATTTCTGATATGACAATTTGCTATTTTTTAGAAGATTGAGATAATTGCCAGATGAGTTTATTAGCTTAAATTCTATATGTAGGAAAATTAAGAGAATACTAAGATTTTTTTGATATGATAGTAAAATATAAATTGTTATTCAACAACTATGCTCCTTGGCATTTACCTAAAAACTTTTTTTGTCCACATAAGGTCCTGCACACAAATATTTGTTGCAGCTTTATTCAAAGTTGCCAAAAAATGAAGCAAACCAACATGTCCTTCAATAACTGAATGGATAAATAAACTGTGATATATCCAAACACTGGAATGTTATTTTGGACTTAAAAAAGTAAATGATAGATATCAGGACCTGGGAAGACATAAAAGAAGCTTACATACATATAACCAAGTGAAAAAAATTGGTCTAAAAAGATTGCATACTGTATGATTTCAATTATATGGGCTTGTCAAAATGGTAAAATTATGGAGACAGTAAAAATCAATAGCTGCCAAAAATTTAGGGAGAATGGGAAATGAGTGAGGGCTTCTCAGGTGGTGCAGATTTTTATGGCAGTGAAACTATTTTGTATGATACTATGGTGATGGTCACATGTCTTTTTGTATTTGAACAAACCCATAGAATGTACAACAGCAAGCATGAATCCTAATGTAAACTATGGTCTTTGGGTGATAGTGAGAGTGAAGTCGCTTAAGCTGTGTCCGACTGTTTGCAACCCCATGGACTGCAGCCTATCAGGCTCCTCCATCCATGGGATTCTCCAGGCGAGAATACTGGAGTGGGTTGCCATTTCCTTCTCCAGGGGATCTTCCTGACCCAGGGATCAAACCCATGTATCCCACATTGAAGGCAGACGCTTTAACCTCTGAGCCACCAGCCACTTTGGGTGACAATGATGTGTCAATTCAATGCAGGTTCATTAGTTTCACAAATACACCACTATTGTGTGTGATGTTGATAGTACAGAAGGCTGTGTGTGGGCTGGCGGGGTAGGAGGGTATGGGAATTCTCTCTACTTTCTACTCAGTTTCCCTGTGAATCTAAAACTTCTGTAAAAATAAAGTGTATTTTAAAATGTAGATAGTGGACATTAATTTAAAAATTAGTAAGTTAATAGGGAGAATATATTCACTTAGCCCTTATTTAAATAAAATAAGCTTAACATTAAAAAAAGAAGAAGATGCAGTGTGTATTAGCTATTTAGCTGAAAATGCATAAAACAGAATAGTCATCACAGTAACAGAAGAAATGATGGAGCAAGTTGAGCAAAGAGGCCAGAGAGCACACACACAGCTTCATGCACACGTGGAAGATGCAAGAGATATACCGTTCATTATCAAAATGAGTTTACCCAGGGGAAAAAAAAAAAACTATGAGCAGAAATATACCAAGGATCATATAAGCTGCTGACTTGCAATGTCCTGCATGTCCTTAGGGCCACAGAAGAGAAAGCCTATTGGAGGAAGCTTGACCCCTCTGTCTTTGTGTCCATAAAATGAGAGTTTAAGAACCTTAGTAGGTTGTGCATCAAAAGGGAAGCTCCCTAGTTGGAGAAAGTGCCTTGTTAGAAAGGGGAACTTCAAGAGCTGGAATCAGTCTTTTTTCCTGCTGAGGACTTCAGCTCCACGGAGTCAGTTCTTTGGTCCTACCACGGGAATGGAGGAAATGAGCCCCCGAAGGCCATCTCTCCTTATTGACCTCAGAGAAAAATGAAAATGGCATTAATCGGGAGCCCACAATGAATCAAAGTCTTGTAGATATTTCCTTTTACCTCAAAAGAACTCTGCCAGGTAATGAACCATGCAAAAGGAATAGTGAGTCCCCCAAGATTGCCCAGCCATAAAAGACAGCAGCCTTGTGATTGAGACTCAGTTTTGTTGGCTCTAAAACTATGACCTTAACATATTTTAGCTCCTTAATAATTTCAAAGTTCTAATATTGCAATGTGTGTGTGTGTGTGTGTGTGCATGTGCGCTCAGTTGTGCCTGACTCTTTGTGACCCCATGGACTGTATAGCCCACCAGGCTCCTCTGTCCATGGAATTCTCCAGACAAGAATACTGGAATGGATTGCCAGCCTTCCTCCAGGGATCTTCTGCTGCAATTTAAAGAAAAACAAAAATATGATTTCCATGGAAGCTGATCCAATAATAACTTAGTGAAAAAAGAAAATCTGACTATATTGATTTGATGGCTTGAAGACAGTGATGATAAGTAACTGGTGCTTGTGTCTGTGAAGGGCTTCCCTTATGGATCAGCTGGTAAAGAATCCACCTGCTACACAGGAGACTTGAGTTCAGTCCCTGGGTTGATAAGAGCCCCTGGAGAAGGGAAAGACTATGTGTGCTTACTAAGGGCTATACATGTAAAAGGCATTTTTCCCTAAAGGCACTGGGAACCAGGAATTGAGGAAGCTGAAGCTGACAACGTTTTGTTAGAGTGAGGCTAGGGAGGCCCCAAGAAGGTTTCTGCTATAACAAAACAGAAAATGTAAAACCATCTTTATCCCAGCCTCCAAGTGTCCAATAAATAGAGGGCTACAAAACTCTCTGGAACACTGAGGATATCCCTGCTTTCTATTGCTTCCGGTCTCACAGCCATGAATGTAGGCCTTGAGACCATCAAACTGCTTGAGTCTGTCCCTGACCCTCCTCTTACAATTTTTTTTTTTCTTTTCTGCCACCATAATCTCTTGTCCTGATTATTGTGGTATTGTCTAATTACTGTTTCTGATACTCTTCCTTCTTCCTACAATGTCTTTATGATTTAACAACTCAGTTAGGCTAAACTATATTCCCTAGAATTCTCTTTCTAGAACACTTCTGGAGAGGGTAAGCTAAAAGAATAGTCTCATGTAGGAGGTGGAAAATCAAAGAAAAGCATAAACACAGTTTAGAGCATTAACATAGTTTTATAGCATAAATACCATGCTGTGTGCTATCCTCAGTCGTGTCCAGCTCTTTGCAATTCCACGGACTCTAGCTCACCAGGCTCCTCTGTCCTTAGAATTTTCCAGGCAAGAATACTCGAACAGGTTCTCATTTCCTTCTCCAGGAGATCTTACCAACCATGGGATCAAACCCAAATCTCGTGTGTCTCCTGCATTGGCAAACACTTTCTTTACCAGTGTGCTCCCTGGGAAGCCCAGCATAACCATGAAGAAAGTGCAAATGAAAATCACTCAGTCATGTCGGACTCTTTGGACTCCAAAGACTGTGGCGGCTCCTTGGTCCATAGAATTCTCCAGGCCACAATACTGAAGAGGGTAGCCATCAGTTCAGTTCAGTTCAGTTCATTCACTTAGTCATGTCTGACTCTTTGCAAACCCATGAGTCACAGCACACCAGGCCTCCCTGTCCATCACCAACTCCCAGAGTTCACTCAGACTCATGTCCATCGAGTCAGTGATGCCATCCAGCCATCTCATCCTCTGTTGTCCCCTTCTCCTGCCCCCAATCCCTCCCAGCATCAGAGTCTTTTCCAGTGAGTCAACTCTTTGCATGAGGTGGCCAAAGTACTGGAGCTTCAGCTTTAGCATCATTCCTTCCAAAGAAATCCCAGGGCCAATGTCCTTCAGAATTGACTGATTGGATCTCCTTGCAGTCCAAGCGATCCTCAAGAGTCTTCAGCCATAGTTCCTCCCAATTATTCAATAAAACACTAATCTTGGTGATTGTTCCCTGTTGTTCAGTTGCTCAGTCATGTCCAACTTTTTGCAACCCTGTAGACTGCAGCATGCCAGGCTTCCTTGTTCTTCACTAGCTCCTAGAGATTGCTCAAACTCAGGTCCACTGAGTCAGTGATGCCATTCAAGCATCTAATCCTCTGTCTTTCCCTTCTCCTCCTGCCTTCAGTAATTCCCAGCATTGGGGTCTTTCTCTTGGCATCCTGTGACCAAAGTATTGGAGCTTCAGCTTCAGCATCAGTCCTTCCTATAAATATTCAAAGTTGATTTCCTTTAGGATTGACTGGTTTGATCTCTTTGCTCTCCAAGGGCCTCTCAAGAGTCTTTTCTAGCACCACAGTTCCAAGGCATCAGTTCTGCAGCCCTTAGTCTTTTTTATTGTTCAGCTCTCACACGACTACTGGAAAAACCATTATTTTGGCTATAGGGACCTTTCTTGGCAAATGAATGTCTCTGCTTTTTTTTTTTAATTGAAGGATAATTGCTTTATAGAATTTTGTTGCTTTCTGTCGAAACTCAACATGAATCAACCATAGGTATACATATATCCTGTCCCTTTTGAACCTCCCTCCCATCTCCCACTCCATCCCACCACTCTAGATTGATACAGAGCTTCTGTTTGAGTTTCCTGAGCCATACAGCAAATTCCCGTTAGCTATCTATTTCGCATATGGTAATGTTTCCATGTTACTCTTTCCAGACATCTCACACTCTCCTCCCCTTTCCCCTTGATCATGTCTATTCTCTGTGTCTGTTTCTTCATTGCTGCCCTGTGCATAAATTGTTCAGTACCAATTTTCTATATTCCATATATATGTGTTAGAATATGATATTTATCTTTCTCTTTCTGACTCACTTCACTCTGTATAATAGGCTCTAGGTTCATCCACCTCATCAGAACTGACTCAAATGCATTCTTTTTTATGGTTGAGTAATATTCTATTGTATATACGTACGACAACTTTATCCATTCATCTGCTGATGGACATCTAGTTCAGTTCAGTTCAGTTCAGTCACTCAGTCATGTCTGACTCTTTGCAACCCCATGAATCGCAGCACTCCAGGCCTCCCTGTCCATCACCAACTCCCGGAGTTCACTCAGACTCACATCCATCGAGTCACTGATGCCATCCAGCCATCTCATCTTCTGTCGTCCCCTTCTCCTCCTGCCCTCAATCCCTCCCAGCATCAGAGTCTTTTCCAATGAGTTAACTCTTTGCATGAGGTGGCCAAAGTACCGGAGTTTCGGTTTAGCTTCATTCCTTCCAAAGAAATCCCAGGGCCAATCTCCTTCAGAATGGACTGGTTGGATCTCCTTGCAGTTGAAGGGACTCTCAAGAGTCTTCTCCAACACCACAGTTCAAAAGCATCAATTCTTTGGTGCTTAGCCTTCTTCACAGTCCAACTTTCACATCTATACATGACCACAGGAAAAACCATAGCCTTGACTATCTAGGTTGCTTCCATTTTCTAGCTATTGTAAATAGTGCTGCAATGAACCATGGGATACATGTGTCTTTTTCAATTAAGGTTTCCTCAGGTATATGCCTAGAAGTGGGATTGCTGGGTCATATGGTAGTTTTTTTCCTAGTTGTTTTTAAGGAATCTCCACACCATCATCCATAGTGGCTGTATAAATTTACATTCCTACCAACAGTGAAAGAAAGTTCCCTTTCCTCCACATCCTCTCCAGCATTTATTGTCACCAGTGTGAGGTGATGTCTCATTGTGGATTTGATTTGCATTTTTCTAGTAATGAGTGATGTTCAGCATCTTTTCATGTTTCTGTTAGCCATCTATATGTTTTCTTTGGAGAAATGTTGGTCTAGGTCTTTTTCACACTTTTTGATTGGGTAGTTTTCTTCTTCTGGCATTAAGTTGTATGAGCTGCTTGTATATTTTGGAAATTAATCCTTTGTCATTTGTTTCAGTTGCTATTATTTTCTCCCATTCTGAGGGTTGTCTTTTCACCTTGCTTATTGTTTCCTTTTCTGTGTAAAAGCTTTTAAGTTTAAATGGGTCTAACTTGTTTAATGCTGTTTTTATTTAGGAGGTGAATCATAGAGGATCTTGCTTTGATTTATATCATTGAGTGTTCTGCCTATGTTTTCTTCTAAGAGTTTCTGGTCTTACATTTAGGTCTTTAATCCATTTTGACTTTATTTTTGGTGTTAGGTTTTATATTATGGTGTTAGGAAGTGTTCTAATTTCATTCTTTTTCATGTGGTTGTCCAGTTTTCCCAGCACCATTTATTGAAGAAGCTGTCTTTGCTCCTTTGTATATTCTTGCCTCCTTTGTCAAAAATAAGGTACCCCTAGGCTCATGGGTTTATTTCTAGACTTTCTTTTTTGTTCCATTGGTCTATATTTCTGTTTTTGTGCCAGTACCATATTGTCTTGATGTCTGCAACTTTGTAGTATAATCTGAAGTCAGAAAGGTTGACTCCTCTGTTCCATTCATTTTTTCAATAATGCTTTGGGTATTTGGAATCTTTTGTGTTTCCATATGAATTGTGAATTTTTGTTTCTAGTTCTGTGAAACATGCCATTGGTAATTTGATAGAGATCACATTGAATCTGTAGATTGCATTTGGTAGTATAGTCATTTTCACAATATTGATTCTTCCCACCCAGGAACATGGAATATTTCTCCATCTGTTTATGTCATCTTTGAATTCTTTTATTAGTGTCCTATGATTTTCAGTGTACAGTTCTTTTGTCTCCTTAAGTAAGTTTATTCCTAGATATTGAATTCATTTTGTTGCAATGGTGAATGGGATTGATTCCTTACTTTCTCTTTCTGATTTTTCATTATTAGTATATAGAAATTCAAGTGATTTCTGTGTATTGATTTTGTATCCTGCAAGTTTGCTAAATTCACTGATTAGCTCTAGTAATTTTCTGATACTATCTTTAGGGTTTTCTATGTATAGCATCATGTCATCTGCAAATAGTGAGACCTTTGCTTCATTTCTGACCTGGATTCCTTTTATTTCTTTTTCTTCTCTGATTGCTGTAGCTAGGACTTTCAGAACTATGTTGAATAATAGCTGTGAAGGTGGGCACCCATGTCTTGTGCCTGATCTTAGAGGGAATGCTTTCAGTTTTTCACAATTGAGAAAAATGTTTGTTGTATGCTTATCATATATTGCCTTTACTATGTGAAGTAGGTTCCAATGCCCAGTTTTTGAAGAGAGTTGGACTATAAAGACAGCTGAGTGCAGAAGAATTGATGCTTTTGAACTGTGACGTTGGAGAAGACTCTTGAGAGTCCCTTGGACTGCAAGGAGATTCAACCAGTCCATCCTAAAGGAGATCAGTCCTGGGTGTTCATTGGAGGGACTGATGTTGAAGCTGAAGCTCTACTTTGGCCACCTGATGCAAAGAGCTAACTCATTTGAAAAGACACTGATGCTGGGTAAGATTGAGGGCAGGAGGAAAAGGGGACGACAGAGGATGAGATGGTTGGATGGCATTACTGACTCAATGGACATGGGTTTGGGTAGACTACAGGAGTTGGCGATGGACAGGGAGGCCTGGTGTGCTGCAGTTCATGGGGTTACAAAGAGTTGGACATGACTGAGTGACTGAACTGAATCATAAATGCGTACTGAATTTTGTCAAAGGCTTTTTCTGCATCCATTGAGATTATCACATGGTTTTTATCTTTCAATTTGTTAATATGGTGTATCACATTGATTTGCTAATATGGTGTATCACATTGATTTGTGTATGTTGAAGAATTCTTGAGTGCCTGGAATAGACCCAACTTGATCATAGTGTATGAGCTTTTTGATGTGTTTCTGAATTCTGTTGATAACATTTTGTTGAGTTTTGAATCTTTGTTCATCAGTGAATTTTGTGTGTGTGTGTGTGTGTGTTGTTGTTCTCTGGTTTTGGTATCAGGGTGATGGTGGCCTCATAGAATGAATTTGGGTGTTCCTTCCTCTGTCATTTTTTGAAAGAACTGTAGAACAATAAGCCTTAACTTGTCTCTAAATGTTTGATAGAATTCTCCTGTGAAGCCACCTTGTCCTGGGCTTTTGTTTTTTGGGAGATTTTTGATCACAGCTTCAGTTTTAGTGCTTGTAATTGGGTTGTTAATAATTTCTATTTCTTCCTGGTTCAATCTTGGAAGATTAAACTTTTCTAAGAATCTGTCCATTTCTTCCAGGTTATCCATTTTATTATCATATTGTTGTTCATAACAGTCTTTTACGCTCCGTTGTATTTCTGCATTGTCTCTTGTAACCTCTCCTTTTTTGTTTCTAATTTTGTTGATTTGATTCTTCTCTCTTTTCTTCTTGATGAGTCTGGCTAATGGCTTTTCAATTTGTTTATCTTCTCACAGAACTAGCTTTTAGTTTTACTAATCTTTACGACTGTTTCTTTCATTTCTTTTTCATTTATTTCTGCTCAGATTTTTATGATTTCTTTCCTTCTATTAATTGTTTTGGGGAGTTGTTCTTCTTTTCCCAGTTGTTTTAGGTGTAAAATTAGGTTGTCTATTCAATGTTTTTCTTGTATGTTGAGGTAGGATTGTATTGCTATAAACGTTCCTCTTAGAACTCCTTTTGCTGTATCCCATAGGTTTTGAGTTGTCGTGTTTCCATTGTCATTTGTTTCTAGAAATTTTCTTGATTTCCCTTTTGATTTCATCGTAACCTGTAGGCTATTTACAAACGTGTTGTTTAATGTCCATGTGCTTGTGTTTCTTACAGTTTTTTTTTTTTCTTGTAATTGATATCTAGTCTCATAACATTGTGGTTGTAGAAGACGTTTGATATGATTTCAATTTTCTTAAAGTTACTGAGGTTTCATTTGTGACCCAAGATGTGGTTTATCCTGGAGAATGTTCCATGTGCACTTGAGAAGAAGGTGTATTCTTCTGCATTTGGATGGAATATCTGAAGATATGAATGAGATCCATCTTTTCTAATGTAGTACTTAAGACTTGTGTTTTCTTATTAATTTTCTGTTTTGATGATCTGTCCATTGGTGTGAGTGGGGTGTTAAAGCTTCTTACTATTATTGTGCTACTGTCAATTTCTCCTTTTATGTCTGTTAGTGTTTGTCTTATGTACTGTGGTGCTCCTATGTTTGGTGCATAGATATTTACAACTGTTATATCTTCTTGGATTGATCCCTTGATGATTATGTAGTGTTCTTCATTATCTCTTGTAATATTCTTGATTCTAAGGTATATTTTTTCTGATATGAGGATTGCTACTGTAATGTTCTTTTTCTTCCCATGTGCATGGAATAAATTTTTCCATATTCTCACTTTCAATCTACATGTGTCTTTAGTCTAAAGTGGGTTTCTTGTAGACAGCATAATATGGGTCTTTTTTTTTGTATCCATTCAGCTTTTAAGCATATGGGGTTTCCTTTTTATGTTACTTGTCACTTCTACCTTGCTGCATTTAATATTCTTTCTTTATGTTTAGTCTTTTTTAGTTTGATTAGTATGTGTCTTGGTGTGTTTTTCCTTGGATTTATCCTATATGGGACTCTTTGTGTCTTTTGGACTTGATTGAGTATTTCCTTTTCCATGCTGGGGAAATTTTCAACTATAATCTCTTCAAATTTTTTCTCATACTCTTTCTTTTTTCTCTTCTTCCTCTGGGACCCCTATAATTTGAATGTTGGTGCGTTTAATATTGTCTCAGAGGTCTCTGAGACTGTCCTCAGTTCTTTTCATTCTTTTTACTTTATTCTGTTCTTCAGAAGTTATTTCCACCATCTTCCAGCCCACTGATTCATTCTTCTGCTTCAGATATTCTGCTACTGATTCCTTCTAGAGTATTTTTAATTTCAGTAATTGTGTTGTTTGTCTCTGTATGTTTATTCTTTAATTCTTCTAGGTCTTTGTTAATTAATTCTTTCATTTTCTCCATTTTATTTTCAAAGTTTTTGATCATCTTTGCTATCATTATTCTGAATTCTTTTTCAGGGAGTTTTCCGATTTCCTCTTCATTTATTTGGACTGCTGTGTTTCTCTTTTGTTCCTTCACTTGTGTAGTATTTCTCTTCCTTTTCATTATTTATTTTTAAACTTATTGTGTTTGAGGTCACCTTTTCTCAGGCTTCAAGGTTAAATTCTTTTTTCCTTTTGATTTCTGCCCTCCTAAGTTTGGTCCAGTGGTTTGTGTAAGCTTCCTATAGTGTGAGATTTGTGCTGAATTTTTGTTTGCTTGTTTTTCCTCTGATGGGCAAGGCTGAGTGAGGTGGTAATCCTGTCTGCGGATGATTTGGTTTGTATTTTTGTTTTCTTTGTTGTTTAGATGACGCATCCTGCACAGGGTGCTACTTACTGGTGGTTGGGTGATACCAGGTCTTGTATTCAAGTGGTTTCCTTTGTGTGAGTTCTCACTATTTAATATTCCCTTTGGTTAGTTCCCTGGTACTCTAGGGTCTTAGAGGCAGTGCTCCCACTCCAAAGGCTCAGGGTTGATCTCTGGTCAGGAACAAAGATTCCACAGGTGAGTTGTTATGGCATTAAGTGAGATTAAAACAAATATCCAAAAATGAGAAACCTGAATGAACGCCAGACAAATGGAAGTTATAAAATCAGGCAAATAATAATTAAAATAATGAAATATGCACATATACACCCATGAGCAAAGTAAAAACAGTCCAACAAAAATAGAGTAGATTTACCTGGCGAAGAAAGGAAATCAAGAATCATATTTACCAGTTAAGAACAAAACTAACTAAAGCACAGAATGGAAAACAAAACTAAAGCCCAGGTGCCAATTGAAGAAGAAAGCAATGAAACAACACTAACAAATATGTTGAGAGGAAAGGAAAGAAAGAAAGAATAGATATGCAAAGTTAAATAGAGGTAAAGAAAGAAGATTCATATAAGTTAAAGATTAACTGCAAGGGGGAAAGAACAGTAGGAAAAGCAAACAAAGAAATAAGTGCAGGAAAGTAATAATAAGTTTTAAAAAATTAAAATAACAGAAAGAAAAAGGAAAACTCCACAGAACTGCAAAAGCCCAATGTAGATGCAAAGGTTTATAACAATAATAAAAAATGTGACTGAGGAAAAAAAATCTCAAAAGCTTAATCAGATTTCATAGTGCCAATAAAATTGACAACTACCACATAGTGGGGAAAAAAGGAAAAAAGAAATTCAAAAGAATCTACAGAACAAGTCAAAAGAAGAATAATAAATGTTTTTCTTGTCACTGCTGTCAGAGTTCTTTCCCTCACTGGGAGTCACAGCCCCCTCACCTCCCTAGGATGCCCTCCACAACTGTGCTGATCTCTGCACCTGCTGTCGGGGCAGCTCAGTTTCTAATCTGGTCCTGCTCCTGTGTGTTCTTGCCTCCAATATCCACAGCTACCAGAACTAGTGCATTTTCTTTTGTGGGAGCTCTCCATGTCCTTTTATATATTCCATAGTCACAGTCTGCCTAGTTGATCGTGCAGATTTAATCTACAGCTTGTAATGCTGGTGGGAGGGTTTTGAATCTGATTCCTTAGCCACACTGCCCTGGGTTTCAATTGTGATTTTATTTCCACCTCTGCGTGTGGGTCGTCCAGTGGGGTTTGCTTCTGAGGCTGTCCTGGAAGATTTGTGTTTGTCACTGTGAGGGCCAGGGGTGGAGATGGTGCAGCTGCCTGGGTCATAGGGGTTCTGGCAGCACCAGGTACTCATGGGGGGTTGGCGGCTAGGATGGTTGGACATATAGTGCTCTAGAAGTGTATGGTAACCAGTATCGGTCAATACACACCAGTATTCTTGCCTGGAGAACCCCCCCAACAGAGAAGCCTGACAGGCCACAGTCTACAGGATCGCAGAGTTGGACATGACCAAAGTGACCCTGTGCACATAGATGTAAGATTTTTTTTTTTTTTTTTTGGCCTGTGGTAGCTCTGCCTCAGTGTGAAGGTGGCACAGCTGCTTGGCTTGCTGGGACACTTGCCTCCACCCCTGGAGTTATGGCCCTATCAAAGTACTTTTTTTTTGGGTGGGGGCCTCTTGTAGCTGGTGATCAGAGGGCCTCTTTGGCCAGTCTTTCTCTGTAGCTCAGCCTGCTCAGTCAATTAGAGGGCTCCCTTGCCTGGGGTCCTTCTCTGTTATTCGGTGCATCAGGAACATAGAGGGGTGCCCCTAGTTGGAGTCCTACTCTGTAGATTGGTGTATCGGGCACATAAAGGGGCACCCTGGGTGGGGTCCTGCTCTGTAGTTAGGGGCATCAGTCACTTAAAGAAGCACCCTGGGGAGGGTCCTGCTCTGTAGTTCAGGGCGGCAGGCATTTAATGGGCCAGGCTCTCTGTTGTTCATCTGCTGATGCTGGCTTGTGGGGAGAGAGAGGCTATGGTGATGACTCCATCCCCTATGGGTAACTCTGCAGCACCTACTTGCTTCCATGGCTGCCCTCTTTTCTCCTCCACAGGCATTTCCCACCACAATCTCCTCCCTCACATCTCCTCGATCAGTCTTTCCGCAGTTAACAGTAGCCCTTGCCCGGGGATTACGCCACAATCCCTAAACTCTGGCTCCCAGCTGCTGTGCCTTCCAGCATCCTTCTCCAGGGTATGTATGGCTGCGGCAAGGACTGTCTGATTCTCATTCCATTTAGGCTGCCACAGATCAGCTGTTTCCCTCTCAGCCTTAAATGTTTCTCCTCTGACTCAGACAATTGCCCTGATATGGGGATTGGTCCCCTGCTTCAGTTCCCCTACCTGCCAAGGGTAGGTCCAGTCCCTCTAACACTCTTGTTTTTCCCCCTAGTTCCTTCATCCTACAGAGTTTTGCATTGGTCTATATATTCTTTTCCACTGGTCAGGTACTCCTGGCCGCTCTCAGCTGGTGTTCTGCATGCACTTCTGTGTCTGAAGGGGTATTCTTGATGTGTCTATGGAGAGAGATGTACTCCACATGCTTCTCTACCATCTTGTTCTCTCTCTGTTTTTTAATATGCTGTTTAGGTTTGTCAATGCTTTTCTTCCAAGGAGCAAGTGTCTTTTAATTTCATATTTGCAGTCACCATCCACAGTGATTCTGGAGCCCAAGAAACTAAAGTCTCTCACTTCTTCCATTGTTTCCCTATCTATTTGCCATGAAGTTATGGTACCAGATGCCATGGTCGTTTTTGAATTTTGAGTTTTAACCAGCTTTTTCAATGTCCTCTTTCACTTTCATCAAGAGATTCTTTTAGTTCCTCTTTGCTTTCTGCCATAAAGGTGGTGTCATCTGCATATCTGAGTTTATTGATGTTTCTCCTAGCAATCCTGATTCCAGCTTGTGCTTCATCTAGCCTGGCATTCCACATGATGTACTCTGCATGTAAGTTAAATAAGCATGTTGACAATATACAAACTTGACGTACTCCTTTCCCAATTTGGAACCAGTCCATTGTTCCACATCTGGTTGTTGTTTCTTGACCTGCATATAGGGTTCTCAGGAGGCAGTAAGGTGGTCTGGTATTCCCATCTCTTTAAGAATTTTCCAGTTTGTTGTGATCTACACAGTCAAAGACTTTAGCATAGTCAATGAAGTAGAGGTAGATGGTTTTCTGGAATTCTCTGGCTTTTTATATGATCCAAAGGATGTTGGTAATTTGATCGCTGGTTCCTCTGCCTTCATTTTCAGAATAAGTGCCTTCATTTTGTAGATTAAGTCCATAATCAACTGATTCAAACAGATAATATTAGCTTTAGGGCATTTAACCTAATCACCTGGAAGAAAGACTCCACCTTGTGGAAGAGTTCTGGCTCATGCTTGCTAAGTTCCAGCCTTTCCTGTTCTTTTCTTCCTAACATTCTGTGGACAAGTTTTGGCTTGTGTCCATGGGTTGTAAGCCTCTCATGGTCTTCTCCTGACTCTTTGCCCTAAGAACTTCACACATTCTTAGGCCCCACATTGTATAAAATTATTCCTTTTAAGAAATCCTTTACTATGAGATTGACTCTTTTTAAATATATATATATATATATATATATATATATATATATATATATATATATATATATATATAAATGCAAAGATTGATTGCTTTGCAGAATTTTGTTGGTTTCTGCCAAACGTCAGCATGAATCTACCATAAGTATACATATGTTTGATTCTGAACACAGTAGCCAGGATAATCCACATGAACCAAAGTTAGAACATGTCATTCCTCTACTTAAACTTTCCAAAGTCTTCCCATCTCACTCACCTAAAAGTCAGAATCTCAACCATCTTTAGCATGATTTTGTCCCTCATTGTCTTTGTGATCTATTTTCCCCTCATTCCCTCTTGCTCACTCTTGTCCAGATACACTGCCCACTTAGCTCTTTCTTGGACATACCAGACTCGCTCCCATTTCAGGGCCTTTCAACTTGCTTTCACTCAGCCTGGAACTATTTTATCATTATCTGCAAAGCTTATCCTATCTTTTCCTTTAGAACTTAAAAATACTATCTATTCTTCATCCCCTATTTGAAATTGAAATCTTGATTTCTAGAAAACTCTATTCTTATTTCTGCTTTGTTTTCAATCTAAGAAGTTTAGTATTATGTATTATCATGTAATGTATTTCCTTATTTATTTCCTTCTATTTAGAGATGGATGGTGTGTTTGTGAGAGAGAATATATGTGTGTGAGAGAGATTTATTTATTTTAAGGAATTTGTTTATGTGATTATGGAGGCTGGCAAGTCCAAAATTTATGAGGTAGGTCAATAAGCTGAATATAAGTGAATATATTTTCAACATGGAATTGCAAAAGCAGACTAAAACTATCTCAGTGACAAAAAAAAAAAATTGTTTTTCTCTTGTTGTATATACTTTGGCGATTAAGCTGTAGTAAGAGAAGCATACATTTATCTCCTGAATAAATAACCTGCATTTTTTTTCTATTCTTGTTTTTTAAAATGCTCAAATATTTGAAATAGACCACTATGTAAACCAGTTCTTTTTCATTGCTTTTAAAATGAAAGTTAGTTTACTTCTCTCTGACTTGATTTCTTCATTTGCAACATTAGGAGAATAATCATAATTACCTTAGACCTGTAACTGGTGAAATGTAAGGACCTAAAACTTCTAATTTTATCTATTCCTCACATTAATGCTATACTTAAACTTGAGAAATGAAGTTTCCAGCCATAACCCACTTCCCTGATATCCTTGGATTTCTTCTAGATCAAAAATTAGAAAGCAACTGAGATTTAGTGCTCACCAGGAAAAAACCCAGCAAAACACCCCAATATTCAACATAAAACTTACTGAAGATTCAGTTTATTTACCTTATTGTATACTTGAATTAAAAAATTACTTTTATTCCAACTTTCCAGTTATAAAATAAATAATCATGGGGAAATAATGTACAACATGATAGCTATAGTTAATAATATCAAGATATGTATTTGAAACTTGCTAAGAGAGTAAATTTTTAAAGTACTCATGACAGGAAAGAAATTCATTTGTCACTATATATGGAGAACAATGCTAACCACACTTATAATGATGATCATTTTGCAATATATACAAACATCATATTATTACATTGTACATCTGAAGTGAATATAATTTTAAATCAATCATACCTCAATTAAAAATAAAACTTTATTCCAGTTTGTTCAGTTGTTTTTTCTATTATACAGGCCTTCGGGAAAAAATACAGCAAAGCCAAAAGATTTAAAAAAAAAAAAATTCAGAATCAGTAAGGAAAATCTGGAAAATCTGTTACATTTTATAAAATAGTTATATTGTCACTACATAAACATCTTTTTCTCTAAGATCAATGAGGAGTGACTGGAATTTAGAAGTGGAAAACAACTCAACCCCTACAAAGAATGTGGCTGAACTTTCACTGGAGCAAATGGAAACAGTTCTCTCATTCATTCCTTGATGTCTTATCATTGGCCAAATAGCCCAATTTGCAAACAAATAAATCTCACAGAAGTTGAACTGAACGTGTCTAAAGGCAATTCATTTTAATGAATTTAGAACCACTTTTATATTAAATAAAATCCAGAATGATATGTTTTGTGATTGCATAGTTTCAGTTATTTTTTTGTCTTGTGACTGAATTTGGCATTTTATTATAAATGGTGATAATGTAAACTTAGGGTGACAGTTTCAGTTCCTAAATCTTGCATAAAGAAAGACACCTAACATTCAGTAATTTCATCTTTTTGACTCATTTTGAATTGCACAGAAAAGAATCAAAGCCTATTACTACTTAGTGAAAGTATATTTTTCTCAAAATAGAGTTTGCCTATTATTGCAGAATCACTACAGATGCACATGTATACTTGTCATAGTGAAGCACTTATATTTCAATTTTAATCAGTTCTTAACATCATTTTAACTGCATGCTGCAGTCCATGGGGTCTCCAAGAGCTGGACACGGCTGAGCGACTGAACTGAACTAACATCATTTTAAAGATTAGAGTTGGATATAACAAATTTCCTATTGCAAAATAAAGTATCTGATAGTTAAAAAGCAAATTGAATCAATGGGTCACCATATTTGCAGGTGAAATAGTGTTATTTAAAAATCACCTGGCCTATGGGATGAGAAACCTAAATCAGATATTACCAGGAGATGAGCGAAATCCTCAAACTTTGCATAGTTTTGGGTGTAAATTCAATGAATGTGGCTCTAATTAGTTGACTTTCAAATTCATTATGGAAAATAGATTAAGGAAGGAAGCGAATGGAATGCATTCCTCATTTTTCTCCTTTTCTTTGACAGTCTTGAGCAGTTCATGGCTAAAGATGAAAAGATTTATACCAGGATTCCAGTCAACTCTGTTTATATAATAGGTTCTTTGCCAGCCCTGTGTAGGCGGGATCTGCATACATGGTTGTGCCTAAAAGAATGACAAACATCCCAAATAACTTTCCCCCAGTTAATTGCAATGCTTCTCAGTTTGTCTGAATTAGACATATATTAAGGGCTCCATTTGAGTTGGATTAAGAGACTGGTATCTGGAGGCTAAAAGACAAGGTTTAGTTCATATTAAAAAGAAAAAGTTTATTCAATTAAACATTTTACTATCTATCTCTAAGCAAGATTTCAAGGAATTAAGAATGTTTTGATGGAAAAGTTGTAAAGAAAAAATGAGTCTATTCAATCACAACTTAAATTCATTGAAGGATATTTAAAGTCAAACTATTTTTATTTCATATGTCATAGTATCCTGAAGATTACCTCTAAAATTGCCATAAAAGGAAAAGGAAGGAAAAAAAATGTAGCAGACACATGACCAGAATGTTATATCTGAGATTCTTTAAGACCTTATCTGTTTTATACACAGAGATAACTAGAACTGATATCATCTCATAAATGAAGTAATTAGATTTTTTAATATATTATATGCTGTATAGTCAACTGGAAATTTGAACAACAATTCTAGTACAATTTTATTTTTCAATTGTGAAGTACATTAATATTGGAGAGAATATATATGAATTACATGTTTTAAAGAATATTAGTAAAATAAATATCTAAGTAACTACAACACAGGTTAAAAAATTGAACATTGCCTGTGGCTTGAAAGTCCTATAAGTTCCTTCCAAAATGCCTCTCATGCCTATTTGCAAACCAAGTCTATAAATCAGGACTTTTCTGAAAAACAATAGGATATAAGATGTGTTTACATGTATTAAGGAATTTTATATATATTCCTAAATATAATTTTAAGGAATTAGCTCTTTAAATGTGGAGACTGGGAAATCTGAAATCTACAAATTTGATAAGCAGACTGGATATTTAAAGGTTGGTGTTATGGTGTTTCAGGAAACGTCAGTCTTTTGTCTTAAAGTTTAAACAAAAATAAATTTGGTCCACTCGTATTATGAAGAGTAATCTACTCAGACTTGATGCTTTTGAACTGTGGTGTTGGAGAAGACTCATGAGAGTCACTTGGACTGCAAGGAGATCCAAACAGTCCATCCCAAATTAGATCAGTCCTGAGTGTTCATTGGAAGGACTGATGTTGAAGCTGAAGCTCCAATACTTTGGCCACCTAACGCGAAGAGCTGACTCATTTGGAAAGACTGTGATGCTAGGAAAGATTGAGGGTGGGAGGAGAAGGGGACAACAGAGGATGAGATGGTTGGATGGCATCACCAACTTGATGGACATGAGTTTGGGTATACTCCGAGAGTTAGTGATAGACAGGAGGCCTGGCGTGCTGTGATTCATGGGGTCACAAAGAGTCAGACACGACTGAGCGACTGAACTGAACTATAGTCAAAATTTACTGATTTAAATGTTCAGTTCAGTTCAGTCGCTCAGTCATGTCCGACTCTTTGCGACCCCATGAATCGCAGCACACCAGGCCTCCCTGTCCATCACCAACTCCCAGAGTTCACTCAGACTCACGTCCATCGAGTCAGTGATGCCATCCAGCCATCTCATTCTCTGTCGTCCCCTTCTCCTCCTGCCCCCAATCCCTCCCAGCATCAGAGTCTTTTCCAATGAGTCAACTCTTTGCATGAGGTGGACAAAGTACTGGAGCTTCAGCTTCAGCATCATTCCTTCCAAAGAAATCCCAGGGTTGATCTCCTTCAGAATGGACTGGTTGGATCTCCTTGCAGTCCAAGGGACTCTCAAGAGTCTTCTCCAACACCACAGTTCAAATGCATCAATTCTTCGGTGCTCAGCCTTCTTCACAGTCCGACTCTCACATCCATACATGACTACTGGCAAAACCATAGCCTTCACCTCTAAAAATTACCTCCACAACATCTAGACTGGTACCATAGCCTAATTCAAGTTGAGACATAAACCATCACACCCAGAAAAAAATCTCAAGTACGTTAATTTGGTTGTCTGTTTCCAGTTGATTAGAGACACATGGAATAAACTATTTCACTCTATACACCATATTTTAATTATTTTTTTTTTTTTGCATTTTACATTTGGGAATGCATCAGCTGCCTAAATAACTGGCTTGTAGAATGGCAGCCTGTATATTAAACCCATAAATAATCCTTGACAGTCTATAAAACATTTACTTATGTAAACTGGAAGACCTTGTCTTCTGTATCAAGTTGGGGACAAAATTATCCAAAGTGTGTGCCAAAAGTATAGTATTTATTCCTCTAACATAGTACTTACCTCTTAAAGATACATTAATATTATAGCTTTTGTTTTGTGCTTCTGATCACTGAAATGTGAAACCTACCTGAATCTAAACATATTCACTTTCTCCTCAAGCTGCCAACCTGTCTATCTCGTAATAAACTTCAGCAAGTGTGTCCATTTTAACTCTTTCAATATCCTGATCAATTGTTAATTACTCATCTTATCTCTACTTAGATTTTTACCTCTGTCATTTCACCAAAACAACTCTTTGATAGCTAAATTCAATGGGTAGGGTTGAATTCTCATTTTATGGAAACTTTCATAAACACTTCATAGCTCTGACTTTGCTCCCTGTCTTGGAAAAATCTACTTGCAGATGTCAAAAACAGGCTTGGCCATATGAGGCTAAAGCTCCACTTAGAGGTGAATATTAGAGATGTAATTGTGTCAGTTATCCCTGAGTAAGTAATTAACTGAAGTTGTGATTATGGATAAAGTCATTCAGGAAGTTCAGTATGGAGTATGAAGATGTGAGTAATGTAAGCACTTAATGTCTGGAAAAGGGCAGTTAGTAGAAAACCACTAGAGTGTGGCCTTTTAGGAGGGAGAAGGTGTTTCAAAAAATCGTGATTGGTAAGCATATTTGAAATGTCAAGATGAAACCTTAAATATTCCCACTGGGAGGACATGTAGGTGAACTAGCAGATGGAAACAACAAAGTAGATAAGATAAGGGATAACTAAAACTCTAAAATAATTATCTTTTGTACAGCATAATATGACTAATTTCCTATTCCTGGCTTTCCTTGATGTGACCCCATTTTACATCTGACTTTGTTTTCTATTTCTTCTTGATTTTCAAAACATGCCAATAATAAGATGACCATCTTTTTACTTATCACTCAATTCACTGTTCCATTAAGTCATCTAAAATTTTTTTATTGAGTTCTAATTATATGTCCAAACATTGAAAACTTAACAATGAACAAATGATGATGGGTGTTTGCCATACAGAGTAAGATCAGTTAGCCAAACTGTAACAGTAGAGATGGTTTTAACTGATTTTCTAAGGAAACTAACAACCATAAAATTGCGGTGGCTCCTTGGAAGAAAAGTTATGACCAACCTAGATAGCATATTCAAAAGCAGAGACATTACTTTGCCGACTAAGGTCCGTCTAGTCAAGGCTATGGTTTTTCCAGTAGTCATGTATGGATGTGAGAGTTGGACGGTGAAGAAAGCTGAGCGCCAAAGAAATGATGCTTTTGAACTGTGGTGTTGGAGAAGACTCTTGAGCGTCCCTTGGACTGCAGGGAGATCCAACCAGTCCATTCTGAAGGAGATTGGCCCTGGGATTTCTTTGGAAGGAATGATGCTAAAGCTGAAACTCCAGTACTTTGGCCACCTCATGCAAAGAGTTGACTCATTGGAAAATACTATGATGCTGAGACGGATTTGGGGCAGGAGGAGAAGGGGACCGCAGAGGATGAGATGGCTGAATGGCATCACTGACTCCATGGACGTGAGTTTGGGTGAACTCCGGGAGTTGGTGAAGGACAGAGAGGCCTGGCGTGCTGCGATTCATGGGGTCGCAAAGAGTCGGACATGACTGAGCGACTGAACTGAACTGAACAACAATGTAGCAACATTATTTCTTGTTCATGCTACATGTAGCTTGCATTCACATGCAATCCTTATGCATATATTTCCATTCCAGACCCAGACAGGAAATAGAAACAAATGGGCTGGCAAAATTTATTAGTACCTCTTCAGTGTTCTTTTCCAGTGTAATATACATCATATCCATTCATATTCTATTGGTCCAGCGATGTCACATTGTAGGGCAAATGTCCATAAAGCAGGGAGTCCTTTCATAAAGAGCCCCTTGAACTCGATGGCAATAAGTTGTTATTGTTTAGTCTTTTGGAGAAGGAAATGGCAACCTACTCCAGTATTCTTGCCTGGGAAATCCCATGGACAGAGGAGCATGGTAGGCTACAGTCCATGCAGTCGCAGACAGTCGGAGACGACTGAGCAACTTCACTTTCACTTACTTTTAGGTTGTCTGTTGTTTCCTTATCATTAGAATCACTTTTCACTTCCATGTGTTGGAGAAGGAAATGGCAGCCCACTCCAGTGTTCTTGCCTGGAGAATCCCAGGGACGGGGGAGCCTGGTGGGCTGCCGTCTGTGGGGTCGCACAGAGTCGGACATGACTGAAGCGACAGAAGCAGCAGCAGCAGCAATGAAAGTCAAGTTGCTCAGTCGTGTCCAACTCTTTGGGACCCCATGGACTGTAGCCTGCCAGGCCCCTCCGTCCATGGGATTTTCCCCGCAAGGATACTGGAGTGGGTTGCCATTTCCTTCTCCAGGGGACCTTACTGACCCAGCTATTGAACCTGGTCTCCCACACTGCAGGCAGACTCTTTACTGTCTGAGCCACCGGGGAAGGCCAAGTTGAGTCCAACTCTTTTGTGACCTTATGTTTTATAGTCCCCAAGGCTCCTCTGTCCATGGTATTCTCCAGGGAAGAATACCAGACTAGGTAGCCTATCCCTTCTCCAGGGGATCTGGATTCGACCCAGGGATCGAACCTACATCTCCTGCATTGGTAGGTGGACTCTTTTCCACTGAGCCACCAGGGAGGCTCACTGCTGACACATTTGGGATTTCTTTTGGGGGCAGTGAAAATGATCTGGAATTATAAGTAGAAATGGAGCCACATATCTGTGAATATATTAAAAGCCATTGAATTCTAAATCTTAAAAGGGTAAACTTTATGTGAATTTTATCTCAATAAGACTCTTCCTTATGTTAATTAAAAAAAATGGACAAGATTTTGCAACATTCTTTCATTTTTCTGCTGAATATGGACATGTAACTCTTTCCACAACTACTGCTCACATAAGCTGGCTTATTTATTTGCTAATTTTGTATCTATTTTATCTTTCCAATTAGACTTCAAGTTTCTTGATGATATGAAATCATCAGGAAGCTGTTCAGAATTTTCCTCCCCTCAGTTTTTGGAACAGTGCCTAAGCACTCAACAAATATTTATTAAACTAAATGGAAATGTCAGGAAAAATCTGGAATATGGAATTTGAATAAAATAAATCCCTTAGAATTTTAACTTTTTAGGAAACATGACTATCCATATATGAAAATAAATAAGGAACCCTAGAATATTTTCTTCTGGAAATATCTTTAACCAAATGAATAGCAGCATGCAATTCCCTTACAGGAAAGGAGGAATGAATAACTCTTCAATGAAACACTCTAGCACAAATATTTACTCCTATATTTTACCTATAAAGTCATCCTATAAATATCTAAGAAAAGCTGGTTCAGTTTTTAAGTATCAACAATGATGCTATCACATTTGTGAGTGATTCTTAAGTGACCTGAGGATGAGCATCACCTTCAGAACACGGGTTTATAATTTTTTCAATGCAATTACTTTTATCCTTTCTCAGGAACACTATGAACTATTGATAGCATTGATATTAATACTTCTATCAGGAAATTCTATATTTGATTCTATATTATATTAAGATATAAAGTCACACTTTTTGGACAGCATGTGGAATAAATTTATTAATTCATTAAAAGATATTTATTGAGTTCCTACAATATGCTACAAAGACAAATGAAAACACATACACACCAAGCCAATTACTAAAGATGAAAATGCTTCATCTTTGACTTCTTTCTCCATCTTACCCTTTCTACCCAGACTAATATTGGATTCCAGGTTTCTTCTAACAAAGGTGTTTCCAGTTTGTCCCAGGTTCTGCAGATCTGTATATATATAATATATATATGTTATAATATCATGCCCCATAATCACAAACTATCTATCTTGTTCCTTTTTGATGATATTTTATAGCTTTTGGGAAAAATTCAAACTTATTTACCCAGGTTACAGTGCCTGCAGGCTCTGGCTTTCCTTCTTTTTTTTTTTTTTTTTTTGCTTATTTCCTAGGACTTACTGCAGTCTCACAACCCACGGCCACTCTGCCCTCTTTTCAGTCCCCAGATTCTATGCAATTTGATTATTTCTCATTTTGTACCTAGAAGTCTTCCCTGTTTCATTCATCCTTCTTGAAAGGACTAACACATATATATGGAATTTAGAAAGATGGCAATGATGACCCTGTATGCAAGACAGCAAAACAGACACAGATGTGTATAGCGGACTTTGGGACTCAGACGGAGAGGGAGAGGATGGGATGATTTGGGAGAATGGCATTGAAACATGTATACTATCATGTAAGAATCGAATCACCAGTCTATGTCTGATGCAGGATACAGCATGCTTGGGGCTGGTGCATGGGGATAACCCAGAGAGATGTTGTGGGGAGGGAGGTGGGAGGGGAGTTCATGTTTGGGATCGCATGAACACCCGTGGTGGATTCATGTCAATGTATGGCGAAACCAACACAGTATTGTAAAGTAAAATAAAGTAAAAAAAAAAAAAATTAAAAAAAAAAAGAAAGGACTTTCCTCATTCTTTGATGTAAATAGCATTATTTTCTTTGCTCATATCATGCTATAGTTTCCTTTATAGCCATGTCATAATCTGTATCTATAATACATTGGCATCATTATTATTATTTTATCTTCTTTTGCCTTTTAGACTTGGGCACTCAAAGTGTGAACCCTGTGAACTAGAGCCAGTGGAGAGCTCTGTTACTAGTTTGGAGCAAGATAAGTATAAGCCTTGAAATAAGGATAAACATAAAGACAGGGATAAGCATTGAGATAGGGATAAGTATTAAAAAAATATTTGCCACAATTGGACATGGCCAGGCCGGCTCAGAGGTTAAAGTGTCTACCTGGAATGCAGGAGACCCTGGTTGGATCCCTGGGTTGGGAAGATCCTCTGGAGAAGGAAATGGCAACCCACTCTAGTACTCTTGCCAGGAGAATCCCATGGAGGGAGGAACCTGGTAAGCTACAGTCCATGGGATCACAAAGAGTTGGACACGACTGAGCGACTTCACTTTCACTTTTCAGGCCACCCAAGTTTCTAATAAGTAAAATGTTTCTAGCCAGCATATAAAACAGAGTGTTTTGTGTCACACATGCTATAAACTTGATTCTAGTCACATGCAGTGGAACTACACTGCAACATGTGACATTTTAATATTAGTTTGTGCCTTAAGTTGTGTAGCATTTTGAGATAATGTAAGCTTTTATATATTTTTATAATTTGTTGCAAGCATGTATATTTTTACAATTTGTTGGTGTTATAAGTCTGTATATTTTTACTGATATACTCTTCAAATTATAGTTTAACAATATTAGTTATCATAAGGAAATTCAATTTGCATTATTTTTAAAGCTAATTTACATAGGGAGAATTTACTGCACTGGGCTGGTAAAGAGGCAATATATATTCTGTGAATGCTGCAGGAACATAGGCCAAGTGATGTTGATGGAACTCATTATAAAGAGCTGAAACCCAAGAGTTCATCCTTATTTACTCAGAAATGAAATTCTTAGCATATTGCAATCATTCTCTTAAACCATAATTGATGATAATGTACTAAAACCACAGTGCATTATTTATGGAGATATATGGGATAATTAGGGTATCAAACCAACAAAATGTAAGTGATATTTACATAAAACATGTAAATAAATATGTTCAAAACCAAGAGTTCTTTGTAAAAAAGACTATCACATTAAAGAACTGACAGAAACAGATGTTTATCATTTCACATATAAATATTGGTGCTATGTGGGCTTCCTGTAAAGTAACATTTTGAGTTGCTGAGACTAAATAAAACATATACACAATTGCTGACTCTTTAGTGAAATACGGCATTAAAAATATTTGGAAAAAAAAAGATATTTGTTTGGAAGAATCTGCGGTATGAGTTCAATCAGACAGCATTTTCAAATGATACTTTGTATTCAGGATGTAGTGATTAGATAGAATAATAAAGCTAGCAGAGTGTTTTTAATTGAAACTTTCAAAATTGAAACTAGGCTAATGTGCAGATACTTCTCACATGGCAATTATCTTACCATATTGCATTTTCAATTTGATGGGGGGAAATTTTTTACTTCACTGACGTAAAATGTCTAGATCTGAACTGTATAGAACTAGGAATGGTTAACCAGTAAGTGAAGTAAGTAAGTAAGTGAAGTCGCTCAGTCGTGTCCGACTCTGCAACCCCACTGACTGTAGCCTACCAGGCTCCTCTGTCCATGGGATTCTCCAGGCAATAGTACTGGTGTAGTCTGGAAATTAAGCTTTGTGTAAGAGTATGTTCTGATAACATAATATTTATGATAGAAAACATTCTGGAGTAGTTTCTCAGATACGGAGCTGAGCTTGCACCAAAATGCAGATCAGCACATTGCTTTGTTTCTAAAAAGTCTTGCTCTGCACAAAATGTCAGCTTAAATAAACATAGTGCTTAATGGCATAGCAACATTTGTGAATAAACACTAATAAATTGAATTTGAGATTATTTTCTTTATCAAATGATAATATAGAGGCTGATTATAAACCCACATTGTTACATGAAGAGGCGTGCTGTTTACAAAGAAAAACTTTGTTAAACATTTGAAGTTCTTAAAGAAAATGGTATTTCAGTAAAACAAGAAACCAGTTTGGTTCCAACTTTTTGAAAATAAACAATAATAAGAGGATTTCTTTTTCATATGATGTTTCATGTACACTTAATGATATTAGTATTCTTAGGAATAGTAGACCTGACATAAGTTTTTCAATGGCAGATAAGATTGGAGGGCAAAAACCAAACTTAGGAGCTTTGTAAAAGCAGTTTTTACAGATGTTATGAAGTTAATAGCTCAACAATTGTCAAAAAGTAAACCTTAATGTTACTATTTTACATGTGCAAAAAGGTGATCATCAAAAATTTAATGAAAGATGTGCTGGTTTTTACATGTCAGTTTGACTGGGTTAAGGGCATATGAGAGTGCCTGTGAAGGTGCTTCTGAAAGGTCAGCGTTTGAATCCAGAAACTGAGTAAAGAAGATCTCCGTTACAGATGTGGGTTGGTAACATCTAATCTACTGAAGGTCTGAATAGAACCAAAGGCAGAGGAGACATGATTTCACTCTCTCTAGTTGAATTGGACCACCCATTTTCTCCTAGCCTTTGACATCAACACTCTTGGTTCTTGGGTGTTTGGACTTGGACTGACCAGGACTTTGACATCTATTCCCTTGATTCTCCAGCCTTAGAGTTTGGACTAAAACAACATCATCAGCTTTCCTGGGCCTCTAGCTCACAGGTTGAGATTGTGGGACTTCTCAGCATCCATAATTGTATCAGGCAATACTTCACTGCAGCCGTTCTTTTAAATATCTATATGTATTCTACTTGTTCTTTTTCTCTGGCAAAGATTTTGGTTCCTAAGTGGTTTTAGAGGGTCAGAATGTTAAGAATGAGTTTTCTGAAACTCATTCTTTGTTATAAAGTTTCTAGAATTGACCCTGCAATCTAATTTGATTTAAAGATGCTAACACCTTTATATCCAATAGTAAAGAAAACACTGATATTGCATGATGTGAACTATTTAAAGAGATACACAGAATACTGCATTGTATATTTCTAATCAACAGTCACTCATCAGAAGCACACAGCTAAGTTACTCTCTGTCTGATATTTTGGAACTTTTTAGGAAAACTAAGGATATGAACTAAAACTAAGAAATATGAATTAAACTAAGGAATATGAACTAGAACTAAAGAACAGTTCTGAAAAACTATGGAATCTGCCAAGATTCCAACCAGTCCACCCTAAAGGAAATCAATCCTGAATATTCATTGGAAGCACTGATGCTGAAACTCCAATACTTTGGCCACCTGATGGAAAGAACTGACTCATTGGAAAAGATCCTGATGCTGGGAAAGATTGAGGGCAGGAGGAGAAGGGGATGAAAGAGGATGAGATGGTTGGACAGCATCATCAACATGATGTTTGAGTTTGAGTAAGCTCCAAGAGTTGGTTATGGACAAGGAAGCCTTTAGTTCTGCAGTCCATGGGGTTGCAAAGAGTCGGACACAACTGAACGACTGAACTGAACTGAACTGAGCTGAAGGAATATGAAGAAAAGGATTGGTTCCTCCTACTGTTACTCTATTAGGCACAAAAATTTTGATGGGCTTGGTAAAAAAAAAAAAAAAAAAAAACTGTGCTAAGTAATGTTAAAATATAGGTAGTTTATGTTCAGGGCTTCCTTGGTGGCTTGGTGGTAAAGAATCCACCTACCAAGCAGAAGACATAGATTCGATCTCTGGATTGGGAATAGCCCCTGGAGAAGGAAATAGCAACTCACTCCAGTATTCTTGCCTGGTGAATTTCATGAACAGAGCTGGGCTACAGTTCATGGGGTCGCAAAAGAGTCAGACATGACTTGGTGACTGAACAACAACAACGACTGTTACTGGACAGAGTGATGAAAGGAAAACATGAACTCAGGGGACTGAATCCCCAGCTGAAGTACTGCAATAAATGATCTAAGAGCTTCTTTGTGTGTCCTCAAGGAGACCCTATCTCCTGTAACCACAGGGTTTAAATTGCTGGAAAATAAATGCAGAACTTCATCCTTCAATTGGAGGAATTACAAATTGAACTCTCAGCCCTACAGGTTGTCTATTGTTAAAGTAAGGACCTTGATAAGGAAAGAATAGGATTCTGTAAACTGGGAAGGAGGCTTGTGGGAAGACCCAGGTGAAGTGGGGATGTTGGGCTTCTAAATTTTGAGTAGCCATTTTGCCAGTTACAGAGGTCTCTTAACCCCCAGTGGAATCGGCCTCCCCACCCCAAGTGGCAACGTGGGAAATATTGAAGGCAGGAGGAGAAAGAGACGACAGAGGATGAGATGGTTGGATGGCCGTGAACATGAACATGAGTTTGAGCAAGCTGTGAGAGATGGCAAAAGACAGGGAAGCCTGGCATGCTGCACTCCATGGGGCCGCAAAGAATGGGACACACTTAGCAACTGAATAACAACAAAACCCCCAGTGGGAGGACCATCTTCACACTCAGTGGTAGTGGGCTTTCCACTTAGATCAGAAGGAATTATCCCTACATTGAGGAAATAGCCATGGCCTCCCCTGAGGCAGCTGTTTTGTAAGACAATGCTGATTCTCCTTCAGGACCCACTCCACCACCCTTCTTTGTTTCAGTACCTGTGTGTCTGTGTGTGTGTGCTCAGCCCTGTCTGACTCGTTGTGACTCCAGGGACTGTAGCCTGCTAGAGGCTCCTCTGTTCATGGGGTTTTCCAGGCAAGAATACTGGAGTGGGTTGTCATTTCCTACTCTCGGGGATCTTCCCAAGCCAGAGGTTGAGCTTGTTTCTCTTGTGTCTCCTGCACTGGCAGGTGGATTCTTTATCACTCTGCCATCTAGACTTAGTTCCCAAGAGGCCCCTGAAGATGAGGTTAAAAGTGTGACCCAGAAGAAGTTTGTGCTACACTTCAAAAACATACCTTGAATTTTCTCAGTTATACAAGCAGAAGTCCACGAAATGTGTATGGGAATGGACACTAAGGGTGTTAGATAAACCTGGATCAGGCAAAATTTATTGATATGGACCCTCTAGGCAGAGATGCTGCCTTTAATGTTGCAGTTTCAGAGGTTATGCAAGGCTCTAACAGTTTGATTGGTTGGCTGAAACATGGACCAAAAAGATGACCCACCTTAGTGAACTGGAAATTCCCCATCTACTTTGGTTTCATGGACAAGAAAGGATTGAAAGGTTTAGGTCAATTAGACTGTTAGAATGGATTAGTAGGTTAATACCTACTCACTCTTTTTGCCAATATTTTGAGAAATAAATTTATGAGGGGAGCCCCAACATCCTTGAAAATCTCCATATCTACTCTTTCTTATAGTTCAGGCCTTTCAGTAGGAACTGCAGGCATGAATTGGGAATATAAAAGCAATGAAAGTAATTGGATCCAGAGGTGACAGGGCTGAAATGGCAGCTTTCCATCCCCAAAGGCCAGGTGGGTGTGGCTAGCATAATGTACAGCAGAGTCAAAGCAGCAATCAAAATAGTCTGACTCATGCAGATTTAAGGCATTTGCTGGTTAATCATGGGTTTCTAGAAGTGACATAAATAGGAAGCCTATTAAATTCTTACTTGTTCTGTATAAACAGAAAAGTTCTAAGTCAAATGAATTTGAATAATAAAATGGAGTCAAAATCTTTCAATCAAATTCTAAAGTTGAGCCAATGCATAAACTCAGAACTCCTGAATGAAGAAGCATTCAGTTCTCTTTGAGGAAGATTTACTTTAAAGTACTGTAGATTTATGCTATGTATCATCCTCCTAGACTTTTCTCAAAAGACCTATGGCCTTTTCTCAGAGTAAAACAAATACATTGGGAAAGCAAGTCATCAGATGCCTAAGGGACTTCTGTCTTTAAACTGACACTAATTTCAGGAGACCCAAACTGTCACCATCATCCCCCAGAGTAGGGGTGTACAGAAGTAACATGATCAATGGAATTTTGCTCAAGTCCTCCTCACAGTGAGTCAAGTGGATCACAAACCCATTCTTTTATTTTCCAAGTTCCCAAATACATACTTGAAATAGACACACTTCATAGTTTCCACAGTCCCAACGTTTGCCGTTTGACCTGTTCAACAAGGGCTATTATTATTATGTTGGGAAAGGCCAAGCAGAAACCATTAGAAGTGCTTCTGTATAACCTATCAAAGGCTCCAAACATAATAGAAGTATAAATTGATAGAACCAGATACTGATGATCTATTGCAGGTGAGTTTTGAAAACATCCTATCACTTGCTTTATTTCTGGGTGCAAGTTAAAACTAAGCTGAGCTTGCTGAGCATAGTTTAAAGGCTTTTGTCCCATTCTTCTTTACATTTATGAGATTGGTTTCTGTACAGTTGGGTTGCATGCATGCTCAGTCATGTCCAACTCTTTGCAACTCCATGGGCTATACCCCACCAGGCTCCCCTGTCCATATAATTTTCCAGGCAAGAATACTGGAGTGAGTTTCCATATCCTACTCCAGAAGATCTTCCAACACATGGATTGAACTTGCATCTCTTGGGTCTCCTGAACTGGTAGGCAGATTCTTTACCACTGTGCCACCTGGGAAGCATTTCTATACAATGAATGCAATTAAAATAAAATCTAGAAATAGTACATACAGCCTTTATGTCATGCATGGTTGTCAGAAAGCTTAGAAATGTTAACAAGGAAGAAACAAAATATTTGAATTTATCATTTATTTATATAAGTATTTAGAAGTATCTTTAAATACTTACATGCAAAGTATTTTTAATGCATATGTTGGTGTTTATTATATGAAACCACATTTCAATTCTAAATTTTCTCGGGTTGGGATTGTAGAGAGATATAGAATATAATAACAATTCTCTATATTAATGGTCTATACACATTTCTTTAAAAATCAGTGCATGTTGCATTTGAAGTTGTTTTCTTTTTTTACATATTACATTTTTTCCAATTATATTTATAAAGCTTGAATATTTTCCTGACTCTAAAAATGAATGTGTATATCTATACTTTGTCTATATTTCGCCAAAGCATTCTTCCATGATAAATTGAAAAAAACTAGTTCTTCATTATAAATATTAATTTTAAAATAATTATTGAATCACAAGAAACAGATTCACACATACAGAAAACAAATCCAGAGTTAACAGAGTGTAAAGGGAAGGTGGAAAGGGCAAGTTAGGGTTATGTCATGAAGAGAAACAAATTCAGTTTAGTTCAGTTCAGTCACTCAGTCGTGTCTGACTCGCTGTGACCCCATGAACCACAGCAGGCCAGGCCTCCCTGTCCATCACCACCTCCCAGAGTTCACTCAGACTCACTGTCCATCGAGTCAGTGATGCCATCCAGCCATCTCATCCTCGGTCGTCCCCTTCTCCTCCTGCCCCCAACCCCTCCCAGCATCAGAGTCTTTTCCAACGAGTCAACTCTTCGCATGAGGTGGCCAAAGTACTGGAGTTTCAGCTTTAGCATCATTCCTTCCAGAGAAATCCCAGGGCTGATCTTCAGAATGGACTGGTTGGATCTCCTTGCAGTTGAAGGGACTCTCAAGAGTCTTCTCCAACACCACAGTTCAAAAGCATCAATTCTTCGGCACTCAGCCTTCTTCACAGTCCAACTCTCACATCCATACATGACCACAGGAAAAATCATAGCCTTGACTAGACAGACATTAGTTGGCAAAGTAACGTCTCTGCTTTTGAATATGCTATATAGGTTGGTCATAACCTTTCTTCCAAGGAGTAAGCGTCTTTTAATTTCATGGCTGCAGTCACCATCTGCAGTGATTTTGGAGCCCCCCCAAAATAAAGTCTGACACTGTTTCCACTGTTTCCCCATCTATTTCCCATGAAGTGATGGGGCCGGATGCCATGATCTTCATTTCCTGAATGTTGAGCTTTAAGCCAACTTTTTTGCTTTCCTCTTTCACTTTCATCAGAGGCTTTTTAGTTCCTCTTCACTTTCTGCCATAAGGGTGGTGTCATCTGCATATCTGAGTTTATTGATATTTCTCCCGGCAATCTTGATTCCAGCTTGTGTTTCTTCCAGTCCAGCGTTTCTCATGTTGTACTCTGCATATCAGTTAAATAAGCAGGGTGATAATATACAGCCTTGATGTACTCCTTTTCCTATTTGGAAACAGTCTGTTGTTTTGTGTCCAGTTCTAACTGTTGCTTCCTGATCTGCATACAGATTTCTCAAGAGGCAGGTCAGGTGGTCTGGTATTCCCATCTCTTTCAGAATGTTCCACAGTTTATTGTGATCCACACAGTCAAAGGCTTTGGCATAGTCAAGAAAGCAGAAGTAGATGTTTTTCTGGAACTCTCTTGCTTTTTTGATGATACAGCGGATGTTGTCAATTTGATCTCTGGTTCCTCTGCCTTTTCTAAAACCAGCTTGAACAGTGTAAAAAATCTGCCTGCCAATGCAGGAGACATGAGATTCCAGTTTGCTCCCTGGGTCAGGAAGGTCCCCTGGTGGAAGGCATGGCAACCCACTCCAGTATTCTTGCCTGAGAAATACCATGAACAGAGGAGCCTGGTGGCTACAGTCCATAGTGTCACAAAGAGTCTGATATGACTGAATCAGCTGAGCACACATAATTAGTTGGAATTGTCAAGTAAAGGACAAGGCAGTCATAGGTGTCACCTAGATTTCTGGTTTTGATAACTAGATAGATGTGGTCGACATACAGTGGAATGAGAAAAAGAAAGAGGAAGTCAATTCACAGGAGAGTGATATTTTTGGATAACAAGATAAACTTGAGCGGGTACTTGGCTTCCAAGCAGAAAAACAGTGAAGTACTGTCAGCCTTGGGACTTCCCTCGTGGCTCAAATGGAAAAGAATCTGCCTACAGTGCAGGAGATCTGGGTTCTATCCCTGGGTTGGGAAGATTCCCTGGAGAAGGAAAAATCAATCCACTTCAGTATTCTTGCCTGGAAATTTCCATGGACAGACGAGCCCAACAGGCTACAGTCCATACAGTCCATGAGGTCACAAAGGGAAGGACACTACTGAGTGACTAACACTTTCATTTTTACTGTCAGCCTCTCTGAACTTTATCAAGGTCAAAGTTGGTTACCTCATGCTGGTACCAACATGCAATGTTTAGCTTTACATGTGCAAACAAAGTGAGAATGATTATTTGGTTCTGAACTGATAAAGGTTTTGCAAGACTTGTAGAAATGGGAAAATTCAGAGATTGAGTGTTACTACAAAATTAATTGAGAGATTGCATTGTGAAATCTAAGTTTGGTAAATGTAAAACATAGAGAAAGGGTACAGTTGGGTAAAGGTCAATTGGGTAATGGTAAAATTAAGAGATTAAATGATATTTAAATTCAAGGGAGATTGAGAAAGTGTTCAAGTGGGCAGAGATTAATACAGAGATTGATTTGAAAGAGAGAAAGGTATAGTGGGAATGTGATGTACATGTCTGAAACTTATGACACTTATGACACTTATGACACTATCCTGGTGATAGAATTTTGAACTAAGAAATAAAGAGACAAGTATACAGAGGGATGAGAGAAATGTGAGCCTTAAGTGATCTAAGTGCTCTGAGAACTTCCTACAATGCCTTTGTAATTGGACTTCTGTGTCATCTCCTCTATGAGACTGCAAGTTCTTTCGTGTTCAGTTTGTAATTCTTCTCCCCTCACCAAACACACAAGTCTGCTAGCATGTGGTTCTGTAAAGAAAAAACAAAAAACAAATAAAGGCTCTATAACTAAATCTTGCAACAATAAAGGAGGGAAATTAGTACATAGTGGGAGGATTTTTCCCAGAACCAGATTATAAAATTACTCAATAACAAACACAGGGCAAAATATTACCAAAATGATATCACACTCAGCAGTTCATAGAACCTCATTGATTATATCACAGCTATAAAAATTCTAATTCTTTTGACCCCCTGCTATCTTCTTGACTTGCTTACTAAATCCCATTAATATGGTTATGAGAAATAAGTTCTTCTATAATGGCCTTATTATCAGTTAGAATGGTCTTAACAGAAGAAAGAGGTCTCCTGTGGTAGCAGATTTATATGGAAAAGTTTAGAATGACACAGTAGATACAGCATAACTGCAGACCTGGGATAATGTTAAGCAATAATGTGAAATAGATCTTATTTTTTATTTTCACGGTGAATAAGACAAATGAGACTCCTTGTTCTCAGGAACTAGCTTCAAAGTGCAAGCAATACTGTTTACTTAAACATTTTTTTTTTTTTTTTTTTGAAAACGGCTTTGAAAGTATCATGCAAACTGATTTTTAAAGGGTTTTGGGCAACGTATTTACATTTCAAACTTTTGAGTTGCATTTTCCTCTTTTTATGCTGAATCTGTCAACTGGTTGGAAATTTGTAATTTATGGCTCTGCAGCAATCCAATATTCTTATCCTCAAGTGATCCTGTTCTATGAAAGTTTATGTTATACTGATGAAAACCATTATACAAGTAACAATTATTTCCTGGAATCATTACATGATATTTCTAAATGTATGATATCTTGCACAATTTTTCTGAAAGATTTGTGATAGTGCAAGATTTTTATTTTTAATGTTGAAGAATTAATGAAACTGTCAATTCCTTAGGATACCTCCCATAATACTTCCTTTTTCAGTTACTTATTTTCAGCCTCAGATGTTTATCTTTCTTCCTAAATTAGCTTAATTCATCTTTATTGACACTCTACTAATTATCAGATACTTCATATAATGTTAATACTTGAAAAATATATATTTATAAATAACATTTTCTAACTTTAAGTGCTTATGATCAGTCCCAAAGGGAAAGCAAACTTCTAAACAGATAGTTTAATCTGAGGTTGGTGCACATTTTTGTGAATAGGTATCAGGCAAAATTCTAATGAGGTTGATGTAGGAAGAACACATACATGACTATCCTGATCATCAGACAGCTGTATTTTATTTGCACAAGCCAGAATGCTTTACTATTGTCCAACACACACACAAACACACACACACAATTAATGTTCTATATATCTGCCTAACATGCAATAGCTTCTCTGTAATTATGACTTCCCTAGGCAATGATTTGTTTCCTAAACCTTCCATAGTTAAATCAAAAGTGGTTGTGAAGTTATAATGGTCATTTAAAAGCACAGAAGCCAAATATTTACCAGAGGTATAAAACTGCACCTGCCCGCTTCAGTTTAAAACTTTATACTTCATCTTAAGTGTCAAAGTATTTATTTACCAGAAAATCAGCCTTTATTTACTGAGAAATTTTGTATGTTAGCATCATATCTTAAACTTAACCTATTTACATGTAAGAAAATGTGGGTGTTTTATAGGGAATCATTTGCTTGATTTGTGTGAACTCTTCTTCATATTTACATATCTAAGGTCTTATTGACAAGAAAATCCTACATCCTGTTTTTCATGGGTCACGGTGTGCCCTATGAAGCATTGCCTGTCTCCTTCCTCTGAGCTGTGTAATTTGTCTCTTCTGGGCAGCCAGAAAAGTCAGAAACCCCCCAGGTCCAGTCTAGCCAGTGTAATGGTAAAACAGTCCTTCGTCGTTGGTCAGTGCAGAGCATCAGGGTTGCCCCAATCTCCAGAGGTGATAGAACAATAAAAGTATCTAGATACGGCCATCCACGAGATATGACTCTCCCATAGGAAACAGGCTCAAGCTCTGGAGAAAGTTGTGTGGATGAGCTGGTGGTCCTGAGAGGATCTTATGGGTACAAAAACTAGGTATACTGCACAACCATTTTATTTATTTTTTTTTAAATCTTCATACACTTCCTCACATATAATTAACAATGTTGTTCTTGAGCTACTTGTGTTGAAACTATGGATAACAAACCTCAAACCTTACGTCTGTCAGTCCCACAGTACTAGCAGTATTGACTAGGTAGGTTAACTGATGTAAAACACAACCTCCCAGATTTCAACAGAGGATAAAATTTATCCTTGCTCCAGCAAGTTCAATGTAGATAGTCATTGAAAAACCTCTGTAAAGCTCTTCCCAGTGGTGATTCAGGGGTCAAAGTTCTTTCTACCTAGTACTCTCCATTGATAAAAATTATTTCAAAGTAGTCTGAAGTCTTAAAGTCATCTGCTGATCCCTGCATCTGAACATCGAACAAGAGAAGAAAGTCCTTTAATAAAATGACTTACATTATTTTCATCTGCATTCTATCAGTCAGAGCTACTTATATTTTTCTCTTCTGTCATTCTGAAATATAAAACAGATTTGATGAGTAACAAGCATTCTTACTACTTATGATTTTCAAAGAGGGAAGAGACTGGCTACAGGAGAGGATACTGGAGAAAAAACTTGGCGTTCTTATGTTTTTGTCATGATTAATTGAATTTTGACTGTGTTGGCAAAGAGAACGTCTTCACATCAGAGGATATTGCACTTGGAGATATGTAATTCTTTTGTGCAAACTTTCTAACTTCCGATTTGTGTAGGTTACATTTATTGGTTATTATAAACTGATAATCTGTGATTTTAAATTCAATCTCATAGAATGACGTTGTCAGGGAAACAATAACAGTAAGAAATACATTGAGTTCCTCATTTCAGCCCATTCCCCAAAAGGCATATTAGTTCAGTTGAACTTCCTTAGTAGTAATCAAATTGACAAATATCCAACCAACATTTGTAGGCTGAGAAAAAAAAAAAAAAAGCTCTTCTGTAGCAGTAAAATACATGACATTACAAGGAAAAAAATACTCAGAATTGGCAAAGTATTTAATATTATAGTTTTACATGGAAAACATGAAGTATTACTAGTGCTGAGGACATAATAAACATTTGATAAATGCTGTGAATACATTTCTGCCAAATAGTGCATTTCTGGCTAGCTATAAATAATGAGCCTTGCTTCTAGAACATAAATATCAATAGAAAACTGGCCTATAGAATAGAAATAATTTAAGAGATTCTTAATTGCACTGAGAATCTATTGATAAATATTTAAGGCCAAATATGTGATGCTCACTAATTCTGGTGCCAGTTGCTATATTTCCAAGTGAGCAATTGTCAAATCGTTAATTATACCAATATTTGTGTAATTCTATGGCAAACTTCCACCTTTTGTAGAAGGTTGCATTTTCCAAAACAGCTCATCCTTCATACTCTCCTTACTGCATCTTTGATATTCCTTCCGTTGTATGTCATGATGTAAAATGTGCCTTGTTCACCCTCTGTCCTGCAATTGTGTAGACCTTTATGACTATTTCAACCAGTAGAATATGGCTGAAATGATGCCGTAATGCCATAAAATTCCTGAGTTGACTATAAAAATAAGATCTATTTTGACCTTGGTCTCCTGTGATATTTGACTCTCATCACCATGCTGAGAAGTCCAAATGTGACTTCTTATACATTAAACATAAAGAGGATATGTCTAATCACCTTGATATGTGTCTAATCACCAGGCTTCCCCAGTGGCTCAGAGAGTAAAGAATCTGCCTGAAATGCAGGAGACCTGGGTTCAATTTCTTGGTTGGGAAGATCCCCTAGAGGAGGAAATGGCAACCCACCCCAGTATTCTTGCCTGGAAAAGCCAATGGACAGAGGAGTCTGGCAGGCTACAGTCCATGGGCAAAGAGTCGGACATGACTGAGCGACTAACACACACACAGTCAACAACTTAACTCACGTCTGTCTCAGGCAAAAAGTAGTAAAGACACCACTAGATGATTTCAGCCTCCAGTTAGCAAGTCTTTCCAGTGTGTAGCCCTTGTGGAGCCCTTTCCAGTGTGTAGCCCTTGTGGAGCCCTGTTAGCAAGTCTACAGCCCTTGTGGAGCCCTGTTAGCAAGTCTACAGTCTTTCCAGGTGTAGCCCTTGTGGAGCTAAGATAATGCCAACTTGAACCCCAGTCTACAACACTACTAAAATAGTGTGTGTGTGTATTTACACAACAAGTTTTGAGATAGTTTGTTATGCAGCAATAGTAGCTAGACCATCCTTCATTATAATTTTATATCACAACTTCCCATTAAATGTTCCTTTGTTAGTTTTTTTCCTAATGTTAACTTTACATAATAGTCTACATACATACATCATCATCAATTGCTCTATTTGACTTGATTTCCACCAACCATGTGGCACAGAAACATTCTTCTTTGAAGATTATACAAATATTTCTCTATTCAGTCTTTAGCTTGATATATTTCGTAAGTGTTCTGACTTTAGTATTATCACATGATTTGATTATGCAGTGCACTAGATTATGTAAGGATAAAGATTTTAGTGATCTTCTAACCAATAGATTCCCAATGTATAAAAAAAAAAACAAAAAACTGATGCATGGTAAATAATCAGTAAATATAGCAAGATCAAATACATACATAGACACTTAATCTATTTTAGAAATTTTGATAGAATGTTGTAAAAGGAAAATGTATAATGCTTGACTCATTTCTAATGCAAATTTACTGTTTAGTTTACTCGAACTTTTATAGAATTATTTACTTGACTTTCAATATTTGATAATGAATTTGAGTGAAATGACATCACCTTTTTATCCTATATTACAAATTTTTTTCCTATATTATAGATTATAATATATATTATATATCCTATATTATGAAATTTATCCTGTGTTATAGTATATCTTACATTATAGTTATTCATTTGCTGAAAATATTTTTGTCTTTGCAGTAATAATGACAGTGGTGATGACAGTAACAATAGCAGCTAGCATTTTCTATATGCTTACTATGAAATAGAAAATTTTCTAAGTTCTGCTTGGGTTACTGAATTATGTTTTCTTAAGTTTCGAGATATAATATGCACACAGTCAAATTCACCCCTTTAAGTTATACAGTTCTATGAAAGATGAATGCATAGAGTTAAGAAACCATCACCACAATCAGGACATAAAACAATTCCATCATCCTAAAAAATTCTCTCAGGCCATTTTGTGGTCAGACTTGTCTCTCATATACAATTCTTAATGCCCATTCACTGTCCACATAGTTTTGCTATTTCTAAAATTTTATGCAAATTGAATCATACTGAATATAGCCATTTGAATTTAATCTATTTCAATAAGTACAATAGATTTTCAACTTGGTAATTCCGTGTCACTATTCTTGTATGCCATTATATATCATACATTGTCTACATTTTCCCATCGGATGGACAGATTTTTTTTGTTTGCTTCTTTTGGGTGGTTATGAATAAAACTTCTATTAACGTCTGTGTATAGATATTTGTACAAGCACATTTTCTGTTTTCTTTCAGAGCTGCCTAGAAGTGGGATTTCTGAATGTTTGGTAAATGGATATTAACTTTATAAGAAAGTATAATCTATTCTGCTACTATGCACCTCAGGTTTTATATCAGAATTAATTTTTTAGCAAGTCAATGTATATTTGTTTATTTATTTTTTTGTTATATTTCAATACAAGGTGACTTTGAGAGTAATGTCACCAACTTATTATTAGGTGTTACATAACTTATTATTATGTGTAACTGGATATAGTTTTCAAGAACTTGATTTCTTATTTGAGTCAAATCAATTGCTAGTGACAAGACAGACATTCCAAAAATAGCAGAATTTTTAGTACTAAAAAAAAAAGAACAAAACTAAGCTTTTTTGCTCTCTGAAAGGAATATGTCTTCTTCTAAAGTAACTGATTTATGGATGAATTTGTAGAATCATACCACCAAAGATGTAAAAGGGAATGTTTCCTTAATTTTCAAGCTTATTATGCTATGCTAAGTTGCTTCAGTCGTGTCCAACTCTGTGCGACCGCATAGACGGCAGCCCATCAGGCTCCCTCATCCCTGGGATTCTCCAGGCAAGAACACTGGAGTGGGTTGCCATTTCCCTCTCCAATGCATGAAAGTGAAAAGTGAAAGTGAAGTCGCTCAGTTGTGTCTGACCCCATGGACTGCAGCCTACCACGCTCCTCCATCCATGGGATTGTCCAGGCAAGAGAACTGGAGTGGGGTGCCATTATTTCCTATATATATAGAAGATCTCCATTTTCCCATTATTATTTGTATTTTTTGGTATTCTTCCTTTAATAAGCCCTCAAGTACAGAGTCCATTATAAGATAGGATTTCATTTTTATCACGTATAACAGTCTACAGAAAAACAGCCAGTGTTTAAAGCAAAAGAGAGCTCACCAAAATCCTTCAAGTGCAGGAAGGAGAGAAAACACAGCAAAACAAACCCTTGATGTCAAATTCTATTTCCAACAAACATATCCTTTTAACAATTAAAAACAAAAATTCATTGCCAAGAAAATTTCTCTAGGAGATTAATCTTAACATTCTTCTGGTGAAAACAAACAAACAAACAAACACGATTATTCAAAGCAGAGCTCAGTTCAGTTCAGTCACTTAGTCGTGTCTGATTATTTGCGACCTCATGAATCGCAGCACACCAGGCCTCCCTGTCCATCACCAGCTCCCGGAGTTCACTCAGACTCACGTCCATGGAGTCTGTGATGCCATCCAGCCATCTCATCCTCAGTCGTCCCCTTCTGCTCCTGCCCCCAATCTCTCCCAGCATCAGAGTCTTTTCCAATGAATCAACTCTTCACATGAGGTGGCCAAAGGACTGGAGTTTCAGCTTTAGCATCATTCCTTCCAAAGAAATCCCAGGGCTGATCTCCTTCAGAATGGACTGGTTGGGTCTCCTTGCAGTCCAAGGGACTCTCAAGAGTCTTCTCCAACACCACAGTTCAAAAGCATCAATTTTTCGGTGCTCAGTCTTCTTCACAGTCCGATTCTCACATCCATACCTGACCACAGGAAAAACCATAGCCTTGACTAGACAGACCTTAGTTGGCAAAGTAATGTCTCTGCTTTTGAATATACTCTCTAGGATGGTCATAACTTTTCTTCCAAGGAGTAAGCGTCTTTTAATTCCATGGCTGCAATCACCATCTGCAGTGATTTTGGAGCCCCCCAAAATAAAGTCTGACACTGTTTCCACTGTTTCCTCATCTATTTCCCATGAAGTGATGGGACCAGAGCTAGAAATGGTAAATAAGTGTATAAATAGAAAAGACTTTTAATTTTTAAAAAATGTGTTCTTAAGAACTTGTTTTTTAAAACAAAAATGTTTAATAGTGCATTATGAGGAGTTTATAACATATACAGAGGTTTCATATGCAAAAGTAATGATGCAAAGTACAAAGGGGAGAAATAGAAATATATTGTAAAGCTGCTCATCATATGTGAGGTGGCATAACATTACATAAAGGTAGTTAATGATATTTTAAGATGCATGTCACAAATTCTGCAACAGCCACTAGAAGTAAACTTAAGATACATATATCTATATCAATATCTATACATATGTATACATACATATATGCCCAGAGTAAATAAAATGGAAATATCATTAATCTTAGTAAATACTAAAGGATAAACATGAGTTAAAGGCATGAGATTATCATGCAGAATGAAAAAGAAAATCTCTGGTTTCCCTGGTGGCTCAGTGGGGAGGAGTCCACCTAACAATGCAAGAAACACAAGTTCGATCTCTGATGTGGGACGATCCCACATGCCAATTGGCCTGTGCACCCAATGCTGAGCTGGTGCTCTGGAGCACTGGAGCCACAACTACTGAGCTCATGCACTGCGACTACTGAAGCCAGTGTGCTTAGAGCCTGTGTTCTGCAACAGGAGAGACCACGATAAATGAGAAACATGCGTTGGGGAGCGTCCCTTGCTTGCTGCAACTAGAGAAAACCCATGCGCAACAATGAAGACCCAGCACAGCCATGAATACATAAATAAATCTTAGTAAAAGGAAATCTCAGCTATACATTGCTTATGAAAAGACAGAAAAGTCAAAGTAAAATGATAGGAAAAATGTCATAGAAATCTTAACCATGAAAAAGCTTAAGTTTTGTTAATATTAGAAAACTTAGACTTCAGGGCAAAGAGTATTAATATTAATAGAATAATATTTCATAGTAATGAAAGAGTCAATTCATCAAATAATCGTAATAGTTTCAAATGTATTCATAAAAAAGCATAGCTTCAAAAATACTAGAAGTAAAAATTGAAGATTGTAATAGAATAATTTTCTTTGAGAGCTGGACATTTTTATACTCACTCTTAGTATTGATAGAAAAAGTAGAAAAACACTAAGGAAGTAACATAACTGAGCAACATTCTCCACTAACTTGACCTAGTACATTTATAGAACATAGCTAGTACATGCATATTAAACAAATGCAAAAAAATACATTATTTCAAAGTACATATAGAACATTCAGAAGACTGATCATGTACCAGTCTTAAGTAATCTTAAATTTCATAGGATTTGAATTTTCAAATGACATTTTGATCAAATATAACTGAGCTAGATATCAACCCTTCCTATATGAATGTGTCTGTGTCTTGTTCTATTCCTTGATGGAAATCAAAAAACTCATTCACTATACTTCAAGGGTATGAAATATCTGAGACCATACATATCTACTGTGGCCAAGAAAATATGTCCCTCAGCACAGCTACAATCAGGACTGTGACCACCTTGAATTTATAGTAGTCCACTCATATTAAAAGATGTTTCCAAATTTCATAGTTGATGATATGGATATATTGAGGAAAATTACTTGCATAATAACTGCTGTTTGCCCTTGAGAAATAATGTTTTGATTTACTCTTTTGACCAGATTGGGGTAGTATAGCAACCTCAAAGTTTTCCACTTGAGTCCCCTTACTTTGGTAGGTCTTATCCTACAGGAGAAGTAGGGCTGTAGAATTATCCCAACTATCAAAGTGATCATTTCAATTACCACAGAAATTACCACTGGATGAGCCATTCCTGGGCCTGGACTTCATTGTTCCTCATTGTATAGAAGGGTGTTACAAAATCAGAGTGTCAAAGTCCTCTAGATCAGGGATTGGGAGACTTGTTCTTAAAAGGACTTACAGTTAACATTTTCAGTTTTAAGGGTCATGGAGTTTCTTTCTCAGTTACTCAATTCTACTGCTGTGGTATGAAAGAAGACAGACAATATGTGAGCAAAGGACTATGCTGTGTTCCCATTGCAAGGGGGTTGGCTAAACATTAATTAGAAAGGGTGTGGCATTTATGCAGGTCCAGTGTTCAGAATCGAAGAAGGAAATGGCAACCCACTCCAGTACTCTTGCCTGGAAACTCCCATGGAAGGAGGAGCCTGGTGGGCTGCAGTCCATGGGGTCGTTAAGGATCGGACACGACTGAGCGACTGCACTTTCACTTTTCACTTTCCTGCATTGGAGAAGGAAATGGCAACCCACTCCAGTGTTCTTGCCTGGAGAATCCCAGGGACAGGGGAGCCTGGTGGGCTGCCGTCTATGGGGTCGCACAGAGTCGGAAATGACTGAAGCAACGCAGCAGCAGCAGCAGCAGCAGTGTTCAGAATAATCTGTGATTCAAGATTTTTAAGGCATTGTCCACACATTTCCATATCAAGTTGCAGGATTTCACTCCTCTTGAATAAGAACTTGGACATGCTTTCACAGACTTGCTAATTTTAAAAATTTCAACCTTCATTATTAGAGCTCTGCTTATATTTTTATAATCAGGTTCCAGACTGGATATTCAACTTTTTTTTCTGTCTTCTGGCTGTAAGAGATGATTTCTGACTTTCACACATGGCCTGAAATCAATGATCAATTACCCTCAGCCTTTCATTAGCGTTTTCTAAAACTGAGGCTCCCAGGGAAAGCCAGCCAATTCTATGATCCCTAAAATGACTATTTCCAATAAACTCTCAAATGCATGATGTGTTGCATGCACCAGAATGTACCAAACTGTGTTGCATTTTCTTCCATCAAGAAAAGTTTAATATTACACTACTATTGCCTACTAGAGGTTCTCTATGCCCCAACTACTAGTCATCCAGCCAATGACACAGCTACACAGTCCCCATGTAGATTCTTTTCTAAGTCTGCTCTTAACACTTAAAGTTTTCTTTATCATGTTCTAAGAACCACATATAAAGAGGGAGTTGTGTCTGCATTTGGCTTATGTGGAGTGCATTCAGAAACAACACCTGAAAGGAAGCATAGGCAGCAGGATTAAGCAGAGCTCAGAGCTGAACTGTGATTGCAGCTGCAACAGAAGTCTTGGCTAAATCCATGGAGAATTCTAAGCCCTGCCATGACCTTTCAGAGATATACTTAATAGAGGCAAAGGGACCAAGCCTTTGTACTCTGCACTGACTTGTCAGGGAATATGTGCCACCTAATGTGGAGACCTGACTCATTGGAAAAGACCCTGATGGTGGCAGAGATTGAGGCAGTTCGAGAATGGGATGACAGAGGATGAAATGGTTGCATGTCATCGTTGGCACAATGGACATGAGTTTGAGCAAACTCTGGGAGATAGTGAAGGACAGGGAAGCCTGGTGTGCTAAAGTCCATAAGGGTCACAAAGAGTCTGACATGACTTAGCAACTGAGCAATGAACAACAGTCTTCAGACTGAGTGAGAGCAAAGCGGCTCTACTTAGCTGTAGGCAATTCCTGAAGAAAGTCTCAACTTTGAACTGACTGCAGACAAAGCTCTAAGCATAGCTTAGACAACAGTCTAAGCTATAAGCATATGAAGTATTTCAGTTTTAAAAGGGGAAATCTGTGAGCCACACCATGGGTTCCAATAATATGGTTGGTTGTTTTGCCTCTTGCTCCTTAATGAAACCAAAAGCTGATATTTAGCAGACATTGCTGGACTCTAAAGGAGAATTTTAAGCAGAAGCTGATCCGCAGAAAAGACATGCATGGATCTTGCCTCCTTGTTTCTGTGCTTCTTCCCTTTTTCTCCAGTTCTCTCTTCCCCCATGTTTGAAATTCTTACTGTGCTTATAAGCACCTCCAATACTGCTGTTTACTGTTCTTGGTTTAGAGTTTATCTTCCCACAAAGGCTCTGGCTTCCCTCATCTCTTAGAGCCGTGAGATACCCTGTTGTAATTTAAAAGTAGTTGTTTGGCAAATGCAAATCTGTCATGCCTCTTTCTTTAAAGTAGATAGGAATTTGATGAATTCCAGCTGTTTGAATACACTTTAGGTTATTTGGACATTGCTTAGAAACTATTAATTAGTAAATGCTGCTGCTGCTGCTAAGTCACTTCAGTCGTGTCCGACTCTGTGTGACCCCATAGATGGCAGCCCACCAGGCTCCCCTGTTCCTGGGATTCTCCAGGCAAGAACACTGGAGTGGGTTGCCATTTCCTTCTCCAATGCATGAAAGTGAAGTCGCTCAGTCCTGTCCGACTCTTGCAATATATATTAATTTGATAGTTTGTGGAGAATAATTGTTTTATACTATTGTACTGGTTTCTGCCATACAGCAACATAAATTAGCCATAAATATACGTTTGTCCCCTCCCTCATGAACCTCCCTCTCATCCACCACTTCCCACCCTATCCCTCTAGATTGTCACAGAGCACTGGGTCTTGTTCCCTGTGTTATCTTTCCATTAGCTCTATTTTATATAAATAATATAAAAGTTGTATGTTTTGTTATGTGTATGTTTCAATGCTACTCTATTAATTCATCACACCCCTCCTTCCCCCACTGTGTCCATAAATCTGTTCTCTATGTCTGTGTCTCTATTCCTGTTCTGCAAATAAGTTCATCAATATCATTTTTCTAGATTCCATGTGTGTGTGTGTGTGTTAGTCTCTCACTTGTGCCTGACTCTTCGCGACCCCATGGATTGTATCCTACCAGGCTCCTCTGTCCATGGAATTCTCCAGGTGAAAATACTGGACTGGGTAACTGTTCCTGTCTCCATAGGATCTTCCTGATCCAGGGATTAAAACAAGCTCTCCTGCATTGCAGGTGGATTCTTTACCATCTGAGCCACTGGTGAACCCCAGATTCCATATATATGCATTAATATATGATATTTATTTTTCATCTTTCTAACTTATTTCACTCTGTATAATAGTCTCTAGGGTCAACCATCTCACTAGAACTGACTCAAATCTAGTTTTTATAGCTAAGTATATTCCATTGTATATATGTACCACAACTTCTTTTTCCATCCATCCATCAATAGATATCTAGGTTGCTTCCATGTCCTAGCTATTATAGATAGTGTTTAATGAATATTGGGGTACATGTGTCTTTTTGGATTATTGTTTTCACAGGGTATATGTCCACTAGTAGGATTGCTGGGTCACATGGAAGTTTTATTCCTAGTTTTTAAAGGAATCTCCATACCACTCTCCATAGTGGCTCTATCAATTCACATTCCCACCGAGCATGCAAGAGGGTTTTCTTCTTTCCACATCCTCTTCAGAATTTACTATTTGTAGATTTTTTGATGATGTCCATTCTGACCAGTGTGAGGTGATAGCTCATTGTAGCTTTGATTTTCATTTCTCTAATAATGAGTGATGTTGAGCATTTTTTCAGGTGTTTATTTAAAAATCACTTTGTATTTTTTGTTAATTCCATTTGATTGCTGACCACTGAAATAAACACTGGCACAACTGTGGTATTTTCAGTTCTTTCAAATAGGAGCTGGGAGTAGCAGAAATAGAATCAGGAAGATGCAAGGTCAGCATGTGATATGTCTTTATAATGTTGCTCTGCCTACTGTCCCTGCTGATTTATACTTGTCACATGCTAAGGGCTTGGCTCAGTTGCACTGTGGCGCCAACTTTCTTTTGTTATTAGTTTTACATTAAAGTGATTTGTATAGCAGAGAAAAAATGAATTGCAGGAAGTTAAAAATTCAGAGTAATCTTGGTGTAATTTTGGAAACTAATATGAAGACTATAGAAAGACTTTTGGCACTTCACTTCTAAGCATGTTAGATAAGATAATCCAAACAAAAAGATACTTAATGTGCTTACAAAATAATGTGTCAAAGGTTTATAAATTAATATTTTTTCCTTGAATGCAGATGTCATTAGCTAAAATATCTCTGAGATCATTTATAGCCACAAGGTTAAGTATTGTGATCAGTGACTATTTTTATTCTCTGTATCTTTAGCTAACACATTTCAGTATTCACACTCTTGGTAATGGCAGCTCATGTTTTTTGGGGGGGCTGATATCTTTTAGCTTTACAGACTCTAGATTTATCTGTACGAATAGCAGCTGGTTAACATTCTTGGAATTTTTACTTATGAAGATCAATATGAAGAATCAATCTAGAGTGTACTAAAATTATTCAATCTCTACTAGAATGGGAGACATCTGAAAACAGTTGACACTTTGATTGCCTAGATTTCATTTTAGAAATCAGTACAACAGAGCTGTTTGCTGCTCACACAATAGTTTTATTATTTGTGTTGGTGGAAGTCAACTCGGAGTGCTTGTCAACCTAGAAAGAAAGCCAGTGAGGCTTCCTACAGAGAGCAAAGTCGAACTGGTACCATGGCTAACCAGAGAGTGAAGCAGGGGCTGGATCCTGTGACTGGTCATTGTGAAAGGAGTGGATTTTGCTATAAGTGAAATGGAAAACAATCGGGTGGTTTTAGCAGTTTTAGGCATAGCAGTTTGAAGTTTCAGAAGGCCATGTTCTTTGCTTCAGAAACAGGTGAATTTTAAAGCAAGAAGTCTACTAGTGGATGGTGGTCATCCAAGTACAAGATATAAGTGAATTTAAAAGATCTGAATTTTAAAGCAGGAAGTCTAGTGGTCCATGGTGTTCATCCAAGTAAGCAATATGAAGGATCAGAATTTTGCAATAAAAGCAGAGTAGTAAAGAGAGAGCAGATAGATTTAGTAAAAGTATATGAAGATTCACTTATAGATTTAAAGTGAGGATGAAGAATGACTGCTGAAAGTTTGGATAAATAACTGGGCAAATAATGATACCAAATATCACAGCAGGGGTAAATAGATAAGGAAATGATATGGTGGAGTTGATCTAATTGTTAAGGTTAAGTTAGAATGTCACATAGGGATGTGATCTACAGTTCTAAATTTCAGAGAAGAGAAGCATGTTGCTATTATTAAAGTGAGTCTCATTATAGAATGCATATAAAGCCATGAGACTAGATGAGATCCAGAGAGCTTCTATAGAGAAGAAAGATCAGGATGCTGGAGCACATCAATAATTAGAGTTTTAACAGAAATACTTTGAGAAATTATTTATTTTTATTTATTATTATAAATCACTAGATAAACCTAGTGATTTATAATATACTTGTTTCACTGTAGACAGCCGGCACACTAAGCGCAGGTGGCTGTCAGAGGCGGCACACTAAGCGTGGCTGAGAGGAGCTACCCCAGGTCCGAGGTCAGGGGCAGTGGCCTAGAGTGCCAGGCTGTGATGGCGCAGGAACGGCCGAGAGGAGCTACCCCGCGTCCCAGGTCAGGGGCGGTCGGGAGGAGACACCCTGCGTCCTAGGTCAGGGCGGCGGCCGAGAGGAGCTACCCCACGTCTGAGGTCAGGGGCGGCTGGGAGGATACACCCCACATCTGAGGTCAGGGGTGGTGGCCAGGAGGAGCTATCCTCCGTCCGAGGTCAGGGGAGGCTGGGAGAAGCCACCTCGTGCCCAAGACCAGGGTCGGTGACCCTGAGGAGCCACCCCGAGCCCGAGGCCAGCGGTGGCAGCTGAGAGGAGCCACCCACGCCCGAGGCCAGGGCCGGCGGCCAGGAGGAGCATCCCGAGGAGCGGTGGCCATGCAGGCGCAGGAGGGCCTAGAGGAGCCATCTCACGTTGAAGGTCAGGAATGGTGGTGGTAAGGAGATACCTCCCATCCAACATAAGGAGCAGCGGCTGTGCTTTGCTGGAGCAGCTGTGAAGAGATACCCCATGCCCAAGGTAAGAGATACCCAAGTAAGATGGTAGGTGTTGCAAGAGGGCATCAGAAGGTAGACACACTGAAACCATACTCACAGAAAACTAGTCAACCTAATCACACTAGGACCACAACCTTGTCTAACTCAATGAAACAAAGACATGACTGCTGGGCAACCTAAGACAGGCGGGTCATGATGGAGAGGTCTGACAGAATGTAGTCCATGGAAAAGGGAATGACAAGCCACTTCAGTATTCTTGCCTTGAGAACCCTATGAACAGTATGAAAAGGCAAAATGATAGAATACCAAAAGAGGAACTCCCCAGATCATCAGGTGCCCAATATGCTCCTGGAGATCAGTGGAGAAATAACTCCAGAAAGAATGAAGGTATGGAGCCAAAGCAAAAACAATACCCAGTTGTGGATGTGACTGGTGATAGAAGCAAGATCCGATGCTGTAAAGAGCAATATTGCATAAGAACCTGGAATGTCAGGTCCGTGAATCAAGGCAAATCAGAAGTGATCAAACAAGAGATGGCAAGGGTGAACATCGACATTCTAGGAATCAGCGAACTAAAATGGAATGGAATGGGTGAATTTAACTCATATGACCATTTCATCTACTACTGCAGGCAAGAATCCCTCAGAAGAAATGGAGTAGTCATCATGGTCCACAGAAGAGTCCGAAATGCAGTACTTGGATGCAGTCTCAAAAACGACAGAATGATCTCTGTTTCCAAGGGAAACCATTCAATATCACGGTAATCCAAGTCTATGTCCCAACAGTAATGCTGAAGAACCTGAAGTTGAATGGTTTTATGAAGACCTACAAGACCTTTTGGAACTAACACCCAAAAATGATGTCCTTTTCATTATAGGGGACTGGAATGCAACAGTAGGAAGTCAAGAAACACCTGGAGTAACAGGCAAATTTGGCCTTGGAAGGTGGAATGAAGCAGGACAAAGACTAATAGAGTCTTGAAAATGCACTGGTCATAGCAAACACCCTCTTCCAACAACACAAGAGAAGACTCTACACATGGCCATCACCAGATGGTCAACACTAAAATCAGATTGATTATATTCTTTGCAGCCAAAGATGGAGAAGCTCTATACAGTCAACAAAAACAAGACCAGGAGCTGACTGTGGCTCAGATCATGAATTCCTTATTGCCAAATTCAGACTTAAATTGAAAAAAGTAGGGAAACCCGCTAGACCATCAGGTATGACCTAAATCAAATCCCTTATAATTATACAGTGGAAGTGAGCAATAGATTTAAAGGCCTAGATCTGATAGATAGAGTGCCTGATGAACTATGGATTGAAGTTCATGACATTGTACAGGAGACAGGGATCAAGACCATCCCCATGGAAAAGAAATGCAAAAAAGCAAAATGGCTGTCTGGGGAGGCCTTATAAATAGCTGTGAAAAGAAGAGAGGTGAAAAACAAAGGAGAAAAGGAAAGATATAAGCATCTGAATACAGAGTTCCAAAGAATAGCAAGGAGAGATAAGAAAGCCTTCCTCAGGGATCAATGCAAAGAATAGAGGAAAACAACAGAATGGGAAAGACTAGAGAGCTCTTCAAGAAAATTAGAGATACCCAAGGGAACATGTCATGCAAAGATGGGCTCTATAAAGGACAGAAATTGTATGGACCTAACAGAAGCAGAAGATATTAAGAAGAGGTGGCAAGAATACATGGAAGAACTGTACAAAAAAATCTTCACGACCCAGATAATCATGATGATGTGATCACTAATCTAGAGCCAGACATCTTGGAAACTGAAGTCAAGTGGGCATCACTACGAAGAAAGCTAGTAGAAGTGATAGAATTCCAGTTGAGCTATTTCAAATCCTGAAAGATGATGCTGTGAAAGTGCTCCACTCAATATGCCAGCAAATTTGGAAAACTCAGCAGTGGCCACAGGACTGGAAAAAGTCAGTTTTCATTCCAATTCCAAAGAAAAGCAATGCCAAAGAATGCTCAAACTACTGCACAATTGCACTCATCTCATATGCTAGTAAAGTAATGCTCAAAATTCTCCAAGTCAGGCTTCAGCAATACGTGAACCATGAACTACCTGAGTTTCAAGCTGGTTTTAGAAAAGGCAGAGGAACAAGAGATCAAATTGCCAACATCCGCTGGATCATGGAAAAAGCAAGAGAGTTCCAGAAAAACATCTACTTCTGCTTTATTGACTATGCCAAAGCCTTTGACTGTGTGGATCACAATAAACTGTGGACAATTCTGAAAGAGATGGGAATACCAGATCAGTAACCTGCCTCTTGAGAAATCTGTATGCAGGTCAGGAAGCAACAGATAGAACTGGACATGGAACAACAGACTGGTTCCAAATAGGAAAAGGAGTACGTCAAGGCTGTATATTGTCACCCTGCTTATTTAACTTCTATGCAGAGTACATCATGAGAAACGCTGGACTGGAAGAAACAGAAGCTGGAATCAAGATTGCCTGGAGAAATATCAATAACCTCACATATGCAGATGACACCACCTTTATGGCAGAAAGTGAAGAGGAGCTAAGACGCCTTTTGATGAAAGTGAAAGAGGAGAGTGAAAAAGTTGGCTTAAAGCTCAACATTCAGAAAATGAAGGTCATGGCATCTGGTCCCATCACTTCATGGGAAATAGATGGGGAAACAGTGGAAACAGTGTCAGACTTTATTTTTTAGGGCTCCAAAATCACTGCAGATGGGGATTGCAGCCATGAAATTAAAAGACGCTTACTCCTTGGAAGAAAATTTATGACCAACCTAGATAGTATATTAAAAAGCAGAGACATTACTTTGCCAACAAAGGTCCGTCTAGTCAAGGCTATGGTTTTTCCTGTGGTCATGTATGGATGTGAGAATCGGACTGTGAAGAAGGCTGAGTGCTGAAGAATTGATGCTTTTGAACTGTGGTTTTGGAGAAGAGTCTTGAAAGTCCCGTGGACTGCAAGGAAATCCAACCAGTCCATTCTGAAGGAGATCAACCCTGCGATTTCTTTGGAAGGAATAATGCTAATGCTGAAACTCCAGCACTTTGGCCACACCATGAGAAGAGCTGACTCATTGGAAAAGACTCTGATGCTGGGAGGGATTGGGGGCAGGAAGAGAAGGGGACGACAGAGGATGAGATGGCTGGATGGCATCACAGACTCGATGGGCTTGAGTCTGAGTGAACTCCTCAAGTTGGTGATGGACACAGAGGCCTGGCGTGCTTCGATTCATGGGGTTGCAAAGAGTTGGAGATGATTGAGCGACTGAACTTAACTGATAGTGAATATATATATATATATATATATATATATATATATATATATATATATAGTGAATAATGCTGGAGAAGACTCTTTAGAGTGTCTTGGACAGCAAGATCAAACCAGTCAATACTAAAGGCAAGCAACCCTGAACATTCATTGGAAAGACTGATGCTGAAGCTGAAGCTCCAATGTTTTGGTCACCTGATGTGAAGAGCCCACTCATTGGAAAAGACCCTGATGTTGGTAAAGATTGAGAGGAGGAGCAGAAGGGAGCGATAGCAGATCAGATGGTTGGATAGCATTACTGACTCAATGGACATGAGTTTGAGCAAACTCAGGGAGACAGTGAAGGACAGGGAAGCCTGGCGTGCTGCAGTCCATAGGGTCTCAAAGAATTGGACATGACTTGGTGACTGAACAATAGTATAAATATAGAACCCAAATTAACAATATTTAAATATTTTTATTAGATGCCCATTCTTATCTCTCAGTTTCACATTTATTTGATTTTTTTCATGGCAAAGTATTTTATCCTTGATCACGGATGGCAAAACTAGTGGAATTTATCATAAGATGGTGCTTGGCACCAAATTCTCATTTATTTATTTATTTTGTTTGTTTGTTTAGTGATATATTCCCAGTAGCCATTTTTCCCAACGGAAACAAAATCCTAGTTATGTTGTGAATATATGCTAACGTATTCTTTTTCCAATGGTTCATAAAAAATATAATAATTTTTAGTTAAAAATATAATAACTTCCAGGTAAAGTTATAAATCATAAAAACAATTATGATTACCAGAATGGAAGCTTTATAAATATATGCTATTTCAAATTGCTCCAGTCTGTGTAGTAACTAACACATCTTTTTCTCTTCAGGCTTAAAAAACTTTACTCTCAAAATCAAACCAAAATATCTCTCTCATAAACAGAACAGCAATGAGAACAACAACACGTGCATGCAGCACAAACTTTTCATATAAACAAAAAAGGAAAGAGAACAGAACTGTCAACCAAAGTTTCAGGAGTTAACGTGCTGCAAGTGTCTGAAATTATTCTTGTTTGTGCATGCAAGCAATCAATCAATGAATTAGGTAGGCAGAAAATTTCAGAAGGGGAAAATGTAGTTCTTTTGTGGAGATAAATAATCTTTATGGGGCTTATTTATTTCCAAATTAAGAAACATTTCAAACTACATGTGGAACATATTTGTATTGACTGTATTTGATTGAAAGGATTTAGTTGCAGTCCCCTTTGGAGATATAGGAATATGTAAGATGGAAAAAGAACGAGGAAGTATACATCAAAATTATCAAAGTCAATGCAATTTCTTTGATATTATCATAGGATCTTAATTCAGAAATTTTGAAATGCATATTAAGCCCATTGTCTATGAAGGAGAAAACTTATTATTAAAGTGCTGAATGATGCATTTCACGTGGAAATAACTACTTTACTGATCTTTTCCATCCAAAAAGTCTTTTTTCATCCTTTCTTACCCAAATATCCAATTCTTAAGCTCTCTTTCTCCATGTTGTAACAAAACAAGGACTTATTAAATTCAGTCCCGCATAGGTTGTGATGCAGGGCAGTTTATGAGGTGGGAATACCATGACTTTGAATTTATATATAACCCTTGGAAAAGCCTCTACACTGCAGTGATGCATTAATGGCGATGGTTCAGGATCTCAATTTATTGTGGGAAGGCCAAGCCAGAGCTTAGGGTGAGGCTTCTTTCATCTGGAACGGAAACTCTAATAAACTCAAATTCCTCAAATTGTGAAGGATGAGAATAAAATTCAGTTTATTTGTAACTCTTAGAATCTTGCCACAAAATTCTGAGGTTGACTTGAAATTGTACAAGGTTAGCAATTTTCTGAATGTTTACTTTTTCCTTCTATTTTCTTAAGCACTTGCTATATAGTGAGACTACCTCCTGGGAACAGAGTGTTCTCCAAAGCCAAAGAACCAGCCTCACTAAGCAAATACTCCTGTCATCAATTACCATTTAAAAATGTCTCAGAAAGCATTCTTTAAAGTAATCCTTCCTCAAATCCTGTTTGAAACTAGATTTAAATAATGGGTAAGTGGATAAACATCTTGTGGAATTAAATGGATAAAGGGAAAAATGAATTTTGTCATGCACAAAGTTGTTATCTTTAATGGAATGACTCAGGAATTCCTCTTCATAATGCCTCTACATACAGATGGAGGATCGTTAAACTAACTAATTCCTAACTCGTGGCAGAAAAGACGGTGGGGATTTACAAGAAGCAAGTTTAAGTGAAGAAGGGGGCTGAAATTGACCAGTGGAAACAGAAATGTGCTGTATATGTGTTAGATTTTCCATCTTTTCTAGTCCATGGTTCTATCTTTATCCTTACTTTGCCTAGGTTCCTTCATCATGAAGACTATGTAATACACTCATTTCGAGTTCTATTAAGCAGCTTGATAGCAATTGAGTTTTCCTTTTTGAATAAAGAATAAATATACAATATTGTAAAGTAATTAACCTCCAATTAAAATAAATAAATTTATATTTAAAAAAGAATAAATATAATTATGAATTGTATACAAATTACTTCCAATATTACATGGAGTATGGCTTCCTCAGTGGTTCAGTGGTAAAGAATATGCCTGCAATGCAGGAAAAGAGGCATAGCTTCAATCCCTGAGTCGGGAAGATCGCCTAGAGGGGGAAATGGCAATCCACTCCAATACTCTTTCCTGGAAAATCCCTTGGATAGAGGAGTCTGGTGGGCTACAGTCTATAGGGTCACAAAGAGTCAGACATGACTGAGCATGGGAGCATTACCACTACATAAAATATATTCATATTATCAACAAAAATAGTACTAATCTAAATATTTCAATACTGATCTAAATATTCTAATAATAATGTAAATATTCTAAATAATCTAAATATTCACATCATTTCAAATTGATAAAGAAAAAATACTATGACAAAAATTTTTTTGTCTTAAATGTCCATAAAATTAAAGGTAAGCATACTTGAAAACAATGAGCAAAGACTCTGCTTTAATAATACAAGTCACTTGAAAGATCCTACTTACTCAAATAATGCTACTCTTGACACAGATGATGTAAAAATAAATATAAAATGACTGGTAAAGAGAAAAATTAAGCCTATTAAGATATAATCTATGATCATTACCATACAATGGTGCATGTTAGGACCTCAACAACTGATATCTAGCAAAAGAATTCCACTTAAATGAATTTCAATGGGCTTCCCAGGTGGTGCTAGTGGTAGGTGAAGCTAGTAGTGAGTGAAGAATCAGCCTGCCAGTGCAGGAGACATAAGATCCATGAGGAAGGCATGGCAACCCACTCCAGTAATGTTGCCTGGAGAAACCCATGGACAGAGGAACCTGAAGGGCTACAGTCCATAGGGTCACTAAGAGCAAGACACGACTGAAGCGACTTAGCACACACACATGTAAATGAACCTAGGGCTCTAAATGCATGAAATAGTAAAGTATATATATATATACACCTATACATATATATCAGATTTAGGTTTAATATATGTACTACTTTGTAGCCTATGAAAAATTCAGAGGTGTATGTAGAAGTTGGAGGCACCATCATTCCCTCTTCAGTTGGATGCATTCCAGGTTGAGCTTACCTAATACTAAACACAGATTCCCAGAGTGTAACATAAGGAATATATTAAACATGCATCCGTTAAGCTGATCTTGAATCTTAGACAAAAAAACCCTCAATATCTCCTCTTTGTTTATTGCTTTTTTGCTTGATTAATTTCTCTTTTCCTTCATTTCTTCCTTCTTTGCTTCCCTGTTATGGAACAATTGAGAAATGCTGAATGTGAACTGATTATTAGATAATTTACAAGATTAATGTTAATTCATTTCAGGAAGGGGGTAATGTAATTGTGGTTATGTACAGAAGAAGAATATCATTCTTAGGAGATACAGGCTGAAGTTCTTAGATATATAGTGTGGTGATGTTTGCAATGTATTTTTGAATAATTTCAAAAATGTGCACACACACAGAGACATATAACAGCAGATTTGTTAAAATGTTAACAGATTTTAAATCTAGATAGGGAGTATGTGGGTGTTTCTTGTAAATTTCTTTCCAATTTTCTGATGGTTTAAAAAATTTTATTATGAAAATAGGAAAAAAGACATAGACCCTGTGTTGGTCCATTTTTTTTTTGTCAACATGGTTAAGTTATAGTACCCAACTATTTAATTAAACAATAATCTAGCTGTGGCTGTGAAGATATTTTGCAAATATGACTAATGTCTGTGATCTGGGTAGACCTGATTCAGTCAGTTGAAACGCAGCAATTAGAAGGAAACTGAAGAAGAAATTCTGCTTATGACTTAAATTTCAGCTTCTTATCCTAGAGTTCTAGCTTACCCTTCCTGTTTTATGGACTTTGGACTTGCCTTGTGGCTTAGTCCTTAAGTCCTGTCTGACTCATTTATAACCCAAAGGGACTGTAGCCCAGCAGGCTCCTCTGTTCATGGAATTCCCCAAGCAAGAATACTAGAACGGGTTGCCATTTCCTTCTCCAGGGAATCTTCCTGGCCCAGGGATTGAACCTGCATCACCTGCGTTGGCAGGCAGATTCTTTACCGCTGATCCACCAGGGAAGTCTTTGGACTTGCCTAGCGGACTCCAGATGGAGAAGGCAATGAAAATCCCGTGGGCGGAGGAGCCTGGTAGGCAGCAGTCCATGGGGTCGTGAAGAGTCAGACACGACTGAGCGACTTCACTTTCACTTTTCACTTCCATGCTTTGGAGAGGGAAATGGCAACCCACTCCAGTGTTTATGCCTGGAGCATCCCAGGGACAGGGGAGCCTGGTGGGCTGCCATCTATGAGGTCGCACAGAATCGGACACGACTGAAGTGACTTAGCAGCAGCAGCAGCAGCAGCAGACTCCAGAATCAAGTAATCTAATTACTTGCCATAAACCTTTTATATAGCTCCTACTGGTTCTGGTATGCTGGTTGAAATTTGACTGATATAGACCCTTTCCTCCAGGAGCATAGTGCATAATTGTGAGACATATGAATAAAATAAATAAAGAGAGGTAACTTCTGTATTACAGATTTCCACAGATTTCTAGAAGTCATGTGAAGGAAATTTAGCATAAATGGAGGGCAATTTCAGAGAAGGCTGTGTAGCTTCCCCAAGGAGGAGATTACTATTCAAGATCTGAAAAATGTTACATAATGATAAAAAATAGAGTTATTTTCAGCCATAAAACTGCTAGCTCATTAACATAAGAAAGCTAGCTTAAGACAGATACAAACATTGGAAACATTATTTGAATAGGGTTGTATGACTTCACTGAAGATCATTTTTCAATGAAATTTTCTGACAGTCAATTAAAAGATGTGTTATGGGTAAGAAATTGTCTTGGCACTTTTTGGGGAAAATATACTTTCTAATTTTTGTGTTTCATGAGTATAGTGTTCAGTTAAAGATAAATATAAAGAATATTTAAAGTCTGTTTTCCCTACATAGATGGAATGACTACTTCTCAAATAAGATTATGTTTTCATATTTTAACACAAATTAAATTTTCTTAGTGTGACAAATTATCTCCTAAATCCAATTTACTGATCTATACTTAAATTATCTATAGAAACTGTAAATTTACAGGTAGACAATAAATTGCCTAAAATCTAAAGATATACATAATTCTTGGTGAAAACTAAGTTGTTATACTACCAAATTTCTTCCTTTACTCAAAATAATAAAAATAGCAACACTGGAATAACAGTGTGGCAGTATATAGATGGGATGAAATAAAGAGACAAAGACTTTTGGCTTCGTCCTGAAGAGTGGCAACATCGTTCTCTTTCATGTTCTAAATAAATGATTTAATTTTTGACATTATTAATTTTTGTTAATCTAAGTCATTTTATCTCACTGCTTCCTTTTTTTATCCATTTGAGTTTCAATATATGGCCTTCTACTTCTGCTTAGAAACAACTGTTACTGTGAATATAAAACCTTTTCCCAAAATTTTGTTTTCTTGTGATGAGAACTTTTCAGATCCATTTCATCAAAATTTTAATCAAAGCATAGTTAGTTTGCTTCAATGATACAAATATGAGCTGTGTTTATAAAGGAAACCTAAATGTTCAGATGTTTTTAGTTTAGAAACTAAATGAAAATTGAAAATTTACTGGCAAAAGTTTATTTTGTCTAACCTATATGCAAAACAACCCACAACTTTGTTTTTATTCACCCATTGTTTAATCATAGGAAATTTTCATGGTAACTTAAAGCAAAAAATGGTGCAATAAAGTATATATTTGGAAGAATCAGCTGTACATGAATATGGCGTGCCAAAAGCAATTAAAATGGTTTCATGAATAGTCTCTACAAGCAGAACAATTTCTAAAGGGCAGACAATGCAGAAGAGTATCACACACAGAAACGTAAGACCAACACAGGACAGATTTAGCAATGTGGTAGAACATGACACATCTCAAATCGATTTCGGAAATCTATTCAAGCTTAGTTCAGTTCAGTCGCTCAGTCGTGTCCGACTCTTTGTGACCCCATGAATCACAGCACGTCAGGCTTCCCTGTCCATCACCAACTCCCGGAGTTTACCCAAACTCATGTGCATCGAGTCGATGATGCCATCCAGCCATCTCATCCTCTGTCGTCCCCTTCTCCTCCTGCCCCCAGTCCCTCCCAGCATCAGGGTCTTTAAGGCTGGCTAAATCCATCCTGCTTTTTACAATTTCAGATACTTAGAAAAGGCATTTTCAAGACAATATGCTGACGTTACAAGAGAGAATATTGCACTCAGAATGTCAACAGGCCAAGCAGATAATTGTTTTAATAATAACCTGCATTTGAAATGAACAGTAACAACAGAAATGATGACAAAACTTTTTCAAAGCTAATAAAGACCTAAAATCTTTTCCATAAAGACTATGAGCATTCAACATGTCAAGGGATTTCTTGGACTGTAAAAATAACAACAATCAACAAAACTTTTGGTTTCTGCTTAGTTTTAAAAACGAAAGCTAAATCATGAGGTTTTCTTTTGGTATATGAAACTCCAGTGCACATTTAGTCTTTGAAAAGGGTTATAACGAACCAGCAATTCCAAGCATATCCCTCCTCTGCCGTTTCTTCTTCCAGGGTTGGTCAGGAGGCACATTCAACATGCTGCACATCATCACTTTATCTATAAAGATGTGTCCCATGAGAGTAAGGCAGAAGGAATCATTGTTGAAGTCAAAAGTGGCCTGTGTCCCCACCCTTGTGATTAACTCAGACAAGAAGCGATGTGGCAACAACAAATCCTGGAAAACTTAAAGTTGAGATAGAAACCATGTTCTTGTTTTTTTCAACAGATTATGCTAAAACAGTGCCAAATGATCCTGCAGTTTGGCAAGGCAGACTAGAAAGGCAGAGTAGGAAATAGCAAAAAGGGAAACATCTACATTTCTCAAATACTTTTTCTGTAATTTAGAGTAGTGTCTGAAAAGTCTTAGAGTGTCAGAATAAACTTTTGTTAATGTTTTTGCTTAATTGATATTCTGTCTGCTTTTTTAATGTTTAATTTTTCTAGAGATATAAAATTTATTATATATTTGTAATTAAATAAACAGAACTTAAGTGACAATTTAATGACTTCAAAGTTAAGAGGTTAGGTGGGAAGCTAAATATCTGAAAAGATTGAAATTCAAAAGTACTTTCTTTATAGCAATGATCATATTAACTTGAGAAAAAAAAAGTCCCATATGTATCACAAGAGACATTTTCATGCTTAAATATGATATATATGAAATGTGCCATAGTAATTCAAAAGAAATTTCTGCCATTTTGTTTTTATTGCTAGTATTATTTTTTGATAGAAATAGCTAATTTTTTGTGCTCCATATTGCTTTCATGAAATATGGGGATGAAAATAGATGCACACATACATATATGCAGAAAATACCTATTTTCACCTATTACTACTAATATATAGCTGTCATAACTGCAACAGTGAATTCAAATGTGCGTATAAGTCCTTAAAGTTTTAACAACTTAAAAATATAGTGCTTCATTTATTATAAAATCTCTTCCTATCCATTTATTCAAATCTTGACATCAAACTTTGTAAGATCAGGCAGATGAAAAACAAAGTTTCAGTTCAGTCAGGTCGATCCCTCAGTCGTGTCCGACTCTTTGCAACCCAATGAATTGCAGTACACCAGGCCTCCCTGTCCATCACCAACTTCCAGAGTTCACTCAGACTCACATCCATCGAGTCACTGATGCCATCCAGCCATCTCATCCTCTGTCGTCCCCTTCTCCTCCTGCCCCCAATCCCTCCCAGCATCAAAGTCTTTTCCAATGAGTCAACTCTTCATATGAGGTGGCCAAAGTACTGGAGTTTCAGCTTTAGCATCATTCCTTCCAAAGAAATCCCACAGCTGATCTCCTTCAGAATGGACTGGTTGGATCTCCTTGCAGTCCAAGGGACTCTCAAGAGTCTTCTCCAACACCACAGTTCAAAAGCATCAATTCTTCAGCGCTCAGCCTTCTTCAAAGTCGAACTCTCACATCCATACATGACCACAGGAAAAACCATAGCCTTGACTAGACAGACCTTTGTGGGCAAAGTAATGTCACTGATTTTGAATATGCTATCCAGGTTGGTCATAACTTTCCTTCCAAGGAGTAAGTGTCTTTTGATTTCATGGCTGCAGTCACCATCTGTAGTGATTTTGGAGCCCGCCAAAATAGAGTCTGATATTGTTTCCACTGTTTCCCCAACTATTGCTCATGAAGTGATGGGACCAGATGCTCTGATCTTTGTTTTCTGAATGTTGAGCTTTAAGCCAACTTTTTCACTCTCCTCTTTCACTTTCATCAAGAGGCTTTTTAGCTCCTCTTCACTTTCTGCCATAAGGGTGGTGTCATCTGCATATCTGAGGTTATTATTTCTCCTGGCAATCTTGATTCCAGCTTGTGTTTCTTCCAGTCCAGCGTTTCTCATGATGTATTCTGCATAGAGGTTAAATAAGCAGGCTGACAATATACAGCCTTGACGTACTCCTTTTCCTATTTGGAACCAGTCTGTTGTTCCATGTCCAGTTCTAACTGTTGCTTCCTGACCTGCATACAGATTTCTCAAGAGGCAGGTCAGGTGGTCTGGTATTCCCATCTCTTTCAGAATTTTCCACAGTTTATTGTGATCCACACAGTCAAAGGCTTTGGCATAGTTAATAAAGCAGAAATAGATGTTTTTCTGGAACTCTCTTGCTTTTTCCATGATCCAGTGGATGTTGGCAATTTGATCTCTGGTTCCTCTGCCTTTTCTAAAACCAGCTGGAACATCAGGAAGTTCACGTATTGCTGAAGCCTTGCTTGGAGAATTTTGAGCATTACTTTACTAGCATATGAGATGAGTGCAATTGTGCAGTAGTTTGAGCATTCTTTGGCATTGCCTTTCTTTGGGATTGGAATGAAAACTGACCTTTTCCAGTCCTGTGGCCACTGCTGAGTTTTCCAAATTTACTGGCATATTGAGTCGAGAACTTTCACAGCATTATCTTTCAGGATTTGAAATAGCTCTACTGGAATTCCATCACTTCCACTAGCTTTGTTCGTAGTGATGCTTTCTAAAGCCCACTTGACTTCACATTCCAGGATGTCTGGCTCTAGATGAGTGAGCACACCATCGTGATTATCTGGGTAGTGAAGATCTTTTTTGTACAATTCTTCTGTGTATTCTTGCCACCTCTTCTTAATATCTTCTGCTTCTGTTAGGTCCATACAATTTCTGTCCTTTATCGAGCCCATCTTTGCATGAAATGTTCCCTTGGTATCTCTAATTTTCTTGAAGAGATCTCTAGTCTTTCCCATTCTGTTGTTTTCCTCTATTTCTTTGCATTGATCGCTGAAGAAGGCTTTCTTATCTTCTCTTGCTATTCTCTGGAACTCTGCATTCAGATGCTTATATCTTTCCTTTTCTCCTTTGCTTTTTGCTTCTCTTCTTTTCACAGATATTTGTAAGGCCTCCCCAGACAGCCTTTTGCTTTTTCCATTTCTTTTCCATGGGAATGGTCTTGATCTCTATCTCCTGTAAAATGTCACGAACCTCATTCCATAGTTCATCAGGCACTCTATCTCTCAGATCTAGGCCCTTAAATCTATTGCTCACTCCACTGTATAATTATAAGGGATTTGATTTAGGTCATACCTGAATGGTCTAGCAGTTTTCCCTACTTTCTTCAATTTAAGTCTCAATTTGGCAATAAGGAGTTCATGATCTGAGCCACAGTCAGCTCCTGGTCTTGTTTTTGCTGACTGTAGAGAGCTTCTCCATCTTTGGCTGCAAAGAATATAATCAATCTGATTTCAGTGTTGACCATCTGGTGATGTCCATGTGTAGAGTTTTCTCTTGTGTTGTTGGAAGAGGATGTTTGCTATGACCAGTGCATTTTCTTGACAAAACTCTGTCTTTGCCCTGCTTCATTCCGTTTTTCAAGGCCAACTTTGCCTGTTACTCCAGGTGTTTCTTGACTTCCTACTTTAGCATTCCAGTCCCCTATAATGAAAAGGACTTCTTTTTTGGGTGTTAGTTATAGAAGGTCGTGTAGGTATTCATAGAACCGTTCAACTTCAGCTTCTTCAGCGTTACTGGTTGGGGCATAGACTTGGAGTACTGTGATGTTGAATGGTTTGCCTTGGAAATGAACAGAGATCATTCTGTTGTTTTTGAGATTGCATCCAAGTACTGCATTTCAGACTCTTGTTGACCATGATGGCTACTCCATTTCTTCTGAGGGATTCCTGCCCGTAGTAGTAGATGTAATGGTCATCTGAGTTAAATTCACTCATTTCAGTACATTTTAGTTCGCTGACTCCTAGAATGTTGATGTTCACTCTTGCCATCTCTTGTTTGACCACTTCCAATTTGCCTTGATTCATGGACCTGACATTCCAGGTTCCTATGCAATATTGCTCTTTACAGCATCGGATCTTGCTTCTATCACCAGTCACATCCACAACTGGGTATTGTTTTTGCTTTGGCTCCATCCCTTTATTCTTTCTGGAGTTATTTCTCCACTGATCTCCAGTAGCATATTGGGCAGCTACTGACCTGGGGAGTTCCTCTTTCAGTATCCTATCATTTTGCCTTTTCCCACTGTTCATGGGGTTCTCATGGCAAGAATACTGAAGTGGTTTGCCATTCCCTTCTCCAGTGGACCACATTCTGTCAACCCTCTCCACCATGACCCACCTGTCTTGGGTTGCCCCATGGGCATGGCTTAGTTTCATTGAGTTAGACAAGGCTGTGGTCCTAGTGTGATTAGAGGAGAAATCAAATAACTTGGTCAAGGTGAATTGGCCAAGCAAGCAAATGGACCCTAAACCATGTTGCATCCCTTTGAGTCTATTGCTTTTGACACTAAATCATGATTCCCTTCTAATCATTTGGTCGAGACTGACACCACCCTTATGGCAGAAAGTGAAGAGGAACTAAAACGCCTCTTGATGAAAATGAGAGAGTGAAAAAGTTGGCTTAAAGCTCAACATTCAGAAAACTAAGATCATGGCATCTGGTCCCATCACTTTATGGTAGACTGATGGGGAAACAGTGGAAACAATGTCAGACTTTATTTTTTGGGGCTCCAAAATCACTGCAGATGGTGATAGCAGCCAGGAAATTGAAAGATGCTTACTCCTTGGAAGGAAAGTTATGACCAACCTTGATAGCATGTTCAAAAGCAGAGACATTACTTTGCCAACAAAGGTCCGCCTAGTCAAGGCTATGGTTTTTCCAGTGGTCATGTATGGATATGAGAGTTGGACTATGAAGAAAGCTGAGTGCTGAAGAATTGATGCTTTTGAACTGTGGTGTTGGAGAAGACTTTTGAGAGTCCCTTGGACTTCAAGGAAATCTGAACAGTCCATTCTAAAGTAGATCAGTCCTGGGTGTTCATTGGAAGGGCTGATATTGAAGCTGAAACTCCAATATTTTGGCCAAAGAGCTGACTCATTGGAAAAGACCCTGATGCTGGGACGGATTGGGGCAGGAGGAGAAGGGGATGATAGAGGAGAAGATGGTTAGATGGCATCACCGACTCAATGGACATGAGTTTGGGTAAACTCTAGGTGTTGGTGATGGACTGCTGTGGTTCATGGGGTCACAAAGAATTGGACATGACTGAGCGATTGAACTGAACTGAACTGAACCCTTAATTGAAAGCACTGTTTTTAGGAAATGAAGCAGTGGCAGTAAGAGTGGAGAAAAATAAAACGCAACAGTAGAAAACGATGTAACATATGGAGAAATAGCATGGAGGTAGTCAATCTTAAAAGGTAATAAAGAGAAGGATGACAAAAGGAAGGAGGAGTGAAGATAAGGGTTTTGTGACAGTGTCCTAGTAACTGTTTTTTAACCAGGGAAGTAAAAGTAAAACAGTGATTAAAAACGAGGAGGCCGTTTGATGTTAGTGAACTTTTAGTGGTTTGATAAAAATATGATTCAGTCAGTTCAGTTCAGTCACTCAGTCGTGTCCGACTCTTTGCGACCCCATGAGTCGCAGCACACCAGGCCTCCCTGTCCATCACCAACTCCCGGAGCTCACTCAGACTCAGGTCCATCTAGTCAATGCCATCCAGCAATCTCATCCTCTGTCATCCCCTTCTCCTCCTGCCCCCAATCCCTCCCAGCATCAGAGTCTTTTCCAATGAGTCAACTCTTTGCATGAGGTGGCCAATGATATGATTAAGGATTTGCAAAAATAACTTGCCAAAACTGAGAGAGCAGCCTAGTTTGAATAATAACCTGAAAAAAGTGCCAATCAGCAAGCTGATGAAATATTCCCAAGCAATGTTCAGCCTCTAGGGAGTCAATGGATAGAAAACAAATGTGAGATCGATTAGTATTTGCAAGCTTAAAGGGGCAGGTGTGGCTCTGTAATAAGTTGGGCAGAATTTAGATCCCAGAATAGAGTGGAGGTAAAATTATTGATTAGGCCCAAGTTGAAGAATCAAGAAGAGGAAAATTGAGTGGTGGAAAACTAGGGAAAAAAAACAATGGAATATTAATGGATTCAAGGTTTTGATCTATTTCAAAGGTATGCTTCATGTAGCAAAGTGGGACGAGTGAAATTCTAAAATGAAACGTAGTTATTCAAAAGATTATTGTTGTTGTTTACTCACTAAGTTATGTCCAGCTCTTTTGTAACCACAAGGACAGTAGCTCACCATGCTCCTCTGTCCATAGGACTTCCCAGGTAAGAATACTGGAGAGGGTTGCCATTTCCTTCTCCAGGGGATCTTCCCTACCCAGGGATTGAACCCATATATATCCATATTGGCAGGCAAATTCTTCATCACTAAGACACCAGAGAATATTCAGTTCAGTTCAGTCACTCAGTCATTGTCCAACTCTTTGTGACCCCATGGACTGCAGCAGCCAGGCTTCCCTGTCCATCACTGACTCCTGGAGTTTATTCAAACTCCTGTCCATTGAGTCAGTGATGCCATTCAACCATCTCATCTTCTGTTGTCCCCTTCTCCTCCTGCCCACAATCCCTCCCAGCATCAAGGTCTTTTCCAGTGAGTCAGCTCTTTGCATGAGGTGGCCAAAGTATTGGAGTTTCAGCTTCAACATCAGTCCTTCCAGTGAACATTCAGGACTGATCTCCTTTAGGATGGACTGGTTGGATCTCCTTGCAGTCCAAGGGACTCTCAAAAGTCTTCTCCAACACCACAGTTCAAAAGCATCAATTCTTCACCACTCAGCCTTCTTCACACTCCAACACTCACATCCATACATCACTGCTGGAAAAACAATAGCCTTGACTAGACAGACCTGTATTTGCAAAGTGATGTCTCTACTTTTTAATATCCTCTCTAGGTTGGTCATAATTTTCTTCCAAGGAATATTCCAGGGAATATTGGATGTATATAAATCCATGGAAGGAATAGGGTCCTGCTGATTCAGAGGCACAAACGGGTTCTGAGCATCAGCTATATAACATGTTGAATGTTTAGGTCCTCCCCGTGTTTATTACATACATGTATAGTATGTAACATAAACACAGAGAGCAAACATATAGAAACCAAGAGAGGACATGGGACGTGGGATGGGTTGGGAGAGATTGGGATTGACATACATACATTGTTGGTGTTTTTCAGAGGCCAAGTTGTGTCCGACTCTCATGACCCCATGGAATGCATCATGCCAGGTTTCCCTGTCCCTCACTATCTCCAAGAGTTTACCCAAGTTTATGTCCATTGCATCAATGACACCATCTAACCATCTCATCCTCTGTTGCCTTCTTCTCCTTCTGCTTTTTAATATAAAATGGATAACTAATGAAAACCTACTGTATATCACAGGGAACTCTTCTCAATGGTCTGTGGTGACCTAAATGGTAAGGAAATTCAAACAAGAGTGGAGATAAATAAATAAATAAATATATATGTAAAGCAGATTCACTTTGCTGTACAATGGAAACTAACACAACATTTTAAGGCAACTAGACTCTAATAAAATAAAAATGTATATAAATGAAATAAGTATAAATAAATAAATATATCCCCTTATCTAAGGAAATACATTCTTAGACTTCCTAAGACTTCCAGTGGATTTCTGAAACTCACATGCTTACTCACTCTGTAGTGTATGACTCATGAGACTGCATGGACTGTAATGTATCAGTCTCCTCTGTTCATGGGAGTCTCCAGGCAAGAATACTGGAGCAGGTAGCCATTCTCTTTTCCAGGGGATCTTCCCGACCTAGAGATTGAACCAGATATTCTGCATTGCAGAAAGATTCTTTGCAGTCCAGGGAAGCCCTCCTGAAAGCATGCATAGCACCAAATCCTATATTGGTATATTATGTCTTTTATCTATTGTTTAGTGGCTAAGTTGTGTCCAAAGCTTTTGGGACTCCATGAACTGTAGTTGGCCAGTTTCCTCTTTTCATGAGATTTCCCAGGCAAGAATACTGGAATGAGTTGCCATTTCCTTCTCCAGGGAATTTTTCCAACCCAGGGGTCAAACCTATGTCTTTTGTATTCTCAAGCAGATTCTTGAGTCATCCGGGAAGGCCCTGAGCCATCAGGGGAGACCATTTTACCCATATATATGTGTATACATCTATGTATGATAAAATTTAATTTATATAATTTGGGCACAGTAAGAAATTAGCAATAATAGCAATAAAGAATAGTATATTGTAATGGAATATATAGAACAATATATTGTAATAAAAATTATGTGAATGTGGTCTCTCTCAAAATATCTTATTTTTAAATTTAACGCTTTTTCTATCTTAACTAAGCATTTACATACTGCAACCATAACATTTGCATAAGCAAAAATAGCACAAATTTTCCTTCTTTACAATTTCCTGAGTAAACGATTCCTTCTTACTGTAGATCTTAGCAATCTCAGCATATGATTTGTTTTCTTTTCTAAGTCAAGACCTTTTACCTTTTCACTTAAAGGAAAGACTTACAGTTTTCTTTGGCATATCTCAATGGCCAGCATCACAACTCATGTACTGTGGGACCATTTAATAAGTAAAATAATTGGTACTCGGACATAAGGACCAGAATCCTGTGACTGTAGATATGATCACCAAGACGGCTACTGGGTGACTAATGGGTGGGATGCCCTGGACAAAAGGATGATTCACGTCCTGGGCAGGACTGTGAGAAATTTCATCATACTACTCAGAGTGGCATGCAACTTAAAACTTACGCATTGTTTTATTTTTGGAATTTTTTATTTAACATTTTTGGAACTCAGTTGACTGCAGTAACTGAAACTTCAGAAAACACACTTTGGATAAGTGAAGACTCCTGCATATGGATATACGTACTTAATCTATCTATCTATCTGTCATCTATCTACCGTTGCCATCTCTCTTTCTTTCTACTTGCTTAACATTTTAGAGTTTTGTTTTAGAACATCATTGATTTCTCATATCATGGTGAAGGAGAGTGAGTGTACATCTATAATTTATGTGTTAATCAAACAGGACTTATTAGATACAATAAAGAACTAATTTATTTTTTCCCTCCACTGTCCCTTTAAACCTTTACAGACAGGGGCATTTTTCTTCTGCAACTGGATGAAAACTTGATAAGGACACTAATCATTTCTAATTGCTATTAGATAGGGCAGCATCATTTTGTCACTTTAAGTTGCAACATAATCTCATTATTTCAGTAAATTCATGTCCACTGACATATATTAATTGACATTTTTACCTTTAGTCAGCATAATTTGCCTTCTCTTTTCTCTGCCAATTAGGGCCAGCCTCAGAAGGACTTCTAGCTACCAAAAAAAAAAAAAAAGGAATCTTCCTAGACTTCACTCTCCTAGTCATTCAATTCTACTTCTACTACTAGACATTATTTCAATCCTTCTGGAGGGGAGGGAAGATGAAAAAGGAAGCTAAGAAAGTTCCTCCATAACTGGTACTAGTACTACATGCAAGGTTCATGCATCCTTTGGCTAAAAGCTATTTAAAGCTATGGTTTCTCTTTCTTTGTGGGTTCTTTGGAGGTAACTTAGTAATTTAGTGGTATTCATGGACTACCATTCCCACGAAGGGAGCAATGAGAGCCTCGTGCTGCTTGGCCTTTAGCCTTCACCTCCAGGAACCACCTACTGTTGTAATCTTCTGGTTATAGGAGATGTCTCTTTGGAGAAGCAGCATAATGAATGACCCTCAGGAAATTGTTCCTTCTGCACGTGTCACACATAGTCTTTGGGATTCATGCACTTTGACCTCCTGTTCTCGACTGCAAGTTCAGTTACTTTGCAGATGCGATAACCTACTTGGCACAAGAATGTGTTATCTTCAGGCACGAGTCCACTCAGTGTCTCCCACTTGTGGGAATGCTTATCAAGATTTCTTAGTACATCTGCTAAAACTCTTTTCACTAGGTGTGCGTTGATTTCTCAATTGTCCCACCTCCACCCATTGCCTTTATGAGGAATAGTGAGTGTCCCGCACCAGTAATCTTACTTACAAAATCTCCACTCTCTTGACCCTGAAACTACCCCCACTAGAATGATATTTTATTATCTTTGATCTGAGTAAGAAGTTTCTAAGTAAGGAGACCCATTGTTGTGTAATTAGAGTTTCACTGAAAATTTATAGTTTAGTGAATCATAAATCACATTTTTATGAGTTTACTTCTATAATCAATACTTCAGTTGAAAGGTTAGCATGCTTCTTTTTTGAGGTTAATTTGTACTTTTATTTATAATTAACTACAGTGGGCTATAAAATTTTTGATCTAAAAAAATACATTTTACATCACAATCCAACAAACACACACACACGTATATCATATATATACATATATGAAAGTGAAACAAAAGTTTTGCCAAAAACATCTACCCTGAATTTTAAATTTTTAAGACTTTTTGTTAAAACAGTTTTAGGTTTACCACAAAATTGACAAGGTTCAGAAAGTCCCCATAGCCCCCTTTCCCTCACATGTATAACCATTATCAACAGTGGTACTTTTCTTTTTTAGACCAAGGAGTAACCAAGGATTATAGTAAAATCTAGGGGTTTTCCAGCAGTCATGTATGGATGAGAGAGTTGGACCATAAAGACTGAGTGTCAAAGAATTGATGCTTTGAACTGTGCTGTTGGAAAAGACTCTTAAGAGTCCCTTGGACTACAAGGAGATCAAACTAGTCAATCCTGAAGGAACTCAATTCTGAATATTCATTGGAAGGACTGACGCTGAAGCTGAAGTTCCCGTATTTGGCCACCTGATGCGAACTGCAAACTCATTAGAAAAGACCTTGATGCTGGGAAAGATTGAAGGCAGGAGGAGAAGGGGATGACAGAGGACAAGATATTTGGATGGTATCACTGACTCAATGGACATGAGTTTGAGCAAGCTCTAGGAGATGGCAAAGGACAGAGAAGCCTGGCAAGCTGCAGTTCATGGGGTCTCAGAGTCAGACACGACTGAGCGACTGAAATGAAATAACTGAAGATGAACTGGGAACCTTGGTAATTACGAAGTGTTAATGTGTTACTCCTTTCTTATTGTCCAGTCCCTCAGTTATGTTCAACTTTTTGGAAAACAAGATTTAACTATACAGACCTTTGTTGGCAAAATAACGTCTCTGCTTTTTAATATGCTGTCTAGGTTGGTCATAACTTTTCTTCCAAGGAGCAAGCGTCTTTTAATTTCATGGCTGTAATCACCATCTGCAGTGATTTTGGAGCCCAAGAAAATAAAGTCTCTCACTGCTTCCATTGTTTCTCCATCTATTTGCCACGAAGAGATGGGATCAGATGCCATGATCTTAGTTTATTCAATGTTAAGTTTTAAGACAGCTTTTTCACTCTCCTCTTTCACTTTCATCAAGAAGCTTTTAAGTTCTTCACTTTCTGCCATAAGGGTGGTGTCATCTGCATATCTGAGGTTACTGATATTTCTCCCAGCAATCTTGATTCCAGCTTATTGCTTATTCCAGCCCAGCATTTCTCATGATGTACTCTCCATATAAAGGTTAAATAAGCAGGGTAACAATATACAGCCTTGATGTACTCCTTTCCCAATTTGGAACCAGTCTGTTGTTCCATGTCCATTTCTAACTGCTGCTTCCTGGCCTGCATACAGGCTTCTCAAGAGGCAGGTCAGGTGGTCTGGTATTCCCATCTCTTTCAGAATTTTCCATAGTTTATTGTGATCCACAGTCAAAGGTTTTACTGTAGTTAATGAAGCAGAAGTAGATGTTTTTCTGGTATTCACTTGATTTTTGTATAATCCAATGCATTTCGACAATTTGATCTCTGGTTCCTCTGGCTTTCCTAAATGTAGCTTGAATGTCTGAAAGTTCTCAATTCATGTACTGTTGAAGCTTAGCTTGGAGAATTCTCAATATTACTTTGCTAGTGTGTGAGATGAGTGCAATTGTGCAGTAGTTTGAAGATTCTTTGGTGTTGCTTTTTTGGAATTGAAAGGAAAATTAATCTTTTCCAGTCCTTTGGCCACTGCTGAGTTTTCCAAATTTGCTGGCATATTGAGTTCAGCATTTTCACAGCATCATCTTTCAGGATATGAAATAGCTCAACTGGAATTCCATCACCTCCACTAGCTTTGTTCATAGTGATGTTTCCTAAGGCCCACTTGACTTCATACTGCAGGATGTCTGGCTCTAGGTGAGTGACCACACCATTGTGGTTATCTGGGTCATTAAAATCTTTTTTGTACAGTTCATCTGCATATTCTTGCCACTTCTTCTTATCTTCTGTTAAGTCCATACCATTTCTGTCCTTTATTTTGCCCGTCTTTGTATGAAATATTCCCTTGGTATCTCTAATTTAAGATATAAGATTAAGAGTTTGAAAACTTGAGAAATAAAGTCAAGCTCTTTCATTTCCAATACTGTGCTCTTTCCTCCCTCCCATACTGTTCTCTGAAAAAGAGGTATTCTTATAGGCACCAGCCTAAACATAACTGATCTCCAAGCTGGTAGTATTTCAATCACAGGCTTAGTGTAACTCAATAGGGACAGTTTTTTGCAGGACTTCTGGCAGTTGATATTGGGGAGATTATCAATTATAAATTAAAAAATTTTTCATGGATATGTCTGTATGTGTTGAGACATATGATGAATAAGGAGATCCTAATGCCAAACAAAATGTACAGGGATTTGACTCTACAACTGGTTTTAGTTTTATTGCATTAGTGGACATTTACCTTTTTTCTCTCCTGCAGAACAAGATATTATCACATCAATAAATAGTTCTCCTTTTTTAAGTGTTACTTTTTGTGGGTATTCTTGGGATGAAAACCCTTTCACTTCCTATAAGTCAAGAAGACTTTCAGAACTGTGCAAGACTAAAAAGAATAACAGTGTATATTTAAAGAATATGAAATGGAAGACACTGTCTCCACAAACATTTATGATATTTCAAACAAGTTGAGAGGTGTGACATTTACTCCATGAATTCTTTGAATGCCAGATTCATTGGCTTCAGCAGCTCAGTCTTCCTATTCTGCCCATAATGTACAGCTACATTCAGTCTAAAACCCTTCATCCAATGTTCTCTGAAATCTAGGTTTAATTTATGTCCTTTTCCACAGCCATTTTTCTCTTCTGAATTGCTTTTTAAATAAGAAATATTTCCCATTTATTTCCTTAAATGCAAAATGAAGAACTATCTGGAAAAACAACCAACCTGGGAATTGTTTTACAAGTATGCACTAACCTTCCATTGGTCCTTCAGGATATGTGGGAATTATAAACTTGACATGTTTATATCTCTATGAAAACTAAATTTTTAAAAGGGCATAATGTATCCAATCTTACATGAGAAATTACATTTTTATAGATCGTCCCTGGATAAAGAAACACTGTATAAAGTTTGCTCTAGTCTGCAATTGTATTTTTCAGTTCAGTTCAGTCTCTCAATCGTGTCCAACTCTTTGCAACCCAATGAATTGCAGCACATCAAGCCTCCCTGTCCATCATCAACTCCCGGAGTTCACTCAGATTCACATCCATTGAGTCAGTGATGCCATCCAGCCATCTCATCCTCTGTCATCCCCTTCTCCTCCTGCCCCCAATCCCTCCCAGCATCAGAATCTTTTCCCATGAGTCAACTCTTCACAGGAGGTGGCCAAAGTACTGGAGTTTCAGCTTTAGCATCATTGCTTCCAAAGAAATCGCAGGGTTGATCTCCCTCAGAATGGACTGGTTGGATTTCCTTGCAGTCCAAGGGATTCTCAGGAGTCTTCTCCAACACCACAGTTCAAAAGCATCAATTCCTCAGTGCTCAGTTTTCTTCACAGTCCAACTCTCACATCCATACATGACCACAGGAAAAACCATAGCCTTGACTAGACAGACCTTTGTGGGCAAAGTAATGTCTCTGCTATTAATATGCTATCTAGGATGGTCATAACTTTTCCTCCAAGGAGTTAGCGTCTTTTAATTTCATGGCTGCACTCACCATCTGCAGTGATTTTGGAGCCCCCAAAAATAAAGTCTGACACTGTTTCCTCTGTTTCCCCATCTATTTCCCATGAAGCGATGGGACAAGATGCCATGATCTTCATTTTTCATTCTCCACTTTCACTTTCATCAAGAGGCTTAGTTCCTCTTCACTTTCTGCCATAAGGGTGGTGTCATCTGCATATCTGAGGTTATTGATATTTCTCCCGGCAATCTTGATTCCAGCTTGTGCTTCTTCCAGCTCAGCATTTCTCATGATGTACTCTCCATATAAGTTACCTAGTTGCAATTAAAGGGGCTTTGGTCTTTCCTTTTTATTATTTCCTCCTTTTTGATAATTTTAAAGACTGTATTATTTTAATGAGGCAAATTCATTGTAAATTTTATGCTTAATATTTGGGGAATATTGATGTCATTTTGTAACAGTGTCCTAAGAGTTCACCATTTAATAGAAGAATTTAGAAACTTAGATGTTATAAGAGATGGTTTTAAGAAACAAACCAGAGCAAACTCTTCAATAATAGCTTAAAAATATATTATTGAATGAGTTTTACATACTCAAAATTTTATCCCTTGGAATCTATCTTATAGTGATTAGAACAATTCTATGAAAGGATACTGGAGAAGGAAATGGCATCCCACTCCAGTGTTCTTGCCTGGAGAATTCCAGGGATGGAGGAGCCTGGTGGGCTACATGTGGAAGAATTTTTATTATAGTATTGTTCATTGCAAAAAAATAAAATAAAATAAAATAAATGGTCACTCATTTGAAAGAGAAAAGTTGAAAAAACTATAGTGCATTCATACTGTGAAGCCATTTATAAAGAATTAATTACAATTATAGCAATTGAATAGAGGCATATCTATAACAGAATTTTGAATGATAAAGGCAATTTTCATGAAAAGTTGAGTTTGTCAATTGAGTTTGGCAAATTGAGTTCAGTTTTTTAAGTAAAAATAAGACACATTTTTTTTTTTCCACCAAGAACTTTACTGTTTTACTCCACTACCTTCTGCCATTTTCAGACAACTTCATAATTCCATCTTTGCAAAACCTTTTGTCTTTTTTGAGCAAAGAACTGTTCCAGGTGTCTTTTACAGTCTTCCAGAAAATTGAATTTTTTTTTCCATTAAGAGAATTTTGTAAAATCTAAATAAATGGAAATCCCAAGGTGCAATGTCTGGTAAATGATGGATGAATCAGAACTTATAGCCTAACTCTAACAGTTTTTGCCCAATCATCAAAGAAACATGTTGATCTTTCATTATCATGATGGAAAATTATTCATTTTCTGTTGACTAATTCTGGATGCTTTTTGTGGAGTGTTGCCTTAGGTTGATCTAATTGGGAGCAGTTTTTGTTGTTATTTAGTCACTAAGTTGTGTCTGACTCTTTTTGAGACCCCATGGACTATAGCCCACCAGGTTGCTCTGTTCATGGTATTTCCCAGGTAAGACTACTGCAGTGGGTTGCCATTTCCATTTCCAGGGGATCTTCCCAACCCATGGATTGAAACCATGTCTCCTGCACTGGCATGTGGATTCTTTACCACCCCTGAGCCACCAGGAATGCCCAACTGGGAGCAGTATTTGCTGGAATTAATTGTTTGGTTTTCCAGGAAAACTCAGAGGACTCCCTTCCAATCCCACCATATACACACATCACCTTCTTTGGGTGAAGACTGGCCTTTGGGGTAGTTGGTGGTGGTTCATTTTGCTTGTCCCAGGATGTCGTCCACTCCACATTATTTTACAGAATGTACTTTTCATCATCGTCACAGTTTGTTTTAAAAACAGAACATTTGTTAACATATAGGGATAGAATCATATTCAGAAATACAGTCAAGAAGATTTTTTTCTCTTAACTTATGTTGAATCCAAACACAAAGCAATTAACATATCCAAGGTGGTGCAAATATTTTTCAAAGCTTGATTTGGATATTTTGAGTTGGCTATCTCCCATGTGTATAATGTTGATCACCCTCAATTAATGTCTTGATTTGATCACTAGAACCTCAACTGGTCTACTTGATTGCAGAGCATCATCCACCAAGAAATCTCTATCATGAAACTTCACAAACCACTTTTGACCCATTCTATCTGTCACAGCACCTTCTCTATACATTGCACAAAACTTTTTTTTTTTTTTTTGCATTTCAGTTGCATTTTTATCTTTGTTGAAATAATGAAGCATAATATGCTGAAAATATTGCTTTTTTTTCTTCCGTCTTTAATATTAAAATTGCTACTAAAAATTCACCAATTTTGATCATTTTTTTTTTTTCAAATGCACACCAATATGACAGCTGTTGCAATGCAATCTAACCAAATTGTTTTGAATGAAGTTAAAGACAACTAAGCCTGACCAGAGTCATCTTATGGAAAAAAACAAATGCACATTTTGGCCAACCCAGTAATTTTATTTTGGCTCAATAACTAAAAACGTCTTTTTTAATATGTTCTTTGGGCTTTGAGAGAAAGAAAAAAGCTGTTTGAAGATGCTAAAATAGAAATAGAAGTGTGCTTGAAAGAGCATTTATGTAGTATATAATTAATCATTTTCCTTGTCAAGTAACATTTCTCAGTTTGGTTTCTACACAATTATTTGCTATATCTTTTTGTCACACCTGGTTTGGATTAGAGAGTAGTCATTAGTAATTTCATGATGATCCTTCTGAGTGTGATAGTGTAATCTTCTAATGCAGAGATATTGCAATTCTCTTTGCTTTGAAGTCTGCTTAGTTTGATGCAAATAGCTAGTTCAGCTTTCTTTTGATTATTGCTTTCATATGCATGATGTACCATTTTTCATATGATAATCTGTCTTTGAATTGATATGTTTAACCATTTATATTTAATATAATTGTTAAAATGTTTAGATTTAAACCTACCATTATATTATTTATTTTCTGCATACTCCATTTGTTCATTTTTATTGTCATTTGAGCTTTATTTTCTTATTTATTTTAACATTGTGTTTTTAACTGTATCTTTTATTTTATTTTTTGGTCTTTTCAGTGCTTGCTCTGAAGTTATAATATACATACTTAGCTTTTGATACTCAATTACAATCAATATTTTACCACTTTACATGGAGTGCAGAATGTTAACCATCATCAAGAGCCCTTTAATCTGCTGCATTTATTTTGAATTATCTTATGTATTATATATTCATACAATGGAAATCCCATAACAATGTCAATTTCTTTCATTTTAAAATACATTTCAAAAGTCAAGGGGAAGATATTTGTTTTTCACATTCACTCAGTATTAATCATTGCTCTTGCTTTTCTTTTATTACTGATGTTCCAGATTTCCCTCTAGTATGATTTCACTTCTGCTTAAGAATTGTCCTTCAATAATTCTCTGAGTGGATCACTGAAATCAGTTAATTTTCTTACTTTATAAAAATGTGTCTTTGTTTGACCTTCATTCCTCAATGATATTTTCACAAGATATAAAATTCTGAGTTGAATGTCTTTTCTTTCAGCATTTAAAGATACTGTTATATTTCCTTGGGCCACTATATTTTCTGGTGAGAAACTGGATGCCTTTCAATTCTCTATTGTGTAGAATATAATCCAAAATTACTCACTGTATGAAAAACCAGGAAAATCTCAGTTTGGTTGAGAAAACAATGATTGAATTATGTCCTTTATTGTACAAAATCTAGATAAGAAGCAAAGAAACAAAAAATGATTTAAACAGAGTTCTTAGGGTGATGGAATGGAATGCATCTTTTCAGATATTTCAGAAAAGAATTCACAAATATATAAACAAAGTAGTGACTAATGGTGTGAGTGAGTGTGAGATTTCCCATATAGTGATAAAGTAGTCATCCTTTATAAATAGAATAACTCTTTTCTGCTTGAACATTTTTTCATTCTATTAAATTAACTGGAAAGTTTACATTCTAAGATCTATGTGTGATTACTTTTCATCAGAAAGTTGCCAACTATCCAAATTAGCTAGAATCTAGTCAAGATTATGGTTTTTCCAGTAGTCATGTATGGATGTGAGAGCTGGACTATAAAGGAAGCTGAGCACAGAAGAATTGATGCTTTTGAACTGTGGTGCTGAAAACTCTTGAGAGTCCCTTGGAGTGCAAGGAGATCCAACCAGTCCATCCTAAAGGAGATCAGTCCTGAATGTTCACTGGAAGGACTGATGTTGAAGCTGAAACTCCAATACTTTGGCCACCTCATGTGAAGAGCTGACTCATTGGAAAAGACCCTGATGCTGGGAAAGACTGAGGGCAGGAGGAGAAGGGGACGACAGAGGATGAGATGGCTGGATGGCATCACTGATTCAATGGACATGGGCTTGAGTGGACTCCAGGAGCTGGTGATAGACAGGGAGGCCTGGCTGCTGCAGTCCATGGGGTCGCAAAGAGTCGGACATGACTGAGTGCCTGAACTGAACTGAATGATCACATGATGTTCTGATAATCAAGCCATCATTTTTATTGGTCATTGGCAAAGATTCTTATTTCACCTATCTATCTATCTATCTATTTATCTATATATTTCTATAAGAAAATCAAAATACTTTTCAGAAATGTAAAAATATTTTCTCTGTTACTCTAAGTTTTAAAACAAAATATGAAGAAAAACCCATATGATATATTATAAAAATAGAATTTTAAAGTTTGAAGTACATTAAAGTTTATTAAATTTTGTCAACTCCTTTGGTGATAAACAAATGGGATCCAGAGTGAATAAGCAGTATGTCCAGAATGGTACAGTAATTTAATAAGAGAGTCAGACTAGAACTCTGTTGTGTTTTTTTTTTCTTTATAGTATTAGCTCAGTAGAGTATTTCAAGGGTATCAGAAGAGGAATATTTCATCAGCATACAGACTAAAACTTAGCATCTGATAGATATGAAATTAATTTTTTAAAATGGCCCACTTTTACAATAACTGCAGTTGCTGCATTTTGTAAATACTAGACATTGTAAATAAAGAGAGCAGGGCATAATGGAAAAAACATATATTTGGGCCCACACCTCTGAGTTCAAAACAATTTTCTGTCTCAATAAATAAGATATTTTTTGTGAACTTTTACAAAAAGGGTAAATTAAACTTCTTCAAATGAAGAAGTGAGTTTGGAAGCTAGTGGTATGTGTATATGTACTTAGTATATGTATTTAGTGGTATATGTATTTAGTAACTATTTGTTCTCTACCTTTTTTTTGGCTGCAATATCATATAATGAGATGCTATTGCAATTTAATAATCATGTAGTCTAATTAGCCAGCTATATAAAAGAATTACAAATATCTACACAAAAATGAAATGACTTATGTTTTATCCAAAATTCACATGTTACTACCAATGTTCATAGCATTTACCACTTTTTCTGTTATCATATCCTAAAAACTGATAAGCTGGTGTACCAAGTATTAAGACTGATGACACAGAATAACCATGATTTCCAGGCATTATCTCCAAAGGCGTGTCTTCATTAAGCAGGATGTGGAAATGTTTACTTTAAGGTGAGAAGAAGGTCTTAAAACAATAAAGCAGAAATAGGAAAAGCTAAAATTCCTGACGCAGCTCTTGGGAAGGGGATGGTAAGATCTGAGTGTGAAATCGGAAGGATCAGGTGAATCCACTGACTTCTCATGTGTGAGAAAATGTGCCTCACCAGATTCTCTTGCTGATTCACACATTCTGGATTAACAATATTTTTCCAATTCTGTGCACCGCACCAAAAGAAATAGAGTAGTACAGATGGATGAAATCTGCAACTACTCAATGATGTGTTGTGATGATTGAAATGTATTTTCCCATTAGTCTGCTCTTTAGGGTCCAAGAGGAAAGTGCATGCTTTATTGTACACAGCCAATATACCTCTAGGCCTTCAGCAAGTGAAGGGAAAGAAGAGGAGGGGAGGAGATAGGAAACCCAGAAAACAGGGCTCCACTATCTGGGGATAAAGGAAGGACCAGGTCAAGCAGAGGAAGCCTGCCTTTGCTTCAGGACGTAGCTACAACTGCAAGATAGGAATTTGCTCATCGACATTCGTTTTCTGATCCCATTCAGCTTCTCACACATTCTAAGAGCAGGAAAGCAGGCAGGTGGTGTGCGTTCTTCTCTTGCTCCATCTTTGCTAATGGAGCACTAAGGCCTATTTACAATCAGGGCATGCATGCTCAGTCACTTCAGTCATGTTCCCCTCTTTGCAGCCCAATGGACTCTAGACTGCCTGGCTCCTCTGTCCATGGGATTCTTCAGGCAAGAATACTGGAATGGATTGCCATGCCCTCCTCCAGGAGATCATCCGGACCCAGGGATTGAACCCGTGTCTCCTGCATTGCATGTGAGTTCTTTACCACTGAGCCACCAAGGAAGCCCCATTTACTACCTGAAGTTCATAAAAATCTGATCAGTATTCTTTCCACCTATGGGATTTCAGGGACATTGAGAAGACAAGGCTTGTCTTAGGCAAATCTATTGTATAGAATGCAACTCCTGGGATGGAAAGCGTCTTGCTAAAATTTCTTGCCCTGTCTCTGTTATGTCCGTTCCTCTGGCAGAGGCCATATGCCTCAAACCCAACTACATCTCTTTCTCCTAACCACTTAGACATGAAAAATAGTTCTTTCACTGATCCTGTTGATCTCTTTTGGATATTTGTCTAAGTGTGATCATGTTCAGGAAGTCCTTATACATAACATAACCACGAGGCTGAGGACACTCTTCGTAGAAATATACCTTACATTTAATGTATGTCTTTCTTTCCATGCATGCCAAAGAATCTTGAAATTTTGGACTTGCTACACTCACCACCTAACCTGTGCTTAGAAACCCATGTGCAAAATCTCATAATGAATTGTAATGCAGATGTTCTATCCCTGCCAGTTTATAAGTAAAAATAAAGTAACATTTTTACCAAAATACAACAGATTTAACCCTCCTTTTATTCCTTAAACAGAAATTCCAGATTTTCCCACATGGTCTTCTACCAAATATTGAACAAAATGTGCCCACCCAAACTATTTGTCCTGGTTGGCGATCCATCTTTCCTTAATTCATGCTTACTCTCACTTATTAGAGAACAAGGAAGATTGTGTCTGAGGCAAATATTTCACGTGTTCAGACAACAACTGATATCAAGCCTTTGGCTGGAACAAAATTTGCAATAAGCTCTCCTTTCAGGGACAGAAGAGGAGTCCAGATCCCCAGTTCTTCTCAGACTTTTTCCTTCAACTGTCTGATTACCACCCAAAGCACACTTCTGTACCCTGTTAGAAATCTCTCTCTGAGTAGTGTGACTACATGTTCTTTTTTGCTCAGGAAAGCCTCCATGTACTTCTGTTGAAATATACCAAATGTAAGGTATATTTCTACATGTGCTCTCAAAAGTGTCTCTGTAAGTATGATGTTATGTTGATGTGCTATGTCGTGTCTGACTCTTTTGCCACCCCATGGATTGTAGCCCGCCAGGCTCCATGGGCTTTGCCAAGCAAGAATACTGGTGTGGGTTGTGATTTCCTTCTCCAGGGGATCTTCCCAATCCAGAGACTGAACCCGTGTCTCCTGCACTGGCAGGTGGAATCTTCACCACTGAACCACCAGGGAAGCCCCACAATAAATTACAGCTCAGAGATTAAAGTCTCTGGAAATCCACATGGAAGCAAGAAGACTAGCATCCAGGCACTGTTTACCCATTCCTGTCCAAGTTGCTTTTATCCTCTGCTTTGGCTTGTCCATCCAAAAGATATCAACTACTCTCCATATTCCAAACCTGCAGTAAAATATCTGATTCATTAATGATAATCCCTCTGGTTGTATCTAGGTTTAAAATGGTTTTTTTTTTTTTTTTTCCCCCTCAAATCAGTAATGTCTTTCTTCAAAGGGCCCATGGATAAAACACACTTGTTCTAAAATATGCAACATTTTCGCCAAAATAAATTATAGTACAGGTTCCACTCTGACCCCAGAACCACGGTCACTTCAAAAAGCTTGTTCTAGAAGATGACACACTGTAGTCTTTTCCTATATCATGGCTGCAGTAAAAGCCTTTAATTTCTCAAAATTTGTTTCAATACATTAGAATTTCCATATGTATATATATGTTGTTGTTTATTCACTAAGTTGTAGCTGACTCTTTGAAATTCCATGGACTATAGCCTGCCAGGCTCCTTTATCCATGGGATTTCCCAGGCAAGAATACTAGAGTGAGTTGCCATTCCCTTCTCCAGGGTATCTTCCTGAGCCAGGGATCAAACCTGCATCTTTTGCATCAGCTGGCAGATTCTTTACTGCTGAGCCAGAGTGTAGATTCTGGGTTAGCCAAAAAGTTTGTTAAGGTTTTCCATAAAATGTTATGTTTTTTGCCAACTCGATGCATATATTTGTTGTAGGAGCCTCCTTTAACTTTCTATGTACTCATGTGTGTCAATAGATACATAGGAAGGAATGTGGCTCAGCTCCACTTAAAAATCATTCAGTTTTCAAAATTTAGTGTATGTTAAGAGGAGAAAGGCTACTACCAAAATACTTTCTTGTCCAACACATGGTTGTTTCAATTAAAAATATAGAAAGAGGTATAGTTATGAGAAAACTTAAACCAGTCTATATCTGGAAATAGCATAGGTCTCCTCCTATAAGCTTCATGAAAGGAGATAACAGTCATTGCAAATTATCATTAAAAGGATCTCAGGTACTTTCCTGGTGGTCCAGTGGTTAAGAATCTGCATTTCCAATTCAGGGGGCATGAGTTCAATCCCTGATCCAGGAAATAAGATCCCACATGCCACACAACCTATAAATAAATAAGAAGGATCTCAGAAGAAAAACTAACCACATTAAGGGCCAAAGTCTTTATGCCCCTTTTGCTCCATTCCAGTTCCCCACTCTGATTAGAAACCTCTTGGCACTCTTGTCTGAGGAGAAATGATATTAGAGGTGTTGTATCCTGCCCTTGTGGCTCAGCTGGTAAGGAAACTGCCTGCAGTGCTGGAGACCTGGGTTCGATCCCTGGGTTTGGATGCCCTGGAGAAGGGCATGGCAACCCACTCCAGTATCCTTGTCTGGAGAATTCCATGGACTGTATAATTCACTGGGTCACAAAGAATCGGACACAACTTTCAATTCACATCCTGCCCCTCTGTTGGTAATCTTCCTTTTCCTGACACCCCCCAACCCCATTTCTAGAAAATAGCAACAGTAAACAGTCAACAGGCTCAAAATAGGATTCACACTCCTGTTAGTATCTCACAATCTTTATTCTCCTACCAGTTGTAGTCGAATACACAGCCCCTGAATTACACTTCTATTCTGACTTATCTTAAATGTGGCTCATATATAAATACTGGATGCCTTTCTTAATATGCACAAGGATTAAAAAAAATACTTTTTAATTGAAATTAATTTTTGTTTTGTGATATTATTGGCATAAGAAACAATGTGAGAGATTTTTCTGTTTTTGTTATAACGTGGGAGTATTTTCTGTTTGGCCAATTGGAAAGGCGAGAATACTGGGATTGGGCTGCCTTGGTAAGAGTCCAAGGGTTTCAGAGTCCCTTAGGAGGAAATTAAAAAAGAAGAAGAAAAAAAAAAAAAAACTCTCATACATACTCTTAGAAATACTCTAATAGTTTCAGTACCTATAGTCCTTTATTTTTTTCTTCTTTCAAGATTTGATTACCCTGAAGTCAGGTGACAGAAATGGTATGAACCTAACAGAAGCAGAAGATATTAAGAACAGGTGGCAAGAATACATGGAAGAACTGTACAAAACAGATCTTCACGACACAGATAATCATGATGATGTGATCACTAATCTAGAGCCAGACATCTTGGAATGTGAAGTCAAGTGGGCCTTAGCAAGCATCACTACAAACAAAGCTAGTGGAGGTGATGGAATTCCAGTGGAGCTATTTCAAATCTTAAAGATGATGCTGTGAAAGTGCTGCAGACTCAATATACCAGCAAATTTGGAAAACTCAGCAGTGGCCACAGGACTGGAAAAGGTTTTCATTCCAATTCCAAAGAAAGGCAATGCAAAAGAATGCTCAGACTAACACACAATTGCACTCATCTCACATGCTAGCAAAGTAATGCTCAAAATTCTCCAAGTCAGGCTTCAGCAATACGTGAACCGTGAACTCCCTGATGTTCCAGCTGGTTTTAGAAAAGGCAGAGGAACCAGAGATCAAATTGCCAAAATCCGCTGGATCATGGAAAAAGCAAGAGAGTTCCAGAAAAATATCTATTTCTGCTTTCTTGACTATGCCAACACCTTTGACTGTGTGGATCACAATAAACTGTGGAAAATTCTGAAAGAGATGGGAATACCAGACCATCTGACCTGCCTCTTGAGAAATCTGCATGCAGGTCAGGAAGCAAGAGTTAGAACTGGACATGGAACAACAGACTGGTTCCAAATAGGAAAAGAAGTACCTCAAGGCTGTATATTGTCACCCTGCTTATTTAACTTCTATGCAGAGTACATCATGAGAAACGCTGGACGGGAAGAAACGCAAGCTGGAATCAAGATTGCTGGGAGAAATATCAATAACCTCAGATATGCAGATGACACCACCCTTATGGCAGAAAGTGAAGAGGATCTAAAAAGCCAGTTGATGAAAGTGAAAGAGGAGAGTGAAAAAGTTGGCTTAAAGCTCAACATTCAGGAAATGAAGATCATGGCTTCCGGTCCCATCACTTCATGGAAAATAGATGGGGAAACAGTAGAAACAGTGTCAGACTTTATTTTTGGGGGCTCCAAAATCACTGCAGATGATGACTGCAGCCATGAAATTAAAAGATGCTTACTCCTTGGAAGAAAAGTTATGACCAACTTAGACAGTATATTCAAAAGCAGAGACATTACTTTGCCAGCTAAGGTCCATCTAGTCAAGGTTATGGTTTTTCCTATGGTCATGTATGGATGTGAGAGTTGGACTGTAAAGAAGGCTGAGTGCCGAAGAATTGATGCTTTTGAACTGTGGTGTTGGAGAAGACTCTTGAGAGTCCCTTGGACTGCAAGGAGACCCAACCAGTCCATTCTGAAGGAGATCAACCCTGGGATTTCTTTGGAAGGAATGATGCTAAAGCTGAAGCTCCAGCACTTTGGCTACCTCATGCGAAGAGTTGACTCAATGGAAAAGACTGTGATGCTGGGAGGGATTGGGGGCAGGAGGAGAAGGGGACGATCGAGGATCAGATGGCTGGATGGCATCACGGACTCGATGGACGTGAGTCTGAGTGAACTCCAAGAGATGGTGATGAACAGGGAGGCCTGGTGTGCTGCAATTCGTGGGGTCTCAAAGAGTCGGACATGACTGAGCGACTGAACTGAACTGAACTGAACTGAAGTCAGGTGATGAGATTCAAAATGAATCCAGCACAGAGTTTACACCCACTGTGCCAATAAAATCATTCAAAAGTCCCTTTTGGTAAGCTGCAAACATGAACACAGTCATTTGCTCTTTTCAGTTTCCATTCCGCATGCAATATGACTTAAGCTTTTACTCTCAAGAATTGGAGTCTATTGTCCCTCGCTTGACCTTTTGAGTTGCTTTGGCCAATGCAATGAAATAGAAAGATATTAACATGAAGTTCCCAAATCTAGGTTTTGAGACACCTTCAACAATCCCACCCTTTCTCCTGGGATTTATCTGTCTTCCTCCAGTAAACAAGCCTGGGCTAATCCAATGAAGGATCAGATTTCATGTGACTCCTAATCAAACTAGTCTTCTGTTTACCCGGAAATACTACAGCCACTTCGATGAGCCAGTAGAGATCAGTCGAGCCACCACCTTGAACCCGGTCCCTATTGCTGACACATAGAATTATCAACTGTATAAATGGTGTTGCTTTAAGCCACTATGTTGTGTAATAAACTGGTCTTCAGTATAAAGTAACTCAATGTATATTTTATAATCCATAAGGTAGATTTCACAAATGTTAACATTACAGTCAAATCTTTTACAATTTTCTCTAAGCCTCCATTTCAGTCTCAGACCTGCTACTTCTCGTCAGACAATCCAGTCTCAATTCTTATGCTGTACAAATTTTCTTAATCAATTAATACTTTCTGTGACTCTGTATTTCCTTTTTTTTTTGTATAAGCTATGCTCTCTTTATGGTCTCACCTATCCGTTCTCCTTGTGAACTCAGACTTTTTCTCCATAGTTCTAGTATTCAGTTCAGTTCAGTTGCTCAGTCGTGTCTGACTCTTTGCGACCCCATGAATCGCAGCATGCCAGGCCTCCCTGTCCATCACCAACTCCCAGAGTTCACTCAAACTCATGCCCATCGAGTTGGTGATGCCATCCAGGCATCTCATCCCCTGTCGTCCCCTTCTCCTCCTGCCCCCAATCCCTCCCAGCATCAGGGTCTTTTCCAATGAGTCAACTCTTCCCATGAGGTGGCCAAAGTACTGGAGTTTCAGCTTTAGCGTCATTCCTTCCAATGAACACCTAGGACTGATTTCCTTTATAATGGACTGGTTGTATCTCCTTGCAGTCCAACGGACTTTCCAGAGTCTTCTCCAACACCACAGTTCAAAAGCATCAATTCTTCTGCACTCAGCTTTCTTCACAGTCCAGCTCTCACACTGGAAAAGCCATCCATAACGATTTTGTAGACTTTCCCAAAAGAATGTAAGTAATATCTGACTTTCTGATTCCATATTTTCTATATAACATTAATCATCTACATTTACCACTGAACACTGTGTTGTTTATATCTCTTATCCCTAGCATCATGGTAGACAAAGCTGCAGTATATTCATTATCCTTGGTGCTATTGTTTAGTCACCTGAGTTGTGTCTGACTCTTTTTTGACCCCATGAACTGTAGACTGGCAGGCTCTTCTGTCCATAGGATTTCTCACTCAAGAATACTGGAATGGGTTGCCATTTCCTTCTCCAAAGGATCTTTTTGACCTAGGGATAGAACCTGAGTCTTCTGCATTGACAGGTGGATTCTTTACCACTGAGCCACTGGGGCAGCCCACATTCATTATTACTTACCAAAATTTCTCCTTGTGCTACAATCCCGACTCCATAGGAGGGATACACTTCTCTACTGTAACTGGTACCAGTGTATTCTAACTGAGGTCTCAATGAGCATCTGGCTTCCCCACATGTTTGGAAGCTTCCAACCACACCTACTGGGTTCATTCTGGGCTTCCCTCGTTGCTCTGTTGGTAAAGAATCCACCAGCAATGCAGCAGACCCTGGTTCAATTGATTGCTGGGTCGGGAAGATCCACTGGAGAAGAGATAGGCTACCCACTCCAGTATTCTTGGCCTTCCCTTGTAGCTCAGCTGGTAAAGAATATGCCCACGATGCGAGAGACCATGGGTTTAATCCCTGGGTTGGGAAGATCCCCTGGAAAAAGGAATGGCTATCCACTCCAGTATTCTGGCCTGGAGAATTCCATGGACTGTATAGTGGGGTCGGAAAGAGTCAGGACACGACTGAGCGACTTTCACTTTCAAGTGGACTTCTAGTGTCAAAATAGAGAAAGCAAAAAGGCGGAGAGCCTCTCAAGCTTACCTGCTAACATGGGAGCAAGACATTAATATAAGATATTTTTTTCTCATTTACATTGTTACATAAAATTGAGCAAAGTTCCCTGTGCTACATAGTAGGACTTTTCTGGTTATCCATTTTAAATACAGCAGTGTTTGAAAAAGAATAGATACATATTATGCATAACCGAATCATTTTGCTGTATACCTGAAGCTAAGACAACATTGTTAACTATATGCCAATACAAAATAAAATTTAAGAAGAGAATAAATCGTGAGAGGGCGAGAGCAAAAGAGACATCAATATCAGGTATTTGGTTCCACAGTATTATAACATTGGCTAACTAAGATAATAATAGCAGAGGCATTGAATTAAGACCTAGGAGGTTTTGGTTGGAAATAAATTACGGTTGCTTTAAACAACTGTTAAACAGTGTATAAGTCATAAGCTCTTTAAACTTAAATACATTTTCATCCATTTTTAGCAGAGATTTTGTTGTTTGATCACATCTAGCTTGATTAAAAGTTATTTGTTAATAAACTGATTTTTTTTTTCATGGTTTAAATGGACACTAAGTATTCTCAAATGTTAAACTTATATCCCTAGACACACAAAGCCAGAGATTGAACGAAAGAATACAATACATTTAAAAAGGAGTGGTATTGCATCCCCTGTTACACCAATTTCTAAAATATCTATGTTCAAGTTAAAAATTTTTTTTTAAAAAAACAACACCTTAAAGGTACTGAAATGCATAAGCTAAAAGGTAAAATCCCATTCTTTTAAGCACCAATACCATTTTAGTATATCATCTTTCAGGTTCAATTTTTCTGTGTATATAACAATCCTTCTCTTATTTAATGTCATATTGGGAAAAGAGTTGCTAGATATTTATCATTATTGCTTCTCAGCCTTTGGGCTAAGATCAAGTGTAGTACCCATTCTAAGAGTAGTAAGCATATCATTATTATTGAAATAAAGTTCAAGTATGGAGTGATTACTAGATTTCTAACAGAAAATCTACATTTAATGCCTTATTTTTACTTTAATAAGGTCTATGAGGGAAGATGTCCACATTTTTCCCACTGAAAGTATGTCCAATATACAGAATTATATGATGTGAGGTCATAATTTATGAATTAAAATATTTCTAAGTCTAAGCAGCTGGCTGGTTTCAGAAATACAAGAGAGATTTTCCATTAGCCTTTTCACTTTATGAATTGTGGTTTAACATTCTTACCACACCATAAACATATGAGCTTATGAAACATGTGTTGGCATATTACATGAAAATGCTACCACCCTACAGAATTTTTGTAAAACTTTCTTGAGGAAAATATTTTTGTTGGAAAAAAAAATTTTTTTTTAATGAATTGCAGTAATAAGAATGAAAACTGTTAAATATCCTTTTATATACTCACACTTTAGACAGTCCTAAATGAAATGTCATTTTTATGTAGCTCTAAATTTATATGACAGTACAAATTGAGTACTTTAAAATATAAATTTTCTGAGCCATCCCAGAAAAATCTGAACCTGAATTATATGGCTTTGCCACAGAGTTCCTAACTTGCACAACCATGTTGTGCAAGAGTTCCTAACTTGCACAACCAAGTTGTTTTTTGCTATGCAAAACTATAACTTACCTTTTGCTTCTAACTTATTCAGAATTTATTATGATCTGCATGAAGCATGCAGAGAATGCCATCTTCAGCCATTCAGACAATTCACTCATTTCAACAAGAGGGATAAACAAGGATAAATAAATAAATAGGTATAAATGTATAAGTAATATATGCTAATATAATTTAACAGATTTAAGTAAAAATTAGCATTTCATTTATTAAATGAAAGGGAAAAGGCTGTAAGATTGTCTGCGGAAGGTAAGAAAAATCTAATTTTACTGAGAGACAGGGAATCTTTATTTAGTCACTGCTCTAAATGTGTCAGTTAATTCTTAGGAGGCAAGAACTAAGAAAAGCTCAGAACTAATTATAGCTTCACATATCTATATATTGAATAAGAATAATCTTGACAATAAGTCTAGTGAATAGGAAATTGAAACATGAATATAATAAAAATAGTTTGCATGTATTCAGTTCAGTTCAGTTCAGTCGCTTAGTCGTGTCCAACTCTTTGTGACCCCATGAATCGCAGCACGCCAGGCCTCCCTGTCCATCCCATCTCCCGGAGTTCATTCAGACTCTCATCCATCAAGTCAGTGATGCCATCCAGCCATCTCATCCTCCGTCATCCCCTTCTCCTCCTGCCCCCAATCCCTCCCAGTATCAGAGTCTTTTCCAATGAGTCAACTCTTCGCATGAGGTGGCCAGAGTACTGGAGTTACAGCTTTAGCATCATTCCTTCCGAAGAAATCCCAGGGCTGATCTCCTTCAGAATGGACTGGTTGGATCTCCTTGCAGACCAAGGGACTCTCTATTAAATGATTATTATAAGTCAAAATGTGAGTGTTGCTTATCTATTTAATATCAAAAATCTATTAGGCAAAACATATGGTGACACAGAGGAGTTGTGTTTTGCAGAGAGAGTTTAAGTTGGCTAGAGGCAGAGTTGGGATGTGAATTCTGGCCAATTGGCTTCCTAGACTCAGCCTTCAAAACCTCCCTGTACTGTCTACTTACTCTTTCTAGCAGGTGACTAGATCTCGTATGAGCATCTAGAATATCTTGGTGATCCTAATCCACAAAATATGAAATCTCTAGAGCTTCCATCCCATTCATTTGGCTCATACACGCACTCTGTTTGCCTCATGTTCAGAGGAAAAAAAAAATGCTATACATGAAAGGTGTTGGTAGGAGAGAAGAATAAACATAAAGGGATTCGTAGGCAGCCTATAATTTAGAGATTGAATTCTAGGTTTGACATTTATCCAGGCAGATGATTTTGTTTACTTGAAAAATGTCCATCCTTGTCATTGAAACCACAAAGAAAGCTTATAATTATGGATTCTTTCAATTTCAGAAGCTGAAGATGGAACTTACAAGTGGAAGATGAAAGTGTTTAGCTTCCTGTATATTCAAAAGAAGGAAATCTAACTGAAAGGAGAAAGGTTAGTATTTTATCTTAAAAATACTTGGGGAGGCTAGCATATAAGCACAGCAGAAAAATAAGTGTGTATTTATGGCTGACTCATGTTGATGTATGGCAAAAATCACCACAGTATTGTAAAGTAATGATCCTTCAATTAAAATAAATTAATTAATTTAAAAAAGAATGCAAGAACTTGATATTTGAGATAATTTTTAATTTTTAAATATGTTAAACATTAAATTTTTTCTTTTATAATAATTTTAGAATTTTTTAAAAATTTGAGAAATTATTCAGAGTTCTGGTATAAACTTCACACAAGTTTTATTAAATGTTAATAACTTTTACAATTTTAAAATAGTATAATCATTATAAACTGAAAATGAACATTAATACTATATAGTTAACTATCTCACAGAACTAATTTGAATGTCACCAATTATCCAAGTAGACATTTGGGAATTTAGAAATAGTCTGTATCTTCTACTTAGCTAATATATAATAGTCTTAAAGAGGATCTCACCTTTTAAGGCCCATCATACTTAGGGCAACATTACATCTGTTCCATGTCTCCATCTGCTGTCTTTCCTTCCAGTGACCTTTCTTTGTATTTATTTTTTTAATGTATTCTGACTTTATCACATTATAGACTTTGTCCTTCACTATACATGGAGCTCCTCAACAGTAGAAAAGTTATGTTATAATTATGTTCTTCTTTAATTTTTTTAATTGAAGTGTGGTTGACTTAAAATGTTGTGTTAGTTTCAGGTGCACAGCAAGGGGATTCAGATACATATTTTATATATATATATATATATGTACACATATGACTGAATTCTATACATATAACTGTATTTGCTGTGCTTAATCATTCAGGTATGTCCAACACTTTGTGACCCCATAGACTGTAGCTTGTTAGGCTTCTCTGATCATGCAATTCTCCAGGCAAGAATACTGGGGTGGGTAGCCTATCCCTTCACCAGGGGCTCTTTTCGACCCAGGAATCAAACCGGGGTCTCCTGCATTGCAGGCAGATGCTTACCAGCTGAGCTACCAGGGAAGCCCATATAACTATATAAAAACATATATATATATATATATATATATATATATTCCCTGGTGGCTCAGAGGTTAAAGCGTTTGCCTGCAAGGCGGGAGACCAGGGTTCAATCCCTGGGTCAGGAGGATCCCCTGGAGAAGGAAATGGCAACCCACTCCAGTATTCTTGCCTGGAAAATCCCATGGATGGAGGAGCCTGGTAGGTTACAGTCCATGGGGTCGCAAAGAGTCAAACACGACTGAGTGATTTCACTCACTCATATTCTTTTACAGATTCTTTTCCCATATAGGTTATGAATTTACATATATATATACATATATAAATATTCTCTTAATACACAGTGCCTGGCATTCAACAACATTTTTAAAGAGGTTGCATTAAGTATAAACAGTAGATTGATCCATCATATGTTTGCTAATGATGAAACTGTAAACTTTTAGCTGAACACCACTTTAAAATGTTTACATACTTTATGTGTATGGTAATGATTATTCATTTTCTGTCATTTGGATGGTTCATGTTCTTCTTCTGTGGAGATACAGGAATGATGCATGCATAGTCTCTAAGTCACTTATTATCTAGTAGGAAGCAAAAGACAGATAATCACATGGTTATGAAACCAGGCGCAGAATGGGAAGTGCTCTGAGAGAATCAAGAGGATGTACTTTGGGGCAGTCATTACTGCAGTAGCATCAGGAAGAGATGAGCTGGGATATTACAGGAAAACAAGGCATCCTCACGAGGCAGTTCTACTAATCCTGATTCGAGAACTTAAGTGATTAAGTTTAAGCAAGGAAAAATGAAACCAGATCTCAGAAGTAGAGAAGATAAAAGGATTAAACAAGACGTGCTGATAGAGGATTTTTAAGAACAGAATTCTAAGGCTTAGATATATGTGTGGAAGGTTTTTCAGGTACTCCAAAAAACTTCAGGCACTTAAGAATATCTGGAATTGTATTTTTTCTCCAGGTATATATGTCCACAAAGGAAAAAAGAAAAAAAAAAAAAACAAGCAGGGTATAACCTGTTCATATGACATATATTAAGTTGATCTTAAAAATGTATTCTAAATACATTCAGTTCAGTTCAGTACTGTTCAGTTGCTCAGTTGAGTCCAACTCTTGCGACCCCAAGGACTGCAGCACACCAGGCCTCCCTGTCCATCACCAACTCCCGGAGTTTACTTAAACTCATGTCCATTAGGTCGGTGATGCCATCCAACAACCTCATCCTCTGTTGCCCCCTTCTCCTCACACCTTCAATCTTTCCCAGAATCAGGGTCTTTTCAAATGAGTCAATTCTTCCCATAAGGTGGCCAAAATATTGGAGTTTCAGCTCCAGCATCAGTCCTTCCAATGAATATTCAAAAATGATTTCCTTTAGGATGGACTGGTTGGATCTCCTTGCAGTCCAAGGGACTCTCAAGAGATCACCACAGATCAAAAGCCTCAATTCTTTGGTGCTCAGCATTTTTTATAGTCCAACTCTCACATCCAAACAAGACTACTGGAAAAACCAAAGCTTTGACTAGATGGACCTTGGTTGCCATGGTAATGCCTCTGCATTTCAATATGATATCCAGGTTGGTCATAACTTTTCTTCCAAGAAGCAAGTGTCTTTTAATTTCATGGCTACAGTCACCATCTACAGTGATTTTTGAAGCCCAAAAAAATAAAGTCTGTTACTGTTTCCACTGTTTCCCGATCTATTTTCCATGAAGTGATGGGATCAGATGCCACAGTCTTAGTTTTCTGAATGTTGAATTTTAAGCCAACTTTTTCACTCTCCTCTTTTACTTTCATCAAGAAGCTCTTTAGTTCTTTGCTTTCTGCCATATGGATGGTGTCATCTGCATATATGAGTTCATTGATATTTCTCCCAGCAATCTTGATTCCAGCTTGTGCTTCATCCAGCCCAATGTTTCTCATGATGTATTCTGCATATAATTTAAATAAGCACAGTGACAATATACAGCCTTGAGATACTCTTTTCCCTAATTGGAACCAGTCTGTTGTTCCATGTCCAGTTCTAACTGTTGCTTCTTGACCTGCATACAGATTTCTCAGAAAGCAGGAAAGGTGGTCTGATATGCCCATCTCTTTCAGAATTGTCCACAGTTTGTTGTGATCCACACAGTAAAAGGCTTTGGTTTAGTCAATAAAGCAGAAGTAGATGGTTTTTGGGAACGTTTTTGCTTTTTCAATGATCCAACAGATGTTGGCAAGTTGATCTCTGGTTCCTCTGCCTTTTCTAAATCCAACTTGAACATCTGGAAGTGTGCAGTTCACATACTGTTGAAGCCTGGCTTGGGGAATTTTGAGCATTACTTTACTAGCATGTGAGATGAATGTAATTGTGCTGTAGTTTGAACATTCTTTGGCATTGCCTTTCTTTGGGATTGAAATGAAAACTGACCTTTTCCAGTCCTGTGGCCACTGCTGAGTTTTCCAAATTTGTTGTCATATTGAGTTCAGCACTTTCACAACATCATCTTTTAGGATTTGAAATAGCCAACTGGAATTCCATCACCTCCACTAGCTTTTTTTGTAGTGATGTTTCCTAAGGCCCACTTGACTTCGAATTACAGGATGTCTGGCTCTAGGTATGTGATCATGCCATCGTGATTATCTGGGTTGTGAAGATTTTTTTGTTCAGTTCTTCTTTGTATTCTTGCCACCTCTTCTTAATATCTTCTGCTTTTGTTAGATACAGACCATTTCTGTCCTTTATTGTGCCCATCTTTGCATGAAATATTCCCTTGGTATCTCTAATTTTCTTGACGAGATCTCCAGTCTTTCCCATTCTATTGTTTTTCTCTATTTCTTTGCATTGATTGCTAAGGAAGACTTTCTTATCTCTCCTTGCTATTCTTTGGAACTCTGCATTCAGATGGGCATATCTTTCCTTTTTTGCTTTGCTTTTCACTTCTCTTCTTTTCACAGCTATTTGTAAGGTCTCCTCAGACAGCCATTTTGCCTTCTCTCACTTCTTTTTCTTGAGGATGGTCTTGATCCCTGCCTCCTGTATCAAGTCATGAACCTCCTTCCATAGTTCCTCAGGCACTCTATCAGATCTAATCCCTGAATCTATTTCTCACTTTCATTGTATGATCATTAGGGGTTTGATTTAGGTCTTACCTGAATGGTCTAGCGGTTTTCCCTACCTTCTTCAATTTAAGTCTGAATTTGGCAGTAAGGAGTTCATAATCTGAGCCACAGTCATCTCCTGGTCTTGTTTTTTGCTGACTGTATAGAGCTTCTCCATCTTTGGCTGCAAAGAATATATTTGGTGGTGTTCATGTGTAGCGTCTTCTCTTGTGTTGTTGGAAGAGGGTGTTTGCTATAACCAGTGCATTCTCTTGGCAAAACTCTATTAGCCTTTGCCTTCATTCATTCCGTACTCCAAGGTCAAATTTGTCTGTTACTTCAGGTATTTCTTGACTTCTTACTTTTGCATTCCAGTTCCCTATAATGAAAAAGACATCTTTTGGGGGGTGTTAGTTCCTGAAGGTGTGTAGGTCTTCCTAGAACTGTTAAACTTCAGCTTCTTCAGCATTACTCTGGGGGCATAGGGTTGGATTACTGTGATATTGAATGGTTTGTCTTGGAAAGGAACAGAGATCATTCTGTCGTTTTTGAGACTGCATCCAAGTACTGCATTTTGTTGACTATGATGGCTACTCCAATTCTTCTAAGGGATTCCTGCCCACAGTAGTAGTTATAATGGTCATTTGAGTTAAATCCACCCATTCCAGTCCATTTTAGTTTTCTGATTCCTAAAATATTGATGTTCACTCTTGCCAGCTCCTTTTTGATTACTTGCAATTTGCCTTGATTCATGGACCTAACATTTCATGTTCCTATGCAATATTGCTGTTTACAGCATCGGACTTTACCTCTATCAACAATCATAGTCACAACTGTGTATTGTTTCTGCTTTGGCTTTGTCTCTTCATTCTTTCTGGAGTTATTTCTCCACTGATCTCCCGTAGCATATTGGGCACCTACTGACCTGGGGAGTTCATCTTTCAGTGTCCTGTCTTTTTGACTTTTCATACAGTTCATGGGGTTCTCAGGACAAGAATACTTAAGTGGCTTGCCATTTCCTTCTCCAATGGACCATGTTTTGTCAGAACTCTCCACTATGACCCATACATCTTTGGTGGCCCTTTATGGAATGGCTCATAGTTTCATTGAGTTAGACAAGGCTGTGGTCCATGTGATCAGTTTGGTCAGTTTTCTGTGATTGTGGTTTTCATTCTGTCTGCCTTCTGATGGAGAAGGATAAGAGGTTTATGGAGGCTTTCTGATGGGAGATAGTGACTGAGGGGGAAACTGGGTCTTCTTCTGATCAGGGGGCATGCTAAATAAATCTTCAATCCATTTTATCGTTGATGGGTGGAGCTGTGTTCTCTCCCTGTTATTTACCTGGGTCCAAACTATGGTGGACGTAATGAAGATAATGATTACCTCTTTCAAAAGGTCTCATGCATGCACTTCTGCACTCAGTACCCCAAACCTACAGCAGGCCACCATCGACCCATGCCTCTGCTGGAGACTCCTGGACACTCATGGGGAACTCTGGGTCAGTCTCTTGTCGGGTCACTGCTCCTTTCTCCTGGGTCCTGGTTCACACAAGGTTCTGTTTGTGCAAATATATTAGATGCAGACAAATATGGTTTGCTTACACTTATTACCTTGAAACGTCAAATTAATAGAGCTAAAATACATAGGTAGATGTCAGGGGCCCAGAGAATAAGATGGGGAGAGGACTGGGGAGTTAGTGTTTAATGGAGACAGAATTTCAGCGTAGGAAGGTGAAAAATTTGGGAGCTGGAAGATGGTGACAGTTGCATAATAATGTGAATGTACTTACTGCCACTGAAATGTACAGTTAAATATGGTTAAAGTAGTATGTTTTATATTATGTGACTTTTACCATAATTTTTTTAAAAAAGTAAAATATATCTGAGGTTCATAACCAAAGATATTTATTGAACAGTTAAGAGGCCACTATGTCTGTCACTCTTACTATGAACAGCTTTGTAACTGATATAGTTTTAGGCACAGAAATTTAGCAATATAACAAATTTCAGGGAAAACAGATATTGAATATAAGGAAGTCAGAGGTAATGGTTTCTGGAAAACACTAAAAGGACCTGGACTTTGGTTTTAACAACTGGAATTACAATGAAGTAAGAGATAATTGATGCTATGTGGGGATAATACAAAGTACATCTTCTGAAGTTCATATAAATACTTAGCCTAGAAGATACTGTAATACAAATAGCATGCAAAGAATGCACATGGTACACGATTTTATATTTCTTCATCAGAAAAACTATAATTTTTCATCAGAAAAAATATAAAAGGAGCCGAACTATTAAGAAAAAAAAAAAAAACTATTTAAAAAGGCTATACAAACAGTGAAAATCAAGCTGGGATAAGAAGGAAGCACAAAAATAAATAGGTTGATGGACTATGTGGAAGAATTTCCATGGAAGGAGTCAAAACGTGAGCCAGTGGTCCAGAAATAACAGCCATTGCCCTGGTTTGAGGAGGTGTGGTAGAACCCCCAGAGATCAAATTGCCAGCATCCGTTGGATCATAGAAAAAGCAAGAAAGTTCCACAAGAACACCTACTTCTGCTTTATTGACTACACCAAAGTCTTTGACTGTGTGGATCACAGCAAACTGTGTAAAATTCATCAAGAGATAAGAATATCAAACCACCTTACCTGCATCCTGGGGAATCTGTATGCAGGTCAAGAAGCAGCAGTTAGAACTGGACATGGAACAACAGACTGGTTCCAAATGGGGAAAAGAGTATGTCAAGGCTGTATATTGTCAACCTGCTTATTTAATTTAAATGCAGAGTACATCATGAGAAATACTGGGCTGGATGAAGCACAAGCTGGAATCAAAATTGCCAGGAGAAATGTCAATGAACTCATATATGCAGATGGCACCACCTTTATGGGAGAAAGCAAAGAACTAAAGAGCCTCTTGATGAGAGCAAAACAGAGTTAAAAAGCTGACTTACAGCTCAACATTCCAAAAACAAAGATCGTGGCATCCAGTCTCATCACTTCATGGCAAATAGATGGGGAAACAGTGGAAATACTGACAGTCTTTATTTTTGGAGCTCAAAAACCACTGCAGATGGTGACTGTAGCGATGAAATTAAAAGATATTTGCTGCTTGGAAAAAGAGTTATCACCAACCTAGACAGCATATTAAAAAGCAGAGACATTACTTTGCCAACAAAGGTCTGTCTGGTCAAGGGTATAGTTTTTCAAGTAGTCATATATGAACGTGAGAGTTAGACCATGAAGAAAGCTGAAGGTGAAAGACCTCTGAAGCTGAGCATCAGAGATTGATGTTTTTGAACTATGGTGTGGTGGAAGACTCTTGAGAGTCCCTTGGACTGCAAGGAGATCAAATCAGTCAATCATAAATGAAATCAATCCTGAAAATTCATTGGAAGGACTAATTCTGAAGCAGAAGCTCCAATACTTTGGCCACTTGATATGAAGAATTGACTCCTTGGAAAAGACCCTCATGCTGGGAAAGATTGAAGGCAGGAGGGGAAGAGGATGCCAGGGGATGAGATTGTCGGATGGCATTACTGACTTGATGGATGTGAGTATGAGCAAGCTCTGGGTGTTGGTGATGGATAGGGAAGCCTGGCAGTTGCAGTCCATGGGGTCACAAAGAGTTGGACACAAAAGAGCGGCTGAACTGAACTTACAGTAGAACCCAGATTGGCTGAAACTAAATGGTCATTCAGAGTAGTTTTAGGGGAAATGACTGTAGATAGATACAAGTTGCAGACATTATTTACAAAACTGTAGATAAACTTTAATGTAATATAGATGGTGTTAAAGTATCTGTAGCCTCCGAAACAATTAAAGAAAAACATATCAGATATTAAAATAGCTCCAAGCTCTATGATGACCTGGATGAGTGGGATGGGGTTGTGATGGAGGTCCAGGAGGGAGGGTGTGTATGTGTACATACAACTAATTCACTCCATTGTACGGCAGAAACTAATACAGTTCAGTTCAGTTCAGTCGCTAAGTTGTGCCCCACTCTTTGCGACCCCATGAATCGCAGCACGCCAGGCCTCCCTGTCCATAACCAACTCTGGAGTTCACTCAGATTCACGTCCATCGAGTCAGTGATGTCATCCAGCCATCTCATCCTCTGTTGTCCCCTTCTCCTTCTGGCCCCAATCCCTCCCAGCATCACAGTCTTTTCCAATGAGTCAACTCTTCGCATGAGATGGCCAAAGTACTGGAGTTTCAGTTTTAGCATCATTCCTTCCAAAGAAATCCCGGGGCTGATCTCCTACAGAATGGACTGATTGGATCTCCTTGCAGTCCAAGGAACTCTCAAGAGTCCTCTCCAACACCGCACTTCAAAAGCATCAATTCTTCGGTGCTCAGCCTTCTTCAGAGTCAAACTCTCACATCCGTACATGACTAGTGGAGAAACCATAGCGTTGACTAGATGGAACTTTGTCGGCAAAGTAATGTCTCTGCTTTTGAATATGCTGTAGAGGTTGTTCATAACCTTTCTTCCAAGGAGTGAGTGTCTTTTAATTTCATGGCTGCAGTCACCATCTGCAGCGATTTTGGAACCCTAAAAAGTAAAGTCTGACACTGTTTCCACAATTTCCCCATCTATTTCCATGAAGTGATGGGACCAGATACCATGATCTTTGTTTTCTGAATGTTGAACTTTAAGCCAACTTTTTTCACTCTCCTCTTTCACTTTCATCAAGAGGCTTTTTAGTTCCTCTTCACTTTCTGCCATAAGGGTGGTGTCATCTGCATATCTGAGGTTATTGATATTTCTCCCGGCAATCTTGATTCCAGCTTGTGTTTCTTCCAGTCCAGCGTTTCTCATGATGTGCTCTGCATATAAGTTAAAGAAGCAGGGTGACAATATACAGCCTTGACGTACTCCTTTCGTATTTGGAGCCAGTCTGTTGTTCCATGTCCAGCTCTAACTGTTGCTTCCTGACCTGCATATAGGTTTCTCAAGAGGCAGGTCAGGTGGTCTGGTATTCCCATCTCTTTCAGAATTTTCCACAGTTTATTGTGATCCACATCAAAGGCTTTGGCATAGTCAATAAAGCAGAAATAGATATTTTTCTGGAACTCTCTTGCTTTTTCAATGATTCAGCAGATGTTGGCAGTTTGATCTCTGGTTCCTCTGCCTTTTCTAAAACCAACTTGAACATCAGGAAGTTCACGGTTCACGTACTGCTGAAGCCTGGCTTGGAGAATTTTGAGCATTACTTTACTAGCATGTGAGATGAGTGCAATTGTGTGGTAGTTTGAGCATTCTTTGGCATTGCCTTTCTTTGGGATTGGAATGAAAACTGACCTTTTCCAGTCCTGTAGCCACTGCTGAGTTTTCCAAATTTGCTGGCATATTGAGTCTGCAGCACTTTCACAGCATCATCTTTCAGGATTTGAAATAGCTCCACTGGAATTCCACATAGTGATGTTTTCTAAGGCCCACTTGACTTAGAATTGCAGGATGTCTGGCTCTAGATGAGTGATCACACCATCGTGATTATCCAGGTCGTGAAGATCTTCTTTGTACAGTTCTTCTCTGTATTCTTGCCACCTTTTCTTAATATCTTCTGCTTCTGTTAGGTCCATACAATTTCTGTCCTTTATTGAGCCCATCTTTGCATGAAATGTTCCCTTGATATCTCTAATTTTCTTGAAGACATCTCTAGTCTTTCCCATTCTGTTCTTTTCCTCTATTTCTTTGCATTGATCGCTGAAGAAGGCTTTCTTATCTCTTCTTGCTATTCTTTGGAACTCTGCACTCAGATGCTTATATCTTTCCTTTTCTCCTTTGCTTTTGGCTTCTCTTCTTTACACAGCTATTTGTAAGGACTCCCCAGACAGCCATTTTGCTTTTTTGCATTTCTTTTCCGTGGGGATGGTCTTGATCTCTATCTCCTGTACAGTGTCACGAACCTCATTCCATAGTTCATCAGGCACTCTATCTATCAGATCTAGTCCCTAAAATCTATTTCTCACACCCACTGTATAATCATAAAGGATTTGATTTAGGTCATACCTGAATGGTCTAGCAGTTTTCCCTACTTTCTTCAATTTAAGTCTGAATTTGGTAATAAGGAATTCATGATCTGAGCCATAGTCAGCTCTTGGTCTTATTTTTATTGACTGCATACAGCTCCTCCCAATTTGGCTGCAAAGAATATAATCAATCTGATTTCGGTGTTGACCATCTGGTGATGTCTATGTGTAGAGTCTTCTCTTGTGTTGTTGGAAGAGGGTGTTTGCTATGACCAGTGCATTTTCTTGGCAAAACTCTAATAGTCTTTGCCCTGTTTCATTCCACATTCCAAGGCCAAATTTGCCTGTTACTCCAGGTGTTTCTTGACTTCCTACTTTTGCATTCCAGTCCCCTATAATGAAAAGGGCATCTTTTTTGTGTGTTAGTTCTAAAAGGTCTTATGGGTTGTCATAGAACCATTCAGCTTCAGCTTCTTCAACGTTACTGGTTGGGGCATAGACTTGGATTACCGTGATATTGAATGGTTTATCTTGGAAATGAACAAAGATCATTCGGTCCTTTTAAAGATTGCATCCAAGTAATGCATTTTGGACTATTTCGTTGACCATGATGGCTACTCCTTTTCTTCTGAGGGATTCCTGCCCACCGTTGTAGATATAATGGTCATCTGAGTTAAATTCACCCATTCCAGTCCATTTTAGTTTGCTGATTCTTAGAATGTCAATGTTCACCCTTGCCATCTCTTGTTTGACCACATCCAATTTGCCTTGATGCATGGACCTGACATTCCAGGTTCCTATGCAATATGATTCTTTACAGCATCGGACCTTGCTTCTATCACCAGTCACATCCACAGCTGGGTATTGTTTTTGCTTTGGCTCCATCCCTTCATTCTTTCTGGAGTTATTTCTCCACTGATCTCCAGTAGCATATTGGGCACCTACTGATCTGGGGAGTTCCTCTTTCAGTATCTTATCATTTTGCCTTTTCATACTGTGCAGAAACTAATACAACATGGTAAAGCAATCATTCTTTAAAAAAAACATCATTCTTTTAGAAATGCACCCTGTAAAATTTGGCCTAGTGGGATAGAAGAGCAATGGGAAAGATTCTCCTGGAAGGGAACATTGTAAAGTAATTAACTTCCAGTTTAAAAAAAAAAAAAAAAAAAAGGCAATCCAGTCAGTCAGTTCAGTCACTCAGTCATGTTCAACTGTTTGTGACCACATGGACTGTGGCACTGTAGGCTTCCCTGTTCATCCCCAACTCTTGGAGCTTGCTCAGACTCACGTCCATCGAGTTGGTGATGCCATCCAAATATCTTATCCTCTGTCGTCCCTTTCTCCTCCTGCCTTCAATATTGCCCAGCATCAGGGTCTTTTCAAATGAGTCAGTTCTTCCCATCATGTGGCCAAAGTATTGGAGTTTCATCATCAGCCCTTGAAAGGAATATGAAGAACTGATTTCCTTTAGGGTTGACTGGTTTGATATCCTGCAGTCCAAGGGTCTCTCAAGAGTCTTCAACACCACAGTTCAAAAGCATCTATTCTTTGGCACTCAGCTTTCTTTATAGTCCAAATCTCACATCCATATCTAACTACTGGAAAAACTATAGCTTTTGACTAGACAGACCTTTGTTTGCAAAGTAATGTCTCTGCTTTTTAATATGCTGTCTATGTTGGTCATAACTTTTCTTCCAAGGAGAAAACATCTTTTAATTTCATGACTGCAGTCACCATCTGTGGTGATTTTGGAGCCCAAGAAAATAAAGGCAATTGAATTGATTTAATGATAAAGTTTTGAGTGTCCTCACAGGAAGCATATCCCTAGAAATGACAAAAAGACAAATCCAAGAAATATGAGGACTTGGTGTCTCTTGAAAGATAAATGAGAGGGATGGGCTAAAGATAGCCAAATTGGTGATGGGTTGGAAAAAAGCAAATGGAAGAGCTTGGAAGAGAATCCAAGTCAGTGTGTATTTGCTCAATTGTAGATGATGCCAGGATATTTTATTTGAGTTAAGATCTTGAAAGTAGATAGAAATATGAAACTGATGCTTCAGTAAGTACCTAGGGCTAGAGAGTTATATGTTAATATCATTCATATATAAGATCAAGTAAGTGGCTGATTTTCTTAAGAAGAATGTAAGGAGAGAAGACTAAAGACAATAAACTGATAATGGAGAAACCATTGATAATATAAGTCAGGAAAGAGAAAGAGCAGGAAAGTAGTCAATGATAATGATATACTTAATATAAGTCAATTATTGAGCATATTCTGAGGCTGGACAATAAGAATTTTACATTTACTGAGTATATGATCATCTTTAGACAAAGAGGTAAATTTGTTAGAAGCCAGTAAAAATAGCAGTGTCTCGATTATCAAGAGACATGAAGATCATGATCAAATGTCATTTTCAAGACAAGATATGAATTAAGCCAACTCCGAGGATGTGCCTAAACCAAGTACCACAAATTGGAAACCTTGCTAAGAAAGGGCAAAGAGTTGGAAAGAAAGCTTGAACCTCTCTCTGCTGTTGAATTACAGTGAGAGCCAAAAGAGGCCCAAGAACTCGTGGGAAAATGATGCCTTTCTACTGAAATAGATATAGTATTACTATGACTGCTTAAGAGATTACAGATGATGCCCAAGAGAGATTACAGATGATTTATAAATACAACTATGCATGTAATTCTATTCATGAAAGTTTTATGGTGGTTTTCACAAAAATCAATTAATTGCATAGATTTTTCCATAAAATAAATAATACAAAGAATAATAATCATCTATCACACAGACTTATAATTACTAAAGAATTATATTAACCCTGATACTTACAACCTACCTTTAAGATTGATCTCATGACATAATTTTATAGTTGATAATATTGAGATCTGGACTGTTTAAATAATTTTTCCAGTTCACCCAGCTTAAGTGCCAGAGACAGGCATTTGAACCAGAGTAGCGTTGTTCTTTCCCACGGTTCATGCTGCCTTCTGCAGGATTTTAGCAACCTCTCTGCTCCTGAACATAGAAATAACAGATATATAATTAACACCAACGAAGGCATTGCATGTGATTCCCTTTTAACAGTTTTTTCATTAATCTGGTATCTTGGAGAACTGGTCTCAAAATATTTGGCAGCTTTATGCTTTTGATCCCTGAAAGGTTGTCTACATTATAAAACTGGCAAAGACACTCACGGTTAATACCAGTTTCTTTACGGTGCCCCTGGTTCCATAGACAATAAACAAAGAATGTCACAAATGTGAGTTATGCTCCAGAATGATAGGAAGGGATCAGTTTAAGATGTGAAGAATGAGAGGTTCACCATTAGAGAAACTCTGTGATGACAGATGAATTGTTTTCATGTTTTTATAACATCCACACAATTTCCATCTGAGGTCATTTTTAATTTATACCACACTTTATCTCTCTTGATCCACCTTTTTCTCAAGGTATGTCATGCTGAGGTTTTGTTTTTATTATCCCACCCACATGTGGTTGGCCTATACTAACATACACACACCCTGCTTGGGTTATTTCCAACACAAATACCAATGGTATTCACACTATGGGAAAGAGAGTTAAAAGTTGATGTGGAGGTTAATGTCCAAGCCCACACTTATATCATATGGCAAAATGCTGGAAAAATTACAATGCTGTAGAAACAGAGTACTCAGAAGCTTAGAGACAAATGTATATTTTCTGTTTTTCCACCTAAGAAATATAATTATTACTGTTTTTCAGCATCTGCATAGGAAGCAGAGAGAGGCATGGCATCATTTGACAACGGTCAAAAATTCAGAGGCCCCTAGATTCTTCTCCAGTAGTGTGTTCTTCTGCCTGAAAATACCACCCAATCATTTGTATTCTTTTAGTAGGTGGATTGCAGCCATGAAATTAAAAGATGTTTACTCCTTGGAGGAAAAGTTATGGCCAACCTAGATAGCATATTCAAAAGCGAGACATTACTTTGCCAATAAAGGTCCGTCTAGTCAAGGCTATGGTTTTTCCAGTGGTCATGTATGGATGTGACAGTTGGACTGTGAAGAAAGCTAAGCACTGAAGAATTGATGCTTTCGAACTGTGGTGTTGGAGAAGACTCCTGAGAGTCCCTTGGACTGCAAGGAGATCCAACCAGTCCATTCTGAAGGAGATAAGTCCTGGGTGTTAATTGGAAGGAATGATGCTAAAGCTGAAACTCCAGTACTTTGGTGGACCTCATGCGAAGAGTTGACTCATTGGAAAAGACTTTGATGCTGGGAGGGATTGGGGGCAGGAGAAGAAGGGGACGACAGAGGATGAGATGGCTGGATGGCTTCACTGACTCGATGGACGGACTCGATGGACATGAGTCTGAGTGAACTCTGGAAGTTGATGATGGACAGGGAGGCCTGGCGGGCTGCGATTCATGGGGTCGCAAAGAGTCGGACACGACTGAGCAACTGAACTGAACTGAACTGAGTAGGTGGATTTCACCCATGGAGACACACTTGTACACACCAAACACAACTGATGAAAAGAAGTTAACTGTGAGTGAATTCAGACTTAGTAATACCCCAGGGATGTGTTTACCAAATTTAGTTTAAAAATATACACAGAACCATTAAACATAAAACTTAACCAAGGAGTAACCAGAAAGGCAGAAGGGTGGATTTCACACTTATAGAACACTTAGGTGAATTCACACTTCAAATTCAAAACCAAGGATAAGCTTGGGAAAGGAACACAGAGAAATTAAGGAAGCGCTGAGAGGGTGGGTGATTCACACATGGGCTGATGGATGGGAAAGACAATTAAAAAAAGGATAAACAATCTTAAGAACAAAGTGGCACATTGATCCACAAGCAACTTTGAATACATTTTTCCATGTCTTCCAAACTAGTTATGTTATCATGTATGTTTTAGGGCAGCAGCATCTCCCCAGCCTCAAGTTACTGTTGCATGACATTTTAAAACATGCATATTAACTCCTGAATTCTTTGTCCCCGACCTCAAGAACTGCACTTTAATTGTATGTGGACTTGGGGTCATTCTGGTTGCTAATTAGAAAAAGATGGAACCAGGAGACGGAAGGGGAAAGTAGACAAAACAGTAGGACAAAAGATTTTGCCAAAGCAGTCGTGGAGAGAGAAAGAAAGTACAGGGTACTCAGAATCTTTTTGCAGGAAGTGAGCTCAGACATTTATTGAAGGGATTGAGAGCCAGGTCGCAGCACTCCCCTGCCACGAGACACCTTACTTAGTCTGGCAAGTTAAGACCCCGGACCCTTGTTATTAGCCAAGAATGGTGACAAAACACCTACTTTACTGTAGCAAACTAAATGGGTTAAAATGGTTACAGGACATTTTTTTTTTTTTTCACCTTGCTGTGCTTAATTGGGCTTCCCTCGAGGCTCAGATGGCAAAGAATCCCCCCTGCAATGCTGCAGACCTCAGTTTGATCCCTGGGTTAGGATGATCCCCTGGAGGAGGGCATGGAACTCACACCAATATTCTTGCCTAAAGAATCCCCATGGACAGAGGAACCTGGTGGGCTTCAGTCCATGGAGTCACAAAGAGTCGGACACGATTGAGTGGCTAAGCACAGTATGGGTTAGTATGGTTATAGGAAACTTTTTTCACCTTGAGTGTTCAAATTACATATGTCTCTTAATAGAATCAAACTTTGAGGTCATCTTTAGGAAGACATTAAATATTTTCATGGAATGCAAGATCCTGCAGAGAAGGAAGCTTCTTAGCTTCATTCATGCACACTATGTGCAACAGACAGAATCTTTAAGCCTCTCATTCCAACCACATGAAGAAGAAAAGAATGGTGAAATGAAGTTAATCCTAGACTATTAATTATTGTCTATGCAAGACTCTTGAGCGTCCCTTGGACAGAAAGATCAAATCATTCAATCCTAAAGGAAAATAACCCTGAATATATCTTGGAAGGACTGATGCTGAAACTGAAGCTCCAATACTTTGGCCACCTAATGTGAAGAGCTGACTCATTAGAAAAGACTCTGATGCTGGGCAAGATTGAAGGCAGGAGGTGGTTGATGACATCACTGACTCAATGGGCATGAGTTTGAGCATACCTCGGGAGACAGTGAAGGACAGGAAAGCCTGGGGTGCTGCAGTCCAAGTCACAGAGTCAGACATGACTGAGCAACTGAACAACAGTGAAAGATACATCAAATAAAGTTTCTATTCTTTGCATCTTATATTGTCTGTATAATTTTATTTTCATGAATTATAAACATTTAAAAATAAACCATTTAAAACTATTATTTACTTATTGGCTGCATCAGATCTTAGTTGTTGCACACAGGGACCTTTGTTTGGTCATGCAGAATCTTTCATTGGGGTGCATAGACTCTCTAGCTGGGTGTATGGGCTCAGTCATTGCAACCCTTGGGCTTAGTTTCTCCTTGGCATGTGGGATATTCTCCAACCAGGGACTGAACTCCTATCCCTTGCATTGGCAGGCATGTTCTTAACCACTGGGCAACCTTAAAGAGATTAACCAGGAACCTCTCTCTCAACCACTGTTAGGGCAAGGGTTACAAACTTGAACACCTTCTGCTGTAACCAGAGAAACCAAGTAAAGGATGCCTCTTACTCTTAGCTGGAGTGTGTTAGAGAGTGATGGAGATTTTGATAAGCTTCAGAGCTCGTGCCCCATTTAAAATTCTTTCAGTTGTCTTAAAACCACATTGTACACCAAAGAAATATGTCTGTGAGCCACAGAGAGATTTCTATCTTCCAGTTTCAACCTCATAATGTCTTAAATTCTATAATGGCAAAGTATCCTACCATAGGGGCTTCCGAGATTCTTGTGAGGGGGAAAAGGATGCCGAAATGAAAGTGCAAACAAACCAAAACCTGAATTTAAGAAAATATGTCTTTTCCTGTACTTGTGCTTTTCAAACTTCAATGTATGATGTTATTTCTTCTTTTAAAGTACTTCATGCTGGTATTTTCATTATATTTGATAAATGTCAAGAATTTGAGAGGAAGCTCATGATGATGGTAGACACCTTGGTGTGGTTTAATCAAAACGAATCCTGGGGAATTAGAGTGCTGGACTTATAAATTAAAAACACGACCATATAGACCCATGAATACATAATAAACACTCAAACAGACGTCTACAACCACACACACACAGAAGTAGGAACTCATGCTTACTTAATTACACATGACTCAGATGGTAAAGAATCCACCTGCAATATAGGAGACCTAGGTCAGGCAGATGCCCTGGAGGAAGAAATGGCAACCCAGTCCAGTGCTCTTGCCTAGAGAATTCCATGGCCAGAGGAGCCTTGTAGGCTTCAGTCCATGAGATTGCAAAGAGTCGGACACATCTGAGCAACTATCATACATATATGTACATGCAAAGACATGAGCATGCAACACATGCAAACACAGAGAAATACACCAACACATACACATGTGGGTACATGGAAGTGTAGAAACACATTTGGGCCTTTGTCAGATCTTCTTAAAGGAACAGGGTCTCATGTGAGAGAATACTTGGGCTCTCCACTAAGGATAAACCAAAATTTGTTCTAATATGAATCAGAGCCTGCCAGGACCTCACTCCACACTACTTCTTAGGTAATTTGTACCAATTGCCCTGTACCTTAGTTTGACTTTACCTGCAGCTAAAAAACATAAATGTATACTCCAATTTTTTTAATTGAAATATAGTTATTTATAATGTATTAGTTTCATTTATACAGCAAAGTGATTCACATACAGACACATATATATGTTTATATAAAAGAATATATATATTATTTTCCAGATTATTTTCCTTCATAGTTATTGCAAAATATTAAGTATAGTTACCTGTGCTATAGTGTTACAGTAGATTCTTGTTGGTTTTTATTTTATATGTAGTAGTGAGTATATGTTAATCCCTTCCCCTTGGGGATATGGGTCCTGCCTCTGTTTTTTTTTTTTTTTCCTCTAGTTTTCATTTTGCACTTTTCATCTTTAATCCATCTGGGTTTCTCTTTTAAATAAGAAAAATTCCATTTTAAGTAAAAACAAAATTTCACCAGTCCTCTCTTAAAATATATGGACAGACAGACACACACACACAAACACATTTTATAAGAGTTCATTTACAGGAAATACCCAGAATAGGTAAAGAAACAGAAAGAAAGAGGCTTAGGAGTTGTCAGGGGCTAGAAGAGAGTAAAATGAGGAGTGCATGCTTTGAATACAAGATTTTATTTTGCAGGAATGAAGTAGTCTGAAGCTAGATTGTAGTGATGTTTGCACGGTACTGTGAATGTACTTACTGTTCCTGAATGGCACAATTTAAAATTTTGAAAAGTTTATAAATTTTATTATTTTGCATGTAAAACATAAAGTATCAGATGCTATAAATAATGTGAAAAAAGAAGAACACAAAGGCTGTGTATATGTGCATGTGTGTGTGTATGTATGTCAGAGAAAGCGATGGATAGAGAGAGAGATTGAGTTGTGTGGGTAAGATGGTAAAATCTTAAGAACTGGGGGATCTGGGTAAAGGAGATGAGAGATATTTTTGTTTCTCTTGCAAATTTTTTGTCAACATTTCATCTCTCGAAAAGAATATGAGAGAAGTAGCAACCTAAGCAAAAGTTCACCCACATGTGTAAAGTCTATTATGCTTATTGTAATGTGGCTTGAATAGATTATTTGAAAGGCTGAAATATTAATGAGGAAGAACCGAGCAGTAAACACATATCATTTTGCACCAGACTGCAAGTTTCTCCCAAAATGTGGCCAACTTGACACTGTAAACAAAGAAAATTGTGTTGAATATGTATTTGGTTTGTACCAGCTAGGTTAGCTTAGATACTTATTATTGAATTACTACAATAATTTGCCATTTTGCCTCTAAATGGAAAAATAACAAATTTGTATAGCCATGTTTTCTAAACTTTAGAATACACTATGGGTATTTCTGCTGAGCAGATGTTTTCTTGTTTGCATGTAAAATGGATCAGCTAAAACTTTATAATATGCAGCATTTCATGTTTTCCAAATAGACTTGTTTCAGTGATTTGACAAAAACTTGCTAATTTGCCAGAAGTATTTTGCTAAGTGCCAAAAATTTCCATCTCTCTGTGACTGACTCTTCCTGTCCTTCCTTCAGTTTTTGCATGAATGTCAGGGCCCCTGCACTGTTTGCAAGCTTGCTCCCCTTTTTCAGATGGTCCCTCATTAAAGCTTTAGTCCAGAGTTGAATGTGATCCTTTCAATCATTTTTCCATTTCCCAAAGAGACTATTATTCTCATAAAATGCTTACTAGAGAAGGCATTAGGAATTCAGAACAATTTTATTTTTTGCTTATCTTCCAAGGACCATGAGATCAGGACCCAGATGTTCTAACTTAGCCAAGGGCAGAATTATTCCCTGGCAAAACCAAAGTGAGGTTCTGCATGTATGAGAGAAAAAGAGATGGAGAGATACATGCCTGAAAGATAGACTCAGATATATGTTCTTGGCCATTTTTAATGTATTTATTGAGAAAGTAAACATGAAGAAATGCTGAGAGGTCCTTTGACTCTGACCATTGTGAATGCAGTTGAAAAACAAATGAGAATTGCTTTACAAATTAAAATAAATGTAGCTGAATCATTAATAAAATGTTATCATATTTCATGCACTAAAGAAAGTTCAAGTCAGAATAGTAGCAGAGAAAGGTGTTGAGTGACATTCCCCTCTCTGAGTTATCCTGGCCTCCCTTCTTGCATTTTTGTGTTCTTAAGGCTTCCTGTTCTTATTTCTAACTTTTTCCTGTCTTTGCACAAATGAAATACTATTAGAAAACAGCCTCATTTCTTTCTTTCTTTACTTCTCTTGTTTCTCCACACCTCCTAACTATATTTACCTTAAGTTGAGAAAATATTATAAGAAGAAAAATTAAAATCAGGCTCTAGTAAAACTTTTGAAGAATTAATGTAATTATTACTAAAATATTCACCATGCTTTCTAATCAAATTGCTTAATGTCCCCTTCTTTGCTCACTCAGCTCTTGTATATGCTGTTCATCAACCCGTCAGGTTTGGACCCAGTGCCTTGTTAGGAAATTAATCCTGCTTGGCATATTACCTGAGTATATTATAATTCCAATTAAGTTTTTTGATAGAAAAACACTCCATTAAATTTCAAAACATGAAGATTAAAAATGGTATGATTTCAGTGACTTATGGGAATATAATTTTATTCAGGCATATGCAAATGTATACTATTATAAACACTGTCTATAACATACTTGGAGAAGGAAATGGCAACCCACTCCAGTATTCTTGCCTGGAAAATCCTATGGATGGAGGAGCCTGGTAGGCTACAGTCCATGGGGTCACAAAGAGTCGGACACGACTGAGCGACTTCACTTTACTTTACTTTTACTTTATAATATGCTTTAATATATGCTTAGATATGAGAAGGTTCTACCTTTAAATGAGACTGAGAATAGGCCAAAGCAACTTTCTATTGGTGCAATGGTCAGCTTATATGGAGCCTTGTCAATCATCTCTGGAAGGCCTAATGGTGCATCCTCATTAATGTGGGTACCTTTGTGCCTTGTTGTCAGTTCATAGTGGAGGAAACAGTTTATTGATTCTAAGTCTTTCTTCAGCTGATCAATCATTACATATGAAGATGCCAAAGCTATAAACCATAATGCCCAGGAAGTAAGTTCAGCTGGCTTTTCCATTTGAAAGAAAAGTTCCTTTGAAGAATGTTAACCCCTATCAAAGCTATCCTGACCATGCTAGGTGGGATAGCCTTGGAGAGATCTCCTTCTCTCTTTCTGTATCTCTATACAGGTACATCTCACAAGATATTATGCAATATAAGTGATATGCTGTATTTAATACTGGTGGTATTATACTTGAAAGTTTGTATATTTTACCAGTAATATTATTAACCAGTCCTGGGGCTAGTTAAAAGTTGTTGTTAAGTCAGTAAGCTGTGTTTGATTCTTGCAACCCCATGGACTGCAGCACACCAGGCTTCCCTGTCCTTCACTATCTCCTGGAATTTTCTGAAACTCATGTCCACTGAGTAGACTTTGAAAAAATTTGCATATTGGCCTGAAATTAAGCTTAAACCTGTGCTTCTTCCCAAATCATACTGTTTCAGAGTTTGAAAAAACAATATTGATTCCATAATCTACTCATCACCAACTGGGGAAAGAATCTCCTTTATGATGTTTCTGACATCATCAACTCAATGGACATGAGTTTGGGTAAACTCTGGGAGCTGGTGATGGACATGGAGGCCTGGCGTGCTGCAGTCCGTGGGGTTGCAAGAATCAGACACAACTTACTACATCTTGACTACACATGTCCCTGCTGTTTTGGTGAAGAATAGCCTCCTGAGTATCTTTTCCTCATCTAAGCGAGGGAACTATTAGCCTCAGGACTGTGTTTGTGAAAAGGGTGATGATGTAATATATAGAGAATCCAGATTATGAAGACCAGCAGAAGTTGATTAATACAAATTTATTTGTTCCTTCCATTTCTGGGAAAACCCATTAGCTTTCAAATCAGCAGGTTCCATTTCTGAACTGGTATATAGTTGTGTGTGTGTTAATTGCTCAGTCGTGTTTAACTCTTGGCAACCCATAAACTGTAGCCCGCCAGGCTCCCCTGTCCATAGAATTCTCCAGGCAAGAATATTGGAGTGGGTTGTTGTGCCCTTCTCCAGGGGATCTTCCAGATCCAGGGATCGAATCTCCTGCATTGCAGGCGGATTCTTTACCATCTGAGGCTTAGTCTTTATTTATTTATTTATTTTTACAGTATTCCATACTTTCTTTCTTATTCTGGGCTTCTCAGTGTGATTTTGAGCTTCCTAGAAGTAGTCTCGGCCTACTCCTATAGGTCAGTAGAGGTTATCTCAAGATAGAAAAATAACTCTTATTTTCCAGGCTATGTATTCTCAGTTCCTTGAACTACTTTTGAATTGTGATAGCTTCTGCCTATTTTTATGTATCCAGTCCTCCCTTGCTGGACAGAATTAAATGGGTGAATCTTCTTCTTTCCCAAAGCATCCACATTCAGCACTCAGAATTATTTATGCTACATTACTATTTATGTATACTTTATTAAATATTTTACCTTGCACTGAATTTTCAATCACTTAAAGTAATAGTCAGTTTCATGGAAGATCTCATTGAAATTGCATTACACATCTTTCTTTTCAGAGGTACCCAGAGCCAAGCACACATTCTCCATCTAGCAGATGTTGGCCACCCATGTAACTGAAACATCTTCTTGGTCAATATGATGGACTATTTAGACTAATTAATGGAAAGTATGATTATATACATTTTATCATTCTATAGATTAAAATGGGCTTCCCAGGTGACCCAGTGGTAAAAATCCATCTGCAATGCGGGAGACATGGGTTCGATTCCTGGGATGGGAAGATTCCCTGTAGAAGGGTACCAACTTCCCTGGGGAAGCAACCAACTCCAGTATTCTTGCCTAGGAAATCCTATGGAAAGAGGAGCCTGTGGGACAAAAGAGTCAAATACGACTTAGCAATTAAAACAATATCAATATAAGATAAAAATGTGTTTTCATCACATATCTGTTTTTAGTCAGTAAGCAACTATCTTCTCTTTTTTCTGTTTAGTGTGAAAGGAGACAGATTGACAGCTAATCCACTCAGATGGTAAAGCATCTGCCTGCAATGTGGGGAGACCTGGGTTCGATCCCTGAGTCGGGAAGATCCCCTGGAGAAGGAAATGGCAACCCACTCAAGTACTCTTGCCTGGAGATTCCAATGGACGGAGGAGCCTGGTAGGCTACAGTCCATGGGGTAGCAAAGAGTCAGACACAACTGAGTGACTTCACTTTCACTTTACACCAAAGAAAAAACTAACGAAGTTGAAGGGCAACTGTATCATTTTATGTAAATTTGATTCAGTGTTGTTAAATAATAATTCCACTGGTTCTACTCTTCTGCTAATAACAACTCTGCCTGGTTCTGGAAAAGGCATCAGTTATGATCTGGTTTTGATTATGACAGGAAGAATAATGTCCAAACTGGAATACACTCTTAAACAATATATATGCTACATTATTATAACTAAAATCCTAATGATTGCTTTAAAATTAGAACATTAAAACTCAAATAGTGTATTCAAATAATTAAATATAATACAAATTAAAAAAGTTATAAAAGGAAAAAAAATATATATCTTTTAAAACATAACTAATAAAAATAGCAGTGTTGAAAGTATAATTTCTTAAAAAAGGTGGGCTTGTGTTAAGGTATGCTTTACCTACTTTTGACAATTAGAACTCAAGAGCTCAAGTGCAGTACTTTCTAAACTTGGAAATGAAGATTAAGATAGGTAAAACCATAAAGAAAAATACTTTTACATCTATTGAGTAAAAGCATCCTAAATGAATCATACTCTAGGAAACTGAAAAAAAAAAAAAAGGGAGAAAAGACATATTTGTCTACCTGATCCTAAAATAGTTAACTCTCTTTTAAAAAAATTATAAATAACAGAAGCTGTTTTCAACAATTCCTTGTTGTCTCACCCTTTTGCTTCATCAACTTGATTCTTTGATGTTCCTTACCAGGAAATTTAGTGTCATTCCATTCTCTGTTCGAGTTGCATGTGAGAAAGGAAGCATATTTGAAAAATATGTGCTAACCCTGTTTTGCTTGCCCTTCTGGACATGGTGTCCTGATTTTGCTCCAGGGCTCAGCATCTTCAGTCCACAGGGCGTGTATGCCACTGATTCCACAGAACATGACCCTGACATTGACATCAGAACTTTACAGCCCCATCATTACTGTGATTGTGTTGAGAGGGACATGATATTCAACCCACTGCAAGGAGACTCGGTTGGTAGTGTTTAGAGAACTGGTAGAAAAAGAATGCAGAAGGCAATGGCACCCCACTCCAGTACTCTTACCTGGCAAATCCCATGGATGGAGCAGCCTGGTAGGCTACAGTCCATGGGGTCGCTAAGAGTCGGACACAACTGAGCGACTTCACTTTCACTTTTCACTTTCCTGCATTGGAGAAGGAAATGGCAACCCACTCCAGTGTTCTTGCCTGGAGAATCCCAGGGACGGGGGAGCCTGGTGGGCTGCCGTCGCTGGGGTCGCACAGAGTCGGACATGACTGGCGTGACTTAGCAGCAGCAGCAGCAGAAAAAGAATATTATCTTTCTACTGAAAAATGTTAGAAAGGTAAGGAGCATTTCTGGATCATTTTGCAGGAATCTTCTCACCAGGACCGGAAAGTCTGTAGCAAAATGGAGCAGATAGAAAAAGTTCTCAATGTATAACCAAGGCATAGAATGAAACTGAAGCTTGAAAACCTTAACTCCCGCCCCGCACCCCCATCCCCACCCCCCGGCTCCGACTGCCTGCTCCAGCTGTCCTGAGAAATCCTGACTTTAATTTGTTGCTGATTTGAGTTGAATTTTCTATTAGTTGTAATGGAAGGCGGCCTAACATACAAATTAATTAACCTTGGAAAACTTGAAACCACTTGTCCCAGTAACATGGCAGTATTGTTCTAGCTCTAATTCGTGACAAAAGGCCTGATTCCCTTAGGTTTGATAGCAGTTCCTTCATAGCGATATTTCATTACACTACGTATTTTGCTGTTTTGTAGGACCCCATCCATAAGCAGAAACTTCTCCTAAGTATGAATGCTTATTTTTCTTTAAAGATGGAGCACTGCACACATTCTAGAACTAGAATTAAATCAATGGAAACATCATCCTGCTAGGCATTTAACTTTATCCTTGGAATATTTCTTATAGGAAAAGTGTTCATAACTGATTGAAAAAAGCTGATGATGTTTACTGTAACTGCTTAATACCTTCATATATATTAAAAATTCATTAGAAAACTATTTTATGCCACAACTTCTTAAAACTGACGAAGACTGGATTGCCTCTTTCTGTGTTATATCCCTTTAAAGATGCAATCTTACCTGGAAATCAGGTCCACTTTATCTGTTTCTAAATCATGATGTAAGTTGCTAGATTTAAAATTCAAATTATAAAAAGATATTTGACATACATCTTGTCTACAACATTTTTAAATAAAATAATAATGAATGGTACAAGTCATCTCACCATTGATAATATTTTTCTATTTCTTCCAGCATGCCATTAAATTAAAATTTAATGATTGTACTACACATATTGTTTTGTAACCTGCCTTTTTAAACGTAATATATTTTGAAGATACTTTTATGTCAATGCAAATGATTTCCTATTATCATTCAAACACTTGCATTGTAATTCCTTAAAGAATGTATTTTTTCAATTGACCAGTTTGCTATTATTTAGCATATCTGGTAACAATGATAAATCTAATATTGATTGCAAGCTACTGTTAATATTTATAGTAAACACTGCTGGTGCTCCACACTGGATGTCTCTGATTGCTCTCCTGGGAATATATGTCCATGAACTCTACTGTATGTTTTGGATCTAATGTCTTATGATCATACACTTCTTCAAAGGATATTTTTTAGGCTCCTGGAACCCATAACTCGCTGGCAGAGTGACTTGAAGTACCTGAGTGTACGTATTGGGTTGGCCAAAAAGTTCATTTGAAGTTTTCCACGTCTTATGGAAAAACCCAAATGAAATTTTTGGCCAACTCAATACAATCAGGGACTGGTGCAGAAATGGACAAAGTCCACATTCATGACTTGGGATAGACCTGAGGTACAATGTGTGCTCTAGAGCTCCTCTGTAGATCAAGCTTATACTGAGACTGGAACTTTTCTGAAAACATACACTTGCTTAGGATTCTTCTTCTTCTGTGTACCATTTCTTCTGCTCCTTTCAAATACTCATTAGGAGCACGTTCTGAATAAATTCCTTAAGACTGAACCTTCGTTTTTACAACTACTTCTAGTGAAGTTGACCCAAGATACCAATATAGATTTTTCAGAGGCATTTTGCCTTTTTGGAAGGAATATGATGGTTTGAAAAGGATTATAGAAAAAATTAAAATACATTGAAACTAATTGTAGCAAATGTATTTTTAAAAATTTAGTATTTTATCTAGGAAAGTACATAAAGTAAGTGAATTCTAGGGTGAATAAAATATGAATGTTTTAATCAAAATATTAAGGTTATCACATATTTCAGTAAGGTAATTATGTTTACTTTATTATACAGTGATATGGTTACTAATAACCTCTCCCTGGCTTTTTGGCAGTGAGAATATACCATAGCTAGGCAGAATCTGAAGAACTGAGTGGATTCTCATACATTCATTCATGCATTCATCCATCTATACATCCTTTTTTTTTTAATTTAATAGATTATGTAATATATGAGTGCTGAGCATAACAGACAGAAATGGTATGGACCTAACAGAAGCAGAGGATATTAAAAAGAAGTGGCAAGAATACACAGAAGAACTGTACAAAAAAGATCTTCATGACCCGGATAATCACGATGGTGTGATCACTCACCTAGAGCCAGACATCCTGAAATGTGAAGTCAAGTGGGCCTTAGGAAGCATTACTATGAACAAAGCTAGTGGAGGTGATGGAATTCCAGTTGAGCTATTTCAAATCCTGAAAGATGATGCTGTGAAAGTGTTGCACTCAATATGCCAGCAAATTTGGAAAACTCAGCAGTAGCCACAGGACTGGAAAAGGTCAGTTTTCATTCCAATCCCAAAGAAAGGCAATGCAAAAAATGCTCAAACTACCATACAATTGCACTCATCTCACATGGCAGTAAAGTAATGCTCAAAATTCTCAAAGCCAAGCTTCAGTGATATGTGAACTGTGAACTTCCAGATGTACAAGCTGGTTTTAGAAAAGGCAGAGGAACCAGAGGTCAAATCGCCAACATCTGCTGGATCATTGAAAAAGCAAGAGAGTTCCAGAAAAACATCTATTTCTGCTTTATTGACTATACCAAAGCCTTTGACTGCATGGATCACAATAAACTGTGGAAAATTCTGAAATAGATGGGAATACCAGAACACGTGACCTGCCTCTTGAGCAGCCTGTGTGCAGATCAGGAAGCAATAGTTAGAACTGGACATGGAACAACAAACTGGTTCCAAATAGGAAAAGGAGTACTTTAAGGCTGTATATTGTCACCCTGCTTATTTAACTTCTATGCAGAGTACATCATGAGAAACACTGGGCTTGAGGAAGCACAAGCTGGAATCAAGATTGCTGGGAGAAATATCAATAACCTCAGATATGCAGATGACACCACCCTTATGACAGAAAGTGAAGAAGAACTAAAGAGCCTCTTAATGAAAGAGAAAGAAGAGAGTGAAAAAATTAGCTTAAAGCTCAACGTTCAGAAAATAAAGATAATAGCAACTGGTCCCATCACTTCATGGCAAATAGATGGGGAAACAGTGGAAACAGTGTCAGACTTTATTTTGGGGGGCTCCAAAATCACTGCAAATGGTGATTGCAGACATGAAATTAAAAGACGCTTACTCCTTGGAAGGAAAGTTATGACCAACCTAGATAACATATTCAAAAGCAGAGGCATTATTTTGCCAATAAAGTCTGTCTAGTCATGGCTATGGTTTTTCCACTGGTCATGTATGGATGTAAGAGTTGGACTATAAAGAAAGCTGAGCACCGAGGAATTGATGCTTTTGAACTGTGGTGTTGAAGACTCTTGAGAGTCCCTTGGACTGCAAGGAGATCCAACTAGTCCATCCTAAAGGAGATCAGTCCTGGGTGTTCATTGGAAGGACTGAAGCTGGAGCTGAAACTCCAGTACTCTGGCCGCCTCATGCGAAGAGCTGACTCATTTAAAACGACCCTGATGTTGGGAAAGATCGAGGGCAGGAAGAGAAGGGGATGAAAGAGGATGAGATGGTTGGATCACATCACCGACTCAATAGGCACGGGTTTGAGTGAACTCTGGTAGTTGGTAATGTACAGGAAGGCCTGGCGTGCTGCGGTTTATGGGGTCGCAAAGAGACGGACATGACTGAGCGATTGAACTGAACATAAAATTATCATCAAAAACTGGAAACTGACTTCATAGTTTTCAGTCTTTAGAGGTTGTTGATCATATATTAATAATTAGATGACTATAGCCCACTGGGAAAATATAATCATTAGAAATTATAAGAAGTTACTGTACGGTGCTTAGTCGCTTTGTCGTATCCAACTCTTATGACCCCGTGGACTGTAGCCCACCAAGCTCCTCTTTCCATGGAGACTCTCCAGACAAGAATACTGGAAATGGTTGCCATGCCCTCCTCCAGGGGATCTTCCCAACCCAGCAATCAATGCAGGTGTCCAGCGTTGCAAGCGGATTCTTTACTGTGTGAGCCACCAGGGAAGTCCCCCTCCCCCCCTAAAAGTTACTATCATTTGTTTATGAAGATATACATAAATATGAATGAAGCAAACAAGGACAATATGAAAGACTTCAGTGTCATTATTTTTAATAGTATCGAGAAGAGAGGTCAAAATATTAATATTTAATAAATAATTTTTTCTAAATAATTAATATTCAAGGCATTATTGGATTGACTTTGTTCTTTGAATGACTTTTGCCTTAATGTCCTAAGATACCTTCTATGAAAGACAATTAATTTTTCTGGAATGGGAATTTGTTAGTGCTCAATTAGTTGTCAAGGAGCTTTCAAGTCAGATACATATGTGCACATTCTGCGAGGACAGATAGCATGAGCAGGGACACGGATTTTGCATTTGTTAGCTGGATGGTGGGTAGTTTGATATAATAAGGATCAGATGGTTAAAATTAAGCTATAATAATGAAAACATAACAATATCTTGCACAAAAGAGATGCAAAATCTGATGACTACTACAAAAATCTAACATAATGTTCTTATTACTGTTTGTGGCAGATTCTCCGACAATTACATGATGAGAACATACACTGTAAAGCATGGAATACGGTGTTTAACTCTGAGATGGCTCATATTTACATCTATCTGTGGTCTTAAGATATTATTGTGTATGGTTGTTTTCTTAAATCTGGAATATCATGATTATATTTGAAAATGTAGATAGCTTATTTCATGTATTTTGCAATTTTATCATTGCCAACAATTACTAAAATTACTTTTCATTTGGAATTTGGGAAAAGAACTTGTCACCCCTTCCCTATCCTCCAACCTATGTTAATGTTAAATTTGTAGGGTTCCTAGAACTCCAGGATTAATGGATAAACTGTGGTCATATTTGGAATTATCTTTGCTGTAGGAAGAATTTTTCATCAGACTTATCCTTAAATTAACAGTGTATCTTATTTTAAAATATGTTAAATTTTACTCAATCTCTGTATGCCATATTTTATAATTAAATAATTATCTGTTAATATGATAGATACTGAAAGATAGTTATGATACTGTTTGGCATATTTTCCATTGAAGTCAATACTATTTATTCATAATAACTTACGAAGAAAAAGTACTTTAAGAATTATGGCCTTACTTTAATTGCACAGTGTATGCACCTATTTATTTATTTTTTTGTTTATTTTATTTATCTATTTATTTTACTTTACAATACTGTATTGGTTTTGCCATACATCAACATGAATCTGCCATGGGTGTACATAAGTTCCCACTCCTGAACCCCCCTGCCACCTCCCTCTTCATACCATCCCTCTTTTTAAATAATAGATTTCAGAAAGGGGCAGGCATCCCATCTCTTCTTTTACCAAAAAGGAAATGGATATCCAAATTGGTTAAGTGGTTTGCCCTAATTCAGCAAAAATGTTGCAGTTCAGTACTCTTCAATCTTTGCTAGACTGACCCAACCCTCAAAAAATATTTATCAAACTTTGATCCAAAACATCTTTGGCAAGCCTTCTAAGAACAAGCTTTGGAAAATAGTAAAAGTTTGCTGGAATAATGAGGTACTCGGCTTTTACTTTTTCCAGAAATATTAGTATGCAAAGGAAATGAGTTCTAATATTAGAATTGTAATTTTTACTTGAGTTTTAACTTGATTATGTGTTTCTTGAATTTTAATCTATGGTAGCTGTGATGACTCAAACATATAAACACAAGCATTCATGTGTTTATATGTTTGAGCCAGAGTTCTTTAAAGACAGTACAACATGGAAAACTTAAGGAGGGCAGTAACATGTATATGCTGTGAAAGACAAAAAACAAACATATACACACAAAATGAAAAGCAATAAAATCAAAGTCAAGCAACCAAAAGGAAAGGCAGTTAATGAAGGACTTGGAAACATTTTACCAGAGAACAATTCTTTTTCAGTTAAATATTTTAGAATGTACCATAAATAGTAACTTAAAAGTCCAAAAAAATGATATATTTAAAGTACTATATGATAAACTCTCGAGTCTTAAGATGAAGCAATTGACAAACTCTGGGTCAGGGGCAAACAGAGGGTGAAAAGAGTGTTAACTTCTGTCTTCAATGAGGTAAATAACTTCCTGGAGCAATGAAGTAGTGAGAATCTATTTCAGAGTAACTGGAATTATTTTTAAAACTGCCACACAATTTTTTCTCTGTCTCGGTGTAAGAATATTTTGACATAATAATGAAATGCTGACCATGTCATAATATATATTTCTTATGTAGAAATAGATAATTAACTTTTTTTTTTAAGAACTTGGGGCAGTTTTTAAACAATCCTTACATAATGACAGGAAAAACTATGTCATTGAAGATGTAGCATATTTAGGGAGAAAATATGAATACAGGGAAAGCTCAGATCAGAGCTTGCACATCGTGAGGACCTGTGCTCTGAGTCACGTGTTTCAGTAAATAGTCTAGCATATTTGTTTTCCACTGGAAATTTAGTAATAAAAAGTAATTTGGAGGGAAGGTTATAATAAGTACTATGGATATTAATTTGAGAAGTATGAGGTCATCTCTTTCATGTATAACTAACCTGAGACCGTAACGATCCTTTTAAAAGGAAATATCTCTTATGGGGGAAAGGATAGTTGGGGAGTTTGGGGTGAGCATGTACACACTGCTATATTTAAAACGGATAATCAACAAGGACCTGCATAGCTCAGGGAACTCTGTTCAATGTTATGTGGCAGCCTGAATAGAAGGGAGTTTGGGAGAGAATGGCTATATGCGTATATATGGCTGAATACCATTGCTGTTCACATGAAAACATCGCAACATTGTTTGTTATCTGGTTATACCCCAATAAAAATACTGACTTATAAAAAGTTATTAAAAAATAAAAACCAAAAATAAGTATCCTTTACCTTTGAGAAAAGAGGAATGACTCTCAGCTTCCACTTTGTGAAGTCCTGATACTCTTTCTCTCTCTCACCTGGTGGAAGAGTTGGAAGTAAAGACCTTAAAGGAAGGTCATGAATTTGTAGCAACTTTATCGAATAAAAGTGTCTTACTTGAAAAATCACTAGGGCAATTTTTTTCTATTTATCAACATTTTCTGTCTTGACTAAAAATTCATTTTTAAGCTTTAGGGTCAGTGGTGTATTAATTAGACATTTCACGGTATGTTCACTGCTTGTAGTCATTCATGTTTTCATTGACTGATTGGATAGTCTTCTCTTCCTCAGAACAGCAATACACTGTGGATGGATGTGGGTTCCCTTGGTGCTCAGTTCAGTTCAATTCAGTTCAGTCGCTCAGTCATGTCCGACTCTTTGCGACCCCACGGACTGCAGCACTCCAGGCCTCCCTGTCCATCACTGACTCCCGGAGTTTACTCTAACTCATGTCCATTGAGTTGGTGATGCTATCCAACCATTTCATGTTCTGTAATCCCCTTCTCTTCCCTTGATGTAACACTGACATAAACTGAAAATAACATTCTTAGATACTTGCTGTGAAGCAAAGCCCCTTTGGCTAATGACTATTATTCAAATAGGACATATACTATAAAACAGCATAAAGTGTCAACTAAAGAACTCAGAGCAGTCAAAAACATTGAGGTTGCTAAGTAAATGTACAAACATTTTTATGTACTCCCATATAAACATTTATATACATAAAATAAATTTATTTTCTATCCCTGGGTTGGGAAGATCCCCTGGGGAAGGAAATGGCAACCCACTCCAGTATCCTTGCCTGGAAAATCTCATGGACAGAGGAGCCTGGTGGGCTGAAGTCCATGGGGTCACAAAGAGTCGGGCACGACTGAGCGACTAACACTAACTAACACTAATCTCCTGTCTTTACTTGGAGGCCAAAAACTTTTTTTTTTTCCTTAAATTTTAAATAATGTGTGGCGTGCTCATTTGAGAATCATTTGGTAAATTCTTGCAAACAGATTACCCAAGACAACAAACACCATGTTCCCTAGTGGCTTATGTCATAACCAATGGAATTGTACTCAGGAAAAGAAAGAAAAGATAAAAACATGTGTTTGGACCTGTGGTTGAATCTCTGCTTTGTGGTGAAAACCCACCATTGGGTTTGGTTTTCCACCATTAATGGGTCTATCTTTTTGTTTGCTGACGAAATGATAGAAAATCAGAATAAAAATTTCACATCAGCAGATCCTGCACTCCTCCTGAAGGATGAGGGATTTTGCATTGGAACAGAATGAGGAGGGAAATGAATCTGCTCTGCCATCCAGTTTTGGGGGAAATGTTGAAGCACCCCCTTTCCAGTGACATGTGATATCTTTCTCAGCAGTAGCTTGCTAATAACTTTGATGCCAATTGACAGGGTTGGCTTTCAGCTTGTCTGCAAATACCAAAAGAGTGCTCTCCAAATGTTTATGGCACAATGAATCAGCTTTCCTTCAAAATGCATCCTGGCTTACCCAGGCTACAAGCTGAGTGCTCACGGTTGTGTCTCCACATAGTGTCCCAGTCTCAAAAGCAGTGCATTAGGTTTGCATTTTTTGGACTATCTCAGAAATATTAAGAGTTAGAAGGGCCTAATTATATCCTCTAAAGCTTTCTTTAATAGAAGGAGGATAAAGTGCTAATGCTTTGTGTACCTATGTGAGGTAGTTTTAACTTTGAAATGACTTAGCTTCTTATACTTATTTATCTTAAACTTAGTTAGGTGTACAGTGCCCTATTATAATTTTTATTACTTAATGTTCTCATGTCCCTTTCCATAAATTAGTCCTTTCGAGCATTTATTGATAATTTTTATATTCTCGTTTCGTGTTTGTAGAGCCAAATAACTCATATATACGGCTTTATTCCTTCTACAATGTTACATAGTCTTAACTGTCCTGAGTGGTGCGTTTTGAATGCCTTGAGCCTCCTTTGGCAGAATGTTGGCAAGAGAGCTGCTCTAGATTGTCAGTAGCAAAGTGTTTGTCATGCCATTACCCTTGCCAACAGCAGGACTTCTCCAGGCTACAGAACAGCCACAGCACTCTCTTCCTTGCTTTCCACCAGCCTGCAAATTCCAGCTGAGGCCAGCTGATGAGCACTGAGCTGCAGGGACAGCTTGGCACAAGTTTTGAACCTGATTCAGATCTCCTGTAATGTTAGGACAGTGAATTCTCAGATGGAACCCAACAACACCCCTGATTGTGCTCACTCTCTGGTCAGAACATTTCAACTTACCTCAATCATCTTAAAATCAATGATGGTGGCTGGAAAAATTCTTTATGGGAGCCACTATGTAAAAGCAGCTCAAAGGTATTTTATTTTCCATTGCGTGGTCCCAGAGCTCTGATTTCCCTGATAAAATGCTCCTTGTGTGTGTTATGTTCCCAGATTTACCTAGATTAGAGGAAGGTACCTACGCAGAGGCTGCTGCTGCTGCTGCTAATTTGCTTCAGTCATGTCTGACTCTGTGCGACTCCATAGACAGCAGCCCATTAGGCTCCTCTGTCCCTAGGATTCTCCAGGCAAGGATACTGGAATGGGTTGCTATTTCCTTATCCAATGTATGCACACATGCTAAGTCGCTTCAGTCGTGTCCGACTCTGTGTGACCCCATGGACAAGCAGTCCACCAGGCTCCTCTGTCCATGGGATTCTCTAGGCAAGAGTACTGGAGTGGGTTGCCATTTCCTTCTCCACTAATCAGAGGAGGAAGGGCCAAATGCTCTAAGATAATTTCATATCATGATGCTACTGTTGATGCTTTCAGAGAAGATGATGCTAAAGTTATTAGGTTGGTGCAAACATAATTTGGCCACGTGATAATAATTGACTCATTAGAAAAGACTCTGATGCTGGGGAAGATTGAAGGCAGGAGGAGAAGAAATGATGGAGAATGAGATGGTTGGATGACATCCCTGGCTCTATGGACATGAGTTTGAGCAAACTCTGGGAGTTGGTGATGGACAGGAAAGCCTGGCGTGCTGTAATTCATGGGGTTGCAAAGAGTGGGACATGATTGCATGACTGAACTGAACTGCAAACATGATTGTGGTTTTAGACCATGAATTTTAACTCATTATAATTAGGCTCAAACACATCGTTATTAGTCAAAATATGAATAATTACAATCAACAAGTTTTTGCCAATACGAAATAAGTTTGTTTATTCCTGTAGCGTGAAAATCTGTGCTTCAGAACTTGACAGACTCTTGGAAAGCATTTTGTGCCTCCTGCTGGTTGTGGAAGTGTTTTCTCTGCAAAAAGTTGTCAAGATGTTTGAAGAAGTGGTAGTTGGTTTGCTAGAGGTCAGGTGAATATGGCAAATGAGGCAAACTTCACAGCTCAATTCATTCAACTTTTGAGGCCCTGGTTGTGCAATGTGCACTTGGGTATTGTCGCGGAGAAGAACTGGACCCTTTCCGTTGACCAATGTCAGCTGCGGTGTTGCAGTGTTTGGTGCATCTCACCGATTTGCGGAGCATACTTCTCAGATGTAATGTTTTCACTGGCATTCAGAAAGCTGTAGTGGATCACACTGGGAGTAAACCACCAAACAGTGACAATGACCTTTCTGTGGTGTAAGTTTGGCTTTGGACCGTACTTTGGAGCTTCTTCTTGGTCCAACCACTGAGCTGATCATCACAGGCTGTTGTATAAAATCCACTTTTCAATACAGGTCATGATCCAATGGAGAAATGATTAATTGTTGTTGCATAGACTAAGAGAAAATGACACTTCAAAATGATGATTTTTTAAAATTTGTGGTCAGTTCATGAGTCACCCACTTATTGAGCTTTTTCACCTTTCCAATTTGCTTCAAGGGTATACCTGATAGCTCAGGTAGTAAAGAATCTGCCTGTAATGCAGGAGACCCCAGTTCAATTCCTGTGTCATGAAGATCTGTTGGGGAAGTGATAGGTTACCCCTGTGGCTCAGCTGGTAAAGAATCCACCTGTAATGCTGGAGACCTGGGTTTGATCCATTGGTTGGGAAGATCCCCTGGAGAAGGGAAAGACTATCCACTCTAGTATTCTGGCCTGGAGAATTTCACGGACTGTATAGCCCATGGGGTCACAAAGAGTTGAGCACGACAGAATGACTTTCACTCACTCACTCAATTTGCTTCAAATGCTGAATGACTGTAGAAGGTCAGCATTGAGTTCTTGGGCAAATTCTCATGTAGTTGTGAGAAGATCAGCATCAATGATCGCTCTCAATTGGTCCTTTTCAACTGATGACTGGCCACTACACTTTTCATTATTAGTGAAAAAACATAAAGCAAGAAATACATATTAAAATGATGTATAACACAACCACATTTATTAAGAATGTATTCTAATATTAAAGGCAAATTTCAACAATGCAAAAACCACAAATATTTTCACACCAAACTAATATTTATTTGTATAACTTTTTTTTTTTTTTTTTTTTTTTTTGCTTCCCTTTCTTTTAAAAGTAAGAGAGGAGAAATGGTATGAATTTCTTAATTGACCAATTAGGCACCCTTTTAGCCAAAGGATTATTATAATGTGGGTTTTTGTGAGTGAAGAGAAAACAGAAAAATCACACAATGTTAAGAAGTATATTTTAAATATTTCTTCTTAAGTTTTAGGTGTGGGTGTGTCTGATTTGATAGACAAAATTCAAATACCTGCTACAATTCTGTATCATTATTCCTTAGGTTGAGAGGCTAACAGGTGAAAAGCATGGTATCAGGATTTCTAGGTTCTTTACTTGAAGCAGTTGGAAAGAATTCATTTCCAAGCTCATTTAGACTGTTGACTAAATGTAAGTCTGAAGTTCCCATTTCCTTCTTTGTCATCTGAGGACTGGCCATTCTTTTAGAATCCTCCTTCTGGTCCTCCAAAATGGCCACCTACATCTCAGAGCCAGCAAACGCCTGTTTGAGTTGGGTCATTTTCACATTTGAAAATTCTCTTTCTCTGCCGTCTCCCTCTTTCACTGCATCTCTACGACATCAGCCAGAGATAATTCTCTGCTTTTAGGACCTATTTGATCAGATTGGACCTATTAAGATAATCAGGATAATTTCCCTAATTTTAACATCAGTAGTCTTAAATTATACCTGCAAACTCCCTTTTTGCCACATACCATAACCTAGCGCTTCCCAGGTGGCACTAGTGGTAAAGAACCCATTGCCAATACAAGTAAAGTAAGAGAAGTAGATTTCATACCTGGGTCAGGAAGTTACCCCAGAGTAGGAAACAGCAACCCACTCCAGTATTCTTGCCTGGAAAATTCCGTGTACAGAAGATCCTCGAGGCCTACAGTCTATGGGGCTACAAAGAATCAGACACAACTGAGTGCATGTGTATGCATACACACACCATAAGCTATTCACAGGATCTATGGATTATAGGCAATTTTGGTGGGGTAAAGGTGAGTGGAAGGGAGGTGTGCAGTTATTCAACATAACACATTCTCTTTTAAAAGCAAACATATTGGGATTTCCAAATGAACATTTTGGCCAATCCAATGTATACATATATGTATGTGCATGTTGCTCAGTTGTGTTGGATTGTTTGCAACCCCATAGACTGTAGTCCACCAGGCTAATCTGTCCATGAAATTTTCCAGGCAAGATTACTGGAGAGGGTTGCGATTTCCTACTCCAGAAGGTCTTCCCGACCCAGAGATCAAACCTGAATCTCTTCTCCTGCATTTGCAGGCAGATTTTTTTAACCACTGAACCATCTGGGAAGCCCATATATACACATGCATACATATATGTCATATATACATATCTTTATCATAATCTTTATTCTTTCTTTTTCTATCTATCTATCTAATATCTATCTAACACGAGATGTTGGGAACTGAAAAAATATGATATTGGTGAAAAAAAAAAATTGACTTCAAAATTCCTTCCTCTCCAGATGTTTACTAATGTGATACCTCTGGGAATTTGATCATGGGATTTTCTTTCTTTTTCAAAGTTGTAATTTTTGCTTGTTGATACAGTTCTCTAGACAGGTAATTAGGAGATGGATGAGATGGTCATGAGCATGAATTAGTGCTATCCCTGGTGTATGAGAGGGGACAGTGTATTTTGAATCCAGTTGTGTTTTATGGGAAACATCACACATCCTGCCTCTTATCAAAACCTGCTTCATGGCAGTTGCCCCAGCCCAGACCAAGCCAGGGCCTGTCATTGTGGGAATGTGTGGAGGGGGTGGGGAGGAGATAAGAACTCAGGGGCAGGATCAGCAGGGGAAGGAAGTTGAACACTGTCTTCTCTAAGCTCAGCATGTGGGAAACAGCTGGATGTGTTAATTTAACCTTTGTCATTCTTGGCACTGAAAAAGCACATCCAGTTTACATAAAAATAATTCCCAAATGGAACTTTCACAGAGTTATGGTGAAAAACATTAAGAAAGTGCTTTGAATTGAAAGCTTTGCATTGATTTTTACCTGAATTACTAGCTTTGCTAAAAGTCATTCCATTTTCAAGTACCCATTAAAAGGTCGTTGGAAGCATTAGGTATTTCCTAGGGAAAAGCAAAAATAAAGAGCAAAGAGAATACAATAGCCAAAAGAAAAAAAAAAAGAAGAAGAAGAAGGAGGGAGAAGGAATTGCATTCAACCAAGAGGGAAATCTCATTTTCTTCTAATATTGCTTATTGATGAAAGAGAAAACCTCATTCCTAAGAAATCAATAGAAAATATGGACATTTTCTGAAAACCAGTTGCTCATCTTCTTGTTGGACTGTGACTCACAAAGTTTACCCAATTGAAAATATCCTACCCTCTGGCTAGAATGTGGTATTTACATCGTTATAAATGAACCGAGACTGACCTGTCTATAGTTCTGGTGAAGTATCTTGTGGGCTGTGGCTCGACATGGTTTTTGAGTTTGTCTCATCTATTCTCCTGCAGCACCAGTCAGAGATGAATATTCATGTAATTAGGAAAATTTATCTTGTTTTAAAAATCTTGGCAACAATAAATAAGGACCTCCTATGCTTAGTAGCATAGTATTAAAAAAAAATTCTAAAATTGTCAGTTTTCCCCATTTTGCTGAGAAAGATTTCAGTTTTCTTCAATAAGATTTCTTAACTTATATTAAATAGATTTACTTTGAAATCCTGAGGCTCTTCCTAAGTGACACAGTGGTAAGGAATCTGCTTGCCAATGCAGGAGGCACAAGAGATATGGGTTTGATCCCTGGGTCAGTAATTTCCACTGGAGTAGTAAAAAAGCAACCCACTCCAGTGTTCTTGCCTGGAAAACTCCATGGACAGAGGAGCCTGGTGGGCTACAGTTTATGGGGTCATAAAGAGTCAGACACGGATGAGCACACACACATGCCTAACAGCAAATTCCTGATAATGAAAGTACTGTGTTTTGATTATAGGAAAATTAAAATGAAAATAATACAAAAGAAAGTAAATATGTTGCCCTTATTTCACAAGTAACTGGAAAACAATGTGTGTGTGTTTAGCATGATCATGTGATGTTACAGTACATTTAGGCTACCTTTGTTTTTTGGTAACATGTTGGCAAAGATATTTAATCTAATGAAATTACTTCTATTGAAACATGATAGACATAAATACTTAACACTAGTTCTGTCTAAACCCATAAAAGTGTTAATTTTTTAATTCCATAACATTCTATTGTAGAATGTTTAAGTTCAATGATAATATTCCATTTTGTTAGCTTTTTATAAGTGTTTTGAAGGTTAATTTGATTTTAACAACTGTCTTAGCCACATTACACAGTTTTTGAAAATATAATATGTTCAATTCTAAATAATGTCTCTATAACAGTACTTGTGTTATTAATTTTATCTTTATCCCATGAGTTACTTGGAATAGTGTGTGGTGGCACAGTGGTAAAGAATCCATCTGCCAATACAGGAGACATAGGACACTCAGATTCAATCCCTGGGTCAGTAACTTCCTCCAGAGGAGGAAATGGCAACCCTTTCCAGTATTGTTGCCCAGGAAATCCCTGCACAGAGGAAGATGGCAGCCTACAGTCCATAGGGTCACCAGTTGTTGCACATGACTAAGCGAATGAGTATGCGTGCACGTACATTGTTTAAAAAGCAAACTGAGAGAAATTATAACTGTTTATCTATTAATCTATCTATCCATCCATTGATTCATTAATCTACCCACCCATTCACTCATCTAACTATTCAGCCATCAATGAATCCTTCATCAGTCCTACTTATCTCTATTACGGTCTCCCATATTTTGTAGGCCACTTCTAATTTGACTATGTTATATTGTGAGAATATTAAAATCATTGATATTGAGCATTGTCACCCTGCTTATTTAACTTATATGCAGAGTATATCATGACAAACGCTGGGCTGGAAGAAGCACAGGCTGGGATCCAGACTGCTGGGAGAAATATCAATAACGTCAGATATGCAGATGACACCACCCTTATGACAGAAAGTGAAAAGGAACTAAAAAACGTCTTGATGAAAATGAAAGAGGAGAGTGAAAAAGTTGGCTTAAAGTTCAACATTCAGAAAACGAAGATCATGGCATCTGATCCTATCACTTCATGGGAAATAGATGGAGAAATAGTGGAAACAGTGTCAGACTTTATTTATTTATTTGGCTCCAAAATCACTGCAGATGGTGATTTCAGCCATGAAATTAAAAGACGCTTACTCCTTGGAAGGAAAGTTATGACCAACCTAGATAGCATATTCAAAAGCAGAGACATTACTTTGTCAACAAAAGTCCGTCTAGTCAAGGATATGGTTTTGCCAGTGGTCATGAATGGATGTGAGAGTTGGACTGTGAAGAAGGTTGAGTGCCGAAGAATTGATGCTTTTGAACTGTGGTGTTGGAGAAGACTCTTAACAGTCCCTTGGACTGCAAGGAGATCCAACCAGTCCATTCTGAAGGAGATCAGTCCTGAGTGTTCATTGGGAGGAGATGCTAAAGCAGAAACTCCAATACTTTGGCCACCTCATACAAAGTGTTGACTCATTGGAAAAGACTCAGATGCTGGGAGGGATTGGGGGCAGGAGGAAAAGGGGACGACAGAGGATGAGATGGCTGGATGGCATCACCGACTCAATGGACGTGAGTTTGAGTGAACTCCGTTAGATGGTAATGGACAGGGAGGCCTGATGTGTTGCAATTCAGGTGGTCACAAAGAGTGAGATATGACTGAGTGACTGAACTGAACTGATTGAGTATCTAACGTATCTATTGATGTCTAAGAGGACTGTGGTAAATTTTTCATTACATTATGAGCTTGTGAGATACAGCCTTTATTTATTTATCTTTTATTGGAGAATAATTGCTTTACAATATTGTGTTGGTTTCTTCCATACATCAACATAAATCAGCCACAAGTATATATCCTTTCTGAAACAATCTCCTATCTCCCTGCCCTCCCCTTCCTTTAGGTTGTTACAGAACACTGGGTTGAGTTCCCTGTGTCACACAGCAAATTCCCACTTGCTGTTTATTTTACATATGGTAATGTATATATGTCCATTCTATTTTCTCAATTTGTCCCACCCTTTCCTTCCAGCCAAGAGGGGCTATCCCTCGTTCAAGGTCAGGGGCGGCGCCCGAGAGTGCCAGGCTGCATCGGCACAGGAGAAGCCGAGAGGAGTTAACCCACATTTGAGGTCAGGGGTGGGGGCCAAGAGGAGCTACCACATGCCCGAGGTCAGGGGAGGCAGCCGAGAGGAGCAACACCACATCCAAAAAGCCGCGGCTGCACCAGTGCAGGAGGGCCAAGAGGAGCGACTCCACGTCCAAGGTCAGAAGGGGCGGCCTTGAGGAGATACCCCTCGTCCAAGATAAGGAGCAGCGGCAGTGCTTTGCTGGTGCAGCCATGAAGGGACACCCCACATCCAAGGTAAGAGAAACCCAAGTAAAACAGTAGGGGTTGTGAGAGGGCATCAGAGGGCAGACACACTGAAACCATAATCACAGAAAACTAGCCAGTCTGATCGCACAGACCACAGCCTTGTCTAACTCAATGAAACTAAGCCATGCCCTGTGGGGTCACCCAAGACGGGCGGGTCATGGTGGGGAGGGCTGATAGAATGTGGTCCACTGGAGAAGGGAATGGCAAACTACTTCAGTATTCTTGCTGTGAGAACCCCATCAACAGTATGAAAAGGCAAAATGATAGGATACTGAAAGAGGAACTCCCCAGGACAGTAGGTGCCCAATATGCTACTGCAGATCAGTGGAGAAATAACTCCAGAAAGAATGAAGAGATAGAGCCAAAGCAAAAACAATACCCAGCTGTGGATGTGACTGGTGACAGAAGCAAGGTCTGATGCTGTAAAGAGCAATATTGCATAGGAACCTGGAATGTTAGGTCCATGAATCAAGGCAAATTGGAAGTGGTCAAACAGGAGATGGCAAGAGTGAATGTCAACATTCTAAGAATCAGCGAACTAAAATGGACTGGAATGGGTGAATTTAACTCAAATGACCATTCTATCTACTACTGTGGACAGGAATCCCTTAGAAGAAAAGGAGTAGCCATCATGATTCACAAAAGAGTCCGAAATGCAGTACTTGGATGCAATCTCATAAATGACAGAATGATCTCTGTTTGTTTCCAAGGCAAACCGTTCAATATTACAGTAATCCAAGCCTATGCACCAAACAGTAATGCTGAAGAAGCTCAAGTTGAATGGTTCTATAAAGACCTACAAGAACTTTTATAACTAACACCAAAAAAAGATGTCCTTTTCATTATAGAAGACTAGAATGCAAAAGTAGGAAGTCAAGAAACACCTGGAGTAACAGGGACATTTGGCCTTGGAGTATGGAATGAAGCAGGGCAAAGGCTAATAGAGATTTGCCAAGAGAACGCACTGGTCATAACAAACACTCTCTTCCCAAACACAAAAAAAGACTTTATACATGGACATCGCCAGATGGTCAACACCAAAATCAGATTGATTATATTCTTTGCAGCCAAAGATGGAGAAGCTCTCTACAGTCAGCAAAAACAAGACCAGGAGCTGACTGTGACTCAGATCATGAGCTCCCTACTGCCAAATTCAGACTTAAATTGAAGAAAGTGGGGAAAACCACTAGACCATTCAGGTATGACCTACGTCAAATCCCTTATGATTATACAGTGGAAGTGAGAAATAGATTTAAGGGACTAGATCTGATAGACAGAGTGCCTGATGAACTATGGATGGAGGTTCATGACATTGTATAGGAGACAGGGATCAAGACTATCCCCATGGAAAAGAAATGCAAAAAAGCAAAATGACTGTCTGAGGAGGTCTTACAAATAGCTGTGAAAAGAAGAGAAGCCAAAAGCAAAGGAGAAAAGGAAAGATATAAGCATCTGAATGCAGAGTTCCAAAGAATAGCAAGGAGAGATAAGAAAGCCTTCCTCAGGGATCAATGTAAAGAAATAGAGGAAAAGAACAGAATGGGAAAGACTAGAGATCCCTTCAAGAAAATTAGAGATACCAAAGGAACATTTCATGCAAAGATGGGATCAATAAAGGACAGAAATGATATGGACCTAACAGAAGCAGAAGATATTAAGAAGAGGTGGCAAGAATACACAGAAGAACTGTACAAAAGAGATCTTCATGACCCAGATAATCACGATGGTGTGATCACTCACCTAGAGCCAGACATCCTGCAATTCTAAGTCAAGTGGGCCTTAGAAAACATCACTATGAACAAAGCTAGTGGAGGTGATGGAATTCCAGTTGAGCTATTTCAAATCCTGAAAGATGATGCTGTTAAAGTACTGCACCCAATCTGCCAGCAAATGTGGAAAACTCAGCAGTGGCCACAGAACTGGAAAGGTCAAATTTCATTCCAATCCCAAAGAAAGGCAATGCCAAAGAATGCTCAGACTACTGCACAATTGCACTCATCTCACATGCTAGTAAAGTAATGCTCAAAATTCTCCAAGCCAGGCTTCAGCAATACGTGAACTGTGAACTTCCTGATGTTCAAGTTGGTTTTAGAAAAGGCAGTGGAACCAGAGATCAAATTGCCAACATCCGCTGGATCATGGAAAAAGCAAGAGAGTTCCAGAAAAATATCTATTTCTGCTTTATTGACTATACCAAAGCCTTTGACTGTGTGGATCACAATAAACTGTGGAAGATTCTGGAATACCAGACCACCCGGCCTACCTCTTGAGAAACCTGTATGCAGGTCAGGAAGCAACAGTTAGAACTGGACATGGAACAACAGACTGGTTCCAAATGGGAAAAGGAGTACATCTAGGCTATATATTGTCACCCTGCTTCTTTAACTTATATGTAGAGTACATCATGACAAACGCTGGGCTGGAAGAAGCACAGGCTGGGATCAAGACTGTGGGAGAAATATCAATAACCTCACATATGCAGATGATACCACCCTTATGGCAGAAAGTGAAGAGGAACTAAAAAGCCTCTTGATGAAAGTGAAAGAGGAGGGTGAAAAAGTTGGCTTAAAGCTCAACATTCAGAAGATGAAGATCATGGCATCCGGTCCCATCACTTCATGGGAAATAGATGGGGAAACAGGGGAAATAGTGGCTGACTTTATATTGGGGGTCACCGAAATCACTGCAGATGGTGATTGCAGCCATGAAATTAAAAGAAGCTTACTCCTTGGAAGCAAAGTTATGACCAACCTAGATAGCATATTAAAAAGCAGAGATATTACTTTGCCAACAAAGGTCCGTCTAGTCAAGGATATGGTTTTTCCAGTGGTCATGTATGGATGTGAGAGTTGGACTGTGAAGAAGGCTGAGTGCCGAAGAATTGATGCTTTTGAACTGTGGTGTTGGAGAAGACTCTTGAGAGTGCCTTTGACTGCCAGGAGATCCAACCAATCCGTCCTAAAGGAGATCAGTCCTAGGTATTCATTTGAAGGTTTCATGCTGAAGCTGAAAGTCCAATACTTTGGCCACCTCATGTGAAGAGTTGACTCTTTGGAGAAGACACTGATGCTGGGAAGGATTGGGGGTAGGAGGAGAAGGGAATGACAGAGGATGAGATGGCTGGATGGCATCACCAACTTGATGGACGTGAGTTCAAATAAACTCCGGGAGATGGTGATGGACAGGGAGGCCTGGCGTGCTGCAATTCATGGGGTCGCAAAGAGTCGGACACGACTGAATAACTGAACTGAACTGAATATTCCATGGTACATATGTACAAGCATTTCTGTATCCATTCATCTGTCAATGTACATCTAGGTTATTTCCATGTCCTCCCTAAAAAAAACTAGGAATAGAACTACTACATGATCCCACAACCCCACTACTGTACCTATGCCTAAGAAAACTATAATCAAAATAGACACAGTTTTTCAAACTAATTTTATTTATGCTTCAGATATTTAAGCTTGACTATTCAACTCACTGCTTTTTATGCTTTTTGTATCTTCTATAGTGATTTATACATTTTACTATTATAAAATATCTATCATATTTTCCTGAAAAGCTTTCGACCTACATACCATTTTGTTGGTTATGTAATACTACTCTACTTTTTATATTTGCATTTACATTTGCTCTTTTAAAGTCAGACTACCCTTCAATATTCAGCCTTTTTAATCTTATTCTAAGTGGGTTTTTTTGAGATTTTTAAAATTGGACTTTCTAAATCTGATTTGAATTTTCCTGAAGCTATAGAATCTACTGCATTCATGTTAATGGTGAAAATATTTCTTGGATTTTTCCTTCTCTGTTACTTTATACCCACATATATCTTTGTATTTTCTCTTTTGTTACTTGTTAATGCTGGAAAAGGGAAATGGGTACCCACTCCAGCATTCTTGCCTGGAGAATTCCATGGGCAGAGGAACCTGGTAGGCTACAGTACATGGGGTCACAAAGAGTCAGACCCAACTGAGCAACTAGTACTTTCACTTTCAATGATGGTAGACTTTTAAAATCTGACCAAGCTCCTCAGTCACTTGAGAAGCTTCTTTACTATTTTGTACATTATTTTTTAAGTTATATTTAATATTTCTTTTTTGGTATTATAAAAATAATGGCCTCCCTATTGTCCTAGTGATAAAGAATCCACCTGCCATTGCAAGAGACACAAGTTTGATCCCTGGAATAAGAAGATCCCATGGAGAAGGAAATGGCAACCCACTCTAGTATTCTTGCCTGGAATTCCATGGACAGAGGAGCCTGGCAGGCTACAGTCCATATGGTCACAGAGAGTCAGACACAACTAGTGAGCAACTGCAAAAGTGTCAATAATTATAAAAATTCAGAATTTTATTCCCAGTCAATGATTAAGCTATAAATAACCATTCTTTTTATTCTGGTATTTAAGTACCAAGAATGCTATCTTATTTGTTTTGTAGCTTATAATCACTTTGTTATGATTCATAAATATTCATCTATACATTCCTCTGATGAATATTTTTACCACAACTCATTTTTCTCTATCTTGAAATTGCTAAATTATTTAATTTTATTTTCATTGAGATAGTTCTTTAAATAAGATACTCAGAAATTACTTGTAACTTTTCCTTTTATCTGCAAGTAATTTGTGGATTACTGCCTTGATCAGTCAAAATACTGCAAATGCTTTGCCACTGAATTTTGGCTTCTATGTGGATAGAAAAGGAAGCTTTCTGTTAAACTAATTCTCTTTGCCTATTGAATAAATTGTTCTGTGTTAGTTGCTCAGTGGTGTTCACCTCTTTGGTACCCCATGCACTGTAGCCTGCCAGGCTCTTCAGGCAAGAATACTAGAATGCATTGCCATTTCCCTCTCCAGGAGACCCAAGTTCGATTCCTGGGTTGGGAAGATCAATCCCCTGGAGAAGGAAATGGCAACCTATTTTAATAATCTATACCATCTGAGCCACCAGAGAAGCCTCCCAAAAATAAATAAATAAGTGAATAAACTTTTAAGTAATCCTAAAAATCTGAAAATATGTTCTTGATATTTACAGACCAAGAATGTTACCAGTCCATATAAAAATACCCATCACTTTTATTAGTTATTTCTCGACTTTAGTGAATTTTTTTGTTCTAAAATCTCCGTCTTCAGTTGAGAAATTAAGATGCGTATTTGATTATTAGTTTTTATTCCTTTACTCATTTTGCTTTTCCTGGATCTTCAAGTATTTCTGCATGAAGTCTCTTAGAAATTTCCTGTACTTCATACCTTGTTCCTTATAACATCAGTTTTATTATTTTTGTATTGTGACTTTGTGTTTTGAGGTAATACTGAAATTTAATCTTCTAAATCACTCACTGAGTTTTCAGAAATGTCCATTCCTTCATTTTATTTCCTGTTTTCACTTATTTATTTCCAATTCAGGAAACTAACACAATTCCCTTTGTCTATCGACACCAAAATTGGTACAGACAGAGCCAAAGAAAATGTGTATATATATCTGTATCTATATATCTGGCATATAATTGTATATGATACAAATATATGATATATTTGTATATATAAATAAAAATATATATTTTAATTTATTACACACTATTATATTTTTACCTGTTACACATAAGTATGTTGTAATACAAGGTATACCTATTATATAATGTGTACACATATGATGTATAAGTGATATATATGATGTATATGCCTATACATATGTGTATATAATCTCTTTATACATAAGAATATATGCATATAATTTTTTATATATTTTTTAAATACTCATCCATTTTATGAAATAAAACTCAGAATTAAAAGAAAAGTTTCAGACAGATTCCCGAATTTAACTTTGTGCCTTTATGGTAGTGACTAGACAACTTGCTTCACAACTTTCCAGCCTTAGTAAGCAAGAGAACTCATTAAATCCAAATCTAAATTTAAATTTCTTATCACAGTGTGTGGAAGAAAACAGAATAATGATGGCTTTATTTTGTTCTTCATAACAACTTAATACAGAAAATTGCACACGATATGTGTAATAACCACCAGGCAACTGAGCTATTTCTACCAAATCCCATGCATAATTTAGATTCTATTTGCCCGTAAGTTTATCTTTTAATAATTAGGTAATTCTGTTTGCTGTTGCTGTTGTTAATTTGCCTAGTCATGTCAGACTCTTTGCAACCCCATGGTATGCAGCACACCAGGCCTCTGCATCCCTCAGCATCTCCTGGAGTTTGCCCAAGTTCATGTCCATTGCATCAGTGATGACATCCACCCATTTCATCCTCTGACACTCATTTATCCTTATGCCCTCAATCTTTTCTAGCATCAAGGTCTTTTTCAATGAGTCAGCTGCTATCATCAGGTGACCAAAATATTGGAACTTTAGCTTCATCATCAGTTCTTCCAATGAGTATGCAGGGTTGACTTCCTTTAAGATTGATTGGTTTGGTCTCCTTGCTTTCCAAAGGATTCTCAAGAATCTTCTCCAGCACCACATTTCAAAGGCATCAAATTCTTTGGTGTTCTGCCATCTAGTCAAGGCTATGGTTTTTCCAGTTCAGTTCAGTTCAGTCGCTCAGTTGTGTCCGATTCTTTGTGACCCCATGAATCGCAGCATGCCAGGCCTCCCTGTCCATCACCAGCTCCCGGAGTTCACTCAAACTCATGTCCTTAGAGTCAGTAATGCCATCCAGCCATCTCATCCTCTGTTGTCCCCTTTTCCTCCTGCCCCCAATCCCTCCCAGCATGAGATTCTTTTCCAATGAGTCAACTCTTCACATGAGGTGGCCAAAGTACTAGAGTTTCAGCTTTAGCATCATTCTTTCTAAAGAACACCCAGGGCTGATCTCCTTCAGAATGGACTGGTTGGATCTCCTTGCAGTCCAAGGGACTCTCAAGAGTCTTCTCCAACACCACAGTTCCCAGTAGTCATGTATAGATGGGAGAGTTGGACTAAAAAGAAAGCCGAACGTTGAAGAACTGATGATTTTGAACTGTGGTGTTGGAGAAGACTCTTTAGAGTCCCTTGGACTGCAAGGAGATCCAACCAGTCCATCATAAAGGAAATCAGTCCTGGGTATTCGTTTGAAGGACTGATGCTGAAGCTGAAACTCCAATACTTTGGCAACCTGATGGGAAGAGTTGACTCATTGGAAAAGACCCTGAAGCTGGGAAAGATTGAGGGCAGGAGGAGAAGGGGACAACAGAGGATGAGATGGTTAGATAGTATCACCAACTCAATGGACGTGAGTTTGGGTAAACTCCAGCAGTTGGTAATGAATAGGGAAGCCTGGCATGCTGTGATTCATGGGGTCACATGGAGTCGGACACGGCTGGGCAACTAAACCGTACTGAATGCATGTGCTTATATCTCTTAATTCACTCAACAAATGTCTAAGTGCCTGTGACTTGTTGGTGCTATGTTGTAGTTTTCTTTAAAATATTTCAGTATAACCTGCCATTTAAAATAGCATCATGTCTACTTTGGAGGGAGCTTTTCTTACAAGACATTCATAGAAGAATCAAGATCAGAGCACAGAGATGTAGACTGATGTTTCACCTGCTTGCCAGTTTATATATTTCTAGTTGCTGAGATTTCAGATTACTTCCCCTAAGAAGGTGAATGAACATCTTGGTTTAGGTTAATGTTGCTACATCCAGAAACTACGGATGCTAAACATGTTAAGTTCAATGATATTTTAATGAACCTATTAATTCAAACTGGCATTTACTAACTTGAAATAGATTTCTTATTCATCTTCACCTTCTGATAGAGGATTTCACTAAACAAACTGTAAATGAAGGAGCTCTTAGAATCAGACATGGGGTAACAGGGATCCCTACTATGGGTTACATTGACATAGGCTTGGGTACAGCCACTCTTGCAAAGGTGAGCTTAGGTTGAATCTCATCCTGTGGCCGTAGATTGAATCTTATCCTACGGTCTCCCTCCCAAAGGCTTTTGATAATTCCCTGAGACCTGTTAGGAGAAGGGAAAAAATACACATATTTTTCTTAACTTGCTACACATGACCTCTTGTTTCTCCTTACTTTCCACATCTATCATTTTTTCAGGCAGATGTAACAAATTACTTGCCAAAAATAGTCAGCAGTGCTGACTTAAAGGGTTCATATTTAGGGTTCAGATACGAGTTGAGATTTCCTTTGTTATCAGCATTCTAGCACTAAAGTGCTTTTTAAGGCATGCCAGATAGTTGAATTGGAGACAGTTCCCTTGGGATGAAAATACATGGAAAAAATAAATAGTGTCCCTATTTCAGTGAAAACTGGCCAGGAACACAAATCAAGGGCCAATACACAAGAGCGAATTGACTCAAAGGAGGGTTTTCAAGCTAGAAATCACATTACCTGATTTTACTGTTCTTCCCTCTGTGGATGCAGGGGGAAAATCCATTTATTTTAGAGTATGTATCACAAGCTTACTCCACACTTACTTTGCATTGCTCATACTAAACAGAGTCTCTTTACTCTCAAGTGGAAGGATTTCAGGGAACTTAGTGATTTACAAAAATACATTGTGCTGACATTACAGTGACCCAAATTCTACCCAGTTCTCACAGATTCAAGGCCAAGAAAATCTCACTGGTGTGATTAGAAATGAAAGGAAATTCTTAGCATCACTGAACACTTTAAGAACCATAGGCCTGCTGTATTGCCATTGCTCCTGCTAGTCATATTTCTATAACTAGGTCAATATGTACTTCTGAAAAATGGAAGCAAGTCAAATGAAATAAAATAATGACTTTAAGGAAATTGGCTTGTGGACAACAACAACACACATAATTTTAATGTTAGTACAATAATGAAAATCAATGTTTAAACAAGTTATAGGAAATATTGTCAAGTAATCTCTCTAAAGAAGGAAATGTAGACATAAAATTATGAGTGCCTCCCCCATTGCAGGGTAAGTGAGAACCCTGTCAGGGGTCTCATAGAAGGGTGAGGAGCTTAGAATTTCCCAATAGTCAGTCTCACACAATGAAAAATACAGTTCCTATTTGTATTAGTTACAATGTTTTTGGTTGTAAGCAACAGACAGTCCCTAGAGCTTATGTCATATTCACAAAAGGGAACATGGCATAAAACATGGGGTACCACCCGGGGATCAGAATGTGGCTAGGGCTCAGGAACAAACTAGAATGGGGGGAATCCAGGCAGCAGGGAATTAAAAATGTCTCTCTTTTCATCTCTCTTTTTCTCAGTTTCTGCTTTATTCTTTCTGTGGAGCAGACTGTTTCTGTGTCCATAATTTTGAAAATTAGATTGCCAACTTTAATTACTTGTGTATTTCTATTCCGGCATTCATTGCCTTTCTTCTTTTCAAAATAGAATAACTTTGCTGTCCTAATCTCAGGCCAACTTCCCTCTTCTCTCTTGTTTCCTTGCGTCTCATAACTTATCATCTGTTTAAGAATTTTACACCTACAGTGATCATCCTCTCTTCCTTCATCAAGCCTTTCTTTATATTGCATGATTTCTAACAGCACACAGTCTTAATTTCTCCCATTTTAAAAATAAAAATAACAGGTAAAATGCAACCATCTGAAACAACAGCAAATATCTCCTGGGTTCCACACCTCTACTACCTCATCCTCCCACTTTTCTTAGTAGTAAAAATCTTCAAAAGAAATTAGCAATATTTGACTTTATTTCCCTCATAGCTCAGTTGGTAAAGAATCCGCCTGCAATACAGGAGACCCCAGTTCGATTCCTGGGTCAGGAAGATCCCCTGGAGAAGGAAATGACAACCACTCCAGTATTCTTGCCTGGAGAATCCCATGGACAGAAGAGCCTGGCGGGCTACAGACCACGGGGTTGCAGAGTCAGACACGACTGAGTGAGCAAACAGCACCACTTTCTTTAGAGTTCTCAATAAGACCTTCAATCCCACTATGCTACTGAGAGTGTTGTCAAAAACTTATATTCTTCCGAAAAGCTCTTAACTTTCATTTCATTCCATTTCTCAACAGTATTTCAAAACATACATCACTTCCTTCTTGAAAACTTTTTACATTTGATTTCCAAAAATCTCAAATTCCTTGCTCTCCGTTGTGAGATTTTCTTCAGAATCTCAAAAATGAAGTGCCTTAGCACAGAGCTGCACCACTTTTATTCTCCAGCTAAAAGCTCTCCGCAGGTAATCTCACGCCTTCTGTTATTGTTCAGTCACTAAGTCGTGTTCGACTCTTTGTGGTCCCATGGACTGAAGCTCTCCAGGCTTCCTTGTCCTTCACTATATCCCAGAGTTTGCTCAAATTCATGCCCATTGAGTTGGTGATGCTACGTAACCATCTCATTATCTATCACCCCCTTCTCATTTTGCCTTCAATCTTTTCCAGTATCAGAGTCTTTTCCAGAGCCTCTTCAGGTCAGGTGGCCAAATTATTGGAGTTTCAACTTCATGGTTTTAAGGTTTCCCAGATTTCTATTTTTCACTTAACAACCACAAAATGTATATATCCATCTGTATTATTTAGAAATGCACTTATATGTCTATTTGACATTTTAATCATAACATGTTTAAAAGATAATCCTTCCTTTCCCTTCCAGAACCTGCTTATCCTCTTTCATTACCATTTCAATGAAGAATTATGCAATTCACTGAATTATTTAACTCATAAAATTATATTCAACCTTTCCTTAACTCTATGCATCTGATCCCTTAACATATATTATTTCAATGACCTTTAAAATATCTCAAATGTTTGCAATTCTCACCACTTTCTCAGTTAGCTTCTAGTCTTAGAAAGCAATGTGTTTAACTTGAATCACTTTAGTATCTTCCAAGATAGCTTGCATGGTTTGACTCTTAACCTTTTACAAGTCTACGGTCAGCAGTGCATGTGAAATATTGTTTGAAAAATTTGATTCAGATCAGATAACTCCAATGTTCAAAACTTTGCAATGATTTCAAATCAAATTTTGAACAAATCATGAACTCCTTAGCCTGGTCTCAAGGACTAGCAAGATAAGGTAATCCTCCATGTTTGTAAATTAACTTTTTACCATGCTCCTTTGATCACTCACCTCAGTCATATTGATTTTCCTGAAATATTCTAACATATCAGAATTTCTGCCCCTGGAGTTTTGCAAGTGCTATTTCCTCCAACTGGGATGCTCTTCACCTGGCAATTTTTATGATTACTTCCTTTATATTCTTTATGTCTCAATTTAAATAATATCTAGTATGGAAACTTATCTGGCCCAGGTTTCCACAGTATCCTTCTTCTCCTAGTCACCTGCTATCTTATCATTCTCTTTTATTGCCTTCATAGTTCTCATTATATTCCACACTTATTGTGTTTATTCATTTAACTCTTCATTTCCTGGAGCCTCTGAGCTTCCCTGGTGGCTCAGATAGAAAAGAATCTGTCTGCAGTGCAGAGACCCGGTTCGGCCCCTGGGTCAGGAAGATCCCCTGGAGAAGGGAATGGCTACTCACTCCAGTATCCTTGCCTAGAGAATTCCATAGTCCATGGGGTCGCAAAGAGTCAGACACAACCAAGTGACTAACACTTTTTTCTGGACCTTGTATAGTTCTGTAAATTCTGTGAGACTAAAGACTTCTTTTTTTACAAGAGCGTTTCAATTTGACATAAATGCTCAGAAATACTGCTTGAAAAATAGGTGAATGGAAAGGAAAAAGATGGAGGAAAGAAAGGAAAGAAGAGAAAAATTTAGTTTGAATATTTTCAATGGTGATATATATATATATATAATTTTCTTTAACTGGAATTTTGAAAGACCCAAATTCACTTGGAATTTTTCATGTAAATAAATTTCATCATGATGTTGGATAGGTGAAAAATTAAGGTTAAATGATATTTATTGTGATTAATAAAAATTTTAAGGAATTTCTCAATTATTACAAACTGAAGTGTATTTAAGAATTTATTCCATAAATATCTTCTTTTAATAAATTCACTGTTTCTACAAAAAAAACACAAGTAATTTCATATTGAAAGTGTTTCTGTAGTCAATATATATGTAGATATAAGATGCAACGTAATAAAAGTAATTTGACTCATGGGTGGCTCAGAGTGGCAAAGAATCTGCCTGCCGATGCAGGAGACACAAGAGGTGGAGTTTCGATCCCTAGGTCAGGAAGATCCCCTAGAGGAGGAAATGACAACCAACTCCAGTATTCTTACCTGCAAAATCCTGTGACAGAGGAGCCTGCTGAGCTATAGTCCATGGGTCGCAAAGTGTAAGACGTGACTGAGCACACACACACTTACATTCTTAAGTTATTTCAGTATCTGCAAAACTATCAGACACATAAAACTCCACCTGCAATATAAAGTTGTTGATGGTCTGTCTCTTTCTTACCTCTCCTGCTTTAAGTATACATACTTTGAATTTTGTGATAAAATCATGGAAAATTAAGTCCTTTTCTGCCTGCCATTTTCTCTCTCCCAACACTCAAATGCTTTATCAAAGCTTATTTTTACCCCAGACTTGATTCATATATCACTTTTTTTCTATCATCCACTATCCACTCTCCCTTCCAGCCTAGATATGTTAGGTTCATCTTCAAGTTGACTCTCAAGGAGTGTTAGCAAAAATACCCTCACTCAGGGGACTTTCCTTCTCCTCCTCCCTCCCCTTTCTCAGTCCCTCTTTCTCTAGAGTAGAGATTCTTATAAGGTTGTTCAGACTCCAGGACATGGATGTGTGGTCTGTATCTATTCCAGACAAGCCAGCATCTCCCTCCCAAGACGGTCACTTTCCTTTATCTCACTTTCCAAATGTCCCACTCCATTCACGGGAGAATGCAAATGGTAGCATTGTGACTACGAACAAGGAGGAAACAGGCACTACTAGAGCCTTAGGATTAAGTCATGAGCTGCTATATGGTTATTAGAGTTGTTTTACCCAGGATGCTTTTTGTGACATTTAGCATGGTATCATTTGCTTATGTTCCTATAAATGTACATCCTTAAGATTTCAGGGAAGTAGGGAAGGAAGAAGTTATGGTTATCAGGGCATGTTTGGAGAATTTCCTAGGTCCTCTAGACTAATATTATTTAAATCTTTTTACTACATTGTATCAATACTCCTTTGAGGGCCATATTTTTTCTTACATTATTTATAAGAATTTACAAATCATCATTCTAAACTTCCAAGATCTAGCACTGAAACAAGTGCTCAGGAAGTGCTCAATAATTGTTGGTTGAAAAAGACATTAATTGAATAAATGACAATATTCAATGAATGTAGAGATTTTTGAATAGTGCCATTATTTCTTATCTCTCTCTCTTTTTCTTTTGATGACTTCCTCTTTAACTAGAATCCATTGAGGAAAATTTCCACTTTATTCTTCAAAGTTACATTAAAATAAATAGGTACTCTTATAGCAAAGGTAGCCATTAGTACAAGTAGTGTAACATAGGTTCTACATTTGCCAACATTTCGTAATTTCAAATATGCAAATTATTACTTTAAATGACTCCAAAGTAAAGCTGAATAAATAAAGTATTCAAACCTTTTGTAGTTCTAATAATGAGCTATAGAACTTGCATGTTATTTATCTTTGTCCATAATTTTAAGTATGCTTTTTAAGTATGTTTAAAGCTATTAAAATTGTTTGCAACTTACATGTCTTTTGCTTGGTTTGGGACACATAAGGCTTTTGTTAAAATTTAAAACTAAAGGCAGAATTATTTTGATTGATTTGGGTAAATCTCAGCTCTGTCTAATTTTGCCATGTGCATGCTGGACTAGTCATATAACTTACTTCATAGAATTATTTTAAGAATTGTTATATTATTAATTAAAGTTCTTATCATGGGCTTCCCTGATAGCTCATTTGATAAAGAATATGCCTGCAGTGCAGGAGACCCTGGTTTGATTCCTGGGTTGGGAAGATCCTCTGGAAAATGGATAGACTACCCACTCCATTATTCTTGGTCTTCCCTTGTGGCTCAGCTGGTAAAGAATCTGCCCACAATGTAGGAGACCTGGGTTTGATCCCTGGGTTGGGAAGATCTCCTGGAGAAGGGAAGGCTAGGTGGGAGCAGAAGGGGATAACAGAGGATGAGATGATTGGATGGACTCAATGGACATGAGTTTGAGTAAACTCCAGCAGTTGGTGATGGACAGGGAGGCCTAGTGTGCTGCAGTCCATGGGGTCACAAAGAATTGGACATGACTGAGCAATGGAACTGAACTGAACACACTCCAGTGTTCTGGCCTGGAGAATTCCATGGACTATATAGCCCATGGGGTAGCAAAGAGTTGGACAAGAAGAAAGTTCTTGTCATAATTCTCTAAATATAGTAAATATTTAGTGTGTGTACTTGCACAGTTACTAAACTGGTAAATTAGTAATTTTGTGATTGAGTAGCAGAAGCAGATTTTTTTTTAAATTTAAACTATGATGCAAACATAGATTTTGTAATTTCTATTATAATGATTCAAATACAGTAAATGAATTGAGGCTGAAATGCTTAAGGGAAAAAGGCTCCTCTAACTAGAATCTGAATTCTATCTCTATCTTCTGAAATGCAAATTAAATACAGAAATACTACAGCTCTGAATTTTTCTTTGCTGTCTTCCAATGTGACCCTTAGAAACACATCTTAATGTTTAAAGAACTCAACAAAGGAATCTAATTCATTCATTTTAAATTAATGTATTTTATGAATAAAACTTAAAATACCTGCCCAATATGTCACTTAGGAGTGATGTAAATAAATTTTTATTGCCTTATAGAGAATATCTCTATGAAATGAGAGTAAAGGAACAATGAAACTTATTGCCCATCCTACCCACTGTCTTTCAATAGCAATGGCTTCTTATAAGCTAAGGTCAGTTAATGGATTAGAGCTGATCACATGAATATGTTAGGTAAGGTTTTTTTTTTTTTTTTTTTTTTGCCTTTACCTAGTCTAGCTATGATTGTGCCATTATAAATGGCATTTGCATAGAGCATATCCAACTTCCAACCCTTTTGTGTAAAGTATCCCTCTGTAAGTATAGTTCTCCTCTTATGTTTTCCTGCTAAATGACCCTTCTATAAAACCAGTGCTGTGTCTACTTATTTATATTCCATTTGGTGGTAGGAACTCCCTTAAGGATATTCTTGACTTATCATGTCTATAGTCCTATTGAAAATTTTCCTTCAATTTTCTTTGGGTCTTCCTGGTAACTCAGACAATAAAGAATCTGCCTGCAATGCAGGAGACTCTGGTTTGATCCCCGGGTGGGGAAAATCTCATGGAAAAGGGAATGGCAACCCACTCCAGCATTCTTGCCTGGAGAATTCCATGGACAGAAGAGTCTGGTGGGCTACAGTCCATGGGGTCACAAAGAATCCGACATGAATGAGTGACTTTAACTTCCTTTCACTTTGCTGATTTTGTCAACTGTCCTCCAAAAGCACAATGAACACTTTGAAATAGTCTCTTCTTTTTAATCAATCAGGAATCTAATGTTGATTGGCTCTTTTTATAGCCTAAATAGCAACTGTAACTCAAGCTCAAAATCATAGATGCAAAGTCAAAATGAAAGTGAAAATCATTCAGTTGTGACTGACTTTTTTCAACCGTATGGGCTGCAGCCCGCCAGGCTCCTCTGTCCATGGAATTTTCCAGGCAAGAATAGTTGATTGGTATCCACTGACTTCTTCAAGGGATCTTCCCAACCCAGGGACTGAACCCAGTTCTCCCACATTGCAGGTAGATTCTTTACCATCTTAGCCACCAGGGAAGCCCCAATAGAAAACATATTGTTGAGTCCTGTTGTACTAAATTTGGATACATAGTAAAGTAACAGTTCCCAATGTTTAATATAAAAGTTTAGAACTTCCACCCTGCTATTCTCAAGAAACATAATAATTTCCCCCCCTTACCTCAAGTCTAAGAACTTGAGGGATGTTTGTTCATTCCAAAGAATCAGTACTAGTGACTTACTCTATTGTAGACAAAACAAGTGGAATGCCTGCTAAGTCATTCCTTGTTTTTCTTTGTGTGTGTGTGTATGAGTCACAGAAATAAAATCAAATTTCCTGCTGAAACTCAGAAATATAGCAGTTGTGGGCCATACCTGCTGCCTCTGCTGTGTAGCCTGAAGATATATATTCCTCTTAGATGACTTTTCTGTGTGTTTGGTTAATCTTAAAATGATGTTCTTGCCACATAGTCTAAGATTAGTTTTATTCACATTCACATCTCTAGGAACAGAAAGGAGAAAATAGGAAACAAAGAACAAAGTCCCCTCCCTTGAAGGATACGGTACTAAACTTGCACATATCAAATCTGCTCACATTCAACTGCCCATAACTTAGTTCCAAGGGGACTCAGGGAATTTTGGCCTCTCTTCTGTGTGGTCAAGAACCAAGTTAAGAATAAATAATATATTTCTACTGGAAAAAAAAAATTAGCTATTAGAGGCTGTTTCTGCCATTGTCCCCTTTGTGGCTATCCCATAAATTATTTATACCGTTCTTTCAATTATGAATTATGCACCCTTTCTGTCATGAGGGACTGTTCATTTGTTCTAGGCAGCCACTCAATCAGAATGAGGTCAGCATTTCATGATGATATCAATTAAAATTGGGGTTGGATTGGTTATTCATGGCCAGCAGCCTGGAATCTGAAATACAAGCTATTTCCAAGTTCCCTCTTCTGCCACAAATACCTGGACAGCTAAAGGAGCCTGAGCCTCTTTTTGTACTCTTTGCCCAAACTCCATGAAAACACCTGCAATCTCCATCTTGAAAGTAAGTCCATAGTCCAACCACTTTTATCTGTTTCCACTATTATTATCCCAGTCTAAACTAAGATCATCTCTCATCTCAGCAGCTGAAACAGCATTCTAACTGTGCTTGCTGCTTCACTTCTTGTCCCTCTAGAATTATCTATGTGGCAACCAGCATTCTCCTAAAATGCAAATCAGATTGCTTCACTTCTAAGGATATTACTCTTAATTGGTCTCCCATAAGATTAGGAAGAAAATGCAAAACCTCCATAAAAGGGTCTCCATCATCTAACCACTAGCTAGTCATCTGATCTCATTCCTAGCTACCATCTCCTCTGCTTACTGTATCCTAGATGAATTTCTCTCTTCTTGAGGAGTTCTTTCTCTGTTATCATTTTACTTGAGCCCTTCAAGTGGCAGCTTCCACTTCATTCATTCAGCTTTCTCTCCAAATCTCACTTTCTCAAAGACGAATTTCCTGGCCATATAACTAATGTATACATCCATCACTCCCCATATTTGCCCTGCTTTGTATTTCTTCAGAACACTTAATGGCATTTGATTTTTTACTGTTGTGTGTTAGTCACTCAGTTGAGTCCAACTCGTTGAGAATCCATGGACTGTAGTCTTCCAGGCTCCTCTGTCCATGGAATTCTCCAGACAAGAATACTGGAGTGGGCTGCTGTTCCCTTTTCCAGGGGATCTTCCTGATCCAGGGATCGAACCTGCGTCTCCTGCATTGCAGGCAAATTCTTTACCATCTGAGCCAAGAGGGAAGCCCTTACACAATTATTATTTGTTGGTCATTGTCAGACTCAATTATTAGAATATAAAGACGAAGAACAAATCAACCACTGTTGCTGATGACTAAACTATCTCCCTGTGTGTGTTTGTGTATACACATAAATGTATACAGTGAACATATATATAGTATTCATTGTATATTCTTATAATAAGATGTGATGCATTATAAGAGTGGGGAATGGTTGGGATGTGTATAACCAGAGGTAACTACACTCAGTTTTCCTAGAGGAAAAACAAATGGGCAAAAAGCTGGCACCACTAATTTACCAATAAAGTTGTTTCTGTCTTACCCATATATGCGCATAAAATACCTTCAGAGTGCTACAGTGACTAAATCAGGAGACATTTAAAAATCAGCATTATTTGGTGCCCAAACAAACTATCTGCCTTTGACTCATACTGGTACAGGAAGTAGCCCGTTATTCCTTTCCCTTTCCCATTCTTCCCTCTTGGGGTGTGAAGTGTGGGGGATATGTGCGTGTGTGTGTGTTAGGACTCAATGGCTTTATTTTTCTTCCCTTCTATTTGTTTTAGGTCAGAACTACAGCAGTCATCTTCATAAGCTTTAATAACTACACAACAGAAAGTCTAGGAAACCCAATACATTAAGATCCAGATGATTCATTGAGAATGAATTATACAACTGTGAAAACAGCACAACTTCATCTGCTCTAAGTCTGACCTTTAAGAAATGTCTTATCTTGTCACCAATTCTTTAGGAATTTACGAAGATATTTGTCTTATAGCTAGTGGTTTTATAATGATCATTTCAGTAATTTCCTAAACAGCTGCAAGAAAGCTACTGCCTGATGACAATGTCCTCACCAGTACAATTTTTAATAGTAACTATCAGTGGACAACTCCCTTACAGGACAAAAAAGTAAAAGCACTGTTCCCATCCCAGCGCTCAATACATCTAACACCTTAAAAATAGACTTTCCCCAACTTTTATTAAATGTCATCCCAATGATAACGTCAGTATGAGTCCAGTTTCAGACTGTGCATGACTATAAACACTATAGTAACCCTTATGCATTTCCTGTGTCCCCTCCTGTAGGCCTAGCTCTCAGCACAATATCCACACATAGTAGGAACCCCAAGATTGGAGATACTTCTCTCTTTCCTATTCAGCTGAAAAGAAGAAGAAGAAAGTGTTGATTGCTCAGTTGGGTCTGACTCTTTGCGAACACGTGGAATGTAACCCACCATGCTCCTCTGTCCATGGTATTTTCCCAGCAAGAATGCTCGACTGGGGTGTCATTCTTTTCTCCAGGCAGTTTTCACAATCCAGGGAATGAACTTGGGTCTTCTGCATTGCAGGCAGATTCTTTACTGTCTGAGCCTCCAGGAAGCCCCCAGCTGCAAAGGGGGCATCTTAAATCTTTCTCCAACCAGAACTTCTGAAATCATCAAGAACTCATTAAAAATCTGAGTGTAAAACAGGGCTAGTAGCTGTAAGGGCAAAGTGTAGCACTTTGATAGCAGTGGATTCCAGAACGTAAGCACTAAGATGTGTTGCTGTGTGTGACTGGGCCAGAGACAACCCATAAAAATCAGACACATTGAAATTAAGTACAGGATTCTGCATATTCCAGGCCTTGAGACTGTGTCTATTAATTTCTGAGGATGACTTTGTTATTCCCAGGCAGAGGTGGCATGTTAAATTTGAACAAAAGTCCAAGGATAAGTCTGCCCAATGTTTTACCATTAGGAAAAATTACATGGACAAGTAAAAGTGATAAACTTCAGTGTATTTGGTATAGTCTCTCCTGCCCCCAACATTTTTTAATATAAGTTCTTTTAAATACTTTAAAATGCATTCTTTTTCTAGTTTTAATATCTAAAGGTATTGTATTTGCGAATTTTACCATTACCAAATCTTCCATGCCTTGCATCTCCAGGCTCCCATCACACTAAGGAGTGTCTGTGTTCCCACCCTTCACCCCAGAAGTGAAGGTTAAAGAATAGCAAGGGGTAATAGCTGATCTAAAGGAAACACTTAGCCACTTCCTATGTCACCATTCAATCAGCAGGGAACGGTCAGCTTTAACGTCATCTTTGTGCCTTGACCCAGTGACTGCCCATTAAGCAGAGGAAGGGCAAAGCCTATCAGTAGCTTAGCAACAGCACATTTTCCTTCCCGCTGGAGCTGAGTAGCTTTTCAGCAACAATTCCGGCACAATTGACGTCCATCTGGCTGAGCAGTTTCCTTCCTCTACTGAAATCGGAAGATCCTACAATTATATGCTTACCCGTGGTCTAGATGTCAGGGTTTAGACTCATAAAGGGAAATCTTAGCCAGTTGGATAAATTTCAAGAATAGAGCACGATTCCTGAATTAGAACGCCTATAAAATGCTATTTCATGTTCACTAGATTTTTTTTTTTTTTTCCTTCCTTGATACTTATAGTTTGCTAGCCTTTTTTCTACAGGCTGCCTCATCTTAAATTTTCTGGTTGGAGTGAGGCAAACAGAGCAAAGAGAAGGAATAAAAAGGCATGAATTTAAATCTCACAAAGCAGGGTGTTTTGTCTGTCAGAGCACTGTAAGATAAGCTGAGGGACAGTCTTTTCTACAATGTCACAGATGAAGAAAATTTCAAGGCAACATTTGATGGTAAATGAACTGTCCCAAATGAGCTATCGTCCTCTGTAGACATTATCCTAGAAAAATGTTTGAAATAACACAGGTTTCAAAGAAGTTTTAAAACAAGTTAAAGCAAATATATTGAGCTAATTTTCACTTTGATAAAGGAATGCTTTTTGAGAAGTACTAATGTGATTTGGTTTAGAAAAAATGCTGTATTATGACTGAGTTTTTTTTCTTCATGGGCAATAAAATGCTATTCTCCTAAACCAATGGAAAATATGCTTTTTATTAGATAACAGACTTCAAAAGCAACATAATTTATAATAAGATTGTGTTATTTTAAATATATTCTAAATTTTGGCAAAAATAAACATGATTTTTTATATAACTGACAAAAGAGATGAAAGTTTTCTGTTAAATGATGATTTTCATGCATATAAATGGAGGTAAATTTGATTAAATTCCTATGCTGTAATATTGGCAAACTTTTCTAAAGCTTCTAATATTTGTAGAGTCTTATTTTAGGAACTAGACTGTTGCCTCTTTGCTTAAAAATAAGATATTTACAATATATAAACATTTGTGAACTTGCTTGTGAATTATGCTGGTTATTCAAATGGTGGGGTCTTACAAGTAAATTAATGGAGAAATATTTTATTAGAATACAATTTGTGGATATTTTGCTCTTATTCCTAGAGAGATGTTTCCTTAGTTTATAATTATTTTTTCTCCCACAAAAAGCATACAGAGTGTAGTACACAGATTATTTAATCTCATTTCCTGCTTCTCTGGTTTCTGTTGAGACCCCAAAGAACAGAAGTTGGAGATGAGGAAAGTGAAACAGGAAATGAAGTAAAAGTTGATCATCACTTTAGTCATCAGGAGCTTCACCCACTGGCACTTTACCATTGTGTGCCTGTGGGAAGGAAAAGAAAAACTTTTACCCATTGGCTTCCATCTCCCACTGGTCAAGGACAGAGCCAAAGGGTGTTAACCTCTGTAAATGTGTAGCACCTGGAGCAGTTTCTCCTCACCCCATCAAAGAAGACAGGCAGAGAAACTAAGAGATTCTTGCTAGGGCTAAAGCAAGATGCTCTCGGGTACACCCCTAGGAAACTGATTGCTACAGTTAGAGCGAAGGTGAGCCTTTATGGTAAACACAAGAGATGTCCTTCATGAGCTCCACTGAATTAAAAAAAAAATCCTGAGTATCATACACACACAGAAAGTCAAATTTATCCCACAGCCCTCAAGGAAAAGACCAGTCTGTCTTAAAGCCCCAATACTGAAGAGTTAGTTGAATACTGTCTGTTTAGACCTCAGTCACTTCACATTTGTTGAACTGGGGTTGCTACAATGGTCCACTTACAAATAGCATTGGAAATGAAAACACTAAGCAATGGCCTAGTGAATGCCTTCGGTTCAAAGTGTAATCCTCCTTTCCCCTATTGTAGCAGTAACCCTAGCTCCTTTTGGTACTCTTGCAGTATATCTATGAATGAGACAAACTCTTCCATACGTCTGTTTGTTCACAGGAATGAAAACACCAAGTGACCAGGTTCTACCTTCTTGATCAGTGGATCCCATTCTGTGTGGGACCTGGACTCTTCAACAGGACAGGTCGGTCTTTCCTACGTGCCAGTGTGGTTAGACTGCAGTTCCCAATTATTCAAATATGAACACAGGTAGTTTTATGAAGGTAGCTCATAGATATAATTCAAATCCATAAATAGTTGATTTTTAGTGAAAGTGTTAATCGCTCAGTCATGTCTGTGACTGTTTGTGACCCCACAGATTGTAGCACACCAGGCTCCTCTGTCCATGGAATTCTCCAGGCAAGAATACTGGAGTGGCTTGCCATTCTCTTCTCCAAGGGATCTTCCTGACCCAGGGATCAAACCCAGGCAGATTCTTTACCATCTGATCCACCAGGGAATCCCTAAGAACAGTGGAATGGGTTGCCATGCCCTCCTCCATGGGATCTTCCTGACGCAGGGATAGAACCCGTGTCTCGTATGTCTCCTGCACTGGCAGGCAGGTTCTTGACTACTAGCACCGTTTAAGTAAGGGAGATTACCCAAGAAAATCTGCATAGGTCTGTTTCAGTCACTTGAAAGACCTTAAAAGGACAGCTGAGGGGCTTCATGGTGGCTCAGCAGTAAAGAATCTGCCTGCCAGTGGAGCAGACACAGGTTTGATCTGGGAAGATGCCACATGCCATGGGGCAACTAAGCCCATGTGCCACAACTCCTGAGCCTGTGCTCCAGAGCTCGAGAGCTGCAACTACTGAGCTGAGCACCCTAGAGCTCGTGCTCCCCAAAAGAGAAGCCACGGCAATGAGAAGCCTGTGCGCCACGACTAGCGACGAGCTCCCACTCTCCGCAATGAGAGGAAAGCCCATGCAGCAAAGAAGACCCAGCAGAGCCTAAATAAGTAAATACATAAAATTATATATATAATTTTATTTACATACACACACACACAAAGAGCTGAGCTGAGGTTTCCTTGAGGAAAAATAATCTCTGGGTAGTAGCTGCAGACTGCCTGTCATCCTAGTCTGCCTTTCCTGATAGTCTGCCCTGGAGATTTTTGACTTGTAGACTTACTTTGCCAGCCCCTGCAATCACTCAAGTGGTTGATGGCAAAAACTTCCTTTCTTCTCTCTTTCCCTCTCTCCCCCCTGCCCCCCGCCCCGCCCCCGCCCGCCCCCCCTCCCCCCCCCCCCCCCCCCCCCCCCCGTCTCACCCACAGACACACGTTCTGTATCTTCTATTAGTTCTGCTTCTTTGGTTGAATCCTGACCCAGCCAGGCTCCATCCCTTCCTGTCTCTGAATTGTTTATTGCCTGACACATTATTTTAAAGAATGTTAAATTTAGGCAAATCTGTGATTTGGCACAATTTGCATTTGGAGCTCTTTCACGTGCTTTATCAATTTCATCAACTCTATTCCCTTTTATTCCCTATGTTTTAACTTATAGTGTAACAAATTTCCATAAATTCTTGCTAAAATATTAGGTGGACATGTGTAACAGACACAATGTTAATTCAGAGAATTTAAGTGTAATGAATAAACTTTAAACAGGAGTCAAGTTTCTCAGGAATGAAACTGAAATGATAGGATGACAGGTTACAGGTTTGATTTTTTTTTTTTCTGTCAGCCATTTCTTTTGCACAGACGCAATAAGAAATTAATTAAAGATCCCTTTGCAACCAAAACCACTTCAGTGAGTAATGGCTATTCAAAATAAATTGAGCATTTTTATATAGAAACATCCCATGAGTTGAATGTTCTCTACGGAAATATGATCAGTGAATATGAAAGCCTAACTACTTCTCTCCCAAGATCCATAATTAAATAACAGGTCTCAAGTTAGTGGTATTGACATAAATAAAGAATATATTGATGAATTCTATGGACGTTTAAAGTCACTGAATGATAGAAGATGGAGTTCTTTAAATTTATCTAATTGATTTAGCATGATCAAGTTATTTATAAGTTGAAATCAATATGAATGAATATATTTTATTAAGTCCTAATGCTTGTTAATTTAATATATATTATATATTGGGTTGGCTTCCCCAGTGGCTCAGTGGTAAAGGGTTCACCTACTAATGCAGAGATGCAGGTTCAATCACTGGTCAGAAAAGATTCTCTGGAAAAGGAAATGGCAACCCATTCCAGTATTCTTGTTGGGAAATCTCATGGACAGAAAAGTCTGATGGGCCATAGTCCATGGTGTTGCAAAAGAGTCAGACATGACTTAGGAACTAAACAGCAACAGCAATGACAATATATTGGGTTGGCCAAAAGGTTTGCTTATTATTATTATTTTTTTCCCATAAGATGGCTCTAGTAGTGCTTAGTTATCTCTCAGTTCAGTTCAGTCGCTCAGTCGTGTCCAACTCTTTATAACCCCATGGACTGCAGCACGCCATGCGTCCCTGTCCAAAACCAACTCCTGGAGTTTACTCAGACTCGTGTCCATTGAGTCCATGATGCCATCCAACAATCTCATCCTCTGTCATCCCCTTCTCCTCCCGCCTACAATCTTTCCAGCATTAGGGTCCTTTCCACTGACTCCATTCTTCACATCAGGTGGCCAAAATATTGGAGTTTCAGTTTCAGCATCAGTCCTTCCAATGAATATTCAGGACTGATTTCCTTTAGGATTGACGGGTTGGATCTCCTTGCAGTCCAAGGGACTCTCAAGAATCTTCTCCAACACATCAGTTCAAAAGCATCAGTTCTTCGATGCTCAGCTATTTTCACAGTCCAACTCTCACATCCATACATGACTACTGGAAAAACCATAGCTTTGACTAGATGGACGTTTGTTGGCAAAGTAATGTCTCTGCTTTTTGATATGCTGAGTTGGTTGGTCATAACTTTTCTTCCAAGGAGCAAGTGTCTTATAATTTCATGGCTGCAGTCACCATCTGCAGTGATTTTTAGTTATCTTTAACATCATTCTAAACAATTTTGATGGATTATATTGTGATAGCTGTCTTATCAGTGCACATGGTTAAAAAAATCTAAATTGATGAATTTTTGCATAGCCATTTTAATATTGAAGATAGAAGGAAATAAGCAACATTTGGCATATTATGCTTTGCTGTTTCAAGAAAGGTAAACATGCAACTGAAATACAAAAAAAAAAGATTATTGCAAGAAAGGTAAAAATGCAAATGAAATGCAAAAAAGATTTGTGCAACGTATGGAAAAGGTACTGACTGATTGAAGACATTTGCAAAGTTTCTCACTGAATGGTGCTCCATAGTTTAGTAGACCAGCTGAAGTTGATAGTTATCAAATCAAAACATTAATTGAGGACAATTAACATTACACTACACAGGAGAAAACTGATGTACTCCAAATATCCAAATCAAGCTTTGAAAATTATTCTTTGATTAAAAATATACAAAGTTTGGGAAAGATTGAATTTTGAAGTTGCTTGAAAAATGGCAGAAGGTAGTGGAACAAAACTGAATATATTGTTCAATAAAATTCTTGCTGAAAATAAAATTATGTCTTTTATTTTTACTTAAAAATCAAAGCAAACTTTTGGCCAGCCCAAAGCATATATTTTGTATTTTTACCTGCCACCTATATATCTTCTTTGGTGAATGTCTCTTAAGGTGTTTTTATTTTGCAGTACATTCTTATGGTACCCTAGATTCCTTTGCTTTCTATTCTTACATGTGAAACTCATTTAACTTCTCTCTAGAAATTATGTTCCAAGGTCTCACCAGTTATTAGTTCCTGCTCCAAAAATTAGATTGCTAGGTGATGTGTGGTGGATTACTAAGTAGATGAAAATATGGCATCAAATGGGCCAAATAATTGTTCACAATATTTTGCTGTCTCTAAAAAAAGAAAAAAATATGATAGCTGTAAGAATCCACGATAGTTCAGGACTACCTGAAGATATTTGTAGATTTATACAGCTTGCAGTAAACAAGTATGAAAATTGTCAATTAGAAGAGTTTCAAAATTATTCTTTAGAATGTTAAAGTTAATGAACAATGAAAAACATCAATAATGTAAAGAAGAGATATGAATGAAATATTCATAAATGGAGATAGAAAAAAGAAATAAGCTGGTATACATAGGAAATCTCTTCAAGTTTCTTAACACTGATAAATTAATGATTAGCCTGTAGGATGATATATGAATTAGTTTACTTAATTGTTTTTTGGTTTACTTAATTTAATTTCCTTTCTTTTATTTCCTAATGACATTCATGAAATATAAAGTTGCTAGTATAATAGAATACTTTATGGTAGTTTAAGCTTTTTGTTCATTGGTTTTGTTATTTTTACAGCTGAAATGAAATGAACGCCTAAATTAAATATTGTTTCTTATATACTTGCTGAAATACATGAGCTGTTCAACATAATTTTTGCCTCTAGGATTTCTTTAAAATTGAAGGTGGAGATGAATAGCATGATAACTAATGAGTAAGATTCTAAATTAGTACAATACACACAGTTAATAGTGATTCATCTGTGACTTTTATCAATCCTAGCTGGAAACAATGAGATGTAATGGAAAATGTACATGACAACTGCTTTAAATTCTTTGGAATGAGAAGAGATTAAATTAATTCATCAATAAACAGAAATGATCGATCCACCCCAATATTGAATAAAATGTACATGTAAAATAAATTAATATTTCAAGCTCTTAAGCATCAATGTATAAGAATAGAATATTTTAAAAAGTAGTTTATGCATATTTCAATCAAAAGTAAGCAGATTTCTTAATTATCACAGATAACTATGAGGGATGCAAACATATTTACTAGCTTGGGGTCAGGCTATAGTATTTCCAGTGGTCGTGTATGGATGTGAAAGTTGGACTATAAAGAAAGCTGAGTGCAGAAAAATTGATGCTTTTGAACTGTGGTGTTGGAGAAGACTCTTGAGAGTCCCTTGGACTGCAGGGAGATCCAAGGACTGCAAGGAGTCCATCCTAAAGGAGATCAGTCCTGGATGTTCATTGGAAGGACTGATGCTGAAGCTGAAACTCCAATACTTTGGCCACCTGATGTGAAGAGCTGACTCATTGGAAAAGACCCTGATGCTGGGAAAGACTGAGGGAAGGAGTAGAAGGGGATGACAGGGGATGAGATGGTTGGATGGCATCACCGAGTCAATGGACATGGGTTTAGGTGGACTCCAGGAGTTGGTGATGGACAGGGAGGCCTGGCGTGCTGCAGTTCATGGGGTCACAGAGTCAGACGTGACTGAGCAACTGAACTGAACTGAATTAGAGATAACACATAGCCAGAATGAGAATTCTTTGAACATTGGATTTGGAAGCAATATTAAATTTCCCCAGCATAGTTCTCATCTCTGTACTATATGTCTCATGAAGACAAATTTACTTAAGAGATTCTATATTCTTACTGTGAATATCACTATTAATTATATCTTTTGCTAAAAGTTTTGGGATTAAAGTTTAGAACAAATTCTCTGAGACTCAGTTAAGTCCAATGCCTGCTCATAGAAATACCCTTCTTACTAGGATATGACAAATGAATGCCGGTGGTCCAAGGGTTCATCAATAAAATGAATACTACAAGACAGAATTAAGCCTCAGAATGAAATTCTGCCAAAAAAGAATATGCTGACCTGATTTTAGGCCTTAGAGGCATCAAAAGTTGAAATGTAGTAATTTGGTAAGGCTTGTTTTTGTTCCTGTATGCCTTTATATATTATACAGGACAAAGTGTTTCTTTTTTTTTTTTTTTTCAAAGTGTTTCTTAATATGGGAATTTATGAATATGGTTTCCCTGGTAGCTCAGCAGGTAAAGAATCCACCTGCAATGCAGGAGACACCAGTTCAGTTCCTGGTCAGGAAGCTCCCCTGGCTAAAGGATAGGCTACCCACTCCAGTATTCATGGGCTTCCCTGGTGATTCAGATGGTAAAGAATCCACCTGCAATGCAAGAGACCTATGTTTAATCCCTGAGTTGGGAAGATTCCCTGGAGGAGGGCATGGCAACCCACTCCAGTATTCTTGCCTGGAGAATCCCCATGGGCAGAGGAGCATGGCGGGCTATAGTCCATGAGGTCACAAAGACTTGGACATGATTGAGCGACCAAGTGTATACAAACATAGACACACACACACACACACAGACACACACACACACAGAAACACACACACACACAAGAATCCTCTGTCAAAAAACAAAGATCTCTAAGATGGATCAAATATATACAGATACATGCACTATACATAAACACACAGATACATAGACACATATACACACATAAAGGCTCAATGCATTTATCTCATAGGACTATAGTTTCTTATTATGTCGTTTGTTGTTTAGTAGCTAAGTTGTGTCTGACTATCTGTGACCCCATGGACTTGTAGCCTTCCAGGCTCCTCTATTCATGGGATTCCCCAGGCAAGAATACTGAGTTGGGTTGCTATTTCTCTCTCCAGGGGATCTTCTTGACCCAGGGATCGAACCCAGGTCTCCTGTATTGCAGGCAGACTGTTTACTGTCTGAGCCACCAGCGAAGTCTTGGTAGAATAGTCTGCATGTCTGACTTGCCTGGATTATCTTTTGTGTGTTTTAGTCTGTTCTTGTTTCAGGATATCTGTACTGACATGAGCACTTTTTCTCTCTTCCTTTTCTCTCCTTCTTTAATCAGAGCATCATCACTAAGATATAATCATTACATGTGTTTGTTCAGAGCTCAGACCTGAGGTATCCATCTGAGAGAGTCAGTTCCAAGGTAGGTTGCTAAGAAGTGCAGGATCACCAAGGAGGAGAAAGGGGTCTGGGGCTCTCAAGGATAAAAGGACAAACTTTTTTTTTCTTACATTGCTTTGTCTTAGTCAATATAACAATATATCTTGCTCGAGGACACGTTTTTCCTTAACAAGAACATTCTGAGTAATCTTGTTATCTTAAGAAGTTTATTGTGGGAGTGGGTCTGGTAAGACCTATGCATTGTTAGTTCTAATTTTGTTCATATAAGATGCTTGTTGTGCTAGTGGGTTTGGCAATAGTGTATAAGGCCTTGATGAGACTAGTGAGTCTCCAGCCCCCTTCTGATGTCTGTGTCAGAAGCTTTCTCTGTCCCCTTTAATACTTTATTAAAACTCTGCTACACAAACTCTGCTATCACGAGTAATAAAGCCTGGTTCCTGGTCCCAAAGCTAAATCTTCTGAGATCATGAATTTGACATTGTTTACTGTAAGCTATCACATCCTTTATGAACCCGATGATTGCAAGCCCTTCGAAGTCTGGCTGAAGCAAATCTTCACTCTTACAAGCAGATGCTCTCTGAGTTTATCTTTTGCTCTGAATGGTATATTATGCTATGATAGTTATATACTCTTTTTTTTTTTTTTGGATGTCTTATAAAAAGGCCCTTGCTGCCTACTCTATCTAAAGCAATTCTCTTCCTATTAATAACTTAGTCTCTGTTACTTTCCTTCATGTCACAACCAAATGGAGATTCACTGTGTTTGCTTCTGTGTTTTTGTCTGTTTCACTCCCTAGAATTTAAACTTCACAAAGGCAGGGGTCTTTTGTTTAATTGTACCCTTCTCCCCAGCACCTTATACTGTCAGACACACAATGAGGGCTCAAGGAATCTTCTGATGATTAATAGATTAAAATCATTGTTTAGAGGCTTTCCAGGTAGCTCAGCAATAAAGAACCACCTGCCAATGCAGGAGACTCTAGTTCAATCCCTGGGTCGGGAAGATCCCCTGAAGAAGGAAATGGCAACTCAGGCCAGTGTTCTTGCCTGGGAAATCCCATGGACAGAGGAGCCTGGCTGGCTACATTACCTGGAGTCCCAGAGGAGTCAGACATGAGTTAGCAACTAAACAACAATGTTGTTAATAAAACTGTAGGCAGAGATACTTAGTGAGGTAATCAACTTAGTGAGTTGCTCATGTTTGTAAGTCATACCCAGTCTTCTTTAGAACTTTGAAAGTGAAAGTGAAAGTGAAAGTGAAGTCGTGTCCGACTCTTTGCAACTCCATTGACTGTAGCCTACCAGGCTCCTCCCTCCATGGGATTCTCCAGACAAGAGTACTGGAGTGGGTTGCCATTTCCTTCTCCAGGGGATCTTACCGACCCAGGGATTGAACCCTGGTCTCCTGCATTCCAGGCAGATACTTTAACCTCTGAGCCACCAGGGGAGACTTTAGTAGAGTATAAATCACAGAGAAATTTTCAAGGGTGCAGAGGTTTGGCACCACGGTATCAATGGTGGCCTCTAGTAAAGGCCAGTGTATCTCCCAGGAAAATGGACGTCACTTAAGGCAATTCTCTGAAGAAGTCAAGGTGTAATGCAAAACATTTCCAGCTCTCAGAGTGGCCCAGCAGTAAAGGGCATCAGGAAAGGACAGTAAGAATGCTGATCATCATCCACTGGGTTGAACCAGTCAGATAATTCAAAAGCAATATTTTTTAGCAATGCTTTGTAATTGTATATCTTCAGAGTACTTTTGTATTATGATGTACTACTTTGTATCACTTTTTTGTATTTTTTATTATTCTATATTTTGTATTATTTTTGTATTATATTTGCACTACTTTGGCCACCTGATACAAAGCCAACTCATTGGAAAAGACCCTGATGCTGGGAAAGATTGAGGGCAGGAGAAGATAAGGGATGACAGAGATGAGATGGTTGGATGGCACCACTGACTCAATGGACATAAATCTGAGAAAACTCCAGGAGACAGTAAAGGACGGGGAAGTCTGGCAGACTGCGCTCCATGGGGTTACAAAGAGTTGAACATGACTCGGTGACTAAACAACAAGAGTACTTTTGTGACTGAAAACTTATAAAAACTTTAATCAAAGCAGTGGTAGCCACCAAATTAAAAAAAAAAAAGTTTTGACAGTAATAAAAATGAGTGTTGTTTCATTTTCTTTGATGGTAATTTCTTAAACCATTTGGAGAAAGAAAATAAGATGCCTGTTTATTAGGCAATAAATATAACACTGAAAACCTGAAAGTGTACCCAAGCATGTTCATCTGTCCTTAAGAAGTGATTTTCCTGTCAAAAATTCATGATATGATACTTGGAACACTCAAGTTTGGCCAATGGCAAGGGATCTGCTTCTTTGATGAAGTAATACAGATCTGGATATTGTCACCATGGAAAAAAGTGATCCCTCCAAGTTTTCACTATGAGGAAGCCAGTGCTTCGGACATGATGTTCCCTTCTCTTGAAGGAACATATTTTAAGTAGTGGAAAAGAAACTGCTGTTCCAGATTTGTTTTCAAAATAAATTAATATTTTACTTCAATTTCTGTATGACATATCTATGGTTAAACGAATATTGGGTCTGGGTTAAGGGATACAACTTCTATTGGTTTGGGATTGACAAGCTGACAAATTTGTCTTTCATCTGTTTGAAAACAAAAGATGAGCCATTGAAATTAAAAATTTTGTAATCTGTACTAAATATAAGAAAAATAATTTTCCCTTAATATGTGAATTTCTCTTTTGGCAAATTTTTAAGAGGCATGTCTACCATTTTGATTAGAATCATCTGGCAACTCTCAGTTATTCTCAAAAAGCAACTTTTATGATTTTGGAAGACCAGGATCTTGCATCTTAAGAAGTAAATATCAAGTAACATAGTTGTATTAACTTCCTATTATAGTATTGCTCACTGAATACTATCTATAGTAGTAGGTTTTTATGCCTTTTGTTCTGAAGACCCCTTTATACTCTTGATAGTTTTAAAATACAAAAATAGATAATTATTACCATCCATTATCAGCCAAATGGATGTCATCATCATGTGTCACAACTTCTGGAAAATTCCACTATACTCTTTTAAAAAAAAAAAATTTTTTTTAATTTTACTTTATTTTACAATACTGTATTGGTTTTGCCATACATCAACATGAATCCACCACGGGTGTACACGTGTTCCCAATCTTGAACCCCCCTCTCACCTCCCTCCCCATACAATCTTTCTGGGTCTTTTAAGAAGATGAGCGTGAAAGAGACACAAAAGAGACCAATTATGTCTTAGCATTATTTTAACAAAGAATTGTGTCCACATAGATCTACTGAAAGATCCACAGTGGTTCCAAGACCAGAAACTGAAAACAGTGTTATTAATTTGTTAAAGAAAGTCTAAGGAATTGACCAGAAGGATGGAATTGAGGATTTCTGAAAATTATTCCTTATTTCAATTCAATAAATAAACTACAGTTAACATAGCACTAACTAAGAAGTGGCAAATAATTCAATATGGTGTATTTTTTCACCTTCTCTCAATATTAGTGAATATATTTCTTGTTAAATAATTTATATTATCCTTTGTCACTTATAGCAAATGTAAATGCTTAATTGGATAAAAGTTCACTTATTTAAATTATTAATAAGTTATTTATCCTTGCTGTTTGAATATCATAATTAGTTTCTTAATCACAAACATTATTTAAATACTTTCTTTGTGGAACTCTAAATTGAGACATACACTTAATTTGTTTTCAAAGATTTTCATATCTGTTAAGGAAATAGATTAATACATAAACAGTCATGACACAAGACACAATTATCAGATTCTCTACAGCAAATATCTACTTGTACTATCAGGAAAAGCATCTGGAGGGAGTAAACTTGTTACTCACACAATTAAATGGGTGCAACTTAGTATTAATAGTTCTGGTAATGAATTTGCATTCTCCTAATGATCTTGGTGACTCAGACTTTTTACACCCTAAAAGACTCAGTTTCACAAGTGAGACTGCAAACAGACAATGAATTTTCAATTTAAATTTGATTTCTTTAGATTATTATAGGAAAAGATAGAGCTATTTTGAAATGTCTTTACCTTAGGTACAAGAGACTGATTTAATTTAGGGCTAGGACTGAAAGTCTGAATTCAGACAACACTCATTCTTAATCAGTATATTACTCAGATGATTCAGGTGATAGAAAATAAAGTTCACTTGGCAGAGATTTCAAAGGATATTTATTTAAGCCACACCAAACTGATATAATGAATACTTTCTAAAGAAACTTATCATGAGAAGAAATGTATCTGGAATTTATAACAAAGATGTGACTAAAGTTTTTCCTTAAGGTGGATGCACAAATTATTATAGATTGAATTTCAATCACAGTCAGGTTAGAAGATGAGAATTTAGAAGTTCAGCAGTTATCCATCTTTAAATTTGTTTGTTTTAAATGAAATACTATCCATTTAGGAAACTATTTTAAAAAGTCTATTCTTTGATTCATGTTTCCTAAGCAGATCAATTTAAATTTATCAAAATGTAACACAGTTGAATTTTCAGTGAAACATAGCATATTATAAATATTCTAAAAGAAATTGAACATATCCTATTGTTTTAATAGATACATAATGGATATCAGTTGATCTAGACTACAGTCACATTGAAGATATATCTTCATTATACATTTCCATTGAACCTCACAACTTTAATAAAATGGAGGTATTATTACTACCAGTTCTAATTTAATTTTAAAGAGACTCATGGTAAATTACTCAATTTTCCTGAGCCTAAGTCACAGAGAAATAAGACTTAGATCTTCCAACTTCATCATTAGTATAATCTTCCCTATCACACCACAAATTTGTCTAGACGGAGTGATCAATAAACCATCCTTTCTGGTTCTTTTATATGTTGGGAAATAAAAGATTCCATGTTGCTTAACTTCATCAGTAGCCTTACAGAAACCTATAAACTTAGCAGCCAAAGAAGAAGATTTCATCAATCTCTTTCCTGGATTTTTGTATTTTTTTTTTTTTAATTTGCTAGTAACTAATCTTGTATGTGTATGTAGTGTATGTGTGTGTGTGTAGCAAAGTTTTGTCTTCCATAACTAGACATAAAAAATTTAAAGTGTATATGGAAAACATAGTTAAGTCAATTCATATCATGATTTAAAATAAATAGCAAATAAATCAACCAGAATAAATCCATGACAGGGCAATAATAGATCTGCAGTTTCAGCCATGGACCATGCTCTTCCAGTATTCCAAATGTTCCTGGAGGAATTAAGAGTTCTCTCTTCCTCTAGTGAGAACTTGCCTGAACTAGTCTGAGATTTTTTATCATCCAAGAAAATTCCATTCTAGGAGTGAGACAGACTAGATAACTCTGAATTACCCATTATAAATTATCTTAGAGTGTAAATAGCCTTTCAAGACATTACTGACTATTCTGACAGTTGCTTTGATTAGTTTATACCATATGAAATTGCCATTATTTTTAGGTCAACATTAATTTGACAATTTCATGTGGTTCAACTTAATACCTTCCTTGTATGATATGAGTACGAACTTTGGGTTTCAAACACCTTTACTCATATGTAAGCAATTGTCCTTGCTGACTAGGGCAAGTTAATTAACCCTCAAATGGACATGATTATAAGAGATAGGCCTTATAAAATTGTTGAAGATTGACTAAAACTATAAATACCTTTAGCACAGTGCTAGATAAAGTAGTACCCAATAAATAATAGGTTTTGCTGTTGTTCATTGTTCAGTCACTAAGTTGTGTCCAGCTCTTTGCAACCCCATGGACTATAGCATGCCCGGCTCCCCTGTCCTTCACTATCTCCCCAAATTTGCTCAAATTCATGTCCACTGAATTGGTGATGCTATCTAACCATCTCATCCTCTGATATTGTAGGGCTAATATTATTGCTAAACTCCTACATTCTAACTTTGAAATTTACCTTCTGTCTTCTCACTCAGTAAGACGTATTAATTACTAAACCTCCATTTTTCACCTTACTTCTGTCGTGATTAGGTATGCCGTGCAGTCACGGTGTTCTGAAAATACCTACCTGAATAAGCTTGGTTAGTACTAATACTCAATATTGGAATTTGGTCCTTAAGCCAATAATTCTTAATGTTGATGTCATATAAACGATAGAGCACATTTACACGTGGATTCATACATACAATTTTTTAAGGCATTTATAAATGACTTTGCTTCTGATTTCCTCACAGAGAATGTTTTCAGTATTTCATAACAAAGTTAGATATAAGATACGTGATATTCTCCTAATCTCACTGCTACTTCCTCTTGGCCCTAGACAATTGAGAGTCTACACTTGTTCCTCTACTAGTTTCCCAGACATTATTTTATTTTAGTTTAGTTTTAGAATTGTTCCTTCAAATTCGCACGCAGTCTAGTGTGCCTTTTCCCAGATATTGGTCTCTTCACATTTTTTCTCTGACTGCTACGTGTCCCAGAGTGTAAATTCTTTAAAGTCAGGCTTTGTATTATTCATTTTGTATCTGATTAGAACATCAATTCAGTTCAATTCAGCCATTCAGTCATATCCAACTCTTTGCAACCCCACCGACTGCAACACACCAGGCCTACCTGTCCATCACCAACTCCTGGAGTTTACTCAAACTCATGTCCATCGAGTTAGTGATGCCCTCTAACCATCTGATCTTCAATTGTCCCCTTCTCCTCCTGCCGTCAATCTTTCCCAGCATCGGCGTCTTTTCTGATGAGTCAGTTCTTTTCATCAGGTGGCCAAATTATTGGAGTTTCCAGTTTCAGCATCAGCCCTTCCAATGAATATTCAGGACTGATTTCCTTTAGGATTGACTGGTTGAATCTCCTTGCTGTCCAAGGGACTCTCAAGAGTTTTCTCCAAAACCACAGTTCAAAAGCATCAATTCTTCAGCACTCACTGAAGAAACAGTGACAGATTTTATTTTGGGGGGCTCCAAAATCACTGCAGATGGTGGCAGCATGAAATTCAAAGACGCTTGCTCCTTGGAAGAAAAGTTATGATCAACCTAGACAGCATATTAAAATGCAGAGAAATTACTTTGCCAATAAAGGTCTGTCTAGCCAAAGCTATTGTTTTTCCAGTAGTCATGTATGGATGTGAAAATTGGACTATAAAGAAAGCTGAGTGCCGAAGAACTGATGCTTTTGAACTGTGGTGTTGGAGAAGACTCTTGAGCATCCCTTGGACTGCAAGGAGATCCAACCAGTCCATCCTAAAGGAGATCAGTCCTGGGTGTTCACTGGAAGGACTAACGTTGAAGCTGAAACTCCAGTGCTTTGGCTACCTGATGTGAAGAGCTGACTCATTTGAAAAGACCCTGATGCTGGGGAAGATAGAGGGCAGGAAGAGAAGGGGACGACGGAGGATGAGATGGTTGGATGGCATCACCGACTCAATGGGTGTGAGTTTGGGTGGACTCCGGGAGTTGGTTTTGGACAGGGAGGCCTGGCGTGCTGCAGTTCATGGGGTCGCAAAGCGTCAGACATGGCTGAGTGACTGAACCGAACTGAACTGAAGGGCTTATTGAAAATGTCAACATTTTTACCTGAAACCAGAATGTTCATGTGGCATTTAGCCTAGAATATATATCTTTTTCTTTGCCTAGGTTTCTGGTTTGAGCAGCTGCCCCTGTCTTATTCCTGGTTGATTAGAGTGCATCTTCTTGTTACAACTTGGGGTAACATTCCTTCTTAGAACTCTCATATTTCAATTTCTGTGCTTTGATTATCAAAAAAAATTAATACAACATGTTAAATTCAATGGACAGTGCAGTCATCAGAAAGAAAAGAAAGCAAGTAAACAGACAAATAACTGAGCCAAATAATCAAAGGCTACATACCCAGCCAGTTTGTTGTTCTTGGTTGTGGTGATGTTATTTATATATATCCTGACAGATTCAACAATGGTGGCACATACTCTTGATCCTATATAACATATCTTGGAAATTCAATTGGCTTAAAATTTCTGCCTTCAAAGCCAGCAAAGTAATATTTTTCTAAATTTTACTACTTGTTTTTGTTGTTCAGTCACCCAGTCATGTCTCACTCTCCCTGTCCCTCACCATCTCCAAAAGTTTGCCCAAGTTCATATCCATTTCTTTGATGAGGTCATTGAGCCATCTCATCCTCTGATGCCCTCTTCTCTTTGTGCACTAAATCTTTTCCAGCCTCAGGGACTCCAATGAGTTGGCTGTTTGCATCAGATGACCAAAGTACTGGAGTTTCAGCTTCAGCATTAGTCCTTCCAATGAGCATTCAGCATTGATTTCCCTTAAGGCTGATTCATTTGGTCTCCTTACTGTCCGATGGACTTTCAGGAATCTTCTCCAACATCACAGTTTGAAGTCATCAATTCTTTGTAATGTTACTACTTACTATTAGTAAAATTTCCTTAAGTTTGTCTAGGTTAAACCACCTGGACATTTAGACATTAAAAAAACCTTCTTCTTTTTTTATTTTTGCTTTCACTGTTATTAATCATTGACAACATGTTTTTATTTTTTTAAATTTTATTTATTTTTCTTTTTTCTTTTTTTATTATTAAAAATTCTTCGGATGTTTAAGGTACTAAAAATCATATAAGATATCCAGCTTCAAAGAGGCATTATCAATTTCTTAGTTTTAATCCCACAGGAGTCTCTACCTTATGTTCAGTTCAGTTCAGTTCAGTTCAGTCGCTCAGTCATACCCGACTCTTTGCGACCCCATGAATCGCAGCACGCCAGGCCTCCCTGTCCAACACCAACTCCCGGAATTCACTTAGACTGTCATCCGTCGAGTCCGTGATGCCATCCAGCCATCTCATCCTCTGTCGTCCCCTTCTCCTCCTGCCCCCAATCCCTCCCAGCATCAGAGTCTTTTCCAATGAGTCAACTCTTCAAATGAGGTGGCCAAAGTCCTGGAGTTTCAGCTTTAGTGTCATTCCTTCCAAAGAAATCCCAGGGTTGATCTCCTTCAGAATGGACTGGGTGGATCTCCTTGCAGTCCAAGGGACTCTGAAGAGTCTTCTCCAACACTACAGTTCAAAAGCATCAATTCTTCGGCACTCAGCCTTCTTCAAGGTCCAACTCTCACATCCATACATGACCACAGGAAAAATCATAGTCTTGACTAGACGGACCTTAGTTGGCAAAGTAATGTCTCTGCTTTGGAATATACTATCTAGGTTGGTCATAACTTTTCTTCCAAGGAGTAAGCGTCTTTTAATTTCATGGCTGCAGTCACCATCTGCAGTGATTTTGGAGCCCCCAAAAATAAAGTCTGACACTGTTTCCACTGTTTCCCCATCTATTTCCCATGAAGTAATAGTCAATTAACAGACTTTTTAAAATATATATAAATTTATTTATTTATTTTAATGTAGGTTAATTACTTTACAATATTGTTTTGGTTTTGCCTTACATCAACATGAATCTGCCACAGGTATACACGTGTTCCCCATCCTGAACCCCTCTCCCTCCTCCCTCCCCGTACCATCCCTCTGGGTCGTCTCAGTGTACCAGCCCCAAGCATCCAGTATCATGCATCGAACCTGGACTGGCGATTAGTTTCATATATGATATTATACATGTTTCAATGCCATTCTCCCACATCATCCCACCCTCTCCCTCTCCCACAGAGTCCAAAAGACTGTTCTATACATCTGTATCTCTTTTGCTATCTCACATACAGGGTTATCATTACGTTTAAATGAATTGGGTCATTTCAGAAGCTCATTCACCTTACAATGTGACACATTTCCCTCCTTCCTTCCTTTCTCTCCTCCTTTCTCCCTTCCTTCTTCTTTTTTTTTTCTCAAAGATCATATACATAGAATTTAGGATCTCTTACATTTTATAACATCAAACAATGTTTATAGCTACATTCATTTATTGGTTCGAAATTATTCTTCTAGAACTAAGCAGAAAATACCTAATTCTTTTTCAATGTGATAATTCTTCAATAAATAAATCTAGAAAAATAAGAATGTTTATATATTTTACATATATCTTATCTCTTGTTCTCCTTTTTTCTTGCTAAATATCACACTTCACCTTATTAATTTAAAAGATCATCACCAACCTACCATTGTCCTGTGTGCCACCAGAGGAAAGGAGTTCCCCATGCTTGAATATTAAATTTGAACAAATCTCAAACTTAAAAAGTTAAATTCTCACATTACTTTTCAAGAATATGAGCTTTATATTTTATTTAAATTCTAATTTTCTACTATTATATAATGTCATAAAAGAATTATACTCTCCCTCACCAATAACTATCATTTATATAATTTATATAATTACCAGATGTAAAACGTATTTACTTCATAAAGCCATTTTCAGGGATACATGAAGTAATGTATATAAAGCACTTAGCACATTACCTGATATATAAAAGGTAATCAATAAATATTAGCTATTAATATAATGAGCCCCTTTTTTCGGGGTGGGGGTGGAGGCAAGAATACTGGAGTGGGTTGCCATTCCCTTCTCCAGGAGATCTTCCCGACCCAGGGACTGAACCCGGGTCTCCTGCATTGTAGGCAGACACTTTACTGTCTGAGCCACTAGGGAAGCCTCCACTAATATAATATTTACTAATTAAAGTTATTTTGTAGAAGCTAAACATGAAGGGGTAGTTATATGAAACTTTCTAATTTATTGATGCTTTGAAAAGAATGTGATAGTTGATTCCTGGCTAATGTGTTTATCCTTAGCTGTGATTGAATGAAAGGTGCACAGCAGCAGAGTAATCTCATGGTAGAGAGAAAATAATTCTGAGTTCTATGTTAAATAGCAAGTGATTCAGCTAGTTAATGGCATGATCAAACAGACCTGGAAATACCAGTCACTCCTATCACGGCATGCAGAGTGATCTGTTTACAGCTGGAAATAATGTGAACATTGTTCTTGAAACCACTCCATCACCACAAAATATCACTAAGGACTAGACAGTTTAATGCTCCTCATCATGTATGCTTTGGCTGGTACTATGGGGAAAATAATACAAAGTTTAATAAGTAGTTAATATTAAGTCAAAAGAGCACACAAAGAATGCTTTTCATGGTGTTATCCACTTAATTTTAAACATTGGTGTGATCTCTATAGAGACAGTTGTTTGTTTAGCTTGTACTCTTTTCTTAAATATTTTAAAACACGTAGACCATTTTAGAAATATCCTATTTGAGATTATATTTTAACGTTTTTATTCATGTGAATAAATTTGAATCAGTTCAGTTCAGTTCAGCCACTCAGTCGTGTCCGATTCTTTGCTACCCCATGGATTGCAGTACGGCAGGCCTCCCTGTCTGTAACAATCTCCCGGAGTTTACAGAGAAATCTTTTGCAAACTTACAGAGAAATTTTCTGGACCTAACAGAAGCAGAAGGTATTAAGAGGAGGTGGCAAGAATACACAGAAGAACTATAAAAAAAACCTCTTCATGACCCAGATAACCACGATGGTGTGCTCACTCATCTAAAGCCAGAATGTGAAGTCAAGAGGGCCTTAGGAAGCATCATGACAAACAAAGCTAGTGGAGGTGAATGAATTCCAGTTGAGCTGTTTCAAATCCTAAAAGATGATGCTGTGAAAATACTACACTCGATATGTCAGCAAATCTGGACAACTCAGCAGTGGCCATTGGACTGGAAAATGTCAGTTTTCATTCCAATCCCAAAGAAAGGCAATGCCAAAGAATGTTCAAACTACTGCATAATTGCACTAATCTCACATGCTAGCAAAGTAATGCTCAAAATTCTCCAAGCCAGGCTTCAATAGTATGTGAACCATGAACTTCCAGATGTTCAAACTGGATTTAGAAAAGGCAGAAAAACCAGAGATCAAATTGGCAACATCTGTTGGACAATTGAAATAGCAAGTGAGTTCCACAGAAAACATCTACTTCTGTTTTATTGACTATGCCAAAGCCTTTGACTGTGTGGATCACAATAAACTGTGTAAGATTCTTAAAGAGGTGGTAATACCAGACCATCTGACCTGCCTCCTGAGAAATCTATATACAGGCAAGAAGGAACAGTTAGAACTGGTCATGGAACAACAGACTGGTTCCAAATCAGAAATGGAGTACGTCAAGAGTGTATATTGCCACCCTGCCTATTTAACTTATATGCAGAGTATATCATGCAAAATGCTGGGCTTCATGAAGCACAAGCTGGAATCAAGATTGCTAGGAAAAATATCAATAACCTCTGATATGCAGATGACACCATCCTTATGGCATAAAGTGAAGAGAAGGTAAAGAGCCTCTTGAGGAAAGTGAAACAGGAAAGTGAAAACATTGGCTTAAAACTCAACATTCAGAAAACTAAGATCATGGCCATCTGGTCTCATCATTTCATGGAAAATAGATGGGGAAACAGTGATAGACTTAATTTTGGGGGGCTCAAAAATCACTCCAGATGGTAACTGCAGCCACAAAATTAAAAGACGCTTGGAAGAAAAGCTTTGACCCACCTAGACAGCGCATTAAAAAGCAGAGACATTACTTTGCCAACAAAGGTCCATCTAGTCAATGCAATGGTTTTTCCAGTAGTCATGTATGGATGTGAAAGTTGGACTATAAAGTTGAGAGTTGAAGAACTGATGCTTTTGTACTGTGGTGTTGAAGAAGACTCTTGAGAGTCCCTTGGACTGCAAGGAGATCCAACCAGTCCATCCTAAAGGAAATCAGTCCTGAATATTCATTGGAAGGACTGATGCTGAAGCTGAAACTCCAATACTTTGGCCACCTGAGGAGAAGAACTGACTATTTGGAAAAGACCCTGATGCTGGAAAAGATTGTAGGTGGGAGAAGAAGGGGATGACAGAGGATGAGATGGTTGGATGGCATCACCAACTTGATGGACGTGAGTTTGAGTAAGCTCCAGGAGTTGGTGATGAACAACGAAGCCTGCCATGCTGCAGTCCATGGAGTCTCAGAGTCAGACATGACTGAGAGACTGAACTGAACGACTGAGTTAATAAAAATGTAGGAACAGCCAATATTTTTGAGCACTTACTATATGTTAGGGAATGTGTCAAGTGCTTTGCACAAATTATATCCTATAGCCCTGAAAATATGTCTCTAATACAAATTGCACTATTATTTTGACAGTAACATATAAATTCCTATTTATTGAGGAGCTCATTCTCTTAATTGACATTAACTCAGGGAAAATTAGGATTTAAAATTAGGATTTTTGTTTTTAAATTAGGATATAAAGGTCATCTACTTGTAACCCTATTGTGAGGTTTGAACCTTGTGTACACCATCCCTTTTAAGTGTTATTCAAGTTTAGTATTTCACGTATGAGAAACTAACTGCCTCTTTATAGGGCTCACCCTATCTCAGAACAGTTTTAGCTGTTACAGAACTATTTTAAGTTCACCCAAATTCTGCTTTTCTTTAATTTTGTTAGTTGTCTGTTTTCTAGAAGCAAGACAGGACTTGTTAGATCAAGTCTTAAGAAATGTACACTGAGCCCTGTACTGCTGTCTAAGACATTTTTTTCCCAGACACAACTTCCCAAGTTCTATTCATTGTTCTGTATGTGACCTATACCATCACTCCACTCTTCTAGAAGCTCTTCTGTGAGTCATCTCTGGATTTGTCTCTCCTTATCTTAAAGACTGCTTAGTAGAGAAGCTGCTGCAGAGATCAGCAACACAGATTTTCTATCAACTGCCTAATTTGTTGTCTCTCTCTTACCCTCTATCAGTTTAACAACTTATCTAAATTTCTCTTTGTTATAAATTAAGGATGAAAATAGTCTCTCTCTCATAGACTTGCTGTCATGTTTCAAGGAGATAGTTCACATAATGTCCTCAGAATAGTTCTTGGAACATGGAAAATATTCAGCAAATGTTTTGTATTAATTTTAATACTATTAGCATGAAAACTGCCATCATAAATACTATTTTCAAGGTTTGATCCTCCCATAGCATAGTGGCAATTTCATATAGTTTGTCTAATGTATCTAAAATGGAGTTAGTTTTTGACGACCATAGAGATTAAAATTATAGATTGTATATATTAATGAATGCTGCTGCTGCTAAGTCACTTCAGTCGTGTCCGACTCTGTGACCCCATAGACGGCAGCCCATCAGGCTCCTCTGTCCCTGGGATTCTCCAGGCAAGAACACTGGAGTGGATTGCCATTTCCTTCTCCAATGCATGACAGTGAAAAGTGAAAGTGAAGTCGCTCAGTCATGTCCGACTCTTAGTGACCCCATGGACTACAGCCCACCAGGCTCCCCCATCCATGGGACCCTCCAGGCAAGAGGACTGGAGTGGGGTGCAATTGCCTTCTGAATACATATATGTGTATTTATATATGCAATTGTATGCATATATAATCTGTGTGTATTAGGATTGAACCCAAGTCTCCTGTCTTGCAGGTGGATTTTTTACCATCTGAGCTCCCAGGGAAGCCCTATGTATCTGTAATCTGTGTGTATATATATTATATATGTTATATATATGGAAGTTGCTCCCAAATAGCCAAAGCACCAGTAGTTAAGAAACCATTAAAAAAATGTTACTTATCATGTCTACCTTAATTAGATTTCTAATGAAGTTACAAATTAACATGTAGTTGATAAATATTTATTGAAAGGATTAATTGTCAAGTAACATATATCTTTATTCAGATAATGGTTTTTTCCCCTTTTTATATATTCAGTCAAATTGACATCAGACCTGGATCTACTTCTTCAAAGTCTCTTGAATTTATTTCTACCTTTATTTTACCACAACTTTTGCAAGCTCAACTTCATTATATCTTACTGGTAACCTGGGAAAATCTGACCATTGGTCACTCTCCAGTTTTCTTCTCCCACCGGTAGCATTATTCTTAAATGCAAATTCGATGACTTATCATTCTGATTGATAAGAATTTGCAGTTATTGCTTAGCCCAGTTACCCTTCATCTGGCCTTCCTCATAGAGTCCAGTTTATTTTTGCAGTGTTGATTTCTCCTGTTTTTCAAATGTATACCTAAGTGACTAGCCAACACGTTCTACTTGTTACTTGTTAAGAGCTATGTGAAGTTGGTACTCTCGTTGCATTTTAATTTGCTCACATAGGCAATTTTTTTCCTTCCAGCTCATTTTCATTGATTGCAATCCTTTCACATCACATGTCAAACACCACATCACATGTCAAACACCTCTTTCACATCACATGTTACACATCCATAGTCTTTCCAATTCTTCAGTTCAATACAATCTCTAGGGACAATGTTCTTTGTTTGAATGTATCTTAGGGCATTTATAGTATATCAGTCATTTCTGTATTTGCCTTATGCCCTTAACTCAATGTTAATCCCTTGAATATAGAAATTGCACCCTAATTTTATAGTAGCTCCTCACAATATTTAATCAAGTTCTTTGGAAATCATATGAGCTCAGTAAACGTTTGTTGAGATGGTAGTATTGCTTAAAATAGGCACATTATTAGTTTTTAATTTTTTTAATGAACTATTTTTCCTCTTTTATAAAGACATACTGGGATACTCAAACATTGTTGAACAATAGCTTTGCAGAAATAACAGAAAATCCCTATAATTGTAAACCGGTGAACATAAATGATCTTGAAACATTTTACTTTTTATATTTCATTTGTATATTGAAATATTGAAAATATAATTTACCCCACTAGCTTCTACATAAATTTACAAAATACAAGAGAAAGAAAACTCACAAAAACGTTTAAATTACTGGCTTGGTAGGTATTACTCTGCTTGAAATGACAGCCAAGAGTTTTCTTGATTTTTATTTATGTAGAGTTATGTTCACCAGCCACAAAACTGTCGACTTAAACACATGATAAATACAACCAACACATGGGCTGGCTGAGGAAACTGTGACTCAAGCACAGATAATTACTGTGCTAGAGTTAAGTCAGCTGACTGGGGATCTGGCATGAATTACTGGCTATCACTCATCCAATAATCCTCTCTCACCTGGCCTTCCAAATAAGGATTAGCTTGTCTTTCCATGGTTGAGAAGACAACAGTGAAATTATAGTTTTGTGAAAGTGAAATGATGATTTATTATTCCATTATTAATTTTTTATGCAAGTGAGTTATAGTCTTTGTTTATTGTGGACTCAGTCTGGTTTGGCAACTCAACACATAAATTCTGTAATATACATCAACTTTTATTACTTAACCCACTACTATTATTATGCAAGTAGCTGGTAGCATTGATTCCCTAGCTAGGAAAGGGGAAAACTACCTCCTTTTGCTGTCCCCTGACATACACACACTGGGAAGCTATATGGCAATGTCTGGAAACATTTTTAGTTGCTACAAATGGGCAAAGCTAAAAGCACCTCTGAAGTAGAAACCAGAGATGCTAATAAGCATCTTAGATTCACAGAAAAGTCCCTCACCAGGAAAAAAAAAAAAAAAATCAAGCTCAAAATATCAATAATGCCAAACAAAATAGTAGCAAAGGCCAAGGATTTTGGAATCAGAATATCTAAGTACCCACTCCATCAGTTCAGTTTAATTGCTCAGTCATTTTTGACTCTTTGTGATCCCATGGACTGCAACATGCCAGGCCTCCCTGTCCATCACCAACTCCTGGAGTCCACCCAAACCCATGTCCATTGAGTTGGTGATGCTATCCAACCATCCCATCCTCTGTCATCCCCTTCTCCTCCTGCCCTCAATCTTTCCCAGCATCGGGGTCTTTTCAAATGAGTCAGCTCTTCCCATCAGGTGGCCAAAGTATTGGAGTTTCAGCTTCAGCATCAGTCCTTCCAATGAATAGTCAGAACTGATTTCCTTTAGGATGCACACCTCTATATACATCTCTAGCTCGGCCACATTACACCTATATGACTTTGGACAGTTTGTTTAATCTCCATAAGCTTCACTTTCAATATCTATAAGATGAAGACAGTAATATTCAAAGATTTGTTAACTTATACAAGCTGTTAAACTACATAATTAATTTAGTACTTAAAGCACATGGCACAGTTCCTGGAACATAGTAAATGCTCAGCAATGCCATTTTAAAGTTAGAGGGATTTAGAAAAGAAAGAAAGTGTTAGCTGCTCAGCTGTGTCCGACTTTGAGACTCCATGACTATAGTTCACCAGGCTCCTCTGTCCATGGGGTTTCGCAGGCAAGAATACTGGAGTGGGTTGCCATTTCCTTCTCTAGGGGATCTTCCCAACCCAAGGATTGAGCCTAGGTTTCAGGAATTTCAGGCAAATTCTTTTCCATCTGAGCCACCCAGGAAGCCCAGTAAGATAAGATAATCTTAATAATTACGATGGGAATCCTAAAAATCCCCAATTTGATATTATACTTTTCAGTTAATTATTCATAACATAAAATTTAAAGTACTGCCAATATACTACTAGTGATAAATTTGCTTGAATATTGGAAAATATATGTTAGACCAAAAGAGGCTCTTTCTTGATCTGTTGTTCTGTGAGACAGATTTCAAGTATATCTCTGCTACTGATAATTGATTTTTGATCAACTTTGTGTCTGATAGTGGAATCAAGTATCACCAATAATATAATGACAAGGCGATACCCATAATGATATAGCCTTCATGGTCCTCACTAAAGATAATTGTACTGGGCTTTTGATTTTTTCTTTCAAAAAATCAGATTTTCCTTCCTAATCTTAAATTCAGAGAGTATTGATTTCTCAATTAACTCAACATATGTAAATGCATCTCAACACTTATAAAGACTGCTTTAGATACATGAGACTTAGTCTTAATTTATTCCACAATGACTCCTAAATTATCTGGTTCTTGATTTTCACATGAGAAATCTGAGAGTTGGATGTGTCTTCATAATTGTTTTAAGTGTATTTGTAAAATATAAATTTTACCTTTCAAGATAAATAAATATACCTGAAATTTAAAAGAACAAAATTGGTGTAAATACATGTAGTAGTATACTTGCAGCTATCCAACAATTCCAAATAAAAATATTGACTCTCTAAATCAGTACATTTTTCAGATTTCCTTTTTCTCTACTTAGTAATATAAAATTCCACTTAACAAAGGTGGTATTGATACAAAAATGTCACTACTTTTGTCAAAGTCCTTTATTTCCCAGGACAGAACCAATAGTACACTTCTAAAGTCTTCACACATCAAACTTCACCTTGATCTCCTTGAGCTGTCTAGGTTGTGTTCATCTGAACTATTTTGGAGGTGAATTGTCTCATATTAGCTAACTCTCATACCTACTGCTGACCTTTCCTGAGCTCTTTCCGGGTTTGCTGTTAACACAAGAGATACTACTCTTTAACCCAAAGTTTTATCACATTCCTCAGCTAAAATATCATTACTAACACTCCTCTCTTTGGGTTATCAATAGATATTTAATCTTGACACAAATATATATAAAATCCCCTATTATTTGAAATCATTCTTAGAAAGAAATTTTCAGCACTTCTCGCTGATATCCACAATGTATGTAGAACACTCCATCTGAGTTGGGAATGGGAGGTTAAGAAGTAGAATGGAATTTGGGGCTTTACTTTTGAGACACAAAAAATTCAATTAAAGAGACAGGAATGCAAACTAATTTAAACTGAACACAGAGATTGTCTGGTTGACTTCTTGTGATAAGGAGAAGGTAGTTTCAAAACTGGGAGCTGCTCTCATGGCATTAGGAGAACAGAGAAAATGATACGAGAAGTCAAAGTATGAAACCATATTTTCATATGTGCACTAGAGCAGAAATACACAGGGACCAAGGTAGTTAGGGTTGCCAGTGCTCAAAGATTAATCAGAGGATTCAAAATGGATGTTGGCACTGATATAGGTATTTATATGTATGGCAAGTGATGTTACCAAACTGATTGACCTGACTTCCTCTGGGGTCCCAGTCCAGGCTGAGACGCCCCCTGTTTTGGTCATGGAGATTCTATTCCCAATCAGATTCTCAACACCAATTGGGAATCAATGCTGAAAATGGAACAGTATAAACTTTATTCAGTGGTAAAAAAAAGAAAAATGGAGAAGCAGGTTTCTACTTCAAAAATCAAATTTGCAATCCTTTTTGGGTGGAGAGACACCAAATATGTGGGAGAGCTGAGGTAAATCTGAGGGATTTGGAAAGAGTGGGAGTACTAGTTATGAGTTATTCAAGAACGGGGGTGTGGTTTAGACCTGAAGCTGATACAATTCTCCTTTACAGTTCCAATGTGGGCTTTCCCAATTATTGTCATGGCAACTGTCACCTGTCACAGAGCTAGTGGGTGTGTCACTTAACATGCTAATGCTGTATTATCATCATAATGAGGACCCAGGCAGAGTGGAAGCCAAATTTTCTACCATCTTGGGTCTAGCTGCTTCTAATTGGTTCTTTTGTTGTCTTTGCAGCTTCCTCCTTAAACTTAGATAGGAAATTAGTTTTTATTTGAGGGAGGGACAGGGATATGGTTCTAGAGCAACAGACTTGGTAACAAACAGGGGGGGTAAGTTTGGTGCTTTCAGAGTTCCTGCCCATGGTTGGGTTACTGTTTGCCATCTTCATCCAGCATCTGCTTGGGTGAGTAGAACAAGCAAAGATGGAGAAACATGTAACTATGTAGTGTTTGAAATCCAGAGTATGGATTGAAGTAGAACAGAAACTAAAGGATGTTAGTAGTTGATGAGCAAAGAAGCAGACGATTGAAGATGTAATGATTGGGGATTTTTTTTTTTCCAGTTATGTTCTTATAAAGTCTTTATGCTTATACTATGCATGATATAATCAAAATGTTTGGAGGGAGACTTCTAGATTGTATGGGTTGAAGCTGTGACTTGCACTGCCATTAAAAATATCTATTCCAACTTACAAATCAAGGTGAAAGAAGAAAACAGCTTAGAGTCTCTACATAAATGAAAACAATACTGATTAACTTTGTTTTATCTTCATTGTATGACATTTTATAGAAGGAACTGAAACACTAGAACCAAACATAGGCAAGAGGTGAGAAGGAAAACATGCAGTCAAAGAAAATTCTTGAAGAATAATGGGAGAGGGATGGTGGTGATAATAAGATTAAATTTTGTTGTATTTTTTATGGCATGTACTGAGTCAGTTCACTTTTCTTAAATTCAGTTGAACTTTCTGTATGTGTGAGTCTAATGCAGACAAATCAATGCATATGAACAAACCTCACAGATTCTCTGGTTCAGTGGAAACTGAGCAATAACTTCTTTTCATACCTCTGAGATTAAAGACTCCTCCTTATTCATTCAACAGAAGGCCTATTATGTGTCAGGCACTATTTTAGGCACTTGGGATGCATGGCAAACAGAACAAAATGAACTTGACTTTATAAAGCTTTCATGCTAGTGAGGGGTGTGTGCGTGTGGTGGGTGTGGGTGGGGGGGTGTTTCAGACTCTTCGCAACCCCATGGACCATAACCTGCAAGACTCCTCTGTCCATGGAATTTTCCAGCCAAGAGTACTGGAGTGGGTTGCCATTTCCTACTCCAGGGGATCTTCCCAAAACAGTGATTGAACCCAGGTCTACCATGTGAGCCACCAAGGAAGCCCAGTGAGAGATGGTCACAGTAAATTAAAAACATACAAAACTATATTATATAGTAACTTATAAAAACTTATCCAAGGAACCTTTAAGGTAGATGGTAAGTAGAGATACACAGAGCACAGACTTGAGGCTCTGGACTCTATCCCTGTGTGGGTGGGAGGAAAAGCCATGAGGTCAGTGGCATTAGGAGTGGCTGGGGGACTATGTAGCCTGGGTTCCTACAGAGAGTTAAAGCTGAGAGGAATTAACACACAAGAAAAGAGTACTGGTCTTACTCCAGGAGCACACATAGTTTTTAATTAATGGTGGAAAAACAAAAATGACCAAGGTTATTGGGTAGAAGGCAGAGGGGCAGAGAGTGGATTGCAGTTTCAAATGGAAAGGTCTGGATAGGTCTCACAGAAGTGACTTTCATGCAAAACTTAACACATCCATGGCTAAATGAACAAAAGGATCTGTCTCCATTGTCTATTCTAGTGGGAACAGACACTCCATATTCTAGGGGGAGGAGACAGGCAATTGCAACAAAGCATTATGTAATATATGCAGTGACAGGGACAAGTGGGTAGTCATCAGAAGGGCTGCACTTTTGGATAATGCAGACAGTGACATCCTTCATTGGGTAGAATTTAAGCTGTTTCTATTGCTTCCCCATCTACTTGCCATGAAGTGATGGAACCAGATGCCATGATCTGTTTTCTGAATGTTGAGTTTTAAGACAACTTTTTCACTTTCCTCTTTCACTTTCATCAAGAGGCTCTTTAGTTCTTCTTTGCTTTCTGCCATAAGTGTGATGTCATCTGAATACGTGAGGCTATTGCTATTTCTCCCAGCAGTCTTGATTCCAGCTTGTGCTTCATCCAGTCCAGCATTTCACATGATGTACTCTGCATGTAAGTTAAATAAACAGGGTGACAATATACAGCCTCAACATACTCCTTTCTTGATTTGGAACAAGTCTGGTGTTCCATGTCCATTTCTGACTTGCTTTTTGACCTGCATACAGATTTCTCAGGAGGCAGGTCAGGTGGTCTGGTATTCCCAAGGAAACAGTGACGGACTTTATTTTCTTGGGCTCCAAAATCACTGCAGATGGTGGCTGCAGCCATGAAATTAAAAGACATTTGCCCCTTGGAAGAAAAGCTATGACCAACCTAGATAGCATATTAGAAAGCAGAGACATTATTTTGCCCACAAAGGTCTGTCTAGTCACAGCTTTGGTTTTTCCAGTAGTCATGTATGGATGTGAGAGTTGGACAATAAAGAAAGTTGAGTGCCGAAGAATGATGCTTTTGAAGTGTGGTGTTGGAGAAGACTCTTGAGAGTCCCTTGGACTTCAAGGAGATCCAACCAGTCAATCCTAAAGAAAATCAGTTCTGAATATTCATTGCAAGGACTGATACTGAAGCTGAAATTCCAATACTTTGGCCACTTGGTGTGAATAACTGACTCATTGGAAAAGCCCCTGATGCTGGGCAAGATTGAAGGCAGGAGGAGTAGGGGATGACAGAGGATGATATGGTTGGATGGCATCACCGAGTGGATGGTCATGAGTTTCAGCAAGCTGAGGGGCTTTGTGATAGACAGGGAAGCCTGGCATACTACCGTCCCCAGGGTTGCAAAGAGTTGGACACAACTGAGTGACTGAACTGAACTGAACTGAAAATTTAAGCTACAGACCCTAATTCATATAATTCCTCAGCATGGAATTAAAGAAAGTAGGTCTCTGGCAAATCATACTTTTTAACACTTTATTAGTGAGAATAATTCCAGGGAAGCATGTTTAATGAGAAGGAGAGTGAAGCAGGGAAGGAGGGCAAGTGAATAAAAAGACTTGTTCTGATCTGGGTACCATTTGTGATCAGCCCATCATCAAAATGCTTGGTTTCCCAGCACCATTTTCTAAGAGAGTAGAGCACGAGGCATCATTGAAAGACAAAGGGAAAGTATTCCTCTGTTAGTAGAGAGTCTCATTTGTGAAAGTTACACCCTATGGTGCTTTAATAGGGTAGCTTTAATAGGGTACACCTGGACTGCTCCTGTGTAGGATCTTAAATGTTCCAGGGTATCTCATACCTTGTGTGAGTGTATACTCCACCATGTCTGACTCTTTGTGACCCCATGGACTATAGCTCTCCAGGCTCCTCTGTCCGTGGGATTTCAGAGATAAGGATACTGGAGTGGGTTGCCATTCCCTTCTCCAGGGGATTCTCCAGACCCAAGGATGGAACCCAGGTCTCCTGCATCTTCTTCGTTGTCAGGTAGATTCTTTACTACTGAGTCACCTGGGAAGCCATCTCATACCAGACACATATAAAAACTTTACCTGTACCAGAGAAACTTTGTGGTAGGTAATGAATAGAGATACATAGAGTACAGGCAGGAGCAGCTCACTGTGACATGTGTCTCTATGAAGTTGGGGAGAAAAGAAGGAGGTCACGGGTCAATGGTGGCTGGGGTACCATATGACAAAGGTCCCTGTGAACAAGCAAGGCTAAAAGGATCTGATGCAGTACCGAGGCGAGGAGAATGGATCTTATGCCATGAACGCAAATCGTTTCTAATTAATGTTAGGAAGCTTCTCTCAAATTACTTAATAGCTGTTGATATAAATTAGGATTTCCAATATTGCTCCATTTATCAGAACACTAGGCAATCTTAACTAAATTCCAAATTAATGGTCTTTAATAGTTGTGGGAAAAAAAAAAAAAAAACAACAACATTGGGAAAGTTAAAAGGAGTGGAAGAGAAAAAGTGTGTAGGCAAGCATATGTTTATTTCACTTTACATATTCTTTGAAAAGAAAGAAAACTTTTACCTAAATTCATTTTCTTATACATCATTTTGTCTTCATCCGATGAAGAAAACTGAATTTAAACTTTTGAACTACTAACATGGCACATCTTTATATCATAGTTGAAAATATTTATTTCAAACTGTATGTTCAGATAAGAGAAGGACATAGTATATAAGAGGTTTGAATATCTTTATTGTGTATTTTAAACAATTTGAATTCCATGTGCTTTGGGTGTTTCAGTTCTAAGCACCAGTTATCTAAAGCAAGAGAGAACAGTCTTTCTTTCAGCACATCACTATGAAACCTCACAGCCCTGGTAGAGATGATAGAACAACAATTAATATTATGCTTTCTTATTTTCTTTTCAGTCTCTGTTCTGAAGTCACTGAAGTCATTCCAAAGCACTAAGTCAAATGTCTCCAATTTCACTCAGTGTTTTAGGGCAATTTCATTAGCATTTAAGATATGCATATATGTGTATGTGCATTATAAAGAGAGAGAAACACTGCTCTCAATCCACATTTCTCTTTAGAACTCAGGTTTTTCTTCCAATATTAGGCTAGACTGTAAAGCCAGTAGTTTTTTTTTTTTTTTTTCTTCGTTGAGATTTGAAAGCCATAATTTAACAGTGCTTTTTCATAATGAAGAACTGAGTCAGAGAAAATCATTGCAAGCAAGACTTTCATTTTTTCTTGATGAAATGTCAAAGAAAGTAAAAGCTAAACTTGTCTCTTTGACTTGGTCTTAAAGTGGTTCATCCTCTTGTTTGCCCTCATCACCTTCTGCATTCCAAAGTGAAATCCACACCTTTGCCAAAGCAAAAGAAAGGGGTGGTGACAATAATTGGGCTTTCATTTTTGTGGGTGGTTAAATATGCTTATGACTTCTTTCCTAATCAAGAATACATAAATTCTGTCTCCCAAAGAAGACAATAAAAGAACATTATTTAGACAATCTATTCCATCCAGAGAAACCAAAGGTAAAATTTCACCTGAACATTTCTGACTTTTCATCCTCTGTAACAATATGTTATCAAGGTAGTCATGTAGCTTACAAGGGCTATTTTTTTAGAAGATTTTTTAAAAGAAGAAATTTTCTTAAAGGTCTATATTTAATTCTGTTTTTAAAACTATTAGTTGAGATCAAGATGCTGGTCTTTTAACAGACCATTTCAATGAAGTGAAGTCACTCAGTCGTGTCCAACTCTTTGCGACCCCATGAAGTGTAGCCTACCAGGATCCTCCCTCCATGGGATTTTCCAGGCAAGAGCACTGGAGTGGGTTGCCATTCCCTTCTCCAGGGGATCTTCCCAACCCAGGGATCGAACCCCAGTCTCCAGCATTGTAAGCAGATGCTTTACCTTCTGAGCCACCAGGGAAGTCTGAAATCAGCAATATTCACACAATAGAATTGTAGAAAAAATGAAGTAAAACTTTAGGGGGACATTGTACTTATATTGATAACTGTGTTGTATCCAGTTCAGTAAGTTACTAGTAATGCAGGCAAAAAGTGCATTAGAGCCAAAAAACATTGGAAAATTTATTTAACTTTAACTGTTGAACTCTTTCTTATTTTAATGTTAGTCATAAGGAATTTCTTAAACCAACTTTATTGTAGCAATTAGTATTTTTTCATAAATATTGGCATCAACTACACTTGCTGTATCACCACAACAGTAATCACATCTGATAGATTCTATTTCATAAATATCTCTCAATGCTGTCCTTCTTGTCCCTTCTATGACACCCCCCCTTGTATAACTGATGACCATTTATCTTCACACTTTTTCCTATAGCCTTCCTAATAGACAATCTATTCTCTACAGTATCGCCAAGGTTCATTTGTCTAGGAACATATTTGTTGAATTCAGTGTCCTACTATTCATACAGTAGAGGCCAGATGCCTAGTAGGGTTTTCACTCATCTTAACTTCTCTTGTGTCCACATGTGTCAGTCAACACACACAGACTAAATGTTTCCTGAACACCCCAAGCTCTTTATCCTCTTGCCTTAGCTCTGACCTCCTTTCTGTTGAGAATACTATTTCTCTGATCTTTCTGTCTCCCAGACTTCTTGCCCTTCATAATGTCAATCACATATTGCTAGGAAAGTCATCTGATCTTCCTAAAGAATTAGTCAAGTCCTTCTATGTGCATCTGTAAAATGTGATGTGCTCTCTGTGGTGTGTGGGTTATGTAAACTAGTGATACTTAAGGCTGTCAGCAACTCATTCATTCACCTAACTCACAATTAACAAGAGCCCACTTTGTGCCAGGTACTCTACTCCATGCTGAGGATACAAGAGTATATGATATAGAACATGATCTCTCCATTTCTGCTGTTCAGGTGCTAAGTTTTGTCCAGCTCTTTGCAACCCCATGGACTGCAGCATGCCGGGCTTCCTTGTCCTTCACTGTCTCCCAGAGTTTGCTCAAATTCATGTCCATTGAGTCAGTGATGCTATCTAACCATCACATCCTCTGCTACTTCCTTCTCCTTTAGTCTTCAATCTTTCCCAACATCAGGGTCTTTTCTAATGAGTCAGCTCTTTACATCAGGTGGCCAAACTATTGGAGCTTCAGCTTCAGCATCAGTCCTTCCAATGAACATTCAGGGTTGATTTCCTTTAGAATTGACTGATTTGATCTCTTTGCTATCCAAGGGAAAGTTGTCCAAGGGTTTTCTAGCCTCAGCATGCATAATGACCATTTGGGGCACTTTACAAATATGTAGATTTCTGAGATATACTATCAGATAATCTGACCTACAAGCTTGGGATAACCTTGGGGAGTCATCCAGAAAGGTGTCTTTTTATTAACTACTCTAGGAGATTGCTGATGCCTGTGACTCATTTATACAATGGGAGAGATACTGCATTAGTTTTTTATGCTCTATTAAACAGGATAAACATATGCTTTAATTTAACTATTATATTTCTATTTTTATATTCCCAGCAACTAGGCTGGTAACTGGAACTTTGAATATGCTCAATAAACATTTTTGACTGAATGATGCTCTCTTGAAATTTATAATCTACTAGAAAGCTGTAAAAGATTACACAGGCCATCATAATATCATATGCCATGATTCAGACATGGGGGTGCTATCATAAGGGGAATTTCAACTAAGCTTGCTGCATAAGGGACATTTTCTTAGAAGAGATACTGAAATTTTAACCCAAAGAATAAATGAGTTACCAATCAATCAAAGTGATTGAAGGGGGGAGGATCATGTCAGGCAAAAAAAAAAAAAAAAAAAATCACTTGCTCAATACCTAGTAATTAGGAAAAGTGTCTCCACTGGCAGAGAACAATTGCAGTATCCAGTATACCATATAGTCATAATAAATGTGTGGACAAATAAAACTTGAATATTCTTGGACCAGATGTCAAATATTCTACATCATGGCTGGCATGTAGGAGGCTCTAAATGTCACTAAATAAGTTTTTATTAATGAATAAACACAATTTGCATTTACTCATGACAGCCCACTAAAGGTTGTATGCAATTATCATTTAATAAATAATTAAAGTTTAGCTTGTAGTATGATTCTCATTTTGTAAATAAAGACAAAAACACATGAGAAGCATATATTTCTTCAGTTCCTCTTAGTTTGCAGCAGTCTAAAGTCTGTATGTCCTGATCCATATTTAAATGCTTTCAGGTAAGTATAATAAGTGTCACTCAGTCATGTCTAACTCTCTGTGGGCTGTATCCCATGAGGCTCCTCTGTCCAGGGAATTCTGCAGGCAAAAATAGTGGAGTGTATAGCCATTGCCTTCTCCAGATGATCTTCCTGCCCCAGAGTTTGGGCCTAGGTCTCCTGCATTGCAGGTGAATTCTTTACCATCTGATCCACCAGGGAAGCCTTAAATAAATAAACTTAGTACTTCAATTCCTGGCAACGTATTTATGTGACTTTTGTAGTGAAAGCCATTTTCCTCATTGTTAGTTTTTCATACAATTCCATTTTAATTGTCATATATTTTAATAGGCATAAGGGGCCTCTGGCACCCAGGACACCTAAGTATTTCTCATCCCAGATTCCCTTGCAGTCTCTTGTAGAGAAGAAAAGGTAAAAAGTCATCAGTTTTCATTGCGTTTGGTCAAAAGACTGATTGTCATTTACCAGACAGGTGTCAGCTCTTCTAAGCTAATATAATTGCTTCCTTCTCAATTTTTTTTTTTTAGCTTTTGAATTTGAAGAAATGCTCTAGAAGACCTTCTTTTAAGGAACTGTAAAAATTTTTGCTACCAAATTCTTCAGTACTGTGTTATTAAGTTAATGGTAATTTCTCAGGTTTGAGATTTGGTAGGTTTGTTTCCTTTCCCTTCCCTTTCAATCTATTCTTCCTTTCTTTTTTTTTTTTTTTTTTTTATGTTATTTGCTGTAGAAGCTGCACATCCAGATTGAATATCAGAAGGACATTGGTTGTGTTTATGCTTCCTTGGTTAACACTGTTTTCTGAGCAGTGAGGCTGTGATCCCACTGTTCATTCTCTTGCAAATCAACTACTTCTAACTTTCATTTAAGCAAATTACTTTGAGTTTTGTTTTTGTCTTCTTAGTAATTATAGTCATCTGGTAGAAAAATCCAATTAAAAACATTACATTTTATTGATAGGAAAATAGAGAGTTTTGAATGCTTTTTATGAGTTGAACAATTGAATGTGTGTGATCTTGTCAAGAAGACAAGATGTTTGTTCCTTTCCTATACCATGAGGGACCTTCTAATAACTGCCTTGAGTCAAATGTAGTTATTTTAAAACATGTGCTTATATACACTTACTTTCTTACCAAATTATGGTTCAGAATCTATTTTCTAGAGCTTCTGGACATTCTTCAAGGCAGAAAGGAATCTTGACAGTGACTTTCTTTCATAAATCAGTTACTGTGTTGCTGCCCAGAACTGCAAAGCACTTACTTCCTCTAGTGGCTGATCTTGTTGCTTACAAAAGACAGCTTATTTTACTCTTAGGTCATTAGGTATTAGCTAAGGGAAAAAGAAATAAGTGATACTTTGCTTTTAACAAGAAGAACTCTTTTATTGAAGGAATCTTTTAAAACCTGTAGAAAGGTCTATAAATTATTAAAGAGAAACTGTTATGTTATTCTTAAAAGTAGTATAAAGATATGATAGTCCACCATACATGTGTAAAATCTAACAGGGAAAAACTTTGTGAAGTGTACACAATTCTTAATACACAGTAGCCATGTAAAATTTACTCCTTATCATAATGGCTTGTATAGAGATGGGTTTCAAATATTTATTAAAATTGTGTCTGCTAATGGGGTACAGTTCTTACCAGATCCAATGGAAATACTGAACACAATGTGGCATTGAGACACAAATGAATAATAGCTCAAAATAATTCAATTAAGGATTCAGAAAAGCACAAGTCCATAGATCTGAATAAATGAATTATTCAAGTGGCATTTCAAAAATGAAGAGAACATGGATTGTTCAATAAATGAGATGGTGAAAATTAGCTGTACACTTGGAATGAAACAGCAGGAAATTCTAGCCCTGTTTCACAACTTTTACAAAAAGTACATTTCAAGAGGGTTAAAGATCTAAACGTAAAAACTGAAACCATATGCAAACTAGTAGGCTTTGCCTAATGTGATACCAAAGACCAAACTGAAGAGGAATTGCAGTTCAACAGATTTAAATCTTTAAAACTTCTGCTTGTAAGTCCAGTTAGAGAGCTAATGGAAGTCTCCAGGTGAGGATGATGGTGGTTTGAATAGGGTGGTCATAGTAAGATGATTAGTGATGGCAACAAGTAATGTCAAGGTCAACAGGATTTCCAGACTTACTGCATGAAGGTTGCATGAAAAAGTGATCTGCATCAAATCTGAAAAGAAATCTGAGTGAGAAATAGCCCAAAATGTAGAAGAATAGTGAAGAGAGAGGGGAAAAAAGAATGAAATAATGCCATTTGCAGCAACATTGATGGGCATGGAAATAATCATACTAAGAGAAGCAAATCAGACAGAGAAAGACAAATATCACATAATATCACTTATGTGTAGACTCTAAAAAAAAATATTGTGCAAATGAACTTTGTTACAAAACAGAAACAGACTCCTAGACAGAAAATGAATTTATGGTTGTCAAGGGGAAGGGTGAGGGGGAGGAAAAGATTGGGAGTTTGGGATGGACACGTACACACTGCAATATTGAAAATAAATAACTAAAAAAGGCCTACTGTATAGCACAGGGAACTCTCCTAAATATTCTGTAATAACCTAAATGGGAATAAATTTGAAAAAATAATAGATAGATGTGTATATACAGCTGAATCACTTTGCTGTAACCTGAACTAATATAATATTGTTAATCAACTATGCTCCATTATTTAAAAAAAAAAAAAAAGTCTTCTGCTTTTAAAGCATATCAAATCAAATAAGAAGGCAAAAGTCAAGAATGGGAAAGATTTTGCAAGGTATACAAATAAATGCTTAGTATCTTTAACATACAAAATGCATTTATATATTATTAATTAAAGTGAAAATAATCCAACAAAATGAGTAATATCCATGAAGCAGTAAATTGCAGAGGAAAGCAAAGAAATATTAAAGTTATTCTTATAGTTCATCAACATTGCTAATATCCCAAGGATTTCATGTGATGAATTGCTTTTCAACAATGAGATCAAGAGGATCTTTAAAAGGGGGAATTTTCTGTTGTTAAGAGTGAAAAATAAGTTGTACTCAAGATTAGTGCTCAGTTTGTTTGCTTAGTAGAGTCTTTGCAACACTTTGTGCAAAGAGTAGACTCTGCAATCCCATGGACTGCAGCATGCCAGGCCTCCCTGTCCATCACCACCTGCCAATGCCCGAGACACAAGAGACATGGGTTTGATCCCTTAGTTGGAAAGATCCCCTGGAGAAGTAAACAGCAACCCACTCCAGAGTTCTTGACTGGGAAATACCACTGACAGAGGAGCCTGGCAGGCTACAGTCTTTGGGGGCTGCAAATAGTTGGACACTACTGAGCACACATGTGTATTATTATGTTTTCTCCTTGACAGGATGTCTGACTTTTCTTTTTATTATTCTTATCCTCTAAATCTAAACATTAATTGCTACTACGGCACATCAGTCGTGTCCAACTCTGTGCGACCCCAGAGACGGCAGCCCACCAGGCTCCCCCATTCCTGGGATTCTCCTGGCAAGAACACTGGAGTGGGTTGCCATTTCCTTCTCCAATGCATGAAAGTGAAAAGTGAAAGTGAGGTCGCTCATTCATGTCTGACTCTTAGCAACCCCATGGACTGCAGCCTACCAGGCTCCTCTGCCCATGGGATTTTCTAGACAAGAGTACTGGAGTGGGGTGCCATTGCCTTCTCCAAAACATTACTTAGGTCCTATTATATCTATGTTCAAACATTCAAATAATTGTTACATTTCTCCTGCTGTCACCATTTAATCTTAATATCCATGGGTCACAACCCGTCATTTATAAAGGTGAGCTTCAGTCTCCTCTCTCTACCTCACATGCGTTACCCTGGCAAGTCATCCTACATTTCTCCCCAGACCACTGTTCGTCCCAACAAATACCTTCAATGGCAATCAGGAGCCAGACTTTCAAGTAACCTGTGTATATATAATTAAGTAGGACATTTGAGGTAGCCTAAGGCACTCGACTTACCATACAAACATCATTCAGACAAATCGGTTCACTTTTCCTAGCATCAGTCTTCAAATACTGTCATATCTCTTTCTGAGTCATAATTGCTAACACTGGATTTATCTTAAATTTAATTGTGGAGTTTTTGAAAACATATATGTCTATATCAAGCCCCACATATTACGGATCTGTCATTCTTGGATGAGCCCAGATTTGAGTATTTCTGATCAAGCATCACAAATTTCCATGTTACTTTTTTACATTGAATCTTCTCCTTATTACCAAACGTTCAAATTCCCCTACCCCTTTAGACATATCTTGAATGTTAAATGTTATAACTTCTATGAAGTCTTCCCTTATAAATCTCCTACCCCGATTTTGAGAGGACTTTTCAGTCCCCTGATATGTGATTGCATTTGATATGGTATGAACATCTCATTCAATCCATAGCACCTTATATTTATAGGCCAAAGGCCTTAGCTATTTTTCTCACTACTTTTCTAAAGGCAATCTATGCTCTGTTTTATAATAGTTATTTTGTGGGTTGAAATAATCCCGCAAATGGCAGTGTGTAACTGGCAACTCATTTTTGTGCTGAGGGAAATAATGTGGCTTAGACTGAATCAATCGATATTAAAATATTAAGTAAAACAATAATTTACCACTCTTGCTCTGCAACTTCTATTCTTGTGTCAGTGTCAGCATCATACCCACTAGCAAAGTAGATACATTTCCCTCCATTTCCAGAGAGGTACTTCGTTTTGGTGAAGCAGCATATTGGCCCTAAATGGCCCTCCCTTCCTTCCTTTGCACCTCCCTCCACCCAGTTCCTAGAAAACACAGTAGAAAATAAATAATTTCACTAATGATGAAGTATTACTGATCTTGAAGGAAAAAAGTTTCAACGAAGGATACTTGAGAAAAATTGCCTGCTCCAGTATTCTTGTCAGGAGAATCCCACGGACATAAGAGCCTGGCAGGTTACAGCCCATGGGGTCACAAAGAGTAGGGCATGAGTGAAGCGACTTAGCACACACTTGAGGAAAAAAAAGAGGCAATTTTCAGATGAGGTTGAGTGATTCCACCTCAGATTATGATCAATGTATATCACCCACAAAATAAAAACCTGGTAGACCAGTAATCAGGCCTATCCTATGTATCATGTCCTTGATGTGAAGTGTTTTTTCTTAATATTTGAGCCAGTAAAGTAGCTGACATTCTCAGTCACTGAAATAAGTCTTCATTTGCTCAATTGGAGTCTTCATCGACTGTAAGACAATACTAAGACTACTTCACTCCAAACATTCTGAAAATGTGAGATGATAATGATTACTTCTCAATTTTTGTACATCTCCTTGACACAGCAATACCTTCCATCTGACTTTGGCTACTCCTTGTCTCTTTGAATGACAGAAAATTTACGGGAGGGCTTTCCCCCACTTTGTATAAAAATGTGTCATTTCCCATGCAATCTCTTGGAAAAATTCCAATTAAAAATAAAAACTATTTTCTTCCACCATCATGCTCTTGGAATGCTGTGGTCTTTTTATGGCTGAATGATATTCCATTGTGCATATGTACCACAGCTTAAAAATTATTTTTGATTGAAGGATGGTTGCTTTACAATATTGTGTTGGCTCTTCCATATATCAACATGAATAAGCCCTAGGCATACGTATAGTCTCTCCCTCCTGAGCCTCTCTTCCACCTCCCACTCCATCTCACCCCTCTAGGTTATCACAGAGCACCAGAGTTGAGTTCCCTGAGTCATGCAGTAAATTTCCACTAGCTCTCATGGTAATGTAACCCACCCTCTCCTTTCTCCTCTGTGTCCACAAGCCTGTGTTACATGTATGCATCTCTGTTGCTGCCCTGCATAGGTTCATTAGTACCATTCTTCTAGATTCCATATATATGTATAAATATATGATATATGATATTTGTCTTTCTCTTTCTGACTTACTTCACCCTGTATAATAGGCTCTAGGTTTATCTACCTTAGAATTGAGTCAAATGTGGTCTTTTTATGGCTGAATAGTATTCCATTGTGTATATGTACCACAGTTTCTTTATCCATTCATCTGTCAGGGGACATCTAGGTCGCATCCATGTCCTAGCTATTGTAAATAGTGCTGCAATGAACAATGAGGTGCACTTTTCAATTATGCTTTCCTCAGGGAATATGCCCAGCAGTGGGATTGTTGGGGCATATAATAGTTTTATTCCTAGTTTTTTTTTTTTTTTTAAGGAATCTCCATACTGTTCTCCACAATGGCTGTATCAGTTTCCATTCCCATCAACAGTGCAAGAAGTTTCCCTTTTCTCCATACCCTCTCTAGCGTTTATTGTTTGTGGATTTTTATAGTGGTCATTCAGACTGGTGTGAGGTGATAACTCACTGTAATTTTGATTTGCATTTCTCTACTAATGAGCAATGTTGAGCATTTTTAATGTGTTTGTTAGCCATGTATATCTCTTCTTTGAAGAAAGTTCTGTTTATGTCTTCTCACTTTTTGGCTGGGTTGTTTCTCTGGCATTGAGCTGAATGAGCTTCTTGTATATTTTGGAGATTAATCTTTTGTCAGTTGTTTCATTTGCTATTATATTCTCCCATTCTGAGGGTTGTTTTTTTCACTTTGTTTATAGCTTCCTTCACTGTGCAAAAGCTTTTAAATTTAATTAAGTTCCATTTGTTTATTTTTGTTTTTATTTCCAATATTATAGAAAGTAGATCATAGAGGATCTTGCTGTGATTTATGTTGATGAGTGTTATGCCTATGTTTTCCTCTAGGAATTTTATAGTTTCTTGTCTTACATTTAAGTTTATAATCCATCTTGAGTTTATCTTTGTGTATTTTTCACAGAACTAAAACAAAGTTTCACAAATAGTATGCAAACACAGAAGACCCCAAATAGCCAAAGCAATATTGAGAAAAAAGAATGGAATTGGGGGAATCAACCTGACTGACTTCAGACTATACACAAAGCTATAGTCACCAAGGTAGTATGGTACTGGCACAAAAACAGAAATGCAGACCAATGGAACAAGATATAAAGCCCAGAGATAAACTCATACATGTATGGGCATCTTATCTTTGACAAAGGAGGCAGGAATATACAATGGCCAAAAGACAGCCTCTTCAATAATTAGTGCTAGAAAAACTGGACAGCCACATGTAAGAGAATGAAATCAGAACACTTCCTAACACCATGAAACTTTTTCCTAAGAAGTAAAATGATGGTCTTGGGGGGAAGTTTAAACAAATACCTGGGGCTTCCCAGGTGGGGCTAGTGGTAAAGAATTGCCTTTTAATGCAGGAGACTCAAGAGACAAGGATTCAATCCCTGGGTCAGAAAGATCTCCTGGAGTAGGAGATGACAACTCATTCCAATATTCTTGCCTGGGAAATTCCATGGACAGAGAAGCCTAGAGGTCGACTCTTAATTGTAGCCACAAAAAGTGGGAGATGACTGAGAATACACACACACACACACACACACACACAGAGGATACAGAGGATGTCTTGGTAAAAAAAGTAGGCAGAGTTCCATACCTGAAGAGATAGATGATAAATGGGTAAAACTGAACATTGGCTTCCCATAGCTCAGGCAAAATCATGTTGTTTGATGTACAGGAACAGCTAGCGCCACAATGCCCCTAAAACTGGTATGGTGGTTCTGTGATTTTAGAAAATGGTTGATAATTCAATAGGGGAAATTTACAGTCATTTCCAAACTTTAGCACAGGCCAGAAACATGTAGAGTTCTTACTAAAAGGCCTATTTCTGAGCTCTAACTCAGAAGTTTCTGATCTAGTAGTTTGAGTGTTCCTTATGTGCAGGTCTTACCAGAGCCTTTAGAGGCAAATGGTTGAGGGGAAGGGAACTCTCGGCTATTTCTCTATGATTGAGAGAAGCTTTGCTGTCATGCTGAGAATGTGTTTTTCTCTAGAGTTTGAGTCCCAAAACCTATGAACACATGCAAAATCCACTCACGTATGTTCATACTCCTGTTTCCTTTTCTTCTCTTTAAGTTAGAATCAAGCAATGTATATGAGATGGCAATTTTCAGTGAGGGCATGTAGACTCTATAGTTGTGGACATAAATGGTGAAGAGGATAAAATGATTGGCAAAGAGCCATCATCAATATGTGTGTGTGCATATATTAACTTCTTTGTAGTTAATTGGAAAACTTGCTTTTCCATTCAGAAGGTCCATGTGGATCCAAACTCTAATTTAAAAGTTTTTTACCCATAGGGTAAGTTTATGGCTTTAAACTGACTATTTGAATTGAGCAATGAAGTGTAATTTAGAAAGAGCAGAGAGTGCATTGGTGTTTATTTTCATTGGAAAATGACCATCACGTCCCAAATTTTAATATATGTTCTCTAATCTATTGCTGTTCACACATAGTTTTTCTTAATCATCTATATAGTATCATCTGGTTCCCATTCAGCTAAAGATGACTTGAAATATGTCACAACTATGTTAGAACTGCCAATGAAAAATTATACTTAATCTTTGACTTTTAACTCTGATATATGTACTGGCTTAAGTTGTGTTTACAAATATTTTGGAAGGCAGCTTTCATACTTTACTTCTTGAGCAGATAGTTAATTATGGTATTTTGTTTCCTGATGTTTATCAACAGCATTCCATTATATGTCCTTTACTGGCATACTTAGGAACTAAATGATTGACTGACTGGATTTACACTAGCATCAGTGAAAGAGGGAAAGTAAAAAAATCTTAGCTTGTTTCATGTGAATTCCTACAGGAGAAATACAGTCTCTTAGCAAATCTTCCGGTGTGCTTTTTAAAAATAATTCAGAGCTCCTTTCTTTACCCTAGTCTGCAGGAGGACACTCCTAAATCCCTGATACAAGCATATCTGTACACATTTATTCTGGAAGTAATAGTCATAACATACTCAAGAAAATATTCAATTTAAATTATCATAAACCTTACCTCAGCATCAGAAGGGCTGATGCTGAAGCTGAAACTCCAATACTTTGGTCACCTGATATGAGGAACTGACTCATTTGAAAAGACCCTGAAGCTAGGAAAGATTGAAGGCAGGTGGAGAAGGGGACGACAGAGGATGAGATGGTTGGATGGCATCACTGACTCAATGGACATGGGTTTGAGTAAGCTCCAGAAGTTGGTGATGGACAGGAAAGCCTGGCATGCTGCAGTCCATGGTATCACAAATAGTTGGACACAACTGAGCAACTGAACTGAACTGAACGGAAACCTTACCTCAGAACTCGTTTGCTTTTATCCTTCCAATGAGTGACACTCAAGCCTTGTTAAAAGAAAGCAGGTTTTTTTTTGTTGTTGTTGTTGTTTTTTGCTTGTGACAACCATGATTAGTACAGAATGAATATATGTAATATATATATATGGGATTAATATATATGTATATTAAAGCTGAGAACCGAAAAATTGATGCTTTTGAACTGTGGTGTTGGAGAAGATTCTTGAGAGTCCTTTGGACTGCAAGGAGATCCAACCAGTCCATCCAAAAGGAAATCAGCCCTGAATATTCATTGGAAGGACTGATGCTGAAGCTGAATCTCCAGTATTTTGGCCACTTGATGAGAGGAACTGATTCACTGGAAAAGACCCTGATTCTTTGAAAGATTGAAGGCAGGAGGAGAATGGGATGACAGAGGATAAGATGGTTGGATGGCATCACCGACTCGATGAACATGAGTTTGACCAAGCTTTGGGAGTTGGTGATGGACAGGGAAGCCTGATGAGCTACAGTTCAAGTGGTCACAAAGAATCAGACATGACTGAGCAAGTGAACTGAACTGATATGTATATATACACACACACACATTTTTTTTTTTAATTTTTCAAACAAGAAAGAAAGAGCCTAGATAAAATAGTATGAAAAATATGTACACTTGTACAAACATCCATTATACATGTTCAATGATATTACACTTGTTTAAAAGTTCCATATTTTCAAAGCAAGCATAAGTAAGAAGTGAGGAAGTAAATAAATTAAAAATGGCTTTTAAAAGTGTTTTAGGTACATTTCATTTACTGTAGTGTTTGCATGAAAGCCATTTAAGATGTTTATTTGTCTTTTCTGATGTTATTTTTGGCAAAAAGATCCTGTGTTGAATTACTTTGTTTATGTACAGAGAAGAAATAGTGAAAGACTGATTTCTTGATACTATAAATTATTTTATAATTGCTATAGGTTTCATTTACCTTTCTTTAAATGTATTATATTTGTCAATAGAGGAGGAAAAATGTTATTTTCCTCCTTCTCTGAAAGCAAACTATCTTTTCTTACTCATAAAAAATAAACAAGAAAATATGTAGCTTCCATTTCTCAAATGGAATATTTCATTAATATAAATTGAAGAGTAGCTTGGTAAACATTTATTCTTAATATGTATCTACTTAAAACTTTTTTGGTGATGTATTGATGTAAAATTCTCTTGCCAATTTAAATTTTTGAATCACTTAGCTACTGAACATGTGAAGTGGGTGGGGGCACATGAGTATACATGAACAATCAATAGCACTGAATTTTTTCCTACTCAGTTTTAATTTTATAAAATTAATGACACATTTGCAATCAACTTTGCTTTCCATCCTTCAACCTCTTAGTAGTAAATACATCCATGAATATTGTTTACTTATTTTTACTACTGTAGTAGTAGAATTCTAGGCATTTTCATCTTCATTAAAAGTTGCTGAATGACTGTTCCGTGTGGCTTTAAAAATTTACACTTTTACTGCCTGTTTCCAAGTTCATTCTTTCCCTGCTTCCTCTCAATCTGTGATATTAACAGAATGCAGCAATGTAAAAAATAAAGCAGATCAATATACTATTATGACTTAGGGAAATGCCCAGGAAGTATTTTATTTTTAAAAAAATGATAGAAAAAATGTCAAATTAGAATGTGTGATGTGATCTGCTTTTGGTCAACCTATAAAATAATGTGCACTAATGAATTGCAAGATCTAAGACGATGCACAGCAAATGTCTAGAATCATTACCTCAGGAACATGAACTTGAAGTGCAAGAATGAAAGACTGAATTTTTCCTTGTGCTACTTTGTATTACTTGAATAGTTTTAATCAGCAAATAATACTTAGTCATTGCAAACTAACTGATCATTGTAAGTTAAAAGATGAAAGAGAACACAAAGAACACTAATATTCTTACACATGACATATGCAAAGGGACGGCCACTGAATTTCAAGAACGATCAAGTCTCTCAGAGAATAGTGAGGGTTGCCAGAGCCATAATGTACAGGTGTGTAAGTTACGCACTTCATAATTCTTGGGACTGGACTCAAATAGGCTACTCCCTGAATGAGCTGCCCTGATGGTTCGGCAGTACAGAATCTGCCTGCAATGCAGGAGATGCAGGAAACCATGGGATCGATTTCAGGATCAGGAAGAAAACGTGGAAGAGAGCATGTCACCCCACTGCAGTGTTCTTGCCAGGAGAATCCCATGGACAGAGGAGACTGGTGGGCCCCAGTCCATGGGGTAATAAAGAGTCGGACAAGCCTGAAGTGAGTGAGCATGCGCAGGCGCACCCCTTGAATGGACCTCCTAGAGCTGTGAGTGAGCATGCGCAGGCGCACCCCTTGAATGGACCTCCTAGAGCTGTGTTGTGCATAACCAGTCTAGTTTCTTGTCTTTACAAATGGTAATGCAATATTAACACAAGCTGTCTTATCATCACTGACGTTTAGGAAACTTTACCGACTATAAAAACTTAAGAAAATCAGTTTTAAAAATTGATAAACATAAAAAAATTGATATATGTTATTTGCTTTTAAAATTTCTGTGAATGTTTTATCAACTGCGAGTATCTTATGTCTTGCTAATTTTTAGACCTTGAGTGATTTCACAAATACATCCTCAAATATATGATAGCATGTCATTTATTTTTATTTGAATTTGAATAATTGCATTGGCCTTAAAAATGGCAGAAATAATTAGTGAATAGTTAACAATGGGGCTTCCCAGGTGGTAGAGTAGAAAATAATCCACTTGACAATGCAGAGACTCAAGAGACGCAGGTTTGATCCCTGAGTTGGGTAGATGCCCTGGAAAAGGAAATGGCAACCCACTCCAGGTCTTCCCTGGGAAATCCCATGGACAGAGAAGCCTGGTGGGCTATAGGCCATGGGGTTGCAAAGAGTTGGACACGACTGAGCATGCACACACCTGTTTAATTATTGCTAACAGTAAGCATTGAACTCCATATACATATAGTTGTAATATATATGGATTTTATTTAGGGAGAATAGAGAAACCACACACGAATCTGCCTTTATTACATGTGTTTCGTTTGTATAATTAAAACATAATGTTACTTGCCAGAATCACATTGTTCATAAGCAAATGAAACATTCTTCATATTAAATTTATGACAACACATGGTATATGACTTTTTGCAGGGGAAACTATTACCAAACAGAAGAAAAAAAAAAAAAACAAAAAACAAAAAAAGCTTTTCGTTAAATTTCTTAAACAGAGAGTTCAAGAATCTAGAAGAAAAAAAACATTTTCAGCAATATATTAACTTCTAAATCTATTATATCCTCTGCAGCCAAAGACAGAGAAGCTCTATACAGTCAGCAAAAACAAAACCGGGAGCTGACTATGGCTCAGTCATGAACTCCTTATTGCCAAATTTAGACTGAAATTGAAGAAAGTGGGGAAAACCACTAGACCATTTAGGTATGAGCTAAATCAAATCCCTTATGATTATACAGTGGAAGTGAGAAATAGATTTAAGGGACTAGAGCTGATAGGCAGAGTGCCTGATGAACTATGGACAGAGATTCGTGACATTGTACAAGACACAGGAATCAAGACCATCCCCAAGAAAAAGAAATGCAAAAAAGCAAAATGGCTGTCTGGGGAGGCCTTACAAATAGCTGTGAGAAGAAGAGAAACAAAAAGTAAAGCAGAAAAGGAAAGATATACCCATTTGATAGCACAGTTCCAAAAAGTAACAAGGCGAGATAAGAAAGCCTTCCTCAGAGACCAATGCAAAGAAATAGAGGAAAGCAGTACAATGGGAAAAACTAGAGATTTCTTCAAGAAAATTAGAGATACCAAGGGAACATTTGATGCAAAGATGGGCTTGATAAAGGACAGAAATGTTATGGACCTAACAGAAGCAGAAGATATTAAGAAGAGGTGGCAAGAATACACAGAAGAACTGTACAAAAAAAAGATCTTCACGACCCAGATAATCACGATGGTGTGATCGCTCACCTAGAGCCAGACATCCTGGAATGTGACGTCAAGTGGGCCTTAGGAAGCATCATGACTAGCATAGCTACTGGAGATGATGAAATTCCAGTTGAGCTATTTCAAGTCCTAAAAGATGCTGTGAAAGTACTGCACTCAATATGTCAGCAAATCTGAAAAACAACAGTGGCCACAAGACTGGAAAAGGTCAGTTTTCATTCCAATCCCAAAGAAAGGCAATGCCAAAGAATGCTCAAACTACGGCACAATTGCACTCATCTCACACGCTAGTAAAGTAATGCTCAAAATTATCCAAGCCAGGCTTCAGCAATATGTGAACTGTGAACTTACAGATATTCAAGCTGGTTTTAGAAAAGGCAGAGGAACCAGAGATCAAATTGCCAACATCTGCTGGATCATCGAAAATGCAAGAGAGTTCCAGTAAAGCAATTATTATATCTGCTTTATTGACTATGCCAAGGCCTTTGACTGTGTGGATCACAATAAACTGTGGAATATTCTGAAAGAGATGTGAGTACTAGACCACCTGACCTGCCTCTTGAGAAGCCTGAATGCAGGTCAGGAAGCAACAGTTAGAACTGGACATGGGACAACAGACTGTTTCCAAATAGGAAAATAAGTACGTCAAGGCTGTATATTGTCACCCTGCTTATTTAACTTATATGCAGAGTACATCAAGAGAAACACTGGGCTGGGTGAAGCAGAAGCTGGAATCAAGATCGCTGGGAGAAATATCTATAACCTCAGATATGCAGATGGCCCTACCCTTATCACAGAAAGTGAGAAAGAACTAAAGAGCCTCTTGATGAAAGTGAAAGAGGCGAGTGAAAAAGTTGGCTTAAAGCTCAACATTCAGAAAACTAAGATCATGGCATTCAGTTCCATCACTTCCTGGCAAATAGATGGGGAAACAGTGGCTGACTTTATTATCAGGGAATACAGCTACAGATGGTGACTGCAGCCATGAAATTAAAGATGCTTCCTCCTTGGAAGGAAAGTTATGACCAATCTAGACAGCATATTAAAATGTAGAGACATTACCTTGCCAATAAATTTCCGTCCAGTCAAGGCTATGTTTTTTCCAGTGGTCATGTATGGATGTGAGAGTTGGACTGTGAAGAAAGCTGAGTGCTGAAGAATTGATGCTTTTGAGCTGTGGTGTTGGAGGAGACTGTTGAGAGTCCCTTGGACTGCAAGGAAATCCAACCAGTCCATCTTAAAGGGGATCAGTCTTGGGTATTCATTAGAAGGACTGATGCTGAAGCTGAAACTCTAATACTTTGGCCCCCTGATGGGAAGAGCTGACTCATTTGAAAAGATCCTGATGCTGGAAGGATTGAGGGCAGGAGGAGAAGGGGAGGACAGAAGATGAGATAGTTGGATGGCATCATTGAATCAATGGACATGAGTTTACATGGATTCCAGGAGTTGGTGATAGAAAGGGAGGCCTGGTGTGCTGTGGTTCATGGGGTTGCAAAGAGTCGGACACCACTGAATGACTGAACTGAACTGAACTGAAGTCTATTACTGTCATTTTTATGATAATAGGTGCGTAATACCAGTGTGTGGGGGTAAATGTAGTAGGCATTTATGTTTATATATATTCAGTAAATAATGATCCATTTTATTATTCATGCATTTTTTCCTGAGTTTGGAAATTGAAAATGAAATGTAAGCATATATATTCATATCTACATATATATTGTCTCTATATATTTAATCATGATTAGTAGTTTTATTCATCCACTTTAACGTGATTTTAGAGTTTTAAACAAGATTACAACTGTTAGCTGCTTACTATTTGTAAAATACTGACCTACTGACATGGATAGTTAACACATCTTCATATAGCATATGAAAAAAAATTTTGAAAAGTTTACAAAGAAAAAATTTGAGTTGATCTTGCTTGGTACTCTGAATGCTTGATAGAAGAAAGAAAGATATTAAGTAGTGAGAAAAAAGAAGGTGGGTTGAGAGCAATATAGAACCTAATCTTATCAAGAAAAAGGGAGTGGGTCTTAAATTTGACATCAAAGGGATTGGATATGTCCCTGAAAGGAAGCCAAAACCACTGATGGACACTGAGATGATAAAGTGTGGGAAAAGGATATGCTGTCCTTAGTCGTACAAAGGAGTTTTCAGTGGGTCATTAAATTGGGATTGGCCTTTCACAAAACAGTTTTTATTGGTGCCCACTCTATCTAGTCCTGTCCTTGGCATCCCCCTCCCTAAATTTCAAAACATACATGTATGTCTGCATTTGACATGCTTAGAATCTTCCCAATAAATGCAGATTTCCATGAAAAGTAACTCAAGATAATTAAAGAGAAAGCTCAGTCACATCTTCACAAAACCAGGTGCTTGATTGTTAAACCCACCCAGGTTATTCTTAGATCCTGGGAAAAAGGAGTGTTGCTTATTTTCATGGATACAGTACATTGTACTTTGTGTCCATCACATTCTTCTCCTTGATTAAGAACGGTTGCATTAATTTGGAAAAAGTGAGCTTGAAATTGACCACACAGTCCCTTTGGCTTCCTAACTTCTCTCAATTTGTATATAGTGTGGTAGTCCAATTTCCTTTCATCTGGGTCAATTTATCTTCCTATAACACCAAAATAAATGATTTTCTACTAAAGTCTCAAAAGTGCTAATGTGTTCATTTTCTGCTTTGCAGCTGTAATTAATTTAAGCCAGAGAGAACTGTTATAGTGTTTATATTAGAAATGATGTTTGTCATGTGCTGTCTCCATTTTTTAAAGAAAAGAGATTAAATCAGTTTTATCTTATCTGAAAACTTTCTTGTTCTAAACCTCTGAAGTTCATGATGAATCACTACTCAAATTATACTTTATAAATTAATTCAATCCAAATTTTGCCCCCTATATACTTTATCCAATTTGGTAGTAAGTTGAATTTTGCTATTTTTCCTATTTAAGCTCATAAAGTTAGTTAGGATATAATTTATGATCTTTTTAATTTATATTAATTAATACAATGTGTTACTTAATTCTATGTGGATGTCCATAATCTATTTCTAAACACATTTCTTAATATTGTTGGAAATACTGAGTCCCACATTGTTTTTCCTGTAGAAAACATTTTCTTCTGGAAGATTTTAATTGCTTTGAGAAATCTTTTAGATATTTAAAATGTTGCAAACTCAAAGTAATCTCTGTTCTGTTTGGAAATAGTCTTTGTCACTCAAACTAACATATGTAGAAAGAGTGTTAGCAGCTATGCTTTGAAAGTAAGTTAAAAGTCCGTTCTATACATCTGTGTCTCTGTGGGAGAGGGAGAGGCTGGGATGATTTGGGAGAATGACATTGAAACATGTATACTATCAGGTAAGAAACGAATCGCCAGTCTATGTTCGATACAGGATACAGGATGCTTGGGGCTGGTGCACGGGGATGATCCAGAGAGATGATATGAGGTGGGAGGTGAGAGGGGGGTTCAGGATTGGGAACTCATGTACACCTGTGGTGGATTCATGTCAATGTATGGCAAAACCAATACAGTGTTGTATAGCAAAATAAAGTAAAAATTAAAAAAAAAGAAAGTTAAAAAAAAAAGAAAGTAAGTTAAAATGAAAAAGTTTGTGTTTACATTTTGTTCATTATCAGCAGCCACATCTGTTTTTCTGTATCATTAGGTAGAGCTGTCTCTTCACCATATTACCTATGCCAGAGGATCTCAGATATTGTGGTTCAGAATTCCACGTTGTTACTTAGCTGCTAAGTCATGTCTGACCCTTTATGACCCCGTGGATTGTAGCCTACCAGGCTTCTCTCTCTATGGGATTTTCCAGGTAATAATATTGGAGTTGGTTGCCATTTCCTTCTCCAGGTCAGAATTCTACGAGAACTTGAAAAATGCATATTTCTAGGCCCACTCTGTGAAACTGGAAATCAGAGGCTTCAGAGTGTGGTTTGGAAATATGTCATTTTAATGAGCACTGTGGTTGATTTTAGTGCAAATTGTCTGCAAATTATCCATGAAGATACACTAAGAAGGCCAATATGTTCTGGAGTATCCCAGCATGCCAGATCTTTTTTTTTTTTTTTTTTTTTCATCGTGTAGGATCTAATTCCCTGACCAGGGATGGAACCTACGCCCACTGCACAACAAGCAGTCTTAGCCAGTGGACTATCAGAGAAGTCCTGTGAAGTAGTTTTTAACTTAGTTTAGCATCTTGCTTTTCCATCACAATTTTTATACTAGATCAAAGATAATCTTCACCCAAGAGGTGAGTATAGGATCTTCAGTTTTAACAAAATGATTATTAACTGGCTAGTTTCAGTTTTGTAAACTTTAGGCCATTCTGCACATTTGATGTTCACTCCTGTATTAGGTCTTGCTTAATGAGATGCATTATAATCAGAGGAGCGAAAAACAAACAAACAAAACTAGCAAGATAAATATTTACTCAATAAGAGCATGCATAAATATGATGAAACTCAATCTCTCATTATTTTCATGGAAGTCTACTATTATACATATTGATCATTGTTTTTACAGAATTTGGATCAGGATTAAGGATTTTTCAATATTGTGCTGCTTTTCCACATGAGTGACTGTAATCAAAATATTATGAAAATTTTGTCTTCTAGATTTGTCACTAGATTTTAGTGACACTATTTATGAAATTTACAATAATTGTGTTGATTGCAAATTCTAAAGAGTTCAACTTTCAAACAATTTGTGTGCCTCCAAATGAAGGCTTAGGCTTCAAGCAGTATAAGTGAAGACTAACACTAAGACATTTTTGATAAAGTTGTAGATTCTGAAACAGTTATATTTATGTTGATTTATTTTCTTCATGGTTACTTTGAGTTCAAGATGTGGCAATTATTTGAACTCATTTTAAGTAATGAAAGCACCTATTTTCACTTGTCTTATTCCAGACAAATAAACTTATTATTACAGCCTCAAGGAACTGAAGTGTGCTATTAAATTTCAAAATGAATTTCAAAGAATATTAGTCTTTCACTGTAAAAATGCTTTTGAATGCAGAAAAAAATTGGGACAACAAAATATAGTTCACTTGATATACCTTGATCACTTAAACTGAACTATATATACATATTTTTTTAACTGATGGCAAAAAAAAAAAAAAAAACCCACACAAAAAAAACCTGTATCATCTATTAAGTGATACAACTTTAAAGGAAGCTCAGCACAAATTCTGCTGCAAAATTTACAGTTTTTGGCATCAAAATCCCACTCCTACACTTATCAGTACTGTAATTTGGAGATATTACTTAACATGTCTAAGCTTCAATTTCTTCAACTAAAAATCTGTAGTAGTTACTTCACTGAGTTATTAGAACATAAAATAAGTTAATGCATGTAAAGTACTCACCACTGCTTGGCATTAGTCAGTGTTCAAAAAGAATATGTAACATAAGAGTATAAATATGAAGGGAATATGTCTGATCTTTATATTCAGAAAAATCTGCCTTCTTTCCCTTCACTTGGCCTAGGGAATAGTCATTTTAGTTTTGATTCATTAGCAGAAACACTTCTGTAACTGGTCAAGAGATAGGATCCTTGTGGGAAGCCCATTTTGGGTTTAGAAATAGGAAAAGAAGCAGGTGGTAATTTAGTGGCTGAGTTGTATCCAACTCTTGTGACCACCATGGACTGTAGGCTACCAGGCTTCTCTGTCTGTGGGATTTCCCAGGCAAGATTACTGGAATTGGTTGTCATTTCCTTCTCTAGGGAATCTTCCCAACCCAGGCAAAGGCATAAGTTGAGGAAAAGGTGTAAAAATATTCAGTGAAGTTTAACATTGAAACCCCAAGGACATATTTTCATTTTTCATTCTTTACAATGAAGCTACAGAGTTAACTGCAGTGTTATACACACGTGCTAGAGTCAGTCCCATTTGTTAAACATAAATTTGTTAATTTGTGACCCCCAGATAGACTCTTTACTATAGATTTGTTTAAGCGGGATCATTTTGAATGGACTGAAAATTATGTTCTTTTTATTACTGATCACCCTGAATAAAAACCCCTTTAAAATCTGGACTCCTTTCCTTCCTGACAAAAAGTGCCAACTCTAGGTAGAACCACCTACACACAGAATCATTAGCCAGCTATGCAGAACACTTTGCCCTTAGCCACCAAAAAGACCAAGCCTCTGAACAAATGAGTGTGGGACTTACCTTAAGAGCCAGCTATTGAAATTTGGATGTACACCAAACCCCAAGTATGCTAGCTATGGACTCTGCTTTATTTACCAAGCATCATCTTGTTCCAATAACTTTCCAAAGGGATTCTGAGGTGAAACTCAGAGGCAGGGAAATGTTTTTGTCCCAAAATAAACAGATTGATGCTGGAGAAGAAATGTTCTAAGTTTAAGCCTTTCCCAAGTAAGACAGCATAAATTCAGAGAATATGATTTGCTATCCATTTTGACTGTGCTATGTAAACTAGAAGGTGACCCAGTGACTTATTTTTGTTCCTACCTTCTCAAAGGTTAGAAAGCTATTGTTAAGAGGAGCACTTAAACCTCTGTCATTGTGCCATCTGTGGAATAATTAACCCACTGGTTCTCATTCTAACAGTGAATTGGTATGGACTCCACATATTTTGTGATGTGAAATATAAATAAACTATCACTATTCTTGCCTGGGAAATCCCATGGACAGAGGAGTCTGGTGGGCTACAGTCCAAGTGGTTACAAAGAGTTGGGCATGACTTAGCAATTAAACAACAACATACACACATGTAACATGCCTGCTAAGAAACAAAATTATTTCCTTCTGAAGCATTTTTAATTTCTTCCCATTTGACAGAAAACCTCTGATGTTATGAACTAGATAGCTTAATTATGTGCCTGAATGGGCAATAATGAATGAATAGAGATTGGCTGGAAGCAAAAATACTTTTGAGGATTAAAAGAAAAATTTGTGCTTCAAGGAGCGAAAGAGGGGAAGAAGAAGATGAGACTGGAAATTAGCCAATAAACAAAGTGCTAGTTGGAAATCACTTTAAGTTTTAGGATTTGGCAAGCTATATAAGCTGGAGAAGGAAATGGCAACCCACTCCAGTACTCTTGCCTGGAAAATCCCATGGACGAAGGAGCCTGGTAGGCTACAGTCCATGGTGTCGCTAAGAGTCGGGCCCGACTGAGTGACTTCACTTTCACTTTTCACTTTCATGCATTGGAGAAGGAAATGGCAACCCACTCCAGTGTTCTTGCCTGGAGAATCCAAGGGACGGTGGGGCCTGGTGGGCTGCCGTCTATGGGGTCGCACAGAGTCGGACACAACCAAAGCGACTTAGCAGCAGTAGCAGCAAGCTATATAAGCAGTGGCAGCTGAAATCAGAAATACAACTAAAGTATTTTAGCTAAACTAGTCCAAGTTCATAAACGTCAAAATTAGTCATTCAGTGTAGATATATTCTATATAGGTATATAGAAGTCTAGTGGGTTACAGTCTATAGGGTTGCAAACTCAGACAGTACTGAAGTGACTTAGCATGCATGCTTGTGTGTACATATATATACACACACATACATATTACATATATGTATGTAAAATAAAGAATAAACATATTTTTGTAAAACTGCTTTGAGTTTTATATCTAACATTTTAATATGGATATTATATTTTCAGTAAAACATGAATAAATAGACACAAATCTTGAAAAATGCAAGCATTATTTTCAAAGAATTTGTTTATCTAGGTTTAAGATTAGTGGCATAGGAAGACTGTATTCACCTCCTCCCATGGACAAACCAGATCTAGAGCTACATATAGAATAATTCTCTCTACCTGAAAACTAGCTGAGTAACTTCTCCACAGCAAAAAAACCAAAAAGGTCACATCATATGGGTAAGAGAGGCAGAGAGGTGGTCTTGCCAAAATCTCCAGCTCAGCAACTCACAAACAAGAGGAATGTTACAAAGTGTATCTCTGTGGAGCAGGGAGTTTGAACCCCATGCCAGGCACCTCAAACCTTGGGATGAGCCCCCAGGTACCCGGATTTGAAAACTGAAAGTGCCTATGTCCAGGAGACCCAAAAGTCTGCAGGAAATTAAGATCCTGGTCTTAACAACCCTTGTGTACAGAGTCAGTCACGTGACAATCTGATACGAATGCAGCAGGTTGGACAATATATGAAAGAGATTCATTGCGTGTGTGTCCAGTCTCACAATCATGTCTGACTCTTTGCAACCCCGTATACTTTAGCCTGACAGATTCCTCTGTCCATGGGATTCTCCAGGCAAGAATAGTGGAGCATGTTGCCATTTCCTCCTCCAGGGGAATCTTTCTGACTCAGGGATCAAACCTGTGTCTCCTGTGTCTTCTGCATTGGCAGGCTGATTCTTTACCACAGTGCTACCCATTTTATTTTTATTTTTTCTCTAATTTTATTTTATTTTTTTACTTTACAATACTGTATTGGTTTTGCCATACATCAACATGAATCCGCCACGGGTGTACATAAGTTCCCACTCCTGAACCCCCTCCCGCCGGGAGCCAGCGTGAAGAATCCCGCCCGTGGCAAAGGTCATAAGAAAAGAAGCCCAACAAAACGCAAAGGCGTGATCTGGCTTCAGGGGTTCCCCCTGAGTTTTCCTGAACATCTACCCCCCAAAACCAGAGTCTGCCTGCTTTATTACTGTGCTTTTCACTCTTCTGACATTCTCTGGAAAAAAGTTAATTCAGGGCTTCAGTGTCCTACATATAAAAATAATGTCTCGGCTTAACCTCCTCTGATGGCTCTCTAACTTGCCTAACAGGTTCCCCCGGACTTTTTATAATTTGTGAATTGTTTACAGCCCCCCAACTGTGAGAGGCACAAAGCTTAAAGCATCTTAAAGCTACAGAGCCTTTTCTAAAGAGCTAAAAATTATATTGGTGATGGGTTTTCACTGTTGAGTCAATGACTGCTGCCAGGCGTCCATATTCTTTATCTTTTAGGCACCTGAAGGATATTAATCAATGTAATTGGGATATAGAAATAGGAATATAGTACTTTTGATGTTAGCAACACTAGACTTTTGAGTTAATTGCTTTTCTTTGTTATATATCACTGTACTCCTCTTGTGTCCTTGATATGTAAGAATGTAATTTTATTTAGTGCTTTCTGAGAGTGGCACCAGACTTTAGGAAGAACAACATTCTAAGACAAATAAGTCTTCTGGTCGACAAACCCTTATCAGAAAAAGGGCTGTAAAATGTTAATTGGCCATCTGGCCAGAAGATGGTGTAAATCACCTGACTTGTGTATACAACTAAGTATGCAGAGAAAAAGCCTGGTCTCGATAAGAGTCAGGGCTGCTGATGCTGCATAATTTTATATTATCCATTGATCTCTATGTACAAAAAAATGTATAAAAAGCATTTACAACAATAGAGTTTGGGCCAGTCGCTGGATTGGTTTCCCCCATGTCTCCTCTTTACTCTGTTTTCAGGCTGAATTCCCATCTGGGGCGTGGAGGCTCGCCATATCTACTTACTTGCCCCGGCTTTTAAGATCCACGTGAGAGGGAGCCCAAGGCGGGGCATCCCCCGCTATTCAAGAGGATGCCGGTGGCCTAACGTAGATGGTGCAAGTTCCTTGTCTGGAAATTTATTGGCTTTCCATGTAAACCAAGTTATTTAGCTTCTTTTCTCCACTAAATTTTCCTACTATACTATTTCTTCTTAATTTCTTTTATATTTCTAAATAAATAAGTTTTTTCCTCGCCTACGCTGTTCACCCTTCGAATTCCCTGGATCCACCGGGGCAGGACTCTGGCAACCTCCCACCTCCCTCCCCATACCATCTCTCTGGGTTATCCCAGTGCAGCAGCCCCAAGCATCCTGTATCCTGCATCGAACCTAGACTGGCGATTCATTTCTTACATGATATTATACATATTTCAATGCCATTCTCCCAAATCATCCCACCCTCTCCCTCTCCCACAGAGTCAAAAAGTCTGTTCTGTACATCTGTGTCTCTTTTGCTGTCTCTCATACAGGGTCATCATTACCATCTTTCTAAATTCCATATATATGTGTTAGTATACTGTATTGGTGTTTTTCTTTCTGGCTTACTTCACTCTGTATAATAGGCTCCAGTTTCATCCACCTCATTAGAACTGATTCAAATGTATCCTTTTCGATGGCTGAGTAGTACTCCATTGTGTATACGTACCACAGCTTTCTTATCCATTCATCTGCTGATGGACATCTAAGTTGCTTCCATGTCCTGGCTATGATAAACTGTGCTGCAATGAACATTGGGGTACACATGTCTCTTTCACTTCTGGTTTCCTTGGTGTGTATGCCCAGCAGTGAGATTGCTGGGTCATAAGGCACTTCTATTTGCAGTTTTTTAAGGAAACTCCACACTGTTCTCCATAGTGGCTGTACTAGTTTGCATTCCCACCAACAGTGTAAGAGGGTTCCCTTTTCTCCACACCCTCTCCAGCATTTATTGCTTGTAGACTTTTGGATTGCAGCCATTCTGCCTGGTGTGAAATGGTACCTCATTATGGTTTTGATTTTCATTTCTCTGATAATGAGTGATGTTGAGCATCTTTTCATGTGTTTGTAGCCATCTGTATGTCTTCTTTGGAGAAATGTCTATTTAGTTCTTTGGCCCATTTTTTGATTGGATGGTTTATTTTTCTGGAATTGAGCTGCATGAGTTGCTTGTATATTTTTGAGATTAGTTGTTTGTCAGTTGCTTCATTTGCTATTATTTTCTCCCATTTCGAAGGCTGTCTTTTCACCTTGCTTATAGTTTCCTTTGTTGTGCAGAAGCTTTTGAGTTTAATTAGATCCCATTTGTTTATTTTTGCTTTTATTTCCAATATTCTGGGAGGTGGGTCATAGGGGATCCTGCTGTGATGTATGTTGGAGAGTGTTTTGCCTATGTTCTCCTCTAGGAGTTTTATAGTTTCTGGTCTTATGTCAGCTGTCTATTGGAACTCTCTTTGAGGATGAAGGCATAAGTGGTTTACATTTTTGGACCTTTTTTCTACCTTGCTAGTGTTGCTGCTGGCAGGCACAATATTTGTTTTCTTCTTTGCTAATGCCACTTTCCTTGCTGGTGCCCTCTTGAGTATCCTTGCCCCACTGAATCCGGCTATAAGGCCTGCCTCAGCTGGTGCATCCCTATGCCCCACAAAAACCTACGGATGAAGATAGTCCACCTAAAGTTCTCCATCGGGTCCATCTCTTTGCTATCCCATGGACTATAGCTTGCCAGACTTCTCTGTCCTTGGGATTATCCTGGAAAGAATGCTGGCATGAGCTTCCATTTCCTCCTCCAGGGGATGATCCCAACCCAGGGACTGAATCAGCATCTCCTGTAGCTCCTGCACTGGCAGGTAGGTTCTTTACCACATGAGCCACCTGGGAAGCCCAGTCCACCCAAATGAGGCTCCATAAATGTTTGGCTCTGATTGTCAGGAAGACTTACATTTCTGAGCCCTGTGCCACTTAAAAAATAAGAGAGTCCTTGGCAGGCTATCACTCTCTGAACACTGCATGGACAGCAGTCAAATACTGACCTGTCCCCCTGCCCCAGCCCCCTGCTTCAAAATTAGAATAGACTGTTGTCTTGCCTAATATGTAGAAAACAACATAAAATCAATCAAAATGAGGAAATAAAGGAATGTGTTCCAAATGAAAGAACATGATAAAATACGCTGCCTTCAAAAACACTGAACTAAACAGAGATTAGTAATTTACCTGACAGAGTTCAAAGTAACGATCATAAAGATGCTCACTTAAGATGCTCAGGAGAAGAATGGATCATCACAGAGAGAAGTTCAGCAAGGGGATTAGATAATATAAGGGCCAAACAGAAGTCAAACAGTTGAAGAACGCAATAATTGAACTGAAAAAAAAATGCAATAGAAGAGTTCATCAGCAGATTACATGACGCACACGAAGGGATTAGTGACAGAGTGGGCAGTGGAACTCACCCAAACAAACTATCCGACATAATTCTTTTTTCTTTTGAATTTTTTGATTTTGCATTGGGGTATCGCCAGTTATCAGTGTTGTAATAGTTTCAGGTGAACAGCAAAGGAGCTCAGCTGTACGTATACATGCATCCATTCTCCCTCCAACCCCCCTCCCATTTAGGCTGCCACATAACATTGAGCAGACTTTCATGTGCTATAAAACAGCCCTTGGTAGCTATCCATTTAAAATATAGCAGTGTGTACATGACCATCCATCCCCTGCCCCAAAAAGTATTTTTCAAGAGTGAAGATAACTTAAGAGATTGATGAGACATCAAGTGTAACAATATTTGAATAATAGGAGTCCCAGAAGAAAAGGGGAACCCCTGGTGGCTCAAATGGTAGAGTTTGTCTGCAGTGTGGGAGACCCTGGTTCAATCCCTGTGTCGAGAAGATCCCCTGGAGAAGGAAATGGCAACCCACTCCAGTATTTTTGCCTGGAGAATCCCATGGATGGAGCCTAGCAAGCTACAGTCCACAAGGTTGCAAAGAACTGAACAGGATTGAGCAAATTCACTTTTACTTTCTTTCAGAAGAAGAAAAGAGAGACAAAGGGACAAAAGTTTATTTCAAAAAGTAATGGCTGAAAACTTCTAACCTGGGGAAGGAAACAAACATCAAGATCCAGGAAGCTCAGAGAGTTCCAAACAAGATGAATCCAAAAAGATTCAAGCCAAGTCTCCACCCCCTATCCTTGAACCTGGGAAGCTCCCTAACAGAATATAGGGGAGGGAAGCTGGGCCAGTCTGGCAGCTTCTAGTAGTAGACTCTGACTGTTGGTATACGAGCTCTTGGAAAATAATTGTCATACTGTGAGAAGTCCACGTGATGGGGAGAAAGCACGTGTAGACAACCTGGTCAGTATTCTGAGTTAGCTCCCCAGGCAAAGTCAACGTCAACCAGCAGGCAGTCAAGTGAGTATGCCATCTTGGACAACCAGACCAATTCCAAATGCCATCTGATTTCAGCCACATGAAGAATCCAAGAGCAAATACTCAACTGAGTCCACTCAGTCCACAGGTTGTGTGAGAAAAAAATAAGTCATTGTATTAAGTTAGATTATAAGGGCAAAAAACCAATACTGTATTAATAATTCTACATATTTAATATTTGGAAGTGAATTCCATGAACTGTATAGTCCATGGGATCTCAGAGTCAAACATGACTGGGTGATTTTCACTTTATTGATAATCAAAATTTTAAAGTTCTACTTATGATTAATATTCTTATGTTACTCTTGTTGCAGCAGTTTTATACAGTTTTTAAGGACTACACCCCATTTACAGTTATTACAAAATATTGGCTATATTACCAAGGTTGCACAGGACATCCTTGTAGCCTATCTTACACTGAATAGTCTATACTTTCCACGTCTCCAAACATCTATTGTCTCGCCCCCTCCCCACTGGTAACCGCTAGGTTGTTCTCTGTATCTGTGAATCTGCTTCTTTATGCTATAATCCCTAATTTGTTGTATGTTTTAGATTCCATGTATGTAATAATCATACATACATTTATTTATCTTTCTCTGTCTGATTTGTTTCACTTAACATAATGCCCTCCAAATCCATCCATGCTGCTGCAACAACATTTTTTATGACTGAATAGTATTCCATTGTGTGTGTGGTGTGTGTATATATATACACACACGCACATATATCTATGATATTCCATTATGTGTGTGGTATATATATATATCACAACTTCTTAATCCCTTAGTCCACTGATCAACACGTAGGTTGCTTCCATATCTTAGCAATTGTACATAGTACTGTTGAAGTTTGTTTTGAGAGAAATGCCAATGTATTCTGAACTCTTGATGACAGCAATTTTGCCTGATCTCTTCCTTCCTTTGTATGTCCCCATTGTCTCTCACCAATATAGACACATACTAGACATTTAAGGTGCATTACTTAAACACAATAAAAGTTCACTATAGTGTATTGGTGCTTTAAGTCAAAGTGCAAAAAATTAGTAAATAGGACAACCATGGAAAAATACAAACTGTATCTATCCAAACCACTTATAATAAATTGGTGAGCTTTTTCTCTTAAATTTTCCTGATTTGAACTAGTCTGTAATTTCTTGATCTTAATCAGTAATTAAAAGTCTACTCAGTGAATTACAGATTGTTCAGGAAAACTATTTGATTTGCCCACATTTCTCTAAACACTACTAAATTAGGGAGCATTCCCATTGCAAACCAGCTTTACTCAAACTACCTATAATATGATCATTGTTTTGCTGGTGACTGTAACAATAATTTGCATTATATAAATATTTTTATTATGCAACCCATTATAATTGCTTTGAGCTACATTTAAATAATGTGGGTAAGAAAGTAAGATATGGTCTACTCAATGACCTGAGGCATTCTGTGAGAGCTACAATTGTTATAAATTAATATTGCTTTCCAAACTGAGCAAGAAAATATCTGAGATTCTTACCATTTTTCTGAATAAGCTTCTGATTGCTCTGAGTTTTATACTTAGATGTATGCTTCTATTTTCTTAAATGTTTGCATTTTGTTATTATTAAGGGCTGCCTAGATGGCACAGTGGTAAAGAATCTGCCCACCAATGCAAAAGATGAAAGAGACCTGGGTTTGATCCTTGGATGTAGAAGATTTCCTGGGGTAAGGAATGACAACCTGCTCCAGTATTCTTGCATGGAAAATTCCATGGATCGTGGAGCCTGACAAGTTACAGTCCATGCGGTAGCAAAGAGTTGGACATGACTGACCATGCATAAGATCCAAGACAAGATTATTAACTGGACCATATTTTTATTTTATATTTAGGGATGACAAACAAAGGCAATTATCATATTACATAAATACAATCATAGTTTACCAGTTTTTTCTAGAGAAAGAAATGAGTACCATCTTCACACCGAAGCTCTCCATAAAATCATTTCTATTTTAGGAATTATAGGAATGGGGAATATATCATATTTTTAAAGGAAAAAAGACACATTGCAGGATGTGCGTTAGTATGACATTAACTCATTATCTACCTGGCTTCCCTGATAGCTCAGATGGTAAAGAATCTGCCTGCAGTGCAGAAGACTTGTGTTCAATCCCTGGGTCAGGGATGTGGATGGATCAACAGGAATTGTCTTCTACTTTAGGAATCAGGGTCTCTTTCCTGTTATTCCTGCTCTTCTCGGTATCTCAGCACCTGGGGAATCAAGGTTTCTCAGAGCATTTATGCCCCCTGAGGCAAACTTCTCTGCTAGGTGACCAATGCCTATTGTTAGAGAGGTTATGCTAGTGCTACCTCAGAGCCTAATATCAGCAGATAAAATAGGCAGTTATAAAATAAAATCAGGAAATAATTGTCATAGTGTGATTTGTTGAATTTTGCCAGTTGTATTATTTGATAATATTTTTATATTATGATTTAGTTAGACTTGAAGTCTCACTTTTCTTTTCTTTTTTTTTTTTTTTTAATCTTTAATTCTTACATGTGTTCTCAAACATGAACCCCCCTCCCACCTCCCTCCCCATAACATCTCTCTGGATCATCCCCATGCACCAGCCCCAAGCATGCTGTATCCTGCGTCAGACATGGACTGGCGATTCAATTCTTACATGATAGTATACATCATAGAATGCAATTCTCCCAAATCTTCCCACCCTCTCCCTCTCCCTCTGAGTCCAAAAGTCCGTTATACACAGCTGTGTCTTTTTTCCTGTCTTGCATACAGGGTCGTCATTGCCATCTTTCTAAATTCCATATATATGTGTTAGTATACTGTATTGGATTTTTCAAGAATATTTGGCTGCAGCATTTTCATCCCTGAGAAAAAGAGAAATAAAGGGAAGATAATAGTTATTAAGAAAAGAAGCTCTGTAGAAATGGATCTAAGCATAATTGAGAACTATAATCATAAGGGACATACTCCTAGCCTTTTAGCAGAAGTTAAATGCTATACATGTTTGAGAAAAATATCTTTGCTCATTATAATACCTGGCACATCATGTTATAATTAAGGTTATGTCACTTTTTCCATTATAAATTGCTATTTTAAAGACTCATAAAACAGCTGTAAAAATGAGCCTTGGGCCCTACTTGGCATGTAAAATATTAGCTCAAGAGAATTCATGTTATTTTATTTTTATTATTATTTTTTTTTTTTTTTACAAAACCTTCTTTCAGGTCTTTTTAAAAAGAAACAAAATTTCAAGTAGATATTTTTTTCAGGTTCTTTTTTTGCACTTCATAAATCAAAACCAGTCTTGCTTGTTAAAAACCTAATCTTGCAAGTACTTGGTGAATTAGGAGAGGTAATCATTTGGAGTGCTTCAAATAGCTCCTTTAAATGTGCCTTAAATATTTTAAACATTACATGTGATCACTAAATATCTTAAGAGTTTTACAAGCCACCTACTAAGAAACCTTTTGCTCTTTTCCTTTCCAGATGGCATTAAAGACTTTAATGATGCCAAACTATAGTGTAAGGCACTTGCCGATTACAGATGTAATTCACTATTTCAAAAATTTGGGTTCCATAAGGCGGCTCCATATGGCAAGCTTTGCTGGCAAGCTTAGGAGCTGCCTTATGGAGCCACAATTTTTGAGTCTTGGAGTCTTTTCTACCTGTACCCACCAGGTATGCAGTCTAAATCAGGCTGATCTACATTTGCTAAATTGACCCTGTAAACTTCAACCAACTGAATATTTGGAATGAAACATGGTAGTCTAACTGTTATAAAGAAAAAGCTTGGCCATTGACTTCTGTAGATCAAATGCAAATTAAGAGCCTATTTGGCCCAGCCAGACTCAACCATAGAGATAAATGAAGAGCAAACATGTACAAATCAGAGCCAATAGCTAAGATATTCTATGAACCCAGCCTTTGTTCTCAGTGATATTGGGATTCGTTTTGCTTCAAATAAAAGTCTAGCCAAAGATAAGGTGAGAAAATCATTTTCAGTAGGCTCTTGTTTGTATAGATATCTTTCTTTCATATCTGAAGAATGTGGAAAATTGGCTGAATCCTTGTCATTATTTGTGCTCTTTAATAGAATTCCTCTTGCTAAAGAAATCATATTGCTGACCCAGGAAATGATCCTAGTGGTTGTGCTCTTTCCAAGTACAAGGCTGTGTGCTAAGTGCCTATATTTATGCTACCTTATTTAATCCTCACAGAAACCCTGGGTTTAGTATTAATTTGGCCTCCAACATAATGATGAGGAAATTGGAAAGCAAAGAAATTAACTCTTCCAAGTTATTTTCCAATCTGATGTTTAAACTCAGAGACTTTGATCCCAAATAAATAGCTACTATACAATGATTATTCCATCTTTATAGACAGCTCCCAAACACCTTCATGCCAAGCGACCTTATGGAAATTAATCTGCCTATTTTTGTTGCACAAATAGATAGCAAGATAAAATGAATATTTTTCAACTTTGAGAAAACATAGCTCATATATTGAATAGCACAAGCACACACCACATAATTCAAAAATTATATTATTCCAGCTCTGGAGGGCTAACCATTTTCACAAATAATATCTTCTGAAGGTGTTAAATAGAAAGAATATGTATATTTCCCAACATGGCCAGAAATTGACACTCCTTTTATCAAGATGTGTGGTTTATGTCCTCTCCCACTGAATCTAGTTAAAAAAGAAAAGTGAAAGTGCTGCTTCAGTCATGTCCAATTCTTTTGGACCCTATGGACTGTAGCCCACCAGATTCCTCTGTCCATGGAATTCTCCAGGCAAGAACACTGGATTGGGTTGCCGTGTCCTCCTCCAGGGGATGTTCTCAACCCAGGGATTGAATCTGCATCTCTTATGTCTCCAGCATTGGCAGACGGGTTCTTTACCACTAGTGCCACCTGGGAAGAGTGACTCATTTCTGCTCTCCAAGCTGAGCTCCTTCAGAGGCTGTTGAAGGTCAGTAGCGGCAGCAGCAGATGATTTAATCCTTGTAGAGGTGGATGGCAAGCACCTACAGCAAGTGCCAATTTGTGGTTGACACCATTTAGTTATGGAGTGATTTGTTACACGGCAATAGATAACCAGAGCTATTGTTCAACTCTCTATAAATGGAAACCATTCAACAATGTTCAGAATCAAATTTCTCTTTTGATCAGACATTAAAATATTAATTCAATTTGCATATTAAGCTTCTGTAAAACTGAAAATATCAGAGATGGATTTCTGAGTACAGGTAATTCAAATATACAGGCTTGGGTTTACAATCACACCAAATTCATTCTACTAAAGATACTTCCATGTGTAAGTTCCTTGAGGGAAAAGATCAAATATTTCTTTTTATTCACTTTTTCACTCCGGTCCTCTAGCATGGTGCTAGGCACATCTCAGTAAAACCATAATATGGGAACAAATAACAGTACTGATTACACACACACTGTGGTAAAAATTAAAATAAAAATATATTTTCTTTATAGTTATGTAGATGTTAAAATCATACAGTCTAAAGGGTTAGCAAAATAATATAACAATGTCCTCCATAACTTAAGGAGCATGCTAAATTTAGTCTGTTATGTGAGACTGACTTATACTGAAGTATATTGGTACACTAATAATTAAATACTTTTTCTAGGTCTTAGATTGACAGAGACTGATTTTTTTCACGTGTATGCTAGATCTATTACTCTGTTAATGCTATGAATAATTTGCCTACACTCATGCAAGTATAATTTTCTGTAGAGAGGCAGTTTGGACGCTAAAACACAACACAAGTTATTTTTTATAATTTGAAAATTTAAAAAAACAAGTTTATCTTTTAATATTTTTTTTTCCCCTTGGCTTTTTTCCATTTCTGATTATCCAGATCAGGACTCCGTTTAGTTATATCAATAATATTTCTTAAAATGCCTGTTGAGGAAGAAATATACACACCAGTTTAAGTAAATGAATTTTCACTGTGGAATAATTTGTGCATAGGATGTTTTTCTTATAAGATTTCTGAACTAAACTGTGATTTCTCACATGAATTCTATCTTACAATAATAAATGCAGATGGAGAAACATTTGTTCAATTTAAAATACAATTCCTTCCAAATACCCTTGAGCCAGTAAATGAAATATTTCAACAGTGCAACTAAAGTATCAAATACAAATGAAAAGATTTTGAAAGTGTTTACTGCTATACAAAATCAAGACTTTTATAATCAAAGCAATATAATACCATAAAAATGACTCCTTTCCTGAACAGACTTTTCCATCAGACTTTTCTGCTTAGTGTGGGTATGCTTAGTCGTTCAGTCATGTCTGACTCTTTGCGACCTCATGGACCACAGCGTGCCAGGCGTCTTTGTCCATGGGATTCTCCAGGCAAGAATGTTGGAGTGTGCAGCCCATCAGGCTCCTCCGTTCATGGGATTCTTCAGGCAAGCATACTGAAATGGGTTGTCATGACCTCCTCCATGGGATCTTCCCAATCCAGGGATCAAACTTAGGTCTCCTGCATTGCAGGCAGGTTTTTACCATCTGAACCACCAGTGAAACCCAAGAATTCGGAAGTGGGTAGCCTTTACCTACTCCAGGGATCTTCCAAACCCAGGAATCAAACTGGGATCTCCTGCATTGCAGGTGAATTCTTTACCAGCTGAGCTATCAGGGAAGCCATCTGTTTAGTGATAAAGACCAAATAATCCTCTCTTAATTTTTTATAAGTTTATTTATTTATTTATAAAAATGTTTATTAAGTACTTTGAAAAATGCATTATACTTTTTAAAGTACTTCCATTAAAAAGAGGACATAGTCTTTAACTCTGGGAAAGCAGTCATCTTATTGGTGACTCGTGGTCTCTGGCCATTATCTATTCTTTTTAAAAAATAGTTTCCCTGGAGAGTATAGCTGCTTTCATATATTCTTGTTTACTAATATTTTTCAATCTCTGAATAGAGCTCTTTAGATCTTAGTTCTGTACATGTGTCTAACTCAAATGTTCTCAGTTAGATTTTTAAATTAGATTTAAAATTCAATAAGCCTTAAATCTCTCCCACCAATTTGTTCTTTCCTTATGAGGATCTATCTTGGTTGATTGTCCTATTGTGCATTTAGCCCAGGGCTTTTGACACAATAAGTTAATCCTCATCTGAATTTGTTTGTTTGTGCACATTTCTTGGGTTTTATTTGGAAGATAATGATTTTTCCTAAAGACTTTGGAGATGAAAGAGAGATTATCAAACCTCACTAGAGCTGATAAGAAAAGCAGTTTGAAGACCATACTCTGCCTCATGCAAATACTAATGTACAAATTAGTTCAGGATGTCTATATTGTGAGCTCTATGAAGTTACAGGACTTTATCCTTCTCTGGGGCTCCATCCATACCCTTACACTAAAAGCTCACTAGAGGCAGTATTTTATTACTCTTATTCTCTGAATTCAGCATTAAGAAATCCTCCTACATCAATGATTTGGGGGAAAAATAACTTAGAGCTATAACCCTAACGTTGCACTACACATCACACTAGATTTTGCTGCCCAGTTCATGGAAGACTAGACAGTGTCTTTAAGATATTTTAACGAAAATTCATAGCTTGACTATATTTTTAACCAACAATAGAAACTATTCTTTAATGTGCTACCTACTAATCAATGTGAATGTATTACATGTAAATGTGAAGTATTATGTGAATATGATAGCTGAAGCTTCAGGTATGATAGGTTTCTGATCTAATACTAAGTGGCCATTCTTAGATTAGAGGTTTCCTGATAGCTCAGTTGGTAAAGAACCTGCATGCAATTCAGGAGACATGGGTTCAATCCTTTGGTTGGGAAGATCCCCTGGAGGAGGGAAGGACTACCCACTCCAGTATTCTGGCCTGGAGAGTTCCATAGATTGTATAGTCCATGGGGTTACAAAGATTTGGGCATGACTGAGCAACATTCACTTTCAGGTTAGGAACTCCCAGTTAGACAACTAACTATTTTAGTATAGAAATTTGAATTAATGAGCACAGATTAAAATCACTGTGTCTGCAGCAAGGCAGTTTAAAAGAAATATATCATGACCAATTAGTGTTTGAGGTGAAATCACACATTTATTAGCTTAGGAATTTGGTCAAATAGTCCTGGACATAATTCCTGGTTCCACTACTTATACCTACATGACCTTGGGTGAGTGGTTTAGAATCCCAAAAGTTCATATTCTTCCTGTATGATGACTGTACCTGGGCTATAGAAAATCACGAAAAGTAGACCAAGAACCTGCCTTCATAGACCTATAGTTTTTTGAGATGACTGGCTCTGGATCTATACTTTTTTGATCAATACTTTTTTCATGTCCCTACAACTATGATGATTAATATCACACAAAAAAACTAATATCACACACACATGCACACACACAAAGAATGGCACAAAATTGAGAACTCTGTTCTAATCTAATAGGTCAGAAAAACTTTCTTGGGACTGTGACATTTACGCTAAAATTTGAAGGTTTAATACAAGCTAATTGTGGATGAATATGGGTAGAGGCCAATACACTGGACAATCAGAGATGATGGTCAAGCAGATGATCATTTGAGGTTGGAGACGTTACAGGAATCAGAACATGTATGTAGTGTCAGGAATTTCAACTTTTATTCTAAAGTCCATGAAAAGCCACAAATGGAGTGTGCCAGAATTGTCACTTGATCAGGCATTTCTCTCTCTCTCTTTCTTTTTATAAAGATCACTCAGGCTGCATGAAGAGAACATGCGGCAAGATTGCAAAAATCATGATAAAAAGCCATTTAAGAGAAAAGAGTTTAGGCAAAAGGTAGAAAAAGATGAGTCCCTCAAGGAAGATTTGTTCTACTTGTCATTCCATTACGATAATTCTTTTAAAAGTTTCCAGTAGCAGTCAGTAGCTCACCAGGCTCCTCTGTCCATGGAATTCTCCAGGCAAGAATACTGAAGTGGTTACCATTCCCTTCTCCAGGGGATCTTCCTGACCCAGGGATTGAACCTGAATCTCTCGCATTGCAGGCAGATTCTTTTCTATCTGAGCCACCGGGGAATCCCCAGCCATATAATTAGTATCGATTAAATAGTATTTGATTCTTCATAAGAAATGATCAGAATTTTTTTTAAGGCAAAAAAGATATTCTATCTGTTCTTTAGATATATTTCACTTCAATGCATACACATTATGTAGAAAAAATTTTTAAATATTGTCTCAGTGGTAACAAACAGAAATGTCCAATGGGTATATGATTAAGTTATACACTCAAAACAAACTTTTGGGTCAGTCTACACACTGCATCATGTTTTATTAAATTCTAAACTATCAACCCACCATTCTTTTTCGTAAGAGAATATTTGGCTTTTGATTATTTGTTTACTATTTGGTTCCTAGGATTTATTCTGAAATCTGAGGAACTTCACCATGTTTTAAATTAAGAAATGTGTATCTTCGATGACTAGTATATTTCATTATCTAATTTCCATCTTGTACTAAAAAACATGCTGATACAAGAAAATGAGTGGAACCACTTCATGCCATGCGTTACTAGTTTATAAACACTTGGAAAAGTTTGCTTTAGTCAAACTGTCTTTATCATTGAACAAAAACAAAGGAGTCAGTTGTGTCCATTTCAACACACTGTAAATCTATGATGTCTATACAATGCCACATGGGAATACAAGAAGCTCTACTGTCAGAATATAACCACCAGATGAACCTGACGTTCAGAAAATATAAAAGCAAACTTGGGAAGCACAATACACTCAATTTGTATTTGGCATGATGAAGTGTTTTCAATTTGGAAGAGGTAACATATGGTTCTAGTGAATTTTGAGGGTGATGTCATTGTGTACATTTCCTGCCAGCACCTCTGATATTATAAACTTGGGGGTCAGCAAATTGCTAACTAAAGTACTAAAGAAAATAAATATCTTGTGTTAGTCAAAGTGAATGAAACATAAGTTTAGATTGTCAGTGTGAGTTGAAATGCTCCCCCAGAAAATAAATGGAAATTTTTAAAAAATCTAAATTTAGAGGATTCAGGAAAAAGAGATTGAGAACACTGCAGGCACACAATAGAACAAATATAAAAAAAGAAAAGCAAAAGGCTTTTATATTAAGTGAACTCTATATGCAGACAAATATGGAGCCATCAGGTACTTTTACTTCCTCTGAAGGAGGACAGATTGTATTGCTGGCAATGTCAGTCACCCCTAAAGTAAAGAAATAAACACGATTAAGTGTCTATCTTCATTCTAAACAATAAGAACACAACGATTTAAATGTACAAAAGACAAATATTGTACTTTGTTTTAGCAAGAGTGTAACATTTGGGCAACCAAAGCTATTTAAGTGGACACTGATGCAGTGCGAACCCTCTTCTACTCTTCAATGGATGCCATTTTGATTTTATTTTTTTCCCAGTCTATTCTAAGGATATCCTTGTATTTTAAAATGTTGATAATAATTTAAAATATGAAGGATGGAACAGTGACTTAGCTCAACCATTTGTGCTTCAACTTTTTGATCACGTGGAAATGACACTGCAATATAGATGGAGTCAGCCTCACAGAGACTCACATATCATCTGTGTATATATCCTTTAATGAGAAGGGTAGAGAACTCCTAAATTTTTGCTTCTGCTGTTAGACAATTGTTTAGGTTGATCATCCAAGAGCAAATACAGTATGATAGCTGAAGCAAGATTGAGTTTGAATCCTAGCTCTCTATTTTCATCTTGAACAAGTTATTAACTAACCTCCCCCCTCAAATCTAAAGAAGGGGTAATGATAGTTATAACCTTATAGAGATGTGTGATGACTAAAGGAGCTAATATTTATGAGGTTTAGAATGAAATTTGTTCTACTTAAGTATTCATTTCAGTTTTAAAACTTGAGGGTATTTTTCCTATTATATATCATAAGGCTAATTTCAGGTGTCAATTTTCTGTGGACAGGGTGCCCAATTTTTAAAATTAAATATCAGTGTATAAGTTTCTGTGATAATATTTTTAGATATAATTAATGTTTATATCAGGAGACTTTGAGTAAATTAAATTAGTTTCCATAATGTGGGAAACTTGTATGTAGGTCAAGAAGCAGAAGTTTGAACTGGACATGGAACAATGGACTAGTTCAAAATTGAGAAAGGAGTATATCAAAGCTGTATATTGTCAGACTGCTTATTTAACTTACATGCAGAGAACACCGTGTAAAATGCCAGGCTGGAAGAATCACAAGCTGGAACCAAGATTGCCAAGAGAAATATCAACAGCTTCAGATATACATATGATACCACTCTAATGGCAGAGAATGAAGAGTAAATAAGAGCCTTAATGAGGATGAAAGAGGAGAGTGAAAAAGCTGGCTTAAAACTCAACATTCAAAAAATGAAGATCATGGGATCTGGTCCCATGGTGCTAAGTCACTTCAGTGGTGTCCAACTCTTTGCAACCCCATGGACTACAGCCTGCCAGTCTTTTCCATCCTTGGGATTCTACAGGCAAGAATACTGGAGTGGGTTGTCATGTCGTCTGCCAGGGGATCTTCCTGATGCAGGGATCAAACCCACGTCTCTTCAGTCTCCTGCATTGGCAGGTGGGTTCTTTATCACAAGTGCTGCATTCATGCAAATAGAGGGGGAAAAGGGAAATAGTAACAAACTCTATTTTCTTGGGCTCCAAAATCACTGTGGATGACGCCTGTAGCCACAAAATCAAAAGATGCTTGCTCCTTGGAAGAAAAGCTATGACCAATCTAGACAGTGTACTAAAAAACAGACACACTACTTTGCCAATGAAAGCCACAGTCAAAGCTATGGTTTTCCCAGTAGTCATGTAGAGATGTGAGAGCTGGACCATAAAGAAGGCAGAGCAGCGAAGAATTGATGCTTTTGAAATATGGTGCTGGAGAAGACTCTTGAGAGTCTCTTGGATTGCAAGGAGATCAAACCAGTTAATCTTAAAGGAATTAGACCAGAGTATCCATTGTGGAAACTGATGGTGAAGCTGAATCTCCAATAATTTGGCACCTGATGCAAAGAGCAGACTCATTGGAAAAGGCCCTGATGCTGGGGAAGACTAAACGCAAGAGGACAAGGGGAAGACAGAATGAAATAGTTGGATGGCATCACTGACCCAGAGGACATGAGTTTGGGCACATTCCGGGAGACAGTGAAGGCCAGGGAAGCCTGGCATGCTTCAGTACCTGGGGGTCACGACTTAGCCACTAAACAACAACAATGTGTGTGGGGGGGTCTCATGTAATTCAGTTCAGTTCAGTTGCTCAGTTGTGTCTGACTCTTTGCGACCCCATGGACTACAGCACGCCAGTCTTCCATGTCCATCACCAACTCCCAGAGCCTACACAAACTCATGTCCACTGTGTCAGTAATGCCATCTAACCATCTCATCCTCTGTCAACCCCTTCTCCTCCCACCTTCAATCTTTCCCAGCATCAGGGTCTTTTCCAATGAGTCAGTTCGTTGCATCAGGTAGCCAAAGTATTGGAGTTTTAGCATCAGTACTTCCAATGAATATTCAGTACTGATTTCCTTTAGGATGGACTGGTTGGATTGCCTTGCAGTCCAAGGGACTCTCAAGAGTCTTCTCCAACACCACAGTTCAAAAGCATCAATTCTTCGGCACTCAGCTTTCTTTACAGTTCAGCTGTCACATCCATACATGACTACTGGAGAAAACCATAGCTTTGACTAGACAAACATTTGTTGGTAAAGTAATGTCTCTGTTTTTTAATATGCTGTCTAGGTTGGTCATAGCTTTTCTTCCAAGGAGCAAGCGTCTTTTAACTTCATGGCTGCAGTCACCATCAGCAGTGAATTTAGAGCCCCCCAAAATAAAATCTGTCACTGTTTCCATTGTTTCCCCATCTATTTGCCATGAAGTGACAGGACCAAATGCCATGATCTTAGTTTTCTGAATGTTGAGTTTTAAATCAACTTTTTCACTCTTCTCGTTCACTTTTATCAAGAGGCTCTTTAGTTCCTCTTTGCTTTCTGCCACAAGCATGTTATTATCTGCATACCTGGGGTTACTGATGTTTCTCCCAGCATCTTGATTCCAGCTTGTGCTTCATCCAGCCTAACATTTCACATGATGTATTCTGAATATAAGTTAAATAAGCAGGGTGACAATATACAGCCTTGACATACTCCTTTCCCAATTTGGAACCAGTCTGATGTCCCATGTCCTATTCTGTTGTTTTTCTTGACCTGCATACAGATTTATCAGGAGGAAGTTTAGATAGTCTGGTATTCCCATCTTTTTAAGAATTTCCCACAGTTTATTATGATCCACACAGTCAAAGGCTTTGGCATAGTCAATAAAGCAAAAGTAGATGTTTTTCTGGAACTCTCTTGCTTTTTCAATGATCTAACAGATGTTGGTAATTTGATCTCTGGTTCTTCTGCCTTTTCTAAACCCAGCTTGAATATCTGTAAGTTCACGGTTCTTGCCCTGGAGGCTGCCACATAGGGACCGTACCTGATTTTTCAGCCTTCTTGATCTGCCCTATGGAATTCTGTCTCAAGAACGAACTGCCAACAGGTGCATTTAAAGGTGCTCAACATCACTAATCATTAGGGAAAATAAAATCAAAGCCAAAATTAAATAGCACCTCACATCTCTTAAAAAGGCTATTATCAAAAAGACAAAAGATAACAAATGCTGGTGAGAATATATAAGGAAGAGAACCCTTATGCACTATTGGGCAGAATGTAAATTGGTACAGTCACTGTGAAAACAATATGGAGGGCCCTCAAAAAATTAAAAATAGAGCTACCATATGATACAGCAATACCACTCCTGGGCATATATATATGAGGAAATGAAACCACGATCTTGAAGAAGTACCTTCATTTCCATGCTTGTTGCAGCTTTATTCACAATAGCCAAACATGAAAGCAAATTCAATGTTGGTCAAGGGATAAAGGCACACATATGCATACATATATTCTAGACTTTTATATATATCATATTCATATATACACTTGTTATATATATGTATATATATTCTGTCACTGTTTCCATTGTTTCCTCATCTATTTGCCATGAAGTGACAGGACCAAATGCCATGATCTTAATTTTCTGAATGTTGAGTTTTAATATATATATATTCTCTTCTCTGGTGGCTCAATGGTAAAGAATCCGTGGGAGATTGAAGTTTGATCCTGGGGTGGGGAAAATACCCTGGAGAAGGGAGTGGGCACCCACTCCAGTTTTCTTGCCTAGAGAATTCCACAGATAGAGGAGCATGGTGGGATAACAGAGTAAGACAAGACTGAGTGACTGAGTCATTTATTACCTATATATATAGAGTAAAAATTATATATTCACTGTTGTTGGTTAGTTGCTAAGTCAAGTTCAACTCTTTTTGACCCTGTGGACTGCAGCATGCCAGGATTCCTTATCCTTCAATATGTCCCAGAGTTTGCTCAAAATCATGTCCATTGAATCAGTGATACCATCCAACCATTTAATTTTCTGTTGTCCCCTTCTTCTTCTGCCTTCAATCTTACCCAGCAGCTGGGTCTTTTCCAATGAGTTGGATCTTTACATCAGGTGGCCAAAATATTGGAGCTTCAGTTTCAGCATCAGTCCTTCCAATGAATATTAAGGGTTGATTTCCTTTAGAATTCACTGGTTTGATCTCCTTGCATTTCAAGGGACTCTCAAGAGTCCTCCAGCATCACATTTCTAAATCATCAATTCTTCGGCACTCAGCTTTCTTTATGGTCCACCTCTCACATTCAGAGGTAACTACTGGAAAAAACAAACAAACGAACAGAACATAGCTTTGACTAGATGAACCTTTGTTGGCAAAGTGATGTCTCTGCTTTTTAGTACTCTGTCAGATTTGTCATAGCTTTTCTTCTAAGGAGCAAGGATCTTTTAATTTCATGCCTGTAGTCACCATCTGCAGTGATTCTGGAGCCTAAGAAAATACAGTTTGCCACTGTTTCCTTTTTCTCCCCCCTCTATTTGCCATGAAGTGATGGAACTGGATGATATGATCTTAGTCTTTGGAATGTTGAGTTTTAAACCAACTTTTTCACTCTTCTCTTTCACCTTCATCAAGAGGCTCGTGTCATCTGCATATCTGAGGTTATTGATATTTTTCCTAGCAATCCTGATTTCAGTTTGAGCTTCATGCAACCCAGCATTTCGCATGATGTGTTCTGCATAGAAGTTTCCCAAGAGAGATGTAAAGTGGTCTAGTATTTCCATCTCTTTAAGAATTTTCCTCAGTTTGCTGTGGTCTGGAGAAGGAAATGACAACCCACTCCAGTATTCTTGCCTGGAAAATTTCATAGACTGAGGAGACTGGTAGGCTACAGTCCATGGGTTGGAAAGAGTCAGACACTGAGCAATTTCACTTTCACCTTCACGTAGTCAAAGGCTTTAGCATAGTCAATGAAGCAGAAGTAGATATTTTTTCTGGAATTCTCTTGCATTTTCTATGATCCAATAGATGTTGATTATCCATTTTAAATAAGTGTGTACCTATCAACCTAAACTCCCAACTAAGAATAGGTACATGTAAATACATAATTGAATCACTTTGTTATAAACCTGAAATTAACAAAATATTATTAATCAACTCTACTCCAATATAAAATAAGTAGTTAAGAAAAAGAAGAAATGGTATTAAAAATTTGATCAAGAAAATAGGCATTCCTTCTCCCAGTGTGAAGAAGAAAATCAATTAGAAATCTTGGAAGCAAGACAAATCTAAAATATGGTAGACTAGCCCAGGTACAAAGTTGAATTGATTGCTGGTGGATTTTAAAAGACAAATTACTCAGTTTCAGCGTTTTGTTTTGAGTGGGAAAGACATTCTAAAATTTGAAACATATGGAAAATATGTACATTTATCTAGAGCTTGTTTTAAAGTTGTGTATTTATGAAATCATGGTAATATGGAAATCTTCTCTCCCCATCTACTAAATTCATTTCTTATTTTGTTATTTTGGAATAGTGAATCTGAAATTTTGAATCAGCTAATATCTTATTAAATCAAATTAAATTGTATTCTTAATCACTGTGGCATCTTAAGCATGTGTGTTTTCAGACTGTAATTTAAAGCGTTTTGTTGATTAAAAAAAAAGGATGATAAAGGTTTTTATTGAAATCACTTGCAGTAATTTCTTTACACAGTTTTTGTACCAATGATTCTCATTATTCAATCCTGATTAGAGAATGACTGGATAAATTGACAGTTCAATTCAGTTCAGTTCAATCGCTCAGTCATGTCCGACTCTTTGCGACCCCATGAATCACAGCACGCCAGGCCTCCCTGTCCATCACCATCTCCCGGACTTCACTCAGACTCACATCCATCTAGTCCATGATGCCATCCAGCCATCTCATCCTCTGTCGTCCCCTTCTCCTCCTGCCCCCAATCCCTCCCAGCATCAGAGTCTTTTCCAATGAGTCAACTCTTCGCATGAGGTGGCCAAAGTACTGGAGCTTCAGCTTTAGCATCATTCCTTCCAAAGAAATCCCAGGGTTGATCTCCTGCAGAATGGACTGGTTGGATCTCCTTGCAGTCCAAGGGACTCTCAAGAGTCTTCTCCAACACCACAGTTCAACAGCATCAATTCTTTGGCACTCAGCCTTCTTCACAGTCCAACTCTCACATCCACACATGACCAAAGGAAAAACCATAGCCTTGACTAGACGGACCTTAGTCGACAAAGTAATGCCTCTGCTTTTGAATATACTATCTAGGTTGGTCATAACTTTTCTTCCAAGGAGTAAGTGTCTTTTAATTTCATGGCTGCAGTCACCATCTGCAGTGATTTTGGAGCCCCCCAAAATAAAGTCTGACACTGTTTCCACTGTTTCCCCATCTATTTCCCATGAAGTGATGGGACCAGATGCCATGATCTTTGTTTTCTGAATGTTGAGCTTGAAGCCAACTTTTTCGCTCTCCTCTTTCACTTTCATCAAGAGGCTTTTTAGCTCCTCTTCACTTTCTGCCATAAGGGTGGTGTCATCTGCATATCTGAGGTTATTGATATTTCTCCCGGCAATCTTGAGTCCAGCTTGTGTTTCTTCCAGTCCAGCGTTTCTCATGATGTACTCTGCATACAAGTTAATAAGCAGAATGACAATATACAGACTTGACGTACTCCTTTTCCTATTTGGAACCAGTCTGTTGTTCCATGTCCAGTTCTAACTGTTGCTTCCTGACCTGCATACAGATTTCTCAAGAGGCAGGTCAGGTGGTCTGGTATTCCCATCTCTTTCAGAATTTTCCACAGTTTATTGTGATCCACATAGTCAAAGGCTTTGGCATAGAGATATCTTCAAGAAAAGTAGAGATACCAAGGGAACATTTCTTGCAAAGATGGGCTCAATAAAGGACAGAAATGGTGTGGACCTAACAGAAGCAGAAGATATTAAGAAGAGGTGGCAAGAATACACAGAAGAACTGTACAAGAAAGATCTTCACGACCCAGATAATCATGATGATGTGATCACTAATCTAGAGCCAGACATCTTGGAATGTGAAGTCAAGTGGGCCTTAGAAAGCATCACTATGAACAAAGCTAGTGGAGGTGATGGAATTCCAGTTGAGCTGTTTCAAATCCTGAAAGACGATGCTGTCAAAGTGCTGCACTCAATATGCCAGCAAATTTGGAAAACTCAGCAGTGGCCACAGGACTGGAAAAGGTCAGTTTTCATTCCAATTCCAAAGAAAGGCAATGCCAAAGAATGCTCAAACTACCACAGAATTGCACTCATCTCACATGCTAATAAAGTAATGCTCAAAATTCCCCAAGCCAGACTTCAGCAATACGTTAACCATGAACTCCCTGATGTTCAAGCTGGTTTTAGAAAAGGCAGAGAAACCAGAGATCAAATTGCCAACATCTGCTGGATCATGGAAAAGCAAAAAGCAAATTGACAGTTGGGTAGAGTTTATCTTTATTTTCAGTGCATTGGGACTATATAAATCAGTTCAGTGGCAAATTAATTTCATATGAGCTCTTACTGGTTCTCAGAATCCAATTTATCAACTTTTTTCTTATTTTCTACTCATTCTAAGTACTTTCACTCTTCTGAAACTTCCACTCCTTATCCACACCAATTCTGACCAATGGGCCATGTTATACAACTTCTTTGCATAACTAGCTAAATATCCTCAGCCTAGAATATTCTTCCCTGAATTTTTATATGATCAATATCTTGTCATACATATTTTAGCTTAAATGTCACATTGTGTCAACACCTCAATAAAAATTTTTATGTTTATTTAAATTAAACTTTATTGTAGTATAATTTGAAATATCTTTCAGTGAAAGTGCATGGGGGGGAGCTTTCTGAAATAGTCTGAAATATACTTACTCCATTCCTGCACTTGATTGATAGTTTATGGAATTTTTAACTGAAAAAAATTTACTCTTAGAAATCTGAAGGCAAATGTCTGTGGAATTATAGCATCCAGTTTTATGATAAAAATTTTATAGTTTCTCAGTTCTTTGCAGCTGACTTGTTTTTGCTCTAAGAAATGTTTAGAAGTTTTTCCTTAATTTGTTTATTGAGTCTAACAATAAATCATAGAATATTTCTGTTTGAAGATTCATAGCACTATAGGAGGTTCTTTTTTTAATTTAATAATTTTCCAATTTTTTCATCTTATCTTTTTATATTTCCTATTATTTGGATTTCTGGAACTATTAGTTAATCTTTATAATTATTCTATTAACTGATCTTTCTAAAATTACAGGTTTACAATATGAAAGTTTTAGATGATACTTCCAAAAGCCTTATTAGTTGGACTAATCTCTAAATAATGTTTATTCATTGGAATGATTGCTTATTTTTTAAAGTAAATTATAATAGTTTTCTTTCTCATGACTTACTGCTTTGTTTCTTAGTTCTATGTCCAGAGGTACTCTGATATTCTTATCTCAGCTTTTAGATTTAGTTTTTTCTTTAATTAGTTGTATTTTTTAAATGTATGTATTCCTTCCTATTCTCTGATAGTCTCCTTTTCATTCTGTTATGATATTTACCTTCACAAGTATAATGAGTTGAGAACTTATTTTCAGCTGGAAGTTCAGAATGTTCAGAATATATTTGGAACAGATATCATTAGTTACAGACATCATTAGTTAGATTGATGACATCATTAGTTAGACTGACATCATTAGTTAGATTGAGATGAAGTCGTAAGAATTAAAATTTTCTCTAAATCCAGTGACTGGTGTTCTTATGGGGAGTGGAAAGGACACACAGTTATATACACATAGAAGATGTCCTTGTAAAGACAGAAGCAGAGATTAGAATGATTAAGTCATAGGCCAAAAAATACCAAGGACTACCGTAAGTGTCCAGAAGCTAGGGAAAGTCAAAGAAGGATTATTCCCTACAGCCTTCATAGGGATCATGCCCTAATGATAACTTGAACTTTTAGCTTCCTGAACTGTGATGAAATAAATTTCTGTTGTTTTAAGCCACTCAGTTTGTGGTAATTGGTTATGGTGGCCTTAGGAAATTAATATGCTACTGTGTTCAGTAGCGGTAGTGTTCAACTCTTTGCAACCCTAAGAGCTACAGACCACCAGGCTCCTCTGTCCATGGGATTTCCAAAGCAAGAATACTGGAATGGGTTGCCATTTCCTCCTCCAAGGGATCTTCTTGATCTGAGAAACAAACTCATGTCTTTTGTGTCTCTTGCACTGGCAAACAGATTCTTTACCACTTGGAATACCTGGGAAGAAGGCAGTGAGCACAACAAGCCTCTATTGAATATTACTTGGAAGTGTTTTGAAAAATTTTCTGTTGTCTTATTTCTGTTTTCACTGGGATTATTATTTTCATGTAGGATTACTTGGTCTCTGAGGACAGTCTAACATATATACATAAGAATATTTTTTTTTCCTTCTCAGACTAAGTGATGAGATGGTATAAAGGCTAACCTGGTTCCAAATAGGAAAAAGAGTACGTCAAGGCTGTATATTGTCACCCTGCTTATTTAACTTATATGCAGAGTACATCATGAGAAATGCTGGACTGGAAGGAACAAAAGCTGGGATCAAGATTGCTGGGAGAAATATCAATAACCTCAGATATGCAGATGACACCACCCTTATGGAAGAAAGTGAAGAGGAACTAAAAAGCCTCTTGATGAAAGTGAAAGTGGAGAGTGAAAAAGTTGGCTTCAAGCTCAACATTCAGAAAACTAAGATCATGGCATCTGGTCCCATCACTTCATGGGAAATAGATGGGGAAACAGTGGAAACAGTGTCAGACTGTGTTTTGGGGGGCTCCAAAATCACTGCAGATGGTGACTGCAGCCATGAAATTAAAAGACACTTACTCCTTGGAAAAAAAAGTTATGACCAACCTAGATAGCATATTCAAAAGCACAGACATTACTTTGCCAACAAGGGTTCATCTAGTCAAGGCTATGGTTTTTCCTGTGGTCATGTGTGGCTGTGAGAGTTGGACTGTGAAGAAAGCTGAACGCTGAAGAATTGATGCTTTTGAACTGTGGTGTTGGAGAAGACTCTTAAGAGTCCCTTGGACTGCAAGGAGATCCAACCAGTACATTCTGAAGGATATCAACCCTGGGATTTCTTTGGAGGGAATGATGCTGAAGCTGAAACTCCAGTACTTTGGCCACCTCATGCGAAGAGTTGACTCATTGGAAAAGACTCTGAAGCTGGGAGGGATTGGGGGCAGGAGGAGAAGGGGATGACAGTGTATGAGATGTTTGGATGGCATCACTAACTCAATGGATGTGAGTTTGAGTGAATTCCAGGTGTTGGTGATGGATAGGGAGGCCTGGCGTGCTGTGATTCATGGGGTCGCAAAGAGTCGGACATGACTGAGTGAGTGAACTTAACTGAGGGTTCTAAGTATATGGCAGAAATTTGTCAACTATCAAATTTTATTTTGAGGTGCAGGAGTGCATATAGGCAGTACAAGTGCCATATGATGGCTGACTGTGTTTTGGGACACTAATGTCTGCAATAGTTAGCTGTCTTTGTGTTTCTCAGTGAATTCCTCCAATTTGTTTTTAGAGACAAAACCTCCAGTTTTCTCCATCAAAAGCATCAATGTCTCCCAAAGCACTTTACTGCAGAATCAAGGATGCTTCCTTGAATTCTCAGTTCTTTTATTCTTCAAACATAATTTGGGTTTCTTTTTCTTTATAAACTCTCTCACCACTGTCGGTGCAGGTAATTTCCCCATGTTTACAAATTATTTTAAGCCTGTAATACTTGATGTCTGAATATTATTAGTGCATCTAACATATTAGTTTATCCTTTACATGCTTTTCCTTCTTATTTATTTAATCCTGACATATATATGTATTTTGTTGTTTAGTATCTGTCTTTACCAACTGGAATTCAAACCTCATGAAACCAAGATGTTTCCTTTTTGTTTGTTAATGAATGAATCTTTACTGCTAATAATACTTAGTTTTTATATAATAAGACCTTAAGTATTAGATGGTAAAGTCTATGTAAAATTAGTTGAGCTAATTAATACATGCCAATAGAACAACTTCAGAGGTCTGAGAAGGGAGATTCCTTGATGAAAATTAAGAAATATGCAAGAATTCATTTTCTTCTTATGTTTAAATACTGGTTTGTGAGGACATGATGCTTAGAAACTCTGGAGCTCTTTAAAAACCATATACAGGGACATTAAATATTGCAGGGAAGAGCCAATTATGATGCCATGTTGGATCTGTTACTTTAACTTTTCCTTTTGGATTCTTTTGTTCACTAAATGGATACTGTCCATACATAATGGCCTGCCTTGGAGAAGCCTACTCCTCTGCTGCTACTGCTACTGCTGCTAAGTCACTTCAGTTGTGTCTGACTCTGTGGGACCCCATAGATGGCAGCCCACCTGGCTCTCCCGTCCCTGGGATTCTCCAGGCAAGAATACTGGAATGGGTTGCCATTTCCGTCTCCCATGCATGAAAGTGAAAAGTGAAAGTGAAGTCGTGTCTGATTCCTAGCGATCCCGTGGACTGCAGCCTACCAGGCTCCTCCATCCATGGCTGATACTAAACCAAATATCCTTTGTTCAGGACCTGTCCATCAGTGAATGGCTATAGGAAGGAAGAAATAAATACACCCCCTCTGAAGGCTGGGAATTCATTCCAGAAGGTACTGGCAAGATTAATGGACTTTTATGGTGGCTTCATGATAAAGAATTCACCTGCAATGCAGGAGACTGCCTGCAATACAGATGTGGGTTTGATCCCTGGTTGGGCCTGGAGAAGGAAATGACAAGGCACTCCAGTATTCTTGCCTGAAGATACCATGGACAGAGGAGCCTGGCAAACTATAGTCCGTGGTGTCAAAAAGAGTCAGACACAACTTAGCGTCTAAATAACAATTTTTTTATTTCCTCAGTTCCTCATCTCTGTTCTATAAATTAATATAGCATCCAGATACCAGTAAGATAATTATTTTGATACATTAGCTTGCCACCTTCTCAGTCTGCCAACTATCTGAATAAAGTCATATTCCTTGCCCCAACACCTCGTCTCTGATTCATTGGCCTGTCTATGGCAAGCTTGGACTCAGTAACATAACAATACCTTATGAAAGGGAGCAAAGTTCTGAAAACCCTGGATACTTGTTGACATTATTGCATTGCTAACAAACCCAAGTTTCTATATATTCAAATAAAATATTCATACCAAGCTTAAATCAGTATATTAGTTGCAGCACAAATCATCTTGGGTATAACTAAAGCAAACTGGATCTTAATGTGTTATACAGTGAGTTGGGAAATGATTTCAGTGGAATCAAAAAGACTGAGAGAAAACATCCACTTGTGAAAATCAGGAATGGGAGAGGTTGCTAAATCTTTGTCCATGGAAGAACAGTATGAATAAATACACTGAAGCTTACACTGGTGAAACTAAGTCAAAATAAAATCTGGATTGCAAACTGGCTCTGTTTCTCTCTATGCATGCCTACTCAGTCGTTTCAGCCCTATCTGACTCTTTGTGACCTCACCAGGCTCCTCTGTCCATGGGATTCTCCAGGCAAGAACACTGGAGTGGGTTGCCATTTCCTTCTCCAGGGGATCGTCCTGACCCAGGGATTGAACTTGCATCTCTTATGTCTCCTGCATTGGCAGGCAGGTTTTTTACCACTAGTGCCAGCTAGGAAGCCCAGGTGTCTCACTCTGTTTATGATTAACTGAGTTTCTTAACCTGTTTGGGCCTCAGATCCCTGAGTAATGGGGATAATAACAGTAGCTGCCTCAGAACATTGGTGAGAAGATCCAATGTGGTGATGACCATAGAGCACTTGCCACCTTTCATCCTCTGGTGGTTACTTGTAGTTTAGAACCTTAAATGTTAAGATGATAGTGGAGGAAGTGAGACAGGCATTTAATTTGCTAGGCAAATGGAAGTCATTGCATTTTTTATTTAAATGGAGAGACATTATATAAAACAGTGTAGAATTAGAGCTATGAAACTTCTCCTCTTCCTTCCTTTCAAGGAGAGCTAAGTAACAAAGTATTAAAAACATATAGTTCAACATGGATAGTCTTTGAAATCACTGCTGCTGCTGCTGCTGCTGCTGCTGCTAAGTCGCTTCAGTCGTGTCCAACTCTGTGTAACCCCATAGATGGCAGCCCACCAGGCTCCCCCATCCCTGGGATTCTCCAGGCAAGAACACTGGAGTGGGTTGCCATTTCCTTCTTCAATGCATGAAAGTGAAAAGTGAAATTGAAGTCACTTAGACATGTCCGACTCTTTGCGACCCCGTGGACTGCAAGGTGGTCTCTTTTGCTTGTGTGTGCGTGTGTGTGTGAGTTGCTCATTCGTGTCCGACTCTTTGCAACCCCATAGACCGTAGCCCAACAGGCCCCTCCGCCCATGGGATTCTCCAGGCAAGAACACTGGAGTGGGTTGCCATTTCCTTCTCCAAAAGGAACTATAGAAAGAAAGAAAGTGAAGTCGCTCAGTAGTGTCTGACTCTTTGCAACCCTAGCACATAGATCATTCTGCATAAGACAGAGATGTGGGAAGAAAGGAAGAGGTTTTCCTTTTACAGCCAAAGTAAGTAATCCTGCACTTATGATCTAATACCTCAAATGTCAGAAGCTTATAATGGGAATTATTATAATAGTTATACTTTGTTGTGTTTATAAACTTAGTTTATATTTCTCAGTGTACCACATCTATAATCATATTTAAGATAAAATCAAATTATCATTCAAATTTTAAATATGAAAACAAGTATATCATTTGTTTTTAATGTTCAATAGCATTTACAACAATGTTTTTCACTCTGGGATAACTCTTATCTAGTGTCTCAATTAGTGACAGTTAATGTAGCAGCTATGCTCATCTCTTCCTAAAACTGTTTGGTGGCTGAACATTTTCAGGCTTTTTCAAAACTTCACAAAGATATTTTCTAGATCAAACTGTTAGAAAGACATTGGTTCAATGACTTTTCTAAACACGAGAATGGTAAGGTTGTTGTGTGAACATATTTAGTTGTACCATTCCATATAAAATATCTAGCTCCAAGAAATTCAATTGCCTCTCAGAATCAATTTTTATAAAAATAAAACTGAGAACAATGATTTGCTATCTTGAGTTAACTGAGACATTGGTAATCTAGGAAGTAAGGAGCCATCAGTTTCCTTAGATATTAATTTATAATGCATTAAGCAATTTAATACATGTTTTTAAGAGAAAGTGAAAGTAAAAGTCACTCAGTCATGTCCAACTCTTTGCGAACCTGGACTATACAGTTCATGGACTTCTCCATGCCAGAATACTGGAGTGGGTAGCCTTTCCCTTCTCCAGGGGATCTTCCCAACTCAGGGACTGAACCCAGGTCTCCCACACTGCAGGCAGATTCTTTACCAGCTGAACCACAAGGGAAGCCCCACCTAAAAGACTATATGTTTCTAAGTGATAAAATAACACTAGAGACTCAATTTCCCTCTGCCTTCCATATTGTAAGTTTGATTTCATTGACTATGTATTTATTTATCTATTTTATAGTCTGAAGAATTTCAGAACTTGATCAAAATCAGCACTTGTTATTGTTAGTATCCTAATTAAATCATGTATTTTACTGATAGAAGGGTAATTTCAGAATGATTCAGAGGAAATATTAATATATTTTATAAACACATAGAAAAATCACAGAGAATTTTCCTACTTGATAAGATCTGGCCTTTCCCCTTGGTTTGTAAGCTAGTAGATGGAGCTCATCTAATGTGGCTGATTTCTCAAAGTGATGTTGTTATTTGTGTGTGTGTGTGTGTGTGATGTTGTTATTGACAGATTACTATTTAATCAAAATGTAATCACTACTTAAAAAGGTAACTGAGGCTAAAATAAAGTTAAATCCACATAGTATTTACATTTCTTTTGAATGATGTAAACTTCCTCATTAAGGAAGTTAACTGAAATAAAGTTAACATAAATGAAAGTTAAGTAAAGCAGGTCAGTCTCACTTGGCATAAAAATTTGGCATATAGATTTCTTAAAAAAAAAAAAACACAAGGATCATTTATTGAATAATGATCTTGTCATTACTGAAAATATCCAAAAATTCTAGATAACAGTTGCTGAAGTTCCATTTTGCCTATTAAAACTCTGCCTTCTAGGCTGACTTCCTTGTCCTCAATGAACTTCAGCTTCTGCTCAGGTGCCTTCATGGCAGAGACATCAGAAAAAAAGATACACATCCTTTAAAAAGCCTAAAAGATCACTTACAGGCATTTTTTTTTTTTTCTAAAATTCTATTCAGATTATCCAACTCCATATTTCCCAAGTTTTCATGTATTTTACTCTTAAGAATTATTGGCTTAGTTAATAAACCTCTTGAATTGATTCAAAAATAGCATGTTTTGTCCCTCACACATTTAAAGTATAAAAATGTAAAAATCAGAGTTCAAAGGTCATCATCTACCATTCTGTCTTTATCACTTTGATCAGATTATTTTGTACAAGATATAGCAATTCATGTGTCTACTTCCTATCATCTACTTTTGATATTGTCTGACCTATAATCCAGCTCTAATTGCAAACTTCTCATAAGATTTTTAACAAGTGTATAAATTTCTGTATATCTTTGATCCTATTTAGTTTAATGTCACTTAATTTTCTCCCTTTTCACTTTTATTTGCATTTTTGTCATTTTCCTTTAGATATCGTTATGCTGCCATTTAAAGCTATTAGAAAGTCATTATTTCAGCAAAATGGAGTGTGGTTAGCATAAAAATAAAATAGAATCAAAACAATCAGAGTAGTCAGCATATGGTAAGATTATTATTGCTTTGTGAAATGTGTGTGTGTGTATGTGTGTTCTATTGTGTAGTATTTGTAGGTATACTGGGTATGAAAGGAAAATCAAAATTTAGTGAGCACTGCAAAGATCACCCTGTAAAACAGAGCCAAGATGTTGTTAAGAAAGAGTGACTTACACACTTTTCAGCCTGAATGGAAGCTAACTTTTTAACATGATGAAGTTATTCAAAACATCTGCCAAAATCTCATGACAGTTTAGGTGCTTATCAAACTCCTACCTTAAAACAATTCTGATTCCTTATGGACAAATGTTTCCAACTTGTGTCAAAGTCAATAACAATTTTCACCAGGCAGCTTTTAACAATTCATGGTTTTTTGTCTTGATAAACCCCTAATCTTTTCTCTTTGAAACACTTTTGGGGTGACTCAAGTCTTTAACAACTGAATTTCTTAAGATTACAAACATTTTTTTTTTTTTTTAATTTGCATCCTCCTGCCTTATTTTTGTTGTTGTTGACATTACAGAGTGTCGAAAGTGGGATATACAGCATTCTATGCACCGGTCCTCACCTGCCCCCTTAGATGAATTCACTGTGCTCTATTGTCTCCTCAGTGGTCCCAGACTGTGTCATCAGCGTCCTCCTGTACTCAAACCTCCTGTCTTGTAAGAGGTTCTAGTTTGTTTGAGTATCCTCTGTTGCTTTTGTTATTGTGCTCTGGAATCTTGCTTTCTGTTTTATTTAAATGTTGTTTGGTTAGCCTGTTTTCTTTAGGTGTCTTCTGGAATTACACTTCCCATTTTGTTTGTATAGTCTTTGAGATTTCACTTCCTGTTTTGTTTGTCTTGTTTAAGTATCCTTCAGGAGTTCACTTCCTGTTTTTGTTTGAATGATTTTCTGGATTTTGCTTTCCAGTTTTTATATTTTGTTCAAGCAGCTTTTGGGATTTAGCTTCCAAGTTTTTATGAGTAGCCTTTGAGACATTGCTTCCTGTTTAGTTTTTGTTGCCAGCTTCTGTTTTCAGGATTTCATTTCCTGTTTTGTTAGTTTTGTATTGCCTTTTTTTTTTTTTTTTCCCCTGGTGAGTAATTCTCTTGAAATACGGGAGTTCATTCCTTAGGGACAAGGCTGCAGAGCTGCCTTATTCTGGAACTTGCACTTGTTTTATGTGTAAGAATTATAGGCCCGAGTCTTGTAAGTATTTGTCTTGCCAGACAATGATTAGTGGATGATTTATAATTGATTGACAAGGAAATGAGTCCTGAATATTCATTGGAAGTACTGATGCTGAAGCTGAAACACCAAAACTTTGGCTACCTGATGCAAAGAACTGACTCATTTGAAAAGATCCTGATGCTGGTAAAGATTGAAGGCGGGAGGAGAAGGGGACACCAGAGGATGAGATGGTTGGATGGCATCACCAACTCTATGGACATGAGTTTGAGTAAACTCTGGGAGTTGGTGATAGACAGGGAGGCCTGGCATGCTACAATCCACAGGGTCGCAAAGAATCAGATACAACTGAGTGACTGAACTGAACTGAACTGAACTGAACTGACTGACTTGGAACTCCTTTGATATTTCTAAATTAGTTTATCTGAGCATTCAATTAGGAAAAAAAAATAGACAATGGAAGCATAATTTAATTGGTATCCATGCATAACTATGAATTGACTTGTGTTTCCACCAGATAAACTCATAATTTTCTCAAAGGATTTCCAAATTAAAAAAAAAAAATCTGAGATTTCTGAGAACTCTCTCTCTCTTTTTTTCTGTTTCCTGTTTTTCTGAAGGCTCTCTTCTTTGCTATCAATCACCTTTGTACAACAGTAAAATTGATCTCCCACAGAAGATAAAAATATATCTAATGATGATGGAAAAGTCTGATATGATATGATTTGATATCCATTGTGATTATGATAAACATTCTGAAAAAACTATATATATATTTTTTTTTTCCAAATTTTGGACCCTAAGGATACAAAGGTCCTTTGAGAAGGACTTTGCTTTTCTCTCTGTGCCTTTGAGACATATATGTTCTGCTCATTCTTCTCTGAGAATTCTTGCCTACATCATCTCCAATTCCTAACACTGTAAAAAATGAAAGAGGATGAAGACAGTAACATGGAAGCATATATACTACCATATGTAAAATAGATAACCAATAGGAATTTGCTGTATGGCCCAGGGAATTCAACCGAGGCCCTGTAACAACCTAGAAGGGTGGGAAGAAGTGGGAGTTGAGAGAGAGATTCAAGATGGAGGGGACATATGTATACCTATGGCTGACTCATGTTGATGAGTCATGGTAGAGAGTATGGCAGAGGCCAGCACTGTGTGGTGAAGCAATTGTCTTTAATTAAAAATAAAACTTATTTTAAAAATAAAATGAAAGGGGAAAAGAAGACATTTAAACTAAAATTTTTCAATGAACTCTCTTGCCCAAACTGCCTCCTTAAAATTGCTTGTCAAAGGCAAACACAAATTTTAAAATCTTTTCCATAAATAAGAAAAGAGTACAGCCATCTGAGAAGTAGATTTAATTTATTCCAGATGCTGTTTATAAACTAGTGAATTTTATGTTGTATCCAATATATAACTAAAGATTCAAAATAAAACAAAATATGAAATTTCTGTCTGTATCAATCTATATGTGTGTATGTGCGTTGTATATGGTATGTTTCTACTTTCATATTGTATTAGCAAAGTTAATGTGTAAAGAGCTCTATGCAACTGGCTTAAAAAGTAAATTCTTATATAAATTCTCAGAAATACAGTTCAGTTCAGTTTAGTCGTTCAGTCGTGTTAGACTCTTTGCAACCCCATGAATAGCAGCATGCCAGGCCTCCCTGTCCAACACCAACTCCCAGAGTTCACTCAGATTCACATCCATCCAGTCAGTGATGCCATCCAGCCATCTCATCCTCTGTCGTCCCCTTCTCCTCCTGCCCCCAATGCCTCCCAGCATCACAGTCTTTTCCAATGAGTCAACTCTTCGCATGAGGTGGCCAAAGTACTGGAGCTTCAGCTTTAGCATCATTCCTTTCAAAGAAATCCCAGGGCTGATCTCCTTCAGAATGGACTGGTTGGATCTCCTTGCAGTCCAAGGGACTCTCAAGACTCTTCTCCAACACCACAGTTCAACAGCATCAATTCTTCAGCACTCAGCTTTCTTCACAGTCCAACTCTCACATCCATACATGACCACTGGAAAAACCATAGCCTTGATTAGACGAACCCGTTGGCAAAGTAATGTTTCTGTTTTTGAATATGCTATTTAGGTTGGTCAAAACTTTTCTTCCAAGGAGTAAGTGTCTTTTAATTTCATGGCTTCAGTCACCATCTGCAGTGATTTTGGGGTCCCCAAAATACAGTCTGACACTGTTTGCACTGTTTTCCCATCCATTTCCCATGTAGTGATGGGACCAGATGCCATGATCTTTGTTTTCTGAATGTCGAGCTTTAACCCAACTTTTTCACTCTCCACTTTCACTTTCATCAAGAGGCTTTTTAGTTCCTCTTCACTTTCTGCCATAAAGGTGGTGTCATCTGCATATCTGAGGTTACTGATATTTCTCCCAGCAATCTTGATTCCAGCTTGTGCTTCTTCCAGCCCAGCATTTCTCATGATGTACTCTGCATATAAGTTAAATAAGCAGGGTGACAATATACAGCCTTGATGTTCTCCTTTTCCTATCTGGAACCAGTCTGTTGTTCCATGTCCAGTTCTAACTGTTGCTTCCTGACCTGTATATAGGTTTCTCAAGAGGCAGGTCAGGTGGTCTGGTATTCCCATCCCTTTCAGAATTTTCCACAGTTTATTGTGATCCACACAGTCAAAGGCTTTGGCATAGTCGAAAAAGCAGAAATATATGTTTTTCTGGAACTCTCTTGCTTTTTTGATGATCCAGCGGATGTGGTAATTTGATCTCTAGTTCCTCTGCCAGAAATACAAGGCAACCTAATTAAAATGACTTTCATGTTTACCTGTATCAGGAAATATTTCAATTAATACAAGCATGTCTTTAGAAGCAGTAATGTTAAGTAGAATAGTTTTATTGTACTTAGATTTACTAAATATCAAGTTTGTATTATGCCTGTTATAAAATTTATCAGTATGAAAAATAACTTGGTAAGATATTTCATAAATAAATAGATTAAGTAAATAGAAATGTAACAAGTTTTTAAGTGAACTCTTGAAAAGTAATCATTTATAGTATTTCTACTTATAAATAATTTCCCCCAATATTTTGGTAAATTAAAAATTTATAGTTTTGCTATAAGTTAAATGATAAAAATATATTAAATAGTGGATAGGGACTGCTAACCAAAAGAAATATTGCTGGCCAGGCTCAATAGTAACCACTTGCATGAGTCATTTTACAATAGGAGGTCTTGGTAAGGAATGCAGAACTAACAATCTACCACTAGCTAGAAGACTTTGGGAAAGGTGAAAAAGAGAAAGGCAATGTCAACCCATGTGTCCTACCAACCTCCCAGAATCCTTCTCACTGGACCCTGTCTTGGCTAAGTGATGAGCACACCACCAGAAAGACTTCGAGTCAGAATGATTGACCAGAGACAACCTGGAAACTAACACCTTTGTCATAAACCCCTAGACTGTGAGCCACATAGCAAAGCAGTTTTCTTGGGTTTCCTTACCCTGCTGCTCCCTGCCCAGGCACCCCTTACCAATAAAGCCTTTTGTTTTGCAACACATGCATCTCCTTGGACAATTTATTTCTGAGTGTTAGACAAGAACCCATTCTCAGGCCCTGGAAAAGGTCCCCCTTCCTGCAACATGTCTAGATCATTCTCATGCTGCATGCTAAGTCGCTTCAGTCACGTCAAACTCTTTGTGACCCTATGGACCATAGCCTTCCAGGCTCCTCTGTCCATGGGATTCTCCAGGCAAGAATACTTGAGTGGACTGTCATGCCCTTCTCCAGGGGATCTTCCTGACCCAGGGATCGAACCCAAGTCTCCAGCATTGCAGGCAGATTCCTTACCATCTGAACCACTAGGAAAGCCAGAGATCATTCTCAAGTGAAATTAAATACTGAGAGATTAACTACTAAAACATAAGCTTCCTTTGGGCTTCCTAGATGGTGCTAGTGGTAAAGCCCCTACCTGTGAAAGCAGGAGACCCAAGAGACATGGGCTTCCCTGGTGGCTCAAACAGTAAAGAACCCACCTGCAATGCAGGAAACCCAGGTATGATCGCTATGTCAGGAAGATTCCCTGGAGAAGGGAATGTCAACCCATTCCAGTATTCTTGCTTTGAGAATTCCATGGACAAAGGAGCCTGGCAGGCTCCAGTCCATGGGGTCCCAAAGAGTGGGATATGACTGAGCAGCTAATACCTTCAACTTCCAGGCTTTCTTTTACAGAAAACTAAAGAAAGTTGGGAATATTGGTAAATGTGTTCAGTGCCTTACTAAGAACCAGTCTACAAGAAAGCATGAAATTATAGAAAGTATTCATAAGTTTGCCAGTCTGTAGATTGCTAAAGTAAATGTTCAAAATTGCTTCCTTCCTAGTTTTCACTAGATATTGAAGTTTCTAAGTGTTAAACATTTTCATTAATATACATCATTGAAGCTACTAAAAGAAAAGCATCTTCATACTGAAATAAATTTTTTAAGTACAAAAATGGAAACACATTTTTTTAATGGAAAAAAAAGTGATGTTACCCTAAAACTGGCTTTCTCAAATGGGAAGGAAAACGAAGGATGCACTAACACGGGGATAGAAAGTTGTAAAAGGCTTGTGAGAAAAAGAAGTCTTTAGAAGGGAATTTATATGTTGTCAGGATCAGCAAAGATTGGAATAAATTTAGCTAAGTAGATGAGTTTTAACATAAAAAGCAAGCTTGTGAAAAATTAAACATTGGCTTTTATTTTTCTCTCTGTTAAAAAGACCGTTTCCTTAATTATTCTTCTGGTCTTAATGAGAAATTATAAAGAAAGTATTTTCTTTGGTTTTTCTTTATTTTTAATGAAATTTGTCTGGAAAGGCAAAGGTTTTATATTGTGCACCCACGGTTTTTACAACTACAAAACCTTTAATATGTGCCCTATGAAGCCTTCAAATGTTACTATGGTAAACTGGGAAATTAAGCATTGCTTTGTAATGAATTGTGATCTTCTTTCACTAAGCATTAAAAAGAAGAAAAACATTATATTTAGAGAAACTTTCCAAAATCAAATTCTAAATGGTCTTTTTGACTTAGAGCTAATTATGAAATAGAGGATGTTTCAGAGGACCCCTGAAATCTCTCAAGGATTTACTCTCTCTCTTTATTAACAAATTAATTAGGGTTATTTGATATGTTAAATTACATAGGAAGCATTGTCAAATAAGAGGTAATAATTGCCTTTTTTTGTGTTGTTATTATATCTGTATAGGTATATGCTATAAGTAGCTGAGTTAGTAGAGAATCTGCCTGCAATGCAGGAGACAACTGGTTCAATCCCTTGGTTGAGAATATCTTCTAGAGAAGGAAATGGCACCCCACTCCAGTATTATTCTTGGTAAATTCCATGAACAGCGGAGCCTAATGGCGTACAGTCCATGGAGTCTCAAGAGTCAGGCACAACTTAATGACTAAACCACCACCATATGTCAGAAGTATTTAGAAAATGATGTGAAATTTCTGGAAATCTGATATGTCCTAGTATAACGTTGTCAGTCTTAAGTCTAGTTATTTTAAATGTTCTATGATACAGTATGAAAAAAAACAAAAAGATATGACACCAGAAGATGAGCTCCCCCAGGTCTGAAGTTGTCCAATATGCTACTAGGGAAGAGTGGACGATGATTACTAAGAATTCCAGGAAGAATGAACTGGCTTTGTTAAAGTGGAAATGACGCTCAGTTGTGGATGTGTCTGGTGGTGAAAGTAAAGTCTGATGCTGTAAAGAACAATATTACACAGGAACCTGGGATGTTGCCAATTAAGGTAAATTGAACATGGTCAGGCAGGAGATGGAACATCAATATCTTAAGTGAGTGAACTAAATACCTTAAGTGAACATCAATATCTTAAGAATCAGTGAACTAAAATAGAAGAGAATCTGCGAATTTAATTCAGATGAGCATTATATCTACAGGGGCTTCCGTGGTGGCTCAAATGGTAAAGAATCTGCCAGGAATTTGGTAGACCTGGGTTCGATCCCTGGGTGGGGAAGGTCCCCTGGAGAAGGGAATGGCAACCCACTCTAGTATTCTTGCCTGGAAAATCCCATGGACAGAGGAGCCTGGCAGATATAGTTCATGGGTCACAAAGAGTTGGACATGACTGAGCGACTAACACACACATTATATCTACTACTGTGGGCAAGATTTTTTAGCAGAAATGTACTAGCTTACATAGTCAACAAAAGAGTTTGAAATGCTGTATTTGGGCACAACCTCAAAAGTGACAGAATGATCTTAGTTTGTTTCCAAGGTAAGACATTCAACATCACAGTTATCCAAGTCTATGCCGCAACCCCTGATGCCAAAGAAGATGGTTTACCCATTCTACGAAGATCTACAAGACCTTCTAGAACTAACAACAACAACATCAAAATGTCTTTTTCATCATAGGAGATATGAATACAAAAGTAGGAAGTCAAGAGACACCTAGAGTAAAGGCAAGTTTGGCTTTGAAATACAAAGTGAAGCAGGGCAAAGGCTAACAGTGTTTTGTCAAGAAAAACTCTGGTTTAGCAAACTAGTCATAGTAAATACCCTTTTCCAATAGAGCAAGAGATGAGTTTACACGTGGACATCACAAAATGGTCAATTCCAAAATCAGTTTTATTATAGTCTTTTCAGATGACAATAGAGAATCTCTATCCAGTCAGCAAAACAAGACCTGAAATTGACTGTGGCTCAGATCATGGGCTCCTTATTGCAAAATTCAGGCTTATGTTGAAGACGGAAGGGAAAACCTTAGATCATTGAGGTATGACCTAAAGCAAATCCCTTATGATTATATACTGGAGGTGATGAATAGATTCAAGGGATCATATATTGTAGATAGAGTCCCTGAAGAACTATGACCAGAAGTTTGTAACATTGTGCAAGAGGCAGTGCCTAAACCATCACCAAGAAAAAGAAATACAAGAAGGCAAAGTGATTGTCTCAGGAGGCTTTACAAATAGCTGAAGAAAGAAGAGATGTGAGAAGTAATAGAGAAAGGGATAGATACACCCAACTGAATGCAGAATTCCAGGGAATAGCAATGAGAAATAAGAAGAAAACAATAGAATAAGAAAGACTAGAGGTCTCCTCAATAAAATTAGAGATACCAAAAAAAATTTCATTAAAGAATGGGTACAATAAAGACAAAAATGGTAAAAACCAAACAGAGGCAGGAGAGATAAGAAGTTGCAAGAATACACAGAAGAACTATACAAAAAAAAAAAAAAAAAAAAAACTAATGATTGGGAAAAACAAGATGGTGTGGTCACTCACCTAGAGTCAGACATTCTGAAGTGTGAAGCTTAGGAAGCATTACTATGAACCACGCTAGTGGAGGTGATAAAATTTTAGCGGAGCTATTTCAAATCCAAAAAGATGATGCTGTGAAACTTACACTCAATATGTCAGCAAATTTGGAAAACTCAACAGTGGCCACAGGACAAGAAAAAGTCAGTTTCGATCTAATCCCAAAGAAAGGCAACACCAAAGAATGTTCAAACTACAGTACAAATGATCTCATTTAATATACAAGTAAGGGAATTGTCAAAATCCTTCAAGCTGGGCTTCAGCAGTACATGAACCAAGAGCTTCCAGATGTACACTCTGAATTCAGAAAAGGCAGAGGAACCAGAGATCAAATTGTCTGCATTCCATGGATCATAGAGAAATCAAGGAAATTCTAGAAAAACATCTACTTCTGCTTCATTGACTACATAAAAAACTTTGACTGTGTGGATCAGAATTGTGGAATATTCTCAAATTTACCTGTCTCCTGAGAATCCTGTATGCAGGGCAATAGTTAGAACCATACATGGAACAATGGACTGGTTCAAAATTGGGAAAAGAGTATGACAAAGCTGTATATTGTCAGCCTGCTTATTTAACTTACATGTAGAGTACATCATGTAAAATGCCAGGCTGGATTAATCAAAAGCTGGAATCAAGATTTCTGGAAGAAGTATCATAACTTTAGATATATAGATGACACCACTTTAATGGCAGAAAGTGAAGAGGAACTAAAGAGCCTCTTGATGAGGGTGAGAGTGAAAGAGCTGGCTAAAAACTCAACATTCAAAAATTAGATCACAGCATATTGTTCTATCACTTCATGGCAAATAGATGGGGGAAAAGCAGAAACAGTGGTGGATTTTATTTTCTCGAGTTCCAAAATCACTGCAGATGATGACTGCAGCTGTGAAACTGAAATATGCTTGCTCCTTGGATGAAAAGTTATGACAAACCTAGACAGTATATTAAAAAGCAGAGATACCACTTTTGTGGCAATGGTCCATATAGTCAAATCTATGGTTTTTCCAGTAGTTATGTACAGATATGAGAATTGGACTATAAAGAAGGCTGTGTTCAAAGAAATTGATGCTTTTGAACTATGGTGCTGGAGAAGACTCCTGAGAGTCACTTGGACTGACAGGAGATCAAACCAGTCAATCCTAAAGAAAATTGACCATGAATATTCACTGGAAGGACTGATGCTCAAGAAGAAGCTCCAATACTTTGGCCAGTTGATGCAAAGAGCTGATTCATATGCAAAGACCCTGATGCTGGGAAAGATTGGGGCAAAAGAAGAAGAGGTTGGCTGAGGAGCCAATGGTTATATAGCATCACTGACTCAATGCAAAAAAAATTTGAGCAAATTCTGGGAGACAGTAAACAATAGAGAAGCTTGTTGTGCTGGCCTCTCTATGCGATTGCAAAGAGTTGGTATTCACTTATTGACTGAACTACAAAAACATGACACATAAAGAACTTAATTTTCTTATTAATTACATTGCAATACAATCTTTAACCTTGTTTTAAGTTTTTGCCATTTATAGACAAAATGAATTGTTTTACTTTGAAACAATTATAAATACATTTCATTTTTAGAAAAATTCATGCAAAGGACTCTGACACCATAAAATGCAGGTTACTAATAAATTTTATATCATATCATTGAACTAGGTAAAAATTGCAGAAATCTAATGAAGAAACTTATAGCTTTATAACCAGCTAACAAATGATTAAGATCAAGAATTAATTACATGGGAATGAATGAACTGATAAGAATGATTATAATTTTAATGACATTTTTAATTGAAATATTGTTCTTTTACATTTTGCTTTTCCTGATTTATGGAAACACATTCTCTAAAACAGTGATTTGATAAGTAAACTTTTGCAAACACAGATTAAATGTTTATATTCATCCCTACTTTACCATCCAGAATTTGGAAATTCTTAGTATTATTTTCATGACAATATAGTTATCTATATAAGTTCAATAAGAATCTCAGTTCAGTTCAGTCACTCAGTCGTGTCTGACTGTTTGCAACCCCATGGATTGCAGCATGGCAGGCTTCCCTGTCCTTCTCCAACTCCTTCAGCTTGATCAAACTCATGTCCATCCAGTTGGTGATGCCATCCAGTCATCTCTTCCTCTGTCATCCCTTTCTCCTCCTTCCTTCAATCTTTCCCAGCATCAGGGTCTTTTCCAAGGAACCTTCAGGTGGTCATCAGGCATCAGGTGGCCAAAGTATTGGAGTCCTTCCAATGAATATTCAGGATTGATTTCCTTCAGGATATACTGGTTTGATCTCTTTGAAGTCCAAGGGACTCTCAAGAGTCTTCTCCAGCACAAAAGTTCTAGATTTCTTCTAGAGTGTTTTTAGTTTCAGTAATTGTGTTGTCTCTGTGTGTTTATTCTTTATTTCTTCTAGGTATCTGTTAGTTAATCTTGAATTTTCTTCATTTTGTTTTCAAGGATTTTAATCATCTTTACTATCATTATTCTGAATTCTTTTTCAGGGAGTTTGCCTATTTCCTCTTCATTTATTTGGACTTCTGTGCTTCTTGTTTGTTCCTTCATTTGTGTAGTATTTCTCTGCCCTTTCAAATTTTTTTTTTTAACTTATTGTGTTTGAGGTTTCCTTTTCCCAGGCTTCAAGACTGAATTATTTCTTCCTTTTGGTTTCTGCCCTCCTAAGGTTGGTCCAGTTGTTTGTGTAAGCTTCATATAGGGTGAGATTTATGCTGAGTTTCCATTTGACTGGTTTGATCTCCTTGTTGTCCAAAAAATTCTCAAGAGTCTTTTCCAATACCACAGTTCAAAGGCAACAATTCTTTGACACTCAACCTTCTTTATGGTCCAACTCTCACATCTGTACTTGACTATTGGAAAAACCATAGCTTTGACTAGACAGAACTTCATTAAAAAGTGATATCTTTGCTTTTTAATATGCTGTCTAGGTTCATCATATTTTTCCTTCCAAGGAGCAAGTGTCTTTTAATTTCATGATTGCAGTCACTATCTGCAATGATTTTGGAGCCCAAGAAAATAAAATCTAACACTGTTTCTCCTTTTCCCCATCTATCTGCCATGAAATGATGGAACTAGATGCCATAATCTTCTTTTGTTGAATGTTGTGTTTTAAGCCAGTTTTTTCACTTTGTTTTTTCACCCTCTTCAAGAGACTATTTGGTTCCTCTTGCTTTCTGCCATTAATGTGGTGTCATCTGTATATCTGAGGTTTTGATATATCTCCAGACAATCTTGATTCCAGCTTGTGATTCATCTAGCCCAGCATTTTGCATGATATACTCTGCATAAAGTTAAATAAATTAGGTGAGCATATACATCTTTGATGTACTCCTTTCCTGATTTGGAACCAGTCCTTTGCTGCATGTCTGGTTCTAACTGTTGCTTCTTGGTCTGCATTTTAGTATTAAATGCCTTTCTGATATTAGGTTTAAATGTTGGTGTTTTTTTTTTTAAATTTTGTTATCTGCAAATGAAACTGATCCTGATTTTTTCTAGTTTTCTTTGATATGTGGCTATTAATCTCCAAACTAGTGTTTCCAGTTTTCATTTCAACCTTTTAATTTGGAATCATTGAGAATTAAAACTGTCCTTTAACTAAATGCTTGATGACGTCATGAGAGACATTTCAAATGTCAAAATAGGGTTCAACCCTGACATCTAAATATCTTTAGCTGGACTCTCCTCTGGATTTGGTGACTTTATTGTGATCCAGGTTGCAATTACTTAAGCTAATTATGGTTTTAATTTCTACTCTCTGTTGTTTTTAAACTGGTCAAACTTTGTATCACTTGTTACTATACTGCTGCTACAGGATGACATCCTCCACAAGAAGAATCATAGTTTGATGTCTGGAGATGATTGACTACCATTAAATAATCCCTCCTAATGTAGATCAATACATTTCTGCCATTTTAGATACTGCCTAAGACTCATTTCCAAATGATTCCTTGTTGTTCCAATGTTAACATAAACTCTCTGAAAGTGTATTTCTCTCCCAGCCACTTCTTTTTCCCCTCCTTGGGACATGACTCTAAGAATGAGACTTCCCAGTGCCAAGGGAGTTGATACTGGTGCCAAATAACACAATGGTTGATCATCAGTGCTTTCTAAAGAAAGATCTTAATCAAAAGGGAAAAATATAAAAGAAAAATCAAAAAGAAGTCAGTATTGTTGAGAGAGTTTTCTAAAATTAAGCCAAGAGAGCCATTAAGGGAGTGTAATTTTGCACGTTTCAGCCTGGATGGAATCTGACCTTTTGACCTAATGAAGTTATTTAGAACATCTGCCAGAAACTAGTGACAGCTCATCTCCTTATTGAACCCCTACCCTGAAATAACTCATGTTTCCTTAAGGACAAGTATTTTCCAACTCACATCAGGGTCAATCACAATTGTTGCTGGGCAAGTTTTAATAATCTCATGGTGTTCTGTCTTTATAAACCCCTGACTCTTTCTCCTCCTGAAAACACTGGGGTTACCCACATCTGTGTCTCCTGAATTCCTATTATTAATAACCCAGATACACTTCTTTCTTATTTGCATTATTTTCTCCTATATTATTTTGCTGTTGTTGACACGTATCAGAATGTAAAATGGATTTTTTAATAGTGGATTCTGGTCTAGGTGCGAAACCCAGTACTCTCTAAATCTTACCCTATTAAATTTTCTGAATTTTTATGATTTTATTTTCATGTATAAAACTGGGTTTTTTAAAAGAATAATTTTATTTATATCTGTTACAGAAATTATGCATATATTTATGTTTTTTCCTAAATAATTCATCAAGATCTATCCATAGTTTCATTTACCTTATTTCAAAGCTGACATGGTTAGACTGAACATTATCTTCTGACTATCATATTTCGCCAATATTTACCTTTTTTTATTACCATCCTGAGTTTTCCCAATTACAGAATAATTAATTTCTTATTATTTCTTATTTTGTTACCATTATTTCCTCTTTCAGTGAAATCTATACCGTTCCAGACATGCTTTCTCTTGTGTTTAAATTTATCTTCTCTGTCTAATTTTAAGGTTACAAAATTTGTGTGCTGTACATGTTTTTAAACCCAAAAATAACACACAGTGTGCTGATCAGAAGTGCACAAGCAGCACATGTCAATATAGCTTTAAAATCTGTCATAACTTATAAGCTGTATGAACATGAAAGGTTAATTTTTCTGTGCTTCATTTCTCTCATCTGTGAAATGGAGCTGATAACAGTAAATTTCACAATAATAAAGAAATTAATGAGTTATTAGATGTAGATCAGTTAGTGTAGTGTCTAGAACACAGTAATCACTTGGGTTTTACCTATGATTAGAATTTATTGCAGTGATATTTTTTTTTTTCCCTTGAGGGAACCACATAAAGTAATTCTGCAGCAATAAAAACTGAGTTTGTGATGACCTACTTAGTTTGTCCATGTTAAACATTTGCCAAGAAAACATCTGGAGATCAGCTGGGATCTCAATAAAAGAAATTAAATGACAGCAGGCAGTAGAATGGAGAATGCAATGGCACCCCCACTTCAGTACTCTTGCCTGGAAATTCCCATGGATAGAGGAGCCTGGTAGGCTGCAGTCCATGGGGTCGCTAAGAGTCGGACATGACTGAGCAACTTCGATTTCACTTTTCACTTTCATGCATTGGAGAAGGAAATGGCAACCCACTTCAGTGTTCTTGCCTGAAGAATCCCAGGGATGGGGGGAGCCTGGTGGGCTGCCGTCTATGGGGTCGCACAGGGTCGGACACGACTGAAGCAACTTAGCAGCAGCAGCAGCAGCAGGCAGTAGAAATCCACTATTATATACAAATAGGAAATCATCCAATGATAATTTGATATAAGCATTAAAAGCAAAACAAAAATCAATAATTATAGTCTTGAATTGAGAGAAAAACTTTAGATTATTGGTAAAACTGCTATTTTCTTGGATTGGAGGATATTATATTAAAAGCACTTTCCCAAATATATTTAATGGAATTCAAACTGACATCCACACTTTTTAAACACAAAATTTGTATAAAATAATGAAAAAGTGAAAGAGCTGATAATTATTTTTAAGTGGGAATAACATAAGAACAGCTGATATAACTATATAAACATATTGCTTGAATAATTAAATAATAATATATTTAAATCACAATAAATAAACTTAATGGTCTTAATCATGGATGTATCATTGAAATAGAAGAAATAGTCCTGAAACTTTATGAAGCCTACATAAATCCTTAACAAAATAATTGAGACAACACAATTTGAAGGAGATTAAATTGTATTTTCATAAACAATGTGGTAAAATTGGCTAGTTACTCCAGAGAAAATTTCAGAATATTTCTCTGTAGTAAGCAAACTGTAGGCAAAATAAAGAAATCAAAATAAAATAGCAATAACTGTTTGAATTAAAAGAACATATTTATATTTATTTGATTTTCATATAGAGGGCCATTAAACAAAAGTCTAAATATGTTGAATTATTCATAAGGAAATGATTGAAAGATTTGAATGTATAAAGATAGCCAGCCTAAAGATATTATTTAAAACCACAAAGAGACACCACTACACATTCTTGAAGTGGTTAAAGATACAGAGCAACTGTTCTCTTACATCCTGCCAAGAAAGGATAATTGACACAGCTCCTTTGGAAAATATTTTAACATTAGCCACTGAAGTTGAAGATACATAATCCTTAAGACAGAACAGTTCTAATGAAGAGCTCCAAGGGAAAATTTGGGATGAGGAACTCAAGTCATTGGCATGATTTTTCATAACAATTTTATCCTTGATAACTGCATATAGCAATGTATATGAATCTAAAAAAGTAATGTTAAATGAAATCAGCCAACACAGGAGAAAGTACTTTATGTATGATGTCCCATAATAGCTGATAAAAATGCATGGTATTGGAAGTGAAATTAATGAGGAGGAATAAAAGGGTCATGCTTGTCTGGGGACACAAGAGATTTCTAAGATGCTGGCAAAGTTCAGTTCTTCAACTGGTTGTTTTGTAGGCATTATTATTATTATTATTTAATTATTATTCACAGATCTGTTCCTTTGGTTGCATTCACTCTTGTGCAAGGAATCAAAGAAGCTATGAAAGTGTGCTTCTCAGATTTTCAACAGAAAACCACACTGTAAAGAATGTAATTAATTGATTGCCTTTGGATTTCCTGCAGCATTCAACTGAGACCACACAGTGCCCAAGTTGCCGCTAGCCAATGTATCCACAGTGGGATACAAGAACCTGTCCATTTCTACCCAACTAAGGATTCCTGAAGTGGACATTACTTGCTCTGGGGCTTCCCAGCAGCCCACCCAAGATTTCCTCAGAACTACCTGGCCATCTGAGACTCTCAATACATTATCTTTGATTTTTTTCTTTCTTTCTTCTGTCTTAAGTCTCAGGCCTACATCATGACTTAAGGCATATCTCTGCTTATTCTTTTTTTTCTCTCTTTCATTTATTAATCTTACTTTTAAAAAATATTTATTTTAAAAAGTGAAGTGAAAGTCTTAGCCACCCAGTCATGTCTGACTCTTTTGTGACCTCATGGATTGTACCCCTTTAGGATCCTCTGTCTGTGGAATTCTCCAGGCAAGAATACTGGAGTGAGTAACCATTTCAGGAGATCTTCTCAAACCAGGGATCGAACATGGGTATTGAGCATTGCAGGCAGATCCCTTACCATCCGAGCCACCAGAATATTGTAAACCAATTTTTTTAATTGGGGTATGATTGATTTGCAATGTTGTGTTAATTTCAGGTGTACTGCAAAGTGGATCAGTTATACACAGTCATATATGCACTCTTTTGAAGATTCTTTTTCTAGAGGATAAGAGTGGAATAAATTGGGAGATTGGGATTGACATATAATAAATAAAACAGGGAACCTTCTGTTCATTCTTGCTTCTTCTCCCTTAGACTTTTTTATAAACACCTCTCTGATAAATCTCTTTCACTTCTTATTTCATCTTGGAGTTTGCTTCCTGGAAGATGTGCATTAACACTGTTGGAAGCAAAAGTGATCAGACAGACTATAAGGAATTTTTTGTCAAATGAATAGCTCATCTTCCAGCTTGAAAGTTTGGAAACATTTTTCCCAGTTCTATAAAATATGCTGAAATATACCTTCGGAAAATATTTCCAGGGACAGAGAACTCCCTGTCTGATATAGTGATCTAGTTATTTTGAAGGTGTGGAAGGAACAAGTTGCCTTAATATCTTGCAGAAGAATAATGAAGAACTGAGGACAGTTGAATCCTTAATGACAAAATGTGAGATCCAGAGAGCATCACTGAGGCTTTACAAAGAGTCATAGTGTTGTAGAATTCCAGGGAATATTGAATGCCTAGGCAAGACTGATCTCTTCTGCTTTAAGTCTAACACCCAGGTTGGAAAAAAAATCTTAGGTTATAATAGGCCCCATAGAATCATAAAGGCTTATCTGGTGGCTCAAATGGGAAAGAATCCACCTGCAATGTAGGAGACCCAGGTTCCATCCCTGAACTGGGAAGATCACATGGTGAAGGGAATGGCTTCTCACTAAAATATTCCTGCCTGGAGAATCCCATGGATGGAGAAGTCTGGTGGGCTACAGTCTACGTGATCACTAAGAGGGGAACATGACTGAGTGACTAACACAAACACACATAGGAGTATAAGCATAGAGAGGGCAACAGGAAAAGACTCTTTTGAATAGATACAACATTGAATTTGTTCTTTAAAATTGCATACAATTTCAATTGTCTACAAATATAAAAATTAAAAATAATTAGGCCTCAAGGAAATGAATAAGCAAAGGTGAAAAGTCAACACACATCTAAGGAAAGGTTGAAGCATCTATTTTGACAAATGTTGCATAGCAGGTGAGAAAGCTAAAAATGCAGTCGGGGAAACTTACTTGGCAATCCAATGGTTAAGAGTCTATGGTTCCTTTAATCCCTGGTCAGGAAACTAGGATCGTGAGTGCCCTGTGGCATGACCAAAATACAAATAATAATGTAATAAAAATTTTTAAAACTTCAGAGAATTCTCTGACCTACAAGATGCTAAGGCACAAAGCATAAAAATAGGAGCCTTTGAAGTTATTTTGCAATCATGAATATAATGCCAAATATGACCAAGAATAGCAGTAGCCCTGTTTATATTTTCCCTCCAATCAATATTTAATAAAAAAGTGGGATAGGTGCTCAGTTCTTATACCCCATAGGAGAAATATACTTCCTAAAGATATAAAATGGGAACAATTTAAAAACACTGGTGTTTGAATTAAGTGGAGAGACATGTTCCTTGTTAGCTTAAGGTGAAAATGTATGCTTTTAGATTAAAGAATCTGATGACACTGGGACAGCAATTTGCCTCTGGTGTTTTGGTCTTGTATATACTTTAGATATCTTTGTCTGTTAATTAATGACACATGAAACACATCTATGATCATATGACAAACAAATCCTCAGGTATCTTTTTTTGTTTCTCCTTCTACAATCAGCTGTCCTTAGCTTCTGTACTATGTTTAGTGTAATTCTTGACTGGTCTACTGAAGATGTATTTACCTGGCTAGTTGACATAAAGAGGTGGAAAAGTACAAAGAGCATGATTAAATGGTCTTGTGAACTGTTTGTCACTGTATGATTCTAGCCGTGTCACGGAGAGATATGTGGAGTTTTCTTTTCTTTTCTTTTCTTTTTTTTTAAGAAAACCAAACCAAACCAAACATTTTGCTTCATTGAGGAGCTTTCCATCTAACCATTCAAGAAAGCCAATTTTCTGAAAGGCAAATGAACAAATACCTAGGAATATATTATAGAAATGGAAGGTTAGACAAGTGCATTTTTATTTTTAGGGAACCAACTAAACAGTTTTTTAAAAAAGGAAAAGCCCATAAAAGGTTGGATGCATTACGTTTATCCCTGAGATATAGTGTATTTCAGGCTAATTTAATTTAAGGTAAAATTTCAGGACTACATAAAGCCTTTGAGATTATAGTAATAAAGGAACACTCCTAAAATTGTTTTATAAATTTAGTATAATCTTGATACCCAAGTCAGAAAGAAAAAAATGTAGGTCAATCTCACTTCTGAAAAATAATTAAATATTCCACACATAAAAAAAAAATTAACAATATTAACATAAAAATCCTCATCCTAGTCAATTTCACTCTAACCTAGAAATTCAAGGATAGCTTTGTAGACAAGACTTGTGTGTCTTTATGTTAGTCACCTAGTTGTGTTTGACTCTTTGCAACCCCATGAACTGTAGCCCACCAGGCTTCTCTGTCCATGGAATTCTCCAGGCAAGAATACTGGAGTAGGTAACCATTCGTTTCTCCAGGGGATTTTCTCAATCCAGGAATTGAACTTGTGTCTCCTGCATTGCAGACAGATTCTTTACAGTCTGACCCAAAAGGGAAGCCCAGACAAATTATACACCTACCAAATATCTATTCTTTTCTTCTTGCTTGCTAATAAAAACTGTATTTACCCTGTAAGTAATTTCTCCTTTAAATTTCACTTTCATACCTTTGCAAAGATGCCATTTGACACAGTTGTATCCAATGAAATACTATTAAATCTACCAGAACATTTGAGTGGAATACTTTTCTTTTGCCCTCAACAAAACTGACAGCAATTTAAAGTCACCTTTTTCCATCTCTTTATTTATTGAACGATGACATGATGTCTGAGGCTCTAGTAGCTACCCTGGAACTATTAGGTAAAATTATGACAATGAAATACAATAAGCCAAGAATGGCACAGTGAAAAGATGATACAAGTCTGGATCCCAGACTCCATGTTTAAGTAATGAATTATTAATTTTTTCTGCTAGCCATCTCTTCACTTATGTGGGCAAAAATTTGCTTATATTGTTGTTAGTTTAGTTTTGTGATTATTTGCAAATGATAGCACTCAACTGATATATCTTTAACATAAATAAATGTTATTCACCACGTTAATAGACCTAATCATTGAAACACAGGTGGTCATTTCAATAGATGCAGGAAAGAAGTTTTTTTTTAAAAACACATTTTTATAATAAAATAAATACAAAGTAGAACTCAAATGAAACTTTTTAAATCTTGAAGCAAGCATAATTAGTGGCAGACTATTTGAGGCATTAGCTTTTAACTCATTTGTTTAAAATAGATTTAAGCAAAACATAATACATACAGCAAGCCTGGACTATGCCAAATTTATAACCTTAATTTATAAACATTAATGGGTGCTGAATGGGATATTTACCATTTTCCTCAACGTTTTGGCTCTGAAGGTCCCAAAAGAACAAGAATATTAGAGAAGCTTAGTCAGTTCAGTCACTCAGTTTTGTCCAATTCTATGTGACCCAATGGACTGCAGCACACCAGGCTTCGCTGTTCATCACAAATGCCTGAAGCTTGCTCAAACTCATGTCCATCAAGTCAGTGATGTCATCCAACCATCTCATCCTCTGTCGTCCCCTTCTTCTCCTGCCCTCAATCTTTCCCAGCATCAGGGTCTTTTCAAATGAGTCTGTTCTTCACCTCAGGTGGCCAAAGTATTGGAGTTTCAGCTTCAGCATCAGTCCTTCCAATGAATATTCAGGATTGATTTCCTTTAGGATGGACTGGTTGGATCTCCTTGCAGTCCAAGGGGCTCTCAAGAGTTTTCACATAGTTCAAAAACATGAATTCTTCAGCGCTCAGCTTTCTTTATAATCCAGCTCTTACATCCATGCATGATTACTGGAAAAACCATAGTTTTGAAAAGCTCATCGATATTCTAAAGAGATGTACAGCTAGCCACTAATACGCAGAACTTAAACACCTTGACTTAAGTTGATTAAAAAGCAACATAACACCTTCCCTCATCCCATAGAAGATAGTTCTAGATTATATATGAACATAAGTATTTATTCTTAGTTCTCTGTCAGCTCAAGGTGGAAGATTTTCTGGAACTTCCTGGAAGTGACAGGAAGTTGCCTACGTTCCCAGTGATAGTTGTGGCAAGCAGCAGTACCCTGTTACACAACAATATGGTCATTCACTTAACTTGTTCAGTGCACAGCTAATCACATAAACTATAAAGTAAATGCACTCTGGCAAGAACCCATGCCTTTCTTCTGGGTCAAGCAAATGCCACGACATATAACTACCATCATTTGATGTGATCTCACCAGTGAGGGCTGGCTGCCTGAGCTGCCTGTCTAGAGAGAGATTTCCAAAGGTCAAAACTAAAGGTGAGTTACCAGAGGTCACCAGAGAGTGAATATTAGGCAGTTACAGTATATGCATATTCACAGGGAAAATTTTGTAGAATCTATTAACACTGCCCTTGGAAGACAGAGCATTTGGGTGCTTGCTGCATTTGTAGGCATTGACAATGAAAGAAAATTTGCAAATAATCCAACTTAGATGTAAAGGATTTTGCCCTCTTCCTCTGACATTCTCTTTTTCTTTCAATTTGCAAGGATCCAGAATATCAAAGGAGGAGAAGACAACAAAACTGACAAACAAAACCCAGGGTTTTCACACTTCCTCCAGTGTGAGTTCACTAGCTAAGGATTAGACTTCAACTACAGGAGAGAGAGGATGCCTTGAGTTAGCTATGCTTGATGTTTTGGTTTAGATTTGAAATTTAAATCCCTGAAGAAAATTGAAATTATAAAAAAAAATTATATTTGCAACTGAATGTGACCTTAAACACGGAAACTCTCCTGTGTTCTTCTCATCCAGGGACTGAGAAAAGAGATTTAATATAAAACCACAAAAATTAGGGGCTTCCTCGGTGGCTCAGTGGTAAAGAATCCACCTGCAATGCAGAAGAATCGATTTGATTTCTGGGTCAGAAGGATCCCCTGGAGAAGGAAATGGTAACACTCTTCAGTATTCTTGCCTAGGAAATCCCATGGATAGAGAAGTCTGGCAAGCTACAGTCCATAGGGTCTCATAGAGTTGGATACTAGAATGAGAATGCATGGGGATTAATTAAGGGAGAAAAAAGTAAAGCAAGTTTTGTTTGCATTGCGTTGAGTTTAGAAATTTCAAAATCTGGTCAAATTTTAAGAAACTCCAAATATTTTTAGAGATTCTAAGCATTTTAACATGCTCATCTGTTTTGATGTGAATAAATAATGTTAGATTCAATTTGTAAGTACTGTCAGAAAGAAACTATGATATAATTTCATTACAGTCATAATCAGGATGAGAGATAAAACAGTACATGTTTGTGTGAGTCCTTGTTCATTTTTCTGTCTTTAAGTCTTCTAAATATCTTTGACCAGCCTTTTATTCTGTCTGGTCTCTTATCTCATGTCCTCCACTTGAATTAAAGGATTAAATCTTTACTTTGGGTCAAGACTTGGTGAATTAAACCATCTATATTCACCCTAAAATTTATTGGTATCGTGAGTGAGTGTGGGAGATACTGGATACTAGTAATAAGCATATGTCAGGTGATTGAAATTTTCTTTCATATCTCACCTCTTTAATCCTGTAAGATTAGAAATTTGAAGTTCAGACCTGGACTGGATGGACAGAGCAGACATTAAAGGAATTTTCTGTCTCTCATATGTACTTATGTGTTCCAGAGGAACAAAAATTTCTGACCTTTATAGCAATGTAGATTTTAGGAGCATTATGATTAAATAAGCAAGGTAGGCAGAGCTTTGTGAAGCCCACCACTGAGGGTGAGATCCCAAAGTTGAAAGCAATGTCTGCTATTTTCAGAGTAAGGAAGACAGTAAAGAGAAGGAAGACAGTAAAGAGAAGGAAGAAGGAGACAAAAGAGGAGGAAAGAAGTGAGTGTAGGTGAAGGAGACCACAGACTGACATTTTTGTCATTTTAATCAAATGTTTATGAATGATGTGACAGAGTTTCTACTGTAAAATCATGTTTCTTTCCAGATTCTGAGAATAACATATTCAACTGAAAAGGTTTAAAGGCATAATGAAATATTAATCCAGAATCCATCCAGTTTTATAAAATATTTTTTACTTTCTTTATCTTACTTCTAAATTTCACCCATCTGGTCAAATATGAAATCAGAATAAGGGAATTACTGTTATTTATGAGGTTTATTTTGGATGCTTTCTGAGTTTTCATCTCATTTAGATCTTTCTATATCAGATTACCTCTGAGAAAATCCTGTAGTGCTGTGGTGAAAACTGCAAAGACCCCTGTAAGTGGGAGAAATGTGTATTAGCAAAGTGCCAAGAACAAAGCTTATGATGTTTAGATTATGACTGTATAACAACTTAGTCCCACTCATATACAGTGGCTGTCCAGATTTATGAGCTAAAATGTTTACATGAGATATCAGCTCTTCCCTGGTTGGTTTTTATTCCTGGATATTTGCAGGGTTCCCATTTTCTAATACATTTAGATAAAACAACCCCCATCAGGACATCTGGCATTGTCTTTTAAGTATCACTTTACTTAGTCTTTGCCAGTTTGTTTTTCTTTTTAACTTGTTCAGTTCAGGAATGCCTTGAAGCAATTATGGCCATCTCTTTGTGGTGTTCCTCCACTATGAAAAATAATGCAGAACAGAATAAAAACCCTTCTATTGCACACCAAAAATTGTATTATTAAAAACAGACAAATAACCAATTAAAGAAATAATCTTATTATATATTAATATTTAGCATTAATTTCAAAAGATAAATGAATGTATTCATGGTAATTATCTTGAATATATGAAAGTCCTCTGATAACAACAAAAAATTCACTCAATACAAATGTTGTTGCCATTTTAAATTGTTTAAAATGACAAACTCATGGTTGAAATGAACATCATATATTTTGCCTCTTTGAATAATTTTATTTTATTAATCTTCATGCTACTTTATATTTAGAAGTTGTTCAGTAGACTGGTGGATGATAATGTCATTTGTCTTGTTTCTGATAAAGATTTAATAATTAGTGTGATTTACTCATATTAAAGAGTACTTTACTTTCATCATCCATTGCTGTTGTTTCAATATTGTTACTCTGTCACTCAGTTGTGTTCAGCTCTTTGTGATCCCATGGACTGCAGCACACCAGGCTTCCCTATCCTTCACTATCTCCCAGAGTTTGAACAAACTCATGTCCATTGAATTGGACACCATTCATCCATCTCATCCTCTGCTGTCCCCTTCTCCTCCCACCTTCAATCTTTCCCAACATCAGGGTCTTTCCCAATGAGTCCGCAGTTCGCATCAGGTGGCCAAAGGACTGGAGCTTCAGCTTCAGCATGAGTCCTTCCAATGGATATTCAGGGTTGATTTCCTTTAGGATTAGCTGATTTGATCTCCTTGTTGCCCAAGGGACTCTCACAAGTCTTCCCTAGCACCACAATGTGAAAGCATCAGTTTTTCAGTAATCAACCTTCTTTATGGTCCAACTCTCACATCAATACATGGCTACTGGAAAAACTGTAGTTTCAATTAGATGGACCTTTGTTAGCAAAGTGATGTCTCTGCTTTTTAATATGCTGTCTAGGTTGGTGATAGCTTTTCTTCCAAGGAGTAAGCATCTTTTAATTCCATGGCTTCAGTCACCATTTGGAGTGATTTTGGAGACCCCCAAAATAAAGTCTGTCACTGTTGCCATTTTTTTCCCTATCTATTCACTGTGAAGTGATGGGACTAGATACTATGACCTTTGTGTTTTGAATGTTGAGTTTTAAACTTGCTTAAGTTTTAAGCCAGGCTCCAATAAAAATGTAACATTTTAGAATGGTGATACACTACAGTGATTTAACATTATATAAGAGAAAAGACAAATATTTGTTTTTTCCTAGCCTACTTTGTTTGCAACATTCATACTAAAAAATCTCCTTGGCTTCTATGGGGAAACATCCCATATTTAACAGCTGTCTTCTTTAGGTCATAAAGTAAAACAGAAAATTCTTGCTGTGTCCCTAGTGTAAAGAAAATCTGATTATAAATCAAACTACACTGAAATATCTGCTATATTTGGATATTAGAACATTTACCAAATGTATGATTATTTTAACTGTGTATGTTAAGTCAAATCTCAACAAGTAAAGCTTCATAATATCAAAAATCCTGGCTTTAAGCCTTGTCTAGCTATAGGGCACATATTTATTAGATTAAAAAAAAATGTAATCAAGTGTCATTGAGCTTGCTAACTATAATAAAAATAATATCACCAATCACAAAGCAGACATTAACACTTAAGCCCTGTTTAATACCTTAGTAATACCGGAGGTCATTGAGAGAAATGTCCTCCTTTTAATAATGTGGAAACATCTGAAAAGTCCATAATATGCATATTATCTGTGATCTCAATCTTGAAGTTAAAATGTCCACCGTGTTCACATGTCATGGGAAAGATTTTAGAAACATCAAAAACTTCAAGATTTCTGTGGGAGATAGAGAACAAAAGAACACATATGTCTTTGTCCAAGACCAATTCTATTCTTTTATGGATGGCTGTTCTCTATGTCAACCACCAATTTGACAATGAGAAGAATTATGAAGGTAAAGTATCCGTCTTGCCAGTCAAACAAACTGAATCAACCTTTTAGATGATTGAAGTAACACATTTAAATATTATAGCATTCACGACTCTAAATTCAATGAACAACATTGCCATCCCTTCTATGTTCACAAAACAGTGAGATTACAAAGTATCAATGACATACTGTGAAAAATTCTTACCTGCCTCCTGAGAAATCTGTATTCAGGTCAAGAATCTAGTTAGAACTGGACATGGAACAACGGACTGGTTCCAAATTGGGAAAGGAGTACGTCAAGGCTGTATATTGTCACCCTACTTGTTTAAATAGTATGCAGAGTACACCATGCAAAATGCCAGGCTGCATGAAGCACAAGCTAGAATCATGATGCTGGGGGAAATGTCAATAACCTCAGATAAGCAGATGACACCACCCTTATGGCAGAAAGCAAAGAGGAACTTAAAAGCCTTACAGTGAAAGAGGAGAGTGAAAAAGCTGGCTTAAAATTCAACATTCAGAAAACTAGGATCATAGCATCTGGTCCCATCACTTCATGGCAAATAGATGGGGAAACAATGGAAACAGTGACAGACTTTATTATCTTGAGTTCCAAAATTACAGCAAATGATGACTGAAGCCATGAAATTAAAAGATGCTTACTCCTTGGAAGAAAAGCTATGACTGGCCTAGACAACATATTTAAAAGCAGAGACATCAATTTGTCAACTAAGGTCCATACATGGATCCAGATCCTCTGGAGAAGGAAACGGAAACCCACTCCAGAATTCTTGCCTGGGAAATCCCATGGATGGAGAAGTGTGGTAGGCTATAGTCCATGTGGTTGCAAAGATTCAGACACTACTGAGCTACTTCACTTTTCCCTTTATGTATGGATGTGAGAGTTGGACTATAAAGAAAGCTGAGTGCTGAGGAACTGATGCTTTTGAACTGTGGTATTGGAAAAAAATTTGAGAGTCCCTTGGACTGCAAGGAGATCCAACCAGTCAATAAAGGAAATCAGTCCTGAATGTTCATTGGAAGGACTGAAACTGAAACTGAAACTACAATACTTTGGCCACCAGATGTGAAGGACTGACTCATTGGAAAAGACCCTGATCCTCGGAAAGATCAAAGGTGGGAGAAGAAGGGGGAGACAGAGGATGAGATGGTTGGATGGCATTATCGACATGATGGACATGAGTTTGAGCAAGCTCCAGGAGTTGGTGATGGACAGCGAAGCCTTGGCATGCTGCAGTCCATGGGGTCACAAAGAGTCAGACAAGACTGAGTGACTGAACTGAATGAGATACTAACTTTCCTTATACCAATAATTTTTCAGCCTAATTCCATGGATAGGACTCAAGGTGTTTCTGAACTCTTGAAAGCTGGAAAAATTTTGATGGGATGAACTTGTGTATATTTTGTTAGTGGAGGTAGAGAAATTGGTTTGATCTGTATTCTCAACCAGAATCTTAAATGGATTTTGACCAATCAAAAGCAAAAAATTACTGCTGTGTCCTATCCTATTCTGTTAGTTGGCTGCTTTCTATTCTTGTACTTTCCCCCCTACCTTCCTAGTGCAGTTTCTTGTGCATTAGGCATATATTCTGAACGTTTGAAATGAAAAGTCCAGTTTTAATTGTTTTAATTGTAATCTCAGTTCAGTTCAGTCACTCAGTCATGTCCGACTCTTGGCGACCCATGAATCACAGCACACCAGGCCTCCCTGTCCATCACCATCTCCCAGACTTCACTCAGACTCACATCCATCAAGTCTGTGATGCCATCCAGCCATCTCATCCTCTGTTGTCCCCTTCTCCTCCTGCCCCCAATCCCTCCCAGCATCAGAATCTTTTCCAATGAGTCAACTCTTCACATGAGGTGACCAAAGTACTGGAATTTCAGCTTCAGCATCATTCCTTCCGAAGAAACCCCAGGGCTGATCTCCTTCAAAATGGATTGGTTGGATCTCCTTGCAGTCCAAGGGACTCTCAAGAGTCTTCTCCAAAACCACAGTTCAAAAGCATCATTCTTCGGTGCTCAGCCTTCCGCACAGTCCAAGTCTCACATCCATACATGACTACTGGAAAAACCATAGCCTTGACTAGACGGAACTTAGTCAGCAAAGTAATGTCTCTGCTTTTGAATATGCTGTCTAGGTTGGTAATAACTTTTCTTCCAAGAAGTAAGTGTATTTTAATTTCATGGCTGCAGTCACCATCTGCAGTGATTTTGGAGCCCAGAAAATTGAAGTCTGACACTGTTTCCACTGTTTCCCCATCTATTTCCCATGAAGTGATGGGACCGGATGCCATGATCTTCATTTTCTGAATGTTGAGCTTTAAGCCAACTTTTTCACTCTCCTCTTTCACTTTCATCAAGAGGCTTTTTAGCTCCTCTTCACTTACTGCCATAAAGGTGGTGTCATCTGCATATCTGAGGTTATTGATATTTCTCCTGGCAGTCTTGATTCCAGCTTGTGTTTCTTCCAGTTCAGCATTTCTCATGATGTACTCTGCATAGAAGTTAAATAAGCAGGATGACAATATACAGCCTTGATGTGCTCCTTTTCCTATTTGAAACCAGTCTGGTGTCCCATGTCCAGTTCTAACTGTTGCTTCCTGACCTGCATACATATTTCTCAAGAGGCAGATCAGGTGGTCTGGTATTCCCATCTCTTTCAGAATTTTCCACAGTTTATTGTGATCCACACAGTCAAAGGCTTTGGCATAGTCAAGAAAGCAGAAATCGATGTATTTCAGGAACTCTCTTGCTTTTTCCATGATCCAGTGGATGTTGGCAATTTGATCTCTGGTTCCTCTGCCTTTTCTAAAACCAGCTTGAACATCAGGAAGTTAACGGTTCATGTATTGCTGAAGCCTGGCTTGGAGAATTTTGAGCACTACTTTACTAGCATATGAGATGAGTGCAATTGTGCTGTAGTTTGAGCATTCTTTGGCATTGCCTTTCTTTGGGATTGGAATGAAAACTGACTTTTTCCAGTCCTGTGACCACTGCTGAGTTTTCCAAATTTGCTGGCATATTGAGTGCAGCACTTTCACAGCATCACCTTTCAGGATTTAAAATAGCTCAACTGGAGTTCCATCACCTCCACTAGCTTTTTTCATAGTGATGCTTTCTAAGGCCCACTTGACCTCACATTTCAGAATGTCTGGCTCTAGATGAGTGATCACACGATTGTGATTATCTGGGTTATGAAGATCTTTTTTGTACAGTTCTTCTGTGTATTCTTGCCACCTCTTCTTAATATCTTCTGCTTCTGTTAGGTCCATACCATTTCTGTCCTTTATTGAGCCTATCTTTGCATGAAATGTTCCCTTGGTATCTCTAATTTTCTTGAAGATATCTCTAGTCTTTCCCATTCTGTTCTTTGCTTCTATTTCTTTGCATTGATCGCTGAAGAAGCCTTTCTTATTTCCTCTTGCTTTTCTTTAGAATTCTGCATTCAGATGCTTATATCTTTCCTTTTCTCCTTTGCTTTTCACTTCTCTTCTTTTCACAGCTATTTGTAAGGCCTCCTCAGACAGTCATTTTGCTTTTTTGCATTTAGGTAAGGAGTAGCGGCTGCCCTTTGCTGGAATAGCCATAAAGAGATAACCCATGCCCAAGGTAAGAGACACCCAAGTAAGATGGTAGGTGTTCCTAGAGGGCATCAGAGGGCAGACACACTGAAACCATACTCACAGAAAACTAGTCAATCTAATCACACTAGAACCACAGCCTTGTCTAACTCAATGAAACTAAGTCGTTCCTGTGGGGTAACCCAAGATGGGTGGGTCATGATGGAGAGGTCTGACAGAATGTGGTCCACTGGAGAAGGGAATGGCAAACCACTTCAGTATTCTTGCCTTGAGAACCCCATGAACAGTATGAAAAGGCAAAATAATAGGATACTGAAAGAGAAACTCCCCAGGTCAGTATGTTCCCAATATGTTACTGGAGATCAGTGGAGAAATAGCTCCAGAAAGAATGAAGGGATGGAGCCAAAGCAAAAACAATACTCAGCTGTGGATGTGACTGGTGATAGAAGCAAGGTTCAATGCTGTAAAGAGCAATATTGCATAGGAATCTGGAATGTCAGGTCCATGAATCAAGGCAAATTGGAAGTGGTCACGCAGGAGATGGCAAGAGTGAACATTGACATTCTAAGAATCAGCAAACTAAAATGGACTGGAATGGGTGAATTTAACTCAGATGACCATTATATCTACTACTGTGGGCAGGAATCCCTTAGAAGAAATGGAGTAGCCATCATGGTCAACAAAAGAGTCCGAAATGCAGTACTTGTATGCAACCTCAAAAACGACAGAATGATCTCTGTTCGTTTCCAAGGCAAACCATTCAATATCACAATAATCCAAGTCTATGCCCCAACCAATAATGCTGAAGAAGCTGAAGTTGAACGGTTCTATGAAGACCTACAGGACCTTCTAGAACTAAGACCCAAAAGAGATGTCCTTTTCATTATAGGGGACTGGAATGCAAAAGTAGGAAGTCAAGAAACACCTGGAATAACAGGCAAATTTGGCCTTGGAATGCAGGCAAAGACTAATAGAATAGTAATCTAGATACATCCTAAAACAGTTCTTTAATAGGGCAGCACTTTAAGAAAATATACTTTCATGGAACTTTGTTAAATATGTCTGCAATAGTATACTATTTCTTTCTAAAATAACTTTCTATTTTACATTATATATTTATAAGAAGATTATAATTCCAATAATTTCAATGAGCTCAAAACTCTCTTATCTCAGAGCAAAATCAGACATAATTCACAGGTAAGCTTTTTTTTTATTAAACACTTTAAAAATGAACTGTTTCTCCCCCTTCCCCCTACTCAACATTACCCAAAGTTTCAAGGTGCTGTGATTTCAAATATTCCTATTGTTTGTAAGTACAAAATCCATAAAAGAAAGCTTTATTGAATATAATTTTCAAATTCAGTTGAATGTACCAATATTGCTTTATTATTAATTGCCATTACCCTTTTATAGCTTTATTCTTATTTTTGTCCTCTTTAAACAAAATATTGGGAAAATAAATTAAAACAAATATTTTTAAGGAATTTCTTTTAAACTATGTTCATGGTCAGAGGAGTGGCCAAAATATTCTACTAAGCCTCACATAATTATTACAGAGATTTTTATAATATTATCTTCTTAAAATAATAACTAAAATGCCAATTTTTTTGACTTAAACATTTTTAATTTTTTTTTTAGATAATTTTAGATTTGCAAAAGGGTTACAAAATCCAGTACAAAGAAATCTGATATTCTTGTAATCTTTTTTCCCCTTATGTTAACTTCTTACATGACCTAAACAATTGCTAAAACAAAGAACAAAATTTTGGTACCTTTACAGTGACTAAACTGCAGATTCAGTTCAGTTCAGTTCAGTTCAGTCACTCAGTCGTTCCATTTGTTTTCGACCCCATGAACCGCAGCACGCCAGGCCTCCCTGTCCATCACCAACTCCTGGAGTCCACCCAAAGTCATGTCCATTGAGTCGGTGATGCCATTCAACCATCTCATCCTCTGTCGTCCCCTTCTCCTCCTGGCCTCAATCTTTCCCAGCCTCAGGGTCTTTTCAAATGAGTCAGCTCTTTACATCAGGTGGCCAAAGTATTGGCATTTCAGCTTCAATCTTTTCACTTCAGTCTTTTCAATGAACACCCAGGACTGATCTCCTTTAGGATGGACTGGTTGGATCTCCTTGCTGTCCAAGGGACTCTCAAGAGTCTCCAACACCACAGTTCAGAAGCATCAATTCTTCGGCATTCAGTTTTCTTTATAGTCCAACTCTCACATCCATACATGACCCCTGGATAAACCATAGCCTTGACTAGACAGACCTTTTTTGGTAAAGTAATGTCTCTGTTTTTATTTATTAATTTTATTATAAATTTATTTATTTTAATTGGAGGTTAATTACTTTACATTATTGTATTGGTTTTACCATACATCAACATGAATCTGCCACAGGTGTACATGTGTTCCCCATCCTGAACCCCCCTCCCACCTCCCTCCCCTTACCATTTCTCTGGGTCATCCCAGTGTACCAGTTCCAAGCATCCTGTATCCTGCATCAAACCTGGACTGGTGATTCATTTCATAAATGATATTATACATGTTTCAATGCCATTCTCCCAAATCATCCCACCCTCTCCCTCTCCCACAGAGTTCAAAAGACTGTTCTATACATCTGTGTCTCTTTTGCTGTCTCACATAAAGGGTTATCATTACCATCTTTCTAAATTTCATATATATGTGTTAGTATACTGTATTGGTGTTTTTCTTTCTGGGTTACTTCACTCTGTATAATCGGCTCCAGTTTCATCCACCTCATTAGAACTGATTCAAATGTATTCTTTTTAATGGCTGAGTAATACTCCATTGTGTATATGTACCACTGCTTTCTTATCCATTCATCTGCTGATGGACATCTAGGTTGCTTCCATGTCCTGGCTATTATAAACACTGCTGCGTTGAACGTTGGGGTACATGTGTCTCTTTCAATTCTGGTTTCCTCAGTGTGTATGCCCAGTAGTGGGATTGCTGAGTCATAAGGCAGTTCTATTTCCAGCTTTTTAAGGACTTTCCACACTGTTCTCCATAGTGGCTGTACTAGTTTGCATTCCCACCAACAGTGTAAGAGGGTTCCCTTTTCTCCACACCATCTCTAGGATTTATTGTTTGTAGACTTCTGTATAGCAGCCATTCTGACTGGTGTGAAATATGCTGACTAGGTTGGTCATAATTTTCCTTTCAAAAAGTAAGTGTCTTAATTTCATGGCTGCAATCTCCATCTGTGGTGATTTTGGAGCTCCCTAAATTAAAGTCAGCCGTGGTTTCCACTATTTCTGCATCTATTTGCCATGAATTGATGGGACTGGATGTCATGATCTTAGTTTTCTGAATGTTGAGCTTGAAGCCAACTTTTTCACTCTCCACTTTCACTTTCATCAAGAGACTTTTTAGTTCCTCTTCACTTTCTGTCATAAGGGTGGTGTCATCTGCATATCTGAGGTTATTGATATTTCTCCCGGCAATCTTGATTCTAGCTTGTGCTTCTTCCAGCCCAGCATTTCTCATGATGTACTCTGCATATAAGTTAAATAAGTAGGGTGACAACATACAGCTTTGACGTACTCCTTCTCCTATTGGGAACCAGTCTGTTGTTCCATGTCCAGTTCTAACTGTTGCTTCCTGACCTGCATATAGGTTTCTCATGAGGCAGGTCAGGTGGTCTGGTATTCTCATCTCTTTCAGAATTTTCCACAGCTTATTGTGATACACAGTCAAAGACTTTGTCATAGTCAATAAAGCAGAAACATGTTTTTCTGGAACTCTCTTGCCTTTTCCATGATCCAGCGGATGTTGGCAATTTGATCTCTGGTTCCTCTGCCTTTTCTATAACCACCTTGAACATCTGGAACATCTGGTTGAACGTGAACATCTGTTTCAGGTATTGCTGAAGCCTGGCTTGAAGAATTTTGAGTACTACTTTACTAGCATGTGAGATGTGTATAACTGTGCAGTAGTTTGAGCATTCTTTGACATTGCCTTTCATTGAGATTGGAATGAAAACTTTTCCAGTCCTGCGGCCACTGCTGAGTTTTCCAAATTTGCTGGTGTATTTACTGTGGTACTTTCACAGCATTGTCTTTCAGGATTTGAAATAGTTCAACTGGGATACCATCACCTCCACTAGCTTTGTTCATAGTGATGCTTCCTAAGGCCCACTTGACTTCACATTCCAGGATGGCTGGCTCTAAGTGAGGGATCACACCATCGTGATTATCTTGATCATGAAGATCTTTTTTGCACAGTTCTTCTGTGTATTCTTGCCACCTTTTCTTAATATCTTCTGCTTCTTTTAGGCCCTTACCATTCCTATCCTTTATTGAGTCCATCTTTGCATGAAATGTTCCCTTGGTATCTCTAATTTTCTTGAAGATATCTCTAGTCTTTCCCATTCTATTATTTTTCTCTATTTCTTTCCACTGATCACTGAGGAAGGCTTTCTTATGTCTCCTTGCTATTCTTTAGAACTCTGCATTCAAATGGATATATCTTTCCTTTTCTCCTTTGATTTTTGCTTCCCTTCTTTTCACAGCTATTTGTAAGGCCTCCTCAGACAGCCTTTTTTCTTTTTTTATTTACCAAGTCAGATGGTAGGCACTGAGAGAGGGGATCAGAGGGCAGACAGACTGAAACTACAGTCACAGACAACTAGCCAATCTGATCACATGGACCGCAGACTTGTCTAACTCAATGAAAAGAAGCCATGCCACATTGGGTCATCTAAGACAGACGGGTCATGGTGGGAGGTCTGACAGAATGTGGTCCACTGGAGAAGGGAATGGCACACCACTTCAATATTCTTGCCTTGAGAACCCCATGAACAGTATTAAAAAGCAAAAAGATAGGACCCTGAGAGAGGAACTCCCCATGTCAGTAGGTGCCCAATATGCTACTGGAGATCAGTGGAGAAATAACTCCAGAAACAATGAAAGGATGGAGCCAAAGCAAAAACAACACCCAGTTGTCAACAGGACTGGTGACAGAAGCAAGGTTTGATGTTGTAAATAGCAATATTGCATAGGAACCTGGAATGTTAGGTCCATGAGTCAAGGCAAGCTACAGATTATCTCCCACTAATAACTCATTTTTGTTCTTGACGCCAGTTAGTATTGTATTCATTTATGTCTCCTAAGTGTTTTCAGTCTGTGTCACTCTTTTAGTGTTTCCTTTTCTTTCCTGATCTTGACACACTTTTATTTTTCTCTGACACACTTGATTATTATTGCTCAGTTATTTTATGTCTATCAGTTTACACTTCCCTTATATATCCTCATCATTATACTGAGGTCATGCATTATTGACAAAGATACTATGGAGGAAATATGCCCATCTTTCTGCATCACATCAGTGGGTACATGATGCCAACATGTATTATAGAGATGTTAACTTCAGTTACTTGGTTAAAATGATATTTGCTAAGGTTCTATAATTAAAATCATTATGTGTCCCTTTGTATGTACTAAATATTTAGGGAAAAATTATTTGAATCTATGCAGGTATTTTCTTCTCACTTAAAATTGTGTCCACTAATATCCTTATCCATCGGTAAATGCTGTCTGCAAGAATGATGTTTTAAGAGTGGTTTTCTGTTTTGTCCAATTTTTCCTACATGTACTGTTGAAATTATTTTGTAAGAGACGTTCCTTTTCCTTTATTATTTATGTATTTATTTGATTTTTTTTATCAGCACAGAATCATGTATGATTGCTTTATTCTTTGGACTATTTCTCATTTTGTTGTTGTCATTAATGTTGTTCAACTTGAACAACAGAACTTCTATGCACTTGGTCTTTCAGTTTGGCTCACATGTCATTGTGGCATTATTCCACCTTTTTCTTGTTTTCTTGTTTGCTTCTTTTGAGCCCTTCTTAGAGATATAGCACCATAAGATACTCCAGGATCATTTTATAATTTCCCTACAGTTCAGTTCAGTTCAGTCACTCAGTCATGTCCAACTCTTTGTTACCCCATGAATCACAGCACGCCAGGCCTCCCTGTCCATCACCATCTCCCAGAGTTCACTCAGACTCATGTCCATTGAGTCAGTGATGCCATCCAGCCATCTCAACCTCGGTTGCCCCTTCTCCTCTTGCCCCCAATCCCTCCCAGCATCAGAGTCTTTTCCAATGAGTCAACTGTTCGCATGAGGTGGCCAAAGTACTGGAGCTTCAGCTTCAGCATCATTATTTCCAAAGAAATCCCAGGGCTGATCTCCTTTGGAATGGACTGGTTGGATCTCCTTGCAGTCCAAGGGACTCAAGATTCTTCTCCAACACCACACTTCAAAAGCATCAATTCTTCAGCGCTCAGCCTTCTTCACAGTCCAACTCTCACATCCATACATGACCACAGGAAAAACCATAGCCTTGACTAGACGGACCTTAGTTGGCAAAGAAATGTCTCTGCTTTTGAATATATTATCTAGGTTGGTCATAACTTTTCTTCCAAGGAGTTAGCATCTTTTAATTTCATGGCTGCAGTCACCATCTGCAGTGATTTTGGAGCCCAGAAAATTAAAGTCTGACACTGTTTCCACTGTTCCCCATCTATTTCCCATGAAGTGATGGGACCAGATGCCATGATCTTCATTTTCTGAATGTTGAGCTTTAAGCCAACTTTTTTACTCTCCTCTTTCACTTTCATCAAGAGGCTTTTTAGCTCCTCTTCACTTTCTGCCATATGAGTGGTGTCATCTGCATATCTGAGGTTATTGATATTTCTCCCAGCAGTCTTGATTCTAGCTTGTGCTTCTTCCAGCCCAGCGTTTCTCATGATGTACTCTGAATACAAGTTAAATAAGCAGGGTGACAATATACAGCCTTGATGTACTCCTTTTCCTATTTGAAACCAGTCTGGTGTTCCATGTCCAGTTCTAACTGTTGCTTCCTGACCTGCATACAGATTTCTCAGGAGGCAGGTCAGGTGGTCTGGTATTCCCATCTCTTTCAGAATTTTCCACAGTTTATTGTGATCCACACAGTCAAAGGCTTTGGCATAGTCAAGAAAGCAGAAATCGATATTTTTCTGGAACTCTCTTGCTTTTTCCATGATCCAGTGGATGTTGGCAATTTGATCTCTGGTTCCTCTGCCTTTTCTAAAACCAGTTTGAACATCAGGGAGTTCACGGTTCATGTATTGCTGAAGCCTGGCTTGGAAACTTTTGAGCATTACTTTACTAGCATGTGAGATGAGTGCAATTGTGCAGTAGTTTGAGCATTCTTTGGCATTGCCTTTCTTTGGGATTGGAATGAAAACTGACCCTTTCCAGTCCTGTGACCACTGCTGAGTTGTCCAAATTTGCTGGCATATTGAGTGCAACACTTTCACAGCATCATCTTTCAGGATTTGAAACAGCTCAACTGGAATTCCATCACCTCCACTAGCTTTGTTCATAGTGATTCTTTCTAGGCCCACCTTACTGCGCATTCCAAGATGTCTGGCTCTAGATTAGTGATCACATCATCATGATTATCTGGGTCATGAAGATCTTTTTTATACAGTTCTTCTGTGTATTCTTGCCACCTCTTCTTAATATCTTCTGCTTCTGTTAGGTCCATACCATTTCTGTCCTTTATTGAGCCCATCTTTCCATGAAATTTTCCCCTGGTATCTCTAATTTTCCTGAAGAGATCTCTAGTCTTTCGCATTCTGTTATTTTCCTCTATTTCTTTGCATTGATTGCTGAAGTACACAAGCCCTAAAATCATCCATGTCTCCAGGAAGTTCTAATCCCTTTTGTTAAGAAATGCTATTAGAAATGGCAAACTGGGCGACTAAGTGTGCTCATTGCTAGTTGACTGTCACTGTTTTTGATAGCTCTTAGTGGATACAGACAGGAAATATATGCATGTATGTGAAATACATGCATTTCCATACACATATGCACACACATAATTCATTTCCACACCACATAATTAATTCTAAACTTCCTGCTATTTAATTGATAACTTCTTGATAAACCTGGCTGTAAACAGCATATTTATATTAATAGTCTATTTACTTATTTTTCAACAATTTTATACATATAATGTAACTTAGTTGCTAATCCATTATGAACTAGAATACAGTGCTTCTGTAGTTTATTTTGTCTTTAGTAATGTGACATTCAATCAAAATATTATTTTCCAAAGTTACCCTTTCTTCCCCATCCATTTTAGTGTAGTTATATGATTCATTTGTGATACCGTTAGATTCATTTGTCATGGTCTGCATTTCACCTTTCCTCCATATGCTGACTGGTATTTTTAATATTTATGTACATTAATAATTATCTTTGTGGTTTATAGTCTTGTTTGTTTTAACAAATGCATACAGCAATGTATTTGCCTCTATAATTACATTCAGAAGAATTTCATCATCCTCAAAATCTTTTTGGAATGCCTTTGTTTAATTAAGCCCTCCCACATTTCTCCAAACTCTGCCACCATTGACGTGTTTGTTGTCTCTGTATTATATTTTCTCCAGAGTATTCTAATATCTCTTATGGACATGTTTCTTCCAATATGATTTGGGAATCATTATTGACTCCAATAAATTCCCAGATTAATTTAGGATATAGGTGCCCATTCCCCATCATGTATAGTATCACATCAACTGTCCTCATACTTATAGAAATATAATAGAATAACTAGAATATAAGCTACACAGATTGAATTCTACTAGAGCAACTAGAAAATTTGCATTAGTTTAAGGATATCTCCCTACTCAAGAAGTAACCTGATTGGGTATTTCCCATCAAGATTTTTTCTCAAGGTTTCTTTTTCTTACAACCTTTGGTTGTGCAAGCGAACCTATTGATATAGGTTCATATTGCTGCTGCCAGTTTAGTTAAGGCCAGACTTTATCTTCTACCTGTGAATGGATATTTTGGCATAATGACCAAAAGTTCCATGTGATTTTAAATTATCTGGTTTGGCTATAGAAACTGTTTGCTTACCTGACTTGGGTTTCTTGTATTAGCTAAATAAAAGATGGTCTTCTTCTTCTTCTTCTTCTTTTTTTTTTTTTTTTTTTTTAAATCCTTCAAAACTTAGAAGGATATATATATATATATATATATATATATATATATATATATATATATTTTCTGTTCTATGGCATAAGGGTCAGAAGACTAATGTTTACACTCTCTGAAGTCTTAATGATTTTTTATGATAGAATGGTTATTTTAGTAACCAGAGAGTTAAAAGTAGGGTTATTAAATTTAAGATCAACATAAAAATATCACCTATAGCAGAAGCGTCGTGTGGAGATGCAGATTATCCGTCATCATCTCATTTTAATAGTAACCAGAAATATACTCCTCTGTCATTCTTGACAGCTAATAATAATTATGATTTCTTCTCTGGCTCCAATTTTTAAAGGGGAATCTGATTTCTTATAGTTCTTTATATAACTTCATCAAGTCTCATAACAACTGTGAAATTTAGGTATTATTCCACTTTGTGTAATCACTTTCTTGCTCCAAAGTTACAACAGCAGAGTTGGATTTTGACCCCAAGATTTTCTCCATGATATTCCATTTACATTTTATATATTAAAAAGTTTTAAAAGGTGCTGCTGCTGCTAAGATGCGTCAGTCATGTCCAACTCTGCGCGACCCCATAGACGGCAGCCCAACAGGCTCTCCTCTGTCCCTGAGATTCTCCAGGCAAGAATACTGGAGTGGGTTGCCACTTCCTTCTCCAATGCGTGAAAGTGAAAAGTGAAAAGTGAAAGTGAAGTCGCTCAGTCGTGTCCGACTCTTAGTGACCCCATGGACTGCAGCCCACCAGGCTCCTCTGTACATGGGATTCTCCAGGCAAGAGTACTGGAGTGGGATGCCATTGCCTTCTCCTTTAAAAGGTGACTTAGCAGCAGCAGCATATATCTTTTACAGCAAGATTATTGTTCTTCTATCCCTCACGTGATCTCCTAGAACACTCCAATACTCTGTCCATAAGGTGGGGTCAGCATCATTTCCAAAGGTATTTGTATATATTACAGCCAACATTTGTGTGCAATTGATTATGCATTTTGTTCACAAGTTGATAGAGTAGATCTACATTTATCCAGATGTCCATTGTCAACTTTCTTTTGAGATACTTCAACTGCCTTAGCCTTCTCTCCAATACTTAATTGGTCAATAAATACAGGCAATTCAAATTTGTCTTTGGTCTTTCCAGATCTCCATTCCTTCTAGGTTATTAAGTTCTAGAAGGACCACCACAGAGGTAAAGTGCATCAAACATATCAAGGTTACATACTATCAACATTCTTTTTTATTTTTGACCTTGATACCTATCTAACATAGTATGTCAGGTTTTTCCTTTCTTCTTACACGGTACTCATTGAAAGAAAGTCGTGCACAGCCTACAATTAAGTGAGAAATTATTCCCAATATTTAGGATTATTCTACAAAGATTTGTCTCTTTTCTACATTCATTAGTTAGTCAATGTTGATATCAATATGTAGACTCAGATGTTTATTTCATACTTTGGATTGTAGTCCAATACTACATTTTACTGCCCCAAATGGTTCAGCTTTGAACACTGAGAGCTCTCTCAGTTGGTTCCTCTGCCTCTTTGACATCACCCCATCAATGTGCATATTTATTCTATTTTTAAAAGATATTAGTGTTCACTCTAGGATTCTATTTTTGGAAAATCAATGAAATATATATGAATATATAATATGAGTACATCAATCAATATTAATAGCTGTTATGTTATCTCAGGGAGATATCAGTGATTTTCTTTTTCTCTTTTTACTAATCTGTTTACTTGTATTACTCATGTATAAAAATCAATAATATTGTAAAATTTACATATACTGAAAGCAATCATAACTTCTGTATAAATGATGAGTGAAGTATGTGTTTCTTGATGGTTAGGACATGGAGCCAGTTTTCAAGAGTTGCAGCTGCCCTCTACTGGTCAAGACTTCAGACCCTATGGAAAAAAGGCCAGTGTCCTTTTAAAAATGCAAATCTGCCATTTTTTGGTCAATGGCAGCTCTGATATTTTAGGAGTTAAAAAATAGTTGAGTTTCTGCTGCAGAATCTTTAAGCAGGTTGAGTTTGAGCACATATTTGAAGGGTCTCTATGTGAACTTAAAAAGTACCTCCCATTAATGTGAAGTTCATGCTGTGGACTGTGAACAGAAATGGATATATGTGAGAACAGGCCCATAAAAATATTACATACGCTGACTTGCCAATATTGTACCTCTTGAGTCTGATCTAAAGAAAATATCTTAATGGATGAAAATATTTGGTCCATGACCTCTCTGCTGAGAATGTGACCAAGTCTGCTACAAAGCTTAAAAAAAATACTAAGATTTTTCACTGGAAAAAAATCTAAAGGAAAGAAAAAAGAAACAGCTTATTTTATGCACTATTCAATTAAGTTTAAGCTGTCTAGTGTGAATTTGTGAGAAAGGTTAAAAGTTTAGTAATGATTTAGCCAACAGGGAAATTCATGTCCTGAGTAAATAATTATCAAGCAGATTTTCTCCCATATGCTAAGTGCTCCTATGAAGCTGTTTTTAATACAGTAGCAAACACCAAAACAGCTCTCTGCTCTGTGGGTCCTGTATTAGTGACCAGGCGCTCACAACTGACCACAAACAGGATAAGTAATTTCATTGGTGGGAGGTAGGAAAAAAAAAAAAAATGCAGTGGATTTAGGGCATTTGAGAGGATTGGAGTAAGGGTAAGGATAGATTACTGTATTAAATAAAGGAGGCAGTACAGGCCTCTTTGCAGTGAGATTTGAGGATTGGAGCAAAATCTGAATGAATGGCTTTCATAAACAAACAAACAAAACCTGCAGCTAATTCTAATTATCTTTAACTAAAATGCATAGCTTTTAATGAGCCCTTTAGGCTCTGTTCACTAATTTCTAAAATGTTGATGTTCACTATTCCATCTCTTGTTTGACCACATCCAATTTACCTTGATTCATGGACCTAGCATTCCAGGTTTCTATGCAATATTGTTCTTTACAGCATCTAACTTTACTTCATCACCAGGCACATCCACAACTAAGGGTCATTTCTGCTTTGGCCTAGTCTCTTCATTCTATCTGGAGCTACTTCTCCACTCTTTCCCAGTAGTACATGAGACACTTACCAACATGGGGGGCTCATCTTCTGCTGTCATTTTTTTTTAAATCTTTTCATACTATTCATGGGGTTCTCGAGGCAAGAATACTGAAGTGGTTTACCATTCCCTTCTTCAGTGGACCACGTTTTGTCAGAACTCTCCACCATGACCCATCCATCTTAGGTGGCCCTGCACGGCATGTCACAGAGCGTCACTGAGTTACACAAGGCAATGATCCATATGATCATTTTGGTTGGCTTTCTGATTGTGGTTTTCATTCTGTGAGATTAAAGTTCTTATACCTTCTGTCTGCCCTCTGATGGATGGGAATGAGAGGCTTTTGTAAGCTTCATAATGGGAGGGACTGGCTATTGGGAAAACTGAGAATGGGTGAATTTATTCACATGATCATTATATCTACTACTAAGGGTAAGAATCATTAGAGAAATGGAGTAGCCCTCATAGTCAACAAGAGTCTGAAATGCAGTAATTGTGTGCAATCTCAAAAAGGACAGAATGATCTCGATTCATTTCCAAGGCAATCCATTCAAGATCACAGTAATACAAGACTATGTGCCAACCACTAACACTGAAGAAGCTTAAGTCAAATGGTTCTATGAAGACCCACAAGACCTTCTAGAACTAACACCAAGAAAGATGTCCTTTTCATCATAGGGGATAGAATGCAAAAGTAGGAACTCAAGAGATACGTGGAATAACAGGCAAGTTTGGCCTTGGAGTACAAAGTGAAACAGGGCAAAGGATAACAGAATTTTGCAAAGAGAATGCACTGTTCAGAACAAAAATCCTTTTCTAACACCACAAGAAATGATTTTAAACATGGGCATCACCAGATGGTCAATACCAAAACAAGATTGATTATATTCTTTGCAGCTGAAGATAGAGAAGTTCTATACAGTCAGCAAAGACAAGATCTGGAGCTGACTGTGGCTCCGATCATGAGTTTCTTACTGCCAAATTGAGGCTTAAACTGAAGAAAGTAGGGAAAATCACAAGGTTATTCAGGTATGACCAAAATCAAATATCTTTTGATTATACAGTGGGTATGATTCATTGATTCAGCCAATTAGGTCTGATAGATTACTTGAAGAAATATGGACACAGGTTTGTAAGATTGTGCAGGAGATGGTTACCAAAACCATGCCCAAGAAAAGGAAATGCAAGAAGGCAAAGTGCTTGTGTGAGGGGGTCTTACAAATAGCTGAGAAAAGAAGAGAAGCCGAAGGCAAAGGAGAAAGGGAAAGATATATCCAACTGAATGCAGAGTTCCAGAGAATAGCAGAGAGAGACAAGAGAGGCTTCCTAAGTGATCAATGCAAAGAAATAGAGGAAAATAATAGAATGGGGAGAACTAGAGAGCTCATGGGGTCGCTGAGGGTCAGACATGACTGAACGACTTCACATTCACTTTTCACTTTCATGTATTGGAGAAGGAAATGGCAACCCATTCCAATGTTCTTGCTTGGAGAATCCCAGAGACAGGGGAGCCTGGTGGGCTTCCATCTATGGGGTCGCACGGAGTGAGACATGACTGAAGTGACTTAGTAGCAGCAGCAGCAGAGAGCTCTTGAAGAAAACTGTAGATACAAAGGGAACAATTTGTGCAAAGATAAGAAAAATAAAGGAGAGAAATGGTAAAGACCTAACAGAAATGGAAGATATTAAAAAGAGTTGACAAGAATGCACAGAAGAACTGGACAAAAAGTCCTTAATGACTCAGCTAATCCCAGTGGTATGGTCATTCAGTTCAGTTCAATTCATCACTCAGTTGTGTCTGACTCTCTGCGACCCCATGAATCACAGCCTGCCAGGCCTCCCAGTCCATCACCAACTCCCGGACTTCACTCAGACTCACGTCCATCGAGTCAGTGATGCCATCCAGCAATCTCATCCTCGGTCGTCCCCTTCTCCTCCTGCCCCCAATCCCTCCAGCATCAAAGTCTTTTCCAATGAGTCAACTCTTCACATGAGGTGGCCAAAGTACTGGAGTTTCAGCCTCAGCATTATTCGTTCCAAATAAATCCCAGGGTTGATCTCCTTCAGAATGGACTGGTTGGATCTCCTTGCAGTCCAAGGGACTCTCAAGAGTCTTCAACATCACAGTTAAAAAGCATCAATTCTTTGGCGCTCAGCCTTCTTCACAGTCCAACTCTCACATCCATACATGACCACAGGAAAAACCATAGCCTTGACTAGACGGACCTTACTCGAAAAAGTAATGTCTCTGCTTTTGAATATACTATCTAGGTTGGTCATAACTTTTCTTCCAAGGAGTAAGTGTCTTTTAATTTCATGGCTGCAATCACCATCTGCAGTGATTTTGAAGCCCCCCCAAAATAAAGTCTGACACTGTTTACACTGTTTCCCCATCTATTTCCCATGAAGTGATGGGACTGGATGCCATGATCTTCTTTTTCTGAATGTTGAGCTTTAAGCCAACTTTTTTGCTCTCTTCTTTCACTTTCATCAAGAGGTTTTTAGCTCCTCTTCACTTTCTGTCTTATGGGTGGTGTCATCTGCATATCTGAGGTTATTGATATTTCTCCCGGCAATCTTGATTCCAGCTTGTGTTTCTTCCAGTCCAGCATTACTCATGATGTACTCTGCATAGAAGTTAAATAAGCAGGGTGACAATATACAGCCTTGATGTACTCCTTTTCCTATTTGTAACCAGTCTGTTGTTCCATGTCCAGCTCTAACTGTTGCTTCCTGACCTGTATGCAGATTTCTCAAGAGGCAGGTCAGGTGGTCTGATATGCCCATCTCTTTCAGAATTTTCCACAGTTTATTGTGATCCACACAGTCAAAGGCTTGGCATAGTCAATAAAGCAGAAATCGATGTTTTTCTGGAACTCTTGCTTTTTCCATGATCCAGCAGATGTTGGCAATTTGATCTCTGGTTCCTCTGCCTTTTCTAAAACCAGCTTGAACATCAGGAAGTTCACGGTTCACATATTGCTGAAGCCTGGCTTAGAGAATTTTGAGCATTACTTTACTAGCATGTGAGATGAGTGTGATTACTCTAGGGCCAAATATTCTGGAGTGTGAAATCAAGTGGGCCTTAGAAAGCATTACTACAAAAAGAAAAGAAAAAAAAAAAAAAGCTTGTGGAAGTGATGGAGTTCAATCTTAGATATTTCAAATTCTAAAAGATGATGCAGTTAAAGTGCTGCACTCATTATGTCAGCAAATTTGGAAAACTCAGCAGTGGCCACAGGACTGGAAAAGGTCAGCTTTCATTCCAATCCCAAAGAAAGGCAGTGCAAAGATGGTTAAACCATCATACAAAGGTGCTCATTTCACATGTTAGCAAGGTAATGCTCAAGATGTTTCAAGCTAGACTTTGCACAATTGCACTCATCTCACATGCTAGTAAAGTAATGCTCAAAATTCTCTAAGACAGGCTTCAGCAATATGTGAACCGTGAACTTCCTAATGTTCAAGCTGGTTTTAGAAAAGGCAGAGGAACCAGAGATCAAATTGCCAACATCTGCTGGATCATGGAAAAAGCAAGAGTTCCAGAAAAACATCTATTTCTGCTTTATTGACTATGCCAAGCCTTTGACTGTGTGGATCACAATAAACTGGAAAATTCTGAAAGAGATGGGCATACCAGACCACCTGACCTGTCTCTTGAGAAACCTATATGCAGGTCAGGAAGAAACAGTTAGAACTGGACATGGAACAACAGACTGGTTACAAATAGGAAAAGGAGTACATCAAGGCTGTATATTGTCACCCTGCTTATTTAACTTCTATGCAGAGTACATCATGAGTAATGCTGGACTGGAAGAAACACAAGCTGGAATCAAGATTGCTGGGAGAAATATCAATAACCTCAGATATGCAGATGACACCACCCTTATGGCAGAAAGTGAAGAGGAGCTAAAAAGCCTCTTGATGAAAGTGAAAGAGGAGAGTGAAAAAGTTGGCTTAAAGCTCAACCTTCAGAAAAAGAAGATCATGGCATCCGGTCCCATCACTTCATGGGAAATAGATGGGAAAACAATAGAAACAGTGTCAGGCTTTATTTTTCTGGGCTCCAAAATCACTGCAGATGGTGACTGAAAAAACTAAAAGACGTTTACTCCTTGGAAGAAAAGTTATGACCAACCTAGATAGTATATTCAAAAGCAGAGACATTACTTTTCTGACTAAGGTCCGTCTAGTCAAGGCTATGGTTTTTCCTGTGGTCATGTATGGATGTGAGAGTTGGACTGTGAAGAAGGCTGAGCACCAAAGAATTGATGCTTTTTAACTGTGATGTTGAAGACTCTTGAGAGTCCCTTGGACTGCAAGGAGATCCAACCAGTCCATTCTGAAGGAAATCAACTCTGGGATTTCTTTGGAAGGAATGATGCTGAAGCTGAAACTCCAGTACTTTGGCCACCTCATGCAAAGAGTTGACTCATTGGAAAAGACTTTGATGCTGGGAGGGATTGGGGGCAGGAGGAGAAGGGGACGATAGAGAATGAGATGGCTGGATGGCATCACGGACTCGATGGACGTGAGTCTGAGTGAAGTCCGGGAGATGGTGATGGACACGGAGGCCTGGGTTGCTGCGATTCATGGGATCACAAAGAGTCAGATATGACTGAGTGACTGAACTGAACTGAGACTTTGACAGGACATGAATCAAGAGCTTCCAGATGTAGAAGCTGGATTTAGAGAAGGCAGAGGAACCAGAGATCAAATTGCTGACACCCATTTTATTACAAAAATCAAATAAATTAAAAACAGAAAACCAGATATTTCTGCTTCATTGACTATGCTGAATAAAGCCTTTGACGGTGTGGATGACAACAAACTGTGGAAAATTCTAAAGAGATGAGAATTCCAGACCACCTTACATGTGTCTTGGGAAACCTGTATGCAGGTCAAGAAGCAACAGTTAGAATGGATATGCAAGAATGAGCTGGTTCAAAATTGGGAAAGGAGTACAAAAAAGGCTTATTTAATCAGCTTATTTAACTTACATGCAGAGTACACCATGTATAATTCCAGGCTGGGTGACTTGCAAGCTAGAATCAAGGTTGCCAGGTGAAATTTCAACAACCTTATATACGCAGATGATACGCTTCAAATGGCAGAAAGTAAAGAGGTACTAAAGAGCCTCTTGATGAGGGTAAAATAGAGTGAAAAAGTTGGCTTAAAACCAACAGTAAGAAAACTACGATCATGACATCCTCTCCTATCACTTCATGATAAATAAATGTGAAAGAAAATGGAAACAGTGACGGATTTTATTTTCTTGAGCTCTGAAATCACTGTGGATGGTAACTGCAGTCACAAAATTCAGAGACATTTGCTCCTTGGAAGAAAAACTATGACAAACATAGACAGAGTATTAAAAAGTAGAGACATCACTTTGCCAACAAAGGTCTGTATTGTCAAAGCTATGGCTTTCAGTAGTCATGTATGGATTTGAGTATTGGACCTTAATGAAGGCTGAGCACTAAAGAGTTGATGCTTTCAAACTGTGGTGCTGATGAAAACTCTTGAGAGTACCTTGGACAATATGGAGGTCAAACCAGTCAATCATAAATTAAATTAACCCTAAATTTTCATTGGAAGGACTGATACTGATGATGAAGCTCCAATACTTTGGCCACCTGATGAGAAGAGCTGACTCATTGGAAAAGATCCGGTGCTTGGAAAGATTGAGCACAAAAGGAGAAGGAGGCAGCAGAGGATGAGATGGTTGGATGGCATCACCAACTCAATGGACATGAGTTTGAGCAAACTCTGGGAGACAGTGAAGGACAGGGAAGCCTGATGTGCTGCAGTCCATGGGGTTGCAAGAGTCAGACACAACTTAGCAACTGGAAAACAACAACAATGAGGGCTCCGTATGTTCCACACTTGGATTGGTTCCCCAGCCACATCTTTCATCAGCCTCCTCTGTGTTTATTCTAGCCACATTACTTTTGTTTTACTTTTAAAACAGATATAATTCTTTTAACCATCAAACTCATTCTCACTTTCAAATCTAAACATCTTCTGTTGTTTTCTGCCTGGATTCCCTTCTCCCTACTGCATCCTCTCTGCTCCTTCTCACCCATAGGTTCCCAATTTAAGTATCATTTCCTCAGTGAATTCTTTTTCTGATCACTTCACTCCCCTCAATCTAACAAATTCCTGTGTTTCTCCTTCTAATTCTTATCACATATATTGAAAAACTGATTTGTTGAATGTTTACCTCCTCCCACCACCGGAGCCACCTTCCCCTGCTGGGCCATAAGCTCTCTGAGATCAGGGCTTGTGTCTCTATTACTTCCAATCTCTCCAGTACTGAGTATAGTTGATTCATTGTTGTTGTTAAGTTGCTAAGTCATGTCCTACTCTTTGCAGCCCCATGGACTGCAGCATGCCAGAATACCCTGTCTTTCATTATTCCCCAGAATTTGCTCAAATTCATGCACACTGGAAGAGTGATGCTATCTAATCATCTAATGCTCTGCTAAACTAATGAATAATTTAAGTTTTTTGAATAGTTTTTTTTTTGTTTGTTTGTTTTTCTGTCTGTAAGTAGGCTTGTTTATCTGAACTATTGGAATGAAACTCATGCAGGCATTATTTAATAGTATAAAAATTTGTTGGGACTTCTCTGTTATCAGTTAAATTTAAATCCTGGAGTCAGATATGACTGGCAGAGATACCTGAGTCAAGAAGTTTGTGAATACGTTCTTGGAAGCTTGTTTTTAAATCTGTCCCATACAGTGATGCGCCTGTAGAAAAGCTAACTGTAGTAGTTTGATCAACTTCCCTGGTGGCTCAGTTGGAGTCAGTCATCTGCCTGCAATGCAGGAGACCCAGGTTCTATCCCTGGGTAGGGAAGAGCATCTGGAGAAGGAAATGTCAACCCACTCCAGTGATTAGTTTGGGATCAATCTCAAAGTAGAATTAAGACACAGAGGAGGCCCTCCACATTTTGGCACTTGTATTTCTCTTGAGATATTGTTTAAGTATGTGTCTGAAATAAAGGAATAAACAAGGAGTCAGAAAACACATGATCCAGGAGTAACATCCAGTAAGACAGAGGCAAGAGGAATTTACAGGACAAATATGAAAGAATAAATGGTCTTTATTGAAACTTATCAACAGGCTCTCATAAAAAACTTTTTCTAAAAAATAAATTTGAGTACCTAAAAAGTTTTGAATTAATTTAGAGGAGATTTAAATGATGTGTGGGAAAATAGAAATTGATTAATAATTAACCTTATGAGGAAACAGAACATATAAGGTAAGATGTGTATTAACAATAGAGACTGTAAAATATGTAGAAAAGGCAATCATGGTATACCTGGTATGCATCTGAAAAATGAACCTTAATCTAATGAAAATTATGTTTTGATTATCTTGAGTGAATGGAAGATAGAAAAGGAATGTGTGTGGTGGGAGTCTCTTCTGCACAGTACGAAGTCAATGGTGTGTAAAATTCAAAGATCAAGAAGTAATTTATGTAAATTATTCAAAATAAAAATGAATTGAAAAGTTGTTAAATGATTTCAAGGTAAGTGCCTCTGACAATCAGGGAATAGTGGTATATGGGCTGTCACAGGTGAGCTGATTTTATTTTTTATTTTTCTTTTAGTTTAAGTATTTTTATTTTGGAGGATAACTACAATATTGTGCTTGCTTCAGTTACAGATCAACATGAATCAGTCATAGGTATACACATGTCCCCTCCCTTTGTGGTACACATGTCCATGTGGTATTTTCTAAGGTACTTGGTCAACCCAACTTGTGCCAGATCTCTTCTACTTGTTCCACATAGTCTCATGAGTGTCTATGCCTCATCTCATAAATGAGGCTATCTCAACCTCCTTGTGAAATGGACTAGACAGAAGCACTGCATCGTTCTTACCTATTGTGGTGGAAGCTGTAAGAACTCCAATACTCTATGCAAAGCTTCCTGAGTTCTCTGCAGCCTCCCCAGTTGGGGTTTCAGGCTTTGGGGATAAAATATGATTGCTGAGAGTCAGGAGAAATGGAGGCACCAACATACTATTTCTTCACATTTACTCACATCCTCCCTAACCCTCAAAGAGTCATCTTTGGGGAAATATTTCCAATAGCTTCTCCACCAACCGAACAGCACTTAGCAAACAGCTGTGTGTCATGTGGCCAGGTCAGTAACATATTTTTTCCCCCTTCTACTTTTGTGACATAAAATTGCACCCCTTCCTAAAGTATTTCAACATAAACTGCTTCAGGCTTTATTTGTTAAGGGTGCTTTAACTCATAACCCTTCTACCACTGCACAGGCACAAAGGCCCTTCCAAGTCATATGCTCATTTCTCTGATGTCAGCAGCAGCAGATGTTTGTGTCCAACTATGTTCCTTCCTTGGAAGCAGTTAAGAATTGCTCTTGAGCCCTTCTTCCAATTAGGGGAACACATCAAGATGCAGCTGTTGCAGTAGGAGCTACAATTCTGCAGGCCTGCCAACTGGCACATTCCATCATGCAATAAGAATTCTCAGGATGTGAAATCCAAATACTAGCCACAAGGATAGCTTAATATCCCAACAGTGGTGTGGGTGGCAGAAATAAAAGTGTTCATTTTATTTCTCCTGATAAGTGGAAAAGTGAAATTGGTACTTCTGTACAGTCCTTTGCCAAAGACGGATTGCTGATTTTTTTCACAAAGAACTACTCAATGGTGTCTGAGAATTCTGCTGAATTAATTCTAAATAACTGAGAAGAAAGGGATTAATAACATGCTGAAGCATTGAATACCCACCCTCCCAAATTCAAGTCTACCAGGACCCCATATGGTATTATTAGGAAAACAAAATCTTTTCAAATTGAATTAGCTAAGGATCTTGATATGAAATTAATCTAGACTGAGCTTGAGCCCCAGATCCAAAGACAGGTGATCTTATAAGATGAAGACAAGACACAGAAGCATTCAGGATTAAGACTGTACAGAGATAGAGGCAGGGATTAAAGTTATGATACTACAAGCCAAGGAATGTCAGGACCCACAAGAACCGGGAAGAATCAAGGAAGGATTCATCCTTGCAGCTTTTGGAATGAATATAACCTTGTCAATATCTTGATTTCAGGCTTCTGGCCTCCAGAACCATGAGAAAATAAATTCCTGTTATTTTAAGCCACTCATATTATGGTATGTCTTTATGGCAGACTTAAGACACTGATACAGGATGAAAAATGTGTGTTAGTCGCTCAGTCGTGCCCAATTCTTTGCGACCCTATGGACTGTAGCCTGCTAGGTTCCTCTGTCCATAAATTCTCCAGTCTAGAATACTGGAGTGGGTTGCCATTTCCTCCTTCAGGAGACCTTCTCAACCCAGGGATTGAACCTGGGTTTCCCGCACTGCAGGAAGATTCTTTACCATCTGAGTCATTGGAGAAGCCATAGAATATAATGGGAAAGCCCAAAGCAACAGAAAGAGTTGATTGGTTAAGGGAAGTAAGGTGCAGGAATGGAGGTAAGGAAGGAACACAAATGGCAAGAAGCTTGATGCCAAGTCATATCTACTCCACAGCTTTAAATGACTGACTAGAAGCTAATAGTCTTCCCAAATGGGTTTGTGGAACACACATTAAGAGTAGAGCATTTTTTGCTGCTGAATATATCACAGTGTGTAACAGAGGGGAGGCAATATATCCATCCATGGTCACAGGTATCAGTTTTGAAACTAAGGTTTTAAATAATCTTTCTAACAATCTACTAGAAGTCAGTGTATTGCTAATCAACTGGCTGAAGTAAATATACTAAGATTCTAAAGGAATCATAAGGTTTTTTGATGACTTCTTTTGATTACTTGATATCACTGAGTAATGCATAGTTTTAAATTTTTTCTCTTATGTGATGAATCACAGGTTTATCATAATTTGAGAATTTAAGGACAGCAATACTAATAATAGATCTATTGGTGAATCAAATTTTATATTTTAAAGATCATAGGTATTAATAGAAGAAGTTTAAAACCAGTATGTAAGCCTAAAACCAGAACATTTTAAGCAATGGTCTAACGCTAAAATATTTTCTTTAAGTGATTTTCCTTCTCTTCATGACTTTTTATGGCTTATTTTATACAGTCCTGCAATCTCCAGTGTAAGAAAAACTGTAATTATAGAACACATCTATTGGAAATTTTGCACTCTATTACTGATTTGCTCTGTAGGATAACACCTCATGCAGTTTAATTTTTCCCAGCTGTGGACAATTATTCATATTTCCCCTAAAGTTCATCATCAACCTACCAATGGACCTCAGTTTCTTTTAGTTGGATATGCTAACTTTTCTAACAGTCCGCCTATGAGGAGGGCTTTGCATAGCTAGAATATTTCATCAGTGAATCAAATTGTCTCCTGGATAAAAACACCAACAAAACAAGCTTACACAAGTGGAAAACTTCACATTGTTGAAGAATGAATGACAGAGCCTCAGATGTGTGAACAATGTTTCATTCACAGCTGTTGTGGTTTCTTGCCTAGTTGTGTCAGTTTAGCCTTTACTTACCTATCCTAGGTTGAGCAATATGCCTTACCATCTGACACTTTCATTGTATGACATTAAAAGTGTTTTTTTTTTCCAATTAATTTTACTGTCCATCCCAGTCATAAAGAAGATGAGGTAGGCAGCTGATTAAAATGTACAGACCTTTTTTATTTTTTTTAACACAAGTCTATGATGTTTGTAGCTATCATTACACATTCTTTGATACTGCCTGAGAAACATTTCTTGATAGTGTGTCATTTTGAAATGGGTAACTATAAGAATTTTGTGTTCTACTTATTTTTGTGTAGAAAAACTGTTTTGCAAATAGCCATTCCCACAAAATCAAAGAGGTTGTTCAGGCCCATTCCAAATCAAGTGAACTGCTGATACACTTTGTGGGAGTTGGCTGATCAAATAGACTGACTTTAGAGTTTTTACCTGGCTTTAGTGGCAGATACTAACCTTTGCAAAATAGATTTACCTTGTTTGGACAAAATTTTCTCACCACTGGATAAAACTGATTATTTTGAATCTCATTTTTTTTTCTTTCTTTTTGCAATTAGGCTACACATACAAAAAAGGAATTAATGTCTCCATATGGTTTATTTTTAAAAAATTAAAAATGCATATGTGTGTTTTCTGAAGATTGAATAGAAACACATAATGTTCTTATACAAATGACAATGGACACAAGAGGATCAACCAACAAAATAATTCTTTAGTACTATGACTGTTTCTTTTTTCCTTGAAGAATTTCTTTCTTTCCAAGCCACTGCTATCACATTTTCTTTCCACCTCCCTTTGAGAATCATGGATTGTCTTTAGTCATGGATCCATATTTTGTAAATGAGATAATTCTCCAGGAATGACTTTTAAAGCCGTTTTGCCCCAATGAATATTCTGTTGAATCATTAACACAGACTAAGCATTTAAAATTTTATGTCTCATGATTTCCACATTGAAAGCATCAATGAGAAACTACTTATTGTCAAAAAGAATGTGATTTTTGACTATAATAACATTAACTTGAAGAAAAGAGAACATAATTAATATAAAATGCATTTTAATAAAAGAAGATTTAGATGTAGAATATAAATATTATTTAAATAAGAGTTTAGCCAGAAATTATATATTGATCATATTTAAATGAACATGAATATTAAACAATTGACATCTATAAATGTCTTTTAAATCAGAGTTCTTTATTTTTTTTCTCTAAAAATTAATGCCAAACTTACACAACTTCATTTTACATCTAATAAGCAAATGTAAATATATAAACTTTTGTGATAATTGGAAAGGTAAATATAAAAACAGGCATTAGCACTTATTATCTTAGTAAAATAACTTTTACTTGGATCTAATTGCACTGAACATTTTGAAAGTCACAATATACATTTAAATTCTAGTAATGTCGTATAGTGTTAGTTGCTTCAGTCTTGTCAGACTCTGCCAGACTGCTCTGTCCATGGGATTCTCCAGGCGAGAATGCTGGAGCGAACTGTCACTCCCTTCTCCAGAGGATCTTCCCAACCCAGGGATTGTACTGAATATAAAATCCACCTAATCAACAAATATAATCCTCAGTTCTCTACTGCAAACAGCTCATGACATAGGAGAGACACAGGAGAGTTAAAATAAGTGTGATGTGTTGAAGGGTTGGATTAAAGAAAAGCTTTCCTGCACAGATGCGAACTAAAGATTAAATACAGGCATACCTAGTTTTCCTGTTTTATTGTGCTCTGCTTTATTGAACTTTACAGATATTGCAATTTTTTCCAAATTAAAAGTTTGTACCAACCTTGCATTTACTAAGTCTGTCTATACACTTTGTTTTTAACAGCCTTTGCTTGTTTTGTGCCTCTGTACCACACTTGGTAATTCTCACAATGTTTCAAGTCTTTAAAATTATTATTATATTTGTTATGATGACCAGTGATCTTTGATGTTTGTTGTCATTGTTTGGGGAAAGCCATGAATCCCACTCATGTGAGACGAGTCAGCTTACGGATGAATGCTGTGTGTGTTTTATCTGCTCAACCCACCAGTCATTCTCTGTCTCTCTCCCTCTCCTCAGTCCTCCCTATTCCTTGAAACACAACAATACTGAAATTAGTCTAATTTATTAGCCCTAAAACATCCCTTGAGTGTTTAAGTGAAAGTGGCAATTGTCTCTCACTAAAATCAAAAGCTAGAAGTGATTAAACTTAGTGAGAAAGGCATGTTGAAAGCTGAGATAGGCCAAGAGTTAGGCCTCTTGTGCTGAAGATTATCTAGATTGTGAATGCAAAATAAAAGTTCTAGAAGGAAAATAAAATGCTACTCCAGTGAACACATGGAAGATAAGAAAGCAGTCTTACTGCTGATTTAGAGAATGTTTTAGTGGTCTGGATAGAAGATCAAACCCGCCACAATATTACCTTAAACCACAGCTTAATTCAGAGCAAAGTCTTAACTCTCTTCAATTCTATGTAGGCCGAGAGGTGAGGAAACTGCAAAAAGGAAGTTTGAAGTTAAAAAGTTTAGCCCTAGAGGTTTACAAAAAGAAGCCATCTCCATAATGTCAAAGTACAAGGTGAAGCAACAAGCGCTGACATAAGAGTGACAGTAAGTTACCCAGAAGACCTCAGTAAGACCATTAATGAAGGCACCTATACTAAACAACAGATGTTCAATGTAGTTGAAACAGTTAGGAGAAGAGAATTATACTAAATCTACTCTGTGTTCTATAAATGAAACAACAAAGGCTGAATGATAGCATAACCTTTTACAACATGGTTTACTAAGTATTTTAAGCCCTCTGTTGAGACTTAGTGTTCAGAAAAAGAAAGAAAGAAAGAAATATTCCTTTCAAAATATTATTGCTCATTGACAATGTGCTTTATTTCCCAAGAAATCTAACGAAGATTTACAATGAGATTAGTGTTCTTGTCATGACTGTTAACACAACATCCATTCTGCAGCCCATTGTGGTTCAAGGATTAATTATGACTTTTGACTCCCATATTTCAGCTGGATTCTTTACCAGCTGAGCCACCAAGGAAGCCCAAGAATACTAGAGTGGGTAGTCCACCCCTTCTCCAGTGCATCCCAACCCAGGAATTGAGCCGGGGTCTCCTGCATTGCAGCTGGATTCTTTACCAGCTAAGCTACCAATTCAGTCCAGTTCAGTCACTCAGTCATGTCCAACTCTTTGCGATCCCATGGACTGCAGCATTCCAGGCTTCCTTGTCCATCATCCCTCCCAGAGCTTGCTCAAACTCATGTTCATTGAGTTGGTGATGCCATCCAGCCATCTCATCTCCTGTGTCCCCTTCTCCTCCTGCCTTCAATCTTTCCCAGCATCAGGGTCTTTTCCAATGAGTCAGTTCTTCCCATTAGGTGGCCAAAGTATTGGAAGCTATCAGGGAAGCCCCTTACGGTATAATAATACACATAGCAAAACTAAAGCTGCTATAGATAGTGATCTCTGTTGGAGATGTGTAAAGTAATTTGAAAACCTTCTGGAAAAAAATTCTCCCTTCTAGATGCCATTGAGAACATTTATGATTCATGGGAAAAGGTCAAAATATCAACATTAATGGGAGTTTGTAATTACAACCCTATGGATGGACATGTGGAGCTTAAGACTTCAGTGAAATAAAAAGCCCCGATGTAGTGAAAATAGCAACATAATTAAAATTGGAAGTGAAACTTGAAGATCTGACTGAATTACTACAATTTCATGATAAATCTTTAAGAGATTAGGAGCCACTTCGTATTGATGAGCATAAAATGCTGGTTACAATGCTGTGAAAACTGTTGAAGTAACAACAAAAGATTTAGGATATTGCTACTGAATGCAAGTTGTTGCGCGTGATGCTCAGGGAGGCCAAACAGTACTGAAACATCAGAGTTTGGGGCCATGCCAAACTCTTTTTGCAGTGCCATGCCAGGAGACAAGTGGCTCATGACTTAAAAATCCTGAACTGTTTGAAAGCTTTCAGCAAAGCTCTTCAAAAAGCAAAGTGGCAGTGGACTGTGATTAGTTGTTGCAAACTTCTTGGTGTCAGATGTTTTGTTCTTGCTGCTGTCCACGTCGATCAGGTCAAGATGTTCCTGTAAACCTCCAACAAGACAAATGCTGTTTTCTGTTTAGGTTAGGTTACTGTCAGGTCACAATGTTCCTATGTATGCCAAGCTATAGGCAACATTCTTTTTAAAAAGGTACAGCATGAGTAAGCACAGGCAACAAAACATAAAGGTTAAAGTAAATGGAACAGATCTAACATGGAGTCAGATTTCTTCTTCCCTATTACAACACTGAGCAGAGCATGACAACCCACTCCAGTATTCTTGCCTGGAGAAATCCATGGACAGAGGACCTTGGTGGGCTATAGTCCATAGAATCGCAAAAAGTCAGAGAAAATTGAAGCAGCTTAGTGCACACACACATTAGATGAATTTAGCCAGTAAAATAGCCAGCAGAGTTTGAGAGGATTGACTACAATTTTAAAATAAGTTCTACGGTGGGTAAAGTGCTATTAAACAACACTCCATGCCACAGAGAAGCCACTCATGTTAAAAGTGTCAATTGATGTAGGAAATTTTATTATTGTCTCATTTTAAGAAGTCGTCACAGCCACCCCAATCTTCAGCAGCCATGACCCTGATCAATCAGCAGCCATCAACACTGAGGCAAGATCCTCCACTCATAAATAGTTATGACTTGCTGAAGAATATGATGATGGTTACCAATTTTTGTAATAAGTTTTAATAAGGAATATAACATTGTTTTTTTTAAGACATTAAGCTATTGCATACTTAGTAAACTAGTATCATGTGTACTTAATTATCACATGCACTGGCAAACCAAAAATTTTGTGTGACTCACTTTATTGCAATATTCATTTTAGTGCCATGGTCTAGAACCAAGCCATCAATATCTTCGCAGTGTGCTTGAAGAAGGTGGTAAGTGAAAAAGGGGTAAGAAGGATGCTGAAACAGTAGAATAAAGTATTCAAAGACCTGGAATCACAAAACAATATAAAGCATTCTGTGAAGGCAACCAAGAGATGGAGGTGGAGGTGGAGTTAGAGATGGAAATGGAGATGGAGATGGAGGTGGAAATAGTGGTGGAGTTGGAGGGGTTGGGCATTCTAATATGGACATAAAAACCTTTCCCTAAGAGCCACAAACTCAAGTGACCATAGTTTATGCAGAGAAGCCCAGTGGTTTATGAGAACAAATTAGAGCACTGTTTTGAGTGGGAGGGGATGTTTAGCTTCCTTGTTCATACCCTCCTCATGAAGGTTGCCCCAGTAGTGGAACATCTCTGGCTTTTCACAACTCCTCAGGGATATTTCCCGAGATGGGGTTATTTGACAAGTTTGTGATCAGGATTAGCAAGCTTTGCTCCGTTTTTCCATTTTCTTTCTGTTTTGAGAGCCAGCCTGTCCAAGGATAGCACAAGTAACAGTTGCTCAAGGCCATGGAATGAGCAATGTGGTATAGGTGGTTGCTGTATGTTGAGACATTTGATCTAAGCCACTATTGCTTGAGACTAACTGGGTCTCAAGCTAGCCTCAAGACTGATTCTGGACACCTTCAATAACTTTGATTACAAAGAAAGTAAGGGACACAGGAGAGACTGTAATAAAAAAAGAGGTTAGGTTAATAAAAATTTATTTATTAGATTTTGATTTTTCAGTAGGAAGAGTTTTGAGCATGTTAACTATTTGAAATAAGTTATAAGGAAGAAAAAGATTAAAAATTAAAGATATGAGTTGGATGAAGAGCAAAATTACGTAAAGAAGAGAAAGGTGAATGGATCAGGTATGTATATGAAAGAGTCCTACTAAGTATAGGAGCTACTGAGGTAACCACAGAAATAGGAAAAAAAAAAAAAATGAAGGGACACTGTAGCTTATCACACCTATTTTCACCTTGGAGTATAAAGTACAGCTATTTCCTAAGACATAATTTTTATGAAATAGAGCTGAGATGTAAAGTAGTAAAAATTTGATATAGTGTTCAAAAAATGGTGTCTTAAAATGATGATTTTCTCTTGCTATCATTATTTGCAAGACATATATTTCTTTTTTTTCACTTTGAGGAGCTATATTTCTTTAAAAAAATATGTACTAATGGAACTATATGCTAATTAATGTTAATTAAATTGACCATTTGTGTTTCATTGTAGAATTAGGTTTCTATGTATTCCATATATTTTTTCTTTTAATTAAGACTTTTAATTACTTAATCAAAACGACTGTTGGAGCACCTAAATGATTGAGAAGATTAAAAAAATCCAGTTGATAAGTTATATCTAATTTAGTATAAATAATATGCATTTCTAGAAACACCTTAAGACCTTAGAACACACGTATTTTTAATGAAGTGAAACTAAATATTTCTGACATTAATCACACAGTATTTCTCTGATATTAAAATTTTACAACATCCGTTAGGGAAATACGACGTGTTCTCTACCTAAGAATATGCTATTCTTAATTTATAGAGGAAATTTCACATATGAAACTTTCACCTCCTGATTCACACTGCTCAACTTGTAAGTGGTATTTTAGTTAACAGTGTTGGTTATGAGTCATCTATATCAAAGAACTATTAGTTACAATGGGTTTTATACATTACTATTTCATGTAAAATGAAGAGGTGGAGTTAGCATTCAATGAGTGTGCCTCTCCTCTTTTAAGTATATAATTGTGAGTCACTCGTCAGTGAAACTAAGTCTGTGACACATCATTAATGATATACCTTTATAGCAAAGCAGAATGGAAACTTGGAGAAAGTAATATTTTCAATTAAGTCAATTCTTTAGGATTCATTTTGACTTCAATACTTATTCTTTATAGTCAGCCTATTTTTCAAACTATAACTTAAATGCTCTACACACATACACATTGATATCTAAATGTGGGTCAATTTAAAAAATCATAGTATTCATTTAAATTATATAAATGCACTTAGGTTTGAGGCTCTTAAACCTTTAACACCAAATTGTTTCTGAACATATATGAGATTATATTTCTCTATATATGTACATATATACCTATATGTAAATATATATTTAAGGTAAAAATAATTTGTTTTCTTGAAAGAATATATTCTAGAACTATGCATCTTAATCGGAGAAGGCAATGGCACCCCACTCCAGTACTCTTGCCTGGAAAATCCCATGGATGGAGGAGCCTGGTGGGCTGCAGTCCATGGGGTTGCTATGAGTCGGACATGACTGAGTGACTTCACTTTCGCTTCTCGCTTTCGTGCGTTGGAGAAGGAGATGGCAACCCACTCCGGTGTTCTTGCCTGGAGAATCCCAGAGATGGGGGAGCCTGGTGGGGCTGCCGTCTATGGGGTCGCACAGAGTCGGATACAACTGAAGCGACTTAGCAGCAGCAGCAGCAGCAGCATGCATCTTAATATCAAAACATAAAATATCATAGTTTTGTGATATATATTATTACAAAGACTATATTTTCCACTGTTTATTATATTTGCAATTCCACTTTTATTATGTTTTCTATCAGTTGGCTTCTCATGAAAAATGTTTTAGTAGACATGAATTCATGGTATTCTCTGTTGGCTTGATGACAAAAAACCCACCTGCCTATGCAGAGGATGTGGGTTCAATCCCTGTGTCAGGAAGTTTCCCTGGAGAGAAAATGGCAATCCACTCCAGTATTCCTGCTTGGGAAATCCCATGGACAGAGCAGCCTGCTGGGCTATAGTCCATGCAGTCACAAGAGTTAGACCCAACTTAAGAATTCAACAAGAACAAGACACATTTTCTTCAAACCACTTAGCATCCATTTTTCCCTTCAGGTAGTAACACTTGGATCTACTTCTTAGAGCTTGTGATTGGGCAGAGCTGATTGCTACCCAGGTTCTCAAGTAAGCTAATTACTTAATCCTAACAGAGGATTGCATCACCCTTTTCTAAGCCAGGGATTTCTCTGTAGCTCAGACAGTAAAGAATCTGCCTGTGATGCAGGAGACACCTAGGTTCAGTCTCTGGGTTGGGAAGATCGTCTGGATAAGGAAATGGCAATCCACTCCAGTATTCTTGCCTGGAGAATCCCATGGACAGAGGAGCCTGGTGGGCTACATTCCATGGGTTTGCAGAGAGACATTGACTGAGTGACTAACACTATGACTATGACTACCTAAGCTTTATTTTCCTGGGTTCCAAAATCACTGCAGATGGTGACTGTAGCCATGAAATTAAAAGATACTTAACTCCTTGGAAGAAAAGTTATAACCAACCTAAACAGTAAATTTAAAAGCAGAGACATTACTTTGCCAACAAAGGTCTATCTAGTCAAGGCTATGGTTTTTCCAGTAGTCATGTATGGATGTTAGAGTTGGACTACAAAGAGCTGAGCACCGAAGAATTGATGCTTTTGAACTGTGGTGTTGGAGAAGACTCTTGAGTGTCCCGTGGACTGCAAGGAGATCCAACCAGTCCATCCTAAAGGAAATCAGTCCTGAATATTCATTGGAAAGACTGATGTTGAAACTGAAACTCCAATACTTTGGCCACCTGATTTGAAGAACTGACTCATTTGAAAAGACCCTGATGCTGGGAAAGATTGAAGGTGGGAGGAGAAGGGGACAACATCACAGTCTCAATGAACATGAGTTTGACTAAAGTCCGGGAGTTGGTGATGGACAGGGAGGCCTGGCGGGCTGCAGTCAACGAGATCGCATAGAATCGGACACGACTGAGCAACTGAACTGAATTGAGTCTAAGCTAGGCAGATCAGAACAAATGAGAGGGGATCTTGAAAATTTCAAGCACAGCTATTCACTGAAACTTACACTTGTGATAGTTGTCTTCAATTGAACATTTCCATTAAGCTACATTTTATTTTTATTGCTAACATTTCCTTCTTTAATTTTGTGAATTAATTATTTTGCCTAATCTCAGTTGAGCTATCCATGTATTTATTATTAACAACATATCTTGATTTCTTGAGTTTCATGTTTATAGATGGAAGAGTTTTCATCTTGAATAATATTTCTGACTTTTATCCATAATTGTCATTCACTTCTCTCCATGGCAAAAATGACTTAACTGAAGGGTAAGCTTGGGGGGAAGAAACTGAGCATACCTCTACCAAACCCTTTCCTACTCCTCTTCTCATATGACACAAATTTGTTTTTTCTCTCTTGTCTTGCATTAATCTTAGTGAGGAAAGGTCTATATTTGTGAGAGAAATCATAATTGCCTTAGTTTTGCCTGTGATTGCAGTAGACACTGAGTAAGATAGTGGAGATTTTAAACATTTGATCAAGTTTTTAAATCATATCTTCAATCCAGCTTCTTTCATAATAAACGGTTGTTTCAAGCTGCATCACCTTATAGCTATCAATTTATGGACCCTGATTCGGAAAGGAGAAGAAAAAGATAGTGTTAACTTATCCCCATTGAATGCTGCACTATTATGACCACTTACACTACTTAATATCTTACAGATCGGATATGTTCCATTGTAGTGTGTGCATCGGAGAAGGCAATGGCAACCCACTCTGGTACTCTTGCCTGGCAAATCCCATGGATGGAGGAGCCTGGTAGGCTACAGTCCATGGGGTCGCTAGGAGTCGGACATGACTGAGTGACTTCACTTTCACTTTTCACTTTCATGCATTGGAGAAGGAAACGGCAACCCACTCCAGTGTTCTTGCCTGGAGAATCCCAGGGACGGGGGAGCCTGGTTGGCTGCCGTCTATGGGGTCGCACAGAGTCGGACACGACTGATGCGATTTACAGCAGCAGCAGCAGCAATGTGTGCATAATGTCCCTACCTCCACTGTAATCTTTTCCTCACAAATAAGAACGATTCTGCTTTATTAGTTTTTGATAATTTTTACCACCATGATGATTTTTTTTACTATCCCTATAACACTGGTTTACACACCTCTCCTGCTTGCAGGCAACAGTACTATACTTGAGAATTTGTCCTATAACATTTTCATTTACTTGTTACTTGTCTGTGTCTACTACTACTGCTGAAGCTTTCTCTTGGTACCAAGTTTCTTACTGAATATTGTAATGTTCAGCAATGATAAATAATGTAAACTACCAACAAGTAATGATATAAATAAGCATAGAACAATTGCATGAAATGTGCATTAAAAAGTGGTTGGAAAATTGATAAATAGTTGAATACGTTTGTAGTCTATCAAGTACTTTTCCATATATTATCATTTTGCATCTTTTTAACAGTTCAGAGTTGAATGTATGACATTCCCTTTGTAAACATAAGGTTATCACACTTGTCTAATTGTTAAAAATATAATACCAGATATATTAACAATGCATACTGTAAATATATTTCAATTAGCTTTTGGTGTATGGAAAAATACTCAAAGTCAGTGGTAAAACAAACAATAAAAAAATGTATGCGCTGATCATTCTGTAAGTATGTAATTAGGGTAGGGCTCAGCTGGGCCATCTCATATTTGCTTCATGTGGTGTCATCTGGGATCACTCATGCTTTTGTGGTCAGGGAGCAGGCTGGTTGGGGGCTGGTTGGTCCCGGATGGCCTCACTTTTATGTCTGGAAGTTGGCTCAAGCTACCAACAAGGCCACTGCAGTTTTCTTTCAAAGCCAACTTGGACTGATGACTGGTTTCTAACAGTGTGAGAATGCTAGGTTTCTTAAAGCTTGTCACTGAAACTCTACAACATCACTTCTACAATATATTATTAGCCTATCTCTTCTCCAGGATATCTTCCCACTCCAGAATTGAACTAGGGTCTCCTGCATTGCAGGCAGATTCTTTACCAACTGAGCTATCAGGGAAGCACCATTAGTCAAAAAGTTTGACTAAATTCAAGAAAGTGAAGAATCAAACCCTATCATTTTCTGAGAGGAACAGCAAAGTCATATTGTAAAAGGGTGTGCATACACCCTTAAAAAATCTGTGGCTACTTTTTCATCTACTATAACACTTATTTAAGGCTGAAAGAATAAGAGAGACTAATATTTATTAAGTGGTTACTATATTTCAGGTATTTTACATATCTTCATTTATTAATCATAATATAAACTCTATGTGGGAAGGAGCATCCCTATTTTATGATTAAGAACATTGAAAATCCAAAAAGTTAATTAACATGTCCTATTGCCCATAGCTAACAACTGATAGAACCAACCTTCAAAAACAGATCTACATGATTTCAGAGGCTTATGCCATAGAAAAGAAAGTGTAAGCAAAATTAATAGACAATGCATCAAAGCTAGAATGTTGAAGTGAAAATAGTGTAATTAGAAAAATATTTTCACTATCTAAGTAAAAAATCACTACAAAACTTAATGTTTAAAAGGGGGAATATGTATACCTATGGCTGATTCATGTTGAAGTTTGACAGAAAACAGCAAAATTCTGTAAAGAAACAATCCTTCAGTAAAAAATTAATTAATGTAAAAAAAACTGTTTAGCTCATAAAATTATGTATCTGCAATTTTGACTGGACTTCACTATGAAGTTCCTCTGCTGTTCTTAGCTGGGCTCATTCATACCTCTAGATAGATGACATTAATTGCTAGATAGCTTTGCCTCTCATGATTGGCTAGTTGTTGGTTGAGTTCTGAAAAATGATAGATGAAGTTTATTAATGAAGATTGATACAGCAGAGGAAAAAATTACTTCGGGATACTATGACATCAAAACACCTAGCAGAATTGTCCAGCAAACCCTGCCAAGAAAATTTCCAGATAGAATGTTCAAAATATGATTCAGTTTCTTTTCTTTTCTTTGATAAGATATGAAAAAGGAGATACCAGCTAAAATAAATGCTGAGTTTATTATCAGAACTAGAAAGAATTAGAAATTAGAAAGACAAATTGGTCTGAAAGCAAAATTTCTTCTTATCCCTAGTATCAAAAAATGGATAAAACCCTTAGAATGAGATTTGCGGCCATAGATTATTCAAATATGGGACTCTGAAACTGTTTTTAAGGCCTTGTATTGATTGCAATCATGAAATTAAAAGACTCTTACTCCTTGGAAGGAAAATTATGACCAACCTAGACAGCATATTAAAAAGCAGAGACATTAGTTTGCCAACAAAGGTCCATCTATTCAAGGCTGTGGTTTTTCTGGTAGTCATGTATGGATGTGAGAGTTGGACTATGAAGAAAGCTGAGTACCGAAGTGCTGATGCTTTTGAATTCTGCTGTTGGAGAAGACTCTTAAGAGTCCCTTGGACTGCAAGGAGATCCAACCAGTCCATCCTAAAGTCCTGGGTGTTCTTTGGAAAGACTGATGTTGAAGCTGAAACTCCAGTACTTTGGCCACCTGATACAAAGAGCTAACTCATTTGAAAAGACCCTGATGCTGGAAAAGATTGAGGTCAGGAGGAGAAGGGGACAGCAGAGGATGACATGGTTGGATGGCATCACCATGCCAATGGACATGGGTTTGAGTAAACTCCGGCAGTTGGTGATGGACAGGGAGACCTGGCATGCTGCGGTTCACAGGGTCGCAAAGAGCCGGACATGACTGAACAGCTGTACTGAACTGAACAGATTCATATTAGCACACAAAATAACACATATTTAAGAATAAATTTGACCAAGGAAGTGAAAAATCTGTACACTGAAAACAAGATTTGGTGAAAGAAATTGAAGAAAATACAAACAATGGAAAATGTTCATGAATAAGAATTCATTGTGTTAAAATGCCCATACTCCCTAAAGATATCTATAGATTTAATGCAACCCCTATCAAAACTCCAATAGTATTTTTTTGTATAAACAGAGGAAAACAATCCTACAATTTGTATGGCGTCAAAAAAGACCCTGAACAGCCAAGGCAATAATGAGAAAGAAGTATGAAACTGAAGGCAACACATTTCCTGATTGCAAAATCAGTGCAGTAACTGATATAAAAAAGACACTTTGACTAACGGAGCAGGACTGAAAACCCACAGCAAACTCTCTCCTGGCAAGGGAGCCAAGATTACTTGAAGGGGAAAGGATAGTCTACTAAAGAGTTCTGGGGAAACTGGATAGGCACTGTACTCATGTCATATGCCAGTCTCAGAAATTAGCTAAAAATGGATTAAAGACTTAAATGTAAGAATTTAAACCTCAAATCTAGGAGAAAAGATAATTCAAAAAGATACATGTACCTCAAGTTCATTGCAGCACTAATTACAATAGACAGTACATGACAGCAATCTTACAGTCCATAAACAGAGGAATAGATAAAGAAGATGTGGTCATATATATATACACACACACATATAATGGAGTATTACTCAGCCATTAAAAGGAACAAAGTTGTGCCATTTGCAGAGACACTGATGGACCTAGAGGCTATCATGCAGAATGAAGTCGTAAAAAAAAAAATACCATATATTAAGACATATATGTAGAATCAAAAAAATTATATACTGATCTTATTTGCAAAGGAGAGAGAGAGACACAGACATAGAGAACAAACATATGGACCTATAGATACCAACAGAGATGGGATGAAATTGGAGATTGATTGAAATATATGTGTGTATATATATATGTGTGCTGTGCTTAGTCTCAGTCGTGTCTGACTCTTTATGACCGCATGAACTGCAGCCTGTCAGACTCCTCTGTCCACAGGGATTCTCCAGGCAAGAATACTGGAGTGGGTTGCCATGCCTTCCTTCAGGGAATATTCTCAACCCAGAAATTGAACCAGGGTCTCCTGCATTGCAAGCAGATTCTTTAACAGCTTGGCTTCCAGGGAACTACACACACACACACTCACAGACACACACACACACACACACACACACACACACTACTATGTATAAAATAGATAACTAATGAGAACCTACTGTATAGCATAGGAAACATCACTTTGTGCTGCGTGGTGATGTAGACAGGAAGGAAAGCCAAAATGAGGGTATATATTTATATGTATGGCTGATTTACTTTGCTGTAGAGCAGCAACTATAATCTAAATAAAACACATGTAGAGGAAAAGTTTTATGCCACAGATCTTGGCAATGGTTTTTTGGATATTGCACTAAAACACAATAAAAGTAAAAATTAATCAGCATGACTACCTCAAGCTAAAGAGCCTCACAGAGCAAGAGAAATAATCAATCAATTAAGAAGCCTACCTAAGGGCTGGGAGTCATATACTGAATAAGGGGTTCATATCCAAAATATATAGACTCATAAAACTGAAGAGCAAAAAAGATCAATCAAAATATGAAAAAAAGAAATGAATAAATGTTATCCCAAATGGCCGAAAGGTACATGAAAAGATGCTCAACATTGCTGGCTAATCATTCTCAGTTCAGTCGCTCAGTCATGTTCGACTCTTTGCAAACCCATGAATCACAGCATGCCAGGCCTTGCTGTTCATCACCATCTCCCAGAGGTCACTCAAACTCATGTCCATCAAGTCAGTGATGCCATCCAGCCAACTCATTCTCTGTAGTCCCCTTTTCCTTCTGTCCCCAACCCCTCCCAGCAACAGAGTCTTTTCCAATGAGTCAACTCTTCACATGAGGTGGCCAAACTACTGGAGTTTCAGCTATAGCATCATTTCTTCCAAAGAACACCCAGGGATGATCTCCTTCAGAATGGAAGGTTGGATCTAAGTGAAGTCCAAGGGACTCTCAAGAGTCTTCTCCAACACCACAGTTCAAAAGCATCAATTCTTTGGTGCTCAGCATTCTTCACAATCCAATTCTCACATCCATACATGACCACTGGAAAAACCATAGCCTTGACTAGACAGACTTTGTTGGCCAAGTAATGTCTCTGCTTTTCAATCTGCTATCTAGGTTGGTCATAACTTTTCTTCCAAGGAGTAAGCATCCTTTAATTTCATGGCTACAGTCACTATCTGCAGTGATTTTGGAGCCCCCAAAAATAAAGTCAGACACGGTTTCGACTGTTTCCTTATTTTTTATCCCATGAAGTGATGGGACCAGATGCCATGATCTTCGTTTTCTGAATGTTGAGGTTAAAGCCAAATTTTTCACTCTCCTCTTTTACTTTCATCAAGAGGCTTTTTAGTTCCTCTTCACTTACTGCCATAAGGGTGGTGTCATCTGCATATCTGAGGTTATTGATATTTCTCCCAGCAATCTTGATTCCAGCCTGTGCTTCTTCCAGCCTAGCATTTCTCATGATGTACTCTGCATAGAAGTTAAATAAGCAGGGTGACAATATACAGCCTAGATGTACTCCTTTTCCTGTTTGGAACCAGTCTGTTGTTCCATGTCCAGTTCTAACTGTTGCTTCCTGACCTGCATATAGGCTTCTCAAGAGGCAGGTCAGGTGGTCTGGTATGCCCATCTCTTTCAGAATTGTCCACAGTTTATTGTGATCCACACAGTCAAAGGCTTTGGCATAGTCAATAAAACAGAAATAGATGTTTTTCTGGAACTCTCTTGCTTTTTCAATGGTCCAGTGGATGTTGGCAATTTGATCTCTGGTTCCTCTGCCTTTTCTAAAACCAGCTTAAACATCTGGAAGTTCACAGTTCACATATTGCTGAAGCCTGGCTTGGAGAATTTTGAGCACTACTTTACTAGCATATGAGATGAGTGCAATTGTGCGGTAGCTTGAGCATGTTTTGACATTGCGTTTCTTTAGGATAGGAATGAAACTGACCTTTTCCAGTCCTGTGGCCACAGCTGAGTTTTCCAAATTTGCTGGCATATTGAGTGCAGCACTTTCACAGCATCATCTTTCAGGATTCGAAATAGCTCAACTGGAATTCCATCACCTCCACTAGCTTTGTTCGTAGTGATGCTTTCTAAAGCCCACTTGACTTCACATTCCAGGATGTCTGGCTCTAGGTGAGTGATCACACCATCGTGATTATCTGGGTCATGAAGATCTTTTTTGTATAGTTCTTCTGTGTATTCTTGCCATCTCGTCTTATATCTTCTGCTTCTGTGGGTCCATATCATTTCTGTATTTTATCAAGCCCATCTTTGCATGAAATCTTCCCTTGGTATCTCTAATTTTCTAGATCTCTTCTCTAGTCTTTCCCATTCTGTTGTTTTCCTCTATTTCTTTGCACTGATCACTGAGGAAGGCTTATCTCTCCTTGCTATTCTTTGGAACTCTGCATTCAGATGCTTATATCTTTCCTTTTCTCCTTTGCTTTTCACGTCTTTTCTTTTCACAGCTATTTGTAAGGCCTCCTCAGACAGCCATTTTGCTTTTTTTCATTTCTTTTCCATGGGGATGGTCTTGATGCCTGTCTCCTGTACAGTGTCTCTAACCTCCATCCAGAGTTCATCAGGCACTCTATTTCTCACTTCCACTGTATAATCATAAGAGATTTGATCTAGGTCACACCTGAATGGTCTAGTTGTTTTCCCTACTTTCTTCAATTTAAGTCTGAATTTGGCAATAAGGAGCTCATGATCTGAGCCACAGTCAGCTCCTGGTCTTGATTTTGTTGACTGTATAGAGCTTCTCCATCTTTGGCTGCAAAGAATGTAATCAATCTGATTTCGGTGTTGATCATCTGGTGATGTCCATGTGTAGAGTCTTCTCTTGTGTTGTTGGCAGAGGGTGTTTGCTATGACCAGTGCTTTCTTTTGGCAAAATTCTATTAGCCTTTGCCCTGCTTCATTCCATATTCCAAGGCCAAATTTGCCTGCTATTCTAGGTGTTTCTTGACTTCCTACTTTTGCATTCCAGTCCCCTATAATGAAAAGGACATCTTTTTTGGGTGTTAGTTCTAAAAGGTCTTGTAGGTCTTCATAGAACCGTTCAACTTCAGCTTCTTCAGTGTTACTGGTTGGGGCATAGACTTGGATTACTGTGATATTGAATGGTTTGCCTTGGAAACAAACAGAGATCATTCTGTCGTTTTTGAGATTGCATCCAAGTACTGCATTTCGGACTTTTGTTGACTATGATGGCTACTCCATTTCTTCTAAAGGATTCCTGGTCACAATAGTAGATAGAATGGTCATCTGAGTTAAATTCACCCATTCCAATCCATCTTAGTTCGCTGATTCCTAGAATGTTGACGTTCACTCTTGCCATCTCTTGTTTGACCACTTCCAATTTGCTTTGATTTATGGACCTGACATTCCAGGTTCCTATGCAATACTGCTCTTCACAGCATCGAACCTTGCTTCTATCACCTGTCACATCCACAGCTGGGTACTGTTTTTTCTTTGGCTCCATCCCTTTATTCTTTCTGGAGTTATTTCTCCACTGATCTCCAGTAGCATATTGGGCAGCTACTGACCTGGGGAGTTCCTCTTTCAGTATCCTATCATTTTGCCTTTTCATACTATTCACAGGGCTCTCAAGGCAAGAATACTGAAGTGGTTTGCCATTCCCTTCTCCAGTGGACCATATTCTGTCAGACCTCTCTACCATGACCCGCCCATCTTGTGTGGCCCCACAGGGCATGGCTTAGCTTCACTGAGTTAGACAAGGCTGTGGTCCTAGTGTGATTAGACTGACTAGTTTACTGTGATTATGGTTTCAGTATGTCTGCCCTCTGATGCCCTCTTGCAACAGCTACCATCTTACTTGGGTTTCTCTTACCTTGGATGTGAGGTATCTCTTCATGGCTGCTCCAGCAAAGTGCAGCTGCTGCTCCTTACCTTGGACAAGGGGGTATCTCCTCACCGCCACCCTTCCTGACCTTGAACTTGGAGTAGCTCCTCTAGGCCCTCCTGCACCCACGCAGCCACTGCTCCTTGGACTTGGGGTTGCTCTTTGCGGCCCCTGCCCCTGACTTCAGGCATAGGATAGCTCCTCCTGGACACCATCCCTGACCTCGGACATGGGGTAACTCCTCTCGGCTGCTCCTGTGCTATCACAGCCTGGTACTTTCAGCTGCCGCCCATGACCTCGGACACGGGGTAGCTCCTCTTGGCCACCACCCCTTGGGCATGGGGTCCTTCTGGCTTCTGCCCCTGACCTCGGACATGGGGTAGCTCCTGTATGCCACACTTATGAGCCATCGCAGCCGCCCACGCATGCAAATCAAACACAATGAGGTATCACATAATGCTTGATAGAACAACAATCATCATAAAAACAAGTCATCAATGTTGGTGAGGATATGGAAAAAATAGAATCATTTTTAACTCTTTGTAGGTAAATTCGGACATGAATGATGCATCTTAGCAGCAGCAGCAGCAGCAGCAGCAGCAGCAGCAGCAGCAGCAGGTGAATTTAATTCAGATGACCATTACAGCTACTACTGTGATCAAGATTCACTTAGTAGAAATGGAGTAGTCCTCATACCCAACAAAAGAGTCTGAAATGTGGTACTTGGGTACAATATCAAAAATGATAGAATGGTCTATGTTTGTTTCCAAGGCAAACCATCCAACATCAGTTCAGTAGAGTTCAGTTGAGTTGCTCAGTCCTGTCCAACTCTTTGCAATCCCATGAATTGCAGCATGCCAGCTGTCCATCACCAACTCTGGAAGTTCACTCAAACTCATGTCCATTGAGTTGGTGGTGCCATCCAGCCATCTCATCCTCTGTCATCCCCTTCTCCTCATGCCCCAATCCATCCCAGCATCAGAGTCTTTTCCAGTGAGTTAACTCTTCGCATGAGGTGGCTAAAGTTTTGGAGTTTCAGCTTTAGCATCATGAACACCCAGGACTGATCTCCTTTAGAATGGACTGGTTGGATCTCCTTGCAGTCCAAGGGACTCTCAACAGTCTTCTCCAACACCACAGTTCAAAAGCATCAATTCTTCAGCACTCAGCCTTCTTCACAGTCCAACTCTCACATCCATACATGACCACTGAAAAAATCATAGCATTGACTAGACTGACCTTTGCGGACAAAGTAATATCCCTGCTTTTTAATATGTTATCTAGGTTGGTCAAACTTTTCTTCAAAAAAGTAAGTGTCTTTTAATTTCATGGCTTCAGTCACCATCTGCAGTGATTTTGGAGCCCAAAAAACAAAGTCTGACGCTGTTTCCATTGTTTCCCCATCTATTTCCCATGAAGTGATGGGACCAGATGCCATGATATTCGTTTTCTGAATGTTGAGCTTTAAGCCAACTTTTTCACTCTCCTCTTTCACTTTCATCAAGAGGCTTTAGTTCCTCTTCACTTTCTGCCATAAGGGTGGTATCATCTGCATATCTGAGGTTATTGATATTTCTTCCAGCCATCTTGATTCCAGTTTGTGCTTCTTCCAGCCCAGCCCAGCGTTTCTCATGATGTACTCTGCATAGAAGTTAGATAAGCAGGGTGACAATATACAGCCTAGATGTACTCCTTTTCCTATTGGGAACCAGTCTGTTGTTTCATAACCGGTTCTAACTCTTGCTTCCTGAGCTGCATACAGGTTTCTCAAGAGAAAGGTCAGGTGGTCTGGTATGCCCATCTCTTTCAGAATTGTCCACAGTTTATTGTTACCTACTCAGTCAAAGGCTTTGGCATAGTCAATAAAGCAGAAATAGATGTTTTTCTGGGACTCTCTTGCTTTTTCAATGATCCAGCGGATGTTGGCAATTTGATCTCTGGTTCCTCTGCCTTTTCTAATACCAGCTTGAACATCTGGAAGTTCACAGTTCATGTATTGCTGAAGCCTGGCTTGGAGAATTTTGAGCACTACTTTACTAGCATGTGAGATAAGTGTAATTGTGCGATAGTTTGAGCATTTTTTGGCATTGTCTTTCTTTGGGATTGGAATGAAAACTGACCTTTTCCAGTCCTGTGGCCACTGCTGAGTTTTCCAAATTTGCGGGCATATTGAGTGCAACACTTTCACAGCATCATCTTTCAGGATTTGAAATAGCTCAACTGGTATTCCATCACCTCCACTAGCTTTGTTTGTAGTGATGCATTCTAAGGCCCACTTGACTTCACATTCCAGGATGTCTGGCTCTAGGTGAGTGATCACACCATCGTGATTATTTTCGTCATGAAGATCTTTTTTGTACAGTTCTTCTGTGTATTCTTGCCACCTCTTCTTAATATCTTCTGCTTCGGTTGGGTCCATATCATTTCTGTCTTTTATTGAGCCCATCTTTGCATGAAATATTCCCTTGGTATCTCTAATTTTCTTGAAGAGATCTCTAGTCTTTTCCATTCTCTTGTTTTCCTCTGATTCTTTGCACTGATCACTGAGGAAGGCTTTCTTTTGTCTCCTTGCTATTCTTTGGAACTCTGCCTTCAAATGGGTATATCTTTCCTTTTCTCCTTTGCTTTTCATGTCTCTTCTTTTCACAGCTATTTGTAAGGCCTCCACAGACAGCCATTTTGCTTTTTTTCATTTCTTTCCATGGGGATGGTCTTGATCTCTGTCTCCACACAATGTCATGAACCTCTGCCCATAGTTCATCAGGTATCCAATATCAGAGTAATGCAAATCTATGCCTCAATTCCAGAGAAGCTGAGGTTGAACATTTCTATGAAGACCTACAAGACCTTCTAGAACTAACACCCATAAAAGATGTCCTTTCCATCATAGAGGACTGGAATGCAAAGTAGGAAGTCAAGAGATACCTGGAGTAACAGGCAAGTTTGGCCTTGAAATACAAAATGAACCAGGGCAAAGGCTAACAGAGTTTTGCTAAGAGAACACACTGATAACAGCAAACACCCTCTTCCAACAACACAAGAGAAAACTGTACACATGGACATCACCAGATGGTCAACAGGAAAATCAGATTGATAATATTCTTTGCAGTCAATGGTGGAGAAGCACTATACAGTCAGCAAAAGCAAGACTGGAATCTGACTGTGGATCAGATCATCAACTCCTTATGGCTAAGTTCAGACTTAAATTGAAGAAAGTGGGGAAAACCACTAGACCATTCAGGTATGACCTAAATCAAATTCCTTACAATTATACAATGGAAGTGACAAATAGATTAAAGGGATTAGACCTGATAGAGTGCCTGAAGAACTATAAATGAGGTTTGTAACACTGTACAGGAGGTGGTGATCAAAATCATCCCCAAGAAGAAGAAATGCAAAATGGCTGTCTGAGGAGGTCTCACAAATAGCTGAGAAAAGAAGAGAAGCTAAAGGCAAAGGAGAAAAGGAAAGATATACCCATCTGAATGTGGATTTCAAATGAATGGCAAGGATAGATAAGAAAGCTTTCCTAAATGACCAATGCAAAGAAATAGATAAAAAAATAGAGTGCTAAAGACTAGAGAGCTCTTCAAGAAAATTAGAAATACCAAGTGAACATTTCATGCCAATATGGGCACAATAAAGGACAGAAACTGTATGGCCTAACAGATGCAGAAAATGTTAGAAAAGGTGGCAAGAATACACAGAAGAACTATACAAAAGAAATTTTAATGATGCAGATAGCCCCAATGGTGTGATCACTCACCTATAGCCAGACATCCTGGAATGTGAAGTCAAGTGTGCCTTAGGAAGCATCACTAAGAACAAAGCTAGTGGAGGTGATGGGAGTCTAGCTGAGCTTTTTCAAATTATAAAAGATGATGAAGTTTAAGCACCGCACTCCAGTTCAGTTCAGTTCAGTCACCCAGTCATGTCTGACTCTTTGCAACCCCATGAACTGCAGTTAGCCAGGCCTCCCTGTCCATCACCAACTCCTGAAGTCTACCTAAACCCATGTCTATTGCATCGATGATGCCATCCAACCATCTCATCCTCTGTCATCTCGTTCTCTTCCTACCCTCAATCTTTCCCAGCATCAAGGTCTTTTCCAATGAGTCAGTTCTTCACATCAGGTGACCAAAGTATTGGAGTTTCATCTTCAACATCAGTCCTTCCAATGAACACCCAGGATTGATCTTCTTTAGAATGGACTGGTTGGATCTCCTTGCAGTCCAAGGGACACTCAAGAGTCTTCTCCAACACCACAGTTCAAAAGCATCAATTCTTCAGCACTAAGCTTTCTTTATAGTCCAACTCTCACATCCATACATGACTACTGGAAAAACCATAACCTTGACTAGACAGACCTTTGTTGGTAAAGTAATGTCTCTGCTTTTTAATATACTGTCTAGGTTGGCCATAACTTTTCTTCCAAGGAGTAAGCGTCTTTTAATTTCATGGCTGCAATCACCATCTGCAGTGATTTTGGAGCCCCCCAAAATAAAGTCTGACACTGTTTCCCCATCTATTTCCCACGAAGTGATGGGACCATATGCCATGATCTTCATTTTCTGAATGTTGAGCTTTAAGCCAACTTTTTCACTCTCCTCTTTCACTTTCATCAAGAGGCTCTTTTCTTCTTCACTTTCTGCTGTAAGGGTGGTGTCATCTGCATATCTGAGGTTACTGATATTTCTCATGGCAATCTTGATTCCAGTTGTGCTTCCTCCAGCCCAGCGTTTCTCACTGCACTCAATATGCCAGCAAATTTGGAAAACTCAGCAGTGGCCACAGGACTGGGAAAGGTCAATTTTCATTCCAATCCAAAAGAAAGGCAATGCTAAAGAATATTCAAACTACCATGCAATTGCATTCCTCTCACAGGCTAGCAAACTAATGCTCAAAATTCTCCAAGCCAGGTTTCAACAGTAGAACTTCAACCGAGAACTCTCAGATGTTCAGGCTGGATTTAGAAAAGGCAGAGGAAGCAGAGATCAAATTGCCAACATCCACTGGATCATCGAAAAGGCAAGAGAGTTTCAGAAAAACATCTACTTCTGCTTCATTTACTGTGCTAAAGCCATTGACTGTGTAGATCACTAGATCTGAATGACTCATTTTTCAGTGTACTAATAGGAGCAGTACTCTTGCCTGGAAAATCCCATGGACAGAGGAGCCTGGTAGGCTGCAGTCCGTGGGGTCACTACTAGTCGGACACGACTGAGTGACTTCACTTTCACTTTTCACTTTCATGCATTGGAGAAGGAAATGGCAACCCACTCCAGTGTTCTTGCCTGGAGAATCCCAGGGACGGGGGAGCCTGGTGGGCCGCCATCTATGGGGTTGCACAGAATCAGACACGACTGAAGCGACTTAGCAGCAGCAGCAGTAGCAATAGGAGCACAGAAGCACTAGCTATTGACTTTGGACCATTATTCCCTTCAGACCTGTACTAATTCTCTGGATTTGGTGGTAATCTCAGACACTAGCAAAGATGGAGATGGGCCACCACTTTCTCTTCTTGTATTCCTGATTCTCTTAGCCAAATAGCCACTACCATCTGAGTTAAAGCTCTTTTTCTGTTTGCCATTTCCACTGGACATCAGGCCATTCTAGACATATTTGGATACAACAGTATCTAGTATCTATCACATTACAAGATGAGCAGGGGATATTTAGCATTAGTGAGCTGGGCTTCTCAGTACCAGAGTTGAGGCCATGGCTATGGCAGCTAAGCAACATGGCAGGGGTTAATTCTGTCCAGTGGCAGAGGCAGGCAGAAAATTTTGAGTCTTTCTGAAAGAAGAGGTGATCCAGAAAAAAGATGAAACTCTAGTTATAATGGTGAAATTGATCCCCAAAATCAGAGGGAAATACAATAGTGATGGCTGTGTCTTCTACTAAGGCTGCTGCCATTAAAGCTAAGAGAGTCCCTTCAATGGGAATATTTCAAGTAGTGGGTTGTATTTAAACACACCTATTGGATTTAACACCTGAGTCAAGAAGATCCCCAGGGAAAGGAAATATCCGCCCTTTCCAGTATTCTTGCCTGGGAAATCCCATGGACAGAGGAGCCTAGCAGGCTAAAATCCATGGTGTTGTAATAGAGTCAGACATGACTTAGCCACTAAGTAACAATAATTAAAATGAGAATTAGAACTCTAGGATACACTGATTATTAACATGTTTTCAAGAAGTTAGAAAGAGACTAACAAAATGTAATTCCTATACTAAAAAGTAATAATCCCAATTCACAAGATCATGGCTTCAACTGCTGTCTGAAATTTGGTCATGATACATGAATACTGCTCATCCTTTAATTATATCCTCCACCTCATGCAAAAAAATTCTCAAATATCACAACCCCTATAAAATATAATGTTTTTTTACATATTAGAACTACATGTGTATCTTTAAAAATGATATTTTTGTATGTATCTATTTTTAGAAATTCTAAAATTATCCTAAAGGATAATCCTAAACTATCAACAGAATTAGGATTAAGAAGTGAAATGAAAGAATTAATTTTAGGTAGGATAATCTTCATTTCTCAGTATGGCTGAAAATTTAGTTACAAGGAATAAAAAGTAAACATTTCTTGATATATATGTGTTTAAAATTAGTTTAAACACTAGCAAGCAATCAAAAGGGAAGGCAATTCATGGTAAAATCATCAAACTACCAGAAAGAATGATTTTTAAACTTTAAATAATTTATGGCAGTGTATTATCAAACTTTATATTTACGAAAATCAAGATATGGTTAGTATGTTTTCCTTTAATCTTTGATGAAAAAGAAATGTAATTCATAAATAGTTTTCACATATAATTTAAAATCTTTTTCCCTGTTTTGCTGCATATATACAGTTTTGCATTCAAATTTACTGCAGTGAGATACATAAACAAGAGGATAAGTAATTCAAAAGAAATCACATACAAAATATGCTATATTGAAGCTTCTAGGAGTTAATTCAGTTTGAAGTTGGCTGTAGAACTTTGTGATTTGGTTCCTACTCAGTAAATATTCCCAAGGCTTACATAATGCCAAGCAAAATAAAATATTCCCTGGAAATTTTCTAGAGAGATTGAAAATTTAGGTTAAATCCTTCAGTCCAAAGGAAAAAAAAATTTTCATTGAAAAATGTGTATGCAGAAAATATAAGCAAGAACCCAAAATTTCCATGTAACAGTAGCTTTCTTTTTAAGTGTCTTTATAAAAATGAAAACTGCCCCAAAAACAATTTTTTCTCTTCATATTCAGAGTGATGCTTGATTATCTGTCAACTTTGTAACTTACAAAAATGTATATGTTGCCTTTTAAACAAAAATCATAATGGATTGTATCAAGAATGCTATGTCATCAATTTTTCCCTTCATGTTTACTGTTATTTTTCTTTGGAAGCCACTGTAGAATCATAGGTCTTTGGAATTTTTAGAGGTCTAATATGTCTTCAGTTTTTGGTAATTTTCAAAAACAAAAATACCGACATGAAGAAATATTCACTGACGAATGGTAGATTCCTGAATATGCAATGGTCCACAAAACGTGGCAAGCTGGCCACATCCTGTCAGAGCTAGAGTCATGTGAAGAATCACTGAAATGATGTTGAAAATCTTCCAAGACACCAGAACATGTAACTCTTGAAATTTGAAATAAGTCCTAGGAGTTTCTGGACTTTTTGATCACCATCATGCTGAAGCAACACTTAGTGCTTAGCGATGAAATCCACATTAATTTTCAGTAACTGAAGCTTATGGTGACAAGAAAAAACAGTTCAGGTGAGTGTTTAGTAAGAACTTCTTTCTTCAAAAATACATTTTCAATTTTCATAATTTCAAAAGGGCACTTAGTGAAAAGTTCCCCTTCTAGTCTGCTCCAATTCCCTTCTTTAATAGCAATGTTTCCAACTTCTTGCCTACTCTTGCAGAATATATCCATGAATATACAAGTAAATTTAAATATATACTTAATTTCTTCAGGGTTTTTTTTTTTTTTTTTTTCAGAAAATTGTAGTGTATATATATATATATATGTTTTTCTGCACTTTGGTTTTGTTATTGTTATTTCAGTTTTCTAATCAATATATCTTGGATATATGCTTCCACTTTAAAACAGAAAGTTATTTTGCTCTTTTTTAAACTGATGAATAAGTATTATTTTTGTTTAAAAAATAATCATATTTAATTATTTAAATACATGTGTCATATTTATTTAGTCAGATGTATTCCATGTGTGAAATTCATTAATCTAAACAGTCTCTTTTGATAAATACTTACTATATAAATCTTTGCTATGCTGAAAAGCAAAGTAAAGCAAAAACCCTACAAAGAATAAGCATTTATTGCATATGTGTGCATATATTTGTAAGATACTAAATAAGTCTTAAAAAGCAGCATTGGTTTTTCACTGGTCATGTTCATCTTCACTTGCAGTAGCTATAACCAAATTGCTCTCCACATAGGTTTTACCAAATATTACTAATGTAATCCAGTTTTATAAATTCCTGCTTCTCAGTCTCTCAGCACCTGAGTGTGTTGTCATTTTTTTTTGTTTTTTAATCTCAGCCAAGCCATAAAAGAGAAAACCAGTAGTATGCATGGTTTTTTTCTCTGTGTTAATCAGTGAGGTTGATGTTAAACCTATGTAAAGTGACTTGGCACCTGAGGTGTCTTAATGAAAATCAAAATAAATAAATAAATAAAAGAATAAAATAAGGGAAAATGGAAAGAAGGAAGAGAGGGAGGGATGGAAGAATGGAGAAAGAAATAAAGGGATGGAAAAGAGAGAAGAGAGGAGAGGAGAGGAGAGGTGATGAGGAAAAAAAGAAGGAAAGAAAAGGAAATGAAAGAAAAAATGGAGAAAGAAAGTAGAGAGTGATGAAGGAAGAAGGAAAGAAGTTGGAAGAAGGGAGGGAGGGAGGAAAGCTATGCAGTAAGTTATATTCCAAGGGGAGTGAATGAAAGAGCAAGGTTCAGCTGGAGCTATGAGTACAGAGTGCAAGCGGCAGTGTGTGCTAAGTTGATTGGTGCCAGACAGTAGAGTTAAAATTGAAGGCATTACATCATCTAGAATTTTTTTCTGACTCTTTGTGACCCCATGGACTGTAGCCCACAGGCTCCTCTGTTCATGGGGATTCTCCAAGCAAGAATATTGGAGGGGTTTGCCATGCCCTCCTCCAGGAGATCTTCCCAACCCAGGGCTAGCACCCACGTCTCTTATGTCTCCTGCATTGGCGGGTAGGCAGGTTCTTTACCACTAGCACCACCTGGGAAGACCTAAGACAAAATGCTAGGTAGCAAAAGGAGGCCAGAGGAATGTGTTATAGGCTTAGTCACAATCTTTGTACCTTAAGGTGAAGCTTATGGTAAAAGCTGAAAAAACAAATACAAGATAAAAGAACTTGGTAACTGTGTACAGGAGTGATGGCTCTGAGATTTTTCTTTCTTTCTTTCCCTTGCTTTGCTGGTTCTTTTGTTACAGCGCATGGGCTTTCTCTAGTTGCTTCAAGCAGGCTTCTTTTGTGGGACAGAGCCTTTAAGCCTGTAGGCCCAGTAGTTGCAGTGCATGGGCTTAGTAGCCCTGTGGCAGGTGAGATCTTGATTCCCCAACCAGGGATCAAACTTGCATCCCCTGCATTGGAAGGCAAATTCTTAACCACTGGCTACCAGGGAAAGCCTGACTTCTAGATTTTTAGTGATTCACTTTAACTCTCTTAGAAAACAATGTTTATTTTTAGGGAAAGCACAGGAAACATGTGATAAAATTGGCCAAAGGTTGTTTTTCCTTCTCTGTCAATATAACTGCAGAAGAACTCTTATACCTAACAATTTATAGAAAATATTAAAGACACTCAGCCAGAGGACAGAGTGGGTATATAGAGGATAAATTCAGGGAAGCACTTAGGGATCTTTAATCCCCTTTCTCCCTGATTATCTCCATCAGTAACTTCCTTCCGTAGCTACCCACACTAAATCTATATCCTAGGTGAAGGCTTCAAGATACCTGCTCATCTCTACCTATAACCAAATATTGTCCCTGAGTCTATGACAAATAGATATTCTAGAGACCCTGATGCTGGGAAAGATTGAGGGCAGGAGAAGATGGGGGTGACAAAGGATGAGATGGTTGGATGGCAAAATCAACTCAATGGACATGAGTTTGAGCAAACTCCGGCTGATGACGGAGGACAGAGGAGTCTGGTGTGCTGAGGTCCATGGGATCACAAAGAGTCAGATGTGATTAAGCGACTGCAAAACAAAAGAGATGTCATTGACCTGATTTTCTTTATAGATGTTTTGTTTATTCTTATCTAACTTTTGTTTATTCATACAATTTATATGTAAGGTCCATGAGAATAATTTATACCTAAAGGGTGTTCTCTTCCTTTTTTGTCCATTGCACTTCTCTCAGTACCTAAAGTAGTGCTGAGCACATCAAAGATACACATTACATCTAAATACCTCAGCATTTAAAGAGCTGTTAAGTTGATCTCTATATGTTGGATGTCTAATTGTACCATAGGGAGTAGGATTCTGCTGATAAGTGAGCAACTCCATCTCTCTCTCTGGGAATGTTTGTTTTTCTGTTTCTCTAACACCATTGCAGCAGCCAAGTCATTGCACTGGATAATCTGTAGTCTTCAGAGATTGAGATAATTGAATCCTCCTAGTATGATTTTTATGTTTTGTTTGTTTTTGTTCTATTGTGCTTTTTTTTTTTTTTTTGCAATGCAACTTTTCAATAAGTGTCCTTATTTTCATGTGCTGAATGTTAGCACTCCAGTGGTTTGAGTCAATTTAAAAGCATTTAATTTTGTTTTTCTCTCATAGTTTTTGAGCCCACCCAAGAGCACTGCAATCCATCAAATCAGGAAACCCTGCATTTTGCGCGCCAGAGTTTTTGGAATTGATTTAGCTGCACCTGAATCCAAGCTGATTATTCTTCAGACTCCCAGGCTTAACTGTTTAAGTCTATAGCAAATTAAACTCTCAGGTATAAAGATTCACAGCCTGTTCACTGGCCTGGCTCTAATTTTAACTTGGAGTTATTACTGTTTCTTTTGGGATTAATGAAAAAGCAAAAATATTTGTCAGAAAACTGCCAAGAGGGGTAAATTTAATTTCACAACTTCTGCTGCAGAAAAGTTAATTTTCCCAGACATTGTGAACCCTAAATTTTCACCCATGGAATGTTAGGCACAACATTTCCTACAGTTATCTTTCTTGCTTTCCTTCTCTTGGCAAGATTTACCTTGTTGTGAATTTCCTCAACGTGGACAGAAAGGTTAAAGCAATAAGAACTTGTGGTCACGGACCTTCCTTGGAGCCTGGTTTCTGAAAGCACTTAGGTTGATGTGTCAGCTTAACTCTCTAGGGCTTACAGGAAAACTCCGTTCTATTCCAGAAGCTGCTATGAGCTAGCGGCTATGAACTTGTGGCCCAACCACAGGGAATCAGGAACTTATGAGTTACAGCCCAGACTCAACTGATCCTCACTGACTGACCTCAGGCAAGTTACTTAACATTTGCCTGTCCCTTATTTTCCAGCTGTAAAATGGGAAAAAATATTTCCTCATTCAAGTTAAGCAGAGTAAGTTGATCTTGCTATCCTCTGAGTTAGTGTTCATGTATTTTTGTTTCTTTGTTTTTTTTTTTTTAATAACAACTTTAAGAGCATAATGGGATTGATATTTTATTTTCTAAAGGTTGCCACATAAAAAGTGAAATAGTTGTAGATGAACTAAATTAAGTCAGGTATATAGAAATGCACATGAATAATACTTTTTGAGCTATGCTATAAACACTCATTGAATTAGGAACCTCCCTGTCAATGATAATGTGACTTCAATGAAGACAAGACTTGAGAGGCTATTTTATTACCTTTACTATACCCCCATAATCTAGAAAAGTGCTTACTATATAAGACATGTTCAATTAAATAGTTGCTGGATAAATGAATGAATGAACAGATAGGTGAAAATTAAATAATGCTCCAAGAATATTGTAGATAAGAATATGATAAATTAGAGTTCTTAATTTTCCTGTATAAGAAATATTTTAAAACAAGCAGAATTATAACCACATCAGAACATAAAAAATTAATATAGAAATTGAAGCTATAAATTTATGATACTTTTAAATTTTTATGCACTCTTGTTGTTGCTCATTCACTAAGTTGTGTCTGACTCTTTATGACACCATGAACTGCAGCACGTAAGGCTTTCCTGTCTCTCAGTATTTCCCAGAGTTTGCTTAACTCATGTCCATTGAGTTGGTGATGCTATTCAACCATCTCATCCTCTGTAAAGAATCCAACTGTAATGCAGGAGACCCTCATTCCATCCCTGGGTTGGGACAATTCCCTGGAGAAGGGATGGTTACCCACCCCAGTGTTCTTGCCTGGAAAATTACATAGACAGAGAAGCTTGGTTGGCTTCAGTACAGGGGATCATGAAAGTGTCAGGGTCGACTGAGCAACTAACACATTCACTCTTTGCATGCTAAATCACTTCAGTCATGTCCAGCTCTTTGCAACTCTATGGACTGCAGCCCTTCAGGTTCATGGGATTCTCTAGGCAAGAATACTGGAGTGGGTTGCCATTTCCTTCTCTAGGAGATATTCCTGACCCAGGGACTGAACCTGCATCTCTTATGTCTCCTGCATTGGCAGGTGGGTTCTTTACCACTAGTGTCACCTCTTTCACTCTTTGCCTACATACAATTCAAAACTATCTTGTAATAATCTAAGCAGCCTGCCAAATTTATTACAGTTTTCCTGCTTCTGTATCCTTTCACATCCTAACTACTCACAAAGCACTTATTAATATTTTTTCATGACAGGTATTGATTCAGATATATCACAAGAGCAGAAAAGTTATGTGAAAAAGTGTGAAATGAAGTTATTATTTACTTATAATAAGTATTTTTGGAATATAAAAATGATGGGGAATTTTGTATAAATCAAAGTTGCAAAATTCAGTTCAGTTCAGTCACTCAGTCATGTCCAACTCTTTGTGACCCCATGAACCGCAGCACACCAGGTCTTCCTGTCCATCACCAACTCCCGGAGTTCACTCAAACCCATGTCCACTGAGTAGGTGATGCCATCCAACCATCTCATCCTCCATTGTCCCCTTTTCCTCCTGCCCTCAATCTTTCTCAGCATCAGAGTCTTTTCAAATGAGTCAGCTCCTCGCATCAGGTGGCCCAAGTATTGGAGTTTCAGCTTCAACGTCAGTCCTTCCAAAGAACACCCAAGACTGCTCTCCTTTAGGATGGACTGGTTGAATCTCCTTGCAGTCCAAGGGACTCTCAAGATTCTTAGGCATTAACAAAATATCAAAGTATTTCTCTAAAATTACTTTATTGGTGGCAATAAAATTTGCCTTAATATTTTTAAATAGTTTAACATTTTCCCAGTTAACTCCAGAATTTTCACTTTTTATTCAATTTCTGTTGTATCATAAAGTTGTTTTAAAAACTGAATAAAATCAGTAAGTGGGAGATGAGTCTTAAATTAGATACTGACTAAATAAGGGGGAAAAGGAAGTTGTTTATTTATTTTATAAATACAAGCAGCTATATGCAGGTTTTTAGCTTTTACTTTATAATAATCTTTGATGACAGGGCTTCCCTGGTGGTTCTGTGTTAAAGAATCTGCATGCTAATGCAGGAGATGAAGGTTTGATCCCTGAGTCAAAATCTCCTGAAGGAGGAAATGGAAACCCATTCCAGTATTCTTGCTTGGGAAATCATATGAACAGAGGAGCTTTTTGGACTACAGTCCATGGGGTTGAAAAAGTATTAGACATGGCTTAGAAACTAAACAACAGCAATCTTTGATGGCATTAAAGGAAAAACCAACACATCCTAATAGAGTTTAGGGTAAAATAGGAAGAAGAGAATTGCTTAGCCTTTTGCTTATGAAAAAAAAAAAAAATGCTTGTCAGCTAAGTACATATTCTTTTCTTGTGGGAATTTAAGAACTGCATTGGTAATGACTCATTTATTGAAAAAAATTCAAACCAACTGAGGTGGGGCTTTTGGTTACATGAACTTGCCATAATTCTTCTTAATGAGAACAAAAGAAATACCCTCTTTGATGTAAATATGTTTTAAAGACATACTAGGGGTAATGGCTGCTGACATTTTGCCCTGAATATAAATGACTTCCAAAAAATACTCAGGTTCTATTAAATTTCTTTTCTTTTCTGTGCTCTTTAACATTCTTCTGATCACAGTGGTAGAAAACCTCCCATCACTGCTAGTAGTTTTAGTACCCCTCATCTCCAATTAATATTTTTAATAATAACCAAAGGTTACTTAGGAACAGTGAATTCTTGTGAAACAGGAAGGAAGGAGGCAGGGCACAACTTTTGAAAGGATGGCATAGGCCCAGGACACAATATAAACTGATTAGAACCAAATGGGTCCACAGGCAGACAAACGGACTTCTAATAAGCCTTGAACCTCAGTATATGGTCATTGTAACACATCAACAAGTTAAATGACACACCCAGAGGCACCATGACAGTTCCAAGGCTGCTCATCAAAGACCAGAAAGTAGGCAGAGGCCCAATTCCTGAAAGTCTCTGCCCTCTTCCCCAGAATAATTGGAATAACCCTCCCACTCATTGGCCCATGAAATTACCCAGCCCATAAAAACTAACCACACCACAGTCTGAGGTCACTCCTGCACTCTGAGATGGCCCACATTCCGTCTGTGAAGTGTTTTCTCTCTAGATAAATCCACTTCTTGCCTATCACTTTGTCTCTCACTGAATTCTTTGTTCAATAAGACATCAAGAATCTGAGCTTCATTAAGCGCTGAAACCACATATATGATCTCAATTGGAAGACCATGGACTCAAGTTCCAATTAGACTTGCAGTTTCAAGTCTTGGCATGTGGATCAAGTCCAAATCTGAGGTGTATGGTTTCACTTACATGAGTTTTCTCTTGCTGCTGTAACAAACCATCTCAAACCTAGAACTTTAAACAATACCATTTATGATCTCACAGTTCTGAGGGTCAGAAAGCTAAGTGGGCTCACTGGATCATACACTCTGAATTCACAAGGCCAAAATCAAGGTGTCAGTAAGCAAGGGCTATAATCTAAAAACTCTGAATGAGAATCCACTGTCAAAATCATCTCAGTTCCAAGCAGAATGAAGTTCTTTGTGCCTGTAGGTGGAAAATCCCAGCGTTCTTACCAGTTATCATATGGGTTCTGTTTTTAACCTCTAGATGTTTCTCATCATTGGCTACTTCTCAGAATCAATGACAGGATAACACATTCTTTTCACATTTTGCACCTATCTACCTTCTTCATATCTTCTGCAGTAAGAGAAAGTTTCTTATTTTTTAGAGCTTTTATAATTATACTGAACCCACCTGAATCAGTCAGTTCAGTCACTCAGTCATGTCCAACTCATTGTGACCCATGGACCGCAGCACACAAGGCCTCCCTGTCCATCATCAACACCTGGAGCTTGCTCATATTCATGCCCATTGAGTCGGTGAAGCCATCCAACCATCTCATTCTCTGTCCTCCCCTTCTCTTCCTTTCTTCCATCTTTCCCAGCATCAGGGTCTTTTCAAATGAGTCAGTTCTTTGCATCAGGTGGCCAAAGTATTGGAGTTTCAGCTTCAGCATCAGTCCTTCCAATGAATATTCAGTACTGATTGCCTTTAGTCAGGACTGGTTGGATCTTCTTGCAGTCCAAGGGACTCTCAAGAGTCTTCTCCAACACCACAGTTCAAAAGCATCAATTCTTTGGTGCTCAGCTTTCTTTATAGTCCAACTCTCACATCTGTACACGACTTCTGGAAAAACCATGGCTTTGACTAGATGGACCTTTGTGGTAAAGTAATGTCTCTGCTTTTTAATATGCTGTGTAGGTTGGTCATAGTTTTTCCTCCAAGGACAAGTGTCTTTTAATTTCATGGCTGCAGTCACCATCTGCAGTAATTTTGGAGCCCCCCAAAATAAAGTCTCTCACTCTTTCCATTGTTTCCCCATCTATTGCCATGAAGTGATGGGACTGGATGCCATGATCTTTGTATTCTGAATGTTGAGTTTTAAGCCAACTTTTTCACTCTCCCCTTTCAATTTTATCATGCGGCTCTTTAGTTCCTCTTCACTTTCTCCTGTAAGGATGGTGTTATCTGTGTATCTAAGGTTACTGATATTTCTCCTGGCAATCTTGATTCCAGCTTGTGTTTCTTCCAGTCCAGCATTTCTCATGATGTACTCTACATATAAGTTAAATAAGCAGGGTGACAGTATACAGCCTTGATGTACTCCTTTCCCTATTTGGACCCAGTCTATTGCTTCTAACTGTTGCTTCCTGACCTGCATATAGGTTTCTAACTGTTGCTTCCTGACCTGCATACAGATTTCTCCTGAGGAAGGTCAGGTGATCTGGTATTCCCATCTTCTAAGAATTTTCCACAATTTGTTGTGATTCACACAGTCAAAGGCTTTGGCATAGTCAATTAAGCAGAAATAGATGTTTTTTCTGGAACTCTCTTGCTTTTTTTGATGATCCAGTGGATGTTTACAATTTGATCTCTGGTTCCTCTGCTTTTTCTAAATCCAGTTTGAACATCTGGAAGTTCACGGTTTGCATACCATTGAAGCCTGGCTTGGAGAATTTGGAGCATTACTTTGCTAGTATGTGAGATGAGTGCAGTTGTGCGGTAGTTTGAACATTCTTTGGCTTTGCCTTTGTTTGGGATTGGAATGAAAACTGACCTTTCCCAGTCTTGTGGCCGCTGTTGAGTTTTCCAGATTTGCTGGCATATTGAGTGCAGCACTTCCACAGCACCATCTTTTGGGATTTGAAATAGCTCAACTGGAATTCCATTGCCTCCATTACCCACTTGAATAATCCAGGATAATCTTCTCATCTATTAATAGAAGTATAGATTGTGTGTATGTGTGTGTGTGTGTGTGTGTGTGTGTGTGTGTGTGTGTGATTTAATATAACCTAGTCAAATGTTGAGAGACTGGAAAGCTTTAGAAAGCCATTCTGCCCATTACATTCTTAAATTTACTAAGTGGTAGGAATCTTAAAGTGACAGGAACAATAACAAAACCCTCATAACTTAGAGATAACATATATGAGATATTTATTTAAAAAATCATGGGATACAAAAGACATGTTAGAAATAAGAAATGCTGCTGCTGCTGCTCAGTTGCTTCAGTCGTGTCCAACTCTGTGCGACTCCATAGACGGCAGCCCACCAAGCTCCGCCATCCCTGGCATTCTCCAGGCAAGAACACTGGAGTGGGTTGCCATTGCCTTCTCCAGAAATAAGAAATATTGGGGCTAATACTTTATTTTGGGATATTTGACTTGGTTTGTAAGGACAGAGACTCTAAGTGAGGAATGAAGAAAGATGTAGACCACACAGGCAATCTTAATAGAATAAAAAAGTTTAGGGGCAGACCTCAAAGGAGTTACAAAAAATGAAGGATGAGATTCTGGAGCCTTCACAACAAGGAACTAGAAGTAATGAAGTGTCTGATTGGACAAGATTCCATAGTGACTTGAATTAGTTATTTCCAATCATTTATTAGAAGCTAAGCATAATAATGCCCCTCACAGATCACAGCCTTGTCGTGGTGAAGGGACTTCTGTAACAAGGAAGCTATGAGCCATGCCACGCAGGGCCACCCTAGATGGATGGGTTGTAGTGAAGAGTTCTGACAAAGCAGTTCTGACTGGAGGAAGGAATGGCAAACTTCCCCAGTATTCTTACCACGAGAACCCCATGAACAGTATGAATTGGCAGAAAGCTATGACACCAGAAGCTGAGCGCCCCAGGTTGGAAGGTGTCCAGTGTGCTACTGGGAAGGAGTAGAGGGCAATTGTTAATAGCTTCAGAAGGAATGAAACGACTATTGAAAATCCTAAATGATGATGTTGTTTAAGTGCTGCACTCAATCTATCAGCAACTTTGGAAAATTTGGCAGTGGCCAAAGGACTGGAGAAAGTCAGTTTTCATTCCAACCCTAAAGAATCATTGAACTATTGCTCTCATTTCATATGCTAGCAAAGTTATGCTCACATTCCTTCAAGCTAAGCTTCAGTAGTATGTGAACCAAGAACTTTCAGATGTACAAGCTGGATTTTGAAGAGGTAGAAGAACCAGATCAAACTGCCAGCATTCACTGGATCATGGAGAAAGCCAGGGAGTTCCAGAAAAATATCTATATCTTCCTCATTGATGATGTGAAAGCCTTTGATTCTGTGGATCACAGCAAACTGTGGAAATTTTTAAAGAGATGGAAATACCAGAACATCTTACCTGTCTCCTGAGAAACCTGTATGTAGGTTCAGTTCAGTTCATTTCAGTCACTCAGTCACATCTGACTCTTTGAGACCCTATGGACTGCAGTACACCAGGCCTCCCTGTCCATCCTCAACTCCCAGAGCCTGCTCACACTCATGCCCATCAAGTCAGTGATGCCATCCAACCATCTCAACCTCTGTTGTCCCCTTCTCCTCCCACCTTCAATCTTTCCCAGCATCAGGATTTTTTTCAATGAGTCAGTTCTTTACATCAGGTGGCCACAGTATTGGAGCTTCAGCTTTAGCATCAGTCCTTCCAATGAATATTCAGGACTGATTTCCTTTAGATTGACTGGTTGGGATCTCCTTGTAGTCCAAGTTAAGAAGCAACAGTTAAAAACGGACATGAACAACTAACTGGTTCAAAATTGGGAAAGGAGTATGTCAAGGCTGTATATTGTCACCCTGTTTATCTAATTTATATATATGCAGAGTACATCATGTGAAATGCCAGGCTGGATGAATCACAAGCTGGATTAAAATTGCTAAGAGATATATTGACAACCTCAGATATGCAAAAGATGCCATTCTAAAATAGAAAGTGAAGAAGAATGAAAGAGCTTCTTGATGAAGATGAAAGAAGAGAGTGAAAAAAAAAAAACAAAACTGGCTTAATACTCAACATTCCAAAAACTAAGATCACGGCATCTGGTCTCATTACTTCATTTCAAATAGATGGGGGGGAAATGGAAACAGTGATAGATTTTATTTTCTTGGGCTCTAAAATCACTGCAGACAGTGACTGCAGCCATTAAGAGGCTTGTTCCTTGGAAGAAAAGAAAAGGGAAAGGGAAACTCACACATCAGCTCTTTGTGATTACATGGACTGTAGCCTGTCCAACTCCTCTGTCCATGGAAATCTCCAGGCAAGAATACTGGAGTGGGTTGCCATTTCCTTCTCCAGGGTATCTTCCTAACCCAGGAATCAGACCCAGGTCTTCTGCATTACAGGCGGATTCTTTACCAACTGAGCTGCTAGGGAAGCCCATGACAAACATAGACAGCATATTAAAAAGCAGAGATATCACTTTATCAACAAGGGTCCATATAGTCAAAGCTGTGGTTTTTCCAGTGGCTATGTGCAGATGTGAGAGTTGGACCATAAAGAAGGCTGAGTGCTGAAGCATTGATGTTTCGAACAGTGGTGCTGGAGAAGATGCTTGAGATTCCCTTTGACTGCAAGGAGATAAAACCAGTCAATCCTAACGGAAAGCAGCACTGGCTATTCATTGGAAGGACTGATGCTGAAGCTGAAGCTCCAATAATTTGGCCACCTGATGTGAAGAAGAACTGACTCATTGGATGATGCTGGGGAAAATTGAAGGCAAGAGGAGAAGGGGATGACAGAGGATGAGATGGTTGGATACCATCATTGACTCAGTGGACATGAATTTGAGCAAACTCTGGGAGATAGTGAAGGACAGGGGAGCCTGTCGTGGTACACTTCATGAGATTGCAAAGATTTGGACATGACTTAGTGACAACAATAACAAAGCATAATAATACTAAAATTCACATTGGTATATTGCTCTACAATTTTAAAAGAACCTTCAGTTACAAAATTATTATATGTTACAGTTCATCAGTTCAGTTCAGTTCAGTTCAGTAGCTCAGTCGTGTCCGACTCTTTGCAACCCCATGAATCACAGCATGCCAGGCCTCCCTGTCCATCACCAACTCCCAGAATTCACTCAGACTCACGGACTCATGCCATCCAGCCATCTCATCCTCTGTTGTCCCCTTCTCCTGCCCCCAATCCCTCCCAGCATCATCAGAGTCTTTTCCAATGAGTCAACTCTTCGCATGAGGTGGCCAAAGTACTGGAGTTTCAGCTTTAGCATCATTTCTTCCAAGGAAATCCCAGGGCTGATCTCCTTCAGAATCGACTGGTTGGATCTCCTTGCAGTCCAAGGGACTCTCAAGAGTCTTCTCCAACACCACAGTTCAAAAGCATCAATTCTTCGGTGCTCAGATTTCTTCACAGTCCAACTCTCACATCAGTACATGACCACAAGAAAAACCATAGCCTTGACTAGATGGACCTTAGTCAGCAAAGTAATGTCTCTGCTTTTGAATATGCAACTCATAATTTTCTTGAAAACTTTTATGTTTGTGTCTTAACTGAAACATTAACATGAAATACATACGTGCAGGCACTTTCAAATTTCTGAGAAGTTTAGAAGCATTTATTTTATCAGTTAAATAATACCCCTTTCAATAAATATGCCAAAACACTTCTAGTTTAAAAATAATTGCATTATTAATAAAGAAACATGAAGCAATTAGTATGGTCTTTGGTAAGAATTTGCCTATCTGTTTCAATGTTCAGTCAGTGCTCTTTGGAGATTTTAAATTCTGTAAGCATCTTTGTTGAACTGACTCATTTAGAAAGACCCTGATGCTGGGAATGATTGAAGGTGGGAGGAGAAGGGGACAACAGAGGACGAGATGGTTGGATGGCATCACTGACTCGATGGGTATTGAGTCTGAGTGAACTCCGGGAGTTGGTGATGGACAGGGAGGCCTGGCATGCTGCAGTCCATGGGGTCTCAAAGAGTCGGACACAACTGAGTGACTGAACTGAACTGAAGCATCGTTATAGGTGAACCTTACCTTGACAGTCATTAAAACACTTCTGTGTTCATACCTTATTCAGAGATGCTTTTCTTTCAGGTTATCCTTCTGATCTTATTGTACTATTATGATACTTTCCTGGCTTTCCACCTGAATTTGACCTTCTTGTGTGCTAATAGATAATTAACAGGGTTCAAATCATTCAGCTCCCCTGAGTATGCTCACCCCTAAACAAACTGAAAATTTTAAGCATTATATCCTGTAACTTAGAGGTTCAGACCAAAAACTTGATTTAATTCACTTTTCCAAGTTGTACATATTTAGTTGAGTTCATCCTGACACAATCAGATTTAAGGAAAAATCATCTTTGAACTAAAGAAACCCAAAAACTAGAAACAATAAGTTTTATTCTCAATCAAAACTCTGACCGGTCCAGACCATAGTTTAGCTTCATTGAGTGGACTCTAATCCTCCTTCACCAAATAGTTTGTTTTCTTTCTATATTGCTTCTCTGCTCTGGTGTTTAATCCAGCTCGTTGGTTTTGATTTTGGACATAGTTTGCTTTTGTTGCTATTACTGATTGTGGTGATTGGTTGGTTGATTTTTAAGTGCATCATGTTGATATATGGGCAGAAACCAACATAATATTGTAAAGAATTATCCTGCAATTAAAAGCAAACAAATTTATTTAATAAAAGAAATAAGCTAAAAAAATAAGAGCATCATGGTGAAAAACCTGTGGTGCTCCCAACTTTTCACGACTGTTTTGAAAGAACGCTTTCACTTTTCTCGCTGTTACTCTTTTTCCTTGCTGCTTTCTAAATAAACCAAGCTTGATTGAACTCAAAGACCTTGTTTTCTTCTTCCTGAAATATGCGGTCCCTGATTGTCACATGACTACTTTGCTGTCCTCAGAGTCTTTTTAGCTGCCACCTCCTAGGAGGTCTAGTCTACTTTCCAAATATAACATAGAAATCCACTGATATAGTGTCAATTCACTCCAGTTTAGACCTAGTCACTTCTCTTATTCATTTTTTTGTTGTTATTGTTTCCTATTTATTTAGTTTTTATCTCCTCCTGTAGTGATACTAATGAATGGATAGATAAATAGGTGGAAATATGTAAGTGCAGCCTTCCATTTCTGAACATTTTTCAAGGCAAGATGATATGGCTGACCTATAATTTCATATTTCTATGTATCTCCAGCTCATTTGTAAGGATATGATGTAAACAATACCCTAAGACAGAAATGTCTCTAGCCGCTTCCAAAGCCAGTTGCTGTTTTCCACCCACTGAATTCTTCAATTACCCTGTAGGATCCTTATCGAGATCCATTCTCCCATTCACTGTCCTTATTTTTAATGTGTTTGCGACTTATTTTTCACCCACTTTCTGCTCATCAACAACTCACATTGTAAAGAAATGCAGATCTCTGTGCTGATGTATCATGAGTCCCTTGCCAGACTGTTAAGTTTTCTCTAGTGTTTCACTATCATATGTGTTTTCTTTATTCATGTAAGTTATCCACTATATAGACTTTCATGTTTTCCAAGAAACACTCCATTGTGGCTACATTTCAGAGCAAAGTTGTTATACTAGCAATTTCTAAGAAGATTCATTTTTCTTCTTCTTCTTTTTCTTTTTAACTTTGCACAAGCATCCATCTGAAAACAGTTACAGAAGCCCTGGGAACAAACTGGCTGACACTTTTGCATTGCTCATCACCTCAATGAAGATCCAGCAGACGGCCACCCTGTAAGTCACAGACTGAGCTTTCCGTGGTCACTGACAGAGCATCATCTTTCTGGAGTCTTCAGTTGTTTTTATGGTTTCTGGATACTTTTTTGATTGACATTTAGGAAATGACTTGTCTTTAAAGTTTTTCTCTTGTTTAGCAGATACATGATATGTCCTTAGGAAGTTAGAGATTCCTTTTGAGTTTTTGAAGAAGAGATCCAGTATATTTAGAACCCTGGAATCCATTTCCAAAGACTCAGATAGGAGAGGGGAAGGGTGTAACCACTGGCTACAAACTAGGTCCTTTTAGGGTGTGTGAGATAGTGTGGGAAACTTGACTTTCTGATTCAGAGTTTAAAATAATTTTCTGAGGAAAAACATCTTTTCCAAATCATCTGAATTATCCAGGGAGTTTTTTTTTTTTTTTTTTCTAAGTGATTATTCTATGAAGGTAAGGGAGTGGTTCAGCCAAATCTACACTTTCTCATTTGGATAAACTTTAATGCCCTCTACTAAAGAGTTTGAATTTAGAATATATTCAGAGAATATAAGTCCTTCCAAGTGCTTCTATAACAAATGTCTCTATTAAACTGAATAGCAATTGTAGCCTTGAAAAATATTAGAAATGCATATCTTTGGTATATTGCAATTATAAAGGGAAGATCTGCATTACTTCTTAATTATAATTATTTTCTAAAATGAATTTGAGTTTCGCATGTGTTTGCTTAAGGGTGTAATGGAGCTAATCTTCCTTTTGTGGTAAAAAGTACTTGAACAGTGTCTGTGTTTTTTTTTTTTTTTTTTTTTCTTTTCAAAGGAAGTACATTCTAACCATTGCTTAATATCTGGCAGTCTTTGAAGCAAGAGAAAAAAAAAACATTTAATATTCTTTGCATCATTTTCCATCCAAATAATAATATCAAAATACCCAGACACTGGTTATGAAAATATAGAAATTGTGGTAACAGCCAATTAGTTCCCAGAAAGTCTTACACTTTCATAAATTTTTCCATATCAGGCATTGGAAAATCTTCTGATACACACACAAGTCATAGTAAGGCTAACAGGTCAAATAAACCTAAACTCTTTTCCTATTTCCAACAAAGTATGAAATAGCATTCCCAGAACAAGAACAACACAAAAGCAACCAAAATCAATGTACAGTCAATAAATACACAGTCACTGTGAAACAAAGATGCTATCACATTACCTCAAGGAATTGTTGAGTGCCCCACATATTTCAGCATCCAATGCATCTCTGGACTGAGGTAGGATGCAGGAGGGGAAAATCAGACTGGTTCCCAATTTTTTTCAAAGGGCTTTCTACTTGCTTCCAGGTCTGATCTTTCATTTCTATGGGGTCATGTCTTAGAAATGGACACCCATTGGCAACACATTTCTTTCTGACTCTGTGCTGTGGAGATGAATAGGGAAAGGAAAATTTTAAGATTGAGAAACTGATCTGTTTTAAAAGTTTTCTTCCTTAGAGTAACTTTGTAAAACTAAATAGTATGTGTCTTCTTCTGCAAATGTGTTATATTCATATCAATGAAAGTGAGAAGTTTCAGTCCTTCAGTCCTGGGGATATTCCAGGGTTGGGGAGATCCTCTGGGGAAGGAAATGTCAACCCACTCCAGTATTCTTGCCCAGAGAATCCTGTGGACAGGGGAGCCTGGTGGGCTATATTCCATGGGGTCATAAAGAGATGGACACAATTGAAGTGACTTAAGACACACAGCACACAGATTAGGAAAGTGAAATACAGAAAGGATAAACAAATTGCCCACAACCACATGGTTTATAGGAGAATTCCATAGCTCAGTTGGTAAAGCATCCACATGCAATGCAGGAGATTCCGGTTCGATTCCTGGGTTGGGAAGATCTGCTGGATAAGGAGAAAAGCTAGCCACTCCAGTATTCTGGCCTGGAGAACTCCATGGGATGTATAGCAACTTCTCTGGTGGCTCAGATGGTAGGGCATCTGCCTACAAGGTGGGAGACACATGTTCAAGCCCTGGGTCAGGAAGATCTCCTGGAGGAGGAAATGGCAACCCACTCCAGTATTCTTGCCTGGAAAATCCCATGGATGGAGAAGCCGGGTAGGCTACAGTCCATGAGATCACAAAGAGTCGGACATGATTGAGCGACTTCACTTTTCTTTATGTGGTTTATATGTGATGGGTCCAGGATATGAAACTTTCAGACTCTTCAAACTTAGCCACTACATAATACATGCCAGAAAACATCTGCAAGATATTTCTATGATTACCTGTGATTAGTATTCACTAGATATTTGGTAAATGAATAAAAATGTAGTAGGATATACAAAGTGTATTTTTATGGTAAGTAAATTATTGGCAATTAGAAGAATAAGCCAAAATTAATTGGCAATTATTTATAACTTACTTTATGTCATAAAATACTATAGATAGGCAGAAAAATAACCTCAAGAGTATTCTAAGATTATCCATATTTGAGACTAAATAATGTTACTATTGGAACAGGGTGACTCCGAATGTTTATGTGCTTAAATGGCTTTTTGATTTTCAAAAGTTTAGGTTTTGAATTTTGGTCCCATCATTTGTTTTTGTTTATTGTCCCATGGCCCTCTCTCTCTCTCTCTCTCTCTTTTTATTTTCCCTATTCCTTTTTCTCCCTGAATTTAAGTTTGGGAGGTTTCTATTGTCATATATTCTAGCTCATTGATCTTTTCCTCAGCTGTGTCCAGTATACTGATGAGATGATCAAAGGATTCTTCAAACTTGTTCCAGTGTTTTTGATTTCTAGCATTTACTCTTAATTTTTTCTTAGTTTTTCCGTCTAACCCATCTGTTCTTCCACGTTGTCGATTTTTTTCCATTAGGGTTCATAACAAGTTAATCATAGCTATTTTAAATTCTCTGATAATTTCAACATCTGTTTCATGTCAGTCCATTTCTGATAATTTGCTTTGTCTCTTCAGACTCTTTCTTGGCTTTTAGCACGTTTTGCAATTTTGTTAAAATCTGGACTTGATATGTTGGGTAAATAGGTCTTTGGTGTGATGGTGTATGCTTATCTAGGAGTTTATTGCTTGAAATAACTGAAGGTGCTAACGTTTTCAAAGTCCTCTGGTGTCTTAGATTTTGTCTCTCATGTTGTCTTTGGGATTTGCTAAGAGATCTCTCACAGATAGTCTGTGTCCTGCAGTCTTTTCATCTGTAATCTACTGTTACAACCTGGAGCTCTGTTAGTGTTGGAGTAGAATGTGGAAGAGGATAATTATTCTATAATTTTACATTTAAATCTCAGTATTTAATTTGATTTGTAACCAACCTTAATTGTGATTTTAACCAGTGTCTTATCATTCCCCTCTGACCCCATCCTTAGGTGAAACAGGAAGACTAGAAGGGTTGGATTTCAGCAGGTGCCCTGTCATCGATCAGACAAGGTTCTGGTAAAAATTCTTTTCAGTGGAAAGTTGGCTTTGTTATAATGTTTTGAGTGTATTTCTAATGTTTCCTATCCCCTCTCCTGGCTAGAGCCACATACAATCTTTCTTAAGCCACCACCATAAAAATCTGGTAAGATTTTTAGAAGTGGGACCTATAAAAATCCAAAGATAACACCACATGAGATTTTCTGTTTTACACTAGTGATATTTAGTCTTCATAAATTTGTCAAAACTCCCTTTCAAGTGTTCCTAGTTGCTGGTTTGAGCAGTGTCTATCCCAGATTAGGAGACCTCACTATGACTCTCAAATTTGCTGTCTCTTTAGATTACAGTGTAGTGTTTTGCACTTCAATTCGATTTCTCTAATAAGTCTAAGAAAAGTTTTTAGTTTTTAATTTACTCAGCCTTGTATTATTGTAACTATGCAGTGAAAACTTCTAGACTCTTTACATATTAGACTTAGCATCAGGACCTCCTTTTTTAATATTATCAGTTTTGATGGCAAATGTGATTGAAAAGACAAAAAAATTACCTGCTTTAAGATATTTCCATTATAGCAGTCTAAAAAAATTTATTGGAGTATAGTTGATTTATAATGTTGTTTTATTTTCAGTTATAGCAAAGTGAATTAGATATATCCACTTTTTTTTTTTTTTTTTTAGGTTCTTTTCTGACAGGTCATTACAGAGTATTGAGCAGAGTTCCCTGTGCTATAAAACAGGTTTGTATTAGTTATCTATTTTATATACAGTAATGTGTATATGTCAGTCCCCTGTCAGGTTGCTTCCATATCCTGGCTATTGCAAATAGCAGTACAGTGAACATTGGGGTCCATATATCTTTCTGAACTGTAGTTGCCATTGTTCCTTTCTCCCCACACCTTTTGCAGTATTTCTTGCTTGTAGATCTTTGGAAGCTGGCCATTCCTACTGACATAAAATAACACCTTTCGGTAGTTTTGATTTACGTTTCTCTGGTTCCCTATAGGAAAAGGAGTATGTCAAGGCTGTATATTGTCATCCTGCTTATTTAATTTATATGCAGAGTACATCATGAGAAACGCTGGGCTGGAAGAAGCACAGGCTGGAATCGAGATTGCCAGGAGAAATATCAATAACCTCAGATATGCAGATGATACCACCCTTATGGCAGAAAGGGAAGAGGAACTAAAAAGCATCTTGATGAAAGTCAAAAGGAGAGTGACAAAGTTGGCTTAAAGCTCAACATTCAGAAAACTAAGGTCATGGCATCTGGTCCCATGACTTCATGGGAAATAGATGGGGAAATAGTGGAAACAGTGTCAGACTTTGTTTTGGGGGGCTCCAAAATCACTGCAGATGGTGATTGCAGCCATAAAATTAAAAGACGCTTACTCCTTGGAAGAAAAGTTATGATCAACCTAGATAGTATATTCAAAAGCAGAGACATTACTTTGCCAACAAAGGTCCATCTAGTCAAGGCTATGGTTTTTCCTGTAGTCATGTATGGATGTGAGAGTTGGACTGTGAAGAAAGCTGAGCACCGAAGAACTGATGCTTTTGAACTGTGGTGTTGGAGAAGACTCTTGAGAGTCCCTTGGACTGCAAGGAGATCCAACCAGTCCATTCTAAAGGAGATCAGTCCTGGGTGTGCTTTGGAAGGAATGATGCTAAGGCTGAAACTCCAGTACTTTGGCCACCTCATGCGAAGAGTTGACTCATTGGAAAAGACTCTGATGCTGGGAGGAGGAATTGGGAGCAGGAGGAGAAGAGGACGACACAGGATAAGATGGCTGGATGGCATGACAGACTCGATGGACATGAATCTGAGTGAACTCTGGGAATTGGTGATGGACAGGGAGGCCTGGCATGCTGCAATTCATGGGGTCGCAAAGAGTCAAACACAACTGAGTGACTGAACTGAACTGAACTGAATAAATAGTGATATTGAGCATCTTTTCATGTGTCTTTTGGTCACACTGAGAGGTGAGATGTTGGGAAAAGAAACAGCAGTTTTACAGGAAAAGCCAGCAGATGGAGTAAATGGCAAGCTAGTGTCTAAAGAACCATTTTACCTGATTTAAAATTCAGGCTTCTTTTATACTAAAAGCTGTCGGCAAGGGCAGGCATAACTGGTTGTTGCAGACTTCTTGGTGCCAGCCACACTCTAGAGGGTATGTGATAATCCTTTGTTCTTGCAGCTGTCCAGTTAAGTCTAGTCACTGTATTCCTGCAAACCCCCAATACAACAAATGTCATTTTCTGTTCTGCAACATTTTGTCTCTGTGCAAATGAAAAGTCTTATGGCTTTAAAGGTCCAGCCTATAGGCAGAGCCTTGGTTAAAGGCTATATGCATATTTCAGGTTATAGGAAACATTCTATTAGACTAAGTTTCAGAGCCAGCATGACTAAGCATAGATGACAGAGCACAAAAGTTAGAGCTAAGGGAATGTCCAACATGGCGTCAGATTGCTCTTCTCTGTTATTAAAGGAAGAGTCAACTGATTCAGAAAACTTCATTGTCTTATTTTAAGATTTTCTACAGCCATTCCAACCTTCACGCGATCACCACCCTGATCACTCAGAACATAGAGACAAATCCTCTACAACAAAAAAATTACTACCCCATAAAAGTTCAGATGATGTTTAGCATTTTTTAACAATAAAACATTTTTTAAATTGAGGTATGTACACTGTCTAAAACATAGTCCTATTTCACACTTAGTAGACTATAGAATAGTGCAAACAACTTTCATACAAACTAGCCTCAGAAATTTCACATGACTTGCTTTATTTATTTATTCATTTTATGGTGGTGGTCTGGAACCACTCCTGCAACATCTCCCACACATGCCTGTATATATAAAATATGTAGATATATTTATGCATACATACATATTCTGAAGGGAGACTGAATACATTTGTCTACTTAAGAAATTAGAAAACGATGTTCTACATATCTAGATCAGAGGTCAGAAAACCATGACTTATGGACCAAATCCAGCTCATAGCTTTTTCCTTTTGTAAAAAAAGCTTTATTGGAATACAGACATCTCATTTATTTACATTTGATTTATGGCTACTTTCAGGTGTAAAATAACAGAGGTTTTTTGCAACAGAAGCTTTATAAACCACAAAGCTAAAATATTTTTATCTTTCTTTGCAGAGAAAGTTTGCCTATCTAATATCAAAATTTAATATTTTGGCAGGGAATATAAAGTGAAAGTGAAAGTCGCTCAGTCCTGTCTGACTCTTTGTGAGCCCATTATTCAGTCTATGGAAATCTACAGGCCAGAATACTGGAGTGGGTAGCCTTTCCCTTCTCCAGAGGATCTTCCCAAACCAGGGATCGAACTCAGGTTTCCTGCATTGCAGGTGGATTCTTTACCTGCTGAGCCACAAGCCCACAAGGGAAGGCATAGAATATATTCTAATTAATCAATAACTGAATACTCATTGGAAGGACTGATGCTGAAGCTGAAGTTCCAATATTTTGGCCAGTTGATGTGAAGAACTGACTCGTTGGAAAACGCCCTGATGCTGGGAAAGATTGAAGGCAGGGGGAGAAGGGGAAAACAGAGGATGAGATGGTTGGATGGCATCACCAACTTGACGGACATGAGTTTGATCAAGCTCTGGGAGTTGGTGATGGACAGGGAAGTCTGACGTGCTGAAGTCCATGAAGTCGCAAAGAGTCGGACATGGCTGAAAGACTGAACTAAACTGAACGGAATGGAAAAGAATTGAAATTTCTTGGAACATATTTATTTTCCCAAAAAGTATATAACTGTATTCGAGTCTTTACTTAAGTGATTTGGATTTTCATCAGTTTAGAAAATACTGGCAACTTTGACCTGGTTTTATGGTGTTAAATTCTTTTTATCATTGCATGTAAATAGTAAATCACAATAAATTTAATAAAAATAAAGAAAAAGTGCTAATGTGAGTTAAAGACATCTAGTATTTTCTATGAAAATCCATAAAATAAAATACTTGAGTACCTTCTTTAGTATTAAATATATAATAAACAGACTATAAATTTGTAAAATGTGTTATGCCAAAAGGGTTGAATTTGTAAACTTTGGTTTTACCTATTAAATATCTATTTTTCACCATACTTAACAGATGGAAAAGAATGTTATTAGTATATTTATTTTATTTATTGATATGACTTTTTTCCAAGCATCAGAATGATGAATAAACAAATTGAAAAGGGTTTTCTGAATACTGCTCTCCACACAAAGGTAAACAATTAAGTATGACTCACATCTTGAACTCATGTATCATTTAGTGTTTATCCTCATTTGTAACAAGCTTGAATGTGACAATAGCAATCTTCACTTGTCATAAAAGTTTGAGCTTTCATTTAAGTTGGTGGCTGCTATGAAATTAATTAGTGAAAAGAAGGAGGCAGCTGATAAGAGTAAGGTCGTGTTATAAACAACACTCTTATGAGATAAAAGTTCACTAGGCCATCCTAAAGGAAATCAATCCTGAATATTCATTGGAAGGACTGATGCTGAAGCTGAAACTCCAATACTTAGGCCACGTGATTCGAAGAACCGACTCATTGAAAAGACCCTGATGCTGGGAAAGATTGAAGGTGGGAGAAAGGGACAACAGAGAATGAGATGGTTGGATGGCATCATCGACTCAATGGACATGAGTTTGAGTAAACTCCAGGAGTTGGTGATGGACAGGGAGGTCTGGCACGCTGCAGTCCATGGGGTCACAAAGAGTCGGACACAACTGAGCAACAGAACTGATACTGCGGCTGTGTGTGTGTGCGACTATGTGTGTGTGTTCAGTCACTCAGTTGTCTGACTCTTTGAGACCTCATGGACTATAACCTGCCAGATTTTTCTGTCCATGGGGTTTTCCAGGCAAAAATAGTTGAGTGGGTTGCATTTCCTGCTCCAGGGGATCTTCCCAACCTAGGGATCAACCCTGTGTCTTCTGCATCTGCTGCACTGGCAGGTGAATTCCTTACCACTGAGCCATCTGGGAAGCCCCAGTCAGGCCTTACCCTAAAAAATACTCAAACAACCCAAGGGACTTAAAAAAGAAAAAAATTCCAACCCTGATTCAGACTCCACTGAAAATTCATAATAGTATTCAAATTCTTAATTGTAACCCATAATAAGAACTTTCAAATAAGAAAGGCAAGAATATTGTGGGGAGTTCAATTATAACCCATTTTAATCTTTTTTTTGTTTGTTTTAATGTTGCTAAAACCAAATATATGTTGTTTTACTCAGCAGAAAAATATCAATTTATTTTAGAAAATTCCAGTTTATAAAAGAGTACAAACACTCAAAAAATTAACATTGGTACAAATATTTCATACTGTTAAATTTTGGTTCTGTTTTCCACCTATCTATATCAACTTAAAGTACTGCATATATATAGGGGCCGCTTTTGAGGGAAAAGCAATCTGTGTGAATTGGGACCCACACATCCTTTTCATCCAAAACTCCCTGGAGGCCCCAGCAATAATCTTCCCCAGATAACCCCCTCCACAGCTCCCCATTGTCCAAACCCCTACAGAATTTAGTGAAATCAAAGGCTTTTCAAATTACATGTCCTTCCCACTGAAACATACCAGTACTTTCCCCTCATTCTGTCAGGACTGCTCTCTGTGTTCACCATCAAAATATTCAATACCTTTATGGAATTTCTATACTTTGATCAAATATAAGAAGTTATGTTTTGGTAAAACACGGTCTTTGTCGTCACCCCAAACATATCTTAAGAGCAACTGCCTCCAGAAAACAGCAGCCTTGCTATGACAATTTATAACAATCCTCTGTATAATAGTTATCAGTCTCTCATTCTTACATAATGGAAAAGGTAACTCCAATTACTTCAAGCAATAAAGTGGATTTACTGGCTCTGCTATCTGGAGAGTTCAAAGGCTCATGTTTTACCTGATTTTTTGCTTTGCTACCTCATCAGGAAGCAAGATCCTTTTATGAGTCTACTTTGCCTTCTATAACGAGCTCTGTTTATCCTAAGGCTGATTTACTCCTGAGAAAGAAGATAACCATAGCAGTATGCATATTTCTGCCTTGCTCCACCTTGAAAGATTCAGAGAGAGCATACTATTTTAGAAATGTCTTCTCTAGTATCATTTGCTGAATCCCATGGATACTAATTAATATTATGCCAGTTACCTCAGCTTTGGCACCCATGTTTCATCATAAAACACAGATTGTATGAAGGATACATGTACACTAAAACAAGTGTAGTTATCCAGAGACAGTGCTGTGAATATTAAAGAAGAAATGAAAATATCCCTGACATACTAAGTCATTAAATTATACTCCTAGCCAACTATAAAGTCTAATTCTTAATCTTGTTAGTGTCTCTTTTAAAAAATAACTTGGTCAAAGGCATCATTTCCGGAAGTTAAAAAGTCTGCACCTTCAGTTGCTAAGGACACCTGTCAACTATTCATAGAAAGGTCATTTTGGTTCACATATTTTCATGTACTTCTTTCTTTAGAATGTAGAAGACAAACCAGGAAGAAATGTTCCAATTCAATTACACAAAACAGATCAACTAGGGGAATCATCCATTTGATGAAGGTTAACTTACCAGTCTACTAATGAAGAGACCAGTAGTGCAATTCACTACACCTACCAAGAGCTACTTTGATACCACATACTGAAATAACAGAAGGCACAATGATCTCAAAATCAATTTTCCAGCAATAGGGATGAATCTCCCTCCTGTGTTGATAATGGTACACCTGGAATCAAGTAAAAGAATTTGTCATGATCAATTGATATTTATCTATATTTTTAAAATAGTAACTTTTTTTAGTTTGTCCTTAAAACAAAGTTACTAGAAGCCCCTAACTAGATTTTCCCCCTTATTCAAACATTTCCTTCTGAAAAACAAAATAAGACAAAAAAAAAAATCTATATTTGAGTGAAGTCTATGGTAATGCTTAAGTTATCTTGTTCTTTGTGTACACAGTTACTGAAGTGTCTATCTAATTATGTGTCTACCTAAAGCATCTACTGTAAGATTTCTATTTGACAAGCATTGCATTTTTAACCAAGTGGGAAAAAAAGAAAAAAAAAATCAAATGAAATCATTCCTGAAGGCGCCTACTGATTAATGGAGCTATGCCAATTGAAAATTAGAAGGAGAAGAGATAATTCCTGCCCTGGAGCACCAGAGGAAAAGGAGGGACTGAGAGTAAATCAGCTTTGGATACCTAGAGATGAGAACACAGAGGATTTATCTTTTACTTGGGAATAAATGTATAAATCAGATTTAGCTTTACAGGAAAATATAAAGAAAAGATTTCAAAAAGATGGGATGTGTACAGGTATGGTTCCACATCTCACTGGAAAAAGTTATAACTGGAAAATGGTTAATGTGAATTAAAGAGAGTATAGGCCAGATTACAAAATACTTTGAATATTGTGAAATGTGTTTAGATTTTTAACCTGTTAGAATATTGAATTTGAGAATGAAATTGATAAATTTTCATGTTAGAAAAATCTGTCTTTAGCACTATGAAAGAGTGGTTGGCTTAAGGCAAGCAGAGAGCATGCTGCACAAGACTTAAAGGAAAATCAAGGCAAAGAGGCAATTAGAAAAAATTTAGGCTAGTAGAATAAACCTAGGGCTCAAAATTCAAAAAACTAAGATCATGGCATCTGGCCCCATCATTTCATGGAAAATAGATGGGGAAACAGTGTCAGACTTTAGTTTTGGGTGCTCCAAAATCACTGCAGATGGTGATTACAGCCATAAAATTCAAAGATGCTAACTCCTTGGAAGGAAAGTTATGACCAACCTAGATAGCTAATTCAAAAGCAGAGACATTACTTTGCCAACAAAGGTCCGTCTAGTCAAGGCTATGGTTTTTCCTGTAGTCATGTATGGATGTGAGAATTGGACTGTGAAGAAAGCTGAGTGCTGAAGAATTGATGCTTTTGAACTGTGGTGTTGAAGCAGGCTCTTGAGAGTCCCTTGGACTGCAAGGAGATCCAACCAATTCATCTAAAAGGAGATCAGTCCTGGGTGTTCATTGGAAGGATTCATGCTGAAGCTGAAATTCAAGTACTTTGGCCACCTCATGAGAAGAGTTGACTCATTGGAAAAGACTCTAATGCTGGGAGGGATTGGGGGCAGGAGGAGAAGGGGACGACAGAGGATGAGATGGCTGGATGGCATCACTGACTCGATGGATGTGAGTTTGAGTGAACTCTGGGAATTGATGATGGACAGAGAGGACAGGCCTGCTGCAATTCATGGGGTTGCAAAGAGTTGGACATGATTGAGTGACTGAACTGAACTGAACTGAACTGAAGAATGCTTGAATGAGTGTAAAATACTTTTAGGAGAAAGTTGTTTTACTAGAAAGGCAGAAGACGTTTAGAAAGATATCAGGGTATGTTTTGAACTACTAGAAATCTACTTGCAGAAATGACAAGAAAGGCAGGGTTTTATTCGTTCAGTTCAGTTCAGTGGCTCAGTTGTGTTTGACTCTTTGTGACCCCATGAATCACAGCATGCAAGGCCTCCCTGTTCATCACTATCTCCCAGAGTTCACTCAGACTCACTTCCATCGAGTCAGTGATGCCATCCAGCCATCTCATCCTCTGTTGTCCCCTTCTCCTCCTGCCCTCAATCCCTCCCAGCATCAGAGTCTTTTCCAATGAGTCAACTCTTCACATGAGGTGGCCAAAGGACTGGAGTTTCAGCTTTAGCATCATTCCTTCCAAAGAAATCCCAGGGCTGATCTCCTTCAGAATGGACTGGTTAGATCTCCTTGCAGTCCAAGGGACTCTCAAGAGTCTTCTCGAACACCACAGTTCAAAAGCATCAATTCTTCTGCACTCAGCCTTCTTCACAGTCCAATTCTTACATCCATACATGACCACAGGAAAAACCATAGCCTTGACTAGATGGACCTTAGTCGGCAAAGTATGTCTCTGCTTTTCAATATGCTATCTCGGTTGGTCATAACTTTTCTTCCAAGGAGTAAGTGTCTTTTAATTTCATGGCTGCAATCACCATCTGCAGTGATTTTAGAGCCCCCCAAAATAAAGTCTGACACTGCTTCCAGTGTTTCCCCATCTATTTCCCATGAAGTGATGGGACTGGATGCCATGATCTTCGTTTTCTGAATGTTGAGCTTTAAGCCAACTTTTTCACTCTCCTCTTTCACTTTTTCTTGGGCTTCCCTCATAGCTCAGTTGGTAAGGAATCCACCTGCAATGCAGGAGACCCCAGTTGGGTCGGGAAGATCTGCTGAAAAAGGGATAGGCTACCCACTTCAGTATTCTGGCCTGGAGAATTCCATGGACTATACCATCCATGGAGTTGCAAACAGTCGGACGTGACTTTCAGTTTCACTTTATTCTTATTTCCTTAAGCATTGACACGATGGGGTAGGGTCCCAGTGTGTGTGTGTGCTAAGTCGCTTCAGTTGTGTCTGACTCTTTTTGACTCCATAGACCGTAGCCTGCATGGCTCCTCTATCCATGGGATAGACTACTCCAGTCTAGACTACTGGAGTGGGTTGCTATGCCCTTCTCCATGTCATCTTACCAACCGAGGGATCGAATCCGAGTCTCTCAAGTCTCCTGCACTGGCAGGCAGGTTCTTTACCACTAGTACCACCTGGGAAGCCCAGGGTCCCAGAGCAATTCCTACCATCCAAACACACAGCTTCACTACTTCTGCATCTCTAAGACTATACAAAATTAATTCCATTCACAACCTAATTTTCATTTTATATCTCTGTTACAAGACACTCAAAATTTCAAGAGTCCTCATTACCTGGAATCATATCTCAGCCCCAGGGATGGGCTGCTTCATATCTGAAACACTAACTCCTCCTGATATCCAGACTAAGCAAGCCTCTACCTCCTTACACTTGTATTGAATATTATCTTCACCTTTTTGCACTAATTGAAATTTTTCTCCTTCATGTGGAAGTATTTTTCTTATAGCTGTTTTGCATTTGCTTGTTTGTCTTTCACAGTCTTTGTAAGACCAGGGAGAGAAACTAGGTAAGTGTCCTCTTTGCTCTTGATAGTATTATCCACCCTTTTGTCACTCTCTTCTTTTTGCCAAGTCTCCACTTTTAAAATTCATATAGAAACAGACTCACAGATATGGAAAACAAACTAGTGGTTGATTACTAATGGAAAGAGAGATGTGGGTAGAATATAAGGGGTTAAGAAGTACAAACCACTAGGTATAAAATAATTAAGATACATGCATGTAATGGATGGCACAGATATTATAACCAATACTTTATAATAACCTTAAGTAGAGTATAATCCATAAAAATATCAAATCTCAATGTTGTACACCTAAAACTAAAATGACATTGTAAATCAACTATATGTCAATGAAAACAACTCATATACCACCTATTCTTAATACTCTTCTATGTCACCTACCACAACTCTTTGCTTTAATTGCATATAGATTTTTGGTCACATTAGCTCACATTCCATTAATATTTTTCAACCTGCTTTATTAAGTTATTCAACATGGTTCTTTTTGATTCTTTTTGCTCTAAATATCCACTTAGAAAATTCTGTGAATATCTCATTTTTTTTCACTTCTTCTAAGTTAATTTGTTCTTCACTCCAGTTACAACTTTCCTGTCTTATCATAACCTTGAACATATCATTACCAAAAGTTGTACCAAAATCTCAGGCTCAAGAGTCTATTCTTCAATTTCTACCTTTTTATTCCTTGTTATATATCAGATTATCTCATCTCTGATGGTCTTTAGTGATGGTCCTCAATTCTTTTCCAATGTTTTATAGACTCTTCATTTAACTTCTCTTTTTATGGAGTGCAGGGTGTATGAATTTCCTTTCATACACTCAACTTATTTATCAAACTTCTTAGGTATGTTTTCTTGGGAAAAAAACAACTCAAAACTCTGGTTAAATTTAACATTATGTCTAGTCAATGCCCAGATTCCCTCCCCCTAAAAAAAGGTATCTGATGCTGTAAAATGTGATACCAATTGGATTCATAATTCATGAGCATTAATCTCAAGAGCATCCTTAGCATAGCAGTCCTGTGACAGTCCCCTACTCAGTTCACCCAGAATCCCTTACTGTCCTAAATGACTATTTGGCCACATTCTCTCCTCTATGTTCTTTTCCTTCTCCTTGTTTTCCACTAACATGGTCACATGATGACATTGCATCCAGTCTCTTGGTGAAATATTAACAGGTGAACTTAGAAGTAAAATTCCATATTTCATAGTCCTTCCTATGACTGACCACCCCATTTATGTGATAGGGCTAATTCGCTTTTAACTTTTCAAGAAAACCAGTCCTGCACTGCTCCTTCTTTTTCTTGCATCTCTCTCTCTCTCTCTTTTTTTTTTCCTGTTGTCATTCCCTTAACCATTAAATCTTTATATTACTCCACACATCTTCAAAAGAAAATAAAATCTCTCTCTTTACCCAATGTATATTCTTAACTTTATTTCTCTGTGCATGTGTGTATGCTCAGTCACTTCAGTTCAGTTCAGTTCAGTCGCTCAGTCGTGTCCAACTCTTTGCGACCCCATCAATCGCAGCACGCCAGGCCTCCCTGTCCATCACCATCTCCCAGAGTTCACTCAGACTCACGTCCATCGAGTCAGTAATGCCATCCAGCCATCTCATCCTCTGTCGTCCCCTTCTCCTCCTGCCCCCAATCCCTCTCAGCATCAAAGTCTTTTCCAATGAGTCAACTCTTCGCATGAGGTGGCCAAAGTACTGGAGTTTCAGCTTTAGCATCATTCCTTCTAAAGAAATCCCAGGGCTGATCTCCTTCAGAATGGACTGGTTGGACCTCCTTGCAGTCCAAGGGACTCTCAAGAGTCTTCTCCAACACCATAGTTCAAAAGCATCAATTCTTCGGCGCTCAGCCTTCTTCACAGTCCAATTCTTACATCCATACATGACCACAGGAAAAACCATAGCCTTGACTAGACAGACGTTAGTCGGCAAAGTAATGTGTCTTCAGTCATATCCAACTCTTTGTGACCCTATGGACTGTAGCCTGTCAGGCTCCTCTGTCCTTGAGATTACCAGGCAAGAATACTGGAATGGGTTGCCATGCCCTCCTCCAAGAGACCCTCCTGATCCAGGGGTCAAACTCCTGTCTCCTGTATCTCTTATTTTGAAGGTGGATTCTGTGTCACTGAGCCACCAAGGAAACCTCTTTATTTTACTATTACTTTTAATTGCAAAACTTCTCAAAAATGTAGTCATTAATTAATGGATTTCTTGTGGATTTTTTTCCATCTACTTTTTCTTTAAACTATTCCAAACAAGCTGGTACTCTACATTTTATTACAGATATCTTAATGAAAATATAAAGTGGACACCAGTGAATTTTTTATTCTAGCAGGTAAAAATGTTCAGAGGGTACTTTACTCAAAATATTAAATGCATTTCCAATTTTAACTCCTAGTTCCTCCTCCTTGAAACACCTATATAACTTCCCTTCCAGAAAATCATTCTTTCTTTATTCTCTTACCTTTCGCTGACATTTTACTCTTCCATTCTGATCCTTCTAATACCTGGTTGTTGTGTCTCAAAACTCAGACAGATATCTGATACTCCCTATCTATGATCACCTTCTTGATTTTTATTCTATTCCATGAATCTTAACATCTAAGTTCTGATTTCTCTTTTATTTATTACAGACAACAAAGATCTCTCATGTGAATGTTAAATCCATATTTAAATCTCTATGGGACTCTTGTATTTCATTGCCTAATAAACAACTCAAGTTTATCCTGTACAAAATCAAACTCCAAATGTTCCCTCTCAAACTTGTACACCATAAAATTGCCTCTTTATCATACTCTTTTCTCTCACTCAAGTCATCCTTTACTCCATTCCTATTAGAAGTTGCACTCTGGTCGTTTTTGCTCATGGCAATTTTATAATAATTAAAATAATACTTTATATATAGATGTTCAATAAGTAACTGTTCAATAATGGATTAAAGAATAAAAATAAAATGAGAGAGATGAATTTGGCTTTTGATAATTTGATTATAGCATTTTATAAAATGAAAATTTTTATATGAAATTTAATATTAAAATCACTGATGAAGATATAGCTCAAACCAATGATGTGGAAGGAATTATGTAGGGGAAATGTGAAAATTGATGAGAAGAAAACTTTAAGGACAAAATTTTATGGAATGACAACTTTCAAGTCATGGGAAGAGATAACAGTGCCTGAAAAAAAAGAAAGGAAAGAAATGATTAGAGATACAAAATGAAAATAAATGTGACTGAAATCAAAGAAACTACTAAAGGGATTGCAAAAGTGTTCATGGTGTTAAATGTCTTAGAGACCGAGTTAGATAAGAACTTCACTTGGCATTTAAGGCAGGTTTAAAGGAATTGGGTGCAAGCCAAGTTATAACACATGGATAATTTTAAGGGAAAGAATGAGGTAGAAACTCTGAGCACAGAATGTAAGTTTAATTCTCCTGGTTGGTAGAGAAAGAAGAGGTATAGAGAGTGGCTGGGAAGGGAACAGGGAGTAAGAGGTTGCAGTTTTCTCTATTACTATGAGGGGAGATCTACATGTGCCTAGAAAAGCATCAGTAATTAAGGAAAATTTTAAAGAGTCTGCTTGCAGATGCAGGAGACTTAGGAGATGCAGATTTGATAGGGAAGGTCCCCTGAGAAGGGCATGGCCACCCACTCCAGTATTCTTGCCAGGAGAATCCCATGGACAGAGGAGTCTGGTGGGCTACAGTCCATATGGTAGCAAAGAGTTGTACACGACTGAAGCGACTGAGCATACATGCAAAAAGATACTGTATGAGATGAAGCTCTGGAAAAGAGAGAGGAGTATCCCCAATAGTAGAACAATGAATGTCAATAAGAATATTTACTTTATTGAAGTTTGTCATTGCTGTTGTTTTTCACTAAGTCATTTGCAACCCCATGGACTGCAGCACATCAGGCTTTCCTGTGCTTCACCATTTCCCAGAGTTTGCTCAAACTCATTTTCATGGAGTCAGTGGTGACATTCAACCATCCCATCCTCTCCAAATGCTATTATAATTAGTTTTCTTTATGGAACAGTTAGTACTGAGTACTATTATAGACTTAGTCACATCCTTAAAGGACCTCCTTCAAGTTGAAATGTTTAAATAGAGTCATGTGAAGAAACGGCATAATCTATATAGAAAACAGTGTCTTTTTCCATGAGAGAGAGCTCACAGAAGAAGGGCAAGTACCAATTTTGTTGTTACTGTTGCTGCCTGCACATTCTCTGCCTGTGAGAAAAGTAAAGAAGAAGAACAACAACAACAACAAAAATCATAAGTCTCACAGTGCTTCATTCTTTGTAGGATCAAGAGTGAGTTTTCTGACTCTTCTTCCCATTAGCTTCCTGTGACTAAGGGAAGATATTCCCAGGGAAAGGAAACTTTAGAATATGCTTAGAATTCAACTTCACCCTGGTGGATTGTAGTTACCAGAGTATATCATTGAGGGCACCTAGAATTTAATTCAATCCATAAAAAGACTAAAAAAAAAAAAAAAAAAAAACCAGGAAAAAAGTTGAAAAGTTTTACTTGAAAACAATGAATAGGCTCTCAGCAAAGAGAATACTTACCTCACTGGTAGCAGTAATAAAGTTTCAAGGAATTGAAAGATTGGTGCAATACCTAAGCATTGGAGTCAATTCTTTTGGCTTGAAGCAGAAATGTAAATCCAAAGGCAAGGAAAGTCAGGCTTTCCCCTACATTTGCAGCACTTGGGTAGTAGTCCAAATGGTGGTTCTCATACCATATAAGTATTTAACATCCTTGCTCACTAATTATTCCCTAGGTCAATTAATCTTAACCCTGCCTTACACTTGTATCTTCCAAAGGGCACTTAAAAATACCTATGCCTCAAACTTTTGGCCAACTGATATTTAGGTTTACTGTAGAATAATTCTTGGATATTAGAATTTTTTTATAAGCTTCTCAGAGAGGGCTAGTGTGCATCCAGGATAACAAGATTCTTGTAGAATAATTAGGAAGTCCTGTGTCTCATGATCTATCAGTAGGATGAAACTCATCTACGGAATACGGAACTCATCTGTGGAATACGAGCACAAGGAACCTCCCATCATGCTTCTGTCTTTGGCCAGAGATACTTTTGGTCACTTTTAAACTTTGTAAAACACAATGTGAGAGGATGAATGCAAATTTTTAGGGAATTTAAAAAATCTAAATATATGTCCAAGGATCTAGTTTTTTGAAACATTAAGAAATTCATTAAAACATTATGAAAGATACTTGCTAATTGTCACCTTCTTAACTAATTTGAAGGCAATTGTTTTACATAAACTAGCGGTGAAAAGGTGAATGCTTTATGGTTCTAAATTTTGCAGAACGCCTAAGCAGTCAACATGAAAGATATAAACATTTCAAATAGATCATTCCATGCTGAAATTTAAGTTTATGTCTCCTAACATGGAGAATCATTTATATTTCTTATTACAGGATATGCATTCAACAATGCAGTAAAGAAAATATTCTATAGATAAAACTTGCCAGAATCATTTTTTCAAAATGCAGTTGTCAAACTTGTAATTTTTTTAGAGATTCATTGTAATCAGCCAATTCAATGTTTTTGAATAGCTGATTTATAGAAGGAAGGATACTAGGAAAAGACATGCAGCATAAATAATGTTAGAGAACACAGCATAAGTTAAATAGTGTAAGTAAAAGGAAATAAAACAGAAATTACAATGCATTTTGTAACTGATTCACGTGTTCTAAAAGGTTGCATTACAAAAGATGAAGGAAAGAATGCTATGGACTTGAGTGTGATAGACATACCAGCAAGTTTTGAAATATGGCTATGAAATTCCAGGAAGGAAGGGTAATGGCCAAGAATGGAACCATGTGTGAGTTTCGAAAGGCAATGAAAGAAAAACCAATAAATTAACTACTAGAAGTTATGTAGATCAGTCATCAAGAAATTACATTTTTCTATAGAAGAATGTTAGAGGAGAAGAGAAAAAAAATAGTCAAAAATTATGTGAGAGGAAGATACTATACTGAATGTACTGAATGGGAACTAAGAGATTAATCTGGTCATATGTGTTTTAAGCTCTAAAAAAATTCACTGAAAGATTTGGAGGAGGGAATAAACTACTGAAAGTAGTGAGCTTTAACTAAAAACTTAGAGCAGAGGAAATACTCAGATTTTAGAACCCTGTGTTAAAATGACACCAGTTCTTTCTTTGGGTCACAACCTCTAAAAAGGCTATGACATACTTTTCATTTGGTTCTAAAATAGTTTCCTAAAGTCAATATTACAAAGTTATACCAGAATGGGGTGACTTATTCAAAACATTAAATTTTACAGCAACATTTTCATTACTTTATTCTGAAATCTTGGACAATATTTTCTCAGAATATTTCTTTTTCTCTAGTATGATTTTCAATCCAATGGCAGGAAGAAATAATGTGGAGGTTATCTTTAAAGATCTCTTGTCTCAAAACTCTCATAAAAGATGCTCTAGGTTAGCAGCACTTGGTTTAATGGCAACTTTGTAAAGCTCTTCCTCTGAATGGAGAGGTAAGAAAGGTCATAAAGAGACAGAGCAGAAATAAATGCTGACTTCTTTCTTTGAAGCAGGAAAAGGCGCTCTTTATTTTGGAAGAGATGATCATAAGCCATTATTTCTGATAGGGAAAAAATATGAGAAGCATTTACCATTTGAAAGACTTGAGGACCAGCGACATAGATGAATATTGCATAGTGACCTGTTAGAAATGTAAATTGTCCCACCTCAACCCAGACCTTCTGAATAAGAATCTGAACTTTGAAGGGTCCAGAGGTGATGTCTATTTACATTCACATTTACATAAAAGACTGAGACAGCTGTCCTATGCTAGTTAGTGTGGAAGCATATGAACTAAAGTGTTCTTTCCAAATGAGAAGGAAGAAACCTTGATCTTTGAGATAACTTCCAAAACACTCACTCTCTCTTCTCTCTGTATGTGTGAGAAGATGCATATATTAAACCCCATAAGGTTATTGGCAGTCATCTTGGGAGTATCCTTTGTACCTTGCCTTAGAATAAGCCTGACACTAGAAGCTAGAACGGTGAGAAAGGAAAAGGAACTCAGTAACATCCTTGAACTGTCAAATCAACCAGCCCAGAAGATAGAATCACCTCTGGGCATTTAATTTTGTGAGCCAATATACTCTCCTGGTTATTGCAGAAAATTTGAGCTCATTCTTTTCCATCTAAAGGCACAACATGCTAACTGATATAATGTCAGTAAGTTCAGTTCAGTCGCTCAGTTGTGTCTGACTCCTAGCGATCCAATGAATTGCAGTACCCTAGGCCTCTCTGTCCATCACCAACTCCTGGAGTTTACTCAAACTCATGTCCATCAAGTTGGTGATGCCATCTAGCCATCTCATCCTCTGTAGTCACCTTCTCCTCCTGCCCCCAATCCCAGTCAGCATCAGGGTCTTTTGCAAAGAGTAAACTCTTCACATCAGGTGGCCAAAGTATTGGAGTTTCAGCTTTAGCGTCAGTCCTCCCAATGAACATCCAGGACTGATCTCCTTTAGAATAGACTAGTTGGATCTCCTTGTAGTCCAAGGGACTCTCAAGAGTCTTCTCCAACACCACAGTTCAAAAGCATCAATTCTTCGGTGCTCAGCTTTCTTCACTGTCCAGCTCTCACATCCATACATGACCACTGGAAAAGCCATGACTAGACGAAATTTTGTTGGCAAAGTAATGTCTCCCATTTTGAATATGCTGTCTAGTTTGGTCATAACTTTCCTTCCAAGGAGTAAGCGTCTTTTAATTTCATGGCTGCAATCACCATCTGCAGTGATTTTGGAGCCCAGAAAAATAAAGTCAGCCACTATTTCCACTGTTTCCCCATCTATTTCTCACGAAGTGATGGGACCAGATGCCATGATCTTCGTTTTCTGAATGTTGAGCTTTAAGCCAACTTTTTCACTCTCTTCTTTCACTTTCATTGAGAGGCTTTTTAGTTCCTCTTCACTTTCTGCCATAAGAGTGATGTCATCTGCATGAAAGAAAGAGAAAGTGAAAGTGAAGTCACTCAGTCATGTCTGACTCTTTGCGACCCTGTGGACTGTAGCCCACCAGGCTCCTCAGTCCATGGGATTCTCCAGGCAAGAATAATGGAGTGGGTTGCCATTCTCTGAGGTTATTGATATTTCTGCTGGCAATCCTGATTCCAGCTTGTGCTTCTTCCAGCCCAGCATTTCTCATGATGTACTCTGCATATAAGTTAAGTACACTCCAGTAGGAAAATCCCATGGACAGAGGAGCCTGGTGGGCTACAGTCCATGGGGTTGCAAAGAGTCAGACACGACTGAGCAAGCGACTTAACTAACTAACTAAAGCAAGGTGACAATATACAGCCTTGACATAATCCTTTTCCTATTTGGAACCAGTCTATTGTTCCATGTCCAGTTCTAGCTGTTGCTTCCTGACCTGCATATAGGTTTCTCAAGAGGCAGGTCAGGTGCTCTGGTATTCCCATCTCTTTCAGAATTTTCCACAGATTGTTGTGATCCACACAGTCAAAGGCTTTGTCATAGTCAATAAAGCAGAAATAAATGTTTTTCTGGAACTCTCTTGCTTTTTCCATGATCCAGCAGACGTTGGCAATTTGATCTCCGGTTCCTGTGCCTTTTCTAAAATGAGCTTGAACATCTGGAAGTTCACAGTTCACTTATTGCTGAAGCCTGGCTTGGAGAATTTTGAGCATTACTTTACTAGCATGTGAGATGAGTGCAATTGTGTGATAGTCTGAGCATCCTTTGACATTGCCTTTCTTTGGGATAGGAATGAAAACTGACCTTTTCCAGTTCTGTGGCCACTGCTGTTTTCCAAATATGCAGACATATTGAGTGCAGAACTTTCACAGCATCGTCTTTCAGGATTTTAGAGAGCTCAAGTGGAATTCTATCACCTCCACTAGCTTTGTTCGTAGTGATGCTTCCTAAGGCCCACTTGACCTCACATTCCAGGATGTCTGGCTCTAGGTGAGTGATCACACCATTGTGATTATCTTGGTCATGAAGATCTTTTTTGTACAGTTCTTCCATTTATTCTTTCCACCTCTTCTTAATATCTTCTGCTTCTGTTAGGTCCATACTATTTCTGTCCTTGATCGAGCCCATCTTTGCATGAAATGTTCCCTTGGTATCTCTAATTTTCTTAAAGAGATCTCTAGTCTTTCCCATTCTGTTGTTTTTCTCTATTTCTTTGCATTGATCACTGAGGAAAGCTTTCGTTTCTCTTCTTGCTATTCTTTGGAACTCTGCATTCCAACGGGTATATCTTTCCTTTTCTCCTTTGCTTTTCACCCTTCTTTTCACAGCTATTTGTAAGGTCTCCTCAGACAGCCATTTTGCTTTGCTGAGAGGACCAACCCCACGTCCAAGGAGTGGCGGCTGCAGTGGCGCAGAAGGGCCAAGAGGAGCTACTCCACGTTTAAAGTCAGGAGTGGCAGCCGTGAGGAGATACCCCTCGTCCAAGGTAAGGAGCAACGGTTGAACTTTACTGGAGCAGCTGTGAAGTGATACCCCACATCCAAGGTAAAAGAAACCCAAGTAAGATGGTAGGTTTTGGGAGAGGGCATCAGAAAGCAGACACACTGAAACCATAAACACAGAAAACTAGCCAATCTGATCACACGGACCACAGCCTTGTCTAACTCAGTGAAACTAAACCATGCTGAGTGGGGCCACCCAAGATGGGTGGGTCATGGTGGAGAGGTCTGACAGAATGTGGTCCACTAGAGAAGGGAATGGCAAACCGCTTCATTATTCTTGCATTGAGAACCCCACGAACAGTATGAAAAGGCAAGATGACAGAATACTGAAAGGGGAACTCCCCAGGTCAGTAAGTGCCCAATATGCTACTGGAGATCAGTGGAGAAATAACTCCAGAAAGAAGGAAAGGATGGAGCCAAAGCAAAAACAATACCCAGTTGTGGATGTGACTGGTGATAGAAGCAAGGTCCAATGCTGTAAAGAGCAATATTGCATAGGAACATGGAATGTTAGATCCATGAATCAAGGCAAATTGGAAGTGGTCAAACAGGAGATGGCAAGAGTGAACATCAACATTCTAGGAATCAGCGAACTAAAATGGACTGGAATGGGTGAATTTAATTCAGATGACCATTATATCACTACTGTGGGCAGGAATCCCATAGAAGAAATGGAGTAGTCATCATTGTCAACAAGAGTCTGAAATGCAGTACTTGGATGCAATCTCAAAAATGACAGAATGATCTCTGTTTGTTTCCAAGGCAAACCATTCAATATCGCAGTAATCCAAGCCTATGCCCTAACCAGTAACTCTGAAGAAGCTGAAGTTGAATGGTTCTATGAAGACCTACAAGACCTTTTAGAAATAACACCCAAAAAAGATGTCCTTCTCATTATAGGGGACTGGAATACAAAAGTAGGAAGCCAATAAACACCTGGAGTAACAGGCAAATTTGGCCTTGCAGTACGTAATGAAGCAGGGCAAAGGCAATAGAGTTCTGCCAAGAGAATGCACTGGTCATAGGAAACACCCTCTTCCAACAACACAAGAGAAGACTCTACACATGGACATCACCGGATGGTCAACACTGAAATCAGATTGATTATATTCTCTGCAGCCAAAGATGGAGACGCTCTATACAGTCAGCAAAAACAAGACCGGGACCTGACTGTGGTTCAGATCATGAGCTCCTTATTGCCAAATTCAGACTCAAATTGAAGAAAGTAAGAAAAACCATTAGACCATTCAACTATGACTTAAATCAAATGTCAATACAGCACTTACTTTAAAAATAGATGATATGCAGATATTGGGATCTAAATTTGTAGTAGAAATATTTAAAGAAAAGATACACATATGCGCAGTAAGCTGTGCAAGAACTCTTGAATAGTTGTTTTTCTTTCATTCTAAGAGGAAAAATATTTTAACTACTTAATAATGTATAACTTTTTTCTATTTCTCATGCTCAGATTTTGTCACGCTTGTAGCCTTCTCCAACTCACACAATGAGGGCATCGTGTACTCACTAAACTCACAGAAAGTTTGCTACTTTCTAGAGAAAAACAAATTTCAGAAATGCCTTTATGGGGAAAATTTTTTTACTTCAAATCATACATTATTTTTCTGATTCAGGACAAATTTTGGCTGCTAATGAACACCAACATCTCCAGGTTAGCAGACACTGAGTCATGAATTCTGAAAGCAAAGAAGTTTTATATGTTTATAAATTTTACACTGATCTTTACTTTTTTTATTAAAAAATGTGAAATATACTTGATTTACAATGGTGTGTTCATTTTCAGTGTACAGTAATGTGATGATTCAGTTTGAGTTATGTTTTTATATTGGTATGCTATTTAATTAAAATTTTTTCACCACCATAACAAATAAAGAATTTGAATGTTCAAAATAGTAAGGTAACACTGCAGTGCCTTTAGAGGTAAACTTTTTGCAATTCTGTTTTCTCAGTTCCAGTAAAATCTGGTACTGTTTCCAATACAAGCACATAGGGCAAATAGAGAAGGAACAGTATCATTTCAAGGTATTGATACCTTCCACTACTTAACACACACTAAAATATATAGAAAAAGCCATTGGTAGTTCAGTTGTTCTTTGTTAAAACAAACTGAAAATTCATTTAAATAAGATTAAGCAAAAAAGAGGAGTGAACTTTAGATAATGGAATATTTTCAGAAAATAAGAATAAGAAGTGAATAGTACTTAGCTGGGGAGAAGAACAAGGGGATCCCATTTTTCTAAAGATCTCTCTAGATCAAGTTTTCTCAAACCTGACAAGGTCCTCAAACCTGTGGACCTCGTGAGCTGGAGAATTCCTTGTAGGGGGAGGTTGTCCTGTGCCTGCAAGATGTCTAACACAATCTCTGCCCTCTACCTTCTCCATGCCAAGAGCTCCTCCTCCAATGTGACAGCCAAGTGTTCCCTAGAGACATAGTTTTCCCTTGTTGAAAACCACTGTTAAAGATATAGACATTGGTCTGTTTCATGCAGAAATTGATGATAGATATAGAATGAAGATGGAGATACCGATAAAGATGTTGGTATAGGTATATCTCATTTCTCATCATGACTTTCTCTTCATAGTGATAAATGTAAACATTGAGTTCTGCAACCTAGGATTCAACTCCTGGAAATAAAAATAGCTTTATACTCATTTCTAGTGCCATATTAATTTTATTTACATGTCTTCCTGGGAACAACCAACTGCATTGAGGCTATGTTGTGTTCATGCTCCATTGATCAATCATGTCTGACCCTTTGCAACCCCTGGACTGTCCCAAAAGGCTCCTCTGTCCATGAGATTTTACAGGCAAGAACATTGGAGTGGGTAGCCATTCCCTTCTTCAGACGGGGTAAATTGGGTCACACCATATGATAGTAACCCAACAAAATACAGGATAATGTTGGGAGAAGAGTTACTAGAAAGGAGCAATGGTACCAGAAAAGTGGGAATATAAAGGGTCTTCATGAAATAGGAGAGAACAAACTATTAAAGAATTCATTATAGGAGGTTGTCCTGAGCATTAAACAAGCTTTTAAAGTGAAAGGGTGTGTATTAGACTCTCAGTCGAGTCCAACTCTTTGTGACCCTAGGGACTGTAGCCCACTAGGCTTCTCTGTCCATGGGATTCTCCAGGCAAACATACTGGAGTGGGTTTCCATTCCCTTCACCAATGGGGTTTTCCCAATCCAAGAATTGAACCCTGGTCTCCCACATTGCAGGCAGATTCTTTACCATCTGAGCTGTCAGGGAAGCTGATCAAAGTGAAAGGGCCTAATCAAACTTCTAGAAAAATGAAAAAGAAAAATGGATATGCAGATTGACATCTAAGACATCCCTTTGGATTAGCAATTAAAAACTTCTAAGAGAAGAAAATAGCTGGTCAACAAAGGAATCAGTGTTGATTTTCCATTCATCATCCCAACTGTTGACAAATATATGCCGTTCTGGACCACTGGACAAACAAGGTATGGAATATTTGCTGCATCCACAAACCTACCCTTATGTGGATTTGCAATAATTACCTCTCACAATCATTGATATGAGTTCTTCCTTGTTCCATTTTTCAGAAATATGTAAATTAAATTCTGCATAGGTAGTCTTTTCTTTATGGCCTCTTTCTCTACTAATAATGTTTTGGTATTCACCAATATAATTGTATATGCCAAAAGTGTATTTTGTTTTATTGTTGATAAATATTCTGTTCCATTGGTTTATTTTCAGAGTTGTTTTGTTCTTTTTGTTTTTGTTTTTGGCAATGCATCAATCAGAAGCCACACAATAAGTTGAACAGGATAATTTTAATATAAAAAATTTAACATGAGAATTGGAGTATTGAACTTTGACTTATAAGAGGCAACTAGAACTCCAAAGAATATAACAATAGACATCGGGAAAAGCCATCACCCCAGGACCAGAAATAAAACAATCACACAAGAGGCTACCCTCTCCTAGGACTGAAAACCAGTCTCATTAGAGATGGGACAATCATAGCGATATATGTGTGTATTAGTTGCTCAGACCTGTCCAGCTTTTTGCAACCCCATGAACTATAGCTCACCAGGCTCCTCTGTTCATGGAATTCAGGCAATAATACTGGATTGGGTAGCCATTCCATTCTCCAGAGGATCTTCCTAACCCAGGGATTGAACTCAGGTCTCTTGCATTGCAGGCAGACTCTTCACCAACTGAGCCACCAGGGAAGCCCCCACTAAAAAAGTTTGGTAACATACTGACTGTGTTCACTAGAAATCTAACTTATAAAAAGCAGGGCAACTTGGAATTCACTACAGGTTCCCCCAAATTTACTCTTACTTAAAATGGTTTTGGCTCTTCTCAGTTCTTTATTTTCCATCTGCATTTTAGAACTGTCTTGTGAATATAAATAAAGAATACTGGTGTTTTGATTTGAATTTTATGGGATCTACATATGAATTTAGGAAGCATTGCCATTTTAATCACATTGAAAGATTGAAGGCAGGAGAAGTAGGGTACTACAGAGTATAAGATGGTTGGATGGCATCACTGACTCAATGGACATGAGTTTGAGCAAGTTCTGGGAGATGGTGAAGGACAGGGAAGTTTGGTGTGCTGCAGTCCATGGGTCTCAATGAGTCAGACATGACTGAGCAAGCAGACAACAGCAACAGATTCTCAAGAAGCCTTTTCTGAAGAGAAGGCTAAGGGTGTGGCCACACAACATTTTCCTTGTGCTCTGGGAGGATCAAAAGAGCAGAATGTTCAATTACACATGTTGTTCTTTGAGAGATTATACTAGTAACTCACAGGTCTCCTCACCATCTAAGCAAAAGCCAAGAACAGAAGTGGGATTATCCAAGAAAGATGTGCAGATGGGTCTTTGGTCTAATGGAGTGAACCCCTGAAACTGAAGGGAGATTTACAAGGTTCTTGAGAATACTCTGCCAGCAGTCACACTGCCAGCTTGGATCGAAAGAAACAGAAAGAACAAAAAAAGACTGCTGGGCTCCCAAGATTCTACTGGCAGGAAACAAGTTGATAAAACTACTCAGCTGCAAACACATACAGCCCTTCACCTTTCCAAAAAGGAAAGAGACTTCTAGTGTAGGGGCTTGAGCCAGACGGTAGAGCCTCTGGCTCTGAGAGCAGAGCCAGACTACAGAGGATTATCCCCATTGTTTTTGGGAATCTAAGGTTGCTTGCCAGGCTGGATTTTGAAATCACTTAAGACTGGAAACCTCTTTTCTTCTTTCTATTTTCTCCCTGTGTGAATTGGCACATAGATAACTCTTATCCTGCTGTTATCTCACCATTGTAGTTTGGGAGCACATATTTTTAAGTTTCACATACAGAGAGTAATGTTTTTGCCCTCAGATGGATTATACAATGAGTTTTGCCTATACCTGTTGTTGTTGTTCAGTTGCTAATTGATATCTGACTCTTTGCTAGGAAGGCAGTGCACCAGGCTTCCCTGTCCTTCACTAACTCCTGGACTTTGCTCAAACTCATATTCATTGAGTCAGCGAGGCCATCCAACCATCTCATCCTCTGTCACCTGTACCTAATTTAGATGATATAGACAATGAGATTTGTATCTTTGTGATGATGAGAATTAGATGAGATTCTGGACTTCAGATCTTAATGTAATGATTTGAGATTGTTTGGGACCTTGGAACGGGGTGGATGTGTTTCAGGCATTCAGAATGGATTTGAATCTTTCAGGGTCTGTGACAGACAGAGTAATAACATTCCACAATGCCCACATCCAAATCCCTGAAACCTTACATGGCAAAAGTGACTTTGGAGGTGTTAGTTTAAGAATCTTGAGATGGGAAAAATTCTGAGTTATCTGAATAGGCCCAATATAAAATTAAGGGTCCTAATAAGAGGGAGATCCCCCCCCCAAAAAAATGAGAATCAGAGACAGACAATGGGATGATAAAAATTGAGAGAAATATTCAAAGATATGTGCTGCTGGCTTTGAAAATGTAAGATGAGGTTAGAAGTTAAGAAATATAGAGGACTCTAGAAGCACAGAAAAGCAAGAAAATGGATTTCCCTTTAAAAGTTTTAGAAGGAAGGCAGTTATGCTGACCTATTTTAGACAAACATTTATCAGAATTGTATGAAAATAAATTCATGTTAAGACACTAAATTTATGATTTCTTCTCCCTAACCAGACCCTTATCTCCCCAGCCATTTTTCCCCTCACCCTTCCACTTGCTCTGGGATGGAGAAATAGGAAAGATGGAAACAGAAGCCAGCAATTTAATGCAACCAACAAATCTTATTACATGGATTTCGCAGTAAACTTTAAGCAAATAATCTCAGTGATTCAATAAAGGAAGTTGGTGTCTGGAGTGAGTGGATTGGTTTCCCACAAGAGCCCCTCATCCTTCATATAAAAGAATTTATCAAGGTGCACACTGGACCACACAGGCAGCAGATTAAATTGATGAGTGCCTTTCCAGGGCTTGGGGTCCCTTTCTGTTATATCTATAATCTATATTTATTGTGTCCATGTGAGCTTAACCTTGAATAAAGCTGTCATTTATCAGTCTCCCTAGAAGTCACAGTAGGAAGTCTAGGCACAAGAACCTCTCAAGAGATTCTAGAGGAGGCTGATTTTCCAAAGCAATAGTCCCCGAGTCAGTACACATAAATTTATATTGTTTTAAGCCATTAAAGTTGTGATAATTTGTTAAAATGGCAATATGGAACAAACACTCCATTCAAACTATTAATCCAGCATGCAAGAAAAAAAATATTTCAGACATAAATAAGTCCAAAATTCATTCCACATATTCTTTCCCAGGATGCCCTTGAAGGGTATGTCATTCAAAGAGAAGGCTTCAAAAGAGAAGATATTGTATCCTAGACACCAAAAATAAAACACAGAAAGAATACGAATTTCTTCCCTCTATAGATTACTGGTTTTGTTGGCTTATTTTGAAACAACAGAATACTTCAGCTTTATCAAAACTTTACTGCGTATTTGTCCTAATGGAAAAAAATGTATTTTTCCATGAAAAGCTTATCACTATAAGTTATGAAATGGAACATCTGAATATCTGAAAAAATAGCATGTGGAATGCTGACAAAGTCCATAAAAACAGTTTAATGAAGAGTTAAATGGTTTGGTTTTGAATCATCATTCTTTCTTATAGAACAAGAATAAGACCAAGAATATAAACAGCTTTCACATGTGCCATGTGATTGCTAACTGTCTTAGGTCAGATGCTTTAGCACATGCACACACACAGCAAATAAGGAGGTGAGCTTGAACTATGCATATTGAGAAATGACAAAATTGAGGTTTAGGAAAGAGAAGGAGCTTGCCAATGACACAATAGTGTTGAATAAACAGCTTAAATGAGAATGAACACATTTCTATTCAGAGTTTGAGCTATTGTGCCAGTTTCATACCAAATAGCATCAGTTCTTATCATAGTGAAAATTTTCTTGTTTTACATTAAGCATAAGGGTCATAATTGAAACAGTCATGAAGTCAAAAGGTATTCCTGCTTGACTACCTAAACTCTCATTAGTGTCACAATCATTTTTAGGAACACTTTCAAACAAGATCCTCACCTGGTCATAGTTAAGAGCCATGGTGTATATTTACCTGCCATAAAAATGTTAATACACGGTGCCTAGAAAGTGTGAGATTCTTTTCCCTTTGTCACAGCTGGAAAAGCTCAGTATCCAATTCATTTTTCATGGTGTAATATCATCTGGTTTTCAGCAATACCAGAATAGAAACAAACAAAAAAAGAAATGAACAGAATATATGCTTTTAAAATGAATGTGAACCATATACACTGGTTTTATATAAGATTCTTAAATAGTTTTTCCATGGAGTGTGAAAAATATCTAATAAAACATTCCAGCTATAAGTTCATGAATTGTTTGTGAAACTAATTTTATTTGAGTCAGCAAACATGGATTAAGTACTATTATGTGCTTGTGGCTATGATATATTTCCTTTTTATAACATTAGGACTCACAACAACCCTATGAAGGTTTTGTAAACGAGCTTCTTTTGACAGAGAAATGAATTGAAACACAGAATTATAACTGTTTATTAATGATAGTAGAGTTTGAAGCGAGTATTCTAACTTCTGCTGTAGTTCTGTTGAAGACTTTTTTTTTTTTTCCCTAAAGTTTTAAAAGAAAATTTGGTTAAGGAGTTATAATCTATTCAAAATTTTAAAAGCAAAATAGTCAATAAGAGGATGGGTACATGCATGCATTCTTTTTTCAATGAAAAAATCATTTATTTCTATTTTGGTACAAAGGCAAAAGTACTATTTCTAGGTAAAATCAGGAATTTATAGTGTTACTTTAAGTAGGTTGATTATAATAAAAGTGTTTTGGAAAATAATAAATGAGCTGCTCTTGCCTCAAAAGCTTTAATAAATTAGAAAGAAAACACATTAGTTAAGTGCTAATTTTACTCAATTCCCAATCTCGGTTTGCAGGGGAAAATGATTACTTAAATTTACACAGCAGGATACTCTTTTTAACATATAAAACTTTCAGGAAATTATTTTATAGAAATAACGTTTAGACTACTAGTGCCACCTCAGGGTGGCACCTTGAGGAAAAACATTAACCCCCTTTCCTTCCAATATCCTGTGGAAAGGAAGGAAATTTTATTTTAGAATGTGTAAATCCAAAATATGGCTCCAAAAAGCAAAGACGTATGTTACCAATGCATTTCATTATCCTGGGGAAATTTCTGGAATGCAGCATTGGTACTGGATTGGAGGAGCAACTGAGTAGAGCAGTTACCATCCCAAATAGGCATCAGAAGATGATTGCACAGGAGAGAATCCTTCCCAACTGTAGCCCAGAAAATGAAGCTCTCGGTGAATGTACACAACGCACAGGAAGCAGTGCTGAAGAGAACCAAGCCCAGAACTGTTTACAAAAGAGTCCAGTCTATCGCACCTCTCCAGATTCAGCTCTACGGGAGAGCAGACCGCTCCTTTTTAGACCATTCTGCAGGTTTCATATCATCTATACAACCTCTAAATTGGAGTCCCATTAGGCTAGGTCTTGGAGAAGGCAATGGCAACCCACTCCAGTACTGTTGCCTGGAAAATCCCATGGACAGAGGAGCCTGGTAAGCTGCAGTCCATGGGGTCGTGAAGAGTCGGACACGACTGAGCGACTTCATTTTCACTTTTCACTTTCATGCGTTGGAGAAGGAAATGGCAACCCACTCCAGTGTTCTTGCCTCAAGAATCCCAGGGATGGCGGAGCCTGATGGGCTGCTGTCTATGGGGTCTCACAGAGTCGGACACGACTGAAGTGGGGTCTCATAGAGTCGGACACGACTGAAGTGACTTAGCAGCAGCAAGGCTAGGTCTTATGCTGTTATATCTGCTCTATACATTTTCCTTCTTTCTTTAAACTTTTCACATTTCCTGGGTATCATTTCTCTGTTAATGACCACCATTTTTTATTGACTGTATTTCCCACATTGCATATTCCATACCCATGATATTTATTTTGTAACTGAAAGTTTGCACCACTTCATCTCCCTCACCTATTTATCTCTTTTCTCCAACGCCCTCTCCACTGACAACCATATGTTTCTTCTCTATATCTGTGACTCTGTTTCTGTCTTGTTATGCTTGGCAATTTGTTTTATTTTTTAGATCCCACATATAAATAAAATAATACAGTGTTTGTCTCTCTCTTACTTATTTCACTTAGCACAATACTCTCTGGATTCACCTATGTTGTTTATGGGCACTTAGCTTGTTTCCATATCTTGACTGTTGTAAACAATCCTGCAGTGTACATTGAGGTGTACGTATTTTCTAAAATTACTGCTTTTGTTTTCTTTGGTAGAATTTCTGAGTGATATGGAAGCTTTATTTTTAAATTTTTTGAGGAACTGGCATAATGTTTTCTGCCATAGCTGCACCAATATGCATTCCAGGTGCAAGAATGTTCCCTTTTCTCCACATCCTCCTCAATACTTATTATAAATTGTCTTTTTGATATAAGTCATTTTAATAGGTGTGAGGTCACTTCTCATCATGATTTTGGTGTGCACTTCTCTGATGATTAATGATGCTGAGCATTTTTCCATGTGCCTATTGACCATCTGTGTCTCCTTTGGAAAAATGTCTGTTCAGGTCAACTGCCAATCTTTTAATCAGGTTGTTTGTTTTTTGACATTGAGTTGTAGGAATTCTTTGTATATTTTGGAGATTAACTCCTTATCAGATATATTGTTTGCAAATATTTTGCTCCTATTTAGTAAGTGGCCTTATCATGATACAGATAGTTACCTATACAGTGAAAAAGGTTTTTGTTTGCTTGTTTGTTTTTAGATTAAGGTAGTCCTATTTGCTTATTTTTGCTTTCATTTCTCTTGAGTAGACATATTAAAAAAAAAATAAAGATATATGTATGTATGAGTGAGTGAAGTCGCTCAGTCGGGTCCAGCTCTTTGTGACCCCATGGACTGTACCCTAACCAGGTTCCTCCATCCATGGGATTTTCCAGGCAAGGATACTGGAGTGGGTTGCCATTTCCTTCTCCAGGAGATCTTCCTGACCCAGGGATTGAACCCAGGTCTCCCGCATTGTAGGCAGATGCTTTACCATCTGAGCCACAGGGAAGATCCATATGTATGTGTATGTGTATGTGTATGTATATGAATATGTATATATATACACATATAGATAGATAGATAGCCAAGATGAATGTCAAGGGGTGTACTACCTATGTTTTCTTCTAGGAGTTTTATAGTTTCAGGTCTTATGTTTAAGTTTTTAATCCATTGCAAGTTTACTTTTGTACACGGTGTGATATCACTTTTAAAAAAAAATCCAATATGCATCTAGACACTAAAGCTCCAGGTTACCCACTAACATGTCTATCTTCATGTTTTAAGACTCTTATAGTGACACTAATTGATTAATGTCTATTCACCCATTTTGTGATTAAAAGAAGAAAAACTCTCATTATCCTTTAGGATACCACTTTTTCATCATTCATCCAATGTGGTTCAGATTTGGTTAATTATTTTACCTGCTCCAAACATCAGCTGATAGCTAATGTTTAGTCAATTACGTGAATCAGTTCTGATCAGAGCGAGACTGGCTAGTTCTTCTCCTCCAGTTATTAGAAAAAGAGAAAACTTCATTCTACTGGAGTGGATAAGGTTAAAGCATGTAAGTGTTGAGATTTATGGGGCCACCATGAAATGACAGCTACGCAAATACACATGCATACAACCTGGAAAAGAGAGAGAAAGACAGAACTTTGACATTATAACTTGAACCTCTGATTTCTGCTCTTTCCATTGAACGATCATGATTTTACCACGTTTGCGATGTTGCTATGTGGTTGCAGCTTCCTATATGGGGTATGGTCTATTACTCTAGTCTTTTCCTGGCTCCTACCTTCTCACTTTTAGTCTCCATTTATAAGTTAAAGCTTAGGAGAGATCATGTTCAACAATTCACTCAAATTGGTACCTTCAAAAGTCTCTATAAAGGCAAGTTTAGTCTCTCATTTAATTTACTTTTCACTATCTGTTTCTTTCCTTGAAATTCAGGCTCCACAAGGGCACCAAGTCTGTGTTGTTGATTGTTGCATTTCTATATTCTGAAATAGTAACTGATATAGAATAGTGAAATGAAAGTCACTCAGTTGTGTCCAACTCTTTACGACTCCATGGACTTCACCATGTCCATGGAATTTACCAGACCAGAATGCTGAAGTTGTTAGCCTATCTGTTCTCCAGGGAATATTCCCAACTCAGGGATTAAACCCAGGTCTCCCACACTGCAGGCAAATTCTTTACTTCTGAGCCACCAGGTAAGATATATAATATGTACTTACAACATGTTTTTAAATGAATGAGTCAATGAACAAACAAACTGAAAATACAAATTTTAAAATTACTCAAATTCAGGAAGTTGGGGGAAGGTAAATGGAATTTTAAGTAGATGCTTTATTTTATATGATAGGACTCAATGCATAAATACTAATAAAATTGATTATTATCTAAAAGTACAATTATGTTGTATATATAATTATATACTATATATTATATTGTATATATTATACTGTATGGGCAGCTGTGATGGTGAACAAGCACAGCCAAGAGGAGTTATCCCACGTCAGAGGACAAGGGTGGTGGCCGGGAGGAGCTAGCCCAAGTCCGAGGTCAGGGCAGCAGCCAAGAGGAGCTACCCAACATCCAAGGTAAGGAGCAGTGGCTGCACTTTGCTGGAGCAGCCATGAAGAGATACCCCACGTCCAAGATAAGAGAAACCCACGTAAGATGGTAGGTGTTGCAAGAGGGCATCAGAGGACAGAGGCACTGAAACCATAATCACAGAAAACTAGTGAATCTAATCAGATGGACCACAGTCTCATCTAACTCAATGAAACTAAGCCATGCCCTGTGGGGCCACCCAAGATGAATGGGCCATAGTGGAGAGGTCTGACAAAATGTAGTCCACTGGAGAAGAGAATGGCAAACCACTTCAGAATTCTTGCCTTGAGAACCCCATGAACAGTATAAAAAGGCAAAATGATAGGACACTGAAAGATGAACTCCCCAGGTCGGTAGGTGCCCAATATGCTACTGGAGATCAATGGAGAAATAACTCCAGAAAGAATGAAGGGATGAAGCCAAAACAAAAACAACATCCAGTTGTGGATGGGACTGGTGATAGAAGCAAGGTTCAAAGCTGTAAAGAGCAATATTGCATAGGAACCTGGAATGTTAGGTCCGTGAATCAAGGCAAATTGGAAGTGGTCAAATAGGAGATGGCAAGAGTGAACATCGACATTCTAGGAATCAGAGAACTAATATGAACTGGAATGGGTGAATTTAACTCAGATGACCATTATATCTACTACTGTGAGCAGGAATCCCTTAGAAGAAATGGAGTAACCATCATAGTCAACAAAAGAGTCTGAAATGCAGTACTTGGATGCAATCTCAAAAACAACAGAATGATCTCTGTTTGTTTCCAAGGCAAACCATTCAATATAATGGTAATCCAAGTCTATGCCTCGACCAGTACCACTAAAGAAGCTGAAGTTGAACAGTTCTATAAAGACCTATAAGACCTTCTAGAACCAACAGCCAAAAAATATGTTGCTCAGTTACCGGGGTCCAGCCCCGGTGGATCCAGGGAATTCGAAGCGGGGACAGCGTCAGTGATCTGATAAGATTATTTATTCAGAAATATAAAGAGAGATTAGGGAAGAACAGTGCAGTGAGAGAGAGAAGAGAAAATAGAGGAGAAAGGAGATTGTATTTCTTGGTTTACACAGGAGACCAATAAAGCCCCAAGACAAGGGGCTTGCACCGTCTACATAGGCCACCAGCACCTGCTTGAATAGCAGAGGGTGCCCTGCCTTGGGCTCCCTCTCGCGTGGGTCTTAGAAGCCAGGGCAAATAAGTAGACATGGAGAGCCTCTGTGCTCCAGATGGGAATTCAGCCTGAAAAGCAGAGAACAAGAAAAGATGACATGGGGGAAACCAGTCTTTCCAGGAACTGGTCCAACTCTTTATTTTTCAGGAGAGCTTTTATACTTTAAGTTGTACATAGAGATCAATGGATAATACAAAGTTATCCAGGGTCAGCAGTCCTAACCCTTATTGAGATCATGCTTTCTTTCTGCATTCCTTCCAATATACAAAGTTCTCAGGTGATTTACATCATCTTCTGGCCAAGAGGTCTGCTAACATTTTATGACCCTTTCTGATGATGATTAGTCAACCAGAAAACTTATTTTCTCCAAAGGTGATTTTTCTTAAGTCAGGCACCACTCTACAAAAGTACCAGATAAAGTTGCATTCCTACAGGGCAAAGGTGCAATGGGCTATAGTCAAGAAAAGAATTTACCAGCCTAAGGTCTAACGTGATTAATATCAAAGTTTATTGCTTATTTTTCCTATATGCTAGTTATATCAATTAATGTATATAAGGGACAAGGGATATGGAGACTTAGCAGCAATTATTGGCTCAACAACAAAACCGTCCACCAGTATATTTCTAACAACCCACTAATACTACACTAATAATTTCTAACTTCTCAAAAGGCTCTGCATTTGGAAAGTTCAAAACATCTCATGCCTCTCGTGGTTGGGAGATTGTGAACAATTACGTGTGGTTGTAAGAGTCTGGACAAACTTGTCAGACAGGCTCAGAGAGCCATCACAGAAGTTTTTGGACTGAAATACTCTTGTTACGCCCAGGAGACTTATTAAATGGAGCTCTAAGTTAACTCTTTTAAAAGAAAGGTGGTGGGGGACAGTCTCCCTGTAATGTCAGGAGAGTAAGTGGAAAGCATAATGCAGTAAGGCAGGCAGACTCTGGTTTTGGGGTAAATGCTTGAGAAAGTCCAGGGGGACCCCTGAGTCCTGATCCCACCTTTGCGTATGTCAGGCCCCTTTCCTCATGACCTTTGCCACGGGCAGGATTCCTCACACTGGCTCCCGGCACTCAGCTGTGTCCGACTCTTTGAGACTCCATGGACTGTAGCCGACCAGGTTCCTCCATCCATGGGATTCTCCAGGCAAGGATACCGGAGTTCCCGACCCAGGGATTGAACCCAGGTCTCCTGCATTGCAGGCAGACGCTTTAAACTCTGAGCCACCAGGGAAGCCCTAATCTCAAAAACAACAGAATGATCTCTGTTCATTTCCAAGGCAAACCATTGAATATCATGGTAATCCAAGGCTATGCCCCGACCAGTACCACTGAAGAAGCTGAACAGTTCTATAAAGACCTATAAGACCTTCTAGAACCAAAACCCCAAAAAGTTGTCCTTTTCATTATAGGGGACTGGAATGCAAAGTAGAAAGTCAGGAAACACCTAGAGTAACAGGAAAGTTTGGCCTTCGAGTACAGAATAAAGCAAGGCAAAGGCTAACAGTTTTGCCAAGAGAATGCACTGGTCATAGCAAACATCATCCAACAATACAAGAGAATACACATGGACATCACCAGATGGTTGAAACCGAAATCATATTGATTATATTCTTTGCAGCCAAAGATGGAGAAGCTCTATACAGTCAGCAAAAACAAGATGGAGCTGCCTGTGGCTCAGATCAAAAACTCCCAAATGCAGAGTTCCAAAGAATATCAAGGAGAGATAAGAAAGCCTTCCACAGGGATCAATGCAAAGAAAGAGGGAAACAATAGAATGGGAAAGACTAGATATTTCCTCAAGAAAATTATACCAAGGGAATATTTTATGCAAAGATGGGCTCAATATAGGACAGAAATGGTAGGGACCTACAGAAGCAAAAGATATTAAGAAGAGGTGGCAAGAATACACAGAAGAACTGTACAAAAAAGATCTTCAGACCGTGATAACTATGATGGTGTGGTCACTCACCTAGAGCCAGACATCCTGGAATGTGAAGTCAAGTGGGCCTTAGGAAGCATCGCTATGAACAAAGCTAGAGGAGGTGATGGAATTCCCGTTGAGCTATTTCAAATCCTGAAAGATGATTCTGTGAAAGTGCTGCACTCAATATGCCAGCAAATTTGAAAAGCTCAGCTGTAGCGCCAAGACTGGAAAAGGTCAGTTTTCTTTCCAATCCCAAAGAAGGGCAATGTCAAAGAATGCTCAAACTACCACACAATTGCTCTCATCTCATAAGTTAGTAAAGTAATGCTTAAAATTCTCCAAGGCAGGCTTCAGCAATACATGGACTGTGAACTTCCAGATGTTCAAGCTGGATTTAGAAAAGACAGAAGAACCAGAGATCAAATCGCCAACATCTGCTGGATCATCGAAAAAGCAAGAGAGTTCCAGAAAAACATCTATTTCTGCTTTATTGACTATGACAAAGCCTTTGACTGTGTGGATCACAATAAACTGTGGAAAATTCTGAAAGAGATGGAAATACCAGACCACCTGGTATTCCTGGTAAACCTGCATACCTGTATTTAGGTCAGAAAGCAACAGCTAGAACTGGACATGGAACAACAGACTGGTTCCAAATAGGGAAAGGAGTATATCAAGGCTGTATATTGTCACCCTGATTATTTTACTTATATGCAGAGTACATCATGAGAAACACTGGGTTAGAGGAAGCACAAGCTGGAATCAAGTTTGCCAGGAGAAATATCAATAACCTCAGATATGCAGATGACAATACCCTCATCACAGGTAATGAAGAAGAACTAATGAGCCTCTTGATGAAAGTGAAAGAGGAGAGTAAAAATGTTGGCTTAAAGCTCAACATTCAGAAAACTAAGATCATGGCATCCAGTCCCATCACTTCATGGGAAATAGATGGGGAAACAGTGGAAACAGTGGCTGACTTTATTTCTCTGGGCTCCAAAATCACTGCAGAGATGATTGCAGTCATGAAATTAAAAGACACTTACTCCCTGGGAAAAAAAAGTTATGACCAACCTAGACAGCATATTATAAAGCAGAGACATTATTTTGCCAACAAAGGTCCGTCTAGTCAAGGCTATGGTACTCCCAGCGGTCATGTGTGAATGTGAGTGTTGGACTATAAAGAAAGCTGAGCACTGAAGAATTGATGCTTTTGAACTATGGTGTTGGAAGACTCTTGAGAGTCCCTTGGACTGCCAGGAGATCCAACAAGTCCATCCTGAAGGAGATCAATCCTGGGTGTTCATTGGAAGGACTGATGTTGCAGCTGAAACTCCAATACGTTGGGCACCTGATGCAAAGAGCTGACTCATTTGAAAAGACCCTGATTCTGGGAAAGATTGAGGGCAGGAGTAGAAGGGGACGATAGAGGATCAGATGGTTGGATGGCATCACTAACTCAATGGACATGGGTTTGGGTGAACTCCGACAGTTGGTGATGGACACAAAGGCCTGGCGTGCTGCAGTTCAGAGTTGGACACAACTGAGTGACTGAAATGAACTGAACTGAACAGTTATATTATTGCAAACAACAGGATAATTAATACAGAGAATATTAACAACCTTCTTTATTAGTGTAGACTTCATCAACCATAGTCTATGGGTCTGTATAGTCTGCTATTTTTCATGTGTTCAAGTCAGGATTAAGGTAAAGTTTTCGTTGCTCAGTCATGTCTTTCTCTTTTCAACCCCATAGACTGTCAACCTTGAGGTTCCTCTGTCCATGGAACTCTCTGGGCAAGAATATTGGAGTGGGTTGCCATTTTCTCCTCCAAATGTAAAGGATGGACACTTTTTAAAATAATATATGTTTTCTTCTGTACATCGATGAATACTATCATGTAAGAAACCAAGCGCCAGTGTATGTTTGATACAAGATACAGGATGCTTGGGGCTGGTGCACGGGGATGATCCAGAGAGATGATATGGGGTGGGAGGTGGGAGGGGGATTCAGGATTGGGAGCTCATATACACCCGTGGTGGATTCATGTCAATGTATGGCAAAACCAATACAGTATTGTAAAGTAAAATAAAGTAAAAATAAAATTAAATAAATAAATAAAACCTTAAAAATAAAATAATCTATGTTTTGTTTACTTTTCATATATATTTCTTTTGACAACTTTTACTACTCTAAATACAATTATCATATTCAGTTAGGTCAGTTGCTCAGTCTTGTCAAACTCTTGGCAACCCCATGTACTGCAGCATGCCAGGTTTTCCTGTCCACCACCAACTCCTGGAGTTTACTCAAACTCATGTCCATTGAGTCAGTGATGCCATCCAACCATCTCATCCTCTGTCATCCCCTTCTCCTCCTGCCTTCAGTCTTTCCCAAGATCAGAGTTTTTTCCAATGAGTCAGTTCTTCATATTAGGTTGGCAAAGTATTGGAGTTTCAGCTTTAGCAACAGTCTTTCCAATGAATATTCAGGGCTGATTTCCTTCAGGATGAACTGGTTGAATCTCTCAAGTCTTCTTGGTACTTGAGAAGTCTTCCAAAGGACTCTCAAGTCTTCTGCACAACCACAGTTCAAAAACATTAATTCTTTGGCACTCAGTTTTCATTATAGTCCAACTCTCACATCCATATATGACTATTGGAAAAACCATAGCTTTGTCTAGATGGTCATTGTTGGCAAAGTAATGTCTCTGCTTTTTAATATGCTGTCTAGGTTAGTCATAGCTTTTCTTCCAAGGAACAAGCATGATTTAATTTCATGGCTGCAGTCACCATCTGCAGTGATTTTGGAGCCCCCGAAAAATAAAATCTCTCACTGTTTCCATTGTTTCCCCACCTATTTGACATGAAGTGATGGGACTAGATGCCATGATCTTGGTTTTCTGAATGTTGAGTTTTAAGCCAACTTTTTCACTCTCCTCTTTCGCTTTCAAAGGGCTCTTTAGTTCTTCATTTTCTGCCATAAGGGTGGTGTCATCTGAATGTATGAGATTATTGATATTTCTCCCAGTATCTTGACTCTATACTGATCATATTAAGGTGTTTAATTTTGGGGTTAAAGTAAATTACATTCATTAACACTAAAATGTTAAGTATACTCTATTATGAAATTATGAGTCACTTTGATTTTAATATATAAGTCAGAATTAATTAGGACATCCAGCTAAAATTCAGTAAATTCAGTAATAAGTCAATATAACTTTACAAGCATTTACTTCCTGTCCTTGTTTTCAAGACACTAGAGCCCATAAGTATGATTTATAAAACTTTGACCCTGATCCAAGTGAAGGAAAAAAAAGAATCTGACAAATTTTTCTCAATACTTGTGTTCTACATAAAACCTCATAACAACCTTGAGAGATAACAGAACCATTTTTTAGTGAAAGGAGTGATCAAAATATTAGCAAACTTGCCCAAGTTTCTGCTAAAGTGATGAAAATGATTTTAAAAAGTGTGTCAGATTATATATTTATTAGCTTTTAACATATTGTTTTTCTTGCAAAAGCATGAACATTTTGGAAATTTTCATTTAAAAACATGATATGTTCAAACATTTGTAAATTTATTTTCCTTTTAATTCTGTTGCTGTTTGATACTACTTAATTTTTAAGATGGCCTAAGTGCATTTTGGAGAAGACAACATATATATATATATATATATATATATATATATGTATATATATATATGCTTAGTTATTCATTCTTGTTCAGCTCTTTGCAACGTCATGGACTGTAGCCTGCCAGGCTCTTCTATCCATGAGATTCTCCAGGCAAGAGTACTGGAGTGGGTTGCCATTCCCTTCTCCGTAGGATCTTCCTGATTCAGGGATTGAATCTGGGTCTCCTGCATTGTGAGTGGATCCTTTACCATCTAAGCCACTAGGAAGTATGTACATGTATATAAATGGATACATATTTATTCAATTAATATGGAGGGGAGTTGGTCTAATATAATATGACACAACTAAACCATTTTTTAGTTTTTTTGTTTTTTTTTTTTTTCTTCAGTGACAAATGTAGCAATGTTTCCCATGGAGAAAAATATGAAGGAAGAAAATAATGACTTTTAAAACACAGAGTTTCAAGAAACCAATATGAAATTTATCATGGGCAATGAAATTTATTAATTGTGAATTATAGACAGTCATTTGTGAAGATGGTTTTGGCTTTAGTGAAGTGAAATAAATCTATAATAGTTACAACTAAGTTATTGTAATTGATTACTCCAAAAGAATTTAACTTTTTTATTTATGCCAACACTTAGATTTTGAGGAAGATTCAACATTGTGCAATTCCAATTTTTCTTATTCTGCATAAATGACATTTCTTCCATCTGAGTGTAATTTCCAAAAGCAATCTTAGAATACTCATACTCTGTTAACTGAAGGCAGTTCAATGTTTTTAATGAATACCATTACAGTTCTTATAATGAAAAATAGATGTTGACAATCAAATCAAACAGTCAAATCTATAGATCGTCTCTTAAAAGATGCCTCAGACTGTTTACCACAGGCAAAAGAGAGAAAAAAATCAAATCTATTTCTCCTCCTATTTGTGCATATCCTCTAAGGGTAGTGTGTGTTTGGGGGATTTTCCCAAGAAAGACATCAGTATTACTACTAATAAAAATTTTCTGTGCCTAGTGCATGTGTGTTCAGTCGTGGCTGACTCTTTGCAGCCCTATGGACTGTAGCCTGCCAGACCCTTTTGTCCATGGGATTTTCTAGACAAGAATACCGGAGTGGATTGTCATTTCATACTCTAGGGGATCTTCCCCACTTGGGGATCAAATTGGAGTTTTCTGTGTCTCCTGTATTGACAGGTGGATTATTTTACAACTAGCACCACCTGGGAAGCCCTGTGTGCATATGTATGATTATGTTTCATTTTCTTTAGGATCTGGAGCTTAATCCCTAAAAATTATTTATATTGTGTATGTCAGATGATGGTCATTTATGTTAGAAATATGGGTTAGAATAGAAATAGAATAAATGAGAAGAACAAAAAAGGAAAGGTTTATTGGGGTACAGCTTTCCATTTTTTGTAAATAATACCTCATGGGATACTTCTGTTCTTTGGGCGTTAAAAGCAAGTGAACTTTAAGAAACTCAGGTAAAACAATTGACTAGCATTCAATATCTATTAGTAAAGCAAAATGCACAACTGTTATTTAACAACAGCTAAAAACGTTAAAGTTTCTGTTTATATATAAATATATATTGTTGTAAATAAATGTAAAGAAAAAAGTGTGGGTTTTGTTTGTTTGTTTAATTTTCCAAGTGATGGATATAACTGAAATGACAAATCATACTTCAAAGCTGAAATAGATGAACAGATCTTGAACTTCATCTTGTTGATTTGTGCTGAGTATGTCTTACAGTTACCAAATATTGCATGACAAAGCAAACCAAACCTGGGGTATAAAGAAAAGAACATTTTACTATGTTGATAGGGTAAAAGGTTAGTGAACAGACTTTGCTATGACTGTGCCAAGACGCTTCAATCAGATGTGATTCTTTGCGATCCCATGGACTGTAGCTCACCAAGCTCCTCTGTCCATGAGATCCTCCTTGAATACTGGGGTGGGTTGCCATTTTCTCCTCCAGAAAAACTTTCTGACCCAGGGGTTGAACCCCCATCCCTTACATCTTCTGCACTGGCAGGTGATATCTTTACCAATACTCAGTAAAGTACAGTGGGGCGATCAGAAGAGAGCACTCTCGCCCTGTGAGGATAACAGAGCTGAACAGGAAGAAGAAAGACTCCTTTTCTTTCCTGGCAAGAACTCAGCCACTGAAAAGTCATGGTTTCTTTGTTTACTGCAGCCCTGCCTCCCAACTTCCTTTGCCACCTGGTGAAAGCTACTTCTTCCCTGATCATGTGGGGACATTCTTGTGACTCAATATGCTTGTAGATCCTGATTTGTAATTCTCTGCTGATCGTGAATAAATCCATTCTTGCTGGAGCAATATCTGACAGTCCCTTTATTTTAGGTCAGTAAAAGATACTGTGAACAGAACACCATGAACAGCATGAAAAGGCAAAACTATATGACACTGGAAGATGAGCCCCCCCCCCAACCCCACCCCTCAAATCGGTAAGTGTCAAATATGCTACTGGGGAAGAGTGAAGAAATAGCTCCAGGAAGACTGAAGAGGCTGAGCCAAAGCAGAAACAGCATCTAGTTATATATGTGTCTGGTGCTGAAAGTAAAGTCTGATTCTATAAAGAACAATATTGCATAGGAACCTGGAATGTTAGTTCCAGGAAGCAAGGCAAATTGTGGTCAAGCAGGAGATGACAAGAATGAACATCAACATTTTGGGAATCAGTGAACTAAAATCGATGAGAATGGGTGAAATAAATTCAGATGACCATTATATCTACAACTGTGGGCAAGAATACCTTAGAAAAATGGAGTAGCCTTCATAGTTAACAAAAGAGTCTAAAATGCAGTACTTGAGTGCAGTTGCAAAAATGACAGAATGACCTTGGCTCATATACAAGACAAATCATTCAAAATTACAGTAGTTCATGTCTGTGCCCCAACCTCTAATGCTGAAGAAGTTGAAGTTGAACCATTCTATGAGACCTTCTAGAACTGACACCAAAAAAATATGTCCTTTTCATCAGAGGGGACTGGAATGCAACGGTAGGAAGTTAAGAGATACTTGGAGTAACAGACAAGTTTGTCCATGGGATACAAAATAAAGCAGAGTACAGGCTAACAGAGTTTTGTCAAGAGAATACACTGATCTTTGCAAATACCCTCTTCCAACAACACGAGATGATTCTACATATGGACATCACCAGAGGGTCAAAACTGAAATCAGATTGATTATATTCTTTGCTGTTGAAGATGGAAAAACACTATACAGTTAGAAAAAACAAGACTGGGCATGACTTATGGCTCAGATCCTGAGCTCCTTATTGCAAAATTCAGAATTAAATTGAAGAAAGTAGGGAAAAACCACCAGGCCATTCAGGTATGACCTAAACCAAATCACTTATGATTATACAGTGAAAGTAACAAATAGATTCAAGGGAATAGATCTGATAGACAGAGTGCCTGAAGAACAGAGGTTCATAACATTGTACAGGAGGTGGTGAATAAAACCATTCCCAAGAAAAGAAATGGAAAAAGGCAAAATGGTTCTCTGAGGAGGCTTTACAAATAGCTGAAAAAGAAGTGAAAGGCAAAGGAACAAAGAAAAGATATATCCAACTAAATGCAGGATTCCAAAGAATAGCAAGGAAAGGCAAGAAAACCTTAAGTGATCAGTGCCAAGAAATAGAGGAAAACCATATAATGGGAAAGACTAGAAATCTCTTCAAGAAGATTAGAGATACCAAGGGAAAATTTCATGTGAAGATGGGCTCAATAAAGGAGAGGAATAGCAAGAATCTAACAGAAAGACAAGAGACTAAGAAAAGGTGGCAAGAATACACAGAAGAGCTATACAAATAAGGTGTTAATGACCCAGATAACTATGATGGCATGGTCACTCAGCTAAAACCAGACATCCTGGAATATGAAGTCAAGTGGGCCTTAGGAAGACTTAATATGATTAAAGCAAGTAGAGATGATTAAATTCCAACTGAGCTATTTCAAATCCTAAAGATGATTCTGTGACAGTGATGCATTCAATATGCTAGCAAATTTGGAAAGCTCAGCAGTGGCCACAGGACTGTAAAATGTCATTCCAAATCCAAAGAAGGGCAATGCCAAAGACTGTTCAAACTACCACACAACTGCACTCATCTCACATACTAGCAAAGTAATGCTCAAAGTTCTCCAAGCCAGGCTTCAGCTGTACATGAACCATGAACTTTCAGATGTCCAAGATGGATTTGGAAAAGGCAGAGGAACCAGACATCAAATTGAAAACATCCATTGGATCATAAAAAATGAAAGAGAATTTCCAAAAAATTTACTTCTGCTTCATCGACTACACTAAAACCTTTGACTGTGTAGATCACAAGAAACTGTGGAAAATTCTTCAAGAGATGGGAATGCCAGACCACTTTACTTGCCTCTTGAGAAACCTGCATGCAGGTGAGGAGGAAACAGTTAGAACTGACATGGAACAACAGACTAGTTACATATTGGGAAAGGTGTACAACAAGGCTGTATATTTTCACCATGCTTATTTAAATTCTATGTAGTATACATCATGAGAAATGCTGGGCTGTATGAATCACAAGTTGGAATCAAGATTGCTGGGAGAAATATCAACAACCTCAGGTATGCAGATGATGCCACCTTAATGACAGAAAGTGAAGAGCCTCTTGATGAAGATGAAAGAGGAGAGCGAAAAAGCTGGCTTTAAACTCGACATTCAAAAAACTAAGATAATGGCATCCAATCTCAACACTTCATGATACATAGATGGGGAAAAAATGGAAACAGTGGCAAGTTTTATCTTCTTGGACTCCAAAATCACTGCAGATTGTGACCGCAGCCACAAAATTACAAGGTGCTTGCTACTTGGAAGGAAAGTTATGACAAACTAAGACAATGTATTAAAAAGCAGAGGTCACTTTGCAGACAAAGTTCCATATAGCCAAAGCTATGATTTTTTTTCTAGTAATCATGTATGGATGTGAGAGTGGGACCATAAAGATTACTGAGCACCAAAGAATTGATATATTTGAACTTTGGTACTGGAGAGAACTCTTGAGAGTCATTTGGGCAGAAAGGAGATCAAACCAGCCAACCCTAAAGGAAATCAACCCTGATTATTCATTGAAAGTATAGATGCTGAAACTGAAGCTCTAATACTTTGGTCACCTGATGCAATGAGTCAACTCATTGGAAAAGACTCTGATGCTGGGAAAGATTGAGGACAGGAGGAGAAATGGGTGACAGAGGATGAGATGGTTGGATGACATCACCAACTCAATGGATATGAGTTTGAGTAGACCCCAGGAGTTGGTGAAGAACAGGAAAGCCTGGAGTGCTGCAGTCCATGGGGTCGCACAGAGTCAGACATGAGTTAGTGACTGAACAACAACACACAACAAATATTGTAGGTTAGGAATTTAAACAAAGGACCAGCAGGAATGGCTCTGATGTCTGGTATCTGGAGACTTAACTGGGAAGACTTGAAAGGCTGTGAGTAACTGGGGTCCAGAGAGTTTTTTTCACACAGTATGCTGACAAAATTAATTTGGGGAAACTCAAAGGCCAGGCTTAGTGAGAGCTATCAACTGAAGTTCCTACACTGGTAATGCTGTCACAAGCTCCATGTAACAGGGTGATGTTAGGTTATCAGTTCTTCCTACATGGGAGCCTATGGTTCCCAGATAGACTCCTTACTGAACAAGGCAGAAGTGACATGGCATTTTATTATGTAGCTTAGAACATTTAGTATCCTCTGCTATATTACATTGGTTGCAGCTGTGATCTGCCCAAATTCACTGGGAAAGGATATATTCCTATCTCATGTTGAAAGAGTTTCACGTAATTTGTGGCAATGTTTGAAAACCACCAAGGTCTCACCTCTGTCAACCAACTTTTATTTCTATTTATTCAACAGGCCAAGTACTTTCACTCCTTCCCAAGATCCTACAAAGATCTCATCTCCTTACAGTTATCATCAAGCTGAGGCTCAGGGTCTGGAATCTCAAGCTAATTTAGGCCCAGGTGCAGATGAAGTTTCTCAGGATGACTGCATTTGATGCACCAACAAACACTCAACAAACAATGGTGGGAGAGGTAAGGATAAAAGAATATTGTCATTGAAATCAGAAGTCTCAGACCTTCCAGGATAATTGTATTAAATGTGAAGTTATTTTTTATGCAAATTCTAATGATTAGCTTTTAATGTGACATGTTTTAAAATGTAATTTAAAATATTTTATATGTTAATTTAAAGCTGCACATCATCAGCTTATAATTAAGGAGATTCTATTATTTCACATTGGTGAAGGAAGAAATTCTAAAATATGATTAAATTTCCCAGCAATAAGAATATGAAACATACAAGATAGATGTTCAAATATTTAGAGACATTGCCAATACAATAAATTATATTACGATGGATATGGGGGAGACAAAACTTGCTGGAGCTTGAATTATGTCCTCTGGGTAATTAAAACAGTAATGAGTAATTGCCACTAGGTACTGGAAACTGTAAGTGCCAGATTGCTTTACAGGAAATACAAGTGGGGGAAAATAAACTACCAATGTCAGACACTTTCTTTTATGAAACTGAGAGCAATTTCTTCTGATTTTAAATATTGAAACTGTCACAAAGCATCTCAACATAAAGAAAATATTAAGTTGTGATTATGAATAGTGGATTGGCCAAGAAGTTCATGCAGGATTGTCCATAAGATTTTGGGAAAATCTGAATGAACTCTTTGGCCAACATAATACATACCAGAGCTTAAAGCTTATGGCAGAAAATACTCGAATGAGGGAAGTGATCACACAAAAGCAAAATATTGTAACTCTAAACCAGAAATAAATGAATATGTTTTACTATTTCATAGTTCCCAAAATGACTATAAATAGAAATACTGAGATTATGCAAGTTAGGGCAGATCTTTTTCCTAGTCAGTTTGTATAAGTACTTTGAATCAACAGGAAATAAAGATAAAACTCCATGCCCTGGAGCCTGTGGGGTTCTCTGCTCTATTCTTTGTAGGCAGGTGTTTGAATGAAACCATCTCATCTCTATGTTGATCTACTGTCAGGAAGTCCATAAATTTTGATTCTAAATTTTAGAGCTACAGTATCATAAGACTCCGTTTGATGACACTAGGACTTTCGCTTTTAGTCCAGTTGCAGCATCTTACATACTCCAGTGTTCAGCTTCTGACACATCTCTGAGGCTGGACTCTAACTCCCTGTCTTAGCTTGGCATTTAGTCCACTAAACTACTCTACTTGTTCCCACTCTGATTCTAACAACTTTCAAGGTGTAGAAGGGATCCTGAGAAAAAGGTATGTGCCTAACTGTTAAGAAGTTTCTTCTATAGGAATTCATACAGGAATAAGAAACTCTTACAGTGATTGTTAAAGGCACTAGGTGAAATTAACAGTAAGTTATTTTATAAAGTGAGTGATTCAGCTCTAACATGACTGTTAGGAGTTTCACAGTTTCAGAATTTCAGAGTGGTTATAATTAAGGAGGCTATAATAATCCCTTGATAAAGGAAAAAAAAAGACATACCTTTATATGACCTAGCAGTAATGAGGGCAAACACATAAACCATTTGAACAGCTGTGCTTGCATGTTACCCATCTGACTATTCATCTAGTTAGCTCACATGCCCAGGAACAGAGGCTGATTTATTTTGTTTTCCCCATGGAAATATGAATGGCACTTTGAAATGGACTAAGTTATTCTTGAAATGTAACTAAGATATTCTTGAAAGAAATTACTTAAGTGAAATTACAGTAAATTGATTATTTGTTTAAGGCTCTAGGCAAACTTGCAATAAGTTGTTTTGTGAAGTAAATGATTCAGATCTAATTTGACTGTTAAATCAATACATAGTTTTATCTTAGATTTTCTTATAATGATCGGTGAGAAATAAAGAAAAGAATGATAGATAAGTGCATATATGCATGCTCAGTTACGTTAGTCCTATCTGACTCTTTGCAACTGTATGGACTGTAGCTGACCAGACTCTTCTGTCCATGGGATTCTACAAGCAAGAACGATGGAGTGGCATGCCATGCCCTCCTCCAGGGGGTCATCCCAACCCAGGGATCGAACCTGGGTCTCCTGAATTGCAGGCAGATTCTTTACCCACTGAGACACCTGGGAAGCCCTGATAGATGGGTAGGTCCATATTAATAGTTAGATACACAGATAAATACATTCGTTCAAAAAGAAAATATTTCAAAAAAAAATTCCCACACATTGAGCACTAGCAGATTTTGCTATCTTAGAAAAAGGGTCCATATTTGGGTATTAGATATGATTCAAACAGATTTATCAGAGTGATAGCTATACTTCTAAAATGACTGACTGTGTTATATAAAAACAATATAAAAAAGTGATAAGTATTTTCCTTAATGAAATGCTTTCTAAAATGTGCTTTGCTAAATAAGAAACACATGCTAAATATTCTGGGTTATAACTTATTAAATGATGACTTCAACTTCTCAGGTGACACAGTGGTAAAGAATCCATTTGCCAGTGCAGGAGATGAAAGAGATTTGGGTTCAGTAACTGGAGTAGGAAATGGCAATTTACTCCAATATTCTTGCTTGGAAATTTCCATGGACAGAGGATCCTGGCAGGCTACAGTCCATGGGGTCGCAAAGAGTCAGACAGCTGAGTAGACACAAACATTTCAAACACATTGAAAAGAAGTTTCTTGAGATAATTTTGAATAAGTACCAAATTAGCAATATTTACATACTATGGCTCAGGGAATAGACATTAACAAAAATTAGCTTTCCCTCAGGCCACTGTCTAGACCACAGGAAACCTGGTCAATAGTACATGGGTCATCACAAGGTACAGACTCAGAAGTTTCCATAATACCGTGGCCAGCAACTAGGCATGGTGAATCACAGTCATGACAGTATGATTACAGTCACTACAGACTCATGGTACACAGGCTGGTAAGACAGGACACGACTTCAAAGAAAATGAGCCCAAACTAATATCTTACAGCTTCAAAGAAGAATTTACCTTGAGCAGTAAATCAGTAGGATCTAGGAAGCTTTGCCAGAGAAAGAAACATATACAAAATTAGAAACAAATAACTTTTTGTGACTCATCGTGTTTGGATTAAGGGACTCAATCTGGATAGTTACAGATGGTCACATCCATGTCCTTATTCACATCTCTCTACATATAAGTCTGGTATCTGCTTAGGCTGATAGCAGTGCCTACCTCCAATGGAATTCAGTGAGAAATGAAAGAGAAACTACAGCTAAAGTGACTGGCATATTAGCTGTGTAAATAGATGCACATGTGCACTCATGCACATACACTCACATACACACATATATTCTTTTCTTGGAATCCCTGTACTTTTTAAGAAAAAAATTATACATTCTTATTTCACAGGGAATCAATGTTAAAAAAAACACTGATAAGTTATTCCAGCCTCCCTAAAATAATCATGTGTAGTGAGGGCTGCTGCTGCTAAGTCGCTTCAGTCGTGTCATTCTGTGCGACCCCATAGATGGCAGTCCACCAGGCTCTGCCCTCCCTGGGATTCTCCAGGCAAGAACACTGGAGTGGGTTGCCATTTCCTTCTCCAAAGCATGAAAGTCATAAGTGAAAGTGAAGTCGCTCAGTCATGTCCGACTCTTAGCAACCTCATGGACTGCAGCCTACAAGGCTCCTCCGTCGATGGGATTCTTCAGGCAAGAATACTGGAGTGGGTTACCATTGCCTTCACAGTTGATTAAATATTGATATATTAGAGATTAAAAATCAACTGTAATTATGCCTCCTGAGCATATCATGCATTTTAGGGAAGCATAGCATGTTCTAAGGACTTCCCTGTTGGCTCAGCAGTAAAAGGGGGAGTTAGGAGTACAATCTCCCTGAAAGGGGGTGGGGGAAATAGGGATCAGTAGTGGCCTGACACAGGGCAAGGGGCCCTGGGTGCAGGACCCCTGGTAACACAGCCTGTGACATAAGCCCTCTTGGAGGAGCTCGTCATTAACCCCACCATAGAAATATCGAGCAGATGACCAGGACCTATGCACCTGGACCCAGAAGAAAGGAACAGTGACTCCACAGGAGACTGACCCAGAATTTCCTGTGAGTATCCAGGAGTCTCCAACGGAGGTGTGGCTCCGCAGTGGCCTGCTGCAGGGTTGGAGGCACCGAGTGCAGCAGTGCATGCATGGGACCTTTTGAAAGAGGTCACTATTATCTTCATTACCTCCACCATTGTTTGGTCTCAGGTCAAACAACAGGGAGGGAACAGTGCCCCGTCCGTCAACAGAAAATTGGACAAAAGATTCACTGAGCATGACCCCGCCCATCTGAACAAGACTCTCTTAGCCCTACTGTCAGTCTCTCCCAATAGGAAGCCTTTATAAGCCTGATACTTATCCATCAGAAGGCAGACAGAATGAAAACCACAATCACAGAAAATTAATCAAACTGGTCATATGGACCACAGTCTTGTCTAACTCAATGAAACTGTGAGCCATGCCATGTAAGGCCACCCAAGATGGACGGGTCGTGTTGGAGAGTTCTGACAAAGTGTGGTCCACTGGAGAAGGGAATGGCAAACCACTTCAGTGTTCTTGCCTTGAGAACCCCATGAACAGTAGGAAATGTCAAAAGGACAGGACACTGAAAGATAAACTCCACAGGTCAGTAGCTGCCCAATATGGTACTGAAGAACAGTGGAGAAATAACTCCAGAAAGCATGAAGAGATGGAGCCAAAGGAAAAACAATGCCGAGTAGTGGATGTTACTGGTGATGGAAGTAAAGTCCAAGGCTGTAAAAAAAAAATAATATTGTATAGGAACCTGGAATGTTAGGTCCCTGAATCAAGGTAAAATGGAAGTAGTCAAACACCAGATGGCAAGAGTGAATGTCGAAATTTTAGGAATCAGGGAACTAAAATGGACTGGACTGGGCAAATTTAATTCAGATGACCATTATATCTACTACTGTGGGCAAGAATACCTTAGAAGATATGGAGTAGCCCTCATAGTCAACAAAAGAGTCCAAAATGCAATACTTGGGTGCAATCTCAAAAATAACAGAATGACCTCTGTTCATTGCCAAGGTAAGCCATTCAATATCACAGTAATCCAAGTCTATGCCCCGATCAGTAATGCTGAAGAAGCTAAAGCTGAATGGTTCTATGAAGACCTACAAGACCTTCTAGAACTAACATGAAAAAAATGATGTCCTTTTCATCTTAGGGAACTGGAATTCAGAAATAGGAAGTCAAGAAATACCTGGAGTAACAGGCATGTTTGACCTTGGAGTACAAAATGAAGCCAGTCAAAGGCTAACTGTGTATTGCCAAAAGAACACACTAGTTATAGCAATCATCCTCCTCCAAAAACACAAGAGGAGGTCCTCATGGACCTCACCAGATGGTCAATACCAAAATCAGATTGATTATATCCTTTGCAGCCAAAGATGGAGAAGCCCTATACAGTCAGCAAAAACAAGACCAGGAGCTGACTTTGGCTCCAGTCATGAACTCCTTATTGCCAAATTCAGACTGAAATTGAAGAAAGTAGGGAAAACCAATTGGTCATTCAGGTATGACCTAAATCAAATCCCTTAGATTATACACTGGAAGTGACAAATAGATTCAAGGGATTAAATGTGATAGGCAGAGTACCTAAGAAACACAGAAGGCAGTGATCAAGAACATCCCCAAAGGAAAGAAATGAAAACAGGCAAACTGGATGTCAGAGGAGGCCTTACAAAGGCAAAGGAGAAAAGGAAAGATATACCTATTTGAATACAGAATTCCAAAGAATAGCAAGGAGAGACAAGAAAGCCTTCCAGTGATCAATGCAAAGAATAGAGGAAAACAATAGAATGGGAAAGACTAGTGATCTCTTCAAGAAAATTCAAGATACCAAGGGAACATTTCATGCAAAGATGGGCTCAATAAGGGACAGAAATTGTATGGACCTAAGAGAAGCAGAAGATATTAAGTAGAGGTGGAAACAATTCACAGAAGAATTATACAAAAAAGATCTTCATGACCCAGATAACCGTGATGGTGTAATCACTCACCTAAAGCTAGACATCCTGGAAAGTGAAGTCAAGTGGGCCTTGGGAAGCATCACTCTGAACAAATCTAGTAAGGTGATGGAATTCCTGTTGAGCTGTTTCAAATCCTAAAAAGACAATGCTGTGAAAGTGCTGTACAAAATATGCCAGAAAATTTGGAAAACTCAGCAGTGGCCACAGGACTGGAAAAGGTCAGTTTTCATTCCAATCCCAAAGAAAGGCAATGCCAAAGAATGTTCAAACTACCATACACTTACACTCATCTCACATGCTAGCACAGTAATGCTCAAAATTCTCCAAGCCAGACTTCAACAGTATGTAAAGCATGAACCTTCATATGTTCAAGATGGATTTAGAAAAGGCAGAGAAAGCAGAGATCAAATTGGCAACATGCACTGGATTATCAAAGAAGCAAGAGAGTTCCAGAAAAACATCTATTTCTGATTTATTCCTAATGCCAAAGTATATGACTGTGTGTATCACAACAAACTGTGGAAAATTCCTCAAGAGATGGGAAATACCAGACTCCTGACCTGCCTCCTGAGAAATCTGTATGCTGGTCAAGAAGCCACAGATAGACCTGAACATGAAACAACAGACTGGTTCCTAATCAAAAAAGGAGTATGCCATGGCTGTATATTGTCACCCTGTTTATTTAACTTATATGCAAGGACATCTTGTGAAATGATGGACAAGATGAAGCACAAGCTGCGATCAAGATTTCAGGGAGAAATATCAATAACATCACATACACAGATGACACCAACCTTATGGCAGAAAGCAAAGAACTCAAGAGCCCCTTCATGAAAGTAAAAGAAGAGAGTGAAAAAGCTAGCTTAAAACTCAGCATTCAAAAAACTAAGAACATTGTGTCCGGTCCCATCCCTTCATGCCAAATAGATGGAGAAACTATGGAACCAATGAGAGACTTTATTTTGGAGGGCTCCAAAATCACTGCAGATGGTAAGTGCAGCCATGACATTAAAAGACACGTGTTCCTTGGAAGAAAAAATATGACCAACCTAGACACTGGATCATGGGAAAAGAAAGAGAGTTCCAGAAAAACATCTATTTCTGCTTTATTGACTATGCCAAAGCCTTTGACTGTGTGGATCACAATCAACTGTGGAAAATTCTGAGAGAGATGGGAATACCAGACCACCTGACCTGCCTCCTGAGAAATCTGTATGCAGGTTAAGAAGCAACAGTCAGAACTGGACATGGAACAACAGACTGGTTCCAAATAAGAAAAGGAGTACATCAAGGCTGTATATTGTCACCCTGCTTATTTAACTTCCATGCAGAGTACATCATGAGAAACGCTGGACTGGAAGGAGCACAAGCTGAAATCAAGATTGCCAGGAGAAATATCAACTTCAGATATGACATCACCCTTATGGCAGAAAGTGAAGAGGAACTAAAAAGCCTCTTGATGAAAGTGAAAGAGGAGACTGAAAAAGTTGGCTTAAAGCTCAACATTCAGAAAACGAAGATCATGGCATCCGGTCCCATCACTTCATGGGAAATAGATGGGGAAACAGAGGAAACAGTGTCAGACTTTTTTGGGGGGGGCTCCAAAATCACTGCAGATGGTGACTGCAGCCATGAAATTAAAAGACAGTTACTCCTTGGAAGAAAAGTTATGACCAACCTAGATAGCATATTCAAAAGCAGACACATTACTTTGACGACTAAGGTCCTCTAGTCAAGGCTATGGTTTTTCCTGTGGTCATGTATGGATGTGAGAGTTGGACTGTGAAAAAGGCTGAGCGCCAAAGAATTGATGGTTTTGAACTGTGGGGTTGGAGAAGACTCTTGAGAGTCCCTTGGACTGCAAGGAAATCCAACCAGTCCATTCTGAAGGAGATCAGCTGTGGGATTTCTTGGGAAGGAATGATGCTAAAGCTGAAACTCCAGTACTTTGGCCACCTCATGCGAAGAGTTGACTTATTGGAAAAGACTCTGATGCTGGGAGGGATTGGGAGCAGGAGAAGGGGACGACAGAGGATGAGATGGCTGGATGGCATCACTGACTCGATGGACGTGAGTCTGAGTAAGCTCCAGGAGTTGGTGATGGACAGAGAGGCCTGGCATGCTGTGATTTATGGGGTTGCAAAGAGTCGGACATGACTGAGCGACTGAACTGAATTGAACTGAGACAGCATATTAAAAAGAAGAGACATTAGTTTGCCAACAAAGGTCTGTCAAATGAAAGCTATGGTTTTTCCAGTAGTCATGTATGAAGGTGAGAGTTGTACTATAAAGAAAGCTGAGTGCCAAACAGTTGATGCTTTTGAACTTTGGTGTTGGAGAAGACTTGGGAGTCCCTTGGGCTGCAAAGAAATCCAACCAGTCAATCCTAAAGGAAATCAGCCCTGAATATTCATTGGAAGGACTGATGCTGAAGCTGAAACTGAAACTCCAATGCTTTGGCCACCTGATGCAAAGAACCAACTCATTTGGAAAGACCTTAATGCTGGGAAAGATTGAAAGTGGGATGAGAAGGGGACAACAGAGGATAAGATGGTGGGAGGGCATCACCAACTCAATGGGCAGGAGTTTGAGTAAAGTCTGAGAGTTGGTGATAGAGAGGCCTGTCCTGCTGCAATCCATGGGATTTCAAGAGTCAGGCACAGCTGAGCAACTGAACTGAACTGAAGGAGTTCAATCCCTGGGTTGGAAAGTTCTCCTAGAGGAGAGTATGGCAATCCACTCCAGGATTCTTCCCTAGAGAATCCCATGGATAGAGGAGCCTGGTGGGCTACAGTCCATGGATTTGCAAAGAGTCAGACAGGACTGAAACAACTGAAACATGCATACAGCATGTTTCAGCTTTGTTTATATGATGTCAGTTCTGTTCAGTTCAGCCGCTCAGTTCTGTCTCACTCTTTGCAACCCCATGGACAGCGGTGCACCAGGCCTCCCTCTCCATGCCTAGAATTTACCCAAGCTCATGTCCATTGAGTGGATGATGCCATCAAACCATCTCATTCTTTGTTGTCTCCTTCTTCTTCCACCTTCAATGTTTCCCAGAATCAGAGTCTTTTCAAATGAATCAGCTCTACACATCAGGTGTCCAAAGTATTGGAGTTTCAGCTTCAATATCAGTCCTTGAATGAACGCTCAGGACTGATCTCCTCTAGGATGGACTGGTTGGACCTCCTTGCAATCCAAGGGACTCTCAAGAGTCTTCTCCAACAACACAGTTCAAAAGCATCAATTTTTCAGTGCTCAGCTTTCTTCACAGCACAACCCTCACACCCATACATGACCACAGGAAAAACCATAGCCTTGACTAGACAGACCTTTGTTGGCAAAGTAATGTCTCCCATTTTGAATATGCTGTCTAGGTTGGTCATAACTTTCCTTCCAAGGAGTAAGAGTCTTTTAATTTCATGGCTGCAGTCACCATCTGCAGTGATTTTGAAGCCCAAAAACATAAAGTCTGACACTGTTTTCACTGTTTCTTCATCTATTTCCCATGAAGTGATGGGACCAGATGCCATGATCTTCGTTTTCTGAATGTTGAGCTTTAAGTCAACTTTTTCACTCTCTTCTTTCACTTTCCTCAAGAAACTTTTTAGTTCCTCTTCCCTTTCTGCCATAAGGGTGGTGTCATCTGCATATCTGAGGTTATTGATATTTCTCCTGGCAGTCTTGATTCCAGCTTGTGCTTCTTCCAGCCCAGCATTTCTCATGATGTACTCTGCATATAAGTTAAATAAGCAGGGTGACAATACACCCAGGCAATTCCAGAAGATAGGTAGAAATGGAAACTAGCAAGAAAGGGTCCACTCCAATTGGAAGGGCATCCTTCACAATTCCACCCGAACTGGAGGCAAACTTCCCCTGATCCCTTATTTTCAAAGAAAAAATTAGAGGCAATGCAAAAGGAGAATGACGAAATATACAGCTGAGGGTCCTTACCAATATTTGCAGAGGCCAGTTTTACTAGTAGTTAGAAATACTGTCTTCAAATAATGTACATATTTCAGCCAGGCACACTCATCTGAACAATTAGGCCTGAAACTTAGAAAAATGCAGTTCCAAATGGGACTGCACAGTAAGCCAAGAAAATAAATTGTGACTTCAAGCCCCTCCATGCTTTTGTGTTGAAAATAAAAATAATCATAATAAATTGTTATCAATAATGCCACATCTGGATTAGGGAAGTAATGTTTACATGAATCAATCGATTTATAAAGCTTTCAGCACTATGGTCTTGGTCTGAGAACCTTTTCTTGGCCACTTCCTCTCTGTCACCAAAGCAGATGGCCAACTTATACATGCAAATGAAAAACAAACTAAAGTTACAAAACAAAAGGACGGGATTCAACAAGCTAAACTTAAATTATTTACTGAGGGATCCCAACAGTAGCTGTCCCCAAATTCAGACCAGCCCACCCTGTTGAGAAGGACTAGAGTAGTTATGCAATATCTATGAAGCATTTTAAATCCATTATTTAAAAATATGTGTTTGGCGAATCATGGTATTGCAGACATTATGACAGGATGCTGCCTTCTCTTAGCCTGGGGAGTATAATTAAGTGCAGTGCTCAAATAAATGGTTTGAAGTCACATATATTATCCATCTTTTCTGGCTCAAAAGAAGCTCTGAGTCTCTGCTCCAAGTATCCACCTCGACCTAGCTTCAAGATGTGTTTTCCTTAAACCTTTCAAGATGATTAAATGAAAATGTATTCCCATCCAATAGTATGCTTTCCTCATTCAACATTCTCTGGTGGTGGTAACAAACTTTGTACCTTTTTTTCTCAATATAAATACCCACTTTTCCTAGTAGATGTACAAGGTTGTTAGAAGTTAGGAGAAACAGCTAATTAAATACCATGGATTCTTTTGGGTAATTACTTGAGGCTGTGGCCATTTGACATCTGCATGTTTACTACATTGAGGACCTAGTTGGGAACACGAAACTGCATGTCTTCAAAACAGTATGATGACATCTATAATTCCATAATAGTTTGGCTAAAATCAGTACCAGATATATGACCCAAATTTAATCTCATACAATGAAGGCATGTTGACATTTTAAGGTCAAGCTAGTGATTTTCTGGCATTATTTGAGGTGGAATTACCAATGGAATTATGGACAATATAATTCCTTTTAAAATTAATATAGTCATTCACTCTGTAAATTTGAGAGTGAAAAGTGTCATTAAGATTTCAAGACTATTCTTTTATAAAAATAAGCACATTTTAAATCCACTCAGAAAGCTAATTAACTTATGAGAATGCTTAAATCCTAATGTAGATGTTATCAGCAACCAGTGTCATCAATGAAATAAACTACAATTTAAAACTGCAAGGTTTTTTTTTTTAAACATTCAGCTGATATTTATGGAGCCCACAAATACTGTAACATATTTTGTTACAAATTATTTCTCTTTTGTGTGTGTTGGTCACTCAGTCATGTCCAACTCTTTGCGACCCCATGGACAGTAGCTACCAGGCTCCTCTGTCCCTCAATTCTCCAGGCAAGAATACTGTAGTGGGTTGCCATTTTCAACTCCAATTTCCACTTTATTTCTATGAAAAACATGTCTTTTATAATAACTTTTCACCAAACAAAAGTTTTAGTTTAGGAAAATAAAATATAAGTTACAAGCAAGCTTGTAATAAATGTTGGGACTGTTAAAGCAAGAAGAAAAATTTATAGTGCTAAATCTTTTGTTTGTTTTTGATGCAAATACTTTCATTGCAAACTATCTCTTTTACAGGAAAAGTAACCTCCAAAAGGAAACAATGCTTCACTTTTGAAATTGAGGTATCCTTATTTTAAATTTATTAAAATTTATTCTACTACATTTAGAGAGATTTTTCATCATCTACATTGTTTTAAAAACTGAAAGTAATCTTGTGACCAAATAGTTGGTCCACTTTTGTTATTGTTCTGCCATTAGCTTCTTTCTGAGTTTTACTGAGTTGAATGTCTATCAATTTTTATAAGTATTTGGAATTCTTTCCAACTGAAGGATTATATATCTTGTACAACTGAACACAATGTGGCCATGTGGCAAGCTTTGTATAACAAAATGTAAGTAGAAATGTTATGCTTTCTTTATCCCTGTGATATGACATTGTCATTGTTCCAGAGAGAAAAAATCTCTTCCAAACATATTTTTGAGTGAAGATGATGTGGGTCAGAGCTAAGTCTGAGTCCTGATGGATAGGAAAATTGAGAAGGAAAAATATCCTTTTTTTTTTTTTTTTTTTTGAGTTATTCATTTGGAGATCATTAGCAAATGATTATTCTGCTCCTTTTTTTTTTTTTCTTCCCTGTCACTCCCAATTCCAGTTGCTACTTTCCAGATATTTCTCAGATTTTCTGGCCTCACTGATGTCATATTTTCCCCAGAAATCTGAATCTAAGACACTTGTTTGCTTATGGATAGTTTTGTTTGTGTTTGTAATGTCAGGAAACTGGGATGGAGAGCTAGGAAGAACAAGAGAAGGAAGAAGACAAAGCCAATGTAAGAATTTCTAATTAAGTTGTGAGTGATGGAGGCTTAACTCCACTGGGATCCACTGAAGCATCTGAGAATGGATGTAGAATGCCTATCATAGTTGTCACCTGAAAAAATTAAAAAGGAAAGTACATATCCCTTGGCTCTTGTTCCTCATTTCCCACTGGCCAAGGTTATGGGTGGTACTATGCTTGCACTTTCTGGTGTTCAGAAGTGTGGCAGAGCCAAAACACAAAAAAAATCTTTGGAGCAAAAAGCAAGCTGAGGCAAGTTTTGACCATAGTAACTTGTGCGACGCTAGCTTTCACAACAGCACTTGCTGAATGGGTTGTTTATTTCATCTAAGTTACCATATGTGTTATCATACAGTTGTTAATGATATTCTTTTAGAATCCTTTCAAAAACATATAGCATCTCTATTTACATAACCTCTTGAATGACTATCCTTCCTCTTCATCAAAACTTGTTAGGGCTTATCCATATTATTAACCTTTTTAAAAATTACACCTTTTGTGTTAATTTACTATATCATATGTTTCTTTCCTTTTTCATTGATGTCTATTATCTTTATATATTTTTAATTACTTTATGTTTAATTTTAACTTTTTTCTAAAATTTTAATGGGGAAGATTCAAATATTAAGTTTTAGCAATTCTTTTATAGAATTTTTTTATAAAACCCATTATAAAATGCATATATACATATATATGAATTATAGAGCTATAAAGATCTCTTTAAACATTTCTTTAACTGTATCCCACAAATTTTGTACATGCTTCCATTAGCATTCAATTTGAAATATATTCTAATTTTTCTTATGATTTCTTCTTTGACCCATGGTTTAATTATAAATAAATTTCAGGTACTAGGGCCTTTCTTAGTTATATTATTTTTATTTTTTCTAACTCAACTCCATCATATGTATATACTCTTTGACATCAATAAATACTCTGTATAATTTCAATGTTTTAAATGTTATCAAGAATTGTTTATATTCAAGAACACTGTTTATCCTGGTAAATGTATATTTTGAATTTAAAAAGAATATATATTATCTCTTTATTTTCTAATCTTCAATTAAGTAAAGGTGGCTGGTAGTGTTGAAAACATCATTTAGAGCTTTATGAGTTGGGTGGTTTTGTTTCTCATTGCTCCATCAGTTGTTGAGAAATGGATGCTTATAACTCCAACTGTGATGATGAGACTGTCCAGTTCTCTCTGTCCTCTGTTTTCTTCATGCCTTTGTAAGTTTTGCTACTGAGCTCATAGACGTTTATGATTGCTATGTTTTTCTGATGAATGTATCTTTTATCATTTATGAAATTTCTAGTAGCACATTTTGTCTTGAATAATTTCACTTAAGCGTTTCAGTCTTATGCTTAAAACTTGAAGTATATGTGTATATATCTATACCTCCATTCATTTTCTTTTAAATTAAAATTATCTTAAAACCTATTCCTTGTAGATAACAGGGAGTTGGTTTTGCTTTTTAAAATCCATCCTAAAGTGTTGCTTTCACTTGGATTGCTTAATCTAACAACTAATGTATCTGACATGACTGCTTTTTGATTAACTTTTTCCTATTTCCTGCTTTCCCTCTCTGTTTTTGTGCTTTTGATTCTCTATCATTTTTGGATTATTTAAACGTTTTAAAATTGCATTTATATTTTTCAGTTTTGCTTTTTAGCTATAGATTTTTCTTTTTCATTTTTAAAGATGGAAATAAGGATTACAATGTAAAAACTTAAATCTTTATAGTTTAGTTATAAATTGTAGTAAACTTTATAGTATGTTTCTGTACTACTTAGCCTAAAACATTAAAATTTTGTTACAGCTGTTGCCCTAAATTTATATACTTTCAAATCTATAAAACTATGCTTTATATAGATATAGTCACAGACAGATATAGGTATAAATATAGATATAGATGTGATTGGTTCTTGTTCGTTGGAAGAAAAGCAATGACAAACCTAAACAGTGTATTAAAATGTAGAGGCATTACTTTACCGACAAAGGTCCATATAGACAAAGCTATGCTTTTTCCAGTAGTCATGTATGGATGTGAGAGCTGAACAATACAAAAAAAGGCTGAGCACAGAGAATTGATGCCTTCAAACTGTGGTGCTGGAGAACATTCTTGAGAGTTCCTTGAACAGCAAGGAGATCAAACCAGTCAATCCTAAAGGAAGAAAAAAGTGAAATTGAAAGTCACTCAGTAGTGGCCAACTTTGTGACCCCATGGACTATACAGTTCATGGAATTCTCTAGGCCAGAATATTACAGTGGGTAGCCTTTCCCTTCTCCAGAGAATCTTCCAAACCTGGGGATCGAACACAGGTCTCCCTCACTACAGGTAGATTCTTTACCAGCTGAGCCACAAGGGAAGTCCAATCCTAAAGGAAATCATCCCTGAATATTCATTGGAAGGACAGAGGCTCAAGCTCCTTTGGCCACCTGATATGAAAAACTGACTCACTGGAAAAACCCTGATGCTGGGAAAGATTGAAGGCAGGAGGAGAAGGGTACAACAGAGGATGAGATGGTTGGAAGGCATCACCAACTCAATGGACATGAGTTTGAGCAGACTCCAGGAGATGGTGAAGGACAGGGAACCCTGGTGTGCTGCAGTCCATGGGATTGTAAAGAGTCAGACACGACTGAGTGACTGAAAAACCACAGCAATCAAGATTGAGAAGAAAATGGCAAAATTTGAAAAAGAAATCTTTTTTAACTACTCTCATATTTAAGATATTTTTCCTTCTTTTCCGAGAACAAAGTCCTTCCTCTGCTATCATTTTCTTACAACTTGAAGAATTTCCCTTTAACACTTCTTTTAGAACAGATCAGTTGATAATGTATTCCTCTGGTTTTCTTTTACCTGAAAATATTCTATCTCAACTTCATTATTGAAGAATGGGTTTGACTGGTATAGAATCCTGTGTTGTCAGACTTTTTTTTTTTTTTCTGCACGTTAAAAGTGTTACTTCCATATTTTCTTGCCTACAAGAATTCTGAAAGGAACTCAGTCATTAAATGTAATTGTGTCTCTGTGTAGTACATTAATTATCTCTTATTACTTTCAATATCTAATTTTTATTTTTGGCTTTAAATTGTTTGAATATGATGTACACTACTTTGCAGTTTATTGCCTTTTTCCAACCTGATATCCACTGAGAAAGCTATATTTGCAAGTACATGTTTTTCAGCAAATTTAAAAAATATTAAACATTTTTTCTTAAGTTTTTTTGTCTTCAATTGTTTCTCCTTGTACTATTCCATTTACACATGTTCTCTTTGAACAAACAAACAAATCCCTGTTTATTTATTTTTCTCCCCATGTTTTACCTTAAATAATTTTTATTGATTTATTACAGAATTCTTTCATCTTTCCTCTGTCATGTCTATTTAGCTATTAAATCCATCCATGAAAATCCCTTTATTTCACAAAATCTATTTTTCACTTCTAAAATTATCACTTCTGGAATACATTTTTGTTGTTTCTATGTTTCCATTTGGTACATACTGTGGCACAAAACACATTTCCAAGATAAAGTGGAAAACTGACAAAATATAAAAAAGGAACATGACAAAAGACAAACTGCATATTTCACAAGGATGCTTATGTAATAAATGTGAGTATTTTTGCCATATATTTGGTTATGAGAACGTTGGGACAATTTGAATGTATTATTAAAATGTTGTGAAAATGCTATTATTGCTTTTGTTACTAAGCAACATAGTTCAGTAACGTAACTATTGTTAATTCTTGGCAGGTTTCCATGTTATGAGCTTATGCTCAGCTATCTAATTTCTAAAGAATCTTAATTAAAAACAAATGTTGGGGAGTGTTCTGCAGGCTTTTTAATGCCGTCATGGAACTACTGAAATAAGGCTATTACTAGAATAACATTAAGAAAAGATAGAGAAGCATAATTCTGATAAAGCTACTAGTGTTAATACAAATGGTTAACTTAATGAAATCTGACATATTACAAGTATTTTGAAGCAAAGAGAAAGTATAGCAATATTTTGGGTGCACCTTGTAAAACAGTAACAGAATGTTTTTAGGTTGATCTATATGTACTGTTGGGCTTCACTGATGGCTCAACGGTAAAGAATCCACCTGCAATGCAGAATACCCAGGAGACATGGGTTTGATCCCTGGATTGGGAGGAGGACATGGCAACCCACTCCAGCATTCTTGCCTAGAAAATACCATAGACAGAAGATCCTGGTGGGCTACAGTCCACAGGGTTGCAAAAAGTTGAATACTCCTGAAATGACTTGAGCTTGCACGCATATGTATTGTTAGTTAAGGATTTTTAACTATGGAAACAAATCGCATGTACACCCATGGTGGATTCATGTCAATGTATGGCAAAACCAATACAATATTGTAAAGTAAAATAAAGTAAAAATAGGAATTAAAAAAATAATAATAATAATAATTTTAAAAAAAAGAATAAAACTGATGATTCAATTTTATAAATAAATGATTTTGGTCTTCTGCAAGATATGTTGATAATGTTCTAGAGAGCATGCAAGTAAGTGTACACATATTCTTATGTGTATGTAGAATGATGCATACAAATAACATTTTACCTCTTGGATGATTATCAACATTCCTCAAACTGCAAGTAAATGTGTCCAGCCACATGGAATATTTCAAAGTTATGGGCTAACACTCCTGTACATGAGACAGAAGACTGTCTCATACATGTATGCAATATCCAATTGCACAGATTTCTAAAGCATTCATAATAGGTTGGAAATATAGTACTTGGATACAATGGATTCTAATGTGAATAACAGCTGAAAATGTCAACATATAAGCACATATGCCCAAGCACAATCATATCTAAACAATAAAAATGTATGCAATAGAGATAAAAAGACATCACTCTAAGAAGTAAATAACATTTTTGCCAATCTAATTCCCTATTATTTTCTACTGAAATTTTATTTTCCTTCAGGTCATTAAGTTTTCTTTCCTTGATCTCTCACTTACAGTTTAATGAAGTACATTTCCCCATTTGTCTTGTTTGTAAAAAATAAAGAGATCATATAATCATTGTTATGCTAATAATAATAATACATAAAGTGTTTCCATAGCAAACAGACCTTATCTCAACTAGATTAGGATCTCATTGCCAAGAGTACTGTTTCTGTTTGGTGGAAGAAGGAGGCAGTTCCCTGCTTCCATGATTTTGGAAGTTCAGACAAAACACCTTTAAACTGCAATTTTTCCTAATCATTCAACTGATGTTAGAAAGGCCCTGACCTTCTCACCATTGTTTTATATACTCATAAAAATTACAATGGTTTCACCAAGAATCTGTCTTTTCCTTTCTCTTCGAGTTCTTCTCTAGTATAGGCAAGTTGCCAGAAGCCACATCCAAATTTGAAAAATAGCTAGTCAACAATCATAGCACAAAGAATGTCTTTTTTTAACAATTGAAAACTTTATGAAGAATTCTACTTAAATTTGCTTCTGTTATCTCCCGTCCTGTAACATGTATCACAGCCATGGTTTGATCATACCTTATCAGTTCCTGAGCTGTCAGCATAACTTTACAGAAGGAGTAAGATTGTCTAAGGTAAGCACCGCCGATGACTTTCACAAAAAAAGAGATGTGTTGCTACCAAATAACACAGGTGAAATGCAAAGGCTCAAATAACAGATTTTCACCATACATCACGAAAACAGGAGTAGAATTATTTAATGGTGGCTCAGAGATAAAGAACCTGCCTGTCAATGCAGGAGACACAGCTTGGATCCTTGGATTGGGACGATCTCCTGGAGAAGGAAATGGCAACCCACTTCAGTATTCTTACTTGGGAAATACCATGGACTGAGGAGCCTGGCAGGCTACAGTCCATGGAGTTTCAAAGAATCAGACGAATGAGTGACTACACAATAAAAAAAATCAATTAGCTGAATCTGATTTAAAACAAAAGACTTGATATATAGTTGTCCTTTGAAAAATTTGAAGGTTAGGAGTACCAACCCTCTGTGAAGTTGAAAATCTACATAGAAGTTGTAGTTGGCCTTCCTGTTAGGTGGCTTCTCCATATGTACTGTTCACATCCTTGATTCAACCAACCTTGAATTATGTAGTAATGTAATATTTGCTACTGAAAAAAAAAAAATAGCATAAGCGGACCCAAACAATTAAAACACATGTTGTTTAAGAATCAACTGTACATGTTATATGGCTAGGATTATCACTTTTAGTAAGTATGTTCTATACTCATGGGTTCATTCTGAAGGAGATCAGCCCTGGGATTTGTTTGGAAGGAATGATGCTAAAGCTGAAACTCCAGTACTCTGGCCACCTCATGCAAAGAGTTGACTCATTGGGAAAGACTCTGATGCTGGGAGGGATTGGGGGCAGGAGGAGAAGGGGACGACAGAGGATGAGATGGCTGGATGGCATCACTGACTCGATGGACGTGAGTCCGGGTGGTGGTGATGGACAGGGAGGCCTGGCGTGCTGCAATTCATGGGGTTGCAAAGAGTCGGACACGATTGAGCGACTGAACTGAACTGAACTGATACTTATGGGTTCAGCATCATTTAAGATCTGTTGTTGAACAATGTTTACTGATGCCTTGGAGTCAGTGAGAAATCTGTCTATATATATATATATATATTTGTTTTAAATGTGTAAGCATTCTTGTTTTTTCATTTCTTCTATATTTTAAAAAATATTTATTTTACTCCAAAATTAATCTCTTACATGATAATATCTTCAACTGATAGGACAGAATTATCTTAAGTACACAATTCAAAATATTTAAAGCTTTATTGATTTTTCTGAGTGAGTTAATGTATAAAATCTGTTAATATGAGTAATAATACAGCAGAAACAATAAAATATTCTTATATATCATTTTTTGTTAATATATTTTTGAAAAAAATTATACTAAAATATAATTAGACATCAAGACAGGATTGCTTTAGCTATAGTGAAAAAACTGACTTCCAAATCTCAGTATCTTAGACCTCCAAAATTGATCATTATCTTTTGTTCACATGAAGTCTGCTGGCTATCTAAACTAATCTTCAATAGAATTTTCCTTTATGGATTGACAGTATTTTTGGCTCTATCAGCCTTATAGGAACTCTACATCAATATGTGGTTTGTCTATTGCCATTTGTGAGAGAGAAACAGAGAGAGAAAGTGGATTTAATACAAACAGGAAGTTGAAAGTTCCAAATAGGCATTAGACAGGCCCAGAGGGAAATTCCTTTTGTTGTTTAAATGAAATATGTTTAGGACTCAAGAGGCCTCATGAAAATAAGAGTGGAGGGCAGCTCCTGACCCCTGCAGAATTGGAGACATAGACGCCAGGCAGAGTTAATCTTACCCTGATCTTAGTCCAAGTCTCTCTTATTCCTAAAATCAAAACTGGATCATGCTGAGCCATAAATATTACTATGGACTTCAAAAACATAAATAAATGCCATATTTGGCTAAGAAGTACAGTGTTAATCTCAAAGGTCAGCTGCAGAGAAAAAAAGGGAAAAAAAATATTTGCATGGTCGGAAATTTCGACTGATATTCAAACAGATTTAAAATATTTATTGATAACTAACACAGAGTTAACTTGTCACCATGTAGAAATGTGAGGAGAAGGGAAGGATGTATAGCTAATGAGTAGAGAGGGAAATTTGGGGGACACAGGCTTAAACATGAGTGAAAGTGATGGAAACTTCTACTGGAACCTTGAGGAAAGTCCCAGCGCAGAAGAAGAATGAGGTTCTAGTCTTCCTCACTGAATTTCTCACACCTCTATGATACCAGGAAAATCTTCAGCCAGCCAGCGTCAGTTTTCTCATTTCAGAAAAAAGGAGATAATATTTTGAGACAATGTATGTGTATGTAGTTTATGACATTTTAAATCCTCCATAAATGCAAGCTTGGAGCTGATGTTATTATAAAATGTTTGTTGAGTTCAACCAAAATTGGTTTATAGTGTCATAATGGCAATATGCCTATCAATAAACACTAGCTAGACTAATGTCATTTATATATAAGCTGTGTGACTTCCTAACATTAAAGAGTCAAAGAGTAATGAAAGCATTGCTATGATTATTTCAGCTAAACAAGGTAAAACATTTCAAGTTTACGTTAATAGCTACAGTGGGAGATTAGAAATGACAGATTATTTAGGAAAAAAAAAAAGCATAGCATTAGAAATATATAATTCTGTTGCCCTAGAGAAAAAGAAACAAACATTTAACTTATTTTCCAAAATATGCAACTTGAGGACTATTACTGGAGTCAATTTCCTCTTCCATTTGCTTCCTCTTACTATTTGTATGATTTTTGGTCCGGTTTTGAGGGGCTCAATTTTAGCTGCCTTGTATGCACTTAGAATCTGTTGTCTTAAATGCCCTCCTGTTCTAATATTCTGTGATTCTCTTACTCACGTATTTTACATTATTAGCCTTGCAAGGCTAATATAAGGAAAAATATAACATGAGCCTTTCCAGTAGATCTAATCTCCTGAATGTAGTCCCTGACCATGCTTTGTGATTGTAAAGCTACAGTTACTGTGAAATCATTCTGTAAGATATTTGGAACTCTCAATTAGACTTTGAAATAACATATTTCAATAATCAAGTATTTTCTCTTTTGCTAACTATCATACATATGCAATAAATAATTGCTACTTTTTTAAAGGTGAGTCTAATATATAGGAACAGAGAGTATGTTGTTTGCCTGGGGAAGAATATGGAAAGAAGAGAGGGACTGAAAGGGGAACAGGTAAACATTTTGCAACTGATGGAAGTATTTTACATCATGATTATATTTCTGGTAACACAGATGTATACATTTATCAAATTTCATCAAAGTAAACACTTAAAATGTGTGCATTTTATTGTTTGCTATTTACACCTCAGTCAAGTTGGTTTAAATAAGAAATAATGCCTAGGGTACTTTTTATTGCTGATATTGTTGCATTATCCTATCTTTAGATCTCTCAGAACAGTTTATATAAATGAAAAAATTAAGGTCAATAAATTCTCCGTATCTATAGTCTCTTGTCAGAGTATAAACTTATCTCCAACATGCTTATTAATTCCCCCAACTTTTAAATATGTTTTAGTATTTACTTTTCAGTTCAAAATTACTTAATGAGAAAGTTACTATGAAACAGTATGAGAAATAGCAAATGTCTGTTGAAATCAATAATTTAAGTGTGTACTACTGCTAAGTCAAGTCAGTCATGTCCGACTCTGTGTGACCCCATAGACGGCAGCCCAACAGGCTCCTCTGTCCCTGGGATTCTCCAGGCAAGAACACTGGACTGGGTTGCCATTTCCTTCTCCAATGCATGAAAGTGAAAAGTGAAAGTGAAGTCACTCAGTCATGTCCAACTCTTCGAGACCCCATGGATTGCAGCCTACCAGGCTCCTCCATCCATGGGATTTTCCAGGCAAGAGTACTTGAGTGGGTTGCCATTGCCTTCTAGAGTTACACTATTATAATCATTGATTCTAATTTAAATGTATATAAACCAATATCAGGCTTCCCAGATGGTACTAACAGTAAAAAACCCACCTGTCAATGCAGGTTTCATAAGAGCCACAGGTTCAATCCCTGGGTAAAGAAGACCCTCTGGTGGAGGGCATGGCAACCCAATTCAGTATTTTTGCCTGGAGAATCCCATGAAGAGAGAGCTTAGTGAGCTACAGTCCATAGAGAAGGACATGACTGAAGTGGCTTAGCACACACACACACACAAACCACTATCAGTGCTCAAAAGAGCACTTGCTATGTTTTAGATGTTGAATAATTATTTATTAAATAAAATTTAAAAAGTCATTGTCCTGTGTTATGGCTACATTCCTACTCTCCTAGTCAGTAGTAAAGAGCAAAATAGAAAATTGTACATCTAATGGCAGTGGATCCCCATCAATAAGTGAGGGTCTGATGTATGCGAAAAACTTTCTTTAATGATACATTGAAAATCATTTAATATTTAACAATCGTGTAACTCCAGAGTGCATTCATTTCTGCCAGACTGGCTCATTTTGTTTGCTTAGTTTCTAATTTGTGAACCAATCCCTTAGGACTTATCTTATCTATGTCGCTTTGCGTAACTTCAGTTCCTTTGATAGTCTTCCAGCCAGATCCTCTCTCAATAGCTGTCTCCTCAAACTGCATTGGGATCTGGGAGTCCCCTTATAATCTTTCAAAAAATACCCCAATTTCTTCCTAGCCCATAAAAATTAATCATGGCATCCCTGTGAGAGGATTTATAGAAGAGTAGAACATTCAGTCGTGTATAAGACCTTTAACTCTGCTACTGATTCCAGCAGTTTTTCTTATGTCTTCTGTTTGCACACTAATCATTCAGCATGCAGCTGTCTATACAGTGCTCTGAAAGCCTCCAGGAAAAATGTTTTCTTGTGGTTTGTAACAGAGGGCAGAGAAAATCTTGGTTTATAGAGATCCAGAAGTCTATTAACCGTGTTTCGAGTTAATCCCAAATTCCTGCCCAAATCTCTTTCAAAGGGATTTAGCTTTAAATCCTAAATCTTTTGGATGTAAATGGAGAGGTCAGAGGAAGAGTAATTATAAAAATTTTATAATCTTCACATATTGAGGGAATTTCTATAATAATTAGTCTATTGATATAATGCTACTATCTAATTTATCCCATCTGAAAGAACAATGAAATTATGAATAGAAACTGAGTGGCCACTTGAAAATTGCATTTGCTAAAACACATATGCTTAAAATATAGAAGTATATACTTTGATACTAAGGGCTAACACTTAATCAGTGGTTATGTTTTTCAGACACCACCGTTAGTGTTTTACACTGAATCTTCACAATACTCTCACAAATTAGATCTATTATTGCAAAGTCTACTTTACTTCAGAGGGAACTGAAGTCAAATTAACCCAAAGTAATTTTTTTTTTCATGTAACTAGTAGTGACAGAAGTGAGGTTTTTAACTCTAGACTGTCTGGGACCAGAGCTTTTGGTTTTCATCATTACATAACATGGTCTCAAAATGATGCAAAAGACTCTAAGTTGTAAAGATGAAATCATTACTTCTCTCTACGTGATTCTTACGGCATGTGAATTGTTTGATGGGAAAAATGAAAGTGACTAAGAAAAACTGAAAGTTATAAGTATTATTTTGTTTTATTTTGTTTTTGCCCAGCAGAAAGAATTGAAAAGAAATATGATATTGCTATTTCCCACTGAAAAATAAATGATCAAACAATAAAATCTGTCTTCTCCATTTGTTAGATTAAGTAAATAATGAGGACTGGGACCCTGATCTTTACAGGAAAGCTTAAAATGGTTTGAACAAAGTGGATGTGTCAGTTATCAGGAAATAACCATCATTTTCAGATATACTGATGTCATATCCACATGGGCACAAGGTACCATGTTGTTGCTGTTCAGTAACTAAGTCATGTCCAACTCTTTTGTGACAGCATGGACTGTAGTCCACCTTGCTTCTCCATCCATAGGATTTTCCAGATAAGAAAACTGGAGTGCTTTGCCATTTCCTTCTCTAGGGAATCTTCCTGACCCGGGGACCAAACTCCCATCACCTGCTTGGAGGCAGATTCTTTATAACTGAGCCACCTGGGAAGTCCCATAGGTACCATAATGGTCTCCATATCCTGCTGCCTCCTATATTATTTCTCTTGGTCCTTCAGGGACCTTAGCAGTAGATTCTCTTAGACTGTTCATTGACCACCATGGACCACAAGGCAGCAACTTGCTTGGTAGAGCTGTCCAGCATCTTTGATTTCTAGTGATGACATTGATGGTGGCTCCAAAACATCTCAGTGATCAGTAATCACATTGTTGGGATTACATAACCAGTCAGAGGGGAGAAGTAATCAGAATGGGACCATCAATTCTGCACCTATGTTCTGATTCCAAACCCAGAGAACATTTAATCTAAAAGAGTAAATTCACTGGCCCCAGGCAGAAGGAATTTCTCTCTTGAATTCATGTGAGTCTGTCACAGTGAAAGTACCAAAGAAGAGAGCCCTTTGTACAAAACACATGCAATGCCTCCAGAAGCAACTGATGCCTGAAAAAAGCCATTTGATATCACTGAGGTCTCTAGGAATAACTGTTCAAGGTGTTGCCTTTGATCAGATCAAATGTGGCCTGATCTGCCTCGTGTTATTTCAGTTTTAATCTGAATTAAGTGACCATGTCAACTGTTGGCTTAGCCCCCTATCTCAGAGTGGTAAAGAGTTTCTACATTCATGCTCTGGCCTGTGGGGTGTCTCAGCATAGCCACTGGCTATAAATTGTGTGCTGAAACATGCTTGCTATGCACAGACCTAGGTCACTTATTCTCTGCTGTTCCTGAGGTTTGTACAGAAAGTCCCCCTATGTTATGTGGCCCCAATGTCCGCTTAGACCTCCAAATAATTACAGTGTAGCTTCACCTTCAGTAATTTAGAGTTACACTCCCAGCAAATCTTCTAGAGCACAGCTCAAAGCAGTGGCCTTGCAGTGCTATTAGCTCTCTAGTGATAGGGACTTTGTGCTTCTCTTCATTTCTGTGGTACTGCCTTGTGGCCTTTCCAATATTCTAAAATCCAAAACCACTTCCACATCTAAAAATCTTAATTTTTTGATACACTAATATCAGAATCAATTTTCCTGTCCTGGGCCCCTTCTTACTGCCATTGCTCTCCTCCTTGCTTGCCTCGGTACTTGTCTCTATTCCCCACATTCCCACAGTAAATTTCAGGGCCCTTTCCCATTTTGTTTTGCACCATGTGGCTTCATGAACACACCTAATGTTTGATCACTACAATGAGTCTCTCACGACTAAACCTGGCTTGTTTGCCTCTCCATCTGTTGGTTCAAAAACTAGCCTGCCATGCATGGAGAGCAAGGCCAAGGGAAGAAACAGACCACTCTGGACTGGTAGGTGGCAAGTTTAATAAACAAGGAAGCTTTCATAGAAGGCTTGTCTTGAGTGACTGCAAAGATGAGTAGATTTTGCAGTCATCTGCCAGAATCTTAAAAGTTTAAACACACACCTCAACTAGGTTCAGTTGTGTATTCTATTATGATGGTCTCAAAAACCTCTTGCTTTCTCAAGTCTATGTCTTTGAAAATGGCTTCTACCATGAGAACAGTGGGCAGACTATTTGTTCCAAGAGCAGGGAATGGGGTGAGGTGACTCCGATTGCTATGGTCTTGTTCAAAGTTCAACCAGTAGTCAGGTCCTCCTGATGACCTCCTCTAATAGTATCTTGCCTGTGTTTTAAAAATTATTTATGTGTCTCTTTCAATTCTGGTTTCCTCGGTGTGTATGCCCAGCAGTGGGATTGCTGGGTCATAAGGTAGTTCTATTTGCAATTTTTTAAGGAATCTCCACACTGTTCTCCATAGTGGCTGTACTAGTTTGCATTCCCACCAACAGTGTAGGAGGGTTCCCTTTTCTCCACACCCTCTCCAGCATTTATTGCTTGCAGATTTTTGGATCGCAGCCATTCTGACTGGTGTGAAGTGGTACTTCATTGTGGTTTTGATTTGCATTTCTCTGATAATGAGTGATGTTGAGCATCTTTTCATGTGTTTGTTAGCCATCCGTATGTCTTCTTTGGAGAAATGTCTATTTAGTTCTTTGGCCCATTTTTTGATTGGGTCGTTTATTTCTCTGGAATTGAGCTGCATAAGTTGCTTGTATATTTTTGAGATTAGTTGTTTGTCAGTTGCTTCATTTGCTATTATTTTCTCCCATTCAGAAGGCTGTCTTTTCACCTTGCTGATATTTTCCTTTGTTGTGCAGAAGCTTTTAATTTTAATTAGATCCCATTTGTTTATTTTTGCTTTTATTTCCAGTATTCTGGGAGGTGGATCATAGAGGATCCTGCTGTGATTTATGTCGGAGAGTGTTTTGCCTATGTTCTCCTCTAGGAGTTTTATAGTTTCTGGTCTTACATTTAGATCTTTAATCCATTTTGAGTTTATTTTTGTGTGCAGTGTTAGAAAGTGATCTAATACCCCAATGTTCATCACAGCACTATTTATAATAGCCAGGACATGGAAACAACCTAGATGTCCATCAGCAGATGAATGGATAAGAAAGCTGTGGTACATATACACAATGGAGTATTACTCAGCCGTTAAAAAAAATTCATTTGAATCAGTTCTGATGAGATGGATGAAACTGGAGCCGATTATACAGAGTGAAGTAAGCCAGAAAGAAAAATACCAATACAGTATACTAACACATATATATGGAATTTAGAAAGATGGCAATGATGACCCTGTATGCAAGACAGGAAAAAAGACACAGCTGTGTATAACGGACTTTTGGACTCAGAGGGAGAGGGAGAGGGTGGGATGATTTGGGAGAATGACATTCTATCATGTATACTATCATGTAAGAATTGAATCGCCAGTCTATGTCTGACGCAGGATACAGCATGCTTGGGGCTGGTGCATGGGGATGACCCACAGAGATGTTATGGGGAGGGAGGTGGGAGGGGGGTTCATGTTTGGGAACACATGTAAGAATTAAAGATTTTAAAATTAATAAAAATAAAGATTAAAAAAAATAAACTAGAAACTGACATATGAAATGAAGAAAAAAAAATTATTTATGGCTGGATAAAGCTATCTATGCTCCCTTTTGTTTCAACATCTCAACTACTTAGGACTGGTTTACAATATCACAAAATGGCAGGGATTGACAACTCTACTATTAGTGATCTCTAGCCTTGAACTCTGATTTCAATACTGACTAGAAATGTTTCTACAAGTACATCTTGCTTTCTCTGCTATGCCCTTGTTTAATTATTCTCAACCAGGTACAAGAATGGTTTGTGTCTGAAACAGGGAATATGCCACCTCCTTCTCAACATGTCTAACTCTATAATCAAATACTCTACATTAAAACTGGTTTTTCTTCCTATAGTTTCCATTTAATAAAGGCAAATGCTAATCATTTCCTAGAGATGTTAATAATTTCCCTTCTGAGAAATTGGTAACTAGCTTTCTCCTTTTCTCCACTGGATCAATCACTAGGTTTACAGATTCCACTTCTTAAGAATTTCTCTCATACCTTATTCCTGGCTATTAGTGCTTCAGATCTGAATCACAGAAATCACATTCCACCTGACCAAAGGGACTCTAACTATCCTCAAATTGCCATCTGAGAAGTATTTCTGAAATGAAGTGAGGCCCTACTATTGGAATTCTTATGACCATGCATTGCCCCATCTCCCACTTACCATTTCCCCTGCATAAAAGTCAAACTTGTTTTATCAGGGAAGCTTCTCTCACCTCATCATTTCTCATAATGGACACTTCACTTCAAGCAGCCTGATTTTCTCACTGCTGCCAAGGGCAAAGTGTTGCTCCATCCATTGCTTGTTTCTTAAAAACACAGATTTCAGATTTCCCAATATGGAGATTTTACCCTCCTTAACCAAAGTGCCCATGATACAGTCTTCTCAATAAAGACATGGACATTTTAAAAAATCCCTTTAAATCACTATATAGGTACATTCACCGTAGATGATACATGAGAGCCCACCATGGACAAGTGAATTTAACTACAAAAATTCTACTTGATATAACTTGAAAAGCTTGTAACTGAAAATGAAAAATGTATAATGAAATCACTGTAACATTCTGTTGTCCCAAATAATATTAAAGTGTTAGCACTTTTCCAAAGCCAAGAAGACTTCTAAATGGTTTCCATATATCAACTCCTTCTAATCATCTCAACAATGATATAATGGCTAATATTTTATCTTAGCAAGAAACTGAGCTATAAAGAGAAGCAAAGAAAGTTGTCCAAGGTTACACAGCTTGAAAGCCAAGGGCCTAGAGTTTGAACTTTGACAGTTTGAGTCTAGCTTTTTTTTTTTTTTTCTCTATGTTTAATCATTTAGCCAAATTGCCTCTTTAGACAAGGGGAAAAAAAATGTATACTTTAAAAAAGGATATCCATGTATTATGTGTTTGACATTCACGTAGAAAATGTAATTTCCCAGAATACTAATCCTTTCAATATCAATAACTAATCTAATATAACCACTAGAAGAGCAAAGCCAAGAAACTTAGCCCTAAAGGTCAGACTAGGTTTGTGGGCAGCCAAGAAGTGGACAATGGAATGCTCAGGAACAGAGTGTAGGGCAGGATGGGAGAGGTTGGAGCTCTCTAAGGGGTCAAAGGGAGTAGGGGTGAATTATGGTCAAGGCTTACAGGTTGGGACATGGATCACAGAGGGCAGAATAGGGCAAAGAGGACAGGAAAGAATTCCACCCAAATGAGGAAACATGAAATGCATCATTCCACTTTTAAGCTGCCAGAATTAAGAAGGTAGGCGTGAGTTTAGACAGTACTGTGGAAAACAGAGGTAGGTTTCTGGGTCAGGAAAAATTTTGTGGGTTTACAATGCTGCCTCATTGGGATATAACTAGTTGACTACTAAGCAAAACCTGTCTTGATTTGAAAAGCTTTTCTGGACATGGGAACACTGCCCCAAAGTACAACTCCCCAGAATGAGGCAGGGACAAATATGATGGGGACAGTAGAAGATTCATCTCTCACATAGTATCTAAGATATCCTGTTGTGAATCTAGAATAAACATAGTATAAATTAAAGCTCTGCTTTTGAAAAGCTGTAGGACCCTAAGCAAGTTAACTATCCTTTACTAAATGGAGATAATAAAATGTCCTAGGAGTGAGGGTAAAGCAATAAAAATATCTGATATGGTTTTTATATGGTTTTTTATATAAACAAGTATTGATAGAAAACTGAGATGTGCCAGGTACTTAAACTCATTGTTTTGATTAGCAAAAATTTAACTAAATATTTATGTTTCTCCCCTCATCCTTTTATGCAAAATTTAAGATAGAAATATTTAAGATGCAACCAAAGATTATAAGTGAAATGAGTGAAGTAAGTTAGTCAGAGAAAGACAAATACCATATGATATCACTTATATGCTGGATCTAATACATGGCACAAAAAACATACCTATGAAACAGAAACAAACTCACAGATGTAGAGAATGGAGTTTTGGTTCCTGAGGCAGAGGTTGGCAGGGAGGGATGGATTGGGAGCTTGGGTTAATAGATGCAAGCTATTACATATAGAATGAAAAAATAGCAAGGTCCCACTGTATAGCACAGGTAACTATATTCATTATCTTATGATAAACCATAATGGAAAAGGATATAAGAAAAAGAATGTCTGTATGCATATAAGTGAGCCACTTTGCTGTACAGCAGAAACTAACAACACTGTAAGTCAACTATCTGAATGAAAGTTGCTCAGTCATGACCAAGTCTTTGCGATCTCATGGACTATACATCCATGGAATTCTTCAGACCAGAATACTGAAGTGGGTAACCTTTCCCTTTTCCAGGGGATCTTCCCAACCCAGAAATTAAATTGGGGTCTCTTGCATTGCAGGTTGATTCTTTACCAACTGAGCTACGAGGGAAGCCCAAGTCAACTATCTTTTAATAAAAATAATTTTATAAAGACTAAAACAATGAAGTCTGCCGATAGTTTTTGAGAAAAATTGTCAGTTTTCTGCTGAATCTTCTCCACCTCTCTGTTCTAAACAATCTCTAAAACTTCTTAATAAATTTGTTGTTTTTCAGTTGCTGAGCCTTTTCTGACTCTTTGCTACCCCATGGACTGCAGCACTCCAGGCTTCCCTGTCCTTTACCATCTCCCAGAGTTTGAGCTAACTCATGTCCATTGAGTCGGTGATGTCATCCAGCCATTTCATCCTCTGTTGTCCCATTCTCCTCCTGCCTTCAATCTTTCCCAGCATGAGGGTTTTTGTTTTTTTTTTTTTCCCCAGTGAGTTGCCTCTTCATATCAGGTGGCCAAAGTATTGGAACTTCAACTTCAGCTTCAGCATCAGTCCTTTCAGTGAATATTCAGAAGTGATTTCCTTTAGGATTGACTGGTTTGATCTCCTTGCTGTCCAAGGAACTCTGTCAAAGAGTATTCTCCAGCACCACAGTTTAAAGGCATCATTTCTTTGGAGCTCAGCCTTTTTATTGTCCAGCTCTCACATCCATACATGACTACTGGAAAAACCCATAGTTTTGACTATACGGTCTTTTGTAAACAAAGTAATGTCTCTGCTTTTTAATATGCTGTCTAGGTTTGTCATTGTTTTCTTCTAAGGAGCAAGCATCTAGTCCCTCCTCCAGAGGATCTTCTAGACCAGGGATCAAACATGGGTTTCCTGCATTGCAGGCAGATTCTTTACCATCTGATCTACAGGGAGGACACATCTTAATAAGTAGAATAAGTTAATGTATCAAGCAACCAAGTCAAATATATTTAATGAGTAAGATTATATACTAGCTAAAACTATACTGATTTTAAGGTATTGTTAGCCTGAGAATTTGCTTTATTTTTAAATTAATATTGTATTGATTCACAGAAACATTTGTCAGTATGACATCAGTATAAATTTTTATACAGTTTGACCAAAATTTCAATTTAACATCTTACTTTTTATCAGAAAGAATAGTGATCACCTCAGAGTGGCTGGTGCAGTCACCACATGGTGATGAATAGTGAAGATTCAGAGCTACATCCCAATGTAAATGTAATATCCTCAACAGTTTAAATTATTTAGAGGCATGTGTTGGAACAATTGCCAAATTCCAGTCACTAATCTGAGTTGAAAATAGTTCTTAGGATGATATAATCTATGAAAGTGCTGTGGAAAATCTGTTAGCTTAGGGTAGCCAAAACAATTCAGCTTAATCTCAGATTCTCAAGCACAGGAAGAAGGTAAGAGGAAGGGAAGATATTACATAAAAAGAGCCAAGTAAGGTTGAATGGTTGTCAACTAGCCCAGAGCACTCATTTCTGGTAAAATTCTCCTAATTAGTGCAACAGTTGAAGGAGATGTATTAGTGTTCATATTATAATTTCATAATATCTTTGGAGAGATCCAGAAAATAGTCAAAGAATGATCATTTTCAACAGAGTTTCTCGGAGATTTATTTTCAGACAGCCTACTTCAAAATCACTTGGGGAAGTAAAGATTCGTATAGAATGACCACAAACTTTAGTAGTTCAGTTCAGTCACTCAATCGTGTCCAACTCTTTGCAACCCCATGAATCACAGCATGCCAGGCCTCCCTGTCCATCACCAACTCCCGGAGTTCACTCAAACTCATGTCCATCGAGTCGGTGATGCCATCCAGCCATCTCATCCTCTGTCGTCCCCTTCTCTTCCTGCCCCCAATCCCTCTCAGCATCAGAGTCTTTTCCAATGAGTCAACTCTTCGCATGAGGTGGCCAAAGTACTGGAGCTTCAGCTTTAGCGTCATTCCCTTCAAAGAAATCCCAGGGCTGATCTCCTTCAGAATGGACTGACTGGATCTCCTTGTAGTCCAAGGGACTCTCAAGAGTCTTCTCCAACACCACAGTTCAAAAGCATCGATTCTTCGGCACTCAGCTTTCTTCACAGTCCAACTCTCACATCCATACATGACCACAGGAAAAACCATAGCCTTGACTAGACGGACCTTTGTTGGCCAAGTAAGGTCTCTACTTTTGAATATGCTCTCTAGGTTGGTCTTAACTTCTCTTCCAAGGAGTAAGCATCTTTTAATTTCATGGCTGAAGTCACCATCTGCAATGATTTTGTAGAGTAGTACCCTAATCTTCAGGTTTGACTCTGGATCTTGTCAGTACTTTCTGAGCATCTTCCTGAGAATCAGGACTATTTTGCACTTGTACATATAGGAGATTTTTGGTAATAGCGCCCCCCTCTATTCTTGCTGTTGTATCTCTTCTGACTTAAAACATATGAAGGGTGTCAAGAAACTATGGGAATGTCTATTTAAAATTACTCTTAATTTTTATTTAATTCTGAGAACATAAATGGGTGTCAATATATACACAGGTAACCCATTAAACAGAGAAGGCAATGGCACCCCACTTCAGTACTCTTGCCTGGAAAATCCCATGGACGGAGGACCTGGTAGGCTGCAGTTCAAGGGATCGTGAAGAGTCGGACACAACTGAGCGACCTCACTTTCACTTTTCATTTTCATGCATTGGAGAAGGAAATGGCAACCCACTCCAGTGTTCTTGCCTGGAGAATCCCAGGGACGAGGGAGCTTGGTGGGCTGCCGTCTATGGGGTCGCACAGAGTCAGACATGACTGAAGTGACTTAGCAGCAGTAGCAGCAGCAGCAGCAGCAGCAACCCATTAAAAAATATAACACAGACTTCAACACCCACTGACAAGTCCAAGAAATCAAGCTTAAATAGTACTATGGAAGTTCCTCTATGTCCATTCTTTATTTCATCCTCTCTCCTGCTCTCTGCTTCTCCCTCAAACCAGATTGTAGTGGTTATACAAGTGAATATCTTTGCCCCTCCTGTTGTTGTTTAATCACTAAGTTGTGTTTGACTCTTTGTTACCCCATAAACTGCAGAATGCCAGACTTCCCAGTCCTTCACTGTCTCCTGGAGTTTGCTCAAACTTGTGTCCATTGAGTAGATGATGCTATCCAACCATCTCAACTTGTCACCCCCTTCTCCACCTGTCCTCAATCTTTTTCAACATCAGATTCTTTTCCAATGAGTCAGCTCTTTGCATCAGTGGCCAAAGTATTGGAGCATCAGCATCAGTCCTTCCAATGAATATTCAGGGTTGATTTTCTTTACAGTTGACTGGTTTGATCTCCTTGCTGTCTGGGGGACTCTCTAGAATCTCCTCCATCACCACAATTTGAAAGCATTAACTCTTTGGCATGCAACCTTCGTTATGGTTCAATTCTCACATTTGTACATGACTACTGGAAAAACTGTAGCTTTGACTATGTGGATCTTTGTTGACAAAATGATGTCTCTACTTTTTAATACTATCTAGGTTTGTCATAGCTTTCCTTCCAAGGAACTGCTGTCATTTCAGTCATGTCCGACTCTGCGCAACCCCATAGATGGCAGCCGACCAGGCTCTCCTATCCCTGGGATTCTCCAGGCAAGAACACTGGAGTGGGTTGCCATTTCCATCTCCAATCCATGAAAGTGAAAAGTGAAAGTGAAGTCACTCAGTCGTGTCCGACCCTCAGTGACCCCATGGACTGCAGCCTTCCAGGCTCCTCTGTCCATGGGATTTTCCAGGCAAGAGTGCCGGTGTGGGGTGCCACTGCCTTCTCCGTCCAAGGAGCTAGCATCTTCTAATTTCATGACTATAGCCACTGCTCTTTCAACAACTTGCTTTTTATTAACCAGCATACGTTTTGTGAAATTTAGTTACAGCGATAACTGATAGCTACAGTTCATTAATTTTTCTTTTCTGTTTTTTTTTTTTTTTTTTTTAACTACAAAACAGTTGTTACTGACTCCAAGCTCACTCTGCTCACCACACAAAAGGTCAAAGAATGGGAGATGAAGTGCTGAGGCAAGGAATGAGACTTTATTTGGAAAGTCTGCTGACCAAAAAGATGGCACACTAATGTCTCAAAATAACCACCTTAATTGGGCCTGGATGCCTGTTTCTTTTAGATAACAGAGACAGGGAGGAAATGAGGAAATAAAGTAAAAAGGCCATTAATCTTGCAAATGTCTTCTAGAATGGCAAACCTCTGGCAGGGTATGTGTTAATTTCTTCTGTCCTGCCCTCCACAGGTGGACAGGGTCCTGAACAAAGGCATTTTAGTTTAACAGTCAGGCAGAGGGTCAGGATTCTCTGAGGCAGCCCATTCTTTGTGATTATAATAACAATAACAATGAAAAGTTGAAGAAATGGTTCCAATATGGAATCAGAATTGGCTATTCTCTGCAACAGATTTGCATTATAAGAATGCAATACTATATATTAACCTACTTTCTTTTCACTGCATATCTTGGCTCTGGTGTTTTGTTCATTTGTTAGTCTTTCTTTGTTTTGCTCATACAAACAATGCCACAGTTATGAGCATTCAGCATTCATTTATTTACGTGACTCCTGGTGAACAGAGGCCAATGTTTCTCTAAGATATATCCCCAGGAGTGGAATTATGAATTCACGCTTCACATTGTCAGCTTCATTAGAAGATGCCAAATAGCTTTCAAAAATGTTTGCACTAATATACAGTCTATCTTGTTTGTATGAGTTCCCGTTATTCTATATCCTTGCCAAAACGTCATGTTCTTGGACTTGTTAAGTTTTGCCAATCTGGTGGATGTGAAATGGCATCTCACTGTGGTTTTCATTGGAATTTCCCTAATTACAAAAGAGGTTGAAATCCTTTTATACAGTTATGAGACATTCATCAAAATGTCTCCTTATACACCGTACCAATTATTATATTGTGCTGTATCTTTTTCTTCCTGATTAGTGGAAGGTCCTTAAGTTTGCTCTATAATAATTCTCTGTCAATCACATATTTATTGGCCCAGTATCCAGTGTCTCTCTTCACATTTTTATGATATACAGAAATTTAGTAAGGTTTCCTTTTTTCATTCCTTTTTGAAAGAAGTCCTTTAATACTACAAAGACACAAAATTTTCTGTTAGCTACATTGAAATATCTCATAGCTTTACCTTTCATGGATAAGTCTTAAATCCATACTGTAAATGTCAAAATAAAGCATTGGTTATAGCTTGCATTTGGAAATTCAAGTTCTAATACATGTCAGTAAACTACAATGGAATTGTGATTCATACAGTTAGACTGCCCATTTTATTCCTTGTTTTGAGATTATTAAGAGAACAAATTAAAATTAAAATGGGCACTTGGGATCCGTGTTTTGAATAACTTTATTTTAGGATTACCAATCCACCATTAGACATTCTCCTTAACATCCTTTATGGTAATTTTGTTAGAAAATAGAAGTCTTTTAAGTCACTTTGGCTCATTTAAAATTGTAAATTTCAAATCGTGCAATAATAAAAGCTAATCCCCTTTAGAAACTGAATTTACTTGACAGAACAGTAGTAGGAAATTAAATCACATCTGTTAAAGAGGCAAAGATTTTTATATCTAACATACAATAAAATTTATGTTTATGTATTTAAAATTAAAGTAATATATTAGTTTACTACTATAGTACAATATATAATATTTAAAATTACACATTAAAAAATAGTTTTAAAGCATCCATATAAAGGTAACAAATAAATTTACATATTCTGTTTGCTTTCCCTTCATCATAATATTTGATCTTACATTATTTATTAAAAATTATCTATTGGGAGACTACTCTTTCCAGGACACTGTATCTAATTTGATCTGATCTTAGTAATTACTTTAATGTAAATTTCTACTTCACCTTCTGAATTGTAAGTCAAGGAACAGTTTTTCAAAAAAGGAGTCATTACTATCTTAAATATTAAACAACTGAAAATTTGACTCAATTTCTAATGACTCAAACTTATATAAATGTTCTAACAGACATATATAGCTATGTAAATAAATGCTAAAGTAAGGCAGTTTAGGATCTTTTTCCTCATATACACAAAGTTTTTTATTAAACAGAAGCATAACAAAATACTATTGTTTCAGTAACCAAAACAAAATTGAGTCCAATTCCACAGTTCATGTTGGAATTGAAAGTTCACAAGAAGCATGAAAGATTTTCAAAATGAAAATGAATATCTAAAGTCTTTTAAAGTGCTATATTCTCATGGCAAGAGATTTGTATTTTGTTTTTATAAACATAGATTTGTAAGAATTCAATTCTTATAAATAAGAACTAAAAGAAATTTGGAATACACAAAGATCTGAAATCTGACCTTCATTAAATCACAAGTGCTTATTGAGTGACTTTGAAAAGTAACTCAAATCCTTTCAACTCCGTTTAGTCTTCTCAACTAGTGAACACCACAAATTAGTATGAAAATCAAACGAGAAAGTGCTTTGAAAATCCTAAGATTTGTATATGTTTTGTATTCCTGTAATATATGATGTGGAAATGAAGCAAAACAATATTAGTATCATTTAGAAATCCCAGAAGAAAACTGTAGTGAGCTCATTACATTTATGTTACATCTATTTTTAAATGGAATGCTTTTTTTTTTAAATTTTATTTTCTTACTTTACAATAGTGTATTGGTTTTGTCATACATTGACATGAATCCACCACAGGTGTAGATGAGTTGCCAACCCTGAACCCCCCTTCCACTACCCTTCCCATATCATTTCTCTGGGTTTTCCCAGTGCATCAGCCCCAAGCATCCTGTATCCTGTGTCGAACCTAGACTAGCGATTCGTTTCTTACATGATAGTATACATGTTTCAATGCCATTCTCCCAAATCATCCCACCCTCTCCCTCTCCCACAGAGTCCAAAAGTCTGTTCTTTACATCTGTGTCTCTTTTGCTGTCTCACATATAAAATTATCATTACCATCTTTCTAAATTCCATATATATGTGTTAGTATACAGTATTGGTGTTTCTTTTTCTGGCTTACTTCATTCTGTATAATCAGCTCCAGCTTCATCCACCTCATTAGATATGATTCAAATGTATTCTTTCTAATGGCTGAGTAATACTCCATAGTGTATATGTACCACAGCTTTCTTATCCTTTCATCTGCTGATGGACATCTAGGTTGCTTTCATGTCCTGGCTATTATAAACAGTGCTGCGATGAATATTGGGGTACACATGTCTCTTTCAATTCTGGTTTCCTCAGTGTGTATGCCCAGTAGTGGGATTGCTGGGTCATAAGGCAGTTCTATTTGTAGTTTTTTAAGGAATCTCCACACTGTTCTCCATAGTGGCTGTACTAGTTTGCATTCCCACCAACAGTGTAAGAGGGTTCCCTTTTCTCCACACCCTCTCTAGCATTTATTGCTTGTGGACTTTTGGATTGCAGCCATTCTGACTGGTGTGAAATGGTACCTCATTGTGGTCTTGATTTGCATTTCTCTGATAATGAGTGATGTTGAGCATCTTTTCATGTGTTTGTTAGCCATCCGTATGTCTTCTTTGGAGAAATGTCTATTTAGTTCTTTGGCCCATTTTTTGATTGGGTCATTTATTTTTCTGGAATTGAGCTGCATAAGTTGCTTGTATATTTTTGAGATTAGTTGTTTGTCAGTTGCTTCATTTGCTATTATTTTCTCCCATTCCGAAGGCTGTCTTTTCACCTTGCTTATAGTTTCCTTTGTTGGTCTTTTCACCTTGCTGATATTTTCCTTTGTTGTGCAGAAGCTTTTAATTTTAATTAGGTCCCATTTGTTTAGTTTTACTTTTATTTCCAGTATTCTGGGAGGTGGGTCATAGAGGATCCTGCTGTGATTTATGTCGGAGAATGTTTTGCCTATGTTCTCCTCTAGGAGTTTTATAGTTTCTGGTCTTACATTTAGATCTTTAATCCATTCTGAGTTTATTTTTGTGAATCGTGTTAGAAAGTGATCTAGTTTCATCTTTTACAAGTGGTTGACCAGTTTTCCCAGCACCATTTGTTAAAGAGATTGTCTTTAATCCATTGTATATTCTTGCCTCCTTTGTCGAAGATACAGTGTCCATAGGTGTGTGGATTTATCTCTGGGCTTTCTGTTTTGTTCCATTGATCTATGTTTCTGTCTTTGTGCCAGTACCATACTGTCTTGATGTCTGTGGCTTTGTAGTAGAGCCTGAAGTCAGGCAGGTTGATTCCTCCAGTTCCATTCTTCTTTCTCAAGATTGCTTTGGCTATTCGAGGTTTTTTGTATTTCCATACAAATTGTGAAATTATTTGTTCTAGCTCTGTGAAAAATACGGCTGGTAGCCTGATAGGGATTGCATTGAATCTGTAGATTGCTTTGGGTAGTATACTCTTTTTCACTATATTGACTCTTCCAATCCATGAACATGGTATATTTCTCCATCTATTAGTGTCCTCTTTGATTTCTTTCATCAGTGTTTTATAGTTTTCTATATATAGGTCTTTAGTTTCTTTAGGTAGATATATTCCCAACTATTTTATTATTTTCGTTGCAATGGTGAATGGAATTGTTTCCTTGATTTCTTTTTCTGCTTTCTCATTATTAGTGTATAGGAATGCAAGGGATTTCTGTGTGTTGATTTTATATCCTGCAACTTTACTATATTCATTGATGAGCTCTAGTAATTTTCTGCTGGAGTCTTTAGGGTTTTCTATGTAGAGGATCATGTCATCTGCAAACAGTGAGAGTTTTACTTCTTCTTTTCCAATTTGGATTCCTTTTATTTCTTTTTCTGCTCTGATTGCTGTGGCCAAAACTTCCAGAACTATGTTGAACAGTAGCGGTGAAAGTGAGCACCCTTGTCTTGTTCCTGACTTTAGGGGAAATGCTTTCAATTTTTCACCATTGAGGATAATGTTTGCTGTGGTTTTGTCATATATAGCTTTTATTATGTTGAGGTAAGTCCCTTCTATTCCTGCTTTCTGGAGAGTTTTTATCATAAATAGATGTTGAATTTTATCAAAGGCTTTCTCTGCATCTATTGAAATAATCATATGGTTTTTATTTTTCAATTTGTTAATGTGGTGAATTACATTGATTGATTTGTGGATATTGAAGAATTTTTGCATCCCTGGGATAAAGCCCACTTGGTCATGGTGTACGATCTTTTAAATGTGTTGCTGGATTCTGATTGCTAGAATTCAATTGTTTGTTTTGATTGTTAAGGATTTTTGCATCTATGTTCATCAGTGATATCAGCCTGTAGTTTCCTTTCCTTGTGGCATCTTTGTCAGGTTTTGGTATTAGGGTGATGGTGGCCTCATAGAATGAGTTTGGAAGTTTACCTTCCTCTGAAAATTTCTGGAAGAATTTGAATAGGATAGGTGTTAGCTCTTCTCTAAATTTTTGGTAGAATTCAGCTGTGAAGCCATCTGGACCTGGGCTTTTGTTTGCTGGAAGATTTCTGATTACCATTTCAATTTCCATGCTTGTGATGGGTCTGTTAAGATTTCCTATTTCTTCCTGGTTCAGTTTTGGAAAGTTGTACTTTTCTAAAAATTTGTCCATTTCTTCCACGTTGTCCATTTTATTGGCATATAATTGCTGATAGTTATCTCTTATGATCTTTTGTATTTCTGTGTTGTCTGTTGTGATCTCTCCATTTTCATTTCTAATTTTATTGACTTGAGTTTTCTCTTTGTTTCTTGATGAGTCTGGCTAATGGTTTGTCAATTTTATTTATCCTTTCAAAGAACCAGCTTTTGGATTTCTGCCCTAATTTTTAAGATTTCTTTCCTTCTGCTAACCCTGGGGTTCTCCATTTCTTCCTTTTCTAGTTGCTTTAGGTGTAGAGTTAGGTTATTTATTTGCCTTTTTTCTTGTTTCTTGAGGTATGCCTGTATTGGTATGAACTTTCCCCTTAACACTGCTTTTATAGTGTCCCACAGGTTTTGGGTTGTTGTGTTTTCTTTTTCATTCATTTCTATACATATTTTGATTTCTTTTTTGATTTCTTCTGTGATCTGTTGGATATTCAGAAGTGTGTTGTTCAGCCTCCATATGTTGGAATTTTTAATAGTTTTTCTCCTGTAATTGAGATCTAATCTTAATGCATTATGGTCAGAAAATAATGCTTGGAATGATTTCAATTTTTTTGAATTTATCAAGGCTAGACTTATAGCCCAGGATGTGATCTATCCTGGAGAAGGTTCCATGAGCACTTGAGAAAAAGGTGAAATTCATTGTTTTAGAGTGAAATGTCCTATAGATATCTATTAGGTCCAACTGGTCTATTGTATCATTTAAAGTTTATGTTTCTTTGTTAATTTTCTGTTTAGTTGATCTGTCCATAGGTGTGAGTGGGGCATTAAAGTCTCCCACTATTATTGTGCTATTGTTAATTTCCCCTTTCATACTTGTTAGCATTTGTCTTACATATTGTGGTGCTCCTATTTTGGGAATGCTATTTAAAAAAAAAAAAAAAAACTACATACCATAGAAGTTGTGAAATTTCCCAAGAGAAGTTATAGATAAAGTTATGGATTTAAATTTAGTTAGCTAACAATGTAATCTTGTTTTCATATTACAGATTTTTGGCAAGGATTATGTCTCACACATTGTTTAAATATTTTCCTGAAAGAATTCAATACTCTGAAATGGAATTTTACACTTACTGTATATGCCAGCCCTCATGTCTCAACTAAACTCAACTTGAAAAACAATGCAGTGTACAACAACCCAGCACAAAATTTTCTCACATTACTTAAGAGCTTCTGATTGGATCCCAGCAATCAACCCATATGGTATGATATAATTTGGCATTATTTTCTAAGTAGGCCATGTTATTTATTATTCGTTGTCTGGCAGCTATGTCCTGAAGCTATATAGGTGGTTACAAATGAAAATGGATCACACACCCCAAACTTTCTCTCTTTATTACCTCATGATTTTTTCTGGCAGTTGTGATTTCATTGGTGGTACTTATCTCTTTCATAATACTGTCTCCTTAAGCAAAGAATAGTAGCAGCATCAACCACAAATATAACTGAAAAGAAATCCAGAACTCTCTAAAACAGTGAAATTTTAAGTGAAAGTGATTATATCCAACTCAAATTATAGATTTTGATACTGTCTTTTTGTCTGAACAGATTTATTTGGCTTCGAAGATAACTTCAGATCCCTGGTAGCTCAGTTGGTAAAGAATCTGCCTGCAATGCAGGAGACTCTGCTTCAATTCCTGGGTTGGGAAGATCCACTGGAGAAGGGAGAGGCTACCCACTCCAGTATTATTGGGCTTCCATGGTGGCTCAGCTGGTAAAGAATCTGCCTACAATGTGGGAGACCTGGGTTAAACCCTGGGTTGGGAAGATCCCCTGGAAGAGGGAACAGCTATCCACTCCAGTATTCTTGCCTGAAGAATCCCCATAGACAGAGCCTAATGTGCTACAGTCCACCAGGTCACAGAGTCGGACACGACTAAGTGACTTTCACTTTTTGTCAGAGCAGATTTCATTAGCTTTTAAGATAACTTCAGAGATAACCAATTAGGTATTATTAATGTGTTAAAGAATAATATTCATACAAATGATGTCTAAAATATATATTAATTCTGATTATTTTCTACCAATATTAATTACTTTTGGATTCATAAGGCAACTGGAGTAAATTTATACATATTAATTATTCGTCATATTTTTCACTAATTATGGAAGTACCTTTCACTGGGTCTGGTAATGAACATATCAGCCAAAATTAAGTCCATGGATTTTATTACATAGATGCAAATATGGAAAGAAACAGTATGGAGAAAGAAATATACTTCAGAGATTGAAGATCACGTCCATAAAGTGTATTTATGTTCAAATTTACATTTTCTTTTGTCTCTGTTTTTCTTTATTTACTAGAAATTCACCCATGTTAAACATGTCTACCAAGGGATTGTTTGCAAATTGATTGTCAAATATTCTTTCTCTGAATGCATGCTTTTGGAGAATACCTTCCTATACTGAACTTTGCTTGGTCCATGTGACTTCCCTGGGCAAAGGGAGAAAAACAAACGAAAGGTGCTTGTGCATGGGGCTCATCCACTCATTTCTGAGAACTTTCTTCCACCATATGAACAAGTCCAGGCAAGAATCCTACACTATGTGAGAAAAGTAGGAGGGAGGATCCAATTATCTGGTCACTCCATCTATTTAGGTCTTTCCACCAATTGACTTCAAAAATCAGTCAAGTGAACCTAAGCCGGAAACAACACCCAGCTGAAACTCAGAATCAGGATCAAATATATGTTTTGTGTTGTTTTTTTGTTTGTTTGTTTGTTTTTTCACCCAATAATATCTGGAATGCTTTTTCGAAAGCCAAATCTGACTAATGTAATTACCATCAAGATATTTTAAATAAAAGTGAAACTAAAATGGAAGACAATCTTTGTTCATTTTAATAAACTGATTTTTATTCTGAATTTAATATGTGATATCTAAAACTGAACTTGGTAAATTCTTGTTTTTGCACATTTATATATTAGGGGTTTTCCCAGTTGGCACTAGTGGTAAAGAACCTGCCTGCCAATGCAGGAGACATAAGAGACACAGGTTTGAACCCTGGGTTGGGAAGATACCCTGGAATAAGAAGTGGCAACTCACTTCAGTATTCTAGCCTGGAAAATTCCATGGACAGAAAAGCCTACAATGTGGGAGAGCTGGGTTAGACCCTGGGTTGGGAAGATCTCCAGGAAGAGAGCACAGCTATCCACTCCAGTATTCTTGCCTGAAGAATCCCCATAGACAGAGCCTGGTGTGCTACAGTCCACCAGGTCACAGACAGGCCACATGGCAGGCTACACACTCCATAGGGTCGCAAAAAGTGGACACAATTGATGTCACTTAACACATAATATAAGGACATGATAACCCTGAATACAGCTTTTTATAGAATGCCTTTAAATTACATGCATTTAATGCAAATCAGTTTAGTTCAATTCAGTTCAGTCACTCAGTCATGTCTGACTCTTTGCGACCCCATGAATCACAGCACACCAGGCCTCCCTGTCCATCACCAACTCCTGGAGTTCACTCAAACTCACGTCCATTGAGTCCAGGATGCCATCCAGCAATCTCATCCTCTGTCATCCCCTTTCACTCCTGCCCACAATCCCTCCCAGCATCAGAGTCTTTTCCAATGAGTCAACTCTTCTCATGAGGTGGCCAAAGTACTGGAGTTTCAGCTTTAGCATCATTCTTTCTAAAGAAATCCCAGGGTTGATCTCCTTTAGAATGGACTGGTTGAATCTCCTTGCAGTCCAAGGGACTCTCAGGAGTCTTCTCCAACACCACAATTCAAAAGCATCGATTTTTCGGCACTCAGCTTCCTTCACAGTCCAACTCTCACATCCATATATGACTACTGGAAAAACCATAGCCTTGAATAGACAGAACTTTGTTGGCAAAGTAATGTCTCTCTTTTCAATATGCTATCTAGGTTGTCATAACTTTCCTTCCAAGGAGTAAGCATCTTTTAATTTCATGGCTGCAGTCACCATCTGCAGTGATTTTGGAGCCCCCAAAAATAAAGTCTGACACTGTTTCCTCTGTTTCCCCATCTATTTCCCATGAAGTGATGAGACCAGATGCCATGAACTTCATTTTCTGAATGTTGAGCTTTAAGACAACTTTTTCACTCTCCTCTTTCATTTTCATCAAGAGGCTTTTTAGTTCCTCTTCACTTTCTGCCATAAGGGTGGTGTCATCTGCATATCTGAGGTTATTGATATTTCTTGCAGCAAACTTGATTTCAGCGTGTGCTTCTTCCAGCACAGCGTTTCTCATGATGTACTCTGCATAGAAGTTAAATAAGCAGGGTGACAGTATACACCCTTGACATACTCCTTTTCCTATTTGGAATCAGTCTGTTGTTCCATGTCCAGTTTTAACTGTTGCCTCCTGACCTGCATACAGGTTTCTCAAGAGGCAGGTCAGGTGGTCTGGTATTCCCATCTCTCTCAGAATTTTCCACAGTTTACTGTGACCCACACAGTCAAAGGCTTTGGCATAGTCAATAAAGCAGAAATAGGTGTTTTCTGGAACTCTCTTGCTTTTTTGATGATCCAGCAGATGTTGGCAACTTGATCTCTGGTTCCTCTGCCTTTTCTAAAACCAACTTGAACATCTGGAAGTTCACGGTTCACATATTGCTGAAGCTGGCTTGGAGAATTTTGAGCATTACTTCACTAGTGTGTGAGATGAATGCAATTATGCAATAGTTTGAGCATTCTTTGGCATTGCCTTTCTTTCGGATTGGAATGAAAACTGAGCTTTTCCAGTCCTGTGGCCACTGCTGAGTTTTCCAAATTTGCTGGCATATTCAGTGCAGCACTTTCACAGCATCATCTTTCAGGATTTGAAATAGCTTAACTGAAATTTCATCACCTCCACTAGCTTTGTTCGTAGTGATTCTTTCTAAGGCCCACTTGACTTCACATTCCAGGATGTCTGGCTGTAGGTGAGTGACCATACCATCGTGATTCTTGATCATGAAGCTGTTTTTTGTACAGTTCTTCTGTGTATTCTTGCCACCTCTTCTTAATTTCTTCTGCTTCTGTTAGGTCCATACCATTTCTGTTCTTTATCAAGCCCATCTTTGCATGAAATGTTCCCTTGGTATCTCTAATTTTCTTGAAGAGATCTCTATTCTTTCCCATTCTGTTGTTTTCCTCTATTTCTTTGCATTGATCGCTGAAGAAGGCTTTCTTATCTCTCCTTGCTAATCTTTGGAACTCTGCATGCAGATGCTTATATCTTTCCTTTTCTCCTCTGCTTTTCACTGCTCTTCTTTTCACAGCTATTTGTAAGACCTCCCCAGACAGCCATTTTGCTTTTTTACATTTCTTTTCCATGGAGATGGTCTTGATCCCTGTCTTCTGTACAATATCATGAATATCCATCCATAGTTCATCAGGCACTCTATCTATCAGATCTAGTCCCTTAAATCTATTTCTCACTTCCACTGTATAATCATAAGGGATTTGATTTAGGTCATACCTGAATGGTCTAGTGGTTTTCCCTACTTTCTTCAATTTAAATCTGAATTTGGCAATAGGGAGCTCATGATCTGTGCCACAGTCAGCTCCTGGTCTTGTTTTTGCTGTGTGTATAAAGCTTCTCCATCTTTGGCTGCAAATATAATCAATCTGATTTTGGTGTTGACCATCTGGTGATGTCCATTTGTAGAGTCTTCTCTTGTGTTGTTGGAAGAGGGTGTTTGCTATGACCAGTGCTTTCTCTTGGCAAAATTCTTTTAGCCTTTGCCGTGCTTCATTCTGTATTCCAAGGCCAAATTTACCTGTTACTCCAGGTGTTTCTTAACTTCCTACTTTTGCATTCCAGTCCCCTATAATGAAAAGGACATCTTTTGTGGGTGTTAGTTCTAAAAGGTCTTGAAGGTCTTCGTAGAACCGTTCAGCTTCTTCAGATGTACTGGTTGGGGCACAGGCTTGGATTACTGTGATATTGAATGGTTTGCCTTGGAAACCTGTGATATTGAATGATATTGAATGGTTTGCCTTGGAAACGAACAGAGATCATTCTGTCGTTATTGAGACTGCATCCAAGTACTGCATTTCGGACTCTTTTGTTGATCATGATGGCTAATCCATTTCTTCTAAGGGATTCCTGCCCACAGTAGTAGATATAATGGTCATCTGAATTAAATTCACCCATTCCAGTCCATTTTAGTTCGGTGATTCCTTGAAAGTCAACGTTCACTCTTGCCATCTCTTGTTTCACCACTTCCAATTTGCCTTGATTCATGGATCTGACATTCAAGGTTCCTATGCAATATTGCTCTGTACAGCATCAGACCATGCTTCTATCACCAGTCACATCCACAGCTGGGTATTGTTTTTGCTTTGGCTCCATCCCTTCATTCTTTCTGGGGTTGCTTCTCCACTGATCTCCAGTAGCGTATTGGGCACCTACTGACCTGGGGAGTTCCTCTTTCAGTATCCTATCATTTTGCCTTTTCATACTGCTCATGGGGTTCTCAAGGCAAGAATGCTGAAGTGGTTTGCCATTCCCTTCTCCAGTGGACCACATTCTGTCATACCTCTCCACCATGACCCGCCTGTCTTGGGTGGCCCCACAGGGCATGTCTTAGTTTCATTGAGTTAGACCTTGTCTACAAGTCTGTGGTCCTAGTGTGATTAGATTGACTAGTTTTCTGTGAGTATGGTTTCAGTGTGTCTGCCCTCTGATGCCCTCTTGCAACACCTACCATCTTACTTGGGTTTCTCTTAACTTGGAGGTGGGGTATCTCCTCAGGGCTGCCCCTCCTGACCTTGAACATGGAGTAGCTCCTCTAGACCCTCCTGTGCCAGCGCAGCCACCGCTTCTTGGACCCTCTCCGCCACCGCCCCTGATCACGGGCATGGAGTAGCTCCTCCCAGCCGCCACCCTTGACCTCGGACGTGGCGTAGCTCCTCTTGGCTGTGCTTGTGCGCCATTGCAGCTGCCTGTGCTTGTGTGCTGTCGCAGCCACTCGCTCTAATCTAATACAATTAGATGAATGGAATAAATTAACCACTCAGGTATGATTCTGAATTTAATCTGTTTCAGTTCAGTTCAGTTGCTCAGTCATATCCGACTGTTTGCGACCCCATGGACCACAGCACACCAGCCTCCCTGTCTATCACAAACTCCCAGAGCTTGCTCAAACTCATGTCCATCGAGTCAGTGATGCCATACAACCAACTCATCCTCTGTAGTCCCCTTCTCCTGCCTTCAATCTTTCTTCTCTCTTTAAAAATTATATCCTGTAGCATGAAATAGTTTAGAAGTGATTTCTGCATATTTTATGATCAAACAGAATTTTTGCTTAGAGTGACATTTACCTTTGGATGGTCTGGTTTCTAGGACTATACTCAAGAGGGAGCTTGCATGTGAATATGAAGGTCTTATGTATGCATGCATGCTCAGTTGCTCAGCAGTGTCCAACTCTTTGAGACTCTAGGAACTGCAGCCCACCAGGCTTCCTTGTCATGGAATTATCCAAGAAAGTATACTGGAGAGGGTTACTATTTCCTCCCGCAGGGGATTTTTCCTGTCCCAGGAATCAAACCCACCTTTTTTGGTCTCCCACATTGGCAGGCAGGTGGATTATTTACCACTTAGTCATCTGAGAAGCCCAAAGGTCCTATTAGGGAACATGTTTAGAAAGTACCAAGTCTCATGGACATTCTAAAATGTATCTTCCTGAAGGAAAGAAGGAGTGTAAGGAGACATTCTCTGAAGCAACACTTAGATAAATGTATATTTAAGCCTAGAGAAGGGTTCTAGTTCATTTCTTGCTCCAAAGAAGCTAAAGAAACAGCTAGCAGAGTAGATGTTGTGGAATTGCAAATAATTCTGAAGGTCATTGAATAGAATCTGCATATAAATGGTGTTTATTTGTTTTGGGCTTTCACTAATATTCTATAATATGAATGTACGTATCTGTTTTATTTTAAATTAATTTGTCAGAATTCACACTGGCCTTGATTTTAAAACCTTACTTCCCAGTTATTTGTTAATTTATGCTATCTGCCTCATTTGTTTCTAGGAAAAATATTGTTCCTTCTGGTCTTCTTATTTTAATGACATAGTACTACTTTTTCAATGTTGCAAAGTCTTTTGACATAGCCACACATTTGGGACTGATAGCTATTAGCAACCATCTGATGCCCCTCAGTGACCTCTGAAAGAGGGAGGAGGGACATTATTTTCCCTAGACTCATGTTACACATTAGAGACAATACTGTGCTTCTAGTAAGACTTGACAAAACTTAGAGAGAATGGAAGTAAAAAAGAAAAGTAGCTTATAAATACTGTTATATACTCAAAGCCCATAATGTTAGGCTTCTGAAAAGTTTGCATGTAGAAGTGTCCAGTTTAGCCTGATCAATTCAGGAGTATTTTCTTTCACCTTCCTCATCTTCAATCAAAAAAGAACATTATTGTCTTTCCAATTTCAAGTCTCACCTCATTTTCTGCCACAAATGTCACATAATTAATGAAGAATAATAAATCATACCCATTGGGAGTTTCTCCCAACAGGAAATTGCCTGGATTCAGTGTTCAGAAAAAAAGAAACTATAACAGTTGACATTACATTATGCAAAGTTTACTAATATTATCTTAATTTTACAGTATGTATATCACCGTCCTTTGGCCCAGAGTATCTTCTAATGAGACTCAGGCATCTCCTTCACATGAATTTTCTTCTAGCATTCAGTAACAGTAAGATTAAACCCTAAAATCCTTCCCACTTTAGTCTGACTTTAGCTCCCACACTACTTTGAATAAATGGGGCCAAAACAAACAAGCAAATAAGATCTATGTTGCATTGTTCTTCAGTCACTAAGTCATGTCCTGCTCTTTGTGACCTGATGGACTGAAGCACACCAGGTTCCCCTGTGCTTCCCCTGCTCCCAGAGTTTGCTCAAACTCATGTCCACTGAGTTGATGTTGTTATCTAACAATCTCATAATACTCCTAAAAAATGTGTTTTACATGTCTGCTGTACTCTGAATAAGCATTTTGCATCTTCTTTTTCCAAGTTGTGTTTTTCCAACAGTTCTATCATGTGATGAAGACATTCTATCAAACTTATTATGAAGTAGAGTTCTCATCATCTCCATTTAAAGCACCTACTTGGGTTTCTTCTCTAATTGTATTTTTAACTTATGTGCCTATGATATTAAGCAGCTCCTCTCAGAATACAGGTTAAATCTACCCCAAAGATAAATATTGATTCCCTAAAAGGCAGATATCAATGTACACCCTTCCAAATGTCAACTTTATAGCCAAAAATGTCACCCATTATTTATATCATGTTACCCATTATTTATGAAAATTCACAACAATATCTAAGTAGCCAGTATACTATCAGAAGGCACAGTGCTATAAGTTGTTCCTCCTTATGTGACATTTGGATTTAGCAAAGAAAATATGAGATATTAGGATCCTGGAGGAGAAGCAAACTATGGCTCCAAGAGTTTGGGAGCTCTTTTGAAAGATGACCAGCTCATGTTTTTAAGAATTAACCTCAGTAGAACCATGCAAAGAGAGCTGGGCCTTAAAAGGCCCAAACTAAGTAGCTGCTAGATGAGATAGATGCATAAAAATTATTTCAGTATTTGTTACCTAGAGGTTGCAATTCCAACCTATGGAGATACGGTTCTTGAGGGAAAGAATTATATCAGATATATTCATATTTATTGATGAATTGAAAATAGATGCACACAGGCATATAAAGACACACATTTCACGTCACCTATTTATTTATTCATTTCCTTAATCATTTATTCAGAAACTATTTGCCCCAGGTCCTGATTTAGACGTAACATTTGCACCATAAGCACATTTCTACTTCATATTACTTATTTTTTAATGATCATGACATACCATATACAAGGAAACCAAAAATGTAAGTACATGGAAAATTAGAAGCTGATTACTATTGTGAAGAGGATATGAATTTCAGAGCAGGTGACTGTTTTAAGTCAGGGCAATGATTCCCTGGTGGCTCAGATGGTAAAGACTCCATCTGGAATGCAAGAGACCCTGATTCAATCCCTGGGTGGGGAAGATCCCCTGGAGAAGGAAATGGTAACCCACACCAGTATTCTTGCCTGGAGAATCCCATAGACAGAGGAGCCTGGCAGGCTACAGTCCATGGGGTCACAAAGAGTCAGACATGACTGAGCAACTTTCATTTTCATTAATGCCTTCCAATAAACTGACATTTTAGTGAAAACTTAAAATAGTGAGGAGCAAATATGAGGATATTTTGGACAAGAAAATTCCAGGCAGAATGAACAGATTTTGCAAAGGTTCTGAGTAAAATCACGCTTAGCATATTCAGTGATCAACCAGGAGAAATCAGCACAAGTTGAGGGCAGAGAAATGAGTGAAGGCAGGTTGTGAAGAATCTGTAGGCACAACAAGGCCATAATATCATATTTTGAGGGGGTACGAAGTCAACAGAAAGTTTTAAATAAAAGTAATAAAGTTTTACTTTAGTTTGAAAAGGTCACTCACTTCCATCGTGATTAGCTTTGAAGGAGGGGCTGAAGCAGAATGGCCTTAGAGTAATTTATGTATTGCAATAATCTGCAAGAAGTGGTGGCTATATGAGGTAGAGCAGTAGCAGTGACATTGGGAAAAATGTTTCATATTTGGATATTCAGTATCTGCAGATTGGATATGGAGTACAGGGAGTAGACAGAAGCTGCTCAAAAATTTGACTCCAAAAATTTAATGCTAGCATCCAAAAAGATATTTTCTTTTCTTTTCTTTTTTTTTTTTTAAAGATATTTTCATTTAGTGAGATTGGGAAGACTGGAAGAATGTGTTTGGTACCATGTGCTTGTCAGGGAAAGTAAAAAATTCAAATGTGGAAATTTTCAATTGTCATCATCAGTAAAATATTCAAGTGAAACTGTCAAGTAGGCAGTAGGATTATGCATATGACATTCAGAGAAAAAGTCTAGACAATAGAAATTTTAGAGTTATAGGCAAAGATGAGCCAAGTGTTTGTTGTTTTACATGAGGATTTGACCCTCAGTTACCTTTCAGGCTTATTCCCATAGCAATCTGATAAGAGTTAAACTCCCTCTCCAGGCAATATTACTAAAACAGAAATTACCCCTAATTTGCACCTGGACAAGCAACTATGAATACTCCCTAGTGTTATGCATTGAGCAATGACTATTGAGACTGGCATGTTTCTTGCAGGGACCCGGGAAGCTATGCCTGTAGGGATATTAACTTGTGTGTCTGTGTGTGTGCGCGAGTGTGCTTAGTCATGTCTGAACTCTTTGTGACCCCATGGACTGTAGCCCACCTACAGTCTCCTCTGTCCATGAGATTTCCAGGGAAGAATACTGGAGTGGGTTTCCATTTCCTTCTCTGGGGTATCTTCCTGACCCAGGGATTGAACCCATGTCTCCAGCATCTCCTGCCTTGGCAGGTGGATACCATTGGCAGATGAATCTCCCCAGTATCCCACTTGAGGAGGCCTGTATGACATGAGATTTTTAAACCAGACAAGTTTCCCCAGCTACCCAAAGTAGTCTCAACCCTACTGAACTGTCATCTGAGTTGATTCCTTCCAGGCGATTCTCTAGAGTGTTTCATGGACTGCTGAAAGAACTATGCCTGAAAGGAATGTTTGATGTTAAGCTGCTGTCCTGCTGTGTTTCCTGTTTGATAACCTTCTGAGCAGATTGATATCTCATGTGGTTTATGATAGTGTTTTGAGTATGAATGTATAACTAAGCCCAAGAAGCTTAATTGGTGAGCATTGTTCAGTTCAGTTCAGTCACTCAGTGGTGTTCGACTCCTTGCAACCCCATGGACCATAGCACGCCAGGCCTCCCTGTCCATTACCAACTCCTGGAGTCCACCCAAACCCGTGTTCATCGAGCTGGTGATGCCATCCAACCACCTTATCCTCTGTTGTCCCCTTCTCCTCCTGCCCTCAGTCTTTCCCAGCTTCAGGGTCTTTTCCAATGAGTCAGCTCAGGTGGCCAAAGTATTGGAGCTGATGCTTCAGCATCAGTCCTTCCAATGAACACCCAGGGCTGATCTCCTTTCGGATGGACTGGTTGGATCTTCTTGCAGTCCAAGGGACTCTCAAGAGTCTTCTCCAACACCACAATTCAAAAGCATCAATTCGTCGGTGTTCAGCTTTCTTTATAGTCCAACTCTCACATCCATACATCACTACTGGAGAAACCATAGCCTTTACTAGATGGACCCTTGTTGACAATTAATGTCTCTGCTTTTTAATATGCTGTCTAGGTTGGTCATAACTTTCCTTCCAAAGAGTAAGCGTCTATTTATTTCATGGCTGCAATTCCCATCTGGAGTGATTTTGGAGCGCCCCAAAATAAAGTCAGCCACTCTTTCCACAGTTTCCCCATCTATTTGCCATGAAGTGATGGGACCAGATGCCATGATCTTAGTGTTCTGAATGTTGAGCTTTAACCCAACTTTTTCACTCTCCTCTTTCACTTTCATCAAGAGGCTCTTTAGTTCTTCTTCACTTTTGGCCAGAAGGGTGGTGTCATCTGTATATCTGTATATCTGTATATCTCCCGGCAATCTTGATTCCAGCTTGTGCTTCCTCCAGCCCAGCGTTTCTCATGATGTACTCTGCATATACTGCTGCTGCTGCTAATTCTCTTCAGCTGTGCCTGACTCTGTGAGACCCCATAGACGGCAGCCCACCAGGCTCCCCAGCCCCTGGGATTCTCCAGGCAAGAATACTGGAGTAGGTTGCCATTTCCTTCTCCAATGCATGAAAGTGAAAAGGGAAAGTGAAGTCGCTCAGTCGTGTCTGACTGTTAGAGACCCCATGGACTGCAGGTTACCATTATTCAGAATATAGATAGTTTTAAAGACATAAGGCTAGATGAAATTTCTTAAGAACCATTAATGGACAAATGAAAAGTTCTGAAATTTATACTTTCAGTTACCCCAAAAAGCTAGGAGAAAATGTGGAATGAAAAGCAGAATCTGAAAAGGTGCATTTAATGAGATAGAAATATAGCCAAAAGTATTTGGTATGCCTGAAACCAAGGGAACTGGGCATTTCAAGAAGGAGGACTCACTTGTGTCAAATGCTGCTCTGAAATGGAACATTACCAAAAAAAACATACACAGGAGGGACAGTTTAGCTTGATTGACCTCTGTTCTGATTGGCTGATATCCATGTCACAATGAAGAGGGAAAGTTAGTCTACCACTTCTAGAATTGGGGTTAGAAATGCATCAGAGAGTTAAAGTTGGTTCAAGGCACTTTAGCTTGTCTCAGAGTTGTAAAATTGACCAGATAGTCCATGGTAGAGGGTAGGTGGAGATGTTAGAATGACGAGAAGAGGCGAACAGGGAGCAGAGTTAGGAAACGTTTGGTTTGTACTTATATTAGGATTTCATTTCTTCATAGGAAATGACCAGAAGTAATAGGATTGAAGCTGCCTTTGTTTTGTTGTTCTCAGAAGCTAAGAAATAAAATTCCCGTGAAAATTAAAACATACCAAATAATATTGGGTTGACCAAAACATTTATTTAAGTTTTTCCATTATGGAAAGACCAGATCAAACTTTTTGGTCAACCCAATACATATAGAATAATAAATTTTGGTAAATTCATTCATCTTAGGACTTATTATTCATCCTACATATCAAAGGAACATATTTAATTTTGCTTTTACAAAGTAGGTTTAATTTCATGATTACTTCAGAATTATTTTGCTTTATTTAATTACATGCTACATTTGGTGCCCAGTCATTTCCTATTCTTCATGTGACACGTGGCACTTTCTTTGATGACACATGTGGGCAATGTATCAGTGAATACTTCTGTCAATTCCAGTTAGTTAATACACCCTGTTGCCAGTCAGCACATGTTGCTTTTCACCATTGATTTATGAATTCCCTTTCACTTTGCTGACAACCTCATCTTTACTGTAAATCAGTTGTCAAGGATGACTACATCTGTCATTTTAATCATGAGGAAGTTTCACATTACATCATAATAAATACTTGCAAGTTAATGAGGAAAGTTGATATTCTCTCAAATTCTGTGCTTTATTTCACTCTTTTTACATAAAAAGTAATATTCATAAATGTTGGTATGACTGGCATGTACAGTCAAGCTTTGTATAAGAAGTCATGAGTCTAAAAGCATCTTAAATGTGCAGCCATTGTTTAAAAAACAAAAAAGACAACAGAAACAATCTGGTTATGGGGGTGTTCGCTTCACAGCCAAACTGATTCCTGGCAAGGTATTATTTGATTCCAGTAACTCCTAAATGCAACATGACCCTTTGTGTAATGGAAACCGACTTGCTTTTTTAGATAGATGAGAAATACCAATTATTTTAGAAGTAACTCACTTGTAATTAGTATAGTTCATATGGAATATAGGACAAAGCTTATACAATTACTTAAAACAAGACTTACAAATTAGCAAACAAAATTTAAGAAGTGCGATTTCTCTCTACTTCTATATTATCTGCATCAGTATCTTAACTGCACAATCTCTCTTTATCTATTCATATAGAATAGAAAGCCCACTTAATCAAGTAAGAATTTGTATTTGCAACCAAATATGCAAGACCTCTAGCAAATAGCATCTGCGATGTGATTTTGAGAATAAAATTTAAAGAGCATACTGAAATTAGAGCAGCGTGATTCTGCAGGTAACAATAGGTAATATTTTGTGGGTTAATATTTACATAGAAATCAACAGAAAAATAAATTTTCTACAGTTTTATCTAAGTTATTTTAAATGACTTGACATATTTTTAAACTGCTCAGCAGCAATATAAGTCAGTTGAAGATACCATACAGAGACAAGAAACCTGCCTTCAAGTCTTGAAATTTTCTGGATTACCTTTTTTTAAACCCTGATAAAATTCCTTAAACAGCTCTAAGCAGTCTTTGGAAAGGAGTTTTGTGACCATTAACTTTCTGGATTGTGGAACGCTCTAAGACTAGAGTGAAAGCTAGAGATCCCTTAGCTTAGAAAGATACACATAGGAAGAAGCCCATAGTTTAAAGACAGTTAAGAACCGCAAAACACTGCCAGAATTCTTCCTGTATGTTTATATATATTGGTGTATTATCTACAACATATACTTAATGTTAAATATACAGTTTTATACTTCATTTTTTAACAGATTATTTAGTATGCATTTCTAATGAGATTAAATATTCTTCAATTAATTTGATTGTTCTTTAATTAATTAAGAAGGCTTGATTTTTAATGAATGTCATTATAAAGGACATTTGATAGTTTCTTAAAATTAGACATTAAATTAAAAATAATTATCTAACATTTGCTACTTTATTGCCATAGAAGTATTCTATTAATTTATGTCACATACCTATCCTAATAGACCAAATTGCTTGATAACTCACTTCATTTTACTGCTGAATAATAATACATTGTACAGTTTTTCCCTAAGTTATTTATTGATTAACCTACATCTTGGTCACTGCCAGTATTGCAATGAACAATAAAGCTGAACAACCATTGTAACGTGGATTTTCAAATCAATTGAGTAGCGACCTAGAAGCATAAATATTGGATTGTATCACAGATAATGTTTGTTCTGGAGCTTCACTGATGGCTCAGCAGGTAAAGAATCTGCCTGCAAAACAGGAGTCTCAGGTTCAATCCCTGGGTTGGCAACATCCCCTGGAGGAGGAAATGGCAACCCACTCCGGTATACTTGCATGGAAAACCCCATGGACAGGGTCACAAAGAATTGCAAACTACTGAGGAGAAACAGATCACAGGCAAAGTTTACCTGTGTAACAAACTGTTAAGCTGTCTTCCCAGGTGGTTGGGCCACTTTGCACTCCCATTAGTTATAAATAAGAACCTTTGTTCCTTCATTTTCTTGCTAGCAATTGATATTGTCTTATTTATTTATTTATTTATTTTGGAATGTTGTTTATTCTAATAGGTGTGCAGTGGAATCACATTAAGACAAATGATGTTGAACCTTGTTCTAAATATTTATTTGCCAATTGTATAGCTATTCGGTGAGATGCCTGTTCAGATATTTTACTTTTTTTAAATTAGACTGCTCATTTTCTTAATATTCATTTGCAAGAGCCTGCTGCATATTTTGGTTAAAAGATTTTTATCACAAATTTTTTTTTCTTCTCTATGGTTTATACTTGCATTCTCTTAATGGTGTCTTTCTCAGAGTGAAGTATTTTTTATTTTAATCAAATTAAACCCATCTATTAATATTCTCTGATGGATTTCATCTTTGCTTTGTACCTAAAATTAATCATCAAACTCAAGAGTCATATACATTTTCTCCTGTGATTTTTACTAGTGTTTTTATAGTTTCAAACCTTACATTTAGATCCATCATGCATTTTGAGTTAATTTTTTGAAGGCGTAAGTTTTGTTTTTAGGTTCTTTTATTTTTTCCATGTACAGGTGTCCAATTGATTAAGAAAAAGCTTTACTTTCTACATTGGACTGACATTGTTTCTTTGTTAAAATTCAGGTGATAATATGTGTGGATTTACTTTTGGCTCTGTATTCTGGTCCATTAATATATTTGCAGTTCTTTTGCCAATTGCATGTCCTCATGGTTACTCTGCCTTTATCTCTTGACCTAGACAACATATTAAAAAGCAAAGACATCACTGTGCAGACAAAGGTCCATATATCAAAGCTATGGTTTTTCCAGTAGTCATGTACGGAATGAGTTGGACCATAAAGAAAGCTGAGCACTGAAGAACTGATGATTTCAAATTGTGGTGCTGGAGAAGACTCTTGAGGGTCCCTTGGACTGTAAGGAAATCCAACTAGTCAATTCTAAAGGAAATCAACCCTGAATACTCATTGGAAGGACTGATGCTGAAGCTGAAACTCCAATACTTCGGCCACCTGATGCTAAGGAGCTGACTCATGGAAAAAGACCTCGATGCTGGGAAAGATTGAAAGCAGGAGGAGAAGGAGGCAACAGAGGATTAGATGTTTGAATAGCATCATCAAATAAATAGACATGATTTGAGCAAACTCCAGGAGATAGTGAAGGACAGGGGAGCCTAGTGTGCTGCAGTCTATAGGGTCACAAAGAGTTGGACACAACTTAGCAACTGAACAACAGCATGTCTTGAATCAGGCAGTTTATGTTCAACTTTCTGATCTTCATCAGTACTATGCTGGTTATTCTACATCCTTCACATTTCCATGAAAATTTTAGAATCATTTTTTTGGCATCTTTAAAATTAGTTTCCTATAGTTTTTATTAGAAGTCCATTGATTTATAGATTAAGTTGGGAAGACGTGATTTGATTTTTAAGGTTTTCATCAAAGATAGAATAACAAAACTATGGATGTGAGAAGGAAACCCTGAATGAATTGAGTCTTCAGTAATAGAATACGGACTATTCCTCTGTTTATTTAAATCTTTTTTGATTACTTTTGTCATTATTTTGTAGTTTATTGTGTAAGTATAAGAACATAATTTGTAAGATTTTTACCTAAATATGGGCTTCCCTGGTGGCTGAGATGGTAAAGAATCTGCATGCAATGCAAGACACCTGTGTTCAACCCCTGGGTTGGAGTGGCTGCACACTCCAGCATGCTTCTCTGAATTCCATGAACAGAGGAACCTGGTGGGCTACAGTCCATGGGGTCCACAAAGAGTCAGACAGGTCTGAGCAACTCACTCACATCACATGATGTTGAATAGGAAGGGTGGGAAAGGACCTCACTGACGTGTTCCTGATAGGAATGGAACAAATGATGTCTTTCATCATTAAGAATGATGTTAATGTAATTTTTTATAGTTTTTTTTAATAAAGTTGAGGAACACTCTTCTATTTCTACCTTGCTAAGATTTTCTTTTAGTGAATGGGTGTTGGATTTTGTCAAATGATTTTTTTTCTGTACCAACAGATATAATCACATAATTTTTCTTGTTTAGCCTGTTGATATGATAAGTTGCTACAATTGGTTGATCTCAATTTGTTAACAATAATCAAAAGGAAGCTGATAAGCTCTGTTAATATCAGACATATCAAACTTCAGAATAAGAAATATTATCAAGCATTAAAAAAGACATCATTTCTTACCAATTTACCATCTGCAAATTAGGGCTAGATTTTAATTCCTTAATTTATCCAATATTAGCAAACTCTAAATCAAAATATGTTTGATAACAATTTAAGTGACCTTTAAAATAAAAAGCCATACATTTTGTCTCAAAAAAAAAAAAATACTGTGCTACATAATTATAAAGGGATCAATTCTCTGAAAAGACATAAAATCCTAAACATATGTACACCTAATAAAAGAACAACATTCATGAGACAAAGCTGATAGAAATAAAAAGCAAAACAAATAAATCCACTATTTTATGGATGGAGATTTTAACACCTCTGTGTCACTAATTGATAGATCAAGCAGGGAAAAATAAATAAGAATACAGTTTACCTGGATAGCATTTTTAAGCAATTTTACTGAAATAAATACTCCTTGGACTGTTCTATGCCTTTAGTTAGGAGTTCTGAAAGAGTTGATTTTGGCAATTTTGGTGAATGTTTTTATTGCTTTTATGGAAGAGTGTATTTTTGGAGTCCCTTACTTCACCATTCTGGAAGTTCTACCTCATGTTGTGCTCTTTCAAATGAACTTTTATTCATATAATTCCTTATATAGGAATATTTACATGAGGAAAATGCACTCCACATTCCAAACTGTATTTCATTTAAAAAATATTCCAGTCTGTAGATTTCACATATAAAGTAACCCCATACCCAGGATGTCTAGTCTCCAGAAGGATGGTAAGTCTCCAGAAAATTGCAGCTAGTTGTAATAAAAAGAAGCCTGGCTGTAAACTCAGGAGATGTAAATTCTAGGTTTCTCTCTGTCATATAATTATTATGTGCCCTTGGGGAGAAAATTTCAAATTTATTATTCTTAAAATGAGCAGAAAATGACCTATTTGTCATGAGATTAGTATGAATAACATAGGCTGTAAGGTATATGAACGTATTTCTTTTCTTTCTGTTAGTTACTTCAAGTTGAGTATTTATACCATATTTTTTCTGAAGAATTTTTGAAAAAGAAAGGATTCTTTTTCCCAAGTTTTAGTATGATAAAATTGTGATTCAATTGTTTTTATAATGAACTTTTATCTTGGGATAATATAATGAGGACAAAGAAATCCATATGATTTTTCACTGATGAAGTTTTTATACTTTTTAGTCATCAACTTAACTATGATTTAAAGTTAAAAAATGAAATATGTTTAGTACATAAATATTAAATACAATTTGTTGAGTTCTATAGCTTACTAGATAATAAATGTTGTCAAATTTCTGATGTTGATGGCAAATAAAATTCAAACATAGTAGACACCTCTTGGGCAGTCAACAGTAAGTAGATTATATATTATTTGGAGGGAGCTTTCCTGGTGGCTCAGATGGTAAGGAATTTGCCTGTAACACAGGAGACAAGGGTTTGAGTCAGACAGGACTGAGGGACTAACACTTTCACTTTCATACTATTCTAATGTGTTGGCTTTACCAAGCATTTTATAGTATTTTCTCAGAAAAGAACATGAGTTAGAGCAAGAAAGTGAAACTTTGAGGAAAATGCCACCACACATATTTACATACTGCTTTCAAAGACTAAAGAGTTTGATGGTCACCAAGTTATTCACAAAATTCTATTAGTTAAGTAAAACACCTAAAAAATGTCCCTTTCTTCTTTTGTTTGTATCGGTTTCTTTATGTTTCTATTTTTCTTCATCAACAAAAGAAGATCTGATCAATTATGAGGAAGTCATCATTTTCAGAAAGCATCCCATCAGGCATTTTATATTTTAAAATCTAAGAATCAAACACTTCAAATTATTTAAAGCATCATTTGAAAATTCAATGAAAAAGATGATCAAAAGATATTTCTGCATACAATAACTTTATATATATTTCAGGTTGAGAGGGTAATTAGCAAGGTAAGCAATGCACAATGTAATATCAATGTTATATGTGTAGAAATTGTACTGAGTTTGGGTATATTCATGTGGCACAAAGATTTTAAGTATTCTCTCCTCTGGCATAAAGAAATTTCTATCTGGTCATTCTGCTAGCTCCTGACCTGAAGCAACGGAAATACTAAATTTGAATAGAATATATGTCTTGTTCTCCTATTGTTGTTCGGTCTTCAAGTCCTGCCCACCTCTTTGCGACCCCATATAGGCCGCTTATAGGACTTCATATCAAAGCATCACTCTATTTATATAATTCTGCATAATAATTTTGGAAAGGAGGCAATAGTATTTTCATAGAAATAAATGTAATTTTTTTTCTATTTTATCTCCCTTTCTTGTTGTTGTCTAGTCAGTAAGTTGTGTCTGACTCTTGTGATCTCATGGACTGTAGCCCTCCAGGCTCCTCTGTGAATAGGGTTTCCCAGGCAAGAATACTAGAGTGGGTTGCCATTTCCTTCTCCCAGAGATCTTCCCAACCCATGTCTTTGGCTTGGCAGGCAGATCTTTACCACTGAGCCACCTGGGAAGCCCCAAGTTTTTCATTATTTTTGCTATTGTGTACAATGCCTGTTCCCTAAGACATCTGTGATGAATATATCTGTCCATTAACTAAATATTATAGAAAATATGAAAGCACCAAGTTATGATCACTAAATCTCCTTTAACAAGTGTTTGTTAATTACTAAAGCAGTGTTCAGTTCAGTTCAGTTCAGTTCAGTAGCTCAGTCGTGTCTGACTCTTTGCGAGCCCATGAATCGCAGCATGCCAGGCCTCTCTGTTCATCACCAACTCCCAGAGTTCACTCAGACTCACGTCCATAGAGTCCATGATGCCATCCAGCCATCTCATCCTCTGTCATCCCCTTCTCCTTCTGCTCCCAACCCCTCCCAGCATCAGAGTCTTTTCCAATGAGTCAACTCTTCGCATGAGGTGGCCAAAGTACTGGAGTTTCAGCCTTAGCATCATTCCTTCCAAAGAACACCCAGGGCTGATCTCCTGTAGAATGGACTGGTTGGATCTCCTTGCAGTCCAAGGGACTCTCAAGAGTCTTCTCCAACACCACAGTTCAAAAGCATCAATTCTTCGGTGCTCAGCTTTCTTCACAGTCCAACACTCACATCCATACATGACCACTGGAAAAACCATAGCCTTGACTAGACGGACCTTAGTTGGCAAAGTAATGTCTCTACCTTTCAATATGCTATCTAGATTTGTCATAACTTCCCTTCCAAGGAGTAAGCGTCTTTTAATTTCATGGCAGTGTTAATAAATACCAACTCTGCTTTTCAGCAAATTGTCTTTGCAACATGCGTATGGAAGAAATGCTCAAGTTGAACCTCTCAGTGTTTGTACAACACATTTAATTTAAAAAGAATAAATAAGAAGTCAGCGATTGAAGTTCTACAGCTTATACATAGCCTGTAATAACAGCCCAACTATTGTCTTGGATGATACATGAAATGCACAGCATGTACTGTCTTTTGTAAGACGCTGTAATAATAATTTACAAGATCATTACTCTTTTGAAATTTCAATGTTTTCCTAGCCTCACATATCATGCCTATTATAAAGTAGAGAAATTCAGCACAAAAGAAACATAACAAATAATGGAATTAAATTGTGAGGAAGTACCTTTTTTTTAAAGGATACTTTTATGCCATAATTTAGGTTATTATGGAAATCCCCAGTGAAATTCATGCTAATAGACTTTGCTCCTGAAAAGGAAATTATTTTATTTTTCAACACATTGTTTGATCATCTAATTCCAATTTCTAGAATAAATTGTGTGTGTTTATGTATTTATGTGAAGGCAGATAAATTCCCGTGAAAAGCAAAACCAGAAATCAAATAGTAATTTCAAATGGATTGACTGGCATCTTTCTTGATAATTCTTTAGACTACTACTCTTCTTCAAGTCAATGGGTGGAATTCCTTCCAGTGTGGAAAGTCTGAGAGATGTGAGGGAACATTTTGATTTTCAAAATAATTGGGTAGTAGTGTGTAGGTGGTAATTAATCATTTGTTTCTACACCTAGTGACTCACATCTTCTTCAGAAAAAAAAATTATAGGACAAACTTTCTCATCAGTACTAGTCTCTCATTAAGAAATAGCAATGTGAAGTGGATAATATAATTTATATTTTGTATGTCCCACTTACAAAGAAAGTAAAGCTATTAAGGTGATGCTTTCCTTTTACTTCAGGCAGTGCCAAAAATCCTTCAAAACTGTTTTTGATAAACAAATATATGTTTTGATTTTTAATAGCCCAAAAGAAGAGAAGATTGACCCAATTATGAATACTGTCATGATTCCACTAACTACAGATAAAACGCTCTGTATACATGTGTGCTCAGTTGTGTCAACTCTTTTCAGTCCAATGGACTGTAGCCCACTAGGCTCCTCTGTCCATAGGACTTTCCAGGCAAGAATACTGGAGTGGGTTGCCATTTCCTTCTCCAAAGGCATTTTCCCAACCCAGGGATGAAACCCAGGTCTCCTGCATTGCAGGCAGATTCTTTGCCACTGAGCTACTAGGGCTTCCCAGAATGCCCTTCAGTTCAGTTCAGTTCAGTTGCTCAGTCATGTCTGACTCTTTGCAACCCCATGAGTCACAGCATGCCAGGGCTCCCTGTCCATCACCAACTCCCAGAGTCCACCCAAACCCATGTCCATCGAGTCAGTGATGCCATCCAGCCATCTTATCCTTTGTTTTTCCCTTCTCTTCCTGCCCCCAATCCCTCCCAGCATCAGAGTCTTTTCCAATGAGTCAACTCTTTGCATGAGGTGGCCAAAGTATTGGAGTTTCAGCCTCAGCATCAGTCCTTCCAATGAACACCCAGGACTGGTCTCCTCTAGGATGGACTAGTTGGATCTCCATGCAGTCCAAGGAACTCTCAAGAGTCTTCTCCAACACCACAGTTCAAAAGCATCAATTCTTCAGCATTCAGCTTTCTTCACAGTCCAACTCTGAATGCCCTTACTTAGTCTTTAATATAAATATTGGACCATGACTTTTTAGTATAAATGTGTTGATTACCCTTACAAGCATATTAATTAGACATACAAGAAAATTGTGATAATAAACAAGTTCTTTTTTGTTTTGTTTCTCATGGCAAATCTCTTCAAAATCCTTCAGAAGTATAATTCTTGATGAAGCAATCAAATTTTATTTTAATGTCCCCTATTACCAGGGTTTGAACTGTCTGAATATGAAGGCAGAGAATGGTCCTGACATTGGCAATCTCTCTGCTTACTGTTTTCTCTGTACAAAGAATTTCTCTCTTACCTCTTTACTTCAGCACATGTATAATTTCACATTCTATTGCCTGATTTAAGCCTCATCACTTGTGTGTGAGTGTATATGTGTGAGAGCATGAGAGTGTATGTGATGGGCCTGAGGAAAATGGAAATGCATGTTATTCCACAGATAATGTTTCTATAGGAAGAATTCATCCTGAAGGAATGGACTCAGACAGGTGATCCAGTGTGACTAGGTATAAAAAGGTAGCAATTTTGACTTTTCAAAAGGCAGGAGATCAGGGATCCACCATTCAAAAGTCTGGCTTCAAACCACTCCCCATTTCAGTAATCACAACTCACAAAATTATAAAGTACAAATGATAGATACAAATACACAATTTTCATATACATATTCCCTTCTGTGAACAAATGCAATTAAATGCTTTAGCTCTTGCTTTTTCCCTTGATTAGTCATACAGCATAAGGATATTTTGTTTTGTGTTCATCTACCAGCAGTCAAAAATTTTATTATCCCATAGGTTTTCTATGTATTTATACCACCCATACCATCATAGTCTATGTCTCTGCCGGAAACAGAAAGGCCTCCAATACTCTTCCACAGCTCTAGAGTTTCTTAGCCAGTTCTCCTTATTAGGAAAACTAAGCAGACCTTCTTGGAGGTGGCTGGAAGAGCAGAAGAATGCATTTTGAATGAACTAAGACAATTATCTCTGCTTCTTTGGGTGTCTTCTAGAACCTCTCATTTTTTCTTCCACAGATGACTAAGAGGAAAAAAAAAAGGGAAAGCCCAAAAGAAATCTCTGGTTAGCTGGAGAACACAGGAAATATGTGTCATTTCAAAATTCAGGTTTACATCAAGCCAAGGATTGGTGGTGACACATCCTAGTAACAACTCTGTTCAGACAGGCCTTCACAAGCTTGAGTGTGTTTTTTTACTGCTCCAGTGACTTCCCTTAGAGGATGCCCTTGAATTGATGAATATTATTGAAAATGAACAAAAGGTATTTATAAGCCCTAGGAAATAAAAAATACATATATATATATATATTTCTGTTGAAACTTTAAATGTTTGTAGTTCTGTTTTTAAGTAATTTTTTTTTTAGCATTAACAACTTGAGGAATTCTGTTCCTTTTATCTTAGTCAGTATTATAAGGGTACAAAATACATTGTGATGGAGGGAGAGATTGCCATTATTTGTGTGTGTTGGGGTTTGCTACCAGGGAAGACATGGTGATTAAGATATATATATATATATATATATATATATATATATATATAAAGCAGAAATATATTTAATAACAAAAATTGATTCTTTTATATGAAAATTTACAGTATATTTTTGTTACTATGTTTATTCATATATTATAAAATAGTCTGGTAGACACTTTTTTTTAATAGAGTATATGACATTTGAAACACTTCTAGTGGAAAAAATGGTATTTTTGAAATATCAGAAGTTCTACATGTGAGGATTTGATTTCGATTTAATTGTCAATGAATATTTGAAATATGAAGTTAGAGAAGAATTGGATTGCTACAAGTTATACATCAATCAAAAAGTAAAATAATGGTTATTTCTGACAATTACATTTGCTGAGAAAGATTGAGGGCAGGAGGAGAGCATCACTGACTCAGTGGATATGGTTTGAGCAGTCTCTGGAAGATAGTGAAGGATAGGAAAGCCTGGTGCATTGAAATCCTTGGGGTCGCAAACTAGTCAGGACTCAGTGACTGAACAAAATTTTAAACATACAACCAGTGATTTACACATATTGTATTACAAATATTTTAATTGCTTTAGTAATTCCCATCTCATGTTGATTGTCTATACATTGTCTTTAAAAATAATACACTTCATCTTTGCTTAAAATGAAATTTGATGATAAAATGATAAAATCTCACATATGTATAGAATTTCCATGTATGGTATTTCTCCACCAGGAGACATTTACGAAACTTAAAATTCCCAGGGTTATCCTGGAACTTAAATATACATGTGCGCATGCTAAGTAGCTTCAGTCATGTCCACCTCTTTGCGACCGTATGGACTGTAGCCACCAGGCTCCTTTATCCATGGGATTCTAAAGGCAAGAATACCAGAGTGGATGGCCATGTCCCTCTCCAGGGTATCCTCCAGAGCCGGGGATCAAATCTGTATCTCTCACTTCTTCTGCATTGGCCGACAGGTTCTTTACCACCAGCGCCACCAAGATATTAAAAATTTTAAGATAGAATTAAAAGATAACGATTTCACTGTAGGAGGGGGGTGTACTGTAGCTGTAGATAAGCCTGCAGATCTAGGCAGGGAATGGATCTAAGGACCACTGATGTCATGCAGGTGTTGATCTTATAAATGTTGTAGGGAGCTAGGGGATTTTTGCTCAGGAAGGAAATGAAATGTTATTAATCCCATATTTATCCTTTACAAACTTCATTTTAAGCAAAAGTGGCTTATATTATCTTTTTTAAAATTAACAGACAAGCTATATAACTTTTTTTTTAAAGGTATTGTTATACTGAATATAAACTTACATAAAAATTTCAGGACAGTTTTATATATTTTTTAAATCAACAGTTAAAATTGTGGCTGTAGATATCTTAAAATTTCCAAATGAAAGGTATATGTTTTATCCTTTAGTTCTTTTTGAAAGTTCATGAAATAATGTCCTTCTTAATCTATCTATTGAACATATATTAATACACTGGGAGTATATCTTTGATCTATGACTCCTTAAAAATATAATCGTACTTTATCATCTGTATGAATATTTTTATGTATGTGGGCTTGTCGATGTTTCCAAATATCTCAGTCAGTAGTCCTGCCTGTGAGTTCAACGGGAAATGGGGAAAAAATATCTAATTTTTGCTTATTACCTTAGGAAAGTTGAAAAAATGTGAACAAACTATTCTAAAATAGGCACACATTATTTTAAATGTGTATGGACTTTGGTAACATGAATATTAGTTTTACATTTGAAAAGTAATTTTTTACATGTGAACATTTATTCAAAATTTGTTGAGCACCATACTCTGGCAACTTGGCCTTCTCCATAAAGGAACAAAACAAGATTCACATTCCTGTAGAGATGGCATTCAACAATAACGTGTATTTCTCTTTGATAAAAGGAAAATAATTAGAGTAAAAAAAAGAAAGAAAAAAGTAAATGAAACAAACAAACCAAAAAAATTCAGAGAAGTTTAAGGAGAATTCAGAGAGGTCAGGGGGAGGTAAAGACTGCAACTTCAGAGTGATTAGAATAATTTTCATTAGAAAAGTTAAATATGAACAAAGATATGAGCCGATGAAGGAGTTAGCCACGGGAATATCTAGAAGTCATTCCTGGAATAGTTGATCACAGTGTTCCTGGCAGGTTCCAGAAATAACATGATGACACTAATGTGGTAATATTTTATTATTCAGTTGTATTTGACTGTACTGAGACATGGAGGAGTAGGTGAGAACTTGTATAAAACTAAGGTTGTGGCTTTTCAAGTAAGTTCAATGCAGGGAGAGAAGAGCAAGGGAACACAGGGCAGTTATAAATCATTGTCCATATAGTTCAGGCCGCATAGAAAGAGGAAAACAAGGAAGTTAAAGTAATGCATGAAAGAAAAAGTCTCATAGAATCAGTTAAGTTGGCGATCAAAGTGTAGTTGAATAAATAAAGTTTGGGCACCACAGGAGGTGGTAACATTAAATATAGGAAGTGACATTAAGAACTGAATGCATGAAACTGGAATAATGAAGTGCTGCAGTTATTAGTAATGTCAAGTTCTAGGACAATACCACCAAAAAGAAATGTAATGTGAGTCACAAATAAGACCCACGTGTGTTTATATGTCTCTACATTTTTAGTAAAGTAAGAAGAAAGGCTAAATTATTTTATTTGTTGTTACTGTTGTTTCTGACTTTTTTATTAACATATTTTAATTGAATACAGATGAAATATTATCATTACAATATATTCTTAAAATGATTAGAATGAAAAAGTAAAAAGTGACCTGTCATTCTAGGAGTTTTGGCAGTACCTGAAATAACAGGAGTAAAGAATATAATAAGATCTATCTATAATAAGAACTGACTCTTTTGAAAATACCCTGATGCTGGGAAAGATTGAAGGTGGGAGGAGCAGGGAATGACAGAGGATGATATAGTTAGATGGCATCACTGACTTGATGGACATGATTTTGAGTAAGCTCCGGGAGCTGGTGATGGGCAGGGAAGCCTGGCATGCTGCAGTCCATGGGGTCACAAAGAGTCGGACACAACTGAGCGACTAAACTGAAGATCTTTCCTGGTAAAAGGTTCAGGAAAGTCTTGGGGAATCCTTTAGTTTGGGGAAAGAGGGGAAGGGAGAGTTGACTAGCTTCAACATCAACCCAGGTTCAATCCCTGGGTTGGAAATATCCCCTGGAGATGGGAATGGCAACCTACTCCAGTATTCTTACCTGGAAAATCCCACGGATGAGAGGAGGCTGGCAGGCCCCAATCCATGGTGTTGCAAAGAATTAGACACAACTGAGCGACTAACACACAATTAATATGCAATATAATTTACCCATTAACACGTGCAATAATTTTTAATACACTCAGTGGTGCAACAATTGTTGTTGTTCAGTCACCCAGCCATGTCTGACTCTTTGTGACCCCATGGACTGCAGCACGCTAGGCCTCTCTGTCCCTTACCATCTGCTGAAGTTTGCCCAAGTTCATGTCCATTGTATCAGTGATGCCATCCAGCCATCTTATCCTCTGATGCCCTCTTCTTCTTCTGCCCTCAACCTTTCTCAGCATCAGGAACTTTTCCAGCGAATCAGCTGTCTGCATCAGATGACCAAATATGGGAGTTTCAGCTTTAGCATCAGTCCTTCCACAAGTATTCAGAGTGGATTTCCCTTAAGATTGACTGGCTTGATCTCCTTTCTGTACAAGGGACTCTCAGAAGTCATCTCTAGCAACACAGTTTGAAGGCTTCAATTCTTTGGTGCTCTGCCTTTTTTATGGTCCAGGTCTCACAACCATACGTGAGCACTGGGAAGACCATAGCCTAGATTATATGACCTCTATTGGCAGAATAATGTTTCTGCTTTTGAACACATTGTCTAAGATTGTCATAACTGTCCTGCCATGAAGCAAATGTCTTCTGATTTCATGGCTGTAATCACCATCTACAGTGATTTTAGAGCCCAAGAAGGGGAAATTTGTCACTACTTCTACATTTCCCCTTCTATTTGCTGTGAAGGAATGGGGCCAGGTGCTATTAAAAATTATTTTAATAATTTTAAAATACTAATTTTTAAAAATATTTAGTGTTAAGCCAGCTCATTTGCTCTCTTTCTTCACCCTCATCAAAAGACTCTTTGCTTTCTGCCTTTAGAGTATTATCATCCACATATCTGAGGTTGTTGATGCTTCTCACACCTATTTGATTTCAGCTTGTAACTCATCCAGCCCGGCATTTCTTATGATGTGTTCAGCACATAAATTAAACAAACAGCGTGACAGCAGACAGCCCTGTCATACTCCTTTCTCAATCTTGAACCAATCAGTTGTTCCATACAGGGTTCTAACCGTTTCTTCTGGATCCATGTACAGGGTTATTATATTACTACAGTGTAATTTTAGAATATTCTCTTCAACCCAGAAACTCTGACTCCATTAGCATTCACTCTCAAGTCTCCCTCCCATCTCTCCATTCCCAGCCATAGGCAAGCTTATCTTTCTTTCTGTGTCTGTGCATTTGCATGGTCTGAACATTTCATATGAATGGGATCATAAAATATGCAGTATTTATGCTAGCTTCTTTCACTTGGCATAATATTTTCAAGGTCCATCCACATTGTAGAATGTATCAGTAGTCCATTCCTTTTTGTTGCTAGATTTGATTACACTTACAAATATAACACGTTTTAATTGTCCACTCATAAGGTGATAGATTGAGGTTGTTTCCATTTTGGGGCTATTAAGAATCATGGGGCTATTAAGAATCATTGTGCTATGGACATGTATGCTCAAAATTTCTGTGCATATATATTTCTATTTTGGGGTGCATATAACAAGGAGTGGAACCACTGAGCTGTATGATAACTATGAAACTTTTGCAAAACTGTGAAACTTTATTTAAATATGACTGCCCCATCTTACATTCCCACCAGTAACATTTGACCACCATTAATGGAGCCTGGCATGCTACAGTCCAAGGGATTGTGAAAGAGTCCATACAACTTTGCAACTAAATGCAAAATCAAAATGGAGGCAAAGTGATGGCCAGTCTTAATTCTAGAGTGTGGTTCTCCTAGTGACCCTTGAAGTTGGGGCTGAAAATCTAGATATCCCATTATCTTAGACCCAATGCCTGGGTTTACTCTGGATCCTAATAGGGAGGGAGGGGAGTTTAAGAACAAGGGTCAGGGAACATGAGACTCTGGGGCAGTTGAATGTTACACAGTGTGAGGGCCTCCCTCACTCTCAGTGTGTTAGTGGGGGCCAGGTCAGATTCATTATAAACAAATCCTTCTCTTTTTTAACCATTTTAAAAAATTGAAAGCAAAGCAAAGCAAAGTCGCTCAGCTGTGTCTGACTCTTTGCAACCCCATGGATTGTAGCCTACCAGGTTCCTCCATCCATGGGATTCTTAAGGCAAGAATACTGAAGTGGGTTGCCATTCCCTTCTCCAGGGGATCGTCTGGATCCAGGGATCAAACCTGGGTTTCTCACATTGCAGGTGGACTCTTTACCCTCTGAGCCATCAGGGAAAAACTGAAGTTTAGTTAATTTATTGTTAACACAGTTAGTTATCTGTTTTCATTTTAGTACAGCAAAGTGATTCAGTTTTAATAAACAAACATTTCTAGCACTCACTGTGACTTTGCAAAGAGAGCTCTGGCCAGTCCTTTAGCCAGAGCTTTACAGAAGAAGCTTTACAGCCCTTACTTCTGGTTTTACAGAAGAAGAAACTGGGGTGTAAAAATGTTTTGAAAAACTTGCCCAAGATCACACTGATTGTCATCACTGATTGTATAGAATTTCATAACTATTTGTACAACCCATATCAGCACAAATACCTTAAAATTTCAGTTAAAAATTTCAAAAAGCAGAGTAGTCCTCAATAATTTCACTTTTTTGAGTTCGAGTTATTCTAACACTGATTTCTAGAGTTTTCATTGGCACTGATCTATACAGTCATCAACACAGAAACATCCCCAGAAATGTGGGAAAACATTCCATTAAGGTGTTGCTAAGTGGCATCAAATAAAAATGACTTAAATAATGGGAACTGGGTAAATTCATCATGTTCTTAGTCACAGCGAGGAACCACATTTCAAATGACTTCTTTTGGCAAGTGGTTATTAAATGTGATTTAATGGAATCTGAATGCTCTCAGTAACAGAATTAGATGATTAATACCTAAAATGAGTGTGAAAACTAGCGTTTAAATTGTGATTCACCTTTCCACAAAATGCTGTAATTAGTGTAATATCCATATCTGAAATTAATCTTTAGGCAAGTTCTTCTTTGTTGAAGGTAAACTATGTTGTTGTTCTCAATTAACAAAAATGTTCTTAATATAAAAATGTTACATGTATTATGGTCCATTTATTTGATAAACCAAAGAATATGTTTTTTATTTAAAAGGGATTTATCAAAAAGGTGTAAATAATCTAAATAACTTAAAGCATATAAATATGTACTTTGATATATCCCTGGTGGCTCAGAGGGTAAGAAGTCTGCCTGCAATGCAGGAGACCGGGGTTCAATCCCTGGGTTGGGAAGATCCCCTGGAGAAGGAAATGGCAACCCACTCCAGTATTCTTGCCTGGAAAATCCCATGGATGGAGGAGCCTGGCAGGCTATAGTCCGTGGGGTCGCAAAGACTGGAACACAACTGAGCGACTTCACGTCACTTCACTTCATAGTAGAAAACTATAAAGTTGTCACACATCAAATATGAAAGAATATTCAGTGACAAGAAAATTGTCAACAGTAGGTTATTAAGGAAAAGATAGAAGCAGATCACACAGTACCTTGATCTCATGTTTGGGGAAGTTAGATTAAGATATATAGAGGCATGTTGATGGTAACAGCCATCTTAAAAGAAGTACACATTTGTTTTCTCGGAATACTGGAAATGAAGACTTCTTAGTATTTTCTCCTTTTTTGCACATTACTAATTTCTATGTTTTCCATGATAAAATGGATAAAGAACAAATGAAATATTTTTAAAAGGTTTCTGACTCCAAATTATTTGTTTATATCTTATTATTTTCTATTTATTCATTATTTTTTAAAATGTCACATAGAGTTAATATTTAGAAGGCAGCTAGCCATCTTTTAATAGCATCTTAATCTATATCAATATATTACAAGTAAAATTAAACACAGAATTTTGGAAAACTGGAATTGACAAGATTTTTTAATTTTATTTTATAAAAATATAGAAGGTAAAATTTTATATAAGCACCTATTGAAAATTTTAAATTGATACAACAAAATGGCTTATTTTTATTGAAGATGCAGTCTGTTAATATTGATGGTACCATCGTTGTATGCAGTCATATACTTATTCCTCATGACAATGAGCGCGCTCTGACAAACTTTTGTGATCCAAGCCTGCCCCCTGGTGTCTGGTCAGTACCTGCTGCTGATAAAACCAAATGGGACTCAGGCAGTGTCCTCCTCAAAAACTGTTCAGAAGTAACCTGTAAATGAAAATATGAAAATACTGAAAGTTGGTTTTACTTCAGTGCTCCAAGCATTTCCACTAGTGACTCAAAACCACTGTGTGTGCTTAAAGGTAAGATGTAAAGTAGCTTGATATATAATGAGAGAAAAGAGCAACTGTGAAATTGAGTAAATTCTCAACACATTATTAATTTAAAAACAAATAAATAAGAATTATAGACTACAAATTTGAAGAAGAATCTTTGATAAGAAGGAATCTGATCAATTTTATTCACCAAGCTTCAGGAAAATTGTGTTCAAGCATCCATTTTAAAGGCTATTGGATCTTCCATGTCAAGTAAGCAAGTATGTATTTGAAAAAAATATCTATCAATGTATTTTTCATTTAATTTTGAAAAAAAAAAAAAAAACAATAATTAGGAGAATCCAAAGAGAAGATGTGAGATGGAGCTGTAGAGAGAGAGAGTTGCTTTGTCAGAAAGGGCTAACTGAGTCACAAACCCCTCGCTATAAGGGAAAGTCTTGTCATCTTTGCTGCCTAGTATTTTATCATTTTAGGCTTCCCAGGTGGCGCTAGTGGTAAACAGCCAGCCTACAATGCAGAAGTTGCAGGAGCCATGGGTTCCATCCCTGGGTCAGGAAGATCCCCTGAAAGAGGAAATGGCAAGCCACTCCAGCATTCTGGCTTGGAGAATTCCATGGACAGAGGAGCCTGGCAGGTTACTGTCCATGGGGCCACAAAGAGTCAGACACAACTGAGCACACATTTATTATTTTTAAGACAGGAAGGCATGTTTATTCTTCTATAAGAAGCAGTACTGACACAAACAGGAAGACTTGTAGTAAGGAGTGTGTTTATAAGGACCTTTTTTGGGTGGCTCAGAAACTAACTCAACAATAACAATACTCTAGGGCAAAAGTAAGAATAGTTAGCCTTCACTGACAACACTGTATTTCTTTTGTGTTGGCTTTGGATGTTTTTATGTTGCTCAACATGACTCACATAATTTCATCCATTTCTGAAATACTGAAACCAAAGTCTGAAATTTTACATTTGTGTTCCTTCCAAAATGGTTTAATAATTATTATTATTTGTTGTTGTTGTTTAGTTGCTAAGTCATATTTGACTCTTTGCAACCCCGTGGGTGATAGCCCACCAGGCTCCTCTGTCCATGGTATTTCCCCGGCAAGAACACCAGAGTAGGTTGCCATTTCCTTCTCCAGGGGATCTTCCTGACCCAGGAATTGAACTTGTTTTTCTCTTCCTTGGCAGGTTGATTCTTTACCACTGGCCACCTGAGAAGCCCTTATTATTATTATAATTTTTAAAATACCATTAAGAACTTGAGGTCATTTAAGAACATGTAATTTAAGCAATCATTCATTAGCTTTGGCCACTTAAACATCTACAATGAAAGACCTATGTGTTAATAATATGTCAAGAACTTGGTTACTGTGAACAGTTCTGCACTGAAGGTGATAGTACAGATATATATTAGAAACACTGATTTCAGTTCTCTAGTATGTGTACCTCGGAGAAGGCAATGGCACCCTACTCCAGTACTCTGGCCTGGAAAATCCCATGGATGGAGGAACCTGGTGGGCTGCAGTCCATGGGGTCGCTAAGAGTTGGACACAACTGAGCGACTTCACTTCCACTTCTCACTTTCATGCATTGGAGAAGGAAATGGCAACCCACTCCAGTGTTCTTGCCTGGAGAATCCCAGGGATGGGGGAGCCTTGTGGGCTGCCGTCTATGGGGTCACACAGTCGGACACGACTGAAGCGACTTAGCAGCAGCAGTATGTGTGCTTAGAAGTGAAATTGTTGCATCACATGGTATTTCTATTTTTAGTTTTTTTGAGTTCTGTCCATACTGTTTTCTATAGTGGTTCCATCAGTTTACATCCCCACTGATAATTTGCAAGTGTTCCATTTTCTTCATAGCATTGCCAATACTTGTCTTTTGTCTTTGGTGGTTGTTTTCATAATAGTTATCCCAATAGCATGACAGGAGCATGCATATGTCTAAACACACCTAATTGTATATATTAAAAACCTGCAGTGCTTGTATATAATTTATATATCAGCTCAGTAAAACCTTTCTTTAATATTTATAAAAATAAGGTTGGAAGTTCCTACCTCAGGGAATTAGAATAAATCCAGTGGAAGGTTTTAAGTTTTCACCCCACTTGACATCCCAGTCACAGGCAGCATTAGCTGTGCTATTCAAAAACACTCCATTCTTTTAAATTTGAATTTCCACCTTTTAGTTGATAGTGTCTCTGACTCAATGGACCTGAATTTGAGCGAACTGTGGGAGACTGTGGAGAACAGAGGAGGCTGGTGTGCTAGGGTCACGAAGAGTCAGAGATGACTTAGCGACTAAATAACAACCATATTTTGCTGAATTTGTCTTTGCTTCCATTTTATGTATTTGTATGTCACATTTTGTCTTACTGGTTGCTCATTTTGTATCTCATTCTCCTCCTCATCTGGACCATCAATGATTAGAATTTTGTGAGATTTGACCTCTGGTTCTGTCTCCCTCAGATTTTAAATCCTGTTCCTGGAAATCCCATTTATACATATGACTTTAATCACAAATTAAATGCTAATAGTCCTAAGTTCATTTCTACCTCTCAGATCTCTCTCTGTATACCTAACATGTTACTCCAAATGCCTGACTTCTTCACACTGACAATTAAAACACATCTTTGACCTAAAACTCTTTCATAGATTCTCGTAGCTTTATCACAAAATGATAGCACCTTTTCACGTGGACTGTGAGGCTTTGCATAATTTGTTTCTTACTGATCTCAGAAGACTTATTTTGCACCAAATACCCACTCTCACTCCTTGGGCTTCGCTAGTGCCTCAGGGATATATACAACCTACCTGCCAATGCAGGAGATATGGGTTTGATCCCTGGGTTGGAAAGATCGATCCCCTGGAGAATGAAATGGCAACCCACTAAAGTATTCTTGCCTGGAAAATCCCCTGGACAGAGGAGAGTGAAGGGCTACAGTCCATGTGATTGCAAGAGTCAGACATGCTTTAGCGACTAAACAGTAACAACCCACTCACTCTTCATTCAGCTCAAATGACCTTCCTTTCATCATGTTCCCTCCATTCAGAAGGACTTTGTTGCCTTTTCTTAGAAAACTCTTTTCTTTATACCCCATTTGCCCTTCTCCAAGATAAATTCTTACTTGTCATATAGATCTCAGTTTTATGTGATTGTTTTAGGAAAGATTTTTGGTCTGCGCTGGCAATGGAAGGAAAAGCACCTTACTAGTGAATTTTCCTACTAATTATTTTTAAGGCACTATTATCTGAACACAAAACAACCTTTTGCTTTCCGCTCAGTATAAAAACATTGACACCCTATGTATGCATACATAGTCACTAAATTGTGACCAATGTTTTGTGACTCCATTGACTTAGCCCATCAGGCTCCTCTGTCCATGGTATTCTCCTGGAAAGAATACTGGAGTGGGGTGCCATTCCCTTCTCCAGGGGACTTTTCCAACCGAGGGATTAAACCCTGGTCTCCTGCATTTCAGGTGGATTCTTTAGCAGCTGAGCCACAAGGGAAGCCCTATACTATGTATGGGTGTTAGTCACTCAGTCTGTGTTTGATTCTTTGTGATCTCATGTACTGTAGCCACCCAGGCTTCTTTGTCCATGGAATTCTCCAGGCAGGAATACTGGAGTGGGTCGTCATTCCCTTCTCCAGGGGATCTTCCCAACCCAGGGATCAAATATGGGTCTCCCAATCTGCAGGCAGATTCTTTACCATCTATTCCACCAGGGGCTCATTCCTCCTTGTTGGGCTTCCCTGGTGGCTGAGAAGGTAAAGAATCCTATGTATACTGATTAATTAATAGGTTTTTTTTAAAAATTTATATTTGAAGTGTTGCATCTCATATAAAAGTTTACAAATAATGGCTTCTATTTTCACTTTTTTTCGGTATAAAATGTTTGCTAAGTCACTTCAGTCGTGTCCAACTCTGTATGACCCCATAGACGGCAGCCCACCAGGCTCCCCCCGTCCCTGGGATTCTCCAGGCAAGAACACTGGAGTGGGCTGCCATTTCCTTCTCCAATGCATGAAAGTGAAAAGTGAAAGGGAAGTCGCTCAGTCGTGCCCGACTCTTCGCGACCCCATGGACCGCAGCCTACCAGGCTCCTCTGTCCATGGGATTTTCCAGGCAAGAGTACTGGAGTGGGGTGCCATCTCCTTGAAGTAATGCTAACTGCTAACTGCTTGTTAGCTTAGTTGGATGCCAGTGCTAAAACCTTATCTTAAACTGCAAAAAAAAAAAAAAAAAAAAAAAAAAAAAACTGATCTTAAGCTGCTATCTTACAGATATGAATGAAATTTCACCAAGCATGCATTTTGTTTTCATTTTATGCATGTTAATGAAACATGCATAGTGTGCAACGTTTAGGAATAGACATATTAAACGTGTGCTCTGTTTCTAAACATGATAAACTAAAAGCAATAAACAATCAATATAATTTTAGTTTTTTACTAATTTCATTACACTCTTTTGTTATTTATGTAGGAAAGTCATAGGGATTATAAATTCGATTAGGGTTTAAATCATATATTTTATGATAAAGGACCTTTGATTTAAAATGATCGAAGCACTGATATTATATATTTTTGCTCAAGGAAAATTATGAAAACCTCATTTTTTCTGATATTAAAAATTAGTTAATAAAGACTCATTTTCATTAATGTGAGAGGAAGAAAAATTCAGACCAGGTTATGAATTATTGGCCTTCCCTGGTGGCTCAGACGGTAAAGCGTCTGCTTGCAATGCGGGAGACCCGGGTTCGATTCCTGGGTCAGAAAGATCCCGTGGAGAAGGCAATGGCACCCCACTCCAGTACTCTTGCCTGAAAAATCCCATGGACTGAGGAGCCTGATAGGCTCCAGTCCATGGGGTCGCAGAGAGTCAGACACGACTGAGCGACTTCACTTATGAATTATTAGAAACTCTTCTTAGCTGTTATTATTGCTGCAATTTTATATTTGTGTATGTCATTGTCAGATTGGTGTCTCTATTAATTTGTAAACACCATGATGGGTAAAGCTATTTTCTTTTCACTTACCAAACTGCCCTAGCACCAAAGTACTTAACACTTAGATATTTATTGAGTGAAATATAGTACGATTCAGTTTTGTTCATCAGAAGTGGATTTTGGTGTATATATATATTTATAGTCAACAACCTTGACACTGATACTCAAGTTCTATTAAAAGAGTCATTAATGAGAATTCAGATTCTCATGAGCTTCAGGCCAATGGACTATTCATACCTCTCATGACTGACAAAAGTGCTTGGTTCATAGGATAAGTTCTATAAGCTGCTAATAATTAACAAAAGAAGATAGTGATCACAGAGGACGTGGACTATTAAATCTATCTTATTCTATAGAAATGTTTCTGCTTTAGAGAATGCAATAGGTTAAATAAGTAAGTATGGCTGTCTCAGGGCTTCCCAGGTGGTGCTAGTGGTAAAGAACTCACCTGCCCATGCAGGAGACATAAGAGACATGGGTTTGATCCCTGGGTTGGGAGGATCCCCTGGAGGAGGGCATGGCAACCCACTCTAGTATTCTTGCCTGGAGAATCCCATGGCCAGAGGCACTTGGAAGGCTGCAGTCCATTGGGTGGCAAAGAGTTGGACAGGAATGAAGCGACTTAGCATGCACACACACACGGCTATCTCAAGAGCAAAAGGGAAAAGCAGCTGCTGGTGAAGAGGTCGAGAAATTGGAATGCTGTGCATTTCTGTTGGTGACATAAAATGGTGCAGTCACTGTGGAAAGCAGTATGCTGGAACCTCAATAAATTAAATATAAAACTACCATATGATACAGCAATTCCACTTCTTGATAAATCCCCAAAGAATTAAAAGCAGAGACTAAAACAGTTATTTTTCCACCAGCATTCCCAAGCAGCCAAAAGAGTAACAGCCTGAATGTGCACTGACAAATGCATAAACAAATGAAATGTAATATATACATACAGTGTAATATTATTTAGCCTGAAAATGAAACCCTTTAAGACATTATGAACCTTGACGACATTATGCTAAGCAAACTAAGCTATGATTATTGCTAAATGCTACTGCTGCTAAGTCACTTCAGTCGTGTCCGACTCTGTGCCACCCCATAGATGGCAGCCCACCAGGTTCCCCCGTCCCTGGGATTCTCCAGGCAAGAACACTGGAGTGGGTTGCCATTTCCTTCTCCGATGCATGAAAGTGAAAAGTGAAAGTGAAGTGACTCAGTCATGTCCGACTCTTCGCGACCCCAGGGACTGTAGCCTTCCAGACTCTTCCATCCATGGGATTTTCCAGGCAAAAGTATTGGAGTGGGGTGCCATTGCCTTCTCCGATTGCTGAATGGTATCATCCTAATTCATTCCTTCAATGTACATAAATGATCATTCAACTATTATAACCTTCTTTCATTCAGTGTATCCATTTATTTATCACATTGTGCACTTTTAGATTTATGTCTTACTCAAAAGAATCCATAATAAGATACCATGAATTTTCCCAGATTTGGCCATAAAAACTGGGTTCTGTGTCTTTTTGACATGTTCCCACATTCATTGAGTGCTTCATTATTTTCATATCAAACAAGATGCTCCTTCTTAAATTTTTTCTGACCTAATCTCAGGACCAATATGTTTGTGTGTGTGTGTGTGTGTGTGTGTGTGTTTTTCAAGAAGCTCTGGTTGCTTTCAATGAGGATTAGTATACATTAGAAAGCAAGATCATGGGTCTAGGTTTATTTGTTGCCACTAGAGTATATAGGAGAAGACTTTTATGTTCCCTTGGATTGCAAGGAGATCAAACCAGTCAATCCTAAAGGAAATCAACCCTGAATATTCATTGGAAGGACTGATACTGAAGCTGAAACCAATACTCTGGCTACCTGATGTGAAGAGCTAACTCATTGGCAAGGACCTTGATGCTGGAAAAGGTTGAAGGCAAAAGGAGAAGGTGGCAGATGATGAGATCTTTAGATGGCATCACTGACTCAATGGACATGAATTTGAGCAAGCTCTGGAAGATGGTAAAAGACAGGGAAACCTGGCATACTGCAGTCCATGGGGTTGCAAAGAGTAAGACATGGCGTAGTGATTTAATAGCAACAACAACTTGATCATTACTGCTCCGGGCCCTCGTAGTGAGCAGAGCTAGAAAAATCTATACACACACACACACTTTTACATCTTTATTTCTGTGTCTGTCTTAGTTTTTATTTCTATATTGAAAACTGTGAATACATACCAATGTTTCCAATTAGCCTCCAGCACAGTGCTCCCCCTTTCTTAAGGGGGACCTGACCTTACTTTTTCCATTTTTTTTCAAAGTTTGCTCTAGGCTTTGTACCCATTCTAGGCAGTTAAAAAGTAAAAGACTATTTGAAAACACTTGAAGATTTTTTTTTTTTTTTGATTTTATTTTATTTTTTATTTTTTTTCTTTAATTTTATTTTTCTAATTTTAAAATCTTTAATTCTTACATGTGTTCCCAAACATGAACACATGTAAGAATTAAAGATTTTAAGATTTTAATGAAGGTATCATTTCAGCCCACAATTCTTGATGCACATGACTGTGCCTAATTGCGAGGGAGAATGGGAAATGTAGACTAGGTACATTTCCTTCGGTTGTGAGAAGCCTAGCTCCCATTCTCTTCGATGTACCTATTGCTCAGACTTCCTGTGTGTACCTAAGGTCTTGACCCTTCTGAACACTTTTCACTCACTTTTGGGTTCTCCTGTCAATCCAGGCTCTCAACTTGGAGTACCTGACAGGTTTTTTGGCTCAGTTATTCAGAAAGGAAGAAAGAAAAGAGGGAATGAAAGAGGAATCAAGGGAGAAATAGAGAGGGGTGAAGAAGGAGTAAAAGGAAGTAGGAGAGAAGAAACAGGACTTTATTAAGATTGTAGAATGATGTAGTGGAATTTGAATACAGGCATGTCTCACTCCAAAAGCCAGGCTCATTCTTCTACTTAGTGATATACCCTTATGCGGGATCTGAGTGTGTGTGTGTGCGTGTGTGTGTATGGTTAACTTACCAATAAAATAAGCTATTCATTTCAATATAAGACAATATTATAAATAATTCTAAAGATGCTTATTGACTGATGCAATATCTTCTAATTAAGATATTTTCTCAAAGGGCTGAATTTGAAGACTGAGGATGATGATATAGTGGAAAAAAAAATCACTAATAGCTATTGAATCTGGTTCCTACCCTTGATTCTATTACTTGTATACCAGCTGTATGACTTTTAGCATGCCAAAAAATCTTTGTGGCTGTGAGGTTTTGTTCACCCTTTAAAAGAAACCTAGAGATGACCTCTTGTGTCTCATACACTTGAAAATGTTACACAATCTCTTATCTATGTTTTGCAGCATTTAAGAGGGGCTATTTCCATGGATGTAACTCAGTATTTGGCACCTCTGATCTGAAATGTAGCAACAAAAATATGTGAACTTGTGCAACAAAAGTAAAGAACTGACAGGAAAAAATATATAGCTTAAATTGAGAACATTGAAAATGAGTAGAGTTACCACATATAAAATCTTAATACATTTCAATAGCATTCCTACACTTAAAAATTAGAAAATAACACTAAAGCAATGGGCTGAGCTTTCTGAATTACTGGAGGAATTTTATATCTCCTCTACATGATATATTTGTCTTAATTTAGATCCTTCACAGCACAATAGGCAAGAAATTGTTTAAAATAATTAAAAGTATGTTTCTACAAATTGTAATAAAAATTTTTAGAAATCTATTGCATAACCTTATAAATGTTCTAATTGCTAAAATTACTTTAAAAACTCTATTAAAAATAACATTTTATGTAAAATTTAAAAAGCCTAATTAATGAAATGTTTAAATTATGCTTTTCTGAAACTGGAAACTCAACAAACCCTGGTCTTATAGATATGTCAAAGAGCTTTATGGACAAATACATGTCAATCATCACTTGTTTCCTCCTCCACTTTTTCTGTTTCTTCTTGCAAATAAATGCTTTTCTCTAAAATGTTATAAAATAAGAAACTTTGATTTTTGATGATTTTTCTGCTTGAGAGATTCATTCTGATAGATGATACCAATGGGAATTTTTAGTATTTATAGACATTACAAATGTGTAATTATTGTATTTTGCTCATTATTAATAATAAACAGATCATAATGGTACACACATCTCAGGCTGCTTTCAATTGTTTTCATCCCAAGCTTCCTTTTAGACTGGGAATGCAGCTCATTCAAGTGACCTGGACCACTGATGGATAGCCACACTTTTTCTTCAGCATCCATGCCAATTCCTATATCTGGTCACCTTGAGCGGTGGAACAGCTTCACAGATTTGTATCTTAAAATTTATTTTTACTTGCATTATATATATATTTCCATAAACTTCAATACTATTTTTGGTACTTGGCCAGTGAATATCTTTTTAGGTAACCCATTGCCTAATAAACAAATAGTTTATAGTATTTGTTACTATACCATTGTACCCTATTTAGAGTAGATTTCATCATTCAGTGTCTGATATCCTGAATGACAGCACTTGATTTCTGGGTTTATAACAGGTGATAAAATTATTTTTCCCCTTATTGAAATGAAAAAGTTATTGATGAATCTACAACTAGCTGCATCTTCTGCTTTCTGAGGAGTTATGTGACACAAATAGTTATTTACTAGCTTCATGAAAGGCTTCACCAGCAGTGCTAATGCTAAAGAATCTGCCTGCCAATGCAGGAGATGCAGGTTTGATCCCTGGGCCAGGAAGATCCCCTGGAGGAGAAAATGGCAATCCACTCTAGCATTCTTGCCTGGGAAATGGCATCTGACATGATTTTGCACACAAGCACACACACAGCTCATGGAAAGCTTATATAAGCACCATCCAAAAGACATCCTCACTAGTTAAATATACTAGAACATACACAGGTGGCCCTAATGGTAAAGAACTCACCTACCAATACAGGAGATATAAGATTAGTGGGTTCCATCCCTGGGTCAGGAAGATCCCTGGAGAAGGGTATGGCAACTCATTCTAGTATTCTTGCCTGGAGAATCCCATGGACAGAGGAATCTGGCAGGCTACAGTCCAAAGGGTCACAAAGAGTCAGACACCACTGAAGCAACTTAGTACACACAGTGGTGCTAATGGTAAAGAAACAGCCTGCCAATGCAGGAAAGTAAGAAACGTGAGTTCAAGCCCTGGGTCAGGAAGCCCTGGAGAAGAGCACAGCAATACACCAGAGTGTATGTTCTTGATCAGAGAATCCCTTGGACAGAGGCGCCTTGTGAGCTACAGTCCATAGGTTTGCAAAGAGTTGGACACAATTGAAGTGACTTAGCATGCATGCACACATACTTCTTTGAACTTACATAAGCTAGCTGACTAGAAAAAATTTGCTTCAAAGGTAACAAGGTGACAAAAGACATCCTTGCCCTCTGTTGTTAAAATGCAAATAGGAGAAGGAGTACGTCAAGGCTGTATATTGTCACCCTGCTTATTAAACTTCTATGCAGAGTACATCACGAGAAACACTGAACTGGAAGAAACACAAGCTGGAATCAAGATTGCCAGGAGAAATATCAATAACCTCAGATATGCAGATGACATCACCTTTATGGCAGAAAGTGAAGAGGAGCTAAAAAGCCTCTTGATGAAAGTAAAAGAGGAGAGTGAAAAAGTTGGCTTCAAGCTCAACATTCAGAAAACGAAGATCATGGCATCCGGTCCCATCACTTCATGGGAGATAGATGGGGAAACAGTGGAAACAGTGTCAGACCTTATTTTGGGGGCTCCAAAATCACTGCAGATGGTGACTGCAGCCATGAAATTAAAAGGCGCTTACTCCTTGGAAGAAAAGTTATGACCAACCTAGATAGCATATTCAAAACCAGAGACATTGCTTTGCTGATTAAGGTCTGTCTAGTCAAGGCTATGGTTTTTCCAGTAGTCATGTATGGATGTGAGAGTTGGACTGTGAGGAAGTCTGAGTGCTGAAGAATTGATGCTTTTGAACTGTGGTGTTGGAGAAGACTCTTGAGAGTCCCTTGGACTGGAAGGAGATGCAACCAGTCCATTCTGAAGGAGATCAGCTGTGGGATTTCTTTGGAAGGAATGATGCTAAAGCTGAAACTCCAGTCCTTTGGCCACCTCATACGAAGAGTTGACTCATTGGAAAAGACTCTGATGCTGGGAGGGATTGGGGGCAGGAGGAGAAGGGGAGGACAGAGGATGGGATGGCTGGATGGTATCACCAACTTGATGGACATGAGTTTGAGTGAAATCCGAGAGTTGGTGATGGACAGGGAGGCCTGGCGTGCTGCGATTCATGAGGTCGCAAAGAGTCGGACATGACTGAACTGAACTGAACTGAACTGGACTGGACTGAGGAGAAAACTAGCGATTTAAACAGTGATCCTCAACTTTTTGGCATCAGGGGCTGGTTTCATGGAAGACAATTTTTCCCTGGATAGGGAGAGGAAGGTAGTCTTGAGATGACTCAAGTGCATTACATCTATTGTGCACTTTATTTCTATTATTATTATTTATTGTGATATCTAATGAAATAATTATACAGCTCACCATTATGCAGAATCAGTAGAAGCCCTGAGCTTGTTTTCCTGATCTCAGGCAGTAATGAGAGTGATGGGGAGTGGCTGCAAATAAAGATGAAACTTTGTTGGCTTACCTGCCACTCATTTCCTGCCATGTGGCCCACTCCCCGATAAATCATTGACTGTTACCAGCCCAAGGCCCAGGGACCCCTGATTTAAATCATTAGGATCTGTGTGAGGGAGAGCAAACACCCCTCCACAGATTACACCCTTTTCCTTCTTCTTCCTTCTCTATTTCACTTCCCTCTCCCTTAAGTATAGTGACAGTTCTAAATGGATTTTGCCCTGAAACAATTACCCCTTGAATTTCTACCCAGGGGAGAAGATAAAAGAATTCTCAAGGTTGATGCCACCTTTCCATCTTTTCAGTTTCTCAGGCACACATGGGAACCCACTCAACTTGCTCTTTCTGAAGAGCTGTAAATGAGAAGTGTTAGTGGAAGCAACTATTTTTGTAGTTCTGACCATTTCACTACTGCTTTGTTTTTGAAACTCTTCGTGAAATTACACAAAAGACTCCAGGAAAGTGAAAAGACCATAGGAAAAGAGAGGTTTGTGTAAAATATCATAAAACACCACAGAATTCATTTTGGCCTTTACATTGGTATTCAGTTCAGTTCAGTCACTCAGTCGTGTCTGACTCTTTGCGACCCCATGAACTGCAGCACTCTAGGCCTCCCTATTCATCACCATTGTCTCTATATATATTCCAAACACTCCACTTTTAAAATGGAATCTGACAATATCTGAGCCACCTCTTGAACAAGCTGATATATTTTCTGTTAGTTCTACTTACATGATTGGCATTGTTGATGCTATTTTTAGATACCATACTACACATCCAAAAAATCCAAATTATATACATTTTTAACTCCTCAGAATATTTTTAACAGAAACTTGACATGAAGAGTGCTATTAGTGCTCCATATTTGACAAAATAGTTTGCAGTAACTTAATGAAAAGTAGACCAGTGAGGGATTTATAACACATTTTCCTTTTCTTTTGAAGCCTTCTTAATATGTCACAGCCATATTTCTACCCTTGAAGACTAATCCTCAGAATTCCATTGTGTGACTCCTTGCAATGAAATTACAATCCCAGAATCCTCACATATTCTTACTCTTTTTTTGAATCTTTAAGTGACCAAGAAGAGTGCTTATAAATGACTTCCTCTTCTGAGCAGAAGAGGTAAATTTGGGTGATGTTGTTTTTGAAATGCGGACGTTGATTTCACAACTCAAGTGTCACATGCAGGGAGCAGAGTATGAATATTTATTTGTCTTCCTCTGCTCAGCCAGCCGTGCTGACAGCCCTCTCATCTGAAGTTACCAGAGCCAACACCTAGGTGGATTCCTAGACGGACATAGTTGGCAATGACATTGTTCAGACACTGACACGTAACACGAGTGTTACAACAGCAGAAGCACTTCAGCTCATGATGGTGTTACCTTCAAATTTTTCCTGGAAATAATAATAATTTTAAAAAATCAATTTTGCTCTAATAAGCACTTTGTATTTTCTACTTAGCTCGTGAAACTCAAAATTGCTTGATTTGCTTAATATTTTAATTTATACTAATAGTAGGATGATAAATAGACTAATTTTTGTCACCATAGCATATGGTAACTGTTGAGGTTGTTTCATGTGTGTGTTCTTAATTTTCTTAACGAACCCCTATGCCTCATGGGAGTAAATTGACTATTATTTATATTGCTTTGATATACCCAAGGGCTAAAATGTGACTCATCTTGTAAGAACTTTCTGTTTTTGCTTTTTTTTTTTAATAGAAAATAAAAGCAGTGGGGTATAGTGGCAGTCATCCAATTTAAAATAGGATTAATGTTTAAGTGAAAGAGCAGGGAGACATATGCTCCAAGGAATGGGGCCGTATCAATGAATTGGTTAGTTGGGCTGATGTAACAAACTGCCACTGTGACAAACCACTACGACTATCAACTATGGCAAGCCTAGACAGCATATTAAAAAGCAAAGATCATCCCTTCGCTGACAAAGGCCCATATAGTCAAAGCTATGCTCTTCCCAGTAGTCATGTATGGATGACCATAAAGAAAGCTAAGCACTGAAAAATTGATGCTTTTAAGCTGTGATACTGGAGAAGATTCTTGAGAGTCCGTTGGACAACAAAGAGATCAAGCCAGTCAATCATAAAGGAAATCAGTCCTGAATATTCATTGGAAAGACTGATGCTGAAGCTGAAGCTCCAATACTTTGGCCACCTGATGCGAAGAGCTGACTCATTGGAAAACACCTTGATGCTGAGAAAGACTGAAGGCAGGAGGAGAAGAGGGCAGCAGAGAATGAGATGGTTGGATGGCCTCATTGACTCAATGGCCATGAACTTGAGCAAACTCCAGGAGATAGTGATGGACAGGGAGGACTGGTGTGCTACAGTCCTTGAGGTTGCAAAGAATCGGACACGATTTAGTAACTGGATGGCTTCGCATGTGGTTCAAATGGTAAAGAATCTGCCTGCAATGCAAGAAACCCAAGTTCGATCCCTGTGTCAGGAAGACTCCCTGGGGAAGGGAATGGCAATCCACTCCAGTGTTTTTGCCTGGAGAATTCCATGGACTGAGGAGCCTGGCAGGCTGCAGTCCATGGGATAGCAAAATGTCAGACATGACTGAGAGACTAACATTTACTAGCAACTGAACAGGAACAGAAAACTACCACAGACTGGGTAGCTTGTAAACAACAGAAACTTATTTATCACAGTTTTGGAGGATAGGCAGTCTAAGATCAAAAGACAAGCATGGTTGTATTCTGGTGAGAATTCTTTCCCTGGTTCCTGTAAGCAGTGCCTTCTTACTGGGCTTTCTGATGGTCCAGGGGGCTAGAGATCTGGAGCCTCTATTATAAGACATTAATCCATTCATAAGGGCAGAATCTCCAAAGGCCCATCTCTTAATACTGTAATATTGAGCACTGGGATTTCAACACACACATTTTAGAAGGGACATGACACTCAGGGGATAGTAGTCAATATGCCAATATTTAAGAAACTCTACTTTCCATAACACTAAGTGAATGTTTCCCTGGCTGAACAATGCACAATATATCATACAAAGGTAAACAAAAAATTCCCTATGTCTGTGTGAATCCTAAAGCTACATATTTTTCTTGAGGAAATATAGCTACTGACCAGATCAATGGGAACAATTTTCTTAGACATTTCCTGATAATATCTGAGACCCTCCAGAAGAGTTGAGTATGCCCAGGTTTATTGGGGGATTTCAAAGGATCTGTTCACCAGGAAGAAGAAGATGGCTAAGCATGCCAACAGAAACAAATAGGTCATCTGAGTGGTTACCACTCACAACCAAATAAATCATGGCCAGGCTAAGTGGCCTTAGATTTTCTTTGCTGAAAATCACATTAGGAAATTCTTTCTTTAGTGCATCTAAAGACTGTGGGACTTAGGGTATTATAACCTATCTTAAAAATGTGCTGGGTGTGTCATTGACAGTTTGCCATTTGAATGTGTCAAAATAATATATTTTCTTTATTTCTAGATCTGAATTTAATTTCTGACTTGAGGGCTCTGCTTGCCTAAAGTGAACCCTGTGAACTAGTTCAGGAGGTTCTTCCATTTATCTTTTTCTGATAACTCTTAGATCAGATCAGAATCGATGATCAGTGGCAGCCTGGCTCACAACTCCACATCAGTAGGTCTATCTCCTCTTCTCAGTCCTATCCTGGCTCTCAAGGTTCAAATCTGCACCCACAAAACAGGACAAATTTTCTAGGTGGTAGTTCACCATTTGCTGGTGGGAAGAGAGCACAGTTCACTCCTTCTTCTCTTCCTTTCCTTTTTGGCAAGAACAGCAATTGGAACTAGCTTGATTCCCAGGCAACTCCTTGGCATTGCCTCTGAGGCTCCCAGCTCTTTGTAGAAGTTTTAATTGCATCATAAACAACCTTATATTCTTATTGACTTAACATAACATTTATTTTCTTCTGAAGGTGCAGGGTCAGTTGGAGCAGCCCAACCCAGAAGTATGATGAGTTCAAGTATGCTGCAAGGGCAGCAGGCTCAGCAACTAATTGGGTTCTGCTCTTCTCATAGTGGATAGCAGAAATCCAGGAAGAGAATGAAAAATATGTAACAGCCCATTATCACTGTTTTTTGTATTCCATTCAACAATGCAATCATATGGCCAAGCACAGCTTAAATAGGATGGTGAATTACCCTCTATCCCCAGTGAAATATCACAAAGGTGGGAGGTGAAAAGTTAGACAAATACTACAATAAAAGGGTCATATTTAGTCAATCTGTTTTCTGCTCACTTTACTTTCAACTTGGGATCAACATGTACACACTGCTATATTTAAAATGGATAATCAACAAGGCCCTAACATATAGCACAGGGAACTCTGCTCAATGTTATGTGGCAGCCAGAATGGGAGGGGAGTTTGGAGGAGAATGGATATATGTAGGGGCTTACCTAGTGGCTCAGTTGGTAAAGATTCTACCTGTAAAGCAGGAGACCTGGGTCGGGAAGATCCCTGTAGAAGGAAATGGTAACCCACTCCAGTACTCTTCCCTGGAGAATTCCATGTACAGAGGAGCTGGGCAGAATCATCCTGATGTTCAAGCTGCATTTAGAAAAGGCAGGGGAACCAGAGATCAAATTGCCAACATCCACTGCATCAGAGAAAAAGCAAGAGAGTTCCAGAAAGAATATCTACTTCTGTTTTATTGACTATACCAAAGTCCTTGTGTGGATACAACAAACTATAGAAAATTCTTCAAGAGATGGGAATACCAGACCACCTGATCTGCCTCCTGAGAAATCTGAACGCAGGTCAAGAAGCAAGTTAGAACTGGACATGTAACAGTGGACTGGTTCCAAATTGGGAAAGGAGTACGTCAAGGCTGTATATTGTCACTCTGCTTATTTAACTTATATGCATCATTTGAAATGCCTGGCTGGATGAAGCACAAGCTGGAATCAAGATTGCTGGGAGAAATATCAATAACCTCAGATAGGCAGATGACACCACCCTTATGGCAGAAAGCGAAGAAGTAAAGAGTGAAAGAGAAGAGTGAAAAAGCTGGCTTAAAACTGAACATTCAAAAAACTAAGACGAAGGCATCCAGTCCCATCCCTTCATGGCAAATAGATGGGAAACAGTGAGAGGTTTTATTTTCTTGGGCTCCAAAATCACTGCAGATAGTGACTGTAGCCATGAAATTAAAAGATATTTGCTCCTTGGAAGAAAAGTTATGACCAATCTAAACATCATATTAAAAAGCAGAAACATTACTTTTCCAGCAAATTTCTGTCTACTCAAAGCTATGGTTTTACCAGTAGTCGTGTATGGATGTGAGAGTTGACAATAAAGAAAACTGAATTGGAAGAATTGATGCCTTTGAACTGTGGTGTTGGAGAAGGCTCTTGAGAATCCCTTGGACTGAGAAGAGATCAAACCAGTCAATCCTAAAGGAAAACAGTACTGAATATTCATTGGAAGACCTGATGCTGAAACTGAAGCTCCAATACTTTGGCCACCTGGTGTGACGAAGCAACTCCTTGGAAAAGACACTGATGCTGGGGAAGATCGAAGGCAGGAAGAGAAGGGGATGACAGAGGATGAGATAGTTTGATGGCATCACTAACTCGAGGGACATGAGTCTGAGCAAGCTCTGGGAGTTGGTGATGGACCGGGAAGTCTGACCTGTTACAGTCCATGAGGTTACAGAGTCAGGCAGGACTGAGCAACTGAAGTGAACAGATATATGTTAAAGGGCTGAGTCCCTTTCCCGTCCACCTGAAACTACTACAACGTTGTTAACTGGCTCTTCTCCAATATTAAATGAAAAGGTAAAACAATCCAGTTTGGAAGTTAAAACACAAGGGTCAAAGATGATAGATTAAAATATCTTCTTTTCTTACATATCAGACTTATTCATGGCTATCTCAAGCAAAATTGTACTTTAAAACACCTAACTCCGTGAATAATATGACCCTACCCAGAAATTCAGAGCCAGCAATTGCGACCTTTTTGTAACGAGAAAGAAGATACTAGACAAGTATTGCTAAAACACGGGGAACACAGAATAGGGTGATTCATGCTTACAATTTCTGATTTCTGATCTCACTACCAGACAGTTTGAGTCCCATTTCTCCTTGGGAAAGAAGAGTGAGCAGTTAAGAAAAACGCATATTTACTTGAACTAGAGAACAAATTGCCAACATCCACTGGATCATGGAAAAAGCAAGAGAGTTCCAGAAAAACATCTATCTCTGCTTTATTGACTATGCCAAAGCCTTTGACTGTGTGGATCACAATAAACTGTGGAAAATTCTGAAAGAGATGGGAATACCAGACCACCTAACCTGCCTCTTGAGAAATCTGTATGCAGGCCAGGAAGCAACAGTTAGAACTGGACATGGAACAACAGACTGATTCCAAATAGGAAAAGGAGTACGTCAAGGCTATATATTGTCACCCTGCTTATTTAACTTCTATGCAGAGTACATCATGAGAAACGCTGCGCTGGAAGAAACACAAGCTGGAATCAAGATTGCCAGGAGAAATATCAATAACCTCAGATATACAGATGACACCATCCTTATGGCAGAAAGTGAAGAGGAACTAAAAAGCCACTTGATGAAAGTGAAAGAGGAGAGCGAAAAAGTTGGCTTAAAGCTCAACATTCAGAAAACGAAGATCATGGCATCCGGTCCCATCACTTCATGGGAGATAGATGGGGAAACAGTGGAAACAGTGTCAGACTTTATTTTGGGGGGGCTCCAAAATCACTGCAGATGGTGACTGCAGCCATGAAATTAAAAGACGCTTACTCCTTGGAAGAAAAGTTATGACCAACCTAGATAGCATATTCAAAAGCAGAGACATTACTTTGCTGACTAAGGTCCGTCTAGTCAAGGCTATGCTTTTTCCAGTAGTCGTGTATGGATGTGAGAGTTGGACTATGAAGAAGACTGAGCACTGAAGAATTGATGCTTTTGAACTGTGGTGTTGGAGAAGACTCTTGAGAGTCCCTTGGACTGCAAGGAGATCCAACCAGTCCATTCTGAAGGAGATCAACCCTGGGATTTCTTTGGAAGGAATGATGCTTAAGCTGAAACTCCAGTCCTTTGGCCACCTCATATGAAGAGTTGACTCATTGGAGAAGACTTTGATGCTGGGAGGGATAGGGGGCAAAAGGAGAAGGGGACGACAGAGGATGAGATGGCTGGATGGCATCACCGACTGGATGGACATGAGTTTGAGTGAACTCCGGGAGTTGGTGATGGAAGGGAGGCCTGGTGTGCTGTGATTCTTGGGGTCACAAAGAGTCGGACACGATTGAGTGACTGAACTGAAGTGAACTGAACTGAACTGATACTTTTCTTCCCTGGAGACTATAAAAGTTTTCCCCACTTTAGAATTAAGTGTGGGGGATACATATTCTGTTCTAACATAGCTCTCTTCTCAATCCCATAGTGGTTCCCTTCCTGCTTCCTTGGATGCAAGTTTTTCCAAGTTGCCTTGGAGATCCTCTATTACCTCCACTAACTTTGTGTCCTCCTTGTAAAGCTCTCTCTTCTCTTGATTCACCATCAAAAATTAGATGGAGAAGATTCTCCACCACAAGTGAACCAGGTTGGGAGGAAAGGAATAATTGTTCCTTTCTTGGGTTAGACATTTTTATTAGGTGGTTGATCCAAACAGTCCCAAAGTGGGTGTGAGCCATAATGATATCTAATATCCTTCAGACAACAGGATACATGTGTGTGTGTGTGTGTGTGTGTGTATTCTCTTTGCTGCTGTGGAGTTTATTTCTGAGTTGGAGAAAAAAAAAGTGGTACTTTTTTAAAAATATATTTATTTTAATTGGAGGCTAATTACTTTACAATATTGTAGTGGTTTGTGCCATACATTGACATGAATCAGCCATGGGTATACATGTGTCCACCATCCTGAAACCCCCTCCCCCGCCCCCCCCCCCCCATCCCATCCCTCAGGGTCATCCCAGTGCACCAGCCCTGAGCACCCTGTCTTATGCATCAAACCTGGACTTCACATATGGTAATATACATGGTACAATGCTATTCTCTCAAATCATCCCACCCTTGCCTTCTTCCACAGAGTCCAAAAGTTTGTTCTTTACATCTGTGTCTCTTCTGCTATCTCTCATATAGGGTCATTGTTACCATCTTTCTAAATTCCATATATTAATGCAATTCTGACTTACTTCACTCTGTATAATAGGCTCCAGTTTTATCCACCTCATTAGAACTGAATCAAATGCATTCTTTTTAATAGCTGAGTAATATTCCATTGTGTATATATACCCAGCTTTCTTATCCATTCATCTGCTGATGGGAAAAATGGGCCAAAGAACTAAATAGATATTTCTCCAAAGAAGACATACAGATGGCTAACAAACACATGACAAGATGCTCAATGTCACTCATTTATCAGAGAAATACAACTCAAAACCACAATAAAATACCATCTCACGACGGTCAGAATGGCTGCTATCAAAAAGTCTACAGACAACAAATGCTGGAGAGGGTGTGGAGAAAAGGGAACCCTGTTGATGGGAATGCAAAGTAGTGTAGTCACAATGCAGAGCAGTGCGGAGGTTCCTTAAAAAACTGGAAGTAGAACTGCCGTATGACCCAGCAGTCCCACTGCTGGGGATACACACCGAGGAAACCAGAATTGAAGGAGGCACTGGCACCCACTCCAGTACTCTTGCCTGGAAAATCCCATGGACAGAGGAGCTTGGAAGGCTGCAGTCCAAGGAGTCGCTGAGGGTCGGACACAACTGAGCGACTTCACTTTCACTTTCATGCAATGGAGAAGGAAATGGCAACCCACTCCAGTGTTCTTGCCTGGAGAATCCCAGGGACAGGGGAGCCTAGTGGGCTGCCGTCCCTGGGGTCACACAGAGTCAGACACGACTGAAGCGACTTAGCAGCAGCAGCAGCATATACTCCAGTGTTCATTGCAGCACTGTTTACAATAGAAAGGACATGCATGGAAGCAACCTAAAAAGTGGTTCTTATTTCTTTTCATTCTTAATTCTCTGATTTGCCCAGTGTTACTCATCTCCTCCGGAAAAGAGAGAATACACATCATGTCTATTCATACCACCATGCAGAATCGGATAGCTCATCATCAGATTGTTTTATTTTCCTTTTAGACTCTAATATCTGGCAGCTATATTTCAGGGCTTCCCAGATGGTACTAGTGGCAAAGAGCCTACCTGCAAATGCAGGAGACATAAGAACTGTGAGTTTTATTCCTGGGTTGGGAAGATCCCCTGAAGGAGGGCATGGCAACCTACTCCAGTATTCTTGCCTGCAGAATTCCATGGACAGAGGAGAGTGACTGTCTACAGTCCATAGGCTTGCAAAGAGTTGGACATGACTGAAGTGACTTACCCCACATGCAGCTCTGATTTTAGGACAATAGCCATAATTTCTTTGTTGCCAACATAGTGAAAGAGTAGGAATAGAATACAGGAAAATAGGTAGAAATTAATTTTTCATAAACATAGCTCTTATGATCCTGCCATACAAAAACCATACATGCTTATTTATTTATTCTTTAATTTGGCAAATATTCCTTGATAATTCCATATTTCTAGTACTCTTGTAAAGACAATATTCCATAAAGATTTAGATAAGAATATACCTAATCAAAAGTCCGTTATACACAGCTGCGTCTTTTTTCCTGTCTTGCATACAGGGTCGTCATTGCCATCTTTCTAAATTCCATATATATGTGTTAGTATACTGTATTGGTGTTTTTCTTTCTGGCTTACTTCACTCTGTATAATCGGCTCCAGTTTCATCCATCTCATCAGAACTGATTCAAATGAATTCTTTTTAACGGCTGAGTAATACTCCATCGTGTATATTTGGACTCAGAGGGAGAGGGAGAGGGTGGGATGATATGGGAGAATGGCATTCTATCATGTATACTATCATGTAAGAATTGAATCGCTAGTCTATGTCTGATGCAGGATACAGCATGCTTGGGGCTGGTGCATGGGGATGACCCACAGAGATGTTATGGGGAGGGAGGTGGGAGGGGGGTTCATGTTTGGGAACACATGTAAGAATTAAAGATTTTAAAATTAAAAAAATAAAAAATAAAGAATATACCTAATCATTATCTACTTATAATTTATTGGGCTATTAATTTTAACTGTTTTTCTCATGCTGTCAATTAGATATTTTCAATAAATGAATGGAAGATGTGTTTAACTGAGAATAGCAGGTTTTTCCTAACTGCTGGATATTTCAAACTAAAAGCAAATTCCTATTAAGATAACACAGAATCCTTATCTTTGGTGTACTCAAAGGTCTACTGTAATTAAAACATCATCATCATCAACAAAAATAAAATAGTACAAGATATGCAAGCATCATTGTTCTACTCTATTTGAACTAATGAATATATAACATACAAGCAATCTATTTGTGTAGGGTATCAGTATTTTAACATTTTCTAATTTATTACCAAGTAATTCTATATAATTTTGAAATGCTGTTTTATCCTAAAGTTTTCTAATGGTTCAGCTTTGTCTTCCATAGGTGCATGATCTTTTAGATGATTTTCATATCTAGAATATTTTTTTGCTTATTTACTAGATTTTGCTTTTTTTTACCAAAGAGAGATAATTGGGTTACTTTAGAACATATTCTAATTTGGGTATGTAAATAATGCTATGTGAAATCCAGTTTTGAAAACATTTTCACTAATTTTCCTCTTTACTTAGAAATCCCATTGTTTAAAAGAATCCTAAATTAGGATTTCTAGTGAAAAATGCCACCATGCTACATTTTTACATTTTGAATAACTTTCAGTAGCCGCTATTCACTCAGGCTTTTATTTGCTCAAATCTTTCATCTCCATCAAGTAGTAAACATCAAACCTTCACTTGATATCCTCCAATCTTGGAAGTTGGACTTTTCCCCTGTTACCTCAGCAGCTGGCTGGGACCCAGATACGGGAGTAAGCTCACCCAGTTTCTGAGACATCTATCAGCATGACTAGCAACACAGGCAGTACATTGCTTGTCAAATCTCTTTGGAATTAATCACACAAATTAAAAATGCCTTTGCATGTCTTAAGGTAGGCTTAGAAAGGATGGTATGGCATATTTTGGGCCATAAGAACATTTGCAATTAGAGGGTGCCAATTATAGTCTAGGATCGAACCTTCTCTTCAAAACTGCCATGGATATTATGTTTCCTGTTTATAGATGAAAAATGTTAAGTTTCAAAGAGACTTTAAAGGTTTCCTAGGGCTGTAGAGCTAACAGTGAACAGATTTCTGATTCAAACTACCTATCTGAGCCAAAGTCAGGGTCCCTGCAGGAATCCATTTCTTCCTTTTCTGGATTTTGGTTCAAAGATATTGATTCAAGGATATTGGTCCCTTTTCTAAACCAAAAGCACTTTACGTACAGGAGTCCTTACATCAGCTAAAGATAGTAAAATCAGTAGCTGTTAATAAAAATAGGAAAACATTTTACGTTTTGCTGCAGATGGTGAAACTACTACCAAAGTTGCTAAGTCTGAGTTAGCAACCTCTCTCCAGCCCTCTCATGAAACATGCATTAGAAGTTTTGATTCATGACATTTATTCTCCTGCAAAAACATATTGTACTTGTTATTAAAAAAAAAAAAACTATGATAAAAGTTAATTGTCCACACTTTCACAGATTTTCAAAAGGTATTTCTAAATATCATTGCAAAAGCAATCAATTGGGAGTTCGGATACCAGAAATTACAGAGTAACTTGTATCACTACTCCTTAAGTAGATAATTTAAAAACTTTTGGACAAATATAACAAAAAGAGATATCCGAAGGCCCTGGAAACTAACAAAAATGGGCAAAGAGTGTATGGGCTTTGACCCTTGAAAAAGGAAGCCCACTGATGCAATGGTGAGATCCTCATTTATATATCCTTCATCCTTGAGGACACCCCAAAGTCTATTAAGCATCAGTCATTGGTATTTTGTATTGAAGTGTCAGGGGACAGATTTGGGTCTAGAATGACTTTACATTGAGGAAAGAAATCCCAGAAAGGAGGTTTGCCACAGAAAAGGGGAGCTTGTATATAAACTCTTCTCAACTACTTGACTGACCTTGGACTGAATGTGCACAAGGGAATCCAGTAATAATTGAACTAGTTAGCGCCAAAGAATTGATGCTTTTGAACTGTGGTGTTGGAGGAGGCTCTTAAGAGGCTCTTGAACTTCAAGGAGATCCAACCAGTCCATCCTAAGGCAAATCAGTCCTGAATATTCATTGGAAGGATTGATGCTGAAGCTGAAACTCTAATACTTGGGCCACCTGATGCAAAGAACTGACTCATTGGAAAAGACCCTGATGCTGGGAAAGATAGAAGGCAGGAAGAAAAGGGGACGACAGAGGATGAGATGGTTGGATGGCATCACCGACTCAATGGACATGAGTTTGAGTAAACTCTGTAAGTTGGTGATGGACAGGGAGGCCTGGTGTGCTGCAGTCTATGGGGTTGAAAAGAGTCAGACATGACTGAGCAACTGAACTGAGCTGAACTGAACTGAGTTAGCAATAATCAAAGCTAGAAAATGAAAATTCAGTACTTTTTTTTTTTTTTGGTCCATTGAAGACAGATTAAATTTTAAGTTTGAGTCCTGTTAAATTAGAAGATTTTGGTAAAATGTCACCCTTGCATGGTAGGAAAACACTATGTGCCAAAATTAACAGATTTGGGGTAAACCTGAAACAGGCATACCCTAATAAAACATAAAATCAAACCTCCCAAGGAAGGGTGTTGTGCTGTGCTGCACTTAGTCACTCAGTCATGTCTGACTCTTTGTAACCCCATGGACTGTAACCTGCCAGAATCCTCTGTACTTGGGGATTTTCCAGGTAAGAATACTGGAGTGGGCTGCCATGCCCTCCTCCAAGGGATCTTCCCAACCCAGGGATTGAAAACAAGTCTCCCACATTGCAGGCAGATTCTTTAGTGTCTGAGCCACCAAGGAAGGCCAAAGGAAGAGTGATTAAGTAGAGTAGAGTAATCTAATCTAATCTACTCTAATCTAAGTAGAGTAAATAATAATTACATAGTCATTAAGCATAGTCAAGGACCTCAAGTTCTTTCTCAAGGGCTGTTGATAATATTCTGAGCCATTTCCTGTGAGCTGTCTTATAGATACTAAAACCCCAGATGGAGAAGTCATCTACATGAGGACCCAGGAACTGAGCTGCCACAATCCAAAAATTGACCAAAAAGAAATGGAAACCAGTGCACCCCAAACTGTGCCTAAAACAACCAAGATGATGCTAGACAGAACAATGATGATCAATTTGAAGATGACTGTTAGAGATGACTCTGCTATTTCTTCATGTAGTTCCCCCACCCCTCTCTATCTATAAAAGCTTTCACCCCCTGCTTGTCATGGTGAGTGACGTCGGTCTTCAGACAGATGTCTGCCACCCTCTCTCCCATCCCTGGCTGCCAGCATCTGAAATAAAGCACACTTTCCTTTCCACCAACATGGCCTGTTTACTGGCTTTTGAGCAGGAACCCCAAGAAGTGGGACGGCACACACACTCCATTCGGTAACAGCACCCTAAAGGAGGAAGTGCATCTCTACCTTCCTTAAAGGTGGGCTGCATGCACAGATTTCCTCTGAAGAATGCACGGTGGAAATGTTGCCTTGTCTGGTAGTTCTTATCATAAAAAGAGGAGGAGGAACAAGAGACTAAAGAAAAGAAAATTCTACTTACATTTCTACCACACTAAAGTCCCATTTCTATTGTTTTATTCAGCTGTAAACATGTTTTGCCTAAGATCTTGCTATTTGTGTTCTATCCTAATAGTTCTAAAGAAGCTCACATCTTGGTATAGTACAGATTTTACTTTCTTTCCCCTGTCCATATATATATATATATATACACACACACACACACATATATTTATTTATTTATTTATTTCTCTTCCAAGAATCCTACTTTATTTAGATGGCTTAGATTTTACCTAAGTTATTTTAGCTATACATTCCTATGATTATAGTGTTGCCATGAAATTTTGAGTAAAGAGGATATTTGGATAAATTTTGGAGATGGTTGGCTTAGAAAAGGTTTGTAACTGATATTAGGGAAAAGATTGAGTACTATACTCTCCTATGCTTGAGTGAAGATTCTGGTCTTGCATTTTTACCAAATTATCACCTCCTTGTGCCACAACAAGAAAGAAGCATCTACTTTTAAAAATTAGAACTTTAAATAATAGTACCATAAGAAACACATTTTTTTAAGTGATTGTTCTGAAGTAAGTGAAAGTGAAAGCGGAACTCACTCAATCATGTCTTACTCTTTGTGACCCCATGGACTATACCGTCTGTGGAATGCTCCAGACCAGAATAATGGAGTGGGTAGCCTTTCCCTTCTTCTGGAGATCTTCCCAGCCCCGGGGTCGAACCCAAGTCTCCTGCATTGCAGGAGGATTCTTCATCAGCTGAGCCACTGATGTTTGTTAGAATATCACCAGTATGAGCCAATATGAATCAACCAATATGAAGTTCATTACACAAAATTATTTTTAAAACCATTACAGAAGCAGCAGCATCTTCACATTAATCAATACAGCTCTAAACACATGACCTGTAAGTTCTAAGTTTGATTTTCAGTATTTTGAAAAAGCTCTGTATCTACCAACTGAATTTTCAAGCATGATTCTTTTTCAGTTGTTTGTCAAAGGCATTCATTAGTTAACCCCTGCTATCATGAACTATTTAAGACTCATGGATTTGCTTTGCATGTAGAAGGCTTAAGGGGATATGCAGCTTGAAGAGAGGACAAAATGAAATATTTTGGTATTTATAGCACATTATATTAGCAATTACTTTTTGCTGAAGCCACATAAATATTCGATAATATTCCTCCTTTTCAACCTTATGTATATATATATATATATATGTATATATAATTTGTAATAAAATAATCACCATTAAAGGCACTCTTCAAACGGTTTTATGAAAGCCAGTTTTATGTGATTCCTTTGAACTTACTTATAAGAATTACCGTATTTTCAATTAAATCAATATCCTCAGATTTAATGAAAACATGTCACCAAGATTTCAGGCATTACAAAAAGGAATGTACATCTAATCATATTATAAATTTTATTTTGACACAACTTCTATATTTAAATGTAACTATATTTACATTTTTCTATAAAAATGTAAACTTTACATTTGCATTTTTCTATATTCAAATATTTCTACATTTAAAAAGTATTTTTAGATTTTTCATTATTTAAATGTAACAATAAATAATAAAATAAATAAATTCCTATCATTTTGAAGGAACTGTAATAAAACAGCCAAATTATCTGCTGCTGCTGCTGCTGCTGCTGCTAAGTCGCTTCAGTCATGTCTGACTTTGTGTGACCCCATGGATGGCAGCCCACCAGGCTCCCCTGTCCCTCGAATTCTCCAGGCAAGAACACTGGAGTGGGTTGCCATTTCCTTCTCCAATGCATGAAAGTGAAAAGTGAAAGTGAAGTTGCTCAGCCGTGTCCAACTCTTAGCGACCCCATGGACTGCAGCCTACCAGGCTCCTCTGTCCATGGGATTTTCCAGGCAAGAGTACTGGAGTGGGTTGCCATTGCCTTCTCCAAATTATTTGAGGATAATGAAAAGGAATAAACTGCAGGAACTCTTACTAGCTATTTATACTGATTTTAGCCAATGGTTTGGCTTGTAAGTATAATTCCTGAAAGATTTCATGACAGACTATAATAAAACTTATTTGGAGTTTTCCTTTCCCAGATCTATACAGCCATCATTATTCTGAAGGAGCTTTCCCATGCCAGAGGTTATAGAGGACCTACCATCATTGAAGAGGATGAAAATCAAGCAGCTTCATTCCTACATCATTCTTAAAATTAATGTAAAGTTTCTTGTTCTAAAGCAAGGAAGAGACATTAATCAGTTGAGTTTATCTTCTACTAAAATAAAACAAATCAAAAGCCCAAAGACAACCAAACTATTCTGAATTTTATGTTTTTCTAATATGCACAAATGCAGGACATAGATACATGGACTCAAAATTTAGGCAGTTCTTCTCAAATACAGAATAGGTTTCAAACACTCTAGGCTACAATGTCCTGTAAGGTAAAATATGTGTAACTCAAGTAGGCAAACTTCCATTAGTGAAGTGGAAGTGTATACAAGTCACTACAATAGAATTGACCTATACGATTACTGGGTACAGATCAATTTGATAATCACCAAATGCATCAATAGAGAAAATGGTAAAGGATATGTATAAATAAAAACCTAACTAAAAGGCCAAAGTATCATCAATTTAATGAAGAAATGCAATTTAAACAATAAACAATTACTTTTGAATATCATTATAAAAATTTAATGTTATTTATTTTTTACTGGTGATTACTGTGATGCGATTTGTGATAGTAACTTCTTTCTAAAAAGACGTTTGGAAGAGTATCTTAAAAGCCTTAGACATGTTCACACAACTGGGAACGTGATTTTACTATTTATCTTATAGGATATTAAAGTGTACCCACAAATATTTCTGTATAAGTGTATTTATTATTGTATTATTTGTAATACCAGAAAATACTATGCACATCCTAGGTGGTCAAAATAAGGGGTAATAAAGATGTTCAATGCCCTAATTTTATACAATAGATAATGTAGTTACATTATACTCCAATTTCCTGAGCAAAATTTCCTGACATTTGGTATGATCATAATTCATTTTTGAAAGAAAATGCCACAAGACACAGAAAGGATTATAGAACTTTATATAGGCTTTAAATGTTTATAGTGCATAAACTGGGAGAGGATATACCACAATATTAATTTCAATATCTGCATTGATTTAGAGGGTGGCAGACATTTCAAGGGAAATTAGAAGGATAAAGGGCAAACTAGAATAGGGACCATGCTATGGGTTGAACATGCTTCCCCCATAGCAACTCCCAGTTCCTTGACAGTGAGTGTGTTTAAACATGAATATTCATTGGAAGGACTGATGCTGATGCTGAAGCTGAAGCTCCAAAAAGCCGACTCCTTGGAAAAGACTCTGATTCTGGGAAAGATTGAGGGCAAGAGGAGAAGGAGGGTGACAGAGGATGAGATGATTGGATGGCATCACTGACTCAATGGACATGATTTTGAGCAAACTCAGGGAAATAGCGAAGGATGGAGAAGCCTGGCATGTTGCAGTTCATGGGGTTGCAAAGAGACGGATGCAGATGGACTTCTAGGTTGTTTCCATGTCCTGGCTATCATAAACAGTGCTGCGATGAACATTGGGGTACATGTGTCTCTTTCAGTTCTGGTGTGTATGCCCAGCAGTGGGATTGCTGGGTCATAAGGCAGTTCTATTTCCAGTTTTTTTAAGGAATCTCCACACTGTGTTCCATAGTGGTTGTACTAGTTTGCATTCCCACCAACAGTGTAAGAGGGTTCCCTTTTCTCCACACCCTCTCCAGCATTTATTGCTTGCAGATTTTTGGATCACAGACATTCTGACTGGTGTGAAGTGGTACCTCATTGTGGTTTTGATTTGCATTTCTCTGATAATGAGTGATGTTGAGCATCTTTTCATGTGTTTGTTAGCCATCTGTATGTCTTCTTTGGAGAAATGTCTATTTAGTTCTTTGGCCCATTTTTTGATTGGGTCGTTTATTTTTCTGGAATTGAGTTGCATAAGTTGCTTGTATATTTTTGAGATTAGTTGTTTGTCAGTGGGTTCATTTGCTATTATTTTCTCCCATTCAGAAGGCTATCTTTTCACCTTGCTTATAGTTTCCTTTGTTGTGCAGAAGCTTTTAATTTTAATTAGATCCCATTTGTTTATTTTTGCTTTTATTTCCAGAATTCTGGGAGGTGGATCATAGAGGATCCTGCTGTGATTTATGTCGGAGAGTGTTTTGCCTATGTTCTCCTCTAGGAATTTTATAGTTTCTGGTCTTACATTTAGATCTTTAATCCATTTTGAGTTTATTTCCGTGTGCGGTGTTAGAAAGTGATCTAGTTTCATTCTTTTACAAGTGGTTGACCGTGTCTTTTTTGCTGTCTTGCATACAGGGTCATCATTGCCATCTTTCTAAATTCCATATATATGTGTTAGTATAATGTTTTGGTGTTTTTCTTTCTGGCTTACTTCACTCTGTATAATCGGCTCCAGTTTCATCCATCTCATCAGAACTGATTCAAATGTATCCTTTTTAACGACTGAGTAACACTCCATTGTGTATATGTACCACAGCTTTCTTATCCATTCATCTGCTGATGCACCCACACACAGCTGAATTCACCAAGGCATAGATGTGGAAAACAGAGAAATAACAGTGGCAAACAAATTAAAATGATGCCCAACCCCCCCAAAAAAAAAAAAAACAAAAACAAAGAGAGAGAGACAGATGCAACTTAGTGACTGAACAGCAACAACATTTAATGAATTAATTTAATTAGTGTGATTCTAATCAGTATGACTAGTGTCTCTATAAAGAGGATGTAGATACATAGGTATAAGCGACAGACACCATGAAGACAGAGAGAAGATGGCATCTTTAAGTCAATGAGGATTCTCAGACTCAACTCTTCTCACACCTTGATCTCATCCTTCTAACTTTCAGAACTGTGAGAAAATAAATTTCTGTGGTTTAAGCCACTCAGTCCATGGTACTTTCCTATGGCAGCTCTATCAGACTGATAGAAGACATAGAAGATACGCTAAATAAGAAGGTAAGAACCTACAGTGTCTATATGAAGACAGCAGTGATTAAATACTTGGGAAGGCTTAACTTCCCAATGCATTTTATTTTGCCATCTCAGTCTTGAGATTAATCCTTTCCTTTTGGCCTGGTTGCTCTTTTGCAATACCTTGCCATTATCAAAAGTTTAGAGTTTTAGTACCCAACAGCTGATCTTGGATACCAAGTGTTTTTACTTTTTTTTTTTTTTTTTAACTTTGATGATTAGAAAACAGAAAAACTTGTCACTTAGAAGCTATAAACTTGGTTTACGAATTTTGAGTTTGAGGCTTGAACTTACATTCAGAGCAGGGAAGTTTACTGTTTATAGATAATCACTTTAATGGGTTCTTAATGATGCAATATTTAAGAGGAGTTCCCATTCTGGTATGTTGATTCTCCAGACATCCTGGCTCCAAGAAGTTAAATTGTGCTACCAAATAATATAAAGACCTCTTCATTTGTTATGTCTGAAGATTAGGATCCTACTTCAAAATGTTTTTGTTACAAATATGAATTTAGTCTGTACTTCTCTTAATTATACTTATTATTTCTTGGCAAGTATATGGTGTGCCTAGCCTCATTCTAGTATTTGCTCAAGATATTGAAAGCAAGGCTGCTGCAATATATGTGGCTCCCACACTAGCTGGGGCATGAAGATAGCTGAACTATGATCGTTGATGTCAACTGTAGAATCTACAATTTAGGACAAATTTATAGGGTTATCTTTATATGGAATAGCTCAGATATGGACAAATGCAGTGATATGTAGAATCCATGTGTTCTGACTGATTATATTCACTGCCTTAAGAGAAGGACACTTTCCGTAAGTGGAGAGTGCTGTTTTCCATGAAATGAGTTGCAATTTTCTTAAGCACAGTCATCTTGGAAAACAGTCAAATGTGGAGCAGAAAACAAACTCTAGACAAGTGTTCTTTAGACTTGGTAAGAAAGAAAGGCAGCAGTAAAATGATTTTCTTTAGTTCATGGGGAAGTTTAGGTGCTGAACTCCAGGTAAGAGTGACTCAAGAATATACTCACTGGGGAACACTAAAATCATTTCTGTAACTGAGATGAATCAAATGTAGACACAGAAGTACTTATGCAGAGCAAGGGTAGTCATAGTTTTTCTTTTTCTTTTTCACATTATCTATGTGGTATTCTCTTTCCCTAAACTCGGATTTGCTCATTGTTCTCCAAATGCTGGAAAGGACTATACCTTCAAACAGTATACTTGGTATCTACTCGTCTAGCCTCATTCATGAAAGGATCTTTCTAATGAATTAAACAGAGCCCACTGACCAGAAGAGACCATGTGACTAGTAGGATGAATAGAGCTCTATCAAGATGCTGGTCTACTCTTGGACTGCAAATAGATCTGTGGCTTTGACCAAGAATATCAGGGTACCCATGCTTCTGTTCCTAAATAAGGCACTTGTGATTACCATGTTCAGCTACCAGCACAAGCATTATCTGGTTTAGTGCATGTTGCTGACATCTAAGAATCATTATTTTTGAGCATTTATATTATACTGAGTTGGATATGTGAAGAGAGGGTTGTGTATATATAATGAGACCTAAAGCTAAATTGGAATTGAGGTCACAAAAGTCTTTATTCATTTATTTATTTATTTTTGTCATAAAAGAAAAGAAGTGTGGTAGCAGTGTACTATTCTTCCTTTATTCCCCCTTCTTCTTTACTCTCTCCCACACAAAGACTCAAATTTCATTCTAAGCAAGAATGAATAGAATGAATAGATAATTTTCCCAAAAATGAATTGCTATAAAAGAAGAGTTTTTAAAACTCTTTTAAAAAAACCTCCAAAAAAATAATTTTTTTGGTCTTACATTTAGATCTTTAATCCATTTTGAGTTTATTTTTGTGTGCGGTGTTAGAAAGTGATCTAGTTTCATTCTTTTACAAGTGGTTGACCAGTTTTCCCAGCACCACTTGTTAAAGAGATTGTCTTTACTCCATTGTATATTCTTGCCTCCTTTGTCAAAGATAAGGTGTCCATATGTGTGGATTTATCTCTGGGCTTTCTATTTTGTTCCATTGATCTATATGTCTGTCTTTGTGCCAGTACCATACTGTCTTGATGACTGTGGCTTTGTAGTAGAGCCTGAAGTCAGGCAAGTTGATTCCTCCAGTTCCAGTCTTATTTCTCAAGATTGCTTTGGCAATTCGAGGTTTTTTGTATTTCCATACAAATCTCGAAATTATTTGTTCTAGTTCTGTGAAAAATATGGCTGGTAGCTTGATAGGGATTGCATTGAATTTGTAAAATGCTTTGGGTAGTATACTCATGTTCACTATATTGATTCTTCTGATCCATGAACATGGTATATTTCTCCAACTATTAGTGTCCTCTTTGATTTCTTTCATCAGTGTTTTATAGTTTTCTATATATAGGTCTTTAGTTTCTTTAGGTAGATATATTCCTAAGTATTTTATTATTTTCGTTGCAATGGTGAATGGAATTGTTTCCTTAATTTCTTTTTCTACCTTCTCATTATTAGTGTATAGGAATGCAAGGGATTTCTGTGTGTTGATTTTATATCCTGCAACTTTACTATATTCATTGATGAGCTCTAGTAATTTTCTGGTGGAGTCTTTAGGGTTTTCCATGTAGAGGATCATGTCATCTGCAAACAGTGAGAGTTTTACTTCTTGTTTTCCAATTTGGATTCCTTGTATTTCTTTTTCTGCTCTGATTGCTGTGGCCAAAACTTCCAGAACTATGTTGAATAGTAGCAGTGAAAGTGGGCACCCTTTTCTCGTTCCTTACTTTAGGGGAAATGCTTTCAGTTTTTCACCATTGAGGATAATGTTTGCTGTGGTTTTGTCATATATAGCTTTTATTATGTTGAGGTAAGTTCCTTCTATTCCTGCTTTCTGGAGAGTTTTTATCATAAATTGATGTTGAATTTTGTCAAAGGCCTTCTCTGCATCTATTGAGATAATCATATGGTTTTTATTTTTCAATTTGTTAATGTGGTGAATTACATTGATTGATTTGTGGATATTGAAGAATCCTTGCATCCCTGGGATAAAGCCCACTTGGTCATGGTGTATGATCTTTTTAATGTGTTGTTGGATTCTGATCGCTAGAATTTTGTTGAGGATTTTTGCATCTATGTTCATCAGTGATATTGGCCTGTAGTTTTCTTTTTTTGTGACATCTTTGTCAGGTTTTGGTATTAGGGTGATGGTGGCCTCATAGAATGAGTTTGGAAGTTTACCTTCCTCTGCAATTTTCTGGAAGAGTTTGAGTAGGATAGGTGTTAGCTCTTCTCTAAATTTTTGGTAGAATTCAGCTGTGAAGCCGTCTGGACCTGGGCTTTTGTTTGCTGGAAGATTTCTGATTACAGTTTCAATTTCCGTGCTTGTGATGGGTCTGTTAAGATTTTACTTTACAATACTGTATTGGTTTTGCCATACATCATCATGAATCTGCCAGCACATGGAAGCAACCTAGATGTCCATCAGCATATGAATGGATAAGAAAGCTGTGGTACATACACACAATGGAGTATTACTCAGCCATTAAAAAATATTTTTTTTAATCTCTCACTTGACATCATTGTTTTTGACTCATCATTACTTTTAAAGTTTTATTCATTATTTCCACATCACAGATGCAGTGGTCCACAGTTAAACATTTTCAGCTCATGGCACCTTTTAAATTCACTCAAAAGTATGGAGACTATATTTCTCAAACTTTTAAAATACTTTTTGATGTAGTTTAACTTAAATGTATGTATTAGTAAGGGTGGTGGTTGTGGTTTAGTCTCTATGTCATGTCCAACTTTTGAGACCCCATGGACTGCAGCCCACCAGTCTCCTCCATCCGTGGGATTTTCCAGGCAAGAATACTGGAGTGGGTTGCCATTTCCTTCTCCAAGGAATCTTCTCAACCTAGTGATCCAGCCCAGGCCTCCTGCATTGCAGACAGATTCTTCTACCACTAAGGTACCCAGGAATTAGTAAGGGTTCAGTTTAGTAAATATTAACCATGTAAACTATTTTAAGGAGAAAGAGACATAATGTAGGTTGTCAGTGTAATGTAGATGTATAGCAATTGAAAATGTGGAAGGAACACACTCTGAAATGGATCCAAAAGGAGACTTATTTGCTAATGGCCACAACTGAAGTCACATTGGTTTCAAAATCAGGAACCTGAAGAATTGGATTTCCAAAGCCTCATTGTGAAAGTAAGGAAGCCACACCAATAGTGTATTTTTCTTAATACCCAGGGTTTCTGAAGAATATATCCTGTTGTCTCCTGAACTTTTCCAAGCATCACCAATGTTAAGAAATTGAAGGGACATTGTTTGTGACTTATATTTTTCTTCCCATGGTGCGTGAGTGCATCTGCTTAGATGATCCTAATTCACTTTCAGTACCCAAACTTCAACAAAGTCTTGGAAATGTGATTTAATCTTTCTAGCCTCTTCAAACAGAAGGAAGATAAAATTGAAATTGAGAACCAATACAAACATCAATGATAATTCTTTTAAGTCAAAATACTCATCATCAGCACTATTTTAATTGGTAAAAATAGTTTAGAAAAGAAGACAAAAGCAACTTTCTTCAAGTCAAATATTTGATTTGATGAAAATATTAGCAACAAAAAAATACTTAAGGAACATGAAGTTCACTCATCTGAAATAGTTTGGAATATCTCCTGGATTTTCTGTTAATTTTGGAAAGTTTACTTTTTTTTTTCACTGAAAATCACTCTAGGAAACAAATTTTGGAACTATTCCAAATCTTACCTATTTTAGTTGTACGTTGCATTGATTCAAAATCTATAGGGCTATTGAGGAGCTTCTTTTTTTTTAATATTAAGACAAATTCTATGGAAATTTTCATCTTTTTCACTCAAAGTTGATGCAAATGTCTTATGCGCTCAGTCCTTTTTTCAACTGAAAATATAAAGTTCTTCTATTATGGGTTGGCTAAGTGGTACAGAGAGTGAAAGTGAAAGTCGCTCAGTCCTGTCTGACTCTTTGCGACCCCATGGACTATACAGTCCATGGAATTCTCCAGGCCAGGTTACTGGAGTGGGTAGCCTTTTCTGCTTGCAGTTCAGGAGCCAGAGGGAGACACAGGTTTGATTCCTGGATCAGAGAGATCCCCTGGAGAAGGGCATGGCAACCCACTTGGGTATCATTGCCTGGAGAATCGCGTGGACAGAGGAGCCTGGTGGGCTATAGTCCATAGGGTAGCAAAGAGTCAGACACAACTGAGTAACTAACACTTCACTTCAAAGCGAATCATTTTCAGTTTGCTAATAACTTATTTACTTTGTCAATGCTAGCATTTTTCAGTGTTTTAAATTAGTTTTTCACAGACTGATAAGATGAACGATGTTAAGTTCACTACTGAATATTCCATTGGATCCCCCATACACTAAATTTCAAGAGTCACAATACAGTAGGCATTATAACACTTGGAGGTCCTTTGTAATATCATATATACACATATCAAAATATATTCTCATACCAAAACAAATATCAGTGTATGTTTGAAAATACAGAATTTTATATATTTTTTTCTTTTGAAATTGCTGTGTGAACTATGAATGTGTTCTGTTTACTTCATGCTTGGTTTTTATTTCTTGAACATTATCATATAGTCTTGAAAATTCATGCCAAGTCAAGAATAATCCAACCTTCACATACTTTTAAAGTATTATAAACTTCTTTTGAATATTCCCTTCTTACTCACCAAGTTTCCATGCTGCATGTGTGGAAATTTCATTAGCATTTTAAGATTTCTGTCTTGTGATAGTGTATATATAGATTAAAGATGGATTTGTTTTTGTTTGTTTGTTTGTTTTTTCTTACCATTTCAAGTATTCCCATAAACCCCTGTAAAGCTCTTTTGCCCTGTTCACTGAGGTTATTGTGCCTATATCCAAAACAGCCTTATATGATTGGAAATGTCTGTATTCCTGAGTATACTCTTTGTGCCTGAGTATACTCTGTACCTGGGCTGCCCAGGTAGTACGGTGGTAAAGAATCCATCTGCCAATGCAGGAGATGCAGGAGACACAGGTTTGATCCCTGGGTTGGGAAGAATCCTTGGAGGAGAAAAATGGCAGTGCACTCCAGTATTCTTGCCTGGAAAATTCCATGGACAGATGAGCCTGGTGGGTGGGCTGCAATCCATGAGGTCACAAGGAGTTGGACATGGTTGAGCGATGGAGCACACACATATACACATACTCTATGCTCAGAATGCAGTTACTGGCTTCTGTGGCTTCCTCTGGATTTTGTCTCTTTTCCCCACCCAGGGAGTAAATATCATTTACACCTGTATTGTGGTCTGTTGCTGACACACATTAGTCATCTTTTTCTAAGCATCCTTTCAAGGAATAGTATATAACATGCTGTATTTGTTTGCTTGGGCTGCCCAAGCAGTGTACCACCAAGTGTGTGACTGAGACAATAAAAATATGTTGTCTCACAGTTCTAGGGGCTAAAAGTTCAAAGTATCCAGAGTCACTCCTTTCTGAGGGCTAAGGAAGAATCTGTTTCATGATTCTCTCCTAGCTTCGGGAGGTTTGCTGGCACTCTTCAGCATTCCTTGGTTTCTGCTGTATCACTCTGATCTCTACCTTCCTCCTCACATGATGTTCTCCTCCTGTGTCCAGATCTCTGGACAGTTTAGACTTTGTCTTCAAATTTCCCCTTTTTAGAAAATACCGGTCAAATTGGAGTAGGGACCCTCTGTACTCCAATATGACTTAATCTTTACTCATTTAATTACACTTGCAAAGACTATTTCCAAATAAAATCACCTTGTGAGGGACTAAGGATTAGGACTTCAATATATGGATTGGTGTGGGTAAGGGAGATACAACTCATACCACAACACATACAATTGGTGTTGAATAAAGCTGTTGCTTGTCTTTTGTTTGTGTTTGAATGAGTGGTCTCTGTACAAGGAATAAACATTTACTTAATCACAATTTGGTAACTCAGGGGAAAAAACCTCATTCAACATCAATAGTAGCACTAGGTAACCCACCACAACAAGCAAACTCTGTTTGGCTTCCTATCCTAAGACTGTTTTTCCCAAACCAATATGTTGTTGTGTCTGGTGGGTTTGGGAACAAGTAATAATGAAGTATCTGATCTCCTTTTATGCCAAAGCATATTTGTTTGCTTAACTTATTCTATATCTTTCATGCTCTTTGGCATTAAAAAAAGAAAAAAAAAGTTTTTTGTTTGACTTATTTTTTTTTTTTATTTCTTGGTTTTTGTTTGAAGATTTTCCAACCACTAAGAATGGTGTACGTTAATAAGGGCAAGCCCAAATTAAAGGAAGCTAGTGGTTTGGCAGTTGGAAATAGTTAGAAATAGTTCTGCTAAAATATCTTTCCACTGCCATGTTTTAACTTGTTTTAATAGGACTGAATATATCCTTTTATTAGTTGTAGAGAAGCTTATGAATATTTACCTGTCGGTTAGGTGCATCTATTACCAGGAACACAGAGGAGAAATTCTTCACTGTAGGATACTGTTCATTTGCTGAGCATGGGTTAGTGAAAACTCAGTTTTGGCTCAGGTTAATGGAAAGTCACTCAGTGGGAGAGGAGAGGACAGTGTTGCTATTCCCTTATCTGTATAATGAGTATTTAGTTTCCATGGTCATTGCAAGTTCACAGCAACAGCAAGAGTGCTGTAACAGACTTCTACTTATTCAAACTTCTGCCAAGCCGTCCTTTCATTTTGCTTTCTTAAAAGGGACAATTGAAGACATGCCGATTTTAAGTGGGCCTTGGTTCAAATGGAAGCTGGGTAACTCTAGCAGTTGTGTTGTTTAAACCCTTTGCAGCTTCAATTTCCTCAAGCCTCAAGGGGAGATGATAGAGCTTCGCTCACTGTTTTGTAATACTGGATATTGAAACTAGGTAAGGTTGCGTATGGAAAATACATATCATAAAGAGCCTAACTCATCAACTCAGTTGAGAACAATTTCTACTTGAGACACTTGATTGTTTCATTCTTATTAAGATTTACCAGTTTTATCACACTATATTTTATGATATTTTCTGCATTCCAAGCTAAGTTCTCTTTCCATTCTGGAAAGTTATTTTTTTTTTCCATTATGCTATTGATTATCATTCTTGTTTTGTGTATTCTGTTTTATTTATTGGCAGATTACTTCTTCATAACCTCTTCTACTATGTACCAAGGATTCTCTTGTTTCCAATTAATTTCTTCTGTTCTCTGGAAGTTTCTCTGGTCTTTCTGCTCTCTAATTTGTGTATTCCACTGCATTGCCTTTGCTATTTACTGCTTCTGATGGTTATTTTATTGGGCACAGTTGGTTGACTTCCTGCCATCCATTCCACCAACCCTCACCATGTAGGAGTCCTGAGATTTGCATGTTTGATTGATTGACTCTTAGCTCCAGGGATGGAACTTGAGTGGTACAATGCAACCCATAAAATGTTATCTTCCTGGCATAACTGATTTAAAGTTGAACACTTCATCTCATTTGCTCCGATCAGACTGAAGCCAAGTTGTGGAAATGGAACTCTTTCTTCTTCTGGATAGTGTTTAGAGCTTGTATCTGTAAGCTATATAACTGCTTCAGCTTTTTTACTACCTTGAGAGAAGTGAAGCTGAAACCAAATTCAACCTGATAAGATGAGAAATACTGAGAAAAGAACTGGAGAAGTACACAAGAGCTCTGACTAAGCTCTGCCTGAAGCTTGACATTAACTGAACTTTGATGTTGAGTGAGACAATATATTTTCTTAAGGGCTAAGTTACTTTGAACTGGATTTTTCCTTACTTAAAACTTGAATTCTTTAACCTATTTATTTTTTACATTATGCTTCACTGGCTTTTCAAAGTGTCTGCTTCATTTCGTTTTACTGAAACTTGATTTGTCTGTTTACATTTAGTAATTTGAGTGCATCCTTTCATTTAAATATGAATAGATGACAGTCATTATCTAAAATCAACTGTATTTTCTATCAAAGTATTTGGGATAAAATTGCATTGGGATAAAATTTCTCTTTCCTCTTACTGACTTATAGAAGTAAGAGGAATTATTTGGAATACTATTTTTAAAATTTTAGTTTTTATCCCTTTTCCATATTTCTAAAAATAAAATTTACAGATTCTAGTTATTTTTGCTATATTTTTAGCTTACTGTTTCTGACAGTCTGCAGCGGCTTTATGGGCTTTCAAGCAAGCAATTTCTTGAAAAAGACCTTCATTTCTTCATTACTAAGGAAGGATACACAATGTTAATCTTAAGTAACCTGTGTTTATAGCAGGCTTTTGTATTTTTATTGATCTGACTTTTCATTGCCTAATTCTCATGTCTTAAAATTTGCCAGGACCCATCCCAGTAAAAAACTGTTACGTAAAACAAATACTTATCACTGCATTCAAATTAGCAACACTCCTGCCCTGCAGCATTACCTGCCACCCCTTCATGCTGCTCTGTCCTTTCACAACACATAAAGGGTTTTAACATACCTTACATTTTATCTTCATTATTTTTATTGTTATTGTCTGTCTCTCCCTATTAAAATGTAAGTTTTCCACACTCAGGGCTTTTGTTTTAGTCTTTTGTTTCACTAATGTATTCTAATATTGCCTAGAACACAAGGCTCTGAATGACTCTAGGGTGAATGTGTAACTATTTGCATACACCTGTAAGTTTTTTCTTAATTTTATGTTTTACAAAAAAGACTATTCCATTTCACACTTGCCTTTGTACGTTTGTTTTTGTTTACTTGTTCATATAAATGATCAACATGCCTCCATGATATGTATTGAGAGTGCATTCTTATTGTTAAAGTTACACAATATCACATCAAGAAGAGACATCACAATTTTTGTTTGTATTTTTAATTTTTACAGTGTTGTATTGGTTTCTGCCATGCGACAACACACAGAACGATCCATAATTATCCATATATCCCCTCCCTCCCTTCTCCCATCCTCTCCCTCCAGGTCATCACAGAGCCCCAGACTGAGTTCCCTGTGCTACACAGCAACGTCTCACCAAGCATCCATCTCAGACCTGATAGTGTACATGTGCCGATGCTACCATCTCCATTCGTCCCACTCTCTCCCACCCGCACTGTGTCCACAAGTCCACTCTCTGCATCTTTCTCTCAATAAAGAGTAAAGTCAGTCAGAAAACCAAATATAGCATATTAATGCACATATACATTACATTAATACGTAAACATGGAATTTAGAAAAATGGTATTGATGAACCTATTTGCTGAGAAGGAATAGAGATACATCATGATTTACTCAATCTCTGCCCTACTGTTGTACATCAGGGATGTTTCCATTTCTGCCAATAAGAATTTATCATCATAAATTATTGCATACTGGTGCCACTGTGTTTAAAAGGATGGCACTCTGGCATCAAGAATGCTGAGGGAAAAATACTAGAATTTTTTTAAAAGGTACATGACACATTGAAGTTAGTCTTAACACTTAATTCTTTGACTACCTTTAAAATTTTATGTTTTCATTTGTTTGGGGTCTTTTGCTTTTCATTGGCTATAATAAACAACCTTTGCTTAATTATCTATTTATGACTTGTGCCTCAATGATTTATAGAAATTCTTTATTGATGATATGAATTCTTTGTCTTTCATGTGTAGCAAACTTTTCCTTTCACTATCACTTTTCTTTTGACATTGTATTAATTAGCAAGTCTGTGCACGTGTATTTTTTTTCAATTTATAACTTTAAAAATATTGTTTACTTGGTCACTTAGAATTTATAGTTACTTAATTTGCTGGAACCAGTGACTCCCTGTATTGTAACACATAACTTTTATTTAAAAGCCATTCAAACACAAAGGGATGGATTTGTTCCCGTTAACAAAATATACAGACAGTATCCTCATTGATAATTTAAGATTTAATAAAGAGTTTAGTTTTAATCACTTGTAAAATTTTGCTGGTATTTTCTAAAAAAGTTCCGTTGTTAGACATTTAAATACAGACCACAAAAGGACTGTAAGACTTGCTAGCTTTTACATCCTCTGATGTTATTAGAGTTTTTAAAACAACTTTTAAAATCTTTTGTCTACCTAGGTTTAGATGATAATAAAATTTGACTTTTAGAGGTAAGGGTAGGCTGAGAAACCCAGATAATTCACTGATTTTACAAGATAAAAGACTATTTCTTCTTCACAGAGTCATCCAACACAGACTTAATCTTTGAAGTTCAACAGCTCTCCTGGAAGTCTTCTCTCCAAGTGATCATTTAGGGATTAAATTTCCTCTTATCCTTTATATCCTTGCACTTCTTCCATTCAGTTGGAAGACAGAAATACAAATGTTGGACTAGGGGAAAGCTTATGGACTTGTGAGCATCATCGCTTGTTTCCAGCCTCCTTTGATGACTCAGCCGCTAAATTGTGTATGTGCTAGGTGCGCTCAGTCGCTCAGTCGTGTCCGACTCTTTGAGGCCCCAGAGGCTGTAGCCTGCCGGGCTCCTCTGCCCGTGGAATTTTCCATGCAAGAATACTGGAGTGGGCTGCCATTTCCTTCTCCAGGGGATCTTCCAGGCCCAGGGATCGAACTCAGGCCTCCCACTTTACAGGCAGACTCTTTACCATCTGAGCAATCCCTAAATAAGGTGAAGTGAAAAATGAAGGTGAGGAAACATAAATTCAGACTATTCAGACTGTAGGTCTAGGTCAGAGTCATGATGAATTCTTTTTTCTTTTATCTGTATAATGTTCATAGGCTCACCCCATTTGAAGACTCTCTCACAACCTAGTGACACTGACTGAGAGTTTCACTTTATGTCAGTTTCAAAAGCATCCCAGCATCAGTGGTGGAGTCAAAAAGAACACAACTCATGACTATGGAAAATTTGTGTTTAAGACATTTGAATATTAGTTACATAAAGATATCAATTAATATCTGAGACTATGATAAATGATTTGCATTTAATGAAAGAGCTTAACATATGAAAGAACACACATACACACACACATATATATATATCTACATGTATATCTGTAGTCCTTGTTTATCTGTCTATGAAGGTTGATTAATTGATAAAGTGATCTTCTTTCATTTTAGTTTCTGGTCATTGTAATATAAGCTACCAGTCAGAATCATTTTTGATACCCGATCTCTACAGAACTCTTTCTGCACAGCTGAACACTGAAACTCTCACTGATAGCCTTGGTTCTCTGTCCTCCTTAGGATGAACGCTATGGCCATTCGGGGGAAAATGAAAATTCTGGAATTTACCCTGTATTGTTGGCAATCCTGTTACCTTAAATCTTTACTGTATCCCACTACTTACACTAATGCCTTTTCCAGAGATGAGAGCTACACGTCACATCTCATTTCTAGTGTCTGGTCTTCTGTTGTATACTTTTAAGCCTGAATCAAAGCATCTTGTTCTTTCTGCTTCCCTCCTAGTACTAAAGTTCTAATCGTAAATTTCCATCTGGGGGTTAACATTCGCTACCTGATATAAGAATCATTCCTGGTATGGTCTGCCTGTGTGAAAATCCAACTTTTAGATGTCACTGTCTGTTTGAAAAGACTTCCCTTTAACTGGACCTTCTTCCTGCCTACCAAGAACACTACTATGTGCCTACATTTGTGCTCGGTCATGTCTGACTCTTTGCGACTCCATGGACTTTAACCCACCAGGCTCATCTGTCCATGAAATTTTCCAGGCAAGAATACTGGAGTGGGTTGCCAGTTTAGGAGATCATATTCCAGGAGATCTTACTAAACTTTAATAACATCCATCAGGAGCTATATCCTCAGGTCCTAGCCCAATCCACACACCAATCTAATTCTAAAGTCCCATCTTCCACTCTACTTGATTCTTCTCTCCTTAATGGGGCCACACCAAGGACACTTCCAAGTTTCAACTAAGAACACTATTTGTAGGTATATATGCGTGCATGTGCATATCTATATGTCTATGAGTGTATGTTTAGTGTATCTGGTGATAAACCATTATAAGAAGACATTAATTTGGCTGCTTTTCCTCACTTACTTTCATGTGTTTGTTTTCATTGCATATTCACTGAAGCAGCTTAACTTTCTTTGGTAAATTTTATGTTTCATTGGTTACAACCACTGATATCTTCCCTTGTTTGTTTATGTTATTAAAGTCAGGGCTTCAGAGAACTCTAGGGATATTAATTCCAGTTTGAACATACAGATGGGGCCACCCAGGCTATTGTTTATTTCCTCAAATGTATTTAGTTTGCTACTGTGTAAAGAAGTGCCAAACATTTCTGAACCCAGACTAAACAGTTACATGGCATCATGCAGGTTTGGTTTTGGAAAGCATGATAGGATCAAAGAGACCAAGTTATCTGATTTATCAGATGTATTATAGCTCCTCTTAAATGAAGGAATAGAGATTTAACAATATTGATTCTATTGCTGACCAAAGTTTTCAGGTTCAGTATGTTTCTCTTTACGGCTTTACTCTGGGAATGCTGGAGGAATAAACATTAGGCTTCTTGAACACTTTAAAACTGTTTGCCAAAGATTTGGTACTAAAATTTAGAATATGCATGCTTGTTTTTGATCTGTTCCTCAGTATAATTATTCTTTGTAATTTGGCTCTCCAGACTCTCTCTCTTTTAAAACTCTGGATCTGTGCGTCCAACTTTTGTTGTATAAAAGCAAACTCCTATTATCCCCAAACTCACCCAGCAAAATAGATCTACACAATTTCTTCTTTATTTATGTCTTTAACCCCAGCACCTGCTATAGTGTTTCCCTTCATCTCTGTTGTTTCCTGACTCTCTCTTGAATACTCTTCTTCCTTTGCCTTTTTCAGTTGATGTTACTGATCACGGTGACCTCAGATTGAGTAGTAGTTTCTAACGAGTGATTCCTGGACAACCTTTTGTAAGTCAAACCTTTATTTTTTAATTGCTTGTTTTGTCTGTAATTTTTCTTCAAAGCAGTATCATAATTTGCAATCATATTTAATAGTGTCTGAAAGTGAAAGTGAAGTTGCTCAGTCGTGTCCAACTCTTTGCGACCCCATGGACTGTAGCCTACCAGGCTCCTCCACCCATGGGATTTTCCAGGCAAGAATACTGGAGTGGGCTGCCATTTCCTTTTCCAGGAGATCTTTCTGAACCAGGGATTGAACCTGGGTCTCCTGCATTGTAGGCAGACGCTTTACCATCTGAGCCACGAGGGAAGTCATCAGTTAATAGCGTTTACAAAAATTTATTTTACTGCTTCCACACAACCAAAGGCCCCATGAGAGCTGGTTCATTTGCTTTTTGCTTGTTTTTCTATAACAAATTAATGATTCTTTCAATTCTATGGTGCTTGACAATTTTAAAAAGTTTCACACACGTGATCTCATATAATAACCCTTCTCCCTATATCCCTGTGTCTCGTTTCCTCTATATTCTATATCCCACTTCCCTCTCCCCATTGGTAACCTTTAGTTTGCCCTCAATATCTGGGAGTCTGCTTCTTCTTTGGTTTATTCACTAGTCTGTTGTATTTTTTACATTCCATATATCAGTGATATCACACAGCATTTGTCTTTCTCTTTATGACTTATTTCAGTTAGAATAATGCCCTCCAAGTCCATTCATGATGGTGCAAAAGGCAAAATTTTACTTTTATGATCAAGTAGTTTTCCATTACATACATATACCAAATCTTCTTTATTCATCCATCTGTTGATGAATATGCAGGTTGCTTCCATGCTAACAATTGTAAATAGTGTTGCTGTGAACATTGGGATCCATGTATCCTTTTGAATTAGTGTCGTTTTTTTTTTTTTTCTTTTTTCAGGGGTATATCCTTCAGTAATATGAGTATACATTTACCAATGTGTTAAATGACAGAATTTCCCTGAAAACTCTGGATACAACAATACATAACTCATTAAATTACAAACTAGGATGAATATATCCTAATTATTTCCTTTCCTTCACAGTCTGCTCCTATTCCTGCAGTTTTTCATATCCTAAAACAAGATTATCTCTGGTAAACTATTAAGACCTGAAGTCACTTCCCTAATCACCTGCTGATAACTCTCATTAGCCGAACCCAATGAAGCGCCAAAGAAAAAGGGACCAAACAATTTACTTTCACAAAAACCAGTTTCCTGAGACTCACAGAAGGGTGTCAAAAGAGCACAAGTAGAACTCAAAGGGCAATGGTTAATCCCTGTTCAACAATGAAGAGAATCTGAAGTCCAACAAACTTGAGTGTAGATGTCAAGTTCACTCCTTTCTCTGCGGAGTCCTGGGATAATCAACATAAATGTCCAAGTAGACTTTCTTACATATACAAACTGGGGATGCCAGTTTGCACAGTGTTAAGATCAGGACGGAAGCATTATGTTCTAAAAATTTTACACACAACAGTGCCTGCCATATAGTATTTAATAAATGATAATTCACTTCCTTTCCCCTTGAACTAAAGAATTTTAATCTAGAAATATGAAGGTCACACTGACTAATGAGAATGATTAAATTAATTAAAAGTTCTGTACTTGGGACTGTCTGATAAAATTAAAAATTATGTAATAACTCTGGCTAACCTAGTTGTGTTCCTACTTACCCTATGAATCCCAAGTGATTTGCGATTATTTAATAGTATTTATACAATTAGACTTCCATTTGAAAACCATGGTATACTTTTCCCGTTTCTGGAAAACTCTTACAGTGAGACAGCATATTAATTTAAATTTTGTGCCATATTTCACAAAGAAAAAATAATTCCCATGTTATAAAATCCATATATATAATACTAGGTGCTGGGTGATTGTGGTGATTGCCCATCACCACAATATTTGAAATACATTATCACATAATCAGAGTTTTATTTCTAAGAAAAATGTAGAAATAATTAAAATTTGTTTTTAAACCAATTTGAACATTTTTAAGGCATAAGAACTTACTACATTTCTGTCACTGCTTCTAGAATAAATGTCAATAGTTGTTAAACTATTATAAAAACACTTGATAGCTTACAATTTAACTTAAAGACAAATACCTATGTAGTTTTCTCTAAGTAGTAAGCAAATTTTGCAACCATGACCAAATCAATATTGAGTCTATTCAGGGATTAAGCACATTAAGATTACAATTATCAAGTAAAAGATTGCTTGCTACATAACTACACTGAGATTTAAAAAATCTTTTTTTTTTTAAGAAAGAGCAGATATTTTTCCCAACTTTAAAACATGATCTTTTTTTAATATGATCTTATAAAGTGATAATTTGAAGTATTTAACATTGCTACACTAATTTCTGAAATATATACCATTTAAGATAATGCTGTATTCTCATAAGATGGAGCAATCCAAAATGGTGTATATATAGTGAATGAAGTCTTCAGCTGTGAGCTGCAAGGAGGTACTAAGGATTGTTATCTCCATGTAGAAGTGGATCATTTATGACCTTAGCTTCTCCATAATACATTTACATATATTAATTAATATTAGGTTTGGAAATAAAAAACAGCAAGTCCCAAATAATGTGATTCAAATTATGCAGAATTTTACTTTTCCCTCACATAAGTGGAGTCTGTCCACAGCTTGTATGGATAGTGTACTTTAACAGGGGAGTAGGAAACATCTATTTTTTGCTTTACAGTCTTAAACACACAATTTTCACCCCATGGTCGAGTATGGTACTCCAACTCCAGCTGTCATGTCACCATTCTCCAACAGAAAGAAGGAGAAAAACAGGAGAAGAGCCACTCACATACTCTTTAGGAAAACTTCCCAGAAGTCACTCATGCCACTTCTTTTGTCACAAATTGACAAGAATTTAGTCACAGTCATCAGACTTAGCTTGTTGGAGAGGCTGGAGAAATCTTTAGCCAGGAGGCCATGATGGCCGTGGTTATCTGTTCAGTTCAGTCGCTCAGTCGTGTCTGACTCTTTGTGACTCCATGGATTGCAGCACACCAGGCTTCCCTGTCCATCACCAACTCCAGGAACTCGCTCAATCTCATGTCCATCGAGTCAATGATGCCATACAACCACCTCATCCTCTGTCATCCCCTTCTCCTCCTGCCTTCAATCCCTCCCAGCATCGGGGTCTTTTCCAATGGGTCAGTTCTTCACATCAGGTGGCCAAAGTACTGGAGTTTCAGCTTCAGCATGGTTATATTTGAGCACACAGTTTTCCTAGGTTCTATTCCATGTGTTTATATGTATTAGGCTTCTTTCAAGTATGAAGGAAAGGAGCAGATGGATTCCTGATTTGGCTAACCCAGTGAAGTAGCCAGATTTTCTTTGCTTGTTCTGACCAATAATATATGAGTATATGTTAAGGTGAATCATTTAGGTAGGTTTCCTCACACATAAGAAAGGGCATTCTTGTTTCTTCTGGGTATTTAATGTCTGTAATTGAGGCTTGAAACAGTGGCAGCCACAGTGATATCATGCTAAAGGTAAATACCACATGTAGAAGAGAAAATGCCAAGAGAACTAGAGAGAAAAGAAGCTGGATTTTTCAACTACCATGGCTGGGGTCATGGTATGTGAGATAATAATTTCCCATGAAGTAATGTTAGTCCAGTTTGGTCAGAATTTTCTGTAAATTGTGCCTAAGGGAGTCTGTCTAATACAAAGTTAAATAAATACATTTATGAATTAATGTTTTCAGTCTCCCACTCTTTATTGTTTTTTTGCTAGTTATTTTCCCTCCAGCTAAGTAAAATAATATATATACATACATATATTCAATATTTAGGCATTCCAAAAGTACTTAAGGCATGCAGCTTCTAGAAGGCTCAGTAATTATATGTCCAGCCTCTGTTTACATTGTAGCACTAATACTTTACATAAAGATAACAATATCCAAAGGGGGGCCTGGTAAGAGCTGTATAAATCTTAATTCAGTCCATTATATATTGTTTGTGGAAGATAGAAATGTGAAAATCACAAAGACTCATCTTTACCCTGGCTGATATCCTTTCAGCCAATATATATTTCCTTGAGAAAACAACAATGGCTATCCAAGCAGGAACAGCTAAAACTTAAGATATAGTGGAATGTGTAGAATCTAGAAAAGGTTTCCATTAGCTAATCATCTCTTTAACAGGCAGTGATAATCTATGTCTACACGATCCAAAATAATGGTAATGTGTCATCTGAGAGTTACTTCATATTCCTTTAATTCTCTAAGAGAGAGAAAACCCTCCTTTCTCTGGGTTCTCTTCTTATTTCTTTAAATTTCATACAGTACTCTTTCACCTTCTTTTTCTGCTTATCCCTCCTTTCTCTTCCTCTATAATTCTTCATTATATTTCTGTATTCTCCCTTTCTGCTTCCAATGTATTTTCATGCTGTTTTCTCTTCATATTTCTATTATGTTTATTCAGTCTTCAGAACCTAATTCAAATTTCATCCTTGATTCTTCTAAATTAAAACAACTGTCCACTCCTCTTAATTCCTTTTCTGCTCTATCCTATACCAATCAGAGGCATGTATCATCTTCTACACTGACTTAGATTTGTCATTGTGAAGTTAAGACTGAAAACATAACACCATTGTATTATGTACATGCCTAATGAACTCATATTGATTATATTAACTTGGAGTAAAGTGTTTTGTCCCAAATTACAAACATGAACATTTTATGATTGTGCAATTAATTCACTTCATAATGAAATTATTCTTGATTTTCATTTATCCTTTGACCATTGCTTTATCTAGAGATAAACGACTTTCAAGTGAAACTCATGTGTAAATTTTGATAAACAGAGGATAGGCAGATGCAGGCAACTCTGATTTTTCTTAGCTCTGTCTTTGGACTTTACAACTACATTTTCTTGGGATCTGTATAACATCTTTATCAGTAGTGTGAAATGGGTGTAGCCTACTCTTCCGGGTAATATGTTGTAGTAATAGTGAGTATTTCTTGAAGACTTCATTTGTGCCAAGCACTGTTTAAACCTCTACAAATGTCAGCTGGTTTTATCCTTCCAGCAATTTTGAGAAAAGTACTATTATTATCTCATTACACATATGAGGAATTAAGCCCCAGAGAAGATTAGTAGCTTGCTCACTGTCATGAGGCAGGCAAATGACAGGGCCAAGTTTCAAATTCATTCAGTCTGACTCCAGAGTTATGTTCTTAACTAGAACCTCAAGTCTATTTATTCATAAATATGCTTTGGTATATCACAGTACAAATATTGGAAACTTTATTTCTGTAGGGTCCTTTGAAGGCCGTGGCTAGTGTCACAGCACAACTTGGGAGCCTCAAGTACATAACTGTGAAGCAGCTGGGATTTTTCTTAAGTGCTGAGGTGGTTTCTACCTCATTTGACTGGCATTGTCCCTTAAATTCTTTATTCATACTTATTCTTCACTCATATACCTTATGCAATGCTTGTTTCCTGTTTCAGTAATAAACTGAAGCTTCAGCAGCTTAAAACAAGTTGCTATTTGTGCCAGTTGGCAAACTCAAACACTGTGTGATTGGATCCAGAGGAGCCCCTTGTAATCTGACTCCACTTGTGCCCAGCGCTGCTTTCTGTAATCTCTGTCTTGAATAAGAATTAATGGGATGCCTGATCATTGGCTTGTAATTTTATTACAGAGAACTTCACAATTGAAAAAATAATTTGAGAAAAATTAGAAAAAAAAAAAGCAGTGTATCTACAAAATTAATATTTTTGCCCAAGAGTCAATCCTGTAAGTCTCTCTACCAGAATTTGCTACTTGGACAGCCCAACATAACTATAGAAGGTCCATATTCAAAATTATGGGCTTCCCTGGTGGCTCAGCTGGTTAAGAATCTACATGCAATGCGGGAGACCTGGGGTTGATCCCTGGGTTGGGAAGATCCCCTGGAGAAGGGCATGGCCACTCACTCCAGTATTCTTGCCTGGAGAATCCCCATGGGCAGAGGAGCCTGATGGGCTAAAGTCCATGGGGTCACAAAGAGTTGGACACGACTGAGTGGCTGAACTGAACTGAACTGATAAGGCAGGAATGAAGCAAGTTTTGAGTTAGAATTCCTAAGAATTGATTCTAAATACAAATCACTTCTTATTCTTAATAGTGACTCTGTCATGTGTTATGAAATAACAATGCTTCTCAGATGCAATGCTTCCTATATGCCTTGATTGCATATTTGACTTGGGTAAACTCCAGGAGATGGTGACGGACAGGGAAGCCTGGTGTGCTACAGTCCATGGGGTCATGAAGGGTCAGATACACTTGGCGACTAAACAATAGCAACACTAGTAAGACGGCAACCCTCTCCAGTATTCTTGCCTGGAGAATGGGCAGAGGAGCCTGGTGGGCTACAGTTCATGGGATCTCAAAATAGTCAGACATGACTGAGTGACTAATACTTTCACACTAGTAAAAAGAAGGACAGATCTTTTTGAACATGTGTGAAAAACTGTATTACCTTGAAAACAAGGGACACTCAAGGAAAGTATCTGTTTCTGAACTCTAAGTAGATTAATTGGACTCAGGTATCTTTATAAATAGCTCATTTCACTTTCTAAACACATAAGTTGCTAAACAGAGTGTTAGACATGGGTGAAGAAGAAAAAGAGCTGTCTCAAATATTTATGAATGATAGACTATTTAAAGCAATGCCAAAAAAATTAACAATAAGTGAATCTTCCGTATGAGTTTATTCCGTCCTGCTTGTTGCAATGGATCTCAGGTCAGCAAACTACTCCCATAAAGTCCACTTACTTCCAGACTTAAAATAGTCCAAGAAATCCTGATTCAGATCCCCATGGCAGCCTGAACACTGTTCAACAGGTATCAGAGTGAAAACCTGTGCTGGATTCTGTTTAAGCGTTAAGCTGCTGGGCACCTGGATAAGTGCAAACATACTGAATACTGATACATTAGTTAGTAAGAAATAATTTTAAGTTTATATATGTCTGTTTCTTATCTTTCTATGCAATGTAATGGTCTTGTTTGGTAGTCATGTTCATGAACATGTTAAATGTTCTCACTTTAAGAAGGCATAAAAAGCACACCCTACCCCTTATATCTGCTAATTCTATATTTTATAGAATTATTTCAGTTATTGCTATTAATACTTTGTTTCTTATTACAGTCATCCTCTGTAATAGCTAATAATTCTTTGTATTAAACTCATTCTGTTCAAATAACTGTGTAAATTTCTCTCCCTTGTTTGAACCCAAGGTGATATAGTGCTGTTTAATAATTACTTGTAAAATAAATAAATCCATTCCTTTAGACACTAGATGGTTGTTGTTTTAGTCACAAAGTCGTGTCTGACTCTTTGAGTTTAAAATTATTAAGAATTGCTGCTGCTGCTAAATCACTTCAGTTGTGTCCGACTCTGTGCGACCCCATAGACGGAAGCCCACCAGGCTCCCCCGTCCCTGGGATTCTCCAGGCAAGAACACTGGAGTGGGTTGCCATTTCCTTCTCCAATGCAGGAAAGTGAAAAGTGAAAGTGAAGTCGCTCAGTTGTGTCCAACTCTCAGCGACCCCATGGACTGCAGCCTTCCAGGCTCCTCCATTCACGGGATTTTCCAGGCAAGAGTACTGGAGTGGGTTGTCATTGCCTTCTCTGTATTAAGAATTAATCTTAATTTGAAGAATTTAGATGATTAGGATTAACGTAAACACACTACTACATATAAAATAAATAATCACAGGGATCTACTGTATAGCACAGGGGACTCTACTCAATACCCTGTAATAACCCATATGGGAAAAGAATCTGGAAAATAATTTAAACTAAATCACTTTTCTAGACATCCGAAACTAATACAATATTGCAAATCAACTATATTCCAACATATAATAAATTTTACAGATAAATATAATTAACAATCTTAATTTATAAAATTTACAATCTAGATGAAAGTATTTAAATTTGTTATTCCCAACTCACCAGTTTAAGAAGGACGCAAAAGGAAATTCAAGTGACTGAGATCTTGCTAACATAAAATAATCACTAAAATCTTAGCCATCTCTAGTGTAAACACTCCATTTTTCACTTTCAATACACCTATACATGTATATATACAAACAAACATGCCCCTCCATACCACTCTTCAATAAAAATTTCTGCAGTGTAGAAAAAGAAATGTGATTCTAATTCTCTATTATAAACTCTGTCAGGTATTATAATTCCTTTACTTCTATATGTATTTATTTAATTAACTTTTTTCCTGACCATTAAAACATTATAGGCTTATTATAGAATGCTTGAGAAAAGAAAAGTCATGTGTAAACTTATAATTCAGAGATAACTCATGCTAACAATTTGTGTAATTTCCTCTATATATAATTATGCTAGTTTTGGATTTGCACCTGTCACTGCTCCTACCACAAGAGATGCTTTGATTCATCTAAGGCCTCAGTTAGAATGGGACCCAGAGTTTATCACAGCTGATAGGCAAGCTGTTGTTGCCTTTCCCTGAAACTATTTCCTTAATCTATCCACAGTGCTGCTACCACAGGCATGATGGAATCTCAGGCTGCTAGAAACAGTTTGGTGTCTGATTCTTATGTTTAATAGAAAGAAATTTCAGGGGACAACAGTGCAGATTCCCTTCAAGCACACAGAAGTCAATTTCTACTTTATTCAACTTGCTCCATTTATAAATAAAACTGCATTTAGAGCAGTTAGCATACATAGAATTAAGACATAAAAAAGAAATACATATAAAGCAACTTAGAAAAGGGATCCGCATGGAATGAAGAAATAGACTTCAAGAGCGGGGATATATCTGGACCTTGTAGGAAGGCTTGACTTACAGAGGTGTGGGAGTATTTGAAAGAAGTACAGAGGAAAAAATGCAAGAGAATTCTTATAAAAATACTCAATGATTTTATGTGACCCACTAATAACATATAAGGGCTTCCCAGGTGGGGTGGCTCTAGTGGTAAAGAACCCACCTGTCAGTGCAGGAGATGTAAGAGATGCGGGTTCAGTCCCTGGGTTGGGAAGACCCCATGGAGAATGCCCTGAAGGGCAACCCACTCCAGCATTCTGGAGATCCCATGGAGAATCCCATGGACAGAGGAGCCTGGTGGGCTACAGTCCATAGGGTCACAGTGTTAGACACAACTGAAGCAACTTAGGCCAATGACATATAAAATTCAACTGAAACAATTTTCCATTTCTGAAATAAATTATCGACACTTTCAGTAATAGTTTACTACATGTGCAGCAAAATGGACTGATTAGTTTGTTACAGCCATGTACAGTAAGACAAAAATATAAAACAATTCTAAATCTTTATCATATTTTGTCACCCTGCTGTTTTAACTTCAATGCAGAGTACATCATGTAAAATGCTAGGCTGGATGAAACACAAGCTGGAATCAAGATTGCCAGGAGAAATATAAATAAGCTCAAATATTAGATATGCAGATTACACCACTCATGGCAAAAATCGAAGAACTAAAGAGCCTTTTGATGAAAGTGAAAGAAGAGCATGGAAAAGTTGACTTAAAACTCAACATTTAGAAAACTAAGATCATGGCATCTGGTCCCATCACTTCATGGCAAATAGATGGGGAAACAAAGGAAACAGTGACAGACTTTATTTTGGGGGCTCCAAAATCACTGCAGATGGTGACTGAAGCCATGAAATTAAAAGATGCTTGCTCCTTGAAAGAAAAGTTATGACCAACCCAGACAGAATATTAAAAAGCAGAGACATTACTTTGCCAACAATGTCTGTCTAGTCAAAGCTATGGTTTCTCCAGTAGTTATGTATGGATGTGAAAGTTGGACTATAAAGAAAGCTGAGCACCGAAGAATTGATGCTTTTGAACTGCAGTGTTGGAGAAGACTCTCGAGAGTCCCTTGACTGCAAGGAGATCCAACCAGTCCATTCTGAAGGAGATCAGTCCTGAATATTCATTGGAAGGACTGATGCTGAAACTGAAACTCCAATACTTTGGACACCTGATGTGAAGAACTGACTCATTTGAAAAGACCCTAAAGCTGGGAAAGATTGAAGATGGGAGGAGAAGGGGACGACAGAGGATGAGATGGTTGGATGGCAACACTGACTCAATGGACATGAGTTTGAGTAGGCTCTGGGAGTTGGTGATGGACAGGGAAGCCTGGTAAGGTGCAGTCCATTGGGTCACAAAGAGTTGGACACGACTGAGCAACTGAACTGAATTGAACTGAATCTTTGTCATATTATTATTGTTGTTTTTTAGTTGCTAAGTCATGCTCAACTCTTTGTGACCCCATGCACTGTCAGCCACCAGGCTTCTGTGTCCTCCACTATCTCCCAGAGTTTCATCAAATTCAAGTCTATTAATTGGTGATGATATCTAGCCATTTCATCCTTTGTTGACCCCTTCTGCTATTGCCTTCAGTCTTTCCCAGCTTCAGGGTCTTTTCCAATGAGTGGGCTCTTTGCATCAGGTGGCCAAAGTATTGGATTTTCAGCTTTAGTAATAGTCCTTCCAATGAATAATCAGTTGATTTTCCTTTAGGACTGATTGGTTTCTTCAAATTATATTCCTCTTTAGTTTCATGACCAACCATAAATGAGAAAATTCTTCTCTGATTAAAAAAATAGAAAGAGTTTTAAGCATTACAAATTTAAAATTCCTGAAAGAAAACACAGGGGACCTGTTTCATGTAATTGGACCTGACAGAGATTTCTTGGGTATGATATCAAAAGTACAGGCAACAAAAGAAAATATGTACAAAAGGGACTACATACATCAAAGGTAAAAAAAAAAAGAAAAAAACACTTTTGTGCATTAAATGACAATTAACAAAAGCAGTTTCTAAAATGAGAGAAAATATTTGCAAATCATATATCTGATAAGGAATTAATATTTCAAAAGTAAAAAGAAACTTATGACTTCACAAAATTCAAATAACCCAATTTAAGATGGGCAAAAGACTTGAAAAAATGTTTATCCAAGTATAATATATAAATATCCAAAAAGCACAAGAAAAGATGCTCAAAATCACTAAGAGAAAAATGCAAATCACATTAGAATATCACCTCACTCACATCTATTAGCCTGACAAGTTTTAAGACATTTAAATTTTAATCTAAAAAAATTTTTTTTAAATAAATGCTGGTGAGGATTATACGCTGTTTGTATATGAGATTGTAAAATAGTGTCACAACTATGAAAAACAGTATGGAGTTTCCTCAAAAAATTAAAAATAAAGCTTTTATATGGGTGTATATCCAAAAATTGAAAGCAAAGTCTTGAAGAGATATCTGCACACCTATATTTGTAACAGCACTGTTCACAATAGCAAAGCGATGGAAGCAACATGCATCCATTGACAAATGAATAAGGAAAATGTGGTATATTTATTCAATGAACTATTAATAACCCTTAAAAGGGAAGGAAATATTGACAGATACTACAACATGGTTAAACCTTGGAAACTTCATGATAAGTGAAATAAGACAACCACACATAGACAAATACTAAATCCTACTTGTATAAGGTATCTAAAGTAGATATGTTCATAGAGACAAAACCTATTAATATAATGGTGGTTACCAAGGAGGGAAAGGAAGTCATTGCTTAATGGGTACAACTTTTCAGATTTGTGATTTAAAAAATCTCTAGGAATTTGTTTCACTACAATGTGGATATATTTAATACTACTGAACTGTATACTTTAAAATGGTTAAGAGCATAAGCTTTGTCTTACTCCAACAAAAATAAGTAAAAAATCTAACAAATATAGAATTTGCAAGAAGCCTTATGAAATGGCAACCCACTCCAATATTCTTGCCTGGGAAATCGTTTGGACAGAGGAGCCTGGCAGGCTATAGTATATGGGTCACAAAAGAGTAGGATATAACTTAGGGTCTAAACAACAAAGTGGCCTTAAAGATTTTTAATCCAAATTCCACCTTTTAAGGATCATAGAATATAGATAACGAGAGGTGGGCAACTTGTCTCAGATCATCCAGCCAGGTTGGAAGCAGAGTCAAGGTAGAAACGGTGTCTCCCAGTACACCATGTTTTAAGTATCTGCATCTGCCAAATTTATCCACTAGTGGCTCCTGGACAGTCTTTACACTCAGGAGTGAAAGTCGAAATATCTTGATGGTAGAGATAGATGAATGTGTGATGTGAAAGAAAGGAGTGTAGACACTGACCCAATGTACAGGATTTATTTAAAATAAGTATTTTGTTTCATTAAACTCTAAGACAATACTGGCAATATTTTCCAACATATATTTATATTAAGTACTTTCACTGCTGAAAGGTTTTTGGCTATGTTTGTAAATGTTCTGATAATCCTCATCATTACAACCTTCTATCACAAGATTAAACAGATCTAAACATTTCTTTGTAGATAGACTTCTGGTATGCAGAACACACAGGCGCAAATATAAATGTTTGATAGATATTTATTTCAATCCTAGGTCATGTCAAACTCATTTAGGGTTGATCATGAAACTAAAGAGGAAAGTAATTTGAACAAACCAGTTAGTCCTAAAGGGAAATCAATACTGAATATTCACTGGAAAGACTGATGCTGAAGCTGAAACTCCAATAATTTGACCATCTGATACAAAGAGCCAATTCCTTGGAAAAGACCCTGATACTGGGAAAGACTGAAGGCAGAAGGAGAAGGGGAAAACAGAGGATGAAATGGTTGGATGGCATCACCAACTCAATAGTCATGAGTTTGAGCAAACTCCATGAGACGGTGAAGGACAGGGGAGCCCAGCATGCTGCAGTTCATGGGGTTGCAAAGAATTGAACATAACTTAGCAACTGAACAATGACAACTAAGTCTGGGAGATGAAAGAGAAACTCAAGAGAAACTCAAGCTCACTTTAAGTTCGCTGTTAACATCTGATACAGAGAACTTTTAGGAACAACCTTATGCTATTGTCCATATGAGACGATCAAAATGGACAGATAAATATAAGAGGAATGCCATTTTAGCATGAGAAGTTGGGAAAGGATGGCTCCTTTGTGGTGAGCTACTTTAAGACTCCTAAGTTGTTGAACAAAGTAATAATAAGAATGATTCAGAGGACAATTGTCACTGAGTCCGGGAATACAACACTGACTCACCAGGCACTGCAAGGAGCCCACACAGGAGACAAAAAGCTGCAGCAAAGGTCAGGAACATTCTATAAAACTAGTAGAAGACGCAGCTGAATTGTCACAAGGGTGATCACTAGATGGGAATTTCCATTATTATAAGCAAACACAAAAGAGACCTAGGATGTCAGCCATGTCTCATGTAACAGCCCACCATTAGTTTCACACAATTTGATTGCCATCCCTGGACTTAATATAAACTGAGGAATCATTAGTCACCAAGTACTAATTAGAAATATAAGTAGGAAGACAGTGTTACAATTAAGCTTAAAGAACTATTGTTTCATAAATGGCATGTCAATATAGAAACCCTTCAGTGCCATTAGGATTAACAAAGAAAGTGATCTCCATAGTTACCACTGTTTCAAAAATTCCCAATTTCAAAAGTTGTTCAAAACAACACTTCTCTGAGCAGTGGATGGCAGCCACCTATTGAAGCTGTTCATGGGTAGGGCTGTGTTTTGTTTACATAGTATTTTCCAGTATTTTCAAAGATCTTCAGTTGCTTTAATGGATTGCAGGCTGCATTATGACTAAAACATTGTTGCTAATATCATTACTAAGGATCTTCTTCTTATATATTATGGCTATAATATAGAATAGAAAATGTAAACATCTGCCCTGGTAGAAGCCACATATTTTGCGGGGGATGAGAGAATTACATTCATAATTCTTTGATTCATATAGTAATCTACAAATATTTGTGACTGATATGTTGTGCCCTAGGTGTTTTGATACTTTTAAATAAGTCACAGTCATAGTTCTTGAAAAGCCCACAGTATAGTGGACAAAACAGACAGAAGTTAAGTAAAATGTTGGCAAAGCAGTACTTACTACTTGGGGAAGCCAGAAATGTCTGCAGAAAGAAAGTGACACTTGATCTGGGTCTTGTTGGACCTTTCTAAAGGTACAGAAAAATAGAATGAGAGTGCAGAGTCAAGAATATTGGCCCAGGTAGAAAATTGGAGAAGGTTTATAAGAGTGAAAAGTATGACCAGATAAGTTTCAAGCAGCCCAAGAAGAGTTTTCTATTTTATCCACAAGAAGGGAAGCTAAATTTCCAGTGAATACAAGCAAGTTTTCTTTTGATATTTTTTAAAATTGGGGTATAGTTGCTTTACAAGTTTGTATTAGTTTCTGCTGTACAACAAAGTTAATCAGTTATATGTATACACATAGCCCATCTTTCTTGGACCTACCTCCCAGACCCCTCCATCCCACCCATCCAAGTCATCGTCATCCAAGCACCAAGCTGAGCTCCCTGCACTGTACAGCAGGTTCCCACTAGTGATCTATTGGAGAAGACACTTGAGAGTCCCTTGGACTGCAAGGAGATCCAGCCAGTCCTTCTTAAAGGAGATCAGTCCTGAGTGTTCATTGGAAGGACTGATGTTGAAGCTGAAACTCCAATACTTTGGCCGTCTCATGCGAAGAGCTGACTCATGGAAAAAGACCCTGATGCTGGGAAAGATTGAGGGCAGGAGGAGAAGGGGATGACAGAGGATGAGATGGTGGCATGGTATCATTGACTCAATGGACATGAGTTTGGGTGGACTCCGGGTATTGGTGATGTACAGGGAGGCATGGCGTGCTGCAGTCCATGGGATCGAAAAGAGTCGGCCATGACTGAGCGACTGAACTGAACTAAATGTATATATGTCAATTCCAGTCTCCCAGTTCTTCACACAAATTCCGCCTGCTCATTGTACACATCCATTCATTGTCTATTCCTTATGTCTGTGTCTCTATTTCTGCCCTACAAACGGACAAAGAAGATGTGGCACAATTATATACAATGGAATTTAACCACAAAAAGGAACACAATTGGGTCATTTGTAGAGACATGGACAGTCCTACAGCCTGTCATACAGAGTGAAATAAGTCAAAAAAGTCAAAAACAAATATTGTATATTAACATATGTATGTGAAATCAAGAAATATGGTAGAAATGAATATTTTTGTTGATTTTTTTACTGTATTCAGATAAAATTACAAATAAAAACTATACAAAGTAGTGACTTTTTTTTCTTTTCTTTGAATCTTAGGACCAGAAATATTTAAGATAGGCTTACTATTGAGTGCAAGTTTTGCTGAAATGACTGACTGCCAATGCCAGATCCTAAATTGTTCTAATATTTGAATACTGTTTAAAATAAACCTTGACTTCTCCAAGTTTGGATAATGTGCATTTCAGGATGGGCGTACACCTATCTATGGATAGTGATGTGCTTACCTACACTGCCTTTACTTCCAGTGCACTCAGTGTTGGAGGTTATGTAATGATTTGATAAATTAGACTGAGGACAGGTTAAAACACTACTAGCCACCAAATAGTTTTGCATACCAATGGTTCCCAATACAATGCTTTCATTATGTTTTTCCCCAAGATATGCATGGAACTAAATTTGATTTTGACATAACAAGCCAGTCCACAATAACCAAAAATACCAATAGAACAAATCTTTAGATGTTGTAAAATTGAATAACTATGCTAACTGAAGTACATTTTACTCATTAAAATTTTTTCAAAAAACAAAAAGCTAACCAGCACTGTCCCAATGTTTTTCACAGTCTGATAATATCTGCCAAAATTATATAAATATACTTTTCTGCAATAATTGATATTTAAAAGAGTACTATGAAGAGAATCTAAATGCTCTTTAATTACTGTATCAGAAAATAAAAATACAGTTTCATTTCTCATACTACAATGCAACTTTATTTTACTTTATTCAGAGACTCAATTGTACATATATATAAAAATGCGTGTCTTTTTAAAGGTACGTTAAAAACAACAGATTTACTGTAAAACCAGCAAGGAAATATTTCACATCTGTTTCTCATTTGTTTTAGGAAAATTTCTTCTGACTAACCTTTGCCCAAATTGTACCTTTTCATCCTTGAAACAAAGAATGCTCAGCAGCATTTATAGAAATTCACAAGTAAACAAGTGTCATTTATCTCATCAACCATGTTGCCAGCTACAATTCCACTTTCAGTGAAAGGGGAAAAGCTTCTTCCTGAATTTGAAACCCTCCTTTTTTGCTTACTGTTTCTTGGAAATTAGAACAGACAGTTTGAGATCATGAATGATGACATAAAACAATAGAACCCTATCACATACAAACACAACCCAGGGGATGACAATCTCTGAATAATGCTTGGGAGACTGTTTTCTCATTAGGACCTACGTTATTTTTATAATCTCCTACAGGAACCATTTAGGACATCACAAGGTTCAAAAGGAAGGCCAGCTAGTAAAGATACAGAAATTATTTTGGGGGTTACTCCTATGAAAGGATCTCTCTGGCGCCATTGTTATTTTAAGAGACACGTTATTACTGTAGAGAAGAATCAGGTCAAATTAAATTAAAGAAAATGATTCTGAAGAGATTTATCATATGTTAAAATGGTTTTGAAGAAATATTCTTCTCCATAGGTTAATGATAAAACATTTTCTAAAGAAATAATTAGATTCCACAGGTTTTGAGCATTATTGCTTTATTGAGAAAAAGAGAATTGAAAAGAAAAGAAAATATGTTAATTATAAAATAGTAGCACTGTTAATTAGGGTTTTACACCCTCGAGCAGTCTTCAAATACAAGTGAATCCTGTCTGAGGTAGGTAAGCAGATCTGAATGGGCTCTGCCAATGAGACCACACAGACTGTCCCTGACAAAGTTGGAATTAAGAGTTCTTACCTCTTCTAGCGCCAAAGGGCCCGTTTTTCTACCAGCAAAACTCCCCATTCAAAAGATGATTTCAGGCCGGAAATAAATACATAATCATAAAAATCTTAAGTGAGTTATGCTTTTATCTTAAACCCTTTGATATAAAAGTGTTCTGTGCTTTTATTTATTTATTTTTCTTTTTGAGAATGATACAAATACAAAGTAGGAAGGAACTTATTGTTTCAGATAACAATAAGAATGGAAATAGATTTGTTTCTAGCTTCCTGAATTTTCTCAAACCCAACTTTATCTTAGTTGCCTGATTCGTTTCCTTTCCTAATTTAGACAGAAACGTGGATTTTATTTATAGTTTAATTCAGCTAAAATTAAATCAGTAGTTAGGTCAAGTTACCTCTGACACCATTTGCTTTCTGTTATCTGTTAAACTGCTGTTGTCACACCATTTCCCATGGGGGATATTAAACCAAATTTGACTTACTTTATTTTTCCCTGTGGAAAAATTCTGCAGCTCTTTGAGACTCCATGGACTGTAGCCTGGCAGGCTCCTCTGTCCTTGGAAATATCCAGACAAGAATACTGGAGCCATTTCCTCGAGGCAATCTTCTTGACTCAGAGATCAAACTTGGGAGTCAGATCTTGCAGGCAGATTCTTTACCACCTTACCCACCAGGGAAACCCCTATTTTCCTCTGTGAAAAAAGTTACCATCCTTAAATGACAGAAGATCTTCAGAAGATTTGAAAGCATATGGCAAATGAAAATTGTGAAGTCAGAATTGATATTACTAAATAGACATCAATCCTGAATATTCTTTGGAAGGGCTGATGCTGAAGCTGAAGCTCCAATATTTTGACCACCTGATGCAAACAGCTGACTCATTGAAAAAGATCCTGATGCTGGGAAAGATTGAAAGCAAAAGGAGAAGAGGGTGGCAGAGGGTGAAACAGTTAGATAGCATTATTCACTCCAGGGACATGAATTTGATCAAACCCTGGGAGATAGTGAAGGACAGAAAGCCTGATGTGCTGCAGTTCACGTGGTCACAAAAAGTGGAACACAACTTAGCAACTGAAGAAGAACAACAACAACAAATAGACATAGATTGAAATTGATAAAAATTGCATCTAAACAGCTTAAGAGGAAAAAATAATACCCATTCCAACAGTCCAGAGAAAACACAACCCTCTGGAAATCTTTCTATCAATAATCAGAAAAGATCTAACTAAATATTTAGGTAAAAGCAGAGGTATTGTTGTAGTGGTGGAGCAAAGAAATCTTTTATCAAATATTACTGGCTAAATTGTCCTGGAATCTAGAAATTGACTGCTCTGTTCTCATTGTTGCCATCTTAAAAAATTGTAAGGAGCAGATAAAAACTGTTCACCCTTGCATTATTACATTAAAAATAGTAACACTGTTATGACTTAGATGGGTCAGGTATTGAACTTGAAATGACTCCTAGGATGACTTGGTATCTTCCATGTCCAGAATCTAAAAATTAATCTGTATCATTTAAGAAATTGCTTAGGCATATGTGCTCGGAAACAACTCCCTCCTGTTTACCACACACACAAAAAAAATTCCATTATTTTATCTACAATGAAAGACTAAAATGACCCAAGACTTTTGGATCAATCCCAACACTGATTGAGCTTGATCTGCAAATACAAGGAAAGTTGGACCAGCAAAGAACCTCAAAATTGCAGCTAAAGTCTGCAATCTTGGCTGCTTTAAGGAAAGGAGGTCATTATGAAGCAGTATAACAGAAATAAAAATAAAACAACTAAATATTAATTACATATATATACAACAGACTCTTTATCTATTAATATTGGTCTTCACAGCAGAAAATATTGTATTTTTGGAGGATGCAGAAGAAAGATGCGGAAGCCACAATGATAGCAATACTTTGAAACATAGATATTTTTTAAAAAATAGGTCTTCCCAGGTGGCTCAGAGATAAAGAATCTGCCTGCTAATGCAAGAGACACAGGAGATGCAGGTTCAATCCCTGTGGTGGGAAGATCTCCTGGAGAAGAAAATGGCAATTCACTCCAGTATTCTTGCCTGGAATATTCCATGGACAGTAGAGACTGGTGGGCGTCACAAGGAGTTGGATGTAACTGAGCAATGGAGCACATTATAGTACTATTAAAAAAAAATAGTGACATCATCATAAAAAGTAAAATTTGAATGGTAAATAGTCTGGAAGATAAATGTAACATATTCAATTCAATGAGCTCAAGGTATTATACATATATATTTATTAGCATGTTTATCAGAGAAGGCAATGGCACCCCACTCCAGTACTATTGCCTGGAGAATCCCCTGGATAGAGGAGCCTGGTGGGCTGCAGTCCATGGGATCGCTAAGAGTTGGACACGACTGGGGGACTTCACTTTCACGTTTCACTTTCATGCATTGGAGAAGGACATGGCAACCCACTCCAGTGTTCTTGCCTGGAGAATCCGAGGGACAGGGGAGCCTGGTGGGCTGCCATCTATGGGGTCACACAATGTCGGACACAACTGAAGCGACTTAGCAGCAGCAGCAGCATGTTTAAAAATAGATATTTATTAATATTTAAGTGGAATACCTCATAGGTAGGGGAAAAATGAAATAATTGCTTTAGTGAGTTTGAAGAGAGAGGTGTGCATTTAAATTCTTGAAAACAGGATTTCCCTGAGGGTCTAGTATTACAGAATCCATCTTTCAACCTAGGGGACTCAGACTTCAATCCCTGGTTGAGGAACTAGGATTCCACATGCCATGGGGCAGCTAAGCCTGTGAAACATAACCAGAGATCCCACGGGTTGCAATAAGAGATGCCGATGCACTGCAACTAGAAACATCCATGGACCACAGCTAGGACCCACTACAGTCAAATAAAATATAAAAGACTTAATACTTGAAACGGAGAAGGCACTGGCGACCTGCTCCAGTACTCTTGCCTGGAAAATCCCATGGATGGAGGAGCCTGGTAGGCTGCATTCCATGGGGTCACGAAGAGTCGGACACGACTGAGCAACTTCACTTTCACTTTTCACTTCCATGCATTGGAGAAGGAAATGGCGACCCACTCCAGTGTTCTTGCCTGGAGAATCCCAGGGAAGGAGGAGCCTTGTGGGCTGCCGTCTATGGGGTTGCACAGAGTCAGACACTGACTGACATGACTTAGCAGCAGCAGCAATACTTGAAAACAGATGCAGTGAGTTTCCATATATTTCTTTAAGGGGAGAAAGTAAATCAGTGCATGACGAACTAACCAGACTTCTGGATGTAACAGAATTATGAGCTCATTGATGAATCAAATACAGACTGGACAAAGAGTAGTAATCAGATAAGCCTCGTATGATTTCATAGAGCCAGAGACACTCACAGAGGCATTCTTTGATTGTGTCTACTGAGCTTAAAGTAGGTGTAGGATCAGTGGAGTTATTTCTCCAATGACCTCCAGTAGCATATTGGGCACCTGCTGACCTGGGGAGTACCTCTTTCAGTATCCTATCATTTTGCCTTTTCATACTGTTCATGGGGTTCTCAAGGCAAGAATACTGAAGTGGTTTGCCATTCCCTTCTCCAGTGGACCACATTCTGTCAGACCTCTCCACCATGACCCTCCTGTCTTGGGTTGCCCTGCGGGCATGGCTTAGTTTCATTGAGTTAGACAAGGCTGTGGTCCTAGTGTGATTAGATTGACTAGTTTTCTGTGAGTATGGTTTCAGTGTGTCTGCCTTCTGATGCCCTGTTACAACACCTACCATCTTACTTGTGTTTCTCTTACCTTGGGTGTGGGGTGTCTCTTCATGGCTGCTCCTTACCTAGGATGAGGGGTATCTCCTCCAACCACCCTTCCTAATCTTCAACGTGGGATGGCTCCTCTAGGCCCTCCTGTGCCCGCACAGCCACCACTCCTTGGGCGTGGGGTTGCTCCTCCTGGAAAGAATGAAGGGATGGAGCCAAAGCAAAAACAATACCCAGCTGTGGATGTGACTGGTGATAGAAGCAAGGTCCAATGCTGTAAAGAGCAATATTGCATAGGAACCTGGAACATCATGTCCATGAATCAAGGCAAATTGGAAGTGGTCAAACAGGAGATGGCAAGAGTGAATGTCGACATTCTAGGAATCAGCGAACTGAAATGGACTGGAATGGGTGAATTTAACTCAGATGACCATTCTATGTACTACTGGGGTCAGAAATCCCTCAGAAGAAATGGAGTAGCCATCATGGTCAACAAAAGAGTCTGAAATGCAGTACTTGGATGCAATCTCAAAAACGACAGAATGATCTCTGTTCGTTTCCAAGGCAAACCATTCAATATCACAGTAATCCAAGTCTATGCTCCAACCACTAACACTGAAGAAGCTGAAGTTGAACGGTTCTATGAAGACCTACAAGACCTTTTAGAACTAACACCCCAAAAAGATGTCCTTTTCATTATAGGGGACTGGAATGCAAAAGTAGGAAGTTAAGAAACACCTGGAGTAACAGGCAAATTTGGCCTTGGAATGTGGAATGAAGCAGGGCAAAGACTAATAGAGTTTTGCCAAGAAAATGCACTGGTCATAGCAAACACCCTCTTCCAACAGCAAAAGAGAACACTCTACACATGGACATCAACAGATGATCAACACCAAAATCAGATTGATTTTATTCTCTGCAGCAAAAGATGGAGAAGCTCTATACAGTCAACAAAAACAAGACCAGGAGCTGACTGTGGCTCAGATCATGAACTCCTTATTACCAAATTAAGACTGAAATTGAAGAAAGCAGGGAAAACTGCTAGATCCTTCAGGTATGACCTAAATCAAATCCCTTATGATTATACAGTGGAAGTGAGAAATAGATTTAAGGGCCTAGATCTGATGGATAGAGTGCCTGATGAATTATGAAATGAAGTTCATGACATTATACAGGAGACAGGGTTCAAGATCATCCCCATAGAAAAGAAATGCAAAAAAGCAAAATGACTATCTGGGGAAGCCTTACAAACAGCTGTGAAAAGAAGAGAAGCGAAAAGCCAAGGAGAAAAGGAAAGATATAAGCACCAGAATGCAGAGTTCCAAAGAATAGCAAGAAGAGATAAGAAAGCCTTCTTCAGTGATCAATGCAAAGAAATAGAGGAAAACAACAGAATGGGAAAGACTAGAGATCTCTTCAAGAAAATTAGAGATACCAAGAGAATATTTCATGCAAAGATGGGCTCGATAAAGGACAGAAATGGTCCGGACCTAACATAAGCAGAAGATATTAAGAAGAGGTGGCAAGAATACACAGAAGAACTGTACAAAAAAGATCTTCATGACCCGGATAATCACGATGATGTGACCACTCAATGTAGAGCCAGACATCCTGGAATGTGAAGTCAAGTGGGCCTTAGAAAGCATCACTATGAACAAAGCTAGTGGAGGTGATGGAATTCCAGTTGAGCTATTTCAAATCTTGAAACATGATGCTGTGAAAGTGCTGCACTCAATATGCCAGCAAGTTTGGAAAAATTAACAGTGGCCACAGGACTGGAAAAGGTCAGTTTTCATTCCAATCCCAAAGAAATGCAATGCCAAAGAATGCTCAAACTACCACACAATTGCACTCATCTCACATGCTAGCAAAGTAATGCTCAAAATTCTCCAAGTCAGGCTTCAGCAATATGTGAACTGTGAACTTCTTGCTGTTCAAGCTAAAGGCAGAGGAACTGGAGATCAAATTGCCAACATCCACTGGATCCTCGAAAAAGCAAGAGAGTTGCAGAAAAACATCTATTTCTGCTTTATTGACTATGCCAAAGCCTTTGACTGTGTGGATCACAATCAACTGTGGAAAATTCTGAGAGAGATGGGAATACCAGACCACCTGACCTGCCTCTTGAGAAATCTGTATGCAGGCCAGGAAGCAACAGTTAGAACTGGACATGGAACAACAGACTGGTTCCAAATAGGAAAAGGAGTACGTCAAGGCTGTATATTGTCACCCTGCTTATTTAACTTCTATGCAGAGTACATCATGAGAAACACTGAACTGGAAGAAACACAAGCTGGAATCAAGATTGCCAGGAGAAATATCAATAACCTCAGATATGCAGATGACACCACCCTTATGGCAGAAAGTGAAGAGGAGCTAAAAAGCTTCTTGATGAAAGTGAAAGAGGAGAGCGAAAAAATTGGCTTAAAGCTCAACATTCAGAAAATGAAGATCATGGCATCCGGTCCCATCACTTCATGGGAAATAGATGGGGAAACAGTGGAAACAGTGTCAGACTTTATTTTTGGGGGCTCCAAAATCACTGCAGATGGTGACTGCAGCCATGAAAGTAAAAGACGCTTACTCCTTGAAAGAAAAGTTATGACCAACCTAGATAGCATATTCAAAAGCAGAGACATTACTTTGCCAACTAAGTTCCATCTAGTCAAGGCTATGGTTTTTCCAATAATCATGTACGGATGTGAGTTGGACTATGAAGAAGCCTGAGCACCGAAGAATTGATGCTTTTGAACTGTGGTGTTGGAGACGACTCTTGAGAGTCCCTTGGACTGCAAGGAGATCCAACCAGTCCATTCTGAAGGAGATCAACCCTGGGATTTCTTTGGAAGGAATGATGCTAAAGCTGAAACTCCAGTACTTTGGCCACCTCATGCGAAGAGTTGACTCATTGGAAAAGACTTTGATGCTGGGAGGGATTGGGGGCAGGAGAAGAAGGGGATGACAGAGGATGAGATGGCTGGATGGCATCACTGACTCGAAGGACATGAGTCTGAGTGAACTCCGGGAGTTGGTGATGGACAGGGAGGCCTGGCGTGCTGCGATTCATGGGGTCGCAAGGAGTCGGACAGGACTGAGCAACTGAACTGAACTGAACTGAGGATAAGTGGATTCAAGAACCACTGCTTGAGAGAACTGCTAGACTTTGTTCATTTCCACAAAATGCTATGGGAGGAAGATTTTAAAGATTTCAGGAATACATTTTGCCAAAATAACCTGGTAGAAATAAACAAGTAATAAGACATAGTTTACAAGAAGAAAACAGGAGCAGAATCAAAGAAGGTTCAGGCACTGTAATTCTGCATTTAAAAAGCACTTGCCTATTTGCTGTTGTTTTAATAGACGAAATCTTCTCACAGATAAAAAATGAAAACTTCACTTGCAACACAGAGGTGAGTGCGTGCTGGTCAAAGAGGCAACAATAGTAAACAATCTAATAAGCAATAAATATTAGATATTTTTTTCCCTTCTTCTAGGAAAGCTCTGTTTCCATTCTTCTGTCATACAGGAATGGGGTCCATCATGCCCTTCACTTTGTACAGTGAAGCAGTTATTCTTCCACCATTATTCACTCATATATCTTTTACTGTAATCTAAGCAATTCACATATTACATGTAATTCACATATTACTGTAATCTAAGCAATTACATATTGCATGTAATTTTTTTGTCTGCCCTTGGGATTTCCAGGGAACTTGATTACTAACTCATGTGACTTCCTCCACCAAGTCATGTTAGACATTGAGTACTCCCATCACTTCATCTTTTAAAATAATTTTCACTCTTGTATTTCTTCTAATATGTACCTGTAAAATATCTTCTTTAAAAAAAATGGTGCATTTTCCTTTCTGATAGAATTCTGAATCAGTCAACTTTCGCTACCTTCTTTGGTAGCTTAAAAAAATGTTGGCTTGTGGTGCAACAAAGTAGAACATGCGCATACAACTTAAAGGTAACTGTGGAGGAACAAGGCCAGAGTGATAGGACTGTGTGGTTATCTTAACAAAAGGACAAAAATTACAGCAGTCAGATCAGTGAAGGATATTATTGCCCCTTTCTAGCTTTTTAAAACAGACAGTTCCAAGCTTTAATTTGCTGACAAAAGTTGAATGTGCCATTCAAATATCTTTATTTACTTCTATGCATTGGTTGAGATCAGTCATATGCTTTGAAAACAATAGAGCATGTGGCAGAGTTCAAATTCAATTTTGAGTTTGATTCACCCATTTCAAAATTCAGTAACATTTTTCACTTAATTATAACGCAAACCAAGATTGATTCTAAAGTAAATAAATAAAAGTGGAATAATGGTAAAAGTAGACTTCCTTGGTGGCTCAGTTGTAAAGAACTTGCCTGCCAATGGAGGAGCCACAGGATCATACTTGGGTTTGATCCCTTGGTGGGGAAGATCCTCCAGAGAAGAAAACGGAAACCCACTCCAGTATTCTCGCATGGGAAGTCCAATATACAGAGGAATCTAGTGGGCTACTGGACATGGGGTCACAAAAGAGTTGGACACAACTTAGCAACTGAGCATACAGTGGTAAAATTACTAATGGATGGCATATTCAGTTCAGTTCAGTTCAGTTCAGTTCAGTTCAGTTCAGTTGCTCAGTCATGTCCAACTCTGCAACCCCGTGACCACAACATGCCAGGCCTCCCTGTCCACCACCAACTCCCAGAGTCCACCCAAATCCATGTCCATTGAGTTGTGATGCCATCCAACCACCTCATCCTCTATTGTCCCCTTGTCCACCTGCCCTCAATCTTTCCCAGCATCAGCATCTTTTCAAATGAGTCAGCTCTCCTCATCAGGTGGCCAAATTAACAGATTTTAAAAGTATATATACACTTACTATATATTATTTAAATATATACTATATGTATCTTGGAGATATAAAGTCTTCCTCAGTAATCAATGCAAAGAAATAGAGGAAAGCTATAGAATGGGAAAGACTAAAGATCTCTTCAAGAAAATTTGAGATACCAAGGAAACATTTCATGCAAAGATGGGCACAATAAAGGATAGAAATGGTACGGACCTAACAGAAGCAGAAGATATTAAGAGGTGTCAAGAATACACAGAAGAAATATGCCAAAAAGATCTTCATGACCCAGATAATCACAATGCTGTGATCACTCACCTAGAGCCAGACATTCTGGAATGCAAAGTCAAGTGGGCCTTAGGAAGCATCACTGCAAACAAAGTTAGTCGAGGTGATGGACTTCCAGTTGAGCTATTTCAAATCCTAAAACATGATGCTGTGAAAGTACTGCACTCACTGTGCCAGCAAATTTGGAAAGCTCAGCAGTGGCCACAGGACTGGAAAAGGTCAGTTTTCATTCTGATCCCAAAGAAAGGCAATGCCAAAGAATGCTCAAACTACCGCACAATTACACTCATCTCACATGCTAGTAAAGTAATGCTCAAAATTCTCCAAGCCAGGCTTCAACAGTACATGAACCATGAACTTCCAGATGTTCAAGCTGGATTTAGAAAAGGCAGAAGAACCAAAAATCAAATTGCCAACATCCATTGCGTCATTGAAAAACCAAGAGAGCTCCAGCAAAAACATCTACTTCTGCTTTACTGACTATGCCAAAGCCTTGACTGTGTGGATCACAGCCAACCTAGAAGTTCTAAGAGATGGGAATACCAGGTCACCTTACCTGCCTCCTGAGAAATGTGTATGCAGTTCAGGAAGCAACAGTTAGAACTGGACATGGAATAATAGACTGGTTCCAAATAGGAAAAGAAGTACGTCAAGGCTGTACATTGTCACCTTGCTTATTTAATTTCTATGCAGAGTACATCATGAGAAACACTGTGCTGGAAGAAGCACAAGCTGGAATCAAGATTGCTGGGAGAAAAATCAATAACCTCAGATATAAAGATGACACCACTCTTATGGCAGAAAGCAAAGAAGAAGCGCCTCTTGATGAAAGTGAAAGAGGAGAGTGAAAAAGTTAGTTTAAAACTCAACATTCAGAAAACTAAGATCATGGCATTTGGTCCCATCACTTCATGGCAGATAGATGGGGAAACAATGGAAACAGTGACAGACTTTATCGTTGGGAGCTTCAAAATCACTGCAGATGGTGACTGCAGCCATGTCATTAAAAGACGCTGCTTGAAAGAAAAGTTATGATCAACCTAGACACCATATTAAAAAGCAGAGACATTACTTGGCCAACAAAAAATTTCATCTAGTCAAAGCTATGGTTTTTCCAGTAGTCATGTATGGATGAGAGGCATATATGAGAGTTGGACTACAAAGAAAACTGAGCACCGAAGAATTGATGCTTTTGAACCGTGGTGTTGAAGAAGACTCTTGGGAGTCCCTTAGACTGCAAGGAGATCCAGCCACTGCATCTTAAAGGAATTCAGTCCTGAATATTCATTGGAAGGACTGATGCTGAAGCTGAAATCCAATACTTTGGCCACTTGATGTGAATAACTGACTCATGGGAAAGACCCTGAAGCTGGGAAAGATTGAGGGCAGGAGGAGAAGGGGATGACAGAGGATGAGATGGTTGGATGGAATCACTGAATCAATGAACATGAATTTGAGGAAACTCCAAGAATTGGTGATGAACAGGGAGGCCTCGTGTGCTGCAGTCCATGGGGTTGTAAAGAGTCAGATAGAGTGAGCAAATGAACTGAACTGATAAGTTTCTTGACCTGCAGCAAATATTACATTATAGCATACATGTATAATATATAATTTTAATATGAATATCAAACATCTAATTGAATCATCCTGCCACATTTTTTCAGGTTTAAGAGGAAAAGAAGGAACTGAATTATACCAGGAATATTCTGTGTACATTAAAAAGCTAAAATACTTAACTACAGTACATATCTTGCATATTTTTATGGATGAAAAGCTCATAAGTTTGCTATTAGAACAGAAGAAAAAGGCTGCATTTCAGGAAAAAATGATCAATTGTATTTTTCCATAATAGGTTACCTTGTCATTAATTTTATTGTATAGTTCAATTACCTGCAGGCAGTACTTTGTATTTTAAAATTAATGTTCTTGCACTTTAAACAAATAATTGCTTTGAGAAAAAATATGAGTCCAGAGGACAATATCTGTCAAATGATAGATAGCTTTCTTAGAAACATATTAAATTCCAAAGTCATAAAATTAACCATTTATTACAGCTCTTTTAAAATTCTGTTGGTAATAATGGCAACCCACTCCAGTATTCTTGGCTAGAGAATCCCAGGGATGGGGGAGCCTGGTGGGCTGCCATCTATGGGGTCGCACAGAGTTGGACACGACTGAAGCGACTTAGCAGCAGCAGCAATAATGCCCTATCTACATTCACTAGTAAGTGCAGTTAGTTCCTTGAGTAATTAGGAATTCAAATGTCATGAAAAAAATGAAGTTTAAAGTTTGTTTAATAAGATGAGAGTAATATCATTCTAAGATACCTAATTTAAATTTTATCAGTTTACTCTAAGTACTGCTTTTCCCACCTTACCCACTTAGTAATCAGCTAGGCAATGAAGATAATTTGAAGGGGCAAAAATACTAAAGGTCACGACTTTTTTGACTTTCTTTTTATATGACACATACCTGTGGTACTTACTAAATGTAAAAACATCAGAAAATAAATATATCCAAGTAAACATCTAATATATTCTGTGCCTTTTCAGTAGAGACAATCATTTACCTTCATATCTGTTGTGTCATTCTTCTCTTGGTTTGATTGCCTGTTGTTTCAATGTCTTGAATTTTCTAGTCTTCCTTGAATTTGGATTTGCCATGTGATGGAGTCCTGGCCTTTGGACTGTGAATGATTTTGTTGCTTAGTTTCTGGGTCTGAATCTTAAAGGAGAGAGCACGTGCCCTTCACATTCCATTTCCTTCATCATTCTGCTGTCTCTGCTGTTGAATCAGAAGATGATGCATTCATCACCTTTGACTTTTCCAAAGAGAAGTATGGCCTAGTCATTAAAAAAAAAAAAAAGGACCCTAGAAAATCTATTTGGATGTTCACATGACAGGAAACCACAAGTCTATCTTTTCTACACCAGCACTTGTGCCTAGTGTAAAAGTGTCATGCAACAAAGTAAACTTAAACAAAGCAAACAAACTAAATTAGCACTATCCTGGACTAAAGGTCATTTCTTGGCATCCCAGTCCTGATTTTGTTATATCAAGTTGCACATAATCAAATAAATTGCCTGACTCTTTTTCACCACTTATCAGTTGTTTGTCTAAGTCAATTATTAGATATATACCATATGTCAGTAAATGAACCCTCCACTCCACTATCTCCAGAAGATCCTCTGGAGAAGGCAATGGCACCTCAGTCCAGTACTCTTGCCTGGAAAATCCCATGGACAGAGGAGTGTGGTAGGCTATAGTACATGGGGTCAAAAAGAGTCAGACACAACTTTGCAACTTTGCTTTCACTATGGGTTATGTGTTCTATAAACAGGATTTAGAAGGATTTAACTAAATAATGCTATGCTGCTAGTACTAGACGAATCTCTACACTCAATGTTTAGTCCCCTTTGTCAGTAAGAGATAAAGGACCCAAGACATAGTGGGAGAGCCTCATTATGAAATATGCCTGAAGTTCAGAGTCAAAAAGTCATATATCAACCCAGATAATCCAATAATAACTGTAACATCAGGCAATTTGATTCATGATTTTGTAGAATTTTCTTCATGTTTAAGCGCAGCTAAAGACCTATTAAAGGATGGTTTCACAAAATAAATGAGGCAAAGTATACAGGGGCTTCCCTGACAGCCCAGTTGACAAAGAATCCTCCTGCAATGCAGGAGACCTCTGTTCAATTCCTGAGTCTGGGAGATCAGAACAGTTATCATAGTGCCCAGCAAGATTAGTGTTCAATATTATTGTGATTATTTATTGTTTAGCTCTAATTTTCAGATAATTAAAGTTGGAAGGATTTAAATTGTGTAAATGCATAAAATAACACAAATATGTTGCTTGAAGTATACTATAAAAATGACTGTCTTATCAATCGTATTATTTGTATAAGTCTCAGTAGTAATTGAATTCTTTTAATTCTGTAGATCAGGGGTCCCCAACCTCCAGGCCATGGACTAGTACCTCCTGACAGCCCAGAGGCAGCATTAGATTAGAAATAATGTGCACAATAAATGTAAAGCACCTGACTCTTTTCAAAACCATCCTGATCTCGATCCGTGGCTAATTGTCCTCCATGAAATCAGTGCCCAGTGCCAAAAATGTTGGGGACTGCTGCTGTAGATACCAGATACATTTTAAAATGATTTATTCTCCTAGAATCCTCAACTTGTCTCCAGGAACCCAAGATATATGGGCTTCCCTGGTGGCTCAGACAGAATCTGCCTGCAAGTCAGGAGACCTGGGTTCAATCTCTGGGTTGAGAAGATCCCCTGGAGGTGGGCATGGCAACCCACTCCAGTATTCTTGCCTGGAGAATCCCATAGAGAGAGGAGCCTGGTGGACTACAGTCCACAAAGTCATAAACAGTCAGACACGACTGAATAACTAAGCACAGCACACCTAGGATATATGATCTAGAGTAATTATTCCATAAGCTACAGAAACTATAACACTTAATTCAGACAGCAAATCTCACTTCTCTTGGGAATGGTGTATGTACAACCTTGTCTTTGAAAGTTTCCCATTCAAGTCAACACTAAGCTAGATACCTAGCATGCTATAAGAACACTCCATGAGTTACATAAGGCATCTTTGACTATTTGTGATTACGAAAAAAGAAAAAAAAATCCCTCAACACTTCATTCAAGCCAGGTCACAAGTCCCAGTGGTCTGGCCAAATGCCAAGTTAAACAATGACATTCTGCTCCACATAGCAAACTTCCCTTCACAGAAGAGAAAAATTACTAATTCAGTCTATACTCTCATGAGATTTTAGAGAGCAATTACATGTCCAAAGACAAGGCAGAGATAGAAACTATTAGATTCACAACCCAAAAGCATTCCACAAGGTGAAGAATAAGTGTACGTGCCAATGAATAGAGGAATAAATCATGTTCAGAACCTTAATTAACTGTGTAGCCGAGGAGCTGGCATTGAGGAGTTATGACATGAAAGGGATCTGAAACACAAGGAGTTTCCAAAAGAGACCTATGTCATGGAAAGGTGCTAAGACTCTTAAAGGATTTTTCCATTGGCTACAGAGAAAGATTTGCCTGGAGTAATGTGTTCATGATGAGAAATTTAATAACAAGGATGAAACCATTTTACCAGGAATGATTCAAGAGTGCAGAGCCTTGGGTATTCGAGTAGTTGTAATTGATACCACTAAGAATGACGGCATTTCCTCACATATGTCTTCAGTTACATCCTGCATTTCTGATGAAAACGAGGTTACTAGCTGGTCATTGATGGTAGTTTTTCTGTGCCATGGATTCAATTTGTTTTTTATTAAATTCTAGCCCTAAACAGTTGTAATAATTCTAGGGAAAGACTCAAGTAACATTTCTTGTAAATAAAATGATTCCATTGCTAATTAAGAATGCCTGATGTTGGACAAGAAAAGGCAATGTTTAAACTGTTACAAAAACAAATCATCTTTATGTTCTCCTTAAAAGAGTTCTACCACAAGTAATTTCATTTTATTTACATGAAAAATGCTGATAGACAAAAACTATCTATCTATATAGATAGATAAAACTAACATATATGGGAAAACAATAGATTATTTGTAATTTTTTACTGAAATGTAATAGTTATTATTCAGTTGTATCCTTTACACATACAGGTGCATTAACCACAATTGCCTTTAACTATCAAATAATTTCAAATATTTTATTCAGAAATAAATTCATAACTCCCATCAAGGCAATGGATTTCAATTCCTCATGCTTCTTTAAACTTTGAAGAACTGAGAAGCCTGAACATAGATAACTAATTGAATAAAAACAACACTGTAGCTTTGAAGTATGAAAGATGTGAGAACAATTCTAAACCTGGTCTCTACTCCTGGAAAATATAAAATCAGAATAAAGAGGTAGAAAGCTGGCCATCAGCTATATTTTTTTAAACTTCCAAAGTGTGCATGTTGGCATCTTGGATTGAAAACTGCTCTAAAGAATGTTTTACATTTAAAATATTCATACGAAGGCCAAGATCCTGTTCTAATCATCTAATTAATTGTTATGAAATGGTGAAGGGTTCATACTCTTGAAAACTACAGTGTGAACAAGGGGTCTCTCCCACACCTTCCCAGGGACAGTTGGTAATAAACTCTTTGAAGTTAAATCTCCCTGAAAGGGCAATGCAAAAATCCTTTTTATAACTGGAAATGAATCAGACAAGCTTCTCAGCTACTCCCTAACCAAATTCCAGTAAAGCTCATATTATTTGGCTTTTGGCTTTTTTTCCCTAACTCCTGTTGTGACTTAATTCTGCTTTAGTCCTGTCCAAATTACCACTCTCGAAAGATTCTGCTTAGCAAAGAACTTTTCAAGCTATATTATCAGTTCTTTTCAAAATGGCATTTTGGAGCCTGGAAAAATATCATTTTAATACTAAAAATCCCTCTAGTAATTCAATTACTTTGGGATTTTGTCATATGTGTGAAAAGAATACTTAACTCCAAGAATAGGCAGACATCTATGGAAGGGCAATTTTGCTAGTTTTTTTTTTTTTTTCTTTTTGGTGAGTATTTTCATTTAAAGTTCAGAATAAGTTCATCAGATTAGAATCTCAGATGAACAAGCATTTGTATATTATCCCCATTTTTTAAAATTAAAAGGTGAAATTCAGCCATTGAATTTCAGGAGGCTCCCTTGTAGCTCATAGAGTTACAAGCTGTGGACAAACTATTTCACTTGTTTTTTTCTTTAGCAGTGAAAAGTATACAGATGATTCAGCTAAGGCAGTATGTAACCAGAATGCTTCTAACCTGAGGCAGCATGTAAGGTGTTTTGTCCAAATACCTGGAAATGATCATCTTAACATTATCATCACTCTTAACATTAGCCTGTGTTTAATCTCTTGTCCTGCTTCTTCCTTCATTCATTCCACTAATGCTTTTTAAGCATACTTTATATCTGATACATTGTGGATATAACAAAATCACAACAGGAAAAAAAGAAATCCCTGTCTTCACAGAATTTGCATCCCTATGGGATAGACTGAAAATAAACACTGTAAGTTTTGGATACCAGACGCTAAGTGCTAAAGTAAAATAGAAGTGAAGAGGTTAGGAAATTTGGGGCAATAAAGTATTGAACTTTAGTGGGACTTCATTGAAAGGGTAAAATTTAACTAAAGAACTAAAAGAGGGGAGGAATGGATGCTGTGATATCTGGAGAAAGGGACCTCAGGTAGAGGCATGATAAATGGGTTTGAGGAGCAGTTACAAGGCCAAAATCCAAAAAGATGAGGACAGAAAGCATGGAGGTAGATTATGGAGGGTCTTTTGTCTCATAATAAGAAATTCAGATTTTGTGACATAATAAATCACTAGGTTGCCTGAACTATGGAGAAGAATGGTCTGATTTGTCACACCGAGTCGGACACGACTGAAGTGACTTAGCAGCAGCAGCAGCAGCAGCAGCAGAGCTGGTTGGGCAATATATTGAGATAGGAAAGTAAGTGACCATGGGCCTAGGTAGAAAGAAGAGTTAAGAATTAAGGGTAGGAATACACTCAGGCGGTAAAGAATCTGCCTGCAAGGAGGGAGACCTGGGTTTGATACCTGGATTGGGAAGATCTCCTAGAGGAGGTCATGGCAACCCACTCGAGCATTCTTGCCTGGAGAATCCCCATGGGCAGAGGACAATGGCGGGTTACAGCCCATGGGATTGAAAAGAGTGGGAAAGGGCTGAGCGACTAAGCACATGCATCTCCTTAGCTTTCTCAGGCTTGTGACAGCTTCCAGGACTTTTCTTGTTTTCTCTCCACATTTTTGTAGAGTACTGGCCAGGGATTTCATCGGCTGTCCCCCAGTTTGGTTTGCTCTGCTGTTTTTCTCATGGTTAAATGAGGGTTATGGGCTTTTAGGACTAAAAAGTTAAGGCTGTCTCATCTCAGATGGTAAAGACTCTGCCTATACTGCGGGAGAACTGGGTTTGAGCCCTGGGTTGGGAAGATCCCTGGAGAAGGGAAGAGGTACTCACTCGAGTATTCTTGCCTGGAGAGTTCCATAGACAGAGGAGCCTGGTAGGCTATAGTCCATGGGGTCACAAAGAGTTGGACATGACTGAACGACTTGCACTTTCCATAACAGGGCAGAGGGAGAGAAAGAGAGAGCGGGAATATACCAAGTTTTTAAGAAAAAAATTTTCTGAAGTTTAACACGAACACAGGAAACTGCCCAAATCATAAATGCTTAACTGAGGGGGGGTGGAGAGAGATTTCCAAATCTCACCCATGGGTGTATATATCAATCACCCAGAACCAATAAGTCTTACCAGCAACCCCAAAGCCTCCTCTATCCCCTTGATAAATACCCCTTCGGTTCCATGTATAACCACCAGGTTATACCTCGCCCAGGTATAACCACCCTCCTGACTTTAACAACACATATTAGTTTTGCATATTTTTAAATGTTTTGCAAATTGAATCATATAATATTCAGCTATTTCCTCTCTGAAACTTTTTGATTTAATTAAGTTGATGAAATTTATCCTTGCTGTATAGAGTAATTGTTTAATTGCTTTATGGAATTATAGTAGCTCTTTAATATGTTCATGCAATTGATGCTTGTTATTTAAAATTGTACCTAGAAGATGGCTAAACTCCTTCTAATAATTAATCACTAGGTTATCTTGGATCTTCTAAGCTAAAGCCTTTGAAAAAACAAAAATAAAATTCTGCTTTCCCATTTTTATAACTTTCATTAACTTTTGTTCCTTCTCAGGCCCGAACAAAGCTTTTAACATTGAAAATATATAGTGATAGACAACATCCTTGATTCATTTCTAATTTTCTTAATATTTAACATTTCAATAGTAAGTCTGATATTTGTGCCAGTCTATTTTTAAATACCTATGTCAGATTAAAGATGTTCTCTTCTATTCCGATTTTATTACATAAGTTTAAAATAAATGGGATTAAAACTTTATCATTTTTTTTCTGCCACATTAAAACAATCATGATTATTCCCTCATTCAGTTAATGCAGTGCATTACACTAACTGTCAGCTGTTAAACCACTCTTTGAATAAACACTAGCTAGTATTGAAAGTCCTTTCTGATTTCATATTGCTACATTTGGTTTGCTTATATTTGTTTAGGATACTTGTGTACATGTTTGTATTGTATACATGTTTGTAAAATAAATTGGCCTATATTTTCCCTTTTCTATAATGACCTTCTCTGGTTTGGGGAAATATAGGCCTCATAAAACAAATTGGGATATATTTTCTTTTATTAATATTTAGAAGATTTTAGTATGTATGGATTGATCCTATGTTTTTCCTTAAGTGTTTGAAATAATGTATTGATATAGCCATCTGAGTTTCGGATTCTCTCAGTACGAAGGCTTTAAACTTAGAACTCAATATTTAAAATAGATCTAGGACTATTCAGCTTTATATTTATCTTTGTGTCACCTTTAATAAATCGTGTTTTTCTGAGAATCTGCCTATTTCACCTAAAATTTCTAGCTACTGGCACAAGTTTATTGGTATTAATAAACCTGTTATGTTTTCAACTATTGTAGAATATATCTCGACATAGCCTTGTCAGCTTCTTGAGTTGGCTTCCTGGTTACTCTTGAGTAATTACCATGTAGTTTAAGATTCAGCATATAACCTTGAAAGCTGAGCACTATGCACCCTGGGTTGAGGGGGGGGGGGGGGTGGTGGGGAATTAACTACAATGTGTGGGAAGGTAATGAAGGTCATTACTCCTATACAACAAGCTCACAAGTAAATTCCAGTTGAAGTGGCTGCTAGTTTCTTACATAGCAGGCAGAATAAGCAGGGTGTGTTTGCAGGACCACCCTCTCCAGCTTCTCACCATAATTGGATGGGCAAATCCCTAGGTTTAGGGTCAACTAAATTCAACTCTGGGTGAAAGGTACGAAGCTCCTTCATATACCTATCTATTTGTTGCTGGAGAGACCAACATAATAGAGGTTAAGGATACTGTGAATAAATCCTGTATATTGTCACCCTACTTATTTAACTTCTATGCTGAGTACATCATGAGAAATGCTGGGCTGGAAGAAGCGCAAGCTGGATTCAAGACTACTGGGAGAAATATCAATAACCTCAGATATGCAGATGACACCACCCTTACGGCAGAAAGTGAAGAGGAACTAAAAAGCCTCTTGATGAAAGTGAAAGAGGAGAGTGAAAAAGTTGTTCAGAAAACGAAGATCATGGCATCTGGTCCCATCACTTCATGGCAAATAGATGGAGAAACAGTGGAAACAGTGTCAGACTTTATTTTGGGGGGCTCCAAAATCACTGCAGATGGTGACTGCAGCCATGAAATTAAAAGAGGCTTACTCCTTGGAAGAAAAGTATGACCAACCTAGATAGCATATTCAAAAGCAGAGATATTACTTTGCCAACAAAAGTCTGTCTAGTCAAGGCCATGGTTTTTCCAGTGGTCATGTATGGATGTGAGAGTTTGACTGTGAAGAAAGCTGAGTGCCGAAGAACTGATGCTTTTGAACTGTGGTGTTGGAGAAGACTCTTGAGAGTCCCTTGGACTGCAAGGAGATCCAACCAGACCATTCTAAAGTAGATCAGCCCTGTGTGTTCTTTGGAAGGAATGATGCTAAAGCTGAAACTCCAGTACTTTGGCCACCTCATGTGAAGAATTGACTCATTGGAAAAGACTCTGATGCTGGGAGGGATTGGGGGCAGGAGGAGAAGGGGACGACAGAGGATGAGATGGCTGGATGGCATCACCACCTCTATGGACATGACTTTGAGTGAACTCTGGGAGATGGTGATGGACAGGGAAGCCTGGCATGCTGCGATTCATGGGGTCGCAAAGAGTCGGACATGACTGAGAGACTGGACTGAACTGAACTGAATAAATCCTACATCACAAGGCCCATTTGACATGGGTTTACTAATAAAGTTTGCTAGTAAACCCCATCGTCCTATACCCAGGAGAGAAAGGCATATGAGTAGAAGGTTTCTACTACCAAAGTGTTAGTTGCTCAGATGTGTCTGACTCTCTGTGATCCCATGGACTGTAGCCCACCAGACTCCTCTGTCTATGGGATTTCCCAGGCAAGAATACTTGCCATTTCCTCCTCCCGGGGATCTTCCCAGTCCAGGGAGGAATGAATGTAGGGTGTCCTACATTACAGGCAGATTCTTTACCCTCTGAGCCACCAAGAAGACCTCCACTGCCAAATTCACCTGAAATTTCATATGATAATAAATACCCAGCACTCTAAAAACATATCATAATTTATTTAGCAAAAACTAGAACATTTAAAAATATATAAGGTATATTTTTATAAGGTAGCTAACTATACCCTGTGTGTGTGTGTGTGCTCAGTCATATCTGACTCTTTGCAACCCCATGGACTGTAGCACACCAGGCTCCTCTGTCCATGAGATTTTCTAGGCAAGAATATTGGAGTGGGCGGCCATTTCCTACAGCAGGGGATTTTCCCAATCCAGGGATTGAACCCATATCTTTTGTGCCTCGCTTACCTTGGCATGTGGGTTCTTTAGCACTAGTGACACCTGGGAAACCCCAGCTAACTACCCTGAAAGTACCATATTAGCAATGTCTAGGAGACACATTCTGATCAAAATATTGTAAGAAGGCATCTGGGTAAATAGGGGAAAGAGACTGAAACAGTTCTTGTAAGATATGACTGCTGCTGCTGCTAAGTCGCTTCAGTCGTGTCCGACTCTGTGCGACCCCATAGACTGCAGCCCACCAGGCTCCCCCGTCCCTGGGATTCTCCAGGCAAGAACACTGGAGTGGGTTGCCATTGCCTTCTCCAAAGATATGACTATTAAGTAATCATTTTCTATGGAAGAGGATTTACAAGCAAGGAGAATTGTGCATGAATTGCAAAATATTTTCACTTTATAACTGTCACCCAAAAGAGGGGAGGTGCTTTTAAAGAAACATTGAATGGCTTTTGGCTCTAAAATTGAGAAATCAGGAAAGGGATGTTTATTAATGAAATCAGCAGACATGTATTGATCATCAGCTGTGACAGAGAACACAACATTCAAAGTTTCTCTTCCTTTTACAATTTAGACACTCTTATTGACTGCAAAGTTCATGTAACAGCTGGTTTGCTTTTATTTCATTATTCACTGTGACCGCTTCCAGAAATGCTAGCAGAGCCAAAATAAAACAGGAAAACCCCACTCAGAGGACATGAAGATTGACGACAAGGCTTCAAATGTGAATCTGGCACTTGGGTCACGATTTTTATACTTCGGTACATCAAAAGCTTATTCACATGATGTTCTAGGAAATATCTGATTGGCACTCTTCAAAACTGTTAGGATCATCAAATACACAGAAAATCTGAGGAACTGTCATAGTCAAGAAGAGACTACAGAGACATGACTAAACAAAATGTCCTATTTTAGATGGGCTCCTGGAACAGGAAAAAAAAAAAAAAAAAGACAGGTAAAAATTACAAAAATCAATCTGAATCAATGTGAATTATAGTTAATAATAATGCATCATCATTCACTCATTAATCATGATAAATGCATCATACTAATGTGAGATATTAATAAAGGGCAATCTGGGTGTGGGATGAATTGGAATTCTCTGTACTATTTCATAATTTTTTCTGTAAATCTAAGTCAACTCTAAAATAATGTTAGTTTGCAATAATAGTTAAGCCAATATAGTAACTGAAAACAAAGTTAAGTTAGCTGCACCACAATTTCTATAGCATTTTTAAGTTGTTGTTTAGTTGCTAAGTCATGCCCAACTCTTCTGAGTGACCCCGTGGACTGTAGCCTTCCAGGCTCTTCTGGCTATGGGATTTTCCAGGCAAGAATGCTGGAGTGGACGGCCATGTCCTCTTCCAGGGGATCTTCCTAACCCGGCGATTGAACCCACATCTCCTGCGTCTCCTGCATTGCAGAAAGATTCTTTACCACTGAGCAGTAGCATTATTAGTGAAGTGAAAATCATTCAGTAATGTCTGACTTGTGCGACCCCTTGGACTATTCAGTCCATGGAATTCTCTAGGCCAGAATACTGGAGTCGGTAGCCTTTGCCTTCTCTAGATGATCTTTTCAACCCAGGGATCAAATCCAAATTTCCTTCATTGCAGGTGAATTCTTCATTAGCTGAGCCACAAGGGAAGCCCTTGTAGCATTATTATGCACCCATTGAATAAGCCATCTGGTTGTGGAAATATATTTATGACACAATCTCTCATTCCATGTATACTCATTACAGAACAACTCATGGCTACAAAGTTAAATATTTCTTTGAGCACCTACCGTGTGTAAGAAAGTATATTATCATTAGATACTTTGGTAAATACCCTAGTAAATCACCAAATTTTTCTTTAATCTAACAGAGGACACAAGATGCATACAAGAGTCTATAAAATAATGTTGGAAGTAGTAAGACTCTAGTGGATGCTCTAGTATGTCACCCAGATCCTACCTTTAGGAAAGAGGTACACATTCCTACTGCTTGTCGTATTAGTAAGCTTTTTAGCTTCAGTGATCTTGCATATTCCAAAACATACCTTCCAAAGACAGGAACTGAGTATTGCATCTTGCACATCCCAGCACTAGGAAAGGAGACCAGAGCTGGCTATGTACCTTAGCATTCAAAGGCACCATGTACTACTCTTGAAAGTATTACTTCTATGGATATCTTTTTTGGATAGCAATGGAAGGCTGACAGCTCTGAGTGAACCAGAGTAAGAAAATAGGGCTCTAATAATAATATAGAACCCAGTCTATAATAAGGCCATATTCAGTAGAAACTTAAGGAAGTGAAGTGGAAGTGTTAGTCACTTGTGTCTGATTCTTTGTGACCCCGTGGACTGTAGCCCATGAGGCTCCTTGGCCCATGGGATTCTCCAGGCAGGAATACTGGACTGGGTTGCCATGCCCTTCTCCAGGGGAATCTTCCCAAACCACGAATCAAACCCAGGTCTCCCACACTGCAGGCAGATTCCTTGTCATCTGAGCAGATTCTTTACCATATGAGCTACTGGTAGAAACCTAAGTTTCATTGGAAAAATAACTTTTTCTTTGCTGTTGGGGCACATAGGGACAAAATGGCCATGGATAGTGAGTGACCATGCATTCAAAACTGCCCAAAAGGAGGTGTGTTCTATCAGACTATGTCCAAAGATTGAATGGTCCAGCCACCATCCATCATTAGATAACAGTGATACTGACAGGATCAGACACAACCAGAGCCAGAAGAGACATAAGCAAACTGTACCAATAGGTAGTTTATACAATTGATGATAAAGTTCAGAATATATCAATATTACATCAATGCTTTCTCCTCAACTCCTACACTCAGAAGTAAATAGTTTAAAATGAAGATATCAAGATGTCGCATATTTCAAAGTCCCAATGGAATTTTTAAGAGGAATAAAAATAACATTGTAACCCCAAAAGGCCTTGAATATCTGAAGCAGTATTGAGCAAGAAGAAAGCTGGAATCATCACAATTCCCAATTTTAAAATTATATTATATTTTTTTTCTTTTTTTTTCCAATTTTAAAATTATATTTTAAATCTCCAGTAATCTAAACTGCATATACTGACATAGAAACATATATATAGACCAATGGAACCGACTAGAGAGCTCAGAAACAGCTCTGCCTGTACACTGTCACCTGATCATTAACAATGTTGCCGAGAATACACAATTGAGAAAGGATACTCTTTTCAATGAATGATGCTGGAAAAACTGGGTATCTACTACATGAAAAAGGATGCGATTTGACCCTTATCTAAGACTACACACAAAAACTGAACTCAAAATGGACTAAAGATGTAAATCTAAGTCCTAAAACTGTACAATTCCTGGAGGAAAACAGAAAAAATCTCTTTAACATTGCTTTCGGCAGTATTTTACTTTTTGTTTCTGTTTGTTTTTGTCCTTTTTTTTGTATTACGCCAAATGCACGGGAAATAAAAGCAAAAATAGACAAATGAGATTTAATTTAACTAAAAAGGTTCTGGACGGAAGGTGAACTGTCAGCAAAAAAACAGCATCCTAAAATAGGAAAAAATATTTACAAAAAATATATATGATAAGGGGTAAATATCCAAATATACAAGGAATTCATACAACTCAAAAGCAAAGAGTTCAATAATCCAATTTTTAAAAAATGGACAAAGCACATAAATAGACATTTTTCCAAAGAAGATATAGAGATGGCCAAGAGTTACATGAAAAGATGTTCAACACCACTAATCATCAGGGAAATGCAAATCAAAACCACAGTGAGATTTCATCTCACATCTATAGGATGGCTATTATCGAGAAAACAAAAGATAATTGTATTTTGATAAGGATGTGGAGAAAAAGGAAACCTTGTATGCTATTGGTGGGAATGTAAATGGCTCAGCCACTACAGAAAATATTAGGAAGTTTCCCTCAAAATATTAAAATAGAACTGCCGTAGAACTTAGCAATCCCACTTCTAGGTATTTAAATAAATTGATGTTTATTATAGCACACTGTTTACAATAGTTAGGACATGGAAGCTATCTAATGTCCACTGACAGATGAATGGATAAAGAAGATATTGTTGTTCAGTCACTCAGTGATGTCTGACTCTTTGCAACCCCATGGACTGTAGCACACCAGGCTGCTCTGTCCTCGTCTATCTTGGGAGTTTGCTCAAATTCATGTCTAATGAGTCAGTGATGCTATCCAACCAACTCATCCTCTGCCACGCCCTTCTCCATTTGCCTTGAATCTTTCCCAACATCAGGGTTTTTTCCAATGAGTCAGCTCTTTTTATCAGGTGGTCAAAGTATTGAAGCTTCATCTTCAGAATCAGTCCTTCCAATGAATATTCCTACTTTATTTCCTTTAGAATTGATTGGTTTTATCACCTTGCTGTATGTACAAGGGATTCTCAAGAGTCTTCTCTAGCACCACAATTCAAAAGTATCAATTCTTCAGCATGTAGCCTTCTTTATGGTCCAATTCCTACATCCATACATGACTGCTGGAAGAAACATAGCTTTGACGATCCTTGCTGGCAAAGTGATGTCTCTGCTTCTTAATATGCTGTCTAGACTTGTCATAGCTTTCCTTCAAAGGAGTAAGCATCTTTTAATTTCTTGACATCTTGTAATTTCATGAAACAAAAGTATATGTTTTTCTGAAATTCCCCTTGTTCTCTCCATAATCCAGCGAATGTTGGCAATTTGATCTCTACTTCCCCTTCCTTTTCTAAACCCAGCTTGTACATCTGGAAGTTCTTGGTTTGCCTAGTGCTAAAGCCTAGCATACATGGTTTTATGCATGTCCTTAATAGCATGAGAGATGAGCACAATGGTTTGATGGTTAGAACATTCTTTGGTACTACCCTTCTTGGGAATTAGGATAAGGATTGACATTTTACAGTCCTGTGGCCACTGCTGAGTCTTCCAGATTTGCTGACATAATGAATTCAAAACCTTGATGGCATCCTCCTTTAGGGATGTGAATAGCTCTGCTGGAATTTCATCATATCCACTAGCTTTATTAAGAGCAGTTCTTCTTAAGTCCCACTTGACTTTGCACTCCAGAATGTCTGGCTCTGGGTGACTAACCAAAAACACCATTGCAGTAATCCAGTTCATTAAGATCTTTCTTTATGCAGTTCTTCCATGTATTATTTCCATCTCCTCTTGAGCTCTTCAGCAACTACTAGGTATCTATCATTTTATCCATTATTGTGCCCATCTTTGAGCAGAATGCTCCCTTGATGTTTCCAATTTTCCTGAAGAGATCTCTAGTCTTTCCCCTTTTGTTGTTTACTTCTATTGTTAAACACTGTTCATTGCAGAGGGCTTTCTTTTCTCTTCTAGCTATTCTTTGAAACTCTGCAACTAATTGGATGTAACGTTCCTTCTCTCCTTTGCTTTTCATTTCTCTTCGTTCTTCTGTGTTCTTCAGCTTCCTCAGATAAACACTTTGCCTTCTTGGCTTTCTTTCTCTTTGGGATAATTTTGTTCACGACCTCCTATACATTATTACAGACCTCTGTCCATAGTTCTTCAGACACTGCTATTTAGACCTAATCCCATGAATTTCCTCATTACCTCTACTGTGAATTCATACGGGATTTGACTTAAGTCATAACTGGCTGACCTGGTGTTTTCTTGGTTTACATTAGTTTAAGCCTTAATTTTGCTTTGAGAAGCTGAATATCTGAGCCACAGTCAGTTCCAGGTCTTGTTTTTGTTGTCTGAATACAGCTTCTCCATCCTCAGTTGGAAAGTAAAAGTGAAAATCTCTCAGTCATGTCCGACTCTTTGCTACCCCATGGACTATAGACTCTAGGGAATTCTCCAGGTGGGAATACTGGACTGGGTTCAGTTCAGTTCAGTTCAGTCGCTCAGTCATGGCCAACTCTTTGCAACCTCATGAACCACAGAACCCCAGGCCTCCCCGCCCATCACCAACTCCCAGAGTTTACCCAAACTCATATCCATTGAGTCGGTGATGCTATCCAACCATCTCATCCTCTGTTGTTCCCTTCTCCTCCCACCCTCAATCTTTCTCAGCATCAGGGTCTTTTCAAATGAATCAGCTCTTCCCATCAGGTGGCCAAAGTATTGGGGTTTCATCTTCAACATCAGTCCTTCCAAAGAACACCCAGGATTGATCTTTAGGATGGACAGGTTGGATCTCCTTACAGTCCAAGGGAGTCCCAAGAGTCTTCTCCAACACCAAAAGTCAAAAGCATCAATTCTTCTGCACTCAGCTTTCTTTATAGCCCAACTCTCACATACATACATGACTACTGGAAAAACCATAACCTTGACTAGACAGACCTTTGTTGACAAAGTAATATCTCTGCTTTTTAACATTCTGCCTAGGTTGGTCATAACTTTTCTTCCAAGGAGTAAGCATCTTAATTTCATGGCTGCAGTTACAATCTGCAGTGATTTTGGAGCCCCAAAAAATAAAGTCTGACACTGTTTCCACTGTTTTCCATCAATTTGCCCTGAAGTGATGGGATCAGATGCCATGATCTTCGTTTTCAGAATGTTGAGCTTTAAGCCAACTTTTTCACTCTCCTCTTTCACTTTCATCAAGAGGCTCTTTAGTTCTTCGCTTTCTGCCATAAGGGTAGTGTCATCTGCATATCTAAGGTTATTGATATTTCTCCCGGCAAACTTGACTCCAGCTTGTGCTTCATCCAGCCTGGCATTTCGCATGACATACTCTGCATATAAGGTAAATAAGCAGGGTGACAATATACAGCCTTGATGTACTACTTTTCCTATTTGGAACCAGTCTGTTGATCCATGTCCAGTTGTGACTGTTGCTTCCTGACCTGCATACAGGTTTCTCAAAGTCAGGTCAGGTGGTCTGGTATTCTCATCTCTTTCAGAATTTTCCACAGTTTATTGTGATCCTCACAAAGGCTTTGGCATAGTCAATAAAGCAGAAATAGATGTTCTTCTGGAACTCTCTTGCTTTTTGCATGATCAAGCGGATGTTGGCAATTTGATCTCTGGTTCCTCTGCCTTTTCTAAAACCAGCTTGAATATCTGGAGGTTCATGGTTCACATATTGCTGAAGCCTGGCTTGGAGAATTTTGAGAATTACTTTACTAGCTTGTGAGATGAGTGCAATTGTGCAGTAGTTTGAGCATTCTTTGGCATTGACTTTCTTTGGGATTAGAATGAAAGCTGACATTTCCAGTCCTGTGGCCACTGCTGAGTTTTCCAAATTTGCTGGCATATTGAGTGAAGAACTTTCACAGCATTATCTTTTAGGATTTGAAAAAGTTTAACTGGAATTCCCTGGTGGCTCAGAGGTTAAAACATCTGCCACCAATACGGGAGACCTGGGTTCGATCCCTGGGTCAGGAAGATCCTCTGGAGAAGGAAATGTTAACTCACTCCAGTATTCTTGCCTGGAGAATCCCATGGACGGAGAAGCCTGGTAGGCTACAGTATGAGGGGTCACAAAGAGTCAGACATGACTGAGCGACTTCACTTACTTACTTAACTGGAATTCCATTACCTTCACTAGCTTTGTTTGTAGTGATGCTTCCTAAGGCCCACTTACTTCACATTTCAGGATGTCTGGCTCTAGGTCAGTGACCACACCATCGTGATTATCTGGGTAATGAAGATCTTTTTCATACAGTTCTTCTGTGTATTCTTACCACCTCTTCTTAATATCTTCTGCTCCTGTCAGGTCCATACCATTTCTGTCTTTTATTGAACCCATCTTTGCATGAAATGTTCCCTTGGTATCTATAAATTTCTTGAAGAGATCTCGTCTTTCCCATTCTATTTTTTCCTCTATTTCTTTGCATTGATCACTGAGGAAGGCTTTCTTATCTCTCCTTGCTATTCTTTGGAACTCTGCCTTCAAATGGGTATATCTTTCCTTTTCTCCTTTGCTTTTCACTTCTCTTATTCTCACAGCTATTTGTAAGGCTTCCTCAGACAGCCATTTTGCTGTTTTGTATTTCTTTTTCTTGGGGATGGTCTTGATCCCTGTCTCCTGTACAATGTCACCATCTTCCATCCATAGTTCATCACACACTCTGTCTATCAGATCTAGTCCCTTAAATCTATTTCTCACTTCTGCCATATAATCATAAAGCATTTGATTTAGGTCATACCTGAATGGTCTAGTGGTTTTCCCTACTTTCTTCAATTTAAGTCTGAATTTGGCAATAAGGAGTTCATGATCTAAGCCACAATCAGCTCCTGGTCTTCTTTTTGTTGACTCTATAGAATTTCTCCATCATTGGCTGCAAAGAATATAATCAATCTTATTTCAGTATTGGCCATCTGGTGATATCCATGTGTAGAGTTTTCTCTTGTGTTGTTGGAAGGGGTGTTTGCTATGACCAGTGCATTCTCTTGGCAAAACTCTATTAGTCTTAGCCCTGCTTCATTCCACATTCCAAGGCCAAATTTGTCTGTTACTCCAGGTGTTTCTTGACTTCCTACTTTTGCATTCCAGTCCCCTATAATGAAAAAGACATCCTTTTTGGGTGTTACTTCTAAAAGGTCTTGTAGGTCTTCACAGAACCATTCAACTTCTGCTTCTTCAGCATTACTGGTTGGGGCATAGACTTGGATAACTGTGATATTGAATGTTTTGCCTTGGAAACAAACAGAGATCATTCTGACGTTTTTGAGATTGCATCCAAGTACTGCATTTCGGACTCTTTTGTTGACTATGATGGCTACTCCATTTCTTCTAAAGTATTCCTCCCCACAGTAGCAGATATAATGATCACCTGAGTTAAATTCACCCATTCCAGTCCACCTTAGTTCACTGATACCTAGAATGTCAATGTTCACTCTTGTTATCTTGTTTGACCACTTCCAATTTGCCTTGATTCATGGATCTAACATTCCAGGTTCTTATGCAATATTGCTCTTTAGAGCACTGGACCTTGCTTCTATGACCAGTCATACCCACGACTGTGTATTGTTTTTGCTTTGGTTCTGTCCCTTCATTCTTTCTGGAGTTATTTCTCCATTGATCTCCAGTAGCATATTAGGCACTGGGGAGTTCATCTTTCAGTGTCCTATCTTTTTGCCTTTTCATACTGGAGTGGGTAGCCTTTCCCTTCTCCAGGGGATCTTCCCAACACAGGGATCAAACGCATGTCTCTCTCATTGCAAGCAAAATATTTACCTGCTGAGCTGCAATGGAAGTCCAAGAATACTGGAGTGGGTACCCTATCCCTTCTCCAACAGATCTTCCCAACCCAAGAATCAAACTGGGATCTCCTCCATTGCAGACAGATTCTTTACCAACTGAACTATCAGGGATGCCCTCTTCTGTTACAAAGAATGTAATCAGTTTGATTTTCAGATTGACCATTTGGTGATGTCTATATGTAAAGTCATCCTTTTTTGCTGTTGAAAGAGTATTTGCTATGACTAGTGCATTCTCTTGGCAGAATTCAGTTAACATTTTCTCTGCTTCATTTTGTTCTCCAGGGCCAAACTTGCCTGTTACTCCAGGTATATCTTGATTTCCTACTTTTGCATTCCAACCGCTGATGATGAATAGAACATCCTTTTTAGGTGTTAGTTCTAGGAGGTCTTCCAGATCTTTTTAGAACTGATCAGTTTCTTTGGCATTGGTGGTAAGGGCATAGACTTGGCACATCACTTACTGTGATGTTGAATGGCTTGTCTTGGAAACAAACCAAGATCATTATGTCATTTTTGAGGTCGCACCCAAGCACTATATGTCAGACTCTTGTTGATAATGAGTGCTACTTCATTTTTCCTATGAGAGTCTTGCCCACAGTAGTAGGTATAATGGTCATCTGAATTAAATTCACCCATTCCTGTCCATTTTAGTTTGCTGATTCCTAGGATGCCAATGTTTATTCTTACCATCTGCTGCTTGACCACATCCAATTTTCCTTGATTCATGGACCTAACATTCCAGGTTCCTAAACAATACTGTTCTATGCAGCATCAAATTTTACTGTCTTCATCAGACATATCAACAACTGAGGGTCGTATCTGTTTGGATCAGTCACTTCATTCATTCTTGGGCTATTGGTGATTCTCCTCTTCTCTTCCCCAGTAGCATATTGGACACCTTCAGACCTGGGGGACTCATGATCTGGTGTCATATATTTTTGGTCTTTTATACAGTCCATGAGGTTCTCATGGCACATATACTGGGTGGTTTACCATTCCCTCCTCCAGTGGATCACAAGTGTTAACACATTTTAATTCTTATAGCTTTGTAGTAAATATATTGCCTATTCACAGCTCATTTTCTTCTTAAAAAAATTATTTATCCTGCATGTTTATTTTTCTTAATAAACATTAGTATTTTTTCAAATTCTAAAAGGAAAATGTGTTGGTTATTTACCTGCAATTGCACTGAATTACAGTATAATTTACAAACTACTATCCTTACTGTAGTGAATCATCTACCAAGAATGAATCTAAGTAAACAAGAATAAGGTCTCTTTTCTGCTTTACTCAAGTTTTACTTTATAAATTCACCATATTTAATAGATATTTAAACTCTTGAGTATTATAGAAAATAGGCTTTTTTTATTATAGTATCTATCCAAACATTATTTTTATAAAGTAGCTATTTTAAAGTATTAGATCATTTACCTATTGTCCTATATAATGTTATTCATATTTTTGGTTGACTGATTAGTTTCAGGAAAAAAAGTACATATTTTATAAATAACAATAATTTGACCTTTCAAATTTTTTTCTAATTTACATTTTTAAATGTGGCAAAATTCACATAATATAAAGTTTGCCATCAACCACTTTTAAGTGTACAGTTTAATAGTGTCAAGTGGATTCACATTGCTGTACAGCCAATTTCCAAGTCTTCTTGCAAAACAAAACTCTATACCTGTTGAAAAAACAAATTCCCATTACCCATCATTTATAGAAGAGCAACCACCTGCCTTTCAAACTTTTTGTAATACTTGGATTGTTTTGTTTTGTTTTAGTGTATTGACCATACTTCAATAATTACATCAAATATTAGCTGTTACAGAGATAATCTTTTTTTATCTTTTTGCCACCATTAATGAGAATATATTATTAGCTGTAAGTAGTAAAACTAATTTTGACAGACAAGGGGTTTATTGAAAGGATATTGACTGGCTCACGGTATTGCTGGATCTAATGGGCTTCCCAGGTAGCACTAGTGCTAAAGTACTAAAGCACTCCTGCCAGTGCAAGAGACAGAAGAGACACAGGTTCAATGACTGAGTGAGGAAGGCATAGCAAGCCACTGCAGTATTTTTGCCTGGAGAATCCCACGAACAGAGGAGCCTGTCAGGCTACAGTCAGTAGGGTTGCAAAGAGTTGGACATAACTGAAGCAACTTAGCTCAGTGGTAATCAAACTGAGAAAACAGGCAGAAACCAAAGAGGTTAGGCAAAATGGTGCCAGGAAGAAAATTCAGTGAGGACACTATGATACCATTACCAAAACCCAGATATTGGAGATAGTATTGTCCATCCCATGACCCTGGCCCTGGCTGCTGCTGCTGCTGCTGCTAAGTCGCTTTAGTCGTGTCTGACTCTGCGACCCCATAGCCAGCAGCCCACCAGGCTCCTCTGTCCCTGGGATTCTCCAGGCAAGAACACTAGAGTGGGTTGCCATTTCCTTCTCCAGTGCATGAAAGTGATAAGCAAAAGTGAAGTCGTTCAGTTGTGCCCGACTCTTAGCGACCCCATGGACTGCAGCCTACCAGGCTCCTCCATCCATGGGATTTTCCAGGCAAGAGTACTGGAGTGGGGTGCCATTGCCTTCTCCACTGGCCCTGGTTACTGATCACTAAATTCCACCATTGGCATCATGGTCATGGTGGCCCCGATGATCTGGGAGTTGTTACTACCTTGTCATCATTGCCAGGGCAGGGGTTCTGCATATTCCCAGGTCTGTAATGTAAATCTGAGCAAGTTTTGTTTAACTGGCTATGTCTGAGCGCAAGAAGTGGGTGTGTGTATATGCAGAAATGAGTGTCTCTTTTGTTTTCTTGTTTGATTTTGTTTTGGATTTGGCTTCTACGTGAAAGTCAATCTTTAGCGTCCACTGCAATACATAAAGTGAGGAACACTCCCATGTCAGAAGGTTCCAAATGCTAAAATTACATATAAATTCTGTTCAATTCATAATGCTTCTAGTCTTTTACAGTTGAGCTTGGGTCAGCTCTAGGCAACCTCCCTAAATTTGGTCCAAATTTTTCTCTATTGAAGTTAATTGCACTCAAATGTTAGGGCATTTGAAATTTTCCAAGGTTTATTGATTTGGTATTTTTCTCCTTAGTTTGTCTATTTTGGGGGGGTTTCATGGATTTTAGTGAGTATAATAAATACATTTTTATTGAAATAATATTTATTAGATCTTCCTTGTTCAAAATTAAGAGCAAATACATATCATATGGTGTGAAGAAAAGTCTTTTATAATAAAAAGTCAGTGTTCTCCAGAGAAACAGAATCAATTGGGGTATATATATATATCTATATATATGAATATGTACATGGGGCTTCCTAGGTGACGCTAGTGGTAAACAACCTGCCTGTCAATGCAGGAGACATAAGAAACATAGTTTTGATCCTTGGGTGGGGAAGATCCCCTGGAGGAGAAAATGGCAACCCACTCCAGTATTCTTGCCTGGGAAATTCTATGGACAGAGGCTACAGTCCATAAGGCAGCAAAGAGCCAGACATGACTGAGGAAAGTTAGCATGCATGCATGCAGCACATACATATATGTATACATATATGCATATACCACAATTGGTTCTGTTCCTCTGGGGAACATTGGCTTTTTATTATAAATATATATACAATACTATATCTATGATAGATATATATCTATCATAGTAATAAAACTAACACTAACACAAATGCCTATGTATTACTTAGTTGTTCTCAGTACTTTACAACAGATATCCAGAAAATCTCAGTGGCATATCATGGTGAGTTTTTACTTCTCACCCATCCATCCAGGTCGAGTTTGGCTGATCTTGTCTGGGCTTGTCTCTGCTTCATCTCGAGGCAGTGATACCTATGCTTTTCTCTGTAGGTCTATGGGTCAGCTGGGTTTCTCAGCCTTCTTGGATCAAAAGAATAGCCAGGTTGACAGAGATATAATAAAGCAAGCATAAACACAGAAGGGCTTTTAAAATGTCTTAATATTGTACTTAATATCCTCATGCCATTGGTCAAAGCCAGTCATATGATTACATCCAAAGTCATGAGGGAAAAAAAAATGAACAACCATGTTCTGCCACAATAAGGCTACTTTATGGGCATAGAGGATGGAAAGAGATGCTGATGCAATTGCCCAATCTATGACGGGGATACCGCTTACTTATGACAGGGATACAGAATAAGATCACCATCCACAGAGTCGATGCATGTAGATTTGAGTAACAGTTTTGTTCGTTATTATCAGTTGTGAAATGGAGGTGGAATCCATCTAATTTGGTTCCGGTAAAAATTCATGAGATAATAAATGAATTTGGCATATACAGTAGCTCAATAAAAAGAAGTTTAATACACATTAATACACAATTTTGGGATAAAATATTGTACTGATACTAAACCAGCTGCCTATAATAATTTAGCAAATAATAAAAATTCTAAATCTATTTAGCTTAGTACACCCAAATTATTTGTCTTTATCACTTTAATAAATATTCTTTCATGTTTTAAGTTTTTGAAAAAGTAATTGTGTTGCATCATATATCAATACTCTACTCTTTTAGGAAGTTATTTTCCTTTTTGAAATAATGATTAATAAACCCTCTTTTCTTTGTGTGAATTGTCATAAAGCAACAATACTATCAGTGTTTTAGATTAATGTCACTTACTCTGAAGATTGGAGAAGGAAATGGCAACCGACTCCAGTATTCTTGCCTGGAGAATTCCAGGGATGGCGGAGCCTGGCAGGCTGCCGTTTATGGGGTTGCACAGAGTCGGACACGACTGAAGTGATTTAGCAGCAGCAGCAGCACTCTGAAGATGCTTAAAAATATAAATTATCTACATGACACAAGAGGTTGCCTATTGTTTTCCCAATTAACTCTTCAGCCTTGCTTCTGACAAGGAGCAAATTAAATTAGGATGTGACAAAGACTCTGTCCTTGACTAAACTCCTCCTCTGAACCAACTTTTTCACTAAGCTTCCACCTTGATCTGCATCCTTGTCAGGCTAGCATAGCCCAGTTTTTAGCAAGAATCATGCTAAGTTAGCATAGACAGAAATCCCATGCTTAGTACTGCATCACTCTCTGTGTCTGATCACCTTGCTCTGCCTTTGGTAATAATCCTATTATATCCATTCAGAAAAAATGTCCTCTCCCTCAGTGGTCTCCTCTTTGTCATTTCTGTCCACTTACCACCAATCCCGAGGAGGGCATAGCAACTCACTCCAGTATTCTTGCCTGGAGAATCTCCATGGACAGAGGAGCCTGGTAGGCTGCAGTCCATGGGTTGCAGAGTCAGACACAACTGAGTGACTAAGCACACAGCACCCCCACTCCCATCCCAATCTTCTCCTTGGCTATAATCCCCACTTGTTCCTGTTGTATTCAGACCTGAGCCCATTTCTACATTGGGATTGCTCATCTGCTATTACCGTAGTTCCTGAACATGATCTGTATTTACCACTTTAACTACTATAACTACTATTTAGACTATTGTTTTCTTTAAGGAGAGTACTTAATGTAGAAAAAATTATCATCGGGGAGTGGGGGGAAAGCGAGGGATCACAAATCTATTATGGCCTCCCTCTGATGCCTTAGAAGAAATTCTAGAAGTTGAGCTAGGATCCGTATAGCAGACACTTTTATAGGATTCTGTAAACTTGAAACCACTTAATTCATAGATGCTGCTAGTGGTTTATTCCTTGACTCTTTCTCAGTTGGGATCAACTGTAAATTGCAGCTATTGAAATGAGTTCTTGTGTATTTCTTTGGGGATGGCAATGAGAGGAAACAAGACAGACTATCACTCTATAGCCAGTCTTTAAAGGAGGTTAGAAGAGCAACAAGAATATATGGAGACAAGTATAAGGAGGAAGAGTGAGCTGAGCCCTAAGACATTCTGAAGAGATATTCCGCTCCAGCAGGGAACAAGGGGGAATGGTTTGGGGCTCAGAGGTAATTTGAGGGTGTAGCATATCTAATTCTTGAAGAGATGTTACTATTGCTATATCTGTGTTCAGACTTCTATTACAAGTTTTAACCAATAACTCCATCACACATATACTAATTTTTCTGACCCTTCTAACCTCATAAGGCAACAAATACTTCCACAGTTTATAGATTAAATTACTGGGCCTATTTAGATTGACTTGTTTGCATCTGTGATATTTAGGATAGAAATACTTTTTTGGCCATGGTTGCAATTCCTGACACAAAGCTCCTAAAGCCTTTGGAACTTCCTGTGATGAGAGTGATAAAGGTGTCTTTTGTTATCTTAATGAGGTGACTTTTGAAATTGTTTAAAGATGGAGTCTGGTTACCTGTGGAGCCAAATTCTTGTTTAGAGGATTAGAACTCTCCTTCTCACACGTACTGACCTTTGGGAAGTGGAGCTGAAGTGGTGGCTGAAAGGACTGCCATTGGTCAATGATCTAATCAATCAAGGTTATGCAACAAATAATTCAGAAAAAAACCAGAAGGATGGGTTTGGAGAGTTTCCAGGTTGGTGAACCAGAATACCTCTGCAAGCCACACAGCAGGTCCCAGATTCCACGAGAATGGATGCTTCTTTGTTATGGACTTCACCTCATGGTATCTCTTCATCCTACACTCTTGATTCTGTATCCTTTGATCACATTTGTAATAAACTGATAATAAAATGAGTAAGTTTGTTTCCTGTCTTCTGCAAGCTGCTCTATCAAATTAATTGAACCCAAGGGACGGTCATGAAAAACTTTGACTTATAACAGTTGAAGAAAAGCACAGTAACATCCCAACTTGCATCTGAAAGAGAAGTCAGTTTATGGGACTGAGCTTTCAACTTGTAGAATACGATGCTGTCACCAGGTAGATAATGTCAGAACTGGGTTGAACTGTAGGACTAACAGTTGATATCAGAGATTTGCTTGGTGGTGGAGTCAGAATCATGAGCCTCATTCTGGACAAGTTGCTGAATGTTGCTAAAAGTATCTCCTCTCTCATGATCCCTTGCACCCTCATTCCTCAGAAAGAAAGAGCAGGTCACTAGATCCAGGGTAAGTTGACTAAGAAAAAGTCAGGACAAACCTTTTCTACCTTTTTAAGAGAGTTATTAAACTTATAAAACAGGGAATACCAGAGGCACTGTATTTGTTAATTTCAAACTGAAATACATCCTAATTAACTTAGAGGAGTTGATTTTACCCCATTTTGTCCAGAAGTGCTAGACTCCTGAGTAGGGGCCAGGTAGAAACAATGAAACTGGGCTCAGAATTATTTATCCAGCACCACCTAGAGGAGCACCACTGATAATTGGAGTTTCTAAATAAGAGAAAAATGTTTTCAACTCAGCCACTAAAAATAAATCACTGATGCATGTAACATCTTAAATAAATTTCAAAACCAGCCCCAAGAAGTTACATACTGTGTGACTTCATTTATGCAACTTTCTTGAAATGACAACCTTATTGAAATGAAGAATTAATTAGTGATTTTCAAGAGTTAAAAAGGAATTAAGGTGGTAGAGAAGTAAATCTGACTTCAAAAAAGTGGCACAGGATAGAAATATCCTGTATCATGACATGAGGGTAATCATAGGAATCTACACATGTGATAAAAGAACAAAAGGACCCAACAGAGGTGCAAACATATACTGAAATAAATGCATGTAAAACTGGTGATGTGAGTAAGTCAATGGATGACAATTTCCTTGTTGTGATATTGAGCTATACGTAGTTACCATTGCATAAAGCTGGAGAACAAATTTAGAGACCTCTATTATGTTTTACAGTAGTATGAGAATCCACAATTATGTCAAAATGAATGGTTGAGAAAAATCACTGCTTAGAAGAAAGAAATAGTTGATATACTTCAAGGTTCTGCTGTTGGGCTTTCTTTCCATGAACATTTATAGATAAACTGATTGACTATTTAGGAAGCAAACTCATCCAGTTTTTCATACATAGCTAACAGAATTAGCACTCAAGATTTACTATTAGTACACAGAATAGAAAAAGTGCCTGAATGTGTTAAGATAGTTTCCATTTATCGAGGTCTTCCTAGGGCCAGACAATAATTCTGTACAACTGAACACCATCTCTATTACTATTTCCCAAAATCCTGTGAGAAAGTTATTACTTTTATTCCTTTTATGTAAATTAGGAAACAGAGTTCTTAAGAAGTATTTTCCTCTAAAACAAAAATACTGAGAGTCACAGTTAATGCTCATCACAGGTTCCGGTCTACCTAACTCCACAGGTTACTTCTATTTCATTATGTTGCACTTATTTTTTTAACATAAATTTATTTATTTTAATTGGAAGCTAATTACTTTACAATATTGTATTGGTTTTGCCATATATTGACATGAATCCGCCATGGGTGTACATGATTCCACAGAGACAAGATGAAAGGGAACTGGCTTAAAAAGAACTTCACAAGCACATATGTGCAAACATATTCTCACACACCTACTAATTGGAAATGTCTGTTCTTCAAAAATTTGGATACAAGCTAAATATACAAAATGATACTAGATGTGTCAGCAAGAGAAGTTGCAAATTTATATCAGAATGAATATTTGTTTCTGTACATACCCTGTTTTAGTAAAGATATTGCTATTATATGCTCATTAAATCTCATTTGACGTTTAGATCTAGGCATCATATTTAAGATGATATTTACAAGTAATAGTACAAAACAAAGACTATGCTGAGGATGGTATGCTTGCAGGCAGGGTTTTATTCTATTTTTGAAACTTCAACCTTTAGCACAGTGCCTGATAAACATGAGGTTTGATTAAAAAAACAACAATAAAAAAAAAGCTGTTGTTGGAGAAATGGGAATGCTTCATGTAGACCAGAATCCAGAAACATTTTTCTTTTTTCTGTAAAAAGACGGATGGTAAATATTTCAGACATTCTAGGCATAGTGTCTCTGCTGCAACTTGACTTTGTCTTGGTAACACTGGTAGCATGAAAGCAGCCAGAGTCAGTGTATAAACAAATGGATATTGCTGTGTTTCTATAAAACTTTATTTACAAAAGTAGGCAGCCAGCCAGATTCGGCCCTGGGCAGTAGTTTGTCCATCCTTAATCTAAAGCACAAAGGCTAATTGAAAATGTGATTTTTTTTTTCCCCTCTTAAAATGTTTTAGTGACACTTTTCTGAACAAAAGTGACACTTATCTGAATTGTGACTGCTTTGTTTAGCGATAAGAAGACAACTAAATTACTGGAAGTTACAGAAAGGTAGTCATTTTGGCAAACATGAAAACAATTTCTAATAACTAGATTATCTGTTAGTGCTATGAGCTGCCTCCAGGACACAATGTCCTTCTCCTCACTTGGTATGTCAGACAATGCTGAATGAGTGTCCCGTCTACAGATGTAATATTATACATAAGGCTAAATAGTGGGCACAAGAAGCACTAGGGGTGATCACCTTGCTGAAAGGCAGAGTCTGCCATCTGGGTCCTGATCTGGACCTGAAATACTGTATTTATAACAAGCTCCCAGGTAATGCCAAAGTTGCTAGTTTAGGTGTCACATACTGAAGAGCAAGGATCAAGTAATATAAAACACATATTTAAAATCCATTCTTTTTAAGAGTTTTAATTGGAAGATAATTGCTTTACAATGTTGTATTGGTTTCTGCCATACAATAACTTGAATCAGCCATAAGTATATATATGTCCCCTCCTTCTTGAGCCTCCCTCCACCACCCTCAATCCACTTCTCCAGGTGATCATGGAACCCCAGACTGAGCTCGCTGGTTTATATAGTAACATTCCACTAGCCATCTGTTTCACACATGGTGATATATATGTAAAAGTTGCTCAGTCATGTCCAACTCTTTGCAACGCCATGCACTGTAACAGTCCATGGAATTCTCCAGGCCAGAATACTGGAGTGGATAGCCTTTCTCTTCTCATGGTATCAATGCTACAATATTACTCTCTCAATTCATTCCAACCTCTCCTTAGAAGTTTCAGAGATTTTTAAAATACATTTCCAAATTTGAAAATCTGTTTGCAAATTATAGATATAAATTACTTGGAGTTAGGGCTGAAAAAACCCACTTTAGATTTATTTGAAAATTTCTCTCTAAATTTAATCTGATTTAAAATAATCTTTATTTTTCCAGTATTGAAAAAATATATTCTCATTTAATACTTTAACATAATAAAATGAAGTGAGTTTAAATGGGGTAAATATTTTATGTATTTTGTTAATATTTTATAAGAGCCAGAAGATAGTTTCAGTTTTCTTCAGCATGCCATACAATTCATTTTCTAATAACATAAAAAAACAAAGAGGCATAAGTGCCATATTTAAACTGGGCTTTTTTGTCCATAATCTTTTCGTATTTATCTCAGTCCTACATTTTGCAGATGTAGTAATAATGGCCCAGGAAAGTTGACAAGGCCCTGAACCAAGATATATTTCAGAGCCTGACACTCCTGCAGACACTTTTCTCACTAAATCTTATGGCTAATATTAAAAATAAAATTGCAGCAATAACAGAGAAATCAAAGGTCTGCATGTAGCTAAAATCTAAGGGTTTGAATATAACAACCTGATGCATCTATACATCCTAGGCATATCAAGTCAAATAAAAATGCAAGAAAACTGCCTTCTCCAACTGCAATGGGAAACCTGCGATAAACTTTTTGTGACGTTTCTGATTAAGTGGCACTGCAGGAAAAGAAAGGAGGGAACTGGAAAGAGAGTGGAAGGTTCTGGAGAACAGAGAGCCTGAGCTCCAGGTTACTGGGCAAACAGACGGTGAGCAGACCCAGCTCCCTGGGCTCCCCAGCTGGTGTTGCCTGCTTGGTGAAGCCATTAGGGCAGCAGCTCCTGGCAGCAAGTTCCTCCTGGCCTCCAGGCCACTGTAAAACAGCAGCGCCTTTTTCCACAAAAAGAAAAGGCCAGTGTTTGTGGCTCAAGCACTTTACCACATGCTTCTTTTGGTAGAGAAAGCAGGTCAGGGAGGGAAAAAAAGTCAGGGTCACAGATTTTTTCTTACTTTCTTCTAAAGTGAACACTTCCCCCACTTTGAATAAGCCTAGAGGCATTACATGATTGAAATGATTTATTTCTTGATTTATTCTTTTTTAATTGCATGATCCCCAAAGATACCTCAGTAGATAATGACAGCTAAATAGCAATGGAATTGTTTTGCATGAGTAATCACCTGTGTTTTCTGTGTATGCTCAATTGTGTCTGACTGCGACCCCGGGGACTGTAGCCCACCAGGCTCCTCTGTCCATAGAATTTTCCATGCAAGAATATTGGAGTGGGTTGCCATTTCCTCCTCCAGAGAATTGTCCTGATCCAGGAATCGAACCCATGTCTCCTGTGTCACCTGCATTGGCAGGCAGATTTTTTTTTTTTTTACCACTGCACCATCTAGTAAATGCTAACAGGAACCAAAATGAAGAGAGAGTGACTGACCAGAAAAATACACATATACAAAAAAATCCAACTCTTACAATTATTTACTTGACTCTGTGCCTATGAGTTATGCCTACAAGTTCAGCTAGTTGGATATTAGTTTATTCTAAGGTCATGCTGCTATTCCTAGTATTTGATGTGTTCCTTACTTGGGTCTGTAGATAAAATCAAACATATCCCATAAGATAAAACATGGACAGTCTTCTTGAGATCAAAACAGCACTTTGAGGGACCATACTTTCTATATTCAGCTGCAGCCTGCTTACCTGTGGGGAAAGAACAAAAGGCTCTTTGATCAAGAATGATTCAAAGTTAAAACTTTCTTGAGGTATGAAAAGTAGCTGAAAATGTAATCCTCTCAAAGCCCTGAATATTATTGCTCAAAACAGAATTAACACTTAAATATTATGGAATTCAATTTAGCTTTTCTTCACTGATTCAACAGGTTTTTAAAACTATCTTTGTATCCTTATGAAGTTGGATTATCATTGTCCATACATTGTACATACAGACAATCTGGTTTGGATATGGACGATCTGGATACTTGGATGTTTACCTCTTGGTTTGGGGACCATTTCAAGGACAATATTGTGTGCATGTGTGTAGGGGGGCATGCATATGTATATGTGCTTTGCTCAATTCCTAAGTCATGTCTGACTCTTTCGTGATTCCATGGACTGTAGCCCACCAGACTCCTATGTCCGTGGGATTCTCCAGGTAAGAATACTGAAGTGGGCAGCTATTCCCTTCTCCAGGGAATCTTCCCCACCCAGAGATCAAACCTGGGTCTCCTGCATTCTTTACCATTAAGCCACCCATTTAACCTAATATACCTATACATTTTAAACCTTGCAGAGGTTGCCTGAAATTTCATCTATTCACAATTCATTGAATAGCTCTTCTCCTTTTGATAATACAAATACAAACTTGCCAGTATCTTGTCAGGAAGAATTCATTTAATCAAAAGCCTTTTACTCCCTATAGCTGGGTTCCATTTTACTGAAGGAATAGTTTTCATATGTTTTGCATTTCTGGAGAATGAACACTTGAGGAATGGAAACCTTTAAATGAGAGAATATTTGCAAGTTGCATAGACAAAACAGCAGATTTAGTATAGAAATCTCCAGGTTAGACGTGTTTGAGGAAGTGTTGCAACTGCATCACAGAGGTAGGAAGGCACCATAAAATACACTGGAGCTCTTCTCCACACTTCCCACAAGGCTGCAGAATACTGGGGATGAACACAACCAAGGGCACCAGACTGGGAGGAAGTCCCAGCTCTGCCACTTACTAATTGTCAGACCTTAAGGGAACTCCCCACCTTCTCTGTGTCTCAGTTACCTTCTCTATAATATGGGGTCATTTTGAGGGTGAGTTATTGTATGTAAATTATGTATAAGCTAAGATCATTTTTGAGCTTTCCAGGTGGCACTAATAGTAAAGAATCTGTCTGCCAATGCAAGAGGTGCAAGAGATGCAGGTGTGATCCCTTCATTAGGAAGATCCCCTGGAGGAAGGCATGGCAAACCACTCCAGTATTCTTGCCTGGAAAATCCCATGGACAGTGGAGCCTGATGGGCTACATGTAATGCAGGGGGAACATGGATTCAATTCCTGGCCAAGCAAGTAAGATCCCACCTGTCTCGGAGCAACTAAGCCTGTGTGCAACAACTACAGAGTCAATTCAGTTCAGTTCAGTTCAGTTGCTCAGTCATGTCTGACTCTTTGTGAGCCCATGAATTGCAGCATGCCAGGCTTCTTTGTCCATCACCAACTCCCGGAGTATACCCAAACTCATGTCCATCGAGTTGGTGATGCCATCCAACCATCTCATCCTCTGTCATCCCTTTCTCCTCCTGCCCCCAATCCCTCCCACAATCAGGGTCTTTTCCAATAAGTCAGCTCTTCACATCAGGTGTACAAAGTATTGAAATTTCAGCTTCAACATCAGTCCTTCCAATGAATACCCAGGACTGATCTCCTTTAGGATGGGCTGTTTGGATCTCCTTGTAGTCCAAGGGACTCTCAAGAGTCTTCTCCAACACCACAGGTCAAAAGCATCAATTCTTCGGTGCTCAGCTTTCTCTATAGTCCAACTCTCACATCCATACATGACCACTGGGAAAACCATAGCCTTGACTAAGTCAGTGTGCCACAAATGGAGAATCCATGTGCCATAATGAAAGATCCCACAGGATGCAATGAAGACTTGTGCCACGACTAAGACCCAAGGCAGCCAGATAAGTAAATTAATTAATTAACTTAAATATATATATATAAAGGAGCAGAAATGACTACCAGGAATCTAAAGATGAGCCAGCAGTGGAGAAACTGCCTTTATTCCACCAGAGAAATATGTTACTTTCATCTCAGAGTTGCTAGGTTGACTTGAGGAGCAGGGTGATTTGAAAATCTCTAAAAGATTCTTTATCAGGTGAACATGGAGATTTCTTCGAAATCCATGCCCAGTTATGACTCCTGAGAATGAAGAGAGCTGGGGATTTTTTTCTTAGCATTTTTTTAATAGAAATGTCTTTTGTATTTACTGAGTGGGCTGTAGTGTTTTCTAGTAGTGTATTACCCTCAAGGGATGTCTGTTGGACTTCCAAACCTACTTTGTAATATAAAATTTTAAAATTCACCATTTAGCTATTCAATGCAGTCACTCAGTCACGTCCAACTCTTTGTGAGCCCACGGACTGCCACACTCCAGGCTTCCCTGTCCATCAACAACACCTGAATCTTGCTCAAACTCATGTCCATCAAGTTGATGATGCCAACTAACCATCTCATCCTCTGTCGTCCCCTTCTCTGCCTGCCTTCAATCTTCACCAGCATTAGGGTCTTTTCCATTGAGTCAGTTCTTCACATCAAGGTGGCCAAACACTGGAGTTTCAGCTTCATCATCAGTCCTTCCATTGAATATTCAGGACTGATTTCTTTTATGATTGACTGGTTTGATCTCCTTGCAGGTCAAGGGACTTTCAAGGGTCTTCTCCAAGACAACAGTTCAAAAGCATCAATTCTTTGGTGCTCAGCTTTCTTTACTGTCCACCTCTCACATCCATACGTGACTACTGGAAAAACCATAGCTTTGACTAGACAGACCTTTGTTGGCAAAGTAATGTCTCTACTTTTTAATATGCTGTCTAGGTTGGTCATAGCTTTTCTTCCAAGGAGCAAGTGACTTTTAATTTCATGGTTTCAGTGACCAACTGCAGTGATTTTGGAGCCCAAGAAAATGTTTTCATTGTTTCTCCATCTATTTGCCATGAAGTGATGGTACTGAATGCCATGATCTTAGTTTTTTGAATGTTGAGTTTTAAGCCAATGTTTTCACTCTCCTCTTTCACTTTCATCAAGAGCCTCTTTAGTTCCTCTTCACTTTCTGCCATAAGGGTGTTATCATCTGCATATCTGAGGTTATTGATATTTCTCCTAGCAATCTTGATTTCAGCTTGTGCTTCATCCAGCCCAGTATTTCGCATGATGTACTCTGAATAGAAGTTAAATAAGCAGGGTGATGGTATACAGCCTTGATGTACTTCTTTCCCAGTTTGGAACCTGTCCATTTTTTCATGTCCAATTTCAGTTGCTTCTTGACCTGCATACAGATTTCTCAGGTGGTCCACACAGTAAAAGGCTTTGGCATAGGCAGTAACTCAGCAAATTGGGAAATTACCCATTCAAACAAACCAGCCTTCCCTCGTGGCTCAGATGATAATGACTCCACCATCATTGCAGGAGATAATGATAATGCTGTGTGCATAGTCCTTTCCAACTCCTTGTGACCCCACCAGCTGTATTCCATCAGGGTCCCTTGTCTATGGGATTTTCCAGGCAATAATACTGGAGTGGGTTGCCATTTTCTCCTCCAGGGAATTTTCCCAACCCAGAGATAGAATTTGCACCTCACCTCCTGTGTCTCCTTCATTGCAGGCAGATTCTTTAAAGCTTGAGCCATTGAGGAAGCCCACCAATGCAGAAGACCCAGGTTCAATCCCTGGGTTGGGAAGATCCCTTGGAAAAGGGCATGGCAATCCACTCCAGTATTCTTACCTGGAGAATTCCATGGACAAAGGAGCCTGGTGGGTTACAGTTCATGTGGTCTCAAAGAGTGGACAGGATTGAGTGACTCTCACTTTCATGCAAACCAGTAGATCAGATTACTCTTCACTAGTGTCTCAATTCACTATTTTGCTTTTCCTCAAGAACATAACCATATTTATCAAGCAAATCAAAACAAACACACAGACCAAGGCAGTTTTTTCCAGTTTGCTGAGTTTTTGTTTTGTCTACATTCTGTTCTGATAGTCTATCAGTCCCTTCTTTGAGCATCCTGGCTAAAGCTGTCTGCTCACTTAGTTCTCCATGTACTAAAGCTTTGTGTACTATCTAGTATACTAAAGATTTCCCTCATAGTTCAGTTGATAAAGAATCTGCTTGCAATGCAGGAGACCCAGGTTCGATTCCTGCGTTGGGAGGATCCCCTGGAGAAGGAAATGGCAACCCACTCCAGTGTTCTTGTCTGGAGAATTCCCATGGACAGAGGAGCCTGCTGGGCTACAGTCCATAGGGGCACAAAGAGTTGGACATGACTTAGTGACCAAATCACCAGTAGAGAGCTTGCTCCTAGAGTCACATTTAATGTGTAGAAACTATTATATATTATAATCTGTCCTTGGATAATTAAAGGGACCCAGGTTATTCCTCAGTGTTTATTAGAGCAGCAATATCATTCTCTTTCAGGTTTCAGTTGACTCAATGATGTAAGTCACTGAAACCTTGAAGAAAATCAAGTACTCTAATTCAAAGCTGTCAATGTTTATCTGCCATGAGTGAAATATAAACCCTAATGTCATTTCAAGTGGCTTCTATTTAAAGGGAACACACTTTTGAGAGGAGCAGATCTTTTGAACCAACTTGTATGAATCCTCTGTACAGGAACAGATTAGATTGCAAGGAAAAAAAAAAAAAATCACGAGTTTCACCTCATGTGCAGCAAAACAAGCCAAGTTCTAGGCCAGAGGAAAACAAAACTAGACTTAATCTTTGCTTGATGAGCAGATTTTTTTTTTTTTTCATGAGCACTTGGAACAAATCCATCTCTGAGATGGGTAGAGACTTCCCAAGCAAATCAACTAAGTTAATCATTAAGAGAAAAAATGATGGCGTTCTAATTTAATAGTCTAAATAACGCCTCTACAGTCTAGTATTCTTATGTGTCAAAGCACTGTTGTTTGTGTCTTCGTGAGTTTAGTCTCTAAGCTTTTCGAAAGTACACATTCTAGGGCTTTGTAAACAGTCACATTTTCAGAAAGTGTAATCTTTTTTACTTTTTTTGCTATATATCCAAACACATAAAATTATTATTTATTTCTGTGGTAAGAACACCTTAATGTTTGACCAAGGGACTCTTAAAAAGTGTAACCAATGAAAACGCCTGGATTTGTTTTAATAAATTGATTTTAACTCAACCTACTTTTCCTTGAGTCTCTGGCATGACAACATTCCTTTAGAATTACTTAGCCCAGCTGTGTGGTGGGTGAAGCAAAGGACAGAGTTACCTAATAGGAAAAATCCATTGTACATACACTAAGGTGTTAGCTCTCTCAAAATTCCTAATTCAGGAAAATAAAGCAAATGAAAAGAACTTGTCCAAAAGAAGAACACTTGTTTTATACTTGTGTAACAAAGCTGCTTTCAAGAAGCCTAAATAGAAGGTATTGGGGTGTGCTAGAAAGAGTCTTAGCTGAAGCTTAGGAGGCCTGGGTTCTAATCTTGATTGTTCAACTTTGGCCAAGTCATTTGACCTTAATGCACCCCAGATTCCCATCTATAAAATGACGAGTGTAATATTTGTCTTTCCCACTTCACAGAGTTATGGTGAGGATAAAATAGAAAAACAGATGTGAAGTTTCCCCAGAGAAATATATAAAATAGTACAGACGAACACTGATTCTGCTTGGCCCTCACATGGATCAAAAATTTTTCAGCCCCATCTTGTTATCCTTAAAAGGAAGAGCTCCTTTCTTTGAAGATTAGAAACCCTCCAAGTTAATGATTCATTCTTAGGTATTATACATAAGATGTAACCCAAGGTTTGAGATAATGGAAAAAACAAAACACCAGTTACTTTTGATCAAAATTTCAGAGAAAATTTGTCACTTTCCCTTCCTCTCTCATTTTCAAGCCTACTCATTTTTTTTTTTTTTTAAGCTTTAAACAAATATACACACTTGAATGTTTCATGGCACATACTCTTAGCCCCACACTTACAACAGCAGACATAGGTCTCCACTTCTCTCAAAAATCTAGAGCTATCATTCTCTCCTCAATTTTAATATTTTTTTTCTCTTTTATAATTTCTCTAAATTCCACTATCGAATCTAATTCTTAACCAAAAGTTATCTGATGCTATGGGGCTAATCTATTAAATAATTGCTGTTTTCATTTTGCTTGTTCACATCACAAGAAAGAAAAAAAAATTTTTTTAAATACCTCCATGAATTGGTGTATGAGTTATGTAGATAATCACAGTTTTAAAACTGTATAAGAATGTACTCTATCGGTGGGAATGGGTCTGATTGTGTAAACACTGAAATTGAGTTAAAACTATTGTGTTTCTGGTTAGTTTGTCTGAGACATCTGGCCCAGATGTTTGTACAAACTGTCAGAAATAATTAAACCAAACAGCTTCCTTCTTTCTCAGGGTGTGATTTGGGATCTGGTTAGCATTCTAAGGTCAACACGAAGGAACTTACAGAAAATAGTATGATCTTATGAGAGTGGAGTGGTACCCTGATCTCTCCTGGGGCTGGTCTCCCCGCCACATTGCAAAAATTCAACATACCCTAAAGTATACAAAAACATTTATTTTTCACTAAATTCAGAAATTCTGCAGTAGTGTCAACATTAAATTTCATATCACTGTCCTTCTAAAAGTATATTACAACTTTTTCAATCCTGAAAAATTATTTATATTTTGCCATACACTCAAATACACACAGAGTCACCCATCTTTTATGTGGCTTTAATAATATTTCATAAAAGGTACACACAAATATAAACTAGGGTTTTTGGATATTGACTACAGAGCTGGAATTCATATTAACATGGAAAAAAGTTGTTTCTAAATAAGTACTATCTCAACTCATTCTTTTTAATTATTATGATACATAGAAACATTTATTAATACTTTCTCTTAAATGTTTTTATGTGTAATATATTTTCCTTATAATACTGTAAAATCCTTATTGCCCTGACTACTGTACCACTTGTGGAATGTGATGCTAAGCAACCTCCAAAGTCTCTCTATTCTTCCCCTTTGGCTGCTGTATATTTTTTTCTTTGCTGTTATCTGGGGCATGGAAACAATCAGAGTACCTACCTCATAGAGGAGCTGCATGAATGTCTTGAGATACTGCATATCATCTGCCTAAAAAAGTTCTAAGCACAAATCAGTTCTCAGTAAGTATTAGCTGGCATTATCAATAATTTTATTTCCCATCAGACCTAGAAAACTATCCATAAATGGTTTCTAAATAACTCAGTGAGCTATCAAATCTATGTTGTGACTCTTGTGTAAATAAACTGCTTCTTAAGAAGTTTCTCAAAAAATTATTTGCCTCAGATTAGCAGATACAAACTATTACATATAGAAAGGATAAACAATAAGGTCTTACAGTGTAGTACAGGGAACTACATTCAATGTCCTGTAATAAATCATAATGAAAAGGAATATGAAATTGAATATATATATAAGCATTATTGAATCACTTTGCTGCATAGCAGAAATTAACACAGCATTTTGAATCAACCATACTTCAATAAAATAAATTTTAAAAATATATTGCCTCACAAATATGAAGACATAAATAGATGGCAGATATATATACAAATGTTTATGTGTGTGTGCATGTGTGTGTGTGTACATGTATGTGCATGTCAATGATCACAGAAAAGCTCTGAATTAAGGCGCCAATAAAAATGTAATGAGAAAAGGCAGAAAGAGACTTCTAACTCTTATGACACAGCCAGTCTCTTCTAACATTATGTATTTATAGCATTTTTTGTATTATACAAACTGTCTTTTTATATTTTCAAGCATCCTATTTTTCCCCTTTGGGAAGGTATATGTGAGTATGCCAGATATTGTCTGTTGGGCATTGAGTCCCATCCCACCTTCCTGTGCTTTTCTCGGTATCAAAGGGTTCAGAACCTTGCAAACTGTATTACCAAGACTTCCTTGCAAAAATGGAAGTTAGCTGGATTTGGCCTGTGAGTTAGAAGCAGGAAGAAAGGAGACATTATCATGCTTCTAGTGTGAGCAGGTGCAGTAGATGGAGCTGTGGGTACCAGGACCATCAGCAGTTCCTGCGGGGGGGCAGCAGGGTGGCTCCAATCTGGTGCCAATCACAGTGCTGCAAGCAGCTTCCATTAGCTCAGTGCCCAGAGCAGGCAGATGGCCTCCATTCTTCCTAAACTCTGGGTAAAATTCCTTCTGCTCTTTCCTCCTCCAGACTTTCTAACACCTTTCTAACCAATTCCCTACTCAAAATATCTTTCTCTTTGAAATCTTCAGAGTGGTATAAATGAAACGATGATTTCCTAATTATGCAGCCATTTTTAGGGAAAGAGTAGATCTTTGCTTATAGCTGTAATCCTTTGGGGGGAAATAAAAGTATTATAAAGACTTCAAGTATGAAGGGAATCTTAAACCTTCGTGGAAAACTAATTAATTTAAATTTCAAAAGGAAAACCCCATTTTCCTGTCAAATCTATTTTTATTTAGTATTCTGATAGACATATTCAATGACAACTGTTACTTTTATCAACTGAATAAGGTACAGTGTGCTCCAGACTTAAGTGTTTCCTTTAGCAAAAGTTCCTTTACTTAATTTAATGTCATCATTTTTCCTCTCCCTTGCTACCTCAAAAAGTATGTAACCACTTCTTCCCCCTCTATAGCTCCTCTCCACTTATTTCTCCTCTTTTTTGCCCAACATTAGTCTTTTTCTCTTCCCTGATCTGGACACTTTTAATCAACATATTCAGTTCACTCCGAACCTGAAAATATACCTCATGAATACACTTCCAATCAAAATTCCAAAGTCTCTCTATTTTCTAATAACTGCCAAGATGCAAGAAAGAGAAAGTTGTGCTCCTAAACTTGCAGTTCCATTATTTTATTTTCTATTATTTCTCAATCCCCTTTACAATGTTTCTGAAACAATAGACTGCAGACTTCCTGCCTGAACCCACTACTGGATCAAAATCTCTAAGGATGGAGCCTCAAAATCTCCATTAACAAACCCTCCAGGTAATTCTTATAGATTACTACATCTTGAGAAACATTAACTGTCAATTCTGCTCCCACTATCTGAATATCTTTGCATCCCACAGACCACGATTCATTTGGCCCTCTGGCAGATTCTCAGATTTCCTCCCTGTCTGATCTGTATTTCATCCCAGTTCCTACCTCCCCAACTACATTTGTGGCAATACCCTTTCACCTCCTTCTTCTCATATGCCTTTGGTCATAAATTGCTCAGACTTCTGCCTTTTATCTTCTTATTTAAATTCTACACTTTTTTTCATGAAATCCTTTCTTGCTATAACTTCAAATAACACTCATATAGATGATTCTATATTCTGTGTGTGTGTGTGTGTGTGTGTGTGTGTGTGTGTGCGCTAAGTCGCTTCGGTCATGTCCAACTCTTCATGACCCTATGGATTATAGCCTGCCAGGCTCCTTTGTCTATGGGATTCTCCAGGCAAGAATACTGGAGTGGGTTTCCACGCCCTCTCCAAGGTATCTTTCCAACCCAGGGATGGAACCCACATCTATCCACGTCTCTTAAGGTCCCCTGCATTAGCAGGCAGGCTCTGTGTACACATCTATGTAGATGAGCATGCAGTTCTAATTCCAGATTCCACTTCTCCAGCTTTCAGTCCACAGCAAGAGAGTATAGAACCAAGTATCAAGCGCAATGCTAACCTCTAGAATCTCAATCCAAGACATCCTCAAATAAACTGACCTATTTCCCCTTCCTCCACCAGAAAGTCATGCTTATTTTACTTCACTTACCTTTTTCAACTCAAATTTTTCTTCTCTTGATTTAACCTTTCTAAATTCATAGAATTATCATCTTCCTAGCTGCTCAGTTTTCACTTGAAAACTCAGAATCATTTGTTTCACAGCCAGTTTCCTATAAAAATAGTCCAAATCTGTGATGTGTGTAATTCCGGGGCTAATTGATGTAACAGTTTGATATCTCTGTTATCAAAGATTTCTGTTAGGAAACTGGGGACAGATGTGAAAATTCTGCTCTTGCAAGTCAATAAAATTACTCCACAAGGTTGTCACCTCTTTTTCTTCCATATTTATATAGCATATTCACTCATTCAGCAATCTTCTGAAATCCTACCTTTGGATTATGTCTAGAACTTACTATCCCCTTTCTATTCTCACCATCATAGCTCTCCTCATGGGCTCTTTACCAGATCAGTCAGGAGTACTTAATGCTCTACCCACTGATGCCACACTTGGCTCCTATCTATCCTTCATGTGCCATGATGTTCATATTCTCTAAGAACACATGTGCTCACATCATACCATGTTTCAAAATGCGTAATATTTAATCACTTCCATTAGCAAAAACAAAACAAAACTCTGCTTGATGACAGCAAACAATATACTGGACCCAGAAATTAAAGCAAAAATGTTTTAGAATTTCATTTTTTTTAAATTTTAAACTTTTAATATCTTGTGGTGCTTTCTTGTTACTTTTAGAAGTAGAAAGTATATGTTTGGTTGTTTGTATCTTTCCAGTATCTCATATCTATCTCTCTCATGTTATTCCTACTGGTGCTAACAGAGGTTGGTCCACAACCAGCACAGCACCTTCTAACTTCCCTTTGTCAGCCTCTTCCCTCCAATTTACCCCCTCTGTTCTTCTCTGTAGGTAATAACCTCCTGTTCTTCTGAGCAACTCCTGCCTTTGTCATTGCATAAACCACTCTACCCATCAGGTCATTTTTTACCCTTTTTTTTTTTTTCATAGATGAAAAGAGTGAGGCCTAGGGAAGTAATTTGTGCCAGGTCACAAAAGTTAGGAAGTGGAAAACCATGTCAGTTTCCTCCCCATCAAAACCATCTTCAGTAATAACACTTAGGAAGTAAAATATTTAGAAGTCTCCAAACTACTTTTTAACCTGAATCCTCACTATTCCCCTTCACATACTTCATATATAAATAGCAAATCTGCACGTAGCTGCCAAGATGCCTTCATTTATGTAAGTCATCAGCTTGAATGGCCTTCCCATGTTTACCTTCATTTTTAAATGAACACAGAACTGCCTGTTTATGAAATGTCTTAATTCTTTCAGAAAGGACTTCTCACTCCTTTTTCTAAATTCCCATCAAGGTATTTTTATCTGTTCCATCATGCTTACATAATTTTACTCTGTATTTTAAATTCTCATATAATGTATCTATAAAGGTTGTTAATTCCTTAAGTAGAACCTCCTGTAGATGTTACTTTTTCATACTGCATAAAAATTATTATAAACATAGCAGCTTAAGACAATTCCAATACTTTACAGTTCCCATGATTCAGGATGGCTTAGCTGGGTCCTCTGCTCAGGATCTCACAGGTTGCAATCAATATATCACCTATAGTTGGGTCTAATCTGAGGCTCTGAGTACTCTTTAACTCATATGGTCATTGGAAGAACTTATTTCTTATGGTTATGGAACTGAAAGCCTTTAGCTCCCAAAGAGCTCCTGCATGTAGCTCTGTAGCTCCTTACATGTAGCTCTATCCTTAATAACCATTTGCCTTTATAAAGACACAAAAGAGAGAAAATCTCTAAATTCTTTTGTTTCTAATATCCATGCCCAACTGATTAACAAATTCAACTGATTACGATTGGCACACTTACAGTAATTGCCCTTTTGATCACCCTACAGTCAACTGATTAGGAACCTTAATTACACCTGCACAATCTCTTTACCTTTTCAATTTAATGTTAAAATAGTCAGAGGTTATTATTATATAGATGTTATTATAACCATTTTAATAGTTACAAAAGAATTAGAGGTTCTGTCCTCATTCAATAGGAAGAGATTACAGAAAGGTGTGGGCCATTGAGGGTCATTTTACAATTTCTACAGCCAATCTACCTAGCCTGATCTTTTATTAATAAATGGTTTTGAATTTTCTGTAATAATTGTGAAATTTATAAGGTTGTAGTATAATATTTCTCCTTTGCAATAGGCTAAAATGTTTCATATGCAGCAAATAAAAGCACTTAATAGTTGATATATAGAAAGAAAAAAGTAAACAAAAATTGATTAACCAATAGCCTACTTTAATTAATAGCATACTTTAATTAAAAGTTCCCTCATCTTTATTGAAATAAAAGCTAAATTATATGAAACTAACATTTTATTTAGCCCAAAATAACTACAGTTGGTTTCTTTCATGAAGATTACATTGTAGATAAAGCTATAAAAGGTGTGAGGGCAGTGAGAATGCTCTATAACTATCTGCAGACCTTGCAGTGTGAGGGCGGGGAGAAGGCTCTATAACTCTATCTGTAGACCTTATGGTTGAGGGCGGGGAGAATGCTCTGTAACTCTATTTGTAGACCTTTCAGTTCCTAAGCAGTGTTAGTCCTCTATTTGATTTTTACCTCAGATACATCCACCTCTTTGCTTTCTTATTCTTGCCTATACAAAAAAGTAGGTGAACACACTGATTTCTAGCACAGATTTAAAGAAAGCACAATATTTAGTGAAACACATTAACATATATCATGCTAACAGAAAATGAAGTTCCAAATATATTCACATTTTTAGAATAATACTAACAACTCTCACAAAACTATCCCATTTATTGGAATACTATATATTTATAGTCATTTATGTAGGGAAGTGAGGGAAACTGAAGCTGCTGAATGGACAAAAATAGACATTTTAACAGTTAATATTACCTGACTCATTTTTGGAATAAACAAGCTTTAAAGTTTTTGAAATGTCAGATTTTCTTCTCTTCCGTTACATGGAATTAGATTTCCTAGAAGTTGTAGGGCTAGAATCCAATTAATGATTGAAATTCTTACAGAATGACATTGAAAATGCTATGCCAAACATTTTGTTATATTTTATTCAAATGCATTAAAGAATTATATGTATACATTTTTTCCTTCAACGTTCTTAATTTTATTGATAAAATATTCTTAACATGTATGAAATACATATGAATGCATATGAAAATGATGTTATTTTTTTTTAGTAGAAAATCTTGGCTGCTTGCTTAATGGACTTAGAGAAGAATATATGCATATTTTCTCAGATCATGTGAGACTTCATACCTGGAAGACTGAAAATTAAAATGATACTGCTTAAGCACCATCATTTAATGGAACAGAAGCATATAATAATGTAGTCCACATATTTAAGATGCTCTAGTATTTATTTTTTAAATGTGTGTACTGCAGGTATACTTCAAACTTCAAAATGCAGAGAAAAGAACCAATTATGTTTGGATATTAAGAAAAGACTCTGTGGAACAATGGATTTTGCATTACATAGAAATGGGCCACATGTGAAAGATTCAGAAAGAACATTCAGTTTCGACTTAGGGATAAGCCTATGCAAAAGTATGGCGGTATAGGCACATAGAGTCTCAGAATTATTATTAATAACCCCAGGCCTCTGTAATCTAGTTGTATTTTCAGAAAATGAGAAAGGAACAAATGAGGAGCAGTGGGAAATGAGGATTCAGCACTGTTTTGAGGTGGGACTGCAAATGACATATTCTATGGTATGAAAGCATAACTTAAATCTCTAAATTGTCTATAGTTTAGAAAGACGGTCTCAGAGATAGAGTGAAGAAAGTATTGAATGTGGAGAATCTAGATGAGGAAAATACTAATTAGAAAGTGACTAAATGTGTTAGGTGAGAGATGAAAAGCTGGTTTATGGCAGAGAAAGCAAGAACTAACTGAATATGCAAATTAATTCTCAGCTATTGAATGAAAGAAAAAACATCAATAGAAACAATCCAAACAACCCAAAGGAAATGTTTGGGCAACTTGCTATACCATTAAGGAAAAGAAGATGCTATTGACTAGGAAGAATGTAACTTTTCCAGAAAAAGTTAGGTTGTGGGAATCTGAAATGATCAAAATATTAAAAATAGTGAAGACTATATAAGATTGGCTTGACTAGTCTAACAAGTACCTTTTTAGTGGGAGAACTGAGATAAAATAACAGTTTTTAAAAAGGTACAAAGGATTTGAAGACATGTCTTAATTGATAGTAAAATTGTAAAGCTCCTTCAAAGATCCAAAGATCTAGGTGACTGATTTTGTTATGAGGAAAAAAAAAAATACCTACATGTTTTGAGCCATCTGTGTCAATTCGGGGCAGAAAGAAGAGATTTAAAAAATTAGTATTTTGGTGTCATGAGACGTTATCTGCTTACTTCCCATGAAATGAATTTTGGAATCTTCAAGACTAGTGCACATTAAGGAAATACACACAGCAAGAGAAAAGAGAGAAGTAATAAAATCCACTGAGAGGATAAGAAAACTTTATAAATTCTTCCAATATCTTTCAAAATATAATTAGGATTTGGAATGGAGCACTTTTCTTAAGAATTAGCTTTATTCAGAGTTAGGTGTATTAAACGTGAAAAAGTCTGTCTTCTGTACTGATTCTCTTAAAATGGACTCCTTCGTATATCAAACTTAAGGTCAATAAACTGTGAATAGAAACAGATCAAATATTTTCTTATTTTTTGAATATAACTGATACATATATACTATACTCATACCCATGATGGCTTATCAGATAAAGAATCTGCCTGAACGCCTGGAGACACAGGAGACTCAGTTTCAGACCCTGGGTCAGGAAGATCCTCTGGAGGAGGTAATGACAACCACTCCAGTACTGTTGCCATTCATGTCGGGAAAAATCTCATTGACAGAGAAGCCTGGCAGGCTATAGTCCAAAGTGTTGCAAAAAGACGGATACAACTGAGCATGCACACACACAAATACACACACGCACATGCGCGCGTGCACACACACACACAGAGTTAAATCTTTTTCTCATATGAACTTTTAGACCTTTCATGTCTTATTTGCCTAAATCATAAGAATTATAAGAACTTAGTAAAATGACCAACCACTTCTTTTAATAAGTATTTCTTAGACCTACATCCTGTTTGATCATAGCTTGTTTAATCATCTAGGGAAATGCAAAACTATGCAGTAGATGAAGAGCTCATCTTCCTTCTTCACTGATTGTATTTCCTGGTTTTATGTGCACACATGAGCCTCATTGCTCTGTCATTTTCTATAAATTTTCAGATGATTTTCACTAAACTACTGACTACTCCACAGTCAATTGTATCTACAATCAATATATAACTTTTAATAATTAAATCTCAATAGACTTAAATAGGTATGTTGTAGCATTTTACACAAAAGAAAAGAATCTGACAACAAACTGAAAAAAAAAAAAAAACCCTTGGCAGATCATTCTTGGAACACTCTTAAGTACATTAACTGAAATTGAAAGGAGTTCCAATAAAATGAACAGCTGCACTGTCTGGCCATGCAGTATGACAACTGGAAGCTAATACTAAAACGTCAGCTCAACTTAAATGACCTACATCATCTACTCCTGTAAACAATATTAGAATGCTAACAAATGCCATTTTCTTCATTTTTTAATTAAAAAAAATTCTCTAAAATTAAATTAATAAGACATGTAGTATATCTTCCAAAATCTATAGAGGAAAAAAACTGAAAATAAAAAACTAAAAAAATGTTCTGAAGAATGATTAGCAATCAGCAAACAAACAAACAAACAAACAATATCATATATATGAATCAAAGATAAAGTACCAAATATACTCCACAAAACTATATTTTGTGAAGCATATTACACACTTGGGTCATAGAAATCAAGTGAGAATCTGCAAGACCAGTATTTTCACAGGCAGCTTCGTCATTTTGCATCTTGCCACTATCTACATGGGACTTCCCCAAGGGCTCAAGCAGTAAATATTTCAAAGGATCCACTTGCAGTGCAGGAGATAACAGGTTTGATCTGTGGGTAGGGAAAATCCACTGGAGGAGGAAATGGCAACACATTCCAGTATTCTTGCCTAGGAAATACCCTGGACAGAGGATCCTGGTGGGCTCTAGTGCTTGGGGTCACAAAGAGTTGGACACAACTTAGCAACTGAGTACAAACCAGAAATAACATTATGCTTTAGGTATTTGAATTCAGACTGTGCTTATGTACTTTATTTAGTAATGAAGTTAATCACTTCACTTTTTTTCTTTTTAAAAAAAAGCATAAGTGGTCTGATTATATGTTATATTTCAGACAATTGCTGTTGTTGTTCAGTCACCCATTGTGTCTAACTCTTTGTGATCCCATAGACTGAAGCTTACCAGGGCTCCCTGTCCCTCACCATCTCCTGCCAAAATTTGCCAAGTTCATGTCCAATGCATCGGTGATGCCATCCAGCCATCTCTTCCTCTGATGTCCTCTTCTGCTCTTACCCTCAATCTTTCCCAGCATCAAGGATTTTTCCAATGAGTCATCTATTTGTATCAGATGACCAAAATACTGGAACTTCAGCTTTAACATCAGTCCCTCCAATGAGTAGTCAGGGTAGATTTCCTTTAAGATTTACTGGTTTGGTGTCCTTGCTGTCCAAGGGTCATTCAGGAGTCTTCTCCAGCACCACAGTTTAAAAGCATCAATTTTTTGGCATTCTGCCTTTTTTATGGTCCAACTCTTACAATCATATGTGACCACCAGGAAGACCATAGTCTTGACTATAAAACCTTTGTCAGCAGAGGTATGTCTCTGCTTTTCACCGCACTGTCTAGGTTTGTCACAGCTTTCCTCCCAAGAAGCAATCGTCTTCTGATTTTATGGCTACAGTCACCAGCTGCAGTGATTTTGGAGTCCAAGAAGAGGAAATTTGTCAGTATTTCCACCTTTTCCCCTTCTACTTGCCATTAAATAATGGAGACCCTAGTTCGATTTTTGGGTCGGGAAGATCCACTGGAGAAGGGACAGGCTACCCACTCCATTATTCTTTGGGCTTCCCTGGTGGCTCAGCTGGTAAAGAATCTGCCTGCAATGCGAGAGACCTGGGTTTGATCCCTGGATTGAGAAGATCCCCTGGAGAAGGGAAAAGCTACCCACTCCAGTATTCTGGCCTGGAGAATTCCATGGACTGCATAGTCAGTCCATGGGGTTGCAAGGAGTTGGACACGACTGAGTGACTTTCATTTTCACTTTCAATGGGGTCAGCAACCATGATCTTAGTTTTGTTTTTTATTACTATTTAGTTTTAAGCTGGCTCTAGATAGATAAATAGGTAACCATTTTTAATATTTGTCCATACCTGAGTTTACTGAATTGATTCTTAATCACTGCCATTATCCCCCTAGTGACAACTAATCTTATAAACACAAAATAAAATGTAACCAAATTAATCATCTCATTTATAAATCATTCCATGATGGCTATTATATGCCGAGGCTGATGTTAACTAGCAAGAATACAGTCTTTAATAAGACATGATATGTATGATGAAGACATGTATTAGACATGTGAGGGGACTTTTATGTGGGTGAATTCATGACTGTAACATTACCTTAGTGATGACAGTTTCATAGCAGATGTCTATCAAAGCCACAAAATTAATGATTCAGTAGTGAGCTTCCATTTACCAAGCAGAGTGTTATTAGTGGTTCAGTTTCTCTAAGTAAAATGTTGTGGGATGGTATATAAGGCTACATAATTGTCATAACTTGGGTTCCTTAGAAGCTGCATAAGGATTCGAGCACGGGTATTTTATCTATGAATTCTTTGAAGTATAAATAAAATAGTAGGTGAAGTAAGACAACACATAGAGAAAAGTCAACAAAGGAGGAATTACTGAGTCCATTACCAATGTGGGCAAACGGGATCCATCCTGCAACTGACCCTCTTAAGAACTCTCTAGAACATATCTCACAATTATTCCCCTGGAGAACAGAGAGAGTGACTTTCCATTTCTTGGCCAGCTCCTCTATCCATGGAATTCTCTAGGCAAGAATACCAGAGTAGGTTGTCATTCTTTTTTCCAGGGGATCTTCCAAATCCAGGGATGGAACCTGGACCTCCTGCATGGCAGTCAGATTCTTTACCATCTGAGCCACCAAGGAAGCCAGCTGTCAGAGGCTCTAACTTCCTAGCACTTCTTGGCTGTGTCTCTGTGCAGACTGAGGAGGCTTTTGTATTTCAAAAAAGAGGCCTGAGGCAGAGAAACCTAGAAAGTCTTCACAATACTCACTGAGGGTAGAACCTTGGAAAACTGCCTGCAAATAAACAACACAGCTACACTGAAGCTGGTGGACCGAGGGAATGTGGCCCTGGGTACCAGCAGGAAACTGCCACTATCGCCCAGCTTAAAGGTTGCATTTATGTGACCATCAACAGACATTTCACTTGTTACACAAAGCGTCCATTGCTTAACGAAACACTTTTTTAAAAGCTCTTACTTTTGAAAATTAACTATCTCATAACGTTACAAAGCTTCCCAGGTGGTGGTAGTGGTAAAGAACCCACCTGCCAGGGCAGGAGACATAAGAGATACAGGTTCCATCTCTGGGCTGGGAAGATCCCCTGGAGGAGGACTGTAGTCCATTTACCTCTCCACCCTCACTATATATAACTGCTAACTTCCCTTCTTTATTAGCTAAAAAAAATAGATTTATTTCTAACATTAATTCTTTGACTTATATATGACCTTCATTTCTTGTGTGATTTGATACAAAAGGTTTATATCCCTGAAAATTGTTATAGAGTTAGGATTTCATTATTCATTTTCTTCAGTGGTATATAAACTGAGCAGGAGGTAGGGGCCGGAACCAAAATCGTGGTTCTAAGGCAGGTCTTTTCTTTTAAGTTCATAATGACATAAGGTTTTATGCTATCTTTTACTTTCCCTTGTCCTCTTTACCCCTAAATATGTGATTTAACAGAAGTAGTTTTTCATGTTTTTTCTAATAAGAGGTTATTTTTAGTGTCAATACCTGTGTGCTTATGCTGGAGGTTAAACCAGAACTCAGGGTTAACTTAGAGCACTTCCTGTCACCTTAGTGGTGGGGTGACTTTAAGGCAACTTCTGATTCAAAATCTGCATACTGAGTAGTAAGTAATGATTCACTTCTGTGTCCCAAGTCCCAGAGGGCATCTGGAGAACAGTTAGGCTGTTGTTCCTGACATCGGTGGTTTTGGCAATTACAGCATAAGAGAGAGAACTGGTCACAAGTTGAAAACACAGTTCATTTACACTTTTAAATACAGTTACAATAAAATAATCCAACTATTAATAATAAAATGGGCTTGAAGTTAAAATTATTTTCACAGCTTGATCTTGATACTGGTGTTTTCCAAAGGATTGTTTTCCACTTAATTCTCTAAAATGTTAATTTGTGTATCTCCCCAGTGAACTTAAGAGGCTTCTGCTGAAAAATGGAGATTGATGACTACTTTTATTTGGTAAATACGTAGTCTCAGTTTTTAAAATATAATTTCGAAGACTACATAGGGGGATTAGATGAAAACTTGATATTAAAGAGCAGTTAAACATTTCAAATTTGTTTTCTAGTTAACTTAAGAATAAAATTTAGAAATTACAATGAAAACATAGTTTTTACTTTACTATAGAAGCTTACCCTTGGCCTAGAAACTGGCAAATGCTAGTGAAATATAAAAATCATGTCTGTTCTGTTGAGTTAGCCTTGACCTCATGCAGGGGTTTGCATAAGTAGTTGGAAGTGTACACTTTATTTTCCCCTAAATCTGAGGTCACTTTTCAGTCCAACTAACTAAATTTAATGCACAAACCTGTATTTAACTGTTACTACCTAAATATACAGCAGAGTTTTCAGTCATCTAACACTAAATATTCACTTACCAAACAATTGGCCTTAACAGCACTGCTTAAAGCCAGAAAGAATAAAAACAGGTTTCTACTTAAGACATTTTAATCAATATCCAGTAATATCCTTGTTTGAGAGAACCTGGATTTTGACAGTCACTTAATACTATGTTCCATATTTAACTGAAAAACTTCATATTAACAGACAAAAATATGTAAAATCCACACAGACCTAATGAGCAAGTGATGATAATTTAATGCTTTAATTGATACTTTAAAATAATGCTATGCAACTGAAATACTAAGTTTTATAAAGCCTGCTGTAGAGCCAGAGAAAAGCCTGCGTTATTTTATGATTTATTTTTGTTGTTGTTTGGTCATGTTCAACCCTTTGAGACCCCGTGGCCGGGCTCCTCTGTCCATGGGATTTTCCAGGCAAGAATGCTGGAGTGGGTTTCTATTTCCTTTTCCAGGGGAACTTCCAGACCCAGAGATTGAACCTGCATCTCCTGAATTGCACATGGATTCTTTATCCTGAGCCACCATGTAAACACCTGCAATAAATTGAATAGGTAATTCTCTGTTCAACATTAGACCTTATAAGAGGGCCAATAGAACTCTTCTAAGTCAAGTTGACTTATTTTAAAATCAATCCTGCATGGATGTAACCTATATATGCACAATTGGTGAAGTTTTTACTGATATTGGACACTAGAACAGAATCGTACATTATAATACCAATGCCAGTCCCTTCACAGAAGAACTTGCCTGAAGCACAGACTGAAAACAAGTACTAGCTCTGAACGATATGAGATGCTAGGGAGCTCCCGGCTAATCGCTGCCTTTGTGTTTGGGGGATGGACTGATGTGTTTCCTGATGGATAATAGATTTGTTACTTCTGCAAGGAGATCCAACTAGTCCATTCTAAAGGAGATCAGCCCTGGATGTTCTTTGGAAGGACTGATGCTAAAGCTGAAGCTCCAGTACTTTGGCCACCTCATGCGAAGAGTTAACTCATTGGAAAAGACTCTGATGATGGGAGGGATTGGGGGCAGGAGGAGAAGGGGACGACAGAGGATGAGATGGCTGGATGGCATCACCAACTCGATGGACGTGAGTTTGAGTGAACTCTGGGAGATGGTGATGGACAGGGAGGCCTGGCATGCTGCAATTCATGGGGTCGCAAAGAGTCGGACATGACTGAGTGACTGAACTGAACTGGAAGTTTCAGAACACATCAGAGCACAAGTTATATGGTGAGAAGATACATTATTTTAAGTGTGATTTGTGACAGTTGGGGAGCTCAGTTGAACTATGATGAATCAATTGTTGAAGAAAAAAATTGAATGAGCTATTTATAGCTTAAGGTGTGAGATTCTACCCACTGATTGGTTTCCAATAATTATCTGTCCAAACACTGCATTTGTTACTGTTAATGTGTCTCTTCATCAACAAATTCATTATCTTACTTAGCAAGACTTTGATATTTCAGAAAGTCTATCATTAACCTGCTCATTATTTCTACTCTTATAAAGAGCCTGGGGTTTTCAGTGATACTCACCGAGCAAACAATTATTGAAAACTCATATTTTGAGCCAGTTCAAAAGATATCCAAAATGAACAAAATAGACAAGTGAGGAATGCATATGCATCTTTTAACAAGGAGTATACAAGGTCTTGCTGTGGTAAAATATTGAATAAAACAGCATCTTTTGAGAAAAAAATAAGTTTCCAGTGGGGGTGAGGGTTTCTTTTTGAACCCCCTTATCTTTTTCTGGGGCTTCCCCAGTGGATAAGTGGTAAAGAATCCGTCTGCCAATGCAGGAGATGCAGGTTCAATCCCTGGGGGAGGAAGATCCCCTCGAGAAGGAAATGGCAACCCATTCCAATATTCTTGCCTGAGAAATCTCATGGACAGAGGAGCCTGTCCATGGGGTCACCAAGAGTTGGATACAACTTAGTGACTAAAGAGCAACAACAACAAATTGTAGCTCTTACAAGGAAATGGAAGACATGCATCTGGTCAGGATTACCAATGAAAAGATGCTTGTTAGTAATGTAGTTTAATCTTCTTTCTACCTATACTTTAAAACTGACATAATGACTAAGACTATCAGAGACTGAAACTTGGCTTCATAAGAAATAGCATTTGAAAAAAAGTTTTTATAGAGCCTTTATTAAAGTTAAGTGAGTGAGCACAACCTGAACAGTTCGGCTCAGAAATTAAGAGACAGATATGCTCTGTATCTTGCTAACAGCTGTCTCCAGTTAAATTGACGTGACATGAACAGTACTTTCAGTTACTCCAGTGTTGGAGCCTCCATCTTTCAAAGATTATTCTACATTGGCACCTTCATATTAACTTGGCATTGCTCCTCTAAATGTCCTTGGCTCAGAAATATTTTACAATAAACTCCTAAGCCAATGCAGGCAGAATCTTGGCTTTTATATGATCTGGCTCTGCCCACTTCAGGATATGTGTTATAATAAGCAGACATACTGTTTTTTCTTTATTAATAATTTAACATAGTCTTTCATGTTAACTAAACCTCAGATTTTTAATTCAACTTTTTTCTAAAATAAAAAAAAATTTAAACTTTTTTTTAATGTACTTGAGAGGTTGTTTTCTTTAAAATCACAAAAAAAGAAAAGGAGCAAGAGAAATAACTAGGTAAAATGACTAAAATTTAAAGCGCTGGACTTACATAGCCAAATTTTTTGGTAATTCTCTGCCTGCAAATTCAGAGGGTAAAAAGTTCTTCATCCAGCAGAATGCATTATTAACTGATTATTTTATGTAGTGTGTATTCTGAGATTTTTCCTTAGTCATGGTAGCAATGAGAAAAGTTAATGCTAAATGCCTGAACTTTCAGTATTTCATTTTTACTTTCTACTTTCTCTATATATGCTTAACCTCATTTTATTTTCTCACTCAAAGAATATTCTATTACTATATAGAACTTGCTATTGTTTAATTCATCTTTATATCAACTTATTTTATGCACAGATCAGTAAGATGTAGATTGAGAAACATATACTAGAGTTAAACATCATTTAAATCATGTTTGAATTATCAGATAATAATTTCTGAAAAGGCCCAGTATCAGTGGGCCTTTTCAGAAAGGATATCAGGCATCCCAAATGTGTAGACTTTTAAAGGTTCAGAGGTCTGTGCTGTTGTGGAAGGCTGGAACTGCCCAAAGCCAATTATTTACTCCTTCTCAGCAAAGAATGTGAAGGAGTATGATGAACAGATAGTGGATTGCTGTCTTAGCTGTGAACTGAAATAACCTAAGAAGCTTTTAATGTTTCCTGATACTGAGTTCTATCTCCAAAGTTTCTGATAATTTCTCTCAAATTCATTAAGAAATATGACACTTGGAAGATGCTAGTTAAGAGTCTATACTTCTTTGAGGTTTCCCTAGTGGTTCGGATGGTAAAGAATTCACCTGCCAATGTAAGAGACACAGTAGGCATGAGTTCGATCCTTGAGTCAGGAGGATCCCTGGAGATGGAAATGGCAACCCACTCCAGTGTTCTTGCCTGGGAAATCCCATGGACAGAGGGCTACAGTTCATGCTACCCCAAAGAATTGGACACAATTGCATGATTAATACACACTTCTGTGAATTAATGATTAGTAAGTAGTTTTAAAATTTACTTCTATAGTAAAATAAAAAAAAGGGGGGTGGGGGTGGGGAGGATAAATAATACTGATAAGATTTAAATCCTTGAGTCCATTAGTTGTTATTCAGTCACTCAGTCCTGTCTGACTCTTTGTGACCCCATGGACTGCAGCATGCCAGGCTTCCCTGTCCTTCCTTCACCATTCCCTTGAGTTTGCTCAAACTCATGTCCATTGAGTCAGTGATGCCATCCAACCATCTCATCCTCTGCTGCCCACTTCTCCTCCTGCCTTCAATCTTTCCCAGTATCAGGGTCTTTTCCAGTAAGTTGGCTCTTCACTCAGGTAGCCAAAGTATTGGAGCTTCAGCTTCGACAGCAGTCCTTTCAGTGAATATTCAGGGTTGATTTCCTTTAGGATGGACTGGTTGAATCTCCTTGCAGTCCAAGGGACTCTCAAGAGTCTCCTCCAACACCACAGTTTGAAGATTCAAGTGCATATAACAAAAAATTATTTAGAGCTTGAGAATTAGACCAAGATTGATTAACATGGCCTTTTGACATCATACTAGTGCATTGCTTAATAGGATTATTTAATTTCCTAGGAAATGTTTTCTGCTTTTGACTTTATGATTTATTCTTTGGTCAGAGATCAGACATTGTGAAATTGCATATGAACTGAGAGGCTTCTGCCCAGGAGAATATATGCTTCTAAAGACTATGTATTATTGCTCTTTAAGACATTAACCAGTTCTTATCTCCCATTGCAGTCTTCTAATCTTACTTTCTCAAAATGCCTATTAATACCCATTCCTTCAAATCTCTTTATCCCACCATGATTAACATGTGATTGATCAGTTGAAGGCATTTTGACACATGTGCCTTCTACATGTTAATGTGAATCATGCTTTAACTTTTTAAAATTATACTTTGGCAAAACATATAGACATTGTTTATAAACTATGCAAAAATGAAAAGGACAGTTCTCAGAAGTTAAAATGTGATAAGCATGGGCATTCAAAAAAGATTTGTTCTATTATTCAGTTCTTTGTTAACCTATTGGTGAAAGCACTTGAGGTCTATGTGTAAGGGTATATTATTTTACATGTATTTCAAGCACATTTTCAATAGGAATTTATTATTTTTATATAAAAAGTAGACTTTTAAGTCAGAGAGATGAGGAAAGACTCTTGCAATTTTACTTGGTAACTAATATTCACTTGAAGTGAAGTGAAGTGAAGTCGCTTAGTCGTGTCCGACTCTTTGCGACCCCATGGACTGTAGCCTACCAGGCTCCTCTGTCCATGGGATTTTCCAGGCAATAGTCCTGGAGTGGATTGCCATTTCCTTCTCCAGGGGATCTTTCCAACCCAGGGATTGAACCCGGGTCTCTCTCATTGTAGACAGACGCTTTACCGTCTGAGCCACCAGGGAAGTCCACTTATACATGCCTAAAGTAAGCAATGCTAAGATCAAACAAAAAACATTATGTCAAAAATCCACAGCTCTGCTTCATCAGAAAAAGGAAAGTGATGCAGATTCCAGCTGGTTCATGACATGACTCATTTGGGGATGAAAAGGAGCTCATCTGGGGAACTTCCCAGGTGGTCCAGTGGTTAAGAGTCTGCCTTATGATGCAGGGAACATCTGTTTGGTCCCTGATTGGGATACTAAGCCTGCCTGCCACAGCTAGAGAGTCCATGTGCTGCAACAAAAGTTCCTACATAATGTGACAAAGATCCCATGTCCCACTGCTAAAATTTGGAAAAGTAAGCTTGAAAAGTAGATACTCTGACTTTAGAGGTATTAAAATACAGAAAATGTGCATCCTAGGATCAATGAAATAGGAAATCTATTAATGTTTTCATCTTTTTCTATTACATAATCTTTTCTTTGTTGTTGTTGTTGTTTTCTCATTTTCTATGGCTCCTTTTTAAATTTTTTATTTATTTATTTTAATTGGAGGCTAATTACTTTACAATATTGTATTGCTTTTTGCCATTGAAATGAATTGAAATGAAATGAAATGAAATGAACATTGAAATGAATCAGCCATGAGTGTACATGTGTCTCCCATCCTGAACCCCCTCCCACCTTCCTCCCCATCCCATCCCTCTGGGTTATCCCAGTGCACCAGCTTTGAGTGCCTTGTTTCATGCATTGAACTTGGACTGGTGATCTATTTCACATATGATAATATACATCTTTCAATGCTATTCTCTTAAATCATCCCACCCTCGCCTTCTCCCACAGAGTCCAAAAGTCTGTTCTTTATATCTGTGTCTCTTTTGCTGTCTCACATATAGGGTCATTATTACCATCTTTCTAAATTCCATGTATATGTGTTACTATACTGCACTGGTGTTTTTCTTTCTGACTTACTTCACTCTGTATAATAGGCTCCAATTTCATCCACCTCATTAGAATTGATTCAAATGCATTCTTTTTAATGGCTGAGTAGTACTCCACTGTATATATATACCACAGCTTTCTTATCCATTATCCATGCCGATGAACATCTAGGTTGCTTCCATGTCCTGGCTATTGTAAACAGTGCTGCAATGAATATTGGGGTACACGTGTCTCTTGCAATTGAAGCCAAAAAATTTTTTTTTTAATAGGGGCAAATTTTTCTAGAGAAGGCTCTACTATATTGAAAGGTGTATATTGAACCAAGTTTTTAAAACTAGCTCCAGCGTCTTATAAAAATTCATTGGCACTTTTTTTTCTATTTTGAACTGAACTGATTCATGACACAACAACTCTTCCTTCTTAAAACTCTACACTTCAATTTTTTTTACACTTTTCTGTCTTTTTTCTCTATGAACCTCTTTCATAGCAGTAATTTCTGTATGTATTTCTGTATCCTCCTTCCACTGTCTGTATTCATGGGTGCCATCATGATCATGATTATCATATCTACCACGAAAGAATCAAGCATTGTTCAAGATACTTTACATATATGTTAAAATTGATCCTTGACATGTCTCTGCAAGATTCATATACATATATATTACACACATATGTAACATGTGTGTGTGTACCTGTGAGTCTGTGTGTAAAATGTACATACATTTTAGATGAGATAATGTGATCAGAGAGATAAACAATTTGCTTAAGATAATATTATCAAAAAGTTACTGCAATGTAACTCACAGTAGCTTAACAAATAGGCCTGCTAGAACTTTGCTTCTCAAATCTCAACTTAGGTATATTAATCTGGATCTTGTTCAAAAGCAGATTCTGCTTTGGTAAGTTCTGTAAGGTGGCCTGAAATTCTACTTTTCTGACAAGCTCCTCTTAAAAGCCACTACTGCTGGTTCACAGACCACATTTAAGTAGCAAGTTACAAATGAGGTACTTCTCTGGTCCAGTGGTTAATATTTCATCTTCCAAAGCCTGGAGTGTGGGTTCTATCCTTGGTCTGGGAGCTGAGATCCCACATGACTTGTGGCCAAAAACCCAAACATAAAACAGAAGCAATATTATAACAAATCCGATAAAGACTAAACATGGTCTACATCAAACAAACCTTATTTTTTTAAAAGGTGCAAAGGAAAGATAGATCAGGAAGACTGGTCTTTGACTCAAATTTGGAGTTCACTGTTGTTACTAGTTATCTTAACCTTGGTTAGCAAGTTATCAATGGTATGAAAATGTCATAAGTGTCTTGGAAGATATGCACTAAAGGGTCAATGCAGTATACCTAGGTTGTCCACACACTGCACATTCTAAAGATCTTCAGGACTATCTCTTCATCAACACTTGGGGGATAACCTGTGAGCCTAGGAATATTCTACCTGATAAAAGTCTTTGAATACTTGAAACTATAGGCCACAAAAGGTAGTTTATTCTAACAATGTGTTTTACAGTGAATATATGTTTCTTTGTGTGTGTGTATGTGTATGTTTGTTTGTTTTTTTTTTAATTTTTATTTTTACTTTATTTTACTTTAAAATACTGTATTGGTTTTGCCATACATTGACATGAATCCACCATGGGTGTACATGATTTCCCAAACATGAACCCCCCTCCCACCTCCCACCCCATATCATCTCTCTGGATCATCCCCATGCACCAGCCCCAAGCATCCTGTATCCTGCATCAAACATAGACTGGCGATTTGTTTCTTACATGATAGTATACATGTTTCAACGCTATTCTCCCAAATCATCCCACCCTCTCCCTCAGAGTCCAAAAGTCCACTCTACACATCTGTGTCTCTTTTGCTGTCTCACATACAGGGTAGCTCAGCTGGTAAAGAAGCTGCCTGCATTGCAGGAGACCCTGGTTTAACTCCTGAGTTGGGAAGATACCCTGGAGAAGAGAATGGCAACCCACTCCAGTATTCTTGCCTGGAGAATGCCATGGTCAGAGGAGCCTGGTGGGCTACAGTCTATGGGGTTGCAAAAAGTCAGATGTGAATGAGTGACTAACACTTTCAAACAGAGTGTAAGTATTTGAAAAATTTAAAAACAAGCAAGCAAAAAAAAAAAAAAAAAAAACTGAGTCCAACAGACACTGTTGACCCTTGCATCCTATCTCCTAAGCCCACTGCTTTTACCTGAATTTCATCTGTTTCCAGCTTACTCACAGCTTCCCACCTCATGCCCATGTTTTGCTTTGTTTTGTTTTTGATTACAGGCTTGTGAGTTCCTTCCAGCTAATCAGTGCTGCTCAGCTTCAAGAAGGGCTTCCTGGGTGGCAGAGTGGGCAGGAGACGCAAGAGTTGCAGTTTTGATCTTCGGATCCAGAAGATCCCCTGGAGTAGGAAATGGCAGTCTGCTCCAGTACTCTTACCTGGAGAAACTCCATGGATAAAAGAGCCTGTTGGGCTACAGTCACAGGGTCACACATAGTCAGACATGACCGAGCAACTGAACAAAATCAAAGAGGGAGTTAGGAATGGAGTGTTAATGCCTCCTAGGAATCCCTCAACCAATGTAAGGTGAGAGTAGGTTTGAAAATGCTCCAGTCTTCCTGTCTCCTTATGAAATAATTTGGAAGCATGTTCTAGATGTCCCTAGTAAGACTGATCACATTCATACTGGCTTTTTCCCATTTCCTGTCTCACTTTTTCCACCCTAACTAATGCTTTCTGAGATTAATTTGTGAATAAATTACCTGTCCAAAAGCATTTATCCCACAACAGCAATGGAAATTTTGCAATGAGGGTGAGGAGGGACTCTTTTTTCATAAGAAGGGTACCAATCTTAGTGCAGTCATGAAGGCCAAGGAAGCCCACTCTTTCAGTGGGGTCTCTATTTGCAGGATACAATTTATACTTTTACTTACCTTGAAGGAATGTGGACCCTTTACATATTTTGATCAATATGTTTCTATCACTATTGCCTATATGCCAAATGCAGATTTAAAACAAAATTGAGAGGGAGGTACAGAGATTTCCCACATACCCCTGTCCCCAAGCATGTGTAGCTTCCCTCATTATCAACATTCCATGCCACGGTGTTACGTTTGTTTAACAATCCTACATTGATCCGTCACTATCATTAAGTCCATAGCTTACATTAGGGGCTTTCTCGGTATTGTACAGCCTGTGAGTTTGGAAAATCATGAAATGACACACATCAGTCACTCTAGTATCACACAGCATTTTCATGTCCTAAAAATACTCTGTTAGCCAAATATTTATCCCTCTCTCTCCCCCCTCAACAACTGGCAACCACTATTCTGTTTACTGTCTTCATATATTTGCCTTTTCCATAAAGTCATATGTTGTATTGTGCTCAGTCACATCCAACTCTTTGCCACCCCATGGACTATAGCCCACCAGGCTCTTCTGTCCATGGAACTCTCTGGAAATTCTTCTGTCCATGGAATTCTCCTAGAATACTGGAATGGGGTGCCAGGACTTCCTTCAGGGGATCTTCCCGACCCAGGGATTGAACCCAGGTCTCCTGCAGTACAGGCAGATTCTTTATCATCTGGAGATAAAGAAGCCCTAATTCTCTTGATACTGTCCTTCATAGAACAGAAGTTTTTTTTTATTTTAATGAAGTCTAGCTTGTCAACTTTTTCTGTCATGAATTATGTCTTTTATGTCTTATGTATCTGTATACATATTTTTATTCACTACAGTCAACCTTCCAATAATTTGTGCAATATTTCAAATATAGTTTTAAAATGTTACAGCTCTATTCTTCCATTTTTTTCTCTACAACCCTCATTACCATTCTTTATCTTGTCATATATTGTTCCCTTGTGTATATTATAAATATATATAAATAATATATGTTATGTATATATTATGACTTGTTTTAATAGCTGATTATTGGAGAAGGCAATGGCAACCCACTCCAGTACTCTTGCCTGGAAAATCCCATGGATGGAGGAGCCTGGTAGGCTGCAGTCCGTGGGGTTGCGAAGTCGGAGAGGACTGAGTGACTTCACTTTCACTTTTCTCTTTCATGCATTGGAGAAGGAAATGGCAACCCACTCCAGTGTTCTTGCCTGGAGAATCCCAGGGACAGGGGAGCCTGGTGGGCTGCCGTCTATGGGGTCGCACAGAGTCGGACACGACTGCAGTGACTTAGCAGCAGCAGCAGCAGTTGATTATGTTTTAGCATTGTTTAAAAATGTAAATGTATGTTGTATTTTTCATTTCCAACATTCACTATTACTTTATAAAGATCTACACTTTCAATCTCATGTCACTTTCTCTTTGCTTCTCATTACTTGTAGTACATGTCTGCTCATGGTAAAATCTATCAGCTTTGCATTTTTGAAAATGGCTTTACTTAATTTTTTAATTTGATTTTAAAAATTTGTATTTGAATAACTTTATAGATTAACTTGTTTGCTTATTTTACTTTGAATACTAAAATATTTCTTCGTTGTCTAATGACACGAATGTTTACACTCAGAAATACTTATTATATTAGATCCTTTGTCAAAATATATATGTCTGTTCTTTGTCTATTTCTGTTTTCTATCTATAACTTTGTTTTTTCAATTTGCATATTATACTTATTCTGCTTTGAGGGAACCATGCTTCTTTTATTTCTTGTTTACAGTTTTATAATATTTGACAATTATCTCATAATCAGTAGTTGAACAAACACTGTTAGCCTTCCCCCCCATTTTCTGGGATTCCAATTACAAACACTGTTAAACTGCTTGATGTTGTAAGGTCACTGATTTCTAAGTTTTTCTGTCTTTTTCTGTGCTACATTTTGGTGGCTATTAGTGTTATCTGTTCAAGTTCATTAATTTTTTTCTACAGTATTTCATCTGCTTCATTATTATTGTCTTTAATTTTCAGATATTACACATTTTGTCTCAAAGTGTGCCAATTGAATCAGTTTTATATCTTTTAGTTTCCTCTTCATCATATTTATGCTTTCCTTTATAACTTGAGTACTTTATAGTACACATACTATCTGACAAGATATTAATTTCTATTTCTATATTTTTTGCTAACTCAGTCATGCCTGTGTTCTCTTAGTCTGGTTTTTATTAACTGATTTTTCTTCTTGTTATGGGTCAAATTGTCCAGCTTCTTTACATTTCTCATAATTTTTAACATACACTGGATGTTTTGGATTTTTATGCTATTGAGTGAAAGAGTTCCTCCTATTTCTTCAAAGAGAGATAGGTTTTGTTCTGGTATGCACCCGATGTACATGGGATGAGTTGCATGGTTGTGTGTCTTACATGTAAGCTTGGTTATGGTGAGTTCAGAGCAGCCTTAACTCCAGAGGTAAATTAGCCCACTACTAACATGTGATTCTTCCGGCAACTCCACCTGATACTCTGTGTATTGTATGTCTTTTCCCTTGACTGGAGCAAATGTAAGCTCTTCACAGGTCCATATTAGTTCCAGGAATTCTTTTGACCTATAGCTTGTAGTGATACTCTTTTTTTTCTTCTCACACAGTTTTATGTCATGCAACAAACATCTGTACTTATCCAAGGACTCCAGGGTATCTCTCTGAAGACACACACAATTGTTTCTTTTGGAAGCCCCTTCCCTCTGTTAGTCTGTTCTACTGATTTGGGCTGCTTTGGCCTCCCTAGACCTTGATATCTGACACTTACATGTTGCAAATCATGCTGTTCTTTTTTAGATTTCCCTTCTGTGTGTAGCAGGCTGGCAGCTGATTTCAGTGAGAAACTGGTGCAATCCAGGGCAAAATTTCTTTCCCTTCTTATAGATCACAATCTTGTGTTGTCTGTTGTTTAATGGATGAAAACATCTTATTTATTTGCTTACTGTGCTACAACCCTGTGGATAGACTTTTTCTGGATTTCTACATGTTCACAAAGAAAGGTTAACTCTGGCAGTAATAATTCTTCATGGGCAATAGGAGAAGTATTTTGTGTATTAAACCACTTTGACCTTGCAATTAATTTCCAAGGTGACAGCAGTTATGTATTGCTTAAAAGTATATTGTTTTTATTTGATTTAATGAGGTAAGTTATGCTGAAATTCATAGAATAGTCTACCATCTGGTAGATGCTCTGAAATGATCACCTTTACTCCTCAGATGCAAGTTTAAGATCTGTAGCATGTTAGTACGACTGAGCTGATGGACTTCTGAACAAAGCAAAGTGGAAGGACTGATTTTCTACTTTTTCAAGACAAAAGAATTGTTATTGTCTAGGAGTATTAACTCTGACACTTAAATATTCAAACACAGTTACTTTATTTCTTTCTACCCACATTTTCTTTATTATTTAGTCCAATTTTTTTTCTTTACTAGGGAATTTTGGTGTGAGATGGTGGCTCTGCTGGGTTGGTCAAGGTTCATACCACAGGCAGTGGATTTTACCCAGATGGCTCCTTTTTAAAATAAATCGAATTCATGCCTGCGGTCAATATGAGAGCTTTTGTCCATTGGCAAATGGCATTGTAGCCACAGGCGTCTTATTAAAGCTTGGGGAAAAAATAGTGATTACTAGTGTTTGTGGCCAAATTGTGTTCATGCCTGCCCACTGGGTTTGTTTGGATGACAGGAAATTATGGACTGTATGATTTGAATTAGGATAAAATATTAAGCCTTAGGAGCCATTCTTTATCAAAGATCATGCTGTACAGTAATATTGGAAAGCACTCTTGTGACCCAGTCAGTGAAATTAGCTTAGTCATGAGAATTCCAAGTGAGTTTTTTTCTGACTTTAAGATGTAGACACAGTGCCAAAAAATATCATCAGAAGACTGAGAATGAATGCTGATCTTTATTTTAATGAGGGTTTTTAGTGCTAACCTAGTCATTTAAACCGAGCCCATCACTGCCAGTCTTTAAACATTCTAGATGCTTATCTCAGAGAACACAAGATGTTCCCTCATTATTATTATTATCAGAAACATGTTTTGTCATATTGGTCCTCCCAGTTTATTTTCTTAATTCCCTTTCCTCTCTTTCTGTTTTAAAAAGCATGTTCTTTAGCTAGTTATGGCTGGTAATAACACTTAATTGTGCTGAATGCCCAAAGTTCCATTTTTGCATAATTTCTATGGCAACCCACCTTTGACTGAAGCTATATAGTCCATCAATCTGCATCTCCATTCCTGGCTCTTCTTGTATTAATCCACACTGCTGACTTTTGTTGTCGTTCTTGTATTTTCCTCTAGCAGCATAACTGCTGTCACCTTGGAAATTAATTGCAAGGGCAAAGTGCTTTAATACACAAAGTACACAGAATATCCACCCACATAGTTTCATGCATGAGAGAAGGATAAGCCCAACAATTAACTCAATCATTAATGTAATATCTGTAGCAATGGGCATGGTATCAAGACAGCCGTGTCCTCTGGCATGGAGGTAGGAGAGCAGATGCTGAAGCAAGACCCAATAGTCCTTTTTCAGGCTGTGTGGCCTTTACATACAACCTAGAGCAGATAGTACCATCTTCCTTAGGTAAAGGGTGATTTTTTTTTTTTTTTTTTTTTAGCCATTAAGAGAATTTCTACCATAAAACTAAATACCTGTCAACTATTAGCTTAAGCTGAAACTCCAATACTTTGGCCACCTGATGTGAAGAACTGACTCATTTTAAAAGACCCTGATGCTGGGAAAGATTGAAGGTAGGAAGAGAAGGGGACAATAGAGGATGAGATGGTTGTATGGCAACACTGACTCAATGGACATGAGTTTGAGTAAACTCCACTCCGGGAGTTGGTGATGGACAGGGAGGCCTGGTGTGCTGCAATTCATGGGGTCGCAAAGAGTCGGACAACTGAACTGAACTGATTAGTTTCTATCCCTGTTGGATAGCAGAAATAATAAAGAGCTCTGCCTTGCTGGACTGAAATTGTAACTGATCTGATGGATATTTAAAGCAATAATATTAACTCGGTTATTTATAGCTTTATGGTAAGTGAAGTGAATGTGGCCAAGTGACAGTGGTGGGATGGAGGGATTAAGAATTCTTTTATAAAACCCATGCATCACAAATGAAGTGCTATATGTAGCGCCATTTGCAGATGCAGTTTATTTACTTTAAAATGTATAGAGTAAATCTTATAGCAACTGTTAAAATAATTTTGAAAAGAATATAAATGCTAAGTGAAGCAATAAAATGGAATAATATATTGATTTATTTATTGATTTATTCCTGCTTAAGGAACATCTTATTACACATTGAGTCAACTACATCAACTACCTCTACTCATTTTGTCCACCTTTATCCCATATCTCTGGGGTCCATCAATCTATTTTCTGTATCTATGAGTCCTTTTTTTTTTGGTTTTGTTTTTGTTCTTTAGATTTTACGTATAACAGTTGTGATATGGAATTTTTCCCTCTCTGACTTAGTTCATTTAGTATAACACCCTCCAAGCTTTTTCCATGTTGTCACAATGCATGGCAAGAGTTCTATGGTTGGACAACATTCCATTGTGCATACATGTGTATGTCATATCTTTTCCACTCACCTGCTGGCAAGTGCTCAGGTTCCTTCCATATCTTGGCTGTTGTAAACAGTGCTGCAGTCAATATGGGGGTGAATATATCCTTTCACATTAGTGTTTTTATTTCCTTTAGGTAAATACCTAGAAGTGGAACTGCTGGGTCTGTATGGTAGACCTGTTTTTAATTTTGTGAGGAAATTCCATACTACTCTCCTTAGTGGCTGCATCAACCCAGATTTCTATCAACAGTGCATAAGGATTTTCTTTCCTTCACTTGGCTGCTGCTGCTGCTGCTGCTAAGTCGCTTCAGTCGTGTCCGACTCTGTGCGACCCCATAGATGGCAGCCCACCAGGCTCCTCTGTCCCTGGGATTCTCCACGCAAGAACACTGGAGTGGGTTGCCATTGCCTTCTCCAATGCATGAAAGTGAAAAGTGAAAGTGAAGTCTCTCAGTCGTGCCGGACTCTTAGCGACCCCATGAACTGCAACCTATCAGGCTCCTCCGTCCATGGGATTTTCCAGGCAAGAGTACTGGAGTGGGTTGCCATTGCCTTCACATGGATAGCTACATTTAATTTTTATCTTTTTGGTAATAACCATCTAACGGGTGTGAGGAGACATCTCATTGTAGTTTTGATTTTTCTAATGAGTAGTGATATTGAGCGCCTTTTCATGTACCTGTTGACCATCTGCATAACTTCTCTGAAAAAAATGTCAATTCAGATCCCCTGTTCATTTCTTAATTAGACTCTTTGTTTTTATGCTACTGAGTTGCATGAGTTCTTTATATGTTTTGAATATTAACCCCATCAGATAAATGATTTGCAAGTATTTTCTTCCATGTAATAGGTTGTCTTTTTATTTTGTTGATGGTTGTCATTTTCTTTCAGAACTTTGAATACTGTGTCATCTGAGACTCATCTAGTTTTCATAATCTCTATTGGAAAATCAGTGAAAAATCTCATGCACTCTCTTGTACATCATGAATCATTTCTCTTGTGTTGTTTTCAAGAGTCTATCTTTGCTTTTGACTTCTGACAGTTTAATTGTGATTTAACTGTGAGTCTCTTTGAGTTTTTCTGACTTGGAATTCATTGAGCTTCTTGGGTGTTTAGGTAATTTTTTTCATCCAGTTATAGGCTTTTTTTATGTACGCTTTTTTTTTTTTAAGCATCTGCCTGCAATGCGGGAGACCTGGGTTTGATCCCTGGGTTGGGAAGATCCCCTGGAGATGGAAATGGCAACCCACTCCAGTATTCTTACCTGGAGAATCCCATGGACGGAGAAGCCTGGTGGGCTACAGTCCACGGGGTCACAAAGAGTCAGACATGACTGAGCGACTTCACTTTCACTTTCTATGATTGAAAAAGTGAATATTTATTTGGACTTCCCCAGTGGCTCAGACGGTAGGGCATCTGCCTACAGTGCGGGAGACCTGGATTCGATCCCTGGGTCAGGAAGATCCTCTGGAGAAGAAAATGCCAACCCACTCCAGTACTTTTGCCTGGAAAATCCCATGGACGGAGGAGCGTAGTAGGTTACAGTCCATGGGGTCTCAAAGAGTCTGACACGACTGAGCGACTTCACTTCACTTCACTTCATAGGCTTTCAAACATCATTTCTTCAAATATATTTTATGCCCATCTCTCTCTCTTTCTCTCTCTCTCCCTTCTCTTTTCAGGACTCCCACTTTGCATATCTTTACATATTTTTTCAGGACTCCCGCTTTGCATATATTTATATCTTTATATTCTTGATGGTGTCTCACAAGTCTCTGAGACTATATTTTTTTTTATTCTTTCTTTTTTCTTTCTATTCCTTAGACTGGAGAATCTCATTGACCTTTCTGCAAGTTAGATGATTCATTGTTTTCTGTCTGTCCAAATCTACTGTCAAGTTCTTCTCAGAAAATTTTTATTGTTATTAGATATTTTTTAATTTCATCATTTTATTTTTTTCTGTTTATTAGAGAATAATTGCTTTACAGTATTGCATTGGTTTCTGCCATACATCAGCATGAATCGGTGATAGGTAAATATGTGTCCTCTCCCTCCTCAACCGCCTCCCAGTCTCCCTCCCTGTTTGACATACATCACAGCAAGATCCTCTTTTACCCACCTCCCAGAGTAATGGAAATAAAAACAAAAGTACGCAAATGAGGCTTAATTAAACTTAAAAGGTTTTGTACAGCAAAGAAAATAATAAACAAGATTAAAAGACAACACTCAGAACAGGAGAAAATAATTGTAAATGAAACAACTGACAAAAAAAGTATCTCCAAAATATGCAAGGAGTTCATACAGCTCAATACCAGAAAAGCAACCAAGTTAATCAAAAAATGGGAGGAAGATTGAAACAGACATTTCTCCAAAGAAGACCTACGAATGGTCAAAAAGCACATGAAAAGACACTCAACATGGCTTATTATTAGAGAAATGCAAATCAAAACTACAATGAGGTATGGTCAGAATGGTCATCATTATATAATCTATAAACTATAATCTATAATCTATAAACTATTTATAAATCTATACTCTATAAACTATGGAGAGAATTGGAGGAAAGGGAACCCTCTAGCACTGTTCCTTTTTAATAAGTTCTATCTGTGTATTGGTAGTTGCTTGGTGAGATATTAATCTCATTTTCTTTAGTTCTTTTAGACATGGTTTATTTTAGTTCTTTATAGCTAATTTTAAATCTTTGTCTAATAAGCAAAATTTAAGGTATCTCATGGACAGTTTTATTGATTGCTTTATTTCCCTTATTTATGGGCCATACTTTCTTTTTTTTTTTCCTTTGTATGTCTTATATGTGCTTGTTGCATTTAAATAAAAAATGTTAAAACATTTTAAATAATAAAATTTCCCAGTCCTGTAAATTATATCTTTCCCAAGACCTAGAGTCTGATGGGTTTGCAGTTTGTTGTTATTGTAGAATGTTTGTGTAGTATCTTTCTTGAATCAGTTCTCCAAAAGCTTTATTCTCTGCCATGTTTGGACACTGCAGTCTCTGCTCTGTTAGATTAGTGTTCAGTGAATAACTGGACCGAGATTTCATTAACTGCTTGGATCCAATCATTCTGCCAGTCTTTGCTGAGAGGCTCTGTGCCCATTTTGAGTCACACTTCCAACACCCAGCCTGGCAGCTGAAAATGGCTTGTCCTTCACTTCCAGATGTCCCAGAGCCTCCAGGTCAGTCAGCGGTGAAAGCTAGCCTTCTCATACCTTTCTTAAACACAGGCACTGTGCTTGGAATGTGCACCAACACACACCTGTGAGTGAGCTCACTTTATTTGATTCCCAGTAACATGTTAGGACTTTTCAAACTCCCAATGGATTTCTCATTCAATAACTTTTTCTTTTAAACTTCATGACCATTTATTATTATTTTGTTATTATTGCTGTTATCTACCACCTCTGGCTACCATGAAATTTTAAAATTGCCTCTTAATATTTTCAGCAAATGTCCTGAGGAAAAGGTTTCACACATGAGACAAGGCCCAAGTTATGTCACAGAAAGAAAGGAGTAAGTCGGGTCTTCCAATGAGTATTCACCATGTCAAAAAGTGATAATTCTCTGGGAATAAGACTGGTGGCTGCCTGACCATTAGTGTCCAGTGATTGAGAACTATTTGGTTTTAGGGCTACCTTGGCATGATAGACAGAAGATTGGGAATAAGGCAAGTTAAAACATAAAAAAATCTCACTGTTTCTCCCCCAAGTTAAACCTTTACAAATTAAAAAGTAATAATAATAAACCCTGTCTAGATTCCTGAAAGCATTTGATTCATTTCCACAGTTCTATAAAAGTTGGTTCTGCCCTCAATCTTTCCTAGCATCAGAGTCTTTTCAAATGAGTCAGTTCTTTGCATCAGGTGGCCAAAGGATTGGAGTTTCAGCTTCAGCATCAGTCCTTCCAATCAATATTCAGGACTGATTTCCTTTAGGATGGACTGGTTGGATCTCCTTGCAGTCCAAGGGACTCTTAAAGACTCAGGGACTCACCAAAGCATCAGACACAATTTAGCAACTAAATAACAGCAACAACAATAAGAAGGAAGTAATCAGTACAGATGAGTGTCTGTTTCATTATTTTTCCCTAAGTACCATCAAATTTGATATTTCACCACTCTTAATCTAGGGTCAACTTCAGTTTATTTCAGTTTGGTTCTGATTATTTTTGCCAGTTTTTTCATTGTTTTTACCAAGGAAATCATTTTCAGATGTCCTCACTTTACCATTTTTCACTAATATCACTTCCCTTTCATTTTATAAGAAATTTATTATGAAATGAAAATACTTTCATTGACTTGCAAATAAGTATTATGTACAGGATAAAATGAGATTTCATATATATATATATATGTATGTATATGTATTTATATAGGTTTCCCAGGTGGTATAGTGGTAAACAGTCCACTGGCCAATGCAGGAGATGCAAGAGAGGAGTGTTCAATCCCTGGATCAGGAAGAACACCTGGAGTAGAAAATGGCAACTCACTCCAGTATTTTTGCCTAGAAAATTCCATGGACAGAGAAGCCTGGAGGGCTACAGCTTATGGGGTCACAAAGAGTTGGACGCGGCCGAGCACATATACATATATATGATTTAAGTCTAATTTAAAATCAAGACTCAGCCTTAAACTTGGCATCTTAGGAAATACTCTTCAATATTCATAACCTAATTTAGCTGTAAACAATTGCATACAGTTTATTCCCTAATGATTTTTCTTCCATCTTTCAACACATCTTTCCTTTAAATTCTCAGATACTTTAGAATTATCTGACTCTCATGATTGTCTCCTTTCAGAGATTTAATACTCATGGAGTGACTTACAAGCATATGAGTAATTAGATGTAAACCTCCTACATATGATACACTGTGGCCACATATTATTCTGTGGAGCTGAAAAAAGATTCTTTCCTTTCACTCAAACTATGGATTATTGGTTTTTATTTAAAGGTTGCTGTTTGGTTTGGCTACACCACACCATATTTCCTTCAAGTAGCTTTTTAATGGTATAATTTCTGAAATTTCAGGCTCTCATGCTGAAAAGGCAGTGCTCATATTCTCATAAACTGGATTCTGTGTTTATATATGTTTTAACTTGGTAAACTCATTTTATTAATATCTTTATTTCCTTTCACATATTGTCAAGAAAGTAAAGCAAATTATTTTCATGAAAAACAAGTTCATATTTAATTCCCTAAGGAAATGGTAACCCACTCCAGTATTCTTGCCTGAGAAATCCCTTGGACAAAAGAGCCTGGCAGGCTACAGTCCATGGGATCACTAAAGAGTCAGACACAACTTAGCAACTAAATAATAGCAACAACAATAAGAAGGAAGTAATCAGTACAGATGAGTGTCTGTTTCATTATTTTTCCCTAAGTACCATCAAATTTGATATTTCACCACTGTTAATCTAGGGTCAACTTCAGTTTATTTCAGTTCAGTCCCTCAGTTGTGTCCAACTCTTTGCGATCCCATGGACTGCAACACACCAGGCCTCCCTGTCCATCACCAACTCCCAGAGTTTACTCAAATTTATGTCCACTGAGTCGGTGATACCATACAACATCTCATCCTCTGTCCTCCCCTTCTCCTCCTGCCCTCAATCTTTCCTAGCATCAGGGTCTTTTCAACTGAGTCAGTTCTTTGCATCAGGTGGCCAAAGGATTGGAGTTTCAGCTTCAGCATCAGTCCTTCCAATCAATATTCAGGACTGATTTCCTTTAGGATGGACTGGTTGGATCTCCTTGCAGTCCAAGGGATTCTCAAGAGTCTCCAACACCACAGTTCAAAAGCATCAATTCTTCTGCACTCAGCTTTCTTTATAGTCCAAATCTCACATCCATACATGACTACTGGAAAAACCATAGCCTTGACTAGATGGACCTTTGTTGGCAAAGTAATGTCTCTGCTTTTTAACATTCTGCCTAGGTTGGTCATAACTTTTCTTCCAAGGAGCAAGCATCTTTTAATTTCATGGCTGCAGTTACAATCTGCAGTGATTTTGGAGCCCCCCAAAATAAAGTCAGCCACTGTTTCCACTGTTTCCCCATCTATTTCCCATGAAGTGATGGGACCAGATGCCATGATCTTCGTTTTCTGAATGTTGAGCTTTAAGCCAACTTTTTCACTCTCCTCTTGCACTTTCATCAAGAGCCTCTTTAGTTCTTCTTCACTTTCTGCCATAAGGGTGGTGTCATCTGCGTATCTGAGGTTATTGATATTTGTCCCAGCAATCTTGATTCCAGCTTGTGCTTCATCCAGCCCAGCGTTTCTCATGATGTACTCTGCATATAAGTTAAATAAGTTAAATAAGCTGTCAATATACAGCTTTGACGTACCCCTTTTCCTATTTGGAACCAGTCTGTTGTTCCATGTCCAGTTCTAACTATTGCTTCCTGACCTGCATACAGATTTATTGAGAGGCAGGTCAGGTGGTCTGGTATTCCCATCTCTTGAAGAATTTTCCAGTTTGTTGTGATCCACACAGTCAAAGGCTTTGGCATAGTTAATAAAGCAGAAGTAGATGTTTTTTCCGGAACTCTTGCTTTTTTGATGATCCAACAGATGTTGGCAGTAAGGGTCAACTTAGGTACTTGTTATCTTGTAAGAGCAAGCTAGCTACTTTTCCCTTTCTCCTTAATCAAATAATATAATAAAATTTTCAACTTTAATCCCAGGAATCAGTGAATGATTCTTTATGCCATAACTTTACCCAAACAGAAATTATTTGCCACTAAACCCACAATATATGGCATCCTTGCTACCACAAGCATTATCATAATGATTATTAATAATCAGAGTGAAAATATTGATTCAGTTTATACCAGTAAAAGCTACTGAAATAGACATTAACGATAAGCCTCATGTAGACAATAGTTGCAAATTTCACTCAGCCTCAGATCCCCACACCTGAGAACAATCTTCATGCATAAGGATGCAAAATGACATATGGTGAATGACTCACACTCAAATTCTACTCATTAATTCAAACATAATTTGCTTCTCATGCATAGGACTACATTCTCCCATTCCTGTATTTTTATCCATAATAATACTGTTGTTTTTGTTCAGTTGCTCAGCTGTGTTCAACTCTTTGCAATCCCATGGACTGTGGCATACCAGGCTTCCCAGTAATACTATACATATCAGTAAAAATTTGCTATTTACAAAAAGAGAATTAAAATACTAAATTTTGTTACCTGAGACTCTGAAGAGAGCCAGGCTTCATATCCGGATTCATTAATAGTCACATCTAGATTAATCACAGCATGCTTGGGCCCCTACATCTAAAGTCACATACATTTTTCTCACTCATAACCTAGGTTTGTTTCATATATTGGATGACTTTAATAAAGTTGCTTTATTTCACTTGTTCTTAATTTCTACACCTTTATATCAAATTTCTCCTCACAAGATTGGGTCAGTTTTGAGTAGGATAACCAACATGAGTTAACTTTGCATACTCTAAAGTATAATCTCATTTGTTGTTAATATTAGCATGGAGCATTATTTTCTCTTTGAAAACCAACTGTTTCTTCACTGATACGTTCTCCATCTTCAGAGATTATAAATTTTAGGTTAAACTGAATCATATGAGCTACTCATCCTGCACCATCAACATCATTTTATGTCATAATTATGTGTACTGAAGAAAAAGCTTCTATATTCAATTCAGTTTCCACAGCAGATATCTCTCACTAACTACCCCCAGCTTCTCTACACTGACCATGTCTCAAATCTGGTAAAACATGAGTCTAGAATCTTGCTTGAACACATTGTTTCATAGACTCACAAGTGTTACCTAAAATCATCTCTTTCATAATGATTACTTAAACTTCTTTTGGTGTCAGTAGTTTTATTTTATTTTTTAATATAAATTTATTTATTTTAATTGGATGTTAATTACTTTACAAAATTGTATTGGTTTTGCCATATATCAATATGAATCCATCACAGGTATACACATGTTCCCCATCCTGAACCCCTCTCCCTCCTCACTCCCCGTACCATCCCTCTGGGTCATCCCAGTGCACCAGCCCCAAGCATCCGGTATCATGCATTGAACCTGGACTGGCTATTCGTTTCATATATGATATTATACATGTTTCAATGCCATTCTCCCAAATCATCCCACCCTCTCCCTCTCCCTCTCCCACAGAGTCCAAAAGACTGTTCAGTAGTTTTAAAGTGGGCTTCCCAGGTAGTTCAGTGTTAAAGAATCTGCCTCCCAATGCAAGAGACATGGGTTTGATCACTGGGTCAGGAAGATACCCTGGATAAGGGATTAGCACCCCAGTCCAGTATTCTTGACTAGAAAATCCCATGGGCAGAGGAGCCTGGTAAGCTACTGTCCATGGTATCGCAAAGATACAGACACGACTTTGCAACTAAACAACAGTTTTAAAGTAGGTTGCTTGAGTAGGTAACTTGAGTAGGAGGTGCTACCTAATAAATAGGAAGCACAATCAAAGGAGTTGGTTTTCACCCAATTGTTTAATTATCATTGCTGTTCACTCTCAATCAGTGAAAAATAAAGATCTGGGGAATAGAAAATAGGGCAGTAGCAGGTATTTTCATTTAGAGGAAGAAAGAGAGAAAAAATGAGGAGCAAGGAAATGCATCTTTGGACAGTTATATTTTTAAAACAGTATTTTAATAGACTCAAACAGTATAAAAGCTATTTTTACATTCTGAATCAATCATTAAAGCTAACAGTAAAGCATCGATTTTCTTTCACTTATTGGATTAAAAGAGATGTTTGAATCATAGTATTTCCTGTAATACAAATGCTGGTGAGGATGATTCAGTAGAGGGAGAAGCCAGAAAGGATAATTTTCAGGAAAAGTTCTCTAGTAAGAGGATGGGATATGGTTTGGTCTTTGGTAGGAGTATGAACAGACCAATCACTCTCAAAGAAAGGAAAGCAAGATATATGATTTCAGTTGTAGATATGCTAACAAGTTTGATGGTGGAACCATCAGGACATTTTCTCTTTTGCTTTAATTTTCTCCAGTAAAATAAATAATTAGGCCATCAGCTGAAGAAGGGGTAGAAATAGTGGAGGTTTAAAGAGAGAATGGAAAATATAAAATTCTGATGGGCATAGATGCCAAAGAGGACCAAAACAGTCTTGTAAGGGATTGGGAAAGGGCTTTCCTTTTCTCAACTCAGGAATTGCATGCTACACTGACATGAAGCTGTTAGTAGCCATCTTTCCAAACATGTTGGAAAGTGTGACTGCAAATAAAGCTTAACTAAAAAAAAGCATCCCATACATGAAGTGAGAAATGCGCAGTTGTCATGTACATGGAAGAAATGAGAACTGAACACAGAACTCTCCTTGAACTTTTCTTTTACTAGAGTAAACACGTTCCTCTTTTGCTTGTTTAAGGTTTGTTTTTGTTGTTTTGCTTTTGTCCCTTGCAGTCAAACGAGTACTTGATGCTGAGAAGTAGTTTATGACGTTTCAAAAGATGAACTCTTATAATGATTAGAAAAGTACATAAAAAAAGATAAGTTAGTAACTTGGTTTTTAGGATGTGTTTTAGAGTCAGAAAACTGAATTTGCATTCTGACTATTCCACTTAACAAGATGGGTAACATTTGGATTTACTTAGTCTCTCTGATTTTCACATTTTCATCTGTAAATTGGATGTAATGATCACAAGAGGTACTGTGTATTATGCCCCATGCATTATACCAGTGTTTCACGTACTTTATCTTCATCAAATCTTGTATTCACCACTGAAACAGGTATCATCTGTTTCATGAGGAGAATAAGATTTAGAGATGTTAATAATCATCCCAAGAGTCTACAATTACTCAGGTGGTATTGAACGCATGGTTATTTTATCCCAAACCTAGAGTGACTTTAAGTCTCAGTTCACTTGGATGATTTTAGTCTATGCCTGATGTACCTGCATTCCATCTGATCAGCATACTCTTTCACTAAAGAATCCACCTGCAATGCAGGAGATCCAAGTTCCATCCTGAGGTCGGGAAGATGCCCTGGAGAAGAAAAATGACAACCCACTCTAGTATTCTTGCCTGGGAAATTCTATAGTCAGAGGAGCCTGGTGGGCTACAGTCCCTGGGGTCAGAAAAAGTTGGACACGACTGAGCAGCTAACACTTTCACTTTCACTCACAAAATAGACTTAAATTGGACAATAAATTGCACGATCACTGTTACAGTGACCAAGTTGATTTTAAGTCAGAAATGAGCTTGCTGGACATTTACTGGGATATGCCCTCTGGACCTCTACCAAAGGTGGGAGGAAAGAAAGAGACAGGGCAGAGGGAGGAACAAGAGCTTCAACCAATCCTATGGGGAGCTCCGACGTTGGAATGACCCTTTGGAGTTGTTATGTTTGGGTTCTTACGCTACTACATCAACCCACTCATTGCACCAGGTCTGGCCCCAAGATTGGAGTGGTCTTGACAAGAGAGTGTTCATTACTCAAGGACAATTTCTTGAGAAAGCTAACACTTGAGGCTTTTCCATTGGGCAACATTCTCAGCTGGGGGAGTAAGTCCTTTAGAAAAAGAACTGGAAAGCATATCATAGCCTCTACCATGGCTATAAGCATTCACTAGTCATCCGTCCATGCATGGAGCACTGCCTGCAGACAACAATTTCTTCATACAGTTGCTCTGAAGATCAATTAAAGTGTACCTACATATCTTTAACAGTATATGGCATATATTAATAAATTTTTGTTGATATTCAGATGCTGTCACATCCAGCTCTTTGTGGCCCCATGGACTGCAGCACTCCAGGCTCCCCTGTCCATCACTGTCTCCCAGAATTTGCTCAGATTCATGTCCATTGACATAAATTTTTTCCAATAAGTTGGCTCTTTGTGTCAGGTGGCAAAAGTATTAGAGCTTCTGCTTCAGCGTGCATCCTTCCAATGAATATTCAGGGTATCTGCTCATAAATATATATATGCATACATATGTGTATATATCTATCTATATGTATATGTATATATTCAATCAATGGTAGCAATTATTATTTTATTACATATGATATAGTACATCTTAAAATACATGTATATCATATATAGTATGTTATATATTATAAGTAGCATTATTATAAAGTTATCACTTCACAATAGAGCATCTGAAATAATAGAAAAATAAGATTTACAAAAAACTTTAAGAATTTAGCTTGAGGGATTGCCACAAGTAGCACAACACAGTGTTCTGTCTATAAATTTTCACAATAAATAAATCTGATGAGCATCCAGGTATGGGTAAGTTAAAGGAACCCCATATGATGAAGGAGTGTGAGTGAGAAGTAGGGATGTATGGGTTCTAAATAAGGTACTGAAATCCACTGGCTCTTATACCCAAAAGCTTTCGACACCCTCAACCTCTCTAAAGACAAGGAGAGGATTTTTTTCCCCTTAATTGTGGTTTTATTTAGGAACAAAGCCTAAAACTGGAGTAAACAGGAAGAAGGTCCATCTGGATAGCCCATTTAACAACCTCATAACAACCATGTCTATACTTGCACTGTGCTGCTGTTAACTCTACTCCTAAATAGTCGGGAGGTGAGTGGGACTAACCAGGGCCTTAAACTAAGTGTTTTAGCAGAAAAAAGGTAGAGTCCCTATTGGGGTTATACCTACAAAGGTAGAGTCCCTGTTATGTAGGTTAATCTCATGTGATTTCAAAGAGGGTACTCCATCTCCAGACTTTGAAGCCTGAAGAACGTGCACAAATAGAGCTAGATATTTGGAATTTCCAAGCTAAAAGTTTAAAATTTTCTCTAGTCAGATATGTTAAGCAGAAATGTTGCTGCCTTCATGGAGTAGCATCTTTGGCAATGCATCAGCTGTTAGTTGACTCTCCCTTGATCTAGGTGTGACTGACACTGCTATTGTCTCTTGCACTTTCCTGTGAGGCCAAGACCATCAGATAAGTTTTTGGAACATGGGAAACTCTTATGCATTTCAAAGATTTCACTGAAGTTAATTCATATACTACATGGGGAAATCTGAGAGAAATTTAATGTGTAATTAGCAAATAATTTCAATACTATTTTATTTTTATTACTTTAATTCTTACAGTGATTTTTTTCCCTATTTTAATCCCTTTGCTAAATTTTTCAGTGGTTGCTTTGCATAATAGGTATATTTAGGAATGTACACATGAGTTTTCAAAAGGAAAATAAAGTGAAATATGATATTCTTCCTCAAAGTGTGTGTAAGTCAAGTAAAATCTATGTGAGTTTCCATATTAGCTCTGACTGATAGAAAAAAGACAAGATATTTTCAAACTTACTTTAAACATAGATTTTCCTTTTCATGACTTCGGTCCCCCAGGAAAAAATGAGGCATGCTATGATTAAACTTCATGAACTCTCTACTCTAGTACACATAAAGACAGCAAGAAGCAGGTCCTGATTATTAAAGACATCTTGACATAGACCCACTCTTTCTTTTACAGTGAGAAACAAAGGGTTTCTTGGAGAAACAATTAAATTTGGATATTACAGTATTCTCTAAGGGGAAGAAAATTTCATTTTCCCACTTCAAGGTAAGTGTATGCTTCACTCTTTTTTTTTTTCTTTTTTTCACATAAACTACACAATATAGAGGCTATTTGTGATTTTAGAGAGAAAAATAAAAGGAAAATAAGACAGTAAAGAAAATAGACTCAAGTATTCTTATAAAAGGAAGAAAGAGAAAAATTCCTACTAGGTAGCCTCCTAAAACTTACTATTTAAATTATTATATGGAGGTGCCATGTAGTGCTATAACGGGTAGAAATCAGGTGGGAGGTTTTTTGTTGTTATAAATTATTCAACCATTTTATCAAGTGTAGAAATAATTTAATTCACTGCTAATGTCATGAACTAAAATGCAGACTACATTTACTATAAGTCCTTATGTGAGGAAGTTAAATTTTGTGATGCTATAAATAATGGTGTAAATATATGTCATTTAATAATATTGTCTCCTGTTGTAGTTTTAGTTCTAAAGATTTGAAAAGCCCATACAAATTCAAAATGCTTTATTGCTTTCGCTGTAACACAACTGTATAGTGACATGTTTGATTTGCTATGTATAATGATTTATAATGATATTAATTTTTTCATGACTCCAAAGCAGACTCAATGATATCACAAAATATTTGTTTGCTTGTCTATATTTTGCTTTTCAGACAGGCTTGCAAAGGAGAAAAAAAGAAGAAAGAAAAAAGGAAGGAAGGAAGAGAAACAGAAGAAAAGAAAGAAGAGAGAAATGGAGTAAATCATTAGGCAGTAAAAATACTGATATTTATGTGATTTTACCAGTTATAGGTGACACCTATGCATCGCTGACTCAATGGACATGAGTTTGAGTAAACTCCAGGAGTTGGTGATGGGCAAGGAGGCCTGGCGTGTGACAGTCCAGGAGTTGCAGAGTCAGACATGACTGAGCAACTGAACTGAACTGAGGTGACAGTTTTAAAAAGACAATGTTCCCCATCCTGAACCTCCCTTCCTCCTCCCTCCCTGTACCATCCCTGTAGGGGATTCAGGATGAGGAACACATGTATACCTGTGGTGGATTCATGTTGATGTATGGCAAAACCAATACAATATTGTAAAGTAATTAACCTCCAATTAAAATTTAAAAAAATTATATTAAAAAAATAAATAAAAAGACAATGTCTCTCAAGTCGCTCCAAAGCTGCTGAGTAAAACTGAACAAGAACTAGATGTGATGGCAGGTGGCTCTTGAGAGATTCTGCTTTCTTATACATATAAACACAATATTTAAAAATAAACAGGGAAATAACAATCCTCAAGGGAAACTGTTTTGGTTTTTAGATGCATACTCTATCCTAGCATACTAGCCATCCTTGGCTTCATGTTTCAGAAGCATCCTGTTATTCAGGAGAATGAATGTACACACAACAAAGTAAGAACTGAATGAAAACTTTGGGCTAATCAGTTAGGACAATTTTCAGCTATTTAACATAATTTTCATTTCCTTCTTAATACCCCAAAACAAAGACAACTTTAAGATTCCATATTTAATTAGTCTTAATTCTGGTGCCTCAGCTGGTAAAGAACCCCTGCCAATGCAGAAGATGCAAGAAACAAAAGTTTGATTCCTGGGTCAGGAAGATCCCCTGGAGAAGGAAAGGGCAACCTGCTCCAGTATTAATGCCTGGAAAATACCATGGACAGAGGAGCCTGGTAAACTACAGTCCATGGTGTCACAAAGATTCAGACATGACTGAGCATGCATGCACACACATATAGCCTGCTATAAAAGGTTACATTTTATTCTCTCAGTCAAATTAAAATTGAAGTAAGGTTATAGAACCCACAAGCAGACAAGAATCTAAAGCTCTGGTATAAAATTATTTTTTTATTTTAAAAAATTACTCATCTTCATATAGTCACAATACAGGAATGACAATTTATATTAAACCATTGCACAATTATTAGTCAACATTATATTTTAATTTTATGCAAATCTGATCTCTTCAGCAAGCTCTGTTTTGCTGAATTTGCATTATATTGCTTCTTTTATTTCCTTCACTAAATAAAGAGAAAATAAACTATTTCAGTATGGAAAAATACATAGAGAAAAATAGACTCTACTCTTTACTACCCTAGCCATTGCAAAGTCACTAGTTATTGGAGATTTTATTTCTACAGCATATCCAAAGTACTATTTCTTTTTTCATAACAGAAAACCTTTTGGAACTGAGATATAGTACACTGGAACTAAACTGGGATTACATTTGCTATTTCTGTAGTAGCATTTTATATTTGACATTCCAATAAACATATTTTTTTCTGCTTTTACATGGCTTACTTGATCATTTGAGGCCATTATCTTTCATAAGAAATGAAGGCATGCCAGCATTTCTATAATTTCCCAGAGTCCATTTTTGCCACAAGCTTGCATTTTTTTCTTATTATACTTACTAGAGCAGAGACCAGGTGAATACCTGGGAGAAAGAAAATTAATCCAAAAAGTATTAAAGTAGAAGATCTAATGAAAATACAAAACTATGTAGAATATTAGGAATCCTATTCCATTAAACAGCGTACTTATTCTTTTCAGTATGTATGAGTATTAACATTTTTCAGCAATTACTTGAAAGTATCTCTTTTATTGGTACTTCTATCCTTTGAATTCGGTCAGTTCAGTTCAGTTTCTCAGTCATGTCTGATTCTTTGCGACCCCATGTACTGCAGTACGCCAGGTTTTTCTGTCCATCACCAACTCCCAGGGTTTACACAGTCTCATGTCCATCGAGTCAGTGATGCCATCCAACCGTCTCATCCTCTGCCCTCCCCTTCTCCTCTTGCCTTCAATCATTTCCAGCATCAGAGTCTTTTCAAATAGTCATTTCTCCTCATCAGGTGGCCAAAGTATTGGAGTTTCAGCTTCAGCATCAACCTGTTGCATCAGCCTTTCCAACGAATATTCAGGACTGATCTCCTTTAAGATGGACTGGTTGGATCTCCTTGCTGTCCAAGGGACTCTCAAGAGTCTTCTCCAACACCATGACAATATTTTCTCCAAGAAATGTTTGATTATAGAAATCTATTTTGATATGTATTGTAGTATATAACACAAAAGTAAAATACTTTACATTCTTACTCAAAGCTTCAGCCTCATTTATTCACATATAGACACAAATATTTGTGGAGCCCTATACCAAGGCCACAGGTGTGGAGCCCAGTACCAAGTTCACAGGATAAAAATCTCTGGAACTCACCAAGCCCCATAGCAACTGTTGCCATGAGCCTCTGGATCTAAACTGACCTATTCCCTTATATAAAACACCCACCCTTGTATCCACCCTATAGCACCCTAACCCATCACCTAATGCCACCATTATTAGGAATTTTCTCTGCCTTGAGGCTATTAAAATAGGTTGCAAGCCTGAGAAAGCCTTTGGCTCTCCCTTGAGCCTACTGTTCTCCCACTCTAATCTAAACTTTATTCTCCTCTCATTCTGCTACATATCTGGAAATTCTTTTCCAACCAGCATATGGACTGCAACAATATTAAAATGATAGAATCATATTCTTCAAGGTCTTTTTAGTCCTAGAGGAAATCAAATGATTATATACAGTACTATGAAAGAGTCACTTGTGATCATAAGAACAATGTAAAAATAGGTCATCAAGCCACAATAGTTCATTCTTTTTCCCTTTAAAACTTATCAGTCAGTTCAGTTGCTCAGTCTTGTCAAACTCTTTCCAACCCCATGAACTGCAGCATGACAGGCCTCCCTGCCCATCACTAACTCCCAGAGTCCACTCAAACCCATGTCAATTGAATCGGTGATGCCATCCAGCCATCTCATCCTCTGTCGTCTCCTTCTCCTTCTGCCCTCAATCCTTCCTAGCATCAGGGTCTTTTCAAATGAACCAGTGCTTCGCATCAGGTGGCCAAAGAACTGGAGTTTCAGCTTCAACATCAGTCCTTCCAATGAACACCAGGACTGATCTCCTCTTTGCCATCCAAGGGACTCTCAAGAGTCTTCTCCAACACACAGTTCAAAAGCATCAATTCTTCAGTGCTCAGCTTTCTTTATAGTCCAACTCTCACATCCATACATGACCACTGGAAAAACCATATCTTTGACTAAATGGACCTTTGTTGGTAAAGTAATGTCTCTGCTTTTTAATATGGTATCTAGGTTGGTCATAATTTTTTTTCCAAGAAGTAAGCATCTTTTAATTTTATGGCTGCCCTCACCATCTGCAGTGATTTTGGAGCCAAAAAAAATAGCATCAGCCACTATTTCCATTGTTTCCCCATCTATTTGTCATGAAGTGATGGGACCAGATGCCATGATCTTAGTTTTCTGAATGTTGAGCTTTAAGCCAACTTTTTCACTCTTCTCTTTCCCTTTTCCAAGAGGCTTTTTAGTTCTTCTTCACTTTCTGCCATAAGGGTGGTGTCATCTGCATATCTGAGGTTATTGATATTTCTCCCAGCAAGTTTGATTCCAGCTTGTGCTTCTTCCAGCCCAGGACTTTTTATAATATACCCTGCATATAAGTTAAATAAGCAAGGTGACAATACACAACCTTGATGTACTCCTTTCCCAATTTGGAACCAGTCTGGTGTTCCATGTCCAGTTCTAACAGTTACTTCTTGACCTGCATACAGATTTCTCAGGAGGCAGGTCAGGTGGTCTGATATTCCCATCTCTTTCAGAATTTTCCACAGTTTATTGTGATCCACGCAGTCAAAGGCTTTGGCATAGTCAATAAAGCAGAAGTAGATGTTTTTCTGGAACTGATTATGATGCCCCAAAGTACAGTATATGGAAGTGGAATAAAGGAAGAGCTTAGAAAATATCTGAGAAATTGCCAGTGGGTTAAACACACTGAAATAATTACTATGAAAAGTTCTACTTCTTAATTTCAGTGTAACTATCTTTAAAAAAGTCATTTTAAAGTTATCAATCTCATTTAAATCCCTATAAAATATAATAGTTTATTTTAGAGTATATTTTATGAAGCATATAACTGTTTTCTGTATGACTTAAACCATAGTACCTTCTGGCCTTGCCATTCACAAGTTATTACTCAAACCAGGAATACCATGCTCAACGTTTTGTGCTAAGGTGCTTCAGTCGTATTCAACTCTGAGATCCTATGGTCTGTAGCCCACCAGGCTTCTCTGCCCATGGGGATTCTCCAGGCAAGAATACCAGAGTGGGTTGCCATGCCCTCCTCCAGGGGGTCTTCCTTTAAAGCTCAACCTTTTACATCTCCCTATATTTCCACGTAGAAACAAACACTTCAGCATTTTCTGATTTTTTTTTATTAATCTGATATTTTCCTCCATATTTTTAAATAATTATGTAAGAAAGAATTAATTCAATCAGTTCAAATCATTCATATTACCCCAAAATGCTTGTTTTCAAGACTGGCCCTTGGCCAGCTCTTAGAAAGTAAGCACTGGCCTCTAGGAGTATAGAAAATAGGGAGACTTCTACCTTTAGCCTTTGGTCTATCTTATTGGTTAAATGACCACTGAGTCAAGAAGTTACATTCTGCATCTCAAAGGACAGCATCCCAACTGCATGAATGTTATTGTCAAGACTGTGCTTAGCTTCACTTTTTTTTCTAGATATTTATATTTAATTTTATTTTTAAATGAAGTATAGTTGCTTTACAATTTTGTGTTAGTTTCTGCTGTACAACAAAATAAGTCAGCTATATATATATACACACACATATTCCCTCCCTCTGAGACCTCCCTCTCACCCTCCTGTGCCACCTATCTAGGTCACCATGATCTTGGGCAACTTTGGCCTGCAACAGCTTGGAGTGAGACTTGGGTTTCCAGCCAGAGATTGAGGCTGGGTCAAAGCGGTGAGAACACCAAATCCTAACCACTAGGCCAGTGATCAGTGGTACAGGCCCTGGCCTTTCATCTTTGCAGAAAGAATTTCCATAAAGATAGACACATGGGCAGACTCAGAGGGAGAGACCGTGAGTCACACTATCATGGCAGTTTAAATCACTTATGTGGGGCATTTCTTCTGTGTTTCCTTTGACAGCAATCACTGTAATTTGCCTGGTTCATAGTCCGTATTGGTATCTCAGAATCCTCCCCCGTGTGCATGCTCATCTCTTGTGAAGTGAAAGTGAACGTTGCTCAGTTGTGTCCAACTCTTCACGCCCACTGGACTATAACCCACCAGGTTCCTCTGTCCATGGGACTCTCCAGGCAAAAATACTGGAGTGGGTAGCTGTTCTTTTCCCCAGGGGATTTTCCTGACCCAGGGATTGAACCCAGGTGTACTGTATTGCAGGCATATTCTTTACTGTCTGAGCCACCAGAAAGACTCTCTCATCTCTTTGCCATGATGGATTCTCCACAAAGGCTTATGAGTAGCCTGGCGTTAGTTAGCATCACTCCTCTTTGATCTCCAAGGAGACTTTCTGTGCCGTTGGGGAGGACTTCATGGATGAGAAGGTGGTCTGGGCATGGCTAGCTTCCTCCCTTAACTGTCCTGCTATTCTTATCTTGGAGTTTCAGTCCACAGGGAATGAATCTCTATCCGCTTTACCCTAGGGTGAGGGGGTGGTCATCTACTTCTTGCCTCAAGTGTAGAGCGCTGAGCTAAGCTCCCTGTAGTATTCAATGGTTCCCACCAGCTATCTATTTTACACATGGTAGTGTATATATGTTAGACTCAATCTCCCTATTCATCCCACCCTGCTTCCCTCCCAACCCTGTGTCCACAGATCTGTCCACTACTTCTGTGCCTCTGTTCCTGCCCTGGAAATATGTTCATTTGTACCATAAAAAAAAAAAAAATCTATTACAAAACTTTCTGAGGGCACCTCTTTTTGGAGGATGTGATATTTTGTAGGGCTTGTGCCCATTGTTGCATCTTTCACCATAAAACAAGCTCCTTGCCTGAGGTGCAGAGCTGCATATCAGAATACCTGAGAACGCTCAGATAGTGGTTCTATACTACACACTGGGAGCAAGAACAAACTTTTATCTGAGTCCTGCTCAGGACCAATTGCTGACCTTTTATGAAAGAATCCATATTAATCAACGTGTAGCCAACTGGGCGGTTGACCTCCTCAAAGGAGTATTCTATTGAGGCCCTAGTATGAGTCTCTGATGATGACAGAATTTTGCAGCAGTGGGAGCTCTACCCGCCTTTGTGAGAAGGAGCCCACACTACTGTGTTTGTCAGTAGCCACCATGGCTACCTCCGCCAAAAGCCCATTGTACATATGTATGGTTGGCCTGAAAGACAGGTTGACTGACAAGACACCAGTCACCCTATTCTCCCCGTTGTTCAGGATCTACTCTCAGTGTGTGTCTCTGAAGGATACAGATAACAAGTCACACACTTTCCACCCAATTCTCTGGGTTTACCTACATGATTTTTCTTTCCCATAGTCAAGGAAATCAATGGAATGAAGACCAGTGTCTTCCACTCTTAATTCTCACTCAAGTACTGGGACTCTTTCATTGTTCTTTTAGTTCAGAGTACTAAGATTCCCCCCTTGATCCTCCATTTCTGCTCTTGTCAGATCCTGCATGCCACTTTTTGCCTGTTCCTTTCATCTTTCCCACAACTACTTGGGTTAACTAAGTTCTCCTCATTTGAACATCTGAGATGAAATCTGTTTCCAGACACACCTTGACTTTATAGGCATATTTGAACAAACATTTGAGGGGAGGTAACTAGAAGAAGAATATTTTGAATAAAGGCAGCAGCAAAATCAAAGACCCTGAAATTATAGCTTTCCCTGGATATTTAAGCAACAAGAAGGCTTGCATGGCCAATTAGAGGAACCAAGGAGTTGAGCAGGAGGTGAGGCCAGAGAAGAAATGTGGGCTGATATCTCACTACTCTTGGCACTCACTCAGTCTGATTCCAAATTCCAGCATGATTCCAAAAGAACTCTGCTGACCACATTATTCTAACTAGCATAGAATAGCACAAAGTTGTCACATGACAGGTAATATTTTTGTTCTAGCACTTAAATCCAGGGTTGCAAACTGTGTCCCACTAGCAAAATCTGGCCCAACCTCTTGTTTTTGTTTAAAAAAAAAAAAAAGCTACTGGAATACAGCCAAGAATGTTCATTTACCAAATTCCTGTTTGTGATAAAAACAGTATGGGTCACAAAGCCTAAAATATTTATTATCTGGACCTCTACAAAAATAGTTGGCTGATATTTTGCCTAAATGATAGAAAGTATGTCATCCTCTCTAATCACCAGACGTAAAAGACAATGGATTTTTTTTTTTTTTTTTAATTTCTCCTTGACCTCAATCATACAGCTTGGGTCTGAGTTCCTTTTTTAGTAGAGGCCTGAACACTTCAGTCCACACTTTCTTTTCTCAAGTGCCAATTGACATTTGTGAAGGAAGTTATTTTCTGTGTGTGGTCTTGTATTCTTGGCTAGTACCCTCTTCTTTCTAGAGGACTCTGCCCTCTGTCTTAGTTTTCTGATTGCTTATCTGGAATTCAAGCTTCTGTTACACTTTGGCATCTTAGGCTTTTGTTTTCAAAAAGGCAGTGCCTGTCCCTTTAATGCTTTCTGTTCTACAGGGTGTAGAGTGATCTGATCTCTGAGTCTTTCCCATTCTGCCTTATTTTGCTACAGGTAATTAGACAAGGTTCTAAGCAGACACTGAGTCTGCTTTATTTGAAGTGTTATTCTATTTCTGTAAAAAATACCTCAATAGAATGTAACTTGGTTTTTGGTACATTCTTGTCAAGCTAATCTAATTGAGAAATTTACATGTGAACGTGCTTTCTGATTACTGTCTTGGCTACTGATGCAGGCTTTTTAAAAACAATTTTCCATTTTTATAGGCCTACCCAAGGGTCCGATCAATGGAAACCACAGCTTCTACGTTAGTTGTAAAGGCCTTGGAAATCTGAGTGACAGTTATAATCAAATCGCTCATAAACAACAGACTAAGAAAAAGGAAGCTGAGTAGTCATCCAACAGCCTGTAAAAGGTGTTCAGTCTCTGTTGCTGTTTTCCAGTCTGCTACCTATCTACCTGTCTAACAATTCTATCAAGATCATTATCAATCATCGTCATCCTCAACAAAACCAAAAGTTTATTGAATTTCAGGAAAAGGAAGCTACAGCAATTGAATTCTTTGAACCCCTAATTTGAGATCATGTTAACCTGACTGAAAAGCCCATCTCATATCATCAATTTTTATATGGATAATAGTATTAATCTGAAACAGGTCTCACAATTAAAAGAACTGGAACCTAGAACTCTATTTGTAGACAGTCTCACTTGACAAGTTTACTCTATACAGTAACATTGGCTTCCAATTCCCATAAATGCTGCCTCATTTTGTTTCTTCAATATAAAACATTTACTTTACAAACAGTGTTCCGATTACAAGAGAACTCCTCAAGTCAAACATATACACTGTAATTGTACTGTAAGAGCTGTCTGTACAGGCATTTTCAGTGAAATCACCAAATAAAATATATTATTATATAAACTGTTCTTTATTAAATTGTGTACTTATAGACAAGTGTCAAGATGTCTCCATAATCCGACGTTTAGCTAAGGGAGACTAGTGCTATTCAGAAGTTTCTTTTTCTAGTTTCCTCAGTAATTTGGCTGTGATAAACATGAAGAAACTTAAGTTGCTAATTCAAACTTTAAAAAAAAACTAAACCTCAAATCCTTCTGTGTGGGCTGTGAATAAATTAGTAGGTTGTTTTTCAGTCTGGTAAAGGATTGATGTTTCTCTTTAAATGGAAGTTTTGATTACAACAAAATATAGTCTAGGGAAGACTTTTTCAATGCCAATAGTATTTAGAAATTCTTACACACACTTTTCTATTTGTTGAGATTTAAATGATTAGAAAATGGTTAACCATAACAAATGAAAAGTAGTTGTATAAATAGTGTAACCCTGTTTTGTAATACTTCTAAGGGTTTGTAAAGAAAAGTATAAATTCAATGTTAATATTTTCCACTTACTATTATGTACTTAATTATGTGATGTTAGATTAAATTAGCTATCATTTATGTAGAATCAATTAGATGTTAGGTAAATAAGAGACATATTTTTTTCACATGATTGACTTTTTATCCTTAAAAAATAGACAACTGTCCCTATTTTACTGTGAGTATATTGAAGTTGAGGAATCTAAGAGAGATGCCAAAAGTTAAACAGCACTAGAATTAGACATAAACGAGTCAGACTACAAAGTCTATGCCTCCTTTCTTAGACTAGGATATGTATTACATATTTTTACCTGAATTGCTTAAATGTGGGCAACAAAGTACCAAGTGCCTAATAATTTTAGTTTCTGTTTCTACATATATGGGCCTCAATTAGTGCATTTCCACAATTGAGAACAGAATAATAAAGAGAAACTATTTTTTTTCCCATTTCCTTTATAAATTCTGACCTGAATTTATTTTATAAAAATTTAGGTTTACCAGCATGTTGTACACTCAGTAATTATGCTTTGGTACAGCGCCTTTTACCTGCAATCTGAATTATATAAAAGACATTTCTGTAAAAGGAAACGGGTTTTAATGAGTAAGCTACACAGAAATTTTCATCTCACACTTAACAATGAATATTACTGTTCTTATAATTTGCACTTCTCAGTCATAAGACATCCTTTTGTGGTTCTCATAATTGGTCTAATGAATTTCTAAAAATAAATGAAAGTCTAATTTGATCCAATGCCCATGAACAATTCACTCATTCACATCTAAATCACTGACCTGATTTGAAGACAAACCATGCCAAATGAAGTCATGCTTTTCTACTAAGTGTGTTGCCTCAGTGAGAGTTTTTGAATGGCCTGTTCTTAGATTTAAAGTGGGGATTTCCAGTGACAAAGAAACACAATTTGATCTCATAACCCTAGACACCACAGACTTATTTTAAATGACAGAAACTTAAGACTGGAAGAAAATCTGAGTCATTATCTAGTCAGTGTTTTCTACACAGTGGAAAACTTACTGATCATCTGGGATTTGACCAGTTTAGGAACATGATGATATGCTCTATAAGTAGCATTCAAATCATTTCTCTACCTGGGCAAAGATCAGTACTTCTGAGCTTCTAGTACCCCTTCTCACTGAATTATTCATTCAAATGTTCCTTTTTGTTGAAATTGTCAACACTGGAACTTGTTAAAGATCTTTGAAAGAAGGCCACTTTGTATTGTGTTAAGACACTAATCTCTGGTTAAGACTGTGTGTTGGGAGGGGATGGAGTTATAACACATAATCAAATGATAAAATGACCAGAGAGATTTATCCAAGATTGTCTGTATTTTTCACAGTTCTCTGAATGATGGATGAAAGAAAAAATGTATTTATTTCTACATTTGATCTTTGGCAACCAATATATTGGCATCAGTTGTCACATTACTTTTGATTATTAATTGTAGTAGTATAAACATGAAAACCTATTGAATGGTTTCATTAAGAATAAAATTTTCTTACATTAGTAAGAATTTTGTCAATAATTTCTCCTAAGTGTCTGCCACCAGCCAGAATTTTTTCAACAATTTTTCAAAATCAGATTCCAAAATTTTAAATTCTGTATGACAATAAAGAAGGCAGAGCACCAAAGAATTAATGTTTTTGAACTGTGGTGCTGAAGAGGACTCTTGAGAGTCCCTCGGACTGTAAGGAGATCAAACCAGTTAATCCTAAAGGAAATCAATCCTAAATACTCTTTGGAAGGACTGATGCTGAAGCTGAAGCTCCGATATTTTGGCTACCTGGTACAAAGAGCTGACTCATGGGAAAAAAAAACCTTGATTCTGGGAAATGTTGAGGGCAGGAAGAGAAGAGGGTGACAGAGGATGAGATGGTTGGGTGGCATCATCAATGCAGCGTACATGAACTTGGGCAAACTCTTGGAAATGGTGAGGGAAAGGGAAGCCTGGCATGCTACAGTCTATGGGGTCACAAAGAGGTGGCCACAACTTGATGACTGAACAACATGAGGCTAGCCATTAAAAGCCCCAAGAAGGAACAATACTAAGATTGAGAGATAAAGCACAATAACAAATTTTTAAGAACTGAATCATTTCTTTTGACAATTGTAGAAAGAGAAAAACCTCACAATTTTCTCTTCATCAATTAAAACATGTCTGCAGTGACAGGAAAGATTTCAACAAACTATTATAAATAATTAGGTGTCAAAATAAAATGGACACATTCTTACAAGCACATTAATTACCTAATATGTCTCCATAAGAAATAAAAATTCTCAGTAATCCTATGCTAATTATATAGCCTGAACCAATAATCAAAAATCCTTGAAGAAAGAAGAGCCCAGGGTCAAATGGCCTCACTGGAAAGTCCTACTAAATATTTAAAAAAGAATCAACACTAATCCTTCTCAAATTATTCCAAAAATAGAAGAGAAGGAAGTACTTCATAAGTCATTATAAAAGGTTAGCATTATCTTGATACCAAAGCTAGAGACATATAAGCAAAAGGGAACTCACAGACCAATACCCCTTATGAATATACACACAAAAAGGAAATTAATAAGCAGTTTCACTCACAACATCATGTAAAAGAACAAAACTTCTAATAATAAATTTAACCAAAGAGGTAAACAATCATATACTAGAAACTACAAGACATCTTGAAAGAAGCAAGGTAAGACTTAAATAAATGAAAAGATTGAAAGATTGAATATTGTTATAATTCAAATACTACCCATAGTAAATAGAATTGAAAGCCCAGAAATAACAACTGAATGAAGTTAATAGTACAGAAAATTTTCTGAACAATTGATTTTCAAAAAGTTTCCAAGTATATTCAATGGAGAAACAATAGTTTATTCAACAAATGGTGCTGGCAAAACTGGATTTCTGAATGCAAAAAAACAAAGTTGGGACCCTGCCTTACATCATGCAAAAGCTAATTCAAATTTTTGATTAAGGACTGAGATGTAGATCAAAATCATAAAAGTCTTAGAAGAAAACATATGAATTAGTTTCCCCACTCTGTATTTGACATTGGATTGTTTGGTATGATGCCAAAAGTAGGAGAAACATATGACTTCATCAAAATTAAGAATTTTGTGCATCAAAGGACTTTATCAAAAAAGTGAAAAAATTTACAGAATAAGAGAAATACATGCAAATCATATATCTAATAAAGCTTTAATAGTCACAATATATAAAGAATATGTATTGCTCTTCATCCTGTTTGTGACACCAATTGTCTTGAGTCACACTGCACTGTTCACTGAAGCCAGGGTAGGCAAGGCATGAGCTAAGAAGATGAAAGGAAACTAGAGGGGCCTTAGGAAGAGCAGACAGGTTTATTCTCTCCTGGCTGACATAGCAGACACGATACATTCTCTCCTCTCATGGCTGACTCAAGGCACACAGCCGTGATGCAGCCGTAAATACTGCTGCTTTTTACGTGGAGCTCATTTGTGAGCACTGCACAAAGTAGGGTGTGACCAAGCAAGTACCTCCTGATGTGAACACACAGTACGGTAAGTAATATCTGCTGTTACATAAACTGTGCACAATTTGTTTACAAAACATGGGGTCAGAGCCCGACTGGTGTCATCTTGTTTATTTCCCCACAGAATACCTACAATGAAGCAATAGAAATACAAAAAGAAAGCAACTAAAAAATATATACAAATGGCCAAGAGCCATACAAAAAGATGTCTAACATTATTATCGTTAACATTATTGAGGAAAATATGACTCAAAACCACAATAAGATACCACATCATACCTACCAGAATGACTATAAACAAAATAAAAGAGGGTTAATACCAAGTGTTGATGAGGATGTGGAGAAATTTGGACTTGCACACACTGCTTATGGGAATGTAAAATAGTGAAGCTGATGACACAAATAGTTAAGCAGTTTCTAAAAAGATTAAACATAGAATGAACTCGTTGAGGCAGAAATTGCTAGGAAGTCAGTGTAGAGCTCTGAGGCCACAGTCTTGCTTTCAGTAAACATCTCACTCCATTAACCTAAAATATCCTTTGTCCCAAATTTCAGGAATGTGTCCTTGGTCTGGTAAAATATCAGCACTCAGATCCAGGGAAGGGCAGTAATTAACTTCTGTTCCATATTCCAAAGGGAAAAACAACTTTTGATCATTAATCTTAAACCTATACATCTAGTGCATTGTGAAATGGCCAGGGGGCATGAAAAAGACTGGTAACTTAATCAAAGGATCAACAGAAACCATAAAGATGTTAAGTTAAGCATCTTGACCTTTAAACTGATTGGTTGAAAATAACGTGATTTTAAGAACAAGAGCCAATCAAAAATGTACAGGTTGATACTAGTAAAGATATTAAACTGCTGTAATCCCTGCCGTATGGGGGGACTCTTTACCCCCTCTCAGTGTCTATGTGAAGAGCTTTGTAGTTTCCTTCTCTTTAATAAATCCTATTCACTTGCTACCGTGAGTGTTTGCATGTTCATGGATTCCATTCTTTAGCTCCACAAGCAAGAACAGATTCTCATTTCAATGTGACCTAGCAGGTCCTTTCCTAGGTATATACCCAAAATAATGGAAAGTAACAACAACTAGAACTGTACATGCAACAACAGATTGTTTCAAAATTGGAAAAGGAATACAACAAGACTGCATATTTCCACTCTGCTCATTTCACTTATATTCACAATGTAGTGCTGTGCTGTGCTTCGTTGCTCAGTCATGTCCAACTCTGCGACCGCAAGGACTATAGCCAGCCAGGCTCCTCTGTCAATGGGGATTCTCCAGGCAAGAATACTGGAGTGGGTTGCCATGCTCTCCTCCAGGGGATCTTCCCAACCAAGTGCAACATGTGAAATGCTGGGCTGGATGACTCATAAGTGGAATCAAGATTGCCTGTAGACATATCAACAACCTCAGATATGCAGATGATACAACTTTAATGGAAGAAAGTGAAGAGAGCTTCTTGATGAGAGTGAAAGAGGAGAGAGGAAAAAGCTGGCTTAAACCTCAACATTCAACAAATGAAGAGCATGGCATCCAGTCCCATCACTTCATGGCAAATAGGTGAGGCAAAAATGGAAATAGTGAGAGATTTTATTTTCTTGGGCTTCAAATTCACTGCTGACAGTGACTGCAGCCATGAATTTCAAAGACACTTCCTCCTTCGAAGAAAAGTTATGACAAACCTAGATAGCTTGTTAAAAAATAGAGACGTCACTTTGCCAGCAAATGTCTGAATAGTCAAAGCTATGTTTTTTCCAGTAGTCATGTACAGATAGGAAAGTTGGACCATAAAGAAACCTAAGCACTGAAGAATTGCTTTCGAAATGTGGTGCTGGAAAAGACTCTTGAGAATCCCTTGGACAGCAAGGAGATCACAACCAGTCAAGCCTACAGGAAGTCAATCCTGAATATTCTTTGGAAGCACTGATGCTGAAGCTGAAGCCCCAAAACTTTGGCCACCTGATGGAAAGAACTGACTCATTGGAAAAGACCCTGATGCTGGGAAAGATGGAAGGCAGGAGAGGGGGGCGGCACAGAGGATGAGATAGTTGGATGGCATCACTGACTCAATGGACAGAAGTCTGAGCAAATTCAAACATAGTGAAGGACAGGGAAGCCTAGCATGCTGCAGTTCATGAGGTCACAATGAGTCAGACACGACTTAGTGACTGAATAGCCACAGTTGAAAGCAATGGCTCAAACTGACACTTATATGCCAGCATTGATTATCTACAATAGCCAAAAGGTAGAAACAAATCAAATGTTCACCAATAGATATAAATGTGTCACATACATATATTGTTCAGCCACAAGAAGGGTTGAAGATCTGGCATATACTACAACATGGATGAACCTTGAAAACATTATACTAAGTGAAATGAGCCACATACAAATAGGCAAATATTGTACAATTCTACTGATATGAATTACCCAGGATACACAAATTCACAGAGAAAGAAACTAAACTAGAAATTACCAGAGTCTAAGGAAGAAGCTTCCCTGGTGGCTCAGATGGTAAAGAATCTGCCTGTAATGCATGAGACCTGGGTTCGATCCCTAGGTTGAGATGATCCCCTGAAGAAGGAAATAGCAACCCATTGCAGTGTTCTTGCCTGGAGAATTCCGTGGAGAAGCCTGACCAGCTACAGTTTATGGGGTTGCAAAGAGCTGGACATGTCTGAGCAACTTTCACATTCAGGGGGAGTGGAGAATGGAGATGATTGCCTAAAGGATTTACGTTTGAGTTGAGAGTTTTTGTTTTGGTGATGATAATTTTTAGAAATAATAATGATGGTTGTTTAAGAATGTAACTAAAGCCACTAAATTGTACATAAAAAATGGCTAATATGGCAAACTTTTTAAATGTATATTCTACCACAGTAAACAAAGGTTAAAAGAAACGTAAAGTGAAAAAAGTGACGGTCTGATCTTAATGAGTCAACATGCTATTCTCTGAAGCTTATTTTATCTTGTTTAAGTGACCCTGGTTAATTTAAATGGAAAAACAACAACATCAGATCCACATTTAATAAAATCATTCTAGAAACAATAAAAACAATGAGAAATTAGAAGAAAAAATAATAATAAATGTGATTCAGCTATATGCTGTCTAAAAGACACGTTTCATATTCAAAGACACAAATAGGTCAAAATTAACAGAACGGAAGTAAATGTACTATGCAAACTGTAACCATAAAGGAGCTGGAGTGGTCGTACTAATATAGACAAAATAGAATTTGAGATAGAAATTGTTAGCAGAGTCATACATTTTGAAGTGATAAGAGGGTTGGTAAATTAATTAGCGAGACATACGATTATAAATGTCTATGCACCTTAAAACAGAGATTTAAAGTATGGAACAAAAATGGACAGAATTGAAGAGGAAAACAGATAACTCAATAGATGGAAATTTCAATACTCCCATTTTCAATCATGGTTAGAATCACTGGGCAAAAATTAACATGAATCAACACTAAGAACCAGCAGGAACTAAAATCCATAAGAATAACCATACCCACAAACAGCAGAATACAGATTCTTCTTATGTGCACCTGGAACATTCTCTCTTATAAATTATATATTAGGTCATAAAATAAGACTCAGTAAATACACGATTGAATTCATACAAATCATATTCTTTGACCACAGTGGAATGAAATTACAAACCAATAACAGTAGGAAATTTGGAAAACTCCTGCTATAATATGAATGTTTGCATTTCCTCAAAATCTGTATGTTCAAATTCGAAGACCCAAAGGTGATGATAGGTGGGGACTTTGGGTTTTTTTCTTTTTGTTTTTTTTCACTTTGGGAGCTTATTTATTTATAGTTTTTAAAATTTTAATTAAAACATTTTTATGGGAGCTTTTTTTTAAAAATATTTTACTTTACGATACTGTGTTGGTTTTGAAAGATATGGTAAGTAATGGGCTTCTGTGGTGGCTCAAATGGTAAGGAATCTGCCTGCAATGCAGGAGGCCCAGGTTCCATCCCTGGATCAGAAAGAAGGAAATGGCTACCTATTCCCTTATTCTTGCCTGGAGAATTCCAGGGACAGAGGAGCTTGGTGAGGTTCTCAAGAGTCGGACACGATTGAGCGACTAAACCGCCGCTAGTCTCCCTCATGGAAGATTTCACTCTCATTATTTAGAAAAAGTTGAAAAGTGAAAGTGGCTCCATCATATCCAACTTTTTGCAATCCCACGGACTGTAGCCACTGCCAGTCTCCTCTGTCCATGGACTTCCCCAGGCAAGAATACTAGAGTCGGTAGCCCTTCCCTTCTTCCAGTTATCTTCCCTACCCGGGGATCAAACCCAGGTCTCCTGCAATGTAGACAGATTCTTCATCATCTGAGCCACCAGGGAAGCTTATTACTTAAACCCATTCCAAAGGTTCCACTATCATCACATTTGGGGCTTAGAATTTGAACATGTGAATTTTGAGGAAACACATTCAAATGAATGAGATTAGCTCCTTATAAAAGAAGATCCAGAGAGATCCTAGTGCTTCCATAATGTGAGACTACAATAAGATGTTGAAACAGAGGCCTTGCTTGACCATTCTTATACCCTGACCTTGGACTTCCAGCCTCCAGAACTGTGAGAAATAAATTTCTGCTGTTTAATAAGCTACCCAGTCTACTGTATTTTTTTATAGCAGTCTGTATTAAACTAAGACTGTCAAAATGTGTGGAAATTAAAAACACACTCTTAAATAATCATTGGATCAAAGAAGAAATTTAAAAAAAATAGAAAATAGTGTAAGATGAATGAAAATGGAAACACAGCATCGCAAAACTTAGGGGATGTGTTTAAAACAGTGTGTAAAGAAACATTTATAGTGGTAAATGCCTGTAATAAGAAAGAAAACAAAGATCTCAAATCAATAATGTAACAATCCATATTACTAACCTAAAAAAGAAGAATCTCTAGCCAAAACAAGCTGAGGGAAGGAAATAATGATTACAGTAGAAATAAATAAAATTGAGAATAAAAAAAGAAGAAAAGCTTCAATGAAATAAAGGATAGTTCTTTGAAAATATTAACAGAAGTGACAAAGCTTTAGCTAGACTGAGCAGGAAATGAAAGGAGACTAAAATCACTTAAATTTAAGAAAGAAAGAAAAGAAAAGATGAAACATCACTACTGAATTTTCAGACACATCATAAGGTTTATAAAGGAATATTGTGAACAACTGTATGCTAACAGACTATGTAAGTTAAGTGAAGTGAGCTCGCTCAGTCGTGTTCGACTCTTTGCGACCCCGTGGAGTGTAGCCCACCAGGCTTTTCCATCTATGGGATTCTCCAGGCAGGGATACTGGAGTGGGTTGCCATTTCCTTCTCCAGGGGAACTTCCCGACCCAGGGATCGAACCCGGGTCTCCCGCATTGCATGCAGGTGCTTTAGCCTCTGAGCCACCAGGGAAGCCCACTTAGGTGAAGTAGACTTCTTTGCTATTGTTTACTTGCCAAGTTATGTCTGACTCTTTGCAACCCCATGGACTCAGTCTGCTAAGCTCCTCTGTCCATAATATTTCCCAAACAGGAATACTGGAATGGGTTGCCATTTCCTTCTCCAGGGTCTCTTCCCAACCCAGGGATCAAAACTGTTTCTGCTGCATCTCCTGCTTGGCAAATGAATTCTTTACCACTGAGTCACCTGGGAAGTCCCATCTACCATGACCAAGTAGGATTTATCCTAGGAAGAAAAATGCAGTTTAACATTTTAAAAGTCAACATAATACATCAATAGAATAAAGGACAAAAAACAAAACATCTCAATAGACACACACACAAAAATATTTGACAGAATCCAACAGTAAAAATAATTAAAAGCAATATTAAAAATTTATAAAATATAACTAGAAAAAGAGACTTTTGAATCTAATAAAGGACTTCTACCTAAAACAGAAAGGCAGCATATACTTAAAGATGAAAGAACTAAGTTCAGGACAAATGAAGGATATCCGATTTAACTACTTCCATGCAGCACTGAACTAGAGGTTCTATCTAACCAAGACAATTTGGCAAGAAAAATGAGTAAAAGTCAAAACTCCTTTTTACCCCTCTCCTGCAGCCAACCCTGGAGTCAGCCAATAGAAGCAACTTTGTATGTGTAGGTTTGCATATGTGTGAATTTAAGGATCCTTCCAAAGAAATGCTATATATGTAAAAGAATTGCTCTACACAAAAGTCTGCACTTAGCATGTACTATTCTGGAGCACACTTTCTGTTCTCTACCTTCCATCAAGTAAGCACTATATATTAGCAAACCTTATATTTTCAAAACATTATAATTTTATGCTATTTAACTATCTTATGTTACATATAAAATGTGATTTTCCTTGAATGTGACAAAATTTTTCTAACAAGAATGCCTTTTATGGGTGCTTATGTTTCTAATAAAGTAGTAATGCTTTTAAATTTAAAAAATCACATCATCATTAATAGTAAAAGAAACATTGTGATAATAATATCTTAATGTGAAGTGAAAGTGTTAATTGCTCAGTCATGCCTGACTCCTTGGAACCCCATGGACTGTAGCTCTCCAGGCTCTGCTGTCCATGGAATTCTCCAGGAAGGACACTGCAGTGGGTAATTCCCTTCTCCAGTAAATCTTCTCAACCCAGGGATTGAACCTGAATATCCTGCACTGCAGGCAGATTCTTCCCCAACTGAGCCAAAAAGGAAAGCCACGACAGTATCTTTACTATCTTTAGTATAAAGTGTCTTTATTATTTTTAGACAATATCTTTACTAGCCATGATATCCTTCTTTATATCTACTTCCCAAAGGATCAATATAACATTCTATTACCTGCTGCATTGAAAATGTCACTGGCATAACTTGAAGTTCTGTTTTGTGGTTTCTTTGAGATTTTTAAAAAATGATGTGATCTTTGTCTTTTTCATAAATAAATTAGATTTTTCAAAAACTATAATTTTCATTTTACCTCCTTTCACTGAAATACTTAAACCCTCTTAAAAAAGAAGTTTCTTTTCATTTGCTAAATTATTTATTTTTATACTCTCTTTTCTTCCCTCCTTCATTACAATCTCTGAACTCTCTTAAACTCTTTTATTCCCTGTAATTATGCTTTACTTTCTTATTAAGTCTTTGTTTTTTTTTTAATTTGGATCAAAACCTTATGCTTAAAGTGGATTTCACTGCATATCAAAAGCCTCATACAGCAAAACAAATAAAAATAAGCATACTGTTCACCATTTATAGTTCTGATGGAAGGGAAAATGTCAGAGGAAATGGAAACCATGAAACCAGCACACTTGCAGGCTGAAATTCGTGTAATGACTGTGTCAGGTCTCTCGTTTCGTTTATGAGTTTAAAGCACATTTTAGTCCCACACAATACTAGTAGAAGCTACAAACAAAGTATAGATGTGCTGAAAATAAATGCATGATAGTTACGTCTAATGCACTTGTGTATGTTCGCTAGTGTTCTTTATCCTCCAATGGTCTCAAACCCAGGTCATGATTTTATTAGAGCAGTTATGGGTTTTACAGTGGACTAGCTGAGTTAATCCTTACATGCTAACTATGACTTACATGGAATGTATTTGGATAATCAACATAAAGTGTTTACAATGTTTGAAAGACTAGTCAGATTGACTTTGCTTTATGAAATGATGGCATTTAAGTCAATGTAAAAATGAATTAAATTTGCTGATATATATATACATATATATTAATAACATTGGCTGAACATTTATTGAGATTTTATTATATGGTTGAAAATTAGTTTCTTCAATTGCTGCAGTCCTTTTACTGTTATCTGAGAAGACAGCTCAGTCAAACTTAAAATGGAGACTTGCCTTTTAAATGACTGCTTTTAAGAATGGTTGTATCACTTCTTGGCCTTTTGGCTAAGATCATGTGTGAAGAATAGATGTGTTTTGTTTTTATACTCAACAGCTAGTTTTAAAGTTATTCCTTCATGTTTGGGAACACATGTAAGAATTAAAGATTTTAAAATTTAAAAAAAATTAAAAAAAAAATAAAATAAAGTTATTCCTTAAATTAAAAAGAACAAAAAGCTGCATGAAATTATAGAATTTTCAGCCAAGATTCTCATACTCTTGGCAATATAAATTACAAAAGTGCCTATAAATTACAAGTGTGCCTACGAAAATCGATCACTGGATGTTACACAGCATCTTTCTATAGGTAATAAGGAGTTTACTGACACAAAAGGAATGATTTTTAATGAGATACTGTGAATTAAAAATCAAATAGCAAAACATGAAACTTCCAAAGAAAATGGATTTATTAGGGCAAAAGAGCCCTTAAGTCCTGTTAGAGACATTATTAATAAATTGCCTTTTAACCTTCCAGGTCAATCAAAGAAGCTGAGCTCATCAATACCTTTTGGCCGAGTGATTGCTCTGCCATCACCACCACACAAAAACATTTTATTAAACATTAGTGTTACTTTAAATTGCAAATATTTGGAAAGTAAATAGCCAATTGTTTTTAAGGTAACATATAAATTAAGGTCTATTCAAATTTTGCAGTATTTTCTAGCTATTAAATATATGTGTGAAAGATATGCATATTTTAACATTTATTGGAGTATAGTTTCTTTACAATGCTATGTTAATTTCTATTGTCCAGAAAATTGAATCAGCTACAGGTACAAATGTAGTCCTTTTTTTTTTTTTTTTTCTTCCCACTTAGGTCACTGCAGAGATCTAAGAAAGGTTCCTTGATATCCCAGAAACTATTTTAAATCGTGCTGTATCAATAAGTAAAGAAAAAACACACTAATTACAAATTCTGACTGAGTCTGCTGCTGCTAAGTCACTTTAGTTGTGTCTGACTCTGTGCGACCCCATAGACGGCAGCCCATCAGGCTCCCCTGTCCCTGGGATTCTCCAGGCAAGAACACTGGAGTGGGTTGCCATTTCCTTCTCCAATGCAGGAAAGTGAAAAGTGAAAGGGAAGTCGCTCAGTTGTGTCCGACTCTTTGCGACCCCATCGACTGCAGCCTACCAGGCTTTTCCATCCATGGGATTTTCCAGGCAAGAGTACTGGAGTGGGGTGCCATTGCCTTCTCCATGACTGAGTCTAGAAAACCTATAAAAAATAAAATATTTGCCTTGGTTAACTTTCCTTAAAAGTATGAGTAATTTTATTTTTTACTACTTTTTAATTGGTCTATACTAATGTTTAATGAGCTTCCTTGGTGGTTCAGACTGTAAAGAATCTGTCTGCAATGCAGGAGACATGGGTTCGATCTCTGGGTCAGGAAGATCCCCTGGAGAAGGGAGCAGCTACTATTCTAGTATTCTTGCCTGGAGAGTTCCATGAACAGAGGAGGGTGGTGGGCTACGGTCCATCGAATCACAAAGAGTTGGATGTGCCTGGGTGACCTACCCTTTTTACTTTCTCTCCCCTCACCTCTATTGAATCTCTGGCAACCACTAGATTTGTTTACTGTCTCTAATCTTTTCTAGAATGACATGCACATGTATTCATTCACTGGGTAAAATTTTCAGACTGGATTATTTCACTTAGTTATACATATTTAAAATTCACCCATATGTTAACATGACTTGATGTGTTAGTTGCTCAGTCATCTCTGACTTTTTGCAACCCCATGGACTCCTCTGCAACCCCACCAGGCTCCTCTGTCCATGGAATTCTCCAGACAAGAATATTGGAGTGTGTTGCTAGTCCCTTTTCCAGGGGATCTTCCTGACCTAGGAATAAAACTGGGGTCTCCTGCATGACTTGATAGTTCTTTTCTTTTTATCACTGAATAGCATTTCTTCATATGGATGTGCTATAGTTTGTTTATACCTTTGCTTATTGAATGACCTCTTGATTGCTGAAACTTTTGATGATAATGACAAAGCTGCTATAAATATATCTTTGCAAGAAACAGCCAAAATGTCTTACAAAGTTAAAGTGCCATCTACAATTCCACCAGAAAGGAATGAGAGTTTCAGTTTCTCAGCCTCCAAACCAGGAACTGGCACTGTCAGGGTTTTGTTGGGTATTTTTTTGGAGGGTCAGGAGACCCAAGACCTCTGCCTCCAAAAGTCATCACATTGGGGATTAATTTTCATCAAATGAATTTTGTGGGGACACAGATATTCAGCCTATAGCAGTATATTTATACCATCTACATTAAAAGTAATTATTGATATATTTGGATTAATATCCAGCACGTGTCAGTGGTTTTATTTCCTGCATTTGTCCTATATTTCATTTCTGCTCTTTTTCTGCTTTTTCTGTTTTTGGTTAAGCATTACATATTATTCCATTTTATTGCTTCACTTAGCATTTATATTCTTTTAAAAATTATTTTAACAGTTGCTATAAGATTTACTCTATACATTTTAAAGTAAATAAACTCCATCTGCAAATGGCGCTACATATACCACTTCATTTGTGATGCGTGGGTTTTATAAAAGAATTCTTAATCCCTCCATCTCACCACTGTCACTTTGCCACATTCGCTTCACTTACCATAAAGCTATAAATAACTGAGTTAATAATATTATTGCTTCAAATATCCATCAGATCAGTTACAATTTCAGTCCAACAAGGCAGAACTCTTTATTATTTCTCTCTAAACTCTCTTGTTTCCTTTCTCAACATTTAGTAAGATGATATTTCCATGTAGTTGCAGCAGCTCTTTATCAATAGGCATTCCCAGTGAAATCTGCGTATTTGTGAATCACGGACTTCTATTATCATCTGAAAAAGAATTCTTCATTGGACATTCAACTGCATCTCTTGATGTTGTTTGTAGTTGGTTCAGACACTTCAATATTGTTATTTGGTAGTTTGTACACCATTGATACACAGCTGAAAGAGAGGATACTTGTCTCTTCTTGCAAATATATTGTACTAAAAACTATAAAGGAGGTTCACAGTGTGTTATTTTAGTTTTGGAGTGAGACCTAAATAACAGCACTTGTTTTCCCTGCTTAAAATTGGACCCATGTGACAAATTAGACTTATGTGAAAAGATGCTCACCATCACTAATCAGTAGGGAAATGCAAATCAAAACCACAAGACACCAACTCACATTTGTCGGAATGACAATCATCAAAAAAGACAAGGAACAAGTGTGATTTCCATGCTTAACCTCCTGTAGGTATAAATAATACTGCATTTACAGAAAGAAAACTTTGATTCATAACCCAACCTACATAACACAAAGAGTAAGCTTCTCTGGAATCCAATCCTAACTATTCCAGGAATTCTCTACTCACTATTTAATATGTGCTCATAAACATAAGTTTACTGTGAATGCAAGTTTTTAGTTTGTGACCAGTCATTGCAGGTTTTTTTTGTTTGTTTGTTTTTAACCAAGAATCTATTGCTGCTCTGCCTGGCCTCTACTGCTGTCCCATGTGGCATTAGTACCTAGTTGAGGACTAGTTGCCGTTTCATTTCCTTCCAGATACGACAAATTTTGCTAAGGATCATCATCTGTTGGGTATCATCATCAACATGCATCAATGTTTCATAGCAACAGCAGCAGTCAGGATAAAGTCAGGACAGGCTAGGCTGTGGTGCAACAATAAACATCCTCAAAGTTCCAGTGGCTTAATAATGAGATCTATTTCTCACTCATGTCATCAGCTGATATAGAATTTGGGACTGTACCTCCCTGTCATCTCAAGATGCTGCCTACCTTCAAAATATAGCCTCATTGGTTGCCACACAGAGGAAGAGAATAAGCGTGGTCATCCATGGGATTAAATGACTAATTCTGAACTTATCTTAGCCCAGAATATGCTACAGCCAGTTCACCCTGGTTTGAAAGATTAAATTTGTGCATCTTTTCCCAACTCCAAGTTTACTTGGATGCCATGTTGATAGCTCACTATCAGCTATGGTTTATTTATACCAGGAAAATCAGCAAACATTAGAAACAAGGTCATTTGTTTGGGCAGAGTGTTTTGTTTTGTTTTTAAAGAAGCAGCTTTTATTGTAAAGTAAAATAAAGTAAAAATAAAAATTTAAAATAGAAACCATGCATATTTTTAATATTAAAAATGTCTCAAAGATATTTAAAGAATAATCAAGTTCATGGTAGATGACATCTATTAAGTAAAGCAGTCTTCTATTTATTTACTGCTTATAGGAGCCACAGAATCACAATAGTTGTATGCTTTTGCTAAGAATCAAAGTGATAGGGTTTTTTTGTTTGTTTATTTTCCTATTGACATTTTACTGTATAAAATCATACATGGCTGAAAAGAGTGTACATGAATCAGATACAATTTTTATTGACAGCTTTGAAACCTTATCACAGACTCATTACATGCCTTTAGGCTTAATTTCTGAAATAATAATTCAAGTTATCTGGATGGTATACTGAATGAACTTCATTTGCCAATATTATATTTTGGGAACAAGCAATTAAACTTGGATGCAGAAACTTACTCAGAGTTTCTAAAAGATACTGAGGGTTTTTTTTTTTTTTTAATTAGTTTCATTTGTGCAGAGGGCAACTTTTTTCTCCTGGATGTACATCACATGCTTTGGACAATTGCCAGAATAAAAATAGGAAAATAAAAACTTTATATTTTTCTACAGCTGCTCCTTTCAAATTCAGTGATGAGATATGACTGCTAACATAGTTCATAAGATGTGTTTACTTCAAAATTTTGTGCATTGGTGAAGAATTATATGCATGAGTTATTAATTCTTTTACATTAGTTTCATTTATGAAGTGCTTCTGGCCAAACCTAGAATTTGCTTGACAAAAACTATTCCAGGTTTCCCAGGTGGCCCTAGTGGTGAAGAATCCACCTGTCCAATGCAGGAGACATAAAAGATGTGGGTTTGATCCCTGGATGAGGAAGATCCCCTGGGGAAGGGAATGGCAACCCACTTGAGTATTCTTGCCTGGAGAATCCCATGGACAGAGGAGCCTGGCAGGCTACAATCCACGTGGTCCCAAAGAATTGGACATTACTGCAGACTTAGCATGCAGCCAAAGTGTGCACTCACAGCAGAAGCACTTTTTAGGTAGTGAACAATGGGTTCTGTCTGGGAAGGACAGCAAAGAACACAACAAACTCAGTGCCTCATGGAGCTTACATTCTATAAGTGTGGTATGAAAGTGAGAAACTCCTGGGAGGCAACTTGGCCCTGCAGGTTTGTGTTGAACTTGACAGGCCTACATTCTATAAAAATGAAAAGAATAGATCAATTCAAGAGCCACTTAGGAGCCACATGAGGACTAGAACCCAGGTTTACCTGATCGCTGTGCTGATCTAATAAGACAAGCACAGATTAACTGGAGCATGTCATTATATCCACTTTAACTAGATTTTGCATTTTCAGATAGTTGATTTATGGTTTAGTAAAATGGTTTTGGATGTATGAAGTAAAAGTGTTAATCATTCAATCATGACCAACTTTTTGCGATGCCGTGGACTATAGCCCCCACCGGGCTCCTCTGTCCATGGAATTCTCTGGACATAAATACTGAAGTGGGTTGCCATTCCCTTCTCAAGGGATCTTTCCAACCCAGAGATCAAACCCATATTTCCTGCATTGCAGGCAAATTCTTTACCCTCTGAGCCACCAGGGAAGCCCATATGGGTCAGTGCAATTCCTTACAGTGCTTAAGTTAATGGAGAGCCTCTAAAAACATAAAGTGAAAACCTTCAATAACCCTGTTTCTCTCAAGGCAAAAGCCAAAATCCTTAAAATGCCCTCTAGAGTCCTGTGTAATCTGCCCTTCTCTCTTCCTTTTATTTTTCTACCTGCATCTCCTTTTAGTCTCTCCTTATTCTAATCCAGTGGAGCTGTCCCTGCTTTCCTTAGACTTATCAGTCACACTCCCACCTTAATGCCTTTGCATTGATGATTCCCTTCTGGGGAGAACTCTTCTCAGAGATTCCCAGGGCCTGCTTCCACACAACTTCTAGGAATTTTTCTCAGATATCAGCTCACTGACCTATCTAAAACTCCATCTCATCCTCTCCCCCTCACAATGCCTGATCCTGCTTCCCCTGCATGTCTTTTCTTTTTTTCATACTAAGCATAAGGGCAGGATGACCCACTCCAGCATTCTTGCCTGGAGAATCTCATGGACAGAGTGCCTAGAGGACTACCATCCGTAGGGTTGCAAAGAGTGCATGACTGAAGCGACTTAGCACACACAGAACCACCTAAGCTATTATGTAATTTAGTTTTTATTTTATGATCTCTATTTTCTATTGTCTTTTTCCCCAGTTGCAATGTAAGTTCCTCAAGGATGATGTCTTTTTCTGTTCTGCTCAGGTGATGTATCCCAAGCACCTAGAAAAGTATTTTGGAGTGTAGTAGACACTTAGTTAATATGTGTAGAAGAAATGGGTGTTGACACTATGTTTATTATATAATGACCATGTGCTATTAATAGAACAGTGTTCCTTAACCTTTTGGCACCAGGGATAAGTTTCATGGAAGACAATTTTCCCACAAATTAGAGACAGTGAGGGGGAGTGGGAGCGGGGGGAGGGGGGTGTAGTTTCAGGGTGATTCAATGCACTTCATTTATTGTGCACTTTATTTCTAGTCTAATGAATCCACTGATTTGACAGGAGTACTGGTCCAGGGACTCCTGTTATAGAATAAAGGAGTCTATCATGTATGGAACATGGCTCTGTTCTCACCCAGTCCCATCTAGGAGACTGTCTTTTCACATAAGACTGAAACTTTTCATATAATACATTCACACACACATTTGTGTATACATATATCTAACTTTGAAGACATTAATGAATATATTAAAATTCTAAAGGCTTTATGAAAAGATGGAAGAGGAAATTACTTTAAAGCACTTCCTATCAGTTCAGTTTACTTGCTCAGTTGTGTCTGACTCTTTGTGACCCCATGGACTGCAGCATGCAAGGTCGTCCTGTCCATCATCAATTCCTGGAGTCCACCCAAACTCGCAATCACTGAATCAGTGATGCCATCTAACCATCTCATCCTCTGTCATCCCCTTCTCCTCCTGCCTTCAATCTTTCCCAGAATCAGGGACTTTTCAAATGAGTCAGCTCTTCCCATCAGGTGGCCAAAGTATTGGAGTTTCAGCTTCAACATCAGTCCTTCCAATGAACACCCAGGACTGATTTCCTTTAGGATAGACTGGTTGGATCTCCTTGCAGTCCAAGGGACTCTCAAGAGTCTTCTCCAACGCCACAGTTCAAGAGCATCAGTTCTTCAGCACACTCAGCTTTCTTTATAGTCCAACTCTCACATCCATACATGACTACTGGAAAAACCATAGCTTTGACTAGATGGACCTTTGTCAGCAAAGAAAGGTCTTTGATTTTTAATATGCTGTCTAGGTTGGTCAGAGCTTTTCTTCCAAGGAGCAAGTGTCTTTTAATTTCATGGCTGCAATCACCATCTGCAGTGATTTTGGAGCCCAAGAAAATAAAGTCTGTCAAGTGGGCCTTAAGAAGCATCTCTAGGAACAGAGCTAGTGGAGGTGATGGAATTCAAGTGGAGCTATTTCAAATCCTAGAAGATGATGCTGTGAAAGTGCTGCACTCAATATGCCAGTAAATTTGGAAAACTCAGCAGTGGCCACAGGACTGGAAAAGGTCAATTTCATTCCAATCCTAAAGAAAGGCAATGCCAAAGAATGTTCAAACTATCACACAATTGCACTCATCGCACACACTAGTAAAGAAATGCTCAAAATTCTCAAAGCCAGGCTTCAACAATACATCAACCGTGAACTTCCAGATGTTCATGCTGGATAGATTTAGAAAAGGCAGAGGTACCAGAGATCAGTTTGTCAACATCCATTGGATTACTGAAAAAAAGCACTTCCTATAAATGCCCTTAAATATAAATATATATATATATATTTTTGCTTTCTCAAGTGCTCGTTTCTTATGACAGCTGCCATATTTATGCTTTCTCCCAGGTTCTTTCAACCATCTTCTCAGGTGACCTCTTTTCAGTATTCTGTGATTAAGTCCCACCAAAAAGTCCTGCTAGGAATTCTTCCATTGTATATATCTACCTTTCATCAAATTTGGCAAAACAAAAAGCATTGCTAAAAGTCCTCCCTCTTCGGCAGTGATTATTGGAGTTTGCAGTGGAGAAAGGGTATTATCTTGTTGTTTTATATGAATACGTCTTCTCCTCAGTCTTCAATAATTAAAGGATACTGCTTGAAAGCAAAGATAGAACAAATTTATTTTATGAGATAAGTGGTTTCCAATCCATAAAAATGAACCTGACCAATATTTTTGTTTTTCCTTCAAAAGATAAGAGAGTAATACTCGGACAATACAAGAAAAGCAAGTCAAACTGAGTCTATGATATCATACTGCTATAGTCTGATAGTCTATGATACAGTCCTGGACTGTACTCAGCACCCTAAGAAAAAAGTAGCAAAGGAAGATTTACTCCAAAATCAAAATGAGACCAAGAAATAAAAATTTAGAAACTTTCAGATGAAACAAATTATAAATAAAATTCATAGAGATGGTATTAGTCAACAGGAAATAGATAGTTAAATTGAGTGCAAAAATAATAATTCATTAGGCAGTAGTCCATAGAAATAAAGTTGAAGGGGCAAATTTAACTGTCTCAGCTCATTGTGGGAAAAAATTCAAAATATTACATTTTAACCTCACAGTGTTTGGTTGCTAAATCTGGCAGTCATTCAAACCTTCATACTCCCTATGCTTTCTTTCGGTGCAAATTCAGGTATGGAGGTCATCAGAAGGGTATCTCATGCCCACAGCTGGCTTTGTTGATTTCCTGCATTCCTAGGGACTTAACTATAGAACTACATGGAACTAAGAAACAATAACTCTGAGGTTACTTTTAAAGGATTATCAACCTGCAAGAAGGCCATCAATCATATATTTGATTTGCACTATACACACATGCATAGGTTAAAGCATCTGCCTGCAATGCAGGAGACCTGGGTCTGATCCCTAGGTCAGGAAGATCCCCCTGGAGAAGGAAATGGCAACCCACTCCAGCATTCTTGCCTGGAGAATCCCATGGATGGAGGAACCTGGTGGACTACAGTCCACGGGGTCACAAAGAGTTGGACATGACTGAGTGACTTCACTTTCACTTTCATGTACATCTATGTATGTGTATATATATATATAAAGTAAATTATTTATATATTATTACTCAGAGTAATGGGATTAAAACTATTGATGATGGAGAAACTAACATGTGTGCTCAGTAGTTTCCAACTCTGTGACTCTCTGGACTATAAGCCTCCAGGCCCTTCTGCCCATGGCATTTTTTAGGCAATAATACTAGAGTGGGATGCCATTTCCTCTTCCAGGGGATCTTCCCGACCCAGGGATTGAACCCACATCTGCTGTGACTCCTATACTGCAGGTGGATATTTTACCCACTCAGCCATCAGGGAAACCTGAAGAAACTAAAAGAAGTCTCCAAGCTGTCATTCCTCTTTCATCTTTTATCTTTCTCATACATGATATTTGTAATGAGATTTCACTGAAAACCTGTTTCATTATTTTCATCATTTCTATAATATTGTGTTGGCATCTCCAAAGAAATATTTAAAATGAATAGGAAACAGATGAATATTTGTGATAATTTCTCTACAATTATTTCTTTGCTTTCAGCTAAGAGAAAGCATTCTTCTTTTCTTTGGGAATTGTGACTATTGATTGATATGCTACTATTTTTGTCTCTATTTCTTTACCTTGTCATCAAAAGCTTGCAAGTGATATAAGTAAATACTAATTATTTTCTAGTTCAAAGACTTAAAATATGGAATTGTTTTCATGAAACTTGTATTCCAATAGAGGTGACAACTTTCACAATGAAATCATGTATAGCTATAAATTAAAAATGATTTCTTTGAGAAAGAACAGTATTCTGTTCTTCGGGAAGATTTCATCAAAAAAATTGATGATTGATAAGGGAAGTATAAACTGCTTGGAAATTATTGAGGCGAAAACTTGAGATTTGCCAAAGATTCAGTAGCACTGCTAAGATTAAATGCTTCTCTCACTAGCATTATGTAATTTTGCACACTTTGATTAGCTGCTAACAACTGCATTTTGTTTTTTTGCAGCCTCACAGATTGTTGCTCAAGAATGTAAGGATTTCTATCCCCTATCCTTCTGCATTTTATCAAATTCTTGGTACTAGATCTAGAAGACAAGTGCATTTAGAGTAGAAAAAATGAGGAGTAGGTGTGGGTGATATGGGAATGGAGAGGAAAGCAGGTGAGACAATGTAGAAACTTGTTTAGCATGTAAAGAGCTTTGGTTTTCATTGTAAGAGCATTCAACAGCCATTTTGCAAATATATTTTGTCAATCTATAATAAGCCATTGTTTGGATATTTGCAAATATGTGTTAGCAAAGACAATAAATAAGTAAATGATGTTAGATGTTTGAAGGTGAAAATTACATAATGTGGAAGGAGGATAGAGTCAGAAGTAAGTAGAGCTGAGGAAACTGAGCAATGACATGCTCTACTTTGCCTTGTATGGATGCATTTCTCACGGCAAGATGAAAAATGAACTGAAAAGGAGGCTTTTGCAATAGTTCAGGCCAGAGGTAATGGCTTGGCCCACTAGTGATGATGGAGATAATGGAAAGTGAACAGATTTAAGAGACATGTTGTGGTTCAGTAGCTAAGTCATTTCTGATTCTTTGAGACCCCATGGACTGCAACATGCCAGACTCCTCTATCCTCCACTATTGCCTGGAGTTTGCTCAAATTCATGTTAGTTGGTGATGCTACCTAATCATCTAATCCTCTGTTGCCCCCTTCTCCTCTTACCTTCAATCTTTCCCAGCATCAGGATCTTTTCCAATGAGTGAGCTCACCATATTAGGTTGCCAAAGTATTGGAGCTTCAACTTTAACATCAGTGCTACCAAAGAATATTCAGGATTGATTTCTTTTAGGACTGACTATTTAGATCTCTTAGTAGTCCAAGAGACTCTCAAGAGTCTTCTCCAGCACCACAGTTTGAAAGCATCATCTCTTCAGTACTCAGCCTTCTTTATTATCCAACTCTCACATCAGAACATGACTACTGGGAAAACCATAGCCTTGACTATAGGAACCTTTGTTGGCAAAGTGATGTCTCTACTTTTTAATATGCTGTCTAGCTTTGTCATATCTTTTCTTCCAAGGAGCAGGTGTCTTTCAATTTCATGGCTGCAGTCACCATGCACAGTGATTTTGGAGCCCAAGAAGATAAAATCTGTCACTGCTTCTGCTTTTTCCCCTTCTATTTGCCTTGAAGAGATGGGACCGGATGCCATGATCTTAGTTTTTTAAATGTTGAGTTTCAACTCAGTTTTTTAATCTCCCTATTCACCCTCACAAAAGGTAAAATTGACAGGCCTTTGTGATACATTTGCTATTAAAGATGATATAAGAAAGAAATATCAAGCGTGTTTCCTTTGCAGAATTGATCAATCACAGACTATTTTTGAGATAGGAAACACTGTGGAAGGTTAAATTGGTTCTTATTTTCCAGCTGGTAGTAATCAGGAAAACCTTGAATCAATTCTTTAGTAATTCACCATGACTTATGACATGGCCTGACCTGAATTATTCTACATATATTCTTTTTCTTTCATCTTTCTATACATCTGTTGGCTGTTTGTAAGCAATTTTGTATTTTAAAAGTGGTTCTGATTAAACTAAAGTTAGTAATAAATTAACATGATAGAAGGAAAAAGTTGGGAAACTGTTGCTACCTAATTTCAAGACTTATTATAAACCTAACAGTAATCAAGACAGTGTGGTATTGGCGAACAAACAGACAAGGAGATCAACAGAACAGAATGAAGATTCCAGAAACAGACACCCATAAATACAGTCAACTGACAAAGAGCAATTACAACATAATGGAGTAAAGATAGTCTCTTCAATAAATGGTACTGGAACAACTGGACATCCGTGTACCCAAAAAAAGAGAAGAATCCAGACATAAATATTACATCCTTTTAAGAAAGATTAACTCAAAATGAGTCAGAAGCCTAAGTGCACAAAACTATAAAATTCTCATAGAATATAACACAGGAAAAAATTTAGATGACCTTTAAAATACAACTTTAAAATTTTAGGTTGAAGCAATGACCTTAACAGACACATCACCAGAGAGCATCTACAGATGAAAGCTAAGCATATTAAAAAATGTTTCATATAGTTTTATCAAAGAAATGCAAATGAAAACAGTAATTAGATACCTAAATTCTTATTAAAATGACCAAAATCTGGAACACTGACATTAACAATGAGAGAAGGTGTGTGGAGCAACAGGAATTCTCCTACACTGTTATTGAGCTAATAAACTGGCACAGATAATTTAGAGGACAGTTTGATGGCTTGTTACAAAACTAAGCAAACCCTTACCATTACAATCTAGCAATTATGCTTCTTGGTATTTTCCCAAAGGAGTTGGAAACTTATGTCAAAACAAAAGTTTGCACAAGATGTCTACAGAAGTTTTATTAACAATTTCCAAACCTTGGAGGAAACCAAGATGTCTTCTGGTAGGTGAATTTGTGATTGTTGTTCAATTGCTCAGTCGTGTCCAACTCTTTGAGGCCCCATGGACTGCAGCAAGCCAGGCTTTCCTGTCCTTCACCATCTTCAAGAGTTTATTCAAACTCATGTCCATTTGGTCAGTGATGCCATCCGATCATCTTATCCTCTGTTGTCCCCTTCTCCTCCTGCCTTAGATCTTTCCCAGCATCAGGGTTTTTTCCAGTGAGTCAGCTCTTTGCATCAGGTGGCTGAAGTACTGGAGTTTCAACTTCAGCATCAGTCCTTCCAATGAATATTCAGGATTGATTTCCTTTAGGATTGACTGGTTTGATCCCCTTGCTGTCCAAGGACTCTCAAGAAATTTTCCAACACCACAGTTCAAAAGCATCAATTCTTCGGTGCTCAGTCTTATTTATGGTCCAACTCTCACATCAACCCATGCCACTACTCTTGCCTGGAAAATGCCGTGGACGGAAGAGCCTGGTGGGCTACAGACCATGGTATTGCAATGAGTGGGACATGACTGAGCGACTTCACTCACTCACTCACTCTCACATCCATTCGTGACTACTGGAAAAACCATAGCTTTGTTGTCAAAGGTGAATAAGTAAACAGGTAGTGGATGAATAAGTAGATAAAATGTGGTATATCCCAACAATGCAATTATTCAGCACAAAATTAAATAAGCTGTCAGGCTGTATAAAGACTTGGAGGAACCTTATGTACATAATTACTAAGTGAAAGAAGCCAAGCAGAAAAGTCTACATCCTCTTATTTTAACTATATGACATTCTGGAAAAGACCAGACAATGGAGAAAATAAAAAGATCAGTGATTCCTATTGGGGTGAGGAGTGGGGAATGAATAGGCAGAGCACAGAGATCTTTCAGGTCAGTGAAAATACTCTGGGTGATATTATGTTATTATAATGTCATTATACATTTGTCCAAACCCATAGAATGCAAAAATTTGTGAGCGAAATCTAAGGTATAAACTCTGGACTTTGGGTAATTAAGATATGTCATTGTAAATTTTTCCTCGATTAAAACAAAAAAGAAAAAGAAAATGCACCATTCTAGTCATTATGTTGATAATGGAAGAGGCTATGTACTGTGAGGTCAGAGAGTCTATGGGAAATCTCTGTTACTTTCCTCTCAATTTTGTTGTAAACCTAAAACTTCCCTGCAAAAAAGATTTTAAAAAGTTAATGGGACACAAGTCTGTTCATTTAATCTCATAAAGTAGCACAAAATCATTATTTGCGTTTATGGAAGCTTACCGGAGAAGGCAATGGCACCTCACTCCAGTACTCTTGCCTGGAAAATCCCATGGATGGAGGAGCCTGGTAGGCTGCAGTCCATGGGGTCGCTAAGAGTCAGACACGACTGAGCACGACTTTCACTTTTCATTTTCATGCATTGGAGAAGGAAATGACAACCCACTCCAGAGTTCTTGCTTAGAGAGTCCAGGGATGGGGGAGCCTGGTGGACTTCCCTCTCTGGGGTCGCACAGAGTTGGACACAACTGAAGTGACTTAGCAGCAGCAGCATGGAAGCTTACAACTGAAGTGGGTATATTCTCTTTCCATCCGTCATGAATTGTAGTTGTAGAGTACATATCAGATGATTAGCTCTTGATTACAGTGTAAGTGCTTGACAAAAGCTATCGATTGTTGATCCATCCATGTCAAATATACCATCTGGAATAAACATATTGCTAGCTACACAACTAGAAAATGAGCCAGAACATTTTACACTTAAGATTCCTTTTTTTTATGATAGCTCTGATTGACTTAGATAAGTAACCATTTGCAGTCAAATTCTGGCTTTTACATTCCTGTACTTTACCACCAGCTCTTATGCTTTATTTCTTTAATTTCTTTTAAAAAATATCTATTTATTTGGATGCCTCAGGTCTTAGTTGCAGCTTGAGTGATCTTTAGATCACATGGGATCTTTCATTAAGGCACCTGTGTGTGGGCTGAGTTGCCGCATGGCATGTGGCATCTTAGTTCCCTGAACAGGGATGGAACCCATGTTCCCTGCATTGCAAGACTGATTTGAAAGTCCCCTTGCCTTTATGTTTTAAATTCACCAATAAAAAGTGAACCTGCAAAATCCTGAGTACTCTACCTTTGACGTCAATAAAAAGAACCCTATGTCTTCTCTCTCTCTCTTTCTATCCCCAGCCTCTCTGTTTTAACCCAAAGTGTGACTTTTACCCTCTAGAACTTGTGAGTAATAAACCTGTTTCCAAAATTCCTTGGTGGTTTTTGCTAAGCTGCATCTTGCAATCATAATAACCCCGAAGGCCAATCCAGTCACAACACCGGCTCCAGGGTTCCCACAAATAGTCCTGGCCTCACTGAATGCCCACAGGCATTTCCAGCCAATGACATCACTATCAAACAGGCTGAGACAGACACAAACAAGTACTCATTCAATACATTTTATTGAGCATCTGAAATATGTATGTCACGTTACATCCTATTGGTTCATTCTTATAGAAAATCAAACTTATTTTCAGGCCTCTGTATTTACTTATCCTTGAATTTTGGGAATTGCCAAAAGCGTCAGAGAATGGTTTTCACATGTAACTTTTGATGCTGCTTTTCACATCTATCTCTTATTCCCAGCTGTTGCTTGTGTAGACCTTCTGGAAATTGTCCACTATCAGTAGGGTTTTCACAATGAAATGGTCACACTCTCACTCATAACTTGTTAATTCTATCACAGGAAAACTTTGCTCTGGACATGGCAAGACATATTTTATTCAGACTACTGCAGTAGGAGAGAGAGACTTCAGTATAAACTGAACTTGAAACAAATGTCAGGAGGCTTTTCAAGAACTGAGGTATGTTAAAGAAAAAACACCGAAGAAAAACACTGAAGCATGCTGGAAAGGAGGGTTTGGACAATGTGATTAGGCCATCTGCATTTGCTAACTGACACTTACTCAAAGAGGAGAAACAACCATTTTATCTATGACAGGAAGTAGTTTTGCAGAGTTCATCAAAGTTAGACTCTTACATTCCTATAGGATCTAAGCAATTAGGAAGTTAAGCTCTAGATGCTTGCATTTCAAAGAGAGGACTCCCAGATCATTGAGGAAAGTAGGAGAATAGTAGGAGATTTACATCTCAAAGGGGCAAAGAAAGGATTTTAATCATAAATTTTCAAAAGTAAATGCTTTAAGAAAGGGAAGTTAGCAATGTATAGTTAAATTTTGGCCGGAACAAAGAGTCAATTCTTCCTGCAGTGTTGAGCTCTCTTGAGCAGTTCATTTTTAAGAGAATGGGGTCATCCTAGGGACATTATCTTGGATTAAAGAAACTAGGCTGCCACCCCTTCTCAATGTAGAGGGTTGAACAGAATCATTTGCACCAGGAGTTCTGCAGTTTTCAACTGTAATATTGTAATTTATATGAATATATATGTTTGGTCATTTAAATTCCATAATACCCAAAAAAGAGCATGGGAACATCTTCTGTTATAATAATTGGTCTCTTGTCCTCAGTTCCTGAAATCACTTCAGAGCCATAAAAGTGAAATGGGTGTGCTGTTATTCATAACAACCATCACAGCTGAGTTTATATGAATGAGGTGACTTTTGGAAAGCCACTAAGGCTGGGGGCTGGAGGCCAGGGCAACCAATCAAGAATAGAGTGGTGGAACTTTTAGTTTCATCCCCTGATTTCTGAGGAGGAAAGAGAGTCTAGATATTGAATCTTATACCTGTGACCAGTTATTTAGTCTATCATGTCTGTGTGATGAAGTCTTCATAAAAACACAGAAGGAGGGAGTTCAGAGAGAATTGAGGGAACCAGAACACTTCAGTGTGCCCTATGCTGGGTCCACACTCCACAGGGACAGAAGTTCCTTTGTTGGCTATCTCACCCTGTGTGTCTCTTCCTCTACCTGTGGATTTGTATCATATACTCCCCTTTAGAATACACTGGTAATCTTGGGAGTATGCCTTCTGTGAGCCTCTCTAGCAAGCTAATCAAACCCAAGGAAGTGGTCATGGAAACCTCCATGTATAGCCAGCTGATAAAAAACACAGTGTTGTGCACAGAAAAGAAACACTAGCATTGTGCTGCTGTCTGAAGTGGAGGGTAGTCTTGTGGGTTGTCTTGTGGGACTGAGCCTTTAATTTGTGAAATCTGATGCTGGGCTTGAAGTAGATGGTGTTAGAACTGAGTTGAATACACACAGCTGGCATCTGGAGAATTGTTTTTTTTGTGTGGAGAACCTCCTCCCTTGCACCACACACACACACACACACACACACACACATACATTTTGTAATTTGGTGATTAAAATATTTTTATCATTCAATTCCTATCACTTAAAATTGCAAGCAACCATCATGTTGGTGACTCATATTCAACCCAACACTTGGTGCAGTGAGGAATCTTCAATCTCAGACATTATTTGAGCCATTCATTATCTGCTTATATAATCTGTAATGCCTGTTGTATCTTTCTGTTATAGGTTGTATTTTAAAAGCATCATTTGGGTTTCTATGGGCATGTATGTAGTTGAGAATGAACTCAAGTAAGATTCTTAATATATGTAGCTTCAAACCACTGTTTTCTACCTGCCTGTAAGACTTCTTCATACATCTTTATTTCCAGACTCTCCCTCATGTTTCCTTAGGAAATTCCTCATTTCCCCCCTGCCCCATTCCATGCTGTCTCCTATTGGATTCACTCCCTTATTTCCATCTGAGAAGACAATCTATTTCAGAAGAATAGGATTCATACCTCTCATAGGCTAAAATGCTTTGTTAAAAAAAAAAAATCAGTGAATGAATTGATTCATTGAAATTGAATTAATTGATTCATTGAAAATCAATGCATCTATTGATATCTTAGGAAGGAGATATTATATGATTATATTCTTCATATAACATTTTATCTGAATCACATCAACTCAACCAGCATTTCCACCAGTATTTATTCCTACACTTGTTGGAATTTTTATTCTAGCTCAAGGTAAATATTTCTTAAAAATGATGATGATTTTTGTGAGTGAATTTTGAAATGTTTCTATTTGACTTTTTAATTGAATGAATCATACATAGCTGGACTTAGCATTATGCTAAGTGAAATAAGTCAGACAGAGAACAAAAAGACTCTATGTTTTTTATATTAAAATAAATATATAGAGGAGTCTAAAAAATATTTTTAAAAATTCTATTTTAAAAAATAGAAACAGCTTTATCGACATAGGGAGCAAACTAATGATTACCAGTGAGGAGAAGGAAGAGGGAAGGGGCAAGATAGGGGAATGAGAGTAAGAGGCACAAACCACTAAGTATAAAATAAAGAAACAACCAGGATATATTGTAAAGCACAGGGGAATATAGCCATTATTCTGTAATAATGTTAAATGGAGTATGATCTATAAAAATTTCAAAATGTAATTCAAAAATATTGAATCACTATGTTGTACTATGTAAAAGCAACTATACATTGTAAAATAATTATGTATATTTTTAAATTATGTAATTTTATATTATGCAAATTTATATAAATTTATATTATGTGAAATCAACTGTATATTAATTAAAAATTAAACCACATTAAATTTAAAAAGTTAAAGAGCTGTAAAACATTGTAAGATTTTCAAACATAAGTGATAGTGGGATCTACTGCTAACAGAGATCATGTTGACTCTTCAGAGGTCTTTCAACTGTAGTTTTGATCGTAATACCAAATCCTGTCATATATGAAAGGGGGCACTTTGTTAACTATTTTATCACGTAATACATGATACTAGGAATAACACCAATTAAATTTTGCATGTTTATTCACTTGAATTTTAATACTATCTCTTATTTAGGTGAACCTGGTTTTAATAAATGATATTTAGCATCTGATATTCAGGGCGTTTTATTAGCAATGAAAATGTAGGTTGGTGAGTAAGCCCATTTTCTGTAATTAGAAATGTATCCTTTTATTAACTGTTTAAACTGAGCGTAATTATATATAAACAAACTTCTCTACTGTGTTTCTGCTATTAAATTCTGTACCTTTCTCATATATAACTTCTTATCATTTGTTGCTGGCAAAAAAAAGTCTTATTCTGGTTTTACTGGATAAAAATAATTTAGTGTGTATTGTTTAGAAGAATAAACTACTCAGTTTAGTTTTCTTATCCCTATGACTTAAATATTCATTTGATGATTTTCCATGTGCTCTTACAATAAAGTCTTTAAATGATGTCATCTACTTATAAATCCAACATGAGAAACCTAAAAGTTGACTCTCAGCATTTTCTTTGCTTTCTTCATTTTGTGGTTGATTCTGACCTACATAAATTCTCTCAAATGAGTCAGGTTCCTTCCAAATAGGTTAGTATTCCAAGCACTTCATATAGGCTGCACAATACTTGTTCTTTTCTCATTTCCACTGCCAATGTGCATTGTTATAAAAATGAGCCATTTTTTCTTGCCAGTAATAATGTATTTGCTATTAATGTTATATTGCAAATTTCATCACGTCCCGCAAAGAACGTGATATATTTTTATCATCACTATTGCTGTTTCTCTAAAGAGATACATGCAAAAGATCCTGTACAAGGGAAAGTTTTTAGATATCAATTGTATACACAGATAGTTATGAAAGATAGCCAGCAAAGCTTGAAACAATGTTTCAGTTTCATTCACCCACTTAGTATGTATACCAGGGTCAATCATAATGGAAAAAACAAACAAACAAACAAACAAAACTCCCCAAAACACAATCACAGTTTCTTTTTTTTTTGGTCCTCTCTGTAATGAAGGTTCCAAGTTGACACAGATGGTAACAATAAGGAGGCAAGATCTGAATGCTGCCAATTGCGTCATCCTGAAACCTTTCAACACACCTCATCTGAAACGATAACTATAATTCCTGTTCTATGTAGCACTCTCCTGCACTGCCACACATTTTTTTAAAGTATTAAGGAAATCATTCAAAGAGCATTATTGGAAAATAAGACAGGGCAAATATTCTGGTCAACGAAATAGCAAGTTTTAATACTTCCCAGCAGTTACCTAAAATCCCAGCTGAATGCAAAGACTTTAAGAGGTAAAGGGGAAAAGAAATTGATGGTCATGGGGGTGGGGGCTAATATGTTCCATCCAGTGTATATCTCCTCCATTCAGTGTTATCTCCTGCCAGTTTACATGAAATATTTCAGCATATATCAATTGACTGTAGCATTCATGAAATGTCCTGATAGTAGAAGTGAAAATCTTTTAGGAGAAACATTATAAAGCTCTGTGTAAATTATGTAACTACATATTAGACACCACAGAACGCCTAACTGGCCAAGCAAAATTTTATCCTACTTTATTTTAACTCTAACATGATAAAAAGTAATAAGTAGTATTAATCCTTTAAAATGAAATCCACAAATAAATATTTCCAATCTGTGCAATAAAGTACTTGCATAGTCTTATGAAATACTGTATCTGCACATAATTTTCTTTTTGCTATTTACTGTAAAAAAGGCTCATTTTTGTTCCCTAGAACTGAGTCATATCTACACAACTCTGAAGTTAAAGTAAAAACCTACAGCCTGCCACAATAAATGTGTATAAGCAATTAAAATATCAGAAAAATACAGAACAAAATATCATTAGTTAGTTATTCTTTTAGTCCTTCAGTAAACAAGATGCAGCTCAGATAGTAAAATAACTTCACCAAGATAGTCTCTGAGTGTTGAGGCACTCAGAGAATAACATGAGCGGGAAGCCATTATCACCTCAGTCTGAAGAGCAAAGGAAGGTCAAATTCAAACCCAGAAGAATGGGAAGCTTAATGTAGGGATGGCCTGATGGGAGCTGCAGTTGTGGATGGTACCAAACACAAATAGAAAATGCTGCTAAACATGGTAGGAAGTGGAAAACAAATACCCCAGCCTTCCCTCTTGTCCTGTGATACTCCAGCCAGTGCATCCCATTGACCAAACCCGGGAATCTGATGCCAGACAGTAAGGAAGCCAGGTGACAGAGTCCAAGGAGTTAGCTTCCAGTGCAGAAAAGAACAAAAAAGACAGAGGGCAGATTGTGCTATGCAGTAGTCTTTGTTTTCTGTTTTAGTCTTTGCTGTAATATGTATATGTTAATTCTATGTCAGTCATATGCTACATTAAATCTTTGGGCTTTTCATGTTTTTGAATATCCCCACAGTCTATTTATACTTGAAAAACATTTTAGCTGGCTATAAAATTATTGGGCTATAATCCTTTCTCTTTTGTATTTATCAGCATTGCTATTGTCTTCAGTTACAAAATATTGCTGTAGATATACTGTTGGGCTTATCTTTTTTTCTTCCTTATTTGTGTTCTCTTTTTCTGCTCTAGATGCCTGATGAATCATTTCATTACCTTACAGAAGAATAGCCTGGAATGGTTATATCTCAATGTTGAGTAAGCTGAATTAAAATTTTCTGGTATACTATATGCAGATTAATTTTTCTCAGTCTCTTTCTTTTTTCTTGTAAAATTAAGAGAGTTCAGTTCAGTTCAGTTCAGTCACTCAGTCGTGTCCGACTCTTTGTGACCCCATGAATCACAACACACCAGGCCTCCCGGTTCATCACCAACTCCCGGAATTCACTCAGACTCATGTCCATCGAGTCAGTGATGCCATCCAGCCATCTCATCCTCGGTCGTCCCCCTCTCCTCCTGCCCCCAATCCCTCCCAGCATCACAGTCTTTTCCAGTGAGTCAACTCTTCGCATGAGGTGGCCAAAGTACTGGAGTTTCAGCTTTAGCATCATTCCTTCCAAAGAAATCCCAGAGCTGATCTCTTTCAGAATGGACTGGTTGGATCTCCTTGCAGTTCAAGGGACTCTCAAGAGTCGTCTCCAACACGACAGTTCCAAAGCATCAATTTTTCTGCACTCAGCCTTCTTCACAGTCCAACTCTCACATCCATACATGACGACAGGAAAGACCATAGCCTTGACTAGATGGACCTTAGTCGGCAAAGTAATGTCTCTGCTTTTGAATATACTATCTAGGTTGGTCATAACTTTTCTTCCAAGGAGTAAGCGTCTTTTAATTTCATGGCTGCAGTCACCATCTGCCGTGATTTTGGAGCCCCCAAAATAAAGTCTGACACTGTTTCCACTGTTTCCCCATCTATTTCCCATGAAGTGATGGGACCAGATGCCATGATCTTCGTTTTCTGAATGTTGAGTTTTAAGCCAACTTTTGCACTCTCCTCTTTCACTTTCATCAAGAGGCTTTTTAGATCCTCTTCACTTTCTGCCATAAGGGTGGTGTCATCTGCATATCTGACATGATTGATATTTCTCCCAGCAATCTTGATTCCAGCTTGTGTTTCTTCCAGCCCAGCGTTTCTCATGATGTACCCTGCATAGAAGTTAAATAAGCAGGGTGACAGTATACAGCCTTGAAGTACTCCTTTTCCTATTTGGAACCAGTCTGTTGTTCCATGTCCAGTTCTAACTGTTGCTTCCTGACCTGTATATAGGTTTCTCAAGAGGCAGGTCAGGTGGTCTGGTATTCCCATCTCTTTCAGAATTTTCCACAGTTTCTTGTGATCCACACAGTCAAAGGCTTTGGCATAGTCAATAAAGCAGAAATAGATGTTTTTCTGGAACTCTCTTGCTTTTTCCATGATCCAGCAGATGTTGGCAATTTGATCTCTGGTTCCTCTGCCTTTTCTAAAACCAGCTTGAACATCAGGGAGTTCACGGTTCACGTATTGCTGAAGTCTGGCTTAGAGAATTTTGAGCATTACTTTACTAGCATGTGAGATGAGTGCAATTGTGCAGTAGTTTGAGCATTCTTTGGCATTGCCTTTCTTTGAGATTGGAATTAAAACTGACCTTTTCCAGTCCTGTGACCACTGCTGAGTTTTCCAAATTTGTTGGCATATTGAGTGCAGCACTTTCACAGCATCATCTTTCAGGATTTGAAATAGTCAACTGGAATTCCATCACCTCCACTAGCTTTGTTCATAGTGATGCTTTCTAAGGCCCACTTGACTTCACTTTCCAAGATGTCTGGCTCTAGATGAGTGATCACATCATCATGATTATCTGGGTCGTGAAGATCTTTTCTGTACAGTTCTTCTGTGTATTCTCATCACCTCTTCTTAATATCTTCTGCTTCTGTTAGGTCTAGACCATTTCTGTCCTTTATCGAGCCCATCTTTGCATGAAATGTTCCCTTAGTATCTCTAATTTTCTTGAAGAGATCTCTAGTCTTTCCCATTCTGTTGTTTTCCTCTATTTCTTTTCATTGATCGCTGAAGAAGGCTTTCTTATCTCTTGCTATTCTTTGGAACTCTGCATTCAGATGCTTATATCTTTCCTTTTCTCCTTTGCTTTTCGCCTGTCTTCTTTTCACAGCTATTTGTAAGGCCTCCTCAGACAGCCATTTTGCTTTTTTGCATTTCTTTTCCATGGGGATGATCTTGATCCCTGTCTCCTGTACAATGTCACGAACCTCATTCCATAGTTCATCAGGCACTCTATCTCTCAGATCTAGGCCCTTAAATCTATTGCTCACTTCCACTGTATAATCATAAGGGATTTGATTTAGGTCATACCTGAATGGTATAGCCGTTTTCCCTACTTTCTTCAATTTAAGTCTGAATTTGGTAATAAGGAGTTCATGATCTGAGCCACAGTCAGCTCCTGGTCTTGTTTTTGTTGACTGTATAGAGTTTCTCCATCTTTTGCTGCAGAGAATATAATCAATCTGATTTCAGTGTTGACCATCTGGTGATGTCCATGTGTAGAGTCTTCTCTTGTGTTGTTGGAAGAGGGTGTTTGCTATGACCAGTGCATTTTCTTGGCAAAACTCTATTAGTCTTTGCCCTGCTTCATTCTGCATTCCAAGGCCAAGTTTGCCTGTTACTCCACATGTCTCAAAAATATAACACTGCAGAAATTAATTGAATGTTTCAAGGAAGTGCATGTACTTATAAGTGCAACAAAGTTGAACATCTGATATCACACAATAGGTTTACAAAAAACAGACAAAAACAATGCTATAACCGAATAAACATGCTTTTGAGTTGTATTCCAGGTCCAAAGATGATGAGTTACTGTCTTTCCTTGAGTTGGGTAATGAAATATTACCTAAAAGCAGAAGAAAAGCCAATGTGGCTTCAAAAGCAGAAGTGTTTCAGCGAAGGCAGGTTCCAAATGAATATAAGCCATATGTGATTAAACTTGTTTTTCTTTGGAGGGTCTTTAGCTCAGGAAAAATGTGAAATATAACTTGTTCAGTAACTGGTAAATTACAACGTCTTATATTTTAAGCTTCAGGGTGCAGAGTTCAGACTGAATTATAGTGCAATTGGGTAGACTGTGTGTTAGTTGCTCAGTCGTGTCCAACTTTTTGCAATCCCCAGGACTGTAACCCGCCAGGCTCCTCTGTCCATGGGATTCTCCAGGCAAGAATACTGGAGTGGGTTGCCGTTCCCTTCTCCAGAGGATCTTCCCAACCCAGGGATCGAACCCTGGTCTCCTGTATTCTTTACTATTTGAGCTACAGAAAAGTCTCTAAAACTCCATCTTCTTACTTATGTACCCCTTTCATGTCTAGGAAGGCCCTCAGGGCCCATGAAACTCATCAGGGAAGTCAGTGTTACCTGGCTGGCTGCAGGTGGGCTAGCTGGGAAACACAGTGCCCCTTCCTCAGATCACAGCAGCTGTTAGGGCCATAAGACACCCCATGTAGAGACTTGGACATTTGCTAAGTTAGTGTTCCCTAGGGTTATTCTAACTACTTGCTGCATATTTGCTGACAAGGGCTTAGTTGTGTCCTATTCCGCTACACTGTGGACTGCAGCCTGCCAGGCTTCTCTGTCCATGGGATTTTTCCAGGCAAGAACATTGGAGTGGGTTGCCATTTCCTTCTCTAGGAGATCCTCACTGCCCAGGTATCAAACCCTGGTCTCTTGTGTTGGGTAGATTATTACCAGTTTAGTGATTGTATCTAAACATTAATTAGTAGTAAATCTATTTGAATCTGGAAGGGGATTCTTTGTTTTTAGGAAATGGAAGCTATCCTGTAATTTCCTGTTGAAAGAGACCATGTCTATGGTCTTGCTTAGGCATATCTCATGTGACTGGTTCTATGTTCAGCTCGTGATCATTGTATGAAGACTATTTGTCTGATATGTAACAGTATTCAAAGTGTATAAAAGGATATTCCAAAGGATTCGGCCCTATACTGTTCAGGATTTCATTTCACTGACTTGGATGAAGAACTCACGTACATGTATGTCAAGTGTATGGAGGACTCCAAATCACAGTGGAATGCATGTCCATTGGGTGATCAACTTGATATGCAGCAATGTCTTACTAGATGTATAGCAATGCATTACTTTGTAGACTAATGCAATACAATTACTCTGACAAGAGGAAATTATACAAAGCCTCTGGATCTCCAAAACCAATTTCAAAGGTATTGGAGAGGAATAATATAAAAGAGTAGGGGGATAGAGGAAAAAAGACTCAGAAGTTACACTTGACAGCAATTTAAATATAATATGAACAATGTGGTCTGACTCCTGGGAAAAAAATGAATAGAATCTAATGGAAATTGCTGGTCCAGTCATCTCTCTTCCTATGATGTTAGTAATATTAATTTTACAGTCAGCACCTCAAAGGAGGTATAGGCCTCTTGAGTCATGTTCAAAAGAAAGAGATCACAGTATCAAGTGAGGCAAATATCTCCAAACGTATGAAAAGATGTCATGTAAAAAAAATTGTATGTGCAGTCTATAGTCTTTGGGGATGCTGTTGAGCTAAGATAAATAGAGTGAAATTGTTAATAGACATGTAAAAAATGGATGGACTTGGACATGAGAAAACATGATATGAACTTCCTTGGCTGGTAGTAAACTTCTCATCACTGGAGGTGTTCAAAAGTAGCAAAATAACTTTTCAAAAAGAATTTTAATGAAGTTACACCCAAATTAAATAAATAATACATTATTTTAAAGTCTTTTCTAACACTAAAGTTATATGGCTCTACTAATATTTCTTTTTATTTCTATTTTCTCATTTTTAAAAGTAATTTGGAATCCTATTTCCAGCACTTACTAGCTATGTGACATTGATTTAGCAAATTATTTAAGTTGTTGGTATTATAGTTTCTGCATCTCTAAAATGAGGATAAATAGGTTATTGAATTATATGAGTTAAGATATGGAAGGAACAGTAAATGGCACAAAATGTGTGATTAGTCACACAGTCGTGTCCAACTCTTTGCGACCCCATGGACTGTAGCCTACCAGGCTCCTCTGTCCATGGGATTTTCCAGACAATAGTACTGAAGTGGATTGCCATTTCCTTCTCCAGGGGGTCTTCCAGACCCAGGGATCGAACCCAGGTCTCCCGCATTGTAGACAGATGCTTTACCGTCTGAGCCACCAGGGGAACAGTAAATGGTACAGAATAAAGATGCACAAATAAGTATTTGAACTTTGAGGGAAAAATTGAAAAATTCAGCTCTTTGACACTACTATTCAAACCATGTCCCCACAATAGGGAGGAAAATTTGGTCTTCATTTATTTGAAGTATGGTAGATTTACAATGTTGTGTTAGTTTCTAGTGTACAGAAATATGACTCAATTTTACATATACATATATTAGATTCTTTTGCATTACAAGATATTGAATAGGGTTCCCCATGCTACACACTAGGTCCTTATTGTTTTTTTCATATTTAATAATTTGTATCTGCTAATGTGCTTCAAAGGCAGCTCAGTGGTAAAGAATCCATCTGCCAACGCAAGAGATACAGCTTTGATCCCTGGGTCTGGAAGATTCCCTGGAGAAGGATATGGCAAACCAGTTCAATATTCTTGTCCAGGAAATTCCATGGACAGAGGAGCCTGGCAGGGCTATAGTCCATGGGGTTGCAAAACAGTTGGTCATAACTTAACAACTAAGCACTCATATATGAATATCACATCTTCTTTATCCACTCAACTATCTATGGACACTTAGGTTGCTTCCATGTCTTGACTACGATAAACAGCGCTGCTATGAACATGGGGTGCATGTATGTTTTTGAATTAGTTTTCTCTGGTTTTATGCCTAGGAGTAGGACTTTGGATTATATGGAAACTTTATTTTTAGTTTTTAAGGAAACCTCATACTGTTCTCCATGGTGGATGCACCAATTTACATTTGCACCAATAGGGTAGGAGGGTTCCCTTTTGTTATATGATGAACTCTGATTCAAAGAAATGGAACTATATCCCAAGCTCTTGAATTGGAATAATTAATTTTATTAAAATGGCCATACAACCCAAAGCAATCTACAGATTTAACGTGATCTCTATCATATTACCCATGACATTTTGCACAGAACTAGAACAGATAATTCTAAAATGTATGTGGAACCATAAAAGACCCAGAATTGGCAAAGAAACCCTGAGGAACAAGAATGAAGCTGTAGTTATATTCCTCTCAGACTTAAGTTTACACTATATTTACATTAGTGTCCTTCACTGAACTCTACTTCAAAGACATGCATTTCCTTAACTTTTTTTGGCATAAAAAAAGTTAATACATAATACATACATTGTTGCTTTTTATAATATCATCCCTAGAATTGAGTAAGATGCATATCATATTGAATATACTCAGAATTTTTCTCACAAACAATTTGATGAATTTTTTTTTTTTTTTTTTTGCATAAAACATTTCAATGGCCCTAAATTTTCATGTGGCTTCCACAGTGGCCCAGTGGTAAAGAATCTGCCTAACAATGCAAGAGATCCAGGTTTGATCCCTGGGTCAAGAAGATCCCATGGAAGAGGAAATGGTAACCCATTCCAGTATTGTTGCCTGGACAATTTCACAGACATAGAGCCTGACCAGCTACAGTCCATGGGGTCTCAAAGAGTTGGACACAACTTAGTGACTAAATAACAACAAAATTTTCAGGTGCATGTCTTTTGCATAAGGATTAATTCATCCACCTATTCAGTAATGGTATTTCTTTCATATTTACCCTGAATCACAGATAAGTAGGTAAAAAATAAAAGTTTTAAAAAATGTATTGTGTGTTTAATCATCAAATCACCTAGTTTAAGTCCATGCAAACACGAGTTAAAGAGAGAAATGATTCCATGGGGACTGAGAGTCTGTGTATTCACTTGTAAATACACTTATTATCTCTCATGGCATCTGCTAATTTTTGTACATTGTTATTTTCTGTAGACCTTGAGTCTAGGATAGCTAATTGGTGAATGCAGCCAAAACTAAAATATAATACAATAAAAGAAATACAATTTTAAAAAGTCCCTCCTGACCTTTTAAACCAGAGATTGTACAAATTGCTTCTTTCCTAAGTACTGTTTGGTACCCATCACTCTGGACAAATAACCTTTATACATTATATAACTCATTGCCTAGGAAAATTAATGCTTGTACTTGTGGGAGACTAATATAGCAGTGATATTCCATTATAATGATAGTCTCAAACTGTAAGTATTTTCCCTCAGAAATTCTATGTGCTCATCAAATCCATCTACTTCTTTTACAAATTAACATCATTTACAGGCTATATTAGGGAAATTAACAGCTTCCCCAAATACAGCCATGACCTAAACACTAGAATCTGATAATATACCACCTTGAATGAAAGCGTGTTTTCCTGATATAATTCAGTTCTTGAAATAGGGAGGACATTTTGGATTTTTTCAGTGGGCACAATCTAGTGACATTAAAGAAGAGGCAAAATATTCTTCTAAATTCTTAGCTGGAAACCCTACAAGCAAAATACAGACTAAGAAAGAAGCAGAAGTTTATTGGCATGTATATGTCCTATATGCGGCTCTCCAGGAGGTAAGGAATCTACCTGCCAAGCAGGAGATGAGGATTTGATCCCAGGGTCATCCGAAGATCCCCTGGAAAAGGATCCCAGGATTCTCCTTTTGCTAAGAGATATATTTGGGGATGACATATTCTGCTACCCTTCAATATGATCCCTAAAAAGCAAAAAACTTTTCCTGAGTTAGAAGACATGAGATAGGAGGAGAAAAGGGAAAGCATTTGAAGAATGAAAAGTGGCGAGAACCGATACTGTTTGGTTTGAAGATGGAGATTGGAAACACGTGTACACCCGTGGTAGATTCATGTTGATGTTGGCAAAACCAATACAATACTGTAAAGTAAAATAATAATAATAATAAATAATAAAAATAAAAAATAAGATTTTAAATGAATAATAAAAAAAAGAAGATGGAGAAAAGGGACCAGAAGCTGAAGAATATGGGTTGTCTTGAGGATGGCCCTCACCTGAAAGCTAGTAAGAAAATGGGATAGTCAGTCCTACAGGATTGGTAAGGAATTACATTCTGCCAATAATTTGAATGAGAAAACAGATGAAGAAAGCAGATCTTCTCTTAGAGCCTTCAGAGAAGAATATGGCCTGCAGTACTTTGACCTTAGCCTGGTGAAACCTGTGTTGATCTTCTGATCATTGTTTTGCATCATTCCGATTGTTCAGTTCAGTTCAGTTCAATCGTTCATTCGTGTCCGACTCTTTGGGACCCCATGAATCGCAGCACACCAGGCCTCCCTGTCCATCACCAACTCCCGGAGTTCACTCAGACTCACGTCCATCGAGTCAGTGATACATTTTGGTAATTGGTTATGCAGCAATGAAAAACGAATATGATGTCATAACAACTTCTCTTTCTCTGAGTTCACTGAAAACTTGCTAAGCTTCCTCATATATATATATATGTTTTTTACCATTGATACATTTTATACTAAATTATAAGAAGAATATGTGATTTTTAAAAAATCCATTTTCTCTAGTCTTTGACATCCTACTGTCAACCAAAAACAAAAGACACACGGAAGGCTGCAAATAAGAAGAGTTTAGCTGGAGGTCTTAAAAACTACAATTTGGGGACAGAGATTTGGATGACACCTAAAGCATATTTCTGAAGGAAATCAGCCCTGGGATTTCTTTGGAAGGAATGATGCTAAAGCTGAAACTCCAGTACTTTGGCCACCTCATGCAAAGAGTTGACTCATTGGAAAAGACTTTGATGTTGGGAGGGATTGGGGTCAGGAGGAGAAGGGGACAACAGAGGATGAGATGGCTGGATGGCATCACTGATTCGATGGATGTGAATCTTTGTGAACTCCGGGAGTTGATGATGGACAGGGAGGCCTGGCGTGCTGCGATTCATGGGGTCGCAAAGAGTCAGACACGACTGAGCGACTGAACTGAACTGAAAGAGTATTTCAAAGAAGAGAAAGTCAGGGACTTATAAATGCAAAAGCCACCAGGCTGTACTCTGACATAAGAGAGGAAACATTAATCCTTAAGGCATGTTGTCTCTAGTGGGTTCAGGGTAAGAGTTTGATAAACATCTTGAGTTTCTGGAAGATGTTCTGGATGCCTTTGCTACGACACTAAGTGGTCCACAAATCAGATATCTTTCAAGCTAAGGACCAGTAAATACATCACACTCCCTCAATGGAACCTCGGCTTCCATATCACTTTATTTGGGTCTGTCAGTCTAAGTATTAAACTGCACAGTGATAAAAGGCCAGGGCAAACAATTACATGTCCATTATTTAACTCAGAGATTTAGAAAAAAAAGAGAGAAAATAAGTTGGAAACTTATATACACTTGAATTGCTTTTTAGGCTTGGCTTTAAAAACAGAAAAAAATAAATGAAGCATCAACTTTAAGTAAATTAAAAGTGAAATAAATTTAATATTAAGTTGCATTTTTGAATAATATATGAAAGATGAAATATAAATCACACAAGACAGATTGTCTCAGACTATTGTCTTTAAAATCACTATTTAAAATTTTGGATAAAGTGTCATTCTCAGTTCTTTCCGCTTCATTTTGTGATCTTCATCTGTCAGGAGTTCAGAAGATGCTATGAAATAAATAGTCTGAAACATTTATTGAGGATACATTAATTTCATCTGTTCAACTTAGTTTCAAAAATTCTCTCGGAGAGAAACTCTGTTCCAAACTCTATCAAAGAAAATTTAAGGGACCACCAAACAATTTAAACATCTTATGAAATACTGAATTCTGAAAACCTCTATTCATATCTCTCTGGCTGTTTATTTTTCAAAAGTCACATCTGACTCTCTGCGACCGTATGGAGCATAGCTTGCCAGGGTCCTCTGTTCTTGGGATGCTGATTCTCCAGACAGGAATACTGAAGTAAGTTGCCATGCCTTCCTGCAGAAAACCAAAGTAAACTTTTGAAAAGAAGCTACCCTTTGGGGCTATCAAAACCTCCAATTCCATATGTAAATGTAGGCTCCTCTGTCCATGGAATTTCCAGGCAAGAATAATGGAGTGTGTTGCCATTTCCAGCTCCAGGGGATCTTCTTGACCCAGGGATCAAACCCATGTCTCTTGGGTCTCCTGCATGGCAGACAGATTCTTTACCCCCAAGCCACCGGGGAAGCCCACACTGTGATATATTGGACTTTATTTAGAATCAGGGAGAAAAGTACTTATATTACAGCAGATAGGTCTGCTTTGGGGCAGGCTTATGTTAACATATTATTGGCTGGAAGATTTTTGAGGAAACTAATTCCTATTCCTGGCAATTGTTAAGTGAATATTGAAACATTCTGGTGAATAACATTCAGGTAACACAAGACATATTAACACATTTCTGATCAGTAAACTGTTATTCCAAACTTTAGCAATATTTCCAAACTCAAGCTGTTTACTCCTATACTCTTATCCTCAGTTTTAGTTCTACTATTTTGTAACCAGCACCTGGGATTCAAGGAAAAGCAATTGACGATTTTACGACTTTGGAAGAGCAGATTTTTATCATCACTCTGAAAACAGAATAGAAAGAAAAGTATTTGATGAAAGTAATTGATTTTACCAAAAACAGCCTGATATTTAAAATACAGTAAGAAAGCAGATATATTGTAAACCTGAAAGGAAGTTGTTTGACTCATGCGTCTTACCAAGAGTCTGAGCTGTTAGTTAACGGATGTCTTGATCCGATCTACATGAACAAAAGCCCTGGTCAAGTAAACTGTTGCATGTGGGCAAAGGATGTGTGTGTGTGTGTGTGTGTGTGTGTCTGTGTGTGTGCGCGTGTGAATGCTTGCATGTAGGTGCACACATTTCAATGTGGATCCACTTGTGGCTGAACCTTTGGGAAAATCCTGATTGGACTTTGTGTTATCAAAACCTAATTTTCATAACATATTTTTGAAGACGGGGAAGCTTCACAGCCGGGAGAAACCTTGCCAGTGTCATGGTTGCTGAGTCAGCCTTCTGAGGGTCACTGTTATTTTACTTCCAAGAAATCGCGTCAGGTCAACAAAAGATTTGTTTTTGGTCTGCTTGTTTTCCCAAATCTAGGTTTCATTTGATCTTGGGTGAGTTCAAACTAATTTGGAATAAACTGAAACACTTTTCTGCGTCTCCACCTCTAATCAGTAATATCCCTGTCTGCTTCAATTAGAAGAAAGAACAGTTCTATGCCGGCTCCAGGCAGAGGACGCACAGTCTTGCCGAGGTGGAGGGTGTTGGAACCCAGTGTGGAAAGCAAGGGAATATGTATGAAATACTGTTTGGCCCTATTTTCTTAGGAAAAAAGAGTAAAGTTTTGCTTCACTTTAAGTCACAGCACACTCTTTATTTTTTGTTACTCCTCCTCCATCCTCCAGTAATTCTTCCAAGTCCACTTCTGTGCCCCAGTGGTACTCTAAGCTCCTGGCATTCTCTGCAAGAGAATCTTGATTATAATCCGTCATTCAACTTTGCTGAGTTAAGCATCTGACTTTATCAAAAGCTATATAAAAATGCTTCATGGTAAAGGTTGCTGCCTTTTATTCTTTAGTTGGAATCAAGAAAATACAACTTGCCAGCCATCTTTTATGAAGCCAGCATGTTTAGTTTCCCTCATCGTTCCTATGCCCTAAGACTACTGCAAGTTGGCAGTAGCAACCATCATTTTTATTAAACAGGATATACATAGTTTACTCAAAATATAAGATTTCATAAACTAGATCACTGGTTTCAGAAGGCAGATTTCTGAATTTGCTATATTTATCACTAGTGATAGCACTAGCGATAAAGAACCCACCTGTCAATGCAGGAGACATAAGAGGTGCAGGTTTGATCCCTGGATCCACAAGATCCCCTGGAGGAGGGCATGCCAACCCACTCCAGTATTCTCACCTGGAGAAGCCCCATGGATGGAGGAACCCCGCAGGCAAGAGTTGGACATGACAGAAATGACTTAGTACGCATGCATGCAAACAATAGGTATATATTTTTAATCATAAATATATAGAGGTACTTTATTTGTTCGTATCATTTCCTAATTTTGCTTGGTTTCTTATTAACTTTCTTATGAATTGTACGTAAGGAAGAATCCAAGACTCTTTTTCATGTACAATGATCCTATTTTCCTGAACAGAAGCTCTGGCTGAAAACTATTAAAATTTGGATTCCAAAATTAGATTAGTGAAAGAGGAGAAACAGGATGAAAAGTTAACACATCCATTTATTATGCAATGTGCAAAATGGTACTTCACGGTGTTTCCACTGAGGTTTGCTCATCCTCTCTAATATGGCTAAAGAATTTGTTCCAACTAGTATCTCTTGTTCTAGAAATCTCTAGACACTTATTGTAGCTTAGAGTCAGCATGGCATTGCCGGTCAAGGAATTGGAAGACTCTGGGTCTAGTCATTCTTCTACTCCTAACCTCCTGGGTAAACAACTCTGAAGCTTAATTTTTTTCTTATCTGTATTATAAAAATGTTGAAATAACTTCTAAAATCTTGAATAGCTTTATAATTCTGATTCCCAATGTAAATAACAAATAGTGAAATTTCTCCCCTTTTTTGCAATACTTTAAAATGTAAAATAAAGATTTTTTTCATCTTAATCATAACATTTCTTTTCCTGTGATATCAGATGTGTAAGCTATTAATACCATGTGCATGCATGCATGCTCAGTTGCTTCAGTCATGTCAGACTCTGTGATGCAGTGGACTGTAAGCTGCCAGGCTCCTCTGTCCATGAGATTCTCCAGGCAAGATTACTGGAGTGGGTTGCCTCAGCCCTTCTAGGGGACTTTTAGGGGACCTTCCCGACCCAGGGATTGAACCCAGGTTTCTTATGTCTCCTGCCTTGCAGGCAGATTCTTAATCCATTTGAGCAACCTGGGAAGCCCAGTACCATGTGGACTTACCATGAAATTCCGTAAGAAGATATTACATAACTGAGTCAAATCTGTAACTTAACAGAGAACAAGAAACCCAATTACAAAAATATGGCCAATAATTCATAAACATTAAAGATGTATTTTGTGCTAGTACATAGCTATCAAAGAGTGGGTAGTGGGCTTTTCCTGATTATTTAACTTCTGGCCATTGAGATCTTTTTTTTCACTAGGACAGTTACACTTTAATGTTTAGCTATATTTTTTCTTTTTTCTTTTTTTCTCTTTTTAGCTAGTCTCAGCCTTGATTCACTTCTCTCAGTTTTCAGTAGAACTTGCTTTGGATTGGAATGCTTTCTACAATGTTGCTATAACACTGCCACCAGCAACCAAACTTAGCCAGCTGGTACCCTGGTGGCTCAGAGGTAAAGAACCTGCCTGCAATGCATGATCCACCAGTAGACCTGGGTTTGATCCCTGGGTCAGGAAGATTCCCTGGAGGAGGAAATGGCAACCCACTCCAGTACTCTTGCCTGAAAAATCACATGAATAGAGGAGCCGGGTGGGCTGCAATACAAAGGGTCGCAAAGAGTTGGACACCACGGAGGACACACACTACCAAAAGTTGTATAATTAGAACAAAATACCCCCACCTATTTTTGTTTGATTTGCATTCACAACAACAATAAACAAGTGAGATGCCCTCTTCCTGTCTTCTTACAAGCAAAGGAATTTTAGTTCAGTTAAGCAAGTTCAGTTAAAATTTCTGAGAGCGGAAGTTCTTTTGAAAAATGAATTTTTAAAACATTAGTCAGTGCCACCATAAAGATATCTTCACAGGGGCATCAGTAGATACCCAAGAAAGATAACAGCATGCTTGAACTCTTGTTCATGTTAGGTGAGTGTTGCAGTCACACTACTTGGTCATTTGAAATGATGTGCTAGTGAGTCCCCCGTGTTATCCTTGCAACATTCAATAGAAAAAAAAAAAAAAAGATGAAAGCTCTTTGCTGCTACATAATCTTTCTCCCAGAAGTCCCCTCTGCTGACAGGATGAGTGGGAGAGCAGGGAGGGAGCCTTACAGGCACTAGCTAGAACACACAAAACAGGAAGTTGTCTCATTTTGGGAAGGGAGCAGCATGTCTTGTGAGCAGAAACCATTGATTTTCACCTGTTATCCTGGGACTCATTTGAGCTTTTTGGAGGTAGAAAAACTATTTACCAGAATTTTTTTCAAGAGAGGTAATTTGGGCGACTGGCGAAAGAGGCATGATTAGGCAAGAACAGACCTCAGTAAAGGACCTTAGAAAACTAGGTCTGGAGTTCTTTGTTTTGCTTAGTGGGCCATTCAAATTTATAGCAGGAACTCAGCAGAGGAGTCTAAGAGTAGCCAACAGGGCATTTCAATTTCATACTTCACCAACACAACACTCAGACTCTTTTCCAAACAAATATGGGGCCAAAAATTTGAAAAGATTGGTTAGACAAGCACCAGATTACTGCCTACATTGGGAGATCATCTGATTCTGTCCCTACAAGCTTCAGCTATTACAATTTAAATTTACTGACAACCCCTGGCAAAGGCAGGCAACCAGACTATAGACTTTTCCAAGATCAGCCCTAAAATTTATTAATTTTTTTCATAGTGCTCTCTATTTGCAAATGTAAACCATTTGAGGCTTAGAGAGTAAGCATTAAAACCACTGCAGTGAACTACTTATTGTTTTATATCTTAGTGTTCTACACATAAAAGCACAAATTACTATTAGCTTTTAAAACAGTTGTTGGGAGGGTAGAAGGCCTGTGAATGTATGTGTGTGTAAAAGTGGGGATGAGGCGATATGTATGTGTGCAAGTCATTGATTTTATTGTGTAATTCAGCAACAGCAAAACTACTAGATATTTTAATAATTTCACACAGAAATAGTGTGGAAAATGGAAGCTAATCAGTATTTCAGTTTCCAGATTTATGTAGTATAGTAATTAGATTTCAGTATTTTCAACTCACTGTACAGCAAGCCTATCTTTTATTGATTTTCTTTCCATGAACTCTATTGATTACTGAAAGAAGAATGTTGAAGTCCCCCACTGTAACGTTGATCTGTCCTTTTGGTAGTATCAGTTTCAAGAGTTTAGGCTTCGTGGAATTTGAAGATCTATTGTTATACACAATTAAGACTTGTCTATCTTCTTGGTGAGATGAATTAACCCTTTTATTGCTGTGCAATATCTCTCTTTGTTTCTGGGAAATTGTTCTGCTCTGAAGTCTACTTTGCCTGGTACTCACTTAGTCACTTCATTTTCTATTGTTTCAAAGATGCACCCTTTTTCATCCATGTACTTTTAATTTATTTATATCATTGTATTAAGGGGCTTTTTAAAAAGCAGATATATTTGAATTTTTGTTAGCTATGCAAACTATTTCTGAATTTTAATTTATTTTTAGATAACTTACATTCAACACAATTATTGATATTTGGAATATATGATTTATGTCTACCAGCTTCTTTTGTTGGCTCTCTCTTGCCTTTGGTTTTCATCATTACCCCTCCCCTTTTCTGATGGCTTTTGTGTTAAACACGTTTCAGTTAAACATAGTTTGGGTTTTCCTGTTGTTTCTTCTACTGTGTCTTACAGTCCTCACACACATTTATCAGCACTACAGCTTTCTGCTCAAAGTGGTAGCTGGAGAGTCAGGATTAAATTTTTTTATTTTTTTAATTATCTCAATGTTTGTGTTCCACCCTCAACTTTCATCCTCTTTACTTACAGGCACTACAGGGGAGCTCACTCCAGGATATCCCTCTTCCCTAGTGGTAGACCTCTTTTGCCTATCACTGGATTCTGGCTGGCAAGAATTTACTATTGTCCAGTTGCAGCCTCAGTTTAGGCAGATCCTATATGTCCAGCCTCATGGGGAGCAAGATAGGAGAATATTCTCAGCATTTTTCTCCCCATGTGTCCTAAATAATGCCCTTGATCAGTGTTGATCTTTACCATGCATTCCTTAACCCTACGCCATTGGATGCAAATCTCTAAGTGGGCACAGATGTAGAATTCTAAGGCCAGCATGGCTTTCTTAACACCTCCCTGGAGTACAGGAATTTCTCCTCTGCTCATTCCCCTGTATCAGTGTGTCTACACTGTTCCCTTTAAGCTTCCTCCAGAAGCTACAGGTCTTTGCCTCATACGAGAGAAGAGTTTAGGAGAAACAGTTTAGGGTTTGTATATTCCCCTCAGCAGCTAGGGCTCCTCTGGTAGCTCAGAAGGTAAAGAATTTTCCTGTAACATGGGAGATCTGGGTTCAGTCTCTGGGTTGGAAAGACCCCTGGAGAAGGAAATGGCAACACACTCTGGTATTTTTGCCTGGGAAAATCCCATGGACAGAAAAGCCTGTCTGGCTACAGTCCATGAGGTCACAAGGAGTTGGACATAGCTAAGCAACTAACAGTCACTAAGCAGCTAAAAATCGTTTTATGCAAGATTCCAGCAGGGAGAGGAGGATTTTTGTTGTTGTTCTTTGTTTCCAGCCCTGCCTTCAAATATTCTTTAGAGTTATTTAGAGTTACTGAAGGAGGTTCATTAAAAATAAAGAAAGAAAGAAAAAGCTTGTAAGAGGATGTTTGGGCCCCAGTTCTTCCAGTCTTAGTTCACATTTGACCTTTATTAATTGCTAAAATTGCAGTTGATTTTGTCTTTTCTCAATTTTTTTTTTTGGGGGGGGAGGGTTTTTGAGATTAACTCTTTTTTTGACTTACTTTTTTTATTGAAGGATGATTGCTTTACAGAATTTTGTTGTTTTCTGTCATACCTCAATATGAATCAGCCATAGGTATGCATATATCCCCTCCCTTTTGAATCTCCCTCGCCATTTGACCCCTCTGGGTTGATACAGAGCTTCTTTGACTTTCCTGAGCCATATGGCAAATTCCCTTTGGCTACCTGTTTTACATATGGTAATGTAAGTTTCCATGTTACTCTTTCCATGCATCTCACCCTCTCCTCCCCTCTCCCCATGTCCATAAGTCTGTACTCTATGTCTGTTTCTCCATTGCTGCCCGGTACATAAATTCTTCAGTACCATTTTTCTAGATTCCACATATATGCATTAGAATACAATATTTATCTTTGTCTTTCTGACTCACTTTACTCTGTATAATAGGTTCTAGGTTCATCCACGTCATCAGAACTGACTCAAATGCAATCCTTTTTATGGCTGAGTAATATTCCATTGTGTATATGTACCACAACTTCTTTATCGATTTATCTGTTGATGGACATCTAGGTTGCTTCCATGTTCTAGCTATTGTAAGTAGTGCTGCAATGAACAATGGGATACATGTGTTTTTTTTAATTTTGATTTCTTCAGGGTATATGTCTGGGAGTGGGATTGCTGGGTCATATAGTGGTTTTATTCCTAGTTTTTTAAGGAATCTCCATACCGTCTTCCATAGTGGTTGTATCAATTTATATTCCCACGAACAGTACAAGAGCATTTGCTTTTCTCCACACCCTTTTCAGCATTTATTATTTGTAGACTTTTTGATGGTCATTCTGACCAGTGTGAGGTGATATCTCCTTGTAGTTATGATTTGCATTTCTCTAATAATGAATGATGTTGAGCATCTTTTCATGTGTTTGTTAGCCATCTGTATGTATTCTTTGGAGAAATGTCTGTTTAGGTCTTCTTCCCACTTTTTGATTGGGTTGTTTGTTTTTCTGGCTTGAGTTGTATGAGCTGCTTGTATATTTTAGAAACTAATCCTTTCACTTGCTATTATTTTCTCCCATTCTGAGGATTGTCTTTTCACCTTGTTTATAGTTTCTTTTGCTATGCAAAAGCTTTTAAGTTTAATCAGGTCCCACTTGTTTACTTTTGTGTTTATTTCCATTACTCTAGGAGGTGGGTCATAGAGGATATTGCTTTATGTCATCAAGTGTTCTCCCTGTTTTCCTCTAAGAGTTTTATACATTTAGATCTTTAATCCATTTTGAGCTTATCTTTGTGTATGGTGTTAGGAAGTGTTCTAATTTCATTCTTTCACATGTAGCTGTCCAGTTTTCCCAGCACCATTTATTGAAGAGGCTGTCTTTGCCCTATTGTATATTCTTGCCTCTTTTGTCAAAAATAAGGTGCCCATTGGTGCGTGAGTTTATTTCTGGGCTTTCTATCTTGATCCATTGGTCTGTATTTCTGTTTTTGTTCCAATACCGTACTGTCTTGATGACTGTAGCTTTGTAGTATAATCTGAAGTCAGGAAGATTGATTCCTCCAGCTCCATTCTTCCTTCTCAAGACTGCCTTGGCCATTCGGGGTCTTTTGTGTTTCTATATGAATTGTGAAAATTTTTGTTCTAGTTCTATGAAAAATGCTATTGATAATTTGATAAGAATCACATTGAATCTGTAGATTGTGTTTGGTAGTATACTCATTTTCACAATATTGGTTCTTCCTACCCAGGAACATGGAATATCTCTCCTTCTTTTTATGTCATCTTTGATTTCTTTCATTAGTGTCTTATAATTTTTTGTGTACAATTCCTTTGTCTCCTTAGGTAAGTTTATTCCAAGATATTTAATTATTTTTGTTGCAATGGTGAATAGGATTGATTCCTTAATTTCTCTTTCTGATTTTTCATTGTTATTATATACAAATGAAAGTGATTTCTGTCTTTTGACTTTGTATCCTGCAACTTTGCTAAATTCACTCATTAGCTCTAGTAAATTTCCGATAATATCTTTAGGGTTTTCTATGTACAGTATCATGTCATCTGCAAACAGTGAGAGCTTTACTTCTTCTTTGCTGATCTGGATTCCTTTTATTTCTTTTTCTTTGATTGCTATAGCTAGGACTTCCAGAACTATGTTGAATAATAGTGGTGAAAGTGGACACTCTTGTCTTATTCCTGAGCTTAGGGGGAATGCTTTCAGTTTTTCACCACTGAGAATAATGTTTGCTGTAAGCTTATCATATATAGCTTTTAGTAAGCTGAGGTAGGTTCCTTCTATGCCCATTTTTTGAAGAGTTTTAATCATAAATGTGTGCTGAATTTTGTCAGAGGCTTTTTCTGCATCTATTGAGTTGATCATATGGTTTTTATCTTTCAGTTTGTTAATATGGTATATCACATCATTTGATTGTGTATACTGAAGACTCCTTGCATTCCTGGAATAAACCCAACTTGATCATTGTGTATGAGCCTTTTGATGTGTTGCTGAATTCTGTTTGCTAAAATTTTGTTGAGGATTTTTGCATCCATGTTCACCAGTGAAATTTGCCTGTAGTTTTCTTTTTTGTGTGTGTTGTCTTTGTCTGGTTTTGGTATCAGGGTGATGATGGCCTCATAGAATGAGTTTGGAAGTGTTCTTTCTGTAATTTTTTGAAAGAGTTTTAGAAGGATAAGCATTATCATGACAGAATTCTCCTGTGAAGACATCTAGTCCTGGGCTTTTGTTTTCTGGGAGTTTTTTTTTTTTTTTTTTTTAATCACAACTTCAATTTCAGTGCTTGTAATTGGTTTGTTCAAAATTTCTCTTTCATCCTGGTTCAGACTTGGAATATTGAACTTATCTAAGAATCTGTCCATTTCTTCCAGGTTATCCATTTTATTGCCATACAGTTGTTCATAATAGTCTCTTCTAATCCTTTGTATTTTTCCCTTGTCTGTTGTAACTTCTCCTTTTTCATTTCTAATTTTGTTGATTTGATTCTTTTCTCTTTTGTCCTTGATGAATCTGGCTAAAGGTTTGTCAGTTTTATTTATCTTCTCAAAGAACCAGTTTTTAGTTTTATTAATCTTTACTATTGTTTCTTTCATTTCTTTTTCACTTATTTTTTGCTCACATAGTTATGATTTGTTTCCTTCTACTAACTTTGGGGGTTTTGTGTTCTTCTTTTTCCAGTTGTTTTAGGTGTAAATTTGGGTTGTTTTCCTTGTTTCTTGAGGTAGGATTTTATTGCTATAAACTTCCCTCTTAGAACTGCTTTTGCTGTATCCCTTGGGTTTTGAGTTGTCGTGGTTTCATTGTCATTCATTTCTAGAATTTTTTTTTATTTTCCTTTTGATTTCTTCAGTAACCTATTGGTTATTAGAAACATGTTGTTTAATATCAATGTATTTGTTTTACTCACAGTATTTTTCTTGTAATTGATATCTAGTCTCATAGCATTGTGTTCAGAGAAGATGCTTGATATAATTTCAATTTTCTTAAATTTACTGAGGTTTGATTTGTGACCCAAGATGTAGTCTATCCTACAGAATGTTCCATGTACACTTGAGAAGAAGGTATATTTTTCTGCATTTGGATGGAATGTCCTGAAAATATCATTGAGAGATCCATCTCATCCAATATATCATTTAAGGTTTGTGTTTCCTTATTAATTTTCTGTTTTGATGATCTGTCCATTGGTGTAAGTGGGGTGTTAAAGTCTCCTACTATTATTGTGTTACTGTCAGTTTCTCTTTTTATGTCTGTTATTGTTTGTCTTATGTATTGAGGCGCTCCTATGTTGGATGCATAGATATTCACAATAGTTATGTCTTCTTCTTGGATTGATCCGTTGATCTTTATGTATTATCCTTCTTTATCTCTTGTAATCTTCTTTATTTTAAAGTCTATTTTGTCTGATATGAGGATTGCTACTCCAGCTTTCTTTTGCTTCCCATTTGCATGGAATATATTTTTCCATCCTCTCACTTTCAGTCTATAAATGTCTTTAGGTCTGAAGTGGGTTTCTTGTAGACAGCATATATATGGATCTTGTTTTATATCCTTTCAGCCAGTCTGTGTCTTTGTGTTGGAGCATTTAATCCATTTACATTTATAGTAATTGTTGATATATATGTTCCTATTGCCATTTTCTTAATTGTTTGTGGTCGATTTTACAAATCTTTTTTTGTTCTCTTGTATTTCTTGACTATATAAGTCCCTTTAACATTTGTTGTAAAGCTGGTGTGGTGGTACTGAATTCTCTTAGCTTTTGCTTGTCTGAGAAGCTTTTTATTTCTCCATCAATTTTGAATGAGATCCTTGCCGTATACAGTAATGTTAGTTGTAGATATTTCCCTTTCAATACTTTAAATATACCCTGCCATTCCCTTCTGGTTTGCAGAGTTTCTGCTGAAAGATCAGTTAAGCATATGGGGTTTCCCTTGTATGTTACTTGTTGCTTCTCCCTTGCTGCTTAATAATGTTCTTTCTTTGTGTTTAGTCTTTGTTAGTTTTATTAGTATGTATCTTGGCATGTTTCTCTTTGGGTTTATCCTGTATGGGATTCTTTGTCCTTCTTGGACTTAATTAACTATTTCCTTTTCCATGTTGGGGAAAATTTCAACTCTAATCTCTTCAAAAATGTTTTCATACACTTTCTTTTTCTTTTCTTCTTCTGAGGCCCCTATAATTTGAATGTTGTTGTGTATGATATTGTCCCCGAGGTCTCTGAGACTATTTTCAGTTCTTTTCATTATTTTTACTTTGTTCTGCCCTTCAGAAGTTATTCCTATCATTTTATCTTCCATCTCACTGATTCGTTCTTCTGCAGGGGTTCTGGCAGCACTAGGTACTGAGGGGGTTTGGTGGCTAGGGCAGCAGGATATAGAGTGCTCTAGAAGGGTACAGAAACCCGTATTGGTCAATACAATCTAGTATTCTTGCCTGGAGAACCCCCCTTCCTGACAGAGAAGCCTGGCAGGCCACAGTCCGCAGGGCTGCAAAGAGTTGAACACGACCAAAGCAACTCTGTGTGCATAGATGCAAGATTTTTTTCCTGTGGCAGCTCTGCCTCAGTGAGAATTGAGCATGAACATGGTGCAGCTGCTTGGCTTGTGGGGACCCTGGAGGCACCATATGTGCAGGGACATGGATTGCCTCTGCTGCAGGAGTTATGGCCCTATCCGAGTCATTTAGTGAGCTTCTTGGAGCGGGCTATCAGAAATCCTCTTTGGCTAGTCTTTCTCCATAGCTCTGCCCAATCAGGCACTTAGAGTGCTCCCTTGCCTGGGGTCCTTCTCTGTTTTTTGGAGCATCAGTCACTTAAAGGAGCACCCTGGGTGGGGTCCTATTCTGTAGTTCAGTGCAACAGGCGTTTGATGGGCCAGCCTCTCTCTGTTATTCAGCTGCCAATGCTGGCATTGGTAGGGGGCGGGGGAGGCTATGGTGATGGCTCCACTCCCTATGCACCCTATGCATGACCCAGCAGTATCGCCTTGCTTCCTTGTCTGCCCTCTTTCCCCCTCCACAGGCATTTCCCACCACAATCTCCTTCCTCACGTCCTCTCGATCAGTCTCTCCACAGTCAACAGCAGCCCTAGCCCTGGGATTGCTCCACAATCCCTAAACTCCGGCTCCCAATCACTGCACCTGTCTGGGGTATCTATGGCTGTGCAAGGACTGTAGGATTCTCATTCCATTTAGGCTGCCACAGATCAGATTTCTTAAAGGAAATCAACCTTGAATATTCTTTGAAAGGACTGATGCTGAAGCTGAAGCTCCAATACTTTGGCTACCTGATGTGAAGAGCAAACTAATTGGAAAAGACTCTGATGATGGGAAAGATTGAATGGAAAAGGAGAAGGGGGTGGTTAGATAGCATCGTCTACTTAATGGACATGAATTTGAGCAAACTCCAGGAAATGGTGAAGAATGGGGAAGCCTGGCATGCTGCTGTCCATGGGGTTGCAAAGAGCTGGACAGGACTTAGCAACTGAACAATAACAACGCTGAATTAAGAAAGTGAACTAGCACTTACTAGCTTTCTACTGCTAATTCCCTAATTTAATTTTTAAATTAAAATATCCAAATTATTTAAATAAGTTAAGCAATGTGGAAAGGGCAGACATTGTGGACAATAGGATTTCTAATCTACACTTTCAGTAAAATCATATAATCCACTGCCTATTCAAAGTACAGGAAAATGGTTGTTTAGCATCAGCCACTAAATAGAGAAATGACAAAGAAGTGGTGAGATAGCAAACGAATTTGTCTATTAAGTGAAACAATTGATAGAATAGAGACATTTGATCATAATGAATGTTCCCCTACTGCTGCCTATATTATTTTTTTAATTGTTAGATTCCTCATATTTACTATTTTTCTTAATATTCCATGGAATTCCTTCAAATTTTAGAGTGTTTTCTCCCTGAAATTTTCAATGAGCTTGTACTAGTGTTGGCCTAAATATCCGTTCAGAATTTTCCGTTACATTGTGTGGAAGAATCAGAATTAACTTTTTGGCCAGTCCCTATATAACAATTGCTTTTAATTAATAGATGACAATCAAACTAAAATCCAAATGAATATAATCTTAAAATAAAAAAGAGGGTACATTGACAAAGACAACTTTATTTCAAGCCTAGTCAATCAACAACATATCTCAGTTGCTGTCAGTGTAAGCTTAATTCAATTTTTGATACATTATAGGTGCTGTATAAAGTATCAAATTGTGAATTAAAATTTGGATGGCTGTTTATGTTCACTGGGCTGAGTTTAGGCAAGAAAAATACCCCAAGAGGTTTTATAAACCATTTTAACAATGTAGACAGAAATAAAACAGTTTTACCCACTAATGCTTAGTTCAACCAAATATTAAATTAAATTAACTGGAACATCTTATTCCCAGAGAAATTCAGTCAGTAGTGGTTTTATAATAACAAGAATGTCTTAGAACTATTTATAAGAATTTTCTCTGAGAAGGTCACTGAATTTTCATCAGTATAACTGAAGATCCCTGTGAAGTAAAGAAACATCTTATCACTAAAGTAAAGTGGAAATTCCTCTGTTGTGTCCAACTTTTTGTGACCGCATGAACTGTGGCCCACCAATATGCTCTGCCCATGGGATTCTCCAGGCAAGAATACTAGAGTGGATTGCCCTTCCCTTCTCCAAGGGATCTTCCCAACCCAGGGATTGAACCCAGGTCTCCTAGATTGCAGGTAGATTCTTTACCATCTGAGTCATCAGGGGTTTTATCATGACTAATTGACAAATGAAAGGTATAAACAGTTAAGTATCATCACAGAGCACTTTGGTAGAAAACTAAACACATTTTCATTTGGGTTAATTTATAAATGTATGAAATAAATAATCTAAGTCATTCTTAAGACTTTTTAAAAAGTCCCAAGAATACACAATGTATTTATACTGCTATTGCTAGAGATTATCTAACATTTAAAAATATGAAGCAGTCAATAAAAGAACCATTGCATGAAAAACACTAATGTATAATCATGCATGCTTATCAAAGATTAATAACCTTTTAATAAACTTCGTCTTTGAAAAGTACAGCATCATTAACTTTCAAGTGCATCATTAATTTTAGTCTCAAATAAAATATGCCTTTATGAACACTTGATATTTTTGTTCATGATATCTGTTTGCTTTCTTTTCAGTTCAGTTCAGTTCAGTTGCTCAGTCATGTCCAACTCTTTGCGACCCCATGGACAGCAGCACACCAGACCTCTCTATCCATCGTCAACTCCTGGAGTTTGCTCAAACTCATGTCCATTGAGTGGAGGATGACCTCCAACCATCTTATCCTCTTTCACCCCCTTCTCATGCTCTCAATCTTCCCCAGCATCAGGGTCTTTTCCAATGAGTCGGCTCTTCACTTCAGGGAGTCAAAGTACTGGAGCTTCAGTTTCAGCATCAGTCCTTCCAATAAATATTCAAGGTTGATTTCCTTTAGAATTAATTGGTTTGATTTCCTTGCACTCCAAGGGACTCTCAAGAGTCTTCTCCAGCACCAGATTTTAAAAGCATCATTTCTTCAGATAATTTAGTCAATAATGGACCCTCTAAACCTCCCAAATTAAGTCCTGTGAACCTACATAGACCAATACTAACTCTCTTTTCTCACAAGTATCTTTCAGGAACACAGTTCATGACCTATAACAAATATGGTGTTTTTCTCTACACACATCCCTTCTTCAAGCTCTCTTTGTTTCATTTACTCCTTTCTAGCCTTTGGTAGACTATATCTCAGTGGCACGTGGTTGGAGTGATCAGAGTATATACTGTGTTTCTAGTAGAGATAATTGTCAGTAGAGACACTAGTGTTTTTCATACAATGGTTCTTTTATTGATTGTTTCATATATTTAAATGTTGGATAACCTCTAGCAATAACAGTATAAAACCAGGACCCTTCCTGATCTTCTTCCTTAACTTAATTAAAATCTCCCTTTTTTTTTCCTCAAAGTAATTTAAGTGATATTTCTATTTCTTCATTAGGCATGATGGGCTTTTTCTAGTCTTTGTCTCTATCATACTCTTCCTTTACTTTTCCTTCAGTGTCTAGCTTACTCTAGACTACCATAGTGGTGTCTTCCTTTCAAAGTATTGCAATTTTTTCCAATATTTTCACAAAATGAATTTCCCACAAATAAGCAAAAATGTGCTATATCATCATGTGAAATAGTGTGTACACTCTTTTTGTTCTGAAAATTGTCTTTCTACTAATCAAACCAAGTGGGTATTACGTTGCTGGCACTCAGTCACCTAACATTTTTGCATAGAGTTTATGATCAAGGGAGTACCAGGGGACCATCAGAGGGAAGAAAGAGGGTAAGCTTAGGGTATTAGATAAAACTCTTGGATGCCCTCCTGCGGGGTTGCCTCCAGGCACAGGTCACTACTCCTCTCAACGTAGTTTGCTTTTGGCAGCCCTCCTTCAGGTTTCTGTAACCTGTCCCTGCTTTTAGTTGAGACTTGCTAACAGCTTCACTGTTGTGAGCTTAGCTACCTTTGAGGTTCTCCTGTAGTTAGTCCACACCTTTATTTAATGTCATTGCCCATAAACTTTCTTAAAATTATCCGATTGTGAGTGTGATATTTATTTCCTAACTCAAGTATTTTAAAAAGTTAAAAGCAAACATGAATCCTTTATCTGTTCATGTGCAACCACTCTGTCATGTCTGACTCTGTGACACTCTGGATGATAGCTTGCCAGCCGCCTCTGTCCATGAGATCTTTTAGGCAAGAATACTGGACCGAGTTGGCCTTTTCTTCCTCCAGGGGACTTTCCTGACCCAGGAATCAACCCTGGGTCTCCTGTGTCTCCAGCATCGCAGTCAGATTCTTTATCCACTGGAGCGTCAGGGAAGCCCTCTTGAATCTGATTGGAAGACATCTTTCTTACATACTGATATTCACAGATTCAGGTTACAAAGTTAAAACATCAAAATCAGAATTTAACCACATGGTCTGTTTTATTTTTATTTTATTAACTTTGCTATTCAATAGAATGACATTGATCCCTCTCTCTAAAGAAAAAAACAAGATATTGAATCTTAAGCTAAATACTTTACTAAAGAGTCATGCATAACTTCTGACTCAGTAGGTACAAGACAGACTTTTAAAATCAGACCATTCAGTTAAAATTTCAATTTTGCTATTTTAAGGTTGTGACTTGAATCTGTGAATCTCAGTATTCTTATTTGTACCACAGGCATTGCAATGTATCATTCTAAAGGTGGTTGTGAGAAGTAATTGAGGTAAATATTTAAAGTGTCATGTAGAGAAAGTGTAGCTTAGTAGATCTTCCATCATTTTATTCCTCTTTGACTTTCATATATTTTACAGCAGATTGTAGCATTAGGTATATTGTGCATGCTGGGCACAAAAAGAGAGGAGAATCTGCATTTGCTTGTTAGTTTTGAGATTGCATGACACTGTCTCTAGTTTAATAACTTTCCAGAGTTTAGAATATTATCTTGCACATTTTGGAAAATATTCAAATGAGTTGTGGCATCCTGGATTCTACTCTGTTATCTGGTATCAGTTATATGATCAGTTATATGATTATTTATAAAAAGAACTATCTCAAATGGACAATTGTGTTTCTTTAGAGTAGACATTTTTGCTGATATATTTGTTACTGAGTTTAAGTTCATGCTGTTCTCTGCATGACAGGCCAATAATAAAGAGACAAGATGTTGGGGAAAAGAATAGAGACCTTATTCAGAAACATAGCATACAAAGAAGATGGTGGACTAATGTTTAAAAGAACCATCTTTGCTGAGTTAGAATCCAAGCTTCTTTAATACCAGAGAGGAGGAGGTGAAGTCCTGATTCTAGTCAGATCCCAGAGGGGTTGTTTATTTCTTCCTTTCTGCAGTCATTCACAGGTGGGACTGGTAAGGATGTTCCCTGTGACCTAAACAAAGGTACTTTAGCTTAACACTCATTAAATGGGAGGCAGGATTCCCAAAGATGGGTGATTATGTATAATTCAACTTATAGGCAGCAACACTTTAGTGATTAACTTGTAATAGAATACAAAGGTTTTTGTTGTTACATTTTCTAGAACCAACATTTATATATAGAATATGTGATTAATATAAGTATTTTATAAATGTTCAGAGTTTATTACATATATTTTAGTTTATATATCAGGAGTTCAAAAAGTTAAAAAAAAAATATTTGTACTCTAATAAATGTTAAGTCACTTCAGTCATGTCCAACTCTGAGACCCTATGGACTACAGCCTGTCAGGGTCCTCTAATAAATACCAACAATGAATGGTTATACAAATTATTTCTTCTGAAAGTTTTCTATTTATGTCAATGTACATTGATTTGGGGACCCATTACCAGAGCTTCCAGGCAACCTAATAATGAAAATAATATTTATTAATATTGATGTAATTAAATGGCATTTACATAAGATGTAATATTATTACATAGTAATGAAAGGTGTTAAATACCTTTTGCAGAAGGTATGAGTACAAATTAAATATCCTTATTCGATCAAATCCACTGGAGAAGGGATAGGGTACTCATTCCAGGATTCTTGAGCTTCCTTTGTGGCTTAGCTGATAAAGAATTTGCCTGCAATGTGGGAGACCTGGGTTTGATCCCTTGGTTGGGAAGATCCCCTGGAGAAGGGAAAGGCTACCACTCAGTATTCTGGCCTGGAGAATTCCACAGACTGTATAGTCCCTGGGGTCACAAATCCATGGGGTCACAAAGAGTCAGACACAACTGAGCGACTTTCACTTCACCTAATAATGAAAATAATATTTATTAATATTGATGTAATTAAATGGCATTTATATAAGATGTAATATTATTACATAGTAATGAAAGGTGTTAAATACTATTTAATACAATAATGCTTTATGATTGTAATAATATCTAATAAGTATTAAACATAGCAGTTAACATACTATTGAGTTAGATTACAATATTGTAAGTAAGAGGTAAATTTTTATATGAATGACATATTAACATAATTGTATTTCACCAGCAGGGTACAATTGCATTAATAACTACATATTCTCTTCTTAATATCTAATAATACCAAAGCAAGTATCATTAAAGATGAAAAGTAGGAAATAATTTTGCATGCAAATAAACAGCAATGACTATGAGTACACACAATAAGTGTAATCCCACTATTCCATCTTTTCAGTGATTCATATCAAACACTGAATATTTATTTTTTAATAGGAAGGAAAAATGACCTAAGACAAATAAACAAAGGCTGAGAGTTATGATATGACACAAACACTTTGGTACAATAACTTTTTGCTAACTTTAAAAGATTTATTTGCTATTTTTAATTTTCTTGGCCACAGCACATGGAATCTTAGTTCCCAATCAGGGATTAAATCTGCAGTCCCTGCAGTGGAAGCATACTGTCTTAATAACTGGACTGCTGGGAAAGTCTTTCTGTTTTTTCACTGTTTAAAGTTTTATTTATTTATTTATTTAATTGGAGGAGTCTTCTTTCCAGAGCAACTTTCGAGTATATCTACCTTGCTGCAAGGCAAGTTTTCTTCTTTATAGAAGATTAACCCTAAAGGATTCAAACTCGTTGCCTGGGTATTTTTAAGATCATGTTTTACTGACACTTTAAAATGCAACTTTTATGCTTTTGACCTGTAACTATGCTTTAAACATCTTCTATTTTAAACCTTACAATTCTTCAGGACCATCTTCAAGTCATCAGGTCCATGATTACCCCAACCCATACAGGGAACTCCTTTCTGGTGTTTATTTTTTCTATTGTCATCCATTGTTTCATATTACTTTGTTGTTCCTGTTCTTGCTGTTGTTGTAAGCATGCCTTCAACTTCAATAAGATTATAATTATTTTGTGGTTGGGGCTGGATATTTTATTTCCATCTACTTCTTTTTGTGCTTTGAATACAGTAGTTTCCATCATTATATGTTGAGTGGTTGCTATCAATTCTCAAAATGTGGACTATACAACTGTTTAGCTTCTTACAACAGTTATTTAACATGATTATGTGGAATGTTTATGGTCTGGCCAGGGAGTGATATTCACTTCATGTAAACTATTTTAAATAGAAATAGTTTTCACTGGAGGAAAAGGAAAACACATTGAATCTTATAGCTTAATCATCACAGGCTTTCATTTTAGTGATTCCAGGGAGGGTAAACTAAGTTTAACAAATAAACCAAAAGTTAACATTATGCATTAAAAAACAGATTTTAAACCTTAAAAAAATATTTATTAGAGAGAACCAATTAAGTGAGTTTTTAGGAGAAAACTGCTCAAGTGTTAACAAAGGCGAAATTTGGAATTTGGAATAGTCTTTGGAATATTTATTAATATCCTACAAAATGCCTTTATAAGTAGAATGCCTATACATGCCAGTATAGTCAGGATAGTCCTGGATTGTGCCTCATATGCTGAGAAATTATGAATAGCCTTTTCCCACCCCTTTTCAAATGAATCATTTCACAAATGGAATCATAAACTATGGTTAATGCACAAATAGTTATCTTAGTCAAAGTTCTTGCTTCAAAGTATAGAAAACCACAAGAACCAACTTAAAACAGGAGTATGCCAAGATTAGTTATATAGTTTGTTATTTTGAATAGATATCATATTGTGGGCTGTTTAAAACATATTGCCAGTATTATCAAAGTAAAAGTAAGAAATATATTATTCTTATCAGGTTCTGGACTAGTTCACTGTGTTTAGACTTTCAACATAGAATTTGAGTATTTTTATTATGTGCACTTTGTTCGTGCAAAGTAAATTACAATGTAGTATATTGTAAAGACCCTCTAAAAGAAAGTTTGGATTCTTCCCTTAAATTGAAAACAAGTCTTTAAAGGGAACATTTTTATCTTATTAAAGCTATTCAAATTGAAAAGAAATAAATGACTCTATTGCAAAATGATGGGGCCTGTGCAGGATGACCTGAAGTCTTAAGAGTTGATAAACTTGCATGTATTTTTAGCAGTGTCATTAACAAGCAAGTGGCTCTTGAGTTCAAGAGCATGGGGTTTTAAACCAAAATCAAAATCAAAATAATCATAATTCAAAATCAAAGTAAATAAAAATCATCATATATTCTCAAAAGCATATCCATTTAAGAATTTCAACATTGTGATGCACGCTCATGTCAATTTAAGCTTTCAAATTTCAATGATGCTAAAAATCTAATAATAATAATTATCAGTCCTTCAACCTGCAGATTCTAGCTGAAGTAGTTATCAGGCTTTGGTGTAAATAAAAACCATCACAAATAGCAGAATGTTCTGGAACAATTCATTTATTTAAAGAACAATTTGTTCCTTTTGCTTCATTGAAGATAAAGTGTTTGATGGTTAATTCCTAAATTGGCTTAAAATGTTTATCATAAAATTTGAAAATAGTACGAGTACACACAAAAAAGGGCTTCCCTGTTAGCTCAGTTGGTATAGGCTACCCACTCCAGTGTTCTTGGGCTTCCCTGGTGGCTCAGCTTGTAAAGAATTTGCCTGCAGTGTGGGAGACCTGGGTTCAATCCCTGGGTTGGGAAAATTCCCTAGAGAAGGGAAAGGCTACCCACTCCAACATTCTGGCCTGGAGAATTCCATGGACAGTCCATGGAGTCACAAAGAGTCAGACATGACTGAACGACTTTCACTTTCACACACACAGAAAAGAAGCATATATATTTTGAGTCCTCACTTGTGATTAGAACATATCCTGGGAATTAAGCTGGAGAAAGTTTGAGTTGCTTTTGTTGTTATTCATTGCTACTGTCTCTTGTCAGTATATTTATGGTTCAGATAGTCTGGAAACTGAAAGAATTCCCTTAATAGGAAAAGATGAAGCTGGGGGCGGGGGGAGAAATTGAGGGAATGAGAAGGTATAGACTCATGAGAATTGTCAATTATGAGACATTAAACAAACACTATATCCATTTGAAAAATGTCAATCACTTCTATGATCCTGGAGGATGAACCCTATTATTAGCAATACCTTGATTCAGTTCTTGCAACTGTGTCCAACAACTGAAACTTCATTATCACTCTCTATTTACTTATACATTCTAGGTACCCAATACTTACTTTAATTGAAAGTAAAAATCAAAAATTGGTCTTGAAAATGATTTTTTAATGGAGGAAGAGACAGAGATATAAGAAACCAAGCAGCCAAAAGCAATGTGTTGTCTGTGTTTGAGACTTCATTGAAATAATTGAGGATGTAAAAAAAAAAAGAAAAAATGAGACAATTGAGGAAATTTGAAAATGAAGTATGTATTAGGTTGACTTAGATATTCCTTCAGATTTTTTCATAAGGTGTTAATGAAAAACTCAAATGATGGCCAACCATTTTTGGCCAACCCAACATCATATTAAGGAATTGCTTTAATTTCATCTTGCTTGATAATAGCATTATATGTGAAGTCTAGATTTCTTTAAGACAAATATCAAAATATGTATTGACAAGACTAAATGGTGTCTGAGATTTGTTTTAAAATATTTTAGATTAAAAGAGCATATGAAACATAATTTTAAAATATTTATAATGTTGAAGATTGATGATTAGATTTTCATATTTAAGATTGTAAAGCCAATATTATACTTCAAGTTATTTAGCAAACTGAACCTGAAATGTATAAGATTGCTCAAAAACCCAAAATCAGGCAAGGTTCTCCTAAGGAGGAGTGAAGTGAGAAGGCTCGTGTTGCCACATTTCAGAACTTATTGCAAATCAGTATTAATTCACTCTTTGAAAAAATATTTGTTGAATATCTATTACTTCCTGAGTTCTCTAATACAGCAGAGACAGTATTGTATTGGTGATAGGTAAACAGGGAGATAAACTAAAGAGAATATTGATGCCAAAGTCAGATATTGCATATATTGATACTTGATTATATTCTTACTGAATGTATTGATACTGGATATATGACTAATTGGAAAAGGAAGCAAATACTGCTAGTATCACTGATCCTGCAAAAGAAAATAAGACTTGATGCCCACATCAATTGCTACATGCATATACACTCAAAACATATATATTGGGTTGCTGACAGATTAGAGACAATATGAAAAACAAATACTAACCTTTTAGAAGAAAACATAGACAAATATATTTGGCCTTAAATTAGAAATACATTTCTCACAAAATGTACAAGACATGTAAAGAGTGAAAGAAAATGTTTATGAATTTGAGTGCATTTAAAGTAAGAACTTCTGTTCTTCAAAACATTTTGGAAACATACACACATCTATATCTATCTATATCTATATCTATCTATATATAAACATATAGAGATATATAGAGAAACATTATTATAAAGAGATGATATATTTTTAAAATCCATAACTTTTACAAATTGTAAAAAATAAACTAAACCTAAAATGGGCAAAAAGACAGAATGAGGCATTGTACTGAAAAGGAATGTTACATTGTGAATAATCAGGAAAATTTGACCATCTTATACTGCTGGTGGGAGTGTAACTTGGCATAATCACTTTGAAAACAAAAATTGTATCACCTTGTAAATTTGAGAATGTGCATAGTCTATGACTCAAAAATGTCATTAAGTATCAGTTCAGTTCAGTCACTCAGTTGTGTCCGACTCTTTGCAACCCCATGTCTCCCTGTCCATCACCAACTCCCAGTTCAGTTCGGTTCAGTCACTCAGTTGTGTTCAACTCTTAGTGACCCCATGAATTGCAGCACACCAGGCCTCTCTGTCCATCACCAACTCCTGGAGTCCACTCAAACTCACATCCATCGAGTTGGTGATACCATCCAGCCATCTCATCCTCTGTCGTCCCCTTCTCCTCCTGCCCCCAATCCCTCCCAGCAACAGAGTCTTTTCCAATGAGTCAACTCTTCACATGAGGTGGCCAAAGGAGTGGAGTTTCAGCTTTAGCATCATTCCTTCCAATGAACACCCAGGACTGATCTCCTTTAGAACGGACTGGTTGGATCTCCTTGCAGTCCAAGGGACTCTCAAGAATCTTCTTCAACACCACAGTTCAAAAGCATCAATTATTCAGCGCTCAGCTTTCTTCACAGTCCAACTCACATCCATATATGACCACTGGCAAAACCATAGCCTTGACTAGACGGACCTTTGTTGGCAAAGTAATGTCTCTGCCTTTTAATATGTTGTCTAGGTTGGTCATAACTTTCCTTCCAAGAGTAAGAATCTTTTAATTTCATGGCTGCAATCACCATCTGCAGTGATTTTAGAGCCCAGAAAAATAAAGTCTGACACTGTTTCCACTGTTTCCACTGTTTCCCCATCTATTTGCTGTGAAGTGATGGGACCCGATGCCATGATCTTAGTTTTCTGAATGTTGAGCTTGAAGCCAACTTTTCCACTCTCCTCTTTCACCTTCATCAAGAGGCTCTTTAGTTCTTGGTTCTTTTTCGCCTTCTGCCATAAGGGTGTGTCATCTGCATATCTATAGATACACATTTAAATTACAATATTATTGTTATGAGCAATGCTGCTATTGACATTCTGTGACTTGAAAATTGCTGTAAATAATTTGGCACTCTTTCCATGAAAGAATATGGACTATTTTCTCTCTTCTTGAAACTGGGTTATTCTGGAATGCTTTAACCAATGAAATGTGGGGTGTCCTCTGCATATCTGAGGTTATTGATATTTCTTTCAGCAGTCTTGATTGTAGCTTGTGCTTCTTCCAGCCCACCGTTTCTCATGATGTACACTGCATAGAAGTTAAATAATCAGGGTGACAATATACAGCCTTAATGTACTCCTTTTCCTATTTGAAACCAGTCTGTTGTTCCATGTCCAGTTCTAACTTTTGCTTCCTGACCTGCATATAGGTTTCTCAAGAAGCAGGTCAGGTGATCTGGTATTTTCATCTCTTTCTGAATTTTCCACAGTTTATTGTGGTCCACACAGTCAAAGGCTTTGGCATAGTCAATAAAGCAGAAATAAATGTTTTTCTGGAACTCTCTTGCTTTTTCGATGATCCAGCAGATGTTGTCAGTTTGATCTCTGGTTCCTCTGCCTTTTCTAAAACCAGCTATATTTCTTAGTAAAACACATAGTCACAGTCCATTCCCTGGTGGCTCAGATGGTAAAGTGTCTGCCTACAATGTGGGAGACTGGGGATCAATCCCTGGGTTGGAAGGTCCCCTGGAGAAGGAAATGGTAACCCACTCCAGTGTTCTTGCCTGGAGAATCCCATGAATGGGAGAGCCTGGTGGGCTACAGTCCATGGGGTCTCAAAGAGTTGGACACGACTGAGCGACTTCACTTTCACTTTCACAGCATACCAGGAGTGATTTGATAACCTATTGCTACATAACAAAATACCTCTTAGACTATAGTTTAAAACAACATTTACTTTGTTATGAACTTAATACTTTGGGTTGAAAATCAGTAAGGCCTTAGTTTAGTGATTCTTTGGCTCCAAGTGCCATCAATGATGTGACCCAGTGATGTCCCATTGACCTGATGACTGTCTGGAGTTTTCATGAAATCTTGATGTCATGAAAGGGGCAGTTGGAGGCTGGCCATGGAGGAATGGGCTCCCCGGCTTCTCTCCTCATAGATCCTAGAACCTCTCTACTAGATCTTTTCAGCTGGATAGTCAGCTACTTTCTGACTACACTGCAGCTCAGATCTAGATGATACATGGCTGATGTATCTAGATGATACAAGGCTGAAACTGTAAGTCCTCTTTGGAGCTAGATCTGAAACTAGCAAGGTATGCTTTCCCCCACATTTCATTGATTAAAGCATCACAGAATAACCCAGTTTCAAGAAGAGAGAAAATAGTCCACATTCTTTCATGGAAAGAGTGCCAAATTATTTACAGCAATTTTCAAGTCACAGAATGTCGATAGCAGCATTGCTCATAACAATAATATTGTAATTTAAATGTGCGTTATAGATATGAAGATGAAACCACCCTTATGGCAGAAAGTGAAGAACAACCAAGAACTAAAGAGCCTCTTGATGAAAGTGAAAGAGGAGAGTGGAAAAGTTGGCTTCAAGCTCAACATTCAGAAAACTAAGATCATGGCATCGGGTCCCATCACTTCACAGCCAATAGATGGGGAAACAGTGGAAACAGTGTCAGACTTCATTTTTCTGGGCTCTAAAATCACTGCAGATGGTGATTGCAGCCATGAAATTAAAAGATTCTTACTCTTGGAAGGAAAGTTATGACCAACCTAGACAACATATTAAAAGGCAGAGACATTACTTTGCCAACAAAGGTCCGTCTAGTCAAGGCTATGGTTTTTCCAATGGTCATGTATGGATGCGAGAGTTGGACTGTGAAGAAAGCTGAGCGCTGAATAATTGATGCTTTTGAACTGTGGTGTTGGAGAAGACTCTTAAGAGTCCCTTGGACTGCAAGGAGATCCAACCAGTCCGTTCTAAAGGAGATCAGTCCTGGGTGTTCATTGGAAGGACTGATGTTGAAGTTGAATCTCCAATACTTTGGCCACCTGATGTGAAGAGCTGACTCTTTTGAAAAGACCCTGATTCTGGGAAAGATTGAAGGCAGGAGGAGAAGGGGATGACAGAGAATGAGATGGTTGGATGTCATCACCGACTCTATGGACATGAGTTTTTGTAAACTCTGGCAGTTGGTGATGGACAGGGAGACCTGAGGTGCTGTGATCCATGGGATTGCAAAGAGTCGGACACAACTGAGAGACTGAACTGAACTGAGCTGATGAATGGAAACCCACAGGGCACATAACGGAGTGCTGTGTCACTGTAACAACCCAAGAGAGGGATAGTTTCCTGCTGTGAAATAGATGAAGCTTACGAGTTTTGAATACACAAAATTTAGTTCAGGAACTAATATACAGTGTGTTATTAGGTTGGCCAAATACTTCGTTCAGGATTTTCCATACTGTCTTACAAAAAATCTGAATGGATTATTTGGTCAACTCATATGCGTCATTATATAACTATATCTACAAATCTCGTAAGTAAATAAATCTCGTAGATATAGAGGTAGTTGGTTTTTTTTTTTTACTATATAAGGGAATTTCAAACATTATTCAGGAAAAATGTTCTGTCTTTGAGGGGTACTCTAGCATAGGATAGAAGAGAAATACTGGAGCCAAGAATTTTATATAAACTTCTAGGTCTTAAAATTATTGCATTATTATACTCATATATATTGTGTGCTATTTAGCATATTAAAGCTGCATTTAAAACTATTTTTTGCATTCCTGGGTTTGGAAAATACCCTCAGGTCTATCTTGCCTTTGGAATTGATTTGTTATTTTGTATTCCTAGGAATTTCCTTTAACTTCTCACTTACCAGCGGTTATGCATTTAAAAACCTGTATTTGTATTTTAATCTATTCTTTTATAGCAGAAGGGTTTTTCAGAATTACCACTTAATTGTGTTTCTAGATGCAGATATTTGTTCTAGCCCCTTCTATGTGTATGCACGTGTGTGTGTGTGTGTGTGTGTGTGTGTGTGTGTGTGTGTCCCCTTGAGCTTAGATAAGTTTGTGTATGGACCTCCTAGATCCGTGGGTGTCAACTGACAGAGAAGTCTCCCCACAAGGAAGGATTTGAAACACATAGAGAAGTTCTATGTGTTTACAATGAGTGCCATTTCAAGCCTCTGAACACCAGTGATAAATGTCCAGCAATTAACAAAGAATTATTTATACGAAGAATAAATATTGAAAAACACTCCCCTAGATTGATGATATGTCTCTTATTTAACATTTCTCTTATTTACTTTCCCTCCCCAACTCTTTTTTTCCATGGGAAATTTTCTCTCCTTTTTTCCCCCTTATTCATCTATTGGTTCCACTCGTTAACTTTAGCAGCTATATTTTAATTTCCAAGAATTTTTACTTTGATCATACCTTTTGCAACTTTCTGTTCCCATTATATGGCAGATAATTTCTCCCCTGTCTTCCATTTTAGTACTTAAATTACTTGTTTATTCTGTTTACTGAACTATCTCTGTATAATTTGGATTAATTGTTCTGTGTCTATATCTTAGTATTTCATGTTGATGCTCTTTATGTCCCTGAATATCTTTGTTGAGGTTTTACTTTTTTAATCATGTCTGGATAAATATTATTGTATAAGTAAGTTTTCTGCCAAGTTCTTCCTTAAGTGAGAAATCTGGCTGACTTATTAGACAGCACTTGGCCCGCTAATTAGGGGGTTTTGCTTTTGGAAAACAAATCTAAAGAGAAAATCTAAGTGTGTATCATCTGCAAACTAAAAGAAGTTGTATGTCTTTGGTACTCCTATCCACTATTACTTTCTTTGGAAGAGATTGCTCTCTTTCCTTTGAATTTCTAGGTACCTTCATGAGGGTAAGAGGTCAAGTCTGATGCATGTTTTCATTATACAAATGTACTTGTCGGAGTGAATAGCAGCTCATCAAGACTTGAAAAACTGTATTTACTTTTTTCCCAATTCTCAAAAAGATGTCTCTGGGTCATCAGCAACTATGGAAGAAAGTGACCTGGGGATGGTGTAATTGTTTCTTACACAGTCCATCAATTAATTTTCACGATTTTACATATATGTAGTACTTCTTAATCTTCTTTAGATTTTGAGACTTTGTGTCAAATAAAAATGGCTGCTATCTGCATTGAAGTTTTCTCCTCTGTTACATGAAGCCTTAGCCATCTCTGCTTAGCTTCTTATGTGTTCTCATTATCCACTACTCCCATATTATTTTAAATCTTTTTAAAATGGATAGTGCACTCTTCTTTTTTTCTTGTCTTCTGTATTTGTGTTACTGAACACTGGTTGATGAATGTGCATGAATAGTTCATCATCATGTGCAGTGAGTTTTATGTACACATTTTCAGAATTATAACCATGAGAATATTGGAGCCAGAGGAATGAGATGCAAAATTGGTTAGTCACAATCCACATTGTTTTGAATTATTTATTTAAAATTTTTATTAGCTTAGAATTATTCCAGTCAAAAAGAGAAAAGATAATACAATCTGCATATTATTCTTGTTTCTTAAAATATATATTAAAAATAGAAAAATGAATATCTGATGCGAAGAACTGAAAAGACCTTGATGCTGGGAAAGACTGAAGGTGAGAGGAGAAGGGGATGACAGAGGATGAGATAGTTGGATGGTATCACCGACTCTACAGACAGGAGTTTGGGTAAACTCCAGGAGTTGGTGATGGACAGGGAGGCCTGGCATGCTGCAGTCCACGGGGTAGCAAAGAGTCTGACACGACTGAGTGACTGAACTGAACTGAAGAAGATAAAATAGTATCATAGAGTGTTTCCTTGGGATGTTGGGAGCCCTGTAAATTATCTTGGAATTCAAAACATTCTTATATAACAACATTTTGATGACCTTAAGAGTACATGTAAATAATAAAAAGCATAAGGATTAAATTTTCTTTGACACATATGTGAAAGTTTTGAGAAAAACATGTTTAGCACAAAGGCTCTGGACACAACAAAACAGTAATTATGGTAAAAAATTTCCCCATGTAGCTCACAAAACTCATAGAATTCATAAGAAAAAAGTTTTCTAATAAAAAGGCATATATTTAATATTATTACAGTAATTTTAAACTCAGTCATGCCCAAAACTTGCAACCCCATAAACTGTAGCCCACCAGGCTCCTCTGTCCATGGCATTTTTCAGGGAAGAATACTGAAGTGGGTTGTCTTCCTCTCCCAGGGATCAAACCAGTGTATCCTATGTCTCCTTCATTGCAGGTGGATTCTTTCCCAGCTGAGCCATCAGGGAAGCCCATTAATATTAACTCTATATAACCTAGTTGTTTGCTTGGGAATAGAGCATATTACAAGTTGAATCTCATTGTCAGGCTTATATTTATTTGGTATTATTAAACAAAGATACATATTTTGCTTCTACAGATTGTGAACACTCATCTAAAATTAGATAACAGATAGGTAACAATGTTAGTAAATATTTCTACACACCTGCACACTCAAAGGGAGAGTTAGAGTCTTCCCATTGCTCAAAATTATTCCTTGGTAAGGTCCTACCCATGTGTATATATGTTTGTAACAAGTTTATTTTCCTGGTAGAATCACACAAACTATAACATACTATTTACAGACCCAGATTCTCTAGAGACAGTATCAGTACTATGACTGCTCAAAATTTGAAAAGGCACAAAAGATATGATACCAAACATGTACTTCATTATAATCAAATGGATGGACTTAATTTAAAGCCAAAGTGTATTTCAATTCCCTTAATTCCTAATAAAAATAGAAGAAGCAGATGGATACCATCACATAAGAACAATTTTCAACCACAGTGGTTTTAACTGGAAGGTTCAGTTCAATTTAGTTCTGTCACTCAGTCATGTCCGACCCTTTGTGACCTCATGAATCACAGCACGCCAGGCCTCCCTGTCCATCACCAACTCCCAGAGTTCACCCAGACCCATGTCCATTGAGTCGGTGATGAAATCCAACCACCTCATCCTCTGTCATCCCCTTCTCGTCCTGCCCTCAATCTTACCCAGCATCAGGGTCTTTTCAAAAGAGTCAGCTCTTCGCATCAGGTGGCCAAAGTATTGGAGTTTCAGCTTCAAAATCAGTCCTTCCAATGAACACCCAAGACTGATCTCCTTTAGGACGGACATGTACGATCTCCTGGCAGTCCAAGGGACTCTCAACAGTCAATATGTTGTTTAGGTTGGTCACAACTTTCCTTCCAAGGACTAAGCATTTTTTCATTTCATGGCTGCAATCACCATCTGCAGTGATTTTGGAGCTCCCAAAATAAACTCAGCCACTGTTTCCACTGTTTTCCCATCAATTCTCCGTGAAGTGATGGGACAAGATGCCATGATCTTCATTTTCTGAATGTTGAGCTTTAAAACAACTTTTTCACTCTCCTCTTTCACTTTCATCAAGAGGCTCTTTAGTTCTTCTTCACTTTCTGTCATAAGGGTGGTGTCATCTGCATATCTGAGGTTATTGATATTTCTCTTGGCAATCTTGATTCCAGCTTGTGCTTCCTCCAGCCCAGCATTTCTCAAGATGTACTCTACATAGAAGTTAAATAAGCACGGTGACCATATACAGTCTTGACATACTCCTTTTCCTATTTGGAACCAGTCTGTTGTTCCATGTCCAGTTCTAACTGTTGCTTCCTGACCTGCATATAGCTTTCTCAAGAGGCAGGTCAGGTGGTCTGGTATTCCCATCTCTTTCAGAATTTTCCACAGTTTCTTGTGGTCCACACAGTCAAAGGCTTTGGCATAGTCAATAAAGCAGAAATAGATGTTTTTCTGGAACTCTCTTGCTTTTTCCATGATCCAGCGGATGTTGGCAATTTGATCTCTGGTTCCTCTGCCTTTTCTAAAACCAGCTTTAACATCTGGAAGTTCACGGTTCACGTATTGCTGAAACCTGGCTTGGACAATTTTGAGCATTACTTTACTAGCGTTTGAGATGAGTGCAATTGTGCAGTAGTTTGCGCATCATTTGGCATTGCATTTCTTTGGGAGTGGAATGAAAACTGACCTTTTCCAGTCCTGTGGCCACTGCTGAGTTTTCCAAATTTTATTAGATATAAAAAAAATTCAGAAATAGAAGCAAATCACTGTCTCTGAGTGTACACAGCCATTTGTGGCTGGCTCTAGCAATAATTATAATCACGGCACTTTACATAAAAAGATGTTTCTACACATATTGGCTTTGTAATTTTTCTTTTATTCATTCAAAACTGTTCATTTTTTTTTGTTGTTGACTTTGTGCTAGGCATTTGAAACTGAACAAATGGCTCTTGGAGTAAGATTAGAGATCAACTTTACTGTCTATAGACTGGGCATTCTTCAAGCTCCTTGATAAAACAATCGGGCTCAGTACTTGGAGTTTCTGCCTGATCAATGAGTGTTTGACACACAGTTATGGCTCTTCTAATACTTAGTGATTAAATAGGCAATTTCAGGCTGACTTTTCATGGCATGGTGTTGCTGCTTTTTTTGTTGTTGTTGTTTTTACCATTCACTCTACATAATTCTATACATATCACTGTCTTCATCAATACTCACAAGTGGCATGTCACTTTCCCTCCCGAATCAGTCAATTCAATGAAATGTCACTTTGAAAAATATCCTTGAAGATAGATTAGAAAGCTCTTTTTCAATGTGGATATCATGGGGGAAAGAGTCTGAGGAGCCAATATTGTGAAATACCTGCACATCTTGCTTTTCCAAAGGGGAGGTGAGTGGATCATCACCAGATGCAGATCTGCTCTCAGTTGTTGCTGTTTTTTTGACATGTGCATAGAACACGTGTGCACCAAATAAAATAAACACAAATGTGCTCTTTACAGTAAAGACACCTGGCTTTGTGGGAAGTTGGAATGACACATGATGCCCCAGAAAATACATAAAATGAAATATAACTCAGCTTTAAACTCGATACTAAAATCCCTTGATCTTGAACTCTAAATTAAGTTACCACTTTGATTAGCATGCAAGTAATGCTCATATGCCTAAGCTTTCCCAAAACCCAGAATACTGGAAAGAAGCAGTCCCATGACCCCCAAGTATCTGAGCTAGCATTTCTGCTTCACAGAAGAGAAAGCAAAAAGGGAAAAAGTGCTAACATATCCTGAGCACTTAGCATATTCCAGGCATCATGCTAATGTTATAGTTAGGTCATCTGCTTCCCTCTCTTCATGAAGGGAGAAATGAAAATCATATAGACTTCAACAGAAAACAGTCTGTTCATGACTATCCTATACCAGTGTAGGAGAAGACTTAGCAAACATGAAATAATTTAAAAAGGTTTTTCTTTAGCTTGCTACTTGAAGTTGTATCATTGGAACTGTCAACCCATTGAGGAGCTCTCTCTCTAGTTTTAATGGTTAAGTTTCCTGGATGATCAAACTGTCATCCTCTGTGTCCCTCTGAAATGAATTCAGACACATGCTCTTCTTTTCCGCTGTGTTCCCTGAATTGGATCAGGAAGAACACTGTCTTGCTCTCTCACTTTCATGTGTAAAAACCAGAAGACACAAACATGATGAGTCACACACACAAACTGGTTCAGCTCCATTCAGCACCCGCACCAAACTCACATACCTTATATAATTTTAGTCTATTAGAATGTGATGATCGACCTTAGGGAAGTGATTTAACAGTTTCAAGTTGAACTCTTATCTGCTGTTATAGATGCTGCTATTTCCTGTAATATCTACTTCACAGGCTGGTTGAAACTATTAAATTACATAATGCATGTTTACTATCTAGTACACAGTAACAGCTAATGAAAACATGCCATTTTCTCCAGCTTGCCCCCAAATGGTGAGATCTGGGAAAGAGATTTAATTATGGTCACAGCTTCCCAAAGTCTTTCTTTTTCCCACTTTCATCAAGCACTTATTTTACACTTACTGAGAGATGTCCAAATTGTTGAAAGTACAGAATTTAGGCCTGAGGTATATCCCTCATTTTGTACACAATTGCATTCATAGACAACCATACAATACTTTTGAAAATATATTGTTGAAATATCTTTAATTTGGGTTATATTTTTCCCACCAAGATATGATAGTAAATGTTTATTTTTAAATGTTTTAATTAAATAATTTAAAAATTATATGAAAATAAAATAAAATCATTTTAAAAGTTTAATTCTTCATCCCACTGATTATACTTCCATCACTTTTGGGGAAGTAAATATATAGAAGATACTGTTTTGGGGATTCCTGATTCTTGATATAGGAAAGAACTCTTAAAATTTTTGTTTTCTTTAGGAAACTAAATATCTTACTTTAATAAACTCTTGCCAAAAATAACTTAGCAGCTGTGAATCAGGGAAGATACATAGATCTTATCTTGCATGTCAGTGGTGGTCTATTTATAACAAATATCAGCCCGTTAAAGTGTCATATAGTCAGTGGTGCATCTACAGCCAACCCAGTACAAGGACAGAGGCTTCAAAGTTGTATTTTTATTATTCTGCACCCACCCCCCCCCCCCCCCCCCACCTTTTAGTACATTCTCTGCATGGTAGGGAAGTCCCTGGTGGCTCAGCAATAAAGAATCTGTCTGCCAATTCAGGAGATGCTGGTTTGATCCCTGGGTCGGGAAGATCTCTTGCAGGAGGAAACAGCAACCCACTTCAGTATTCTCCTCTCGAAAATCCCATGGATGGAGGAGCCTGGCTGGCTACAGTCCATGGGGTCGCAAAGAGTAGGACACAACTTAGCAGCTAAACAACTGAACACAATTTTAGGTAAAATAAAACTGATGCTTCTCGTTTTAAACAGATAAAAAATTTTAAATAGAATGTAGGGGAAATGTTCTTTGCATAATATCAAATAGAGTTATGTTTTAAAACAAAGGCATATTTGATGTCGTATATACAAATTATGCTATGATCAATTAAATAATCTATTTCAGGTTCTTTTCATTGCATATAAACTGCTGTCACTCTTTTTAAAATTGATTTGGAGAAAATGCACCTGAGGCATAGGAATCTATGAGGGAAAAAAACCAGGGTGGAAAGCCCTAATCTTACCTTCTAACAAAAAAGTCCTTCAAAAGTGATTTTCTTCCTTCTCTTGGCAATGCCATTTCAGTCTCTAAGAATTTCTTATTCACTACTTGACCTTTCAAATAAGGTCATCACCAAAGGAAATGTCTTATTTCAAGTGTCACTGCTGACTTTAGAGATCTTAGGGAGTTTCAGAGCATAGGCCTTGTTAGATCCTGTTCAGAAGGGGAAAAGTAAGTAAGAGCTATTTGCCAATTGAATCACTTGCCAAGTGAATTTCAAAGCTCTTGCGTGTTTCAGGAAAGTACAGAGGCATGCTCTATAGACTTGAACTGTCTATAAGTCTATCATTTCAAAGTATTTCTTAATTACTTATATCTTAACCTAACACTTTGGTGACTGAGTGTTGTTGCCTAGAAAATAAAGTTATATCTATTTTAGAAATCTAAAGTTATAAAAGCAAAATAAAAGTTAAGTTTTAAAAAAAGCTCTGTCGAATAAAATTTGTCCACACTATTCACTACATGGTTTCATCAAATTCAAGTAAGACATTAATTTTATATAAATCTATTTGTGTGTACAAAATATCTTATTTGGAACTTATAAAAAAATACATGTCATCTTAAGATAATTTACAGTGATCATACAAAAGTAACCATAGTACTCAAATTTCCATCCAGTTGTTTGCTTTTCCAGTGGCTTATGGTTTCCAAGGCTCAGTTAAGACAGGAAATTAGTGAACTATATTTTCCTCATAAAGTATAGCAAATCAACTAGATATATAAATAAATGGTGAAACATAAGATAATCTCTTTAGGAGAAAAGTAGTTGCAGAGGTTTTGAACCAAGAAATTGAGTTGAGGACATAATTATTTTTAAATTGTATCAGTTTTCTTTGTCCTGACAGATGGGGTCTACTATAGACATTGTTGTCACATGATTGATTAATATTTAAAAATAGAAGGTGCTGAATGTGCTTGTCAGCATTTCTGAGGCCATCTTAGGTCAAGGTCTTTGAGAAGCAGACTCTAGCCCAGGATTTGAGAACCAGTGACTTAATAAGCAAGTTCTCCCAAGAGAAACCAGTAAGGAAGTGAAGGAAGCAGGAGAGGAAGAAGCAAGGACTTTGTTTTTGGTTTCTATTTAAGAAATATTAAGGGTCATCTTAGCAAAATCACCAAAAAACATTTTTTCATAAATGTTTTAATGATAGCCTTTTGCAAAAACATTTTGTATTTTGTAATAATTTAAAATTAACTTGCAAATATGCATATGCCATTTTTCCCTCCCTGTGTCTTTACAGCCAGTTTTAGTTGAATATCCAGAAGGTGTTCCAAGCCAGATCAATCAATATGTTTGTGAAAGCAAGACACAGAAAAGCAACTACATATAATTTATAATTTGGTAAGGTCTGCGTAGTCCTTTTTCTGATTGTTACCATTAATAGGATGTATTTAGTCACATTCTATAATACTTCATTTAAGAATGTCACCTTCTTTAAAATAAGATTGAGGATAGTTTATTAATAGCTTGGTTTAACTCAACTGAGTAATTAAATGGAAATCATTCAAGTGTAACTATTGCTAAATTCCATCAAATAAACTTTTCAATATAATACCTTTGTCTGCTATTATGTTTCCATATTCTTCTTTATTAATATCCACAGTTTTAAGAATAGATTCATAGTTGAAATAGGAGATGGTCAGGGAAGAACTTCATGTGTAGACAATTTATCATCTCTTTGTACCTCTTATATGCTGCCTGATACTGGTGATAAACAAACGCAAACAGAGTGTGCAGTGTCACCAAAGTCAAGGAAATGTAGAATAGTTAGGTTAACTATTACATTTAAGAGATTTTTCCCTAATCTTCTTTAGCCCTATGATCTTGATAAAATGAATTAATCCTTCTGATATTCAAAGCCAATATCTGTATATTTGGTTGAAAACTGATATTTATCTCCTTGATTTGACAGAGTTTATAGAGTGATTGCCTTCAATAGTGACTCCCTTGTGGTACCCACTTTTAATAAACACCTGTTCCTTTCTGTTTCCTTTTTTTTTTTTTTTTTTTGCTTTTGTGGTTCAGAAACTGCATTAGATGAAAATGTTAAGTTCCCTAAAGAAGACTATTTCTTCTTAAATGCTTGAACCTCTTAAACTTATATAGGAGTTAAATTTTTAATTTACTCTGAGATATAAAACCTTGTATTGATGTATTTTATTCTACAAATGTATTTGAGCTTTTAAAGAGAAATTGTGAATATAAATGTTAATCCAAGATATTCAAGAGCTTCTTAGAAATATTCCAAGAAAAGGAATTTTCCTAAAGTAATGATCATGCCGAGCACTCTGTGAACAGTGTGAAATGGGATGAAGTGTGGTGAGAGTGGTGGACATTCAGATCTAACTGACACATAAAGTGTGAACAGGAATGCAGCCAGGCAAGAGAAGATTAGGGGTTCAAAGCCAAAACTTGTGAAATCTTACAAAATCAGTAATAATAATGGTTGGCATATATGACTTGCTCTACTTTTGAAATAACACAAACAAGGTGACCCTTCCTGGAGCTTCAACTTTTGTTTAGGTTGCGGAAGCAGGGGTGTGGGAGTAGGGAGTGTATCACATTCCTATGAAGATAAACAGTAGGGAGTAGATGAAAAATTAACTTGGAAAGTTAATTAGATTAGATATTTGTAACAGGCTGCTAAGCTTTTCACCTCCTAGTTTCTGGGAATAAACTAGTCTTCTATGTTCTTTATATTGGGATAGAAAATCAAAGAAACATTGGTCTAGTTTGAGTTTCCAGAATCCATTAGTATCTGATCAAATACCATAATAATTATAAAAGGTAACTAAATCATCATTTCTATTTCACAAGTGAGGAAACCAAGGCTTTATTATTCAGTCATTAAGTTATGTCTGACCCAAGGACTGTAGCATGCCAGGTCCCTCTGTCCTTCACTAACGAAGGCTTACTGGGTCAAAGTTAATTTTCCAGGTTTGTGTAACCGAAAAGTTAGAGTGGAGACATTACTAAACTAAACTTTACTTTTCCAGAAAACCTCTGTCATGTCAAGTAGATACATTTTTACACATATATGACAAATAAATTTGACACAAATTTAAAAAGAAAGTCATGTGAGCACTTAAAATAGAGACGGATCACACACACATTACATGGCAGAAGGAGGAGGCATTTGAGCATTTGACAATGTACTGGTGAGAAATGGTAAGGATTGAACTAGTGTAGGCTTAGACCCCTTACTATAAGAGGCTAAGTTAATCTTAGAAATTTTACTTTCTTTGGTAATAAAGTTACTACTTCAGTTATTATGAGGAGTTTATAAGATATATGTGAATAAGTCACAGGGTTACTTCCAAAGATAGATAACTCATGAAAGGGAAAAGATGTGAAGAGACAAATAAGCCAACATTTTTAAGCTTTAATACATTTTTAAGTGTATGGAGCTTCCAATTTATTTTGATATAATCAGTGGTGAAAGTAATGCCATCAAGCATTAGTGGTTGGCTTCTAACAAAAATCATGTGCTGTGTAAAGCTGTTGGACAAAGTTTAAAGGATCAGAATGTTGGAAGATATAAAAAAAAATGGCAAATGCCTGTTGCTTGTGTAAGCGATTTTAAATTAAAGCAGTAAACTCTTTAAAACATCACACAATGGGTAGGAAAAAAAAAAAGAAAGCTAATTAACCTCAATTCCTTTTAGTTGTAGAGCTTTGTAATAATCTTCCACGGAGTCCATGACCAGAGGATTACTAGGCCTCTATGATTTTTGGAGAAGAGGTCGAGATAGGAGCCAAAGCAGCCATGTGAAACTCCACTGGCCTGCTTGGGCATGTCTGACCAGATGCCCGCTTCTGATCCAGGTTCAGAAACAGGTAAAAAGGAGCTCTGCGTATATGTCAATGTTGTTAAAGGGTATGTCCATATGAATATATACATATATAGTATGCTATAAGAATATGAAGTAGTAGGTATTTATCATAGTGGAGAATAGTTTGATAGCACATCTCGAAAGTCAGAAAATATTCACACCATTTTATCTAGCTTTTCATTTCTACCAATTTATATTAAAGACATTATCGGAAAGGAATGTAAACCTTTCTGGATATACTGTGTATTGCAGCTCATTTACAATGGCAAAATATTACTAGGAAAAAAAATGCTTCTTTTTCAAATTTAAGATATAGTTAACATATTATGTACAACCTAATAATTCAATATTTGCATCTATTGCAAAATGATCACCAGGCTGTTTAGTTAGCATCTGTCCTCATACGCAGTTGCCATTTCTTTTCTTGTATGAGAGCTTTTAAGGTTTACTGTCTTGGCAACTTTCATGTGCACAGTACAGTATTGACTATAGTCACAGTGTTATATATTACATCTCCAGGATTTATTTAACTTTATAGCTGGAATTTCATACATTTTGAACCCCTTCACGCATTTGCATGCAACCTGCAAACCCACCTCTGGCAGCCACAAGTCTGTTCTCTATCTATAAATTAATTTATTTCCAATAATTTTAATTTTCAATGGTAGAGATATGGTGAAACAAATTATGGAATATTTATAAAATAGGATGTATACAGACATGAAAATTCATGCATTAGAAGAATATTTAAAGACACAGGTGAAGAATAATAGCAGAGTATTTAAAAATAATTACATATAGCAATTAATAATTATATTTACTTAATTTATATACATATTCAGTTCAGTTCAGTTCAGTTCAGTCACTCAGTCATGTCCAACTCCTTGCGACCCCATGAATTGCAGCACGTCAGGCCTCCCTGTCCATCACCACCTCCCAGAGTTCACTCAGACTCACATCCATCGAGTCAGTGATGCCATCCAACCATCTCATCCTCTGTCGTCCCCTTCTCCTCCTGCCCCCAACCCCTCCCAGCATCAGAGTCTTTTCCAATGAGTCAACTCTTTGCATGAGGTGGCCAAAGTACTGGAGTTTCAGCTTTAGCATCATTCCTTCCAAAGAAATCCCAGGGCTGGTCTCCTTCAGAATGGACTGGTTGGATCTCCTTGCACATGTATTTATAGAAATACTATAAAATATTTATACTATACCATTTAAGTGATGGAGTTGTATGTGCATTTTTTTGTTTTTGCTGCCAAAATCTTGCCATTTCTTATAAAATGAAATTATTTTTCAATTATACTGAAATACCATTTCTAAATATTAACACTTGGGGAAAAGCAGAGTCATGTAAAAAATGGGCAAAAGTATCACAAACATAAGAAGTATATTTTTAATACAGCCTAAAACTAAGCTTTTAAAGTTCATTAACTGAGGGGCATCAACAAGCTTATTACATTTCCTTAAGCTGTGAAGCATAAGCCCAAGTCTCTACTCCTACTGTGCTTTTATTAAAATATTCTCTTTGATCTTATTTAATATATCAATTTTCTTTTAATAAATCTGTGTACCCACCAACACATTTTTTTTACATGTGTGTGCTGAGTCACTCAGTCATGTCCAACTCTTTGTGACCCCATGGACTGTAACCTGCCAGACTCTTCTGTCCATGGGGATTCTCCAGGCAAGAATACTGGAGTGGGTTGTCATGCCCTCCTCCAGGGTATCTTCCTGACCCAGGAATTGAACCCAGGTCTCCCACGTTGCAGGTGATTTCTTTACCATCTGAGCCACCAGGGGAGCCCTTTCTTAATTAGGCAAGTGGTATTTCTAACTCTAAGGCTAAAATGAACCCAGAGACCTAGACCTAAGTAAGCAAGTAATTTGAGTCTCACATGGTGCCTCCAACTTCCATTCCTAAGGATCTTTTGGAATGGCTCTCCCATCAGCAGAGTGTGACTAGGCACAATTTACTATAACCTCATCAATACTGGCAGAAATTTGTCTGGTAGGATTTTTTAATTTATAAAATATACTTATTGAAGTAATTTTGAAAAATACAAATGTTTTCTTAAAAGGGAAATATCCAACTGTTGAGAAACAAATCTTCTTTTATTTTGTGGGAGGAAAGCATAATAGGGAAAGAAACACTTTGGATTGATAGCTTTTGATTTAAGAGTGTGTGAGGGAGAAAGGAAGAGAGAGAGAGAGAGAGAGACAGAGAGAATAAAAGGAGTTAGCAGAAATGGAGAAAGAATAAGGGAGCAAGTAAGAGAGAGAAGAGGTTATAAAGACTTCAGAGACTTCTTAGACTGGTTGATAACTTGCAAAGCAACCTATCCTAAGGGGACAACAGATGCTCAGTTGGACCCATAGCATAAGAGACATTTACAAAATCCAATGGAACAAAATATCCAACACACTCTGATCCTGTTTCCCTGTGTGATTATCCTATTAACTTTTACAGAAAGAAGATCAAGGGAAGGCGAGTGAAGACAGTGGGGCAGATGCCAAGGTCAAACCCAATCTTGCTTTGTTTTCTTTGTGCCAAGCATTTGTGTGACAGCCAGCTGCCCTGGAATGAAAGTGTCTTTTTTTAGGAATGGCAATGTTGGTCTTCTTCCTCCTTAAAAATTTCTGATTGAGGCAAGGGGCTTCCTTTGTCTTAATCTTAAATCATATATTTTAAAATATATAAAATATGCAACTTATTAATGGGCTTCCCTGGTGGCTCAGAGAGTAAAGAATCTGCTTGTAATGCAGGTGACCTGCGTTCGATCCCTGGTTCTGAAAGAAAACCCAGAGAAGGATATTGAAACCCACTCCAATATTGCAACCCACTCCAGTATTTCTGCCAGGAGAGTTCCATGGATTGAGGAGCCTGGTAGGCTACAGTCCATGGGGTTGCAAAGAGGCAGACACGGCTGAGCGACTAACACTTTCACTTTCTTTCATGCATAGGAAGTAAAAGTCAAGATGCTCTTTCAATTAGAATATAAGAAATATATATCGGAAGGAGTAGAAATAAATTTCAGTGGGAAGGCCAGTGAAGAGGCTGTCACATTGCTACTGGTGAGAGAATTGATTGCTTATACTAGGATACTGGCAATAGAGAAAAGATTTAAGTGGGATTGATAAGTAAAACTGTCATAGTTTATTGATAAATGCATATAAGAGTATTGTATGAACAGCTAGCTTTCCAACCTCAACAGTTACATGGGTTATTGTGTTTTATAGCAAGAGCAGAAATGCTGAGGGCGAATCAAGACAATCAGATTGAACAGTGAAGATCACGATTATGGTTTAGATAGACTGAGTCAACACAGCCTTTGGGACATCACAGTGTATGTAAGAAAATAACTACCTGTGTCAGTCTGGAGTTGAGACAAGATATTCTGACATTATATTTGCTAATGGGAAAGTGATTTTTAATAGGATACTCGAATGCTTTCTCCTTCCTCTAGGGTTAAAATCACAGCCATCTGCAAGGTGAAGGGTGAAGGCAAAGGATCTGAGGTGGAAAGTCAGAGTGGGATGGATAAGTTTGGGAATAGTTATTGTGTAGTATGGGAAAGTACATTATCTATGGTAACAGTGTGCTAGGTGAAGCTTGCAACTTTCAACCTCCATTCAGAGGAAGGCTATAAACCAAAATATTTTAATAGAGGGTGGCATCCATTCTTGGGGAACATAGAGAACTCACATTATTGACTAGTGTTGCATTATTGAGATTCTAGGAGTTCTCCATGGTTAAACAGTTACAATAAAGAAAGATTGCCTCATTATTAGCTCAAACTTGTTCACTGAAAACATGTTTATATCTGAATACTTTCTATATGGCATTATACCTGAATTACATTCCCCGGTCAGGAAGCAACTGTTAGAACTGGACATGGAACAACAGACTGGTTCCAAATAGGAAAAGGAGTACGTCAAGGCTGTATACTGTCACCCTGCTTATTTAACTTCTATGCAGAGTACATCATGAGAAATGCTGAACTGGAAGAAACACAGGCTGGAATCAAGATTGTTGGGAGAAATATCAATAACCTCAGATATGCAGATGACACCAGCCTTATGGCAGAAAGTGAAGAGGAACTCAAAACCCTCTTGATGAAAGTGAAAGAGGAGAGTGAAAAGTTGGCTTAAAGCTCAACATTCAGAAAACGAAGATCATGGCATCCGGTCCCATCACTTCATGGGAAATAGATGGGGAAACAGTGGAAACAGTGTCAGACTTTATTTTGGGGGGCTCCAAAATCACTGCAGATGGTGACTGCAGCCATGATATTAAAAGACACTTACTCCTTGGAAGAAAAGTTATGACCAATATAGGCAACATATTGAAAAGCAGAGACATTACTTTGCCGACTAAGGTCCGTCTAGTCAAGGCTATGGTTTTTCCTGCGGTCATGTATGGATGTGAGAGTTGAACTGTGAAGAAAGCTGAGTGCCGAAGAATTGATGCTTTTGAACTGTGGTGTTGGAGAAGACTCTTGAGAGTCCCTTGGACTGCAAGGAGATCCAACCAGTCGATTCCAAAGGAGATCATCCCTGGGATTTCTTTGGAAGGAATGATGCTAAAGCTGAAACTCCAGTCCTTTGGCCACCTCATACGAAGAGTTGACTCATTGGAAAAGGCTGATGCTGAGAGGGATAGGGGGCAGGAGGAGAAGGGGATGACAGAGGATGAGATGGCTGGATGGCATCAACTTGATGGACGTGAGTCTGAGTGAACTCCGGGAGTTGCTGATGGACAGGGAAGCCTGACGTGCTGCGATTCATGGGGTCGCAAAGAGTCGGACATGACTGAACTGAACTGAACTTCCTAAAATATAATAAACTTTGTGAGTGAGAGTGAAGCATAATTTCCTGGAATTAAAATAAATGAAAAGTATGGTAGCATCTGGGAAATTGAAACTATTTTAAGGTGACTTACATACATGGGAAGTGACAGGAGTTGGAAGTAAAAGAGTGGGTATCAGCTGTGAGGGTAAAGAGGTTTGTAATTATAGCAGTTAGAGGAAAGGTTATAAAGGAGCTTTGGATTTCCATTCCTATCTCTTAAAGTAGCCTTGGAAAGATAATTGCCATCTCACATTATGGGAATCTCTACAAGATGGCAAGCTCCCCAGTGTTACTGAGCAAAATTTAGGGATGCATAGGATATTAATGTTGTAAGGAGCTGATATATACTACACTAAACTGAATGCTTTCCCTTCCATGATTTTTTCTCTCAGTCCCCTCACTCTTATCCCCTCAAGGATGCTGTCATTGTTGTTCAGTTGCTAAGTCCTATATAACTCTTCATGACCCCATGGACTACAGTACACCAAGATCTTCTGTCCTCCACTGTCTATATAATATATATATATATATATAATATATATATATTATATATATATAATGTATCAGAAGATTCCTATACCCTTAAGAATTTTCCACAGTTTGTTGTGATCCACACAGTCAAAGGCTTTAGTGTAGTCGATGAAGATGAAACAGAAGCAGATGTTTCTCTGGAACTCCCTGGCTTTTTCCATGGTTCAACAAATGTTGGCAATTTGACCTCTAGTTCCTCCGCCTTTTCCAGATCCACCTTGTATCTGGAAATTAATCGTTCATGGACTGCTGAAGTCTAATCTTAAGGATACTGAGCATTAACTTGCTAGCATGTGAAATGAAAACAATTGTATGGTAGTTTGAATATTCATTGGCGTTGCCCTTCTTTGGGATTAGAATGAAAACTGACCTTTTCCAGTCCTGTGGCCACTGCTGAATTTTCCAAATTTTCTGACATATTGAGTCCAGCACTTAAAAAAACAAACAACAAACAAACAAACAGGTAGGAGAATTTCTCATCTCAGGGCAGTCTCAGGAAACTGATTGAACTTTAATCTCTATGTGGGAAATGTTCTCTGGAGCACCAACTAGGAAAGAGCAAGGGAAACAAAGCTAAGCTGAGAAAGAAAAATGAACTGCTTTGCAACTGTTATAACAATGTCAATCACAAGGAATCCTAGAGTTGAAGTACCCCTGCAGAGATGTCTCTTAATATCATCAGGTATTCAGGCCTTTGAACACTTCAGTGATCAGTTACTGAATATCAGTCACTAGGGACCGTTAGTGAGGTAGGGCAGCTCCCTTAGGATGACGGCAATTTTAGAGAGAGATGCAGGAAAAACTGCCAGTAGCTGAGGTGGAACCATGAGTAACATCTCATTAATAACTACTATAGTTCCTTCAGGACACTCCTTTCAAAGAAATTCAGGGTAAGTATTTGGCCAGAATATATGCTTGGTGGTAAAGGCATATACTCTTTATGCTTAAGGATGCTGCAAATTAGGTCCAGGCTTTCAATCTTCCCCAATACACGTTAACAGTTGGACCATAAAGAAGGCTTAGCATCAAATAATTGATGCTTTTGAACTGTGGTGTTGGAGAAAACTCTTGAGAGTCCCTTGGACTGCAAGGAGATCCAACCAGTCCATCCTAAAGGAAATCAGTCCTGGGGTGTTCATTGGAAGGACTGATGTTGAAGCTGAAACTACAAAACTTTGCCCACCTGATGTGAAGAGCTGACTCATTTGAAAAGACCCTGATGCTGGAAAAGATTGAGGGAAGGAGGAGAAGGGGACAACAGAGGATGAGATGGTTGGAGGCATCACCGACTCAATGGACATGAGTTTGACTAACTCCAGGAGTTGGTGATGGACAGGGAAGCCTGGTGTGCCACAGTCCATGGGGTTGCAAAGAGTTGGACATGACTGAGTGACTGAACTGAACTGAAGCCAATCCCCACATGAAATAGAAGTTGAAGGGGAAATTAACTAGATTGATGGCTGGCAGAATCTTTCCTTAAAGTAGCAATTGGTAAATATTTTAGACCTTGTAGGCCATACAGTTTCTGTCCCAATTACTCAACCCTTCTCCTTTTTCAAATGTGATCTGTCATATCTGACTCCTTAACAAACCATGCAGAGAAAAACTAACCCAATATTGCAGACAGCAATAGATATGCCAATATCTGGGCAATAGAGTACTAGAAAGATGAAGGAAATGTCACTGGAAAGAAGAAAATGTTTTAGGAAATAATACCACATTTCCTGGAATTAATAGAAAAAGAAAGACTTCAGATTGAAAGACATCTTAGATGTCTAAGCCCATACTTATACATATAAAGAAATTTAAGAACATAAATTAAAAGAGAAAATATACAACTTCCCAAAATAACAAATCACTAATAAAGGTAGAAGAATCAGGTAGACAACAGAAGTTTTACAAGAAACCAGAATATACACAGTCAATAAAGCAATATTTTTCACATGTTGAAGGAAAAGAATATTGAATACAAATTTTGTGTGTAGCCAAATTTTCACTTGAAAGTCAGTGTAGTAAGAATGAACTAAATGTTCAAATTAAATTTAAAAAAAATAAAAGCAAAGACAGAAAGATAAATAAAAATATTTAAAGGATGTAATAAAATAGATTCTGGCAAACTGATTGTGAAAAAACAGGAGAATATGCAAAGAAAAATATAGAAGGCTTCCCTGGTGGCCCAGTGGTAAAGAATCTGCCTGCAAGTTAAGAAACACAGGTCAGTCCCTGGTGGTCCGGGAAGATCCCACAGGCCTCAGATCAACTAAGTCTGTGTACCACAGTTACTGAGCCCACACTAGAGCCTCTGCTCTGCCTCAAGGGAAGCCACCAAAATGAGAAGCCACAACTAGAGAGTAGCCTCCACTTGCCACAATTAGAGAAAAGCCTGCGAAGCAACAAAGACCCAGCACAGCCAAGTAAAAATCAATAAATCAACAACATTTTAAAAGTATAGAATAGAAGAGGCATTTTACTAAACAACAGAAATTTTTAAATATGATAAAAGACATGGTGTTAAACAGTTTACTAATATGTTTGTAAGCCTAGAAGAAATAAATACATTGCTTGATTGTAAAATGAGAAAATGGCACTTGAAACTTGAAAGCTTGAGTGAGCAAATAGAATTAAGGAATTTTAAATGATAATTAAAAACCAAATTAATTCCCCCTTCCTTGGTGCCCTAAGATTATGCAGCTTGACTCCTGAGATCTACAACAGCTCAAACAATAATCTATTCTTCTATTGTTCAGATCATAAATTCTGTCCAGCTTTTTACTTCAAAACAATGATGTAACTGTTTCAAAAACTGGGAAAAAATATTAAATATAAAATTTGTTGAAAAGTATAAATACAAAATCTCAAATGGAATACTAGATAAATAAATATTGTGGAATTTTTTTTTAAAATTCAAGCTAAGGTAAAATTTATCCCAATAATACAAAAATTAATCAACACTATACAATTTTACCCATGTAATATACCAATCAGTAGACCTGCAACAAACATATAATAGAAAAAAATTCAATAATATAAAAAGCAAGCAAACAGCATTCCTCAATCACTTGTTATACCTTAACATAAAATAGAATATGGTCAGTGGAATATAGGAAGTAAAGGGAGAAAAACAGAAGTTCAAGGCTTGTAAAGGTCCATCTAATCAAGCCTATGGAGAAGGCAATGGCACCCCACTCCAGTACCCTTGCCTGGAAAATCCTATGGACAGAGGAGCCTGGAAGGCTGCAGTCCATGGGGTCGCTGAGGGTCGGACAAGACTGAGTGGCTTCACTTTCACTTTTCACTTTCATGCATTGGAGAAGGAAATGGCAACCCACTCCAGTGTTCTTGCTTGGAGAATCCCAGGGACGGTGGAGCCTGGTGGGCTGCCATCTATGGGGTCGCACAGAGTCGGACACGACTGAAGTGACTTAGCAGCAGCAATCAAGGGTATGGTTTTTCCAGTAGTCATGTTTGGATGTGAGAGTTGGACTGTGAAGAAAGCTGAGCGCTGAAGAATTGATGCTTTTGAACTGTGGTGTTGGAGGAGACTCTTGAGAGTCCCTTGGACTGCAAGGAGATCCAACCAGTCCATCCTAAAGGAGGATCAGTTCTGGGTGTTCAGTGGAAGGACTGATGTTGAAGCTGAAACTCCAATATTTTGGCCACCTGATGAGAAGAACTGACTCATTTGAAAAGCCCCTGATGCTGGGAACGATTGAAGGTGGGAGGAGAAGGGGACGACAGAGAATGAGATGGTTGGATGGCATCACTGACTCAATGGACATGGGTTTGGGTGGACTCTGGGAGTTGGTGATGGACAGGGAGGCCTGGCGTGTTGCAGTGCATGGGGCTGCAAAGAGTCAGACACAACTGAGCCACTAAACTGAACTGAACTGAAGGCTTGTAAAAATTGTCAAATTGGCCAAAGATATTTTTGTCTACACAAAAAGCCCAAAGAATCTAGACAGATCATTTAAAACAAATAAGAGAATTCAACAAAGTGGTTTCATTCAAGATAAAGTTACCAAAATAAAACTATCATTTTTGCACTAAGAACATCTGCAAAATATCAAACATGACTGAATTTTATTATTGGTATTCACATTAAGCATTTTGGAGAAGGTAATGTTGCCTGGCTTCCATGGTTTCCAAATTAGCAAGTTTTCCTGATTAAAAGGTCAATGCATTTTTGCTATTTACAAAGAATTAGATTACAACTTATGGGAATGCATATGTTTTAACATTCACTCAAATTGCCATTTTCAGTTTTTTTTTTTGAAATTAAGAGGAAATGCACCAACTTAACAGTCAAAGGAACTACTGTTATGTTTTTTTCATTACTTTTGTTGTCACTCAGTCATTAGTGACTCTTTGTGACCCCATGGACTGTAGCAAGCCAGACTTCTCTGCCCTCCAGTATCTCTAGGAGTTTGCTCAAATTCATGTCCGTTCAGTCAGTGAGGCTATTTAACCACCTCATTTTCTGCCACTCCCTCTTCTTTTGCCCTCAGTCTTTCCCTGCATCAGGGACTTTTCCAATGAGTCGTTTCTTCACATCAGATCGCTAAAGTATTGGAGCCTCAGCATCATTCCTTCTAATGAATATCCAAGATTGATTGCCTTTAGGGTTGAGTAGTTTGATCTCCTTGCAGTCCACGGGACTCTCAAGAATCTTCTCTAGAACCACAATTTGAAAGCATCAGTTCTTCCGCACTCAGCCTTCTCATTATTTTTACTTAAGTATAAATGATGAAGTTTCTGCAAAAGCAAGAAAATAATGTCAACCCAGGCAAATATAAAATGAACAGGTACCTAACACATAACCACTCTCCACAGTCTATTCGGTGCTTTCTTGTTTGTAACAAAAGTACTTTGTGCTTCCAGAGAAAAGTAGTATCTCTAAAAGTAGTAGAATCTCTGCAATTTAACCCTACTTGGGCTATGTACCTCTTTTGGGTTTTTATCTTTGTCACTCAGTGTATAATGACAAGCCCAAAACTTTATTTATTATAATTTTACTGCTCTTCTCTACCAGAGAATGTGAAGAATCTTCTGAAGAAACTTAAATATTGTAGGCAAAATCTGTAGTTGGTGCATTTAAACTTATAGATTGGCACATTGATTTCCTCTGAAGGAAAACTAAGGGATAGGGAGATATGAGATTTTTAAAAAATTGAATTATACCAAAATTCTTAGCATTTGAAAAATGCATTCCCCTTTGCTATTGTAGGTAAATACTGATATAACGGCTTTAAGGAGTTGACTGGCAGTGGATAGGAAGAATAGAAAGAACTGTTATTCAGCTTCGAGTTTTCATATTTTTCTTTCTTTATAGACAATCATAACTGTAGTCACCCCCCCCAAAGGATTTCCCATTTTAAGACCTAATATTCCATACAAGAAGCACACAGATGTAAAGTTAAAAATAAGAAATGAAGAATCTGGTACAGCTGGGGATAATTAGTGTTTTTTTTTAAAAAGTGTTTGTCATTAAAAAAAAGGAAGTTGGGTAGACAGATTTTTCTTTAGCCAGGCTTTGGGAGATCTTTGGAAAGTAAACATATTCATAGCCCTGGCCCTTCTCTTTCATCCCATAATATCTAGCAGAAGGAGCTCCTTTGTGAAGAAAAATATATTAAAATCACCAAATAGTGACATTCATAATTCAGTTGAGATTATCTTACTGAAACAGGGTTGATTGATTGGAATCACATTTGAGAACTCAATCATTTCTAGGGCTTTATCTCTGTTTTTGAGCCAATTCTGAAGCTTAAACACACCATTTAAAATTCCAGCACAGTCTTTCCAAATGGCTATTTCCTTTCTAGCCTTTCATTTTCTGTACCTGCTTGTGTCATATAGCATAAGGTTCTACAAATACAGCTACTTCAGTTAATTTTTGCAAAGGTAAATGTTCCCTCAGGTTATGATTTAATGAGATGATGCTTTCATAAAACTGAACTTATAAAAATTTCATCCAATTCAGTAAATAGTGATCAGTATATGCTCTGAGTCAGGGAGATGGATACAGATCTTGCTAAGACTAAGCTTCTAGTTTCAAGTCTCCTGCAGTTTAATTAATAAAACACAGGCTGCACTCTTTCTTACTGATTAAAATATTCCATGGCTTGGGAATGTTGTGCATTAGATGCTGTCTGGACTTTCTATGTATCACCTAAGGGGATATTTTACCAATTGGTGGACTGAAAATATTTCTGACTCTATATAAGATTTAAGTGAGCCAACATGAGTTACTCTGAGCCTTTCCACAAACCAGAAGAAACTGAATTTGGATCCATGAAGGCTTGAATGTATTTTTCTCTCAATACATTTCTTATTCACTGAGTTGTTATTGTATATTAACCCAAAAGGTTGAAATTACTTTATGATATCGGGTGCAGAGTTTCATTTTGGCTTCATTAAAGCTGTAACCATACCTTAGATAGTCAAACTGTATAATTCACTAAAGGACATTCTCACAGGTTCACTAGAAGTTAATGAATAGCTAATAAATCTGCACTTGAGTGTGAGGTAAAACAAACCAAAAAAAAGTAAGTTGTTTGTAATGTTTCCATTTTGAATTTTACTCTTTCCTTCCTGACAACCTTCTCTTCCTGTATACCCTTATCGCTCTTACTTCCTCTACTTTTTGGATATATTCTTCCTGCTAATTGGCAGTGTTGACATTATGCCTAGACTTGAGGCACATTCTTTGCTTAATCTTCAAGAATCAGGGAAAGAATACACAAAGATTTATATGAGGTTTATTTAGTGAACTGCTTAAATATGACCTCAGGGTAGTTCAACACTGTACCTATTTCAATAATTTAACACAGGAGCTGAAACAGTTCTCTAATTATAAATCTACTATGTTTCTGATTATTTGAAGAACGTATTTTATTTTATTATTTTTTTGGGGGGGACCATAATTTTTTTTAATTTTTATTTTTACTTTATTTTACTTTATAATACTGTATTGGTTTTGCCATACATTGACATGAATCCACCACGGGTATACATGAGTTCCCAAACATGAGCCCCCCGCCCACCTCCCACCCCATATTATCTCTCTGGATCATGCCCGTGCACCAGCCCCAAGCATCATGTATCCTGCATCAAACATAGACTGGCGATGCATTTCTTACATGATAGTATACATGTTTCAATGCCATTCTCCCAAATCATCCCACCCTCAGAGTCCAAATAACCAATCTACATTTTACAATCTTCTAAAGCATGTTTCTATAGAACAACTCTGATTTTAGTTTCAATAGAAATAAAAGCAAAACCATTATCCCTTTCTCACAGAGTGATCCAAACAGACTTCATTAAAAATAATAAATACATCTCATTTATATTTTTGAATAGAATTATAGAGGTCTTCAACTTTATAAAATGATTAGTTTAGAACAATCATGTTTAACTTCAATAAATATTTGGAAATTGTCTACCCCATGTGAATAAACCTGAACGTTTCCAAACCAAGATGCTAAAGTATAAATACGTTTTGTTTTGGTTTAGGTAAATTAAAATTGTGATTTAAGAACAAAAATCAAGTGTCTCTCATTCTAATTTCCAACAGGATCACAACTGAGAGTTGACTTTTTTTTTTTTTTTTTTCTATTTAAAGGCTGCTGGTAGAACATTTCAGCACTGAATACTGCTTACTGTTGGGAAAATTCCTTCCTTTCCAGTGCAGCAAGCTTTCAGCCCTGACACATGCATGGCAAAGACATCCAGGTTGCACAACAATCCAAACTCCTGCCAATTCCTTGGCTCAGGACTACTGAAAACTTTACATGCTCCCTTGGAACTTGGTCTCTGCCATGCTCTTTAAAACTACATGGTCCTAACTAACTGCATTCCATCATTAAAGAACATCACTGACTCTAGGTAACTACTCAGCACCCAGGTCCTTCTCTTATCACCACTATTTGTCCATTACAGGGACACTGTACCCTTTTGTTCCTCATTCTATCAGGGAGGCGATCAGATTAACATCATTTATCCCTTCAGCTTCTTGGATGTTTAACTTCAGCGCATATTTCTCCTCCATCTTGGATACCTATCTCTATGAGTCATCTTAAAGTGACTAAGAGAATGTTTACATTTCTTGCCATGTAAATAAATGATCATTTGGGGCTACCCTGGTGGCTCAGACATAAAGAATGAGCCTGCAGTGCAAGAGACTCCTGTTCAGTCCCTGGCTCAGGAAGATCCCATGGAGAAGGAAATGACAATCCACTTCAGTATTCTTGCCTAAGAAATTCCATGGACAGAGGGGCCTGGTGGGCTACTGTCCATGGAGCACCAAAGAGTCAGATACTGCTTAGCAACTAAACAACAACAAAACAACAACAAATGATTATTTTCCTATAGCAAGTACTGATAATAGTTAAGTTTCCTCATATTCTCTCACTTTTCAAGAGAGGGAATTGGTCGTTGTTTATAAAGAACTCTCACTATGCCCTTAGTAAAGCTAGCCAGGTCAGTTTCTTGTTCATAGCTTATAATAAATAAATTATCTAATAGATTGTAATTGTGTTATAATAATCTTATCTTTCGAAGTTGACACTAGTAAACCATTCCCCTTTACAAGGAAGAGTTAAAAAATGTAAATTTCCAGTGATTCATCTTAGTGAAAGGTGGTTGTTGTTCAGTTGCTCAGTCATGTCTGACTCTTTGCAACCCCATGACTGCGGTGCACCAGGTTTCCCTGTTCTTCACCATCTCCCAGAGCTTGCTGAAACTTATGTCCCTTGAGTTGGTGATGCCATCCATTCATCTCCTCTTCTGTTGTTCTCTTCACCTCCTGCCTTCAATCTTTCCCAGCATCAGTGTCTTTTCCAATGAGTCAACTCTTCGCATTAGGTAGCCAAAGTATTGGAGCTTCAGTTTCAGCATCAGTCCTTCTAATGAATATTCAGGGTTGACTTCCTTTAGGATTGAAGTTTGTTCTCCTTGCAGTCTAAGAGACTCTCAAGAGTCCTCTCCAACACCACAGTTCAAAAGCATCAATTTTTCAGTGTTCAGCCTTCTTTATGGTCCAACAATCACATCCATACATGACTACTGGAAGAACACAAGCTTTGACCAGCAAAGTAATGTCTCTGCTTTTTAATATGCTATCTAATTTTGTCATAGCTTTTCTTCCAAGGAGCATCTTTTAATTTAATGGTCGTAGTCACCATACACAGTGATTTTAGAGGCCAAGGAAATAAAGCCTGTCATTGTTTCCTTGTTTCCCCGATCTATTTGTCATGAAGTGATGGGACTGGATGCCAAGATCTCAGTTTTTTAATGTTGAATTTTAAGCCAACTTTTCACTTTCTTCTTTCACTTTCATCAAAAGACTCCTTAGTTCCTCTTCACTTTCTGCCATAAGGGAGGTATCATCTGTATATCTGAGGTTATTGATATTTCTCCCAACAATCTTGATTCCAGCTTGTGCTTTGTCCAGCCCAGCGTTTCATATGATGTACTAAATGGCAACCCATTTCAGTATTCTTGACTGGTGAATCCCATGGACAGAGGAGCCTGGCTCCAGTTCATGGGGTCACAGAGTCAGACATGACTGAGCAAATAAGCACACACCCTGCATATAGGTTAAATAAGCAGGGTGACAATATACAGCCTTGACACACTCCTTTCCCAATTTTGGAACAGTTCATTGTTCCATGTCCAGTTCTAACTGTTACTTCTTGACCTGCATATAGGTTTCTCAGGAGGCAGGTAAGGTGGTCTCTTAAAGAGGTCTCTAAGAATTTTTCCATAGTTTGTTGTGATCCACACAGTCAAAGGCTTTAGCATAGTCAGTGAAGCAGAAACAAATGTTTTTCCATGAAAGGTTGACCAGAAGTATTTCTCTACCCTTTGTCTTAAGGGGTGGAGTCTAATTCTTCTCTTGAATGTGGGCTGGCTTTAGTGATCTGTTTGGCCAGTAGAAGGCAGCAGAAGTGATTGCCTTAGACCTCTTAATCGAGGTCAGAAGACACCTCAAATCTTCTACTAGATTACTTTGAACAATGTTTCTCAGAATTTTGGGATGCCCTGTAAGAAGCTGGAGTGACATCTGCTGCTGAAGAAACCATGTGAAAAGTCCTGAGATGACCTGAAGAGAAAGAGAGATTGAGAGAGAAAATATCCAAACAGCCTTGGTTATTCCAGCTCTTAGGAATGTGGATCAGGTTAGCTGAGGATCAGATATGAATTGTCTTTACTTTATCTTTCACAAGTTGTAGATTCATAAGCAAAATCAACGACTGTTGTTATTTCAGGAAATTAAGGTTTTATTTCAGGTGAGGGAATGTCACAAAGCAACAGATAATTGGGATACTTCCTGTTACTGACTGTTGATTCTGTGATTTTTGAAACCACGAAAGTTGTTAGACAGTTTCTTTATCCCATTTTCCTTAAGTGTAGCCATCATAAAGCCAAATTGTGAAGTAGGTAAACTTGACTTTTATGTGTCAAATACCCATGTATATATTCTCTGCCTGGGACACTTCCTATCTACTCTGCAGTTTCACAGGACCTAGTGCTCCCTATAGACTGCTTCTCCTTGACTTTTTCAAATAAATCTTGCACTCAAGGAAAGTATTCTTAAATTTTACCTTAAAAAACCCCATTTATAGTTGCAACTTGTAATTCTTACTTGGTTATTTCTTTTAGGATGACTTCCTCCATTCCACAAATATTTTATTTCCATCTCTATATCAGTTCAGAATTAAATTACTTCCAAATTACTTTGTTTTATCCTATTCTTACCCATGCCATTCTCTCCACTATATCCAAGAATCTTTCTGAAATATAACCTATGTTTTTATCCCTTTGGTGTACCTCCAAGACAAGGAATGAAACCCATGCCCCCTGAAGCTGAAGTGCAGAGTCAACTCTGGACCACCAAGGAATTCCCTGAAATATAAATCCTATCAATAACCTGTCTCCTTTCCAACTTCTTCTTCATACATCATTGACTGCTACCCCCTATACACACATACACACACACACACACACACACATACACAAACACACACACACAGTGTGCTTAAAAATAATAATAATAACCTAGATTCTTTAAAGTCTTCTATGTAGTACTTAAAGAATTCATCTGGGATTTCTTTTCCAGTCTTATGTTCTCACCGTTATCCTAAACCTTATTGGAGTCTAATTCTGAGAAATGTTAATAGCGCCTCAATCTTAATGTCTGCACTGTCTTTTCCAGATTTTTGCAAAGGTTTCTTTCATGAGTTTCTCTTCTCTATTGAGCCCATTCTATAGAATCTCTTTGCTTTTCCTCATAGTGTTTCACCTTCCAACTTCTTTCCTTTTCTCTGTAGAAACAAATATTGCAACAAAAACTTGACTCTAATTTTTCTATTTAATTCCATAGAAACTACAGAAACTCTACAAATATCCCCAATGTTACTCTTTAAATGTTGGTGCATCCTAAAGATCTAATTCCTAGTAGAGTAATTTTTCACCATCCTTAGGGGTCCCAGAACCTCCTCATCAGGAGTCAGGAGAAGGCAATGGCACCCCACTCCAGTACTATTTTGCCTGGAAGATCCCATGGATGGAGGAGCCTGGTAGGCTTCAGTCCATGGGGTCGCTAGGAATCGGACACAACTGAGCAACTTCACTTTCACTTTTCATTTTCGTGCATTGGAGAAGGAAATGGCAACCCACTTCAGTGTTCTTGCCTGGAGAATCCCAGGGACGGGAGAGTCTGGTGGGCTGCCGTCTATGGGGTTGAACAGAATTGGTCACAACTGAAGCAATTTAGCAGCAGCAGAGTGGACAAGAAAAAGTCTGCTTAATGGGTAAATATGTGAGTGAATTATTATTTTCATGCCTTTATGTAAACATATGGATTAAAACAAAAGAAATCCAATATTAATACAAATTTAATATTAAGATAATGTTTATTTTATATTATAATATTAGTATAGCTAGTTTTTTTGAGTTTTATGTTATCTTTTCTTAATATAAATTTATTTATTTTAATTGGAGGTTAATTACTATACAGTAGTGTATTGGTTTTGCCATAAATCAACATGAATCCACCGCAAGTTTTTATCTTAAGTTGAAATATCTTAAAATGTATTTTTGTGTGATTATATAAGCTTTCAAGTTCTGTTCTTCTGCATAAAACATGCAAAACTTTTCCAGCTTTATAATGAATTCACATGTTTTTTAAAAATTTTTTTCCATAAATTATTTTTTCTAACTAGACTACATGTTTACATAGTGGTATAGTGGTTTCCTTTCAAGGAAAGTATAAGAATTATATATAGCTGTTAACAAATTAATAAGATTTTTGGTGTTAGCAGGGTGTTTGCGGAGCCCTCAATGAATCATTGCTTAGTTTTTTCAAACAGTGTCCAAAAGTATACCTCAGTCAAGAGATCCTTGTCAGAGGCAGTAAAGTAAATCATTTTTTATGATTGTTACCAAATACTTTCCATTTCACTTAGTGACTTTACCATCAGAAGCAACTTGTCAAAACACAGAAGTACCTGCTGACACAACACTTTATCTGTAGATATGTAAGTTGTATAAACAGGTACAATTATTTTACAATTTTAGATTAATGTAACTAGAGATTAGTTCATGCCTAAAAGAAATAGTATGCATCGTTTCTTAATAATGTGTATTATTTCTAAAAGAACTTACTCAGTATGCTTCATGTTTAAAATACTAGTTTTCTGAAAAAAATATCAAGCTTAGTGGAACTGTGGCTTAGAGGGAGACAGAGAGTAAACATGGAGAAGTAGGTGGGAGTACTAACTTGAATCAAACAAAGCTGCAAATAACCTGAGAACTGGAAGCATTCCTCAGAGAATCTTGATGGTACATTCAAGGACTTGTAAGTGAATGAGGAAAGCATTTAAAACCAAAAGTTTCTGGCATGACTGTTGCAAAGACTTGAGCAGGTTTATTCCCAAACCCGATGTTATTGGCCTTCATGTTTGACCAAAAAAATAAACATAGTGTAGACATAAGTTTAGAAAACCGGTTCCACAATGAAACCACGTTTCACCAAAGTTGATTAGTCCATTTAAATGTGGCTATTGAATATACTCTTGACAAATGAAAGAGAATATTCAGTACATGAGAAAAAAAAAAAGGGTCTGAATGGATGCAGCATTTTCCTAAGAGTTGGTTTATACCTACAGAAAAGACTAACAGTCAAATCTTTCAGAAACTGAAATCTCTCTAAAACAAAGAAGTGAGTCTTATATGACTCTTGAGCTATAGACTGGAGTGGAATGATCAAGTACCAGGCAGGCAAAATTAGGAAAAGAGGAATAAAAAGTGAGAGACTGTATGTAACATCATCTCTCAATATAGTTAAATTTTGATTAAACTATAAATGAAAATGGTACTGTATTCATTTCGAGTTCCTTTCCATTCTCTTCGATTTTTAGTAGGAATTTATTTTGAAAAAGTTTTTTTTACCACTTGTTCATAGGTGCTAGGGAGTCACTGTGGCCAGAAGTTATAGGGGCCAAATAAATTCTCATTCTTAATGCCAGATAAACCTGTAAACTGAAAGGATAGGTATAAATGCAGTAAGTGAGAAATAGATACAGAAGTTGTAGGTGATCACTTCTTACATGTTGTTCATTTGTCAATCAGATAGGATAATATATGTCATCAAAGCCTACTAAACCTCAAGCTACAATCAATGGTACTGTGAATATATTTTTGATTGTTCTCCTAATTTTGTCTTTAATATCAATTTCTTTAAATACATTTTCATTGCTCTTGAGGCACATCTGTGCCAACCATGGTGTTGGTCACATAGTAAGTTTTCAACAAATATTGTGGAATGAATAAATGAGTGGTACAAATGAGTTGCAATCTTGTGTCAATTACCATCAGTCAACAGCCTACTCACTTTCACTGGAACTGGTAGCCTAATAATAGGTATTTCAAATACCACATGTCCAAAATGAATTCTAATTTTTTAACCATAATATGATCCTCTTGTAGCCCTTCCCATCTCAGTCATCAATGACTTTATCCTTCCAGTTCCTCTACCTTCAGAAAATATATTTCTGGATTCAATCCTTTTCACCACCTCCACTGTTACCACCTTAGCCCAAGTCTCCATCATCTCTCACTCAAATTTTTGCTATGGCTTCCTAGTTGGCTCTTGCTTTCAGTCTATGCCATCTACACTTGGCATAGCCCTCAAGAGTGGTCTTCAAAAACTCCAAGTCAGATCATGACTTTTCTCTCTTCTAAGCCATCATTGGCTGCCTCACAATGGCCTTCTGTTCTGTAAATGACTTACTCCTGGGCTAGAAGACTAAATGGCATTATCAAATTTCCACTGAGGGAAGTTAAGATGAGAGAAATGCAAAAAGGCAGGGTGCTCTGTAACTTGACTGCTCTTGATATAACTATATATTGGTTGAAATAGAAAATTGTGCTTTGTTAACTTGGGTTTCTTTTCTCTTTCTGCTCAGTCTATTTCCTACTACTCTCACGTTGCTTACTCCTTTAAAAACACATTGGCTTGTGCATCGTGCCTTATCCATGCCAGTTTATTTCCAACCCAAGCCTTTAAGTTTTCTGTTTCCTTTCATCTGCAAATATCCTCCCCACAACTAGCCACATGGCTCCTTCTCTCATTTCTTTAAGGAACTTGACTTAAATGCTACATTTTTAGAGAGGGTTTCTCTTAACTATTTAAGCTTTGCTCATTTCTAGTATTCCTTAACCTACTTTATTACTGCTTTTATTTTTTTCTATTTTAGTTGTCACCATCTGTCATAATGTCATTATATATATGTGTGTGTGTATATATAGATATATATGTAAATATGTGAAAGTGAAAGTCACTCAGTCATGTCTGATTCTTTGCAACCCCATTGACTATACAGTCCACAGAATTCTCCAGGCCAGAATACTTGAGTGGTACCCAAGGCTACCCACTCCAGTGTCCTTGTCTGGAGAATTTCAAGGGCAGAGGAACCTGGCAGGCTACAGTTCATGGGATCACAGAGTCAGACACAACTGAGCAACTAACAAACACACACATATATAACTTAAGTATTTCAACATGTGTCCCTCTATCCCTCCCCCATAAAAATAAATTACATATGGTCAGGGATGTTTGTTGATTGTGTTAATTACTATAGCCCCGGAACCTAGAACAATGCCTATCACATACAGGGGCTCAGACTCATACATACTTGTCAGATGAATGAATGAACATCAAGAAAGTGTTATCACTCATTCCATTGCTACATATAAGGCAATGACAATCCCTTTGGTTCACTTCAGCAAGGCTGCTACCTCTTCCCAAGGAAGCACTTAAGAATTCCAGTTCAGTTCAGTCGCTCAGTCGTGTCCGACTCTTTGCGACCCCATGAATCGCAGCACGCCAGGCCTCCCTATCCATCACCAACTCCCGGAGTTCGCTCAGACTCACGTCCATCGAGTCAGTGATGCCATCCAGCCATCTCATCCTCTGTCGTCCCCTTCTCCTCCTGCCCCCAATCTCTCCAGACTGACTCACAAATTCCTTTTCTTTAGCATTTCCTTCTGTCTCCTTACTCTTTCTATTTTTCCCTCCTCCTTCTTCTCTTTCTCCTAATAAAATGACTTGTTTAAATTACATCCAATGTGATCTCTTCCTTGTAGCCATGTGGGAACATGTATATTCCAATTTCCTTTATTGTCAACAACTTAAAATGCAAATATACACACTCACATGCTTTCTTAAATTTAGTGAAGAGGAAAAAAAGATAAGAATGGATTGCAGTTCAGACTTTTACAGTTTTCTCATGACCTTAAATAATTTGTGAACTCAAATTCCACCAATACTTGGTTATACTTCAGTAATTATTATTTGACAAAAATGTATAATAACATTTAATTGTGAATATTTGAGAATAATCAAATTAGGCCAAAGACCATGGGTGTGCTGTAGGGTCAGCTTCTGTTAAACTGTCGGTGAGATAGTTTGCCCTGGATATTAGATACTATGCTGTGTTTGAATTCAAGTCCTGGAACCACTTATCTTACAGTTGGGTCATTTAGCAAATCAGTAATTTTCTCAAATGAGAACTTCTCTTACATTCTCCTTAGTAATCAACTGCTTTGCTGAGGATAAAGCATATGATAAGAGCATTTTTATTCCATATATTCCCCCAATGAAAGCAAACAACAATTTATGCTAATATCACTGTGATTTTATGTTTACGAATTATAACATGAAGGAACGAATATTTAGACTTCCTGTTACACATTTCCTTTTTTCCATCAGAATTATAAAGGAGTTGTAAGGCAATTAAGAGTGTTGCATGGAGGTACAGCACTGGAATTTTAAAACAGTTTAAAGGCATTTTTGAATAGTAATATACTGTAATATGCCTTTTAAATCCTACATGTACTTTACGATCTTTCATGGAAAATTGCCAAGTTAACATGATAAGGTAAAGCCCTGCTTTCCTTAGGGAATAATTTTAGGAAAATAAGCTTAGCTTGATTTTCATGGAAAAAAATCTAAATAGTAGTATGGCTGTTTAAATTTTGTCACATTTCTTTTTGTGGGTGTCTTGAAGTAAATGAACAGGCTTATGTAAACATTATGACTTGGCTTCTCTTCAACATTAGAAAGAAGCAGTGTGTAACTAGTGACGTACATGGGCTTTACGTCAAGAGATTTTTGCCATTTTTCAAGCCAGATATAGCTTTTGTATCAACAAATGAAACACAGGTATTCAGTGTTAGCCTTGGGGAGAAAAATCCTATAATACTTCAATGAACTCTCTGCATTTTAGGTTTGTTGACCAGAGTATTGTATATATCTAATGCTACCAATTATTAATTTTATCATGTATCCAAGTTAATAAATTAATTGTTATCTATAGTACTCATAAAGGCCAAACTTGTTCCTATTAGGGACCTGCTGATATAGATGTTTATAAGTGAGAATTCATGTAAATATGTGAGCAGCTCATTGTGCCTTTCTGTGAAATAGCAGTTATGTTGCATATGTGTATTGAGTAAATCAAAGCATAAGAATAATTTACATTTAGAATTTTGAATACTATCACAACTAGACAGCAACTAAAAGATGAAAAATATTTAATAGAGATTCTAATGTTGCAGTTAGAAATCATTCTTTCATCAAAAATGTGATTTTAATTTTCTGATAGGCTTCTGCCTAAATGTGCTAATCTTGTCTCAACTTTATAATTCCTTGGTCTTTCAGTGCTTTATCTTGCACTATGTGCATCTTTTATTTCTGTTTACTGAGGCACTTTCAGTTACCTGACTCTTGAATTGCTTTCTCTGTCAATTATCTCAAGCTTTTCATGCAAGAAAGGACCACTGTCAACAGAACAGCTTGTTTCTAGGGTGAGCTGCTAACATGAGTGCATTTAAGACTTTGTTTTTATGCATTCATACCCAAACTCTTAAGCAATGATGTCAGCATTACCCTAAAGATAAAAAAAGAAAAGGACAGGTGAAAAATCTAGATAGAGTTTATTTCAAGAGATATTTAGACATTCCTTAAAAAAAAGAAAAAAAAAAGTAGTTTTATTTTTAGAAGTCAACAAAGTGGAATGCCAAAATCAATCTCAAAGCTGTAATGAGATAAAAACCCCCACGTCATGTAAAACAACCATTAAAAGGAAATATATGTAGCTAGAAAATAGGAAAACCTCTAATGTGCTCTGTAAGGTAGATCAGTTGCCTGCTCCTACATGTTCTTTTTATTTATCTCTAGAGGAAATGCTGAAGGTATTGCTAAAATGACTGAGTGTGAATCAGTTCAGTTGCTCAGTCGTGTCTGACTCTTTGCGACCTCATGAATCGCAGCACGCCAAGCCTCCATGTCCATCACCAACTCCCGGAGTTCACTCAGACTCATGTCCATTGAGTCCGTGATGCCATCCAGCCATCTCATCCTCGGTCGTCCCCTTTCCTGCTGCCCCCAATCCCTCCCAGTATCAGAGTCTTTTCCAGTGAGTCAACTCTTCGCATGAGGTGGCCAAAGTACTGGAGTTTCAGCTTTAGCATCATTCCTTCTAAAGAAATCCCAGAGCTGATCTCCTTCAGAATGGCCTGGTTGGATCTCCTTGCAGTCCGAGGGACTCTCAAGAGTCTTCTCCAACACCACAGTTCAAAAGCATCAATTCTTCGGTGCTCAGCCTTCTTCAAAGTCCAACTCTCACATCCATACATGACCACTGGGAAAACCATAGCCTTGACTAGACGGACCTTAGTCGGCAAAGTAATGTCTCTGCTTTTGAATATGCTATCTAGGTTGGTCATAACTTTTCTTCCAAGGAGTAAGTGCCTTTTAATTTCATGGCTGCAATCACCATCTGCAGTGATTTTGGAGCCCCCAAAAATAAAGTCTGACACTGTTTCCACTGTTTCTCCATCTATTTCCCATGAAGTGATGGGACCAGATGCCATGATCTTCGTTTTCTAAATGTTGAGTTTTAAGCCAACTTTTTCACTCTCCTCTTTCACTTTCATCAAAAAGCTTTTTAGTTCCTCTTCACTTTCTCTCATAAGGGTGGTGTCATCTGCATATCTGAGGTTATTGATATTTCTCCCGGCAATCTTGATTCCAGCTTGTGTTTCTTCCAGTCCAGCGTTTCTCATGATGTACTCTGCATAGAAGTTAAATAAGCAGGGTGACCATATAAAGTCTTGACATACTCCTTTTCCTATTTGGAACCAGTCTGTTGTTCCATGTCCAGTTCTAACTGTTGCTTCCTGACCTGCATACAGATTTCTCAAGAGGCAGGTCAGGTGGTCTGGTATTCCCATCTCTTTCAGAATTTTCCACTGTTTATTGTGATCCACACAGTCAAAGGCTTTGGCACAGTCAATAAAGCAGAAATAGATGTTTTTCTGGAACTCTCTTGCTTTTTCGATGATTCAGCTGATGTTGACAATTTGATCTCTGGTTCCTCTGCCTTTTCTAAAACCAGCTTGAACATCAGGAAATTAATGGTTCACGTATTGCTGAAGCCTGGCTTGGAGAATTTTGAGCATTACTTTACTAGCATGTGAGATGAGTGCAATTGTGCGGCAGTTTGAGCATTCTTTGGCATTGCCTTTCTTTGGGATTGGAATGAAAACTGACCTTTTCCAGTCCTGTGGTCACTGCTGAGTTTTCCACATTTGCTGGCATATTGAGTGCAACACTTTCACAGCATCATCTTTCAGGATTTGAAATAGCTCAACTGGAATTCCATCACCTCCACTAGCTTTGTTCATAGTGATGCTTTCTAAGGCCCACTTGACTTCAAATTCCAGGATATCTGGCTCTAGATGAGTGACCACACCATCGTGATTATCCGAGTCTTGAAGATCTTTTTTGTACAGTTTTTCTGTGTATTCTTGCCACCTCTTCTTAATATCTTCTGCTTCTGCTTCTGTTAGGTCCATACCATTTCTGTCCTTTATTGAGCCCATCATTGCATGAAATATTCCCTTGGTATCTCTAATTTTCTTGAAGTGATCTCTAGTCTTTCCCATTCTGTTGTTTTCCTCTATTTCTTTGCATTGATCGCTGAAGAAGGCTTTCTTATCTCTTCTTGCTATTCTTTGGAACTCTGCATTCAGATGCTTTTATCTTTCCTTTTCTCCTTTGCTTTTCACATCTCTTCTTTTCACAGCTATTTATAAGGCCTCCCCAGACAGCCATTTTGCTTTTTTGCATTTCTTTTCCATGGGGATGGTCTTGATCCCTGTCTCCTGTACAGTGTCATAAACCTCCATCCATAGTTCATCAGGCAGTCTATCTATCAGATCTAGGCCCTTAAATCTATTTCTCACTTCCCCTGTATAATCACAAGGGATTCTGTGTGTGAATGAGACTATTTCACACCAAATATTCCCAACCAGTCTGTCATCTGGCAAACAGCTGTGAAGCCTTCTTGACATCTTGCTTTATGACAGCAACAATCTCTCATCACCCATCAGTCCCAAAATGTCTCATCACCTGCCACTGGCCTTTCTGGCAAACCACACCCAGTGCCTCTGCAATATCACTTGTGCCTACTTGAAGTGCAACACTTCAAGCTGTCCTGTTTTTAGAAGTGAGATATGTTAACTAAAATGAAATTCTAGAGGTACTGTCCTCACACTGTCAGTAGAGATGAGAATCCAAACCACATAGACTGAAAATAAAGGAGCAAGGGGACATAATAAGAGTCTTCTCTATCACAAAGGCTTAAAGACATATGTTCCTCAATATGACATACATTCAACTTGTAAAAAATATTGTTTTCAATATAGTAAACGTAATCTATTGAGTTAAATAAAGAATAGCAAGTAAAACCAAGAAATTTCAAATGATGTATTTTGAATTTAACCAAATCCATTTTATACTAAGGAATATTAACCAAGTATAGGTGAAAATCAAATTGCTATTTAATGTTTTTCCCCTAGGAAGGGATAATCAATCAGTAAATACAAGTCTTGAACATAATAATACATTATGCTGCTGTGTTTAGTCACTCAGTCATTTCCAACTCTTTGCAACCTCATGGACTATAGCCCATAAGGCTCCTCTGTCCATTGAGATTCTCCAGGCAAGAATATGGAGTGGGTTGCCATGCCCTCCTTCAGGGGATCTTCCCCACCCAGGGATCAAACCCAGGTCTCCCACATTGCAGGCTGATTCTTTACTGTCTGAGCCACCAGGGAAGCATGCTGGTTAATGACAAAGAATATAAGTCATGACCTCAGGTGGTGGTCATGACATGAATTTTTTCCTCCTCATTTCTGAAATTATTCATGCTTCATAATTCATGGATGGAACACCTATGTGTAAATAGTGGCATCAGTATGAGGAAATTACACATGTGTATTTTGAAGACTTTCATCTTCTTTAATCTTTCCCAACTAGTAGTGGTCTTTATCCAACTAGGTCTAAAATTCACATCTCAATTGGTTGTTCAGTTTAGTGAAAAATGACTAAAGAATTATCCTCATAACTTTTTAAAAAATCTAATAGCCTTCATGGTCAAAAGATAAACCCATTAAAAATTACATTTGAGTAATATAAAAAAAATATGTTACTATAGTGGGAAATATTTCAAATAAAATTAGACATGGTATAAGTGAGAGAATTGGTTGCATCCAATATTTATCTTGAAAGCACAAATCCCAAGCAGCAAAAGCTTACTTACAAGTCAACTTTCTCATTTTACTTGGGGAAAAAAAAAAAATTTGAAGATTATACAGGAAACCTCACAAGAACAGCTTCTGTCCAATTCAAGAAGAGTGAGATAATTTGCAGTTTCTAACTAGATTTTAAAATTAGCCATTTACAGGTATATATTAATAATAAATATCAACAAATTACCCCCTCCCAAAATGTTTATTCTATGAAACTTTATTGTGTGCATGTTTTATGAAGCAAACATGCTTCTTCTAATGTGTATTTACAGCACAAGCAAACAGGTAACTAGATGATTTATGTATTGATATAAACATGCGGTATATGTGTGTCACAGTGTAAGTTAAAAGGCTGGAAATGTTTTCTGATTTTTGTCAAATTAAACAAAGTCAAATATAAAACCTTCACTTTAATCTCACGTTCATTTCAAAGATTCTACAAACACTCAAGGACACACACAGGAATCAAACCCAGACCTCTTGACCTCAGCTTGAAACCTTGCAGTAACCAAGAGGACTGGAATATGTGTGTGGATTTGTGACACATGTACATATGTGCGTGCATGTATGTGTGTGTATTTATTACTGTTTTTTCTCTTTCCTTTTCTGTCCCTGCCAACTCATTAAGCTACTGGAGAGGCTGGCTGGGAGGGAAAGCGCATGTCCTACTTCAAAGGTGCATTTGTAATCCACTGTCACTGCTCCCTGGGGTATCAACTTCAAATATTGGTCTTTAATCCCCTGAGGGTGCCTTTGAAGGCTATTTGACAACTTTCCCTTTGAGTACTAACATCCTGCAATTCTCTGAAGCAAGCAATGCCCTCCACAGCCACCTCTTCCCATCCGTCTTCTACTCTGTTGATATGACCCAGCGTAGACCCTTACCTGGATTTGTTTGGTCCTGCCTGCCATCCTCTTTGAGCTGGTTTATTGGCCAGTGCTCACCCTGACCACCTCCACACATCCTGTAACCCGTGACCTGCCTGAACTGAAAGTTCTGTTCAAATGTTACCTGAAAAACCAGGCACTAGTCACCATGGGATCCATAGGGTCAGTTTCCAAAGCACCCACATGTCACTATAGAGACCCACGGTGAGTTCCTCAAAGCTTCCTTTCACTGTGGCCTTCAAAGCATCTTCTGACACAGTCTTAAATAGACTTGAATTAGAGTATAACAAGCATCCATGTCTTTTTTCCCACTTTGCTTTAGGCAGATAATTATTCTCGAGAAGTGGTAAACACTCTTGAAAATTTTAGCATATTCTAGTACATCTATATAGAATGTCCATATATATATATATACTTATCAGCAATATCAACAATGCTTCAGTTTCCCTGAGCATGTGAATAGTGGATATAGTCGATTTTAATCATCATTGGATAGATAAATATTGCAATTCACACACATACACACACACTCCACACCACACACCACACAAAACATCATATACCCCACACAAATACATCACCCACACACTATGTTTAAACACTATGTCAACTAAAGATATTTTATCCTAACGACTTGTTGAATATTGTATATCATTTATGTCACATAACAAGTTTTGATTGCAAATTTTGAAGTACCTGCTTTGTTCATGTTAAAAAGAATAAATGAAACAGAAGCTTACACTTGCACAATGCAGTCTTCTTTTTTCCCTTCCTGCCCTAACCACTCCCAACTTTACACATCAATGAAGAAAAGACAAAGAAATATAAATCAATTAAGAATGAGTGTTATGTGGAAACGAGACAGCTTCCTCCCAAGTCTGAAGTCATTTTGAGTTAATTAAACACAGGCTATTTGTAACGCAAAGATGACATCTTTAGTCTTTAAAAATATGAATTCTGATTTTTTTTTTCTGCTTCCATATTTCTGTTGCCCATTTCCTCACTAGAGGCTAAAATTGTTAGGTTGATCAAAGGATAGAAACACTTGGAAAAAGGACCAAGGGCAATTGCTCGTAAGATGCTGCCATCTTCCCTGGAAGTTTCCAGTTTGCTGAGACAGTCTCACTGAAGCATGAAGGACACACACAGACCCATGGTATCTTTTATTCTGTTTGTCTTTCCAGTCTCATTTTCCAGCCTGTTTCATACAGCAGCTATTCAAACGTTTTTTGGATACTTTCATTAGCTATGGCGTCCAAAAGTTTGGTTAAAATAGTAAGCGAGCTGACCAAGCAACATTCTGGGTTTTTTTTGTTTTATTGGGCACACCAGTCATTTAGTGCCCCTCCCCCACTTTATTCTCCTAGCTCCAGAACACAGCCTTCTCTGGATGGGTATCTGGCTGTCTGGCCAGTGACCACTTTATTGCAGGCCACACATCTGTGTCCTCGGAATCTGAGACCTCGCGTTTATGTCAGGGCATCAGGGATTGTTCTGCCAAAATTCCAAGAGCCATTTATTTCTTTTCTGTTCTTTCCTGTCTCCTCTTTTTCTTCTTCCTTTAATCCCCAAGAACAATATGAGCTGCACCTACAGCTGACACTACCAGAATACTAGAGCTGATCTCAAGTGGGTTTTTAACTCATCTTCTAGCCCCATTACTGACTGATCCTGTGAGTTCAGAAAAGTCATTTAAATTCTCTCCTGGAAGTTTATCTACAGAATCAACCCTATTAAAGGACTCTGTGAGGAGCAAGGATGCTATATGTATTGTTATTACTGTTAGGTCAGAGGGCCCTTAATCTATTGCTGACTTGGATAAAAGGGCATAAGCTGAAGGAATTCAATTAACTAGTTCAAGGCCATCTCTTAGCTAAATAGCTCTTTTCTCTCGCGAAAGCAGCAATTGGTATCATTACAGTGGGCTTTTTAAAGGAAAAGGAAGAACAATGATGTCGTTTAAAAGGCTCCATCCTCATTAAAGAAACAGCTATAAAACTATGATATCTGTAACAGTGCTGGGTTAATATTTTAATCTCTAAATCAACATTTCAGAACTCTTTACTCTCGATAAAGATTAGACATGCATATCTGCACAGGTTTAGAATTTAACAGCATCTCATATGTGCTCACAACCTGGAAAATATTATCATATTTAAGGCCCACATGGAAAGGAACTATTAGGACCTACCAGTGACAGTTCATACAGAAAAGTCAACCCCTTTTCAAATGTCATTTCCATTAGTATCTTATGTCAGAATTACAAGTGAAATGAACACACTGTAACCTGGTATTTTAAAAGGTTATGTTGAAGGAGTAGAGAGGCTTAAATTAGTTTTCCCTGCTCTTATCCAGTAGGACTTTACCTCAATAGGATTTCCTATAATTCTATCTTAATCCATGTCTCTGTGGATGAACCAAACAGACCACAACACAGGAGAGCCTGCCAAAGTGGCTCCCCGCCAGAAGTCCTTTCTACCCTTTAAGAGGGACTTTAGCTTAATAATTGTACAGCAAGCCAAATCAATCAAGAAAGCAGAGAGCAGACGCATATCTTATTATGCTCTGCAAAGATCTATTTGTTTAGCCATGTGCAAACATTGCCCTAAAATGGTCAGAAGGTTAGCACGTTAATCATTTGCTAGATCTATTCAATCCTTAACATTAATGTCAAGAATAAATCATTTCAAGGAATTTTTCTACATAAGTAATATTAGTATGATTTTTGGAAGGAGCTGCACTGCTGATTTTGCTTCTAGAAACTTGATATAGACAGAGAAGAAGAAAATCCTTCATATTTAGAAGGTCAAAAAAAACTTGTATATTTGAGATTATAAAGCAGCCAAATATAGTAAAAATATCTTCTAGCAATACCAGTTAGATGAAACATAAATGTTAAATGAAGACTAAAAGTCTACCTTGCCACCTGAGCTTAAGCATTGGTCTAAATTATTGCAAGTAGAATACACAGGCTCAATAAGTATGCCTTCATCAACTGCTTTACTTGAATTATTCTTGTGGCAATTTTTCCTTTCCTTACAGGTTGGCTGCTGTTAAGAGGCTGGAAAAGAATGTATTATTTATTTTGAGGCCAATGTAGGATCACATTGGGTAAAAATATATTAGATGTTCACTGGTTAGACATCTATCACAGTAAATATTGTTCCATATCACTTAGGAAGTTTGAGTCTAACTTTCAGCTTAATGGTGATTAGAGATCTTCCTGATCCAGGGATCAAACCAGTATCTCCCACATTGCAGGGAGATTCTTTACCAGCTAAGCCACTAGGGAAGCCCAAGAATACTGGAGTGGGTAGCCTATCCCTTCTCCAGCAGATCTTCCTGACCCAGGAATTGAACCGGAGTCTCCTACATTGCAGTTGGATTCTTTACCAGTTGAGCTACTAGGTAATCCCAGTAAACTGAGGATATTAAATTTGCTTAAGTTTATTTGAGTCAAGCAGAATCCAATCTAACAGAAAGGAACACCAAGGAGTTGTACAATATGAAAGACTTTTATAGCTAGAAGGGAGCGGGAACAAGGAAGTTATATAAGCTAAAAAACTCAGGTTGGTTATCACAAGGTCACTTTCCTTTATGGGATGGCAGGAGTCTGCCATCAGATGACCTAACTGGTGCTGACCAGGAGATTCCTCTTTGATTGGTCTAACATTCCACTTCCAGGATTGCTAACGCTATAATTAATAAGTCTTGGATTTGTGATGTGGGACTTAGCATAAGTGACTCCGTTTGAGGCCTGTTGTCTTGTTTTTAACAATGTGATTTAACATTATTGAATTTAGAATTTTTGTTCACTAATATGATTTTGGCCATAAATACCATGGCTGAAAATATCCAAATCAGACTAGATTTTTAAATCAACCAATGAATAAAAAGGGTGACTGAGTAAACAATTCTTTTTACTTGTCTGCATAAGATTTAGAAAATGTAAAATATCTTATTGATATTTGAAGGTTAGCATTCACTCTAGATGTGTCCATACAGACTTTTGTCAGGGTTTCAATGGATAAACAGAATGAAAAACGTTTATTCTTTCCTTTTATCCAGAAATTATACTAAAGCAGAAATGGGTCTTCTTATTTTTAGATAGACTCTTAGGAAGTCATACACTCACTGCACCCAAAAACTTAAAGAAAAAAGAAAATACTTTGTGTACTGTGAGAGATTTTTAAAATGTGAGACATAACCACGCTGCAATCTGTCTTTAAAATAAGGGAGGGGGCAGAAAATGAATTCATCAGTTTTTTACATTGTCCTCAGTGAAATGCCTTCTATTCTTGAACTACAGATTCCCTATAGAAATTTTCTCAACTTCTCAAGAACTCCCCTATAAATAAAAATTTCTCTAGATTCACCCACACTGTGTTTCTATTACTTAAAATAATACAGTCCCTGGAAATTCTGTGCTGAGTTTAATGTCTGGGGAAATCATCAGTCCCTATCTTTTTACTCAAATATAGGCAGGTGACACTTCATCCTAAAATAATTAAAATTTTAAAACTTATTCAAAGCAATTTCCTTGAATATTTCCCTGGAGCCCTTTAAATTTCTTCATCTTCATGCATAATGTTCTTTCTATATTTATCTACCTATTATTAATCCACTCATCTATCCATCCATTTGTCTATTGTTTCATGTATCTAATACTTGTACATTTTTTTATTTGTGTCTAAATATCATTGAGGACTCTCGAGAGCCTCTTGAACTGCAAGGAGATCCAACCAGTTCATCCTAAAGGAAATCAGTCCTGAATATTCATTGGAAGGACTGATGCTAAAACTGAAACTCCAATAATTTGGCCACCTGATGAGAAGCACTGACTCATTTGAAAAGACCCTGAGGCTGGGAAAGATTGAAGGCGGGAGGAGAAGGGGACAACGAAGGATGAGACGGCTGGATGGCATCACCAGCTCAATGGACAGGAGTCTGAGTAAACTCTGGGAGTTGGTGATGGACAGGGAGGCCTGGCGTGCTGCATGCAGTCCATGGGGTTGCAAAGTATTGGATATGACTGAGCGACTGAACTGAACTGAACTGATCCATATATTTATCTATCTATATACATACTTATTTACACTCAATATGTCAATGATCTAGCCTCAACCATCAGTTTCAATCTTTGATCCTCTATTTCTACCCCATTTTTACCTCAGAGAAAGTTTATTAAATGATTTTTTAAATGTTGCACACAATTCCTTATTTGCTTTACTTGCATCTCATAGGCTGAATATTTATTCTTAGAATCCTGCCACTTAAATGCAACATATTAATGTATTTTTAAAAAATCTATAGATATTGGCATGTTCTCTTCTTCCTTGATGTTATAACTTTCTTAGAAATCTACTAATATTTATCTATTATGTAATTTTTTATATTCCATTTTGTTTCCTGGGCTTCCCTGGTGGCTCAGATGGTAAAGAATCTGCCTGCAATGCAGACCAGGGTTCGATCCTAGGGTTGGGAAGACCCCCTGGAGGAGGAAATGGCAACCACTCCAGTATCCTTGGCTGGAGAATTACATGGACAGAGGAGCCTGGCAGGCTATATAGTCCATGGGGTTACAAAGGAGTCAAGCATGACTGAACAACTAAAACTTTGATTTCCTCTTTGTTTTCTAGCTATCTAATAGAACTTGTACTACCCCAGTAATAAACAGTAATTTATTTGAAAGTTGGGTCTCTTGATCCTTTTTTTTTTTTTTGGCTTTGTGTATCATATAATATAAAACAGAATTCTGTGAATAGTGGACATTTAGCTCTTGACTAGATTATGTAATTGATATGTGAAAATTAACTTGGAAAAATTGTCAACACTGGTTAGTGTTGCTGGGGTAACCTGGATTCAAGAAAATTTGGGAAAAAGCTCCTAAAGTGGCCCAGGAACAAGTTGATATAGATTTAACTTAATACTGGAGATGTGGAAGTTGAAAGATAATTGTAGTTTTATAGTTTTATTTTTTTTTCCCCAAATAGAAAATGTGGTTTTCATGACATAGTGGATCTACAGAATAAAGGAGAGTAAAAGATCAAAGGTGAATTTGTTAATTTAGCTAGCATGGGAGACTGGTCAAACAGTGCCACAATGGAAAACTCTGAGAGCTAGACAAGAGAAATAAAGGTTTGGGGCAGGTAACCATATGCCATTATAGTGACTGGGTTCAATCATGGAGTGTAGACTGGCAGGAGGCCAGACGGAAGAGGCATATGAGAAGTGCAGGACACAGGGGAGAAGTCAGCAGAGCCTTGGGAGGAATCAAATTATCATTAAGGACAGCTGAGAAAGTGATATACTTTCAGAAGGAGTAAGTGACCAATAATAATTAAACCAGATTGGAAGAGTGATCACAAATAGAAAACAGCTTGATATTAGCAAGAAGGTAGTCACGTCTAAGCACATGAAGGGCTATTTCAATGGAATGGTAGCATTTTTATCTCATTATTAAAAAAATAATAACATATCTTCCTCTGTCCTTTCTTTTTAATGTGTGATTTCTGACATGCAATAGTCTTCTTCAGAGGACCAGCCAATAAAATTGTTTTATATATGAAGTTAGATTATATATGGCATAATATATAAAATATAGCTGGCTGTATATGGCAAAACTTAATATATTTTAGCTCTCTATTCACTATCTGAAAAATCCGTGTGTCAGGCAATATGGGTCCTGCTTTTAATCTCATCTCCAAATTCTTTCTTAATTTAGAGTATCATCAATATAATGTTCTTCCTTTACCGGTAGCTCAGCTGGTAAAGAATCTGCCTGCAATGCAGGAGACCCAGGTTTGATTCTTGGGTCTGGAAGATCCCCTGGAAAAGGGATAGGCCACCCACTCCAGTATCCTTGGGCTTCCCTTATGGCTCAGCTGGTAAAGAATGTACCTGCAATGCAGGAGACCTGGGTTCAATCCCTGGGATTGGGTTGGGAAGATTCACTGGAGAAAGGAAAGGCTACCCCCTTCAGTATTCTGGCCTGGAGAATTCCATGGACTACATAGTTCATGGGATCGCAAAGAGTTGGACATGACTGAGTGACTTTCACTTTCACTTCTCACGTATGATGTTCAGTGTTCAGCTGAGTTACTGAGGATTTAAAGAAACCCATTGTGGGGAAGAGAGAGGGATGGGAAGAACTAGCACCAGGAGAACTGGCTACTACTTTTGATAACTGACTTAAAAAATCATCTTGCTGTGTCTAGTCACATCATCCAACAGAATTCTACAACTGTGGAGTACTGGACAGATTTTTCAGACACAATAGGAACCAGTTATTCTTTCCATGCTGGTCTATGTAGGCCAGTACTGATTCAGCTAAGGGAACATTCACCCCCTTTGAATTCTAGCCAATGAGAATGAGAACAAGAATATAAGGAAGGCATACAATCCATGTATTTGTACCACATATTCAAGTTCATCCTTCTGTGGACATTTTCTTTAGACCAGGGAGTGAATGAGACACTAGAACTCAATGATTTTCAAAGGTAGATCCATTCACCACCTGCAACAGTGTCACCTGGAGTCATTTTTCCAGGGAGAGGTTTGTGATTTCACACCTCTGCAATTCTAATTCAGTATATCTGGGGGAAAGTCCAAGAAATAGCAATTTTTTTTTAATTTATTTTTTTATTGAAAGATAATTGCTTCACAGAATTTTGCTGTTTTCTGTCAAACCTCAACATGAATCAGCCATAGGCATATATATCCTCTCCCTTGTGAACCTCCCTCCCATCTCCCACCCCATCCCACCCCTCTAGATTGATACAGAGCCCCTGTTTGAATTTCCTGAGCCATAGAGCAAATTTTAAAGAACTCTGCATTCTTTCTTAAGGCCTATTGCACACTCAGATTTGGGAACTAATAAAAACTTTTTGTGTCAAATTTGCTAAATTTTGAAACATTAATATTAACACAAGACAAATTCAGAAAACCAAAACTCTGGGGAAGTAACTGGAGAAGGAAATGGTGACCCACTCCAGTATTGTTGCCTAGAGAATTCCATGGACAGAGGAGGCTGGTGGGCTGCTGTCCATAGGGTCACACAGTCAGACACTACTGAGGCGACTTAGCATGCATGCATGCATTGGCGAAGGGCATGGCAACCCACTCCAGTATTCTTGCCTGGAGAATCCCAGGGACAGAGGAGCCTGGTGGGCTGCTGTCTATGCGGTCACACAGAGTTGGACATGACTGAAGCGAATTAGCAACAGCAGCAGCAGCAAAGGAAGTAACTAACTTGTTTAATTTTATTGAATGGTAAATCATGTCTACAGACCTCGGAATTGATACTGCTTGTTGTTACACTGCAACTGCCTTTCATGGAAACAGTTCTCCGTTTGACTCTATGTTTATCACTTTCTCAACAAGCATTGCTCTGAACTGTGGATTACTACACTAAACTGATCCAATGCTTTCATTCTCTCTTGATATTTGGTCAGAGTTTTATTTTATTTTGGTTAATTCCCCCCATGAGGCTCATCTGAGCACAGTAGGAAATCTATCCTGTTTTCTTCTCATCCTCGGTGTGTTTCCTGGGTAGCAAACTCATAAGAAGACCCCCTTTTTCTGCTTTGTAGATCTGATTTTTCTAGTCACTTAGTGGTAATTAAGCCAATCCTCCTGCCCAAACTCTTGAGTCAAAATGTTATGACAGATTGATTTGCACTAAGCTGATAATGAGTGCACAGGAATTAGAGTACTGTCAGTCTTGCCAATAAAACATGAAAATTTAGTCCACCTATGAGAGATGGAGAAATTGTGCTCAGAGTGGTGATAATTTTGGCTAGAAGAGCCATTTAGAACTATTTATATTTGTAAAACTGTTAAACTTTTTACCTGGCATATTGTATTAGCCAGGATTAGCCAGAGAAACAGAACCTATACAATATGTGTGTGTGTATCATATACATGTGTGTGTGTGTGTGTGTGTGTGAAGTGTGTTGCTCAAAGAGTCATGTCCAACTCTTTGCAACCCCATGGACTATAGCCTGCCCGCCTTCTCTCTCCATGGAATTCTTCAGGCAAAAATATTGGACTGGGTTGCCATTCTATTCTCCTGGGGATCTTCCTGACCCAGGGATGGAATCTGGGTCTCCTGCATTGAAGGCAGATTTTTAACCATCTGAGCCACCAGGGAAGCCCCTATAAATATGAGAGAATAAAAGAGACAGAGTGATTTATTTTAAGGGGTTGGCTAATACAATTGTGGATGCTGGCAAGTTCAAAATCTGCAGAGTAGACTGGTAATCTCGAGCCAGGGAAGAATTGATGCTGCAGTTTGAGTTTGAAAGTAGTTTTGAAAGTAGTCTTCTGGCAGAATTATCTCTTCTTTGAAGGAAGCTGGCCTTTTTCTGTTAAGATTTTCAGCTGATTGGATGGGGTCTACTCACATCATGAAAAATAATCTGATTCACTCCAAGATGTCTTATTTAAATGTTAATCTCATCTAAAGAAAAAAATCTAGAATAACATTTGATCAAATATCTGGGTTCAGTTCAGTTCAGTTGCTCAGTCATGTCCGACTCTTTGCAACCCCATGAATTGCAGCACTCCAGGCCTCCCTGTCCATCACCAACTCCCGGAGTTCACTCAGACTCACGTCCATCGAGTCGGTGATGCCATCTAACAATCTCATCCTCTGTCATCCTCTTCTCTTCCTGCCCTCAATTCCTCCAAGCATTAGTCTTTTCCAATGAGTCAACTCTTCGCATGAGGTGGCCAAAGTACTGGAGTTTCAGCTTTAGCATCATTCCTTCCAAAGAAATCCCAGGGATGATCTCCTTTAGAATGGACTGGTTGCATCTCCTTGCAGTCTAAGGAACTCTCAAGAGTCTTCTCCAACACCACAGTACAAAAGCATCAATTCTTCAGTGCTCAGCTTTCTTCACAGTCCAACTCTCACATCCATACATGACCACTGGAAAAACCATAGCCTTGACCAGACGGACCTTTGTTGGCAAAGTAATATCTCTGCTTTTCAATATGCTATCTAAGTTGGCCATAACTTTCCTTCCAAGGAATAAATGTATTTTAATTTCATGGCTGCAATCACCATCTGCAGTGATTTTGGAGCCCCAGAAAATAAAGTCTGACACTGTTCCCACTGTTTCCCCATCTATTTCCCATGAAGTGATGGGACCAGATGCCATGATCTTCGTTTTCTGAATGTTGAGCTTTAAGCCAACTTTTTCGCTCTCCACTTTCACTTTCATCAAGAGGCTTTTTAGTTCCTCTTCACTTTCTGCCATAAGGGTGGTGTCATCTGCATATCTGAGGTTATTGATATTTCTCCCGGCAATCTTGATTCCAGCTTGCGATTCTTCCAGCCCAGGATTTCTCATGATGTACTCTGCATAGAAGTTAAATAAGCAGGGTGACAATATACAGCCTTGACGTACTCCTTTTCCTATTTGGAACCAGTCTGTTGTTCCATGTCTAGTTTTAACTGCTGCTTCCTGACCTGCCTACAGATTTCTCAAGAGGCAGGTTAGGTGGTCTGGTATTCCCATCTCTCTCAGAATTTTCCACAGTTTGTTGTGATCCACACAATCAAAGGCTTTGGCATAGTCAATAAAGCAGAAATAGATGTTTTTCTGGAACTCTCTTGCTTTTTCCATGATCCAGCAGATGTTGGCAATTTGACCTCTGGTGCCCCTGCCTTTTCTAAAACCAGCTTGAACATCAGGAAGTTCATGGTTCACATAGTGCTGAAGCCTGGCTTGGAGAATTTTGAGCATTACTTTACTAGCATGTGAGATGAGTGCAATTGTGCTGTAGTTTGAGCATTCTTTGGCATTGCCTTTCTTTGGGATTGGAATGAAAACTGACCTTTTCCAGTCCTGTGGCCACTGCTGAGTTTTCCAAATTTGCTGGCATATTGAGTGCAGCACTTTCACAGCATCATCTTTCAGGATTTGAAATAGCTCCACTGGAATTCCATCACCTCCGCTAGCTTTGTTCATAGTGATGTTTTCTAAGGCCCACTTGACTTCACATTCCAGGATGTCTGCCTCTAGGTGAGTGATCACAGCATCGTGATTATCTTGGTCATGAAGATCTTTTTTGTGCCGTTCTTCTGTGTATTCTTGCACTGTAGCCTAATTTAGCCATTATACCTGATAATACATAAGTGAAAACCATTTTGAAAATATAAAAAGATTATTATTAAGGCAATATATCCTTCAGCTACTTTAACATGGTTCTTGACTCACAAAATAAGACTGAAGAGAAAATAAAAACACATAGAATTATGGTAATTTTTGAAAGAGGGAGCATTGTTCTTATGATACAACTTCACACTCAGGAAGTGCAAGGTTACTGAAAGTTAGTGAATCAGTAACTCCAGTGTATAATCGTGGATTCCATTGTGTGTGTGTGTGTGTGTGTGTGTGTATGAAATTTGAAACACAACTCTATTTTTAATTCCTAGTGAGCCATAAATCAAAATTTTAAAGTTAAATGTCCAGCAGCCATAAACATGTGCCTTCGAATGTACCCTCGGTGAGAAATCAGTAAAATGTGAGGAAGACTCCAATCAATACCTGGTCTCTAGTTTCTTAGATAATGCCTTAATGCCTTAATGCTCTCTTTCCCCCATTTATGATAACAAAGAAAAAAATTGTAGTACTTTTCTTTCAGTCAGTTCACAACATGATTAAGTCTCCCTTACACAACTTTGGTTTTATTCTGTTTATTTATTTTAGAACAAAAAAGTATTTTCAGCAAATATTTTACTGTTGTATAGGGGCCTTGATAGCTTGGCTGACTAAGTAAAACTGTAATAGACTTAACTGATACCAAGGGCACCAAAATATGAGAAAAAGTATGGGAAATTTCCAGATAATTCATTTGGCTTAACTTTTCAATTTGTAACTGCTTTCAAAAATGATAGAATAGAGATAGTGTCTCAGAGAAATCCTCAGAAAATATCTATCTTTCAACAAAATCTAACATTAGCTCTCTGATAGTGGTGGTGGTTTAGTTGCTAAATGTGTCTTAACTCTTGCAACCCCATGGACTGTAGCCCACCAGGCTCCTCTGTTCATGGAATTCTCCAGGCAAGACTACTGGAGTTGATTGCCATTTTCTTCTCCAGAGGATCTGCCTGACCTAGAGATGGTACCCGGGTCTTCTTCCCTGCAGGCAGATTCTTTACCCACTGAACTACCAGGGAAGCTTTCTCTGATAGTATTGTAGAAAATCAATCTTGGCTCAAACATGTAATGGCAAAATAAAGTTCTGCCAAAGAAGTAACATCCAGGAAGTCCAGCAAAAATTAGTACTTTTCCAATAGATTTGCAAGAAATTAGAGAAATAGGGAAAATGGCATTGTCACAATGTAAATAATGGATAAAAAATGGAGTCCTGAGTCCAGGGAGCAGAGTTCTCGCCAATTTGACAGCTAAGGAATAGCAGTCAAAATACCAATTCAGGAATTCAAGTACAGAGGAAACAGGTAGAAGGGAGAACTCTTCTTATAAACAAGCCATAGGTGTTAAACTGGTCTCCATCAAGGCAAAAGTCAGATTACTAAGACTGAGGAATAAGATCGAACATACCTTTTGGTATGAATGCTAAGTCACTTCAATTGTATCTGACTCTTTGTAGACTCTTTTCAGTTGTGTCTGAAACTTTGGACCTTAGCCCACCAGGTTCCTCTGTTCATGGAATTCTCCAGGCAAGAATACTGGAACGGACTGCCATTCCCTCTGCCAGGGGATCTTCCTGACCCAGGGGTTGAACCTGCTTCTCCCGTGTCTCCTGCATCGACAGGTGTGTTCTTTACCACTAACTCCACCTGAGAGGGTTTTACCTCTCAGGTAATTAATTTAATTGCTCTCTGTATGACTTCTGAAAAAAAAAAGAGATATCCCAGAAGATGGTAGCTAACTAAGTCTGGAGAACTGAGTAAATGACTAAGCAATGGACAGACAAGAAACAAGGTGGCAGGGAATGTGGCCAGGACTTGACTATGGTTTTAAGTGTTCAAGATTTAGTCAAGTCTAGGGTTGCTTATCGGAGAAGGCAGTGGCACCCCACTCCAATACTCTTGTCTGGAAAATCCGCGGACGGAGGAGCCTGGTAGGCTGCAGCCCATGGGGTCACTAAGAGTCGGACATGACTGAGCAACTTCACTTTCACTTTTCACTTTCATGCATTGGAGAAGGAAATGGCAACCCACTCCAGTGTTCTTGCCTCAAGAATCCCAGGAATGGAAGAGCCTGGTGGGCTGCCATCTATGGGGTCGCACAGAGTCAGACACGACTGAAGCAACTTAGCAGCAGCAGCAGCAACAGGGTTGCTTACAAAGGTGACTGTAGAAAATCTTGGCTTCAGCATGCTCTTTAAGATTTATTTGGAAAATAGTCTAAAGTATAAAATAACACTATTGTAAATACTTTATAAGGGTAGAAATTGATTCTCTTCCCCAGATATATTTGCCTTTCATTTGTTTCTTAAGTCACAGTCCTTTGAGAGATTTTGTTAGCCTAGACAGGAGAATTATTAGTGCAACATATTTTGTCCAAAATAGAAGACAGTGAGTACTTCTTCATTCCAAAGAAAGAAAATATTATATTTATGAAACTTGGTGGAATGTCTGTAAATCTACCACATCTAATTCTACTTAATGATAGTAAAATTTGATACTATGGATGCTATGTAATACATACTGTCATAAACACCCTCCCACATACATGGTTTCCTAGTTATATCTTTCTGCACTAGCCACTGGTTATTCTCTTACCAAAAAAAAAGAAAGAAAGAAAGAAAAGAAAAAACAAATAAACAAACATCTTGGGAATAATATCTTCACTACCGCAATTTTTCCTATCATTTAAAATTCTATGAATGATAAATAGATCACGATTCATAAAATAACCCAAAATATCAAAACCCATAATAAAGTAAACTTTGGCCATTCAGGAGCAATCCAGAGAACTTTATAAAATCTCAAATTTACAAAGCATATAATTGTCTCTATAAAATATAGACAAGAAATAACAGAGTACCACAAAATCAAGTCAAGATGCAGAAGGTTGGCAGTTCCTATGCAATATATATTGAGCTAATTCCTATAACTTCTTATAAGAATATCACAGTTTCTCATTCAAATTAATGCCTTGGTAAAATTTATTTAAAATTCTTCCCAGGTGACACAATGATAAAGAATCTGTCAATGCATGAGATGCCAGAGACGCAAGTTTGATCGTTGAGTTGGGAAGATACCCTGGAGTAGGAAATGGCAACCCACTCCAATAGTCTTGCCTGGAAAATTCCATAGACAGAGGAGCCTGGCAGGCTACAATCCACTGAGTTGCAAAGAGACAGACATAACTGAGCATGCACCCACACTAGGGTCTTTGCTATTTAAGTGGCAAATAAGGAATGATAGAAACTGTTTTAGGGACTTTTAATGGAAATTTTACTTTTTTACAATACTTTCCCTGTTTATGCTACCATTCATTTCTTTTAAAAGCAATTTCCATTGTCTTCTTCCAAAAAGTTATTTCTCTAATATGTTAGAAATATATATTTGATGCCTAATTTATTAATATAAATAAAATTTTCATTAAGCAGTTGCATTATCACAAATTTTACTTACCAATAAATTTGTGTTTTCACCATGTTGTGAGGTGATAATTCATATCAGAAGGAACCAAAATGATATAAAATCAAAGAGAGATAACTAATAATGTCCATATGTAAGAAAAATTCTAAAAATGCTCATACATTTTTACTATTATGTCTTTTTTCCATCATCAGGTTGTTTTGCAAAAACAAAATAAAAATCAGACACTGAACAGATGCAAGTTTAAGATTTGTTCTTAACTGTGCATGCAGATATCTTAGCAACTGTCTTCTTTCCCTATTCTACCATGCTTAAGTTTGATAAGAGCCTGGATTAAGTTTAAACCTTACTGTTATTACTATGTCAACTATAGGAATGATAATAATGATATGCCATATAAATTAATATGTATTTACAACAAAATTCCACTGTATCAAGTTGTTGACATGATTTACTATATTATATTTTTAGCAGTAACTATTCCAGATGACTGGCCTGCTTCAAATATTGAATATCAGTAAACAAAAACAAGACTAGGAGCTGACTGCGGCTTAGATCATGAACTCTTTATTACCAAATTCACACTTAAATTGAAGAAAGTAGGGAAAACCGCTAGACCATTCAAGCATGACCTAAATTAAATCCCTTATGATTATACAGTGCAAGTGAGAAATAGATTTAAGGGCCTAGATCTGATAGATAGAGTGCCTGATGAACTATGGAATGAAGTTCATGACATTGTACAGGAGACAGGGATCAAGACCATCCCCATGGAAAAGAAAAGCAAAAAAGTAAAATGGCTGTCTGGGGAGGCCTTACAAATAGCTGTGAAAAGAAGAGAGGCAAAAAACAAAGGAGAAAAGGAAAGATATAAGCATCTGAATGCAGAGTTCCAAAGAATAGCAAGAAGACATAAGAAAGCCTTCTTCAGTGATCAATGCAAAGAAATAGAGGAAAACAACAGAATGGGAAAGACTAGAGATCTCTTCAAGAAAATTAGAGATACCAAGGGAACATTTCATGCAAAAATGGACTTGATAAAGGACAGAAATGGTATGGACCTAACAGAAGCAGAAGATATTAAGAAGAGGTGGCAAGAATACACGGAAGAACTGTACAAAAAAGATCTTCATGACCAAGATAATCACGATGCTGTGATCACTCATCTAGAGCCAGATATCCTGGAATGTGAAGTCAAGTGGGCTTTAGAAAGCATCACTATGAACAAAGCTAGTGGAGGTGGTGGAATTCCAGTGGAGCTATTTCAAATCCTGAAAGGTGATGCTGTGAAAGTGCTGCACTCAATATGCCAGCAAATTTGGAAAACTCAGCAGTGGCCACAGGACTGGAAAATGTCAGTTTTCATTCCAATCCCAAAGAAAGGCAATGCCAAAGAATGCTCAAACTACAGCACAATTGCACTCATCTCACATGCTAGTAAGGTAATGTTCAAAATTCTCCAAGCCAGGCTTCAGCACTATGTGAACCATGAACTTCCTGATGTTCAAGCTGGTTTTAGAAAAGGCAGGGGCACCAGAGGTCAAATTGCCAACATCTGCTGGATCATGGAAAAAGCAAGAGAGTTCCAGAAAAACATCTATTTCTGCTTTATTGACTATGCCAAGGCCTTTGATGGTGTGGATTACAATAAACTCTGGAAAATTCTGAGAGATGGGAATACCAGACCACCTAACCTGCCTCTTGAGAAACCTGTAGGCAGGTCAAGAAGCAACAGTTAGAACCAGACATTGAACAACATACTGGTTCCAAATAGGAAAAGGAGTATGCCAAGGCTGTATACGGTCACCCTGCTTATTTAACTTCTATGCAGAGTACATCATGAGAAACGCTGGGCTGGAAGAAGCACAAGCTGGAATCAAGATTGCCAGGAGAAATATCAATAACCTCAGATATGCAGATGGCACCACCCTTATGGCAGAAAGTGAAGAGGAACTAAAAAGCCTCTTGATGAAAGTGAAAGTGGAGAGTGAAAAAGTTGGTTTCAAGCTCAACATTCAGAAAACGAAGATCATGGCATCTGGTCCCATCACTTCATGGGAAATATATGGGGAAACAGTGGAAACAGTGTCAGACTTTATTTTGGGGGCTCCAAAATCACTGCAGATGGTGATTGCAGCCATGATATTAAAAGACGCTTACTCCTTGGAAGAAAAGTTATGACCAACCTAGATAGCATATTCAAAAGCAGAGACATTACTTTGCCGACTAAGGTCCGTCTAGTCAAGGCTATGGTTTTTCCAGTGGTCATGTATGGATGTGAGAGTTGGACTGTGAAGAGGCTGAGTTCCGAAGAATTGATGCTTTTGAAGTGTGGTGTTGGAGAAGACTCTTGAGAGTCCCTTGGACTGTAAGAAGATCCAACCAGTCCATTCTGAAGGAGATCAGCTCTGGGATTTCTTTGGAAGGAATGATTCTAAAGCTGAAACTCCAGTACTTTGGCCACCTCATGTGAAGAGCTGACTCACTGGAAAAGACTCTGATGCTGGGAGGGATTGGGGTCAGGAGGAGAAGGGGACAACAGAGGATGAGATGGCTGGGTGGCATCACGGACTCGATAGACATGAGTCTGAGTGAACTCCGGGAACTGATGATGGACCGGAAGGCCTGGCGTGCTGCAATTCATGAGGTCGCAAAGAGTCAGACACGACTGAGTGACTGAACTGAACTAAACCTTAAGATATTTTTAGTAGTCAAACTTGTCCTAATAAATCATTGAGATTGGTCTTCCTTGTGATAATCAAACTTACCATATATCATACTCATGGCAGAGGCTGTTAGTAATTCACCCAATTCCACATTTGTCTCTTCCTCTGCACATATGTCTTAATCATGTTTCTCAGGCTTCCATGCAGTAAGGGCATCCATGGGATTAATTCAATTCCAGCCAATGGAATGTCAAGCAAAAATGATATTAAGCACTTGTGACCCTAGCCCATTAAAACCTCTCACTAATATCCCTCCATGCTCTTTCCAAGTCTAGCTTCCTGGGTCCAAGTTGACAACCAGGATGACTTAGGAAGCTGTATATTGAAGTTGGCAGAGTGCCAATCAGCCTGGAACCCTGTGTGAAGTCACTGACACTGGCTTTGTTCCCTTTGCCTTTGAGCAAGAGATACCATTCTCCACATTCTGGTCTATTTAAATTTCAGAATTTACCATTATGAAAACAGTGACTTTAAAATATACTTAGTGTTCAAATATATGCTAATAAATTACTATTATTAGTCTTATTGAATATAAGACAAACATATTTTACATGAATGTATGTAAAATAATTGGAGAAGGAAATGGCACCCCACTCCAGTATTCTTGCCTGGAGAATCCCATGGACAGAAGAGGCTGGTGGGCTGCAGTCCATGGGGTCACAAAGAGTCAGACATGACTAAGTGACTAACAGAGACATGTAAAATAATAGAGATATTTTTCTGTAAAGAATGCTTGAAATAGCTTCTTTAACTTCAGACTACTTGAATCTCATGCAAGTGTATCACAGAAAACAAAAAGAATTGGAAATTTAGTTTCTACTAAATTCTTTATTTCTTTTTTAATATAAATTTATTTATTTTAACTGGAGGCTAATTACTTTACAATATTGTATGGGTTTTGCCATACGTTGACATGTGACTTGAGGTAAATTGTTCTCTAGGTATAGCTGGGACATACCTCCTCCTTGGCTTTGTCTTCAAGGCTCTGTGGATGTGAAGTGAGATTGAGGCAACAATAGAGACCCTTAAGACCTCCCTGGTGGTCCATTGGTTAAAAACTCTGCCTTCCAATGCAAGGGGTGCAGGTTCAATCCCTGGTTGGGGTACTAAGATCCCACATACCTTGGGTGTAGCCAGACAAGAAAAAATAAGAATAGAGACTATTGCTTCAGTTTTATTCCTGAGGGAGTAAAATACTTCTTCAGAATTCTCAGTTGCCTTCTAACAGAGATGATTCATAAATTTCCCAGCATTGACATTTTGTTGAAAATGTAGCTAATGGCCTTGGGTTATATATGTGTGTGTGCGTGTGCGCATGTGTGCGTGTGTGTGCGTGTGCGTGTGTGCGCGTTTGTGCATGTGTGCGCGTGTGTGCGTGTGCGCGCGTGTGTGCATGCGTGCGTGCATGTGTGTGCGTGTGTGTGCATGTGCATGTGTGTGCGTGTGTGTGTGCGTGTGTGTGCATGTGTGCGTGTGCGCGCGCGCGTGTGTGCTGTGCGCGCGTGTGTGTGTGCATGTGTGTGCGTGTGTGCGCGTGTGTGTGTGTGTGATGGTTGCACATTCTATATGCTCACTTGCTCACTTGTGTCTGACTCTCTGAGATTCCATTAGCCTGCCAGGCTCCTCTGTCCGTGGGATTCTCCAGGTGGAAATACTGGAGTGAGCATTTCTCTACACAAATATAAAGACACAGACACAACACAGCCAGCCTTAACCTTTTTTTTCTACTCTTTTTGGGACCTATGACACACTTACAGACATTTTTAGATCAGCCTCACTAGTCAACCCACATTCATCTAACCCCTCTAAAATATTGATTTTGTAAGAACCACCAGAGACCTTCATATTAACTTCTCAATTCAGTTCACTTCAGTCGCTCAATTGTGTCCAACTCTTTGTGACCCCATGGACTGCAGCACACCAAGCCTCCCTGTCCATCACCAACACCAGGAGCTTACTCAAACTCATGTCTTTTGAGTTGGTGATGCCATCCAACCATCTCATCCTCTGTCATCTCCTTCTCCTCCCACCTTCAATGTTTCCCAGCATCAGGGTCTTTTCTGATAAGTCAGTTCTTTGCATCAGATAACCAAAGTATTGGAGTTTCAGCTTTAGCATCAGTCCTTCCAATGAATATTCAGAACTGATTTCCTTTAGGATGGACTGGTTGGATCTCCTTGCAGTCCAAGGGACTTTCAAGAGTCTTCTCCAACACCATAGTTTGAAAGCATCAATTAACTTCTTACTTAAAGCCTAAGGAAATAAAACCCAATGTGTTGCTGCAGAAACACAATAAAGATCCAAGTCTCATGACTAATTCAATGCTCTTTCCAAGCCACTGTAAAATTTTCATGCACTCCTGCCCTTTTGACTTATCTATTCAGCTGAATTTAGTAGTTAACTAACTTGAACAATGCAAATCTGAAGACTGTAAAATATTACTAGAGATGGCTAGTAAGTTGGGTGAGCAAGTCTGACCTACTTTAATGCAGAGATTCAAAACATAAACCTAATTCAGTTGTCATTAAGAGCTTAAAATTAAATATAAGTATACAAAATATATATATATATATATATATATAAATCTATACACCTATGGACACCTTATCTTTGACAAAGGCAAGAATATACAATGGAGAAAAGACAATCTCTTTAACAAGTGGTGCTGGGAAAACTGGTCAACCACTTGTAAAAGATGAAACTAGAACACTTCCTAACACCATACACAAAAATAAACTCAAAATGGATTAAAGATCTAAACGTTTAAGACCAGAAACTATAAAACTCCTAGAGGAGAACATAAGCAAAACACTCTCCGACATAAATCACAGCAGAATCCTCTATGATCCACCTCCCAGAATACTGGAAATAAAAGCAAAAATAAACAAATGGGATCCAATTAAAATTAAAAGCTTCTGCACAACAAAGGAAACTATAAGCAAGGTGGAAAGACAGCCTTCGGAATGGGAGAAATTAATAGCAAATGAAGCAACTGACAAACAACTAATATCAAAAATATACAAGTAACTTATGCAGCTCAATTCCAGAAAAATAAATGACCCAATCAAAAAATGGGCCAAAGAACTAAATAGACATTTCTCTAAAGAAGACATATGGATGGCTAACAAACGCATGAAAAGATGCTCATCACTCATTATCAGAGAAATGCAAATCAAGACCACAATGAGGTACCATTTCACACCAGTCAGAATGGCTGCGATCCAAAAGTCTACAAGTAATAAATGCTGGAGAGAGTGTGGAGAAAAGGGAACCCTCTTACACTGTTGGTGGGAATGCAAACTAGTATAGTCACTATGAGGAATAGTGTGGAGATTCCTTAAAAAACTGGAAATTGAACTGCCTTATGACCCAGCAATCCCACTGCTGGGCATACACATGGAGGAAACCAGAATTGAAAGAGATATGTGTACCCCAATGTTCATCGCAGCACTGTTTATAATAGCCAGGACATGGAAGCAACCTAGATGTCCATCAGCAGACGAATGGATAAGAAAGCTGTGGTACATATACACTATGGAGCATTACTCAGCCATTAAAAAGAATACATTTGAATCCATTCTAATGAGATGGATGAAACTGGAGCCTATTATACAGAGTGAAGTAAGCCAGAAAGAAAAACACCAATACAGTATGCTAACACATATATACGGAATTTAGAAAGATGGTAACGATAACCCTGTATGCGAGACAGCAAAAGAGACACAGATGTAAAGAACAGACTTCTGGACTCTGTGGGAGAGGGAGCGGGTGGGATGATTTGGGAGAATGGCATTGAAACATGTATACTATCATGTAAGAAACGAATCACCAGTCCAGTTTGATGCATGATACTGGATGCTTGGGGCTGGTGCACTGAGATGATCCAGAGAGATGATATGGGGAGGGAGGTGGGAGGGGGGGTTCAGGATTGGGAACTCATGTATACCCGTGGTGGATTCATGTCAATGTATGGCAAAACCAATACAGTACTGTAAAGTAAAATTTTTAAAAAATTAATTTAAAAAATAAATAAATTGTATATATATATATATACACACACACACACATATGGGCTTCCCTGGTGGTCCGAATATTTAAAATCTGTCTGTAATGCAGGCCACCCAGGTTTGATCCTTGGGTCTGGAAGATCCCCTGGAGAAAGGAACACCAATCCATTGCAGTAGTCTTAATTATGCCTGGAAAATCCCACAGGCATAGGAGCCTGGCAGGCTAAAGTTCATGGGGTCACAAAGAGTTAGACATGACTGAGTGATTAACACAGTAACTTAAATATTAAAAAATATATCAAAGATACAGAAAACACACACACACATACACACACTGCTTTCCTTATAATCCTAGTTGCATAGAGTAAATCTTATCATGTTTCTTACTGATTTATAACTTCAATACACAGGTCAAAGGGAAAAAAAAAAAAAGCCACAGGTATGAAAAGATGAGATCTTTTTTTATCCAAGTCTTTCTGGCAAGAAGTTCTTGCTTTTAATAGCACAACTACCTGAAACCATAGAAGGAGACAGGAACTTCCTCCCTTGTTCCCCCCCCCCCCCCACTAATCTTTTAATTAAACATGAATGATGGAGAAATGGCAAGTGAGCAGGAGAAGCTGAGGAACACAGCTTCTTTATGTATTTGTGCAGCCCTAATCATTCTGCACATCTCTCAGAGATCTGTATTAATTACATGGAATCTAATCCATTCTACTAAAACTGATATTGTCAGCCACCATGGTTGGCTCCAGTTCATAGCATTTGTAGACACAGGTTGGTAAAATATATAACTTAGAATAGAAACTTTTAGGAGGGCTTTACATATTAGAGAATGCTAAAATTTTAAAAGATGGTTTCATATAAATTTGGACTTTAAATAATAAAAGATCTTTGATTTTTCTGGAAGTCTCTCAATCATGTATTTAATTTAATGTGTATGCATGCTAAGTCACTTCAGTCATCTCTGACTGTCTGCAACACTATGGACTGTAGCCCACCAGGCTCCTCTGTCTGTGGGATTCTCCAGGCAAGAATACTGGAGTGGATTGCCATGCCCACCTCCAGGAAATCTTCCCAATTCAGAAATTGCACCCGTGCCTGTTGCATCTTCTGCATTGCTGCTGAGCCACCAGGGAAATCCATTTGACTTGATTTTTATCTTAGTCATAAAGGTATAGTTTTGGCAAAAATATATGGAAATACTAAGGCATATACGATACCAACAAGTATTTTTTAAAGACAAGGAATTAAAGAAAAAACAGTACATATCCCACTCTATATAACAGTGACAGAGACTGCTTAGTGAGTGCTTACTATGTATGAGGGACTGTGCTAAACATTTTTCATGTTATTGAAGTGATTCCATGTAATTATATTGCAGTTTTACTTTTGAGGACAAAAGCCTCAAGAATAAGTCACTCACCCACATTTAAATATCTCCTGCGTCTCTGAACAGAGATCATTCTGTCGTTTTTGAGACTGCATCCAAGTACTGCATTTCAGACTCTTTTGTTGACCTGATGGCTACTCCATTTCTTCTGAGGGATTCCTGCCTGCAGTAGTAGATAGAATGGTCATCTGAGTTAAATTCACCCATTCCAGTCCATTTTAGTTCGCTGATTCCTAGAATGTCAACGTTCATTCTTGCCATCTCTTGTTTGACCACTTCCAATTTGCCTTGATTCATGGACCTGACATTCCAGGTTCCTATGCAATATTGCTCTTTACAGCATCGGACATTGCTTCTATCAACAGTCACATCCACAGCTGGGTATTGTTTTTGCTTTGGTTCCATCCCTTCATTCTTTCTGGAGTTATTTCTCCACTGATCTCCAGTAGCATATTGGGCACCTACTGACCTGGGGAGTTCCTCTTTCAGTATCCTATCATTTTGCCTTTTCATACTGTTCATGGGGTTCTCAAGGCAAGAATACTGAAGTGGTTTGCCATTCCCTTCTTCAATGGACCACATTCTGTCAGTGGTCCATAATTTTAGTGGACCACAATCTCAAAAATGACAGAATGATCTCTGTTCTTCTCCAAGGCAAACCATTCAATATCACAGTTATCCAAGTCTATGTCCCAACCAGTAACGCTGAAGAAGCTGAAGTTGAACAGTTCTATGAAGACCTACAAGACCTTTTAGAACTAACACCCAAAAAATATGTCCTTTTCATTATAGGGGACTGGAATGCAAAAGTAGGAAGTCAAGAAACACCTGGAGTAACAGATAAATTTGGCCTTGGAATGCGGAATGAAGCACAGCAAAGACTAATAGAGTTTTGCCAAGAAAATGCATTGGCCATAGCAAACACCCTCTTCCAACAACACAAGAGAAGACTCTACACATGGACATCACCAGATGGTCAACACCAAAATCAGATTGATTATGTTCTTTGCAGCCAAAGATGGAGAAGCTCTATACAGTCAACAAAAACAAGACCAGGAGCTGACTGTGGCTCAGATCATGAACTCCTTATTACCAAATTCAGACTCAAATTGAAGAAAATAGGGAAAACCGCTAGACAATTCATGTATGACCTAAATCAAATCCGTTATGATTATACAGTGGACGTGAGTAATAGATTTAGGGGCTCGATCTGATAGATAGAATGCCTGATGAACTATGGAATGAAGTTAGTGACATTGTATGTGAAACAGGGATCAAGACCATCCCCACGAAAAGAAATGCAAAAAATCAAAATGGCTGTCTGGGGAGGCCTTACAAATAGCTGTGAAAAGAAGAGAAGCAAAAAGCAAAGGAGAAAAGGAAAGATATAAGCATCTGAATGCAGAGTTCCAGAGAATAGCAAGAAGAGATAAGAAAGCCTTCTTCAGCAATCAATACAAAGAAATATAGGAAAATAGCAGATTGGGAAAGACTAGAGATCTCTTCAAGAAAATTAGAGATACCAAGGGAACATTTCATGCAAAGATGGGCTTGATAAAGGACAGAAATCGTCTGGACCTAACAGAAGTAGAAGATATTAAGAAGAGGTGGCAAGAATATACAGAAGAACTGTACAAAAAAGATTTTCATGACCCAGATAATCATGATGGTGTGATCACTAATCGAGAGCCAGACATTTTGGAATGTGAAGTCAAGTGGGCCTTGGAAAGCATCGCTGCAAACAAAGCTAGTGGCAGTGATGGAATTCCAGATGAGCTGTTTCAAATCCTGAAAGATGATGCTGTGAAAGTGTTGCACTCAATATGCCAGCAAATTTGGAAAACTCAGCAGTGGCCACAGGACAGGAAAAGGTCAATTTTCATTCCAATCCCAAAGAAAGGCAATGCCAAAGAATGCTCAAACTACTGCACAATTGCACTCATCTCACATGCTAGTAAAGTAATGCTCAAAATTCTGCAAGATAGGCTTCAGCAATACGTGAACCATGAACTCTCTGATGTTCAAGCTGGTTTTAGAAAAGGCAGAGGAACCAGAGATCAAATTGCCAACATCTGCTGGATCATGGAAAAAGCAAGAGAGTTCCAGAAAAAACATCTATTTCTGCTTTATTGACTATGCCAAAGCCTTCAACTGTGTGGATCACAAGAAACTGGAAAATTCTGAAAGAGATGGGAATACCAGACCACCTGACCTGCCTCTTGAGAGATCTGTAGGCAGGTCAGGAAGCAGCAGTTAGAACTGGATGTGGAATTACAGACTTGTTCCAAATAAGAAAAGGAGTACGTCAAGGCTGTATATTGTCACCCTGCTTATTTAACTTATATGCAGAGTACATCATGAGAAACGCTGGGCTGGAAGAAACACAAGCTGGAATCTAGATTGCTGAGAGAAATATCAATAACCTCAGATATGCAGATGACACCTCCCTTATGACAGAATGTGAAGAGGAACTAAAAAGCCTCTTGATGAAAGTGAAAGAGGAGAGTGGAAAACTTGGCCTAAAGCTCAACATTCAGAAAACAAAGATCATGGCATCCGGTACCATCACTTCATGGAAAATAGATGGGGAAACAGTGGAAACAGTGTCAGACTTTATTTTCTGTGGCTCCAAAATCACTGCAGATGTTGACTGCAGCCATGAAATTAAAAGACGCTTACTCCTTGGAAGGAAAGTTATGACCAACCTAGACAGCATATTCAAAACCAGAGACTTTACTTTGCCGACTAAGGTCCATCTAGTCAAGGCTATGGTTTTTCCAGTGGTCATGTATGGATGTGAGAGTTGGACTGTGAAGAAGGCAGAGCGCTGAAGAATTGATGTGTTTGAAGTGTGGTGTTGGAGAAGACTCTTGAGAGTGCCTTGGACCGAAAGGAGATCCAACCAGTCCATTCTGAAGATCAGCCCTGGGATTTCTTTGGAAGGAATGATGCTAAAACTGAAACTCCAGTACTTTGGCCACCTCATGCGAAGAGTTGACTCATTGGAAAAAACTCTGATGCTGGGAGGAGAAGAGGATGACAGAGGATGAGATGGCTGGATGGCATCACTGACTCAATGGATGTGAGTCTGAGTGAACTCTGGGAGTTGATCATGGACCAGGAGGCCTGGCGTGCTGCAGTTCATGGAGTCGCAAAGAGTCGGACATGACTGAGCAACTGAACTGAACTGAACTGAACTGAACTGTGTCTCTGATACTCATAAACCATGAATTCTAAATCATTCACTCTTCTCTCACAATTTCCTCCTCCTCTCCTGTGCTCCCCAGACCAACTGATATTTCAAGGGATTCTTTCATTCTTTCATTCAACAAACATTATGTTTACACATGCTTGGGACTCTTTTAGGTGCTTGATTCATATCAGTGAGCACAATAAATATACCCTTTGTCTTCATCAAGCGACATTTATTTCCTAATATTGGATCTCAATTCCCTTACTTTGCTCTCACTTTGTCATAGAAGTCTGGCACAATTCCCACCCTGGTTAAATCTCACTCTTTTGTCTGTTCTCATACTTGTCAAACACATTTGTTAAGACCCACGGCCATGCCACCTGACTTCCCTATTAATTGCTAACTAAGAACAAAAAATGGGCTGCTATCAATAACCACAAATGCCAAAGTTACCATCTCTCCTGCTTTTTTTCACTTCCCTGGATGATTTTCAATCTTTTCCTTACCTCCTCCCCCTACGTACTAATATCTATTTTATTGAATGACCTTGGTTCCTGTGTTACAGAGAAAATAGTAAAGATCAGAAGGAAACTGTACAAACTTCCACCGTGAAAACTATCACTGTACCTGTATCTGTATTTGTCCCAATTTGTCTCTCTTTCCAATTTGTATTTGTCCCACTTGGCTCTCTTTCCTGCCACTGTGAAATATTCTTTCTATGCTTCTATCCAAAGAGAACACTTCCCAGGTGTCAATGTGCTTAGTTGCTCAGTTGTGTCCAACTCTTTGTGACCCTTTCGGCTGTAGCCACCAGGCTCCTTTGTCCATGGGATTTTTCAGGAAGAATACTGGGTTGTCATTTCCTTTTCCAGAGGATCTTTCAGACCCAGCAGTCAAACCCATGTCTCCTGTGTCTCTTTCATTGCAGGTGCATTCTTTACTGCTGAGCCACCAGCGAGAATCTACCTGCCAAATAGGAGATGCAGGCGACAGGGGTCTGATCTCTGTATCAGGAAGATTCCCCTGGAGAAGGAAATGGCAGCACACTCTATTTCCAGGCAGTGCCTTGAAAATGCCATGGACAGAGGAGCCTGGTAGGCTATAGCCCAAAGGCAGAGTCTGACACAACTGAGCAACTGAGCACCACATTCAAAGAGAAGTTCTCCTCGTTTGATTCCACTAATTCTATTCTAGCATCTGTCCTCATTTACTCATGTATAACTAACTTATTTCTTTTTTAAAGAACTTCTATAAATATACAGCTATATTAGCTCACAGCGAAAAAAAAAAAAGTGTCTCTTGATCCAAGATCGCTTTCCCTTTTCTCTCCCTTTAATCTTTTCTTTACCTTGAAAGAAAGTCATGTCCTACTCTTTGCGATCCCATGGACTATAGCCTGCCAGTTTCCTCTATCCATGGAATTATCCAGGCAAGAATACTGAGTGGGTTGCCATTTCCTTCTCCATGGGGTCTTCTTAACCTAGGAATCAAACCTGGGTCTCCTGCACTGCAGGCTACCATTTAAGCCACCAGGGAAGCCCTTTGTTTATTTTAAAGTTCTTCAAACTGTATCTTGTTCACAATTCTCTCCTTTATCTGGTTCTAAAAGGCTCTCAGTTCCATGGTTTTACAATAATATCTCCTGTCAATACCACCGTTGACCCTGAGTTGCTAAACTGAGGTTAGCCCCCAGTCATCTTACTTATCTCAGCGATGTTGGAATTAACTAACACTGTCTCTTTCTTGAAATATGTTTTATAACTCATTTCTTGGATGCAGATTTCTTGATTCTTCTCCTACTCTCCAAAGATTGTGTTCAGATTTCTTTGTTTGATCTTCTTTAACTCTCCAGCCTCTGGATTCTGGGTGCTGAGAACTCAGTCCATCAATATCTTTTCTTTTAAAACACTTACTACCCTACTGGAATCATCTTGTCTTCTATCATGTACATGCTGCTGATTTCCCAAGTTATATTTTCAGGTTGAAATATCTACTCTAAATATGTCTAAAATACATCTCATGTCCATGTTCTGTCTTCCTTGTCTCCCTCCTACCAATAAAAGTTTTAGGTCTTCTCGGTTAGCAGCAAACTCTCTATTCCTTATGTTGTTGTGGATAATTGAATGCTTTCTCTTGATTTATCCTTTTCTCTCACAGCGCAGCACCAAAACTATCTGTTCCAAGATATCATCACCTTTTACCTGATTTACAAAAGCAGGTAATACTTTAGGAAAATATTACAATACTTTCCTAAAGGGCTTCGCTGTTTTCACTCCCCTTCACATCATTTCTCAGTAAAAGAGCCAAAATTATCACTTTTAAATGAAAGGTAGACCCTGTCCCCTTTTGATGTAAATCTGCTAACTGAGGAAGATGATACTTGTCACTGGATGTGGGTCTGAAAATTGCTGTGGATCTATTTCTGTTTTGTAAATAAATTTATTTATATTAAAAAAATAATAATAACTTAGAGCTACCAAAGGGGAAAGTGGGAAGTAGAGATAAATTAAGTGTTTGGGATTAAAAGATACACAATACTATATATGAAACAGACAAATAAAAAGGATTGACTGTATAGCATAGGGAACTCAACTCAATATTCTGTAATAAGCTCTGTGGGAAAATAATTTAAAAAGGAATACACACACATACACACACATATACACACTTGAAACTGATAAAACTTTATAAATCAACTATACCTCAATAAAAAACATCTGACAGTGGCACTACATGAATTTCACTTTATCTCCTGGAGGAGTAAATGGCAGCCCCGTCCAGTATTCTTTCCTGGAAAATTTCATGGACAGAAGAGACTGATGGGCTGCAGTCCATGGGGTCATAAAGAATCAAACACGACTGAGCACCCCTACACACACCCTATTTAAAACTTCAACACCCTCTAAGTCAAATACTGCTAACTGGTTATCAGTCCCTTTTGTTTGATTTTGTACTCCTGGACACCTAGCTCAACTATATTTTTTGCTTTTCTTCTAGTTAAGCGAGGTCAGGAAATTGAGTTGTAGGGATGTAAGTGTATATAATTTGAATGGAATTGATCAACCCTTCCAATTCTGTTGGATTAAAGTTTCTGTGTATGTCCTTGACTCCCTGTCCTCAACTACCAACTTTATACTGAGAATTCTAAAGTTCTCCAGAGGGCAAGATGCCAGAGAGCAAGATTGGGTTCCTGAATGACCATATGGAAGACTTCCCACTGATCAGAACTCTCAGTATTGAACTTCATATAAACCCTGAGAAACATCTATTTATGAAACCACTGCTATTTTGCAATTGATCTGTTACAGTAGTTAACAACATTCTTCCCTTTAGAACTTCCCATTCCTCTGAATATGCTTTACTTCTATCACTTATCACAATCTGACCTATTTTGTATTTATGTACTGTTTCCCCCCGTGTTATCTGTCTGGAACAAGGGTCAGCAAATGAAAACCTATGGGAGAAATCTAGCATGCTTTGTATTTTTGCGCATATATACATGCATATATGCAAATATATGCATATATGCAAATATAAGGCATATATATCTATATAATCATTTTTTATTTTTTGATTTTATTTTTTATTTTTTGAACTTTTTTTCATTATTGAATAGTTTTATTCAAGCACTGTTGTTATTGTCCAGTGACTAAGTCGTGTCTGACTCTTTACAACCCCATGGAGCATGCCAGGCTTCCCTGTCCTTCACTATCTCCAGGACAGAGTTAACCCAAGTTCATGTCCACTGAATCAGTGATGTCATCCAACCAGCTCATCCTCTGTCGCCCTCTTCTCCTTTTGCCTTCAATCTTTCCCAGCCTCAGTTGTTTTCAGTGTGTCAGCTTTTCCCATCAGGTAGCCAAAGTACTGGAGCTTCAGCTTCAACAACAGTCCTTGCAATGAGTATTCAGAGTTTATTTCCCTTAGGATTGACTGATTAGATTGGCACCCCACTCCAGTACTCTTGCCTGGAAAATCCCATCGATGGAGAAGCCTGGAAGGCTACAGTCCATGGGGTCGCTGAGTGTCGGACACGACTGAACGACTTCACCTTTGCTTTTCACTTTCATGCATTGGAAAACGAAATGATAACCCACTCCAGTGTTCTTGCCTGGAAAATCCCCGGGACGGGGGAGCCTGGTGGGCTACCATCTACAGAGTCACACATAGTCGGACACGACTGAAGTGACTTAGCCGCAGCTTAGCAGCGGCTGTCCAAGGGACTCTCAAGAGTCTTCTCCAGCACCATGATTCGAAAGCATCAATTCTTCAGCATTCAGCCTTCTTTATGGTCCAATTCTCACACTCATACGTGACTACTGAAAATCCATAGCTTTGACTATACAGATCTTTGTCAGCAAAACAATGTCTTTGCTTTTTAATACATTGTTTAGGTTCATCATAGTAAATGTAAAGTTTTATTTATCTATTTTTAATTGGAGGACAATTGCTTTACAATATTGTATTGCTTCCTGCCATACATCAATATGAATCAGCCTTACTTTTTATTTTGTGCTGAGGTTTTGTTGTTCAGTCGCTCAGTTGTGTCCGACTCTTTGTGACCCCATGAACTACAGCATGTGAGGCCTCCCTGTCCTTCACCATCTCCCGGAGTGTTGGGATATAACCGATTAACAATGTTTCGATAGTTTCAAGTGAACATTGAAAGGACTCATCTTTATTGGAATACGCATACACTATTCATTTCTGAATTTGGGAGTTCTTTCCCTGCTTACAATAGCAGAGTTCAATACTTCCAACAGAGAGATCTATATGGTCTTCAAATAATATTTACTGTTTGATCCTTTATGAAAAATGTTACGAACCTTGATGCTAGTATGCAAACTCCAAGAATGCAAAAACTGCATATTTGCTTCAGTGTTATATCTCCAGCATCAGAGCAACACCTGAACCATTGTGATTACTCATTAAATGTTTGTTAAATGCATGAATAAATAAGTGAATGAGTGAATCAGTGTGTGGTAGGCCAAAAAGTGTCCCCCCAAAAATGCCTTATGTCCTAGTTCCTCAAACTTGTCAATATTATCTTAAATGGCAAAAAAAGAAAGAAAGAGAAATGGAGGGAGGGAGAGAGGAACAAAGGAACGGAGGAAGGAAGGGAGGGAGGAAAAGAAACATGAAACTGCCTTCTGCATCAATATTATTATATATAAACACTCTTCAGATTAATATCACTGTGATAGAACTCATGGGGAGAAAAAGAATTTTGGCATTCCTTCACTAACCATTAACTCTTCATTGGGTACTTTATCATTTATATTTTCTTCACTGCATAGATGAAATTAGACATGCTTTGAGAGGTTATACTAGCACTTCACAAATTATTTGCTGAGACAGTTTGCTGTAAGCCATTAGATATGATAGCAAAAAATGTTTACTTTTCTTAACATATTTTGATAATTTCCTGAACTTCATAGCTTGTGATCATAAAGGACTGTCAAATCAATGAAACTAATTACTCTTAAGGAAAAAAAAATGAATGTCTTCAGGGTGAAGGCTGAGAATGTATCAGTAGATTTTCTGCTTTAATAAAAGGTGAACATTCTCTTTGTCTCCTTCAGAGGGCCTCACCACCATGCATCCCTGCTGAGCCTTGAACGGCTGTGGCCATTTTGGAAACAGGCACTTGCCCAGGGCTGATAGGCCTGCAGCAAAGTGTAGCGATGGAAAGCACCCAGGGAACGGATCACACCAACAAGGTGCTGAACCAGCCTTAGAACCACCCTGCATCTGTACTTTGTGTTCTCTGATATAATTAATGTCTACCTTGGGTTGTGTATTTGATGACTTGAAGCAGAAAACCTCTCAACTGAGAGAGTAATCATTAAGATCCTGTCACTGATGTTAATTGCTTCTGAGTAATTTATTCATCTGATGACAAAATGATACAGTAAAACCTTGAGCCCTATTGAACAGTGAACCAGAGCCTGATTAGATTTACTTTAGGTTCCAGGGAAGTAACTTCCAGGAAGTAACTAAGGTATTACATTGTCCATCAGTAGTGTAGGGATTTCTTTTTTTCCACATAAGAAACCAATTTGTGTTGCTAGGATGTTGGTTTCAGTTGATGCCTTTATTGAGCCCTGGTGGTACTTTCTAAATGATACACTGAAATGGATAAATGGGGAGCAGATACTTTACAAAGAGCAAATGTCCCTGGTTGGCTTAGTCACTTTCATGCCAGTAGCAGAATAAAAACTGCATTTCCTCTTTCATAAAACTGCTGTGTTTCACGGACTATATCCCACAAGGCTCCTCTGTCCATGGAATTCTCCAGTCAGGAATACTGGAATGGGTTGCCATGCTCTTCTCCAGGGAATTTTCCTGACCCAGGGATCAAACCAAGTTCCCCTGCATTGCAGGCAGATTCTTCACCATCTGAGCCACTAGGGAAGCCTCTCTGAAAGTGGAATGCATCTTAAAAGTTTGGCGTACATTTAGTGAAGTGCTGCTGCTATCAAATTTAATATTAAAATAACAAGTTTTATAAATGATGACATCTTTGATTGAGTCCATGAAATACAGGAGCCTAACCTCGGACCTATTAGACCATGTTAAATGTGTTAGATTTTTTATTTATTTTTAACTCTACTGGGTCTTCATTGCTACACGGGCTTTTCTCTAGTTTCGGGGAGAGAGGGTTACTCTCTGGTTGTGGTGTGCAGGCTTCTCGCTTAGGCAGCTTCTCTTGCTGCAGAGCACGTGCTCTGGGGCTCATGAGCTTCAGTAGTTGTGGCTCCTGGGCTCTAGAACACAGCTTCAGTAGTTGCGGTGCACGGGCTTAGCTGCTCCGCAGCATGTGGGGTCTTCCTGGACCAGGGATTGAACTCATGCCTCCCTCAGTGGCAGGCAGATTCTTTACTGACTCACCAGGGAAGCCCCAAGAAGATGATTTATCTCTAAGCTGATTGTTAATCTTCAAAAATATTTACTGTCATTGTTTTACAACAACATAATACACTTCCCAGAAGAACTAAGCATTGTTTGCTTGTTTCATGTTGTTTCCGGAACTCTTTCTATGAAGAAACCATTTAACCCTCTAATTTAAGCATGGTATAACTTATCTCATTATGAAATAAAAATGTTTCAACATTTTGAGTCTGACACTGAAAATTCAGTCTTATCTCCATGGCTTATTAGTTATTGGTGAGTTTGGTGATCAAGTGATGAAAGATGTGTGAAGTTTTTGTAATTTTTTAAGTTCTGTAAATACATTTCCTTACATTCTTTAGTTTTCATGATATTGCAATAACCATAGGAACAAAATAAATGTGGTGAGAGTTTATGATTTTATGTAGTGAGAAACTGAATAATCAAATCATGTTCTGATAACAGCATCAGTTCAGTTCAGTTCAGTTCAGTCACTCAGTTGTGTCTGACTCTTTGCGACCCCATGAACCACAGCACACCAGGCCTCCCTGTCCATCACCAACTCCTGGAGTCCACCCAAACCCATGTCCATTGAGTCGGTGATGACATCCAACCATCTCATCCTCTCTCGACCCCTTCTCCTCCTGCCTTCAATCTCTCCCACCATCAAGGTCTTTTCAAATGAGTCAGCTTTTCACATCAGGTGGCCAAAGTATTGGAGTTTCAGCTTCAACATCAATCCTTCCAATGAACACCCAGGACTGATCTGCTTTAGAATGCACTGGTTGGATCTCCTTTCAGTTCAAGGGACTCTCAAGAGTCTTCTCCAACACCTCAGTTCAAAAGCATCAATTCTTCGGTGCTCAGCTTTCTTTATAGTCCAACTCTCACATTCATATATGACCACTGGAAAAACCAAAGCCTTGACTAGACGGACCTTTGTTGACAAAATAATGTCTCTGCTTTTCAATATGCTGTCTAGGAAGAACTGATGGTTTTGAACTATGGTGTTGGAGAGACTCTTGAGAGCCCCTTGGACTGTAAGTAGATCCAACCAGTCCATTCTAAATGAGATCAGCCCTGAGTGTTCATTGGAAGGACTGATGCTAAAGCTGAAACTCCAATACTTTGGTCACCTCATGCGAAGAGTTACTCATTGGAAAAGACTCTGATGCTGGGAAGGATTGGGGGCAGGAGGAGAAGGGGACGACAGAGGATGAGATGGCTGGATGGCATCACTGACTCAATGGACATGAGTTTGAGTGAACTCCGGGAGTTGGTAATGGACAGGGAGGCCTGGCGTGCTGTAATTCATGGGGTCACTAAGAGTCAGACATGGCTGAGTGACTGAACTGAACTGAGCTGAACTGAGGTTGGTCATAACTTTCCTTACAAGGAGTAAGCATCTTTTAATTTCATGGCTGCAGTCACCATCTAACAATGATCAAATTAGGAAAATAAAAATATCTATATATTCCCTTATAATTTTTATAAAATGAATAATAATTTTCTTATAAGAATGAAATAAATTAATACATAGCTATTCTCAGTCTGAAGTTTCAAAAATAATTAGAAAGTGTCCCTGTCTTTGAGAGGATAATGTAAGAAATAAACTAAGCTGTGAGGGGGGCAGAAGAAATGAGGACAATGACTATAAGAATACAGAGAATGTATCAAACAGGGGCTTTGTATCAACCTAGAGGGATGAGATGGGGGGAGATGGGAGGGAGGTTTAAAAGGGAGGGGATATATGTACACCTGTGGTTGATTCATATTGAAGTTTGACAGAAAACAACAAAATTTTGTAAAGCAATTATCTTTCATTTAAAAAATTTTAAAAATAAAAAGAATACAGAGAATGAATGCATCATCAGAAATGGAAGGTTCCTGAAGAAATTTAAGAAAAGATTTCCATAGTTTTTCATGCCTTGGGAAAAATGGAAGTAAACTCAACCTTTATGTGTAGACAGGTTGAATGTTCTAATGTGGCACCAGTGATAAAGAACCCACCAACTAATGCAGGAGACATAAGAGATGTGGGTTAGATACCTGAGTTGTGAAGATACCCTGGAGGAGGGCATGGCAACCCACTCCAAAATTCTTGGCTAGAAAATTCCATGGACAAAGGAACCCAGCAGACTACAGGCCATAGGGTCACAAAGAGTCAGACACAGCTGAAGCAAATTATTGCTATCCGGTGAAATTTTGTGCTATGGTAAGAATAAATATCTATGAATCATGCTATACAAAATTTCAAAAGATGAAGCTCTCACAGTCCATGCCTCTTTTTTTTTTTCCCACCAGCAGAATAAGCATTCATAAACACTACTCAAAATTGTGTTCACTTCATTGAATAGAAATGGCAACCCACTCCAGTACTCTTGCCTGGAAAATCCCACGGAGGGAGAAGCCTGGTAGGCTACAGTCCATGGGGTCGCAATGAGTCGGACACGACTGAGCAACTTTACTTACTTACTTACTTACTTACTTACTTACTTACTTATGTTCTTTAGTAATAGTTCACAGATACCTTCTTTATTGATATTATTAAACTACCTAATTCATTTATTTACTCGAATGCTTACTGAGCAAACACTATATGCCAGGCATTGTCCAAGGAGATGAAGATATTATGATGAATAAGATAAACAATTTTTTCCCTCAATGAGCTGTAGTCTAGTTAAGTAGGGTTTTTCAAATTTTAAGATCACTCAGATCTTTGGAGGGCTGTGGGGAAAGAGCAAATTAGCCAAGATGGTGTGGTCAGTCTCTCTCCCCCCTAATGGCCTCTGGCTCTTGCCCCACATTTTCTAAATAATAATTATGGAACAGCTGAGATCACTTAGAACACTGCACATGTGCATCGGGAGGCACTCACTTGGTCGTGGGCTGCTTTGTGTGGTACGCCTGTGTGAGCTTCGCTATGCAAGTCCTGGCTGCTGCTGCGCCGGGGCCACATTGAAGTGGCGTCATGGTTATGTTATATGCGGTTATGCTGTGGCTATGCTGTGGCTATATTACGGTTATGTTGTGGTTGCTGCTATGGCTGCTGCATCAGCCAGGAGAGTCTGTTATGGCCGTCATGCCAGCAAGGGGTGAATAAAGGGGTCTGCAGTGTCTTTGGCTCCTCATGACTTACATCCAGCTTCCCTGTTAGTTCCTCGTCTATCCTAGGTTCAGCAAACAGTGTGAACAGCATAACAATCGGCATTACGAACAGGATCAGCAGTACAGGGGCCTTTTTTTAAATGCAGATTTTTAATTCAGTTGTTCAGGCTGGGATCCAAGGGTCCATTTTTCAGTAAGCTCCCAGGAGATGCTGACGCTACTGGTCCATGAATCCCACTAAGAGTATGTAAACGTATGTAAGCATAGAGACAATAAAGCTGTAATCATGCTTTAGCAACCATGAATTTAAAAGACGCTTACTTCTTGAAAGAAAGTTATGACCAGCCTAGATGGCATATTCTAAAGCAAGGACATTACTTTGCCAACAAAGGTCTGTCTAGTCAAGGTTATGATTTTTCCCGTAGTCATGTATGGATGTGAGAGTTGGACTGTGAAGAAAGCTGAGCACCAAAGAACTGATGCTTTTGAACTGAGGTGTTGGAAAAGACTCTTGGGAGTCCCTTGGACTGCAAGGAGATCCAACCAGTCCATCCTAAAGGAGATCAGTCCTGGGATTTCTTTGGAAGGAATGATGCTAAAGCTGAAACTCCAGTACTTTGGCCACCTCATGCAAAGAGTTGACTCATTGGAAAAGACCCTGATGCTGGGAGGGACTGGGGGCAGGAGGAGAAGGGGACGACAGAGGATGAGATGGCTGGATGGCATCACCAACTCGATGGACGTGAGTTTGAGTGAACTCCAGGAGTTGGTGATGGATAGGGAGGCCTGGCGTGCTGCAATTCATGGGGTCACAAAGAGTCGGACATGACTGAGCGACTGAACTGAACTGAACATGGTGGAGAAATAGAATACACAACATAGAGAGGTCAAGAAGATAGATGGAAAGAAAGATATGTCCCTGAAATACATCTTTCCACATAAATATTTGTAGTAAATAATACAGATAGATCATACATATATATGAAGAAGTAAAAATATTCACTAAGTATGTTTCAGTAGCTACGAAAATATATCCTCATCTGAAAACTTTTAACAAAGCATATTCCTAATAGAGTAGAGAACTATTAGTTTAATTAGAAATAACCAGAAACAGAAAAACTGTAAGTGAATACTCAACTAATTCAAAGACGGAAAAGAACTTTTGAGTTATAAAAATAATGGGGAAAGTTCCCTGGTGGTATAGTGGTTAGAATTTAGTGCTTTCACTGTTGTGGCCCAGGTTCAGGGAACTGGGATCCCCACCAACCACATGGCCAAAAAATAAATAAATAAATTCTCAATAATTTGACAATAAAATTTAAACATTTATGTACCCCCTCAGAATAATGAAAGAAAGAAAAATCAAGTCTGTGTTTCTTTCATGGGAAATCCAGTGAATGGTGGAAGACAATCCTTGTTCCATAGAAACGGTTACAATCAGATTGTGAATTAATAAAGTTATTTAACAGCTGCTTCAACTACCAGTAGATTAATCTTAACAAAATCATTATCTTCTTTTGATCTTTTATACTCACTTAAACTATGCAAAGACCATACTGCCAATTCTAGAAAGTCCAAATTATTTCACAATCTCTCAAGGCTCTTGACAACTGGACCCAATTCCACCTACTTTTCCACTGTTCTACTCTAGTCCTTTAATGAACTTAGTTATTTTCCTTCCATTGTGCCTTTACTATACTGTCTTCCAAATTTCTAATACTCCACCCTCATTTCTGCCTCTCCAAACCCAACAATTCATCCAAGTGCAACTCGAGTTCCACTTTTCTACAATGTTTGGCCAAACCACTACACCAAAAAAGTCATTTCAGACACTGCAGGCATTTCACTACAACTGCTACCTAGGCTAACTTTAAGAAACTGAATAAAATGCCTTGGTTTGAAACTATTTATGTAAGAAGTCCTATAGTCCAAAGTGAACTTCAGGATTTAAGGACAGAATGTCAAAATGCTTAGCATAGCACCTTGCATCTTTGAGCTCTAAATAAATAACCACTAAATTAATGCCTAGCCCTGCGGGTAAGATGCTTGCCAAATAACTTTCAGTATTTTTAAGAGCTTTGTCTCTGGCTTTTTCTAAACCATCTAAGAAACTTACAGTCTTTATACAGGGTTAGTATATGCAAGATGTTTTTCCTAAACAGTAAGATATTCTAATAAGTTTCATTAACATTCTATATTTCATAAAATTAAGTGATGTTCATATCATGAAATTGCCTTTCTTCAGATAATAAATCTCTGTATTTTAAACAAAAAAATTGAATTATTTTAAAATTTTATCGTGTTACAAACTATGCATTAAGAAAATTTACCAACTGTATTATACAATGTTAATCTAAAAGTTAACAACTATTATTCTTTTTTAATATATTACTTTTTTGCTGATTGATTAAATTGCTATTTTAAAAAATATTTCTCACACTACTTACTCCATATTTTGTATACATGGATTCAATATTCACCATTCAGTTCCTTTTTTTTTTTTTCTTCAGGTTTTTCCCTATCTTATTTTTTATTGGAATATAGTTTCTTTACAATGTTGTGTTGATTTCTACCATATAGAAAATTGAATCAGTTATACACATACATATATCCCCTCATTTCTGGATTTCCTTCTCATTCATTATTCAATTCTTCTACAATGTTTTCTTCATTTGTCTCCTACACAATTTCATTCTAAGATGGCTGAGGGATAAGATATTCTCTGAGTTTTTTGCATAATTAATTATGCCAGTTTTACCATTTTGTAAAGATGAGGGTTCAGTTCCTGAGTCGGGAACATCCCCTGGAGGAGGGAATGGCAACCCACTCCAGTATTCTTGCCTGGGGAATCTTGTGGACAGAGAAACCCTACAAGCTACAGTCATTATTTTGGGGGGCTCCAAATCACTGCAGATGGTGACTGCAGCCATGAAAATAAAAGACACTTGTTCCTTGGAGAAAAGCTATGACCAACCTAGATGGCATATTAAAAGGCAGAGACATTACTTTGCCAACAAAAATCCACTTAGTCATAGCTATGGTTTTTCCAGTAGTCATGTATGGATATAAGTGTTAGACTATAAACAAAGCTGAGTGCAGAAGAATTGATGCTTTTGAACTGCAGTGTTGGAGAAGACTCTTGAGAGTCCCTTGGACTGCAAGGAGATCCAACCAGTCCATCCTAAAGGAAATCAGTCCTGAATATGCATTGGAAGGACTGATGTTGAAGCTGAAACTCCAATACTTTGGCCACCTGATGCAAAGAGCTGACTCCTTGGAAAAGCCCTGATGCTGGGAAAAATTGAGGGCAAGAAGAGAAGAGGACGACAGAAGATGAGATGATTGGATGGCATCACCGACACAATGGACATGGACTTGGGTGGACTCCGGGAGTTGGTGATGGACAGGAAAGCCTGGTGCGCTGCAGTCTATGGGGTCACAAAGAGTCGGACATGACTGAGAGTCCGGACTTCCTTGGTTATAAGATTCTCAAGACATACTTTTCCCTTAGAATTTTGTAAATATTGTTCTATTATCTTCTGGCACTTCATTTTTCATGGATGTATTTGAGTCCAACCATATCTATTCCCTGAGTAAGTTCTTGGATACCTAATGAATTTTTTCTTTACCCCTGATACTCAATCGCTTTACCAGAATGCCATGAAATTGTTCCTCTAATAAACTTTTTGAAAAGAGTGTGCTTTTTATCTGAGAGTATTATTTTTAATTTCAGAAATGTATTCTACTATTACATATAATTTTAAATTTTAATTTGATAGGCTTTCACTCTGGTCTCACCATTTGTCTCTATCTTGGGTGAACATTTCCTATACACCATGGATATTAACTTCTTTTTAATTATTTTATCTTTTTGTCCTTCATTTACTGGGACTATTTCATGGCTTTCTTCTGTTGCTAATTTTATTTTCCCACACTGTCTAATCTGTTCCCTGGAATTTCTGTTTAACTAGCCCTGTAATGGTATAATTTGATCTTCTATACACTTAATTTACAATCTCTCTTTTCAGCTTATTCACACTTTTAATTATATCATATTTTATGTCTTCTCTCATTAAAAACTTATGCTCTTTAAGTTTTTCTATGGCCTGAAACATCTGTGGGAAACTTTCTTCTTTTTCACTTGTATTTTCTTCTAGAATGATTTCTTCTGTCTTTTTTTGTATTTTATGCCTGTCTTTATTTTTGCTCTGGTAGTTTTGCATACTTTCCATGCTTAGTCCATATTTAATGTGGTCTTTCTTAAGGCATTTTAGTTGCTCTGAATAAGATAGACACATTTTTGCTCATACTTTTTCCAACTTATCTGAGCCATGTTACACATCTCCTTAATAAGTCATTTAAGGAATAACAGTGGCTATTTTAGCCACACTCCTGTAGCCTAAAAAGCCTGCAGAATAAGAGGAAAACCTAACTGGAGATAGTAGTGTCTTCAGTTGAGAATTTGGACTATGGTCAAGGTGAAGAAAATATTCCTGGATACCTAGTGATCAATGCTATAACAGCTTACTTACACATTATTTTAATTGCCAACATTTCTGAGAGAGATTTCCTTTCTACTAATTAGGATATTTCTCTCTCTCTTTCCATTTCCTTCAGGAATATTTATCAAAATATGCATCAAATTTGTAAAAACACATTTAAAAAAATCCTCCCACTGTAGAATTGCCTGACAAATGAAGTTAGACCAAAATTCTGCCAAAGAATTATTTAATTTGCCCTAGAGAAAGATATAAACAATAAAAATTTCCCCCTAGGGTACATTTTCAAATTACTAAATCCATTACAGCCTGTGCTATAATTGTTTAAATATATCAGTGCCAGTCTGGTCTATATTCTGAAACATTTCATTTCTGTTCACTTCCCCCATTATGAAAACAAAAAGTTGTACAAGCTGAAAATAAATTACTTTTTTTTGGAGTCATCAAATTATACCTGACATCTAGAGAGAGAGACAAATGCAGAGAATCAATAGCAGAGATCTACTTACATGGAACAGAAGCCACTGGAGCCATAAACTGGTATGAAAGTCTAAATAATACTTTTGACAAACTGCTGAAATCTGGGTATGGGATGAATGAGAAATTCCTGAGGAGTCTTAGGAAGATTGATACGAGCTTCACTTTGTTCTCACATTGAAGAGTCAAGAAAGAGTCCTTGGTAGCTCTGGTCATAGAGCAATATAAACACTTTACCCACAGACTTATACCATCTGGAGAAATGACTTTTTTTTTTTTCATTTCCAATCTGTTTACCCATCCTGTCCCCACTAAGAGGGAATACAACTAAGAAACACTAGTAAGGGTTATAGCTTAGGGACATTGTCTCAGACCACTAAAAAACTAAGATGTAGCAAAAGATAATAGAAAGTTTCCCATCTCCCATACCTTATATGTACAAAAACAGCATAATAACGGAGAATTATAAGTGAAAGATGGACAGGGAGGCCTGGCGTGCTGTGATTCATAGGGTCACAAAGAGTCAGACACAACTGAGCAACTGAACTGAACTGAAGTGATAAGTGAAAGAGCTAAAAGCCATAGGCTCTATCAGAGGAGGATTTTTTGTGAAAACCTAAGACAATAGTGTCAGACTTTATTTTGGGGGCTCCAAAATCACTGCAGATGGCAATTGCAGCTATGAAATTAAAAGATGCTTACTCCTTAGAAGGAAAGTTATGACCAACTTAGATAGCATATTGAAAAGCAGAGATATTACTTTGCCAACAAAGTTCTGTCTAGTTAAGGCTATGGTTTTTCCAGTGGTCATGTATGGATGTGAGAATTGGACTGTGAAGAAAGCTGAGCACTGAAGAATTGATGCTTTTGAACTGTGGTGTTGGAGAAGACGCTTGAGAGTCCCTTGGACTGCAAGGAGATCCAACCAGTCCATCCCAAAGGAGATCAGACCTGGGTGTTCATTGGAAGGACTGATGCTGAAGCTGAAACTCCAATACACTGGCCACCTCATGCGAAGATTTGACTCATTGGAAAAGACCCTGATACTGGGAGGGACTGGGGGCAGTAGGAGAAGGGGAGGACATAAGATAAGATGGCTGAATGACATCACCAACTCCATGGACATGAGTCTGAGTGAACTTCAGGAGTTGGTGATGGACAGGGAAGCCTGGCATGCTGTGGTTCATGGAGTCGCAAAGAGTCAGACACGACTGAGAGACTGAACTGAACTGAACTGAACTGAAGACAACAGATGAAACAAAATAGTCACTGGGTGAATTTGAAGTCTTTGGCATCTATAGCTAGAGTAAGTGTTAAACAAAGACTCAATCCTAATCATTCTACTATAAAACTTCACCTTAATTACTTATTTTAACTCAGGTCCTATATCCCATACATCATCCTAGCTATAAAACAAAATTACAAGAAATCCTAAATATAGAAAAAAATTCCAATTTTAAGAGATAAAGCAAGCAACAGCTTCAGACTCATAGAATACACAGATTTGGGGATTATACAATGAATTTTAAATTGCTATGATTAATACTTTAAGAGGTGATGGGAAATGTAGACTATGCAGAAAAAAAGTGGCCAAGAATTTTCCAAAGTTAATGACAAACATCAAACCGCAGATTCAAGAAGCACAGAAAATACAAAGCAGAGCAAACATACATGTGGAAATAGCATATTCAAGCAACAAAAAACAAAGACAAAATATTTAAAGAAGAGAGAAAAATAAAACACTGCCTATAGAGGAAGAACACAAATTACAGTTGACTTCTTATCAGAAACCATGTAGTCAAGGAGAGAGCAGATTAAAATTTTTTAAAGTATGCAAAGAAAAAAAACCACTGAACTATATTTTTATGTCAAGTGAAATTATCCTTCAAGAGTAAAGAGGAAATAGGTATTATTTCAGAAAAAAATAAAAAGTAAAAACTGAAGAAAGTCATAACTGGCAGAACTCCCCCCAAGAAAGGTTTTTTTTTTTTTTTTTTTAAAGTTCTTCACAGAGTAGGAAAATGATATAAATCAATGTGCCAGGCAGAATAATGACCCTCTAAAGATATTCATATTATAATTCCCTGAATCAGTGAATATGCTGTCTTATATACAATTAGGGACTTTGCACATATAATTAAAACAATAATTTTGAGATAAAGTAATTATTATCCAAGCAGGTCCAATTTAATCACAAAGGACCATGTAAGGAAAAAAAAGGAAGTAGAAGAATTGGAAAAGAATATGGAACTAAAGAGACTAAGGTCATAGTGATAAAACTGTGGGTCAAAGAATGAGAACAGGCTCTAGAAACTGGAAAAGGGATGAAATAAATTCTCACGTAGAACCTTCAAAAGGGATGCAGCTTTGGATAACCTTGATTTTAGTCCCATTTTTACACGTTTTGTCTTCTGTTTTTCAGAGAAGTAAGATGATGCATTTGATATTATCTTACTAAATATGTCTTACTATAAACAGAGGTAAGAAGCAACAGGATAATAAATGGTCACTAACTACTAAGCTTATGATAACTCATTAAACAGAAACAGGAAAATAACACAGATTTTTGGTACCTGGAAAGAAGATAGATGATAGATAGATAGAATATATACTCCCCCACCCCACCCCACCCCCAATTTTCGGCTGTTTCAGGTAGCATGTGGAATCTTAGTCCCTTAACCAGAGATGAAACTCACACCCCTGGCACTGGAAACAGAGAATCTTACCCACTGGATTGCCAGGGAAGTCCTGATAGAATAAATACTTAAAACAGGGAAGTGACTTTGGAATTGAGCCATGAGTAAATGTAGAAGGGGTTTTAATAAACATGATAGAAAAATCTAGATTACCTTGAACATTGTTGGTATAAATATGAGTATTAATGAATCTGCTAGTGAGGGCTTATAGGAAAGTAAGAAACATGCTAGAGAATACCTATTTTGTATTTTTACAGCACCATAAATCATTGGTAGGACTATGGGTACTAAGAGCACTAGTGAAGGTTTAGGAAGAAATGAGGAACATTTCCTTAGAAGCTGGAAGAAAAGAGATCCCTGTTTTATAGGGGCAGAAAGTATGAATGAATTGCATCCTAAATTATGCAGAAAGTAATAAAATTAAACATTTAGCTGAGTATACTTCTAAGAAAGTGTTGAGGGTATGGTCTTATTTCTCTTTACAGCTTATAAGTAGATGCAAAAAGAGATAAATTGAAAGGAGAATTGATAAACAAAAAGAAAACAGAACTTGATAATTTGGGCAGCTTATATAGAAGAAGATTTGATAAACTGAGTGCCTGAAGAACTATGGAGACGGAGATTTGTAACATTGTACAGGAGTTGGTGATCAAGACCATCCCCAAGAAAAAGAAATGCAAAAAGGCAAAATAGTTGTCTAAGGAGGCCTTAAAAATAGCTGAGAAAAGAAGAGAAGCTAAAGGCAAAGGAGAAAAGGAAAGATATACCCATTTGAATGCAGAGTTCCAAAGAATAGCAAGAGAGATAAGAAAGCCTTCCTCAGTGATTAAGGCAGAGAAATAGAGGAAAACAATAGAATGGGAAAGACTAGAGATCACTTTAAGAAAATTAGAGATAACCAAGGGAACATTTCATGCAAAGATGGGCACAATAAAAGACAGAAATGGTATAGACCTAACAGAAGCAGAAGATATTAAGAAGAGGGACAACAATACACAGAAGAACTGTACAAAAAAACCTTAAGGACACAGATAATCACGATGGTGTGATCACTCACCTAGAACCACACATCCTGGAATGTGAAGTCAAGTGGGTCTTAGGAAGCATCACTACGAACAAAGCTAGTGGAGGTAATAGGATTCCAGTTGAGCTATTTCAAATCCTGAAAGAGGATGCTGTCAAAGTGCTACACTCAGCATGCCAACAAATTTTAAAAACTCAGCAGTGGCCACAGGACTGGAAAAGGGCAGTTTTCAATTCAATCTCAAAAAAGAGGCAATGTCAAAGAATGCTCAAACTACCACACAATTGCATTCATCTCCTATGCTAGCAAAGTAATGCACAAAATTCTCCAAGCCAGGCTTCAACAGTATGTGAACTGAGAAGTTCCAGATGTTCAAGCTGGATTAGAAAAGACAGAGGAACCAGAGATCAAATTGCCAACATCCATTGGACCATCAAAAAAGCAAGAGAGTTCTAGAAAAACAACTATTTCTGCTTTATTGACTATGCCAAAGCCTTTGACTGGGTGGATCACAACAAACTTTGGAAAGTTCTTCAAGAGATAGGAATACCAGGCCACCTGACCTGCCTCCTGAGAAATCTGTATGCAGGTCAAGAGGCCACAGTTAGAACCATACATGGAACAATGGACTGGTTCCAAATTGGGAAAGAAGTAGGTCAATACTGTATATTGTCATCCTGTTTATTTAACTTATACGTAGAGTACATCATGCAAAATACCAGGATGGATAAAGCACAAGCTGGAATCAAGATGGCAGGAAGAAATATCAATAACCTCAGATATGCAGATGATACCACCCTTTTGGCAGAAAGTGAAGAGGAACTGAAGAGCCTCTTGATGAAAGTGAAAGAGGAGAGTGAAAGAGCTGGCTTAAAACTTAACATTCGAAAAGTGAAGATCATGAGACTGTGGCTGGACAATATTTTTCTATTACCTTGGAAAAATCAAAAGTTCAGAGCATTCTGTTTCACAGAAATTGCTTTGGAAAGATTTAGCCTGTGACTCCTAGTTACAGTCAACCATTTCAGTAGAAATTAGAAATGAGATTACCTAGAAAATATCTTTACAGAAGCCTCTTGTCAAATAAATCCTCACTATCTATATAGGAGATCCACAAGGTTCTTGATAATTTAAATCCACCAGAAACATTGACACCTTGGCCTAAAAGAGACAGAAAGAAAATGAAGTTTAGAGAAGGCTTCGGAATCTCCAGTTTTTTAGAGGTAGAAAACAGGTTGATAACTCTGCACACATGTTTTATTTTTTATAAAAAAAAGAAAAACAAAGATGATTCTAAGAGTGGAACTCTGAGCCTAGCTGACAGAATTTGGAGCCATGATCCTAGCAAGCAAGGCCATGATTCCACAGAGGTTTCTGCCCAAGTCATGAAATCTAATGTTACTTTCCTACCTGGATTTTTTATTGTCTTGAGACTAGTGACTGCATTTTCTTTCAGTTTTCTCCATTTCTCAGAGAAGATGTCTGTACTTGATGGTTGTTCCATCATTGTATTTGGTAGTGAAGAACATATTTTCTGATTTCACAGATGTACCAATGGAGATGAATTTTGCCCCAGAATGGATCATACTCGAAGTCTAATTCACACATGATTTAAATGATTTGGATGATGAAATTTGAAACTGTTGAGCTGATGAGATCTAGATGAAGTTTTTGAGTCTTACATTGATTATGCATTTTGTTGAAATTTTGAACAATATTTGGATGGAATAAGTGCCTTTTACATGTGTGATAGATATGAATATATGAGTTCCAGAAGAAAGACTATGATAAGAATATGTCCTTATCCTCTTAACTAATTAATATGTTACCTAACAAGCAAAAAAGACTTTGCACATTGGATTAAAAGTCTCTAAATAGGATCACTATTCTGGATTAACCCTTCAGGGTAAGTATAATTTCAAAGGCCCTTATGAGGGAAAGATGTAGACAAGAATCATAGAAGGAGCTGTGATAAAGGAAACAGGGTTGGCTTGACTTGTCAATGAGCCAAGGAATACAGACAACCTCTAGAAGGTGTGTTCTTACACAGAACTTCTAGAAGAAATTCACCTCTGCTTCCACCTTGATTTTAGCCTCATAAGACATATTTTGGACTGTACCATCCTATATTTATAAAATAAATGGGATTCATAATTAGTAACCCTAATTAAGGAAACCCAAGACCTAGATGGTTTCAATAGTGAATTCTAGCAAATTAAAAGCAGAAACAGTACCAATTATCCACAATTTCTTTCCGAAAGTAAAAGCAGAGGTAACACTTCTTAACTCATTCATGAAGCCTGTATTACCCTAATACTAAACGCAGATAAAGATATTATAGAGAGGAAAACTAAAGATCAGTATCTCTTATTTTAATTGCTTTTATGAATTTCAGCAAAGAACAATTAGAGGCAATTTAAATTTTTAAAATTCCTATTTACAATAGCATAAGAAAGAAGAAACACTTAGGTGTAAAGCTAACCAAGATTTGGGAGAATAGCATTGAAACATGTATAATATCATATAAGAAACGAATTGCCAGTCCATGTTCAATGCAGGATACAAGATGCTTGGGGCTGGTGCACTGGGATGACCCAGAGGGATGGTATGGGGAGGGAGGTGGGAGGGGGGTTCAGGATGGGGAACACGTGTACACCCGTGGTGGATTCATGTTGATGTGTGGCAAAACCAATACAATATTGTAATGTAATTAGCCTCCAATTAAAATAAATAAATTTAAATTAAAAAATAAAAAATATTAATAATAATAAAAGAGGTACAAAGTCTATATGTGAAAAATGACAAGATTCTGATCAAAGAAATAAAAAATCTAAATAAATCATAAAATATTCAATGTTCATGTTTTGGAAACATCAATATTTTTAAGATGTTAATTCTTCCCTGTTTGATGTGTAGATTCAATGCAATATTAATCAAAATCCCAGAAAACCATTTGTAGATATCAATAGATTATAGCTTATATGGAAAAACAGAAGACCCTAAATAGCTGTTAATAATAGAGGGAACTGGGTGTGGAGTTTATGGGAAACTTTTGTATCTATCTTCACAATTTTTCTGTAACTTTAAATGTGTTCTAAAAATAAAGTTTATCTTAAAGTAATTTTCCTTCTGTGACATACATAAACAGTAAAGAAATTTTTAAAGTTTCTTTCTTCAGATCATGTATTATTTTTCTACATTCAATGTAAAGAAAATAATTATCTTCAGGCTGTGAATATATCCATATTCAGATACCGAAACTGATCAAATGAGCATTTACATTAATACTTAGAATTGTGTATGTGCTTTTTATCTCATAAACAGATTATCAACTTTAACCATCGCCAAATATACCTCCTAGTTATAAAACCTTCAGGTTGACAGTAGAATTAATATCTTATTGTTTAAATATTTCATTAGAAGGTAAAAAATGTCTTTATATGGCTATATTAAACTGAATTTTCAGTTGCAAATTATAATTATTATCAAATTCAGTCACCTTTTAAAATTTAAATTTATTTACTTATTTTAATTGGAGGATAATTACTTTACAATATTGTAGTGGTTTTTGCCATACATTGACAGGAATCAGCCATGGGAAATTCAGTCATTTTATCTAGCTTACTCCCTCAGTTATACATCTAACATTGAATGTATAAGAGCAATCTTCCATCACTTCTAGTGAGAATTTAAGTATGTAAGAACACCAACTCTGCAATTAGCAGCTAGAATTCTCAAATGCTATCTCTGTCTGTTACAACCTCTGCTGGGAAATTCACATGAACTACTTTTTCTTCAGTTTATTTATTTCTAAAATGTAGATAATGATTCATCATAGTACAATTGATAAGTTAAATGAGATGATAGAGAGAAAGCCCTTAAAGCATAGTCTGACATAGTAGATTCTTAAAAGCATAATTATTGAAAATTATTACTTGGACTTATAGGAGTGTTGGTTTGCAATCTTGGGGGTTCCTAAGGTGAAACTTGGAAGAGGTCCCCATGCCTGGAGAACAGAGACCAAAAGACCACTCTAGACTGGTAATGGCAGGCTTAATATGCAGTTCTTTGTACCCATCAGTTAGAATCTTCAAGTTTGTATGGAGTCTTTAACTGAGTGCCAGTTCAGATGGTTTGAACAATACATTGCTCTGTCAAGGCTGTGTCTTTGAAATAGCTGCTGGGACACTTATTCCAAGGACAAGGGGAGGGAGTGAGTGGTCTCTGATAGCCTGGCTCCATCTCACAGGCCAACCAGCGGTCACATTTTCTTGATGACCTCCTCCAAAAAAAACAGTCCCCAGATAAATGAAGATGGTTCTAATATAACTGTTACTGCAAAAAGGGAGATGGGTAGAATTCAGAGGAAGGAAAAGCAAACCATGTTTGGAAGGCACATGAAGGTAAACACTTGTACTTACTTCCCTGAAAGCAGAAGCTATGCTTAGAGAGTGGTTTCTCTTTGTAAATGTTTGTGAATGTGTTCAAGGATTTATACCTATATTCAAATAATATAAAATTTAGTTGATCTAGAATGAGTAGAAAATGGATGTTTTGTGTCAATTGAATATTCTGATGGATTCAGTGTTTACTGATTTTCTGAAAAGTTTAAAAATCAAATCCTAAAAAAAGTCATTGAAATCCCACAAAATTACTGGTATAAAACAACCTCAGTTTCTGCCTTTTACTTTTAAATTACTTTAAGTTACTTTTAAATTAACATTTGTCAGACTGTATGTGGATGCATTTACTAACTCTGGATCTTATTCACAGGCACAGTAAAATTTGATGCCTTATTGTACATGGATGGAATGTTTTTGTCCTATCTCTGACTAATTTTTACTCAATTAAGTTTTATTCTCTTGTCTTATTTAAGTTCTTCTTTTATACTAGCATGACCCTGCCCTCCTATACATTAGTGTGTTCGCCTCCTGCATGAGCTCACAATGAGGTCTCTTTTACACAGTGATGGCTAGAAGCATACCATACATATTATCATCATTTTAAAAGACTTTATATATGAATAATGCACATTCAACCCTAAAAATACGTACAAAAAAAGTGTGTGATTCAGGAAATTCATGCTCATATAATATCTCTGGATCTTTGTAGTGAAAACATTAAATTGTTCAAAACTATTGACTTGGGACTTAGGTTGAACCATTAGGTAGTGACTTACACCAGAAGTGACTTTTGCAATTAATTTTGATAATAAGAATACTTCTTCTCTGTGTATCTTTTAGAGAAAGAAAAAAAAATCATTTTTTGAGCAGTACCATTATGTAAATTTTAGATAAATGGGAATCTACTATGATTGCTTACCCTCATATGGGTTAGATGTTGGCAAATTTCAACAGCTATTTTGTTTCTGCAGCCTCAAATTAAATCCTTTATTTTGTCAGACGTGACTGGGGAACAACTTCCAAAGGAAAAGAAAAAAGACTAAAACAGTGAACCTAAAAACAATGGTATTCGTTCTCTAGACTTGGATCCCTACATACCAGTCAAGGAAAATATCTAATTTCTTCAAGGAAAAAGAGTTCATATTTCTTTTGAAACATCTCTGTTGCCATAGTTACCAAATGTTCTCTCTTTTTTTTTTTCCTCCTAACAATAACACTACCATCTAGATACACATAACTCATGAAAGTGAATGTTTCATTGTGGAAATTTATAAGGACATGGGCTCTGCTTCCAATGACTTTTAAAAACTTGAAATTGAAGCATTTTATTAATAAATACACCTGAGTTGAACTTAATGCTTTTTTGAGTAAAAGGGCATGAGAAAAGGGGGAATAGAAAAACTGAGAAGAGTCAGGCAGTTTTAAACATAACCAAGGTGAAATTGATCTAAATAGAATCTGGACTTGGTTGATCCTCCCCACCCCACTGTATATAAACACTCTACATGAGTTGCCATGTCTCTAAGACTGATACCCTCATCTGGATAAACCACAAGAAATTAAAACATACACATACACATGCACACCTTGTAATAAGAAAAATATAAACCAGCTTATTTTCATTAATGGTCTTGCCAAATATAAACTTTAGAGACAAAATTTTAAATAAAGCAGCAACTATGAAAATAAACAATGAGATCCTTGTGTACAGAATTACGTAGTTGGGGTATACATATTTGCAACCATGCTCTGAGTAGAAATAAAATCAATTTTTTCTGCCTTCCTTTCCTCTTACTTTTTAAGAAGTGGTCATTTCTTAAAAAGCGGTCACTTCTTAAAATCCTTATTAACAGGAATTTAAGGTGCAAGCATATACTTTAGAGGAAGTAGAGATTGCTAAGAAATGTGTGGTCAATGTGCTCATTGGAAACAATTCTATCAAATAGTCCAGTAACTTCAATGAATCACAAAACTTATCAAATGTGTTTATGTTTTGGAAAGCATATTGAAAACCAAGAAAGTCTGAAGACTTAAAAGTAACTGACATACCTCAGTATCTGCCTTTATTACTAACATGTTAATTTTCTTGGTGGTTTTCTTTTTTACACTTAAAAATTCCTTGTCCTACCCTTTACATGGTATATCACAAATTACAAGTTATTTATATTAAATGCATTAAAATATGAAATGAATTTAAGTCCTTCATATTTTAGTACACTATTAAATGACAAGAGCATGTTACTTAAAGACCATTTTTAATATTTAATATAGTTTTCTAGATCCATAATCTCAATATTATTTTTAAATCAAGATTCAAATAATTTTAACATAAAAAGTACTTTTAATTTTCTTTATAAAAAAGGTTAATCCAACTTTTTCAAATTGATTGTGTAGGCGATGTGGTACAGTGTTCGAGGAAAATGGGCCATTTCCTAATAACTGAATGCAGAATTTATGGATATGTGCAAAGAATATATAAAAGGAGAAATTCTTTATGATTTTATTTTTAAAATAGTTATATATAGCATATTACATATGCACATTACATATATTTATATAACGTATTTATAAGTGTGATACATTATATATATGTAAGATATAAACTGTGGTGTTGGAGAAGACTCTTGAGAGTCCCTTGGACTGCAAGGAGATCCAACCAGTCCATTCTGAAGGAGATCAGCCCTGGGATTTCTTTGGAAGGAATGATGCTAAAGCTGAAGCTCCAGTACTTTGGCCACCTCATGAGAAGAGTTGACTCATTGGAAAGGACTCTGATGCTGGGAGGGATTGGGGGCAGGAGGAGAAGGGGACGACAGAGGATGAGATGGCTGGATGGCATCAACTTGATGGACATGAGTTTGAGTGAACTCCAGGAGATGGTGATGGACAGGGAGGCCTGGTGTTCTGCAATTCATGGGGTCGCAAAGAGGCGGACGAGACTGAGTGACTGAACTGAACTGAACTGAAGATATAAATATATACATATATATTTGTATATCTCATGTACTATAGAGAGCTTTTTATGCCTAGTATGATTCTTAGTAAGAAAGGTCATGATTTCTATTTTATGAATTCTTCCTTGACTCAAAATTTGTTTTGTGGAATGGTGGGTGGGATATTTTATTTTTTTTCCACAAACTTCACTGGCCTTCCTTACACTTATTTTGGCTTATTATTGTTTGTATTTTAAATTGTATGTTAGGAGGGATGCTTTATCTTGCCAATCAGCCCTGTCTGGGTTTGGACCTCATCTCCTTGCGCCTCTTGGGGGATTTCATTGGTCAGGTTCCCCTTTATCCTGTCTTCTTTCTCTCCCTTCCCTCTAATGCAGGCCTTTTGAATTCTAAACAAGCAAGAACTAACCTTGAAATTCTCCTTTTTGCTTCTACACTCAGTTTTCTTTGCGGACACTTTCTCTTCTCTCACTAGCTTATTTCTAAACTGTTTCTGTGCCTAAAACCACATGTTATTTTCCATCTAAAGCCATCTTTTTGAGCAACCTAATCTTTTCCAGTGGCTTCAGCTCTCGCTTATCAGATCTATAACTCTCTTCTGCAATCCAGATACATATTGACAATTACGTCATGGAGCAAGTCATTCCATGTCCTCACCTTTAAACTGGTAGAGCCTCCTTTTATCACTATCTCAGTTAATATTTCTCTCACTTCCTCCCCAAGCCCAAACCTTGAACTCTGAGTCAAATTCTTCTCTTCACTTTCCATAACGTTTGATCCATCTGAATCTTCCAAATTCACTCCATTTCTATCACATGGGCATTTCCTCCTTGCAGACCCTAAATCATTGCTGCAACCAATTAATGTTAGACCTCTCAAACACAACTTATACACTGAACACAGGGATATCTTTATTAAACCTGAATCTAATTCTGTGACTCATTCTAATTTTCAATTCTTCCAAAATACACTGCTGAATATAAAAAGAAAAAAAAAAGGAAAAGAAAAATCTACATTCCTTAAAATGGCTTACAATAGGGACTTCCCTGGTGGTCTAGTGGTTAAGAATCTGAGCTTTCTCTGCAGGGGGCATGGATCTCTCTTTGTGGAACTAAGGTACCTCAAGACTTAAAAGGTAGCCAAAAGCAAACAAACAAAAAACCCTGGGCTACATAAAACTTGATAATTTTTCCTCCTATCTGATGAAAACTTCTTATTCTCATACCCACACATGCATTACTCACTCACTGTGCTGTGCTGTGCTTAGTAGCTCATTCATGTTCAACTCTGCGACCCCATGGAATGCAGCCCGCCTGGTTCCTCTGTCCATGGAAATTCTCCAGGCAAAATACTGGAGTGTATTGCCATGTCCTCCTCCAGGGAATCTTCCCAACCGAGTGATGGAACTAAGGTCTCTGGTATTGCAGGCAGATTCTTTACCATCTGAGCCACCAGGGAAGCCCAAGAATACTGGACTGGGCAGCCTATCCCTTTTCCAAGGGATCTTCCTGACCCAGGAATCGAACCGGGGTCTCCTGCACTGCAGGCAGATTCTTGAACATCTACTCCCATTTCAGGCATAGCAAACTCCTTGCTATTTATATATAAAAAAGAAAAATCACTTCTCCTCAACCAAAGCCTTATCACTCTCATTGCCTGGAATCTCCTTCCTCTTTCAATGGATCGCCTATCCATCCTCTGAGATTAAATTCACGACTCACTTCATCTGTGAACCATCCTTGCCCCTTCTTTTTTAAACTATAAGTTCCCATACAGGTTTAAAATGTTAGCATTCTATTATAATATATTTTCATCATATTTAAAATTTTGAGAAGACACTCCATCTAAACTATGGGTAAGATTTATTGAGCACTAAGGAGATCCAACTAGTCCATTCTGAAGGAGATCAGCCCTGGGATTTCTTTGGAGGGAATGATGCTAAAGCTGAAATTCCAGTACTTTGGCCACCTCATGCGAAGAGTTGACTCATTGGAAAAGACTCTGATGCTGGGAGGGATTGGGGGCAGGAGGAGACGGGGACGACAGAGGATAAGATGGCTGGACGGCATCACTGACTCGATGGACGCGAGTCTGAGTGAACTCCGGGAGATGGGATGGACATGGAAGCCTGGCGTGCTGTGATTCATGGGGTCGCAGAGTCAGACATGACTGAGCGACCGAACTGAACTGAACTGAACTGAACAACATGACAAGAACTCTTCTAAATGATAGACATATAGGGTTTTATTAGATTGTCACAATTCCTGTTAGGTATTATTTTCACTGTACAGACCAGAAAACCGATACTCACAGAAGTTAAGTGTTGTACCAGATTTACTCAATTAGCATATTGCCAAGCTAGTATTTAATCCAAAAGCTTCCTGAGTCCAAAACCTTTGATTTTTTTCCTAGTATATGATATTTTCTTTCCAGTTGTTTGAATTTCAGGTTTCCCCTCCCAGGGTAAAGTACAAGACTACTGCTTGAAGAAGGCTGTGGAATCTTTCTCATGGGCCCATTTCATTAATTTTCCAGATTCCTGAAAAAATGCTTTTCAGTGAATGAGGTAGCACTTTACATTCTATATGGTATTGACCTAAAGTGTGTGCATGCATCCTATGAAAAAAATTGCACTGACCTGCATCTCTAATGCCCAGTGCCTAAATTTTCCCAAACCACCTTAAATCTTGAAGCTGAGGAAATTGGTAATGAGTAATGTGGAAGAAGTCCAAGATATTCTACTTCATGGTCTCTGTATGACATCTAGTGGTTGGAAATGGAAATTTTTGAGAAAATTATGATTAATAGGCGGGGGTGGGGCCAGCGAGGAAATTCATCTTAGTCTAGAATCTTTATTTCTAATATCAAAGGAAGAATGATACAGAGTTGTTTCAATTCTAAATGCTTTTAATTTTATTTTTAAAATATAATAACACATTTATAGGAGACTTGGAAAACACAGAACAAGGTTATATGTAGTTCCACTATATATTGCAACTACTTTTTAAGTAGACAAATTAAGATTTTTAGTTGGAGATTCAATATTAAACTCTAAAAAATTAATAGAATGGATATACAGAGAAGTGAAGTCGCTCATTCATGTCTGACACTTGCCGCTCCATGGGCTGTAGCCCATCAGGCGCCTCTGTCCATGGAATTCTCCAGCCAAGAATATTGGAGTGGGTTGCCATTTCCTTCTCCAGGGAATCTTCCCAACCCAGGAATCAAGCCTGGGTCTCTCCTGTATTGCAGGCAGACTCCTTACCACCTAAATCACGAGGGAAGTCCAGCTAAACAGAGAAGTAGGATATAGTAGACCTGAAAAGCATTGTGACCCAATTCATCATAATTCAGATTTATATAATTTTATATAAATAAAATTATAACAGTAAAACTTAGCATCTATTTTTTGTGGTGAAGATTAATTTGTACAGTGTCCATAGGTGGTGAATCATCAGCCCTTTTACTATACATATATTAAAAAGTGCCAGTTGCTTTGTCATCTCCCAACTTTTCCTGACCCCATGGACTGTTGTCTGCCAGTCTCCTCTGTCCAAGGAATTCTCCAACTAGAATACTGGAGTGGGTAGCCATTCCCTTCCCCAGGAGAATCTTCCTGACCCAGGGATCGATCCCAGGTCTTCCATATTGCAGGAAGGTTTTTAACTTCTGTGCCACCAAAAAAGACCCAAGAATACGACAGTGCATAGCTATTCCCTTCACTCGGGGATCTTCCCAAACTAGGGATCGAACCCAGGTCTCCCACTTTGCAAGCAGATTTTTTTTTTTTACTGCCTCACCCACCAAGGAAGCCTGGTGGCTTCCAACACTAAAAAAGAGAGTCTTCAAATCCAATGTCATTTTATGAGAATATACAAAGAAATTGGCCAAGAGAAAAATAAGTGGGAGTGAATAAATATTACATTCCTGACACCAAGAATGTTGTAGCCACGCGTTCTGGGAAACAAATTTACTCAGAAGGACAATGCAGAGATTGGAGTGCAGTTTCTTACATCAGCGGGCCCAAGGCAGAGTCGCCTCTTAGCCAAGGACTTGACCAGCTTTTCTGAAAACGTTTACCCAAAGTGTACATGCCCAAACCCACCTCCCCCAATTCCCTGAAACTAGTCTGAACAAAGGAAAAGAAAGATACAATCAAGGTTAACCCGTGATTCATAGGCCTTAAGCCCAGGTAGTTAACAGTGGACTATTATCAATAAGCCTGTGGTCATACACCAATAAGCATAATAGAAATTATGATTCTATTTGGTTACACAGATAATTAAGGTATTCTTTTAGGCAACAGGAAGTCTAGGTATGAGCCCTGGGGATCTTCCATCCAGGGGGCCTTGTGTCCCAGTTGGCATGTCGTTTCCATAGATACTGGGCATATAGCTCAAAGTTCACAGTTAGGCCCAGGATGGAGTCCTGCTTTCAAAATGGAGCCTGTTCTGTCTGTTTCCTCCTTCATTCCCCCCTCTTGATGCTCTTAACTCATAGTATGAGCATCACTCATAGGGATATATTGCACCCTGACTCTCTGACCCCCAATTTGGGAGAACAACATCAACCTTTGGGTTACAAAGTTCATAATGCATTGTAAAATAAAGGGTCTACAAAGCAGAACTATCAAGGCAACTATAACAATGGTAAATATAGTTTTCCACCAGTCACCCTTTACCCAAGATAAGGCCGAAGTCCAAAAAGGAAGATTGTCATCAGACATAACTTTTACCTAACCTTTCATGTCATCTAGGGTGGCTGATATATAGCCAGATAAATCAGGAATATATACACAACATTCGACTTTGATTGTAGCACAGGTCCCTCTTTGTACTGAAACTATGGTTAGTCTCAAGATGATACCAGCAAGTCCATGTAGCAGCACTTGATCGTAGAACTTCATCTCTGTTTCTTCTTTAAGATGATCTTGGTTTCACAGAGATCAGTGGGGTCCTTTTCTGTAGTCCGCTCGGCGTCCTCCGGGTCTCTGTGGTATGCCCTCTTCACCCTTATGTGGTGAACCCAAGGAGTGACATCTGCAACTTTAACTGCAGTAGGGCTGGTTAGAACAACAGTATACAGACCCTTCCAATGTAGGGCCAAGCAGCCCTGTTTCCAGTCCTTGACCACACCTGATCCCTGGGCACAAATTCGTGAATCTGTTCCCTGAGGGGGAATGGCCCCCTTTCTTGTACAACCTTAGTTACCTGATTTATTACCTTACCCATTGTTCCATCTGCTGTGAAATCTCATCTCCCCTTACCTGAGACAAATTTGTTGACACCTGTTTATTATGGGAGGGGGCCTCCCATACACAATTTTGTATAGAGAAGAGCCATGGGACTGTGAGGTCATCCTGAGTCTGAATACGGACGTCAGAAACAAGTCCACACAGGAACAGTCAGTCTCTAAGATCCACTTGGAGAGTCTCTTTTCAAGTGTCCATTTGGTTCCTTCTGCCATCCCAGAACGATGGGGCCAATATGCTGTATGTAATTTCCACTTGATAGAAGTTTTGCTTACTTGTTGCACTAAATCACCTACGAAAGCCAGGTCATTGTTGGATCCAATGCTGATTCAGTTCAGTTCAAGTCAGCTCAGTTGCTCAGAGTCGTGTCTGACTCTTTGGGACCCCATGAATCCCAGCACGCCAGGCCTCCCTGTCCATCACCAACTCCTGGAGTTCACTCAAACTCATGTTCATCTAGTTGGTGATGCCATCCAGACATCTCATCCTCTGTCAATCCCTTCTCCTCCTGCCCCCAATCCCTCCCAGCATCAGGATCTTTTCCAATGAGTCAACTCTTCCTGTGAGGAGGCCAAAGTATTGGAGTTACAGCTTTAGCACCAGTCCTTCCAATGAACACCCAGGGCTGATCTCCTTTAGGATGGACTGACTGGATCTCCTTGCAGTCCAAGGGACTCTCAAGAGTCTTCTCCAACACCACAGTTCAGAAGCATCAATTCTTTGGAGCTCAGCTTTCTTCACAGTCCAACTCTCACATCCATACATGACCACTGGGAAGACTAACTCTTGACTAGACCAACATTTGTTGGCAAGTAATATCTCTGCTTTTGAATATGTTATCTAGGTTGGTCATAACATTCCTTCCAAGGAGCAATCGTCTTCCAGTTTCATGGCTGCAGTCACCATCTGCCGTGATTTTGGAGCCCCCAGGAAAACAAAGTCTGACACTGTTTGCCCATCTATTTCCCATGAAGTGATGGGACCAGATGCCATGATCTTAGTTTTCTGAATGTTGAGCTTGAAGCTAAATTTTTCACTCTCCAATTCACTTTTATCTAGAGGTTTTTTAGTTCCTCTTCATATTCTGCCATAAGGGTTGTGTCATCTGCATATCTAAGATTATTGATATTTCTCCCGGCAATCTTGATTGCAGGTTGTGCTTCTTCCAGCCCAGCATTTCTCATGATGTACTCTGCATAAAAGTTAAATGAGCAGAGTGACAATATACAGCCTTGACATACTCCTTTTCCTATGTGGAACCAGTCTATGGTTCCAGGTCCAGTTCTAACTGTTGCTTCCTAACCTGCATACAGGTTTCTCAAGAGGCAGGTCAGGTGGTCTGGTATTCTCATCTCCTCCAGAATTTTCCACAGTTTCTTGTGATCCACACAGTCAAAGGCTTTCGCATAGTCAATAAAGCAGAAATAGATGTTTTTCTGGAACTCTCTCGCTCTTTCGATGATCCAGCAGACGATGGCAATATGATCTCTGGTGCCCCTGCCTTTTCTAAAACCAGCTTGAACATCTTGAAGTTCACGGTTCACATATTGCTGAAGCCTGGCTTGGAGAATTTTGAGCATTATTTTACTCGCGTGTGAGATGAGTGCAATTGTGCAGTAATTTGAGCATTCTTTAGCATTGCCTTTCTTTGGGATTGGCATGATTGCATTGCCTTTCTGTGGGATTAGAATGAATGATTGGAAACAGTGTTTGTAGGCAATCCAAATCTGGGAACTATCTCCCTAAGAAGTCACCAGGCTTCTTTAGATACTCTTTCAGTCCGGGTAGGAAAAGCTTCTACCCATTCCGAGAACGTACATACCATGACCAGCAGGTAATGGTAGTGTTGGTGAGGTTTTGTTTCAGTGAAGTCCACTCCCAGGTGTTCAAAGGGCATCGTGCCTTTTACCTGAATCCCTGGAGGTTTCTGTCTGTGCCGAGAGGCATCATTGACCTGTGAGCAGGCAGTGCAGTTCTGAGAGTTTGTCCTGCATAGGGAAGACAAGCGGGGAACCAAGAAATATTTTCAAATTAGCTCCTCCAGTTTATCATGGCCTAGATGGGTTGCTTGATGTGTTTGGCTTACCAGAGTGGTTGCCAGCTCCTCCGATACCAATAATTTGCCACTTGGCAATTCCCACCGTCGCTTTTCAGTCTTGATGGCCCCTTCTGCTTTGGCTAATTGATTTTGGCCTTCAGTGTATTTTGGAGAGTTTAGCGTTAGGTCAGGTAGCTCCACCAAAATGAGAGCTTTAATAGGAGCTTCACTTGTCACCCCCAAGCTCTCGGCTGTTTATTTAGCGGTCTTATCTGTTAGTCTGTTCCCTGAGCCCAAAGGGAACTCTTTTTGACGTCCTCGGCAGTGTATGACTGCAACCCTTTCTGGTTCCCAGGCAGCATCTAATAGGGTCTTAATTTCTTCCTTATTTTTAATATCCTTTTCACTAGCTATAAAGGCCTCTCTCTTTATACAGAGCCCTGTAGTGTGGCAAAGCATACCTGGAGTCTGTGTCAATGTTTGTCTTCTTACCTTTAGACAAATGGAGGGCCTGGATTAGAGCATATAGTTCGTTCTGTTGAGTGGACCGGTGTGATGGCAGAGAGCTAGCCTCAACGATGTCTTCTTCCATGAATACTGCCTATCCCAACAGTCATTGTCCCTGTTTCACCAGGCTGGTGCCATTGGTGTACAGGGCCAAATCTGGGTCCGGGTTTGGCTGGTCTCTCAAGTCAGGACTGCTCGAATATTTCCTTTCAATCATGTGAGGGCCCATCTTCTCCCACAAGATAGAGACCGGCTAGATTCATGGCCTACAAGGCTCAGAGTAACATGGGGGTTCTCACATAACAGTCCCCGGTATTGAGTAATCTGGGATGTTTCCAGCATTTATGGGGGTCCCCTCACAAGAGAGTGTTGACCTCATGCAGGATTTTTATGAACAAACTTGGCCCAAAGTCAGCTTGGTTGCCTCCCAGAGCAGTAAGGCAACTGTAGCAACTGCCCATAAGCATCCCAGCCACCCAGTGGCAACATTGTCCAGCTGATTAGAGATAAGTCACTGGTCTGTCCCATGTCCCCATAATCTGGGGCAACACTCCCATAGCCACCTTGTCCTTTTCAGTCACGTAAAGAGTAAATGGCTTAGCAAGGTCTGGCAGGCCCAAGGTGGATGCTGATGTAATTGTACTGGGTTTGAATTCTATTACCAGTGGGACTTATTTTGCAAACCTGAGGGGTTGGGGTTGGGGTCTTCTGCCCAGACCTCAGCGAATTGTTGAGTTAACTCTCTCTTGACTGTTTAGGCTTCCCTGGTGGCTCAGATGGTAAAGGGCCTGCCTGGAATGCGGAGACCCGGGTTTGATCTCTGGTCGGGGAGATCGCCTGGAGAAGGAAATGGCCACTCACTCCAGTACTCTTGCCTGGAAAATCCCATGGACAGAAGAGCCTGGTAGGTTAAGGCCCATGGGGTTGCAAAGAGTTGGACACGACTGAGTGACTTCCCTTTCATTTTCTTGGCTGTTTAACCCATCTGGTTTCCTTTCCAGGGGATTGTGCAACCTCCCTTCATCTTGAGGGGTTACTGAGAGGAAGAATAAATAGGTGGTTGAGCCCACTTGAACAGTGGTTTTTTCATGGAGGGAAAGGTCATTTGTTCCCCCAATTTAGACAGCAAGTCTCTTCCTAACAAAGGTACTGGGCATTCAAGGATGTTAAAAATTCATGAGTCACTTGGTGTCCCCACATCTGACATTTTCAGGGTAGGCTAGAGACACATAGGCTACATTTATCATCATCTGAGACCCAGGAGCCTCTGGCTGGGTCTATTGGCATATAAGGTCTATAGGCCTCCCACAGTCTTTTGCAGAATTCAGAGGGTGATTCACTTTCCCTTTGAACCACTTCAGAGGGTTTTGCGACACTCAGAGCTTTTCGGGTCCCCACCCTGAGACCTTGTAAAATAGTCACTCGGTATCTCTCCATGTGGCCCTTCCCTTCCTCTGTGTTATAGTCCCAGTTGGGCCTCTTATTGGGATTGGCTAGTTCTGCCCACCACTCTGGGTTTGCAGTATCCTCTGTACCCTTGCCGTTTCTCTTAACCATTTTCTGGTCTCAGTTAGGATCCTGTGTCTGTCCTCAGTGCTGAAGAGGGAGACTAGAAGTTGGATGATGTCATTCTAGGTAGAGTCGTGGGTTCGAAAAATAGACTCCATTAGCCTAATCATGGCTTTTGGCTCTCCCGAGTCTGGTGGAGCATGTCTCTGCCAGTTTAATATATCCATAGAAGAAAATGGCTGGTAATAATAGGCTACAGGGGGCTGATGGTAGTGCCCCATGCATTATGAAACTGGAGGCTGTTGTAGCTCTCTGAGGGGCATCTATAGTGGGGTTCTTTCCCCCCTGTTCCTTGGCGGAGTGCAGACCAGGAGAGGTGAATACAATCTAGAATGCCCAGCTGAGGTGGAATTCTGGGGGCATTGACCAGAGGTCTACATTGTTGGGATCGGAGCCTGTCGAAACGGCGGCTGTATGAACTACAGGAAGGATGGTGGAAGAGCAGTGGCTGCTGCAGGAACTTCACCTGGCCATGGTTTGGGCATTAAGGCGGGCTCCAGTCCTGGTGGGGCACTAGGAGGCAGGTATGGCATTATCCAGTATGGGGGAAGGGTCAGGTCATCCCCATCCAAATCCTATTTTATCTTCAGTCAATTTTTGTGCCATTAATATTTTTCCCTTTCTCTTCTGGATACAGAACCTTGTCCAAGTAGGAGGGTCTTGAGCCAACTCTAGCTATGAGTCAATATATGGATATTGACCCAGGTGTTCTGGCTCTCCTCTGAATACTGTATAGACTGCTTTCACTATTTTTAAGTTCATGGTGTTCCCAGTTGGCCATCCTACTCCAATAGGGAGCCATTCGACCTCACAGTGTATGTGGAGGCAGTTAGGCTTCATCCTTACCCCATTCAGTTCAGTTCAGTTCAGTCACTCAGTCGTGTCCGACTCTTTGCAACCCCATGAATCGCAGCACACCAGGCCTCCCTGTCCATCACTAACTCCCAGAGTTCACTCAGACTCATGTCCATCAAGTCAGTGATGCCATCCAGCCATCTTATCCTCTGTCATCCCCTTCTCCTCCTGTGCCCAATCCCTCCCAACATCACACTCTTTTCCAATGAGTCAACTCTTTGCATGAGGTGACCAAAGTACTGGAGTTTCAGCTTTAGCATCATTCCTTCCAAAGAAATCCCAGGGCTGATCTTCAGAATGGCTTGGTTGGATCTCCTTGCAGTCCAAGGGACTCTCAAGAGTCTTCTCCAACACCGCAGTTCAAAAGCATCAATTCTTTGGCACTCAGCCTTCTTCACAGTCCAACTGTCACATAAATACATGACCACAGGAAAACCATAGCCTTGACTAGACTGACCTTAGTCAGCAGAGTAATGTCTCTGCTTTTGAATATACTATCTAGGCTGGTCATAACTTTTCTTCCAAGGAGTAAGCATCTTTTAATTTCATGGCTGCAGCCAACATCTGCAGTGATTTTGAGCCCCCCAAAATAAAGTCTGACACTGTTTCCACTGTTTCCCCATCTGTTTCCCATGAAGTGATGGGACCAGATGCCATGTTCATAGTTTTCGGAATGTTGAGCTTTAGGACAACTTTTTCACTCTCCACTTTCACTTTCATCAAGAAGTTTTTAGTTCCTCTTCACTTTCTGCCATAATGGTGGTGTCATCTGCATATCTGAGGTTATTGATATTTCTCCCGGCAATCTTGATTCCAGCTTGTGTTTCATCCAGTCCAGCGTTTCTCATGATGTACTCTGCATAGAAATTAAATAAGCTGGGTGATAATATACAGCCTTGATGTACTCCTTTTCCTAATTGCAATCAGTCTGTTGTTCCATGTCCAGTTCTAACTGTTGCTTCCTGACCTGCATATAGGTTTCTCAAGAGGCAGGTCAGGTGGTCTGGTATTTCCATCTCTTTCAGAATTTTCCACAGTTTATTGTGATCCACACAGTCAAAGGCTTTGGCATAGTCAATAAAGCAGAAATAGATGTTTTTCTGGAACTCTCTTGCTTTTTCCATGATCCAGCGGATGTTGGCAATTTGATCTCTGGTTCCTCTGCCTTTTCTAAAACCAGCTTGAACATCTGGAAATTCACGGTTCATGTAGTGCCAAAACCTGGTTTGGAGAATTTTGAGCATTACTTTACTAGCATGTGAGATGAGTGCAATTGTGCAGTAGTTTGAGCATTCTTTGGCATTGCATTTCTTTGGGATTGGAATGAAAACTGACCTATTCCAGTCCTGTGGCCACTGCTGAATTTTCCAAATTTGCTGGCATCATCTTTCAGGATGTCAAACAGCTCAACTGGAATTCCATCACCTCCACTAGCTTTGTTCGTAGTGATGCTTTCTAAAGCCCACTTGACTTCACATTCCAGGATGTCTGGCTCTAGATTAGTGATCACACCATTGTGATTATCTGGGTCATGAAGATTTTCTTTGTACAGTTCATCTGTGTATTCTTGCCACTTCTTCTTAATATCTTCTGCTTCTGTCAGGTCCATACCATTTCTGTCCTTTATCGAGCCCATTTTTGCATGAAATGTTCCCTTGGTATCTCTAATTTTCTTGAAGAGATCTCTAGTCTTTCCCATACCGTTGTTTCCCTCTATTTCTTTGCATTGATCGCTGAGGAAGGCTTTCTTATCTCTCCCTGCTAAACTCTGCATTCAGGTGCTTATATATTTCCTTTTCTCCCTTGCTTTTCACTTCTATTCTTTTCACAGCTTTTTGTAAGGCCTCCCCAGACAGCTATTTTGCTTTTTTGCATTTCTTTTTCATGGGGATGGTCTTGATCCCTGTCTCCTGTACAATGTCACGAACCTCCATCCAGAGTTCATCAGGGACTCTGTCTAACAGATTGAGTCCCTTAAATCTATTTCTCACCTCCACTGTATAATCATAAGGGATTTGATTTAGGTCATACCTGAATAGTCTAGTGATTTTCCCTACTTTCTTCAATTTCCACTCAATGACACTTAAATTGCCATTCTGCCTCCCTCCTAGTAGGAGAGACCAGATCCTTACCTGCCAGTTCCCAGAGGGAGAAGTGGGATCTGCGTATCTTCACCTCCAGGTCAGCACAGCAGAAATCAGAATACCACATGATTCAAGACTGTTTCTCCCTTCACTTTTAAAGTCCCTTCTTCCTTGACAGGCTTGATCAGGCATGGATGAAAATACAGATGGGTTAAATATCCCACGTCCCAGGCTGTTTCCAGAAAAGCCAATGTGTACTCACTTATGTATCCCCTTACTTCTAACCTGTCAATTCCGAAGGGGTCAAGAATTTCATAGCAGATGGGACACCTCCTTGGGGAGGGCAGAATATGAGCACACAAAAACCGAGGTTCTTCTCCTAAAATTCCCTTGGCAATTGCTAGGTAATAATTTTCCCCAAGATGGCGTCGACATCATCTCTTCAATGACCTTCACAAATTTCCTTCCTAAGCCCTAACACGCTCATCAACCTGTGTACCAAGCAATCATTTCCACCTGCATATTCCAGGCTCCTGTGGGTCTGTGCCCCTCCTAATCCCTCCCAGGGGGATGATCAGAACCCTCTTCCACCCTACTGGGTAGGCTCCTCTTCACCTGAGCGCTCAGTTCCCCTGCTGCCATCCACTACCTGCTAACATGAAAGGGCTGGGCATTGAGAAGTAGAATCCTTCCAGAAAGGCAAGGTGCCTTTCCCCCTCTAGAATATTTGAGCCACAAGGCCTTGGAGTAGTCCCAAATGGGACTTGTCTCCTCAAAGTGAGGAGTTTCCCCGCCCATGCACCAAATGTTGTAGCCACGCGTTCTGGAAAACAAACTCACTTAGAAGGACAATGCTGATAGTGGAGTGCAGTTTCTTACACTGGTGGGCCCAAGGCAGAGTCTCCTCTTAGCCAAGGACCCTGACCAGCTTTTCTGAAAACTTTATATACCCTAAGTGTAACTGGCCAACCCACCTCCCCCAATTCCCTGAAACTAGTCTGAACAAAGGAAAAGAAAGATACAATCAAAGTTAACCCGGGATTCATAGGCTTTCAGCCTAGATAGTTAACAGTGGACAATTATCGATAGGCCTGTGGTCATACCCCAATAAGCATAATAGAATTTATGATTCTATTTGCCTACACAGATAAGGTATTCTTTTAGGCAACAGAGAGTCTAGGTACGAGCCCTGGGGATCTTCCATCCACGGGGCTTGGTTTCCCAGTTGGCATGTCGTTTCCATAGATACTGGGCATATAGCTCAAAGTTCACAGTTAGGCCCAGGATGGAGTCCTGCTTTCAAAATGAAGCCTGTTCTGTCTGTTTCCTCCTTCATTCCCCCCTCTTGATGCTCTTAACTCATAGTATGAGCATCATTCATAGGGATATATTGCACCCTGACTCTCCGAACTCCAATTAGGGAGAACGACATCAACCTTTGGGTTACAAAGTTCATAATACATTGTAAAATAAAGGGTCTACAAAGCAGAACTATCAAGGCAACTATAACAATGGTAAATATAGTTTTCCACCAGTCACCCTTTACCCAAGATAAGGCCAAAGTCCAAAAAGGAAGATTGTCATCAGACATAACTTTTACCTGACCTTTCATGTCATCTAGGGTGGCTGATATATAGCCAGATAAATCAGGAATATATACACAACATTCGACTTTGATTATAGCACAGGTCCCTCTTTGTATTGAAACTATGGTTAGTCTCAAGATGATACCAGCAAGTCCATGTAGCAGCACTTGATCGTAGAGCTTCATCTCTGTTTCTTCTTTAAGATGATCTTGGTTTCACAGAGATCAGTGGGATCCTTTCGTGTAGTCCGCTTGGCGTCCTCCGGGTCTCTGTGGTATGCCCTCTTCACCCTTATGTGGTGAACCCAAGGAGTGACATCTGCAACTTTAACTGCAGTAGGGCTGGTTAGAACAACAGTATACAGACCCTTCCAATGTGGGGCCAAGCAGTCCTGTTTCCAGTCCTTGACCACACCTGATCCCTGGGCACAAATTCATGAATCTGTTCCCCTAGGGAGGAATGGCCCCCTTTCTTGTACAACCTTAGTTACCTGATTAATTATCTTACCCAGTTGTTCCATCTGCTGTGAATTCTCATCTCCCCTTACCTGAGACAAATTTGTAGACACCTGTTTTATTACGGGAGGGGCCCTCCCATACACAATTTTGTATAGAGAAGAGCCATGGGACTGTGAGGTCATCCTGAGTCTGAGCAGAGCCGTCAGAAACAAGTCCACATAGGAACAGTCTGTCTCTAAGATCCACTTGGAGAGTGTCTCTTTAAGTGTCCGTTTGGTTCCTTGCACCATCCCAGAACTCTGGGGCCAATATGCTGTATGTAATTTCCACTTGATATAAGTTTTGCTTACTTGTACTAAATCAGCTACGAAAGCCAGGCCATTATCCGATCCAGTGCTGGTTCAGTTCAATTCAGTTCAGTTCAGTTCAGTCCTTCAGTCGTGTCCTATTCTTTATGACCCCATGAATTGCAGCAACAGGCCTCCCTGTCCATCAGCAACTCCCGGAGTTAATTCAAACTCATGTCCATCGAATTAGTGATGCCATTCAGCCATCTCATCCTCTGTCATCCCCTTCTCCTCCTGCCCCCAATCCCTCCCAGCACAGGGTTTTTTCCAATGAGACAACTCTTCGCATGAGGTGGCCAAAGTATTGGAGTTTCAGCTTTAGCATCAGTCCTTCCAATGAACACCCATGGCTGATCTCCTTTAGAATGGACTGGTGGCATCTCCTTGCAGTCCAAGGGACTCTCAAGAGTCTTCTCCAACACCGCAGTTCAAAGCATCAATTCTACAGTGCTCAGCTTTCTTCACAGTCCAACTCTCACATCCATACATGACCACTGGAAAAACCATAGCCTTGACTAGACGGACCATGGTTAGTAAGGTAATGTCTCTGCTTTTGAACATACTATCTACATTGGTCATAACTTTTCTTCCAAGGAGCAAGTGTTTTCCAACTTCGTGGCTGCAATCACCATCTGCAGTGATTTTGGAGCCAAAAAAAAAAAAATAAAGTCTGACACTGTTTCCACTGTTTTCCCATCTGTTTCCCATGAAGTGATGGGACCAGATGCCATGATATTAGTTTTCTAAATGTTGAGCTTGAAGCCAACTTTTTCACTCTCCTCTTTCACTTTCATCAATAGGCTTTTTAGTTCCTCTTCACTTTCTGCCATAAGGGTGGTGTCATGTGCATGTCTAAGGTTATTGATATTTCTCCCGGCAATCTTGATTCCAACTTGTGTTTCATCCAGTCCAGGGTATCTCATGATGTACTCTGCATAGAAGTTAAATAAGCACGGTGACAATATACAGCCTTGACATACTCCTTTTCCTATGTGGAACCAGTCTGTTGTTCCATGTCAGTTCTAACTGTAGCTTCCTGACCTGCATACAGGTTTCTCAAGAGGCAGGTCAGGTGGTCTGGTATTCTCATCTCTTTCAGAATTTTCCACAGTTTCTTGTGATCCACACAGTCAAAGGCTTTCGCATAGTCAATAAAGCAGAAATAGTTTTTTTTCTGGAACTCTCCTGATTTTTCGATGATTCAGCAGACGTTGGCAATGTGATCTCTGGTGCCCCTGCCTTTTCTAAAACCAGCTTGAACATCTTGAAGTTCACGGTTCACATATTGCTGAAGCCTGGCTTGGAGAATTTTGAGCATTATTTTACTCGCGTGTGAGATGAGTGCAATTGTGCAGTAATTTGAGCATTCTTTAGCATTGCCTTTCTTTGGGATTGGCATGATTGCATTGCCTTTCTGTGGGATTAGAATGAATGATTGGAAACAGTGTTTGTAGGCAATCCAAATCTGGGAACTATCTCCCTAAGAAGTCACCAGGCTTCTTTAGATACTCTTTCAGTCCGGGTAGGAAAAGCTTCTACCCATTCCGAGAACGTACATACCATGACCAGCAGGTAATGGTAGTGTTGGTGAGGTTTTGTTTCAGTGAAGTCCACTCCCAGGTGTTCAAAGGGCATCGTGCCTTTTACCTGAATCCCTGGAGGTTTCTGTCTGTGCCGAGAGGCATCATTGACCTGTGAGCAGGCAGTGCAGTTCTGAGAGTTTGTCCTGCATAGGGAAGACAAGCGGGGAACCAAGAAATATTTTCAAATTAGCTCCTCCAGTTTATCATGGCCTAGATGGGTTGCTTGATGTGTTTGGCTTACCAGAGTGGTTGCCAGCTCCTCCGATACCAATAATTTGCCACTTGGCAATTCCCACCGTCGCTTTTCAGTCTTGATGGCCCCTTCTGCTTTGGCTAATTGATTTTGGCCTTCAGTGTATTTTGGAGAGTTTAGCGTTAGGTCAGGTAGCTCCACCAAAATGAGAGCTTTAATAGGAGCTTCACTTGTCACCCCCAAGCTCTCGGCTGTTTATTTAGCGGTCTTATCTGTTAGTCTGTTCCCTGAGCCCAAAGGGAACTCTTTTTGACGTCCTCGGCAGTGTATGACTGCAACCCTTTCTGGTTCCCAGGCAGCATCTAATAGGGTCTTAATTTCTTCCTTATTTTTAATATCCTTTTCACTAGCTATAAAGGCCTCTCTCTTTATACAGAGCCCTGTAGTGTGGCAAAGCATACCTGGAGTCTGTGTCAATGTTTGTCTTCTTACCTTTAGACAGATGGAGGGCCTGGATTAGAGCATATAGTTCGTTCTGTTGAGTGGACCGGTGTGATGGCAGAGAGCTAGCCTCAACGATGTCTTCTTCCATGAATATTGCCTATCCCAACAGTCATTGTCCCTGTTTCACCAGGCTGGTGCCATTAGTGTACAGGGCCAAATCTGGGTCCGGGTTTGGCTGGTCTCTCAAGTCAGGTCTGCTGGCATATTTCCTTGCAATCATGTGAGGGCCCACCTTCTCCCACACGAAAGAGGGTGGCCAGATTCAGAACCTGACAAAGCTCAGTAGTAACATGGGGGTTCTCACATAACAGTCCCTGGTATTGAGTAATCTGGGATGTTTCCAGCAGTTATGAGGGTCCCCTCACAAGAGAGTGTTGACCTCATGCTGGACTTTTACAAACAAATCTTGGCCCAAAGTCAGCTTGGTTGCCTCCCAGAGCAGTAAGGCAACTGTAGCAACTGCCCATAAGCATCCCAGCCACCCAGTGGCAACATTGTCCAGCTGATTAGAGATAAGTCACTGGTCTGTCCCATGTCCCCATAATCTGGGGCAACACTCCCATAGCCACCTTGTCCTTTTCAGTCACGTAAAGAGTAAATGGCTTAGCAAGGTCTGGCAGGCCCAAGGTGGGTGCTGACGTAATTGTACCGGGTTTGAGTTCTATTACCAGTGGGACTTATTTTGCAAGCCTGAGGGTTTGGGGTTGTGTTCCGCCCAGACCTCAGCGAATTGTTGAGTTAACTCTCTCTCTTGACTGTTTAGGCTTCCCTGGTGGCTCAGATGGTAAAGCACCTGCCTGCAATGTGGAGACCCGGTTTGATCCCTGGGTCGGGGAGATCGCCTGGAGAAGGAAATGGCCACTCACTCCAGTACTCTTGCCTGGAAAATCTCATGGACAGAAGAGCCTGGTAGGTTAAGGCCCATGCGGTCGCAAAGAATTGGACACGACTGAGTGACTTCACTTTCACTTTCACTTTCTTGACTGTTTAACCCGTCTGGTTTCCTTTCCAGGGGATTGTGCAACCTCCATTCATCTTGAGGGGCTACTGAGAGGAAGAATAAATAGGTGGTTGAGCCCACTTGAACAGTGGGTTTTTCGTGGAGGAAACGGTCTCTTGTGCCCCCAATTTAGACAGCAAGTCTCTTCCTAACAACGGTACTGGGCATTCAAGGATGTTAAAAATTCATGAGTCACTTGGTGTCCCCACATCTGACATTTTCAGGGTAGGCTAGAGACACACAGGCTACATTTATCATCATCTGAGACCCAGGAGCCTTGGCTGGGTCTATTGGCATATAAGGTCTATAGGCCTCCCACAGTCTTTTGCAGAATTCAGAGGGTGATTCTCTTTCCCTTTGAATCACTTCAGAGGGTTTTGCGATACTCAGAGCTTTTCAGGCCCCCATCCTGAGACCTTGTAAAATAGTCACTCGATATCTCTCCATGTGGCCCTTCTCTTCCTCTGTGTTATAGTCCCAGTTGGGCCTCTTATTGGGATTGGCTAGTTCTGCCCACCGCTGTGCGTTTGCAGTAGTACCCTTAGCTGCCATTTCTCTTAGCCATTTTCTGGCTTCAGTTAGGTACCTGTGTCTGTCCTCAGTGCTGAAGAGGGAGATGAGTGGTTGGATTATGCCATCCTATGCAGGGCGGTGGGTTTGAAAAATAGTCTCCATTAGCCTATTCATGACTTGTGGTTCCCCCAAGTCTGGTGGAGCATTTCTCTGTCAGTTTAATATATCTGTAGAGGAAAATGGCTGGTAATACTAGGCTACAGGGGGCTGATGGTAGTGCCCCATGCGGCCTGAATGGAAGCTGTTGTAGCTCTCTGAGGGGCAACTATAGTGGGGTTCATTCCCCCCTGTTCCTTGGCAGAGCACAGACCGAGAGAGGTGGATACAATCTAGGAGGTCCAGCTGAGGTGGAATTCTGGGGACATTGACCAGAGCTCTCCATTGCTGGGATCGGAACCTGCTGAAACTGTGGCTCTATGAACTCTTTGAGAGCTGGTAGAAGAGCAGTGGCTGCTGCAGGATTTTCACCTGGCCCTGGATTGGGCATTAAGGTGGCCCCCGGTCCTGTTGGAGCACTGGGAGGCAGGCATGTTATTATCCAGTATGGGGACGGGGTCAGGTCACCCCAGTCCAAATCCTGTGGAATTTTCTTTTTCATTATCAGTCAATTTTTGTGCCATTAATATTTTTCCGTTTCCCTTCTGGATACAGAACCTTGTCCACATAGGATGGTCTTGAGCTAACCCTAGCCATGAATCAATATATGTATATTGATCCGGGTGTCCTGGCTTTCCTGTGAATACTGTATAGACTGCTTCCACTATTTTTAAGTTCATGGTGTTCTCTGGTGACCATCCTACTGCCATAGGGGGCCATTCAACCTCACAGAGTATGTGAGGGTGGTTAGACCTCATCTTCACCCCATAGTCTCCTCTAAATCCCTTCTTTAATCATGCACTCCAATACAGTTGCCTTAGATTCACTTCCTCCCATCTTGCTTACCTTCTCGGACCTTTTTCTACTTTTCCTTTTCATTCTGTCTATGAAGTTCTCATTACCTTATGTACTTTTGATATTTCCAGTAAATGACACTTAAATTGCCATTCTGCCTTCTTCCTAATTGGGGTGAGAAGAGCCTTACCTGCCAGATCCCAGAGGGAGAAGGGGGATTGCCTTGCCTTCACCTGCCAGTCATCATGGCTGAACCAGAACTACACGTGATCCAAAACTGTTTCTCCCTTCACTTTTAAAGTCCCTTCTGCTTTGGTGGGCTTGATCAGGTGCGGATGAAAATACAGATGGGTTAAATATCCCACGTCCCAGGCCGTCTCTGGAAAAGCCTATTTGTACTCATTTATGTATCCCCTTCCTTCTAGCCTGACGATTCTGAGGGGGTCAAGACTTTCATAGCAGATGGGACACCTCCTTGGGGAGGGCAGAATATGAGCACACAAAAACCAAGTTTCTTCTCCTAAAAATCCCCTGGCAATTGCTTGGTAATAATTTTCCCCAAGACGGCGTGGACACCACCTCCTAAATGACCTTCACAAATTTCCTTCCTAAGCCCTAACACACCCGTCAACCTGTGTACCAAGCAATTGCTGCCACCTGCTTATTCCAGGCTCCTGTGGGCCTGTGCCCCTTCTAATCCCTCCCAGGGGGGTGATCAGGCCCCCTCTTCCACCCTACCGGGTAGGTTCCTCCTCACCTGAACGCTCAGTTCCCCTGCTAACATGAAAGGACTGGGCATTGAGGAGCAGAATCCTTCCAGAAAGGCAAGGCGCCTTCCCCCCTCTAGAAGATTCGAGCCGCAAGGCCTTGGAGTAGTCCCAAATGGGACTTGTTTCCTCAAAGTGAGGAGTTTCCTGGCCCATGCACCAAATGTTGTAGCTGCGCGTTCCGGAAAACAAACTCATTCAGAAGGACAATGCAGATAGTGGAGTGCAGTTTATTATACCAGCAGGCCCAAGGCAGAGTCTCCTCTTCGCCAAGGACCCTGACCAGTTTGTCTGAAAACCTTATATACCCTAAGTGTATGTGCCCAAACCCACCTCTCCCTGAAGCTTGTCTAAATAAAGGAAAATAAAGATACAATCAGAGTTAATCCATGATTCGTATGCCTTAAGCCTAGGTAGTTAACAGTGGACAATTATCAATAGGCCTGTGGTTATGCTCCAATAAACATAATAAAATTTATGATTCTATTCGGTTACACAGATAATTAGGGTAATCTTTTAGGCAACAGAGAGTCTAGGTACGAGCCCTGGGGCTGTTCCATCCTGGGGGCCTGGTTTTCCATTTGGTATATCGTTTCCATAGATACTGGGCATATAGCTCAAAGTCCACAATCTGGCCCAAGATGGAGTCCTGCTTTCAAGATGGAGCCTGTTCTGTCTGTTTCCTCCTTCAAGGCATGTAAAGAGAATTTTCAAAGTGATAATAAATACTTTGTCCATCTATTTTAAAGGCCCACACCATGGATTTTTAGGATATATGTCACACAGATGAATCACAAGTCCTTGAAACCCAAGCAATTATTAACAAAGATTGTATTTTCATTTTCTATTGCTGCAGGTTACTCTGTTAGTCACAGAAGGAACCAAATTAACCAGTTTCAGCTCCTGAATCATAGGCTTTTATAAAAATCAACACACCTAAAACGTAACTTGAATCAAAATAACTTTCTCTATTTTAAATGAAAGAAGGTCAGCCAGGAAGTATTTAGGTTTGGAAAGTCTACTGCTGAAGATTATTATATCAGCAAACTCTGGAATTAATCTCCAGGATGAAGAGTTAGGAAAAAAGAAAGAAAGAAACACTCCACATGGGTTCAAAGAGACTTTTGTTGAAGAGGTGGGTTTTCCCATGGTCTTTGAAGTGCTAGACTCTGAGTGCTACTTAAATCCTGGGGCCTTGTGTTGAGTGAAATTGTAAGAGAGATTGCTGATGGAGCTAGAATCCCACAGAGGTTGTTTTGTGTCTTGCTTTGAGAAGGCTGGTGATAATTAAAATCCTTTTCCAGCATGATCTTTGTTTCTAACCCAAATATTTTGTTTAAGAAGAGCCAACTATTATAGGGTTTTTTTTCTTTTTCTATCCCTAAAACTGTCTTATCTACCTTCATGTTTCTTTTCCCCAAATGTGTATTTTTTTAGTGGGAGAAATTATTTTCTGAGAAGTGAGGAGTGTGTGTGTGTGTGTGTGCACGTGCGTGCATGCCTGGACATGCACGCTCAGAAGAGAGAGACAGATAGAGAGACATATAGAGAAAGAGACAGAGGGCTGCATATGTGTGTCTGTGTGTGTGTGTGTGTGTGTGTGTGTGTGTGTGTCTGTATGTCTTTATAGATTTACTTGCAGAAAATCCAGCCTTCACCTTCTCGGGACCATTTTGTTTAAACTGTTATCTTTGCTTTTGTATTATTTATCTGTAGGAGATAGTGGACCGATTTAAGTGCTGAGCTTATATAAGGCTGGCATCTCCACCCTTGATATTTAACAGACCTGAACTAAACAAGATCTTATTCAGTTTGAGTCATTTTAAATATTTGGTCATTTTTTAACTCCATGTAAACTTTCTAGTTAAATCTCATTTCAAATAGTGAAAGAATTATAGCCTGAATAGAGTGCCTGGCCTGTGATAGTCTTCAATAAATATTTTTGATTGATAAGCCTAAAATGGGTGAGTATGTTTGCTTTTAGGGAACTAACAGACTTAAAAGGAATATGCAATATAAATTCAATTCTGAATTGAATAATGATATTAAAATACTAAAACTCTGTACTGCCTTTCTTTTTAGCTGCCTTATCCTGTTAATTTCTGTTATTGCTTTTTTTTCCTTTTCTATTAAATAACTAGGAATCAATTTATAAATATCCAATACCTGCTACCTGCTGGAGACAAAATCAGCAGTTTGAGCTTCTTGACTCTTTGAAAACAAGCTATAACATATCAGTAAGATTAAATATTTTCAATGAATTCAATAATTTATCAAGTGTGTTCATGTTGTGATAACATATAAAAATCCTTTCAATGACAAGTGTACATGTTTCCCTTTCACTATTTACAGTGAAACTTTAGTTTAAAAGTATTTGGGGTAAAATAAAAATTTAAATCCCTTACATCTTCAGTAACATTTACTGTTAACATTACCAAAAGCAGGTTTCATAAAAATGTCCCATATGTTATTAAATATCCATCTCTCAGTGTGTTTGACTTGTGGAATCATCTGATTGCAATATATCTGAACTGAGATAGCACATACTTGGTGTATTTAGCATAGATCAATGGATTTGGGATAGATCAATAAGCCCATAAAATCTGATGAAGAACAGAAATAAGGAATTGCTGCTCCTAGTGTTTATAAATGCCAAAACGCACATATGTACTGTGAGAAATGGGTGTATGTGAATCTGTCTGAATGTGAAAGTGAAAGCCACTCAGTTGCGTTCGACTCTTTGCAACCCCATGGACTATATAGTCCATGGAATTCTCCAGGCCTGGAGAATTCCATGGACTGGAGTGGGTAGCCTCCAATACTGGAGTGGGTAGCCTTTCCCTTCTCCAGGGGATCTTCCCAACCCAGGGATCAAACCCACGTGTCCTGCATTGCAGGTGGATTCTTTACCAGCTGAGGCACAGGGAAGCCCAAGAATACTGGAATGGGTAGCCTATCACTTCTCCAGCGGATCTTCCCCACCAAGGAATTGAACCGAGGTCTCCTGCATTGCAGGTGGATTGTTTACCAATGCTTGGATGTAAATAAAACATTCTAGATTACTTGGTATGTAGAATAAATCAATTGTATTCATTTCAGTCTGTTTTGACCAAAAGTTTATTAAGCAAAATCTCCAGCAGAACATACCACTCCTAACACTTAGATGGTCAGTAATCAAAACCTATGATTTGGTATAGGGGCTTCCCAGGTGGCATTAAAGAACCCTCCTGACAATGCAGGTGCAACATTAGAGATTCAGATTCCATCCCTGGGCCCGGAAGATCCCATGGAGAAAGGCATGGCAATCCACTCCAGTATTCTTGCCTGGAGAATCTCATGGACAGAGGAGCCTGATGGGCTACAATTCATAGGTTTGCAAAGGGCTGGGCATGACTGAAACGACTGAGCATGTATTCATGCATGATTTGGTATCAAGCAAAGTCCAACCCATTCAGTAACTTTATTTTAGTCCAGTGTAGAAATCCAGATTTCAAACAACTATCTATTGAGTGTTTTGCCTCACCTATTCTGAGCCTATAGCCCTAGGAGCCTGCAGTGTAAGAAGAGAGTCCACTGGCTTCCTCTCCTGCCCCTTGACTTATCTTGCCCTCTGCTGCCTACGTTGCAGGATAGGACACAGGTAAGGTGGTATTAAAGTAATGGACATAGGTTTATGTGTAAAGTGCAACTGCAAGGTGGTGGTAACTAACGTTCTTTGAATCAGTCAGTGTCGAAAGCGGTCTTGTCCTCCAATGGGATGTTCCAAAGATTCCTCAGAGATCCTTTCTGAGATTTTTCAATAACGATTATCTGAAGCAAGTCATAAGATTTCACATTCTCTCTCCCTACTATTGGGGTTACATTTCCTCTCTTGATGGTTTTCCTGATTAAAATGCCTTATACAATAATAGGATTTCAGCATATTTTTACATCTAGTGCTTGGGAAATCCATTCTTTTGTTTTGCTACCACACACACACACACGCACACAGAGAAACACTCACTTTATCCTTGTGACATATGACATCCCCATTGTCTTCTGAAGCCCAGGTGTGAAATCTTATTCTCGTGGTTTTGTATTTTGTTTTGTTTTCCTGAAATTCCCTTTGTCATTTGACTTTTGTTAAAAAGGAAATATCCTCTTCTTATCTCTATGGATGGTGATGGATGAATGGAATGCCAAAGGATATTTCCTCAGTACAAACTCTCATGCTCTTACTTTGTATCATATAATGGCTAATACACTAATAACAGCAGAATAGTGTTTTAGACAATCCTTTGGCAAGTCAAAATCAATGGTCTAGCAACTGCTTTTAGAATGATGAGAGTGAGGGTGTGTGTGCATTTTGGGGTAAGTTTTATACCATGTTTTTTTTCCTTAAAAGGGGAGGATGTTTGCTATATAAAATGACACAACTGGAACATAGTTTTCAATCTATAATGTGCTCTATATTTGTTATCATTATCCATGGGCATAAAGTCATATGGGTGTTCAGATCCTGCAACTTTCTTAAGATGAACATATGTGGGCAAGGATTTTATGTGTTCTTCTCACCTTCCTGGCGTCTGTAGATAATTATTCCTCTTGAAAAGAGATGAAATACCCATGATTTAAGATCTTTCTGAAGAGATCCCCAATAATGACATCTCATTCTTTTAGCTTGGGATGATCAAAGCAACAGGGATATAGAATCGTGTTCAGTCACTGTATATGTTGAAGGATAATGTTCCACAGGCCAGTTACACATCTCTGCAGGTTGAATTATGAGAAGGAGGTGGAGAAGAGGGAATAAAACTGACTATAAGTTGAAGAGTGGAAAAATACAATAAATTCCATAAAGCCAACAAGGGCTGGAGGACTGAGTTTCTTACATGGAATAGCACTGCAGTCACAGAAAAAGGGAATATATTTACCTTGTATGGAAAAGTATTTTCATGCTGTGTTTGATATTCTAATAAAATTTAGATACTTTTCCAAGGCAAAATTCTATATGTATTCTCAACTGCTTTCCCCTTCATATCCAATATTCTAAGAGTTTGAAATGCAACTGGAAAATACTGTCAGTTGAAATGTAGGCACAATATTTTCAAATTACAATATATAATTCTTCCTTGTAAGAGGTTGCTCTACAATGATTTCGTTTTATTTTATTTTATTTTTTTCAAAATCTTTCTCACTCAATGACTGGTTTATGTCTGAGACATTATCACAATGATAGGAAAATAATAGCCGTTATATACCTGATTTTTTTTTTTTTAAGTTAGGATGACTTTTAACACAAGCTATTATAAAACTGACTGGTATTTTGGGGATTTTGAGGCATAATTACTACTTTAATATGAACCTCTTTTACATATCACTCATTGCTAATTACAAGCCTAGTATTTTTCTTCTTTCAAATGAAATTAAGTTATATGGATTAATTTAAATTTCTGTTTATATGCAGTTTACAAGAACAATTTGTTATTACTCCAAAGTCAATTATTGTATTTGCCTTATCCATACAACAAGGATTCCTGGGTGGCTCAGATGGTGAAAAATCCTCCTCCAATGCAGGAGACCTGGGTTCGATCCCTGAGTTGGGAAAATCCCATGGAGGGCATGGCAACTCACTTCAGTATTCTTGCCTGGAGAATCCCCATGGACAGAGAAGCCTGGCAAGCTACAGTCCGTGGGGCCACAGAGTCAGACATGACTGAGTGACTAAGCACGTATAACCAACTATTGAAGGGAGAATGCAGAATTACACATGATGTTCTAATGGACTCTGAATTTCCAAACTATATTAAAGTTAATACATTTCTCAATACAATTAGAGCTTCGCTGAATTAACATCTGTCACAATGGTTATAATTTTAAAAGATAATAAGGAGTTCTTCAAAAATATGGACAAATTGGAATCCTTTTATACTTCTGGTGAACACATGAAATAGTACAGGCATTTTGGAAAGAGTCTAGCAGTTCAACCAAAGTTTAAACACAATTACCATATGACTTGGAAATTCCACATTTAGGTACACACTCAATAAAAATGAAAATAGATATCCACAAAAATATTTGTATGTAAATACTTATGGTACCATTATTTATAGCAAGCAAAAAGTGGAAATCATCCAAATTTCTACCAGCTGATGAACTTATAATTATAAATGTAGTGTTTTCTTTCAATGGAGAGTTAAAATTTGTCAATAAATTGTAGAGGACTATTGAATGCAATATTAACCTAAAAATATTTTGCTGAGTGAAGGAAGCCAGTTAGATAAGACTACACATTGAATGATTCATTTATGTGAAATATCTAGAAGAGGCAAATCTAAAGAGGTAAAATATATGGTGGTTTCCTAGGGCTTCCCTTGTAGCTCAGTTGGTAAAGAATCAGCCTGCAATGCAGGAGACAAAGGTTCAATCCCTGGGTTGGGAAGATCCCCTGGAGAAGGAAATGGCAACCCACTCCAGTATCCTTGCCTGGAAAATCTCATGGACAGAGGAGCCTGGTGGGCTGCAGTCCATGGGGTCGCAAAGAGTCAGACACGACTGAGCAATTAACACTTCCTAGGTCTAGTGAGGATGAAGGAAAGGGATGTAACTGGTAAGTGGCACAAGATTCCTTTGGGATTGATGAAAATACTCTAAACTTGATTTTGATGATGGTCACACAACTTTGTGGATAAACAGAAAATTACTGAATAGTATGTTCTGTGCTGTGTCGATCAATTGTGTCTGACTCTGCAACTCCATGGACTGTAGCCCTCCTGGCTCCGCTGTCCATGGAGATTCTCCAGGCAAGAATACTGGAGTGGGTTGCCATGCCCTCCTCCAGGGGATCTTCCCAACACAGGGATTGGACCTACATTCCCCGCATTGCAGATGGATTCTTTACTGTCTGAGTGACCAGGGAAGCCCAATAAATAATATATTTTATGTGAATTATATTGTGTATCAGTTATATCACAATAAAACCATTTTTTAAATCTTGATAATTACTACAAAGAGAGCAAATTCATTTAAACAAATTTGCCTCTTTATCAAAATTACAATCTACTAGACAAGACAAAATAGCACCACCTTCCATCCCAAGCCCTGACACTGTTCTAAGGTCAAGGTGCCTCTGAATTTCATAACTCCAGTCCAAATTCATTGCTGATACAATTAAAAACACCTAGTTAGACAACACTTTATTCTATAACATGGTGATGTAATCAACATTGCCCACACATAAAACTCTCTACATTTGCTAAAGGATTGTTATGCAGTAATAAGTTTCCTGGTTATGTCAGTCAATCCATGTAACTCTATCTTATCTTTGAAACTAATTATTAGTACTATGTATGGCAGGAACTGTATGTCTGGTAGAATGCTAGTCACACATTAATAATATGAGCTTAATAAATAAATAATGAACAATGAATAAGTAGAAACATAATATGAGTAGTGGATACTGTAAACTATCAATATAATCCAGCTCTTCATTGCAGATATCTTAGTGATATGTTAGCCATGACAAATCTTAGAATTATTTTCAGTAATTACCAGTTCAGTAATTTGGCAAAGTCCCTCATTGCCAATGTATTACTAGTTGATCTATCCCTAGCTAGTCTCAGGCTAAGATAACTTATGTCTACAAGTGATTCTAAAGTTTCTTTAAAAAAAAGAAGCTCTGCTTTTTTTTCTATCAATAAATGTTACTGATAGCAGTTTCTAACATTTATTTCTAAATTAGTAGCTATATACTTTAGCATTCTAAATTAGTAATAAACAGTTATAATAATTCTTAAAGCTATTTTAGATAAAATGAGAATAGTTATTCATTGCTATTATGTGGTTGACTCTCTTGTTTTAATAATCACATAATGTGAAATCTTTAAAGGAATTTATCAGTGAGACTTGTGAACACCAGAATTAAAAGAATGAGAACTTTATCTACCAAAATAGCCCTCTCATCTGTCTAAATTGGACTACATAGCTCCATTATGAAGGCTATTTCCCCAGTGGTGTCATTTCAAATCCATTCATATTTGTTCTTCCTTCCTTTCTGTAACAGCTGCTATTGCTGTTGTTTAGTTACTAAATTATGTCTGACTCTTTTGTGACTCCATGGACTGTAGCCCACCAGGCTCCTCCATCTGTGGGATTTTCCAGGCAAGAATATTGGAGTGGGTTTCCATTTCCTTCTCTAGAGTATCTTCCCGACCCATGGATCAAACCCACATCTCCTGTATTACAGGTGGATTCTTTACCAATGGCTCACCTGGAAGCCCTCAGTAACAGCTGAGTTCCACCTTAAGTCAATCTCCACTTTTTCTTTTTTGCATTTGCTATAAAATAAGGGTATCCTATCTCAGATTTTGACTTGCTAAGATCTAAGTATCTGTGTTTCATACTATTTGAACACATGAGAAGAACTTACCACTGTTCCATTATCAACAAACCCACTGGATCTACGGATCTCAGTCCTCTGAGGCAGATCAAAGACCCAAAGGCAAAGTCAGGGGCTTACAAATAATCATTGACATTTAAAACAGAACCTTTCCCTTTCTCAAGTCGGTTATGCTATTTCTCCTTTTTCCTTCTACCAGTAAAACTTTTCTATCAGAGGTCATGTCTTCTTGTCCTTTTCTGTATACTTGCATACACACACACACATTTATTTTCCTCTTAAAAGTCATTTAGGGCATTGTCGAATTTTGTTATCAGTGAATAATTCTTTGATGAAATCACATGTAATTTCATCTTTCTGCCTATGTTTTAAAATCCTTATAGAATAGAATTCTATGGTATAATTACTGTGTCAAGAGAACAAATGTAGCATTCATCTCAATGTGTAATGCCAATTTTTTCCCTTTTCTACCAATAATCTTAACAATATACAAACTCACATAATGTGCCAACTTGATCTATAGAATCAATAACACCCAATCAAAATCCTAGAAAATAATCTTGTGAATATAAACAAAGTGGTTACAAAATATACATGTAGAGGCAAAAGACCCATGATAAAAAATACAATATTAAAAAGGTTGAAGGGCTGACACTGTCTGGCATCAGTACTTACTGTAAAGTTACAATAATCAAGACAGCATGTTTTTTTAAAATAATAAACAAATAGATCAATTATACAGAACATAAATCCCCAAAATAAGTCCCCATAAATGTCATGAACTGATTTTGACAAAGGAGAAAAGGCAATATAGTGGAGCAAAGACCGTCTCATCAACAACTAGCACTGGAACAACTGGACATCCATGCACAATAAATAAATAGAATCAGTCTATGCACAGACCTTACACCCTTCACAAAAATTAAGTCAAAATGGATCACAGATCTAAATATAAAAAGAAAAACTATAAAACTCATGGAAGATAACAGGATAAAATTTCGATGACCTTGGGTTTCTCAATTATAATACCAAAGGTGCAATTCAGGAAAGAAAATTTAGTAGCTGGACCTTCATTAAAATTAAACATTTCTGCTCTGTAAAAACCATGTCCATAAAATGAAAAGACAAGCCACAGACTGGGATAAAATATTTCAAAAGATATATATGATACAGGACTGTTATCCAAAATATATAAGAACTCTTAAAATTCAACACACCTAAGTATGCAGTGAGGATGTCACTGCACTGAAAAATGGCGTTTGTATGGAGGTACTGTCAATTCTGCTAAAAGGGAGAAGACACAGATGGAAACAAAAAGAGAGAGATGGAAAGGGAGAGAGAGAGAGAGAAAGAAAAAGAAATCTTTGTTTTAGAGTAGAAATAATTGTAAACAAACTCTGTGGAAAAGGAGAAGAGTCCTACTTTACCACTCTGAGATATAAACAAATACTTCCAAGGAGCTAAATCCCTGTAAGCCTCTAGAAGTACCTCCTGTAACTGTAACTCCAAGATATTTTTCTGAGTTTGAAGAAGTAATTCATAGGGCCTGGACTCCATCTTAGGCCTGTTCATGCTGATCATGCTTGGCCACCTTTCCAGTGGACTCTGAACTCTGTGTTTAGTGCCTATGTAAACAATAGAAGGATAAGATCCCCTCCAGACAGGGGAACCTTGAAGATCTTATCTAGGTTACTCATCACCTAAGAGAAAACATATGCTAATCACCCCTTCCTCTAGACAGGCCATAAATTTTTCTGTATCTATTGGAGTGTAATCTCAGGTTTATTGAAAGTGAAGTGAAAGTGAAAGTGAAGTCGCTCAGTCATGTCTGACTCTTTGCGACCCCGTGGACTGTAGCCCACCAGGCTCCTCTGTCCATGGGATTCTCTAGGCAAGAATATTGGAGTGGGTTGCCATTTGATTATTGGCTAATTGACTGTTTGAGCACATGAGCACATAGCACGTGAGTGATGGGGTTATTGGGATTGTATCTTCCTTGGTTTATGTCAGTCTCAAGGAATTTGGAGTGGTGGGTTCAGACATGTACACATAGGGTATAAAAGATTTTCACAAATGCTGGTTGGGTCCTTGGCTAAGAGGAGACTCTGCCTTGGGCCCGCTAGTATAATAAACTGCACTCCACTATCTGCATTATTCTTCTGAGTGAGTTTGCTTCCGGAACGCATGGCTACAACATTTGGTGCATGGGCCGGGAAACTCCTCACTTTGAGGAAACAAGTCCCATTTGGGACTACTCCAAGGCCTTGTGGCTCAAATCTTCTAGAGGGGGAAGGTGCCTTGCCCTTCTGGAAGGATTCTGCTTCTCAATGCCCAGCCCTTTCATGTTAGCAGGTAGTGGATGGCAGCAGGGGAACTGAGTGCTCAGGTGAAGAGGAACCCACCTGGTAGGATGGAAGAGGGTTCTGATCACCCCCCTGGGAGGGATTAGAAGAGGCACAGACCCACAGGAGCCTGGAATATGCAGGTGGAAACGATTGCTTGGTACACAGGTTGATGAGCATGCTACGGTTTAGGCAGGAAATATGTGAAGGTCGTTTAGGAGGTGGTGTTCACGCCGTCTCAGGGAAAATTATTACCAGTGATCACCACAGGACTTTTAGGATAAGAAACTGGTCCTTGTATGCTCGTATTCTGCCCTCCCAAGGAGATGTCCTGTCTGCTGTGAAATTCTTGACAACCTCGAAATTGTTAGGCTCAAAGGAAGGGGATACAAAAATGAGTATGAATTGGCTTTCCCAGAGATGGCCTGGGACATGGGATATTTAACCCATCTGTATTTTCATCTGCACCTGAGTAAGCCCACCAAGGCAGAATGAACTTTAAGGGAAAAACAGTCTTGGACCACGTGGTGTTCAGCTTCAGCTGTGCTGACCAGCAGGTGAAGGCACGCTGATCCGCCTTCTCCCTCTGGGATCTGGCAGGTAAGGCTCTTCTCACCCCAATTAGGAAGGAAGCAGAATGGCAATTTAAATGTCATTGAGTGGAAATATCAGAAGTACATATGGTACTGAGAACTTCGTAGACAGAATGAAAAGGAAAAGGAAAAGAAGGTCCAAGAAGGTAAGCAAGATGGGAGGAAGTGAATCTAAGGCAACTGTATTGGAGTGCATGATTAAAAATTTTAAGAAGGGATTAGGAGGAGACTATGGGGTGAAGATGACACCACCCTTATGGCGGAAAGTGAAGAGAAACTAAAAAGTCTTTTGATGAAAGGGAAAGTGGAGAGTGAAAAAGTTGGCTTAAAGCTCAACATTCAGAAAATGAAGATCATGGCATCCGGTCCCATCACTTCATGGGAAATAGATGGGGAAACAGTGTCAGACTTTATTTTGGGGGCTCCAAAATCACTGCAGATAGTGAATGCAGCCAAGAAATTAAACACGCTTACTCTTTGGAAGGAAAGTTATGATCAACCTAGATAGCATATTGAAAAACAGAGACATTACTTTGCCAACAAAGGTCCATCTAGTCAAGGCTATGGTTTTTCCAGTGGTCATGTATGGATGTGAGAGTTGGACTGTGAAGAAAGCTGAGCACCGAAGAACTGATGCTTTTGAACTGTGTTGTTGGAGAAGACTCTTGAGAGTCCCTGGACTGCAAGGAGATCCAACCAATCCATTCTGAAGGAGATAAGCCCTGGGATTTCTTTGGAAGGAATGATGCTAAAGCTGAAACTCCAGTACTTTGGCCACCTCATGCAAAGAGTTGACTCATTGGAAAAGAGTGTGATGTTGGGAGGGATTGGGGGCAGGAGGAGAAGGGGATGACAGAGGATGAGATGGCTGGATGGCATCACTGACTCTATGGACGTGAGTCTGAGTGAACTCCAGGAGTTGGTGATGGACAGGGAGGCCTGGTGTGCTGCAATTCATCGGGTCGCAAAGAGTCGGACACGACTGAGTGACTGAACTGAACTGAACTGAATGGGGTGAAGATGAAGCCTAACTGCCTCCACATGCTCTGTGAGGTCGAATGGCCCCCTATGGCAGTAGCATGGCCACCAGAGAACACCATGAAATTAAAAATAGTGGAAGCAGTCTATACAGTAGTCACAGGAGAGCCAGGACACCTGGATCAACACCCATATACTGACTCATGGCTAGGGTTAGCTCAAGACCCTCCTACTTGGATGAAGTTCTGTATCCAGAAGAGAAAGGGAAAAATATTAATGGCACAAAAATTGACTAATGATAAAAAAGGAAATTCTACAGAATTTGGACGAGGATGACCTGCCCCTCTTCCATGCAGGATATTGATGCGCCTGCTGCCCAGTACTCCACCAGGACCGGAGGCCACCTTAATGTCCAATCCAGGGCCAGGTGAAGTCCTTCAGCAACCCTGCTCCTCCACCAGCTCACACCGAGGTCATAGAGCTGCCACCTCGGCAGGCTCCGATCCCGGTAACAGAAGCCTCTGGCCAACACTTCCAAGATCCGGCTCCAGCCAAACCACCCAAGCTATACCCGCCTCGCCCAGTGAGTACTGACAAGAAGGGGAAGGAGACATTGGAATTAAGCAGAGACTGCACTCTGCCAGAGAGCAGGAAGAAATGAGAGAGAACAAACAGGAGATTTTCAATGCTAGCTACTGCTCTGGGAAAGTCTCTCTCGGGCCCTCCAGAAAACCTCATCTACCCCAGGGACAGGACAGTCCTTCAACCGGGCCCAACAGAGGCCCGGAGTCCCATTACAGCCAAACCAGTGTGCCTGGTGCCAAGCTTTTGGCCACTGGAAGAATGAATGCCCTAAGGCAAGGAAGGAAGAGGAAACTCCCACAGTTATGGGGCTTGCTGACTTGGAAATTAAATAGGGCTGCCAGGGCTGAGATACCAGGTCCCTGAGAGCCCATGGTAACCTTAGAAGTGGGGGACCAAAACATTGACTTCATGGTGGATTCAGGAACAGAACTGTCGGTAGTAAAACCTATGGCACCACTGTCCAAAAAGACTACTGCTGTAACTGGGGTATCGGGAGTAGAGATGATTAAATCGTTTTGCCAACCCAGAAAATGTCAGATGGGGGGGCATCAAGTGATTCATGAATTCCTCTACATTCCTGAGTTCCCAGTACCCCTGTTGGGAAGAGACTTGCTCTCCAAACTAGGAGCACAAGTAACTTTCTCCCCTGAAGAGAGGCCCACCCTCTGGATGGACACTGTGACTTATTTGCTCTCTCAGTACCACCCCAAAATGAGTGGAGGTTGCATGAGCCTCCGAAGGAAGAACCGGGTGGGCGGGAAGAGCATGAGAGAGAGTTAACTCAATTATTCCCTGAGGTCTGGGCAGAAGACAAACCCCCTCTCCCCACAGGCTGACTAAACATCAAGCCCCAGTAATAATAGAACTCAAATCAGGCACCATCCCAGTTAGAAAGTGCCAGTGCCTGCTACCTATAGAGGCCTGGGCCGGCATACTGCCCCAGATCAATAGATTGAAACAAGTGGGCATTCCAGTAGAGTGCCAGTCGGCTTGGAATACGCCGATCCTGCCAGTCAAAAAGGAAGGAGGGCAGGACTATAGGCCTGTACAGGATCTCAGGCTAGTCAACCAGGCTACTGTGACTTTACACCCCACTGTTCCAAACCCCTATACCTTAATTAGCCTCCTCCCACTAAGGACTAAAGTTTATTCTCGCCTAGATCTCAAGGATGCCTTCTGCGTATGCCTCGCCCCAGCGTCACAGCCCATCTTTGCCTTTGAATGGGAAGATCCAGTCGGGGGCACCAAGCAACAGCTCATCTGGACTCCCCCACAAGGGTTTAAGAACCCCCCAGCCATCTTTGGGGAAGCCTTGGCTTCTGACCTGAACTCACTCCATCTGGAAGAGTATGGATGTTGGCTCCTACAATATGAGGATGACCTGCTGCTGGCTGCCGAGACCAAGGAAAAATGCTGGGAAGGGACAAAAGCACTGCTCCAGCTGCTGATGGAAGCAGGTTACCAGGTGATGAAGAAGAAGGCGCAGATCTGCAAGGAGGAGGTAAGGTATCTAGGGTTTGTTTTAAAGAAGGACACAAGGTTTCAGACCCTAGTTGGGTCCTATGTACTGATGGCACTAGCCTGATAAAACAAGGACAAAGGCTGTTAGCCAAAGCAGAAAGAGCCATCAAGACTGAAAAGGGATGATGGGAATTTCCAAGTGGCAAATTATTAGTACCAGAGGAGCTGGCACACAATCTGGTAAGCCAAACACACCAAACGACCCAGCTAGGCCATGCTGCCTGCTCACAGGTTAATGCTGCCTCTCGGGTATTCAGACAAAAACCTCCAGGTATTCAGCTGAAAGGCACGCTGCCCTTTGAATACCTGGGAGTGGATTTCACTAAAATGAAACCTCACCGACACTACCGTTACCTGCTGCTCATGGTATGTATGTTCTCAAGATGGGTAGAAGATTTTCCTACCTGGACTGAAAGGGCATCAGAAGTAGCCTGGTGCCTGCTTAGGGAAATAGTTCCCAGATTTGGACTTTCTACCAGCATTTGTTCAGACAATGACCTGGATTTTGTAGCTGATTTAGTACAACAAGTAAGCAAAACTTTAAACATCAAATGGAAACTGCATACTGCATATAGGCCCAGAGTTCTGAGATGGTGGAATGAACCAACTGGACATTAAAGAAACTCTCCAAGTGGATCATAGAGACTGACTGCTCCTGGGTGGACTTGCTTCCGATGGCTCTGCACAGACTCAGGATGACTCCACAGTCCCAAGGCTAATCTCCATATGAAATTGTGTATGGGAGGCCTCCTCCCACAATAAAACAAGTGTCAACAATTTTGCCTCAGGTAAGAGGGAATAGGATTTCACAGCAGATGGAACTGGGTAAGATAATAAATCAAGTAACTAAGTTTGTACAAGAAAGGGTGCCGTTCCCCCTTGAGGAACAGATTCATGAGTTTATGCTTGGTGACCAAGTATGGGTCAAAGACTGGAAACTTGATTTGCTAGCCCCTTGGTGAAAGGGCCCTTATGTTATTCTAACTACCCCTACTGCAGTTAAAGTTGCAGGTATTGTCCCTTGGACCCATCATACAAGGGTGAAGAGAATGTACCACACAGAAGCAAAAAACACTAAGTGGACTGCACAGAGGAACCCTGCTGACCCTCGAGAGACTAAGACTATCCTTAAGAAGAAGGGAAAGAAGATCCTGGATGAGCCCTTTCAGGATGAAGCTGCACAATCAACTCCTGCTGCTTGGCCTCATCAACGTGATTTTGAATTTAACTTCTGTTTCAGCTCAGGACAATGTTTTCATCTCATGGGCCCCTTCCTTCGCAGACTTCCACAACACTCCCAACTGCTGGGTATGTAAGGCTATGCCTCTGTCAGTGATGGACGGGCTTCCTTGGTGGGTGTCACCGCTCTGCCAAGGAGATTTTAAACCACTCTCTTTTCTGGGATGACAAAAAGAGACTTTCCTCTCTCTTGTCAATCATAACCTCTCCTTGCTTTCTTGGTGTAAGACCTATAGTCAATAGACTCGGGTCATGGGGTTACATTTGATATAAATGCCAGTGTAACAAAAGCCTAACCTACAACAAGCCCTGGTAAATCCACCTTATTTACATGCTAGGTGGACAAGATCCATGTTTCGATGGTATGAGTATATTGCTGCCTTATCTGTACCCTCTATAGGGACAACAAATATCATGATTAAAGTAGAGGCCTTGACTAATTTCACAAAACAGGCCCTGCTAGATAGAACAAAAGCCATCCAAGCCTGAAATGAAGAGCAAATCCAAATGAGAAAAGTGGTAATTCATAATAGAATGGCTTTAGACATACTTACAGCTGCTCAAGGAGGGCCCTGTGCTATAATTAAGGTTGAATGTTGTGTATACATTCCTGACTTATCTGGCAATGTATTGACTACTTTAGATGACATGAAAAACCAGGTAAAAGCAATGTCAAATGAAAACATTCCTTTCTGGACTTCGGTCCTATCTTGGATGAAGGGCAATTGGTAGAAAACTATATTTACCACTGTTATAGTTGCCTTGATAGTTCTGCTTTGTGGACCCTGAATTTTACAATCTGTTATGAACTTTGTAACCCGAAGGTTGATGTCATTCTTCCAAATTGTCAGTTGGAGAGCCAGGGTGCAATATATCCCTATGAATGATGCTCATAATATGAGTTAAGAGCATCAAGAGAGGGGGATGAAGAAAGAATTCATAGGGCCTGGACTCCATCTTAGGCCTGTTCATGCTGATCATGCTTGGCCACCTTTCCAATGGACTCTGAACTCTGTGTTTAGTGCCTATGAAAACAACAGAAGGATGAAATCCCCTCTAGACAGAGGAACCTTGAAGATCATATCTAGGTTACTCATTGCCTAAGAGAAAACATACACTAATCACCCCCTTCCTCCAGACAAGCCATAAATTTTTCTGTATCTATTGGAATGTAACCTCAGGTTTATTGATTATTGGCTAATTGTTTGACTGTGTGAGCACATGAGCATGTGAATGATGGAGTTATTGGGATTGTATCTTCCTTGGTTTATGTCAGTCTCAAGGAATTTGGAGTGGTGGGTTCATACATGTATACATAGGGTATAAAAGATTTTCACAAATGCTAGTTGGGGTCCTTGGCTAGGAGGAGATTTTGCCTTTGGCCAGCCGGTGTAATAACCTGCACTTCACTATCTGCATTGTTTCCTGAAACGTGTGGCTACAACAGTTTTTTTTGTTTGTTTATTTTTATTTATTTATTTTTGCAGTTCCAATTGTCCCTTATCCTTCAGTTATTGCCAGTGTCCTTTTGCTTAGAAAGCTCTGACCATCGAGAAACATAAAATTATTCAAGAGATGCCTCCCAATCCATCCCATTGATCCTTAAGCTGAATCTCCTGGTTTCTGTAAAGGGAATGATGAAAGCTGTGAAACTTCCTCCAAAAAATGATCACACTAAATGTTTTTATACATTGACAAGAGGTTCTTGAACTTCTGAAACTCATAGATTCTAGTTTAAGCATCAGTGCATTTTATGACAGTAGAAATTGAAAACATATCTATCAGCAATAGTTTACTGCAGTCAGAGACCTAAAAATACCATTTCCCCCTGTTTTCAGAAGGATTTGCTACTGTCCTGTGGCCTAGTGACCCTGTTCAGATGACTTAGTGTGACAGCTATGGCCTTCAACAACACAGCTTCCGTTTGTCTTTCTAATATGATTTCCCAGTAGATCTACTTTACTTCCCATCCAGTTTGCTTTGTTCTCTGCTTATCTGCTTTTATTCAACCTTCTTTTCTTTTCCACTCATAGAATCATTAACCTTTTTTCTTTTTTTTTAATTTTTATTTTTACTTTATTTTACTTTACAATACTGTATTGGTTTTGCCATACATTGACATGAATCCACCACGGGTGTACATGCGATCCCAAACATGAACCCCCCTCCCACCTCCCTCCCCACAACATCCCTCTGGGTCATCCCCGTGCACCAGCCCCAAGCATGCTGTATCCTGCATCGGACATAGACTGGTGATTCGATTCTTACATGATAGTATACATGTTTCAATGCCATTCTCCCAAATCATCCCACCATCTCCCTCTCCCTCTGAGTCCAAAAGTCCGCTATACACATCTGTGTCTTTTTTGCTGTATTGCATAAAGGGTCATCATTGCCATCTTTCTAAATTCCATGTATATATATTAGTATACTGTATTGGTGTTTTTCTTTCTGGCTTACTTCACTCTGTATAATCGGCTCCAGTTTCATCCATCTCATCAGAACTGATTCAAATGTATTCTTTTTAATGGCTGAGTAATACTCCATTGTGTATAGGTACCACAGCTTTCTTATCCATTCATCTGCTGATGGACATCTAGGTTGTTTCCATGTCCTGGCTATTATAAACAGTGCTGGGATGAACATTGGGGTACATGTGTCTCTTTCAATTCCGGTTTCCTCAGTGTGTATGCCCAGCAGTGGGATTGCTGGGTCATATGGCAGTTCTATTTGCAATTTTTTAAGGAATCTCCACACTGTTTTCCATAGTGGCTGTACTAGTTTGCATTCCCACAAACAGTGTAACAGGGTTCCCTTTTCTCCAAACCCTCTCCAGCATTTATTAGATCGCAGACATTCTGACTGCTGTGAAGTGGTACCTCATTGTGGTTTTGATTTGCATTTCTCTAATAATAAGTGATGTTGAGCATCTTCTCATGTGTTTGTTAGCCATCCATATGTCTTCTTTGGAGAAATGTCTATTTAGTTCTTTGGCCCATTTTTTGATTGGGTCGTTTATTTTTCTGGAATTGAGTTGCATAAGTTGCTTGTATATTTTTGAGATTAGTTGTTTGTCAGTTGTTTCATTTGCTATTATTTTCTCCTATTCCAAAGGCTGTCTTTTCACCTTGCTTATAGTTTCCTTTGTTGTGCAGAAGCTTTTAATTTTAATTAGATCCCATTTGTTTATTTCTGCTTTTATTTCAAGAATTCTGGGAGGTGGATCATAGAGAATCCTGCTGTGATTTATGTCAGAGAGTGTTTTGCCTATATTCTCCTCTAGGAGTTTTATAGTTTGTGGTCTTACATTTAGATCTTTAATCCATTTTGAGTTTATTTTCGTCTGTGGTGTTAGAAAGTGATCTAGTTTCATTCTTTTACAAGTGGTGACCAGTTTTCCCATCACCACTTGTTAAAGAGATTGTCTTTACTCCATTGTATATTCTTGCCTCCTTTGTCAAAGATAAGGTGTCCATATGTGTGTGGATTTATCTCTGGGCTTTCTATTTTGTTCCATTGATCTATATTTCTGTCTTTGTGCCAGTACCATACTGTCTTGATGACTGTGGCTTTGTAGTAGAGCCTGAAGTCAGAAAAGTTGATTCCTCCAGTTCCATTCTTCTTTCTCAAGATTGCTTTGGCTATTCAAGGTTTTTTGTATTTCCATACAAATCTTGAAATTATTTGTTCTAGTTCTGTGAAAAATATCGCTGGTAGCTTGATAGGGATTGCATTGAATTTGTAAATTGCTTTTGGTAGTATACTCATTTTCACTATATTGATTCTTCCAATCCATGAACATGGTATATTCCTCCATCTATTAGTGTCCTCTTTGATTTCTTTCATCAGTGTTTTATAGTTGTCTTTAGTTTCTTTAGGTAGATATATTCCTAAGTATTTTATTCTTTTCGTTGCAATGGTGAATGGAATTGTTTCCTTAATTTCTTTTCCTACTTTCTCATTATTAGTGGATAGGAATGCAAGGGATTTCTGTGTGTTGATTTTATATCCTGCAACTTTACTATATTCATTGATTAGCTCTAGTAATTTTCTGGTGGAGCCTTTAGGGTTTTCTATGTAGATGATCATGTCATCTGCAAACAATGAGAGTTTTACTTCTTCTTTTCCAATTTGGATTCCTTTTATTTCTTTTTCTGCTCTGATTGCTGTGACCAAAACTTCCAGAACTATGTTGAATAGTAGTGGTGAAAGTGGGCACCCTTGTCTTGTTCCTGACTTTAGGGGAAATGCTTTCAATTTTTCACCATTGAGGATAATGTTTGCTGTGGGTTTGTAATATATAGCTTTTTTAATGTTGAGGTATGTTCCTTCTATTCCTGCTTTCTGGAGAGTTTTTATCATAAATGGATGTTGAATTTTGTCAAAGGTCTTCTCTGCATTTATTGAGATAATCATATGGCTTTTATTTTTCAATTTGTTAATGTGGTGAATTACATTGATTGATTTGCGGATATTGAAGAATCCTTGCATCCCTGGGATAAAGCCCACTTGGTCATGGTGTATGATCTTTTTAATGTGTTGTTGGTTCTGATTGCTAGAATTTTATTGAGGATTTTTGCATCTATGTTCATCAGTGATATTGGCCTGTAGTTTTCTTTTTTTGTGGCATCTTTGTCAGTTTTGGGGATTAGGGTGATGGTGGCCTCATAGAATGAGTTTGGAAGTTTACCTTCCTCTGCAACTTTCTGGAAGAGTTTGAGTAGGATAGGCGTTAGCTCTTCTCGAAATTTTTGGTAGAATTCAGCTGTGAAGCCGTCTGGACCTGGGCTTTTGTTTGCTGGAAGATTTCTGATTACAGTTTCAATTTCCGTGCTTGTGATGAGTCTGTTAAGATTTTCTATTTCTTCCTGGTTCAGTTTTGGAATATTGTACTTTTCTAAGAGTTTGTCCATTTCTTCCACATTGCCCATTTTATTGGCATATAATTGCTGATAGTATTCTCTTATGATCCTTTGTATTTCTGTGTTGTCTGTTGTGATCTCTCCATTTTCATTTCTAATTTTATGGATTTGATTTTTCTTCCTTTGTTTCTTGATGAGTCTGGCTAATGGTTTGTCCATTTTATTCATCCTTTCAAAGAACCAGCTTTTGGCTTTGTTGATTTTTGCTATGGTCTCTTTTGTTTCTTTTGCATTTATTTCTGCCCTAATTTTTAAGATTTCTTTCCTTCTACTAACTCTGGGGTTCTCCAATTCTTCCTTTTCTAGTTGCTTTAGGTGTAGAGTTAGGTTATTTATTTGACATTTTTCTTGTTTCTTGAGGTATGCCTGTAGTGCTATGAACTTTCCTCTTAGCACTGCTTTTATAGTGTCCCGCAGGTTTTGGGTTGTTGTGTTTTCATTTTCATTCGTTTCTATGCATATTTTGATTTCTTTTTTGATTTCTTCTGTGATTTGTTGGTTATTCAGAAGTGTGTTGTTCAACCTCCATATGTTGGAATTTTTAATAGTTTTTCTTCTGTAATTGAGATCTAATCTTAATGCATTACGATCAGAAAAGATCATTGGAATGATTTCGATTTTTTTAAATTTATCAAGGTTAGATTTATGGCCCAGGATGTGATCTATCCTGAAGAAAGTTCCATGAGCACTTGAGAAAAAGGTGAAATTCATTGTTTTGGGGTCAAATGTCCTATAGATATCAATTAGGTCTAACTGGTCTAATGTATCATTTAAAGTTTGTGTTTCTTTGTTAATTTTCTGTTTAGTTGATCTGTCCATAGGTGTGAGTGGGGTATTAAAGTCTCCCACTGTTATTGTGTTATTGTTAATTTCCCCTTTCATACTTGTTAGCATTTGTCTTACATATTGCAGTGCTCCTATATTCGATGCATATATATTTATAATTGTTATATCTTCTTCTTGGATTGATCCTTTGATCATTATGTAGTGGCCTTCTTTATCTCTTTTCACAGCCTTTGTTTTAAAGTCTATTTTATCAGATATGAGTATTGCCACTCCTGCTTTCTTTTGGTCTCTATTTGCGTGGTATATCTTTTTCCAGCCCTTCACTTTCAGTCTGTATGTGTCCCTTGTTTTGAGGTGGGTCTCTTGTAAGCAGCATATAGAGGGGTCTTGTTTTTGTATCCATTCGGCCAATCTTTGTCTTTTGGTTGGGGCATTCAACCCATTTACGTTTAAAGTAATTATTGGTAAGTATGATCCCATTACCATTTACTTTATTGTTTTGGGTTCGGGTTTATACACCCTTTTTGTGTTTCCAGTCTAGAGAATATCTTTTAGAATTTGTTGGAGAGCTGGTTTGGTGGTGCTGAATTCTCTCAGCTTTTGCTTGTCTGTAAAGCTTTTGATTTCTCCTTCGTATTTGAATGAGATCCTTGCTGGGTACAGTAATCTGGGCTGTAAGTTATTTTCTTTCATCACTATAACTATGTCTTGCCATTCCCTCCTGGCCTGAAGAGTTTCTATTGAAAGATCAGCTGTTATCCTTGTGGGAATCCCCTTGTGTGTCATTTGTTGTTTTTCCCTTGCTGCTACCTTTTTTCTAACTAAAAAAAAAAAAAAAAAAAAAAAAAAATCATCATTATTAAAACTAAAATTATTTCTAACTTACATGCCAGTTCTAACTTGAAGCCATCCCTAGTGTCTCCAGTTAGGACCATGTCATAAATTTTTGGCATCTATTGAAATACATTTGCATTTCTTTTATAAAGTTTAACATATTGTCTAAAATTGTATTTTCTCTCATGCCTCTCAACTCCAGTGAATTGCAATCCTCTTGAAAAAGTGAATCTTAAATGTAGCTTTATTTCTTAAAGAGTTTAAGAACATTAACTTGGCACAGTTAGAGATTAATAAACATATGACACTATTACCAATCATGTGATACTTATTTTCTCACGAGATTTACTTTCTATTAAAAAGTCAGAATAATGGATCAGTGTTAAAGGCCCGCATCACGAAATATTGTGGAGAATAAGAGAACCATGAAGAATGATATTTATACAGTATATTTATGGTTTGGGGATAATGGGAACTATACAGGTGTCAGAATAAGGAGGATTGTGTAGAAAGGATAACCATTTGCATTTAAAGTTAATCCATATTGTGTTTAGAAGATTTCTACAAAAATGCTGAGATGGGTGCTTTGCAAAATATTAGTTTCAGTGCTTGTTAAATGATGCCACATGAAGAAGAAGAAGGAAAAGGCAACCCACTCCAGTATTCTTACCTCTAGAATCCCAAGGAGAGAGGAGCCTGCCTGTCCATGGGGTCACAGAGAGTGAGATACAACCGAGCACAGCATATACACATGAAGGATTTGGCACTGGTAGCCATCTAGTGACTCAATAATGAACAGTAGAGTGTGGAAGAACTTTGAGGATGCTCTAATTATTGCAATCCTCCGTTTGCTTTACTTAGAGATTCTAATATTTCCAAAGACTAAGCCAAATATTTTGGATTTAAGTAAACACAGCTTTAGCTTTATTATTTACTTTTGTTTCCCCTCTACCAGTTTATTGTGTTTCTTTTCCCTTTTACAACTTCCTCTTCTGCTTCAGACTTGATCCATTCTACTTCTAGTATTTTGTCTACGTCTGTTCAGTCTCCATATTCAGTTCAGTTCAGTTCAGTCGCTCAGTCGTGTCTGACTCTTTGCGACCCTATGAATCGCAGCACGCCAGGCCTCCCTGTTCATCATCATCTCCCGGAGTTCACTCAGACTCACGTCCATCAAGTCCGTGATGCCAACCAGCCATCTCATCCTCTGACGTCCCCTTCTCCTCCTGCCACCAATCCTTCGCAGCATCAGAGTTTTTTCCAATGAGTCAACTCTTCACATGAGGTGGCCAAAGTACTGGGGTTTCAGCTTTAGCATCATTCCTTCCAAAGAAATCCCAGGGCTGATCTCTTTCAAAATGGACTGGTTGGATCTTCTTGCAGTCCAAGGGACTCTCAAGAGTCTTCTCCAACACCACAGTCCAAAAGCATCAATTCTTCAGCGCTCAGCCTTCTTCACAGTCCAAATCTCACATCCATACATGACCACAGGAAAAAACATAGCCTTGACTAGACGGACCTTAGTCGTCAAAGTAATGTCTCTGCTTTTGAATATGCTCTCTAGGTTGGTCATAACTTTTCTTCCAAGGAGTAAGTGTCTTTTAATTTCATGGCTGCAGTCACCATCTGCAGTGATTTTGGAGCCCCCCCCCAAAAAAAAAATCTGACACTGCTTCCACTGTTTCCCCATCTATTTCCCATGAAGTGATGGGTCCAGATGCCATGATCTTTGTTTTCTGAATGTTGAGCTTTAAGCCAATTTTTTCACTCTCCACTTTCACTTTCATCAAGAAGTTTTTAGTTCCTCTTCACTTTCTGCCATAAGGGTGGTGTCATCTGCATATCTGAGGTTATTGATATTTCTCCCAGCAATCTTTATTCCAGCTTGTGTTTCTTCCAGTCCAGCGTTTCTCATGATGTACTCTGTATAGAAGTTAAATAAGCAGGGTGACAATATACAGCCTTGACGTACTCCTTTTCCTATTTGGAACCAGTCTGTTGTTCCATGTCCAGTTCTAACTGTTGCTTCCTGACCTGCATACAGATTTCTCAAGAGGCAGGTCAGGTGGTCTGGTATTACCACCTCTTTCAGAATGTTCCACAGCTTATTGTGATCCACACAGTCAAAGGCTTTGGCATAGTCAATAAAGCAGAAATAGATGTTTTTCTGGAACTCTCTTGCTTTTTCGAAGATCCAGTGGATGTTGGCAATTTGATTTCTGGTTCCTCTGCTTTTTCTAAAACCAGCTTGAACATCAGGAAGTTCATGGTTCACGTAGTGCTGAAGCCTGGCTTGGAGAATTTTGAGCATTACTTCACTAGCATGTGAGATGAGTGCAATTGTGTGGTAGTTTGAGCATTCTTTGGCATTGCCTTTCTTTGGGATTGGAGTGAAAACTGACTTTTTCCAGTCCTGTGGCCACTGCTGAGTTTTCCAAATTTGCTGGCATATTGAGTGCAGCACTTTCACAGCACCATCTTTCAGGATTTGAGACAGCTCAACTGGAATTCCATCACCTCCACTAGCTTTGTTCATAGTGATGCTTTCTAAGGCCCACTTGACTTCACATTCCAAGATGTCTGGTTCTAGATGAGTGATCACATCATCATGACTATCTGGGTCGTGAAGATTTTTTTTGTACAGTTCTTCCATGTATTCTTGCCACCTCTTCTTAACATCTTCTGCTTCTGTTAGGTCCATACCATTTCTGTCCTGTATCGAGTCCATCTTTGCATGAAATGTTGCCTTGGTATCTCTAATTTTCTTGAAGAGATCTCTAGTCTTTCCCAATCTGTTTTCCTTTCTGGCCTAGTTGATATCTTTTGTATGTTCTCTGTAATTTCTCTCTTTGGGTTTCCATTGCCTTTCATATTCCCACTATGCCTTCCAAATTTTACTTAACTACATACTGAATGCTAACATACACCTCAAATTTAGCTAAGTGGTAAAGAAATGGGAATGAAAAATGAAGGGCATATTCTCTTTACAAAATAGCTACAATCTTAAAGACATTCACTTAATAAAGTTCAAGTAAAGAGTCTGGGGAAAGGGAAGAAAAAGTCAGAGAAAAGATGAATTAATCTAGAGAATCAGAGAAAGAAAAGCTTCTGAGAAAGAGAAGTAGCATAATAATTTCATTGCATAATTTTACTATCCTGACTTAGGGATAAAATAAGATGCAGAAAATGCTAAAGATTAAAGTGAAAATATAATATATTCAAGTTAATCATATATATCACTTGCCATGCTAACTCACATAGAAAAGTTTGAGAAAAAATATTTTAAAAATATTTTAAAGATTTTTCTAGATAAGTAAGATAGATCATTTGCATTAGTGGCTCAATTAAGTGTTTTCTGAGTCCATCTCTTTCTGCTATAACTTTTGTAGATTTCCTCTATTCTGAATCCAGGTGTGGCCATGAGACTGCCAATTAATTAATGTGATGATGCCGGCAGAGCCTTGAAAAAGTGCTATAGGGATTCTGTTTATATTCTTAGACTTTTGCTACTACCATGAGATTAAGTCCGAATTAGCTTGTTGGAGTCCGAAAGCCCATGAAGAAGATACTTTGGTGATGCTAGTAGAAGTTCTCCCAAAACAGATAGCTAACCTCAGATGCATGAGGAAATCCAACAAAGATCGATCAAGAATGAGCCAGATTAGTAGACCCACTAAGCCAAATTTTAATTTGTGAACAATGAGAAGAATATATAGTTTCAGCCACTAAATATCAGGGTAGTTTGTTAGATAGCATTGCTAATGCAGTGATCTAAAAAAAATAAAAATAAAAATACAGCAATGAATACATGAATGCCATACTGAAGAAGATCTGGTAGTATTGTTTGACCAAAGGATCATTTTTAGTGTTCAGTGTTGCTTAATGAGTTTGAAAGGTTTTTGCTGAACAAAAAGATGCAGGGATTCTTGGCCTCCAGAGAAGAATAATTCAATCTGGGACCAGAGACGAGGCTTGATCACTCAGAGCTTTTGTGTAATAAAGTTTTATTAAAGTATAAAGGCGATAGAGAACACTTCTGACATAGGCATCAGAAGGGGACAGAAAGAGTTACTCCTCTGCTAGTCTTCAGTTGGATGTTATATAGTCACTAGCAGTCTGTTCATGAAAGAAAGGAATGTCTTAAAAGTCAGAATGGCACTAGGCCCCTCAACCATAAGGTGCATTTTGGGATAATCTTGGCACCAGATAATTAATCCCAGGCGTAAAAGGATTGACTTGAATCTTGTAGAAGGGCAGATTACCATACAAATAGTTTCATTTACATAGATTAGGGGAACAATATGTGAGTATAACATTCTGGTTTGTCAAGTAGATTCTGAGCGATTAGGCGGAACTGACTTGAAGACAGTGTCCGGGTAAATGCATAGTACTTTAACATAGCTTAAGACAAACATTTCTGTATGAAAACTGTGTTGGTTAACTCAAGGTTTCAGAATAGTTAACTTCGGGTGAAACCAGGTGTCATTATGGCAACACAGTATTTTAAGAGAAACCTCCTTTTAAATTTGTATAGAAAAGGAAAAAAAAAATATTGCTAGTTTGTTTTCTCCTGCCGCTTAAGAGAGATAAAAATGTCTGACACTTGCACCTTATTTCCTCCTTTTGGAGACCCCTGGCCTTCCTGCCTCTTACCCTCTCAAGTTCTACAAAGGACATTAACTTTAGCTTTCATCTGGAATGTAGAGTATGAATTTTTCTTCAATTCATATGTTAAACATGGCGTTAGGCCCCCCCTTCATGGGAGCTCAGAAGGGAATTTTTAATTCATTTTCTATGTCTCTAGTAATAGTCTGAGGTTAGGATTGTAATTTGTATGTGTCTTGAAAAAAAAGGTGTGTGTATAAAATGTTAATCACAATGTATCAGTTACTTTATTTCATGACTAATGACTATTTTAGACTATTCAAAATCGAAACTAAAAGGACTAACTTAGAATGTGAGCACTAGAAGTCTTTAAGCATCTCACTTATCTTACCTGGAACTGAGTCCAGACCTGGACAAGTCACACCATTTGGTTATGAGTGAATTTAGTGTTTCAAGTAGTTTTTATCTTGGCTGCAGAAGATTTGATCCAGTTTAGCAGTATGCGTTGTTCTCAGTGGTAATTGGATTCCTACATGAGATTTTCTGCAATGCAGGAGACCTGGGTTCGATCCCCGGGTTGGGAAGTTTCCCTGGAGGAGGAGGTGGCAACCCACTCCAGTATTCTTTCCTGGAGAATCCCCATGGGCAGAAGAGCCTGGCGGGCTACAGCCCATGGGGCTGCAGTTGGACACGACTGAGAGACTAAGCACAGCACACAGAACATGAGATTTGCCTACACTGTAATTTGAACCAGTCTCAGAGTGGCTATGGTGATGGATTTCACTTAGAGGCAGCAGAGCTTCTCTTGAACCAGAAAGTTCTAGAGAAGCAATTTCAGTGATGTGCTAGTAAAGGAAGCAGACCCAAGGGAACTTTGACCCGCTACACAGGTATTCCAACATGTGTCACAAAGCAAATACTGCAGACCTGCTACCTAACCATCTCCAGTTAGAGAAATTTTCCTTTCAATTTAGAAAGCACGACTAAGTGATGTTTTCTTTAAGAGTGTTTCTTACTGTCAGTACACACACACTGTCGATTATGCTCTCTTTCTCCCTCTCTCTTGCCTGCTTTTCATACAATGTTCCTTTCTTGGGGTAAGATAAAGAAAGAAGGAAACTTAGATTTCAGTAAACAGACTTCAGTGATATCCTGAGGCCATCATATGGCAGATGTCTCCACTCTAACATTTAGCCTGTTTTAATTAATAACATTACATTCATATGCACATTGAGTTAAATGGATTCAATTTGCATTCCCTTTTACAGAGTGACTGGAAGTCTCCCCATCTTGGGAGACCTAAAGTAGATAAATATTTTTGTACTCTCTCATAGTAAAGATGACCCTGGAGATGTACAATCATCTTGGTGTACTCCATGTGATTCATATGAAATACACCCTTTCTGAAGTTTGAGTTCTTAGCAAGATAGCACTTCCTGTTTTTGAGGAAAAAAAATGGCATAAAAAGTCATCTAAAAAGACACATAAGGCCCTTGGACCTCAAATAGCTCTTACAAAACAACATTTTAATGAATTAAGTGTAAATGAATCAGAAACATGTGGGTTGAATTTCCCTTGAAATACCCATGGGTTTAAAAAATTAAAAAAAAAAAATTGTTTGGCAGTCTTGTGTGCATTTTACTGAGCTCAAGCCTTTTGAAAAAGAAGAAAAAGAAAAAGAAAGGAGACTTTATTTGGTTGACTGAATTAAAAAAGCACTGCTGTGGTATTTATTTTTTTTAATATTCTACAAAAATTAGTTTGAAAATATAATTATGTTGCTTCTTGGGTGCCAGATTCATTTATGTTTGACCATTTTTAAAAATATGCTAACATTTTGATTAAGCAGAACCCTCGAGTCATGGCTGTCTTTTTTTCAAGGGCAAAAGTTGTAGTCAAAGGAATAAGTAGAAACCATAGTTCAAATAAAGTTCATTAAAGCTGAGATAAAGAAAATATGATGATTGTTCAGTTCACTAATCAAGAAGGTCCTAAATCAGAAGTAGTAGTGAATCTGGTTAGCTAACCAATGAACCAAGGGCTAGAAAAACAGAGCCACTCAAAGACCAGAGTTCCGAAGATAAGGAAAGCTGACACACGTGGAAAAATCTGTGAGCTGAGAGGAAGAGCTGCAATATAAGGAAATGGCTGAAAGAAAAAAAACCGAAAATCCCAACGACTGAAAAGTCTTGAATAGCAACTAGAAATAGTCAAAGAACAGCAGGAACATAGGAATTAGAAAACGTCTAGAGACAGGAAAAGCCAGGCAAATAAGAACACTCAAAGTAACTCTGTGAGTACAAATTTTTATAAGAGGTCAAATGTGAGCTATTGGGCTTCTCAATCTACAAATAGCAGGAGCCCTGTTACTACATTTTACCTGTAAACTGCTAATGGAAGGGAGTCTTAAAATACATACAAATGTACTCAAGATTATTTATTGCTTGAAATATTTTCATGACTACATTTACATTTGGATATATTATACACAGCTTCTCTGATGGCTCAGCAGTAAAGAAACTGCCTGCAATGCAGGAGACACAGTTTCAATTCCTGGGTCAGGAAGATCCCCTGGAGGAGGAAATGATGACCCACTCCGTATTTTGGCCTGAAAAATCCCATGGACAGAGGATTCCGTGGGCTACTCTTTAAAGGGTCACAAAGAGTTGGACACACATATTATACTTAGGATCTTGGTGGAGTAAAAATAAATTCTAATTGAGTGAGCCCAGGAGACCTAGATTCTCAATAGAGTAAAATCTGTAAATTTGAAGATTTCTTTAAGTCTGTAATTTGAGGGAAGATGCCACATAATAAAGAAAAGGTTGATGGGGTCACCACGCCTCCCATTTAGGTTACAGAGAAACTTAAGTTCTCTTCGTAGGAACTTTAGGTCAATAGAGCTAAACATTTAAGATTTTTCAGAAACACACTTTCACAAACTCTTATGTTAATAAATAGCTTTCTTTAGTGAAACAGAATTTGTCTGGTGAAAATTATTAGAAACTTGACGTTTCTTCCTGGGAAATGCTACTAATTGATAAATCTTGTTTATATATTAAATATTACCTATTTAGGTACCTATGCATCAAGACATTGCTCAGATTATATAGAAAAAAATATTTGAGAAAGTTAAGCTTATTTAACAAAAGTTGCAAAAGCATAGACTTAGTTAAAAGGTAAAGGTGAAAATCTTAGCAAAATCTGTGCAAGAATATTGTGCCTGACACTAGCAATAACATTTCCTCCCAAAGCAATTCTAAAAGAGTTGGCAAAGTAATGAATATGATGATAATGATGATGATAATACAATAATTGTTATTATTATATTATTTTAAGAAAAAAAAGAAAAAGAAAGAGAATGAGAAGAATCACAAGAAGAGGAGGAAGAAGAAAGGAGTTAATCTGGGGAATAGCAAGCCATATTTTGTATTCTCACTACTGAAAATAAAAAAAAAAAGCAGAAAAAAGACGACATTCATACAGAAAATGGATTCACATACAATACAAACTCATAGATAACTTGAGTGTTCAGAACAGTTAATATTAAAAATGGCATGACAAGTGGAACATGTATCTAGTCATTGAGTAATAATTAATAGTCTCAAATACAGGTTTTGCATTCTGCCCAGAAAAGCAGGCATTTTCTTTCTTTTACATTTCTGTTAAAGAGGTAAAAAAGAAAAAAAAACAAGGTCATTTCAAGACTCTACCAGGTTCTCTGAGAAGAGTACAGCTCAAGCTCACCTACGTGAGTGGAGTGATTTGGACATCAACTGGTGATTTGATTTTACTTTGCTATAATCACTGTCTTCAGGCATATTTTGTCAATCTTTGTTTCTCTTCCTTTAGAGGTATTTGAGCAAGTTCTAAAACATTATTAAAACATATACCTTTTTAAAGTTTAATCTAAAATTCAGGGTGGAAAATCAACTTTTCCTAAAGAAGCCTGGATCTGAGCTGAAGCCTCAGGGTTTGCAGGAAGCTGGAGTTGAGAGAGGCTAGTGTTGGCTCTGAGCTCTCTCTTCCTTGTTCTGTTCAGTGCACTGGAGTGGGGAGAAATGTGAGCCAAAGGGATGTGTCTGTTTTCTTGACTGTCTGTTCTTATAGTGCTCATTCTTCTTATTGTCACTGGTTTTTCCTCTAATATTGATTGGCCCTGATGCACTCTGGGTCACTGTAAGGTAGCAGATTTCACAGGATGATGAATCCTGCTGGTGATTAAAGCTTACCCACCTAAAAGCTCTGGTAGAAGGTTGCTGTTGTTGTTTAGTCACTAAGTCATGTGCAATTCTTTGTGACCCCAGGGCCTGTAACCTGCCAGGCTCCTCTGTCCATGGCATTTCTCAGGTAAGAATACTGGAAAGGGTTGCTAGTTCCTTCTCCAGGGGATCTCCCTAACCCAGGGACTGAACCGACATCTCCAAGCATTGGCAAGTGGATTCTTTACCACTGAGCCATCTTGTAGAAGGTACATATGTATTGCCAAAACTATGACATCAGCACCTTATATAAGAGGGATTGCATCCATAGGATCATTACTTTGCTATAAATTTGATATATGCCTCTTTTGTTTAAGAATACGTTCATGAGAAGATATTGAACAGTTTCTGCCTCTCTTTGCTTATATCTATCATACTAATATTTTTATCAGTTTTTAGAATGTCAGGATAATTTTCTAAATAATATAAAGAGACTTGCACCTCGGAATCAGACCAAGAAGCTATTTTACAAAATGTTCTCATGATTCTCTGAATTCTATTTAATGTATAACTTAAATTATAACAAATGAATCTGTATATTATTGCAAGAGTTTAGACAAGATTATCAGCGAATACATGTGCATTGCATGCACAGGATTGCATATAGGAGTCTGTGTGCAAGTGTGTGTCTATGTGTCCACATGTGTGCTTGTGGTGGAGATGTGATAAGGGAAAGAAAAGTAGACAATCAAGTCCAAAGGAAATTATTCCGTGTAGTCATTCCATGTTAGCACACCTTTCATTTTCTATACCCAAACTCTCCTTCTGACAAATTGCTAAATCCATCTAATATATTGGGAAGTGAATCAAATCAGCTATTGTATGCAAATTCCTGATGTTTTTTCATCTGCCATTAGAGACAATTTAACTGTAAAGTGTATCTCATCTTACTCCTAGGGTTGTCTGAGAACTTGATCCTTGAGAACACCTGTTATTAACATGGCTTAGCTCTCTGTGTTGCTTTTCCCCATTTTGGACACTGTTTCATCCAGCTGTCGATAATTAGAAAAACAAAGCAGATCCCTCCCATAGATGCTGGACTCTGCAGAGAGCCAAGGGAATGGAAAGCCAAAGAACACCATAAGCCTTTTCGTTTTAAACCAGGAAACTACGCTATATTCTCCTGGACTGCGAAACCACAGGAATGGATTAGTATCACTAACCACAAAAGACATTTGTGTATAGATGGGGGAGGGCAAGGCATGAGAAGAATATTAATCTATGATTATGACCTAATATCTTCTGAAAAAAATTTAAAAGCCACATGTATTTGAATCATTGCATTATAAATGTATCAGCCATATAAAATGAATCATATGGCTAAGTACCAAGAGCTGAGTTCTTTTCCAGAATTTTCTATTTTTAGCTCAGTAGATTCTTCAATTATTAAACTAAAATGGATATTCTCTAAACAGAGCACATTGAAATTAAGAATTGGAAAGCAAAGAAAAACTCTGGCGCCAGAAAATTTCTTCCAATTAATCATTAACTTATCTTTGAATACAGCACATAGACATATATGTACATGTAATACATTCATCATATAAGTACATATGTGTACTATATGTATATGTGACACCATGATGATTAAGAAAAGCATTAATATTTATATTATTGTTTACATACTTAAACACTGAACTATAGAACCACAATAAAGATATTTTATGCACTCTAGATATTCCAAAAGATATAAATCGTTGCACAAATTTAATATGTTTGTAATATTTCCCATGTTTCCTGAAACAAGGATTTCTTGAGCATCTGAAACATATAAAGCATTTTGCTAGGTACTACGAATACTGGGGAAAAAAAAAAAGCCTCAACATTATAGATAATAGCACATTCACTAAAATTTCTCAGTAGTCTAGGATTTAAGATTTTACTCCCAGGTACATTTCAGATTTCATTGTTCTTCCACCTGTATAAACCTCTTTAATTACTACTGTTTAAAGTTCCCAAAATGAACCCTAAATTTTCAGAGAAAGGTATTTTTGTTGTTCTTCACTCACTCAGTCATGTCCAACTCTTTGCAACCCCATGGATTGCAAGAATGCCAGGCTTCCCTGTCCTTCACCATCTCCCGGAGTTTGCTCAAACTCTTGTCCATTGAGTCAGTGATGCCATCCAACCATCTCATCCTCTGTTGTCCCTTTTCCTCCTGCCTTCAATCTTTCTCACCATCAGGGTCTTTTCCAATGAGTCAGCTCTTCATATCGGGTGACTAAATTATTGGAGCCTCAGCATCAGTCCCTCCAAAGAAAGGTATCCTTGTATATAATTCCTGCTTGTATCTTTCATTGCGAAAGTCTGACCAATCTTCAGATACAGTAAAATCAGTTGGGATATTACTGCAGTAAGCTAGGACAGTGCAATAAGGGTTTGAGTTACGGTACTGAAATTGAGATAAAAATGAAGGGATAGATTCCAGAGATGCTAGTATATATTTAAGTAGGATACAAAGATTGATTTTTTGTGAAATGAAGGGAAGTAGGTGTTTGTGATGACTAAGTTTTCAAATCTGGGTGACTGGGAGAATAATAATACCAGAAACGCAAACAGAGTAATAAAATATAGGAGTTGGCTTGTGGGGAAAAAAATATCTTTGGTTTTATTTTTAATTTACGATGCCTATGAGACATTCTGGAATTATCATGGAAGTACATAAAAACCTAAAATGAGAATATGAGGTATCCCTAAGCTTGTAGGGGCATCTAGCTGGAAAGCAATTGTTAAACTCACAATTTGAGGTCCACAGGAAGAAAACTAGCTGAGGAAAAGCATATTATACTTAGACAAGCCTTTTTAGAGGAAAAAAAAAAAAAAACAGAATGAAGAGCTAGCTACCAACTAAACAAACAAACAAAAAGCAACTTTCTCACATCAGAGAGATGAGGAAAAGAGAGAATCAAAGCCAGGGGAGGTCAGTAATATTAAATGTTGCAGATATCTACAAATAAAGACTAATGAAAGACTTAGTGGGCATTAGTCAGTTTTAAGAAATAAAGACAGTAAAGGAGAAGATGAAAAATTTGTCATAGTTCTTGGAATTGAGTATAAAAAAAGTAAACATATGGGAATCAGTACTCTATTCCTTGGGAACTTGAAGGTGAAAGAAAGATCAACAGAGAGTATGATGGCTTGAAGGTGTCTAAATGAGGTAGAAAAAACAATCCCTACAATATGAAGTAGAAGTTAAAAGTGTTAGTTGCACAATCACACCTGACTCTTTGAGACCGCTGTGTACTGTAGCTGTACCTTATCCCCCCAATAGTATCCCCTCCCCCAACCCTCACCACACACACACACACACACACACACACACACACACACACACACACACACCATGCTCCTCTGTCCATGGGATTCTACAGGCAAGAATACTGTAGTGGGTTGCCATGCCCCCCTCCAAGGGATATTTCTGACCCAGGGATCAAACTCACCTGCATTGCAGGTGAATTCTTTGCTGTCTGAGCCACCAGGGAAGTCCATTTCTAAAATCATTTTAGTGAATATTCAGATAGCAAGAGCTCATATTCCATTCATTCATTGGGGGGAAAAAAATAACAATGTATTCTAGCCCATACAAAATCTCAACAGGTGTCTCCAAATATTGTGAAGACATATTTCAATAAAAATGAGAATCTAGAAGATATATCTGCAAAATATAAAGTATTTAAGAGCCAATGAATTAATAACAGTATGTAACATACTAAGTGTATAATGTAACTTAGCATGTAATATACTATAAAGAAAGCTGAGCACAGAAGAACTGATGCTTTTGAACTGTGGTGTTGGAGAAGACTCTTGAGAGTCCCTTGCACTTCAAGGAGATCCAACCAGTCAATTCTAAAGGAAATCAGTCCTGACTATTCATTGGAAGCACTGATGCTGAAGGTGAAACTCCATTCACAGCTGATGCGAATAACTGACTCATTGGAAAAGACCCTGATGTTGAGAAAGATTGAAGGCAGAAGGGAAAGGGGATGACAGGATGACATGGTTGAATGGCATCACTTACTCTATGGACATGAGTTTGAGCAAGCTCTGGGAGTTGGTGATAGACAGGGAAGCCTGGTGTGTTGCAGTCCATGGGGTCACAAAGAGTCAGACACGACTGAGTGACTGAACTGAATTGAATGTAATGTACTTCCTGGGCTTGCCAGGTGGCTCTAGTGGTAAAGAACCTGCCTGCCAATGCAGGGGACATAAAAGATCCTGGTTCAGTCGGTGGGTTAGGAAGATCCCCTGGAGGAGGGCATGGCAACCCACTCCAGTATTCTCCCCTGGGAAATCCCATGCACAGAAGAGTCTGATAGACTACACTCCATGGGGCCTCAAAGAGTTGGAGACAACTGAAACGACTGACCACACATGTACTCGTTAATAGGTGTGTTTGAATGCGGTATATGAAATATTATAAAATACTAGATATTGATTGTGCTTTACTTCCATATTCTGAAAAATGCATGATGATATAAACAAAAATAAAGTATTATGTTAAAAATAAGTCAAGGTACATGTCAACTATCATTTTTTATATCATCAACATAGTCACCATAGAAAGAAAGATGCGTAACTCAGAATCATTGATGTTAAAGTTCTTAATAGCTAATATTTGTTGATTTCTTATTTTCTTTAGCAGTCATTGCCTTATCTTATAGGAGAAGGCAATGGCACCCCACTCCAGTACTCTTACCTGGAAAATCTCATGGGTGGAGGAGCCTGGTGGGCTGCAGTCCATAGGGTCGCTAGGAGTCAGACACTACTGGGCGAATTCACTTTCACTTTTCACTTTCATGCATTGGAGAAGGAAATGGCAACCCACTCCAGTGTTCTTGCCTGGAGAATCCCAGGGACAGGGGAGCCTGGTGGGCTGCCATCTCTGGGGTTGCACAGAGTCGGACACGACTGAAGTGACTTAGCAGCAGCAACAGCAGCCTTATCATATATTTACTTCTTATAACCACTCCACAATATAAGTAACATATTAGCCTCATTTTATAGATGAGGAAGGAAATCCCTGATGACTCAGTGGTAAAGAATCCACCTGCAGTGCAGGAGGCGCAGGGTTGATCCTTGAGTTGGGAAGATCCCTTGGAAAAGGAAACAGCAGCCCACTCCAGTATCCTTGCCTGGGAAATCCCAGGCAGAGGAGCCTGGCAGGCTATAGTCCATGAGGTCACAAGAATCAGACACTATTTAGTGGCAAAGCTACCATAGATGAGGAAACTGAGGTTCAGAGAACTGAAGTGGTGATAATGCCCCCAAATCACCTAGGTAGTACAAAATAAAACCTGATTTTGAGCTCTGGTATTTTGGTATATCTTCCCCTTCAGTTCAGTTCAGTTCAGTTGCTAAGTCGTGTCTGACTCCTTGCGACCCCATGAATTGCAGCACGCCAGGCCTCCCTGTCCATCACCAACTCCCAGAGTTCACTCAGACTCATGTCCATCGAGTCAGTGATGCCATCCAGCCATCTCATCCTCTGTAATCCCCTTCTGCTCCTGCCCCCAATCCCTCCCAGCATCAGAGTCTCTTCCAACGAGTCAACTCTTTACATGAGGTGGCCAAAGTACTGGAGTTTCAGCTTTAGCATCATTCCTTCCAAAGAACACCCAGGACTGATCTCCTTTAGAATGGACTAGTTGGATCTCTTTGCAGTCCAAGGGACTCTCAAGAGTCTTCTCCAACACCTTCCCACTACTCCTTCAGAACTCCTGACTAGAGGAAGAGAATCTGCTTCTATTTGAGCAGGCCTGTCTTTTTAAGACAGTGTTAAACATCATAACACAAGCCTGATTTTACCTAGTTAGAAAACAGACCTCTGTCACAGAGCATGCGCCTCTAAAGAATGAGTGTGGTTAGCAGGAGTGGTGGAAAATGGTATTCCCTGAGGAGTCTTCCTGCTAGTAAGCTGGCAAGCCTGGTGCCATGAGAGGGCTGTCTGTATTTTTTCTGCCCAAGATAGGAAGTGCAATAAAGTATATTTTTATAATGTAAAGGGAATAAGGAGAAAGAACTAGAAGGCAATGCATTCTGGAACATTTCTAAGGTGGTGAAGGCTGTGACGGTAACTCAGATTTTATTTTGAGCCTCTGTGTTCAGAGAAGACCTTGTAATCTGATTTGCTGTCTACTTTGGGTGTGCCAACTCCTCACAGATGCTGGAGCCAGAGTTTGGATACTGAAAAGTCAGTCACTGCTGTCTATAGTATGGACTCCCTGAGTCAAAATCAAATTTCATCCATTTCTAAAGCAAATATTGGAGCAAGATGAAAGACCCGATGCGCCTAATAAAGAGTCGGGGCATGACAATGTGACCCTAGAATCAGAGATACTATAAAGGAGGGCTTAAACAGCAGGAATAAAATAAAAAGATTACGTGTTTACAATAGTTCTTTGAGGGAGAGAAACGATCCTCCTGTTGGCATTACATGAAACTGATTCTAATCGGCATAATAGGGAACATAGATAGATGCTTTGTGAAAGAAAAATTCTATAATAGAACATTTGGAAGGAAAATTATTACTTTTTCTGTGTGACTAGAAGGTCTCATCAAAAGAAAGATCAAGTAATATGGTGTGTGGACTGTGAGTAATTGCGGTTTGATGAAAGAAAAGGAGGGGGGAAAGATCCTCTAAGGAAGAACTGTACAATCCGGCAAGTTAAATCTGCTGCAAAATTGTTTCTCATTATAAAGTACAGAAATTTAAAGAGGATACAGTTTGGTCTAGGGAAATCACACAAAATAAACATCTAAAATTTTTGAAAATTGCGTTAACCCTGCACCACAATGAAAGCAAAACACTGAGTCAGTGTGAAAACTAATCTATTTCTTATACTATTACTTTTCATCTTGAAATTTGGCAAAATATAATAACAACATATTATTGCTTCAAAGTATTCTGTGGGTTTAAAGTGTTTTTCTTTTTAAAAATAAAACATATTATGTCAAATGAGTGTTATATAAGTAATATGAGTGTGCTGTCACTTCAGTCCTGTCTGACTGTTCGTGACTCTATGGACTGTAGCCCACCAGACTCCCCTGTCCATGGGATTCTCCAGGCAAGAATATTGGAGTGAGTTGCCATGCCCTCCTCCAGGGGATCTTCCCTACCCAGGGATCAAACCTGCTTCTCTTATGTCTACTGCACTGGCAGGCACGTCTTTGCCACTAGTGCCACCTGGGACACTCTCCATAAGAAATATGAAGAGATATGGAGAGGTGGTCCTAAGATGGCAGAGGAATAGGATGGGGAGACCACTTTCTCCCTCACAAATTCATCAAAAGAACATTTCAACACTGAGTAAACATCACAAAACAACTTCTGAATGCTGGCAGAGGACATCAGGCACCCAGAAAAGTAGATCTTTGTCTTCAAAAACAGGTAGGAAAAAGATGAAAAAAGAGACAAAAGAGGCAGGGAGGGAGCTCCATTCCGGGAAGGGAGTCTTAAAAAGAGAGAAGTTTCCAAACACCAGGAAACACTCTCACAGCCGAGTCTGTGGCGAGCCTTGGAAGCACAGAGGGCAACATAACAGGGAGGAAAAATAAATAAATAATTAAAACCCACAGATTACGAGCCCAATGGTAACTCCCCCAGCGGAGAAGCAGTGCAGATGCCTGCATCTGCCACTAGCAAGTGGGTCTGGGCAGGGAGGTGCAGGCTGCAGTACTTTTTAAGAATTGGGTGGAAATGCCCCAAGTGTAACCAGAGTGAACTAACTTGGGCTAGCAAACCAGACTGTGGGATAGCTACCACACAAAAAGCTCTAACATAAGACACCGCCAGGACTGCACACAGAACAAAGGATGGAACAGAATTAGCTGTCTGCAGACCATTCCCCTCCAGTGACAGGCAGCCAGAGCCAGAAGGGCCAGAGAGGGGCAATCGCAGCCCAGGAGAGACATTAACTTCCAAACTGCAAGCAAGTTTCTTTGCTAAGACTTCTTGGAGTTCTGGACAGTCATCATCTGCCTAAGAAGGGGCGCCAGTTGTACACCCAGAAAACTGAGCAGCAGGGACGGGAAAGGCGATAAGTCGCAGCGACCACACTCGCCAAACACCTGAGCTGCTCGGACCTGGGAAGGTCACAAAACGCAGGCCCAACCGAGTCTGTACCTCTGAGGACTATGAGAGTGCCTGAGCTTGAGCGGCTGAGACTGAGGAGGTGCATGCAGCCCAGGGCCAGCCTCGGACGGTTGCCGGCAGAGCAACCTAGAGCCTGAGCAGTGTGCACCATGAGTGGGACCAGGCCCAGCGTGGCTGAGACACTACGAGCACACGCTAGTGTTATCTGTTTGCAGCATCTCTCCCTCCCCACAGTGCGACTGAACAAGTGAGCCTTAAAAAAAAAAGTGTCCACCACCGTCCCCCTTGTGTCAGGGCAGAAAACAGACACTGAAGAGACCAGCAAACAGAAGAAGCTAAAACAGAGGGAACCACCTTGGAAGTATAGATCTTGAGAAATATAAGCCAGACCAAGGAACTATCCGAAAATAAACTGACCCCACATTGCCCACAACACCAGAGAAGGTACCAGATATACCTTGACCATTTTTACGATCATTCTTTTTTCGTTGTTTTGGTTTTTTATTCTTTTATTTTTCTTCTTCTTTTTTTTAATTTTAACTTTTTTTTAATTTTTAAGTTCTCTATTTCTCCTTTAATTTTTATTTTTATAACTTACTATTACTTTTCAAAAAAAAAAAGCCCCTACTTTTAAAGCAAATGCCATATACATATATGGTGGTTATTGTTGGTTTTTAATAATTCTTATGACTTTTTTTTTTCTTTCTTCTTCCTCTTTTTTCTTTAATATTGCATTTTTGAAAATCCAACGTCTACTCTAGGTTTTAACCTTTGCTTTTTGGTATTTTTTTAATCAATTTTGTACCTTTAAAACCCAATCTTCAGTACCTGTTTTTACTTGAGAGTGAGATTACTGGCTTGACTGCTCTCTCCTCCTTTGGACTCTCCTTTTTCTCCACCAGGTTGCCTCTGTCTCCTCTCTCCCCCCTCTCTTCTCTACCCAACTCTGTGAATCTCTGTGAGTTCCAGATGGTGGAGAACACTTAGGGAAATGGTTACTGGCTGGATCTGTCTCTCCTTTTCATTTCCCTCTTTTACTCTCCTGGCCACCTCTGTCTCCTTCCTCCATCTCCTCTTCTTTGTATAACTCCATGAACATCTCTGAGCGGTCCAAACAGTGGAGTGCACATAAGGAAGTGATTACTGGCTAGCTTGCTCTCTCCTCTTCAGATCCCACCTCATCTCATTCCAGTCACCTCTCACTCCCCCCTCCCTCTTCTCTTCTCCATGTAATTCTGTGAACCTCTCTGGGTGTCCCTCAATGTGGAGAAACTTTTCATCTCTAAACTAGATGTTTTATCATCAGTGCTGTATAGATGGAGAAGTCTTGAGGCTACTATAAAAATAAAACTGAAAACCAGAAGCAGGAGGCTTAAGTCCAAATCCTGAGAACATCAGAGAACTCCTGACTCCAGGGAACATTAATTGATAGGAGCTCATGAAACGCCTCCATACCTACACTGAAACCAAGCACCACCAAAGGGCCAACAAGTTCCAGAGCAAGACATATCACAGAAATTCTACAGCAACACAGAAAGACACCCCTGAGCTGCAATATACAGGCAACTCAAAGTTACTCCAAAACCATTGACATCTCATAACTCATACTGGACACTTCATTGCACTCCAGAGAGAAGAAATCCAGCTCCAGCCACCAGAACTCCGACACAAGCTTCCCTAACCAAGAAACCTTGACAAGCCACTGATACAACCCCACCCACAGAGAGGAAACTCCATAATAAAGAGAATTCCACAAACTGCCAGAATACAGTAAGCCCACCCCAAACGCAGCAATATAACCAAGATGAAGAGACAGAGGAATACCCAGCAGGTAAAGGAACAGGAGAAATGCCCACCAAACCAAACAAAAGAGGAAGAGATAGGGAATCTACCTGAGAAAGAATTCCGAATAATGATAGTGAAAATGATCCAAAACCTTGAAATCAAAATGGAATTATAGATAAATAACCTGGAGACAAGGATTGAGAAAATGCAAGAAAGGTTTAACAAGGACCTAGAAGAAATAAAAAAGAGTCAATACATAATGAATAATGCAATAAGTGAGATAAGAAACACTCTGGAGGCAACAAATAGTAGAATAACGGAGGCCGAAGATAGGATTAGTGAAGTGGAAGGTAGAATGCTAGAAATAAATGAATCAGAGAGGAAAAAAGAAAAACAAATTAAAAGAAATGAGGACAATCTCAGAGACCTCCAGGACAATATGAAACTCTCCAACATTCAAATTATAGGAGTCCCAGAAGAAGAAGGCTAAAAGAAAGACCATGAGAAAATACTTGAGGAGATAATAGTTGAAAACTTCCCTAAAATGGGGAAGGAAATAATCACCCAAGTCCAAGAAACCCAGAGAGTCCCAAAAAGGATAAACCCAAGGCAAAACACCCCAGAACACATATTAATCAAATTAACAAAGATTAAACATAAACAGCAAATATTAAAAGCAGCAAGGGAAAAACAACAAAGAACACACAAGAGGATTCCCATAAGGATAACAGCTGATCTTTCAATAGAAACACTTCAGGCCAGGAAGGAGTGGCAAGACATACTTAAAGTGATGGAAGAAAATAACCTACAGCCCAGATTACTGTACCCAGCAAGGATCTCATTCAAATATGAAGGAGAAACCAAAAGTTTTACAGACAAGCAAAAGCTGAGAGAATTCAGCACCAAACCAGCTCTCCAGCAAATGCTAAAGGATCTTCTCTAGACAGGAAACACAAAAAGGGTGTATAAACTCGAACCCAAAACAATAAAGTAAATGGCAACGTGATCATACTTGTCAGTAATTACCTTAAATGTAAATAGGTTGAATGCCCCAACCAAAAGACAAAGACTGGCTGAATGGATACAAAAACAAGACCCCTAAATATGTTGTCTACAAGAGACCCACCTCAAAACAAGGGACACATACAGACTGAAAGTGAAGGGCTGGAAAAAGATATTCCATGCAAATAGAGACAAAAAGAAAGCAAGAGTAGCTATACTCATATCAGATAAAATAGACTTTAAAATAAGACTGTGTAAAGAGACAAAGAAGGACACTATATAATGATCAAAGGATCAATCCAAGAAGACGATATAACAATTATAAATATATATGCATCCAACATAGGAGCACCACAATATGTAAGACAAATGCTAACAAGTATGAAAGGGGAAATTAACAATAACACAATAACAGTGGGAGACTTTAATACCCCACTCACACCTATAGACAGATCAAATAAATAGAAAAGTAGCAAAGAAACACAAACTTTAAATGCTACATTAGACCAGTTAGACCTAATTGATATCTATAGGACATTTACCCTAAAACAATGAATTTCACCTTTTTCTCAAGTGCTCACGGAACCTTCTCCAGGATAGATCACATCCTGGGCCATAAATCTAGCCTTGGTAAATTCAAAACAATTGAAATCATTCCAAGCATCTTTTCTGACCATAAGGCAGTAAGATTAGTTCTCAATTACAGGAGAAAAAGTATTAAAAACTCTGACATGTGGAGGCTGAACAACATATTGCTGAATAACCAACAAATCACAGAAGAAATCAAAAAAGAAATCAAAATATGCATAGAAACGAATGAAAATGAAAACACAACAACCCAAAACCTGTGGGACACTGTAAAAGCAGTGCTAAGGGGAAAGTTCATAGCAATACAGGCATACCTCAAGAAACAAGAAAAAAGTCAAATAAATAACCTAACTCTACACCTAAAACAACTAGAAAAGGAAGAAATGGAGAACCTCAGGGTTAGTGGAAGGAAAGAAATCTTAAGAATTAGGGCAGAAATAAATGCAAAAGAAACAAAAGAGACCATAGTAAAAATCAACAAAGCCAAAAGCTGGTTCTTTGAAAGGATGAATAAAATGGACAAACCATTAGCCAGACTCATCAAGAAACAAAGGAAGAAAAATCAAATCCATAAAATTAGAAATGAAAATGGAGAGATCACAACAGACAACACAGAAATACAAAGGATCATAAGAGAATACTATCAGCAATCATATGCCAATAAAATGGACAACTTGGAAGAAATGGACAAATTCTTAGAAAAGTACAACTTTCCAAAACTGAATCAGGAAGAAATAGAAAATCTTAACAGACCCATCACAAGCACATAAATTGAAACTGTAATCAGAAATCTTCCAGCAAACAAAAGCCCAGGTCCAGACGACTTCACAGCTGAATTCTACCAAAAATTTAGAGAAGAGCTAACACCTATCTTAATCAAACCCTTCTAGAAAATTGCAGAGGAAGGTAAACTTCCAAACTCATTCTATGAGGCCACCATCACCCTAACACCAAAACCTGACAAAAATGCCACAATAAAAGAAAACTACAGGCCAATATCACTGATGAACATAGATGCAAAAATCCTCAATAAAATTCTAGCAATCAGAATCCAACAACACATTAAAAAGATTATACACCATGACCAAGTGGGCTTTATCCCAGGGATGCAAGGATTACTCAACATCTGCAAATCAATCAATGTAATTCACCACATTAACAAATTGAAAAATAAAAGCCAGATGGTTATCTCAATAGATGCAGAGAAAGCCTTTGACAAAATTCAACATCCATTTATGATAAAAACTCTTCAGAAAGCAGGAATAGAAGGAACATACCTCAACATAATAAAAGCTATATATGACAGACCCACAGCAAACATTATCCTCAGTGGTGAAAAATTGAAAGCATTTCCCCTAAAGTCAGGAATAAGACAAGGGTGCCCACTTTCACCACTACTACTCAACATAGTTCTGGAAGTTTTGGCCACAGCAATCAGAGCAGAAAAAGAAATAAAAGGATCCAAATGGAAAAGAAGAAGTAAAACTCTCACTGTTTGCAGATGACATGATCCTCTACATAGAAAACCCTCAAGATTCCACCAGAAAATTACTAGAGCTAAGCAATGAATATAGTAAAGTTGTGGGATATAAAATCAACACACAGAAATCCCTTGCATTCCTATACATTAATGATGAGAATGTAGAAAAAGAAATTAAGGAAACAATTCCATTCACCATTGCAACAAAAAAATAAAATACTTGGGAATATATTTACCTGAAGAAACTAAAAACCTATATATCAAAAACTATAAAACACTGATGAAAGAAATCAAAGAGGACACTAATAGATGGAGGAATATACCATGTTCATGGATCGGAAGAATCAATATAGTGAAAATGAGTATGCTACCCAAAGCAATCTACAGATTCAGTGCAATCCCTATCAAGCTACCAATGGTATTTTTCAGAGCTAGAACAAATAATTTCACAATTTGTATGGAAACACAAAAAACCTCGAATAGCCAAAGCAATCTTGAGAAAGAAGAATGGAACTGGAGGAATCAACCTGCCTGACTTCAGGCTCTACTACAAAGCCACAGTCATCAAGACAGTATGGTACTGGCACAAAGACATAAGTCATAAATATAGATCGGTGGAACAAAATAGAAAGTCCAGAGATAAATGCACATACTTATGGACACCTTATCTTCGACAAAGGAGGCAAGAATATACAATGGAGAAAAGACAATCTCTTTAACAAGTGGTGCTGGGAAAACTGGTCAACCACTTGTAAAAGAATGAAACTAGACCACTTTCTAACACCATACACAAAAATAAACTCAAAATGGATTAAAGATCTAAATGTAAGACCAGAAACTATAAAACTCCTAGAGGAGTACATAGGCAAAACACTCTCCGACATACATCACAGCAGGATCCTCTGTGATCCACCTCCCAGAATTCTGGAAATAAAAGCAAAAGTAAACTCATGGGATCTAACTAAAATTAAAAGCTTCTGCACAACAAAGGAAACTATCAGCAAGGTGAAAAGACAGCCTTTGGAATGGGAGAAAATTATAGCAAATGAAGCAACTGACAAACAACTAACCTCAAAAATATACAAGTAACTTATGCAGCTCAATTCCAGAAAAATAAACGACCCAATCAAAAAATGGGCCAAAGAACTAAACAGACATTTCTCCAAAGAAGACATACAGATGGCTAACAAACACATGAAAAGATGCTGAATATCACTCATTATCACAGAAATGAAAATCAAGACCACAATGAGGTACCATATCACACCAGTCAGAATGGCTGTGATCCAAAAGTCTACAAACAATAAATGCTGGAGAGGGTGTGGAGAAAAGGGAACCCTCTTACACTGTTGGTGGGAATGCAAACTAGTACAGCCACTATGGAGAACAGTGTGGAGATTCCTTAAAAAACTGCAAATAGAACTGCCTTATGGCCCAGCAATCCCACTGCTCAGTATACACACTGAGGAAACCAGAATTGAAAGAGACACGTGTACCCTAATGTTCATTGCAGCACTGTTTATAATAGCCAGGACATGGAAGCAACCTAGATGTCCATCAGCAGACGAATGGATAAGAAAGCTGTGGTACATATACACAACGGAGTATTTCTCAGCCATTAAAAAGAATACATTTGAATCAGTTCTAATGAGGTGGATGAAACTGGAGCTGCTATACAGAGTGAAGTAAGCCAGAAAGAAAAACACCAATACAGTATACTAACACATATATATGGAATTTAGAATGATGGTAATGATAACCCTGTATGCGAGACAGCAAAAGAGACACAGATGTATAGAACAGACTTCTGGACTCTGTAGGAGACGGAGAGGGTGGGATGATTTGGGAGAATGGCATTGAAACATGTATACTATCATGTAAGAAACGAATCGCTACTCTAGGTTCGATACAGGATACAAGATACAGGATGCTTGGGGCTGGTACACTGGGATGACCCAAAGAGATGATATGGGGAGGGTGGTGGCAGGGGGGTTCAGGGTTGGGAACTCATGTATACCTGTGGTGGATTCATGTCAAAGTATGGCAAAACCAATACAGTACTGTAAAGTCTAAAAAGAAAATGTTTTTTAATAAAAATAAAGAAATACAAAGAGATATAAAATAAAAATCAAAAATTTATTTTCACATGCAGATTCTAAATTTTTGAAGATGCATATCATTTTTCTCTAATATGTAAGCAACTAACTTGTTACCTACTAGTCTTGCTATGATGCAAATTTACAAAATATTGGCTATGATTGTTAACACTGCTGTATAACCTGAATCTAGCCTCCCATAATAAATTCTTACAATGATTACAAGAAAAAATAAAGGTACAATTTAAACACAAATTACCAGAAGGTAGCCTGTGAAAGAATCAACTAAGAAACATGCTGAAAAAGTGTTGATTGCAACCTCATTTTCTTATTAAACCATTTACTTAAGAATGAGAAGGGGAAAGATGCTCAGAAAGGTATTTTGTCTCTATGGCAGGACTGTCACACATTTACCTCCATAATAAGATCTTATATGCATGCTGGTAGGCATTGAGAATTTATTTTACAGTAATAGCTGCCATACAAATGGAATAAAGTAATATTGCTAAATTATTCTTATGTAAACCAATTTTATTCAATGTGCATGAAATGGAGTCAATGATTTAGAAGTAAAACTGAAAAGTTTACTTCATAAATGTGATAATACATCAAGAAATACCTTAAGCTAGCATTTTACTGATGTAATAACTGTTGATGCTGCTACTAAATTCCATAATGTGCTATAAATCAAAATAACTTTTGTTTTGGAGTCTTGCATCCTAGGAGCTCTTGGCATCTCTTCCTAATGGATTATCTGTCTCTGAAATATAACCATTAAATAAATAATGGTAAAATTTAAAAGTTCATTGGTGATACCATTACCTCCTCACTAAAATAAAATTTTAAAATGTTTGTTAAAGTAAAGGGGCATGGATTTTCATGTCAGCTCCCTTTCAGCCTATCAAAACAGTGTAAATAGTATATCTTCTGTGAAGCAATTTTACATGAAATCTTAGTATCCCTTTGTTTCTAAACATGATTATAAAATTTGCTGCATAACCATATTACTAAACAAACAACTGGCCTTTACAAGTAAGTAAAACAGAAAGCTTTGCCAATTTTTCATGCTGATAGAATTAATTTTGTTTTCTGTGATGGTTAAGTTTAAATTTTACAAAAGATGCCAAACGTAGTTCCTGGTCTTATGGGACTTAAAGTCTAATTAAGAAAAATTATGCATGTTACTCATTTTAACATTACTAAGAAAAATAATTTGTTTTAAGGGAATTAGGATGCAAGACTTTATAATATACTCATATTTTTTCATCAGCTACAATACACCAGCAAGGTAAAACTTAATTATGAAGGTAAAAATATGTTATGAGTCATATTCCTAAATTGCTTTGTGTGTATAATATATACAATGTCATAATATATTTGGATAAACGACCTTTATTTTGTTGCTACTATTTTAGTTATATTCGATTAAATAAAAGTGTAAAAGAAGACTATTTTTGCTCATTATCTGTGTCATTATAGGAGGTATTCATAACCCCCCAAAATCGCTAATAGATATATTATAAAATATATCACAGCATATGATCTTGTATTTTAGAGAATTCAAAGAACCACTGGAACATTTTCTAGTTGGAGATAACCAGAGTTTTTCTTTTGGTTGTTTGGTTGGTTTTGTTTTGAGCTGTATCCAAATAAGACAGTGTAATACAAAGTCTGCTAAAAATGTATTGAAAAGAATTTAATGGAAATTCAATAGTGGAAGTACTTAATCTTAAAAAATACAGGTATGGAGTAATTACTGTGATACTATAAACTGAATTTTCATAGCATCAAAATCATAAAATTTAAGAGCAAGAATGATAGAGTTCTGCTAAGGACTATTTTATAGTTTTCACTCAGTAAAATGTATCTGTTTAGCATTCCTTAAGTAAAGAGCAATTTGATGAATCTTAAGTGGGAGTATAACTTCACTGAAATGAAGGCCATTTCTCATGAATGTTTGAATGCCTATCAAGTAAGGCAATGCCTGGTTTCCAGAAGGGGACTTGATCTTCTGAGAACTAAGTCATAATTGTTGATACTTAGTGGAAACCAGAAAGAATGCTACATACACAAACACATATGTCCCACATAACAATATTTTAATAATTTTTCCAGGTTTCTGGGTCACAAACATGATCAAGGCAAATGCTTTCAGCGTTTCCATATCGCTATGGTCACCGTTCAATTTATCCTTACTTTCCTGTTTACCTAACTCTACTCATTCTTTAAGGCTTAGCCCAGAGGTAAGTTTATCTGTTTCATCTCCAGTATGGTAACATTGCTTAGAGATTTTCCACCACATCGTCTTATCAGGTCTCTTCTCTACCTCTGTTGTGCTTGTCCATTTTCATATCTCATCTATGCATGCTGGAACTGCTATAGTTAAGAACAAGACTATATCTGACTAATCTTTTTATCTCCAGTGCTGTGTCCTGTGCTAGTAACCTATTAGACATCCAAAGCATGATTGTTAAGTAAATAAATTAGTGAAACAGTAACAAAAAATGTAAAAAATATGATTTATAACAGGATTAGTCTATTAACTCTCTACTGAGAAGGGAGCATTATTCTTGAGGAAAATATGTGCTTGGTGGGGGGAGGAGCCACCTGATCACACCCTCACCCACACCCCCAAATTTCTAGCTTTATTTAGAACTTGAGAAATGCATTGCTTGTGTGAATCAGATATTCATAGAGGAGAAGAAAAACTGTTACCTATGACTGATTTAGACATTTATAAGAAAGATATTGGGGGAAATTGTGACTTTAAAGGGGGAAGATTTCATCTTACCAATTTTTTTCCCATAGAAATTTAGATTAAATTTATGTTTTTAATTTTAACTTGTGCAATAGCTATAAGATTCAATTTTCCTTATTTGAATATCCTTAAGAAATTCAGTATATCAAATAATCACTTAAAATGTCTTCTAATACAGTCTTTCTACTCTTCACTTTTATAATGATGATGAAAAACACAAATCCACCTTTGAATCATATTATAGTTATTTTCAAGTGAGGAGAAAATGAATTCCTCTGAAGGATCCCTTTGATCAAATTTTCTTACTAAGGAAAAGTGAGATCCATTTTCTTTATAATTTTATAATTTCTTATCAAAGGATTGAAAACATTCAAGTCTCTCAGACACATCATCATAAGCAACTTTCTGGCCATCTTGTAAAGGACAAAAACACAAGTTCAGTTCAGTTCAGTCGCTCAGTCATGTCTGACTCTTTACAACCCCATGGATCACAGTACGCCAGGCCTCCCTGTCCATCACCAACTCCCGGAGTTCACTCAGACTCATGTCCATTGAGTCAGTGATGCCATCCAGACATCTCATCCTCTGTCATCCCCTTCTCCTCCTGCCCCCAACCCCTCCCAGCATCAGAGTCTTTTCCAATGAGTCAACTCTTCACATGAGGTGGTCAAAGTACTGGAGTTTCAGCTTAAGCATCATTCCTTCCAAAGAAATCCCAGGGCTGATTTCCTTCAGAATGGACTGGTTGGATCTCCTTGCAGTGCAAGGGACTCTCAAGAGTCTTCTCCAACACCACACTTCAAAAGCATCAATTCTTTGGTGCTCAGCCTTCTTCACAGTCCAACTCTCACATCCATACATGACCACAGGAAAAACCATAGCCTTGACTAGATGGATCTTAGTTGGCAAAGTAATGTCTCTGCTTTTGAATATGCTATCTAGGTTGGTCATAACTTTTGTTCCAAGGAGTAAGCGTCTTTTAATTTCATGGCTGCAATCACCATCTGCAGTGATTTGGGAGCCCAAAAAATAAAGCCTGACACTGTTTCCACTGTTTCCCCATCTATTTCCCATGAAGTGATGGGACCAGATGCCATGATCTTCATTTTCTGACAAAAACACAAAAGTTTCCCAAATCCAGCCTTTCTCTTGCTGGCCATATCCGTTTTCATGTTCCTGCTAAACTAGAAATACAGAGGGATGAAAAGATATAATTCTGTACTTCATGCTTGAAAGAGTCATTTTCATGACTATCTATTTGAGGTTGGTATTTTCTCTCTGGGCAGTGAAACCTATGAATGAAATGCATAATGAAATATAAATATATATGCTATATATAGACATATATATATATATATATGTCACACTTCTCTTATAGTGTATTATAGATCACAGAGATCCATTTGAAAGAAAAAAGTAAGGTTAAATCAATGTACTTTGGTGATATTACTGACACTTCTCCACATGAATAGAAATCTTGATGATTAAATTACCATTGTTGTCGCTGTTCAGTCGTCCAATCATGTCAGATTCTTTGTGACCCCATGGACTGCAGTACTCCAGGCCTCCCAGTCTCTTACCACATCCCTAAATTTTCACAAGCTCATATCCACTGTGTCGATGATGCCATCCAGCCATCTTGTCCTCTGATGCCCTCTTCTCTTCTGTCCTCAGTCTTTCCCAGCATCAGGGACTTTACCAATGAGTTGGCTGTTTGCATCAGATGATCGAAATACTGGAGCTCCAGCTTCAGTCTCAGTCCTTCCAATGAGTATTCAGGGTTGAGTTCCCTTAGATTGAATGATTTGATCCTCTTGCTGTCCAAGGAAATTTAGCCAGCCATATTTTCAAGGTTGATGCATGCTGCTATATGAGCTTCCCAGGTGGCACTAGTGGTAAAGAACGTGCCTGCCAATGCATAAGATGCAAGAAGCATAGGTTCGATCCCCGGGTTGGGCAGATCCCTAAAAGAGGGCATGGCAACCCACTCCAACCTTCTTCCCTGGGAAGTCCCATGGACAGAGGAGCCTGGCATGCTACAGTCCATAGGGCCGCCCAGAGATGGAGATGACTGAAGCAATTTAGCATGCATGCACACATGCTGCTATATAGGCTAAACCACTTCAAGAGGTTCTACCTAAATCAGAGAGTTAAATCTTAGGTAGGTTGATAAGGAATCTGGGGCCCTTACGGAGGAAGGGGCCAGGGCTTTTGAGGAAGAGAAAAGGACAAACCTTTTTTTCCACATCCTTTAGTCTTAGTCACATAAGACATCATTTTCTTTAAGCCCAGAGATGATGATTACACAACAAAACAGCTCATCTTAAACTCTCTTCTAAGGATTATATGGCAACAATGTATACCAATTTGTTACTTTATGTGGGAGTGGGTCTGGTAAGAACTTTCTATTGTTAGTTCTAATCTTGTTAATTTAGATGTATGCTGTGGGAGTGGGTCTGGTAAAAGTAGATAAGGCCTTGATACGACTAGCAAGGGGGACATTCTCTGGCCCCCTTCTGATGTCTAAGTGAGAAGTTTTCTCTGTCCCTTTTTCACTTTAATAAAATTCTGCTATGTCAAAGCTCTTGAGTGATCAAGCCTGGTCCCTGGTCCCAAAGTTAAATCTTCTTCAGAGATCACAAAACCAACATTATTTACTATAAGCTGTCAAGACCCAATTCTATAAGGAAAATGGTCACATTCAAACCAAACCAGAGAAGATGTTTATTTACTCACTTGGGTGAATTTTGAGCAGACCTCGCTAGACCAAAGATATTCAGAAGCTACACTGATAGCAACTGAATTCTGGGAAGTGACATGCATCTACTCTCATGAATGCACAGACCTTCACTGTGGAGCATGCAGGATGGTCTACTTTGCCTATCATCCTGCCAAACTTCCCACTTAGATGTATAACCCCTGCATGCTGCATACTGCTCTGAAAAAAAAATCCACAATAATTTGAAAATCATATGTATTGCTAACATCTCCAGCATAATTGTGAACCTTAGCTTGGACTTTCATGACCTAGGATCAAAATACACAAAGCAAACTAAGACAACGCATACACACATGTACAAAGACACATCAACAGCACTTACAGATTGATAATATATAACAGGTAGATAATGTACTTTGGCTGTTTTATTTCAACTTATGAAGACAATAGCATAATTTAAAATATCTATACCTCTGATTTCTCTGCCATAAAAAGTTCATGTTGATAGCAATTATATCAGAAAAGCACAAATATTTTTCTTGCATCCTGCATGGTTTAGTTTGGTTTTCTTTCTCACTCAGGGACAAGGTGCTAACCATGACTGATGTATGGGCTCTTGAGGGAACATGGCAATCATGGAAACAAAGAGACAAAGGACCAGTGATGTGCTAGGAGTAACTAGAACTGGCTTACAAAGGTTAGTTGTTAAGTTTCTAAGAATTTCACAAACTGATTTTTAGACACATTATTGAAAAGTAAATCAAAGAAAATGTAAACTTAAAGTTAACTGCTATATTAAAAATGAAAGTAACAGATAATCAGACTCCTAACTACCTTTTAGTTTACTACATTTTATTCCAATCCCAAAGAAAGGAAATGCCAAAGAATGTTCAAGCTACCATATAATTGCAATCATTTCACATGCTAGCAAGGTGATGCTCAAACTTCTTCAAGCTAGGCTTTGACAGTATGTGAACTGAGAAATTCCAGCTGTACAAGCTGGATTCAGAAAAGGCAGAGGAACTAGAGCTCAAATTGCCAACATCTGTTGGATCACAGAAAAAGCAAAGGAATTCCAGAAAAAAATATCTACTTCATCTTCATTGATTACGCTGAATCCTTTGATTGTGTGGGTCACAACAAACTATGGAAAATTCTTAAAGAAATGAAAATACCAGACCATCTTACCTACCTCCTAAAAAACCTGTAGGCAGGACAAAAAGCAACAGTTAGAAGAGGACATGGAACAACAGATTGGTTTAAATTTGGGAAAGGAGTGCATCAAGCCTGTATATCGTCACTCTGCTCTTTAACTTCTTTGCAGAGTACATCATGTGAAATGCCAGGCTGGATGAAAAACAAGCTGAAAGCAAAATGGCCAGGAGAAATATCAGCAACCCCAGATATGCAGATACCACTCTAATGGCAGAAAGTGAAGAAGAATTAAAGAGTCTCTTGATGAGGGTGAAAGAGGAGAGTGAAAGTATAAGTAAGTGTTAGTTGCTCAGTTGTGTCCGACTCTTTGCAATCCCATGAACTATAGCCTGCCAGGCTCCTCTATCCATGAAATTCTCCAGGCAAGAATACTGAAGTAGGTTGTCATTTCCTTCTCTGGAAAAGTGAAAAAGCTGGCTTAAATTTCAACATTCAAAAATGTAAGATGATGGCATCCAGCTCCATCACTTCATGGCAATTAGAAGGGGGAAAAAGTGGAAACAGTGACCAACTTTATTTTCTTGGGTTCCAAAGTCACTACATGGTGACTAGAGCCGTGAAATTAAGAGACTTTCGCTAACTGGAAGAAAAGCTATGACAAACCTAGACAGTGTGTTAAAAAGCAGAGACATCACTTTGCTAGCAAAGGTCTGTATAGTCAAAGCTATAGTTTTTCCAGTAGTTATGTATGGATGTGAGAGAGGAACCATAAAGAAATCTGAGCACCAAAGAATTTATGTTTCTGAATTATGGTGCTGGAGAAGATTCTTGAGAGTCCCTTAGAGAGCAAGGATATCAAACCAGTCAATCCTAATAGAAAACAACCCTGAATATTCATTGTAAGGACTGATGCTGAAGTTGAGGCCCCAATACTTTGCTCACAGACGCGAAAGTTGACTTCTTTTTCCTGACTTCATCAGGAAAAAGACCCTGATGCTGAGAAAGATTGAGGACAGAGGAGAAGGGAGCAACATAGGAAGAGATTGTTGGATGGCATCACCAACTCAATGGACATGAGTTTGCACAAAGTCCAGGAGATGGTGTATAATTTTCATTGTTTTAAAATGTGTTATGCTTGTGCTCAGTTGTATCTTTGTGACCCTGTGGACTGCAGCCCACCAGGGTCCTCTGTCCATGGGATTTTTCAGGCAAGAATGCTGGAGTGGGTTGCTTTTTCCTTCTCCAGGGGATCATTCTGATAGATGGGTTGAACCCACACCTCCTAGTCTCCTGCACTGTAAGGGAATTCTTTACCCACTGAGCCATCTGGGAAGTCCTTATTTTAAAACACCATGTCATTACACTACAATGTAACTTCTTTGACATAATAATACAGTATCCTTTTTTAAAATTGAAAACAATTGCAAGTGTTCAGGAAAAAACAAAAATACCTCTCAGTTTTTTTTTTTCCATCAAATGACACTTCCATCTTCATAGATGAGCAATTAATAGTCTGGTATGAGGTATTTCAAATCCTGAAAGATGATGCTGTGAAAGTGCTGCACTCAATATGCCAGCAAGTTTGGAAAACTCAGCAGTGGCCACAGGACTGGAAAAGGTCCGTTTTCATTCCAATCCCTAAGAAAGGCAATGCCAAAGAATGCTCAAACTACTGCACAATTGCACTCATCTCACATGCTAGTAAAGTAATGCTCAAAATTCTCCAAGCCAGGCTTCAGCACTACGTGAACCGTGAATCCCTGATGTTCAAGCTGGTTTTAGAAAAAGCAGAGGAACCAGAGATCAAATTGCCAACATCCTCTGGATAATGGAAAAAGTAAGAGAGTTCCAGAAAAACATCTATTTCTGCTTTATTGACTATGCGAAAGCCTTTGACTGTGTGGATCACAATAAACTGTGAAAAATTCTGAAAGAGATGGGAATACCTGACCACCTGACCTGCCTCTTGAGAAATCTGTATGCAGGTCAAGAAGCAACAGTTAGAACTGGACATGGAACAACAACTGGTTCCAAACAGGAAAAGGAGTATGTCAAGGCTGTATATTGTCACCCTGCTTGTTTAACTTATATGCAGAGTACATCATGAGAAATGCTGGACTGGAAGAAACACAAGCTGGAATCAAGATTGCCAGGAGAAATATCAATAACCTCAGATATGCAGATGACACCACCCTTACGGCAGAAAGTGAAGAGGAGCTAAAAAGCCTCTTGATGAAAGTGAAAGAGGAGAGTGAAAAAGTTGGCTTAAAGCTCAACATTCAGAAAACAAAGATCATGGCATCCGGTCCCATCACTTCATGGGAAATAGATGGGGAAACAGTGGAAACAGTGTCAGACTTTATTTTTGGGGGCTCCAAAATCACTGCAGATGTTGACTGCAGCCATGAAATTAAAAGACGCTTACTCCTTGGAAGAAAAGTTATGACCAACCTAGATAGCATATTCAAAAGCAGAGACATTACTTTGCTGACTAAGGTCCATCTAGTCAAGGCTATTGTTTTTCCTGTGGTCATGTATGGATGTGAGAGTTGGACTGTGAAGAAGGCTGAGCGCCAAATAATTGATGCTTTTGAAGTGTGGTGTTGGAGAAGACTCTTGAGAGTCCCTTGGACTGCAAGGAGATCCAACCAGTCCATTCTGAAGGAGATCAGCCCTGGGATTTCTTTGAAAGGAATGATGCTAAAGCTGAAACTCCAGTACTCTGGCCACCTCATGTGAAGAGTTGACTCATTGGAAAAGACTGATGCTGAGAGGGATAGGGGGCAGGAGGAGAAGGGGATGACAAAGGATGTGATGGCTGGATGGCATCACCGATTCGATGGACATGAGTCTGAGTCAACTCCGGGAGTTGGTGATGGACAGGGAGGCCTGGAGTGCTGTGAATCATGGGGTCGCAAAGAGTCAGACACGACTGAGCGACTGAACTAACTGATGAATTTCTCCAAATTCTTTCAATATGAACATCTTTGTGAATGAGTAAATAAAAGATTTACACATTTATTGTTTTAAAACACATATTCAATATACATTTACTTTGGATCCTAATTGTTAGTGTATATTCACACCAAGTTAAAGAGAGAGAAAACAATAAAATGTATTCAAAATAAACTATTCCATTGTGAATAATTATTACCTTTCTATGCGTATGTGCCACCAAATGTTTTTAGTTTCAGCTTCACTAAAATATTCACCATAAGCTAGGTGAAATGATAAGTTTGGTGTAACTGGTAAATTGTTCTACTTTTGCTTAAGACTAACTACTTGGTACTTATCTTTGTAATAAAAATCATGCTATTAATTAGGATCTTGTTTAAGTGGGTTGTTTTATATAATTACCTTTTTCAAAGATTTCTCCTGAAGTCATTATTCAAAATTAATTTATACTGACTACATTTCTTGGCAAAAGTAGAAGGTAAAATAAGCAGCAGAAATACATGGAAAATGAGAGAAGTTTGATAACTTGACTTAACATTTAATAGATGCATCCTAAGGCTAGACTAATTAGTTCTCCTTAAATTCTGCTTGGTCTAAGTAGCTCCTGTTGGGCAGAACATTCTTGGCATGGTGATTTGGACATTCCAGATTAGTTGATGATGATAAAATCACTTTCAGTCCTGACAGATTACTTACACAATTCCATTTGTATATATTGTGCATAATACATTTAGGAAATAAAATATGTGATGAAAAGTATCCTGCAGACTAAATAAGCCAACGGTGAAGTGTCCTAACACTGAAATTGAAGGCACATTTTGTTAAATGTGCATTACTTAGCAGGAACTATAAATTTACAATGTGATGTTAAAACAACATTCATCATGTGTTAGGTTAATATTTTTAGGAGTATAGTTAATACTATCGCAAGTATTTTTCTGCAAAGTCATTAAATTCTTATTAGAATCATTAGGAAAATCATTATTAAGGTCATTTTCAAAAGTTTTACCTAATTACAAGTGTTCAACATGATCATTTTTCTTGTGTGTATGCTCAGTTGCTCAGTAATGTCTGAGTCTCGGAGAGTCATGTCCGACTCTCTTGTCTATTGTTCTCTAAACCCTGCAGTTCAGAGAGCTGTAAACAAGTTGTGGAGTTCTTGAAAAAAGCATAAGTGTTGACAAAGATATAATTTAGTCAAAAGCCACTGACTTAGCTTTACATGAGTCATAATACAATATATCCAAAAACCCTTTCGTGACTTGGGTTCCAACTAACTCTTGACAGTTACTACACAAGACATACCACAAAAAGTTGTGAAGATGTGCTTCCATATATAAAGTATTCTGATTTGTTTTCTATGTAAAAAAAAAAATAATAATTTGACAACTTCATAGTAGATAAATTGGAAAAAAAATGGTGCTCCAGCAAATATGCTCACATTCAGATGGAAAATTGAGACTTTTGCAAATACATCAGAGAATGATGTCAAATTGGATGTTATATTTGATTACATAAATTGTTGTCATTTCTGTTCTTTTTTTCTCAATTAACTGCACTAATATGAGACAATTCTGAGGGTACGTCCTGTAGTTTGGTAAAAAGAGGAAGGGATTTGGCATTAGAAGACTCAATTCTATTTTTCAGCAATAACTACAACAGCAATTAGCTAGTGTAGCTAACTGTTGAAGCTACAGTTATACCTGAACAATATTAGCTATATTTCTATGCAATGTCTGTATGTTGTAAATAATAACGAAGAAAACTTCAAAATTGCATTTGAAGATCATTCTTATCTTTTCATTCAGAAGTCTTCTGATAATGCTAATTGAGAGAAAAATTTTGGCCAAATAATTCAATATGCCACTTGAGTAAGACATTTTTATTCAGTATGATTTTAAAACATTTTCACAAATAGCAACTTATACAAAACAATAATAATGATATATATCTTTTGTAAGCCATTCTTTAAATAAAATTTATAGTACAAGTTTATGCTAATTAAAGTGAATCTTTTATGATAATGAGATCTATTTTTACTCATATGGATATGATCTTCTAGAAGCTGTGTTAATGAAAAGAGGTGAAGAGCAAATTTATTTAAAAAGTGTTATGTCATTTTTGCTACCTTTTCTTAGAGAACTGAGAATAAATCTGACACACAACATCTGGTTTATCCCTAAATTTGGAAACTGAATTTTCAGACAAATTAAAGTTCATTTCAGTCCAAGTTTTAAACCTGATTAAATTTATAGTCTCAAATACTTCAAAGTAGTTCATTAGAAGATCTTATAAACAGGGCTTTTGCATGCTAAATAAAAATACTTGTATTACATGTCTCTGCAAAAATGTTAAGTTTTTTTCAGTGTAATATAGACCACACAATATTGATCCACAGTTATTATGAACTCATCCAAATTACCTAGTTGTAATAGATCTTATACTGAGCTTCACTTGGAAGACCACCCAGAAACTCCATCTGGTCTAAATATAATCAACATCCCTTTTAGTGTATATTCCAGCTTATACTAAATATATTCATTCACAAAGAAATTCAATATGTTGCTTTTAATTTAAGTCAAAAAATGAAATCTTAATGCAGCAGTTAGAAATTTCATGCATCAGTATATCCCAATCCCTGACAAATAATATTAACAGACAGCTTTGGTCTCATTGACATAATATTAATCAATGATATTATTTTAGAGAAATAGAAGCATATGTGAATGCCACACATACAGTCTCTTTTTTCAGAATGCACTGACTTTCAGGCTGTATAGCAAGATCATTTCAGTTACTCAGTCATGTCCAAGTCTTTGCAACCCCATGAACTGCAGAATGCCAGGCTTCCCTGTCCATCACCAACTCCTGGAACTTACTCAAACTCATGTGCATACAGTCAGTGATGCCCTCCAACCATCTCATCCTCTGGCATCCCCTTCTCCTACTGCCTTCAATCTTTCACTGCATCAGGGTCTTTTCCAATGAGCCAGTTCTTCACATCAGTTCACATCAGTTCAGTCACTCAATCGTGTCTAACTCTTTGTGACCCCATGGACTGCAACACAGCAGACTTCACTGTCAATGACCAACTCCCGGAGTTTACTCAAACTCATGTCCATTGAGTCGGTGATGCCATCCAACCATCTCATCCTCTGTCGTCCCCTTCTCTTCCTGCCTTCAATCTTTCCCAGCATCAGGGTCTTTTCCAATGAGTCAGTTCTTTGCATCAGGTGGCCAAAGTATTGGAGCTTCAGCATCAGTCCTTCCAATGTATATTCAGGACTAATTTCCTTTAGGATGGACTGGTTGGATCCCCTTGCTGTCCATGTGATTCTCAAGAGTTTTCTCCAACACCACAGTTCAAAAACATCAATTCTTCAGTGCTCAGCCACTTTTATGGTCCAACTCTCACATCCATACATGACCACTGGAGGGACCATAGCTTTGATTAGATGGACCTTTGTCTGTAAAGTATCATCTCTGCTTTTTAATATGCTGTCTAAGTTGGTCATAGCTTTTCTTACAAGTAGCAAGCGTCTTTTAAGATCATGGCCAGAGTCACCATCTGCAGTGATTTTTTGAAAATAAAGTCTCTCACTGTTTCCATTGTTTCCCCCATCTATTTGCCATGAAGTAATGGGACTGGATGCCAAGATTTTAGTTTTCTGAATATTGAGCTTTAAGCCAACTGTTTCACTCTCCTCTTTCATCAAGAGACTCTTTAGTTTCTCTTCTCTTTCTGCCATAAGGGTGGTGCCATCTGCATATCTGAGGTTATTGATATTTCTCCTGGCAGTCTTGATTCCAGCTTGTGTTTCTTCCAGTCTGGCATTTCACATGATGTACTCTGTATATAAGTTTAAAAAGCAAGGTGACAATATACAGCCTTGACATACTCCTTTCACAATTTACAACCAGTCCATTGTTCCATGTCCAGTTCTAACTGTTGCTTCTTGACCTGCATACAGATTTCTCAGGAAGCAGGTAAGGTAGTCTGATATTCTCATCTCTTGAAGAATTTTCCACAGTTAAGCTACTCTACTAAGGCAGACAGACAGACGATAGACAGATGGATGGTTGATAGATGGATAGGAAGATGGCAAGTTTCTCTTTGTGAACTTAAATCTAGTTCCCTATGGAAAATTAATCTATCTTCTTGTATGAATTTAATCTAGCTTCTGCACTTTTGACTAAATGCCACACTTAAAGTTACATTGTCTCAACATTTCCAACTTCCTAAGAAAATAACTGAATCAAAGACTAGGTGTTTGAGAAGACATGAGCTACAAGCCTCAGAAGAAAAAGGCCAACATTTGAAAAACATTGTATATTCCCAGGATACTTGATAATGGATAGATGTGTTCTTTCAAGATGTTTAGGACATGAACTTCTGAAAGGCAAATGCAAAAGGTTTAAAATTAAACCTTTCAATATAAGTTTTGAATAATATGTGCTCAGTCACTCAGTTGAGTTGGACTCTTTTTGCAGCCCCGTTGATTCTAGTCTGCCAGAGTCAGATTTGGATTGTGTGGATTTCCCAGGCAAGAATATTGGAGTGGGTTGTTGTTGCCTATTCCAGGGGATCTTCCTGACAATGGGATCAAACACTCATCTCTTGCATCTCCTGCGTTGGCAGGAAGATTTTTTACCACTACACAATGTGGAAGCCCTTGGATAATATAAGAGAAATAAAAGTTCTTACTTTTGACTGCAAGGAGCTAAATTCGGATTAGAGATAAATATTTTTTTGAAAATTTTGAATCAGAGTAAGTTTCTCAAGAAACTGGCCTCATCTTGTTACAGTACAGATAAGGAAGTTAAGGATCCAAGAAAATTAAATGATTTGGTTAATTGAAAAAATTATGTTCAGAAACAAGGGTCCCAATCCCTAGTTTGGTGTATAATGAATCCAAAATTCATGGTTTACTCTTCCTCTTTGATTAACACATTGTTGAAATCTAGTTTTGTGATTAATTGGTAACTTGAAAATAAATTGATTAAAGATTAACAGTCAAAAAACTAATAAGCCTCTTTAGAGAAGTGCTTTTTAATCTCAAACTATTAAAAGTTTAAAAATACATTGCAATAGTTAGAGAGAGTTACTTCAAGAATTTCTTAAAAGAACTTTTATGAGGAAAATGATATTTATATTTATTTCTATTCCTAAAATATTGTATACTTTAAAATATTTTGAACACAGAACATGTTAGTAACAATAGTTTTTTTTTGTTTGTTTTTTTTTTTACAGAACATCATCATGTGTCTGACAGCTTGTTAAACCCTGAGGAGCATGTATTATCTCATTCAGTTCTCAAAGCCCAGTATACCAAGTGTGGTTTCTTTCACTTTACATGTGAGGAATCTGTATTATGTTAAGAAATCAAAGTGGAAAAGCATGTAAGCTAAGAGACGTATGTGTACCAGATACACTGGATGAAGAAATACTGAGTTTGGAACACTGAATTAGCTCTAAATTAAAAGCTATAAAATAAAGTGTGCTTCAATGTGCAACATTTACTATCTCCAACACTGCTCACAGTTTCATAAAAGGAAGTAAAAACCTCATTTATGCTGACTTTTTTTTTTCTAATAGGAAGGTATTTATCTTGAGAAATTATATTTATGCTAGATTGCTTAACATTACAGTCATCATTCGACTAAATCATTTTAACATCTCTCTGTAAAAGCCAAGGATATAGCATTTAATGGAAAGTTTAAATCATAAATTTTAACACAGAAGTTAATATTATGGATTCCCAGTAATGGACAATTAAATGAGCCCTTCAATATTGTTTAAATTATAAAATTTTTCAGTTGAGAAAATGAAGTTGGGGGAATGTGATATTTCACTTCATTCCTTGCTAAATGAATTACATATGGGGCTATGAAGACAGTATCTTATGCTTCCATTCAAAGCACAATCATTTTTTTAAGAATATAAGGCCCACTAATAAAATCATCAACATTGTCATTTTTTTTTAATTTTAAAATCTTTAATTCTTACATGTGTTCCCAAACATGAACCCCCCTCCCACCTCCCTCCCCATAACATCTCTGTGGGTCATACCCATGCACCAGCCCCAAGCATGCTGTATCCTGCGTCAGACATAGACTGGCGATTCAATTCTTACATGATAGTATACATGATAGAATGCCATTCTCCCAAATCATCCCACCCTCTCCCTCTCCCTCTGAGTCCAAAAGTCCGTTATACACAGCTGTGTCTTTTTTCCTGTCTTGCATACAGGGTCGTCATTGCCATCTTTCTAAATTCCATATATATGTGTTAGTATACTGTATTGGTGTTTTTCTTTCTGGCTTACTTCACTCTGTATAATCGGCTCCAGTTTCATCCATCTCATCAGAACTGATTCAAATGAATTCTTTAAGACCAGAAACTATAAAACTCCTAGAGGAGAACATAGGCAAAACACTCTCTGACATAAATCACAGCAGGATCCTCTATGATCCACCTCCCAGAATTCTGGAAGTAAAAGCAAAAATAAACAAATGGGATCTAATTAAAATTAAAAGCTTCTGCACAACAAAGGAAAATATCAGCAAGGTGAAAAGACAGCCTTCTGAATGGGAGAAAATAATAGCAAATGAAGCAACTGACAAACAACTAATCTCAAAAATATACAAGCAACTTATGCAGCTCAATTCCAGAAAAATAAACGACCCAATCAAAAAATGGGCCAAAGAACTAAATAGACATTTCTCCAAAGAAGACATACGGATGGCTAACAAACACATGAAAAGATGCTCAGCATCACTCATTATTAGAGAAATGCAAATCAAAACCACAATGAGGTACCACTTCACACCAGTCAGAATGGCTGCGATCCAAAAATCTGCAAGCAATAAATGCTGGAGAGGGTGTGGAGAAAAGGGAACCCTCCTACACTGTTGGTGGGAATGCAAACTAGTACAGCCACTATGGAGAACAGTGTGGAGATTCCTTAAAAAATTGCAAATAGAACTACCTTATGACCCAGCAATCCCACTGCTGGGCATACACACCGAGGAAACCAGAATTGAAAGAGACACATGTACCCCAGTGTTCATCGCAGCACTGTTTATAATAGCCAGGACATGGAAACAACCTAGATGTCCATCAGCAGATGAATGGATAAGAAAGCTGTGGTACATATACACAACATTGTCATTTAAAAATTAGGATACATAAAAAGATCACTGTTATCTAATTGTCATGGCCAAAATATCAATATGTTTTTCTTAAAAAGAAAATCATTTGCTCTGTTTAGACATGGGATTAAGACATAAGAAATTAAAGTAAAACTCACGGAAGAAACTAATGATCATTGTGAAATGTTTGGAAGCAGTGGGGAGAAAGGTAGAGGAATCTCAACATGGTCCCTGGGGCCCATCTGATCTTTAAAGGGCCTACCCTTCCCTTTGGCTTCCCAGATGGCTCAGTGGTAAAGAATCTGCCTGCCAAAGCAAGAGTTCCAGTAGACCCAGGTTTAATCCCTGGGTAGGGAAGACCCCTGGAGAAGGAAGTGGCAGCTTACTCCAGTATTCTTGCTTGAGAAAAAAAAACAAAAAACAAAAAACCCTAAAGAATAAATTGTTTAAAAACAAAGCTAAACAAAACACCTGTGGTCTTCAAATCCTGAAATAATCATTTATATATGGGCATTTCCCCAGTTATTTTTGTTTAGACATAGTTGCCTAATACATACTGAGTTTTCCCATCTCACTTTGTTACCAATAAAATGTGGACATGCCCACCCTGCCACATGTAATTATTTTTTTAGAAAATATTTTCTTCTGTCATGTAGTTATGTCATAACTTATTTGTCCAGTTCTATGAAATATTTAGATTCTTTTCAGTGACTTATTAGTAAAAATAACATGTAGATAGGATAATTTTTTTTTTATACTTAGGATTTTTTTTAATGATAGGTTTTCTATAAGTTAACTTACTTCATCAAAGTGTATGAACATTTAAAAACTCTTGACCAAATTGCACATACAATATAGCCATTACCTATCTGGGCATAGTGAAGTGAAAGTTGTTCAGTCATATCCATCATGGACTCTAGCCTGCCAGGCTCCTCTGTCCATGAGATTTCCCAAGCAACAATACTGGAGTGGGTTGTCATTCCCTTCTCCAGGGGATCCTCCCAACCCAGGGGTTGCACCCAGGTCTACTGCACTGAAGGTGATGTCTTTACTGTCTGAGCCACCAGAGAGGCATCTAAGGCATAATCAGTATTCAGATATGTTTAGTAGTCATAATAGTTTAGTAGCTAAGTCATGTCCAACTCTTGCAACCCCATAGACTGTAGCCTGCCAGGCTCTTCTGTCCATGGGATTCTCCAGGTAAGAATACTGAAGTGGGTTGCCATGTCCTTCTCCATGAAATAGGTTAACCAGTTTCATAAAACAAGTATATTTTATTTGGCTTATTTTATTACTAACATGCTTCTAGCCAACTCTTTTCTGTCCATTAACATGTTTTATCCTTTATCTCAATGGTTTCTTAAAGTTATGTTTTATATTAATGATAAATTATTTGCAAATATTTCCCAATCTCATGTATTTTCAATTTTATGATTGTGCTACGCAGAAAATGATTTTCTTATATTTGTGTGTGTGTGTATGTGTAAAGCCATTGCAGATTTCAAGATTATTTTCTCTTACATTATTGTGGTTTATTTTTTTCATTTTCTAAAATATTTAATCCAACTGAAATTTACAATCATAAGGCTAAGACCTAATTCTATTTTATTTCCCAGGTAGTTTCTCAGATACATTTTACTGAGTGAGAAATATCTGCCTGATGAATTCTGATAACTTTAAAATCATTTTTTAGGAATTTAGAAAGTCAGAAATTATCTATGGGCTTCCTAATCTCTTTTATAATATATCTGCAAATGAATAAGACAGTGCATCACATTTAATTTTATCTGTAATATCTGAGCTTCCCTAGTGGCTTAGATGGTAAAGAATCTGCCTTCAATGCAGGAGACATGGGTTCAATCTCTGAGTCAGGAAGATCTCCTGGAGCAAGGAATGGCTACCCACTCCAGTTTTCTTGACTGGAGAATTCTATGGAAAGAGGAGGCTGGTGGGTTATAGTCCATGGGCTCACAAAGAGTTGGACATGACTGAGCAAACTTCACTTTCATAATATCTGAAGGTGCACTTTCTTTTTAATTCTAACTTCTCTTCCTATTATTTGTAACATAAAAAAAAGAAAACTTCATTTTATCAGATGAATAGACTTATCATATTAAGATTAAGAATGTTTCTTCTGGATTCCAATGGGGAATATTTAAATGTCACATTAGTTTTCTACTACAGTGTAATTTATTATCACAAACTTGGTAGCTCAAATCTTCATTGGTCAGAAGGCCAGCACACTGTTACTGGGCTCTCTGTTCAAACTGAAGTCAAGGTGACAGCAGGCTGTGTTCCTATTTGGCACCAGGAATCCTTTCCCAAGGTCATTTCTGTTCTTGGCAGAATCTCTTCCTCACAGCTATCACACTAAAGTCTTCATTTCTTGCTGCCTTCCTACCAGAAAAATGTAAATTGATCCAGAGGAAAAATGGGACAATTGACAATGTTTAGACTTTCAATAAATATCTTAAACAAAACATATTTCAAGTTATCCAACATACACACACCCATAATTATATAATGTTCTTTGTACAGGTATGATAAGGTCCTGTAAAGATGTGCTTCTTGTATGTGCTTAATTTATGCATAGGTACTTTCTTTTAACTCATCATTTATACACAAAACTTCAACATTCCCTGTATTTGTTGTTATTCCCCAGCTGCACCCTTGTGTAATTCTATGTGTTTTTATTTAGCTACCTTGAGTGTTCTAGAATTAATCAGCATGTCTGCAAACACTGATTTATTTCCAGTACTTAAATATCCTATTAATGAAGGAGTTTCTTCTTTCCTTTTTAGCTAATTGGGAAGTTTTTCATAGTTAAACATACTAACAGCTGCTGATTTCACAGTTGTTCTTAACCATACTTAAAAAAAAAACTTTCTAGTTTACATTTATACACTTTCTTTTTTTTGCTTTTTAATCAACATGAGCCCTAAAGTTTTGTTTTGTTTTCTTTACTTTTGGTTTCAATTGAAATGATCAAATGATCATATGGGTGTTCTTAAGAGAATTATTGATGTGTTATAAAACTAATTGATTTCCTAATATTTAAAGCCATTTAGATGCAATATATGTTGAAAGTGAAAGTGAAATTTGTTCAGTCACGGATTCTTTGCAACCCCATGGACTTCTCCAGGCCAGAATACTAGAGTGGGTAGCCTTTCCCTTTTCCAGGGGATCTTCCCAACCCAGGGATCAAACTCAGGTCTCCCACATTGCAGGAGGATTCTTTATCAGATAATATACATTAGGAAATAAAGTAATATTGTATATAATATATTAAAATATATCTAATATGTAATTCTTTTATTATTTATATATAGTATATAATTTATATACATTAAAATCGAGATATATTATCTGTATTTTATACACTTTGACTAATGTATACATTATTATGTCTACTGCAAAAAGTCTTTGTATTCAATCCCTATTGACACCTGCATGGATTTCTTTTAAAATGTAATCCCATTGTACATCCTAATTTGTGAATGTCTTCTCTCTGTCAGCATAATACATATGACAGTCATCTATTTTGTTGTATGCATCAGTAGTTGATTCTTTTTCAATATAGTTCATTATTTTACAATCTGTTTATTTACTTTTCTGTTGAAAAACATTTGAATTATATCCTGCCTTTGGCTATTTTACATACAGTTGTTATGCATATTGTTGTTCAAGTCTTCTTGTGGATATATACTAGAATTTCTCTTGAATAAATACCCAGGAGTAAAACTCTATGGTCATAAAGTAAGTGTATATTTAACTTTATAAGAAATGGAGAAATCTTTCAAAAGTAAGTATACCACCCACCAGCAATGTATGAAAGTGCCAGTTACTCACATCTTGTACAACACTTGGAACTGTTAAATGTCAATACCTTTTTCTATGAACAATTTGCCTAAATATTTTATGCTTATGAAACTATACCTGTAGATCAAGGATGATTATCTTTTAATAATAATCGAGTATCTTCAAGCAGAATAGAAACAGTTCTGGTAGTAGAAGAGTTTCTTCTGGATCTTTTTCAGTTCTCAGTGTTTTGTGAGACAGTTCAGAATCTTATGGAGAAAACTTGACAATATAAAAAGAAGATGGAACTTCCCAAGACTTAAACTCAAGTAAATTTTTCTGTCAATCTCCTATACAGAAAAGTGCTACTATTTATCCTGTTATAGAGATCATGATGCATTTTATACCCTAATAGCTCAAAGGAAATCTCTGTGACCCTCTTTTCTTCCCACTTCCAAAGGACATTGCTAACAAGGGTAATTTGAATTTAACAGCATTATACTGATGTCATCTGAGAGCATTTTATGGCATTATTTTGCTAATTTTGTCAGGATAAAACTTTTATTTTGCTTCTCAGCAGTCATGGATTGTTGCCCAGATATGTGGTAGGCAAGGTTAACTTAAACCTTTATAAAATTCAATTGTATGTAATTAGATAAAAGCATCCTCCTTTCCCAAAGATCATTTTAGTTAAATAGTGTGTCTTCTTTGGCATCAGCAAATTTACCCCTGCAACTGAAGAGAGCAAATTACTTCCATAGTCTTACTCCTCACAATTAGGTGAATACTCAGACTTATGCATATCATGGAAGGATCACTTTCAATTTGGTCTAAAGAAACTCTTCTCTAATACATATTAAGCACAGGAAAAATAAAATGATACTTGACTCTTTTTCATTCAGTAAAGTTGATGCATAATTAATGATTTGTCTGAAATTTTCGTGAAGCACATTCTGTGAGGTACTATTTAGAATTATGTGTTGTGATAAAGGGCACTACTTTCTTTTTTCCTTCATTTAGGCATCTACCCCTAAAGAAATAGTCTACAGAAAGGTAATCTCCAAAATCCAGATTTTGTATGGATGAAACTTCTAGACACTCATCCTCAGTTCTGATATTAAACTCTACTCATCAAATTAGTTTAACTTAAGGAAACTTTGAATACATAAAGTTCTAAAGTCTACTAAAATCGGTTCCAGCTACCTAAGGGATCTGCTGTTGCTGCTGCTGCTAAGTCGCTGCAGTCGTGTCCGACTCTGTGTGACCCCATAGACGGCAGCCCACCAGGCTCCGCCGTCCCTGGGATTCTCCAGGCAAAAACACTGAAGTGGATTTCCATTTCCTTCTCCAATGCATGAAAGTGAAAAGTGAAGGTGAGGTTGTTCAGTCGTGTCCGACTCTTCGCGACCCCATGGACTGAAGCCTACCAGGCTCCTCCGTCCATGGGATTTTCCAGGCAAGAGTACTGGAGTGGGGTGCCATCGCCTTCTCCGACCTAACGGATCTACATACGCTTATATGGTAGATACGAATACTTTAGAAGTTGCATCAAAATCAAATAAGGAGTAATACACATGAGAATAAAATAAATAGCAAACTTATTACAAATATCAAGTGTCCCAGAAACTGCTTCTGTAACATTTGATCAAGTGACTCTGTCCAGCTCATCCTTGCCACTACCAAAAATATTCTGCTAAAAGACAAAGTAAGATATGGGACTGGTGCCTTCAATATACAGAATTACAAATAGAGTTCAGACAGTTTGTATGGCTTTCCAGAACCTCCACTATAAGGCACTCACATTTATCTCCCACTCACATTTATTTCCTGGATTCATTTTCTCCTATAATTCAAATATAAAACCCAATCTGAAATTGTATATCTCACTTTCTTTGCTCAAATTATTGGTTTTTTTTTTTTTTTCTGAAACATAAACAACTATGAATTAGCTCTGATTGTCAGGTGAGCAAACAGTAGGTGAAATTAAACTTATAAATTCTGAGAGACTGAAGACTTCAAGATGTTTTCAGAGAAGAGAAACCCTGAAAGTAACATGTGAAAGATGAGTAGCGTTTTCCTACTTGGGATGATAATTGAAAAAAGAGTTGAACAGAATTTCAGAGAGTAGGACATTCTAGGATGAAGAAAGAATGAAGTTTTTCAGACTGGAAATTGGTAAGGCAAGCTTCATTCCACTTCAGTGAGTGGTGGAGAAGTAAGGTGGATTTTAAAATTACAATGAAAAAATTATACTCAGAGTGGAGAAAATTATTTTTAAATTGTCAAGAAATAACTAGACTAAGGGAAGACAGTGTTCATTGTAGGATTTGATAAAACCCACAATGAAGGAAGAAAGCCCTAACAATCAGAGACTTAAAATAGCTAGGAATTTTTGTGATGATGCCATATATGTATCGCTTAAGGAGAGAACATTAGGAAGAGAGGGCATTTGTTCCTACTAAGTAGGAAGCAAAAAATAGATGAAGAGAAGGGGGGGGGGGGTGGAAACAAAGAAAAAAGAAGAACCACAGGTGTAACTTCTAATATACTAACCCAAAGTTACAGTTTATGCATTTATCTTTCCAGAAATAGACTTCATGATGGATGAAACCTGGCTTAATATCCTTCTATCTCTAGTACCTGGCACAGGGCAGGTTCCTCACTGTAAGTTTATGAAATGGATATGTTGAGGTAAAATCATCCTTGTCACGTGATTTTATTATTTTTGAAGATGGAGGAAATTGGCTCCTCTGGGAATAGGGGAACTGGCAGTTAGTTAAGAGTCTATTTGGAACACCTGTTGAAAAGAACATGCTAATGATTTTTTTTTTTTTTTTGAGTGAGAAATGATGAGAATAACATTAACTTGAAGCATAGGTCAGCATATGTTTGAGGGTCTGTTTTTTTTTTTTTTTTTTTCTTTTTTGAGTCATGGACTGCAATTTGGAGAGCAGGTGTGAAAAACCAGACAGTAGTATAATGAAAGACTGTCCACGCTGTCACAGTGGTGTGGCCTATGTACCCAAGCTCTCGGAAGCTGTATGTGGCAAATGACATGACTGCCTTTGGCATCCTGGCTGGCAATGAATGAAAGTGACATTAGAAGTAGGCTTAGGATTAAAATAAAGAATAGATTAGATTCAATTGGATTAGTTAGAATAATGAAACAGTGCCTCTTAGAATTAAGATTTTAAAAGGACAGACTTACTGGGGTTAGGGAAGTGAGATAGATCAAGGGTATTAAAAAAAACTACCCTTGTATTTCTTCATTTTCAAGGTAGAGAAATTTCAGCATTCAAAACTGTAGAGAGAGAAGAAACAAGATATGAGGATTTTCAAGTTTGTTTGTAGATAGCAAAATGGCTGAAGGTTCAGCATACTAGAAGGATCACGGATTGTTTACTTTGACAATGAAGCTAATAATAGGACTGGAGTGGAGAGGAAAACAGTAGAACAAATACTCAAGGAAATGAGAATGTTAGGAGGTTATAGAATGATGACTTTCATATGATGTTCTGTCACTCATTATGACAAAAATCACAGAAAAGATTGAAGATTAAAAAAATGTCGTATCAACATGATGGCCTTGAGTAAATATTCTCAGAAACCTCTTCCTTACCCAGGTGGGAAAACCTCTTCCTTACCTCTAGCAGAAAGGTAATGAGAATTTTAACCATCAGAGAAAAGTCACTTTCAGTTACAGAGTAGATGTGGGAGAAATCCTTACACAAAATATGGGCAAGAAAAGAAGTATTAGAACCTACACTTTTTCTAATTATTGCAGAACAATATGATTAATGATTCTCTAAAAATTCATATTGAGCATGGGAGAGGTAATCAAAATATAGAATGCTGAATAGGCATTAATATATCTATCTTAAAAACTCAGAGTATAAATGAAGACACAAAACTGGCTATGTGAGAGTTGTCATACATGTAAAAACTGGAATTGCTTTGCTTTGTTTTTTCAGTTACTAAGATTGCAGGGTTATTTTGGGCTCCTGGTTTCACTGGATGAAAACATGGTACCGACCTCTACACACACAAGCGTTCAGGCATATGCTGAAAATTTCATTCTAGCTGCCTAAAAAAGGGAAGAGATAAAATAGGATATATGTTTTGCTTTAATTCTGAGATTTCTTAAGTCAGGAGTAGGCACCTATTGGATTTAGAATACTTATTAAAAAGTTCATGATAAAGCCAAATCTTTGTGGTTATTTCTCACAAGCATTATTATCAAAATAAATTATTTTTACTTCTGAAATGATTACTGATTAGGTCTCAAGGTTTTTGTTTCTTTGATACTCATCATGATTTACTCACTATGCTGTTTCAAAAAGCATAGCTAGTTTTAATGTCTGCCAATCTTGACTATCAAGGAATCGAAATATATTTGAAAAAGGAACACAAATTCCTAAAAAGTGATCCATTGTGTACATAAAGCTATGATTATTAGAGTTACTATTTATTTATTAAAGTAGGACAACAGGCTTGACATTAAATATGTGAATTAATTGGATCTTGAGTATTAGAGGAGTTTCAAACATTAAAGAAAAAGATATATTTATAACACTTGAAGAAATGAGATCAATACCAATAAGTAAAATTGGAGTTTTGTACATAAAGATAATATTTCCTATCAGAAAATAAGAGCAAATACAAAGAAAATTGTAGTGATATCAAACTGATTTCTAAGATAAAAGAATTATTTTTTCATGCATCAGTTGCCTTGTTCAGGTGGGTCAAATATTGACGAATAAAACCAAAATATAGTTTTCAGTTCTATTAATATTTGCTGTTTGGACTGCTTAAACTGTCTGTGGTTTTATTCTTTCTGCTGGCATTCTAGTATACTGAATGCCACCTGATAGCTTTTTCTAGCATTATTTCTAGCCAAATTAGATGAGAAAATAATAAAATTATTATTTTAGTTTTCATAGATTTGACTGTGCTATGTCTGGGCATGGATTCCTTTGAGTTTATCCTATTGGAATTCACTGAGTTTCTTGAATCTGTAGATATGTCGTTCAGCAAATTTAGCAAGTTTTTAGTCATTATTTCTTCAAATGTATTTTCAGTCTCACATTCTTTTTCCTTTCATTCTAAGACTCCAGTGACGAAACTATCTGATCTTTTGTTATTTCCTCAGAAATATCTGAGGCTCAGGGGTTTTTGTTTTTTTCTGTGCATTTACTCTGTATTGTTCAGATTAGGTCATTTTGTTAATCTACCTTCTATCTTTTTTATTCTTTCCTCTCACATTTCCATTCTTCTATTTAGCCCATAAAGTTAGATATTATATTTCCTTTAGTTCCAAAATTTCCATTGGTTCTTATAACTTCTATTTTTTTTACTGTTATTATCTAGGTTTTTATTTTTACCTTTATACATTATTACCATTTAGAAAAAATTTTATGATTTCTTCTTTAGAATTCTTGTCCAGTAATTCTAACGTTTGTATCATCTTTATGTTAGATTCTGTTATTTGCCTTCTCTCACTTGAGATTTTCCAAGTTTTTAATATGTGAGTGATTTTAGACTGTATCTTGGACAATTTGAATATTATAAGACTAAGTTTCTTGTTCATATCTTTTATGTAAGCAAGTGGTTAATTTTCTTTTATTATTCAAAATACATATTCTGGCTCACTTTTATGGGCTGGTTATCAAATGTCAATTTAGTTTATAACTATCCTGCCGTGAACAGTTCTCCTGTGCTTGTGTGTTAGTCAGGTGACAGGAATCCGCCTCACAGGCTCCTTGGCACTGGCCACGGATGGGGGACACCACCTGCCCCCCACAATGATAGTACTCGTAATTTTATCCACATGCCTTTACATCTTCCTAAGTGCAGGGCAGGGATGCTCATCACATGCCACCCACAGACTCCACCAGGTAGGGGTGCCTCCTCCTCCTGGGGCGGGATGGCTGCCAGAGTTCTGTCCAAAGTCTCTGTGTAGGAGGACGGTCACTTCACCCCTGCCAAAGGAAGGGTGCAGAAGTCTACCCACAAGCTCCATGGGCCACAGGTGCTAGCTCAGTACCACAGGGTGAAGGGGGAAGATTATGGTTTATCACAGTCATTCCTGCTTTTCCATTGGTTTGGGGAATGGACATACTTTGGAGGGGAGGGGATTCACCTTGAGAACAAACCAGTATGAATACAAAAGTTTTGTCTGAAGAATTAGCTTCCTCCCAATGCTTTGACTAAAGATAGATAAAGATCTTTATCTAAAAATAGATAGAAATAAAGATAGATAGATGATAGATAGAGAGATAAAACAGCTCAAAATAAAAATGGATAATTCTTAATAATATTGGATGGAATTGATGATCAGGGCCTGCTTCACATATCTATTGCATGATGTAATGAAAGAAAACCTAAGATTACTTCCAATGACAAACTATCTGCTACTTGTATAACATAGTATCAATAAGTAGCTTGACTATTTAAGAGATTCTAAATAAATATATTTAAAAAATTAACCTGTTCCCACTAAATATCACCCAACCAAGAGTATAGCTTGTTTTGATAATAAAAGGATGAGTTTGTTTTTTTTATTTTTTTTATTCTTTTTATTTTTTTTAACAAAGGAATCTAACTTAATTTATCTGAGGATGGCGAAAGGAGAGTGGAGCTTGGAACATTATTCAGACACAATGTGCCATATTGGTATAGTGTGTGGATCAGTAGACAAATTCGAGGAGGTGAAAGTCAGGATGATTAAAGAGCTGTTTACTAGAGACAAGTATTACATTAGTATTCAACTTCATTATTTTGACTAGGATTGATCATGAAGGTAAAGAATCTTGGTTCTTCACTGATGGTCATAAATGAATGAATAAGTGATGAAAATGTGACAAACACTAGCTATGTCTAAATATCTATACTCCTCTATCCTCATAGTAATAAAAGTGTTAACTCTACACATAGATATCCAAAATTATATATATATATATATATATATATATATATATATATATATATATTTAAGCCCTCTTGCATCTAGGCGTGGTCATGTGACCAACTTACACATGTTGAGATTTTGATGAAAGTTAGTAAGTTCACCTTTCAGGTAAAGGCCTCACAGGAAAGAGTGCCATGCTCTTCAGCCTTTCCTCTTTTCACTGGTCAGTAATAAACCCTGAACATAAGTGCCACACCCAAAGAAATAATAAAGACAGAGGGAACTCAGGCTCCTTTTGACTTTATTAAGTGGAGCCATTAGAGCTGCTTGGAATTGTAAAAGATAAAAAAATAAACTTCTATCATGATTAATTCATTCTTGTTTGAGTTCTTGCTTACATTCAAACACTAATACAGAAAAAAAGAGAGCATGGTGAGATATAACATTTCATATGCTGCTGCTGTTGCTATGTCAGTTGAGTCATCCAACTCTCCGTGACCTTACGGGCCATAACCCACCAGGCTCCTCTGTCCATGGGATTCTCCAGGCAAGAGTACTGGAGTGGTTTGTCATGCCCTCCTCCAGGGGATTTTCCTGACCCAGGGATTGAACCAGCATCTTTTATGTCTCCTGCATTGGCACCCAGGTTCATTATCACTAGTACCAACTGGGAAGCCCAACATCTCCTATAGGTTCAGCCTAACCTATCTGCATTGTAGTAATCACTAAGTCAGCAGTTGGTTCAGTCATTTCATAGTGAGTCATAAAGGAATATAGTAGAAAGCATTTGCAATTTTTAGAAGAGAACCACATTAGTGAATAACATTTTTACATTAACTTGGAAGAGAATGTTACCAACTGAAATCCAGTGTGACTATATTCAGTTAAAAAATGTTAATTCTCCCACATTGTAGGCAGATGCTTTACCATCTGAGCCACCAGGGTGATTAAAATAAACTTTAGTAACTGCCATCACTGAAGATGGTGATTGCAGCCATGAAATTAAAAGACACTCCTTGGAAGAAAAGTTATGACCAACCTAGATAGCATATTCAAAAGCAGAGACATTCCTTTACAAACAAAGGTCTGTATAGTCAAGGCTATGGTTTTTCCTGTGGTCATGTATGGATGTGAGAGTTGGACTGTGAAGAAAGCTGAGTGCCAAAGAATTGATGCTTTTGAACTGTGGTTTTGGAGAAGACTCTTGAGAGTCCCTTGGACTGCAAGGAGATCCAACCAGTCCATTCTAAAGGAGATCAGTCCTGGGTGTTCTTTGGAAGGAATGGTGCTAAAGCTGAAGCTCCAGTACTATGGCCACCTCATGCGAAGAGTTGACTCATTGGAAAAGACTCTGATGCTGGGAGGGATTGGGGGCAGGAGGAGAAGGGGACGACAGAGGATGAGATGGCTGGATGGCTTCACCGACTCAATGGATGTGAGTTTGAGTGAACTCCGGGAGATGGTGATGGACAAGGAGACCTGGCATGCTGCGATTCATCGGGTTGCAAAGAGTCAGACATGACTGAGAGACCGAACTGAATTGAGGGGTCTAAATTTAAGAGTCATTGTTCTAAAGTTGAGCTTTCAAGTATGAAGTGTTACAGTGGTATGGTAAAGCCTTGATCAGTTTTATTTTTAACTATGAGTATAAAATATTAACATGCTAGATACATGCTAGGGTGAATGAATTAACTCAGGCAGGCTTATATTGAAACAAAAGGTATAATATGGAGAGATTTCTCATCTTTCACAAAGTACATATTATGAGCATACTTGGCAGGTTTTATTTTTACTATTTTTGTTAAGTTGCTAGGTTGTATTTGACTCTTTTTCAACCCCATGGATTGTAGACCACCAGGCTCCTTTGTCCATGGGATATCCCAGGCAAGAATACTGGAGGGGTTGCCATTTCCTTCTCCAGGGAATCTTCCTGACCCAGGTATCAAACCCATATCTCCTGCATTGGCAGGCAGATTCTTTACCACTGAGTCACCAGAGGAGCCCTATAGCCCAAGCTTGAAAGTTTTAATGTAATTTCTGATGCTACTGTTAAGCACAGTCACAAAACCTATCCAGATTCAAAAATAAGAAAAATAGACCATTCTTCTCAATGAATAAGAGCAAAGAATTTGTGGCCATCTTAAATCTATCATGATATAAAGCCAGATTTCAAATATGAAGGCAAAAAATATGAAGAAGCTGCACATATCCATAAATTAGAACATGGAGAAAAGGAAAAGTTTCAATATAAAATTTTTCTCAATTTCTGGGCAACATTAAAAAAATTCTCCATCAATAATATGAAATTTCAGAAAGCTGTATGTAGAAATTTAACAGACTGCAGCAGATATATGGTTTAAATGATATGTTAATATCTCTGCCAAAGTGTCTTCAAAAGTTGCAATATTAAAAAATGTATTTATATTTATTAAATATTATATTTTCCCAGCTTTATTGAGATATAATTGACATAGAGCATTTTATGTTTAAGATATCTAATTTGACAGAGCATATCAAAAATTATTACACACTAAGGTGTGAAGAAGGCTGAGCACCAAAGAATTGATGCTTTTGAACCTTGGTGTTGGAGAAGACTCTTGAGAGTCCCTTGGACTACAAGGAGACCAACCAATCCATTCTAAAGGAGATCAGCCCTGGGATTTCTTTGGAAGGAATGATGCTAAAGCTGAAGCTCCAGTACTTTGGTCACCTCATGTGAAGAGTTGACTCATTGGAAAAGACTCTGATGCTGGGAGGGATTGGGGGCAGGAGGAGAAGGGGACAACAGATAATGAGATGGCTGGATGGCATCACTCACTCAATGGATGTGAATCTGAGTGAACTCTGGGAATTGGTGATGGACAGGGAGGCCTGGTGTGCTGCGTTGCATGTGGTCGCAAAGAGTCGGACACGACTGAGAGACTGAGCTGAACTGAACTGAAGATTAGATAACACATCCTTCAATTGAGGAAGATTATTGCACTAAGAAAAAAAGAAAGCTGAAGCTCCAGTACTTTGGCCACCTGATGAAAAGAGCTGACTGGAAAAGACCTTGATGCTGGGCAAGATTGAAGGCAAAAGGAGAACGGGGTGACAGAGGATGAGTTGGTTGGATGGCATCACTGACTCAATGGACATGCATTTGAGGAAGCTCCAAAACATAGTGAAGGGCAGGGGAACCTGGAGTGCTGCAGTCCATTGGGTCACAAAGAGTCAGACATGCCTTAACTGCTGAAAGACAACAACAACAAAAAGGAAAAAAAAAATCATCAAATAGTTTGACTAGTTTCTTCATCCATACAATTTTTCTTCATTATTTATTCATCCAACAAGAATTTCTTGAGGTCTCATCATGAGCCAAGGATTCTGTCAGGCAAAGAAGCTGTAACCTTCAAGGTGCTTAAAAGTTAATGTTATAAATGAACTGGAAAGATCATCTGGACCTTTGATAATGTAGCACAACAGCCTTCATGTAATCTGTAAATGAGATTTTTTATGTGAACAAGGTCTATGTAATGTAAGCATAAAAATTACAAATTCAGGGGTGCATTCAGTTACTCAAAGAAGCATAATTAAAGGCTTTGTTATACCCCTGGTTTGTCCTAAATCTTTAGGCTAATGTTTAAACCATGTCTTAACAAAAACAGATGCCTCTCAGTACACAGAATAGTCACATCTGCTCTGTGGCTCCACGTGGGAACATCTTCTTATTACTAGCAGCCCATCCCCAGTTCCAAGAACACATGAGCCTCTTAAAACAAAGTTGAAAATCTAGTGGCTTGCAAGTCAGCTGGCAGCGTCTCTGCATTTTTCAGCAGACTTGGATATCATGGGGAGCTTAGAGTTCACTCTGTAACTGACCTCCCTGAGCCAAGTTCAGAGTGGTGTGAGTTATCAAATCTGACAGTTTTTTGGCAAGTCTTTGAGGGTTCTTGGGCCAGGCTCCCTTCCAAGCTCAGCTGGGATCAATTAGGATAAATAATAGTTCTTACAATAGCTAGTTCCTACTATGCTTTTGAAAAGTATTTAGTGTGCAATAATGTAATTGATGGCTTACCTGTACCATGCTCTCCAATCAAAGGAAAATGAGGCCCAGTTGAAAAGTTGAAACGTCCTAAGATTTAGAACAATACAGTGGGGGAAGAGAAGGCAGAGAAGAACCAAAGAGGTCAATATTTTGAGGATTTCTTGTTCTCTAAATTTAACTAAAATAATCAAACATATATTAAAAAATATTGTTTTCCTCCCAACTCTGAATTTCCACCCCAACGCAATATTTTGAAATTCTGGTTAAAATATTTACCCCCTACGCACACACACTCAGTGAAGGACTTTTAACAACACTCTCAGCAACCAGAGTCTCACTAGTATATAATGCAGATTTTCAATTCTAGAACAAAAGTTGAACTCAAGCACAGGTTATTAGTGAATAGTAAATGGTAAATACTCAGTGGAAGTCAGTGGCACAACAGCAAATAATAATTTTCTATAGTAATTGAATAATACTCATTTTAAGGCTTTATGTAAACCAATATACATTTTTTTAATTGGGTGTTTATCTCTATGTGGCCTGAGGGTAAGGTCCTGCAACTATCTCAAGACTGAAGTTCATACCTTGAATCTTTGCCAGAAGTTTCTTTTTTGACCTTATTAATTGCTACTAGAATCATGAAACCATTGTGGCACCTCATTAATGATTGTGTAGGTTTGACATTGGTCTCTCACAAAATGGAACTGATTGTTTAAAACAAATGTAAGTTAAAATGTGGCACTATATTTGCTTTAGAAGTGTTTCCTGCTTCATTGCTGTGTCCCCTTTCGTGGCCTCAGCTTCTCATACTTTTTTAACAACAAAAATTTCTTGTTAATAAAAGATTTGGACCTACATAGATTCTTTTTCCAGTCAGAGATAAAGGCTTCCATTTGAAGTCCTTTCTACAGAAACCTTTTTCATAAGTGACCAGAATGAAGATTTTTTTCAGGTAGATTTTATTCATATATTAACAACATTGTTGAGTTATGACAGTAATCAAAACATATGAAGATTATGGAGAAAATGATGCAATAATGTTTACAAATATCCAAGCAGACCCTTTAATGCAATGAATCGTTGGCTCCTAAAATTTGCAAGAGCATGCATGCAATGGGATTCCCAGGTGGTGCATTGGTAAAGAACTGTCCGCCCATGCAGGAGATGCAAGGGATTCGGGTCCAGTTCCTGGGTCGGGAAGATCTTCTGGAGCTGGAACTAGCAACCCACTCCAGTATTCTTGCCTGGAAAATTCCATGGGCAGAGGAGCCTGGCAAGCTACAGTCCATGTGATTGCAAAGAGTTAGACACTACTCAGCAACTGAGCAGGCACGCTCACGCACTCACATGCAATACTGTTGCTGCTAACTGCTAAGGATACAATGATTTTCAGACTAACTCCATGCTCTCCCAAAGTTACCTGTTAAGCTTTGATGAGTTAAATGTTCACTTCAACTCAACCTCTAATCAGGATTCCCCAACTTCTGGAGTCTCATATCAGATAATCTGAGGTGCAGCTGCTGTAACAATAATAGAAATAAAGTGGATAATACATGTAATGTGCTTGAATATCCCAAAACCATTCCCCACCTCATCCATGGAAAAATTGTCTTTCATTAAACTGATTCCTGATGCCAAAAAAGGTAGTGGACCACTGCTCAAAATGTATGCAGTTTGTGGAACTGAATGCCATAGTGATGTCAAATGGGATTTAGTTCTTAAGAATTATCAGTCGATGATATTATTTTAGTGAGTAGGAAAACAGAGTACCTTTTGTAGAATGCAGTTTCAAATAAATATAATATATGGTTTGGTTAAGCAACACATAAACTGTTAGGTAAAGACAACCAGGGCACCAAAAAATTGTCTAATAGGCTTTTTAATGGCAAAGCACTACCGGGCAGGGTTCTTGGACCCAAAGGAGGCAGGTCGAGGAAGTCCGCACCCAGACCGTGTTGGGGGTGGCTTATATACGTTCCTTGCGAGGGATGGTCAGGTTAATGGATGGGGGTTCGGATAAGTCGCCATGCCGAGGCGTCGCGGACTGATAGGTCCTTCTACGTGGCTGGGGTGGGGCAGCTTTAGCTGGCGAAGTGTGCTGTCATTGGTCCCCAGGATCTGGGAGGCTCCTTCCGTTAGGGACTTCCCCTGTCAGTGGGGGAGAGAAGGGGCGGCCCATCATGGCCCCGGAGTCAGGCCTTACATAAACTATCTGATTTTCTTCAATGTGCAGAGTGCACTATGACTTGTGTGCTCATGAGTGTGTGCATCTTCTCGTGTCTATTTCAAGATCAGATTATGGCATGTTCAAACTACTTTGAAAATCATGTTTTAAATTACTGATTCTAACTGATAAGTGAGTGAAAATGTGTCAAAATTAAAGCAACAGAAGAGAGAAATTAGAAACCTTAGGATGCAATCTGTGTAATTTAAGAAAGATTTACAGTCTTAAGACATGCATTCACTGTTGAAATATGTGGGAGATACAATGGATAAAACTGTCCTTAGTTACATGGATATTAAGAATATCAGTGAGAGAATCTCAGTAGAGAAAGAACAATGAAATAAAAATAAAAGATGACTAATAATCCAAAATTCAACTGATAGTTACTTAAATGAGAAGAAGTGAAGACTGACTGTGAACTGACAGACTCAAGAATGACTTGGCTGGAGAGTTTTGACTTGTGCTCATCACTGTCCAATTTAGATTTACAGAGAAAGGAAGAGGAAGCATAATACGTGGAGTATGGAGAATTTCAACAGCATGAGCAAGGGCTAAAAGGTAGAGCAGACGACAAGGTCCCAGGCGGACTAAATCACAATTGGACAGTCATCCTTAAATAATCAAGAACTGACTTTAGGTACAACATTTTGTAGCAAACTTTACTTTTACAAGTATAGTATTTGTCAATTATGTTAGCTTGTTGACCGATACAACTTTGTTGTATGTATTTCAATAGAAATAATTCCACTCATAGGAAGAAATCCCCTCCTGACAGCACAGATTTCCTGAAGGCAGACACCTGCAGAAACCTACTGCAGTGCAAGGCTAGGTCCAGAGATTTGCTTTAGAAATATTTTCCTGTCTTTTTGTAAGTTTGTTTGTTTTGATTTTGTTAACATAAACATTATTTTTAAAAGTCAACGTCTTTTCTTTCTTATCCATGCTGTTATTCATTTGTGATAAGTCAAACATTTTTGATTCATTCTACCAGCTTTTCTTTTAATTTCATCAGAGGCTTAGCATTTATCTTTTATATTCATGTAGGTTTTTGTATAAATGAATTAATTTGAAGTTTGCTTCAAATATCTTTTTCTAGTAGTTTAACATTCTAGTTTTACTGCTTTGTGTTAATATGCACAAAATGTAAATTACTAAGAGTTCAGTTCGGTTCAGTTGCTCAGTCGTGTCCGACTCTTTGCAACCCCATGAATTGCAGCATGCCAGGCCTCCCTGTCTATCACCAACTCCCGGAGTTCACTCAGACTCACGTCCATCAAGTCAGCGATGCCATCCAGCCATCTCATCCTCTGTCGTCCCCTTCTCCTCCTGCCCCCAATCCCTCCCAGCATCAGAGTCTTTTCCAATGAGTCAACTCTTCTCATGAGGTGGCCAAAGTACTGGAGTTTCAGCTTTAGCATCATTCCTTTCAAAGAAATCCCAGGACTGATCTCGTTTAGAATGGACTGGTTGGATCTCCTTACAGTCCAAGGGACTCTCAAGAGTCTTCTCCGACAGATCTATAATTATATAGCTTCTGTAGTTTACTTTGAAATACTTCATAAAATTCAATAGGATATCTGAAACCTTGAGTGTCAGATTATATTTGAGAGATACTATCTGAAATCCTTATTACAGAAATAGCCAAGGAAAGTGCTTAAGGTTTACTAACTAAAGGTAGAGTAGCAGATTGTGGTAACTTGTCTCCAAAGGTGGCTCGCCCCCAGTGAACCAGCCTCCCGTAATTTGAACTCTTGTGTAGTCCATGACCACAAAGAATGATGGACCAATTCTTGACATACATTAAGAAAGCTTTTGGTTTCCAATTTTCAACTCCCGGGAACTCTGTGCTACCATGAAAGATACCAATTGCCCAGCTGAAAAATAATGTGAAAACGTGCCAAGATCACGTAATGAGGGAAAGAGTAATAGTTGTCTAAGCATTCCAACTGAGTCTTCCGTTACTTCCGCCCCAGGTACTATTTTTCTACAACTATATAAGAGACCCTCAGGGAAACCAAAAAAAGAACCACGTGGAGAAGAACTGGAGGCTTAGTATAAGGAAACAAATTAGCAGAGGAACAAAAATATAAGATATAAAAACTTTTTATGGAAACTAATTGTGTTGATAGTTGATAAGAGAAGAAAATTTTCTCAGCTAGATAAATTTTATTAACAAAATATATCCTACAGCTAACATTATAGCTAAAAATGAAAGACTGAATTCACCCTACCTAAGATCAGGAACAAGCAATCATGTACATTCTTGCCATTTTTCACTCTGCTCTATACTGAAAGACCTGACCAGGGACTAAGATAAAAATAAATAAATAGCAACAATAAACATTTGTTTACAAATAGTAAATGTATGTAGAAAATTCTAACCTACAAAATATTCTCTGTAACATAAATAAATAGCAAAATCGCAGAGTCACATTGTTAATATACAAATTCTGCCATTTGCACTTGCCACAATATGGATGTACCTTGAGAGCATTATGCTAAGAAAAATAAGCCAGATATAGAAGGATAAATATTGCAACATGCCACTCACCTTAGGAATCTAGAACAGCCAAACTCATAGAAGCAGAGAGTAGAATGGCTGTTGCCAGGGGTTGGGTAAGGAGAAACAGGAAATTGCTCTTCAGTGGGTATAAAGTTTCTATTATGCACGTTCTAGAGATCAGCTATTAAATGCACTCTCTACAATTTCAATTTGGTATTGTGTATATTATGTGAGAAGATAAATCTCATTTAAGTGTTCTCACCAAAGGAAAGAAAAGTAAACAAACAACAAAAAAAGAAATATTTTGGAGGTGATAGATATGTTACTCAAGACTTTACTTGTGGTGATGTTATCACAGGTGTATAATAAATAAATGCTGACTCAGTCATGTCTGCGGAGAAGGCAATGGCAACCCACTCCAGTACTCTTGCCTGGAAAATCCCATGGATAGAGGAGCCTGGTGGGTTGCAGTCCATGGGGTCGTGAAGAGTCATACAAGACTGAGCGACTTCACTTTCACTTTTCACTTTCATGCATTGGAGAAGGAAATAGCAAACCACTCCAGTGTTCTTGCCTGGAGAATCCCAGGGATGGGGGAGCCTGGTGGGCTGCTGTCTATGGGATCGCACAGAGTTGGACACAACTAAAGCGACTTAGCAGCAGCAGCAGCAGTCATGTCTGACTCTTTGTGACCCCATGGACTGTAGCCCGCCAGGCTCCTCTGCCCAAGAAATTCTCCAGGCAAGAATACTGGGGTGGGTTGCCATTTCCTTCTCCAGGAGATCTTCCCAACCCAGGGATTGAACCTAAGTTTCCTGCATTGCAGGCAGATTCTTTAGCCACTGAGCCACCAGCGAAACCCTGGTGTATGCATATGACCAAACTCATCGAGATATACACTTTAAATGCATGCAAGTTTTAATATATCAACTATACCTCAATAAAGCAAAAAAAACTAAATATATTTAATTGCATTTTCTTTTGAGCAATATTTTTTTTTCTTTCTCTGTGATCATTATTTAGCAATAAAAAATTTAGAAAAGGAAACAAAGATGTTAATCTCACTATATGATTTTCTTGCATGTATCATACAGCTTAGTTTTTACTGTAAATCATATAATCTAAAATTTAGCAATTTAATTATGACATATTCCTCATTGTGAAATACCTGAATAAACACTGAAAAAAAGAATTTATACAGAACTCTTATAGACTGATAATAAGAACGCAAACAATGCAGCTCAAAAATTGGGCAAAGAAATGAAGATATTTCACAAAAGAAAACAGGCAGCCGACTTGTGGTTACCAAGGGGATAGAGGCAAGGAGGGCGGACAGTTGCAAGTTTGAGATTAGAGATGCAGACTGGTATATAGAGAGTAGATAAGCAACAATGTCCTGCTCTACAGCATGGGGAGCTATATTTAATGTCCTGTGATAAACTATAAAGGAAAAGAATATGAAAAAATATATATATATATAACTGTCACTTTGCTGTCCAACAGAAATTGAACACAACATTGTAAATCAAATATGCGTCAATAATTTTTTTTAAAAAAAAGAAAATACGCGGTGACAAATAAATAAAAGCTAAGATCCACTTACCATTGGTCATTAGGGAAATGGAAATTACAACTGCAGTGAAATATAACTACACAGACACTAAAAATAAAAACTAAAATCTCACATGTAGAGACTGAAGCAATAGGAACTCTGATAGATTGCTAGTGAAATTATAAAGTGGAACAACTACTATGGAAGGGTATTGTATATAATCCTGCCATTAACCCTAGTTAATGAGTTTTTGATACTCGAAATGACATAGATAAACTAAATAATCATTGCACTAAGCGAAAGGAGCCAGGCACAAAAAAAATCACATGTGATTCCATTTTTATGACATCTACAAATGATCCCTGGGTTGGGATGATCCCCTGGAGAAGGAAATGAAAACCCACTCCAGTATTCTTGCCTGAAAAATCCCATGGACAGAGGAGCCTGGTGGGCTACAGTCCATGGGGTCACAAAGAGTTGGACATGCCTGAGCATGCACAGCCTCACCTCACAACAGGCAAAACAGTCTCTAGTGTCAGAAATCTAATAATGGTTGCCTGGATTGAAAGGTGCAGACTGACTACAAGAAAGCACTAAGAAACATTTTGGAGGGATAGAAATACTCTATTTGTTGATTGTGGCTGTTACATTGATAATCATATTTAGCAAAACTCATCAAACTTCCTTTTTTAACTTGATATATCTTATTATATGCAAATTTTGCCTAAATAAAGTTGATTTTTTTAAAAAATCCTCAAAAAAAAAGAAAAATAGCAAACACAATGACTAGAATGGCTAATTTAAAAAAAAATTAAACACAAGTCAATTTATCATAACTTCTTCATGTTGGAGAACATGTTTAGCAAATGGAAATTTGTTGAAAGTAAAAAATTGTACATTCACTTTGGAAAACAGCTTGACAGTTTTTAATAAAGTTAAAAATACACAACTGTATGACTCAGTAGAACCATTCTGAGTCATTTACTTAAATAAAAATGTATCCAGTAAAAGCCCTGTACAAAATGATTAAAGCATTGTTATGCAAAATATCCCCAAAATGTAAATAAACAAAGTATTCATCAACAGCTGAAGAAGTAAGCAACTTGTATGTATTTCATATTTTAATATAATGGAATATTACTAAACTATGAAAAGAACAAGTTACAGATATATGCAACTGATTTGGGGATAAATTCTAAGATACTATACTGAGCAAAAGACACACAAGCATACAAAATGATTGATTTCATATACATATGAAATATATATGTCTTGCCCAAACAGAAAAACTAATACTTAGTAATAACAATCATATCAAGCCCACATACAAAGTTTTATAGTACCTTTATTCATAACTGCTAAAACCTGGGAGCAACCAAAATACTTTTCAGCAGGTGAATGCATAAATAAACTGTAGTAAATAAATTGCAGGAAAAAAAGGAATGAGCTTTCAAGCCATGAAAACACATGGAGGAAACTTAAATGTCTGTTACTAAGAAATGCATGGAAGCCAATATGAAATGGCCATATTCTGTATGATTCTAACTGTATGACATTCAGGAGAAAACAAATGTATGGAGGCACTAAAATAATCAGTGATCTCCAGGGGAGTTGAGGTCAGGAGAGGGGAGAGTCAGGGGAAGAGGGATAAATAGAACACAGATGATGTTTAAGACAGTGAAATTGCCTTTTATTATACCATAATGATGGATATGTCTCGTATACATTTGTCATAGCCTATTCTCTGGTAGCTCTGGTGGTAAAGAATCTGCCTGCAGTGTGGGAAACCCTGGTTTGATCCCTGGGTCAGGAAGGTCCCCTGGAGAAGGGAATGGCTACCCCACTCCAGCATTCTTTTGCCTGGAGAATCCCACGCACAGAGTCCCCTGGCAGGATACAAACTATGAAAGATAATAATGTTTCAAGAAAATTTCATCAGTTATAACAAGCGTATCACAGTGATGGGGCTGTCAATAGTGGAGGAAGCTATGACTGTGTGTGGGCATGGAATATATGACAGTTCTCTGTACTTTCTGTTCAATTTTGCTATGAATCTAAAACTGCTTTTAAAAATAAAGTCTATTGAAAAGAAAAACACACACACACACACACACAAAAACCATCTAAAGTTTCTGGATCCAGGGCATTATTGGTCTTTCTCTGCAAACACTCTTGAATGAGCTTTTCTGAATGATGGAAATGTTCTATCTGTAACTTGATGGTTATATAAACATGAGTATATTTTTCCAATCTCATGCACTGTAAGTTCATAATCGGTGTATTTTACTGTATGTACATTGTACTCCAATAAACTCCATTAGAGATAATGTTTTAAAAACATATTTCAACAGAGGAGACACTGGGTAAATCTGGTTGGTGACTTAGAGAAAAAGATATATGTTGAAACAGAATACAAAATACACGTGCTGTTTGTGACATGTTGGTTGCGTTAAGAGACCTAACTAATGACACACCTTCCCTTATGCATGTTCTTTGGATTAGCATATCTTTCCCCTTTGATTCTGGGTCAGTCATTTCTTTGGCACATTGTAAAAACAGTCAGTGTGTTGCATGCTGGTGTTCATTTCTGCCCTGGCCCTGTTGCTGGACTGGGCTTACTCATCTTTAAATCTCTGTCCTAAGCAACAACAACAAAAAACTTCTTTAGATTAGACACTGGATGGATGGGAGACATATAACAAAGCTCTTTCCCCAGCCATCCTAGATAAGCTACTGGTGGATAACACAGCAGGCAGCCAACACCCTTATGTGAAGAAATACGGCTGAGCCAAGACTCTCCCAGCAAGACCAACCTAAATAGTTAACCCACAGTGAACTTAGTGAATGTTTATTGTTTTGAGTCACTGAGTTTTACTATAATTTGGTATGTTTATGGGGTATTAGAATATAAGGTAAATATCAGAGTAATTAACATTATTTTTAGATGTTTCATAACATATTCTCACTAAACATATGTTAACATTATAGTTTAAAAGGGGGAGTGGGCTGCTCAAGTGTTTAATAACCCAGGACTGTCCTACATGTACATTAGAAATTTAAGGTTAAAAATGAATTTTTAAGCCATGAAGTTAAATTTATAAACAAATTAATATGCTGCAATTCAAATCAAGTAATAACAAATCATTTTAACAGAAGTTGACACTAGATACAAGTGAGAGTGAGTCATTGATTTTTTTTGCTTGTTTGTTTGAAGATTTTCTTTTTTCTGTGGAATTTCAGGACTTTTGGGAAAATACTCTCATCTATTCTCTCTTCCCCCTCCCCTTATCTTATTTCAGTAATACTGTTATTTCTTCTCTCTCTCTTTCTCTCTTTCTCCTTCTTTCTCTGTTGGTCAACCTGGAAATTTCAATAAAATTCCTGAATGCTAGAATATGAGAATTATATCCAGTTTTGCAAATCTATGTCTTATTTAAATGAGCTATTTTATAATGAACTCCATGAGATTTAGTCAGTTTTTTAAATTATACTAGAATTCTTTGTCCTGGTCACTCTTTAACCTGGTGAAGTACTTTCTTTGACAATTTTTTATGAAAAAATTACTATTTGTGGTAATGATATTTTTGTTGAAGTTTAAATTCCTAGGTAGGCTGTCCTAGTATTAACATCTTCCACTGGAATCCTTTAGACTAGAAAGTAATCCTACTCGATAAAATAAAAATGCCACCAGTATTACAATGAATAATTGTCTCCTAAATTTTGAAAAGGTCAAAAAAATGTTATCATTAGCTCTCTTATCAGAAAAGATGCAAACTGTAAGAGCTGACACACTGAAGAAAGGCTTTGGCAAATGATTATTCAAACCACATTGATGTTGCTAAGAGAAAAGATCTTAAAAGCTCTCGTCACAAGAAAAAAAAATTGTAACTATATGTGGTGATGGATGTTAACTATTGTGGTAAGTATTTTGCAATATATGCAGTATATAAAAATCATAATTTTGTACACCTAAAACTAATACAGTATTATATGCCAATTATATCCCAGAAATAATTTTAAAAAGCACATTTACTCAAAGGGTATGTGTAAGGGGAAAAAAAAATCAAGTAAATATCAGCTACATTGCATTTCTAATATATTCAGATAACATCTATTATGGAGTTTCCCTGGGTGGCTCAATGGTAAAGAATCTAATGCCAAGGCAGGAGATGAAAGAGACACAGGTTCGGTCCCTGAATTGGGAAGATCACCTGCAGGAAGAGATGGCAACCTGCCCCAGTATTCTTGCCTTGGAAATCCCAGGGACAGAGGAACAGAGCGGGCTACGTTTCATGAGGTTACAAAGAATCAGACACGACTGAGCGCGCACACACCATAACATCTATTACACAGAACAATTAAGGTTAGGGCTTCCCTGGTGGCTCAGACAGTAAAAAATCCGCCTGCATTGCGGGAGACCTGGCTCGATCCCTGGGTTGGGAAGATCCCCTGGAGGAGGGCATGGCTACCCACTCCAGTGTTCTTGCCTGGAGAATCCCCATGGACAGAGGAGCCTGGTGGGATACAGTCCACGGGGCCGCAAAGAGTCAGACACTACTGAGAGACAAAGCACAGCTCACAGCACTTTATTGCAGGTTGCAAATTAATTTTTATCATAAACATAATTTCAATCTTTCAGAACTAGAGGAGGAAAACTAAAATCATTGTTTTCTACTCACAATAAGGGATTTAATATAAATTCAATTTTAAGCCAAATTTGCTACAACACAAACATTTTCTTAAGGATTGTTAAATTGATTAACATTACCTTTTCCTGGTTAAAAAATGAACTTTTAATGTTTGAGTAATAGTACCCTCTAGAAATGTAAATCAGATTTCAAGAAATAGACACATTAATAATTCAGTGAGGATTTCCCAGGGAGCACTAGTGGCAAAGAATCCATCTGCCAATTCAGGAGATGCAAGAGATACAGGCTCTGTCCCTGGGTTGGGAAGATCCCTAGAGGAAGGAATGGCACCCCACTTCTGTATTCTTGCCTGAAAAATGCCATGGGCAGAAGAGCCTGGTGGACTACAGTCCTTGGAGCCACAAAAGGTCAAACACAACTAAGCAACTGAACACAATAATTCAGTGAAGTGATAAAAAAACTGAGACTATATAGGGAGATCGTTTATCTGAGAAATCCATCATAATTGATAGCCCCCATATTCATGTAGAATAGTGCTTATTAGGGAGAAGGCAATGACAGCCCACTCCAGTATTCTTTCCTGGAAAATCCCATGGACAGAGGAGCCTGGTAGGCTGTAGTCCATGGGGATTGCTAAGAGTCGGACATGACTAAGGGACTTCACTTTAACTTTTCACTTTCACGCACTGGAGAAGGAAATGGCAACCCACTCCAGTGTTCTTGCCTGGAGAATCCCAGATGGCAGGTGGGCTGCCATCTAAGGGGTCGCATAGAGTCGGACACGACTGAAGCGACTTAGCAGCAGCAGCAGTGCTTATTAGTGTTTGATAGGTGAGTCCTTCCCCTAGCCATTCAGAAAAAAACATCGTCACCCCACAAAGCTCCATGTGAACTCCATGTGCCTTCTGATTAAGGGAATCAATTCTAGCCCTCTGAAAGGCACAGTCCCTAATCCTGATCATTCAAGGAGATGAGCTGGCAAGCTACAACAGGAGCAGTTTATGTCCTATCAAATGGCCTTGGGAAAGGAAAGGCTCTTCTGAAATTTGCAACTGAGAAGCACTACAGCCATGAGGTCAGGACTCTTCTCCCAGGGACTAATATCTTGCCTTGTCAGATGCTGTAAAGCTCCAGAATAAATCAGTAACTTGTGAGATTTCTCCAGTGAATTCTGTACTAAGAGCAGGGAGGGATGTGTTACTTAACTATGACCCTAATTTGCACGGAGATTTTATTTTTCTTCACATATTTTCATTTTTCATTGATTTTAGAATATAAAACTTATGCCTCTGCCATTTATTTTTTTTCACTTTTTTAAAATATTTTTAATCTTACCAAATATAAAAATGTGAGTTTTGCTGTTGTTGTCGGATAGCCTTTTTGTCAAATTGAAGGATAGTTGATACACAATATTATATAAGTTACAGGTGCCCAATATGGTGATTCACGATTTTAAAGATTATACTTCATTTATAGTTATAAAATATTGGCAACATTTTGTGTTTTGTACAATATGTTCTTGTAGTTTAGATCATACATAAGAGTTTGTTCTTCATATTCCACTACCTGTATATTAATCCTCTTAATCCTCCTCTGCTCCTTCTTGCCACTGGTAACTAATAATTCATTCTCTATATCTGTGAGTTTGTTTCTTTTTTGCTATACTTGCCAATTTATTGTATCTTTTAGATTCCACCTATAAGTGATACATACAGTGGTGGTCTCAATGTCTGCCTTATTTCACTTAGGGTGAGAGTTGGACTGTGAAGAAGGCTGAGCGCCGAAGAATTGATGCTTTTGAACTGTGGTGTTGGAGAAGACTCTTGAGAGTCCCTTAGACTGCAAGGAGATCCAACCAGTCCATTCTGAAGGAGATCAGTCCTGGGTGTTCTTTGGAAGAAATGATGCTAAAGCTGAAACTCCAGTACTTTGGCCACCTCATGCGAAGAGTTGACTCATTGGAAAAGACCCTGATGCTGGGAGGGATTGGGAGAAGGAGGAGAAGGGGAAGACAGAGGATGAGATGGCTGGATGGCATCAGGGACTCGATGGACATGAGTCTGAATGAACTCCAGGAGTTGGTGATGGACAGGGAGGCCTGGCGTGCTGCGATTCATGGGGTTGCAAAGAGTCGCACACGACTGAGCAACTGAACTGAACTGAACTGAACATCCTCCAAGTTCATCCACATTGTTGCAAATGACAAAATTCCCCTCTTTTTGTAGCTGCGTAGTGTTCCATTTTGTGTATTCCATCGTGTGTGTATGCTGCTGCTGCTAAGTCGCTTCCGGCGTGTCCAACTCTGTGCGACCCCACAGACGGCAGCCCACCAGGCTTTGCTGTCCCTGGGATTCTCCAGGCAAGAACACGAGTGGGTTGCCATTTCCTTCTCCAGGATCGTGTGTGTATAGTGATTATATTTACTGAACCAGTCACTGAATGATCCAAAGATGGATAACTTACTTATTACAAAAAATAATGCATAAATCCATAATATGCATAAGCTGTTTTTATAACATTCATAGTTATTTAAAAACAGAATCAAGATTTTCAGTGGAAATGCATTTATCCTGGGTATCTTTTTAGAATAAATGATTTCAGGCTTGTAACTTACGAAGTCAGTCATGACTGAGTGACTGACCAACAACACATTCATTCAGCTTTCTTTGTCATTAATCTTCGATTTCTTTTATTGCTCTCCTTTCTCTGGCTGGTTAGAGAGAGAACTTAAAAGCTGTTTTCTAAGTGGCAGCATCCAATATCTTAGCCTTTGTTGTCGGCACTGGGCTTGCCACAGGGTTCTGTTGCGCTTAGATTATCAGGCTACCCTTCAAGTCTTCTGCAGCGTCAGTTTCCATGACTCATTCTTGATTAAAATAATCTCAAGGTTTAAACTATAATATTGGAGAATTAACTTGTAACTATTTTAACATAAAAGGATTTCTTTTAATGCCAGAGGTGGGTGTTGTTTGAGATGTCTGTGTCTTATCCAACAGATAGTGGAGACCAACCGTAAAGAATGTGAGAGACAAGAAACCCTTCTCCGCCCTCTGCTGTGATTCTCCCTGTCATTGTGCAAGATACAGTCAGGCGTTTAGCAGAAATAGGAGATAATGGCTCTATAGTGTTTTCATTTCATTGTTTTACAATATAAAAAATAAATTAAATTTGTAATTGCAGGAAAATGCACAATGAATCATGCCAAGTAAACTTCATCTAATTTGGGAGAAGTGAAGAGGGCAAGGAAATGAGAATAAAAGCAATTTTCTACTTCTCACTTGATTGGAGGAGCTATTTTTTTGTAATCAATGAATTTATAAGTTTCTATTCACCATTTTAATAAACCCAATACTTAAGAAAGATTATGAAATATTCAATTTAAAATAATTGCGATGCTAATGTTTTCTTCTCATCAAGTTTGGCTAGAGCCTACATTCTGTTCCCCAGTAAAATCCTGATTGATGAGTAACAAATATCATAAATATCCTACATTGGAAATGCCTAAGTCAAAGAAATAGATTTCTATGAGTTTATGGTTGAAGACAAGTTTTAGTTATAAATTGTAAGAGGAAAGAACAAGTTTATTTGAATTGTTAGTCAATTACGATGATGACTAATACACTTCTAACTGAAGTTAAAAGTGAAATTTCAATGAATAGAAACAAGAATATTAGAATCATTTTGTTAAATATAATTCAATTATATACCACACAACACTTTGAATTTAATTATATCAGTACATCATTTTGTATCAGAAGTTTTAAGAAATCTTTGCATCTTATTTCTAAGGTTGAGAAGTATGTGCAAAATTTGTCCTTTTCAGATATTAAATTCCCTCTGTAGTCTTTCTTGTCCCTGAAGATTTTAGATATATGCAAAATGTCATTTGCTGCTGCTGCTGCTGCTGCTGCTAAGTCGCTTCAGTCGTGTCCGACTCTGTGCGATCCCAGAGATGGCAGCCTACCAGGCTCCCCCGTCCCTGGGATTAGGTTGCCATTTCCTTCTCCAATGCATGAAAGTGAAAAGTGAAAGTGAAGTTGCTCAGTCGTGTCCGACTTCCAGTGATCCCATGGACTGTAGCCCACCAGGCTCCTCAGTCCATGGGATTTGCCAAGCAAGAGCACCGAAGTGAGTTGCCACTGCCTTCTCTGAAAAAGCCATATACGTATACTGAGATACCTTCTAATTCAAAATGGATGATGTGTTTCATGTAGCTCCATTTTTAATGTCTCTTGAGCTTTATTTTTTCCTCTCTAGTAAGTACAGTAAACCTCTACATTTTACAGCATTTCTGTTTTCTCTCACGTATGTGAAGCTTTTTTTCTTTTCTGTAAACCCTTTATTTTACTCTTATGACTAATAGAAATAAATCCAAATTACATAAAATGAAATGTCACACACACAATCCCAAATAATGCTGTTACAATGAACCATTTTTTCCCTGTGGAAAGAATATCTAACTCCTAAATCACTAGGGCAAACACTGAAAGCTAGTGTTGATTTCATTTGCATAGACTGTTGGAACATGTTCCATGAACCTTGACGGACAACGAGAATAGGCCTATATGGTACAAGGAAGAGAAACCTACTAGGTTCTTGGTTCTCTCCATTTGTAATCATGTCAAAAAAATCCCTTTTTTTTTTTTAACAGGAAATTCTGTGTATTAAAGATAAGTCATTCCTGTTTAAATTTTTTATTTCTTTTATGAGACAAACAGCACATATCTTGTGGCTCATATACTCTGTGGGTCACCATTATTTTGACTCCTGATTTAGGCAACCAATGTGAGAGAAGTGAATTCACATGATGTGCAAAACAGTGATTCTTCTGAATGGGGGACGAGACATCCATAAGGTGACATTCTGTCGGAAGGGAGTGAGGGAACTTGGCTTTGAGCTCTATTTGCGTATCCAGCACACTATTTATAGTTATGATCTATGATCTGAGCTTAGTTGGGCATTGAGATTCTGATGGATATTTAGGATATATGTGAATACTTAGTAGCTGTCCTTTACGTTGTCCCTCATTCACCGTCTTGTTCTGAAAAGCAGAGCCATGTTGGTTCAATGAATGCAATATTACTCTGCCATAAGAAAGAACAGTCTTGAATCAGTTCTGGTGAAGTGATGAACCTAGAACCTGTTATACGGAGTGAAATGAGTCAGAAAGAGAAAAACAAATATATGTTAATGCTCATATATGGAATCTAGAAAAATGGTATTGATGAACCTATTTTCAGGGAAGGAATGGAGATGCAGATATAGAGAATGGACTTGTGGGCACAATAGAGACGGGAGAGAGTGGGACAAATGGAGAAAGTAGCGTTGACATGTGTCTATACATACTACCATGTGTGAAAATAGATAGCTGATGAGAAGTGGCTTTACAACACAGGTGGCCCAGCTAGGCATTCTGTGATGACCTAGAGAGGTGGGATGGAGGAGACTCAAGAGAAGGAGATATATGTATAATTATGGCTGATTCACATGGTTGTATAGGCAGAAACCAACACAAAATTGTAAAGAATTTTCCTCCAATTAAAAAATAAATTTAAAAAAACCTTAAAAAATGAATAGTCTAATTTTATAGACTATGGTAAGACAATAGAGACCAAGGGAGCCTTTGTTTATAGGGACATTACTTTGCCAACAAAGGTCCGTCTAGTCAGGCTATGGTTTTTCCAGTAGTCATGTATGGATGTGAGAGTTGGACTGTGAAGAAAGCTGAGCACCGAAGAACTGATGCTTCTGAACTGTGGTGTTGGAGAAGACTCTTGAGAGTCCCTTGGACTGCAAGGAGATCCAACCAGTCCATTCTGAAAGAGATCAGCTCTGGGATTTCTTTGGAAGGAATGATGCTAAAGCTGAAACTGCAGTACTTTGGCCACCTCATGCGAAGAGTTGACTCATTGGAAAAGACTCATGCTGGGAGGGATTGGGGGCAGGAGGAGAAGGGGACCACTGAGGATGAGATGGCTGGATGGCATCACAGACTCGATGGACATGAGTTTGAGTGAACTCCGGGAGTCAGAGATGGACAGGGAGGCTTGGGGTGCTGCAATTCATGGGGTCACAAATAGTCAGACACAACTGAGTGACTGAACTGAACTGAACTGAATGCAATGTAAAGAAAGAATTGGGAAATTGTCGTTACTTAGCTCTGTTTTCTTGACAAAGTCATTTACCCCATCTGGCTTCAGTTCCTTTTTTTGTAAAATGGGGATATTTTACCAACTATCTTCCTAAAGAGTCCGCTCTTAAACATATATTTTGTGATATAAACTTTGATCACATTTGATACATGTTTTTTAAACAATGAATGCACAAGCAAAGGAATAGTTTGAATGGTTTACTAAAATGAATCTAAAAACGCAACACATCTTGAGTCCCTCTGACAACAGTCACAATTGCAAGTGATTTTGCTATTTAGATTACACTATTCACCTATGCCAGTTCTCTCATGCTGCTCTATTTAAACTCTCAAATGTAGCACATCCAGCAACAGAAAAATGTTACTCACTTACTGAACTACCCAATACCCATGCAAAATTTTTTGCCAAAGTAGCATTTTTCAGTGATTGACCCACCCTCATTGATTTTTTTTTCCCCTCAAATAATTTCTTCACTTGGATCACAAGCAACAACCAGCCAGTGGAAATTTTTGCAAAACTCTTGGCTCTCTCTACTAACCTAATAGTAGATGAATACTTCCCCACTACAGATGAAACAAATGTTTCTCTTTGGATAAGTTTGCCATTAAATAAACTTTTGCCATTGAATCTATGTTTAGATTTGGGCAGCTGGGACATCACCAAGTTAAATAGATGCTTGCTGAAATATCTGTTTTATTTTGCTGATTCAGAAACATGTTAATTGTCCTGTGAGTTTAGTAACAATCATCAAGTATTATTTTAAAACAATTACTTTGTCAAAAGGTGGTACTTCTAATGTTTGATTTTTTTGGCTTGTGAAGTAAACTTCAATCTTGTGAAAATTACTTAAACTATCTACTTTTTCATGAATACAAATGAATCATTTCTTTGTGTGTGTGTGTGTGTTTGACCATCACACTCTGCTTAAAATTTACCCAATAAGAATTCCAAGACAAGTAAAGCACATTGTTGCTTAATGAAGAAGAAGAAAACAGGATTTTTTTTTTAAAGTTCATACCTATATTTATCTTGAGCAACTTGCCCCTTCTTGATCTGAGTTTCCTGTGTATGAAATGATGAGTCTGTGTTAGATGATTTCCAAAGTCTCTCCAAGCCTGAATTACCAGGACTCTATGACCCTCATTTATAAACCTTACTAAGTTAATTTACCACAGATGTACTCTGGTCCAGTATCAATGCCAATAAACATCAGCATTGAGAAACAGTTAATAAGCAGCTGAATGTTTTTGATGGTGCAAACAGATATTAATATACATGAAAGCACAGTTTAGTTTTTATTAGATGTAACTGGATTTCTTCTGTCATTCTGTTTGTTACCTACTATATATAAGGTTGAAATTCTTACCTAACTTCTGTGTATTATCCCTGTTCTCCTTTCCATGCTCACTTTATTCACCATCTGTCATATCTGAAATTCAGAAGGATTGAGTTGGGAAAAGTATCTGTTTAAAGGGAGTATTGTAAGTTCTTCTTCAATCCTCAACTTTCTCTCTCCTGACCCAAATGCTAACATGCCTTGCATATGGTTGTAAGGCATGTGCTGTTTAGGGCTCATTGTGGTTGCAAATTAAGAATAAAGTAACCCACTCCAGTACTCTTGCCTGGCAAATCCCATGGACGGAGGAGCCTGGTGGGACTGGGAGCAGTCCATGGTGTCGCTAAGAGTCGGACACGACTGAGCGACTTCACTTTCACTTTTCACTTTCGTGCATGGGAGAAGGAAATGGCAACCCACTCCAGTGTTCTTGCCTGAAGAATCTCAGGGACGGGGGAGCCTGGTGGGCTGCCGTCTATGGGGTCCCACAGAGTCGGACATGACTGAAGTGACTTAGCAGCAACCTGTAGGAAATACTAGTTTTTGGCTTACAATATACCAATCCCATGCTTTTCCCTTATTAATAAATCACACCAGGCAACAGTATTCCCATACTCATAAAATTAATCTAAGCTAATCATGTTAATCCTAGATCCTTCAGAGAACTATTAAATTTGCCTATTTCCCTTGCTTGTGGCCAATTTGGATGATAAAAATTAAAGGCACATCTGCTGAGATCCAACCAGTCCATCCTAAAGGAGATCAGTCCTGAGTTCATTGGAAGGACTGATCTTAAAGCTGAAACCCCAATACTTTGGCCACCTGATGTGAAGAGCTGACTCATTTGAAAAGACTCGGATGCTGGGAAAGATTGAGGGCAGGAAGAGAAGAGGATGACAGAGGATGAGATGGTTGGATGGCATCACCAACTCAATGGATATAGGTTTGGGTGAACTCCGGGAGTTGGTGATGGACAGGGAGGCCTGGCGTGCTGTAATTCATGGGGATGCAAAGAGTCAGACAAAACTGAGTGACTGAACAGAACTGACTGACATCTGCTGAAAGGACTTTAACTTTTTAGATATGAGAATCATAACCAGTGGTACCAGCCACCTTTTCTTTCTTATGTGAATGCCTGGAATTGGAGTGGCCATCTCGCAAGTGTTAAGAAAAGCTAAAACAAGCAAATATACAGAAGTTCTGACATCTCTGAGTGGGTGAACCAAAACCATAGCAACTACAAATAACTAGTCTTATTGTCATATGAGAGGAAATTAAGATGTTTGTTTACAGTGAATGAAGTTATGGGCTTCCTAGATTCCCTGTTCAAGACCGAAGGATTTATTCTTCCAGCTGCTAAGATTATGAGCTAACATCCCTCAGCTGTCAAGCCCTCTTCCAGAATTTTCTCAGCTGAAGAACACCTCCTTGCTGAAGATATGTTTGCCTCCTCCCTGGAGAAGCCCCTCTTCAATGACTGGTTGATGTGGGAGTATAAATATCTGGGTGTCTCTCTTCGACGCAGGATAACCATCTCTGAAAAGCCATCCATCTTTGGAGCTCCCCACAAGTTCAGTTGAGGTCTTATTATAAATTAACTTCAGGCCAACGCTCCCTCTACCCAGAGTCCTGCTTGCTTCAAATCCCCTAAGGTGATGTTTCTGAGAGCACTCCCTCCAAAAGCTTCTGACGCTTGTCTCTGTCTTGAATTGACTTTGGACAAAAAACAAATTACAATTGTGTTTAATCTGCTGTTAGATTTTCTGTTACTTGTGGCCAAAATTATCCCTAATTTAAACATGAGTATATGATACAATTAGAAGACTGGTTAAATGATCCTTAAATAGAAACTGTAAAAAAAAAAAAAAAAAGAGAGAGAGAGAGAGATGTTTAGACCCTACTCAGTCTTGAGCCCAGCCTGGTCTCTGCACCTCTGCAGGGGAAGGTTCTTTTTTCACTGTGGTTTGAGTAGATGAAATCAAAGCTGAGATCAACATAGCTCAAGCTTTATTTTGTGGCCAAAAAAATAGAGAAGGGGGAATTAACTTTACAGATCACCTTTCATCCATCTGGGTAGAGGGATTTAATTTTAAAGAGTAAAGACAAAGGGAAGAAGTGTGAGGCTAATGATGGGGAGGTAGGTACACCAGTCTACTGGGGACGGGGTGGGGCTTTTTCCAAGGGAGTGCGGTGCATCACTCTGTTTTATACTTTTTTGTCCTGAATGTCCAGTCATGGCCACCAGTGTGTGTGTTATTTACTCTGCCATTGTAGCAAAATCTGTGTATAATAGAACTCAGGGTCTGTTGGAGGTCAGATTTGTTGCCATTTTGGTCCCAGCTCGTTCCATCTGGGTTTTTCCTTTGTAGCTTCCTTTCTTGACTTTGGACCATTCAACTTAGAGACTTATATGTTAACTCCTGCTAAAGGTGAGGGTTGGTAGGTTTTGAGCAAAGATCTGGAACAACTGTGGCAACAAAATATTAGATCAAACTGTTTCAGACCTCAACAAAAGAGACTTCACAGTGATTGAACACTCACCACTTTTTGTGACGATAGATCAAACCCAGGCTTGGTCTCTTAACCAGCAAGGTAAACTTAAGCAAAATATTTAAGCTTCTTTGTCCTCAAATATTAAGTCTAATAGTAATATATTTTTTACTTTTTGATTTTTTTTGGTGAGTAATCAATAGGTAACATGTAACATGTCCACCACATATGATTGTCCTTGATCATTTTTGTGAGGATTCAACAAAGTAACATCTGAATAATACCTAACATAGGTAGTCCCCCTACTCTATAAGCAAATAGTTATTGCTATTGCATTAATGTCAGAACTGTTTTCCTAAAATGACACAAGCCCCCAAATTATAATTCCAGATTTGATCACCGCATAGTTAATTTCATCTAACTCTTTGGAATTTATTAGGTTTCTTCTTTCAATTTTAAAGTGTATCTGTGGTCCCAGGTCCTCACTGGGATTTGTGGAAGTGGTATGAGTAGGGAGATTTGAGAATGTGGTCATGAGAGAGGTGCTCATTCAGAGATGTCTCTGGAGCAGCCTCTGAGAAAGTTAGAGGCCAGAGGATCCGTGACATATTCACAGAAGCCTCAGGTCTCAGATGCAAGACGGCTTCAGATATGGCCTGAAGTCAAATCTGGCCTTTGTATCCTGACACCGAATTAAATCTCAGAGGCATAATTTGGGATAAAGTAAAAAAAGAAAGAAAGAAAGGAGAAAAAGCTGCATTGCTTTGCCAGGCAAAGTCTTTCTCAAGTGGCAGAGTGGTGGATAATCTGCCTGCCAAGGCAGGAGACACAAGAGAAGCAGGTTCAATCCCTGGGTCAAGAAAGATCTGCTGGAGAAAGGATGGCAACCCACTCCAGTACTCTTGCCTGGATAATCCCAAGGAAGGAGGAGCCTGGTGGGCTACAGTCCATGGGGTCACGAAGAGTTAGGCAAAAGGGAGTGCATCCATTTGCCAGGCAAAGGGGGCCACATGGGTTAATGCCCTCAAAACTGTGTCCCAACCTGGCGGGGTTAGTGAGAAGTTTTATAGTAATGGTTCAAAGAGGGTTGATCTGCTTGTGGACATTCTTCTGATTGGTGGGCAGTGAGGTAATTCAGATTTGGCATCTTCAGCCTTCTTGTTCCTGGGTCTGGGGTCTATGGACTTGTGGGCACCAGGCTGTTAATTTCTCCCATCTGGTGGGGATTTCAGTATCTGCAAAACTGCTCAAAGATAGTTATGTGTATCCCTGGAGGAGGAACCAGAATGTTAGCCCAAGGCTGGACTAGTGTTCCTTTTGACAGCCCCTCCCTTGTCTCTTCATCTCCTCCCTTCCCTATTTAGACTGTTTGAACCTGCTCATTGGAGTGCAGGGAAAGTCCCAGAAGTTGAGTGACGCCTATTTCCTGTAATCAAGAAATAGGAGCACAGAATGCCTTTTGGGTCCAGAAACCCCACAGGATCTTGCTCAGTGTCTGGTCCACATGCCCCTTCTATCCAAGAATATCAGGACCTCAGACTTTTACATGCTAATATTGACTGACCCTTGAATGTTCATGTGTGATGGCTTTTGAGACATTTGCTCCCCACATCATGTGTAGATGCTTCTGCATCTATAGCCTTGGGATACTTGGAGGAACCTCAGTAACTATTTTCTGATCTTGAAACAGTTCATCACATGTGTCTCTTCTCCACTATACTATGCCTTTAACAATAAAGAATGAATCACTCCTCTTGATCAGGAGGACTGTTTAACCAAGAGATCAAATATTATCTCTGATTCTTAACATTAAAAAAAAAAAGTCAGTGAGTGTTTCCAGGGCATCATCTCTTTAAATTTGAGGAAAGAAATGTTGGACACACTATTGTAGAATTGTTGGTAAAGTGAGGCTCATTCGTGGCAATTAACCTGCCCCAATTACTATACGATTCGCTCATGAACAAAGGCTGCCCCTTCTCTTGAGGAATTCATGGCTTGGTGGGAAAGTTAATGGTGAAATTCTATGTAGTGAGACTCCCTAAGGGAGTGTATTAGGCTTGTCACCTTTGGAGTCTCGATGGACAAGGGTGGGCTGCCAGGAAAGGTTTATCAAGGTTCTGTTTGTGTTAAGTGCCACATTTCCTCAGGGAGCAAAATTGTTGGACAGGTTGCTGTTATAGTTGGGCTCCAGCTCACTGTCTCTAGAAAAGAGATTTGAAACTGGCAACTTTGCAAGCTGAACCTGGCCCACAGAGATATTTTATTTGGCTCCTATACTGTTTTAAAAAATGTTACCAACATTTAAAACTGGGAAATTTCACATAAAAACTCAAATTTCTGGCTTCCCCTGAAAAAAATTGGAAAGACCTGGCAACACTGGGCTCACATTCTTGTATGACAACAGTTGGCTGAATCCATGTCATGGCCCTTCAACAAGAAAAGAATGTGCTCTCTGTTTACCACAGTCCCCACCACTCTCTAACGTTCTCCAGCTCTGAACCTATCCATTATAATCTATCATCATATTTGTAGTTTTCCAGTGTAATGGATTATTTCTTCATAGAGGTCTACATCTTTCTCAAAGGCAAGATAAAGCAGATAGAATGAGAAGTCCTTGGATCAGAAAGCAACGAGAGAATTTCCCATGAGAGGTGAAAAATAATCACACATATTTAATTTTATTTAATTTAAAGTATGTGCCTGGCCCTAAATTAAGTAAAATCCTCACTCCTTTTTGGGAATTCATAAAAAAATTAATTTTATGAAAAGAAGACTTTGTTGTAAACATATACTATTGACTTTAAGATTGGACTTGACATCTCATAAGACCTTAAACACTTAGATGAATAAATATATCTGAATAAAAAAAGATTTATGATCAAGCCATCTCTCATCCCAAGTAAGTCATGCAGATTCTGAGGGAGACTTTGTGTCCTCTAGGTGTGGAAGAAATGGGTACATTTTAAGTCCCTGTGGAGATATTGACACCTGTTCACCAACTGAGGACATCTACACAAAACATTATGAATCTGCATTTTGAAAATGCATCTATCAGAATCTTTCATAGTACCATCTGATAAAATTTTTAAATAATAAAATTTTATTAAAAAAAAAACAAATAAAATGGTCTATCTCAGGGAAAACCTTTGTCTTTATTATCTTTTCTGAATTCAACTGAAGCCTAAAGAATCACACTAGATGATATTTAAGATCCCTCTGGTCATTGGGAACTGCTCATTTTGTAAAAATTAGAAAAACAGAAATATCTGGTCTCCAGCTTTTTATACAAATCCAGACAGCTGAGGAGGGTTCCCATTCCTTTACAACAGATCTACCTTGTTTTCACAAAAAATTATCATTTTTTGCTTGTTCAACATTTAAACAGACTTTCAGATTTTGAGATATTTCCTCTCCTTACTTTCTGATAGACTTGGCTGATCAGATGGCCCTCTGCCTCTAGAGTTTTACCTATGGAATGGGGAGCATAGTGCCCATAGGCAGTTAAGAAATAATAATTCCTAACAGTAGAGCTGGCTGCATTGAGAATATTATGATGTCAGTGAGCATCTAAAAGACATGTCCTATGTGGGTTCCCTTGGTCACTAACCATTTTTTGAATCTGGTTCCCCAGCCCTCATATCACTTATGTGCATGGCTCTATGATATTCTAAGAAATGAATTTGCTGCAAACGTTAGCCAGAGACAATTTCTGTTGGCAGGCAGCTGGTAGGTAACAAACTGATGCATAAAAAATTTACTTTGAGATAATTTTATAGAAGTCAATGAAATATATTAATTTACAAAAAATAAAACCAGCAGGGGTTGCTTTGGTGACTTATGCCCACTCAGCACATTCTCTTACAAGAAAAGAATATATTTCAATCTACATTCTAAATCAGAAGATTTGGGAGACATGGAACCCATGAGAGATTTATGACTCATATGGCTACAGCCAGTCACAAGATCAAACAGTGGGACCATGATATGTATTTATTCTCATTAACAAGGCTCTTCTGATATAGAGGAAAAAAAGAATAAAAGAAGCAGAAATGTGGAGTTTCTTTAAATCTCTTTAAGTATTTGTATTGGTACGCTTGCTTGATCACTCAGCCATGTCTGATTCTGCAAACCCATGGACTGTAGCCCACCAGTCTGCTGTGTCCATGTAACATTTCAGGCAAAAATACTGGAGTGGGTTGCCATTTCCTTCTCCAGGGGATCTTTCTAATCCTGGGATCAAACCCATGTCTCTTTCATCTCCTGCATTGGCAGGAGGATTCTTTACCACTAGCACCACCTGGGAAGCCATGGGCACCATTAATTTTCTCTGATTCCTAGTTTCAACATTCCATAATGATGCATACTTATTGGTGAGTTTTAATGTCCGACTTTCCCTTTGTTGCTACCAAAGTGATAAAGAAGCGTGTGAACCAAACTTTCTTAATCAACCACTAAATTACCGATGTTCAAAAATTTACTATACTGTAACACTATAATTTTCTATATGTAACACATATAATTCTTTTGAATACTATGATTTCTTTATAAATTTTGGAAATACCCTTGTGATTTATTAGGTACAGTCTATGGTTGATTATGTGTTTTATGAAAACTTCAAAAAATACACAATCTAAGGCAATCAAATACTCTTCAAAATGTATTGAATATTTAGAGAAAGGAATTTAAATAATCAGCACTTTTCAGCATACTGATTTAACTCAACTGTTTTGATGTGACCACTTTTCCAATTAGAATAATTGATCTCTCTGACAAATACAATATTACTGTATTTCCACCTGAGATGAGGCACTGATGTAACAAATATCAAAAGATATCATAGTGTCGTTGGAATTGGGCAGAGTGAGGCTGATGAATTTTCAAGAGCATGTTCATAAAAGCTTAGATCGCCTTGAATATGCTTTAGTAGAAGCACGGGCATTAGTGACTCTGCCAGAGAAGACTCAGGATAAAGTGAAAAATCTGGTAGAGAAAATATAGTTTGCCTTAAAGAATGCATAAATCATCATAAACAGACTATTGGTAGAAATATGAATATAACAAGTTCTATTTGTGAGGGTTCAAAAAGAAATAAGTAATACATAACTGAAAACTGGAGGAAAGTTTGTCCTTTTATAGTGGCAGAAGTCTTAACAGAGTTATCTTCTTGAAGCTATGTAGAAAACAAAACTTGTAAGTGATAAATAAGTGTCTCCTATAGTAAAGAATCTTCCTGCAATGTGGGAGACCCAGGTTCCATTCTTGGGTCTGGAAGATCCCCTAGAGAAGGGAATGAGTGCCCACTCCAATATTTTTGCCTGGGAAATCCCGAGGACAGATGAGTCTTGTGGGCTATTGTCCATGGGGTTGCAGAATCAGACAGGACTGAGTAACTAACACTTTCACTTTTTGCTTTCCTAAGTAATATTTTACTGAGGAGATTTTCAAGGGATAAAGAAGCAGCCTGGTTTCTGTTTGCTGCTTACAATAAAATGCAAGGGGAAGGAGATAAATTGGGAGAAGAATGATTAAATAAAAAGAAACCAAGAGGTGATGATTTGGAAAATCTTTAACTTCTCCAGACTGCAAAAACTGCTACATTTAGGAGATTCACTGTCAGGAATGTAAGATCTAAAGAAAAGCTGAGGGTGTGGGTCTAAAATGTTTAGATAATATTCACAAAAGACTGAAAGGTCACACAGAAGACTCTTTGAAGAGATTAAGAGTGTGACTCCCAGATCCCTTCAATCACACCAGGAAACATCTAGGAAGTTTAAGAGTGTTGTCTCTCAAATACCTGAGAGAAGCCAAAAAACAGAGAACTAAGAAATATCTGTTGAGGAGTCTCATTTGTAACAGGATGAATCTCCATAACATGCAAAGGAGAGCCACAAATTTCTTTTGAATTTTATACTACAATAAACACTACCAGTTTGGACTAAAATAGAAGGCTATCTGACCCTTAAAATTCTACTGACAGGAAAAAAGCTAGTACAACTACTTAGCTGCAAACACTTGTCATATTTCATGAAAAAGAAAGGATGATTCAGGGGAGCAAGCCATGAGCTTGGAAGGAGGGGGCGAAGAGCACAGAGAATTATTCACAGACTTTGCAACCTAATGGAGTATGCCCATCAGGATTTTCAAATAATTGGGACTGGTATCTCCTTTTTTCCCTTTAGTTTTCTCCTTGTTTTGCCACTTTATTTTTTAATTGAAGGATAATTCCTTTACAGAATATTTTGTTTTCTGTCAAACATCCACAAGAATCAGCCATAGGTATTTAATTGCTTTCCTTTGTCTGTCCCACATTGTATTTCAGGAGAAGATAATGTGTTTATAAGTTCACTGATTCGTCTGCGAATTTCACAGATTCATAACAGAAAAGAATCATGTGTGCCCAAGGATAGATAGATAGAACTTACCCATAAGTAAATTAAATAATTTAGATGATGACGTTTGGGACTTTTGAACTGATGACATTTGGGATTTGGATGAAATTTTAGGCACTGATATTTTAATGAGTTAGACTTTGAGGAAATCAAGGCTCAGTGAATCAGCTTTGCATGTGGACAGGTACATTTTAGGGGGCCGAAATGTACCTGGATCTATGTCTTACAGGATGTAAGTCCAGACTGCCATGATGTCGTATCCTCATTCCCAGAATTTATATAGGTTATCAAATATGACAGAAGAATTTTACAGATGTATCTAAATTTTAGAAACTTGAGATAGGCAGATATATTATTCAAGTGGGCTCAATTTAACCATGTGAGTCTTTATAAGCATAAAAACTTTCTCAGTTTTCCTGTTGTCACAGAAGCAGATAGTAGTACGAGGACTTGGTCCACCACTGATGATTTTGAACATGGAAGCAGATGCCATAATTCAAGAAGCATGGGTGGCCTCCAGAAACTGGAAGAGGCAAGAAAAGAGATTCCCCTCCAATAGCATCTGAAAAGAAATGCTGTCCTGTCAACACCTAGCAGCTTGGTTAGGTTTCAGCCCCATGAGACCTGTGTCAGATTTCTTACATATAGAACCGCAAAAACCATGCAAAGCAAAGGTTATAACTCTAAAGAGACAGTTATATGTGTATATGTTTTGCATTACAAGGCAATTTATAATTCTCAGATTTAAATGCTTGAAAAACACAAGTAAAATGGCATTTGAATAAGTTTATCTAACCTACATTTCCAGTTATATATCCCAAATGCACTTAATATTTTAATCAATTAAAAAATGTACTTTCCTGAACTTGCTTGGGTTCTATAACATTACTCTTTTCTGTACCTGGACTTCACTCCTTATTCATCTAGTGAAACTCTGCTGCTGCTGCTGCTGCTGCTGCTGCTGCTGCGTCGCTTCAGTCATACCCCATGGATGCCAGCCCACCAGGCTCCTCTGTCCCTGGGATTCTCCAGGCAAGAACACTGGAGTGAGTTGCCATTTCCTTCTCCAAGTGAAACTCTACACATCTTTAAACATATCATTCAAGAGCCAGTCCCCATGCAGAGCTTTCCTGATGCCTTCTTCCTACCCTTGTAATTTATGTAAAAAGCTATCAGTGTCTCTATCCATGTGTCTGCTATGGTCTGAATGTTTGTGTCCCCTCAAAATTCACATGCTGCAGCAGCTGCTGCTAAGTCACTTCAGTTGTGTCCGACTCTGTGCGACCCCATAGAGGGTAGCCCACCAGGCTCCCTCATCCCTGGGATTCTCCAGGCAATAATATTGGAGTGGGTTGCCATTTCCTTCTCCAATGCATGAAAGTGAAAAGTGAAAGTGAAGTCTCTCAGTCCTGTCTGACTCTTAGCAACTCCATGGACTGCAGCTTACCAGGCTCCTCCATCCATGGGATTTTCCAGGCAAGAGTGCTGGAGTAAGGTGCCATTGCCTTCTCCGCAAAATTCACATACTGGTGTCCTAAAACTGGTATCCTATATTATTCCTACTTCACATACTGGTATCTAAATACTGGCATCCTATGTTATTCATCAAATATATGTCCATCAAAGAGCATAACTCTTTCAGACTTACAATATCTCTGAACCACAGGCAATATATTTGATGAATAATGAATGGTTAAAATATAGAATTCATTAGATGGATGAGTTCATACCAACATTGTTAAAAATCCATTTGTATATATAAACATGTTTTAATGATAGCTTCTCTAAATATCTTATTCCCTCTGGTTTTCACTCAAAAAAAATATTAGTTTGTATGAGTGGTTGTTTGTAGCTCAACCCTTGTGAAGATTTTATGATAAACTGTCATATTGATCCAAACTAATGGGTGGTATAACTGTTTTGTTTCAGAATGACACCAAAGGACATTTAATTAAGACAGGTGACAAAATTGGCCACAGCACCCATCCCTAAAGAATCCTGTTTAAGTTTTTTCATCCAAAGATAAATTGTCTATTCAGTTTACTTTTTGCTAAGCCAGTTTCATAATTATATAAAAGTATTTTTCATAACTTTGTGATTTTTCTTTAAAGAAGCATTGTGAACACCTTGCACATGTGCACATACACACATGCTGATGATCCTTTTTTCACACTTTTTACCCTCTTAAAAGATATGATTGGATGGCATCACTTACTTCATGGACAGGAGTTTGAGCAAGCTCCGGGAGTTGGTGATCGACAGGGAAGCCTGGTGTGCTGCAGTCCATGGGATCACAAAGAGTTGGACATGGCTGAGTGACTGAACTGATCTTTACAAAAATGAAATGAAATTAATTTCTATTATTTAGAAGTTATTATCAGTTTGGGGGTTCTTTCCTAAGTTAGGAGAATGAAAGATTTACAAATTCTCATTTATGCTAAATAGAGGAAAATTACATGCCTGAAAATTTCAGTTATCAAGGAGACATTATCAGGGAAAGAAGATGGCCTTTGTTCTAGTTATTGCTTCCCATACTAAATACCAAAATAAATGGTTTAAGTCATTTTATGCCTTGAATATCATATTTGTCAAGATACAGCTGTATGTTTTAACTCTCACCTTGAGGTACTTTGAGCTTCCCTGGTGGTTCAGCTGGTAAAGAATCTGCCTGCAATGAGGAAGACCTGGGTTCGATCCCTGGGTTAGGAAGATCCCCTGGAGAAGGGAAAGGCTACCCACTCCAATATTCTGGTCTGGAGAATTCCAAGGATTTTATAGTTCATGGGGTCACAAAGAGTCAAACAGGACTGAGCAATTTTCACTTTCACTTTGAGGTACTTTGCATAGACATCTTCTAATACTGTTTCCCAACGGTTTCCCCCAAAATTTGTAGTTTAGGGGAAAATATTTTAAAATAGACATTCTTTTAACTAAGTTCATATTATTAAGCAACTGGAAGCCATCTACTTATATAAAAACTATATGTTTAATACTATTATACATTTAGTACTATCAGCTCAATGAACATTATATAATGTGTTGCTACTAGTATTCCATGCTTTAGAAAGTATTAAAACAACATTTCTTTAAAATAATATGTGTTAATTTTTCCTTCAAACCTTCTGAAATTTGTTTAAGTTTTTGAGGATATAGAGGTGTGCATGCATGCGTGCCTGTGTGTGTGTGCATGCACGTGCTCAGTAGTGTCCAACTCTTTGCGACATGTGTGGCCTGTCACGCTCCTCTGTCCATGGGATTTCCCAGACAAGAATAATGGAGTGGGTTGCTGTGCCTGTCTCCAGAGGATCGTCTGACCCCAGAATTAAATTCACATCTCCTTCATTTCTTGCATTTGCAGGCAGTCTTTACTACTGAGCCACCTGAGAAGCCCAAGAATATATAGACACATGTTAAAATTTTCCAGAAACAGTTTCACAGATTGTGGATGCTAAATAATAAAACCAAAGATCAAGAACTTGTACATGAAATGTATCAAATCACTGGTCAGTAATCTATGTTGAGTCTTCTATGATAAATAGTGACCGTCATTGACACTCAGATCAAAGTCATGTACTTAATCAGTAATTAATATGAAAAGAACAATGACAAAATTGTGTTCTATGATATACTGAATAAATTTCTTCCTAATTGAATTTTTTCAACATATAGTCCACTTAACTGAGAGTGTTAACTCTGCTTTTCTATGTCTTATTTATTTTCCATTCTTTCCTAATATTTGTGAGTGATGCAAGACTTTGTGGCTGTGATTAAATATCAAAGCATGATTTACTGAGTGACAGAGTAAAAAGAAATCAATGCAGTCACTTCTAATAGTTTTCACATTGTTAGATGATTTTTAGGTGATTTTTTCCCTTTTCTCTATTAATACAAGTGAAAAAAAAAAATGAACGTTTAGGAACTTATTAAGAACCACGTATCTTTCTGCCATTGTATATAATTCCTTCCATCACAATGTAAACAGTTACAAGAATTCTCATTTTACAGAGGGGAAATATTGCCTGTAAACCATTAACTGTGGTATTCCAAAATGAGACACCCAAGAAAATAGTATGGCTGGAATTTGGTACTCGCATCTCTGAGAGTTCTAGGCTCACATGGTGAGTTAACAAAATGTTTAAGAGGCAGACTTAACATCCCGCCTTTAATTCTGAAGAGATGGTCTATGCCTCTTTTTGATTTCATACAGTGTAATATGCTTCCAGATTAAAATTATAAAATTAGTACCAGAAAATTAAAATCTAGACTCAAAGCAGTCATTTTGAGGCTTGTTGTTGTTCGGTTGCTAAGTCGTGTCTGTCTCTTTGACCCCCATGGACTGCAGCACGCTAGTCTTCCCTGTCCTTCACTGTCTCCTAGAGTTTGCTCAAAATCATGTCCACTGACTCGTTGATGCCATTCTATCATCTCATCCTCTGTTATTCCCTTCTCCTCTTGCCCTTAATCTTTCCCAGCATCAGGGTCTTTTCCAGTGAGTTGGCTGTTCACATCAAGTGGCCAAAGTATTGGAACTTCAACCCAGCACCAGTTATTCCAAGGACTATTCAGGGTTGATTTGCTTTGGATTGACTGGCTTGATCTCCTTGCAGACCAAGAGACTCTCATGAGTCTTCTCACAGTTCTAAAGAATCTAACAGTGACTAATTCCAGACAGGACACCAGTGTTAACTGTGGTCATAATGTAGATAGACATCATGGAGTTACCTGAAAGAGGATCAGAGACTCGTGGTGTAGAAAGAGAACTTTGCAGCATCTGTTCAAATGTGTCAGTGTATTGGCAGAAAACGACAGAGTCTGAATATTTTCTTTTCAAATCTCTGGTGCAGCTCTTTTCCAGGGACTGTTTTGTGTAAGAAGGGATCATATGAATATCTGGGAAAAAAGGTGATTATCACAGGATGCTGTGGAGACACATCTTTTAGCACCAAATATATTGTATCAGCTGCAGCAGGAATTTTGTTTTGAAGATTATTATTCGAAAAGACACTTTACAAAAACTATAACAACAGCAATGACAACAAAGCCGTGGATATACAACTATTAAATTTATAAATAATCACTTCATATTATATTTAATTACATTATATACTTAAAGTGCTTAAGATTCAAGCCAACCCCTTACTCAAAAAAATAAATAAATAAATGAATAAACAAAAAAGTGAATGTGTTATTTAACTAGATGGTGGGAATGCTTTCATTACACACACATGTGCTCATGCACACACATACACACACATATATACATATAAAAACACCCTAATGTACAGTTTAAATATATTACAATTTTGTCAGTTATACCTCAATAGAGCTGAAAATGAGATCCAACAGAATCTCAGAATAAGCAGCAATTTATTTAAATGAAAATAAGATTCTAAACTCTGTGTAAGTATGTGTGTATCTGTATTTCTAGAGTATTTCTTAATTGCCTTCTGTCTTTTTCTTCTAGGGAAAAGAAAGATAAAAATGTTGTTTTGTTTTACTTAATGAATGACTAATCATTTCTTCCATTCATTCTATTAAGGGAAAAGTAAAATTCAGTATGTTATGATTAATAAAGAATTTCTGGATTTTATAGTTCAGGAGGCAGTAGGAAAGACAACATACCAACTTGACTATCCAGGAAATGTAGTGATATTTATGTGAAATAAATCACTTTAATTGTATTGAAATAACTACACCCTTCAATTGAGCTATTGATGTTTCTCTAAGGTAGAAACTCTTGAATAAACATTTAGAAGGCTATAGGAAAATACATATATAGCTGTTCTAAGTATAAATGATTATTTTTATTAGAATAGATGTCATAGATTCAGTCCAGTTCAGTTCAGTTTCTCATTCGTGTCCGACACCTCCCGACCCCATGAACTGCAGCATGCCAGGCCTCCTTGTCCATCACCATCTCCCAGAGTTTACCCAAACCTATGTCCATCGAGTCAGCAATGTCATTCAACCATCTCATCCTCAGTTGTCCCCTTCTCCTTCTGCCCTCAATCTTTCCCAGCATCAGGGTCTTTTCCAATGAAAAGAGACCCATCAGAGTCTCTTTGCATGAAGTGGCCAAAGGATTGGAGTTTCAGCTTTAACATCAGTCCTTCCAGTGAACACCCAGGACTGATATCCTTTAGGATGGACTGGTTGGATCTCCTTGCAGTCCAAGGGACTCTCAAGAGTCTTCTCCAACACCACAGTTCAAAAGCATCAATTCTTTGGTGCTCAGCTTTCTTTATAGTCCAACTCTCACATCCATACATGACCACTGGCAAAACCATAGCTTTGACTAGACGGACCTTTGTTGGCAAAGTAATGTCTCTGCTTTTTAATATGCTCTCTAGGTTGGTCATAACTTTTCTTCCAAGGAGTAAACGTCTTTTAATTTTGTGGCTGCAATCACCATCTGCAGTCATTTTGGAGCCCAGAAATATAAAGTCTGACACTGTTTCCACTGTTTCCCCATCTATCTGTCATGAAGTGATGGACCAGATGTCATGATCTTAGTTTCTGAATGTTGAGCTTTAAGCCAACTTTTCCACTCTCCTCTTTCACTTTCATCAAGAGGATCTTTAGTTCCTCTTGACTTTCTGTCATAAAGGTGGTGTCATCTGCATATCTGAGGTTATTGATATTTCTCCCAGCAATCTTGATTCCAGCTTGTGCTTCCTCCAGCCCAGTGTTTCTCATGATGTACTCTGCATATAAGTTAAATAAGCAGGGTGACAATATACAGCCTTGACATACTCCTTTTCCTATTTGGAACCAGTCTGTTGTTCCATGTCCAGTTCTAACTGTTGCTTCCTGACCTGCATTTAGGTTTCTCAAGAGGCAGGTCAGGTGGTCTGATATTCCCATCTCTTTCAGAATTTTCCACAGTTTATTGTGATCCACACAGTCAAAGGCTTTGGCATAGTCAATAAGCAGAAATAGATATTTTTCTGGAACTCTCTTGCTTTTTTGATGATCCAGAGGATGTTGGCAATTTGATCTCTGGTTCCTCTGCCTTTTCTAAAATCAGCTAAAATATCTGGAAGTTCAAGGTTCATGTATTGCTGAAGCCTGGCCTGGAGAATTTTAAGCATTACTTTACTAACGTGTGAGATGAGTGCAATTGTGTAGTAGTTTGAGCTTTCTTTGGCATTGCCTTTCTTTGGGATTGGAATGAAAACTGACCTTTTCCAGTCCTGTGGCCACTGCTCTTCCAACAACACAAGAAAAGACTACACATGGACAGCACCAGATGGTCAACACCAAAATCAAATTAATTATATTCTTTTCAGCCAAAGATGGAGAAGCTCTATACAGTCAGCAAAAACAAGACCAGGAGCTGACTGTGGCTCAGATCATGAACTTCTTATTGCCAAATACAGACTGAAATCAAAGACAGTGGAGAAAACCACTAGACCATTCAAGTATGATCTAAATCAAATCCCTATGGCTACACAGTGGGAGTGAGAAATAGATTTAAGGGACTAGGCCTGATAGACAGAGTTCCTGATGAACTATGGATGGAGTTTCATGACATTGTACAGGAGATAGGAATCAAGACCATCCCCAAGAAAAAGAAATGCATAAAAGCAAAATGGCTGTCTGAGAAGGCCTTACAAATAGCTGTGAAAGAAGAGAAGCGAAAAGAAAAGGAGAAAAGGAAAGATATACCCATTTGAATTCAGAGTTCCAAAGAATAGCAAGGAGAGATAAAAAAGCCTTCCTCAGCGATCAATGCAATGAAATAGAGGAAAACAACAGAATGGGAAAGACTAGAGATCTCTTCAAGAAAATTGAGATACCAAGGGAACATTTCATGCAAAGATGGGCTTGATAAAGGACAGAAATGGTAGGGAACTAACAGAAGCAGAAGATATTAAGAAGAGGTGGCAAGAAGACACAGAAGAACTGTACAAAAAATATCTTCATATCCCAGATAATCAGGATGGTGTGATCACTTACCTAGAGCCAGACATCCTGGAATGTGAAGTCAAGTGGGCCTTAAGAAGTATCACAAGGAACAAAGCTAGTGGAGGTGATGGAATTCCAGTTGAGCTATTTCAAATCCTGAAAGATGATGCTGTAAAAGTGCTGCACTCAATATGCCAACAAATCTGAAAATTCATCAGTGGCATAGATTATTTTATCATAAATACTTACAATGTACCATTATTTTTTATATATACTTCTTCTTCCAAAAGACTGAAAGTAAGCATTTAAGGTCAAATTAAACAAAATTATCAGGAGATACAAGTACAGAACATTATCAAATAGTAGGAATTCTTAGGAGTGAAAAGTATCTATATGTACAAAAATAAAATGAGTTCAGATATATGTACTTTATAAGTTCAAACATAAGAGAAATCTAAGTTTGTCTACATATTTGAAGAAAAAGGGAAAGAAAGATGATGACAACTTCTTTATTTACTTTTATTTGTATATTTGCCATGTAGTCAGGGTGTGTGTAGTGGAACATGATAGCTGAAATTTTTTCTTCTCTGAGTTAGTTCTAATGTCCTCTCCATTTAAAAAGGCAGTGTGTTATAGGCTGAAATGCATCCCCTGACTACCCATCCAGTATTCTTTCCTGGAGAATTCCATGGACAGAGGAGCATGGCAACCTACAGTCCATGGGGTCACAGAGTTGCGTACTATTGAGCGACTTAACTTCCAATTTTTCGCTTGAAAAATAAAATGTCTTGTAGTCCTAAAACCTGGTTCTTCAGAATGTGACCTCATTCAGAGTTTACACAGATAATCAGGTTAAAATAAGTTTACTAGGATCGGCCCTAATTGAATATGACTGGTGTCCTTTGCAAAAGGGGGAAATTGAACACAGAGATACACACAAAGAGAAAACAGACAATGGCAAGAGACACAAGAAGAAGAAGACCATCCAGTAAGCCACAAAAAAAAAAAAAAAAAAAAAAAGATGCCTGGAACAGAGCTTACAATCACAGCCCCCAGAAGGAAGCAAGTCTGTTAACATCTTCATTTCAGACTGCTGGCTGCCAAAACCGTGAGACAATACATTTCTGTTGTTTATAACAGCTTCTTGATGGTACACTGTTACGGCATCCCTAGCACCAGTCAATCCTAAAGGAAATAAACTCTGAATATTCATTGGAAAGACTGATGTTGAAGCTGAAGCTCCAACACTTTGAACACCTGATGTGAAGAGTTGATTCATTGGAGAAGACTCTGATGCTGGGAAAGATTTGAAGGCAAAAGGAAAAGAAGGCAACAAAGGATGAGTTGCTTAAGATAGTATTACCAACTTAATGGACCTGAATTTGAGCAAACTCTGGGAGATAGTGAAGGACAGGGGTGCCTGGCATGCTGCAGTGCATGGGGTTGTAAAGAGTCAAGACATGACTTAGTGCCTGAGCAGCAACAGAGCAAACTCATACACTGTGCCTCCACTTCACTTAGGAAGCTCCTCCCCTACTCCACTCTACTTGGAACATCTCCAAAACATTAGTGCACACTTCGTGTCAAATCAATTGTCCTTTCTGGAACTTCTTTTTGAGAGTCACCTTTTTCCTTAAGATTTTGGTGTAGCAGAGAGGATGTCCATATGGAAAAGGTAAGAAGACTAAATTGCAAAGAAATGCAGAGGCAAGAAAGAATGAGCAATAGTCAGGGAGAGCAGAATGATCCCAGCTCTATCAATTGAGCTGTTGCTTCTAACCAGGTATGAATAGTTATACCTGGGCCACTCAAGAAATGGCTTTTGTTCCCTTAAAGTGAGCCAGTTTGATCTGGAATTCTAGTAGTCTAACTAACAAGGACCTGATGATTCTAGCTGACATTGTGTTTGTTTTACTAAGTGTCATCCATTTCCGTTTTTAGGAATGCAAGCATATATGTATACACACAGTAAAGCTATTTTAGGAAGGGAAGCTCAGTTTTGCTTGTTTGTGTATATATACCTAGTCAGCATGGTTACATCTGAGGAGATAGCATCAGAGTTGAATAAATGTTGGGTCTTTTTTATCCATTCTTTTTCACCTCTTTACCAATGTAAGACAAACTCACTTTAAAGCTAACTAATACTATTGCTATATTTGCTGCATTTTCTCAGTAAGATTTGTTGTAGCTTTTCGGTCACTAAGTCATGTCCTACTCTTTGGGACCCCATGGACTACAGCACTACCGCTCCTCTATCCTCCACCATCTCCCAGAGTTTGCTCAGATCGATGTCCATTGAGTCAGTGATGCTATCTAACCATCTCATCTTCTGCCATTCCCTTCTCCATTTCCCTTCAATCTTCCCAAGCATCAGGATCTTTTCCAATGAGTTGTCTCTTTGCTTCAGGTGGCCAAAGTATTGGAGCTTCAGCTTCGGCATCAGTACTTTCAATGAATATTCAGGATTGATTTCCTTTAGGATTGACTGGTTTTATCGCCTTGCTGTCCAAGGGACTCTCAAAAGTCTTCCCCAGCTCCACAATTCAAAAGCATCAATTCTTTGGCACTTAGCTTATTATGTGAGGTGCTGCTCCCTGCCAAGGTGTATGCCATGGATTCACTTGAGACCAATGTGTAAAGTTTAATTGGAGAAGAGAAGTTTGTGCTCAGCTATATCTGCACTAATGTGTTTGATCTAAAGATTAGTTCAAATTCTGACCAGACCATGAAATGAAAATGGCTAACTCATTGTGACCCCATAGACTATAGCCTGCCAGGCTCCTCTATCCATGGAATTCTTCAGGCAAGAATACTGGAGAAGGACATTACATTCCCTTTTCCACGGGATCGTCTCAATCCAGGTATCAAACTCAGTCTCCATAGCTGCAGGATATTTAGCCACTGAAATACATGTGTGTGTATATTTATATATATATGGCATATAGCATGATCCTGAAATACTTTGCTGAAGCACCAAGAGTCAATATCACATTCCAAAGGGCTTCCTAGGCATTACGCAGAATTTGCAAAGCTGGTGGCCATACCTGATGAGTTTTCCCCCTACTTCTATTCGAAAGAGTTAGATTTTGAGAGAATACTTCTTTGAAAAGTTCTGCCCACTGCAGAAGGAGGAACTGCATGGTCCTTTTTTGCTCCCAAACTCCTGAAAACCAAAATATACACTTTTCATATGATTACTTTGGAGAGAAAAAAAGGGAAGGAGTGGATGTATCCTCCCATATCTCAAGCTTAGAGAGGATATCTCAATAAAACAGCTCAAGCCCCTTGAGGAGTGTTTCTTATAATTGGTAGACAGGGTCAACTGAAGTTAGCACCTAAACAAATCTGAACGGTGAGGCAAGACAGCTGTTGACGAACAAACCAAAAGAATCATGGCTGATAGGAAAGTCCACTCTCAGCTTGTCAGTGATGAAGGTATGTGTGTGTGTGTACACACGTGCATGCATGTTCAAGAGGGCTGTCTGAGAGGGCAAACAGACTTGAGTAAAGACAAACCAGAAATGCTGCCAGATGCTCAGAGACTGAGTAAAAAGCCAATGAGAAGGAATCAGCTCTCAAGGAGTGGAAGACCAGAAAGGCCCCATAAGAGAAAAGGGGTCAGCTTCCAACTACTTTCAGGCCCAAAGGAGTGTGACGCTGATGCCTTCCTCTCACTCCCTGTATGCAGACCTTTATGGGAACAGACACACCTGATGCCAAGAATGGAGAAAACCAGTAGAATTATAAGGTAAGGAAAGAAAACAAAGTCAACCACTGGGTTTCTGACCCTGGCTGCTTGCTTCTTTGTAGCAGATCTGAATAAGGAGAGTGGGATAAGCCCTAACTTTACAGCAGTTCAGTCTTTAGTATTCCAATAAGATGAGGCATTTTATTTTTTGTTTAAATGTTTTATTTAAAAAAAATTAAGGACCTTCATGGCACAACTTCTTTCCAGCACAGTCATGATTTAGTTATACCAGTTATAACACAATTACAGCCAATAATTCATCAACATGGGGAGGAGAAACTTAGGACTTCAAGCTTTAAAAAAGGAGGGAAGAGCACTTCAGATAAAGTTTGAAAATATTTTTAAGAAAACCTTTCAGAGTGATTGCCAGCACAACACTCTTAGATTGACATTCCATCTCCTGCCGTCTAATCAAGGCAGATGTAGGAAGTGCTGAGAAGTGAAGTGTCCCAACACAATGTATACATATGAGGTCATTTACAACACAGAAGTTGTTACTCTGTAAACCCTTGCCCCTCACCCACCCACACAATGGGATGGGGTATTTTAATAACCAGCTAGAGAACTTTTTATAACTTTAGTTAAAATACAAAAGAAGCATTCATAACAGAAAAGAGACTATATAAATAAGAAGGGACATTGAGAGACAAAAAAGGAAAAATAATTAAGCATAGTTGTCCCATCTATAAGAGGAATTGTCTCTACTGAAAAGAATACACTGCAGCTTCCTCTGCAGAATTTCCCTAAAAATCAGCAAGAGAAAAGATCCTAATATATGTCTGTTGAATGACTGTAGGTTCTCAGTTAAATGGTGTTATTTCACTTCTAAGCTTGAACAACTGTTTATGTATACATTTTTAAAAATATTTAATGTTTATTTTGTGCTCCTTATTTTTCTCAAATTTAAGAAGTTATCCTTTTTAAAGAAATATATTAATAGCATGTTTTATGTCACATGATTGCTTAGCATACATTAATTACAAAGATTCCTATAAAAAATTGCAGTTACAATACATTTTGCAGACTCAAGCATCATTTTAGAAAACTGTGGGATTTTATTCAGTTTCATGACCTTCAGCCAGTACTTATATTTTGAGTCTTCATGGTCAAAAGAGGATAATAATAACTATTTTCTTAGGTTTCCATGTGGATTAAATGTGCTCAGGCATGTAAAATATTTAGAATGATGACTGCCACCCACAGAAAAAAAGGATTGGAGAAATGTTAGTTTCTGAATGTTACTATTGTCAGGCTTAGCTCATTATACAAGAAAAGTAATTGTGACACTAATGAGTAATGAGTGCATAAATGTTGATATATTTCTACTAAAAACACTTTCATGAAATTAAGATGAAAATGATGATTCAATGACTAACAATTATTATGATGCTATATCTATTTAGCCAAAGTAAATCTTTCCTGAATCACTCATAAAGGAAATGGGAATTATATAAATACTGCTTAAATCTATGAAAGTAGCAGAAATAAAAATATAAATAGAACATGTATGTTAATCACCAGTAACAAAAACTTCATTTGCCTAGTTATATAAGCACAGAGGACTAAATTTATTAATATTATATAGACAGAAGTCTTTTAAAATCTGACAAAAATATCTGAAAACATCCTTATATTTTATTTTTATTTACCCTTAATTTATTTCTCATTAGGAAAAGTTTTTCTCTTTGAGTTATTCAGGAAGCCACAAATAATAATGTAGCTCAGCTGGTAAAGAATCCGCCTGCAAAGCTGGAGATCCCGGTTCAATTCCTGGTTTAGGAAGATACCCTGGAGAAGGGATAGGCTACCCACTCCAGTATTCTTGGTCTTCCCTGGTGACTCCGATGGTAAAGAATCAGCCTGCAATTCAGGAGAAGTGAAGTGAAAGTCACTCAGTCATGTCTGACTCTTTGCAAGCCCATTGACTACACATTCCATGGAATTCTCTAGGCCAGAATACTGGAGTGGGTAGCTTTTCCCTTCTCCAGGGGATCGTCCCAACCCAGGGATCAAACCCAGGACTCCCACATTGCAGGTGGATTCTTTACCAGCTGAGCCTCGAGGGAAGCCCAAGAATACTGGAGTGGGTAGCCTATCCCTTCTGCAGCTGATCTTCCCCACCCAGGAACTGAACCAGGGTCTCCAGCATTGCAGGCCAATTTGTTACCTACTGAGCTATGAGGGAAGCCACAGTGCAGGAGACCTGGGTTTGATCCCTGGGTCGGGAAGATCCCCTGAGGAGGGCATGGCAACCCACTCCAGTTTCTTGCCTGGGGAATCCCCATGGACAGAGGAGCCTGACGGGCTACAGTCCATGGGGTCACAAAGAATCGGACATGACTGAGCAACTCAGCACAGCACAGAAGCCACAAAGCAAACTGAGTAGTTAATTTACACCATGATGTTTCCATAATTTAAAAAGCTCCTTAGAATTAAGAGGTTTTTTTTCTTTTCTCTTTTATTTCTTCCTTTCTTTCTTTAATTTAAATAGCATTCTGTGGTTTTGCCTTTCAGTTACATGATTTTGATCATTTGTTTTCAAATCCCAAGCTTTTGAAACATATCATACCTTACCCTGATTATAATGGCAATAATTTTGATGGCTTGTCTGGTTATTGGGGATTTAAACTGTGCTTCAGTTTTTCATTACCATTTTCTATGACAATTTCTGCAAAGTGCCTGAAAATACTCAAGACCTAAAAAACACTTAATTTCTATGATTAGGCATCTCCTTGCTGCAAGCAGGGAACAGATTTAAGAAAATCCGTTTTAAAAATAATGCTTATGGAACATAGTAACACAAAAACCTAATCTCATTACCTTTGCTCTGTATTCTAGCTCTTTCCATGGAGATTTTTTTTTTCTTTGTGAAACCACATAGAGGCACCTTCAGTGGCTAATCTTTCTGTTATCAAAAATGTATAAATATAAGTACAATCTTAGACTCCTCAGCCAGCCCTGTTCTGGTCACAGGAGTAGTAAGAGAAGATAAACACAGAAGAAGACTTTATCACTAACCAGGGCTATGTCTAAAACCCTATGCCATCAGTTTTTTATCTCATTGCATAGCATGAGCTTCTGCAACACATTCCACATATTTTAGCTCTTGACCAGACTATTTCCTGGGCTCCTTTCCCCTGGGCTTTCCTCTGTCTGTCTGATCTTGACTCTTACCACTCTGATAATGAGATTAGTTCAGAAAAGAAACCCAAAAGAGATTTCTTTTTAAGCCTAAGCAGAGCTGGCCTCAGTCTCCCTGTCTACATTCTCCTTCTTTGAGACCTCTGCCTGCTTGCCCCAGCCCCAAATTTCTTAAGGCAAGACACCTCCCAAGTGAGTCATCACTCAGAAACAGACTTCCTACCCCAGCATCACTGACTGATGAGGGTGGGGGGGAAGAAGAAGAAAAAGATAAAAGCAATCTTAAAGAAATGCAAAAGAGATTCTAAGAGAGACTTCCCAGAGTGAAGAGTTCACTTTTTCTAGGCCTGCTCATTTGAAGGAAAATGCAATTTACCAGACAGGGAACATTATTCATTTTTGTTGTATTTTAAAAAACCGCCTAATATATATAGCACACTGCATCAGAATAGTGAATAATGCCAATGGTGCTATAAAAATTGTAAATAGTATTGAAAGAAAATTTTAAAAGCTTCTATAAATCTCTGAGGTTATTATCTGTTCAGTATCCCTATCATTTGGAACTCTCTGCTCTTTTTACTGAAAAACCAGTGCCTCCACCCTCAGTCCCTCTGGCTTGGACAGCCCTGGTTTCACACTTCCTCCATATGGCACCATGATTTCATTCATGACTGAGACACAGCTGCATAAGTGAATACGGCACACAGCAAATTGCCCTCTTAGGCTCTTCTCTAGATCTCTCCCAAAGAAGTGGTTATTTTTCCTGGATGTTATTATTTTGGGAACATAGAGGCTGGGTGCTTTCCACAAATCTTTTTGTAAAATACTTGGCTTCCCAGGTGGCACAGTAGTAAAGAACCTGCCTACCAGTGTGGGAGACTTAAGAGACACAGGTTTGATCCCTGGGTTGGGAAGATCCCCTGAAGGAGGGCAGGCAACCCACTGCAGTATTCTTGCCTGGAGAATCCAATGGACAGAGGAGCTTGGCGGGCTACAGTCCATCAGGTCGCAAAGAGTGAGACATGACTGAAGCAACTTAGCACACACGCACGCTTGAGCAAAGGGCCAACATGCGAAGGAGACAGAAGAATCAGGAAGCGAGTCCCTGCGTCTGTCATGGCAAAAATTAGCTCAAGGTCTCCTCAGTTATGTGTCAATATACTTCTTTTCTTAAAATAAAAAATTAATATTTTTGTCTGAGACAGCCTAAGTAGGATTTCTACTACTAAATCCAAAAGCCCTGACTAATACGATCACCTTATGTTTTCACCACTAGTTCCAATCAACTTCCAATTGAATCTTATTCAACTTTACAAAACCTAAGGGTAAACTAGTTAATTATTATATGAAGCTAATGATACACAAAATATTATATTCCCATATTAAATCTAATAATGCTACTAGTAATATGAAATACACTTTTAAATTATTTGGAAGATTCTGGACCTTTTATACATGAGACTAAGCAGCATAGTTTCATGCCTTGCATTCTTAATATTTTCCTGAGTTTTTTGGCATGCTTCTGCTTTTCAGAATGTAATGTTCTTTTCCTCCAGATAATTACATTTGAAATAATTCATGGGCTATCAAGATTACAGCTTTATGTGATTGATGATAATTTCTGTAGAAATCACTGTATAGGTCCTCTCATTTGTTTTTGAGTTTGTATAATAATATATCCTATGACTTTTCATGTTTGAAATAAAACTCAAATAATTTTCAAATATTTTGAAATTGGCAAAAAAACAAAACAAAACAAAACAAAAACAGACTCTTGCCAGACAAAATTTGCTTGTGTGAGGTTTTGAAAGAAAGTTGATCCATATGATTCTCATTTCATTTAAAATTAGCTGACAAAAATATTGTTTTGCAAGAGTTTGATGTCTATTATTCTCAAAAGTGTGCTTAAATAATTTCTTCTTTTTACAGACTGTTAAAAGAACATCTGTCTCAGCACTGTTTGATTTCTTGTTGTTAATTCTATTTGTGGATTCAGGTGGTACCTTGTTGACAGATTAATCAAAGTTTACTTTAAGAAATATTTTCAAAATGCTAGACTGTTAAAGTGATAATAATGATAGTAGAAAAGAAATAAAGAGCACCATATAGGTCAGAGAGAGAAAAATGGTGAGAAAAATCAATAATAAAAAGGTAACAGTCAAATAACTCAGTCCAAGTCAACTTCGTAAAAAGTATATGCTGTAAAATTTTGGGTCCAAATCAGTTTCAAATTTAAGATATGGAACATGAAATCTTCCTAATGGTCTCTTGTGTTTAATCTTACTTTCTTCTATTTCAGTGTATCCTAAATTCCAGGCATCTGTGTTGGACTGTACATTCTTGCAGATGTGCAAAATTATCCATGTATCAGCTGTACGTGTTGTTGTTGCTGTGGTTTAGTCGCTAAGTCATGTCTGACTCTTCTGCGATCCAATGGACTTCAGCCTGCCAGGCTCTTCTGTCCATAGGATTCTCCAGGCAAGAATACTGGAGTGTGCTGCCATTTCCTTCTCCAAGGGATCTTCCCAACCCAAGGGTCAAATTCATGTCTCCTGCATTGCAGGTGAGTTATTTCCCACCGAGCCACCAGTGAAGCCCCTATGTACAATAGAGTGAGATAAAGAGAGTCCTCAAGTTTTGAGCGGATGCTCAGGCCATGTATGGCATGTCCGTGATCTGCTGTTGTGGTCTCCCATCTGTAACAGCACATTTGTGTCCTGTGTGTGCTTTATAAAATGCAAATATTTTTACTTAAGAGGAATCTCTAAAACTATCCTTTTTTGCATCTATGACCAACCTAGATATCATACTGAAAAGTAGAGACATTACTTTGCCAACAAAGGTCTGTCTAGTCAACGCTATGGTTTTTCCAGTGGTCATGAATGGATGTGAGAGTTGGACTGTGCAGAAGGCTGAGAGCCGAAGAATTGATGCTTTTGAAGTGTGGTGTTGGAGAAGACTCCTGAGAGTCCCTTGGACTGCAAGGAGATCCAACCAGTCCATTCTGAAGATCAGCCCTGGGATTTCTTTGGAGGGAATGATGCTGAAGCTGAAACTCCAGTACTTTGGCCACCTCATGCGAAGAATTGCCTCATTGGAAAAGACTCTGATGCTGGGAGGGATTGGGGGCAGGAGGAGAAGGGGACGACCGAGGATGAGATGGCTGGATGGCATCACTGACTCAATGGACATGAGTCTGAATGAACTCCAGGAGTTGGTGATGGACAGGGAGGCCTGGTGTGCTGTGATTCATGGGGTCGCAAAGAGTCAGACACGACTGAATGACTGGACTGAACTGAACTGAATCACAGAGTACCCTTAATCCAAGAGTGTCCCTCATAGCTCAGTCAGTAAAGATTCTGCCGGCAATGCAGGATATCCAGAGTTTGATTTCCTCTGGAGAAGGGAATGGAAACCTCCTCCAGGATTCTTGTCTGGAGAATTCCATGAATAGAGGAACCTGGCAGGCAACGGTCCATGGGGTCACAAGAGTCAGACATGACTGAGTGACTAAACCACCACCACCCTTAATCCAAACAACTAACTTAATCTTACTCTCTATTGATTATAACTTTAAAGCTGAAAATGATATTGATCTCCACAGAATGAATATAATTTATTCGATAATTTGTACTAGATCAGTTCAGTTCAGTCACTCAGTCAAGTCCAACTTTTTGTGACTCCATTGCAGCACACCAGGCCTCCCTGTCCATCACCAACTCCCAGAGCCTACTCAAACTCATGTCCATTGAGTCGGTAATGCCATCCAACCATCTCACCCTCTGTTGTCCCCTTCTCCACCCGCCTTCAATTCTTCCCAGCTTCAGGTCTTTTCCAATGAGTCATTTCTTCTCATCAGGTAGCCAAAAACACAGAAATGTGTACTAAAAACTGCATTAATTTAAACACATCTGGATGCAGAGTAGTCAATTAATATACTTGTTCATGTCCAACTCTTTGCAATCCATAAACCATAACCCGCCAGGCTCTTCTAGCCGTGAAGATTCTCCAGCCAAGGATACTGGAGTGGATTGCCATGTCCTCCTCCAGGGAATCTTCCCAATCCAGGGTTTGAACCCAGGTATCCCACATTGCAGGTGGATTCTTTACCATCTGAGCCACCAGGGAAGCCCTGGACTAATATAAGTATGCCTTTTAAGATGCAAATAATTCATGTCAATATATGGCAGATATGAGCACAATATTGAAGAGCAATTATCCTCCAATTAAAAATAAATATTTTTAAAATAAATAAATATATGCAATTGCACAATCAATCAACATCACAACAAAGATACGTATTTCTTCATTTCATAGAGTGAAGATTCATTTAGAGGATAAGAATATAGAATAAAATAAAAAGATAGTATAGTCAAAAAGATAAAATTAAACTGCTATGTGAAGGATTTTAGATTAGATACTGCTGTTCAATATTATTTTCATTTCATATTTTAAGAAAATAAGAAACAGCAAAATACTTTGGAATTAATTTATTCTAGCTTTCTCTCTCTATTCTTCCATTCTTATTAGAGATGCCTGCGTGCCAGATTGCTTCAAACTTGTCTGACCGTTACGACCCCATGGACTGTAGCCCACCAGGCTCTTCTGTCCATGGGATTCTCCAGTCAAAAATATTAGAGTGGGTTGCCATTTCCTTCTCCAGGGGATGCTCCAGACACAGGGATCAAACCAATATCTCTTGCATCGCCTGTACTTGTCAAGCAGATTCTGTACCACTAGCGCCCTCTGTAGCACATTTACAAAAACACAAATGGGAAAAGATACCCACCAAATTCAGAAGAACAATTACATCTAAGAAGGGAAGAAGCATAAATTATTTGCAGTGTTTTATTTAATTTAATAATAAGGTAACTTTTGCTAATTATGGACAATACATACATGAATGCTTATTGTATGCTTCATTTAATTTAATAATAAGGTGCTGCTGCTGCTCTTAAGTTGCTTCAGTCGTGTTCGACTCTGTGCAACCCCATAGACGGCAGCCCACCAGGCTCCTCCATCCCGGGATTCTCCAGGCAAGAATACTGGAGTGGGCTGCCATTTCCTTCTCCAATAATAAGGTAAATTTTGCTAATTATGGACGATGCATACATGAATGCTTATTTTCTCTATGCTTTTCGTGTGTGTGAATTTTTCACCATTAAAAACACCGTGTACATTAGAATATAGGCTAACGTTATCTAGCTCTGATAGACACCCTCCTATCTCTTTGTCATTCAAGGATAATAGTTTATTCACTTTCGTTGTTCTGTCACCCCCTTAGGGGGTGGTATTTTTCTATGTCTTGGAAGATGGCCTCCCACTGGCAAAAAAGGAAACAAAAAATAGAGTAGGAAGCTATCTTTTAAAGACATGACACTTTAGTTTCACACATCATTTCTGTTTACAAACTATCAGCCAGAATTTAGTCATGCAATCATACCAACATGCAAAAGAGGCTGGTAAATATAGTCTTAAGAAGGGTGAGCTTGTATCTTGGTTAATACTTAGTGGTTCTTTACTAATAGAAGTATGACAATTTCCAAACAACAAGTACACTCTTCTATAGAATCACTAATAACACAGTGTTCCTAAAAGTGTGGGCCATAGACCACTGATTGTTCAATTTTTCTTTCCTTGGGGAAGTATAATTTTATGCTGCTAGATCAGTATATGTTAGCAAAACAGAAGTTTAACAGGAGGACTTCTTGCCTATAAAACACACACACAGAGTCCAGGATTTAATGGAAAAAAACAAAAAAAAAACACCTTGAAGTACTTGGGGGATAGGCATGAATACTTTACTTTTTTTTTAAACTTGTTTTGAAGTATAGTTGATTTGGAGTGTTGTGTTAGTTTCAGGTGTGTGGCACAGTGATTTAGTTTTATGTATACATGATGTACTCAGTGGCTTGAGTCATGTACAGTTCCTTGTGACCTATTTCTATCAAGATATTTCATGAACTAAAGCAGAGCAATCAAAGATAAAATGAAAAATAATGGAAAAAAGAAAACAACAGAAAAATAAAACAGACCAGTCATATTATTCTTGGTCATTAGATTGCATGAAAAATGCTAGTGAAGGAGGAAACAGACAGAACAGGCTCCATCTTGAAAGCAGGACTCCATCTTGGGCTGACTGTGGACTTTGAGCTATATATATATGCCCAGTATCTATGGAAATGACACACCAACTGGAAAACCAGGCCCCCTGGATAGAAGAGCCCCAGGGCTCATACCTAGACTCTCTATTGCCTAAAAAAATACCCTAATACCCTAATTATTTGTGTAACCAAATAGAATCATAAATTCTATTATGTTTATTGGGGTATGACCACAGGCCTATTGATAATTGTCTACTGTTATACTGCCTAACCGGAGAAGGCAATGGCACCCCACTCCAGTACTCTTGCCTGAAAAATCCCATGGATGGAGGAGCCTGGTAGGCTGCAGTCCATAGGGTCGATGAGAGTTGGACGTGACTCAGTGACTTCACTTTCACCTTTCACTTTCATGCATTGGAGGAGGAAATGGCAACCCACTCCAGTGTTCTTGCTTGGAGAATCACAGGGATGGCGGAGCCTGGTGGGCTGCCATCTATGGGGTCGCACAGAGTTGGACACGACTGAAGCAACTTAGCATACTGCCTAACTACCTAGGCTTAAGGCATATGAATCATGGATTAACTTTGATTGTATCTTTCTTTTCCTTTGTTCAGACTAGTTTCAGGGAATTTGGGGAGGTGGGTTTGGGCCCGTACACTAAGGTTTTCAGAAAAACCAGTCAGGGTCCTTGGCTAAGAAGAGACTCTGCCTTGGGCACACCGGTGTAAGAAACTGCACTCCACTATCTACATTGTCCTTCTGAGTGAGTTTGTTTCCCAGAATGCGTGGCTACAACATTTGGTGCATGGGCCAGGAAACTCCTCACTTTGAGGAGACAAGTCCCATTTGGGACTACTCCGAGGCCTTACAGCTTGAATCTTCTAGACGGGGGAGGGTGCCTCGCCCTTCTGGAAGGATTCTGTTTCTCACTGCCTGGATCTTTCATGTTAGCACATAGTGGACGGCAGCAGGGTAACTGAGCACTCAGCAGAGGAGGAACCCACCCAGAAGTGTGGAAGAGGGGGCCTGATCACCCCCCTGGGAGGGATTAGAAGGGGCACAGACCCACAGGAGCCTGGAATAGGCCGGTGGAAATGATTGCTTGGTACACAGGTTGATGAGCGTGTTAGGGCTTAGGAAGGAAATTTGTGAAGGTCATTTAGGAGGTGGTGTCCACACCATCTTGGGGAAAATTATTACCAAGCAATTGCCAGGGGATTTTTAGGAGAAGAAACTTGGTTTTTGTGTGCTCGTATTCTGCCCTCCACAAGGAGTTATCCCATTTGCTATGAAATTCTTGACCCCCTCGGAATTGTCAGGCTAGAAGGAGGAGGATACATAAGTGAGTATGAATTGGGTTTTCTGAAGATGGTATGGGACGTGGGATATTTAACCCAGCTGTATTTTCATCCACATCTAATCAAGTCCACCAAGGAAGAAGAGACTTTAAAAGTGAAGGGAGAAACAGTCTTGGATCACGTGGTATTATGGTTTCGACTGTGCTGACCGGCAGGTGAAGACACGCCGAACCCCTTCTCCCTCTGGGATCTGGCAGGTAAGGCTCTTCTCACCCCAATTAGGAAGAAGGCAGAATGGCAATTTAAGTGTTTTTGAGTGGAAGTATCAGATGTACATAGGGTACTGAGAACTTCGTAGACAGAATGAAAAAGAAAAGTAGAAGAAGGTCCGAGAAGGTAAGCAAGATGAGGGGAATTGAATGTAAGGCAACTGTATCGGAGTGCATGATCAAAAATTTAAAGAAGGGATTTGGGGGAGACTATGGGGTGAAGATGAAGCCTAACCACCCCCACGTACTCTGTGAGGTCGAATGGCTCCCTATGGCAGTAGGATGGCCACCAGAGAACACCATGAACTTAAAAATAGTGGAAGCAGTCTATACAGTAGTCACAGGAGAGCCAGGACACCCGGATCAATACCCATATAATGACTAATGGCTAGGGTAAGTTCAAGACCCTCCTACTTGGAACAGATTCTGCATCCAGAAGGGAAAGGGAAAAATCTGGGAGTGGGAAAAGGGAAAAATCTTTTTCATTATACTCTCCTGATGAGTACTGATGGGAAGGGGGAAGAAAACACAGCAATTAGACAGAGGCTGCGCTCCTCCAAGGAACAGTGGGAAAGAACCCCACTACAGATGCCCCTCAGAGAGCTACAACAGCCTCCAGTTCAGGATGCATGGGGCACTACCATCAGCCCCCTGTAGCCTAGTATTACCAGCCATTTTCCTCTACGGATATATTAAACTGGCAGAGACACTCTCCACCATACTCAGGGGAGCCACAAGCCATGATTAGGTTAACAAAGACTATTTTTCAAACCCACCGCCCTGCATAGGATGACATAATCCAACTAGTCTCCCTCTTCAGCACTGCGGAAAGACACAGGATCCTAACTGAGGCCAGAAAATGGTTAAGAAAAATGGAAGCTGAAAGTATTGCAAACCCACAGCAGTGGGCAGAACTAGCCACTCCTGATGAGAGGCCCAACTGGGACTGTAACACAGAGGAAGGGAAGGGCCACCTGGAGAGATATCGAGTAACTATTTTACGAGGTCTCAGGAGGGGGGCCCAAAAAGCTCTGAGTATCACAAAACCCTCTGAAGTGATTCAAACGGAAAGCGAATCACCCTCTGAGTTCTGCGAAAGACTATGTGGAGCTTATAGACTTTATACGCCTATAGACCCAGCTAGAGACTGCTGGGTCTCAGATGGTGATATGCAGCCTTTGTGTCTCTAGCTTACCCTGAAAATGTTAGATGGGGGGACACCAATTGACTCATGAATTTTTATACATCCCTGAATGTGATGGACTGTGAGGTCTGGCATGCTGCGATTCGTGGGGTCGCAAAGAGTTGGACACGGCTGAGCGACTGAACTGAACTGAACTGAATGCCCAATACCTTTGTTAGGAAGAGACTTGCTGTCTAAATTGTGGGCACGAGTGACCTTTCCCCCCACGAAAGACCCCACTGTTCGAGTGGGCTAAACCACCTATTTACTCTTCCTCTCAGTAACCCCTCCAGATGAATGGAGGTTGCACAATCTCCAGGAAAGGAAACCGGATGGGCTAAACAGTCAAGAGAGAGAGTTACCTCAACAATTCCCTGAGGTCTGGGCAGAAGACAACCCCCCACAGGCTTGCAAAACAAGTCCCACTGGTAAAAGAACTCAAAAGGGAAAGCAAAAGTGAAGTCTCTCAATCCTATCTGACCTTTGCAACCCCATGGACTGTAGCTTTGGAGAAGGTGAGGCAACCCACTCCAGTACTCTCGCTTGGAAAGTCCCATGCACCTGGTAGGCTGCAGTCCATGGGGTCGCTAAGAGTCAGACATGACTGAGTGACTTCACTTTCACTTTTTGTTTCATGCATTGGAGAAGGAAATGGCAACCCACTCCAGTGTTCTTGCCTGGAGAATCCCAGGGACGGGGGAGCCCAGTGGGCTACCATCAATGGGGTCGCACAGAGTCAGACACAATTGAAGAGACTTAGCAGCAACAGCAGCAGCAGCAAGACTGTAGCCTACCAGGCTCCTCTATGGGATTTTTCCAGGCAAGAGTACTGGAGTGGGTTGCCATTTCCTTCTCCAGGGGATCTTCCCGACCCAGGGATCGAACCTGGGTCTCCCTGATTGTAGGCAGACACTTTTACCGTCTGAGCCACCAAGGAAGTCAAACGTGGTACAATTACGTCAGCACCCACCTTGGGCCTGTCAGACCTTTTTAAGCCATACTCTTTATGTGACTGAAAAGGACAAGGTGTTTATGGGAGTGTTGTCCCAGATTATGGGGACATAGGACAGACCAGTGACTTATCTCTAATGAGCTGGACAATGTTGCCACTGGGTGGCTGGGATTCTTATAGGCAGTTGCTGCAGTTGCCTTACTGGTCTGGGAGGCAACAAAGCTGACTTTGGGCCAAGATTTGTTTGTAAAAGTCCTGCATGAGGTCAACACTCTCCTGCAAGGGGACCTCCATAAATGGTTGGCAACTTCCCGAATTACTCAATACCAGGGACTGTTATGTGAGAACCCCCATGTTACTACTGAGCCTTGTCAGGCCCTGTATCTGGCCAGTCTCCTTCTTGTGGGAGAAGATGGGCCTTCACATGGTTGCAAGGAAATAGGCCAGCAGACCTGACTTGAGAGACCAGCCAATCCCAGACCCAGATTTGGTCATGTACACCAATGGCACCAGCCTGGTGAAACAAGGACAATGACTGTTGGGATAGACAGTATTCATGGAAGAAACCATCGTTGAGACTAGCTCTCTGCCATCACACTGGTCCACTCAACAGGCCAAACTATATGCTCTAATCCAGGCCCTCCATCTGTCTAAAGGTAAGAAGACAAACATTGACACAGACTCCAGGTATGCTTTGCCACACTACAGGGCTCTGTATAAGGAGAGAGGCCTTGACAGCTGGTGAAAAGGATATTAAAAATAAGGAAGAAATTAAGACCCTATTAGATGCTGCCTGGGAACCAGAAAGGGTTGCAGTCATACACTGCCGAGGACGTCAAAAAGAGGATACCCTTCGGGCTCAGGGAACAGACTGGCAGATAAGACCACTAAATAAGCAGTCGAGGGATTGGGGGTGACAAGTGAAGCTCCTATTAAAGCTCTCATATTGGCGGAACTACCTGAGCTAATGCTGCTACTGCTAAGTCACTTCAGTCGTGTCTGACTCTGTGCGACCCATAGACGGCAGCCCACCAGGCTCCCCCATCCCTCGGATTCTCCAGGCAAGAACACTAGACTCTCCAAAATACACTGAAGCCCAATTAGCCAAAGCAGAAGCAGCCATCAAGACTTAAAAGGGATGGTGGGATTTGCCAAGTGGCAAATTATTGGTAATGGAGGAGCTGGCACCCACTCTGGTAAGCCAAACACACCAAAAGACCCATCTAGGCCATGATAAATTGGAAGAGCTAATTTGAAAATATTTCTTGGTTCCCGCCTCCTATGCAGGACAAAATCTCACTGCCTGCACTGCCTGCTCACAGGTCAGTGCTGCCCCTGGCTCAGACAGAAACCTCCAGGGATTCAGGTAAAAGGCACACTGCCCTTTGAACACCTGGGAGTGGACTTCACTGAAATGAAACCTCACCAACACTACCATTACCTGCTGGTCATGGTATGTACATTCTCAGAATGGGTAGAAGCTTTTCCTACCCAGACTGAAAGAGCATCAAAGTAATTAACCTCCAATTAAAATAAATAAATTTATATTTAAAAAATATAAAGTAGCCCGGTGCCTGCTTAGGGAGATAGTTTCCAGATTTGGATTTTCTACCAGCATTGGATAGGAAAATGGACCGGCTTTTGTAGCTGATTTAGTACAACAAGTAAGCAAAACTTTAAATATCAAGTGGAAATTACATACAGCGTATAGGCCCCAGAGTTCTGGGGCAGTGGAAGAAACCAACCAGACACTTAAAGAGACACTCTCCAAGCGGATCTTAGAGACTGACTGTTCCCGGGTAGACTTGTTTCTGACGGCTCTGCTCAGACTCAGGATCACCCCACAGTCCCATGGCTCTTCTCTGTACAAAACTGTGTATGGGAGGGCCCCTCCCATAATAAAACAGGTATCAACAAATTTGCCTCAAGTAAGGGGAGATGAGATTTCACAGCAGATGGAACAACTGGGTAAGGTAATAAATCAGGTAACTAAGTTTGTACAAGAATGGGTGCCATTCCTCCCTAGGGGAACAGATTCACGAATTTGTGCCCGGGGATCAGGTGTGGTCAAGGACTGGAAACAGGACTGTTTGGCCCCACATTGGAAGGGTCCATATACTGTTGTTCTAACCAGCCCTACTGCAGTTAAAGTTGCAGGTGTCACTCCTTGGGTTCACATGAGGGTGAAGAGGGCATACCACACAGACCCGGAGGACACTGAGCGGACTACAGAAAAGGACCCCACTGATCCCCAGGAAACCAAGATAATCTTAAAGAAGAGACAGAGATGAAGCTCTACGATCAAGTGCTGCTACACGGACTTGCTGGTATCATCTTGAGACTAACCATAGTTTCAGTACAAAGAGGGACCTGTGCTACAATCAAAGTCGAATGTTGTGTATATAGTCCTGATTTATCTGGCTATATATCAGCCACCCTAGATGACATGGAAGGTCAGGTAAAAGTTGTCTGATGATAATCTTGTGGCTTTCAAGATCAGATTATTTTAGTTATCTTATTAAAGATATCCTCCAAATATATCTCAGCCAGTCATGGTATTATAGTTTGTTACATTATTACTATTATTTTAAAACCCCTGAGGCTTCCTAAGTGGCATTAATGGTAAAGAACTTGCTTGCCAGCACTGAAGACATAAGAGACACAGGTTTGATAACTTGTTTGGGAAGATCTCCTGGAGGAGGGCATGGCAACCTGCTCCAGTATTCTTCCCTGGAGAATCCCATGGTCAGAGGAGCCTGGCAGGCTACAATCTATAGGGTCGCAAAGAGTCAGACATGACTGAAATGACTTAGCACACATGAGAAACCTGTCTCTTGATTTTATGTATGTGGTAGTGATAACAGTTACTCTGATATCTAAATGCAAAGTAAATTCTACATTTTGCCCCTCTAATATCCAATTACTTATAAGGTACAATTATACATTCTTAACAAGTTCTTGTGTCCATAACTTAATGGTAAAGTATGGCTACCTTCTGAAAACTAGAGGTATCATACTAAAGTTTTGATAATATATTTTAAACATGTAATTTTTGATAGACATGTTCAGTCTTCAAGAAAAAGTGTGAAAAGCAGAAAATCCACAAAAGACACCAGAGAGCCCTGAAGTCTTTCAAAGCAGCCAAGTTCTGCAGTTTCTTGTTAAAGTTTTGTGAGGTGAAGTTGGCTGAACACAGATATTTTCCAGAGATGGGGAGCTGGCATATATGATGCACACTGGCATTTTACTAATGACAAAATAAGCTGGTTCAAGTGACTGGAAAGTATGCAGTGTGTTTGTGTATTATTCTATGTTAATGATTCAAGTAGTGTCATTGAAAGCCACAAATAACTTTTTTTAGTGGCATGTATTACACTTTAGTAGCTGCTGAGGTTAAAGAGCTTTTTCCTATGTTAAAATACAAGCATTATAAAAATACAGCACTTAAAGAATAAAGTGGAAGAGCTGATGGATATTAAAGACTCTAAATGTCAAAATTCACATAATTATAACACAGCATTTCTTTCCAGGAATCCTGTGCAAGGAAACAAAAAGACAAAATTATTTTTATTGCTTTTTCCAAAGTGTCACTTTAGGTTCAATTTAAAGTTTCTATGTATTTAGTCAATACCATAGAGTCCTTTGCAGTCATTTAAACATAATTATGCAAAATTATTATAGTAGCTCTGAAAGACATATATGTGAGAATACAAAAAGTAACAATTCTTTTTATTATATTTCAGAAAATTTATTATTATTATTATTCAGGAAATACATTCCCTGATAAAATACCATAGACATTAGGCCCCCATTCATCCTTAGAATTAGTTAGCCCTGAGTATATAAACTGTACTTTGTTTTTGGAAAGCATCAATAATGAAGTCCACCTTTTTTTTCCAGTGATTAATACTGACTCTGTGAAGCATGAGAATTAGCCTTAAATAACATGATTGTGAGCCTGAATAAATTACAGGACAATGAGGCTTAGTTAACCATGATTTTCCTTTCTAGAAAATAAAAATCTTCATGGAGGGTAAATGGCTTAACATTACTCTACAAACATCTCTCAGTTGAGGAGAAAAGAGATAAATACACATTCACTAAGTATACACTTCATTCCAGTCTTTTAAACAATGAGGGAGAAAATACGATCGTGGACTTAACTGACCAGCATGGCAAATCCACAGGATTGAAAATGCAGCAGAACCACAAAAATTACAAAGCCAGGATGTGTAGGAAATCCAGTGGGTTCAATGACTTTTCAAGTATTTTCAGAGATCTTATCGCTAAAGGTCATTGTACTGACATGAAATACAGAAGAAAAATCCTTGGCCTTTCTTTCTGGAGTTCATGCCAAAGTCTGGAGGAAAGTGGTCTATCAGTTACCACAGTTGAAAATTTTAAGTTTCTTTGTCTCAAAATTAAGTAGAACTAGAAAGATTAACCTTATTCCCATTTCAGAATTAGTATCCTCAGAAAACAAGTGTTCTAGATATGTTAATTAGTTTTGCTAAGAAGAATTTTTTTTTTTTTTTTAAAGCAAAAGCACATGAAAAAGTTACAAACTCTGGCTGTAGGTAATGGAAAAAAAAAAATTAAAGAGGTTCATTTAGGGAGAAAAGTTTTTAGAGATAAAGTCCTTAAGGGAGCAAACCATGTTCTATAGTGATATGAACACATAAGAATGTTGTAATATAATTTTTATTAATTTGCCATGTTTCTGTCCTTTACCTCTACTTAGCACTTATTTTGTAAGTTTCTGTGAAAAGAAAAGAAAAGCAGACCTGCCAGAGCTTACCCTGGGATAGTTACTATTTCCATGAGTTTTGATTCCCAAATATGTAAATTCAAACCTAGTTTTTGAACTGATTTAATAGTGATGGCAGGTTGTGTTTCTGTAGCTATTTAGTCAAGATATTGTATTTCTTATGTTTAAGTTTTATTTAAAATGCAACCCAAACTCTTAAATGTTTGACCTTATTTCTAGCAATAAGCACACACAAAAACCTTCATGGAGCCAAATATAATTTGGCAACTTTATTTCTGAGAAGCCATAGAAATATTAGCTCTGATGACAGGATTTAAGCTATAATTTAGCAAGCGGGTTTGGTGCCCATGCAAAGATATGTGACTTGAAAAATTTGTATGTAGGATTCTAAGATTAGCTTCTTTATAACAAGTACTTTAATATTAATGTAACAGGAAAAGGGAAGAGGGTCAGTGAATATGGCAACAAAAAAACCAGTTCAATTTGGATTAAAGAAAATGCTGCTTTCCTTTGTCTGTTTCATGACAAATATTCTACTCTAGATCAAATTTTTAAAATTCCAATTGGTTAAATAATAGAACAAATTGATTTTGACTCCATGCTGGTTATAAATAGAAAACATATCAACAAAAGACATCACTAGATTCAGATAATCAACATTCCACTATTCTATTATTATATACTATTATAAAAATTACTAAATTTTAATAATTTAACATATTTAATTTAATGTAAACTTTAGAGTATTTTATCTTTTTTTAATGAAATATTTTAAAATACTCATGTATTTATTTATTTATTTGGCTGCCCTGGATCTTGGTTGCAGTATGTGGGATCTTCAGTTGTGTCATGCAGAATCTAGTTCCCTGACCAGGGGTTGAGTGCAGGCTTCATGCCTTGGGAGCGTGGAGTTGTAGCCACTGGACTACCAGCAAACTCCCTATTTTATCTTTTCAAAATTTAGCGCTAGGGGAAAATATTGATAATGGAAAATTTTCTATATGTTTCTGTATAGTTTTTGACATCACAGCAATAATGCAGGATACACTTGCAAAAGTATTTGGTGTCTGTACAAACTGTGTTCACACTGAGAAATCTACATTTCTGGAGAATACTTGATGGGAAAAATGAAAAGGCAAACATGATAAACATAGTCATAAGAGCAATGCTAAGAGATGAGGCAGTGAAGCTTGGCCAGAGAGCAGGAATCAGGTCGGTGGTACCTTGGTAGGAGCATCATGTCCCAAGATGCAACACTTAGCTTCATTCCTGTGGGTGACTTTTTCTTTGGATGCTACAAGATCACATCTTACTTTATCCACTCTTGGAATTTTCTTTGTCTTCTTTATGGATAACTCTTCCTCTGTTGTCACTTGGCTGTTACGCTTCTTTACTCCTTTCCTGCACCTATTTCACATTTCAGACCTCCTAACTTGTATTCATGCTCATCTAATCAGCTCCCCAGTAGACAACTTCACTTTTTGAAAACAAACAAATCAAACAAGATTGTAAAAATGAAAAAGATATGGAGGAACAATGATGAGGAGAGGTGGACCTTCTTAAGGATGTGATAGAGAAATGTGTCTTTGAGAGGAGCACTGGATCCAAGGGTCAAAGTCGCTAAGTCACACGTATGGCTCACATTCATAGGGAAATTAGAGGCAGGCAAAAGACCATGAACATAATCCTTACAGTAAGACAGTACATGGCATTAAATACATGTAAACTCAGTGAATAAAGAGCAGCATAAAAAGTTGAAAAAGTAGACAGGAGCCCAAATCATAAAAGACTGGGTAGAGCATGACCTGATTTTCATTCTAACAGCTGTAGAAATGCACTGATGGGATTAAAGAATTAAGTGTCACAGGGTGGGCTCATTCATTCATTTATTCCTTTGTTCAAAGGCTATTTGTTACATGCCTACTATGTGCCTGGGACTGTATAAGTGCTGAGAATATTATATGAAGAAAACAAACCATTGTTACTCTCAAGAAACTTACTATTAAATGAAGAAAGTGTTAGTGGCTCAGTCGTGTCTGACTCTTTGCAACCTCATGGACTGTAGCCCGCCAGGCTCTACTATCCATGGGATTCTGCAGGCAAGAATACTGGAGTGGGTTGCCATTTATTTCCTCCTCCACGGGATCTTCCCAACCCAGGGATCAAAACCGAGTCTCCTGCATTGCAGGCAGAAACTGGGTTATTAAACGAATATGAGTATGCAAACTCAAACTGTTATTTGCTCAGAAGGGAAAAAAAAGTTCATTAATAAGGGGACATTGAATTTTTTTTCTTTATTCTTTTTTCAAATGAGACATTCATTTAATGTTTTATATAACAATAAACTTTAGTGTTTGGGAATGTTCACTTTTTTATTTTTAAAATAATGATGAAATATTTAAAATATTTTGCAAAAAGAAATAATAAGTTACTGAATAAATTGGTTAATTATTTTCTTCGCATTGTTCTAAGAAACATTGAGATTATAAAAGGAAGCCTGAGAAATCAAGAAGAATAACCCTTAGGAAATGTCAGATCTTAACAAATTTCATGCTAAATCATTTAATATGGGTCCATATATAAAACTTCTACCACTAGTTAGAGGGAGAAGGGACCTTAATTTCCTATAGGTCACCTCTCTAATACATAGAGGAGAACAAAATCACTAAAAATACAGAAAATAGATAACCAACAAGGACCTACTGTATAACACAGGGAACTCAGCTCAATATTCTGTAATACCTAAATGGGAAAAGAATATGAAAAAGAATAGATACACATGTATGTGCAACTGAATCACTTTGTGGTACACCTGAAACTAACAAAACATTATCAGGTAACTATTTTGTTGTTATGTGCTAGTTGCTCATCATGTTCAACTCTTGTGACCCCATGGACTGTAGCCTGCCAGGTGCTCCTCTGCCCATGGAATTCTCCAGACAAGAATACTGGAGTGGGTAGCCACTCCCTTCTAAACTCCAATATAAAATAAAACTTTCTAAAAATTTCCCTTAGCCAGCTTGTTTCCTTTTTGAGGTATGGAATGAGGTTGACTGCTATTTTCAGTATTTTAAATGTTGCCCATGTTGGACTGCCTTGGTAGTCCAACTATACTCTACAAAAACAAATAAACAGAAAAACAAAAAGTGCTATTGGAAGAGTCAGCATAGCTAGAGAAATGTCGTTTTTGTTTTATTTTAGCGAGTTGGTTTCATTGTAGCACTCCTAAACAGGATAGATTTGGAGATGGTTTCTCTTGAGAAAAATACGTATCTACAATGTTTATCTGAAATGTGGTCAAGTTTCTGGTGATATGGGCAAAATAAACACTACAAGAATACACTTCTGTTGTTGAAAATGGATGATTGCCATTCTGTTCTAATAAAAAATAATCTGGAGGTGCTTGCTGCCATGCACTAATCAGTCCTGAATATTCACTGGATGGAATGATGCTGAAGTTGGAACTTCAATACTTTGGCCACTTGGTGAGAAGAACTGACTCATTAGAAAAGACCCTGATAATGGGAAAGATAGAGAGCAGAAAGAGAAGGAGACAACAGAGGATGTGATGGTTGGATGGCATCATCGACTTGATGGACAGGAGCTTGAGTAAGCTCCGAGAGTTGGTGATGGACAGGGAAGCCTGGCGTGCTGCAGTCCATGGGGTCACAAAGAGTTGGCACAACTGAGCAATTGAACAGAACTGAACTGAAATATTCAGTAGCCATCACAGCAGCTTGTGTGTGTACAGTTGTGATGCATGTTGAAATCATGGCACTATTCTGATTCTGATATTGCTGTCTGTTGACCATTATGTGTTTTAAGAGGACTAGCTTGCGTATGTGATGTATAATGTTTGAATCTGAGCCCATTAAAAAAAACAAAAAACAAACAAAAAAAAACACCAAAATGCTTCCACTACTCAAGAAATCTTCAAGTTCTTCAGGGCACATATGAGAAAAATGTGAGTTCACTTTCTTAGAAAAACAAACAATCACTATACAAATAAACACAGAACTTAACAGCAATATAACTTATTTGTGAAAATGGTTTTATTGAAAAGAAATAAAGAAAGGTTATGTCATTGTCAGATTAAATAGTTGCTACTGTACATATGAAGCAAAAGCTGGAATCAAGATTGCCAAGAGAAATATCAATAACCTCAGATATGCAGATGACACCACCCTTATGGCAGAAAGTGAAGAAGAACTAAAGAGCCTCTTGATGAAAGTGAAAGAGGAGAGTGAAAAAGTTGGCTTAAAACTCAACATTCAGAAAACTAAGATATGGCATCTGGTCCCATCACTTCATGGCAAATAGATGGGGAAACAATGGAAACAGTGACAGACTTCACTTTGGGGAGGATTCTAAATTACTGCAGATGGTGACTGAAGCCATGAAATAAAAAAGTGCTTACTCCTTGGAAGAAAAGTTATGACCAAGCTAGACAGCATATTAAAAAGTAGAGACATTACTTTGCCTACAAAGTTCTCTCTAGTCAAAGCTATGGTTTTTCCAGTAGTTATGTATGGATGTGAGAGTTGGACTATAAAGAAAGCTGAGCACTGAAGAATTGATGCTTTTGACCTGTGCTGTTGGAGAAGACTCTTGAGAGTCCCTAGGACTGCAAGGAGATCCAACCAGTCCATCCTAAAGGAAATCAGTCCTGAATATTCATTGGAAGGACTGATGCTGAAGCTGCTACTCCAATACTTTGGCCACCTGATGTGAAGAACTGACTCATTTGAAAAGACCCTGATGCTGGCAAAGATCAAAGATGGGAGAAGAAGGGGACAACAGAGGATGAGATAGTAGGGTGGCATCACAGACTCAATGGACATGAGTTTGAGTAAACTGTGGGAGTTGGTGATGGGCAGGGAGGCCTGGCGTGCTGCGGTTCATGGGTTCGCAAAGAGTCATACACGACTGAGCGACTGAACTGAACTGAACCAAGAAACTCAGACTCAAATATTGTATGATTTAAAAAGTATTCCATATTTGGAACTTTTTCATTTTTGGTCAAATCGTTTAAAAATTTCTTAGGGAGGACATAAAAAGCACAACCTGGGAAAGACCAGAACAAGAACAACAAAAATTAAATAATCAAAACTGAAGATTCATGCTCTCTGTAATACACTGTTAAAAAATGAAAAGATAAACTATAGATTGGATTTAAATATTTTTAATATTTATTAATTATATTTTAGAAAGCACTTGTATCCATGAGTGTTTAAAATTCAATGATAAGGAACAAAGAGGATGTCGTCCTAAGATGGTAGAGGAATAGGATGGGGAGACCACTTTCTCCCTGACAAAGTCATCAAAAGAACATTTGAACGCTGAGTAAATTCCACAAAACAACTTTTGAATGCCGGCAGAGGACATCAGGCACCCAGAAAAGCAGCCCATTGTCTTCAAAAGGAGGTAGGAATAAATATAAAAGATAAAAAGAGAGACAAAAAAGGTAGGGACAGAGATCAGTCCAGGGAAGGGAGTCTTAAAATAGAGAGAAGTTTCCAAACACCAGGAAACACTCTCACTGGCGAGTCTGTGGCGAGCCTTGGAACCTCAGAGGGCAACATACGTGGGAGGAAAAACAAATAAATAATTACAACCCACAGATTACATGCCCGATGGTAACTCCCAGTGGAGAAGCAGCGCAGACGCCAGCATCCACCACTAGCAAGTGGGGGCTGGGCAGGGAGGCACGGGCTGCATTGCTTAGAGTAAGGACAGGGCCTGAATGCCCCGGGGGCAATCTGAGGGAACTAACGTGAGATAGCAAACCAGACTGTGGGATAGCTACCCCATGAAAAGCCCTAACCTAAGACACCGCCAGGCCTGCTCACAGAACAAAAAACTGACCAGAGTTAGCTGGCTCCTGACCGGCCCATCCCCCACCAGAGACAGGCAGGCGAGGGCAGCCAGAGCTGGAAGAGGGCAATCACGGCCCCAGAGAGGCATCATCTACCAAACTGCAAGCAGGCTTCATTGCTAACCAAGACTTCTTGGGATTCTGGACAGTTGACATCCACCTGAGAAGGCACGCCAGTTGTACACCCAGAAAACCTAGTAGCAGGGATGGGGGAGATGATAAGTTGCAGCAACCGTGTTCGCCAAACACCTGGTCACCTGAGCTGCTTGGACCTGGGAAGGGCACAAAACACAGGTCCAACCAAGTCTGTACCTTTGAGGAATACCCGAGTACCTGAACCTGAGCCGCTTAGACCTGGGAAGTATACTCAACCCAGGGCCGGCCTCAGACAGTTCTCGGCAGAACAGCCTACAGCCTAAGCAGTGTAGACTGGGAAAGCACACACGCCATGAGTAGGGGCAAACCCAGTGTGGCCAAGGCACTGTGAGCACATGCCAGTGTTATTTGTTTGCAGTGTTCCTCCCACAGCATGACTGAACAAGTGAGCCTAAAAAACTGTCCACCACAGCCCTCTTGTGCCAGGGTGGAAATTAGACACTGAAGAGACCAACATACAGAAGCTAAAACAGAGGGAACCACCTTGGAAGTGACAGGTGCAATAGATTAAAACACTGTAGTTAGCGCCAAATACATAGGAAGGGGCCTATAGATCTTGAGAAGTAAAAGCTGGATCAAGGAACTATCTGAAAATAAACTCACCCCACACTGTCCACAACAACACCAGAGAAAGTCCTAGATATATTTTTACTATTATCATTCTTTAAATTAAAAAAAAATTAAGCCTTCTATTACTCTTTTAATTTTCATTTTTATAACTTACTATTACTTTGCAAAAAAAAAAAAAAGACCCTATTTTTTTAAAGCAAACTTCATATATATATTTTATAACTTTTGCGACTTCTTTTTTTAATATTGTATTTTTGAGAATCCAACCTCTACTCTAGATTTTTAATCTTTGCTTTTTGGTATTTGTTATCAATTTTGTACCTTTAAGAACTCAATCTTCTGTACCCATTTTTACTTGGGAGTGAAATTACTGGCTTGACTGCTTTCTCCCCTTTTGGACTCTCATTTTTCTCCCCCAGCTCGCCTCTATTTCCTCCCTCCCCCTTCTCTTCTCTACCCAACTCTGTGACTCTCTTTGTGTGTTCCGGACTGTGGAGAACACTAAGGAAACTGATTACTGGCCGGATCTGTCTCTCTCCTTTTGATTCCCCCAACCCCTTTATCCTCCTGGCCACCTCTGTCTCCTTCCTCCCTCTTCTCTTCTCTTTGTAATTCCGTAACCATGTCCGAGGGATACAGACCATGGAGAGCACATGCAGAAGTGATTACTGGCTAGCTTGCTCTCGCCCTTTTGATTCCTCCTCTTCTCCTCCTGGTCACCTCTATCTCCTTCCTCCCTCTTCTCTTCTCCATGTAACTCTGTGAACCTCTCTGGGTGTCCCTCACTGTGGAAAAACTTTTCATCATTAACCTAGATGTTTTATCATCGGTGCTGTATAGATGGAGAAGTCTTGAGGCTACTGTAAGAATAAGACTGAAAACCAGAGGCAGGAGGCTTAAGTCCATATCCTGAGAACACCAGAGAACTCCTGACTCCAGTGAACATTAATCGATAGGAGCTCATCAAACACCTCCATACCTACACTGAAACCAAGCACCACCCAAAGGCCAACAAGTTCCAGAGCAAGACATACCATGCAAATTCTCCAGCAACACAGGAACACACCCCTGAGCTTCAATATAAAGGCTGTCCAAAGTCACTCCAAAACCTTAGATGTCTCATAACTCATTACTGGACACTTCATTGCACTCCAGAGAGAAGAAATCCAGCTCCACCCACCAGAACATCGACACCAGTTTCCCTAACCAGGAAATCTTGACAAGACACCCGTCCAGCCCCACCCACAGTGAGGAAACTCCACAAAAAGAAAACTCCACAAACTGTCAGAATATGGAAAGGCCACCCCAAATACAGCAATATAAACAAGATGAAGAGGCAGAGAAATACCCAGCAGATAAAGGAACAGGATAAATGTCCACCAAACCAAACCAAAGAGGAAGAGATATGGAATCTACCTGATAAAGAATTCCGAATAATGATAGTGAAAATGATCCCAAATCTTAAAAACAAAATGGAGTTACAGATAAATAGCCTGGAGACAAGGACTGAGAAGATGCAACAAAGGTTTAACAAGGACATAGCAGAAATAAAAAAGAGTCAATATATAATGAATAATGCAATAAATGAGATAAAAACACTCTGGAGGCAACAAATAGTAGAATAACAGAGGCAGAAGATAGGATTAGTGAAGTAGAAGATAGAATGGTAGAAATAAATCAATCAGAGAGGAAAAAAGAAAAATGAATTAAAAGAAATGAGGACAATCACAGAGACCTCCAGGACAATATTAAACGCTCCAACATTCGAATCATAGGAGTCCCAGAAGAAGAAGACAAAAGGAAAGACCATGAGAAAATACTTGAGGAGATAATGTTGAAAACTTCCCTAAAATAAGGAAGGAAATAATCACCCAAGTCCAAGAAACCCAGAGAGTCCCAAACAGGACAAACTCAAGACAAAACAGCCCAAGACACATATTAATCAAATTAACAAAGATCAAACACAAAGAACAAACATTAAAAGCAGCAAGGGAAAAACAACAAATAACACACAAGGGGATTCCCATAAGGATAACAGCTGATCTTTCAATAGGAACTCTTCAGGCCAGGAGGGAATGGGAGGACATATTTAAAGTGATGAAAGAAAATAATCTACAGCCCAGAATACTGTACCCAGCAAGGATCTCATTCAAATATGAGGGAGAAATCAAAAGTTTTACAAACAAGCAAAAGCTGAGAGAATTCAGCACCACCAAACCAGCTCTCCAGCAAGTGCTAAAGGATCTTCTCTAGACAAGAAACACAGAAAGGGTATATAAACTCGAACCCAAAACAATAAAGTAAATGGCAACAGGATCATACTTGTCAATAATTACCTTAAATGTAAATGAGTTGAATGCCCCAACCAAAAGACAAAGACTGGCTGAATGGATACAAAAGGAAGATCTCTATATACGTTGTCTACAAGAGACCCACCTCAAAACAAGGGACACCTACAGACTGAAAGTGAAGGGCTAGAAAAAGGTATTCCACACAAATAGAGACCAAAAGCTAGCAGGAGTAGCAATACTCATATCAGATAAAATAGACTTTAAAATAAATGCTGTGAAAAGAGACAAAGAAGGCCACTACATAATGATCAAAGGATCAATCCAAAAAGAAGATATAACAATTATAAATATATATGTACCTAACATAGGAGCACTGCAGTATGTAAGACAAATGCTAACAAGTATGAAAGGGGAAATTAACAATAACACAATAATAATGGGAGACTTTAATACCCCACTCACACCTATGGATAGATCAACTAAACAGAAATTTAACAAGGAAACACAAATTTTAAATGATACAATAAACCAGTTAGATCTAATTGATATCTATATGACATTTCACACCAAAACAATGAATTTCAACTTTTTCTCAAGTGCTCACAGAACATTCTTCAGGATAGATCACATGCTGGGCCATAAATCTAGCCTTGATAAATTAAAAAAAAGTTGAAATCATTCTAAGCATCTTTTCTCACCATAAGGCAGTAAGATTAGTTCTCAATTACAGGAGAAAAACTATTAAAAATTCCAACATATGAAGGCTGAACAACATATTGCTGAATAACCAACAAATCACAGAAGAAATCAAAAAAGAAATCAAAATATGCATAGAAACGAATGAAAATGAAAACACAACAACCAAAAACCTGTGGTACACTGTAAAAGCAGTGCTAAGGGGAAAGTTCATAGCACTACAGGCATACCTCAATAAACAAGAAAAAAGTTAAATAAATAACCTAACTCTACACTTAAAGCAACTAGAAAAGGAAGAAATGAAGAACCCCAGGGTTAGTAGAAGGAAAGAAATCTTAAAAATTAGGGCAGAAATAAATGCAAAAGAAACAAAAGAGACCATAGCAAAAATCAACAAAGCCAAAAGCTGGTTCTTTGAAAGAAGAAATTAAAATTCACAAACCATTAGCCAGACTCATCAAGAAACAAAGGGAGAAAAATCAAATCAATAAAATTAGAAACGAAAATAGAGAGATCACAACAGAGAACACAGAAATACAAAGGATCATAAGAGACTACTATCAGAAATTATATGCCAATAAAATGGACAACATGGAAGAAATGGACAAATTCTTAGAAAAGTACAACTTTCCGAAACTGAACCAGGAAGAAATAGAAAATCTTAACAGACCCATCTCAAGCACAGAAATTGAAACTGTAATCAGAAATCTTCCAGCAAACAAAAGCCCAGGTCCAGACGGCTTCACAGCTGAATTGTACCAAAAATTTCGAGAAGAGCTAGCACCTATCCTCCTCAAACTCTTCCAGAAAATCGCAGAGGAAGGTAAACTTCCAAACTCATTCTATGAGGCCACCATCACCCTAATACCAAAACCTGACAAAGATGCCACAAAAAAAGAAAACTACAGGCCAATATCACTGATGAACATAGATGCAAAAATCCTCAATAAAATTCTAGCAATCAGAACCAACAACACATTAAAAAGATCATACACCATGACCAAGTGGGCTTTATCCCAGGGATGCAAGGATTCTTCAATATCCACAAATCAATCAATGTAATTCACCGCATTAACAAATTGCAAAATAAAAGCCATATGATTATCTCAATAGATGCAGAGAAAGCCTTTGACAAAATTCAACATCCATTTATGATAAAAACTCTCCAGAAAGCAGGAATAGAAGGAACATACCTCAACATAATAAAAGCTATATGTGACAAACCCACAGCAAACATTATCCTCAATGGTGAAAAATTGAAAGCATTTCCCCTAAAGTCAGGAATAAGACAAGGGAGCCCTCTATCACCACTTCTATTCAACATAGATTTGGAATATTTGGCCACAGCAATCAGAGCAGAAAAAGAAATAAAAGGAATCCATATTGGAAAAGAAGAAGTAAAACTCTCATTGAGTGCAGATGACATGATCCTCTACATAGAAAACCCTAAAGATTCCACCAGAAAATTACTAGTGCTAATCAATGAATATATAAAATCAACACACAAAAATCCTTTGCTTTCCTATACACTAACAATGAGAAAATAAAAAGAGAAATTAAGGAAACAATTCCATTCACCATTGCAACAAAAAGAATAAAATACTTAGGAATATATCTACCTAAAGAAACAAAAGACTTATATATAGAAAACTATAAAACACTGATGAAAGAAATCAAAGAGGACACTAATAGATGAAGAAATATACCGTGTTCATGGATCGGAAAATCAATATAGTGAAAATGAGTATACTTCCCAAAGCAATCTATAGATTCAATGCAATCCCTATCAAGCTACCAACGATATTTTTCAGAGCTAGAACAAATAATTTCACAATTTGTATGGAAAAACAAGAAACCTTGAATAGCCAAAGCAATCTTGAGAAAGAAGAATGGAACTGGAGGAATCAACCTGCCTGACTTCAGGCTCTACTACAAAGCCACAGTCGTCAAGAGAGTATGGTACTGGCACAAAGACAGAAATATAGATCAATGGAACAAAATAGAAAGCCCAGAGATAAACCCATGCACCTATGGACAACTTATCTTTGACAAAGGAGGCAAGAATATACAATGGAGAAAAGACAATCTCTTTAACAAGTGGTGCTGGGAAAACTGGTCAACCACTTGTAAAAGAATGAAACTAGAACACTTTCTAACACCATACACAAAAATAAACTCAAAATGGATTAAAGATCTTAATGTAAGACCAGAAACTATAAAACTCCTAGAGGAAAACATATGCAAAACACTCTCTGACATAAATCACAGCAGGATCCTCTATGGCCTACTTCCCATAATATTGGAAATAAAAGCAAAAATAAACAAATGGGACCTAATTAAAATTAAAAGCTTCTGCACAACAAAGGAAACTATAAGCAAGGTGAAAAAAAAACAGCCTTCAGAATGGAAGGAAATAATAGCAAATGAAGCAACTGACAAAGAATTAATCTCAAAAATATACAAGAAACACCTGCAGCTCAATTCCAGAAAAATAAACGACCCAATCAAAAAATGGGCCAAAGAACTAAATAGACATTTCTCCAAAGAAGACATACAGATGGCTAACAAACACATGAAAAGATTTTTAACATCACTCATTATCAGAGAAATGCAAATCAAAACCACAATGAGGTACCATTTCACACCAATCAGAATGGATGCTATCCAAAAGTCTACAAGCAATAAATGCCGGAGAGGGCGTGGAGAAAAGGGAACCCTCTTACACTGTTGGTGGCAATGCAAACTAGTGCAGCCACTATGGAGAACAGTGTGGAGATTCCTTGAAAAACTGCAAATAGAACTGCCTTATGACCCAGCAATCCCACTGCTGGGCATACACACCGAGGAAACCAGAATTGAAAGAGACACGTGTACCCTCAATGTTCTTCGCAGCACTGTTTATAATAGCCAGGACATGGAAATAACCTAGATGTCCAACAGCAGATGAATGTATAAGAAAGCTGTGGTACATATGCACAATGGAGTATTATGCAGCCATTAAAAAGAATACATTTGAATCAGTTCTAATGAGGTGGATAAAAGTGGAGCCTATTATACAGAGTGAAGTAAGCAGAAAGAAAAACACCAATACAGTATAATAAGGCATATATAGAATTTAGAAAGATGATAATGATAACCCTGTATGCAAGACAGCAGAAGAGAAACAGATGTATAGAACAGTCTTTTGGACTCTGTGGGAGAAGGCGAGGGTGGGATGATTTGGAAGAATGGCACTGCAACATGTATAATATCATATGTGAAACGAATCGCCAGTCCAGGTTCAATGCATGATACAGGATGCTCGGGGCTGGTGCACTGGGATGACCCAGAGGGATGGGATGGGGAGTGAGGTGGGAGGGGTGTTCAGGATGGGGATCACGTGTACACCCATGGAGGATTCATGTAAATATATGACAAAACCAATACAATATAGTAAAGTAATTAGCTTCCAGTTAAAATAAATAAATTTATATATTTTTTTAAAAAAGGAACAAAGAATTTTCAAAAACTAGACAAGAGATGTTAACAAACAATTCTAGAAAGATGATATACCAGGGACATAAAGCACAGATAAATATGAGCCATATCATTACTCATCTGAGAAATGCAAATCAAAGTTCAAATGAGTTAACTTGTGTGCATTGCTCAGTCACTCAGTTGTGTCCAACTCTTTACATCCCTATGGACAGTAGCTCATCAGTCTCCTCTGTCCATGGAGTTTTCCAAGCAAAAATATGAAAGTGGGTTGCCATTTCCTTCTCCAGGGAATTTTCCCAACCCAGGGATCAAACCTGTGCCACCTACATTGCAGGCAGATGCTTTAGCACTGAACCCCCAGGGAAGCCCACATGAGTTAACAGTAGAATCCTATTAAGATGACTAAACTTTGAAAGATTAACTATATCAAGTGTTAGGAAGTATATGACACAATTGGAATTCTCCTACATTGTTGATGAGAAGGTAAAATGGTATATCCACTTAGGAAAAAGAGTTTGGTAGTGTTTTATAAAGTTAAAAATAAAAGTATATGAAATTTATAATCCAATATAAGCAAATTTGAACCTCTTGGGTTTTGACATAAAAGTTAGTTGTCAGGAATTCAGTGGAAAGATGACTGCCTTTCAATGAGTCAGTAACAGTGAAATCAAACTAAGATAAATTGAGAATATTGTTTGGAATAAGTATTACAAAAACTGACATTTGCATTAAGAAATTACTTTATATGTTTGTATATAATTCTCTCAGTATACTTTTGCCAAAGACTAATGGCATTTGTTTTATGTACTGAAATAAAAGTATTTTTATTCCAAAAGCTGTAACTAATTGTTTATCATCTTTGCTAAGTTGCTTAATTCTTTGGCCATGAATCTAAGATTCTAGCATCTTTCTTGCCTCTTAGAGTAGTTGTAAAGATAAAATGACATTAAGGCTATTAAGTACTTTGGAAATTATAGAATAGTAATTAAATATAAACTGTTAAACAACTATTAATATTTTCAATTTTATTTATATTTTTATTATGGATATTAAAAGGTCTAAAATGATTAAACCTGATTTCTGCCATTTACTATTATTAGGTAATAAAAACCATAATGACTAAATAGTTCAATCTGTTGAAATAAAAGAGGAATAGATATTACTCATATGATTATCAAAATGCTTTGACTTTATGAAAGTCACCCTAAAAAATAAGTCTGTGTAGGGTTAACTTAAAAAATTATTGAAAATTTACTTTATCTAAGTACTTTAGAACTTCATTTTTAAATTCTGGCATTTTTATTATATAAATACCTCCCTTGATTGTACAATGTAAAATTCATTATAATACTGATTTCAAGCTCTGTAATATATACCATATGAAAAATCAGGATGTATCAAAACCAAAATTCTTCTCAAGAGATTATTAGATGACTCTTTTTCAAAATCATGCTTCAATATTTATCCATATGCTTCAGAGAAAAATTTGGCACATGCACTAAAATCCGCGGGAGAGGGTTACCTAATTTTAGACATTCTGAACTAGATTTTGTAGTTTGCCAATTGTATTAAATTATAATTAATTGAAATAACAACAGATCTGCTTGCATGTTTTAAGAAAACCAAACATTCACAAATGTTAAAATAACAAAACTGAAGATTGAGCATGAAAATTTATAACAATGAATTAAAAGTTACATGTTCAAGTTACATTAAAACAGAACCTCTTCAGCTGCTACTAGAGACTGATTATACATTTTTAAATTTTTTTTAGTTGAAGTATAGTGGATTTACAATGCCGTGTTAGTTTCAGACTTACAGAACAGTGATTCAGTTTTATATATACAGATATGTATATATATATATATACTATGTATATACATATATCTTTTCAGATAATTTCCCTTATAGATTATTACAAAATATTGATTATAGTTTTCTGTATTATACAGTAGGTCATTGTTGGTTATCTATTTTATATATAGTAGTGTGCATATGTTTATCCCAACCTCCTAATTATCCCTCACCTCCGTTTCCTTTTTGGTAACCATAAATTTGTCCTCTATGTCTGTGAGTCTCTTTCTGTTTTGTAAATAAGTTCATTTGTATCTTTTTTTTTATATTTCACATATAAGCAACATCATATGATATTTGTCATTGTCTGGGTTACCTCATTTAATACAATAATCTCTACATCCCTCCATATTTCTGCAAATGGCATTATTTCATTCTTTATAGCTGAATAATATTCCATTATCTTTATGTACCACATCTTCTTTATCCATTCACCTGTTGATGGATTTCTAGATTGCTTGAAGGAGACTAATTTTCATAAGTTTTCCAACTGAAGAATTTTGACGAACTCAGGACACATTTACCATCTGCCTATAAATTCAACACTGACACGTTTACACTTAAAGTAATGCATACATGTATCATAAAAGATTGTCTCTAACTCCAAATCCTTATTATGTCTTGTAAATGTCTCTTTAAATTGCCATCTCTTCTCATTCAATATATACTCCAAAGACAGAATAGTATTCTACTCACATTTGTCTCACCATCTCTAAGAAAAGTCAATAATTTTCATATTCACAAGTGCAAAATATTAACCCTATATCAATCTGAGCTTGAAGGTTTGTCTATGAATTCTTGACATACATTATCTCATTCTATACTCATACAAACACCACAAAAATCTTATTGGTTCTATTAATTCACTTATGATGCAAGGTAATCATCACTTTCATATATGTACTCCAAGCTAAATTTTATTAATAGATTTGACAACTATACTTAAAAAATCAGTATAAGTGACACTGCAAACAATATTGTTAAATGATTCCAAGAATCAATTTGAAAAATTATTGCAGCAAGTGGAGAAAAAACATGACAAAAATCAAATAATAAAAGATTATCTAAAAGGTAAACGAACAGAGATTGATTTTTGAGAAATGTAAGTGAATCTGATTTACAAGCAAAAACAAGAAAAAGAGGAAATAATCTGAAATATTGAAGAAATATAATTCACATATTAAAACCTGCACATTGATATCTAAGCATGAATATTATATCAATGGCAATGCAACTTAAATTGAAGAATTCACTGTGTTCTGTGCAAATACCTATAAACTATCTGTTCAGTTCAGTTCAGTCACTCAGTGGTGTCCGACTCTTAGCGACCCCATGAACTGCAACATGCCAGGCCTCCGTGTCCATCACCAGCTCCCGGAGTCCATCCAAACCCATGTCCATTGAGTCAGTGATGCCATCCAACCATCTCATCCTATGTCTTCCCCTTCTTCTCCTGCCCTTAATTTTTCTCAGCATCAGAGTCTTTTCCAATAAGTCAGCTCTTCGTATCAAATGGCCAAGGGATTGGGATTTCAGCTTCAATATCGTGTGTCCTTCCAATGAACAGCCAGGATTGATCTCCTTTAGGATGGACTGGTTGGATCTCCTTGCAGTCCAAGGGACTCTCAAGAGTCTTCTCCAACACCACAGGTCAAAAGCATCAATTCTTCGGCACTCAGCTTTCTTCACAGTCCAACTCTCACAACCATAAATGACCACTGGAAAAACCATAGCTTTGACTAGACGGACCTTTGTTGGCAAAGTAATGTCTCTGCTTTTTAATATGCTGTCTAGGTTGGTCATAACTTTCCTTCCAAGGAGTAAGTGTCTTTTAATTTCATGGCTACAGTCACCACTTGCAGTGATTTTGGAGCCCCAAAAATAAAGACAGCCACTGTTTCCACTGTTTCCCCATCTATTTGCCATGAAGGAATGGGACCAGATGCCATGATCTTTGTTTTCTGAATGTTGAGCTTTAAGCCAACTTTTCCACTCTCCTCTTTTACTTTCATCAAGAGGCTCTTTAGTTCTTCTTCACTTTCTGCCATAAGGGTGGTGTCATCTGCATATCTGAGGTTATTGATATTTCTCCCGACAATCTTGATTCCAGCTTGTGCTTCCTCCAGCCCAGCGTTTCTCATGATGTACTCTGCATAGAAATTAAATAAGCAGGGTGACAATATACAGCCTTGACATACTCCTTTTCCTATTTGGAGCCAGTCTGTTGTTCCATGTCCAGTTCTAACTGTTGCTTCTTGACCTACATACAGATTTCTCAAGAGGCAGGTCAGGTGGTCTGGTATTCCCATCTCTTTCAGAATTTTCCACAGTTTATTGTGGTCCACACAGTCAAAGGCTTTGGCATAGTTAATAAAGCAGAAATAGATGTTTTTCTGGAACTCTCTTGCTTTTACCATGATCCAGCGGATGTTGGCAATTTGACCTCTGGTTCCTCTGCCTTTTCTAAAGCCAGCTTGAACATTTGGAAGTTCACGGTTCACGTATTGCTGAAGCCTGGTTTGGAGGATTTTAAGCATCATTTTACTGGCATATGAGATGAGTGCAATTGTTCAGTAGTTTGAGCATTCTTTGGCATTGCCTTTCTTAGGGATTGGAATGAAAACTGACCTTTTCCAGTCCTATGGCCACTGCTGAGTTTTCCGGATTTGCTAACATATTGAAACTATAGCCTTTGTGAAATAATAAAGTAGTTTGGGGGCAAAAATAAAAGACAAATTTAAAAAGAATCCCATGAAAATCTAGAGAGGAAATATAAATTTTGTCTAAAGAAGGAATATTCTTATCAGCATCAGTCATCTCCTTTCAAACACTGTATTTGAGAAAATATGAAAAACGCTTAAAGGATTTTGCAAAGAAATGGTTTTATACTTCACTTTGCTAGAAAAATCCTATGTATTCACTGAACAGTTCCCTCTCTTTGTGTGGCATAGTTTCCCGGACTCTCTTACGGTTAGTTTAGGGCCATAGAGTAAATTCTGGCCGGTAGGGCAGAGGTGGGGTGCAGGTGGAAGATACTTGCATAAGGCAATTCTGGCTCATTCAAGTCTCCTATGTAAATGATCAGAAGTCTCCTGTTTTCTGCAGCAAATCAGAAAAATGTTTGTAAGACTGAATTACTGATTAAAAGAGACTCAGAATGCCTGGATCACTGCGAGGAGAAAAAGCAGTCAGAGCTGTAACTATATTTTGATGTTTATAAGAATAAACTTGCTGTATTAGTCTCCTATTGTTACTATAACAAATTGCCATGTATTTAGTGGTGAAAAAACACCACACATTATCTAACAGTTCTAGAGGTCAGAAATCTAAATGGTTCTCGCAAAACTGAAGTCAAGATGTCTGCCCATCTGTATTCTTTCTGAAGACTTTAGGGGGCAATCCGTTCATACCACTCCATCTCCTAAAGGCTGCCTGCACTCTCAGCTCACAGCCACGTCGCTCTAGTATCTGCTTCCACACTAGCATCTCCTTGATTATGACCCTCGTGGATCCCTCTTACAAGGACTCTTGTAGTTATATTGAGACTACTAAAATATTCCAGGGTAACTTCCCCATATCAAAGTCTTAGCTTAATCATAATTGCAAATTCCCTTTTGCCATAGTTATATATTCAAGAGGTTTGGAGAATTAAGATATGGACATCTTGAGGGACTGGCCCACCAAACTTGGGCATGTAACTGCTAAAAGTTGGGGTTACATTAGCTATTGCACTATATCCTGGCCTGTCAGGACTAATACACAAGGCAAATTTTTCTATGGCAAAATGTTGATGTGAAAAGTTCCATATATATATAAAATGACTCAAATATGTCATGCATATTCCTTCTCTTTAACTATTAGAAATAAACTCTTTTATTTGAGAAATAAATCAAAATTTTGAACTCAAGATTGCAACCATGGTTTAAATGGACTCCATCAAGCATGAACTTCAAATGTAAAAATTTGTGTCCTGTGGCTCCTCCAATTGATACACTCCTGCTTTTGTTTCATTCCTTAAAACCAGAAAGGTGCTTACTATGATATATCCTTCTGTTCATAGTTTACTCTCTATTTCTCATTTTGACAGCTATTAAAAAACAAGCTATGGTGATGCTTTCCTGTACCTATTACTGCTAAATCTAGTTCAGCATTTCACATGGTTGGGACATACTTCTTGAAGAATTTCTAAATTAAATCTTTTTGTAGGAATGTAAATTGGTACAACCACTATGGAAAACATTGTGGAGGTTCCTTAAAAAAACTAAAAACTACCGTATGATCCTGCAAACCCACTCCTGGACATGTACTTGGAAAACACAAAAACTGTAATTTGGAAAGATACACACCCCAGTTTTCATAGCAACACTATTTAAAGTAGCCAAGACGTGAAAGTAGCCTGTGTCCATCAACAGATGAAGAGATAAAGAACACGTGGTATGTGTGTGTGTGTGTGTGTGTGTGTGTGTGTGTGTGTGCACATGCTAAGTTGCTTCAGTCATGTTTGACTCTTTGACACACTATGGACAATAGCCCACCAGGCTCCTCTGTCCGTGAGGATTCTCAAGGCAAAAAATGCTAGAGTAGGTTGCATGCCCTCCTCCAGGGAATCTTCCTGACCCAGAGATCAAACCTGCCTCTCTTATGTTACCTGCACTGGCAGCCAGGCTCTTTACCATTGGCACTACCTGGGAAATATATATATTAGGCATATGGGATACATACTTAGCTCAGTTCAGTCACTCAGTTGCTTCCAACTCTTTGTGACCCCATGAACTGCAGCATGCCAGGCTTCGCCATCCATTACCAACTCCTGGAGCTTGCTCAAACTCATGTCCACTGAGTCTGTGATGCCACCCAACCATCTTATCATCCATCATCCCCTTCTCCTCCCACCTTCAATCTGTCCCAGCATCAGGGTCTTTTTCAGTGAGTCAGTTCTTTGCATCAGGTGGCCAAAGTATTGGAGCTTCAGCTTCAGCATCAGAAATATACTAGCAGATACCTACTAGTATATACAAAATAGATAGCCAACAAAGACTTACTGTATAGCACAGGGAACTATGTTCAATATTTTGTAATAAACCACAAATCTGAAAAAGAATCTATGAAGCAAAAGTTATATATATATATATATATATATATATATACACACACACACATATACATGAATCACTGTGCTATATACTTGAAATTAGCTAGAAAAATTCTATTCTAGAGAAATTCAGCTATTCTTCAATAAAAGATTTTAAAATGTGATGGTCAATCTCTTGTTTCCTTCTCAGCATCTCCCAAGTATCCTTTTACTGCTCTCTTTCTGCATATTTTCTTCTGTTACCATATTAGTCAGAGCAGGTTGGCCACTTTAGCAAACCATTTGAATTTTCACTTGCTTAAAACATGATAATTTTCGCCTGTTTATGTCAAGATCCAAAGCAGGTTGGCACCATGGGATGATATATTAGTCAGCTAAGTTTGCCATAACAAATACTGTAGATTGGATGGAATATATTTTCTCAAAGTTCTGGAGCTTGGAAGTCCAATGTCAAGGTTGGGGCTATTTTGACTTCTGTTGCCAGCTCTCTTCCTGACTTGCAGATGACTGCCTTCTTGCTGTGTCCTCCCGCAGCAGGAAAATAGAGATCTCTCTTTTCCTCTTCTTCTAAGTCCATCAATCCTCTCGAATTAGGACTTTTATGACCTTGTTAAATCTTAATTATCTCTTAAAAGCACTATTTCCAAATACATTCACATTGGAAATTAAGGCTTTAACATATGAACTGGGGGGGGGGGGGAGCATAATTCATTCCATAGCATTTTATCCCCGGCCTCCATAATTCACATCCTTATCACAAGAAAAATACATTTTCCCAACCTAATAGACCCCAAGTTAGAATTGGACATGGAACAACAGACTGGTTCCAAATAGGAAAAGGAGTACATCAAGGCTGTATATTGTCACCCTGCTTATTTAACTTATAAGCAGAGTACATCATAAGAAATGCAGGGATGGATGAAGCACAAGCTGGAATCAAGATTGCCAGGAGAAATATCAATAACATTAGATATACAGATGACACCACTCTTATGGCAGACAATGAAGAACTGATGAGCCTCTTATGGCAGAAAATGAAGAAGAACTGATGAGCCTCTTGATGAAAGTGAAAGAGGAGAGTGGAAAAGTTGGCTTAAAGCTCAACATTCAGAAAACTAAGATATTGGCATTCGGTCCCATCACTTCATGGAAAATAGATGGGGAAACACTGGAAACAGTGGCTGACTTTATTTTGGGGGGCTCCAAAATCACTCCAGATGGTGAGTGTAGCCATGAAATTAAAAGACACTTACTCCTTGGAGGAAAAGTTATGACCAACCTAGACAGCATATTAAAAAGCATAGACATTACTTTGCAAACAAAAGTCCATTTAGTCAAGGCTATGGTTTTTCCAGCAGCCAGGAAAGGATGTGAGAGTTGAACTATAAAGAAAGCTGAGTGCAGGAGAATTGATGCGTTTGAACTGTAGTGTTGAGGAAGACTCTTGAGAATCCCTTGGACAGCAAGGAGATCCAGCCAGTCCGGAATATTCACTGGAAGGACTAATGTTGAAACTGAAACTTCAATATTGGCCACTTGATGGGAAAAGCTGACTCATTTGAAAAGGCCTTAATGCTGGGAAAGATTGAAGGCAGGAGGAGAAGGGAACGACAGAGGATGAGATGGTTGGATGGCATAACCAACTCAATGGACGTAAGTCTGAGCAAACTCCAGTAGTTGGTGATGGACAGGGAGGCCTGGCATGTTGCAGTCCATGGGGTCACAAAAAGTCGGACAACTGTGAGCGACTGAACTGAAATGAACAGCCCCCAAAGGCTTAGCTGACTCCAATACCAATTCTAAAGTCTAAAATCCAAAGTCTCATCTAAACATTATCTAAATTGGGTATGGGTGAGACTTGAGATACAATACGTCCTGAGGCAAAATTCATCTCCAGCTGTGAACATGTGAAGCTAGACAAGCTATATGCTGCCAAGACACAATGGTGAGGCAGGCACAGTGTGTGTGTGTGTGTGTGTGTGTGTGTGTGTGTGTGTGTGTGCTCATTTGTATCCAACTTTTTGCAATACTATGGACTGTAGCCCACCAGACTCTTCTGTCCATGGGATTTCCCAGGCAAGAATGTTTGAGTGGGTTGCTACTTCCTACTCCAGGGGATCTTCCCCACTCAGGGATTGAACTATGTCTCCTATGCATTGCCAGGCATATTCTCTACCATTGGACCACCTGGGAAGCCCCCAGGCATAGTATCGACATTCCCATTTCAAAAAGAAGAAATTGGAAAGAAGCAAGAGGTGCTAAGCCCCAAGAAAGTACCAAGCATTGCCAGGTAAATTCCATTAGATCTTAAGGTCTGAGAACAACCTCTTTGCTCAATGATTTGCTTTCTCAACCCACTGGGGCTGTGAGTCTCACCTTCAGAAACTACTAGGGCAACAATTCCATACCCTGGGGCTCTCCCCCCAAATTCTGTTGGGAAGCCCCACCTGCAAAGCTTTTCAGGCTGGGCCCACCCCCAAGAATTCAGTAGAAGTCCATCTGGCTTGTTGCTATATAAGCAATGGTGCAACCCTATGCAGCCTGGGAGGCAGTGTTGATGATCTCTGAATTGCCTTTGGGGTCATTCTTTCCCCTTCTTGAGGTATAGCACACATTCACAGCCAGATAGCTTTTTGTTCCAATCCTATAAGATCTAAGAAGTTTAATAGCCTTTTCTGATTTTGTGTCATTTTTTTTGTCCATTTTAGCCCCAGCTGGCAGTGACTCTCCTGGCATAACTCCATCCCTATTCCTGGCTTCCACAAAGATGGTCAATTTAATCCATGAGTCACAGCTATAATCTCTTTATCAAATGGCTATTTAGCCACACCCTTGGAGTTCTCTCCAGAACAAGCTTTTGCATTTTTTTGAATATATATAGATCAGAAATTTTCTAAATTTCCAAGTTCTTGTTCCTTCTGGCTAATAATTTCTTCTTCAACCCATCTCTCTTCACTCACATTTAACAGTGAGCAGTAAAAAACATTCCCAGAGCCCCCTTCAGGATTTTGCTTAGAAATCTCCTCTGCTCTGCATCCAATTACACTGCTTGAGAGTTTTACTTTCCTCAAAACACTAAGACACAATTCAGCCATGTTCGCTGCCAGTTATGATAAGAATGACCTTTTCTGTAAATTCTAACAACCTGGTCCTCATTTTTCTGAGACCTCACAAACATGGATTTTAACATCCCTATCTCCAGATGCAGTCACATTGGGAGTTAGGGCTTCAATATACACATTGTGGAGGAGATACAGTTCAGACCATGGCAAAACCGAAGGATCTACTTCATATAGTTACTCTAAAGACTGGCTCCTTTGCACCATCTGCCATTTTCTCAGAACTCAGAGTTCTTTACTGTGTCTTTATCATTAGTTGTAGACAAAGGAAGCAGGTGGGCACTTCAGGATGACTTGGAAAATTTTATATTCTAACTTGAAGTAGCCTATAACATGTCTACCCACATTCTGTTGGCCAGAGCTCAGGCTAATGGCCACAGATAGAGTCAAAGAACTGTGAAAACTAGTTTAGACATGCATCCATGCAGAGAAAAGAAAATATATAGTGATATATGCCAGCAGTCTCTGCCTCCATAACACTTCCTTAAAAACTTATGTTTAAGAATCCATTTTTTAAAAATCTATTAAAACTAAGAAACTGGTTCAGCAACGTTTCAGAATTTAAGATCAACAAACAAAAACAAATTGTATTTCTATATACACGTGTGTGTGTGTGTGTGTGTGTGTGTGTGCGTGTGCAAAATCACTTCAGTCAAGTTGCTTCAGTTCAGGCTCTTTGTGACCCCATGGACTGTAGCCCACCAGGCTCCTCTATCCATGGGATTCTGCAGTCAAGAATACTGTAGTGGGTTGCCATGCCCTCCTCCAGGGGATCTTCCCTACCTGTGTCTCATGTCTCCAGCACTGGCAGGTAGGTTCTTTACCACTAATGCCACCTGGGAAGCCCTTTGGATAATAAAGAGGAAATTAAAGAAAATTCCAGTTAAAATGCATCAAAACAAAACATTTGGAAACAAATTTAATAAGACATTAAAAATCAGTAGAAAAATCAATTGTATTTCTGTGTTTTTGTACAGTAGAAAACAGTAAGCAAAATGAAATTGCAAAAATAATTTCAACTGCAATAGCATCAAAAAGAAAAAATAATCAAAAATAAATGTAACAAAAGAAGTTAAAATGTGCACTGTGGAGACTAGAAAACCTGTTGAAGGAAATTGAAAAGGATCTAATAAGTAGAAAGACAACTTATGTTCATGGACAGAAAATCATGAACATTATTATTTTCCAAATGGCAATACTTACCAAATTGATCCACACATTCAGCACAATCTCTGTCAAAATCCAAGATGACTTATACATAGAAATTTACAACCTTATTCCTAAATTTCATATGGAAATTCAAGAACAGCCAAAATAGTCTTCAAAAAGAAGAACAAAATTCTATCTCTCACTTGCCAGTGTTAAAACCTACTGCAAAACTGTAGTAATCGGAACAAAGTAGTACTGACATAAGGACAGGAAAATATATTAATAAGGTCTAACTGAGAGTCCAGACATAACCTCTTACCTTTATGGTCAATTTATTATAAACAAAAATGCCAACACAATTCAATGGGAGAAATAGTAGTTTCTTCAAAAATGGTGTTAGAACAACTGGATATCCACATGCAGAAGGATGAAGTTGAACAGCTTCAGGACATCATACACAAAAATTAATTCATAATGGATCATATCAAAACATAAAAGCCAAAACTATAAAATTCTTAGAGGCAAATATGGGCTCAAATCTTCAAGACTTTGGGGTTAGACAAAGCCTTCTTTGATATGTTACTAAGATGACAAGAGCAAAATTTAAAAATGATAATTTGGACTTTATGAAAATTAAAAACTTCCGTGTTGCAAAATAATAGAATGAAGAAGATGAAAAATGAAACCACAAAATGAGATTAATACTTGTAAACAGTGTATGTTATCCAGAATATGTGAAGAAAATATAAACTCAATTTCCAAGATTTTCTATATAGCCAATATTACCTTTATTTCAAAACCAAAGACATCAGAAGAAAGCTATAGCCAATAACTCTTATAAATAGATGCAAAAATCTTAAAAAAAAAAAAAAGTACTAGAAAACTGAATCTCAAAACATTTAAAAAGGAGTGTATTCAATGACCAAGTGGAATGGCTATGGAAAAAAACAAACAAAAAAGATGGATAATAACAAGTGTTAAGAATATGAAGCAACTGAAAAAATCGTTCACCACTGCTGGGAATGCAAAATAATGCAGCCACTTTGGAAAATACTTTGGCAGTTTTTTCAAAATGTTAAACTTAAGGTTACCATATGATCTAGCAGTTCTACTCATAGGGATAAACCCAAGAGAAATACAAATAACCATGTAACAACTTATGTACTAATGTACACAGTAACATTATTTATAATAGCAAAAAGTGGAAGTAGCCTTAATGCTCATCAACTGATGAATCAATGAGCAAAATGTGATGTCCATAAGATAGGAAAATTATTCAGCAATAAGAAGAAGTGAAGTATTGATGCATGCTGCAACATGAATGAACCTTGAAAACCTGAGGTCAAATGAAAGAAGACAGCTGGGAAAGACTGCATATTATATGGTTCTATTATATAAAACGTCTATAATAGACAATTTGATAGGGATATAAACTAGATTAATCATTGCCTAAATTGTCCCTAGGACTCAGGCATTAAGAGGAATTTTAGTACAGTCGTCCCTTGGTATCCATGAAATAGAAATCCAGGCTACTCAAATATTACATAAACTGGCACAGTATTTGCAAATAACCTACATATATCCTCCCATATACTTTAATTCTTCTCTAGATTGCTTATATAATACATTATAAATGCTGTGTGAATTATTGCCACCCAGTTAATTTAAGATTTGCTTTTTGGAATTTTCCATAATTATTTTTTGATGGGGATATTTTCCATCTATAGTTTGTTGAATCTAGGGATTCAAAATTGACAGATGCAGAGGGCCAATTCTTATGAGAACTTTTTAAACATATATATATATGTATATATATGTATATATATATATATATGTACATATACATATATGTATATGTATACACATATATGTATATATATATATATATATATAGCCTATATGTATATAGGCTTTCCAAGTGGCACTAGTGGTAAAGAACATGTGTGTCAATGCAAAAGACATAGAGATGCAGGTTTAATACCTGGGTCAGGAAGATTCCCTGGAAAAGGGCATGGGAACACACTCCAGTATTCTTGCCTGGAGAATCCCAAGGACAGAGAACCTGGTGGGCTATTGTCCATAGGGTCACAAAGAGTCGGACACGACTGAAGCAACTTAGCACACACACAAAAATATACTCATATAAAAACAGAGCTTCAGAGTACAACTAGTTTGAGAAAAGCATAACCTTCTATTTGCCAATAAAGGTAACCTCCATGACTGCTGAAAGCTTGATCAACTGTTTGAGAAAACCTAGTTAGTGGAGGAGTAAGGATGTTAGCCTCTCCTTGTGTATTGGTAGGTTAGTGAAAATATTTGGTTAAATACTGCATAGCTTTACTTTATTTTATTTTTTTTACTTTACAATATTGTATTGGTTTTGCCATACATCAACATGAATCTGCCACGGGTGTACACGTGTTCCCAATTCTGAACCCCCCCTCCCAGCTCCCTCCCCATACCATCCCTCTGGGTCATCCCAGTGCACCAGCCCCAAGCATCCTGTATCCTGCATCGAACCTAGACTGGTGATTCGTTTCTTATACTGGAGCCGATTATACAGAGTGAAGTAAGTCAGAAAGAAAAACACCAATACAGTATACTAACACATAGCTTTATTTTAGTTGCATCAACTTCTTTCATAAAATTTTAGGGATTTGGGGGCTATTTAGGGAAAATATTCTAAATAGTTTTAAATATTATAGAAAATTTGGAATTTTAAGTTTAAAGAAGAAATTAACCAAGAATTTAGAGAGAATCACAGTGGATACTTTGTTCTAATTCTTGTCAATTTTAAATACACATATAGCATTTAATTATATAATGCATAAAAGATATATATTACCTGTAAAACTTGCAAAAGTTTCTCACCTTAGTTAAGTAATGTTTTCTTTTTGTAAAAGAAATTAACAATAAACCTGGAGAAGGATATGAAAATTACATTCAAATTCCTCTCTCCAGAAATAAACACTAGAAACAGTCCACTGTACATCCAAAGGGTGGCTGAATTCATACAGATATTCATTTAAGTATCTCACTCCCTCACCAGTGAGATTTTCTTGTGCCTCTCTGGAAGTTTTCCTATCTGTCAACACTATAGTAGATGCTGATACTTCCAGAAGATTCTACCCACTTCTCAACCTTGCTCATCTCTTCCCCATTTGTCATTGTTTCAATGTGCAGTATGGTTCCATCTCCGTTACTTCTGTCTGAAGTCCCTTAGCCTTGGCCTCATTTTCTTCTCTGATACCATAGCATCTCTGAAGGTCTTACATTTTCTCCTTATTTGACTTTTCTGCTTACTTGACTTTCCCATCTCTGGGACTTCTCTCCTCACCTACACCTTTCCTGCCAACACAACTCTTTGATGGAAAGATATTCCTTTGGCTTCTACTAGAGTCAGCTGCAAAACTGACATCTTGGCTCTTCTAAGAGTACATCATGAGAAACACTGGGCTGGAGGAAGCATAAGTTGGAATCAAGATTGACGGGAAAAATATCAATAACCTCAGATATGCAGATGACACCACCCTTATAGCAGAAAATGAAGAACTAAAGAGCCTATTGATGAAAGTGAAAGAGGAGAGTGGAAAAGTTGGCTTAAAGCTCAACATTCAGAAAATTAAGATCATGGCATCTGGTCCCATCACTTCATGGCAAATAAATGAGGAATCAGTGGAAACAGTGGCTGACTTTATTTTGGGGGTTCCAAAATCACTGCAGATGGTGATTGCAGCCATGAAATTAAAAGATGCTTACTCCTTGGAAGGAAAGTTATGACCAATCTAGACAGCATATTAAAAAGCAGAGACATTACTTTGTCAACAAAGGTCCATCTAGTCAAGGCCATGGTTTTTCCAGTGGTCATGTACGGATGTGAGAGTTAGACTATAAAGAAAGCTGAGTGCCGAAGAAGTGATGCTTTTGAACTGTGGTGTTGTCTTCAGACAGAAGACTCTTGAGAGTCCGTTGGACTGCAAGGAGATCCAACCAGTCCATTCTGAAGGAGATCAGTCCTGAGTGTGCACTGGAAGGACTGATGCGGAAGCTGAAACTCCAATACTTTGGCCACCTGATGCAAAGAGCTGACTTATTTGAAATGACTTTGATGCTAGGAAAGATTGAGGGAAGGAGGATAAGGGGACGACAGAGGATGAGATGGTTGGATGGCATCACCGACTCAATAGACATGGGTTTGGGTAGACTCTGGGAATTGGTGATGGACAGGGAGGCTTGGCATGCTGCAGTACATGGGGTTGCAAAGAATTGGACACAACTGAGTGACTGAACTGAACTGAAGGGAGTCAGTGTTTGGGGCTAAGATAAATTATTATGAGGGAACTGTGAGCTGTTTCTTTCCTTTAAAAGTGTTTTTATATGTTTAAGTATATTTAACTATGTTTAAAAAAGAAAAGCTAATTCATGACATTTGATTTTAACTTAAGTACAAATACTATTTATAATTCATGGTGGATAACATTTGCTATTACTAGGAGGTCTTGTGATTCTTATAAAAACAAATTTCAAGCTCTCATTACGTCTTAAATTGACATCGTCAAATTAAGGACCTCAACGTTTTGTGCATTTTTAGTATTTTCTGCATAATGCCAGTACAAATTGTCCAGAAAGTTGTTTACAGTCATTCATATGTTATCAAATATTATTTAATTTAATCTTTAGGACACCAAATGTTACATGTCATTTACAAAAAACCTCAATTTTTACCCTAAAATATTAATACTAAATTATTATATTACATTAAACCATACCATTGCTTTAGAGCTGAAAGCTCTAAAATATATATATATTATATATATAAATATATATATATATTTAAAACATACATTTTATGTTATATATATAACAAATTTATTTTATATGTTTTTAATGTTATATATGTTATTTATGTTATTTTTATCTTCTATATGTCACGTATATTATTTATTTATGCTATATATGTTATGTATGTTTATTAAATTTATATAACATATAACAAATTTATATAACATATATAACATGCTTATATATTTACACTTTATTATCATATATAATATTATATATACTTGATAAAAGATAAACTGAGGCACATTAAAACTTTTGAGCTTACTTGAGCACACAGTAATATGAATAAGGCAATATCAATCCAAAGATAGCTAAGATCACTCCACCAAGAAGAGCTAGTGGCAAGGTTTTCTAGAGAAGAAGGTGAACTAAGGAAAGAAAATTATTTGATTGGCTATAGCTTAAGCAATTGTTTTATTTGGGAAACTCTATTTGACTGTTTGTGGACTATTTTTTCTGTTTCATTTTCTCAGCTTTCAAGTGTATTGACTCTGGCTTAGGTTTTGGTTTGCTCACCTAGGCTACCATGGTGTTAGAGCCACTTCAATCTAGTCACCCCCTTGTTGAATTACACAGGCATGTTCAGCCACTCAGTTGTGATCAGTGTTTTGCAATATTTTGGATGGTAGCCCACCAGGCTCTTCTGTCCATGGAATTTTCCAGGCAAGAATACTGGAGTAGGTTGCCATTTCCTCCTCCAGGAGGTCTTCCCGACCTAGGGATCAAACTTATGTCTCTGAATCTCCTGCATTGGCAGGGGTGTTCTTTACCAGCTAAGCCACCAGGAAAGCCCAGTTACACAGATAGGTAGATGGTAGGTAGATGATGTATATATAGAGAGATAATAGGTAGAGATGAACAGAGGTAGATGTAATTACATATAATTATAAATAAATGTAAATAAATACATATAAAACCAGCATTAATCAGAAACAACTTTATCATTCCACAAACGCTATGTTTCATAAAACATTTTCCCAATCACATGGATTTGAAATTCACCTCTAGGATATATTTACCTTTGCATTAGAAATTGTTGCTATAGCTCATTCATCCACAGAGCAAGAATTTTCACACTATCCTTAGTCAGGAAGCTTTAGATTCCACATGCCATGTAGTATGGCCAAAAAACTACATAAATAAATAAATTAACATGCAATATTTTTGTTTTCTCCATAAAAGATGTTTTCATAGTAGTTTAATGACGTATCCAAAATTATCTGGTTAAGTTTTGGAGGCTTGGAAAGGAGGGAAGGTGTCCTTTGCTTTTTCAGTTTTGCTTCATTTTACAGAAACCCCCACCACATCTTCTTTTTTTTCTCCCTTGCCCTCTAGCTTCCACGTGGGTTCTACAATGAGTCTGGAACCAAATAACTGGAGTGCTAGAAGGAGGAGAAACCATGGTCTGTGGTGTCTCTGATTGTAAGTGGTTCCTCCTTGGCTCCCACTCCTGACCGCAGCCCATCCATTGAGATTCCAGCAGCTGTTATGCATCCCTGACCTCTGGACTCTGGTACTCCACTTGCTCCCATTGCCTTTCTAGTTCTACGGTGATAACAGCTTCCTGCGGTTGCTAATTTCTGGGTGGTCTCCTGGTTAGCTTTACTGACCATTTCCTTCTATCCATTAACCTATCAGGGCTTGATATTTCTGCCTCAATTCTAATTGCTATTTGAGAGATATCAACAATGTTTCCATCTGTAAAAGCACCAATCCTTTTTTCTGTTTCATGAAATCATATTCTTCTATTCTTCATTTAAATTTAGAAATAGCTCTGCTTTATTGTTCATTGTGTATTATTGATATAAACTATAAGAGTTTATTGCTCTCATATTTGAGTTTCCTAAAAGTATTTTCTATTGAATGCCTGTGATTAAGGTAAGACAGTTAATGTAATTAAAAAATAGCCCATGTACTGATTAAGATCAAGAAATCAATACATTTCTTGCTCAGCCCTTCAAAAGCTGTTTGATCTCAACCTACTATGTCCTTGAACCTGGATTTGTAGAAGTATTAATTCATGGGACTTAGGATTCTTGTGAGGAATGAATGAGTTAATATGTGAAAAGGATGCAATGCCTGATTCATAAGCACTAATAATAAAAAGTAACCATTTGAAGGTATTTTTTGAGAATTCAGGTTAAGATAGGTTATTGTGGTTAACATGATTATAGATTTAAAGTTATTTTGGTTGTGAGAAGTTTTAAATCACACATATATATGTGCATATCATGTATACATATAGTTGTATATAATATATATGAACATATATACCATTGTATAAGTCAACTTACCTACACTCTTCTAAGATCTTTAGGTTTTAAGCTTCAGGAACTTAAGAAACAGTAGTATTCTAGAATTTTAATGTTTTAAAAATATATTCCCTGGTGGTCCAATGGATAAAACTTCACATTCCAATACAGGAGGTATGAGGTCGATCCATGGCTGGGAAGCTAAGATATCACATACATCCTGGCAAAGAATCCCAAAACATAAAACAGAAGTAACACTGTAACAAATACAATAAAGACTTAAAAAAAGGTCCACATGGAAAAGTCTTTACAAAATATACATGGACGGGGGGGCCTGGCATGCTGCGATTCATGGGGTCACAAAGAGTCGGACACGGCTGAGAGACTAAACTGAACTAAACTGAATTATAGCAAAATGAATATTAAAGTGTTTGCAAAGAGGCATTTTGAAAATGCAAAATATGTTCTTGAAGAAAATATATATGTATATAAACATATATATGTGTCTGTATATTTTCCAGTAAAAGATTTAATTACATTGAATCTACATAAAGAAAGTGAAAGTAAGGTAGCTTGGTCGTGTCCAACTCTTTGAGACTCCATGGATTGTAGCCAATCAGGCCCCTCCCTCCATGGGATTTTCTGGGCAAGAATCCTGGACTGGGTTGCCATTTTCTTCCCAAGGGGATCTTCCCAACCCAGGGATTGAACCCTGGTCTTCTGTATTGCAGGCAGATGCTTTACCATCTGAGCCACCAGGGAAACCCTACATAAGAGAATGCTAAAGTTTTTAGATATGCAGGATACTCTTTGGGAAATATAAATTAGGTAATTTTCTTTTCATGTGACTGCTTTTGGAGATGAGCTTAACTACTGCATAATAGTCTTGTTTGGGTTAGCTCTAAAATTCTTATTCATTTATATTTATAGTCCAGTATTTGTCTAAGGATCCTTTTAGGATCACCTGCAGAGTAAAGAAAGACAGGGAGGGAGGAAGAAAGGAAGGAAGAAACAAACAAACAAAGAAAAGAGATGGTACCTGAAGAATAATGTCCTTTGTCTAAGGCTGAAGAGAAAGAAAAGTCCCAAGACAAAAAATAGAGCAAAACAGAAGCTAGAGACAAGTCTACAGATTGAATTGGACATAAACAAATCCCATCCTTCTTAAGTCAAACCCAAAAGAAAGTAAATGTGATGAAGACAAGGCTCTCAGTAACTATGAAGACTCATAGTAATTTGAAGAGCCATTGCAAAAATCAAGTTTCAAAATTTGAATTACAAAAAGTTAGCAGTCAGTTGGGACCCTTAATTAATGAAAGATTGATTTATTCCAATAACATCTGACTTCCATATTGGAGAAGCATACTCTTTGGACTCCATTCCAAGTATACACTATTTTAAAATCAGATTTCAAATTTTAGCCAAAATGGAACTCAAAGAAACATTATGTAAATATCTCTTCTTGTTTCAATTCTCTCCAAAATCCCTCAGCTCCATAGCAGTAAAGGCACATATGTGGAATAAGGTTCTGAACATCCATATGGAAGACACAAGTATTCACTATAACAGTGGTCATCCTTGATATGCCCTTTTATAATGCACCCATTATGTCTATGTCTATGTAATGGGGCCTTGTAAATTATCCAACAGCTCCAAGGATAGGAGTCTTTCTATGGAATTCAAGATGTTAATATTGCCTTTCTATCCAAATTAACTCCACATGTTTTCTGCTGCAACTAATCTCCTTCCTGTGGAATTAGGCACGGTCTGACTCATTCTTTATTTTTTGAACATGACAATTTACTCCAGAGCAGCCTTCATTTCACATAGCCTTGGATTCCTGGCCATTGCTGTGCACCCAGCATTCTTCCTGATCTTTGTAGCAAAGGTGTGGAATTATGGGAGAAAAATCCTTATACCACCTGTGCACAGGCTAAGGAAACTTGGCCAGTCATCTCACAAATGTCAGACTTTGGATAACATATGTATGGGGTGGGAGGGAATAATTTCTTAGGTGTCTACAGAAAGTTTGGGATGAATAAAGCACCCCAAAGCGTACATATCTGAGAACAAGAACAACAATAAGAATTATGTAAGTTGATAATGTCCTTAATGTCTTAATGATCCAGATAACCATGATGGTGTGGTCACTCACCTAGAGCCAGACATTCTGAAGTGTGAAGTCAAGTGGGCTTTAAGAAGCATTATTACAAATAAAGCTAGTGGACTGATGGAATTCCAGCTGAGCTATTTCAAATCCTGAAGGACGATGCTATGAAAGTGCTGTACTTAATATGTCAAATTTGGAAAACTCAGCAGTGGCCACAGGACTGGAAAGGTCAGTTTTCATTTCAATATGAAAGAAAAGCAATGCCAAAGAATGTTCAAACTACCACACAAATGCTCTCATTTCACATGCTAGCAAGGTAACACTCAAAATCCTTCAAGCTAGGCTTCAACAGTATGTGAATCAAGATGATCAAGATGTATAAGCTGGATTTAGAAAAGGCAGAGTAACCAGAGATAAAATTGCCAACATCCATTGGATCATAGAAAAAGCAAGAGAATTCAAAAGAACATCTAACTTTTGCTTCATTGACTACGCTAAAGCCTTTGACCGTGTAGATCACAACAAACTGGAAAATTCTTAAAAAGACAGGAATATCAGACCACTTTACCTGTCTCTTGAGAAACCTGTACACAGGTCAAGAAGCAACAACAGTTAGAACAAATAATAGAACAATGGACAGGTTCAAAACTGGGAAAGCATTATGTCAAGGCTGTATATTATCACCCTGTCCATTTAACTTATATTTAACTTTTAAAAGAATTCTCAAACTACTGCACAATTGCACTCATCTCACACACTAGCAAAGTAATGCTCAAAATTCTCCAAGGCAGGCTTCAATAATACGTGAACCATAAACTTCCTGATGTTCAAACTGGTTTTAGAAAAGGCAGCGGAACCAGAGATCAAATTGCCAACATCCATTGAATCATCAAAAAAACAGAGAGTTCCAGAAAACCATCTATTTCTGCTTCACTGACTATGCCAAAGTCTTTGACTGTGTGGACCACAATAAACTGTGGAAAATTCTGAAAGAGATGGAATATCAGACCACCTGACCTGCCTCTTGAGAAATCTGTATGCAGGTCAGGAAGCAACAGTTAGAACTGGACATGGAACAACAGACTGGTTCCAAATAGGAAAAGGAGTACATCAAGGCTGTATATTGTCACCCTGCTTATTTAACTTCTATGCAGAGTACATCATGAGAAATGCTGGGCTGGAGGAAGCACAAGCTGGAATCAAGATTGTCGGGAGAAATATCAATAACCTCAGATATGCACATGACATCACCCTTATAGCAGAAAGTGAAGAAGAACTAAAGAGCCTCTTGGTGAAAGTGAAAGAGGAGAGTGAAAAAGTTGGCTTAAAGCTCAACATTCAGAAAATGAAGATCATGGCATCTGGTCCCATCACTTCATGGCAAACAGATAGGGAAACAGTGGGAACAGTGATAGACTTTAGATTTAGGGGCTCCAAAATCACTGCAAGTGGTGGCTGCAGCCATGAAATTAAAAGACACTTGCTCCTTGGAAGGAAAGTTATGACCAACCTAGACAGCATATTAAAAAGCAGAGACATTACTTTGCCAACAAAGGTCAGTCTAGTCAAGGCTATGGTTTTTCCAGTAGTCGTGTATGGATGTGAGAGTTGGACTATAAAGAAAGCTGAGTGTCGAAGTATTGATGCTGTTGAACTGTGGTGTTGGAGAAGATTCTTGAGAGTCCCTTGGACTGCAAGGAGATCCAACCAGTTCATCCTAAAGAAGATCAGTCTTGGGTGTTCATTGGAAGGACTGATGCTGAAGCTGATACTCCAATACTTTGGCCACTTGATGTGAAAAGCTGACTCCCTGATGCTGGGAAAGATTGAAGGCAGGAGAAGGGGAGGGACGACAGAGGATGAGATGATTGGATGGTATCACCGACTCAATGGACATGAGTTTGGGTAAACTCCAGGAGTTGGTGATGGACAGGGAGTCCTGGTGTGCTGCAGTGTATGGGGTTGCAAAGAGTCGGACACGACTGAGCGACTGAACTGAACTTATAACTTATATGTATCATGCAAAATGTCAAGCTGGGTGAAGTACAAGCTGGAAATAAGATTGCTGGGAGAAATATCAGCAACTTCAGATATGCAGATGATACTACTCTACTGGCAGAAAGTAAAGAGGACAAAAGAGCCTCTTGATAAGGTAAAAGAGGAGAGTGAAAAAGCTGCCTAAAACTCAACATTCATAAAACTAAGATCATGGCATCCAGTCCCATCACCTCATAGCAAATAGATGAGGAAAAAGTGAGAATAGTGACAGATTTTATTTTCATACACTCCAAATCACTGTGGATGGGGACTGCAGCCATAAAATTAAAAGGTGTTTGCTTCTTGGAAGAAAATCTATTACCAACCTAGACAGCATATTAAAACGCAGAGACAGCATTTAGCCAACAAAATCCATACAGTCAAAGCTATGATTTTTCCAGTAGTCATGTACAAATGTGAGAGTTGGACCTTAAAGAAGGCTGAACACTAAAGAATAAATATTTTTGAACTGTGGTGCTGGAGGAGACTCTTGAGAGTCCCTTGAACAACAAGATCAAACCAGTCAATCCTAAAGGAAATTAACCCTGAATATTAACTGGAACGACTGATGCTGAATCTGAAGATCCAATATTTTAGCCACCTGATGCAAACAGCTGACTCATTGGAAAAGACCCTGAAGCTGGAGAAGATTGAGGGTAGGAGGAGAGGAGGGTGACAGAGAATGAGCTAGTGGGATGGCATCAACAACATGATGGACATGAGTTTGAGTGAGCTCCAGGAGTTGGTGATGGACAGGGAACCTGGTGTGCTGCCGTCCATGGGGTCACAAAGAGTCGAACATAACTTAGCGACTGAACAATAACAACGTCGTAAATGTCAGACTTTGATTCCTACTTACAATATTGCTAATCATTACAAAAATAAAGTGGCTAAGATAACCTCATTTTCATCAGGACAAGACACACTCACATAACTAATATATGGTAGTGCAGAGATTCAAACCCCATTCTCATGGCTCTAAACCACTGTATTTGAAAGGCATCTTCTCCATCCTTTGCTTCTCAAAGTGGCCTCTGCAGATGTGGAATAGAGATCCGCATGACTACTTAGATCTGTGAAGTAATTCTCAGAAAGGTGAGTGACTATTAAGCCTTAGAGCTTAGAGCCTGAACCGTATTCTGGCTCTAAGGATGCCCAGTTCTGTGCTAATTTTCCTCCATCACTCAATTCACAGAGAGTATTTAGCTTAAGATCCATCTAATAGGGTCCTATTAGGTAGAGAGAAGGAAAAACTGAAGAAAGAAAGAGAGTAGACTTATAAGAGTTGAAATATGAGTACTTGGAGGGCAGAATCTCCATGCTATTTGTTATATTCATAACACCTAGCAGGGCATCTTGCACAGTAGTTATTGGATAATATTTAGTAAATGAACAAACAAGGTATAGGTAGATGATAGATAGATAGAAAATAAGAATGCAAGAAACATTTGTGAGTGTTTTTTTTTTGTTGTTTGCTTGTATGTGTGCATAGTAAGAGCCTCATTGTATGATTATAAAGAATACCTGACTGGGTATCCAAACAGTTTGGTTTAGTTCTCTCCCACCTCTCATTTCAGCCCTTATTTTAGAAAATTGTCCTCACTTCTCTGGGCTTGATTTCTCTCATGTATGTAACAGAAGAGTTAGGCTTTATTCAGTTTTAACATGTTTTCAAAATAGAGGGTACCAGCTATTGATAACCTGCTTTTCAGAAGACTTTGCAGTGTAGGACAATGATCTGGTTATAGACATTTCAGGTTATAAAAGGACATAGATTACACTTATACGTGCAATTACAAAGGTTTCAGTAGCTTGATGGAAGACAACAGTAGACATTCCAGATCTTTAATGTTTGCTAAGCAGCTATTTGTTTCTCATGCTTTCTCTCTTTCAGCAAAAAATTATTAAAAGATCTCCCTGTGAATGCACTGGATTAGCAAGGAGTTCAAAACAATAATAACTGCTGTTCTGATAGGATTTCATATAAGAAGCCAGAGAGAGAAAAAGGAATGCTTAACGGTATTTCTCAGCAAATTGGGGAAGTTAACATTTAAATTTGAAGGGAGAGCAGAAGTTCACTGAGCAGCAAGAAGAAAAAGCTGCCCCAGCCAAGGAAGCATCATGACATGATGGTTTCAAGGGGTGCCCAATACTCTTGATGGAAGTGAAAGTGGAGAGTGAAAAAGTTGGCTTAAAGCTCAACACAAAGATCATGGCATCTGCTCCCATCACTTCATGGGAAATAGATGGGGAAACAGTGTCAGACTTTATTTTTTTGGGGCTCCAAAATCACGGCAGATGGTAATTGCAGCCATGAAATTAAAAGACGCTTACTCCTTGGAAGAAAAGTTATGACCAACCTAAGTAGCATATTCAAAAGCAGAGACATTACTTTGCCAAATAAGGTCCATCTAGTCAAGGCTATGGTTTTTCCTGTGGTCATGTATGGATGTGAGAGTTGGACTGTGAAAAAGGCTTAGCACCAAAGAATTGATACTCTTGAATTGTGGTGTTGGAGAAGACTCTTGAGAGTCCCTTGGACTGCAAGGAGATCCAACCAGTCCATCCTAAAGGAGATCAGTCCTGGGTGTTCATTGGAAGGACTGATGCTGAAGCTGAAACTCCAAGTTTGGCCACTTCATGTGAAGAGTTGATTCATTGGAAAAGACCCTGATGCTGGGAGGGATTGGGGGCAGGAGGATAAGGGGATGACAGAGAATGATAGCTGGATGGCATCACTGACTCGGTGGACGTGAGTTTGAGTGAATTCCAGGAGTTGGTGATGGACTGGGAGGCCTGGCGTGCTGTGATTCATGGGGTTGCAAAGAGTCAGACACGACTGAGCCACTGAACTGAACTGAACTGATCTTTTGAAGTTGGTTATTCTCATCAGGCAGTATACAAGGGGGCTTCCCTTGTAGCTCAGTTGGTAAAGAGTCTGCTTGCAACGCAGGAGACCCTGGTTCAATCCTTGAGTCGGGAAGATCCCCTAGAGAAGGAAATGGCAACCCACTCCAGTATTCTTGCCTGGAGATTCCCATGGACAGGGGAGCCTGGCAGGCTACAGTCCATGGGGTTGCAAGATTGACACGAGATCCATTTAATAGTTTTAAAGTCAAGGTAATGGATGAGTTTTCTAAAAACCACCCTCATTCTTTCATTTGCTAGCCAAAATATACTTCATGATCATAAACATAGAACTCCAGACCTCAACCTGATTCTGGGAAGCAAAGTGAACATGCCTTTGGGAGTCAGACAGTCAGAGATACGGTAAATTGCCTTGTCCAAGCACTAGCCAAGTGGTACTGTGGGAAAACTCCTGAAGCATATGAACTACAGGAGTTAATTTTTCTCCCATCTACTTGGCTCCCAACAACTTGGCTGTGGGCCCACAAAAGTAAAATTGAACTTTGTCTCAAAATTGCACACCATTTATACTTCTGAAACCTCATTTTATTTCCATTAAGTGGCTATCAAAAATTATTAACAAAAGCCAGATGACTGTATTAACTACTGCTAAAGCCTGTGCTTAATTCATATTTATAATAATATATCATAATTTTCTATATTATACAGGCAACCTACACAGGATTAAATCTTTGGGTGCATGTCTTTTTGTGTATGAACGGTCAGTAATCAGCCATCTTCTATATTAGATAGACTTTTCATATAATATGGCTTGCTACTAAAGAACACTTAAAAGAATTGTGGAGAAGGCAAGGGCACCCCACTCCAGTAATCTTGCCTGGAAGATCCCATGGACGGAGGAGCCTGGTAGCCTGCAGTCCATAGAGTCGCTGAGAGTCGGACACAACTGAGCGACTTCACTTTCAATTTTCACTTTCATGCACCGGAGAAGGAAATGGCAACCCACTCCAGAGCTCTTGCCTGGAGAATCCCAGGGATGGGGGAGCCTGGTGGGCTGCCATCTATGGGGTTGCACAGAGTTGGACACGACTGAAGCAACTTAGCAGCAGTAGCAGCATACTTATTCTGAGTTTATAAAACAGGGTATACTGTGTGTAACTCAGTATACTTATTAGACATTTCTGACCATAGAGCTAGAGTAAGTCATTTTTAGATCAAGTAAAGTTAATGTAACATTAGTTTTAAGGGTTTTTTTGGGGGGTGTGTGTGTGTATGTGTGTAAAATATAGTGTATTTTTTTTTTTTAAGAAAAGTAACCTTTGACTTAAGGTCAATAATATAGTACACTTAAGATTATACACTTCAACCATTCATTTCTTCAATTGACATCTGCATCTACTTAAAAATAAAAAAGTAAATAGATTTTTATAAGGACTTAGGGATGTTTAGTTCAGTTCAATTCAGTCGCTCAATCGTGTCCGACTCTTTGCAACCCCATGGACTGCAGCACGCCAAGCTTTCCTGTCCATCATCAGGGATGGTCCAAAATTTCTAAATCTGTTCCTAATTCAGAACTTACGAGAGTAACTGAAGTAATTACAGCAAGTTTCCTTATTCATACAGCTGACATTAAATTAGATGCCTGGCTTAGTTGTCCTACAATTAAGTATTCAACTCTTGTGCAATAAACTGGATTAGAACCTTCTTTATCCAACTTCTTCCCATTCAAAATATATATAATGTGTCACTTGTTCCTAGTTATATCTAAGACATTCTCTGAGAAAATTTTCTGGCTTGAGCAGAATCTTCAACATAATCACATTAAGGTGTTAGTGAGTAGATTAGATTTAACTGAATGAAAAGAAGAATTGAGCCTTTAGCTACTGAGAAGTAATTTAGAATTGAAATAATTTAAGATGGAGAGCTTACTGATGCTCTGGAATTACTATAATCTAACTACACACCAGAAATAAAAATATTTTTATCTGATATGTAGCAAGGAAAATAGACTGTTGCTTTGGACCATTTCCGTTTCCTCTTCCTGCTCCCCCAGGAAAATAGTACATTCTAGAACCAGTTTATTTCCTTTTGTTATGTTTTCTAGCTCTAGAGAGATTTCAAATAGATTTCTAGCTCTAGAGAGACTTCTGTTCCCTCAAAGGAGCAGAAATACCATCAATTCATAAAGTCATGAACTTGAAAATAAAGTTAATAAGTAGAATTTTAACACATTGTAACTCCAGCAGAATGGGGGCATACTAGAACATATAATTTGTTTAGAATTCCAGAAGAAAAGGAGCAGAAACAAAAAATATGAAGACAAGAGCAATCTTGGTTTTGTTATCACTGGATAAATAGTTTCTGTGGATTTGATCTCAAATGGGATCCTTGAGCCAGGGTAACCTTGAGCCATTTGTATTGTGTTCCATGGTACCCAGAGGTGTGAACGTTTGGCCCAGGGAAGTTTTAATAGAAGAGGGAAATAAAGCTTTGGAGGGAGGAAGGGCATGAGTACAAATAGCTGCAGATTGCATGTATAAGCATTCTCTGAGGAAACATTAAGTACATGTATAAAAAACAGATCTTGGATATGACTGTCATGCTAACAACTAAATGAATGTTCTTAGTGAACAATCTAAAATTTCTTCTTTGGGCTGCCAAAAATCTCAGAGCTCACTCTGTAGACCTAATTCCAATAACTAAGAAATTATGATGTGTTTATTTTTACACAAAGTTTCCCTAATACATTTTTTTACTTCTGACTCTATTTTTTAGGATCTTGGATTCTTTTTTAAAACTTTTTTAATTTTATTGTTTACAATCTAATAACTTGTTTCAATCTCTTTGTGGATTTGAAACAAAAGTATTCAAACATACCTCAGTCATTAACAAAAACATGATAACACCAATGTGACTGGACATCATAAAATCCATTGGGAATTAAATGGAAAAGCAAATGGAGAAAGAAGAAATGTGCCCCCTTTCTTTTGCTGCTCAATTAATTGATCTGGGACATCTCATTTCATCTCTCCTGTTCTCAAACTGGAATTTATGTCAACCAGCTTACTTGATTTTAGGCCTTTGGACTCCAGATTAAATTACACTATTGGCTTTCTTGGATCTTCAGCTTGCAGATGGAAGATCATGGGACTTTTCAGCATCTATCACTGCATCAGCTAATTTCTCATAATAAATCTCTTATTGATTGTGTTTCTCTGAAAAACTTTGACTGATACAAGAGGTTGCGTGTGCATGCTCAGTCACTCAGTCGCATCTGACCCTTTGTGATCCTGTAGACTGTAGCTCACCAGGTTCCTGTGTCCATGGGATATCCTAAAGACAAGAATACTAGAGTGGGTTTCCATTTCCTTCTCCAGGGGATCTTCCCAATTCAGGGAATAACCTGACTCTCCTGCCTTGGCAAGCAGATTCTTTACCACTGAGCCACCAGGGAAACCACAATACAAGAGTCTAGGGAAGATTATCCTATGTCACAGCCAAGAATTCCTCCCTTAGGATTATGAAGTAGGATCCCAAGAATCAGAACAGGAAAACAAAAAGGCATTTTGTTGTATCCCAATACAACTAATAGCCCTAGTTGAAAGATAAATTGAGGCCCCTAGAGTAAGCTTTAGGTCTAAACAGAAACTCTTAAATACTTCTTTCACCCTAAGACCTCCACAATTTATATATCAAGATCAGCAAAGAGAGAAATGTTTTTTTAAAAAGCATCTATTTACCAACTAGATACAGCAGAAGAGTAAGAGGAAAGGCCACAAAAATTGAAGAGAAATTCTTGACTTTGCTTACCAATTTTGCAACATGATAGAAAAATGGAAATGACAGAGAGAAATCCTGGAGCCTGAACCCTCCCTTTGAAGGATTGAACACCCAGAGGCTATACCCACTAATAATTGTGTGCAATCAGAATCTCTGAATAATTTGAATAATTAGCTTAAGCTCTTTCCTTGGATGGGAGATGGAGGGTAGGGAGAGAGGGCTGCTAAGAAATAGGTGAGATTAAGTAAAGCGTGGGCTTCCCAGGTGGTGCAGTGGTAAAGAACCTGCCTGCCAACGCCAATGATGCAGGAGATGTGTGTTTAATCCCTGGATTAGGAAGATTCCCCTGGGAGAGAAAATGGCAACTCACTCCAGTATTCTTACCTGGGAAATCCTGTGGACAGAGGAGGCTGGTGGGCTACAGTCTATGGGGTCTCAAAGAGTCAGACATGACTGAGTGAGCACACACACATGCAAGTAAAGCATGCATGTGTGGCTAAATATCTTCCCTCCGTTTGGATGCTGGCATAATCAATTTCCATCCTGCATCACTGAATTAGAATTATAAAACATCAGGAAGATATCTACAGAACACAAAACATCTTATTTGAGTTCCATTACGTGACAGTACTTTTTCTTCAAATGAATAACTGCTCAAACTAGACTAAACATGGACTGTAGTTCAGTGCAGACTTCAGGAAAAGTTCTAGATGTTATCAGGAGTACTGGGAGAAGCGATGAAACTAATCTTTACTCTTTCAATGATTAAGGTCATTCCAGTATAACTGGAAAATATATCTACAAGAAACTGTAAAACGCAGTAAGTTTTAATGCTGGAAACAGTGGGGAAAAGGCCAGGAGAGATCTCATCCAATGCTTTGCTGAAATGAAGGTTTAAGGTCGGAGGCACTATACTATCAGACTTAGAAGTTATATTGGTGCCATTTTATTTTACAAGCAAAGGTGAGGAGGAAAAGATCTCAGCTGCAGAGAAACAGCAAGGAACTAGATAACCGGGAATTTAGGAGTTGGAGGAGAAAGTCAGAAATCCGAAAAGGGCCCAGCAAAACATGAATAAATGTTGACCGGTGAACTCACTCATTCAGTGAAAGAAAGAAAGTGAAGTCACTCAGTCGTATCCGACTCTTTGTGACCCCATGGACTGTAGCCTACCAGCCTCCTCTGTCCATGGGATTTTCCAGGCAAGAATGCTGGAGCAGGTTGCCATTTCCTTCTCCAGGAGATTTTCCCAACCCAGGGATTGAACCTGGGTCTCCCGCACTGGAGGCAGATGCTTTACCATCTGAGCCACCAGGGAAGCTGATACTCCTTCAGTGGGTAAGACCAAACTTTCCCATCCATGAGACCTGGAAGCTGCTTCTCACAGGCATGCATGGTGCCCTGTAAGGACCCAGTTGACAGGCTGCCAGACCCCTTCAGCCCAGCCTAACCCCTAGGGCTTCCCATGGTTTGCGCTGTTTGCCAGCTGCATAGAACTCAGTCCTGACAAGTGCTTGTTATTCCTCTATAAATCTGTTGCCTCCAACTCTATCAGCTTATCTGTTAAGGCCGCCAGAAGCCACCAGTCCTCTTGAGGGCTGCCTGTAGAACAGGTCTTGATTATGCCTGAGTTGTATGGAGTTCCTTATCTATTTTGGATATTAACTGCTTATCAGATACGTGATCTGAAAACATTTTCTTTCATTCCATGGGTTGCCCTGTCATTTTGTTGTTCCCTTTCTGTGGAGAAAGGTTGTGGTCTAATGTGGTTCCATTCATTTGCTTTTACTGCCTTGGATTTGGGTTCAAATCCAAAAATACGATTGCCAAGGCCAGTGTCAAAGAGATTATTATTTTTATGAGGATCTATTTATTAGGTTATTCGTGGCCAGCACTGCTAGTGTCTTGTCTAATATTCACTTTCCATTTCTTTTTTAGTCACAGTGTTCTGCTTTTCTGTGAGGTGGCAACATACCCAGTTTAAAACATTTAGCTTTGCAGAATCTGATGCTAGTGAAGAAGAACTAAAAAGCCTCTTGATGAAAGTGAAAGAGGAGAGTGAAAAAGTTGGCTTAAAGCTCAACATTCAGAAAACTAAGATTATGGCATCTGGTCCCACCACTTCATGGAAAATAGATGGGGGAACAGTGGAAACTGTGTCAGACTTTATTTTCAGGGGTTCCAAAATCACTGCAGATGGTGGTTTCAACCATGAAATTAAAAGATGCTTACTCCTTGGAAGGAAAGCTATGACCAAACTAGATAGCATATTGAAAAGCAGAGAGAGATATTACTTTGCCCACAAAGGTCTGTCTAGTCAAGGCTATGGTTTTTCCAGTGGTCATAAGTGGATGTGAGAGTTGGACTGTGAAGAAAGCTGAGCACCAAAGAATTGATGCTTTTGAACTGTGGTGTTGGAGAAGACTCTTGAGAGTCCCTTGGACTGCAAGGAGATCCAACCAGTCCATCCTAAAGGAGATCAGTCCTGGGTATTCATTGGAAGGACTGATGCTAAAGCTGAAACTCCAACACTTTGGGCACCTCATTCGAAGAGTTGACTCATTGGAAAAGACTCTGATGCTGGGAAGGATTGGGGGTAGAAGAAGGGGATGACAGAGGATGAGATGGCTGGATGGCATCACCGACTCGATGGACATGAGTTTGAGTGAACTCCGGGAGTTGGTGATGGACAGGAATGGGGTTGTAAAGAGTTGGACATGACTGAGTGACTGAACTGAACTGATGCTACTAGGGTGGTCACATACCAAGCATGTGGCCAATAAGATTTAGAGGGAATTCTCGGAGTGTGATTTTTCTGTAAAGTTCATGAGGAAGGCAGTCAGTTGGCATGGACTATTTGGCCTTTGCCCATTTGCCCTTTGTTCTTCCCTTGCAACATAGTCATGATGTGCTGACATAGAGAAGCTTATGGTTAAAGGTAGGGTTGACCAGAAAACTGAACAGAACAGACATATCTGACAATATTGGACAATTCACATGTAGGTCCTGGAGGCCTCATCTCTGGGCTTTTATCATCTGTGAAAAATAAGTTCTTTCCAGCACAGTTCCTGCTTATTCCGTTTCCCTTGTGTGAGTGTGTGCTTAGTCACTCCCATCATGTCTGACTCTTTGTGACCCTATGGACTGTAGCCCACCAGGCTCCGCTGTCCATGGGATTCTCCAGGCAAGAATCCTGGAGTGAGTTACTGTGCTCTTTTAAAGGGATCTTCCCAAGCCATATATTGAAACCACATCTCTTACGTCTCCTGCATTGGCAGATGGGTTCATTACCACCAACACCACCTGGGAAGCCCCAAATTTCCCTTATTACATGACAAATGTTATTTTGACAGAAAAAAATTTTTTATCAGTTTCTTTTGAATATTTTTCATTGAGGCTGTCAACTAAAAAAAGATGTGCAACTTGAGAGTAGTGAATTAAGTTTTATTTGGGGCAAAATGAGGACTACAGCCCTTGAGGCATTTCAGATAGCTCTGAGAGACTGCTCCAAAGGAGCAGCGGGGGAAAGTCAATATATAAGGTTTTGGTGAAGGGGGAGTTCAATACCATGAAGCACTCATTTTACAAAAGGTTTTTTTTGTTAGTCTTGAGGAGCTGATGTCACCACGAAGGCATTTAGTGTTTCTCTAGGTACAAGGCTTCCATGATGGCTCAGAGCTTAAAGCGTCTGCCTGCAATGTAGGAGACCTGGGTTTGATCCCTTGGTCTGGAAGTTCCCCGGAGAAGGAAATGGCAACCCACTCGACTATTCTTGCCTGGAGAATCCCAAGGACAGAGGAGCCTGGTAGGCTATAGTACACGGGGTCACAAAGAATCAGACACGACTGAGTGACTTCACTTTCACTAGGTATGAGGAGATGTGAGGACTGAGATCATAAAATCTGTTCCTAAAAACATCCAACTATCTAAAGACCTGTCCCACCAGATTTCCTGGAGCACAGAGTACCTCACTCCACCCCAAACTCCCTCAAGGGTAGTTGAAGATTAACAGCTACAGCAGCCTGGGGTTCAATCTCCTTGTTGTTCAGGTGTTGGCAATGCTGTTGATAAGTGCCAATTTCTAGTTGACAAGATTTATCAGTAGCATTTATACAAACTTTGAAACCAAGTCTTATTATTTTAATTCAATGTTTCAACATTGAATTTGTGTAGATATTTTATAATATATCATTATAATTAATTCAAGCTGAAACAAATTATCTTATTTTCAAAGTTAAATTTTAAAAAAAATGTGTGTTATTCAATATGTTATAATGATTATATTGTACAAAGGACGTCTGCTTTTCTAACTCAATTTATTAAAATTGGCATTAGTACCTGATGATGTTTCCTTTTCAGGGATGGAGGAGGTGGGAGGGGAAGGCACAAAACTTGTTCATTTATCCAGTGATCATTGAGTGATGATGGCAATGTTGTGAAGAGAATGAGTGATGAGTAAAGAATTCAGTGAAGCACCATGGAGATATGAAGAGTGTCATTTCTTAATCTCAAAACTTTCTCTTCCTAAGGGATTGTCTTTGTGGCTCAAAGTCTTAAAAAACATACTTTTTTAATGCCAAAAGACAACTTGAGAAATCCTAGCTATCTAGCAATAATAGTGACTTGGATGACCTCACTGCCTCAAATGCATTCTGAAGAGAGAAGCTGCCCTATTCTATTATCCTTACCCGTGAAAATCTCCATAGTGTTATAGGCAATTAATAATAAGGGTCAATATACATGAAGCTGTGTTCTAATAATGAGGATTACTTAAAAAAAAAAAGCTGTTAAATTTTATACTGTACTAACCTAGAAAAAGTCTAAATGACAAGGAAGAGTCTGATGGTGGTAGCATGCCCCCATTGGAGTGAAGCATATTTTTAGCGTAGTCCTTAATGAGGAAGATATTCTTTCCATAGTCAGATTATGGCAGAAATCCAGTGCAAAACAGTGCAGGAAATCGTAGGGCCTCAGATCTCCCATATTAATAAGAAATACATGCTCTTTAGACAATTCAAGCAGAGGCTCTGATGCTTTTCTAGACAAATTATAACTAGTGTTCAGGTAGTGAAATTGAGCAGGATCCTGTGGGTCTTCTGGGCATGGAAGCCTTGGAGAAAGTAGACTCCAACCTCCATGACTTTCTCTGATTCTAAAGGGCAGATTCAAACAGTTGCTACTCATTTGAAAAGACCCTGATCCTGGGAAAGATAGAAGGTGGGAAGAGAAGAGGATGACAGAGAATGCGATGGTTGGATGGCATCACCGACTCAACGGACATGAGTTGGTGATAGACAGGGAGGCCTGCCATGCTGCAATTCATGGGGTCGCAAAGAGTCAGACACGAATGAGCGACTGAACTGAACTGAACTTAACTGATTCAAGGAAGGGAGAGGATGCAGCCAAGAAGCAATAGTGCAGCCTAGAGGCAGGGTCCTTGTTCGGCCTCAGTTCAGTTCAGTTCAGCCCCTCAGTCATGTCCGACTCTTTGTGACCTCATGCACTGCAGCACACCAGGCCTCCCTGTCCATCACCAACTCAAACTTGGAGCTTACTCAAACTCACATCCATTGAGTCAGTGATGTCATCCAACCATCTCATCCTCTGTCATCCCCTTCTCCTCCTGCCTTCAGTCTTTCCCAGCATCAGGGTCTTTTCAAATGAGTCAGTTCTTCACATCAGGTGGACAAAGTACTGCAGTTTTGGCTTCAGCATCAGTCCTTCCAATGAATATTCAGGACTGATTTCCTTTAGGATGGACTGGTTGGATCTCCTTGCAATCCAAGGGACTCTCAAGAGTCTTTTCCAACACCACAGTTCAAAAGCATCAATTCTTCAGTGCTCAGCTTTCTTTATAGTGCAATTCTTACATCCCTACATGACTACTGGAAAAACCATAGCTTTGACTAGGCTGACCTTTGTGGGCTAAGTAATGTCTCTTCTTTTTAATATGCTGTCTAGGTTGGTCAACAACCTGCAGTGATTTTGAAGCCCAAAACAATAAAATCTGTCACTGTTTCCACTGTTTCCCCATCTATTTGCCATGAAGTGATGAGACCAGATGCCATGATCTTAGTTTTCTGAATGTTAAGTTCTGCCTCAAGGGGTATACATAAGAGTATCTTCGAGATTTTTACAGAAGTAAATCCCAAATGAAAGGTGTAATATTCTTCATTACATAGTAGACCACCTGAGGCCAAGTTAAAGGAACCAGATAATCTCATCAAGAGACTATCTGTAATAAGATCATACACCTCAATCGAAACCCATGAACCTTTGCTGTAAGCTCTTCACCAAATTCTCCGAGGCTGGAACACTATTTCTCAGGGAGGGAGCCTGCTGTGTCCTACTCTGCACGGCAAAGCAATAAAGCTGTTCTTTTCTACTTCACCCAAAACTCAGTCTCTGAGATTCAATTCAGCACTGGTATACAAAATTTTCAGCATCAATGGGAGGAAGAAATAGCTCAGTGTAGACTGGTGTAACACTAGAGAAAAACAAGGCCCTCAAGGATGAACAGAATAATTCAGGTGAACCCAAATAGCGACCAGGCATTTTCTTAGCTATTCCATAATTAGGGAGTTCCCAAGAGGGAAAAGAAAAAAGCAAAGAAACTCAGAACCCCATCATGTATTATTTTTTGCTTTCTTCTATACAATCATCAGTCATTTATGATTTTGAATTTAGTAAAGGGAATATGGTTCTCATTCTGTGGAGCATGTGTGCACAAGGGTGAGTGTATGTGTGTGTTTGTGTCTGTGTGTGTGCTCAGTCACTCAGTTGTGTCCAACTCTTTGTGACCCCATGGACTGTAACTCACCAGGTTCCTCTTTCCATGGAATTTTCCAGACAAGAATACTGGAGCGGGTTGCCATTTGCTATGACAGGGGATCTTCCCAAATCAGGGAACAAACCATATATGTGGTGTCTCCTGCACTAGCAGGATGGAGAAGGAAATGGCAGCCCACTCCAGTATTGTTGCCTGGAGAATCCCAGCAATGGAGGAGCCTTCTGGGTGCCTTCTATGGGGTCTCACAGAATTGGACACGACTGACGCAACTTAGCAGCAGCAGTAGCAGCACTAGCAGGAAGATTTTTTAACCACTGCGCCACCTGGGAAGCCCAGAGCACATGCAGTCATAACCAAAGGGAAAAAAAAAAAAAAGTCCTTCCATTGTGTTCCTCAAGGTTTATATGAAGATCTTTTTCAGATATTGGATGGATCCTGACTGACTCTTAAAATCAAGATTCTGATGTGCTCACTGGAAAAAAAGAAAAGAAATGAACAGTAGTAGTTTCAGTGATTTCCATCAACTAATCTTATTTATCTAAGTGTGCCAGTTCTCCCCAAAGCTCTTTGTGCTCATATACTTTATTATTATGATCCACATAAGAATCCTGTGGAATAAATACTATTAATATAATTTTATTGTATAATGAAGACCCTGAGGCACAGAAACCAAAGAGCCTAAGGCATACACAACTTCCTATTACAGGAATTAAAAGAGGACTAAATATCTGTACGGCCAGAAGTTTTTAGCAAAATGAGAGGGGAAGAAAATTTGGCCATTATTTCAGTAAAAAAAAAAAAAAAAATCAGACCTTCTGAATCCTTGAACTATAGCCAGAGTTTCCCTTGCCTTAGCCAAAGTCAAGGATTTTTTTTTCCCAAAAGCAACTTTAGAAGCCATAACTTTTTGAATAATCACAAATTTAGCCCAGTCTGTTCCACCTCAGTAGCTCCAGGGAAAGACTAGTAAAGACATCACTGGGGACAAGCTCTGAGACAGAAAGTTTGCCAAATACATGTATCACATGTGCATTTCTCTTGACTCCCTAAGGCAGCGAATCGTGATGTTATGGTTGGAAATATGCCAAGCAAATACTGAAAGAGGAGGTAATCTCCATTTACTTTTGGTGAATCGCTAAGTTCAATTAAACAAAACATCATGTCTCATGCTTTCCGGTTAATACAATTTTGTCTGTACCCAGGCACTTCTTCTATTTCATTATTAAATTAACTTTTATTTAAATTTCATTTTTTTAATTTAAATTTTTTTTTTAATTTAGAGTAGTGTAAGGTTTATAGCAAAATTGAGGGGAAGAAACAGATTTTTCTCATATACTCCCTGCCACTATACATTCAGAGTTTTGGGTTAAAGTAGAAAAGAATAGCTTCATTGCTTTGCCAGGCAAAGGGGAACACAGCAAGTTCCTGTTCTGAAAATGCTCTGCTGATATGATACCACAATGATGTATCATATCATTATGAACTTGTCAATTTCATAGAATATAAGACACAAATAGTGCAACAATGTAAACAATGGACTTTGGGTGATTATGAGGTATGACTATACTTTGGGGCTCCAAAATCACTGCAGATGGTGATTGCAGCCATGAAATTAAAATATGCTTACTCCTTGGAAGAAAAGTTATGACCAACTTAGCATATTAAAAAGCAGAGACACTACTTTGTCAACAAAGGTCCGTCTAGTCAAGGCTATGGTTTTTCCAGTAGTCATATATGGATGTAACAGTTGGGCTATAAAGAAAGCTTAACACCAAAGAATTGATGCTTTTGAACTGTGGTGTTGGAGAAGACTCTTGAGAGTCCCTTGGACTGCAAGGAGATCCAACCAGTCCATCCTAAAGGAAATCAGTCCTGAATATTCATTGGAAGGACTGATGCTGAAGCTGAAACTCCAATCCTTTGGCCACCTGATGTGAAGAACTGACTCATTTGAAAAGACCCGGATGCTGGGAAAGATGAAGGTGGGAGGAGAAGGGGACAACAGAGGATGAGATGGTGGGATGGCATCACCAACTCAAAGGACAAGAGTTTGAGTAAACACCGGGAGTTGGTGATGGACAGAGATGCCTGGCATGCTGCAATCCATGGGGTCGTGACTGCACTGAACTGAACTGAACATTGTGGATTCAATTGATGAACCGACATTGACACCCCATAGTCGCCCAAAGTCCATAGTTTACATTGTTGCACTATTTTTGTCTTATATTTTATGAAATTGACAAGTGTGTATTGATATGATACATCATTATGGTATCATATCAGCAGAGTATTTTCAGAACAGGAGCCTGCTATGTTCGCATTTGCCTGGCAACGCAATGAAGCTATTATTTCCTACTTTTACCCAAAACTCTCCAGTACACATTCACCCTATATAAAAGTGCAATTCAGATCCACATATTTCCTGTTATTGCTACATCTCTTCTCATTCCCTATAGTCCAAGACATTCCTCAGTCTTTCATTCTCTTTCGTGATATTTAACATTTGATGATTATAAACATGTGCTTATGTAGAATTTTACTCAGTGTGGGTTTATCTCTTGTTCTCTTCTAATTAGATTCAGATCATGCATTTCTAGCAAGCATAACACCAAAGTGATGGAGTGATATTCTGATTTCATTCTATAAGACTGTGCACAACTTCAGTTTGTCCCATTATTTTTATCACTTGATTAAGGTGATATGCATCAGGCCTCTCCATGATATTCTTCACCTTTTGTCATTAGTAAGTGTTTTTGGGGAAGTGAATGTCTGCCACAACTTTTCCATGTTTGCACCTTTAATATCTTATGGGTTACAATTTTCATTCAGTTCAGTTCAGTGGCTCAGTCGTGTCCAACTCTTTGCGACTCTATGAACTGCAGCACACCAGGCCTCCCTGTCCATCACCAACTCCCGGAGTCGACCCAAACCCATGTCCATTGAGTCAGTGATGCCATCCAACCATCTCATCCTCTGTTGTACCCTTCTCTTCCTCCCCTCAATCTTTCCCAGCATCAGGGTCTTTTCAAAAGAGTCAGTTCTTCGCATCAGGTGGCCAAAGTATTGGAGTTTCAGCTTCAGCATCAGTCCTTCCAGTGAACATCCAAGACTGATCTCCTTTAGGATGGACTGGTTGCATATCCTTGCAGTCTAAGGGACTCTCAAGAATCTTCTCCAACACCACAGTTCAAAAGCATCAGCTTTCTTTATAATTGAAATCTCACATCCATACATGACTACTGGAAAAACCATAGCCTTGACTAGATGGACCTTTGTTGGCAAAGTAATGTCTCTGCTTTTCAATATGCTGTCTAGATTGGTCATAACTTTCCTTGTAAGGAGTAAGCATCTTTTAATTTCATGGCTGCAATCACCATCTGCAGTGATTTTGGTGCCCAGAAAAATAAAGTCAGCCACTGTTTCCCCATCTATTTCCCATGAAGTGATGGGACCAGATGCCATGATCTTCATTTTCTGAATGTTGAGCTTAAAGCCAACTTTTTCACTCTTCTTTTTCACTTTCATCAAGAGGCTCTTTGGCTCCTCTTCACTTTCTGCCATAAGGGTGGTGTCATCTGCATATCTGAGATTATTGATATTTCTCCAAGCAATCCTGATTCCAGCTTGTGCTTCCTCCAGCCTGGCATTTATCATGATGTGCTCTACATGTCAGTTAAATAAGCAGGGTGACAATATACAGCCTTGACGTACTCCTTTTCCTATTTGGAACCAGTCTGTTGTTCCATGTCCAGTTCTAACTATTGCTTCCTGACCTGCATACAGGGTGTTATAATTCTTAACTATCATTTTTAACTTTGATCTTCAAATTCTTTTCTTTTGAGTCAACGGCTTCTTCTGACCTGAGCTTTCAAACTTGCTTTCTTTTTCTTTTGATGTACTTTCAGTATTCCTGGTCCAACAAGGTATTCCATGCTCATCTAGAATTTTCCCGGCCCCAGTCATGGAATCAGTCCTTTCTCTAATGATCTCTGATTTCCTTTAGTGAGGAATCCAAGATACATGAGTAAGGTGTCACTGCTGTCAGAGTGTTATTGTTCTTGCTCTACATGGACAGAGTTAGAGGATAAATGTATACACACATACAAACACACATTTATATCTATGCTTATTTCTATATTCAGTTATGATTCTTGAAAACTATAAATTCACATCAGTAACTAATTTTAATCCAATTAAGAAGAGGTGGCATGAATACACAAAAGAACTATACAAAAAGATCTCAATGATCAGGATAACCACGATGGTGTGATCACTCACTTAGAGCCAGACACCCTAGAATGCGAAGTCAAGTGGGCCTTAGGAAGCATCACTGAGAACAAAGCTAGTGTAGGTGATAGAATTCCTGCTGAGCTCTTTCAAATCCTAAAAGATGATGCTGTGAAAGTGCTGCCCTCACTATGCCAGCAAATTTGGAAAACTCAGCAGTGGCCACAAGTCTGGAAATGGTCAGTTTTCATTCCAATCCCAAAGGAAGGCAATGCCAAAGAATGTTCAAACTACTGCACAACTGTGCTAATCTCACATGCTAGCCAAGCAATGCTTAAAATTCTGAGAACTTCCAGATGTTCAAGCTGGATTTAGAAAAGGCAGAGGACAAAAGATCAAATTGCCAAAATCCGTTGGATCATCAAAAAAATAAGAGAATTCCAGAAAAACATCTACTTCTTCTTTATTGATTAGGCCAAAGCCTTTGACTGTGCGTATCACAACAAACTGTGGAAAATTCTTAAAGAGATGGGCATACCAGACCACCTGACCTGCCCCCTGAGAAATATGTATGCAGGTCAAGAAGCAACAGTTAGAACTGAACATGGAACAATGGACTGGTTCCAAATAGGAAAAGGAGTACCTCGAGGCTGTATATTGTCACCCTGTTTATTTAACTTATACACAGAGCACATCATGTGAAATGCCTGACTAGATGAAGCACAAACTGAAATCAAGATTGCCCAGAGAAATATCAATAATCTCAGATAAGCAGATGACACCACCCTTATGGTAGAAAGTGAAGAGGAACTAAAGAGCCTCTTGATGAAAACAAAAGAGGAGTGTGAAAAAGCTGGCTTAAAATTCAACATTCAGAACACTAACAGCATGGCATCCTGTCCCATCACTTCATGGCAAATAGATGGGGAAACAATGGAAATAGTGACAGATTTTATTTTTCTGGGCTCCAAAATCACTGCAGATGATGACTACAGGCATGAAATTAAAAAACGCTTGCTCCTTGGGGAAAAAGCTATGGCCAACATAGGCAGCATGGTAAAAATCAGGGACGTTACTTTGCCCACTAAGGTCCATATAGTTAAAGCTATGGCTTTTCCAGTAGTCATGTATGGGTGTGAGAGTTGGACCATAAAGAAAGCTGAGCACTGAAGAATTGATGCTTTCGAACCGTGGTATTGGAGAAAACTTTTGAGAGTCACTTGGACTGCAAGGATATCCAATCAGTCCATCCTAAAGGAAATCAGTCCTGAATATTCACTGGAAGGATTGATGCTGAAGCTAAAGTTCCAAAACAGCCTGATGCTGGGAACAATTGAAGGCAGGCTGAGAAGGGGATGATAGAGGGTGAGATGGTTGGATGGCATCACCAACTTGATATGGACATGAGTTTGAGCAACCTCTGGGAGCTGGTGATGGACAAGGAAGCCTGGCATGCTTCAGTCCAGGAGTCGCAAAGGGTCGGACATGACTGAGAGACTGAACTGAACTGACCTGATCACTAGGATTATTCTAGCTTTCTTTTCTTTACTTGAATTCATTTCCCTTTACCAATAATGAGAAAACTAGCTCTTATTATGTTTAAATATTGCTGGATCATGGAAAAAGCAAGAGAGTTCCAGAAAAACATCTATTTCTGCTTTATCGGCTGTAGCCTGTCAGGCTCCTTTGTCTGTGGGATTTTCCCGGCAATATTACTGGAGTGGGTTACCATTTCCTTCTCCAGGAGATTTTCCCGACCCAGGGATTGAACCCACATCTCATGTACTGGCAGGCAAATTCTTTACTTCTGAACCACCAGGACAGGATGTGTTGAAACAGCTCTCATCTATAACAGCTCTCCCTGATGGCAGAGAGATTTAATGCAGTACTTTAGAAAAGCAACTTGGAAATTTATCTCAGGTGCTTTAAAAGGGGTTGACAAGGAATTTCATGCTTGTTTCTCAACTAGATTCTATGATCAGTGTGTGAAGATGTTGTGTCTTCCTTGCTCATTTATCCCTGAACTCCAAGCCCAATGCCTGGAATATAATAGAGAATCAATGAGCACTTTTTGAATTCAATTCAATTGATCTTAATTGGGCTCCCTAGAGAAGAACAGGGAAAAATAAAAAAAGGTACTTGGTAAGCTCTCTTCCACAAAATGAGCCTTCAAGTACATGAGAACAGCTTTCATGATTCCCTAAGAATCTTCTTTTCCTGGCAGGTCACTGGCCTTATGTTTCCAGACTCCATGCCATTGGGACCTCATCTCCAGATGTGGTGTTGTCTGCCAGGGCCATGCATGAAACGAAACTGCTATGATTTTCCTTGCTTTCAGCATTGAGCTACAATTAATGATGCTTAAGATCACTTTAGCTTTACAATATGCTATTAAATAGAAAAAGCAACATTTAAATAATGATGCTTATATTATTATTAAGGTATCTGATATAGGCATATATGTGCTCAATGCCTAGAAGAGAATACACAACAATTAAAATTGTGTAACACTGATGGCATTACGATAATTTTTACTTACTTTTGTTGTTGCTGAAACATTATAATTAAAGTAAAAACAATTTCTTCACTTTTGGCAACTGCTTCACATTATTGATTCACATGCAGCTTGCAATCAACTAAAAGCCATCTGCCTTTTGAAAATAAACTGTCTTTAGCCCAGCTCTTTCCACATTCTGAATTTATATAATGGATGTTTTTAACTTAGCATTAGATTGTACATTGGAAAACAAATTGTGATTCATTATAATATTTGAGCCTAGATATGCTTTTGAATCTTAGTTTAAATTTTCTCTCCTTCCCAGTTTTGGGTCACATGAAACGTGATGTCATTTATTTTTAAAAAAATATCACACACACAAAGAAAAATGTAAGTTAGATGGAGCCAAGTGCATATCATTGGAGCATTCATTTCAGGGTGACAATGTTTAAATTATCACCTCTCTATCCTTACAGAAGTTACATAATTATTGTAAACATTACTAGGTGTCTTAGTTCATTTGCTGTAACAAAAGAACCACAGACCGGGTAACTTAAGAACAATAGAAATTTAGGTCTCACAGTTCTAGTGGCTGAAAATCTGAGACCAGGATGCCCTAATGATTGAGTGAGTGACCCTCTTGTAGTTCACAGACTTCTCATTGTATCTTATTTGAGGGAGCGCCAAGGGAGCGCTCTGAATTGTTCATAAAGGCACAAATCCCAATTATGAGGGCTCTGTTCTCAGGAACTATTCACCTCCCAATAACCCCCACCTCTTAATAAGATCACATTGGGCAATAAAATATCAACATATGAATTTTGAGGGACCACAGACATACAGATGCTGGGAAAGAGTGAAGGCCAGAGAAGGGGATGGCAGAGTGCAAGATGGCATCACCGACACAATGGCCATGAGTTTGAGCAAGCCCCAGGATTTGCTGATGGACAGGGAAGCCTAGCATGCTGCAGTCCATGGGGTTGCAAAGATTCGGACACAGCTGAGTGACTGAGCAACAACAATAGACATACAGATTATAGCCCTTGCTTGTCCACCAATGCTTCCTGATACTGTTTTTCAGACTAACTTAGCAGAAGTCATGATACTTTTATCATGGGTATTGTTTTACCAGTCAAGTAATACTTGCCGGAATGACACAACTGAAATAGTCCAGTTCTGTTCATTTCAACAGAAAAGAATTGGATGCACATTCTGAAGCAGTTTTCTAACGTGAATTAAACATTTTTTTTTTAATGCTCATTGCAGAAATAAGAACTCAGAACATTTTGATTTAGTAAATTTAGAGTAAGTAAGACTCAGGAATCTTCACTTACAGCAAATACTCCTATTTCCTTAAATTTGTCAAACTTAGTTGATCTTCTGACCATACTTTTTAAAAATACTGGCAGTTATTTGTTGTAGAAGAAGGGAAAATGCACTAATTTTCAACCCATAGAAATATGATGTGAAAAGTGAAGCATAGAAGTATGATGTGGGCACATAAGAAATGTAATGTCAGCAATGCTTGTTGGGTTCATATTCTACACAATGAAATGAGAAAGAATAAATATTCCAATAGGAAACAATGCAATTTTATATTATGTAGTAAGACAACACATGAATAGAATCAATAGGATGTGCCAGTAAGGATAAAAATAAAATGATTTCCACATAAATGTTGGTTCAACAAACATTTATTGAGTGCAATCACAGAAGATAATAAGTTACAGGCAAGAACAATCAGAGTATATATGAAACCCAGCCCAAATAATACTAAATCTAAGTGTAATCAAAATTTCTGACCATGTTCTATGCATGTGATTTTTATTTTTTTGCACATGTGGATATGTCAATAACTGGAACATTCATATGTTTTTCTAAGAATTATGAACAAGTTATGTAATTGTTTGGTGGTCCAGAGCCAGCCTCTGTATATAGGTGGGTCTCTAATGATTTTATGTGGCTGCCAGGATATTTCTATGTATAGGAAAAAAAATAATAAGGCACGCATTTCTAAAGAATATTGGTTTTCCCTGCTGCTATTGGCTACCTATTTGCTTTTATTCAATCTCATCTTCAAAACAGGTTAGAAAATATTTTTCATTTTTATAGTATTACATGCTAATGCATGCTCTGCATGATAAGTAGCTTCAGTCATGTCCAACTCTGTGCGACCCCGTGGACAGCAGCCCACCAGACTCCTCTGTCCACAGGATTCTCCAAAGCAAGAACACTGGAGTGGGTTGCCATTTCCTTCTCCAAAGTATTACATAACTATCTCAATATTAGATTTTTCCAAAATGCAAATTCAATAGTATAACTTCTTATGTTATAAAGCCTTTTAGATTTTCCATTACTCTCATTATTATTATTATCAGTTTATATATTTGTTTATTTTTGTCTGTGGTGGATCTTTGTTTTTGCACGTGGGCTTTCTCTAGCTGTGGCCAGTGGGTGCTACTCTCTAGCTGTAGCATACAGATTTCTCACTGTGTTGGCTTCTTTTGTTGCAGAGCATGGGCTCTAGGTACTTGGGCTTCAGTAGTTGTAGCCCATAGTCTTAGCTGCTCCGTGGCATATGAGATCTTCCCAGACCAGGGATCAAGCCCATGTCCCCTGCATTGACAGGTGGATTCTTAACCAATGAAGCACCAGGGCAGCCCTCCATTACTCTTAGGATAAAGTTCAAATCCTGGGCTACAAAACCCTTGTGGGCTGACTCCTCAAGCTACGTCTTTCAGAGATCTTCCCATCAACAGTATAAAGCCTAGCCAAAGGGAATTTGAGAGCACCCATCAAGAGCTCATTAGGTACCAGATATCTTGTCCCTGATGCTTTACACACCAATTCACCTCTAATCCTCCCTAAGATTTTCGAGATAGGTCAGATTTCCTCTTCTTTCCAAAAGTTAGAAAAGTGAAGCCATCTTTTTCATGTCCTGTAATGTCATATCAGTTAGAAAATGTTGTTTTATCTGATCTCAGAAAAGTACAAATCCCCAGCCTTAAATCTCCACCATTGCACTGTGCTTGCCAATTTCTTCTGATTTTCAAATATGCTTTGGTTCTCTATTCCTCAAGGCTTTACCAATTTTGCCTGGAAAACTACCCTTGTTTCCTGAATTCCCTTTGGAGGCAAGTCCTACCCACCCTTCCACTGAACCAGTCTAGGCTGCATGTGTATGTTACCATTTCACCCAGCCCAATAAATCATATTGTAATTGTACAGTTAGCATCCCTCAAAAGAATATATGTATCATGAGAGCAGTCACCTTAGCAATCTTATTAACTAGGATTGCTAGTAAATCATTTACAATGGTTTACCCTTCTCTTGAAACCAAAATTCAGATCAAGTTGTGGTTGACAACTCAAGTGGAATTTGAAAGAATGGACATCAGTTGACAAGGAAATTCTCAACACCTGAGGCAGTGTTTGAACAACTTTTAAAGTTAAAAATAAATGCACTAACTAACTACACTGGTATATAATTAAGGATTAGGTTATCTTAGTCATTAATTAACCAGTAAGTGAAAAACACATCATTTACTTCAATCTTTTTTAACATTATCTGTCACTTTTTATAAATATGAAGTGCTTAATATTACAAAATGTGTTTTGCTTTCTAAATTTATTTTCCTACACATTTAGAGATATTTGACTATTGTTGCTTGCATATTTAGAGTATCATAATAGATCTTGGGTTGTGTACCTTTTGTTTTTAAAACATAGCTATTAAATTATTCAAAGGTCAAATTTAGACAAAACCAAGATTAGTGTGTTCTTTGTGTTTTGTTTTGCCAAGCACTTGTACAAAATTTTTATTTTATGTTAAATTTTACTCTGTAGTGAAACACTGAAGCAGTCATTAAAAACACAATTACTTGTACCAGACAACCTGGTTTGGAATTGCAGTTCTTCAGCTCATTAGTTGTGCAACTTGGGAAATTTATGTACTATTTCTATGCCTACACTATTCACTGATAAACTACAGATGACAGTCAAGCTTTGAATTCCAAGGACAGAGGAGCCTGGCAGGCTATAGTTCATGAGATAATGAAGAGACAGCTACGACTGAGTGACTAACACCTCATATTACTGCTGAAGACTGAATAAATTAATATAAATATTGAACCATCTCTGAAAAAATAATACATATAAGTTCTATATGTTGTTAGTTCTTATTAATTATTTTAATATTTGGGCATTTCAAGCTTTATTCAGGCATTTAAGACAGTAAACAAGTCATTTATTCATTACAAAATATTTTAAATATAATAAAATATGTTTATTTGCCTAGATTATAGCTAAAGATAGTTGCAATGGCTTCATGTAAAGAACAGTATTCTTCCAAACTTTGATTGTCCATGAATTGTAAAAGAAAATAGTTTCAACTGGAGTGCGTACTCAGTCATGTTCAACTCTTTGCCACCCCATGGGCTGTAGCCCACCAGGCTCCTGTCCATGGAATTTTCTAGGCAAGAACACTAGCTTTGGTCAGTCTCGTCATTAAGTTACATTATCTTAAAGACGTAAAATATATGAAAATAATATACATGATCATCAAATCATACTTTGATGGCAATACTGATTGTTCACTGAGCATATACTCCACTTCCCTTTAATCTCTGTGGTTGCTTTAAAAGTTGATACTTTAAAATTAAAAAAATAAATAAATAAAATAAAATAAAATAAAAAATAAAATAAATGCTCAGAGAATATCCTAGCCATCCAGAGGTTAGGACACCATGCTTTCACTGCCCAGGGCCCAGATTCAATCCCTGGTCTGGGAATTAAGATCCTTCAAGCCTTGCTGCACTGTCAAAATAACAACAACAACAAAATCAGTGCTCAAATAATCTCCGAGGATGCCGAGCTCCAGTATACATCAGAATAAGCAAAGGTTTACTGGTTTATCCTAGATGTTATGGTAGGGATATATTTATTCCCTACCACATTTAAAAAGTGAAGTAGGCCTGCAGACTGAACATGAATGAGCATCAACCAGTCAACAGACTAGGGCATGGTTTCATACAATCCCCAGGGCCAAATGAGCAGCCAAGAGTTGTGTGACTGGTGAAGTTTGTGCAAACAATAAATAATTGACATAAACCCAATTTAAAAATGTTTGCTTGAAAGAGGAAAAACTATTTTATTACATAAGTTTTTCAAGGAGCTGCCAGATGTCACTCAAAGCACTTGCTTCACACTTGGAATCTGAGAGCACTGAGGTGGAAGTTTCCAGAAGTCAGTGGAAAGCATCCAAATTCCTCTCCCTGCTGCCTCACTGCTGCTTCAGAAGGCAGCAAGTAAGAATGACAAAGAGCAGCTCTCCTCTCACTATGCTCTCTTTCTCTAAAGTGGGCCATATACAAAGAGGTGGTATAGTGCACACACTCACGTATCTACCTTGTCTAGTCTCTCTCTGTTCCACGTGCCTATGAAACTGAGATTGAATTCACCAGTTACACATTGGTAGCAAATGCACAAACCTAGAGTCAGAAGACATTCAAAGGATCCCAGCAAGAGTACTGGGAAGTCATTTCTAAGGTCTCTTTTCTTCACCAATCATTGCTATTATTACGTTAAGTTATTATTAATGATATTGAAACTACTTGTACTCTGTTATTGCATTACAGTACTATTAAAGATATTGAAACATAGTCAAATGTGGACTTGACAATGTTGTAGTATCCAAAATGTCAAAACAATTTTCAATGGAAATGTCTTAATTTGATTTCATATGTGACTTTCTTAGATATATTTCTGAGAATTTCTTGACTAACAGGTATATTATTTAATTAATGTTGATTATTTGTGGTTTTGTTAAACTGATATATTTCATAATAAATTTTAACTAGAAAAGAAGTGAATTAAGGACTGGAAATTTTAACAGAAAGAGAAAATAATCTACTTTACCTTAAAATTATTTAATGACATAAATTCTAGAGGTGCATATCTTGTATATTAATAAAATATATACATATTCATAACAAAACTTGATAGATAATTAATATTCATGCTGATCTTAATATTATATTGCTGTATATTATATAAGGATATTTTAAATATTTATATAATACTTTTTCACGAGGTAAAAATTCTAGTCAAATATATTCCTCTTTGTGTTTTTTAAAAAATATATATTCCTACTTTTTCCAGAAAGATTCCAGATTGGATGGCATGTGTGGTATAGAATGAAAAGGAGAAAAGAAATGGTTAATGGGAAGAGAACTTCATAGTAATGAGCTAATGCAATATTGGCTTTCTTGTTAATTTCACTAAAGCAAACAAGCTGCAGACATTTGGGGAAAAGGGAAAACAGAGATTGTTTATATGAATTATCTATCTGAATTCCAAAGGCGCTGAATGGAAAATGGTTAGAAAAATATCTCTGCTTCTTGAGAATTATTCTTGATGCTTATAACTTCATAGTTAAGCTTTTTTCTCTTCCTTTGCTTTCATTCAGCCATGGAAAATTAACTACATGCAAGTCTGTGTGTGTGTATGCACACACTTGCTGGCTATAAAATGTTGCTGAGCTATATTTGTTCAACACTAGCATGCCAGGCAGAGAATAGAAAACTCAATCCACAGCTTAATCCAGAGTCATGTTTCTTCATTTATTTATTTGATAACTTAAAAATTGCTCTATCCATATAAAATATACTTTCGCACTTAAGAATGAAAACAGGCAAACATGCAACACTCACATAAGTATATTTTGCCAACAGTGATACTAGGAAAAACTAAAAATGAAATAATATGCCAGTGGATAAAAACATTTCTGCAACCTTGCCAAGAAAAGTTTAGGAATATGTCATGTATGTACTTGAACTGTTTGTTCTTAAGCTGGCTTTAAGAATGTAAGCGTGGCTAAATGTCTCAGCTTCAGGCCCTGGAGACTCCGCTCACTCTCTTTTGTAACGAAAACATGAAAAACTTTGGACAATCCTCACATGTCTCTCCAAATATGACACATTTTATTTTTGTCTTCAGTGATTGTATCTGAGATAGAAGATAGCTTAAAAGTGGGTGGAAATTTTGAGATAATCTGGTGGAATTCTTTAAAGATTAATAAATTAAAGTGTTTCATGAAAACTATTGTGTTTATCTTCACCATATAACATGATTTTATACATAGAAGCTAGAAAATATCACCAAACTTAATGATGTGTTAATCAAAACAAAAATTTGTAATAAGTCAATTGTAAAATGAATACAATAGATCTCTGGCTATTAACATAATAACTATTGCAAGGTTCAGAATGGTATTGCTTATTAGAACAAGTAATGGTGGCTTCCGTATGTCAATCCCAAACTCCCAATTTATCTCTCCCCTCAGCCTTTTCCCTTTGGTAACCATAAGTGTGTTTTCTAAGTTCATTAGTCTGTTTCCTTTCATCTCTGCTTGTAATCTCTTTTTCTCTTGACTGTTCATCTACTGTTCTGGGATCCTCATAAAGAAAACCCATAAAAAAGAGAAGAGAGTCACATATCAAATGAAGTGATTGATCTTAATCAGCAAGGTGAAATTGAATTGCTGCTAACCAATTAGAATGAGGAAGACTATGTGTGGAACCCAGGGGATTGACTGGGGTGCTTCTTGGTACATTACTTCCCAAGAACGTGGTCAATGGAGATTACAGCAACACAATAAGGACCGGGCCATCGTGGACACAGATTATGCAGGATCATCTCACCAGGTAAAGAGTTCCCTACAGCTGAGATCCTGGCAGATGTAAAAAAACACATGAACCACTTGCTAGAAAGGGAGCCAGAATTACCTAGAATCAGGCCTCATGACTAACACTGGAAACGAGGACTACAGCAATAAAATATTATGTTAAATATTTCTTTGCTTATTTTCCACCTTCCCTTCCCCCTCACTTTCCTACCTTATAGGAACATGCCAGTGATATCTTCTGCTTCAGTTTCAGGTGGGGAGATCACTGAGTTGCCATCACCATGTACTGTGCTCAGTCATTTCATTTGTGTCTGACTCTGTGACCTGTGGACTATAGCCCGCCAGTCTCCTCTGTCCTTTGGATTCTCTAGACAGGAATACTGAGGTGGGTTGCCATGCCCTCCTCCAGGGGATCTTCCCGACCTAGGAATCGAACCTATATCTCCGGCGTCTCCTTCATTGTAGGCAGTTTCTTTAGCTATCATCATAGCAAATGAAAATGTGAGTGGCCTCTGGGTTGGGTACATTGCATTTCATCTGGACAAATGTAAGAGTGAATGCTTGATCTATCCCATTTACTTGTCCAGACCCATTCTTCATCTTTTTCTACCTACTGCGCCCTTGGAGGCTAACCTATGTAAAAGATAGATGAGGAGATTTCTCACCATCTGGTTACCATTCGAGTTTAGTTCATAGGAGTTACCGTCAGGTCAGAGAAAGGGGGAAGAAGAGTTAGATGAACTTACTTTTCCATTTCCCTCCATGGGTGGACTCTATCAAGCTCTATCAAAGGCCACAGCTCCTACAAGACTAGCTTTTGATTAGTTATTCTTCTGAGTTTTAATAACCACCCTTTCTTCTTGCCACATTAGTGTCTCTTAAGGTTTGGGGTGTACACTATCATTATCCACCTTTTTCTAGTTCCAGGCATCACTCTACCTTCCACTGGTTTCCTTGAACTTTGTCCAAACTGTTGGAAGCAACCCTGTCTATTGAATTTTCTTCAATTACCATTACTTTTTGCCAAATAAATGGAATGATGCGCAGCTGTCAACATTCAGATATTGTGTCTATAGCCAAATCATATTTATAAAATAATCTGTTTTCTAATACAGTATACTGAATAATCATTTCCCAATGTACAACTGAAATGAGAGTGAATGGATATTACAGAGAAATAAATAAGCCCATAAGAAGGCTAAAAGTGGAAAAGATGTCTACCATGAGCAGATAAGAAATGTTAATAAAATTTTAGAACAGTATAGAGATCTAGAAGAGTAACCTAGATCAGAGAAAGCACACCTTAATATAGGCATGCATAAAGGTTGCAAGTGATTGGAGCTCTTAAGGAACGGTGAAAAAAACAAAATTAAGCAGCTCTAACTCTGGAGTTCTGAATTACAGGAAGCAAGAGAGAGCTCTAGGTGGCGCTGACAGAATTTAAGCAAAGACCTGTGTTCAGACTGCTGCGTCATTCAGCTGTTAACCCCTCCTCCGTATATGTGGAGTAGATGACTACAAGCTTTTACCTTCCCAGCTGAAGATCTCATCTTCAATTTGAGCAGAAGATCTTCTTGGATGGTCCACAGGGGCAGTGCTGTAGTTGAACAGAGAGTCAGAAAGCAGCAGCTAATTATTTTAGACGTTTAATGAGTCTGGGTGTTGGGAAGTGGGAAGAGAAGCAGTTCTAAGCAGAACAAATAAATCAGCATACTTCATCCCCAAAGTAAAGTCCTTCCACCCTATTGTCATTGTCAGCGTGCCCACTGTAAAGAGTGAGTTTAACATAAAGAAAGGCTTGCCTGGCAATTGGGCTGGTTCACAGTCAGCCTTCTGTCCACATGAAAGTGAAGGTGAAAGTCGTTCAGTCATGTCTGATTGTTTGTGACCCCATGGACTATACAGTCCATGGAATTCTCCAGGTCAAAATACTGGCATGAGTAGCTGTTCCCTTCTCCAGGGGATCTTCCCAATCCAGGAATCAAACCAGGATCTCCTGCACTGCAGGCAGATTCTTTACCAACTGAGCTATCAGGAAAGCCCTCTGCCCACATAAGAAGGGCCTTTAGGGTAACAGATCTATGAATCTGCAAAGCTGCAAAGAGATTCGTCAGCTTAGAAGCTAATTTGTCAGTATTGGTGAGTGATACACTGAGATTCACCACTTATAAAATCAAAACTGAGAAAATCAGTCATCACAGGAGAAATGGAAAAATGCAAACAATAAGATTTAAAAAAATCCATGTTAGTAACCTCAGAGAGATTCGGGAGTTGTTGCCTGCCTAAAATAAGAACAAACTACCCTTAAAATATAAATAAATAAATAAAAATATATTGCAAATCATTTTCAGAAATTAAAAATATGATTACTATTATTAATTGAAAGGAATCAATAAGAAAACCTAATACAATGGACAATTCTGGTTTAATAGTCTGGAAGATAAACACAAGGCTATCTTTCAGAATACAAAATGTGAAAGTGGCTCAGTTGTGTCCAACTATACAGTCCATGGAATTCTCCAGCCCAGAATACTGGAGTGAGTAGCCTTCCCAACCCAGGGATCGAACCCAGATCTCCCGCATTGCAGGCAGAAGATTCTTTACCAGCTGAGCCACGAGGGAAGCCCAAGAATACTGGAGTGGGTGGCCTTTTCCTTCTCCAGGGGATCTTCCAGACCCAGGAGTTGAACCTGGGTCTCCTGCATTGCAGGAGGATTCTTTAACAACTGAGCCATCAGAGAAGCAATGGAAAAGAAATGGAAAATATTTTAAAATGTAATGCCATTCAGCTATTTCCAGAATGTCAAAGAGCCCTGGAAGTCTAGAAGGAGAGAAGAGAGACAGTTGATAGGTACAAATAATCACAGAGATAATACAAAACATATCTCTAAGAAAAAGACTCAAATTGAAAGACTCCACAATTGCTAGAAAAATGAAGAGATACAAACTGAAAAAGGGAATTGTAAAATTTCAGGATTCAAAGTATAAAAAGAAAAATCATAAAAATGTTTCCAATGGGAAAAAGATAAACTACAGAAGAAAAAGGATCAGACTTCCTATTATAGCATAACAGAAAAAATTAATATTTCATAAAATATATTTACTTAAAGTGCCTTATATAGGAAACTTTTCAACTAAATACAGAAGGTATTCAAAAAGAAAACATGTTAAGCTACAAGGTAGTGTCACTTGTGATTTTTTTTTTTCAATTTGAATTTATAATCCAGAAAACCAAAATAGGAAGCAAGAAAGAAGTCATGGATAGATCTGAGAGAAAGATCCAAACTGGAGAGCAATATGAAAGGAAATCACAGGATAAGTTGAGAAGGAAGGTAATATGCAAAAATTTACTTTACCAAAAATTTCTTTAGAAAGAAAATGATGACTCATTACCCAAATTGTATGAATAAGAATCACCTGCTGGTTTTTTAAAAATTAAAGACATATATCCCTTTTACTCAGTAACAACAAAGTCAAATGAAAAGTCTAGGAAAAAAATAAGTTGTACAAGAATGGCATGATCCAAATATGAACATTTGTTTTAGGCAACTGATTGAGTGAAATAAATCCATTTGAATTTGAACTGCAATATACTGAGCACAAATGATGAGCCCAATGTGACACTAAAATTTTTCCTATGAGTTAAATAATATAGTTCCTTTGAGAATGTTGAAGTCAACATTGCAATCATATAATAAATGTACATTTAATGAAAATAACTCTTGAAGCATTTAAATTGCTTGCTTAAGATCTCCCAAAAAATAGTGAAGAGAGAAGATTCTATCCAGAGGCAAAATGAAAAAATTGTGGAATGGTAAGTTTCATGACTGTAAATCTAAATATAATTAGATATTTGTCAAGATACTAAAAGAATTCCTTATTCCAGTGGAAAGTTGGATTAGAAAATGAATATATTTTCTCATCCATGTATCCAGCAAGTATTTATCAAGCTAATATTATGGGTTAGACAGCATGTTCAGAATTCAAAGAAAAAATGTCTCAGCTTTCAAGACTCATGCAGTTTAGAAGATTATTAATCAAAGATAGAGGCGTACTGGTAATCAACTGTTTTTTCTCTGAAATCCCTTCTCTGCTCATTACTGCTTCAGAGATTTTTAACTTTTAATCACAGTAAGCCCACATCAGCTTTCCAAACTAAAAATTTTGTAAACAAATGAGAGAATATTGTTTGGATCTTTGAACATTAATCAACACGGTCAAGGATATTACAGTTTGCAATGCTTAATAATAATATTTCTAGAATGCTTCTGCTGCTGCTAAGTCGCTTCAGTCGTGTCCGACTCTGTGCGACCCCAGAGATGGCAGCCCACCAGGCTCCCCCATCCCTGGGATTCTCCAGGCAAGAACACTGGAGTGGGTTGCCATTTCCTTCTCCACCGCATGAAAGTGAAAAGTGAAAGCGAAGTCACTCAGTCGTGTCCGACTCTTCGCGATCTGTCTTATTTCATAAAACATTTGAGAAAAGGGACATTTAAAAGAAGTAAGAGGCCCCAGAACTGAAGAAATTGGAAAGGATAATAAACTGGAAAGGGAAAGATGTCTTTGCAAATCACAAGCTCAATTATGATCTTTCAGAGTGAGAAGAAATTGAAAACCATCATTTGTCATGATACCCACAGACCCACTTTTCACCAAGAAGATTTCACTGTGTGACCACAGACAAAAATAGACTTTCCCAGTTTCATAGGACATTAAAAACATTTAAAAATTAATGGATTTTGTATGATTCATCCTCATTCAGTAATACTAGTCAGCGTAAAAAATGACAGATTTCATGGCAAAGTCATTGATTCCCAGAAGTGGCATGTTTGCAAACAGGAACTCTTTCAGTTAATTAATTCTTTGAATCATGAGATTTAAGGGACTCAATAAGCGTGAACAGGAAAAACATTTAAGTCGGTAAAATATTAACCACTGTGTTAGACCAGGAACGATAATTTTAAATGATGCTTTATGCCTCATTAACCTGTTACATATTCTATCAAAACAGGCTTAGTAGCCAGTTGCAAACCTTGATCACATTCTAAATATTCAGATTATAAAGTCGCAAGATATAATCTCTTTTGCCCCAATGGGAAAAATGCAACCCTTTAAAAAGAATAAGTGTAATATAGAAGAAAGTCTTCCCTATAGCTCAAACAGTAAAGAATCTGCCTGGAATCCAGGAGACCTGGGTTTGATCACTGGGTCAGGAAGATCCTCTGGAGAAGGGAATGGCAACTCACTTGTGTTCTTGCCTGGAGAATCCCATGGACAGAGGAGACTGCTGGGCTACAGCCATGGGGTCGCAGGGTTGGACACACTGAGGGACTAACGCTAGTACTAGAAGGAAGTCATTCCACTTAAATGGAGGATGTGTGTGTACTAGTCGTTCAGTCATATCTGACTCCTTGTGACTCTATGGACTGTAGCCCGCCAGGCTCCTCTGACCATGGAATTCTCCAGGCAAAAATACTGGGAGTGGGTTGCCATTCCCTTCTCCATGGGATCACCCACATTGCAGGGAGGTTCTTTACCATCTGAGCTACCTGGGAAGTCCCCAAATGGAGGATATATAATAGTACATAATATAATATGTATAATATAATAAAATTAAATATGTATAATTTATTTTTTCACCTTTTCTTATTTCAGTTGGTAAGACTTCTGTTTTTCTCTTTACTGTGAAATTTCTCCTTTCATAATTTAATTGTCTCCTGATGAAAGTAAAAGAGGAGAGTGAAAAAGCTGGCTTAAAACTCAATGTTCAAAAAATGAAGATCTTGGCATCTGGTCCTTCAGCCATATGGCAAGTGAATCCATGTGGCATCCACTTCATGAAGTGGCATCCTATCACTTCATGGCAAATAGAGGGAGAAACAATGGAAACAGTGACAGACTTTATTTTCTTGGGCTCCACAATCACTGCAGATGGTGACTGCAGCCATGAAATTAAAAAACTCTGCTCCTTGGAAGAAAAGCTATGACAAATCTAGACAGCATATTAAAAAACAGAGACATTACTTTACTGACAAAGGTCCATCTAGTCAAAGTTATGGTTTTTCCAGTAGTCATGTATGGATGTGAGAGCTGGACTATAAAGCTGAACACTGATGAATTGATACTTTTGAACTGTGGTGTTGGAGAAGACTCTTGAGAGTCCCTTGGACAGCAGGGAGATCAAACCAGTCAATCTTAAAGTTAATCAGTCCTGAATATTCATTGGAAGGACTGATGCTGAAGCTGAAACTCCAATACTTTGGCCACCTAATGTGAAGAAATGACTCATGGGAAAGACCCTGATGCAGGGAAAGATTGAAGGCAGGAGAAGAACGGGTCGACAGAGGATGAGATGGTTGGATGGCATCACCGACTAATGGATGTGAGTTTAAGCAAGCTCTGGGAATTTGTGATGGACAGGGGAAGCCTGGCGTGCTACAGTCCATGGGGCTGTAAAGAGTTGGAAAAGACTGAGTGACTGAACTGAACTGAAATGAACATAACAAAGTGGAATAATCATAATCTTTAGAAAATTAGTGGAACAAAATAGGTATATTCCTCTAATTTATAAAAAAATTTTCTATGAAACATCAGTGTGTTTGTTAACTAAACCATTTAAAAAGATAGCTCAATAAGTAGCAAAGAAAAAAAGGTTAATATTTCTTGAACCAAACACTTCATAAGGATTATCCCCATTTAAGTCTATAAGTCAGATATTACTGTTATTCTCATGCTGGTCTTCTCAGAGCCACGTAGCTAAATAGACATGGAACCAGGGTGTTGTTCATCAGGAAGTCAGATTCCAGAAGTCTGAGCTTTTAAACATTGTACAGTCCTGAGACAGGTTCTCATCTGACACCAAACAATAAGTGTGATGTAACAGACTGTCTGCGTAGCATAATCATGTTTTGCTAACACACATACGTAGATGTGGAAATTACCAAAAAACCAGGCACCAAAATTGTAATCACTGTTAAAACTGGATGATGATATCATAAGTAGCCCTTTTTATTTTGTTCTTTATGCTATTCTATGCATTTCCAATTTCATACTATATTTAATTTTTGGTAACAAGAACTTAATTGACTTAGATATATTAAAATCCTTGCCAATATTTCCTTGTAATTTTTTAAATGATATTTCCTGAATTGGAGCATTTTTAAACTCTTCATCAAACTTGCTACAGTATTGCTTCTGTTTATGTTTTGGTTTTTTGGTCATGAGGCACATGTGATATTAGTTCCTTGACCAGAGATTGAAGCCACACCTCTTGTACTAGAAGGCCAAGTTTTAATCCCTGAACCATCAGGTACATCCCAATTTCCTTACAAGGTTAATGATAATTTGATATAACCTAATGCCAAAGCCTTTGACTGTGTGGATCACAATCAACTGTGGAAAATTCTGAAAGAGATGGGAATACCAGACCACCAGAAGGCAATGGCACCTGACTCCAGTACTCTTGCCTGGAAAATCCCATGGACGGAGGAGCCTGGTAGGCTGCGGTCCATGGGGTCGCTGAGAGTCGGACACTATTGAGCAACTTCACTTTTGCTTTTCACTTTCATGCACTGGAGAAGGAAATGACAACCCACTCCAATGTTCTTGCCTGGAGAATCCCAGGGACGGTGGAGCCTGATGGGCTGCCATCTATGGGGTCGCACAGAGTCGGACACGACTGAAGCAACTTAACAGCAGCAGCAGACCTGCCTCTTGAGAAATCTGTATGCAGGTCAGGAAGCAACAGTTAGAACTGGACATGGAACAACAGACTGGTTCCAAATACGAAAAGGAGTACGTCAAGGCTGTATATTGTCACCCTGCTTATTTAACTTCTATGCAGAGTACATCATGAGAAACACTGGACTGGAAGAAACACAAGCTGGAATCAAGAATGCCGGGAGAAATATCAATCACGTCAGATATGCAGATGGCACCACCCTTATGGCAGAAAGTGAAGAGGAACTCAAAAGCCTCTTGATGAAAATAAAAGGAGAGTGAAGAAGTTGGCTTAAAGCTCAACATTCAGAAAACCAAGATCATGGCATCTGGTCCCATCACTTCATGGGAAATAGATGGGGAAACAGTGGAACAGTGTCAGACTTTATTTTTGGGGGGCTCCAAAATCACTGCAGATGGTGACTGCAGCCATGAAATTAAAAGATGCTTACTCCTTGGAAGAAAAGTTATGACCAACCTAGATAGCATATTCAAAAGCAGAGACATTGCTTTGCCGACCAAGGTCTGTCTAGTCAAGGCTATGGTTTTTCCAGTAGTCATGTATGGATGTGAGAGTTGGACTGTGGAAAAGGCTAAGCGCCGAAGAATTGATGCTTTTGAACTGTAGTGTTGGAGAAGACTCTTGCAAGTCCCTTGGACTGCAAGGAGATCCAACCACTCCATTCTAAAGGCGATCGGTCCTGGGTGTTCTTTGGAAGGAATGATGCTAAAGCTGAAACTCCAGTACTTTGGCTACCTCATGCGAAGAATTGACTCATTGGAAAAGACTCTGATGCTGGGAGGGATTGGGGGCAGGAGGAGAAGGGGACGACAGAGGATGAGATGGCTGGATGGCATCACTGACTCGATGGACATGAATCTGAGTGAACTCTGGGAATTGGTGATGGACAGGGAGGCCTGGCATGCTGCAATTCATGGGGTTGCAAATAGTCGGACACGACTGAGTGACTGAACTGAACTGAACTGAACTGAACTGAATAGCAATATATTATTACAATAATACACAAAGTGATTTTTTTATTTGCTCTACTAAACCAAAGTATATTGATGATTTGGGGAGATATGAGAGTTACTAAGAAATAGTGCAGTCGAAAAATTCCTATTTTACTCTAGGAAATAAATATCATTCACAGCTACTTTAACTTGTTTGATTAAGTTTCAAACTGGCATTCCTAAACAGCGTCTATTTGTCTTGATATTTAAATAAAATAAATTATTTAGCCTATTGCCGGGTAGAACAAAGATCAACAGAGTATAGCTGTATACTTCTGAAAAGAAATATAAAAAAATATTATTTACTCTTAGAAAGTGACATGTTTATTTTCTTCTGCATATTTTTCAGTTTAACAGAAGCTCTCTTAATAGAACTCCTCTTAACTAGTTTGCTTATATCTCTTTATCTCTCCTATAAAACATCCTACGATGGTTGGCTTGTACACTAACACCCTCTCCATTTGAATCATAACTTCTAAGTTTCTTATATTTTCCTTAAACTTACTTATTTTATAAGTGCCTGTTATTTTAATTATACAGATTAATTAATATATCCATGAACAAAGTAAATATAACTGTTAAAAAAACATTTTACAGAAAACAGCCAAATAGAGAAAACTATTCAAAACAATGAATAAATACAAAAATTAGAGAAATTCATTAAAATGAATTTCTAAAATGATTATTGTTGGTTTTAGGTGTAGGTAAGACAAATGTAAAACCTTGAAGAAAAGAATTAAAATCTAGAAGGAGTCTACATTTAAATTGCATGGCAATATTCCTAAATCTTTTTCTACTTTGAAAAGATGTAAAGCACTAGTTTTGGATTTTATCACAAAAATTATTAATGCCACATGGTGTAAATAAGTAGTAAATTGCAGTGAATAAGGATATGGAATTATTTTGATGAAATATCAGCTCAATTGACAGAAGAAAATTTAAGATTACCAAATATGACTGGTTCACTTATGCAATATTAATTATATCTGTAACTTTCATTAATTTGATTTTATGTTTTGTGTTCAGTTGCTCAGGCATGTCTAACTCTTTGCAACCCTCTGAACTGTATCCCGCCAGGCTCCTCTATCCACAGGATTCTCCAGGCATGAATACTGGAGAAGGTCGACATTTCCTCCTCTAGGGGATCTTCCCAACTCAGGCATCAAACCCACATCACCTGTGTCTCCTGTATTGGAAGGTGAATTCTTTACCACTGAGCCACCTGGAATGCCCACAATTTCATGTTTTATTCACTTCCAAAATGTTTGGAGTTTTACAACTTGATAAATAATAAAAAAATGATTTCCAATGCAGTTATCATTATAGAAATAACTTTAAGGAATCATAGAATTTCATAAAATCTGAAAATATAAAAAATATAATGCAAGGAGTCCTTGTGAAGCCACTCATAAAAGAAGCTTTCTCAAGGTAGCACGTTGCATTAAATTTCAATAAATACTGTCCATTCAGATTTAAAAGGGATATCTTATCCAGTCCACACAAGTTCAATATATTACAGATAGTTTTTAAAAAGTAGCTTTAACTCAATATGACTTTATGGACTTCTTGGGTGACTCAGTGGGTAAAGGATCCTCCTGCAATGCAGGAGACATGGGTTCTATCCTTGGGTTAGGCAGATCCCCTGGAAGAGGCCATGGCAATCCATTCCAGTATTCTTGCCAGGAAAATCCCATGGACAGAGGAGTCTGGTGGGCTACAGTCATTGGTGGGGTTGCAATGAATTGGACACAACTGCAGTGGTGACTGAGCAAACATATGCACGCACTTGCGTGCATGCACACACACTATGATTTTATTCACTGTGAAAGCATTTTAAAAAATTAAGTGACATCCACATGGAAATGGCTTTCCCCCACGAATGACATTTCTAACACCTAAAGTACTCAATAGAAATTGGCATATACCCTAATTGGTTGTCATATCAAATTCTAAATTTGTCAATTCAAATATAATCTCTAGGTTTTCAATATTTTATGTTTGAGAGTGCTTTTTAACTGAAATGATTATCATACATCTTAGTGGTCTGCAAAAGTTATTCTGTATGTGTTTGCTCAGTCACTCAGTTGTGTCCAACTCTTTGCAATCCCCTGGACTGTAGCCCACCAGAGTCCTCCATCTGTGGGATTTTCCAGGCAAGAATACTGGAGTGAGTTGACATTCCCTTCTCTGGGAGATTTTCCTGACTCAGGGATTGAACCTGCATCTCCTGCATTGGTAGGTGAATTCTTTATCACAGAGCCACCTGGGAAGCACCATTCTGCATGTTACTCAATCTATATTCTTCTTTAAGCAGTACATTGCTTAGTGAAAATTACTGCAATTTAAATATAACATTTTTGTTATTATATATAACATAAATGAACAATATAACATAGAGCAAAACAAACAAAAAAAGTAACATATCTGTTTTCCCCACATTCCCTATCCACCCTCCCTCAAAAACAGCTAAATTCAGTGGGGGAGAATATCATAGGTTAACAACATACAAGAACTCCTGTTATGAGTAGTGAAATAGACATAAATACCTGTCCCTATTCAATTTCAAATGGATATTGAAGATTAGAATGAGAAGAAAATCCATGAGAAATTTTTTTTGGGGGAAAAAAAAACAAGACATAGTCCACAAATAGTTAAAGAAGGAATGATCAAAACAAAAGAGCGTGTCTTTACAAATACACGAGGGAAGTGCTAAGTAAGAAAGATCTGTGGTGCATATGGTAGCCTGCTTTCACACTATAAATCTCCAAGACCTTCATATACAGTATGTGTGCTCTGAGATGCCAAAGAGTGCATTAAGATATCTTGACTCTAATTGGGGCCTCTGTAAATGTCAGCACATTTATCATGTTGCTCTGGCGCCACACTACTTAAAACCACAGCAAAGGATTTATCTCCTCTGGGCTTGTGTTTAGATCCAAAGCTTCCCCCAAAATGTTTTCCCAAGTTTCTAGCTGTTCTCGATTTTAATTTAGTCTTAATCAACATAGGTGGCATTTTGGTCCCTCTCACAAAAATAAATTTAGATAAAAAGTTAATGAATGATTTATGAAATGTGAAGTCAGTTTATTAATGATCCTATCATTAAACAGTTATTTGGGTCAAAGGACAGTGAATAGGATGAAATTTGCCCAGAAGAAAGCATTAAAAATGAGCTACTGTCTAAAGAAAATTCAATATTTGATTAGAAGCAGGACAAAATAAACTAGTGAAGGTATAGTGATCAGGGCCAAATGGGGGGAAAAATACATGGCTATTAGCCAATTTTATAGGAAAATCACTAAACAAAGCATGTGATGAGGGATCTACACAAAATACATTCTACACAACTTATGTTGATTTCAGTAGGTTATTACTGGGATTATAACTCTTCATGGTGGTAAACCTTTTTGCTTTGGGTATTTAAATTACTGCTGAGGTCATTAAAATAAAAAATAATTAACATGAGTCATCATTATAGATTAACTCATTTAATACATGCAGGTTTTCATCTACTTACTGTGTTCCAGAATTCTCTACAAGGCCAACTTTGAAAGAATGTGTATTATTCCTTTAGAATGCAAAATTAAAGATGAATAATAAAAGGAAACTTTTGATTATCCATGATTGCTATTTTTCTTCTCACAGGAATACTTAGAATATTAATGAACTTATCAATTCCCTTGACAGTTTTTGAGTAAATTTCCAAACAAATTGAAATCTTTTTCAGGACTTATTCTTTATTTGATAAAGTAAATTCCACAAGTTATTAAAGGGAAGCAAAATAAGTTTCAAAGTTTTACTTTATTTGTGAGGCAGTTCATAATATGTGCAATAGTCAGATCAAAATCATCTAAGATAGGATATAAGAAAGAAAGGAATAATATGATACACTTTATAAAAGTTCTAGAAATTCAAGAAATTCAGAAGCAATATTACATCCTACATTTCCATGCAGATGGGCAGTTATATCATACAGTTCAGTTCAGTTCAGTTCAGTCGCTCAGTCGTGTCCGACTCTTTGTGATCCCATGAATCGCAGCACGCCAGGCCTCCCTGTCCAGAGGCTTATACAAATCAAATTCTGTAATGAAGAAACAGGAAACAAGGCAATGTGTTTATTTATAAACTGACATGTATTGAATGCCATCACGTTGTTCATTTATGTGAGCCATGCATGCATCTTAGATCTATTTTTTTTTCCCCATAGGAAACACCACAAGGTCTCTATAGTTCTTGACAATTTTGTTAAATAAAATAACTTCTTATAATCAAACATCGTTGCATGCACACCTTCACTAGGGCAAGCTGAGCTCTGTAGACAGTTTCTCCATGGAGAACCCAGCTTTTTTTCAATTCATCTGCCATAGTACTGGCCTGATCATACTACAAACCCTCTCATGTGTGGTATTTTATTCCTCTTTCCAAGGAATAATCTGATGACAATTATTGAGAACAATTATTATCTTCCACTGTGTGTTTCAGTCCTGCATTGTCACACAAAACACAGGACACCTCATTCACTTTAGATTTCATATAAATGATGAGCAGTTTTTCAGAATAAGTATATCTCAGCTATACTTGGGACATACACTAAAAAAGATTATTTGTTCATCTGAAATTCACATTTAATTGGGCACCCCTCTATTTTTGCTGGCTATATCTGACAACTCTATCCAAGTTACTACTTAGGTCAGGTCCCTAGACTTCATTGACATTGACAAAAATCATGAAACACTTACTAGATTTGTATCTGATGAAGCAAGCCTGACAGGCGGAGTTCTGCTCTTCTCACTCACTGTAACATGCTTTAAATACATTATTTTATTTTTATAGAATCAATGTTAAGCTGATTTTTTTTTTAAGAAAATAGAATGGGTTTTCCTTAATGGTGTCTTTTGCTGTCAAATCATCTCAATGCAAATAAAAAATGGCAAATGGATGGCATCTTAAATTTCTTAAGGAGACATAAACCATAATTTAATTTTGTGATAAAGCTGAGAGAAAGAGGTGGGAACTCCATGTGTGAGGAAGAAGTGAGATGAGGGGGAGGGGTGAAACTCAAATAAACTTGTCAGAGGAATAATTAAATATACACAATACAGAGTGATATTTTTCCAAGCTTCGGAACATTCTTGAGCATAGCTAATGGAGACAGAATTCACTGATGAGCAGGTTTTCTGGCCCACTGCATGAGTTATTCTTGAATGTTTAACAGCCAGAAGACGATTATTCATAGGCTATCAGCAGAGTTGTACCCCCACATAAGAGTAATTAACAGAGTCCTATTTTACCTCTCAGTCTGCAAGCACTTCTAATGCATCTCTGGAGTTTTAAAGCAAAGTTAACCTCCCTTGTTATGTGTGTCATTTTTTAAAAATTCATTTTTGACCTTTGCTAGCACATACTGTTCTAAATCTATTGCCTCCTGTGATGACCTAGAGGACTGGAATGGGGGGGGGGGGGGCGGGGAGTGGCATGAGAGGAAGGCTCAGGAAGAAGGGATATATGTATACTTATAACTGATTCACACTGTCGTCCAGCAGAAACCAACACAACACTAAGACAATGATCCTCTAATTAAAAATTTTAAAATAAAATGTAAAAAAAAAATCCATTGTCTCTACTCCTTAAATACAATGCAAATGTTGAAAATAATGTTCTGTGCTTACTATGCATATTCATGCTGTATGATGAGTCACTACTATGATTTTGATTTGCCCATTATGCTCTGTGCTTTGCATTTTCCCAGAAGGATAGTGGGGGAAAAAAAAAAAAAGCTTTAAGTTATCCCTTTAGCCTGTCTTGCTTGTTTCCCTCTTATTATGAACATGGCACAGCATAATCGTTTTCTGGAATGTTTTCATTTAGCAGAGTATTGTGCTGTGGACATCCTGACATATTCCAGGGCGTATTTTGTGTCTCTCTTGCCTCCTCCCTTCAGCACGCTATGCAGATGTTCCGCTAGTGGTTACTGCATGACTAATTTTCGAGTCTACATGTTGTCTTAAACTGTGAAAAATAGGAACATAGTTTTAATGAGGTTGACTTTGAATAGCAATAGCAAGATTAAAATTTTATTTATCTAGTAAGGTATATTATGCCCAGAGTCTATAATCTCTTAGAAATGCTAATCAAAGTGCATGTTAAAATGTTTAAAAATCCCAGGCAAGTCAAATAAACGCCAAGTGCTTCCTTCAGTGGAGCAAACCTGGTAAGTAGCATATGCCTTTCTCAGTGGTCAACCTCGTGGCTCCCAGGAACAGACTCAGTAACATCTGCATTATAACAAATACTATGGTTTATAATATTAGCATAGAGTAGGTTCTTTTACTCATCAACAATTTATTAACTACAAGGGCAATTTATATATGCTCAGGTCAGTGAACAAAACAGACGACAATTTCTGCTTTCCAGAAGTTTAAGTTCTTTCAGCGATATACATGAAATGAACCCAGGAGAGTAGCTAACTTTCTTATTAGCCTGTTGACCCTTGGAGGCTTAATCTTTTTACCTCCATTGCCAAGAACAGAGCCTGAAACAAACAAAGGATCCTATGTACATTCAGCGAATTCATCTACATGTCAAGAAACAATATCCATGTGTGTGTGCTCAGTCGCGAAGTCATATTTGACTCCGTGATTCCATGGACTGTAGCCTACCAGGCCCCTTTATCAGTGTGATTCCCCGACAAGACTACTGGAGCAGGTTGCCGTTTCATTCCCAAGGGATCTTCCTGGCCTGGGTGTTAAGCCTACATCTCCTGCATTGGCAGGTGAGTTCTTTACCACTGAGCCACCAGGGAACCCTAGGAAACAATATCATACAAATACAAATCTCAGCCTATTTTTATCTTCTTTCCATGTGTATCTTATTGCCTTTGTTATTTAAATACATAGATTTAAAATATTAGCAATATTCCTTGAGTCTCATGCACCTTACCTATCAAAATTTGATAATGAAAATGCCTATCAAAGACTTTGAATATTATTGTTCATATTACTGATGGCTCCTGGTGATATTTTATAATATTGATAATACCAAATATTTTCAATCTGATAATATTCAAACTTACATATGCAAGAGTGCTTTCATTTTCTGAGAATATTAGACAACAGAATACCCATGTTCCAGGAGATAAATAGGAGCAAAGTATCAGGGCTGTTAAACACACTTAACAATTAAAATATTTCTTTTCTGTAAGACATAAGAGTGCCTTTCACGTAGTGTGATAACAGCAGAATTAACTTGGTCGCAATTATCATTTCTGGAAACACAACTCAGAGTAAAATCATAAAAGAATGTATCATCTTTGGTGCGAAAGCCCAACACAATTTTAGTTCCAGGATAAATATGAGAAAGGAGAATCAAATGATAAAATGAGTGTGGTAACCATGTGCAGAACCTATTCATACTGGATAGTGAATACTTCCTTGAGCTTAAACATTTTTGGCCCCAGAAGCAGAATTCATCTAAATGAAAACCATTGTAATGGCTGGTTCCATATAACAAGTGTAATGTGTCCTGGCAGGTTGCCTATAGTAACAGTGGTTGCCTAATCTAGTTGCAGTGAATTTTAATGTATGCTTTCACCAACCCTGCTATGTAGGAGCAAGCCTCTTAAACAAAGACATTGTTGTTTTAGTATTATCATTCTTGGATTATTGTAGCTGAATATGATATAGGCTAGTCTTGAAGTGTAATAGGCTTTTACAAAATATAGAATAGAGATTTGGGAAGTTTTGAAGCGGATGAAGGTCCGAGGAGTTTGCAACAGTTTCAACAGCATTTAGGGACTCAAGAGCTAATGTTTACAACAAAGAAGGCATTTATTAGTAAAATCAGAAGAAAATATAGTAGAATATACAACTGAAATTGCATTTTAGCAAAGTCACAAATTTATAATATAACAAGTCAATTCCAAATGATCCCTTCTGAAGACTAGGTCTTCATTAAAATTGTATGTATATGTAGGAAAGTAATTTTGATGCAGTCACTGAATTGAGATGCTGCCTGTGTATACAGAGCTTTTATTGACAATGCTAGTAATGTGAAGATATAAAAAGCAACATCCACTTTCAGTAATACAGGAAGAGAAGGGGCTACTCTGTCAATAACCAGTGTGAGGAAGGAAGCTGATCCAAACTTCAGAGGCTTTGAAACTGTGTAGGAATTAGCTTTCTCATGTTGGTCGTTTCATTGTTCACTTACTAGACAGCCTTGAGAGCTTAATAATTAACCACAGAGGCTATTTATAGAATTTTAAAAACATGGCCATTCCTGAGCGATCTGGGTCATTTATCCTACTGCTCTGAGAGTTGACAAGGTCACGCAGAATTCCCGTGTGAAGAGACAATAACCTCAAGGTCCAAATTCTCCAGGTTGAAGAGAAGCTACGCTGGCATGAGAAAGTGATAAAAGAGCAGCCTGGAGAGTTTATCTTCCCCAGATCCTCCAAAACCTCCCTTTGAAGGCTTTTTTACCTAGGTGCAATTCCAATCCCCTTCCATTAACGCCATGGCTTGATTATCTCAGCAGCTTCTAATAGGGTTAAAGTGAATTTACCTCAGTGTTCTGAAAGAAAACCAGACTCCTAAAGTTGCTAATATACACTTACTAACTCATGACCAGGTCACACATCCTCTCCCTTTTTAAATTTTACTGGGGTTCTTCGTTTCACGCACAACCCCTCCTCTCCACTTTAAGCCATCTACTACACTCTGAGCGCCTTTTCGTTGTGTAATAGTGAACATCTGTGACAGCGTCTTTGCCAAAATAAATAAAATTAAGCAGATGATTCTGTGGGGTTATGCTAAACAATTTTTTAAACAGGTTCAGATTTCCTTCTAAAGGAGTACAGAATGTCTCCATATGCTGGTTCTTGTTTATCCGTGTGTGTGTGAAAGAGAGAGAATCACAAAGCTAAGAACCAAGGGAAAGATCATAACCGTAGAGTCATCAAAATCTCGTTAATGCAGTTTTATATTTTTTTAATTAACAACGTTTTCAATACAAACCAGGGGCCTTGCTTTCTCATTAAAAGACTTTCAACAGATACTGTCTAGAATGTTATTTTTCCTGTCAGTAAGATGAAAGCCAGCCTGTTTTTGGCTTCAAACCTGTTCCTCGTTGTTATCAGTTTTGCTCCTGGCTATAGTGTGGCCCTGTTATTCTCTTGTAAGCCTTCTTTTCTGGATTTACATGTGCAAAACAAACTGAACAAACACACCAAGAAAGGCCAACAAATGTTGACTCTTTCCGTTGCATCACAGATGTGAAGCAATCAAGGTGGACGTGTTGACTAATTCATTATGGTTAGGAACAGTTTTGTCTGATATTTGTTATGCCAAGTTTCTTTGGTTTTTTAATTCAAGATACGTCTTTTCTTCCCCTTCTTCTTTCAAATTGCCCATGTCCTTTGGCTTTAGGTGTGTTACTCATTAGCAGCATGTAGTTAGAATTTTACTACCCTATCAGATCTGTAGAGTATTGCCCTGAATAGGATCATTCGTTCCATTTTCCTTGAATGTAATCATTGGTTTATTTATGCTTTAAATCTCCCATTTTAATTGGTGTTTTCTGTGTCTCCCATCTGCTATGTGCTGCTTTTTCTCTCCTCCCATCCTTTCCTTTGTGTATTCTTGTTATTTTTATTTTTTCCTCTTCTGCCAGATCCCTTCTCCTTTCCTGACTTGTATATTAGTGTTAATTGCCTTAACTCAATCTTTTTCAACCACAAAAGGTTATTTACTATTGTTTTATAAATGAATATTTATTTAAGTCAGTTGTTCTCTGCAGAGGCCATTTGCCTCCCAGGGAACAATTATCACTGTCTAGTGATGGTTATTGATTGTCATAACAGAGGTGTTGGCAGATGTAAGAGATACTCCTGGCTGGCATCTAGTGGGTAGAGAACAAAGATAGTGCCAAACATCTGATAATGAACAGAGCAACTCCTCCCAACAAAGAATGTCCAACTCAAAATGCCAATAGTGCTGATGCTGAGAGCCCCTGACACAGATTTACCCACATTTACTTTTTGCTTTGCTCTTTTCTTATTTCTCAAACTCTCCATCTGAGCTCACTATCCTACCTGAAATAAGTCTCCTTTACCTGAACTAAGGGTCTACTCTAACCAACTCAGTTTTTGTTGTTTTCCCTTTTTCTCTCCATTTTTATTTACTCTGTATTTTTTTATTACTAACCAAATTTTAATTGAAGTATAGTTCCTTTACAATGTTGGATTATTTTCTCACATATAACAAAGTGATTCATTTGCATGTGTATTAATATATATTTTCTTTTTCAGATTCTTTTCCATTGTAGGCTATTACAAGATACTGAATACATTACCTGTGCTGTACAATAGATCTTTTTTGCTTATTTTATACAAAGTAGAGTGTGTGTATTAAACTCCTAATTTATCTCTTCTCCTCCCATCCCACTTACCCCTTTTGAAACTCTGCAGCTTAGATTGGGACTTGAACCTAGATTCCTCTAGCTGAGATCACACATGGTCTCAGGCCTTGATGAAGCCCAAGTTTTTGATATCTCATCACAGAAAGAATTCAGTGAGAGGCAGAGTGATAAGTAAGAAGTGAGAAACAAAATCCACAGACAGAGTGTGGGCCACCTCAGAAGGTGAGTGTGACCCCAAAGTATGGGATTTTCAGTTTTTGTATGGGTGAGTAATTTGTAAGCCAATGACTGAGAGGAACCTTCCAGCTATTTTGGGGAAAGGGTGGAGATATCCAGAAATTGGGCCACTGTTCAGGTTTTGACCTTTATGGTTGGCCTTGGAACTGGTATGGCACCTGTAGGTGTGTCATTTAGCCTTCTGATATGTTACAATGAGTGCAAACTGAGGCTCAAGTTCTAGTGGAAGTCTACTTGGTCCATCATCTTGAACCTCTCTGGTTCTAATCAGTTTCTATCCTGTACTCAGGTTATGTCATTCTTTTAAAGGTTGTGCCTTTCCCTCTTCCTTTTTCACTTAGGTAAACATAAGTTTGCTTTCTTACGTTTAACAACACAAGAGACAGCTCTACACATGGACATTACCTAATGTTCAATACAAAAATCAGATTGATTATATCCAGTTGAAGATGGAGAAGCTCTATACAATCAACAAAAACAAGACTGGGAGCTGACTATATCTCAGGTCATGACTCCTTATTGCCAAATTCAGACTTAAACTGAAGAAAGTAGGGAAAACCACTAAACCTTTCAGGTATGACCTAAATCAAGTCCCTTAAGATTATACAGTGGAAATGACAAGCAGATTCAAAGCAGCCGATCTGATAGACAGAATGCCTGATAAACTATGGACAGAGGTTAATTACATTGCACAGGAGGCAGTGATCAAGACCATCCTCAAGAAAAAGAAGTGAAAAAAGCAAAATGGTTGTCTGAGGAGGCCTTACAAATAACTGTGTAAAGAAGAGAAGTGAAAGGCAAAGGAGAAAAGGAAAGATATACCCATTTGATTGCAGAGTTCCAAAGAATAGTACAGATAGCTAAGAAAGCCTTCCTCAGTGATCAGTGGAAAGAAATGGAGGAAAACAATAGAATGGGAAAGACTAGAGATCTCTTCAAGAAAATTAGAAATACCAAGGGAAATTTTCATGCAAAGATAAGCTCAATAAAGGACAGAAATGGTATGGACCTAACAGAAGCAGAAGATATTAAGAAGAGGTGGCAAGAATACACAGAAGAACTGTACAAAAAAGATCTTCACGACCCAGATAATCATGATGGTGTGATCACTCACCTAGAGCCAGACATCTTGGAATGTGAAGTCAAGTGGGCCTTAGGAAGCATCACCACGAACAGAGCTAGTGGAGGTGATGGAATTCCAATTGAGCTATTTCAAATTCTAAAAGATGATGCTCTGAAAGTGCTGCACTCAGAATGCTAGCAAGTTTGGAAAACTTAGCATGGACACAGGACTGCAAAAGGTCAGTTTTCATTTCAAACCCAAAGAAGTCAATGCCAAAGAATGTTCACACTACTGCACAATTGCGCTCATCTCACATGCTAGCCAAGTAATGCTCAAAATTCTCCAAGCCAGGCTTCAACAGAATGTGAATCAAGAACTTCCAGATGTTGAAGCTGGTTTTAGAAAAGGCAGAGGAACCAGGGATCAACTTGCCAACATCCACTGGATCATGGAAAAAGCAAGAGAGTTCCAGAAAAACATCAATTTTTGCTTTATTGACTACACCAAAGTCTTTGACTATGTAGATCACAACACACTGGAAAATTTTTAAAGAGATGAGAATACCAGACCACCTTACTTGCCTCGTGTGAAATCAATATGCAGGTCAAGAAGCAACAATTAGAACCAAACATGGAAAAATGGACTGGTTCCAAATTGGGAAAGGAGTATATCAAGGCTTTATATTGTCACCCTGCTTATTTAACTTATATGCAGTGTACATCATGTGAAATGCCAGGCTGGAAGAAGCACAAGCTGGAATCAAGATTGCTGGGAGAAATATCAATAACCTCAGATATGCAGATGACATCACCCTTATGGCAGAAAGTCAAGAGAAACTAAAGAGCCTCAAAAACAAAGATTATGGTGTCCAGTCCCATCACTTCAGGGCAAAAAGTCAGGGAAACAACAGAAACAGGGACCGACTTTATTTTCTTGGGCTCGAAAACCACTGCAGCCATGAGATTAAAAGACACTTGCTGTTTGAAAGAAAAGTTATGACCAACCTAGACAGCATATTAAAAAGCAGAGACATTACTTTGCCCACAAAGGTACATATACTCAAAACTATGGGTTTTCTGCTAGTCATGTATGTATGTGAAAGTTGGACCATAAAGATAGCTGAGCACCAAAGAATTGATGCTTTTGAACTGTGGTGTTGGAGAAGACTCTTGAGAGTCCCTTGGACTGCAAGAAGATCCAATCAGTCAATCCTAAAGGAAATCAGTCCTGAATATTCATTGGAAGGACTGATGCTAAAGCGGAAACATCAATACTTTGGCCATTTGATGCGAAGAATTAACTCATTGGAAAAGACCCTGATGCTGGGCAAGGTTGAAGGCAAGAGGAGAAAGGGACAACAGAGGATGAGATGGTTGGATGGCATCACCCAGTCGACAGACATCGGTTTGAGCAAACTCTGGGAGTTGGTGATGGCCTGGGAAGGTTGTTGTGCTGTGGTTCACGGGGTTGCAAAGAGTCGGACATGACTGAGCGGCTGAACTAAACTGAAGCTTGCTTTCTATAGCTATAAGTCTATTTCTGTTTTGTAAATAAGTTTATTTGTACCACTTTTTAAAATTCCACATATAAGTGATATCATGTAATATCTGTCTTCTAATTTACCTCGCTTAATGTGATAATCTCTAGGACCATCCATGTTTATTTACTTGTTATTCTTGAAATTTATTTTCCAAAATATGGAATTCTGGAATGAAAGATTTATTTCATTTCTACTGTGTTTGTTGAAAAATAATATGACAATCTATAGCAGGCATTCATTTGAAAGGAACCTGCCCTTTCATTTCTGTGTATTTTGAAGATGACCCTTTTGCTGTTCATGCCCAGCTATGCTACTTTGATGTATTTCAGTGTGGATTTCTTATTACTTATTCTGCTGTGAGTTCACTGGCATTTTGAATCTATGGATGGTATATTTCATCACTTCTGTGAAATTCTCAATTAGAACATCTCCAAATTTTGCATCTATTTCATTTGCTTTCCATTCTTTTTCTTGAGCTATGATTAAACATATGTTGAAACTTATAGACAGCCACCATATATCTTTTCCATATTTATCTCTTTGGCTCCATGTACAACATTTTTTTTTCAGAAGACTCCTGAAAATCCCTTGGACATAAAGGAGATCAAACCAGTCGATCTTAAGGTAGATCAACCCTGAATATTCACTGGAAGGAATGGCCCTGAAGCTGAAGCCCCAGTATTTTGGTCATCTGAGGCAAACAGATGACTCATTGGAAAAGTCCCTGTTGCTGGGTAAGATCGAAGGCAGAAGGAGAAGAGGGCGTCAGAGAATCAGATGGCTGGGTGGCATCACTGATGCAATGAACATGAACTTAGGCAAACTCTGGGAGATGGTGAGGGACAGGGAAGCCTAGAGTCCTGCAGTCCATGGGGTAGCAAATAGTCAGGCACCACTGGGCAACTGAACAACAACACACCATTTTGGGTAATTATTTTTGCTTAAATCCTAGATCACTAATTATATCTTCAATTATGCTATGCTGATGTTGCCTATAGTCACTGTATTTGAAACCTGTGTGAGCCTGTTTTTGCTGCTTTTTTTTCTTTTTCTGTTGTTGCATATCATGATGCTTTATTTCTTGTGTACTTGGTTATTTTAGAAGGATACACTCAGTTTAAGAAATTTATGGGCCTCTTTAAGGATTAGATGAAGTTGGTTTCCTCTCTAGGACTTGATTTCTCTCCTGGGGACACTGTCACTCTGAAAACTTTTTCAAGTTTATAATTTGAGGACACTGGAAACACTCAACCCCAGGATGGGATAACAAATTCACAGATACTATTTTTTCACCTTTTTTTTTTTTTTTAATCATCTATGCTTAATTTAGAACCAAGGAAGACTTCCTTGAAGTTAACAAGAAGTTGAAGTTTGGTGGCAATTTCCTTCAGGTTATGATAACTCTGCATGTGCAACATTTTAAAGACTCAGCTTAATTGTTTTTAATACATTTACCACCTTTATGAGCCAAGGATCTTGACTTTGTCCCTCTTTCTGTTCTAGGTCACCAAATATGCAGTCCAAATCTGCTGTACTTGGAGCAACATTTGCTTTATCCCTACATGTCCTTTTCCCACATACGAATTCTTGCTCTCCTTAGAATTTTGTCAAAGTAGTTCTTCAACGACTCCTCATCTATCAGTACTTCAAAAAAAAATCTTAAAAATATTTTTCTCTGGATTGTTAATGGTTTTGCAAAACAATTTACTAAAATCACTAATCATTATTTAAGTGAAAGTGAAAGTGAAGTCGCTCAGTCGTGTCCAACTCTTTGCGACCCCGTGGACTGTAGCCCACCTGGCTCCTCCATCCATGGGATTCTCCAGGCAAGAATACTGGGGTGGGTTGCAATTTCCTTCTCCAGGAGATCTTCCTCACCCAGGGATTGAACTCAGGTCTCCCGCATTGCAGGCAGATGCTTTAAACTCTGAGCCACTGAAAATTGCTTCTTTATTAAAGTAACTTTTAAAAAATATATTTTATATACAATGTTCAGCTAATATTTGAAGCTTGGTCTGTTATGCAACCAACATCTCTTCTGTCTCCTGCATTGGCAGGTGGGTTCTTTACCCCTAGTGCCACCTGGGAAGCCCAATATCTAAAGCTTCTCTGTGATTAATAATTTCTAGTGTTCTTGACATAAAGTCATTGTTTGATGTATTAAGATGTTAGGAATCTAATGGGTGACTTTTTTATGACTTAAGAGTTATTATGACAATTAAATGACAAAATTAGGAAATTGCTGTCCACATGAATATATTAACCATACATTGCCACAACTAAAATTTTAATCTCTCACTTAGTGAAGAATGTTAATTTCATCTAGATTGCGATGTAAAAAATAATAGCTATTATAGAGTTAGTGTTTGACCTGATCCAGACATCTTATTTAATTATCACACATTAGGAGGTAAGTCATTTTACAGAAGGAAAAAAAAAAAGAAAGAAAGTGGGAGAATAGAGAGGTTAAACAGCTTGCCTAAAATCACATGGATTGTAAGTGATGAAGGCAGAGTTAGCCCTATTCTGAGCCTTGACTCCATTCTTTTCAGTGGGTAAAATGAGTTTATTTCCATGTGTTTCCGTCTGTAGAATTGATTTTATTAGCTTATTGGAAAGTGGTAGACCATGCTGCCAATGACAATAGCTTTTCATATTCCTGAAAAGCCTAATAAATGTAATTTAAAAAAAAATTTTGTCCTGGAAGAGTACTTGGGATGGAAAAAGACCACTCTCTTTAAAATTTTAAAGTCTCCAAAGTCTATATTTAACTTTACATCCATAATCAGGAAAGTATATAATAAGATCACTAAAGTAATATAAAATCAAATCTTACAGTTATGATAATATAAATGATTGCTTATCTAGATTTATGTCATGATTGATTGGCAGAGTTTTGTGTTTTGTGTTAAGACTGTGATGTATATAAAAACATTCAGGACTTCAAAACCATTGTTTTGCAGAAGAACTCTTATCAAGCAGAATTAAACCTCTTCCCATAAAGAGAAAGATTTTTGAAAAACCAGTTCAATAAATATAGCTACATAAGGGAAGCATGGATAAATTGCTATAAATTCCAGCCAGGAAAAAAAAAAAGTGCATAGCATTAATAGCTGTAATAATGGTTTTATTTCTCATTTATACATATAAATAAAACAATCCCTAGAGTGTTTAAATCAATTAAAAATCATGTGCATGTGTAAAAAATGAATTTTTATTCAAGAATTTAGCATCTATTAAAAAAAAAACCTTTGGTGCTTTAAAGGATAGAAAAAAAAAAAGGGATAAAGGAAATACAAAAGTTTAATCAAATTTTCCAAACTTTCCCCCAAATCCTCAAATACCAAGGTATTTGAATTAGTTCCTGCCATTTGGCTGATGAGTGGTTTGGAACTGTTTTGAAATCAAGTGTTGTCAACATACTCATTAATTTCCTAAGAACTGGTCAATAGTTTACTTTCCTTTTTAATAACACATTAATAAAGTTGACTGAAAGAAGCTGGATTGAAATCGTGTTGGTTGAATTAATTGTTATTTGTTTTCCTTGAAACTTTATGGGTATAAGTAATCCATAAAGAGATGATCAGTTACTGTTTTCCCCAGTTGAACTAAATTTAAATATAAATTTTAACTTTCCTTTTTGGACAATATTGTACCACATCAAAATCTCTGATGAATATATTTGTTTTCCTTTAATTATGGAATTTTCTTTTTTTACTTTACCAGCTTCTAGATGGTATATTCATTTTAAAAATCAACATAAACTCTGAAGGAAAACTAGGAATATGAAATCCAGTTTTGTTAAAAACTGTAACATAAGGTCATGTTTCATTCTAGAAAATATAATATCCAGTACTTTTGAGTTTCTAGAGGAAAAATAAATCACAAACTGTCTACATTTACTTTGAAAGGCCAACAACACTGGTTGATAGTTTAAATAATCTCAAAATGGGTTTAATTGTATTGAAAGCTTTCTAATATTAAGAGCATCTAGGATTTTTGTTGTTACTTTCACTTTTTAGTTTCTTTCTCAAAAAAATAAAATAAAGAACTTACTGTAGATTTAGGTTCATTTCCAATCGAGGCTTAATTATTTTGTGGCAACTGGAAAATGGGTAACTAAGTTTCTATGAGATCTATTGAAATATAATTTCTGTAGCTTTACAGAGGTAAAAAAAATAATACATAATAACCATATTCTAAATGTAAGATTAAGAATATTGTATCAGTTCAGTTCAGTCACTCAGTCGTGTCCGACTCTTTGTGACCCCATGAACCACAGCACACCAGGTCTCCCTATCCATCACCAAAACCCAGAGCTCACCCAAACTCATGTCCATTGAGTCAGTGATACTATCCAACCATCTCATCCTCTGTCATCCCCTTCTCCTCCTGCCCTCAATCTTTCCCAACATCAGGGTCTTTTCAAATGAGTCAGCTCTTCACATTAGGTGGCCAAAGTATTGGAGTTTCAGCTTCAACATCAATACTTCCAATGAACACCCAGGACTGATCTCCTTTGGGATGAACTGGTTGGATCTCCTTGTAGCCCAAGGGACTCTCAAGAGTCTTCTCCAACACCACAGTTTAAAAGCATTAATTCTTCAGTGCTCAGTTTTCTTTATAGTCCAACTCTCACATCCATATATGACCACAGGAAAAACCATAGCCTTGACTAGATGGACCTTTGTTGGCAAAGTGATGTCTCTGTTTTTCAATATGCTGTCTAGGTTGGTCATAGCTTTCCTTCCAAGGAGTAAGCGTCTTTTAATTTCATGGCTGCAGTCACCATCTGCAGTGAATGTGTACCAGCATGACTTTTGTTTTTAGACCCCATGATGTAAGTGGGCTGTACCACATCTGACTCTCAAGGACTCTGCTTCTGTAGAATCTGTACAAGTGAACATCCTTGTATTTTTCCCCTATATTCACAACTTCATACTTACCTAATATGTTATGAAGAAACAAGGCATAGAGCTATAAACCTTAGGAAAATTCCCCACAGGAAAAAAAAAAAAATTATTTTATTCCTTGGCTAGAGCAGCTGGTCCTAACAACCCCTTACTAGCCTCTTTACAATTGATAACTCTCTGTTCCTGCTGAGAATCACTTGAGATTTTCTATCATTCTCACACTTTTGTTGGATCATGGAGAAAGCAAGGAAATTCCAGAAGAAAACATCTATTTCTGCTTCCGGGAGTACTACTTCTGAGAGTGCCAGAGCACCTTACCTAAGAAATCTTACCCTACTTGAGAAAACTTACCTTCCCTGTGAAACCAGTATGCGAGTCAAAAAGCAAGTTGGAACCAGACATGGAAAAAGGACTGGTTCAAAATTGGGAAAGGAGTACCACAAGGCTATATATTGTCACTTGGCTTATTTAACTTCTATGCAGAGTACATCATGCAAAATGACAGGCTGGATGAATAGCAATAATTAAAACTGATGTGAGAAATATCCACAACCTCAGTTATGCTAAAGATACCACTCTAAAATGGCAGAAAGAGGAACAAAAGAGCCTCATGATGAAGGTAAAAGAGGAAAGTGAAGAAGCTGTCTTAAAACTCAACATTTAAAAAACTAAGATTATGGCATCCAGTCCCATCACTTCATGGCAAATAGAAGGTGAAAAAGTGGAAGCAGTGGCAGATTTTATTTTCTTGGGCTCCAAAACTATGGCAGACTGTGACTGCAGACATGAAATCAAAAGACACTAGCTCCTTGGAAGGAAAATTATGAGAAATCTAGACAGTATATTAAAAAGCAGAGACATCACTTTGCTGACAGTAGTCATGTACGGTTGTGAAAAGAAAGCTGATTACCAAAGAACTGATGCTTTTGAATTGTGGTGCTAGAGAAGACTCTTAAAGTTCCCTTAAACTGCAAGGAGATCAAACCAGTCAATCCTAGAGGAAATCAACCTTGAATACTCACTGGGAGAACTGTTCCTCTGAAGCTTCAATACTTTGGCCACCTCATGCAAAGAGACAACTCATTGGAAAAGACCTTGATGCTGGAAAAGACTGAAGGCAAAAGGAGAAGGGGGCAGCAGAGGATGAGATAATTAGATACCATCACCAACTCAATGTACATGAATTTGAGAAAACTCTGGGAGATAGTGGAGGACAGAGGAACCTGGTGTGCTGCAGTCCATGGGGTTGCAAAGAGTCAGACATGACTTAGCAACTGAACAACAACAATTGTTCTCACATTGACCAATAATCTCAATATCCTTCACAGCCATCTTTGATAGCCTTCTCTCAACCTTAAATTCAGTTTCAGTCCTTTTAAGCCATCACATTTGTTGCTCTCAAACATATTTCTATAACACTGCATAATGAGAGATGAATAGGGATCAACAGTGACTGAAATAGTAAATCTCCCAGGCAAAAAAAAGATACGAATGTTAGACAAAGTTGTTTTAAGGCAGGGAGACACAGGTGAAAGTTATCTTTTAAACTTTCTGGATATAATGTGTTGGCAGGATAAACAGGAAAGCACTAGACATTCAGAATGTACTCCAAAAAGATGGTTAAGGGATAAAAATAGGAATTTTTTAAATTTATACAACATGCTCAATTACCTTCATTCAGGGGTACACAGGGCTGATAATTCTGGTTATTTCATATAGAACAAATCTCAAAATCCTGACTAACAAAAGGTATTTATCTAATGTTTACTGAAACTTTACTCCCTTCATCCAGTTCTTTCAGTATTCCAAGTGGTTACCTATGCCAGGGACATAGCCACACTGGAAAAATTTCCTTCACTGATTGCTTTTTCCTCAAATTTATTAAAATACTCTATAGGGTACACTCTTAGTGTACTTGTTCAAGTCATAGGAGCTCACTACATTATCAGGAAAGCTAAGAATGCAAACCTGTATATGCATGTACGTCATACCTCATTTAATAAACACTTAGGAGTTACTGTCAAGCACATCATCTGGAAAGGCATTCTAAGAGAGAACATAATCATTAAGTTTAGATACATGTTCAAATCCACAGCTTGAATTCACTAATACCTTCGGTGAAAGGCAATAGGTAGTAAAGATGTCTCCTATATCTATGTTTATCTTTTAATATGTTTAATAATTTTATTGGAGGAAAGTTGATTTGCAATGTTGTGTTAGTTTCAGGTGTACAGCAAAGTGAATCAGTCATACATATATATATATGTTATCACTCTTTTTTTTATTCCTTTCCCATGCAAGCCACTGCAGAGTATTGAGAAGAGTTCTCTGTGCTATACAATCTTTTTCAGTTACCTATTTTATATATAGTAGTGTGTGTATATCAATCTCCAAATTTATCCCTCCACTGTTTTCCCCCTGGTGTCCATAAGTTTGTTTTTTCCATCTGTGACTCTATTTCTGCTTTGTGAATAAGTTCATTTGTATCAGTTTTTAGGATTCCACACATACATGATATGATATTTGTCTTCCTCTCTCTGACTTACTTCTCCCAGTGTGACAGTCTCTAGATGCACTCATGTTGTTGCGATTGGCATTACTCATTCCCTTTACGGCTGAATAGGTTTTTCCAGTAGTCACGTACGGATGTGAGAGTTGGGCTATAAAGAAAGCTGAGTGCCAAAGAACTGATGCTTTTGAACTGTGATGTTGGAGAAGCCTTTTTATTACTTATTTATTTGTTTTTTTAAATTTTTGAACTTAGGACAAAATATTCCAATTTTATGTCCCAAACTATTTACTGATGAACATACCACATTAAGGCAAAATGACATATCAAAACCTATTCCTCTTTTTTCTCTTTTTTACCCATTTAAATGAGGAAAAACATATACTTTCATGACACATGCTCCTATAAGCAAAGATATAATTAGAACAATGAAAAATTCCTATTTTTTCTTCATATAAAAACTAAAGAATAAAAGACCATTCAGGCTGGACATTGTATGAATCAAGTCCCCTAGCAGGAAACAGAATTTACTTCCAAGTGATTCAAATAAAGAGACTTTGGGGTTTTGTTTTTGTTGTTGTTGTTGTTGTTGTTCAAGTCATTTTCCAGATGGACTGTCTGTTCCCTGAAGGTGTGAACCATGTCTTATTCATCTTATTTCCATAGAACTTGGCCTGTATCAAGTGCTCAGTGATCGCATGAATGAATTGGCCTGGGAATAAATTAGCAAAACAATGAAATTGAGTCCTGTGGGCCTTAGTTTATTCATTTTCCAAATCAGGGCGTCCATGTAGAGTAGTGAAGTTTGTGCACTGCACAAGTGAACTTGCTGGAGATAATTGGAGGGGATTATAGTATATTCAAAAGCAGAGACATTACTTTGCCAACTAAGGTCTGTCTAGTTAAGGCTATGGTTTTTCCTGTGGTCATGTATGGATGTGAGAGTTGGACTGTGAAGAAGGCTGAGCACCGAAGAATTGATGCTTTTGAACTGTGGTGTTGGAGAAGACTCTTGAGGGTCCCTTGGACTGCAAGGAGATCCAACCAGTCCATTCTGAAGGAGATCAGCCCTGGGATTTCTTTGGAAGGAATGATGCTAAAGCTGAAACTCCAGTACTTTGGCCACCTCATGCGAAGAGTTGACTCATTGGAAAAGACTCTGATGCTGGGAGAGATTGGGGGCAGGAGGAGAAGGGGACGACAGAGGATGAGATGGCTGGATGGCATCACGGACTCGATGGATGTGAGTCTGAGTGAACTCCGGGAGATGGTGATGGACAGTGAGGCCTGGCGTGCTGCAATTCATGGGGTCGCAAAGAGTCGGACACGACTGAGTGACTGAACTGAACTGACTGAAAATCCAGATTCTCTACCTGCCAAGTCATGAGCCTGGTTCAGAGAGGGGTACCTTTTCTATTTTTCATAAAGGTACCGTATAGACCAGCAATGGCTCTGTTTAGAAGAATGGTATTAGACTCTCTTGCCTCTGGAAGATTCTGACTTAATCATTATGGGTTGCGGCCCCAGAAGCTGTATTCTTCAGAAAATCTCCAAATGATTCAGATTTCCCTCCTAATTTGCAGAAGCCTCTTTAGAGGCTCTTGAACTGCAAGAAGATCCAACCAATCAATCCTAGAGGAAATCAGTCTTGAATATTCATTGGAAAGACTGATGTTGAAGCTGAAACTTCAATACTTTGGCCACCTGATGCGAAGAGCTGACTCACTGGAAAAGACCCTGATGCTGGGAAAGATGGAGGGCAGGAGAAGAAGGGGATGACAGAGGATGAGATGGTTGGATGGCACCACTGACTCAATGGTCATGAGTTTGAGTAAGCTCTGGGAGTTAGTGATGGACAGGGAAGCCTGGCATGCTGCAGTCCATGGGGTCGCAAAGAGTCAGACACAACTGAGCGACTGAGCTAAACTGAATTGATAATTCTGCTTAATCTAACTGTAAAATAATTGATTTTAGGTTTATTTTAGAATTTTTATGAAAAAAACAATGCAAATATTTTGTTGTTGTTGTTCAGTTGCTAAGTTGTGTCTGACTCTTTGTGACCCCAAGGTCTTACAATTAAATAAAATGTAAGATAAATATATTATATTAAATGTTTTCTCATTCCAGATCGTGTGAAACATGGCAAATGTGAAATTCTAACCAACTTTGAACACAAAATTCAATGTTAATTTCTAGAAAATTTGTAATCCAGGGAAATTAAAGTTTAAATGTTTTCTACTTTAAAATTGGATATAATCATTCATTGCAGGTGTGTAAGTTTTTGCTTATGTGTGTATATATCTGTTTCTGTGATGCAGAACAATTCAAATGAAAGACATAAGAAACTTCAAGTGTTTTTGTCAGATGTTGTCTAATTCCAGAGTTTCTAAATAACTGAAGGATAATGACTTCAGGATCAAAGGGCCTCTTTGCAGAATGTCAGTGGGCATGACGATGACCCACAGCTGTGTTGAGGACATTACAGCTCCTGGACACTCACTCACAGACACAAACCAGATACTTCACCATCTGCTTTGCTTCACACTGATTGCTCACATTTCAGGTTAGATAACATCCACAGAAACAATAAACAGATCATATATTACATGCTAATTATCCCTCCTTAGAGATAACAAAGAAGATATACATGATTTCACTTACTCCAGAAGGTTTGAAATTCAAAAGATAGGCAATATTTTCCAGATAAAAAATAAATTAAAATATGCATTTTGAACATTCACTTATGAAATCTGGGAAATATTAACATACAACAATTTTCCTGAAATATCTGTGCCTGTAACACAGTATGAATTGAGTCTAAGGTCAGCAGAGATAAACAATAAAATCTTTAAAGTATATTAGACTATCTCACAGACAGATTGTGGAAAAATTCAGAATACATGACACACTCACAGTGTATCTATTGTGTCATGTTTTTTTATTAAACTTTTTTATTTTGTATTGGAGTATAGCTGATGAACAATGTTGTGTTAGTTTCAACTGCACAGCAAAGAGACTCAGCCTGACATATTCATGTATCTATTCTCGCCCAAATTCCCTTTCCATGCAGACTTCCACACAACACTGAGCAGAGTTCCCTGTGCTATACATGATATTGAGTCCTGTGACTCCAATAGGATATTTTATCTCAAAATGTGATTTTTATCATGAAAATGTTTTTGGAAAGTTACTTACAATCTCTCTACTTTCAAAAAAATCAAAAAAACACAATATTTTAAAAAGAAAGATGTCTAGAATCATATAACTCTAATAGCAAGGATGAGAAGTTGTTGCAGTACGTTCATTTGGAAACTATTCTGAAATAACCACAGTAATTTGGCACCTTTTTAAATGTTGTTTTCATTTTCATTTTCTCTAACTTCAAAGGTGTTTTGGACCTTGATCATAAATCACACGGTGAAAGGCAAGGTTTATCACTACGTTGCTCTTTTTTTTTTTCTTTATCCTTAAGATGTCTTCAGTTTTCTCCCCCTTATTACCTTTTAGGGGCATTTATATCCACAATTAGACAGGTACAGTGACAACATTCTGTAACAACAATTACTAGACAGCAGGCTTCCTTGTGTGTGATAATTCTAAGGGCATCAAACTTGAGTTTTTCAACTTCTAGTCTACCAATCTAACAGATTTAAGAGGACTAAATATTTAGCTTTCTTGACTATAATTAATAGACTAATTAATAAGGCATAATTAATATTATGAAGAAGAAAATTGTATCCCACTCCAGTAATCTTTTTTGGAAATCCCATGGAGAGAGGAGCCTGACAGGCTACAGTTCATGGGATTGCCAAGAATCGGACAAGACTTAGCAGCTAAAACAAATCAGTTAATACTAAGACATAATCTGTTTTATGACCATAACCATAATTAAGAGTTCATGATCCCCTGGAAGAAACATATCCATAGTCATATGACAGTGTTCCCCCACATTAGAATAAATAGAAATAATCCTTACATAGTCCCCTCATTCCTCTTCGGTTATAACTCTACGGCTTGAACTTTCCCTTTAAGTCATATTTCTGGAAGTTTGGCATGAAATTTCTGTATGGAGTGTGGTGGTTTGATTTTCCTCCTCTCTGAACACTTTTCAATCAGTTTCTTTTGAAAGTATCATATCTTCCTGATTATTTAACTCATGGACTATATAGAAATTCCCTTCCCCTTTCACTCTATGTGCTTAAATATTGTTAAATTTCCAAATTTTCAAGTCTTGAAAGATAACTTATAAAGATAACTTAAAGATAATTTAGAAGATAACTTATAAATTGATAACTCCAGCTCCAAAGTACTCACAAACACATAAGCAAACTTGATCTCATTATTTTGTTTATGTTTCAAGAATTCAGTGGTACCAAGCTCATCACTCATCCAGGGAATAACACTCAGTGTTATTACAAGTTTGGGGTAAATTGCCCTTAAGAAGGAGATGCAGGAAATTCTTTTATTATAGCCTAAAGTCAAGTTTAGTATCAAAAAAACTCTTATTTTCATTAGAAATTACAACATGGAGTCAGCTACCAAAAACAAGAGAAAAATAGTTTGGTTGAAATTTTGAGAAATCAGAGAAACTTGGTGGAATTTCCAAGCAACCTCAAAGGCCCTTTTAAGTATGCTGATGGTTAATTTATTATGAAACAAAGTCTTATGTTTACAACATTAGGGCTCAATTTCTTAGTCCTATTGATGGAGAGGGAGAGAAGGGAAAGAAGATTCACAATCCCTTATCCACAATTTCAAAATCCAAAAGTCCTGGAACCCATGTTATTTTTCAGATTCTTTGCCTGAAAATCAAACTGATATGAAGTCATCTATAGTCTATATTTATCCAAACAGTGAATATAATCCACTTTAATATATTACTTTTTTATGTCACATTGGAAGGTACTGCCTTAGATTTTGTTAGAGGTGTTACACTTCTTTTAACAGAATTATGAATATGTTTAGACTCAATGGATTTTGATAAAAGATTGCTGATTTAACATAAACATCTGTTTAGGTTTGGGATTTGCCCAAAAAACTTAATTTTTTGTCTGTGTTGTTAACTCAGGCTCAAGAATGATGCTATGTGTGTGTCAGAAATTAAAAACTAAGTTGCAAAAAAGAATTAAGTTGTGCTTATAAGTTCTATCTCCTATTAGTTTTATGAAAAAATAAAGCAAGCTTCTGATACATCCCAGAATGAAATGTGACAAAACAAATGGATGAGAACAGTTTTTCAAGTGCCAGTTTGGCTCAGCAAAATTAAATGATTCAATTTGGCTCTGAAATTCTCTTTTGAGGTCTTATTTAGAATGGATTCATACAATGGAGCACATTGTCTTTCATCACTAAACTGTTTATCCCAAGTTCTGGTTACTATTCCTGTACAAATTAATATTGGCTTAAAATAGAAAACTAGGGACTTCCTTGGTGGTCAAGTGGTTAGGATTCCGCACTCTCAATGCAGGGAGGGTGGGTTTGATCCCTGGTCAGAGAACTAGACGTCACAGCTAAGAGCCTGCATGCCACAACTAAGAACCAGCACAGTCAAGTGAAAAAAAAAAAAAAAAAAGGAAACCCATTTTATTTTCTCTCCACCTCTTCCTAGTCAGGAGAAGAGTTCAGTCGGGTGGTTGAGGCATCGAGTCTCTTGTAATATTCAGTCAGTTGGAGTCTGGCTGAAAGCCTCTTTCTATCTAGTTATAGGTCTTCTCTTTCTCCGTGTATCTCTCTATGTGGAATATCTGGGTTTCCTGACAGCATGGTTGCTCACAGCTCTTGCACAATGGTTCCAACAAGCAAAGTAAGAGTAGTGTTTCGTGAACCAGCTTTAGAAGTCACAGAGCATAACATTTTGTTATAAGTAAGTCATGAACCAGTTTGAACTGATGCTTTCTAATTGTGGTGCTGGAGAAGACTCCTGAGAGTCCCTTGGGCTGCAAGGAGATCAAACCAGTCATTCTTAAAGGAAATCAACCCTGAATATGACTGATGCTGAAGCTGAAGCTCTGATACTTTGGCCACCTGATGCAAAGAGCTGATTCTTTGGAGAAGACCCTGACAGGTGGAAAGATTGAAGGCAAAAGGAGAAGAGGGCAGCAGAGGATAAGATGGTTTGATAGTATCACCGATTCAATGGACCTAAATTTGAGCAAACTCTGGGAGACATTAAAAGACGGTGGAGTCTGGCATGCTGCAGCCCATGGAGTCACAAAGAGTCAGACACAACTTAGTTGTTGAACAGCAACTTACATAAACCTGAGTGGTTACTAGGGGGAAGGGAATAACACTCAGGGAGATACTCTGTAATTAACAGATACTCTGTTAATTCCTGTTACACATCGTGTTTTATGTCTATGGGTCCTACTCTCCTCCATGTAGCTAAATCCAGGGTCACTATTTAGAGTCATGTAACTTCACAGTTCAGCAGCTTTTAGTATGCTTGTTGATTTTCTCCCATTTGGACATTTTTATCACTCCACTTTCATGACACCACACTTCTTTCTATGTTCATGTCTTTCTTCTTTGTCAACTTTTCCTTCTCTAGAGGACTTTACATGTTGGAATTTCTCATTCAAACCCAGTCCTGCTTCTCTTCTCATCCTAGGCATTTGATTTTCTGTGGCTGCTATAACTGCCACAGAATAAAATTCTACAAAATTGCCATGAACATGGTGGATGAGCAACTCTACCCAATCCTTCTTCCATCACCGACTCAATGGACGTGAGTTTGATCAGGCTCTGGGAGATGGTGAAGGACAGGGAAGCCTGGCGTGCTGCAGTGCATGGGGTTGCAAAGAGTTGGACGTAACTGAACAACTAACATGATAGTTTAAAGAAGAAATGTATTCTCTCGCAGTTCTGGAAGCCGGAAGTCTGCTGCCAGTGTGTCAGCCTGGCTGTGCCCCTCCAGAGGGCAGAGGGGAGATTCTTTTTCTAGTTGACTCCAGTTCCTGGGGACTGTTGGAATTCCGTGGCTCGGGGCTGCATCTCTTCAATCTCTGCACCTATCCGCACACAGTGTTCTTTCTGTGCTTCTTAAAGGACACCTGCTATTGGATTTAGAGCCCACGTGGATATTCTAGGATGAACACCTCATTTCAAGATCTCGAAATTAATTATATCTACAAAGACTATTTTTCCAAATAATGTATCATTCACAGGTTCAGGAGAGTAGGAAATAGACATTTTTTTTTTTTTTTTTTGAGGAAGGGGAGGAGACCAGACAGTCCTTTATGCATTCCTCACCTATTCTGTGGATTTAATTGCCAAATAAATAGAAATACAAATTACCAGCCTCCTGGCTATTTCTTCTGAATTGTGCACTCACATATATTTTTATACACATACATAAATAAGTGTAAAATTGTATATATACATATATAAATACACATACACACACACACACACACACACACACACACACACACACACACATATATATATATATATATAGAGAGAGAGAGGCTTCCCTGGTAGCTCAGTCATAAAGAAACCACCTATAATGCAGGAGGTACAGGAGATGTGAGTTCCATCCCTGGGTCAGGAACATCCTCTGGAGAAGGGCATGGCAACCCCCTCCAGTGTTCCTGCCTGGAGAATCCCATGGACAGTGAACCTGGGAGGCTATAGTCCTTAGAGTCTCAAAGAGTAGGACACAACTGAAGTGACTTAGCATGCGTGCACACACGCACACAGACACACATATATATGTGTGCATATGTGTGTGTGTGTGTATATATATGTAATTGCCTGCTCTGCATCTCTTTGGGAGTATCAGCAAGATTCTTAGCATATGTTCAAACCTGAAATCACTATACATTTGTGCTGGTCGTTAAGTTGTGTCTGACTCTTTGCCACCCATGGACTAAAGCCCACCAGACTCTTGTGTCCATAGGATTTCCTAGGCAAGAATATTGGAGTGGGCTGCCACTTCCTTCTCTAGGGGATCTTCCTGACCCAGGGATCAAACCCAGGTCTCCTGCATGGCAGGCAGATTCTTTACCGTCTGAGCTACCAGGTGCTTGGGCTCCCCATTTTATTCCAGCAGCTAGGGTTTTGAGTCAACCTTTCTCATCAGGATTATTGCAGTGATCTTTATCTGGTAGTCCTTTTTCCAGAGCAATCTCTTGCCATAGATCAGCCTACCTGCTTGACCCCTAGGTACGTAAAACCAGCTACCACCACCAAGGCTTCCTGCAAGGTAGAGACAGTTGGAGGGCAATTTTTTTCAGCAGGTCAAGGAGCTGCCTAAGTCTGTCCCTGCACATAGCTGTTGACTGAAGAAAAAAAAAAAAAAAAAGAGCACAACCTAAAGGTTGAGAATTATGTTTTATTTGGCAGATTTCCTGAGGACTTAATCCAAGACAACCTCTCGGAAAGCTCTAAGGGACTGCTCCAAAGAGGTAAGAAAGGAGCCAGAGTATATAGGAGTTTTCGAAAAACAAACAAACGCAGGTAATCAGAACATCAAAAGACAACTGCTAATTAAAGAAAACAAGACATCTCAAGTTAAGGAATGTAATGTTCATCTATGTATGGGAAGACATCAAGAGTCTGGGCTCACCAAAATCTTTCCTTTGATTTACATCTTAGCTATCTAGAGTCAGTGTTCTGTCCTCGCCCATGGAGAGTCCCCTCAGAGTGTGTGGCCAGGGCTGGCTCCAGTAGCTGACGTCTTGATGGCTGCAAAATCCTTTGTTTACTGATATGCCAGGTGACACTCCTTTCCACACAGCATATTAAGGTCTTCATGAAATTGTACAAGCCTGCTTTTTTCACCTCACTTACTGCCATGGCACCGGAAGCAGCACCTGTGTTTCCCTCAACACACAGCACTCTGTCCCCTTTCTGGGTCCCTGCACTTGATGCTGCGTGTGACGAGTAACCCTACCTCCATAATCCTTCTTCCAAGTGTATTCGCTTCTCAGACTCCCTTGCCAAATCACCAGTATGTTTAATTCTTTGTATGCATGTGTGCTAAGTTGATTCAGTCGTGCCTGACTCTTTGTAACTCGAGGACCCATAGCCTGCCAGGCTCCTCTGTCCCACGGAGTTCTCCAGGCAAAAATATTGGAGGGGGTTGCCAGACCCTCCTCCAGGGATCTTCCTGCCCCAGGAATTAAACCAGCGTTTCTCATGTCTCATGTATTGGCAGGTGGATTCTTTACCACTGATGCCACCTCGGAAGCCCAAATTGAATAGTGTCCCCCTTCATATTCATATCCACCTGGAATCTCAAAATGTAACGTTAGTTGGAAATAGGATCTTTACATATATAATTAGGTAAGAACCTCAAGATGATATCATCCTGGATTTAGGATGGGTCCTAAATTCAGTAACTTACGTCTTTATAAGAAAAGAGGGGACTTCCCTGTGGTCCAGTGGCTTTGACTCCACACTCCCAATGCAGGGGGCCAAGGTTCGATCCCTGATCAGGGAACTAGACCCCACATGTCACAGCTAAGAGTCTGCATGCCACAGCTAAGACCCCACACAACCAAGTGAATAAGCAGATACAAATAAATATTTTAAAAGAGAAGAGGAAGAGAGGAGACAGGAAGGTACACCAAGAAGATGGAGGCAAAAATTGGTTATACTGTCACAAGCCAAGAAACCACCAGAAGTGGGAAGAAGCATTCTCCCCTAAAATATGAAAGTATCAGAGTCTTGATTTCAGACTGCTGGACTTTTGATAGAATACATTTCTTTTTTTAAACCTTCAAGGTTATGAAATTTGTTATAGCAGCCCTAGGAAACTAATATAGATTTTTTTTTTTTTTCTTCCTAATTCAATCCTCCAATCCACCCTAAGGATTAATGCTATTATTTCTGTTTTTCAAGGTGGAAGCAAACTCAAGAGGAGTTAAGTGAGAAGTTGAGGGCCACTGAATAAGGAAACTGAGATTAGAACACACGCTTGTGTGATTCTAAAGTTCTGTCGTCTCTTAACAATGTAATTCACTGAGAATGGTAATAAAAACTTAGAAAGATTCCCTTTTAAACACAGAAATAAAATTAAGAGCTTAAAATATTAAACATCTGTTATATTAAAGATTGAGCTTCCCTGATGGCTCAGTAGCAACGAATCCATCTGCAGTGCAAGAAACACGGATTCAATCTCTGGGTTAGGAAGATCCCCTAGAGGAGGATGTGGCAAGCTACTTCAGTATTCTTGCCTGGGAAACCCCATGGATAGGGGAGCTTGTCAGGCTACGTAGTCCAGGGGATTGCAAAGAGTCAGACACGACTTAGCAACTAAACTGCCACCATCACCATTACAGAGAAATCAGAAAGTGTGTCTTACTGTAGAATACTTTATTATGAGACTGTGCAAGATAAATAATTATCCCTGTACAAATGCTTTCATAATACATCTATGGAGTTGGGAGTCCTCTATCTGCCAAATTGTATGTTAAGAATTCATTTCAACCTTGTGTGGGAGGGACTGTTTATGGTGCCTGTTTTATACATGATGAAATGGAGAGTTGGAAGGGCTAGTACACAGAATAACGTCCTCCCAAAGTTATCCACATAATCACTGGAAGTTGTGAATACATTACATAAAACAGAAGCAATGTTATAACAAAATTCAGTAAAAGCTTTTAAAAAATGGCCTACATTTTAAAAGGGAAAAAAAAAAAAAAAACTTTAAAAAAGAGAAAGAAATTTGAAGATGTTAGGCTGTTGGCCCTGAAGTTGGAGGATGAGGCCATGAGACAAGCTGGTGGTCTCCAGAGACAGGAAAAGACCACGGAATAGATTCTCCCCTTTGGCTTCCAGAAGGAACACAGCCAGCCCTGCCAATGCTTTGAATTTCTGACCTGCAGGATTATAGAAGAATAAATGTGTGTTGTTCTAAAGTATTAAGTTCTATCTACCCAGTGAAAGGTAACTGCGAAGCTGATGGGAATAGGAACAAGTTTCCTTCTTTTTAAGATAGAGTCACTGGAAGAAAGGCCTTTGTTGTACTTGAACAGGAAATCTGAAACTGCCACAGCCATCTTCCTAGCAGTTCAGGGCTGAACCCTGGACTGGGGTGAACCTCCCACACCCAAAGGAGGACCTTTCTGAGAGAGTCCGAAAGAAATGGAGCTGGATTTGTGCCTAAAACACCTGATTTCTGTTCTACTTACCTCTGGAGTTTTGGGTTTGTTATTGTCATTAAATGAGCAGAAAGGTCTGAAAATAAAGTACTAAGAGTGTAGCAATTTGTTACAGCAACAGTAAAATACTAAGGGATAAGAAGTTGTGTCATCAATCTTCATACAGAAGGTACATGTGGAACCAAGGCCTTTTTGACCTTGGTTCATGGTGCCTCTCATCTTGGTGAGGGACTTACACATCCAGAAAAAAGACCAATCCACATGAGGAAAAAACAAGTGTCTCAGTTATCCACACTGGAAGTATACATTTGCTACATGCACCATAAAGGTGAAAAAAAAATGAACCAAATAAATATTTACAGATGATAAACTCCCTCTTTTTCCTAAATGCCGAAAGAAAACAGACATTCATCAAATTTTATTAAGTTTAAATTCTGTCCAGATGTATATCCCTTTGGTGTAGACTCAAATTTGATCACCATCCAAGTCTTTTTAAATGTCTTTTCTTATACTGGCTTGTTTCCAAAAGCAGATGAAAATTATAGTTGTCCAAGTGAAACTTGTTACAAAATATATCTTTTTCTATTTACATTAAAAGGTGAAAGACTACTCAAACTCTGTTAGTTCATGGTTAGCCTCAAACAATACAAATGAGAATTCTTTTTCTGCTGTATTTTGTTTAACAAACATGTTTATTATTAAATTATAATAAAAATCTTTTCAAATGATCATTTCTATCATTCCAAGTAAAATGCTACATCTTCAAGGGGATGCTGAAATTTTCAACAAGAGACTTTTGTATATGTAAGCATATTTTTTGGTTAAAGAAGACATTCACCTTATTTTAGTTTTCTAATATATAATGCCAACATATGTGTTACTTTTTACAGGCAGTGATTTTTCTATAATTTATTATCAGTTCATCAGTTCAGTCACTCAGTTGTGTCCGACTCTTTGCGACCCCAAGAACTGCAGCATGCCAGGCTTCCCTGTCCATCACCAACTCCCGAAGTTTACCCAAACTCATGTCCACTGAGTTGGTGATGCCATCCAACCATCTCATCCTCTGATGTCCCCTTCTCCTCCTGTCCTCAATCATTCCCAGCATCGGGGTCTTTTCAAATGAGTCAGCTCTCCGCATCAGGTGGCCAAAGTATTGGAGTTTCAGCTTTAGCATCAGACCTTCCAGTGAACACCCAGGACTGATCTCCTTTAGGATGGACTGGTTGGATCTCTTTGCAGTCAAAGGGACTCTCAAGAGTCTTCCCGACACCACAGGTCAAAAGTATCAATTGTTTGGCATTGAGCTTTCTTTATAGTTCAACTCTCACATCCATATATGATTACTGGAAAAACCATAGCCATGACTAGACGGACCTTTGATGACAAAGTAATGTCTCTACTTTTTAACATGCTGTCTAGGTTGGTTATAACTTTCCTTCCAAGGAAAAAGTGACTTTTAATTTCATGGCTGCAATCATCATCTGCAGTGATTTCAGAGCCCCACAAAAATAAAGTCAGCCACTGTTTCCACTGTTTCCCCGTCTATTTGCCATGAAGTGATGGGACCAGATGACATGATCTTAGTTTTCTGAATGTTGAGCTTTCAGTCAACTTTTTCACTCTCCTCTTTCACTTTCATCAAGAGGCTCTTTAGTTCTTCTTCACTTTCTGGAATAAGGGTGGTGTCATCTACATATCTGAGTTTATTGATATTTCTCCTGGCAATCTTGATTCCACCTGTGCTTCCTCCAGCCTGGCATTTCCCATGATGTACTCTGCATATAAGTTAAATAAGCAGGGTGACAATATACAGCCTTGATGGACTCCTTTTCCTATTTGGAACCAGTCTGTTGTTCCATGTCCAGTTCTAACTGTTGCTTCCTGGCCTGCATACAGGTTTCTCAAGAGGCAGGTCAGGTGGTCTGGTATTCCTATCTCCTTCAGAATTTTCCACAGTTTATTATGATCCACAAAGTCAAAGGCTTTGGCATAGTTTTTCTGGAACTCTCTTGCTTTTTCAATGATCCAGTGGATGTTGGCAATTTGATCTCTGATTCCTCTGCCTTTTCTAAAACGAGCTTGAACATCTGTAAGTTCATGGTTCATGTACTGCTGAAGCCTGCCTTGGAGAACTTTGAGCATTACTTTACTAGCGTGTGAGATGAGTGCAACTGAGCAGTAGTTTGAGCATTCTTTGGCATTGCCTTTCTTTGGAATTGGAATGAAAACTGAACTTTTACAGTTCTGTGGCCACTGTTGAGTTTTTCAAATTTGCTGACATATTAAGTGCAGCACTTTCACAGCTTCATCTTTCAGATTTTGAAATAGCTCAACTGGAATTCCATCACCTCCACCAGCTTTGTTCGCAGTGATGCTTCCTAAGGCCCACTTGACTTCACATTCCAGGATGTCTGGTCTGGGTGAGTGTGAGTGTTCACACCATCATGATTATCTGGGTTGTGAAAATCTTTTTTTTACAGTTTTGTGTATTCTTGCCACCTCTTCTTAATATCCTCTGCTTCTGTTAGGTCCATACAATTTCTGTCCTTTATCAAGCCCATCTTTGTATGAAATGTTCCCTTGGTATCACTAATTTTCTTGAAGAGATCTCTAGTCTTTCCCATCCTATTGTTTTCCTCTATTTCTTTGCATTGATCACTGAGGAAGGCTTTCTTATCTCTCCTTGCTATTCTTTGGAACTCTGCATTCAAATGGGTATATCTTTCCTTTTCCCCTTTGCTTTTTGCTTCTCTTCTTTTCACAGCTATTTGTAAGACCTCCTCAGACAGCCATTTTGCTGTTTTGCTTTCCTTTTTCTGGGGGATGATCTTTATTCCTGTCTCCTGTACAATGTCACGAACCTCTGTCCATAGTTCATCAGGCACTCTGTCTATCAGATCTTGGCCCTTAAATCTGTTTCTCACTTCCACTGTAAAAGCATAAGGGATTTGATTTAGGTCATACCTGAATGGTGTAGCGGTTGTCCCCACTTTCTTCAATTTCAGTCTGAATTTGGTAATAAGGAGTTCATGATCTGAACCACAGTCAGCTCCTGGTCTTGTTTTTGTTGAGTGTATAGCGCTTCTACATCTTTGGCTGCAAAGAGTATAATCAATCTGATTTCGGTGTTGACCATCCAGTGATGACCATGGGTAGAGTCTTCTCTTGTGTTGTTGGAAGAGGGTGTTTGCTATGACCAGTGCGTTCTCTTGGCAGAACTCTATTAGACTTTGCCCTGCTTCATTCTGTACTCCAAGGCCAAATTTGCTTGTTACTCCAGGTGTTTCTTGATTTCCTACTTTTGCATTCCAGTCCCCTATAATGAAAAGGACATATTTGAGGGGTGTTAGTTCTAAAAGGTCTGGTAGGCCTTCATAGAACCGTTCAACTTCAGCTTCTTCAGGGTTACTGGTTGGGACTTAGACTTGGATTACTGTGATACTGAATGGTTTGCCTTGGAGACAAACAGAGATCATTCTGTCGTTTTTGAGATTGCATCCAAGTACTGCATTTCAGACTCTTTTATTGGCCATGATGGCTACTCCATTTTTTCTAAGGGATTTCTGCCCACAGAAGTAGATATAATGGTCATCTGAGTTAAATTCACCCATTCCAGTCCATTTTAGTTCACTGATTCCTAGAACATCGTTATTCACTCTTACCATCTCCTGTTTGACCACTTCCAATTTGCCTTGATTCATGGACCTAACATTCCAGGTTCCTATGCAATATTGCTCTTTACAGCACTGGACCTTGCTTCTATCACCAGTCCCATCCACAACTGGGTGTTGTTTTTGCTTTGGTTCCATCTTTTCATTATTTCTGGCATTATTTCTCCACTGATTTCTTATATAAAAAATGTGGTTCCATATTATACAGGAGAAATAGACTCCATAGCCTCTGTCTTTTCAAGAAGTTGGTTAGGAAACCAGAACATATACTAAAGATCTAAAGATAGAGCTAATAAATCTCTGAATGTAATAAATCCCTCCACTCACTCCACTCCCTCTTCTAGGCATTTTCCACATTGTAGTGATATTATATTTGTCAGTATCTTCCTGAAATTCACTAGTCTTATCTGAGTCTTCCATGGTGTCTCAGAAGTAAAGAGTTTGCCTGCAATTCAGGGAACCGTGGTTTGATCACTGAGTTGCAAAGTTTACCTGGAGAAAGAAATGGCAACCCAGTATTCATGCCTAGAGAATCACATGGGCAGAGGAGCCTGGCAGGCTATAGTACTTATGGTTGCAAAGTGTTGGACACAACTAAAGCAATGTAGCATGCATGCAAAAATAAATGATGTTAATAAGGTGTCAGAACAAAAATTCATTGCTTTTTCCCCTTCTCTTTGTTAGATAAGTCCTGTGATATTTCACTGAGTAATTGGAATTGAACTGCTGCAGAGAAAGATGCTTAGCACCTGAGTGTGGCAGGTGGGCACTGGCAGAAAGTGTGAGACTTGGTCAGTGGGTGACTGACTTTACTGAAGTGAAATTGCTTAAGACAAAAAGGACCTGAAACTGCAGAGATGAGTCGAGTTCAAGTTCAAAAAGACTTTGAATTTTAAGCTCTAAGATCCATGTTTGATCTTTCAGGTTGAGGACATTCTTTTCATAAATATATTTAGTAAAATATAATACAGTATATGGAGTAAAGTCAGTTTGCTTGGGCTTTAATCAATGCTAATTTTTGCTTTGGGTAAGATGCTTTACACTTCTTTGCTTTAATTTCCTCATCTTGCAAATGATCTAATAAATTAGCCATATCCTCCTAGAGTCACTGTGATGCTCAAATGTATTAATACCAAAGTGTTTAAAAAGATGTCTTGTCCACAAAAATTGCTGGGTAGCAAAAATATTAATAATAATTTGGTCCTGCCACTGCATGGTATGTGGGATCTTGGTTCCCAGACCAGGAATCAAATAGAAGCACAGGATTTTAACCACTGGACCACCAGAGAAGTCCAGAGAAATATATTATAGAATTCCACAGAACACAGATATTAAAAAGTCTTTATACAAAGCTAAATACGATTTGTTTTTTCAGATTTTTATTTCAACAGCTTTGTAGTGAAGAGGAACTAAAAAGCCTCTTGATGAAAGTGAAAGTGGAGAGTGAAAAAGTTGGCTTAAAGCTCAACATTCAGAAAACGAAGATCATGGCATCCAGTCCCATCACTTCATGGGAAGTAGATGGGGAAACAGTGGAAACAGTGTCAGACTTTATTTTGGGGGGGGCTCCAAAATCACTGCAAATGGTGATTCCAGCCATGAAATTAAAAGACGCTTACTCCTTGGAAGAAAAGTTATGTCCAACCTAGATAGCATATTCAAAAGCAGAGACATTACTTTGCCAACTAAGGTCCGTCTAGTCAAGGCTATGGTTTTTCCAATGGTCATGTATGGATGTGAGAATTGGACTGTGAAGAAGGCTGAGCACTGAAGAATTGATGCTTTTGAGCTGTGGTGTTGGAGAAGACTCTTGAGAGTCCCTTGGACTGCAAGGAGATCCAACCAGTCCATTCTAAAGGATATCAGTCCTGGGTGTCCTTTGGAAGGAATGATGCTAAAGCTGAAGCTCCAGTACTTTAGCCACCTCATGCGAAGAGTTGACTCATTGGAAAAGACTCTGATGATGGGAGGGATTGAGGGCAGGAGGAGAAGTGGATATAAGAGGATGAGATGGCTGGATGGCATCACGGACTCGATGGACGTGAGTCTGAGTGAACTCCGGGATTTGGTGATAGACAGGGAGTCCTGGTGTGCTGTGATTCATGAGGTCACAAAGAGTCGGACACGACTGAGCAACTGAACTGAACTGAACTGAACTGTGCCATTCAGAAGAAAAAATTAGTTCCTATAAGTTTAATTTTCTTTCACCCAGTGAGAAAAGGCTTTCCAAATGGCACTAGTGGTAAAGAACCCTCTTACCAATTCAGGAATATAAGAGATATGGGTTTGATCCCTAGGTCAGAAAGATCCCCTGGAGAAGTGAAATAGCAACCCATTCCAGTATTCTTGCCTGGAGAATCCCATTGACAGAAGAGCCTGGCGGGCTACAGACTATGAGGTGCAAAGGGTTGGACATGATGAAAGCAACTGAGTACAGCACAGTGTTTAAGAAATTGGGTGATCTTAATTTTTAAATTATTTATTTGTTGCATTATTAATTTTATTACAGAATCAAGGATCTTAATAGCACTTGTTACTATTCTAGGATACAGTTTTGGAAATCTGTTTTATCTATAAATCCTCTTGTTTATAAGACAAACAAACTCAGTTCTTACTATTTGGTCTTGTGGATTCTAGAAAGTCTCCCCACAAACACTGAAATTGCAAATACTGAACTATTGCTTCTAGGGGATACACAAGCTTAGATTCCCCCAAGACTCTGCTCACATTTTCTTCCATCTGAGCATCATTTCCCTTACCATGGTAAAATATTCCTTTCTTAAGCTGAAATGGCGATGGCTCCCCACTCCAGTACTCTTGCCTGGAAAATCCCCATGGACAGAGGAGCCTGGTAGGCTGCAGTCCATGGGGTCGCTAAGAGTCGGGCCCGACTGAGCGACTTCACTTTCACTTTTCACTTTCATGCCTTGGAGAAAGAAATGGCAACCCACTCCAGTGTTCTTTCCTGGAGAATCCCAGGGTTGGGGAGCCTGGTGGGCTGCCATCTGTGGGGTCACACAGAGTCGGACATGACTGAAGCAACTTAGCAGCAGCAGCAGCAAGCTGAAATGGTATAAAGCAAAGAAGCAATTATCTAAGGACACATCTTGCTAATGTATGCACAGAATAAATGTAGATAAAGCAGAGATGTTCATAAACAGTTCAAAGCTATGGCAGAAGGAAGCTGAGATGCTGAGCGTAGTTCCTGGGAAGAAGCCTGGCCGGGCCATTTCTCATTGGTCTGCACTGGGTATGCTCTGCTTTTGTAACAGCTTGCTGCAAGCAATTATTGAAAATTATTTTTGATCTTTGCCTTTGCTTCATAAAAGTGAAAATCCTTTTTGGATTTATTTCAACTGGCCACAACAGGAACTAATGTAGACATTTTCTTAAAGTGAAGTGGCATGAAGCAAACTTTGAAAGCAGGGGAAACCTGCATATCAATTTGTTTGTCAATATCTTCCTGAAATTAACAAATCTCATTACAGTAGTGTGTGTATCTGTGCCTAGTCACTCAGTCATGTCCCACTCTTTGCGACCCCATGGACCATAGACCACCAGGCTCCTCTGTCCATGGGATTCTGCAGGCAAGAGTACTGGAGTGGGTTGCCATTCCCTTCTCCAGGGTATCTTCCCTACCCATCGTAGTAAAAATCCTACTGTTTCACAAAATCCTCTTCCTCTTTAATACGAAGAAGGGTTTTTGTTTTTGTTTTAATTCTTCTGCATCTTCCTGACCTGCAGAATCAGTCCCTCCTTCAAGTTCAGAGTTTTCACAACATAAACACCTCTTGAAATGTGCACACTTCCCAGTATTAGCCGAGATTGGTTTACCATGACCCTCAGTGATGTGATGTGATCAGGAATTTCTTTGGGTTTTTAGCCTCACAGCAGACTTGTCCACTACCCTTTTTTCTTGGTGGTCAGCTCACAAATCCAGAGATTCAGCTACTTTTCTTATTTCCTATAGCTTGGTCACACGCTCCGGGTGTTACTTTGCCTCGTTCCCTTGTGGCCTCACAAACAGATGGAGGATTTCCTTTTCCTTCTGCTGGATGCACCATGTTGGTTCATTAACATTGAGCTTGTGGCCAACAGAATGACAACCCATGCCTAGTTAGAAAAAGCAAGCTTCTCTACTGCATGTATTTTCTGCATTTAGGAATACTACGTAGCACTTCAACACTACTTTTCAGGGCCATTCTAAAAAGTCAAATTTGAATAAATAAAATAATAATATAGTACATGAAAAGCATAATAATGCAAAATACATGGCTTTAAATGGAATAGAAAAAGACAGCTGTTTTCTGAAACAGAGCTAAATGAGAAGGCAGAATATCACCTTGTTTTTCCTCAACTGGGAACCTTCCCATCAGGTGACTCCCCAGCACATCATTGACCAAGAACTCCCCAGCACAACTTTTCTGTACTGATTTGGGAGTTACAAATACATGTGAGTGAGTAGCCAAATCTGGAATAACAGAATCAGAGAGTTAATTGTATAATCATGACATCATGTGTGCAAGGTCTTTTTCAATTAAGATATTGGAATATGAAGATGCTACCTAAAAGAGGATGGATGAAGGAAATACTCACCTCACCTGGTGTCTTGATTTTCACAATGACTGCAAGATTAATATTAAACAAGACAATCCTGGAAAATTATATTTGTGTGTATTATAACTGAAATGGTTACATGATAAGGAAATGGCTTTACAAGTTATTGAACACTTTAGGGAGGATCTAATGACTGCAAAAAAAATAGAAAAAAGTTGACTGTTGATAGTCACCTTTATAAAGGGCTGTGTTCATCAAGAGTTACATCATATACCTATGGCTGATTCATGTTGAGGTTTGACAGAAAACAACAAAATTCTATAAAGCCACTATCCTTCAATTAAAAAATAAACTATTTTTTAAAAGAGTTACATCATTAAGACACATCAGGGAATATATAGTCTAACCTTCTGACGTTTCACTTATCTAAAACTGAAATCCAGCCACTGTTCAGTTCAGCTCAGTTGCTCAGTCATGTCCGACTCTTTGCAACCCCATAGACGGCAGCATGCCAAGCTACCTCCTGGAGTTTTTCAAACTTATGTCCATTGAGTTGGTGATGCCATCCAACCACCTCATCCTGTCATCCCCTTCTCCTCCCACCTTCAATGTCTCCCAGCATCAGGAGATGCTTTTCAAATGAGTCAGTTCTTCCCATCAGGTGGCCAAAGTATTGGAGTTTCAGCTTCAACATCTGTCCTTCCAATGAATATTCAGGACTGATTTCCTTTAGGATGGACTGGTTGGATCTCCTTGCAGTCCAAGGGACTTTCAAGAGTCTTCTCCAACACCACAGGTCATAAGCATCAATTCTTCAGCATTCAGCTTTCTTTACAGTCCAACTCTCACATCCATACATGAATACTGGAAAAACCATAGCCTTGACTAGACAGAGCTTTGTTGGCAAAGTAACGTTTCTGCTTTTTAATATTCTGTCTAGGTTGCTCATAACTATTTTTCCAAGAAGCAAGCGTCTTTTACTTTCATGGGTGCAGTCACCATCTGTAGTGATTTTGGAGCCCCAAAAATAAAGTCAGCCACTTGTTTCCACTGTTTTCCCATCTGTTTGCCACGAAGAGATGGGACCAGATGCCATCGTCTTAGCTTTCTGAATGTTGAGTTTTAAGCTAACTTTTTCACTCTCCTTTTTCACTTTCATCAAGAAGCTCTTTAGCTCTTCGTCACCTTCAGCCACTGTTAGTTAGGTCCTAAAATCTATACATCTCGAAAGTAATTGAAAATTTATTATTAATACATATGGGTCAAATACAACTGGTAGCTTTTTTCTTTTCTTTTTTTTTTTTTTTTTTTTTGGAGAAGGAAATGGCAACCCACTCCAGTGTTCTTGCCTGGAGAATCCCAGGGACGGGGGAGCCTGGTGGGGTGCCATCTATGGTGTCACACAGAGTTGGACACAACTGAAGCAACTTAGCAGCAGCAGCAGCTATTTCTTAAACACTCACTTATGGATCATAAGAGTGTAGATAGTATGAAGTGATTAACTCTGGAGCTGATACCCACAGACCATGAGATATTTCCCACACAGGATGTGAGCATAGGATTACCATTGGTCAGTCCCAAATATTGCTTCCAAACCACTCCTCAAATCTCCCTCGGTTCTGCTCCTGTTACCACTTCCTTGGTTTAGACCTTCTTTAGCTCTCTTCTGACCTAGTTCAGTCACTTATTTAAGTTGGCAAAACACCTTCATGACCCAGCAGGGCTGGAATAAAGAGTTGGCAGCTGAAGGGCTAACAATAGCCAGCTCTCCCTTGGATAGAAGCCAGTCTGCAAAGACAGTCCTATGTGTTCATTCTGTGCTCAAAGAAAGAAGTTTCTGAAAGTTAAGGGGTTTGGTACTCATCTTTATTAAACTAGCTATATTCTCCCCTGACAAAGAAAAGAAATTATTGGATAGGTAAGTTAACCTCATTAAGCCTGAATGTTTTCATCTGTAGGGTGAATAGGAAAATATGAACTCAGCTTGTTCTCTGCACCTCTCTGTGTTTCAACTTTATTGCACATAAAAAGGGGGGAAGTCATTTTAAAAATCAAGTTAATCAACTGAGATGTGGCAGGAGATCCATTTATAGGATTTACTTCTACTTTCAAGTCAGGATTTTGCGGCATTAATTTTAGCCATTTCGACATGTTTAGCGACTGTTTAGTCCTCAGTTCTAATTCGTGGCAACGCTCAAGACAGGAAAGTTTGTTAGACCTCTGAGCCTAAATGTGTGATGTTCCTAAATTATGCTCTGATTGGAAGAAGAAAAACAAATGCATTTCAGTTATTTGATCATGGACGTCTAGGATCAATTATAATTAGAACTAAAATATTTCATGTTTAACTTATATAGCAAGGATGTATTTATCTTTCTTATTTAATAGAGCTATAATTGTTAAAACTTTTTAGCAAATTCCTTTGGCTTGTATTCTTCTAAAAGTAAATCAATTTAAGCTTAATTGACATTAGACCAGTTTTACAATGACAAAAGCTTCCCTTGGGTTGGTTTTGAAAGGGAAGGCATCTTGTTATCAGTTATTTCCAATAAAAATGTCTGCTTTTCACCCCACTTAGCTCTCCCATGCTCTACTCTTCTCTTCAAAGCAGAACAATTCCTTAACAAAAGCAGGAACTATTTGGAAATCAGACAGACTGACCCAGTAGCTGAGAAATTGCAAAATACGTCCTCATTTCAGTCAGGTTTTGGACTTGACTTTTTCATCATCAGCAAGAAAAGAATGAGTACCCCTCAAGCCCTTCCATATCTGTCTTTCTGAGAAAAGATAAACTGTGCTCAGGACTCAAAGAGGAGGTAACAGTGATTGTAAACAAAAGACTAGAAGCTCTGGCAGGCTTGCCACACAGTCCTTCAATAAATTCCAAAGGATTACTTTAGGCTTGCTGTCATAGGCATGAAAGTGCATCAGGCAGAGGGGAATCATCCAATGCTAGCCTCTGCTAGGCATAATATGTTGACCTTAAACACAGACAATCTGCGAGACAGAAGAACAGCTCTTGGCAAATTACCTACAATAACTTATTTAGGGGTATGTCTAATTTTGGATGTGTTTTTCACTATATTTATTTGTTTGGCAAGTCTTTGAATTCCATCCATGCAGAAGTCAGCCAGTCGGCCAGCACGACGGACTTGATGGATTGTCTGTCTACTGTATTACACTCTGAACATCAGCATTCTTTGTGAGGTTAGGCAGAAGATAAAAAGATCTCAATTTAGGAGTCACTGTTTCATTGTTACATGAACAAGTGGTGCCAGCCTCCAAAGATATAAATAGTAAAGGAATTGAGGCCAGAGAGCCAGGGGTGAAGCCTTGTCTAAGCTGAAGCTATTTATGCATTGGGATAAAACAGTAGGAAACAGGTCAAGGTGAAGTCAGAGTGCCTGAAACAATTGTTTGTACCTTATCATAAAGAGGTTTTCCTTTTCCACCTATCAGTCAACCTCCACAAGAAAACCATTAGATACAAGAAAACCTCACCTCTGCCAACAGCTTCTGTTGACTAATTCTGAGGTTTCCCTAATAGTCCATAATTCTAGAATATCAAATATCAAACAGTGATGCTTGGCTAATGGTATTTTGGCAGGAGTGTACATTTGCTAGGATCTTTCAAGTAGTTCTACTTTTTTGTTCTGTACCTATTTTGCCTTTACAGAAGATTTTTTATGGAAAATGACATATTTTTATTAATGTTGCCATAATTTGTTTGCTACCTAGTGCAGTGATCAGATCTCAATTTGAAGAGGATTCAAACTATAAACAGAAAAATAATCTAGATTCTTACATAACATCACATGCAAGTGTGGTGTCTAGAGCCATTAAGGGCCTAAATGAAAGTGGTAAAGCAGTACAGTTTATAGATAAAAGGTTATAAAATGTCTTTATGGCGGGATCTTGAAAAGATATCCTTAAAAAACTATCAAAAACACAAATAAAAAGCAAAAAAAAATTGATCGTTTTTACTACATTGAGATAAAGATTTCTAATCAATGAATCATAGCATAGACAAAAATTAAAGGCAGGCGGCCAAAGGGTAGAAGGTAAGTGAAATTTGCAAAGTATTATAGGATAGATTTCTATAAATGAGCAAAGAAATAAATGAAGATACCCCCTGGGAAAGAAGAAAAGGCAAAACACATGAGCAGAGCAAGCTATATGTATTTAAATATAATTGCTTTACAATGTTGGGTTAGTTTCTGCTGTACAATGACATGAATCAGTAATATGCATATATCCCCTCCCTCCTGAGCCTCTCTCTCACTGCCCCCCCATCCCACCTACCTAGGTCATCTTTATAGAAGAAACTAGAAAAGCATATAAAGAGATATTTAAAACCATAAAATGATGATTAGTGTCATGGTAATGAGATAATGGAAATAGCAATGAGATTTTTACTTTGCACCTTTAAGACAAAGACTTAATAATGTCATATGCTGGTGAGAATTCAATGATATAGGAGCCCTGGTGAAGATGCAAATTAGAAAGATTATTGCTTTTGTAATCCTAACTTTGCTATTGGGCATGTGGCTCAAAGGTAGTCCCACAGATTCATTAAGGGTAAAGTCAACTATATCAACTATCAAAACCTTAAAAAATACAATGATACACAATTATACTCTTATACTCTAAAAATAGTTTAAAAAATAAAAATACTGTGATACACAAAGCAGTCTGTAACAAATAGTCATATCCATACTATTTAGAATTACCAATGGTAACATTTTCTCACATTGTCAATCAATTTTTTAAGAATTAAAATCCTATAGATAATACCAAATTTCTCTTTAATCATCTTTCCCACCTCCTGTTTTCCCTCTACCTGTATGTCTAAGACATCAGTACTACAATTTTGCCCTGCATTCTTATAGTTCATTTTGTGTGCTTAGACTTACATAGATATTAAACATATTCAATATACATTATTTTCAGCAGGTAAGAACTTTTTTCTAAAAATATGCATAAATGTCATTATCATATGGTAGCATTCTAAACTTTCCTACTTTCACTAAATTTTTAAATTTATTAATAATTTATATAGGTATTACATTGTATTAAACTGACAGTGTATAAAATGATATGCAGTAAAATATATATCTTCCTTCCATTTTTTTTTTTCTTCTTCCTATTTCTGAACCCCTGTCACTCAGTAATTCCTTGAATCCTGATTTAACTACCAATTCCCAGGTGGCACTAGTGATAAAGAACCCACCTGTCAATGCAGGAGATGCAAGAAATATGGGTCAATATCTGGGTCAGGAAGATGCCCTGAAGGAGGGCCTGGCAACCCACTCCCATATTCTTGCCTGGAGAATCCCATGGACAGAGAAGCATAGTGGGCTATAGTCCAAAGGTTTGCAAAAGTCAGACACAACTGAAACAACTTAAAGCACAATATAGCATGAGTTTTGGAGACACTCTCCATAGAAACAAATATGCACATATTATCTCCCTTTTTTGACAAAGGTATGTTAAAGTTTAAAATCAGTTCACTGACCAACAAATAATGTTATTCCTCATCCAAAGTGACTTGCTTTTTGCTTTACTTCTTTAATCCTCCCTTTGCAGAAGGCAGTATGTGGCCTTTCTTTCTTTCTTTCTTTCTTTTTTTTTTGGGGGGGGTGCTTCTGCTATCAAACCTTCCCCCCACCCACCACTAAACAGTGCATCATGTGAAGTCTTCCTTGACCAAGGATCGAACTTGTACCCCCTTCAGTAGAAGCATGGATTCTTAACCCCTGGACCTCCAAAGAAGTCTCAAAATCTTTTATTTCAGAAGTCAAATCTGGATAGCTGGCTATTCTCAACCTTTAAGCCACCCAAGGAGCTTCTCATATGCTTCTTATGGCTGTGAGTAGGAACCATGTTCAGGTAGATGATGAGATCAATGGAGTGTCAGAGGGTCCCGGGAAGCTGCTGGCTGGAGATTGCAGTGTCAGGTGGGAACCTACATTTTAGTTACCCTACACCTCCTCAGGGTTCATTATATTCTCCTACTATCTGAAGCCTATAATCAAGAAGAGAAGGGCCACCACTACATCCTGCACAGAAAATTGGGTTCCTAATTTTAGTGCAATCTTATCTAGTGAGAATGTTTCTTTTTTCCATTTGGGGAGAAAAACATTTTCTACTCTCTTTGAGAATCCTCATGGATTCCCTCAAATTTGAATCCCCAGCATCACCCAGAAGACAAATGAATGAAAATGATCAAAGCAGTGCAAATTCTACATCTTCATCAACTGTCCTGTCTCCACCTCCAGAAGCTGTCCAGTACCTTTAGATGGACCTTGTCTTTCCAGCAGGTGGGCTGGCTGAGCTAGCTCTCACTTGCAGGCTCCGGGGTGAAATTGGTGTCTGCCTTTGTAGCTTCTTTCCTGGGACAGAAATTTTCATTATCTGTGGTCCACCTCTGCCCACCTCTTGGATCTATCCAAACTGATCTGTATTTCTTTTTCCTCACACATCTGATTCCTTAGTGACAGGATAGCTTGTCCAAGTTCTCTCTCACTTCTGTTGCATCAATCTCTTGACTTTTAACCTGGCTTTTTAACTTTTTGGGCTTTTTAACTTTGGGGGTCTTTCTGTAGGACATATTTGATTGCCTGTTATAATTTCAGAATTTTCCTAAGTCCCAATTTTATTTGTCAGCATTTTTTAAATTAATTAACATTATAATTGGAGGTTTATTACTTTACAATATTGTGGTGGTTTTTGCCATACATTGACATGAATCAGCTACAGGTGTACGTGTGTCTCTCTGCCCCTCCCACCTCCCTCTCCATTCCATTCCTCTGGGTTGTCCCAGTGAACTGGCTTCGAGTGCCCTGTTTCATGCCTGGAACTTGGACTGGTCATCTATTTCACATGTGGTAATATACATGTTTCAATGCTATTTTTTAAATCATCCCACCCTCACCTTCTCTCACAGAGTCCAAATGTCTGTTCTTTACATCTGTGTCTCTTTTGCTGTCTTGCATATAGGGTCATAGTTACCATCTCTAAATTCCATATATATGTGTTACTATACTGTATTGGTGTTTTTCTTTCTGGCTTACTTCACTCTGTATAATAGGCTCCATTTTTATCCACCTCATTAGAACTGATTCAGATGTGTTCTTTTTAATATTTTGTTAATACTCCATTGTGTATATATACCACAGCTTTCTTATCCATCTGTCTGCTGATGGACATCTAGGATGCTTCCACGTCCTGGCTATTGTAAACAGTGCTGCGATGAACATTGGGGTACATGTGTCTCTTTCAATTCTGGTTTCCTCGGTGTGTATGCCCAGCAGTGGGATTGCTGGGTCATCAGGCAGTTCTATTTCCAATTTTTAAGGACTCTCCACACTGTTCTCCATAGTGGCTGTACTAGTTTGCGTTCCCACCAACAGTGTAGGAGGGTTCCCTTTTCTCCACACCCTCTCCAGCATTTATTGCTTGTAGACTTTTGGATCGCAGCCATTCCGACTGGCATGAAACGGTACCTCGTTGTGGTTTTGATTTGCATTTCTCTGATAATGAGTGATGTTGAGCATCTTTTCATGTGTTTGTTAGCCATCTGTATGTCTTCTTTGGAGAAATGTCTGTTTAATTCTTTGGCCCATTTTTGGGTTGGGTCATTTATTTTTCTGGTATTGAGCTGCATGGGCTGCTTGTATATTTTTGAGATTAATTCTTTGTCAGTTGCCTCATTTGCTATTATTTCCTTCCATTCTGAAGGCTCTCTTTTCACCTTGCTTATAGTTTCCTTCGTTGTGCAAAAGCTTTTAAGTTTAATTAGGCCCCATTTGTTTATTTTTGCTTTTATTTCATTACTCTGGGAGGTGGGTCATAGAGGATCTTGCTGTGATTTATGTCAGAGAGTGTTCTGCCTTTATTTATTTTATTTTTTGTTTGGCTGCTTTGAGTCTTAGTTGTGGGATCTAGCTCCCTGACCAGAGATTGAACCTGCACCCCTGCATTGGGAGCATGGAGTCTTACTTGCTGGACCACCAGGGAAGTCCTTACCAGCATTATTTAACCCAATTGTGTCTTCGATTAATGCTCAGTGCAGTTACTCCTCCCAACTTCTGCTTTTGCCAAAAGAGTAGTTCTAGCCTAGTTCGTTATTATCAGGTCCTTGTGTGCCTTTGCCTCCTACATCCTTCTTCCTGTGTCTACTGTGTCTCTTCATACTGGCACCTGGGTTAGCATGGACAATGCTGTTTCCCAGGGAGTCTCTGTTGGACTCACTGTTTCCCCCTGAGGTTTATTCACATCATGCTGTGTTTCAACTCTGTTTGCTTGTGATACCCATATCTGGGAAGACATATCTTGGAACAAGTAGCTAATACTCATTCTTTCTATTTTCCTCCAGAAGCAAATTCTATAATATCTTGATCATCTGAAAAGGAATGAAATACACTCAATTTTTTAAGACAGAGATGGAAATTAAGAAGCAAAAAAAAAAAAAAATTAAGTAAAATTACAGTTAGGTCCCTAGTTTTATGGGTTCAATCACTGCCCAATCTCACTCATCCCCCAAAAAAGATAGGCTGGTATCCAAATCCCCAATACCTCAGATTGTAACCTTATTTGGAAACAAGGTTTTTGCAGATGCAAATAGTTGAATTAAAATACAGTCACTCTGGAGAATGCACTCCTAATCCAGCATAACCCGTGTCCTTATAAGGATGACCCTGTGAGGACAGACAGAAAACATCGAGTGAGGATGAGGACACAGATCAGAGCAGACAAGACAACGGAGCCAAATACTGCTGATTTTCACCAGAAACTAGGAACAAAGTGTTGAAATTAAATAAAAAATAGAGACCAAGTTTGAAACTTCCCCAAACAGACAAAAACCCCTACGCCATGTAAGTGAAACTAAATCAACTGTTTTCATGAACATAAAGGAAACTTAAGTTATTATTTTGTAAATACCTCTGGCAATTATAAAGGAAACCTAAGTCATCTTCCTAAAACTAGTATGAGATAATCACTTTAACCAGTCTCCTGCCATTTAGAAACTCCCATTGTACTGTCCAGTTATTATAAAGCTCAATAACATCCTCATTTTCACTTTACAAGCCATCAAGTCACTTCATGCTCCCAAGCTTCATATTAGCCTTTGAATTTGGAAGCTCCCAGTTCATGAACACTTTTCATACACACAATAAACTCTTACCGTGTGTGTGCTCAGTTGTTCAGTCATGTCTGACTCCTTGTGACTCCGTGACTGTAGCTTGTCAGGCTCCTCTCTCCTGGAGTGGGTTGTCCTTTCCTTCCCCAAGGGATATATATTCCTGACCCAGAAATCAAAACCTCTTCTCCTGCAGCTCCTGCCTTGGTAGGTGGATTCTTTACCGCTGAACCAACTGGGAAGCCTGGATACCACGTATTATTAATTTGGTGATTTTAAATTTGCAGTCTCTGAATTTTTGACAGAAACATGGAATATATTGTCCCTCAGAACCCTCAGAAGGAACCAACCTCATCTAGGATACACTGTTATGGCAGCTGTAAGAAACTAATACACCAGTCGTGGCTGGAGTAAGAAACAAACAGGCAGAGATACTGCTCCTAGATTAATGGGTTATCCAATTATTTACATGGAGAATAAGACCTGTTAACAACATGAAGGTTAAGTCCTAATTCACATAGACACATGTATTTCTCCTGTGTTCCTGTTTCCAGTAGAATGCCATCATTTGGAAAGATAAAGTATTTTTTCTTTTCTACAAATCATTTTTTGGACATCATAAGATATAGGCCATCAGTGGATAAACTTTCCCAGTAATTCACTCAGTTTTATATAACAGTAAAATGTGCAGTACAAGGAACAATATATTTTACCATGGCTAGATGATCAACTTCCTGAATTCAACTTGTAGCAGAACTAGTTTGTCAGCAGATTATTAAACTGCTGTTAATAAAGCTTATACTTCAAATCTTGCACACTAATCTTCAACATTATGTGAACCAAGAGATTCCAGGTGTCCAAGCTGGGTTTAGAAAGGGCTGAGGAAGTAGAGATCAAATTGCCAACATTTGCTGCATCATAGAGAAAGCAAGGGGATTCCAGAAAACCATCTACCACTGTTTCACTGACTACACCAAAGTCTTTCACTGTGTGGATCATAGTAAACTGTGGAAAGCTCTTAAAGAGATGAGAATACCAGACCATCTTACCTGTCTTCTGAGAAACCTGTATGCGGATCAAGAAGCAACAGTTAGAGCCCTGTATGGAACAACTGGTTGCTTCAAGTTTGAGAAAAGAGTTCGACAGCACTGTCTGCTGTCACCCTGTTTGTTTAACCTATACACTGAGCACATCATGAGGAATGCCAGTCTGGATGAGTTACAAGCTGGGATCAAGATAAGTGGGAGAAACATCAATAACCTCAGATGTTTAACTTATATGCAGAGTACATCATGAGAAACGCTGGACTGGAAGAAACACAAGCTGGAATCAAGATTGCCGGGAGAAATACCAATAACCTCAGATATGCAGATGACACCACCCTAATAGCAGAAAGTGACGAGGAGCTAAAAAGCCTCTTGATGAAAGTGAAAGAGGAGAGTGAAAAAGTTGGCTTAAAGCTCAACATTCAGAAAACGAAGATCATGGCATCTGGTCTCATCACTTCATGGGAAATAGATGGGGAAACAGTAGAAACAGTGTCAGACTTTATTTTTGGGGGCTCCAAAATCACTGCAGATGGTGACTGCAGCCATGAAATTAAAAGACGCTTACTCCTTGGAAGAAAAGTTATGATCAACCTGATAATATATTCAAAAGCAGAGACATTACTTTGCCAACTAAGGTCCGTCTAGTCAAGGCTATGGTTTTTCCAGTAATCATGTATGGATGTGAGGGTTGGACTGTGAAGAAGGCTAAGCACCGAAAAATTGATGCTTTTGAAGTGTGGTGTTGGAGAAGACTCTTGAGAGTCCCTTGGACTGCAAGGAGATCCAACCAGGCCATTCTGAAGGAGATCAACCCTGGGATTTCTTTGGAAGGAATGATGCTAAAGCTGAAGCTCCAGTCCTTTGGCCACCTCATGCGAAGAGTTGACTCATTGGAAAAGACTCTGATGCTGGGACGGATTGGGGGCAGAGGAGAAGGGGACGACCCAGGATGAGATGGCTGGATGGCATCACTGACTGGATGGACGTGAGTCTGAGTGAACTCCGGGAGTTGGTGATGGACAGGGAGGCCTGGTGTGCTGTGATTCATGGGGTCGCAAAGAGTCGGACAAGACTGAGCGACTGAACTGAACTGAACTGAACTACTCTAATGGCAGAAATCAGAGAGGAACTAGAGAGCCTCTTGATGAGGGTGAGGGAAGAGAGTGAAAGAACTGACTTGAAACTAAGTATCTAAAAAAAAAAAAATAAGATCATGGGATCTAGCCCCATTCCCTCATGGCAAATAGAAGGGGAACATTAGAAGTCATGACAGATTTCCCTTTCTTGGGCTCTAAAATCACTGCAGATGGTGACTGCAGCCATGATATCAGAAGATTGCTTCTTGGCAGGAAAGCTATGACAAACCTAGACAGTGTGTTGAAAAGCAGAGACATTACTCTGCCAACAAAGGTCTGTATAGTCAAGCTATGGTCTTCCCAGTGGTCACATACAGGTGTGAAAGCTGGACTGTAAAGAAGGCAGAATGTCAAAGAATTGATGCCTTTGAACTGTGGTGCCAGATAAGACTCCTGAAAGTCCCTCGGACAGCAAGGAGATCAATCTAGTCAATCTTAAGTGAAATCAACCCTGAATATTCATTAGAAGGACTGATGCTGAAGCTAAAGCTCCAGTATTTTGGTCACCTGATGGCAACAACTGACTCATTGGACAAATCCCTGATGCTGGAAAGATTGAGGGCAGAAGAAGAAGTTAGAGGATGAGATGGCTAGATGGCATCACTGATGCATTGAACATGAACTTGGGCAAACCTCAGGAAACAGTGAAGGACAGGGAGGCCTGCTATGCTGCAGTCCGTGGCATCTCAAAGAGTTGGACTCAACTGGGTGATTAAACAACAACAGCAGTTGGTCAGTTGTAAAAACAAAATTCTGAATCAGTAGTTTGAGTGTTTAAGTCTCTTAAATATACTCAAGGAAATAGATTGATAGACAGGAATGATATATGCACACACATATATAGTAATTTAATTTTTTGTTTTGACTTATTTGTTTCAATATACATTTCTAGATATATAATATGTGATAGTATATAATTTGACTTTTGAAGAAATGTTATAATACTGATTCTCAAATTTATGTGAGTTGATCCTCACAACCTTCTTTTTAACTATGGATTAAAAAGAAATCTGTAACTTCTCTCCTTGCACATAGAATAATGTGGTGATTGCTTATTTCTCCTCTCCTGCTAGCTGTTCTGAGGTGAAGTCCTTAGTTGAAAGTAGTGCAATAGAGGACATTCCTTGAAAACTTACTATGTGCCAGTCACATGTGCTAAATCTTTAATCATTGTCACATGAAGCAGCAAACCCAGAATATTTGACTAGCACCAGTGTCAATTGTTCCAAGGGTTTACACACAGTTACCAGACCTCCATTTCCATTCAGTATTGGATTGGAGGCCACTTCAAACAATATGATTGATACCAGATTAATTTTCTTTAATATTCTAATGTGTTTTTAAGATAGTGGAGTATACCAGACATTTTGTTATTCCAAGGCAGTGTTTGTCTTTCTTTGCAGACATAGCCTGAATTTTGTACTCCAGCTGCAAAGCTTGGAATCCTCCTTCTGCCCACTAAACTTATTTTGCAATGAGCAATTGCCAATAGCTGGCACTCATGTAGTTTTGAACTGATATTAAAAAGCATTTGTCAACTTGGGTGAATATCATTAAATATAAGAAACATGTTTACTCCTTTCCCTTTTTTCAGAAGAACTTGAAGAATTCTTCATGTGATGACAACAAGAAATTAAATAAAGTCCAAATCACATTTTTGTATTCTTTTTTTTTTTTTAGTATTTGGAAATGCTCACTTATATTATTCTTCAGATTCATTTCCTTAACATGAAATTGAAACAAATGCTAAGGAACAAAATATCCCACAGTTCACTTCACAAATACTTGCCAATACACAGCAGCAAAAGAAAATTACCTATACTAATTTGGCATAATTACATTATATCTATTGGAACTAGATAGATATTGATGGCCAGATTTGGGCCTGCAGGGCTTACATTACATACAGTTATAAAATATGTTTCAGCAATATCTTTATGACTAGATCAACATTTCCCAAATTAATCACCTCCTGTTGCCTCTTTGTTTCATTTTTTTAGTGTCTTTCCATGTCACCAAAATGGCAACATAGGAGACTCCTAAACTCTCACCATAAACCCCACCCTTGGCATAGTGGTATACAATCAGGAGGGAACCTCCAACTCCCAGCTTCTCTCTAAGAAGTAAAAGGTTGGTCAAACATCTCACACCACAACTTTTAAGGCTGACACTTGAAGGACATGCCTCCAATTCACGTAGTTCAGAAAGCATACAGGACTTGTGTTCATGACTCCCAAGGGGCTATAGAAATTAAGGAAGCAGTTGTTAGTGGGCAGTGAATACTCACTATGGCTATCCCCCAAAGGAGGTCTAATGCAGAGGTAGCAGGCAGAAACATCTATCTCCCAGTCTTTAACTGATAAAGGTTTAACTCAATTCTTTATAAAGTGATGCCTGAAACTCCAGATTCTAATTAGCATGCATCTCAGGGCTGACTGTGATTTGCCTGGAACCCAAAAGAATCAGTGGGCATTTTTCCCACTTCTGTCTGTGGCTTACTATAATAAAACCAAGACATTGTCATATCCCTGAGAGGAGTTTGTCCATACATCTGGCACACAAACCTCTATGGAGACCACCCAAGGGACTGGCTCCCAAATCACCTCATTCTGGAAGCTAGTGGAGCTCAACATTCATGAGTCCCCCAGGGACTATACCAAACAGTTTCTTTTTAGTCATGTGGATACTTCCTCTGACTCAGCACAGAGTGAGTAAGTAAAACTGCCCAGCTTCAGTTTCCCCCTGATAGAAGCAAATCTAATATCCTGATATCCCAGCTACTGCTAAAAGATACACATAGAATAAAAGTGAAACTATGGGAAGAGATAATCTATGCACATAGGAATTAAAAGAAAGTATGGGCATATATACTTCTATCAGACAAAATAAAACATTAAGCCAAAGACTATAGCAAGAGGGAAAAAAATAAAAAGGTCATTATATGTTGATAACAGAGTCACTTAATCAAGTAAAAAAAAAAAAGTGAAGTCTCTCAGTTGTGTCCGACTCTTTGCAACCCCATGTACTGTAGCCTACAAGGTTCCTCCATCCATGGAATTTTCCTTAATCAAAAGGATACAATAATTATTTAATTCACCTAACACTGAAGCACCTGAATATAGAAAGCAAATCTTAATAGATCTGAAGAAAGAAATAGATAACAATCAACGTAATAAAGGTCTTTAATATTCTACTTGCAATGACCATTCACACAGAATATCAATAAACATTAAACTCAAAGTATATTATAGACAAAATATAGAACATTCCAACCAGCAGGAGCAGGATAAGCATTTTTCTTCAGCACATGTGAAATATTCTCCAGGATAGATCACATGTTAGGCTACAAAATAAGTCTTGAAGATTTAAGAAGACTGAAATCATATCAAGCATTTTTTTTCAACCAAAATTATATGAAACTAGAAATCAGTTCCAACTGATTTTAAAGAAAACTGGAAAGCTCCAAAGTATGTGGAAACTAAAAACACACACCTGAGCAATCAGTAGTTTAAAGAAGAAATTGAAAGAAAAAAAAAAAAATCTTGAGACAATTGAAAAAGGAATCACAAGAAACCAAAGCTAATGGGATGCAGCAAAAGTTGTTCTAAGAGGAAAATTTATAGCAGAGAAAAAAAGAGAGAATTCAACCTAATTTAACACTTCAAGGAACAAGAAGATGAAGAACAAAGTACATTCAAAGTTAATAGAAGGAAGAAAATAACAAAGACCAAAACAGAGATAAAGAAATAAACTAGGGATTATAAACAAAATAGGAAAGATCAGTGAAACTAAGAAGTTTTTTTTAAAGATAAACAAACTTGAGAAAGCTTTATTAGATTAATTAAGGAAAAAAAACAAAGTAAATTCAAATAATATCAGAAAGAGGTGATACTAAAACTGATAACACAGAAATACAGATCATAGGAAATTACCATGAATAATTACATGCCACCAAATTTGATAACATAAAAAAGATAGATAAATCTAGAAAAATACAATTTACCAAGACTGAATCATGAAGAAATAAAAAAATCTGTGCAGATCAAATCTGTACCAATAATCAGAAACCTCCTAACAAAGAAAAGCCCAGGAACAGATGGTCTCATTGATAAATTCAACCAAATATTTAAAGAAAAACTAATAACATCCTTCTCAAGCTTGTCAAAAAAAATGAATAGAAGATAACATTTCCAAGTTGATTTTACAAAGCCAAACAAGGACACTACAGAAAAAGAAAATTACAGGTCAGCTGTCTCTGATAAGCATAGATACAACAATCCTCAACAAAATATTAGCAAGCCTAATTAAGAATACATTAAAAGAATCATATACTATGATCAAATAGGATTTATTCCAAGAATACATATCATTTCAATGTATGCAAATCAATTAATATGATACAGCACATTAACAAAATGAAGGATAAAATCACATGATCACCTCCATAGATGTGGAAAAAATTCAACATCTCTTTATGATAACGACTTAATGAAAAGAATAAAGAAGAAATGTAACAATATAATAAAGGCCATATATAACAAACTCATAGTTAATAATATACTCAGTGGTGAAAAATTAAAAACTTTTCCTCTAAGATCACACAACCATGTCTCTACTTGACCAATGAAGAAAATGAGAAATGTTGAATTTTTTTGTAATAGTCACAGAGCTAATAAGTGGTACAATTGGAACATGGATTCATTTTTGATTCTATATACCATACTCTTTACCCCATCTTTTACTACTACTATCTTCTCTGTTACTCACATCTACAGTAACCATAAAATCTAGCATAGTAATTCCCCTACAATTCATGAAAAATATTTGGAAATGAAAGAGATATTATAATTAGCCCTTTCTTCTAGCAGGTAAAATGTTCTTCTATGCTTTACTAAGGAGAAGACAAAGGCTTACTGAAATTGTGTTTGTCTGAAATGAGTATGTCATGGAATGTGAAGTGTATTAATTTTCTGTCTTTTGGCCATGCTGGATACTGTCATTGTTTGAGTCAGAATCACTTCCTGTTTCAGGCTCGTTAGCCATAGAGAAATTACTTGTCCATCTTCAAAAAAATAAAAATTTCACCAAAGAAGACTTTATTTCAAAGGTAAACATTATACATGGCATTTCAAATTCTTTTCATTGGCAGACAATATATAGGAAAGTATTAGGCCAAGACACAAACTGAAGTGTCAAGCTCTTGTTATCAAGACAGCAAAAACATTATGGAAACAAACTCTTGGTTTTAAAATTTTTATGGAATGAGTTCTCACGATTACAAATCAAAACTTTTAAGACAAGAAGACTAACTGCCCCCCCCCCCCAATCCAAACAAAATTGCTTTGTTACAAAATATTTCCTTTTTTATTTTCTTCTGTGCTTTGTGAAGCCTCCTGAAATGATAGTCATCCTAAAAATGCATTACAAATATTCATCAAAAAGTAGGAAGTCAAATTGGCATTTATTTTAAATATTGCATGACAGTTAACATTCTGGTTTTTTCTTCCATCTGATTTTTTGGTCCTTGGGCTATGAAAAACTTTCGGCATGACTAAAGAAATTTGGAACATAAATCTGTAAAGGAAAAAAGAAAGAAAGAAAGAAAAAGACTCACTAGATTTAAGGAACTGAGTCATTTAAAATAGCTAAAAACACCACCTGCATTTCAGCTGCAAATGTGAATCAGGTCACAGGGAAGGGGTAGGACTTTTGGTTTTATGTTCAGCTAAAAATAATAAAAAAAGAAGAAGCAAGAGTAAACAATTTATGTATTTATTCTTCTCTATCTCTATAATTCTGTGTTTCAAATTTTTAAGTGATTTGAAATATCAGGCTGGCCAAAAAGTTCATTTGGGTATTTCTGTACCATTTTATGGAAAAACTCAAATGAAATTTTTGGCCAACCCTATACAATTCAGATTGTAATGAGAGTTTTCATTTTTCCTCTTTTAAGTGGTGTCATTGAAATGGAGTGGAGTGAAGGTCCTGTAGTAATGAAGAGAAAACCTAGAAGTCATGATGCTAGGTAGTGTGAGATGTTCACTTTTTGAAATCCCTGAAGATTTTGGCAGAAGTCAGGATGAAAAGCAAGTTTGTAAGAGACCAGTGGCCAAACACCCATGAATCTGAGAAGTGACCAGAAGATTTGGAGAAGGAAATGGCAACCCACTCTAGTGTTCTTGCCTGGAGAATCCCAGAGACGGGGGAGCCTGGTGGGCTGCCGTCTATGGGGTCGCACAGAGTTGGACATGACTGAAGTGACTTAGCAGCAACCTAGAAACGTATTAGAAACCCTTCCTGGAAAAGGTATGGAATTAGTGTATATCATGCTTGCTAAGTGCTTCCTAGGCTTTGTTAGGACCAGAAGGTTAGCTGATGACGGTAATGAGGAAGGTCAAAGATCAGACATAGTCAAAGATCTCAATGGGAAGGAGTGATATCATTGGTCAAAGATATCAGTGGGAAGAAGCAGTAAGGAGCCAAGAGAATGTTGACCATCTCACCTGACCCCTCAGTTTGTCAAGTATATAAGAATGATCAACTGCCCAGAGCAGCTTTTTTCCAGGGTTCTTGGAGAACTCTCAGGTTTCATTTAGCAAAAGGAAACATAAGAGCATTCTCAGAAAAGCTAAGGATTTTGGAGATATCCACACTCAATATAAAGGCATAGGAGACAGCATAAAGGTTGGGGAAGAAAGTTAAAGTTGAAGAATTCTACATCAAGTATAGGTGAGGTAATAAGTGTACAGGTAGAGGGAGAATGTCCCTTAAGCTTGGTGCACAGGGAGGACATTAATTAGAAAAGGCCTCATGCCAAAGAGTTGACTCATTGGAAAAGTCTCTGATGCTGGGAGGGATTCGGGGCAGGAGGAGAAGGGGACGACAGAGGATGAGATGGCTGGATGGCATCACCGACTCGATGGACATGAGTTTGAGTGAACTCTGGGAGTTGGTGATGGACAGGGAGGCCTTGCGTGCTGCGATTCATGGGGTCGCAAAGAGTCGGATACAACCAAGTGACAACTGAACTGAACTGAATGATTGTCTTTCAGTATCTCAAGTCATTGTGTACAAGACAGTTTCTGGTCTCAAAGCACAACATTGAGGGCTACTGTGAGGTTTGAAAAAAGTCAACAGGGTCAGGGATGGCTTGTGTTGCTCAGAGAGGGAAGACTCTGACGAGAGAGAGGATTTCTTTAAGAGAAGCTATCTTGAAGTGCATATAGCAGGAGAATGGACAATGGGAGTACTTCAGAGTCCTGGAAGAGCAACTTCAAAGCCCCACTGAGTGAAACTGTGTGGTGATTCATTCCTGCACCAGGCCAGCACTGTGACAGGTTTACAGAGGAACAAGGGGACCTCTGGATACAAGGCATTTCTTTCAGAAATAGAGACTCAACCACACTTTGTAGAAGAGGTACCATTTCAAAATGAAGGATGAGAAAAAGTAGAAGCTAAATAATGCTTTAGGAAATCCTCAAATAAAGAAAACCAAAGCTGAGACTTTCCTGGAATAGCTCATTTTCAAATGTGCATGTGTGCATACTGAGTTGTTCAGTCTTGTCTGACTCTTTATGGCCCCATGGACTGTATTCTGCCAGGCTCCTCTGTCCAGGGAATGCTCCAGGCAAGGTTACTGGAGTCGGTTGCCATTTCCTTCTTCAGGGGATCTTCTCAACCCAGGAACTGAACCTAGGTCTCCCACAAAGCAGGCAGATTCTTTACTGTCTGAGCCACATGGCCTAAGTTTCAGTTTAGGAACGTGAAAAGTTCAGAAGATGGGTGATGGTGAGTGTTGTACAACAATGTGAATGCTCTTAGTCTCACTGAACTGTAGAGTTAAAAGTAGTTAAAATAATATATTTCAAAATATGACTTTTACCATAATAAAAAATGTTAGAGAAAGATAAAATCCAAAGTAACAAACCAAGGTTTAAAAATATGTAAATATTTATATATTAAAGCAGATACATATTTGTAACAAATTCTCCTATGAAGGGTTCATTTATATGAGTAAGAAAATTCACTATTAAGTGGCTATAAAACCAATCAATAGGTAAAAATTAAAGAAAACTGATTTCAGATCAATATGCAGACACAACCTCTAAATAGAGGATATTTTAAACAATGGAGTAAGTTGACTTGTAAGAAAATAGGCTTCCTATCATTGAAATCTTTGCACCAAAGACTGAATGTTCAAGGATGTTGGAAAGGGACTTCTCATATAGGTGGGAGGTTGGTGGTGCGAGGTTAAAGCGTCTGCCTGCAATGTGGGAGACCTGGGTTCGATCCCTGTGTCGGGAATATCCCCTGGAGAAAGAAATGGCAACCCATTCCAGTATTCTTGCCTGGAGAATCCCATGGATGGAGGAGCTTGGTGGGCTACAGTCCATGGGTTGCAAAGAGTTGGACACGACTGAGCGACTTCACTTCACTTTAAGTCAAGTTAGAAATGAGGAAGGAAGAAGGAAAAGAAACTCAAGTTATGTGGTTGCCTACCACATGCCACTCACTTTACAGTTCCTGTAAGATGTTATTTTCCCAATATTAACTAAGTCTCAGAAAATAGAAGTAAATTGACTGTTGCAGGGACTGCCAGTCATCTACAAATTCCTTTCTCTCCTTTCTTGTTACAGATGTTACGGAACATCTTTTTTTTTTTTAGATAATTACATGGCAGCCTATTTGGTTAACTTGCCAAATTATAATTTGTTATGATTTAGACTTTTCATAGATCTTGATGTGAGGAATGTAAGTATGATAAATTAAACAGAGAATAACTCCTGAGCTTCTGAACTATATTCTAGCTCTAGATATTTCATGCATGCATTTGTTTAACATATATTTTTGTGTATATACAATATACACACTTCTATTTCCTCACTTCTAATTTATTCCACATCAGATTTGTCCTTTAAAGAGATCATTCTTTCAGAGTTCATGAGTGTTTCTAAGTTGAAAAACCTAACAATCTGTGTTATATCTCATCTTTGTTGATCTCACCAGAGTTTTTGGCACATTGACCGTTTCTGTATCTGGAAATCTCAGCTAACCCTGGAAATGCTGTTTTGAGAGCCACTGAAATTATTATTATACTTTCATCTTTCAGTAACTACATAGTCATCCATAGCAAATGACCTTAATGAAAATGCATGTATATACTGGATTTTGTTGTGTCAATTTAGCTGAGATTGGGAACCATGTACATCAGAATCTGGATTTGAGCTGAATAAAAGAGGAGCTTGTCTCAATAATTTCAAAAGGTTGTAATTGTAGGACACAAGGTGACAGAAAGTTGCAGAATGTTGATTGGGTTCTGGTTCCAGCTCATCATTTTACTGTTGTGTGAAGGTCAGGAAGCAACAGTTAGAACTGGACATGGAACAACACACTGGTTTCAAATAGGAAAACGAGTACATCAAGGGTATATATTGTTGCCCTGCTTATTTAGCTTATATGCAGAGTACATCATGTGAAACACTGGGCTGGAGGAAGCACAAGCTGGAATCAAGATTGCTGGGAGAAATATCAATAACCCCAGATATGCAGATGACACCACCCTTATGGCAGAAAGTGAAGAGCTAAAAGGCCTCTTGATGAAAGTGAAAGAGGACAGTGAAAAAGTTGGCTTAAAGCTCAACATTCAGAAAACTAAGATCATGGTATCCGGTCCCATCACTTCAGGGCAAATAGATGGGGAAACAGTGGGAACAGTGTCAGACTTTATTTTTCTGGGCTCCAAAATCACTGCAGATGGTGACTGCAGCCATGAAATTAAAAGACACTTGTTCCTTGGAAGGAAAGTTATGACCAACCTAGACAGCATATTCAAAAGCAGAGACATTACTTTGCCGACTAAGGTCCATCTAGTCAAGGCTATGGTTTTTCCAGTAATCATGTATGGATGTGAGAGTTGAAGTATAAAGAAAGCTGAGTGTCAAAGAATTGATGCTTTTGAACTGTGGTATTGGAGAAGACTCTTGAGAATCCCTTGGACTGCAAGGAGACCCAACCAGTCCATCCTAAAGGAGATCAGTCCCAGGTGTCCATTGGAAGGACTGATGCTAAAGCTGAAATTCCAATCCTTTGGCCACCTGATGGGAAGAGCTGACTCATTTGAAAAGACTCTGATGCTGGGAAAGATTGAGGGCAGGAAGAGAAGGGGATGACAGAGGATGAGATGGGTTGGATGGCATCACCGATTCAATGGACATGAGTTTGTGTGGATTCTGGGAGTTGATGATAGACAGGGAAGCCTGGCGTGCTTCATGCGGTCCATGGGGTCACAAAGAGTCAGACATGACTGAGCGACTGAACTGAACTGAACTGATCACCAACAGCAGCCCCAAGCCAACTACCAAGCTATACCAAGGTGGGAGCTTCCACAGACCCTTCTGAAACACCTCCCTTTATATAAAGTCACAGTTCAGTAACCAGACATGTGCATCTTCTGAATCTTTTCTGCAATTTCTGATCAGCCCACCCAAAACAGATTCTCTTGATTAGTGACTTTCACTAAATTTCATTTCTCTTTCAGACCTTCAGATGCCTACATCCTTCTACATATTGTAAGCTTTCATTTCCATAATAAAAATGTTCTACCCATAAAACCACTACAGTGGTTTAGTCACTAAGTTTTATCTGACTCTTTGTGACCCTATGGACTGTAGCCTACCAGACACCTCTGTCCATGGGATTTCCCAGGCAGGAATACTGGAGTGGGTTGCCATTTCCTTCTCCAATAAACTCTGTAATGCTCCTGTTAATAGGCTAAAATTTAAAGGACACATGTGTTATATTAAAAATGAACTTCTTATTCTTAAAAAATTAACCATATATCATATTTTATGAGTAAAACCTGGGTATTCCTCTCAATTGGCTTCCCAGGTGGCTCAGTGGTAAAGAATCTGCCTGCCAAGCAGGATATGTGGACTAGATCCCTGGCCTGGGAAGATCACTTGGAGAAGGGAACGGCAATCCACTCCAGTATTCTTGCCTGGGAAATCCCACAGACAGAGGAGCCTGGTGGGCTACAGTCCATGGGGTCACAAAAGAATTGGACATGACTTAGCAATTAAGCAATAATATTGCTCTCCATAATTCTCAGAATGAAAAACAAGGGGCTCACCCAAGGATGTTTAGGAACCTTTGAAACTTCTAGAAATAAGGTACTTTATTAGACTACGCCAGGATTGTATACAGAATGAGCACACATAGACTCAAGATGTCTCTATTTAAGTCACATATTGCTATGGACTGACATGTGCCTCTCTGCCAAATTCATATGCTGTAGCCTTAACTCCCAATGTGACTATATTTGAAGATAGTGACTTTAGGAGGTAATCAAAGTTAAGTGAGGCCATAAGAGGAGACACCTATTCTGACAAAACTGCAGCCTTATAAGGAAAACATATAAAGAAGATGAACACAAGAGATCTCTTCCTCTCTCTGGCTTATGGAGACATAGTGCAAAAGTGCTAGCCAGAAAGTCTCACCACAACAGTACTTGCACCCAAATCTTGGACTTCCAGGCTTCAGAACTGTAAGAAAATTGATTTCTGTTGTTTAAGCCACCCAGTCTATTGCTTTTAGTGTGACAACCTGAGCTAAGACACCTTCTATATGACCTCAGGCTGTTTGTCTGTAGAACCGATTGCAGAAGTCTTGCCTTACACAGCATTCTTGTGTAGTATTGTGTGGGATAGGACATTATGAGGGGCACTAAATATTCAATCTGTACACAGAGTTTCATCCAACTCTGTAACAAGCCTCACACGTGACCCACTGGCATGCCCTGCTATGGGTGTGATGCCTCTGTGTCCTGCTCTCTGTGGTGTGGACTGTCTCACTTTCTACTGATCTCATCTGTGTGGGCACTTACTGATATCTCACTTGCAGGAGCAACTCCTTTCCTATTTCTCTCTGATCACATGGGTTTTATCTTTTATCTTTTTTAACAGTTTCAGTAGAAATGAGAAGGAAAAAAGGTAAAGTGTAGTAAGACCTGGCTGTATCAGCAGTTCTCATTTGATAGACAAAAGTCACTTTAAGTTATTCTTTGGCCAAATAATAATTGGTATATTTTATCAAAATAAAGTACAGTAATTCCCCTACATATGAGCTTTCAAGTTGCAAACTTTTCAAAGATGGGAATGTGTGTTTGCATGCCCAGTCACATGAGTTAGTTCACGTGTGGCATGCATTGTCACGTGTGTGCCTCCTCTCAGCTGTGCTTTTGTGTACTCTGCTATATAGTATTGTATAGAGTACAGTAGTACAGCATCTTTATTTCAAGCCCAGGATGTCTGGTAAGCAAGTGTAGAAGCAGCAGATGATTGCATTAGTTTAGTACATAGGCTAACTTTGTTGGGCTTACCAATGCATTCTCAGAACAGCACTCATTTATATGTAGGCAAATTATTGTGTTGTAAAAATGTACTGCTTCAGATGTTTCATGATTTTGATTGGTTTTATAGTATTAATTATTTGGGGAAAAAATTTTGCAACTTTGGAGCCATACTTATCCATATATGATTTCTTTAGCATCTTAGTGACATGTAGCAATTAACTTGATTATCAAGATGGCCAAGGTAGTGTCGAGGATATGACCAACACTCTGGAAAAATCTGACTCATTGTGTACTGGGCTTTTCACTCTGGGGTTTAACAGACAGGAAAGAAGCATACACAGTCTGGTGCTCGCAGTCAAGGAGCTGGTGTTCAGTGTTCTGGGCAGATTTCAAAGTCTTCTGGGTTTTATCCAGGCAGCATAAACTCATACCTAGGTCATGGAATCAGAACACCAGAATTCTGTTTCGATGTCCAACGTTTTAGTACAATCAAATGGAATGCAACACTGAAATATGAAATGCAATGTTTCAGCTAAATCCATGTTCAAGTTGGCAACTTATGTTCTGCCTGTGCAGAACTGAGGAATTTGCTATTGTCTAGACCACACTTTAGACAGTGAGCCACAAATCCCTATGTCGAGGCTATTCTGTTGTTATATAACTTGAAGAGATTTTTTTTCTCCCAAAGTCATTGAAGAAAAATGCAAGAATAATAAAACTCTAAAGAAGTGGGAACGCATGTCAAATAAATTCAAATGACATTATCTACGAAAGAGAAGTCTGTATGCTATTCATTCATTTCTTAAAACTATATTAAGACTATTATAACTACATTAAGTTCTAATAAAATCAAATGAGAGATTGGAAGAGAAGATCTCAAAACTCTTTTCCTATTTAAATTTTTATAGTTTTATGAATCTGCAATAGATTTGAAATAGAAAAAGATAAGGCAGAAAGAAAACAAATACATAATACTGACTGCATTTATTTGATTTTTTTAAAGCACAAAAAAAGAGGGTAATTTATCTTCATTGGACTTTCTTTTTACATTTTTTCAATATTGGAACAGTTAGTACAGAGCCTCCTTCCAAGCAGTTATTTCTGAATGGCTTTTTTAAAAAGTGAGGAATAAATGACTGTCTAATAAGAAACAATTTCCTAATATACACTGTGCGTTAGGAAAATTGGTTTTGAAACCTTAAATAAACTGCTAAATATAACTATTATTCAGAAATTGGCAAATATGAACTATGAGCACCCATTCACAAAAAAAGTAATTTTATTCCTTTCTCTTTAAAGAAAAAGAGTTATAATTGAAGACTCTGGTCAGTTTTGAAGTTATGAAAGAAAAAATTCTCCCTTGTTAAATTTACTAATAATATTAGATTCTATGATTTTATTATTATAACAAATATGATATTAAGTGTCCTAAGATTTAAGGACATGTAATACTGATCAATATTTGGAAATATTGGAAAATATTTTGGAAAAATAAGTACTGGGTTTATATCTGGACTCTGACTTTTACAAACTATACGATCTTGGACAAATCACTAATTTTTCTGCAGATAGTTTTTCTCATGTTATAAAATTGCTAAGATATTCACCTTATTCAGTGATAGGTACTTTGTTATCTATACAGACACATAAAAATATTTAGCCAAAGAGGCAGGGGCACCTGACTGTCTATCAAAAGTGCATCTCCACTTCTGTGTATACCACTGTAGCTGCTTAATGGAGCTAGGAGCTCCATTATCAACACTACCTTGCAGCTAGTTATGGCTTTGTGACCAGTTCACATTTGCTAAATGAAAATTAAGCATACCATTTTCTGACCAAGGTCACAACCTTGTGCATTCTCCATGCTCTCTTTCTCCTACCACAAACTAGATAAAATGATTGTGGTCCCAGGAACTTATAGAAGATGGAAGAAACTTGGGTCTTTGGATTGCAATACAGAAAAGAACTGTCCACTAGCTGGGAATATAAACCTGGGATTGTTGCTATGGAAGAAAATATAATCGTCCCTTTTGTTGAGCCATTATACATTTTACATGTCTTTGATCACAGCTTAGCATACCCTAATTAGTACAGAAATTAGAACCTTGAAATGAAATACTAATATAGGGGGAAAAAAAGTTAATAGATGACATGAGCTAAGGAGCTTCGTTGTGGGAAATATAGCTGATATAGGCTAGAAAGTTGATGAACTATGCTATGCAGTGTCAAAATAGTGAACTAACACAATATTGTAAATCAACTATACTCCAACTGCTGTCTGAGATAATTTAAAAATCAGAACAGTTTGTAGAACTACAATTCTAAGAAAATCATTAGAAGAAGCCCAAATAATAGTGTGTGTTGGCCTTACACGCTACTTGTAGCAAAGTATTTCAAGAACAACATTAGCTTATATATGAGTGACCAAAAAGTTGCTTGGCTGGAGAAGTCAACAGTTCTTGGAGCCCAAAAGCATTTGCTCCCCAGATACTATTAAGACTTTTCAGAAAAAAGAACCAGCCGTGTGGCAAAGGTTCAACTAAAGGCATTGCTTTCCTATTGCAGCTAGTTGTAGATGGTTTTAAGATAGCACCTGTTAAGTTCAGAGAAACAAGCATGAGGGAAAGAAAGTGAAATTATATGGCAGACTTAAGAACTATGTCTGGGAAAGAATTTTCAATGTGATTATATTGCCCGGTGGTGCAGTGGTGAAGAATCTGCCTGTAATGCAGAAGACATGGGTTTAATCTCTGGCTCGAGAAGATCCTCTGGAATAGGAAATAGCAACCCACTCCAGTATTTCTTGTCTAGAAAATTCCATGGACAGAGAAGCCTTGTGGGCTACAGTCCATGGTGTCACAAAGAGTTGAACATGACTAAGCAACTGAGCACACACACACACATAGGCACAATGAATTAACTAGAAGCAAATATTTCTGAAATCTATTAAGGTTCTGAAAGAACTGTATTGGCAAAGAAAGCATTGGCTTGGACTCTAAAAGTCAGTGACTAATGAGCAAACTTAACCCTTGACTCATAGCACAATTGAACAAGGAGTCAGCTATGAAAGCTGGTCAGCCCTCATGGGGGCGGAATCCCCAATATTCACTTCTGATGATGCCATGGAGGAAATAGATGAGGAAAGAAACTCTAGAAGTAAAACCAGGGGGTCCTGGAGAACAGTGGACAAAAGAGTTCCTTTCAAGGAGAAACAGAGACCTCGTCTATCATCTTTCACAAGGAAGATTTTAATGCCTACTCAACAAACTATAACCAATGACTAGAAATTACTATGAGATGTTTGACATAATAGCCTACCCTTCTCCCACCATTGTATATTTGGTGTGGGGACAAGCAGAGGCACTTCACTGTGTCTTTAGTTGGTAGGTCAAAGATGAGTTTAAAAAATGCTACATCTGGAGCATGGAAAGGACTGTATATTACACAGAGATGGGATTTTTGAGCTGGATACAGTAACTTAATCAGAAGTTGGGTGTATTCTTTGGTTGGGAAGAAAGGTACCCATCTCCCACCCAAAGAATTAAGGATAAATCTGATAAATGGGCTGTTGTTTACTTGCTAAGTTGTGTCCAACTCTTTTGAAACCCCATGGACTGTAGCTTCCAGGCTCCTCTGTCTGTAGAATTTCCCAGGCGAGAATACTGGAGTGGGTAGCCATTTCCTTCTCCAGGGGATTTTCCCAGCCCAGGGACTGAACTCGATTCTCCTGCATGGCAGGCAGATTCTTTACCATCTGAGCCACCAGAGAAGCCCTGTTTCCTACAAGTATGACTCTACGTGTAGCTGGGAAGCAGCTACCTAGCGAAGAAGCAAATTTACTTGCCCTGCTTACAGCTACATGTGGATATGTGATTAGTTTTCACTAAAGTAATATGAACAAAAATGATAAGAATCTCTTCCAGGTAAAGGATTTAATACATTTATTTTCCTCCTGAACATTCCAGTTCCTCTGTATCAGAGGATGACAATGTAATATAAGGTAGAACCACAATCCAGAAGGAACCTGGTACCCTGAATCCCTCTGTGGAAAAGAGTCACCTTGAGTTACTCTATGAGCTAGAAATAAAACTGTATTGTATTTAAACCACTTGTGCCATTTTGTATGCATTTGTGACTACAGTTTAGTGCCATCTTTCAAATTATAGTTGCATCATTTAGCTAGGCTAAGCTGTTTCAGTTGTGTCTGACTCTTTGCAACCCTATGGACCAGTGCCCACCAGATTCCTCTTTCCATGGGATTCTCTAAGCAAGAATACTGAAGTGGGTTCCTGTGCCCTCCTTCAGGAGTCACCCAGGGATAGAACCAGCATCTCTTACATTTTCTGCATTGGCAGGTAGGTTCTTTACCACTAGCACCACCTGGGAAACCCTATATCATTTGGGGGTGTTATTTATTTAGGGAAAAGCAGAATGTTTTAAAAAGTATTTGTAAATATTATTTTAAGAAGGAAAGCATATGTAATGAACTATGGTATATGATGCATATTTGGGAGATTGTTCTTTTCAAGGTGAAGATGAAAATTCATATGTATGACTGGAATAGTTTCCATGTATTATAAATGAAGAGACTTAGATTCTGTGATATCTTAGATACAATAATACTTTTGATTGTTATATAGCTATTTTCTGAATATTAAAATACAAATCAGATGATTACAGGTATCAAAAGTAATTATTATATACAAAGTGAAACTTTATCTGCTGTGATAAAGACTAAATGTTTGTATTTCCCCATAATTAACATATTAAATACTAATGCCTAATGTGATAATATTAGCAGGTGGAGCCTTTGGGAGGTGGTTATGTTATAAGGGTGGAACCCTTATGAACAGGATTAGTGCCTGTATGAAAGAGACCCCAGAGAGCTCCTTTGCCCTCAGCCATGTGAGGACATAGAATGAATTTGACAGTCTATGAATCAAGAAGTACATACTCACCAGACACTAAATCTTCCATCCTCTATATCTTGGACTTTCCAGCTTCAGATCTATGAGAAATACTTGCTTGCTGTGTAAACCACCCAGTTTATTGAATTTTTGTTATAGCAGCCTGAATAGACTAAAACATTTTATTATGGTTACATTTAACTCTTCCCCTAAGGGAAGAGTTTTTCAGGCACTCTGGTTTCTTTCCTTTTGTTTTTTATTTGCTTTGTTTCTTTGTTTTTAATTTTATGACCATGCTACCCAGCTTGTGGGATTTTAATATTCTGACCGGGGATCAAACCTAGGTCATGTGTAGTGAGAGCATGGAGTCCTAGCCACTGGATTGCCAGGAAATTCTTGGCACTCTGGTTTCTTGAGGACTTTCCAGATATAAGTAAAACTGTAGTATTCTGATAACTGTATCTCATCTACAATCAAATTTCATCTCCATTTTGTATTTCATTCTTTGAAAACTCTGATTGGATACAAAATCGGCATGTCCTGAAATATACTTGCAGAGAGTGTTTGCAAAATTCATGGCTCTTCAAAGCAGGTTAACATGAAAACAGATGATTTATTGCATAAGCTAAAGTTCAGGATGTGATGCTATATTCAATGTGTTGCTCTTTACAGTAACATCAAATAAATGGTTATAATAAATGCTTCTTATATGAATTGGGGAAATATATGACATCTTTTAGAGATTTTCTCAGTCAAAAATATGACTGTATTTTCAGATATATCAATTTTTTATTCTAAATGACACATATCTAAGAACAATTTGTTTGCCCTCTCCTGCAGAACAATCTCTAAAATTTACTCTCAGGAAGAATTCCTCCAAGGTTAACAAAATATTTTATCTGAAGATTTTTTTTTAATATATTCAGTATGCTCTTTTATAGGGGAATGGAGTTACTGTCTTTTATCAGTCTGCAATGGAAAGATATAAAAGAAGAAAAGATACTAAAACAGAAAAAAAAGTGTAATAAATAAATGATTTTTTACTTAAGATGTAGCAATTACTGTTACATCAAAAGCAGTTGTAAATTGGCATTAAAATGTCATATCAAGCAGTAATAAAATATATAAATAAATTACCCTTGAGAGTTAAGGACACTTTTGAAAAATGGGAAAATATTTTTCTTTCAAAAACAGAATTACCTTTACTCCCCACTTAAAGCAGAAATAAAGCTTTGGAAGATTATACTGCTAATCTAACAATAACAACATGACTTAATTTTCAGGATACATTGTGTCCTGGGCATTGACCTAAACGTTAAACAATGACAAATGGTATAATTACATCACTTTTTCCAAAAGAAAACATTTTGAAATCTTATATAATTATTAGACAATATAAGGTGTGGTTATGTAGAAAGAAAGCAAAAATCGGTCTCCTTTAACAAATAAAAATTCTCCCATGGGAAAACTATGTGTGTACACACACACTTAGGTAGACACAATTTGTTTAAAAAACCAGTCCCCTACTATTTTATAGAAATGAAGGAGGGGAGTGGCTAAGATGGTGGAGGAATAGGTCAGGAAGACCATTCTCCCTCACAAATTCATCAAAAGAACATTTAGACGCTGAGTAAATTCCACAAAACAACTTCTGAATGCCGGCAAAGGACATCAGGCACCCAGAAAAGCAGCCCATTGTCTTTGAAAGGAGGTAGGAAAAAATATAAAAGACAAAAAAAGAAACAAAAGAGGTAGGGATGGAGCTCTGTCCCAGGAAGGCAGTCTTAAAAACAGAGGTTTCCAAACACCAGGAAACACTCTCACTGCCGAGTCTGTGGAGAGCCTTGGAAGTACAGAGGGCAACATAACAGGGAGGAAAAATAAATAAATAATTAAACCCACAGATTATGAGCCCAACGGTAACTCCCCCAGCGGAGAAGCAGCGCAGATGCCTGCATAAGCCACTAGCAAGCGGGGGCTGGGCAGGGAGGCGCGGGCTGCATTTCTTAGAGTAAGGATCGGGCCGAATGCCCCGAGTGTAATCAGAGCGAACTAACTTGGGCTAGCAAACTAGATTGTGGGATAGCTACCATGCGAAAAGCCCTAACCTAAGACACCGCCAGGACCTCACACAGAACAAAGGACTGAACAGAACTAGCCAGCTGCAGACCATCCCCCTCTGATGACAGGCAGCCAGAGCCGGAAGGGGGCAATCACAAAGAGACATTATCTACCAAACTGCAAGCAGGCTTCTTTGCTAACTAAGACTTCTTGGGGTTCTGGACAGTCAACATCCACCTAAGAAGGTGCACCGGTTGTACACCCAGAAAACCAAGTGGTAGGGATAGGAGAGGCAATAAGTCGCAGCGACTGCGCTCACCAAACACCTCATCACCTGAGCTGCTCAGACCTGGGAAGGGCACAAAACTCAGGCCCAATGGAGTCTGTGCCTCTGAGGACTACCTGAGTGCCTGGACCTGAGCAGCTTAGACCTAGGAGGTGCATATAGCCCAGGGCCGGCCTCGGACAATTCCCAGCAGAGCAACCTAGAGCCTGAGCTATGTGGGCAGGGAGGGCACAGGCACCATCAAAGGGGGCAGGCCCAGTGTGGCTGAGGCACTGCAAGCACAAGCCAGTGTTATTTGTTTGCAGCGTCCCTCCCTCCCCACAGCACGACTGAACAAGTGAGCCTGAAAAAAGTGTCCACCATGGCCCCCCTTGTGTCAGGGTGGAAATCAGACATTGAAGAGACCAGCAAACAGAAAAACCTAAAACAGAGGGAACTGCCTTGGAAGTGACAGGTGCAATAGATTAAAACCCTGTAGTTAGTACTGACTACATAGGAAGGGGCCTATGCTGCTGCTGCTGCTGCTAAGGTGCTTCAGTCATGTCCAACTCTGTATGACCCCATAGTCGGCAGCCCACCAGGCTCTGCCATCCCTGGGATTCTCCAGGCAAGAACACTGGAGTGGGTTGCCACTTCCTTCTCCAATGCATGAAAGTGAAAAATGAAAGGGATGTTGCTCAGTCGTGTCCGACTCTTCATGACCTCATGGACTGCAGCCTACCAGGTACCGTCGTCCATGTGATTTTCCAGGCAAGAGTACTGGAGTGGGGTGCCATTGCCTTCTCTGGGAAGGGGCCTATAGACCTTGAGAAATATAAGCCAGACCAAGGAACTATCCGAAAATGAACTGACCCCACACTGCTCACAATACCAGAGAAAGTCCTAGACATATCTTTACTATTTTTATGATCATTCTTTTTTTTCTCTTATTTAAATTTTAAGTCCTCTATTACTCCTTTAATTTTCATTTTTATAACCTACTATTACTTTTCCAAAAAAAGACTTTATTTTTTAAAGCAAACTTTATATATATATTTTTCATAATTTTTGTGACTTTGTTTTTTCTTCTTCTTATTTTCTTTACTATTGTATATTTGAAAATCCAACCTCTACTCTAGATTTTTAATTGCTTTTTGGTATTTGTTATCAATTTTGAACCTTTAAAAACCCAATCTTCAGTACCCATTTTTACTTGGGAGTGAGATTACTGGCTTGACTGCTCTCTCCTCCTTTGGACTCTCCTTTTTCTCCACCAGGTCGCCTCTGTCTCCTCCCTTCCCCTTCTCTTCTCTACCCAACTCTGTGAATCTCTGTGTGTTCCAGACAGTGGAGAACACTTAGGGAACTGATTACTGGCTGGATCTGTCTCTCTCTTTTTCATTTCCCCCTTTTACCCTCCTGGCCACCTCTGTCTCCTTCCTCCCTCTTCTCTTCTCTGTATAACTCTGTGAACATCTCTGAGCAGTCCAGACTGTGGAGAGAACATAAGGAAGTGATTACTGGCTAGCTTGCTATCTCCTCTTTTGATTCCACCTCATCTCATTTGGGTCATCTCTAACTCCCTTCTCCCTCTTCTCTTCTCCAAGTAACTCTGTGAACCTCTCTGGGTATCCCTCATTGTGGAGAAACTTTTCATCTTTAACCTAGATGTTTTATCAATGGTGCTGTATAGAAGGAAAAGTCTTGAGACTACTGTAAAAATAAGACTGAAAACCAGGAGCAGGAGGCTTAAGTCCAAATCCTGAGAACATCAGAGAACTCCTGACTCCAGGGAACATTAATTGATAGGAGCTTATCAAATGCCTCCATACCTACACTGAAACCAAGCACCACCCAAGGGCCAACGAGTTCCAGAGCAAGACATACCATGCAAATTCTCCAGCAACACAGGAACACAGCCCTGAGCTTCAATATACAGGCTGCCCAAAGTTACTCCAAAACCACTGACATCTCATAACTCATTACTGGACACTCCATTGTGCTCCAGAGAGAAGAAATCCAGCTTCACCCACCAGAACACCGACACAAACTTCCTTAACCAAGAAACCTTGACAACTCACTGGTACAACCCCACCCACAGTGAGGAAGCTCCACAATAAAGAGAAATCCACGAACTGCCAGAATACAGAAAGGACACCCCAAACTCAGCAATATAAACAAGATGAAGAGACAGAGGAATACTCAGCAGGTAGAGGAACAGGAGAAATGCCCACCAAACCAAATAAAAGAGGAAGAGATAGGGAATCTAACTGATAAAGAATTCCAAATAATGATAGTGAAAATGATCCAAAAATCTTGAAATCAAAATGGAATCACAGATAAATAGCCTGGAGACAAGGATTAAGAAGATGCAAGAAAGGTTTAACAAGGACCTAGAAGAAATAAAAAAGAGTCAATATATAATGAATAATGCAATAAATGAGATCAAAAACACTCAAGAGGAAACAAATAGTAGAATAACGGAGGCAGAAGATAGGATTAGTGAAGTGGAAGATAGAATGGTAGAAATAAATGAATCAGAGAGGAAGAAAGAAAAATAAATTAAAAGAAATGAGGACAATAACAGAGACCTCCAGGACAATATGAAACTCTCCAACATTCAAATCATAGGAGTCCCAGAAGAAGAAGACAAAAAGAAAGACCATGAGAAAATACTTGAGGAGATAATAGTTGGAAACTTCCCTAAAATGGGGAAGGAAATGATGATCCAAGTCCAAGGAACCCAGAGAGTCCCAAACAGGATAACACCAAGACAAAACAACCCAAGACACATCTTAATCAAATTAACAAAGATCAAACACAAAGAACAAACATTAAAAGCAGCAAGGGAAAAATAACAAATAACACACAAGGGGATTCCCATAAGGATAACAGCTGATCTTTCAGTAGAAACTCTTCAGGCCAGGAGGGAATGGAAGGACATACTTAAAGTGATGAAAGAAAATAACCTACAGCCCAGAATACTGTACCCAGCAAGGATCTCATTCAAATATGAAGAAGAAATCAAAAGCTTTACAGACAAGCAAAAGCTGAGAGAATTCAGCACCATCAAACCAGCTCTCCAACAAATGCTAAAGGATCTTCTTTAGACAGGAAACACAAAAAGGGTGTATAAACCATAACCCAAAACAATAAAGTAAATGGCAACAGGATCATACTTATCAATAATTGCCATAAACGTAAGTGGATTGGATGCCCCAACCAAAAGACAAAGACTGGCTGAATGGATACAAAAACAAGACCCCTATATATGTTGTCTACAAGAGACCCACCTCAAAACAAGGAACACATACAGACTGAAAGTGAAGGGCTGGAAAAAGATATTCCATGCAAATAAAGACCAAAAGAAAGCCGGAGTAGCAATACTCATATCCGATAAAATAGACTTTAAAACAAAGGCTGTGAGAGAGACTAAGAAGGACACTACATAATGATCAAAGGATCAATCCAAGAAGAAGATATAACAATTATAAACATATACGCACTCAACATAGGAGCACAGCAATATGTAAGACAAATGCTAACAAGTATGAGAGGGGAAATTAATGATAACACAATAATAGTGGGAGACTTTAATAACCCACTCACATCTATGGATAGGTCAACTAAACAGAAACTTAACAAAGAAACACAAACTTTAAATGATACAATAAACCAGTTAGACCTAATTGATATCTGTAGCTCATCTCACCCTCAAAACAATGAATTTCACTTTTTTCTCAACCGCACACGGAACCTACTCCAGGATAGATCACATCCTGTGACATAAATCTAGCCTTGGTAAATTCAAATAAATTAAAATCATTCCAAGCATCTTTTCTGACCATAATGCATTAAGATTAGATCTCAATTACAGGAGAAAAACTATTAAAAATTCCAACATATGAAGGTTGAACAACATACTGCTGAATAACCAACAAATCACAGAAGAAATCAAAAAAGAAATCAAAATATGCATAGAAATGAATGAAAATGAAAACACAACAACCCAAAATCTGTGGGACACTGTAAAAGCAGTGCTAAGAGGAAAGTTCATAGCACTATAGGCATACCTCAAGAAACAAGAAAAAAGTCAATTAAATAACCTAACTCTACACTTAAAGCAACTAGAAAAGGAAGAAATGAAGAACCCCAGGGTTAGTAGAAGGAAAGAAATCTTAAAAATTAGGGCAGAAATAAGTGCAAAAGAAACAAAAGAGACCATAGCAAAAATCAACAAAGCCAAAAGCTGGTTCTTTGAAAGGATAAATAAAATTGACAAACCATTAGCCAGACTCATCAAGAAACAAAAGAAGAAAAATCAAATCAATAAAATTAGAAATGAAAATGGGGAGATCACAACAGACAACACAGAAATACAAAGGATCATAAGAGACTACTATCAGAAATTATGTGCCAATAAAATGGACAACATGGAAGAAATGGACAAATTCTTAGAAAAGTACAACTTTCCAAAACTGAACCAGGAAGAAATAGAAAATCTTAACAGACCCATCACAAACACGGAAATTGAAACTGTAATCAGAAATCTTCCAGCAAACAAAAACCCAGGTCCAGACGGCTTCACAGCTGAATTCTACAAAAAATTTCGAGAAGAGCTAACATGTATCCTACTCAAACTCTTCCAGAAAATTGCAGAGGAAGGTAAACTTCCAAACTCATTCTATGAGGCCACCATCACCCTAATACCAAAACCTGACAGAGATGCCACAAAAAAGAAAACTACAGGCCAATATCACTGATGAACATAGATGCCAAATCCTTCACAAAATTCTAGCAATCAGAATCCAGCAACACATTAAAAAGATCATACACCATGACCAAGTGGGCTTTATCCCAGGGATCCAAGGATTCTTCAATATCTGCAAATCAATCAATGTAATACACCACATTAACAAATTGAAAAATAAAAGCCATATGATTATCTCAATAGATGCAGAGAAAGCCTTTGACAAAATTCAACATCCATTTATGATAAAAACTCTCCAGAAAGCAGGAATAGAAGGAACATACCTCAACAGAGTAAAAGCCATATATGACAAACCCACAGCAAACATTATTCTCAGTGGTGAAAAATTGAAAGCATTTCCCCTAAAGTCAGGAACAAGACAAGGGTGCCCACTTTCACCACTACTATTCAACATAGTTTTGGAAGTTTTGGCCACAGCAATCAGAGCAGAAAAAGAAATAAATGGAATCCAAACTGGAAAAGAAGAAGTAAAACTCTGTTTGCAAATAACATGATCCTCTACATAGAAAACCCTAAAGACTCCACCATAAATTGCTAGAGCTAATCAATGAAAATAGTAAAGTTGCAGGACATAAAATCAAAACACAAGAATCCCTTCCATTCCTATGCACTAATAATGAGAAAATGGAAAGAGAAATTAAGGAAACAATCACATTCACCATTGCAACAAAAAGAACAAAATACTTAGGAATATATCTACCTAAAGAAACTAAAGACCTATACATAGAAAACTATAAAACACTGGTGAAAGAAATCAAAGAGGACACTAATAGATGGAGAAATATACCATGTCCATGGATCGGAAGAATCAATATACTGAAAATGAGTATAGAACCCAAAGCAATCTATAGATTCAATGCAATCCCTATCAAGCTACCAACGGTATTTTTCACAGAGCTAGAACAAATAATTTCACAATTTGTATGGAAATACAGAAAACTTGGAATAGCCAAAGCAATCTTGAGAAAGAAGAATGGAACTGGAGGAATCAACCTGCCTGACTTCAGGCTCTACTACAAAGCCACAGTCATCAAGACAGTATGGTACTGGCACAAAGACAGAAATATAGATCAATGGAACAAAATAGAAAGCCCAGAGATAAACCCACGCACTTATGGACACCTTATCTTTGACAAAGGAGGCAAGAATATACAATGGATTAAAGACAATCTCTTTAACAAGTGGTGCTGGGAAAACTGGTCAACCACTTGTAAAAGAATGAAACTAGTAAAAGAATGAAAGTAAAACATTTTCTCGGAGAAGGCAATGGCAACCCACTCCAGTAGTCTTGCCTGGAAAATCCCATGGATGGAGGAGCCTGGTAGGCTGCAATCCATGGGGTCGCTAAGAGTCAGGCATGACTGAGCGACTTCACTTTCACTTTTCACTTTCATGCATTGGAGAAGGAAATGGCAACCCACTCCAGTGTTCTTGCCTGGAGAATCCCAGGGATGGCAGAGCCTGGTGGGCTGCCATCTATGGAGTCGCACAGAGTCGGACACTACTGAAGCGACTTATCAGCAGCAGAAGAAGAACACTTTCTAATACCATACACAAAAATAAACTCAAAATGGATTAAAGATCTAAACGTAAGACCAGAAATTATTAAACTCTTAGAGGAGAACATAGGCAAAACACTCTCTGACATAAATCACAGCAGGATCCTCTATGACCCATCTCCCAGAATATTGGAAATAAAAGCAAAAATGAACAATAGGGACCTAATTAAAATTAAAAGCTTCTGCACAACAAAAGAAACTATAAGCAAGGTGAAAAGACAGCCTTCACAATGGGAGAAAAGTATAGCAAATGAAGCAACTGACAAACAACTAACCTCAAAAATATACAAAGCAACTCCTGCAGCTCAATTCCAGAAAAATAAATGACCCAATCAAAAAAATGGGTCAAAGAACTAAACAGATATTTCTCCAAAGAAGACATACAGATGGCTAACAAACACATGAAAAGATGCTCAACATCACTCATTATCAGATAAATGCAAATCAAGACCACAATGAGGTACCATTTCACACCAGTCAGAATGGCTGCAATCCAAAAGTGTACAAGCAATAAATGCTGGAGAGGGTGTGGAGAAAAGGGAACCCTCTTACACTGTTGGTGGGAAAGCAAACTAGTACAGCCACTATGGAGAACCGTGTGGAGAGTCCTTTAAAAAATGGAAATAGAACTGCCTTATGACCCAGCAATCCCACTGCTGGGCATACACACCGAGGAAACCAGAATTGAAAGAGACACATATACCCCAATGTTCATCACAGCACTGTTTATAATAGCCAGGACATGGAAGCAACCTAGATGTCCATCAGCAGATGAATGGATAAGAAAGCTGTGGTACATATACACAATGGAGTATTACTCAGCCATTAAAAAGAATACATTTGAATCAGTTCTAATGAGGTGGATGAAACTGGAGCCGATTATACAGAGTGAAGTAAGCCAGAAAGAAAAACATAGATATAGTATACTAACACATATATATGGAATTTAGAAAGATGGTAATGATAATCCTGTATGCAAGACAGCAAAAGAGACACAGATGTATAGAAGAGTCTTTTGGCCTCTCTGGGAGAGGGAGAGTGTGGGATGCTTGGGGAGAATGGCATTGAAACATGTACAATATCATATAAAAAATGAATCGCTAGTCCAGGTTTGATGCAGGATACAGGATGCTTGGGGCTGGTGCACTGGGATGACCCAGAGGGATGGTATGGGGAGGGAGATGGGAGGGGGGGTTCAGGATTGGGAACACGTGTACACCCATGGCAGATTCATGTTGATGTATGGCAAAACCAATACAATATTGTAAAGTAATTAGCCTCCAATTAAAGTAAATAAATTTAAAAATAAATAAATGAAATCAACTTAAAAAAAAATAAAAAGCCAAGTGAGGCCAAGTTATACTGTCAAAATATAGCCTCTCAGACCATATCAGACTCTAATTAGTTTCCTTTGGTTTAGCGTCACTGCATCCGCTCAAAAATGCTAATTGTAAAACCAGGGTATAGATATCTTGTTGACTCTTTGTTTTTTTGCTTGCTTTTATGCTGCTGACCCAGAAATCCTTTATCTATGTTATTAAAAAGCATTATTCTGTTAAAAAAAAAAAAGAAGAAGAAGAAAGAAAGAAAGAAATGAAGAAAGATGAAAAAGGCAGACAGACATGTTTAGGGTGAAATATTTGAACATCAGCTGTATGTTATTTAAAAAATGATTATAGGATAATCTAAGCTGCAAAAAACTTATTGCCTTATTTGACCTTTGAAAAACTTAACCAGACACCAGATTAGCAATAGGACAAAGATATAAACAAGGTTATGGTTAATATAACTTGTTCCTTGAAAATCAAGTAAGAGAAGCCACAGAACATGTGTAGGAGGGAGATGCATTTAGTACTCCTAAATATGGATTTGGAGGGAGACTGACTTTCTGGCATACTAATTGAGTGTTTTACTGTGTGTAACTTTTACTGCTTTGGGAATGGGGTTGGCAGATGACTTTCAAAAGGAAAGAACAGAACAAAAGCTGAAAGATGCCATTATTGTTTAAAGAAGAGTTTCCTATCATTGTTATGATTCTGTGTATGACATAATTCTCATTTCTTAAAATGTCCAGTACTGATGAGTCTACTTGTTATATCTGCACCTTCCCAGCCCAGATCTCTAGACATTCCAATGTCTTAAAATGTTTCAGTGCAGATAATGCAAAACTCATAGAAGAAATTTATAAGCTTTAGCTTAGATGGATTACTAAAGAATCACGACAAACTTGAAATTTGTTCCATTACTATTCTGTTGTAGTTCAGTCACTCAGTCATGTCCAACTCTTTGTGACCCCATTGATTTCAGCACACCAGGCTTCCCTGTCGTTCACCATCTCCCAGAGCTGGCTCAAACTCATGTCCATTGAGTCAGTGATGCCATCCAATCATCTCATCCTCTGTCATCCCTTCTCCTCCTGCCTTCAATCTTTCCCAGCGTCAGGGTCTTTTCCAGTGAGTTGGCTCATTGCATCAGGTGGCCAAAGTATTGAAACTTCAGCTTCAGCATCAATCCTTCCAATGAATATTCAGGAATGATTCCCTTTAGGACTGACTGGTTTGATCTCCTTGCAGTCCAAGGGACTCTCTCAAGAGTTTTGTCCAGCATGACTACTGGAAAAAACATATCTTTGATTATATGGACCTTTGTGGGTAAAGTAATGTCTCTGCTTTTGAATATATTCTCTGGGTTTGTCATAGCTTTTCTTCCAAGGAGAAAATATTTTTTTAATTTCATGGCTACAGTCACCATCTACAGTGATCTTGGAGCCCAAGAAAATAAAGTCTGTCACTGTTTCTATTTTTTTCCCATCTATTTGCCATGATGTGATAGTGTCAGACTTTATTTTGGGGGGCTCCAAAATCACTGCAGATGGTGACTGCAGCCATGAAAGTAAAAGACACTTACTCCTTGGAAGAAAAGTTATGACCAACCTAGATAGCATATTCAAAAGCAGACATTACTTTGCCGACTAAGGTCCGTCTAGTCAAGGCTATGGTTTTTCCTGTGGTCATGTATGGATGTGAGAGTTGGACTGTGAAGAAGGCTGAGTGCCGAGGAATTGATGCTTTTGAACTGTGGTGTTGGAGAAGACTCTTGAGAGTCCCCTGGACTGCAAGGAGATCCAACCAGTCCATTCTAAAGGAGATCAACCCTGGGATTTCTTTGGAAGGAATGATGCTAAAGCTGAAACTCCAGTACTTTGGCCACCTCATGTGAAGAGTTGACTTATTGGAAAAGACTCTGATGCTGGGAGGGATTGGGGGCAGGAGGAGAAGGGGACGACCGAGGATGAGATGGCTGGATGGCATCACTGACTCAGTGGACGTGAGTCTGAGTGAACTCCGGGATTTGGTGATGGACAGGGAGGCCTGGCATGCTGCAGTTCATGGGGTCACAAAGAGTCGGACAGGACTGAGTGACTGAACTAAACTGAACTGAACTGATAGGACCAGATGCCATGATCTTTGTATTTTGGATGTTGAATTTTAAGCCAGCTTTTTCACTCTCCTCTTTCACTTTAAACAAGAAGGTCTTTAGTTCCTCTTCGCTTCCGGCCATAAGGGTGGTGTCATCTGCATATCTGAGGTTTTTATTTTTCTCCCAGAAATCTTGATTCCAGCTTGTGCTTTATCCAGCCTGGCATTTCATATGATGTACTCTGCATATAAGTTTAAAAAGCAGGGTGACAATATACAGCCTTGTCGTACTCCTTTCCCAATTTTAAACCAGTTCATTGTTCTATGTCCAGTTCTAACTGTTGCTTCTTGACCTTCATGCAGGTTTCTCAGGAGGCAGGTAGGGTGGTTTGGTATTCTCATTTCTTGAAGAATTTTCCACAGTTTGTTGTGATCCACACAGTCAAAGGCTTTATCATAGTCAATGAAGCAGAAGTAGATGTTTTTCTTTAATTCTCTTGCTTTATCTATGATCCAGTGGATGTTGGCAATTTGAACTCTGGTTCTTCTACCTTTTTAAAATCTATCTTGAATATCTGAAAGTTCTCAGTTCATGTACTGTTGAAGCCTCACTTGGAGAATTTTGAGCATTACTTTGCTAGTGTGTGAGATGAGTGCAAATGTGCAGTTGTTTAGACATTCTTTGTCGTTGCCTTTTTTTGGGATTGGAATGAAGACTGACCTTTTCCAGTCCTGTGGCCACTGCTGAGTTTTCCAAATTTGCTGGCATATTGAGTGTAACACTTTCACAGCATCATCTTTTAGGATTTGAAATAGTTCAGCTGGAATTCCATCATGTCCATCAGCTTTGTTGGTAGTGATGCTTCCTAAGGCTCACTTGACTTCGTACACCCAAATGTCTGGCTCTAGGTGAATGATCACACATAGTGGTTATCTACATCATGAAAATCTTTTTTGTATAGTTCTTCTGTGTGTTCTTGCTACCTCTTCTTAATATCCTCTGCCTCTGTTAGGTCCATACAATTTCTGTTCTTTATTGTGCCCATCTTTGCATGAAATGTTCCCCTGTTATCTTTACTTTTCTTGAAGTGATCTCTAGTGTTTCCCATTCTGTTATTTTCCTTTATTTTTTTTTTTCATTGATCGCTTAGGAAGGCTTTCTAATCTCTCCTTGTTATTTTTTCGAACAATCACCTATAGCAGCTGTCTATTCACACCAGGGACCAGTTTCATGGAAGACAATTTTTCAAAAGATGTGGTTGAGGGAGATGGTTTCAGGATAATTCAAGCACATTACATTTATTATGCCACTGAAAGGAGCTGGAGCTAAGATAGTAATGCTAAAGATAGGAGCAGCTGTAAATACAGATAAAGGCCACCTCCTGCTGTGCTACCCGGTTCCATGACCTGGGGGTTGGGGACACCTTGATCTGCTCACCAAAATAAAAGTGAATCTCAGGGAGAATATTTAAACTATGTAGTGTTCCTAACTTACCCTGTAAGTCCCCTATATACAAGCAAGTTCTGTTCAAACAGTACAATCATAAGTCTAATTTGTTCATAAGCCCCACAGTTAACTCTTTTGTGGTTGCCCTAGGTATTCCAGTACATATCTATATAACTTTCCACTTCTATTAATGTTGACTATTTACTACTTCAAGTGAAGTATCGAACCTTATTTCCTTTTACATCACTTTTTTCTGTTTATAATCTAATTGTCTATAATATCCCCAAGCACTTAGAACAACTGAATCGATCTGTATTATAATTATTGCCTCAATCATTAATCATGACTCAGAAAACTCAGGAGAAGTAAAGTGCATTTTACTTACCCATATTTTTGTTTGTTGCGTGCACTCCCTTCCTGATATCCCACGTTTCCTTCTTTTGCTATTTTCTTTTTGTTTAGAGTGCTACGGACTGAAATGTAACTTTTCCAATTTCATACATTGAATGAATAAACATATGCATGTGGTTAAGTCTGGAGATTGGGCCTCTACGTAGGAAATCAAGATTAATTGAGACCATAAGAGTAGGGCTCTGATATGATAGGATTAGTGGGCTTAGAAGAAGAGACAGAGAATTTAAAAATCACTTGTCAATTGGCTTTTGGTCTCTCTCTCTCTCTCTTTCCACTGAAAAGAGGTCATGTGAGCAGTCACATGGCAGCCACCTTCTACAAAGCAGGAAGAGAAACATCACCAGAAACTGACAATGCTGGCTATCTGATCTCACACTTTAAGCCTCAGAACTATGAGAAAATAAATGTTGTTTAAGTCACTTAGGTTGTGGTATTTTGTTATGATATGAGTGTGTGCTAAGTCGTTTCAGTCTTGTCCAACCCTGTGACCCTATGGATTGTAGCGCACCAGGCTCCTCTGTCCATGGGACTGTCCAGGCAAGAATATTGGAGTGGGTTGCCATGCCCTCCTCCAAACTAATATACAGAGCTTTATCTACTCATTCTTTTAGTGTAGATCTGAAGCTGATAAAGTGTCTAAGTTTCCTTCCTTGGAAAATTTCATAATTTTTTATGGGAATGTTCACTGCATGTAGAATTCTGGGTGAACAATTCTCTTATTTCAGCATATATATATATATATATATACACACACACACATATAATGCCATGCTACTGATTTTTTTTAAGAAACCTAAAGCTGTTTAATTTTTTTTTTTTTTTTTTTTACCATAGATAAGATTTCAATTCTCACGGAAAGAGAGAGACTTATATTTACCTTTAATTTTCAGAAATTAAACTATGAAATGTCTTGGTGTGAATGTTTCTGGGTTTATACTGTTTGGATTTTCTTGCTTCTTGAATCTGTACATTTGTGTTTTTTGTCAAATTTGGTAAATTTTTAGTTATTGTTTTTTGTTTTTGTTTTTAGCTTTATCTTCTTTCTCCTCACCTTGTGGGACTCTGATGATGTAAATATTTATTATTTTTTGGTAATCTTAGATTGAGTAATTTTTGTTGCTTTATCTTCCAGGTTACTGATTCTTTTCTCTGAACTCATCATTCTGCTGTTAGGCCCATTCATTGAAGATTTTGAGTTTTTATTTATTTATTTATTGAGGATGGGTTGGTATTGTATTACTCAGTTTTAAAATTTTTCATTTGGTTTTACTTTGTATCTTCTGATTCTTTGCTGATACTTTTTATCTTCACTGTATTTGTAATTACTTGTTCAAGCATTTTTATGAAGACTGGGTTGAAATTTTTGTCAAATGATTTTAGTATCATCACTGCCTCCATGTTGGCATATATTGATTGGCTTTTTTATTCTGTTAGAGATGTTCCTATTTCTTGGCACAATGAATGATGTTCTGTCAAAACCTGGACATTTTTGCTATTATCTTATGAGACTCTGGATCTTATTTAAGCCTGTTTTTGTTGGCTGTCTCTGCATACACAGGAGATAGTGGCCCTTTGATACTGCCAGGAGAGGTTAGAAGTACAGGTTCCCCATTTATACTCTATTATCATGGAGAGGAGCTCCTTGTTACTGTTGTATGAGTCTGGTAGTTCTACCTCCCCAGCTAGACACCTGTTGATGCCAGAAGAGTAGTGTGCTTTATTATCGCTTCTTATGTGGCCTCCACTGACACCATCAGTTCAGTTCAGTTCAGTTGCTCAGTCGTGTCCAACTATTTGCAACCCCATGAACTGCAGCACGCCAGGCCTCCCTGTCCATCACCAACTACCAGAGTTCACTCAGACCCACGTCCATCGAGTCAGTGATGCCATCCAGCCATCTCATCCTCTGATATCCACTTCTCCTCCTGCCCTCAATCCCTCCCAGCATCACAGTCTTTTCCAATGAGTCAACTCTTCTCATGAGGTGGCCAAAGTACTGGAGTTTCAGCTTTAGCATCATTCCTTCCAAAAAACACCCAGGACTGATCTCCTTTAGAATGGACTGGTTGGATCTCCTTGCAGTCCAGGGGACTCTCAAGAGTCTTCTCCAACACCACAGTTCAAAAGCATCAATTCTTCGGTACTCAGCCTTCTTCATAATCCAACTCTCACATCCATACATGACCACAGGAAAAATCAAAGCCTTCACTAGACGGACCTTAGTCGGCAAAGCAATGTCTCTGCTTTTGAATATACTATCTAGGTTGGTCATAACTTTTCTTCCAAGGAGTAAGCATCTTAATTTCATGGCTGCAGTCACCATCTGCAGTGATTTGGGAGCCCAAAAGAAGAAAGTCTGACACTGTTTCCACTGTTTCCCCATCTACTTCCCATGAAGTGATGGGACTGGATGCCATGATCTTCGTTTTCTGAATGTTCAGCTTTAAGCCAACTTTTTCACTCTCCTTTTTCACTTTCATCAAGAGGCTTTTTAGTTCCTCTTCATTTTCTGCCATAAGGGTGGTGTCATCTGCATATCTGAGGTTATTGATATTTCTCCTGGCAATCTTGATTCCAGCTTGTGTTTCTTCCAGTCCAGCATTTCTCATGATGTACTCTGCATAGAAGTTAAACAAGCAGGGTGACAATATACAGCCTTGACGTACTCCTTTTCCTATTTGGAACCAGTCTGTTGTTTCATGTCCAGTTCTAACTGTTGCTTCCTGACCTGCATGCAGATTTCTCAAGAGGCAGGTTAGGTGATCGGGTATTCCCATCTCTTTCAGAATTTTCCAGTTTATTGTGATCCACACAGTCAAAGGCTTTGGCATAGTTAATAAAGCAGAAATAGATGTTTTTCTGGAACTCTCTTGCTTTGTCCATGATCCAGCAGATGTTGGCAATTTGATCTCTTGTTCCTCTGCTTTTTCTAAAACCAGCTTGAACATCAGGAAGTTCACGGTTCACGTATTGCTGAAGCCTGGCTTGGAGAATTTTGAGCGTTACTTTACTAGCATGTGAGATGAGTGCAATTGTGCAGTAGTTTTAGCATTCTTTTGCATTGCCTTTCTTTGGAATGGAATGAAAACTGACCTTTTCCAGTCCTGTGGCCACTGCTGAGTTTTCCAAACTTGCTGGCATATTGAGTGCAGCCCTTTCACAACATCATCTGTCAGGATTTGAAACAGCTCAGCTGGAATTCCATCACCTCCACTTGTTTTGTTCATAGTGATGCTTTCTAAGGCCCACTTGACTTCACATTCCAGGATGTCTGGCTCTAGATTAGTGATCACACCATCACGAATATCTGGGTCATGAAGATATATTTCGTACAGTTCTCCCATCTGCCACTGACCTCAGTGGTGAAAGTCCTTTCAATGATGAAGGTCTTGATTCTCCTCTAGAATGTAAGAGGAGTGATTCCCTTTATTTCCAGGTGGGGATGAAAGCCCAACAAGGGTGATTCATTTCCCTGAGTAGGGATTAAAATTACAGCTTTCTATTCACTCTTCTCTGACATCATCCTGGAGAGGGTTCTAGGTACCTCTCTATAAACTAGCAAGAGTAGAAATCTAGGATCCTCATTTGGCCTTTGCTGCCTGGATTTGACATAAGACCGCCGTTTTCTCTGTGATGCATTTGGCCAGATTAGAACAGTGATTATCTAAAAGTTTTCTTGCTTGCTAGTCTGCCCCTTTCCTTGTCCTTTGGCTGAAGACAGCAAGCTTTTGTAGGGGATTTTTGTTTCCATATCTGCTGACACTTCTGGGTTTACAGCTTCAACCCCAAAGTTTGAGATGTATGAGGTAAACAGAAAACACACACACACTCATCACTGCATCGTCCTTTGGGTTTCAAGATTCTTAGCTAGTCTGCCTTCTTCTCTTCAATTGCTCAAAGTCTCCTTATGTTTCTTTATGTATAATGTTTGGGGTTTTCAGTTATGCTAAGTAAGAATACACCTATTCTCTCTTTTCAAATGCAGAAATTCAAAGATTGAATTTTAAAATCATCCTGGGAATAAACTTTAATCAAGTATATATGTAGCTATGTGTCTTTGACTTAAAATAAGGGCTTTGAGACCAGGAAATGACTCATGTAAGGGCAAATAGAATATAATGATCTTGCTGAGGCAAAAAGGATCAAACCACAGAGAAGATGAAGGCTTACTAACCCAATATGAGATGTTTGACTATAGAGAATAGACTTACCTCGCTATTACAGTCCACATTCTAGAGCCTAGGAATGGCAAAACCACACAATTAGTATATCTTCAAAAATTCTATTATGAGCAGGAACAATCAGATTCTCAGTGGCCACCTGCTTAATACTAGTTTTATAACTCCTGTTAAGATGTAGTGTTTTGGTCCAAATTTGGTTTGGGGGGGCCTGTTTCATGAACATTTCATTTTGTTTCTGAATGTAGAGCCAATAAGAAAGATCCATTCCTTTAATTTTGAAAGTATAGAAACACATGAAGCAAAAATAAACCTAGGTACTCCCTTGTAGAGATGGTAAATGAAATGTAAGAATAAAAAGAAAAGAATAAATATAATCATCCCTGTGTTATGAACCATCTTAAAATTCCTTCATGGTTTACAACCATGAGCTCCTTCAGATAATCTGGTTATAGTGTGCAATGCCATAATGCCTGTTTCATGGCAAAGTCTTGTCATGGAAAAGGACCTTGAAAGCATTCATTCAAGTAATAGATGCCCTTTTGTAATGGGGAACAGGTTTAACAGAATAATGATTTGTTCCTATGTAATAATCTGCATATTAGAATTTGAAGCAAAGTTCTTCTTCCAAATTTAATTATAAAGTGGAAAGATTTTATTAATTTGTTCATTTTTCAAGTAGAAGGAGAAAGAACATACTCTTATACAACTTCATATCCAAAAAAAAAAGTGTAAATCCCAACTGTCTTGACAAAAAATGTCCATTAATTAAAAATGGCTGTGTTGGTATTTTTAAAGTATCTCTTTACATATTGAACACTTGCTTTGGGTAAGAATTTGACAAACCAAAAGCATATGGCAATTTTTTTTTCAGGGTTGTGTTCAATAAATGTCATCAGCATTTCAAAATGTTGAAGTTCCTTTGGTAGAGAAAGTGAGACACCACATTCAGTTTTCCAAACCACAGAGATGTGGGGAAGGAAATGTGAAGGACATACCCGAACAGGGAGTCAGTTTTGGTGACAAAGGGACCAGAAAAACAGCCAAATCCTCTACAATATGGGCCAAAAATCAAAAATACTTTGCAACACTACAATGGTTCATGCCAAATATCTAGAAACGCTTTCATTAGCTATCTTCATTGGTGATTTTTATATGCCTCTAATCATGTGTCATCTGACTGAACTACAGTAGAGAAACCTACATTTAGTTTGTCCCTTGAGCAATATTATGTGGTTTCAGAACCACAGCTGTAGAAAGAACAAATCCATTTGACGTTTTCATTAGTGTATTATCCAAGTTCAGTCCATTAGCAGCCATTTTAGATGGTGAAAGACCAATATGCTGTAGTGGTGGGAGCCCTGGGCTAATAAACAAATTACTTGAATTTGACTTCTTATGACCACTAATGACACAATGCTTTTCTGAATACTTCCTTATTTGTAAATTAGAAAAATAAAAGCTGCTCTGAGTACCTTGCTGGGTGGCTACAAGGAACAACAACAAAAGAAAATATTTGTGAAGGGAAATTCACACCAAAGCAGTCATGAAACCTTTACACAGCAGAATGTCAAGTGGTTCTAGCTGGAGACTAAATTGGCACAAAGGCACAAGAGAGGATATTTGTTAGTGTAGATGTTGGGAAGCAGTATGTGAACTTATATCTGTACAGTAGCTATATTTCTTTAGGCAGCATTCACCTTGAAAGCTGTTCTTCTTAAAACACCCAGGAACATCAAGGTACAGGTGCATTCACATATACACACAAACACATACACATACAAACTGGTCTAGTACTAATCTAATACTATCTGAATCTCTGCTCTGTATCAGCTGTTGTGCTCAGGGATAAAAGGGAAAGCAATTCCAATACAGACTTTCCTTCTATGGAGCATACATTATGATGAAGAAGACATGTAATTCCACTCTAACCTTCAAAAATATGCAATGACAACATAAATTGCAGAAAGTAGAATTATACTGTTATTAACATTTATTATGTTAGCATGAATATATTAGTGTATGTATTATTCTTAATTAAAAAATAACTTCAGTGCTATTGTCTCATTCCCTTGCTAACATTAAATATACATAATTAATAACTTTTGTTGTTGTTATTGATGTTGTTGTTCAGTCACTCAGTGTGTCCAACTCTTTGTGACCCCATGGAATGCAGCATGCCAGGCTCTCCTGTCCTTCACCATATCCTGGAGCTTGCTCAAATTCATTTCCATTGAGTCAGTGATGCCGTCCAACCATCTTGTCCTGTGTCATCCCCTTCTCTTCCTGTCTTCAATCTTTCTCAGTATCAGAGTCTTTTCGAATGAATTGTATCTTCACATCAGGTAGCCAAAGTTTTGGAGCTTAAGCTTCAGCATCAGTCCTTCCAGTGAATATTTAGGGTTGATTTCCTTTAGAATTGACTGGTTTGATCTAACTTTATGTCTAATTAATACATAAGTAATTGACCTTATCGCTCAGAAATTTAAACTCCATAGTATTCAAAAGGTAATGTGAAATCTAGGAAAAAAAAAAAAAACCATTATCCAAAAATGGCCAGGGCAATTTTGTGTTCTCTTTACATGAGATGGTTAACATGTATTTAGTTTTTAATGAGACACGTGATTTTTCTATATCTTTATTTAAAAGTTAAAAGAATGTCAAGTCAACAAGGGGAAGAAAACAGTATCTTTCTTCCTTATCAAATTAGATAAGCTAGAGTTAGATCTTCTAGAATTCTGTTTTTTATGTTTTTCTGGATGAAAGTAGACCAAAGAGAAATTGTGTAGGATTTGAACAGGAAGCCAAGCAATGCCTGTTAACTTCTGAAGGCCACTAGCAGCAAAGGGTGGGGAGAAATGTCAAAAATAAAGACAGCATTAGATCAATAAAGTGGTGAATTCAACAGCCCAGAAAGTTATGAATTGTTGACCCAGGATGATAGCTGTGTAAATCTGAAAGTAACCAGTTTGGACTGGTCATGTAGACATGGACTTCAGCAGCGAAGTCTCCAGGCAAAATAAAAAAAAAAAAAGCTCTGTAGAATAGATAGCATGATTGAGATAGAGATAAAATCAAGTCTGAATAAGAGGGAAAAAAATCAATCCAAAGATCTAAGTAAAGCTAACATCTATATAAGCAATTATGCACAAATTACTAGTCCAAATTAAAAAAAAAAAAAAAGAAGAAGTCTGTGACCTTGCTGAGGAAAAATGAAATGGATTTTAAGCAATAGATAGAATGAACAAAAAGCTAGATGACCTGACAAAGAAAACATATGTTTCTTCTTTCCAACAAAAATAAATAAATAAATAAAATAAAAGTATTTAGAAACTTTTGAGCATTTGGAACCTCAGTAAGAAATGAGAATTGATTTGGAGGGCATTGTCCTAACAGTCTCAATGGAATTATGTCAATGTCATTGTAGAATAGGAGACATAATTACATCACACCACTTGACACTGTTGTAAAGGTTATTTAGGTAGACATATGAATTTAATTGCAATTTATATTTTTCAACTTTTAGAATCAGCCTATGTAATATCCAGATGACTAAATTCTTAATGCAAAACAATATAAATGAAATCAACACTGAGGAAATAAGAACCATAAGACATTATGATGATGCTTCATATTATAATATATTATCATAACAGATCAAGTCTTAGAAAACAAGAATAAGGACACCATGTAATGTGCTTTACTTGCTACAAATTTTGAGAAAATAGCATCACACCCCGTATGGGCTGGAGTCAGGAATATTATACCATATACTTGTACTCTACATCATAAAAACAAATTAGCATAGAGTATAAAGCATTAGGGGTTTCCCTGGTGGCTTAGTGGTAAAGAAACTGCCTACAACGCAGGATTCAGAGGAGACACAGTTTCGATCCTTGGCTTGGGAAGATCCTCTGGAGGAGAGCGTGGCAACCCACTCCATTATTCTTGCCTAGAGAATCCCATTGACAGAGAGGAGCCTAGTGGGCTACAGTCCATAGGGTCGCAAAGAGTCAGACATGACTGAAGTGACTTAGCATGCACACACATGAAGTATTGATCCTCTATGTTCCTTGAAAATCTGGTTTTCTTTGAAGGTGACTTTTAAAGATTGAATGTTTGTGTCCTCCTGCCTCCAATTCATGGCTTGAAGATTTAACCCCAATGGGATTATATTGGAGATGGGACCTCTAAGAAAGCAATGAAGGTTAAATGAAATCATAAGGGATTGTGTTCTGACAGGATTACTGTCATTATAAGAGATATCAGAACTCTCTCCCACACACAGATACAAACTCTCCACATGCAAGCACTGAGGAAAGGCCATATGAGGCCACATGAGGACCTAGCAAGATGGCCGGAAAGGGAGTTTTCACCAGAAACAGAGTGGCCAGACATTGACCCTGAGCTTCTAGGCTTCAGAACTCTGAGAAAACAAATTTTTGTTTTAAGCCGCTCAGTTTACAATATTTTGTTCTGGCAGCCCAAGCTACAGCAGAGACCAATGCAGGCTTAAAAAGTTGAAGAAAAACTAAATGGCCCATGTTTCTAGTTTAATCATGTTATCTCCATGTTTATTCGACTTATACTTGTTGTTTTTTTATGTTTGATAGCAGAGTTTTCCTGATGATAGGAGAAAGATTTCTAAGTCACCAAGAGAACACTTCTGAAAACATTGAATGTCAAAAAAGCATTTAAGTGCAGTATCACTTCTCTTTCCTACTGTTAATGATTTTTCTCTCTTGTTGCCATTTTATACATTAATATTTAATTTTAAAATAACTTCTGAGTTACAGAAAAGTTGTTAAAAATTTACCAAAAAACCTCTCTTACTTCCTCCAGCCATATTCAAAAATTAATATTTTGCCCAATTGCTCATCCATTCTCTCTCTCCCTCTCTTCATCTTTTCCCACTTTATGTATGCATGTAATTAACATGAGAATATAAACATGTAAATCTAAAGCTTTGAGATTAAGTTGCAGATATCACACTTCCTTATTTCCTGACTACTTTAGAATGTACTTTCCAAGATCAGGGACATTCTCTTATATATTCGCCTTCATGACTATGAGCTTTCTTCTTTCTTTCTCTACATCTTTCCCATAATTTTGTGGATTGTATTTGGTTAGTTTTGTTCACATCCACAAGCACATACCAGTATTCTGAATGTGAGAATATAGGTAGAATAAGAAAGTATAGGTGTTTGTATAAGAATCCATGAATTCAGTTGCCGTAGTGGAATTATAAATAAGAGATTGGTGAAAATTCAAGTAGAAATAACCAGGCAGTCTTCTCCACTGTTTGAAATGAAATAATAATACTGTGCATTTTCATATTATACACAAGTATCTCCTCATTCTATTTTGTTTTCCTCATTCTCCTTTCTAGTTCTTTATGAAAGATATTCAAAAACTGACCTTCACTGAAAACACTAAAATCAAGCAGAAGATTGTTTTGGCAAAACATATTGGACTTATAAAAGACTAATTAGTATATTTGAGTTCAGGCCTCAGGACATTTTTTCAAATGTTTTCATTTTTATTCATGATTTTGAATGTACCTCTCTTTTATTTTGAAACACATGCTTGCTTTGGAGGAAAACTTTGGCAACATGTCAAAGAAAAAGTTATAGCCAAATGATTTAAATAGTGCTTATCAAGAATCTTTGATAAGTTTTTCTCTCCTACCACTATAAAATCTAGCAAACACAATTCAGGGAGGTGTTCAGTCTTAAACAGAAATGTTGCAGCTTTGAACTGCATTAAAATAAAAAAATACCTTTCTAGCTCTTACTTGAGACTTCTTGGTAATATAAACTCAAACAGAACACCCATAAAACACTGGTCTGTTTCTTTCATCTCATAAGGTTCTGTGCTCTGTTAAACATTATAGTTGTTTTGTACATCTGCGTATTCACTTGAACACATGGATGCAATGAGAAAATGAACACTTTTTAGTTATTCAACTAAGATGTGGGTTTCTCTGGTGGCTCAGATGGTGAAAGATTTGCTTGCAGTGCAGGAGACCCGGGTTTGATCCCTGGGTTGGGAAGATCTCCTGGAAAAGGAAATGGCAACCCACTCCAATGGCAAGTATTCTTGTGTGGAGAATCCCATGGACAGAGGAGTCTGGCAGGCTACAGTCCATGGGGTTACAAAGAATCGGACATGACTGAGTGACTAAACACACATGCAACTAAGATGTAAGGGGCTTCTTCAAAAGACTGAGTCAGAGTTGAAAGATTGAGTAGTGAACACCACCTCAAAGAACAATGATAAGGCTCCATTTTTCTTTATAATTAAGTTGATCTCCTATAAAAAAAAAAAGTTGATCTCCCTATTAGAATAGGTAAAATTATATTGTATGAATTCTGGATCTGCAAGATGTTAGAAAATATGTTTAAAAATTAATGTGGAGACATGACATACCCACTTATTTGTTTTCCATCTTTCTTGAGATATGCATAATTGACCTATAACACAGTTAGGGGTTAAGTTTGAGGAGTACAGTGTCTTGATTTAATACACTCATCTATTGCAAAATGATTACCACCACAGCATTAGCTAAAACCTAAATCATATTACCTAAATACTATTTGTGTGTGTGTGTGTGTGTGTGTGTGTGTGTGTGTGTAGTGAAGACACTTAAGATCTACTCTCCAAGCAACTTTCGAGTATGTAATATAGTATTATTGACTATAACGACTGCTGTACATTAGATCCCAGAATTTATTCATCTTATAACTAAAAGTTTGTATTCTTTGACCAATATCTCCCTATTTTCCCTCCGTCCCACTCTGATAGCTATCATTCTACTCTTGGCTTCTAGTGGTTCAGCTTTTTAGATTTCGCATGTGAGTGGTGTCATGTAGTATTTGGCTTTCTCTATCTGACTTCACTGACAGTGATGCCCTCAGGGTCTCTCCATGTTTTCACAAGTGGTGAGTCACCCTCTTCTCATGACTAATACCCTTACTACATACATCTCCTTTATCCATTCATCTGTTGACACATTCATCTGTTGACAACATCTGCCATTTCCATATCTTGGCAATTGTGAATAATGCCACAATGAACACAGAGGTGCAGAAATCTTTTCAAAACCCTGTTTTCATTTCCTTTGCATATATAGTCACCTATAGGGTTGCTCAAGCATATAGTAGTTTCATTTTTGAGAAACCTCCATACTAAATATATTTCATAGTGTCTGCACCAATTTACATTACCATCAACAGTCTACAAGCATTCCCTTTTCTTCTCTTTTCCATAATTATAAGATGTTTTGATATATTCATGCAAAATATGTATTTTTAAGTAACAAAATATGGTGTCAATATAGACTTTAGACTTTGGGTAAAACTGCAACTAAAATCATATACTAAAATGATACCTGTTGAGTGTACATTTTCTAACTTTAAATATTATAACCATTATTGAAACTCATAAGATGAGGAACAGATGTACATCCATTGTATGGCAAAAACCACTACAGTATTGTAAAGTAATTAGCCTCCAATTAAAATAAATAAATATGAAAAAGAAACTCATAAGAACAAGTAACTGTTAAATTATGAGAATGACTTACTGTGGCCCTCTAGTAAATTACTAAACAAATTCATTAAAAGAAAAATTCACTTTCCTTCTTTATGTAAATTACAAGAAGCCAATATAATATACTTTTTCATATACATTTTTTTCTTTTGTGAGATATACTATCACCTTAAAGTTTGTGGATATTTAGTGTCTCAACAATTACCCACCATTGTTGTCCTTTACTAAATTTTCTAAACTTTGATGAGGGGAAGTGACTTAAAAAGAGCAATTCTGCCCCCTGGTGTTCCCTAAAATCAAGGGTAGCTGCTTGCTTCTGGGAAATTGCCAGTACTTTCTTGCTATGTTGAAAGTTGTAACTCTGAATCAAAATTCTAGAATAATCAGCTATGCCTTTCCCCCTATTCTTTTTTCCAAGCTTGCACAAAGCAGTCATGGAAGTTGGTTACTTTATCTGTACCTGTGTCAGGCTTAGAACTCATTCTTCAGGATGTTTACTAAGATTTGTAGAGCCAAATAAAAAAACTTCAATTGAAACCGTAGGTTATTCTGTTTGAAATTTTAATTTAAGCATATTTTTCAGCTTAGGATATATTTATGCATCTGAGTTGCTGAATGGCTAGTTGATAACTTGAACCACAGAGATTAAGTTTTGCTACATTTTTAAAAACAAGTAGGAAGAAAAATAAAAGCAAACAAGCTTATAATTTTTAAAAATCACAATGTTTAGGAGCTAGGAAAAGTTGCATGTGTTTTTTGAACTCAGATAATTGATAGAAGTAAACTATCAAACTTTTGTAAACTTCTTTTCGGGATTAAAAGACAAACCAACAGCAAAGAACTCATCAATAACAAAGAAGTAATCACTAAATTAACTGATGTCTCTACTCTTACAGTGGAAAGTGCTAGGAAATAATGCAAATGTTTAGAGGTTTCCGGTTTATCATTCTTCCCTAGAAAGACAGCACAGAAGATGAAATCCTATAAAAGTTGGCCTGGACTTATGAGTCTGTTTTCCCTTGAGACTTACATTACTGAACCTTTCGTGTATTTATTTTCAAATTGAGGATGTAAGTTAGCATTCATAGATCCAAGTTTAAAATTGGGTATTTTTAACCTTAGACGTCTATGGAAGAGCTTCATCAGAAACTTATTCATATATACACATAGTGGTTGAGGTAGAGAGAAACCATCATTGATTTTCCCCTGATTTTCAAAGAAGTCCATGACCCACTCCCACACCCCTCCCAAAAAAGAAATAAAAATAACCATGAAAACAACACCTCAGATTTCAACTCTAACCCATGAGATCAAATCATATCAGTTTACATGGTATGCTACTGCCACCTTGTGTCTTACCAATATCTCAGTTTCCATCAAAAGTGCTGGCTGGAAGGATGACTCAGACATCCTGAATCCAGCCTGGAGGGTACCGCAGACACTTAAGGGAGCAGAACACAGAAAAAGAGTGAACTTCAGCCCGTAGGTCCCTTTAACCATCACTAGATTCTAATACTTAAGTACTGAACAGTGGGCAAGATATGCAGAATTAAAGACTTATCCTCAATAGTTAGTTTTAAATGACCCGTGCCTGAAGCAGAAATTAGAACTGTCAGGATTTCCATAGAACTTCTAACTAGTAACATTATAAGTGAAAGCAAGAAGATATCACTGTCTCACTGAGATCATACAAAGAATTTTCAAACCTTGGAGGCTTAACATTCTATCTAGGTATTTCTGGATATTCACTCAATATGAATTGGTTTCAAAACTTTCTAAAGTTTAAGCATTTCAACTTGGGAAAAAAAAAAGGAAAAAAAATGCTCAGGTTTACTACACAAAATTAAGAGTTTCTCAGCCTGGTGATTTCTCATTATATGGCCAAATTGATATGATATTTCACTACTGCATTTAAGTCTCCAAAAATTATTTCAGCTCTTACTTATTCTTATAATCTAAGAAATGTAAAATTAATCACAGAATGTTAGAAAAAAAATACAAAAGTTCCCATTGGTAGCCTAACCAATTCAGTGTTTACCTGTCAATTCCAGACACATATAGCCCTTTATATATTTTTTTAATATTATTAGCTTGTCAGCTACATGAGAAGATGATTAAAGAGATCTGCTAACTGCCCTTGAGTAACAAGTATATTCTGGACCCAATGAAGGAATAAACTATTAAGTTTCTTTCTCATTATTGTGACTACAAAATTATCTCAGGAAAACTTATAAAAGCCGTGGCAGAAATTGTGGAATTATTTCCAGCCAGCACAGAATTTCTATTTAAGAGGAAATTTGAAATAGCCCTTCGATTAAAAAGGTCTTGCGGGGACTAGACTTGAACCTGATTTTGAATAGCAAAGCAATAATGGGGGAAGGAGATTCTTATGTGGAGGTCATCACTCAGTGTAACTTTTGCTAGGTTCCAAAGCACTCTGCTAGAAAGGTAGTATTTGGCCTCATGGCACTAGAATCATAAGAACAGGCAGAAATAATTAGTCTCAAAATAAGCACAAATAAGGTCACCTTCTCAGGAGAAATTCACATTATATTTTTACGGATGGCGGAGACAGGTGAGTAATAGTTCAAAACTTTCATTTGAAAAGCATTACTCATATTCTCTCAATCAAATCAACCTCATCTGAGTCTTTGACCCTGTAATTAATTGGCTTCCACTACATGAGAGGATTCCTCAAGGAATCTAAGAATTGTCTCTAATAGGAGCCTCAGTGAAAATAAACCATGCAGGGATTCAAGTCTTTGAACCACTCAGTCTTCCACGAACAAACATCTCTGTGCCATGTACCTGTCTGGGAATTCTCGAGGGAGGGCAGGCAAGCTCTCCACGTTGGCAATACTATTGTTGGGATACTGTATTGCTCCCGGCTTGCCCATCTGATAGCCTCTCCCAGAGGAAGAGCTGCAGGAACTGATAGACGCTTTCCTTCCACTTCATGCTTCTTGACCAATGAAAATAAAGTGCAGAAGCGGAAAAATCAGTAATCACATAACAAAAGACCTCAGGCATAAAAAGCTTTCACTTTGGACAGTGGAAACTTGATTTTGCGATATTCTCTCTGAATTTTGCTTAGAAATCACAAAAACCATACTGGAAAAAGCCATCAGAGACCATGTGTCCACTTTCCTGCCCCCAGGTATCTGTTCTTCATGTCCCTTGCTTCACTGGTCACACCAGATAAGAGCAGAGATGTTCTTTTTGCCTGTCTTTCCAGCACTTTGATTCTGGGTGCCTGTGCTCTCCACGCCCAATTCTGTAGCTGCAGCATCCCTTCTCCCAAAGACATTGGCTGAAGTTTGACTTGAAGCTTCTCTTTACGTCCATGGTAGCCTTCAATGCTAATCTGTCAAGTCATTCTCCTGATGTGATTCTGACTTCTTTGAGTACTGCCCTTGTATCAGTGCACTACATCAGCCTTGCAAAAAAAGATAGACTTCTCAAGGCCTCTTCCAGCCTCCGCTCTTGATGACATCTACATTGTTTTCCCAGCAACTGGACCAGGCTGCTCTAAGTGGCACCGCCAACAGTCCAGTCTTTTTCTCCAGTGCTACCCAATGGCCAGGATGAAGTCAATTCACCTCAGTTCCTTTCTGCCTCAGAATAAACTTCTTGTGTATCCAAAGCACCTTTGCTATTGATCAGTCGCTAAGTCGTGTCTGATTCTTTGTGACCCTATGGACTGCAGTGCTCCAGGCTTTCCTATCCTTCACTATCTCCCAGAGCTTGCTCAAACTCATGTCCGTTGATTTGGTGTTGGCATCCAACCATCTCATCCTCTGCCATCCCCTTCTCTTCCTGCCTTCAATCTTTCCCAGCATCAAGGTCTTTTCCAACGAGTCATCTCTTCACACCAGATTGCCAAAGTATTGAAACTTCAGCATCAGTCCTTCCAATGAATATTCAGGGTTGATGTCCTTTAGGATTGACTGATTTGATCTCCTTGTTGCCAAGGCCATCTTGGAGAAGTTAAAATAACTTTTGACCCCACTCTGGGTTACAGGGAAGAAATGTAAGTTCCAATGTTCTACTAAGTATTTCTCCCAGGAGTCATTCATTTTTCAGGGAACACTTAGTGGCTTTTATTCCTAAACTGAAATCAGTGAAATTAATATGCAGAGCAAGCCTGTCCCCATGTGACACTGGTATCACTAAAATGTATGATCATCAACATGAATGGCAAAATTGTACTTTTCTCTGAGTTGCTGGAATAGGGAGTAATTTTTGTTTAAATAGTTCTCATGCTGATTCCAAAGTAGTTGAGCACATGTATATTTTCTAACCACTCTATATTTTTAAGGAAAATTTCTTTTGTTGTTACTTATTTACCAAAAGCCACATTTTATGACTTCAAACCTTCTTCATCCTTTAAAGTTGACATGAATTTGGCTCTTTGTGATTGATCTCAGGGCCTTTCTGACTGAGGTAATATCAGGAGTCTATATCAATTTCTTTCAAAAAGGATCAAAGAAAGATTCATTCTCTGTTCCCATAAAAACAGTTTTTAGAAACCTCTCCCCTCCTAGCATCCATCTTAAAAGAAATTAAAATAAAAAGTAGAGCAAACATTTTTATCCTTGAATACAATTGCACTTTTACAATTTCAAAGAAATTGAGCTTTTCTTATTTTGTCTGTATTCTACAATTAAATTTACTGCTATTGTCATTTGCAAGAAAGTATCTTGTAAAACCAGTTTATTATCAGACTTTCCCAGTGTTCTAATGGTTAAGAATCCGCCTGCCAGTGGGGGAGACACAGGTTTGATCCCTTGTCCGGGAAGATTCCACATGCCACTGGGCATCTAAGACCATGCATCCCAACTACTGAACAGAGAAGCCACTGCAATGCAAAGACCATGCACTGCAACTAGAGAGTACCCCCCCCCCCCCCCCGCCCACCTTGCAACTAGAGAAAGGCCTCAAGCATCACCGAACACCAAGTGCAGTCAAAAATAAAATAATAAATCAATAATTTTTCAATTGAAAACTAAGCTTATTATCATTTACCTTCCAAATGTGTGATTCTATGTGGATATATATATGTGTGCATTGGGGGTGAAGTGAGGTATAGCACACTTAGAGAATTTTTGAAAAGAAGCCCTTGGGAACAGGGTCCTATTACAATCACTTCTGGAATTTATTCTTTAGGCTGTCCAAGACCTCCTGCCTCCCTGTAATGAACAAGTTGGGTGTAATCATTATTCACTTCCCTATAGATAAAAGAAACCTAACAATGATTTAGAGAGCATTGGAAAGGGAAGGTCCACTGCTGTCTCACACTCCAACCCCACAAACTCATTCAGTTAGTTCTGCTTCTCTGTGCTGTTTTCATAGGACAATGATCATCTATTTTGGAGACTCGGTGGTAAAGAATCCACCTGCCAATGCAGGAAATGTGTGTTTGATCCCTGGGTTGGGAAGATACCCTGGAGGAGGTCATGACAACCCACTTCAGAATTGTTGCCTGGGAAATCCCATGGACAGAGGAGCCCTAATGGGCTACGGTCCATGGGATCACAAAAGAGTCAGATATGACTGAGAGACTAAGCAACAATCATTTATTTGCCATTCTGAAATTTAAGAAATGGAAAATTTGGGTTTTTTTCCCAATTCATTTGTGCAAAATCTGAATAAAGTTATGTATAGTCTTTATTTATTTTATCCCAATTAGTTGTTACCTTTCATTGCAAAAGTATGAGTATATCCGGTTACAAGTTAGAGGTATTTATATCGTAACACCTATCAAAATCTGAAGTTGTAAAATTTCTGAATTCCAAAATTTATCTGGCCCTAAGGTTTTTAGGGACTTCTCTGGTGGCTCAGATGGTAAAGCATATCAGAGATTTGACCTGCGCTGAACAACACAATCACTTCTGGAAGAATGAAAACCCTCAAAGGGTGGCCTTATTAGATCACTGGTTCCTAGCTAGCAATAAAGACGGCATGAAGACTTTGCTTAGAGACAAAAATGGTGACTAGAAATCATGAGAGGTATGAAAGAAAAAAGAGAGAGAGACAGAGAGAATGGACGTCAGGTGGCAGATATAGCTTACATCAAAACGTGGCATAATCTCAAAAGAAACTTTGCTCCAGATCATCATCATTGTTTTTTAGTCATTCACTCATGTTCAATGCTTCTGCAACCCCATGGACTATAGCCCACCAAGTTCCCCGGTCATGGGATTTCTCAGGCAAGAAAACTGGAGCAGGTGGCCATTTCCTTCTCCAAAAGATCTTCCTGACCCAGGAATCTAACCCACATCTCCTCCATCTCCCACATTGGCAGGCAGACTCTTCACCACTGAGCCATCTGGGAACCAAGAAGCAAAAGTAAGATACTCTTCTTCTGGACCCCCCTAGCACTCTAAGCTGTTGATTCCACACTGTTGTATGTAGATCTGGTGCATTTGCTGCAACATTAAGAGGGATAGATTGGATTCTACTACATTATAAGCCTGTAAAAATTCAACCATGCATTATCCTACTGAAATTTGAATTAACAAATTCCAAAATAGTTTAAGAAGTTTAGAAACTCTTTCAGATCTTCTAGACACATAGGTTTTCATGTGAAAAAATGGTAATAACCTTATGGCTATAGTAAGACAAGAAATATCAAATAAGTGACTGAAATGTGTAATGGTCGAAAACTTGATGGCTATAAGTTAACACTGCTGCTGCTGCTGCTAAGTCACTTCAGTCGTGTCTGACTCTGTATGACCCCATAGACGGCAGCCCACCAGGCTCTCCCGTCCCTGGGATTCTCCAGGCAAGGACACTGGAGTGGGTTGCCATTTCCTTCTCCAATGCATGAAAGTGAAAAGTGAAAGTGAAGTCACTCAGTTGTGTCCGACTCTTCGTGATCCCATGGACTCAGCCTACCAGGCTCTTCCATCCGTGGGATTTTCCAGGCAAGAGTACTGGAGTGGAAATTAATTCAGACTTCTGAACCTTTGGCCACATCTACCTTCCCTTCTTAAACATTATACATCTTGTGTGTGTGTGTGTGTGCACTCAGTCATATCCAACTCTTTGCAACCACCTGACACCACCCTTAAGGCAGAAAGTGAAGAGAAACTAAACAGCCTCTTGATGAAAGTCAAAGAGGACAGTGAAAAGGTTGGCTTAAAGCTCAACATTCAGAAAACGAAGATCATGGCATCCGGTCCCATCACTTCATGGGAAATAGATGGGCAAACAGTGGAAACAGTGTCAGACTTTGTTTTGGGGGGCTCAGAAATCACTGCAGATGGTGACTGCAGCCATGAAATTAAAAGACACTTACTCCTTGGAAGAAAAGTTATGACCAACCTAGATAGTGTATTCAAAAGCAGACATTACTTTGCCGACTAAGGTCCATCTAGTCAAGGCTATGGTTTTTCCAGTAGTCATGTATGGATGTGAGAGTTGGACTGTGAAGAAAGCTGAGCACCGAAGAACTATGCTTTTGAACTGTGGTGTTGGAGAAGACTCTTGAGAGTCCCTTGAACTGCAAGGAGCTCCAACCAGTCCATTCTGAAGGAGATCAGCCCTAGGATTTCTTTGGAAGGAATGATGCTAAAGCTGAAACTCCAGCACTTTGGCCACCTCATGTGAAGAGCTGACTCATTGGAAAAGACTCTGATGCTGGGAGGGATTGGGGGCAGGAGGAGAAGGGGACGACAGAGGATGAGATGGCTGGATGGCATCACTGACTCGATGGACGTGAGTCTGAGTGAACTCCGGGAGTTGGTGATGGACAGGGAGGCCTGGCATGCTGCGATTCATGGGATCGCAAAGAGTCAGACATGACTGAGTGACTGAAGTGAACTGAACTGAGACTGTAGGCCACCAGGCTCCTCTGTCCGTGGAATTTGCCAGGCAAGAATACTGAAGTGGGTTGCTATTTCCTACTCCAAGGGATCTTCCTGACCCAGGGATTGAACACACATATCTTGCATCTCCTGCATTGATAAGCATATTCTTTGCCACTGTACCACTTAGATGTTATATACATTTGAAATGTCATTTTGAATAACTCACTTGTTTCTATTAAACATTTGAAAGGCAAAAGAAAGAAGTTGCTTAAATTTGGTAAATAGATACTTCAAATGTCATAAATTTATTCTAAGCTGTGCTCAGCATCTACTGATGTTCTGACATATTATTTTGAATATGCCAAAAGCTGAAGCATATATTATCAAGAAGCATTTTAAACAATTGAGGGTTTCTTATGCTTTGTTCTTCAAATATTTTCTAATTGTTGGTCTAAATGGGAAGTTTCATATCAACTATAAAAATTTGATTAAGAAATCAAAAATGCCTAAGTTGGAATCAAATAACATACCTGATTTACTAATATCCTGGGATGCATATTTTTTAAATATATTTAGGGGCAAGAGCCTTTCAGTTACAATTTGACAATGGACATAGAATTGTAATCAAGCCCTAGTGCACTCTGCCACTTTTTAATTTCCCAGACACACATAGATAGAGTTTTGATTTGGTCACATCCTCAGGAATTCAGTGTGGCTCACTGTTGAGTGGAATCTTGGATATGCTCATTTAGAGCTGGGTAGGGAAATGACCAAAAGAGTTGTAACAGAAAACAGATTTTTCCGTATGGCTCCTAACCATTTGCCCTTTGAAGCTCAGTAAAAGAGATCTGAGACGCTACAGGGATATTTTTCTTTTGTCATGAAAGATTTGTCTAGGAAGACAACAGAAGCCATGAATTTGACATGTTGATCAAAATACAAGAAGTACAAGCCAACAGATGGGAAAGCAGAGGGCCTGCAGCTGCTTCAAATGAGTCCCTATGGTGTTGAGCATCTTTCAAAAGGGGCCAATCCCAAAATAAAGCCATAGATATCTTCTCTCCATCATTAAGCAATCCTATAGGTCATGGTTCATGAGAGACCTTCTATTCACTTCGATTCTGATGAACCCTTATTAAACATCAACGTTTGGTCAGTAATCATATCATTATTGAGAGTCCCTTGGACTGCAAGGATATCCAATCATTCCATCCTAAAGGAAATCAGTCCTGAATATTCATTGGAAGGATTGATGCTGAAGCTGAAATTCTAATACTTTGGCCACCTGATGCGATGAGCTGACTCATTTGAAAACACCCTGATGCTGGGAAAGATTGAAGGCAGGAGGAGAAGGGGACGACAGAGGATGAGATGGTTGGATGGCATCACTGACTCAACGGACATGGGTTTGGGTGAACTCTGGGAGTTGGTGATGGACAGGGAGGCCTAGCATGCTGCAGTTCATGGGGTCACAAGAGTCAGACACAACTGAACAACTGAACTGAACCTCTACTTGACTAAAATTTAATAAGCTTTCAAAATTCCATTTTGAGCCATCACGCTCACTTTTTTAAGAAAGAAAATTCATAAAATGTTAGCATGCCCATAGATCACATTTTTTATTCATGATTTATATACTGTGATGAAAGCAAATAGACTCCTAAATTACCGGAAAATACTTTATGAATAATAAACTGTTAGAAAATTGACACTGTTGTTGGATTTTTCAGGCATTAAAACAATTGTCTTTCAGGTATGAATGTGTCATATTAAGATAATAAATGGTAATTTAGATAAAACAATTGCTCCTTAGAAAGAAAGCTATGACAAACCTAGCAAGTGTATTAAAAAGAAGAGATCTCATTTTGCTGACAAAGGTCTGTGTAGTAAACATTATGGTTTTTCCAGTAGTCATATACAGGTGTGAGAATTGAACCAGAAAAAAGGTTAAGTGCCAAAGAATTGATGCTTTCAAACTGTGGTTCTGGAGAAAACTCTTGAGAGTCCTTTGGACCACAATGAGATAAAACCATTCAATCCCAAAGGAAATCAACCCTGAATATTCATTGGAAGGGCGGATGCTGAAGCTGAAGCTCCGATACTTTAGCCACCTGATGCCAAGAGCCAACTCATAGGAAAAGACCCCGATACAGGGAAAGACTGAAGGCAGGAGGAGAAGCAGGCAGCAGAGGATGAGACGGTTGGATGGCATCACTGACTTGATATATGAGTTTGAGCAAACTCCAGGAGATGGTGAAGGACAGGGAAGTCTGGCATGCTGCAGTCCATGGGGTCACAAAGATCAACTTAGTGACCAAATAACAACAACCATGATGATTGAAAATTATCATCCTAATGATGATGAAATATACATTGGACCATATTGTAGAAGCACATAACCACAGGTAGCTCATCACAGATGACATATTTCAAACTCAAGTCCTATAATTTAGTGCCATTGAATTAGAATGATCAAAGTTCTATGTCGAGAAAATGTATGATGACTTAATAGTAAATTACTAAAAAATCAATAAGCAGTAACATGAGATGCATTAAGACAATTTAGAGTCCAAGGAATATAAGAACTAAAGATGATTTAATAAATAAACTTTGTTCTAGCCTCCTTTAACCTGCTGTTTATGGACTACAGTCAGTATACATGAGAGCAATTTAGGAATGCCTAATTGGCTCTTTGTCTGTCATGTTTCAGTGCTATGGGGTTTTCTGAAAGGGAAAGTTGAGGTTGATCCAGTGGGGATGACCATGAGATAGAGGCAGGGACCAGCATATCAGAAAGAGAAAGAACAAAGAGGGAGTCTGTTTTATTCTCATGACTTTTGAAAATCAGCTGCTAGGCTGACTTTGAGTTAGAGTTTATAGTTTCAGCAGAAGCTAGAAAGTGAGTGGTAAAAAGGGCCACTGCAACTCAATGGATAACAATTTAAGTCTACAAGGGGTCGCCACTTTTACCATCTTCGGATCAGTGTGTATATCCTAGTGAGAGAGAGACAGAGAATTAAACATTTGACTACAAATCCAGCACCTTTCACCAAATGAATTAATAGAAAATGTTAGAAAAACATGACTCTTTTTTTCTTCAAACATATTCTGAACTGACTTGAGTGTTTCCACTCATGCAGCCATTCAGGAAAGATTCTTACTGCCAACCATTCAGGGCTAAATTTCTTAAGCAAGACATGTCAGGCAAGACCTAGGGTAGTGTCTTTAAGAGTAAAGTTGCTCTAGTCCTGGCAATAGTTACCCGTTTTTCATTTATCAATCTATTTTGTTTTCATCTCTGCAGGAAAATGTCTGTGTTATTGAGGGCAGGGGAGAGAGTCGGAGATTCTTGGCTTTTTCTGAAATTGCATGCTCTCCTAACTATGATTCTGTCACTTTAAGATGAAAACACTGACAGCTAGAGAGGAAAGTCCGATGAAATAAATTAACACTCTTGACTGGTGTTTAAAGCTATGATTTCACATGAATGTTAAAATGATTATTCCATACTAAAGGCCCAAGCTGATGAATGAATTAATAACCTCCAGCAACTATGTGAAGCTGTTTTATTAAGGATGGTAACCTGCTGTTTTCTGTCTCCTCTGAAGACAGAATGAGAATAGAGAGGCTCAAGCTACACTCCCTGCAGAGAAGATATAACTTAGATATTCAGAATTTCATAATTAGTAATTGTTACAAAAGGATATTGATTTCTGAAAATGAATATAGCTGGTCCCCTAAAAAGAAAGCATCATTTGGTTAGGGATCAGTCTCCCCTAGTGAAAGAAAAGATGATTGAGGTTTTCCACACTGGCAGCTAGCCTGCTTCATAGAACACAAGCCTATGACACTACAATTTGCCTCTATTGCATTAAGAGTCATAGATTCTTCTTCTAGCTGTTTGTATTGAAAAGAACCTGGACTTTCCCACACTTGTTTCAGTCAGAGCAAAAGAGTATACATTGGCACTTGTTAAATAATGTGTGTTATGATCTCTAACAAAACTCACAGGTTTGTGCGAAACATCAAGGGCTAACTATGACCACTGAGATGATGGTAAAAACCAGAATTGTTCCACTAGATTTTGTATCAGAGCACACACCTAACAACTTCCCTGGTGGTCCAGCAGTTAAGACTGCGCTTCCACTGCAGAGGGTGCAGGGTTTGACCCCTCGTCAGGGAACTGAGATCCCACATGCCGCAGAGCATGGCCAAAGAAAGGTAACAATAATAAATAATAATAAAGTATTTTTTAAGAGGACACTTCTGTGATGCGCCCTTTTCCCTGTCCTTCCTTGCATATGCCTTCTCCTTTCACTGCCTTTATCATCCACAGCCAGCTGTGTGCCTACCCTGCTGGTGTCAGCAAAGGAACAGGGGTGCCTTCCAAGAGGCTCTACGTGAGCCCCTAAATATCTGGGAAATGCATCCATTGCCTCATTACAGATGGACACTTCCAACCTCATTTTGTGAAGGGATAGTGAGAATCCTGGAGTTCTCCATGCCCATCAGTCACAAATCATTTCATCACCTGTGCTCTGGATAAAGCTATAAAATCAGACATCTACTCAAGAGACATGGTTTAAGTATTAACTTTGGGCTGGTTTCCGGTGGTATATACTCAGCTCCTTGCCTCATTTGCTCCAGTCCTCTGTCATAGAATTTAAAGGATTTCTAAAGACAATAAAGCTGAAAGCAATGGAAAGAAACTTGGCCAGGAAAAGAAGAGAAAATAAGGCTTCAATATGAAAATCATTTAAAAAGGGATGAAAGAATTATATTAAATAGCAATTATAGTACAGTAAGGAAGTGACTCGAGGGCTGGTAAACTCATCATGATTTAGGAGGTGAATTCCACAGTAAAGCAAGCAAAGCTTTGGAGTCAGAGCATAGCTACCAATGCATTGATACTTGGAAGATGCCACTAGGGCAAAGGTCATTGAGATAGTCTGGGGGAAGTCCATCACTGAGGCTTCTCTTTCACCTCCAGTGGTCCTGCCTTCTAGCACTACTCGATTCACAAGGGAGCTGGGAATCATGATGGTGACCTAGAAACATCTGGCCAAGTGTTTCATTTATTTGGTAACTTTTCTGAGTCTCTCACTGGACCTCTTGGTTAGGGTGTTAAGAAATAGTAACAATGGAAGAAAGAGTTACTATCCTCAGCTACTTGCTGAGGGTTAATTACAATGCAGTTGATACAGTCTCAATCATCCCTGCTCAGATGTCACCGGAACCAAAAACATCTCAGCCCACCAAAAGGTTAATCACTCATTATGGAAAGTACAGCTCTGCATTGCAGATAGCTTTGTATCATGTTGATCACTTAAGTCTTTTAAGGAGTTCCTTCTTTTCCTTTTTTCTCTGTCTTTCTTCCTCTCTTTCTTTTCTTTCTTTCCTTCTCAGTCCCTCTTAACCATGAATCTCTTAAAAGAAAAGTAATTGGGTCATCTATAATTGTGTTACATTATAAGCATCTGACAAATATTCATTGAGCTGAACAATGTTACGGGAGCTGAATGTTACAGGAGTCATTCTGAAGGTGAGAGAGAGAAGGATGGAGGTGTGGAGGAATAACTCCTTATCTGTAAAATGTACCTAATATCCATCTCTTAGAGTTAACTGATACATTTTATATCGTGCCGTACATGCCTGGTACTTGCCATGGGATCAATTAAGCGGTTGTTGATATATTACTATTAACAGTTACGGTACTGTTACTGTTAACAATGATACTATGTGTATTATTGAGTTCATAGGTGGCTCTGCAGTGACTTCAGCTGCTGTGGTCTTGACGTTACTGATTTTATCCCCAGATAGAGTATTGACGATGCTGAGAAAGGCTTATCTTATCATAATCCACCACTCCTCTTTTTTCCATGTTTGTCCTTTTCCAAATACGTTCTTGCTTATTCTTTGTCTTCTTTTTACATCTTATAATTTATTCAAGTTTTCTTAAGGGGACTTCTTCCAATCTAATGGTTTATTAGTAAATTTCTAAATCTGCTTTTAAAAAGTAGCCAGTTTGCAAAACAGAATAAAGAACATGCAAGCAAATGAAGCTGGTGTAGGAGAAGCTGATAGAAAAAAATAATTTTCGCCAATGTGGGAAGGCCACAAATCTACAATATCTGTGGACGCGTGATTCTAGTCTATTTTGTGTCAGGTAAATCCATTCAGTTCATCTGGGAGATGGATTTAGTTTCCCCTTATAATTAATAATGAATCCTGGTTCAAATAATAAGAGGAAAACAGGAAATGGAAGAAAAGAATCTTCAATCTGCAATGCATAACTGTTTTGGATAATAATTATTGCCACATTTTTTGTATTATTGTGAAAGTCAGATATCAGACCAACATTTATACTGTTTTTTGAAAAGAAAAAAGGAATAACATTTTGTGCCTGATAATTGGCATTAATGCTTCTATATATTGTAAAGAATAGCACTCATCTATTTACTGCAATGTTCTGTTTTAAACAGATTGATTTTAACATTTCTAATAAATTGCCAACATGCAGGCAATTGGGTAGTCTGATATCTCCCTGGGAGAATAGTTAGAACTTAAATATAGGTTTTAGAGTCATTCATTTTAAGTAGAACTTAATTAAAGCCATGAGATCAGATGAAATTGCTTAGGGAAAGACTACAAATGCAAATATATTACTTTGTTATAATTGTTCTTAGCTGTGGAAAATATGATCTACCATAACTGGTTTGTTCAATAGGCATCAGGATTGATCCAAAGAGGCATCTTGTAATTACTGTTGTTATGTTCTAAATGTATAGAAGTTTATCATGAAGAGGAGATTGATGAATATGAAGCAGAGAAACACAAAGCAATTAACTAACAACTGTGCCCATCATTAAATGTTGCCTTATGCTAATTATGCATTCCTTCAGATGGCTACTATTCACTGCCTGGACACTTGCAAGGGGAAACTCTTTATAAGATGACAAAACATAAAAGACCAGGTTTTTTTTGTTTTTGTTTTTCATTCCTAGTGGTGCTGGGTCTTTGTGCAACGCTCGGAATTTTCTCTAGCTGCTGAGAGTGGGAACTGCTCTTTATGAAATTGTTGCAGTTTGCAGGCTTCTCACTGTGGTGGCTTCTCTTGTGGCTGGGCAAGGGTTTTAGGGCTTCAGTAGTCGCAGCTCCCAGGCTCTAGAGCATAGACTCGGTAGTTCTGGTGCACAGTTTTATTGCTCCAAAGCACGTGGGACCCACCCTATTAGGGATCAAGCTCGCTTCTTCTGTGCCATCTTGCATTGGCAGGCAGATTCTTTACCACTGAGTCACCTGGGAACCCCACAACCAGCTTTAATATAAAATTTTCTTTGGAGGTGGCACACAGTTGTCGTGACTTCACTTGTCAAATATTTTTCCTCCCTCTCCTCCTTCTCTTCTATCTTCTTCTGCTTCTTCCTTTTTTGCTTTTGTAAAATAATTTTTTATTATTATCCTTGAGGTAATAGTTATACCTCATCACATTCCATACGCACACTATTTCTTCAGACTTTAAAGTAGATCTAAAGGCCAATATATAGCCAGTGGTTGCCAAAAGGCATACAAAATCTGTCTAGGGAATGATTTTTCTGGATAATAAGAAAATGTGAAAAACTCTAAAGAGATACATATCTTTTTGGTGTGGAAAGGCAGGAGGACAGAGGGGATGATGTAAAAGAAACACCCAATTCAAGAGCCCGATATCTTTGGTGGGCATCACTGGCATTTTCTGGAGTGTAGTTTGGAGAGATGTCAAGTAGTCATGTTCACGTCTGGCTGGGAGACATGACTCAATAAATAATTCCAAGAGTCTACTCCTGATCTGCGTGGAATAAAGGGGTGCAGTCAGGGGTTAAAGAATTTCCAATGTGCCCAGTCAACAAAACACAGAGAACATTGACAAGCAGAAATCCTGAGGGAGCCTATCTGGAAAAGTCATAATATACAAAAATGTGGCCAACAGTCAGTGGCAAATGCCAAGGACGACGCTTTCCAGTAATGGGGGCAGAATGTGGCCCCGCAGCAGATCGAAGCTCTAATCCTGCTTCGTTGTTCACTGGTTCAAAGAAGACATGAGACAAGCCCCTGATCAGCAGAGACCAGCAGGGTTCAGAGGTACCTTGTAGATCAGAGAAGGCTGCCACCTAGGCTCTCCATTTCTATACACACATGAAGAGGAAAGGGAGAGGAAAAGAAAGCCTGAGCTCCCAAGCACTTGCTCAAAGAAGGCGGATGCATCCAAAAGTACGATGTCAACTGGAAGGAATCCTGGTGCTATGAACTCTTAACTTGTGGCTTAGGATTCCCCCAGCTACTCATAAAGAAGCTGTTAATGAGCGCATTCGGATCAGTAATAGCAAATTAAGAAAAACATTATTTCACTCATCTAGTAAATTTGTGAGCCCTCTCCCATCATAGAATCTTGAAACGTTGATTCTTTGTTTTTAAATTGAAGTATAGTTATTTACAGAGCTGCATTAGTTTATGCTCTACAGCAAAGTAGTTCAGTTACATATATATGTATATATACATACATATATGTATACATACATACATATGTGTACATACATACATACATGTATACATACAGGTATGTCCAGCTATATATATATATAGTTGTTGTTTAGTTACTAAGTCATGGCTGACTGTTTTGTGACCCCATGGACTGTAGCCCACCAGACTTCTCTGCCCATGGGATTTCCCAGGCAAGAATACTATAGTGGGTTGATATTTCCTTCTTCAGGGGATTTTCCCAACCCACAGAGTGAACCTGTGTCTCTTGCTTGGCAAGTGGATTCTTTACCAATGAGCCACCTGGGAAGTCCTGATAGATAGATAGATAGAGATATACATTGTTTTTAATATTCTTTTCCATTATAAATAAAAGTTGACTCTTAAAGACACAGTTTAGCCAATCTAAAAGAAAAAAGTATTTTTCTTTACAAAATTGAGGTTCAAGGAGTTGAATAACCTGCTTCTTTGTAGCAGAAGAGAAACCCAAATTTCAGGATATCCAGTTCAGAACTTTTATGCCATGTCATCCTTTCCACAAGTAATCTGTGTGCGGCTCCTTTCTTTCTAATGGAAAGTCAACGAAAGAATGAATTCAGATGGGAAGGGAAGGTCAGATTGAAGATGTGAAAGCCAATTGATTTTTGAAGGCAATGGCCTCATCAGAAAACACTCACTCTTCCCAAACCAAGTGAAATCATTAAAAGATTTTACTGAGACAATTGAAAAATACCAAGATCCATCTCAGATCATTTCACTGTTGGAAGGTGATTATTCAGATGTGGAAATTTTCCTTGACAAGGAATTTTAACCTCTAATACAATCACTGGGCTTCCCAGGGTGGGGCGCTAGTGGTAAAGAATCCACCTGCCAAGGCAAGAGATGCAGGTTCAATCCCTGGGCTGGGAAGATTCCCTGGAGGAGGACATGGCCACCCACTCCAATAGACTAGCCTGGAGAATCCCATGGACAGAGCAGCTTGGTGGGCTGCAATCCAAAGGGTTGCAAACAGGTGGACGCGGCTGGATAGACTGAGGACACAAGCATATCCAATCATCTAACATCGTTATATCAATTTTTCTTTCCAGGTAATAATACAACCTATACTTGTCAATTAAAAAAGGCTACCTTATGGAACATTTTGAAGTACTTGCTGTCCTCCTTAAATAGAAAATAGGAAAAATTGTGAGAATTACACTTTAGCATCTTTGTTATACTCAGCCAGTTGTTTTATTTCACAAAGTCACAATTCTTAATATTGTGATTATTTTATTTTCCCAGTCTAAGCCATTTTGTGATATGCTACATAAAAATAATTTTAAAATAAGATAATTATTTGGAAAATTATAGAATTGAATGTATTCTTCTCAGACATGCCATCAAGGTAGAGTTTTTGCATTTAGCACAATTTAAAGGCTGGTTTACAGGATTTTAAAAATTTGTTATTATATGGGAAATTAATTTCTTCTGTGTAATGCAGAGAGATGTGTATATTAACTTAAATTAAAAACATGTTACAAAGTAGCTTATGAGTAGGAAAAATCCTTTATATATGTACACATAAATATTTTCATGGTGAAGTCAAATGCATTTGCTTGCTCAGAGCTCTATTTACATGTACAAATATGGGTTTCAACTACCCAGCAAAATTAAATGACATAAACACATGCAGTAATACAATGCATTCTAGTTCTTAGATTCTTCTCTAGGTTAAATACCAAGAAATCAAGAATGAATGAACTCATTAATTCCACAGTAACAAATTCTTCCCCCTCAAAGTATCTTATTTTAAAATGATAAAAAAAAGTTCTTCAGTGGGGGATTTCTTTCAAATGTGACTAAAATAAATGTTAGGAAAGGAACTGTCTTCAATCACAGTTTTTCTTCATTGGTGGTATCTTTCCAACATTATTTTTAAAAATTAAAATTAAAAAAGTGTCTTTAAAGTAACTAAGTCAATTTTAGGAGCTCAAATCAAAATGATTATTTTATTAAGGCCTTGGAAATAAATCAATAAATTCATGTCTAACATATTTCTTTATTATATTCTAAAAACAATCTCTGAGCTAATGATGTCTCTTAGTTTCTCAGTCAGGAATATATAATCATTGAACATATATATATATATATATATATATATATATATATTTCCCCTTTTGGATGACTCCTGAATATAGTCAGGAGTCATCCAAAAGGAAAAAAAAAAATTGTGAATTTTAAGAAGGCTTATTTGGGCTCACGCCTTCATTTTCTTCAGAAGCTTTCTTATTTCTCTAAACTGTAAGCAATGGGTGTATATATATAATTTGTATAAATTCATATGCATTCACACATTCTGCTTCTTTTGCTAGTCTCTTAAAATACTAAAAATTCTACTAAACTTCTCAGAGTCCTTCACTAAGCAATGGGTGTGTCACCTTGAATTAGGTGGCATCCACTGTGCACTGAGAAGGAGGGAGGGAATTAGAAGTCCCAGGACCTGCTTCAGGAACACTGACACTTGACTGTGAGATCACAGGCACAAAGTCACCTATTACTTCCAAACTGGTACATCAAAATCTTGAATCAGTCATCTCAATAAATGTCAAGAACTGATCAGACGTGAACGACACTTGAAACAGTGGATTTGGAATCACTTCCACTGTCATGGGCTTCCCAGATGGCACTAGTGGTAAAGAACCTGCCTGCCAATGCAGGAGATGTAAGAGATATGGGTTTGATCCTTAAGTTAGGAAGATTCCCCGAAAGAGGCTACAGCAGCTCACTCCAGTATTCTTACCTGAGAATCCCATGGACTGAGGAGCCCGGCAGGCTACAGTCCACGCGGTCACAAAGAGTCAGACACGACTGAAGTGACTTAGCTGCAGCCACTGTTATGAGGAAGCTCAAATTGACAGACGAAGGGGCAAGTGTTTTAGACGGAAGGAAAGAGCTCAGAAAAGGAGTACAAAAGGCAGTAAGACACCTGGACAGAAGTGATAATGCAATTAAAAGCTGCTATAAGCTTGTTAAAAGGGGACTAGGAATTGAGAAAGTGTAAGGCAAAAGAAAAATAGAATCACGTCAGTTGCCCATCACATGAAGGATAGTCACACAGGCAGCTTTGTTGAACTGGCTAGACTTTGGAACCACAGTAGGGCTACAGCTTAGTCGTGCATCAGCTTCTATTTTCACATAATTTCATGTGTTTCCCATCGATGTAGAAACCCCTGTGAGAAAACGTCTTGTCCTCATCCTAGACCTAGAAGAAAAAATAAACTTAAGCCCCATCAAACTATGCCCATATCAAAAATGTCAAGACCTTACTCTGAAATATCTCCACCCTGATTTAAAACTGATGTTGGCTCAAGGATCATAATGACCTTTGTATTCTGAAAAATACCAGAATCTCAGATGACCAAGAAAGAGATGGTCGTCACTGTTCCAGGACAAAAGGGCCCAGGTAAGAAAATTCCTGAGATGCAGAGAGTCCAGAAGAGAAATATTTTGGCCCAAACTCAGTTTCCCATTCGAAAAGTTTTACTGTGGCCAACACTCTCATCCCCAAGAGCTATAATGACCACATTTAACTTCTAGTCAGAGTCCCTGCATTTCTGCTCTTCTTTGATGTTTCTATTGGGTTCACAAGGATGGAAATTCATGCACGAAAGGATATTTAGAGTAACTGTGTACAAATATGAGCATTTTCTATTCACCCATTGAAGGACAAGACCCAATTCTGAAAGCTTGCTTACTATTTCCAGTCAATAAAAAAAGTAGAAAGCACGAAAGATCTATTAGATCATCTTGTCAACTCTTTCTCTTGGTTCCCTCAATAGTCCAGGATGCTGTCAGATGAAATTCTCCACTGTGGTATGTTTCCAAGGACAAAGGCAAGAAAGGCCTCAGGAATTTACATAGATGCCGAGTCAGCCCAACAAGTCTCTAAGATTCTTGTTAGAATGATGAAAACACATACTATCCTTGGTTACCATAGACCACCTCTCAGTGTGTCTTTCTCCTAGGATTAAAACACATGACATTGAGTTCAAAGGGAAAAATTACATTTTCTTTTACACATTCATATGCAATGATTCCTTCCCTTGCTATTAATAAACTGGATGACTCATCCAACTGAACTCTCTCAAAGTGCATGTGTATGTGTGTGTGCGTGTGTGCACGCCTAGACTGGAGGAAAATCTCAGCAGTATTGACATTTGACAAGCCTGCTGCTCTGTGCTAATGAGCCCTAACGGTTTTAACATACGTCCTGCATGGCTGGCCTGCTTGGGGCTGATTCCATCATGGAAAAAAAAAAAAAAAAAAGATTTAAGTTTATGGCAGAGCTGGATGGTAGGATTGCTTGAAGTAAAATAGAGTCTGTTGATCTGTTCAGTGTCATGACCAGAACTCTGGAAATGGGTGGCAAATCCTTGTGCTCTTCTTATGAATTAGATGCTTTTTCTTTCTTTAATAAAAAGGAAGAAAATCAGGCAGCATGCTGAGTAGCTACAGGCTGGTGCATAAAAACAGAGTCCAGTGGAGCAGCCACACACATCTTCCCCGTACTTCTGGGCTGGCAGACGCTGGGAGATTTGGAACGTACATGAGAAAGGAATTCCTCCCATCTCTTTCCATGGAGCCAGCTCACTGATGGCAAAGCTATGTTAAAAGTCTCAAAATGCTGGCTCTGGAAAGTGCTGAAGATCAAAAACTCGTTCAAAGATTTCCTAGCGAATCCAAAATATATAAGCACTTCTCCAAGCACACACAGTGTCTCAGTCTTGATTCATGATTGGGTAGTTTAAAGTGTTCTAATGTGTGATGTGATGATTAATGGTGAAGCATGTGCAACCTCAGAGCTACATCGATGAGGTATGCCAGGGCCCATGCTACAGTCTCACCTCTGCATAATCTCTCAGAGGGCTCTCACTAAACCTCAGCACTCAGGGCCCTAGCCCCAGAAAGTCTTCATTGGTCTGGGGTGGAGCCAGGCATTGGTTTCTTAATAGCTCTCCAGTAACTTCTAATATGCAGCCAAGGTTAAAATGATGAACAAAGGCCTAAAATTAACAATCTGAAATGAATTATAGGCATATTGGTATATTATAATAGGATGTAACCCCTTGTCAGAAGTTTTTCAGAAACTTCTAGAAAGAAATTCTTCTCACCTAACAGGACTGCTGGCTCACTTATGTGCTTGCTATCTCCTATACCTCTCAGATCAGGAGCTACTTGGAACAAATGTGTGTGTGAGAGACAGCCAAGTGTAGTGGCTAAGAGGGTATCTTTTATATTCTCACCTTGTGTCTTGAGTCTTCTGTTATTTAGTGATGTGATCTTGGCCAAGCAACATGGACTTTCCTTCTGTAAAGCAGTAATAAATAAATAAAACATCTACTGCTGCTTTGTTGACTATGCCAAAGCCTTTGACTATGTGGATCACAACAAACTCTGGAAAATTCTGAAAGAGATGGTAATACCATATCACCTTACCTGCCTCCTGAGAAATCTGTATGCAGTTCAAAAAGCAACAGTGAGAATTCGACATGGAACAATGGACTGCTTCGAAATTGGGAAATTGTCCAAATTGTCACCTTGCTTATTTAACTTATATGCAGAGTACATCATGAGAAATGCTGGGCTGGAGGAAGCACAAGCTTGAATCAAGATTGCCAGGAGAGATATCAATAACCTCAGATATGCAGATGACACCACCCTTATGGCAGAAAGTGAAGAATTAAAGAGCCTCTTGATGAGGGTAAAAGAAGAAAGTGCAAAAAGTTTGCTTAAACCTCAACATTCGGAAAGGTAAGATCAGAGCATCTGATCCCATCTGGTTCATGGCAGATAGGTGGGGAAACAATGGAAATAGTGAGAGACTTTATTTTGGGGGCTCCAAAATCACTGCAGATGGTGACTGCAGCTATGGAACTAAAAGATGCTGCTGCTGCTACTGCTAAGTCACTTCAGTCATGTCTGACTCTGTGCGACCCCAGAGATGGCAGCCAACCAGGCTCCCTCATCCCTGGGATTCTCAAGGCAAGAACACTGGAGTGGGTTGCCATTTCCTTCTCCAATGCATGAAAGGGAAAAGTGAAAGTGAAGTCGCTCAGTCATGTCCGACTCTTAGCGACCCCATGGACAGCAGCCTACCAGGCTCCTCCCCATCCATGGGATTTTCCAGGCAAGAGTTGCTTACTCCTTGTAGAAAAAGCTATGACCTACCTAGACAGCATATTAAAAAGCAGAGACATTACTTTGCCAACAAAGGTCCATCTAGTCAAAGCTATGGTTTTTCCAGTAGTCATGTATGGATGTGAGAGTTGGACTATAAAGAAAGCTGAGCACTGAAGAACTGATGCTTTGGAACTGTGGTGTTGGAGAAGACTCTTGAGAAACCCTTGGACTGCAAGGAAATCCAACTAGTCCATCCTAAAGGAAAACAGTCCTAAATAGTCATTTGAAGGACTGATGCTGAAGCTGAAACTCCAATACTTTGGCTACCTGATGCAAAGAATTGACTCATTTAAAAAGACCCTGATGCTAGGAAAGATTGAAGGTAGGAGGAGAAGGGGGACAGAGGGTGAGATAGTTGGATGCATCCCAACTCAATGGACATGAGTTTGAGCAAGTTCCAGGAGTTGGTGATGGACAGGGAAGCCTGGCATGCTGCAGTGCGTAGGGTCACAAAGAGTCAGACACGACTGAGAAACTGAACTGTATGCGGTAATAGCTCCAGTTGGAAGGATGACATGCCTCCATGTGAATGAGACACTTGCATTGGTACCTGGTCCATGGGAAGCTCTTTGTAAGTACTGGCTATAACTATCCCTAAGCTGTCATTCAGAGAAGGTAATGGCATCCCACTCCAGTACTCTTGCCTGGAAAATCCCATGGACAGAAGAGCCTGGTAGGCTGCTGTCAATGGGGTCGCGAAGAGTCGGACACGACTGAGCGACTTCACTTTCACTTTTCCCTTTCATGCACTGGAGAAGGAAATGGCAACCCACTCCAGTGTTCTTGCCTGGAGAATCCCAGGGACAGGGGAGCCTGGTGGGCTGCCATCTCTGGGGTCGCACAGAGTCGGACACGACTGAAGCGACTTAGCAGCAGCAGCAGCAAGTTGTCATTATGTTTAATGATAAAGCAATGATGCACAAAAATTCAAATCCAAAGTAGTTAAGTCATGAACGGAATTCTAAACATAAAGTGTTAGCTTTTGTTTTCTCCCTACTGTAGGACTAGCCACTCAATGATCTTTACAAATCTTGGAATTCTACACAGAACTCAGCCACATGAGCAGTTTTCTTTCATCGAAAAGACTACACATTTTTTTGCCAGCGTTTGCAAATTTGAGATCAGTTATAATTGTATGTTTACTGGCAGCATTGTTGTAATACTATGAAAACTATAGTTTTCAAAACGGTGCTGTGTTCCCAGATGTTTTGTGTACTTCTGTGTCAGTTATGGTGATATTTAGAGGGTAAACATTACGTAAACCTGAAATTTAAATTTCCATTTGCACAATAACAGGACTGACATAATGTGGGTCTGAAATGCTAGTTTAAAAATATTTTTAATTAAAAAGACTTTTGTGTAAGCATGAGCTTCACTTAGCTAGTTACTTCATTGTTTGACAAAATTTCATTGGGAAACTATGTTGGTGCATGTCATCAATCCGGTTTAGACATTTTTACTCTATGGGCCCTAAATTAGTGTTTCGCTTTTAATCCCAAAGGGATATTTCCTCCAGTGGGTAAGAATAAAGATTTCAGTCACATGAGGCAACAGAAGAAAATCTTCCTCTGCTTGAAGATCCTGTTTTGTACAGCAGAAGCTGAAGAGAACTTTAACCTTGGTGTGACTAAATTTTAAATGAATGCCTTTGCTTGTCAGGAATAATGCTTTCTTATGTCAGAAATTCTTCTTCCCTCGAGGTTGTTGTTGTTGTTCAGTCACTCAGTAGTGTCTGACTCTTTGTAAACCCATGAACTGCAGCACCCCAGGCTTCCCTGTCCTTCACCATCTCCTGGAGTTTGCTCAAATTCATGTCCATCGCGTCGGTGATGCCATCCAACCATCTCATCCTCTGTCGTCCACTTCTCCTCCTGCCCTCAATCTTTCCCAACATCAGGATCTTTTCCAATAAGTTGGGTCTTTGCATTAGGTGGCCAAAGTATTGGATCTTCAGCCTCAGCATTAGTCCTTCCAGGGTTGATTTCCTTTAGGATTGACTGGTTTGATCTCCTTGCTGTCCAAGGTGCTTCTTTTTTAGAGTGAAGGACTGTAACTGTTTTCTGCAAAGGGCTATATATAAATATTTATGTCCTATGTTTTCCATTGAAAGTAGTTCTGCTATTGTAGCGAGAAACTGTCCATAGACAACACATTAACACATGAGCATGTCTGGTGTGGTGGGTCCCAGAAGACTTGTTGCCGCTTAGTCATTAAGTCATGTCTGACTCTTGTAACACAAGGGACTATGGCCCACCAGGCTCCTCTGTCCATGGGATTCTCCAGGCAGGAATACTAGAGTGCCACTACCTTCTCCAGAGGATCTTCCTGACCCAGGGCTCAAACCTGCATCTCCTGCATTTTGGCAGGCAGATTATTTACCACCTGCGAAGCCCATCCCAGAAGACATCCAGATTTTAATCCCTGGAACTTGTGAATGTCACCTTCTGTGGCAAAGGGGCCTTTGCACACATGATTAAATCAAGGCTCTTGAAATAGGGGATTATTCAAAATTATCTGCATGGGCTTTAAATGTGATCACATGTCCTTATAAAATGGAAGCAGCGGAGGACATTTAACCAACAGACAACAGAGGCAATGGGAGTATTGAAGCAAGATGCCACGATGGACTTCGAAGATGGAGAAAGGGACCACAAGCCAAGGAATTCGGGCAATGCAGCTCTAGAAGCTCTACAAGGTAGAGAAGGGGATTCTCCCCTGGAGCCTCCAGAGGAATCACAGCCCTGCCAACACCTTAACTTTGTCCCAGTGAAACTGATTGCAAATTTCTGACCTCCAGCACTGGAAAAGGCTAAATGTGTGCTGTTGTTAAGTTACTAAGTGTGTGACTTAGAAATGAATACAGCTCAGGCAAAATCAAGAGGCAGAACAGACTTGGCTAGAAGACAGTAGTTTGCCAACTCCTGCTCGTTAGACCTACCCTATACCATTTATTCCACTGAATTCTATAGGTCTCTGCTCTCCCCTAATTGAGTCTCTTGTATAGAGGTCGTGGGTCTTGGAGTCAGATGTAGTAGATTTTAATTCTGGTTCTTTCCTTACTAGCAGTGTGACCTGGTCACTCATTTCTGTGTCTCTGTTTCTGTGTTGGTAGAGTAGTTATCTGGAATAAACTAGACAATGCATGAAAACCCTGGTATAGGAATGCTTGACCCAATGACCCATAGAAGCCACTTTGCCCACATCCATACTCAGGCATCATCATACTCTCTTCTATGTTTCATTCTTCTTCACCACTTATCTAACACAGAGTAAAATTATTAGCACGGAGCAAAATTTTCTTATTTATTTTATTTAGCATTTGCTGTCTGTATTACCACATTAGAGTAAAAACTCTTAGAAGACCAGTCACAGAGAAGGTGCCAAATATTTATTGAATGAATTAATGTAAATTGAATAAATAACTGTGCTGAGTAAATAACCCATCAATCCCCTAGAGAGTGAAAACATTTCTTCTAGCGTCTGTATTGCACCAGTAGATAGGAGCACAAAGTCCCGTTTAGTAAAGATGCCTGGGTAGCAAAGCAGTCTTGAGAAATGCATTCCAGATGGAGAGATAATAAATTAGATAATCTAACAAATTAGATAATAAGGATGAAGATGACACAGTGGCTCCCAATTGCGTCTTCCACAGGGCTCCCCACACACCCAGAACTCAAGACTTCTGTTTGCAACCATAGCTTCTTTAATACTGTATTCTTTCCCTCAGGTGTTTTAGATTGGAAAGAGCCTGTAGGGTCCTTGGAGGGTTCATTTTCCCATCTCTGGCTACATTTTCCTAGAAGTTAAGGGGAAAGCATATTCCCATCTATGAATAATTAATTAGAAATAAAAGTTATAATTTTGGTAAGATATTTAGCATTAAACCTTTTTCATTGAAGTGAATGTTACTAGAACATGTTCCAATCTTGTTTTTATTTTTATTGACTAACACTGAATGATGGGGCAGGAAGTAAGAAATTTGATGAATCACTGCAAAGGTCATTGAAATTGAAAAAACAGGGTCAAGTTTCATGCTTTTCTGCCCATCAGCCTTATGATAAGGCACGTGTGCCTTCTGCAACCTTCATCTGCACATCTCTGAAAAGGAGTGACTACTCTACCAGATATAGTTTTAAAGTCCTTACCAGCTCAACAATTTTTTCCTTTCCCATATGGTTTATCATAGAATATTGACTGTACTTTCCTGTGCTATACAGTAGGTCCTTGATGTTTATTGATCCTATGTATACTAACTTGCCTCTAACAATCCCAAACTCCCAGTGCTTCCCTCTCCCATCTCCCTCCCCTTGGTAACATTTTTTTTTTCTACATCTGTGGGTCTGTCTCTGTTTCATAGGAAATTTTATTTTTGTTGTATTTTAGATTCCATGTATAAGTTATATCATGTGGTATTTGTATTTCTCTTTCTGACTTACTTCACTTAGTATGAAAATCTCTAGGTCTATCCAGATAGTTGCAAATGACATTATTTCACTCATTTTTATCACTGAGTAGTATTCCATGGTATGTTCATACTACATCTTCTTTATCCAATCCTCTGTCAATGGACATTTAGGCTGTTAACATGTCATAGCTATTGTGAATAGCAGCTCAGTAATTTTTGAAAGCACAGTTAATGTCATCCTCCTTATTCTGTCTGATTTACAAAGCCATTACACAGAGTAAACTTTATAGATAGCATCCCTTTCTTTATGGGGACTTTTAAAATAGCACAAACAACTGATGTTTCAATAGATTTGAAAATTTCAAAGGAATTATCATTCTCTCTCGCATTGTCCTAAATTCAGATGGTATGAAGAGGAATAAAGCAATTTACCATAAATAGTAAGGACAAATGTCTAGAATTAAGTAAAAGAGACTAAAAGCTAGATTGTGCTATTACAAACAATTTGCTGAATGTGAAATATTTTTAAAAACAGCTATTTTATTGATTGAGCTTCCTTGACTCAGATGGTAAAGAATCTCCTTGCAATGTGGGAGACTTGGGTTCGATCCCTGGGTTGAGAACATCCTCTGAAGAAGGGAATGGCAACCCAGTCCAGTGTTCTTGCCTGGAGAATCCCACGGAGAGAGAAGCCTGGCAGGCTACAGTCCACAGGGTCACAAAGAGTCAGACACAACTGAGCAGGTAACACTTTCACTTTTCATCTTATTTATTAAATGTTTAAAAGAAAGGGGAAAATGCTAAGACCTAAAAGGCAAAATGTAAAATCTTCTGTACATTATAGAAATACACACATGTGATTTCTAAATAATCATTGATTACATACACACTTATTATCAAAAGACAAAGGAGGGGAGGAATCAGCTAGTCTACAAAATGAGCCATACTGTGCATTTAAAGTCCCTCAGCCCTTCTTTCTTCAAGAGCACAAAGTGTGGCTCATTTCACACTTAGCTCCATGGAAGAAAATCATAACTGTCAACCAGATTTAGTACTGTACCTGTTTAACTATTATGCATCTTTTGAATCTCAGCCCAGGTGACATTTCCACTGAGAACGTTTGCCTAAAGTCCCCATCCACCACCAAGACTAGGACAGCTCTGCCTACGTTCTTACCAACCACCCTGCATTATAAATGCCAATCCGAGGTCCTCTGTGTCCATACACTCAACTATTTCCTCTTCTGACACTTTACTAGGACAAGTCTGGCTCCTGTTTCATTCCCATCCTTATAGCACAGTGCTTGAATCTATTAAGCACTTAATATATGTCCCTGAGTGTGTGCTCAGTTGTGTATAATTCTTAGCGACCCCACGAACTGTAGTCCACCAGGTTCTTCTGTCCATGGGATTTTCCAGGCAAGGATACTGGAATGGGTTGCCATTTCCTCCTCCAGGGTATCTTCCTGATCCAAGGATTGGACCCACATCTCCTGTATTTCTGGCATTGCAGGAGCTTCCCTTGTAGCTCAGTCGGTAAAGAATCTGCCTGTAGTGCAGGAGACCTGGGTTCTATCCCTGGGTTGGGAAGATCCCCTGGAGAAGGAAATGGTGACCCACTCCAGTTTCCTTGCCTGGAAAATCTCATGGACAGAGGAGCCTGGTGGGCTGCAGTCCATGGGGTCACAAAGAGTTGGGCACGACTGAGCGACTAACACTTACTCCTGTATCTCCTGCATTGCAGGAGGATTCTCTTTTATTGCTGAGCCACTGGGGAAGCCCAATACATGTCCGTGGAAAGACTGAAAATGACAAATCACCATAAATTCAAATTCAGTGTAAAAGTACTTTCTTGCTAATTATCTAGGAGAAAGAAGTTTACAATTTAAAAGCTGAAATAAAGGCCTCTGGAGATGACGACTATTCAAGCAAAAGCACTAACAGAGGGTTTCCATGAAGTCCAATAAAGTGCTCCCAGAATCTCTGAAATAACAGAAGGAATTGAATATGAATTCTTTTTAGACTGCATTTAGAGGGCAAGGCTGTAAAACAGAATTTAAGCATGACATTTAAAATCCTTTTTAGGATTAAATTTTAAAAAAGAATTGCTAATTAATTCCAGAGTGTTTAACTATTTATTGTTTGTATGAGTGAAAAACCAGAAGAAACCTAAAAGCTCAAACACAGCAAAATGATTTAAATCTCACCTAAATGAGAGCAGACTATGTAGTCACAGAAATAGCATGACAGAAATATGATTATTAACATGGGAAAACATTAACTGCAAACATACATACTCCAATGGCGTGCATAGAGTGTTCTTACCTAAGCAAGTATAGAAGCAAATATATGTATATTTGCAAGCACACATACTCTTGGGCAAGGCAGAGTAATAATATCTTTTTTGTATCCGTCCATCCCAGTCTCAATTTATCCCTCCTCCCATTACCCCCTGGTAACCATAAGTTTATTTTCTTTTTTTTTCCCACTAGGGTATGCTGCTGCTGCTGTTGCTAAGTCGCTTCAGTCATGTCTGACTCTGTGCAACCCCAGAGTATAGTTGATTCATAATCTTGGGATTGACATATATACCTTACTATGTGTAAAACATAGCTATATTTTACATATGGGAACTATGTGGGAACCTGCTGTGAAGCAGAGGAAGCTCAGTTCAGGGCTCTAGGTCATGACTTAGAAGGGTAGGATGGGGGAGTGGGAGGGAGGCTTCAGAGGGAGGGATAAATATATACATATAACTGATTCACTTCATTGTACAGCAGAAACTAATAGAATATTGTAAAGTAATAGTGGGTATTGTGTTGTAGAATGCATGCTGTGTTTTGTATGGTGTGTTTGTGTGTGTGTATGTGATTTTCCTAGTGTTTTGCAACTGTCCCACAATAAACATTTATTAATTTTATCATCAGAAATAAACCCTTTCAGTAAGTGCAAAAAGATTTGTAATCTGAGGCATTTCCTTGGCCTCTGTCCTCAGGTTAAACTAAAAATGTGAAGGATGTTTGTATTGGCAGGTGGAGATCTGAATTGTGCACACAAAGGTAGGAAAAGGGGAAATAATGCTGATCCAAATACCTTTGTGGTGGAAGGATAAACTGTGGCGTGAGACATGCCTTCAAAGTTAATTAGGTAATTATTAGCCTAAAGAAGCAAAAGGTGAAAGTTACATAGTTTTAGATATAAAGCTTAAAAAGGAAATGAACAAAGGAAGTTCCAGAGCTCAAACCATGAGTTCCTGATTCTTATAACTAAAAAGGTCATCTTCTGCTCATTTAAACTCATGTTTCTCCATCAGTTTCGTCTAAGATGGCAAGGAAGAAAAGTCAATTACTGACTTCCAAAGAGAAGTAAGAAAGGTAACAGTGAAGTAAAGAGCTTTAAAATAGTTACATTTAGTGAAAATATTCAGTTTTGAAAATCAAACAAGCAAAGATTGAATGCATAAGCATGTGACATTGCTTGGAAAGGAGACTGCTATCAAAACCACACTGAGTCCTGTTGTTTAGTGAAGAATGGTAGTGACAACAACAAAAATTAATAAGGATAATACTTTTAAAAGAGAATAAGAGAAAGAAGCATCAGAGGCAGAGGTCATTTCAAGAGAAGAAATGATAAATGTGGTTTAGTTTGGGTTGATTAAGAATGTCCATGAGGAAGTATCCCAAAGGTACAATAAAGTTAGAGCTTAGAGGAAATATTAGGGCAGGAAGCTAGGCACACTGACCTGACTACTGAAGAAATAAGCATGAAAAGAAGAAATGGGGAAAAGAGAAGAGAGTCAAGGACAGACTGACCCAAATATTGGCATACTCTTGAAAATGAATGCGTCAAAGACTGGGAAAGCTTCAAAGAGCATTTTAAAGAATATATTTCTAAATACAGGCTTAGAAAAGCAGAAAAGATATTGAAAACAAATTAAATAAGATGATCCAATGGATGTTGGCAACATCATCCATTGGATCAACATCCATTGGATGAAAGAAAAAGCGAGGCAATACCAAAAGCAATGTATTTCCTCTTCATGGACTACGCTAAAGGCCTTGACTGTGTAGATCACAACAAATCTTGGAAAATTCTTAAACAGGGGGGAATACCAGACCACCTTACCTTTCTCTTGAGAAACCTGTATGCATAACAGGAAGCAACAGTTAGAACCAGACATGGAAAATGGACCGTTAAAAATTAAGAACGGAGTATGTCAGGGCTGTATATTGTTACCTTGCTTATTTAACTTCTATGCAGAGTATCACGTGAACTGCTGGCATGGATGACTCACAAGTTGGAATCAAGATTGCCAATAGAAACACCAACAACCTCAGATATGCAGATAACACTCTAATTGGCATAAAGTGAAGATGAACTAAAGAGTCTCTTGATGAGGGTAAAAGAGGAGAGTGAAAAAAGTGGCTTAAAACTCAACATTCAAAAAATGAAGATCATGGCATCTGGTCCCATCACTTCATGATAAATAGATGGGGAAAAAGTGGAAACAGTGGTAGATTTAATTTACTTGGACTCCAAAATCACTGTGGACAGTGACTGCAACTATGAAATTAAAAGATACTTGCTCCTTGCAAAGAAAGCTATGACAAACTTAGACAGCATATTAAAAAGCAGAGATATCACTGACAACAAAAGTCCATGGAGTCACAGATAAGGTTTTTCCAGTAGTCATGTGCAGATGTGAGAGATGGACCATAAAGAAGGCCGAGTGTTGAAGAATTGATGCTTTAAAACTGTGGTGCTAGAGAAGACTCTTGAGAGTCCCTTGGACAACAAGGAGATCAGACGAGTCAATCCTTAAGGAAATCAATCCTGAACATTCATTGGAAGGACTGATGCTGAAGCTGAAGCTCCAGTACTTTGGCCACCTGATGCAAAAAGCCACCTCATTGGAAAAGACCCTGATGCTAGGAAAATTGAGGGCAAGAGGAGAAGGGGATCATAGACGAAGAGATGGTTGAATGGCATCACTGACTCAATGGAGATGAGTTGGAGCAAACTCCAGGAGATAGTGAAGGACAGAGAAGTCTGGTGTGCTTCAGTTCATGGAGTCACAAGGACTCAGATATGACTTAGCAGCTGAACAACAACAACAACGTGTAAAATGAAGAAAACTATTTTGGAAAAACATTGAAGCCCCACACAAGAAATACAGCACAAATCTGCAGAAACTGAATCAATATAGCTAACAAAGCCCTTGACAAACGTTTGAAATTCACACACAGATACACACAAAAAAGCAAGTAGATAAAATTCTTTTTAAGTTGAGGGATTATCCAGGACTGAATATAGGTAAGTGAAGAGCAATAAAATGTTAGGAAGGTTGTGTGATATTTTAGAAAAAGCAACCAAATAAGCTTATATTTAAATAGTGACCTGGTTGGGCTTGGACCCCCTAATCTTTTTTAGTCTCATGCTTATTTCTATAAAATAGAAAGGACTGTAGTCAGTTCACACATTTGCCTTGAAAGGTTAATGGAATAAAAATATATAAAGTCTAAAACATACTGTAGGACATGTTAATCAATAAACATTTCTTCTATTCAAGGATGTAGGTACTATTGCCAGATTAGTTACAGATAAGGAAGTTGATTAAAACATCCAACGTTTCTTCATCCATCTGACAAAGAGTTACTGAGAGCATAATATCTGGCATATATATAAATAGCATGTATATACTTTGCCACACATACAAAGTATATGCCACACATATACTTTGCCATGCAAAGTATATACATAGTGTGTATGTATATATTTTGCCACACTTACTACGTGTCAAATAATTTTAAAGCAATTTTACTCTAGCATACTATGTGGTGAAATGTAGTCAATTAGACAAACAAGGCAAAGACCCTACACAACTTCTGGCATGCAAAGGCAGGTTATAAATAAGTTCAGTTCAATTCAGTTCAGTCGCTCAGTCATGTCCAACTCTTTGCGACCCCATGAATCACAGCACGCCAGGCCTCCCTGTCCATCACCAACTTCCGGAGTTCACTCAGACTCACATCCATTGAGTCAGTGATGCCATCCAGCTATCTCATCCTCTGTCGTCCCCTTCTCCTCCTGCCCCCAGTCCCTCCCAGCATCAGAGTCTTTTCCAGTGAGTCAACCCTTCGCATGAGGTGGCCAAAGTACGGAGTTTCAGCTTCAGCATCATTCCTTCCAAAGAAATCCTAGGGCTGATCTCCTTCAGAATGGACTGGTTGGATCTCCTTGCAGTCCAAGTGACTCTCATGAGTCTTCTCCAACACCACACTTCAAAAGCATCAATTCTTCGGCACTCAGCTTTCTTCGCAATCCAACTCTCACTAAAGACATATATTGTATAGAGATATCTACAGTTTGGAGAAATAAAGTGGGGTGGGTTTATAGAGTGTATCCCGGTGGCTAGTTTAGATTGGACTGTCAAGAGTGCTTCTCCAAAGAGTTGTAGGAAGAAGGAATCACCAGTCATATGAAAATTAAGAGGAAGGGTACACCAAGTAGGGTCAACAGTAAAATTAAAGGCTCATGGAAAGAAATTAGATTAACATTATCAAGGAACCCAGAAAATGGGTAATTGAGCTTTGAGTGTCCAGTGGATGAGAAGAATGGTAGGGAGGGGAGGGAAGGGAGGGAAGGGAGGGAGGGAAGTCAGGAAGCTGGATAGTGTAAGCTTGGTAACTCAGACAAAAGACGACGGATTTTTTCTTGTCCATGTGAAATGGGACATCATTAGGAGTACTATAAGCAATCCATTATAATAATTTAATCTGCATTTTCATAAGATTGCCCTGGCTATGGTGAAAAATGGACAAAAGTAAAAGCAAGAGACAAATTAGTAGGTCATTGTGATCATAATCAGATAAACAAAAGCTACTAGAACAAAACATGGAAGAAGGAAGGATGAAGAGGAGTGGTGGAGAACTCCTAAACTGAAGATAGATCTTTGGGGTAAACCTGATAGAACCTGCTGCCTGATGGATGTGAGAAAAAGAGAAGAGTCAAGGGTAACACTTGGATTACTGCTGAGTGTATCTATAGGTGTCAGTTAAAGAAATCAGAAAGCAGAAATTTGGGGATAGAGAAGAGAAATGAATGGGAAAGAAGATGTTAAGTAGACAGTTGGATAAATGTAACTTGAAAATTTGAGAGGAGATTTAAAAATGGCCAGAGATTCAGATAGAATCTCAAACCAGAGGATTAGATAAGATGTCTGTGGGGCAGTATGTAGAAAGAGGACCCAAGAGGTCCCAGCATCTCCCCGGGACATGCCAATATTTTGAAGTCGCACAAGAAAGGGGGAGTCTGTAAAGGAAATGAAGAGGAAGAGAACAGAAAAGGAGAAGGAAGCTCGTAAAGCTTTGGCATCAAGCAAGCCAAGAGAGGAAGTTGCTTCCAGAAGAAAGAAGTGGTCACTCTTGTCCAATGTTAGAAGTAAAATATCTAAAATAATTTTTTAAGTGGGTCCATGGCGATTCATGGGGTCACAAAGAGTCGGACACGACTGAGCGACTGAGCTGAAATGAACTGAACTGAACTGATGGCTGATTCATGTCAATGTATGGCAAAAACCACTACAATAGTGCAAAGTAATTAGCCTCCAATTAAAATAAATTAATTTTTTTTTAAGTGAGCCCATTGAATGTAGCAGGATGGAAGTCAGGGGTAAACATGATAGGAATGGTCTCAGGGGAAGTTAGAGACTGAAGCCCAAACAGGATTTTGCATCCTCTTATCATACATTCAGACACTAAGCATTCTCCACTGTATTAAATGCCATCAAAAGGGTAAGTGAAAATACTGGATTTATTTTCTTTATACAAATAAGTAAAAATGTTTAATTTTGTTTGATGTTTTAAATGTGGCTGTGTTTATCTAGGTATCTTTTCTTTTCCTTTTATTTTGCTCTCCTACCTCTGATTCACCATCACCTTTCCTCTGCCATAAAATAACCCACAGTTATCCCAGTAGTTATCTTTATATGTCTTTTCTGTGTCTGTGTAACCCTCTTTATCCACATAGATGCATACATGTATACAGAAATACACACAACTTTTTTCTTTGAGTTGTTTTACCTAGAAAATATCCTACCATAAATACTTTCCCATCTTGCTTTTTACCCAACATCTCACAGAAACCCGGAGTTAACTGATATAGCTCAAATATGTTATCTTTTAATGCACACTATTCAAGCTGTACAATCTGCCTATATTAATGGAAACCACCCCCTTAGTGATAGACATTAACTTTGCTTTTAATCAAATAAATGATGATTTACAGTGGCAAAATGCTCTAATATTATTTTATTGTAACTCCCTTTATTTAAATTTTCAAGTCATCTCCACATTTTTATTTCTTTAAAAATATTCCTATGAATATTTACATGTGATCACATCTTTTTGATTAAGATGAATTTTTAAATATGAATTTACCTGGCTAAGAGACATTTAAAGAAATCTTCATACATAGTGACACATTTCTTTCCAGAAAAGTGGAAATTTTTATTCCCCCCAGAGTACATGAGAGTGCCAAAGTCACTGCACCTTGGCCTAAGTATTCCTATGAACATTGTTGCTGTTTAGTCACTAAGTTGTGTCTGACTCTGTGATCCTGTGGACTGTAGCCTGCCAGGTTTCTCTGTCCATGGGATTTCCTGGGCAAGAATACTGGAGTGGGTTGCCATTTCCTTCTCCAGGGGATCTTCCCAACCCAAGGACCAAACCCACATCTTTTGCATTGGCGAGAGGGTTTATTACCACTGAACCACCAGGGAACCCCTCTTGAATGTTGCCTGAAGCAATTGTGCAGCCAAAAAGAGACTCATAAACTTAACTGAGCCCTGGTTGGTCAAGCGCCAGGGCTGATTTGAACAAAACCATTATGATCATACTGGCTAGGATTCTTCTACCTATTTTTGTATGGACATAGTTATATTTAATCAATAAATATATAGAAAATTATCCAAGGCCTATGTGCCATCATTCATTGGATGGCAACAAATCCTTGTTGAATAAATTACTTTTTGTCCAAATTAAGTGTCTTTCCCCTTTTCCAGCACCTTTCCAATCTGTAACAGTCATTTCCTTTCTAAACACTTATAGGCTGAAATAATGTATGTGAGTTTCAGTTGGAAACAAAATTTTACAGTGTCAATTTATATCCTCTTGCAAGCAGGAAAAAGAAAATTTTGATTTCTACCCATCACTATACAGGGCTTCCCCGGTGGCTCAGTTGGTAAAGAATCCACCTGCAATGCAGGAGACACAGGTTCAATTCCTGGGTCGGGAAGATCTGCTGGAGAAGTGATAGGCTACCCACCCCAGTTTTCTTGGGCTTCCCTGGTGGCTCAGCTGGTAAAGAATCCGCCTGCAATCCGGGAGACCTGGGTTTGATCCCTGGGTTGGGAAGATCCCCTGGAGAAGGGAATGGCTACCCACTCCAGTATTCTGGCCTGGAGAATTCCATGGACAGTATAGTCCATGGGGTCACAAAGAGTAGGACAGGACTCAGTGACTTTTACTTTCACTTTCATCGCTATCCTTTGAGATCTTTCCTTCAAAGGCATTTGTTTTGCTTTTTTCAGCTTTATACTCTGTCCTAACCAAAATAGAGTTTTTCCTCCACTTCTGTGAAAATCTATCTATAAAGGAAGCATGGTTATGTGTCTTTCCTGGATGTTGGGCTCAGAATAAGGTTTCAGCTGCTAAATCTCCTGAAAAGACAGTAATCTAGATGAACTCTGCAGAGAAGTTCATATTGTAAAGAGTGTTGTATGGAATTAACCAGCAGTTTTTCAGGAGGCAAGATAAACTCCTCTGAGTTAGGCATTTAGATCATGTTGCAGACTGTCCTTTCAAAATTAGGAGATCTGGAAACTTCTCTTTCCTGTGGCAAATAACATAATGCTTAAAGAAAACAGAGAACATATTTGCATATGTAAGATAATTCCTTAGTGGAAATAAACTTATTTTATAGTCACAATCTGGTTTTAGACAACTTCTGTTTTTGAGAAAAGTAATTCAGTGATCATCAGAGCCATTAGCTCAGGGGTAACCTTCAGAATATTATATTTAGCTAAACCAGTTGCAAAATCATGAGGGAATAAACATAATCCTTTTCCAGACAAACCTACTACTCAGACATAAGGTGATTTTTACATCAATAGATGACATAATGATAGGCCCCATTTAAAAAGAGTAATAACTTAGTGGAAACTATGTATATTCCTGCTATATTATTTGCATTGTACTAATTTAATCTCTTTCATTAATTGATGGTGCTGACATTTTTGCTAGTCTGAGCACAAGAAACAGATGACGTATGTATGATCTAAATGCATCACATCAAAATGACTACTTTAGTTGTATTCAGAGGAGTTGAAATAATTTAATATTATCCACTATTCCAGAATCATATTATAATAGGAAGGCAGCATAATAGATACCTGAAAATGTTATTTGGATGAGTAAAGGAAAGTAATATATCCACAGTTTATAAGTTGCTTTCATTTCCATTTTTCAAGCCTCTATCTTGACAGTTAATGAACTAGACTTTAAGGATGCCAAAATGGATAAGATTCAGTACATCTCTTCTAGGGCTTCTCTGGCAACTCAGTGGTAAAGAATCCATCTGTCAATGCAGGAGATGTGGGTTCAATCCCTGGGTTGGGAAGACCCCCTGGAGAAAGTGAAAGTGAATTCGCTCAGTCGCTCAGTGTCCAACTCTAAGCGACCCCATGGACTGCAGCCTCCCAGGCTCCTCCATCCATGGGATTTTCCAGGCAAGAGTACTGCAGTGGGTTGCCTTTTCCTTCTCTGGATAAGGTAATGGCAACCTCTAGTATTCTTGCCTGGGAAATCCCAAGGACAGAGGAGTCTGGTTGGCTATAATTCATGGGGTCACAAAGAGTCGGACACAACTGTGTGACTGAACATGCACACACAGCACCAGGAAGCACAGCACCTAACCCAGCTCTGACTGACGACTCATAGCTAAAGTAGCAGACACCACAGGGTTGCACACCACAGTCAAGCAATGTTTTACAATATTCCGGTGGAAGGACTCTGGATTTATTCAGCTCACAGCCTTTTTGCCCAACACCTCTATAGATGTGCTATTGGTTCTATTTTCTAATTGGCATGTGTGTCTGCTAAGTTGCTTAAGACATGCCCAACTCTATGCCACTCTATGGACTGTAGTCCGCCAGGCTCCTCTGTCCATGGGATTCTCCAGGCAAGAATACTGGATGGGTTGCCATGCCACCTCCAGAGGATCTTCCTGACCCAGGGATAGAATCTGCATCTCTTTTGTCTCCTGCATCGGCAGGCAAGTTCTTTACCACTAGCACCACCTGAGAAGCCCATTTTCTAATTTATTTTAATCCAATTTTATTTGATGATAACAATTTTTCCCAGTGACTTTGCAATTGATTATGGCTGATTGTGACAGGAACTAAAGAACCTTTTGATGAAAGTGAAAGAGGAGAGTGAAAAAGATGGCTTAAAACTCAACATTCAAAAAACTAAGATCATGGCATCTGGTCCCATCACTTCATGGCAAATAGATGGGGAAACAATGACAGACTTTATTTTCTTGGGCTCCAAAATCAATGCAGGTGGTGACTGCAGCCATAAAATTAAAAGACACTTGCTCCTTGGAAGAAAAGCTATGAGGACAGCTTATTAAAACGCAGAGACATTACTTTGCCAACAAAGGTCCATCTAGTCAAAGCTATGGTTTTTCCAGTATTCATGAATGGATGTGAGAGTTGGACCATAAAGAAAGCTGAGCACTGAAGAACTGATGCTTTTGAATTGTGCTGTTGGAGAAGGCTCTTGAGAGTCCCTTGGTCTTCAAGGAGACCCAACCAGTCCATCCTAAAGGAAATCAGTCCTGAATATTCATTAGAAGGACTGGTGTTGAAGCTGAAGCTGCAATACTTTGGCCACCTGATGTGAAAAACTGACTCATTGGAAAAGACCCTCATGCTCGGAAAGATTGAAGGCAGGAGGAGAAGGGGTGACAGAGGATGAGATGGTTAGATGGCATCACCAACTTTATGGCCATGAGTTTGAGTTGGTGATGGACAGTGAGGCCTAGCATACTTCAGCCCATGGGGTCACAAAGAGTCAGACATGACTGAGCAACTGAACTAAACTGATGGCATGAATACTGTGGTAGATTGTGTTGTTGACCCTATTGAATGGCTTCCCTCAATCTATACCCATTGCAATGTGATTTTTCTGCTCCTCCCAACAATCATGGTGTCAGTTCCCCTAGTACTTAAAGCAGGACTGACCTTCTAACTTGCTTTGACTTATTAATAGCATGTAATAAATTTGACAACAGGACACTTCTGAGCCAGGCCTCCAAAACCCTTATGCACTGTTTCTCTCTCAGAACACCATCTTGGCCAGGAGAACAAGTGAAGTCCTGTTGGAGGATGAGAAAATATAGGAAGCAGAGACCAACCATGGCAATGGCAGACATCTTCAACCAACCAAACTCCATCTGACCCATCAGCTGACTGCTGATGTGTGAGTGAGTCCACCCAAGATCAGCTCAGCTTTGACCATTTCAACAGAATCACACAGCCAATCCTAGAAGTATGAGCAAAAAAAAAATTATGTTCATTGTTACAGGTCACTGCAGTCTTGTTCAGTTCAGTTCAGTTCAGTTGCTCAGTCATGTCCGACTCTTTGTGACCCCATGGACTGCAGCACGCGAAGCCTCCCTGTCCATCATCAACTCCCAGAGTGTACTCAAACTCATGTCCATTGAGTCGGTGATGCCATCCAACCATCTCATCCTCTGTCGTTCCCTTCTCCTCCCACCTTCAATCCTTCCCTGCATCAGGGTCTTTTCAAATGAGTCATACTCATTTCAATGAGTTATACACATTGGTATAGCACAGATAATTCATAAAAGCCCATTTCTAAGTACTGATTCTCTTTAAAGTTTTTTTTTTTTTTTTATGTAGACCATTTTTTTAAGTCTATATTGAATTTGTTACAATATTGTTTCTATTTTATGCTTTGGGTTTTTGACAGCAAAGCATGTGGGGTCTTAGCTCCCCAACCAGGAATCAAATCCACACCTTCCACATTGGAAGGCAAAGTCTTAACCACTGGACCAGGGAAGCCCTTCAAAGCACTGATTCTTGACTTGAGTACAAATATGCCCAATAGCAGCAAGCTAGATTCAAGTGAGTGTCAATGTAAGGCTATTTATTGGATTATTGCCAGTTTTCTCATAGATTTACCACACTTGCTCTAGCCACACTGCTTCCTAGCCTACTAACCTTGTCAAGGTCCAGTCGGTCACAGACCTGATCCATGAAACCGTGACAAATACTGTCTACACGTTGACCTCAGCCAATTAGTAGAGACCTATGTTATCACCAAGCCAAGCTTTGATCTAAAAGAATGTTTCTAGCAAGACGGATGAGAATAATCACTATTTCAGCAACCCGCAACTGGTTGACAAACAAGATTCATATGCTGTTTTGAAGCAAGAGCATATTTTTCCTCCTGAGTTTGTATTTTAAATAGATTTAAAAATGATAATAATAAGCAGAAGTCAAAGACACTAGAATTGTAGACTCCTGTAACATCTAGAGGTCCCTAACTATGAAAGCTTTATTCACAGGCTAAAATAAATAGCTGTGTCTACTTCTGAAGTTTTTCAGAGGCCAAAACTCCAAGTTACTGGATTGTCCAGCTTTGAGAACTACTCACTAAAAACATAGGCTTCACAGAGAGAAAACAAAAACAAACAAACAAAAATAAATAAAATAAAAACAGAAAAGGATCCCTTTCATTTAAGATGGATGCAAGTTAATTGCCTCTGAGACTTGCAAACAAAGGCTGGTCTATTCTGCTGAGGTGTATAGGTCATCTGGATAAAAACAGGATAAGAAAGGCTGAGCTGAGAGGAGCATGAAGGAAATTTGGAGAGTCTTCATTTCTGGCAACTTGCTGAAGGATTTCTGACATAACACCAACACGTGCAGGTACTAAATTTCTGGGAAGTTAGAGCCAGTAGGGAATAGAACAAAAGGCGTACAGACAGAAGATATGATCCAAAAAGAGAGAGCCAGGTGCAAGACAGATGATGAGTTAAAACAGGAAAACAGGAATGAAGACAGAGACAGGGGAATGTCAAGAGATTCTGAATGCAAAGGCCTGACTGGGGTGATGAAAAGAAAGGCTTGAGTATAGCCCATGGGTATTAACAAGTGAGAACCACAAAGTCGTGAGTCTAGGCATAAGGTGTCTGACAGAGTTTATGAAAATCTGTAAGAGACTCAGGTGACTTCATCCCATTGTCTGAAAGTAGGAAACACTCTGAAATGAACAAGCCACTGAAAAATGAAAAACAGATTCTCTTAAACAGTTGAGGGCAAATATTGCCTACACTGGAGAAGGAAATGGCAACCCACTCAGTATTCTTGCCTTGGAAATCCCAAGGACAGAGGAGCCTCAAGGGCTACAGTCCATGGGGTTGCAAAAGTCGGACACAACTTAGCGACTAAATAGCAACAACAGCAATTGCATACATACATCAGAGATACACTATAGTCAGAATGTAAATAAAATGTGTAGCCATTTAGGTAAGAAACCGTATTCTTTGAGAAATGGATCAGTTAGTAAACTATAAGCCCATCTATTTGCCCACTAAAGGGGCTTCCCGGGTGGCATTAGTGGTAGAAAATCCAGCTGCCAGTGCAGGAGATAGAGACACAGGCTTGATCCCTGGGTCGAGAAGATCCCCTGGAGGAGGAAATGGAAATCCACTGCAGTATTCTTGTCTAGAGAATCCCATGGACAGAGGAGCCTGGCAGGCGTCGCAAAGAGTTGAACACAACTGAATCAGCCTAGCATGCACTCTGAGCTCTGGGAGGATTACAGCTGTGAGACTATGACAGCTCTGATAAAAGTGCAGCGTGCAACTTCCCATCATTATCACAGCTTTGACCTACCAGACCTTTGCTCACTATGCAAATTCTCCCTCACTGTAAGTTACTCACTACACAAAGCAGGACTGAGTCCTATCACCACATTGCTATTTCAGGGTCCTTTCTCCCATCTGCTAAAGATGAAACATCATCCATCTAGCTCACTCTCTGGTTTTCTACCTTAAAGACCAGGCCATGAGTTGCATATCTTAACAGAAGCCATTTCACAACTTCAGGAAGCTTTGTAAACTGCAGTGATATATTTAGCATATTATCTCTAAATACACACACATTAAATCACAGATATAAAATTTTAAATATAAATTCAAAATCTGAAATTTTATTTGAGAGATGTTTGGCAATAGTCTTATGCCATGATAGATTTCATTTATTTCATCTTTTTCCTTTTCCATGAAAAATAACACCTTAAGTATTTAATATTTAACATGGACTTTGTGCAGTTTTAAAAAAAACTTATTTACCAAAAAACTTTATTATAGGACTGTAAAAAAAAAAAAAATACAGCAACATATTTCATGCATATAAGGACATGTTTAGGTCTACAAAACTAGAACCATGAATTTTTTGAGAAAATTTATAATTGGGTCTTATGAGATCTGATTTAAGTACAGTCTTTTTCTTACTGAAATTGTGTATAACTAATTCTAAGGTCAGAATTTGTATCATTACAATTTTTATCATTATAAATTTTGTGAAGATTATCTGGTTATGTTAGCAATATCTTTAATAAATCTTTTTTATTCACAGTATTTCAATATCTTCTTTAAGAATGTTTTACTGTTTCTTTTAATAAAAATGTATCTATTTGACTGTGGAAGTTAAAAACTTGAATTTTCTTTTCCCTTTTTGAGCAAAAAAAATTTTTTTTAATTTAAGGAGTATTCTTGTCTCTATGAAACCCTTTAGATTTGTATTCAACAAATGAGTTCAGCTGTGAGATGCTAAGGAGGAAATTAAAATTTTACTCCAGTGTTTTGTTTATGACTCAGTTCAAACAATCAACCAGCAAATAAACACACATATTTCCCAAAGCAGGCACTAAGTCATCTCATATACAATAATGAGAAGTTGTCTTAGAATCCTACTGAAGTTAAAAGTTTGCCTGAGAATAGTCTAAAAGATATAGATGAGGTGGGCTATGCGGTTTTATCTGTGTGGTGAATTCTTTATCTTTTTGCAATATAAGCACTTTGAAAATTAAAAACACTGATGCACAGCACCAAATAAAAACATCCCAAGCAAGTTGGGTTTCTGTGGGGTCCTCTACTAAGCCAAAAAACTTTCATCAGAGGAGTGGTCTGGGTAGCAATATGTTTTGCTTAATACATTTGTGGTGAATACTTTGCTTTAATAAAATTCTCCAAAATTATTTCTCCAGAATTAAGTCATCTAAATAAAAGAGATGAAAGTTCAGTTGCAAGCTGATTATTACATCATTCATTTCTCTATTTTTAGACAAATATTTCTTGACCTCATTTATAGAATGATGAATGTGCAAATGATAGGATAATACAAATGTACAAATTTGACAGAATGCACAAATGAATTTTTGTAAGATACAAGTTCAATTCAATTGATTATTAAACATAAAATATTCATATTTGAGTGTATGATTGCATAGACTCATGAAAGAGTGCTAGGGTATGAGAGAGGACTGGATATTTTTTAATTCATGAAAAAATAAGGGAAGCTAACATTAAAAAATGTATCCGAAATATCTCAAATGGATTAAAATTACATTAAAGATGCCACATTTTCTATTTCAATTAGCCTGCTTTTAAAAAAAAAAAAAGTTAAAAATCACATTCAAACTTTCATATCAAGAAACTATTTAGAATTTCCCCAAAGTGATGCACTTTTCTAAATACCTGAATAGCTCTCATTTGTGTAACTAAATGGTAAGAGAAAATGTTAACCATCTCCATTTAGTTTAAGATAAGAAGTCTGATTTGTGGCCATTCAGTTAGTGAGATAGGCTAGATGGTAGATGGATGGATGAATAGGTAGATGATAGAGAGAGACGTTAGGTCATACTAAAGTAAAACATCACAAATTCAGTTTCTGAAAACCAAGACATTATATAACATATGCCTTCAATGATACCCCTGGTGACTCAGGTAAAGAATCCGCCTGCCAACGCAGAAGACTTGGGTTTGGTCCCTGGTCTGGAAAGATCCCTTATTTCACAGCGTCCCTAAGACTTCCCTGGTGGCTCAGCGGGTAAAGCGTCTGCCTACAATGCAGGAGACCAGGGTTCAATCCCTGGGTTGGGAAGATCTCCTGGAGAAGGAAATGGCAACCCAGTCCAGTACTCTTGCCTGGAAAATCCCATGGACAGAGGAGCCTACAAGTCCAAGGGGTCGCAAAGAGTCGGACACCACTGAGTGACTTCACTTTCTAAGCCAGTGCACTGCAACTACTGAGTCTGTGCTCGAGAGCCTAGGAGCCGCAGCTGCTGAAGCCTAGGTGTTCTAGCGACTGTGCTCCACAACAAGAGAGGCCACTGCAATGAGAAGCCCACACTCAGGTATGTATTGTTTTGATAGGCGATTAGATGTTTATAGTGCATTTAAATTAATTAGTAATTAATTAAGTTATTTAAATGCATAATGCAATTGTTTAAATATTTAAAATCTTGATTAATTTATTTAAATATTCTATAAACATCAAATTGCCTTTCAAAACAATATATAACTGAGCCGGTATTGAGATCATTTTGTCAAGTCACTAACAGCTAAATATGAGAAAAGAGTTCTCATTTTTAAACAAACCTCCCCTTTTAAAATGAAAAATGTAAATATATGGTACAGAATGTCATGAGTAATTCAACTTTTGTGAAAAGAATGCCAACACATTTTCAGTCTCAGCAAATTTTTGTTCACATTCAAACTATCTCTGAACAAATTATTTTACAAAGTTAATTTTTCAGAGATAAATGTTTCTTCTGGGATACTATGTTGGATAACCATGTTGGTCAGAATGTCATCTTTTAGAAGATGTTAAATTTAAATGAAGCATTGAAGTTCTAAATTAAGACATATCCTTGTAGCAGACCCTGTTTGGGTATCATAGATAACACTATTGTTCAGGCTGTCTAAATAAACAGCACATTGTCAAAGGATGAAGTTAGGGTACAGAAATGTGCAGAAAAACACAAGCCAATGGGAAGGTGAAAATAGGCATTGAGGGCTTCAAAACTATTTTTTATGAACACAAAAATTTTGGACAGAAACAAGATTATTTTTCTTTCTTAACTATCTAGAGAAAAGGAGTATCTGTTTTATGTTATTTTTCTCTCAACATGTATTTCATACATTCTGTAATGGCTCTGGTATGAGAATCATCTGTATACAAATTAAAATAAATTTAAATTAAATGTTTCAAAACACAGAAATCGAGATGGAAAAAAAGGGCAATCACTTTTTGAATTTCATTCTGGTTTATATCGTACTCATATTTTTTCCAGGAAAATTACTAAGATGCTTAATTCAGAAAGCTCACAGTGATAAGCAAATGAGATCAATAAATCAAGTTTGCATCAAGATTCTGCTGTGTAGGACACTCTACATGGGTGTGGTGCACTGGAAGGGTAGAAATACAGAATATTCAAAAAGACTAACTCCTCACAAGAAACTATCACAGTTTAATTCAGAGAAAAGAAATAAGCATGAGAAAATTGATGTCTAGTATAATCAAATCACTTTGTTGTATAACGAGATAACACTGCAAATCAACTATACTTCAAGAAAAAGAAATAAATAACAAAATCAACAACAAAAAAAGAAGGAAAGAAAAGTGATGTCTAATTCAAGATAAAGGAAATAAGGAACTGCAAGGATGCCACCCAAGACAGATTTGAGTTTCTTAATCTTTCAACATGGGAAAATTCATTCTACGTGAATTCTAGAGGAATTCTAGATGTCCTCTTTGGATGGTTGCATTGGATTGGTGACTCAGATGGTAAAGAATATGTCTGCAATGCAGGAGATGAGGGTTCAATCCTTGGATCAGGAAGAGTACCTCAAGAAGGGAATGGCTACCCTTTCCAGTATTCTTTACTGGAAAGTTCCATGGACAGAAGAGCCTGACAGGCTACAATCCATAGGGTTACAAAGAGTCGGACACAACTGAGGGACTAACACACACTAAATTGGATTCTTACTACAAGGAGATCCAACCAGTCCATCCTAAAGGAGATCAATCCTGGGTGTTCATTGGAAGCACTAATGTTGAAGCTGAAACTCCAGTCCTTTGGCTACCTGATGGGAAGAGCTGACTCATTTGAAAAGACCCTGATGCTGGGAAAGAGTGAGGGAATGAGGAGAAGGGGATGGCAGAGGATGAGATGGTTGGATGGCATCACCGACTCAATGGACATGGGTTTGGGTGGACTCCAGCAGTTGGTGATGGACAGTAAGGCCTGGCGTGCTTGCAGTTCATGGGGTCACAAAGAGTCGGACATGACTGAGCAACTGAACTGAACTGAATGACTGCTGGTATAAGAGGGAACCACAGACAATGGCTTACAACAACACAGATTCACTATCTTGTAGTTCTGGAAGTCAGAGGTGTGAAACAAGTTTCACTAAAATTAAAACAAAATGTCTGTAAGGCTGGTTTCTTCTGAAGGCTCTAAGGAGGAATCTACTACTGAGTTTTTTTTTCCAGATTCTGGAAGTTACCTGTATTCTTTAGATCATGGTTGATTCCTGTATCTTTTTTTTTTTTTTAGCTTTTTATTTTTTTAATTTTAAAATCTTTAATTCTTACATGTGTTCCCAAACATGAACCCCCCTCCCACCTCCCTCCCCATAATATCTCTGTGGGTCATCCCCATGCACCAGCCCCAAGCATGCTGTGTCCTGTGTCAGACATAGACTGGCGATTCAATTCTTACATGATAGTATACATGATAGAATGCCATTCTCCCAAATCATCCCACCCTCTCCCTCTCCCTCTGAGTCCAAAAGTCCGTTATACACAGCTGTGTCTTTTTTCCTGTCTTGCATACAGGGTCATCATTGCCATCTTTCTAAATTCCATATATATGTGTTAGTATACTGTATTGGTGTTTTTCTTTCTGGCTTACTTCACTCTGTATAATCGGCTCCAGTTTCATCCATCTCATCAGAACTGATTCAAATGAATTCTTTTTAACGGCTGAGTAATCAAAACCTGCAATGAAACATCTTTCAGTCCCTCTCTGACTCAGATCCAACAATCTCATCCTCTGCCGTCCCTTCTCCTCCTGCTTTCAATCTTTCCCAGCATCAGGCTCTTTTCCAATGAGTCAACTCTTTGCATCAAGTGGCCCAAGTATTGGAGTTTCAGCTTCAGCATCAGTCCTTCCAATGAATATTCAGGACTGATCTCCTTTAGGATGGACTGATTGGATCTCCTTGCAGTCCAAGGGACTCTCAAGGGTCTTCTCCAACATCACAGTTCAAAAGCATCAATTCTTCCACGCTCAGCTTTCTTTAGAGTCCAACTCTCACATCCATACAATATGACTGGAAGAACCACAGCCTTGACTAGACAGACTTTTGTTGGCATAGTAATGTCTCTACTTTTTAATATGCTATCTAGGTTGGTCATAACTTTTCTTCCAAGCAGTAAGTGTCTTTTAATTTTATGGCTGCAGTCACCATCTGCAGTGATTTTGGAGCCCAGGAAAATAAAGTCTGCCACTGTTTCCACTATTTCTCCATCTATTTGCCATGAAGTGATGCGACTGGATGCCATGATCTTTGTTTTCTGAATGTTGAGCTTTAAGCCAACTTTTTCACTCTCTTCTTTGAGTTTCATCAAAAGCCTCTTTAGTTCTTCTTCACTTTCTGCCATAAGAGTGGTGTCATTTGAATATTGGAAGTTATTGATATTTCTCCCAGCAATTTGATTCCAGATTCTGCTTCATTTAGCCCAGCGTTTCTCATGATGTACTCTGCATATAGGGTTCGATACCTTGGTCCAGAAGACCCCCTAGAGAAGGAAATGGCAACCCACTCAAGTATTCTTGCCTGGAGAATCCCATGGACAGAGGAGCCTGGTGGGCTACAGTCCTCATGGTCGCAAAGAACTGGACACGACTGAGAGACTTCACTTTTTACTCTGCATGTAAGTTAAATAAGTAGGGTGACATTATATAGCCTTGACATACCCCTTAGTGGGCAAGAACTTTATTTCCCTTATCATCACTGGAGAAAGGAATGCCAAGCCACATCATGACTCTTGCCTTAAGAACCTCACGAATAGTATGAAAAGGAAAAAAGATAAGACACTGAAAGATGAACTCCCCAGGTCGGTAGGTGCCCAATTTGCTACTGGAGATCAGTGGAGAAATAACTCCAGAAAGAAGGAAGAAACACGGCTAAAGCAAGAACAACAGCCAGTTGTGGATGTGACTGGTGATGGAAGTAAAGTCCGACTCCGTAAAGAGCAATATTGCATAGGAACCTGGAATGTTAGTTCCTTGAATCAAAGTAAATTGGAAGTGGTCAAATAGGAGATGGCAATAGTGAACATTGACATTTTAGAAATCAGAGAACTAAAATGGACTGGAATGGGCAAATTTAACTCACATGAACGTTATATCAACTACTGTGGGCAAGAATACCTTAGAAGAAGTGGAGTAGCCCTCATAGTCAACAAAAGAGTCTGAAATGCAGTACTTGGATACAATCTCAAAAATGACAGAAGGATCTCTGTTCATTTCCAAGGCAAACCATTCAGTGTCACAGCAATCCAAGTCTATGCCCTGATCAGTAATGCTGGGGAAGCTGAAGTTAAATGATTCTATGAAGACCTACAAGACCTTCTAGTAATAACACCCAAAAAAGATGTCCTTTTCATTTTAGGGGACTGGAATGCAAAACTAGGAATTCAAGAAACATCTGGAGTAAGAGCCAAATTTGACTTAGAGTACAGAATGAAGCAGGGCAAAGGCAAGTAGAGTTTTGCCAAGGGAACGCACTGGTCATAGCAAACACCCTCTTCCAAGAAAACAAGAGAAGACTCTACACATGGACATCACCAGATGGTCAATACCAAAATCAGACTGATTACATTATTTTTAGTGAAAGATAAAGAAGCTCTATACAGTCAGCAAAAACAAGACAGGGAGCTGACTGTGGCTCCAATCATGAACTCCTTATTGCCAAATTCAGACTGAAATTGAAGAAAGTGGAGAAAACCACTAGACCATTCAACTATGACCTAAATCAAATCCCTATGATTATATAGTGGAAGTGACAAATAGATTCAAGGGATTAGATCTGACAGACAGAGTGCCTGAAAAACTATGGACAGAGGTTCATGACACTGTACAGCAGGCAGTGATCAAGACCATCCCCAAGAAAAAGAAATGCAAAAATGCTAAATGGTTGTGAGAGGAGGCCTTACAAATGGCTGCAATAAGAAGAGAAGTGAAAGGCAAAGGAGAAAGCGAAAGATATACTTATTTGAATGCAGAGTTCCAAAGAATAGCAAGAGAGATAAGAAAGCATTCCTCAGCGATCAGTGCAAAGAAATAGAGGAAAACAATAGAATGGGAAAGACTAGAGATCTCTTCAAGAAAATCAGAGATAACAAGGGAACATTTTATGTAAAGATAGGCTCAATAAAGGACAGAAATGATATGGACCTAACCGAAGTAGAAGATATTAAGAAGAGGTGGCAAGAATACACAGAAGAACTATACAAAAAAAGATCTTCATCACCCAGATAATCACGATGGTGTGATCACTCACCTAGAGCCAGACATTCTGGAATGTGAAGTCAAGTGGGTCTTAGGAAGCATCACTATGAACAAAGCTAATGGAGGTGATGGAATTCCAGTTGAGCTATTTCAGATACGAAAAGATGATGCTGTGAAAGTGCTGCATTCAGTATGGCAGCAAATTTGGAAAATTCAGCAGTGGCTACAGGACTGGAAAAGGTCAGTTTTCATTCCAATCCCAAAGAAAGGCAATGCCAAAGAATGCTTAAACCACCACACAGTTCCACTCATCTCACACACTAGTAATGTAATGCTCAAAGTTCTCCAAGCCAAGCTTCAGCAGTATGTGAAACATGAACTTCCAGATGTTCAAGCAGAATTTAGAAAAAGCAGAGGAACCAGAAGTCAAATTGCCAACATCCGTTGGATCATTGAAAAAGCCAGAGTTCCAGAAAAACATCTACATCTGCTTTATTGACTATGCCAAAACCTTTGACTGTGTGGGTCACAACAAACTGTGGAAAATTCTTGACAAGATGGGAATACCAGACCACATGACCTGCCTCTTGAGAAATCTGTATGCAGGTCAAAAAGCAACACAGTTAGAACTGGACATGGAACAACAGACTGGTTCCAAATCAGGAAAGGAGTATGTCAAGGCTATACATTGTCACTCTGTTTCTTTAACTTATATGCAGAGTACATCATGAGAAATGCTGGACCGGATGAAGCACAAGCTGGAATCAAGATTGCCAGGAGAAATATCAATAACATCAGATATGCAGATGACACCACTCTTATGGCAGAAAGTGAAGAAGAAATAAAGAGCCCCTTGATGAAAGTGAAAGAGGAGAGTGAAACAGTTGACTTAAAGCTCAACTTTCAGTAAACAAAGATCATGGCATCCGGTCCCATCGCTTCATGGCAAATAGATGGAGAAACAGTGGAAACAGTGGCAGACTTTATTTTCTTGGGCTCCAAAATCACTGCGGATGTTTACTGCAGCCATGAAATTAAAAGGCATTTGCTCCTTCAAAGAAAAGCTATGACCAACCTAGACAGTATCTTAAAAAGCAGAGACATTACTTTGCCAACAACGGTTTTTCTAGTCAGAGCTATGGCTTTTCCAGTAGTCATGTATGGATGTGAGAGCTGGACTATAAAGAAATTTGAGCACTGAATTTGATGTTTTTGAATTTGTGCGTTGGAGAAGACTCTTGAGAGTCCCTTGGACTGCAAGGAGATCCAACCAATCCATCCTAAAGGAAATCAGTCCTGAATATTCATTGGAAGGACTGATGCTGAAGCTGAAACTCCAATACTTTGACCACCTGATGCCAAGAACTGACTCATTTGAAAAGACTCTGATGCTGGAAAAGATTGAAGGTGGGAGGAGAAGGGAACGACAGAGGATGAGATGGTTGGATGGCATCACTGATTCATGACATGAGTTTGAGTAAACTCCAGGAGTTGGTAATGGACAGGGAGGCCTAGCATGCTATAGTCCATGAGGTTGCAAAGAATGGGACATGACTGAACAACTGAACTGTCTGATTGTGGATTAGCTTTTTGATTTAGTAAAGAAACTGAAAACTTAAAAAAAAAGAGAGAGAGAAAGAAAATTAGAACTTCATTTTGTACTTTGTGCATATATATATATATTATATATATATAATATATATATATATTAGTATGCATACATATAGGACTTCCCTGGTGGCTCAGACTGTAAAGCATCTGCCTACAATGCAGGAGACCCAGGTTCCATCCCTGGGTTGGGAAGATCCCCTGGAGAAGGAAATGGCAATCCACTCCAGGACTATTGCCTGGAAAATCCCATGGACAGAGGAGGCTACAGTCCATGGGGTCGCAAAGAGTCGGACACGACTGAGCGACTTCACTCACTCACTCACTCATGCATACATATGCATATAAACAACCCATATATATATACAATCACATAAAGTTTTTTTTTTTTTCATCTTTCAAGTATCAATACAGGATTTGACCTTATAGTAGTGAAAATTTGGTCTGCGGGGAAGCATAGCTAAGGGAAATAGTTCTAAAATTATGGTCAGGGACCACAGGTTGTTTCTGAGGGTCTTGCTTATAGTCAGGGTCTTCCCCGGTGGCTCAGACAGTAAAGCATCTGCCTGCAATGCGGGAGACCCGGGTTCGATCCCTGGGTTGGGAAGATCTCCTGGAGAAGGAAACGGCAATCCACTCCAGTACTCTTACCTGGAGAATCCCACGGATGGAGGAGCCTGGTAGGCTACACCCCATGGGGTCGCAAAGAGTCGGACACAACTGAGCGACTTCACTTTCTTTGCTTATAGTCAATATAGGGTTAATAAAAGAAGAAGAAAGCAAACGTTGTTTACCCTGAGCAACTTTATGGCTCCATCTGGTTACATAGTGCGCAAAGAGAATCACAGCTTTCTTTAAGCGGCAATATTGTACATGGGATAAGAATACAGATCCCAGAGTTAGCCTGCCTTGAGTTTAAAACCCAGTTCTACCTCTTTGTAGTGAAGTGACCTTGAAAGTGTAAGGCTGTTTCCTTTTCTGTGAAATGATAACAAAAATAACATCCATTCCAAGTGGTCATTGCAATATTGTAGGTAAAGTCTTTGATACAGTTAAATATTCAGCTTAGCATAGAGGTTTTTGTTATTTTTCTTATATTTTAATATTTGAATTGGCACTAGGTTCTTTAACTTTCCCTTAATGTTAAGACTATCTTGTGATCACTATCTAATAGCATTTGTCCTTGGGTGGTGGTAGGAGGAAACTTAGTTTTAAAATGCTCTGCTGATATGAAGGTTATTGAGGAAGTTGCCACTAAAAATTAATAACAATCAACCTTAAGACAAAATAACTTCTAACTATATGAAAAGGACTCATGCAAACAATGCATTTTATTTTAGATATTTTTGTCCGATCTGAATGAAATATTGTCAAAGTTGTTATCTATCACTACATAGATTAAATGAAGAACGAAAATTCCCATGTAATTAGTAGTTCTCATCTGAGCTTGACATCTCAGATGAAATAGAACACCATGCAACACATTTTAAAAGTGGATTCAATCAAAATTACAGGGGTTTAGGAAATAACTTTGCAATGTGGGTGAAAGGAATCCCAACGTAATTTCTGACCCAAGTGTATGAATATTGAATTTTATTTGAAAATGGATACTCATGTCACATATTCAAACTGTAAACTCCCCAGAAGAAATAAAACTAGAAATACGGGATTTTCTTATTACCACAGCAATGAGTTAAAAAACTTCTGCTTTAAACATGTGTGTGTTAACCGTTCAGTCATGTCCAACTGTTTGTGACCCCATGGACTGTAGCCCACCAGGCTTCTCTGGCCATGGACTTCTCCAGGCAAGAATACTGGAGTGATTAGTCATTCCCTTCTCCAGGGGATCTTCCTGACCCAGGGATCGAACCTGGGTCTCCCACATTGCAGGCAGATTCTTCATCATCTGAGCCACCAGGGATAGATAGCTGTCAACATAAGCCTTGATAATTCCTTCCTTAGACATGATGATAGTCTATAGAAACAATGCATTAATGTCAGATTTGCATGCTTGAGTACAGATGATTTACTCTACACTTATGTAAACCGCTTGGGTAAATGTGGGTCACTCTATTAGCTCCAGTACTTTGGCCACCTCATGTGAAGAGTTGACTCATTGGAAAAGACTCTGATGTTGGGAGGGATGGGGGGCAGGAGAAGAAGGGGACGACTGAGGATGAGATGGCTGGATGGCATCATGGACTCGATGGATGTGTCTGAGTGAACTCTGGGAGATGGTGATGGACAGGGAGGCCTGGCGTGCTGCGATTCATGGAGTCGCAAAGAGTTGGACACGACTGAGCGACTGAACTGAACTGAACTGAACTCTATTAGCTACCTTTTGCTGCATAACAAATTGCCCTGAAATTTAGTGGCTTAAACCAACAGGCATTTATTATTTCGGTTTCTATGTGTCTCTTGGGTCTGCAATCAAGGGAGGTGACTGGAGCTATAATCCTTTCCAGATCCAACTGAAGGAGAATCAACTCTCAGGCTCATTCACTGACATGGCGATTGGAAGGAGGCATGTGCATGCTCAGTTGCTTCAGTCATGTCTGAGTCTGTGAGACCCTATCGACTGTAGCCCACCAGGCTCCTCTGTCCATGGGATTCTCCAGGCACGAATACTGGAGTGGGTTAACATGCCCTCGAATCTTCCCAACCCAGGGATAGAACTCCCATCTCTTATGTCTTCTGTATTGGCAGAGGTTTCTTTACTGCTAGTGCCACCTGGGAAGCCCAGCTGGGAGGATGCAGCCCTGTTTTGGAGGTCTCTCTTCAGAGCTCCTCATCAGGGTTGCTTCACGACATGAGCACTGACTTCCTCTGGAGTGAATCACCCAACTGACAACAAAAGAGCTTCCAAGGTAGAAGACGTGGTCCTTTATCACCTAATCTCAGAAGAGACTTCCCATCACTTCTGCCATTTTCTATTTATTAGAAGAGACACAATGCATCCCAGCCTATATTCAGTGAATGGGGATTACACTAGGGTATGAACTCCACAGTGGTGGAGGATGTTGGGGATCATCTTCGAGGCTGTATGATAGTATCACTCTAAAATCTCTCCCCCTAAATTCACTTTCCTAAGTGCCCAGACTTTGCTATTTGGTTGTTGTAAAACTAAGTTTTTAAAGATTAATGTTTGTATCTATCAAAGATAAACAGTGAGGCACTATCAAATAATAAGGATGGATTTTAATTCATAATATATTATTGATATAGAGAAGAGGATTCAGTGTAAACTAAATTCAGCTTTGATGTACACAGGTGACTGGATGCTGTAAAAGAAGAGTGAGAGAGTAGGGAAGGAGTGAGCAGGGGTCTCAGTAGAGTGAGGGAAGTGAAGCGTAGATCAGTGCAAATACCAAATAGGCCAGCTGCTTCTCATGGATGACAGTTGTCTAAGTTAGGATTCTGTCTTCCAACACAGGCTGCAAGACATAGGCCCGTGCTTCCTGGTGACTAGACTTTAAATAAATGGCTTTTACTTCCCTGAGAAGGACACTCCTAAGTTGCAGGAGATAGCTATACTTCTCAAAGGGATAGAGGGAGTACTCAGAAGCATCAGCCCTTTTTAGTAAAGGCTCTCAGATAGGGTGATCAGAGCCTATGATCAGATAAGGTCTAGAACAAATAGTAAATTATTTTGGCAGCCTTGATCTTTCAAAGACAAGCACTTTAACAGGGCTAGATTCCTTCTAGGAATTTAGCCTTGAACTTTCCGAAACTATGCTGTGCATGTTCAGAAACTGTCTGACTCTTTGCAATCCTGTGGACTGCAGCCCATTTCCCAGGCAAGAATACTGGAGTGGGCTGCTGTTTCCTCTTCCAGGGGTTCTTCCTGGCTCAGGGATCAAAACTCCATCTCCTGCATAGGCAGATGAGTTCTTTACCACTGAGCCACTGGGGAAGCCCAGAAACTGTTAAAGTCTTTCATTGCAGGGGGTGGATGAAATCATTTACGTTAAGGGTGTGTGTAGTTTTTATAGACCAAGATTGAAGCCTGGTTAAGAAGATTGCTCAGAGGAGCCTGGCTAGAGTTTGGTGAAGGATAGAATCTTTGTCATGTCCACATAATGAGAATTTAAACTCATTCATTACTTATGGAGACCCAATTACCCAGCTCATTAATATGAAAGTCTAATGATACCTGAATCATCGTGGTGACAGCAAAATCCTTTTATGTTACCCAGTTCTTCTCTGGTGACTGGAACCCATCAGCTAGTTTGTCAATTTCTTGCTCATTCTTGGATTTGCTGATAGTGAGCCTCTCTGATTCCTGGTCCCCCAAATGTAGAATCAGTTCATCAGTGAACTTGGCCACATGTAGGAGGCAGCTGGCCATGTTCACGGTTCTCTGGGCCGGGGGGAACCTAGAGCACAGTCTCTCCAAAGCCAGCCAGCCAGGCCCCAACAAACCAGCCAGAGATCTCTGAAAATGTCCAGAGCTGACCAGCTATGCTGGACATCTGAGTTTTAGACCCAGAGGCCCTGGAACTACACTCCAAACCCACAGGGCCAACTCACTTTAAGATGGAGCTCCCATTTTCCCATTCTCAGTCTTCTGATAGTTTTGCATGATTAGGGCCGGCCAGCTGTAGTCAAAAGAAAGAGATTTTATGATGTTCACTCTTTCCTAGTATATGCAGCTCAGTGCATTTTCCAAACCAGAAATTTTTTTTATTAAAAACAGCCCAGCAAGATCCTGGATTTTCCAGCACTTAGTTCCATACAACTGAATAAGAACACATGTGAGAAAAAAAATTGATTTATAAAATAGTTGAAGTACCATGTTATAGAAAGAAATGCAGTGGTATCATCATTACTATTTTTATTATTTGTTGTTGATATTTATAATATTTTTCTTGACATATGTTCTCACAATTATCTCTGCTTTTTTGTTTTTCTTTTTTTTTCTTTTTTCTTTCCTTTTTTTTTCTGAGTTTAATGTAAGCTTTGGGATAAAATGGTTATGCAATATAATAATGTTAATGGAAGTAATATATCTTAAAGATCACTTAAAACCTGCTTCTAGGTATCTCTGAACTTAAATTTACTCATCTTTGAATTCATACTAATATTACCCTTCTTCCGGGATTGTTGTCAGAAGGAAATGAAATAGCATACATGAAACCCTTAGCATAATGTCTGCTTTATAATAAAAGCAAAATCAATGTTTATTTCCCTTGATGGAAACTTCATTAATTTTTTTAATTTTTATTTTACACATTATTCCTTTTTTGAGAAGGAGTAGATGGGAAATACTTATTTATTTCTTTCATGTCTTAATATTTAGAGCATCATATTTTTGTAACTCAGCATGTGAATTTAACCCCCTCAGGTAGTGGATGATTTGGCCTGAAACTGGTTTTTAGTTGAGTGTCTCCCATAGAAAAGTAGCAGGAAAACAATTTCATTTATGTCTTTAATACAATGAGGTTTGATGTTGCTCATGGGTGAGAGATCTGAAATGCCTATTCTTTCCGAGATGCCATGAATCCTTTTCATTCTTTTGTCTCCTGGAACCGGCTGATGTAAGCAGAATCTCCAAACACAATGATGCAAAAAAGAGATTGTTCAATCAATTAAATACATTGAACACTTACTCTGTACAGGACATCGTCTTAAATTGAGTGAGTGATATGCTTCTGACAAAAAGAGAGGAGGGGCAAAAATAATTTAGGGAGCTGAGCAATATTTCCGAGAAGGAAATGCCAGATACACATTCGGGGACAGAGATTAGATGATCTGGGCTGAACCACAGGGTTCATGTATAAGAGTAAATGACAACATGCTTCCTTGCTCAGCTATCAACTCTGTTCTCCCTTTGGCCATTCATTGCCAGGCAAGAGCTGTGCCAGACTTCTCAATTGACTTTTCTACACCCATTACATGCATTTCCTCTCCACCTACTTCCCCCTTCACCCCCTGTGGTTGGCTTTCCATTTCCAACAAGGTGCCAAGTTTCTGCTTGTAAAGGTCACCAAACACTTAATTTAATTTTGCCATATCAGGTGACCTCTTGGTTTTCATTCATTTCACAGGACTCTTTCAGTGTATTTGACACTCTTTTTTAATGGTCTTTTACCTTGGCTTCGATGATGTCGCGGTCTTAACAATCTTTCTCTTCCCTTCTCCCTGCTTTCTCACCCTTCCGAGGTATTTTTCTTGGTTTTATTCTCCAGCAACATCTGTACATATTACCTAATTCTAAACATCTGTCCCTCAGATCTTTTCTCCATGAAGTTTTCTGCCTTAGAATCCAGCCACTCTCTAAGCTGTAACTGCATCTTATCAAATGTTGCTTCTATGTTTCTCAATCCTAAAATCTGTGGCTCCTGCCCACACTGACACTGTGGCATCCTCATTAACCCTTCAAGTGCTAACTCCACTGTCTCTTTCTGCCATAATTGTTAGTCACTTGTTACTCTCAACCTTCTGTCCTACATGTAGTTCTCAAAACAAATAAAAATGTGTGAATAATTCATGTTCTCTTATAGCACACAGATATTTTTTGGCATGTAATGCCCTCCTCCAGCAGAGAAGGCAATGGCAACCCACTCCAGTACTTTTGCCTGGAAAATTCCATGGACAGAGGAGCCAGGTGGGCTGCAGTCCTTGGGGTCGCTAGGAGTCAGACACAACTCAACAACTTCACTTTCACTTTTCTTTCATGCATTGGAGAAGGAAATGGCAACCCACTCCAGTATTCTTGCCTGGAGAATCCCAGAGACAGGGGAGCCTGGTGGGCTGCCACCTATGGCGTCACACAGAGTCGGACACTACTGAAGCAACTTAGCAGCAGCAGAAGCAGCCCTCCTCCAGTGCACCTATTTAACATCTGCTAGTCCTTTAAGGGGCTTCCCTGGTGACTCAGTGGTAAAAGAATCTACCTGCCAATGCAAGAGATGCAAGAGACTCAGGTTTGATCCCTGGGTTGGGAAGATTCCCTGGAGAAGGAAATGGCACCCTACTCCATTAGTCTTGCCTGGAAAATTCCATGGACAGAGGAGACTCAGCTCAGGACTTTCCAAGTGGTCCAGTGATTAAGAATCTCTCTGCCAATGCAGGGGACATAGGTTCCATCCCTGGTCCAGTCCCACATGCTGCAGAGCAACTAAACCTGTGCACCACAACGACTGAACCTGAGCACTGGAGCCCATGAGCAGCAACTACTGAGCCCATGTGCTGCAACCACTGAAGCCCAGACACTCTTCAGCCCATGCTCTACAGAAAGAGAAGCCACTGTGATGAGAAGCCTACACATCTCAAGTAGAGAATAGCCTGTAGGCTTCAACGAAGACCCAGCAGAGTCAAAAATAAATTAAAAAGTTTTTTCTTAAAAAAAAACTCAGCTCAGTTTTCTTAATATGTACATATTCTTGTATCCCCAGTTGAAATCTAATGCCTCTCTTTCCTCTGTATTGAGTTGACTTTAGAAGCTCTGTTTCCCCTTTCACTGTGTGGATACTTTAAAAAGACAGTCATTGTTTGTCTAGTTCCACTTCCTCCAAACCCCAGCATAATTTCTGACCCACCATATGCAATCAACACCTCATCATTCAATGAAAACATGAACAAAGCAAGTCAATAGCCCAGCCCACTTCTCTCATGAGTTTTCTAGTCTTGTGTGTATAACGGTTTTCTTGTCTTGTCCATTTCTACTAATCTCTAATCCAATGCTTTCAGTACTTGAAATAGTACCTTACCTCACAATGGCCACCTTCCAACTTGAAGTTTACTGTCTGAGCATTTCCCATTAAGGCAGGGATTTTCCCCCCTAACAGGCTTTGAACTTCATGAATTTGGGGCACTCACTTAAGAATTAGTCCACATATGCACAGACATTTGACTTATTGTGCAACTAAGTGACTGCATACATAGTAAACACCAAACCTGGAAATGTATCTTGGGGTCAATTGATCGAAAACATAAACCAAATGTTTGCTCTGTCCAGAAGGCTTTCTTCTTGGTCTTTCCCAAAATCCTTCTCCAGTATCAAATTCTTCCCTTACATTTCTACTCACAGTCCACTTCGCAGATGGTACTTTGTAGATGAAGATCTACAATTATAGCTTCTTTGATGGCTTTTTTCCCACCCCTTCTCCCTCAACAGTAGTCTAACTAAGGTCATGGTAACATCTTTTTGTTGCTTTTAGAAGGGTTCCTTGCCCATGGTAAACATTTATGGCTGTTAGTTGAAATGAGGTGCCAAGAGCTAGGGCCCAAGGACTGCATCACAGAGATATTAGGCAGTCAAGACAAGTAACTGGACATACTGTGATCTATGTAGCAATAGAGAAGCTTCCCAAACAGACAGCTTATCAAACAAGGCCCTTGCTCTTTTTGAGAAAGGTAGATGGTTTCTAGGATATTCAAAGTGTCCTTTTCTCTCCACCAGAACCCTACTCCTTCACCATCTCTGAAAAAGAGAAGAACCAGCTGAAAAGTTGGCTTCTACCAAGAAACCTCAAATCCACTTACATGACTAAACTGTTGAACAGACATCCAATTTCAAAAGCCCAGGGTAACTTGCCCTAGCGTTTCCTATGAGAACATGTCTGCTTAATAACAATGTAACAGATGATAAGAGCGCCAATCACAGAGAAAAGTGGTTCAACCCATGTTAAAGGTTGATGATAATTACCAGACTAAACAAATAATTAGAAATATGTTCCCATATCCAATTTGGATTTTAAAATACTTCAGAGTGGCTTGGAAACTGAACTTCACTTTAATGAGCCCCAGGATAACTAGCACCAAATGGTTTAGCTACAACTGTCCTTTGAAAAGATTTTTTAGTTTTTTTCTCATCAGAGCAGAAAAATGTGCAGAAAAACACAGATTTGATTCCTCCTGAAGTTTCCCTTAATTATTTGGAGGATATAAATGAAAGGAAGCCTATTTATCAGCATACATTAGATGCTTAGAAAATCCGTGGGCATGACTCAGACATCATAGGTTAAAAACTATTGTCAACGTTTTAAAATACTTAAGAAATAAAGGAAAACAGATACTTAGTGTGAAAAAATTGCTTTTTTTTTTTTAACCTAATCTTCGTTTTCCCTTTGAATATCTAAAAGTATATTCATAAAATTGGGAGTAAATTTCCTAAATCTGAATAGCAGCAATTTGTAATTAAGTCTATTCATCCAAGCGCTTCCCCATTGGCTCAGCAGTAAAGAATCAGTGTGCAATGCAAGAGACTCAGGTTCGATCCCTCGTTCAGTAAGACTTCCTGGAGAAGGAAATGGCAACCCACTCCAGTATTCTTGCTTGGGAAATCCCCGGAACAGAGCAGCTTGTTGGGCTACAGTCCATGGGGCTGCAAGAGGCAAGAGTAGGACACAACTTAGCTACTAAACCACCACCACCTACCCATCAAAGAAATCAGTGTGGTCAATTCTCTTAAAAACTGTTGGGGAGTAAAATTAAATACAAAATGTTTCTAAGCAGGGTGGTGGGACTTCCCTGGTATTCCACAGGTTAAGACTGTGCTTCCATCACAAGATGGCAAGGGTTCAATCCCTGGCCAAGGAACTAAGATCTCGCATGAGATGCAATGTGGCCAAAACAAACAAAAAACACTGGATGGTATTTTTACCCCCAAAGAGATATAAAAGAACAATTTTTTTTCATGAAGAATATTTCACTTCGGGGCTTCCATTTGTGCCCTTTCCATAACCCGTACAATGTGTTTTTCCTAATGTCATTTTTCCTGGCTGAGAAGCACATTAACAAGAATAGAGTTTAAAAAAAAAAAAAAAAGGTGGATGTGGGAAGGCCATGAGTGTTATGTCACCAGTGACTTCAAATGGAAGAAAAATACCAACTCCACATTTCATCCTGAAGAAAGAATGGAAATTTAAAGATCATTTTAACTAATTTTCCTTTTGTGCTCAGTTAACCGAGGATTTCTGTGCTTGATTAACCTAGCATTCAGCCTACAAAGAAATTGTTCCTTCATAGAAAATCATGCTATTCCAACACAAAATGAAACAATGTGAATCCTCTATCTTTTGTCATGCTGAATTTCATGAAAACTTGCAGTGTTGAGGAACTGATTCTTTCCCCCCGAAGACCATCTGAATAAAGTAACCCTCCATCATGATAACTAAGATGCATGGAGTCTTCCAGTTTTCCAAGATTTTTGTTTATTTATTTTCCAGTTTTATTGAGATGTGATTGACAAAGAAAACCCATACTTATTTAAAGTATACAACATAATGTTTTGATATACATATTTATTGTCAAATAATTACTACAGTCATCCTCCTTACCATATCCAGCACTTCACATAGTTACCATTTTTGTCTGTGGTGAGAACACAAGATTTACTCTCTTAAGAGTTCCCTGGCTGTCCAGTGGTTAATTCTTCGACCTCCAGTCCAGGTTCTATCCCTGGTCAGAAAGCAAAGATCCCACATGCCTCTTGGCCAAAAATCCAAAATCATAAAAATAAAAGTAAAATATCGTAACAAATAATAAAGGTTTTAAAAATGGTCCACATCAAAAAAAATATTTTTTTAATTTCTTTTTTATTATTTTTTAATTTTTATTTTTACTTTATTTTGCTTTACAATACTGTATTGATTTTGCCATACATTGACATGAATCAGCCACAGATGTACATGAGTTCCCCATCCTGACCCCCTCTCCCACCTCCCACCCCATATCATCTCTCTGGATCATCCCCGTGCACCAGCCCCAAGTATCCTGTATCCGGTATTGAACATAGACTGGCGATTTGTTTCTTACATGATAGTATACATGTTTCAATGCCATTCTCCCAAATCATCCCACCCTCTCCCTCTCCCAGAGTCCAAAAGTCCGTTCTAAACATCTGTGTCTTATTTGCTGTCTCACATACAGGGTTATCATTACCATCTTGCTAAATTCCATATATATGTGTTAGTATACTGTATTGGTGTTTTTCTTTCTGGCTTACTTCACTCTGTATAATCGGCTCCAGTTTCATCCACCTCATTAGAACTGATTCAAGTGTATTCTTTTTAATGGCTGAGTAATACTCTGTTGTGTATATGTACCACAGCTTTCTTATCCATTCATCTGCCAATGGGCATCTAGGTTGTTTCCGTGTCCTGGCTATTATAAACAGTGCTGCAATGAACATTGGGGTACATGTGTCTCTTTCAATTCTGGTTTCCTTGGTGTGTATGCTCAGCAGTGGGATTGCTGGGTCATAAGGCAGTTCTATTTGCAATTTTTTAAGGAATCTCCACACTGTTCTCCATAGTGGCAGTACTAGTTTGCATTCCCACCAACAGTGTAAGAGGCTTCCCTTTTCTCCACACCCTCTCCAGATTTTATTGCTTGTAGACTTTTGGATCACTGCTATCCTGACTGGTGTGAAATGGTACCTCATTGTGGTCTTGATTTGCATTTACCTGATAATGAGTGATGTTGAGCATCTTTTCATGTGTTAGTTAGCCATCTGTATGTCTTCTTTAAAGAAATGTCTATTTAGTTTTTTGGCCCATTTTTTGATTGGGTCGTTTGTTTTTCTGGAATTGAGCTGTAGGATTTGCTTGTATATTTTTGAGATTAATTCTTTGTCAGTTGCCTCATTTGCTATTATTTTCTCCCATTCAGAAGGCTGTCTTTTCACCTTGCTTATAGTTTCCTTTGTTCTGCAGAAGCTTTTAATTTTAATTAAATCCCATTTGTTTATTTTTGCTTTTATTTCCAGTATTCTGGGAGGTGGATCATAGAGGATCCTGCTGTGATTTATGTCAGAGAGTGTTTTGCCTATGTTCTCCTCTAGGATTTTTATAGTTTCTGATCTTACGTTTAGATCTTTAATCCATTTTGAATTTATTTTTGTGTATGGTGTTAGAAAGTGATCTAGTATAATTCTCTTACAAGTGGTTGATCAGTTTTCCCAGCACCACTTGTTAAAGAGATTGTATTTAATATACTGTATATTCTTGCCTCCTTTGTCGAAGATAAGGTGTCCATAGGTGTGTGGATTTATCTCTGGGCTTTCTATTTTGTTCCATTGATCTATATTTCTGTCTTTGTGCCAGTAGCATACTGTCTTGATGACTGTGGCTTTGTAGTAGAGCCTGAAGTCAGGCAGGTTGATTCCTCCAGTTCCATTCTTCTTTCTCGAGATTGCTTTGGCTATTTGAGGTTTTTTGCATTTCCATACAAATTGTGAAATTATTTGTTCTAGCTCTGTGAAAAATACCGCTGGTAGCTTGATAAGGGTTGCATTGAATCTGTATATTGCTTTAGGAAGTATACTCATGTTCACTATATTGATTCTTCTGATCCATGAACATGGTATATTTCTCCATCTATTAGTGTCCTCTTTGATTTCTTTCATCAGTGTTTTATAATTTTCTATATATAGGTCTTTAGTTTCTTTAGGTAGGTATATTCCTAAGTATTTTATTCTTTTCATTGCAATGGTGAATGGAATTGTTTCCTTAATTTCTTTTTCTACTTTCTCATTATTAATGTATAGGAATGCAAGGGATTTCTTTGTGTTGTTTTTATACCCCACAACTTTACTATATTCATTGATTAACTCTAGTAATTTTCTGGTGGAGTCTTTAGGGTTTTCTACGTAGAGGATCATGTCATCTCCAAACAGTGAGAGTTTTACTTCTTCTTTTCCAATTTGGATTCCATTTATTTCTTTTTCTGCTCTGATTGCTGTGGCCAAAACTTCCAAAACTATGTTGAATAGTAGCAGTGAAAGTGGGCACCATTGTCTTGTTCCTGACTTTAGGGGAAATGCTTTCAATTTTTCACCATTGAGGATAATGTTTGCCGTGAGTTTGTCATATATAGCTTTTATTATGTTGAGGTATGTTCCTTCTATTCCTGCTTTCTGGAGAGTTTTTATCATAAATGGATGTTGAATTTTGTCAAAGGCCTTCTCTGCATCTATTGAGATAATCATATGGCTTTTATTTTGCAATTTGTTAATGTGGTGAATTACATTGATTGATTTGCGGATATTGAAGAATCCTTGCATTCCTGGGATAAAGCCCACTTGGTCATGGTGTATGATCTTTTTAACGTGTTGTTGGATTCTGATTGCCATAATTTTGTGAAGGAGTTTTACATCTATGTTCATCAGTGATATTGGCCTGTAGTTTTCTTTTTTTGTGGCATCTTTGTCAGTTTTGGGGATTAGGGTGATGGTGGCCTCATAGAATGAGTTTGGAAGTTTACCTTCCTCTGCAATTTTCTGGAAGAGTTTGAGTAGGATAGGTGTTAGCTCTTCTCGAAATTTTTTGTAGAATTCAGCTGTGAAGCCATCTGGACATGGGCTTTTGTTTGCTGGAAGATTTCTAATTACTGTTTCAATTTCCGTACTTGTGAGGGGTCTGTTAAGATTTTCTATTTCCTCCTGGTTCAGTTTTAGAAAGTTGTGTTTTTTCTAAGAATTTGTCCATTTCTTCCACATTGTCCATTTTATTGGCATATAATTTCTGATAGTAGTCTTTTATTATCCTTTGTATTTCTGTGTTGTCTGTTGTGATCTCCCCATTTTCATTTCTAATTTTATTGATTTGATTTTTCTTCTTTTGTTTCTTGATGAGTCTGGCTAATGGTTTGTCAATTTTATTTATCCTTTCAAAGAACCAGCTTTTGGCTTTGTTGATTTTTGCTATGGTCTCTTTTGTTTCTTTTGCATTTATTTCTTCCCTAATTTTTAAGATTTCTTTCCTTCTACTAACTCTGGGGTTCTCCATTTCTTCCTTTTCTAGTTGCTTTAAGTGTTGAGTTAGGTTATTTAATTGACTTTTTTCTTGTTTCTTGAGGTATGCCTGTAGTGCTATGAACTTTCCTCTTAGTACTGCTTTTATAGTGTCCCAAAGGTTTTGGGTTGTTGTGTTTTCATTTTCATTCGTTTCTATGCATATTTTGATTTCTTTTTTGATTTCTTCTGTGATTTGTTGGTTATTCAGAAGCGTGTTGTTCAGCCTCCATATGTTAGAATTTTTAATAGTTTTTCTCCTGTAATTGAGATCTAATCTTAATGCATTATGGTCAGAAAAGATGCTTGGATGATTTCAATTTTTTTGAATTTATCAAGGTTAGATTTATGGCCCAGGATGTGATCTATCCTGGAGAAGGTTCCATGAGCACTTGAGAAAAAGGTGAAATTCATTGTTTTGGGGTGTAATGTCCTATAGATATCAATTAGGTCAAACTGGTCTATTGTATCATTTAAAGTTTGCGTTTCTTTGTTAATTTTCTGTTTAGTCGATCTGTCCATAGATGTGAGTGGGGTATTAAAGTCTCCCACTATTATTGTGTTATTGTTAATTTCCCCTTTCATACTTGTTAGCATTTGTCTTAGATTATTGTGGTGCTCCTATATTGGGTGCATATATATTTATAATTGTTATATGTTCTTGGATTGATCCTTTAATCATTATGTAGGGTCTTTCTTTATCTCTTTTCACAGCCTTTGTTTTAAAGTCTATTTTATCGGATATGAGTATTGCCACTCCTGCTTTCTTTTGGTCTCTATTTGCGTGGAATATCTTTTTCCAGCCCTTCACTTTCAGTCTGTATGTGTCCCTTGTCTTGAGGTGGGTCTCTTATAGGCAGCATATATAGGGGTCTTGTTTTTGTATCCGTTCAGCAGTCTTTGCCTTTTGGTTGGGGCATTCAACCCATTTACGTTTAAGGTAATTATTGATAAGTATGATCCCATTGCCATTTCCTTTATTGTTTTGGGTTCAGGTTTATACACCCTTTCTGTGTTTCCTGTCTAGAGAAGATCCTTTAGCATTTGTTGGAGAGCTGGTTTGATGGTGCTGAATTCTCTCAGCTTTTGCTTGTCTGGAAAGCTTTTGATTTCTCCTTCATATTTGAATGAGATCCTTACTGGGTACAGTAATGTGGGCTGTAGGCCACTTTAGGTATGTCTTGCCATTCCCTCCTGGCCTGAAGCGTTTCTATTGAAAAATCTGCAGTTATCCTCATGGGAATCCCCTTGTGTGTTATTTGTTGTTTTTCCCTTGCTGCTTTTAATATTTGTTTTTTGTGTTTGAACTTTGTTAATTTGATTAATATGTGTCTTGGGTGTTTCACCTTGGGTTTATCCTGTTTGGAACTCTCTGGGTTTCTTGGACTTGGGTGATTATTTCCTTCCCCATTTTAAGGAAGTTTTCAACTATTATCTCCTCAAGTATTTTCTCATGGTCTTTCTTTTTGTCTTCTTCTTCTGGGACTCCTATAATTTGAATGTTGGAGTGTTTCATATTGTCTTGGAGGTCTCTGAGATTGTCCTCATTTCTTTTAATTCGTTTTTCTTTTTTTCCTCTCTGATTCATTTATTTCTACCATTCTATCTTCTATTTCACTAATCCTACCTTCTGCCTCCGATATTCTACTATTTATTGCCTCCAGAGTGTTTCTGATCTCATTTATTGCATTATTCATTATATATTGACTCTTTTTTATTTCTTCTAGGTCCTTGTTAAAACTTTCTTGCTTCTTCTCAATCCTTGTCTCCAGGCTATTTATCTGTGATTCCATTTTGATTTCAAGATTTTGGATCATTTTCACTATCATTATTCGGAATTCTTCCTCAAGTAGATTCCCTATCTCTTCCTCTTTTGTTTGGTTTGGTGGGCATTTCTTCTGTTCCTTTACCTGCTGCGTATTCCTCTGTCTCTTCATCTTGGTTATATTGCTGCATTTGGGGTGGCCTTTCTGTATTCTGGGAATTTGTGGAGTTCTCTTTATTATGGAGCTTCCTCTCTGTGGGTGGGGTTGTATCAGTGGCTTGTCAAGGTTTCTTGGTTAGGGAAGCTTGTGTCGGAGTTCTGGTGGCTGGAGCTGGATTTCTTCTCTCTGGAGTGCAATGAAGTGTCCAGTAATGGCTTATGACACGTCTATGGTTTTGGAGTAACTTGAGCTGCCTGTATATTGAAGCTCAGGGGTGTGTTCCTGTGTTGCTGGAGAATTTGCGTGGTATGTCTTGCTCTGGAACTTGTTGGCCCTTGGGTGGTGCTTGGTTTCAGTGTAGGTATGGAGGCATTTGATGAGCTCCTATCAATTAATGTTCCCTGGATTCAGGAGTTCTCTGATGTTCTCAGGATTTGGACTTAAGCCTCCTCCTTCTGGTTTTCAGTTTTATTTTTACCGTAGCCTCAAGACTTCTCCATCAGTTTTTGAAGACAATGATCTGCTTTTATGGATGCCTAATGTCCTCTGCCAACATTCAGAAGTTGTTTTGTAGAATTTACTCAGCTTTGAAATGTTCTTTTGATGAATTTGTGGGGGAGAAAGTGATCTCCCCATCCTATTCCTCTGCCATCTTAGGACCACCCTCAAAAAAAAATTCTTTTTAAAGACCTATCCTCTTACCAAATTTCAGGTATGCAGCATATTATAACTGTAGTCAATAGGCTGTATATTAGATCTCCAGAAGCTATCCCTCTCATATCTCCAACTCCAGTCTAATAGGGCCAGCTTTTCTGTAACTTTATAATATATTTCAAGAAGGTGTTATGTCTACCTTGTATATTTTAATTTTCACTTTAATGGTTTTTTGCTAATATATTCCTGTTTTACATTAGAAGTTAATTTTTAGTTGTACGGGCCATAAAGGGCTTCCCTTGTGGCTGAGTAGTAAAGAATCCACCTGAGATGCAGGAGACACAGGAGATGCAGGGTCAATCCCTGGGTCAGGAAAATCCCTGGAGGAGGAAATGGCAACCCACTCCAGAATTCTTGCCTGGAAAATTCCATGGATAGAGGAGTCTGGTGAGGCTACAGTCCATGGGGTTGTAGACTCAAACATGACATAGCAAGTAAAACAATAATTACAACAATGGATCATAAAAACCCATGTCTGAATGTCATTTTGTGCCTTTTGCAGTTATCAAATATTACGTGAAATATACAAGGACAGCATTTGTGGAATTTCTCAGATGCACCATCATGAGTGGGAATAAATGCACAAGATGTGAAAATGAAGTTTAAGCCAAAAGTAAAGAAATCATCAAACTACTTGACACATAACAATTATTCAATAAATATTAGATGTTTTTATAATTTCTCAGTGCATCATTTTCAACATCTCTGATCTCAATGTTTCCATAATCTGATTTATCTACATATTAGTTTCTAGTTGCCAAATAACTTTTCAAAACTCAGACAGTACATCAGTCTCACAATGCTTACTTTCTGCTTGTATTTCCCTCAATAAGAATTTTTTGTGTACACAGTCAATCAATATCAATATATTATCAGTGTTAGAATTCATGGGTGTGTATATGTTCAGTCACTCTGTCATGGCCAACTCTTGCCTTGTAGCCTGGTAGGCTCTACTGTTGGTGGGATTCTTTGGGCAAGAATACTGGAGTGGGCTGCTATTTCTTCCTCCAGGGGAGCTTCCCAACCCAGGGATCAAACCTGCATCTCCTGCATTGATAGGTGGATTCTTTCATCACTGAGCCACCTGGGAAGGCCAAATTAGTATTTCTAATAATGTATAAAACACTTTTATCAGCTGGGACAAGAAAGTTACATAAGATTTTACCAGTTTCTGGTGCTGTCATTGCTTCTCTTGAAGAAGGTGTAGGCCTTGTCTAGTGAGAACCTGCTGTAAAGCACAGGGAACTCTACTCAATGCTCTGTGGGGACCTAAAGGGGAAGGAAATACAGAAGAAAGAGGATATATGCACACAGATAGCTGATTCACTTTGCTGTACATCAAAAACTAACAAAATATTGTAAAGCAACTATATTCTGATAAAAATTAATTCTAAAAAAAATATGTAGGCCTTGATTTGAATACATCTCTCTTAACTGGATTCAAAGATATTTTGTATGGATGATATTCATTTACATGACTAGTGTTAAAGCAGCACTCACTGTAAATGACATACAATATACAATGAATGATACAAAAAAATATTTTCTCCGTTTAATCATCATTTGTAACTCTTAACAACATTGGCCAAGAAATAAACTCCCCCCACAAGCTCAGAGGCTGAAAAAACTCAGGATAGTCTTGATGGAAATTTCATCCAGAATCTGCAAAGATCATGATACCCTTAGCCTCTTCAATTTCCTTTTGTTTCGGTTTACATGGGAACCTGTGTTTGTAACGGAGCTTTCTGTTAACCAGCTACAGATAGAGTCCTGCTTGCCTGTGCTTATGTGCTTGTCACATAACTCTTTTTCCTAACATTTATCCAAGAAATGTTTCATGCTTTAATATGATTTTTAATTGATTTCAGTCTTCCCCCACAAGATTTCAAGTACCATGAAGGTAAAGGCAATGTTTTCTTGTTGTTACTATTGGCTGGTTATGCTCTGATTTGCTCATGAGTTTTGCTCACATTGTGTCTCCATTATACCTAACAATGCCCTAGAACATGATAGCTGTAATTAATTAAGTTTTCACATTCTCTTAGTGTATCTGAGATGACACCAAATCATAATATTCATTTGACCTCCACCTTTCCTCTCCCTGATTCTCATACCTTATGTTAGAAATGGTTGTGTTGAGGTTAATTTATTTCTACAAACCAGATCTATCAGCATAGCCACACACACACACACACACACACACACACACACACACATAAACAGCAACCACAGCCAGAACATGACCCCAACAGCCCTTTGCTTTTATGATAAAGAAAACTATACCTTCTAAATTTCCCCCTGAATTATCCCTGCAGCAGCCTTGCCCTGTGGAAGAAACAATATGGGAAAAATCACTCTTTGACTTTCTACACAACAAAATGTTCTGGGTTGTTTTCTCTTTCCCCTTCCCCCCTCCCACAAAAGTTCCTGCCATCTCTAAAATATTGCAAATAACTCTGCCAGTTTTCCTCTTACCTGGCTATGTCTCTGGCCAAAGCTGAGGAAACAGAGATGAAGGCTCACAGACCTACAAGTATCTTAAGTGTTGGGTTGGCCAAAAAGTTCATCTGGGTTTTTCTAACAGCTTAGGGAAAAAAAATCAAACAAATATTTTGACCAATTCAATAGAAAAGTGAGCACAATGTGAACAAAATTTACAAGGTGATGAGATCATTGCTATTATGGAGTTATGTATGGAGTACTGTGATACCCTCCCTGGAGAAGGGCATGGCGACCCACTCCAGTATTCTTACCTGGATAATCCCATGGATAAGGGAGACTGGCAGGCTACAGTCCATAGGGTCATGAAGAATTGGATACAACTGAAGCAACTTAGCATGTACACACACTGTAAGACCCGAGGAGGGGATATACCCAGATCTGGCATAAGAATTCAGAGGAAAATTCACTGGGGAATAAACTTTAAAAAATGGTGACTTGAGTGATGTATGTATTTACTTGGCAGATAGGAAAGGATGTCCTGGCAAACAAAGCATTAACTAAGTAACAGAGAGGAAAGAGCATCTACTCAGCTAACAAGAGTAATGTGGAGGTGTGTGTGAGCACATTTGTGAAGGAGTATTAGTGGAAATGTTAAGGGATTAAATGTCAAAAGATACATGTGCACAGGTTTGTAAAGTTTAACTGAGTAAGCTTTACTCTATTTTGTGGGTAATCTGATACAAACTAGAGAACTGATCAGTGAAGAATGAGAATAACAGCAGAGAGAAAAATACAATTGAGGCAAGAGATGATATGAGTTGATGAGCTGATACTATGACAGAGACAGTGGGGAAGAACATACTTAGGAAGGAAGTTTACAGGATGTGATGATGGATTGAATGGATGCTGGGTGTAAGGTACAGGGGGCCAAGTGGGATAATGTCTGGGATCACAGGGAAGAAGATAGAAGAGTAAGTTTGAGAGGAGAAGATGAGCTTGGTAATGGGACAGCATGTGGAGATTGCCAAGTAGGAACAAAATATTTTTCTCTGGAGTGCAACTAGGGGAACTAGATGGAAAAAGGAATTTGAGAGTCATCAGGAACTAAGTGCAGAAGAATGTACAGAAAGGGATAAAATTACCCTTGTGGAATAACACAAAAAGAAGTAAGAACAAAATGCTCATAAATCCCTACATTTACAGTATGGACAAATGAAGAAAATCTCCAATGAACACTGAGAAGAACCAGAGAAATAGAAAAGAATTTGCATAAAATAAAAGTCAGAGAAGGAGATGATAAACATGACTAATGTTATGAAGAGGGTTAGGTAAGAAAAGAAAAATTTCCTATTGAATACAGCAACATAACACCTAGGAAGGCAGTGATGAGGGTTGCGAGGAAAATGTCAACAAAGTGGTGGGCATGAGGCCAAAAGTACGATGGTGAGCAATATCAACAGAAGAGAAGAGATAACTAGATGGGGAAACTGAGTCTAGAAACTGTTTCATCTAGCAGGTGAAAAACAAAACCTTTATCAAAACTGAAGATGACATCAATAGGGGAAAAGAAGTAGAAGATACAGTAAAGGAGGGATCATTTTTGGACCAAATTCCCCAAGACAGTGCCAAGAAGTACAAGGTAGAACATAGAAGTGAAAGTCACTCAGTCGTGACCCCATGGATTATGTATACAGTCCATGGAATTTTCCAGGCCAGAATACCAGAGTGGGTAGCCTTTCCCTTCTCCAGATAGAACACAGAAGGGTGGTATTAATGGTAAGAGTGATACAGCATCTTTGTTAAGATTGTGTTCATGAGGAGCAAGTATGTATGAGTGTATAGAAGAGCAGCCAGAAAGTTAAAAAGCAATCAAGACTTTATTTTACGATGAAAGCAGAAACAGAGGAAGCAGGGAGCTAGGACTGGTGAAGATTTGGAATCAACATCCAGGAGGTTGGAGAAGAAAATACTCAGGGTTCAGAAGAGGGGTTGTTCTGAGTTCACCTCTTCTGACACCAGATAACCTTGAGGCTAGCCATGTGATGAGTCTGGCTTCACAAGGGATGAGCTGCAGGCTGCAGTGGGGCCAAAGACAGAGAGGGGCTGGCTCTATCTGTGAGGGAGAGGTGAGCAGTACGGTTTACACGGGGATGCTCCTGAGTACGTAAGCATAGGCAGCCAGAAACAGCCCAGGAATAAGATGTTCTCAGGCATTTTTACGAGCGCTTTATTCCTCCCATCTTTACTTTGGCCACATCTCTGGGATCTCCTTATCAAGGCTCAGCTTTTTATTGATGTCATGCTAGAGAGCAAACCATGTAACTCTTGCTTCCAGGAAATATTTCTTCTGAGAATGTATGAAAGGTATCTGTGTGCTCTCTGAACTGTCTTGGCCCAAACACAGGCTGGCTCTGTCCAAAATCAAAAAGATTTTCAGATGTTTCTCTGAGGCAGGGAGATATATATTATGAATCTTCAATCATTTATTTATCTGACAAAATACTCATATATACTGTCCTTACACTATGCCCCAACCCTTCTGAGTCTTTGAAAATATTAATTAAATCCTTAGAAAATCCCTAATTATCCCCATTTTACAGACAGGGAAACTAAAGCCTTAAAACATTAGATCTGATTATACTTTCAAAGCCAGAAGAAAGACTTGAATCTGGGCACTTCAGCTCCAGAGCCTGGCTTCTTCCCCAGTATGCCAAGCTATTTTATAAGAAATCATAGAATGGGGTGGGGGGGGGCTATTTCCTAGATAATCCAATCCCTCCTTATTACATTAGGAACATTTAAACAGGGTTGCTGACAAAGGCCTGTATAGTCAAAGCTGATTTTTCCAGTAGTCAGGTACTGATGTAAGAGTTGGGCCATAAAGAAAGCTAAGCACTAAAGAATTGATGCTTTCAAACTGTGGTCCTGGAGAAAACTCTCAAGAGTCCCTTGGACTGCAAGGAGATCCAACCAGTCAATCCTAAAGGAAATCAACCCTGAATATTCACTGGAAGAACTGATGCTGAAGTTGAAGCTCCAATGCTTTGGCCACCTAATGGGAAGAGCTGACTCATTAGAAAAGACCCTGATGCTGGGAAAGATTGAGGGCAGCAGGAGAAGGGGGCTGCAGAGGATTAGATGGCTGGATAGCATCACTGATTCAATGGACATGAGTTTGAGCAAACTCTGGGAGATAGTGAAGAACAGGGAGGCTTGGCGTGCTGCAGTCCATGGGATCACAAGAGCTGGACATGACTTGGCAACAACAACAAAGTAGGGTTAGCAACTAACAGTTTCAATTTTGTTGTCTTCTTTAAAGACTGTATTGTTGGGGGTGTGCAATATAAAAATGACAGGTTTTTGTTTTTTTTTTTTTTTATGTTAGAGAATGTTTTTTCCTTCCTCTTGTCTGTGATTTCACAATGAGTCATAGGACACTTATGGGCTCCCTGGATGCCAATCCCATCTCAATTCCTTCTGTTTCCAGAACAGGTGTCTATCCAGTCCATGATAGTGACCTCTGTTCTTGGAGACTTTTTGAATTAAAGAAAATAGTCTATTATTGGACTTCCTTGCAAGGCAGCCACGCACATGGATATACATGTCTGTCTTTAATAAATTTGATTTTCCTTATTTTTACCCAGTTACACATCGTGTATATGTATTATTAACTGTCATGGATCTGATTTTTCCATTCTCATATACATATATGTGTGTGTGTGTTTGTGCCTGGAAATGATTATCTTCTATTTAAAATTCAAACACATTGTTTCTTTAGCTAATACCAGGCCCTGTCTTCAACAGAGATGTTTATTTGTTTTTTGTTTTTGTTTTTGTTTTTTTAAGGTGGTGGGCCTTGGCATGTTTGATGTTTTACCATTGAGCCAAATTCTCACCACATTTTTAAAAAATTGGAACCCCTTCTATCCAAAGATAAAGTATCCTGTAAACCTGTAGCCGTTGGACTTGAATTCTAAACCGAAGGGTAATGTGTGAATTTGCTAATTATTTCCTGCTTTTCAGTTAGCTAGCATTTTTGCCTTCAGCTATAAAGAGTCACTCAACTCACAGAATGCTGTTTCATAGTAACCAAAGAGAAAGAAATGAGTTTTTAACACAAATCAAATTTTAGAATAGTGCCGAAATGGAAATGAGAAAGGCAATTTGATAATGAAGTGATTAAAGTTTCATTAAAGAGAAGACAGTTTGACTTGGCATGTAGTTGAGATAGTATTTTCTACTATGATATTGGAAAAGTAAAAAAGAATAAAGTTGTTCAGTAAAAATTGAATAGCAATAAATAAAACTTCAGACACAAAAACTTTTTAATTTCCTCATTATGGGAGAGAAGCCAGCCTGTGTGAAGGATAATGCAAAAAGTAACTCTAAGTACTAGTGTTAAGTATGAACTTTAATGCCAAATCTATTTCTTATGCACTTGACAACATTTTCAGGACAGATCCATGACCTAGAATATAGGTGAGAACCTTGTCAGTAATGAACCATGGATTCTATGAGTACACTAAATCACTTTTGGTAAATTCATTTTTTCAATTAAAAAGATACTTGTTGACCATCTATTATGTGTCTAACACTGCGTTAGATAATGGAACAACATAATCCCACTGAGTTTCCATGTAACTTAGGAACATGGATAATGACTTATAATGTCAAATGTGATTGCACATATTATGAAAAGGTAAGTGCAAATTGCCATGGAGACAAATTCTAGAGGGGACTTGATGTGAGGGCTCATAGATGCTGTGTTTGTAAAAGAGAATCTCACATGAGTGTGCTCAAAAGCTCACCACTAAGCCAATTTTAGCCAGAAATTTCAGCATTCATCACATGCTGTATTTATGAATTCATATTTCTCTCCCACAAAACATAATTCTTAAATCTGATTACATATTATAAGCACTTGGAGAAGTTCAGAATCACACCAGCACCTGAGCTCAGGCCCACAGAAATTCTGATTTAAGTGGCCTTCTCTTGCTGTGGCTGTTATGTCGCTTCAGTTGTGTCCAACACTGTGCGACCCCATAGATGGCAGCCCACCAGTCTCCCCCGTCCCTGGGATTCCCCAGGCAAGAACACTGGAGTGTGCTGCCATTTCCTTCTCCAATGCATGAAAGTGAAAAGTGAAAGTGAAGTTGCTCAGTCATGTCTGACTCTTAACGACCCCATGGACTGCAGCCTACCAGGATCCTCCATTCATGGGATTTTCCAGGCAAGTGTACTGGAGTGGGGTGCCATTGGCCTTCAGAGGAGCCCAAATGAGAGTGTTTTTTTTAACTTTTAGATAGCTACTTCACAACACTGTGTTAGTTTCTGCTGTACAGCAAAGTGAATCAGTTATACATATACATATGTTCTCTCGTTTTTAGATTTCCTTCTCATTTAGGTCACCACAGAGCACTGAGCAGAGGTCCCTGTGCTATGCAGTAGGTTGTCTTTAGTTATTTATTTTACACATCATAGTATACATATATCAACACCAATTCATCCCACTGCTCTCTTCCCTCTCTTAGTATCCATAAATTTGTTCTCTACATCCATGTCTCTATTTCTGCTTTGCAAATAAGTTCATTTGTGTTTTTAAAAAGTTTCCCAAGTTATACTACCAGATGGCCACAACTGAGAACCTGCACTCCAGGCCTTGAGGATAGATACAGATAACTGTTGTGCCTGTACTAATGTCCCCATGTCAGTCCTTTAAGCTGCACTGACTTGGTATACAATAAGTATTTTTGCAAATTAAACTGAATTGACTTCAATTGTCCAAAAGAAGTTCATTATAAACCACTTCTCCAGTAAAGAAAATCTCATTATTGTCTATCCTTCCTCTACTTCTGTGATAGTAACATAAACCTGATGAAGATACCCATTCCATTCTGGTGGATCATTCACCTGCTCTGGGGGAAGGAAATAAAGAAAGATTATGAGTTTATTCTTAAATAACTACAAGGAGCTTGGATTAAGAAATACTCAACTTCACCCATGGCCTATCTATTCACTCAATGTTTTTTGCTCATGCCATCTCTTGCCATCAATCAACCGTGAGCCAAATTTGCCCTGCATCACCAAAAAGTGCACTGACTTAGACTTGACAGTACTTTTCACCCAGCCGATACCACCAGCATTTCGTGCCAGCCAGAAAGACTAAACATCCAGTCAGTTGAACACTGTAAATGGCTGAACTGACTGAATTGCCCAAATATTTTGGCCAGAAAGAGACAGGCTTCCCCCATAAACATAAATTCCCATGGAAACCAAACCAGAAGACAGAGAATATTCACTTTATTTTAAGTCCAGTGAGCCTCATGAGACATTCCATGAGTTAGTCTGGGTTCTTAGCATCCAAGACAGTGCTTTTTCCCTATGGTTGGCTATCACTTCAAGCCATCACTTAAACAGAGCTCAGACAGCACTGACCTTGAAAAGGATCCAAGGGGTTTTCCATGGAGAACTTATGTCTATAGAACCGTCTGCTCACCCAGACTTTATAAACCCTTTGACTCTCCAGACAGGAAAAAAGCATAACACTACACTGTAATTAATATCAAATTCATTGAATATTGTCCCATTCTTTTTTTCAGTACAGATGCATTTTTCTCTGGCCACAATCTGGAAATTTTGTATCTTGAAATCTTTCACAATCTGAAACCTTATATCTGCTTTTGAAGGCTATTTTAAGTACATCAATGATTTATGTCTTAAAGAGCTCAAATTTAAATTAACTTTTATTTTTCTTAATGGTTCATAATGTTAAAATATATATATTTTACTGTGCAAACGTACTCTCTAACTTGAAAAGTGTTAGTCACTCAGTTGTGTTGGACTGTTTGCAACCCCATGGGCAAGAGGAGTGTGGAGGGCTACTGTAGCACATCAGGCTCCTCTTGTCCATGAAATTCTCCAGGTAGGAATCCTGGAGTGGGTAACCATTCACTTTTCCAAGGTTTCTTCCTGACCCGTGGATAAAACCCAGGTCTCCTGCACTGCAGGCAGATTATTTACTGGCTAAGCCACCAGTGAAGCCCACTCTCTAATTACCTCACTGTAAACTGACATGGTTGAATGGCATCACCGACTCAATGGACATGAGTTTGGGTAAATCTCAGGAGTTGGTGATGGACAGGGAGACCTGGCATGCTGCACTTCGTGGAGTTGCAAAGAGTCAGACATAACTGAGCAACTGAACTGAACTGAACTGAAACTGGTAAATTGGGACACCAGATCTTTCAATATTTAATGAAGATGGAAGTGTTAGCTCCAAAGTAATGCTACTGAGCACCATTAAAAGTGAAATAGAGCTTTGTCTTTTAAACATTCATATCTTTATTTGCTTACCTAATGCATAAGGAGGAATTCAGTGCAGGACAGGGAAACTACCCTAAATGTTTTAAACTGGGACAGATTTTAAATGAAAAATCTGGTACTTGCAAAATTGTCAGAGAGGCTCAAAAAACAGCTTCGAGGCTTGGTCTTCTGGAATAACTTTAAGAACAATAAAAACAAACACATTAAAGCTGCCACTGGAGCTCTGCTGGAAGAAGCCCAAATAACATGACTCCAGTGGCCTCTCTACATCCAAGAAGTTAGAGACTTACACAGCAAGAGCTGTGATTTCAAGATGGTAAGGCCCAATCAAGATTCCACCATGATTGTCTATGCTTTTGGGCATCCTGGGAGCTGGAGAATGGACAGGGGAAAACTGAGATTAAAAGAATTCCTAATTCTGGAGCTGGTAGTGATAGCTACACACCAGTGGACAATGGCTTCTGTCTTACATTCGCTTTCCAAGCCAGGGAATCAGACAATTTAGTGAATCTGCAAAGCTTCCAAACCCAGCTCAAGGGGGTCTGGGAAATATACTTAATAGCTTTCAAAGCTTTTCAACCAGAAGAAGGGTAGAAGTCGAGCATCTGTTCAGTTCAGACCCCATGGACTGCAGCAAGACAGATTTCCTTGTTCATCACCAGCTCCCAGAGCTTGCTCAAACTCATGTCCATCGAGTCTGTGGTGTCATCAAACCATCGCATCCACTGTCTTCCCCTTCTCCTTCTGCATTCAGTCTTTCCCAGAATCAGGGTCTTTTCCAATGAGTCAGTTCTTCACATCAGGTGGCCAAAATATTGCACTTTCAGCTTCAGCATCAGTCCTTCCAATGAATATTTAGGACTGATTTTCTTTAGGGTTGACTGGTTGGATCTCCTTTCTATCCAAGGGACTCTCAAGAGTCTTCTCCAACAACACAGTTCAAAAGCAACCATTCTTTGATGCTCAAATGTTCTTCCAAGTAGCAAGTATCTTTTAATGTCATGGATGCAGTCACCATCTGCAGTGAGTCTGTCACTGTTTCCCTTCTTTCCCCATCTATTTGCCATGAAGTGATGGGACCAGATACCATAATCTTAGTTTTTTGAATGTTAAGTTTTAAGCGAACTTTTTTTATTATCCTCTTTCACTTTTTTCAAGAGGATCTTTAGTTCCTCTTCACTTCCTGCCATAATGGTGGTGTCATCTGCACATCTGAAGTTACTGATATTTCTCCTGGCAATCTTTATTCCAGCTTGTGCTTCATAAAGCCCAGAATTTTGCATGAGGTACTCTACATAGAAGTTTAATAAGCAGGGTGACAATACATAGTCTTGACCTACTCCTTTCCCAATTTGGAACCAGTCCATTGTTTCATGTCCAGTTATAACTTTTGCTTCTTGACCTCTATACATATTTTTTCAGGAGGTAGGTAAGATGGTCTGGTATTCCCATCTCTTGAAGGATGTTCCACAGTTTGTTGTGATCCACACAATCAAAGGCTTTAGCATAGTCAATAAAGTAGAAGTAGATGTTTTTCTGGAACGCCTGCTTCTTTTGATGATCCAGTGGATCTTGGCAATTTGATCTCTGGTTCCTCTGCCTTTTCTAAATCCAGCTTGAACATCTGGAATTTCTGGGTTCACATACTCTTGAAGCCTGGCTTGGAAAATTTTGAACATTAGTTTACTAGAGTGTGAGATGAGTGCAATTGTGTGGTAGTTTGAGCATTCTTTAACATTGCCTTTCTTTAGGATTGGAATGAAAACTGACCTTTTCCAGTCCTGTGGCCTCTGCTGAGTTTTCCAAATGACACCAATATAAACAATATAGAATAGGCATGATCTCTTACTTTGCTTACACGTTGAAACTGGATATAGATGTGACAAAATGGCAGAGTATGAGCATGCGCACATCTTCTCTTGTGAGAACTCCAAAATTACAACTAACCACTGAGCAACTATCGACAATAGAATGTTGGATCCCACGAAAATAGATACCCCCCCCACGTTCAAGGGCAAAGGAGTAGCCCCAGCAAGATGGTAGGAGGGGCCAAATCATGTTTAGAATCAAGTACCCTCATACCCACCAGAGATGCTTGGAAGGCTCAAACAAAATCTGATGTACACCAGGACCCAGAGACCCCACAAGAGGCTGAGCTAGACCTGCCTTTGTGTGTCTTCTGTGCAGGGAAGGGTCAGCAGTTGTCTGCTGTGAGGATAAGGGCTCTGGCTTCAGCAGATCTGGGAGGCATGGCATGTGAGCCCCACCATAGAGCCACTGAGCAGACAATCTACAAACTGTACAACAATTGTACCAAAGAAGTTCTCACACTGTTGTGAAAGTTCTAGGGCCACAATAGATTTTCCAACTTGGGGATTTGGCAAAGGGACTGAGAACCCCCCAGGGAATTTGATTTTGAAAGCCAATGGGATTTGATTACAGAACTTTCACAGACCTGGGAAACAGACTCTTGGAGGGCACGAAGAAAACCTTATGTGCACTAGAAGCCAGGAGAAAGGAGCAGTGTCCCCACAAAAGACTGAGCAGACATGCCTGTGAGTGTCTAGGAGTTTCTGACGGAGGCGTGGGCCTACAGTGACCTGCCGTGGGGTCAGGAGCACTAAATGAAACAGTCCTGGCATAAGTCCTTTTGAAGGAGGTCCATTACCTCTATTACTCCTACCATGTTTGGCCTGAGGCCAAACTACAAGGAGGGACCACAGCCGCACCCATCACAGAAAATTGGATTAAAGATTTACTGAGCATGGCCTTACCCATCAGAGCAACACCCAGATTCCCCCACAGCCAGTCCTTCCCATCAGGAAGTTTCCACAAGCCTCTTATCCTTACCCATCAGAGGGCAAACAACATGGAAACAACAGTTACAAAAAACTAACCAAATCAATCACTTGGATCATAGCCTTGTCTAAATTAGTGAAACTATGAGGTATGCCATGTAGGGCCATCCAAGGCAGGTGGGTCACAGTGGAGAGTCCTGACAAAACGTGGTCAATTGGAGAAGGGATTGACAAACCACTTCAGCATTTTTTGCCTTGAGAACCCAATGAACAGTATGCAAAGGCAAAAGATATGACATTGAAAGATGAACTCCCTGGGTCGGTAGATGCTTAATATGCTGCTGGAGGAGAGTGGAGAAATAACTCCAGCAGGAATGAAGAGGCTGAGCCAAAGTGGAAACAACTCACAGACATGGATATGTCTGGTGTCTGATGCTGTAAAGAAAAAATACTGCATAGAAACTTGGAAAGTTAGGTCCATGAATCAAGGTAAGTTGAAAGTGGTCAGAGAGGAGATGGCAAGAGTGAATATCGACATTTTAGGAGTCAGTGAAATAAAATGGACCAGAATGGGCGATTTTAATTCACGTGATCATTGTATCTATGATTGTGGTCAAGAATCCCTTAGAAGAAATGGAGTAGCCCTCACAGGCAACAAAAGAGTTTTAAATGCAGTATGTGAGTGCAACCTCAAAAATGATAGAATGATCTCTGTTCATTTCCAAGGCAAACCATTCAATATCACAGTAATCCAAGTCTATGCCCCAACCACTAATGCCGAAAAAGCTGAAGCTGAACAGTTGCCTCAAGACCTACAAGACCTTCTAGAACTAACATTAAAAAAAAGATTTCCTTTTCATCAAAGGGGACTGGAATGCAAAAGTAGGAAGTCAAGAGATACCTGAAGTAACAGGCAAGTTTGTCCATGGAGTATAATAGAATGGGAAAGACTAGAGATCTCTTCAAGAAAATTAGAGATACAAAGGGAACATTTCAGGCAAAGATGGGCACAATAAAGAACAGAAATGGTATGGACCTAACAGAAGCAGAAGATATTAAGAAGAGGTGGCAAGTGTACACAGATGAACTATACAAAAAAAGGTCTTAAGGACCCAGAAAACCGTGATGGTGTGATCACTCACCTAAAGCCAGACATTCTGGAATGTGAAGTCAAGTGGGCCTTAGGATGCATCACTATGAACAAAGCTAGAGGAGGTGATGGAATTCCAGCTGAACTATTTCAAATCCTAAAAGATGATGCCATGAAAGTGCTGCACTCAATATGTCAGCAAATCTGGAAAACTCGGCAGTGGCCACAGGACTGGAAAAGGTCAGTTTTCATTCCAATCCCAAAGAAAGGCAATGCCAAAGAATGCTTAAACAACCACACAGTTCCACTCATCTCACACACTAGCAAAGTAATGCTCAAAGTTATCCAAGCCAGCCTTGAACAGTACATGAACTGAGAACTTACAAATGTTTAAGCTGGAATTAGAAAAGGTAGAGGAACCTGGGATCAAATTGCCAACGTCTGCTGGATCATTGAAAAAGCAAGAGAGTTCCAGAAAAACATCAATTCCTGCTTCATTGACTATGCTAAAGCCTTTGACTATGTGGATCACAACAAACTGTGGAAAATCCTTAAAGAAATGGGAATACCAGACCACCTTATGTACCTCATGAAAAATCTGTATGCAGGTCAAGAAGCAACAGTTAGAACCACACATGAAAAAAACAGACTGGTTCCAAATTGGGAAAGGAGTATGTTAAGGCTGTCACCCTGCTTATTAAACTTCTATACAGAGTACCTCATACAAATTTCTGGGCTGTATGAAGCACAAGTTGGAATCAAGATCGAGGGGGAGAAATATCAATAACCTCAGATATGCAGATTAAATCACCCTTATGGCAGAAAGCATAGAGGAACAAATGAGCCTCTGATAAAAGTTAAAGAGGAAAGTCGAAAAGGTGGCTTAAAACTCAACATTCAAACAACAAAAATCATGGCATCTGGTCCCATCATTCAATGGCATATAGATGGGGAAATAATGGGGACAGTGACAGACTTCATTTGGGGGGGCTCCAAATTCTCTGCAGATGGTGGCTGCAGCCATGAAATTTAAAAAGAAGCTTGCTCCTTGGAATAAAAGCTATGACAAACCTAGATAGCATAGTAAAAAGCAGAGACATTACATTCCCAACAAAAGTCAGTATAGTCAAAATTATGGTTTTTCCAGTAGTCATGTGAGAGTTGGCCCAGAAAGAAAGCTGAGCATTTAAAAATTGATGCTTTTGAACTGCAGTGTTGGAGAAGACTCTTGAGAGTTCCTTGGACTGCAAGATCCAACCAGTTAATCCTAAAAGAAATCAGTCCAGAATATTCATTGGAAGGACTGATGCTGAAGGTGAAACTCCAATACTTTGACCACCTGATGTGAATAACTGACACGTTGGAAAAGACCCTGATGCTGGGAAAGATTGAAGGTGGGAGGAGAAGGGGACTACAAAGGATGAGATGGTTGGATGGCATCACCAACTCAATGGACATGAATTTGAGCAAGCTACGGGCATTGATGATGGACAGGGAGGCCTAGTGTGCTACAGTCCATGGGGTTGCAAAGAGTCAGACATGACTGAGCAACTGACCTGAAATGATATGTAAGATATTACAAATTCTGATAAACCAAAGTCCCCTGTATCATCATGTTTTAGAATCAAATCAAGGGTTTGTCCTGTACCATTTCAAACCTTGATAGCATGTATTCAGACTACCAATTCAAGTTCAAACAATTGATGGAATCATAAATCAGTTGTCTTCAAAAACAGCCTAAAATCACCCTAGAACAGGAGGGCTTCACCCTCACAGGTGTCCAATTAGTTAACTTTTTTGCTATTGAGATTGACTTAGGTGTCTAATTTTTGTCATTACAGCGCATAAACTCTGCCTCTAGATGCTCATTGTTTTACACAAGAACCAGAAACTCACCACTCTTGGGAAATAAGATGAAGCTGCCTTTTAACATGTCTATGTTTCTGAATGCATTTTACTTATAATAATAATAACTGATTACTCAAAGCAAATAAAGTATTTTATGATGCGGCTTAGTGGTTTGATCCATGCCTCCTCAGGAAGTCAAGAGACCACAACACAAGTTTGAAAAAGAATTAGTTTCTGTTTTTGGTTAAGCATGCATTACGTAACAAAAAAATTTACTGCTAATTCATATGAGCAGTATGTTTTTCTGGGCCCTTGAAATAATGGAAGCTATGCTGGTAGTGGCAAAGAAGAAAAGAAATTAAATACTTCAGTGCTTCATTTTAAAATGCACTCTGCAAGTGGTTTCATTCATATTTCTTTTGCTTTATAAATATATACATATATAATGTGTGTATTTATTTATATACCCTGTATACCCAGGAGATAAAATATACCTAGAAAGATCAATTCATGAAAATTTATTACAGAGAAAATGTATTACAATTACATGAAAACTTAAAACTTGTTTAAGCTAAAACACTGATCCTAGAAATATTTGGTAGAAACTCAATAGGACAAGTCTTATTAATGAAATGGTGTGGCTACATGTTAGTTTTATCTTTAAAAATCACTTTTTTAAGAGAAACAAAAACATCTCCCTAAATAACACAAGTTAAATCAGTGATGAAATTTTGGTCCTTATGAACTACTCATTGGTTATCTTTCATCTTCAAATCTCCTGGTTTCTAAATCTACAATCATAGAACACATAGAAGAAGGAGCCTTAGATGTTATACATGTAGTGCAATTACTTACATATCAAATTTTTTAAATCTAATAGTGTCTGTAATGGAGAAGACAATGGCACCTCACTCCAGTACTCTTGCCTTGCAAATCCCATGGACGGAGGAGCCTTGTGGGCTGCAGTCCATGGGGTCGCTAACAGTCGGACACGACTGAGTGACTTCCCTTTCACTTTTCACTTTCATGCATTGGAGAAGGAAATTGCAACCCACTCCAGTGTTCTTGCCTGGAGAATACCAGGTACGGGAGGGCCTGGTGGGCTGCCGTCTATGGGGTCACACAGAGTCGGACACGACTGAAGTGACTTAGCAGCAGCAGCAGCAGCAGTGTCTGTAAACAAAGTTACTCAGTTTACTAAATCTTGATGAAATGCACATAGAATGTTGGTGAAGACGAACATTTCAGTTGTCAAAATAATTATTTTTTCAGGCATGTGATACAAAGAGTCATGTTCTCATGACATGCACACAGACAAAACCTGGAAAAATATGACAAATATTTGTAACAGTTAGTTCACTGAATACCAAGTATCTGCATGTATAAACATATCTGTGTATTTGTGCTTTTAGTTTCCATCTGGAAGCTTTCCGTAAAACATAATCTTAGCTTTCAAAATTCATGCCCAGAGTCATGGATAATAATTTTGATAATGATACCATTCCCTTAAGGCATAAGTCTTAGGGTAGGGACTTGGGGAAATGCGTTTAGTCTGATGTAATTGAATATGTTTGCAAAAGAAGATTTGGGAAATAAGCTCCAGAAATCATCAGTTCTTCATTGCAATCAGAATACAGAGAAATTTGTATTCTGAAAGCAAACCATTAGTATTAAGATAACTAATTTTATTCTATGTATCATGATATAATTAGTGAGTAAATTTAACTGAAACTGTAACATTGAAGGTGGGGAGGGAGGGGGCTGCTTTCCAGGAGGCGCTAATGGTAATGAACCTGCCTGCTGATGCAGGAAACATAATGATATATGGGTTGGATCCCTGGGTCGAGAAGATCCCCTGGAGAAGGAAATGGCTCCCCACTCCAGTATTCTCATGTAGAGAATCCCATTGACAGAGGAGCCTGGCAGACTACAGCCCATAGGGTCACAAAGAGTCGGACACTACCAAAGTGACTTAGCATGCACATAACATTGAAGGTTGAAAGACTACTATTCCACATCTTCATCGTTAAGGATGCCCAACGATGTGCACATTTCCTATGTGACTCTGCTATGCCCCATTTCAGCCCCCAAAAGAGCATAATGCTTAATCTGACTATTGAGTTTGGAAGGCGAAAGTAAACATAGTTTCCCAGGCTTTTCCTGGTCCCTCCATCCTGAAGGTGTGAGGCCTGCAAGAAGTATGCATTCTCATCTGGACATTTTTGCTCCATGTTGTAGAGGATCTTGTCCCAGTTGAGAACTTTTGGGTTTTCCAGTCCAGCTGTTATTGGCAATCACATTCTCCAAAAACGGTTTTAGTGGTTTAACAAAAGAATGATAATTTGATCTACATCTTTTGTGGATGCTTTTTAATTTGTTTTTATTTTACTGAACTTTGCTTTATTATGCTGCTCGGGTATTGCTTTCTTCTTCTTCTTCTTTTTTTTTTTTTACAAATTGAAGGTTTCTGGCAATCCAGGGTTGAGCAATTCTATTGGTGCCATTTTTATTAGAGCATTTGCATACTTTGTGTCTCTATCACATTTTGATAATACTTACCATATTTCAAACATTTTCATTATTGTTGTATTCATTATGGTGATCTGTGATCAGGGATCTTTGATGCTGGAATTATAATTGTTTTAGCATTTTTTAGCAATAGCATATTTTTAAATTAAGGTATGTACATTGTGTTTTTTAATTTTTTATTGAAGGATATAGTTGATTTACAATGTTGTGTTAGTTTTAGGTGTAGAACACAGTGATTCAGTTATATATGTGTGTATATATATATATACACATATGTATATGTGTATATATATATATATATAAACAGGGCTTCCCTGCGGCTCAGTCAGTAAAGAAACCACTTGCAATGCAGGAGAACTGGGTTCAATCCCTAGGTTGGGAAGATCCCCTGGAGGAGGAAATGACAGCTTATTCCAGCATTCTTGCCTGGAAAATTTCATGGGCAGAGGAATCTGTTGTGATATAGTCTATATATATATATATATATATATACACACATATACATACATGTATATATATAAACGTATGAGGATATAATAAGAAGGTGCAACACAGAAGAGGGCTCTAATCCAATCATGCTGATTACCTGATCACAAACGTCCAGCCTCCAAAACTGAGAGAAATAAATCTCTGTTATTTATAAACCACGAAGTCTACAGTCTTTTATTATAGCAGCCCAACAGGACTAAGACACTTCCTCTGGCAAGAATTCATAAATAATTAATGTAGGCTTATTTTGTTAATTATGCAAAGATTTGTTTTTTGTTTTTTGTTTAAATTTCATTTATTCTTGACTATGTTGTGTCTTCACTGCTGCTCGGACTTTCCCTGCTGAGGCAAGCCAGGACTACTATGTATTGCCTGCTGTGGTGCACAAGCTTCCATTCCATGGACAAAGAAGCCTAGAGGGCTACAGTCCCTGGGATCACAAGGAGTCGGGCACAACTGAGCAACTAACACTTTTTCTCTTGTGGAGCACGCATGAGCTTGAGGGCATGCAGGCGGTCAGTGTTTGCTGCACGTGGACTCAGTAGTTGCTGCTCCCGGGCTTTAGAGCACAGGTTCAATGGTTGTGGAGTCTGCACTTAGTGGCTCTGCCATATGTGGGATCTTCCTGGATCAAGAATCAAACACATGTCTCCTGAATTGGCAGACGGATTCTCTACCACTGAGCCACCAGGGAAGAACTGTACAGATTTGTTTTAACTGTGTTTTCTATTGCCATTTTTATACAAAATAAACTGAAATAAGGATTAAGTATTTTCCAATCAAGTTGATCAGTGTAGACCACCAAACTTATTCATTCAGGTCAAAGAAGTAGATCTTGGTTGCCTGAACTGATCAAACAGGTAGGTAGGGAGCAAGTACCCAATGTCTTTTATACCCAGGAGATGCAGTCGAGCAATTTATACCAATTTTCCTCCTCTTCTTGTTCTTGAAACATATAGCAAAATTCATCTAATTCCAAAGCCAAAATGGAAAGCTACTTAAATTAGTAACATGTGTTTATATTTCTCAAGATTAATGTACTGTGGATACAGACCTGTCAACCCATAGTTCAACAACCACATCAACCAAGGCTCATGTGGCATACACCTGTGGAATTTGGGACAATCTACATGCTTTCCATTCCATTTGTGAAAAAGTAAATGTAAATGATTGGTCCCTTTTGCAAAAAATAAAAAGTCTCGTTACTCTAAGTCCATAGTTAAAGAAAAAGGAATATGTGTTTGGATACACAAAAATTAAGAAACCTAGAAAGATTTTTTTTATTAATTTTTATTGCAGTATAGCTGTTTTCTCTCATGCGTTGGAGAAAGAAATGGCAACCCACTCCAGTGTTCTTGCCTGGAGAATCCCAGGGACGATGGAGCCTGGTGGGCTGCCGTCTATGGGGCCGCACAGAGTCGGACACGACTGAAGTGACTTAGCAGCAGCATAGCTGTTTTCTAATGTTTTGTTTCTTCTGTACAGCAAAGTGAATCCGCTATATGTATACATATGTCCCTTCTTTTTTGGATTTCCTTCCCATTTAGGTCATCATAGAGTACTGAGTAGAGTTCCCTAAGCTATACAGTAGGTTCCCATTAGTTACCTATTTTAAACATACTACTACTACTACTACTACAAAGTCGCTTCAGTCGTATCCAACTCTGCGACCCCATAGATAGCAGCCCACCAGGCTCCACCGTCCCTGGGATTCTCCAGGCAAGAATACTCGAGTGGGTTGCCATTTCCTTCTCCACTGTTTTAAACACAGTAATGGATATTTGTCAATCCCAATTTTCCAATTTATCCCACTCACCACTTTCCCCCTTGGGGTCCATATGTTTCTTTTCTATGTCTGTCTCTATTTCTATTTTGTGATAAGATCATCTACACCATTTTTTCCAGATTCCACAAAACCTTAAAAGTTTAATGACTATATGCCCTCGGAAATACAGTTCCGTTTAATTGTATTTTCTTTGAACGTCTGGCTACAAGATGATTTTTTTTTTTTCCTGAATAGTACAAGGAAGTATTCATAACATTTTGAACGATGGAACTGAAATCTCAACAGTCACTTTACATGCTCTCTCAATGTTCACCTCTTTATTCACTTACACATTCATTCAAGAAATGACACTCTCCATGAAGCTAGAACACGGTGATGACCAACACAAAATTCCCAGCCTCAAATTTTCTTCTCTTTGGGGGAAGCAGAATAGTCAAACAACAGGTCTCAATGAGAGTTTTAAAAATGACATAAAAGAAATGCATGTACAGGGGCCTACAGAAGCATAGAGAATGCACAGAACCTAATTTGCAGTAGAGACCAAGGAAGAGAACACTTGATTTTTATTTTGAAGGTTAAGTAGAAGAATAAATAGGAGAAGATTAGACATGTGAGGGAGAGAGTAGGCATTGCATGCACTGATAACAGCATGAACAAAGGCCAGAGGAAAAAAAGTGTACTCGAGGGATTACAAATAGTCCAATCTTGGAGAGATAGGCAGAGAGCAGCACTTTACATTACTAGCTAGCAGGTTGCACTGGAGAAGGCAATGGCACCCCACTCCAGTACTCTTGCCTGAAAAATCCCATGGGTGGAGGAGCCTGGTAGGCTGCAATCCATGGGGTCACAAAGAGTTGGACACGACTGAGTGTCTTCACTTTCACTTTTCACTTTCATGCTTTGGAGAAGGAAATGGCAACCGACTCCAAGTGTTCTTGCCTGGAGAATCCCAGAGACGGGGGAGCCTGGTGGGCTGCCGTCTATGGGGTCGAACAAAGTCGGACACGACTGAAGAGACTTAGCAGTAGCAGCAGCAAGTTGCACTTTATTCTGAAGGTAATTTGGAGCTAATGAGCATTGGAATAATTGATTTTGATAGTGGACTGGAAATGTAGGTGGAACAAAGGCCTGGGATATAGGATGACTGACAGCTTCTTTGGCAAAATGAGCGGTGATTATTCCTTTAATTGAAATGAGATCCAGAGAAAAAGGTGGAGGAGAAACTGGCTATCCACTCCAGTATTCTTGTCTGGAAAATCCTATGTACAGAGGAGCCTGTTGGGCTAGATAGAGTCCATGGAGTGGCAAAGAGTCAGCCATTATTGAATACCCACACACACACAGAGGAACAGCTTTGCGAGAGATAGTGACATTCAATTTTCAGTGTGTTGCTTTGGAGATGTTGGAGGGCCATCCCTGTAGAGATGTCATCCAAGAATATGTTTATACTAGTCTAGAACTCAAGAAGCGCTTCCCAGGTGGCACTAGTGGTAAAGCACTCCTGCTAATGCAGGAGACATAAGAGACACAGGTTGGACCACTGGGTCGGGAAGATCCCCTGGAGGAGAGCATAGCAACCCACTCCAGTACTCTTGCTTGGAAAATCCCATGGATAGAGGAGCCTGGTGGACTACAGTCTATAGTGTCCCAAAGAGTCAGACATGACTGAAGCAACTTACCAAGCATGCAGAAAGCTCAAGAATGACATTGAAGCCGAAAACCAGTCTCCTTTAAAGACCCAAAGAAGGATTCACTTTCAGAAAGCTAATTTAAGGATGTCACAAATCCCTATCTGTGGCACAAAATTTCTCCCAGTGGCTTACATTTTATCCTATTGGAAGCCATTCCATCAACATTTTCAGAAAAGTGGTAAGTTTATATTAGTCTGTTTAGAACACTGACTTGTCTGGGTAGGTGACATGCTGTTGCTGTTTAGTAGCTAAGTCGTGTCTGACTCTTTGTGACCCCAGGAATTGTAGCCTGCCAGACTCCTCTGTCCATGGGATTTCCCAGGCAAGAATAATGGAATGGGTTGCCATTCCCTTCTTCAGGGGATCTTCCCAACTTAGGGATTAAACCCAGTCTCCTGCACAAAAGACAGACTTTTTGCCATCTGAGCCACCAGGGAAGCCCCAAGGATCCATGTACAAAGGATTTATTATTATTATTATTATTATTATTATTATTTATTATAGGCAGTTGCAGTTTCCATCACCATTTTCCAAACCTACCACCTGCTGGATTCGTGACTTGCTAAAATTTGTGACTCAAAAGGAAGCATTCTGCCCCCTCTTCTAGCCAGGAGTTCTCTAAGTGTTTTCTCTGCATCCTATTCATAAACTCACAGAGATCACACCCACACATTATAATCCACTAAGCTTAGAAGACGCAAGAGAGATGATTAATGCACTAAACACTGAAAACAAGAAAACCATTTTCTTCAGCAATAACTTGCCAAAAATTTAACTGTAAGGCCCTAAGTGAGTTTGTTAAGCAGCAAATGTTCATCTCAAACATCCCTGCTTCTTTCCTCCCTCTTCTGGTATGCCCTCTTCTCTTTCAGAATGTTCTGGGATGTCCAGATTTCTCATGAAGTTTCCATCCTTTCATTCAAATCAATTCTCTGAAGAGAAAAACAAGAAATTTATTCATGCTAAGTAATGAATCACCCATACATTTTGAATGTTATCCCTTCCTGTTATCTGCGTCACAGCACAGAAACATATACAGAAAGGAAATCCCAGTCATTTTAAAAACGGACAAAGAGTAAACAGAGGCCCCTTTAAATCAAGTCCTTACCAGCACACACTGGCTCCCTCAGTACGTATTGTTGGTCTTGGAAAGCAACCACTTCTTGTCATCTGGACAGAGTACAGGGTTGGGTTCAAGAAGAGTTGACTACAACGAGGAGTTGGAAAGACACCACTGCAGGAAATAATCATGGAGAATTTGAAGAGGCACTGTCCTTGAGACACCTGTGCTTTCTCCTTCAGAGAATTGGAGGAACCAGGAAGCGATTAAAACTGCAAGTGTGTATTTATAAACAGCCTGATTAGGATGTTGCCAGGGGAAAACCGTTCTGAAAACACCTTCATTTTAGAGTCTCCAAAATGGTGGTCTCTCTGTCGAGTATGGGGTAGAAGATTGGGAAAATGAACTGGGATACAACACACACCGAGACAGATAAGGTCCTGCAGTCAGGAAGCCTGAATTTCAGGGGGAAAAAGGTAATAAAGCAAGTAAAGACAATTAGTATGATGGCTAACAATTACCAAATGGGGGAATACGGGGAGGCATATCTTAGAAGAGGTGTAAGAAGAAACCCAAGCCTAAAAATGGGATAAGAATCTCAAAGCAAGTGAGAAAACAGAGCTGGAGCATACAAAGAGGATATTGCAGAGAAGCTGAGCTGCTGGGTCCTAGGGCTTTCCGGTAAGTCTAAGGACCTCCAACTTCATTCCCCGACATAAGGTATGCATTGTAACAGGAAAATATGCATTTATAGAAAGTATCACAGTCAACTCTTTTAGGCAGAAAATCCCTCTTCACTCCGATAGTTAACTGTGCTGTTTCAAACACTGAGAAGAACTCTGTCAGGACTAGAGAAAAAGTTTGGAAGTCTCAATTACACTGACCCACAAAAGGTTTCCAATCACAGTTACGCATGGCGCTTTCTTACTTAGCCTGTCACTCTTAGCAGGAAACTTTCTCCCTGAAGTCAGGTACATTTCCAAAGAGTTTATCACTGAAAGTTTCCCCACACTTGCCAAACCAAAGATTAATGACGGAAGCTGGGGGTTTTCTCCCCCTTACTTTTACTCTGTAATACTTTTTAGTCTCTTGGTTTCTTTCCTCTAAATATCAGTTGTTATATACTATACATGTCTGTGCGTGTGTTACCAAGTCCAGGCTTGCTCTGCTCCCCACATGACAGGCCCGTAAATCCAAGAAATGAGGTGCGGAGGCAAGGAAAACTACTTTATTCAGAAAGCAGCTGACTGATAAAATGGCAGGCTAACACCTCAAAATAACCATCTTATTGGGGTCTGGATGCCGGGTTCTTTTATAGATCAGAGGTAGAGGGAGGTGAGAAAGCAAAGTAAAAATGCCACTAATCTTGCAATCATCTCCTAGAATGGCAAGCCAGAGGCAGAGGATGTGTTCATTCCTCCCTTCCTGACATCTATAGGCGGACAGGGTTCTGAACAAAGACACTTTAGTTTAATAATCAGGCAGAGGGGCAGGATTCTCTGAGGCAAACCATTCTGTGTGATTATAATAACAAAAGCAATGAAAAGCAAGTCAAAGCAATTGTTCCATCATGGGTTCAAAATTGGCTTCCTCCCTGTAACACATGTGTAATAGTAAATGTAGTGGGCAGAATTCTGCCGTTTCAGGCCCTTGATATACACCCACAGTGTTCCAGTTATTCAATCAACTAGAACCTACATGCCGCTGCAATGAGCTTTAGCATATGTAATTAAGGACACAAATCATAGAACTTTAAGATAAAGGATTATCCAAGTGGCCTGATTTAGCCACAAGATCCTTTTCACAGCGGTTTTCCCTGATTGATTCAGAAAGAAAATCAAAGATTCAAAGTGTGAGGAGGATCTCGTGCATCATGGCTGCTTGAAATGGCCATGTGTTAAGACACTTGGAAAAATTCAGAGGCCTTTGAGAGATTGAGAGTGTGAAATGAAAATATCTCCTGCCATATTAATCAGTAAGAAATGTCACAGCCATCAGAGATCTCTGGCCTCCAAATGTGAATATGAGCTCCCCAAACTGCGATCCCCCAGGTGTTCCCAATCCCCCCACCAACCACCACCACCACAGTGATTGTTGAGAAGCAGGGGGCATGAAAAAGCAAGATCAACAAGAAAAAGGGTTGGCCCCAGATCGTGAGGTACATATGAAAGGAATGGATTCAGTGATCCCAGAGGCTTGCATCTTCCCATATACAGAATGCTAAATTCCTTAACTTGATACCTGATCTTTGATGTTCAGACTGCCTGCTCCCTTTATTGCAGACTTGGGACAGCCTGATTTCCCCTCCTGCCTCCTTGGAGCACTTTTCTCAGAGCTACTGAGATGTTGTCTTCCAGGCTTGGGGTCCTAAACATTCCTACCAAATAAAATAACTCTCCACTTTCAGGATGTGACTATATATATTTTTAGTTGATAAGGGTAGTTTCTCACCCACGTCTAGAAGGAAAATTGGAAACTCAACAATTAATAACCTTGATGGGGATGCCAACCCAACCAATACCTTGACTATAGCCCTGAACTGCATTGAAGCCACGCCCAGATTTCTGACCTACAAAACCTGAGCTATTAAATTTAGTGTTGTTAGCCACTAAATTTATCTGATTTATTTTGAAACAATAGAAAACAAATACCGTGCAGAAGCAAAGCTAGAAAAAATAAAGAGAATCTCATTTTTCTCTTTTTGCCAAGAAGCTTGGCTCATAGTCTGTGGGTTATCTTATGCGCACTTTGGGCATGGTACGGGTGAAGGATGGGAAAGAAAGTACGCTGTCTCTTTTTAGAACTGACTACAATTTATGGTAAAAGCCAATCTGCCAAGAAACAATAAATGCCAATATAGTGACAATATTCCAGAGAGCAATACTAGCCAGCTCTAGCAGTATCAAATGTAAGAGGAAATAAAGAGAGACTAATTGGAGTTCATGGAATTAGGAAAGCTACCTGCCTTGAGAATGAGTGTTTTTTATTGCCAGTAAAAAGATTCAGCTATGGGAAATTATGAAAATAACAGAGAAGCAGGTTAAACAAGTCTTTGTTGCCCTCAAAAATCCCTCCCCTGACGTAAATTGTGCTCCCTTGGCCTCTCATTGCAGTCACAGCAGGATGAAAGCATATCGTATGCTTACTGCCAGGAAACTCAGGACAAACCATTAGCAAGCCATTCTTTAAAAAGAGCTGCTATGCTTCCCAGTCTTTACAATTTTACTTAACTTCCTGGAAAAAAAAAAAAAAACCATATACAAGTCCTCATCTTCCAAACGTCAACGTTTGGGTTTTTTGAAATGTTTAAGTAAACATTGCTTGTAAGTCGCTTCAGTCGTGTCCGACTCTGTGCGACGCCATAGACGGCAGCCCACCAGGTATTCCCGTCCCTGGGATTCTCCAGGCAAGAACACTGAAGTGGGTTGCCATTCCCTTCTCCAATGCATGAAAGTGAAAAGTGAAAGTGAAGTCGCTCAGTTGTGTCTGACCCTCAGCGACCCCATGGACTGCAGGCTACCAGGCTCCTCCATCCATGGGATTTTCCAGGCAAGAGTACTGGAGTGGGGTGCCATTGCCTTCTCCAAGTTAGAATAGTTCTAATAAAGACATGCCCAACTCACCTACTTTAACCTACAGTGTTTATAAGTGTTTCTATATCACTGTATCATGTAAGGAATTGTTCTGGAGAAAAAAATGTATATGTCACAATGTATTTACATTTCAATGAAAATTTTTTAAATTGTGGTATCATGGTTCAACATGCTGAATTCTGTTATTTTAACTCTACCTCTTCTTAGAAAACAGATTAGCTAATGCATGTATTCCCTGGTGGCTCAGATGGTAGAGAATCTGCATGCAGTGCAGGAGACCTGGGTTCGATCCCTCGATTGGGAAGATCCCCTGGAGAAGGGCATGGCAACCCTCTCCAGTCTCAAGGGCTACAGTCCATGGGGTCGCAAAGAGTCAGACACGACTGAGCAACTAAGCACACAGCATGGACTTCTAGACTTTCCAGACCACCAGACCTGTTCATCACCATGGCCTTGGACAGGTAAGACAAATGAAGCCCAGGAATCATCAGCAACTTTCCTATGAAACCACAGTGTCAATGGATGATGAAGAAAATAATTTTAGGTGAAAAATTGTGTTTTAAAAAGCAGAGTAAAATTTCTGACCTCTGTGTTCTGTTTATATCTAAACACAACTTTTATCTGTTCCCACCCTCTAAGCTTGGAACAGAACTATATGGATGACAGGGACCTCATTCCCAAGTAGAAGAGAAGCAAGGATCCAGTTCTACCTGGGATCTACATTGGAGAAGAGTAGGCAAACATTTTCTGTAAAGGATCAGATAGTAAACATTTTTGGTTTCAAGACCAAGAAACAAAAACACAGTAATAATTACTTATGCAATGAGAGGAAACAAGTGTCCACAATGACGTTTTATGGATGAAACTCAAAATATAATAGCAATTGAGCACACTTTTTTGGTAATATAGAACTACTAATGAAAAAAAAGGAATTATTTTGGAGGACAATAACATTTCACTTAATGAAGTTCACAGGTAAAAACGTTTCCTAGCTTGCAGGCCATTTAAAAACCAGTCAGTGAGCTGGATTTGATCTGTGGGCCATAGTTTCTCCACTCCTGTTTTCGAGCATGACACCATGCAGTACTAAACAAAGGTCTTCCCATACAGCTCAAGGAAAAGTTGTGCCAGATTTCCTAATAGGGGAGGCTTAAGATACAATATTTCTTAGGGAGAGAAGCCCTTATTAATTTAAGGCTGATAAGCAAAACCAGCTTCCCAAGGTGGCGCAGTTGTAAAGAATCCACCTGCCAGTTCAGGAGACATAAGAGATGTGGGTTTGATCCCTGAGTTAGGAAGGCTCCCTGGAGTAGGAAATGGCAACCCCACTCCAGTACCCTTTCCTGGAGAATCCTCATGGACAGAGGAACCTGGTAGGCTACAGACTCATGGGGTCACAAAGAGCCATTCACAACTAAGTGACTGAGCGTGCATGTGCCCATGCGCACACACAAACACACACACACACACAGCAAAAATAGCAGTTGTAGTACCACTGAAAGAGGTCACAGTCTAACAAATTGAAAATGGAGCCAATGGAACAGCAAAACCACCTTGAATCATGACAAGAATATATGCGTGATCAAGGGGTCCAGGACAGTCAGGCCTTGGTTCAATCTCCTTTTGTGTAGATATCCTTATTAAGGTGAAGACCTCTCAAATTGTTCTCAGGCCATACAGTTATGTCCTTTGAATGCTTTCTTCCAAGGCAGCATGCCCTGTCTGAAGAAGGTCGTGTATTCACATTTTTATACCAATTATGTCAATTCTCAAACTTTGAGCCTTTAATGCTGAGATCTTTCTGCTTGTCTCAAGTCTTATTTATCCTGTTCTAATTCTTTATAGGTGAACAACTTTCTAAGAAAGAAAGAATTGGTTTACCAGGCCAAGTATTATTTAAAGTATTTTGGAAATGAGGATCAGAGGACACTGTGGGATTTGGGAGAAGTAGGAATCCAGACAGGGAATGTTCACTTACCAGGCACACATTTGCTGAATGGATGTTCCAAAACTCATGCATCATGCCATTAATGGACATGATACTGATGGGGTCCAAAATAGCTCCAGAGTCCAGTGGGGAGCTAAGATTGCAGACCCAGAAAAGTTGCTAAATAAAAGTGTGGGAAGATTTTACAGATAAATTTTCCTTCTAGCAAGAGTTCTTCTCACTACTGGAGCTGGTCAACGCAATGCAACTGCCACCATCCTCAAGAACAGTACTAGCTTTGAGGATATCTTTGGGGTCTCTGAGCAGTCACAGAACCTGTGTTCACTCAAGACATTGTTTGCTGGATATAGAATGTGAACAGAGCCTGTAACTGACTCTGCATCACTTTCTCTGGCTCCCTCATCCTAAACCTAACACGTCCTTCTAGCATACGGGGCTAGGAAAGCTTTGTCAAGAATGAAGTGTATAAGAACTCACTTGACTTTAACACACAGGTGGTTAGCCAGCTGCAATTTCATTGAGACAGTCAAAAGACACCAGACTCATAGATCAAAGAGAAAAATCCCTATTACTGAAACAGAGAAAAGAGCACAGGCTTCACACTTTCCCATGTGAATGCTGTACACACAGTAAGTCTGTGTCATAGATGAGCAACCCTTTGCTTATGAACCTCCATTATTTTATAACAAGCTACAGACAAACTATGCTTCCCTGGTGGCTCAGATGGTAAAGAATCTGCCTGCAATGCAGGAGACCCAAGTTCGATCCCTGGGTCAAGAAGATCCCCTGGAGAGGGGAATGGCTACTCATTCCAGTATTCTTGCCTGGAGAATCCCATGGACAGAGGAGCCTGGTGAGCTACAATCCATGGAGTTACAAAGAATCAGACATGACTGACCAACCCAAACACACACAGGCAAACTATTCAACCGTTGCTCCAGAGGAAAACATTGCCTTTATTAAGCTGAACAGTAAGCAAACCCATCCTCTGCTCCAGAGGGAGAAGCTCTATTTGGCATGGGTGCTTGCTCTAGAGACATCTTTGAAAAGATCACTAGGGATGACAAAAAGTTCATCAGTGTTTCTGCAAAACATGCAGAAATGTAAGAGCCTCGTGGAGAATTATCTCCCAACAGACCCAGGCTTGCTTAAATTAATCAATGTTCCATTTCTCTCTCTACTGAGCTTCCAGGTAATAAATAAATTGTCTGTAACTAGTTCCTGCTTTCCCCCATGTCCCATCATATTGATATTAGTTGATCAGTCAGAAAAGGAGCGACCATTTACTAAACATCACTTTAAGACGTCTCTTTATTCCTATGCAGCTCAAAGTCTTTAAGAGAAATGTTGAGTGAGTCATGATTTCTAACCACTCCTAAAAGGGGTACCTGAGCCAAGCCACTCTGACTTCTTGGAATCAATTTTTGCTTACATCTCATTGACCAGCACTTAGTGACATAGCATCACATAACAGAGAAGGTTGAGAAACAAATCGATTGCTGGGAATAATACCAGGGTTGTGATATGAAGGAAGAAAATAAATATGGTTTTCAATTAACATCTCTGACACAGGAGGAAATTTTTAAAAGCTAGCAGAGTGATGCATTTCAGGGAAATTATTCTGGTACAAAGCTAGCTTTCCCCCAAATAGGAATTGGGTATTCCTGTTGTGCTAAGTAACTATTTAACCAAAGCTCCAAAAGTTAGAAAATTAAGTTATATCATGCTTACCCATTCCATTAAACAGAAAAAAATAAGTTTACTCTTACTTTGGCATTTTGATGTCCCATTATGCAGTAACTACCATGTAGTAGTCATCTGAGTGCAAAAATAAAATTACTTTAAAATTAAAGCAAGATCAATATTTTCATAGATTATACTCCTAGAATCAAGATTTCCAGGAGAAATATCAACAATCTCAGATATGCAGATGATACCACTCTAATGGCAAAAAGCAAAGAGGAACTAAAGAACCTCTTGATGAAGGTGAAAGAAGACAGTGAAAAGCTGGCTTAAAACTCAGCATTAAAAAAAACTAAAATCATGGCATCTGGTCCCATCACTTCATGGCAAATAGAAGGGGAAAAAGTGGAAACAGGGACAAATTTTATTTTCTTGGGCTCCAAAATCACTGCAGATGGTGTCCACAGAAGAAGCTTGCTTCATGAAATAAAAGCTATCACAAACCTAGACAATGTATCAAAAACCAGAGACATCATTTTGCCCACAAAGGTCCATACAAACCTATGTTGTTGTTGTTTTTTTTTCCAGTACTCATGTATGGATGTGAAAGTTGGACCATAAAGAAGACTGAGTCCAAAAAATTGATGCTTTTGAACTGTGCTGTTGGAGAAGACTCTTGCGAGTCCCTTGGACAGCAAACCAGTCAATCCTAAAGGACATCAACCCTGAATATTCAGTGGAAGGACTGATGTTGAAGCTGAAGCCCCAATACTTGGGCTATCTGATGTGAAGAGCGGATTCAGTGGATCCGATGCTGGAAAAGATAGAGGCCAGAAGGAGAAAGAAACAACAGAAGATAAGATGATTGGATGGCATCATCAACTCAATGGACATGAATATGTGCAAGCCCTGGAGATAGTGAGGGACAGGGAAGACTTTGTAAATGACCCAAGAACAGAAATTAATTGTGTTGTCTTTGGGGATTCAAAGACTGAGGATATCAACAGGACCCTCCTGACTGAAATGATCACTATTATCAGGACAATATATTATTCAATTTACATAATTACTGGGGTGGTTGGCAATGTAATAAAAAACTGAATATTTTCCTTTCAGGAATTCAGCATGTGTAACTCTGCCAGATGGAGTAGAAAACTGTGCCTCGATTATTGCTCTCAGAGAATCCAGTGACATTAATGCTCATCAATGGGCTGAATAGTTCAACACCACAAGAAAATGAGAAAACAAAAGACTGGTTCCAAATAGGAAGAGGAGTACGTCAAGGCTGTATATTGTCACCCTGCTTGTTTAACTTCTATGCAGAGTACATCATGAGAAATGCTGGATTGGAAGAATCACAAGCTGGAATCAAAATTGCTAGGAGAAATATCAATAACCTCAGATATGCAGATGACACCACCCATATGGCAGAAAGTGAAGAGGAGCTAAAAAGCCTCTTGATGAAAGTGAAAGAGGAGAGTGAAAAAGTTGGCTTAAAGCTCAACATTCAGAAAACAAAGATCATGGCATCCACTTCCATCACTTCATGGGAAATAGATGGGGAAACAATGGAAACAGTGTCAGACTTTCTTATTTTGGGCTCCCAAATCACTGCAGATGGTGATTGCAGCCATGAAATTAAAAGACGCTTACTCCTTGGAAGAAAAGTTATGTCCAACCTAGATAGTATATTCAAAAGAAGAGACATTACTTTGTCGACTAAGGTCTGTCTAGTCAAGGCTATGATTTTCTCTGTGGTCACATATGGATGTGAGAGTTGGACTGTGAAGAAGGCTGAGCGCTGAAGAATTGATGCTTTTGAACTGTGGTGTTGGAGAAGACTCTTTCGAGTTCCTTGGACTGCAAGGAGATCCAACCAGTCCATTCTGAAGGAGATCAACCCTGGGATTTCTTTGGAAGAAATGATGCTAAAGCTGAAACTCCAGTACTTTGGCCACCTCATGAGAAGAGTTGACTCATTGGAAAAGACTCTGATGCTGGGAGGGATTGGGGGCAGGAGGAGAAGGGGACGACCAAGGATGAGATGGCTGAATGGCATCACGGACTCGATGGACGTGAGTCTGAGTGAATTCCGGGAGTTGGTGATGGACAGGGAGGCCTGGCTTGCTGCGATTCATGGGGTCACAGAGAGTCGGACATGACTGAGCGACTGAACTGAACTGAACTGAACCTAAAAAAGATCTCAGTAAAGAATTAAACTCTCAGTTCAGTTCAGTTCACTAGCTCAGTCGTGTCCGACTCTTTGCGATCCCATGAATCGCAGCAAGCCAGGCCTCCCTGTCCATCACCAACTCCCGGAGTTCACTCAGACTCATGTTCATGGAGTCGGTGATGCCATCCAATGACCTCATCCTCTCTTGTCCCTTTCTCCTCCTGCCTCCAATCCCTCCCAGCATCAGGGTCTTTTCCAATGAGTCAACTCTTCACAGGAGGTGGCCAAAGTATTGGAATTTCAGCTTCAACATCAGTCCTTCAATGAAAACCCAGGACTGATCTCCTTTAGAATGGACTGGTTGGATCTCCTTGCAGTTCAAGGGACTCAAAAGAGTCTTCTCCAACACCACACTTCAAAAGCATCAATTCTTCAGCACTCAGCTTTCCTCACAGTCCAACTCACACATCCATACATAACCACAGAAAAAACCATAGCCTTGACTAGATGGACCTTTGTTGGCAAAGTAATGTCTCTGCTTTTGAATATGCTATCTAGGTTGGTCACAACTTTTCTTCCAAGGAGTAAGTGTCTTTTAATTTCATGGCTGCAATCACCATCTGCAGTGATTTTGGAGCCCAAAAAAATAAAGTCCGACACTATTTCCACTGTTTCTCCATCTATTTTCCATGAAGTGATGGGACCAGATGCATGATCTTCATTTTCTGCATGTTGAGCTTTAGGCCAACTTTTACACTCTCCATTTTCACTTTCATCAAGAGGCTTTTTAGTTCCTCTTCACTTTCTGCCATAAGGGTGGTGTCATCTGCATATCTGAGGTTATTGATATTTCTCCTAGCAATCTTGATTCCAGCTTGTGTTTCTTCCAGTCCAGCATTTCTCATGATGTACTCTGCATAGAAGTTAAACAAGCAGGGTGACAGTATACAGCCTTGACATAGTCCTTTTCCTATTTGGAACCAGTGTGTTGTTCCATGTCCAGTTCTAACTGCTGCTTCCTGACCTGCATACAGATTTCTCAAGAGACAGGTCAGGTGGTCTAGTATTCCCATCTCTTTCAGAATGTCCCACAGTTTATTATGATCCACACAGTCAAAGGCTTTGGCATAGTCAATAAAGCAGAAATAGATGTTTTTCTGGAACTCTCTTGCTTTGTCCATGATCCAGCAGATGTTGGCAATTTGATCTCTGGTTCCTCTGCCTTTCCTAAAACCAGCTTGAACATCAGGAAGTTCACGGTTCACGTATTGCTGAAGCCTGGCTTGGAGAATGTTGAGCATTACTTTACTAGCATGTGAGATGAGTGCAATTGTGCAGTAGTTTGAGCATTCTTTGGCATTGCTTTTCTTTGTAATTGGAATGAAAACTGACCTTTTCCAGTCCTGTGGCCACTGCTGAGTTTCCCAAATTTGTTGGCATATTGAGTGCAGCACTTTCACAGCCTCATCTTTCAGGATTTGAAACAGCTCAACTGGAATTCCATCACCTCCACTAGCTTTGTTCGTATGATTCTTTCCACGGCCCACTTGACTTCACATTCCAGAATGTCTGGCTCTAGATTAGTGATCACACCATCATGATTATCCAGGTCATGAAGATCTTTTTTGTATAGTTCTTCTGTGTATTCTTGCCATCTCTTCTTAATATCTTCTGCTTCTGTTAGGTCCAGACCATTTCTGTCCTTTATTGAGCCCATCTTTGCATGAAATGTTCCCTTGATATCTCTAATTTTCTTGAACAGATCTCTAGTCTTTCCCATTCTGTTCTTTTCCTCTATTTCTTTGCATAGATCGCTGAAGAAGTCTTTCTTATCTCTTCCCGCTATTCTCTGGAACTTCAGATGCTTATATTTTTCCTTTTCTCCTTTGCTTTTCGCCTCTCTTCTTTTCACAGCTGTTTGTAAGTCCTCTCCAGACAGTCATTTTGCTTTTTTGCATTTCTTTTCCATGGGGATGGTCTTGATCCCTGTCTCCTGTACAATATCATGAACCTCATTCCATAGTTCATGAGGCAGTCTATCTATCAGATCTAGGCCCTTAAATCTATTTCTCACTTCCACTGTATAATCATAAGGGATTTGATTAGGTCATACCTGAATGGTCTAGCGGTTTTCCCTACTTTCTTCAATTTGAATCTGGATTTGATAATAAGGAGTTCATGATGTGAGCCACAGTCAGCTCCTGATCTTGTTTTTGTTGACTGTATAGAGCTTCTCCATCTTTGGCTGCAAAGAATATAATCAGTCTGATTTTGGTGTTGACCATCTGGTGATGCCCATGTGTAGAGTCTTCTCTTGTGTTGCTGGAAGAGGGTGTTTGCTATGACCAGTGCATTATCTTGGCAAAACTCTATTAGTCTTTGCCCTGCTTCATTCCGCATTCCAAGGCCAAATTTTCCTGTTACTCCAGGTGTTTCTTGACTTCCTGCTTTTGCATTCCAGTCTCTTATAATGAAAAGGACATCCTTTTGGGGTGTTAGTTCTAAAAGGTCTTGTAGTTCTTCATAGAACCGTTCAACTTCAGCTTCTTCAGCATTACTGGTTGGGGCATAGACTTGGATAACTGTGATATTGAATGGTTTGCCTTGGAAACGAACAGAGCTCATTCTGTCTTTTGTGAGATTGCATCCAAGCACTGCATTTCAGACTCTTTTGTTGACCATGATGGCTACTCCATTTCTTCTGAGGGATTCCTGCTCGCAGTAGTAGAAATAATGGTCATCTGAGTTAAATTCACCCATTCCAGTCCATTTTAGTTCGCTGATTCCTAGAATGTTGACGTTCACTCTTGCCATCTCTTGTTTGACCACTTCCAATTTGTCTTGATTCATGGACCTGACATTCCAGGTTCCTATGCAATATTGCTCTTTATAGCATCGGATCTTGCTTCTATCACCAGTCACATCCACAGCTGGGTATTGTTTCTGCTTTGGCTCCATCCCTTCATTCTTTCTGGAGTTATTTCTCCACTGATCTCCAGTAGCGTGTTGGGCACCTACTCACCTGGGGAGTTCCTCTTTCAGTATCCTATCATTTTGCCTTTTCATACTGTTCATGGGGTTCTCAAGGCAAGAATACTGAAGTGGCTTGCCATTCCCTTCTCCAATGGACCACATTCTGTCAGACCTCTCCACCATGACCCGCCCATCTTGGGTTGCCCCGCGGGCATGGCTTAGTTTCATTGAGTTAGACAAGGCTGTGGTCCTAGTGTGATTAGACTGACTAGTTTTCTGTGAGTATGGTTTCAATGTGTCTGCCCTCTGATGCCCTCTTGCAACACCTGCCATCTTACTTGGATTTCTCTTACCTTGGGCGTGGGGTATCTCTTCACAGCTGGTCCAGCAAAGCACAGCCGCTGCTCCTTACCTTGGACGAGGGGTATCTCCTTACCTCCGCCCTTCCTGACCTTCAACGTGAGATAGCTCCTCTAGGCCCTCCTACGCCTGCGCAGCCACCGCTCCTCTGGTTCCTCCTCCGGGCCACCGCCCCTGACCTCGGACTTGGGTAGTTCCTCTCGGCCGTTCCTGCGCCGTTGCAGCCTGGCACTCTCGGCCGCTGCCCCTGACCACGGACGTGGGGTAACTCCTCTCGGCCGCACTTAGTGCACCGGGTCGCAGCCGCCCGCGCTTAGGGCACCCGGCACACTTAGTAGGGTATATATAAGTATCCGTTACATGAAATTAAATAATGGTATTTGAGGAATAGTTATCTAAGTTGCAACATTTGACTTTATCAGACAAAGGCAAATGAGACTATGTAAATTTCTTTTTGATCAGAGCCAGTTGGAATGAGGTCTTTTAGGAAAATGGAAGACTGGAGAAAAACAATACATTTCTGTCTAGCTTAGAATTGCGATTGACAAATGTGATCATAATTTGGGGGCAGAAGTTAGGTATTTAGATGCACAAATAGAATAATTTGGGGTCAAGTTTGATTCAACTTTTTAGAAACAAAGTGTAGAATTACACTTACATAACAAATGAATGTTTGTAAAGGTCTACAGATAAATACACTTCAATGTGAATCAATTATATTTCTTCTAACAATTCTTCCAGTGCAGGGAGAAAAAAAGGGGGGGAGGGGTGGTTAAGACTCTAAAAATCAGATGTAAGACATAATAATGTGAACATTTAGATAATGCCGGATCAATGTGTTCAGAAACTTGAACTCTATGTACTCAAGGTCTTTATAAATAAAGTCATGGTACTAAATTGTATCTTCTCTCAGATGTATTGGACAGAGCACATACACCTCCTTAATTTTCTGGTATAAGCACTTGTAGCTGTTGAAGAAAAGACAGTTTGGGGAGTGGCTACATCCATGTATGAGGATTCCAAAGATATGACTTTGAATTCAGGCTCTCCCATCTGTTAGATAGGTGCCTTTGCACAAGTTTATAAAACCCTGAGAGTTTAAATTTCTTTATCTCTTTACCTATATAGTATGTATCACTAAAGGATATTGATGGGATAAGTATTAACATGTTCTATATCAGCCAGAGTTCCGAGAAACACATGGTAAACTCCAGCAGGGTCACTGAGAAAATTTAAATGAAGGGATTACTTACAAACAGCTAAGTTCAGTCTTTCAGTCATGTCCGACCCTTTATGACCCCATGGACTGCAGGCTTCCCTGTCCATCACCAACTCCCAGAGCTTGCTCAAACTCATGGCCATTGAGTCAGTGATGTCATCCAACTATCTCATCCTCTGTCGTCCCCTTCTCCTCCTGCCTTCAATCTTTCCAAGCATCAGTGGTCAGGGTTAAAAGAAATCACAAAGGAACCCAGAAACATCCCAAGCCAGAGAAATGAGGAGGTATTTTAATAGAACTGAAGTGGAAAGTAAGGGCACAGTTACCAGAACCCAGCAAGCTGTGGCTTCTGTTGTAGGTATAGGAGGGACTATTTGTCTCGAAACTGGTAGTCTGCAACAGACATGAAAAATGGTGTTACCCTGCATCCCAGCAGGGAAATGGCTGAGGGAGTTAGCATCTCATCCCTTCTTCTACCATCTTTAGCTCTCTCACTAGAAGCTCCCATTGGCTGTGCTCAACCAGAAATCAGAAACAAGGGTACTCAGTGCTTTATCCATCATAGAAGCATAGGAGAAAAGGAGGAGAAATGAATTATAATAGCTGGCCCAATTCTAAAGAAGTTTTGTTGCCCCCAGCTAATAGATGCTCTTAAGAACAGAGTCCACCACTAGATGGAGGAGAGTAAATAGGCTATAACACTATGGCGGTCACTGGGTCCCCAACACACCCAAACACTTTGTCTGTGCCACATACACATTTCAATCTCAAGCATTTGGAAGCAGTCGCCAAGATGTTATACACACTGAGAGAAGGGGAGAAGGTAGAGAAGTAGGGTCCCCTCTGTCTCGTGTGCAATCTCATATTTTAAGAAGGCAACAAGACCTGGACAATTATAAACTTGGTTGTTGTTTAGCAAGTTGTCACTGGAGTAAACATCATGACTGTATGTGTATTGTCTGTTTTATAACATACTCTTGTTTTTTCCAGCTATAGCTTCCATTTCTTGAGCACTTACTATGTCCCAGGCAATAAGTAATCTGTGTATTTTTTCCTTGTTGTTTGTTCCTTAGTTGCTAAATTGTATCTAACTCTTATGCAATCCCATGGACTTCAGCCCAACAGGCACCTCTGTCCATGAGATTTCCCAGGCAAGAATACTAGAGTGTGTTGCCATTTCCTTCCCAGGGGATCTTCCTGACCAGGGATCTAACTCCAGTCTCTTGCATTGGCAGGTGGATTCTTAACCACTGAACCACCAGGGAAGACCATATCTTTTTTCCTTTATCCTCATAAATGCCATATTAAGTAAAGTTAAGTCTGACTCAGTTTCAAAATAAAACACACTTGGCAGCCATTAAAGCCATATGCTTCACTTGAAGGTTGTTAGACTGAATCAAGGCCCAAACATATTATCAGCCTTCCCACCTACCCCACAAAGGACTAATTTTTCTGAAGACACAGTGAATTTGGTTATAAAATGTACCTGATATCTACTCTGTCCACAAAGCCAATGTTATCACACCAGATTGTAGTTGCAGGAATCTCTTTTTTTTTTTTTTTTCATTCCTCAATTCATTTTACTTATGAAGCATTAACTGAGCCCTGATCCTGTTCCAGGAGGTGTTGGGCCTTGGAGGCCCTCCCCACAAAGAGAAATGTCTCAAGTCCTGTTTTATAAAGGGGCTCAAACCTGAGAGAAAGCACACGCACAAAAAAGTGGTGTGCAAGTCACTGCTGGGACAGGTTCTGAGATTACTCCCCACCTCCACACCCCTCACTCCAACACACAAATGCAGTGGCATGAACTGAGATCTACCTTGTTCTTAAATTTAACATCACACATTATATTCGACTCTGTTGCAAGTAATGAAAGTCCTATGCAAATTATGACTAGAAGAGGAATTCATAACTCATGCAGCTAGAAATACCATTGGTAAACTTGTGAGATGGAAGGAGCACCTGCAGGAACTGAGACGCTTTCAGCGGCCACTTTCTTACTGCGGTTTCGACTAGCTTCTTTCTGCAGGTAGCCCCTCCCCACCTACCAGGGGATACATTTACCAGCAACCTAGTTCCACATACTCCCAGATGAAAGAGAAAGATTTCCCTCTACGTGTAGATATGTTAACTGAAAAAAGAAAAATTACTCTAATTGGCCTTACAAGGGACATATTGAAACCCATAGACTATGCGTTTGGGCAATGTCTGGGTGACATGTGGACAAGAGACCCCCAGGAGGTTGAGAGGCAAGGCAGGATGGGCTGGTCAAGGCATATGACCAGAAGCAAGAAGCAGGTATCCTGAGAATAGCCCACTAAGATCGCTCAATGTCTGAAAGACATTCTGCTATATAAATGTTTTGCAAAATGAAACATCCATTAGTCCATCGTGACTCACATTTTGTCCACTAGACAAAAGTCTGGAAAGTGGCAGAAAATAGAAAGATTGAAAACCTATTTTAGGGATAAAACATACTAAAATAGGAAGGCATGATCTGTTGCCACTTTTGCTAAAATCACTTCTATAAGAAGAATTATATGACTTCCCAGGTGGCTCAATGGTAAAAAATCTGTATGCAATGTAGGAGACCCAGTAGTGATGCAGGTTCAATCCCTGGGTTGGGAAGATCCCTGGGAGGAGGAAATGGCAACCCACTCCAGTTTTCTTGCTTGGAGAATTCCATGGACAGTGGAGCCTGGCTGGCTACAGTCCATGGGGTCGCAAAGAGTCAGACAAGACTGAAGTGATTTAGCACACACACATGCCTAAGAAGGATCATATATGTTTTTACTCTTGTCTGTTTCTACACCAGCATGTAAACTATGCCCACCTCTTATATTTTGTGAACCAGAGGCCCCGCCCTGTTTTACTACCTTGGACTTTAAGGCATCAGCAATTGCAAATGTCTCCAGTATTTTTCTCTGTGCAAAAGCTCTGTACAACACTGTTATGTAAGACAGATAACCAACAAATACCTTCTATAGGGCACAGGGAACTCTGCTCAAGGTTATGTGGTAGCCTGGATGGGAGAGGAATTTGGGAGAGAATGGATACATGTATAGGTATGGCTAAGTCCCTTTGCTGTTCACCTGAGACTACGACAACATTGCTAACTGGCTACACTCCAATATAAGATAAAAACTTTTTTAATATAAATTTATTTATTTAAAAAATAAAGGTTATATATATAGGAAATAAAGCTCTGCACACTATGTGCAAGGAACCCAGTTTGGACTGCATCCCTACAGTCACAGGTCCTTTCCTGCCAGCGGGTCAGGGAGGGGAGAGATGATCAAAGGACAGGATTGGTGGTGACAGAGCTCAGAGCAATCGCAACATGCTCTTCACCATTTAGTTTTCTCCTTTCCATTCCTGTATAGATCTATCTCCACTACTACTTATGTCACAAAAACACAAATGTGCTCATAATTCCCTTGGATTGTTTTTAATGTGAATTAGCTCATTAATAAATCACGTCTTTCCTTTCTCTCTCCACGATTAAATAACATGTGCAGCACTTGAAGCAAAATAGAAACATTTGTGAAGACATGACTTAATCATTTATACTTTATTTCTCATTGAAACACAGCTATCCCACTTCTGTCTTTAAAAATGTACAATATTGAAAGTAGAAAGAAAAGAATGTCCAGGAAAGGAGACATGGCTTTTTTTCACTTTCATTTCTGGATCTCTTCTCATTCTCATCAAGCTATCAGGCCTTGGTTTACATAACCATTTTGTAATGCCAGCATCTCCTGGTCCTCAGTGATAACTATTCATCTCCTATCTTCTGATCTCTTAAAATCTGCCATTTTGCAACCAGGCAGGACTACAGACTATAAATGACTTGTGATATAATTTAACAAAGAATCTAGGAACACCTTGGAGGAGTCCAGTGCTCACCGAAACTAACAGTGCTTGTATATTTGAGTTCTATTTCAGTATAAGCCATAATCTTTGGAATCTCTTAGACTTAGTCTAATTTTTTCACACTATAAAGGCCTTGTTCACCAGAGAAAGCACAGTTTATAATACCCAGAAAAGAAATTTTTAAATAAAAATAAATAGCAAGGAAGGAGTATGGGGCACACGTGCAGTCATAGTTCAGAAAAGGAAAACAGCACTGGTGTCACAGCACAAATGAGGTCATTGTGGTACCAGGCCCGGAAGAGTCAGCTCACTCAAGGTGGTAGCCACCAGCCCTTGATCAGCAATTTCCAGTTAGTCAGAGTCATGGCCAAGGGCAGAGGATACAGCGTGAAACACATCAGCAAGAAGTCAGAAGCAGAAAAATGGAAAATGCTTTAAAAAAAAAAGACTCAACTTGGAAATCACGGATAAAAGCAGGAACACAGGTCACAGCTGGGAGAAATGAAGCTAAAAGTGGAGAAGACATGGAGGAGCTGAGTCACAGGCCAAGGAACAAAAGCCAGGGCACAGAGCATGGAACACCATGAGTCAGCCATCCTCTGGATAATGAGCGAGGAGAGAGCTGCCCTTGGAAGGGGCTGGATGGCTTTGCCTCCAAGTCTTAACTTAGCAGTGACCTGGGACTTCTTTGGAGCCTGCCATCTGACACTTAAGGGTCTAGCGGACACAAGGACCCCTGTAGAGGTAGCTTTCAAAGCATTCTGATCCCACCAAAATGAAGGACGGGGTATTATTCCCAAAACATGTGCACGTAATAAACAAGATCTGAAAGCAGACATTGTACGATTGCTAATCTTCTACATTTAAGGTTTGTCTTCTGGGCCAGAAGGTTGTCTACCTTGGTGAATGTTCCATGTGAACTTGAGGGAAAAAATGCATATTACTGTTTGGCAATAAAGTGGTCTATGCTGCTGCTGCTGCTAAGTCGCTTCAGTCATGTTGGACTCTGTGCGACCCCGTAGACGGCAGCCCCCGTCCCTGGGATTCTCCAGGCAAGAACACTGGAGTGGGTGGCCATTTCCTTCTCCAGGGGATCTTCCCAATCCATGGATCAAACCATGTCTCCTGCATTGCAGGCAGATTCTTTACTGTCTGAGCCACCAGGAAAGCCCAAATATAGTGTAAGTGCTATGTAAATAGTTGAAGATGAGCGGCAAATTAAAGTTGTGTTTTTTGGAATTTCATGAATTTTTTTTTTCCAAATATTTTCAATCCTTCGATTGAATCCATGGATATGCAGATATGAAGGGTAGACTGTATTTTCTTCTCTGCAAATATCAAATTCCTAGCAAATATATACAATTTCAAATTAAATTCACAGGCTTTTTTGTATGTTTGTTTTGCTTTAACCTGTCACATAACATATTGCCATGAGTCTTTGTATGTGGCATCTAACCAAAAAAAGCTGCAAATGGTAACTCTCTGTATGAGAGGTGTAAACGCAAAAGGAGACATTTTTGTGGACTATTTTTAAAACACTACAAATGGCATTACCCACATCATTCACGATTTAAATATTATGTATACATTACAGATCATCTCCATATCAACAATTATGTAAGGGGAACACTAGAAAATAAAAATTCTATAATGTTTTTATGCAGTGGTCTATAGATATCCATTATATACAGCTGATTGCCAGTGTTGAGTTCAACTACATGGAAGGGGAAAAGGAAGAGAAAATGAGAGGGAAAGGAGAGGGAAGGAGGGAAGATGAAACTGAGGAGATGAGTCCTCATGATAGAGGACCAGACTGCCAGGTTGAGGATTCTGTCAGCAAATTCAGACCCTGACGTTTCTTCGGAAGAGTAGAATAACCTCATATAAGCAGAAATGTGTGCATTTAGAAAGAGATTTTCTATTGTACTTTGGGACTTACCTGGTGGCTCAGATTATAAAGAATCTGCCTGCAATGTGGGAGACGCAGGTTTGATCCCTGGGCCAGGAAGATCCCCTGGAGAAGGGAATGGCAACCCACTCCAATATTCTTGCCTGGAGAATCCCATGGACATAGGAACCTGGGGGCTACGGTCCATGGGATCACAAAAAGTCAGCCATGACAGCAACTAACACTTTGACTCACTGTGCTTTGAACCTCTGTTTCATTTCTGTTTAAAACGCCTGATTTAACTCTTGCACAGTAATATTTAAAAATCATAAAACAGTAAAATTTACAAATCCTATAAAATGGTATGATAATGAAAAGCCAAGACAATTGACAAAGAAATAATCCTTTTCCAACATTTCCCAAATTTGTTTTTTCAGTTGTTAGTACATATTAATACATATATAACTAACAATTAAAATATATTCATATATTCCAGTAAATTTGAGAAACTCTAGGAAAACACTTCACAAGTTTCTTTACTTCAGAAATAACATCATTTACATTTCCAAGAATGGGATCTATTTGAATCCTTCTCCCAATCATTTGACCCTGTACAATTTGTTCTTGAAATACCTGACATCTTTCCTGGAGCTAGTATTCACTGGACCATCAGTTCGGAAGATCCCATTTTAGTTTACTGGCTTGTTCCTAGGAAATGAAACAGTTGGACTGATTCTGTTCACTGAATGGGAAGGTTTGAAATGAAAGAAACTTTCAGAGGCAGAATCCACCAGCTCCAAATCGCCAAAATCTTGGTATTGCTCCTAAGGAAATGCTTCCTGTGTAGTACATAAAATGTGTTGTGGAGGGAGTGATGTCATGCTTTCAGGATTCTGAAGACACACCAGGATCTTTTGTTCTCTTATGGCAATTACTTTCATATTCCACTTTAAGAGCTACTTCTTAACAGCTGGCCACATAAGTTTATGTATCTTATGCAATGAGTATATTTTCAGACACTTAAAAAAAAACCCAATAACTATGATAGGAGCTTTTAAACTTTAATTAGGAGTTAACTGTGCTGATCCTTGAAATTTCAGCCTAAGAAATAAGTATAGTAATCCCTATTCTTCCACTAAAGTGAGTCAAGGAGGTGAAAGGTTTTGTAAACTAGCTAGCTCTCTGCAGAAACAAATGGTATCAATCAGCAACTTTTGTTGTAAACAATGCATTTAGTACCCTTATTAAACTGAGTAGCTTTATCATTGAAATAGTTTATTCACCTAAAATTGCATACTCTTTTTGATATAAATCAAAATCTCCATAGACTGTCATGGGGATTTTAAGCCACACTGTGTAGAAATGCTTAGGTATCAGGGTAATTTGTCCATTCATCTGCAACTTCTTGAAAATAAAAACAAAAAATATAAAGGAAAATTTCCCCTTAAGGTTGCATTACTCACATCACCTCATAAACATTTTATGTAACCGATTCACTCTTGCTGTTAACTCTAATTTCTTGTCGACCACATCCCTCTATAAAAACCATGACTAGGGGAAAAAGGGAGAGGGTTGGATACAATGTCCATGACACAAAATGTGGACTCATATTTGACCTAGGCACAGATTCTGAGTATTTTTATGTCACTCTGCAAATTAAAAGCATGCTGTTGACGTACTCAGTCAATAAATTGACATGATATCTTGAATTCCTTCCCTAGTTGTCCTTTTTACCAGGGTTTCTAATAGAAATTTTCATATTCCAAACTCAACTCATTGAGACATGCAGTCTGAACTTAATTTAATGATTGAACCACAGCCGTTGTTAAAATGTCACGGCTGAATATTAGAAACTGGTGCTAGAAGATGGCTCTGTTCCCTGGCACTTTTATGTGATTTCTAAAAATGTATTTGATAGGGTTTGGGGTTTTGTTTAGCCTTTTCAGAGGACTCTTGAGAAAGAAAAACTGTCAACATTAACAGCAGGAATTTAAAAACAAACTGAGCAAGACACCAAAACATGGTTTGAACCTACTAACTGGCTAAAAATGTAACACATTGCCCCCTCCAAAAACAAAAAAAGAGTAATTAGAAAATAAACTTCAATCAAGGCTTACTCTATATGTTTTCTAAAGCTAGGAAAAAAAAAACCCAGAAGATCCAAATATTTTGCAAACACAACCTAGACAGTTCATTTGCTTCAAGTCCCTGATTTATAGACATTATAAACAATTGGGCAAAGTAATAGACTGCTGGCGCCTCTTCAAAAGAATGATGCAACTAGCAGGAAGAAAATTAACAAGCAGCAGATGCACACATGAGCATCCTGTGTAACTGGCTGTGAGAACAGCATGTGCTGTTTTGTTTTTGCATGTGTCTCATTAACACTTGCAGTATTTGCGCCTGCAGACATCATACAAAAGAATCACCATCACCAGGGGCTTGGATTTTATCAGTAACTATAATTTTAACAGAAGTGAGAAAGACAAGTACTCAGAATAAGAAGCTATATTTCTCCTCTCAACACAGTACCCCTTTTCCTTTAAAAACAAACAAGTTATGGATAAGAAAAAGCAATGGTTTGCCAGGAATCAACTGATGCTTGCAGTCATGAGACAGTTTTTAAATGTGCAAATCAGTTCCATCCATGGCTTCACCTTTGTTTCAAAGCATTTGTTTCTGATGTACTGAGAGGAATTTTTGAAACAAAAATCTCCTTATTAATTCAGAATAGACTCTCTGCCCAAACTTTCACCTTTTCCATGTCCAGTCACTTATAACAGTGATATAGAACTAAGAGAGAAGCAGTTTGGGTTGAAAAAAATAATCACATCGAATATGTTTGTCTCCATTTTCAAAAAAAGTTGAAGACTGCTGTATTTTTATTTCTCATTAATAAAGTCTAAAAATACACAGTAAGTGCCAACTGGGCACTAGATACCTGGAACTGAGGGCGTAATTATGAGAATGAGAAACCCAGCTCTCATTTTCACCAAATCTGAAGTCCAGCTAATAAAAACCTAAAGATAAAGTTATATTCAATAGGGGTAAACATACAAATTGACATTTATTTAAAATATACATAATGTATGTATATGTTCAGTAAATTAGTCTGACATCCACTTACCAAATAGTCTTACTAATTCATTTAATGGACTCATTCAAGTATTCACACATCATTTATTCAGCAAACATATATTCCTACACTATGCCCAGATGCCAGCAACCTGAGGTAAATATAAAAAGGCAAATATACCATTGCTTTGAAAAGCTCAGATCAACTAAGTGCGATAGACAAGCAAACAAGTATTAACACAATGTGGTAAGTGCCAAGCACATAGACGTTGAAAAGGAAACATTCTTACTGTAACAAAAGTAAGACGAAAGGACTATGTGGCTACAGGGGAGTTGACTAATTCTGCCTGATGGAGCTGGGAGAGTTTCCCCAGAGGAGGTGGCATTTAACTTGGTTTTTAAAGGGAAAATACACATTTCCCAGATGGTGAAGAGTAAAGAGGCTATTCTGGGAAGAGACAAGATCACAGGACAGGCAAGGAGATCCCACTAAAAATGTGTTGAGGAATCACTCATGCCCAATCTCAGATTCTCTTTGCATGAAATTCTACTTCAGATGGATTTGCTCTGTACACTAAGTCCTCAGGGGAACTGGGGTTTCTGTGCACATGAATTTAAGGTTCTTCCTGCTGGAGATAATTAGAGAAATAGGAAGCTAGAAATCAGAGAGAGGAAGTGGCAATAAATCATGAGGAAGAGGAAAAAGGAGAGGCCATGCAATAAAACTGTAGGAGAGAGAAAGGAAGCCCAAGGAGAGCTAATCCCAAACCTTGTAACTGCACTTCTTGGTTTATGGGCAGAAACATCCCCGAGGCTTTGGATGGGGAGGGGCTTTTTTACTCAGTGATCATGTCCAAAATTAGTACCACTCAGCCCTGCACTGGGAAATGGAGCTTCAGAAAAAAGGACTACCCCAAGCTTGTTTTCCAGTGTAGGCATGCCTGTGAATGTCTGCAGAAATACAGTGAAACCAACAGTGATGAAAGGTAATTTCAAGTCACAAAATCAGAAACACCTTGGAGATGTAGATGGCAGACAGACACAGGAAAACTTTTGCATTCTATATTAACAGCATTAAACTAAACAAGTTTATAAGGATTATATTTACAATATGGGGAGAAGAAATACTGAAAAGTTACTGGTGAACAAAGGATGAAACATAGATGTGTACCCATCTAATGCCATTGATTACCAAATGAAGGTACATACAATGGTGCCTCACATGGTTGCTTTTAGGATTCTACTTTGATAAACATAAACTATGCTCATCAGAATTTTGATTCTTATAATCTCATTTTCCCCAGCTTTATTTTTCCCCATTGGATTGAAAGTTTCTCACATAAGGTTGACAGAAATCTAATCCTATGTATTGAGAAAGAGACTACAGAATTATTTTCAACTAAATTCTCCACATCCCATTTGGCTACACACAGAAGACCTCAGGGCAATAGCAAGAAGTAAGTCTTCTAAAGTGAAATGAACAAGTTTGAAATTTATCCCAAAAGCAGTAAACAAACAAACAAAAAAACCAATCAAGAAAGAAATTCAGGTAACCTTGCCTTGAAAATAATTGTTTTTTACTGCCTACTCCTCTTCACTAGTGGAGGTTTTCTCATAATGCTATCTTTAACATATGTTGAGTCTTCAAAATGCAATCGAATTTTTGTCTTTTGTTGAGAACATATGCATTACAGAAAGTAATACTTCATGCATACAAGTGCAAAAAAGCCAATTTTCTAAGTATAAGCACATAAGTTCTTCAACTTGAAATGTAATCTACTATGGGACTCTTGGTGGGAGGGGGGTTCAGGATTGGGAACTCATGTACACCCGTGGCTGATTCATGTCAATGTATGGCAAAACCAATACAGTATTGTAAAGCAAAATAAAGTAAAAATAAAAATTTAAAATAAATAAATAAAAAGAAAAAAAAAAGCCTTTTTTTAAACTACATGTATTATTTTTTTGACCAAGAGAAATTAGGCAATCCTATTTGCCAAAGATTCAAGATCTCACTCCTGACTCACAATGCCAAGCATGCTTCATAGATAGAAGGAAGGGAGCTGCATTCTGGGATTACACACCAATCATATGTAAACCATATACAGTAGTGATCTTCCTATGCCAGAAATACTCAAATCCACATGAAATCAATTAACACCATGATGATGTTACTTCCCATCTGTTCCATAACTATCAGACACTGTGATCTTTAGTTCCTCCAACCCTGTGCTGCTAAATGAATTATACTCTGTACTAAAGTAACTTGTTTAATTCTCATTCAAGTTGTTGAAAGAAAATAAAATGTACTGGTTTACTTCTTCATTAGTAATAATACAACTGGGAAGGGTTAATTTTGACTCCATACTGGATCTACTTCTGTGACTTCAACTCTATTTTGCCACTTTTGTTATTATAGGCATACCTAGGGGCCTGCTTCAGGAAACCCTGCCCATCTCCCTCCTCTTGACCCTTGGGTTAAGGCTCCTTTGTTTGGCTCACAGGGAGATAGCATGACCCTGCCCACTTGTGAAGGACTTGAGTTCTTTGTGTGGGAAATGGTGTCCCTCATTTGTTGCTGACTGGTATGGCTCAGAAATTCCCTTTTGGGGGGCTGGAATTGCAGATAGCTATGGCATCTCTGTTTATTGATATGATAGGAGATATTCCATTTCACACCACTCATGAAACAATTGTAAGGCAGTGAAACTAAGACAACCTCCTGCCTAAGACCTGCCATACTAGGAGATATTTGCAAGAATTAAATGGTCTTTTTACTTTGTTTCCTCACTTCCCCCATCTCCGATCCATAAAAGAATCTGGCATCCAGGCCCCAACAAGATGGTTATTTTGAGACATTAGTATGCCATCTTCTCGGTCAGCCGACTCTCTGAATAAAGCTGTATTCCTTGCCTCAACACTTTGTCTCATGAATTTATTGGCATGTCATGCAGCAAAAAGAGTGAGCTTGGACTCAGTAACAAGAGTAATTAAAATTAATATTATTAACTAACTTATAGACTGTCCTTTTAAAAATATGCTTACATGTTTATTGTCTGTCTTCTTCAGTAACTCAATCAGCCAGAGTCCAGGCAAAGAATAGTGGAATTCCCAAAGTGGCTAATTCCAAGTAAGTTTAGTAAAAGACCTGTTTCCAAAGAAGTGGACAGAACCAAAAAAGGGTAGTGCAATGTCCTGTGAATAACAAGAGTGGGAAGCTCTCACCAGAGCTAAAGGAAAAAGGCTAGAGTGGGGTGCCCAGAAGCCAGATAGCCGACTGTAAAAGAACATGATCTAACAAGAGGTGTGGTTTTTGATAAAGTGGACAACCAACCCATGGTGACCCAGGAGGTTGGAACCAGCAGAACAAACAGCCCACCTTCACATCGCTGTCTCCCTCAGGTCTTCTGCCATGGCCCAAGTCATTGACTCAAAGCAATAGAAAGCAGGAAGACAAGGAAAATTTTTTTTCTCTTTTTTTTTTTAAATCGTTTTATTTTGCAACGTTGTATTGGTTTCTAACATACAATAATGAAAATCAGCCATAATTATACATACATCCCCTCCCTCCCTAGCCTCCCACCCCTGGCCCCATCCCATCCTTCCAGGTCATCACAGAGAGGCTCCCTGTGCTACACAGCAACTTCTCACCAGCTATCCATCACACACCTGGTAGTCCATACTGATCAGCCTCAGGAGTGAAGCAGAAAATGAAGGGTGAAGATTGGATCTGCAGGAGTCAAGAGAAGACATCTAGTGCAAAGTTCCATGAGGGTGGAGATCATGTATCTTATTGACTGTTGATCCAGAGTCTTGTCGATATCTGGCTATATTAATTCCCCAGGGATTCTGTGACAAATTACCTTAAACTGGTGAGTTAAAACAACAGATGTTTTTCTTCTCATGGTTCTTGAGGCTAGGAGTTTGAAACCAAGATGTTGGCAGGGCTATGCTCTCCCTAAAGCCTCTAGGAGAGATCCCCCACCCCCTTGCTTCCTCCCACCTTCTAGTGGTATCCCTTGATCTGTGCGTTCCTTGCCTTGTGGCAGTATAACTCCAACCTCTGCTTCCATCATCACATGGAGTTCTCTGTGTGAGTCTGAATTCAAATGTACTTCTTCTTAAAAGACATCAGACATTTCGGATTAGAGGTCCACTCTAACCCCATCTAAGGTTAACTAATTATACCCACAACAATCCTGGGGCTTCCCAGGTGGCTTAATGGTAAAGAATCTGCCTGCCAATGCAGGAAATGCTGGAGATGTGTGTTCAGTCCCTAGATGGAGAAGATCCTCCAGAGGATGAACTAACAACTACTCCAATATTCTTGCCTGGAAAATGCCATGGACAGAGAATACTGGTGGGCTACAGTCCATGGGGTCTCAAAGAGTCGAACATAAACGAGCAACTGAGCAAGCAAGCATCAGCCCTATTTCCAAATCAGTTCACATTGTGAACTACTGGGAGTTAGGATTTCAACATATATTTTAGAAGGATACAGTTCAATTCATTCCACTAGTAGATGGACTTCCCTGATGGCTCAGACAGTAAAGAATCTACCTGAAATGCAGGAGGCCTGGGTTCAATCCCTAGGTTGGGAAGATCCCCTGGAGAAAGGCATGACAACCCACTCCAGTATTCTTGCCCAGAGAATTCCATGGACAGAGGAGCTTGGCAGGCTAGAGTCCATGAGTTTGCAAAGAGTTGGACAGGACTGAGTGACTAACACTTTCACATCCATTAGTAGGTGTAGAAATCCATGGAATAAACGGCACAGTATACCATACAATATAAAAGAAGCAAGTTATTTTTTTTACAAACTTTGTTGCACATTTGATATTCAATACTTGCTTTGTTATGCTAAAGTACAAAGGTAGGGATATATACAGCATCTTGCCTCCTCCACAGAACACAGATTCTAATAGGGAAAATAGTTATATAAAAAATGTCAGACAGAGAAGTGAGCCTCGGGCAGACAGAAATCCAGACAGGCAGGTTATCAATGCTGGGCAAGTCTTACATCAGAATCATCTCAATCATAGTTATCAGGGCTCATAGTATCAGATTTCTGGGTTCTGAGAAGATCAGCAAGGCCATGGATCTGTTCTGATCTCAGAAAATCTCCAAAAGAGCAAATTAGCCTACGGGAAAAGAGAAGTGAGAGCCACTCAGCTACCAGAAATGTAATGATAAAAATAGTAATAATGATAATTTGACTACTATTTGCCAGTTTATAGAGAATCTCATTATGACAACTCAAAAGTGTTGAGGTGAAGATAGTAATTACCCTACTTTACAGAGATAGGAATACCAGACCATCTGACTGCCTCCTGAGAAATCTGTATACAGGCCAAGAAGCAACACTTAGAACCGGACATGGAACTACAGACTGGTTTCAAATAGGGAAAGGAGTATGTCAAGGTTGTATATTGTCACCTTGCTTATTTAACTTACATGCAGAGTATAGCATGCCAGGCTGGATCATACCGTGTTGGCAAAGTGATGTCTCAGCTTTTTAATATGTTGTCTAGTTTGGTCATAACTTTTTTTCCAAGGAGCAAGCGTCATTTAATTTCATGGCTGCAAGTCACCATCTGCAGTGATTTTGGAGCCCAGGAAATAAAGTCTCTCACTCTTTCCACTGTTTCCCCATCTATTTCCCATGAAGAGACGGGACCAGAGGCCATGATCTTCATTTTCTGAATGTTGAGCCTCAAGCCAACTTTTCCACTCTCCTCTTTCACTTTCATCAAGAGGCTTTTTCGTTCTTCACTTTCTGCCATAAGGGTGGTGTCATCTGCATATCTGAGGTTATTGATATATCTCCCAGCAATCTTGATTCCAGCTTGTGCTTCATCCAGCCCAGCGTTTCTCATGATGTACTCTGCTTATAAGTTAAATAAGCAGGGTGACAATATATACTCATTTTCCTATTTGGAACCAGTCTGTTCCATGTCCAGTTCTAACTGTTGCTTCCTGACCTACATACAGATTTCTCAAGAGGCAAGTCAGATGGTCTGGTATTCCCATTTCTTTCAGAATTTTCCACAGTATGTTGTGATCCACACAGTAAAAGGCTTTGACATAGTCAATAGAGCAGAAATAGATGTTTTTCTGGAACTCTCTTGCTTTTTTGATGATCCAATGGATGTTGGCAATTTGATCTCTGGTTCCTCTCCCTTGTTGATAACCACCTTGAACATCTGGAATTTCATGGTTCACGTATTATTGAAGGCTGGCTTGTAGAATTTTGAGCATTACTTTACTAGCTTGTGAGATGAGTGCAATTGTGTGGTAGTTTGAGCATTCTTTGGGATTGCTATGAACAGCATGAAAAGATCAGAGTAGGACCAATTATAAAGTTAAACCAAGTAGCCCATATCATAGAGGCATTTGAACCTCAAAGAAAGAATATGTCCCTAAGGAGAAAGAATTAACTAAGTCTACAGTGAGAGCTATGCAACACTATTTATAACAGGAAATGAGGACAGTCATCATTACAAGCAAATATAAAGTCAAGCGAGTGAATATCATCTGAATATTGGGGGAAAAAAAGGCATTTTCTAAAATAAAAGCAAAGGCTTCTTTTCTCTAAACCTTTCGTAGACAGTTGTTAATTCTTGCTTGGCAACTGGGATACATTGAGACAGATCTGATGGCGTAGGTTCTGGGGAGAAGCCTTCTATGAATTTATATTAGGCAAGTGAGTTTGTTTTTCCTCATTGTAATCTGTCAGAAGTTGCTCTCAGACAATATTATAGTACACTGTCATGCCCTTAACACTGAAATGGAAAAACTGAACCAAATCCATTTCAAGGGAAACGGACTGAACAAGTTTCGCAATAATGTCACTTCTACAATGCATCATCTATGCGACACAAAACATAGGATTCCATGACATTTCAGCACACCAAATTACCTCCCACTTCCTCTGCTTTCCTTTCCACAACACAAACATGCAAACACTGGCTCACAACTGCCCTTCAACTATAATTATGTACAAATAGAAAGGAAGTGAGTGTTTATTCTTTTTTATTAGTTTTAAATTAACAATATTATGCTACTTTCAGCTGTACAACAGAGTGAACAGTTTGATTCTTTTGTAGATTACATACCATACAAAGTTATTACAGTATTTTTTTACTATATTCCCTGTACTGTACATTACATCCTTGTGACTTATTTATTTTATAATTGATAGCTCGTGTCCCTTAACTTCCTGTACCTGTCTTGTCCAGCCTGCATTCCCCTCTCCTCTGGCAACTGCTAACTTGTTCTCTGTATCTGTGAGTCAATTTCTGTTTTATATTTGTTTGGGTCTTTAGATTCTACATATATGTGAAGATATACAGTATTTGTCTTTGACTTAGTTCACTTTAACAGACTATCCTTCAGGTGCATCTACATTGTCACAAATAACAAGATTTCATTCCTTTTTATGCTTGAGTAATGTTCCATTGTGTACATGTTTCATCTTCTTTACCCATTCATCTATCAGTGAACACTTAGGTTCCTTTCATATCTTGACTATTGCAAATAATGCTGTAATAAACTTTGGAGTGCATACATCTTTTCAAATTAGTGCTTTCATTTTCTTCATATGAATACCCAAAAGTGGAGTTGTTGTATTTTAAATATTATTTTTACATTTACATGTATATATGTGTGTGTGTGTGTATATATACATATACATATATATACACAAGCACCTGTGAGGGTAAGCCTTAGCTTTCATGCTTTCATGCTTTTGCAGGTAATAGAGCTTTTGACTAATAGAACATTCCCAATAATGATATAGGAAAAAGAGCTACAAATAAGATGCAGGCTTATTACTTGGGGAAACCAAGGAACGAGAATGAACAGAAATAAAAGAATGGGTGCTTACTTCAGTGACATCATTAAAAGTGAAAAGTTACCATGAGAACTAGATCTGTAAAATATTGCAAGTATTTGTGAAATCTTTCCTTGACCTTTTTGTAACCAATACATATTGCTTTCAAAGTAAAAGAAATAAATATTTAAAGAAAAAGTTAATGAAAGAGGACTCTTTTTCAGAATTACTAACTGAATCGATTTCTCTGTTTTTTGTTTCTCTCCCTTTCCTCTTGCTCAGGTGTCTCCTAAGTAGTCACTGAAGACATAGATTCAAGGGATATTAATGCTACAAAGGACCTAGACATTACTCACCAACCCGTTGATTTAAGAATACTTTTTCCGAAGAATGCATTTGTGCGTGCTCAGTCGTGTCCAACTCCTTGTGACCCCACGGATGTAGCCCACCAGGCTCCTCTGTCTGTGTAAATTTCCAAGAAAGAATACTGGAGTAGGTTGCCATTTCTTACTCCAGGGGATCTTCCCAATCCAGGGATCAAACATGTGTCCCCTCATTAGCAGGCTAATTCTATATCACTGAGCCACCTGGGAAGACCCTTGCCAAAGAATATTTTGTTCAAAATCAAGAAAAGACAGACCAATGGGAAACATTATTTTGTCTGGTTGACAACCACCTGAATCCTTTTCTCTCCAGCCTCTATCTATGATGCTCCCTAAAGGGATCTGAGTAACTCCTCCTAGAGCCCTGGCCTAGAGAGTCTTTCCCATATTAGAAATGAGGGGAAAAATAAAATGAGCCACGGAACAATGAAAGGATCCAAAATCACAAAGACCATACTCAGAAAATAAACATTTCTTCCTTGTTTTTTCATCTCCTAAATTTTTTTCTCATCCTTAACTCATTCTGTAAATCTACAGAATGACTTCCCCAGGGGAGGAAAACTGAAAACAGCACCAAGTTACTAAAAACTGATTTACTTCCCATTTCTTTCATTTCAAGAAATCAAAACACCTGGCTGTGCCATGTTATCCCTTTGAAACTGACAAGTAGTCACAGAATATTGAATTATGGCCCACTTCCTGATAGTATCAGTTTTATGTGAACTGTTTCATGGCCATTAAATTTCTCAGATTACCATTTTGTAGAAAATTCTCCCCTGTGCGTCAATGGCACGAAATCCATTTTCCAAACCTGTCTTGTTTCCTTAATGAGTCAGTCTCTCAAAGCTTATATTGCAGTCATTGTTTGTATTGTAAAAGTAATTAATCCCTAAAGTAAGAGTAACAGCTACACACAGTTTCTATGAAATTCCTAGCCTAAAATGTCATTTCAAGCAGCCTGCTTTCTTAAGTATTGCTTAATATTACCTAACCATGACTAGCACTGTACAAAAATATAGAACACATGGGAGAAGACTATGGTTACAGTGGAACCTGGGAAAATATGTATATTGGAAGAAAAAAATATGATGCCGGTGAGCAATGAAAAGAATAATCTTGGGGGAAAAAAAAAGCATTTGAGAGTTTGGGATATTGTGCTCTTCCAAACTTATGGCTTTATTTAGCAAACTTGGGACAGTCTATTTTTCCATTATTATTACTCGTGTGTCAGCACAAGCCTTCTCCTTCTTAGACCTGACGCTGAGTCAGTGTTTAGCATCCAAACCACACATAAACTGTTTTTCCCTTAGAAAGTGCTCGTCTGATGACTTAATAAAAGTACTTTAATGGCTGGAAAGAAAAAAAAAAAATTGTTTTATTCTTTGACATTGAAAGCTGCCTAAGATTTCTAGAAAATACTAAAGTCAGCAATATTCAAAAGGGAGAGTTCAGGGGGATGGTCATGTGTGCATACATGCATGCATGCATCACTTCAGTCATGCCTGGCTCTATGCAGCCCTATGGACTGTAGCCCACCAGGCTCCACTATCCATGGGATTCTCCAGGGAAGAATAATGAAGTGGATTGCCATGCCTTCCTCCTGGGGATCTAGCTGACTCAGGGATTGAACCAAAGTCTCCCACATTGGTAGACAGGTTCTTTACCACTAGCACCACCTGGAGAGGTAGGGATGGACCTGAACACACTGCTATATTGAAAGTGGATAACCAATAAGGACTTACTGGGAACTATATTTAAAGTGGATACTTAAACTGCTATTATTATACTTACTGGGAACCAATAAGGACTACTGGGAAATCTGCTCAATGTTATGTGGCAGCCTGGATGGGAGGGGAGTTTGGGAGAGGATGGATACATGTATGTGTATGGCTGAGCTCCTCTGCTGTCCATCTGAAATTATCACAACATTGTTAATTGGCTATACTTCAATACAAAATGAAAAGTTAAAAATAAAAAAGGAGCATTTGGGGATGAGATCTCCCTGTGTTATCCTTACCATCCCCATACTTGGAAGCTGGAGTAATGCAGCCAGATGCAGAACAAAAGTCGCTCCAGGAAGTATGATCCACACGGCCAATACTTACAGGGTGCTGACTGTTGCCTTCTCGGTGACTTTCTCCACGTAGGACTTTGCATTTACCGAATTGTCCTGAGGTCAGGACAGTTGAGGACTTCCATGGTAGCTCAGATGGTAAAGAATCTGCCTGCAATGTAGGAGAACGAAATGGCAACCCACTCCAGCATTCTTACCTGGTGAATCCCATGGACAGAGAAGCCTGGTGGCCTGCAGTCTATGCTGTTGCACAGTCAGACACGACTGAGCACACGGAAAGTTGACCACTGTCTCTAGTCAAAACCTGGCAATTTCAGTAGAAGCAAAGCAAGGAAGAGTGAAAGACTATAGCATTGAAGTCATGAGTAATAACAATACCACCCCCAGTAATAATAGCAGCAGATGGTTTCAACATTCACTATATTCCAGCCACTAAGCTAAGTGCTGTGTGCATTGTTTTCCTCACTCTTGCAACAACCCCTTTATTGGTGTTTTGCAGATGTGGAAAATGAAGCTTAGGAAACTTAGGTAATGCATCCAATTTCTCAAAGCTAGTGAATCATGGAGTCAATTTGAGGAGTCTGTTTCCCCCACCCCCAAATCCAGTACTCTGTTTGTAATTAGTACATATTACCGCTTCCATCTCTGAAAAGAAATTGGATCAGATACATAGTCTGTAAATACTAGGTGAACTTTTTCAAGCTTTTGACTTCACACCAAAGACGGTCTCCAAAATCTCTACTAGGAGAGGAATAACACATCATCTCCCAGAATTCAAGGGAATACAATCAGCAACAGCAACTTTCTCAATCTCATCTCTCCGCAGAGACACAGATGTAGAAAACAAACATACAGACATCAAGGGGGGAACAGGGCATGGGATGAACTGGGAGACCAGGACTGAATATATACACTTTGGATACTAGGCATAACATAGATAACTAATGAAAACCTACTGTATAGCACAGGGAACTCTACTGAGCCTCTGTAGTGACCTAAATTAGAAGGAAATCAAAAAAAAGGGATATATATATATATATATGTATATATGTATATATACAGCTGATTCACTTTGCAATACAGTAGAAACTGACATAATGCTGTAAAGCAACTGTACTCCAATAAAAATTATTTTTAAAAATGTCAGTGCCAATGATCATGACAATGAAGAAAAGAGATTTTATATTACATAAACTTTAATCAAATAATATATCAGAATGTGTCTGGAAACTTCAGATGGGGAAAAAGGGAATGTAATTAAGACTAGGCTAGTAGAGGGAGGCAGTGTCAGCTATACAAGCAGAGAAGGAAGCAAGCTGGGGAGAAGGATCTGTGAGTTGATGTACATGGTAAGACAGAATAGATTGTATGTCCAAGATGTAGACTTTTCTGCTCTCAGCATCCTTGACAGGTAGGTGTTCAGTGGGCTCAGCCAGGCTGGAAAACTCCAAAATATTACCTAGGTTTTCCCTTCCTTAGAAAAGAATAAAAATGTAAAGCTTCATTTTCTTTACAATGAATCCATAGTAAAGGTTATGGGTTTTCCAGTAGTCATGTATGGATGTGAAAATTGGATGATAGAGAAGGCTGAATGGTGATGAATTAGTGCTTTTCAATTGTGGTGCTGGAGAAGACTCCTGAGTGTCCCTTGGACTGCAAGGAGATCAAACAAGTCAATCCCAAAGGAAATTAACCCTGAATATTCACTGGAAGGACTAAACTCATACTTTGGCCACTTAATGGGAAGAGCCAATTCATTGGAAAAGACCCTGATGCTACAAAAGATCGAAGGCAAAAGGAGAAGAGGGAGGCAGAGGATGAGGTTATTGGATAACATCACTGACTCAATGCACATGAATTTGAGCAAACTTCAGGAGACAGTGAAGGATGGGGTAGCCTGCCTTGCTGCAGTCCACTGCATCACAAAAAGTCAGACAAGACTTAGAACTGAACAACAGCAACAACGTGACAGTTGTCCTCTCAAGTTTCATGAAAAGTTATTTTTTTTAAATCTGGATGTATCTATGCAAATTATTTTTATTTGTAGGGGGTCAGCTAATAAGGAAATGTTGTTGTTCAGTCACCCAGTCATTTCCGACTCTTTGCAACTCCATGGACTGCAGCATGCCAGGCCTCCCTGACCCTCATCATCTTCTAATGAATATTAAGGGTTGATTTCCTTTGAGATAACTCCCTGGTGGCTCAGTAGTAAAGAAGTTGCCTACAATGGGGGATACCTGGATTCGATCCCTATGTTGGGAAGATCCCCTGGAGAAGGGAATGGCTACCCACTCCAGTATTCTGGCCTGGAAAATTCCATGGACTGTATAGTCCATGAGGTCATGACTGAGCGACTTACACTTCACTTCTGTTAAGATTGACTGTTTTGATATCCTTGCTGTCCAAGGGACTCTCAGGAGTCTTCTCCAGTACCATAGTTTGAAGGCATCATTTCTTTGACTCTCTGCCTTCTTTAGGGTTATCTAAATCATAAATGGCTTTCCTGATGGCTCAGATGGTAAAGAATCTACCTGTAAGGTGCAAGACCTGGGTTTCATCCATGGGAGGAGGGCATGGCAACCCATAAATCATAAATATGCCACTCCTGGCCCTTATTCTGCTGCTGCTGCTAAGTCACTTCAGTCGTGTCTGACTCTGTGCGACCCTGTAGATGGTAGCCCACCAGGCTCCACTGTCCCTGGGATTCTCCAGGCAAGAATACTGGAGTGGGTTGTCATGCCCTCCACCAGGGGAATCTTCCTGACCCAGGGATTGAACCCACATCTCTTACATCTAACCTGCATTGGCAGGTGGGTCCTTTACCACTAGTGCCACCTATCATAATGAGGCATATCTCATAGGAAAAGATTGAACAGAAGCCTTGAATTCACAGCATAATCCTTCCACCTTTTCCACAGTCTAAAAGATCTGAAGACAAAATAAGGACAATACGTCCAATGTGGATATCAAATGGGATGTATGCACAGAACTTTGTGACTCAAAATCAGGGTCTAGTCTTGATTCATGAGTTTTCATATTAAAGAGCTACATCATTTTATTACAAAAATAAAGCTCTTGAGAGCATCAAAATTTCCATTTTCAATAAAAACTCTTGAGAACATCAAAATTTCCATTTTCCATTTCCAATAAATAAATTTCCATTTTCAATAAGACAGGCCTTATTTCATTTTATTGCATATCCCCCCTTTGTTATCTTAAGCATTTAGTAGTGAGAGACAGACTTAGTTTAGGGTTTCTTCTTAAAAGATGGACACGTTAAACTCTCTTTCAAAGATTAGCAGTTTATAAGCCATTGTTTTGAGATGTAGCTTTAACCATTGTTAAATTTTAATTTTGCATAGTTTGTCTCTAAAATCTCAATCCGATGTATGTCTCCTTTAACAAAGCTACTGAATGAAAAAGAGAAAGAATTTGGTCTTTAAGTCCAAAGACGATTGACCTCTTTAGTCCTAGAGACCACACTGAGTATGAATGGGACTCAGTGGTGACATCACAAATCCTTGGAAGACCTAAGATGTACGTAAGGAGAAAAGAAAAGCAATGTAGTAAAAGACAAAAATAGAGAGGATGAGCGTAAAAACTTAGACAATAAAGAAAAGTGTATGCTAAGAATGAACTAAAGATGTCCCAAGGACATGCAAATTCCATGTACAATAAGACATAGTCAAGGGACCCATTCTTCATGGAAGAAAATATTTCATTGGATCTATAGTTCAAAGTGCAAATCCTCACATTATGGCTTTTGAACACTCTAACCTAGAAAGGAAAACAGACATTTCAGTGTAAAGAATATACTTTTCAAATGAATGTAATAGGATGAAGAGTGATCTCTGATCAAAAATGACTTGGCCTGGAGCCAGGACTAACTAGCTTATGGCCCAGTGAACTGCATGTATTTTGGTAGTGGCCTCAAGAATGCTCCACTGATGGGCCAGGCCAGTGGTAACTGATTCCAGAGATACATTGGAGTGCATTGAAAAGATGCCTTAGCTTTCACATAGCTAACCTATAATTTCTTGATTAACTGTGATGTTCCACTCTAAACCTCACTTAATAGAACTAATTTAATAATATCTTGATTTCTTATGGAAAATAACCAAGAAGCTGTTGATGTCACTCAAATTATAGCATATTTCATTCTTGGTTAAGGTCTCATAAAAATGCCATGAAAAAGTCCAAAATAAACAGACTTGCTCAGATACAGAGGGCAACAAGAACTGTAGGGCTCAGACTAATGATTCTCAATGTTTGTAACAATTTAGAATCACCTGGGGAAGGAGAGGGTGGGAAGAATTGAGAGAATAGTATTGAAACATATATATTAGCATATGTAAACTAAATAGCCAGTGGGAATTTGCTGTATGAGGCAGGGAACTCTGTGACCACCTAGGGGGTGGGGGGACAGAGTGGGAAGTGGGAGGAAGGTTCAAGAAGGGGAGCACATATGTATACCTGTGAGATGGCAAACCACTGCAGTAGTCTTGCCTGGAAAATCCCATGGAGGAGTCTGGTATGTTACAGTCCATAGGGTTGCAAAGAGTCAGACATGACTGAATGACTTCACATATGGCTGATTCATGTTGATGTATGGCAGAAACCAACACAACATTGTAAAGTAATTATCCTCCAATTAAAAATAAATTAAAAAAAAAAAAAAAAGACCTGACTTCTGGGTCTCCACCTACAGACTAACTACAGCAAATATCCTGGGGCTGGACTCAGACACCAGTATCCTTTGAAAGCACCTCACAGAATTGTAATAGGCAGAGGGTTAGAGAGCCACTCACCTACTTGCTTATGAGAAAGGCAGTAAGATAAGGGAAAGAAACTCTTATCCTTTCTCAAACTGCAATTACACAAGGTGCCTGCCACATGTGTGGTTTGGGTTGAGTGACTCAGCCTCCTTATGCTTCATTTTCCTCATTCTTAATACAGATGATAAATATTTTCCCTCAGGCCCCCTCCGGGATTGTTTAAGGACCAAAAATCACAGAGTGGCTTGCAAATGGTGAATGTGAGTAAGCCAGGGCTCCCTCCCATCTTAGATGCTCTCTTTCTCCCTTTGATATTGATCTAATTGGAGCCCTCACTAACTAAATTACTTCTTCCTTCCGTATTACCAAATATGAAAAGGACACAGTGGTTATTTATTTGGGGGCTTCCCTCATCACTCAATTGGCAAAGAATCTGCCTGCAATGCAGGAGACCTGGGTTCAATCCCTGGGTTGGGAAGATCCCCTGGAGAAGGGAAAGGGTACCCACTCCAGTATTCTTGCCTGGAGAATTCCATGGGCTGTATAATGCACAGGGTTGCAAAGAGTTGGACATTCATTTTTAGGATACTACAAAACAAGTATTTGCAAATTCCTTTATTCCACAGCTGAGTTTCAATGTATCTACTAGCCACCATCTAAAAATATGTCTTGGATTATGTAGCATATATCAGTGGAAAATTTACTCTTAAAGCAAGAATCCTCACACAAAAATAGACCTCTTGTAACCACGTTTATTCTTTCATATAAAGGGCTATTTTTGAAATCAGAAAAGTGGTAATTCCTAATCTTTTATTCACACAAGTCAATTTATCAAAGGATCAGCTAGAAAATCAAACATTTTAAAGAATATCTAAAACTACCAGAAAAGTAGCATGATAAAGAAACCTCTACAAACTAGTTTAAAGTGAGCATTGTGGGCATGTGAGCATGAGCTAGGACTTTGCTGAACATAAACCATAACTCCATCAGAGAAAACTACAAATCCAGAGTCCCTGGGTCACTTGCACACTTCTTACCAGAGCTCTACCACTGACACAACCATCTTGTTCTATCTCTTTCAAGTCTGTTTCCAGAGATGATCTTCAAGCAACCAAACCATGTAGTGGCACGCATCACCATGTGGACCATAATTCACTACCAATTCCCATTCTTGAGAGCAGAAGCCATATGCCCATAGAACTATCCTAGTGAAACTTCTTGATCTTTGGATGGAGGTATCCTGTAGCATACTTCGCCCAATAAAGTCTTTCAGGTCATGGCATCCTCTATTATCCAGTGGAGGTGAGATAGAGGGGCAATGAGCAAGGGGTTGCTGCTGACTGCTAATATCTTGCACACGCTGTCTCTCTCCTCTCCTTCAAAAGAGGTGAATTTTTAAAATTTACCAGTGCTGGGAGTCCAAGAGAAAGAGGTGTAACATTTATTCTGCTCAACTATCAAATTGAATCTTACGCTAATCAGAAGAACCAAAGCCAAAAGAGTTTGAGGGTTTCATAAAGTAAATGCCTGCTAGTCATTAATTCATGTTCTTCATGCACTTACTCTTTCAAAACTGAAGTGAAGTGAAGTCACTCAGTCGTGTCCAGTTCTTTGTGACTTCATGGACTGTAGCCTACCAGGCTTCTCTGTCCATGGGATTCTCCAGGCAAGAATACTGGAGTGGGTTACCATTTCCTTCTCCAGGGGATCTTCCCGACCCAGGGATTGAACCTGGGTCTCCCACATTGGAAGCAGATGCTTTAACCTCTGAGCCACCAGGGAAGCCCCGACTTAAAGCAATTATTAATTACAATTATTGTGTACTAGATAATATGAGAGGTATTAGAGATGAGATAAATAAGACATAATTCCTGTCTCAAGGACTTTACAATCTAGAATGAGGCTTCTCAACCCCAGAACTACTGATATTTAGACAATTCTGTATTGTAGGAAACCATACTGCAAATTGTAGGATGATTAACATTCCCTGGTCTCTACTCACTAGATGCCAGTAGTATGGGGCTTCCCAGTTGGCTCGGTGGTAAAGAATCTGCCTGCAATGCAGGAGATGTGGGTCTGATCCCTGGGTCGGGAAGATCCCCTGGAAAATAAAATGGCAACCCACTCCAGTATTCTGGCCTATAAAATCCATGAAGAGAGGAGCCTGGTGGGCTACAGTCCATGGGGTCACAGAGTCAGATGCTGGCTGAGCAGGCACACACACATACCAATAACACTCCCTACCCCCAGTTCAGGGTTATGCCAGTGAAAAGTGTCTCCAGACATTGCCACCTGTCTTTTGAGGGCAAAGTCACCTCCAGCTGAGGACTATTGGTTTAGAAGGAAGAGATAGAAACTGAAAATGCAATGAGCGACATGGGTACAGTAAAAGAAAAATATATAGGATAAAATGGTGACCAAAGTGAAATGTCAGAAAATGCTTTGAGCAGAAGGATCGGGAGTATGATCACAGAGCTTCTTTCTGACTTAGCACATTTGCTATTTCCACTATAAAACTACCCAGGCTGGGATGAGAGGCATCACCTGAGGCGGTTTCTTCTTAGAATCCCAAGTGGGACCCTCTTATTTGACTTTTTGTCCTTCCCACCACCCTCTCCCTCCTGCAGATTGAAAGAAATAGTTCCCAAGTATTCTTGTTTATTTTCCCCTTAAAGGAAATAACTGTAATGCCATGTTTTCTTCTTGCCTGGAGCCAAGTAAATTTATTGCCCTTGTAGATCATTGCAAGCATGGCTAAGTGGAAGGAAGATTTGAACCTCCTTCTGCTTCTACATGGCCAGAGGTTGGCTGAGAAGTCCCTGTGCACCACATGGAGGTTTCCAAAGGCAGAAAAATTGAGAACTGGTGTGGCTGCACTGGGCCACTAATGTAGCATGCTAAAGCTCAGAGAGGAATGATGCCCCTGTAAGAACCAAGGGGATGTCAAATCCCAAAAGACCAATGTGAGTTCCCCTGCTGAGAGGAACAGAGAACAGAGAAGACATCTAGAAGACTGGACACAAACCTGAAAGAAATCAATGACACCCAATAAACTGCACAGAAAAATATTGAAACGACATAAAAGCATGTTAGAATTCCTCACCAGAATAAGAATCACTGAGGAAGATGCTGTCAGTTATGGAAAATAAATATGCTCCATATCTTCAACCATCTATGTTTTGGTGAGAAGACTTTCTATTCTACTTTACAAGAACTCTGAGGGTGGAAAAATGTTCTGCAGGAGTGCACAACAGAGTAGTTTGGACGGGTCTGGGTATTCAAGGAAGACCTGGATGAAAGTATATAATTTTGAACAGACATCAGAGACTGAATAAGAACTATCCTGTTGAAGAGTTGACAAAGGAGTGTCCCAGTAAAAGGAATAGATGTGAGAAGCCCCAGATGTGAGACAGAATAGGTGGGTCTGAGAAGAAGAATACATACATGGTGTTTCTAAGGTGAAGGGAGACATTCTAATCAATATTTATTATAATCCCAGGAACCAAGCTAAATTCTTTGTAAATAGTATCTCAGATAATTTTCAAAACAGATCAACAAGGTGGGAGGTTATAGTCACCCTATCATTTAGCTGCTGTTACCAACTTCATCATACTCAGATTTGTGTTTTAGAAAGCATATAGGTAATGTATAAATGATTAAATGGATTAAGCAAATGGATCAAGAGGAATCCAGTAACAAGCTTGTTGCAGGACACGCACTAACACAAATTGAAGTTCCAGACAATCTCATTAGTGCTTGGAATGGAAAAGGAGGGATGGATTCAAGAGTCATGTCAACTGCAAAGAAAATTAAATGAAAGAGACTGATGCAAGTAACTGGTTTTTAAAGTTGAAAAGACAGAGGAATTGAAAGGAGCCAGAATTTTGACCATGAATAACAAACAGCAAAGTACTACCATCAAGAAATGGATCAACCGTAAAAAAAGGAGTTAAGATTTGCACTCCTGAGGCTGAGGCACCAGCACGTGGCTTAAAATGGGGGACTAGAGCTTTGCAATAAAAGGTGTCCAAAGACATCAGTTTAGAAGAGTCTCACCTTGAGGTCAAAGCTGAAGTACAAAGAGTGAATAAGATGGGAGGGAGAGAAGAAACAAAACTCTCACTTAGAGTTATGACTTAAAATAAGACTCATAGCACATATCTGTAAGATGACTCTATTTTGCTGTCTGTCAAATATTAACAATTCCAAAAGAAAAATCAATACTGCTTTTGCTGATGATTGCACCTATGGAGGGCTTCCTGGGTGGCTCAATGGTTTAAAATTTAAAAAAAAAAAAAAAACCTGTCTGCCCATGAAGGAGATGCAGATTTGATCTCTGGGTTAGGAAGATCCCCTCAAGAAGAAAATGGCAACCTGCTCCAGTATTCTTGCTGGGATAATCCCATGGACAAAGGAGTCTGGCAGGCTATAGTCCATGGGGTCACAAAGAGCTGGACACAAATTAGTGACTGAGTATGCATGGATGCAAGCACCTAAGGGACCAGGAAGAGTAGTCATGATCTTAGGACTGCTTCTTTTCTATGGTTTCTCCTGATAAAACCATTTCTATACCTTATTCTCTCTCCTTACTCCCATATGTTCATGTGATCCTACAATCATGCCCATGAATCTGACTCTCTTCCCACACAATGTGTCGAATCAGATGGGAGCCTGGTGAGGGAGACACATAGGTTTTAGTGTTATTGAGGCAAATAAAACAGTGACCACTCACTAAAGGACCCTGATCCTTACAGCTCCATATCATTCAATGAATTCAACTTGATTTCTTGAAATGTCCCATCCCTGCTCTGTCCCAAAAAGAAAAGTCTAAATATGTAAAAACTGAGAGGAACACAGGAGATCTTTAAAAGAACTTTGCCTTTTCCTCCTTAACTGTCCTTGGTTCATTCAATTCTGTCCATTTACCTTCTCCCCAAACTGCAACTGTTGAAACCCAATCTTTCAACATCTATCCTGAGGAATCCCTTAGGGAAGTTGTCCTTGCTCTGGCCCTCAGGGAACAGGTTATGAATCACTCTGTACCCTGAGCGCTTATTTCTGTTGTTGTTGTTAAGTTGCTCAGTCATGTCAGACTCTTTGCAACCCCATGGACTGCAGCATTCCAGGCTTCCCTGTCCTTCACTATCTCCCATAGTTTGCTCAGACACGTGTCCATTGATTCAGTGATGCCATCCAACCGTCTTATCCTCTGTCATCCCCTTCTCCTCCTACCCTCAAATCTTTCCCAGCATCAGAGTCTTTTTCAAAGGGTCAGCTCTTCACATCAGGTAGTAAAAGTATTGGAACTTTTCAGCTTTACCATAAGTCCTTCCAGTGAATATTCAGGGTTGACTTCCTTTAGGATTGACTGATTTGATCGCCTGTCTGTCGAAGAGACTCTCTCTTGAAGCATTCATTGTGTTTTTGTATTTTGTGGCATATGAGTGTGACTGTGATTGGAGTTAATGAAACAAACACATTGTCATATAAGCAATACCAATTAGAAGGGTTTCATGGAAACACAAGCCATGAATCCTTTACCCCAACCTCACCACCTCCCTATAGAAAATAACACTTTCCCTAACCTAACCTAACCCTACCCTAAGCTCTTCCCTCCACATTTGCAAAAAAGCAACAATGTGATTAGCCTTCCATTATATTTCCTTATTGGTGATGCAGTTCTTCTTTCCACACAATGGGAGACACTGTCATAATTGAAACTTTGTATAATGGATTGGCAGAGCCTATAATCTAAACATCTGGATTCCGCTATACACGGTTCATTAGCTGTTGCTGCAGAAGCCAATATAATCTATATACTGATGCAATTAAATGTGACTGGAAAAATACGTGCTTCCCATAATTTTAGTTATACATATGTATATATTTGGCATACAATTCAATGCAGTCACAGGAATTTTTAAAAGAAACGCTTTCTACAACCATGTCTGTTAACCATCACTGTGCTACTTCCTGGAAGCAGAAGGAAAATGAGTCGTGCTGGGCTGCCAGCCACTTCAGCACATTGCCATAGTGAGAGAAAATCTAATGATAAATACATCCAGTTGAGTATCAGGATTCCTAGTCTGCTCTTCATGGTGGTACAAATAGGCTTCGATGCGAAATGGTCCAGAATTGAGTACAAAAGAGAGTTTTTAATCCAGCATTGCTTAATTTGCATGAATGTGAAAAGAGGTGATTGTTAATAATACTCTCACCCACGTTGCTGTTGTACTAAAGTGACCCGAAAAGTGTGTGGCCTCACACTGAGTCAGAAGGCGAATGCAACTCATTAACTCCACAGTCCTCAGATAGCCAGCCCAGAGTGAAATCCAATAGCAGGGGAATAGAGAGAGGCAGGCTATTACTCTTTCACTTTCGCTCTTGCAGTCCCAATTTTGCCCTTTTTGAGGCCAAAGGCAAAGGAGTCCACACCCTAACTGGGGTGGTCTTTTAGTCTTTCCCTTTCAAGTTTCTGTAGGCATCAGAGGCTCAGAAAAGAGAGGGCACCCTCCTGCATTTCTTCTTTTATAATTGTTGCAAGTGGTGCACTTTCCTTTCTCTGTATTTGGTCATCTACCCTGGGAACATATTGAGTTACATATAAAACGGAAAATACGTAACTCAATATTTTCCCTTTTACTTGATGTATCTCACCCTCATTCCAAACTAAGTAAATACTAAACCAAAGGTGGTATGCTGTTATTAATTTAAATCATTCAAACTGTCCTACAGGGAATGTGCAGGTTGTCTTCAGTCAGATTTCCTGAATGCAGACATTGAGATTTGCATACAGGAGATATGTTGGCAAATCCTCACAAGTAAAACGCATATACGGGAGTGATGGAAGCATGGTTTTGCAGGGGGAAAAGTTGAACTCTGGTGCAGTTACACCAAGGCTTCAGCATGGAAAGCTCTAAGACCAGGATGATCCTTGGAAATTATCCCAGGCTAAGTTAAGGGGATCAGGCCTTTGAACTCCTGAAAGACCAGAGAGTGGATGCAGAGTGCTCCCAGCAAGGGAGCATAACCTTGAGGGAAGGAATATCCTTCCCCCAAGGGCAATTCTCAGAGAGGGACACAGCTCAGGGCCTTCAGCAGCCAATATATTCAGGGTTGGGGAATGAGCACCTTGGCTCTGAAGAGGGTGATCTGGATGACATGTAACAATGTCCACTACATCCTCCCTAATTTAAGGTGCTTGGATCTACTTGTTTCTGGTAATAACTCCTCCGCAGCTAGGAGCATCTTCTTCAGAATTCTAACTGGTCTCATTCTCCAGTGAAACTTACAAGAGGGAGGTTAGTAGGCTGAACTGCAGCCTTTTCCAGCACAGCTGGTCACAAAGCTCTATGTGATACTCAGCACTGCCCATCTTTATTACCCATTTAGATTCTCCACACTGTCAGCTTGAACCTCTGTTGGTCTAGATAGCTTACCTGATGGGATGACCTAAGGAATTTGAGTCTCTGGTTACCCTGTAATTCCTGAGTCATGGATCCTGTTCTGGTCCACTACCATGCCACCAGAATGGGCATGGGAGTACCGAGAAACACGCTGGTGGATCGGTGGTGTCAAACTGCCCTGGTATGAATCAGCAGGATTTCTTCCACTTGATAATTTTGGCTCACCTACCCTGACATGGGCTTCCCAACCGGCTCAGTGGTAAAGAATCTGCCTGTCAATGCAGGGAACATGAGGTACAAGAGATATGGGTTCAATTCCTGAGTCAGGAAGATCTCCTGAACAGAGGAACCTGGTGGGCTGCAGTCCATGGGGTTGTGAAAGAGTCAGATATGACTTAGCAATTAAACAGCAACAACAGCCCTGACATATCTTCTTTCTTTGCCTGCTCATCTGTTGATATGAAGAAAGCAAAATGACCAGGCAGCCGTAAGAGCTTAAAGTTCAATGAAGTGAAATTGCTCAGTCATGTGCGACTCTTTGTGATCCAATGGACTGTAGCCTACCAGGTTCCTCCGTCCATGTAATTTTCCAGGCAAGAATACTGGAGTGGGTTGCCATTTCCCTCTCCAGGGGATCTTCCCAACCCAGGGATCAAACCCAGGTCTTCCACATTGCAGGCAGACACTTTACCCTCTGAGCCACCAGGGAAGCCTGGATTCTTATTATGTCTCCTAATAAAAATGATTCTCCTTCTAGCATCAAGGACTTTCAAACCCAGAGAGCCTAAAATTAAAGGGAAAGGAAACTGAAATTCCCCCCAGAGAGGTCATGAGCGTGGTGGCAAGCTGCATCACTCCATTCCTATTTCTAGACCCTTTTATTTCATCTGCTGGGAAAACAACATTGTGGCCACTGATTTAGGTTATTTAATATACTCTGTAGCATGGCACTGCATCCTGCCAGGTGCCAACACCAAGTTGACATAGTTGTACAAAAAGTTATCCCATTTCTCTTTCAGGCTGATAACTTCTAGAATATAACCACTCCAATTATACATTGGGGAAACCAAGGAAATGACTGCCATGTGAATCTGAGGAAGCAGCCCACTCACAATGAACTTGACCTCCTTTTAAATACCCTTTTCAGTAATGAAATATGATTATGCTTCAGTCCCTGGGTGTCAGTGAAAGCTCAGATCCTATGTCCAATCATCCTTGAATTGTCTACATAATCTTCTATGTGACCTCTATATTACCCAAATAGTATTCTTATGCCCCTTCAGTGAATGCTTTGTGAAATCATTACTGTATAAGCATGTTGTGTTGCACTGTGTTTCTTTCTGATGGCCATAACAACTTTAATAACTTCTCCAAAAGAAATCTAATCCAGGAAAATACTACTTGAAATGCAAGTGGCAATAATAAAGTCATGTATATAATTTACTCTAAGATCAAAAGAGTGTGTTAGTCACTCAGCCGTTTCTGACTCTTTGCAATCCCATGGACAGTAGCCTCTAGGCTCTTCTGTCCATGGAATTCTTCAGGCAAGAATACTGAAGTGGGTTGCCATTTCTTTCTCCAGGGTATCTTTCTCACCCAGGGATTGAAACTCAGGTCTCCCGCATTTCAGACAGATTCTTTACCATCTGAGCCATCAGGAAAGCCAAAAGATCAAAAGAACTCAATTGTATATCTATATATCTGTGTTTAGCTCTGTCTATGTATCTATTGATACATCTATTTACTTATAAATATTCATGTATATGTGTATGTATACATATAATATTTCGGAACGAAAGACAACAGTTAATAAACAACTGGAGTTTTTGTAAATAAATTTTTGAGATAAGAAAGCATTCTTCTTACCTTGTGCAAAAGTAGCATCTGCGTGACTACTTGCATTTCATGATATCCAAGACTCTCCCCTCCCAGGCAACAGGCGTGGGTCTCGCGCAAGTGTAATACCCCATATACCCTTCACACAAAGTTTTGGAAGCTCTCCTTGGAGGTAATATTCCCTGGGCCAGATTTCTTCATGCCCTGCCCTTCAACCAGATTATATTTTCAAGGATGTTTGTGTACTGAGCAGCCTTGAAAAATAGAGATAGTATCTTCCTGTGGAGCCAAAGGAAGGTTTGATTACAGCCTTAGAAAAATGGATACAATGTCTCCCTCCAGAGTAAAGGGCATGTTTGCTGACTGGCCAGATTAGTAAAGATAATGTCTGCCCAGAGCAAAGGGGGGGGCCTGTTGCTTTTCATTATTGAAGACTTGAGTTTTCTGAATTCAGAGTTCATTTGTTGTAATGGAATCCACTATATGTATAGGTTTTACCTGTCCCTGTTTGCATCACCCAGTGAGAACTGGGTCTGAAGAACCAGCACAAAAATGCTGATACTCGGGACTACTGCGGTGATTGGGAGTATTAAACTGCCCTTTATCTCTGACCCAGAGATCTTATATCTTGTACCAGCATCCAAAAATCTGAGGAAAGCTAATTTGTAGCTTTGCAAGAAGGATAAGGGTCTCACCACCTTCTCATTTCTAAATGCTTTTTTATGTGATTTTGCAAACTGTTTGCAAAACAGTTTAGATGGGTGTTTCTAATCTCTGTGCTTTCAGAGGAAACCTTATGGACTTTTGCATCCAGAGCCCAATTTGGAGACTTTTATACAGCTTTCAAACTGTGATGCTGAGAAGACTCTTCAGAGTCCCTTGGACTGCAAGGAGACCAAACCAGTCAATCCTAAAGGAAATCAACCCTGAATATTCATTGGCAAGACTGATGCTGAAGTTGAAGCTCCAGTACTTTGGCCACCCAATGCAAAGAGCCAACTCATTGGAAAAGATCTTTATGCTGGGCAAGATTGAGGGCAGGAGGAGAAGGGGATGACAGAAGGTGAGATGGTTGGATGGCATCAATGACTCAATGGACATGAATTTGAGGAAACTCTGGGAGATAGTGAAAGACAGACAACTGGCATGCTTCAGTCCATGGTCACAGAGTCAGACATGACTGAGTGACTGAACCGTATGCCTCTCATCTTCCAGTGTTTAAACTCAAAAAGGAAATCAGCATTGCTTATTCCTACAGGAATAGAAAGGCCATGTTCTCCCATTTATATCACAATCAATTACCAAACTACTCTGACATTGGGACCAATGTCTTAACTCATTGTCTCAGCCTTTGTTCCTCCAGAGCAGAGTCTGAGACAGAGGCCTGCATGCCAGAAATTCTGATGCCAAGGAGCAGAAATGAAGTCCAGGAGAACTGAACCAGGGAATGAGAGAAAGCCAGTACAAAACTGCATCATCCAGACACACAACTGCTGCAACTTCCAGGGCTCAAACCAACAGGGCTTCTGATGAGCTTATGAAATGCAGCTTAGAAACAGATGAAAACATTGATCTCAGGACTTTCGTTCCACCCACTCCTCCCCCCCCTCCCCCCCCCCCCCCCCCGCATTGGTTCAAGGTGATGCATGGGTGTTCATTTCCTGAACTTCCAGGTGGTATGTTGTGTGAAGGCCAACTGGGCTCCCACAGGAACACCTAAGAATCTGCATATGCAAGAGTGAAGCTCTTAGGTCTGTCTCATCTGCATAAAGAGTGAAAACTGAGTGCTCTGAGGTGGTGCCTGAAATAAGAGGTGAGGCTGCAAGGACTAAGATTGGTGTCCATGAGCTGTCTAAAACATGCCTCTTCTGTACACATTTTCTGTTGGGAAAGGTGGTAGCCTCTCTATTTATGATCAGACACCAGCTTCTTTGAGTCCTAACCATCCTTCTCATCCACTAGAGAAATGCTATCTCTCTGCTCTTTTCACTGGCCATCTCTTAAATCAAAAGTCTATAAAAATTCTTTTCTGAAAAAGAACTGCAAAGAAATAAACTGTGTTGGTTAAGTCACTTAAAAATGAATAGAATGACTTTTTAAAAGTCTGTAAAACATAAGAGTGAAGACAGTGAATTCTGGAGTTAGACCTGTCCTGCACTGAGTAACTCTATGTACCATGAGTAAATGGCCATCTCTCAATGCTTCTGTTTTCTCAGCTGCAATAGGCAAAGAACAATCATCTCTACATAAAAGATTATTTATAAGGATTAAATATATTAATATTTGAAAAGCATTCTGAAAGGTGTTCAGCATGTGGTCAGAGTCCATGAATGTTAAATTTATCATCTACTAAATAAAAACTTGGTCATTTTTATATTTTTAGCTTGAGTTTAAGGTTATCTACAGAATGACAGTTTCAAGAAAACATATGGCTTGATTTGCTTATATTGGGATCCAAAATGATGAATGGGCTGGGGGAATACCCAGGCTTCCCAGTGGTTAGGACTCGGCACGTTCACTGTGAAGGGAGAGGGTTCAATTTCTGGTCAGGGAACTAAGATCCTGCAAGCCACACTGCATAGCCAAAAAATGAAACAGTGAAATAAAATGATGAATGGAATGTATTGAGTTTGGACAACATATGATCCAAATTTGTCTACAAATATGTAAGAAAGGAACAGGAAGATAGTACCCAACTATGAACTTACTGAGAGCAATCGTCTGTCTTAAACATCTATACAATTCCCTAAACCCAGTGATGTTCCATTTTCTCCACAATTGCCCTTGCAGTCTCATCCCTTACTACATAGATGCCCAGGTTTCAAGGTGTTCCGTTCATGTGCTGAGTTTGGGGTTCCATGATCACATTATCCTCATTCCCTCTCCATGACGCTCACAAGCTACCTCCTTCGTCTACAACACTATTTCTTCAACTCTATGACCAAAAATGCTCAGCCTTCAGGGCTCAGGTTCTCCTGCCACTGGGAAGCCTTCCCAGACCCCCCAGCTCTGAGCAAGCTTTCCCTCCTCAGTGCCCTCATGGCTCCCCAGATTTCCCTGTTACGGCACATACTATCTAGTATCGTGATGACTTGTTCTCATCTGGTTCCCTCATTGAACCAAATCCCAAAGTTAATGTTTCATTTCCCTCATTGAATACAGTGCTTGGCACATACAGACCCTCAAGAAATATTTGTAGAATCAAAAAATGAGAGAATGAATAAATGCATAAATCAGTGCATAGAACAAGCAAAGGCGTAGAAGACACCAGCTAGTTGAATTACACACACACACACACAAAAAATGGCAGATCTGAGTCTTCACTTGGTTTTCTCATTTCAGTTCCCTAGTTCTCAGTGTTGAGGTGGACTGAGCTCACACAAGGTGGAGTCCTCCTCCTGGACTATGATGACAAGGTGTACAATTCCACCTCCTCCTTTAGACTGATGCCTAACCATGAAGGTCTCCTACTGGGTTTCTAGATTTGGCTGAGGCTGAGGAGCACAGACCAGCTTCATTCTCTTTCCCAGTAAGCAGGATAACACTGCTCCCTTTTGTCCTTTTTTAATATGACCCCAACTACAGACATCATACTCACATCTTCATCCTCTGTGAGGTGTCACTATTGTTCAGTCACTCAGTCATGTCTGACTCTTTGTGACCTCATAGACTGCAGCATGCCAGGCTTCCCTGTCCTTCACTGTCTCCAAGAGTTTGCTCAAACTCATGTCCACTGAGTCAGTGATGCTATCTAAACATCTCATCCTCTGCTGCCCCCTTCTCCTTTTGCCTTCAATCTTCCCCAGCATCAGGGTCTTTTCCAATGAGCTGGCTCTTCACATCACATGGCCAAAGTATTGGAGCTTCAGCTTCAACATCAGCCCTTCCAATGAATTTGCAGGGTTGATTTTCTTTAGGGTTGACTGGCTTGATGTTGCTGTCCAAGGGATGCTCAAGCTTCTTCTCCAGCACCACAATTCAAAAGCATCAATTCTTTGGTGTGCAGCCTCATTTATGGTCCAATTCTCACATCCATACATGATTACTGGAGGTGCATGGAAGGTAAAACAGAGAGACTCCTGTCCAGGAATACCAACTCCACTGGTACAGTGATTGGAATTCAGTGTCACCAAAGACGAAAGTCACCCACTCCTCATTACCATAAAGTATGTCCCTTCATTATTTCAGCAGCTTCTTTTTTACTGGAATAGGATAATTCTAAATGATTCCTCATTATCAATCATGAACATAGATAAGAAATAATATTTTTAAAATGAACCTAAGATTCTTAGGTCCTCTCTCTTCTTTCTTGGTACTCTGCTCCCCAGTCCTCATAGCCTTCCGCTAAAAGTTTCTCCCCTGAGAAGAATCTCCACCAGCTCTTGTGCTTCTACAACTGGCTCACAAACCTACCAAGAAGAAGGATTATAAGGCTCAAGGCTGTGATTCTCAAGAGTGATCTTAAGACCACCTAGACCATAGTCACCAGAGTCTGTATCCACAAATCAGTGCAATAAACCAGACTATCTGGGCAGGCGGGGGAGGGGGGAGTTTATGGGGGGAGGGAGGGAATGAGCTCTTGTATATCATCTTAAACCACTCCAGTGATTACTATACACTCCCAACATTGAGCTCCACAGGCTTGACTACTTACAGCATTTTTAAACCTTATAAAGAAAATAACTTTCAGACTTCAAACTAATGAATGTCTCTATATATCTGAACTGAAGATACCTTGCTGAACTACAGGAATTATCTTGGCTCACATAATCATCTATGTAACAGATTTTCACTTCAAGGTCAAGTGAATTAATGGCACTTCACGGAATTGAGATCACATCAATTTAAGGGGTTATTGACTCTGGCATCTGACATCAGTTTAAACTTGAAGTTAGAATTTATGAGCTGCTTAGAGATATGTTTTTAACTTTTAGAAACTGAATGTTCTTGTGGTAACAAACACAGCTGGAAGTCTATAGAACCTTCAGAGATTTGCCAGCCTGTGCAGTAGATATGCATGAATACATGAAATACTGGAGAACTTGAGACAAATATAATAATATTGAAGAAGTCCATCAAAGTTGAAGAATCTGGCTGATGATTGCATTTGGGTAACATCCAGAGTTAATAAATTGGTGAGCAATGCTATAGGCACAGTGGTACCGGATAAATATACTAGTGAGTGAAGTCACTCAGTCATGTCGACTCTTTGTGACCTTGTGGACTGTAGCCTGCAAGGCTCCTCCGTCCATGGGATTTTTCCAGGCAAGAATACTGGAGTTGGTTGCCGTTTCCTTCTCCAAGGGAATCTTCCCAACCCAGGGATCAAACTTGGGTCTCCTGCATTGCAGGCAGACCCCTTACGATTTGAACCACCAGGGAATTATACTAGTAAACAGATAATATTTATTTAATGAGCAAAAACAGAAAAAATTCAACTAATCTCTGAATATTTTTCTTCACAAACAAGCCATTATTTTCCCATAAAGGCAATCTCATTACTAGCAAAAATCATATTTCTCAATTGATCTGTGTAATTTTATTTCTCAGTCTGAGTAATTTTTATCTACAGTGAAATTCCTCTAAGTAAACATTATACACAAGAATTGACCTGCACATTAATTTTCTAACATCACCAAACAAGCTGGTGATAATCTCAATTGCAATCCTTTGACTGCATGTTGGTTTTCACTTAGGGGGGAAAGTTGTAAATTCTTGCTTTATGCTGAGAAAAGGCAATCAGTTCCTTCTTTTCCTGTAAAAAGAATGCACATGAATAGTAGTGCACTCTATGTACTTAATCAGTTGTGCACTAAGACTCTAGAAGGGAAAGAGAATCTCATCAAGGGGACACATGATGCCCATTCATCCCTGGTGTACCAAAGAGCTCACTCCTGAGTGAGCTGATCTGACCATCTGCTAAGGCTGAATCAGTAGATGCACTGCTGCCATCGCTCACTTCAGATATGCCGGAAACCTGTACAGGATGAGAGACTAAATTATTCTGTGTTGGCACACCATTATTTCACCAAAGAAGTGCTAGCACTCTTTATGGCCCTCAACCAATTCCCCAACCTGGGGATCTGGCAAAGGGACTGAGAATCTCCAGGGAATCTGACTTTGAAGGCTAGTGGAATTTGATTACAGAACTTCCACAGGACTGGGGAAACAGACTCTTGGAGGGCACAAAGAAAACCTTGCGTGCACCAGGACACAGGGAAAAGGAGCACTGACTCCCACAAGAGATGGAGCCAGATTTGACTGTGAGTGTCCAGAAGTCTCTGGTGGAAGTGTCAGTCAACAGTGGCCTGCCACAGGATCAGAGGCACTGACTACAGCAGTCCTGGGAGCCTCAGCCTGTTGCCATAAGTCCTTTTGAAGGAGATCACCGTTACTACTAAGACAGTTTGGCCTCAGGCCAAACTACAGAGAGGGAACACAGCCCCACCCATCACAGAAAATTGGATTAAAGATATACTGAGCACCAGACCAAGACCCAGCTTTCCCCATAGCCAATCCCTTCCATCAAGAAGCTTCCACAAGCCTCTTATACTCATCCATCAGAGGGAAGACAGAATGGAAACTACAATCACAAAAATTAACCAAACTGATCACATGGATCGCAGCCTTGTCTAACTCAATGAAACTATGAGCAATGTCCTGTAGGACCACCCAGTTTGGACAGTTTATGATGGAAAGATCTGACAAAACGTGGTCTGCTGGACACGGAAATGGCAAACCACTTCAGCATTCTTGCCTTGAGAATCCCATGAACAGTATGTAAAGGCAAAAAGATATGACACTGAAAGATGAACTCCCTAGGTGGGTAGGTGCCCAATATTCTACTGGAGAAGAGTGGAGAAATAACTCCAGAAAGAATTAAGAGGCTGAGTCAAAGTGGAAACAACACACCCAGGTATGAATGTGTATAGTGGTGAAAGTCCGATGCTGTAAAGAACAATATTTCATAGGAACCTGAAATGTTAGGTCCATGAATCAAGGTAAACTGTAAGTGGTCAAACAGGAGATAGCAAGAGTGAATATACACATCTTAGGAATCAGTGAACTAAAATGGACTGGAATGGGTGAATTTAATTCAGATGATCATTATGTCTACTCCTGTGGGCAAGAATCCCTTAGGAGAAATGGAGTAGCCCTCATAGTCAGCAAGAGTCCAAAATGCAGTACTTGGGTGCAATCTAAAAAATGACAGAATGAACTCTATTTGTTTCCAAGGCAAATCATTCAATATCACAGTAATCACAAGTCTATGTCCCAAACACTAACACTGAAGAAGCTGCAGTTGAATGGTTCTTTGAGGACATACAAGGCCTTCTAGAACTAACATCAAAAAAAAGATGTCCCTTTCATCAGAGGGAACTGGAATGCAAAAGTAGGAAGTCAGGAGATACCTGATGTAACAGGTAAATTTGGTCTTGGAGTACAAAATGAAGCAGGGCAAAGGCTAATAGAATGCACTGGTCATAGCAAACACCCACTTCCAACAACATAAGAGAAGACTCTACACATGGACATCACCAGATGGTCAATATTGAAATCATATTGATTATATTCTTTGCAGTCAAAGATGGAGAAGCTCTATACAATCAGCAAAAACAAGACCAGGAGCTGACTGTGGCTCAAATTATGAATTACTTATTGTCAAATTCATACTTAAATTGAAGAAAATAGGAAAAACCACTTGGCCATTCAGGTATGACCTAAATCAAATCCTTTACATTTAGAAAGTGGATGTGACAAATAGATTCAAGGAGTTAGATCTGACAGACTACCTGAAGAACTATGGATGGAGATTGATAACACTGTACAGAAGGCAGTGATCAAAACCATCCCCAAGAAAAATACATGCAAAAATGCAAAATATTTGTCTCAGGAGGACTTACAAATGGTTGAGGAAGGCAAGGGAGAAAAGGAAAGATATGCCCATCTGAATGCAGAGTTCCAAAGAATAGAAAGGAGAGATAAGAAAGCCCTCCTAAGTGTTCAATGCAAAGAAATAGAGGACAACAACAGAATGGGAAAGACTAGAGATCTCTTTAAGAAAATAAGTGATACTAAGGGAATATTTCATGCAAAGATGAGCACAATAAAGGACAGAAATGGTATGGACCTAAAAGAAGTAGAAGATATTAAGAAGAGGTGGCAGGAATACCCAGATGAACTAAACAAAAAAGTTCTTCATGACCCAGATAACCATGATGGTGTGATCATTCACCTAGAGCCAGACGTCCTGGAATGCAAAGTCAAGTGGGCCTTAGGAAGCATCACCAGGAACGAAGCTAGTGGAGATGATGGAATTCCAGCTGAGATATTTCAAATCCAAAAGATGATGCTGCCAAAGGGCTTCACTCAATATGCTAGCAAATTTGGAACTCAGCAGTGGCTACAGGACTGAAAAATGTCAGTTTTCATAACCCAAAGAAAGACAATGTCAAAGAATGTTCAAGCTATCACACAATTTCACCCATTTCACAAGCTAGCAGAGTAATGCTCAAAATTCTCCAAGCCAAGCTTCAACAGTATATGAACTGAGAACTTCCAGATGTTCAAGCTGAACTGAGAAAAGATAGGAAAAAAGATCAAATTGCCAACTTTGTTGGAATATAGAAAAAGCTAGAGAATTTCAAAACAATGTCTACTTCCACTTTATTAACTATGTTAAAGCCTTTGACTTGGATCACAACAAAAATGGAAAATTCTTAAAGGGATGGGAATATTAGTCCACCTTACCTGCCTCTTAAGAAATCTGTATGTAGGTCAAGAAGCAACAGCTAGAACCAAACAGAAAAACAGACTGGTTCCAAATTGGGAAAAGAATATGTAAGGCTGTATGTTGTCACCCTGTTTATTTAACTTGTATGCAGAGTACATCATACAAAATGCCAGGCTGGATGAAGCACAAGCTGGAATCAAGGTTGCTGGGAGAAATATCAATAACCTCAGATCTGGAAATAACACCACACTTATGGAAGAAAGTGAAGAAGAACTAAAGAGCCTCTTGATCAAAGTGAAAAAAGAGAGTGAAGAAGTTGGCTTAAAACTCAACATTCAGAAAACTAAGATCATGGCATCTGGTCCCATCACCTCATGGTAAATAGATGGGGAAACTGGAAACAGTGACAGACTTTATTTTTGAGGGCTCCAAAATCACTGAAGATTGTGATTGCAGCCATGAAATTAAAGGACACTTGCTCCTTGGAAGAAAAGTTATGTTCAACCTAGACAGCATATTAAAAAGCAGAGATATTACTTTGCCAACAAAGGTCCATCTAGTCAAAGCTATGATTTTTCCAGTAGTTATGTATTGTATAGATGTGAGAGTTGGACTGTAAAGAAAGTAAGCGCTGAAGAATTGATGCTTTTGAACTGTGGTGTTGGAGGAGACTCTTGAGAGTCCCTTCGACTGCAAGGAGATCCAACCAGTCCATCCTAAAGGAAATCAGTCCTGAATATTCATTGGAAGGACTAATGCTGACGCTGAAACTGCAGTACTTTGGCCACCTGATGGGAAGAACTGACTCATTTGAAAAGAATCTGATGCTGGGAAACATTTTAGGCAGGAGGAGAAGGGGACGACAGAGGATGAGATGGTTGGATGGCATCACCAACTCAATGGACATGAGTTTGAGTAAGCTCTGGGAGCCAGGTGTGCTGCAGTCCATGGGGTCACAACGAGTCAGAAATGACTGAGCAACTGAAGTGAACTGAATATAAAGTACATTCTGTCAGTCAGTTCAGTCCTTTGAATGAAATGCTGGTGTTTGAGATTTTAGCTTCAGTTCAGTTCAGTTCAGTTGCTCAGTAGTGTCCGACTCTGCCCCTCGAGAAATCTGTATGCCGGCCAGGAAGCAACAGTTAGAACTGGACATGGAACAACAGACTGATTCCAAATAGGAAAAGGAGTACGTCAAGGCTGTATATTGTCACCCTGCTTATTAAACTTATGTGCAGAGTACATCATGAGAAACGCTGGACTGGAAGAAACACAGCTGGAATCAAGATTGCCGGGAGAAATATCAATAACCTCAGATATGCAGATGACACCACCCTTATGGCAGAAAGTGAAGAGGAACTAACATTCAGAAAACGAAGATCATGGCATCTGGTCCCATCATTCCATGGATTCATTCTTTTTGATTCAATTGTGATGTATTCTTTCTTTCCTCATGCCTAGTACCATATTAAATATCAATAATTCAAAAAACAATGATACAATACTGACTTTGCAACAACAGAAATTTAACTTCAACAGGAGGAAATAAACCCATTAACAAATAATCACAACCCAGTGCGTTTTCATTGTCACAATATAGGATTGATTTTTTACATAAAACCTTGGCTTTCTCAAAATGATACCATCAAAATTCAGGCCTGAAAAATGAGAGAAAGTGAGGGATTAACCTTTGCCTCAGGGAAGCTTCAAGCACAAAGTCAGGACTGACTGGGTAAACACAGTTTATTCAGGTGTTGGCTGGAAGATCCACAGCTGCAGCACAGAACAGATGAAGAACAGTCTCAGGAGACAAGGCTGAAAAGGCATTTTATAGTCCTCTTGTGAATGACGAAGAGGCCCTGAAAAAGTCACCCGTGACCCTTCACAAAATGCAACTATTTTTCAACAGACTAATTTTTAAACCAATTACTTATACATTTCTCAATAAAAGTGGGCAATATGAAACTTTCCACCAAAATCAGAAATATTTGTTGAAAAAATTACAATCTTATGACCACATACCCATGTGAAGCTTAACATTCCACTTGACAGAATCATGAACATTGCTTTTTGAAGTGACACACAGCTCTGCTAGTTCATAATTATAAGGAAACAGCAGCAAGCAGAAAAAAAAAAACCTAGGTCAGCAGTGTAGGACATAATCATCCCATCCTCTTCAGTCTGTGTTAGAGTTCTGGAGAATAATGCTTCCAGGATGTGAAACTAGAAGCAAAAATACATTCAAATCTTTGGAGCTAAAAATGGACCATCTCAGTAGATGTGGATGGTCTTCTATGTTCTGTCCCCATTGGTATAATAGCACACTTCAGTCAAGTATTCACGGACATTCTTGAAAAGACATGAATCTTCTAATAAAAGCGGGCAAACACGATGTGCTTTCCCTCTGCCCAATCTCCCTTCACCCATCCGAGTTTAAGGCAAAAGAGGATTCTATGAAAGTCTCTACCTGTTGACTGAAGAGCAATATTTATTTATTTTAATTTTACTTTTCTCCTTTTTTTTTACTTTTCTCCTCCTATTTATTAAATTTTATTTTTCTCCTTTTTTTTTTTTACTTTTCTCCTATTTATTTAATTTTACTTTTCTCCTTTTAAAGTACAATTGCTTTACAATGCTATGTTAGTTTCTGCTGTGCAACAGTGTAAATCATCTGCATATATATATATATATATATATCCCCTCCCTCTTGAACCTCCCTCTCACTACCTCCATTCCACCTCTTTAGGTCATCACAGAGGAGCTGAGCTCCCTCTGCTATACAACAGCTTCCCACTAGCTATCTGTTTTGCCCATGGTAGTGTATATATGTCAATGCCACTCTCTCAATTCCTCCTACCCTCCCCTTCCCCCTTGTGTCTACATGTGAACCTTCATTGAAGTAAAGAAGAGATGCTTTCAAGGAAAGCGAGAGTTTGAATCTCCATCTTCCACAATATGTTACCATTTTGACCTCTTTGCTTTCTGACTGTGTGTTCCCAAAACGCCTACCATTTTTAATTATCTTGATCACCAGAGCCACATGCTATGCAAGTCTTATGCAACAGGATGTTCAAACTTTTAGACTATTGTATTCATATATGAAAAAAATAACCACAGCACAAAAAATGAAACTGCATGTTCTTGGATCACTTTGAGAGAATTTGAATTAACTCTGTATAATTTTTTCTCCTCTCTAAATGAATAATAAGATCCTGTATGATAGGTGCTAAAGTTCAGCAACAGAAGTATATTATTTTGGTGATGCAATAACCTGCAGAGAACTTTTAAATGTTTTTCTTGAAATTTCAGTTTTATTTTAGCCATCTAGTTGGCCTCATACTGGAAAGCCTAAAACATATGAAATTATCAAGGACACTTATCTTTCTAATCCCATTTTAAGAGTACTCATTTCTAGGACTGAAATTATTTTTTCCAATAGTATCACTATATTGAAAGTTTTAGTTTATGATTCAGTGGACAAATAACTCCAGAAAGAATGAATGGATGGAGCCAAAGCAAAAATAATACCCAGTTGTGGATGTGACTGGTGATAGAAGCAAGGTCCGATGCTATAAAGAGCAATATTGCATAGGAACCTGGAATGTCAGGTCCATGAATCAAGACAAATTGGAAGTGGTCAAACAGGAGATGGCAAGACTGAACGTCGACATCCTAGGAATCAGCGAACTAAAATGGCCTGGAATGGGTGAATTTAACTCAGATGACCATTATATCTACTACAGCAGGCAGGAATCCCTTAGAAGAAATGGAGTAGCCATCATGGTCAACGAAAGAGTCCAAAATGCAGTACTTGGATGCAATCTCAAAAACGACAGAATGATCTCTGTTTGTTTCCAAGAAAAACAATATAATATCACAGTAATCCAAGTCTATGCCCCAACCAGCTAAAGAAGCTGAAGTTGAACAGTTCTATGAAGACCTACAAGACCTTTTAGAACTAACACCCCAAAAAGATGTTCCTGTCATTATAAGGGACTGGAATTCAAAAGTAGGAAGTCAAGAAACACCTGGAGTAACAGGCAAATTTGGCCTTGGAATATGGAATGAAGCAGGGCAAAGACTAATAGAGTTTCGCCAAGAAAATGCACTGGTCATAGCAAACACCCTCTTCCAACAACACAAGAGAAGACTCTACACATGGACATCACCAGATGGTCAACACCAAAATCAGACTGATTATATTCTTTGCAGCCAAAGATGGAGAAGCTCTATACAGTCAACAAAAACAAGACCAGGAGCTGACTGTGGCTCAGATCATGAATTCCTTATTGCCAAATTCAGACTTCAACTGAAGAAAGTAGGGAAAACCTCTAGGCAATTCAGGTATGTCCTAAATCAAATCCCTTATGATTATACAGTGGAAGTGAGAAATGGATTTAAGGGACTAGATCTGATAGACAGCGTGCCTAATGAACTATGGAATGAGGTTCATGACATTGTACAGGAGACAGGGATCAAGATTATCCCCATGGAAAAGAAATGCAAAAAAGCAAAATGGCTGTCTGAGGAGACCTTACAAATAGCTATGAAACGAAGAGAAGTGAAAAGCAAAGGAGAAAAGGAAAGATACAAGCATCTGAATGTAGAGTTCCAAAGAATAGCAAGAAGAGATAAGAAAGCCTTCCTTGGGATCAATGCAAAGAAAGAGAGGAAAACAACAGAATGGGAAAGACTAGAGATCTCTTCAAGAAAATTAGAGATACCAAGGGAACATTTCATGCAAAGATGGGCTCAGTAAGGACAAAAATGGTATGGACCTAACAGAAGCAGAAGACATTAAGAAGAGGTGGCAAGAATACACAGAAGAACTGTACAAAAAAATCTTTACCACCCAGATAATCACGATGGTGTGATCACTCACCTAGAGACAGACATCCTGGAATGTGCAGTCAAATGGGCCTTAGAAAGCATCACTACGAACAAAGCTAGTGGAGGTGATGGAATTCCAGTTGAGCTATTTCAAATCCTGAAAGATGATGCTGTGAAAGTGCTGCACTCAATATGCCAGCAAATTTGGAAAACTCAGCAGTGGCCACAGGAATGGAAAACGTCAGTTTTCAATTCAACCCCAAAGAAAGGCAATGCTAAAGAATGCTCAAACTACTGCACAATTGCACTCATCTCACACGCTAGTAAAGTAATGCTCAAAATTCTGCAAGCCAGGCTTCAGCAATACTTGAACTTCCAGGTGTTCAAGCTGGTTTTAGAAAAGGCAGAGGAACCAGAGATCAAATTGCCAACATCCGCTGGATCATGGAAAAAGCAAGAGAGTTCCAAAAATCATCTATTTCTGCTTTATTGACTATGCCAAAGCGTTTGATTGTGTGGATCACAATAAACTGTGGAAAATTCTGAAAGAGATGGGAATACCAGACCACCTGACATGCCTCTTGAGAAACCTGTATGCAGATCAGGAAGCAACAGTTAGAACTGGACATGGAACAACAGACTGGTTCCAAATGGGAAAAGGAGTAAGTCAAGGCTGTATATTGTCACCCTGCTTATTTAACTTCTAGGCAGAGTACATCATGAGAAACGCTGGGCTGGAAGAAGCACAAGCTGGAATCAAGATTGCTAGGAAAAATACCAATAACCTCAGATATGCAGATGACACCACCCTTATGGCAGAAAGTGAAGAGGAACTAAAAAGCCTCTTGATGAAAGTGAAAGAGGACAGTGAAAATGTTGGCTGAAAGCTCAACATTCAGAAAATGAAGATTATGGCATCTGGTCCCATCACTTCATGGGAAATAGATGGAGAAACAGTGGAAATAGTGTCAGACTTTTTGAGGGCCTCCAAAATCACTGCAGATGGTGACTGCAGCCATGAAATTAAAAGACACTCCTTGAAAGAAAAGTTATGACCAACCTAGATAGCATATTCAAAAGCAGAGACATTACTTTGCCAACAGAGGCCTGTCTAGTCAAGGATATGGTTTTTCCAGTAGTCATGTATGGATGTGAAATTTGGACTGTGAAGAAAGCTGAGCACCGAATAATTGATGCTTTTGCACTGTGGTGTTGGAGAAGACTCTTGAGAGTCCCTTGGACTGCAAGGAGATCCAACCAGTCCATTCTGAAGGAGATCAGCCCTGGGATTTCTTTGGAAGGAATGATGCTGAAGCTGAAACTCCAGTATTTTGGCCACCTCATGCGAAGAGTTGACTCATTGGAAAAGACTCTGATGCTGAGAGGGATTGCGGGCAGGAGGAGAAAGGGATGACAGAGGATGAAATGGCTGGATAGCATCACTGACTCAATGGACATGAGTCTGAGTGAACTCTGGGAGTTAGTGATGGACAGAGAGGCCTGGCTTGCTGCAGTTCATGGGGTCACAAAGAGTCGGACATGACTGAGTGACTGAACTGAACTGAACTGATCCTTATATATTCAACATTTAATACAGAAATGTACCATATGGAAATCTCACTAGTAGTAGTGTTAGTTGCTCAGTCATGTACAACTCTTTGTGAACCTGTGAACTGTATGTAGCCCACCAGGCCCCTCTGCCCATGGGATTCCCCAGGCAAGAATACTGGAGTGGGTATCTTCATGACACAGTGATTGAACCAGGGTCTCCTGCATTGCAGCCAGAGTCTTTAGCACCTGAGCCACTAAGGAAGCAGTGGCAATCTCACTACTGCGTATTATACTAACCAATTCACATGAAATAACTAGAAAAGATAAATTAAGTATTATAAATATACATACAGACACAAATAAATGATATATATTCATGAAGTAAAGTAGCTCAGTCATGTCTGATGACTGACTTTACGACCACAGGGACTGTAGCCTACCAGGCTCCTCTCATGGGGTTTTCCAGGCAAGAATACTGGAGTGGGCTGCCATTTTCACACAAGGATCGGACCCAGGTTTCCTGAATTGTAGGCAGACGCTTTACTGTCTGAGCCACCAGAGAAGATCTGATATATATTCATAAATATGTGTAAATATACATATCAATATCAGTTCAGTCGCTCAGTCATGTCTGACACTTTGTGATCCCATGAATCGCAGCACACCTGACGTCCCTGTCCATCACCAACTCCCGGAGTCGACCCAAACCCATGTCCATTGAGTAGGTGATGCCATCCAGCCATCTCATCCTCTGTCGTCCCCTTCTCCTCCTGCCCTCAATCTTATCTTTCCCAGCATCAGAATCTTTTCAAATGAGTCAGCTCTTCACATTGGAGTTTCAGCTTTAGCATCAGTGCTTCCAACGAAACCCAGGATCTACTTTAGGATGGACTGGTTGGATCTCCTTGCAGTCCAAGGGACTCTCAAGAGTCTTCTCCAACACCACAGTTCAAAAGCATCAATTCTTCAGCGCTCAGCTTTCTTCACAGTCCAATTCTCACATCCATACATGACCACTGGAAAAACCACAGCCTTGATTAGATGGACCTTTGTTGACAAAATAACGTCTCTGCTTTTGAATATGCTGTCTAGGTTGATCATAACTTTCCTTCCAAGGAGCTAAGCATCTTTTAATTGCATGGCTGTAATCACCACCTGCAGTGATTTTGGAGGCCCCCAAAATAAAGCCTGACACTGTTTCCCCATCTATTTGCCGTGAAATGATGGGACCAGATGCCATGATTTTAGTTTTCTGAATGTTGAACTTTAAGCCAACATTTTCACTCTCCTCTTTCACTTTCATCAAGAGGCTTTTTAGTTCCTTTTCACTTTCTGCCATAAGGGTGGTGTCATCTGCATATCTGAGGTTTTTCATTTTTCTCTCAGAAATCTTGATTCCAGCTTGTGCTTCCCCCAGCCCAGCGTTTCTCATGATGTACTCTGCATATAAGTTAAATAAGCAGGGTGACAATATCCAGCCTTGATGTACTCCTTTTCCTATTTGGAAGCAGTCTGTTGTTCCATGTCCAGTTCTAACTGTTGCTTCCTGATCTGCATACAGGTTTCTCAAGAGGCATGTCAGGTGGTCTGGTATTCCCATCTCTTTCAGAATTTTCCATAGTTTATTTTGATACACACTGTCAAAGTCTTTGGCATAGTCAATAAAGCAGAAATATACATATATAAATAAATATTTGAAGAGGTACTGATGCAATGAAACTTGAGGTATCAAGATTAAAGAATAGGGAAGGACAAGAGGTTAATCACAACAATTTGGTTATTCTGTCCTGCAATAGACATGTGCTGTATCATAAGCAAAACTAAAATACTAAGAAGGCTTTTTTTTAATATTCCATATACAAACAAGTTCACTTTTATTTCTTTGACTTATTTCACTTAGACAAATGCCTTAAAATGTTATCCATATTGTTATAAATGATGGACTTTCTTTTTCATTGCTGTTTTTTCCAGTGGTCATGTATGGATGTGACAGTTGGACTGTAAAGAAAGCTGAGCATCAAAGAATTGATACTTTTGAACTGTGGTGTTGGAGAAGACTCTTGACAGTCCCTTGGACTGCAAGGAGATCCAACCAGTCCATCCTAAAGAAGATCAGTCCTGGGTGTTCATTGGAAGGACTGATGTAGAAGGTGAAACTCCAATACTTTGGCCACCTCATGTGAAGAGTTGACTCATTGGGAAAGACCCTGATGCTGGGAGAGATCGAAGGCAGGAGGAAAAGGGGATGACAGAGGATGAGATGGCTGGATGGCATCACCAACTCGATGGACATGAGTTTGAATGAACTCTGGGAGTTGGTGATGGACAAGGAGGCCTGGCGTGCTGCAATTCATGGGGTCACAAAGAGTCGGACATGACTGAGCAACTGAACTGAACTAAACTGAACTAAATATTCATATATGTGCATTCATATATATACATATGCATGTATATCTCATCTTTATCCATTCATCTATGAATGAACATAGAGTGATTTCATGTCTTGGCTGCTCTGAATAATTCTGCAGTGAACATGAAGGTGCACATATCTCTTCAAAATAGTGATTTCATTCCTTTTTTATATAAACCTATAAACAGGATTGCTGTACCATATGGTAGTTCTATTTTTTAATTCCTTGAGAAACATTTATACTGTTTTCCATAGTGATTATACCAATTTACATTCCCTCTAACAATGCACAGGATTTCCTTTTCTCCACATCTTTCCCAGTACTTCAGTTCAGTTCAGTCACTCAGTCATATCCAACTCTTTGTGGACCCATGGACTGCACTCCAGGCTTCCCTGTCCATCGCCAACTCCTATAGCATGCTCAGACTCATGGCCATCGAGTTGGTGATGCCATCCAATCATCTCATCCTTCTCCTTCTGCCTTCAATCTTTTCCAGCATCAGGGTCTTTTCCAATGAGTCAGTTCAAGTACTGGAGTTTCACCTTCAGCATCAGTCCTTCCAGTGAATATTCAGGACTGTTTTCCTTTATGATTAATTGGTTAAATCTCCTTGCAGTCCAAGGGACTCTCAAGAGTCTTCTCCAACACCACAGTTCAAAAGTATGAATTCTTCGGCACTCAGCTTTCTTTATAGTCCAACTCTCACATCCATACATGACTACTGGAAAAACTATAGCTTTGACTAGACGGACCTTTGTCAGCAAAGTAATGTCTCTGCTTTTTAATATGCTCTCTAGGTTTATCATAGCTTTTTTCCAAGGAGTAAGCATCTTTTAATTTCATGGCTGCAGTCACCACCTGCAGTGATTTTGGAGCCCCCAAAAATAAAGTCCGTCACTGTTTCCATTGGTTCCTGTCTATTTACCATGAAGTAATGGTACTGGATACCATGATTTGAGTTTTCTGAATGTTGAGTTTTAAGCCAGCTTTTTCACTCTCCTGTTTCACTTTTATCAGAGGATCTTTAGTTTCTCTTCACTTTCTGCCATAAAGTAGTGTCATCTGCATATTGGTACTTCTCAGGCAATCTTGATCCAGTTTATGATTCATCCAGCCCAACATTTCACATGATGTACTCTGTATAGAAGTTTAACAAGCAAGATGACAATATACAGCCTTGACGTACTTCTTCTCCTATTTGGAACCAGTCTGTTGTTCCATGTCCAGTTCTAACTGTTGCTTCTTGACCTGCATACAGATTTCTCAGGAGGCAGGTAAGGTGGTTTGGTATTCTCATCTCTTTAAGAATTTTCCACAGTTTGTTGTTGCCAGTACTTATCTCTTGTATTTTTATGACAAATTTAACTGGTGTGGGGTGATATCTCATTGTGATTTTGATATGTTTCCCTGATGATTTGTGTTATTGAACATTTTTTCATGTGCCTGTTTGTCACTTTTATCCCTAATTCAGGAAAAAAGTCTATTTGGGTCATCTGCACATTTTTACCAGATTTTTTAAAATTTGTTGTTATTGAGTTATATGAGTTCCCTATATATGTTAAATGTTAACCACATATCTTATATATGGCTTTAAATACCTCCTCCCACTGAATAGATTGCCTCTTCATTTTATTTATTTTCTATGAAAAAACCTTTTGGTTTGATGTTATGCTACTTATTTATTTTTGTTTTGTTGACTATGCTTTTGGTGTCATATCCAAAGAATCATTGCCAAGACCAATGTCAAGGAGATTTTTCCCACTGTTTTCTTCTAGAAGTTTTACAATTCAGGTCTTACATTTAAGTATTTAATTCATTTCAAGTTAATTTTTGTAGGTGATATAAGCTACAGATCCATTGTTTTGTTTGTGAATATCCAGGTTTCCTAACACCATTTATTGGAAAGATGACATTTTCTTCTTTGAGTGTTCTTGTCTCCTTTGCCAAATATTAATCAATCATATATGTATTGGTTTATTTCTGTGCTCTGGATTCTGTTGCCCTGTAATGCAATGTAATCAGTTCTTTTGATCTTTTTTTATGTCAGTATAACACTGTTTTGATTACTATAGCTTTGTAGTACAGTTTGAAATCAGGAAGTATGATGCCTATAGCTTTGTTCTTTCCTAAGGTTGCCTTCTCCCACAGAGTCCAAAAGTATGTTCTTTATCTCTATGTCTCTTCTAAATTTCATATATGTGCATTAGTATACTGTGTTGGTGTTTTTCTTTCTGACTTCACTCTGTATAATAAGCTTCAGTTTCATCTGAACTGATTCAGAACTGATTCAAATGTATTTTTTTAATGGCTGAGTAATACTCCATTGTGTATATGTACCACAGCTTTCTTATCCATTCGTCTGCCAATGGACATCTAGGTTGCTTCCATGTCCTGTCTATTGTAAATAGTGTTGTTATGAACATTGGGGTACATGTCTCTTTCAATTCTGGTTTCCCCGGTGTGTATGCCCAGCAGTGGGATTGCTGGGTCATATGGCAGTACTATTCACAATTTTTTAAGGAATCTCCACATTGTTCCCCATAGTGGCTGTACTAGTTTGCATTCTCACCAATAGTGTAAGAGGGTTCCATTTTCTCCACACCCTTTCTGGCATTTATTGTTTGTAGACTTTTTGATAGCAGCCATTCTGACCAGTGTGAGATGGTACCTTACTGTGGTTTTGATCTGCATTTATCTGATAATGAGTGATATTGAGTTTGTTAGCCATCTGTATGTCTTCTTTGGAGAAATGGCTGTTTGGTTCCTTGGCCCATTTTTTGATTGGGTTGCTTATTTTTCTGGTATTGAGCTGCATGAGCTGCTTGTATATTTTTGAGATTAATTCTTTGTCAGTTGCTTCTTTTGCTATTATTTTCTCCCACTCTGAAGGCTGTCTTTTCACTTTGCTTATAGTTTCCTTCGTTGTGCAAAAGCTTTTAAATTTAACTAGGTCCAATTTGTTTATTTTTGTATAGTAAAGTTTCAGGATATAAAATTAATACACAGAAATTCCTATACACTAACAATGAGAAAATAGAAATTAAGGAAACAATCCATTTATCATTGCAATGAAAAGAATAAAATACTTAGGAATAAATCTACCTAAAGAAATAAAAGATCTATATATAGAAAGCTATAAAACACTGGTGAAAGAAATCAAAGAGAACACTAATAGATGGAGAAATATACCATGTTCATGGATCGGAAGAATCAATATAGTGAAAATAAGTATACTAACCAAAGCAATCTATAGATTCAATGCAATCCCTATCAAGCTACCAATGGAATTTTTCACAGAGCTAGAACAAATAATTTCACAATTTGTATGGAAATACAAAAAAACTCAAATAGCCAAACCAATCCTGAGAAAGAAGAATGGAACTTGAGGAATCAACTTGCCTGACTTCAGACTATACTACAAAGCTACAGTCATCAAGAGAGTATGGTACTGGCACAAAGACAGAAATATTGATCAATGGAACAAAATAGAAAGCCCAGAACCAAATCCACGCACCTTTGGACACCTTATCTTTGACAAAGGAGGCAAGAATATACAATGGAGGAAAGACAATCTCTTCAACAAGTGGTGCTGGGAAAACTGGTCAACCCCTTGTAAAAGAATGAAACTAGAACACTTTCTAACACCATACATCAAAATAAACTCAAAACGGGTTAAAGATCTAAATGTAAGACCAGAAACTATAGAACTCCTAGAGGAAAATATAGGCAAAACACTCTCTGACATAAATCACAGCAGGATTCTCTATGACCCACCTCCCAGAGTAATGGAAACAAAGTCTTTTTTTAACAAATGTAAAGAGGAAACTACTCACTACCTAACTCTCTAAAAGAAGTTTGCATGATTGAAGATAAGAACAGAAAAGGGTCTACCAAGTTCCTGAGAACTTGAAAAAATTGTAATCAATAAACTTTCTACCATCAGGACTTCAAAGTAAAACTGTGTACTATTGCTGCTTTAAGATGCATGGTTCAAAGTCATCAATACAGTAGTGACCATTAAACTCCTGTTGTATTCAAATCCCGTATTACCTCCTAGTCTTTCTTTTGTTAAAATGTCTTTTTAGCGATCTGAAAAATACTATTTAGTAAATTTAAAATTTGGACATTCAATAATATACTATAGTTTATTTTTTAATGTTTATACATCTATGAAGAAGGCAATGGCCCCCCACTCCAGTGCTCTTGCCTGGAAAATCCCATGGATGGAGGAGCCTGGTAGGCTGCAGTCCATGGGATCACTAGGAGACGGACACGACTGAGCGACTTCACTTTCACTTTTCATTTTCACACATTGGAGAAGGAAACGGCAACCCACTCCAGTGTTCTTGCCTGGAGAATCCCAGGGATAGGGGAGCCTGGTGGGCTGCCGTCTATGGGGTCACACAGAGTCAGACACGACTGAAGCAACTTAGCAGCAGCAGCATACATCTATTGTCTCATTTCTATTCTAAAACTTAAATCTACTATAGATTTCTAGTTCTTCATACTGATAAAAATTGATGTTGAGTTGGAGAGAGAGAATTTTTAAATAGAGGCATGCTACTGCAGATGGTGATTGCAGCCAGGAAATTAAAAGATGTTTACCCCTTGTAAGAAAAGTTATCAGCAACCTAGATAGTATATTCAAAAGCAGAGACATTACTTTGCCAACTAAGGTCCATCTAGTCAAGGCTATGGTTTTTCCAGTAGTCATGTATGGATGTGAGAGTTGGACTGTGAAGAAGGCTGAGCGCCAAAGAGTTGATGCTTTTGAACTGTGGTGTTGGAGAAGACTCTTGAGAGTCCCTTGGACTGCAAGGAGATCCAACCAGTCCATTCTGAAGGAGATCAGCCCTGGGATTTCTTTGGAAGGAATGATGCTGAAGCTGAAACTCCAGTACTTTGGCCACCTCATGCGAAGAGTTGACTCATTGGAAAAGACTTTGATGCTGGCAGGGACTGGGGGCAGGAGGAGAAGGGGACGACCAAGGATGAGATGGCTGGATGGCATCACTGACTCGATGGACATGAGCCTGAGTGAACTCCAGGAGTTGGTGATGGACAGGGAGGCCTGTTGTGCTGCGATTCATGGGGTCGCAAAGAGTCGGACACGATTAAGCGACTGAACTGAACTGAAACTCATAAAATGAAAAGGAAAGGAGAGGGTAGAGAGGAGAAATAAAAGAGAGAAAAGAGAAGGTATGTTTCTAGAAATTCAAAGATTATATGTGTCAACTGTATTTGGGGCTCAAAGTATGCACTTTGGCTTATACAACATCAGAGCACTGAGTGTAGAGGATGAAGAGAGACAGTGAGGTGAAGTTCCATGACCTGTAAGCCTCTGCTGCTTCCAAGAAGTCAGAGGAGGTCAGGATATAAGCTAGGTTTCAAAATAAAAAAAAAAAAAGACCTAACTTATTCACCCAGAGAGGATGAGCAATAGTGAGTTGCCCCATTTTGCCAAGGTCGTCAGAGCAAACCCAGATGTTAATTTCTTAACCCCGTCTTCGTTGATGTTCAGATTAAAGACACCATTTGCCCTTCACTCTTACTCCAATGCTTTCTTTTCTGACTGGTTAAATATATATAGTAACTATGAATCTTCATCCGCAGATCCAATTTTTAACTTTAAATCTAATATTTTTTAAAACTTTAGATCAAATTTTATCTAATCCACACGGATGAAAAGTTCATCTCAAACAGCCCAAGAGACCTTACCAACCCAGGGCAGCTCCAGAATCCAGGATCTTAATGGGATTCCTAAAATGAAAAAGAAGGTTCTCACCATCTAACCATCATGGGCATGACTGACATTTGTGGTTTCCACTCAGTGGTAGTTTGGTGGATCTATTATCCCGAGCTGTGGTTGAGATGGGCAAAACCAACCAGAAGGGCTTGGATTCATGCTTTTTCTGAAAACCACTACTTCTCATTTTCTTTTAATTCTTGACCAGTCTCCATTTCTCTCACCTCAGCTTGATTCTCAAAGGTCTCTTCACTTCTCTGTCCCTTCCTGCTCTCCTTCCCTTATGATACATATTACAATATCTTTGGTGAACCCTAACTTTTCCAAAATATTCTTTTGCCCTTGGCATAAAGAGACCTATCTATCTGAAAGAGGAAAGAGGAAAAACCAATTAGGCATTTCAATTTTTAGTCTTATCTATTATCTCATGAAACAATTATTTTCATGCCACAGGGAAAGCTTACTTTTGATCCAGATCCCATCCAAAACAAGATGGAGCCAAGCCTCTAACATAAATTAAGAACAGTAACATTAGCACTTGTTCAAAAGCTAATTTGGTCTATTTTCCCTAATCCCCCCAAATACTAGTTAGGTATACTTGGGTACCAGACAAAATTTTTTCCCCTCAAAACATACAATCTCCCCTTGGAGAAATTCTTTCCAACCCCCATGCAACACGTTCCATCCGGGTGAGTTATTACGTTATTAATTCAGTACATATTAAGTATCTGCTATGTGCTAGTACTATTCTAAGCACTGAGAAATCTCACCAATGTTTTCCTTCTATGTTACTGTCTCTGTAACATATGTTTCTTTCGTGGGTACCATATTCCAGAAAAGGTCAGTTCAAAACTCTTAATTTTCTTTTGAAACTCAGCAAAACTCTCTAGGTAGTCACGGGGGTCTAGTCTTTGCTGAGACCACATTTCACCCTGTTTACTCCAGACCATCACTGGCAGTGTGATGGTTAATTGTGTGTCACTTTGGCCAGGTTATAATGCCCAGACCTGTACTCAAACATGATTATGAATATTTCTATGAAGGTTTTTTTGGAGGAAATTAGCATTTAAATTGGTGGGCTTTGATTAAAGCAAATTATTCCCCATCATGTGGAGAATATCCAATCAGTTGAAGGCATGAATAGAACAAAGACTGCTCTCCCTTGAGCAAGAAGGAATTCTGCCAGGAGTTGGCCTTTGAATTTGGATCTCAACTCTTCCCTGGGTCTCCAGTCCACTCCTCCCTCCCCAACTCTGCAGATTTTGGACTTTGTCAAGCCTCCACAACCATGTGAACCAATTTTGTTAAATCCCTTTGTGTGTCTGTCTGTCTGTCTGTCTGTCTGTCTGTCTCTTTCTCTTTTTTTCCTCTCTCCTATATATCTCCGTTGTTTCTGATTCTCTGAGAACCCTAATACATTTTGACTACCTGATGCAAAAAGCTAACTCACTGGAAAAGACCCTGATGCTAAAAAAGATTGAAGACAAAAGAAGAAGAGAGCAGCACAGGATGAGATGGTTAGATAGCATCCCTGACACAATGGACATGAGTTTGAGCAAACTCCAGGACAGAGTGAAGGACAGGGAAGCCTGGTGTGCTGCAATCCATGGGGTCACAAAGAGTTGAATATGATTTAGGACTGAACAACAGCAGCAATGCCTATTAAGGGTGCCTTATCGAGGTAACTTTGTGGTTGATTATGATAGTGTTCTCCCTCAAACCCTGCAAAGTAGCAAGTTTAGGCTTTTCATAGCTATGATAATCCTCTTTGCCCCACACAGAAGTCCCAAGAGGGGCCAGACATGGCAAAGCACCGTATGTTTCTCACTCTCTGGCTTAAAGAGTTGAACAACCAATTATACTTCCTCTCCCTCTTTTTACAGCTCCCTTAATACTCAATAAATTATTCTACCACATAAAAGCATGTGTTTTTGTCTTTACCACTAGGGTGTAAACTCTTCAAGTGCATGAATCTTATGCTCCACAGGCCATCACTGTAACACCAACATACTTATGGTGAAATCTCATACATAGTAGAAACTCCATAAATAGATGATAGAGGAAAGAAAATTGAGGAAACTGTTTGCTGAGACACTGAATGAGAAATGTTAACCTAATTTAACCCCAAGAATTAACCCAAGCATGCAGGTGTATCTGGTTTTGCATACCTTCTCTGAAAAATGACTTACCAAGCAGAACTTCACATGTTGCGGTTATGAGGATGAATTTTTTCACTGGCTCCAGTTCACATGGTTTAAATAACATTTCGTTTTGCTGTGAACTTTATTTTCATTTGAAACTCCACGAATGTGAAACCATTTGAATCAAACCAGATGCAAGTATTCAGAATGCCCTGTGCATTGCTTTAAGCCTGTTTTACTTGTGACACAATCGAATTTCACTTCACTTCGAATAAACTCTCATTTGGAGTACCACTTTGCTCAGAGATTTTTCTAACTCCTCCATGCTTACTAGATGTTTTTTAGGGGAAAATCAAATAACATTCAAAAAAACTTAAGCCCTGATTCCTTAAAAACAGGACTCCCCCCCTCCTTTGGCAATTGTAAAATAATACAGAAATATATGTGTAAGCGCATCACATGTATGTGTAATGTTTGCTTATTCAACTCACTCATACACACTCAACATTCTCTTAGTTCACTATAGGTTATGTGGACCTATAATAATAGGCCAATTAAGGAATGTCAGCCTTAACATTAACAGAAACGTGAAGACAAAGTTTTCCATTGTCACATACCCTACTGTTTGGATATGTAAGCTCTAATGTGGTTGGCATATGAGAAACAAATGATACTTGTTCCAACCCCAATCTAGCCTAAGCATGGACTTTTTCTTTTGTAGTGTAAAATTCATAGACAGCTAGAAAACAAATGAATTTGCAACTATAGAATATCTTCCTCAACTATTCCCATTTTTTTTCATTCAAGTTCTACTTTGAAAATCTTATCTTTAACATAAATTACTAAAAATGCTGGACTAGTGACAGATAATGTCATTTTCCATCCAAACATCGAAGTAAATGGCCTCTATTCTAGTGAGTTCTGCTACATTCATTTTAGCAGCAACCACATTACATATGTCCATCTTTACACACAAACAACAATCAAAGGATGGAAATAAATCTCTATGACATTCACTTAGGGAACATTATTTAGAAAAAATTTGAATGCAACAAGGAAAATGATGGTATACGTTAAACTAGAAGCAGCACAAGAGAAAACTTTATTTTCCCCATCTTTCAGTGATGGCAAGTCACACAGAAACACGATGAAAAGTAGTTCCTTTGTCATTTTTGCTCTTCTGAGTCACTGTTGTGGTTTAGGGAGGAAAGAGAAAAGCAGTGACTTGCTGCAAGCTGATCTAGCAGCCCTGGGGGTTGGGAGTGGGGAGGGTCCATGGGGTGACTTGGCTTGGGGCCATTGACAGTTCTGCTGGGATATTCAGAATACAGACTGTACAAAACGGATGATCATATATTCTCGATATCTACTACTTGCCAGGTGCTTTGGAAGCCTTACCGATTCTTTCAACCGTGCTCATTTACCAAGTGTTATTACACTGATTCTTCTCATAAGGAACCAAGTTTGGCAAAAGCAAGTAAGCCCCCAAATCACAGAACTAATAAGTCATGGGTCAGGGTTCAAATTTTACAACTAATCTATTCAAAAGTTCATGCTTTTCCTACTATTAAGCCCTAGAATAACAGCATCAGGGCTCCTTTTTTCCCTTTTTATTTTTTAACGTCATGTCATGGGTCATGTGGGAACTTAGTTCCCTCACCAGGACTTGAACCCATGTCCCCTGTATTGGGAGCATGGAGTCTTAACCACTGAACCACCAGGACAGCCTTTTTTTTCTTTTTAAATATTCCTATCTTACAGTGCCTTTCTTGGTGATACCAAATCTGTACATTCCCTGGCCCATTCTAAGTCAACTAAAAGTGAAAGTCACTCAGTCGTGTCCAACTCTTTGCAACCTCTTGAACTATACAGTCCATGGAATTCTCCAGGCCAGAATACTGGAGTGGGTAGCCTTTCTCTTCTCCTGGGGATCTTCCCAACCCATGGATCAAACCCAGGTCTCTCACATTGCAGGTGGATTCTTTCACCAGCTGAGCCACAAGGGAAGAACATTCTAAGTCAAAGATCCATAGTTTCTCATATTTCAGTTGTTGATTGAAGTACTGAATTCTATTTAAGAAAAAATATAATAAAGTTGGCTGGGGTAGAGGGAGTACACATCTCATGGGCTGAATGGTGGTTCCCTAAAAAAGATATGTTGAATTCCTAACCCCTAATACCTCAGAATGTGACCTTATTTACTAAAAGGGTCTTCATAAAGTCTATCAAGTTAAAATGAGGTCCTTCCAGTGGGCTCTAAACCAATATGACTGGTGTCCTTACAAAAAGGGGAAATGTGAACACAGAGCCAGATACAACAAAGGTCCATATAGTCAAAGCTATAGTTTTTCCAGTAGTCACGTACAGATGTGAGAGTTGGACCACAAAGAAAGCTGAGCATCGAAGAATTTATGCTTTTGAACTGTGGTGCTAGAGAAGATTCTTGAGAGTCCCTTGGACAGCAAGGAGATCAAACCAGTCAATCCTAAAGAAAATCAACCTGGAATATTCATTGGAAGGAATGATGCTGAAGCTGAAGCTCCAGTATTTTGTCCACCTAATGCGAAGAGCTGACTCATTGGAAAAGACCCTCATGCTGGCAAAGATTGAGAGCAGGAGGAGAAAAGAGAAAGAGAAGATGAGATGATTGGATGGCATCACTGACTCAGTCGACATGAGTTTGAGCAAACTCTAGGAAACAGCAAAAGACAGGAAAGCCTGGCATGCTGCAGTCCACTGGGTCACAAAGAGTTGGCCACAACTTAGTGACTGAACAACAATAACAGATGTTGAAGGCTCATCAGGAGAGGATAGCTGTATGGTTGGAATGATGTATCTACAAACCCAGGATCACCAAAAATTGCCAGAAAATCACCAGAGGCTAGGACAGGCAGGAAAAGATTCCTCTACAGTTTTCAGAGGGAGCATAGCCCTGTAGACATTTTGATTTTGGATGTCTAGCCTCCAGATCTGTGGAAGAATAAATTCTATTGTTTTGAGTCACCAAGGTGGTGGTACTCTGTTATGGTGGAAACCTAATGCAGCCTCCAGTGAATGAAAATCAAGAACAGAAAAGCCTTGCTATGATCAGAGTGATCCCAGGACCAGAAGACCCTGCACCCCCTAGAACACCACAGGGGCCAGGCCAGGCCAACAGACAGAATATGCCCCTCACCAACCTCCCGAGGTGAGACACATGCACATCCATGGAGAAGCACTACAATAGAGATGAGTGATTACAAATGGGGTGGACAGTAAATTCTGATGATTTGTAGCTTAGGAAAAAAAAAGGAGGAGGAAAATACAGCCAGATGGCACTTTTAAAATGTTGTTTCAGGACTTGAGGCTCCAGAAGTCACATGGAAGAGAGATATGTATATAGCTGGGCAAGAAGTGAAGGTCTTCACCAGCAAAAGCCAAGAACATCTCTGTGAAATATGCAGGGACATGGAATGGCCAAGAAAGAGAAAACAGAAGACCCAGGATGGCAACAAAGAGGAAAAGCCGAAAATGCGTTCAAAATCAGAGGGTATATGGGGAAACTAGAAAAATGGTACAGATGAACTCATCTGCAGGGCAAGAATAGAGATATAGATACAGAAAGGATGTGTGGATGTGGTGGGGGATGGAATGGGGGGATGACTTGGGAGGTTGGAATTGACATATATATATTTCTCATCTTTGGGAAGCTTGTCAGCACTCTGGCTGCCGAGTATCCAGGCCACTGTGAGATGAGGAACAAGGTTGGTCATAGGGTTGGAGCGGAAAGATGATAAGACTGTATGCATCTGGTAGATGACCTCGAGAGGTGGGATTAGGAGGAAATGGGAGGGAGGTCCCAAGGAGAGGGGATATATGTATACATATAGCTGATTCACTTTGTTGCACAGCGGAAACCAACAGGATATTGCAAAACATCTATACCCTGATAAACATACAACAGGAAATCCAAGAGATGAGTGTGTGACAAAGGACAGAAGCTGAAGCACCATCAGCAGGCTCAGAGTGAATCTGGTACATCTTCTAATATCTGAATAACTAGAGCATCCAGGAAGCGTGGGACACAGCAGAACTCTTGGTTATCATGACCCTTCTACAAAACCTTTTCATTAATTCCTACTAAGTAAATTTCATCCTAACTATCCTAAATTTCATAACTAACTATCCAGAAATATTGAGAGAGGAATGCTTCCTAAGGAGAAGCCCTAAACTATCCAGCAATTTCACACAGGGGCTGTGGGTCATGGCTGGTGCTGGACTGGTTCCATCCAAAGCACATGGACCTGACTCAAGTTGAAGTCATTTGCTGAGTTGTGGGAACTTGTTCAACACACCTAGGAAGATAAGGGACATACAATGAAGGAGATGTGACTGATCCTAGCTGAGATTTGGAATAAGGGGTAAAAATGCACAGAGTCTGTTCCAGAGGGCAAAAGTTCCAGAGAAGAAGCTTCTCCATCTGAGTCTCAGCTTAGAGAGACCTCTGAAATAGAGAAAATTGGAATTAATTGCCCAGATACTGAAATTGGGCTGATAAAGGGCTGAAACTGATCATCTTTATGGGTTACTATCCTCTAAACAGATCCACATCCTTGTGATAAAATTCTCATCAGTATAGTCATTAGTGGTCCATGCAGTTTCAAACGGAAGGATAGAAATTTTTATTCTTTCCTTTCCCAATTATGGACATCACATGCCAAAAATCAATGGGAAAAAAAAAAAATGAACCTTTGGTTGGAAATAATCTAAATAGTCTAGTTTTACTCCAAATGTTTTATTTTAAAATCTCTCAAAGAATAGAATGAACCAGAGTCACATACATGCCTTTGCTTAACTCTGACAAAGTCAAATCATCCATCCATTTTTAATTTTTCAACTTTGTAGCAGTTAAAATATTCACTAGAGATGAAAAGATTTAAATAAGCACCAATAGAAAATTTGTGACAGAATAAAATATCTGTTTTATAGATTAGAGAGATTGTTGAAAACCTATTTCTGCAATTATTGCATATGAGTTTACTAAGGATTCTTATGTTGGGTAATAACTAAGTGCAGTGGCAAAAAAAAAAAAAAATCTGTTAAACTATTAAGATGAACATTCTAAACAGTCCACTTCGAGAGCTAATGAGATTGGCATATCAACACTTAATAACTATAACACAGATTGCAAAACACTAAAATGCAGAAAGGAAAGCCCTCTGCAAATGCTATCCTCCACCACCCTCCCCCACACATACCCAGCCAAAATGCCTCCCATTTTTTTTAAACACAGGAAACATTTGCAGGACAAACGTAGACTAGAAAGAACTAGATCATGCTCCCAAGTCAGCTCAATCTGAAATAAATCAGAAGCTAAGGACACTGATACCCTTGTCCTATTTCTTCCTCTCTGCTTGCCATTTTCAAGGCCCAATATTTAGAAATTACAGCCTTCCATGACCTCTCTCTCTCTCTCTCTGAATTTCAACTTTTGTTTCCATTTATTGATATGTGTTTTAAGGTATATACATAGATGTTTTGGAGAAAAGAAAATGAATATCTTCAGACATTGGGCCTGCAATTATTTTTTTAACTTTTCATTTTATATTGACACATTGCTGAACACAAAAGAACTCAGCCATACATACACAAGTATCCATTCTCCCCTAAACTCCTCTTCCATCCAGGCTGCCACAGAACATTGAGTGCTATACAGTAGGTCCTTATTTGTTATTCATTTTAAATACAGCAATGTATATATGTCCATTCTGAACTTTCTAACTATCCCTTCTTCTCAGCCTTCTCCTTTGGTTCATCCTCTATGTCTGTGAGTCTGTTTCTGTTTTGAAAATAAGTTCATTTGTATCATTTCCTTTTAGATTCCACCTATAAGTGATGTCATAAGATATTTCTCCTTCTCTGTCTAACTTAACTTCACTCAGTATGACAATCTCTAGGTCCATCCGTGTTGCTGCAGATGGAATTATTTCATTCTTTTTAATTGGGCCTGGAATCTCAACAATAGAATGAGACTATCTGGAGAAGGAAATGGCAACCCACTCCAGTATTCTTGCCTGGATAGTCCCATGGACAGAGGAACCTGGTGGACTACAGTTCATGGGGCCGCAAAGAGTCAGACATGACTGAGCAACTGAGCACACATTACTAGTTCACCTATGTTATTATTTGAAACAGCCTAATTCAGAGTAGAAAGACTGAAGCCAAAGTTGTCTACAAGCATCACTCGTGTCCCATCTTTATGCAGCAGCCCCAAACGGGAGCTGTGTGTATGAGGAAATACTATTCCTAACAACTCTTGGACTAAAAGCAGTCCTCAGGATGGCCATTAAGTTTCTTCAAAGATTTGTTTTTACCAAGAGTTTGGCCACTGCTCATGTGTATATATCACTGTTAGGCTTTCATTCCCCAAGGAAGCCCAGAAACATTCACTAGGTTGAAGGAACTTTTCTCAAAAAGGCCAAGATGAACCTAGTATGTGTCATAAAGCAACTTGCCCAGCTGCTAACCTTGGCTAAGTGCTCCTACATCACTGTGGGCTTATGACAACATCTCGTTCCATGGTCTCCAGGCAATTGGAACAAAGCAAAGAAAATGATATCGGGCAAAGCCATGTGATGCTTCTGTTTCATATCGACACAGTCATGTTAGAGGTTGACTTCTCACTCCAAGTGGACTCTTCAGAGCAGCCTGGGATGTCACCTTCCTTGTCATTATAATCTTCAGCATATCACCATTGATAAACTCTTTGTATCCCCATGGACTGTAGCCTGCCAGGTTCCTCTGTCCATTGGATTCTTCAGGCAAGAATACTGGAGTGGATCACCATGCCCTCCTCCAAGGGACCTTCCACACCCTGGGTTCAAACCCCCATCTCTCATATCTCCTGCATTGGCAGGTGGATTCTTTACCACTAGCAACACCTGGGAAGTGCATAAATCAACTATATTCCAATTTAAAAAAATAATAATAGAATGGTGGCATACTTAATGAAATCTGGTGTGTCAGAGACTCATACAAGACTTCAGTCATATTTGACACAGCTAAAGTTAAGCTAACATATTGATAAGTGCATCGAGCTTTGGAAATCACAGGCTTTCTGTTCCTGTAGAGGAACAAGAGGGACTGGGATGATGACTGTCACCAGTGTTTCAGATAAGAGGTGAGACTCTAACACATGCATCTGCAAACTCTATGAAACCAAGATGCTAACCCAGAGGGCAAAATGATTGGAAACAAAAAGACTGAAAGATGATGAATCTGAAGTCAAAGAAATTAATTTTAGTGAGTCATGTCAAGAGAAAATGAAATGGTAGAGGATCAAAAGGAAAGAAGAGGAATACTGACCAAAGTCTATGGTCCAAATGAAGCAGAGAATTACATCCTAAGAGGTTAGAGGAAACATTGTCATTTAGTTGCTAAGTCATGTCTGACTCTTTTGTGATCCCATGGACTATAGCTAGGACCCCATGGACTGTAGACTGGAGTGGGTTGCCATGTCCTTCTCCAGGGGATCTTTCCAGCCCAGGGATCAAACCTGTGTCTCCTGCACTGGCAGGTGGATTCTTTACCACTGAGCCACCAATGCTTCCGTGGTAAATATAGAAGCTATCTAATTCAATTTCTTCATTGTGCAGATAAGAAAATCAAGCAAGAAAACACAATGATTTACCTAAAGATTGATTAAAAGCAGTAATAGAAAACCCAGTTCTATTCTCTCTCTACCCTATGAAGTAATATCTGTACTATTAATAAAATTCTCAAGACAAAGGGACAGACGGCACCATTATAAAAATCTAATGGAATTGAGTTTCATCTATGAAAGCTATATCTCTCTCTATATTTATTCAGTTCAGTTCAGTTGCTCAGTCATGTCTGGCTCTTTGCGACCCCATGAACCACAGCATGCCAGGCCTCCCTGTCCATCACCAACTCCCGGTGTCCACCCAAAATCAGTCCATCAAGTCGGTGATGCCATCCAACCATCTCATCCTCTGTTGTCCCCTTCTCCTGCCCTCAATCTTTCCCAGCATCAGGGTCTTTTCAAATGAGTCAGCTCTTTGCATCAGGTGGCCAAAGTATTGGAGTGTCAGCTTTAGCATCAGTCCTTCCACTGAACACCCAAGACTGATCTCCTTTAGGATGGACTGGTTGGATCTCCTTGCAGTCCAAGGGACTCTCAAGAGTCTTCTCCAGCACCACAGTTCAAAAGCATCAATTCTTTGGCGCTCAGCTTTCTTCACAGTCCAACTCTCACATCCATACATGACCACTGGAAAAACCATAGCCTTGACTAGATGGACCTTCGTCGGCAAAATAATGTCTCTGCTTTTTAATATGCTGCCTAGGTGGGTCATAACTTTCCTTCCAAGGAGTAAGCATCTTTTAATTTCATGGCCGCAATCACCATCTGCAGTAATTTTGGAGCCCAGAAAAATAAAGTCAGCCACTATTTCCTCTGTTTCCCCATCTATCTACCATGAAGTGATGGGACCAGATGCCATGATCTTGGTTTTCTGAATGTTGAGCTTTAAGCCAACTTTTTCACTCTCCTCTTTCACTTTCATCAAGAGGCTCTTTAGGTCTTCACTTTCTGCCGTAAGGGTGGTGTCATCTGCATATCTGAGGTTATTGATTTTTCTCCCGGCAATCTTGATTCCAGCTTGTGCTTCCTCCAGCCCAGCATTTCTCATGATGTACTCTGCATATAAGTTAAATAAGCAGGGTGACAATATACTATCCTAAAGTAGCTGAATTAATCCACACACTGAGTTAATTTCATATTTTCAGGGCATGTATTTCAACTCAATAAGTTATAGATGTTCTTTTAAAAAATAGAAATAGCCATAACACATGCATATCAGGTTTGAACATCATTTCTGTCATCCACCAGAAAATGAGGCAGAAAAACCCATTAGCATTTTGTTAGGATGGTACCTCCAATGTAAAAAACCACAATTCTAGCTTCTTTCTAACAACACTCAAATCTAAAACTGTTTTCCATCCCAGTTTCCCCCTTTATTATTCATTACTTGGCACACAAGAAGCATCTCTTCTCTTTCAAGAACATCTTTGAACACAGAACACAGTGTGCCATACAAATATCACATTGACTACAATCTAACTGAAAACCATGTTGTCCTGACATTTGCTGTAGTCCCTTCTTCTCTCCTCTAGCACCATACCCTACATTTACATTCTGCTAGAGAGCCTGGAAAATCCCATGGACAGAGGAGCCTGGTAGGCTGCAGTCCATGAGGTCACTAAGAGTCAGATACGACTGAGAGACTTCACTTTCACTTTTCCCTTTCATACATTGGAGAAGGAAATGGCAACCCACTCCAGTGTTCTTGCTTGGAGAATCTCAGCGACAGGGGATGGCGGGGAGCCTGGTAGGAGGCCATCTATGGGGTCACACAGAGTCGGACACGACTGAAGCGACTTAGCAGCAGCAGCAGAGAATATTCAGCTTTGCTCCAGGGACATTCTGGTGGCGAGAAACCTCCTTGGGGATATAATTCTCGACTTCTCACAAAAGCAAATTTCCCATCTTTGGGAAGCTTGTCAGCACTCTGACTGCGAGTATCCAGGCAACTGTGAGATGAGGAACAAAGTTGGTCATAGCGTTAGAGGGAAAAGATGATAAGAATGTATGCATTACTTAAAATAAATCAGATCCGTGATCCATTTGTCTAAGCTTAAGTGCCATGCATGTGTGCTGTCATGTCTGACTCTTTGTGACCCCATGGATTGTAGCCCGCCAGGCTCCTCCGTCCATGGAATTCTCCAGGCAAGAATACAGGAGTGTGTTACCATTTCCTCCTCCAGGTGATCTTCCTGACTCAGGATCAAACCCATGTTTCTTGCATTAACAGGCGGATTCTTTTAAAATGCACCACCTAGGAAGCCCATCAGCTTAAGCGCCACTCTCACTGTAACACTGAGAGAACAAGAATTGTGAATAAGGAGAAAACTTAGCACTTTCGGGAGTCTTATCCTTTTTATTTCTCCTGACTGCCTGACACCTACCGCCAGATTTATTCCTTTGCATCTTTGGCCACACTCAGATATCAGTCCTTCTGCACCCACGACTCCGCCCATTCTCTTCCAACCTGCCTTCACCACAGGGCATCATACCTCCTTTTTAAAATGATCTTTTACATATTGAGGGCTTCCCCTGTAGCTCAGCTGGTAAAGAATCCACCTGCAATGCAGGAGACCCTGGTTCAATTCCTGGGTCAGGAAGATCCCCTGGAGAAGGGATAGGCTGCCCACTCCAGTATTCTTGGGCTTCCCTGGTGGCTCAGCTGGTAAAGAATCCACCTCCAATGCAGGAGACCTGGGTGTGATCCCTGGCTTATATGTCCATTTATTTTTTTTACTTATCTGGCTGCACAGGTTCTTAGTTGTGGCACGCAGGATCTTTGATCTTCCTCAAGGCATGTAGCATATTTAGTTGCCACACACAAACTCTTAGTTATGACATCGAACCTGAGGCCCCTCCACTGGGAGGACACAGACTTAGCCACTGGGACACCAGGGAAGTCCCTCATATCTCCTTGTTAGGAGAAGAACATTCATCTGTAAAATGCAAGTGACTTGTAGCCAGACTTAATGTGCTCACCCTCCCAGAAGCATTTTACATTTCTGAAAAGGAACATGTTGCTCTAAAGAAAAGAATTTCTAGTGCTGCTGAATTTGGGCTGAGATGTCTGGGGGACTCAAAGGCCTTCTCAGCAGTTTGGAAATGATACTAGATGGAGTTTCTCCATAAATAGATATACTCAGCTCTAGGGTAGAGTTAGAATAATAGAAATCATATGAATTTAGGACACTTGGGACAGTGGTTCTCATCCCCCAATATGAGTCAAGTAAATCATTTTACCTCTCCTCCACTTCCTCATCCATGAAACAGGTTTCAGAATACCTACTTCACAACCCTTTCATGGAGATCATGGTTAACATGTATGCAAAAACATTTTACAAACTTGAATCACCTTCATTATTAAAAGTGATTTCCCTCATGATGCTGATCATTATGGAAATACCTCCCACTGACTCTAGCTTTTAAAAGGATTCCTCTAAAGTAAAAGTTGGCAAACTTTGTCTTTAAAAAGAGAGTAAATGATTTTGACTTTGCTAACCATACAGTCCGTTCCACTGTGAAACTTTGCCGTTGTAGATAAAAGCAGCCATGGGTGATATATAAAATATGAGTATGGATAGATTTAGCTCACAAATTGTATTTTACTGATCCCCAAAGACAAAATACCAAAACAGGGATATATGTTCATTACAGATATGAAAGAGTCAAGGCATCTATTTTGAAAATAAGCATTCACCTCCTAGCTCTTAGATCAAACAATGTACTTAACAGAATATTGACCTGTTTCTTTGACTTTCATCTTAGCTACTCCATAAACTAGTACTCTAACTAGTTCTCTAACAAACAGATCATAAGCAAAGTGTAAAGATGATGTACCTTCTTATGTAACTGCAATCTATTCTCCACTTTGGCAGGCAAGTTCTTTACCACCAGCACCCCGCAAGAAGCCTAATTATCTTGTATACCAAGTGTTAGAAGCACTGGTTTAGAGAAGAAGAATCCATCTCCAGAGATGACCTGGCCCTCTTATTATCTGCCCACATGGTGTCAGACTGGTCCACTTGCCCTTTCTTCTACCCTCATAGGTCCGATGGAAATGTGATAGAGCTGGTTGTCATGGTAGTTAAGTGTTTCTCCAGGGTTTTTTGTTTTGTTTTGTTTTGTTTTGTTTCTGGAAGCATAAGCTTGGAGTCTCAGAAGGGCTGTTTGTTTCTTTGCCTTTTGGAGGAGAGTTTTGCCCTCCCCCAAGCCCAGGCCCTAGGCTGCACTCCCCACCCCATGTTTTCACAGAGCTTCCAACGTGGGGGTGAAAGGCGGCTCATTGAGGGAAGACATGGAACTTGAGTCATGATCTGTGTCCTTCCAGCTGTGCTCTCTGTTGGCATCCAGTGGGAAAGCTGGTGGTGGGAGGGGTGACTTCATCAAAACATTGCATGCAGTATCTCGAAAGCTCCTCTGACAGGCCAGAGCTGGGTCTGCATACCTGGGGAACCAGGCTTGTGCCCAGCTCAATTCCCATTTGCTGAATTAATAAATAATAGAAAGAAGCCATCAATCAAGAAAGGAACAAATGCATAAAAAGCCCAGACTCGGGGAGAGAGTGGGCTGAATACCTTGAAAGGCATTTTTGTTATTCACAGGCATGATTTTTGACACAGTAATTCAACACATCTGCTTGCTGGTTTGCTCATTGGGAATGAGATTCTGAAAAAGATTGGGTATAAGAAAGAGTATGAATTATACTCTCTTTCTGTGATCGTTCTCTCTGTGATTTCACTATTCACCAAAGCCAATAAATAGTAAACTTCTAATTTATTCATTATTCCTACTGTTGGGATTCTGATGGGGCTCCAACAGAACAGCTGCCCTCTGTCCTCATTTTGGATAAACAGAACATTCTTTAGGAGCATATGGACGTGTGGGTGTGGGCCTGTGGTGCATGGTGTGGGGGAAGGATCTTGAAGGCCTGGAAAAAGTAATACTTTGAAACTCAAAAAGCAAATTGCACCTATTTCAGCAAATTGGAAATTGATGGTGTGTAACTCTGAAGGGCCTAGCAGTAGCTATTATTTCCATTCAGGCTATTATTAACTGGTAATATTTTCTCTAGTAAACATTCAGTTGCCATAGCAACAGGAGTCGTGTCATATCGACACAAGGACTCCCTGGCTTTGCTGGAGAAAATGGATGGTGTTTTAAATGAACTTTAGAAAAGGCAAAGAGACTTGCCAAAAGATATTTTGGAAACACTAAGTTCATGTGTTGTTTTTTTTTTTGCTGGAGACAAAGGAAAGAAGGGAGCTCTGATAAAGTGGAAAACTGCACAAACCCTCTGCTGATACCTCCTCAGCAAGCACAGAAGTATCTTTCTTCCTGCCTGCACCAAACTCTTCACTGTGCCCTAGGTGTTACCACATGCCCCTTGCTCATGAGCTTACTGACAGGGTCAAATGTGGTTTCTAAATCCTCTAGCTTCCGTCTCTCCCCTCACGACGTCTCCCCATGGATATCTTTTAAATTACGATCTGTACTGACATGCACATGCTGGCAAAAAAAGCAAATCATCAGAATACAGCTCAATAAACTACTTCAAAGAGAAAAAAATACACCTCTGTGCCCACTGCACAGTCAAGAAACAGAATACTGCAGTGCCCGGAGAGCCTGTCTAAACTCCGTTCTGTATACTAATTGCTACATGTTAGTGATAACCACCAGAAGTTAATTTCCCTTGTGTTTAAAATTTACATAACTAGACATTCATACTACACACTGTACCATCTAGCTTCATTCACTCTAAGATGCAGTCACTAGAATCGTCCATATTATTGCATGGAAGAAAAGTATGTCCATTTCACTGTGTATTAGTTTACTAAGGCTGCTGTAACCACAGACTAGGTGACTTAACAGAAGTTTGTTGTCTGACGGTTTTGGAAGCTAGATGTGCAAGATCAAGGCATCAGCAGCCCCGATTCCTTGTACAGGAGAGTCTATTCCATGCTCACCTCTCAGCTTCCGGCAGCTTGCAGGCAATCTTTGGCACTTCCAGTCTTGTAAATGTATCATTTTGTTCTCTACCTTCATGTTCACATGGCACTCTCTCTGTGTGTATCTCTCTCTCTTTACAAGGCATTATTTTTATAAGGACACCAGTCATATCAGATTAGAGGCTCAACCTACCTCAATATGACTTCATCTCAAATAATTACATGGGCAATGACCTTATTTCCAAATAAGGATTGGGACTTCAACATGTACATTTGGAGGAGAGTACAGGTGGCCCTAGTGGTAAAGAACCCACCCCCAATGCAGGAGACCTAAGAGATGTAGGTTCGATCCCTGAGTCGGAGAGATGCTATGGAGGAGGGCATGACAACCCACTCTAGTACTCTTGCCTGGAGAATCCCATGGACAGAGGAGCCTGGCAGGTTAGAGTCCATGGGGTTGCAAAGAGTCTGACATGACTGAAGCCACTTAGCATGCACAATTAAAGCCATGACCAGTGCTATCAAGTATTCCACTGCATACATATACCATGATGTATGTATTCACTCTACTGCTGATGGATATTGGGTAATTCCTAACTTGGTCTATTCTTTTCCTTTTTAATTAATTTATTTATTATTGACTGGGCCAGGTCTTCACTGCTGCACAGTGTTTCTCCAGTTGCCGTGCACAGGCTTCTCATTGCAGTGGCTTCTCTTGTTGCAAAGCACAGGCTCTAGGGCGTGCAGGCTTCAGTGATTGTGGCACGTGGGCTCAATAGGTGCGGCTCCTGGGCTCCAGAGCACAGGCTAAGCAGTTGTGATGTGGTATGTGAGATCTTCATGGATCCGGGATCCATCACATGTCTCCTACATTGGCAGGTGGATCCTTTACCACTGAGCCACCAGGGAAGCCCTGGGCTCTTCTGTAATGGACCAGGTTTAATCCTTGACAAAATGAAAGAGCATGAAACTTACCTTTGATATTCTTTATTTCTTTGTTCTGGGTGTCCCACTGTATATTTTCCTCCCTTCTTAGTGTCTTGTTTCTCTACAGGTTCTACTCTGTCCTAGCTACTTAACAGCAACTGTAAGTTTTGCCAATTTGGTCTTCAGAAGTTGCACTTCTGTCCAAATTTCCCTGTAGAAGGAGAGTCCACAAGACCAGAAATCAGCTAAACTTAATGGAATGCCTCTCTACACTTGAACTCCAGGATGCGGGAAAATCCTTGGAGGAGGGTTGACAAGAGTTTTTCCCCAAATCAAACAGGAACACCCATGGCGACTTTTGTTACACAACATGATCCACACATAGTGTGCTAGTAGGCACCCTGCGATAGAATGATAGCAACAGAGAAATGGTACAGATGAACCTATTTGCAAAGCAGTAGAGACAGATATCAGTCTGTCTGCTAAGATATAATTCAGTCGCTCAATCGCATCCAACTCTTTGTGACCCCATGGACTGCAGCATGCCAAGCTTCCCTGTCCATCACCAACTCCCAGAGCCTACTCAAACTCATGCCCATCGAGTCAGTGACGCTATCCAACCATCTCATCCTCTGTCATCCCCTTCTCCTCCCACCTTAAATCTTTCCCAGAATCAGAGTCTTTTCCAATGAGTTAGTTCTTCACATCAGGTGGCCAAAGTACTGGAGCTTCAGCTTCAACATCAGTCCCCTCAATGAACACCCAGGACTGATCTCCTTTAGGATGGACTTGTTGGATCTCCTTACAGTCCAAGGGGCTCTCAAGAGTCTTCTCCAACACCACAGTTCCAAAGCATCAATTCTTTGGCACTCAGCTTTCTTTATAGTCCAACTCTCACATCCATACATGACAACTGGAAAAACCATAGCTTTGACTAGATGGACCTTTGTTGGCAAGGTAATGTCTATGCTTTTTAATATGCTGCCTAGGTGGGTCATAACTTTCCTTCCAAGGAGTAAGCATCTTTTAATTTCACAGCTGCAGTCACCATCTGCAGTGATTTTGGAGGCCAGGAAAATAAAGACTCTCACTCTTTCCATTGTTTCCCCATCTATTTGCCATGAAATGATGGGACCAGATGCCATGATCTTAATTTTCTGAATGTTGACTTTTAAGCCAGCTTTTTCACTCTCTTTCACTTTCTTCAAAAGGCCCTTTAGTTCTTCTTCACTTTCTGCCATAAGGGTGGTGTCATCTGCATATCTGAGGTTATTGATATTTCTCCCAGAAATCTTGATTCCAGCTTGTGCTTCACCCAGCCTAGTGTTTCTCATGATGTACTCTGTATATAAGTTAAATAAGCAGGGTGACAATATACAGCCTTGATGTACTCTTTTCCCAGTTTGGAACCAGTCTGTTGTTCCATGTCCAGTTCTAACTGTTGCTTCTTGACCTACATACAGATTTCTCAGGAGGCTGGTCAGGTGGTCTGGTATTCCATTCTCTTTAAGAATTTTCAACAGTTTGTTGTGATCCACACAGTCAAAGGCTTTGGCATAGTCAATGAAGCAAAAGTAGATGTTTCTCTGGAACTCTCCTGCTTTTTTCAATGATCCAGCAGATGTAGAGAACAAATATATGGACACCAAGAGGGAAGGGGAGAGGAAGGAAATGGGAGATGGCGATTGATACATATACACTATTGATACTATGTATAAAAGAGATAACCAATGAGAACCTCCTCTATAGCACAGGGAGCCCTACCTAATGTACTGTAGTGACCTGAATATGAAGGAAATCCAAAGGGGAAGGGATATATGTAGACACACAACTAATATTTTTTGCTATACTGTAGAAACTAACACAACATTGTAAAGCAAGTATGTCATTGGTATTGCTGTGTAGTCACTCAATCATGTCTAACTCTTTGAGACCCCATGGACTGTAGACCACCAGGTTCTTCTGTCCATGAGATTTCCCAGGCAAGAATACAGGAGTGAGTTGCTACTTCCTTCTCTGGGGGATCATCCCAACCCAGAGTTTGAACTTGTGTCTCTTGCATTGGCAGGCAGATTCTTTACTACTGAGCCACCAGGGAAGCCCAAAGCAAGTGTACTCCAATTAAAATTAATTTGAAAATGATAAACAGGTGCATTTGTTACTGCCTGAATAATCCATAGATTAGAACAACAATAATTTATTCTCACTGATCTGGGTGTCAGCTGAAGGTCAGCTGAGCCAGGCTGGACTTCTGATCTAAGCTGCAGATAGGTTCAAGTCTGCTCAACACGTGTCTTTTCTCGTGTCCAAATTTCAAATGCAAGAAAAGCAAAGTTCGTGTCCAGACACATCTCAAGCCTCTGTTCACCTCACCTCAATTCAACATCAAGTTATCGTTGACAACGGTAACTCATATGACCAAGAACACAGAAGTGGGGAGGGGAGGTATAGTCTTCCATGGAGATGAAGGCCATGACTATTTGCTGAATAGTAAGATCATCTGTCACAGAAAAGATGAGACATTTCTATGTTTAGATGACATAAGATATAGATAGAAACGAGCTGAAATGATTTATCTCTGACTTGATGATTTCCTCAGATTAACTAAGGATTTCCAAGCTGAATATCTTCCCTCTCTGATGAGCTGACATGATATAATGGTGATTGCCTTGGTTTGCTAAGGCTGCCATAGCAAATACCACAGACTGGGTGGCTTAAACAATAGAAATGTATTGTCTCACAGTTCTGGAGTCTAGGAGTCCAAGCCCAAGGTGCTGGCAGGGCTGATTTTTGCTGAGCCCTCTCTCTTGGCTGACAGATGCCTGTCTTCTCCTGCGTCCTCACACGGTCTTCCTCAGTGTGCGTCTGTCCAAATTTCTTTACTGAAAAAGATACCAGTCATATTGAATTAGGGCCCACTCTAATGACCTCATTCAAATTTAATCACTTCTGGGGAGGGAGGCGGGAGGGGGGTTCATGTTTGGGAACACATGTAAGAATTAAAGATTTTAAAATTTAAAAAAAAAAAAATTAAAAAAAAAAAACAAATTTAATCACTTCTTTAAAGAACTTATTTCCAAATGCCATTACATTCGGAGGTACAAGAGGTCAGGATTTCAACATACAAATTTGGCAGGGGGACACAAGTCAGCCTTGTGTGGGTGCATGCTCAGTCGCTCAGTCATGTTGACTCTTTGGGAATACATGGATGCCAGGCTTCTCTGTCCATGGGATTCTCCAAGCAGGAATACTGGGGTGGGTTGCCATTTTCTCCTCCAGGGGATCTTCCCGACCCAGGGATCAAACCCAGGTCTCCTGCATTGGCAGGCAGATTCTTTGCCACTGCATAACCTGGGAAGCCCTCCAACTCAACCTTAAACAGTGGTTAAAAGCATAGGTTCTAGAATCAAACAGCAGTGGCTTTGAATCATGCATCAATCACTTTCTAACTGGGTGACCAACTTTTCCAATCTCTTTTCCCATTTGTCCCATCTCTAAATCTGGAGATCATAATGTCTCCTCAGCAGATGGCTTTGCCATCACCTTTAGGAGTAAATACACAAAATACTGTCACAGTGTTTGATACCATGTTATAAAACACAAATCATTGCTGTTGCCATTATTATTTTATTATTAAAATATTTTAGCAAAGTACATTCAAAGTCAGGCTAATAACATAACCAAGTCAGGCCAATAGCAAGCCCTAAATAATTTTATGCCTCTTTATAGAAATGTGTTCTGTTTTTTTAGTTAATTTTTTTAATTGGAGGATAATTACTTTACCATATTATGATGGTTTTTGCCATACATCAACATGAATCAGCCATAGGTATGCATGTGTCCCCCCAATTCTGAACCCCCCTCCACCTCCCTTGCTACCCTATCCCTCTAGGTTGTCCCGGAGCACCAGCTTTGGGTGCCCTGCTTCATGCATGGAACTCACACTGTCATCTATTTTATATATAGTAATGTATATGTTTCAATTTTAGTCTTTCAAATCATTCCACTCTTGCCTTCTCCCATAGAGTCCAAAAGTCTGTTCTTTACATCTATGTCTTCTTTTAATTTTAAAAATACCTTTTTTAAAAAGCACCTTCCTACTCTTTCCCTGCAAAGGTCTTCAGAGTTAGGTATGCACTTCATTTTGCAGCTGAAGAAAATGGGGCACATTGAGGTTTAAGCAATTTGACTGTCAGTGTGGGGTTAGGGGAAGATAAGCTGCTACAGGAATCCAGTCTTTTTTAACAAGCTTGGCTCACAAATCTCAACTGAACTGACTTTACTCCTTCCTTTGCTTCAATGATCATATACAGTTTGATTGGAGAGTTACACTATAATTTCACAGTGATTACATGCCCCTGAAGATCATTTTGTAAGTAAATGTTTTGAAACCAAAGATAATCATTGTTGTGTGACCATAAGCCTTTTTCTTATGCCATATTCTCCGCCAAAGAATGTAACCAAGCTAAAGTTACATTTTGGAGTTTCTGTAGCTGGCTCTGGGCTCCGTTCTGCATTTCTGGAACTCTGATGCCATCGGGGTCTCTGGAGACACATTACTGTTTCCTGGTCTCTGGGATAACCTCTATCCTTTCCACTTCAGCACAAACACAAAGAAAGCTGCCATGGTGCTCTTGACACGAGGACTCACAAACACAAGCTAAGATGAATCAGAACCCAGTCCTTGTATAATAAGCTATTCAAAAGTGGAACATCCTGTCCAGAAGCTCTGAAATGTATTTTGATATCTGGGCATACCAAAGATCCTCCTCTCCTTTTAGAAACTTCCTAATTATTTGGCCACATTGTCTCCAGGAACATGTCCAGGTTCAAGAATTCTCTAAATTGGTAGGTCAGAGCTGCATCTACCTAATAACTCCAGAGGATAGCTCAGAACTTCTATTGACAAAGCGATAAACTACAGTACTGGATTTGGAGACGGAAATGGCAACCCACTCCAGTATTCTTGCTGGAAAATTCCATGAACAGAGGAGCCTAGCATGGTCGAAAAAGAGTCGGACACAACTGAGCAACAACAGTACTGTGTAACAAGGACCCTTTTTCTAGGTGGTCTACCTTTCCTGAACTTTCAAACCAGCCTGAGATTTTTATAAAGGGTGATAAAAATTTAGATTATACATATTTATAGACCTACAGAGCAAACAAGTGATTCTTTGTGCCAAGCCACTTCAATCATGTTCAATTCTTTGCAACCCTATGGACTATAGCCCCCCCAGGCCCCTCTGCCCATGGGATTCTCCAAGCAAGAATACTGGAGTGGGTTGCCATGCCCTCCTCCAGGGGATCTTCCCAATCGAATGTGAGTCTCTTATGTCTCTGTTTTGGCAGGTGGGTTCTTTACCACTAGAGCCACCTGGGAAACCCGAGTGATTCTTTACCCATGAGATTAGCCTTCCAGCTCATGAGTCTCAGAGTAAAAAGCAAAATAGAAGCATCTTGATAGTGACAATTATATTCATCAGCTACCATTTTTCCAAAGTCACAACAGAAAATGTGACACCTTTTCTTTTAGATGATATGAAAAGGGCTTACAGTTTATATTTCTTCAGTCTCTGTCACTTATTTCTCAGAACCCTGTCTCACTCCTTTGTGGTCATGTGGTAAAGCTCATCTGGAACACATGATGTTTATATTGACTTGCCTTTTTATTCCATTTTCACTTTTTGGTGTAAAAGCAATGGCTTTCTGGGCTTAATAATGTTTTTCACTCTTTTCATGGAAATGGTTTTTAGAAACAGAAATGATAGCAGTTTCCATATTCACATTTCCCAATAAACTTGTCATCAAAAGTTCTCAAAGAACTCTCATTAATCACTTTTAGTCATTTCTTCCATGCAAATAAAGAGAGTTGAAATTATTTGAGCTGTGCTTGCAGTGGATTCAAAGGCAAAACCTAAAATAATATTGCTTTTTTTTTTTTTTTTCAAAGAATTGAAGATGCCCCTCCATAATTCCTGGATATTGATAACACTAAGGGATCAGATTTTGCTAAAGACAGGAGGAGAACACATCTCCTGCTGGAAGCAAGAAAAACAAGAAAATGATAAGAAGCATCTTCTTTAGAACAGACCCAGAAAAAGATGCCATTTAAGTTGAAGAGTTTCTATTTTTGCTCATTTGAATTTGGTGTATATTGTCTTGAACACTGAACTGTTGAAATCAAGAGATCATAAACCATGGAGAGAATCAAAATTAAAAGTTAAATCCTTTCCTGTGTGTGGATGTGTGAGGCTGTATATATTTTCTGCAGATGGACAAGCCAGCTTGTACTTTCCTTGCCTGAGTGTGGACGTGTGACGCTGTGTATATCTTCTGCAGATGGACAAGCCAGCTTGTCCTTTCATTCATTTGCAGACTGTTTTGCCACAGACTGCCCTTCCAGAACTCCGGATAAACTATTTAGGTGGGATTTCTGGATCAGTTGCTGGAAATGCAATCCAATCTACCCCCCCACCCCCCACCCGGTTTCCTGTGTAACCCGGAGACCTTAATCTCTGAACCCTGTTTCCTCATCAGTAACTTTATTCAAATGTGGTGGGGTGGGAGAGGTGAAGAGGTGGGGGAGTCATATGGAGGTCAAAAGGGTGAAGGGAGAAATTAAAAAACAATAAATTTTTGTGAGAGTAGTTATGTAGATTGCCTGAATATCCTATCAGATCTTCATGGGTCACACATTTTTGCTGGGAGAATTCATGAATTCATAATAAAAACAAGAAAGAGAAGAGATTTTGTAGGTATATCTATTTATACATCCCAAGACTATTACAGTTCTGTACATTTAGGTTCTGGATTATATATAGAATGAAGGGAATGTGGTATACGTTTCTACAGACCCTGACTCTCTCCCTAATTAAAGTCTCTAAACTATAAGATTGTAAGAAGAGAAGCAAAAGTAAGAACATTTAAGTTAGTTTAGTTTTCTTAATGTGACTGTGAAACAGTGGTTTGCAGCCCGGACTGGGCATCAGAACCTCATCTAAATCTTTCCCAAAATATAGATGTTTGGCTCTACACTTAAGCTACTTGAATCAGAATTTCTGAAACACTCATAAATCTCCACAGGTAATTCTGAGAAGAAAAATTGGGAAATATGTAGGCCTGAAGGATTCTGATTCTTTTGGAACTCATCAAGAACATTCTCATCACTGATTGTTATTTTTCCTCACTCGTTTTAAAAACAAGTGGACATCATCTGAATTAAACACTTGAGTTTGTGTTGGATATTCACAATAGGTACTTTCCTGTATAACACTGTCTAAAAAAATTATTCGTATTTCAAATTCCTACCACCCCACCATGTGAATCAGTAGAATCTTGTTTTCGATCAGTTGTTCAGTCATGTCTAACTCTCTGCGATCCCATAGACTGCAGCAAGCTGGGCTTCGTTGTCCTTCACCATCTCCCAGAGTTTGCTCAAACTCATATCCATTGAGTTGATGATGCAAATATCTTTCTGTGAGTCAAAGTTTCTTACCCTTAGTACCATTACCATATTAAGTGAGATGACTTTTTGTTGTGAAGGACTGCCCTGTGCATGACAGAATGTTTACCAGCATCCCCGGCCTCTGTCTAGGAGAACCCAGTTTGATCCCTGGGTCAGAAAGATCCCCTGGAGAAGGGATGGGCTACCCACTCCAGTATTCTTGGGTTTCCCTGGTGGGTCAGACAGTAAAGAATCTGCCTGCAATGTGGGAGACCTGAGTTCGATCTCTGGGTTGGAAGATTCCCTGGAGGAGAAGTGGGCATGGCAACCCACTTCAGTATTCTTGCCTGGAGAATCCCCATGGACAGAGGAGCCTGGTGGGCTACAGTCCATGGGGTCACACAGAGTCAGACATGACTGAGCAGCTAAGAATGCTGGCCTCTGTCTACCAGGTTTGACAACCAAAAAATGTCTCCAATCCTGGCCAAGTGTCCCCTAGAGCACAGAATCAGCTCCAGCTGAGAACCACTGCTTTGTTTGAGAGGAAGAAACACACAGCAATAGCATTGCATTCACTATTTCTCATCTGTCAAGCTTTCCTTGGACTTCCCTGGTGGCTCAGATGGTAAAGAATCTGCCTGTAATCCAGGAGATCAATGTTCAATCCCTGGATCAGGAAGATCCCCTGGAGACAAGAATGGCAATCCACTCTAGTATTCTTGCCTGGAGAATTTCATGGTCAGAGGAGCCTGGCAGGCTACAGTCCCTGGTGTCTGACCTGGGTCTCCCAGAACACTCAGGGGATCTTCCTGATGCTCTGGCATCAGTGGTATATGTTCTCTTTACTGCTACCACCAACTTGTTGCATCCTTTAATTGTTGTTGCTGTTGTTCAGTCGCTGAGTCATGTCCAATTCTTTGTGACGTCATGGACTGCAGCACATCAGGCTCCCCTGTTCTTCACCACCTCCTGGAGTTTGCTCAAATTCATGTCCATTGAGTCAGTGATGCTATCTAACCATCTCATCCTCTGCTGTCCCCTTATCCTTCTGCCCTCAATCTTTCCCAGCATCAGAGTCTTTAATCCTTCAGTTACCACCTCTTACTATCCCTGTGGTCTCCACCAGGGAAAGGTAATTACTAGTAAATAACCACTGCTCTATTCCGCCATCTCTAGAGCAATCATAGAGCTGCTCAAGGCCATTCTTCTTCCAAAGACTTCTCCTAAGAAGCCATTCCCTCAAGATAACTCTATCCCAAACAATTAGGTGCTAGAGGCTCTGGATGTCAGGCATCACTGTGACCTTGATGGACCAGGAAAAAGAGTAAATTGTCTTCCTTCTGAGGCATAATAATTTTATGTTTAATTATTTACCATTATAGTTTCTCATCTCTTTTACTATGTTCTTCCCCCAATCACTGAAGTAACTTGAGGGTTTTCTTTATGCAATCTTGACAGATACAGTCTGAAGTATCTTGAAACACTGGATAGGTTTTGTAAATCTACAGCAGAAGCAAATGTCATGAAAGCCAAGATGATATATATGTTCATTCTGGGACTCAAATTACATCCAAAGGATAAGAAGGTAAATAGGAAAGAGAGAATCTTGAGTTGACAAAATTTAAATTCTAAATTGATACATGCCAAGGCAGAGTGATCACTGCAACTTAAACTGGAAAACTGGGTTTTCCTTGACAGTAACAAAGAAGCTGTAATAGTTAGGCTTGGGTATAGAGAAGTTATTTTAAAAATTATATTTCTGCAGGTGAGAATGTATAACAGTTTAATGACAACCCCTGCACCATTTTCTCCCTGGACAAAAACCTGTGAACTCCCCAAATGACCTTTTCAGTTCCACTTGAGCTGATGGTTTTTCCATTTCCCCCTCACTGGATAAGCAAACTCGATTCTATGACAATTGTTTTATGATCTTTTTTGTCCCCAAGATTGATGATATCATGCAAAACTGTTGCATTTTATATGCGTTAGAAAATGCACACATTTTTGCTGTGCTCTCTTGTACATTATCTCAAGTAATTATCTCCATTTTACAAATAAGAATCAGGCAAAGAAAGATGAACTTGATCAAAGTTAACAAATGACAATTCTCAGACTACCACGTCAATCTGCTGATTTGAATACCATGTCCTGCACAATGTATCCTGGTAGCTAAATATTCTAAAGTGCTTTCAAAATTGACAGGAAATAGTTTTATGAGTATCTTAGATTATAAGATAATTGAAGCAGAGCGGCGCCTTTCTGTGTTTGTTAATCTGCACTCTTTGGCAAGTAACAGTACAACGTTGCAAAGGGCACAAACAGAAATGGAATCCTTGACATGTCATAACATGTCATGGTGGCTGGCTTCTCAACAATCTGTTATATTTTATATAGGCAGCATTTTCGAGTTGGACTGTGAAGAAGGCTGAGGGCCGAAGAATTGATGCTTTTGAACTGTGGTGTTGGAGAAGACTCTTGAGAGTCCCTTGGACTGCAAGGAGATCCAACTAGTCCATTCTGAAGGAGATCAGCCCTGGGATTTCTTTGGAGGGAATGATGCTGAAGCTGAAACTCCAGTACTTTGGCCACCTCATGCGAAGAGCTGACTCATTGGAGAAGACTCTGATGCTGGGAGAGATTGGGGGCAGGAGGAGAAGGGGACGACAGAGGATGACATGGCTAGATGGCATCACCGACTCTATGGACGTGAGTCTGAGTGAACTCCGGGAGTTGGTGATGGACAGGAAGGCCTGGCATGCTGTGATTCATGGGGTTACAAAGAGTCGGACATGACTGAGCAACTGGACTGAACTGAACTGAACTGAACCATTTTCTCTCCTGGAGGAAGAAATAGCAACCCACTCCAATATTCTTGCCTGGAGAATTCCGTGGACAGAGGAGCCTGAAAAGGTCGCAAAGCATCCAGAAGGACTGAGCACAAAAGAACTTTCTCTTGTCAGATCCCTGACTTGACTTTCTTTGCATCTGTGTTGTTTTTCGCTACTGTGGATCTCTGGGATAAGCCTCATCACATCCAGAATTCTTGTGTTCTGGAATGGTTTGTCTTACAGCCCGAATACTGACTATTCGAACCACCTGGATGCCTTCCTCTAAAGGTCAGTACATAAATGGAATCATGGTCGCTCATGTTCAGATGCAAACAGCATGTTCAATTTTATATTCCATTCTACTGAATGTGGTGAATACATATCATTTCTCTTCCTGTCACCACCCTTCCCAAGAACCTACAAAAAGGGAGGGGACAGGTGGGGTTTTCCCTTTTAGTAATCAGGTTTCCTGGAGCTTTCTATTGTTTCAACTGGGAATAGGCTACAAACAAGCAAGTAATATTCTGAATTTATCACCTTTTCACAGAAATTTCCAAATCCTTTCTGATAAATAGAAATCATTTTCCAAACGTGCTCAGGGAAGGCAGGAACATCCCCTGGTCCAGGAACATTTGGTCATCCTAGCTCATAATCCTGCTAGAAATATTTTCAGCCAGTATAAAAGGCCACTGCTTAATATTAGTTATAACTAGGAAAGTTTTGGAACAAAATACTATTAGTGATGCATTTTATTAACTGGATATTATTCTCATTCCTTCATTGCTGCCTACTTATGGAAACTTATGAGCACGTGAATTATGCTAGATACAATTGTTAGACAAACAAATTCTCTAAATAAAGTTATCAGTAAATTGAGTAGAAGGGGGAGAAAATAGAGGGGGGAGAGGCAGAATGTTAGAGAAAGCCCATAATTATCATCAGTACAGAGTGAAATTACTACAGCGATATACCTGGCTTCTCTTAAACTCTGGGAGCTTGACAATAAAACCTAAATCTACCAGTTGTGTTTTTTTTTTTTCCTCCAGTTCAGTTCAGTTCAATCGCTCAGTAGTGTCCAACTCTGTGACCCCATGAACCGCAGCACTGCAGGGCTCCCTGTCCATCACCAACTCGTGGAGTCCACGCAAACTCATGTCCATTGAGAAGGTGATACCATCCAACCATCTCATCCTCTGTCTTCCCCTTCTCCACCTGCCCTCAATCTTTCTCAGCATCAGAGTCCTTTCAAATGAGTCAACTCTTCACATTAGGTGGCTGAAGTATTGGAGTTTCAGCTTCAACATCAGTCCTTCCAATGAACACCCAGGACTGATCCAATGAATGTGTAAATATAGTATGAATTGTCATTTCTATAAAGCATTTTGAGATTGTATATATTTTTGCTGTGTAAGGCAATCCCATCCTGTTCCATGACTACCACCAACTGAGGTGTCTGCCTTTGACTCCCCCATAATCAAAGATCAACATGATATTTCTGCTCAAATGGCTCACAGGTAACAGAACCTCATATATCCCAAGTGTTTTACTATATTCCACTAAGTAAAATAGAACAATCATCTGAAATTTCTAAACTGGACTTATTTTATACCTAGTAAAAATGTGTTTAACAGATGAAAGTGTGTTAGTTGCTCAGTCGTGTCCAACTCTTTGTGACCCCATGGACTATATCCCTCCAGGCTCCTCTGTCCACATAATTCTCCAGACAAGAATACTGGAGTGGGTAGCCATTCCCTATTCCAGGGGATCTGCTCTGCCCAGGGATGGAATCCAGGTCTCCCGCATTGCAGGGAGAATCTTTATCGTGTGAGCCACCAGGGAAGCTACAGGCAAATACAAAAAAAAAAGGTAGAATATGCTACTTTATTTTTTAATTTATCTTTAATTGGAATATAATTGCTTTACAATGTTGTGTTGGTTTCTGCTGTACAGCAACATAAATCAGCCACAAGTGTACATATCAATATATCCCCTCCCTCTTGTTCTTCCCTCCCACCTCCCACTTCCCATCCCTCTATGTCGTCACAGGGCAGCAGAGTGAGCTCCATTTGCTACACTGCAGCTTCCCACTAGCTATCTATTTCAAACATGGCAGTGTGTCTATGTCAGTGCTACTCTCAATTCAGCCCACTCCCTCCTTTCCTTGTTGTGTCCACAAGTCTGTTCTCTACATCTCTAGAACTGAACTAACTACATTGGAATGGGGACATCAATACCGGATTTAATGTTATTCCAATGTTCACTTGCCTTTTTTTTTTTTTTCTGATTCTCCTAAAAGCATGGGTAATGATTAAGTAAAAAAAAAAAAAATTGGGTGACATTAAATGCCTTTATTATAATTAAAATGTGTTCCTACTATACCATTTCCATCTAAAACTCCAGTGTGTGTTTCCTCCTTCTTCCTGTTCTTATTTGCTCGCATTGTATCCTTCATTTTATTTACTTTATTAATTAAGATCTTTAAGGCTCAATTAATTTTGGAGGTATGATAACTATTTAAACAGACTTCTATTGATCTATATTTCTGTCTTTGTGCCAGTAGCATACTGTCTTGATGACTGTGGCTTTGTAGTAGAGCCTGAAGTCAGGCAGGTTGATCCTCTAGTTCCATTCTTCTTTACCAAGATAGCTTTGGCTATTCGAGGTTTTTTGTATTTCCATACAAACTGTGAAATTATTTGTTCTAGCTCTGTGAAAACTACCATTGATAGCTTGATAGGAATTGCATTGAATCTATACATTGCTTTGGGTAGTGTACTCATTTTCACTATATTGATTCTTCTAATCCATGAATACGGTATATTTCTCCATCTATTAGTGTCCTCTTTGATTTCTTTCACCAGTGTTTTATAGTTTTATATATATAGGTCTTTTGTTTCTTTAGGTAGATATATACCTAAGTATTTTATTTTTTTCTTTGCAATGGTAAATGGAATTGTTTCCTTAATTTATCTTTCTATCTTCACATTATTAGTGTATAGGAATGCAAGGGATTTCTGTGTGTCAATTTTCTATTCTGCAACTTTACTATATTCATTGATTAGTTTTAGTAATTTATGGTGGAGTCTTTAGGGTTTTCTATGTAGAGGATCATGTCATCTGCAAATAGTGAGAGTTTTACTTCTTCTTTCCCAATTTGGATTCCTTATATTTCTTTTTCTGCTCTGATTGCTGTGGCCAAAACTTCCAAAACTATGTTGAATAGTAGTGGTGAAAGTGGGCACCATTGTCTTGTTTCTGACTTTAGGGGAAATGCTATCAGTTTTTCACCATTGAGAATAATGTTTGCTGTGGGTTTGTCATATATAGCTTTTATTATGTTGAGGTATATTCCTTCTGTTCCTGATTTCTGGAGGGTTTTTATCATAAATGGATGTTGAATTTTGTCAAAGGCTTTCTCTGAATCTATTGAGATAATCATATGGTTTTATTTTTCAATTTGTTAATGTGGTGAATTACATTGATTGATTTGTGGATATTGAAGAATCCTTACATCCCTGGGATAAAGCCCACTTGGTCATGGTTTATGATCTTTTTAATGTGTTGTTGGGTTCTGATTGCTATAATTTTGTTGAGGATTTTTGCATCTATGTTCATCAGTGATATTGGCCTGCAGTTTTCTTTTTTTGTGGCATCTTTGTCAGGTTTTGGTATTAGGGGTGATGGTGGCCTCATAGAATGAGTTTGGAAGTTTACCTTCCTCTGCAATTTTCTGGAAGAGTTTGAGTAGGATAGGCGTTAGCTCTTCTTGAAATTTTTGGTAGAATTCAGCTGTGAAGCCGTCTGGACCTGGGCTTTTGTTTGCTGGAAGATTTCTGATTACAGTTTCAATTTCCGTGCTTGTGATGGGTCTGTTAAGATTTTCTATTTCTTCCTGGTTCAGTTTTGGAAAGGTGTACTTTTCTAAGAATTTGTCCATTTCTTCCACGTTGTCCATTTTATTGGCATATAATTTCTGATAGTAGTCTCTTATGATCCTTTGTATTTCTATGTTGTCTGTTGTGATCTCTCCATTTTCATTTCTAATTTTATTGATTTGATTTTTCTCCCTTTGTTTCTTGATGAGTCTGGCTAATGGTTTGTCAATTTTATTTATCTTATTAATTTAATTATTATTAATCTTATTAATTTATCTCAAAGAACCAGCTTTTGGTTTTGTTGATTTCTGCTATGGTCTCTCTTGTTTCTTTTGCATTTATTTCTGTCCTAATTTTTAAGATTTCTTTCCTTCTACCAACCCTGGGGTTCTTCATTTCTTCCATTTCTAGTTTCTTTAGGTGTACAGTTAGGTTATTTATCTGATTTTTTTCCTATTTCTTGAGGTATGCCTGTATCGCTACGAACATTCCCCTTAGCACTGCTTTTATAGTGTCCCAAAGGTTTTGGGTTGTTGTGTTTTCATCTTCATTCATTTCTATGCATATTTTGATTTCTTTTTTTATTTCTTCTGTGATTTGTTGGTTGTTCAGCAGCGTGTTTTTCAGCCTCTATATTTTGTAATTTTTGATAGTTTTTCTCCTGTAACTGAGATCTAATCTTACTGCATTGTGGTCAGAAAAGATGCTTGGAATGATTTCAATTTTTTTGAATTTACCAAGGCTAGATTTATGGCCCAGGATGTGATATATCCTGGAGAAGGTTTCATGTACACTTGAGAAAAAGGTGAAATTCATTGTTTTGGGGTAAAATGTCCTCTAGATATCAATTAGGTCTAACTGCTCTATTGTATCATTTAAAGTTTGTGTTTCCTTGCTAATTTTCTCTTTAATTGATCTATCCACAGGTGTGAGTGGGGTATTAAAGTCTCCCACTATTATTGTGTTATTGTTAATTTCCCCTTTCATACTTGTTAGCATTTGTCTTACATATTGTGGTGCTCCTATGTTGGGTGCATATATATTTATAATTGTTATATCGTCTTCATTATGTAGTGTCCTTCTTTGTCTCTTTCCACAGCCTTTGTTTTAAAGTCTATTTTATCTGATATGAGTATTGCTACTCTTGCTTTCTTTCGGTCTCTATTTGCATGGAATATCTTTTTCCAGCCCTTCACTTTCACTCAGAGATAAATCCAGGCACCTATGGACACCTTATCTTTGACAAAGGAGGCAAGAATATACAATGGTGAAAAGACAATCTCTTTAACAAGTGGTGCTGGGAAAACTGGTCATCCACTTGTAAAAGAATGCAATTAGAACACTTTCTAACATCATACACAAAAATAAACTCAAAATGGATTAAAGATCTAAATGTAAGACCAGAAACTATAAAACTCTTAGAACAGAACATACACAAAACACTCTCTGACATAAATCACAGCAGGACCCTCTATGACCCACCTCCCAGAATATTGGAAATAAAGGCAAAAATAAACAAATAGGACCTAATTAAAATTAAAAGCTTCTGCACAACAAAGGAAACTATAAGCAAGGTGAAAAGACAGCCTTCGGAATTGGAGAAAATGATAGCAAATGAAGCAACTGACAAAGAATTAATCTCAAAAATATACAAGCAAATCCTGCAGCTCAATTCCAGAAAAATAAACGACCCAATCAAAAAATGGGCCAAAGAACTAAGTAGACGTTTCTCCAAAGAAGACCTAAAGATGGCTAACAAACACATGAAAAGATGCTCAACATCACTCATTATCAGAGAAATGCAAATCAAGACCACAATGAGGTACCATATCACACCAGTCACAATGGCTGTGATCCAAAAGTCTACAAGCAATAAATGCTGGAGAGGGTGTGGAGAAAAGGGAACCCTCTTACACTGTTGGTGGGAATGCAAACTAGTACAGCCACTATGGAGAACAGTGTGGAGATTCCTTAAAAAACTAGAAATAGAACTGCCATACAACCCAGCAACCCCACTGCTGGTCATACACACCGAGGAAGCCACAATTGAAAGAGACACATGTACCCCAATGTTCATCACAGCACTGTTTATAATAGCCAGGACATGGAAGTAATCTAGATGTCCATCAGCAGATGAATGGATAAGAAAGCTGTGGTACATATACACAATGGAGTATTACTCAGCCATTAAAAAAATACACTTGAATCAGTTCTAATGAGATGAATAAAACTGAAGCCTATTGTACAGAGTGAAGTAAGCCAGAAAGAAAAACACCAATACAGTATACTAATGCATATATACGGAATTTAGAAAGATAGTAATGATAATCCTGTATGTGAGACAGCAAAAGAGACACAGATGTATAGAACAGTTTTTTGGACTCTGTGGGAGAGGGCGAGGGGGGGATGATTTGGGAGAATGGCACTGAAACATGTATATTATCATATGTGAAACGAATAGCCAGTCCAGTTTCAATGCATGATACAGGATGCTTGGGGCTGGTGCACTGGACCACCCAGAGGGATGGGATGGGAAGGGAGTTGGGAAGGGGGTTCAGGATGGGGAACGTGTGTATACCCGTGGCGGATTTAAGTCAATGTATGGCAAAACCAATGCAATATTGCAAAGTAATTAGCCTCCAATTAAAATAAATAAATTTATATTTTAAAAAATAAAATAAAATAAACAGACTTCTTTACTTTTAAAAAAAAATATGGATGACCAGGCATTTAGACATCAAAATAATCACTATATCAGAATATTGGCATTATAACAAGTGGATTTAGTTTGCCACTTGGTTTATGGTTACAGTTTTGAATCTAACAGTTCTTAGTGACGGTCTTTAAACAATCCCATAATGCTACCAATGGTTTTATTTTTTACACTTTACCCATCCATAAAAGTACCTACATGACATTACAATTTGGCATTATTAACGATTAAATTCCAGGCTAAAGCACTCAACTAGAATGAGACCTCTGATTCTTTAATCAACACTTTTCATTTTTAGAACATATAAGTTATGTAGTCTATGGTGTGTTCAATAGAGTAACTGTGATGAAATGTGTAAAAACTTACAAGTAAGAATGTGGCCTGTTAGTCAAATTGTGCTTTTAATCTGTAAAGGCATTACATCATGAGTCATTTAGAGGAAAGGGTAGAGTTTCCTCTTGAATTCATTACTGCATGAAAAGTAACATTTAGAAGGTAAAGTGTACAAAATGAAATTGTACCTCTCAGGTATAAGTATTTTTCCCATGAGAAAGTACACCTTCTATTTAAAAGAGACCAACAGTATTCTTTCTCTATTTCTTAATGTATAAATAGCTGGAAACTTATGAGCTCATTAGTAAAATCTTTAGGACTTCTGATGCCAAAAAGAAGTAGTGCAAATCAAGGCCATATAAAAATATAGCAAAAGGGGACTGCTTCATTTAAGGAAATGGTACATGTAGATTTGTTAACAAGATTCTAGAAATTTTTCCAGAAACAAAAAAAAGAAAAGAAAAACACCCAGTCAAAATCTATTTCTTTAAGAGCACTGTGTAAATAAAATGGATGACTTCTCTCATACTCTTATGATTTAAAAAATGAATATTCAGGAACTTCCAATATTCATGTGCTTAATTAAAGATTAAGACACCTTAAAATTAAAATTTTAATGTCATTTTATGTGACCTAAATTTATGTCTGAACTGTTTCTTTTTTGCAACAGTTAATTTTTTAAAAGATGGAGACAGAAAGGCCATAATATAAAAGGCTAGTGAGCATCAGTTCTCTTCTCTTCCAACCAATATCCTTGCCTCTCAGATTTTTCACTGTTAATGCAGTTTTACAAGTCCTTATCTATTTTGCAAGTTTACTATGAGAATAAATTCAAGTGACGTATGTGAAAGTATTGGGAATCTGGGCTATAAAAAGGGTGATGTAATGAATAGTTGAGAGAATCTGAGCATATTTAGCATATTAAGCCCGGAGAAAAGATGATGTGGGTTGCATGCAATAGATGTCATCAAATATTTCAAGAACTGATCCATGGAAGCAAGATTAGAACTATTCAATCACACACACACACACACACACACACACACACAAATAAACTAATAATTATAAATAACAGGGAAATAGGTCAGGTTCAATGGAAAGGAAGACATTTCTAACAGAACTTTGGGAAGTATAAAATTCCTTACACTGAAAATATTCAAATATAAGTTAAAAGCCATTGAATATTATTACAGGTGCTCAGGAGAAAGTTAATTTACCAAAGGGAAACTGGAGTATGTGGTCTTTATGTCCTTTCAGAATAAAAAACTTAGTAATTTGAAATGTATACAAGGCATAAAAACAGAGTTCTTATTGTTCTTGTATTGTTATTTTCAATGTTTTTTTCATCAGGGCCAAAGCTACATGACGCATGGGCTTCATAAAGCTATAATGTTCTTCCACAGAGGCAGTGTTTTATACCTTGATCTTCTCCAAGTCAAGGATAAACTAAGCAAGCAGAAGTGGGAGAAATGCCTTAGGAGCAAACCACAAAGTACGTGGATACATATGTAACAACAGGCTGGAAGGCTGGACAGGTGGGAGAGTCACAAGAGAAGGATGAGGACTTACCAGGTGACATTTCTTTGCTCTGGGATTAGCACTGTGCCTGCAAAAAATAAAAAGATAAATTGGTTACTTATATAGCTTGGACTTAACCAAATTGATAGGATCCATGATATTGAAGTCATTGTATCTGGTTGTAAAAAGATAAAACTTACATCCAAAAAAAATTGTTTTAATTAAGTGATTATCAAAATAATTTATTGAAATCATTAAGAATAAATTCAGGGGCTTCCCTGGTGGCTCAGTGGTAAAGAATCCACCGGCCAATGCAGAGTTGGAGCCATAAAGATAAAGATTGCCAACAATGAGTTTCCGTAGTCCAACAAATCCATTTTCAATTGCTTTGGATCCCACCTCAAAATATATATGTACACAGACACAGGAGTCTAACAAGAACTCTTCATCAGGTACTTGTGTTGCTTATAATAAAAAAATTCAGAAATAAATTGACATAAAACCTCTTTGAACAGAACACCATACTGACTCATAAATTTGAGTCTAGATCAAATGATAATTCTATCATCTTTTATATATAAAGTCATATATATATAACCAACTTAATGAAAATGATTATAGGTATTATTTCTTAAATAAGCTTCTAACTATGAAGAATTGAAAGATCAATTCTAGGTAAATTTGGCAATATAGTTAAGCTGTGGCCAGCCTGAAAATCTCAGGGTCATTAGTGTTCAAATATCTCACCAGAAATGGGAACTCAATGAAATCCAAAGTTCTTGAAATGTTCAAAAAAAATCATCCTATTATAAAAACAGCAATGCTTCATTCCTCAAGCTTTTTTTTTTTTTCTTTTTAGCCACAAGAGCCCTCTAAAATAATTATCCATGTTACAAATCATTTCAACAGAAAGAAAATCTCAGAAAATCAAGCATATTTAACTCAGTAGAAACCATCAACTAAACAGGAAGTTCCAACTAAAATTTTGAGCTTATAATGTGCTGTCATTTGTGCTTTATTCAAATAAGAGAATATTGAATTGTAGTAACTAGACAGAGTTCAGCTGAAGGCAGAGATGTAAAACTCACCTATTCCCTGGTAGCTCAAAATAATACTGGACACACATTTGCACTTGGTTAAGACACAACAGCAGGCAAGAATACCTTGTACAGGATTCTTTGTTGCCCTTGTTTTATCTTTTTCCTCTCTCCTTTGTTAGTCTTGATTCTCTTAAGATAGGATAGGAGAAGGACAGTGGGATGGGAGTGGGGGTGAGTAGGCAGAATTCTGGGAAAGAGAAAGAAACATGGCACCTTCTTTTAAGAACTGGGGTCTTTTCAATTCACAATTCCCCTGCTGCTAAATCACTTCAGTCGTGCCCGACTCTGTGCAACCGCAGAGATGGCAGCCCACCAGGCTCCCCCATCCCTGGGATTCTCCAGGCAAGAACACTGGAGTGGGTTGCCATTTCCTTCTCCAATGGATGAAAGTGAAAAGTGAAAGTGAAGTCACTCAGTCGTGTCTGACTCTTAGCGACCCCATGGACTGCAGCCTACCAGGCTCCTCTGTCCATGGGATTTTCCAGGCAAGAGTACTAGAATGGGGTGCTATTGCCTTCTCCAACAATTCCTCTAGTCCTTGTAACAAAACAGACATGCAATAAATATGCATAATGAAATTAATGTTTTCTTCCAATCTGAGTTTTATTTCTTCTCCTTTGTCCTCATTTTTCCTTCTCTTCATCTCACACCATTACCCAATTCAAACATGTCTTTCAAAAGCATAACCCACTTCCCTGATACATTTTTAAATGAATTCATGCTCCTTGATAAAAGTGGAAGACCATAGAAATATCAATATCTGGAGATAAAAATAACTAATGGAGTAGGTATTCTTTTAGTTCAGAACCAGGCAGGGAAATTCTTGCTCTATTCATCATGATCTGCCCAATCCTAATTTCCTGGACTGGTTTTTCTGGGAGATAAAATCTGGAACCCCTATATTGACTTAGAATGCTGAATTTGCTGGTACACTGACCACCTGAATCATCATCACCTAGCATATTCATTAAATATTCAAATCTCTGGGTCTCACCCAGACCTGTTCCAATAGAGCCTCCTGGGAAGCAAACATGGGTATCTGCCTTTTTCTTGAGCTCCCAAAGTGATTCTCAATGAAAAATATGTTTGAAAACCCCCCATTACAGGACAGTTGACCCAATTTCTAACCTCCTTGAACTTAGGTTTTCTCCAAGTTTTTCTCAAGAAGACTTATTCATTTATTCAGCATTCATTAAACGTCTGGTTCAGACTTCCAGAGTCACAAAGAAAATTAGCCTGAGTTTACATATGAGAATCTTTAACCTCCTGCAGAAAAGTACCTGCTTAATCAAGAAATTAATACATTCTGCAGACCATGGATTTTTAAAGTGGTTTTTAAATTTTTCCTTTAGAATAAATCTCTAATTGCAAAAACAATTTCTTAAACATTTCATTGGAATTCATCATTGTGCATATCAATGGTTCCATACAAAATGTTCTTAAAATGGTACATTAATAAAGAGCGAATGGCTTACTGAATCAAAAATGATAATCGAACCAATTTAGAAGCATAATCTCCATCATACCTGCTAGCCTGAAGCCTTCATGGGTATACACCTGTGTAGTTACAGAGTCTCACTCTCAGTGGAGGCCCAGCACTTGGTTTAATGCACTGCTGTTGCCTTCTGGAAATTTTTAATAATCCAGACTCTGAACTGGAGTTGCGTGAGTTTAGGCCTCTGGGACCATGAAGCCTGTGCATGAGCAAAGGAGATACAGTCCTCTGGCAGCCAGCCAACACATGCGCAGACTCAGGTTCAGTCACTGCTGAAAGTGGGCAGCTTGGAACATCCAGCCTGGCCAATCACTGGTAAGATTGGGACCCACTTTGACAATAACAATGGAAGTTACAGCAGGGGCTGCAACCCCGGAGGACAGGAAGGCCTTCTGTTAGGGAAGGACCCTCGGTGGGAAAGCAGCTAGCCTGCCCATGCCTGGAGTTCATCTAAGCAACATCTGTACAGCTCTTAACTCTCTGGTCTAGCACAGGGACAGACACTTCCAATACACAAGCTATAAACATTGTCAGTATTATTGCAAAGTAAAAGTGTGCATGGTGGACATGGCGAGAAGACATATCAGGGAGCTGCTATTAGAATCTGTCAGAATTTAGAGCCTCTGGTTTTGAAAACTGCTTGCAATATTGCCAAGCAGATTATCTGCAGGCTTTGGAAGGGCAATTTACTTTAAAGATCCTCACGTTTCGTGGGAAAGTATTATTGTTATTTTATTCTGGCACAAAATACTATATTTTGTATTTATAAGTTTATGCCATTACATGTTTATCTTATTCTATTTAATGTTATTAGTAACAATATTTTTTAAGGGAAAAAGCTGTATATTTTACTTTCAATTGCACTTTGTAATTTTCTTTTTTTGAATGAGGGACCCTGCATTTTCACTTTCAATTGTGTCCTATAAATGACATAGCCACCACTGCCTTTGAGGCCGTTTTACAGTCAAGAGAAATAAAATCTGTGAGGGTTAAATGACTTGGCCATGGTCCCAAGCCCCAAGGCCAAGTAAGGAGAACCAGTACCTAGAGTTAGAATTTGGGAAGGTAGGGCCTTGAAGCCATCAAGAGCCCACTGAGAAACAATCTAATTACAAGACAGAGAGCCTCAGGAGTGCTTGCCTTGTTAATAACCACAGAGAGGACTTCCCTGGTGGTCCAGTGGTAAAGACTCCACCTGCTAATGCAAAGGATGCTGGTTTCATCCCTGATCCAGGAAGATTCCACATGCCATAGGGCAACTAAGCCCTTTATACTACAATTACTCAACCTGAATATCCTAGAGCCTTTGCTGAACAAGAAGAGAAGCCACCATAATGAGAATCTCAGGCACCACGCTAGAGAGTAGCCCAGGCTTGTTGCAATGAGAAAAAGCTCACATGCAGAAAGAAGATCCAGCACAGCCATAAATAAATAAAATTTAAAATAATAATAATAACCACAGGAAACAGACGAGCAGCCAAGGTACACAGTCACCAGGCAGAGCAGAGCAAAGTAAATAACAGACATGCTCGGAACACCTGGCATCCAGCAGAGAAAGGAGTCCTCAGACTTAGCAGAATCTATTGTATCTTTATCTTCTCAATGAAAACCTGCACTCCTTGGCAACTGCCTGTGGGTACCAGCCAAAATCCCTGTGTGTTGTAAGTAATGATGACTATTTTATTTACCAGGACCCAGCAACAATTGGCAGATGCCACTGAGGGCCTGCAGAGTGGATTCAGAGCTGCTGGAATTCGTTCTGATGGGTCATTAACAAAGTGACCAGTTGTCCAATGTTCTGACCCTCACATTGGGATGGGGCTTCCAATAAATATGTGTTAAATGACCCTGTGGAAAGACTTCAAGATGTGCTGCAGTACAGACTGACCCCTGTTTATCTTTTCTCAAACTTAACTACTGATCCTTTAGGGGCAAGCATTGATCTAGCTCACCCACACATATAACGAAGGGGAAAACTGAGAATCAGAAGCTTGAGGTTATTCATCCAAAGTCTGGCAGCTAGGGAGAAGCCCATGCAGGGCCAGAAACCAGTTCTCGTTCTGAAATGTCATGTCCAGTTGACGTTTCCTAAGCTGAAGGATAATTTAGTCTGACTCTCATAGATGGGGTCATAATCTATAAAGTTAATATTGTGTATCAGCTAAACTATTTGAATTAATGTTACTTAATATATATAGCACAGACTTCCCAGGTGGCACTAGCAGTAAAGAGCACAACTGCCAGTGTAGGAGATATAAGAGATCTTGGTTTCATCCCTGAGTCAGGAAGATCCTCTGGAGGAAGGCATGGCAACCCACTCCAGTATTCTTGTCTGGAGAACCCCACAGAGGAGCCTGGCAGGCTATGGCCCATAGCGTCACAAAGCATCAGACAACTGAAGCGATTCAGTAGGAACAAATGTGCCCAACTATATAGCACCATTTCTGTAACTTTAAAGTCTCAATCTTGAAATATAGTTCAACCAGGGCTCTGGAGATATTGTGGTCTTCCCAGGTGGCTCTAGTGGTAAAGAACCTGCCTGCCAAAGCAGGAGACATAAGAGATGTGGGTTCGATCCCTGGATTGAGAAGATTCCCTGGAGAAGGGCTTGGCAACCCACTCCAGTATTCTTGCCTGGAAAATCCCATGGACAGAGGAGCCTGATGGGCTCTAGTCCACGGGGTCACATAGAGTCAGACACAATTAAAGCAATTTAGCATTCACACATGTGGAGATAGTATATAAACTTTCTACTGAATCTAAAATGTTTAGGTCATATTGTTCAAAACACCTCACTGCAGATGCAGAATCGAACTAAAGTGGCTCACTTGACATCACATAGCTCTTTCAGTTCAGTTCAGTAACTCAGTTGTGTCCGACTCTTTGTGACCCCATGAATCACAGCATGCCAGGCCTCCCGGTCCATCACTAACTCCTGGAGTTCACCCAAACTCATGTCCATCCAGCCATCTCATCCTCCGTCGTCCCCTTCTCCTCCTGCCCCCAATCCCTCCCAGCGTCAGGGTCTTTTCCAATGAGTCAACTCTTTGCATGAGGTGGCCAAAGTACTGGAGTTTCAGCGTCAGCATCAGTCCTTCCAATGAACACATAGCTGTTTAATGACACAATAAGACCAGGACTCAGATCGCCTTACTCTGCCTGTGGTGTTCATTCCTCACAATCACAACTGCACTCACTTCTGTTTTTCAAAGGAAATGTCTGCATGAAGAACCCGTTTAGCACAAAGCAAGCTGCCATGTAACCGTGTAATCATGTAACCTGAATACAAGTTTATTTTTCTCTGGGACAAGGTGTGAACAACCACATCTGAAAAGTGAGAGGAGCCCTGTAATGATGTACTGCTGTAGCCTTGAGGAAACTGCCCTCTACTGGAAAGCAGAGGGGAGTCCCCTAACTATACCTAAAAGAGTGGGTTTTTTTGTTTGGTTGGTTGGTTTTTTAGTTGCTTTTTATTGGAGAAGAGGGCAGCAGAGGATGAGATGGTTAGATAGCATCACCGATTCAATGGACTGAACTTCAGCAAATCCTAGGAGATAGCGGAGAACAGGGAAGCTTGGCATGCTAGAGGCCATGAGGTCACAAAGAGCTGGGCCTGACTTGGCTATGACCCCATGGACTGTAGCTCACCAGGTTCCTCTGTTCATGGAATCTTCCAGGCAAGAATACTGAAGCAAGTTGCCATTTCCTACTCCAGGGGATCTTCTTATCCAGGGATCAAACCCACATCTCCTAGGGGTCTCTGGCATTGGCAGGTAGATTCTTTACCACTGAGACACCTGGGAAGCCCACTGCACAGTCAGCCATACATACACATATATTCTCTCCCTTTTGGATTTTCTTCCCTTTCAGGTTACCACAGTGCATTAAGTCAAATTGCTTGGGCTACACAGTATGTTCTCATTAGTTAACTATTTTATATGTAGCATTAATAGTGTGGAGATGCCAATCCCAATCTCCCAGTTCCTCCCACCCCACCCCCTTTCGTCTTGGTATCCATTAATTTACTCTCTATCTCTGTGTCTCTACATCTGCTTTGCAAATAGGATCATCTATACTATTCTTCTGACTGAACAACTAAGCACAGCTATCACTTCCCTGGTGGCTTAGATGGCAAAGAATCTGCCTGTACTGTGGGGAACCTGAGTTCGATCCCTGGGTTGGAAAGATCCCCTAGAGGAAGGCATGGCAACCCACTCCAGTATTCTTGCCTGGAGAATCCCCATGGACAGAGGAGCCTGGCGGGCTACAGTCCATAGTGTCACAAAGAGTTGGACATGACTGAGCAACTAAGCCCACAGCACATGCTTTCCTTCTAGATTTCACCTATGTGCATTAATATATATTGGTAGGTAGAAGCAAAATGTCTTGTCATGTACCTTGGTGGATAATTATTCTCCAGCTGCAATCATACTCATTTTACAAGGGCATGTGAAGACCCTTCCCCCGCCCCCCCCCCCCCCCCCCCACCTCCTCATTCAGCATCCGGCTTCTTCAGCATGGCCCTGGAGCATATCTGTTACTGGGTCGGATGCTCTCTTATGAGAAATCTGAGAGGTACATTCCCTGCTTTTCCACCACCCTAAACCATGAGGGTGCAGTGGTTACTTATATGTTACCAGAAAAGATTACAGAAGGAATTCTAGAGGTGCCTGTGATTCAGTTTAAGGCCAAAGTAATTCCTACCACCTCATCACTGAAGGGCTTTGCAGAGGAAATAAGCATCATCAGGTTGCAAGGGTGATTTTCCTGTCCAGTCCTAAAAAGGAACTGCCCTCAATAAATCATCTTCCTAATGGAAATGACAAAATTATTCTCCCAGGAGGGGTCCACCGGGAGGACTCTGCAAACCACACGTCCCTCTCAAGGGCAATAGGAAGGAAGCACACAGCGATCACTGCCCGGGACGACCTAAGGCTGTCTGGGGACCTGTTCCATCTCTCTCTGTCTGAGTTCACTTTTAATCCTTTCACAAGCCATTGTTTACATATAAAGATAGAACTCCTCTTAGTAAGTATGCTGTGTTTAAAATAAAAGTTGTGGTTAATCACAAGGGGGAAAAAAATCCATCGTATCTCTTAAGTAAAAGGAAAGGTTTAAAATTAATGTAAAATACTTTTTTATTAACAATACCAGCAAAATTAAATAACACTGGGGTGGAAAAAAACAACTGGTAACACTGGCAATTTTTGGAGACAATTGTGCGAGATTATTCCTTGTGTGTGTGTGTTTCTTTTTTTAATTTTTAAATTTCTTATGTTTCAAATTTGGATTTTAAGTTATTTGTTATTTAAATCCATTTAATTTGTAATCTAACATAAGTGTTGGGATTCATCCTGAGATCGGTATCTACTTTTCCAAGTGGAACAGAAAGATATGGATGCTATAATGGGGTTTTAAAACCAGAACTAATAATTCACTTTCTTCATCCATTGCATTAGGTTAAGAATTTATAATAAGCTTTTGTAAATGGCATTTGGCAAGGAAACTTCAGCTCATTCTTTTTGAAATGAATTTGTTAGAACTCAAAGTTTATTTTCCAATCAAAACTTTAGGAAGTACCACTCCCAATCTGACGGTGCAGTCAGGCTTTTGATTTCCGAGAAATTCTTACCCAGGTCACAAGAGAATGAAAGGTCAGCTTTGAGGAAGTTTCTGGAACAAGAAGAATCTCAATGAAATTGGCTAGAATTTTTTGAGTGGTGAAAAAAATATCCCTTCACTAAAGCAAGGTATATGGGAGTTAAGATCATAGTTTTATCAAATTTGACCTAAGCATTTAGTCAGATCCCTTGAAACTTTTTCCCATGATTAAAATTCTTATTTGTTGCATTCTTGGCATGATAACTAAGTGATTTGGGGCACTGGCCCAAAAATCATAGATTTTTGTTGTTGTTGTTCTTGTTACAACGAATTGGAGGAAATTTTTTTTTTTTTTAATTCACTGTGAAATGTCACTTTGGCAGGTGGTGGGGGGGAATAACAATTTGTCAATTTGTTACATATTCTTTTTGCATCTTTAACTATTTTCCTAAAGGTTGCCATGATAAATTCTATGGAGAGCTTCAAAGAATTCCTAGGGGTCCCCAAGATCGTTTTAGAGAATCAGCAATTTCCTTCCTCTTCCATTTAAAGATCTGCATAAAATCAGCTCAGAATAGATTAAATGCAGAAGCAGATAAGAAAATTTATCTATTAATCCAGACAGTAACAAAAGTTCAGTTCAGTTCAGCTGCTCAGTCATGTCCTATTCTTTGTGACACCATAAATCGCAGCATGCCAGGCCTCTCTGTCCATCACCATCCACCAGAGTTCACTCAGACTCACGTCCAAAGAGTCAGTGATGCCATCCAGCCATCTCATCCTCTGTCATCCCCTTCTCCTCTTGCCCCCAATCCCTCCCAGCATCAGAGTCTTTTCCAATGAGTCAACTCTTCACATGAAATGGCCAAAGTACTGGAGTTTCAGCTTTAGCATCATTCCTTCCAAAGAACACCCAGGGCTGATCTCCTTTGGAATGGACTGGTTGGATCTCCTTGCAGTCCAAGGGACTCTCAAGAGTCTTCTCCAACATGACACTTCAAAAGCATCAATTCTTTGGCGCTCAGCCTTCTTCACAGTCCAACTCTCACATCCATACATGACCACTGGAAAAACCATAGCCTTGACTAGACGGACCTTTGTTGGTAAAGTAATGTCTCTGCTTTTCAATATGCTATCTAATTAGGTCATAACTGTTCTTCCAAGGAGTAAGCGTCTTTTAATTTCATGGCTGCAGTCACCATCTGCAGTGATTTTGGAGCCCCCCAAAATAAAGTCTGACACTCTTTCCACTGTTTCCCCATCTATTTGCCGTGAAGTGATGGGACCAGAGGCCATGATCTTGTTTTCTGAATGTTGAGCTTTAAGCCAACTTTTTCACTCACCTCTTTCACTTTCATCAAGAAGCTTTTTAGTTCCTCTTCACTTTCTGCCATAAGGGTGGTGTCATCTGCATATCTGAGGTTATTGATATTTCTCCAGCAATATTGATTCCAGCTTGTGCTTCTTCCAGCCCAGCATTTCTCATGATGTACTCTGCAAAGAAGTTGAATAAGCAGGGTGACAATACATAGCCTTGATGTACTCCTTTTCCTATTTGAAACCAGTCTGTTGTTCCAAGTCCAGTTCTAACCGTTGCTTCCTGACTTCCATATAGGTTTCTCAACAGGCAGTTCAGGTGGTCTGGTATTCCCATCTCTTTCAGAATGTTCCACAGTTTATTGTGATCCACACAGTCAAAGGCTTTTGCACAATCAATAAAGCAGAAATAGATGTGCTGGAACTCTTGCTTTTTCGATGATCCAGCGGATGTTGGCAATTTGATCTCTGGTTCCTCTGCCTTTTCTAAAACCAGCTTGAACATCTGGAAGTTCAAAGTTCACATATTGCTGAAGCATGGCTTGGAGAATTTTGAGCATTACTTTACTAGCGTGTGAGATGAGTGCAATTGTGAGGTAGTTTGAGCATTCTTTGGGATTGGAATAAAAACTGACCTTTTCCAGTCCTGTGGCCACTGCTGAGTTGTCCAAATTTGCTGGCATATTGAGTGCAGCACTTTCACAGCATCATCTTTCAGGATTTGAAATAGCTCAATTGGAATTGTATCACCTCCACTAGCTTTGTTCGTAGTGATGCTTCCTAAGGACCACTTGACTTCACATGTCAGACATTCCAGGATGTCTGACTCTAATTGAGTGATCACACCATTATGGTTATCCGGGTCATGAAGATTTTTTTTTTTTTTTTGTATAATTCTTCTGTGTATTCTTGCCACCTCTTCTTAATATCTTCTGCTTCTGTTAGGTCCTTACCATTTCTGTCCTTTATTGAGCCCATCTTTGCATGAAATGTTCCTTTGATATCTCTAATTTTCTTGAAGAGATCTCTAGTCTTTCCAATTCTGTTGTTTTACCCTATTTCTTTTCATTGATTGCTGAAGAATGCTTTCCTATTTCTTCTTGTTATTCTTTGGAACTCTGCATTCAGATTCTTATATCTTTCCTTTTCGCCTTTGCTTTTGGCTTCTCTTCTTTTCACAGCTATTTGTAAAGTCTCCCCAGACAGCCATTTTGCTTTTTTGCATTTCTTTTCCATGGGGATGGTCTTGATCCCTGTCTCCTATGCAATGTCATGAACTTCTGGCCATAGTTCATCAGGCACTCTATCTATCAGATCTAGTCCCTTAAATCTACTTCTCACTTCCACTGTATAATCATAAGGAATTTGATTTAGGTCATACTTGAATGGTCTAGTGGTTTTCCCTGTTTTCAATTTAAGTCTGAATTTGGCAATAAGGAGCTCATGATCTGAGCCACAGTCAGCTCCCGGTCTTGTTTTATTGACTGTGTAGAGCTTCTCCATCTTTGGCTGCAAAGAATATAATCGATCTGATTTCAGTGTTGACCATCTAGTGATGTCCATGTGTAGAGTCTTCTCTTGTGTTGTTGGAAGAGGGTGTTTGCTATGACCAGTGCATTCTCTTGACAAAACTCTATTAGCCTTTGCCTTGCTTCATTCCATATTCCAAGGACAAATTTGCCTGTTACTTCAGGTGTTCCTTGACTTCCTACTTTTGCATTCCAGTCACCTATAATGGCAAGGACATCTCTTTTTTGGGTGTTAGTTTTAAAAAGTCTTGTAGGTCTTCATAGAACCATTCAACTTCAGCTTCCTCAGCATTACTGTTTGGGGCATAGACTTGGATTACTGTGATATTATATGGTTTGCCTTGGAAACGAACAGAGCTCATTCTGTCATTTTTGAGACTGCATCCAAGTACTGCATTTCAGACTCTTTTGTTGACCATGATGGCTACTCCATTTCTTCTGAGGGATTCCTGCCCGCAGTAGTAGATATAACGGTCATCAGAGTTAAATTCACCCATTCCAGTCCATTTTAGTTCACTGATTCCTAGAATGTAGACGTTCAGTCTTGCCAATTGGAAGTGGTTCAGACCACTTCCAATTTGCCTTGATTCATGGACCTGACATTCCAGGTTCCTATGCAATATTGCTCTTTACAGCATTGGACCTTGCTTCTACCACCAGCCACATCCACAGCTGTGTATTTTTTTGGCTCCATCCCTTCATTCTTTCTGGTTTTATTTCTCCACTGATCTCCAGTAGCATGTTGGGCACCTACTGACCTGGGGGGTTCCTCTTTCAGTATCCTATCATTTTGCTTTTTCATACTGTTCATGGGGTTCTCAAGGCAAGAATACTGAAGTGGTTTGCCATTCCCTTCTCCAGTGGACCACATTCTGTCAGACCTCTCCACCATGACCCTCCCGTCTTGGGTTGCCCCATGGGCATGGCTTACTTTCATTGAGTTAGACAAGGCTGTGGTCCTAGTATGATAAGATTGACTAGTTTTCTGTGAGTATGGTTTCAGTGTGTCTGCCCTCCTATGCCCTCTTGCAGCACCTACCATCTTATTTGGGTTTCTCTTACCTTGGACGTGGGGCATCTCTTCATGGTTGCTCTAGCAAAGCACAGCCGCTGCTCCTTACCTTGGACGAGGGGTATCTCCTTACCACTGCCCCTCCTGACCTTGAACGTGGAGTAGCTCCTCTAGGCCCTCCTGCACCCATGCAGCCACAGCTCCTTGGACATGGGATTGCTCTTCTTGGCCACGGCCCCTGACCTCGGACGTGGGGTAGCCCCTCTTGGCTGCTCCTGTGCTGTCACAGCCTGGCACTCCTGCCTGCAACCCCTGACCTCGGACATAGGGTAGCTCCTCTCGGTCGTGCTTGTGTGCCATTGCCGCCGCGGTGCTTAATCCTACTTTCTCAATGCTTTGTTTTGAAAAATACAGTTATTTTTCACAATCATGTGTCATTTACATTGAAATTTTTTATTATTGGTTTTTATTACTGTTATTTATAACAAGCTGGAATCAAGATTGCTGGGTGAAATATCAATAACCTCAGATATACAGATGACACCACCCTTATTGCAGAAAGTGAAAGAGGAGAGTGAAAAAGTTGGCTTAAACTCAACATTCAGAAAATGAAGATCATGGCATCTGGTCCCATAACACTGGAAACAGTGTCAGACTTTATTTTGGGGGGCTCCAGAATCACTGCAGATGGTGACTGCAGCCATGAAATTAAAAGACGCTTACTCTTTGGAAGAAAAGTTATGACCAACCTAGATAGTATATTCAAAAGCAGAGACATTACTTTGCTGACTAAGGTCCGTCTAGTCAAGGCTATGGTTTTTCCAGTGGTCATATATGGATGTGAGAGTTGGACTGTGAAGAAGGCTGAGCACCGAAGAATTGATGCTTTTGAACTGTGGTGTTGGAGAAGACACTTGAGATTCCCTTGGACTGCAAGGAGATCCAACCAGTCCATTCTGAAGGAGATCAGCCCTGGGATTTCTTTGGAAGGAATGATGCTAAAGCTTCTCTTGTGTTGTTGGAAGAGGGTGTTTGCTATGACCAGTGCATTCTCTTGACAAAACTCTATTAGCCTTTGCCTTGCTTCATTCCATATTCCAAGGACAAATTTGCCTGTTACTTCAGGTGTTCCTTGACTTCCTACTTTTGCATTCCAGTCACCTATAATAGTAAGGACATCTCTTTTTTGGGTGTTAATTCTAAAGGTCTTGTAGGTCTTCATAGAACCGTTCAACTTCAGCTTCCTCAGCGTTACTGTTTGGGGCATAGACTTGGATTACTGTGATATTATATGGTTTGCCTTGGAAACGAACAGAGCTCATTCTGTCATTTTTGAGACTGCATCCAAGTACTGCATTTCAGACTCTTTTGTTGACCATGTACTTTGGCCATGTACTTTTTTTTCCAGTACTTTGGCCACCTCATGCGAAGAGTTGACTCATTGGAAAACACTCTGATGCTGGGAGGGATTGGGGGCAGGAGGAGAAGGGGACAACAGAGGATGAGATGGCTGGATGGCATCACGGACTCGATGGATATGAATCTGAGTGAACTCCGGGAGTTGGTGATGGACAGGAAGGCCTGGTGTGCTGCGATTCATGAGGTCGCAAAGAATCGGACATGACTGAGCGACTGAACTGAACTGAATGATAGTGTGGAGGGCTTCTTGCTAACCTGTTAATTGCTAATATGCACTACACAGAAATTCTGATTTTGTTAAAAGTCAAAAATATTGGAGTTTACTTGTTAAATCAGCTATAGTTAACCTAAGTAATATAGCATTCACCTTTCATAATGTGATCTATCTTTTCATGGCGTTTTATATCCATTCGTTCACGAAAACAAGTACAAAACTTTCCACACAAGGCCAAATAGTAAATATTCTAGGCATTGTAAGCCATAGGGTCTCTGTTATGCCTGTTCAACTCTATCACTGTAGCACTAAACAAGCTACAGCCAGGACATCAGACCACGGGGCATGGTTGCGTTCCAATAAAACTTAATTTACAGAAAGAGGAGGCAGGTTGGACTTACATGGTCTACTTTGTCAACACCTTTGGTACATGAGAGGTAAGCAGAAATCGAACAATAGTTTTGTCATAAATGAAACCATATCTCTCTGTGTGCTTGACAGGGGCTGGAACTTCTAAGATGGTTTTGCACTCCAATCTGGTGGCTCACCCACTGTGACTGAAACATCTGGGAGCTGACTGAGCTCACACTTCTTTGCACAGGTCCCAGGAGGTCAAAAATGGAAGCTATAATCCTGAAGAACTTAAAACATGGAAACTGCAAAATGGTGGGCTGAGTACACTGATAGAGGTTTGTGCAAGTTAGAGTAGGAAGAGCAAAGAGAGTGAGCAGTGGGAAAGGAAGGACTCTCGGGTCTTCAGCTGAGCCCTGAGTGTAGCGGAAGCATCAAGTACAATGGAAGCAAATTTTTATATAAAAAATTATTAATATAAATACAGAGAGATTAAAAGTTAGTAAAAGAGACAAAGTGAAGTCGTTCAGTCATGTCCGACTCTTGGCAACCCCATGTACTGTAGCCTACCAGGCTCCTCCATCCATGAAATTTTCCAGGCAAGAGTACTGGAGTGGGTTGCCATTTCCTTCTCCAGGGGTTCTTCCTGACCCAGGGATCAACGGGTCTCCCCCATTGTAGGCAGACGCTTTACCATCTGAGCCACCAGGGAACTGACTATAAAAGAGAAAAGCAATTTCAAAAACCATCTTTTGAAACAGTCTAAGCAAGAGATCTGCACTACAACCATGCACGTGGAAACGACCAGCAGTGGTAGAAATCATAATATATTTAAGATACAGAAATCAATCAGAATCAAGAGGTAATGGGAGTCCAGAAGAGTAGGATCAAGCCCTGGCTTAGCAAAAGGATTATGCTACTAAATGAAACACAGGAGCAAAAAAAAAAACACACAGGAGCCATGTCTTACAAAGTATCAGAAGTAGTGGCAAGACATTACTGAGTTTGCACTACCTCACATGTTCAAGCAGAGACCTCCAAAAGGCAATTGTTTGTTGTTCAGTCACTCAGTCATGTCCAATGGACTCTTTGCAGCTGCAGCATACCAGGTTTCCCTGTTCTTCACTCTCTCAAAGAGTTTGCTCACATTCACGTCCATTGAGTCAGTGATGCCATCCAACCATCTCATCTTCTGTTTCCCCCTTCCTTGTTCTCCTGCCCTCAATCTTTCCCAGCATCAGGGTCTTTTCCATTGAATCAGTTCTTCACATCACGTGGCCAAAGTACTAGAGCTTCAGCTTCAGCATCAGTCCTTCCAATAAATATTCAGGATTGATTTTCTTTAGGATTGACTGGTTTGATATCCTTGATATCCAAGGGACTCTCAAGAGTCTTCTCCAGCACCACCAAAGGCAGTAGGATAATTCAATAAGAAGCACTAGACCAAAGACATACATTAAAAAATCTTAAGCATAGAGATAAATGAGTTAAGTCAGAGAACTGTGATGAGAAAAGACTTCAAGAAAGAATATTGGTCAACAATCTTACATTTAAAAAAAAAGGTTATTGGTGAGCAGTTAAAACATAACTGGAAACATAGTGAGACAGATGGGTGGAAAAACCAAAAAACTCTAGGAAAATAAAGTTTCCAGATGAGATGAGTATTCTCACTACACTTGAAAGTTCAAAGATCATCGGTGACTTGTTCCAGCAAGTTTATTAGGGAGGGAAATTTACTTAGAGTAGGTGATAAAAAGTGAGGAAAGTGTGTGCAAATAATCCCCATAGAACTCAGTTATGGAGCAAAGAAACAGAATTTAGAACGAATTCAAAGTGAAGGAAGAATCATAGTAATAGTAAAGAGATTTGAAATGTGGTGTGGGTGCTCAGTCACTAAGTCATGTCTGAGTCTTTGCGACCCCATGGACTATAGTTCACCAGGCTCCTCCATGAGATTTTCCGGGGAAGAACACTGGAGTTCCATTGCATTCTCCAGGGATTCTTCCTAACCCAGGGACCCAACCCATTTCCTGCGTCATCCTGCATTGACTGAGCCACCTGAAAACCCCAAGGAGGAGCTATTGCAAAGTTATGAGAGAAAATAGAAGTTAGAGAAGGAAGAAGTGCTGTTTTATGAAGCAAAACCTGTAAGGAAATAAGGTGGGAGAGAACAAAGAGAAGGGATCGGTTCAGTTCAGTTCAGTTCAGCAGTTGCTCAGTCATGTCCAACTCTTTGCGACCCCATGAAATGCAGCACGCCAGGCCTCCCTGTCCATCACCAGCTCCCTGAGTTCACTCAAACTCATGTCCACCGAGTCGGTGATGCCATCCAGCCATCTTATCCTGTCATCCCCTTCTCCTGTCTCCAATCTCTCCCAGCATCAGAGTCTTTTCCAATGAGTCAACTCTTTGCATGAGGTGCCCAAAGTACTGGAGTTTCAGCTTTAGCATCCTTCCTTCCAAAGAACACCTAGGACTGATCTCCTCTAGAATGGACTGGTTGGATCTTGGATGGAAAGTTTCAATAGAGGACCACCTCATCCCCCCATGAAGAATGTATTGTGTGGAGGCTAGGAGTTCATGCTTTAACTGATCTGAGAAGAAGGACTTGAGGTCATCTGCATGAAAGGATGTGAACAGTGAACTCCCAAGTGGCACAAGCGACCTGCCAAATACTATGCTAAGAAACTTGACCAGACTTCAGCCTGGCTTGCACCTGCATTAATTGTTGTTGTTGTTGTTGTTCAGTAGCTGGGTCATATCCAACTCTTTGCAACCCCGTGGACTACAGCACACCTGCACTAGACCATGGTCCTAAAGATAACCCTAATCCTCATGCTGAGTCTTTGCTCAAGAAAAGAAAATGTTGCCAGATTGCAAAAAAAAAAAAAGGAAAAAGAAAAAATTACATCGTCCCAACCCCCTAGCTAAACCATTTTCAGTAATTATCCATCTATCTGCTTCTTTAATTTTTCTATGTCCATATCACCCCCTAGATCCTTCTCCACCCCCATTTTACTTCCCTTTAGTCCTTTTTGTTCCCTATCTATTCTTCCTTTAAACTGGACTCTCTCTGTTACTGCTGTAGTCTGAATACAATTAGTTTTGCCCCATTTAACAAATAGGCTCTGTTGTTTGTTTGCTTTAACAAGGATATATGGGAGTAAATGGAAGGAAAACTGAAGAAGTGCTTCATTATCCTTTAGTAACTACTTCACTAAACCATACTTATTTCCCCTCCTAGAATGGAAGTGTATTGGAAAGGAAAATCATTTTTGGACTCGGTGATTGTCTTCGTTATCTATCGCCATATAACAAACCATCCCAAGTCTTTGTGGCTCCAAAGAGCAGCAAGGTTTCTATAGTTTTCATAATTCTGTAATTCTGTGGATTGGCTAGGCTCAGCTAGGTGAGTGGCTTGCTTCTCATGATATTACAGTATATTAACAGGGTGTTGAACTGAGGCTGAACTTCTGACTTTAGTCTCAATATCTGGTGACTCATCAAGTGTAACTAAAAATTCTGGGAGCTGATGCAGCTCAAGTCCCTTTGCATATTGCTGGATCCCAAAAGGTCAACAACATTCTTTAAAACCTAAGTCTGAGGTTACACAGTTGCATCTTCTCTGCATTCTATTGGTCAAAATGAGTCACATTCACAGGTTCAGCCTAGGTTCGGTGTGAAGAGGAATAGCCTCCCTGTCTTAATAATGGAGTTGGCATATAACCAACTGACACGGGAGGAATTGACAGCCATATTTGCATACATCCTACCATGACAATTTACATCTTTCCAACATATAAAACCTTCTCACCCCTGTCCCAACATCTCTAAGACCTCTCAGTGTCTTAATCATCTAGTGTTCTTAAGTGCTCCTGGGAATATCCTACACTTAGATGGAGGATTTTAAAAAAAGAAGTATAATTGATATGTTTGCAGTTTGTGAAAGGCCTCAGTTGGAGAGAGCAGAAAGCAAGATTGCTGGGGAGGGGAGGGTGGAGTGAAAAGCTTGAAAGATCTCACTTGAAAGAATATGGGGTGGGTCCAGAATGAGTAATGAAGGCTGTGAGGTGAAGAAAGAGCTAATAGACTTTTATATTTATCCAATTTGATGAGATAAATCACTTCTTAAGTGGGCAAATGTTTGGGGAAAGGCTCCCTTCCTTATCCCCTTCAATTACATCACTTGGTTCTAATCCAAGGGAGTGACAGTTGCTAGTACAGTCACTTTCTGCGAGATTCAGCTTGAAACACAAAAAGTAAGATGAAGTTCAACACGTGCCTTTCAAAAAACCAACTGTACAAGCTGCAATAATACTTTCGGATGCTTGTTATGCCTGTAGCATCTGCATTTTACAACTATTCTGAACATATAATTATAGCTTCTAGCAATTTTTTTTTCCATTGAGTCAGGAAATTCACTATTTTATGAAAGAAAAAAAATTAACCACATTTGATGTATGTCATGCAAGGACAAGGTAATAAGCAAGATTTTCATAACTCAGTACAACATACATCTCTAAGACAACTTATGAAGAAATAAAAGTGCAGCAACATTGACATGAAACATTCTCATCACTTGACTCTCAAGGCAGACTAGCTCCCCCAAATCTTCTAAGGCTAAGAGATATGGGTGAGAAAAGAGGAGAATGAAGGGTTTATTTGCTGACACCAAAAAAGAAACATTTTTTATGTTCTTACTTTCTCAGTGTGGTAATATAGTGTCAAAGGGAAACGTGTGGGGAAAAGGAGGGAAAAACTCTCAGGACCTTCCAAGGAAAACCGCTGGGAACATTTTGACCAATATCTCGAAATAGCTTTGTGCTGCGTTTATACCCTTCTCTTTCCCCTCTCACTGAAGGACTCTCCCAAGCAGACCAGAAGACCCCAGTGCCAGGAGACTTGACGGGATTTTTTCCCAAAATAAGGAAGAGAAATCGACAGTTGACAAAAGAGGAATAAATAAAGTGAGGGAAATAATAGATAATTAAATTAAAATGATTCATTTTCAATTTTATTTACTTTTCTATCTTTTACTCTTTTACTAAAAGGGCCTTTTAAGGGACTTCTCTGACATTCCAGTGGTTAAAACTTCATCTTCCAATGCAGAGGCTGCAGATTTGATGCCTAATCGGGGGACCTAAGATCCCACATGCGTCACAGCCAAAGACACTAAAACATAGAAGCAATATTGTAATAAATTCAATAAAGACTTTAAAAATGGTCCACATTAAAAAAACTTTTTTGAAAAAGTAAAATAAACTAAAAGGCCTTTTAACAGAATTTTCACTTATTTGAAACTAGCACTTCATGCTGTCAAACCATGTATGAAGCCAGCTGAGATATGAGACTCCACCCAACAGACACCAAATAATTAATCCTATCAACACTAGCATAGACAGATGACAGAAAAAAGGTAGAAGAAAATTCATTTTTCAGGGTTTTCTTTTTTCCCTCAGGTTATATCCCATGAAGGTGTAGAAAACCAGCTAGGTTGTAAAACCAACTGCGATATTTAAAACTCAAATATAAAAGACTTCCTCTGTAAAATTATACATTAGCTGAACACATTTTTTCATTTATTTCATCTTATTTTTAATTTTTAGAATTTTAATTAAGAATCAGTTTTTAACTAAATTTTGTTTTAAAATTATGTAAACTATTTACATGATACAAAAGCTATATCTGAAAAATGAGACGTATTCAAAGAAGCCTAATTTTCCTTCTCCTCTAATTTCCAATTTGACTTCTTTCATTTCATGATTTATGCTTTAAATTTTTAAATAGTAGCAAATAACACATGTATTACTCCAGGAGAAGGAACTGTCTGCCTACTCCAGGAGAAGGAACTGGCAGCCCACTCCAGTATTCTTGCCTGGGAAATCCCATGGACAGAGGAGCCTGGCAGGCTACAGTCCATAGGGTCACAAAAGAGTCAGTGACTAAACAACATTTCCAGTTAATTAGATAAATTGCAGCATATTTTAAATTGATTTCATCTCATTTTTCACTTTTCCAAACAACTGCTCCAGAGTAATATATGAAGATTCCATAGAAAATTTTCTCTGATTTTCCTAATTATATACAATATCTTTATATAATTCCATTAGACTCCATTTTTGGTCATTATCAATTGATTTTCTACCATAAGTTGTATATATAAATACATATATTTACATAAATGATACAAGTGAAAGTGTTAGTCACTCAGTCGTATATAAAAATTAAAAGTGGAGTCAAAATTGCCAGAGAAATATCAACAACCCTAGATATGCTGATGATACCACTCTAATGGCAAAAAGGCAAAGGAACTAAGGAGTCTCTTGATGAAAGTAAAAGAGGAGAGTGAAAAAACCTGACTTGAAACTCAACATTTAAAAAATTAAGATTATAGCATTCAGTCCCATCACTTCATGGCAAATATAAGAGGAAAATGTGGAAACAGCGACAGGCTTTTTTTTCTTGCTCTCCAAAATCACTGTGGATGGTGATTACCGCCATGAACTTAAAAGACACTTGCTCCTTGGAAGGAGAGTTATGACAATGTTAGACAGTATATCAAAAAGCAGAGACATCGCTTTGCTGACAAAGGTCCATATAGTCAAAGCTATGGTTTTTCCAGTAATCATGTACAGATGTGAGAGATGGACCATAAGGGAGGCTGAGTACCAAAGAACAGATGCTCGAATTGTGGTGTTGGAGAAGACTCTTGAGAGTCCCTTGGACTGTCAGGAGATCAAACCAGTCAATCCTAAAGGAAATCAGCCCTACTTTTTCATTGGAAGGACTGATGCTGAAGCTGAAGCTCTACTACTTCGGTTACCTGATGTGATCAACTGACTGATTGGAAAAGACCATGATGCTGGGAAAGATTGAAAGTGAAGAAAAGAAGAGACAGCAGAGGATGAGATGGTTAGATGTTCAATAGACATAAGTGTGAGCAAACTCTGGGAGATAGTGGAAGACAGAGGACCCTGTGTGCTGTAGTTCATGAGGTCGCAAAGAGTCAGACATGACTCAGTGACTGAACAATCACAACAACAATATTTGTAAATTATGTAATTTGGGTTATTAATTTTCTACTACAAATAATATTAAACTTAAATAGTATATTCTTCTTCCCTTCTCCTATTGCACATTTGGTTTGAAGCATTATCTTTTGCTTTCAACTACCAACAATAAGATGAATAAATTGTATTCAGTATTTTACATGGCTTCCTCATTCCACTTCCATTTTTTCATATTTATACTTTGTCAATATTGCCAGAGGAGATAGCTATTGCATATGTATGGTTCTCTGTTATAGTCATCATTTTGTCTGAATTATACAGGTCAGTATATGTTTTAAGTTCACACTAATTCTGTTTTCAACACCTCACCAGTCATTTGGTTTTCTGAAAAAAAAAAATCTTTCTCTAGGAAATTACTCATGAAAGGCTCACGAAAACAATAAAATCTGAGTTCTCATATACTCAAAGCAGTTTGTCTACAGATTTTATAGTTAAAAGGCAGTTTGGCTGAATATAAAGCCATTGGCTCATATTTTTTACTAGAATACCATAATAATGTTACTCTAAAGCCTCCTGGCATAAAACATTGACATAAACAAATCAAACTGATTTTATTTGCATGATTAATTTGTTTTATTAAAATTTATCTTGATTTGGTAAATCTGGATTGATTTTCCATGCATCGGTTTTCTGTTGCTATAACACAAATTATCACAAATATAGCAGCTTAAATTTATTAAATACAGCAAAACAGATATATTGCATCTTAGTGTTCATGGGTCAGGAGTCCAGGCAAATATTCGCAAGATTCTTTATTCAGGGTCTCACCAGAATGAAATCAAGAAGTTGTCAGAGGTTGCAATCTCTTCTGAGGTTTGTGGTCTTCTTTCAAGCCCACTAGTTGGCAGAATTCAGATCCATACAGCCAGAGGACTAAGATCTCTACTCCCTTGCTGGCTGTCAGTTGAGGGACACTCTCAGCTCTAAGAAACCATCCATCATTCCCTGCCATGTGGCTCTATCCAGAATATGGAAGCTTTTGGCCTCAAGGCCAAAAGAATGGTCTTGTTTTAAAAGGGACTACAAACATGTGTTTTATGAATAGTTTTTAGAAGTCATCAATTCTGTGTATTTACTTGCTGAGTTATATGTTTAGTTTTTTTAAAGACTTGTAATAGCCTTAAAAATATGTAGTATAAAAGACAGAGTAAGAATAGAGTAAGGAAATTAAGCCCAAGAGGGATAGAAGGAATAAAATAAGTATAAAGAGATTTATTTTAAGAAATTAGTTCACAAGATTATAGAAACTGGCAAGTCCAAATTCTTCACAGTGGGCCAGCAGACTGGAGAGCTAAGAAGAACCAGTGTTGCAGTTCAAGCCGAAAAGCCATCTGCTGGTTGATTCTGTCATTCTAATCAGGCTTTCAACTGATGGAATGAGGCCTACCTACGTCATGGAGTGCAATCTGCTGTATTCAAAGTTCACCAACTTATATATTAATCTTGTCCAAAAACACACCCTCACAGAACCACTCAGAATACTGTTTGACTGTGGATCTGGACTCTGTGGTCCTGGAAAGTTGACCCATACAATTAACTGTCGTAAATGGTCAAGGCTAAAGTTGTACCCCAAACTGAATAATGGGAAATCTTATTTATATAACTGGTCTACAATTAAGTTCTAAGTTTTCTACCTAGCAAGCAGGGAATGAAATAGACATTCCCTTAGAGAAAAAAATTTTTTTTTCTAATAGAGAAACTGAAGAGAAATTTCTCCTATGGGTCATCATGAAAATGGCACTTTGTGAGAAGGCAATGGCACCCCACTCCAGTACTCTTGCCTAGAGAATCTCAGGGACAGAGGAGCCTGTTGGGCTGCTGTCTATGGGGTCACACAGAGTCGGACACGACTGAAGCGACTTAGCAGCAGCAGCAGCAGAAAGCAGTCTCCCAGTTCACTTCCCTAAATAACACTAATGGCATATTTCCAATACCTGTTTTCCATAAAAATAATTATATGAGCCCAAAGACTAATGTATCTTAATTCAGTATCATCTTGGGATGGAATTTAAAATATTTCTGGAAGTATGTGGATTACAAATTCTTTAGTCAATTCTACATGGATATTATTACCCCAAACCCTTTTTCGATAAAAATTGCATAGCAGGGAATTTCACATTATTTTCTCTGGCTAGAACTGGAAGGTCATATGGTATGAAAGCATGTATGCAATAGCTAGCAAATTGTTATACACTGATGGGCCCGTCGGAAGACTGACATCCCCTTATTGAAATAAGAAACCCAACCAAGGCTCAGGCTTGAATAGACTCTCATCCAACTACTGAATGGATTTTATCCAAGGCAGTGACTCTGGGCAGACTGAACATTTTACTTAGTTCTCAGCTTCAATTAAGGTCCCAGAGGTATCCATTATAGACCATGGCTACAAGTAGTTCGACATGAAAAATGTTGTGAACAGGTGTTACAAATCACCACAGCACACATTTATAATGTCAGTAAAGCATTTGTTGAACAATGACTATGAAATCTAGAATTTAAGTTATGTTTGCCTTCTACTGACCTTTTATAGATTTTTCTCTAGTTCTACTAAGAAGCCAGGGTTGGATATTGTCAAGACATGGTGACAGATTTATCATAAATTCCATGAATGGTAGGAAAGAAAAATGAAACTGAAAAAAAAAAAAGTTAGATCTGGAAAACATGGCAGGTCCAAGAAATTGACAATCATGGTAAGAGTTGAAAGACAAGCAAGAAGGGAGTGAGAAAACTGGAAAGATAAAGGACCTATGTGTTAAAACAGGAAAATTCCAGCTTTAATCTCATAAAAGACCCAGTTCCACTTAGTCAGAATTTCCAGGGTGTGGTAACATAAGTTACTGATGTGAGATGAAGGCTACTTTTTAGAGTAGAAAAGGTTAGAAACCATAAGCCTCGAGTTGCCAGACTTGCTGTCCATTAAGTCAACATATGTTCACTTCTCAGCAGAACTATAAGCTGAATTTCAATGATTAACTAATTGTTATTTCCTGTTATTTATGTAAGGTCCTTGACTGAACTGAGTGCATAGAAAACAGCAGCTAGAAAATTAAGCACAAATCAGTTCATAACTCATCCATTTTGTTAGACTAATTGAACTTTGCATGCTAGCAACTTTTGTCATCAACAATGATGACTAATGATTAAAAAGGGAAACAAAAGTTAAGTGAAGGAAAATGAGAACTTGGATTTATATTGTGGTCCAGTTGACTAGTTTTGAAATAACATTGACGCAGTGATAGTAAATGGAAAAGACTAGTGGTGGAGATAGTGGTTAAAATTTCCAACAGAAATATCATTTTTGATTGTTCATTTTCTAAGTGAATATTTTGCTTACAATCATTTTCAAGATGATTTTTAATCTTTCTGTTGTGCACTCCTTTCCACTATTGTATATAAAAGTGTCAGTGGAAAAATAAAACACTATTTTAGGTTGAATTGTGTCCCCCAAGAATCAACATGTCTGAATCCTAGCCCCCAGTGCCCCAGAATGTAACCTTGTTTGGAGGTGTTAGGCTTTGGAGGGGTTAAGCTAAGGTCATCCTGGAGTAAGGAAGCTTTCTAATACAATACAAGTGATGTCCTTATGAGAAGGGAAATACAGACATGCACACAGAGAGAACACCATGTGAACATGGTGCAGAACAGGAATGCAGAGATTGGGTGATGTGTCTATAAGCCAAGAAACACCAAAGATTGCCAATAAAGACCAGGAAGCTAGGAGCAAGGCACAGAACATATTCTTCCTCAGAGCCCTCCGAGAGAAGCAACCCTGATGGCACCTTGAGCTTGTACTTCTAGCCTCCAGAACTGTGAAGCAATGAATCTCTGTTCTTTAAGCTACCTAGTACTTGGTATAATATGTTATGGCAGCCTTAGCAAACTAATACACACATTATTGGGTAAATAGTTCAGACATGGGTAGGGTGGGTTAAAAATCTGCTCATGAAGTTAGTACCTATAAATTAAGTCAAATCTCTGAAAGAAGATACAGACAGAGGCAGGAAGGATATTTCTCTGTTCTTCAAAGATATGTAGCAAATAAAAAAATATTGCTAGCTCAAGGTATGACAATCTTTGGAGCTTCTTCTCAGCTCAGACTTCAAGTATCTTCATTTGCTTACTACCCTGCATTTATTCCAAGACCAACTAAGAGAAGAGACTTGCTGACCTTCTTAGAGGAGTCTGTAGTCTGGCCAACAATGTCCATAGAATCAGAAACTGAGCCTCCCATTAAAAAGGTTGCTATAGTAACCAATTAGCTAAAATTCTTGACCTCTATGGTCCATCTCACCACTGAAAAATTGTTGAAAGGAATGAGTAGCTGACCCACAACATGCAGTAGAAAGCGAGGGACTAACACACATCGCTATTCCCATTTTATAATGGAGGAAACCAGCCCTTAATGAGAAAGTATTCTGCTCCCACTCTTACAGCTAGTAAACAAAAGGTCAGGATTTAAGCTCAGAAATGACTCCAGTTCTGCGTTCATAACCACTGCAGTATACTGTCTCCCAAAACTTACTCATCAGCATCAAATGATGACAGTGTTTGGAGAAAGTATTTCCACTCTGAATCTTTTTAACTTAAAAAATAATGCATAAATAAGCCAAATAATACCAACTCATATAAAGAAAAAACTTAATGCTATCTATTCCATCTTCCTGATTACACCTCTATCCACTGAAGTAACCCATCTCAACAGTGTAGAGTCTTTCACATGTTTATCTACATTCATGCAAATATATCCCCCAAAAAGCACAGAGCAGTTGCTCTTCCTATATTTTATTTTAAAAAATAGGATGCTAGTATTTAGATTGCCCATTCTTTCAGGTATTTTTATAGCAATGTAATGATACACAGATAAACATGCAGATATATGGATATATATGGATATAGATAGAATATACAATTATACCCTATGGTTGGACATTTCAGAAAAGGCAATGGCACCCCACTCCAGTACTCTTGCCTGGAAAATCCCACAGACGGAGGAGCCTGGTAGGCTGCAGTCCATGGGGTCGCTAAGAGTCGGACACGACTGAGCGACTTCATTTTCACTTTTCACTTTCATGCACTGGAGAAGGAAATGGCGACCCACTCCAGTGTTCTTGCCTGGAGAATCCCAGGGACAGTGGAGCCTGGTGGGCCACTGTCTACGGAGTCCCACAGAGTTGGACACGACTGAAGTGACTCAGCAGCAGCAGCAGCTGGACTTTTAGGCTCCTTCCAAGATTTTATCACTATAAATGCTACAATATTCTTCTGTATGTTCATATATATGCCAGTGCTTGTCTGCAGAGCAGATTTTAAAAACTGACAATCCTGGGTCAAAGAATATATGTATTTTTAAGATTTTTATAGCAAGTGTCAAATTGCTTCCCAAACTGTTGTACCAATTCACATTCACATCAGTGTTGCTGAAAATGGCCATTTGCTCACATCCTTGCCAGTTCAGAATTTTATCAAATATGTCAGTCCAGGTGCTCAAACACAGGCAATGCCAAGGCTGGTTAACTGAGCACCTCCTTAATTTTAATTCTGAGTTGACTGATACTAAACTCAGAGATATTTAATCTAAGGGTTAAATTCCTTTGGCTATCCTCTCATATGTATAAATAAGGTAGCTGTTGTGTATCTAAAGTTGTCTTTTTGTGGAGATATAAGTAACGGAGTCACTCTGAGTGACTCAGGCATGACAAAAGAAAGATAGTCTCTGATTTAAAGATAATAGATAGCTCACAAGATCATTGGAGAGGTTAGAGAACCAGGTTAAGGGATAAGCAGCCTGAACAACAGTCTAATCATGACATCAAATTGATTTGAAAAGAAATTTTAGGTCATTTCAAAGACTGTGAAACAAAACAGTTGACAATACTGCTAATTTTGTAGCAAGACACTTGAACTTGCAGAAACTACCAGTTCCCTTCTAAGAATGCCATACCATCTCTGCTTCTTGCCACACATCAAGGAGTCTAGGTCGTAGTGCATGGGAGGCTAGAAAATTTAGTATCTGAAGTTCAACTTTTCTAGTAGGAAGTAGCATCTGCCTCCCCAAAAACCTCATGAGTTCCTCAGAAGGGAATTTTTCAAACCATAGAAAGAAGGTTTCAGGGTTAGGAAGCAGGAAAGAATAATCAATGACCACAGCACAGATTCTTTTTGATTGCAGCCTTTCTAACATATGAAAACTGATTTTCTTTTCTTTCTTTCATTATATTTTCCTAATAATATGTTTAAAATTGTAAGTTTTATTTTTTCTATTTTCTTTTTTTTTAATTTTTATTTTGTGCTCTTAAGATTTTTTAAACAGTCTACATTTTTGCAGTATCCAAAATGTGAGTTATTTTATTATCCGTTCACCTGCAAGTGTGGTTATGATTTGGATCTTTGGCTAAGTAAAGACATTGTGATTCACCTAGTACTGACGGTAAACATTAGTGTTTAGGATATTATAAAAACAAAACCCTTGGTTCCTGTACTCGTGGCTCTTCATGTGGTCCTAGAGCGCATGCAGCCTTTGGTTTACATCTAAGATGGATTGAACGGCCTGCCTGCTCAAAACTCTATCTCCCACCAGGTTTTCTTTTTTTTTTTTTTTTTAACTCAAAGGCAGTGGTTGCTTTATTTGTGGGGGAGAAGGGCTCAGAAAATTTATTAAGCAAACAATGTCTAGCCCATCTCCCACCAGGTTTTTTTTTTTTTTTTTTTTTTTTAACTCAAAGGCAGTGGTTGCTTTATTTGGGGGGGAGAAGGGCTCAGAAAATTTAAGTAAACAATGTCTAGCCCACCAGGTTTTCTTAAAGACTAATATTACCAGCTTGAAGGCCATTTTCTGATTTAGGATGTTAAAACCTAAGAAAGGCTATATTAAAAGACTGAAATTAGTGTTCATTGACTTGTTCATTCATAAAGCACTTGATGAATATCTCTTATTAACCAGATTCTGTCCAAGGCACCAATGGCATAGAGATGAATGAGATTAAGTTTGAACCTCTATTCTTAGGCATATAATTGGGAGTAAACTAACTTCTGAGGAAATTTCCATATTTATTTTTTTTTTTAATGTAGGGAGAATTTAATACAAGTTACTCTATAAGTCAACAGATTTTTCATGATTACAGAGTTTGGTGACAATGCAATTTAATTTGAAAGCTTCTAATATGAAAAATTCCCCAACACAACTTGAGACATCCAGACAGGTTTTATTGAAAAGATTTACTGCAGCCAACGTTGAAAAAGTTTACTGCAGCTTTTGACTTCTTCAAAGAGCTGATAACCCTGCAGCAGAACAGAATTATTTGAAATAAAAAAAGTATTCTGAGTTTTGCAGTTTATTTATTGAAACCTCATACATACATTGCTTGGATGTAGAATTCTAAAACCACATTTTTCCAAAAAAAACCATTTTTATCCCATATCATGGAATAATGAATATACCAATGGAATACATGAGTCACTCAATTTGCTTCTCAATGTGTTAAACAGAGAATTATTTGCTCATTTGGTAAACATTACCTCATCTGCTTCTTCACCTTCTTCATCATAATCATCATCATCATCTTCAATAGCTTCTCCAGTAAAGTATAACACTGATCTTGGGATTATACACTCATGTAAAAAGTGACCAATTTCAAAGTCTGCAGCGAGGATAGCTTCAGAATCATCATCCAGATCTCCACTCTCAGGAACTTCAGGAGGGGCAAAAAAATTAAAGAAAGAGTCATTAGAAATTGTTTTGGTCACAGTACGAACTGTCCCACGTCCCTTGTGTTTCTGCTTCTTCTTAATCATTTTCAAAGTGACATCCTTCCCTTTTTTCCAATCTATCTGGCACCCTGTACAACCTATAATTTCTGGTCCATCAAAAGAAAAGGGATCAGAATCATCTGGTTCTGATCTCATCCTATATGTCTTTGTCAACACTTCATTTGTGAAATATTCATTGGGTTCAAAGTGAAATTCTAAGACAAAACTCATAGGTTGACCAGCATCTGAGAACTTCACTTTAATATCTTTCAAGTGCTTCAGAATAGGCTCATCATGTTCCTGAACCATATCACTGAGCAAGTCAACATTCTTAAAAACGGTCAGCCAAAACTCAGGAATTCCCTTGGGATCTTCTTTCTCTTCATCCTTTTTCTCATCTTCAATCTTGGCCTTTTCTTTTAGCTCCTCCGAAATTTCATCTTCCTCATCTGGTTTCCATTCACATTCTTCTTCTGTAGGTTCATAAATGGCATTAATGATCTCAAATCGCTTATCAGACAGAGGCTGATAAAGAACAGCATACTTTCTTTCAAGATCATGAACTTCCTCATAGAATTCGGCTTCTATCTGTGCACATTTAACTTGAAGGTTTTTGAGAGCATTCACTCGTCTTTTAACTACCCTAGGCAAGCTTTCAATGTATCCTGTTGGTGTTTCTACCAGACCATCAAGTCTTTCTTGAAGGGCTGCAAGAATCTGAGGATTTTGCATCATCTGAACAGTCAGCTGACGCGCTTTGATTTTTGTTTCTTCACCAGTTTTTTCTTCTTCTACTTCTTCAACATCATCCAAATCTTGATCAAGTTCAGACTGTTCTTTGTTGTCAATGTCTGCCATGTTGTACAAATGCCAAGTATCGGTGGCGAGCGCGGCGAGCCGAGCGGCCCGAGTTGCGCAGGCAGTGACTCAGGGCAGCGGCGGGAGGAGCAGCAGGCTGCGCCGCGAGCAGATGGCGCTAAAAAAGCGAAATTTCCATATTTAAAATAAGGATGGTATGTACACACTGCTATATTTTAAATGGATAATGAATAAGGTTCTACTGTATAGCACAAGGAACTCTGTTCAATGGCATGTGACAATCTGGATGGGAAGGAAGTTTGGGGGAGAATGGATACACACACACACACACACATATATATAAAAAAGGTTGCAGTAGCTTCAGGTGAACAGCAAAAGGAGTCAGCCACGCTGTTCATCTGAAACTATTACAACCTTGTTAATAGGCTATAAAAAAAATAAAATAGGGACAGTAATAATGCCCACTTCATGGGTTTTTTCTAAGACAAGTGACACAGTAAAGTTCTGAGCACTGTATGGTATATAGTTTATATTCAACAACCTTCAAATACCTTAATAACTATTACTAGCATTAATAAACCCAGAGTAAATTACAACATGTGATAAATCTATGCCATACACAGACTAGGCTGCTGGGATTGATAAGAGTATGGAGGAACAGCGCTGCTCAAATTGGAGTTGGCAAGGGGAGATTTAGAAGAGGAACCTGTAGAAGATTAAAATTTGAGCAAACTCTAAGAATGAACATAAGTTATCCTGGAGAAGGAATAACTGACATTGTGCAAGAAATGGGGAGAAGACAGAAGAAATGGCATAACTAAGTTATGGAGATGTGAAATAATGCAGAATGCTGTTTGCCTTATAAATGTGTTATAAATCATTTTAATGTGAGAAAACAGTGAAAGAGGAGTTTGTTCAGATTATGAATGATCTTGTATGCCACGGTGAGTTGAGATTTCATCCTTAATAATAGGAGGAGACATCAAATGACTCTCAACTTAGCAGAAGGTCATTGTGTTTTAGACATCATATTCATATAGCAGTAAGGAAAATAATTAAAGGAGTATAAGATTAGCAACTGGGAGGCCTTCTCCCATCATGTCATTGCAATAATTTCATGGTGAGTGCTGATGGCTAGATTAAAGTAATGGCAGTGCAAAAAAGGAAAAGATTTAGATACACATTTACAGGGTAGAATGGGCACTAGAGCTAAATTTACTGGAAGCGAGGGGGAAATCTACAAAGCTTACCAGGTATCTGGCTTGGACAACTGTGTGAATGTGGTGTCATCCTAAGCATGGAACACAGAAAGTGAGGGTCAGTTTGGTAAAGATATGTAGACTCTAAGATGAAACATTCTTCCAAAGAGCCCTGGACTACACTTTTTGAAATTATATTTTTGTGATGTGGTAGATGTGTATTGTGTCAAGTGGAATGGATCACCATATTCCAGACTTTCTTCCCCACATAATTCTTTTGAGGGTGGATGACAAGAGGCATCTTGCATGAAATTTAAGAGACAGAAGTGAAGCAGCGACCAGAATTTCTTGTGGTTGAACTGGACATGAGACGCTGTAGCTACATACCCACAATCAATCTAGTATCTAAGCAACGGTGGCAGCATTCAGCATTGGAGCCTACATAATCTCCTTGCCCTACTGTAGACACCTCTCCAGAGTTGCATCTTTGACTCCTGGGCCAGGTGAATCACAAATCACCAGATTCTTCTACAAGACAACCCCTCCCCACCTTATCAAAGTAAAACACTTTGAGGCATTAAGAGATAGATGAGGGTTCCAGTCCATCTTTGTGTGTCCACTCATCTCCTAGGCTCCAGCTTGACCTCAGAGGGTCTATCTCAGCCTCAGAGGTCCCAGCTTATCCATGCTTCCCTTCCTGAATGCCTGTTTTGAATGAGTTCAGGCTGCAGCACCAATACAGAAGGAATGCAGCACCAATACAGAAGTGCTGGGAACCAGCTCCTCAAACTGCCTAAGGTCAAATCTCTTTAGCAGATCCCTGAGGGTCAAACCCTGATGGACAAAACAAGGATAATTTTCATAGACTTCTTTGCCATTGTGCACAGCTTTGAACACATAGTCCAGCCTTCCAGACATTGTGGCCCTGAGACAAACGGTCAGAAGCTTTAGGGTTCCACCAGCCTAAGGCATAATTGTTCAGTTTTAGCATTAAGCTAGTGGCCTATCTCCTCAAGCTGAGAAACGACTTGTACAAAAATTGGGCGTCTGAAATATGAGTTGGGTAAATACTTTCTATAGAGGGTCAGATGGTAAATAATGTAGTATTTGCATCCCACAAGGTCTTTATCACAACTATCCAGTTCCCATTGTTGAGCAAAAGTCGCCGTAGACAGCACACACATCTTTACTTGTTTTACTTGTAAAAATAGATGACACACAGCACAAGGAGCTCAGCTCAGTGCTCTGTGATGACCTAGAGGGTTGGGGTGGGGTGGGGGAGCCTCCAGAGGGAGGAGATATATGCATACTTAGAGCTGACTCGCGTTGTTGTATAGCAGAAATCAACACAGCATTGTAAAGCAGCTATCCCTCCGACTAAAAATAAATTTTTAAAAATCAAATTAAAAAAACAAAAAACAAAAAAACAACATGTTACCTTTGACCCATGGACCATTGTATCTGATGTAGATAAAACAGTACAGTTTCTGCATTATAAAAAGTACACTTTAAAAATTCATTAGTATAGTTAGTGTGGAGAAAAACATTAAAGTCAGGGTCAGATAGGCTAGGATGTCATCTCAGTCTGGCACTTTCTGATGTTCCATTTCCTCATTTTTAATGGAGACAAGAAGATAAGTCACTGTTGTAAAATATGTCCACCCATTTTTTGACTTGTCTCCTTTCAAAAAATAGCATCTAATTCCGCTCCCCTTGAATACGGATTGGACACAGTGACTCATTGCAAATGAACAGAACATTGCTGAAGTGGCATTTACATAATTTCCAAGGATAAATTAGACAAAGATGATTCAAACTCGACTTGACTCTTTCTTGAGGTACTTACTCTAGCGACCAAACCACTGAGCTAGCAGAAGCCAAGTGGCCAAATGAAAAGGTCATATATAGGTATTCTGACCATAACCCCAGCAGAGGCCCCAGCTGACAGCCAGCATCATCTGTCAGACATGCAAATGAGCAAGCTGTCCCATGATTCTAGTCCCCAGCCTTTGGGCTGGTCCAGTTAATGACAAATGGAACAAAAACATTTGTCTCCACCATCTCCACCTAAATTGCAGAAACTTAAGTAAAATAAATGTTGTCACTGTTTTAAGTTACTAAGTATTGTGGTGTTAGTAACATAACAGTAGATGACCAGAATATAAAGGTGCCCAGCAACTCTCCAATTATTACCATACAAGAATTTTGCAGGAATCTCCCAAGCCTATTAACCTACTGACTTGGATCTTAGCACCATGTGCAGGCATATGTGTTAAACTGACTATTTTTTAATTGAAGTACAGTTGATTGACAATGTCCTGCTAGTTTCAGGTGATGATGGCCTTTAATCACTAAGTTGTGTCTGACTCTTTCACAACCCCATGGACTGTAGCCCACCAGGCTCCTCTGTCCATGGAATTTCCCAGGCAAGAATACTGAAGTGGATTGCTATTTCCTTCTCCAGGGGATCTTCCAGACACAGGGATCAAACCAGCACCTCTTTCATTGGCAGGCAGATTCTTTACCACTGAGACATCTGGGAAGCCCAGTTTCAGGTGTACAGCATAGTGATTCAGTTATATATACATATATATTCTTTCTCAGATTCTTTTCCCTTATAGGTTATTATAAAATATTAAGTATAGTTCCCTGTGCTATACAGTAAGTTCTTGCTGGTTATCTGATCCATGGGTTGGGAAGTTCTCCTGGAGGAGGGCATGGCAACCCAGTCCAGTATTCTTGTCTGGAGAATCCCCAGAACAGAGGAGTCTAGTGGGCTAATCCATGGGGTCACAACTAAGCACAGCACAGTATGTATATGTTGGGGCTTCCCACATGGGGCTAAGGGTAAAGAACCCTGCTGCCAATGCAGGAAACATAAGAAACATGGGTTCAGTCCCTGGGTCGGGAAGATCCCCTGCAGGAGGGCATGGCAACCCACTCTAGTATTCTTGCCTGAAGAATCCCATGGACAGAGGAGCCTGGCAGACTACAGTCCATAGGGTCACAAAGAGCCAGACACAACTGAAGTGACTTACCATGCACACACATATATGTTAACACAAATCTCTTAAGGTATCTCTCCCCACTACCTTTCCCCTTTGCTAACCATAATTTTGCTTTCTATATCTGGGACTCTATTTCTGTTTTGTGAATAGGTTCATTTGTATATTTTTTTAAAACTCAACATATTTGCCTTTCTCTGGCTTACTTCACTTAGTATGATAATCTCTATGTCTACCCATGTTGCCTCAAATGACATTGTTTTATTCTTTTTTATGGCTAAGTAATATTCATATATATGTGTGTGTGTGTGTGTGTCTGTGTGTGTCTGTGTGTGTGTGTGTATCACGTCTCCTTTATCCATCTGTCTATGGATAGATATTTAGATTACTTCCATGTCTTGGCTATCGTAAATGAATATTGGAGTGCATTCCCTTTTTTGAATTATGATTTATTTTGGATGTGTACCTAAGATTGTGGGATCATATGGTAGCTCTATTTTCAGCGTTTTTAGAGAACCTCCATACCATTCTCCATAGTGGTTGCACCTAATTGTATTCCCACCAACAGTGTAACAGGCTTCCTTTTTCTTGCACTTTCTCCAGCATTTATTATTTGTAGACTTTTTGATGATGGCCATTTTTACTAGAGTGACTTGATACTTCATTTGTAGCTTCCCAACAATCCAAAGAAAGGACAAATAAAACAAAGCATACTATCAAAAGCCACAGAGGATTTAAGAGGCCCAGTGACCTACACTGGAATTTGGTCAAAACTCTAGGCTTAACACATCTAACTCTTTCAAAAACAATATCATGGGATTTCTGGTGACCAGCTTAGAATAAGACTAGAACTGGCCAGACCATTTTATATGAAATGAAACACCACTGAAAACTAATAGGCTGGTGAATTTTGAACTAGAAAGTTTGGCCTTTCATTTCTTTTGGCCAGAGTGCTTTCAACAAAAGTCTAAATCATATTTTTTAAAAAGTAATCTCTTAAAAGACATGAATAGCTACAGGTCAGTTACAATTGATTCACTTATGTTCTTTCTTAAGTTCAAGATAATAAGACGGAGTCTGAGGCTTGGGGAAACAAAATCTCTACATTTTTTATCTAAATATTGGATCTATATTTGTAGCAATTATTCACAAAGATGTAGATTATACTCAAAGTGAATGAAAAGAGAGAGAGTATAAACCTAGAAACATGGGTTTGTAGTTTAATGTGATGACATGTGTGTGCAGATCTGAGAAATTAGAGTGATAGTTGCATAAATGAGTACATATGAGTGAACATACATTGAAATTATAGGATAAGCTCTAAAGAGAATGGAATACAAGAAAATCTTCTAACTTCATTTCCTTATAGCACCTTTTCCCTCTCACATAACTATGCACTGGGGACACTAGTATGCTTTTTCTCCAATTTACCATTTTGTCCCCAATTGCTGCTGCTGCTAAGTCACTTCAGTCATGTCCAACTCTGTGCAACCCCATAGACGGCAGCCAACCAGGCTCCCCTATCCCTGGGATTCTCCAGGCAAGAACACTGGAGTGGGTTGCCATTTCCTTCTCCAATGCATGAAAGTGAAAAGTGAAAGAAGTCACTCAGTTGTGTCCGACTCTTTGCAACTCCATGGACTGCAGCCTACCAGGCTCCTACATCCATGGGATTTTCTAGGCAAGAGTACTGGAGTGGGCCCCAGTTGCTGTATGTCAGCAGATTTGGAAAACTCAGCAGTGGCCACAGGACTGGAAAAGGTCAGTTTTCATTCCAATCCCGAAGAAAGGCAATGCCAAAGAATGCTCAAACTACCACACAACAGCACTCATCTCACATGCTAGTAAAGTATTGCTCAAAATTCTCCAAGCCAGGCTTCAGCAATACGTGAACCATGAACTTCGATATGTTCAAGCTGGTTTTAGAAAAGGCAGAGGAATCAGAGATTAAATTGCCAACATTTGCTACATCATCGAAAAAGCAAGACAGTTCCAGAAAAACATCTACTTCTGCTTTATTGACTATGCCAAAGCCTTTGACTGTGTGGATTACAAGAAACTGGAAAATTCTGAAAGAGATAGGAATACAAGACCACCTGACCTGCTTCTTGAGAAACCTGTATGCAGGTCAGGAAGCAACAATTAGAACTGAACATGGAACAACAGACTGGTTCCAAATAAAAAAAGGAGTACATCAAGGCTGTATAATGTCACGCTGCTTATTTAACATATGCAGAGTACATCATGAGAAACTCTGGGCTGGAAGAAGCACAAGCTGGAGTCAAGATTGCCGGGAGAAATATCAATAACCTCAGATATGCAGATGACACCACCCTTATGGCAGAAAGTGAAAAGGAACTAAAAAGCCTCTTGATGAAAGTCAAAGAGGAGAGTGAAAAAGTTGGCTTAAAGCTCAACATTCAGAAAACGAAGATCATGGCATCCGGTCCCATCACTTCATGGGAAATAGATGGGCAAACAGTGGAAACAGTGTCAGACTTTATTGTGGGGGGCTCCAAAATCACTGCAGGTGGTGACTGCAGCCATGAAATTAAAAAATGCTTACTCCTTGGAAGGAAAGTTATGACCAACCTAGACAGCATATTAAAAAACAGAGACATTACTTTGCCGACTAAGGTCCATCTAGTCAAGGCTATGGTTTTTCCAGTAGTCATGTATGGATGTGAGAGTTGGACTATAAAGAAAGCTGAGTGCAGAAGAATTGATGCTTTTGAACTGTGGTGTTGGAGAAGACTCTTGAGAGTCCCTTGGACTGCAAGGAGATCCAGCCAGTCCATTCTGAAGGAGATCAGTCCTGGGTGTTCATTGGAAGGACTGATGTTTAAGCTGAAACTCCAATACTTTGGCCACCTGATGGGAAGAGCTGACTCATTTGAAAAGACTTTTCATGTTGGGAAAGATTGAGGGCAGGGGAGAAGGGGACGACAAAGGATGAGATGGTTGGATGGCATCACCTTCTCAATGGATATGAGTTTGGGTGGACTACAGGATTTGGTGATGGACAGGGAGGCCTGGAGTGCTGCAATTCATGGGGTCGCAAAGAGTCGGACACGACTGAGCGACTGAACTGAACTGCCACTGTAGGATCCTTTCCTGGAATGTCTTCAGGGCAGTGTTTTGAAATAATTTTAAAAAAAGGAAAAAAATCAAGTCATGCAGCCCGGGATATAGAGGTCACAGCTGCCTCTACCTAACTGTATAAACTTGTGCCTTCATTATTTATGACCATCAGTTTCGAGATCTGGAAAATAGAGAATATCCTCCCAGATGGTGGTTATACACTTCAAGTAAGACAATATTCACAGCATCAAAGGGTAACATGTGGCGCAAGTTCAGTAAAGGATACTTTCCCCAGAACCCTTTGTTTCCTACTCTGTGGCTCCTACCTTTGCTTTGCAGTCCTAATGCGGGTTGTCACTGCCTCTGTGTAGTCTTTGCCAAGGTCCCCAAGCAAAGTTTCATTTGTTTCTCCAGGCTGTAGTAACATTTTGGCCACATGGCAAGGTCGCAATATGATTATGTATCAGGCTGTCTCATGTAGATTTAGGATCTTATTAATTCCTTATGTGCTTTGTCCCCTCATTAGGATTTTCTAGAAATTTTTATTTTGTAATTAAAGCATTTATAAACATGTCACTTATTAAAATCACTATGTGCCATTTGAAAGAATTGAAGGGTAGATTACTCAATATTTGGAAATGTGTTAGCCTGCTTTATAGAGGCCATTGCTCCCCCCAATCTGGCTCCCTCTTGCCCAACTGTCACCATTATATGATTTATAGCTGGTCCCTGCTCATCTTTATGACTTTGCCTTCATGTTTTCCCAAGTCAGAGGGTTTTTTTCGTTGTTGTTTTCTGGGTTTCTTTTTTTTTTTTTTTGGTAAACCTATACCATTATTAATGAAATATGACCAATAAATGCTATAAAGTACTCTTGAAATGTGTAAATATTGCACATTGCCCAAAGGACAGTACTAAGTGCAAATGGAATGGATGGAAAAACCACTGCTGCCCAAGCTTAATTTTAGAAATACGTTTTTCTCTCAGGTAAGGTTATGCTCACAATAAGATTAAACTCTGATCTCTTTATTCAATATACACATTTTTAAGCTGCTACATTTCCAAAAATAATAATTATTATGTAGCTAATGTCCTACTGGATGTTTAATATGGCACAAGCCCAAAACTAAAACTTTCTACATGTCATCTTTCATTTTTGTCACTATGGGAAACTTAAGGGAGACATATCACTGTGTCTGTTTCACAGATGTTGTTGTTATTGTTTAGTCCCTAAGTTGTGTCTAATTCTCTTGCAACCCCACATGCCAGGCTCCTCTGTCCATGGGATTTAGCAGGCAAGAATACTGGAGTGGGTAGCCATTTCCTTCTCCAGGGGATCTCCCCAACCCAGTGATGAACAGGCATCTCCTGCATTGGCAGGTGAATTTTTTACCACCAGGGAAGCCCTTATTATTAAATGTCCTTTGTAACTCACTAGAAATAATGCAAACTTATAACATAGTTCTACTTTTGACTTTAAAAAGAACATTATTAAGGCCGAACGCAGCAGTGAGCATAGTAAATGCGAATGGTGTGCCAAAGCATTTGACTGTGTGGATCACAATAAACTGTGGAAAATTCTGAAAGAGATGGAATACCAGACCACCTGACCTGCCTCTTGAGAAATATGTATGCAGGTCAGGAAGCAACAGTTAGAACTGGTTCCAAATAAGAAAAGGAGTACGTCAAGGCTGTATATTGTTTAAATAACCCTGTTTATTTAACTTCTATGCAGAGTACATCATGAGAAACGCTGGGCTGGAAGAAAACAAGCTGGAATCAAGATTGCCGGGAGAAATATCAATAACTTCAGAGGTGCAGATGACACCACCCTTATGGCAGAAAGTGAAGAGGAACTAAAAAGCCTCTTGATGAAAGTGAAAGAGGAGAGTGAAAAACTTGGCTTAAAGCTCAACATTCAGAAAACGAAGATCATGGCATCCAGTCCCATCACTTCATGGGAAATAGATGGGGAAACACTGGAAACAGTGTCAGACTTTATTGTGGGGGGCTCCAAAATCACTGCAGATGGTGACTGCAGCCATGAAATTAAAAGATGCTTACTCCTTGGAAGAAAAGTTTTGACCAACCTAGATAGTATATTCAAAAGCAGAAACGTTACTTTGCCGACTAAGGTCCGTCTAGTCAAGGCTATTGTTTTTCCTGTGGTCATGCATGGATGTGAGAGTTGGACTGTGAAGAAGGCTGAGTGCTGAAGAATTGATGCTTTTGAACTGTGGTGTTGGAGAAGACTCTTGAGAGTCCCTTGGACTGCAAGGAGATCCAACCAGTCCGTTCTGAAGGAGATCAGCCCTGGGATTTCTTTGGAAGGAATGATGCTAAAGCTGAAACTCCAGTATTTTGGCCACCTCATGCAAAGAGTTGACTCATTGGAAAAGACTCTGATGCTGGGAGGGATTGGGGTCAGGAGGAGAAGCGGATGACAGAGGATGAGATGGCTGGATGGCATCACCAACTCGATGGACGTGAGTCTGAGTGGACTCCGGGAGTTGGTGATGGACAGGGAGGCCTGGCGTGCTGTGATTCATGGGGTCGCAAAGAGTCGGACACAACTGAGCAACTGAACTGAACTGAACTGAAACTCCTTTTTTAAAAGATAGACACTCAATAAACATTAAAGCAAAATGTAACCACATGTTCTACACAAAGTGTTCATCTAAATCAAACGATACAGAAAGCTAGAATGAAAACAGAAAGTGACATAGAAATATAACCAAATAAGAAGAAAAAAGGAAAAGAAAGCAGAGACAGACACATTCATATTAGAAAAAGAGACCATGGAAAAATGCTTCTAATAAAAGTGAGAAAGCCATTTTGTAGCGATGAAAAGGTATAAATAACCAAGAAGAAATCATAAACATAAGGAAATATTTACAATAAATCCAGAATGTGAATGGAGACAAACCAAGAACAGCTACAAGCCCTTCATGGTAGAAGCATTCGAGGAAGAGAGAAGTAATGAATCTGCCCAACAGCCCTCAGAATAGAAACCCCAAGCGGCCAACAGCTGTTCATTGGAAACCAATTCCAGAAGAGAGCCAGACTGGGAGGAGTCTTGAGCTATTCCACAGCAAAGATGGGGCTTCCCAGGTATCACTAGTGGTAAAAAACCTGCCTGCCAGTGCAGGAGACAGGAAAGAAGTGGGTTCGATCCCTGGGTTGGGAAGACTCCTGGAGGAAAGCATGGCAACCCACTCCAGCATTCTCACCTGGAGAATCCCCCGGACAGAGGAACCTGGTGGGCTACAGTCTAACGGGTCACAAAGAGCCAGACTCAAATGAGCAGAGACATACACACTCAAGGATTGTTGAGGCAATCCAAGTGTGGGTTGAAAAAGAATTTCCAGACACAGGGCATTTCAGAAAGGAATGAGTTTATTAAGAACAAAGAGTAGAGATAATGGGGACACTGAGAGCACAGTGGGCCAACCTCCTGATGGACCAGGGAAAGCCAACAATTTTTGTGACTAGCCAATGTTTATATCCTTGAGACAAAGAAAATTTCTGCTGGAAGACTGGCGTTAGGTGATTGGTTGGGGCACTATAGGGTATTTACCAGAGGGGGCATCTTTGCTTAACCGAGAGTCAGGAAGTTTGTTAGTGATGATCAGGAGGCTTTTGGCGATGGTTACAAAGGGGCTCAGTCAGCTTCAGAGATGACCTTGGTTCTGGGCTCCCCTTCCATGGTCTTGGTGCAAGGCCTTGCACCTGTGGCCTTAGGGGCAGGACTCAAAAGGGATCACCTCACATATAGAGATAAAAATTTATCTTCTCTTTGGAATCACTAAGGCTGTTGTTTCACAAATATTCACTGATGAGGAAGTCCAATTAACATGTGTGTGTGCTAAGTTTCATCAGTCGTGTCCAACTCTATGCAACCCTATGGACTGTAGCCCACCAGGCTCCTCAGTCCATGGGATTCTCCAGGTAAGAATACTGGAGTGGGTTGCTATGCCCTCCTCCAGGGCATCTTCCCAACCCAGGGATTGAACCTGCTTCTTTTATGTCTCCTGCATTGCCAGGTGAGTTTTTTTAACATGAGACTAATTCAAACTTTATCAGCCTAGTTTGAACATTCCATACAATTTATGTATGGACTCATATATTGATGGAATCAACCTCCACCTAGGGTTTATGATATTTTTATTATTACCTTTTCTAGTATTTCAGTAAGTGTATCAATAACATACATTAAGAATTCAGTGGTCATCATTTGCTTATCTGATGGCCTTCTCTCATCTTAAAACTCACATGAATGGGAAAACAGATAAGTACATCTTATTTAAAAATTGAAAGCATAGAAAGAAAAAGTCATTAAAAGTTCAGGAATGGATGCTTCTAACTACAAGCACTAAAGGGAAGGAATCCAGGCAGTTGGAGCATTACATGAACATATACAACTTTGTGAGCAGATGAAATATTCAAAAAATAATAATAATAATGAGACCATCCTGGTAGTCATTTATTTTCTTTTACCAATGTGCTTCCCTTGTGGCTCAGATGGTAAAGAATCTGCCTGCAATGTGGGAGACCCAGGTTTGATCCCTGGGTCAGGAAGACCCCCTGGAGGAGGGAATGGCTACCCATTCCAGTATTCTTGCCTGGAGAATTCCATGGACAGAAGTACCTGGTAGGCTATACAGTCCATGAGATCACAAAGAGTCAGACACAACTGAGTGACTGACACTTTCACTTACTCAGTGCTGCAGAGGTTTAAGACCTGAAGTAAGCCATTTTTTCATTTACTCCTGTACTTTGTTGTAATAAACAGAAAACTTACCTAAGGTAACTTTCCAAAACTATAGGAGCACTCCAACATATCAAATGAGTCTCCAAAATAAAATCATGATGTCCAATATTGTAGACCAAATATTCCTACTGATATACATTTCATCCAACACACTTATTCCTTGAGGGTAGACATTAAGACATCTGGGGGGCCAAACATGGTCTACTAGTCTCCAAGGGATAAAGCCTTTGAGTAATTTTTGCAATCCATCAAAAGAGGTTGATGCTTTCTTCCCAATATCTTCCTAGACCATCACTGTGGACTGCCTCCAATGGGAAATCTCCAGTTATAGCAAACTCTGAAAACTACTTGACCTTCCAGAGGGAGGAAAGTGGAAGGAGAGAATACTGTGTTTCAGTGAGAGTAATTGGGTGGAGAAATAAAAGATAAATTTTCTAATACTCCTATGATCATTTCCTTGAAGAACTTTGCTGTTGATATCCCTGATAAGATTGCATTTATGCAAATTATAAAATACCAATATATTGTTTCTAGATGCAATTAGTACACATGCTCATTTGACTACCTCATCAAAACTGACTACAAGTTTACAGCTATGCAAACTAGGCATTCCTAACATATTGATACTGATAAGTTTCATGGTATTGATTAGTCCTGTAGCAAGAACTGGACTTTGAATCATAATTTATTTAATCAGATATTCTACAACTTTACTGGGAGGCACTGTAATAGGGTAAAAGAATCATCATTGACATCATATATTCATATGTTCTAAATTCAAATATGGTCTGATATTTATAAGATACAAGAAAATAAACTTTTTACATTTTATTTTACATACATGTAAATTAAGAGCAGTAACATTTTCCCTGCAATATCATTTTGAAAAGTGGAGATAAATGTTACAAAATGCATGAATACATGGTGGGAATGAAAGAAAAAAATTAATATTATTAAAACAGAAAAAATAGAGACAAACAAAACCCATATGTTGGGTTTAAAATGGTTAACAAAGCATATAAACCCCTAAAAAGACTATTTTTAAAATAGAAAGAAGGTAGAAAGACATGAAGAAAGGAGGGAGGAAGGTCAGAAAGACACATCAGTAACCAATTACCAATATTAGAAATGAATGTGGGGACATAGCTACAGACCATACACAAATCAAGAGGTTGCTAAGGAAATATTTTGAAGACATTTATGCTCAAAATAATTCCATAAATTTCACAACTGAGATAACACAGATAAATCCCTTGAAAAAACATAACTCTCCAAAACTGATACAAAAGAAAGAGAAAAGTATGAATAGCACTGAAGAAACTGATGTCATGATTTAAAACCTTCCCACAAAGCTACAAACAAAGCTTCAAAGCAAGATGGCTTCGCTGGTGAATTCTATCAAACATTTATTACCATTCTTGCCTAAACCCTTCTAGAATATAAAGGATGAGGGAATAGGTTTCAATCGATGTAATAAAGTCAACATAACCCTAATACTAAGACCTAAATGAGGACATTACAGGGAAAAAAAAAAATTAAAGAACAAAATCTCTCATGAACATAGATGTAAATATTCTTAGCAAGATACTAGTGGATAGTAGTAAATCAAATCCAGCAATATATAAAGGGAAATACATCATGACCACATATTCAGATTGACGTTCAGTTCAGTTCAGTTCAGTCACTCAGTCGTGTCCGACTCTGCGACCTCATGAATTGCAGCATGCCACGCCTTCCTGTCCATCACCAATTCCCGGAGTTCACTCAGACTCACGTCCATCGAGTCAGTGATGCCATCCAGCCATCTCACCCTCTGTTGTCCCCTTCTTCTCCTGCCCCCAATCCCTCCCAGCATCAGGGTCTTTTTCAATGAGTCAACTCTTCGCATGAGGTGGCCAAAGTACTGGAGTTTCAGCTTTAGCATCATTCCTTCCAAAGAAATCCCAGGGTTGATCTCCTTCAGAATGGACTGGTTGAATCTCCTTGCAGTCCAAGGGACTCTCAAGAGTCTTCTCCAACACCACAGTTCAAAAGCATCAATTCTTCAGCGCTCAGCCTTCTTCACATTCCAACTCTCACATCCATACATGACCACAGGAAAAACAATAGCCTTGACTAGACGGACCTTAATCGGCAAAGTAACGTCTCTGCTTTTGAATATGCTATCTAGGTTGCTCATAACTTTTCTTCCAAGGAGTAAGCATCTTTTAATTTCATGGCTGCAGTCACCATCTGCAGTGATTTTGGAGCCCCCCAAAATAAAGTCTGACACTGTTTCCAGTGTTTCCCCATCTATTTCCCATGAAGTGATGGGACCGGATGCCATGATCTTCGTTTTCTGAATGTTGAGCTTTAAGCCAACTTTTTCACTCTCCTCTTTGACTTTCATCAAGAGGCTTTTTAGTTCCTCTTCACTTTCTGCCATAAGGGTGGTGTCATCTGCATATCTGAGGTTATTGATATTTCTCCCGGCAATCTTGATTCCAGCTTGTGTTTCTTCCAGTCCAGCGTTTCTCATGATGTACTCTGCATAGAAGTTAAATAAGCAGGGTGACAATATACAGCCTTGACGTACTCCTTTTCTTATTTGGAACCAGTCTGTTGTTCCATGTCCAGGTCTAACTGTTGCTTCCTGATCTGCATACAGATTTCTCAAGAGGCAGGTCAGGTGGTCTGGTATTCCATCTCTTTCAGAATTTTCCACAGTTTATTATGATCCACACAATCAAAGGCTTTGGCATAGTCAATAAAGCAGAAATACATGTCTTTCTGGAACTCTCTTGCTTTTTCCATGATCCAGCGAATGTTGGCAATTTGATCTCTGGTTCCTCTGCCTTTTCTAAAACCAGCTTGAACACTTGGAAGTTCACAGTTCACGTATTGCTAAAGCCTGGCTTGGAGAATTTTGAGCATTACTTCGCTAGCATGTGAGATGAGTGCAATTGTGTGGTAGTTTGAGCGTTCTTTGGCATTGCCTTTCTTTGGGATTGGAATGAAAACTGACCTTTTCCAGCCCTGTGGCCACTGCTGAGTGTTCCAAATTTGTTGGCATATTCAGTGCAACACTTTCACAGCATCATCTTTCAGGATTAGAAATAGCTCAACTGGAATTCCATCACCATCACTAGCTTTGTTCATAGTGATGCTTTCTAAGGCCCACTTGACTTCACATTCCAGGATGTCTGGCTCTAGATGAGTGGTCACACCATCGTGATTATCTGGGTCATGAAGATCTTTTTTGTACAGTTCTTCTGTGTATTCTTGCCATCTCTTCTTAATATCTTCTGCTTCTGTTAGTCATGACCACATATTCAGATTGACTTTACAGCTGTAAATCTGTCAATATAATTGATTAACAGGATAGAAAAGAAAAATGTGAATGTATCAATACATGCAAAAAAAAGTTCTTGAAAAAATTCATCTTGAATTGATGAAAAAAACTCAGTAAACTAAAAATACAGGAGAACTAACTCAATTTTATGATAGATTCCTATCAAAAACCTACAGCTAACATAGTTCTTAATGGTGAAATAGTGGACATTTTTTCAAGATCAAGGATGTCAACTTTTACCACTTGTATTTAGTATTGTCCTGGAAGTCCTACCCAGTGGAATAAAAATTCAATAAGGTCATAAAGGCTGGAAAGAAGGAAATAAAAATGTATCCAGAGATTATATGGTTCGATATATATTTAAAAAAAAAAAACCTAAGGAATATTATTGATATTCAGAATATCCATGATGTCAAAGTAGAGGAATATAAATTCAGAAATAAAACACATGTAGACTGAGAAGGTCAGGATTCCAACAGCATACCTGGTTACAATTTCAGGAATCAGAAATAAAAACCTGCAACAATAATTTTACAGCTTGGGATTACCGGGTGGCACTAGTGGTAAAGAGCCCACTTGCCGATGCAGGAGATGTAAGAGATGCTGTTTTGATCCCTGAGTTGAAAAGATCCCCTGGAGAAGGAAATGGCTACCCACTGCAGTATTCTTGTCTAGAGAATCCCATGGACACAGAAGCCAGGTGCGCTACAGTCCTTGGGGTCACTAAGAATCAGACATGACTGAAGCAACTTCTTGATAGACTGGTGGGTCATGGGAAAGGCAAATCTCCTGGAGATGAGGCTACAGCCACTTCAACATACATTGTTAGAAAATACTAAGAACAAATGAGAATCTGTGGCTGTTTCAGGAGGCAGAACTGGAGCAAGAAAAGATACATTTTCCCATCTTCTTTATAAATTTGGGGCTAAAGATGTTAATTTAAACGGTTTTTATTCTTTTGTGTGTGTATTTCCATATTTTTACTTTTATATTACTTTTAATTTATTTTTTTAATTTAATAGAAGTATAGCTGATTTACAATGTATGTTTAAAATGAGGTAATTGAATTAGTATCATCAGATCAGCAAATATTACATGAGAAAGGTCATATGAGCATGTCACTTCTACCTTGCAGCCATTCTACCATGTAAAGTATGGCTGAGCTCAGTTGCTATTTGGGCCATCAAATCGTCTCATCTTGCTTGCTTTCTTTCTATTTTTGTTATTATATTCATTATTTACATTATTAAGCCCTATGACCCAAAGACTGTCAGTGATGAAACCAACAATTGAGACAAAATAGAGCAATTGGCCACATTGGAGGGCCTTCCTGCAGGCTAATACTGGAGCTCCAACCTAACCCACAGGTACTTTATAACATATATGATATATTACATATTTTGCAATTATACATTTTATGTATACATGTAATATTTTATAATTATGGTATATAATAATTGTATAAACTATTCCATTTTATATTTTTGTTTTTCAGTCACTAAGTCATATCCAACTCTCAGCAACCCCATGAACTACAGCACGCCAGGCTTCCCTGTCCTTCACTGTCTCCCACGGAGCTTGCTCAAACTCATGTCCATTGAGTCAGTGATACAATCCAACTGTCTCATCCTCTGTCATCCCCTTCTCTTCTTGCCCTCAATCTTTCCCAGCATCAGAGTCTTTTCCAATGAGTTGGCTGTTTGCATCATGTGGCCCAAGTATTGGAGTATAAATTATTATTTATTATTCTATTTTATTATTCTACCCTTCTCATCCTTTACTTGTTCTATAATAGTCCTCGTAGGTTTCAATATCTTCCATCCCAAAATACATGCATTTGGGGTGAGTTGGGCTTTCCAGGTGGCTCAACAATAAAGAATCCACCTGCCAATGCAGTAGACTCAGGAGTCTCAAGTTTGGTCCCTGGGTCGGGAAGATCCCCTGGAATAGGAAATGGCAACCCACCCCAGTATTCTTGCCTAGAAAATTCCACGGAGAGTGGAGCATGCCGGGCTACAGCCCATGGGGTCACAAAGAGTCGGACATGACTGAGTATACATGCATCTAAATAAGGTAGGTTCTATTGGAAACAAAATTTTAATCTGGAAGAAGTGAAAGTTCCTTCATCTCACTTAGACAGAAACTCACTCCAAAAAAAATATAAGCCCATTCTAATGTTGCAATACATGCTTTTGGCAGTGGCCTTTTTTGTGTTGTGTAGACTTGGAAATGCTCAGATAAGTCAAGGTCAATGTGACCTTTTATGTATTCAATTCTTGGGAATACTGCTAGCTTAAAGCTTCCAGGAACATTCTGTAGAAAGCCAGGCAAGTATCTATGAAAAGAGAAATAGTTACTCTCCCAAAACTGAAACTGGACTAACAGGTTGAAGAAGATCATTTATTGCTGCAGAAATTTACAAAAAGAAATGATTACAGCATAAAATTTAGGACAGTTCATCAAATAACTGAAATGCCTTGTGTGTGACCTTTACTTTAAACATGTTGCTAGTCTTTCATATAATTTCTCTGTAATATCTATCAGGTTGCTAAAATGTTTCCATAAGCCAAAATTGGTTGTAAAAAGCATCCAGAATATTATTAATGATGGATTACTCAAAAAAAAAAAAAAGCAGAGCTCTTTATGTCACAAAAACAAACTTTGGTCCTGATGGCCATGAAAGTAGGTAAGTTAAAACATAGTTTGATAAAAGCTGAAGAGACTGGAAAAATTAGAGTCAATTTCCTGCAACAGTGTATGTCCATTTGATTTTTGAGAAGCAGTGAAATATGGTGGAGGAACTGGTATGATGTACAGGACATCCAGAGAGACAATTTTAAAACATTTCTATAACTTAAAGAGAAGTGATCAGATGATGTTGTATAGTGTAAAAGAGCATGGTGCTGAAGCCAGACAAGTGTGAATTTACTGCCTGGCTTCTTACTTACCCCACACACAACTTATGAATACATTCCCTCTGAGCCTCAGTTTACTTCTCTGTGAGCTGGGGATTAAAAGATTGCCTTGTTCATAGAATTTAAATGTGTAATAAGTGAAATAAAAATGAAAAGCAACTAGCATCTACTTATTATTGCTGTTAAATAACCAGAAGTTTTACTGTTACATAAACCCATAAGTGGTAATCTTACTATGATAATTGAAAGCATAAAGTCTAAACAGGACATTATGTTTCACCTCCTTGCTAGCATTTTTCATTAAGCCTGCACCTAATGTATAATATGTAACATATTTTCCTTCCAAGGTCAAATCTTAACAGTTAACTGTTTTTTTAAACCCTTCTTTTGTTTCTAATAATCCTAGCAAAATAACGTTTCCTTCCTCTCCCTAATGATTATCCTACAACAGGATAAATGAGGGAAAATTTAGCACCAGCTGCCAACTTAATGTATTTTGCAGTTCTAAGAGAAAAAATGAACAGAAACACTTGTTCTGACCATGCTGTAGCTCCCAGGGCTGAGACGGGGCCAGTAGGATTCCATGTGTCATGGTCCTAAGTCCATGATCTACCAACCATAAAAAAATAAATAAATAAACTGTGTTTATGTTGGCTGATTCATTCATAATGTCTTTCTTTTTTCAAGGAGAAAATAATTATTGAACACTCACCATAAACCAGAACACAGTATAGATGCAGATAATATGAATATAGCCCACCAGGCTCTTCTGTCCATAGACTTTTTCCAGGCAAGGATACTGGAGTGGGTTGCCATTTCCTACTCCAGGAGATCTTCCCAACTCAGGGATCAAGCCCATGTCTCTCGAGTCTCCTGCATCGGCACGTGGACTCTTTACCTCTAGCGCCACCTGGGAAGCCCTAGCTCACTCTAAGGGAACAGGTAATATGATACATATGAGTAAAACAGTCTCTTATTTCAAAAGAACCCATGACTGAAGTTTTGGGCAGAAACATATTCTCAACATTCTAACTAACCAATATTTTTGACTTTATATCACCACAAGGTTTTGTTACACTCAACAGGATATGGAACAAAATAGAACAATAGCTTTTTCATGAATAAAATTGATTTGTAGCATAAACTATGCAATTTAAGACCAAATTCCATGAACCATCTTAAATTCATTGTGAAAACAAGTTCAACTAATAAACAGTTTAATATCTTTATTAAAGAAAGTGGGTTAGTGAATTCATTGACAATTATATAATCATAGAATCAACTGAAATGTTATAAAAGACTACCTTACAAAGGCCCAGATGGTTTTAGAGGTGAATTTTTTCAAATGTTCAATAAGTAATATTTTGTTGTTCAAACTATCCCTTATCTTACAAAAAGAAAAGTCATTAGGTATAATCATATTATGTATGATTATGTATAATCATATCATACATATTAATCATGCTTCATATGATGTATGAAAGAACTGATGCTTTTGAACTATCATGTTGGAGAAGACTCTTGAGAATCCCTTGGACTGCAAGGAGATCCCATCAGTCCATCCTAAAGGAAATCAGTCCTGAATATTCATTGGAAGGATGGATGCTAAAGCTGAAACTCCAATACTTCGGCCACCTGATGAAAAAAACTGACTTATTGGAAAAGACCCTTCTGGGAAAGATTAAAGGCGGGAGGAGAAGGGGACGACAGAGTATGAGATGGTTGGATGGCATCACCAACTGAATGGACATGAGTTTGAGTAAGCTCTGGGAGTTGGTGATGGACAGGGAAGCTTGGCTTGCTGCAGTCCATGGGGTCACAAAGAGTCAGACGCGCTTGAGTGACGGAACTGACTGGACTGACTGTCTTATGTATAATCATATTAGTAATAACACAATTTTATGTATCACAAAAATTATAGGCAAATGTCACTAATGAGCATAGATTTTAACATACTAAATAAAATTTGCAAATAAAATATACAGTAAAACTTAATAATTTATCACATTTATAAGTCAAAGGAGAAAAATCATATGATTTCCTAACAGCTGCTCAAAACTTAATTTTTAAAACTTAGCTCTATTTTTTACTACTTTTCTTACTTTGAGCTTCCCTGGTGGCTCAGACAGTGAAGAATATGACTGCAATACAGGAGAGGTAAGTTTGATCACAAGGTCAGGAGGATTTCCCGGAGAAGGGAATGGCTACCAGCTCCAGTGTTCTCACATGGGGAATTCCATGAACAGAGAATAGCAATAGATGCCTATTAATTTAATACAGACAATTACACACATTTATGTATATTTAAATAAAATAAGCAAAAGTCAGGTCTAATGGTGAAGCTTAAAATTATTCCTGTTAAATTCCATCAACAGGCAAAGATGCCCATTTCCATAATTATTTTCCTGTAAGTACCGGTCAATGAAATGCGATATAAAAATAAATGAAATGTGAGAATATTAAATGGAAAGAAAACACCACTGCAGTTCTTTACAGGTGATATAATTTTATACCTAGAAGACCCAATTGGAAGATGTAGTAAACTCAGAAAGGTGGTAAATTTTAAATATTAAATACCTATAAATCACCAGCTAGTAAGAGTAATCCAGTCTCTTGAAGACTAGTTAATTTGAGCCTTTCTATGCACTCTGGAAGTTCAAAACCCTTCTCAACATTTCTTTTTAATTTCCAGGAGGCTTGGGCTCTCACAGGCACATTTGGATCTGGGTTTCAATGTCAACATGTGCTATGTCTCTTTCCTTACAATATCATTTGGCTTGAGTTATAAAATTGTATTACATAGTAAGTGTATGGGCTTTAAAAGTGTATACAGAAGTGTATACAGAAACAGTATTCATTTACTTATTTATTATCCATGTTAAAATTAGGTAACATTTATAAACCTATTAAATAAAAAAGCAAAATATATCTTCTGTTCATTTTTTCATTGTTTATTTAAGAGGAAATGGTATAACACTTTAGTTATTTATTTACTTATTTATTTACTTATTTATTATCCATGTTAAAATTAGGTAACATTTATAAACCTATTAAATAAAAAAGCAAAATATATCTTCTGTTCATTTTTTCATTGTTTATTTAAAAGGAAATGGTCTAACACTGTAAACTGAAATAATATGTCCCTTATTCCTCATTCAGTAGAGTGATTATTTAACAAGTCTTAAATTCATTGAGAGGAAGAAATTTAGTAGCTCAGATGGTAAAGAGTCTGCCTGCAAAGCCAGAGACCTGGGTTTGATCCTTGTGTAGGGAAGATCCCCTGGAGAAGGAAATAGAAACCCACTCCAGTATTCTTGCCTGGAGAAACTCATGGACAGAGGAGCCTTGCAAGTTACAAGTACATGAGATTGCAAAGAGTCGAACATGCCGTAGTGATTAAAAAACACTGAAGAAATAGCATGCTACAAGAATCTCCATAAGACAAGATTTCCTTTTAATATCTCCAGAAAATTCTCACTACAGATGTGAGAGATGTTTGAATTGAATGTTACACCTGTAAATAATATGGTCAGAATTTCATGAGTTCATTAGTTTTAACTTACGTGTTACAAAGCTGTACCTTTGTATTTCATTTCAGTTATCTTGGTAAGACATGTCATCTCAGCATTATTTGAAAGTGAAAGTGGTTCAGTCGTGTCCAACTCTTTGCAACCCCATGGACTGTATAGTCCATGGAATTCTCCAGGCCTGAATACTGGAGTGGGTAGCCTTTCCCTTCTCCAGAGGATCTTCCCAACCCAGGGATCGAACCCAGGTCTCCCACATTGCAGGTGGATTCTTTACCAGCTGAGCCACAAGGGAAGCCCAAGAATACTGGAGCGGGTAGCCTATCCCTTCTCCAGTGGATCTTCCAAACCCAGGAATCGAACCGGGGTCTCCTGCATTACAGGTGGATTCTTTACCAACTGAGCTATGAGGGAAGCGTTACTTGAGAAGCTGTGAAAATTTTCTGTTACTAACATTGTCTTTAAAATGTCTTCCACAAGGCATAGGACAGAGGTTTATTCTTGGGGAAAATATTTTCTAGAGAAAAATATGATTGAAAATAGTTCTTTTAAGAAAAAGTATTTCTGAGTAGCTCTTTTTTAAAAAAAAAAAAAAAGTCTTCCCAGTGATTAAACAAGCAAAATATTTGAAAACAGTGTCATTTAATTCATAAACATGGTGATATTTAAATATATATATGTTTTCTCTCAAGACCCTCACTCTTTTTAGGTACTACTGATGGAATCAGTGTGCATGAGACCAACCCTATGGGACCTGATTAGAGCAAACTCTTCAAGTTCATTAATAAATCACCACAGGGTAAAAAAAATGATACAGAGAAAAGGACTGACATTACTTATTACTACTACTGTTACCTACTTAACCACTTCGATTTCTACTAAGATGGTTCACATATGTAATTTTATCCACATTGTCTCAGAGAGGAGAGTGAGCTTAAGAAATGTGAATGAGATTAAGAGGATCAAGAGAGCAAACTTAAGCCTCTTACCCTTCTCACCCATGAACAACTTGCATTGCCTTTGTATTTTCATCTCTCATACCAGAAAAAAAAAAATCTGTGTCGTGTATTCTACTCACAAAATAAGAATGAGCTCTATCTCTGTCTATTTTTCTATTGTCTTTTTAATTGGGTCATCTTTTACATGGAGGAAGGTGCCTAGTTTTTAAGAGTATTTGTTGTCGCTGCTGTTTTAGTGGCTCAAGTCATGTCCAGCTCTTGCAATCCCATGAACTATAGCTTGCCATGCTCCTCTATCCGTGGGATTTCCCAGGCAAGAATACTGGAGTGGGTTGCCATTTCCTCCTCCAGCGGATCTTCCCAACCCAGGGGTCAAAACCATGTCTCCTGCATTGGCAGGGGGACTCTTTACTGCTGAACAACCAGAGAAGCCCCCCTGTGTAAGTGTAGAGTTCCACCCAGTAAAGATAACAGAGCACCCACCTTACCCTAGAAATGTCCTCCCTGCCCTTTTCCAGCCTATCCCACTTTAGACTGCCTCTGTGCAACCACTGTTTATGTTTCTGTAGCATCATATACAGTCATATATAAGGAATCATATAGTATGTTCTCTTTTGGACCTGGCTTCTTTCACTCGAAGTTTTGAAATGCACCCACATTGTTCCGTGTTGTTCTTTCTTTCTCTTTTTTTTTTTCTTACTGAGTGTCACTGCATTGTATGGTCACATTACAACTTGTTTATTCACTGCTTGGTAGCTATTTGGATTCTTTCTGTCTGGGTTTATCATGAATAAAACATCAATGAATATTCTTATATAAATTTTCTTGTGGGCGTGTGTTTTATTTCTCTTGTACAAGCACATAGGAGAGAGTTTCTGGGAGAGACCACATAAGAAACCGCCAAACCATTGTCCAAAGAGGTTGTAGCATTTTATTCTCCCACCAGCATGTCTGAGTTTCGATTGTTCCACATTCTCGCCAACAGTACTGTCAGCCTTTTTAATTTTAGCCATTCAAGTGGGTGTTAAGTGTTATCTCATTGTAGTCTTCAGGAAAATACATTTCCCCGAAAACTAACAAAGTTGATTATCTTTCCATGAGTTTATTGCCTTTTCATATATTTTCTCTTCTGAAATATCTTTTTGTTTTTTGCTTATTTTTTATTAGGTTTGCCCTTTATTATCGAGATTTAGGAGTTTTAAGACTTTTTTTAATACAAGTCCTTTGTCTGATATATGTATTTTTAATATTTTGTTCAATCTATGATTTGTCCTTTCAATTTCTTAACAATGTCTTTAGTAGATAAAATTATAAATTTTATAAAATCTAACTTACAGTTTCTTTTTGTTATAGTTTTCTTCCTTCCCTTTATTTAAGAAATATTTGTTCATCCTGATTGTGAAGATATCTTTTACATTTTCTGTGAGAAATTCTGTAGGTTTAGATTTTACTTTTTGATTTATATCTCATTTTGTATGATTTATAACTCAAATTAATTTCTGTGATTCATTACCTTTAGATGCTGAGATTTAATATCCAAACTCTCATTTATTTACCCCTGAAAATTAAGAAACCCTACAACACTGTCAAGTAGAACAACTTCCCTTAATAAAAAATACTCACATATAAACATAATGAAAAGCAAAAATGAGCTTAACTGTAGTTGCTTGACATTGAAACAATACAAGATCAGGGTCTTCTCATCTTGAACCCTGTTCACCTGTGCCTAAACAAAACTCCCTTCCATAGTATACTGCTGGTTGCGCTGAAATTTTATCTTCTGATCTTTAATTCCATTTAGAAGATTTCTTCCTTTCTTCCCAAGGGGGAAAAACAAAACAAAATATGCTATGCTTCATGAGAAAGATCACAATATAAAATCACCTTCACAAAGATATATTTTTCATGCAGGTTTTCTTTGTAGAAGGTTTGCTTTGTAACAATCATTCATATTCTGAATAAATAGAAAATCCTTGCTTCCCTCCTCTACCAAGTTCATGGTTCAAAAACCTGGGAGTCATCTAATTCATCCTTCTTCCCCAACCACACATACAGGTCACCAGATACATTTGAATTTTAGTTAAACAATGAATAATTTGCATGTGATAAACACAAATAATTTGTATTGCTTGGAATGCACTTATGTTAAAAAAATTATTTGTTGTTTATCTGAAAATCAAACAGAAGTGGACATCCTGTATTTCTATTTGCTAAATCTGGCATCTCTACCCACATCCAATTCATCACCAAACCCACCAACTCCTACATCCTCAATATTTCCTAAATTAAGTCCATTTATTTCCATCTCTACTATTTGTACTCTTGGAAAAGACACCACATTTATAACCATTTACTTTAATGACCTCCTAACTGGCTTCCAACCTCTAAACATTCTTCGTTCTTTGTTAAAGCCATAAAGATTCTTTAAAACACAGCCCTGATCACAAAACATCCTCTCCAATTGTTCCTGTTGCTTTTTAAGATACGTTCTAAATTCCTAAAGTTGGCTTTCACTGCTACGTCTTACCTGTCTGGCTTATCTCTAAGCAATCATGATTTTGTACTCTCATACATTCCAATCATTTGGAAAAACCTTTCAGTCTCTTGAAATTGCTAGACTCTCTTCTTTGATTTTAATATTCACAAATGAATTTTCTCCTACCTGGGGCATTCTTTCAACTCATGAGTTTCACTTAGCCTTTAAGCTGGACCTTAAAGTCTCGTTATTCTCAGATATATTCTTTTGCCTTCGCCTGCCCTGCTATCATTCAACTCTCTAAACTGATATCATGATCACCTTCTATTTACTGATGAAGGAGAGATGCCCACCCTTCAGCTATGGGGATGGCTGAACCCTGAACCTTGTCCCGCAACACAGAACAGATTAGACTGACAGTAGCATTAGTCACAGATACTCATAACCTGGGAGCCAAGGACCTTGCAGCAAGACATACAAGGGTTGCACTTAGGACCAGAGTGAACGGCCAAGATGGTAAGATGGTGGGATGGCATCACCAAGTCAATGGACATGAGGTTGAGCAAACTCCTGGCGACAGTGAAGGACAGGGAAGCCTGGCATGCTGCAGTTCATGGGGTCACAAAGAGTCAGAAGTGACTTAGTGACTGAAAACCAACAACAATGAACAGCCAAAGTCTAGGGGGCAGGCTTTGTAGTATCAAGAGGGTGAAATGCACCTGGTTACCACAGGAGGAGACTGGCTTGCTTGATTTATTCTGTGGGCTGGCAGGGAACACCATCTCTACTCAGGATTAAGCAGATAATGTGTACCTTGTTCCCTGGATAAGAAGAATTGTTTGGCTAAAGGTCAATATTGATGGGAGAAGAGAAGGAAGGAAAACTTGTGATTAAACTATTCAAGGCCTTCTCTGTTTTCTAAAACATCAAGGTAGCACATAATATTGAACCTTAATTTTAGGCCTTACACTGTAACTAATGAACTTGTAGGGTTGTACAGCACATCATCTGCTCAGTTCAGTTGCTCAGTCGTGTCCCGATTTTTTGCAACCCCGTGGACAGCAGCATGCCAGGCTTCCGGAGCTTACTCAAACTCACGTCCATCAAGTTGGTGATGCCATCCAACCATCTCATCCTCTGTCATCCCCTTCTTCTCCTTCTACCCTCAATCATTCCCAGCATGCCTCCATCCAAATTAGACATCTGAAAAAGATTAGAATTACCTCTCATCAAAGTCAGAAATGCAATTAAGTGTGATGTCAAGAAAATTGTCCAGCAATTAGAAATGGGCAAAAAGATTACTGGCTGCCCTTTTAGTAGAGTTATGGAAGCCAGGGGTTATCTGATTCTATTCAACAATGTACATTTGATTCTATTTCTAGTGATTGTTGTTGTTTTTCAGTCGCCCAGTTGTGTCCATCTCTTTGCAACCCCTGGACAGCAGCATGCCAGGCCTCCCTGTTCTTCACTATCTCCTATAATTTGCCCAAGTTCATGTCCATTGCATGGGTGATGCCATCCAGCCATCTCATCCTCTGACACCCTCTTCTCCTTCTGCCCTCAATCTTTCCCAAGGACTTTTCCAATGAGTCAGCTGTTCACATCAGATGACTAAAATACTGGAGTTTCAGCTTCAGCATCAGTCCTTCCAATGAATACTCAGGATTGATTTCCCTTAAGAATGACTGGTTTCATCTCCTTTCTGTCCAAGCGACTTTCAGGAGTCTTCTCCAGCACCACTGTTCGTGGGCATTAATTCTTCAGTGCTCTGCTTCCTTCTTTATGATCCAGCTCTCACAACCGTATGTGACCACTGGAAAGACGTCAGCCTTGACTATATGGGCCTTTGTATTTCTAATGACAAGGCAGTTTTAAAGTTCTGTAGAGAGAGAAGTCACATAGCAAAAAAACTAATGGTAATGTAAATGATTCTTGTCTATATCAATGCACATGAGGTTTGTTAGTAGAAATTTATTCCCAGCCTGTATGTGATCCTAAATGTACATCATTAGATTACATTGTATCATCCTGTAGGGTATTAAACAGTTTTGTTGTATCAGTTATTAATAGTAAATTCATGTCAGCATTCCTGATTATGTGTGTGTGTATATATATATATTTATTTATATTTATAAATTGTTCAAATTCTCATTTGAACAAGTCTGAACATCTTCCTGATTCCCTCATTAATTGAAAATTTTAATATAATCTTCAATATATGTTTACATTTTCCTGAGAGTCATGATTTTATTTTTTTGAAAATTATACTTTAGCAGTGAATGAAGGTAACCATGATCTGAAAGAACAACTATTTTTTAAAAAGAACTATCTTAGTAAAGGAAATACAAACGTATTTAAATGTAAACATTGTCTTGGATGAGGCAGTGAAATTAGGTGGGTTTTTTATTAGTTTTTCTTAAATAACAAATAGACTTTTATTAGATTTTACTAATAAAATTTACTAACTTTAGTACATTTTACTAAATTTGTAAATGTAAAATGGTAGCTATTTAAGACAACTAAGTAAACATACCACAAAACAAATAAAATGGGACAAGAAAGACATGTGTGCCCACTAAGAAAGTGTAGCGATTTTTATTTATTGAAAATTATGCATGTTTTCTAGTCCTTTGTTTAATGGGCAGTCGCCCAGGTCCAATCTTTTGCTCCGTGATACTGAAGAATGTTTCACCCTCAGAGGGTGTTGAAGGCTCCAGTTTTGCTTTCTTTCTTCCAAATCCAAGATTTGGCTGTTCACTTTGGTGACTAAACTTTCTTTAAACGAGCTTAATTCCAAAGCTCTCCTTACCCTGAAAGTAGCTTAGGTCATGCCTGACAATTCCAAGTGTCACGTTGACTGACAAAGCATAAAAGAGGCTTGGCAGCAAATTTTCATGTACAAACCCTTGCTAGATGACAATTATGAATCTCTAAGACATTAGTAAGAAATCTGACAGTATGCAAAAGATGAGATTTGGTTGCTAAAAGAGATCATTAGTTTCCGAATATAGCTTATATGTGACTTGGCTTTTACCATTTGGTGTATTTCTTATGTAAATAAGCTTGATGAAAAGCAGTAGGTGCAGGAAACAGGTGAGCAGAGAGGTTCTTTGTAAAAGAAGCAGAAGATTCTTCACCACCCTCCTCTCCCCAGTCTGAACAAAAGTGCAAAAGACCCTGGATATGTACTCACTTCACCGTCTCTTGGGCCCATTCCCATCATGATGGGCCCAGTGAACTATACCTTTACACCTCAGGGCAGGGAGCAGTTATGTACTGGGCCCTGGAAGGTCAGATGGTTCAGAAAAAGAATGTAACCTGGGGGAAGAGTGGAGATGGGATGGGCAGAGCTCCCCAAAAATTTGCTTGCTGAATCCTGTTTAGCCTCCCACCCCACTCCCCACCCATTTTAGCAAAAATGACATAATTGCTGGCTTCTGGTGCACCATCTCAGCCATTTTTACCAAGTCCAACTGGCTTTGCTACAACAAAAAACTCCAGTGAACAAAGAAAGCTTTAGCATGCAAAATCAAAGTGCTTGGCCTGTTTCCTGTAAAAGCGGGGAGGGGGCAGAAAATGTCACTGAAGCTCGCCACAAACTATGCCTCCTACACTAAACTCTGTCTGGCTCATCAGCCAACAGTGACCCTTCCTCAGCATCTGTAAGTGTTTATGCCATTACCCCTCAATCTGCTGTATATATACATTGATCCTATTGTAATTCACAAGTTTGTGCACATGTTTTCCTTCCTCAACTAGAAGGTAAACTAAGAAAGAAACCTGGAGAAACCTTGGGCGATGCATTTTGTATCTAATAAGCAACATCAGGTTTTATACTTAAGTATATGAGTTTAATAATAATGAGTTTCCCATCCCTCAATACTCAGTGTAGGTTATGGCCTTTGCTCTGGAACGAGTGAATCTTGTTATATTAACTTAAGAAGTGCTCAGTCACTTCAGTCGTGTCTGATTCTTTGCAAACCCATGGTCTGTAACCCACCAGGCTCCTCTGTCCATGGAATTATCCAGGCAAAAACACTGAAGTGGGTTGCCATTTCCTTCTCCAGCAGATCTTCCTGACCCAGGGATTGAACCTGTGTCTCCTGCAATACAGGCAGATTCTTTACCGCTGAGTGAGCATGGATTCCCAACTTCAGAAGAACAAGGGTTAATCTCTTACCCCTCTATACAAAAATATAAATCTTTTGTATTTCTAAATTAAAAAAGAAAATTGAGCTGAGCCCAGTAGTCTAAGTAAATCCTGAAATGTAGACAAATCTTCGTAGAAGCTTGGAATGGCTAATACATTAATAAAGAAAAAAATATTAATGCCATAAAAGTCATCATTGATGAAGTACAGTAGATATAATTCTTTGCTACATTCCTAAAGACTAAAGAATATATTTCCAAAATATGCAAACTGTCTTTATGCTTTCCCTTAAAATACAATCTGCAGGATAGTATCCCAATTCAGTAAAAAGGAGTCAGAACAACTGAAGTTACTCCACCAGTTGGGAATTAATTTATTGCTGACTGTTAAATAAACTTGAATAGCAAAGGACTGAGCTATTGGGTTTTCTGTTTGGGGACCACTCTGTTCATATAGTTTAAACTGAAGCTGACATTTCAAGTGAATTTATTAGTCTCACTTCATTCCAGGACCAGATGGTAGTCCAGCTCACACACATGGACACCTTGAGTAATATAACTTAATCCAGAAGGGACATATTAGTATCACCTTCCCTTTCTCAAGTGGTGAGCTTTCCAAGGAAAGTTCCTTAATTTGATGTCATGTTGTAGCTTGGAATTGAAATTTCCTCTTGAACCACCCAGGAATAAAATGTTTTACCAATAAAATATCATTCTGCAGATTGCACATTATAGTCTTCAGGGTGAGACTTTTATAAGAAGGGGGACTAGCCCTCCAAGGCTCTGCAGAGGTCCTGCCAGGGTATTCAATCCTAGAGCTAAATGTTTGAGGTAAGAATGAAGTCCTCCTGGAGGACTAAGCAAGTTAAATTTAAAAGACATTTTAAATGTCTTAGTAGACATTGTATATAGTAGAGAACAGATTAGAAAAGGTTAAGAAGAAATACTATAATCAGAAAATTTTCAATACAAAATTCCATTTCATTCATTCTAAGATAACACGATTAATGGCATCTTATAATTTCTAGTAGCCAGGCTGTTGTCATGGTACAGTTGCCATGACCTCATACAAACCAGCTCAGTTATCTTTCCTGGTGGTATAAATATCAGCCAGTAAGCTACTTAGGTACCATTTAAGGAAGAACGTGAAACCTGATTGTTACCTAAAAATCTTCCTTTGCTATTGGCTCATAAGATCAGGAGAGTTTACATATTGCATCAATGTTAGTCATTGGAAGAGAATTTCAGAAACAACAGAGGAATATCCTTAGCAGACATTGTACTACCAACATTCTTAATGGCACAGATGACTATCTTGTTGGAAAACATCAATGCCTTCAAGTTGAAAATTATTTCTGAAGAGATGCTATGTGAAAGCATCTTAAGAACACTTAAAACAATTCATTTGGTGTATGCATAAGCTAAAGAATGATATGTGATGAAAATAAATCTCTAGATATAAAAGAACAATTTTAATGACTATAAAATAAAAATTCTAGGTGTTAAGAGAGCATTACTACATAGTTCAGTTGGCAGGGTTTCTTTGTTGCAGTCCATAAAAACAATGGACTGTCTTCCAGCTGATGATGTCTTAAATAACATACAATAGCTTTACATCATGAGGCACAAAAGCAAGATTCAAGCCAGGAGTTCCCTTAGGAAGTCTTTCCTTTCATCCAGAGCTTGCAATCCTCAAAAAAAGGCTTTTCTGGTTGTCATTGTGTAAGGGAGTCTGAGAATGTTGATGGGATTACAGAAGAAAAAGGACCCTTGCAATAGATCTAAAGGCATCAAAATGAACATCTCAGTAAAAAGTCTCCTGAACTCATCATCTCAGATTTTATAAATTCAAGTACCCCAAAGTGTCTCATCATTATAATTACATTATATAATTTCAGAGAATATATTTATCCATAGACTGCAGTGAGAAGCCTTGTTGAAAAAACTGCATTAGCACCATAGCCATATTTTGTTCAAGCTGTGCAGCATTGCATGGTGAATGATGTCCCCTTCATCATTCCAGTCCAGTCCAGGTCAGTCGCTCTGTCACGTCCAACTCTTTGCGACCCCATGAACCGAAGCAGGCCAGGCCTCCTTCACCTTTAAGTTGTCCTATTTTATAAAGTGTTCTCAAACAGCTACTCTTTTACACTTCAGAATTGAGAGTGTCTACACCCATACGTCTTAGTTTCCATTAACAGGACTTTACTGTTCCAGGAATATAAAAGTTTATTTGCCCAGGAATATAAAAGTTGCAAATCACTTTATTTTTCATTCCAAGATCTTCCTGAAATACCCATCAAATTTTCAAAAGAAAATTTACAACCCAAGGCTCTTTAAAACACTTTTTTCAAAATCCTTGCTATGTACAAGAGTAAAAGTCCTAAACAATTATAATTCTTACCCAATCATAACCGAATCTCTGCTCTGAAATACCAGCCTTAAAACAGACTTCAAACTCTCACAAATGTCATAATCCTGCCTTCTCCCATCTGAGATACTAAGAGTCTCCCAAAGTAGTGTTCTCCTCTCCTCAGTAAGAATAAATTCAGCTTTGGTTTATCAAAAATCAAGACTGGTGATATTTTGGTAGATTTGGCATTCAACATAATAGATCATTTTATATAAATTCTCAATAGATTTAGGATTTAGGAATTTGGATCTAAATTCTAAAGATTTTGCTTTCTTTAGCAAGCCCGCGACAACAATAATGGAATCAGTACTTTCTAGCATAATGAAAGTAGTTCTGATTTGCATTTTCTGTGTGTGATTGGAAGAGAAAATTAAATAAATTCGTTATCTATAAAGGTAACTGAAAACTTTGTTTCCAGTAATTTTTTGTACTAAAAATTCCAAAATCATCCTGACAAACATCTCAAAAATGCCAGAAAACTAAAACTTACTACAACAAACTCTGAAAAATTCTTAAACCGAGATGGGAGTACAAGACCACCTGACCTGCCTCTTAAGAAATCTGTATGCAGGTCAGGAAGCAACAGTTAGACCTGGGCATGGAACAACAGACTAGTTCAAAATAAGAAAAGGAGTACGTCAAGTCTGTATATTGTAACCCCATTTATTTAACTTATATGCAGAGTACATCATGAGAAACGCTGGGCTGGAAGAAGCACAAGCTGGAATCAAGATTGCTGGGAGAAATATCAATAACCTCAGATATGAAGATGACACCACTCTTATGGCAGAAAGTGAAGAAGAACTAAAGAGCCTCTTGATGAAAGTGAAAGAGGAGAGTGAAAAAGTTGGCTTAAAACTCAACATTCAGAAAACTAAGATCACGGCATCTGGTCCCATCGCTTCACAGCAAATAGATGGGGAAACGGTGGAAACAGTGACAGACTTCATTTTGGGGAGCTCCAAAATCACTGCAGATGGTAACTACAGCCATGAAATTAAAAGACACTTGCTCCTTGGAAGAAAAGTTATGGACAACCTAGAGAGCATACTAAAAAGCAGAGACATTACTTTGCCAACAAAGGTCCATCTAGTCAAAACTATGGTTTTTCCAATAGTCATGTATGGATGTAAGAGTTGGACTATAAAGGAAGCTGAGCTCCGAAGAATTGATGCTTTTGAACTGTGGTGTTGGAGAAGACTGTTGAAAGTCCCTTGGGCTGAAAGGAGATCCAACCAGTCTATCCTAAAGGAAATCAGTCCTGAATATTCATTGGAAGGACTGATGCTGAAGCTGAAACTCCAATATTTTGGCCACCTGATTTGAAGAACTGACTCATTGAAAAAGACCCTGATGCTGGGAAAGATTGAAGGCAGGAGGAGAAAGGGACGATAGAGGATGAGATAGCTGGATGGCATCACTGCCTCAATGGACAAGAGTTTGAGTAAACTCTGGGAGTTGGTGATGGACATGGAGGCCTGGCGTGCTGCAGTCCATGGGGTCGCAAAGAGTCAGACACAACTGAGTGACTGAACTGACTGACAGAGAAATAAGAGAAATCACATCTCATTAAGGTGAAAACACCACTTCAGGAATGGAAACTGTCCCATACCCTAAAGGCATCATCAGAGCCTAGTAGTCTGGAGGTCCTGTGTAGGCGGGGGAGAGGACTGGGGTATTGTGGATTAAGTCTTGGATCTGGACAGTGTAGAGAAGCATGCTACTGACAATCTGACGGAGAACTGGGGCTGAAGAAGAGCCACACCCTAAGAAAAGTAATGAAATAGTAGGAAAACTGCACAACAGAGATAGGAAGAAAAGAAAATCACATGCCTCTGGAAAAAAAAAAAATACAAATCCACCCACCATGGCATCAAGGTACATACTTTGTGCTATACAAAAGACCAACATGAGAATTTTCAAACTTGAGAGTTTCTGCAGTTAGAGTATAGGCAAAGATATCCTAGAATTTAAAAGCTTAAGGGTTGTTGAGGTCTTAAAAATATTTTTATTCATCAGAAAAGATAAAGGCATCTCACACTGATGATCTGATCTATCTTCGTTCGATGGTATAGAAAAACGTGCTACATATAAAGCCACTCATCCTTTAGAGTACAACGTTCTGTTATCTGATTCTGATTCCAAGGAAGTTCTTGACTTCTCATTGCCTTTGGTAGTTGTGATGCAAGTAATTGTTGCCTATTGTTGCTGTTCAATCACTCAGTCGTGGTTGACTCTCTGTGACCCCATGGACTTCAGCAGCATGCCAGGCTTCCCTGTCCTTCACTATCTCCCAGAGTTTGCTCAAACTCATGTCCATTGAGTCGGTGATGCCATCCAACCATCTCATCCTCTGTTGTCCCCTTTTCTTCCTGCCCTCAATCTTTCCCAGTATCAGGGGCTTTTCCAGTGAGTCTGCTGTTTGAATCAGGCGGCCAAGGTACTGGAGCTTCAGCGTCATCATCAATCCTTCCAATAAATATTCAGGATTTATTTCCTTTAAGATTGACTGGTTTGATCTCCTTGTCTATAGACATGCAAATAAATTCTGTCCTTTGAAGAGGCAACTCTTCCCATATACTAAAGGAAGTCAGTTTTGCATGGATTTACAATTCATTTCAGTTTTTCTGATCCATAAATATCTCTACTATTTTACTTTTTCTTTAACTGATCGTATCTTCTGCCTGAATCCTTCATTAATAATGAGATAAATAAAAAAATATTTAATGCGTTCAGGGATCCCAGGCGGCTCAGAGATAAAGAATCTGCCTGCCAATGCGGAAACATAGAGTCACGGATTCAAACTCTCTGAGTCAGGAGGATCGAGATGGCAACCCACTCCAGTATGCTTGCCAGGGAAATCCCATGGACAGAGGAGCCTGGCAGGCTACAGTCCATGGGGTCACAAAACAATCGGACACAACTTAAGTGACTAAACAACAACAACAAAAAAAAAACAATGTGTTCACTTTATATCTGCATGAGAGTCATGATTTTAACTTTTCAGAGTGTTTTCAATGAACTGTGCTACCAACTGATGCTGAAGAGAAACAAATGCTTTCCCTGGGCATGGCTATTGGGTTATGCTCTGAGCCTGGGTTATGATTCCTGATACATGTGGAAGCATAACATCTGAATCTCATTTTGTATCTTCTCTATAATATGGGAACAACATTTCCCTCAGGAATTATTATAATGATTAAATGAGATAAAATTCATTCAGTGAGAGAATTGAATGAGGCAAACATCAGAACAGCATTGCTTAGAGGCAAAGAGCCTTTGCTGACAAGGTGACTCATGGTGAGTCCCAAAATAGTCTTTTAGAATGGAGACTGGCTATGTTATGCCAGCAAGACCAATCTTGCCTTTGGAAGGTTGAGGCTTTCAGCCAGGTTAACTTCAATCCAGCCTTGGAAGGTTGTGGGGGAGCTAGAGATTGGGTTTAATTGTGTGGCTAATTATTTCATCAGTCACAACCACATAATGAAACCTACATAAAAAAGCTTGGTTGAGCTTCCTGATTGGAGACCTATGTGCCAGGATGGTGATATATCCTGAGGATATGGAAGCTTTACATTTGGGACCCTCCAGACCTTGCCTCAGCATCTTTTCATTTCACTGGTCTTGATTTATATCTTTTTAATAAAGTTGCAGCCATAAACATAGTGCTTTCCTGAGGCCTGTGAACCCCCAAATTTCTAGCCATTTGTCAAGAGCATGAGTAGCCTGACAATCCCCAGAGCTTGCAGCTGATAAAGTAAAGGTGATCTGTTTAAAAACCATGCCCTTAATTTATGAAGTCTACACTAACTCAGAGTTGTTTGTGTCAGAATCGCATTACATTTACCCTTTCTATGGGTGAGTGTCAATTTTCCTGTCTGTAAAGTGGAAATGATGCTGCTTACCACTAAGGGGGGTGTTATGAGGTTCAAATATGTTAATATTTGTAAAGCATGTAAAATTATGCCTGGCACCTAGTAAGCATTACCTAGATGGTTTTTTAAATAATGATAATAAACTTTAATGCCCCTTCTAGTACTAACATTCTATAACTCTATGTCTCTCAGCATAATTGTTAAAGTATCTACCATAGCATAAATCTAGCAGCCACAGGCATGAATTAAAAAATGTTTTTTAAAGATACACCACAAGCTCAGATAGTTTGGCCACCTGATGTAAAGAACAGACTCACTATAAAAGGCAGTGACACTGAGAAAGACTAAAGGCAAAAGGAGAAGGGAGCAGAAGAGGATGAGATGCTTAGACAGCAGGACCGACTGAATGGACATGAATGTGAGTAAACTCTGTGCTGTGATTAGTCGCTCAGTTGTTTGCAAATCCACAAACTATAGCCCACCAGGCTCCTGTGTCCATGGAAATTCTCCAGGCAAGAATACTGGAATGGGTTGTCATGCCCTTCTCCAGGGGATCTTCCCAACCCGGGGACGGAATCTAGGCCTCCCACACTGCAGGTGGATTCTTTATCATCTGAGCCGCCCGAGAAGCTGTTGAGTAAACTTTGGGAGATAGCAAAGAACAGGGGAGTCTGGCCTGCTGGAGTCCATGGGGTCACAAGGAGTCAGACACAACTGAAGAGAGCAACAGGTGCGTCTTCTGAAAGATCAGTTTCTAAGTGTACTTGAGAATTTTGCAATCCCATGAGCCTGCCAGACTCCTCTGTCCATGGAATTCTCCAGTCAAGAATACTGGCGTGGGTTGCCATGCCTTTCTCCAGGGGATCTTCCCTACCCAGGGATCAGATCCCACATTGCAGGAAGATTTTCTTACCATCTGAACCACTGGGGAAGCCCAATATTTTATTACTTAATACATTTTTCCCAAGATACGAACCAGACCATGGAAGCCAAGGTTTTTTCCAAATGGTTTAAAAAAGCCATTCTAATTCTCTAAGTATTTCTTCTAACTAATTTTCAAATGCCAAATTGAAAATATGTTTCAGGCCTCACCTATAAATCTCAATTGACTTACTGTGGGAACATAAAGTATCGAACACAAAGAAATCCCTTTTGCAGTGAAGATATGTAAAATAAATTTGCTTTTATGGTTAATCTTCCCAGATACTTTTCAATGTGGGAAGGGGATGGATGAAGATGGTTCAAATGGTGTGGCCAACTTCAGTCATGTCCAACTCTGTATGACCCTGCAGACGGTAGCATGCTAGGTTCCTCTGTCCAGGGGATACTCCAGGCAAGAATACTGGAGTGGGTTGCCATGCCTTCCTCCAGGGGATCTTCCTCACTCAGGAGTGGAACCTGAGCCCCTTTCATCTCCTGAACCGGTAGGCAGGTTTTCTACCACTAGTGCCACCTGGGAAATTTTCAAAGGGTACAAACTTCAGTTATAAGATGACTAAGTTCTAAAAATGTAATTACAATGGAATGATCATAGTTAACAATACTGCATTGTATATTTGAAAGTTGCTAAAAGAGGATATCTTTAAAGTTCTCAAAAAATATTGTAGTTATATGAAGTGAGAGATGTGTTAAAATAAATAGACATGATAAAAATAATTAGGTTGTACACCTTAAGCTAACATTGGTTTGGCCCAAAAGTTTGTTTGCATTTTTCTGTACCATCTTATGGGAAAATCCAAACAAACTTTTGGGCCAGCCCAGTACAATGTTAGATGTCAAGTATGCCTCAATAAAGATGATTTTTAAAAAAAAAAAAAAAAAGTGAGGAGAAAAGCAAATACCTAAACTGTAAATACATTGACTTGACCTCAAAATCTGTTTTGTTATGTATAGAAAGTTACCTCATATGGTTTAGGTGAAAAGACAGCCTTCGGAATGGGAGAAAATAATAGCAAATGAAGCAACTGACAAACAACTAATCTCAAAAATATACAAGCAACTCATAGAGCTCAATTCCAGAAAAATAAATGACCCAATCAAAAAATGGGCCAAAGAACTAAGCAGACATTTCTCCAAGAAGACCTATAGATGGCTAACAAACACATGAAAAGATGCTCAACATCACTCATTATCAGAGAAATGCAAATCAAGACCACAATGAGGTACCATGTCCCACCAGTCAGAATGGCTGCAATCCAATAAATGCTGGAGAGGGTGTGGAGAAAAGGGAAGCGTCTTACACTGTTGATGGGAATGCAAACTAGTACAGCCACTATGGAGAACAGTGTGGAGATTCCTTAAAAATTTGCAAATAGAGCTGCCTTATGACCCAGCAATCCCACTGCTTGGCATACACACCGAGGAAACCAGAATAGAAAGAGACACATGTACCCCAATGTTCATCACAGCACTGTTTATAATAGCCAGGACATGGAAGCAACCTAGATGTCCATCAGCAGATGAATGGATAAGAAAGCTGTGGTACATATGCACAATGGAGTATTACTCAGCCATTAAAAAGAATACATTTGAATCAGTTCTAATGAGGTGGATGAAACTGGAGCCTATTATACAGAGTGAAGTAAGCCAGAAAGAAAAACACCAATACAGTATACTAACCCATATATATGGAATTTAGAAAGATGGTAGCGATAATCCTGTATGCGAGACAGCAAAAAAGATACAGATATATAGAACAGACTTTTGGACTCCGTGGGAGAGGGAGAGGGTGAGATTATTTGGGAGAATGGCATTGAAACATGTGTAATATCATGTAAGAAATGAATTGCCAGTCTAGGTTCAATGCAGGATACAGGATGCTTGGGGCTGGTGCACTGGGATGACCCAGAGAGATGGTATGTGGAGGAAGGTGGGAGGGGGGTTCAGGATTGGGAACTCATGTATACCCGTGGCAGATTCATGTTGATATATGGCAAAACCAATACAGTATTGTAAAGTAAAATAAAGTAAAAAAAAATAATAATAATAAATAAAAATATAAAACAACCACTGTAGTAAAAGCCATCTTTATAGCTTGAGAAAATATTTGGGAAAAAAATCTTTAGGGCTATCATGTACAAGAAATTTTTTTAATGTGACTATTTTTTAAACCTAGAGAAAGAAAACTGGAATCTGACAGATTTCACTTTTTTGATGTCCTTCTGCTTACCACCTGTTGTGACCTTGCATTAGCTATTTAACCTCTCTGAACTTCATTGTCTGCATTTGAGAAATGAAAGTCATTGGGAGAAAAGTGGAAATTTAGATTTATCCAAATGTCGTAGGCCTTATCAGACCTCCTTCTGTCTAAGTTGCAGTCCAACGTTTCATAAAATTCCCTCTCGTCACTCAAGATGCAGTTAATTGCACCCTGTCCATAAACTTAAGGAGATTTATAGTTAGTTTATTTGCACTTATTTTATTCCGCCTCATAGTCCTTGTTATACTCCTTCTCCCCAAGTAAGGCAGGGGTTTGCCTGAGTTTACATGACTGAGCGACTTCACTCACTTAATCCTTATAATATTGATACGGTATACTGCTACTGCTGCAGCTAAGCCACTTCAGTCGTGTCTGACTCTGTGCGACCCTTTCGACCCACCAGGCTCCCCCGTCTCTGGGATTCTCCAGGCAAGAACACTGGAGTGGGTTGCCATTTCCTTTTCCAATGCGTGAAAGTGAAAAGTGAAAGTGAAGTCGCTCGGTTGTATCCAACTCTTAGCGACCCCATGGACTGAAGTCTACCAGGCTCCTTCGTCCACAGGATTTTCCAGGCAAGAGTACTGGAGTGGGGTGCCATTGCCTTCTCTGATACAGTATACTAATAGATATGAAATTAGTTGACAGATTTCTTCAAATCTACTCCTTAGTGGCACAGAAATAATAAGAAATTACTATTGCAAGTTGCTAGGACACTTACTGGTAACTTGTGACCCACAAAACTCATTTACTGCATGTGTAGTGCTTCTTTCCTTCTGGAGTGGATCATGCACCCTTCCTCTCCACAAGCTCCCAATTATGGTTAATAATGGGTGTGTCCAGACTCACCCACTTCTTAATAATTTACTGTTATCCCCACTAAATGACATTTCCAACTATTCATGAAAGCCAATGGGTTTGCATTTTTTTTTTCATTAAAAAGAAACACAAAAAGAAAAATAAACTTTATTTGCAGTCTAGCATCTCTTTACCTACTATATAATGGGTATTCTAAAATTCCAAAATGGAACTTGCTCAGAAACTCTTCTGAGCCCAAATAGATAAATCAATTGTCCAAGTTTTGTTGACTATCACAATTTTCCTAGAGGTGATTCATCTGCTTGTGGCAATTCAATATGGTCTGCTTTGGTGTTCTCTGCACACACGCACAGGGAGCATTTTATTAATAGTCAAAGGATAAGGAAACTGTGATATTGCAAGACAATGTCCACACCAGCTCCAGATGTAGCTGGCAAGAAGATCGGGACTATTGAATGTAGGGGTGTTCTCTCTCCCATCCCAATGAACATCTGAGAGTAATAAAACATTTTTCAATAGCTGAAAGTTCACAGATTTCAAAATATCTTTTAGATCTTTGGAAGGTAGATTCACAAATTGTGTGGCAAATAAAATTCTCACAAGGCAAACAGAATCTACTTTCTTGAAGTCACATTTCAGTAAGGCGAATCAAATGTAAGAAGAACTCAAGAAACCTCCTTGGTGGTCCAGTGGATAAGACTCCACACTCCTAATGCAAAGGGCCCAGGAACTATCCCTGGTCAGGGAATTAAGATCCCACATAACCACAGCTAAGCTTGTGTGCAACTACTGAGCCTGAGCACCATAACTAGAGAAGCCTTCAGGCTGCAATGAAGACCAAGTGCAGCCAAAATTAGAAGAACTCTGACTTTAAGTACTAAAAAATCCTCTCAAATCACAAGCTGCGATCAAGATTGCTGGGAGATAATCTGAATTGTGGACCCTGAGAAGCCTCTTGAGAGTCCCTTGGACAGCAAGGAGACCAAACCAGTCAATCCTAAAGGAAATCAACCCTGAGTATTCATTGGAAGGACTGATGCTGAAGCTGAAGCTTCAATACTTTGACCACCTGATATGAAGAGCTGACTCATTGAAAAAGACCCTGGTGCTGGGAAAGATTGAGGCCAGAAGAGAAGAGGGTGGCAGAGGATGAGATGGTTAGATAGCATCATTGACTCAATGAACACAAATTTCAGCAAACTCTGGGAACTAGTGAAGGACAGGGAAGCCTGGCGTGCTGCAGTCCATGGGGTTCCAAAGAGTTGGACAAGACTGGGTGAGTGAACAACAGCATCAAAACCTCTCAATGCCTTGTCCACCTATTGCTTCACTCTGTGGGAAACTGCCACCACAGGCTCTGCCCAGGGAGCAATGCTAGGGGATTCCTTGCATGTAGATGGCTTTGTTATATACTATCTACATACCTTCTCTGTGACCCGACATGTCTGGTTGATCTATGGCAACAGGGCTGAGAATCTCAAGGCTTACCATCCCACCCAATAGGTGATCCAAGATAACCAAAATTTCATCTAACTGGAGTTGATTTAATCAGCTTAAAGGATTGATTTTTTTTTTTCCCTTTGGGGACAAGTCAAACCAGATATGCAAGAAGAAAGTCAGTCACTTGGTAGAAGATGCAGAAGTTGACAAACATACGAAGAATGAACAGCATAGATGCCAGAATACAAAAGAAGCCATGAGTGAGAAAGAAGTAAGAAAGCTCAATGAGGGGTGAGGGTGGGGGTCTTGAGAGAGAGATGTAATGTGGAGGCAATAAGAGAGGCTGAGAGAGTCTAGTATCTTACAAGAGCATCAAATTTCTGTGGCCAATGACACCAGAGCCTCTGTCTATTAAAGTCACCACACTAGACATCTCAGCTTCCTGAACCAGGGCGGTCACCACAAGGGTGAGCCCTACAGCTGTTCCCGGGATCCCTTGAACCTGGCCATGAAGCTGATTCCTGTCTTCTTTATCTCCATATGACTCTTTAAAAAATTCAAGTAGAAAACATTTAAAATGACTGCACATAATCTGAAAGAGTTATGCTCATCGCTAAAAGGAATTGACACAGTCTGCCTTATTCGTTTATAGAGCTAATTTCTTCTATGATGATACAAATGAGCACAATTATCTATGTCTACCTTAACTGATTCATGAAGGAAATTTTTTCAATAATTATAGTTTTAATTCTTGAAAAAAAATAAATAAAATGATTAGTTTGGGGTTTTTTCCTCAATCAAATTTTTATTTTGAAAAACATCAAAATTTTGGAACAGCATTCATTCCTCACCTGGAGTCACCAACTGTTAAAATTCTGCCACATTGGAAAGTAAGCTTGAGACAGTATGACATTTCACTGTAAATTTGTTTAGTCACTAAGTTGTGCCTGACCCTTTGAGACCCCATGGACTGTAGCCCACCAGGATCCTCTGCCCATGGGATTTTCCAGGCAAGAATACTGGTGTGGGTTGCCATTTCCTTCTCCAGGTGAGAGGATCAAACTCACATCTCCTGCATTGACAGGAGAATTATTTATCACTGAGCCACCAGGGAAGCACTTCACCATAAATACTTCAGCAGCTGTTCATATTCATAGATGATCCAGAAGAGACAATATAGATAAGAGCATCCACAATACCATTCTTGCACCTAAGAATACAAGGAGCACTTCACATAGATACGTGATATTTCGTATATAACACATGCAGTGTTCTTTTCTTTTGTTCTTTTTTAAAATTCAGGTTACAACTAAGAGTCATGTACTGAATATGGTCAATATATATCTCTTTATGTGAGACAGTCAACCAAAGAGTCTTGACCTGTCATACACTAGGGCATATACTTGATGTGTCCTATTGTGTCATTTTGGAGTATTTAGCTTGCTCCTCTGTGTCTTGTACCCAGGAAGTTAGGTCTAGAGACTTCATTAAATGCAGGTAAATCTTTTTTGAAACAACATTTCACAGGTAGGATTGTATACTTCACATTCCATTACTTCAGGAGACACATAATGTCATTTTATCCCACTAATAATGATATCAAGTTTGATCATTATCACTTGATTAAAAATCAACTTCATATGCCACTACAAAGGCACATATTTTTCTTCACAATTGTGGGGTGATAGTTTAACACCGAGCCTCATGTCTCAATGATAACATCCATGTTGATGTTATAGTTGATACCAAATCAACTATTTCACTAACTTCTCCCTACATTTGTTCATTAGAATATTAACAATTAAAAATCAAATGTTTGGGGACTTCCCAGGGGGCCCAGTGGTTAAGATTCCATCATTTCAATGCAGAGGGTGTAGGTGTGATCCCTGGTCATGGAACTAAGATCCCACATGCCCCCTGGCATGGCCAAAAAGATTTTTTTTTTAATTAAAGTAAATGCTTTTATTGCTCTCCTCTCCTCCTCTCTCTTTTTCATTGAGCCTAAGTAGTCATGGATCTTTTAAAATTTCAGTGTATTATCATCAATACACTGTCAGTACTCTTTTAGGGGCTTTTAATTTTTCCAAAATTGGCCAGTGATATCCTTTCTAAGATGCTCCCTTTTGAAGCAATCCCACTCGTCTTCAATACTTTTCCTGTTTTCTAGCACAAGAAGATGACCTGCGATCACCTTGAAGTTGGCCTTAGACAAATATCAATAACTTCTCTTTACTTATTTTTGCTTAAATTTTAAAACAATATCACTAATTGTATAATATCACTTCAGATTTTTTTACTAGCCAGTTGGAGGCAGCAATTATAATAACTACCATCTTTGGAGCAACTGATAAATGCTGAGGGGTTTCCTCACAGCACTTCATGTAATCCTTGCAGGTAAGATAACTGATATTTTATTCATTTTATAAATAAAAAAGTAGGGGAATAAGGAAATGAAGGAATTGTTTAGGTCATAGAATTATGTCTAAATCTTAAGCTCATATTTTCTTTCTTTTTGATCCACAGTATTTCTCAGAGATTACAAAGAGGAACTACCCTAGGGGCTAACCTGGTCTAAAAAGCCTATGTGTATGAACATACACTGTCCAGTTACTGAGAAGTGAGATGTTAAAACAGTTTGACTTAACTTCTAATATTAAATTTCTAAAGCTCATAATAAGTCATTTGCTCAAAGAGCTAAAGGCTCAGATATGATCCCCTCATAAAATATATTCCTATGGAAAAATTTATAATGCTTCTTGAATATAAAAATGAGTTCCTTTCAAAGATCTCTAATTAGCATTTGATTTAAACTGGAGTAAATATATACTGGTGAGAAAAATGTTTCATCCCTCATCTGAATTGAATAAGTGATACTTTTGACCATAATTAAGCAGAAGAGTTAAAAAATTATAGAATAAATAACCTTAAATAATTTTCTTAAAATGATTTCAAAAGACATAATCAATGACTACATTATCTTGACTGGACTGTCATTTCTCAGGCATGAAAAACCACTGAATTCATATTTATATAATTAGAAATATTGTCTTTAGCCACCAAAACCTAGTCTTTTGAAAGCCATGACCCTAGCAACCACCACTGGTCAATTTCTGCATGTAGAGACCAACATAACCATTTCACAAGTGCAGAAACCAAAAACTCTCCCATGACCCTCATCACATGACTTGTCACTGTATAGTTATTGATATTTTCCCACAAAACTGTGTCTTTTATGCTATACCTCTACATATAGCAAGTGCATTGCACTTAATAGGTACTTTAATAATATATATTAAATTATTTAATAAAGCAGCAATTCAAATATTCATCCCTGGAGATAAAGCATTCATATTATACTATTTGATAAAGCCATCAATTAAACAAATATTTATCAAAGCACAGTGGGGGGATACAAGCAAATAAGAAGCAGTCCATAGCGTTAAAAATACATTAAGGCTTCCCTGATGGCTCAGTGATCGAGAATCCGCCTGCCAGTGCACGAGACATGGGTTTGATCCCTGATCCTGGAGGATCCCACACGCCATGGAGCAACTAAACCCACCTGCGACAACTATTGAGTCTGTGCTCTAGGGCCAAGTAGCCCCAGCTACTGAGCCCATGTGCTGCAACTGCTGAAGCCCACAGTCCCCAGAGCCTGTGCTCCGCAACAAGAGAAGCCACCACTGTGAGAAGCCGTGCACTGCAGCTGGGGAGTAGCCGCCGCTCACCACAACTGGAGAAAAGCTGTGCAGCCACGAAGACCCAGCACAGCCAACAATAAATAAGCAAATAAATTAAGCATTGAAAAAATGTGAAACTACGGTGAGCCATCACTACACACCTACATCAGGCCAAAATTCAGGCACTGACAGCACAAGTGCTGACAGCAACATGGAGCAACAAGAGCTCTCAGTCATGGCTGGTGGGAATGCAAAATGGGCCAGCCACTTCAGCAGTTTCTTGCAAAATTAAGGGGGTTCCCCAGTGGCTCTTGCCACCTCTTCTTAATATCTTCTGCCTCTGTTAGGTCCATACCATTATGTCCTTTATCGAGCCCATCTTTGCATGAAATGTTCCCTTGGTATCTCTAAATTTCTTGAAGAGATCTCTAGTCTTTCCCATCCTGTTCTTTTCCTCTATTTCTTTGCACTGATTGCTGAAGAAGGCCTTCTTATCTCTTCTTGCTATTCTTTGGAATTCTGCAATCAGATGCTTATATCTTTCTTTTTCTCCTCTGCTTTTCACTTCTCTTCTTTTCACAGCTATTTGTAAGGCCTCCCCAGACAGCCATTTTGCTTTTTTGCATTTCTTTTCCATGGGGATGGTCTTGATCCCTGTCTCTTGTACAATCTCACGAACCTCATTCCATAGTTCATCAGGCACTCTATCTATCAGATCTATGCCCTTAAATCTGTTTCTCACTTCCACTGTATAATCATAAGGGATTTGATTGAGGTCGTGCCTGAATGGTCTAGAGATTTTCCCTACTTTCTTCAATTTAAGTCTGAACTTGGTAATATGGAGTTCATGATCTGAGCCACAGTCAACTCCTGATCTTGTTTTTGTTGGCTGTATAGAGCTTCTCCATCTTTGGCTGCAAAGAATATAATCAATCTGATTTCGGTGTTGACCATCTGGCGATGTCCATGTGTAGAGTCTTCTCTTGTGTTGTTGGAAGAGGGTGTTTGCTATGATCAGTGCATTCTCTTGGCAAAACTCTATTAGTGTTTGCCCTGCTTCATTCCACATTCCAAGGCCAAAATTGCCTCTTGACTTCCTACTTTTGCATTCCAGTCCCCTATAATGAAAAGGACATCTTTTTTAGGTGTTAGTTCTAAAAGGTCTTGTAGGTCTTCAAGAACCGTTCAACTTCAGCTTCTTCAGCATTACTGGTTGGGGCATAGACTTGGATAACTGTGATATTGAATGGTTTGCCTTGGAAACGAACAGAGCTCATTCTGTCTTTTTTGAGATTGCATCCAAGCACTGCATTTCGGACTCTTTTGTTGACCATGATGGCTACTCCATTTCTTCTGAGGGATTCCTGCTCGCAGTAGTAGAAATAATGGTCATCTGAGTTAAATTCACCCATTCCAGTCCATTTTAGTTTGCTGATTCCTAGAATGTTGACGTTCACTCTTGCCATCTCTTGTTTGACCACTTCCAATTTGCCTTGATTCATGGACCTGACATTCCAGGTTCCTATGCAATATTGCTCTTTACAGCATCGGATCTTGCTTCTATCACCAGTCACATCCACAGCTGGGTATTGTTTCTGCTTTGGCTCCATCCCTTCATTCTTTCTGGAGTTATTTCTCCACTGATCTCCAGTAGCGTGTTGGGCACCTGCTCACCTGGGGAGTTCCTCTTTCAGTATCCTATCATTTTGCCTTTTCATACTGTTCATGGGGTTCTCAAGGCAAGAATACTGAAGTGGCTTGCCATTCCCTTCTCCAGTGGACCACATTCTGTCAGACCTCTCCACCATGACCCGCCCATCTTGGGTTGCCCCGCGGGCATGGCTTAGTTTCATTGAGTTAGACAAGGCTGTGGTCCTAGTGTGATTAGATTGACTAGTTTTCTGTGAGTATGGTTTCATTGTGTCTGCAAGAATACACAGAAGAAATGTACAAAAAAGATCTTCACGACCCGGATAATCACGATGGTGTAATCACTCATCTAGAGCCAGACATCCTGGAATGTGAAATCAAGTGGGCCTTGGAAAGCATCACTATGAACAAAGCTAGTGGAGGTGATGGCATTCCAGTTGAGCTGTTTCAAATCCTGAAAGATGATGCTGTCAAAGTGCTGCACTCAATATGCCAACAAATTTGGAATACTCAGCAGTGGCCACAGGACTGGAAAAGGTCAGTTTTCATTCCAATTCCAAAGAAAGGCAATGCCAAAGAATGCTCAAACTACCTCACAATTGCACTCATCTCACATGCTAGTAAAGTAATCCTTAAAATTCTCCAAGTCAGGCTTCAGCAATACATGAACCGTGAACTTCCTGATGCTCAAGCTGGTTTTAGAAAAGGCAGAGGAACCAGAGATCCAATTGCCAACGTTTGCTGGATCATGGAAAAAGCAAGAGAGTTCCAGAAAAACATCTATTTCTGCTTTATTGGCTATGCCAAAGCCTTTGACTGTGTGGATCACAATAAACTGTGGAAAATTCTGAAAGAGATAGGAATACCAGACCACCTGACCTGACTCTTGAGAAATCTGTATGCAGGTCAGGAAGCAACAGTTAGAACTGGACATGGAACAACAGACTGGTTCCAAATAGGAGAAGGAGTACGCCAAGGCTGTATATTGTCACCCTGCTTATTTAACTTCTATGCAGAGTACATCATGAGAAACACTGGACTGGAAGAAACACAAGCTGGAATCAAGATTGCCGGGAGAAATATCAGTAACCTCAGATATGCAGATAACACCACTCTCATGGCAGAAAGTGAAGAGGAACTCAAAAGCCTCTTGATGAAAGTGAAAGAGGAGAGTGAAAAAGTTGGCTTAAAGCTCAACATTCAGAAAATGAAGATCATGGCATCTGGTCCCATCACTTCATGGGAAATAGATGGGGAAACACTGGAAACAGTGTCAGATTTTATTTTGGGGGGCTCCAAAATCACTGCAGATGGTGACTGCAGCCATGAAATTAAAAGATGCTTACTCCTTGGAAGGAAAGCTATGATCAACCTAGATAGCCTATTCAAAAGCAGAAACATTACTTTGTCAACAAAGGTCCGTCTAGTCAAGGCTATGGTTTTTCCTGTGGTCATGTATGGATGTGAGAGTTGGACTGTGAAGAAGGCTGAGCACCGAAGAATTGATGCTTTTGAACTGTGGTGTTGGAGAAGACACTTGAGAGTCCCTTGGACTGCAAGGAGATCCAACCAGTCCTTGAAGGAGATCAGCCCTGGGATTTCTTTGGAAGGAATGATGCTAAAGCTGAAACTCCAGTACTTTGGCCAACTCATGTGAAGAGTTGACTCATTGGAAAAGACTCTGACACTGGGACGGATTGGGGACAGGAGGAGAAGGGGATGACAGAGGATGAGATGGCTGGATGGCATCACTGACTCGATGGACATGAGTCTGAGTGAACTCAGGGAGTTGATGATGGACAGGGAGGCCTGGTGTGCTGAGACTCTTGGGGTCACAAAGAGTTGGACACGACTGAGCGACTGAACTGAACTGAACTGGTGGCTCAGATAGGGAATCGTCTGCCTGCGATGTGGGAGACCCAGTCTTACCATACAATGCACCAATTGCCATCCTTGGTATTTATCCAAATTAGATGAAAATTTGTGTCCACCCAAAAATCTGCGAACAGAAGTTTTAGCAGCTTTATTCATAATTCCCAAAACTCAGAAGTAGCCAAGTTGTCCTTTGGTAGGTGAATGAATAAATAAACTGTGGTACCTCCAGACAATATACTGTTACTTAGCACTGAAAAGACATAAGCTCTCAAGCCGTAAAACTGGAGAGGGAACTTAAATGAACATTACTAAGTGATTAAAGCCAATATGAAAAGGCTACATAGTTGTATGATAGTTGTATAGTTGTATGATTCCAACTACAAAACATTCTGGAAAAGGCAAAAATATGGAGACAGCGAAAAGATCAGTGGTTGCCAGGGGAGCTGGGGGTCAGACACAGAGAAGTAGAGTATGGAGGATTTTTAGGGCAGTGAAAATACTCTGTATGATTTTGTAATGATGGGTACACATCATTTATACATCTGTCCAAACACATAGAATGTAAGGCCATGGGTTTATAGTGGCAAAAACTCATTAGGTATAACTTCGTGCTATGCCTATTGACTTAGATTTAGTCAATTTAGTGATTTGACTTAGTGATTTCAACACTACATTTTTGAATGAGAAGAGCAATTGTAAGATTCCTTGTTGTAAAATAACCAACAAAACTCATACACGTAGTGGAGATGTTTCCATGTGCATTTCTGTGTAGAATTACTTGATGAAGGATTATGGAAGGTTAGACCAACAACAGGAGTGGAAAAGAAAGAAGATGGAGAACTAAGGAAAACTTATTAAGGATGGATACTTGCCACTGTGCAGGATATTTAAAATTGCGTGATATCAGCTGTGAATAAGATTCCCAATGAGGAATTTCAACAGTTATGGCCTGTTAATCAACTGCTTTGGAGGATGTAGACTTTCTGATGCGTATGAATGTACTCAGTCGTGTCCTGCTCTTTGCAACTCCACAGACTGTAGCCCACCAGGCTCCTCCATCCATGGAATTTTCTAGGCAAGAATACTGCAGTGGGCTGCCATTTCCTACTCCACAGAATCTTCCCAACCCAGGGATTGAACCAGTGTCTCTTACATCTCCAGCACTGGCATGTGGATACTTGACTACTGTGCCATACGTGTATAATTTGGGGGTCATGTTTATCTATAGTCTCATATTTTTGGAAGCAGATATTATATAAACCATAAATGAGCAATAGATGTTTAAAACTTTATATTTCAAACAAGAAGAGGCCCCTTCTAGCCAGAAGGTCTAGGAAAGTTTCTTTGGATGCAATGGCATGTTATTTGGGTTTAGTGGATGCTGGCTTAAATTTTGAAAGAAAAGACCTTCAAAAGGTGGCATGAATAGAGGTACAGAAATGAAAAATAAAGGTCAGTTTTATATATGAAGACATAATAGTCCTACTGAGGACTATTGGAGAAATACCATATGAAGCCAAATTTGAAGGAAATATTCTAAAAATGTAAAGAGCACACTTTTGTGTATTAAATAATGGGGTGAATTTGGAAATGTTTTAAATGAATAGTAAATTTCAGTTAACTTCTGCTCATTATCCGCTTTCATTTAGTGGGATTATCTCTCAGTCTGATGGGAGATAATGTTTACTGAGCACTTAGTTATGTGCCAAGTTCTATTCACATAGCTTTAATCACCACCTTCTAACATCATCTAGAAGAACAATAGCATCAGTATCTCCATTTAAATATGAAGCCTAGTCAGGCTATGTCATTTGACCAAGGGCACACAGCTAATAACTATCCAGGGTTGCAAGACCAAACAATCTTGGGAAGTTGCCAAAAGGACCAAGTAGGAAGACCCTGCTCCCACCTCCTCCCTTTGGCACACCAAAGTTACAACTATTTACAGAGTAACTATCAATGAGAATGACCTAAAGACTAGCAGAACATATCTTTTACAACTAAAGGTATAAAGAACAAACCATAAAGAGTCAGGTAGGAGGGACAGAGATGTGGTAGAGTCAAGATCTGTACCTCTGGGTGTCAGTTTAGTCACTTAATCGTGTCTGACTCTTTGAGACCCCATGGACTGCAGCACGCCAGGTCTCCCTGTCCATCACCAACTCCCAGAGTTTACTCAAATTCATGTCCATTGAGTCGGTGACACCATTCAACCATCTCATCCTCTGTCGTCCCCTTCTCCTTTCACCTTCAATCTTTCCCAGCATCAATGTCTTTTCCAATGAGTCAGTTCTTTGCATCAGATGGACTGGTTGGATCTCCTTGCAGTCCAAGGGACTCTCAAGAGTCTTCTCCAACACCACAGTTCAAAAGCATCAATTCTTCGGCACTCAGCTTTCTTCATAGTCCAGCTCTCACATCCATACACAACTACTGGAATGCTCTGAGTGGGCCAACCAAAAATGGGAGGATAATCGCCATTGCAGAGGTGTTCTCCCTAGGGAGCAAAGATGCCAAGCCCCATCGGGCTCTCCCGCATAGGGGTCCTGCACTGGGAGAAGAGCCCCCAGAACATTTGACTTTGAAGGCCACCAGGGTTTGCTTTTGGGAGAGTGGAAAACTGAAGGAAACAGAGACTCTACTCTTAGAAGGTGCTTGCTAAATCTTACACCCTCTAAGACCTAGGACAGAAACAGCCCTTTGAAAAGAGACTGGGTCAAACCCTCTTACTGATCTTGCAAAACCTCCCAGAGAGGCAGGAGGCACCTGTAACTCATGCTGGGAACATAGACATGAAAACAGTTATTTGGGGAGCTCATATAAAAGGGGCTTCCCTGGTGGCTCAGACAGTAAAGAATCGGCCTGTAGTGTAGGAGATGCCAGTTTGATCCCTAGGTTGGGAAGATCTCCTGGAGAAAGGAATAGCAACCCACTTCAGTATTCTTGCCTGGGAAATCCCAAGGACAGAGGAGCCTGGCAGGCTGCAGTTCATGGAGTCACAAAGAGTTGATCACAACTAACATTAATATTTTAACATGAGGACACTGGTGCTGGTAAAGGCAGTCGAGCAGCAAGTTGGGCAGGGACAGAGCCCTACCCACCAGCAGGCCAGCTGCCACAGGCCTCTCTGGGCTGCCAGCTGCCCCAGGACCCGGCCTTGCCCACCAGCAGGTTGACATAAGCTCCCAGAACTTCTGGGCCCCAAAGCCAGAGGCTCTGGAACCCACTTCCTCCAACCAGTGGGCCATCACTCACCTCAGGATCCACTCTCACTCACCAGCAGGCTGGCACCAGTTCCAAGACCTCCAGGCTCCACTCCAGAGACAAGATTAATATAATTACCAACGCTGTATGTTATTGGGTTTGCCAAAAAAAACAAACAAACAAAAAGTCGTTTGGGCTTTTCCATAACAGCGTATGGAAAAATCAAAACTTTTTGGCCAACTCAATATATATGAAAGTTGTTAAGAGAGTAAATTCTAACAACTGTCATCACAAGGAAAAAAGAAATATCAATGTTCTTGATGAGGGGTGGGGGGGGGGGGTTGAGTGTTCTCTGTGTCATTTCTTCTGAGCCTGCCAAGTAGGTTGTCATTGCCACCAAACAATAGAACAAGAAGAATAAATTTCAAAGTGAAATATCATGTGGGGAAGGGATTCCATATTAGTTTTTATGATCATTATATTCTAGACTTAGAAAGTGATTTGGTCTCATAACAAAGCAACACCTCTCAAATTCTCACTTAAAAAAAAATGCAAGTGGCTACTGCAGTATGTAAAAAAAAAACCTCAAAATTTCTTGTGTGGTAGAATGTGTGATTGCAGCATCACAACACATCATCAGATATGCTATTCTGCCAGAGAAGGGGAAGGCTTGCAGAGTTACTTGGAAATTTGATATACTACTCCTACATCTAGGGGTTCGGGAGAGTGGATAGAGTCTGACCTCAGTGAGAAATTGTAGAGAGCTAAACTCTCCACCAGAGAAGGCAATGGCACCCCACTCCAGTACTCTTGCCTGGAGAATCCCATGGACGGAGGAGCCTGGTAGGCTGCAGTCCATGGGGTCGCGAAGAGTCGGACACGACTGAGCGACTTCACTTTCACTTTTCACTTTCATGCATTGGAGAAGGCAATGGCAACCCACTCCAGTGTTCTTGCCTGGAGAATCCCAGGGACGGGGGAGCCTGGCGGGCTGCCGTCTATGGGGTCACACAGAGTCGGACACGACTGAAACGACTTAGCAGCAGCAGCAGTGAGTATCTAGTACTGTTACTTTTTCTTTAGCCATTCCAACAGATATGAAGTAGTATCTTACTCAGAGAAGGCAATGGCACCCCACTCCGGTACTCTTGCCTGGAAAATCCCTGGTAGGCTCCAGTCCATGGGGTCGCTAACAGTCGGACACGACTGCAGCGACTTAGTAGCAGCAGCAGCAAACTCTCCACATGTATGATTCATTAAGTCCCATCCTCCCTCATGAACTCGAGGACACTGCTTTAAGAATTCTCCCTTCTGTCCTGCACCAACAATGTATTTCCTTCTTCTGACCATTTCTATTGGCACACAAATATGTTATCATTTCTCCCACATTTAAAAAATAAGGTTCATTCTATCTTGATCTACTCTCTTCCAGCTCCTGTACCATTTTCCTGTCGCCCTTTACAGAAAAGCTTTCCAAGCTTATTAACCACCAACTTCTTTCTCCCATTTGTTCCTAAACCATTCCAATCAGGTTCTTCTTCATAGCACTTTGTCAAAACTGTTCATGTCAAGATACTGTTGCTAAAGTGTGTGTGTGTTAGTTGCTCAGTTGTTTTCGACTCTGTGTGAATCCATAGACTGTAGCCTGGCTGGCTAATCTGTCCATGAAATTTTCCAGTCTTCAAACACACTCAGATTTTCCCTACCTGCTGTTCCCTCCTCCTGGGCTTGTTCTTTGCCCAGATAGCCACATGTTTCTCAACCTCAGGTTCTTTGCGGTTGTGCTCAGATATCATCTTGCAATTGAGACCTTCTCTAGCAACACGTTTTTCTATTTAAAATTGCACCGCCCACCTCAGCCCCTAGCAATTCTTATCCCCTCCCTACTTTCTCTTTTTCCTCCCTAGCACTTGTCACCTTCTGCTGCTGCTGCTGCTGCTGCTGCTGCTGCTGCTGCTGCTGCTGCTAAGTCACTTTAGTCGTATCCGACTCTGTGTGACCCCATAGACGGCAGCCCACCAGGCTCCCCCATCCCTGGGATTCTCCAAGCAAGAGTCATTTCCTTCTCCAATAGTCACCTTCTGACTTTGCCCTTATATTTTAAAATTTTGCTTATGATTATTCTTCCCCTTCTAGTATGTAAGCCAGAGAAGCAGAGAGATTTTCATTCCACTGCTACTTACTGAACTGAACTGAAGCTGGCTCTCACCAAGTGCTCAATAGATACTGTATTCATTAGTGATCGTTGGAAAATCAACAGAAAAGGTCACTTCATAATCATCAGGCCTACCATTAAACGCAGCCTTCAGATAGATCCTGCCATTGCTTTGTCAGGAAACAAGAAGAGTGAGAGTCAAGGTTCAGATACTCAACAGAGCGCCATGCTTCTAGTGAAGTATGCAGTGTTCCAATCTTGTATTGCAATCAAATAATGGCTGGTGCAAGCCCAATATTTTCTCTTTGTGGAGAGAATGTTGGTGTTCCACAAAAAAAAAAAAAAAAAAAAAAAACTTTTTTCTTTAAACTCTTTTAAGTACAAAAGAAAGAATATATTTCTTCCTAGAAACTGAAATTTATTGGTAACTTAAATTTATGGGCTATAACCTGTTAATGGGCTTCCCTGGTGACTCAGTGATAAAGACTCCTCCTGCCAATGCAGGAGACATGGGTTCAACCCTAGATTGGGAAGATCCCCTGGAGAAGGAAATGGCTACTCACTTCAATATTCCTGTCTGGGATATCCCATAGACAGAGAAGCCTGGCAGGCTACAGTCCATGGAGTCTCAAAAGAGTGGGACAGGACTTAGGACTAAGCAACAACAGTTTTGTTAAAGTTACTGTACTGTTACATTGTAAATATATTTACTGAACACTTGCAGTGTATTCATTTATTTATTTAGTCACCAGATAGGTATTAAATGCCTAGTAGGAATGTGCAAAACAACAAGGAATGTGCAAAACAATGCAATAAAAGTGACAAGTTTATTTTACTGGACTTTAATTTTTATTACTACAGAAATTATATAAAATAACTAAAACTTTTTACCCTTGACCAGCATTTTCCAATTTCTTCCTCCCTCTGAGACCCTTGAAACCTGCATTTTATTCCCTGCTTCTATGAGTTTGACTATTTTAGATTCTATGTTGCTATGGACTGAATGTTTCTGTCCTACTAAAACTCATATACCGAAACTTTACCCCACAAAGTGATGGTGTTAGGAGGAGGGGCTTTGGGGACTTAATTAGGATTAGATGAGGTCATGATGGTAGCCTATGTGTGTGTGTGTTTGAGGCACATGAGGCCAAACAAATCAAAACATCGGAGTTTGGAGCAGGGCCATGCAAGGAGATGGGTGCTTCATGCTCTAAACAACCTCAAGCTCGCCAAAGGGTTTTGGTTCAGTTCAGTTCAGTCATTCAGCCATGTCCAACTCTTTGCAACGCCATGGACCATAGCATGCCAGGCCTCCCTGTCCATCACCAACTCCAAGAGTTTACTCAAACTCATGTCCATTGAGTCAGTGATGCCATCCAACCATCTCATCCTCTGTTGTACCCTTCTTCTCCTACCTTCAATCTTTCACAACATCGGGGTCTTTTCAAATGAGTCAGTTCTTTGCATGAGGTGGCCAAAGTACTGGAGTTTCAGCTTCAGCATCGGTCCTTCCAATGAACACCCAGGACTGACCTCCTTTAGGATGGACTGGATCTCCTTGCAGTCCAAGGGACTCTCAAGAGTCTTCTCCAACACGACAGTTCAAAAGCATCAATTCTTCAGTGCTCAGCTTTCTTTATAGTCCAACTCTCACATCCATACATGACCACTGGAAAAACCATAGCCTTGACTAAATGGACCTTTGTTGGCAAAGCAATGTCTCTGCTTTTTAATATGCTGTCTAGGTTGGCCATAACTTTCTTTCCAAGGAGTAAGGGGCTTTTAATTTCATGGCTGCAGTCACTATCTGCAGTGGTTTTGGAGCCCCCAAAAATAAAGTCTATCACTGTTTCCATTGTTTTCCCATTTATTTGCCATGAAGTGGTGGGACCAGATGCCATGATCTTAATTTTCTAAATGTTGAGCTTTAAGCCAACTTTTTCATTCTCCTTTTTCACTTTCATCAAGAGGCTCTTTAGTTCTTCTTCACTTTCTGCCATAAGGGTGGTGTCCTCTGCATATCTGAGGTTATTGATATTTCTCCCAGAAATCTTGATTCCAGCTTGTGCTTCATGCAGCCCAGAGTTTCTCATGATGTACTCTGCATAGAAGTTAAATAAGCAGGGTGACAATATACAGCTTGGATGTATCCCTCCTGATTTGGAACCAGTCTGTTTTTCCATGTCCAGTTCTAACTGTTGCTTCCTGATCCACATACAGATTTGTCAAGAGTCAGGTCAGGTGGTCTGGTATTCCCATCTCTTTAAGAATTTTTCACAGTTTGCTGTGATTCACACAGTTAAAGGTTTTGGCACAGTCAATAAAGCAGAAGTAGATGTTTTTCTGGATCTCTCTTGTTTTTTCGATGATCCAAGGGATGTTGGCAATTTGATCTCTGGTTTTGGCTAGGCATTTTTTTTTTAATGCCAGGTGAGGGAAGGGGAGTCATAGGGTATGTGATCTGCTCTTGCATAATTCTCTGATCGGCCAATAGTGACATAACAAGAAGATGTAGAAAGGTTCCTTAGCTCCACGAGGCCTGGGGCTATGTGCTCATGGTCATCAAGTAGTGAACACTGTCTATTTGGTGAGGGGTTTTCACATCTGCAAACAACTCAGGAAATGTGCATCCGATACTGTTATCTAGATGGTTCAGAGAGAAGCTAAAACAGAGGACATGGTGGGGAGGGGGTCTGTCCTAGAAAAACCCAGTAAGGTCCGGCTCGTTTTCAATGAGGCCAGCACCCTCAGGAATGGGATTAATATGCTTTTCAGAGTTGTAAGAGAGTTTGCTTGTCTCTGCTCCCTTTGAAGATATGATGAGAACTAGGCCATCTGCAACGTGGAAGAGGCTCCTTACTAAAATCCAACTATGCTGGTGCTCTGACCTTGGACTCTCAGCCTCCAACTGCAAGAGACAAAATCCTGTTGTTTATAAGCCACTCAGACAATGGTATTTATTTTAGCAAACTGAATGGACTAAGACACATATATAAGTGAGATCGTACAGCAAAGTTTCAATTTTATACGAAATAAGTTCTGGAAATCTAATGTCGAGATGTGACTGTGGTCACATGTAATGTGTTACTCACTCAGTCATGTCTGACTCTTTGTGACCCCATGGACTGTATGCTACCAGGCTCTTCTGTCCATGGGATTCTCCAGGCAAGAATATTGGAGTGGGTAGTCATTCCCTTCTCCAGGGGAATCTTCCCCACCCAGGGATTGAAACTGGGTCTCCTGCATTGCAGGGAGATTCTTTACCATCTGAGCCACCAGGAAAGCCAATACTGTACTGTATACTTGAAGTTTGTTAAGAGGATAAATTCTTAAGAGTTCTCATCATTAACAAAAAAAAAGAAAAGAAAATTTAAAGGAAGCAAAGGAAAGGAGAAGAATAAAGAAGAAAAATAGAAAAAGGTGACTATTGTGGTAATAGATATGTTGCAGGAAGGCAGACCCCTTCCAGGGCCTGAAACTGGGCCCTGGTCTAACACTTGGAATTGAATTGTCCGAGAAGACACATGTGGTGACAGAGCAAGAGATTTTATAGGGAAAGGGCACCTGGGCGGAGAGCAGTAGGGTAAGGAAACCCAGGAGAACTGCTCTGCCATGTGGCTTGCGATGTCAGGTTTTATGGTGATGGGATTAGTTTCCGGGTGGTCTTTGACCAATCATTCTATTTTTTTCTTTTAATTTATTTTTTTTAATTTTTATTTTTACTTTATTTTACTTTACAATACTGTATTGGTTTTGCCATACATTGGAGGGAGGTGGGAGGGGGGGTTCATGTTTGGGAACACATGTACACACGCGGTGGATTCATGACCAATCATTCTAATTCAGAGTCTTTCCTGGTGGCACACACATCGCTCAGCCAAGATGGATGCTAGCGAGAAGGATTCTGGGAAGTGGACAGACACACAATGTCTCCTTTAGACCTTTCCCAAAATCTTCCTGTTGGTGGTGGCTTATTAGTTCCGTATTCCTTATCAGGATCTCCTATCATAAAACAACTCATGCAAATAGTTACTGTGGTACCTGGCCAGGGTGGGAGGTTTCAATCAGTGTGCTTCCCCTAACAGATATTTGGTTGATTGTGGTGATTATTTCACAATGTACAGGAATATCAAAACAGCAAGCTGTATACCTTAAATATAAATAGTTTCATATGTCAATTACAACAATAAAGCTGTAAATTATATAAAAGAAAATAATTGATATTTTAGAATTGAAAATTGTTATATTCTACATTTTGTTCATAGATGTTAATCTTGAACGTGGTGGTAAGGAGATACCCCTCGTCCAAGTTAAGGAGCAGCGGCTGTGCTTTGCTGGAGCAGCCGTGAAGAGATACCCAACGCGGAAGGTAAGAGAAACCCAAGTAAGATGGTAGGTGTTGCAAGAGGGCATCAGAGGGTAGACACATTGAAACCATACTCACAGAAAACTAGTCAATCTAATCACACTAGGACCACAGCCTTGTCTAAATCAATGAAACCAAGCCATGCCCGCAGGGCAACCCAAGATGGGCGGGTCATGGTGGAGAGGTCTGACAGAGTGTGGTCCACTGGAGAAGGGAATGGCAAGCCACTTCAGTATTCTTGCCTTGAGAACCCCATGAACAGTATGAAAAGGCAAAATGATAGGATACTGAAAGAGGAACTCCCCAGGTGAGTCGGTGCCCAACACGCTACTGGAGATCAGTGGAGAAATAACTCCAGAAAGAATGATGGGATGGAGCCAAAGCAAAAACAATACCCAGCTGTGGATGTGACTGGTGATAGAAGCAAGGTCCAATGCTGTAAAGAGCAATATTGCATAGGAACCTGGAATGTTGGGTCCAAAATCAAGGCAAATTGGAAGTGGTCAAACAAGAGATGGCAAGAGTGAACGTCGACATTCTAGGAATCAGCGAACTAAAATGGACTGGAATGGGTGAATTTAACTCAGATGACCATTATATCTACTACTGCGGGCAGGAATCCCTCAGAAGAAATGGAGTAGCCATCACGGTCAACAAAAGAGTCTGAAATGCAATACTTGGATGCATTCTCAAAAACGACAGAATAATCTCTGTTCGTCTCCAAGGCAAACCATTCAATATCACAGTTATCCAAGTCTATGCCCCAACCAGTAACGCTGAAGAAGCTGAAGGTGAAAGGTTTTGTGAAGACCTACAATACCTTTTAGAACTAACACCTAAAAAAGATGTCCTTTTCATTATAGGGGACTGGAATGCAAAAGTAGGAAGTCAAGAGGCAATTTTGGCCTTGGAATGTGGAATGAAGCAGGGCAAACACTAATAGAGTTTTGCCAAGAAAACTCACTGGTCATAGCAAACACCCTCTTCCAACAACACAAGAGAAGACTCTACACATGGACATCACCAGATGGTCAACACCGAAATCAGATTGATTATATTCTTTGCAGCCAAAGATAGAGAAGCTCTATACAGCGAACAAAAACAAGACCAGGAGCTGACTGTGGCTCAGATCATGAATTCCTTATTACCAAATTCAGACTTAAACTGAGGAAAGTAGGGAAAACTGCTAAACCATTCAGGTATGACGTAAATCAAATGCCTTATGATTATATAGTGGAAGTGAGAAATAGATTTCAGGGCCTAGGTCTGATAGATAGAGTGCCTGATGAACTATGGAATGAGGTTCGTGACATTGTACAGGAAACAGGGATCAAGACCATCCCCATGGAAAAGAAATGCAAAAAAGCAAAATGGCTGTCTGGGGAGGCCTTACAAATAGCTGTGAAAAGAAGAGAGGTGAAAAGCAAGGAGAAAAGGAAAGATATAAGCATCTGAATACAGAGTTCCAAAGAATAACAAGAAGAGATAAAAAAGCCTTCTTTAGCGATCAATGCAAAGAAATAGAGGAAAAGAACAGAATGGGAAAGACTAGAGATCTCTTCAAGAGATTTAGAGATACCAAGGGAACATTTCATGCAAAGATGGGCTCGATAAAGGACAGAAATGGTATGGACCTAACAGAAGCAGAAAATATTAAGAAGAGGTGGCAAGAATACACGGAAGAACTGTACAAAAAAGATCTTCACGACCCAGATAATCATGATGATGTGATCACTAATCTAGAGCCAGACATCTTGGAAAGTGAAGTCAGGTAGGCCTTAGAAAGCATCACTACGAACAAAGCTAGTGGAGGTGATGGCATTCCAGTTGAGCTGTTTCAAATCCTGAAAGATGATGCTGTGAAGGTGCTGCACTCAATATGCCAGCAAGTTTGGAAAATTCAGCAGTGGCCACAAGACTGGAAAAGGTCAGTTTTCATTCCAATCCCAAAGAAAGGCAATGCCAAAGAATGCTCAAACTACCGCACAATTGCACTCATTTCACATGCTAGTAAAGTAATGCTCAAAATTCTGCAAGCCAGGCTTCAGCAATACGTGAACCATGAACTTCCTGATGTTCAAGCTGGCTTTAGGAAAGGCAGAGGAACCAGAGATCAAATTGCCAACATCCAATGGATCATCAAAAAAGCAAGAGAGTTCCAGAAAAATATCTATTTCTGCTTTATTGACTATGCCAAAGGCTTTGACTGTGTGGATCACAACAAACTGTGGAAAATTCTCAAAGAGATACGAATACCAGACCACCTGACCTGCCTCTTGAAAAATCTGTATTCAGGCCAGGAAGCAACAGTTAGAACTGGACATGGAACAACAGACTTGTTCCACATAGGAAAAGGAATATATCAAGGCTGTATATTGTCACCCTGCTTATTTAACTTCTATGCAGAGTACATCATGAGAAACACTGGACTGGAAGAAACACAAGCTGGAATCAAGATTGTCGAGAGAAATATCAATAACCTCAGATATGCAGATGACACCACCCCTATGGCAGATAGTGAAGAGGAGCTAAAAAGCCTCTTGATGAAAGTCAAAGAGGAGAGTGACAAGTTGGCTTAAAGCTCAACATTCAGAAAATGAAGATCATGGCATCTGGTCCCATCACTTCATGGGAAATAGATGGGGAAACAGTCAAAACCGTGTCAGACTTTCTTTTTCTGGGCTCCAAAATCACTGCAGATGGTGACTGCAGCCATGAAATTAAAAGATGCTTACTCCTTGAAAGAAAAGTTATGAGCAACCTAGATAGCATATTCAAAAGCAGAGACATTACTTTGCCGACTAAGGTCCGTCTAGTCAAGGTATGGTTTTTCCTGTGGTCATGTATGGATGTGAGAGTTGGACTGTGAAGAAGGCTGAGAGCCGAAGAATGGATGCTTTTGAACTGTGGTGTTGGAGAAGACTCTTGAGAGTCCCTTGGACTGCAAGGAGACCCAACCAGTCCATTCTGAAGGAGATCAACCCTGGGATTTCTTTGGAAGGAATGATGCTAAAGCTGAAACTCCAGTCCTTTGGCCACCTCATGCGAAGAGTTGACTCATTGGAAAAGACTCTGATGCTGGGAGAGATTGGAGGCAGGAAGAGAAGTGGACGACCGAGGATGACATGGCTGGATGGCATCACGGACTCGATGGACATGAGTCTGAGTGAACTCCGGGAGTTGGTGATGGACAGGGAGGCCTGGCGTGCTGCGATTCATAGGGTCACAAAGAGTCGGACACGACTGAGCGACTGAACTGAATGAACTGAACTGCACACCATTCTAAGATTGGGCCTCTAGGTATCCAAGAGGCATCTCTTGATGTTCCCATGCTAAGTTTCAACTGTGAATGGAAAATTTACAACTACAGCCTGAGAAGGGCATAGTAATCAGGAGCTAGACACCTCAGGGAGGTTTTCAGGGAGGAAAATCTGGGTCACATCAGAGGCAATTCCCTAAGTTGGAGAAGTGAGAGGATCTTGGATGGGTAGTGAAGGAGATTATAGACATTAGTTACAGCCTTGGAACCAATCAGAGGAGAGGAATGCCTAGAGTTCATCCTGTTAATCCTCCAGCCACCATATTGAAGTCATGCCTGGATTCAGTGGACTCCAATGGCCTGCACTTGACACTGTTCTTCAAGGAATTGCCCTCAGGGGTTCAGATTTGCCTGTAGGCTTCCCAAGTCCTGGGATGTTTTCATCCCTTAGATGTAGCCATTAGCCAATGACTGACAGGCAAGGGACTAAGAAGGCCCAGCTCCTTGGCCCTCAGGAGAGACAAACTGAGGCTAAATCACACACCAACTTTCTCTGCAGAATCAGGACAACCCTCCTGCTCTTCTCTACAATCCACTAGTTTCATCTCTACCCTGTCATGCTTCTCTTGCCCTCTTACAGACTTCTCCTAGGAACACTTCCCTAATAAATCACTTGCCAACAATATTTGTCTACAGGTCCACTTTTGGTGATCAAATTTAAGTCACCTTTCTTGACCTCACTTTCAGGCATGCTCCTATACACTCTCTTTTCTTATTCTATAGTAATGTAGGCAACCCTTTGGTGATGCTTACCAGTGACAATATCGTTTTCCAGAATATAGTCCACAGGGCTTCTTCTCTTTCAAAATACTTCTTTACTAAGGAAATAGATACAAGTGTTTGTGCATGTTTTAAATTGCAGAGGGGGAATGAGATAAAATGTTTTAAGCTCTGGAATATTAACTGCTTTTATTGCGAAGTGATACTCTTTTCAAATTTCCTTCTCCATACTCCCAATGACTCTGCAGCCTCAGGGCAGCTTTATTTGTCTTGCTCTTTTGTTCTCCAAATGAGCTCATAATGCCATGATATCACTCTCACTGTGGAGTATAGTTTCGGCAGCCCGGTTGAAGCCTGCACTTGCAAAAAAATGTCCTCTCCCTCTCAGTTCAAAGACAGGATGACGACAGGGCTGTCTTCGTGGCCAGGCTCGGATTCCACCTGGTTCCCTCCAAGATGCATGTCTGCTCAGAGGACGGCGGTGAGCCCTATAGGTGGCCTGTTTGAACTCGTGAATACAGCAAGTCCCGTTCCCTCACCTGGTCCAGGCAGGCAGACTGCCACAGGGAGCGGTGAACCCAGCCCTTAGAATTAAAGGATTCTGTGACTGGACGGTCAGGCATGCCATCCTGTCCAAGCTTTCACTCTCTGATGAGGAAACTAAGGCTGCTCAAGGTCACATGAGGTGTCAGTGTTGGCTGTTAGTTTAGAACCAGTGTATCCATACTCCCTAGCCACCCCACTGCTAGAAAGGACTGAATTCTTCTCTCTTTCTCTTCACAGAGGCCCCTTCAAGTTTCGGCCTGTGACGGTAGTAATTTTCACCACTCCCTCCATGGGAAAGACAGCTGGAGCTCTTCCAGATGAGTCACAACTTTGGCTTTTCATTCAACAAATGCCTCCAGTGGATGAAGTTAGCCACATCTACTTTACACCACATTGAGCAAAGACTGACCTGGTATGCAAAGGAGGAGGAGATTGGTAGGAAGAGGAAGAGGAGACTGGTAGACATTGCTACCCAAAGTTACAAAACAGAAACTCTTTGACTGTAAGGCATTAAAGCTACATGGCCATTTATATTCCTAAGTTTCCCTGGTGGCTTAGAGGTTAAAGCATCTGCCTGCAATGCGGGAGACCCAGTCCTGGACTAATGGCAATGTTATATTTTTTTTTCCTTTTCTATTGAAAGTTTCATTACAAAACACATTTATAAACAACAGACCATTTTGATGATTTTCCTTATTCCAAGTATTCACGTTCTCTTAACTTCAAGTAGCCATTTTTATTAGTAATAAAAGTTGCTATTTATAAAATAAATAATGTGTTTATATTTTATTTAATGGATTGAGTTGAAAGTGAAATATGAGATTCCAATCTGAGCAGGATGTTAAACAGAAGTAGGACTAAGAAAAGGGAATAAACTGCATTTCTGGGCATTATAATGTGCATGTGTGTTAAGTTGCTTCAGTCGTATCCAACTCTTTGCAACTCCCTCTGTCCATGGGATTCTCTATGCAAGAATCCTGGAGTGGATTGCATTTCCTTCTTCAAGGGATCTTCCTGACCCAGGGATCAAACACAGGTCTCCTGCATAGCAGGTGAATTCTTTACACCAGGGAAGCCCTTATTATACAATAGCTTTTATCATTTGTAAAACACTCATGATTAATTTTATGTGTCAACTTGACTGAGCCATAGGGTGCTTGGATATTTGATCAGAGGCTCTTCCAGTTGTTTTTCTGAAGGTGCTTCTGGATGAAATTAATAGTTGAATTGGTAGACTAATTTTCCTCAAGTGAAGGCCTGAATAGAACAAGAAGATGGACTTCCCTCGCCCCATGGGCTTCCCTAGTGGCTCAGATGATACACAAGCTACCTGCAATGCAGGAGACCCAGGTTCGATCCCTGGATTGGGAAGATCCCCTGGAGAAGGAAATGGCTACTTACTCCAGTTTTCCTGCATGGAGAATTCCATGGACATAGGTCCATAGAGTCACAAAGAGTTGGACATGACTGAGCAACTTTCACTTCACTTTCCCCCAAAAAGGGAGTTTCTCCTGCCCAATCACCTTGAGCGGTCTATCTTCAAACAGAGACTGAAACATTGGCGATTTCTGAGTCTCCAGCTTGCATATGACAGATCTGGGGACTTGTCAACTTCCATAATTATATGAGCCAATTCAATATATATAAAATGTAATGTCTATGTGTATAGGATTGGCTCACATGCTATAGAGATAAGGATATATATCCCACTGTTTCTCCAGAAAATCCTAATACTGGCACCTACTCTATGCCAGCAATCTTTGTTAATTTCATAACAAGGCAATAAGAAACATAGTATTCTCCCCATTTTGCACATGAGAAAATAGAAGCTATATAACTTTTGATGACTTCTCTCAAGATTTCCGAGTAAAGAACATTTCCAGAGTTCAAACTCAGCCAACTTCTGTCAAACTACTAACCCACCTCCCCTCTCACCATTTCCTTTCCAGTTCTGCACAGATCTTCCTGAAATGTCTGTCTTCTTTCTGCTTCGGTGGTACTGTGGAATGGTCAGAGGTGAGGTTTCTTTGATGTGTTGGGACCTTGACATGCCCCAGAACTTTGTTCCTGAGCATGAATTTGTCTTCTACAGGTCTGTGCGTGTAACTGCTCAAAGAGGAGACTGCTTAAAAAGTCAGTCGCTCAGTTGTGTCTGACTCTTTTGCAACTCCATGGACTGTAACCTGCCAGGCTCCTCTGTCCTTGGAATTCTCCAGACAAGAATACTAGCATGGGTTGCCATTTCCTTCTCCAGGGGATCTTCCCAGCCCAGGGATAGAACCCAGGTCCCCTGCATTGCAGACAGAGTCTTCACCATCTGAGACACCAGGGAAGCCTAAAGAAGAGAGGACTGCCCTAAATCAGTTCTGACCACAGGATATGTCCTTGAATACACCCATCCCCCTGATTTTTAGGCACATATCACACAGGATTGAGCCACATGTTCATGCACTTAACATTAACAAATGTACATAATTTGAAACATACAGTCCTTGGTCTGCTCTCACTCCATAGCACCTCAGAACTCCACACAGTGAAGTCAAGATTTCAGGAACCAAGAGCTTTGCAAAGGATCTCCACTGGCATGTGGTAAAGTGGTGGATGTTTTGTCAGACACAAGACTTCAGTGGGCTCAATTGTACAAATATCAATGCTGAGTTTCAAACACAATGGAAGCAGAAGATGGACAGGTTGCTTCACCCCGCAGTGGTTTCATGGGGAACCACTGTCTTTGACGTCACAGAGATGGATGCACGCAACAGATCCAGAATGCAAAGTGCAGTCAAGGATGGTGCTCACGTGTCACTCTCAGCTACTTTCAACTTGGCTATTTTTAACCCCAGTGTCTTCAAAGAGGTCAAAGACACTTATTTTATTAAGAATAAGGCCGTGGTGAGTTGGGATTTTTTTCTTAACTAAGTCAATTTTTAAACACATGTGCGTGTATCTGGAAGCTTTTGTTTGATTATGAAAATCACATTTTTTCATCCTCATGAATGGATAATTTAAGTTTCCCCATATTTAAATATCTTAATGCATATATACATATGTAAACATTAAGCAGTATATGTGTATATATGTATCAGTGTGGCTAAATGTATGTATAATGTGTATTTTTATGTGTGTACATATGCATATCAAAAACAAGCATGGGAAATGGTAATCCCAAGATCAGTTTTATAGTAAGTAAGTGTTAGTCGCTCAGTCATGCGACCCCATGGACTGACACCCACCAGGCTTCTCTGTCCATGAGATTTTCCAAGCAAGAATACTGGAGTGGGTTGCCATTTCTTTCTCCAGGGGATCTTCCCCGACCCAAGGATTGAACCCGGGTCTCCTGCACTGCAAGCATATTCCTAACCAACTGAGCTACGAGAAGAGCCCTCAGTTTCATATGAAAAGTTCCAAATACTTCATTGGTAAGGGTATATTCAGATTGGATGGGGATCAATGGTTTAGTCAAAGTTTTAGTGCGAACGATTTGGTGAAAATGATATTTGAGAAAAACTGATGTCATCATTGTAGATGAAAGAAGCCAGCTACTAGATTTCTGACACTGATTGGATTTATCTGGTATATGCAAAAGTAAGGACTCTTCTCTTCATTATAATTATTATACTTCAACCCACTTCTGCGTCTACACTCACTATTAGACTATAAACTTCATGAAGGAAGGAACTATTTCTCTCGTATCACTGTAACCACTACCATATTCGCTGGTGGAATAGTAATTGCCCAACACAAAACTTTAAATAAGTGAATAAATAAATGAATGGAGCTATTACAGGATACAGACCCATGAGATAATGAAGATTTGAATAACAACAGCAGTTCAAACAGATTTGATAGAGAAAGATACTGAGACATTGAAAATTAGATTAACATGATTTTGTAAAGAAAATACAAACAGGGGCGGAGACCAAAATATTAACAGGTTGCATTCAAACAGAATTTAAGAATTCACATAGTGCTTTCACAGATAACAATTTTGAGCTGTTCTGTTTCCAGTGCCAAAAAGCCAAAATATGTCAATGTCACTGACAAAACCTAAAACATGAATTGCAGCATGGGCTTAAAAGATTCGTCACATATTTGGTGGTCAAGTTGAATTTGAAAAAAAGGCATAATACTGAAAAGTAAATATCAGTTAAACATATGGAACATGCAAGTGAAAGGATGGGTCTAAAGATATAAGCTAACAGTCTTTAAGATCACGAGAAATTTTCAAGTGAAAACTAAATCAGTTTAATAACTTGTGCTCATTCTGTGATCTTTAAAATTTTTGTTTATGGTAGGTATCAATTGCATTTGTCAATTTATATATTTAAATAAACCAAAAACTATTAGTTTCAAGGCTAATACTATTTTTAACTAAAATATATGGAGTTAGTAATACAGGCAGTGTCCTCAAATTGTAGTTGTTTCCATGCAAGCTAAACTTTCTTACTAGTATTTATACTTCCATTGTAAAGCATCATTATAAATTTGTATTTTCTTCAGAAAGGAAGATATTTCTTCCAGGGAAGACTTTCTTCCAGGGGACAAGTACAACGCAGTGTTTTCTTTACGGTGAAAATATTTTCATAAAAAACATGCAAAGTAAAGCCTATCTCTTGCATACATATTATGAAGCCTTTTTGACACAATGTGTATGGATGAAAGTACAATTTGTAATCTCTCTCTCTCCCCTTCCATGTTCCCTCCATCTCTCTCTCTCTTCTATCCAGGAATTAAATCAAGAACCATGATGCCTTGTCCACAATTTTTTAAGTCACATAATTGAAGCAAAAAAGAGGAATCGTGGACAGTTTATAAAATCAAAGCTACTTTAAATATCTTTTCTATCTGTGAATTATGAACATATATATCTTTTAAACTATCTTCAGAGTCTCATGATCTTATTTTTTTATAATTTCTAGTATAGTGCTTTTATTTTCTTTTTTTAACTTTTAGTGAAGGAGCTTATTTTTGGTAAAGATTATTGCTCATAATTCACTTTTCTGGTTTTCACATACAGGAAAAAAATATTGAAATCTGTCCATCAAACATTTTGCAATTTAACAAAACCTTGAAATGAAAAGTTTTCCAGCTTTTAGAGTTGAAAAATATGATCAAATGGCTTAAGCCAAAGCCATGATTTCAGCTTAAGCTTTCACCATTTTCTTGGGTTCTGAGGCTATTAAGAAAAACATGGTAGGCAATTTGTAAAACTAAATGACATATTTTTTGGAAGAAAATATCGTTACATAAATTAGATTAGAGTAACATTTCACTGAAACATGAGCCACCGGAATATGGAATTTAATAGAGGACATCTGACTTCAATTCCATCCAAGAAGTTGTTATCGGAAGTAGCATAAGTACCTCCACGGGGCACATGGCACAGCCTCACCTAGCGAGTTAACTAGCCTCTAAGCAGAGCAGAAGAGTGATTCTCTTTTTGAGTTCTGAAAACATTTGGGGACAGTGAGTGATAATTTTCAATCTCCTAAGCTTTGCTTTTTCAGTGAGGTCTCTCCATCCTATACAGAATTCCGTTTTAGAGTACAAAGTAGCCAGCCTTTGCTAACTCTGCTCTAATCTTTGAGTTCCTCTGAAATATGTTTCAAAGGCCTCTTTTTGTCTGAAATGTGGAACAGGAATGCAAGCTAGTATAGGGAGACGTAAGGGGAAAAGAGGAATCTTATCTTTTTTCAAAACTGGCTCTCCTGTTGGTCGCCTTAAATTCCCACCCAGAGTGATTGCATTCAGGTGATTTTTAGGAAAAACTGTAGATCATAAGCCAGAAGAGAGCAGGAAGACACCGGAAAGGAGGAAGGGATAAAAAATACACTCTTCAGGATTTTGCTAGGGTCATCTCTCTCTCTTCTCCCCCTCCAACTCCTCCAAATCCTCTCCCTGCTCCATCCCTTTCTTCTCCTCCCCTTTCCTTCTTTTCTTCTGCCCCCATCAATCTCCCTTCCTCTCTCTCTCTCTCCCTCAAACATTGTGAGTGGGATGCAGAAAGAGTTAAGGGAAATGTTGAGTCATAGTGCTGGGGACCATGAGAACTCCAGCATCAGCCCCAAAATGTCAACAGGAAAACAAGAGTGGACTGCTCTCTAAAACTCTGCTCATTATAATAAATGTTTGCCAAAAAAAAAAAATTATGTGGAACTGAGAACATCCTTCAGAATGGTCTCTAAGCAGTTTGTCAGGGAGTAAATAATTATCTTCCTTTCTCATTTATTTCACAAATACTAAATAAGAAACTACTATGTGCCTAGCACTTTTAAAGCCTCAGGGGTACAGTGATAGCAAGATAGATAAACCCCTGCTCTCATAGAGTTTAGACTCCAGCCAGGTGATGATTGGGTAGTGCAAAAATACGGAAAAGTATGACATGGACATAAGGGCCAGGGAGAGAAGTACAGCAAGAAGATAACACGGAGAGTGAATTAGCGGCTAATTTGAACTGGTTCCAGAAAAGACTCACTCGGGAAAGTTACATTTATGTTAAGATCTGGAAAAAGAACTTCCTGATAGAGGCACAGCTTGTTCGAAGGCCCTGATGTTGGGAGTAATTTAGCACTGAGAAACTGGAACAAGGCGAGCAGGGCTGAATCAGAGGGAAGACTGGAGAAGAGCGCAAAATGAGGCTGGAGAAACAAACAGCAACCAAATAAGGAAGACCCTTGTATGCCATGCTAAGAATATGCAATTTTAGGCTGATCTTATACTGATGACCTTTGAAGGGTGCCAAATAATTACCAAATCTCTCACTGCCTCCATTTTGCATTCTATAACTATTAGCTGATTTGCGACCCCATGGACTGTAGCCTACCAGGCTCCTCCGTCCATGGGACTTTCCAGGCAAGAGTACTGGAGTGGGTTGCCATTTCCCTGTCCAGGGGATCTTCCCAACCCAGGGGTCAAACCCGGGTCTCCCACATTGTAGGCAGATGCTTTACCATCTGTGCCACCAGGGAAGTCCTAAATAATTGCCAAATCTCTTACTGCCTCCATTTTGCATTCTAAGACTATTAGCTACTGGGCTCCTAAGCAGCCAATCATTAACCTTAAGTTTTAGGTTGTGTCACTTCTAGTTATAATTTTTCTGTCTGCTCTACAAAACATTTGACCATTGCCTTATGGAGGCTTCCCTTGTGGCTCAGCTAGGACAGAATCCGCCTGCAATGCGGGAGACATGGATTCAATTCCTGGGTTGGGAAGATCCCCTGGAGAAGGGAAAGGCTGCCTACTCCAGTATTCTGGCCTGGAGAATTCATGGACTGTATAGTCCATGAGGTCACAAAGAGTCAGACATGACCGAGCAATTTTCCCTTTCAGTTTCATATCGAGGCGCAAAAGTCATTGCTCATGATCCAAAGAACCTGTTGATTCTTGATGCCCTAGCTATTACATGGCACCCTCTGATTCAATTCCTGGACAAAATAATATTTCTAAAGGTCTGGTCTTCAGTTAAAAGTGTAAGCTATTCTTGGAAATGGCAAAATAAAAAAGCTTAACCAATGTCTAATATTCTGTTATTTGGAATTATTGAGTGTCCTAAATACAAAAAGAATAAAAGGAAGAATAAAATCAATTGACGTCAAAATTAGAATAGGAATTTAAATTTTTTAGTATGAATGGTGCACCTAGCATGTTAAAATTTTGCTTGAAACATCACTCAATAATTTAAAATCTGTTGTAAGTCTCTCTCTTTCAGTCACCTCTCTTCGAAAAATAAAATGTTCAGGTGTTCCTGACTTGCAACCCTATATCCACGAAAACAATTTTTTTTTTTGCTTGAGCTTATTGCAAGAGAAATTTGCTAGCCTGTTTTCCTGTAATGACAGTGTACTTGTCCCTTGATTAATGACTTATATGTTGATCCATAATTCACAGTTTGTTTTATACTTCTAAATCATTCTGTCCTATAAATAACAGAGTTGTGCCGAAACTCAATCTGGGAGCTTATTTTGAATTGATTATTGGAAAAGCTAGGTTCACTGGTTAAATACTGGTGACTCACGAGTGAAACTCCCTTAACTGTATGTTTTGGATTGATCTCCTTTTTCCTAAAATTACTCTGCAAACTGATATGGTTGGAAACATTAGTTTTTAATCTGTCAATGATTCTATAAACATGGTCCTGTAACTCAATCTTACACTTGCAAGAGAACGCTCACCTGCAAGTGGGTACTTTTACTTTTTGACCATATGTTGGCACACATTTCACTCAAGACTGGTGATCATTTTTAACACATAAGTAGAACAGTGGAAAATTAGATTTCATTACTTAAAATTTCTGATCTTCAGCTTATATGTAATCATAATAAACTATCTTTCTGGTAGGATATTTCATGTACACTGGTTCTTATAAGCTGTATTTCCCCAAAAATATTTATGGAAAGTCCCAGCCCCAGTACCTCCGAATATGACTGTATTTAAATATAATGACTTTGCAGATAGAATTACATTAATATGAAGTCATTAAGGTGGGCTTTAGTCCAATATGACTGATATCTTCATAAGAAGAGGATATTTGGACACAGACACACACAGAGGGAAGACGATGTGAGGACAGCCATCTTTAAGCCAAGAAAGCAAGTTCTGGACCAGACCTTTCTCTCACAGCCCTCACAAAGAACCAACCTTATTAACACCTTGACCTCAGACTCCTAGCCTCCAGTACTGTGAGAAAAACATCCTTCTGTTATTTAAGCCACCCAGTCTGCCATCCCTTCTTATGGCAGTCCTAGTTACCAACACGCTGGTTTCAGATAACCGCTTGTGAAGAAGACTAGAGATAGCTCATAGAATTTTGTGTCTTATGAGAAGTCATTTTCTGGTTCTGTGTGTGTATGTGCACGTGGGCTTAGTAGCTCAGTCATATCCAACCCTTTTGCAACCCCATGGACTTTAGCCCTCCAGGTTCCTCTGTTCATGGGATTTTCCAGCAAGAATACTAGAGTGGGTTGCCATCGCCTCCTCCAGGGGATCTTCCCAACCCAGGGATTGAATGCATATCTTTAAAAACATAACAAGTAAACACCATAAGGAGATGATGATAAAATTGAAACCAAAGTAAATCTACCATTTTGTAAACTGACCTCACTTTCACCAAATCACATGATACTATAACAGATAACTTTTGTGAAACATTCCTTTTACTACCCACTAGCATTTCTCCCAGCGACAGCAACATAAACTAATAAAGAGTCCTTGCTCTTTCCTACCCATTGTTGTTTTAGGCACTAAATCACTCTTTGTGACCCCCATGGACTATAACCCACCAGGCTCCTCTGTCCAAGGGATTGTCCAGGCAAGAATACCAGAGTGGTTTGCCATTTCCTTCTCCAGAAATCAAACCCAAGTCTCCTTCATTGGCAGGCAGACTCTTTACCACTGAGCCACTGGGAAAGCCCCTTCCTATCCACTGGCCATCCTTAAAATTTTCATTTTGGGACTTCCGTGGTGGCAAAGAAGGTAAGAATCAGCCTGCCGGTGCAAGAGACATGGGTTCAATCCCTGGTCCAGGAAGATCATACATGCTGTGAGGCAACTAAGCCCGTGCAACACAACTACTGAGTCCGTTCTCTAGAGCCCACGGCCACAACTAGTGAAGCCTGTGGGCCTAGCGCCCATGCACCGCCATGAAGGGAAGTCCCCACTCGCCACAGCTAGAGAAAGCCCGTGCGCAGCAACAAAGATCCAGTGCAATCAAAAACAATCAATAAATTTTTTTAAATGTTCATTTTATCCCTACTCTTGTTTATTACACTTTGTTTCGGAGCCCTTGAAAACACTTGTAGACAGACCATCTTCACTGCAAAAGGGCAGAAGAGAACGACTATTGATTCAGTGCTTGCCTTTCCTCTCCATTGTCAACAATAATTAATGTTTTCTATTAAAGTAATATGGATGGTTTTAATTCTGGTTTGGTTGCTAAGAGCTAAAGATAACACGCAAATCAATAGAACATTAAGGAACTATGATTCCCACAAACCATAATCTGAGATAAACGCCATATGACTCAGTAAATCTAAGGAAATGTCTCTTAAAATTCTAATGCCAACTTGCAGTGCCAAGCAAATACCAACAGTTTCAGATACATGAGCAGGGAAAAACTAGAAGTCTGTAAAACTCAGAAAATGTTTGTCTTTCAATAATTCAGAAAAGTTATTGTCTTATCAGCAAACTCTTTTAATTTACATTAAATTAAGAGCTGTATGAACTAAAACGTATGATCCTTCTTCCAAAAGGAAGGAGGCAACAACAGATGTTCATTTTTAGTCTTTGTAAAGCCAAAGTACAGAGGAAAAGTAACAATTTTCTCCAGGATGTTGAAGAAAGTATGTTAAAGTAAGCTACAGGAATTCTTTCTGAATGCCCCAGTGAAATAGCCTTTTCTATCCATTAAAATATTTGTCCCATCCTCTTACCCATAAAACTTGCTATTTGACCCAGTTCTAAATCACTTCTCTCTATAAATCATAAGTCGATTTCTTCCACTCCTACCTAAAATAACAGATAAGAAAGTACAGATAAAAAACAAAGATGCAGGGTCTATTTGCTGCTGACATCCAAAAAGACTGGTATTGGGAATGCTGTTGTTCGGTTGCTGAGTTGTGTCCAACTCTTTTTCGAACCCATGGACTGTAGCCTGCCAGGCTCCTCTGTCCATGGAATTTCCCAGGCAAGAATGCTGGAGTGGTTAGCCATTTCCTTCTCCAGAGATTCGTCCCCACCCAGGAATCAAACTCATGTCACCCACATTGGCAGGCAGATTCTTTACCACTGGGCCACGTGGGAAGCCCCGTATTGGGGATACCAATCTGGTAAAAGAAGGGTGGCCATGGTCATTTCTAGGCAGCCATCGTGTATCCGGTGTCATCATATTCCAAGACAACAGTCTATTTTGTATCAAGCCCCTAACAAGTGACTACGGTTACTTGGAATCTAGAGACTCCAAGAAGGACTCCGGAAAGAGTTAGAAAGTGAAAGTGAGGTCGCTCAGTCGTGTCCGACTCTTAACGACCCTGTGGACTATAGCCTACCAGGCTTCTCAGTCCATAGAATTTTCCAGGCAAGAGTACTATAGTGGGTTGCCATTTCCTTCTCCAGGGGATCTTCCCGACCCAGGGATCAAACCCAGGTCTCCTGCATTTCAGGCAGATACTTTACTGTCTGAGCCACCAGGGAAGCCCAATACAATCAATTTCTTTTTTTTTTTCTTTTCATTTTTCTAATTCTCTTGTCTGCACAGCACAACATATGGGATCTTGGTTCCCTGAATAGGGATCACATCTGTGCCCCTTGCTTTGGAAGCACAGAGTCATAAGCACTGGACTACCAGGGAGTCCCACTGTCAGCTTCCCAATTTAATGGGTTAGAGTCTGGAACAGGGCCTCTAACTAGTCATAAGGACTAGGAACACTAACAAGGAAATCAAAGCACAGTCAGATATACCAACTAAATCAACAAGAGAGTGAATGGGGCACTCATACTAGTCCACAATCCAGAGTGACTACACCAAGTACAAAGGGGCTACCTATGGACCATGCACGTGTGGCCCACATGGAAAGTGTGGGGCTCTTCTGTACTAGCAAGTATCAGCCCATAGATGCTAGGGGTCAGCAGAAACCAGGAGGAAAGATAGGGTCTAACCTTTTCATCTGCTAAGTAGATAGATTTGTATTTACCATACTTGGGTTCGTTATTAAAATGGGTCTTAGCCTTTTAGAAAGGCCCTTACTAAGACATTCACCCAACTTACTAAAATCAAATGAGGAAGAATGACATCACCACTGAGCTTTGGCCATACATCCATTAAAGAAATAATAAAATTATACTGAAAAGCAAAAAGGTAAACTGGTTTTGGGTTTGTTTTTTGTTTTTTTTTTTTTTTGCAATGCTGTGTTATTTCAAGAATAACATTTATGTAAGGAAAAGGATTATTCCAGAATCTTTTATAAAGAAAAAATTTGGCTATTCCAAAAGAGAATGGTTCTTAACAGATACTTGTGGGACACATATTAAAACAAACCCAGCAATGAAAACATACTTTTGAAAGATTTTTTTAAATATTATAACATGTAGGAACCCTAAGTATATTCCAGGGCAATCTATTCATTTTGCCTATAAGAAAACAAATTCAAAGATATTCTTTATGTTACTTTATTGGGCAAGTAAATATAATTATATCAGGATTATTAAATTTTTAGAAGACTGAAAATATTACATAAATTTTAAAGAACTATACAAATAAAACATATCATTCTTATTTATAATTAAAAATAAACCTATAAATAGCCTGAGAGTAGTCAAACTGACAAAGTCACATGAGAGAAATTTAAGCACAAGATAGAATAGCAGGGACCAGTTTATCCTCCCACCTGAAACAAACAGAAATGGAAAAATATGTGAGAAAACAGTTTTTTAGACTTGGCTATCAGGCAATGAGAGATGAGAAGTAAGAGACAGAGCTTACTGCCTTGAGAGATTGTTTTAGATCATGTCACGGTGAGTTGGATCATAGGCAGAGACCAGCTTCCTGAGTTGAGGACACAGAAATGAGAGTCTGAGAAGTGCAAAGTGGATAGTTCACACAGCAAAGTACAGGATGCAATTAACAGCAAACTGGATGCTGCAGATGCAGAAGGCAGTAAAGCTAAAGCCACACCGATAGAAACTATCAACATGAAACACAGAAAAAGGAATCTGACAAATATTTAAAGTGAACGAGTATCAGTGAGCTGAGGTAAAACTCCAAGCAGCCACATGCATATGAAATTGGAGACCCAGACGTAAAAGAGAGTGAGAGGAGAATAGAGAAAAACACTTAGAATAGTGACATATGTGGGGAAAAGATCTAAAAAGAGAAGACATCAAAAAAATTCTAAGCAAAGTGATTCAGTTCAGTTCAGTCACTCAGTCGTGTCTGAATCTTTGCAACCCCATGAACTGCAGCACGCCAGGCCTCCCCGTCCATCACCAACTCCTGGAGTCCACCCAAACCCATGTCCATTGAGTCGGTGATACCATCCAGCCATCTCATCCTCTGTCGTCCCCTTCTCCTCCTGCCCCAAATCTTTCCCAGCATCAGGGTCTTTTCAAATGAGTCAGCTCTTCGCATCAGGTGGCCGAAGTATTGGAGTTTCAGCTTCAACACCAGTCCCTCTAATGAACACTCAGGACTGATTTCCTGTAGAATGGACAGATTGGATCTCCTTGCAGTCCAAGGGACTCTCAAGAGTCTTCTCCAACACCAAAAGCATCAATTCTTCAGTGCTCAGCTTTCTTATAGTCCAACTCTTACATCCATACATATATTCTTTTTCATATTATTTCCCATTATGGTTTATCACATGATATTGATTATAATTCTCTGTGCAATACAGTAGAACCTTGTTGTTTATCCATTATCTATGTAATAGTTTGCATCCACCAATCCCAAACTCCCAACCCATCCCTCCACCATCTTCTTCCCCCTTGACAACCACAATTCTGCTCTTTGTCTGTGAATCTGTTTCTGTTTCATAGATAAGCTCATTTGTATCAGTTTTTAACTTTTCATTTTATATTGGAGTATAGTTGATTAACCATGTTGTGTTAACTTCAGGTGTACAGCAAAGTAATTCAGTTATACATGTATCTTATTGTTGTTCAGTCACTCAGTATTGTCCGACTCTTTGCGATCCCATGGACTGCAGCACGCGAGGCTTCCCTGTCCTTCACCACCTCCTGGAGCCTACTCAAACTCATGTCCATTGAGTCGGTGATGCTACCCAACCATCTTGTCCTCTATCATCCCCCTCGCCTCCTGCCTTCAATCTTTCCCAGCATCAGGATCTTTTCTAATGAGTCAGCTGTTCGAATCAGGTGGCCCAAGTATTGGAGCCTCATCATCAGTCCTTCTAATGGATATTCAGGATTGATTTCCTTTAAGATTGACTAGTTTGATCGCCTTACAGTCCAAGGGACTCTCAAGAGTCTTCTCCAACACCATGATTCAAAAGCATTAATTCTTTGGTGTTCAACCTTGTTTGTGGTCCAACTCCCACATCCATACATGACTACTGGAAAAGCCATAACTTTGACTAGTCAGAACTTTGTGGGCAATGTAACGTCTCTGATTTTTAATATGCTGTCTAGATTTGTCATAGCTTTTCTTCCAAGGAGCAAGTGTCCTTTAATTTCACAGCTGCAGTCACCATCTGCAGTGAATTTGCAGCCCAAGAAAATTAAGTCTGTCACTGTTTCCATTGTTTCCCCATCTATTTGCCATAAAGTGACAGGACTGGATGCCATGATCTAGTCTTTCGCAAATTCTTTTCCCATTTAGATTGTTGCATAACACTGAGCAGAATGCCCTTTTCTTGTTGGTTATCCACTTTAAGTGAGTACATGTCAATCCCATGGGAGTTTGGAACTGACATGTGTCATATTTTAGATTACACAAATAAGTGATATGGTGTTCATCTTTCTCTTTCTGACTTACTCCACTTAGTAGGATAATCTCTTGGGCCATCCATATTGCTGCATATGGTATTACTTCGTTCTTTTTTATGAGTAATATTCCATTGTATATATGTACCACATTTGCTTTATCCATTCATCTGTCAATGGGCATTTAGGTTTTTTCCATGTCTTGGCTAGAACAATCTTCTTGAAGACTTCTGCTTGCCGTTGACTTTTCAGAATCTTAAGAAGCATTTAGTACAATTCACTGTGGTACTTCAACGTTATGTGTAGTCACCACCATCACTATTCTGCTGAATGTGCATAATTCATAAAACACCAGAATGAAATAAATCCTAGAACATTAAATCAGCAGTGCCTGAACTTGCTTGTTTATAAGAATCACTTGTCCCCTCCCACAACAGACCAGTGGGTAGAAATTTCTGGAAAGAAGTCCTGGAATCTATATATTTAAGCACAACCTTCCCTCACCCCACCCCACACACATAATGAATGTAGATCAGACAAGTCTGGGAAACAGTGGTTTATCATGAGAAACCACAGAATTTGCCTGAGTCTCAGCAGATCACTTCTCAGAATATCTGATACATTTAGTGTGCTACTACTTGGATTATCCATTTCTCTCAAGTTTCACTTATTTGGAGAGGATGAGACAAGTGGTAAATTATAACCAGACAGCCAGATACTAGGGCCAAGGGTGAAATCACCGTGGTGTTGTATTGTTTTATAAATAAGTGTACCTGAGTCCATATTTATCAACTAATCACCTCCACATTGAGCAGATATTTCAACCTGGGCCATGACAATCAAAATCAATTGTGACCTTTCTCACTAAAAATGTCCAGAATATGAATGCTAAATGTTAGAGCTCTGCAGAGCAGCCATGAGAGTTAGCTGAAGGCTGGGTGACAGGCCCAGAAAACAGTTAATTTAAAACATGCTTAAAGACTTAAAGATAAGACTCAAATCTAATAGTGGTAGTTATGATCTCTAACTTAAGAAGCAGGCAATAATCTCATTTTTTCAGTCCTTCTGTCATTTGAAGGCTGTTTATCTTTCCATAAATCAATTACCTACCAATATCCAAGTTTCCTCTGGATTCTGGAAGCATATTAGTGGGCAGATAAGCCAAATGAGGGAAGTCAAAAGAGAAACTTAGTCCACTAGTCTTGTAAGGCTCCATATAGCTTGCATGCATGCATGCTAAGTCACTTCAGTTGTGTCCAACTGTTTGTAACCCTTTGGATTGTAGCCCACCAGGCTTCTCTGTCCATGGGATTCTCCAGGCAAGAATTCTGAAGTCGATTGCCATGTCCTCCATCAGGGAATCTTCCTGACCCAAAGATCAAACCCATATCTCCTGCTGCTCCTGAATTGCAGGCAGATTCTTTGCCACTGAGCCACCGGGAAAGCCCCAATATAGCTTAGTCTCCCCCAAAATCACCTGTAATCAGTTTCCTCTGTCGGTTTAGCAGTGAATAACAACACAGGAAGTCACTAGAAAGTACTGAGTCCCTCTCAGAGAAATATATAAGCCAAAGAAAAGAAAATATGTGAGCCGCTCTGAGCAATGTCACATGGGGTCAGAGTGCAGAAGGAGATTTAAATTCTCCAAAACTGACATAGGACAAATTTGACCACAGTTCAAACTCCCCCTCTTCCTGGTTTACAAATGGACTGTTTCAGAGGGCCAGCTGGTCCAGTCCCAGGAAAACTTCAAAGACATCACACCAGGCAATGTAGACAACACTCAAAATACTATCTGTGGGATCAGCTGAGGCTTTTGTTGTTATAAAAGTTCTGGAAATTCTTTAGTCAATATGTCAGTGACATTTTTAAAATATCTTCAACCTGTTGAATTTTTCCTACTTCTGTGATTGTTGGTTCTTCAGTCAGAGTTCTCTAATTCAATAATTCCCAAGCCTAACTGATTGCCAGATCTTTTTAAAAATACATATTCCAAACCTCACCCTCCTTCAGTTGTCTGGGATGAGTTCCAGAAATAAGTGTAATAAAAGTCTTGTTACCTGACAAAATTATAACTGGCATTCAGTTTATTCAACACAAAATTTGCAGAAATCAAAGAATCAGAAAAGTATGACATGTGGACAGCTTTAAGGTACAACAGTTTATAATAAAACTAAAATAAATAAGCACATCAATTTGCTACACTTGGGAAGTAAAAACTTTTTTCTCATATAGGTCTCCTGATTGAGGAGTAAAATCATCTTTCTTGCCCATTTCACACCACAAGACAGAGTGTACAATTTCTGGTTTTACTTTCTTTGAAATAGAATAAGGGCTTAAAGACATTTGGAACGAAGTCTGAACGTAAGCCCTTATATTGTTACAATTTTTTGGATCAAATTTCCTTGTATACTTATGCAACAATAATCATCATCACCCTCCTCAGTTGCATTTTCTCAGTCTATATTATTCACACCGTGTCATGAGTAGGATTAGGAACTTATAGAACAGGCTCTGGTAAGCATGTACATCAAACGACAGCTGCAGAAAAACTCTCGAATGTTCTAAAATGGGCTACAACCTGAGAGCAGTCAGCTTTCTGTGTTCACCAGTCAGGATGTCCTACTGAAGTAAAAGGGGAAGTTTTTGAGGCCAAAGAATGAGGTGAATTAAAACTTGATAACAGAATCACTATAGTATTTAACAGGGAAGCCCTGATGGCTCAATGAGTAAAGAATCTGCGTGCAATTCAGGAGCTGCAAGTTACACAGGTTCGATCCCTGGACTGGGAAGATCCCCTGGAGGAGGGCATGGCAATCCACTCCAGTACTCTTGCCTGGAGGATCCCAGGGATAGAGGAGCCTGGCAGGCTACAGTCCTTAAGGTCACAAAGAGTCAGACACGCCTGAGTGACCACACATGCACACACAATATTTAAAAGCTCTACACACAGGTTATTAGGACAATTATCTAAGATTAGGAAATTTCACCCTAAACCAGGGCTTCTCAGACTTGAAGGTGCATCCAAACCCCCTGAGAGTCTCGCTAAAATGCAGATTCTGGTTCTGTATTTCTGAACTGGAGTCCAAGAATGTGAATTTCTAACAGGCTCCCAGTTTGTTAGCAATCTGAGGAGAGAGGCTCTAAATGAAATTTTTATTATGTCACATGAAGCTCTTGATGAATAGCAAAAAGACAGAGATTCAGTGTGGCAGCAAAATTATAGTTGAAAGTGGATATTCTTACACTCTAATTTTTTAAATCTTGTTTAGAATATTAAATAGCTTCTTTTAAATAGACGAGCTTAGGAACCAATCATTCTCAGTAACATTGTAAAAGCTTCTGGTTTTTTTTCCCCGACTATTGTGGGGACTAAAGTTCTGTTTAGTGGAAAGACATTTTAGGGAGCAGCAGCAAAAGCATTTTCATTTTCTGTTGATGTCCACATTAGCAATTCTCTTTTTCTGTCCCCTCTCCCGCCCCTGGAAAATAGAAATTGAACTCTTTGTTCTTGTAAGTTTTGGCTTAACAGAGAAGGAAATTCTATTTATATAAAATTTCATCAGGATACCTTCATCTAACTCTTCCAATGCTGCACAGTTTAGTTTAGCCAGTGACGGTAGCTAACACAAAGCCAAAATCGGTGAGTTCTTGGCAGTCAGTGTCTCCTTGATGAATCACCGTAGGAAAGAGAGCAGTGAAGTTTAACAGTGGGATGAGGAAAACTGGTAGAAGCAGGTCTGCTCTTACTGCAGGTGGTTTATTTCAATTGTCAATGCCTCATAAAAGAAAATTTCAGTCAGAATCCCATTTACTCCCTTTGCATGGCTACTGCCACAGTTGACGCTTGATTGGATATATTATTTGGCAGTCCCCTGCATGACTCCAACGTCAGCATCATCAGCAAATTCTAATCGTGATATGCTCACACCTTGGGCCTGGAGTCGGAAATGGCAACTGCACCCCAGTATTCTTGCCTGGAAAATCCCATGGACAGAGGAGCCTGGTGGGCTTCAGCCATGGGGTCTCAAAGAGTCAGACAGGACTCAGAGACTGAGCACGCGTGCAGGTACACTTGGGCAGGATAATGAGAACTGGTGTCCATAAGGAAGGAGCATTTGGTCCATGTGGCCTGAATGGATGCAAGCCTGAACCCGCACACAGGGAGGGAGAGGCTGGTCCCTGTAGGTTAGGAATGCAGCTCTTCACTATCTGTAAACCTTTTGGCAGCCCCTGTATGTAACCTCGGAGAAGGCAATGACACCCCACTCCAGTACTCTTGCCTGGAAAATCCCATGGGCAGAGAAGCCTGGCAGGCTGTAGTCCATGGGGTCACTAAGAGTCGAACATGACTGAGCGACTTCATTTTCATGCATTGGATAAGGAAATGGCAACCCACTCCAGTGTTCTTCTTGCCTGGAGAATCCCAGGGACGGGGGAGCCTAGTGGGCTGCCATCTATGGGGTCTCACAGAGTTGGACATGACTGAAGCTGCTTAGCAGCAGCAGTATGTAACCTTGCAGACCAGGTAACCATACTTGGGCTCTCATTGTGAGCCAGGATGCTCAATGCCTCACCTTTAAAGGACATCATTTACTGTTGACTAGGAAATGGCAACGCACTGCAGTATTCTTGCCTGGAGAATCTCATGGACCGAGGAGCCTGGCAGACTGCAGTCCATGGGGTCACAAAGAGTTGGACACAACTTCACACAGCACATTTACTGTTGAAAATCCTCATCCGAGACTTGAAACTCCTACTTAGATGGAAAGTGCTACTCTAAAAGTAAAGAGAAATTTTCTTTAAAACACTGGCAAGCTTTTTAGGAAATAGAAGACATGGAATTGGAGAAGGAAATGGGAACCCACTGCAGTATTCTTGCCTCGGAAAAGTCCATCGGGTTGCAAAGAGTCAGTCACAACTGAGCAACAAACAGCAAAGTAATAGGATAGGAAGGCTACATGCACTGTTATTGGCTAAATGCAGCGTGGCAATCATGCCCACATTCTCGTAGGTTTTAAAAATATCCCTACTCGAGAACTTTGAGGATTTTTTATATTGAGAGATGAAGATGCTGCTTACTTTCAGGGGATTCTACTATTAATACTTCATCAGCAGTCCAGCTTTAAAATTGTACTTAACTATAGTTGGTACTAAAGGTTTCTTTGTGACTTCTCAACTGTGTAATTATCAGAACGTGGTCCTAATAATCTTTCAGAGGTCAGCCACCCTCTTGAGACTGTGGTGACATCTGTGGGCCATTCTCCAAGGACCCAAAAATAACCTTCTGCATACAACTTCCATGAGTTCATAAGAGGCCCTCAAGATTTTTTTCCTCTAGGTGGCTATTGAGTTAATAACTCCCATCTTGACATAATATGCATATTCTCTGAGCCTTTCCAAAGAAAGTGATGCATATACTAAGCACTGTAAGCTCTGTAAGAAGTCCAGCAACTTCTATCTATTCAAAAGAAAAAAAATTTAAATGGTCAGCTGTCAGCCCCCCCCACTCCAGGAAAACGGTGGGGAGGTGACAGGAACCACCTACTGTGAAGTTCTGATAGCCACTGGCTTCCTGTGCTGGGGCCAGTGGGCCTGGCTTCAGTTATCTGAGACAGGTTATCTGGTGCCAGCGACAGTACCATTTAATTGTTCAGCGTTTCCACGTTCGGGAACTCCTCCTCAATCACTGCCTGTGGCGTCACTGCCTTTCTGAATCATGCAAATGAGGATGTCACATCCTCTGACTCAGAAGCCTTCGTTTCATTGAAAATTATTTTAAGAATTGCAAGCAGAGAATTGGTCTTTGCTTAGGTCTGATTTCCAAAAGACACCGCTTTGCCTTTTATCACAAGATATGACGGAGAGAGACTGAGAAGGGATTGAGACCTGTGGTTTGGAGCTTGGAACCTCGAGCCTTTGCCAGCAGCAGGGCACACCTCTGCTGGGAGACTGTGATCCGCCATCCTTGCCAAATTTGGTGTAGCAGCTAATAGTACATTTCCATGTATGTACTTTTCTCCCTATTTTCCCCAAGGAAAGGGCGAGTCAGGATATGCACGCATAGCACGCACAACTGAAATAGCCTTGTTTAAAGTAGTTTGCAATTATTCAGTGAAGTTACTGGACTTTGGCCGTTTCCAGGCCCAAAATCTATTCTGCACTGGTCAGGCAGTATCCCCCTAAGCCAACAATCTTTGCGTTCTTGGACTATGTACTGAAACCCTAGGCAGTTAGCAAAGTGATTATGAATAAAGACACTAAAAATAAGAACTGAGTCCCAATAGGCTAGTTGTGTGACTAGCTAGCTGCGTGAACTTAGGAAATATACTGAAACTTTCTGAGTCTCAATTTGCCCAGTGACAAAATGAGGTAATAACTTATCACAAAATTATTGTGAGGAATAAATGAATTAATATAGTACAAATAAAGTTCCTAGATCAGTGTGCCACTATATTAAGTATTATGTGATGCTTACCTGTTATTATTACAAAAGTTATCCCTGAAGATTTTCTTTAATTCAGATGTAAGCCAGAAGAATGGAGAAGGCAATGGCACCCCACTCCAGTACTCTTGCCTGGAAAATCCCATGGACGGCGGAGCCTGGTGGGCTGCAGTCCATGGGGTCGTGAAGAGTCTGACATGACTGAGCGACTTCCCTTTCACTTTTCAGTTTCATGCATTGGAGAAGGAAATGGCAACCCACTCCGGTGTTCTTGCCTGGAGAATCCCAGGGACGGGGGAGCCTGGTGGGCTGCCACCTATAGAGTCACACAGAGTTGGACACGACAGAAGTGACTTAGCAGCAGCAGCAAGCCAAAAGAAACATGTGTTGGTTTTAATTTACAGAAGAAAAGACAATAAAGCATAGACATTGGAGTCCAGTAACTCATCATACTGGAAATTCCATAGCAGTTATAAGTCAGCCAAGTAAAAATCATGTCTGAATTGAGTGACTTCAAGCTCAGGGTCCTCAACTATTAAGTAATAGTAACAAATTCTTCCTGCTAGGATGTTGAAGTGAAGTGAAAATCCCTCCGTTGTGTCTACTTTTCGCAACCCATGGACTGCACCCCGCCAGGCTCCTCTGTCCATGGGATTCTCCAGGCAAGAACACTGGAGTGGCTTGCCATTCTCTTCTCCAGGGGATCTTCCTAACCTAGGGATCAAGCCCAGGTCTCCCACACTGCACTCAGATTCTTTACCATCTGAGCCACCAGGGCAGCCCAACATCACCACAAATGTATAGAAACTATAGAATATAGGCACTAGGCAGTAGACACACATTCATTTTTAAAGAAATGAATTGATATTACACTTACTCTGTACCCGGTATGGTTTTTCACACTATATTTTAAAAGAACTCACTTATCCAGTCTTCCTAACAACTCCAGGAGGCAAGTACTATTCCTTTACCCTGTTTGAAGAATCAGGAAACATGCCATTACAAAGTTGCAGACTGAAATCCAACCCCAGGCTCTCGTGACAGTGCTTTTCCAGAGTTGGCCAACAGAACTTTCTACAACAGTGGAACTGGTCTTTCTAAGCTGTCTGAGCCTGGTCCCACCAAACCCATGCGGCAGTGGAGGCCTTGATGTGGTGAATGTGCCTGAGGAAGATAATTTTTATTTCATGCAATGTAAATTAATTTAAATTAATATTAAGTAGCCACCTGTGACTTGTGGTTACCATATTGCATGGCAGAGCCCAGACCACTTGTTGCATCACTTTGCTAAAGGGTTAGTTCCTCTAAAGAAGTTAGTAGAGACCCCTATCCACTGTCTGTTCTACACTTGTCTACAGTGGTTGCAGTTCCTTCAGTCAGAAGTTTTATTACATGTTTTCTCTTAAAGAAATAGACTTTTCTGATACATTCATTATCCTCAGTGAATGGAGACACTGCCTCCAAAACACCCAGTGATAATGGCTCATTGTTTAACTTTTACCACTTATGTTGAGAAAGGCTTTGTATTGTGCTTGCTCAATGCCAGATATAAATCCTCAGCTGTTGTGAGGGCAGTTTTCTGCACATTCCCATCCCCTGTTTCTCTAAATAGGGCAGGACTTCTATCTGTCTCTCTTTTGCAGAACTAGCAACTTCCTGATTAGTGTCTGAACTGAAAATGGAGCACAGATGAACAGAAACAGACATCAAGACTTTGTAACATTAGAAAATGTGACTTTAATTCTCCAAATCCTGCTCTTGCTTCTGCTTCTATTTCATAAAATTAGCTCCCCAGAGCATGCCTGTCTGATGGCAAATGATCAGTTCTCACCTTCTCGACCTGTACCTCCTCCTCACTGCTGTCATTTAGCAAGTGTGACCTGTCCTACTTCAAAGAGACTCAGAAAAAAAAAAAAAAATCTAAAGAAGGAATACATTTTTCTCCTGAATTAAAACTCTATTGCAATGGAGAAGACAGTTTCATATGAATGATAATCTATGCATCTTGTTGCCAGTCTTACTTTGCCTTCATTGTTTTATTCAATTATCTGTGCTCTATCCAAACAAGCACTGTCCCACTTATAAGTAGGACTCTGTTGTGCATGTGTGCTAAGTCGCTTCAGTTGTGTCTGACTCTTTGCAGCCCTATGGACCATAGCCCACCAGGATCCTCTGTCCACAGGATTTTGCAGGAAAGAATAATGGAGTGGGTTGCCCATGCCTGTCTTTTATCCAAATCCTTTTCATAACATCACTCGTAATTAGCATTTTCAAAACTGCATTTCCAAAATCACTACTGGGATTGCACATGACAGAACCCCCACAAACTTGAAATCCTAAACTAACTTTTGAAATGTGACATAAAGTTATCCAGTGATTTCTCAAACGGAAGTCCATGGCTTCTCCAGGTAGTTCAGCCTGCATCGCTGGGCTCAGAGTCTGCAGAGAAACTCGTGAGCAAAACTCCTGCTAAGTCATTTCCTCTCTTTGTTTTCAGATCAGATTTCCAAGCAGAATATTTATATCTTGTTCTGTATACACACTGACTCAGCTTTGCCACAGTTCTGTGGGCAAAGTGGGTATGGGCTGTGGGTTTATCTTGCACATTTTTTTAATGATATTAGGGTGATGATTTTGAGAGCTTTTGATTTCTCTTGTTTTCTCTGGCTTGACTCTTCTCTCCCACCTTCATTCCTGTGTATGTGTTCATAGGTTATCACTTGCGTGATTTTTGAGACACAATGAATCAAAGGGATTAACAGATCATTTTGATAAATAGTTTTTCATTGATACAGTAGAGGCCTCTTGTGCTAGCATTTACCAGAAAGAAAAATAAAATTAAAGTTTATCTATTTTTAAAAAGTTAACACATGAATATGCTTAGGAACACAGCGTATTTTTTTTGGGCGATATTTTAAAGCTGAACAGTCATATTTTTTTTTGACCAGGCCATACAGCATGTAATATCTGTACATTTGTTCACCAACCAGGAACTGAACCCACGTCCTCGGAAGGCAGATTCTTAACCACTGGACTGCCAGTTCAGTTCAGTTCAATTGCTCAGTCGTGTCCGACTCTTTGCGACCCCATGAATCACAGCACGCCAGGCCTCCCTGTCCATCACCAACTCCCAGAGTTCACTCAGATTCACGTCCATTGAGTCAGTGATGCCATCCAGCCATCTCATCCTCTGTTGTCCCCTTCTCCTCCTGCCCTCAATCCCTCCCAGCATCAGAGTCTTTTCCAATGAGTCAACTCTTCGCATGAGGCAGACAAAGTACTGGAGTTTCAGCTTTAGCATCATTCCCTCCAAAGAAATCCCAGGGCTGATCTCCTTCCGAATGGACTGGTTGGATATGCTTGCAGTCCAAGGGACTCTCAAGAGTCTTCTCCAACACCACAGTTCAAAAACATCAATTCTTCGGCGCTCAGCCTTTTTCACAGTCCAACTCTCACATCCATACATGACCACTGGAAAAACCATAGCCTTGACTAGACGGACCTTTGTTGGCAAAATAATGTCTCTGCTTTCGAATATGCTATCTAGGTTGGTCATAACTTTTCTTCCAAGGAGTAAGCGTCTGTTAATTTCATGGCTGCAGTCACCATCTGCAGTGATTTTGGAGCCCCCAAAAAATAAAGTCTGACACTGTTTCCACTGTTTCCCCATCTATTTCCCATGAAGTGATGGGACCAGATGCCAGGGATGTCACAAATAAAATTTTTAAAAACCAAAAAAATGAAGCTCGTGTGGTGCTCACAAGAGATCTGAGAAACCCATCATAGGGGAGTTCTTGTCATCTGACTGCCCCAAGCTCCTCTCACAACACGAAGGACTTGCTTCGATCCTCTGCCTGAGGTTAGCAAAGACTTTCAGTGGAAACTTGCATTTGCAGCTCATAAACTTTGAAAGCTGATAAGCCTTCCTGCTGTGTGGGTTTATATGGATGGGCAGGTGTGAATTTTAAAACATTGCAGAATTTATCTGAGAAGCTAAACTAGATTAACTCATGAAATATGAGTTCAAAATTAATTTAAAAAATACCAATTTTACCCTCAAGTCTTTTAGTATGCAGCACTTTAATGTTAGAATTATTATCATTACTGTCATTAGGGGAAAAAAATCCTCTGTACTCTTGATGTAATTTGGTATATATTAATACCAGCAGTTTCCATTAAAAAGCAGCTCCTTGGGTAGGAGAAAAATAGAATTCAAAGACAGAAATAAACTGATTAAAAGCCATGGATTTTGTTTAAAGTCCATGTTAAAAATTAACCACAATCTTTGAGTAATATTTTCCCATGTTTTATTTATTTATTCATTTATTTTTGTGATTTTTTATCATTTATTGAACATTTACTTTATACAGGTACAGTTCAAGATTTTATTCATGCATTAACTAGTTAATCTGTAAAACAAACCCAGATGACCGAACAGATGTAGTCTTGTCCTAAAAGAGAGCACCATCAGTTGTTAAGAAAGAAAAGGTAGATGTATCATCAGATGCTTTTTCCTGCCATGTAAGTACCAGGACAGAACTAAAATCACAATTTGGGAATTCACAGGGAAGATATAAGTAATCTAGTTTGTGTAGAGATAGGGAAAGTTTTCTGAATTAGCTATTCCTGAATGTAATCTTGAAGGCAAAATCTGTCAGCCTCCCTAGGATAAACAATGTAATAATATCACATAACACAAAAAATCTTATGTCCTGTTTTATCTGTTTTGACATTTCTGAAACATAGAACATGTGTTCATTCAACAGGCAGGCCACCTGCTAGGTAGTGGGAATATAAGAAAAATAAGATACAAACTTTGCCCTCAAGGAGCTCACAGTCTACTTGTGGGGTGTGGACATAAATTTTTTTTAAGTCTTAAGTGCAATGTAGGGATATGAATCAGAGAGCACAGGAAAATATCTAACCCATCAGGCTTCCTGGAGGAGGAGGAATCCGATCTATGATTGAAAGACTACATAGAAGGTAACAATGCGGACAGGAGGTGGAGGGAAGGCAAAGGGACATGAGGGAGGAGCACGATAACCAAGGAGAATTAAAGCATTGCACATTGCTGGAGAGACAGCTATCAGTTCAGTTCAGTTCAGTTCAGTCGCTCAGTTGTGTTCGACTCTTTGCGACCCTATGAATCGCAGCTCGCCAGGCTTCCCTGTCCATCACCAACTCCCAGAGTTCACTCAAACTCACGTCTGTCGAGTCGGTGATGCCATCCAGCCACCTCTTCCTCTGTCATCCCCTTCTCATCCTGCCCCAAATCCCTCCCAGCATCAGAGTCTTTTCCAATGAGTCATCTCTTCACATGAGGTGGCCAAAGTACTGGAGTTCCAACTTTAGCATCATTCCTTTCAAAGAACACCCAGGACTGATCTGCTTTAGAATGGACTGGTTGGATCTCCCTGCAGTCCAAGGGACTCTCAGGAGTCTTCTCCAACACCACACTTCAAAAGCATCAATTCTTCGGCACTCAGCTTTCTTCACAGTCCAACTCTCACATCCATGCATGACCATTGGAAAAACCATATCCTTGACTAGACAGACATTTGTTGGCAAAATAATATCTCTGCTTTTCAATATACTGTCTAGGTTGGTCATAACTTTCCTTCCAAGGAGTAAGTGTCTTTCAATTTCATGGCTGCAATCACCATCTGCAGTGACTTTTGAGCCCATAAAAATAAAGTCTGACACTGTTTGCACTGTTTCCCCATCTATTTCCCATGAAGTGATGGGACCAGATGCCATGATCTTAGTTTTCTGAATGTTGAGCTTTAGGCCAAATTTTTCACTCTCCTCTTTCACTTTCATCAAGAGGCTCTTTAGTTCCTCTTCACTTTCTGCCATAAGGGTGGTGTCATCTGCATATCTGAGGTTATTGATATTTCTCCCAGCAATCTTGATTCCAGCTTGTGCTTCTTCCAGCCCAGCGTTTCTCATGATGTTCTCTGCATATAAGTTAAATAAGCAGGGTGACAATATACAGCCTTGACGTACTCCTTTTCCTATTTGGAACCAGTCTGTTGTTGCATGTCCAGTTCTAACTGTTGCTTCCTGACCTGCATCAGTCTTCTTTAAATATTTGGTAGAATTTACCAGTGAGATCATCCAGGCCTGAGCTTTTCTTTGTTGGGAGGTGTTTGATTACTGATTTAACCTCCTAACTAGTTTTAGATCTGTACAGAGTTTCTATTTCTTTATGATGGGCTTCCCTGGTGGCTCAGATGGTAAAGCATCAGCCTGCAATGCAGGAGACCCGGTTTCTATCCCTAGGTTGGGAAGATCCCCTGGAGATAGAATGGCAACCCACTCCAGTATTCTTGCCTGGAAAATCCCATGGACAGAGGACCCTGGTAGGTTCAGTCCGTGGGGTCGCAAAGAGTCAGACATGACTGAGAGACTTCACTTTCACTTTCACTTAATAGTGTATCAGTTAGTTTGTGATACACAACAAACCACCCCAAACCTAGAGGTTTAAGAGAATGACTGTTTGATTCATGATCCTGAGGGCAGCTTTTCTGGCCAAGCCAGCTCATCTCATTTTATGAGATTCTCCCAAGTCTCTGGGTCAGCTGGCATCTTGGCTGGCAGCTGGATGGTCTAGAATGGCCTCATTCACATGATGGTTGGAGGCTGCTGTAGAATTCCTTGGTTTTCCACCATATGGATTCACATCCACCAGCAGGCTAGTTTGGGCCCACTCACAAACTGGTCTCAGGGTTCCCAGGACACCAAGAGCAAAAGCTGCCAGGCCATTTGAGTCTGAAGTTCACAGTGTGGAAAATGATATGACTATTTCTAAGTTTTTCAGGTATCCAGAAAGGGAACGCTTTATGAAATGATTCATGGGCTTGAGAAAGAGTTGAATCAACATGTAGACCCTGGAGGGCTTCCCAGGTGGTGCTAGTGGTAAAGAACCCACCTGCCAATACAAGAGACAAAGAGATGCAGGTTGGATTCCTGGGTGGAGAAGATCCCCTGGAAGAGAGCATGTCAACCCCCTCCAGCATTCTTGCCTAGAAAATCCCATTGACAGAGGAGCCTGATGAGCTACAGTCCATAGGGTCACAAAGAGTTGGACACAGCTGAAGCAACTTAGCACACAGGCACACACATAGACCCTGGAAACCATTGGAATGGAGCTAAAGTGGAATCAAGGGCTGTCACCATCCAATGGAAACATTTTCACTCTAAATTCGTGTTATCACATAATTCATGATTCTGCAGAAATCTAGCTACCTAGAATGTCTTCTCCCAACACCATCACTACCTAGCACTCTTAGGAGTCCCTAGAAGGTGCCCCACGTGATCAAAAATAAAACCAGTCAGCTAGGGCTCACATGGCATTCATCAAATATTTCTTTCTCAACTACACCAGCTGCCTCTGTTTTAAGTAACATGCTATTTTCTAACATTTCTGCTTTTTGTTCTGGGCATCTCCATTTCTGATTAGCATTTCAGCTTCTGCTGGAAACACCCCATCATCTCTGCTTAAGAATGTAGCTACTATCAGGGACACACTGCCAAATATATTCTGACACAGAGTTGGGGAGAATCTATCTCCATTTATTTGATATGCTCAGGTGGGTACTAAAGGATTTATACCCTACTTACAAGTATTACACATTTCAGTAAAATATTTGTAACAGAATGTTCTCTTAAGAAAAATTTGACTTGCTTGTACTAGTTTTTATTGTTTTATTTGTTTCCTGTTTGTTCTTGCTCTTAGCATTCTTGTGTCTTTTGTTTGTACAGATGTAGACTTACAAATGACTAAAACCTTCCCTACCTTCACCCCAGGAAGAAGATACCAGTGTTTATGTTTCTAAAAGTATAACCTTCCCTTTTCCCACAATCTGGGGGACAATACACAGCTTATATATTTCAGATCCACAAAGGCAAGTCAGGAAGAGGGACATAAGGTGATGTTTTGAACTAAAGAGAAGGAGTTACCCAATCTCTAGTGGCTTCCCTGAATTAAAAGGAAGTCAGTGATGACTTTTCTCAAAGAATGGAATTGTGCCCCACCCCTTCCACCCATACTCAAGGGAAGCAGAGCCTCTGGGAAAGGGCCGGATAAAGACTTGTTCAGTTCAGTTCAGTCGCTCGGTCAAGTCTGAATCCTTGCAACCCCATGAATCGCAGCACCAGACCTCCCTGTTCATCACCAACTCCTGGACCCAAACCCATGTCCATTGAGTCAGTGATGCCATCAAACCATCTCATCCTCTGTCATCCCCTTCTCCTCCTGCCCTCAATCTTTCCCAACATCAGGGTCTTTTCCAATGAGTCAGCTCTTTGCATCAGTTGGCCAAAGGACTGGAGTTTCAGCTTCAACACCAGTCCTTCCAAAGAACACCCAGGACTGATCTCCTTTAGGATGGACTGGTTGGATCTCCTTGCAGTTCAAGGGACTCTCCAACACCACAGTTCAAAAGCATCAATTCTTTGGTGCTTAGCTTTCTTTATAGTCCAACTCTCACATCCATACATAACTACTGGAAAAACTATAGCTTTGACTAGACAGACCTTTGTTGGTACAGTAATGTCTCTGCTTTTGAATATGCTGTCTAGGTTGGTCATAACTTTCCTTCCAAGGAGCAAGCATCTTTTAATTTCATGGCTTCAATCACCATCTGAAGTGACGGAGCCCAAAAAAATAAAGTCAGCCACTGTTTCTACTGTTTCCCCATCTATTTGCCATGAAGTGATGGGACCAGATGCCATGATCTTAGTTTTCTGAATGCTTTAAGCCAACTTTTTCACTCTCCTCTTTCACTTTCATCAAGAGTCTCTTTAGTTCTTCTTCACTTTCTGCCATAAGGGTGGTGTCATCTGCATATCTGAGGTTATTGATATTTCTCCCAGCAATCTTGATTCCAGCTTGTGCTTCTTCCAGCCCAGCGTTTCTCATGATGTATCTGCATAGAAGTTATATAAGCAGGGTGACAGAGAACTGGTCATTTAGAAGTCTTCCTAACTAGAGCACAGAGCCATCCACTTTTTTAACATGAGCGTCTCAGAAAAGACAATGAAGGACTGAAGGATTTTCACCCTAATCTTCTAAGTTGGGAATGCCTCTTGGTTAGGGTTAGGGTTGCTGGTGGAAAATCCTCAAAACATAACCAAGTTTGAAAATCCTACAAACTCATATGGTTAAAAACTGAGACTGAATTATTTAACTTAGCAAAATAAATGCAGTGGATTCCACACATAAGTGAAAAAAAAAACACAAATTACACAACTTCTTCAGTTTTTATTATCAAACCTCTCTTTCTCTCCCTAAGATCCAGGTAGCTGGCACTGGACCAGGGATGAATTCAAAACCAAGCAGTAAGCCATATTCAGAGGAACCACTTCCCCCAACACAACCACTGCTTTGTTATCATTCCAAGCTTATCTTCCTGGATCTATGTCCCCAAGGATAAATTCTCTCCCTGAACATTCAACAGTGTCTCCTGAAAATGGACCTCTAATGCATCTGCCACATTTTAGCCAAATGTGTTCAGGGAGTTTCAAATTCCAGAGGTAAGGACTCATGGGACTCAAGCTCTTCTGCTGGTGCTCAAAGGAAATATGAAGTTGAAAAATATTAGTGAATAGGTCATATTAGCAAATGGATCATCTTTATGAGCTGTACTAGAATTTGCCAGATGCTAAAACAAGCCCAAAATCAGAGTGGATAAACACATTAAGAGGTTATTACTTGCTCACATCACCATCAAATGGAGTCAGCAGGAGTTTCTTCTCCATGTAGTCGTTCAAGGATGCCCTCCTCTGATGTCTTGTGGTAGCACCATCCTCCCAGACTTCTTTCTTCTCTGCATTAAGCCAGTGATAGGGTGAAAGCCCATGACGTGATGAGAGCTTGTGTGAATATTCTATGGGCCAAACCTTGCAGCTGTAGCACCTACCTTCAAATTCCACCACTACACATTCAGAGTCATGGCTGTCACATTCTTTGTGCTCACTGCAAAGAAAGTTGAGAAATGCATGCCTAGGGATCAGTGGAAATTAATTCAGTAAACATCTAGCCAGTCTCAAGTCTAAGCCACAGAAATCATAGCTCTATTTCCCTGCTTATGTTGTTACTCCCTTTCCCTGAGTTGGAGAAGCTAATGACTGAAGAGATCACAGAAGAAAGTGTTAAATTGTGACTACTTTCCAATGGCCTCATCAGTTTATAAAAATCTTAATTTTTTGCAAAGAAGTTAAATTCTAAAAATATTTAAGTGGCTCAATTCCTTATTTTAATAAGTATTTCATAGTGAATCCCTGATTTATTCTGGTAGAAATGATGAACATGCAATGTGAAATACAGGAAATCTAATATTTAGTTCCTCAGAAAGGTACAGACCTTGCCTTGTTCCATAATTTTACTAATGTGTTGAGAGATTGGCACTTGCACTCAAAAGCCTCTCCAGGTTGAGGTCACTGCTATGGCCCTGGAGACGGCTTCAGGAAGCCAAACCACAGATCTGAAAGCTCCTTGGTGAGTTATGGGAATGGAATTGATGGTACATAGCCTTGGGGTGGGAGTGTCCTCAGCAAGGATGCTAGTGTGTCCCATTCTTCTGTGGGAGCCTGAGAAGTAAGTCTGAGAGGCCACACAGGTAATCTGCTTGTTCTCCCCTTGGGAGTGCTGGAGACAGGACACACTCTCCTGCCACATTCCCTGTCCAATATGCCACGCTCCTCTGCCCATGACTATGTTCACCTGCAGGGCTACACTGGGAAATTAGTGCAGGGAGGTCTCCCATAAAACTTCTCCTTTTTAATATTTTATGATTTCAGTCTCTCTTCACTCAGCCTCCAACTTCTAATGAATTCCTTCTTCTCTAAATGTATTTCAATTCTTTCCATTGATCTCACAGTAGATTCTTGTCCAAGATCCTCATTCAGTTAGAGGTTGCCTTATATGAACCTCAGAAAAATTAAAATTAAAAAGTTAATTAAAATTTAAAATTTAAAAAATTAAATTTAATTTAAAAATTAAAATCTCAGAGACATTTTTTAAAGTTTAAGGATTCATAAAAATTGACACAAATTTAAAAGGAGAAAGAATCAAAAAGGGTTGCATGATGTGGTCCCCTAAATGTCTACATAAAATCACCTCAGCTACCTTTTTTACAATGCAGATCCCTGGGCCCCACTATAGACCTTCAAATTCAGACATTCCAAGGGATAGAGCCAGGATTCAGAATTTTTAAACTGATCTCCAAGGTGTTTCTAATTCACATTAAAGCTGAGATCTAATAAACTAAAAGATAATTGGGTCTCGATAAAATACATTTTTTGCTATCTGTCTATACTATTAAAATATGGAAAATGGGCCAAAGAACTAAATAGACATTTCTCCAAAGAAGACCTACAGATGGCTAACAAACACATGAAAAGATGCTCAACATCACTCATTATCAGAGAAATGCAAATCAAAACCACAATGAGGTACCATTTCACACCAGTCAGAATGACTGCGATCCAAAAGTCTACAAGCCAATAAATGCTGGAGAGGGTGTGGAGAAAAGGGAACCCTCTTACACTGTTGGTGGGAATGCAAACTAGTACAGCCACTATGGAGAACAGTGTGGAGAGTCCTTAAAAAAAGAACTGCCTTATGACCCAGCAATCCCACTGCTGGGCATACACACCGAGGAAACCAGAATTGAAAGAGACACGTGTACCTCAATGTTCATCGCAGCACTGTTTATAATAGCCAGGACATGGAAACAACCTAGATGTCCATCGGCGGATGAATGGATAAGAAAGCTGTGGTACATATACACAATGGAGTATTACTTAGCCATTAAAAAGAATACATTTGAATCAGTTCTAATGAGGTGGATCAAACTGGAGCCAATTATACACAGTGAAGTAAGCCAGAAAGAAAAACACCAATACAGTATACTAACACATATATATGGAATTTAGAAAGATATATATAACCCTGTATGCAAGACAGCAAAAGAGACACAGATGTTTAGAACGGACTTTTGGACTCTGAGGGAGAGGGAGAGGGTGGGATGATTTTGGAGAATGGCATTGAAACATGTATACTATCATGTAAGAAACGAATCGCCAGTCTATGTTCAATACAGGATATAGGATGCTTGGGGCTGGTGCACGGGGATGATTCAGAGAGATGATATGGGGTGGGAGGTGGGAGGAGGGTTCAGAATTGGGAACTCATGTACACCCGTGGCAGATTCATGTCAATGTATGGCAAAACCAATACAGTATTATAAAGTAAAATAAAGTAAAAATAAAAATTAAAAAAAAAAGAAAACAAAATATGGATAGCAAAAGGATGCCTGTGTAGAAAAATAAGGGTTCCCCACCTAACACCAATGAGTTGGCTCTTCACACCAGGTGGCCAAAGTATTGGAACTTCAGCTTCAGCATCAGTCTTTCCAATAAATATTCAGAGTTGATTTCCTTTAGGATTGACTAGTTTGATCTCCTTGCTGTCCAAGGGACTCTCAAGAGTCTTATCCAGCACCACAGTTCAAAAGCATCAATTCTTCAGTGCTCAGCCTTCTTTATGGTCCAACTCTCACATCAATACATGATGACTGGAAAATCCATACCTTTGACTACATGGACTTTGTCAGTAAAATGATGCTGGGAAAGACTGAGGGCAAGAGGAGAAGAGAGTGACAGAGGATCAGATGGTTGGATGGCATCATTGAGTCAATGGACATGAATAGGAGCAAACTTCTGGAGGTAACAAAGGACAAGGAAGCCTAGCATGCTGCAGTCCATGGGTTCACAGAGTCAGACACGACTCAGCAGCTGAACAACAAACCCATATCTAACCCTCAGCTGAGAAAAAGCCTGATATCCCGATAGATACCCCATAATCAGTGAGCTGAGTGATTTATTCAAGCATATCCTGGAGGACACCATGACCTCTCCACCCCACTTTCTTCATAGAAGACTAGAGGGAGAGGAAGATAAGAGGAAGCTATTGCCTCTTTCTTAATCCCTCTGGATTGTGGGGGTTGAGGAGGAAAGGGAACCTTGGATTTGTCCTTCCTCCTCCAAAGGCTTGACCCAATAGACTTTCTCATAAGGTTTAATGTGCTTCAGTTATCTATGACTACATAACAAATTAGCCCAAAATTTAGTGGCTTAACAATATGTTTCTCTGTGGTTCTATCTGCAGAATAGGTTCGGATGGAGAGTTTTGCTTTGCATTTCTCATGCAGGATCTGTCAGGAAGCAACTGGATCTGGAGATTTCTGAAGGTTCACAGGTCAGGTGTGCAAAATTACTCACTCACATAGATAGGATTGATGTTGAGTGTCAGCTTGAGTCTCAATGAGGCCATCAACTAGAGCACCTGCATGAAGCCTCTCCCTGTGAATTAGGCTTCTTATAGCACTGGGAAGGTTTGGGGGACCTGGGAAGGACTGATCATCCCAGAGCAAGCATTCCAGGCAAAAGCTGTAAGACTTCTATGAACTAGCCTCAGAAGTCCCAGAACATCCCTTCTAATTTATTCTATTGTTCGATCAAGTCACTTAGGCCAGCCTGGATCCAAAAAAAAGGGAAATAGTCTCCTTTTCATGATGGGGTGGGGTGGGTGAGGGATGATGATGTGATGATGCGTGTGCTCAGTCATGTCTGACTCTTTGCAATTCTACGGACTGTAGCCAACCAGGCTCCTCTGTCCATGGGTTATTCCAGGCAAGAATACTGGAGCAGGTTGCCATTTCCTCCTCCATGGGGTCTTTCTCATTCAGGGATCAAACTTGCATCTCCTGTGTCTCCTTATCACCAGGAAATTCTTTACATGCTGAGCAATTGGGGTAACATTAAAGAAGAATATGAGGAGTGAGAGATACTTTAGCAGCCATCTTTGGGAAAATGCAGTTTTCCATAGAAGGTGGCTGCAAAATATGGTACAGAGCTTGCTTCTATTTTCCGAACAAGGGAATGAAGAAGGTACCTAAGATTATGAGGATGGGATAAGACAGGATCAGAAGGTAGTACAGAAAGTTGAGTTCAGTTCAGTCGCTCAGTCGTGTCCAACTCTTTGCGACCCCATGAATCACAGCACGCCAGGCCTCCCTGTCCATCACCAACTTCCAGAGTTCACTCACATTCACGTCCATCGAGTCAGTGATGCCATCCAAAATCTCTCCTCTGTCGTTCCCTTCTTCTCCTGCCCCCAATCCCTCCCAGCATCAGAGTCTTTTCCAATGAGTCAACTCTTCACATGAGATGGCAAAAGTACTGGAGTTTCAGCTTTAGCATCATTCCCTCCAAAGAAATCCCAGGGTTGATCTCCTTCAGAATGAACTGGTTGGATCTCCTTGCAGTCCAAGGGACTCTCAAGAGTCTTCTCCAACACCACAGTTCAAAAGCATCAATTCTTCAGCACTCAGCTTTCTTCACAATCCAACTCTCACATCCATACATGACCACTGGAAAAATCATAGCCTTGACTAGACAGACCTTTGTTGGCAAAGTAATGTCTCTGCTTTTCAGCATGCTATCTAGGTTGGTCAAAACTTTTCTTCCAAGGAGTAAGTGTCTTTTAATTTCATGGCTGCAGTCACCATCAGCAATGATTTTGGAGCCCAAAAAAATAAAGTCTGACACTGTTTCCACTCTTTCCCCATCTATTTCCCATGAAGTGATGAGACCAGATGCTATGATCTTCGTTTTCTGAATGTTGAACTTTAAGCCAACGTTTTCACTCTCCACTTTCACTTTCATCAAGAGGCTTTTTAGTTCCTCTTCACTTTCTGCCATAAAGGTGGTGCCATCTGCATATCTGAGGTTATTGATATTTCTCCCAGCAATCTTGATTCCAGCTTGTGCTTCTTCCAGTATTGGGTAAATTCTAAAAGGCCGGCCAGCCCCAACTTCTTGTGGTTCACTGTGCCTTGGCATTACACAAGAGGGGATAAAGGAGAGGAGTACTCATTACCTAAAAAAATAGCCCCAGGGTGAGGATTAGGGGTGCAGAAGCCCACACTGCACAGATCCCACATGGAGTGAATAGACACCACAGCTATGTGCACACACACCCCATGCTGATGGCAAACCCCCACAAAAATGCTCTCAGTCAATCTTTTCCCCTCAGGCATGGGATGTAGAGGCGGTATTCAGAATACACTCAGGCAGGCCAGGCAAGAATAAAAGGGAATAGTTGAAAATGGTGGTCTTTCCTTCTTCTCTACTAAGCTCTTTGAAGCTGGGCAGACAAAGTTACTGAAGACAATGATTCTTGAATATGAATGACTATGCGCTTCCATGAGACTGAGAGTTTAGCAACTAGATTAGAATACAAATCACTGTTCAAGGCTGAATTTATCAGCATGGACATCATAATGATGTTTTCTGCTTTCTTTTCTTCTCTGTACCCCCTCCCCCACCTACCCCCTAACAGCAGGGGTAAGGAGTTATGAGCTTGAAAAAATGACAATCACAGCTTTATAAATCCATTCCATGTTTGAGAGCTAGAAAAATGTGCTCAAGCAAATTTTCTATATGTAAATACTTCTTTGAGATAAAAATCCAACTCACTCTTCAATAAGAAGATTCTGAAAGTTAGACCTTTCAGTGTCAGAGGATATTATATAGCCAAAAGAATGTGAAATGATTTCCCAGCCAAGTACATGTCCTTCTCCACACTGTGGTGAGCCAGGCAAACTGGGTACTAATCAGATGGGTTCAATCTGCCTGTGTCTCCAAGCTAACAACAATACTTCCTTACATTCCCCCTCTCACTTCAAAGTCATATAGTTTAATTAAAAGAAAAAGTTCATAAGTACAACATAATTTCCACAAACCCTGAACCCATCCAGAAGGAAAGAATAAGGGCAGGAAGGGGCTCCTGTCTGTCATTAGTAGTACGTACATGATATAGTCAAAGCTGTGGTTTTTCCAGTAGTCATGTGAATGTGAGAGTTGGACCATAACGAAGACTGAATGTGGAATAACTGATGCTTTTGGATTGAGGTGCTGGAGAAGTCTCTTGAGAGTCCCTTGGATGACAAGATCAAACCAGTCAATCCTAAAGGAAATCAACCTTGAATATTCAATGGGAGGACTGTTGCTAAAGCTGAAGTTCCAAATACTTTGGCCACCTGATATGAAGAACTGACTTATTTGAAAAGACCCTGTTGCTGGGAAAGATTGAAGGCAGGAGGAGAAGGGGATGACAGAGAATGAAATGGTTGGATGACCTCACAGACTCATTGGATATGACATTGAGTAAACTCTGGGAAACAGTGAAGGACAGAGGAGCCTGGAATGCTGCAGCCCATGGAACCACAAAGATTTGGACATGACTTAGGAACTAAACAACAACAACATGTATATCAAAGAAACAAATCATATCACCTCACTGAAAAAAATCTAAATTCATTTATTCATTCAGCAGTATTTATTGAGCATCTACTATGGGAAAGGCTCTTTTAGGCACTGAGGAGCAGCAGCAAATAAGATAAAGGCCTTTCTTGAAGTATAATACCCTCTAGCTGGGGAGGAAGAAATAAATATGCAACCAGGAGAATTTCTGAGAGTTATGAGCAATCTGAAGTGTAGAAACCCAATGCTGGGTTATGGGAGAACTGCTGAGTGAGAGTGTCCTTTGGAGTGGATGGCCGGGGATGACCTACGATGAGGTGACATTTCATCTGGGACCTAAACCACAAGAAGGAGCTTGACATGCTAAGTACTGAAGAAATATTGTTTCAGGCCAAAGGAAGACCAAATGCAAAGATGTAGAGGCAGTATGACTTTGAAAAAAGTAAAGAGGGAAATGGAGGCAGAGGAAAGAGTTTGAGGAAAACAATACAATAATAATAATGATAATTTTAATATGAGAAAAAAACATGACATGTTTAGAAACAAGTAATTTTGATGTGGTTGAAATAGGATACAGTTGGAAATGAGACTGAGAACAAGGCTGAGATGAAATGAAGGGCATTTGAGAGTCTAGACTTTATTCTTCAGATGATGACAAATAAAGGGATGTGTTGAAATGGATGAAAGCAGAGACTAGATGGAAGCATAAAGGGATTACATTCAAAAAGTCCAAAATAAAGATCTTGATTGTTGTGGTCCAGTTAATATTGGGAGGAAGAAGTAGCAGAGTGGTGCTTGTCTTGGAAAGAGGGAGAAAGAATTCAGGGACATTCCAGGGATGGAACTGTAATATGTATTGATCCCTTAGATATAAGGGTTGAGAGATGAGAGGTGTCATAAAATGTTATGGTTTCCAAAGTGGGAAATGGCAGAGAGGGAACCAGTTGCTATCATTCCTACGTATGTTAATTCTGTAAGACGAGTTAAATCTGGAGGGTGAAACATTAGTAGAAGAGCCAAGGAGAGCTGCCTGGCCAGCTGTGGAGAGATAAGGTCTTGTTTTAAGAAAGAAGGGGTAAAGATGAAGATATGAAAGCTGTAGGCATATAAATGAGAACTGAATCCATGAGAATGGATGAGGTTACTCAGAAGAGGAAGGGGGTTGAAGAAATGGAAGGTTGAGGATAAGAGGGCAGGGAAGATGAGTAGAAGAGAACCTTAGGAAATCATTTCATTAAGATCAAAAAGAGCCAGTGAAGTGTACTGGTGTAGAGGGATGGGAGAGAAATCAGAAGAGAGTAATATGTCAGAAGTGATTGGATGCGAAAAGAAGAAGGGACTCAAGAACGCTAAACACACCATCAAGAAGACAGTTGTATAATCACTATTTCTGCAGATCGATCAAATTCTATTCCGAAGGATAGTTAGAGATACACTGCCACTCTGAAAATAAATTGTGGCAAGTGCATAGTTTTCTGCTCCAGTGAAAACTTTGCCCACTGTCAAATATGAGCACTTTTACATTTAAATAAGGACCAAATTCACAGTTAGAGGTATTCTTTTTCCCCTCCCTTTCCCCAATTTCATAAAAAGGATGAATAAATAACACAGCAATTTAATAAGCCACCGTACTTCTGAACTTTGCTATAATAGGAATCCACTAGAAGAATGGTTTAAAAGAAACACTATAAAAATATTCTGCTTATGTTGTCAAATTAAGGCTTTTAGGAAGATAAATAAAAGAGGAGTTTACTAAAAATAGGGTACTTTGAAGAAAATAGAAAGTGGCATGCATGTCTTATGTATACAATTGATACAAAATAGTGTTATTTAGCTTCTAACCATTGTCACTTGAATGGATGGTGATGATCTATGAATTTTTAATTGCAAGTTGCAATCTGAGCTCAATGAAAATTACTACCTATCAAAACAATAGATTTCATTTTTGTCTGTATGGTATAATTACTAAATTGATGCCATATCTTACATGGAGCATTATCATGAAGGTCAGACCATGGTCTTTCAAATGCATCATTTTTCTTAGATTCTACCTTAATGTCAATCGCCTCAGAGGACCTCTGCTAATGCCATTACAGAGAAATAGAAAATGAGGGCTGCCACGTTACTAATGTACCATTATTTTTCAAAAGAAAAAAATTGAAAAAGAATTTAAAGAAAAGGGGTAGATGGGAAAGGGAAGAAAAACATATCAAACTGTGAAAATCAAGTAAGACAACTTGTTCAGATTCCAACAGTCCACAACACAGCACATTATACCTGTCTCATAAATTTTCCTTTAGCTTGGGATAGAAAATTAAGTTACCACATTTCTGTGATTTAAGATCTTTGAAATTGATTTGAATAACTGTTTCTGAGGTTACTTCATGACATACTTCACTACATCTTTTGCTAGTAATTTTTATTATTTCAAGAATTATTCACAGCATATTTTGGATTCTCTGAGATCTTAAAATGTAAATAATGTTTATTGATTTTTATTAAGGCATTAAACTGAATTCTAGATAACTGTCATAGATACTGTTGATTACATACCCAACAACTCTTCTTTCTTATCAGAACCATGATTTTATTCAAGCATTCACATTCTCCCCCTCCCTGGAAAAGTCCTAATTAGCTGAGGCTGTATGTGTGTGTGTGTGTGTGTGTTTCCCCAGTCATGTCCTACTCTTTTTCAACCCCATGGACAGCAGCCCACCATGGTATTTCCCAGGAAGAATACTGGAGTGTCTTGCCATTTCCTTCTCCAGGGGATATCCTTGACCCAGGGATCGAACCCACGTCTTCTGCTTGGTAGGTGGATTCTTTACCACTAAGCTACCAGGGAGACCCGATTTTGGTTCCAGGATGAGCCTCTGACCTAAGCTGGCCCAATCAAACTGCAGAAAAAGGCTAATACTCTCCATCTTTCTCTTGATAGACACCAGCAAGGAACATAAAGTCCAGTGGTCACAGAGAGCCATGCTGGTCCCCTAAGAACCATTCTTAGGATCAAGAATGGCAGAATCAAGTTACAGGGAATAAAAACCCTGAATTTTCAAAGACTCCATTGAACTGCTATTGATCATACCTGCTTTCCCCATGGATTACCTAAAATAGAAGAAAATAAATGTCCTTTTTGTTTAAGTGCATTTGAATTGAGATTTTCTGTTATATGGCAAAAAGCATCTCAAGTAATTTCATAGTTTATCTAAACTCTTGAAACAGCACAGTATATTCATCTTATTCTTCCCTCACAACCGTAAGTGGCATATTTCTAATGTATTTGAGGACATAGAGGCATGCTAAGGCCAAATTACATACCAAATACAATCTAACCAAGGTATGAATAGAAGTTTCAGGGTCTAACATGCCAATAACCCATACTCCCTTAAGATATGCCATTTCTTTATGGCACTTGCTACATACTTTCAGTCTCACAATCAATGGATTTAATGTTCACAAGCATCCCAAATTCCTCTATTTTGCAACATTCCTCTAGAATCATCTTAATCCAAGTCACCATGGTTATCCTTCACCTGAATCCATATAATTATTTCCTAGCTGCTTTTACTGTTGCTGTCTCTAAAACTGATACTTCCCACAGCATCCAGAGTGACCTACATAAAACATAAATGAGATCATTTCACTTATTCAACATCTTCCAATGTCTTCCACCACACTCAGAGTAAAATCCAGTCCCCTTACCCTGGTTTATAAAGCATTAGATGGTTGCATCCATGAAATTAAAAGACACTTACTCCTTGGAAGGAAAGTTATGACCAACCTAGATAGCATATGCAAAAGCAGAGATATTACTTTGCCAATAAAGGTCCGTCTAGTCAAGGCTATGGTTTTTCTAGTAGTCATGTATGGATGTGAGAGTTGGACTGTGAAGAAAGCTGAGCACTGAAGAATTGATGCTTTTGAACTGTGGTGTTGGAGAAGACTCTTGAGAGTCCCTTGGACTGCAAGGAGATCCAACCAGTCCATCCTAAAGGAGATCAGTCCTGGGTGTTCATTGGAAGGACTGATGCTGAAGCTGAAACTCCAGTACTTTGGCCACCTCATGCAAAGAGTTGACTCATTGGAAAAGACCCTGATGCTGGGAGGGATTGGGAGCAGGAGGAGAAGGGGACAACAGAGGATGAGATGGCAGGATGGCATCACTGACTCGATGGACATGAGTCTGAGTGAACTCAGGGAGTTGGTGATGAACAGGGAGGCCTGGCGTGCTGTGATTCATGGGGTATCAAAGAGTCAGACATGACTGAGCAACTGAACTGAACTGAACTGAAGCGATCTTTGCCCTAAATATTCATCACTCCTGGGAAGTTCAACACCTAATTTTTTCATGATTAATGTCTTCTTTGGGGGGCTTCCCTCGTGGCTCAGGTGGTAAAGAATCTGCCTGCAATGTGGGAGACATAGGTTTGATCCCTGAGTTGGCAAGATCCCCTGGAGAAGGGAACAGCTACCCACTCCAGTATTCTGTCTTATATAATCCCATGGACAGAGGAGCCTGGCAGGCTACAGTCCATGGGGTCACAAAGAGTCAGACAGGACTAAACAACTTTCACTTTCAATGTCTTTTTTTAATTCTGATCTTTTTGTTTGTTTGTTTTGTTTTTAATGGAACATCCTCACAGGAATTTTCCTCAATCACCCAAGCTACAATGGTCAGTTGTCTGTCATTTCTGCATAAACTTTCTTACCATTTGACAATGTTATTGTTTGTCTATTGTTTCATTTGACCAAATGAATGAATAAATGAAAACATCCCTGATTCAGTAGATGTCTCAGACCCTTGATAAATGTACTTATTTGTGTTTAGTGCAGGCTTATGATGACTTTTGAAATTCCTAATGTCATTGAATTCAGTCTGATGCATGTACTAACAATAAAAGATCATTAGAATTTTTGGTTCCATGATTAACAAAAAAAAAAGTCCAAACTAGCTTGTCCTTTGGAGTCAATAGCTTCTACTCAGAAAGACCAATGAGACTGGACATGTCCAGACATTGACCTACTTTGAAGCTGTGTTCATCAACTGGAGTTGTTGTTGATCAATAAATGGCATTTGAAAGCCATTAACAAACATGATGTCATAATTATGGAATGAGCAGAAAGTACAACATAAACAGGAAGATCAAATGAAACTCTGTGAAAACATGTGAGTTTAAGTCACAGAAGATTGCAGTGGTCTCACTGTCATACTTTAAGGCAATCAGAACAAGTTCTTATGATGAAAGAGGGCTGAGTTAGTTATCTATCATGATCATTCATCTTTATAAGTCATCAGTTTAGAGATTTTAAAAAGAGCCAAACATTTTGTGCAAGTAGGAATCATCTCTGCCTGTACACACTCTGAAAATTATTTGTTCAGTTGCTTAAGTAGTGTGTAACTCTTCACGACCCCATAGACTGCAGCACACCAGGATTCCCTGTTCTTCACCAGCCCTCGGAATTTGCTCAAACTTGTGCCTATTGAGTTGGCAATGCCATCCAACCATCTCATCCTCTGTCACCCTCTTCTCCTCCTGCCCTCAACCTTTCCCAGTATCAGGGTCTTTTCCAATGAGTCACCTCTTTTCATCAGGTGGTCAAAGTATTGAAGCTTCAGCTTCAGCATCAGTCCTTCCAATGAATATTCAGGATTGATTTCCTTTAAGATTGACTGGGTGGATCTCCTTGCTCTCAAGGGACCCTCAAGAGTCTTCTCCAGCACAATACAAGAGATCTGGGTTTATTCTTTGGGTCAGGAAGATCCTCTGGAGATGGAAATGGCAACCCACTCCAATATTCTTGCCTGGAGAATTCCACAGAGAATGGAACCTGATGGGCTCCAGTTGATGGGGTCACAAAAAGACACAACTGAAAAGGAGATATGTCCACTAACTGGTTCCATAGTTATCTCCAATAATTTCTTTCTCTGTTTAGTTACTTGCTTTGGAAGAGAAGGAGATTGAATGTTCATTTCAGCTCAGTTCAGTTCAGTTCAGTTCAGTCACTCAGTCGTGTCCAACTCTTTGTGACCCCATGAATCGCAGCACACCAGGCCTCCCTGTTCATCACCAACTCCCTGAGTTCACTCAGACTCACGTCCATCGAGTCGGTGATGCTATCCAGCCACCTCATCCTCTGTTGTCCCCTTCTCCTCCTGCCCCCAATCCCTCCCAGCATCAAAGTCTTTTCCAATGAGTCAACTCTTCACATGAGGTGGCCAAAGTACTGGAGTTTCAACTTCAGCATCATTCCCTCCAAAGAAATCCCAGGGCGGATCTCCTTCAGAATGGACTGGTTGGATCTCCTTGCAGTCCAAGGGACTCTCAAGAGTCTTCTCCAACACCACAGTTCAAAAGCATCAATTCTTCAGTGCTCAGCTTTCTTCACAGTCCAACTCTCACATCTATACATGACCACTGGAAAAGCCATAGCCTTGACTAGACGGACCTTTGTTGGCAAAGTAATGTTAGCCACAGACAAATGAGTATGTTTTTAACAGTGGAATATGCACAAAAGTTAGAGATCCTTGAAACTACTCTTTTCATCCTCAAGTCAAGGAAAATTGTTCCTGAACAGATGTTCTCTCAGGTAGAACTTGTCAGGATCACCTTCCATCTATTTAGAAGGAATATAATATACACCTTTTAACATACCTCTCTTAACTCTCCTTAGAAATCTTCTTAGAAACCCTAGGGTACCCAAACCAAAATCTTGCTACAGGTTCAGACTTATTGAAACAACTAAATAAAATTTGCTTGCAGTTTGTAGTTTTTAAGTGCCTAATTTTAGAAAAGTAGTTCTGCAGAATAGGCTAACATGTTAAGTTACATGTTCTTTGCAACAGAATTTTGTAGGTTTCTGAAAACACAAGTTTGCCAGCCTGGAATTCCTTATGCCAAAGATATGAAATACTGTTTCCATCCCTGTTAGCTTAGCTGGTAAAAAATATGAAATGTTGCTTACCTCATAGCTCAGCTGGTAGAGAATCTGCCTGCAATGCAGGAGACCTTGGTTCAGTTCTTGGGTAGGGAAGATCCCCTGGAAAAGGGATAGGCTACCCACTCCAGTATTGTGGCCTGGAGAATCCCCATGGGCAGAGGAGACTGGTGGGCTGCAGCCCATGGGATCCCAAAGCACTGGACACAACTGAGTGACTAAGCACAGCACAGCACAGAATTTACTAAACTCACCTGGAAGCTAATTCACTTTTAACGCAAACATTTGCCAAAGACTTCCAATCAGTAGACAGATTCTACAGAAAAATTACAAGTGCTCCTAAGGCACATTTCAGACCCAAGAAACCTCAGAATATCTTTTTTTCTATTGAAATATTGAGTGAAAATGTTCTACATTAGGAAATACTCAGGCTCCTTGCCTTCCTACATTTTTCTCCTCTATTTTTCACCAATTTCAGTGAGTACAAAAAGTTCTCCACTTGGAATTTGCTTTTGACAAGCCAGCACAAGGAGGAAAATGAATAAATAAAAACTGTATGTATGTGTGTGCATGTTAAATCACTTCAGTCACGTCCAGTTCTTTGTGACCCCATGGACTGTAGCCTACCAGGCTCTTCTGTCCATGGGATTCTCCAGGCAAGAATACTGGAGTGGGTTGCTGTGTCCTCCTCCAGAGGATCCTCCTAACCCAGGGACTGAACCCATGTCTCTTAGGTCTCCTGCACTGGCAGGTGGTTCTTTGCCACTAGCACCACCTGGGAAGCCCAAAACAATATACATCTAGGTGCAATTATTTTGAATCATGATAGGACCTAAATGCATAAAAATTCTCTGTAAATAAGAAAAGAAAATGAATCTGACCCTAGTAAGTTTTGGGGTTTTTTCGGTTTATTTTACTTTTGGATGCACTGGGTCTTTGACATGGTGCTCACGCTCTTCATTGCTGCTTGCAGTCTTTCTCTAGTTGTGGGACACGAGCTTCTCATTGCAGAGCATGGGCTCAGTAGCTGTGGCCCGTGGGCTTAGTTGCCCCTCCACGTGTGATATCTTAGTCCCCCACCAGAGATTGAGTCTGTGTCCCCTCATTGGCAGGCAGATTCTTAACCACTGGACCACCAGAGAAGTTCCCCTAAGTTGTTTTTAAAATAATCCATTTGAATTCATCAGGGAGGGTAGGGAATATGTTTTCTTTTCCAAGTCTATCTCAAGTGAATTCTTGGGGGACAGCAAGCATCTCAGACTAGCAGTGGAGATTTGAAAACAAATAGATCAAAATAGTAGTCCAGGTATTTAAACTACCTTGTATCCTCTGCCAAGTTACTTATTCTCTCTGGGACTGAAGTTCTCATCTGTATGATCCGGATAAATATTATCTAGTTGATGAAGTTGTGGTGTGAACTGAAAATCTAAGCATCTGATGCCTGGTAAATTCTCAAGAAGTGTTTCATCTCTGTGGATTTCCCAGCATACCCAACTTAAGGTTTTACATAGTGGATACTCAATGGGTGTTTTCTGAACAAAATAAAATTGAAAACTCTATCCGTATTATGAAACATGCACTATTACATAAGGAATCGTTACCATTAGTAGGATTTTTTCAGCTTTAGCATCTTCTAAACTTTAGATCCCTTCCAATTTCTCCTTTGTACTTATCCTATCTTCCTTCTCACTCCTAAATCAAGATGGAAAATTACTGCATCATTACAATCTATTTAAATGTAGAAAAAATCACATTTGATCTACCAATTTGGATTTATTTTGGAAAAAGTCAACATTACGGTGAAATAGATTAATATAGAAATTAAAGCTACACAAATATTAGAGGGTGCAGCATTGAAGGTTTTAGAATAGAGTGGAAAAAGCATCCATCCCTAGGAAGTTTGAGAAGTGGCCACAGCTATGAAGAGGGACCTTGTAAAGAGGTCTGGAAACCACTTATTACCTAGGGAAATCACAGTCTGGGCAAGTCCAAAAGTGTGCCAGAACCATTAAGTGAAAGCTCTAGACACCAGCTGCATCTAACCATCAGGACCTTCCCAGGATAAAAGTTTTAGTTCACTTCCACCTTCTGAATCTCACTTAAGTTCCTCTTACTGGCAAATTCTAACCAAGCACCACACAAGAAGGGAGTTCAGGGAAATGTGTTCCACTGCCTTGGAAGGGGCTGCTGGTGATGGTGCCAAGTTCAGACAAGCAATCCAACACAGTCCACACTATATCTTGTTAACTCATTAACTCATCATCTGTCCTCTTCCTAAAACCATCATAAACTTCCAAATGAAGACAATGACATTATGCTTCCCCCTACACGAAAGCAACTATCCTTCATACAACCAATGACGTTCTAATCAGTCAGTGGAAGAGGAGACAGACAAAAGATCCACACCACTGTCAATTCTTTAAAATACAAAGCTGAGGCAATGCAAAACAAGCACTTCAATGTCAGAAAACCTTAGGTTCAAATCCTGGCTCTCCCCAACTTCCCTGGTGGTACAGTGGATGAGAATCCACCTGCCGATACAGGGGACATAGTTTAGATGCCTAATCTGAGAAAATTCCACATGCCGCAGGGCAACTAAGCCCTCAGCTACTGAACCTGAGCTCTAGAGCCCTGTGCTTCAAAACAAGGGAGGCCACCACAATAAGTTCGTGCACCACAACAAACAGTAGCCCCCACTTGGCATAACTAGAGAAAGCCTGTGTGCAGCAAGAAAGACCCAGCACAGTCAAAAGTTTAAAAAAAAAAAAAATCTGGCTCTCTTACTTGACCACTGTGTGGCCTCCGATAAATTTTGTACCTCTCAAAACTTGGAAAATTTAGAAAGCTTATCTTCTAAGACTGCGGTATTAACAACATGAAATTCCTAGCTCATAGTAAGTACTCAGCAACATTAGCTTTGAGCCATATTTAAGTGACATGGATAGGTAAGCATTTCTTTCTGATGCCCTTACCAGATGTTCAACAGTATATTACATTGTTTTCATACTCAAATATGTATATAGTGGCATATTGGATAAACATTCTAAAAAAAGCAGTTGATGAAATTTCCCAAATTAAATGATCAATTTCTTGTTCCTGCTTGTGTGCTGTGCTAAGTTGCTTTAGTCGTGTTGAACTCTTTGCAACCCCATGGACTGTAGCTGGCCAGCCTCCTCTATCCATGGGATTCTCCAAGCAAGAACACTGGAGTGAGTTGCCATGCAGTCCTCCAGGGGATCTTCTTGACCCAGGGATCGAACCCACGTCTCTGATGTCTCCTGCATTGTCAGATGAGATTTTTACCACTAGTACCACCTAAAAGATATAGAAGAATATGATGAAAGTTGAGAATTGGTAGCAAAATCTAAGAAAAGACAAGACTAAAGACTTGAATCAAACTACCACACAATTCACTCATCTCACACGCTAGTAAAGTAATGCTCAAAATTCTGCAAGTCAGGGTGGCAGACTTTATTTTGGGGGGCTCCAAAATCACTGCAGATGGTGATTGCAGCCATGAAATTAAAAGACACTTACTCCTTGGAAGGAAAGTTATGACCAACCTAGATAGCATGCTCAAAAGCAGAGACATTACTTTGCCAACAAAGGTCTGTCTAGTCAAGGTTATGGTTTTTCCAGTGGTCATATATGGATGTGAGAGTTGGACTGTGAAGAAAGCTGAGTGCCAAAGAATTGATTCTTTTGAACTGTGGTGTTGGAGAAGACTCTTGAGAGTCCCTTGGACTGCAAGGAGATCCAACCAGTCCATTCTAAAGGAGATCAGTCCTGGTGTTCTTTGGAAGGACTGATGCTAAACCTGAAACTCCAGTACTTTGGCCACCTCATGCGAAGAGTTGACTCATTAGAGAAGACTCTGATGCTGGGAGGGATTAGGTGCAGGAGGAGAAGGGGATGACGGAGGACGAGGTGGCTGGATGGCATCACCAACTCTATGGACATGAGTTTGGGTGAACTCCAGGAGTTGGTGATGGACAGGGAGACCTGGCGTGCTGCGGTTCATGGGGTTGCAAAGAGTCGGACACGACTGAGCGACTGAACTGAAAGACTTGAATAATATACAAATTACAAGATCAGCTCCTGAATAATAAGAGATTAGCTGTTTACTCAAGATAGCAGCAGTCCTGTTGTGCCTAAATTCTACCAGAGGTGACTTCAGGGAGGAATCAACTTTCTCTGCTACAAAGAAGTAACCCATAGGTTTTGTACCTTTAACGCTCTGACTTCATGTCAGAGGAGAAAAATGTCAACTCAATTATCCTACCAGAAAACACTCATTTGTTGACACTGGCAGGCTACAGCATTATGAAAAATTATAACTGGAGAAAAAGACCAAAAAAAAAAAACTGTGGAAGTCAGAATACTTAAGATGTATCTCTTCATAACTTGGATGGTTATTCTTTTATTTGGGCAAAGCATACTGAAGGTTTTTCAATGTTTGTACTGCAACTCATCCATACTTATGATATAATATCCAAAAAGCAGCCAGCAATCCCAACTTTGAAGGCTGCCAACCACGAAAAATTACTTAGCACAACAATGATCCTTCTTAACCATAAATGACATTATCTGAGGCCAGACTTCCTAGATAGACTTGGATAGAAGCAGTCTTTTACCCTAGGGCTATTGACTGTGTAACGGGCATACTGAGGGGCATGGAGAAAGTAAATACAAAATGTAAGTGGATTAAGTTAACTCTTCCAATACCTCAGATTGTGAATAAATGGGAATATCAACTTTTTTTTTAAACAACAGTTCTTTGAGTTAAACAAGCCATTTCTTGCTGTGTGTGCTGTGTTAAAAAAAAAAAAAAATCCTGGAAAGCGTAGGATGCTTAAAATTATGTTTTTGATTCCAAAAACTCAAGGTTCCAAAGATATAGGTTATATAGACATATCTCAACTAATCTCAGTATAGAATTTTACTCTAACTTTAAAATAACAAGAATTATGGGAAAAAATTTTAAAGTTATATTACTCAAAAACCAAACATTCTGAAAACTGTCTCTCCTATAGAAACCCTTTCACTTTTGGACATTTGAAATGGTTGAAAATTTTTTCATCCATAAAGAAGACATACATATCTTCCTCCCATTGTGTCTAACTTTTCCTTCTAGAAAACTGAAAAAGAATACTTTTCTATTTAATAAGAACTCCCAGAATGACACCATGCCTTCCTTCCTGTACTCTAAATGTATACAACTTTTCTTAATATTATTTAGGTCAAATCCCTTCTTTGTTCTGTGTGCTTTTCCTTGAGAAGCTTTTAGTTTATCAGTATCACCTTCCAAGTGTGGCACCCAAACGAAGCGTGACAAATGAGGTAAGATGTGGTTAGTGGACTATTATTAATCTGTCACCTCCTTGTCACTGTAATTATCTATGCAACCTAAGGTTGAATTAGATTTTAGGCAGGCCTATTATATTATCTATGTGTCATGAGTTTATGACTGACAAAAGACCTTCAGTCCTTTTCATAGAAATTAATGTTAATCTTGGCTACTCTGCATTTGCTCAGTTAATTCTGAAATCATTATAACATTTTTTTAATAATTTTATTTATTTACTATTTTTGGCTATGCTGGGTCTTCGCTGCTGTGAGGGCTTTCTCTAGTTGCAGAGAGCAGGGACCACTCTCTCGTGGAGCGAGGGCTTTTCATTGCAGCAGCTTCTCTTGTTGCAGAGCACAGACTCTAGGGAGGACAGACTTTAGTAGTTGCAGCATGTGGTCTCCACAGCTGTGGCTCCTGGGCTTTAGAGCACAGTCTAGTGTGGCACACAGTGTGTGGGATCCTCCCAGACATGGAATCGAACCTGTGTCTCCTGCATTTGCACACATTCTTCACCACTGAGCCACCAGAGAAGCCTCCATTGTAACATTTTACATTAATCCTACTAGATTTCATCTTGTTAAACTTGGTTTTCTATTTTAACTAGATTTGGGCTCTTGATTCTGTCATCCAAGAAATTAGTTAAACCTCCAAAGTCCACGTTAACTCCATATTTCCTAAGCCCATCCACAATAATGAGGAGGCAAAGTATCAAACACTTGCTGCACATAATCAGCGATTCACTGATGTTCAAAGATACTGATTGCAATCGGAGAATCTCTGTTTTTCGATCTTTCTTGACAAGAGCTAAATATCTTCCGCCTCATTTCCAGGTTCAAAGGAAGCACTCCTTTTCATGTCTCACCCCCCTTCTTTGACGATCCCTTCATTTCTCTAGCCCAGCACTGCCCCTGAGGATTTCCTGTGATGATAGAAATGTTCTATTATCTGCACCGTCCAGTACAGCAACCCGTAGCCTCATGTGGCTATTGAGCACTTGAAATGTGCTTAGTATAACTGGGAAGCTGAGTTTTTTATTTTAAAATAATTAAATTTGCATTTAAATAATTAAGGTGAATAATAGTTACCAAATTAGGTCGCACACCCCTAATAAACTTTTCCTGTTAGTCAGGATCCAGTCAGGAAGCAATTTTTTGTGTAAATAGTTAACTAAATTTAAATTTGTTGAGTATTTAAAAAGAGAACTCCAATGCATCACCCAAGTATCAACTCCAGCTTCCATTCCCTAGAACTGAGGAAATGACAACAAAAGACTTCAGGATATATGAACGTAGAAGTTTGGAGGCAAGGCACCCGTGAGCTGAGAACTTAGACCTCTGAAGAGGGAACGGGAATGGGCATAAGATTCTTTTCCAATTAGTTCCCTGTGCTATAAAATATATCCGTGTTGTTTATCTCTTTTATACATATAGTAGTGTGTATCTGTTAAGGTGGTTTGGCAAGCATGTAGAAAATGGCAAACCACCTTCCACTGCCATGTCACAAAGAAACTGCTACTGCCGGGGTGAAGAAGTGTTGCTTGGGGATGGGCGCAAGAAACAGGAAGCCGGTGGGAACCAAAAAGAAGCAAATCCCTTCAGCCTCCTCCAGCCTTGCGGTCCCTCTTGCATCCCTTCTTGGCCTCTCGGCTGGCAGAACCTGGCAGCACAAGCAAAAAGTGGCTAGCAGAGTCCAGGTCCCAGCATCACCAAGCGAACTAAGCTAAAACTGACACACATTCTTACCTGCTTCTCCCTTCTCCACTTTTCTCTTACTGTCCCCAGGCCCAATCTTATATGGCCCTAGGGAGAAAAAGCAAACCAGCAAATATGCCTCGGAGAACCTTTCAGACTAAAACCGATCAACAGTGAGAGATAGGGGATAGAAATAAGCCCTCAGTGGATGCACGAGAAAAGGAGAAAACAACCCACAAAAAACAACCGGAGTTAAAGACTGCCATATTTTTATATACTATCTGTGAAGATACCTGTAGAAAGAAACAGAGCATAGTAACTGGGGACTGACATCCTCAGCGTCGTGAAGCAGTAGGAATTGGTGAGGACCATGGCAAATACGTGCCCCTCGAAGGGGGGCAATAGCTGTCCAACCCGCCAGAGACTGCAATGTGGTAATACGAGTCCAGTTCCCAGATCTCCTAATTATCTGAGAGATGCCAGAAATCTGGATTTCTATGTGAAAGCTTCCAATTTCAAAATGTTGGCTCAAAAATGTTTTAAACAGTGTATAAGCCAAATGAAACACTGAGATGGGCCAAATCTAGCCTGTGGCCGTGGTTTGGGACTACTGCACTGCAGCACGCAGATGAAAGGGGATCTGGGGGGAATATAGGGACCTCAAGTATCATATCACATGGCCCATAGGAAGGAACAGCCTGGTTCAACGTTATGTGATAACCCAAATTTTAATGCGATGTTAGCTTCTTTGTTACGTTTTGTTCTCTTCTTCCTTTTGCCTTTCTTTCTTATTTTGGTTATGGTCATTGATGATGTTAAGGCAAGTCAGCCTAACCTAGCACTGTTGGTCACTAAGATGATCATTCCCTTCAATGTGGAGTTAATTTAAAATGAGCACTTTGGGAGAAGTACCCTGTATAAATCAAATATGTAATCATTATTCTGAGGTTTTGGAATTTACTTCAAGAGAGTTGGCACTTCTTTAGTTTCACTATGAGAGCAATAGCCAATCATTGGGACATTTAGTAGGCTATGTAAACTGGAGGCAAATTGAAATAAACAACATATATACATGTATGCATTGCACGTACGATATAATCACATATTAAATCCCATAGTCTTGGGTGGAAACGTCTGTGCAGCTCTGGTACAAAATGGCAACGTATACTGTAAAATAAAATATGAAGTCATTAAAACTGGAATTCAAACTTTTGCGATATTTGTCAAACTTTTCAGTAGGTTCTTTGATGGTTGATTCGTTATTTGTTTCAGTACCAGAAAATCTTTTTTCCCATATGGAAGCTTTACACATTTTCCTAAGCCACATGGAATAGACATTCGGACTTGTATGCAAAAGATTTGTGGTCTTCAGAAAGCCATTATAATTTCTCATGTGGTGCAGATGAAGCCATAAATAATATATGTACACACATTGTATAAATTGTCATATGTTTTTGAATATCTTACTTGGTCTTACTCATCAGAAGTAAATCACCACATAGACCCACACTTTGAAGGCACTGTAAACAGTGGGCTTCACCAAATACAGGATTTCTCTTCCTTCTCTACTTCCAACCAATTCAAGTAAGTACTTTACCTCCATGAACTTTATCTGCACTGCAGTTTGTACACGTAGAAGAGGAACACTAGACCATATTGAAAACATAATTTTTTTCTTTGAAAATTTGGCTTTTTAAAAATTTATTTACATAAGCTAAAAAGAGAAGACTGTAACTCCGTTGCCTAGCAGACTGCAAGTTAGGGCTTCCCTGGTGGCTCAGCAGAAAAGAATCCTCCTGCCATGCAGGAGGCACAAGAGACCGGGGTTCAATCCCTGGGTCAGGAAGATCTCTCAGAGTAGAAAATGGGAAGCCACTCCAGTATTCTTGCCAGAAAAATTCCATCGATAGAGGAGCCTGGCAGGCTCTGGTCCATGGCGTCGCAAAGAGTTGGAAACAACTGAAGTGACGAAGCACGCACAGAAACACAGCAGACTGCATCTTTGATCTTCCTCTATTAGACTGTACATTTGAAGTGGGTCTTTCGTGCTCAAGTCTCTAATAATAATTATTCCACTGGTATAAATGCTCAAAAAGGAAAACAAAGTAGGCCTTTAGATTTTAATAAGCATTTACAAACTTAATGGGAGATTCTGATACACCCAAAAGGTAGTTTTTTTTCAAAAGCTTACTTTGGTCTTAAAAATTAATATTGCAGTACAGTTAAACAACATGGTCCCATTGTAAAGCACAGGAAAATATATTCAATATTCCATAATAAACCATAATAAAAAATAAAAAGAAAATGTGTGTGTATATATATATATATGAGTCACTTTGCTGTACACCAGAAACTACCATGACATTGTGAATCAACTCCACTTCAATAAAAAGTAAATTAATGCTAAAAATAACTACAAAATATAAATTAATATTTATTTATTAGAGTAAAATAAATTCAAAAACCTTATTCCTTCTTAAACTTTTAAATTAAACATACAAAGCTTATTACTCCATGTATAACTCTAAACAAATATCAGCAGTTAATTTCAAAGAGACTAAAATTAATTTATAATCACCTTCAAAATTTTAGTTATTTAGGTTTCTTTAAAGATTTCTTAATTGTGTTTGTATACTTAAGTACTTAATTGTCCAATTTACAAAAATAAAACTTTCTAATGTTTAAGTAGTTCTATATGTAATATACTTGTAGAAGAATTTACACATATGATAGATATCAAGTTCTGTTAAACTTTTCAATATTACTCATAACTTTGATCTTGGACCTTAAAATCACAAGTTTAAATTGATTATGCAGACTGCACATTTTAAGTTAGAATTCCTTAAAGTAGTTTGTGGTATATGTATACATAATGGAATATTATTCAGACTTAAAAATTAGAAAACCCTATAATTTGTTATACTGATGGACCTTGAAGGCATTATGATAAGTCAGACAGAGAAAGAAAAGTACTATATGATCTCACTTATTATGAAGTTTAAAAAAACAGCCACCAAACTCATCAAAGAGGACAGATTTGTAGTTACCAGAGCCAGGGGGAAAGGGCAGGAATGGGCAAGTGGGGGAAGTTGGTTAAAATGTATAAGCTGTCAGTAAGATAAATAAGTACTAGGAATGTGGTGTATGGCATGATAACTGTACTTAACACTGCTGGATGATACATAGGAAGACTGTTAAGAGAGTAGATTCTAGGAGTTCTCTTCACAAGACAAATTTTTTTTCTCTTTTCTTCTTATCGTATTAATGTGAGATAATGGATGGTAACTAAACTTATTGTTTCACAATATATGTAAGTCAAAAGATCACGCTGTACACCCCGAACTTATACAGTGATGTATGTCAGTTATTTCTCAATAAACCTGGAGAAAAAACTAGAATCCTTATCTAATGCTATTTTAATGGCCAATGATAGGCATTAAGGTTAATAACCATAATCCACATTCCTTCCTTCCATATTCATAATAAGAATGTGCTTCCCAGTCCATTGAAGTTAGGTCTGGTCACGTGACTTGTTTTGGCCAATAAACTATGAGCAGAAGCAACATGTGTCACTTTCTAGCTGGAAAACTTGAAGAGTCGGTCCTATGTTCCCTTCCCCCAGAAATGTGTATCAGTGATGTTCCAGATGGTGGTGCCACTGTAAGGCTTCGTCCCTGACGAGGACAGTATGAAGCATACTTTCCTATCGTGGATAGAAACATGGATAGACCTTGAGAACATTATGCTAAATGAAATTAATCAGAGAAAGACATACACAGCATGCTCACTCTTATATAACAAATCTTTTTTAGAAAGCCAAGTTCATAGAAATAAAGAGTAGAATGGTGGTTGTGAAGGGCCAGGCAGATGGGAGAAATGGGACCATGTTGGTCGAACGGTACAAACTTCCAGTTATAAAGAGGATAGTTTCTGGGGATTTAATATACATATATGATAGCTATAGTTAGTAATACTGATTTATATACTTGAAAGTTGTTAAGAAAATAAATCTTAAATATTCTCACCATACACAAAAAATGATAATTTTGTGAGGTGATGAAGGTGTTAACTCACCTTGTTGTAATAATTTCACTATATATGTGTATCAAATCACCACATTGTACACCTTAAACTTACACAAGGCTTTATGTCAGTTGTACCTCAGAAAAAAGTGCCAAAATTTTTAAAAAGCATATTTTCCTACCTATCCTTGAGAAATATATAGCATGAGCAGGAGAACTAGGTCTCTATGATTTGGGAGTTATTCATTCACAGGGTAATCACACCTACCCCTACTGATATATAGACCAAATTCTCTTAACTATTATAAATACTTTTAATACCAATGTAACAGTATTCTCAAGCGAAATACTTCCTGCAGATTTGGTCCTATTAAATATTTCTATGCTTAATTCTAAATTTTCCTTAGACTGAAAGATGCTTGCCCACTGAGTAAGTAATCATCTCAAACAATTTTGAAGTTATCTCCTACAGTAATAATTTAGGGTGTCTTCCTAACCTGAGACAGTAAGAAAGAAGGACTGGATCCTCTTTATGTCCACTGAGATGGTTAACTTAATAAGGCTACTTGACTGAGCCACAGGATGATGAGATATTTGGCCAAACATTATTCTAGATGTTTCTGTGAGCATGTTTTGGATGAGATTAAGTCAGTGGACTTTGAGTAAAACAAATTGCTCTCCTTAATGTGGGCAAGCCTCATCTAACCAACTGGCAGCCTGAATAAAACAGAAGACTGATTCTGCCCCGCCCCCACTCCAAGAAAGGGTTTCTCCGTCAGTCTACCTTTGGGCTTTGTCTATAATGTCAGCTCTTCCTGATTCCACCGCATACTGCTTTTGAACTCTAAATGGAGCTCCACTGGGTCTCTAGTCTGTCAGCCAATCCTTCAGAGTTTAGACTTGCCTCCATAATAACATGATCCAACTCCTTCTAATAAATCTCTTTATATATTCATATCCTAATGGTCCTGGTTTTCCGGAGGATGGATGCACCCATGTTTCCCAGTGTGCCTGGATCTTTGAGATGGTTTCCATTTGTCTGAGCTTTGAATGCAAACAGACTGGCAATCAATTTCTTCTCACTCTGCCTCCCATCTATCTTTTCTTTAATCTTAGGAAGTATGTGATTTTGGTGAGAAAATTAAAGAATGCATTTTCTGTTCTATTCCCCTCAGAGTATATCAAGATTCTTTAAGGTAACTGTTTGTTCAAACAGTTTTTATTGCACTCTTAATACCAAAAGAAGAGTTGAGGTTGCTAATATATGTCTTTGGAGAATCTGATATGCAAACATAAAAGGATTCTCTTCTTGGAATATTGTCTTTTTACAGTGAGTTAGTGTGACAGATAAACAGATTTAGGAACAATTTTATAGATCAAACTACTGCTTTATACCATAAGATCAATTAGAGGAAATAGTTAAGAATCTGTCCTCCACTTAATCATTAAGAGAAACAGAGAACAGTTTGTTCCCCAGATGCAGAATAAATTTGACTAAGCTAGAACAAAAATTAAAAGGACAGTAAAAAGCAGAGCAGTTTTGTTTTTTTTTTAATAGAAATGAGAGATCTCTTGCTGTATTTAAATCCTATTTACCATTCATCTGATAATAATGTGTACCAAGGAGAGACAATATTTATTAGTACTCATTCAATCAATTGAGCTTGCTGTGTAAAGAGATTTTAATATTATGAGAATAAATAGGGAAAAGTAGTTTTTATGCTGTCATTTAAGAGTTTTTAAAAACTATTTCTTCAAAGTAAGAGAAGTGATGAGGTGTGGAGGCCAGACAACAGAATTTGAACTCATAAAAATCTGTCTCCATTGTTGTTCTATTACACAGTGGTGTGATTTTGTTAAGATTCAACCTTCTTGCCCACAAAAGAAGCTTCATAATTTCTCTGCAGGTTTATTATTAGAAAGAAAGCTAATACCTGGAAAATGCCTCTAAGTAGGGAGTAGGTCCTGAATGGATAGATGCTATTATTTTACACAATTTTTAAATTGTAACTTTACCCTGTGCAAGTTGCATCTCATTACCATGAACTCATGGAATATGTGTTGTTTTGTTGGATTTTTATTCTAATGAAGTGCTTTGCTGGAAATTGTATAATCTGCCTTCAGGTTTCTGGGTCAAAATGAAATGAAAAGCCATAATTTCTGTTTCTCTGATGAGGGAATTAGAAAGTGGAAAAAGAAATATTCTAGACCAAAACTAGAAGAGGAGAGGGATAAAAAAACAAATATTGCAACAGATAGTCCTTTTCTCAAGGATGTGCTGTACCCACATTTTACTGCTGAGGTCTGAAATCTTTCTGTTCCAGATGAGAATTAGGTAACTTGCTTTTTCTAGGAGGAGCATTCATGCTGTTTTAAATAAAGAAGGGTAACGCATTGAAAACTTATTCTAGAGGCAATGACAGAGTGGTCAAGAGATCAGCTTCTGAAGTCAGGCTTCCCATGGCTGTCATCTAGCTGTGTGGTCAGTGTGAGCCCAACTCTTCATCCATGAAGGGAAGATATTAACAGTCCCTACCGGGCTTCTTTTCTGGTGGCTCAGTGGTAAAGAATCTGCCTGACAATGCAGGAGACACAGGTTTGATCCTAGATCCAGGAAGATCCCAAATGCTGCAGAGCAACTAAGCCTGCTCACTCATTCACTTCAGTCACTCAGTCATGTCCGATTCTTTGCAACCCCATGGTCTGCAGCACATCAGGCTTCCCTATCCATCACCAGCTCCTGGACTTTATTTAAGCTCATGTCCATTGAGTCGGTGATGCCATCCAGCCATCTCATCCTCTGTCATCCCCTTCTCCTCCTGCCTTCAATCTTTCCCAGCATCAGGGTCTTTCCAAATGAATCAGTTCTTCGCATCAGGTGGCCCAAGTATTGGAGCTTCAGCTTCAACATCAGTCCTTCCAATGAATATTCAGGACTGACTTCCTTTAGGATGGACTGGTTAGATCTCCTTGCAATCCAAGGGACTCTTAAGAGTCTTCTCCAACACCACAGTTCAAAAGCACATGAGTCACAACAATTGAGCCTGTGCTCTAGAACCCAGGAGCCGCAACTACTGAGCCCACATGCTGAAACTACTGAAGCCCGCCTCGCCCTAGAGCCTGTGCTCCCCAACAAGAGAAGCCGCTGCAATGAGAAGCCCATGCACTGCCGCAAGAGTAGCCCCTGCTCTCCACAACTAGAGAAAAGCCCATGCAGCAAGAAATACCCAGCACAGCCAAAAATAAATAAATAAAATTTTTTTTTTTAATTTTAAATATTCTCTATCTCACAGAGTTCTTGGAGAATTCAATGAATTAATACATGGAAAGCACTTAGGATGACTCTTAGCATATACTAGGGCCTCCCTGGTGGCTCAGCTGGTAAAGAATCTGCCTGCCATGTGGGAGACCTGGGTATGATCCCTGGGTTGGTAAGATGCCTGTGAGTAGGGAAAGGCTACCCACTCCAGTATTCTGGCCTGGAGAATTCCATAGACTGTATAGTAACCATTATTATTGTGGATCAAACAAACAGCAAAAATGCAAAATCTCCTACTCTGGGAAAAAACACATAGAGGGACTAAGGGAGAAAATTCAGAATCAAAACCAATTCTGAGAGTGTTCTAGATGCCGACTAAATCTATCGATAAGCCAATTTTCTCCTTCTCTAACATTTTTATGTAGGTTAAGTCAAAATAAAACAAACACCAAAGACACTAAAGATAACCTCAAATAAGTCTATGAAGGGCATCTAGAAATGTGAAAGTATGTGAAATGGAATTCAAGCCCTGTTTTTGTTCCATTTTAATATATGCCTCATTTGCCTTGTTTAGTTAATGGCTGTGTTAGTCAGCTTTTACTGCAATAATGCTGTATGAGATAATCCCAAAATCTCACTGGTTTACAACTAAAAGTTATTTTTTACATGTGAGTCTATGTGGCAGCTACAGTGACTATATTTCATGCTGCGCATCTTTTCCCCTCATCCTTCCATTTGATGTACCCAAAAGTCCCTGGGATAAGTTCTTCTCTCATGGCAGAGGGCAGGAACCCAAAATATAAAAAGCTCTCTAACAACGTAAAGTTAAAATCTTACTTGAAGTATGACAGGAAGTAAATCATATCAGCTCACTTCCCATTGGCCAAAATCAATATTATAACTGCACCCAACTTTAGAACAAGGAAGTAATCCCCTTCCTGTGCAGAGGACATGGTATTTCAATTCAGTTCAGTTCAGTTGCTCAGAAGTGTCAAACTCTTTGCGATCCCATGGACTGCAGCATGCCAGGCTTCCCTGACCATCACCAACTCCTGCAGCTTACTCAAACTCATGTCCATAAAGTCGGTGATGCCATCCAACCATCTCATCCTCTGTCATCCTCTTCTCCTCTCACCTTCAATCTTTCCCAGCATCTGGGAGAAAGTTCTTCCAATGAGTCAGTTCTTCACATCAGGTGACCAAAGTATTGGAGCTTCAGCTTCAGCATCAGTCCTTTCAAAGAATATTCAGGCCTGATTTCATTTAGGATTCACTGGTTGGATCTCCTTGCTGTCCAATGGACTCTCAAGAGTTTTCTTCAACACCACAGTTCAAAAGCATCAATTTGTCAGTGCTCAGCTCTCTTTATACTTCAAATCTGATAGTCACATGTGACTACTGGAAAAACCTTAGCTTTGACTAGACAGACCTTTGTCAGCAAAGTAATGTATCTGCTTTTTAATGTGTTGTCTAGGTTGGTCATAGCTTTTTTCCCCAGGAGCAAGCATCTTTTAATTTCATGGCTGCAGTTACCATCTGCAGTGATTTCGGAGACCAGAAAAATAGTCTTCTCACTGTTTCCATTGTTTCCTCATCTATTTGCCATTGATGGGACCAGATGCCATGATCTTAGCTTTCTGAATGTTGTTTTAAGCCACCTTTTTCATTTTCCTCTTTCACTTTCATGAGGAGACTCTTTAGTTCTTCAATTTCTGCAACAAGCGTGGTGTCATCTGCATATCTGAGATTATTGATATTTCTCCCAGCAATCTTGATTCCAGCTTGTGCTTCCTCCAGCCCATTGTTTCTCATCATGTACTCTGCATATAAGTTAAATAAGCAGGGTGACAATATACAGCCTTAACGTACTCCTTTCCCAATTTAGAACCAGTCTATTGTTCCATGTCCAGTTCTAACTATTGCTTCTTGACCTGCATACAGATTTCTCAGGAGGCAGGTAAGGTGGTCTGGTATTCCTATCTCTTGAAGAATTTGTCATAGTTTGTTTTGATACAAACAGTCAAAGGCTTTGGCATAGTCAGTAAAGCAGAAGTAGATGTTTTTCTGGAACTGTCTTGATTTTTTGATGATCCAATGGATGTTGGCAGTTCCATCTTTTGTTCCTCTGCCTTTTCTAAAACCAGCTTGAACATCTGGAAGTTCACTGTTCATGTAATGTTGAAGCCTGGCTTGGAGAGTTTTGAACATTACTTCACTAGCATGTGATGAGTGCCATTGTGTGGTATTTCAACATATTTTGGCATGGCCCTTCTTTGGGATTGGAGTGAAAACTGACCTATTCCAGTCCTGTGGCCACTGCTGACTTTTCCAAATTCACTGGCATATTGAGTGCAGTGCATTAACAGCATCATCTTTTAAGATTTGAAATAGCTCAACTGGAATTCCATCACCTCCACTAGCTTTGTTTGTAGTGATGCTTTCTAAGGCCCATTTGACTTTACATTCCACGATGTCTGGCTCTAGGTGAGTGACACACCATCATCATTATCTGGGTCATGAAGATCTTTTTTGTACAGTTCTTCTGTGTAGTCTTGCCACCTCTTCTTAATATCTTCTGCTTCTGTTAGGTCCATACCATTTCTGTCCTTAATTGTGCCCATCTTTGTATGAAATGCTCCCTTGTTATTTCTAATTTTCTTGAAGAGATCTCTAGTCTTTCCCATTCTATTGTTCTCCTCTATTTCTTTGCACTGATCACTGAGGAAGGCTTTCTTATCTCTCCTTGTTATTCTTTGGAACTCGGCATTCAAATGGGTATATATTTCCTTTTCCCCTTTCCCTTTAACCTCTCCTCTTTTCTCAGCGATTTGTAAGGCCTCTTCAGACAATCATTTTGCCTTTTTGCATTTCTTTTTCTTCGGAATAGTTTTGATCCCTGTCTCTTGTGCAATGTCACAAACCTCCATCCATAGTTCATCAGGTACTCTGTCTATCAGACCTAATCCCTTGAATCTATTTTTCACTTTCAATGTATAAGAGTAAGGGAATTGATTTAGGTCATACCTGAATGGTCTAGTGGTTTTCCCTACATTCTTCAATTTCAGTCTGAATTTGGCAATAAGAAGTTCATGATCTGAGTCACAGTCAGCTCCTGGTCTTCTTTTTGCTGACTGTATAGAGCTTCTCCATCTTTGGCTGCAAAGAATATATATAATCAATCTGATTTCAGTGTTGACCATCTGGTGATGCCATGTGTAGAGTCTTCTCTTGTGTTGTTGGAAGAGGGTGTTTGCTATCACCAGTGCATTCTCTTGGCAAAATTCTATTAGACTTTGCCATGTTTCATTCTGTACTTCAAGGCCAAATTTGCCTGTTTCTTCAGGTTTTTCTTGACTTCCTACTTCTGCATTCCACTCCCCTCTAATGACAAGGACATCTTTTTTGGTTATTAGTTCTAGAAGATCCTGTAGGTCTTCATAGCACTATTCAACTTCAGCTTCTTCAGCATTACTGGTTGGGGCATAGACTTGGATTACTGTGATATTGAATGGGTTGCCTTGGAAACAAACAGAGATCATTCTGTCGTTTTTGAGATTGCATCCAAGTTTTGCATTTTGGACTCTTTTGTTGACTATTTGGGCTACTCCATTTCTTCTAAGGGATTCTTGCCCACAGTAGTAGATATAATGGTCATCTGAGTTAAATTCACCCATTCCAGTCCATTTTAGTTTGCTAATTCCTAAAATGTTGATGTTCACTCTTACCATCTCCTTTTTGACCACTTCCAATTTGCCTTGATTCATGGACCTATCATTCCTATGCAATATTACTCTTTACAGCATCAGAGTTTACTTCTAACACCCATCACATCCACAACTGGGTGTTGTTTTTGCTTTGGCTTCATCCCTTCATTCTTTCTGAAGTTATTTCCCCACTGATCTCCAGTAGCATATTGGGCACCTACCGACCTAGGGAGTTCATCTTTCAGTGTCCTACTTTTTGCCTTTCCATACAGTTCATGGGATTTTCAAGGCAAGAACACTGAAGTGGTTTGCCATTCTTTTCTCCAGTGGACCATGTCTCATCAGAACTCTTCACCATGACCATCTTGTGTGGTCCTACATGGCATGGTTCATAGTTTCATGGAGTTAGACATGGCTGTAGTCCATGTGGTCAGTTTGGTTAGTTTTCTGTGATTGTAGCTTTCATTCTGTCTGCTCTCTGATGGATAAGGATAAAAGGCTTATGGAAGCTTCCTGATGGGATAAACTGACTGAGGGGGGAAATGAGTCTTGTTTTAATGGGCAGGGCCATTCTCAGTAAATCTTTAATCCAATTTTCTGTTGATGGGTAAGGCTGTGTTCCCTCCCTGTTGCTTGACCTGAGGCCAAAATATGGTTGGAGTTAATGAAGATAATGGCAACCTCCTTCAAAAGGTTTCATGCACTGCTGAATCAGTACCCCCAACCCTGAAGCAGGCCACCACTAACCCACGCCTCTGCTGGAGAGTCTTGGATATTCACAGGCAAGTCTGTGTCAGTCTCTTGTGGGGTCACTGCTCCTTTCTCCTGGGTCCTGGTGCACACAAGGTTTTGTTTGTGCCCTCCAAGAGTTTGTTTTCCCAGTCCTACATAAGTTCTGGCAGCTCTATGATGGGGTTAATGGTGATCTCCTCCAAGAGGGCTTATGCCATACCCAGGTCTGCTGCACCCAGAGCCCCTGCTCCTGCGGTAGGCTGGTGCTGACCTGTATCTTCGCAGGAGACACTCAAACACAGTTCTGGCTCACTCTCTGTGGTCTCTGGGTCCTGGTGCACACAAGGTTTGTTTGAGCCCTCCAAGTGTCTCTGGCGGGTATGGGGTCTGATTCTAAATGTGATGTCGCCCCTCCTACCATCTTGCTGGGGCCCCTCCTTGGATCCAACATTCTCCCATCGACAGTTGTTCAGCAGTGAGTTGTAATTTTGTAGTTTTTGCAGGAGAAGATGAGCGCACTTCGTTTAACTCCACCATCTTATGAATCCAGTATTTGCTGAACAATAGTTAAATCCATCATCCTTGCCAAACTGCTAGTGAAAAGTGAAGTCACTCAGTCATGTCCGACTCTTAGCGACCCCATGGACTGCAGCCTACCAGGCTCCTCCGTCCATGGGATTCTCCAGACAAGAATACTGGAGTGGGGTGCCACTGCCTTCTCCTAACTGCTAAGGTCCCATCAATTTCAAGACCCAGGCTGTCCAATTCAGTTAACCTTATTCTAACGATGTAAGTTTCAAAAGTCAGAGTGCATCAAAATCACTGAGAACGTGTTAAAAACATAAACAACTCAGCCCTTCCACAGTGATTCTGATTTAACACATTTGAAAACAGGGATCAGGATCTGCATTGTTACCAATCTCCCACCAGCAATCACATCATAAACCAAAGTTTGAGAATCACTGGGATAGGTGTACATGGAGATCAGAGTGAGTCATGACTGAGAATAACTGTCTCCCTCTTTTCTTATTTTTATTTTTTGGCTATGCTGGGTCTTCATTGCGTGCAGGCTTTTCTCTAGTTGTGGAGAACAAGGCCTATGTTCTAGTTGTGGTGCACGGGCTTCTCAATGCAGTGGCTCCTCTTGTTGTGGAACACAAGCTCTAGACATTTGGGCTTCAGTAGTTGCAGCTCCTGGGCTCTAGGGCAAGGACTCAGTAGTTGTGCCATGCAGGCTTAGCTGCTCTAAGGCATGCGGGATCTTCCTGGATCAAAGATCAAACCCATGTCTCCTGCATTGGCAGGAGTATTCTTTACCACTGACCCACCTGGGAAGCCCCTTGAGACTGTGTATTCTGCCCAATTCCAACATCATTTGGGGCTTCCCTGGTGGCTCAGTTGGTAAAAAAAAAAAAAAAATCTGCCTGCAATGCAGGAGACCTGGGTTTGACCCTTGGGTTGGGAAGATCCCCTGGAGGAAGAAACAGCTACTCACTCCAGTATTCTGGCCTGGAGAGTTCCATGGACTATTCCATGGGATTTCAAATAGTTGGACATGACTGAGAGACTTTCAATTGAATTGTAGTAGTCTATATGCTCTCTATATTGAAATGAAATTCAGACTGTAAGCAAAATATTTCTTTCTGAAACATTAAGGATATATAGAATTATGAAACATTTCTCATCTGAATTCATACTATGCCATTTATTAGAATATACCCGAAGCAGAGAGCACATGAGTGTAGAAGAGTGAAATAAGAGTAAAAGAGGAATATTTAGGTCATACAACAGAACCACTTTTTTTTTTTTTTCAAAATAGAAACAGATTTTTGTACAGAATCCAGCAATTCTGGTGGAAATACTCTGCAATGGAAGCATGTTTTCCATTAACTTAAATACTGTGTTAACCTCAATCAAAAATACACTTTCTTAAACTGAATACAGAATTTATAGGCTTGAAAAACAGTGCCTGCCATCTAAATGTGCAAAGAGTCTAATGCAAATGACTCTGTTCCACGTGACTTTTAAAAATTATTTTGTTAAAACAAAAACCTAAAGCAGCATTTATTCCCCCACCAAACCAAGCACTTTCACCAAGTAGGATACCTTTGAAAACTCCCAAGTGCATTTTCCTTTCTTACTGCCGTCTACTACCTTCAGGTCTTAAGAATACGATTTCCCTTTATTCAATAAAACTTCTCATGAAAAATCTCTCAGATATAGACAGGTTTTATCACCAAGGTTCATGGAGACTGCCATTATATGGCAGAGATCTTTATACTAAGCTAGTAAGTCCAAGAAGCATGATGGAATATCTATCCTGTTAGAAAGTGACATAACCTGTTGCAGTTTGTGTCTGATTCTCTACGGACTTTGGGGGGCTTGTTGGAGCACCTTGCTATAGAGGAGGGAGAAGCAGCATCATATGAGCCAAGGTAGAACCTTCATGGAGGGAATTATAGTCCTTGTGGGTCTTGCTAGGGATTCATATTTTTTCCTGTGCTAAACCTTTGCCCTTGGAGGGGCCCAAAAGAATGTGGCAACTATTAATCACATCTTGGAAAGAAATGAGATCAGGCAACGGACAGAGAGTAATAGGACACTGGAGGAAGAAAGGGTAAAGGTCCAAATAGATCCTGCCTGAAAACTCAAGGCAAAAATGAGCCTTAATTATAAGTGGAAGGTTGCAGGTTAATTATAGCACTCTTCCTCCCTTTGCAGGCAAACTCTTCCTCTGGCTACTGGACAAAAAAAGAGTCCCCTGTAGATGCCCAGCCCTGGAAGTAAACAGAGACCAACTCTGTATTCATTCTACATGAAATTAACAATTTATGAGATTAGATGAAAATTTATTTCCCAACCCAGAAGGCTGTGATGATAAATACCACCTAGATGACTGGACGGAGAAAGCGATGGCACCCCATTCCACTACTCTTGCCTGGAAAATCCTATAGACGGAGAAGTCTGGTAGGCTGCAGTCTATGGGGTCACAAAGAGTCAGACACGACTGAGTGACTTCACTTTCACTCTTCACTTTCACGCATTAGAGAAGGAAATGGCAACCCACTCCAGTGTTCTTGCCTGGAGAATCCCAGGGACGGTGGAGACTGGTGGGCTGTCGTCTATGGGGTCACACAGAGTCGGACACGACTGAAGCGACTTAGCAGCAGTAGCAGCAGCAGCAGATGACTGGAAGTGGGGGTAGAAGGTGAATTACCTACTATTTACAATGTCCTTAGAAGCCTCAGAGTGTGTGATGCTATTTCCCAAAGGCTAAGTTTGGTACAGCGTTTAGTACAGACTTCATCAATCTCAAAAGTCACTAGGACCCTTGGCTTCTTTAATTACATTTGATGCTGTTTCCACAATCATAAACATAATCCTCTGAATTACTTCCAATCTCTGAAGATGATGGTTTTTAAGGTCACACATAAATTTGGCCTTGGTACTGATATTACTGCAGTCCATGGGGTTGCAAAGAGTCGGATATGACTGGGCAAGTGAACAACAACAACAACCGATATTTATCATTTAATTTGTAAAATCTTTAAGCCAATAAGATGGTCTTTTCCCTCATTTCATTGGAAAGCAGAAAGTTGTTCAAGTCCATGACTTATTCATTCTATGTGCTGTGCTGTTTGTAGTCACTCAGTCATATCTAACTCCTTGTGACCCCATGGACTGTAGCCCACCAGGCTCCTCTGTCCATCAGGATTCTCCAGGCAAGAATACTGCAGTAGGTTGCCATGCCCTCCTCCAGGGGATCTTCCCAACCCAGGGACAAACCCAGATCTCCTGCATTGCAGGTGGATTATTTACTGTCTGAACCACCACGGAAGCCCTATTCATTCTACAGTGAACCATAAAATGTCTAGGTCCATTGATCACATAAGTAGTCGTATCCATTTTTTTTCTTTTCTTTAACTGAAGAATCAACCCAGGAATTGAACCAGGAATCGTCTCCTGCATTGCAGGCAGGTAATTTACCAACTGAGCTATCAGGCAGGAAAGCCCTAAGTGAAGAACAGTTGATTAAAATCTTGTTAATAGATTCAGGTGTAAAATAAAGTGATTTAGCTTATATATATATATTATATATATATAATATATATATAAACTAAATATATGTTATATTATATATATAAACTATATTTATTAATATGCATATATAAGCTATATAGATAAACTATTTATATTATATACACTTTTTCAGATTCTTCTCCCTTATAGGTTATTAAAAAATATTGAGTATAGTTTCCTGTGTTATATAGTAGGTGTTTGTTGGTTATCTACTGTACATATAGTAATGTGTATATGTTAATCTTAAACTCATTAATCTCCCCACACTTTTCCCCTTTGGTAGCCAGAAATTTATTTTCTATGTCTGTGGGTCTGTTTCTGTTTTGTTTATAAGTTCATTGATACCATATGATATTGTTTATATATTGAATTTAAAAAATGATTCACATCCATTTTTCAAGATATACATTGTTTTTCAAACAGCAGAGTACAAACACTAGAGAGTAGTTCCTCTTGCAGAGCAAACTCCCAAGATGGAAGCAGAAGCTCAAATTATTAACATTCTTATTAATATTGCCTTTAAACATTACTCTAGTTCTCTTTCATTCTTTAAAGTAAAGTTTAAATCATTTGGAACTTCCTTTCATTGAGTTCCATTTGTGGAGGACAAAGTCTTTTCCTCTGGCTTTCAACCAATTTCCGCCTCACTCATGAGAAATGGAATATTTCCTGCCATATCAGTAGATAAATGATGTCATGGTCATCAGCAATTTCAGCCAACATGGAAGGTGAGCTGGTGAATCCTAAGAGAATTCAGGAATGAAAGAATACTTGCTATCTAGCAGCTGTCAGACTGCAGCCACTCCCTATGGTGATCCCTGAGGACACTCAGGATGTGAAAACACAGGATACTAGACCCAGACAGGTGAGGTTCATATCAAAAAAAATGATTTCAGTGAGCCAGACTCTTGTATTTTCCCATACATAGAGAAGTGCTAAACTCTTTAACTTGAGATAGCTGGTTTTCCTCTGATTAACAATACTCTTTTGACATTCAGGTTTGTCCCTTTTGCTGCAAAACTGCCACACAAACTGGCACAATCATACCTCCATCCCAGCCTCCTCAGAGCAGTTCTCTCAGGGTTACTTGAAATGATGCCTCCTGGATTTGAGATCCTGAAATTGCTGCCAATACATAATTATCAGCTTCTAGGCTGTGAATATTTTTTTAAGTCTATACTCAGATTAACAAGTGTGCCATGTACCAGTCTATAGGAGATGCTATAAATCCATGAGACACTAAATTTCCACTAGAAATTTTAGAAGATAGAGAAAGTAGCATTTTCCAAGGAGAGGACCACATATGTTTAGAAGAATTTCATTATTTGTGGCCAAGAAGATTCTAGGTGAATCCAAGAATTGGACATAAATGCTGTCTGAAAAAAAAATGCACAACCTAAAAGTTGAGAGTTATGTTTTATTTGGCAGAAATTATTAGGATTTCTAGCTTGGGTGGCAGCATCTCAAATAACTCTGAGAAACTACTCCAAAAAGGAACAGGAAAAGTCAGGACGTATAGGAGTTTTTGCAACAAAATCATGTAGTCAAAAGATTACTGTTAATACAAGGAGACCAGACATCTCAAGTTAAGAAATTGAGCACTTTTCTATGTGTGGGAAGATGTAAGAATCTGGCCTTTGATATACATGCACCTCACCTACTGGGGCCAGTGTTCTGTTTTTCCTCATCCTGAGTCCCCTCTGGGTGCACCGTTGAGAGTGGCTGCAGCAGCTAATGGCTAGGTGGGCTGGGCAGTAGGCAGCATGTGTATCTCCATTCTGAGCTCCCTCAGGGATCACCATCGAGGTGGCTATAACGTAATGGCTTGATGAGTGCTGTATCCTTTGTTTACTGATATGGCAGGCAACATTTTAGTTCTCAGTGCTTATTTAACTCAGATACACAGATGATGCCACCCTTATGGCAGACAGTGAAGAAGAACTAAAGACATAATGATGAAAGTGAAAGACAGTGAAAAAGTTGGCTTAAAGCTCAACATTCAGAAAACTAAGATCATGGCATCTGGTCCCATCACTTCATGGGAAATAGATAGGGAAACAGTGGCTGACTTTATTTCTCTGGGCTCCAAGTTCACTGAGGATGGTGATTGCAGCCATGAAATTAAAAGACACTTATTCCTTGGAAGAAAAGTTATGACCAACCTAGACAGCATATTAAAAAGCAGAGACATTACTTTGCCAACAAAGGTCCGTCTAGTCATGGCTATGGTTTTTCCGGTAGTCATGCATGGATGTGAGAGTTGGACTATAAAGAAAGCTGAGCACTGAAGAATTGATGCTTTTGAACTGTGGTGTTGGAGAAGACTCTTGAGAGACCCGTGGACTGCAAGGAGATCCAACCAGTCCATCCTAAAGGAAATCAGTCCTGCGTGTTCATTTGAAGGACTGATGTTGAAACTGAAACTCCAATATGTTGGCCACCTGATGCGAAGAGCTGACTCATTTGAAAAGCCCCTGATGCTGGGAAAGATTGAAGGCAGGAGGAGAAGGGGATGACAGAGGATGAGATGGTTTGATGGCATCACAGACTCAATGGACATGAGTTTGGGTAGACTCTGGGAGTTGGTGATGGACAGGGTGTGCTGCAGTCTATGGGGTCTCAAAGATTTGAACACGACTGAGCGACTAAAATGAACTGAAAAGAAGAGGGGTGCAGGCATCTTGTTTGGTTGAAGAATAAGCAAATTTGGGCCCAGAGCTGGATACCCCTAACAACAGAGAAGAGAGTGGACTCTGCCATGAAGTAGCCCTCCTCCTCTGCCATCCCCCAGGCAGTATTCAGCCCGTTCTCTAAAACAAATACAGGGCAAATATTTAAAGGCAAGTGGTATAGAGCAGTGCCGCATTAGCAGGCTGCCCAGGGCAGCCAATGTTTCAAGGCAACAGAACACCCTGTTGGTTTTTTTTCTCTCTCCTTGGCCCCTGCTCTGTCTTTTCATTTCTCCATGTTTGTTTTAATTAAAGAAATTGAAACCCCAAAGCTTCCCTCACAGATGTGAACTAAATCTCCACTCTTCCCTTAATCTCATATTTCCTGATTCAACTGAGCAAACAAAGCTCTCTACTTTATAATCAGCTGATCCTGGCATTTTTATTCCTCCTTCCACACACTAAAGGTAAATAAAATAGAAGTTGGAGGAAAAAGAACAAAAAGAAAACATAAAGATCATCTAGGTGTGTTACCAATCATTTAAGTCAGATCCTTCATTATTATTTTCTCCAGTCAGAAATTTGTCTGACATTGTTTCTCTCCTGCTGTTTTAAGTGGATTTAAAACCACTTTTTCACTCCAAAAAAGAATTTTAGGATACACGGTTACTCTCAGCACCAGTACTAACTCAAATACTTAAAAATGAGCCGGTCATATCACTTAAAGAATCTAGATAGGTGGAAAAAAAAAAAAAAAAGAAAATGCTAAAATGTCTCTTGCATTATGATTGCTAAAATTTTTCAGAAACTTGAAAAGAAAACACTCCTTAGACAAACCCACTTAGATACTGTATCTTGAATGATATGTAGGATTCACAGGAGCCTAACTCATTCAGGTAGGAAAACAGAATAACTCTATGAGTCAGAATGTCTGGCTTCTCTAGAGATGAACAAGAGGCTCCCTCTACCATCTAGCTCCTTGTTTACTCACTTGCATTATTTTATTTTATTTTATTTTTAATCACTAGATTTTAGTGCTTGAGAGTTCTTTACCAGACCCAGTAACTCTGAGTGATTCACTAACAACATAGGGCCCTAGGAGCTAGACTGCACTGATAAATTATAGGAAGCTTGCACCCCATGTGATTTTAGCCCAGTTACCAAGTGCTTCAGAACAAATGGCTGTTCCCCCATGTCTGCCACGTGGAAGAAGATACAATGGGCAGTTCCTCCAGTTTTATAGTGTTAACTACAGACTGGTACTGCCATCTGTCTACAAGGATTAAATCATGTGCGGCTGCAGCTGCTGACCTTCAACATCCCCTGAAAGGAGTTCAGGGTGGAGAACAGAAACGAGCCACACTGTGCTCTGGGAAAAGCTGGCAGGATAGGTCTTCAGATAGTTAGATATTCTGGGGAGCCAATTTTCTGAGCCCAATTCTTATATCTCCTCACACCTAGGAAAGCACTAAAATCCTTTATGATGATTCTGTTCCTTGTGACTAGCAGAAACCTGCAAAAAAGAAAAAAAAAAAAAAAAAACTGTGACTGAATGCATGTACGCCCTCTTCACCAAAATCACATGTACACTAACCTTGCCCTCTACCCCTTCCTCTTAGGAGCAGTTCTAAGCACTATATGAGGTGGTGTCTCCTGGGCAATAGTCCTCATTTTGCCCCAAATAGAATTTAACTTTTAACTCTCATGTTGTGTTCTGTTTTGTTTTGTTTTCTTGTCTACAATAAGCAAGTTTCATAGAAGCTAAGAAGTAAACTTCTACTGCCATAACCAATATATTTCTTTAAATATGATGTTCCAGATGGAAAACTGATAGGCCCCAAACTGGCAGATGCACAAATTATTTCAGGCAGACCATAGTCTGATTCATCCCAATCCCAATGCCCATCTTTCAGAAAACCCACTTTTTATTTAACTGTTTTTAAATATTTGAATATCCAAAATGGCTGCCAACAAGATGGTCAGTGGCGGGAGGAGGGTACCCATCATTGACAATGGACAGAGGACAAGTTGAACAGAAATATATACTACAAAACAGAAACAGACATGATGCGTGTCAGTCTTGTTCTGGACTTGACTTTAAGACTCTAAGGATTGACAATGCATTTTAGGGGCTTCCCAGGTGGTTCAGTTCAGTTCAGTTCAGTCGCTCAGTCATGTCCAACTCTTTGCGACCCCATGAATCGCAGCACACCAGGCCTCCCTGTCCATCACCAACTCCCAGAGTTTACTCAAACTCATGTCCATCGAGTTGGTGATGCCATCCAGCCATCTCATCCTCTATCATCACCTTCTCCTCCTGCCCTCAACCTTTTCCAACATCAGGGTCTTTTCAAATGAGTCAGCTCTTCGTATCAGGTGGCCAAAGTACTGGAGTTTCAGCTTCAGCATCATTCCTTCCAATGAACACCAAGGACTGATCTCCTTTAGAATGGACTGGATGGGTCTCCTTGCAGTCCAAGGGACTCTCAAGAGTCTTCTCCAACACCACAGTTCAAAAGCATCGATTCTTTGGTGCTCAGCTTTCTTCACAGTCCAACTCTCACATCCATTCATGACCACTGGAAAAACCATAGCCTTGACTAGACAGACTTTTGTTGGCAAAGTAATGTTTCTGCTTTTTAATATGCTATCTAGGTTGGTCATAGAGGTAAAAATCCACCTTCCAATGCAGGAGATGCAGGAGACACAGGTTCAATCCCTGAGTTGACAAGATCCTCTAGAGAAGGAAATGGCAAAACACTACAGTATTCTTGCCTGGTAAATTCCATGGACAGAGAACCCTGGCAGGCTACAGTACTTGGGGTCACAAAGAGTTGAATATGACTGAGCACACCTGATGTGTTTTAAAGTAGGTAGGAATATATAACTTTTTCCTCCCAATCTCGGGATCAACTTGGGGTTTATTTACGGCTTGCTTTCCAACTAACAAGGGGGATTTTCAGGGATGGCTAATCTAGTTGGGAGCCGGGAAATCACAAACCTTGAATATAAATCCATCCTTGGGGACTGAGAACAGAGAGTTGAAAACTCATCTTAGTTCCTGTGGTATTGGAGCATTTTTTAACTTGGAACCAAAGAGAGTTTTCCTCACCTGCAGAGAAGAGAATAAAAATAATCCAAAATGTAACATCTCTGTTAACAGTTCCCTGCAGGGCCTGGAGCCGCTACAGGAAGTATCTCATTTGAGTCTGAGGTGCCTCATTTTCCAAAGCCAGCCCCTACCCCTCAAGGCCAGCTGGGCACTACACTGCCTCCTGGAACTCACTCTCACACAAAATGGAATGCTGCAAGGCTTAACCCCGATTCCAGTGTGTGAGCTTTCAGAGTCAGGGCCAAAGCTGCAGCAACAGATCAAGGAGAGGGGTCAGGGCAGGGAGGGAAGTGTCGGATCCGGAACAAACTGACCTGGTGCATTAATTTTCTAAGAGAGTTAAGAGTGTACGTGCTCAGTCGTGCCCAACTCTTTGTCACCACATGAACCGCAGCCCACCAGGTTTCTCTGTCCATGGGATTATCCAGCAAGAATACTGGTGTGGATTGCCCATTCTTCCTCCAGGGGATCTTCCTGACCTAGAGATTGAACCTGTGTGTCCTGCATTGCAGGTAGATTCTTTACCATTGAGCCACCAGGAAAGCTTCATGGCAGCCTTAAAAAGCACTACAGACCACGTGGCTCACACAGAGGAAATGTATTGTCCCACCATTCTGGAGGCTGAAAGTCCACGATCAAGGTGTCCACAGGGTTGGTTTTTTCTGAGGCCTCTCTCCTTGGCTTGTAAACAGTTGCCTTCTCCCAGTATCTTCCTATGATCTTCCCTCTGTAACTCGGAGTCCTAATCGCCTCTTCTTTCAAGAAATCAGTCCTATTACCTTATGGCTTACTCTACAGAACTCGTTTGAATTCAATTTTCCCTTTAACAGTCACATTCTGAGCTACCAAATATTAGGGATTTCGACATATAAATTTTGTGAGAACCAGCCCATAATGGCTGGAGTCTCCGGTGGACTAATTCACCCGAGCTCTAAGTCTCCAGGTCAGCGTCCCTCACCACCTCGATGACCAACTACCAGTGGACCTGGCTCAATTATACAAGGAATGGTGTTGAGGACTTGACCAGTCATGACTTTTGTGTCCCCAAAACAACAGAACCAGCAAGCGAAGACAGCTGAAGGACAGCAAAATAAATCATTCCCCGGGAAGTCATAAAAAGCCAGAGTAGCAACTCCCACTTTCTTGTAAATTTAGCAAAAGCCTAGAGTAAAGGGAAGAAGGAAAAATATACTAAAGGTGCAGAAGACTTAAGAACCCACTGATTCTGAAAATTAAATATCACCTGCAGTTGCAAACTTACCTAAGCCAGTTTGGTTTTGCACACTTAGATTCTTAGAGACCCAAGAAGGCTGAGACAGCAAAAGTTCACTACTGTCCCACATATGGCTATGCAATTTTAATGAAACAAAACTTAGTCAAATTCCTTCATACAGACAGACATCTACAAATAAATACTTATAAACAAGAAAGTGTAAAAGAGTTTATATGACTTGTTCTGCATGCTATATGAAGCCCTTTTAGTGGTCATGATATGAAAGATTCATCTGAAGCAGACTCAACAAGATTTCAGAAGATTCTATTCTCAGAGAGAACAATGCAATCAAAAGTTCTCCTAAACTGATGCCTGAACTGAGAACTAATTAGGATATCAGATATGACTATCATCCAAAAAAAAAAACTAATTCAGACTTCCATAGAGTTTTATACCCTTTTCCAAAGAATAGAAACTAATCACCATATGTTCAAAATATGTTTGATTTCTTTCATGAGAGCTAAAGCCTATTTCTAACATGCATCATGCTAACAAACAAACAAAAGATTCAGCAATGGAAACCTATATTTGGAATCAATATGCTAATTGGTAAAGCATACATAGTTAATCAAAAGGATACAGAAAAAACAGGGGGTAAGAGGGGAGGGATAAATTGGGAGATTGGGGTTGACATATTAACACTACCATATATAAAATAGATGACTAATAAAGATCTATAGTACAGAACAGAAAACTCTATTTACTCAATATTGGTATTGATGTAAATGGGGAAGCAATCTTAAAAAAGAGTGGATATATGTATATGTATAACTGAATCAGGGCTTCCCTAGTGGCTCAGATGGAAAAGAATCTGTCTGCAAAGCATGAGACCCAGGTTCCATTCCTGGGTTGGGAAGATCCCCTGGAGAAGGGAATGACTACTCACTCCAGTATCCTTCACTGGAGAATTCCGTGGAGAGAGGAGCCTAGCGGACTACAGTTCATGGGGTTGCAAAGAGTCAGACATGACTGAGCAACAAACATTTTCATTTTCATAACTGAATCAGTTTTCTGTACACCACCTGAAATGTAACACAACATTGTAAATCATATTCCAATACCTATATTCCAATAAAAAAGTTTTTTTTAACCATTTAGAGCGTTTTTTAGAACAAAAACGTTAGAGCGTTAGAACAAAAGATCATGCAGAAGCTTCCAGAGTGGGTCCACTGTCACATAACACTGCCTACCACTATGGATATCCTGCCAGCAGTGTATCTGACCACAGGGAAAGTCAAAGGCTAACTAACTGCACATACCAAATGTCAAGGGTGGTATATATATATACAAAGTCAATCACAGAGCCTATAATGCCTCTGTATTGCAGCTATACAAATTCATGCCACAGCAATAGAGAACTCACAGCAGCAGGGGGTAGGCCTCCTGGGTCTGATTTTAGGATTGTCACATTGGACACACCATCTCTTGGGCTTCCTTTTCCTCGTGCAGAAAATAAAGGGATTGACAGAGCAAATGTCTGCAGGACCTTTAGGTTTTTATGGAAGAACTCCAAGCTTCTACAATCTTGCCACTCACTTGTTTATGCAGTTAAACTATTTATAATGCATTTTTTTTTTTAGAAAGAAAACTAGTACTACCAGAATAACTTGTTGCTATTCAGATCTTAGAATAAAATTTCTCTAGCCACTTATATAAATGCCTAAATATATTGTAAATGTGATTGAGGAGATAAGTTGTAACTCAACAATTTTTAGACCTAGGCATGTTAACTCATGCAAGAGTACGTGAGGAAGGATAGGACTGCAGAACGCGTGAGTGCGCTCAGCTGCACGTATGCATACTCAGTCGAGCCCGACTCTGCAACCCTATGGACTATAGCCTGCCAGGCTCCTCTGCCCATGGAATTTTCCATGGCAAGAATACTGGAGTGAGTTGCCGTTTTCTTCTTCAGGGGATCTTTCTGACCCAGGGATTGAACCTGCATCTCTTGTGCCTCCTGCACTAGCAGGTGGATTCTTTACCACTGCATCATCTGGGAAGCCCTAACACACTCAGTTAGATCCCAGGAAAGAGCTTGAGGACAACTGCATAACTGACAGTTAGCTAAGCGAAAGTGAATGCCTAACACTTTGTCACTTATTGTAAGTTCTAGCTAAAGTTTTCCTTTTTATTTTCATTATAGAGTTATTAAAATTCTTGAGGTGGTGACCCAAATGGGAAGGAAATTCAAAAAAGATGTATGTAAACATATAGCTGATTCACTTTTCTGTACAGCAGAAACTAACACAACACTGTAAAGCAACTATATCCCAATAAACATTTTTAAAATTAAAAAATAAAATATTAAAAAGTTAAAAAAACAAATAAAAATTTTAAAAAAGTCTTGGGATCTTCTTAGTTAAGAACAAATCTCCTAAAGCCAAATATGGATATGCATTGCCAGTTAAAAATAAAATTTCAAAAAAAAGTTGTTGATAGCTATGATTAATTGATGAGGCTCAAGCTAAACTATCCACATGTCCAATTATCACCAGCTGATTTTTCAACTAGAGTTGACTTCAATTACAGCAGTATATCCAGTGAAAGAAGCATCTCTCAAATTTACACAATATATCTTGAAGACAGCAAAGTGTGATGGCACATTGCCCAGGCCTTCAGTGGGTTTTACACAGTAAAATTTTGCAAAATAATTTTTAATCCTGGCAGACTCCTGTATAAATCTGACATAAAATACAATGAACATATAACAGAGTCTCAGATTTTTTTCTTTTTTATCTTGACATATCATTGATTTACAATTTCACTAGCTTCAGATGTACAGGCATGATTCAGTTATATATAATTGAATATGTATATATATTACATATATATTCTTTTTTTAATTCTTTTTCCTTATAGGTTATTACAAAATATTGAGTAGAGTTCCCTGTGCTATACAGTGCACCCTTGTTGTTTATTTTATATATAGTATTGTGTTTATTGTCATTCCAAGCTCCTAATTTATCCCAAACCCCTTTTCTTTTTGGTAACTATAAGTTTGCTTTTTTATGTCTGTGGGTCTATTTTTGTTTTGTATATAAGTTCATTTGTACCTTTTTTTAATTCCACATATCAGCAATATTATATTTATTTTTTATCATATATTTGTCTTTGTTATATATCATATGTTTGGCTTACTTCACTTAGCATGATAATCTCTAAGTCTATCCTTGTTGCTGCAAATGACATTTTTTTTTCTTTTTATGGCTCAGAAATATTCCGTGTGTGTGTGTATGTATATATATATATACACACATATGTATCATATTATATATATATATATATAAATATATATATATATATATCTGTTGATGGGCATTTAGGTTGCTTCCATGTCTTGGCTGCTAGAAATAGTACTACAATGAACATTGAGGTGCACAGATTTTTTTCAACAGTAATTGAATAGTCAATTTATAGGAAAGCATATGAAAACAATATTTAAATCTAATAATAAAAGTGCATTAACATTTGTATTCATATGCTGGTCTATTGCAAGTCAGGGAGAAACTATGAGAAAAGGCTTACTCTGTTTTGGACTCTTGACATCAACAGCAGGCCAACTAGGATATGTGCATGGTGATGGAGTGGACTTTAGTTAATTGCTTATCCCCACCAGATAGAACAGTGCCTGGCACATAGTAGCTGCTCAATAAATTTTTGTTGTATGGATAAATGAATAAGAAGGTTGATAGGAATATACTTAGCTTCATTGTCAAAGCTCAGAGAAGAATCCAGATATGTGCATTACACATACTGAAAAACTGGTTCTAAGACTGAAATCTTTATGCTATGGCTAAAGGAGATTACAGGTTTTTGTGGCTGCCTCCATTTTGTTTATTTTGTATGATATACAAATGAATACAGTGAAAATATCTCACCAGCAAAATACTGAACACACACACAATAAGGAAATATTTATTGAGTAGACTAGGCCTTTGCCAACTATGCCTCATGGACCAAATCCATCTCTATCCATTAATTTATGTATCATCTATGTTCTTTTGGGCTGCAATGATGGAATTCAATATGGAGATGATATGGCCTACAAAACTGAAAGTATTTACTATGTTTTAAAGGAAAAATTTGCTCACCTCTTGTGTAGATCAAATTTGATATACCACAAATAAGTTAGAAAAAAAAAAAAATTCATGATAACTATACCAGAAGGTAATGGCAGGAAAACCAGAGTGTCAGCTGTTATAAAAGCTCTCACCAAAATGGATTCAAGCAGACGTATCCTATGAATCCAAAGCTCACCGCAAACGATGAACCTTGGTGGCTCAGACGGTAAGGCGTCTGCAGGCAATGCGGAAGACTCGGGTTCGATCCCTGGGTGGAGATGATCCTGTGGAGAAAGAAATGGCAACCCACCCCAGTACTCTTGCCTTGAAAATTCCATGGACTGGGGAGCCTGATAGGCTACAGTCCATGGGGTCGAAAGAGTTGGACGCGACTTCACTTTCACTTTCATGTTTTATTAAGGCACGGCTTTTTATTGCAAATGATTTAAGAGTTACTTGGGGCTTCCCTCGTAGCTCAGTTGGTAAAGAATCCGCCTGCAAACCAGGAGACCCCAAAGAGAGACCCTGGTTTGATTACTAGGTCAGCAAGATCCCCTGGAGAAGGGATAGGCTATTCACTCCAATATTCTTAGGCTTCCCTTGTGGCTCAGCTAGTAAAGAACCCGCCTGCAATGTAGGAAATGGCAACCCACTCCAATGTTCTTGCCTGGAGAATCCCAGGGACGGTGGAGCCTGGTGGGCTGTCGTCTATGGGGTCGCACAGAGTCGGACACGACTGAACCGGCTTAGCAGCAGCAGCAGCAATGTAGGAGACCTGGATTTGATCCCTGGGTTGGGAAGATTCCCTGGATGAAGGGAAAAGCTACCCACTCCAGTATTCTGGGCTGGAGAATTCCGTGGACTGTATAGTCCACGGGGTTGCAAAGAGTAGGACACAACTGAGCGAATTTCACTTGCACTTTAGAGTTACTTACAGAAACAAAAGCAGTAAATTTCAGAATTTACTTTTTTATATCTACATTTTTCACTATTCTTAGACAAAGTTAAATTATTTCTGATAAGAAAAAAAAAATTTTTGGAGGTTTTTTTCTCTAAAGAAAGGTAATCATAGTTGGTAAATATCTTTCTAATTTCACAAGAAAGTGCCAGTTTTCACGTCTCAATTACTTTCTAGCCTTTATATTTGTAAAACAAGAGACAAATACAGAAAACTATACAAAACAAATGTATAAGGTAAAAACACCTGTGCAGGCAGAATTCTAAGGATGTCCTTCCAAGATTCTGGTCCCCTGATTATTCAATCAAAGACCAGTCTAAAAAATAGTAATAATAATACCAATCTAGATATTGCCATGACTTTGGAGATGGAATTAAGTTTATTCATCAGTTGACCTTAAAATAGGGAGCTTACCCTGGATTATCAAGGTGGAACCAATATAATCATATGAACTCTTAAAAATGAAAGAGGAAAGAGAAAAAAGAGTTTCAGGGCAAGGAAAAATCAGAGAGATTCAAAGCACAAAAAGAATGCAACCCAGTACTGCTGTTTGAAGATGGAGGGGCAGTGTAATAAGAATGTGGGTAGTGTTGAGAATTTGGGAGGGGCTCCTGCTTGACAGTTAGCAAAGAAACAGGATTCTTGAGAAGTTGAGAGGGGCTCCTGACTGACAGTTAGCAAAGAAACAGGATTCTCAGCACTGCAGCCACAAGGAACTAAATTCTGCCAAAAGCTTGAATCAGCTTGGAACCCCCAGAGAGGAACCCAGCTGACCAAGAATTTTCTTTTAGCCTTGTGACCCTCTGCTATGGGTCTCTAGATTCCTACCTGGACTCCTGACCTACAGAACTGTGAGAGAATAAGTTTTGTTGTTTTAAGCCTACACACACACACACACACACACACACACACACACAGGTAATTTGCCTATGGCAACAATAGAGTCAAGAAATATTTTGCCGGCTACCCAGAACTCCCTCGCTGTGGCCCATCCCAAACACAGCCACCTCTCTCCTGCCTCCTTGCATTTTATAGTCTTATCATCAACGTGACAAACTCCAGACGCTTTCTTTAGTCTTACCCAATCTTGTTTTAAAAAAGCAATATATCTACTAATTCACTTTCAATCTTCAGTGTCCCTCTTCATCCTCTTCTCTCCCACTCATTGTTTCTATAAAAAAAAACACGGGCTCTTTAACTTGTCTTCTTTCCCTCAGTCTGGATTTTGTTGGTTGCATATGCACAGTGCGGTGCACCAAGCTTCTCTGCCCTCTCTACTTCCTGCAAATTAGCAGCTGAGTCCAGAGCCATGATCAATCTCAAATTTGAGACCTTTGGCAAGACTATAGGTAGCGAAGAATTGTTTCATCAGAAGGCACGTCATGTCTGACTTTGTCTCTTGTGACAGCTGCTCAGTGCTTCGATCTGTATTTCACGTGTGTTGCAAACTGGTGATATGACAATTCTATCAGATCTTTTTATGTATTTACTGGAATACTCTGTACAAAGATGCTTTTCATCTACTATTTGTTACCCAACACTTCATGTGGGAAAGACAGACTAAACGCTTGATTCTTCCTTTCTCTAAACTAGTTTTCAAGACAATGAATGGATTCTCTATTATCTTCCCAAAATGACCAATTATTTTTTAAAATTATGAATTTAAGGATTTAAATACATTTGATGAGTTCACTCTATGGCAATTAAAATCTTTATTAAAACTCACATTGTCCCTGGGTAAACCTATTGCTGATTTGTGTTGATGTTTGGTAGAAACCAAGACAATACTGTAAAGTAATTATCCTTCAATTAAAAATAAATACGTTAAAAAAAAACCCTCAAATTGTCTCATCCTTTACTATTGAGGTGGCCTCTTTAAATTGGCTCCTGATGGTCCCTAGCCCAAGTGGTCCCTAATGGCTTCCTTGAATTCGGGGAAAGTTGGCTGTTTTTTGCATTTCCTGCCTTGGAACCTGGAATCAGCTATTCCTCCAAGAAGCCTTAGTTTCCTGAAGTGGGAAGTAGGATTTAAATACTGCAATCTAGGTGATGGGATTAATGATATTTTTAAAAACTGGAACAAGTTCAACTTGGCAATATACAGTTAGTGATATTATTATGATTCAGCAGTAGATAAAGTGTCAACAACAATGTTAAAACATGAAATTTGAATCCAACATGCAAAACAAATACATTTTACCCTTTTGAAACAACCTGTGAATATGTGACAACACTGGAAGTAGTTGAGATTTTTTTTAATGACTTGGTTGAACATTTCATAACTTTAAAAAATAATATATATTTTCACAAATTTAATCTCTCTCCCATGTGCGTGTGCTCGCGCTCTCTCTCGTCACGTCTTTTGGGCCAGCATGCCCTCACGCCTCGAGGATGTATTTTCCTTCATTTTCTAAATAAAACCGATCTGTCTGCGAACTATAACATGGACTGTCCAAGAGCTGTGATACACCGAGGGCTATCACATTTTCCACACAAGAACTTGTACTTGAATGTTTATAGCAACATAATGCATGATAGTCAAAAAGTGCAAACAACTTAAATATTCATCAACTGGTGAATGGCAAATGGATATCTCAATGCCAAGGAATATTATTTATTAATAAAAAAATGAAATACTAATACACATTACAATATAATGAACAGATGAGGAGTGACTGCTACTGGGTACTGGGTTTCTTTGTGGGTGATAAAAATGTTCTGGAATTAGATAGTGGTGGTCACATGACTTTATGCAAATACTAAAATCCATTTAAATGTACACTGATTTTACAGTTGTGAATTGTATCTCTATTAATAATGAAAGGATATATATATCATATTTCCTGTGAGGAGCAAATAATTCGTTCAACAAATGTGTAGCTTTTATAGAAAGTGAAAGGGTAAGTCTCAGTCATGGTCCGACTCTTTGCAACCCCATGAACTATGCAATTCATGGAATTCTCCAGGCCAGAATACTGGAGTGGGAAGCCTTTCCCTTCTCCAGGAGATCTTCCCAACCCAAGGATTGAACTGAGGTCTCCCACATTGCAGGCGGATTGTCTACCAAATGAGTCACAAGGGAAGCCTAAGAATACTGAAGTGGGTATCCTATCCCTTCTCCAACAGATCTTCCCTACCCAGGAATCGAACTAGGGTCTCCAGCATTGCAGGCGGATTCTTTACCAACTGAGCTATCAGGGAAGCTTTTATAGAGATCCAGACTTCCCTGGTGGGTCAGACAGTAAAGCGCCTGCCTGCAATGCGGGAGACCCGGGTTCAGTCCCTGGATCAGGAAGATCTCCTGGAGAAGACAATGGCAACCCACTCCAGTATTCTTGCCTGGAGAATTCCATGGACAGAGAAGCCTGGTAGGCTACAGTCCATGGGGTCGCAAAGAGTCGGACACGACTGAGCGACTTCACTTTCACTTTCTTTCACACAAGTGAGAGTCCCTTGGACTGCAAGGAGATCCAACCAGTCCATTCTAAAGGAAATCAGTCCTATGTGTTCTTTGGAAGGACTGATGCTAAAGCTGAAACTCCAGTACTTTGGCCACCTCATTCGAAGAGCTGACTCATTGGAAAAGACCCTGATGCTGGGAGGGATTGGGGGCAGGAGGAAAAGGGGACGACAGAGGATGAGATGGCTGGATGGCATCACCAACTCGATGGATGTGAGTTTGACTGAACTCTGGAGTTGGTGATGGACAGGGAGGCCTGGCGTGCTGCGATTCATGGGGTCACAAAGAATAGGACATGACTGAGTGACTGAACTGAACTGAACTGAACTGAACTGATACAAGTGAGAAGCTGAGTGGAATCAGGAAAGTCTACAAAGAAAGTAGCATTTGTGAGGGGTCTTAGATATGAAAGCATGTCAACATCTGCCAAAATTTTAGCAATCATGGCAAGTTAAATGTCATCATAGCAATAAGGGCTTGGCTAATATGATTTGTAACATTTTTAACCTAACAAGCCTTCATTTCTAAGCCAACAATTGGAGACTAAAAATTTCTGCTAAGTAGCAGGTATTGATAAGCCCCCCAAAAAATGAGGAATTTTGTAGATTGTACATGTTTCTTAACCCAAATCTCTGATTCTCCTTCCACGTTTCCACTGTACAAAATATTGAAATGGCACCCATGCATGCCAAAGCCTGTCAAGGGTAAACATTTTTATCTTTTGGAAATCACATTTTGTGCTAGCAGAATGTGTAGAAAAGCATGTCTTATTTATCATGTAAAGCACTGACAGTGCTCATCAGTCCAGCTGGTTTACAGAATGGAACTTGCCTTGAGCATGAAAGCCACATGTTTGCAATCTCATCCATCTCGGATGTTCATATATCCATCACTTTTCATATGTTGTCAGAAAGAATGAAGAAAAGCTTCCAATTTTGTCTCTTTTAAATACTACTTGGCTCAATTAAAACTCAACATGGATTTTTCACTTCTTCATTTACCCAGTCAAAAGTGAACTGTTTTTGAAATATTTCAGAAAGTGTGCCCATTTAAAGATTGACTTACAACCTAGAGGTACTAAATGGTGTAACAAAACATTAAATTGTTACCAAAAATACGACTATTCAGCTATTGTGATAGTTAGAAATGCATTTCCAAAGGCAGATTTTTGAGAAAATGAATCACTCTTCTGACCATCAGTCTGGTCAACAATTTCTTGAGCAATTCCATTCCTTAAGCACATTGGACCTTTCTATTAGGTATGCTCTGTGGTTCATTTTCTATTTTCTTTTAATTATTTTAATGATTAATGTACATTTTTGCCTTGAATTGTAGACTGTCCAAACTCCAAAGTTTTCTGTGACCAAATTTCAGGAATGTCTTAGGTCAATGTGCAGCCATATTGTTTAATTAGTGTAGGCATCATCCTTGAATGCTCTAAGTAATACTGTTAGAAAACAGCAACGGAAAGTACAGATTTTGTAACATGGCAGTAAAAAGTCATCCACATTACATGCTCTTCTTAAAATTCTCCAGAGCCTCCTTTCATCATTGCTGGTTAAAGTCTTAAATCTTAGTGTGGTCCAAACCAGCCAGCCTCTGGCCACTGTTTAGCTTTCTTGTCCTCTTGACACACACTAGAATGTAGCTGTACTTGCATTTCTCAAATATTTAATCTCGCTATTTTTTTTTAAATGTTCTCTCTGCTGGGACATCTATCTCTTCCCAGTTCCTCGGAGTAATTCCTTCTTGCTCAAGACTTAACATTGGAAAACTTCATTCATCTTTCTCTTCCTAACGAGTGGGTCTGAGTCAGATATGAAGGTCAATATCATGCCTTTTTATCTTATCTTTCCTTTCCCCAAGATACTGCTTGTGAGTAATATTTTTTCTAATTGAATGAATAATACGCTAACAAACATACATTTGGCAGCATATGCAGGTTAGAAGTGGCACTCAGTTTAGTCAGTCGCTCAGTCATGTCCAACTCTTAGCGACCCCATGAACCGCAGCACTCCAGGCCTTCCTGTCCGTCACCAACTCCCAGAGTTTATCCAAACTCATGTCCATTGAGTCGGTGATGCCATCTAACCATCTCATCCTCTGTCGTCCCCTTTTCCTCCTGCCCTCAATCTTTCCCAACATCAGGGTCTTTTCAAATGAGTCAGCTCTTCACATCAGGTGGCCAAAATATTGGAGTTTCAGCTTCAACATCAGTCCTTCCAATGAACACCCAGGACTGATTTCCTTTAGGATGGACTGGTTGGATCTCCTTGCAGTCCAAGGGACTCTCAAGAGTCTTCTCCAACACGACAGTTCAAAAGCATCAATTCTTCAGTGCTCAGCTTCCTTTATAGTCCAATTCTCACATCCATACATGACTACTGGAAAAATCATAGCCTTGACGAGATGGACCTTTGTTGGCAAAGTAATGTCTCTGCTTTTTAATATGCTGTCTAGGTTGGTCATAACTTTCCTTCCAAGGAATAAGCATCTTTTAATTTCATGGCTGTAATCACTATCTGCAGTGATTTTGGAGCCCAAAAAAATAAAGTCAGCCACTGTTTCCACTGTTTCCCCATCTATTTCCCGTGAAGTGATGGTACCGGACACCATGATCTTCGTTTTCTGAATGTTGAGCTCTAAGCCAAGGTTTTCACTCTCTTCTTTCACTTTTGTCTAGAGGCTCTTTAGTTCTTCACTTTCTGCCATAAGGGTGGTGTCATCTGCATATCTGAGGTTATTGATATTTCTCCCAGCAATCTTGACTCCAGCTTGTGCTTCCTCCAGCCCAGCATTTCTCATGATGTACTCTGCATAGAAGTTAAATAAGCAGGGTGACAATGCAGCCTATTTGGAACCAGTCTGTTGTTCCATGTCCAGTTCTAACTGTTGCTTCCTGATCTGCATACAGATTTCTCAAGAGGCAGGTCAGGTGATATTCCCATCTCTTTCAGAGTTTTCCACAGTTTATTGTGACCGACACAATCAAAGTCTTTGGCAAAGTCAATAAAGCAGAAATAGATGTTTTTCTGGAACTCTCTTGCTTTTTCAATGATCCAGTGAATGTTGGCAATTTGATCTCTGGTTCCTCTGAGTGGTAAAGAACTCACCTGCCAATGCAGGAGACTTAAGAGATGCAGCTTCCATCCCTAGATTGGGAAGGTCCCCTGGAGGGGGGCACAGCTACCCACTTCAGTATTCTTGCCTGTAGAATCCTGGACTGAGGAGCCAGGCAGGCTGAAACCCATAGGGTCCTACAGAGTCAGACATGACTGTGTGTGCTAACACACACACATGCAATTTAGAGGCAGGAACCAACTGAACTTAACTACTTACTAGCTGTGCTATTAGAATAGATTTCTTGGACTTTTCTGGTGGTGCAGTGGATAAGAATCTGCCTGTCAATGCAAGGGACACCAGTTAGATCCCTGGTCTCCAGGAAGATTTCACATGCTACAGAGCAACTAAGGCCATGCCCTACAATTACTGAGCCCACTGCTGCAACCACTGAAGCCCAAATGCCTAGAGCCTGTGTGCCACAAGAAGAGTAACCACTGCGATGAGATGCCCTCACACCATAGAGAGTAGTTCCCACTCGCTGCAACTAGAGGAAGCCTGCGCATAGCAACAAAGACCAAGTGCAACCAAAAATAAAAACTAATTAATTAAAGAAAACAGAATTCTTCACCTCAATTTAACTCAGTTTTCACATTTATAAACTGGAAATAATTGAAACTGACTACCTCATAACTTTAAATAATTTTGAGAAGTTGCTTGAAAGTATGCTGAGCACATTATAAGTAATCATATATGTTAGTGCTTATTTGGTATTGTAATTATAATTACTAGTATTATAGGTTGCATGCCAGGAATATGAAGACTTGGTTTCATCTCCTCAAGGAAATTGAAATTCTTGTAGAAAAAGGAAAACAACAACAAAAACAAATGTGGAATGACTATAAAATGCTCTAATACAGGAAATGAACCAAAAGCTGTAAATAAGATCCAAAAAGTGCAAGCTCACAAAAGCTAAGATTGAATTATTGCAAAGTTAATGAAAACCATTTTTTTTCCACTCTATCTTCTAGTAACTATTGGAACAAAACTATTTTTATTTTATTAGATGCCTCATAAATAAACCAATTATTTTTTAATGCACTGAATCTTATTTACCCCAACCAACCCTACCAGCTTTGAGAGGTCCTAGTCAAAACTTATTATGAGAGGCCAGAAGGAGAGGCTCTAGCCAAAACTTATTATCTCATGGTTTTGCTGTATTCTTTATAAAATCAACCAAAATGTAAGTACCCAAGTGGTTTTTTTTTTTTTCCCAGATGGGTTTTTTATGCCTGAAATGTTCACCTCCTAACATTAGGCATATATTTTAATCCAAACAACCATTGCTTAAAACATTATTAGAGTTCACTTTTCAAAATGGTTTGCAATATAACTTCATGAACAACAGAAGAAAGTTTAAAATTTTGAGCTATTTAATAAGATAGCAAATGATAGATACATCCTATACTCTACAACTTGATAAAAATTTAAAGCTTGACTAACAGGCACATACCAAATGTCACAAGGGCTGTTAAGGACTTTAAGGTAAATTACACAGATTGACTAGAATTGAGTACTAGGCATTTCCAAACCTCAAACTCCCCCTCAAAGGATTGAGATTATACAACTAATGTCCACAGGACTTTGAGCAATGTTGGAGAAATTTAAGTACCTTGTCGAAGAGACATGTTACTCAGAAACTAAAAATTCAGATAAGAATATTTTAAAGAAAATTGTGCTTATTACTCTATATCCACACTGTTTGTATATGTTTGTTTGTGTATATATGTAAAGAGATAGTAAAAAGATATTAGCATGGAATTAATTTTGCTAAATATGTGCTTCTCCTTCATCCAGTTCCTTCCTACTTGGCTCTTCCCTTTTGGCCCCCTCTTTGGCAAAGACTATACCACTCATTGCGCTTCCCTGGTGGTGCAGAGTTAAAGTGTCTGCCTGCAATGTGGGAGACCTGGGTTTGATCCCTGGGTCGGGAAGATCCCCTGGAGAAGGAAATGGCAACCCACTCCAGTATTCTTGCCTGGAGAATCCCTTGGACGGAGGAGCTTGGTGGGTTACAGTCCACGGTCACGAAGAGTCCGACACGACTGAGCAACTTCACTTACGCTTTCACTTTTCTTTCACACCACTCATTCCAAGCTTAGCTGTGTGATTTGCAATGGCCAATGAAATATGAGAGGAAGTAACATGGTCCACTTCTGAACAAATCCTTTAAAAGCCATTGTGTGGTTCTGCCATTAGTCTATGCCTCCTGCTCCTTCAAAATAAAAAAGACATAAGACAGAGCTATAACCAAGCTACATCCAGTATGTCAAACAAATGAGGAATACCTATTTGTTACTGTAAGCCTCTGAGATTTTAGGTTTGTTTGTTATTGCTGCATAACTTGGTCTAAACTGATTGATCGAAACACTACTTTTTGAATAGGAGAAAAAAGAATTAAAATGAATGAATAATTTTAAAGTGAAACCAATTCATTATAGTTTTAATATTTCGAATTCATGCCACTCCTCTCTCTCTGACCCCAGGGAACATTATTCTTATGATTTAAACAGGACATGTTATCTCTATATGGCAGAAGACATACTAGTCTTCTCATTGAATAAGCAAGTAACTAAGAGCAGATGATATGTTAACACTGTTATAACCTGATATGATAGGGAGTGAAGGTAAAAACAAACACCCAACTCTATCAGAATTAGTGATGCAATTGTGCTATGAAGCATTTGTGATCTAAATGGAAGAGTGAATCAACAGATCTCAGATAAATCTAATTCAAGAAAGTATTCACAAGAAGTACACCTACTCCAGTGCTGGAAATACTCTTTTAAAAATCATTTATCAAAGCTGAAAGAAACTTAGGACCTCAAAGTCAATGGGTGTTTACCTGAAACACAGTGAAACAAAAACAGATTATGCTGGCTGTGAATCACCCTACAACTGTCTTTAGGGGAAAAAAAAAAAAATGAAATACATGAAATTTGCCCAGATAAGATTCTGAAGGTAATCTGGCCAGAATTTACAGCTAAGTGGGTCAACCTGCTGAGTTTGAATTTTTTTAAGATTTATATGTGCCAAACACAAACAAGAAAAGAATGCATGCTTAAGTTCCATTAACATTTTGAGGTTTGAGAAAGGTAAAAACAAAATTGCATACACTGAACTTTAGTCCTGTTTCAAGTCTTATCAAATTTCCGAGAAATGTGTCTGCCAAGAAGATATCATCCATAAAAGGATAGAGAAGCAAAGCCAGACATAGAAGTTTCTCATTAAATGTATTTAGTGAGAAGGTTTGCAAGCACAAATGTGTCTGTCCTCTTTTCAAGTCTGAGATTGCCCCTGCTGGGTAGGAACATATAGATCAGCTAAGGTTTGTCATGTCTGGTGAAACAGAAACTGTAAACACTCAGTTCATGTGCCAGGGAGCCTCATTCAAATCAGTCTTCTAGGGTACATCCCTAAAATACTAAACAAGATCTCCATGTTATTTAGATGTATTTGGTGGCTCAGTGGTAAAGAATCTGCCTGCCAATGCAAGAGATGAGGGTTCCATCCCTAGGTCGGGAAAATTCCCCTGGAAGAGGACATGGCATCCCACTCCAGTATTCTCGCCTGGGAAATCTCATGGACAGAGGAACCTGGTGGGCTACAATCCATGGGGTCGCAAAAGAGTCAGACATGACTTAGCAACTAAACAACAATGATAATATGTTCATACCAATTTTTTTTCCCCCAAGAGCTAAATGCTAAAGAAACCAGTCACTGATCCTGAAAGTGAGAAAGAAGTGATACCACCAACTGCCAGCCACTAAAGTGTGCAAGACTTACCAACACATCAAGGAGGAGAAGGCTGTTCCTGTCTGCAGCCCTTTGCCCTCTCCTCCCACCAAGGGACCAGTGTCACCTCCAGAGCCTAGCTTTCCCTGACCTAGTCCTCCCTTGCCCCTGGCTTTGTTCTCTCAACTCTACCTCTGTTAAGACAACCATCCTCATTACAATTGATAGTGTTTGGAATGTTGATTATATTTTCTCAAAGAAAAACAGTGCAGGTAGGAGGAACTTCCTGAAGACTCTGGTTGAATAGAGGAAGGGCTTAAGGGAAGGTATAAGATAAGCATTATCACACTTGATTCCTAGATTAAGGCTAAAGGGAGAGGAAAGCCCAGCTTATTAAGTATCAGTGTGTCAGGTACTACAGTGGACATCTTGCTTCCTTTTTCTAATACAGACTTTATATTTTTCATTGTTTGTTTATTTGCTGGTTTATTTGTGGCTGTGCTGGGTCTTCATGGTTGCATGAGAATTTCTCTAGCTGCGATGCACAGGCTTCTCCCTGTGATGGCTTGTTTGTGCCCACCAAGGCTGGAGTCTCTGCTTCCCCAGGCCTATGGAGGTCCTGCAGTCAAATGCCACCGGCCTTCAAAGTCATATTCCCTGGGGATTCCCAGTCCCTTGGCCTGATCCCCAGGCTGGGGAGCCTGATGTGGGGCCTAGAACCTTCACAACAGTAGGAGAACTTCGGTATTACTGTTCCCCAGTTTGTGGGTGGCCCACCTGGCGAGTATAGGATTTGATTTTATCATGATTATGCCCCTCCTTCTGCTTGGTTGCATACTCTCCTTTGTCCTTGGATGCGGGGTATCTTTTTTTGGTAGGTTCCAGTGTCTTCCTGTCAATGGTTGTTCAACAACTAGTGATTTTGGGGGCTCTGGCAGGAGAAGATGAACGTACGTTCTTCTCCACCATCTTGAACAAATCCCTTCTTGTTACCCCTTCTTGTTTGTCTTTGGAAGTTAAATATCTTCTTTTAGCAGATTCCAGTCTTTTCTGTCAATGGTTCTTCAGCAATTAGTTGTGATTTCTGTGTTTTCCTGAGATGAGGTGAGCTCAGATCCCTGCGGTGGCTTCTCTTACTGCAGAGCACAGGTTCTAGGGCACGTGTTCAGGCTTAGCACTTGTGGCACTCGGGCTCAGTTGGCCCGCGGTACATGGAATCCTCCCAGACGGGGAACTGAACCCATTTCCCCCGCATTGACAGGCGGATTCTTAACCACTGGGCCACCTGGGGAGCCTCTCCAATATGGTCCTTACAGTAATGTTAGGTTTGACACCATGTTACAGAAGAAGCCCAGGGTGAAATTAAGTACCTTGCCCAACCTTCAGCTAGGAATGAAGAAAGGCCAACATCCAAGCCTCCTGACTTGCTCTAGGCAAGGGTGGAAGCTAAAGGCAGCACTTCCCTGTGGCAGTTTCCACTACATCCTACTTCTTACATTCCGCATCCCCAGCATTTTAGTTAGCATCCTCCAGCACAGGAAGGATTATGGTTTTCAGAGAAGTACATTCACTCTGTGTGAGATTTATTCGATGCTCTGGTTCAGAGTTTGCTGCATAAAAAGTCACAGTGTAATAACATTCTATTTAATGAGGTGTTACATTTTTTCCATCCCTCTCTTGGTATTTCAGACATTATTCTCCTAGATCAGAACACCAGTATTTTACCCCGTGTTCACGGGTCAGGAGCTTATTTGGTCATCAGTTCACTTCAGTCACTCAGTCGTGTCCAACTCTTTGCAACCCCAACAACTGCAGCACACCAGGCCTCCCTGTCCATCGCCAGCTTCTGGAGTTTACTCAAACTCATGTCCATTGAGTCTGTGATGCCATCCAACCATTTCATCCTCTGTCATCCCCTTCTCCTCCTGCCTTCAATCTTTCCTGGCATCAGGGTCTTTACAAATGGCTAATGGTAACTGACATCATGAACCTATGAAACACTGTCTGCCAATGCCACCTTACAGCTAAAATACTGCCAAAGTATTATTTGGGACTTTAAGGAGCAGAAGAAAAAGAACCCTCTGGGTGCAAACAGCAGCTGGAGGATTGAGTTCATGGAAGCTTCTCCTGCCTTGGAAATTAAGCTAATGAAATCTTCCTAGACAAGTAGAAAGAAGCCAGAATGGGGCTAAAATGATGACTTTCTATGAGCTAAACCTACTTGGGGAGTATAATTCAGATCCCATAGAAATTCTTTTCCTTCCCATTCTGGTTCTTTGTCAACCCTCCAAATCCGTCTTGCAACTAAACCTGCTTATACTCAAGAGGCAGTTTCCAAGTGCCCTGAGAATTCAAATACAATGTGTACCTTCTTAAAGGTTTGCTTTCCATGTCTCCTGATAGAAATTTATATTGCCTTTGGGACACCATGTAGTGACATTTTTTAACTTTTTATTTTATATTGAAGTATAGTTGATTAGCAATGTTGTGATAGTTTTGGGTATACTGCAAAGTGATTTAGTGATATGGTGGTGGTTTAGTCACTAAGTCGTGTCCGACTCTTGTGACCCCATGGACTGTAGCCCACCAGGCTCCTTTGTCCATGGGATTCTCCAAGCAAGAATACTGGAGTGGGTTGCCATTTCCTTCTCCAGGGGATCTTCCTGACCCTGGAATTGAATTATATGTATATATAGATAGATACATAGATAGATAGATAGATATGTGTGTGTATATATATATGTATATATGTATATCTAATAGAATATATCTATTCTTTTCCTAATTCTTTTCCCATTTATATATATGTATATATTATATATATTATTATTAGTATATATATAATATATATTATATATATTAGTAGTAGTATATATATTATTTTCCCATTTATAGATGTGTATATATATATATATATAATAGAATATATCTATTCTTTTCTAAATTCTTTTCCCATTTACATACATATATGTATATGTGTATTCCAATATATATATGTATGTATATATATATATCTAATAGAATATATCTATTCTTTTCCTAATTCTTTTCCCATTTAGGTTGCTGCATAATATAGAGCAGATTTCCCTGTGCTATGCAGTAGATACAATTGCTTAGGGAAGTAGCTGTAAACTTCTTGCTCAGCAATTTTACCACACGTTATATATTCCTTTTACTATGATATTCGGCATGTTCTGGGGACTTTGGACAATTATTTCTCCTCACTAAGATTATGAAATGCAGGTAAGTATTGAATGGACACAGTGGAGGAAAGTGGTCCAAAAAATTGAATTCTTTCAGGTAAGCCTAATTCCCTCTTGACTTCTAGCTATAATCTCCTAGGAAAACTCTTGGTTCTAAGTTAACTACTTACCCTTAAGTAGTTTAATTCCATTCATTTAAAATAAATAATTTGTTGTTGTTCACTTATTCAGCCGTGTCCAACTCTTTGGGACCCCAAGGACTGTAAAACATCAGACTTCCCTGTCCTTCATTATCTCCCTGAGTTTGCTTGGACTCAGGTCCATCGAGTCAGTGACGCCATCCAAACACTTCATCCTCTGTTGCCCCCTTCTCCTCCTGCCCTCAATCTTTCCCAGCATCAGGGTCTTTTCCAATGAGTCAGCTAAATGATTGACTTTAAATAAAAATCAATGACAAAGTGTACAAGGTTTCAAAATAAAAATGCTAAATGTAAACATTGCCTCAGCCCCCAACCAAGTGGAACGTGTAAAGGCAGTAAGCAGTGATGTTTTCATACCTTGGCAAGCTTCTTGATTGGCTTCAAACTGCACTGGCACTTCTAATTTTATATCCAGAGTCAATGTCTTATTCCCTTTTCACTGCTGCTACCATTTATACATTCCGGTCTTCCCCTAGGCATCTTTGGCCCTAAGTCAACAGAATTGTGTGAAGGTGAAGAAAAAGAAACAGTTTGTCTCTCTCCAAGCAGCTTTGGAAATTGTTGTTTCTTTACTTTTTTCTTGCTCCACCTTGACTTTTTCTCCACCACCATCCTACTGTTGGGCCAAAGATTTAAAATTAATGAAAACTTTTCAGCACTTTTTTAGATTTATTCAACTCTTTATACTATTTTTTTATTAAAATATAGTTGACTATGCTAAAGCCTTTGACTGTGTGGATCACAATAAACTGTGGAAAATTCTGAAAGAGATGGGAATACCAGACTACCTGACCTGCCTCTTGAGAAACGTATATGCAGCTCAAGAAGCAACAGTTAGAACTGGACATGGAATGACAGACTGGTTCCAAGTAGGAAAAGGTGTACATCAAGGCTGTATATTGTCACCCTACTTATTTAACTTATATGCAGAGTACATCATGAGAAACGCTGGGCTGGGGGAAGCACAAGCTGAAATCAAGATTGCTGGAAGAAATAAATATAAATAACCTCAGGTATGCAGATGACACCACAGAAGTGGCAGAAAGTGAAGAAGAACTAAAGAGCCTCTTGATGAAAGTGAAAGACGAGAGTGAAAAAGGTGGCTTAAAACTCAACATTCAGAAAACTAAGATCATGGCATCTGTCCCATCACTTCTTGGGAAATAGAATGGGGAAACAGTAGAAACAGTGGCTGACTTTATTTTTGGGGGCTCCAAAATCACTGTGGATGGTGAGTGCAGCCATGAAATTAAAAGACGCTTAGGTGTTGCAAGAGGGCATCAGAGGACAGACACACTGAAACCATACTCACAGAAAACTAGTCAATCTAATCACACTAGGACCACAGCCTTGTCTAACTCAATGAAACTAAGCCATGCCCGCGGGGCAACCCAAGACGGGCGGGTCATGGTGGAGAGGTCTGACAGAATGTGGTCCACTGGAGAAGGGAATGTCAAACCACTTCAGTGTTCTTGCCTTGAGAACCCCATGAACAGTATGAAAAGGCAAAATAGTAGGATACTGCAAGAGGTATTCCCCAGGTCAGTAGGTGCCCAGTATGCTACTGTAGGTCAGTGGAGAAATAACTCCAGAAAGAATGAAGGGATGGAGCCAAAGCAGAAACAATACCCAGCTGTGGATGTGACTGGTGATAGAAGCAAGGTCCGATGCTGTAAAGAGCAATATTGCATAGGAATCTGGAATGTCAGCTCCATGAATCAAGGCAAATTAGAAGTGGTCAAACAGGAGATGGCAAGAGTGAACGTTGACATTCTAGGAATCAGCACACTAAAATGGACTGGAATGGGTGAATTTAACTCAGATGACCATTATATCTACTACTGCGGGCAGGAATCCCTTAGAAGAAATGGAGTAGCCCTCATGGTCAACAAAAGAGTCCGAAATGCAATACTTGGATGCAATCTCAAAAACGACAGAATGATCTCTGTTCGTTTCCAAGGCAAACCATTCAATATCACAGTAATCCAAGTCTATGCCCCAACCAGTAATGCTGACGAAGCTGCAGTTGAACGGTTCTATGAAGACCCACAAGACCTTTTAGAACTAACACCCAAAAAAAATGTCCTTTTCATTATAGGGGACTGGAATGCAAAAGTAGGAAGTCAAGAAACACCTGGAGTAACAGGCAAATTTGGCCTTGGAATGTGGAATGAAGCAGGGTAGAGACTAACAAAGTTTTGCCAAGAAAATGCACTGGTCATAGCAAACACCCTCTTCCAACAACACAAGAGAAGACTCTACACATGGACATCACCAGATGGTCAACACCGAAATCAGATATTCTTTGCCGCCAAAGATGGAGAAGCTCTATACAGTCAACAAAAACAAGATCAGGAGCTGACTGTTGCTCAGATCATGAACTCCTTATTACCAAATTCAGATTCAAATTGAAGAAAGTAGGGAAAACCGCTAGACCATTCAGGTATGACCTCAATCAAATCCCTTATGATTATTCAGTGGAAGTGAGAAATAGATTTCAGGGCCTAGGTCTGATAGATAGAGTGCCTGATGAACTATGGAATGAAGTTCATGACATTGTACAGGAGACAGGGATCAAGACCATCCCATGGAAAAGAAAGGCAAAAAAGCAAAATGGCTGTCTGGGGAAGCCTTACAAATAGCTGTGAAAAGAAGAGAAGCAAAAAGCAAAGGAGAAAAGGAAAGATATAAGCATCTGAATGCAGAGTTCCAAAGAATAACAAGAAGAGATAAGAAAGCCTTCTTCAGCGATCAATGCAAAGAAATAGAGGAAAACAACAGAATAGGAAAGACTAGAGATCTCTTCAGGAAAATTAGAGATACCAAGGGAACATTTCATGCAAAGATGGGGTGGATAAAGGACAGAAATGGTCTGGACCGAACAGAAGCAGAGGATATTAAGAAGAGGTGGCAAGAATACACGGAAGAACTGTACAAAAAAGATCTTCATGACTCAGATAATCACGATGGTGTGATCACTCACCTAGAGCCAGACATCCTGGAAAGTGAAGTCAAGTGGGCCTTAGAAAGCATCACTGCAAACAAAGCTAGTGGAGGTGATGAAATTCCAGCAGAGCTATTTCAAACCCTGACAGATGATGCTGTGAAAGTGCTGCACTCAATATGCCAACAAATTTGGGAAACTCAGCAGTGGCCACAGGAATGGAAAAGGTCAGTTTTCGTTCCAATCCCAAAGAAAGGCAATGCCAAAAATTGCTCAAACTACTGCACAATTGCACTCATCTCACATGCTAGTAAAGTAATGCTCAAAATTCTGCAAGCCAGGCTTCAGCAATACATGAACCGTGAACTTCCTGATGTTCAAGCTGGCTTTAGGAAAGGCAGAGGAACCAGAGATCAAATTGCCAACATCCTCTGGATCATGGAAAAAGCAAGAGAGTTGCACAAAAACATCTATTTCTGCTTTATTGACTATGCCAAAGCCTTTGACTGTGTGGATCACAATAAACTGTGGAAAATTCTGAAAGAGATAGGAATATCAGACCACCTGACCTGCCTCTTGAGAAATCTGTATGCAGGCCAGGAAGCAACAGTTAGAACTGGACATGGAACAACAGACTGGTTCCAAATAGGAAAAGGAGTACGTCAACGCTGTATTTTGTCACCCTGCTTATTTAGCTTCTATGCAAAGTACATCTGAGAAACGCTGGACTGGAAGAAACACAAGCTGGAAGCAAGATTGCCAAGAGAAATATCAGTCACCTCAGATATGCAGATGACACCACCCTTATGGCAGATAGTGAAGAGGAAATAAAAAGCCTCTAGATGAAAGTAAAAGAGGAGAGTGAAAAACTTGGCTTAAAGCTCAACATTCAGAAAACAAAGATCATGGCATCCGATCCCATCATTCCATGGGAAATAGATGGGGAAACAATGGAAACAGTGTCAGACTTTATTTTGGGGGGCTCCAAAATCACTGCAGATGGTGACTGCAGCCATGAAATTAAAAGATGCTTACTCCTTGGAAGAAAAGTTATGAGCAACCTAGATAGCATATTCAAAAGCAGAGACATTATTCTGCCAACTAAGGTCCATCTAGTCAAGGCTATGGTTTTTCCAGTGGTCATGTATGGATGTGAGAGTTGGACTATAAAGAAAGCTGAGCACTGAAGAATTGATGCTTTTGAACTGTGGTGTTGGGGACGACTCTTGAGAGTCCCTTGGACTGCAAGGAGATCCAACCAGTCCATCCTAAAGGAGATCAGCCCTGGGTGTTCTTTGGAAGGACTGATGCTGAATCTGAAACTCCAGTACTTTGGCCACCTCATGCGAAGAGCTGACTCATTGGAAAAGACTCTTATGCTGGGAAAGATTGAAGGTGGGAAGAGAAGGAGACGACAGAGGATGAGATGGCTGGATGGCATCACCGACTCGATGGACATGAGTTTGAGTGAACTCTGGGAGTTGGTGATGGACAGGGAGGCCTGGCGTGCTGCAGTTCATGGGTGTCAGAAGGAGTCGGACACAACTGAGCGACTGAACTGAACTGATAGTTGATTTACAATGTTGTGCTAATTTCAGGTGTACAGCAAAGTGATTCAGTTATACATGTACTATTTTTTTCAGATTCTTTTCCACTGTGGGTTATTACTAGATGTTGAATATAGTTCCCCGTGCTATACAGTAGATCCTTGTTGTTTATCTATTAGATCTACATCTGTATATTAGTGTGTATCTGTTAGTCCCAAACTCCTAATTTATGCCTCCCCTTTTCCCTTTGGTAACCATAAGTTTGGTTTCTAAGTCTGTGAGTTTATTTCTGTTTTGTAAATAAGTTCATTTACATCCTTTTGGTGTTCACATATAAGTGATATCATATAATATTTTTCTTTGACTTACTTCACTTAGTTTGACAATCTCCAGGTCCATCCGTGTCACTGCAAATGGCATTATTTCATTCTTTTCATGGCTGAGTAACATTCCATTGTGTGTGTGTGTGTGTGTGTGTGTGTGTGTACATATATATATTTACCACATCGTCTTTATGCATTCATCTGCTGATGGACATTTAAGTTGCTTCCATGTCTTAACTATTGTGAATAGTTTTGCAAACATGGGGTGCATGTATCTTTTTAAATTAGAGTTTTCATCTTTTCTTGTTAAATGCCTAAGAGTGGGATTGCTGGTTCATATGGTAACTCTGTTTTTTATAATCTAAAATTTATATATCTCACAATCTTAAATCACTCCAATAAATTGTTTAGTGGACTTAAGTAATTTTTAAGACTCTTCTCTTTTCCCACCAAAAGAAAAGGCAAGAATTTAAAATGATTTCCGCATAAGTCTGACTTTCCACATCACTCTCCCTGATATCAATACTTAGAAATGGGTTCCAAAAAGATATTCATGAAAGAAATAGAAAAGAAACACAAGCTGCATTGACTTCCTATCTTATCTGAATGTGGATTTAGATGGAATATTATGCCCAGGTGATAGTGCACTTGAAGAGAAAATAATGAGCTAGGGGATGGGTTATCCATTTCAACCTAGCTGTGTTTATATCTACTGCAAAAGCTACCATAAAATTAGGTTTAAAGCAACACAAATCTAGCATTTCTTAGATTAAAGTTCCAATCAAGTTCTCATGAGGACAAAATCAAGATGTCTGCCAGCCTGCATTTCTTTCTGGAGGCTGTAGGAATAAATCCACTCCTTGCCTTTTCCGGCTCCTGGAGGCTACCCTTATTCCACCACTCATGGTCCTTCCCTCCATCTTGAAAGCCAGTAATACCACTTCTCTAATCATTCTTCTGCAGCCACATCTTCCTTGCTCTGACCAGAGTCAAGAAAGGGTCCCTACTTTTAGAAACCTGTGTGAGTCCAGCCACTATGGTAAACAGTATTGAAGTCTCTTTTAAAAACCTAAAAATAAAGCTACCATATTATCCTGGAGAAGGAAATGGCAGCCCACTCCAGCATTCTTGCCTGGAAAATCCTACAGATGGAGGAGCCTAGTAGGCTACATTTCATGGGGTCACAAAGAGTCGGATACGACTGAGCCACTTCACTTTCACTTTTTTCTTTCACCATATTATCCAGCTCCTAGGTATATCTCTGAAGATAACAAAAGTGCTACTTTGAAAAGAAACATGTACCACAATATTCAGAGCAACATTATTTACAATTTCCAAGATATGGAAGCAAGGTAGCCATTATCTATCAACAGATGAATGGATAAAGAAGACGTGGTGTGTGTGTGTGTGTGTATAATGAAATTATATATTTATATATATATATATAAAATGAAATACTAGTCAGCCATAAAAAAGAGTGAAATTTTCCCATTTGCAAGAATATGGATGGGATCAGGGTGTTATGCTTAGTAGGTTAAGTCAGATAGAGAAAGACAAATACTGTACATTATCACTTACATGTGGAATGAAAAAGAATAAAACAATGAATTAATGCAAAAAAAAAAACAAAAACAGCCTTGCAGATATAGAGAGCAAATTAATGGTTACCACCATGGAAGGGGAAGAGGGAAAAAGCCAGACAGAGGCGTGGTATTAAGAGTTACAAACTGCTATATATAAAATAAATAATCTACAAAGCATATTGTATAGCACAGAGAATAAAGCCAATATTATATAATAACTTTATTTTTTATTTTATTTGTTTTTGGCTGCACTGGGTTTTTGTTGCTTCACAGAGGCTTTCTCTAAGTTGTGGCATGCGGAGGCTACTTTTGTGGTGGTTCATGGGCTTCTTACTGTGGTGGCTTCTCTTGTTGCAGAGCATGGGCTCTGGATGCTCAGGCTGAATAGTTGTGGTGCACCGGCTTAATTGTTCCATGGCATGGGGAATCTTCCTGAACCAGGGATCAAGCCCATGTCCCCTGTATTGGCAAGAAGATGCTTAACCACTGGACCACAAGGGGAGTCTCTATAATAATTTTAAATGGACTGTAATCCATGAAAATTTTGAATAACTATGTTGAAACTAATATTGTAAATATACTAATATACTTCAATAGCAAAAAAAAATGGATAAAAACAGAAATTAATTAAATAGTTTTGTAAAAACATTAACTTGGGCCTACTTGGATAGCCCAAGATCAATTCCCATGTCAAAATCCTTAATAATCACATCTACAAAGTCTTTTTGTTTTTTGTTTCATTTGTTTTTTGTCATGTAAGGTAACATATTCACAGGTACTGGAAACTAGAACAGAAATGTGTTTGGGAGGCTATTATTCTGCTTACCACACTAGCTAACAATACTTCATTCCCTACAGGCAAAATCATAGGTTAATTATTTCACTTAGGGGTAAATCTAACTTTTCGCTATTGTTGTTGTTCAGTTGTTCTGCAACCCCAGGACTGCAGAATGTCAGGCTTCCCTGTCCATTGCCACCTCCTGGAGCTTGCTCAAACTCATGTCCATTGAGTCGGTGATGCCATCCAACCATCTCATATTCTGTAGTCCCCTCCTCCTCCTGCTTTCAATCTTTCCCAGCATTAGGATCTTTTCCAATGAGTTGGATCTTTGCATCAGGTGACCAAAGTATTGGAGTTATGTAACTTTTCATAGGAAATCTCAGATCTGTCTCTGCTGCTGCTGCTGCTAAGCCACTTCAGTCGTGTCCGACTCTGTGCGACCCCATAGATGGCAACCCACTAGGCTCCCCCATCCTTGGGATTCTCCAGGCAAGAATACTGGAGTGGGTTGCCATTTCCTTCTCTGTCTCTAAATCTTATCTATTTTCACATAGAAGTGTTCCTTGTTGTATACCTTTGAGCAATCAAAGGCAGCCAGTTGCAACCACAGTAACATTTCCTCTGTTCTGCAATGTTTGGTTGCCACTTGAAAAACATCTAAAGACTCTACAGCATCTAGTTGTATTTTCTGAGAAATTGTGGTTCTCGCTAGGTGTCAATCACATGCTATTCATGTTTTATTGCACTCGAAGAGAGGTGCATGTGAAATATGGATAATAGGTAGCTCCACTGCAAGCAGAAAATCTTAGCTACTTTCATCAAAGTTTACTTCTTAAATTATTAAATTTTCTTTAAAATGTTGAGGCCTCTTATCCATCTTTGAAACTTCAGGATTTTATAAAACTTTTTAAAAATTAGATGATTTTCCCAGACATCACCCTATTTTTTTATTTTCTTGGCCTTTACCACCACAGAGAAAGAAAGCCTTAAAATGTTAAGATAAGTAGCCTAGTTTAGAAAAGTATTAGCTGAAGGCTAAATGCTGGGTTTTTTATACTTACTGTGAACCACAAAAAGTAAAATTGACCTTACTCTTTGTCTATACTATGTTCTTGCTGTTATATGTTCCCTATTCTACTTTGGAGCTATCAGACCAGAGGAAATTAATCCATGCTCTAAAATAAACCTAAGTATCCTGGTGAGTGAAGGGAATATGACAGGAGCCTTGGAAGAAGCGAGCAGCCATGTGCATGAGAGTGTGGGCATGACATCTGGATCCCACAAAGTCCAGTGTTTCTCAAACAGCTTTGGCTTCAGCATCCCTTTACATGCTCAAAAATTGAGAATCTCAAAGACTTTTCTTTACATGGGTTATAACAACTGATATTTCTTATATTAGAAATTTAAGTTGAGAATTTTTAATATTTACTGATTCATTTAAAAATAATAATAATAAACCCATTAAATGCTGCTGTATTCAGTTTGCTGCAATCTGTCATTTTGGTTAAAATATGCAAAGAAAATTCAGCCTCACACAGAGATGTAATTGAAAACAGGAGAACTATTTTAGTATCCTTTTCAAATAATTATGAATACTACACTTTGATACTACACCAAAACTCAACAAGTGTATTTTTCAAAGGTTAGTTGCAATGAACTTTGCAAACTCAGTACAATCTTGAGAGAATGCAAACCAAAAAATGGTAAATGATGTCTCAGTATTATTATGAAAACATTTTTGACCCCCCAGACCCTCTGAATTTCTCTTTAGAACCCCTGGAGATTCCATACTACCCTTTAAACCCCACCTCTATAGTCTATTAGCTGCACTGACATGATAAGCAAGCTCAACCTTGCATTATGTGACTCACCCTTAAGTCAAAATAAGTCAGGACAGAGTGAAGGAAAACCACTCCTTGTAACTAAAGTTTGCTTCTTATATTAAGTCAATTTTCCCTTCTCAATAAAAGGCTCTGCCAAGTAATATGAAACTACATGTGAAGTTAAAGATCATTTATTGAAAATCAAATTTTACTTTTATTGGTTCCTCCTACTATAAATGGGTTTCTCTGGCAGCTCAGACAGTAAAGAATCTACCTGTAATGCAGGAGACCCAGGTTCAATCCGTGGGTCAGGAAGATCCCCTGAAGAAGGAAATGAGAATACCCATTTGAGATCCACAGGATCTCAAATAGTTGAACACAATTTAGCAACAGACTTTCACCGTTTGGTGTTTGTTTTTTTTTTTTTTTTTTTTTTACCTACTATAAATGCTTTCATCTCCCTCTCAATGAGTGCCTTCTTCCACCAATTATGTTATATAATCTATGATTATAATTAATCTTGGGATTCTATCATCGTGTTTTGTTATAATCCCCAAATTTATTATCTCCAGAGTCTGGAGAAAAGTAGCAAGTAATAGTTTATGGGAGTAAAGATTGGTTGGGAGCAGCAAGTAACTTAAACTGTATTTCCAGGAAGATAGTCATGATTGTCTCAAAATTGGTTATGACCAAGAAAAATAAAGTGTTTTTTGAAGATATTAGTCCTTTGAACAATTGCAGACACATAGGTCTGGGTTATGGGCTTTCAATTTTATTCTAAGTGCAGTGGGAAGCCACAGGCGTTAGGATGTAATATGATCTGATTTTCATGGTGTTGTCTTACCCTCCCACCCAGAAAGCAAAGGAACACAAGGAAACTTTTGGAGGTGATGAGCATGCTTATTACCTTGATTTTGGTGATGGTCTCATGGGTATATGCATACATCCAACTCATCAAATTGTACACACTAAGTATGTGCAGTTTGTTGTATATTGATTGTATCTCAATAAATCTGAAAAAGAAAATTTACAAAACAGAGAAAAGTTACAGAATAAATTTGATATAACCCATAAAAATAAAGATATTAGTCCTTTGAGAAGCTTTTACAACAAAATTAATTCTGGGATTATCAAAAAAAAACTGGATGCTAAAAGTAAATAAGGGCAAGTATGTATGTCATTTCTCATACAAAGCTGGCTCATACACCTGGAATACTGTGAGCAATTCACTACCCTATAAAAAGGGATCAGTCTCTCTCCCTCTTTTCAGCTCTCCAAGGAGCTCTCACTTATGCTAGACTGATTCTTCAGGGCTTTTTTAGGCAGAATCAAGTGAATGACAAAGGAGAAAATTACAGGAAATTAGAGGGCTGGGGCTAGGGCAGAAGTTCTACCAGGTGAACGATATCTGAAAAATAAAAACTGATGTATCATAGATGGGAGAGGGATAGGAAGAGGAATTTTTTAAAGCATTGGTTTCAAGAGATGTAAGAGATTTAAGTTACTTTGAAGCAAATTTTGCTTTCAGTGCTGTGTTCTTTTGACCACAGTATGCTCCAGACATAACCAACCACATTTTACAAACATTCTCCCTGTGGGCTCATCCAATGATGACATTTGGGGTTCCTTATTAAACACCTAGAATTCTTAGTTAATATTCCTGCTCTATCTACCACATGACACTTTTCGGGATAAGGCAGTTAAAGACTCTTTGGAGGGCCTCATAAGTCAGATAACTGGAGCACAAGGAAGAATCTGTCATCAGACTCCTTTCACTAAGTTAATTATAGATAAAACCAATGTGAAGTGGTTAGAAACAGAGGTTAAAATTTCACTCACTTGGACTTTGCATAATAATAAACTAAACTGCTGGACTGGATAGGCAATCTGCTGGTAATATGATTTGGAAACAGAAAAACCAGCCAATGAGTGATCTATTCTGTTTCTTGAAAGTAATTTCAAGTAACACAAGGCTTTAACCTCCCTTTGCTTCTAAATCTTTATTTGTGATAGGAACCATCCAAACAAATAAGACAATCTACATACATTTTCTCCCTGTGTGGATGGACAACAAATCACCTAAATACTTTATAACCCAGACACTGTGACTGCAATTCTCTATTGATCCATTTCTTGAAAAAATTCTACAAATCCCAAAATCCCCTTAAAAAGCAGTCGGTACCAGGGAAGGATGGGGTTTCCCAGGTGACTCAGAGGTAAAGAATCTACCTGCCAATGCAGGAGACACCCAGGATACGTGGGTTTGTTCCCTGGGTCAGGAAGATCCCCTGGAGGAGGAAATGGCAACCCACTCTAATATTCTTGCCTGGAAAATCCCATGGACAGAGGATCCTGGTGGGCTACAGTTCACAGGGTGACAAAGCGTCAGACACAGCTGAACACACAGACACAGCTGGGCACAGACACAAACACACACACACCACACACACACACACACACACACACATACCAGGGAAGAAGAATAAGAGTAGAAATGAAGAGATTACACATTGGAAAAGAATCAGAAAATAGTGAGTGCCATAGACATATCGAACGTGAAATGAGAAGAGCCAGTTTTCTTTTTCCTGCTGGGAAGAACCTAATCGGTTTGCTTCCATGTGTGTGTTCCACATGAAATACATTCACTATTTTTTTTAAGACTTCAGGTAACACACCCCTAAACTAAAGACTAGAACCATATCCAATTTCCAAGTTCTTCATTAAACAGGTTTCACATTACCTTGTCCATGACTCGATGGACGTGAGTCTGAGTGAACTCCAGGACTTGGTGATGGACAGGGAGGCCAGGCGTGCCGCAATTCATGGGGTCGCAAAGAGTCGGACATGACTGAGTGACTGAACTGAACTGAAGCTATGTGGTTAATGCTTCCCATATCTCATGATAAGGTTTTATAACCCCTTCCCTGGGCTGGTGACACTTAAACACTAAAAAGAGTCAGACTCCAGAGCCTTGTTACTTTCAACTTTCCTTCTAGAGACATTATAAACTCTAGACTCTAATTCTCAATATGTTCACTATTAAAATATATTAGCTAAAAACTCTAGGTACATTTAATTAAAAAAAAAAAAAAGTTCCCTAACACAACTCCCTTCTGGTAATACACTCTTTTACTCCTCAGATAAATTTCCTCTTAACTGTTTTAGAAAGGGGAGAAGCTTTCCCTGTTGTATATGACCTAGAAGTAAGAAAATATTCCAGGAATATACAGACAGCATTGCAGACATCATGAGCGCCTTCAGCACTCGCTTGTCCCTATTCACCAACTGCAAGAATCTGCAGCTTCTGCATGAGCTGCCCCCTGGCTGCTGGGGTGTTTTTGTCCTAGAAGCAGAGCAGGCCAGAGCAGAAACCCTGGGAGTCAAGGCCCCTTTCAGCAGCTCTCAACCAGCCCTGATTAACTGACATTAGACAACAATCTCTCCAGCATCCTTGCCTTTAGGTGCACCAGCCCTGAGTCATGTTCTATACAGCTTGTAGGAGGCCCCAGAGGGAAGGAAGGAGCCCTGGGTGCCTGCAGGGTGACCTCTTCAGTAACTCACCTCCCACAAGCGTCCTTCCCTTCCCTGTCTCCATTCCCCACTGCCTGAAAGATACTTCCTGGGATCTCCCCCAAAAGAGGTGACTTGTACTCAGATCCTCATCTCAAGATCTGCCTCTGAGGGAACCCAACTTAAGTCAGAGAGAATCATCCAAAACTTTTATAAAGTATTGACTTAAAGGAGGAGATTGATGGGAACAACTTCACTTTAATGCAAGTCTGCCTGTGGGTCTTCCCTGGTGGCTCAAAGAGTAAAAAATCTGCCTGCAATGCAGGAGCCCTGGGTTCAATCCCTGGGTCAGGAAGATCCCCTGGAGGAGGGAATGGCAACCCATTCCCAGTGTTCTTGCCTGGAACATCTCATGGAATGAGGAGCCTGGCTGGCTCCAGTCCACAGCACTGCAGAGTCGGACGTGACTGAGCGACTAACACTTTCAAAGATGCATACATTCTATGAGATAAACTCACACCAGAATGAAGTAAATTAGAAACACTACAACAGGGATCCAGAAAAACTTCAGAAAGAAGGTAACATCTCAAAGAGGCCTTGAAGGATGAATACGAGTTCAGCGGGGGCAGAAGTGCTTAAAGGATACTTGAGGCAGAAAAACCAACAGAATAAAAGCAAGCAAAAAGAAAAAATTGTAATACACTCAAGATGAAAAGGGAAATGATAAAGATGAAGCAGCAAAGCAGTTCAGAGCCACGAACACAACGCTAAGTCCTCAGAACATCAATTTCCCTCTCTGAGGAAAAAATAAGTGATCAGGAAATTGATACATTACAGTTGTTTAAAAACATATGAGCAGGGACATCCCTGGAGGCACAGTGGATAAGAATCTGCCTCCCAATGCAGGGCACACAAGTTCAGTCCCCAGTCAGGGAAGATTCCACATACTGCGGAGAGACTAAACCTAACAGATGGGACTACTGAGCCTGTGAACCGCAACTACTGATGCCCACACACCAAGAGCCCGTGCTTAACAGCAAGAGAGACCACAGCAATGAGAAGCCTGCTCCCTGCAATGAAGAGTAGCCCCCGCTTGCCACAGCTAGAGAAAGTCCATGCAAAGCAGTGAAGACCCAGTGCAGCCAAAAATAAAAATGAAAAAAAGACACCTAAGAGCCAAGCATATGACAAATTGTCAGAAGTATAATAATACAGATAGTATAAAAATTTTGAATTTCTTAAGTTTATGTGTGTGTGTGTGTTCTCAGTTGTGTCCACCTCTTTGCAACCCCATGGACTATGGCCTGCCAGGCTCCTCTCTCCGTGGGATTTCCCAGGCAGGAATACTGGAGTAGGTTGCCATTTCCTCCTCCAGGGGACCTTCCCAATGCAGGGACTGAACCGCTGTCTCCTGTGTCTCCTGCATGGCAGGCAGATTCTATACCACTGCTGCCCCCTGCACTAGTACAGACTGATTGCAGCACACCTATTATTTTTGTGTATGTGTGTGTGCAGAGATATATGCATATGAATCTTAGTGCTCTTTCATGAATAAAGGTAAGTTGTTAGGCAAAATGTACACTGTGGTTTCAGATTTGTGAGCTACATCTGTGTGTAATGAGCATAAGTTACTCTACAAAGCTGGCACTGTCTGGTGTTATGCGTTGCAATGAACCTTCACCTGCATAGTTTTCAACCGGGAAACCAGGACTTCTCCTTAACAGGTTCCCTTTCTGCAGTGGCCACGCCCAGTCCATCAAAGTTGCGGCAGTGTTACCTCCCAGATAATTCCTGGATCTCTCCATTTTTCTCAGTTGTCTGTGTCACCATTCAGCTGAGCCACCATCAGTCAGTTCTCACTGTGATGAAAGCAAGAGCAAGCATTCACCCTCTCCCACTTTCAGGCTCTCCTCACAGCCCATCACGTCCCTCCCCGGTGTACAGTCCTTCACTGGCTCATCGCTGTCCTGAGGAAAAAGGCCCAGCTTGATGTGGCCTCTGCCCACCTATTCAGGCTCATCTCTCAAAATGCCATCAAGCCACACTGGCCGCCGTTTAATGCCCCAGAAAAGCCCGTGATTCCAAGCACATCGGGGGGTTTACATGTATTGATGCATCAGGTCCCATTGAAGATGGCACGCGTCATTGTCAGGCTATAACTATGGACCTAATGATGGCCTAATGGACCTAACTATGGACCTAATGATAGCAAGGTGGTGTATTCTTGTCGACAGTTCATCTTCTGCAGACTACCCCTTCGAACCATCAAAGCCTGCATTTACAGTAAGAATGTATCATCCAAATATTAACAATAATGGCAGCATCTGTCTTGCTAGTCTAAGATCACAGTGATCTCCTGCTTTAAATATTTCTGAAGTTCTTATATTCATTACTTCACTGTGCTGTAATCCAAACCCAGTTTACCCCCTAGTGCCAGAGATCACACAGATCTACAACACATAGAGAAATGCAACAGAAATCACCAGAATGAACTCAGAAAATTGCCATGTGATGCTACCTTAAAATCAGACTAACCTGCATTAGATCTGGAATAAACTTTAAGTTATTGTTAATATATACATTTGACACCCAGGTTCGATCCCTGGGTTGGGAAGATCCCCTGCAGAAGGAAATGGCAACCCATTCCAGTATTTTTGCCTGGAAAGTCCATGGACAGAGGAGCATGGTGGGCTACAGTACAGGGTGCCGCAGAGTCGTACACGGCTTAGTGACTAAACAACAACATCCCACACAACCTTCCATTTTTACCTATTTAATTCCCACTTCTCCTCCACCTCCCAGCCCAACACCGCTTTCTCAGGAAACTGCCCCTGGCCTCCAGACAAAGCCAGATTTCTGTTTGTTCCTCTCCTAACCTCATGTCTCCTTCCTTCTCCATCTGCCGTCACCTACCCATGCGCCCACTTTATTATCTACCTTCCTCTCTTGACCATAAGGTCTACGAAGATGGCACATAGCAAAGGCTTAAGAAATATGTGTTTAAGAAATTATTCTAAGTTAACCTCACTCAGGTATCTCGTTAATCATTTCAGATGTTATCTATTTATGCCCATGTATAGCTAAGAAAACTAAAGTGCTGAGACTTAAAAAGCTTGTTCAGCCAGTAATGATGGACCTAAAATTTATTCTCAAGTCTGTCTGACTTGAGCTGACACTCCTGGCCACCACCCTATCCTGCAAGAGTAGATAACTATTATATGATAGGATTTCCATATGGAATATTTTTTAAAAATTATACAAATGAACCTATAACAAAACAGATTAGGCCCACAGACATAGAAGGCAAACTTATGGTTCCCAAAGGGGAAAGGGGGTGGGAGTCTGAGATTAACATACTCACACTGTTTGCTGTTTAGTCTCAAAGTCGTGTTCAACTCTTTGTCACTTGATGGACTGTAGCCGACCAGGCTCCTCTGTCCATGGGATTTTCCAGGCAAGAATGCTGGAGTGAGTTGTCATTTCCTCCTCCATGTATGCACACTACTGTATACAAAATGGATAAAGTGCAAGTGCAAGTGAAGTCGCTCAGTCGTGTCCAACTCTTTGCGACCCTGTGGACTGTAGCCCACCAGGCTCCTCCACCCATGGGATTCTGCAGACAAGAGTACTGGAGTGGGTTGCCATTTCCTTCTCCAGGGGATCTTCCCGACCCAGGGATCAAACCCAGGTCTCTCGCATTGCAGGCAGACACTTTAACCTCTGAGCCACCAGGGAAGCCAGCAAGAATCTACTGTATAGCATAGAGAACTATATTCAACATTTTGCAATGATCTGTAAGGGGAGAGAATAGAAAAAGAATATATATTCATATCTGTGAATACCCATACACTTATAAAAAGTAAAAGCAGTGCAAGTGTTAGTTCCATCATATCTGACTCTTTGCAACCCCATGGACTGTAGTTCACCCAACTCCTCTGTCCACAGAATTCTCCAGGCAAAAATACTGGAGCGAGTAGCCATTCCCTTGTCCAGGGGATCTTTCCAACCTGGGATTAAACTCGGGTCTCTCATGTTACAGGCAGATTCTTTACCGTCTGAGCCACCAGGGAAGCCCATATATACTTATGGGCTACGTATATTTGTAGAACTGAATCACTTAGCTGAACACTTGAAACTAATACAACATTGTAAATCAGCTATATTCAATTGGAAAAATAAAAATGAGTAATAGGCAACATTTACTAAGTTGTGTCTGTATTAAGAGCTATAAGACCCTTTTTCTATTTCTCAGAATTTTTTGTTATATTATTGTCCTGATACCTCTTCGACAAAACTTTCTTCTACATGATGTTTGAATTTTTCTAAATTTCATCGTATCCAAACTCTAATTTATTGACTCATTGCTTAGCATCATTCCCAGCTTGGCTATTTGGCCTCTCATTGTACCATATTATATCATTCCACATGTATTTTTCCTGCTGTTTGCCTATGTGATGCCCTAATTTTTGAAAATCCACAATAATGTAGGAAAATACACCCACTAGGGCTTGTCAATTTTGTTCAAAATGTATTTTCCTGGACAGGTAGTGGTGGAGAGTGTTTTGGAATAAGGGCAGGAAGAGATGATGAGATGAGACTGAATTGTATGTAGAATACAGAGTAGGAAAAATCAGTTCCAGTTTGGAAACAATGAAACCAGATAATATTCCTAGTTAAAAGAACACACATAGTTAAAGAATGTCTACTGTGATATGGAATTGAGTAATACACAGGAGACTAAACACAATCTTTATCTTAAAAAAGAAAATAAATTATTAGAGAAGATTTAACCAAAGGAGACTTCATGTAACAGATAAACACATATAACAGAGTTACCACATATTCTAATATGCTGCTATTTTCTTGATATAAGCAGAGTCTCTTAGAATGTAGACATATATTTTGTTTGCTTCAAACAAAAGATGGTTTAAAGAAACAAAGGGTGAGGGCCCAGTGAACTATGAAATTCAGGTCATCTTGATTAAAGATGAGACAAAAAAAGCATGTGGAAATACCAACGATTCTTACATAATCTGTCACTGTGTACAGTAAGCTTAGGAGTGAGCAAGGGAACTGTCCCCAGCCACAGCCCTGTGCCTTCCTCCCAGAGGAATCTGTTTCTGCCACACACAGCTGGTTACCCCCAAAAGGGCAATTCTGAATACCCCATCCCTACTCATCCGAGACTCCTGGCCTTTTCATCTCACTTCCTCTATGAGCTCCTCCTCAGTTGACTTTGCCTCCCAGCCCTGCCCCCACTTTGCCCTTGAGGATCACTAGGTTTGGAGCTTCTCTCCTTTCACCTTTCCCCAAGGTACAGCAACCCTGCTCATTCTCCGGCTCTCTTTGCTTAGAGTTGACTCTGCCCACCCAAGCCCCAGGGTGCCCGCCCTCTACTTAGCTGCTTCATTCCCCAGGAGGGGCAGTTCACCATGCCTGAGCCATCTTCCATGTGATGAGGTTTGAAGGAACCTTGTAGCTTCCCAACTGCCCACCCGTATCCACTAGAAGCATCTCTGAAAATGCAAATGCTGTCAAAAAAGGAATATAGGCAATTCCCATTATTCCTAGGTTTGCCTATGCACTGCATTAATAAAAGACTCTTGCTCCTTGGAAGGAAAGCTATGACAAACCAAGACACCATATTAAAAAGCAGAGACACCACTTTGCAGACAAAGGTCCATATAGTCAAACCTATGGTTTTTCCAGTAATCATGTGTGGATGTGAGAGTTGGACCATAACGAAGGCTGAGCACTAGAGAATTGATGCCATCATGGTGCAGGAGAAGACTTTGGGGAGTCCCATGAACTGCAAGGAGATCAAGCCAGTCAATCCTGAAGAAAATCAGCCCTGAATATTCATTGGAAGGACTGATGCTGAAGCTGAAACTCCAATACTTTGGCCACCTGATGCAAAGAGTTGACTCATTGGAAAAAACCCCGATGCTGGGAAAGATTGAAGGTGGGTAGAGAAGGGAGTGACAGAGGATGACATGGGATGGCATCTTTGACTCAAGGGACATGAGTCTGAGCAAACTCCCCGAAATGGTGAAGTACAAGGAAGGCTGTCGTGCTACAGTCCATGGGGTTGCTGAGTTGGACACAACTGAGTGACTGAACAACAAAGGTTTGTCATAGCTTTCCTTCCAAGAAGCAGGAGTCATAATTTTATGGCTGCAGTCACCATCCACAGTGATCTTGGAGCCCAAGAAAATAAATTTCAGCTGTAGTTCAATATAAAATATATTTTTAAAAAAGAAGATGTAGATAACCATGCTCATCTCACAAGACAGATAAAACAATAGAATAAGGTATAGCACTGTGCCTAGTAAGAACCAAAAAGTGATTTTTTTTTAAACAGTAGATGATAGTAAAGCTTCTTTCCAGCTCAGAAAGTCTATGGATATAAGCAGTCAGCACTGCCTTCCATGCTGTTTTTTTTCCTGACCCATGTCTGTTCCTTATTAAAACACTGCAATGTTGCAGTGAAGGAAGAACTTATTCAGTAACCCTGTGCATCAAAAAACTAAACGAACCGACACCAATGCCTCAGAGATGATTCTAAGGTTCACTATAGACCTTCATCTTTTCTGCTTGAGATCACATATATACCTTGAGGTCACAAAAGAACTATGCAACGGAGTTTTGAAACTCTGGACCCCTCCAAGTCCTCTGGCTCTACCTGTTAGCAACATAAATTTATTGACATGCTTATTATTTTGTCTAATTTTGGTTTTCTCCACTGGAGTTATAAGCATGTGTCCTTGCTCAAAGTTCAAGGCCAAATGCAGAGTAAAACTATATATTCTCATGCCAGAAGGCTCTGTTTTAAAAACTCTAAAAAATAAAGGCTTGTTTATAAGCTTTAGACCATGGCTGCAAGAAAAATGTAATATGCAAATTAGACATTTTATAACTTTACTGCTAAATAATAAAGGCAGCACTCCAAACCTCAGCCAGACATTTGCATAATTGCATTACCGTCATTCATATGAGCCATAATGGAACTGAAGGGGGAAGTCTTGCTTATTTCCTATCCACTCCATAATAGAACATGACTCTCATTTGCCCTTACAAACAAAGCTTAATTGTTGTTTTAAAACCAGACACCATATTTGGGTTCTTTTATGTTTCCTGGTTGCCAGGAGGGAGCAGCAGCAAATTTCATAAGGAAGGAAAATGTTTAATAAAAAACTGTGGTTATTGCAAAAGAAGTGCACTAAATATTCAACTTTTATTACGCCTCTGCATTTGCTTTCTCTGCATTTCTCTGCATTTTGGCAGAGCAATTTCTCATTACACATATCGTCTCTTTTCAAGATTAATTTCTTCAGGGTCAGTTTTTCCCAAATCTCTTTATGTACACTCAGTACAGAAAACCAGCTGATACTCCTAACAACCCCCTTTTAATTACTTAATTAATTAATAATTCTTGGGTGTCCTTAGAGACAACCTAGAATGCACTCAATCAATGCTTGATGATTGAGTTGAAATTAAATTTATTCCATTTAAGAAAGTTACTTATGGCACGTATCTTGGTTTTGGGCACTCCCAAATGCAGATCCTGACATAGAGCTTGGGTGCAAGCAGTTTAGGGACTCTCCAAGTGGTTCAATGGTAAAGAATTCTCCTGTCAATATAGGAGATGTGGGTTTGATCCCTGGGTCAGGAAGATCTCCTGCAGGAGGAAATGGCAATCTACTCCAGTATACTTGCCTGGAGAGTCCCATGGACAGAAAAGCCTGGCAGGCCACAGTCCATGGGGTTGCAAAGAGTCAGACATGACTTAGGGACCGGGCACAGACCCACGCAGATAGTGTATTTGGAAGGTGACCTCAGGAAGCACAAGTGAGGCAGTGGGGAAAGTGAGACAGGAAAGGGAGGTAAGCTAAACAGGTGTGTCATTGAGACAGGTTAATGCTGGAGGGCAACTGGGCTCCAGACCCAGAAGAGATGTGAGGAAGAACCATATGAATGGAACTTCATAAACCCCATGTTTTCCCCCTACGCAGCCATCTCTGCTGCTGCTGCTAAGTCGCTTCAGTTGTGTCCGACTCTGTGCGACTCCATAGATGGCGGCCCACCAGGCTCCTCTGTCCCTGGGATCCTCCAGGCAAGAACACTGGAGTGGGTTGCTATTTCCTTCTCCAGTGCATAAAAGTGAAAAGTGAAAGTGAAGTAATTCAGTCGTGTCCGACCCTCAGCGACCCCATGGACTGCAGCCTTCCAGGCTCTTCCGTCCATGGGATTTTCCAGGCAAGTGTACTGGAGTGAGGTGCCATTGCCTTCTCCGACGCAACCATCTCTGCTCTCCTTCTATTACCCACTCATCCCTGGCTTCCCAGGGATGCAGCCTAGAGTGAGGACTGGACACCATGCATTCCATCATTCTCTGACCCCACATCCCACCTACTGTCAAGGCAAATCCATGCACTATCACTCTTCAAAACAATGTTCTCTGTCACCCTCGACTTGAAGGTTATTAAGCTCATTGGAAACCTTGTTTTTAAATCATTATGAATGATTCTTAGAATCTGGCCTTCTATCATTTTGGCTCATCTTTTCCATGAAATGATTTTAAGACTTTATATTGGAACATATTTTTAAGTTATCTACATGATTTTTATCAAATGTTTAAGTGGTTGCTAGATGTGACTTTCAGTGAAATATAGATATTGAAAGTCCAAAGTAAAACTGCTATTCTACTCTTTTCAATGTTCCCAATGGAAGGAATCTAAATTCCAAAAGAATTTGATTCTCACCGTTGTACATTTCAGTCATGTCCGACTCTGTGTGACCCCATAGATGGCAGCCCACCGGGGTCCCCCGTCCCTGGGATCCTCCAGGCAAGAACACTGGAGTGGGTTGCCATTTCCTTCTCCAATGCATGAAAGTGAAAAGTAAAAGTGAAGTCACTCAGTCGTGTTTGACTTAGCGACCCCATGGACTGCAGCCTTCCTGGCTCCTCCATCCATGGGATTTTCCAATATAAATTTATGTGTCTCTTGTTTTATGATGTTCCTTAAAGTCTTATTCCCATTACATTTCCCCCACAGGGTTAATTCTAATATAACAACATTATACTTGAAATAATTTTGGTAAATAAACATGATAATTCCTTTCAAAATGTAATAAATTCACATTTTTAAAAATTTCCTGTGACCTTACAGTTCAAAATTTTTTTTAACTTTTCTTCTGAGGCATTCACATATACTTCTCATTTAGTACATAATTAAACAGAATAATGCAAATATCTTTTAAACATTGATAAATATATAGCAATTCAAATGCTAGCAGAAATGCATCTTTTTTTCCTAATTGGTTCATCTCTTCATGAATGGATATTATTTTGTTGCTAAAATAAGACAGAGGCCAGCATTAGTGTTATTTTAATAAATAGCACTGAGAGGACTTGTCAAAAAAAAAAAAAGGTAGCTGGGAATAGAATAGATTTTGTTATACCAATGTCCTTCAGTTCTTTAAACTTTTCCAGAGTTACATCTTAAATATAACATAACATAGTAGTCTATCATCAAAGATTATTATGAATAATCCTGGGTAAGTCTCAGGATAATTTTAGAGCAATTTAGTTTAAAATAAAGAATTAGAAACTGTCTGAGTTGAAAGGAAGTTTTTGTCAGTCATTAGAGCACTTTGCTTTCTCAGTATCAGTATTTCACAGGGTGTTTTGGTTTGGCCTTCAGAAGTTTTTCCATCACAGCAAGAATAGGGGTGAATAAGCAGGGAGATGTGGAAAAGGGAGGTGTGAAAAGTAGACATGAAATCTTCCAGATGGTAAGAATGTCTGCAGACAGATCAGCTTGACAAGAGCCTGCAGGGAGTTCAGAATCCGGAAGCTCATTGGTTGAAGCCACACATGTCCTTGCATACTACCTTGGGAAGTCTGTGAACCCCAAGGGTACACACATGTACACACACACACGCACCGGTTTACAGTTCACTGGCTTAGGAACCAACTTTCTGACCCCTGAGTCCTTTTGATCCTTGCCTTGTGAAATTCAAAGACCAAGTTTTTGAAACCCCCAAATTGAAAACAAACTCTTTGGTTTGGCTGTTTCACCCTCTGGGCAAGTTAATAAAACTTTAATGCCCTGGCAGCTGCCTCAAAAGAAGGGAAGGGACAGGGGGCAAACAGTTACCAGGAAAAAAAAAAAAAAAACATGAGTTAGCAATTCATAGTTGTGCCTTGCCACAAATAAAAAGAGCTTGCTTAAGATTACAAGTGAGCAGGGTACGTCTTGGGTGCTACAGGTGTCAGCAAATCAAAATAATTTGATTTGTTGGTAGATTTGTTGGTGGGTTTAAGATTAGTGGATAAGAAAAGAGGAGCATCTCCTAGCGGAGGGCAGTAAGGTAATAAAAGATAGGGATGCTGGAAATCACCAAGGATGTTAAGGGAAAAGTGGAAAGTAGGGTTTTGGTGATGTTCATATGAAAGACCAGAGGAAGACAATACAAGAAAAGTTAAAGGAGGCAGCGAGGAATCAGTGGAGATTTCTGGGTCAGGGGACCACATGAAATGGCCATCTTTAATGATATATAACCTTCAGCATTTTATTCCACTTGCCATATGTCAGGAAATGAAATAAAATCCACAGGTAGGAAAAAAAATTTTTTTAACATGGCAGGTCATGCCTTTGTATAAATTTTCCAGCAATTGGTTTAGATTTGTATGAATGTTAAATGTGCCTTTGTTTTATATGTAATGTGTATGTATACATATAACAATCTGAAATATTCTGCAACTATTTAATGATAACAATACATATAGAGCTTCAGGCAGTCTGGGCCAATTGGGTCCTAAACTAATGACTTCTTTACTGAATGTTTTATTTATTGAATTCAGGGTGATTCCTCCCAATGTAAGGCAAAAGGTCTCAGTTAGTGCTAAATTACCAAAGTTTGACCTGGGAATTCAAAAAAAGAATAGCACTAAAATTTGTATATTTTTTAAACAATTGCAATAATAATGATAAAGATTGGGCTTCCCTGGTGGTCCAATGGTAAAAAATCTGCATTCAAATGCAGGAGACACAGGTTCGCTCTCTGGAAGATTCCGCATGCCCTGGAGGACTAAGCCTGTGGGCCACAACTGCTGAGCCTGCACTCTAGAGCCCATTCTCCACAACAAGAGAAGCCACCGCAATGAGAAACCCAGGCACCACAACTAGAGAGTCCTCCCCCTCACTGCTTCTAGAGAAAGCCCGAATGCAGCAACAAAGATCCAGCACAGCCAAAAATAAGTAAGTTAATTTTTTTCAAAAATAATAATGATGATAAAGACTGCACTTTTGTCTCATCCTGGCCTTGATACCAAGAGACAGAGACAGTCTGGGATCCTTTTCTATCATGGCATGGAAACAAGTATTCTCATGAAAGTTCCTGCTGCTAAGCTGATAAGTCACTGCAGTCGTGTCCAACTCTGTGCCACCCCATAGATGGCAGCCCACCACGCTCCCCCATCCCTGGGATTCTCCAGGCAAGAACACTGGAGTGGGTTGCCATTTCCTTCTCCAATGCATGAAAGTGAAGTCGCTCAGTAGTGTCAGACGCTTAACGACCCCATGGACTGCAGTCTACCAGGCTCCTCCATCCATGGGGTTCTCCAGGCAAGAGTACTGGAGTGGATTGCCATTGCCTTCATAAAATATCAACCCCTTTTCACTGAAAGGGTTTCAGTGAAAAAGTTACTTTATAGGGCAAGAGAGACTTCCCAATTGTAACCAAGTCAAGGGCCTTGAGATGGAGACATTTTCTTGGATTATCTGAATGAACCCAGTGTCATCACAAAAGGTCCTTGAAAGTGAAAGAAGGAGGTTTACAGGTCAGAGGCAAGGGAGATGTGATGACAGAAACAGAGATCGGAGTGATGCAAGGCCATCATCCGGGGGATGCACACAGCCTGAGAAACTGGGAAAGGTGAGAAAACAGATTCCCCCTAGAGAGTGCAGAAGAAAGCCAGCCCCACTGACCCTTTCAGCCCAGTGAGACCCATTCCAGACTTCTGAGCTTCAGAATTGTACGATTAAAAATGTGCATTGTTTTAAACACTAAGCTTGTGGTCATTTGTTTTAGTAGAAATAGGAAACTAATATAATGCCCTAGTGAAATGACAGGAATCTTTACAAATTAACTATGTAAGCATATCTTATATTAACTACACATTAGAATTACATATTGTCTTCTAAAAATATACTTTGGGGGAACCCATGTACATTGTTGGGCATCCCCTGTGGCTCAGCTGGTAAAGAAGCTGCCTGCAATGTGGAAGCCCTGAGTTCAATCCCTGGGTTGGGAAGATTCCCCAGAGAAGGGAAAGGCTATCCACCCAGTATTCTGGCCTAGAGAATTTCATTGACTGTACAGTCCACGTGGTCGCAAAGAGTCAGACGCGACTGAGCGACACTTTCACTTTCACATGTACACTGTATACACTGTTTGTGGGAATGTGACTGGTGCAGCCCTCTGGAAATTGCAAATAGCTTACAAATGGCCAAGAAAAGAAGAGAAGTGAAAGGCAAAGGAGAAAAGGAAAGATATACCCATTTGAATGCAGAGTTCCAAAGAAAAGCAGAGAGATTAAAAAGCCTTCCTCAGTGATCAATGCAAATAAAGAAAGGAAAAAAATAGAATGCGAATGACTAGAGATCTCTTCAAGAAAATTAGAAATACCAAGGGAACATTTCATGCAAAAAAATTGGCACAATAAAGGACAGAAATGGTATGTATCTAACAGAAGCAGAAGATATTAAGAAGAGGTGGCAAGAATACACAGAAAAACTATACAAAAAAACATCTTCATGACCCAGATAACTATGATGGTTTCATCACTCACCTAAGCCAGACATGCTGGAATGTGAAGTCAAGTGGGCCTTAGGAAGCATCACTACGAACTAGTGGAGGTGATGGATTCCAGTTGAGCTGTTTCAAATCCTAAAGGATGATGCTGTGAAAGTGCTGCACTCAATATGACAGCAAATTTGGAAAATTCAGCAGTGGCCACAGGACTGGAAAAGATCTGTTTTCATTCCAATCCCAAAGAAAGGCAATGTCAAAGAATGTTCAACTACCGCACAATTGCACTCACCTCACACGCTAGCAAAGTAATGCTCAAAATTCTCCAAACCAGCCTTTAACAGTACATGACCATGAACTTCCAGATGCTCAAACTGGATTTAGAAAAGGCAGAGAAACCAGAGATCAAATTGCCAACATCCATTAGATCATAGAAAAAGTGCAAGAGAGTTCCAGAAAAATATCTATTTCTGTTTTATTGATTACATCCAAGCCTTTGACTGTGTAAATCACAACAAACTGTGAAAAATTCTTTAAGAGATGGGAATGCCAGACCACCTTACCTGCCTCCTAAGAAATCTGTACACAGGTCAAGAAGCAACAGTTAGAACCAGACACCTGATATGGAACAACAGACTGGTTCTAAATTGGGAAAGGAGTATATCAAGGCTGTATATTGTCACCCTGCTTATTTAACTTATATTTAGAGTACAACATGTGAAATGCCAGGCTGGATGAAGCACAAGCTGGAATCCAGACTGCTGGGAGAAACATCAGTAACCTCAGATATGCATATGATACCACCCTTATGGCAGAAAGTGAAGAACTAAAGTGTCTCTTGATGACAGTGAAACAGGAAAGTGAAAAAGGTGGCTTAAAACTCAACATTCAGAAAACTAAGATCATGGCATCTGGTCCCATTGCTTCATGGCAAATAGATGGGGAAACAACAGAAACAGTGACACACTTTCTTTTCTTGAGCTCCAAAATCACTGCAGATGGTGATTGCAGCCATGAAATTAAAAGATGCTTACTCCTTGGAAGAAAAATTATGACCAACCTAGACAGCATATTAAAAAGCAGAGACATTACTTTGTCAACAAAGGTCCATCTAGTCAAAGCTATGGTTTTTCCAGTACTCAGGTATGAATGTGAGAATTGGACTACGAAGAAAGCTGAGCACCAAAGAATTGATGCTTTTGAACTGTGGTGTTGGAGAAGACTCTTGAGAGTCCCTTGGACTGCAAGGAGATCCAATCAGTCCATCCTAAAGGAAATCAGTCCTGAATATTCATTGGAAGGACAGATGCTGAAGTTGAAGTTCCACTACTTTGGCCACCTGATGTGAAGAACTGACTCATTTGAAAAGACCCTGATGCTGGGAAAGACTGAAGGCAGGAGGAGAAGGGGATGCCAGAGGATGAGATGGTTGGATGGCATCACCGCACCAACTCAATGGACGTGGGTTTGAGCAAACTTCAGGAGTTGGTGATGGACAGGGAAGCCTGGCGTGATGCAGGCCATGGGGTCACAAAGAGTCAGACATGACTGAGTGACTGAACTCAACTCTGGAAAGGAGCACAGAGCTTCTCGGAAAAAAAAAAAAAATAGAACTACCATTGCCTGCATGCTTAGTCACTCAGGCGTGTCTGAATCTTGGTGACCCCATGGACTGTATCCTGCCAGGCTCATCTGTTCATGGGATTTCTCAGGCAAGAATACTGGAGTGGATTGCCATTTCCTTCTCCAGGGGATCTTGCCCACTCAGGGGTTGAACCCACGTCTCCTGCATTGTAGGCAGATTCGTTACCATCTGAGCCACCATGGGTTACCAAAGAACTATCATATTACCTAGCAATTCTACTCCTCAGTATATGTCTGAAAAAACACTAACTCAAAAAGATACATGCTCCCCAATGTTCATAGCAGCATTATTCACAACTGCCAAGGTATGGAAGCAACCTAAGTATCCATCAATAGATGGATGGATAAAGAATCTGTGAGACACTGTATTTAAGTGCACTAAGCAGCTTCAGCTACATGCAACAAATTCTGGTCAATTCTCTTTTCATTTTTATTCTATTACAAATATTTTCTAATTTTCCTTGTTATGGCTTCTTAGATATACCCATCATTTAAATGTGGACATTTAATTTCCAAATACATAGTATTTTGCTTAAAATATTTTTAATATTAATTAATCTCTCATTTTACACTAATTTCTCATTTAAATGCTTTCTTCTCTGCAATCACCCTCTGTGTTTTTTTCAGTCTAACTTTACTGAGGCTTCCGATGGTTAAGTCGAAGATCTCTCTTGGTGAGTGTCACATTGCACTTGAAAATATGTGGGTTTATTTTCAAATATCTTCTGATATTGATTTCTAACATAATTCTGCAGTGATAAGAGAACAGACTCTGTTTGATTTCAATACCTTTATACCTTGAAATTTTTGCACCTTGTTTTATGTCCCTGGATATGTTCCATTGTCTCTTGGTTTAGTCTATAGGAATTTGAATAGAATTTGTATCCTACAGTTGTGTGAAAATAGTATAAATCTTAATTATGTTCAATTGGTGCACAGTGCTTTTCAGGTCTACTATGTCCTTTTCAGTTCAGTTGCTCAGTCGTGTCTAACTCTTTGCGACCCCATGAATCACAGCATGTCAGGCCTCCCTGTCCATCACCAACTCCCGGAGTTCACTCAAACTCATGTCCATCAAGTTGGTAATGCCATCCAGCCATCTCATCCTTGGTCGTCCCCTTCTCCTCCTGCCCCAAATCCCTCCCAGCATCAGGGTCTTTTCCAGTGAGTCAACTCTTCGCATCAGGTGGCCAAAGTACTGGAGTTTCAGCTTCAGCATCATTCCTTCCAAAGAAATCCCAGGGCTGATCTCCTTCAGAATGGACTGGTTGGATCTGCTTGCAGTCCAAGGGACTCTCAAGAGTCTTCTCCAACACCACAATTCAAAAGCATCAATTCTTTGGTGCTCAGCTTTCTTCACAGTCCAACTCACATCCATACATGACCACAGGAAAAACCACAGCCTTGACTAGATGAATGGCACCTTCTCTGCTTTTAAATATGCTATCTAGGTTGGTCATAACTTTCCTTCTATATCCTTTCACTTCTCTGTATATTCATTCTATTAATTTTTGAGACTTGGATATTGAAACTCCAACATGAAACTCCAACTAAAAATCTTAATTTATCTACTTAAAAGAATTATAATAAACAGTGGAACTACATGTAACCTTGTTCTATGTTTTCCCAGTCTCCTGTAAATGTGTTGTCATACTTCCATAATTTTAAAAAAATTAAAATTAAAAAAAGAAGCAGTGAGGTATATACATATATGTATATGAAGATTCCCCTGGAGGAGAGCATGGCAATCCACACCTGTATCGTTGCCTTGGAGAATCCCATAGGCAGATGAGCCTGGCTGGCTACAGTCTGTAAGGTTGCAAAGAGTCAGACATGACTGAGGCGACTTAGCACGAGCACACACACACACACACGTGTGTGTGTGTGTGTAAAATGTAATACTGCTGCTGCTGCTGCTGCTGCTAAGTTGCTTCATTCGTGTCCGACTCTGTGCGACCCCAGAGACGGCAGCCCACCAGGCTCCCCTGTCCCTGGGATTCTCCAGGCAAGAACACTGGAGTGGGTTGCCATTTCCTTCTCCAATGCATGAAAGTGAAAAGTGAAAGTGAAGTCACTCAGTAGTGTCCGACTCTTAGTGATGCCATGGTCTGCAGCCTACCAGGCTCCTCCATACTCCACCACAAAAAAAGAATAACATTTTCCCATTTGCAGCAACATGGATGAACTTACAGGACATTGTGCTAAGTGAAATAAGTCAGACAGAGAAAGACAAATACTGTATGGAATCACTTATATGTGAAACCTGAAAAATACAACCACTTAGTGAATATAAAAAAAAAAAAGAAGCAGACTCACGTATAAAGAACAGAGGAGTGGTTATCAGTGGGGAGAGGCGGGGGTAATTTAAGGGTGGAAGAGTGGGAGGTACAAACTACTGAGTGTAAGGCAGGCTTAACATTGCATTGTGCAACCCTATAAAATATAGCCAATATTTTATAATAATTGTAAATGGAAAATAATTTTAAATTGCATTAATTTTTTTAATAAATAAAACAAAAATTTTGGGTGGGGGGTGCTACGCAGTGTGTGGGTTTTTAATTCCAAAACCAGGTCCAAACCCGCACCCCCTGCAGTGGAAGTGCAGAGTCTTAACTGCTGGATCACCAGTGTGCGTGCATGCTCAGTCATGTCTGACTCTTTGTGACCCTATGGACTGTAGTCCCCGCCAGGTTCCTCTGTCCATGGGATTTTCCAGGCAAGAATATTGGAATGAGTTGCCATTTCCTCCTCCAGGGGATCTGCCCAACCCAGGAATCAAACCCAAGTCTCCTGTGTCTTCTACACTGGCTGGCAGATTCTTTACTATTGCACTACCTGGAAAGCCTCTAAAATTCTTAAATGATTATCATCTAAAACATTTGATTGTTCTTGGTAATCTAATGCAGATATAAAAGAGTACGTTTATCACCAGGGTAGGCACAAAAGAAATTGAGGTGGGGAACAGAAATTGAGGGTTATTAAATATCATAGGGCCTTCCTAAAGGGCAGGAAATTTATCAGCTGTGCTTCTCTTCTCTACTCAAGTAGTCCTGTTTGCCCAGAAATCAATGGACATGAAACAACTCATGTATCTTCAGTGGACAAACACATGTGTGTTTTCCTAATTCATGATGTAGAGAGCAGGATGAAAGGCCAGAGACCACTGAAGGTGAAGGAGTATTAGATTTACAAAATGGATTGCATCCAAATGTCATGGGCATGAATTTGGGGGAGCCTAATGATTTTTGAAAAATATCTGTTAGGACTGCTGCTCATGCCAGGCTCCAGGGTATAACCACAAGTAGGAATTGATCTGTTGTATTTTACAAAATCCAAATGCTGCTTTCCTGTTTTTAAATAGTTTTTTTTTTTTTTTAAAAATAACAGAGTCTGAAATAGAACACAAGGGAAGAAATCGAGACAGCACATTTGAACCTTCTCAAGCTGCCAGGTCACGTATCTCTCCCTCTTCCCCTCCAGAGGGGCCCAGGTGTGACCACTCTCTGTCTGCCAGGGATCTGGGACTCAGCAAGAGGTTATTCACACAATGTCCAGTCCTAGACCATGCTTTTAAAATATTCAGGTGTGGCTTTGGCATTATGTGTGAAAGTGAAGTTACTCAGTGGTGTCTGACTCTTTGCGACCCCATGGACTGTAGCCCACCAGGCTCCTCCATCCATGGGATTTTCCAGGCAAGAGTACTGGAGTGGGTTGCCATTTTCTTCTCCAGGGGATCTTCCCAACCCAGGGATCGAACCGTGGTCTCCCGCCTTGCAGGCAGACTCTACCATCTGAGCCACAAGGGATTATGTGTACACTCATTTAAATTCACTGAACTGAAAAAGAACAAGTGAGAAAAAGCAAAGGACATTTAGCAAATGCTAAATGTCTGTGTCACTGTTTACACTTTCTGGCAAGTCTTTATTTGATGATAATTTCAGTCTCTCCCTCTGCTTCTCCCCCAGGTACCATGAGCCACAAAGATCAGGAGGAAGAAGCCTGTCCTTCCCCTGAAGCGATCTCAAAACTGAGCAGCTGCTTAAACCCCTAGATGCCTCCTAGACCGGCTTCCCATGAACTTGAGATTTCTGCTCTTTAAGATTTAGGCTTCAGTGGGAATGTTCTTGATGAGTGCAAATGACAAGGCCAAGACAGAGGCTGTGCAAAAGAATGGGATTTGGAAATGAAGGGACTTCAAAGTACAAAGGCCTCTGTCAAGTGCAGGAGCAGTTCCTAGAAAGAACACATGCATTTTTATTGATAAAGTGCTACTGGTGGACTTCCCAGGTGGCACAGTGGTCAAGATTCCACCTGCCAATGCAGAAGATGCAGGAGATGCAAGTGTGACCCCTGGGTCAGGAAGACCCCCTGGGGGAGGAAATGGCAACCCACGCCAGTATTCTTGCCTGGGAAATCCCATGGAGAGAGGAGACTGACGGGCTACAGTCCATGGGGTTGCAAAGAGTTACACACGCAAGTTTTTACAGATATCGTTAGGAATGTGTTATCTCAGGCAAAGCTGACTACCTCACACGTCATTTGCAGCAAACTCTATGGCAATTCTCTCTCTCTTTTAAAATATTCTTTTATTTACTTACTTATTCATTTATCTGTGGCTACACTGGGTCTTCATTACTATATGAGGGCTTTCTCTAGTTGTGGTGATCAGGGGCTATTCTCCAGTTGCGATGCTCGGGCTTCTTGTTGAGGTGGCTTCAGCACAGCTTCAGGTGTGTGGGCTACAGTGGTTGCAGTTCCTGAGCTCTAGACTGGGCTCAGTGGTCGTGGCATCCAGGCTTAGTTGCCCAACGCATGTGGAACCTTCCTGGACCAGGGATCGAACCTGTGTCCCCTGCATTGCAAGGCAGATTCTTAACCACTGGACCACTAGAGAAGCTCTGCAGCAATTCTTAAAGGCAAGTGACATCTACAGAGAGCCTTCATGTTCAGGTGTTTAGAGGTGGATTTGACATGTGATAAATAACACACCTCTTCTTGGTCTAGGCTTCTGACTAGCAACTGAGAAACAAGACAGAAAGGAAAATTTAGATGGGGACCAAACCATCGTCTTTATGACCAGTACAGGCTAAGCTAGAGAATATGCTTACCTCTGAGGGACAAAGGGCTTCCTAAAACTGAACACAACAATTAACCAGACCTGTCCAGCTGTGTTGGTTACCTATTGCTGTGTAACAAGCAACACCCGAACTTTGTAGCTGTAAACAGCAGACATTTATTATCTTGAGCTTCCCCAGTAACGAACCCACCTGTAATGCACAAGACACAAGAGATATGGGTTCAATCCCTGGGTCAAGAAGATCCCCTGGAGTAGAAAATGGCAACTCACTCAAATATTCTTGCCTGGAGAATCCCATGGACAAAGGAGGAGCCTGGGGGTCTATAGTCCATGGGGTCGCAAAGAGTCAGACACAGCTGAAGCAACTGAACACACATACTCATTTATAACCTCACAGTTTATGTGGATCAGGAATCTGGGTGCAGCACAGCTAGGTTGTCGGACTCAGTATTTCTCACAAGGCTATAATCACAGTGTCAGCTAGGGCTATGGTCCTGTAAAGGCTCAACTGGGAAAGGGTTGACTTCCAGACTCCCTGGCAGGAGTTAGTTCCTCACAGGCTATTGGACTGAGAGCCTCAATTCCTTGCTGGCTGCTGACCAGAGATATTAGTCCCTTGCTCTGTGGTCTTCTCCACAGGGCTACGTATAACACGAGTGAGTGAGTGAAAGTCACTCAATCATGTCTGACTCTTTGCAACCTCATAGACTGTATGTAGCCTGCCAGGCTGCTCTGTCCATAGGATTCTCCAGGCAAGAATCCTGGAGTAGGTTGCCATTTCCTTCTCCAGGGGATCTTCCCCACCCAGGGACTGAATCCACATCTGCTGCATTACAGGTGCAGTCTTAACCGTCTGAGCCACCATGTAAGCCCAAGATAATAAATGTTTGCTATTTAAAGCTACTAAGTTTGCAGAGTTTTTCATTACACAGCAATTGGTAATTAACACATCTAGACAGATCTGGCTAATTCTTATATTCAGTTTTAGGAAATCCTTTGTCCCTTATAACCTAAGGGATAATATAACTTATACCAGCCTACTTCTCTCCAGAGCAAGGGCTCCACCAGAGAGAAAGAGAAGGCCAGCAAGACAGAGGTCATGATCTTTGTGTAACCTCATCTCAGAAATGCTATCCCATCATGTTTCCATATTTTGTTTCTTAGAAGCACATCACTAGGTTCAACCCACCCTCAAGGGGGAGAGGTTCCAATAGGGCATAAGTACAATGAGACAGAGATGGTAGGGGACTTTTCCGAAGTCCACCTTGACAGACATGTCAGACAGCACTGAGGGTGGGCAGGAGGGCTCCCTCCGCTGCCCCAGAAGGAAAAACACCTGTTCCCAATAAGCAGCTTGCCTCCAGGAGAAATGATAGAGGACGGAGTGAATGGGATGAATGCTACCCATTCTCTTTTATACCCAGCCATCCATCATATCAATAAACTCTCAACAAGGGAGTAGTGGAAAGAGGTTTTAAGACTTGGGCTAGGAACTTACCTAGTGGTCCAGTGTTTAAGAATCCACCTTGCGAAATGTAGAGCATGAAGGTTCGATCCCTGGTTGGGGCACTAAGATCCCACATGCTGCAGGGGAACTAAGCCTGCACATCACAACTACTGAGTCTGTGAACATTGAGCATTCTTTGGCATTGCCTTTCTTAAAGACTTGGGCTAATCATAGGACTCAAACTACCTCACAATTGCACTCATCTCACACACTAGTAAAGTAATGCTCAAAATTCTCCAAGCCAGGCTTCAGCAATACGTGAACCATGAACTTCCAGATGTTCAAGCTGGTTTCACAGAAGGCAGAGGAACCAGAGATCAAATTGCCAACATCCACTGGATCATGGAAAAAGCAAGAGAGTTCCAGAAAAGTATCTATTTCAGCTTCATTGACTATGCCAAAGGCTTTGACTGTGTGTATCACAATAAACTGTGGAAAATTCTGAAAGAGATGGGAATACCAGACCACCTGACCTGCCTCTTGAGAAACCTATGTGCAGGTCAGGAGACAACAGTTAGAACTGGACATGGAACAACAGACTGGTTCCAAATAGGAAAAGGAGTACATCAAGGCTGGATATTGTCACCCTGCTTATTTAACTTATATGCAGAGAACATCATGAGAAACACTGGGCTGGAGGAAGCACAAGCTGGAATCAAGATTGCCAGGAGAAATATCAATAACCTCAGATATGCAGATGACACCACCCTTATGGCAGAAAGTGAAGAAGAACTAAAGAGCCGCTTGATGAAAGTGAAAGAGGAGAGTGAAAAAGTTGGCTTAAAGCTCAACATTCAGAAAACGAAGATCATGGCATGTGGTCCCATCACTTCTTGGCAAATAGATGGGGAAACAGTGGAAACAGTGTCAGACTTTATTTTGGGGGGCTCCAAAATCACTGCAGATGGTGCTTGCAGCCATGAAATTAAAAGATGCTTACTCCTTGGAAGGAAAGTGATGACCAACCTAGACAGCATATTAAAAAGCAGAAACATTACTTTGCCAACAAAGGTCCATCTAGTCAAGGCTATGGCTTTTCCAGTGGTCATGTATGGATGCGAGAGTTGGACTGTGAAGAAAGCTGAGCACCAAAGAATTGATGCCTTTGAACTGTGGTGTTGGAAAAGACTCTTGGGAATCCTTTGGACTGCAAGGAGATCCAACCAGTCCATCCTAAAGGAAATCAGTCCTGAATATTCTTTGCAAGGACTGATGCTGAAGCTGAAACTCCAATACCTTGGCCACCTGATGCGAAGAGCTGACTCATTGGAAAAGCCCCTGATGCTGGGAAAGATTGAGGGCAGAAGGAGAATGGGACGACAGAGGATGAGATGGTTGGATGGCATCACTGACTCAATGGACATGGATTTGGGTGGGCTCTGGGAGTTGGTGACGGACAGGGAGGCCTGGCATGCTGCGGTTCATGGGGCCACAAAGAGTCGGACATGACGGAGCAACTGAACTGAACTGAACTGAATCATAGGGCAGGCTTCCCAGGTGGTGCTAGTGGTAAAGAACCAGTCTGCCAATGCAGGAGACGCATGAGACTCGGGTCCAATCTCTGGGTCGGGAAGATCCCCTGGAGGAGGGCACTGCAATCTGCTCCAGTGTTCTTGCTTGGGAAATCCCATGGACAGAGCAGCCTGGAGGGTGACAGTCCATGGGGTCACAGGGAGTCAGGCAGGACTGAAGCAACTTAGCACGCATGCAATCATAGAGAGAGGAGAATGGGGACATGGCCTGGGGGGGGGGGGGGGGGTCCTTCCAAATGGCAAGAAACTTCAGAAGTAAAGAAGAAGCAGCTCCCAACACTCACAATACTCTGTTTATATTATGATGTCCAGTTTACATACAAAGAAACTGAATCTTAAAGAGACTGGGTAACCCAAGGTCACATTGATACCGGCATGATGGAGCCAGAATCTATAAATACCCAATCCAATCCCTGAAAAAAAGTGCCTAAGTCCATGTTAGAATTATACACCCCCATATTCAGAATCTGCTTGGAAGTAACTATTTGATGAAACTATTTATACTTGCCAGTGAAAATATCTCACTTCAGGAATGAAACGCAATTGTTCTTTCCATGTCCTGAAAAGTCCCCTGAATCTGAAGTTTTATGACAGTGATGAAACAATAACTCTGCCAGAAAATAAAATACACACCTGGCTTAGGAGCCAGCAGTCCCTGGCATCAGCCACTGGCTGCCCAGGAAGGCAAAACACCTCAGGACTGTGCAGCTGGCACGTCCAGCCCAAGACTCGCCAAGAGCTTGCAGCCCAGACAAAGGTGGTGACATCCAAAAGGTTTGTCCAGAGTGCATATGGGGGATGTGTCACTCCTGATAATGTAACAGGTCGCAAGAGCTCTGCTTTGAACTTGAAACAAGATATTGCTTTCATCAGCTATCCAGTCTCCCCTGCTTTTTTTGCTCTTTGATACAGGCTATACATCAAAGATGGTGAGACTTGGCTTCCTGCTGCCTTTGAAGTAGTGAGCCTGACAATACCTATTTCTAGCCTTACAGGCGGCACAGAAATATATTCCATGCAGACCTTTTTCTCTGCAAGATTTCACATCCTAAGGAAATGGACCCAAAAAAAATTTTTTTTAATTTTTATTGGAGTATACTTGTTTTACAATATTGTGTTAGTTTCTACTGTACAGCTGAGCAAATCAGCCACATGAATACATACGTTCCCTTTTTGTGGACTTCCTTCCCGTTTAGGTCACCACAGAGTATGGAGTAGAGTTCCCAGAGCTCGAGAGTAGGTTCTCATTAGTTACCTATTTTATACATAGCATCAAGAGTGTATATATGTCAATTCCAATCTCTCAGTTCATTACCTCCCCCCACACTTCTCCCTCTTGGTGTCTGCATATTTGTTCTCTATGTCTGTGTCTTGTTTCTGCTTTGTTAATAAGATCATGATATTCACACACACAAAAAAATTTAATCAAAGTATGGTCACGTGTGTAATCCCATGTTTCATCTCATTTATTCAATGGATATTTGAGTAGTGATTGTATGCCAGGCACTGTGATGTGTGCTGAGAGTAGGACATAAATAAATCATGGTCCAATGTTGGGGAAAATTGATGGGTTCCCAAAAACAATGCAAAGAGTGCTATTGTAAAGGGATGTCTCAGGTCCTCTGGGGTCTCCCAGGAGGGGCTGTACATGTGAAGGGGACTCACAGAGGGAGAAGACTCAGAGACACACGCATATCTGTGCATCTGTGTCTGGGACCCAGCTCACTAAGCTACACTTCCCTTGCCCAGAGCAAAAGAAGATTACAAACATGAGGGCTGGGATGTGGGAACGGACCAGATGGGGGTCCACCGGGCAGGAAAAAGGAGTTCATGTGAATAATGTTTCCCAGAGAGACCAGTGAAATGGATAACCGTCAACAATGTGCCTATACACCCAAGTCCTCTGAGATTCTCCATACTCCAAAGTATGGAGAACCTAGACTTTAGCTATGTTCTAATCATTATCCCCCTCTTCCAAATGTCCCATGGAAACTTATCTCTCCCTCGAGATCAAAGGTTGCTTATTGGCAATACTCAGATTTTTCTAGAATAGGGTTTATGCAAGACGGAGGCTTTGCTGGGAGTCAGTGTGCCCCGTGTTCATTATTTCCTCCTTGACTAACACAAATGGTGCAAGTGGGCAGTGAAGTGTTGGTACATATCCCATGTCTTCGTTTACCTGGATGTAGCAGAATTTCTCTTGGGTAACAGTGACTCTTTCTCAACAAAGCCTCCACAACAGTCTCCATTTGAACATGCCATCACACACGAAGCACCCAGAAGATAGCTTTCCCTGGGGCACACCTGCATGTCCCAGTACCAGTGAAACCAGTGATGCAATCAGCCTCTCTGCCACGGAACTTGAACTTGAACACATATGCTCTATCTTCATCTTACATTTTGCTCTCCACTATGAGTCACTGATGTTTTGAAGAAGTTCCCTGCCCACTCCCCCACCCCCAGTTTTCTCACACAGAGGCATTTTTCCCTATCCAACCTTTTAATAGCCTGCTTACTGTTGTTCCCAAGCCACTATTTACCCTTCCCCATCCCCACACACTCTCCACCCAACTCCCCAGCAGAGGCAGGCCTATTACTGATCTGCATCCTCCTTGGCACTAGTCTGACAGCAGCCTCCATCCACACATGGCTGTCCTCTCATTTCTTGGTTCATTTGGGGGTTCAAGTGAGCCATCATCATACTTCCTTGATGGAGACGGTAGTGTTAGGTGCTGTAGAAGTCTTTCTGTTGTTGAACTACTACAGAAATGGTCGTTTCTAAATCCAAGATTCCTCATATCTATGTCAGGAATTCCAAATGAAACTGAACAACCTACATCCTTGTTTCACAGACTTACTTATTCACCTAGGGAACACAAAACAGGCTGTGTCCTGCTGAAGGAGACTCCTGAATTTACAAAAACAGCCTGCTTGAGTTTACTGAGGATAATTCTGACTCATGCACAGAGACACTGCATTTATTTATAAATATCTGCACAACTCTAATCTTCAACAACATGAGTGCACCATGGAAATCTTTTCATCTCACCTTTTACCTTTTTTACATTTTTGCATTGTTAGCACAGCCTGTCTGCTTTTGACCATAATCAGAAATTTATTAATAATAAGGAGATTTTGTTTTATCAGAAATTTATTAATAGCAAGGTGATTTTGTTTTATTGTTATATATTTACAATTTGCGATCATATTTACAGTTGTGGAAAATTCAGTTGTTAGAATCATGGACCCTGAGTCCCTGATCATAACAAATGTTTATAAATTGATCATATATCTACCGTAAATTAGACAGGCAATGAGAAATTTTGACACGGGCGGTGAAATAATCTTGGTCAAAATCAAGCCACTCTTTTCATCTGCTCTAAGATGTTGCTTGAAGAGCTCACTGAAATGAGGTCTCATCACCACATAGAAGAAAGCCTCATATCTTCAGCGCAACAGCACTCCATCCTTTCTAAGTGTAATAATGTCCATGTTAGTGTTAAGTACAGACATTAGTATCTGTTGAGACTTCCCTGGAGGTCCAGTGGTTAAGACTCCATGATTCCACTGCAGGGGGTATGGGTTAGATCCCTGGTCAGGGAAATAAGATCTCACATGCCAGGCAGTGCATCCCAAAAAAAAAAAAAAGAAAAAGTATAGTCTCTGCTCATGAGAGCAGCCAATGTATCAATTAGGCATCACTGTGTACACACCATATCCCAAAATGCAACGACCCAACAATAATCATTCATACAGTTCATTGTCTTAGCCCGTTCAGGCTGCTCTAACATAATTCCACAGACTAGGCAGCTTATAAACAATCAGCATTTAGTTTTCACAGTTTAGGATCTTGGAAAATCCAAGATTTCAGTGCTAGTTGATTTTCTATTTGCTAAGGACCTGGTTCATAGATGGTCATCTTTTCATTGTAACCTCATGTGGTAGGAGGGCTAAGGGATCTCTCTGAAGCCTCCTTAATAAGAGCACTAATTCCATTCTTAAGGGCTTCTCCCCCATGCTCTATTCACATCCCAAGACTCCACTTCCTAAGGCCATCACACTGGGGTTAGGGCTTAACACGTGACTCTGGGGTAGGTGGACATTGACATCAGACAACAGCACTCATGAGTCTCCAGGACAACAACCTAAACTAGGACAAGCTGAATGTTTTCACTCTGGGCTGAGCATCCTCAGGTACCTGGGATCAACTATGGGTTGGTTATATGGCTCTGCTTCTAGAAGTTGGCCAGCTGTCAGCAGGGGCTCCTCAGCTCTGCTCCAGGTGGCCTTCCATTCTCCAGCAAGCTAGTCCAGGCATAGTCTCATGAACTTAGCAAGCTTCCAGCAGAGACTAGAACTGAGCCTGTTGAGACTCAGTTTTCTACTGCTTTGTAATAATTACCACAAACTGAGCACCTTAACACAATAATTTGTTACCTCGTGGTTCTATAAATCAGAAGTTCAACACAACATGACTGTTAGCTCTGGGCGTCACAAGGCTGAAAACTAACCAGGAGACTGTGGTGGGGTGGGGTGGGGGGGGGGGGGGCGGGCGGGCAGCAGGGAAGGGATGCTTCCAAACTCATCCTTGATGTTAGTAGAACTCAGATCCTTATGGTTGTTGGACTGCAGTCTCTGTGTCGCCGATGGCCATCAGGCAGAGTTTGCTCTCAACAAGTAGAAGCTACTCACACTCCTTACTACAAGGTTCACTCTAGCCAGCAAGGGCATTCAAATCCTTCATGTGCCTTAGATCTCCTACTTCCTCTGTCTCTGACCTCTAGACCCAGATTTTGGGTTCTACTGTGATTATTAGATCAGGGCCACCTGGATAATATCCCTCTTGAGGACAACTGTTTTTGGAAAGTCAATTGTATCTGGAAAATCTCTCTGCTATAACATAATCACACTGACTGGTACCCCAAGCAGCCAAGGCAAGGGGATCACACAAGAGGAGTGTCACTGCAGGTCACCTGGCAATCCTGCCCTGAGGAAGAGGCTTAGACTCCACTGGCTCATCCTCACATCTACCACATTCTAAAGATCAAGGCAGGTCAACCCAAATGTGGACAGTGGGGAAATAGATGCTACTTTTTGATGGAAAGAACTGCAACATCACATTGCAAGGAGGCAAAGACGCAAGGAGAGGTGAAAGGTTGAGATCATCTCTTGCAAGCTATCCCAGACAGCATACATGAAACTTGCTTAAAGAGTCCAGCAGCAACACCTCAATCTGTCTTGCTGTAATGAGGTGGCCTGGGAAGCAGGTCCATTTCCAACTCTGAGGATGAGAATATGGACAGGGAGAAAGTAAATGTGAGGCCTGCCCTGCCCATAGAAGGAGATCAGCCATATTTATTTTCCAGCTACTCCACTCCACAAAGACCAATCTATCTTTGCCTCTTGTTCTCTCACTGGTGCAATAAAACACCGGGAGGCTTTCACACCTCACTTCAGGGAGCATGGCGGGGGCAGGGGAACCTCCTGTTCCCAAACCAGAAACCTGAGTATGCTAATATCCTTTCTAGAAACGCTGCTGACTGTGTTTGCTCCCAAAGAAAAGGATGAGAGAGGCAGGTGCAGAGGAAATAAAAGCCACAACCAGTCCAGATGGGAAAGTCAAACTTGGCAGATAGATTTCCTTTCACTTACTGATGTTTCAAGATTCACGAAGCTTTAAATCTTATCTTTATAAAAGAAATCCTCTAAAAGCTCATCTCCCTTCCGTATGCAAAATTGAGGAGTTGAGAATGTTTCAGAGAAACTACCCATAATCTCAGAAGTAGAAAGAGACAAGAATCCCAGTGAACACAAAACTAAGACAAAACGAAGTGTTTAGGAGGGAAAAAAGATTTTCTGTCCTCAGTGGAGTTATATCTATTTATTATTAAATGTTTCTGGGCTTTAGGGGCAGGGCCAGAGAAAACAAAATTTCAAATATCAACCTATTTTTAATTTCTTTTTTTTTTTTTTCATTTTTTGAGAGTGTTGAAATCATGGCCTGCTGCTGCTAAGTCGCTTCAGTCGTGTCCGACTATGTGCGACCCCATAGATGGGAGCCCACCAGGCTCCCGTGTCTCTGGGATTCTCCAGGCAAGAACACTGGAGTGGATTGCCATTTCCTTCTCCAATGCATGAAAGTGAAAAGTGAAAGTGAAGTCACTCAGTCATGTTCGACTCTTAAAGATCCCATGGACTGCAGCCCACCAGGCTCCTCCATCCATGGGATTTTCCAGGCAAGAGTGCTGGAGTGGGGTGCCATTGCCTTCTCTGAAATCATGGCCTACTTTAATTTAAATGGTTTTTCAGAATTTAATTAGTTCAGAGAATGTTAAGGAAAAAAAGATGAGCTATTGTGTGATTCCCAGGCCACCTTGGAAATCTGCACCTACTTTAGAATAAAAGCTTATAGGGAACATATTTTTATTTTAAGAACTTTCACCAGCTGTTCAGAATTGTGTCTTTCTGTACATACATCACTTTATGACTCTCACAACTCAGCTCAGTGGCGAAATGTTCACATTCTGCATCACTTCTTAAGCCAGGTCTGCCAAAACACTCTGAAATCTCCATTGTGGACTGGAGTCTAGCCAGTAATATACACCCAGCATCCAAGAAGAGTCAGAGGGAAGTTCAAAGTAATGAATCATTCTCAGGGAGAAACAGTTAAGAGCAGGCTAGAGAAGCATGGATGGACCTGGAGATTGTCATACTGAGTGAAGCAAGTCAGACAGAGAAGCAGAAACACAGTATGATATCCCTTATGTGCGGAATCTAGAAAGTCATAACGCAAATTAACTTACCAACAGAACAGTAACAGATTCACAGACTTAGAAAACAACATCTTTACTGGGGGAGGGGCTCAGGGGAAGGCTAGGGGATGGGATAGTGGGGAGTTTGGGAAGAACAGGTACACGCTGCTGTTTTTAAAATGGATAGCCAACAAGAACCCACTGAATACCACAAGGAACTCTGCTCAGTGTTATGTGGCAGCCTTGGGAGTTTGGGGGAGAATGGATACATGTATATGTATGGCTGAGTCCCTTCACTGTCCACCTGAAACTATCACAACTTTGTTAATCAGCTGGGTTGGGAAGATTCTCTGGAGAAGGAAATGGCAACCCACTCCAGTATACTTGCCTGGAGAATCCCATGGCCAGAGGAGTCTGGTGGGCTACAGTCCATGGGGTCTCAAAGAGTCAGACACGACTTAGCAACTAAACCACCACTAACCCAATAAAAAAATAAAATTTTCAATGTTAAAAAAAAAGAGAAAGAGCAGGCTAGAGAAAGACACAGAGAAGTGAACTGCACTGCGCTTTCATTTATTTGGAGACAGCACTGTTACAGGGTTTGCAGATTGCTTTGTAGCTTCTTCAGATCATTGTTATTTATGAGTGGAAAGCTCAGAGTAGCAATGATTTGCCAGCAAATTGGGGCCCCTTTTTATGCATGAATCCATTTTGTCACCTTTCATTTATGTGCGTATTCAACTTTCTCAAAAAACTATTAGCTTAGCTGGTGGTCTGTATTATTTCCACATTTAAGCAATAAAGCAGTGTTTCTTTTTAAAAATTTGACTTCTTTTTTAGTTAGATTTGTTGCCAGGGCTCCCAAAATAGACAGCTGAAGCCTATTAAGTATGTTGATCACTATTATTTGCGAGAGGTGTTGGCAATCTTTTAGTGGGGAGCTACGTTCCCCAATGGCCCAGTGGGTAAAGAATCTGCCTGAGATCCAGGAGACACAGGAGATGTGGATTCAGTCCCTGGGTGGGGAAGATCCCCTGGAGAAGGAAATGGCAACCCACTCGAGGGTTCATGCCTAGAGAATCCCATGGACAGAGAAACCTGGCTGGCTATAGTACATGGGGTCACAAAGAGTCAGACACGACTGATTGAGTAAGCAAGTGAAGCAAATGTTACTGACATATTTTTCTGACAGTGCAAGGATGAGACAAAATAGGGAAGGAAGGGGAAACTAACTGGTGGTTGATATAAAGCTAAGGAAGACTCCCCTCTCACTCTCATCCTATTTCACATCTGTCAGAAAGATGAGCACTGTTCCATGTCATATATGAAAGTCATTAATAGAGTAAATCCTAAAAGTTTTCACCACACAGAAAAAATTGTTCTAGTTCTTTAATTTTGTATCTGTATGGCATGATGGATGTTCACTAAACTTATGGTGATCATCGCTTTATGATGTATGTGAATCAAATCGTTTTGCTGGCCATCTTAAACTTATACAGCACTGTATGTCAATCACAGCTCAATAAATCTGAAAGGAAAAAAAAAAGTTGAGTATCTTTTTAAAGTGTAAGTGCCAGTTGGTGTCGTTAAGTCTGTCCATCTCTGATGTTGGGTCTGCCTTCGAGAAACCCTTCTCTGACAGAGGAAACAGTTACATGGAGACCCCATGAGCCTGGGCTACTCACCCCAAGTTGCTGCCTTGTCTCCAAAACAGGAGGACTTAGGGCCTAGACAAATCACTCAGCAATAACCCTGATCCCCAATATTCAGCAGTTCTTACCCTGCTCTTGATGTTTGGTCATAAAGTCGTGTCCAACTCTTTGTGACCCCATGGACTATAGTCCCCGCCAGGCTCCTCTGTCCATGAGATTCCCCAGGCAAGAATACTGAAGTGGGTGCCCATTTCCTCCTCCAGGGGATCTTCCTGACTCAGGGATCGACCCCTTGTCTCCAGCATTGACAGGCAGATTCTTTACTACTGAGCCGCCTGGGAAACACTTCTTACCCGATAACAGTACACAAGCTGACTCTCACATTTAAGGGGCATAGAAGCTCCCAACAGCACAAGCACGGGGGGTTGGGGGGGCACACCTGGGTTTACCTTGGGGACAAAACATACAAGATTGTTGCCCTCAAGGATCTTAGATCTTAGTAATTTTAATGTATCTTGCTTTCCATTCATTTTTCTTGATAACAATATCAGAAAATGACCATTTTGCTGGTATATGACCTTTTTGAGAACATTAGCTACATTCTGAAATATGCCACATTAGGTTGTAAACCATGATTAAAAAATAAGATCTCTTTTTCCTGAAGCTAATGTGTACTTAAAGTGAGACACCCCCACCCCAAAAAAAGCCTAAATTAGCTATTCACAGATACTCTTTGGAGAAATTAGGAAGAAGAGCAAGGTAAGTTGACATACGTGTTTTGTTACTCCATTTTAAAGACCTAAGAAGCTTCCTCCCACTTAATTATCCATTGCTAAACCACAGCATTTTCCTGTTTGGTGTAAATGAAGAAAACAGGTCTTTCTCTTTTTCCTTTTTCCCACTGGGAATAGGGAATGGTTCTCTCAGTTATTACAGGAAGGATCCACAAGGACATTTCAAGTACAACTAATTAAAGAAGTGTTTCCTGAAATTGGTATATTTGTATTTAGCTATGTTAGAAAGAACTAAATATAAAATGCTACATACAGGAATAAACAGAATTACTCAGAATGGGAGAGTGGGAGGAAGAGGTTTGAGCAAATGTTAAGAAGGTTTTAACAAAACCTTAAGAGTTAAGTTGTCTTCTCCATAGCATTGTTTTTTAAACTTTGCCAGTTGGTAGAAAACAAAGTCTTCAATATGAAAAACAATTTTACGCACAAAATAATTGACCTGTCACACACTAGAACTGCGCATGGTCTAAGGAGAATGTTCTGCAATGATGGAAATGTTCTTTATCTTTGATGTCATAATAAGATGACCAATAGCCACACGATGAAATTCAATTAAAGTAACTAGAATTCAATAGAATTAACAATTGAGTTCCTTAGTTACAGTGGCCCCATTTCAAGTGCTTAACAGAAACCTGGGCTAGTGGCTACCATATTGAACAGCACAGTCCAAGGGTCTAAGAGGTTTAGGTACGCACTGAATACACATATTCAAAGCTTGCCAAATCAGGGTGGAGATGGAAAATATTTCAAAGAAACTTCTGCGGAGCATGAAGGAAAAAGGTCTACTTTGTATCACCTGGAGGATTTTTTTCTCTTTCCATCAAGTTTCAGCCAATAATTAAGACAAGTTTAGCAGAACTTTTGATCCCAATGCCTTAAACAAATTCTCATGTCTTCCCCTAGAGACTTTCCTTGATACGGTTTTATACAGCCTGTCTATAGAAAGCACAGTCTCCAAGCACCCAATGTATGTTTTCATGTGGATTCATTTCTCTGGTCCTTTGAGTATATTTAGCATGGAAATTCCCCCCACTTAAATGCCTATCTGTAACTCAGTCACCACACTTCCCAAGGTTGTTCCGTGAAGCAGGTTGTTCTATGTAGTTTTGTCTATTTCTGCAGCTCAGCCCACGTAATAAGATTTCCAAGCTGGCAAGAAAGATAAAAATAAAAAAAGTCCTTTATTGTACAGGTAAGCCTCTGGAATGGCTTTACTTTCCTATGAGAGCTGACACAAAGCAGGAATTCAAGTGACTCTAGGTCAAGATGTGAAGGCCAACCACAGATTCCTGCCCACTCTTCAGCCCACAAGTACCATAGTCCACATGTGGATAATGGAGTTTACTCTTAAATTAACCCATACGAAGTGTATCAAGTGTGGTGTGAGTGGATTTTATGTGACAGAAGAGATATCCTTGGCCAGCTTCAACTTCACATTCAAGGTCATCACTTCTATAATGCTCTTATAAGCTTAGAATTAAAATGAGGCCAGAAGCTATCAAAAACATGCTTGCATATATACCTGCCCCAGAAAAAGCTCCTGGAAATGATTTGCTTTACTCTGCTGGGGTCTGCTGCAGCCTGGACATATGGGAAACAGCCTAGCAGCCCAATCCCCTTTAAGAGAATCCCTTCAAGAAGGAGAACAGTCTGGGGCCAATCAGGGGTCAGGTCTGCCTCAAGGTAGCCTTGAGGAGATCATGTTTGCCAATTCTCACAGTCTCACCACCATTCTCAACATTTAGACCATCTTTACCAGAGTTTAGACATTGACTTTGAGTGAACGGTGTGTGGATTCAGCATCTATGGAAACTGACGCTTGATAAAATGAAAGTGACAGTCACTCATTCATGTCTGACTCTTTGCGACCCCACGGACTATACAACCCTTGGAATTCTCCAGGCCAGAATTCTGGAGTGGGTAGCCTTTCCCTTCTCCAGGGGATCTTCCCAACCCAAGGATTGAACCCAGGTCTCCCACATTGCAGGTGGATTCTTTATCAGCTGAGCTACCAGGGAAGCCCAAGAATACTGGAGTGGGTAGCCTATCCCTTCTCCAGCGAATCTTCCCCACTCAGGAATAGAACAGAATTCTTCTGCCTTACAGGCAGATTCTTTACCAACTGAGCTATGAAGGACTGTTAATAATCATATTAATAAACACATCACCTTTTTGAAAATTGCTTAATGCATTTCGTTACATCCAGGGCACTCTTCATAAACAAATGTTTATGCGACCTCCTCATATAATTACCAATGTAAATGCCTACCGAAGCTGATTGTCTGCCTACTGGGCACATGCGTTACCTCAGGGGACATGAATAGCATTTGCTCCATTACCTTCATCCTTACGGGGCCAGTTTCAAAACAAGCATGGTCCCAAATCCAAACACTTATTCCTAAGATTGAACCCAGGCCACATGGACCTCATGGGAAGAAATCAGAAAGAATGAAACATAGTCAGGCTAACACTGTGATTGAATATATCTCCAATGTCACCCTCAACATTTTACCTCCAAAAAAAAAAAGATACAGGTCATGCTTGAAATACATATGAATCATAGCAGCCTCTAAGTGAGAAGATGGAAAAAAAAAAAAAAAAAACCAGGAGGGAGGGTAAAATGTCCACAAGAATTCAAACAATACAGGGAGGCCTCCTCAGCGGATCCGCAAGCCCAGGTTTACCGCAGATGTCGGCAAGCTACCTAGAGCCAAATCTGCCCGCCTGCTTTTATAAATAAAGTTTTATTGGAACAGGGCCACACCAGTTGGTAGACACACTGCCTGTGGCTACCCTTGGGTACAAGGCAGAGTTGTGGTGGAGGCCATGTGGCCCAAAGTGCTGGAAATATTTACTGCCTGAACCTGAAGAGAATATGTCTGCTGACCTGGTGTTTAGAGTTTTAGAGATTTTGCTGAAAACAGACATCCCTGGAGTTCCCAAAGCACTCATTTTTTCTGGTTAAAAATGAATGGGGGGAAACTGAAGCATGTCTGCATGTCTGTTACAGAGCAGCACGTGTGTGTCAGTCTAAGAGGCATCTCTCATATAGCTTTGGTGCCCTAGGTTCTGAGAATAATTATTTCTTTGTTAACATTGGGTAAACTTATCTTTAAGAACTTGAGAGAAGGTTGGGCATATCTCTGAAGTTTAATTTCAAAATAGGTTGAAATCTAACCTTGGGATTCTCCCAGTGGGGAGCTAGATAACAATGTATTTGCCTGGAGGCTTTTCAAGGGGATGTTGCTGACTGGTACATTGCCACTGCAGACCATGGAAGTGAACTTGAAAAACAGGCATGATTGCCTGTTCAAGTTTTCACCATAAATAATCATTTTTTAAAAGCTTCCAGTAACTTACCCACTAGGAGAAAAAAAAAAAAAAAGGAAAGTGGGACAATGACGCTGTGACTTTGCTCCAGAATCATCATGTGTAATGTCATGCTGCCATCTGCAGTACTTTACTTCAGTATTTTCACCCAAACACGGGAATTTTAATGAGCTCTGTAGACGCATGGCCGTTCTCTTGACAGAGAAATGTTTTGCCTGCAACAGCAGTGAAAGAAAGGTTTCAGCCAACTTTCTCTCTTTAGTCACAGTCCCCAGCTCCTCCCCACCCACATGCCACCATTTCTAAGAGGGTTTCGATTTTCGATGGTGCTTTTGTACTCATGCTGATGTTAAATATGAAAGTGAATCAACATGCTGTACTGAGTGGGGGGAGGGCCCTGAAACTGCTCAGAAATGCTGTGACGCGGGGTCTCCTTACACTCATCAAATGTCAAGTGGGGAGCCACACTGGGATGTGGCAACAGAAGACATGAGACCCAAACTCCGGGAAAGCCCAGGTTTTAAAGCTTTGGTAAATTTGGGGGTTAAGAAATCCATGCCGAGGGCTAGCCTTGGTAGCACGTCTGCTAAAATTAGACTGATACACAGACGATTAGCATGGCTCCTTAGCAAGAATGAGGCACAAATTCCAGAACTATTCTGTTATTTACACTTATTCTAAGGGGATGAATTCATGCTAGGGCTGCTGTAACAAAACACCACAGACTGGAGCCTCGTAAAGCACAGAAAATCATTGTCCTACAGTTCTGGAGGCTGGAACCCCAAGATCAAAATGTCAGCAAGTTTGATTTTCTCTGAGGCCTCTCTCCTTAGCTTGTGGACGGCCACCTTCTCCATTTCTCCACATGGTCTCTGCCCTGTGTATCTGCATCTTAATGTCTCCTGATAAGGACACCAAGCATTAGATAAGGGCCACCCTGATGATCTCATTTAACCTTAGTTAACCTCCTGGAGAAAGAAATGGCAACCCACTCCGATATTCTTGCCTGGAAAATTCTATGGACAGAGGAGCCTGGCGGGTGATGGTCCATGGGGTTGCAGAGAGTCAGACATGACTGAGCAACTAACATAACATAAATAACCTGTTGAAAGAACCCACTCCAGTATTCTTGCCTGGAGAATCCCATGGGCAGAGGAGCCTGGTGGACTACGTTCCATGGGGTCACAAAGAGTCAGACAGGACTGAAGCGACTCAGCACTCACTCACCCCTTGAGAGACCTATCTCCAAACACAGTTAAATTCTGAGTTAGTGCAGGCAAGGACTTCAACATCTATGTAGAAAGAGAGGATACAATTCAGTCTGTAGCAGGAAATGCGTTAAATAAAATACTTGCTTCTAATGTCTGGATCTAAAATGAATAGACTACAATAAGTAACAAGGCATTAGGATGCTTAGAAGGAAGAAAGGGAGGGAAGGAGCAAGATGAGGAAGCAAGTAGGGAAGGAAGGAAGGAAGAGAAAAGCTTGAAGAATGGCTAGAGTCTAAACTGGTCCAAACACGAGATCTTACTTAAGGAATTGGCCCCCTATACACCTACTAGGGGGAAGAAGCCTAAAACAAGAGGAGATGGGGGAAACTGAATGATCCCAGGCATTAAGGCCAGTCACCTTTGCCTGCTACGTATGCCCTGTAGGGCCCAATGGTGTCTTGAAGCTGTAATGTCACTGTGGTTTAGTCACTAAGTCATGTCCGACTCCTGCAACACCATGGACTGTAGCCCTCCAGGCTCCTCTGTCCATGGGGTTTTCCAGGCAAGAATACTTGAATGGGTTGCCATTTCCTTCTCCAAAGGATCTTCCCAACCCACGAAAAGAACCCAGGTCTCCTGCATTGAAAGCGGATTCCCGCATTGCAGGCAGATTCTTCACCGACTGAGCCACAAGGGAAGCCCCCAATGTCACTATGTCTACCAAATATTCTATCACTCTGAAGCTGTCCAAGAGACCGGACACTCAGCAGATCCCAGCAAAGACTGCCCCAGAAGTGTGCCTTTAACTTTGCCCGGGGGATTTATATCCAAATCCAGCAACAAAAAAATATGGATCCGCTATTCTCGAAAGGTGTTAATGCTGAGCACTGTGGTCTGCAGAGTCTCTTGAAGATGGGAAGTTTCGCTCTTTTTCCTGCACTGATATAGTGAGGTGGGGATGCCTAGCAGACAGCTCACCCTGTCACGCATCTAATAAAGCACCAGCAGGGTGTGTCACTGTTTGGCTGCTTCTGACCACCCTAGCCAAGGCCTGTTGTACCTGTCCCCTAATCGCTCACAACGCTTCATTAACGGAGCAGCAGCCTCTGTGTCTTTAGGATCTCTGCTGTGTGTAAGGCTTGGACCAGGTTGCCTCCATGTACTATCTTGTTTGATAATCACCTTTGCAAACTCTTAACCACCAAATGCATTAATACAAAAATGGCTTTGAATGTGTAAACCATATGAACTATATGTTGCAACCATTTTGCTTTATCCTACTAGGAAAAAGCCATGGATGCGAATCAGGAAGAGGAAATTACCAACTGAACAAGTTCTATGTTGTTTTGTCTTGCAATCAACAGCAGTTGGTGTATTCTGGCTAGGAGGGTTTCATATGTCAGTTCACATGCTGCTTACTTTTTTGTTTTTTTTTCCACTGACAGTTTTGAATCAAAATGCCTGAAGTCACAGACAATACCACCTTTACGCGCTCATCTAATAATCCCAGATAATAACTGAAGTATATCTAAAGCAGTCACTATTAGCAACAACAGCAACAACAACAACAACAAAAAGGTATTTGTTATTTATGGGAAAAACGCAAATAAAGAATAAATTGCTCCTTATAGTAGTAGTAGTTTAGCTGCTCAGTCGTGTCTGACTCTTGCAACTCCTCAGACTGTAGCTTGACAGGCTCCTCTGTCCATGGAATTCTCCAGGCAAGAATACTCGAGTGGGTTGCCATTTCCTTCTCCAGGGGATCTTGCCGACCCAGGAATCGAACCCGGTCTCCCGCATTGCAGGCAGAATTGCTGCTTATAAACAAATTCCAATTACTGATACAAATGGGAAACACGTGTAGTTAGTTGTAGGCGGTCCGCTTAGCTTGCAAAAGGGAACCTTAGGGTGTAAACATTTGGTGGGGTAATACTGCCCTCTGGTGGTAGTATTAATTTCAGAGAGTCACTCTGAACCCTTGACAATGTTCCTGGCCTCTTTTTATCCATTTTATTGCTAACCTGATCCCCAGAAGATACTGCGAATCTATTCGGTACACATAGACACTTTGGAATCTACATGTTATTTAAACTTGATGGATGATGATGTTCCAAGGGCTCCAACCTTAGACCCAGACAGGAGAGGACTCTCTGGCCCCACTAGATGGTTTAGCTCGGGCTTTCCCTGGCTGTGCTCCTCCCTGCAGATCAAGGTGTCCTTGGGGCGCGCCCAAACCCACGCCCTTTTCTTCCTGCCCCAATCTCACCTCCACCCTCAGGTCCACTTCATTCCGCCCTGTTAATACACAGGTGCTCTCATTTTGCCTGAGGTTTTGATGAATAATAGCAAGCTCCCTGTTCCAGGATATCATTTGCATTTAGAAAAGCTTCCTGCAATACCATGACACATCCCTTCCCAGCAGTAATAACGAAAGGGAATTTTAAGATACGAGAAGAGACCCATGGGATAACCTTCCTCACCCTTTCAAATCACATAGGGCATCTACAAGGAACCTGGTGAGGTATTAGTCGCGTAGTCCTGTCTGACTTTGTGACCCCATGGACTGCAGCCCACCAGGCTGCTCTGTCCATGGAATTCTCCAGGCAAGAATACTGGAGGGGGTTACCATTCCCTTCTCCAGGGGATCTTCCCGACCCAGGAATCGAATCCCCGTCTCCTGCGTTACAGGCAGAGATTCTTTACAGATTTCTTTTTTCCAAGGTCCTTGGGGAAAGCAAGGACCCTGGAGCTTTTTCCAAACCCCAGTCCTCTGCTGCCACCTTCAGGACATTTGTCGTAGCTGCGTGTTCTGCCGCTGCTGTTTACTTCATCAAAACAGTCCATAAAAAGTTGGTCATACAAGATGAGTAAGTTCTAGATGTTCGCTGTACAACGAGGTGCCTATGGTTAACCCTGCTGTGTTGTGAGCTTCAATAAACGTTAAGAGGGTAGATCTCATGTTGGGGGTTCTTACTAAAAATAAATAAAAGCTACTCGAAATAGAGAGAGGCAGGGAGAGAGGGAAAGGAGAAGGGAGGGAAATAGGAAGCGCGCAAGGGCGCCAGGAGGGATCCATCTGAACGTTGTATGAGAGCCGGCTGAGAAAAGACAGGCTGGCATCTGTGTTTATGGTATTTCACACATCATGTAACGCTTTCTATTTGCTACTCTATCAAACAACAGAATAATTTTTAAAAATAGCTAACACTGTATCTATAATGTAGATGTATATAATAAGCAATAAAAGTATATGTGTAATGTTTTTATATATAACAAAACTATTCAACCTAAATAGGATGAATATATATATTCCTATACATATTCATTCTGTATTTTATCATCGTTACCATGTTTCAACAGAATGGGAAGGACCAGAGACCTCTTCAAGAAAATTAGAGATACCAAGGGAACATTTCATGCAAAGATGGGCTCGATAAAGGACAGAAATGGTATGGACCTAACAGAAGCAGAAGATATCAAGAAGAGGTGGCAAGAATACACAGAAGAACTGTACAAAAAAGATCTTCACGACCAAGATAATCACCATGGTGTGATCACTCACCGAGAGCCAGACATCCTGGAATGTGAAGTCAAGTGGGCCTTAGAAAGCATCACTACAAACAAAGCTAGTGAAGGTGATGGAATTCCAGTTGAGCTATTTCAAATCCTGAAAGATGATGCTGTGAAAGTGCTGCACTCAATATGCCAGCAAATTTGGAAAACTCAGCAGTGGCCACAGGAATGGAAAAGGTCAGTTTTCATTCCAATCCCAAAGAAAGGCAATGCCAAAGAATGCTCAAACTACCGCACAATTGCACTCATCTCACATGCTAGTAAAGTAATGCTCAAAATTCTGCAAGCCAGGCTTTAGCAATACGTGAACCATGAACTTCCTGATGTACAAGGTGGTTTTAGAAAGGGAAGAGGAACCAGAGATCAAATTTCCAACATCTGTTGGATCATGGAAAAAGCAAGAGAGTTCCAAAAAACCTCTATTTCTGCTTTATTGACTATGCCAAAGCCTTTGACTGTGTGGATCACAGAAACTGTGGGAAATTCTGAAAGAGATGGGAATACCAGACCACCTGACCTGCCTCTTGAGAAACCTATGTGCAGGTCAGGAGACAACAGTTAGAACTGGACATGGAACAACAGACTGGTTCCAAATAGGAAAAGGAGTATGTCAAGGCTGGATATTGTCACCCTGCTTATTTAACTTCTATGCAGTGTACATCATGAGAAACACTGGGCTGGAAGAAGCATAAGCTGAAATCAAGATTGCCGGGAGAAATATCAATAACCTCAGATATGCAGATGACACCACCCTTAAGGCAGAAAGTGAAGAGGAACTAAAAACCTCTTGATGAAAGTGAAAGAGGAGAGTAAAAAAGTTGGCTTAAAGCTCAACATTCAGAAAATGAAGATCATGGCATGTGGTCCCATCACTTCATGGGAAATAGATGGGGAAGCAGTGGAAACAGTGTCAGACTTTATTTTGGGGGGCTCCAAAATCACTGCAGATGGTGACTGCAGCCATGAAATTAAAAGATGCTTACTCCTTGGAAGGAAAGCTATGATCAACCTAGACAGCATATTCAAAACCAGAGACATTACTTTGCCAACAAAGGTCCGTCTAGTCAAGGCTATGGTTTTTCCAGTAGTCAGGTATGTACGTGAGAGTTGGACTGTGAAGAAAGCTGAGTGCCGAAGAATTGATGCTTTTGAACTGTGGTGTTGGAGAAGACTCTTGAGAGTCCCTTGGACTGCAAGGAGATCCAACCAGTTCTTTCTGAAGGAAATTGGCCCTGGGATTTCTTTGGAAGCAATGATGCTAAAGCTGAAACTCCAGTACTTTGGCCACCTCATGCGAAGAGTTGACTCATTGGAAAAGACTCTGATGCTAGGAGGGGTTGGGGGCAGGAGGAGAATAGGGCAACAGAGAATGAGATGCCTGGATGGCATCACCGACTCGATGGATGTGAGTGTGACTGAACTCCGGAGTTGATAATGGACAGGGAGGCCTGGCGTGCTGCAATTCATGGGGTCGCAAAGAGTCAGACACGACTGAGTGACTGAACTGACTGACCGTGTTTCCGTGTTTAATTGTCTCAATTTAATCGTCTCCACCATGAGGTGGACACTGCTGCTGCTGCTGCTGCTAAGTCGCTTCAGTCATGTCCGACTCTGTGCGACCCCATAGATGGCAGCCCACCAGGCTCCCCCCATCCCTGGGATTCTCCAGGCAAGAACACTGGAGTGGGTTGCCATTTCCTTCTCCAATGCATGAAAGTGAAAAGTGAAAGGGAAGTCGCTCAGTGGTGTCCGACTCTTCGCGACCCCATGGACTGCAACCTACCAGGCTCCTCCGTCCATGGGATTCTCCAGGCAAGAGTACTACTATTAGCTTTATGTTACAGAGGAAGACACTGAGGAACTCCCTTGTCTGAAACTTCCCAGCTAGTGAGTAGCCAAGCCTGAAGCTGAGCTGTGTTTATCTCTCCCCCTTCAGAGTCTGCATTCCTCACCGTGGGGTGAACGGCTGTTGTTTCACCAAGCGGGACGATAACGAGAAAGCATGATGTTGCGAAATAGGAAAAAACGAGACCAAATATCACCCCTGGGTTCATTCACAAGCGTTGCTGGGTACTGAGAACGCAGAAAGAGGCAAGAGAAGCAAGGCTTGCTCACTACCATACGTGCTAATATGAAGAAGCTCAACAGAAAATAGATTTTTTAAAGAGTATTTTTATATACTTTATAAAATATATACTTTATAAAAGTATACTTTATAAAAATGAGTATTTTTACATTAAATAAGGATGGCTTGTAAAATAGATAAGCTATGTTTGTTAAGAATGCAAATAGGATTATGTGATAGAAAGTGTCTGGAAAGCTGGTTTATTTGGGGCAGCCTGAAAAGAGGTGATTTTTTTGATTGGCTAATGTGTTAGTCACTCAGTCGTGTCCAACTCTTTGTGACCCCATAGACTGTAGCCCACCAAGCTCCTCTGTCCGTCGAATTCTCCAGGCAAGACTACTGGAGTGAGTAGCCATTCCCTTCTCCAAGGGATCTGCTTGACCAGGGATCGAACCCATGTCTCCCATATTGAGGGCAGATTCTTTAGCATCTGAGCCAGCAGGGAAGGTTCCTTCCAGGGAAGGTTGGCTAGAGGTAATCTCAAATTTTAATCTAGCTCCATGAAGTTCTATGGAGTTAGAGAATTGCAGAAGGATGAAAGAGCTGGTACAAAAACCCCTGAGGGAGGGAAGCTTCTCAACAACCCTGAAGAGCAGGAATAAGTCCCATTATCAAGAGTTAAGAAGTGCAGGGAGGACAGAGGTCTGAGCGCCAGGCACGGCTGCAGAGGTCCACACGTGGGGGTGTTAGAGTCAGTGGGAAGAGAAGCCACTGGAAGGCTTCAAGCCCAGTAAAGTGATCACTCTGGCTGCTCCATGCAGAAAAGGTTCAAAAGAAGTAGAGAATAGAAGGCGGCAGGGTATAGTCAAAAATCACTCATAGCGGTGCCTCCGAATGAGGTGAATTCCTTGGCCCTCCAGTGGTTAAGATTCTGTACTTCAGGGGACGTGGATTCAATCCCTGGTCAGGGAACAAGGATCCCACATGCTCCCCTGGGTGCAGCCCCAAAAACAGAGGTGCTTAGATGCCTTCAACCTGTAGTAAGAGGGTTGGACAGACACTTCCAGAAGGATCTGTCTGGTGCGTTGTGGCCATGAAGCCTACAGGTATGGCTGACGCTTTCAGAATGGAAGAGGAGGGGGAGGAGATGAATTGGAAGTAATGCTCAGATACTGGGAGTTGCTGCAGCCTGGGGAGGAAAGCCTTGTGGGGAAGCGGAGTCCAGTCATAAGCTGTGAGACCCACACGGAGAAGCCCAGTCAGTCTTTCTGACCCTGTGACTGTGGTCGCCTTACTGAGCCTCGCTGAGCCCACTGTCCACACCAGTAACCATGCTGGCGCAGACCCCTCTGTACGACTTCTCCAAGTCTATGTGGGAGTTGTTGCAGTTTTTACAGATCAGCTTTCAAATCTCCCAGACCATGAGTAATGGTGAAGATACACATTTGCTTACTCGGATGGTGCAGTGGTAAAGAATTATTGCCTGCCTACGTAAGTGACACAGGAGATGCAGGTTCCATCCCTGGGTCGGGAAGATCCCCTGGAGAAGGAAATGGCAACCCACTCCAGTATTCTTGCCCAGAGAGTCCCACAGAGGAACTTGGTGGGCTACAGTCCACGGGGTTGCAAAGAGTCAGACAAAACTGAGCGACTGCACACACACATGCACGTGAACACACACGCACGATTGTATTTAACCGTCAAAGGAAATGTCCAGAAATAAAAACAAAATTACTTTCCACAGTCACAGTACTGCTACAGCAATACTGGTTTAAAATGAATTTTCATGTTCTGTAATTCTGAAGACTTTGGAGAGAAAATTCCTCTAGACAAGGGTAGCAGAAGGATAGTCTGCTTGTGGAAGAAAGTGCGTGTGTGTGCTGAGTCGCTTCAGTCGTGTCTGACTCTTTGCAACCCCATGGACTGTAGTCCACCAGGCTCCTCTGTCCACGGGATTCTCCAAGCAAGAATGCTGGAGTGGGCCGCCATTTCCTTCTCCAGGGGATCTTCCTGACCCAGGAATCAAATCCACATCTCCTGTGTAGCAGGTGAATTCTTTACCACTGAGCCACCAGGGAAGTGGAATCTTTAAAAATGATACAAATAAACTTACAAGACAGAAACAGACTCACAGATACAGAAAACAAACTTCCAGTTACCAAAGGAAAGGCTAGATGAAGGGGTAAACTAGGAGCTCGGGATTAACATGTACACATCACCGTGTAGAAAATAAACAACGAAGCCCTACTGCCTAATACCAGGAACTATATTCCACACTTTGTGATAACCTATAATGGAAAACAATCTGAAAAAGGATATGCATATACTGAATCACTTTGCAGTGTACCAGAAACTATCACAACATTGTAAATCGACTGTACTTCAATTTAAATAAATAAAATCTAGTCCCTCTTCCCGCTGTCAGGGGAGGGTAAGAATATTCCTGCCCTCTTCCTTAGAACTTTATTTTTAATTGGAGTATAATTGCTTTACAATAGTGTATTAATTTCTGCTGTACAACAAAGTAGTCAGCTATAAGTGTGTCTGTGTGTGTGTGTGTGTGTGTATCTCCTTCCCAGGTGGCTCAGTGGATAAAGAATCTGTCTGCAATGTAGGAGAGGCAGGAGACAAAGTTTCAATTCCTGGGTCAGGAAGATCCCCTGGAGGAGGGCATGACAATGCATTCCAGTATTCTTGCCTGGAGAATCCCATGGATAGAGGAGCCCGGCAGGTTACAGTCCATAGTGTTGCAATGAGTTGGACATGACTGAAGCAACTGAGCACATATTGTGTTTTATACATGCCAAGCACTGTTCCACACACATACTCTCACAAGAGCTTATAAAGAAGATATGGTTATTGTCCCATTTTCCAAAAGAGGAAAAATTGAGGCAAAGAAAGTTGAACTAATTTTCTCAAGGTCAGAGGTGCCTGCCTCCAGAGTCTTTTTCAAGAAACTTGAGAGCACAAGTCTGTTTCTTGGCATGAAGGATACTCAGCCAAAATTGTACTTGGAAATTTCTAACAGCCACATCACCTTTATAAAAGTTTAATAGTCTAGGATAGCCACAATCTGAAACACTGATAACTCCAAGTGCTGGCAAGGATATGAAACAGGAGGAACTCTCATACACTGCTGGTGGGAATGCAGATTTGGAAGACAGTTTGGTGGGTCCTCACAAAACTAAACCTACTCTTACTGTTGCTGTTGCTCAGTCACTAAGTTGTATGTGACTCGTTGAGACCCCATGGACTGCAGCACACCAAGCTTCCCTGTCCTTTCCCATCTCCCAGAACTTGCTCAAACTCATGTCCATCAGGTCAGTGATGCCATCCAACCATCTCATCCTCTTTCATCCCCTTCTCCTTCTGCCTTCAATCTTTCCCAGTATCAGGGTCTCTTCCAATGAGTCAGTTCTTTGCATCAAGTATTGGAGCCTCAGCTTCAGCATCAGTCCTTCTAATGAATATTCAGGGTTGATTACGTTTAGGATTGACTGTTTTGATCTCCTCGCTGTCCAAACGACTCTCAAGAGTCTACTCCAGTAATCACGCTTCTTGATGTTTATGCAAAGGAGATGAAGATGTGTGTCCACACAAAAACATGTTCATGAATACTTATAACAACTTTATTCATATTTGCTAAAGTTTGGAAGCAACCAAGATGTCCTTTGGAGGTTGAATAAAAACTGTGATACAGCCAGATAATGTAGTATTATTCAGCACTAAAAGGAAATGAGCCATTAAGCCATGAAAAGGCATGGGAGAAGCTTAGATGCATATTACCATGTGAAAGAAGCCAGTCTGAAAAGGTTACATACAGTGTGACCCCAACTGGAGGGCTTTCTGCAAAAGGCATAACTATGAAGACACTAAAAAAGCTCAGTGATCACCAGGGGTTGGAGGCTTGGATTAGGGGATAAAGAAGTGGAACACAGATGACTTCTAGGGCAGTGATAATCCTCTGGATAGGACTTCCCTGTGGTCCAGTGTGGTTGGGAATCTGCTTGCCAACACAAGGGACACCGGCTCGATCCCTGGAGGATTCCACATGCCACAAGGGAGCTAAGCTCACATGTCACTACTACTGAAGCCCATGCACCTAGATCCTGAGCTCCACAAGAGAAGCCACCACAATGAGAAGCCCGTGCGTCAAAATTTATTGCCACTTGCCACAACTAGAGAAAGCCAGCTCACAGCAAAAAATAAATATCTACTCTGGCTAAAACTCTAATGATGGATACACATCATTAGACATTTGTCCAAACCCACAGGCTATACCACACAAAGAGTTGAACCCTGTGGATAACTGCATTCATGCGTGCTCAGTCGTGTCGGACTCTTTGCAACCCCACGGGCTGTAGCCTGCCAGGCTTCTCTGTCCATGGGATTTCCCAGGCAAGAATACTGCAGTGGGTTGCCATTTCCTCCTCCTGGGGGATCTCTCTGATCCAGGGATCCAACCCACATCTCCTACATTGCAGGCAGATTCTTTACCAACTGTGCCACCTGGGAAGCCCCTTAGATAATTATGATCGCTCCATATAGGATCATCAATTGTAACAAACATATGACTCTGGTGGAGAAACCTGATCACAGATGTATGGATGTGTGGGATGCAAACATACAGGAAGTCTCTTTTTTCTCTATCAGTTTTGCTATGAACCTAAAGCCACTCTAAAAAATTTTGTTTAAGTTTAAGATTCCAGTCAAGAGGTGTGAAGCACTTGGTAACCTTGAACTTAATGTTCAGAGTGTTACTCTTTAAGACACAACCTTGCTTTGACAGCATGGTCTCTGCTCACAGTACAAAGAAGATGGTATTTTTAGAAGCAAGATGAGTAACATGGGGCATGGCTAAAAGCAAAGGCTCTCAGCCAATTAACTGATCAGTCTACCAAGAAATCAGAAAGAGTGCAACCAGAGATGGATTATGCAACCTTTACAAGAACATCATAGGTGTTTTAATGGCTTTGTAACATTGGCATTTTCTGCCAAAAATTGGCATAATCTCTTAACAAAAGAGCAAGCTATATGTTTACATACCAACACAACTAGTTGAGAAATAAAAATAATTGATAAAAAAAAAGTCAGTCATTTTATCATTGCTATTTTAACTAACCTGGTTGAATGGGCCATTGTTTTGCCAAGAAGTAGATAATCTATGCTCACATTGAAGGTAGATAGGATCAATGGCCAAGTAAATATTTCTGAAAAAGGCAGTGTATGAACTTACAGTGTTCATACCCCAGTAAAGAAATACAATAATATATGAAGGTACTCAGGAATATAGCTAGATTAATTTAAGGGGAAAAAAGCACATGAAAATCTTATTATAGGATGAGCTTTAGGGGGAAAAAAGTGTTTTTTCTAAGTAAGTATGAGACAGGTTGATTTTTAATCTCTAACTGTAAGGTTTTCACTTTGTGTTGCCCTACTGTGTAGAACATCACAGTACAGAATGTGAAAGTATAACACATTTTCTTAATAACTGTGGAAATAACCATTGGTATCTACTAGGCCAAATCCATTCTACAGATTGGAAAATAAAGTCTTAGAGAAGTTAATTAACTTTCTGGGTCATTACCAGTCACTGGTACCAGGGCTCAGACTAGAACCTGGTTCTGTCTCTCTCATAAAAAATGAAAGACTTTTTGACAACTTAAATATAGCCAACCTTTAGCTGTTAGTTACACCACTTTCAGCCAGCTCTTCCAAACTTGCCATGTTTGGAAACTTCATAGAGTTAAGATACATTAATTCACTAACGACGCAGGGAAATCCTGAGACATTCCTCACCTAGTACTTTTATGGGCTGTTGGCCTCCTAGCAGATGTATGAATTCTTAAATGATATTGAAAAGAACCAGCCCTTATTTTGGATGATGCCTGTAAACATATCTGCTGTTCAAAGGGACTTCGTTGACCTTAGCATGACTGAAAGAGGAGGGTTATTATAGCTACCAAGTGCCAGTTAGAAACTCCACCATGGATTATTTTAGAAGGAGTAGACTAAAGCTATCTTTCTTTTCCTTTACCTGTTGAAATCATGTGACTAAAACCAGCCATCAGTTAAGGGCAGAGAGATGTTACAACGAAGTTTCCTTTAAAGACTTTTTTTTTTTTTTAATGTGGACCATGTTTTAAAGCTTTTATTGAATTTGTTGGGCTTTCCTGGTGGCTCAGAGGGTAAAGAGCCTGCCTGTAATGCAGGAGGCCTGGGTTCGATCCCAGGGTTGGGATGATCCCCTGAAGAAGGAAATGGCAGCACACTTTAGTACTCTTGCCTGGAGAATCCCATGGATGAAGGAGCCTGGTAGGAGTACAGTCCATGGGATTGCAAAGAGTCCCACGGGACTAAGCAACTCCACTTCACTGAGTTTGTTACAATATTGCTTTTAAGTCTTGGTTTTTTGGCCATGAGACACATGGGATCTTAGCTTGTGGCCCAGGGATGGAACCTGCACCTCCTGCATGGAACGCAAAGTCCTAACCACTAGACCCCAAGGGAAGTCCCGCAATGAAGATTTAAAGAGAAAAACTAAATTTAAAAAAAAAATTTTTTTAACACCTATGTTCTGTTAAACACCTATGTTCAACCACTAGAAGCAAAAGTTTCATTAAAAAAAAAAAACCTTTAGTACACAGACATGATATGGGAAAATAATAAATAGAACAGAGCATACTTTTTTATGTTTAAAAACAGTTGAATAAGTCTGATATTTTGTTTGTAAAATGACTATATCCCACTTAATTTTTCTAATCACTAAGATTAAGTTGTTGCATTTAAGTCCTGAAAGTGAAAGAAAGTGAAAGTGAAGTCGCTCAGTCGTGTCCGACTCTTTGTGACCCTGTGGACTGTAGAACACCAGGCTCCTGCATCCATGGGATTCTCCAGGCAAGAATACTGGAGTGGGTGGCTATTTCCTTCTCCAGGGGATCTTCCCAACCCAGGGATCGAACCCAGGTCTCCTGCATTGCAGGCAGACGCTTTAACCTCTGAGCCACCAGGGTAAGTCCTGAAACCAATTTCTAAATCTCCATTTTCTCAGCTCCTCTTTGCCAGTAAATAGGCTAAGCAAAAATAATTCGTTCTTACAGAGCTGAAACAAATAGAATTTGAAATAACTGAAAATAGCATCACTGGTCTGGTTACCTAACAACTAGGAATGAATCCTCTGATCCTCATGACAGTTAAAAGTACCAAATACACAGCGGCTTTTTTAGTAAATAACCCCTCCCCAGGCTGTGCGTGACCTCTGACATTGCCAAGTCTTTAGAAGAGGTTTTTAAACTTGTGTGACTGAGTTCCAATCATAACTTGGACATAGAAATAATCTTGAAGCTTCTAAAAAGGAGAGGAAATATATATATAAAGGAAATAATAGGGAATTTAGACTAAGATTGACATGTAAAGATACTCTTAATAGCATTATTATCATAATAGTTAAAAAACAGAAATAATCTAAGTGGTCAATAAAAATCATCTCCATCATCATCACCATCACCATCACACCATCATCAACATCTTGAAGCTTCTTCCCAAAGTATGCCTAGAAAATTATTATTCTTGGCAATGTAGAGACATGCTTTCTTCTTCTATCATAAAAAAAGCAAATGTTCCAGTTAGACATGCATATGCTCCCATGATCTGGCATGCATCTACCCCATCTAAAGACGGGGCCTCCCTGGCTGTGATGCCAAGTCCACACAAGGGTAGCAAGTCCTGGAGTAGCCATCAGGTCAATGAGATGCCACCCAACTGGGTCCTCCTCCGGAATGGTGTCCAAAGGCAGGTCTCTACACCAAGTCCACCTTCAACGGGGTGAAAAAGGGAGATGAAAGTGATAAAGCCAGTTCCAAGTTGTTTTTTATGGTTATAAAGTAACTTTTTAAAATTAATTTTTTTGGAGTATACTTGCTTTACAATGTTGCATTAGTTTCAGCTGTACAGCAAAGTCAATCCATTATAGGTATAACTGTATCACTGTAGCCCCTCTTTTTTAGATTTCCTTCCCCTTTAGGTCACTGCAGAGCCCCCTATGCTATATAGTAGGTTCTCATTAGTTATCTATTTTATATATAGTATCAATAGTGTATGGGGCTTGCCTGGTGGCTCAGTGGTAAAGAATCTGCCTGCCAATCCAGGAGACATGGGTTCAATCCTTGGGTCAGGAAGATCCCGGGGAGAAGGAAATGGCAACCCACTCCACAGTTCTTGCCTGGGACATCCCATGGACAGAGGAGTCTTGCAAGCTACAGTCCATGGGGTCACAAGAATCAGACACAACTTAACAACTAAACAACAGCATTTTTTCAGAAGGGAGAGAGTAGGCCTCTTGGACTTTTGTCTGGAAGTTTCAAAGATCATCCAAGACGTGTTTGGATTGGAGCACTATTCACTTTCATTTCTATGTATCCTGCACCAGAGGTTTTACAACAGCTCAAGCCCTAAGTGTAACTTCTGTCAGCACCTACGCTGGAGTAGCCCAGGGCTTCATCATACAGCTGGACATGTAACCTTGTGAATCCCAAACTCACAGCATACCTGACCCTTGTATGCAAATGGTATTTCCTGGAATGAAGAAATGAATGGAAATTCACTTAGTACTCAGAAGCCTGTCCATCCCTCCAATAGAAAAGACTAAATGCATCCAAGGAAGTTCTGGTGAACCAATCACAGGGTCGAGGGGTGAGAGGGGGATTTTGTTTCTGAACTTGGCTAAGCCCATCTCATGCCTTGTAAATGTCAGTGTGTGTACGTGTGAATGTCTGACATTACTCAGTAGCACATACCAAAGGCCAAGAATTTGGCAGAGCCGGGCTGATTAGCATGCCTAAAAATATTCCGTTCTATCAAAATCCATCCTGATTGCCTTTTAGCATGTGGGCAGAATGCTAGAGCAGCAGGATCTTTAGGAAGCATAAATTCTGAGAGGCTTTCCAAACATCCCAAAGGACACAACCTCATTGTGTAAGATGCAACCCTTCCACTTAACTTCTTGTTTGGCTATTTATATCCCAACAGATTTTTTTGTAAGCCATGTAAGGCAATGCTCTCTCATTCACAAACATTCATAAAATGCAATCTAATTTAAGTCAACAAATAGATTTTGAGAACCTATTAAACCCAAGATACTCAGTTGGGCTCCAGGGGGAATATAAGGTCAAACAGGTAATTGTCCTCACTGTGACTTGGCCTGCAACACAGCAAGAGTTGCGACCTTTCCTGGGAATGAGCTGCTCTTGAGCCAGGCAAGTCATGATCCATGCTTTAGAAGAAGCACAAACCAAGAGCTAGAAGAGGCAAGGAAGAGATCGGTTTTGCTGGCGAGGGTTGGCAATGGCTTCTTGAGGACCATGGCATTTGGATCTACACCTTTAAGAGTAGGGAAAGTTAGCCAGATGGAGCTGGGGAAGTGTCCTGGGCAGAAGGTGCAACTTGAATATGCAAATATAGAAAGCACAGGGCATCAGAGAAATTAGCATGAAGTTTTCTAGCTTCTTCCTTATCACAGGGGATAAGGTTTTCCAGAATAAGAAGGCTAGAGACACCAGGATCACAGCTTCCACGTCACTACCATCCAGGAAATGAACTACAGTGGAACAGTCTCTAATCACGAGGGAAAATGCCACTTCTGCAAAATGGCCAGAACCAAAGGGTGATGATTTACACTGGAGGTGAATAAGCCTTAATCTTAGTATGGAGACATGCTAAAGAGCTGTCTTTGGTGACATTGACAGGTACACACAAATATATAAGTATTTACATCTCTGGCAGCGCAGTGGTAAAGAATCCGCCTGCCAATGCAGGAGACACAAAAGACATGGGTTCGATCCCTGGGTTGGGAAGATCCTCTGGAGGAGGAAATGGCAACCTGCCCTAGTAGTCTTGCCTAGAAAATTTCATGGACAGAGGAGCCTGCTGGCCTACAGCCCATGGGGATCTCAAAGAGTCGGACATGGTTGAGCACACACACACATCTCACTCTAGGCACTTTACTTCACAGTCATTCTTTCTTTCTTTCTTTTGTCTTTATTGACTTTGTTACAATATTGCTTCTGTTTTATGTTTTGGTTTTTTGGCCAAGAGGCATGTGGTATCTTTGTTCTTCTTCAACCATGGATTGAAACTTCACCCTCCACATTTAAAGGTGAAGTCTTAACCACTGGACCACCAGGGAAGTCCCATCATTCTTTCTTTTTCAGCAACCCAAATCCTCTTGGTCCTGGATTTAGTTTAGGTCTCTCATTCCCACAAGAGACTTACCAAAAAGCTGCAACTCACAGTTTCAACCATGTTTCCACTGAAGAGATCAGGGGAGTAAACCTAAGAAGTGTGATATCTTGAGTGGTCAGAGATTTGAGAAACTTGCTCAAGAATTACCTTTCTTCTTACCTATAAAATGATTAAGAACTACCGAGCACTTATGAAGAGAATACTTTGCCTAGTTCTGATACTACCAGATAGATGTTGCTATGAAGGGCTATTATGTAGTCAATTCACAAGCAATGACTCGGTACCCAATGTCTGTCCACATAGGAGATGTTGAAAATCATGGCTGGAAGATAGCTAATGTTGCTGCCAGATAGCGACATCTATCTGGTCGTATCAAAACTAGGCAATCCACTCTTCATAAGGACTGGGAAGTTCTTAATCATTTTACAGGTAAGAAGAAAGGTCATTCCTGAGCAAGTTTCTCAAATCTCTGATCAGTCAAGATATTACGCTTCTTGGATCTAGTCCCCTGATTGAGCTAAGAACAATGCCCTTTCCAAAATAATGACCTTTCTTTGTGAAGACATGGCATTGCTTATATTTCTTTATGAAGATAGGATCAGTTCATCTATTAATGGATTAGATGACTAAGAAAGAAGATGATAGAAAACAAAGGACATTCCAGCAAAAAGGGAACATGGAACCAAATATTAAAATAAACATATAAGGGACTTCCCTGGTTGTCCAGTGGTTGAGAATCCACCTTCCAACGCATGGGGCACAGGTTCGATCCCTGGCCTAGGAACTGAGATCCCACATGCTGCAGGGCTAACAAGCCCGAGAGCTGCAACTAGAGAAGCTAGCGGGTTGCAACTATGGAGCCTGCATGCTCTAGACCCCATGCTCTACAACAAGCCCTTTCACCACATCTAGAAAAAGCCCACATGACACAGTAACGATCCCATGGAGCCAAAAAAATTTTTTTTTAGTTTGTAAACCTAATTCCCACATGTCTAAGGCCTGAATCACAGCAACTGAAATCAGGTAACTCCAATCATTGGAATAGTTTACATACATGCTTTCAATAATTCCAGAAGACACGGAAATTCAGGCATTTGGTTCATTACCCGAGCATACAGATATACACCTCGTTATTGTGAGCAACAGCTGGAGTATCCAACCATGCATTCCCTATGAGCTGGGCACCTGCCCCTTCCATCATAACCAAGCTGACCTCTGCCAACAGCTCCACCTGGTGGTTAAGTCACTGTGTAGTTTAACTTCTAATTTCCTCAGTGTGCCTTCCAACGCGGGCAAACTATACCTATTTCATGTGCTTTTCTCTTTAAATTTAAGGCATAAGACTCAAGTGGATGCTTGTCCTCTCAGCAGTAAGTACAAGACCAAAGATGAATGAACTAAGACGTTTAGACTGGCTGGTCACTTATTTCCTGACATTTTAGCCATCCAACAAAGAAGGAAAGTTGAAGAGACATTCTAGAAAATATAGGAAATGGCAGGGACAGGGAAGACAGGAGCCATGATTAAATATGGGCTGGACTGTGTTATCAGTTCAGGTGGATGAAGGGAGAAAGCCAGTCCTTAGATCCAGGGTCTAAAAATTCGAAGGAGAATCTGTGCAGAGCAAAGAAGAAACGAGTTTGGAAAAGACTGAAAGGAAGTTGACAGCTACAGGAGCTCATTCATGGTAGAGACCAGAGGGGTTGGCAGTGGATGAGGAAAGGAAATTCATGTGGCAAGAGGCTCAGCACTGGCATACGGGAGGATTGCGAAGGTGGAGAAAAGCGAGTTAGGAAGGAGCAGGGAGAAGAGGAAAAGACTAAGAACAGGAATTCTTAACAGCAAGTCAACAAGAACAAAACCAACACAAGCCTGTTCATATGTGTGTGTCGCATTATATTAAACTCTTTGAAACATTTCCTGTGAAGCCCAGACCTCAGGCATGAAAATTGCAAGTAAAACATCTCTAGCACAGGTCACCTAAAAATAGCTCCCAGGTACTGGGGAGACTGGGAGGAGGCTGGATTCAAGTGGCTTGTGGATCCAGGCCGGCTCTTTAGCTCCAGAAAGTACACAGTCCGTGACTTGGCACAAGCCATGCCAAGTGGGAGACGTGTGCCCTCCCTGTGGAGGCCCCCTCCAGGGAGGCCAAAGTTGGCTGCATGCTCCCTCCAGGTAAGCAGCTGAGAAGTGCTGCATAGCCAGTTTCCAAAATGAAACTGTCATCGTCTATGAATAGGTGCCCTCTTGAATCAGGGCACCCTCCCGGGATCAGGGCCAGCCTCCTGGACACACAACCTGTGCGTTTGCTCAGGACCCTGTGCTCAGGTGGGCCCTGCACTTGGTTTACTGCTCTGTGGTTGCCGTCTTGAAATTCATAACAGGTTGGCTTTTGGCTTTGTTTTTTCTTTTTTTTTTTTTTTAACAAGGGCCCAGCTTGCACTGGACATCGTCTGGTACTGGGCTTCACAAATTATGAAGCTGGTCCTGCCTGGGACCTGTGTCTTTCACTTAAGCTGGACAAGGACTGACCTACTGAGATAGGCTGGGACCTGGGATACCTTGCTACAGGGCTTGCACCTGGACAAATGCCTCCTTGAGTGAGAAAATACAAAGAAACTACAAGAGCTAAAAGTAACTGTTGGGGAAAGTTATAGACAACAAGATACAAAACAAAAAAAATAAATAAAACCCGACTGCCACTTCTGCAGACCCAGGAGCAAAAGCAGGGTACCACACATGCTCCCTGCACACAACACGGCTAAAACAGTGGGCAAAACACCTAAGTCAGCCCTCTAGCCTGACCCCTGGGCCCTCCCTCTACTCTCACACCAAATCAAGAACCAACTCATCCCCTCTGAGCAAGCAAACAAACAAGGGACCCTGTTGTCTGTCCTCAAATATCCCTGCTGCAGCAGGGGTCCCAGTAAAGCCTTGTCTGAATTTCTTGTCTGGCCTCTGGTCAAATTTCTAGTAATTTAGTAGGCCAAGAAACCCGGTCAGTAGCAGTGTCATCACTTCTAGGGTCACCAATGATAGCTTCCCTCCAAGACTCCTTTCCTTGGAGCGCAAACTACCCCACAGAGTCTGGGAGAGCTCACAATGCGTAGTGGTCCAAGATGTCGAACAGATCCTATGTGGACTGAGTAGAAGGGGCTACAGTAAAGTTTGTGTAGTCAAAGCTATGATTTTTCCACTAGTCATGTGCAAATGTGAGAATGGACCATAAAGAAGGCTGAGCAATGAAGAATTGATGCTTATGAACTATGGTGTTGGAGAAGACTCTTGGGGGTCCCTTGGGCAGCAAAGAAATCAAACCAGTCAGTCCTAAAGGAAATCAACCCTGAATATCCTCATTATTGTTAATTTGAAATTATATTGTAAGATTTTTTTAAAATTATATTTTAGTTCTTTGGAGAATCAGTTCAAGATATATTTTGGCAGAATATATTGTTATTGTGTGAATAGAGAGGTCTTTGGCCAAATAGGTTTGGGAAATGCTGCATTAGACAAAGTTAAGTTACTATAGGGTTCTCAGAACCTTCGATATGCTGTTGTTGGTTTCAAACACCAATAAGAGCCTGTATTTTACACACCATTTCCTGAATTTATCTTTATGTGGATTTTTTTTTTTAGTAAGTGTCATGTGGGATTTATGTTCTGAGAAATGTGCTTAGAGAAATGCTGGCCTGTGAGTGTTTCTGCTTGTTTGTACTCATTGCAAAGGCCTTTAGTTCTTGGGCTTCCCTGGTGGCCCAGACAGTAAAGTATCTACCTGCAAAGTGGGAGACCTGAGTTCAATCCTTTGGTTGGGAAAATCCCCTGGAGAAGGACATGCCAACCCACTCCAGTATTCTTGCCTGGAGGATCCCCATGGACAGAGGAGCCTGGTGGGCTAGACAGTCCATGGTTGATTCATGATTGCAAAGAGTCGGACACAACTGAGCAACTATGCACATTCATCGGAAGGACTGATGGTGAAGCTGAAGCTCCCACATTTTGGCCACCTGGTGTGAAGAGCCAACTCAACAGAGAAGACCCTGATACTGGGAAAGATTGAGGACAGGAGGAGAAGGGGGCAATAGAGAATGAGATGGTTGGATGGTATCATCGACTCAATGGACACGAAATTGGGCAAACTCTGGAAATGGTGAAGGACAGGAAAGCCTGGTCTGCTGTCATCCATGGAGTCGCAAAGAGTCAGACATGACTGGGCAACTGAATAACTCCACACTCCAAGGGTGAGAAGAATGACTGAAGGTTCGATTATGTCTCAACTTGACTGGGCTCCATGGTGTCCAGGTATTTGCTTAAGCATTATTTCTTAATGTGTCTGTAAGGAGAATGAAATGGCAACCCACTCCAGTGTTCTTGCAGCAATAAGGGTATTTGGGGGCAGGAGGAGAGGGGGACGACAGAGGATGGCATCACTGACTCGATGGACATGAGTCTGAGTGAACTCTGGGAGTTGGTGATGGACAGGGAGGCCTGGAGTGCTGTCTGTGATTCATGGAGTCGCAAAGAGTCGGACACGACTGAGCGACTGAACTGAACTGAACTGAACTGAAGGGTATTTGAACCAGAGGACTAAATAAAGCAGTTTGCCCTCCCCATTGGGGATGGATATTTCAAGCCTCATCCAATCCCTTGAAAGCCTGAATAGAAAAAAAGTTTAAATAAGAAAGAATTCTCTCCCTCTGCCTGACTTTCTTTGACCTGTGTTCTCTTGCCTTCAGACTAGAATTTGAATTGACATCATTGGTTATCCTAGGTCTGGACTTGACAGCCCCCATAATCATGTGAGCCAATTCTTTATAATAAATATATATATACATATGCTGCTGCTGCTAAGTCACTTCAGTCATGTCCAGCTCTGTGCAACCCCATAAACAGCAGCCCACCAGGCTCCTCCGGCCCTGGGATCCTCCAGGCAAGAACACTGGAGTGGGTTGCCATTTCCTTCTCCAATATATACATATATATGTATACAATTATATAATAGATAATAATCTAATGTGTATGCATGTATATGAGCTTCCCTGAGGGCTCTGCAGTGAAGAATCTGCCTGCCAGTGCTGGAGATGCAGGTTCAATCCCTGGATGGGGAAGATCCCCTGGAGAAGGGAATGGCAACCCACTGCAGTATTCTTGGAGAATTCCATGGACAGAGGAGCCTGGGATTGCAAAGACTCGCACACGACTGAGCCATTAACACTTTCACTTTCATTTCCTAGGCCTCTCTCAGAAAACAACCAGTGGGAATTCGATAGGAACCCAAAGCCCGTGCTCTCGGAGGGAGACAATCTGGAGGGGTGGAGTGGGTAGGGAGCTGGGAAGGGGTTCAGGAGGGGGAGGACAAATGTGTGCCTATGGTCAGTTCATGTTGATGTATGGTGAAAACCATAAACAACAACATGCATGTATGTGTTTCTGTATATATATATCTTTTGTTGGTTCTGAATTTTTATAATAAATAAATATATAAATATACACAATTATAATGTGTGTGTGTGTGTGTGTTAGTCACTCAGTCATGTCCAACTCTTTGCAACCCTATGGTCTGTAGCCCACCAGGCTCCTCTGTCAATGGGATTCTCCAGGCAAGAATACTGGAGTGGGTAGCCATTCCCTTCTCCAGTGGATAGAACCCAGGTCTCTCTAATTGCAGGCAGATTCTTTACCATCCGAGCCACTGAAAGGTTGTTGCTGAGCCACAAAAGATGCTGGGATTCTTGGCCTCCAGGGGAGAATAATTCAATCCAGGGCCAGAGACGAGGCTTGATCGCTCAGAGCTTTTGTGTAATAAAGTTTTATTAAAGTGTAAAAGACATAGAGAAAGCTTCTGACATAGATACAGACATCAGAAGGGGGCAGAAAGAATGCCCCCCCACCCAGCCACCCGCTAGTCTTTAGCCGGATGTTATATAGCTACTAGCAGTCTGCTAATTAGAGAAAGGAGATGTCTCAAAACTCAGAGGATAGAAAAAAAAAAAACCTCAGAGGATGGCACCAGGTCCCTCACCCACAACATGCATTTTAAGATAACATTGGCACCAGGTGAGTTGTCCTGGGCCATAAAATGATTGACATGAATCTTGAAGAAAGGCAGGTTACCAAGCAAATACGGTCTCATTAGCATAGCTTAAGAGAACATTTGCATGAGGAAAACATACTGGTTTGTCAAGTCAGTTCTGAGTCTTAGCTGGAACCAACTTGAAGACTGAGTCTAGGGTAAATACATAATTCATTAACATAGCTTCAGACAAAAAAAAAAAAAAACATAGCTTGAGACAGACATTTCCATAAGAAAAGCACATTGGTTAGCTCAAGGTTTGAGAAAAGTTAAGTTTGGGTGGAGCCAGGTGTTGTCATGGCAACAGAGAATTTTACGAGAATCCTCCTTTTAAATTTGTATAGAGAAGGGGGAAAAAATCTAACACTAGTTCGTTTCTTCCTGCCACTCAAGAGAGAGATAAAAAATGTCTGACACTTGCAGCCTATTTCCTCTGTTTGGAGACCCCTGGCCTTCTTGTCTGTTACCCTCTCACCACCAAGGAAGCCCAATTATTGTATTATAGATAATATAATATAACGTGCATGCATATATATATGTGTGTGTGTGTATATCTTCTATTAATTCTCTTCCTCTGGAGAACCCTGACTGATACAATGATGATAAAGAAAACTGTTGTAGGCTTGAAGGCAGACAATTTTCTTTCAGGCCTCTGAAGCTTTTTTTTTTTTTTTTTTTTCATTAAAACTGATCTTCTTATTTGGATATAATTTCAAACTTACAGAAAACTTTCTAGAATTAAGGTAGTATAAAGAACACCATGAAGTCTCTGGCCATATTTACTTTTTGTTGACATTTTACCCCATCTGCTGTATTCTTTGAGGCCTCAGAAGCTTTAATTAGGCTTTACACCGTATTTCTAGAGTCAGTTATGAGAAATATCCTCCCCATGATATGCAAGGTTTATAACCTTCCAGAGTCAGCAAACCTCTTCTATAAAGTACCAGAGAGTACATATCTTAGGTTTCACAGCTCATAGGATCTCTGCTGCAACAGCTGAGGTTGCCATAATAGCATAATAACACATGAAAGCAGGCATAGGTAACATGTAAACTGGTGGGCCTGTCCATGTACGGATAAAATTTTAATTGCAGAAGTGAGTGGTGAACAGGATTTAGCTCAGAGGTTGACATTTGTGGCAACCACATATTGGCCACAAGAGCATGGCCAATGGCTGAACAACAAAGACATTTGCCATCTACCTCTTAGGAGATTGAACCGCATGCTGCTATAGCTGTTGACCTTCAACAATCCCTGAGGGAGTTCAGGGTGGAGTGAGGCACCCTGTGGTCCAGGGAATATGGTGGGACAGGTCTTTAGATAGTTGGATGTTTTTCAGTTCAGTTCAGTCACTCAGACTTGTCCAACTTTTTGCAACCCCATGGACTGCAGCATGCCAGGCTTCCCTGTCCATCACCAACTCCTGGAGTTTACTCAACCTCATGCCCATTGAGTCAGTGATGCCATCCAACTATCTCATCTTCTGTTGTCCCCTTCTCCTTTTGCCTTCAATCTTTCCCAGCATCAGGGTCTTTTCCAATGAGTCAGTTGTTCCCATCAGGTGGCCAAAGTATTGGAGTTTCAGCTTCAGCATCAGTCCTTCCAGTGAATATTCAGGACTGATTTCCTTTAGGATGGACTGGCTGGATCTCCTTGCAGTCCAAGGGATTCTCAAGAGTCCTCTCCAATACCACAGTTCAAAAGCATCAATTCTTCAGCGCTCAGCTTTTTTTATAGTCCAACTCTCACATCCATACATGACCACTGGAAAAACAGTAGCCTTGACTAGACGGACCTTTGTTGGCAAAGTAATGTCTCTGCTTTTTAATATGCTATCTAGGTTGGTCATAACTTTCCTTCCAAGGAGTAAGCGTCTTTTAATTTCATGGCTGCAATCACCATCTGCAGTGATTTGGGAGCCTAAAAAAATAAAGTCTGACACTGTTTCCACTGTTTCCCCATCTATTTGCCATGAAGTGATGGGACCAGATGCCATGATCTTAGTTTGCTGAATGTTGAGCTTTAAGCCAACTTTTCACTCTCCTCTTTCACTTTCATCAAGAGGCTCTTTAGTTCTTCACTTTCTGCCATAAGAGTGGTGTTGTTGCAGGAAGGAGGACCCCTTCCAGGGCCTGAAACTGGGCTCTTGTCTAACACTCAGAGATGAACTGTCCAAGGAGACACATGTGCTGACAAAGCAAGAGACTTTATTGGGAAAGGGCACCTGGGTGGAGAGCAGTAGGGTAAGGGAACCCAGGAAAACTGCTCTGCTACGTGGCTCGCAATGTCGGGTTTTATGGTGATGGGATTAGTTTCCAGGTGGTCTTTGGCCAGTCATTCTAATTCAGAGTCTTTCCTGGTGGCACACACATGGCTCAGCCAAGATGGATGCTAGCGAGAGGGATTCTGGGAAGTGGACAGACACGTGGTGTCTCCTTTAGACCTTTCCCAAACTCTTCCAGTTGGTGGTGGCTTATTAGTTCTGTATTTCTTATCAGGATCTCCTGTCATAAAACAACTCATACAAATGGTTACTATGGTGCCTGGCCAGGGTGGGCGGTTTCAATCAGTGTGCTTTCCCTAACAGTGCCATCTGCATCTGAGGTTATTGATATTCCTTCCAGCAATCTTGATTCCAGCTTGTGCTTCATCCAATATTTCTCATGATGTGCACTGCATATAAGTTAAATAAGCAGGGTGACAATATACAGCCTTGATGTACTCCTTTTCCTATTTGGAACTAGTCTGTTCCATGTCCAGTTCTAACTGTTGCTTCCTGACCTGCATACAGATTTCTCAAGAGGCAGGTCAGGTGGTCTGGTATTCCCATCTCTTTCAGAATTTTCTACAGTTTATTGTGATCCTCACAGTCAAAGGCTTTAGCATAGTCAATAAAGCAGAAATAGATGTTTTTCTGGAACTCTCTTGCTCTCTCGATAATCCAACAGATGTTGGCAATTTGATCTCTGATTCCTCTGCCTTTGCTAAAACCAGGTTGAACATCTGGAAGTTCACAGTTCATGTATTGTTGAAGCCTGGCTTGAAGAATTTTGAGCATTAATTTACTAGCGTGTGAGATGAGTGCAGTTGTGCAGTAGTTTGAGCATTCTTTGGCATTCTTTGGATGTTTTTAGGAACAGATTTTATGATCTCAATCCTTGCATCTCCTCATATCTAGAGAAGCACTAAATCCCTTCATGGTGACATCAGATCCTCATGACCAACAAAAACCCTTTTGTAAAATGAGTGCTTCATGGTATTGAACTCCCCCTTCACCAAAACCTTATATATTGACTTTCCCCCATTGCCGCTTTGGATCAGTCTCTCAGGGCTCTATGAGATGCTGCCTCCTGGCTGTAGTCCTCATTTGCCCCAAACAAAAGTTAACTCACAACTCTTAAGTCGTACATCTTTTTCTTTTTTTCTCCAATATTTGCAATCCCTCCTCTAGAGGGAAAAGTCATCTCATTTTACCAAAGATTACAGCGAAATTAGACAATCTGAAGTTTGCCCTTTGGGTTGCTATGCCATATAACCCCAAGTCCTTTACTTCCTTGGTGACTCTTTTTCACCACCTACTCTACAAAGATTTTCTTCAATTTAGTGGGAGCACAGAGAGCCTTGAAAGAAAACCACGAGAGGCTTGCCAGCCCCTCTCCATCATGTCCTCCTCAGCTGCTACATTCATATGTCTCATAAAACCTAATGGAGGTGGGAGATTCCCTGGCGATTCAGTATTTGGGCATGGTTTCCCTGCTGAAGGCACAGTTTAGTTTGAGAACTAAAATCCCAAAACAAACAAACAAAACACACTGAGTGGAGGTAAGGCCAGTTGGGAAGGGAGGGGTTGTAGCAGATTGAATAAAAGAACCAAACAAACTACTATATATAAAATAGATAAACAAAAAGGACTTACTGAATAGCACAGGAAACTGTAGTCATTATCTTGTAATAACAATATTCAATACCTTATATAATGAAAAATATATATATATAAAACTCAAACCCCTTTGCCATGCACCTGAAACTAAAACAACATTATAAATTAACTATCCTTCAATTAAAAAAAAAAAGATGAGAAATCAAGAAGATAAAAAAGGAGCCAGAACTTGGAAGGAGATATATAGACCAAAAAATGGGGCAGTGAATGGGAAAGATGAAGATGGAAATGAAAAGAATTAGAAGCCAAACCACAGAGAATTCAAGCCAATGAGATCATTAGACTGAGGTAGGAAAAGAAACATCATGACAGACTTCCAAATGTGTTTCCAGTCTCTGCTCATTAGAAATAAAATCTCTACCACTGTGTATTTCTTACACTGCCAGATCATTTGATACTCACCCTGGGGTAACACTGAATATCTAGCTTGTCCTAAGGAAAGATGTTGCCTTCAGCTTGCTGACAACCTTCGAGAAATCACGAAAGGAGACAGGAATGCAGCTTCTCTCCATGAGATGCCATCTCTGGTACATTACATGTCACGAGCCTTTACTGCTACGGCCCTTGTTAGATCAGCAGCTATTCCCGTCACACTTCAAAGTCTTTGCACAAGAAGACAAAGAACATGCCATGAATATTTGGAAAAGTCTACAATATATTCTGCTTGACCTAGGAAGGTTATCCAAACCACAGAAAAATAAATAAGGCTGAGTTTTTACTTTTTACACTTCCTGGGTGGTACAGTGGTAAAGAAGACTCCTGCCAATGCAGGAGATGCAAGAGATGTGGGTTTGATACCTGGGTTAGGAAGATCCCCTAGAGTAGGAAGTGGTAACCCATTCCAGTATTCTTGCCTGGAAAAGTCCATGGACAGAGGAGCCTGGTGGGCTACAGTCCCTGGGGTTGCATGGAGTCGGTCGCAAAGAGTTGGACACTGCTGAGCATGCATGCAACCCAATCTACAACATGAACCCTCACCTGAAATTTATTTCCCATTCCCTGTCTTTGTTTGTGTTCAGGTTCTATCTAGTTCACTATACAAAGTAAGTCCTCTGTCACCTGCCTTTCATCGATGGAGTTCAAAGCATCCCCAAAACTCACTGAGTGAGAAAAATAAGCTCTTGCAAAGATATGCACTTGTTCTAAGGTTCCAGGACTATTTAGAATGAGTGGCATGACAAAGATTCAGGAGAATGATTAAACCATCTGGGCAATTAGAGAGAGAGCTAGGGGACTAGTGTCAGCTTAGGGGAGACAGGAAGTCCAGAAACAGGAAGCCCAGAGAGAAATGCCATAGAGGATGTGACCCTGTTTTCTTAGATTAGGTCACTGACTTTCTCAGAGTCAGAGCTTCTGCAAGCAAAGCTGTTTCAGCCCCTTCGTAGAGCCTCTGCTTTGTAAAATAGTGGAAGGATCTGTCACCAACCAGTGACCTTAGGCAAGTCACATGAACATTCTGAGCCTTAGCTTCCTCGAGGAAATGTGAAGATAATCCAGTCAACTCAAGCTTCAGTGACCGAGGCATAATGCTGCTTGACAGAGGCATTCAGAGGGGGAGTTATATTGGGACTTCCCTGGAGGTCCAGTGGTAAAGATTCAGCACTCCCAATGCAAGGGACCCAAGTTGGATCCCTGCTCAGGGAACTAGATTCCATATACCGCAACTTAAGAGTCCTCATTTCATAACGAAGATGGGAGATCCCACATACTGCAACTAAGACCCAACGCAGCCAAAGAAATAAATATAAATATGTTTTTTAAACAAAGAGGAGGAGCTATGTTGACATAGAAAGAAAAGAGGTAATGAGAACGACCACGTTCTTTTCAAGAGATAAACTGAGAAACAGACAAGCTTCCAAACCAATGACTTTCAACTACAAGCTCCAACCTCCCTCTCCCTGGGCTAATCACTGATCATTGTAGCCCCTTTACTTAGACCACATGGAACATGCCAAAAATGAGAGGGAGTTAACACACCGCAAACGCAGCCCTCAACCAATGATGAAGAATCCCATCTCTCTCGCCCTGGGAGTGAGAGCAAGGGCAACTCTGGAAGCAAATTCTAGAGCATCACCCAGCAGAACTAAACTGCTGCCGCACACAGAGCAACCTGCTTGACATCACACCCTTTGATATTGACAGCTTCCCTCTCAGAAATGTCTCGCCTCCCCTACTCACGGCTGCTGTTTCCTTGAATCATCTCCCAAATAAACTACTTACACTCATATCCTTGTCTTAGAATCTGCTACCGAAAGGCGCCAGCCCAAGACAGCCATTCAGAAACACCCAGCACGTAGTGCCAGATGCAAGCCTGGGAGATGTGTCAGAAGAACGGGCCGTATTTGCAAGTTGTCTCGTGTGCAAGTGTACCATGTGAAAAAGAGAGCTTAGAGTGAGCTCTAATTTATTTATTTTTCTTTCAAATATGTTCTATTAATTAATTTTATCGCAGTATAGTTGTTCTACAATATTGGGTTAGCGTCTACTGTACAACCAAATGAGTCAGCCGCACGTATACATTTATCCCCTCCCTTTTGGGTTCCTCTCCCATTAGATCATGACTTAATGCTTAGTGCATTCAGCAGAGTGACCAGCACTGTACACTATGTCCCCTTCAGTAGTTACTATGTATCTATTTTATACGCAGTATTGATCGTATATATATGTCCATCCCAATCTACCAATTCCTCCAATCCTGCTTGTTTCCCCATTGGTATTTGCACATTTGGTTTCGATGTCGGTTTTTCAAATGTGGTCACCTAAACCATTTTTTCTAAATTTCACATATATGCGTTAATACAAGATATCTGTTTTTCTCTTTCTGACTTACTGCACTCTGTACAACCGTCTGCAGGTGCATTCATGTCTCTGTAAATAACTCAATTATGTTCCTTTCTATGGCTGGAACCACTTTAAATATGCACCACATCATATTATCCATTCATCTGTTGATGGACATCTTAAGAGTTAGTTAACTTTAAATAAGCTGGCTTAAAACTCAACATTCAGAAAACGAAGATCATGGCATCTGGTCCTATCACTTCATGGCAAATAGATGGGGAAACAGTGGAAACAGTGACAGACTTTATTTGGGGGAGCTCCAAAATCACTGCAGATGGTGACTGCAGCCATGAAATTAAAAGACGCTTGCTTCTTGGAAGAAAAGTTATGACCAACCTAGACAGCTTATTAAAAAGCAGAGACATTACTTTGCCAGCAAATGTCCGTCTAGTCAGAGCTATGGTTTTTCCAGTAGTCATGTATGGATGTGAGAGCTGGACTATAAAGAAAGCTGAGCGCGAAAGAATTGATGCTTTTGAACTGTGGTACTGGAAAAGACTCTTGAGAATCCCTTAGACTGCAAAGAGATCCAACCAGTCCATCCTAAAGGAAATCAGTCCTGAATATTCATTGGAAGGACTGATGCTGAAGCTGAAACTCCAATACTTTGGCCACCTGATGCAAAGAGCTGACTCATTTGAAAAGACCCTGATGCTGGGAAATATTGAAGGCAGGAGGAGAAGGGGAAGACAGAGGATGAGATGGTTGGATGGCATCACCGACTAGACAGACATGAGTTTGGGTAAACTCCAAGAGCTGGTGATGGATAGGGAGGTCTGGCGTGCTGAAGTCCATGCGGTCGCAAAGAGTCGGACACAACTGAATGACTGAACTGACTGAACTTTAAATAGAAAACTTTTAAAATGAGGCTGAAGCTGCTAAGAGCAAGAGATAATCTGAACAGGAAATATTTCTGCAGAGACCTAATAGGCAGCAAAAGAAGATCATAATGGAAAGCCTCTTGTAGTAAATAATGAATGTAGGGGACAGAAGGAAAAGTTACAGTGAAACCTATTTTAACCTTTAACACTCCTTTTGTCTATGAGGACATGCACAAATAACACACAAGACCTTGAAAAGATACAGAAATGTGTCCCATCGGCAGTCTGCCAGTTGGGCTCTGTATTCACCTGCTTGACTTCCCATGTAGGGCAGTGGTGAAGAACCTGCCTGCCAATATAGGAGACACAAGAGATGTGGGCTCACTCTCTGGGTCAGGAAGATCCCCTGGAGTAAGAAATGGCAACACACTCCAGCATTCTTGCCTGGAAAATTCCATGGGCAGAGGAGCCTGGTGGGCTATAGTCCCTGGGGTTGCAAAGAGTCGGACAGGACTGAGCAACTGAGCACACACGTGCATGCACACACATACAACACATTTACCTGCTAGGAAATAATAGTTCCCCTACTCCATATAGCCCTCCCTAGAAGTGCTTGCAGATTCAAATAAATAGAAGCCACCTCTTATAGGCTGTGGCCGTCGGAGAATGGAAGAGACAGGCCCACCATTCCAAGTGGGCCATTGCTGAGTAGCTGGGGTTCAGGTGACATAATCATTCCACTTGTCTCCACCGTGTGCTTCAGCAAAGCATGAGTGTGCAACAAGCACTACATTTGCTTTTCCTTCTGGCCATGAGTATTAGTCATGCTCACTGGCAGCGAGCCTCTAAGTTGGTCTCCATGGTCCACCTGACAATCACAGCATCCTCCTGGGATTCAAGGCATAGTGTAGTTTCCTGTCTTTGAGTGTGGATGGGACCCGGACCTTGTCTGTCTAACATGACAAAGATGGTGGGATGTATCTGATTACATTACATAAGATTATAACACCTGTCTTGCAGGGAAACTGTTTGCCTGGCTGCTTCTGAGGAAGTAAGTATTTATGTTGGGGAGATCCATGGAGCAAAGAACTGGAGGGAGCCTCCAGCCAACAGCCAGCAAGAAACTGAGGCCCTCAATACAACATGTGACAAAGAACTGAGCTCTATCAACGACCACATGAGTTTGGAAGTGAATCCCTGCCCAAACAAGCCTGAGATGATATTGAAGCCCCAGCTAACATTTTTATGGCAACCTTGTAAGCAGAGGACTAGTGTGTGCATTTGTGCTAGGTTGCTTCAGGCATGTCCAACTCTGTGCGACCCTATGGAACAGAGCCTGCCAGGCCCCTCTGTCCATGGCATTCTCCAGGCAAGAATACTGGAGTGGGTTGCCATGCCCTCCTCCAGGGGATCTTCCCAACTCAAGGATTGAACCTGGGTCTCCATGTCTCCTGCACTGGAAGGCAAGTTCTTTACCACTAGGTCCACCTGGGAGGCCCACAAAGGACTAGAGGACCCAGCTAAGCCATGCCAGTCCCTTGATCCATAGAAACTGTAAAACAATAAGTCTGTGTTGTTTAAAGCTGTTAAGTTTGTGGTAATATTACGACCCCATAATAGATAATGTGCTAACAATAATCTTGTGTTGACTTATTATTGGGTCTTAGTCTTAAGAATTGTGCTGTTTATCTTTAATAAGTTCTAACCAGTAAAACTTGAGATTTGAAAATTGTTGAATTTGTCATTGCCATTCAAAAACCTGTTACAGTGAATAAGGGGGCTACCAAACTGGGTAAAAAGATTTTCACCATAATTGCTTGGGTGAGCGATAAAAGGAACCCTGACAATGGTCAGATCTGAAGAGCTAGAGAAGTCTCACTGTGCCTGATGAGGGTCTGAATCAAACTCCAAACAGAAGAACTATCAATGCTTTGGGTTCTATTTCTCTCACATTTGAGTTTCAGGAAAAATTAGAGAAAGTCAGAAATGTGAATGATGACTAGCTAAAGAGCCATGATTTGAAACAAATTCTGTGTATGTGTGCTCAGTCATGCCTGACTCTTTGTGACCCCTTGCTCTGCAGCCTGACAAGTTCTTCTGTCCATGGAATTTTCTAGCAAGAATACAGGAGTGAGTTGCCATCTCCTCCTCAAGGGGATCTTCCCAACCCAGGGATCAAACCTGTGTCTCTTGCATCTCCTGCATAGGCAGGTGGATTCTTCACCACTAGTGCTACTTGGGTAGCCCTGAAACAAAGCCATTAGATTTAAAAAGAATGTCCCATGTGGGACTTCCCTGATGGTCCGGTGGTTAAGACCACATTCCAATGCAGGAAGTCAGGGTTCAATCCCCGGTGAGGAAGCTAAAATCCCACATGCCTTTTGGCCAAAAAGACAAAACACAAAACAGAAGCAATATTGTAACAAATTCAATAAAGGCATTAAAAATGTTCCTCATCAAAAAAAATTAAAAACATTATGCTCTTGAAAAGTTGGTGAGATTCGTATGCAGTGGCCATAACTCAGGAGAATGCAGGACTTCAGCCCACCAGTAAATCTATCTGATCAAGGGCAGTTGTCAAAGAACAGGGGCTTTCCTGCTGGTTCAGATGGTAAAGAATCTGACTGCAATACTCAAGACTTTGGTTCGATCCTTGAGTTGGGAAGATCCCCTGAGAAGAGAATGGCAACCCACTCCAGTATTCTTGACAAAGGTAACAATATATAGTGCTAATTGTCATGCTGTCAATAATGAAAGAGTTGTAAAACTCATCATAAAATGACTTTACTGTAATATGTTATAGCCACACAGAGAGCCTAGAGAAGCATATAAAATAGGCATTGCTGTATATTCAAGTTGTATCTTCAGTTGCACAAATGCCAGTGTATATGTGGATGGGCAATAATTTGGGGGCTCCTTCTCTTTCTTGAATTTATCCTTCCCAGTTCCTTGACATACACGGGTCTTATCATTAGTTCACAAGTCTCGCCCTCATGGCCAACCATCTCAGAGCTGGTAGAGACGCTCTCGCTCAGGATTCCTCAGTCCCTTCAGCTCCTCTGTGTGTCCTGCCGAGTCCTCCCTCTGATCCACCCCAGCCTCCAACATGCTTGTCCAGTATCTGCTCCATACGCTTCCTCTGTGCATAAGGAGTAAGCTATCAGGGCATCCGTAAAGCATGGAAAGGGGCAAGAAGAGAATCTGTCTTTCATCGTATCTCCAAGGGACAGAGTCTTTTCACAGCTAGAGGTGACCTCCCCTTAGATGACATTTCCCATGTGGCTTTCCCCTGCTGAGATAGCAGGCACTTTTCTTATCTTGGGTTTCATTCTGTTACCCATGCACCGAGCTTTGATTTGTGGGGAGCTTTGGAGACTGATGGAAGGAAAAGGCCATCCAACCTCACCTACTTCCTAGCTCAAAGGTGCTTGAGTTTGCTCTCCCTTGTTCCATTCAAGAAGTAACCTTCTCATGTGACATCCCTTGTATGTGGCATTACAGACTCAATGGACATGAATTTGAGCAAACTCTGGGATATAGTGAAGGACAGGGAAGCCTGGTGTGTTGAAGTCCATGGGGTCACAAAGAGTTGGACAAGGCTTAGCAATGGAACATAACACATAAGTGGAATCTACAAAGAAATGATACAAATCAACTTAGTTACAAAAAAGAGAGTCACAGACTTTGAGGACAAACTTATGATTGCCAGCGGAAAGGATGGGGAGAAGGGATAGTTAGGGAGTTTGGGGTGGACATGTGCACACTGCTATGCTTAAAATGGGTAACCAAGGTCCTACTGTGTAGCACAGGGAACTCTGCTCAGTGTTATGTGGCAGCCTGGATGGGAGGGGAGTTTGGAGGAGAATGGATATATATATACGTATGACTGAGTCCCTTTGATGTTCACCTGAGACTATCACAATATTGCTTGTTAACTGACTATGTCCTTGTTGGGTCACCAAGTCATATCCAACTCTTTGCAACTCCATGGACTGCAGCACAGCAGGTTTCCCTGTCCCTCACCACCCCCTGGAGTTGGCTCAAGTTCAGGTCCATTGAATCGGTGAAGCCATCCAACCATCTCATCCACTGCCAGCCCGTTCTCCTTTTGCCTAATTGACTATGTGCGCGTGCGTGCGTGCTAAGTCCAGTCAGTCGTGTCTGACTCTGCCCCATCCTAGATCTGTAGCCGGCTAGGCTCCTCTATCCATGGGATTCTCCAGACAAGAATCCTGGAGTGGATTGCCATGCCCTCCTCCAGGGGATCTTCCCAATGCAGGGCTAACTGACTATATACTCCAATACAAAATTTTAAAATTTATATTTTAAAAAAGTACCCTTCTCATGTTCACTCTACCATCCACTTCTAGATGGGAGTCATGGGGAGGGGAAGACACAAGCCCTCTTCAGGCTCACCTAGAGCACAGCTGACATTGGTACATCTCACGGGTACCAAGGCTGGTGGACAAGTTTCCTTCCCCTACTAATTTCTTGATGTCTTGAGCACCATTGCTATAGGATCCAGTTGCTTTTTATTCACTGGCAAGGATCCTGACTGGTTCACTAGCAGATAAGAGATGCCTCCAGAGGTCAATTATCTAAAGCCCATCTGGGATTCCCAAGTTCCAAAACAAGATCCAATCCCTGAACTGAAGCTTCTGGCATTGGCCCCCGGGTGATGGGAAAGTATTTAGGAAAAATAGTAGAGTCGCAAATGTTTTATTCTGGGCTGTGAGTTAGCTAATATGCTATTTGGATTTATATTTTATCTCAGTAACATATCAAAGTTCTCCTGGTTGTCTTCCACAAAATGAAGGTAGGATCTACTAGAATGTTTAACAAAGCAGAATGGAGAGAGATTTGGTTCCAAATAGCACCATATGTGGCCACTAGCACACCCATATTTGGGCTCCATTGTTTTCTATTCCAGATGGAAATTTCCTAGCATATCATTAAAGTGAGGTTTTGAATTCCCTTGGAGATGATACAAAATAAGTGTAGATATTTTTAATCCTTTCCTAATTGAAATATTTCCCATTTGAACAAATTTTCATTCTCTCCTATTTAGTCCTAATGATTCAAACAAGCGATCAAGTGAACTTAAGTTTTCTCCACAAAACCCATGAAGTAAAGGCCCCCTTGTCCTACATGGAAAAATTCTGCAAGTTCTAAAATTATCCTGCTCAAGTTTTAGCTGCCCAGTACCAAGAACAAAAATTCAGAGCTTTATAGCTGTAAAGGTTTCTGATTCTGAATCATTTCTAAATAGGCTTCCTGTGTGAGCAATGGTTGTCACTGAGTGAATTGCAAACAAGGGTCACATTTGGACTAAACATCCTCTGCCTTTGAGCTAATGGGTTGAATCATAATTAAATTGGATGAAGTGAAGTCATCAGCCAGCCCGCTGGGCTCCATGGGGCAGTACTTCTAAGGAAAAAGTCATTACTGTCTGAGCACTGAATTTGTCTTCAGAAGTGAAGTGAAGTCACTCAGTCACGTCCAACTCTGCGACCCCGTGGAATGTAGCATACTACGCTCCTCTGTCCATGAGATTTTCCAGGCAAGAGTACTGGGGTGGGTTGCCATATCCTTCTCCAGAAGATCTTCCTGACCCAGGGACTGAACCCAGGTCTCCCACACTGTAGGCAGATGCTATACCATCTGAGCCACCAGGGAAGTTTGTCTTTAGAGTATACTCTAAATGAGTGATTTTTTTTTTTTTTTTTTTTTTTTTTTTGCCATGCCTGCAACAAGGCTTTCTGTTATTGAAGATGGTTTGTCTGGAGACTTCCCTGGTGATCCAGTGGTTAAGACTCCAAGCTCCCAATGCAGGAGGCCTGGGTTTGATCCCTGATCTGGGAACTAGAAACCACGTGCCCAAGTAAGAGTCCACATGTTGCAGCTAAAGATCCCGCATGCTGTAATGAAGACTGAAGATCTTGTGTGCTGTAGCTAAGACTGTGCTGTGCTGTGCCCAGTCGCTCAGTCGTGTCCGACTCTTTGCAACCCCACGGACTATAGCCAGGTGTCAGGTGGATTCTTTACCATCTGAGCCATCAGGGAAGCCTGCAATTAATACTAGGTGCAGCCAAATAAATAAGTAAATATTTTAAAAAGAAAAAGAAGGCTTGCCCATCTCTCAACAGATTCTACGAGAAGCAGAGTCTGGGGATGGTTCTTCCACCTTTGTGCGTTCCACAAACCTCTTCCATACCCTACTCCTCAGCAGGCCACTGGGCTCACAGTTGATAGGAAGAAAAGCCTTTGGGACTTTCCTTTTCCCTACATCCTACGGTCACTCGGGCTCTTTAAGTGCTGTCTGCACTCCCTTCAGCTCCTCTTCTTCAGTTTTCCTTACCTGCTCCATTTTCCTGTTCCTAGGTGATGGGAGGAGGATAGGGGATGAAGCGTCCCAAGAATGAGACCCTGAGATGTGCAGGACACTCAGACCTTCCCAAACCCTCTCCCTGGAATATCTCCTGAGTATCATTATGCTTTATTTGTCTCTCCCTGCACTTGGAGTCAGTGCCAAATGCCGTGTCTCTTTTATAACCCTAGCCATGATACAAGGAGAATGATGGTTAAAAAAAAAAAAAAAACCCACACCCTAATCTAAAAAATGATACAAAAGAACATATTTATAAAGTAGAAACAGAGTCATAGAGAACAAATTCATGGTTACCAAAGGGGAAGGTGAGGAGGGATGAATTAGAAGTTTAGAATGAACAGATACACACTACTTTATACAAAATAGATAACCAAGGTCCCACTGAATAGCACAGGGAACTGTATTCAGTATCTTGTAACAACCTATCATGGAAAAGAATCTGAGAAATTCTTTTCAGATTTGTGCGTGTGTATAAAACTGAATCACTTTGCTGTACCTGAATCTAACGCAACATTGCAAACCAATGATGCTTCACTTTAAAAAGACCCGCACTCTACTCACTGGAATCTATAGAGCACATACCACATGCCAGACCCTGTGGCATGGTTATTTTTGGTTATCACAACTGGGGGCTAATGCTGGCATCAGCGGGTAGAGGCCAGTGTTGTTGCTGTTGTTGTTCAGTCACTGAGCTATGTCTGACTTTTTGTGACCCCTTGGACTGTAGCCTGCCAGGGTCTTTTGTCCATGGAATTGTCCAGGCAAGAATACTAGAGTGAATAAATTTATATGAAAAAAAAAAAAAGAATACTAGAGTGTGTTGCCATTTCCTATACCAGGGGATCTTCCTGACTCGGGGATCAAACCCACGTCTCCTGCATTGCAGGCAGATTCTTTACCTCTGAGCCACCCAGGAAGCCCCAGGTAGAGGCCAGAGTTGCTACCAAACATAGTACAAGGCCTTGGACAGCCTCCGCACACTGATGACCCAGCCCAGGATGTCAGCAGGGAAGAGATGCCGACACCAGCCCCGGGGGTTTGATCTAGCTGTCTCCTCTCCCATGCCCCACTCCATTCTTGGCTGTGGATGTTTATTCTCTGTCCATTTTGATAGTGTTCTATTAATCTTTTACTGTGAGGCACCCTCAAGTCCTTTATGAAGCAGGAAGAGTGTGAATAAAGACAAACAAACTGACTTTCAAAGACATCTCCAAGCAAGGGCACAACACCTTGCTTGGAACAAAACACTCTGAGGGCACTATTTTGGGAAAGGTGATCCAGTGGGCCAGCTCTCTATCTCCCATCACTTCCAGGACTGGTGCTTCCGGGCATGTAATCCCAGGAAAGTGTTTTGGGGCAGGGAGAGTGGTTGCCCTAGAACATGCTGTTACAATGAGAAATGTTGAAAGAGGGAAAAACCTGTAACCTGATGCCAGTCTCTGCTAACCAAAAATCAAGAGGAAAAGAATTTCCATTACATTCAGACATGTTCTCTGGGATTTGCAAGAACAGAAAAGACAATATGGAGACAATGCATTGCTCTGTGTGGTTCTGAAATCAAAGTCCAATTAGTCAGGCAAATTCAAGAGAGTTCGGTAATAAAATATATGTCCCAACCATGCCTATTTTAAGCAAGCCCCAAACATCAAAAAACTTCCCTGGTGGCTCAAAGGTAAAGAATCCACTTGCCAATGCAGGAAATGCAGGTTTGATCAGTGGGTCAGGAAAATCCCCTGGAGAAGGAAATGGCAACTAGTTTCAGCATTCTTGTCTGGAAAATTCCATCAGCAGGGGAGCCTGGCAGCTACAGCCTATGGGATCACAAAGAGTCAGACAAGACTGAGCAGTTGAACACCCCAACATCAAAAATGGATAGACCATAAAGCAACTTTGGGTTTCCCTGGTGGCTTAGTGGTAAAGAATCTGCCTGCCAAGAAGGAGACATGAGTTCAAACCCTGGGTCAGGAAGAACCCCTGGAGGAGGAAATGACAATCCGCTCTACTATGCTTGCCTTGAAAATCCCATGGACAGAGGAGCCTGATATGCTACAGTCTACAGGGTCACAAAGAGTGAGACATGACTGAGCCACTGAACAATAACATAAGGCTACTTTAGGAGAGAACATCTTTGTTTATGATACCAGATTTACAGGTAAACTTTGAAAGGATTCTATTGACTGTACAAAATACTTTAATTGGTCTTTAAAATATTCTTATGGGGTAAATTCAACTTGATTAAAATGTTTCCTGACTGGTCTCTGCTTATGACAGCTCGTTACTCTGTCTTAATGCCATAAGAACTATTAATCATAATGTCAGTTTTTTAAAAATTCCGATTTTATCCAATTCTGGGTAGAGGTTATTTATACCTTAGAATGTTCTTAACAGCTTTGTGTCAAAGGAAAAAATCTGGAATGAGTTATAATTATGACCTCATTCAATATCTTTTAAAATTATAATATCTTGGGAAGTTTTGCTCATAGAATTCTTTGAGCCTCTGGGATATCCTTTTATTCTTTTCCCAAAATTCTCCTTGTCATTCAAGACCTAATTCAGATACCACTTTCCTCTATGATACTGTTCTTAATTCTTCATCAGCATTAAACAAACGTTCCTCTTTGCTTCCAAGACACTGCAACTTTTTTCACTGAGCATTTGTAATGATCACTTTGCCTTATATGTTACAGTCACTCACCTGCGTCTGTCTTCCTGAGTTAAGATGCCTTCAGTGGAACAGACAGGATCTTATACATTTTACATCCCAGGGAACTGATCAGGTGCATGGAATTGGTAAGGATGCAACAGAATTAAGTTACATGAAATTGTACAGGTTTGATCTGATAAACATTGCTTTTCAGCTTGTTCTCTTGGTTTGTTTACAGTGGTTTGCTCATTTCAATAATTATGAAACACAAACCTCAATCAGTTAGGACAAATAGTTCTAGAGCCTTCTCTCCCACAGTCTTAATTTCGAGTTCCAGTAAATGCCAAGAGATAAGCAAAGCATTTTCTGATGCACACTGTCTCAGACTGGGCTCACACCCGATACAAGAGTCCAAGTGGGTGAATAATGCCCTGGATATTTGGCCTGACTTGAGGTGCTTCCAGACAAGCTAGCTAATAATTAATTAAGGAAGACGGTTCTCTAAACGCTTTGTTCCAAACTCCCCCACTTGTTCCCTCACTCAGTAACTCCCTCTTTATTATCAACAAATGACGTTTGAACCCATAGTACATACTAGGCATCTCTAGCAACTCAAAATAAGGACATAGAATGGAACTCCTGTCAAGAAATGTAAGAGTATATCTACAGAAGAGTCTAACTTTTAATATTCAAAAATCTAAAAGATGCTTTTAACAGAAAATATTCACCCAGAACAAGCCCTGGGTGAGAAAGAAGTGTTTGCTTTTCAGCAAAGATGGAGACTATCTTAGTACTTGCATTTCAGATGCTTACAACATGCCTTTGAGGTCCTGTGAGCAGTTCAGACTAAGGTGTCCAGCTATGCAAGACAAGAGTAATTGCAGAGGCAGGGACCATCTCTGGGGAATCCCAGCTGCGATGCTCTACTGCTTCCCACACCAGCTTCTCCACTGACTCCCTGAGAGCCAAGGCCTCACCAATCTGGTTGGATGTTGTGTTGCTGCAACCTGAAACCCAATGTTCTAGAGCACGAACAAGACTCCCAGGCTGCAATTTGTGGCTGAGATTCTGCTCACAGATATCAAGAGTGCCACAAATCTTTCAGATGCTATGAGATTACTTTGATAAAAAAGAAATCAGAGTAAATTTATAAATGTTCCTTGTTGTTGTTTAGTCACCAAGTCTTATCCAACTCTCTGCCGCCCCATGAACTGCAGCTCACCAGGATTCCGTGACCTTCACCATCTCACCGAGTTTGCTCAGACTCAAGTCCATCGGGTCAGCGATGGCATCTAACCCTCTCATCCTCTGTCATCCCTTCTCTTGCCCTCAGTCTTTCCCATCATCAGGGTCTTTTCCCATAAGTTGACTTTTCGCATCAGGTGGCCAAGTATTGGTACTTCAACTTCAGCATCAGTCCTTCCAGTGAATATTCAGGGTTGATTTCCTCTAGGATTGACTGGTTTGATTCCTTGCTGTCCAAGGAACTCTCAAGAGTCTTCTCCAGCATTTTCATTTTTAATTTTACTAAATTTTACTTATATGTTTTGTATTGAAATATAGTTGATGTGCGCTTCCCAGGTGGATCAGTGGGCAAAGAATCCACCTGCAGTGCAGGAGACACAGGAGACTTGGCTGCAGCGCCTGGGTTGGGAAGATCCCCTGGAGCAGGGCATGGCCACCCACTCCAGGATTCTTGCCAGGAGAATGTATGGACAGAGGAGCCCGGTGGGCTACAGCCCGTAGGGCCGCCAACAGTCAGACATGACTGAAACGACTGAGCACACAGTTGTACAATATTAGCATAATGCCCTCCAAGTCCAAACGCTGCTGCAAATGGCAAAATTTCGTGCTTTTTATGGCCTCAGAGTATTCCTGTGTACATATATACAACATCTTTATTCATTTGCATTCTCAGCCCTGCACCTCTGGCTAGAGCCAGGGGCTTAGCTGCCACAGCCGTGTTCAGTTGTATCAGCCCACGTCACAGTAGGGACAGAATGAGATGCAATTCAAAGAATAATTGCCCCGTTATATACAAGGCTGCTCTGTATAATCCTATTCCAGGAGAAACTCACAGAAGTGTGGGAAGAATATGAGATACCTAGAATAGTCAAACTCATAGAGTAGGAAAGTACAATGGCAGAGGCCAGGAGCCTGGGGTAGGAGCTGGGACGGAGGATTTGGTGTTTAATGAGGGCAGAGTTTCAATTCAGGAAAGTGAAGAGTTTGGGATATAGATGATGGTGGGAGTTGCATGGCAATGTGAATGTACTTATGCTGCTGAGATGTACAGTTAAATATGGTTAAAATAGTATGTTTTTCATTAAGTGACTTTTACCACACTAAAACGATTTAAAAAGGATAGTGAAAAAAAGTGTAGGAAGAGTAGGTGAAGGACTCTGGACTGTGGTTATTCTATTTATTATTGAACATGTGTTTCACTAAAATGTATTTCTTTGGTTTTCTGTAAGCATTAGGTGAGTCTGTTACAATGTTTTTGAGGCAAGTCATAGACTAGTCAATGTGAATTCGCTCAAACAATAAGAAACCTTGTGATAGGGCAATGCAGGATTCTCTAATTCAGTGGATAAACAATATCACAACACCTAGTGCTTTCCATATTTCAGTTTTGTCTCTTCAGTATGTCCATGATTGCCTTTATAGTCAAAATACAGCTGCAGCAGCATCAGATGGTTGCTCTAAACAGAGCGATATCCATTAAGAGGACAGGGACTTCTCCCTGGCTTCCCTGGCGGCTCAGCTGGTAAAGAATCTGCCTGCAATGAGGGAGACCTGGATTCGATCCCTGGATTGGGAAGATCTCCTGAAGAAGGGAAAGGCTGCCCACTCCAGTATTCTGGCCTGGAGAATTCCATGGACTGTATAGTCCATGGGGTCACAAAGAGTCAGACACGACTAAGCAACTTTCACTTTCACTTAATTATATTAACAAGGAAATTTCCAGAAGCTTCGCAACTGACTTCTCATCAATTTCTATTGGCTAGATTTAGTCACACACCCATCCTTAAATCAACACCTGTGAAAGGAATGAATCAATTATGATTTTTTTAAACTAATCACAGTTCAGTCCTTGGGGTCCATAGAGAGGTCACCTATTGTGCACTCGTGGGAAGAGGACACCAGGGGAAAATCAGGCCTCCAGGGAAAGGGGATGGGATGGCTCACAGTAGGCAAACAACTGTCACAGCTGAATTAAAGAATATGTTTGGCAGGGGAGGGAGATTGGACACAAATGAAGGACTTTTGCTATTAGTATAAACCAGTCTTGACTGCCCAATGATGAAAGATAAGGTCACCAAACAGTCTTTGATTTCAAAGAGGTTTTCCAAAGACTTGCTAGTCAGTTCATTTATTTACTCACCAAAGATAATGAGGATTTATTTTAAAAAAAACACCAATTAAAATTCCAAAGCAAATTTTCAAATTCTAAATAACATCTTTACTTGTGGGCAAGAGAAGCAGGAAAAGGGCACAAAGGATGAGAGATTGCTGGAGATATTTTATGAAATAATCTCCCTCAGATAATGACATGATAAGTGACTCTTCAAAATTTCTATGTATAGATAAGCCATCTTTCAGAAACAGCAAGTTCAAAATCATCATGTTGTCTAGACATAAAATCAATCAGTAGAATAAAATAGAATACCTAGGAACAGGCACACATGCTTAGGAGAACTAATACATTAAAAAATTGGAATCTCAAATTAGTGGGAATAAAGAACTTTTTTAATCGAAATTTTATTGAGATAATTGTAAAAGTACATGGTTATGACATGGAAACAACCTAGATGTCCATCAGCAGATGAATGGATAAGAAAGCTGTGGTACATATACACAATGGAGTATTACTCAGCCATTAAAAAGAATACATTTGAATCAGTTCTGTTGAGATGGATGAAACTGGAGCCGATTATACAGAGTGAAGTAAGCCAGAAAGAAAAACACCAATACAGTATACTAACACATATATATGGAATTTAGAAAGGTGGCAATGATGACCCTGTATGCAAGACAGCCAAAAAGACACAGATGTGTATAGCGGACTTTTGGACTCAGAGGGAGAGGGTGGGATGATTTGGGAGAATGGCATTGAAACATGTATACTATCATGTAAGAATCGAATCGCCAGTCTATGTCCAATGCAGGATACAGCATGCTTGGTGCTGGTGCACGGGGATGACCCAGAGGGATGTTGTGGGGAAGGAGGTGGGAGGGGGGTTCATGTTTGGGATCACATGTACACCCGTGGTGGATTCATGTCAATGTATGGCAAAACCAATGCAGTATTGTAAAGTAAAATAAAGTAAAAATTAAAATTAAAAAAAAAATACAGAGAGATCCTTTGTACGCTTTGCTCATTTTTCGTCAATGACAACATTTTACAAAATTACAATAAAATATCACAACCAGTTATTGACCTAGCAGGAGTACCTCGTTTTACACACCTCACTTCGTTTCACTTCATTGATACTGTATTTTTCACAAAATTAAAGTTTGTGACAACTCTCTGTCAAGTAAATCTATCAGAACCATTTTTCCAACATTTCTCACTTCATGTCTCTGTGTCACATTTTAGTAATTCTCACAACAGTCAAACCTATTCATTATTGTTGTTGTTGTTCAGCCACTCAGTCGTGTCCAACTCTTTGCAACCCCATGGACTGCGGCACACCAGGCCTCTCTGTCCCACACTATCGCCCAGACCTTGCTCAAACTTGTGTCCATTGAGTTGGTGATACCATCCATCCATCTGACCCTCTGCCGTCCCCTTCTGCTCCTGAATTCAATCTTTTCCAGCACCAGGGTCTTTTCCAATGAGTCAGTTTTTTTGCATCAGGTGGACAAAGTATTGGAGCTTGAGCTTCAGCATCAGCCCTTCCAATGTACATTCAGGGCTGATTTCCTTTAGGATTGACTGGGTTTGATCACCTTGCAGTCCAAGGGACTCTCAAGAGTCCTCCACACCATAGTTCAAAAGCATCAATTCTTATATTTATTATCTTTGATGTTATTACCATGAACTGAGAGTTTAGATGATTATTAGCATTTTTTAGTAATAAAGCATTCCCTGGTGGCTCAGTGGTAAAGAATCCACCTGCCAATGCAGGAGACTCCAGTTTTTTTGTTCAGGAAGATCTCCTGGAGAAGGAAATGGCAACTTATTCCAGTATTCTTGCCTGGGAAATTCCATGGATGGAGGAGCCTGGCAGGCTACAGCCTGTGGCATCTCAAAGAGTCAGACATGACTTGGGAACTGAACAACAACAAACATAACTTTTAGAAACTTCATGTGACTCATTTTATTGAGATATTCACTTTATTGCTGTGGTTCAGAACCGAAGCCACAATATTTCTGAGATCTGCCTGAGTAAGTGGAATCATTCACTATGTAACTTTTGGGGACTGGCTTTATTTATTTAACTCAGTGCAATTCCCTGAGGATTGTCCGAATTGTTATGTGTACTGATAGTCTTCCTTTTTGTTACTGAATAGTATCCTTTGGTATGAATGGACCACAGTTTGTTTAATCATTCGCCTGTTAAGATTTACTGAATAAATGGGCCTATTCCAGTTTTAGGTTATTACAAACAAAATTTCTATAAACACTTGTGTATAGGCTTTCATATGAATATAAGGTTTCATTTCTCTGCAGAAAATGCCCAAAAGTGTAACTGCTAAGTCATATGGTAATTACAGGTTTTCTTTTATAAGAAACTACCAAACTTCTCTGAAGTGGCTGTACAGTTTGACATTCCCACCAGCAACATACGAATGGTTCAGTTTCTCTGCATCCTCACCGGGATCGTCATTCTGCTGAGTATGTACTGGTGTTTCATTGTGGTTTTACTTTGCACTTCCGGCTGGCAAATGATGTCCAATATCTTTTAATGTGCTTACTTGCCATTGTATGTCTTCTTCACTCATGTTTGTTCATGTCTTTTGCCATTTTCTAACTGGATCTTTTTTTACTTGTATTTAATTGAGTTTTAGGAACTTTTTTCAAAAATAAATTATTTGGAGTTTAGGTGATTGCGTTGACAGATGGACTCTTTACCACTGAGCCACCAGGGAATGCTATATTACTAAAAAAAAAATGCTAATAATCATCTAAACTTTGAGATTTCTCTGATAGCTCAGTTGGTAAAGAATCTGCCTACAATGCTAAGCAGTTAACATACCCATCAACGCCCTTCTTCTTGGGCTGGAAGAAAGTGAAAGTCGCTCAGTTGTGTCAGACTCTTTGCAACCCCATGGACTATGCAGTCCATGGAATTCTCCAGGCCAGAATACTAGAATGGGTAGCCTTTCCCTTCTCCATGGGATCTTCCCAACTCAGGTATCTCCCAGGTCTCCCACATTGCAGGCAGATTCTTTACCAGATGAGCCACAAGGGAAACCCAAGAAAGTGGGAGTAGGTTTTCCTGATAGCTCAGTTGGTAAAAGCAGCTTCCCTGATAGCTCAGTTGGTTAAAAAAAATCCACCTGCCATGCAGGAGACCCTGGTTCGATTCCTGGGAAGATCTGCTGGAGGAATCGTCTACACACTCCAGTTTTCTTGGGCTTCCCTTGTGTCTCAGCTGGTAAAGAATCCGCCTGCGAATGCAGGAGATCTGAGTTCAATCCCTGGGTTGGGAAGATCCCCTGGAGAAGGAAAAGGCTGCCCACTCCAGTATTCTGGTCCATGGGGTCACCAAGAGTCAGACATGACTGAGCGACGTTCACTGTCACTTTGAGGACTTTTAATATACCCTAGATACAATCCTTCGTTGGATATATGGTTTTAAAATGTTTTCTCCTAGTGGGTATCCTGTCTTTCCACCCTCTTCAGGTGGGCTTGACTGAAACTTGACAATGTAATATGTGGCTAAACATTAGTTGACAAGCTCGGGGCCCTCACTGGGTTCTGCTTGGGTAACTTTGGAAGACTGAATAGATAATATTTTTCTAATTAATTTTTATTGGCATATAGTAGCCTTACAGGCATTCCCCCATAGCTCAGTTGGTCAAGAATCTGCCTGCAATGCAGGAGATCCCTGTTGGATTCCTGGGTCAGTGGGACCCTATGAAGAAGGGATAGGCTACCCACTCCAGTATTCTTGGGCTTCCCTGGTGGCTCAGCTGGTAAATAATCCACCTGCAACATGAGAGACCTGGGTTCCATCCCTTGGTCAGGAAGATCCTCTGGAGAAGAGAGAGGCTACCCTCTCCAGTATTCCGGCCTGGAGAACTCCATGGGGTCACAAAGAGTCAGACATGACTGAGCGACTTTCACTTCACTTGCCTTACAATGCTGTGTCAGTTTCTACCATACAGAAAAATGAATCAGCTGTATGTATACATAACCCCCCTCCCTTTTGAATTTCTTTCAAAAAATCTACAAACAAGAAATGCTGGAGATGGTGTGGAGAAAAGGGAACACTTCTATACTGTTGGTGGGAGTATAAATTGACCAGGCAACTTGTAAATCTCCTTTTCCAACCTTGAGGCTCAAAGAAATAACAGTAATACTTACTGAACTAAGATTTTACTCACTAAGTAGTAAGTACTGAGTCAAGTACTCTATGTCTATGCAACAAAGAAGTTAGTTGCTCAGATTCCTAGAAGTCCCAGGGAGCTCCTCTAGGCTGCCATTATGGTTCTTCTGCGGCTGTGTTTGCCAGCACCCTCCCCTCTTGGTGGTCTTTATCTGCCCCTGTTGCTCTGGCTCTTAAATCACCCTGGATACTGTCCTGAGCTGTGACCGTGACATCACTGCTTGATGACGTCACTCGTCCATCACCAGGGACTCCAAATAAGCTACACTTATCTGCAGTCCAGGCTTTTCACTGAGACTGCAGGAACTTTCTTATCATGTTTATGGATTTTCAGAGTTTCCCCAAAGTGTGATCTTTTCATGCCCTGGTTCCTAAATAACTTCTACTAATGTGCTGCGTGTGCTAATTCACTTCTGTCACATGCAACTCTTTGCAATCCCATGGACTATCCCCCACTAAGCGCCTTTGTCCATGGGATTCTCCAGGCAAGAATGCTGGAGTGGGTTGCCATGCCCTCCTCCAGGGGATCTTCCCAATTCAGGGATTGAACCCATCTCTCTTACGTCTTCTGGATTGGCAGACAGGTTCTTTACCACCAGCACCATCTGGGAAGCCCCCTTCTACTAATACAAATTTATTATTCTCACTCTTTAGGGTTTTTTCCCTCAAGGAACATGGTCTATGCTCACTTAGGGCCAGTCCAGTGGATATTAAAGAAGCATGTCATGATGTCTAATTTAAAGCCCCTTGCACTGCCAAACCTCTTTCTAAAGGTGAATTCCCCATCAATTCTGGAAACTTCTTGAAGATCAGGATGCAGTTTTGTATGCCTCTTGTTTTAATTTTTTTAACTTTAACTTATAACCTATTTATCCATCTCTAAGATTAACGTCATCATTTAAATGGGACATGTAGCCACTTGTGAAGCCGACCTAGAGCTTTCAAGGTATGTTCTTCTGTTCAGAGGGCCTCAACGACTCACTAGAATGACTCAACTCAGAAGAACTGTTATCCTCACAATTATGGCTTATTATATATCAATAGAATTCAGATTAAAGTCAGGAATAAAGGAAGGGAAATTCCAGGAGAAATTGGGTATAGCATCCTGTGGTCCTCTAGCAGTAGGTTCATGTGGACAGTTTAATTCTCCCAGAAGCAAAGTATAGCAAAGTATAACAGCAAGCACAGAGTATTACCAACCAGAGGAGTTCACCTGACCCTTGGTGTCCAGTCTGCCCACTGGGCTGAACTTCAGTCTCCAGTCCCTCTAGAGGTTGAGCTGACACTGCTTCTGGGGGAGTAAAGATGCTCTTATGGAGCGAGATACTCCAAGGGCTTAGAGATTACCTCCCAGAAGCAAAAAGGTCAACCTTTCTTTGGAATGATCAGAGTGTGGACAACCTGCTAAGTTGATCCTTCACTGTACATTTCCATTAGGGCCACCGAAGACTTCAGTACAAAAGCTGCTTGACTCAAAATGCAAAGAGTGCTCAGACATCAATATCAGTGCTGGTAGTTATTATTCAGTCAATAAGTCGTGTCCATCTCTGTATGACCCCATGGACAGCAGCATGCCAGGCTCCCCTGTCCTTGACTATCTCTGAGAGTTTGCTCAAACTCCTGTCCATTGAATTGATGTTACCATCTCGTCTTCTGCCACCCCCTTCATCCTACTCATTCTTCTTTCTCATTTTTCAAAGTTGAATAGTCCTAATCTTTACAATGTATTCTCAACTGAGAATTGGTGATTTTTCTTCTTTATTTCAAATTCATTCACCTGACTCACTGAGACTGCAGGAACTTTCTCATCATGTTTATGGATTTTCAGAGTTCCCCCAAAGTGTGATCCTTTCATGCCCTGGTTCCTAAATAACTTCTAGTAATCAAGGTGTATGCATATCATAACTTAGCATATAAACATTAGGAAAATATCTGTTTCCAAAATATTTTCCAAATATCTTGCTCCAAAATATTTGTGCTTGATGCTCAACGTTTATAGGCATTTTAGGTCAAAGAAATGAATACTGTGATGGTTAATTTTGTGTATCAACTTGACTAGAGCAAGAAATACCTAGATAATTCATTAAACACTTTTTCTACATGTGTCTATGAAGGTGTTAACCAGAAGAGATTACATTCCAGTTAGCAAGTTGAGCAAAGCAAGTGGCTCCCCCAGCCCAATATGGATGGGCATCTCCTCTGCAAGGAGAGCCTGCTCTGGCTTCTGCAGGAGACCCAGAGTCCACGCAGAATTTACCCCCGCCCCCTGCAGGGAGAGCCTGTACCTACTCTTACAGGAGACCAGAGCTCTTTCAGGAATCACTGTCCCTGTAAGCAGAGCCAACTCTGCAACCACCCTGCTGTCAGCTCCCAGCCATGCTTCCCAGGTGGAGCTAGTAGTAAAGAATCTGCCTTCCAATGCAGGAAACATAAGAGATGCAGGTTTGATCCCTTGGTCGGGAAGATCCCCTGGAGGATGGACAGAGGAGCCTGCCAGGCTACAGTCCATGGGATCAAAAAGAGTCAGACATGACTGAGCAACTAAGCACAGCACATACTATTCTTCTAGATTTCACATATGTGCATTAATATTCATATTGAATCACTATGCTGTACACCTGAAATGAATATAACATTGTAGTTATACTTCAATAAAGAAATAATAAAATAAAGCAAAAAAGATAAAATTTGTCTAATACCCCATTGTGCTGTGCATAGTCACTCAGTAATGTCAGATTATTTGCCACCCCATGGACTGTAGCCCACCAGGCTCCTCTTTCCACAGGGATTCTCCAGGCAAGAATACTGGGGTGGGTTGCCATGCCCTCATCCAGGGGACCTTCCCAAGCCAGGGATCAAACCCAGGTCTCCCGCATTGTAAGGGGATTTTTTACTGTCTAAACCACCAGAGAAGCCCAATACCTCATTATATAACTATAATTTTCCAGAAATACTATATTCTTTTTTCCAGTTACATTTTGCTTTGATGTAAGAAAAATTGATGATATTAAAATCAATTTTCAAAATGTTTCCATGAAGATAATGGTTACTTTCCAAAAAATAGAAAAGCAGCATTTTTCACAAAAGCTATGGTATAGAAGCAACTTAAGTCTGTCAATGAATGAAGAAAGACAGAAAATGTGGTATAGGTACATCATACATATATATGTATATATAATGAAACATTATCAGACTGAAAAAAAGAAAGAGATTTTGTCATTTGTGACAGCATTGTTAGAACTTGAGGGCATTATCCTAAGTGAAATATGCTAGATAGAGAAAGAAAAATATTTCACGGTATCACTTACATACAGAATCTTTAAAAAAAATTAAAAGGGGTGGGGCAAACTCATAGACATAAAGAGCAGAAAAGTGGCTGCTAAAGCAAAACATAAAGCAGAATAGAGGCTGAGGGGCTAGGGAAATAGATTGGTAAAAGGGTACGAACTTTCAATTGTAAGATGTTAAGTCCTGAGGATCTAATACATAACATGGTGAATATAGTCGATAGCAGTGAATTGTATGTTTGAAATTTGCTGAGAATAGAACTGAAATATTATCAATTCAGTTCAGTTCAGTCACTCAGTCGAGTCCGACTCTTTGTGACCCCATGAATTGCAGACGCCAGGCCTCCCTGTCCATCACCAACTCCCAGAGTTCACTCAAACTCATGTCCATCGAGTCGGTGATGCCATCCAGCCATCTCATCCTCTGTCATCTCCTTCTCTTCCCACCTTCAATCTTTCCCAGCATAAGAGTCTTTTCCAATGAGTCAGCTCTTCGCATGAGGTGGCCAAAGTACTGGAGTTTCAGATTCAGCATCAGTCCTTCCAAAGAACACCCAGGGCTGATCTCCTTTAGGATGGACTGGTTGGATCTCCTTGCTGCCCAAGGGACTCTCAAGAGTCTTCTCCAACACCACAGTTCAAAAGCATCAATTCTTTGGCACTCAGCTTTCTTCACAGTCCAACTCTCACATCCATACATGACCACTGGAAAAACCATAGCCTTGACTAGACAGACCTTTGTTGGCAAGGTAATATCTCTGCTTTTCAATATGCTATCTAGGTTGGTCATAACTTTCTTTCCAAGGAGTAGGCGTCTTGTAATTTCATGGCTGCAATCACCATCACTCCGCTCCAAAAAAGAGATTTGTAAGGTAATAAATATGTTAATTAACTCAACGGAGGGAATCTTTTCATAATGTATACATGCTTAATTATCACATTGTACACTTTAGCTGTCTTGCAATAATATTTGTTAATTATAACTCAAAAAACTGAAAAAAGGACATCTCCTAAGACTTTCAATTGTTGATAGAAGCTTGAATCACATAAAGAAAAGCATAAAATGAAAATGTAGATATTTGTTTTGTTCAGATTTCTTTTGATGCTGCATCCATTGATTTTAAGATGGGGAACAACATCATGTTAGAAAGAAAATCTTTCCCAGATGGAATTTGAAAATGCCAATGACCTAATCTTTTAAAAATTATTGTCATGAAGCACTTGAGAAGAACAGAACTTGACAGGAGAGTTGCGATGTCTACAGATTTACAAAAGCAAAGAAGAGGAAAACCACTCAGAGAGCTGTCAACTGCAATCTTGTTGCAAGAAGACAAGATTTCTTTCTCTTTGCAGCAGGAAGCTGCTGAGTGAAGGGAGCACAGTGTCAGAATCAAAGAATGAATGCATATGGGACCTCAGTCAATCTTAGTGGAATTCCTGGAGGCCAGAGTCATGACCCTGAACGTCTTTAGAGAGAGGAATGAACACAACAACAAATGTGGGAGAAGGGAAGGAATGACGATAGCTTTCTTTACTTGGTTTTTCAAAATTTTTGCTTGGCCACATTGCACAGCATACAGGATATCAGATCTTAGTTTCCAGACCAGGGACACAGCCATGCCCCCTGCAGTGGAAGCATGGAATCCTAACCATGAAGGCACCAGGGAATTCCTTATAGCTTTCTTTTAGAAAATAAAAACTCAAATCTTATAAAAAATGAAAGCAAATTATCTCTTGAAAAATACAGTATAAACTGGCAATGGCTTTTGGTAATGAAACCTATTGATGGAAACTGATCAGGAGAAAGAACATTCAATCAAAATGAATATACCTGAATACATTTTTTAAAAACTTGCAAGTAACATCTTTGCTGCCACATAAATATAAATAATATCCGTGCTAGTCCTATATAGAAAGATCCATGAAAATAAAAGAAGGTTTATAGTAGAAAATTCTTCACTTTTCAGACACGACTGAGCGACTGAACTGAATTGAACTGAACTGAATGAAGGGGTTGACCTGGAATTTCTCTAGGGGACTCAGAATTCAAATTTATTCTACTTCAAAGGGAGTCAAATTAACAACCAAATGGATTGCCAGTGTCATTTTTTTATTAAAGCAATCAAAGAAATTTCCAAATTTAGCATGTTGAAAAATTGAGACGCACCCACCTAACTAGATGATTGAAGAGACAGGCAAGAATCAGATAGCCATCATTGTCTTTGGGATTGCAAAGATCTAAATAACATAGATAAGACTCACAAGTAAAACAATTCAGAACCGCTCAAGACCAAAGTCACTACAGGGAATAACCAAGAGTGGAAAGGATGAAGAAATGGGGTAAAATCATAGGGTATGGGTTACAGGCTGGTCCTTAAAACATCAGTGCAATAATGATCACTTACCAGTTTTGATGGAAGGAAAAGAAGTAATTTTAAAAAGAAGAAAATGTGTTGTGTTCTTGGAACTGTCTAATCAAGAAGGAGGCCCATTCTAGTTTCCAGGAAAATATATCATTGTCTGAGGTGGAAGTGGTCTGAGAAGGGAAGAAAACTTACTTTTATTGGAAGGTACGTGGGCAAACGTGAAGTTTAGCATCTGCACGAGCTTTCTTATCTGATCGCCACAGGAGCTCCTGTAGAAGGCGTCGCTGATCCCATTTTATGGATACGGGCAACATTTAATGAGTGCTTCCCACGTGAAGGAGCTGTGCTAAGACTCTGCATAGATTATTTATCTCATCTGTGTCTCACAACCACTGTTAAGTGAGTGTTGGCATTATCCCATTTTACAGAAGTGGAAACTGAGGCTCAGATGTTGAGGTCACTTGCCTATGGAACACTAATAGTGGAGCTGGCATTTCAAGAATCCTGGACTCCTTCACAGTGCATGCTCTTCCCTCTATACTAAATGAAAAATTGTAAATGAGAATGGACTGTGGAAAGCAGGTCAAAGAGGAAACTGACCCAGACAAAACAAGGCCATCAGGAACAGAACCTCTCTGGTTTCAAATCCCACTCCAAAGCTACTTCAAGCTCCCAGTGAGGCCAGAATAAAGTCTGTGAGATCAGCTTTGTCATATTCCATCCTCACCAAAACAAACTTTCTGACATTAACTTGATAAAAAAAAACTCTCATCCTATAAAGAAGAGTCACTACAAGAACATTATTTTAAAATGAAGGCATTAAAGGGAAGTCTTTGAAAGAGTAAGAATTATTTTTCCTAATTACATGGCCAGCATCATTAATCATCATGGACTGTGGCCCGCCATGACCCCAAGGACGGTAACCCACCAGGCTCCTCTGTCCATGGGATTCTCTAGGCAAGAATACTGGAATGGGTTGCCATTCCCTTCTCCAGGGGACCTTCCTGACCGAGGGATCGAACCCGGATCTTCTGCATTGCAAGCAGATTCTTTACTGTCTGAGCCAACAAATGAACTCCCAATCATCAGGAAAATGCATATCAAAACCACAATGAGATATCACTTCACATCTGTCAGAATGTTCATCATCAAAAATGTCTAAAAATAACAAATTGTTGTCAAGGATTGTAAATTGGTATTGCCACTGTGGCAAACCATACAAAGGTTCCTCAGAAAGCTAAAAGTAGAACTACCACATTGTCCAGCAACTTCACTCCTGGGTATATATCTAAAAAAACAAACAAACAAATCAAAATGCTAGTTTGAAAAGATTTTTGCACCCCAATGTTCATAGCAGCAGTGTTTATAATTGTCAAGATATGGAAGCAGACCAAGTGTCCATCAGCAGGTGAAAAAGAAGATGTGGGACATACAATGGAATATTACTCAGCCATAAAAATCCCATTGGATTTTTTGCCATTTGCCAGCAACGTGGATGGACTTGGAGGGCATTCTGCCTAGTGAAATAAGTCAGATAGAGAAAGACAAATACGGTATGACATCACTTATATGTGGAATGTAAAAAATGTAAAAGTACTGAATACAGCAGAAAAAGAAGAAGCAGACTCACAGATGCAGAACAAACTACTGGTTAGCAGTGGGGAGAGGAGACGGAGGAAGGTCAGTGCAACGGTAGGGAAGTAAGGGGTGCAAACTATTAGATATAACATAAGCTACAAGGATATACTGTACAACACTAGGAATACAGCCAATATTTTGTAGTAAATGTAAATGGAGTATAACCTTTAAGTTGTATTTTAAAATAACATTTTACATTTTTTATTTTTTTAATTTAAATTTATTTATTTTAATTGGAGGCTAATTACTTTACAATATTGTATTGGTTTTGCCATACATCAACATGAATCCGCCACGGGTGTACACGTGTTCCCTATCCTGAACCCCCCTCCCACCTCCCTCCCCATACCATCCCTCTAGGTCATCCCAGTGCACCAGCCCCAAGCATCCTGTATCCTGCATCAAACCTAGGCTGGCGATTTGTATCTTATATGATATTATACATGTTTCAATGCCATTCTACAAAATCATCCCACCCTCTCCCTCTCCCTCAGAGTCCAAAAGTCTGTTCTGTACATCTGTGTCTCTTTTGCTGTCTAGCATACAGGGTTATCGTTACCATCTTTCTAAATTCCATATATATGCATTAGTATACTGTATTGGTGTTTTTCTTTCTGGCTTACTTCTCTCTGTATAATCGGCTCCAGTTTCATCCACCTCATTAGAACTGATTCAAATGTGTTCTTTTTAATGGCCGAGTAATACTCCATTGTGTATATGTACCACAGCTCTCTTATCCATTCATCTGCTGATGGACATCTAGGTTGTTTCCATGTCCTGGCTATTATAAACAGTGCTGCGATGAACATTGGGGTACACGTGTCTTTTTCATTTCTGGTTTCCTCGGTGTGTATGCCCAGCAGTGGGATTGCTGGGTCATAAGGCAGTTCTATTTCCAGTTTTTTAAGGAATCCCCACACTGTTCTCCATAGTGGCTGTACTAGTTTGCATTCCCACCAAGAGTGTAGGAGGGTTCCCTTTTCTCCACACCCTCTCCAGCATTTATTGCTTGTAGATTTTTGGATCGCAGCCATTCTGACTGGTGTGAAGTGGTACCTCATTGTGGTTTTGATTTGCATTTCTCTGATAATGAGTGATGTTGAGCATCTTTTCATGTGTTTGTTAGCCATCTGTATGTCTTCTTTGGAGAAATGTCTATTTAGTTCTTTGGCCCATTTTTGATTGGGTCATTTATTTCTCTGCAATTGAGCTGCAGGAGTTGCTCGTATATTTTTGAGATTAGTTGTTTGTCAGTTGCTTCATTTGCTATTATTTTCTCCCATTCTGAAGGCTGTCTTTTCACCTTGCTTGTAGTTCCCTTTGTTGTGCAGAAGCTTTTAATTTTAATTAGGTTCCACTTGTTTATTTTTGCTTTTATTTCCAGTATTCTGGGAGGTGGGTCATACAGGATCCTGCTGTGATTTATGTCGGAGAGTGTTTTAAAAAATTAAATGGCCAGTTGGTTTACGGTGTAACAATGCCCAGTCACGCTAGCTGGCACATACCATGCTGCTCAGACTGGAGCCAGCCCAGGACAGGCATTTACCCCCAGAATCTATAACTGGGGATGATAATCACAAATCTAAGTCACGATGCTACTTCCTCTCTCTGCTTGGACACTGGCAGAAATCTCTGAATGAGCACATTTGAACAACAAGAAACAAAATGCTGATCTTTCTTGACACTCACTGAGAGATGCCCACTGATGGCCGGCATAATCATTTGACAGAAGTGAGATCTGAGCTCCCAAACCCACCGAGGGGCATGGAAGGCACAGCAAGGAATTCCATAGTCACTGTGCCTTCATCAGTGTTAGGTCCTGTCTGCCCACATGGACGTTGCAAACTAGCAGGGGAGGTAGACACTGAATGAACAGTTATAAGGAGGAGAAATACCACATATGAGGTAGTCATGGAGCTTGAGGACCAGAAGGGTGTGTGTGTGTGTGTGTGTGTGTGTGTGTGTGTGTGTGCGTGCACACGCGTGCATGTGTGTATGTGTGTGTGTGCGTGCATGTTTGTATGTGTGTGTAAGAGAGTCAGATAGAGAGAGATGGGGGTGTTTATAGCAGAGACCAACATCCTTGGGAAAGGAAACTATGTACAAAGAAACTGATAGGAAATGAAGAGCATAGAACATTCAGGAAGTAAAGGAAAACTCCAGTCCCTGGAGCAGGAGGAAGAATGTGGGCGAGCACTTGAGATGCAGCTGGAGAGGTAGGCAGAGACATTCTGATTTTATCCCTCTGCCTCGTGAGCTTATTTATTAATAACAAGCCTGCTCATGAGAGATGGATCTGCTCCCCCTGTTCTGCCAAACTCCAGTTTAAGAGCCTGCAAGACAGAAGGCCAGACCAGACGTGACACCCACAGTAATGCCGTCCCACAGCCTTTTGCGACCCAGCCCACCAGCCTTTTACCCAGAGACCAAGTGAAGTTTCTGCCATGTGGCTGTGAAAAGCACGTTTTGATGTTCTTTTGTGATGAATCACAGCTTGCGTGCATGTGCTCAGTCGCTCAGTTGCATCCAACTCTCTGGGGCCTCATGGACTGTAGCCCACCAGGCTCCTCTGCCCATGAAACTTCCCAGCCAAGAACACTGGAGTGGACTGCCATTTCCTTCTCCAAGGCATCTTCCCCTGCAGGGATCAAACTCACGTCTCCTGCATTGGCAGGTGGATTTTTTACCACTAGCACCACATGGGAAGCCCTAAAATATCTACTGGTTGCTCAGCCAAATATCCACCACCTTTAATTAAAATGCACTTTCTAAGTGATCAGCTTAAAATTTTTGCTTCCAAAACCCAATCCTTGCAGAAATTCAGAGCATGCATAGGTTGCAATTTCTCTGCCTCTTATATCCATACCTTAAAAATAATAACTGAAGAACTTCACTAGGGGTCCAGTGATTACAAATCCACCTTTTAATGCAGGGGACTCAGATAATAGTAACTGATAACATAGTTTAACTTAGTAATTCTGAATAAGTTTCCGTTAAACCCTCATAAGAATTTTACAGAGCATCAGTTAATGAGATCTGAACCAAAAGCTCTCTTTTACAAGACAGTTTTATGAAAACTTACACTCAAGCTTTTTCCTGCTGCCCTGCCAAATGTCTGAAAACAAGTTGTCATGTCTAATGATTACAATTTCCAATTCCACAGACAATTCCGGAAGCAGATGCCACTCCACATCACGTTTAAAGATTTTTTTCTACATTTGACCAAATATCCAATTCTAAACACCAAAAAAAAAAAAGAGTTCAAAATTATATCTAATATCCAGCTCCTGAATGTCTAGTGATGAAACATTCAGAATTATCTAACTAAATTCGACAATTTACAGTTTGTTAGCAATGAAAGTGTGAAAGTGGTATCACTCAGTCGTGTCTGACTCTTTGTGACTCCATGGACTGTAGCCTAACTATGCTCCTCTGACCGTGGAATTCTCCAGCAAGAATACTGGAGAGGGTTGCCATTTCCTTCTCCAGGGCATCTTCCCAACCCAGGGATCAAACCTAGATCTCCTGCATTGCAGGCAGATTCTTTACCATCTGAGCCACCAGGGAAGCCACAAGATCCTGAGGGTTAGCCACTTGTTCTCAGCCACCCAGGAGCGCAGAAAAACCCATGCAGAAAATCAGAAAGATGTGGTCAAGCAGAGCAAGAAGTTGGGTCCAAATGACAAGAGCAGCTTAGCAGAGACAGGCCTCAGTACGCATCAGTTCAGTTCAGTTCAGTCGCTCAGTCGTGCCTGACATTTTTTGACCCCATGGACTGCAGCACACAGTCCTCTCTGTCCATCACCAACTCCCAGAGCTTACTCAAACTCATGTCCATTGAGTCGGTGATGCCATCCAACCATCTCATCCTCTGTCATCCCCTTCTCCTCCTGCCTTCAGTCTTTCCCAGGATCAGGGTCTTTTCAAATGAGTCAATTCTTCCCATCAGGTGGCCAAAGTATTGGAGTTTCAGCTTCAACATCAGTCCTTCCAATGAATATTCAGGACTGATTTCCTTTAGAATGGACTGATTGGATCTCCTTGCAGTCCAAGGGACTCTCAAGAGTCTTCTCCAACACCACAGTTCAAAAGCATCAATTCTTCAGCATTCAGCTTTCTTTACAGTCCAACTCTCACATCCGTACATGACTACTGGAAAAACCATAGCCTTGACTAGGTAGACTTTTGTTGGCAAAATAATGTCTCTGCTTTTCAATATGCTGTCTAGATTGGTCATAACTTTCTTTCCAAGGAGTAAGCATCTTTTAATTTCATGGCTTCAATATGAATAGGGGAATAGTCTTTGCTGCAAGTTCTCATTTCTAAAAAGAACCAGGTCAGGGACTTTCCTGGTGGCCCAGTGGTCAAGAATCTGCCCCTCTCTGATCAAGGAACTAAGATCCTACACGCCATGGGGCAACTAAGCCCACACACTGCAACTGCTGAGCCCACAGCCACAACTAGAGTGTGTGCCCTGCAATGGAAACTCCCCCATGAGGCAATGAAGATCATGCATGCAGCAACTAAGACCCAATGCAGCCAAATAAATGAAAAGTGAAAGTACTAGTTGCTCAGCTGTGTCCAATTTTTTGTGACCCCATGGACTGTAGTCCACCAGGCTCCTCTGTCCACAGAAGTCTTCAGGCAAGCCTACTGAAATGGACTGCCATTTCCTACTCGAGAGGATCTTCCCAACCCAGGGATCGAACCTAGGCCTCCCACATTGTGGTCAGACTCTTTACAGTCTGAGCCACCAGGGAAGATAAATAAATAATTAAACATTAAAAAAAGAAGAAGCAGAAGACGAATCAGGTCAGGATGGACACCGATGATTTTCACCAGAGTTTGACAAGGGGCAAGAAAGGTATAAAGCTGTAACTCCTTTGTACTAAACTTGAAATTATCAAAAGAGAAAACTGTAGCTCTGGGCAAATTTTTATGACAATCATTGGCTTTTTTTTTATTTTATTGGAGTAGAGTTTATTTACAATGCTGTATTAGTTTCAGGCGTACAGCATACTGATTCAGTGATACATATGCACCTATTCATTCTTTTTCAGGTCCTTTTCCCACATAGGTTATTACAGAAGACTGAACAGCGTTCTCTGTGCTATAGAGTAGGTCCTTGTTGGTTATCTATCTTATATAGAGTAGTGTGTATGTTAATCCCAATCTTCTAATTTCATCAGCTTTCAACTCCAGAAGAATATTCAGTGGTGAAAGATCAGAAAGGCTTCTGAAGGTGACAGGAAGGTCAGGTAAAATGAAACATCCAGTTAAATTTTATTTTCAGACAAATATCAAATAAGTTTTTTAGTATATGTCCTGTGCACCATTGACAGTATTTTTTATTTGCTAAATCTGGCAACTCTGGTGACTGTTGCTGTTGTTCGGTCACTAAGTCGTGTCTGCCTCCTTGCAACTCTGTGGACTGCAGCATGCCAGGCCTCCCTGTCCTTGCCTATCTCCTGGAGTTTGCTAAAAATCACGTCCATCAAGTCAATGATGCCATCCAACCATCTCATCCTCGGTCTCCCCCTTCTCCTCCTGCCCTCAATCCTTCTCAGCATAAGGTCCTTTCTAATGAGATCACTCTTCGCATTGGGTGGCCAAAGTATTGGAGCTTCATCTTCAGTTCACTCCTTCCAATAAATATTCAGAGTTCATTTCCTCTTGGATTGACTGGTTTGATCTCCTTGCAGTCCAAGGGACTCTCAAGAGTCTTCTTGGCAATTTGAAGACATCAATTCTTTGGTGCTCAATCTTCTTCACGGTTCAACTCTCACATCCATCCATGACTACTGGAAAAACCAAAGGAGTCTACGCACCTTGGTAAGCAAAGTAATGTCTCTGTTTTTCAATATGCTGTTTAGGTTGGTCAAGACTTTTCTTTCAAGGAGCAAGCGTCTTTTAATTTCATGGCTGCAGTCACCATCTGCAGTGATTTTGGAGCCCAAAAAAATAAAGTGTGTTACTGTTTCCATTGTTTCCCCATCTATTTGCCATGAAGTGATGGGGCCAGATGCCATGATGCTAGAAAGGATAAACACCAACATAGCACAGCTAACACAATGCCTTGTGAGTTCACTTTAACTTAGTTAACCAAGTTTTTAACTTGGTGTTTCCTTTTTCAATGAGTCAATGAACATGGACATTTTACAAACACTTTGTGGCTTATCACTTTATCACATAATATGTTTACAGAAATGAAATGAATTTTGGTAACATGAAGCAATGAACAACACCAGAAAACATCTCTGAAATCTTTCTGAATACCAGCTTTCAAAACAAAAACTTGGAAATGAGATTCCATTTTGATGATAACCACCTGCAAAAAACTTAGGACATTTTTCCTAACCACTCTCCCAGCTCCATGGAACAGCAAATTGCTATTTGGTTCGGTGTGGGGGTGTTTATTGTTGTGTACCATGTGTTGCGTTTCTCAGAGAGAACTTAACTCAGTGAATCCACACTTGTCAAGCAGCTGCAGACCACCACAGGTGTTTTACTGATACTTTGTTTTGGACTTTATGTGACTGTTCTGAGTGCAGCAGCTTTCATCTGTCATTAACCATGGAAAACAGAGCATGAGGTCCTGCCATGGGTGGTATGAAAAAATACAGCATGAGGAACTGACAGAATAGTGCTGGGCACAGAGTGGGTGATAGACAAATACTCATGAAACCAATAAATATTTCTCCACCTTCCCTCTAACTTTAGGAAGAAATATTAATGAAGGAAAAAATAAAGTCTAAATGTATTTTAGAAATGACCTAGGGGACATTGCATATTTGTATGTTCTAAGTGCATCTTTGTCTTTTCCAAAGATATTTTGCAAACAAGGTAAAAGAAATATTTCTATCTAAATAGTGTTCCTATCTGCGAACATTAGTTGGACACAGAAAATGATGGCTGTACTAGTACAACAGCCAATTCGTGGAAGCAACTTAAGTGTCCATCGAGAGAGGAATGCGCAAAGATGTGATATATGTATACAATGGAATATTACTTGTCTGTAAAAAAGAATGGAATAATGTCATTTAGAGCAACATGGATGGACCTGAAAAAGAAAGCTGAGCACCGAAGAATTGATGCTTTTGAACTGTGGTAGAGTCTTGAGAGTCCCTTGGACTGTAAAGAGATCCAACCAATCAACCCTAAAGGAAATCAGTCCTGAATATTATCGGAAGGAGTGATGCTGAAGCTGAAGCTCCAATACTTTGGCCACCTGATGCAAAGAACTGACTCACTGGAAAAGACCCTGATGTTGGGAAAGATTGAAGGCGGGAGGAGGAGGGGACAACAGAGGATGAGATGGTTGGATGGCATCACCTACTCAATGCACATGAGTTTGAGTAAACTCCGGGAGTTGGTGATGGACAGGGAGGCCTGGCGTGCTGTGGTTCATGGGGTCACAAAGAGTCGGACGCTACTGAGAGCCCAGACTGAACTGGATGGACCTGGAGATAATCACACTAACTGAAGTAAATCAGACAGAGAAAGACAAATATTATATAATATCATTTATATGTGGAATTTAAAATACAATACAAATGAATGTATTCACAAAGTAGTAACAGTCTCACAGACATTAAAAATAAACTTACAGTTATCAAAGGAGAAAGGCAGCAGGGAAGAATAAATCAGGAATTTGGGATCAGCAGATGCAAACTATTATATGTAAAATAGACAAGCAACAAGGTCCTACTGTATGGCACAGGGAACCATATTCAATGTTTTTGTTGTTCAGTCATCCAGTCATGTCCTATTCTTTGTGGCTCCATGGACTGCAGCACACCAGGCCTCCCTGTCCCTCACCATTTCCCGAAGTTTGCCCAAGTTCCTGTCCATTGCATTGGTTACTATATTCAATATCTAGTAACCATAATGGAAAAGAATATGAGAAAGAATATATATATTAATATATACGTGTAACTGAATCGCTTTGCTGTATACCAGAAACCAACACAGCACTGTAATTCAACTATACTTCAATTAAAAATTTTTTTAAAGAAAAGAAAATGATAGCTGTAATTGTGTGGATTACAAGGAATGTGTAGGCCAAACGTTCTCAGTCTTAGCTGTACATTAGCATAACCTCAGATGCTTTTATAAAAAATTCCCAGGCCACATCCCACACCCATTAAGTCAAAATTTGTGTCACTAGAATCAAGCATCAATATGTTTACAATGGGATCTCATTGGGTACTTAATGTTGAGAATGACTGGCATAAACTCTGATTCTTCTCTTTGCATATATTAACTTTTTCTAGATGAAGAATTGCTAAAATCCCAGACTCCATTCTGAGACATGGCAGTATTGTCCCATCTTGGCTGAAAACCATTCATCTCCTTCTGCATGGTGTTCCCAACTGTTGGTCACAAAAATAATTCCCTAAAAAGGGTGGGGGCAGTAAGGGAAGTTGAGTGATCCATGTTTCATCTTCCCATGAGATTCCTCTTATGACGCACTATTTGACATAAGTTTATAAACGTTAATGTTTAAAAGAAACCTACAGGGACTTTCAGGAAACCTCAGTTCGGGGTTGGGCAGGGTCAGAGTTGGGAGCCACAGGGCTAGTGGTTCTGGGTCTACTGATGCCAGAGTTCACCATGAGTGGGTCACCTTGCAGCTTTAAACAAGAGGAAGATGAGTTGAATCCACTGTGCTCAAGTCCCCTGAGCCCTCACAGGTCCAAGGGATGGGATAAAACTGGGAAAAGCTCAAAGTGTCCACATCCTATCCAGTGGAAGGTGCTCTGTGCTGCTTTTGTGGTCACAAGAAACAGAGGCTCAGAGGCTGCCTCAAGTCATGAAGATTCACTAGACGGGCACCTGGGACAATAAGAGAAATGTGAATGGTCCCACTCAACAACAGCTGTTCTCTGACCCTCTGTCACCAGGGTGACATGGTTGCTCCTCCTGTGTCAGCTTCTACCTTCTCAGCCCTCTTCCCCTCATCGCTGCATCTTTTCTGTACCTCACTATGTCTGTTTATTCCAGAGCAGTTTCCTATGCCTTCCTCAGAACCATGCTGCTTTTCATCTCTCTCTAGCCACAAAGCCCTGGCAAATCAGAATCTCTCATGCAGCAGCCAGGCGTGCGTGCCTTTTCAAACTCCCCAGAGGATTCCAGCATGCAGCCAAGGTGGAGTATCATGGCACCAAAAAAAAGAGGATATAGATAAGGCAAAATAGTTTTTTGTTTTTTTTTTTTAATTACAGCTTGAGCCCAAAATAAAGAAAACGTGAAGATTTCTCAAAATGCCTGAGACTCTCAAAATGCTTTTCTCAAAAATGCCTTGCATTTTTGTTTTAATTCAGTGTCTCACTTCTCTTCCTATGGAGTAGAAATTTATTCACATGTATGTTAGTATTTTAACTGCGCTGCATCTAAAGGGAAGCAAAAGGAAGTGTGGTCTAAAGTGTAATCACTTCCCGGAGAAACTGCATTAGCCAAGACTGATGCTCTCTAATGAGCCAAGCCTGCCATCTAGTGGTGACTTCCGCTGAATTGCAGATAAAAGGTTTCCCTCAACTTTTAACAGATCTCTTGGAAAAGGGACTGGTCTATTTCAGCAACTCATCTGCCTAAAACAAACGCACCTATTGGAAAAAAGTAGCTTGGCCATTTTCAAGATGTGTGTGCAAATATCTCCAAGACAAATTATTGATATTGAGTTGAACCAACTTCTTGATTCTGTGGAGTAAGAGGTTTTTTTAAGTGAATTGAGAGGTTCTGTGACTGATAGGATAGATAGTCTGGTGGCTCAGATGGTAAAGAACCCTCCTGCAACGCAGGAGACCCAGCTTTGATCCCTGGGCCAGGAAGATCCCGCGGAGATGGGAATGGCTACCTGCTCTAATATTCTTGCCTGGAGAATTCCACGAACAGAGGAGCCTGGTGGGCTACAGTCCACGGGGTTGCCAAGAATCAGACACAACTGAGCAACCACCACCAACAGGACAAATGAAATGGGCTATATACATCTAAAGTGAAATGACGAGCAATAAAACCTTAGCTTAGAGAGTGGGTTAAACGGTGGACCCCGGAACGACATGCCTACATCGTAATCCCCAGAACCTGTGGATGTGATCTTATTTTGAAAAAAGGTCTCTGTAGATATAATTAAGTCAGGATCCTCAGATGAGATCTGAATTATTCAGGTGGGTCCAAAATACAATGACTTTATAAGATGCCTACAGAAAAGAGACAATACAAGAAGCAGGAGGCAACAAGTCATGTGATGACAGAGGCAGAGACCGGAGATAACACAACAACCCTAGGAACACTTGAAGCCACCAGAAGCGGGAAGGGACAAGGCAGGATTCCCCACCAGAGCCTTTTTTTTCTTTTTTCCGGTTGGATTTGTCTTGGTATGATTTGGTTTGTTTGTTTTTTTGCCACACTGTAACAGCATGCAGGATCTTAGTTCTCTGACCAGGGATCGAACCTGTGCCCCTTGAAGTAAAAGCATGGAGCCTCTGGACTGCCAGCGATGTCCCCACTAGAGCCTCTAGAGGGAGTATGGCTGACACCGTGACTTCAGACTTCTAGCCTCCAGAACTGTGAGAGGAAAAAAATGGTTGCTGTTTTAAGACACCCAATTTGCAGTCATTTGTTCCAGCAACTGGAAACTAATGCAGCTCCTTTTCTTCCTATTTCAGTATACTTTTTCAGGAAACAGAACTAACACGTCTGTAAATGGCCTAGGTACCTAAAGCTCTTTTTGGTTTTTGTTTGCTTGTTGTTTACAAAAGGAGAGTGTGAGTATGACCTGGAGATGCCACTCCAAGAAAAGTACTTACTTGTTGTTGTTGTTGTTTAGCTGCTAAGTCATATCTGGCTCTTTGTGACTCCATGGACCATAACTTGCCAGGCTCCTCTGTCCAAGGGATTCTCCCGGCAAGAACACCAGACTGGGTTGCCATTTCCTCCTACGGGGGATCTTCTTGACCCAGGGATCAAACCCATGTCTTCTGTATTGACAGGCAGATTCTTTACCACTGAGCCACCTGAAATTGCTGGTCAGGGAACTAAATCTCACTTACCTTCTGGTCAACGACAAATAGAATTAGGAGGGTCTTAATCATACGCCTCAATAGAAGTCAAAAGGCAACAGAACGTAGAAAAAGTAAAGCAGAGAATAACCTTTTTGTGAACGTTTGCCCAATTGGATTGGGGAGCGCTCACCCAAACCTGAGACTGGCTGCCAGAAAGGGCATTCTAAAGCTTTTTTCTTTTTTTAAACAATACATGTAAATTCATTAGCCTACCGTATTATAGGATGCTATCCAATCAATAGCAGAAATACTTCACTGCTTAGCTATTATTTCCAAAAGTGTTTTGGATATCAAAATTTCCATTTCAGAAGCTTTCTGCTAAAAATACCGAAGCTGAAAGATTTGTCAACTAAAATTCTCTTTTCTAAGATAGAAAGTGAAGCAACAAGACTTTTGCCTAAATATGGAGATGTGTAATCAGAAAAACTCACGTGTCAGATCCAGTTGGGACAATGTTGTAAATTCAACAAGAATGTTCTTGAGCTGCCCATCCTGTGAGGTATTTGGAAGATAAGTGAACACAGAAAACAACAATGTCAACACAATTGGATGGGGACATTAATAAAACTGTCATTTAGATCAGTGGATAATCTTGTAACTGGATATTTGAGAATCTGGGGGAAGGAAATGGACAAGTAATCAAAGGCAGCAAATTCCTCTCAGGAAATGTGGTATCCACACATTGTATTCCAGGTTTGGTTTTACTGAATAATGCATGATGTCTGTTTTAAATTATGCACTGACTACAGAGTTGACAAGTAACCAACTGTAGGATTAGCCACTAAGCGCCTCTGTTTGATGCCTGACTCCATGAAGGCTGCTTTTACTCTTGGGCAATGAGAGATTCTATGTAACATAAGACTCAAATAAGAAGTGCAGAGTCTGTGATCTGCTCACAGGACCATTCTGTTAAATGCGCTGATAGAATTCTGGAGCCCAGGAGTCTACAATAGCTGCCTCAGAGCACCACACCTGGTTCTGGAGCACTTTGATGTGTTACAGTTTGCCATTTTTCTTAATAAGTATATCCAAACCTAACACTACATAAAATATTGAGTCATCCTACAGGGTCCTTTGAGCATTTTGGCAAAGAAAAACATTGCCCCTAGCAGACAAGAGTCTTTGTTGACTTCATTCCATTATTCTTCAACTATTTTGTTTTTAAAAATTTTAGACACACTAAGATAGACAGAAGAGAGCAGAGGGTTATTGAGATAATGATGGCGCTCATTCATAAATCCATAATTATTGATGTAATCCATGAGAAATCTAAAACTCAGAGCAGCTGAGGAATACCCCCGCCACATGTCATATAATAAGCAATAGTAAGTAAGGTCTTTCTCTCCCAGAGCTTGGTTGATGGTGAAACACTGCCTAATATAAACCTCAAATAAAAGTTTTTCTTGTCAGCTGATCTTTGGCCTTAAGCCAGTTCCAAGTGAGTCTTCTAGATGTTTGTAATCAACATGGAGCGTGTCTCTTCATCTTTACATCTGCAACAACTAGCACAGGGATCATCCCCCGATAAGGCACTCAGCAAGTGTCCAGTGGCCACATATGGACGTGAGAGTTAAACTATACAAAAGGCTGAGCGCCGAAGAACTGGTGCTTTGGAACCGTGGTGCTGGAGAAGACTCTTGAGAGTCCCTGGGACTGCAAGGCGATCCAACCAGTCCATCCTAAAGGAGATCAGCCCTGAATATTCACTGGAAGGACTGATGTTGAAGCTGAAACTCCAATACTTTGGGCACCTGATAACGAAGAACTCTCTCATTTGAAAAGACCCTGATGCTGGGAAAGATTGAAAGTGGGGAGAGAAGGGGATGACAGAGAATGAGATGGTTGGATGGCATCACCGACTCGATGGGCGTGAGTTTGAGTCAACTCCGGGAGTTGGTGATGGACAGGGAGGCCTGGTGTGCTGTGGTCCATGGGGTTGCAAAGAGTTGGACACGACTGAGTGACTGAACGGAACTGAGCTGACTTGTTCACTGCGTAAACAGGCAAAAGGTACAGAAGAAAGAGAAGGATTTGGGGGAAAACAATATAGAACATTTCAGGTGTATTTGCCATTTTCTTATGGAACTAAAAGTCATTTATAAATATCCTTTGATTTGTAAAATATATTAAAAATAGCCCAATGTTCAGTAAACACAAATTGAATTTTGAACTTACTTTTGGGAACTTAGAGGCTGATCAAGAAGGAAATTTGATTCAGGATTTTTTAATGTTTAGGTATGAGGCCAAAATACATTACCTTCAAGTGATGCTGAAAGTTTGATTGAAATGTGATTTTTAAAAATATAACAAACTTGAGTTAGGAAGTAATCAGGGGTTTGTTTAAAGGTTTGTCAGTGGCTCCCTTTATGTGAAAGCTAATATTAATGGCTCTTCCACAAACTGTTGACAAAGTTTTGGGGGTTTTAACTCTTAGACTTCTATTAACGTCTAAGAGTTGGACACGACTGAGCGACTGAACTGTACTGAATCAATTCACAATGTTGTGTTAGTTTCAGGTGTACAGCAAAGTGATTCAGCTGTACATACACACATACACACACACGCACAAACACATCACAAATATTTTTCAAATTCTTTTCCATTATGGGTTATTAGACAAAGCTTGGGCTTCCCTAGTTGCTCAGCTGGTAAAGAATCCGCCTGCAAGGAGGGAGACCCTGGTTTGATTCCTGGGCCAGGAAGAACCCCCTGGAGAAGGGGTAGGCTACCCACTCCAGAATTCTTGGGCTTCCCTGGTGGCTCATATGGTAAAGAATCCATCCGCAGTGAGGAAGACCTGGGTTCGATCCCTGGGTTGGGAAGATCCCCTGGAGGAGCACATGGCAAGCCACTCCAGTATTCTTGCCTGGAAAATCCCCATGGAGAGAGGAGCCTGGTGGGCTACAGTCCATGCGGTCACAGAGAGTCAGACATGACTGAGTAAGTAAACACAGCACAGCAGACAAAGCTTTGTTTTAAATGATTTAGGCTTATTCTTCAGTTCAGTTCAGTTGTTCAGTCGTGTCCAACTCTTTGCAACCCCTTGGACTGCAACATGCCAGGCTTCCCTGTCCATCACCAACTCCCGGAGCTTACTCAAAGTCACTCCCATCAAGTCGGTGATGCCATCCAACCATCTCATCCTCTGTCATCCCCTACTCTCCTGCCTTCCATCTTTCCCAGCATCAGGGTCTTTTCTAATGAGTCAGTTCTTCACATCAAGTGGCCAAAGTATTGGAGTTTCAGCTTCAGCATTCATCCTTCCAATGAATATTCAGAACTGATCTCCTTTAGGACTGACTGGTTGGATCGCCTTGCAGACCAAAGGACTCTCAAGAGTCTTCTCCAACACCACCGTTCAAAAGCATCAATTCTTCAGCTCTCAGCTTTCTTTATAGTCCAACTCTCACATCCATAAATGAGTACTGGGAAAAGCCATAGTTTTGAGTAGACAGACCTTTGTTGACAAAGTAATGTCTGCTTTTAGTATGCTGTCTAGGTTGGTCTTCCTACTTTTGCATTCCAGTCCCCTATAATGAAAAGGACATCTTTTTTGGATGTTAGTTCTAGAAGGTCTTGTAGGTCTTCATGCTGCTGCTACTGCTACTAAGTCGCATCAGTCCTGTTCAACTCTGTGTGACCCCATACACCGCAGCCGACCAGGCTCCCCTGTCCCTGGGATTCTCCAGGCAAGAACACTGGAGTGGTTTGCCATTTCCTTCTCCAATGCATGAAAGTGAAAAGTGAAAGTCAAGTCACTCAGTTGTGTCTGACTCTTAGAGACCCTATGGACTGCATCCTACCAGGCCCCTCCGTCCATGTGATTTTCCAGGCAATAGTACTAGAGTGGGTCGCCAGTTCAACTTCAGCTTCTTCAGTATTACTGGTTGGGGCATAGACTTGGATTACTGTGATATTGAATGGTTTGTCTTGGAAATGAACAAAGGTCATTCGGTCATTTTTAAGATTGCATCCAAGTACTGCATTTCAGACTCTTTTGTTGACCATGATGGCTACTCCATTTCTTCTAAGGGATTCTTGCCCACAGTAGTAGATGTAACGGTCATCTGAGTTACATTCACCCATTCCAGTCCATTTTAGTTCACTGATTCCTAGAATGTCAATGTTCACTCTTGCCATCTCCTGTTTGACCAGTTCTAATGTGGCTTGATTCATGGACCTAACATTCCAGGTTCCTATGCAATATTGCTCTTTACAGCATCGGATTTACTTCCATTACCAGTCACATCCACAGCAGGGCACTGTTTTTGCTTTGGCTCCATCTCTTCATTTTTTCTGGAGTTATTTCTCCACTCTTCTCCAGTAGAATATTGGGCACATACCGACCTGGGGAGTTCATCTTTCAGTGTCCTGTCTTTTTGTCTTTTCATACTGTTCATGGGGTTTTCAAGGCAGAAATACTGAAGTGGTTTGCCATTGCCTTCTCCAGTGGACCACCTTTTGTCAGAACTCTCCACCATGACCTGTCCAACTTGGGTGGCCCTACACAGCATGGCTCATAGTTTCATTGAGTTAGACAAGGCTGTGCCCCACGTGATCAGTTTGATTAGTTTTCTGTGATTGTGGTTTTCTTTCTGTCTGCCCTCTGATGGAAAAGGATAAGAGGCTTATGGAAGCTTCTTATTCTGATGAGCGGGGCCATGCTCAGTAAATCTTTAATCCAATTTTCTGTTGATGGGCAGGGCTGTGTTCCCTCCCTGTTGTTTGACCTGAGACCAAACTATGGGGAGGTAATGAAGATAATGGCAATCTCCTTCAAAAGGTCCCATCCAGGCACAGCTCCACTCAGTGCTCCTGACCCTGCAGCAGGCCACCAATGACCCACGCCTCCACCGGAGACTCCTAGACACTCATGGGCAAGTCTAGGGCAGTCTCTTGTGGGGTCATTGCTCCTTTCTCCTGGGTCCTGGTTGCACACAAGAATTAATGCTTTTGAACTGCAGTGCTGGAAAAGACTCTTGAGAGTCCCTTGGACTGTAAAGAGATCCAACCAGTCAATCCTAATATTCAAGAGTACTGAATATTCATTGGAAGGACTGATGCTGAAACTGAAGCTCCAATACTTTGGCCACCTGATGCGAAGAATTTACTCATTTGAAAAGACCCTGATCCTGGGAAAGATTGAAGGAGGGAGGAGAAGGGGATGTCAGAGGATGAGATGGTTGGATGGCAATGGACATGAGTTTGAGTAAGCTTCAGGAGTTGGTGACAGACAGGGAAGCCTGGCATGCTACTGTCTATAGGGTCACAAAGATTCGGACATGACTTAGTGGCTGAACTGAACTGAACTAGGTTGGCCATAGTTTTTTTTCCAAGGAGCAACTGTCCTTTAATTTCATGGCTGCGGTCACCATCTGCAGTGATTTTGGAGCCCCTGCCCTCCTCCCCCTCTAAAAAGTCTCTCATTGTTTCCATTGTTTCCCCATCTATTTGCCATGAAGTGATGGCACCAGATGCCATGATCTTAGTTTTCTGAATGTTGAGTTTTAGGCAGCTTTTTCACTCTCCTCTTTCATTTTCATCAAGAGGCTCTTTAGCTCCTCTTCATTTTCTGCCATAAGGGTGGTGTCATCTGCATATCTGAGGTTATTGATATTTCTCCCAGAAATCTTGATTCCAGCTTGTGCTTCATCCAGCTCGGCATTTCACATGATGTACTTTGCATATAGTTAAATAAGCAGGGTGACAATATACAGCCTTGACATACTCCTTTTCCTATTTGGAACCAGTCTGTTGTTCCATGTCCAGTTCTAACTGTTGCTTCTTGACCAGCATGCAGATTTCTCAGCAGGCAGGTAAGGTGGTCTGCTATTCCCATCTCTTTCAGAATTTTCCACAGTTTATTGTGATCCACACAGTTGAAGGCTTTGGCATAGTCATTAAAGCAGAGGAAAATGTTTTTCTGGAACTCTCTTGCTTTTCTGATGATCCAATGGATGTTGAGAGTTTGATCTCTGGCTCTCTGCCTTTTCAAAATTCAACTTGAGCATCTGGAAGTTCACAGTTCATGTACTGTTGAAGCCTGTCTTGGAGAATTTTGAGCATTACTTTGCTAGCGTGTGAGATGAGTGCAATTTGGGTGGTAGTGTGAACATTCTTTGGCGTTGCCTCTCTTTGGGATTAGAATGAAAACTGTCCTTTTCCAGTCCTGTGGCCTTGCTGAGTTTTCCAAATTGGCTGACACATTGAGTGTAGCACTTTCACAGCACCATCTTTTAGGATTTGAAATCGCTCAACTGGAATTCCATCACCTCCACTAGCTTTGTTCTTAATGATGCTTCCTAAGGCCCACTTGACTTCACATTCCAGGATGTCTGACTCCAGATGATAGATCACACCATCATGGTTATCCGGGTCATGAAGATTTTGTGTGTGTGTGTGTAATTCTTTTGTGTATTCTTGCCACCTCTTCTCAATATCTTCTGCTTCTGTTAGGTCCATACCATTTCTGTCCTTTTTTGTGCCCATCTTTGCATGAAATGTTCCCTTGGTAGCTCTAATTTTCTTGAAGAGATCTCTAGTCTTTCCCATTCTATTGTTTTACTCAATTTCTTTGCATTTATCATTGAGGGAGGCTTTCTTATCTCTCTTTGCTATTCTTTGGAAATCTGCATTCAAATGGGTTTATCTTTCCTTTTCTCTTTTGCTTTTGGCTCCTCTTCTTTTCACAGCTATTTTTAAGGCCTCCTCAGACATCCATTTTGCTTTTTTGCATTTCTTTTTCCTGAGGATGGTCTTGATCCTTGTCTCTTGTACAATGTCACGAACCTCTGTCCATAATTCATCAGACACTCTGTCTATCAGATCTAGCCCCTTAAATCTATTTCTCACTTCCACTGTATAATCATAAGGAATTTTATTTAGGTCATACCTGAACGGTCGAGTAGTTTTCCCTACTTTCTTTAATTTAAATCTGAATCTGCCAATAAAGAGTTCATGAACTGAGCCATAGTCAGCTCCCAGTCTTGTTTTTGGTGACTCTATAGAGCTTCTCCATCTTTGGCTGCAAAGAATGTAATCAGTCTGATTTCAGTGTTGACCATCTGGTGATGTCCATGTGTAGAGTCTTCTCTTGTGTTGTTGGAAGAGGGTGTTTGCTATGACTAGTGCAAGATGGTAGAAGGGGCGAAATCGCCTTTATGATCAAACCCCATACCTGCCAGATATACTCAGAGGGCTTAAACAATACCTTATGTGCACCAAGAGACCCCACAGAGACTGAACCAGACCTGCCTTTGAGTGTTTGAGTGTCTCCTGTGGAGGTACAGGTCAGCAGTGGCCTACCTCAAGGGCAGGGGCTCTGGGTGCAGCAGACCTGGGTATGGCATAAGCCCTCTTGGAGGAGATCACTATTAACCCCACCACAGAGCCAGCAGAACTTACACAGAACTGGGGAAACAGGCTCTTGGGGGGCACAGACAAAACCTTGTGTGCAACAGGACCCAGGAGAAAGGAGCAAGGACCCCACAAGACACTGACCCAGACTTGCCCATGAGAGTCCAGGAGTCTTCGGTGGAGGCATGGGTCGTTGGTGGCCTGCTGCAGGGTCGGGGGCACTGAGTGCAGCAGTGCGTGCATGGGACCTTTTGAAGGATGTTGCCATTATCTTCATCATCTTCACCATAGTTTGGTCTTGGGCCAAACAACGGGGAGGGAACACAGCTCTGCCCATCAACAGAAAATTGGACTAGAGTTACTGAGCATGGCCCCGCCCATCAGAACCAGAAGCTTCCACAAGCCTTTTATCCTTATCCATCAGTGGGCAGACAGAAAGAAAACCACAATCACAGAAAACTAATCAAACTGATCACATGGGGCATAGTCTTCTTTAACTCAATGAAACTATGAGCCATGCTTTGTAGGGCCACCCAAGTTGGACAGGTCATGGTGGAGAGTTCTGACAAAAGGTGGTCCACTGGAGAAGGCAATGGCAAACCACTTCAGTATTTCTGCCTTGAAAACCCCATGAACAGTATGAAAAGACAAAAAGACAGGACACTGAAAGATGAACTTCCCAGGTCGGTATGTGCCCAGTATACTACAGGAGAAGAGTGGAGAAATAATTCAAGAAAGAATGAAGAGATGGAGCCAAAGCAAAAACAATACCCAGTTGTGGATGTGACTGGTGATGGAAGTAAAGTCTGATGCCCTAGAGAGCAATATTGCATAGGAACCTGGAATGTTAGGCCCATGTATCAAGGCAGATTGGAAGTGGCCAAATAGGAGATGGCAAGAGTGAACATTGACATTCTAGGAATCAGTGAACTAAAATGGACTGGAATGAGTGAATGTAACTCAGATGACCATTATATCTACTACTGTGGGCAAGAATCCCTTAGAAGAAATGGAGTAGCCCAAATAGTCAACAAAAGAGTCTGAAATGCAGTACTTGAATGCAATCTTAAAAATGACCAAATGACCTTTGTTCATTACCAAGACAAACCATTCAATATCACAGTAATCCAAGTCTATGCCCCAACCAGTAACACTGAAGAAGCTGAAGTTGAATGGTTCTATGAAGACCTACAAGACCTTCTAGAACTAACACCCAAAAAGATGTCTTTTTCATTATAGGGGAATGGAATGCAAAAGTAGGAAGTCAAGAAACACCTGGAGTAACAGGCAAATTTGGCCTTAGAGTACAGAATGAAGCAGAGCAAAGGCTAATAGAGTTTTTCCAAGAGAATGCACTGGTCATGGCAAACACCCTCTTCCAACAACACAAGAGAAGACTCTACACATGGACATCACCGGATGGTAAATATGGAAATCATATTGATTACATTCTTTGCAGCCAAAGATGGAGAAGCTCTATACAGTCACCAAAAACAAGACCAGGAGCTGACTGTGGCTCAGATCATGAATTCCTTACTGCCAAATTCAGACTTAAATTGAAGAAAGTAGGGAAAACCACTCAACCTTTCAGGTATGACCTAAATCAAATCCCTTATGATTACACAGTGGAAGTGACAAATAGATTCAAGGGATTAGATCTGACAGAGTGCCTGAAGAACTACGGATGGAGGTTCATAACATTGTGCAGGAGGCAGTGGAAAAGACCATCCCCAAGAAGAAGAAATGCAAATAGGCAAAATGGTTGTCTGAGGAGGCCTAACAAATGGCTGAGAAAGGAAGAGAAGCTAAAGGCAAAGGAGAAAAGGAAAGATATACCCATCTGAATGCAGAGGTCCAAAGAATAGCAAGGAGAGATAAGAAAGCCTTCCTCGTGATCACTGCAAAGAAATAGAGGGAAAAAATAGAATGGGAAAGACCAGAGATCTCTTCAAGAAAATTACAGATACCAAGGGAACATTTCATGCAAAGATGGGCACAATAAAGTACAGAAATGGTATGAACCTTAACAGAAGTTTATTCCTAGGGTCACTATGTTATTTATTTCTATTTTTTGGTTTACCATGAGTTTTATGGGTGGCCTGTAAGTACTCCTTATGCCATTAGTTGGTCCTTCTGAAATTTCTAGGATGATAAATGGTGTCTTTTTCCCAGCAGAACTGAGGATTTGTAAACTGCTTTCAAAGTCAAGATAGTCTTGTTTTATGCATTCCTTGCAAAAATCATCAACAATAATCTGTGGGCGCTAACTTTCCACCAAGGCCAAGGCCATCCCATTGTTGCATGCACACGGTGCCACTGTCCTGAAGGGACACGGGAAGGACAGGAGGTGAGCAATGGTTTTAGGCAACAGAGTCAGGTAAGAAGAAGCTTTCATGATAAGGTTTAAAAAGAAAAAGAGAGGGACTTCCCTGTGGATCCAGTGGTTAAGAACCTGCCTTGCAGGTTCAATTCCGGGTCAGGGAACTAAGATCCCACATGCTGCAGGGCCATGCTCCACAGCTAGAGAATCCCTTGTTGTCATTCACTAAGTTGTGTCTGACTCTTGTGACTCCATGGACTGCAGCACACCAGCATGCCTTCACTATCTCCCAGAGTTTGCTCGGATTCAAGTCTATTGAGTTGGTGATGCTATCTACCCTTCTCATCCCCTTTATGGATCATGACCTTGTCTTGGCAAAGGGGCTTGTATAAATCAATGATGCTAAAAACCATGTCATGCAAGGCCACTGAAGATGGGCAGGTCATAATGGAGAGTTCTGACAAAACATGGTCCACTGGAGGAGGGAGTGGCCCAGTATTCTTGCCCTGAGAACCCCATGAACTGTATGAGGCAAAAAAGAGAATCCCTGAACCGAAACAAAAGATCCGCATGACAAAACAAGATCCTGAGTGCCCCGACTATTAGTAAGACCCAACACAGCCAAAAATTAAAAAATAAAAAACAAACACAATCTCAATGCTTCTTGACCCTTTCTGAATGAAATCCCAGAAGAATCCTATTAATAATATGAACAGAATACTTAGTCCTACTTTTTTCACTTGATAGGCCTGTTACCGTGGGCAATTTGATTGACCCCTCTGAGACTCCGTTTCTTCATCCTTAAAATGGGCATAATGAAAGTATTCACCTCCTAGAGTTGCTGTGAGAATAAAGTGAGATACCATATGCTCAGTTACTTCATAAATAGGCACGATGCCAATAACTGGATAGATGCAACCATCCTTATTCATTGATTTTTATTACTCCATCAGCAATAAATTTTGGAAATTTGAAGTGTAAATGGAAGCTGAAATAAGGAGTCTGTCCTCATTTTTCCTTTTGATCACCATGCTTTGCTTTTGGGGTGAAAAGGAAAACAATGGCAGCAGCAATGCTCCCATGCTAAGTCACTTCAGTCGTGTCCGACTCTTTGCCACCCAATGGACTGTAGCCTGCCAGGCTCCTCTGTCCATGGGATTCTCCAGGCAAGAATACTGGAGTGGGTTACCATCTCCTGCTCCAGGGGATCTTCCCAACCAAGGGATCAAACCCTTGTCTCTTATGTCTCCTTGATTGGAGTTGGCAGGCAGGTTCTTTACCACTAGCACCACCTGGACAGTAGCAGAGCAACAATCAAGAGAAACTAGTAGCAGTAGCAGTGGTGGTTATAGCGGGGATCGTGCCCAGAGTAGCAGGAGCGGTAGTCATAGTAAGAACTGAGAGTGGCTTTTTGCCGGACTGTGCTAAGGACAAAAATCTCCATTATATCTCTCATTGCCCCTACTCAAAGCTAGAGGTGCAGCTGACCCTGGATCTATCATGTCTTTTCCAGCAGAAAAGCTACCTTGTCTCTCACCCAATGAGTTGAGATGCCTGTGCTTTTCTTGAGAGCATTTTTTAAGATGCTTTTCCTAACTGCTGGACCCCTGACTTGAGTGCTGTCCTAAAGGTGGTAAACAAACACTGAACCGGTGCTTTGCAGACTACCTGATGCACGGCCCTCAGGGTTCCAAATTTCATGGCACCTCCTGAGAAATGGAAGAGCAGGTGGCATGGTCAAGAACCTGGATTCCAAGACCCAGATCCCTTGATTCAGAGTAATTCTGCTTCGATCTGATTTCTACATTCACCTCCCTCACCATTGACCCCACTCATAAAACTTAGACAAAAGGCTCACAGTTTTCAGAAAAATTGTGAAAACCATGGCACTAAATTTGGTCTCCTTATGTAAAAGAAAGAAAGTGAAAGAAGTGAAGTTGCTCAGTTGTGTCCGACTCTTTGCAACCCTATGGACTGTAGCCTACCAGGCTCCTCCATCCATGGAATTTACCAGGCAAGAGTACTGGAGTGGGTTGCCATTTCCTTCTCCAGGGGATCTTTCTGACCCAGGGATCGAACCTGGGTCTCCCTCATTGCAGGCAGACCCCCATTGGGCCACTCACAGGATTTTGATAACCAATGCAGTGTTGAATTCTTGAAAATTTGAAGAGCTGTATGAGCTTTCCAAAGATGTTTTTAATATGAGTAGAAAGCATCACTTTTTTTAATTTATCTTCTCATTTCTAGGTCAATAACTTTATTTATGCAGCTTGATTTTAATCAGGTATAAAGTTGAGCCTGAAATAGTCTTTTCAAATATTCTATTTTGAGTTTCCTTTTTTCGTGCTTCAGTAATGAGAAGACCCAGTTTCAATCAAATAACCAGCCACTCGTTTTTCATTTTTCCAAGTTTTAGTATTTTCCAAGAACGCTTGAGTTGGTTCAGACAGTAAAGCGTCTGCCCGCAATGCGGGAGACCTCGGTTCGATCCCTGGGTCGGGAAGATCCCCTGGAGAAGGAAATGCAACCCACTCCAGTACTCTTGCCTGGAAAATTCCATGGACAGAGGAGCCTTGTAAACTACAGTCCACGGGGTCGCAAAGAGTCGGGCACAACTGAGCGACGTCACTTCACTTCACTTCAAGAACGCTTGAGTTTAGCAGGATACACTCAGATTCACGCCATAGTTTTGTCCATACTGTTTAATGTATAAGATGCTGTGGTTATGTATACTAGTATGATTTTCCAGGACAGGGAAGCCCTTCATAGTTATTTTCATTGGTCTAGACCTAGAAGTGGTTGGGAAATCAAAACACTGTCATTGTGTATGAGTTATCTGCCTCTTGCTTTCAAACAGACCCCTTTGTTTTGAAGCAGTGGCACTTACATATACACCAAACTTACTCATCTGAAGTTTCTGTACACGTGAAATTCTCAAACCACTATCTTGGATTGCTCAGCATTGTGACAGACAAAGCAATCTAACTACTAGAACTTCTAGTTGAAAAAAGGCATAGTGGGATGAATTGAGCCAGTAGCATTGACATACATACACTACCATGTGTAGAATAGATAGCTAGTGAGGAGCTGCTGGACAGCACAAGGAGCTCAGCTCAGTGCTCTGTGATGACCTGGAGGGGTCGGGTAAGGGGACCGGGGGGAGGCTCGAGAGGGAGGGCATATGTGTTTCCTTATAGCTGATTCACACTGTTGTACAGCAGAAACCAACACAACATCGTAAAGTGATTATCCTCCAATTAAAAATAAATTTGTGCACTGTCACTTCAGTGGTGTCCAACTCTTTGCAACCCCATGGACTGCAGCCCTCCAGGCTCCTCTGCCCGTGGGATTCCCCAGGCAAGAATACTGGAGCGGGTTGCCTTGCTCTCCTCCAGAGGATCTCCCCGACCCAAGGATTGAAGCCAAGTCTCTTAAGTCTCCTGCAGTGGCAGCGGGTTCTTTACCACTACTGCCACCTGGGAAGCCCAGAAATAAATTTTAAAAAAAAAAAAAAACCATAATAGAATCGTTTTCTTTGAAATGTGGTAGAGGCTGGGAGAAGATGTGGAAGCTCTGGGTTCAGGACCCAAACAGACCTCACCTTATGTGTCTCTTCATTTGGCTGTACCTTTCATAGGAAAACTGTAATCACATAGCAAAACTGACAACAGTGTTCTGAGTACATGGGGCACCTTCTAAACATACATTAATCAACTACACAGATGGGGCGTGGTACTAGTAGAAAATATTGGGTTCCTTTAAAGAAATCTGATCACAGTTTTCACTTACTACCCTCAGTGTGTAGCAGAGGGTAGTCAGAAACTTCCAGAGAAAGCCAAATAAATAAGATATAGCTAGAGACAGATTTATTTTCAGGAATTGACTCATGCAATTATGGGAGCTGGAAAGTCTGAAATATATAAGGCAAGCCAGCAGCCTGGAAATTCAGGTAAGAGCTGACATTGTAGTCTTGAGTCCAAAATAGGGCAAGCCAGACAGGCTGGAAACTTAGACAGAATTTCTATGTTGCAATCTTGGGTTGGTTTCTTCTTCTCAGGAATTCCCTGGCAGTCCAGTGTTTAGGACTCCATGCTTTCACTGCAGGAGGCATGGGTTCGATCCCTGGGGAATCCATGGTTGGGGAACTAAGATCCTGCCCGCCACATGGTGCAGCCAAAATAAATAAAATAAAATTCCTTCTTCTCCAGCAAACTTCTTTGTTCTTAAGGCCTTAAGATTGAAGATCCATCCACATTATGGAGAGTAATTTCTTTACTCAAAGTCTACTGACTATATATGCTAATCATATCTCAAAACTACTTTCACAGCAATGTCTAGACTGGTGTTTGACCAGACAACTGGGAACCATAGCCCAGCCAAGTTGACACATAGGATAAACAGTCACACTCATTTTTCTCTGTTCTACTTGCTACTGCTATGAGTTAGCTTCTAGTAGAAAAAAAAAATTTTACATAAAACTGCTCACACAGTACTTTTATGTCCTTAACTGAAGCTATGAGAACACTGACCAAAAAAACTTGTCCTTATTGGTATGGATTTTTCTTTCTTGCTAGATGTCGCTTTGGGTCATGGGACTGATCTTAATAACTGAAGTAGTAAGGTATGAGAACAAGGAGACAAACCAATGGAAGAGGTTAGCAAATCTCAAAATAAACTTCAACTAACCTCCAAAAATATTTTAATTTTAGTCTTTGCTGAGGGCTTCCCTGGTGGCTCAGAGGTAAAGAACCTGCCTGCCAATGCAAGAGACGAGAGTTTGGTCTCTGGGTCAGGAAAATCCCCTAGAGAGGAAAATGGCAATCCACTCCAGTATCCTTGCCTGGGAAATCCCATGGACAGAGGAGCCTAGTAGGCTACAGTCCATCAGATGGTAAAGAGTCAGACACAACTTAGCAACTGAGAACACATGCACTCTGTGCTAAAGAGGTCATAGCACTTGATTGACGGGTAGATGATAAATCAATAATCCTATCCAAACATTTTATCACTCAGAGCACTTGATAATCAAGAGTTAGAGAGATGATGAAAGAATGATTCCGTTAATCTTGCTCAACTGTGACCACTTTTCTTTCTCTGGGGGTTCTTACCGACCCAGGGATCGAACCCGTGTCTCCTGAAACTCCTGCTTTGGCAGGTGGATTCTTTAGCACTGAACCACCTGGAAAGCCCATTTCCTTCATCTTTACATACTTAATAAGGGAAGGGGTGAAAAAATAATCAACACTCACTGAATGCCTATTAGTCACATGCCCTATTCTAAGTACTTTACATACTGTATGTAATTCATATTTCTCAAAGTACTCTTTGTATTTAATGACAACCAGGGTTGGGGCCCAGGAATCTGTTTTTAGTTAAATGTATTCTTGGTTCCAGTGCTGTAAAATGTTTGTCATTGTTCTCTTCTTGCAAAAACAAGGACATTGAAGCACCAAGAAATTAAGCAATTTGGCAAGACACCCAACTGACACAAGGTAGAGCTATGTGTTCAGTCTCCAGGAATTTAGCTTCTATGCCAATTTCATCACTAGGCGATGCCATGGGCCACTGAATCTCCATTTGCACTCTGTGCCTGCAACGGCAGTTTCATTGGCATGCCCATAGCAGTGCTAACTCCCCAGTGCCTTTTTTCCTTTCCATCTCCTGTCTAGGACCCAGCATCACAGAGCCTCTTGAATTATAATATTCATTATACTATAACTTGCTCAGTAGCTTGAGCAAAAAGAAACAAACAAATGAGCTCCACATCATATTTCCTAATTATGTCCGCCCATACTTCTATAAAGGAAAAAAAAAAAAAAGCTGAGGAATTGCAACTAGCCATTTCTAATCAACAAAACTTCTCAGGAATCTGGAGGTTTCCATCAGCTGAGTTTCTCACATAAAACCTGGTTTCAAGTCCCTGAATCTTTCTGCTGGTTAATGTTTCCATAGACACTTCTACATGACTTTACATTGCTTTATTTAAAAGTTCTGCATCTTTACCTCTAAATAGCAGAGGTGTGACATTCTTTAAAAGCTGTGAAAAATGACATGAGACTGAAGCAAGCCAAACTTCTGACAGAAAGTTGAACTTGAAGTTATCCAAGAATTCAGCCAGTACATAGTGTTTCTGGCTACTCTAAATCTTCAGCAGTTTTGTAAGCTCTTTTTCCTCTTTTTTTTTTTTTTTTTTTTTTTTTTTTGAGCACACATATCAGTATGTACTGCGGCACTGTGTTTGTTTCCCAAAAATCCAGAAACATGACTCAGCTGTTTGACTATTATCTACAAATTTGGTCAAGTACTGTATTCATGGCATTTGAGAGTGTTTTCAAGGAATTGCATCTCTGTGCCTCCACGCTGATCAGTGTCTGATGTTCTGAAGTGTTCTGCACTTACTTTCTAAGGGCAATGTTGTTAGGATAGATTATTATTCAGAACATGTATAGCACAATGGTTTAATACATTTAATATTCTGGTTAATGTAAAAGGTCACATATCATCAGATATAATATGGTCGCAACTTAAGTATATCCTTTTAACTCTGCAAGGTCGGTAGATATCCTTGTAGAAGCCTGTTGTGAGTTGAATTGAGGACTCTCAAGAAAAACAGGTTGATGTCCTAACTCCCAGCAATTCAGAATAAACGTGACTTTATTTAGAAATAGTCAGGGAATCCCCTGGTGGTCCAGTGGTTAGGATTCTGCTCTCGCACTGCAGGAGGCGCAGGTTTGATCACTGGTCAGCGAACTCAGATCCTGCATGCTATGTGACATGGCCAAAAAAAAAAAAAATATATATATATATATATATATATATATCCCATATATATATATATATATATATATATATGGTCACTGAAGAACTGAAGAACTAATTAGTTAAGATCACACCAGGGAATGGTGAAACTCTACTCCAATATGACTGGTGTCCTTACAAAAAGGAGAAACTGCACATAGACGCAGACATACACAGAGATTATATGAAGAGGCATGTGGAGAGAAGACAGCCATGTGAAAGTGGAAGCAAAAATTCAAATTACGCTGCCACCAGCCAAAGAATGCCTGAGGGCATGGGAAGTAGGAAGAGACAAGGAGGGATCTTTCCCCAGATGCTTCAGAAGGGACACAGCCCTGTCATCACCTGGATTTGGGGTTTCTAAACTCCAGAACCATGACACAATAAATTTCTGTTGTTCTAAGCCACCACGTTTGTGGTACTACATTACAGAAGCCCTAGGAAACTAATACAAAGCCCTTATTGATATTTGCAGTTGTCACTGCTAGAAAATGTGAGAGGAAGCCAGAACTAAAGATCCTGCTTAAGTAAACTTATCCATCTCAGGGTTCTAGATGTCATTTGTATCAAAAGACTTCCAAAGGGAATAGCTATATCCATGACCTCTCCCTGAGCTCCAGATTCAAATCTCCAGCTGCTCTCTGGAGAGATGTCTCATGGCATCTCAAAACAAGCATGACCAAAGCAGGACGTTGAATTCAATGCCTACCCAACCTTCCCCTAGTCTGCTCTAAGTGAATGACATCACCATCTACTAAGTTAGAGCTTAGTAGAGCATCTTCAAGCTCAAACCAACCAAGAGTCTTCTTTCTTCTTCCCTACCACCATACACAATCTATCTGGAAGTCCTCTAAGTTCTACCTCTGAAAGAAGGTCCAGATCAGCACCCCAAGAGACTTCCTTTAAGATATGAACTTATAATAAAAGAATAAAAATATTTTCTAAAAAAAATAGTGCCATTGGGAATTTGATAGGGATTGCATTGAAAGTATAGAATGCTTTGGGAATTATGGACATCTTAACAATATTAGATCTTCCAATCAATGAACACAGGACATCTTTTCACTATTTTTGGCTTCCTTAATTTCTTTCAGCAATGTTTGGTAGTTTTCAGTGTGGAAGTTTTTACCTCTTTCAGTTCAGTTCAGTTCATTTCAGTCGCTCAGTCGTGTCTGACTCTTTGCGACTCCATGAACTGCAGCACACCAGGCCTCCCTGTCCATCACCAACTCCTGGAGTTCACTCAAACTCACGTCCATTGAGTCGGTGATGCCATCCAGCCATCTCATCCTCTGTCGTCCCCTTCTCCTCCTGCCCCAAATCCCTCCCAGGATCAGAGTCTTTTCCAATGAGTCAACTCTTTGCATCAGGTGGCCAAAGAATTGGAGCTTCAGCCTCAGCATCATTCCTTCCAAAGAAATCCCAGGGCTGATCTCCTTCAGAATGGACTGGTTGGATCTCCTTGCAGTCCAAGGGACTCGCAAGAGTCTTCTCCAACACCACAGTTCAAAAGCATCAATTCTTCGGGGCTCAGCTTTCTTCACAGTCCAATTCTCACATCCATACATGACCACAGGACAAACCATAGCCTTGATTAGACAGACCTTTGTTGGCAAAGCAATGTCTCTGCTTTTGAATATGCTGTCTAGGTTGGTCATAACTTTCCTTCCAAGGAGTAAGCATCTTTTAATTTCATGGCTGCAATCACCGTCTGCAGTGATTTTGGAGCCCCCAAAAATAAAGTCTGACACTGTTTCCACTCTTTCTCCATCTATTTCCCATGAAGTGATGGGACCAGATGCCATGATCTTCGTTTTCTGAATGTTGAGCTTTAAGCCAACCTTTTCACTCTCCTCTTTCACTTTCATCAAGAGGCTTTTTAGTTCCTCTTCACTTTCTGCCATAAGGGTAGTGTCATCTGCGTATCTGAGGTTATTGATATTTCTTCCAGCAATCTTGATTCCAGCTTGTGCTTCTTCCAGCCCAGCGTTTCTCATGATGTTCTCTGCATATAAGTTAAATAAGCAAGGTGACAATATACAGCCTTGACATGCCCCTTTTCCTATTTGGAACCGGTGTGTTGTTCTATGTCCAGTTCTAACTGTTGTTTCCTGACCTGCATACAGGTTTCTCAAGAGGCAGGTCAGGTGGTCTGGTATTCCCATCTCTTTCAGAATGTTCCAGTTTATTGTGATCCACACACTCAAAGGCTTAAAGCAGAAGTAGATGTTTTTCTGGAACTCTCTTCCTTTTTCCATAATCCTTTAGTTATTTTTATTTCTCTGTATTTTATTATTGTGTTGCTGTTATAAATGGTATTGTTTTGCTAATTTCCTTTTGGGAATGTTTATTGTTACTGTATAAAAACACAACTGATTGTTGTATGTTGATTTTGTATCTAATTACTTTACTGAATTCTTTTATTAGTTATGACAGTTTTGGGGAAGACTTTTTTAGGATTTTCTATATGTAAGGTCATATCATATCTGCAAACAGATCATTTTCTTTCTTCTTTCTGGTTTACTTGACTTTTAATTTTTCTTGCCTAATTGCTCTGCCTAGAACTTCCAATACCAAGTTGAATTGAAGTGGTGAAAGCAGTCATTCTTGATTTGGTCCTGAACTTGAAGGACAAGCTTTCGGTCTTTCACCATTGAGTATGATGTTTACTGTGGGTTTTTCATATATGGCTTTTAACATATTGAGGTAGTTTTCATCTTTCCTATTTTGTTAAATGTTTTCCTCGTGAATGGGTGTTGAATGCTGTCAAATGCTTTTTCTACTTCAATTAAGACGGTAATGTATTTTTTCCTTAATTTTGCCAATGTAGTATAAGATATTGATTTTCAAATGTTGAACCATATTTGCATTCAAGGAATAAATCCCACTTGGTCACAGTGTGTGATCTTTTTAATGTGGTGTTAAATTTGGTTCACTAGTACTTTATTGAGGATTTTCGCATCAATATTCAAAAGGGATACCACTCTCTAGTTTTAAAATTTCTTTTTCTGGCTTTTGTATCAGTAATGTTTGCCTCAGAGAATATGCTAAGAAGTGCTCCCACCTCTTCAATTTTCTGGAATAGTTTTAGGAAAACTGATGATAATTCTTTTATAAATATCGGGTAAAATCTGCCAATGAAGACATAAGATCCAAAGCTTTTCTTTGTTGGGAGACTTTTTTATTGTTCTTTCAGTCTCCTTACTGGTTATAGATCAATTCAGGTTTTCTATTTCCTCATGAATCATTCCTTATAGGTTTTGTATTTCTAGAGCTTTGTCCATTTCATCTAGGTTATCTGATTGGTTAGCATATGGTTATTTGTTCTATATGTTATGCCTTTTGGTGTTATTGTAAATTGTTTTTATTTCACTTTTCAATTATTTACTGCTATTATATGAAATACAATTAGTTTGCTAATATTAATTTTGTGTCCTATGAACTTGGTAAATTTACCTATATATTCTGATGGTTAGTTTATACATTCTTTTAAAATCATCTTTATAATAGTCCTATTGTATGCAAATAGAGATACTTCTACTTCTTCCTTCTGATCTTGGTTTTTTTATCTAAATGCATTTTTACTGATTTGATTTGACAGTGTTAATTATGAAAATGGTATTATTTTTTGCCAAGATGTTATTTTTAAAGCATTCAAGAACAACAGATTAAAACATCATTTAATTCAGCAAATGTTTGTGTACTCTCTTCCTAGTACCATAATAAAGCAGAATAAGATTCTGCTCTAGATGAATTGTCCTAATGTAACTGACAGGGCTTCCTAGGTAGCATTAAGTGGTTAAAAAAAAAAAAAAAAAATTCACCTGCCAATGCAGGAGACACAGGAGATGTGAGTTCGATCCCTGGGTCAGGAAGAGCCCTGGAGAAGGCAATGGCAACCCACTCCAGTCTTCTTGCCTGGAGAATCCTATGGACAGAGGAGCCTGGCAGGCTATGGTCCATACAGTCGCAAAGAGTGAGACAGGACTGAGAACACACGCAAAAAAAACTATCAGTTGGTGAGTATTTCAAGAAACTGAGAATTTTTGAAGCTATGGTAGTTGCTCAAGAAAATAGGGTATAGAAAAGCCTCAAGTAAAACTAGATGGGTATTACTGGGTATGCATGATATAAGGATACACAAAGTCTTCTGTGTCTCAGGGTCAAAAGGTGTCTGAATTAAATAACAATTGCATAATTTATTAGCTTTAAAAAACCTGGTCATGTAAATCTACACAGTTCATGTGTTTACAGGTATTTTTATACAGTTTATATGTGAAGAGTTTTAGCTTCTTTAATGTTTTATTATGCAAAACAAAAGAAGCAAAGGGTTTCTTTGATGCTCTCAAACAGTTTTAGCTCTTTTGATTTAAGCATAGGTAAATATCAAGATCGGAGAAGGCAATGGCACCCCACTCCAGTACTCTTGCCTGGAAAATTCCATGGATGGAGGAGCCTGGTAGGCTACAGTCCATGGGATCGAGAAGCGTCGGACATGACTGAGCGACTTCACTTTCACTTTTCACCTTCATGCACAGGAGAAGGAAATGGCAACCCACTCCACTGTTCTTGCCTGGAGAATCCCAGGGATGCTGGAGCCTGGTGGGCTGCCGTCTGCGGGGTGGCACAGAGTCAGACACGACTGAAGCGACTTAGCAGCAGCAGCAAATGTCAAGATGATGACTGTAGCCATGAAATTAAAAGACGCTTACTCCTTAGAAGAAAAGTTATGACCAACCTAGATAGCATATTGAAAAGTAGAGACATTACTTTGCCGACTAAAGTCCATCTAGTCAAGGCTATGGTTTTTCCAGTAGTCATGTATGGATGTGAGAGTTGGACTGTGAAGAAGGCTGAGCACCGAAGAATGGATGCTTTTGAACTGTGATGTTGGAGAAGACTCTTGAGAGTCCCTTGGACTGCAAGGAGATCCAACCAGTCCATTCTGAAGGAGATCAGCCCTGGGATTTCTTTGGAAGGAATGATGCTAAAGCTGAAGTTCCAATACTTTGGCCACCTGATGCGAAGATTTGACTCATTGGAAAAGACCCTGATGCTGGGAGGGATTGGGGGCAGGAGGAGAAGGGGACGACAGAGGATGAGATGCCTGGATGACATCACCGACTCGATGGACATGAGTCTGAGTGAACTCCAGGAGTTGGTGATGGACAGGGAGGCCTGGCATGCTGTGATTCATGGGGTCACAAAGAGTTGGACATGACTGAGCGACTGAACTGAACTGAAATGAAATGTCAAGAACTGAAAAACATACATCAGAATATTTGGTCAGTTTTATGGCTTATTGAGTTTCTAGTTAGTGAGGATTTACCCAATAGTCCTTTAGTTTGTCATCTTTAATTTTTGAGATTTATTTTCAAAAATCATCCCAGGTCCCTAAATCAATAGGTACATAGTGCTTAAGGAAAAGGACTTTTTTTTAACCAAGGATTTCTTATTTTAAGATGTCTCAGAGGGACTTCCCTGATAGTCCAGTGGTTAAGAATCCACCTCACAATGGCAGGGGACATGGGTTCAATCCCTGGTCAGAGAACTAAGACCCCATGTCCTGGGGCAACTTAGCCTGCACGCTGAAATACAGAGCTCATGTGCCACAAGTTGAAAGAAGCCAGTGCACCACAACAAAAGGTCACACATGCTGCAACTAAGACCCAATGAAGCCAAAAATAAATTTTTTTAATAAAAAATTTTTAATTTTTTATAATGCCTCAGAAATGTCAGTATGGTTTTCCATTTTTTCTAAGTGATATGAATTCAGGAATAGAATATGAAAAGTTAGGCAAAGAGTAGGCTCATCACAGGTGAGGGCATATTGATACTTGTCAAAAACCAGAAAAATCTGTGTTAGCAATTTAACACTTTTTCATAAAATGTTGTGTATAAAATTTACAGATTTTGTCATAATGTCCAAATGCCATAAAGCATTTCGGTTTCATTTACTGTTTCTGGTACTAATTTTTTCATTGTTTACAATAGTAAGGAACCTAAAATGCAAGGAATCCAAAGCAGTCTTATATACGTCTGTTTGCCCTCTACACAAAATACCCAAGTAAAGTGGCTTCTCTTCAGACACCTATGTGCTATATCAGTTCAGTAGTCGCGTCCGACTCTGTGCGACCTATGGACTGTAGCCCTCCAGGCTCTTCTGTCCGTGGCATTCTCCAGGCAAGAATACTAGAGTGCATTGCCATGCCCTCCTCCAGGGTATCTTTCTGACCCAGGGATTGAACCTGCGTCTTTTACGTCTTTTATATCTCCTACGCTGGCAGATGAGTTCTTTACCACTAGCATCACCTGGGAAGCCGGACACCTACATTAGAGGCTAAATTCCACATGTAGCCCAGTTGTGCTAATACTCTCAACTCCCACCAAGTGTGTTTCCTCTTAGCAGGTTTCCACAAGTCGAATGCTTTCATTCCTTACATGTATTTTTTTTAATTAGAGTATACTTGCTATACAATGTTGTGTTAGTTTCCTCTGTACAACAGAGTGAATCAGCTCTATGTATACATATATCCCCTGGACTTCAAGGAGCTTCAACCAGTCAATCCTAAAGGAAATCAGTCCTGAATATTCATTGGAAGGACTGCTGCTGAAGGTGAAACTCCAATGCTTTGGCCACCTGATGAGAAAAACTGACTCATTGGCAAAGACCCTCATGCTGGGAAAGATTGAGGGCAGGAGGAGAAGGGGATGATAGAGGATGAGATGGCTGGATGGCATCACCGATTCAATGGAGATGAGTTTGAGTAAACTCTGGGAGTTGGTGATGGACAGGGAAGCCTAGCATGCTGCAGTCCAAGGGGTGGCAAAGAGTCAGACACGACTGAGTGACTGAACTGAACTGAACCGTATCTCCTCCCTTTTGAGCCTCCCTCTCACCCTACAACCCCCATACCACCCCTGTAGGTCATCACAGATCACAGGCTTGATTCCCTATGTTACATAGCAGCTTTCCACTAGCTATCTATTTTACACATGGTAGTGCATATATGTCAATGTTACTGTCCCAATTTGACCCACCCTCCTTCCCCACCTGTGCCCACACGTCCATTCTCTACATCTGTGTCTCTATTCCTGCCCTGGAAATAGATTCGTTGGTACCATGTTTTTAGATTTCACATATATGCATTATAAATGATAGTTGCTTTTCTCTTTCTGACTTCACTCTGTGTGACAGACTCTAGGTCCCTCCACATCTCTGCCAATGACTCAATTTCATTCTTTCAGAGCAAGATCTTCTTTGACCCAACTCCTAGAGGAATGAAAATAAAAACAAAAGTAAACAAATGGGACCTAATTAAAAGCTTCTGCACAGCAAAGGAAACCATAAACAAGATGAAAAGACAACCCTCAGGATAGGAGAAAGTATTTGCAAATGAAGCAGCTGACAAAGGATTAATCTCCAAAATATACAAACAGTTCATGCAGCTCAATATCAAAAAACACAAAACTCAGTCAAAAAAAATGGGCAAATGACCTAAATAGACATTTCTCCAAAGAAGACATACAGATGGCCAGGAGGCACATGAAAAGAGGCTCAATATTACTAATCATTAGAGAAAAGAAAATGTTGGTTGCTTAGTCATGTCTGACTCTTTGTGACCCCATGAACTGTAGCTTACCAGGTTCCTCTCTCCATGGGATTTCCCTGGCAAGAATACTGGAGTGGGTTGTCATTTCCTTTTCCTGGAGATCTTCCCTACCCAGGGATCGAACTGGGGTCTCCTGCATTGCAAGCAAATTCTTGACCACCTGAGCCACCAAGGAATGCAAGTCAAAACCACAATGAGATATCACCTCACACCAGTCAGAATGGCCATCATGCAAAAACACATACAAACAATAAATGCTGGAGAGGGTGTGGAGAAAAGGGAACCCTCTAGCACTGTTGGTGGGAATGCAAATTGACACAGCCACTATAGAGAACCTTATAGAGAGTCCTTAAAAAACCAGAAGTTATTCCCTATATTTAAAAGGCTATAATTCTTAAAGAAAATATGGGCAGGCTAAAGCATAGACAGTGAAATGCCTGAGAAGTAACTTTGATATGACTTGGAACTCGCCCCATTGTTCCCCTTTCCTTGAGGTTCCCACATCATCTCCATCCATTTGTTTCAGTGACACCACCCAAAACCTATTCTAACAACTCGGGACGCTACAGTGGAAGGAAGTGTGGGTTCTGGAATCAGCAACCTCAGTTGGGATCTCCCTGCCCCACTAAGTAATACTGTGATGTTATGCAAGAATCTTACATCCTCCAAGCCTCTGTTTTCTCATCTGTGGAAGTGAAGAAAATAGCACAAAGTGAGTAATCTTGAAATGATTCAATGAGTTGACTTATATGAAAGAAACTGGTCTATACTAAATGCTCCGTATTGGTTTATCTTCCTTGGTTGAAGAAATTTGGAAGGAAAAACAATGTTTGTGTCTATAAACTCATATCAGTTGACCACCACGGGCCTTTATCTTAACAATCTAAATGAAAATTCAAAGGCAGAGTACCAAAGAGGCTAAAATGTTTGTCAGGGAAAAATCACTAACATCTTCTGCCAACTTTCCAGCCTTAGAAGACCCAGAACACGCTTACCAACAATTTCCACTGCCCCTCTTCCAATTGATAATAATAAGACCAACAGACCTGACATTTGTTTGCTGTTAGAATATAGTGATACAGCTCAATCTTCCATAAAAATTGAGTATAATCAAGTGTATAAATTAGAGTGTAATTTAGTGTTTTGTTTACAAGTCAGAAGGCATTTTATGACCTTGTTCTGTCTCCTTTTGCAAATGGGAACTTTCATTAGCAATTTATTCTGATTATTTTCACTGTCTATCTCTTTGGAGGTAAATTTTGGAAGTTGCCTCTAAAGGGACATAAACACAAACATTGCGTGACTGAACAAGGGAATTTGGACAAACAACTGCAAAAAGGAGGGTTACTCTACCTTGTAGAATATCACATTCTCAGAGAGGGTGAGAAGACTTGAGAGAGTGGCATTGACATATATACACTATCACTTGTAAAATAGACAGCTAGTGGGAATCTGCTGTATAATACAGGGAGCTCAGCTCAGCACTCTGTAATGACCAAGAGTGATAGGATAAAGGCTGAGGGTGGGAGGAAGGCTCAAGAGGGAGGGGATATATGCATACTCATAGCGTATCCACGTTGTTGTGTAGCAGAAACTAACACATTGTAAAGCAATTATCCTCCAATTAAAATTTTTTTAAAAAATACCACATTCTCTATTCCCTTTTTATGGGCATTTTATTCCAGTCACTCTAAGAAGTCATTATTTCCTACTTGACATTACAGAGGAGCCAATGAGTGGAGAAGAACATGGGATATATCTTAGGTATCCTTTAGGATAAAGAAAGATCTTTTTTCACTTCCTTGGCAGTTATTAATACAAATTTATCTAATAGTATCAGGAAAGGCTGATAGGGAAAGGCTGCCCACTCCAGTATTCTGGCCTGGAGAATTCCATAGCCTGTATAGTCCATGGGATCGCGGAGTCAGACACAACTGAGCAACTTTCTCTCACTTCACACATCAGTCCAAATAAAGCAGAAAATAAGGTCAAGTTATTTTAAACTTTTGGCAATTTGTGTTTCAAATCCTACTGACCAGATTAAGATACTTGCAATTTAAATCACAAATCATGTCATTTTCCTTAAATGATGGATTTCTTGCCCAATAAAAAAGATATTATAAGGGACCATTTGCAACAGGAATTTTAGAAAACATTTGTAGAGTAAAATATGTGAAGAATTTCTCCAGTATATTTCCTTCAAATGAGCCACATCAGAAAAGTAGTTATCACACACTTTTATATATGTTTATTTAACTGTCCCTGAGCCTTCTTAATTGTTGTATTGTTAGACCCGTTTTGCTATGAAAGAACTGAAGAACTCCAGCTGGAGTCGTTCCTCAGTTGTTACTGAAGATCTGATTGAATTATCCGGCTGAGCTGCTGTAATTAGCATCAACAGAGCTTTGTTCTGTAACATCTTGACCCAGAATTTAGGCAAGATGGCTGCCATTTGGATTTGACCTCTGAAATACAGCATTCCACCTGGGCAGCTGACCCCGGAAAATAATGTCCTTTCAGTTTCCATTCCCTCCTCCTGTGTTCGCCTATTGCTCACTGACAACTGAAACATGTTTGCAGTACAAGCAGTACTTTGAACCTGGGATTTAAATCTCTCTGGGCTTTCTCATGTGACTGGAATGTTGGCATTGCTCAGAAAACAAAAGTCAGCTTAAAAAAAAAAACAACACTTGGTGCCTCCAGGAAGAGAGAGATGGCTATCGAGCTTGACAAATGCAGTGTAACGTGAACAAGGCGGCAGGCCGAATTCTCTTCAGTGATTGCCACAGGTCTTGGCTTCTCTTGGACTTTCAGCCATTTGCTGCGTACAGGGTGGGCCTTGTTAAACTGCCAAGTTGACAATTTTATATCCAAAGGCTTCTGACCATTTTATATCTGAAGGCTTTCCTTCTCTGTTGTGATTTTTCAACAGTAAAGTTTAAAGGGCTCTGGGCCTTTCATTTCTGAGGCCGTGATCACACTTAGCAAACTCGGTGGATGGTTGTTCACTGAATTACAGGCTTAGAAGTTGGGTTCTAAGCAGAAAAGATACTGGAATAAAATCATTGATTTGGATATAACAGTGAAATGAAGTGTGAGTCGCTCAGCTGTGCGCTTCTCTTTATGATCTCCTGGTCTATCCATGGAATTCTCCAGGGAAGAATACTGGATGGGTTGCCATTCCCTTCTTCAGGGGATCTTCCCAGCCCAGGAGTTGAACCCGGGTCTCCCACATTGCAGGCAGACTCTTTACCATCTGAGCTGCCAGGGAAGCATGGATATAACAGTGGGCTTTGCTAATTTTGTTGGCTGGTACTTTTTTAAAGTTTACATCAGATCTGTTCCCACTGAACCACTTCAGAAGCCAGAACACAAGACTGAGTTACAAGCTGATGAGCAGTGTGGGGTTATCTTTCCACTGCTAGGGCATTCTCCAGCTCAGCAATCTTCTCAGCACTGTGGAGATGTGTACTGAGTGCTTACTTTACCTTATCTGTGTCTAGCTTAACTGAGGCACAGATCATTTAAAAAGTAGCCCTGAGTCCTGAGGCCTGGTGCCCTATAATCTAAGAGCTGTTTGCTGCCATTTGATGGCCACAGATCAGCAAATCTCATTCAGCACACGTTTATGAAATACCTGCAATATGTTAGACAGCCTACTGACCATGTGCTACATCCTGTGCAGAAAAATAAACATCCAGTTGAAGTTTTCTATAAGTGACCAAATCTCCAACCAGCTCCATCAGAACCCTCAGGCAAGCTCATATCCTAAGCAGATTCCTGGATCCTATCCTAGGTCTAGTTAACCAGATTGAAGCGGAAGCTAATTTCATATTTCTAACATTTTCCTCAGTGATTCTTATGTTTGAAAACTATTCTAGTCCCATGGCTCTCAAATCTGGCTGCATATTTGAGTCACCTGGTGAATTGAAAACCACCAAGGACCATGAACAGGGGCGTCTGATAGGCTACAGCCCATGGGGTCACAAAGAGTTGGACATGACTGAGCAACTAAGCACAACACAGCACAAGGACCTAGTATCACAGCAGATTGATTGTCAGGCCCTCTGGAGGGGGGGGCTGTCCCTGGCATTAGCTAGTTTCTGTTTTCATCTTTTAAGAGATCCCTGGGTGGGAGAAAATTATAATTCTAAAAGATACATGCCCCCCAATAATCACTGCAGCACTATTTACAATAGCCAGAACATGGAAGCAACCTCAGTATCCATCAACAGAGGAACGGATAAAGAAGATGTGGTACGTATATGCAATAGAATATTACTCAGCCATAAAAAGAATGAAATAATGTAATTTGCTGCAACATGGATGGGCCTAGAAATTGCCATACTGTGTGAAGCAAGTCAGACACAGAAAGATAAATATATCTCTTATATGTGGAACTATGGGGGGAAAGGGTACAAATGCACTTATTTACAAAGCAGACGGATGTAGAAAGCAAACTAATGGTTACCAGGAGATGGGGGACATAAATTGGGAGATAGGACTGACATATACACACTACTATATATATAAAATAGATAACTAAAATCAACCTCCGGTATAGCACAGGCAACTCAACTCAGTATTCAGTAATAACCTATATGGTAAAAGAATGGATATATGTACATGTATCATTGATTCACTTTTCTGTACACTTGAAACTAACACAATATTGTAAGTCAACCATACTCCAATAAAAAGGGGAAAAAAAAGAGAGAGAGAGATCCCTGGGTGATTCCCGTAGGCAGTCAAGGCTAAGAGCCAGTCTGGACAATAAGTTCCACAGGAATTCACAAGAAAGGGAGATGACTCCCATCTGGGGAGGACAAATGCTACCTTTAGTTTCTTCTCATATTGTGGAAGAGACATTATGTTCTCTTTAGAAAGTGTCTGTGTATGGGTTTATTATTGTTAACAAAATGACATATTTATACAGCATCCGTCCAAGAAATAGAGCATTTTTATAGACACCACTTAATCTCGTTTATCTTCAATTCATCCCATGTAATGTAATTAGAAGAAAAATTTATTACAAATACAGATAAAGCAGATCAGTACTTTGCCTGAATTTACACAGCAAGTTTATTCTGAAAATCTGACTCCACTGAATTTGCTTCCCAGAAAGGTTTCAAAAAGAAAAATCTTTAAACAGTCCTGGCTAAAAGGAATCTGTTCAACTCTGAAATTTATCCAAATATACAATTAGCACATGCGTACCCCATAATATTCATTGGATATTCATTGGAAGGACTGATGCTGAAGCTGACATTCCAATACTTTGGCCACCTGATGTGAAGAACTGACTCATTGGAAAAGACCCTGATTCTGGGAAAGATTGACGGCAGGATGAGAACTGGGTGGCAGAGGATGAGATGGTTGGATGGCATCAATGACTCGATGAACATGAGTTTGAGAAATGAGGTAATATCCTGAAGTTTCAATAATCCTCCTACTTTCCTATTTTACTGTCCCCATAAGTCAACAACATTGAATACACTAATGGGTTTACTCAGCTAAGGTTTTCACCTGTCCAATTTTCCCAGAACTTTCCCACTTTTAGTACTAAAAGTCCAGTGCCCAGTAAACCTCTCAGTCCTGGGCAAACTTGGACAGTCTCTATTGAAAGTAGAAGTAACCATTCTTGGAGCCTGAGAACCTGCATTCCTAACAAGTCTCCACGTGATGCTGATGCCCTTAGATGCAGAATCACACTTTGAAAATAAATACTGGAGGTACAGAGCTTCTCCGATAGTTGGTAAAGAATCTGCCTGCAATGCAGGAGACCCTGGTTCAATTCCTGGGTCGGGAAGATCTGCTGGAGAAGGGATAGGCTACCCACTCCAGTTTTCTTGGGCTTCCCTTGTGGCTTAGTTGGTAAAGAATCCACCAGCAATGCAGGAGACCTGGGTTCAATCCCTGGGTTGGGAAGATCCCCTGGAGAAGGGAAAGGCTACCCACTCCAGTATTCTGGCCTGGAGAATTCCATGGACTGTATAATCCATGGGGTCGCAAAGAGTCAGACACTACTAAATGACTTTCACTTCACTAACTCAGTATATTCAAAATATTACTTTAGGGATTCCCAGGTAGTGCTAGTGGTAAAGAACACACCTGCCAATGCAGGAGACCTAAGAGGATCGATCCCTGGGTTGGAAATATCCCCTGGAGGAGGGCATGGCAAGCCACTCCAGTATTCTTGCCTAGAGAATCCCATGGAGTGAGGAGCCTGGAGGGCTACAGTCCATAGGCTCACAAAGAGTCAGACAAGACTGAAGTGACTGACATACTCTGCAGGTACTAGGTAGACTTCAAGTTGAGCATAGGTAACAGCTGGCACAGATGGCCCAGCTGGTGTCTTGGCACCAAGGAGCTAGAAGCAGACCATGTTAGGCAGAGATATATCCTAGGGACGAAGACTAACATGGCAGGACTCAGGCTATGAGGAACTGGTGTACTAGTCAGATAATCACAAGAGAATCTCCATCATAAAGAAGCATGACCAACACTTCCCTGGAAGTGCTGCCCTTCCGATGCAGGGGGCGCAGTTTCGATCCCTGGTCAGGGAACAAAGATTCCACATGCCTTGAAATGTGGCCAAAAATTAATAAATAAAATGAAAATTAACAAAAGAGAAAAAATGAGAAAATTCTGAACAGAAAAATATTTTTTAAAAAAGAAATATGGCCAAGACCCTTCTACTAGATATCCGATTTTCCCAGAACTTTCGTGGGTTCTCAACCTTAGATCAAGGCAAAATTCAGTTCTAGGGCAACAATGCAAGGCTTAGTCACTCAGTTCTGTCCAACTCTTTGCGACCCTGTGGACTATAGCCTGACAGGCTCCTCTATCCATGGAATTCTCCAGAAAAGAATACTGGAGTGGGTTGCCATGCCCTCCTCCAGGAGATCTTCCCAACCCAGGGATCGAATCCAGATCTCCCACATTGCAGGTGGATTCTTCTCCATCTGAGCCACCAGGGAGCCTACAACAGTGTAAGGTCCCAGACTTAATGTCCAGTCACTGGAGCCCCTGAATTAGGAATTCTTAAAGATCCTCTGACAAGGATAAAAGTGTGAGGACCCACCATCCTTGTTTTCCCAGGACTTCCCTGATTTTAGCACTGAACTGCCAAGGCCTGAGTAATTTCTCGGTCCTAGGACAGTTGGTCACTCTAAATGCGATCTTAGGAGACCGGAACCCAGATCCACCTGCATCTCCTGGTCTGGTGGCTGCAACCATAAGATACAAGGGCAAAGGTAAGTCAAAGATGGGCCAGTTGGAGATGTGGGCAGCGAATCAGGATGGTCATATCCGCCTATGGTCTTCAAGAGAGGGGAAAAGGGCAGTCAGAGAAGTAGTCTATAAATGTTGAAGTGCATTTGCTTTAAATGGTCAAAAAACGCTAAACGACTCCACAGGCCTGCAGTTTTTCTAAACTCATGAAAGTGGAAAAGTTCAGCACAAACAGAGTAATCCAGACACCCCGTAGATGGAAGTCATCCTCACTGCCTTTTGACAGTCATCACACACACTTAAGATCCCATTGTAAGTATAACCTTAAAGAGCCCTGATATGTACACACACATCCCAATAGGGAAAAAAAATTTTGTAAACATTGGCAGAGTATGCTCTGTTATTCTGGATGCCCCCCCCCCCAAAAAAATCAGCCAAGTAGAGTAAACACAGTTCAAGATGATTGAAACATGAAAGAATATTTAAATCTAGGAAAACATTCCGTCTGGTTGAAACATAATTTCACCTAAGATCCTTAGTGCCATTAGCTAGCATAGTTATCAACATTCCACTAGTAATTAACATTCCTAGTTAATGGGAATGGGAAGCATGAGGCCACTATGGACAAAAGCACATACTATGAGTTATAATAGATTTTTAAGTTGTTCTTCATGAAAGTCATTCATATACTGTACAAAAACAGATTGAGGGGCTTCTCTGTTGGTCCACTGATTACAACTTCAGCTTTTATTGCAGAGGGTGCAGATTTGATCTGCGGTCAGGGAGTTAAGATCCCACATGCCTCATGGCCAAAAAGCCAAAACATAAAACAGAAGCAATGTTGTAACAAAGACTTTAAAAATGGTCCACATTAAACAATCTTTTAAAAAACTATATTTAAGAATTGAAAACAAAACATTTTCCAACCATAACAAGGATCATCTTTCAGGAAAGTACCTAAACCCGCATAAAGAATCCACCAGCTAATGTTGAACTAACCCAAATCCCCAGGCACCAAGCATACCTTGCTAAACGCTGCTTACATGGAAATAATCTCCTGGGTCACATTTAAAACAGTCACTATGGTGATGAACTTCAGTCTAAATGGATGAGGAAAAAGAATGCCCCAGCATGCTGAGTCTTCATGGATTGAGAAGAAATAGATACAACCAGCATCTTCAAAATGCAAGCATAGGGACTTCCCTGGTGGTCCAGAGGTTAAGAATTCACCTTGCAGTGCAGGACAAGCATTCAATCCCTGATTGGGGAACTGAGAGTCCATATGCTGCGGGGCAACTAAATCTGCATTCCACAACTACTGAGCCTTTGCAACAACTAAAGAGTATGTGCACCTTAATGAAGATCTCAAGTGCCACAACTAAGACCCAACACAGCCAAAGAAAGAAGGAAAGAAAGAAAGATATATATAATATATATTGGGGCATCCTGATGGCTCAGATTGTAAAGAATCTGCCTGCAGTGCAGGAGACCCATTGCCTGGAGAATTTCATGGACAGAAGAGCTTGGTGGGCTACAGTCCATGGGGTCACAAAAGAGTCGGACACGACTGAGCAACTAACACACATACACATATTTTAAATGCAAGTATGTTTCTCCTCAATGAGCCAATTGTCCAATAAAATGAAACAGGAGGACCCAAGGAGGACTCCCTCAAAGAGCCTGAGTGAGAGTTCAGAGAAGGAAATGGCAAGTGACTCCAGTATTCTTGCCTAGAGAATCCCAGGCACAGAGGAGCCTGGTGGGCTGCCGTCTATGGGGTCGCACATGAGTCGGACACTACTGAAGTGACTTAGCAGCAGCAGCAGAGAGTTCAGAGCACACTGAAAAAAGACTGAAAATCTCCTGGATAATCTTGGAGAAAGTGCCAAAGAAACACAGGTTGACTCGCTCGTGCAATCACTCATTCAACAAATAGTTTTTGAGTGACATGTGTATGACACCAGATCCAGGTGTTTGAGTATTCCCCAGATTCCTAAGTGGAAGCCTTAATACCGTAATGTGATGGTATTGGGAGGGGAAGTCTTTAGGAGGTGGTTAGATCATGAAGGTGAAGCCCGCATGATGGGTTTCGGTGCCTTTATAAGAAGAAACATGCAAACTTGCTCTACCTCTCTCTGCCATGTAAGAGTACCACGAGAAGTTGGCCGTTAGTAAACCAGGATGCGGGCCCTCAGCAGACACTGAATCTGCTGCTTTCCCACTTAATGTGTTACTGGGACATAGAGGGTGTAAGTGGTTGTAACCCCTACTAGACTCTGGGACCCACTCAGCAAACACAGTAGCTACACCAGTTCTAAACAATACATTTAGGGGGAAACATTGAAGTTTAAGGTTTTGCTTTGTTTTGTTTTCCAAACTGAGAAGCTACTGCACACTGTAATGAAATGTTCTGCTCATTCGGAATTAATCCCTAGAGAGGTGGCTGGCGGAGGTCCCACCTCCCAGCATGTAAAAACCCAAGAGGCAGAAGACCTACCTGCTCTAAGTCAGAGAATGGGTCTTTCCTCCGCCCAGGTCTAAGTCAGGCTTTGCCTCCCTGCATTCTTGCCAGAGCCTGGCCCTCCTTATATGTCTGTTAATTAAAAAAAAAAAAAAAAAACTAAGTTAGCCAGAGTCAAATCCTGTATTTGAAACCAAGACTCCTGGGCATGATACATCCACACAATTATATGAGAAAATACCTTTGAAATATTTTTTTAGTGAGTGGGTAGTGGTGTTGGAGAAGACTCTTGAGAGTTCCTTGGACTGCAAGGAGATCCAACCAGTCCTTTCTGAAGGAGATCAGCCCTGGGATTTCTTTGGTAGGAATGATGCTAAAGCTGAAACTCCAGTACTTTGGCCACCTCATGCGAAGAGTTGACTCATTGGAAAAGACTCTGATGCTGGGAGGGATTGGGGGCAGGAGGAGAAGGGGATGACAGAGGATGAGGTGGCTGGATGGCATCACTGACTGGATGGACGCGAGTCTGAGTGAATTCCAGGAGGTGGTGGTGGACACGGAGGCCTGGCGTGCTGCGATTCATGGGGTCGCAAAGAGTCGGACACGCCTGAGCGACTGAACTGAACTGAGAAGATAGAAAGGGGTGAGAGAAGAAGACAGAAAGGGAAGGGAAAATGAATGTTCCATCCATCAGAGGGAAAAAAGTTTTAAAAAGTGTTCTGTCTTTTGATTTCTTTTGGACTCAACTTATGGATCCATGAGCCAATGGCCACTGGTAGTCAGTATATTAGTAGAAATCAATTTGTGGGGACAGAAGGAACAAGCACAATGTCATACCTACACAAACAGCAGCAGGTTGATAATTCAAAGCTACAAAAAAAAAAAAAAAAGATCAGTACCCCTGCAAACAATAATTGGTCCCTGACATCTACAGGCCAAGTATTGTCAGACTCATGTCCATGGCTGTCAGTATTCAAAGTCATTTTCACTGTCTGTGCACAAGTTAGTGGAAAACAAACCGAAAAAACCACTGTTCAGATCCTTTTTTAAATCTAATCTGCATTGTAAAATTGTTCACTAAATTTTTTTTTCTTTGCAGAGGGAACAGGGCTTAATTTATGAGCAAATTGCTAGGGGGAATTTTTATTAACCACACAGTTTCTTTTTAAGAGGGTTCATATATTAGAAGAGAAACCCTTCCCTCCTCCTCACCCCTTCTCCCTGGCATTATTGTCTAGAAGCCATCTCTGTCAGAGGGGAGGAAAGGAGTTCCCTTTGGGAAAAGGAGCAACTCTAATTCCTAGGTAATAGAATCCTGACTCTGCTGTGGAAATGTGGAAGAGGTGCCATTAACCTCTCCCTGTTTGGGGATTATTCTTTTAGTCTGGTATTCTTTGAAAGTGAAAAGTGAAAGTTGCTCAGTCATATCCAACTCTTTGCGACCCCCATGGACTGTAGCCCATGAGGCTCCTCTGTCCATGGAATTCTCCAGGTAAGAATACTGGAGCGGGTTGCCATTCCCTTCTCCAGGGGATCTTCCCAACCCAGGGATCAAACCCAGGTCTCCCATATTGCAGGCGGATTCTTTACTGTCTGAGCCGCCAGGCAAGTCCCAGGTGTTCTTTAGGGGCAACTAATTTACTAACTTTTTTTTAGTATGAAATCTATTTATTCAAAATAATCATTAATCTTTTCTGTTTTCTGAAGTTCATTGCCAAGACTCTTGAAAATGGGCTTCCCTGGTGGCTCAGGGGTAAAAAACCCACCTGTCTCTGCAGAAGAAGTGTGTTCAATCCCTGGGTCAGGAAGACCCCCTGAAGAAGGAAATGGCAACCCACTCCAGTATCCTTGCTTGAGAAATTCAATGGACAGAGGAGCCTGACCGGCTACAGTACATGGGGTCACAAAAGGGTCAGATGTGACTTAACAACTAAGCAACAAAAAATATATTATGCGGCACTTCCAGACGTTAAAAGCAAAAATGATGGTGCTTAAGGCTCCGGATTTTCAGTTCCATAGCATAAACCCAACATAGCAAGGCACAGACGCTGGGCATTTCTACCTGGAGTCACTCTGCCTTATTATCAGGCTGGACTTAAATATCCTTCCCTGGAAGGGGCACAAAACCTCACATTGTAAGACAAACACTCTGGAGTCAGTACAAAGAGGCGCAGTCATGTTTCAGGATGTGGTTTCAGCCAAAGGTGATAGGATCACAAGGCTGGGTTAAGAGAGGAAGAAACAATCAGAAGTTGTCTTGAGTGTCTTCCCGCTACCTGGAGTCTTCCTGTTCTTTTCCCTCTCTCACTCTCTAAGAATCTCAGTTACCGCTGATGGGAGTAATTAGTCATAAGAGCCAGAAGCAAAAACTTTGGGACACTTGAGCTCTTCGAAACACAATGTGATAATAGTAGGGAACTCAGAAATGAATCACTGAATCGAGGGTGGATTCTATTACACCTGAGAACCTGTGCTATGATATTAATTGAAAAGATTGTTCTGAACTATATATGAGTTAAAACACTCTCCAAACATTCTGTTCCACCCAAGAACTATTAACTCTCCAGCAGTCACACCCAGGTGACAAATATTTACTCTCTGGATCTTTGGTCTAGTTCACTTTTCCATCATTAGAAGATTCAACATAAAGGTGTCACATTACATACAGATAACTGTGTTAATGATAATCACCCATTCATTGATTCATACATTCAAGCATGGAAAAAACATAAACATACATACGCATGATACATATTCATTCACAAATATCACAAAACCTCTATCTTCCAAAATGATTGATTTGACATGCTTCAATTGTCTAAGTTTCTCAGTGGGAATTTAATTCATGGTCAGTAACATGCAACTCAAAATAACCTCAGCTGTGGCTGGTACTCATCCTTTGTAAATGGAAAACAGAGAGTTTTCTTTAGCTACTTTCTCTTCACTTCTCACATCAACCTAAATTTCCATATAACCCTTGGCCATGTAATTCTATATAGAAATGTACATATAAAGACATCTACATATATGAGTATTGTTGGTTATTTCACAGAAGTAGATATGCTACAAATGAACCTATCTATGAAACAGAATCAGAGACATAAAGAGTAGACTGGTGGTTGCCAAGGGGGAGTGTGGGGAGAAGATTGGACTGGTAGTTTGGGATTAATGTAGATGCAAATTGGCATTAAAGAAGGAATAAACAGCAAGGTCCTACTGTATAGCATAGGGAGCTACATTCAATATCCTGTGGTAAATCAGAATGAAAAAGAATGTGTACATATATACGTATATGTCTATATAATTGAGTCATTTCACTGTACAACAGTAATTAACACAACTTGGTAATTCAATTATACTTCAACATAAAATCAATTTTAAAAAGGGAGAGAACCCTACAATTTGTATATCTGGCTCTCCTCACTCAAAAGTACCTTGTGGAAGTCACCACCGGTCAAGAGATTAGCACTAACTCATTATTTCTAATAAGTTTTTTGCCTCTATAAACATAAAGCCTTATATATAGATGCCTTCTTTTCTATGGAACAGAGTCCATGAACTGGAATTGCTGAGCCAAAAAGTATACGTATTTTTTTAAATTTAATAGATGTTGGCAGATGGATTTCCCAAAACCTATAACACTTCATATTTCTACCAACCATGAGAGTAATCCATTCCCTAAGTCACCACCAGTAATAGTACCATAGTTCTTTTCCAATTTTGTCAGTCTGGTGTAAAATGACATTTTATTTTTATTTGAATTTTGCTTGCTAATAATGAATTTGAGAATCTTTCTATTAACTTATTGGCCAGTTTGGATTGCCCATTTTTCAGTCATTTCTCTTTTTTGTTAAATGTTTAGCTGTTTTGACAAATCAGTTATAAGTATTTTATTCTAAAATGAATGCTTGTCTATTGTTTTGTCATATCAAGGTTCTTAGCTTCTATAAATTTAAACATGCCATCTTTTATAGCTTCTGGATTTCTATAGCTTCTGTAAAAAGTGGTCCTCAGTGCATAGAATTTATATATTTAGTTTTTAGATCATCTTATATGACTTCAGTGATTTTATTAATATTTTGACCATGTAAGCTTTTTAGCCATCTGGAATTTATATTTAAATGTAGAATAAGAAGTGGGGCCTCTTATTCTAGAAGACAGCTCAGTTGGCAGAGCAGAGGACTACAGTGAGTGAGCTATGGCAATCCTTAGGTTGCTGGTTCAATTCCCACTGGAAGGACTTCATGTGACCTTTAGGGGTATCCCCAGTGGCTCAGTTTGTAAAGAATCTGCCTGCAATGCAGGGATGCAGGTTCGATCCTGGGGTCAGAAGATCTGCTGGAGAAGGGGAGGGCAACCCACTCCAATATTCTTGCCTGGGAAATCCCACGGATAGAGGAGCCTGGTAGGCTATCGTCCCTGGGGCCGCAAAGAGACAGACATGACTTAGCTACTAAATGACCACCAAGCTTTTTAGGCATCTGGAATTTATATTTAAATATAGAATAAGATAGTGACCCACTTTTCTTCCAAATAGGTAGACTATTTTCCAAACATCATTTATTAAATGATTGATTTGATTTCTCCCTAAAATGATCTACCACTTTAGAAATATACATAACATTGGACTCTGTTTCTTCACAGTTTATTCTATTCCTTTACCAATACAATATGACTGAGACACAGTAGCTTAATTAAATGTTCAGGATCTCTCACTATTCGCCCTTTGCATATTTTCTTAGCTATTCTGGGGCATCTGTTCTTCAACATGGACTTTAACCTTCTCTGACCAATCATCTTCCCAGAAAGTACCAACTCTAATTTTACTGCACTATGTTTACACTTTTATTAGGTGTATGTACTTAAAGTTTGTGTTATTAACTACTCTTGTCCAATAAGTGTCCATTCCATTTGTTCAAATCTTCCTTAATTTCTTTCAGTAAGATTTTATCATTTCCCTTATAGAGAAAATGTATCTATCTTACCCAATTAATTTTTAAGCATTTTGTATTTTTCAGTGATTGTAAATAAGAAAATTTTCCCATTTCTCTAAGTATTTTGTTAAAGTATATAAAAACTATTGACTTTTAAAAAATTTACCTTGTATCCATGCCCTCACCAAGTTGTCCTTTTCAAATTTAGTGATATTATAGTACAGCATCTTAAATTTTCTAGGTATACAAAATCATCATCAAAGAGAGATAATTTTATCAATTTTTTTCAAAATAAGTGTATATCCTTTTTTTTTTTTTCCAGTTGGCTGCACTGGGCAACTTGGAGGATCTTAGTTCCCTGACCAGGGATTGAACCTGGGCCCCTGCAGTGAAAGCACCAGGTCCTCACCACTGACCCACCAGGGAACTCACAATATATCATTTATTTTATTTTCTTACCTTCTGTATCCACCAGCACCTCCAAGATAATGTTAAGCATAATGGTGATAGTGCTGTCCCTATCTAGCTAATTTAATTAAAACAGTTTTTATGTTTTAAAATTGAAAACATTTGCTGAGTGGCTTTATATTTTCTTATTTCATAATCTATCTTTCTTGATAATTTTACAAGAAATAGCTAATGATTTCTATCAAATGCCTTTTAAGCATCTAGTGGTAAAGTTACTTTTTTTCTTCGATGTATTCATAGAATAGATTATGATGATAGATTTCCTGATACTCAAAAACTCATAAAATCTTGAATGGGGAAACTGCTCTGTAAAATGCATTGCAGATACTGTTTTGTAAAATTTATTAAGAGTTACATTTTCCTGAGACTTCCCTGGTGGTCCAGTGGCTAAGGCTCCTTGCTCCCAGTACAGGAGGCCAGGTTCCATCCCTGGTCAGGAAACTAGATCCCACATGCTGCAAATAAGAGTTCACATGCCACAGCTAAGACTTCATGAGACCAAATAAATAAAAACTTTTTTAAAAAATTACCTTCTACATTCCTTAGCAACCTATGGTTTTATTTATTGGCCATCTTTAGCAGATTTGTTTGAAAGTTATTTCAGCTTGATAGAATGGATTTGAAAGCTTTCCTTCAACAGTTCAAATAATACTGCAGTAATCTAATTTTTAAATATTTAAATTCTCCAATCCAGGCTTCAGCAGTACGTGAACCGTGAACTTCCAGACGTTCAAGCTGGTTTTAGAAAAGGCAGAGGAACCAGAGATCAAATTGCCAACATCCGCTGGATCATCAAAAAGCAAGAGAGTTCCAGAAAAACATCTATTTCTGCTTTACTGACTATGCCAGAGCCTTTGACTGTGTGGGTCACAACAAACTGTGGAAAATTCTGAAAGAGATGGGAATACCAGACCACCTGACCTGCCTCTTGAGAAAACTATATGCAGGTCAGGAAGAAACAGTTAGAACTGGACATGGAACAACAGACTGGTTCCAAATAGGAAAAGGAGTACGTCAAGGCTGGATATTGTCACCCTGCTTATTTAACTTATATGCAAGAACATCATGAGAAACGCTGGGCTGGAAGAAACACAAGCTGGAATCAAGATTTCTGGGAGAAATATCAATAACCTCAGATATGCAGATGACACCACCCTTATGGCAGAAAGTGAAGAGGAACTAAAAAGCTGCTTGATGAAAGTGAAAGAGGAGAATGAAAAGGTTGGCTTAAAGCTCAACATTCAGAAAATTAACATCGTGGCATTTGGTCCCATCACTTCATGGGAAATAGATGGAGAAAGAGTGGAAACAGTGTCAGACTTTATTTTGGGGGGCTCCAAAATCACTGCAGATGGTAATTGCAGTCATGAAATTAAAAGACGCTTACTCCTTGGAAGAAAAGTTATGACCAACCTAAACAGCGTACTCAAAAGCAGAGACATTACTTTGCGAACAAAGGTCCGTCTAGTCAAGGCTATGGTTTTTCCTGTGGTCATGTATGGATGTGAGAGTTGGACTGTCAAGAAAGCTGAGCGCCAAGGAATCGATGCTTTTGAACTGTGGTGTTGAAGAAGACTCTTGAGAGTCCCATGGACTGCAAGGAGATCAATCCAATCAGTCCATTCTGAAGGAGATCAATCGTGGGTGTTCATTGGAAGGACTGATGCTAACTAAAGCTGAAACTCCAGTACTTTGGCCACCTGATGCGAAGAGCTGACTCACTGGAAAAGACTCTGATGCTGGGAAGGATTGGGGGCAGGAGGAGAAGGAGACGACTGCCGGGAGCCAGCGTGAGGAATCCCACCCGTGACAAGGTCATGTGGCAGAGATCTGATGGGCAAGGCGAGTCAGATCTCAGGTTTTCCCCCTGGTATTTCCTGAGCATGTACCCCCAAAAAACAAAGTCTGCTGGCCTTTGTACTCTGCTTTTCCACTCTCCTGACACAGTCTGGAAAAAGTCAACTCAGGGCTTTAGTCTTCTGCATTTTGAAAGAGTGTTTCAATCCAAAAACCCCACTGATGGCTTTCTAGCCTGCCTGCAGGACTCATACAGCTGCACATGTGATTGTTTGAGGCCTCCCGACCACGGGAGGCACAGGAAGCTTAAAACATCCTAGGAATGTAGGGGCTTCCGAGGAATCAAAATCATTAGAATAGGACTGATTAAAGGTTTCATTTGTTGAGCCAATACTTGCTGCCAAGTTTTCATATCTTTTGTTTGTAGATATAGTTGGTATATAGAAAGACAGGTAGTAGACCTGGTATTAGCAGCATTAGATCTTTGAGTTCAGTACTTTCTTTGATATAACCCACTGCACCTTTGTTCTACAGGAATGTAACTTTATTTAGTACTTTGAGGGTGATGCAGAGTAAAGAAAAAACACTTCTAGGGAAAGAGAGTTTTTTGGTTGATAGACAATTATCCAGGAAGAGAGCCATAAAAATGTTCACAGGCCTCGTGGCCAGAAGATAATGTAAACCACCTGAGACCTTTTGTATATGGGAAGATAGGCAAGAAGAAAGCCTGGTCTCAATGAGGGTCAGGACTGCTGCCCCTGCATAACTCTGCATATTCCATTATTTCTGTATGTACAACTTGGGGTATATAAGCTGATTTTGAAAAGAAAGTCTTGAGTCTTGCACCAATGCTGGGCTTCCCCATATCATTCTTTTCTCCCCTTTTTCGGCTGAATTCCCATCTGGAGTGGGGAGGCTCACCATGTATACTTACTTGCCCTGGCTTCTAAGACCCACACGAAAGGGAGCCTAAGGTGGGGCACCCTTCGATATTCAAGTGGGTGCCAGTGGCCTAACGTAGATGGTGCAAACCTCTTGTCTCGAGGTTTTATTGGTTTTCCCCATAAACCAAGTTATTCAGCCTCTTTTTCTCCACCTAAATTTCCTACTATACTATTTCTTCCTAATCTAATCTTATATTCCTAAATAAATAAGTTTTCCTCATCTATTTGTCTCCCCTTCGAATCACCCTGGATCCACCGGGTGGCAGACCGTCCACCGTCCCTGGCAGACGACCGAGGATGAGATGGCTGGATGGCATCACTGACTGGATGGCCGTGAGTCTGAGTGAACTCCAGGACTTGGTAATGGACAGGGACGCCTGGCGTGCTGCAATTCATGGGGTCACAAAGAGTCGGACACGACTGAGCGACTGAACTCTACTGAACTGAACTGAACTGAATAACTTTTGGGCTCAAGATATAAAGAATCTTGATGGCTCAAGTGGTAAAGTATCCACCTTCAATGCAGGAGACATTAGAGTTGCAGGTTCGATCCCTGGGTCAGGAAAATCCTCTGGAGGAAGAAATAGCAACCCACTCTAGTATGCTAGCATAGAAAATCCAATAGACAGAGGAACCTGGGGGGCTGCAGTCCAAGGGATCACAGAGTAAGACACTACTGAGCACACAAGCAAGAGCATGATGAATCTGAAAGCATCTGATCATGGTGTCTTCCTCATTACCTCTAAAATGTAACCTAATCTTAGGTCAGCTTTGTTAACTTTTATTTTGTTATGAAATCCTCTATTTTTTTCAAGGTATTTCCAATTTATTACTCTACTACTATTACTTACATTTTTGTATCATAGTTGTTTTATTTTATTTTCTATCTGTATTTATTATTTTTTCTTGTCCTTAGTAGTTACCCCTTTTCTAATCCTTAGAGCAGGGTTACAAGGGGCTCATCTACTTTATGGGTATTTTAAATTTTTTTCTTTTGGATTTGTTTATTCTTTTTCCTAATTTTTATGTGTTGTTCATTAATTTCAGATTTCATTTCTTATAACGCATCTCTTGCTTTATTTTGGTTTTCTCTTTCTAATTATTTAAATGGTTTATTATTTCATCTATTTGGGTTTCTCTTTTAATAACGATGGCATTAAAAGCTAAAACTCTTCCTGAGTACAGATTTTGATAGCTTTCAAAAGTTTAGATATGAAGTGTTCTCCTAACACTTTATCAACATAGTTTGTAATTTCATTTTTAATATTTTGCTTGAGCCAAAGATTATCTAACTCCTTGGAAGAAAAGTTATAACCAACCTAGATAGCATGTTGAAAAGCAGAGACATTACTTTGCCAACAAAGGTCGGTCTAGTCAAGGCTATGGTTTTTCCAGTGGTCATGTATGGATGTGAGAGTTGGACTGTGAAGAAGGCTGAGCGCCAAAGAATTGATGCTTTTGAACTGTGGTGTTAGAAAAGACTCTTGAGAGTCCCTTGGACTGCAAGAGATCCAGCCAGTCCATTCTGAAAGAGATCAGCCCTGGGATTTCTTTGGAGGGAATGATGCTAAAGCTGAAACTCCAGTCCTTTGGCCACCTCATGCGAAGAGTTGACTCATTGGAAAAGACTCTGATGCTGGGAGGGATTGGGGGCAGGAGGAGAAGGGGATGACAGAGGATGAGATGGCTGGATGGCATCACGGACTCGATGGACGTGAATCTGAGTGACCTCCAGGAGTTGGTGATGGACAGGGAGGCCTGGCGTGCTGCGATTCATGGGGTCGCAAAGAATCAGACACGACTGAGCGACTGAACTGAACTGAAATGAACTGAACTGAACTGAAAGATTATCTAGTACGCTTTTCAATTTCCAAAGAAGACATTTTAGGCCAATTTTTTCTTATGTTTCTCAATTTTGTTGAATTTGATCAGGAATTTTGAACTACCAGATTTCTACTTTAAAATTATTGAAGTTTAAGGACTTTCCTGGTGGTCCAGTGGGTAAGACTCTGTGCTGCCACTGTAGGAGGTGCAGGTTCAATCCCTCTTCAAAGAACTAAGATCCCAAATGCTTTGAATTTTAGCCAAAAAATAAATAAAACTGTTGAAGTTTAAAAATTCTGACCACTCCCCACAGCAGATCCTACTGAAATAACAAAAGAAGTCACCCTGAGACCCCTTAATGGGACACAGCAACATCTCCATGACCCCAACTAGGTAAGCTGTATAAGCTCCATGACAGCCTGAAACAGATACAAAAGACAGACCTTCACCCTTCATCTTCCCAATGAAGATTTCTTGGGGTCTCCATCTCTCAAGGGGGATTTGAGGCAGGAGATGAATGGACCCCAGGCTGAGCAGCTGGAGCCTGTCCCCTGTGAACAGATACTCTGAGACAAAGACAATAGCAGGAGGGAGAAGGCACTGAGCCCTGCCCAGATTAGAGATAAAAAGACCCCATAGTCCTCATTCCTGAGGTCAAAGAGATCATCCGGACTGCACACGCACAGAAAGGCTCCTTGGAGGTCAAAAGGGAGGGAGCACCACCCCACAGTAAGTGATGTCAACCTACCCATAATCCTCTTCGCTAGAATCCATCTCGACTAGGAGATACACACATGTGAGAGAGCCTTGTGTGCTAGTTGCTCAGTCGTGTCCAACTCTAGGCAACCCTGAGATAAACCGAAGATGGACTCAGAACCAGGTAAAGCAAAGTGATTGGCCACAGGAAACTGGAAGAAATGCCCCACGAGTGCTCGACTCTCTCTGGGTTTGTGACTCCAAGTTCACCAGCATGTGCTTCTTCACATGTACTCTTTTTTCTCCTAATAAACACTTTACTTATTCCACAACCAAAAAATATATTTTTTTAACTAAAAAACTTTGAGTTAAAAAAATAATAATAGTAATAAAATGATTGAAGTTTTCTGAGACCAAGTCCAGTATAGGAATAAGATCTATTTTGTAAATGTTCTATAAACATGTGAAAAATATTTATTCCCCCTTGGAAGGAGGTATGGTTTAATACACATCTATTAAATAAAGCTTACTGATTGCACCATTCTTTTTTGTATGTCCTTCTTTTGTTTTTAACTAGAGTTGCCCAACTGTGGATGATAAATATTTTGTCTTCCACAAAAATGCTATTTTTACAAATTTTTCCTTTATTCGTAAAATATGTTGATTAATTGAAGAAAGTAGGGAAAACTGCTTGACTATTCAGGTATGACCTAAATCAAATCCCTTATGATTATACAGTGGAAGTGAGAAATAGATTTAAAGGCCTAGATTTGACAGATAGAGTGCCTGGTGAACTATGGAATGAAGTTCGTGACATTGTACAGGAGACGGGGATGAAGACCATCCCCATGGAAAAGAAATGCAAAAAAGCAAAATGGCTGTCTGGGGAAGCCTTACAAATAGCTGTGAAAAGCAAAGGAGAAAAGGAAAGATATAAGCATCTGAATGCAGAGTTCCAGAGAATAGCAAGAAGAGATAAGAAAGCCTTCTTCAGCAATCAATGCAAAGAAATAGAGGAAAACAACAGAATGGGAAAGACTAGAGATCTCTTCAAGAAAATTAGAGATACCAAGGGAACATTTCATGCAAAGATGGGCTCGATAAAGGACAGAACTGGTATGGACCTAACAAAAGCAGAAGATATTAAGAAGAAGTGGTAAGAACACACAGAAGAACTGTACAAAAAAGATCTTCACAACCCAGATAATCATGACGGTGTGATTACTCATCTAGAGCCAGACATCCTGGAATGTGAAGTCAAGTGGGCCTTAGAAAGCATCACTACGAACAAAGCTAGTGGAAGTGATGGAATTCCAGTTGAGCTGTTTCAAATCCTGAAAGATGATGCTGTGAAAGTGCTGCACTCAATATGCCAGCAATTTGGAAAACTCAGCAGTGGCCATAGGAATGGAAAAGGTCAGTTTTCATTCCAATCCCAAAGAAAGGCAATGCCAAAGAATGTTCAAACTACTGCATGATTGCACTCATCTCACATGCTAGTAAAGCAATGCTCAAAATTCTCCAAGCCAGACTTCAGCAATACGTGAAATGTGAACTTCCTGATGTTCAAGCTGGTTTTAGAAAAGGCAGAGGAAGCAGAGATCAAATTGCCAACATCCGCTGGATCATGGAAAGGGCAAGAAAGTTCCAGAAAAACATCTATTTCTGCTTTATTGACTATGCCAAAGGCTTTGACTGTGTGGATCACAACAAACTGTGTAAAATTCTGAAAGAGATGGGAATACCAGACCACCTGACCTGCCTCTTGAGAAAACTATATGCAGGTCAGGAAGAAACAGTTAGAACTGGACATGGAACAACAGACTGGTTCCAAATAGGAAAAGGAGTACGTCAAGGCTGTATATTGTCACCCTGCTTATTGAACTTATATGCAGAGTACATCATAAGAAACGCTGGACTGGAAGAAACACAAGCTGGAATCAAGATTGCCAGGAGAAATATCAATAACCTCAGGTATGCAGATGACACCACCCTTATTGCAGAAAGTGAAGAGGAACTAAAAAGCCTCTTGATGAAAGTGAAAGAGGAAAGTGAAAAAGTTGGCCTAAAGCTCAACATTCAGAAAACGAAGATCATGGCATCTGGTCCCATTACTTCATGGGAAATATTGAGGAAACAGTGGAAACAGTGTCAGACTTTATTTTTGGGGCTCTAAAATCACTGCAGATGGTGACTGCAGCCATGAAATTAAAAACGCTTGCTCCTTGGAAGAAAAGTGATGACCAACATAGATAGTATATTCAAAAGCAGAGACATTACTTTGCCGACTAAGGTCCATCTAGTCAAGGCTATGGTTTTTCCTGTGGTCATGTATGGATGTGAGAGTTGGACTGAGAAGAAGGCTGAGCACCAAAGAATTGATGCTTTTGAACTGTGGTGTTGGAGAAGACTCTTGAGAGTCCCTTGGACTGTAAGGAGATCCAACCAGTCCATTCTGAAGGAGATCAGCCCTGGGATTTCTTTGGAAGGAATGATGCTAAAGCTGAAACTCCAATACTTTGGACACCTCATGCGAAGAGTTGACTGATTGGATAAGACTCTGATGCTGGGAGGGATTGGGGGCAGGAGGAGAAGGGGATGACAGAGGATGAGATGGCTGGATGGCATCAGTGACTCGATGGACGTGAGTCTGAGTGAACTCCAGGCGTTGGTGATGGACGGGGAGGCCTGGCGTGCTGCGATTCATGAGGTCACAAAGAGTCAGACACGACTGAGAAACTGAATTGAACAGAACTGATAGTTAGCTGTTTATTTGGTGCAAACAGATTTATAAATGTAATATACTCTTCAGAGACTGTCCTTTTATTATTACATAATGTACTTCAGTGCATTTAACTTTAAATTTGACCTTATCTGTCATCAATATTGCCATTTTTTGCATAAAATAAATTGCACTTGTGTCAGAAAAATAGATGTTCTGGGTCTTGTAAAGAATCACCAAAGAATGTACTCCTTTTGCCAAAAGGATTCTATGAGCCACCATCCATGTAAGTCTTTATACTGTTTAACTAGCCAGCATTCATGTCAACAAGGGCTTCCCTGATAGTTCAGTTGGTAAAGAATCCGCCTGCAGTGTAGGAGATCTCAGTTCAATCCCTGGTTTGTGAAGATCCGCTGGAGAAGAGAAAGGCTACCCACTCCAGTATTCTGGCCTGGAGAATTCCATGGACTGTATAGTCCATGGAGTCACACAGAGTCAGACACAACTGAGTGATTTTCACTTTCATTCATGTAACAAAGCTATAAAAGTTCTAGAACAATGGTCTTGAGTGGTCAGATGCTCATTAAAAAGTGTCCAGATTGAGTCAGGTATTATAGTTTGTTTTGAATTTTAGATGGTAATAGACTCTTGCTTTGTGGGTCACCTTGACCCAACTCAGCCTGTAATCACACTATTAAGATAAAAGGTTTTTTTATCCTTGCTCTTATCTTGCTGTGACTAGACCACAAAACAGCTGCAAAGTTCCACCGGACACTCCTTTTTATTTGAATTTGTCTCGTATCTCTTTGTTCAGTCTTTAATTTCAGCCATTAACACTGCCTATTTTCTTGTAAATAGCTTGTAGGTACATGTTGCTTTGATCCCAGTCTACACTCCCTGTCAACTATATTCCTTACTATTCTTTTCTTCCACCAAGATGTTCTATCTCATCTCTACTTCTTTCTCAACGTGGATAAGATGAAAGATGAGGCCCATAGAATATCTTCATCACCATCACTCCTCGCTGTCTCACCCTCTGCCTCCAATGAGAACCTTGAGCGCTTCTACTTCCCACTAGTCTCTGCAGTCACCAGTTCTTAGGTCTTTCTGAGTTAGTGTAGTACATACTAGAAATGTCAAACGAAAAACCTTCTACACAGTAAAGGAAATAATCTGCAAAGTGAAAAAGCAGTCTATGCTAGGTTGCTTCAGTCATGTCCGACTCTTTGCCACCCCATGGACTGTAGCCTGCCAGGCTCCTCTGTCCATGGGATTCTCCAGGCAAGAATACTGGAGTGGCAGCTTCACTGATAATCAGGATAATGAGAATTAAAATCACAGATACCATTGCTAATTGCGTCCTAGAGAAACTCTTGGGAATGTGATTGAAATGAACAAGAATGCTAATAACTCTGCTGTAAGAGGGGAAACTTAATGATCATTAGTATTTAGTTATGAAATTAGATATGGTTTACTAAAGGCATCAGATAGAACACTAAGCTGCAGTAAGAGCAAATGGACTAGAAATTCAGCAATCAATATGTATGAGTCTTTGAAAAACGTGAGCAAAGAATAAAAGCAAATTGAAGTATACATTAAAGAATCCAAAAGCATGCAAAATAATAGTAGTCTAGAGATTTTTAAAAAGGTCATAAAATTTTAAGACTTGCATGGGAATGAAATATACCATATTCAGAGTGCTTACTTTTTCTGGATTAAAGGAAGTTTGTAGTAAAAAGGGGTACGTGTAGGGCTCCTGTTCTATTTTTAATGTTTGTTTCCTAAGCTGAGAGTTAAATGTATGGGTATTTATTATGTTATTCATCATACCTTTTATGTCTGAAATATTTCATAATAAAAAGAACAGGTTAAAATTCTTAACCACAGCTTTTAAAAAAAAAAAAAAAAAAAGAATACTGGAGTGGGTTGCCATGCCCTCCTCCAGGGGATCTTCCAAACCACGGACTGAACTCGCCTCTCTTACATCTCCTGCACTGGAAGACAATTTCTTTACCACTAGCGCCACCTGGGAAACCTTTAGGAAATAATCCACAAATTGAAAAGGCAATCTATAAATAAAAAATATTTGTAAACCATATAGATAAAGGTTAATATCCAAAATGTATAACATAAGGACCTCAAAGCACAAAATAGCAAAAAAAACAAAACCTTCAAAACATCCAATAAGTAAAGGACCTGAATAAACATTTCCCCAAAGAAGATATACCAACGGTCATTGGGTATATGAAAATGTTCTCAACATCACTGATCATCAAAAAAAATAAAAATCAAGCCACTATGAGATACCACCTCATACCTGTTAGGATGGCTATTATCAATAAAGCAAATGATAGCAATTATTGGTGAAGATATGGAGAAAAGGAAAATTTTATTATGCTGTCGGTGGGAATTAAATCAATGTAGCCACTGTGGAAAAATATTACGGCAGTTCCCTGAAAAGTTAAAAATAGAATAGATTTACTCCAGCCATTGCATGTCTGGGCATATATCCAAAGGAACTGAAAGCAGGTATATATGTAGTTCCATGTCCACTGAGCATTCCACACAAATGCCAAGACAGGGAAACAACTTGTATGTCCATCAACAGAGGAATAGAGAAAGAAATGCGTATACATCCACTGGAATGTTTTTTCACCTAAAAACGGTAGGAAATCCTATTATATGCAACACTGTGATGAACCTGGAGGATGTTATGCGAGGTGAAACAAGCCAGACAGGGAAGAACAAATACCACATGATCCCACTAATGTGTGGAATTTCAAACAGTCTAACTCACAAAAGCTGAGTGCAGAGGGGAGTTACTGGGTGCTTGGTGAGGGGGCACGGGATCAAAAAGGTACTGGTCAAAGAATACAAAGTTATACAAGTTATGCAAGATGAATAAATCCTAGAAACCTTCTGTACACCATTGCGTCCATAGTTAACAATACTAAATTTTCTACTTGAAGCTTTACTCAGACGGTAAATGTCCTTTTCACAAAAGGACTGAGCTTTATATGTAACTTCAGTTCATGAACTTTAGGGGTAAACAGGAAGGAAGAAAGGGAGGGAAGAAGGGAGAAAGACATTTACTTCTGCTCACCATTATTACTTTATTTTCTCCATCTTAAGATTTCTGTTGTGGTTCATTTGTTGTTCAGTTAGAGTATTTTCACAAGTACTGATGGTGAAGGACAGGGAAGCCTGGAGTGCTGCAGTCCATGACTGAGCAACTGAACAAGAGTTTTTGATAAAGAGGTACATGGTTGATAACTTCATGCTCGCATATCTTTCATGCTGACAGGCCCTCGATCACTTACTTGAGAATACTTTGGATTGCAGCTCTTTGCTTGTTACTACTCCACTATCAGTTTTCAGTGAATTACTTTCAAAAATAAATGCATGTCATTGTCCAGTGTTTCTTGGATGTTTGCTTTGGTTGTCTGTTCCTCCTGCCGAGAGCTTTATAACATTCTCTTCATTATTAAAGTTTGAGGACTTGATCAGTATATGTGTCTCTCCATCAGTATTTGGGCCTTTTTTTATTGGTAAAGCCTATAATCTGGGCAGCCCTTAAAACCTACAGTCTTAGGACTTTATTTACTTCAGATAAATGTTTTACTAGTATTTGTTTAATTATGCTTCTCTTCTGGGTTTTTTTCCCCTTTAGAAATGCTGATTGTTTCCACAATCAGTTCAGTTCAGTTCAGTTCAGTTCAGTCACTCAGTCACGTCTGAGTCTTTGTGACCCCATGGACTGCAGCACGTCAGGCCTCCCTGTCCATCACCAACTTCCGGAGATCACTCACTCATTTCCATTGAGTCAGTGATGCCATCCAGCCATCTCATCCTCTGCCGTCCCCTTCTTCTCCTGCCCCCAATCCCTCCCAGCATCAGGGTCTTTTCCAATGAGTCAGCTTCGCATGAAGTGGCCAAAGTATTGGAGTTTCAGCTTCAGCATCAGTCCTTCCAATGAACACCCAAGGACCAATCTCCTTTAGGATGGACTGGTTGGATCTCTTGCAGTCCAAGGGACTCTCAAGAGTCTTCTCCAACACCACAGTTCAAAAGCATCAATTCTTCGGCACTCAGCTTTCTTCACAGTCCAACTCTCACATCCATACATGACCACTGGAAAAACCATAGCCTTGACCAGATGGACCTTTGTTGGCAAAGTAATGACTCTGCTTTTTAATATGTTATCTAGGTTGGTCATAACTTTCCTTCCAAGGAGTTTCCACAATAGTGATACTCAAATTATATATTCAAACTCCCTACATTTTCAATTAGGGTTTCCATTTGTGTTTTGAAATAGTCCTTTCAGCTGATCATCAGCTACCAATTCAAACATCCACAACACCCATCCTTACCTTCAATTCGTCTACTAAGCTGTTTATTTCAGAAATCATATTGTCAAAAAGTGTTTTATCTGCTGCTCTTAAGCACAGTTCTTTTCTTTTCTTTTTTTTTAAGCTCAATCATTCTTCTGCTCTTCTAACAATTCTTTACCACTGAATTTGTGCTGTAGGTTTTCTGCCTAATATTTATTTTCCCTCTCACTCTTCAGGCCCTTAGATTCATTGTTTTTTATCTTTAGCAGCTTACTGGGACTCCAGTCACCATGTGGAGAATTCTGAATGGTTGGACTCTCATTAGTTTTGGAAGAAGCATCCTCAGGTCCCCTAGACCTGAGTGTAGAAACCTCAGGCTCTCATCCTCCACAGGGCCTCCCTGTAGAAAGAAAAGGACCAAGATTCATGTCACCATGTCCCCCAAAGCCCTATTCTACCTATCCTCTTGTTCAATGTTTGTTTTTAATGTATTAATAAATGAACTGTTTGAGCTTTATCTTTTGAAACAAGGCCTACTGACATTCCACCTTATTCTGTTGTGTTACTAGGTTTTAAGGAAATAATTGGTTCTTAACTTCTGGAGGATAACAGACATTGGTGAGAAACTGAACAAAGCTAGACACTCTTTCTATAGAAGAAAATGCCTCTGGCACATTCAGACAGCCACTGTATCTCAAGAAATCCATGAACTTCAGGTTAAATGATCTTTCATAAGGGACCTCATCTCCTCATGAGGACTCTACCTTCATGAGTTAATTACCTTCCAAAGGCCCCATCTCCTGATACTTTCACCTTGTGAGTCTGAATTTCAATATATGAATCAAAAATTCAATTCTTATTCATAAGTCGATCAGTTATTAATTGAACTTGTAATGCAGTTCATGTGGTCAACTGACACCACAGCATTCAGTACGAAGGGAGAAAATAAAAAATATAAAATGGGTGAACCTGTCATGTCACTTACAATTACAAGGAGCCAAATCATTTTAAGGTCTCACTACATTACTCATTTAAACATGAATACTAGGTAGGTGATCTCTAAGATGTCTTTCAGTTATAGAACTTGCTATATTTGATTCAAGCTCTAAAGTTCTGTTATTTCTACATCAAATATTGCTTTCAAATCAAATTGTGATGTCTTTGGAAACAGTTCAGTTCAGTTCAGTTGCTCAGTCGTGTCTGACTCTTTGTGACCCCATGGACTGCAGCATACCAGGTTTCCCTGTCCACCACCAACTCCTAGAGCTTGCTCAAACTCATGTCCATCAAGTTGGTGCTGCCATCCAACCATCTCATCCTCTGTCATCCCCTTCTCTTCCTGCCTTCAATCTTTCCCAGCATCAGGGTCTTTTCCAATGAGTCAGTTCTTCACAACAGGTGGCCAAACTATTTGAACTTCAGCTTCAGCAAAGTAATGTCTCTGCGTTTTAATATGCTGTCTACATTGGTCACAGCTTTTCTTCCAAGGAGCAAGAGTCTTTTAATTTCATGGCTGCAGTCACCATCTGCAGTGATTTTGGAGCCCCAAAAAATAAAGTCTCCTACTGTTTCCATTGTTTCCCCACCTGTTTTCCAAGAAGTGATGGGACCGGATGTTTTGATTTTAGTTTCTTGAAAGTTGAGATTTAAGCCAGCTTTTTCACTCTCCTTTTTCGCTTTCATCAAGAGGCACTTTAGTTCCTCTTCACTTTCTGCCATAAGGGTAGTGTCATCTGCATATCTGAGGTCATTGATATTTCTCCTGGTAATCTTGATTCCAGCTTGTGCTTCATCCAGTCTGGCATTTTGCATGATGTACTCTTCATATGAGTTAAATAAGCAAAGTGACAATACACAGCCTTGACGTACTCCTTCCCAATTTGGAAATAGTAGCTTTGTCTTACACTTGTTTTTATCTGCCACAGAATCTATGAAAATGTCACATAAAGAATAGACATTAAGACACTTATTGGTGATTCAGTATTTTAATCCCTAGATTTTTCCATATTACCTTAATCATTTCAATAATTGGCATTACCCTAAAACACCAAACTGATTCTTTCCAGCAGATGAAATTGTGAGTATATATTATTTGTTATTCATTTGCTCTTTTATGTATAAACCATTCACTTATCCTGTTTATCTGTTGAACACTGGCAGCTCCATCTATTTCATATGACTTATTGGAGTTATTATACCTATTCATGGGCTTCCCAGGTAGAGACAGTGGTAAAGAACCTGCCTGCTAATGCAAGAATCATAAGAGACACAGGTTCTATCCTTGGGTCTGGAAGATCCCCTGAAGAAGTGCATGGCAACCACAACCATTCTTGCCTTGAGAATCCTATGGACAGAGGAGCCTGGAGGGCTACAGTCCACAGGGTTGCACAGAGTTGGACACAACTGAAGTGACTTAGCACTGCACACACGCATACCTATTCACAACTATTACTTTTTATTAAAGAATTACTTTGGCTAAGAATTGGCCCAGGGAAATCCTTGGGGAATAATAGTTCAAATTCAAGGAATTGGTGACTTAAAATGAGCTGGTCTTTAATTCTGTTGAAATGTAAAAGCCTGTATCTGAAAATAGTGGGCAACATAAGCAAATAGGCAACTTTTAACAGGTAGTACACTTCTATGGCTGTTCATGTAGACAATCCAACCAAAATAGCTTATTAGCATTCCATCCAATAGGGCAAAATAATTTTTCATAGTTTCTAAGCAGCTCTCATATCCAGAGACCATTTTAAAAGTTTATGTTTAACTTAAGACTTAGTCTTTTTCATGTCATGTATTTCAATGGGTATAGTAACCGTATAGAATGGAAAGAGAGTTTGTAATAGAGAATTCAGACTGTGCTCTTGACCAAACTAGAGAGTAGCTATTGACCTTCATGAAGCTACTTGTACTCTTGTAACCCCTTGTCCTCTTTGGCAAAATAGGAATAACAACTTCCCACTCCAGAATAATAGTATAAACTCTGATGGCATGAAGAATTTTTACAGATTTTTCTTCCTTAGAAAACATCTCCTAAAGACATAATGTTATTTCTAGAAAGCTGTGTTTCTAGTGACAGACAACATCTTGCATGTACTTTGTCAATTAAGTCTGTTAGAATAATTAAGTTTATCACAAATATGCCTGTAGAGACAAAGGTCACTGCTATTCTAGTGAAGTCACAGATTCAAGTGAAAATTGGATAGTAAGCTAAGGGTTGGAGAAGGAAATGGCAACCCAGTCCAGTATTTTTGCCTGGAGAATCCCATGGACAGAGGAGCCTGGCAGGCTACAGTCCCTAGTGTCCCAAGAGTTGGACACCACTTAGCGACTAAACCACCACCACCACCCATGCTAAAGGTTATCATGCTGGCATGTACATTACAAGTTTTGTTATTAATGTAATCTCTATAACAAACATATTCTAATGAATAAGATTTACTTTAACAAAACATATAATAAACCAATACAATTTCACATAAAAAAAACTATGATGATAAGGTTACATTTTACAGCCATGTTTAAAGTCAGAAGTTCTCAAAGTTAGAAATCAATGGTCCTTAAAACAGTTAAAGGAAACGTCTTTCTATTACATTTTCCCTAATCTTAGCAAACAGACTTGAAAAAGAAAATTCAATTTTATTATAAAAAGAAACTAGATACAGATAGATATAAGTTAAATTTTACACAACTAGTTCTTCATTAAACTAATTGACACAAAGCTGCTAGTTTGAGTTATAATTTCTATTTAGGACTAAATAAAAATATGAGGCTTAGAATTCTCTATTACCAACCTAAAAGATGCCAATAATAATCTTTATAATGATAATAATAATATTGAAAGTAGGTAACACTTACTGAGTATTTAAGATTTTCTAGAACTTTAGTATGAATGCTTTATTAATCCCCAGAACCACCATATTAGGTGGCTACTATTAGGGCTTCCCAGGTGGTGCTAGTGGTAAAGAACCCACCTGCCAATGCAGGAGGTGTGGGTTCTATCCCTGGATTGGGAAGATCCCCTGGAGGAGGGCATGGCAATCCCCTCCGGTGTTCTGTCTGGAGAATTCCATGAACAGAGTAGCCCACTGGATTACAGTCCACAGGGTCACAAAGAGTTGGACACGACTGAAGTGACTTCGTCCTGGGTGTTCTTTGGAAAGAATGATGCTAAAGCTGAAACTCCAGTACTTTGGCCACCTCATGCGAAGAGCTGACTCACTGGAAAAGACTCTGATGCTGGGAGGGATTGGGGGCAGGAGGAGAAGGGGACGACAGAGGATGAGATGGCTGGATGGCATCACTGACTCGATGGACGTGAGTTTGAGTTTGATGGACGGGAGTTGGTGATGGACAGGGAGGCCTGGTGTGCTGCAGTTCATGGGGTCGCAAAGAGTCGGACACAACTGAGTGACTGAACTGAAGCGACTTCATACATGCACTATTATGACATTCATTTCACAGATGAGGAAATGACAAAGAAGTGTGAAATAAAATTCCTATCTATGGCAAGACAAGAAAAATTTACATATAAAAATTCTTCTCTGCCCCTTGGCCTCCCCTCTGCCCCTCCACTGTGCCTTGTACGTTTGCATTATGCATGGATCAAACCTTCCTCATCAGCAGGAATGGCTGCTCAATGATAAATAGCCACATTCTCCTAGCATTAACAAATGAATGCATGGCTAAGTCACTTCAGTCTTGTCCAACTCTTTGCAACTCTATAGACCATAGCCCACTAGGCTCCTTTGTCCATGGAATTCTCAAGGCAAGAATACTGGAGTGGGTTCCAGTGGGTTCCAGATGCCCTCCTCTGGGGCATCTTCCTAACCCAGGGATTGAACCTGTGTCTTTTACAGCTCCCACATTGGCAGGCAGGTTCTTTACCAGTAGCACCAACTGGGAAGCCCAGCACCAACAAGACAATTTCTTAAATGCTAACATTTCTCTTGATCTTGTAAAGGGTCAGATGACCCACCACGATGGCACTTAAATCTGGTTTATGTAAACTGTCAATAATAGGTCACTTAATGTACAGCCCTCTATACTAAAAACGACCTATATAAGCTGTGTCTTGACTTCTAACAGGTAGAATAGTTCTCAGAGCATTCTGAGATGGTCTTCCATGTTATAATCTTCAAACTTGGTTCAAATAAAATATTCTGATTCTTTTTAGATTGACTGATTAATTTTTCACTGACGGAAGTTAAGGTCACAGAGCTAGGAAGAGATGAATTCTCATCCAACCTATGCCCTTAAGAGTTAAAACCATTTGTACCTCTCATAATTCAACAGCCTGGAATGCCCTTTTTTTCATAAAAGAGCTTAATATGACAATGCTATTTTTAATGAAGTAATCTGCATCTTTGATATAGGGTCTTCAGATGCTACTTTCTGGGCTTCCCTGGTGGCCCAGAAGAAGGAAATTGCCTGCAAGGCAGGAGACCTGGTTTTGATCCCTGGGTCAGGAAGATACCTTGGAGGAGGGCAAGGCAACCCACTCTAGTACACTTGTGTAGAGAATCCCATGGAGAGAGGAGCCTGGTAGGCTGCAGTCCATAGGGTCACATGGACACAACTAAGCAGCAGAGCGCAGGCGCACTAAGCGTGGGCGAGAGGAGCTACCCCACATCTGAGGGCAGGGGCAGAAGCCAGGAGGACCCCATGCTTGAAGAGCAGTGGCCAAGAGGAGTTACCCCACGTCCGAGGTCAGGGGCAGCGGCCGAGAGTGCCAGGATGCGATGGCACAGGAACGGCTGAGAGGAGCTACCCCATGTCCGAGGCCGGGGCAGCAGCTGAGAGGAGCCACCCCACATCCAAGGAGCGGTGGCTGCGCAGGCTCAGGATGGCCTAGCGGAGCTATCCCACGTTGAAGGTCAGGAACAGCAGCGTTAAGGAGATGCCCCTTGTCCAAGGTAAGGAGCAGTGGCTGTGCTTTGCTGGAGCAGCCTTGAAGAGATACCCCAAGCACAAGGTAAGAGAAACCCAAGTAAGATGGTAGGTGTTGCAAGAGGGCATCAGAGGGCAGACACACCGAAACCATAATGACAGAAAACTAGTCAATCTAATCACACGGACCACAGCCTTGTCTAACTCAGTGAAACCAAGCCATGCCCGCAGGGCAACCCAAGAAGGGCGGGTCATGGTGGAGAGGTCTGACAGAATGTAGTCCACTGGAGAAGGCAATGGCAAACCATTTCAGTATTCTTGCCTTGAGAACCCCATGAACAGTATGAAAAGGCAAAATGATAGGATACTGAAAGAGGAACTCCCGAGGTCAGTAGGTGCCCAACACGCTACTGGAGATCAGTGGAGAAATAACTCCAGAAAGAATGAAGGGACGGAGCCAAAGCAAAAACAATACCCAGCTGTGGATGTGACTGGTGATAGAAGCAAGGTCCGATGCTGTAAAGAGCAATATTGCATAGGAACCTGGAATGTCAGGTCCATGAATCAAGACAAATTGGAAGTGGTCAAGCAGGAGATGGCAAGAGTGAACGTCGACATTCTAGGAATCAGCAAACTAAAATGGACTGGAATGGGTGAATTTAACTCAGATGACCATTATATCTACTACTGAGGGCAGGAATCCCTTAGAAGAAATGGAGTAGCCATCATGGTCAACAAAAGAGTCCAAAATGCAGTACTTGGATGCAATCTCTAAAACGACAGAATGATCTCTGTTTGTTTCCAAGGCAAACCATTCAATATCACAGTAATCCAAGTCTATGCCCCAACCAGTAACGCTGAAGAAGCTGAGCTGAACGGTTCTATGAAGACCTACAAGACCTTTTAGAACTAACACCCAAAAAAGATGTGTTTTTCATTATAAGGAACTGGAATGCAAAAGTAGGAAGTAGAGAAACACCTGGAGTAACAGGCAAATTTGGCCTTGGAATGCAGAATGAAGCAGGGCAAAGACTAATAGAGTTTTGCCAAGAAATTGCAGATGTTACTTTCCACAAAATAGTTTTCAATCTCTTTCACCTCATCATACTGCCTTCCTTTATTTCTCTTTCCTTTGTCTCTTTTATTGATTATTCCTTCCTTTTCAGTTCAGTTCAGTCACTCGGTCGTGTCCGACTCTTTGCGACCCCATGGACTGCAACACACCAGGCTTCCCTGTCCATCACCATCTCCCGGAGCTTGCTTAAACCCATGTCCATTGAGTCGATGATGCGTCCAACCATCTCATCCTCTGTCATCCCCTTCTCTTTCTGCCTTCAATTTTCGCCAGCATCAGGGTCTTTTCAAGTGAGTCAGTTCTTCACATCAGGCAGCCAAATTATTGGAGTTTCAGCTTCAGCATCAGTCCTTCCAATAAATATTCAGGAATGATTTCCTTCAGGATTGACTGGTTGGATCTCCTTGCAGTCCAAGGGACTCTCAAGAGTCTTCTCCAACATCACAGTTCAAAAGCATCAGTTCTTCAGCACTTAGCTTTCTTTATAGTCCAACTCTCACATCCATACATGACTACTGGAAAAAACATAGCTTTGACTAGATGGACCTTTGTTGGCAAAGTAATGTCTCTGCTTTTTAATATACTGTCTAGGTTGGTCATAACTTTTCTTCCAAAGAGCAAGAGTCTTTTAATTTCATGGCTGCAGTCAGCATCTGCAGTGATCTTGGAGCCCATAAAAATAAAATGTGTCACTGTTTCCATTGTTTCCCCATCTATTTGCCATGAAGTGATGGGACCAGATGCCATGACCTTAGATTTCTGAATGTTGAGTATTAAGCCAACTTTTTCGCTCTCTTCTTTTATGTTCATCAAGAGGCTTTTTAGTTCCTCTTCACTTTCTGCCATAAGGGTGGTGTCATCTGCATATCTGAGGTTACTGATATTTCTCCCAGCGATCTTGATTCCAGCTTGTGCTTCATCCACTAAAGCATTTCTCATGACGTACTCTGCATGTAAGTTAAATAAGCAGGGTGACAATATACAGCCGTAACATACTCATTTCCCTATTTGGAACCAGTATGTTGTTCCATGTCCAGTTCTAACTGTTGCTTCTTGACTTCCATACAGATTTCTCAGGAGGCAGGTCAGGTGGTCTGGTATTCCCATCTCTCAAAGAATTTTCCACAGTTTGTTGTGATTCACACAGTCAAAGGCTTTGGCATAGTCAACAAAGCAGAAGTAGATGTTTTTCTACAATTCTTTCGCTTTTTCAGTGATCCAATGGAATGTGGCAATTTGATCTCTGGTTCTCTACTTTTTGTAAATCCAGCTTGAACATCTGGAAGTTCGCAGTTCACCTACTATTGAACCTTGGCTTGGAGAATTTTGAGTACTATTTTGATAGTGTGTGAGATGAGTGCAGTTGTACAATAGTTTGAATATTTTTGGCATTGCCTTTCTTTGGGATTGGAATGAAAACTGACCTTTTCCAGTCCTGTGACCACTGCTGAGTTTTCCAAGTTTGCTGGCATATTGAGTGCAGCACTTTCACAGCATCATCTTTTAGGATTTGAAACAGCGCAACTGGAATTCCATCACCTCCACTAGCTTTGTTCGTAGTGATGCTTCCTACGGCCCACTTGACTTCGCATTAAAAAGTCTAGGACCAGGAATTCTCTGGTGGTCCAGTGGTTAGGACTCTTCACTGCAAGGCCCAGGTTTGATCCCTGGTCAAGGAACTAAGTGGGGCTTCTCTAGTGGATCAGCAATAAAGAATCTGCTTGCAATGCAAGAGACATAGGAGACACAGGTTCAATCTATGTGTCAGGAAGATACCCTGGAGGAGGGCATATGACAACCCACTCCATATTTCTTGTCAGGAAAATCTCATGGACAGAGGAGCCTGGCAGGCTATGGTCCATGGGGTTACAAAGAGTCAGACACGACTTAAGTGACAGACCATGCATGCATGCAGTGAACTAGATCGCACAAGTGGTGCAGCGTAGTCAAAAAAAAAAAAAAGGCTAGGATTAAAGCAAAGAAGAAGATAATATATGCCCTTAGTAATCCAGAGTTATTCTAGAAAATATCAGCATAAGATTTGGGTAGTGATGAGGGAAAGAGAGCAAAGTGACTTGAGGGCGTTACTTGTCTAATTCGGGGGAAATATGGACATTGAAAAGTTTTAGGACTCAATAGAAAAATAAATAAATATGACAGGGAGTTCCCTGGTGGCCCAGTAGTTAGGATTCCAGACTTTAATTGCCATGGCCTGGGTTCAACTCCTGGTGAGGAATATCCTGCAAGTCACGTGTGTGTTCATAAAAGGAAAAATAAATAGATAAAACAATAAACTTAAGCAAGGACCAACCACTGTAAGAATGAAAAGAGAATGTATAGTTTTAAGCACAGAGGAGAAAACTCAATCTATTCAATGGAAAGTGGGAAATTGAAATTATAGTCACAAATTTCCCCTCTTATAAACACACCCAGATGGTGAGTTCTAATAAAATTTAAATAAAAATGCATTTCCCAGTATAAAGATATATATAGTCTAGATTTTGTGATATTTGTGGCAATTTCATTTATTTTATTTTTTATTTTATTCACATATAGTTGATGCACAATGTTATACGTTACAGGTGTAGTAGAAGGAAATGGCAACCTGCTCCAGTATTCTTGCCTGGAGAATCCCATGGACAGAGGAGCCTGGCAGGCCATGGTCCATGGGGTCACAGAGAATCGGGCACAACTGAAGTGACTAAGCATGCACGCACAATATAGTGATTCATAGTTTTAAAGGTTATAATACATTTATAGTCTTAAAATACTGGCTATATTCACTGTGTTGTACAATATATGCTTGTAGTTTATGTTATACCAAATATTTTGTACTTCTTAATCCCCTACACTGCCTCTCCCCACCCTCTTCCCATTGGTTAACACTAGTATGTTCTTTGTATCTGAGTTAGCTTCTTTTTCATCATAGTCACTAGTTTGTTGTATTTTTAGATTCCACACAAAAGTGATATCATACAATAAAACAAAAAAAATGCATTTCCCAGCTCCACCAATGAGACTATGTGAGCTTTGAAGGAGGTTATATTGTCTCTCTGAGTTATAATCTCTTCTTCTGTAAAAGGAAGTTATTATTGTACATAAAGAACTTAGCACAATGTCAGAGTAAAAGGCGCTCAGTAAACACTAACTAAGGCTTTTACCATTCTTACTCATGTTTATTGCTATTTTTACTCCTGTTTCTGCTCCCGTTGCTCATGCCTCTTTATAGTCTCCTGAAAGTGTTAGTCTTTCACTTGCGTCTGACTCTTTGCAACCCCATGGACTGTAGCCCACCAGGCTCCTCTGTCTGTGGAATTCTCAGGCAAGAATACTGGAGTGGGTAGCAATTCCCTTCTCCAGGGGATCTTCCTGATTCAGGGATCGAACCTGGGTCTCCTGCCTTTCAAACAGATTCTTTACCAGCTGAGCCACCAGGGAAGCCCTACTTTCCTGAACCCCTGACAGAATGAACAAACTCACGATAAACCTATCAATAATTTTTTTTGTTTGACTTATGCAAATAATTAGCTCTTGCAGACATGAGGACTATTTCTTTGTAAGATGAGATCCAGACAAAGGAAAGTTTGTGTGAACTCTGAAGTAAGCCAGAAGTAATATTATAGGGTGGCATCACTATGGAGTAGGGTGCACCAGAAAGTGTGAGTTATAAAGACTGACTGATTTGGGTGTGGAAGTCAAATTCTTGCCCAGTTGGAGTAAGTTAGAAAAATAAGCTGAGAAGAGCTCATCCTTGCTCGAGACTTGCTGGCAGGGAGTCAGGAGGCACATCATTACGTAGGTCTGTACATCAAACCCCTGCATCCTCACCTCTGTTTAATGAATGTTGTTGTTGCTGCTGTTTTAGTTGCAGGTCATGTCCGACTCTTTTGACTCCATGGACTGTCGCCCTCCAAGCTCTTTGTCCATGGGCTTTCCCAGGCAATAATACTGGATTGGGTTGCCATTTCCTCCTTCAAGGGATCTTCCCCAACCAGGGATCGAACCCGTCTCCTGTGTTGACAGGCAGATTCTTTACCACGGAGCCACCAGGGAAGCCCTGTTTAGTGAATAGCAAATCTCAATTTGAAGTTGGCTTTGCAGATAGTCAGCGCTCAAGAAATGTTTATCAGTTTATCAACTTTGGTCATATGTCAGTTTAGCAATTTCAATAATTTTATCAGCCTGTCAACTAGATCATACATAGTTTGCCACTCTTTAGATTCCAAGCATTTCCAAAACTGACATGCTTATCAACATCAGATCTTCAGACTAAGGAGACCCCACTTACTGGAGTAAAATTCAAACCAAGAGTTTATTTTACTCATTATGAATGAACAAAAGAAAATTTGCTTTTATTATCAACCTCTACATAGCTATGGTAACCTGTTCTACCTCTTAGGAAATATGACTTGAAAATTTAGTAGAATACTTACTGGGGACAAGAAAAATGAACACCTGAAGAAGCTGGAAAATATATTGAGGATCAATGCCTAAGCTCATAGCAAAATGTTTGGCAAGATAAAGGATGTCAATGTCAGTGTGAAATACACAGTGGATTCAGTAACTATTTTTCCCATCAAAATTTCTCTTCAAAAAACAAGCAGTGCAGACTAGGCTGTGTTTCATAATGGAAAAAAAGAAAGCATACCTTAGGAACTAGTTCAGGGAGATATTTTAGTTGCCTTGCTTTGTTTCTCAGTTAATCATTTGACTATTTTGTGCACTTCCTTCCCTTGGGGAGATATTGTGAATCTGATCTGATTGTTTTCTTAAACCTATTTCGTGTGTGCAAAATACTTTTGGTATTTGCAACTTTATAAAATGTTCTTAACCTCAAGAGAAAATAAATAAGTTAGAGAAAATTAAAACAAGTTCCAATTATTAAGCACATTTTTTGAAATCCCTCAAGCGTAGGAAGAATGTAGCTAGAAAAGAACAAAAGTCAGGCTTGGTCCAGAACCTAGAAAAATCTCTGAAGACGTCAAAAATGATTTCATATGAATACGGTGTATGGTCTTTTTTTTCCCTGAAGATTCTTTTTTTTTTAAAAAAAAAAAAAAAAAGGAAGAGTTGGATAAAAGCATGAAAGAGGTAAGCTTATCAGAAATCAGATTTGGCAAGGTTATTTTAGTGTATTTAGACTTTCCCAGTCCACCAAACTTAGCATCTAGTGATAATTCAGTTCCTTTCAAATCAGTAGGAAGGGACCCATCTGAGCACTAAAGATGTATAAGAAGATGGACAAGACTGGATTCTAACCCATGCAAGGTAGTTAAGATGATGAAATTGGTTAAAATTTTAGAATAATATTATAATATTTTATGAGATATTATGACATATAACTATGACATAATCATATTACAATGAGGATTTTCAAGGTCATCTCCCACAAATCAAAAGAGATGAACTCTACTTCTGGTCTGTTTAATCCTTCTTAACCCTTAAGCTTTGATCCCACATCTGTTTCATATTCTACAAAACTTTTCAACTTGCTTGTTGCTAATACTGCATACAGGATTCCACTATAAATACCCTTTGTTTTTTCTAATTTTATTGGAGTATAGTTGATTTACAATGTTCTGTTAATTTCAGATGTACAGCAAAGTGATTCAGTTATACATACATATTCATTCTTTTTCAGATTCTTTTCTCATATAGGTTATCACAGAATACAGAGTAGAGTTCCCTGTGCCATACAGTAGATCCTTGTTGGCTATCTATCTTATATATTGTAGTGTGTGTATGCTAATCCCTAGCTCCTGATTTATCCCTCTCCCATCCTCAAAATCAACACTCCTTGATTTTGGTTCTAAAAAATCACAGAAGGAGAGTCTTTAGCCCCAAGGAAGCACAACATGCAGGGGCAACAGAGGATGGTGGCTAAGAACACAGACTTCAGAGGTGGATGATTTTGGTATAAATCTCAGGGTCACTAGTGGGCAACTTTGGGACAGTTAGTTAATCTCTCCAAGACTCAGTTTCCCCATCTTAAAAATGGGTATATTGGACTTCCTTCGTGGCTTGGTGGTTGAGAATCCACCTGCCAATGGAGGGTTCATGGAGGGTTTGATCCCTGGTCCAGGAAGATTCCACTTGCCAAGAGGCAACTAAACCCACGCACCACAAATACTGAGCCTGTGCTCCCTAGAGCCCATGCTCCACAACAAGAGAAGTCACCAGAAGAAGAAGCCCTCGTATCGCCTCCAGAGAGTAGCCCCTACTCGCCGCAACTAGAGAAATCCTTCGTGTAGCAACGAAGACACAGCACAGCCAAATAAAAAATGATAAAACAAAATGAATATATTAATAGTTCCTACCACATAGAGTTGTGAAAATCATATGATGCAGCAATTGTAAGAAATACTTAGAAAGCTAGTGGAAGTAAATGTTAGCTACATATTCGCTCTGATTAACTTTTGTTATAGGTATATTCATCCATGCATTCCACAAACATTTCTGGATTGTCTATTCTGCACCAGATGCTGGTCAAGGCACTGAACCTCAACAGCAAATAAGACAAACAAGGTCCCATAGAGTTTCTACTCTCACCTCAACAGGGAAATGGGCTCCTTTAGGAAAGAGAGTATTTAACACCATTTTGTATCTCCCATGGTGCTTTGCACAAGACAAAGGATAGGTGTTTGGGAGGAAATTATAAGTGGAACAAAAACAGACATACTTCAAAAATCTTGCACTCTTGGGCAAAGAAAATACCAATTATGTAGACACATCAATTCTATTCTTCTAAGAAAATCTGGAATCTAGTCACTTAACATTTCTTAAGAGGACTTCTTGGTAATTGAAAATATAAAGGATTATATGAAGTTTCCACTGTACCATGCCATGTTTTGGTCATGATACAGAGGGAAGCATGGCATGGAGCACACTTCAGCCAGGTGAGCCCAGATCCCCTTGGGTTTTGTGGTTTTCACTCTGGAGCACCTTCAATTAGCAGGCTTGGCTCAGCTCTCAGCCTTAGAGCCACAGGAGGAAATCACATGGCCAAAGTGACTGCAGAGGCCAGTGAGCCCCAGGAACGCTTAGCCAAGGAGTTTTGCTTCTCTAAGAGTGGAGTTACTAATAGAACACATGCCCATCCAAGACAGTAATTTATTTAATTTTGGTTCACTCTACATAAGTTCAGCTCAGTTGAGTCGCTCAGTTGTGTCCAACTCTTTGCAACCCCATGGACTGCAACGCCCCATGTACTGCAGGATATCAAGCCTCCTGTCCATCACCAGCTCCCAGAGATTGCTCAGACTCATGTCCATTGAGTTGGTCATGCCATCCAACCAGCTCATCCTCTGTCATCTCCTTCTCCTCCTGCTTCAACCTTTCCCACCATCAGGGTCTTTTTAAATGAGTCTTCATATCAGGTGACCAAACTATTGGAGCTTCATCTTCAGCATCAGTCCTTCCAATGAATATTCAGGACTGATTTCCTTTAGGATGGACTGGTTGGATGTCCTTGCAGTCCAAGGGACTCTCAAAATTCTTCTCCAACACCACAGTTCAAAAGCATCAATTCTCCTGAGCTCAACTCTCTTTATGGTCCAACTCTCACATCCGTACATGACTACTGGAGAAATCATATATTTGACTAGACGGACCTATGTTGGCAAAGTAATGTCTCTGTTTTTTCATATGCTGTCTAGGTTTGTCATAGTTTTCTTCCAAGAGCAAACGTTTTTTAATTTCATGGCTGCAGTCACCATCTGCAGTGATTTTGGAGCTCAAGAAAATAAGGTGTGTCAGTGTTTCCATTGTTTCCCCATCTATTAGCTATGAAGTGATGGGATTGGATGCCATGATCTTAGTTTTTTGAATGTTGAGTTTTAAGCCAGCTTTTTCACTCTCCTCTTTCACTTTCAAGAGGCTCTTTAGTTCCTCTTCACTTTCTGCCAAAAAAATGGTGTCATCTGCATATCTGAGGTTATTAATATTTCTCCTGGCAATCTTGATTCCATCACTCTACATAGTAAATAAGAATCAGATATTTTCTTTTCTTTAAAAAAAAAACAAGAACTTTGGGAATTTCTACTCTAATTATAAAAATATGCTTTGTTCAATGAAAGAAATTGAAAACTACAATGTTGCACACCTACACAGAGTTTCTAAAGAGCAAGTCTGGGGACTGTCCTGCTGCTGCTGCTAAGTCGCTTCAGTCGTGTCCGACTCTGTGCGACCCCATAGACGGCAGCCCACCAGGCTCCGCCGTCCCTGGGATTCTCCAGGCAAGAACACTGGAGTGGGTTGCCATTTCCTTCTCCAATGCATGCATGCATGCTAAGATGCTTCAGTAGTGTCTGACTCTGTGCGACCCCATGGACAGCAGCCTACCAGGCTCCTCTGTCCACGGGATTCTCTCGGCAAGAATACTGGAGTGGGTTGCCATTTCCTTCTCCCTGGTAGGTTAGTGGTTAAGGCTCCAGGCTTCCAGTGCAGGAATGTGGGTTCAATCCCTGATTGGGGAACTACGATCCCACATGCCAGATGGCACAGCAGAAAAAAAAAGAAAGAAACCCAATGGTAAAGAGCAAGTTTTAAGAATTTTGGAGAAACTTAGATGACCTGGGAAATCGAGTGCCCTGGGTTCTAATTTTGATTGCACATTAAGTATCTGGTTAAACTTAAGCATGGAAAACTGGACTACAGTTCCCACATCTATAAAATAAGAGCTCTTAGGTGCCCCTTCTACCTCTGATTTTTAAAATTATTTATTAAATAGCCATCTACCATGTACCTATTTCTTTCACACAGTAGTAAAAACAATCTTGTATGATAGTTGCCCTTGGTGATGAGGAATTTAAGGCTTAGAGAAGCTTGTTTATTTACCCAAGGCAAAGGATTCAGGTCAAAGATGTGATTTACAGTTATCTTCTAAGTCACACCCTCTTCTTAACCAAACTACAGCTGACTTTAATTTACTAGCATGTAAAATGGCTCTAGGTTAGAGAAGAAAGAATGGCCCTGGAAATTCCCTGGCAGTCCAGTGGTTAGGACTCTGCATTTTCTCTGCCAAAAAAGAGAGAGAGAGAGAGAGATGGACAGAGGGAGAAAGGGAGGGGAGGGAGGGAGGAAGGAAGGCCCTGACAACAAAACCTCTTTGGCAACTTGACCCTTTTGCCCAATACTAGTTCTGCTCCGTCACTTTCCTGTAGGAAATCCTCTAGGTTTTACATTTGTGAAGTGAAAGGTAGTGAATTGTGAAGTGAGTCTGACCTAGAAACAGTCTCTGAGTTTCATTAACTGGACATTCAGAAGCTGTGCTCTGAAATAGTCTTTGCCTTCTTTCTACTTGTGCCCAAGTGATGGTAGAGCCATGTAATCAGGAAATACGAGAGCATGCAGATCAAATCCAACCATAACAATCTCCCAGGAACCACTAGACATATCAGTCATTGCCGGTTATACCTGCAGCCCCAGCAAAAGCAAGATATCCATCCATTTGACCTGTGAAAGGAATAGTCCCTTAATTACCACTAAAGTTTGGTTTAAGGGCTAAGATCTGTCTTATGGCCCATCCTTGTCATTGGACTACCATATGGCCTGGCCATAATAAATGTTTACCCAAACAGACCAGAATGCCTGTCCTAGGAATCTGAATAATGAAATACAGAAAAAGCAGATCATTTGGTAGCCAGAGAAGATACTGGATGTATACAGTATCTTCATATGGACTTCATATGGTGTCTTCAAATTAAAGAAGCTTCCCAGGTGACTCAGTGGTAAAAAAAATCCACCTGCCAATACAGGAGACAGGCAGGAGGCACAGGTTGGATCCCTGGGATGGGAAGAGCCCCTGGAGGAGGAAATGGCAACCTACTCCAGTCTTCTTGCCTGTAGAATCCCATGGACAGAGGAGACTGGCAGGCTACAGTCCATGGGTTGCAAAGAATCGAACACAACTGAGCGACTGAGCCACTGAGCATGTGCAGCACACACACACACACACACACACACACACACACACACACTGCATATTAAAGTTGGCACCCAAAGCAAAATTAACAGATCCCTCTTTTGAGGATCCCAGACTTGTGCTAGACTCCAAGTCATTTCCCACTTCCTGTTCCATTTTCTAAAGCACTTCTACTATGATCCCAGTACTTGAGTTTCTGAGACACTGTTTTTCCAAACAATATATGTATTGTTTGAAACTTTACATTAAAAATTTTAAAATTATTGGAATAGATGATGCTTTAGTCTTTACAACCAAAAGAGCTGAATAAAACTGCACAATTATTTTATTACATACTACTAAATTCTGTTTAGTGCAATAAAGTCTATTGAGTAGATGAGTAAGCTATTTCGTTATACTGCTGCTGCTGCTAAGTCACTTCAGTCGTGTCCAACTCTGTGTGACCCCATAGACGGCAGCCCCCCAGGCTCCTCTGTCCCTGGGATTCTCCAGGCAAGAACACTGGAGTGGGGTGCCATTTCCTTCTCCAATGCATGAAAGTGAAAAGTGAATGGGAAGTCGCTCAGTCATGTCCGATTCTTCGTGACCCCATGGACCTCAGCCTACCAGGCTCCTCTGTCCATGGGATTTTCCAGGCAAGAGTACTGGAGTGGGGTGCCATCGCCTTCTCCGCTACATATACTATATGCTACTAGATTCTGCGATGTCAAATAAGACTGAAATTAATACAGATTTGGCACGTGGTCTGCTTCTCTCAAGGCCTAATTTATAATTGCTGCAATATACTGCCTGTCATTCTTTTGGCGAATCAGACTGGCTCCATGATAATCATTGAGAATCTTAAGAATTCAGTAGGACATACCAGGAAGAAACATCTAGTACCATGCTTTATCTATCAGCCTAAAGATCACTTTTTTCTAAAGCCAATTCCATTTTCTCTGGGAGCAAATTTTGGGCATTTTGGTTTCAATCTATCTATACCTGCTATACTAATAAGAAGCTGGATTTTTTTCAATTGCAGTGAAACTATATATAACAATATGTCTACTGATTATTTATGAAAGTAATATTCTCACAGTAAGTCAAGCAAGCTTCTCTTTAGAGAAATTTTTTGGCCAATAAAGTTGAGTCTAAGGGTTTCCAACCTCCGCAAGGCATTCAGCCCTGTAAATTTCATTTCCATCAACAACAGTGAGTTCTGTATGCCTTAGGAAAGAACAAAACACTTGGTTCTTTCCTTGTATTCTGACTCTCCATGCCCCTACTGCATCTAGCTCTTCTGACGCTCATCGGAACCTTTTTCACATGTTTTAATTTAATGTTAACATGTCCCTCACTGGCTCATTAACTGCCATCCAGTGCAGATTAAACCCTGTAAGAGGTCTCCAGCTGCTTTATAAAGATGATGAGCAATTCTCACTCTGCACTACAGCCAACAAAAATGTTGGGCCTTTTTACAGGCAGCAGAAGTCCCAGAACGCCCCATGGTTCCATGGCATAATATATGCAGAAAAGTAATAAAAAGTTTTGCGACTCTCCATAAGCCAGCCGATCTCAGTAATGCCCACAGGCAGGTAAACCTGGTGTGTCCTCACTCAGCCTCATGCCTTGACAATGTTAACCGATGGCACTTAGACTCATGTTCTATTTCAGATAACCACTTGCGCCAGGCCCTACATGAGTGCATTTATATCTAATTGGTATCTTATTTAAGAAAGCAGGAGAATTCTGTATTTGAAACATGAAAGCTAAGCTATTTTAATGAACGGGATGTTTTTAATACCCTTGGCAAACCCAGAAATATACATTCCACCTCCCAATGGGAAAGAAACAGGGCTTTTTACTTATAGATGTTCAACTGGATATTAGCTTCTGGTAGTTGTCTTCCATCCAATCTAAGTGTTCCTTAAGAAACTTTCCCTATGGGCTTCTGTGGTGGCTCAGTGGTAGAGAATCTGCCTGCCAATGCAGAAGACATGGGTTCAATCCCTGGGCCAGGAAGATCCCACATGTCACAGAGCAACTAAGCCCATGGCCACAGCTACTGAGCCCGTGCTCTACAGCTGCAAGTACACAGCCCATGTGCCACAACTACTAAAGCCCTTGCACCCTAGAGAGCACGCTCTGCAAGAAGGGAAGCCACTGCAGTGAGAAGCCCTCACACCCAATGAGTGGCCCCCACTCACCACCACTGAGAAAAGACCAAGCACAGCCAACTATAAACAATTAATTTAAAAGCTTTCCCTACTCCCTGAACATATGATCAGTGGACACAGGGCTATTGTCAAAAAGTGGGGAAATCTTTTCAAAGGTTACCATTTCATTATACACCCTTTCGCTGCTGCTGCTGTTGCTGCTAAGTCGCTTCAGTCGTGTCCGACTCTGTGTGACCCCATAGATGGCAGCCCACCAGGCTCCCCCGTCCCTGGGATTCTTCAGGCAAGAACACTGGAGTGGGTTGCCATTTCCTTCTCCAATGCATGAAACTGAAAAGTGAAAGTGAGGTTGCTCAGTCGTGTCCGACTCTTCTCGATCCCATGGACTGGAGCCTACCAGGCTCCTCTGTCCATGAGATTTTCCAGTCAAGAGTACTGGAGTGGGATGCCATCGCCTTCTCTGATATACCCCTTTAGATGGTCAGTACTTACACCGAGCAGGAGATGCTGGCTGTGGTAACCCCTCCAAAATAAAGTGGAGAACTGGAGGTGGGGAAACATGATCCAAGTAATAGAAGGAGAAATTCACCCACTAAGGATACTTTATAACAGTCACTCACTTTTTACTGAAATTTTAATGCTTGTATAAATTTCCTTAATAGGCAAATTTGCTCAGGTTGAGGGTCAAACCATGAACATCTTGTCCTAGATGCTCATCCTAAAATGTCATGAAATGCCCAGAAGGGAAAGTCTTTGTCTTTTAGCAAACATTCATCATTTTGCTTTTGCATTTGTATAACTCTATATGCATGTTAAAGTGAAAGTGAAGTTGCTCAGTCGTGTCCGACTCTGTGCAATCCCATGGACTGTAGTCTACCAGGCTTCTCTGTCCATGGGATTTTCCAGGCAAGAGTACTGGAGTGGGTTGCCATTTCCTTTTCCAGGGGATCTTCCTGACCCAGGGATCAAACCCAGGTCTCCTGCATTGCAGGCAGACGCTTTACCCTCTAAGCCACCAGGGAAGCCCTATGCATGTAATAGGAATATATTTGTGTGTGTATATATAATGTGTGTATATATATATATAGTATATGTGTATATTACACAATATATTATTTATTTTTTGATATACACATAATATATGGATATATGACATTTGTTATGTATACTGCTAAGTCACATCAGTCATGTCTGACTCTGTGCGACCCCATAGACAGCAGCCCACCAGGCTCCTCCGTCCCTGGGATTCTCCAGGCAAGAACACTGGAGTGGGTTGCCATTTCCTTCTCCAATGCATGAAAGTGGAAACATAATATTTATTACTGACATACTATATAAACATATATATACATATGTATTTTTTCCTAATACAGTTTTTTCTTCACTGAACTCTAAGGTAATCACCATCCAAAATATAATTGCTCACAGATTCCGTTTAGTTTCCTAAGATTTCTTGTTCCTACAAACATGAATCTGGTCCAGAAAACTACACTGCTTAGATGTCTTCATGAAACATTGACAGAATTTCAAAAAAAATTCTGTTTCTTCAGAAAAAGAAGGATGCGATGTCCATGAGGTCTTTGTGAGAAGGTAAAAAGATCCAAGTGATTCACGACTATCCTTACTGCCTGCAGGTAAAATGGCATATCTCTCTGAAATCTTGAAGCTGTCATTTCCATATTCCTAAACCACATAGAAATTCACTGAGGTCTAGGGAGCGCATTCATCTGATTATATGTTCTGTTGTCATCCAGATACATTTATCTTAGTGAATCCAGAAGTTTTAGATATTTCCTAATGGCTTCGATTGAATGATTTCATCCAAGCATGCTGCCTCTTCTTTTTAATTCTAAGGCTTCACTGTGAGTATTCCAATGCCAGGGGGGAAAAAAATGTTTTTTTAATCTTACCCTAAAAATTACTTAAAGTTAAGATTTTCATAGTAACAGTATCTTAGTAGTTATAGACCACCTTTCCTTTCTTGGAAATAAAGCAACAAAACACGTGTAAAGATCATGTTCACCCACTGCAGAAAGCACCACCTTACTCCCTGAAAAAATGCCACCGTTAAGCTGCCAACAGTATTCCCCACAATCCCTTTGGCTTTTCCTCCAGATCTTCTTTCAAACTCTTACCACAGTTGAACCTGACATTATGGAGATCAGGCTCTAGGAGGATGTGACTATAAAAAAAATTGAGATATTAATTTTAAAAAGCATTGAATGTATATAGATAAAAGTTTTAACTTTCTTGACTTCATTTGCATAGTCATTATTCACTAATACATTAACTGGCATGTAAATAATCTATATTTTGTTAATTGCATCATTAGTAGCATCATCTATTTAGAGCAGCACTATCCAATACAAACATAATATGACCCACCGACTTCTGTAAATTTAATGTTTTCATTTCATATTCAAAAAGTGAAAATAAATTGAAATTTAATACTATTTCGTTTCACCCAGTATGTTCAAAATAGTAACGTTTCAACATGAGATCAATATTTTTAAATTATTAATGAGATATTTTATGATCTTCTTTACAATTCACAGTATATTTTACACTTGCGGCATATCTCATTTCATAGATACTGAATTTTCAGGCCTCAGTAGCCCCAGGTGGGTGGATGGTGCAGGTCTAAAGGATGCTGGATTTTAAAAGAGCTGCACAAGCCCTGTATGCCCACTACCAGCTCCCTCAGCTTTCCACTGGGGGCCAGTACAAGTTAGCACTTCAAATTAGCCCACTTTTTACATCCGCCATGCTGTGTCTTTAGAGATTTGAAACTGGAGTCCAAAGTTTAAATTGCTTTTCACTGGTCTTAGTTGTACCATGTTAAGAAAATAAACTCAGTGATGATTAATGTACTATTCCCCTATTGCTACTTTAACAAATTACCACAAACTTAGTGGCTTGAAACAATATAAATCTACTCTCTTACAATTCAGGAGATCAGAAGTCTAAAAATGGGTTGGCAGGGCTGCACTCCTTCTGAAGTCTCCAGGGGAGAATCCATTTCCAGCTTCTAGGGCTCACCTGTGTTCCTTGATTTGTTGACATCCTCCACTTAATTTTTTTTTTTTTTTTTTTTTTTTTTTTGCCCCACTGCTGAGCATGTAGAATCTTAGTTCCCCAACCAAGGATTGAACCCGCCCCTCCTGCATTGGAAGCGTGGAGTCTTAGCCACTGGGCCACCAGGGAAGTCCCTGTCCTCCATTTTCAAAACCAGCATCTTCAAACCTTTCTCTCAACCTGCTGCATCCATCACCACGTTTCCTATGCCTGCTCTGACTCTGACCCCTCCCTCTTAGAAGGAACTTTTAGACTATTTTGAATGCACTTGTATAACGTAAGATAATCTCCTAGTACAAAGAACACTAATTTAATCACCTATGTAAAAAATTGGTGCTTTTGAACTGTGGTGTTGAAGAAGACTCTTGAGAATCCCTTGGAATGCAAGAAGATCCAACCAGTCCATTCTAAATGAAATCAGTCCTAAATATTCATTGGAAGGACTGATACTGAAGCTGAATCTCCAATACTTTGGCCACCTGATGCAAAGAACTGACTCATTGGAAAAGACCCTGATGCTGGGAAAGATTGAAGGCGGGAGGAGAAGGGGACGACAGAGGATTGGATGGCATCATGGACACAATGGACATGAGTTTGAGTAGGCTCTGGGAGTTGGTGAGGGACCGAGAAGCCTGGTGTGTTGCAGTCCATGGGGTCGCAAAGAGTCAGACACGACTGAATTGAGCTTAAAGTCCCCTTTTGCCAGGTAAGGTAAATTTTCACAGATTCTGGGAAGTAGAATGTGAACGGGCTTCCCTTGTAGCTCAGTTGGTAAAGAATCTGCCTGCAATGCAGGAATCTGCCTTCAATGCATGAGACCCGGGTTTGATTTGTGGGTTGTGAGGATCCCCTGGAGCAGGAAATGGCAACCCACTCCAGTATTCTTGCCTGGAAAATCCCATGGACAGAGAAGCCTGATGGGCTACAGTCCAAGAGATCATAACAGTCAGATATGACTTAGAGACTAAATCACCAACCATAGAATGTGGACATCTTTGGGGGACCATTATCGTGTTCACCATGATTAAATATGTGCAACTTAGGTCTACAGGTAAAATTCTGTCACAACACATTTAGTTATGACATCCATCTATATGGGCTTCCCGGGGGGCTTGGCAGTAAAGAATCTTCATGGAATGCAAGAGATGCAGGGTTCAGTCCCAGGGTCACGAAGATCCCCTGGGGGAGGAAATAGCAATCCACTCCAATATTCCTGCCTGGAGAATCCCATGGACTGAGGAGCCTCGTGGCGGGCTATAGTCCGCAGAGTCTCAAAGAGTTGGACATGACAGAAGCGACTCATAGATCTACATGTGACAAAAACTAGCTAGGTCCTAGATGAATCCTTACTGTTTCAAGCAATATCTCAAAAGCATGAATACATAGTACAATAAATGTTAGAAATGTGCTCAGCATTTGTTTTTAATAAGGATTTGGCAGTCTAGAAGTAATTTAAGCTGGAAGCTTGTACTTTTTGATCACCTTCACCCAATTTAAAAGGTACAAAAGGTCAAAAGGTGCAAACTTTCACTTTAAATTACCTCTAAAAACTGCCAAATCCTACTTATTAAAAACATTATACAGAGTGAAGTAAGTCGGAAAGAGAAAGATACATATCGTATATTAAGAATATACATGGAATCTAGAGAGATGGTACCAATGCATCTATTTGCAAAGCAGCAGTGGAGAAACAGACATAGAGAACAGACTTATGGACACAGGGGAGAGGGGAGGAGAGGGTGAGATGTATGCAGAGAGTAACATGGAAACTTACATTACTGTATGTAAAATAGATAGCCAATGGGAATTTGCTGTATGACTCAGGGAATAGGGGCTCTGTATCAACCTAGAGGGGTGGGATGGGGGAAGGAGATGGGAGGGAGGTTCAAAAGGGAGGGGATATACGTATACCTATGGCTGACTCATGTTGAGGTTTGACAGAAAACAACAAAATTCTGTAAACAATTATCCTTCAATTAAAAAATAAATTAATAGCAACTCACTCCAGTATTCTTGCCTAAACAATCCCATGGACAGAGGAGCCTGGTGGGCTACAGTCTATGGGATCATAAAGAGTCAGACACGACTAAGCAAATAACGCTTTGACTTTTGAATGGTTTTCACAAAACAGTGGGGTCCCAGATCCTTCTGGTGGCAACAAGATAGTCACGTCCAAAGAACATTTTCTCTCTCTCTCTTTTTTTTTTTTTTTTGGCTGCACCGTGTGGCTTTTGGAGTCTTAGTTTCCTGATAGGTACTAAACCCAGGCCCTAGGCAATGAAAGCACTGAATCCCAACCACTGGACCACCACGGAATTCCTCCAGTGAACACTTTCATGGTGCAGATTCAACTATATGCACACTCAGCAAAAAAAAAAGAACGTTAACAATTTTAATAGTGCATACCATTTTGCTTTCTGGTTTTCAGTTGTTTAGACGTACGTTCTGTGTGTATTAGGTAAGTGGTACAGGATAGTTTGTGTTTCTGCATCCTGGTTGCAGTTCCCGTGTGCCCGTCATGACGTGTGCATCTCATCTTCCTGCGTGTGGTTCTAGTGTCTGAAGATAGGTGTTGTCCATACAAGTGGCCCTTTCAAAGCCAGTCACAGAATTCATCTGGTGTTTAACTGGAAGAAAACAAACCAACCCTCACTCTCTTCCACTGCTTCTGGAAAAACTGCCTCTGTTAGACTTACAGACAGATGATGTCTGGGTCTTGGTCCCAACCCATGGCTGATGGAATCTGAAAGGTAATTTTAACATTGGGCTAGTCCATCAGTCGGAAAAGCAAACCACTCTAGATATTTCAGAGGATTTAAAATGGGGATTTAGGTTATGAAATTGTTCATAGGATGAAGGGGCAAATGGGAGAGGCTGAACTGCCCGGCGATGGGGAATTGAGGGGAAGCAGTTACAGCCCCCTGGGGCGGCTCAGATGCACACGGCCTGGTGCTGACTTTGCAGACTCTGGGCTGTCTGCTCCTGCAGGAGCCTGTGCATGTGTGTCTGCTTAGAACAAAACGGCTTCCGCCTCGCTCCTACTGCCTTGCCTCCCACAAGTGCCTCCCATGGGCGGCCCCTTAGCAGAACCCTGCTGGCAAAGGAAATCCAGTCCCCAGGCTTCTATCCTCTTCTGTACAGGGGGGAGCATAGAAAAGGAGGTGTGAGTGAACAACATCCCATGCCATGATGTCCCCCTCTGGGCTGAGATGCAACAACCCCTCTCCTGAGGATTCTCTGATGTTGTTCATGTACCACCATGATGTACGATGTTGGTTAATTCATCCACAAAGTTAGACATTCTCCCAAACTTGCCATCATGGGAGAAGGAAGAATACAGAGAACGAGTTTTAGAAGTCCTTGGTCACCAGTATATCCCCAGACCTATCACGGTGTTGTGCACATAATAGACACTCAATAAATATTCAGGAGACAAATGAGGATCTTCTTTTCAACACGTGTTTTGCCCTAGTCACCTCTTTCTGTCTAACAGACATACCAATCTTCATGCTGATGGGAATATGAATTACATGTTCCTTCTGGGGACAAGGGCTTCCCTTGTGGCTCAGCTGGTAAAGAATCTGCCTGCAATGTGGGAAACCTGGGTTCGATCCCTGGGTTGGGAAGATCCCCTGGAGAAGGGAAAGGCTACCCACTCCAGTATTCTGGCCTGGAGAATTCCATGGACTGTATGGTCCACGGGGTTGCAAAGAGTCAGACACACTGAGCAACTTTCACTTCTGGAGGACTATCTGGTAGAATACATCAGAGCCTTCAGAATGTACATATTCTGAGTGTCTAAACAGGTCCTCTAGGGGCAGGATGCCTTCAGGGAGATCAAAAAAAGCCAGGTGGGATGTCCACTGTGCAGCAGACAAAGAATGTGAACTAATGTGGGGGGCCAAGGCCAGTTCTGCTGTGTCCTCCAGAAACTGTAACGCCAGGCACAATGTCTGGCATGGAATGCCACCCAAGACCACCTTTGCCCCCCAGGTAAGTGATGGAGCTGGAACCTTATACACCAAAGAAGGACAAGGAGGCACCTCTCTGACCCCTTCCTGCTTCCAGGAAGTCAGGGAGGGTCAGAGGGAGAGAAAGGATGAAGGAAGCAGAGTCAGAGTGGAGCAACACCAGAAGGTCAGGGTCCGCTGCGGTCGTCTTTGAAAATGAAAAGGCCACCAGCCAAGGAATACAGGCGGCCTCTAGGAACCAGCAAAGGTGAGGAAGTGAATTCTTCCCCAGCATGCCAAGGAGGAACACAGCTTTGATGACACCTTGATTTTAGAGACCCATGTCAGACTGCCGACCTGCAGAACTGTAGCATAATAATTTGCGTCATTTAAAGCCACTAAACTCGCAGCAATCTGTGATGGCATCAACAGGAAACTCCTGCCCTGCCAGCTCTCTCCCCTGTCCCAGAAACCCCAGCGGACTCAGAGGCACAGGCTCTCCATGCCAGGCTTCAAGACCACCAGTGCTCCGTGTGCTGACCCTGTCCCTCTGTGGATAATCGGGAAGAGGTTCCAGTCAGCCCATGGGGGGGTTCAGAGTTCTATCCCGGGCCCCAGTGGGGAACAGGCCTGCCAGCTGCTGCATGTGGAAAAGAGCACTTGTGCTTTGGAGTCTGAAGGGCCTGAATCCAAATCCTGAATTTGCCCTTTACTAAGTGTGTGACTATGGACAAGACACTTAACCTCTTGCTGCCTCAGTTTCCTTCTGTGTAAACTGGGGAGAGTGGTACAAGCCTTAGAAGACTGTTTGAGTAAACAAGTTCACACAGGTAAAGTGCTTAGAACAGTGCCTGACACCTAATAAATATGCCCAAAAATGTGAGAAAAAATAATTAAAAATTAAAAAGATAAAAACAAATGCCAGGCATTTAGGTTCTGGATGTAACACACAACACGACGACTATCACAATATAGTGAATATTTGAAAGTCACTAGGAGAGGACTAAAAGTTCTCAATATAAGAAAAAAGTGTGTGACTGTGAAGTGATCGACATTAACTAGACTGATGGTGGTGATCATTTCCCAATACACACATATATCAAATCATTAAGTCGTTTGTCTTAAACTTATACAATGTTATATGGCAATTATGTCTCAACAAAACTGGGAAAAAAGAAATAACTTATATTTATGCTCTGACTGACCTGCCTCTTGAGAAATCTGTATGTAGGTCAGGAAGCAACAGTTAGACCTGGACATGGAACAACAGACTGGTTCCAAATAGGAAAAGGAGTACGTCAAGGCTGGATATTGTCACCCTGCTTATTTAACTTACATGCAGAGTACATCATGAGAAACGCTGGACTGGAAGAAACACAAGCTGGAATCAAGATTGCTGGGAGAAATATCAATAACCTCAGATATGCAGATGACACCACCCTTATGGCAGAAAGTGAAGAGGAACTAAAAAGCCTCTTGATGAAAGTGAAAGAGGAGAGTGAAAAAGTTGGCTTAAAGGTCAACATTCAGAAAACGAAGATCATGGCATCCGGTACCATCACTTCACAGGAAATAGATGGGGAAACAGTGGACACAGTGTCAGACTTTATTTTGGGGGGCTCCAAAATCACTGCAGATGGTGACTGCAGCCATGAAATTAAAAGACGCTTACTCCTTGGAAGGAAAGTTATGACCAACCTAGAGAGCATATTGAAAAGCTGAGACATTACTTTGCCAACAAAGGTCCATCTAGTCAAGGCTATGTTTTTTCCGGTGGTCATCTATGGATATGAGAGTTGGAGTGTGAAGAAAGCTGAGTGCTGAAGAATTGATGCTTTTGAACTGTGGTGTTGGAGAAGACTCTTGATAGTCCCTTGGACTGCAAGGAGATCCAACCTGTCCATTCTGAAGGAGATCAGCCCTGAGATTTCTTTGGAGGGAATGATGCTGAAGCTGAAACTCCAGTACTTTGGCCACCTCATGAGAAGAATTGACTCATTGGAAAAGACTCTAATGATTGGGGGGGATTGGGGGCAGGAGGAGAAGGGGACGACTGAGGATGAGATGGCTGGATGACATCACTGACTGGATGGCCGTGAGTCTGAGTGAACTCCGGGAGTTGGTGATGGACAGGGAGGCCTGATGTGTGGTGATTCATGGGGTTGCAAAGAGTCGGACACGACTGAGCAACTGAACTGACTGAACATAAGGAAAGTCAAGATAATAGGTACCTGAATCAAGGCTAGAGAGAAAAATTCTGCACATCTGTATTACCTATTTTTAAGCTGCTTTTCCAAATTTGCCAGGGTGAATCTTCACTCACACTCTCAATTAATTAGTGGCACTTCTAGCATAAGTGAACCATAAAAGTTTATTTTCTAACAAGAATGTAATGAAGTTTCTGATTGGCATCATGTTCTTTGATAAATTTATGCCACAAAGGAGAAAGTATTTAAAATCAAATCAACAAATAGTTAATGAGAATAATATGAGGAAGGCATAGAGTCCAACTGAGAATACTTCATAACTTAAACTATAAATTCAACTTTCTTAAGAATAGCAGCTACTTAAAAAATTTCATTAGCAATTATACAGGCAAAATGATTTTACTCACAAACTGCTCATTGATCCTGCTGGAATGCTGTTCTTTGAAGGCTGTCTTTTCAGCTTAACCATCTTCTCAGATTCTACTAATACACTAAAAGAGGCAGTAATTGAAATTATAAAACATGTGCTCCTGAACTGCCTGGAACACCATCTGAACACTCTGGACCCTATGGTCCATAGGGTTGCAAAGAGTTGGACATGACAGAAGGGACTTGGCAAGCACGTACATCTTCTTTGGATATACTCACGTGACACGGAGAGAGTGGAAGACAGCAAACTTTCTGATGTCTCTTCTTGTTGTGTTTAGTTGCTAAGTTGTGTCTGACTCTTTCATGACCCCATGGACTGTAGCCCACCAGGCTCCTCTGTCCATGGGATTTTCCAGGCAAGAATACTGGAATGGCTTGCCATTTTCTTCTCTAGGGAATCTTCCTGACCCAGGGATCAAACTCACATCTCTTACGTCACCTGAATTGGCAGGCAGGTTCTTTACCACTGAACCACCTGGGAAGCTGATGTCTCTTCTTATAAGGACATTAATCCCATCATGAAGGCCTGCCCTCTCATGACCTCCTCTGAACGTAACTACCTCCCAAAGTCCTCACCTCCAAATACCATCGCATCGAGGGTGATGGTTTCTTCGTGAGAACTGCGGGGAGGTGAGGACGCCACACTTTGGTCCACAGGCGGGCAGATGCAAGATGTAGGCAAAGAAGAGTCTTGGAACGACAGTGTATGTTTCAGCAACACAGATCAAAGTCAGCCCTTTGGTCGTCCTCCAGCTCTCGCGGCAACGTCTTCCACACCAGGATGAAGTAAACGCGATTAGTGCCGACAGCTCCTATGTCTAGCACTCTAAACATGGTTTCAATGTGCTACCTCCAAAGTGTGTCTTCTATCCAAAGGTGCAGCTTTGCAGTTAAACAATTACATCTTGAAGTGATGTAACAGAGAAGAACAAACCTGACTCCATATTACAGCTATTCCTTTAGCTCCAATCTTTGTGCTCTGTTACCTGTGCTTAGTCCTGCTGGTTCTGCAACTTTTGTAAAAATTAAAAAAAAAACGGAGGGGTTGCCTGTGGCCTGAATGTGCTGCCCAGCTGGCGCTAGTAGTAAAGAACCTGCCTGCCAATGCAGGAGACTTAAGAGATGCAGGTTTGATCCCTGGGTCAGGAAAATCCCCTGCAGGAAGAAAAGGCAACCCACTCCAGTATTCTTGCCTGGAGAAGTCCATGAACAGAGGAGCCTGGTGGGGTACAGTCCATAGAGTTCCAAAGAGTCAGTCACAAATGAAGAAACTTATCACACAGGCTCCCATATCCTGAATTATATAGAACAGTCCATTCTCGAGGCTCTGACCTTTAACGGTGCAACACTTTCCCATTCATATAGAGATAAAATGTTGCAGAACAGAGAATAGCATTTGTCTTGTTTATAGGAACGTTGTGACCAGACCTACCTGTGGACAGATGCAAAAGCAAAGAATTCTAGCACCTAAGAGTGTGCAACTTTATAAAAGAAGCCTGAATTCTAACTCAGGTAAGATGGTTCTTGGGTTCCAGTGCACCATCTTCTCAGATGGATGGCTTTCTGAGGAAAGTTGCTGTTCCTTGAACTTGTCTCTAGATTTTTTTGGCTTGTTTTGTGAGAAGTGAAGGAGAAGGCAATGACACCCCATTCCAGTACTCTTGCCTGGAAAATCCCATGGACAGAGGAGCCTGGTAGGCTGCAGTCCATGGGGTCTCGAAGAGTTGGACACGACTGAGTGACTTCACTTTCACTTTTCACTTTCATGCACTGGAGAAGGAAATGGCAACCCACTCCACTGTTCTTGCCTGGAGAATCCCAGGGATGCTAGAGCCTGGTGGGCTGCCGTCTATGGGGTCGCAGAGTCGGACACGACTGCAGCGACTTAGCAGCAGTAGCAGTAGCAGTGGGAAGTGAAGGAGATGGGAATACCAGACCACCTGACCTGCTTCTTGAGAAATCTGTAGGCAGATCAGGAAGCAACAGTTAGAACTAGACATGGAACAACAGAGTAGTTCAAAATAGGAAAAAAAAGTACATCGAGACTGTATACTGTCACCCTGCTTATTTAACCTCATGATGCAGAGTACATCATGAGAAATGCTGGGCTGGAGGAAGCACAAGCTGGAATCAAGATTGCCAGAAGAAATATCAACAACCTCAGACACGCAGATGACACCACCCTTATGGAAGAAAGTGAAGAAGAACTAAAGAGCCTCTTGATGAAAGAGAAAGAGGAGGGTGAAAAAGTTGGCTTAAAGCTCAACATTCAGAAAAGTAAGATCATGGCATCTGGCCCCATCACTTGATAGCAAATAGATGGGGAAACAGTGGAAACAGTGGCTGATTTTATTTTGGGGGGCTCTAAAATCACTGCAGATGGTGACTGTAGCCATGAAATTAAAAGACACTTACTCCTTGGAAGGAAAGTTATGACCAACCTAGACAGCATATTGAAAAGCAGAGACATTATTTGTCAACAAAGGTCTGTGTAGTGAAGGCTATGGTTTTTCCAGTAGTCATGTATGGATGTGAGAGTTGGACTATAAAGAAAGCTGAGTGCGAAGAATTGACGCTTTTGAACTGTGGTGTTGGAGAAGACTCTTGAGTGTCCCTTGGACTGCAAGGAAATCCAACCAGTCCATCCTAAAGGAGATCAGTCTTGGGTGTTCATTGGGAGAACTGATGTTGAAGCTGAAACTCCAATACTTTGGCCACATGATGCGAAGAGCTGACTCATTGGAAAAGACCCTGATGCTGGGAAAGATTGAGGGCAGGAGGAGAAGGGGACGAGAGAGAATGAGATGGCTGGATGGCATGGACATGGATTTGGGTGGACTCTGGCAGTTGGTGATGGACAGGGAGGCCTGGTGTGCTGCGATTCATGGGGTGACAAAGAGCTGGACACGACTGAGCGACTGAATTGAACAGATACAAGCTTGCTGCATGCTAAGCTGTCCATGGAATTCTCCAGGCAAGAATACTGGAGTGGGTTGCCATACCCTCATCCAGGGGTTCTTCCTGATCCAGGGATAGAACCCTTGTCTATTAGGTCTCCTGCACCAGCAGGTGGGTTCTTTACCACTAGAGCCACCTAGGAAGCCCTGTGCGAGCTTGGGACTTGGTGAAAATGTCTGCAGAGATTGAGCTTTCTTGAATTGATATCTCTACAGAGAAACCACAAGCTAGGTAGGAATATGACTTTCTTACCAAACCTCACTTTTTAAAATATTCTTATTTTTCTTGAAATGGAAATGGATAGGATAAAGTTTCATAAGCCAGGGAAAAGATGCAGTTTATGATTCCTAAACTAAAATATCACTGTGCAGAAAAGAGAAGTAAATGATGAATATCCACAATGATCATTTTTATGAAAACTTAGTTTCCAGAAGATACTGAATTTTATTCAGGATTAGTCTTTTTTTTAAAAAAAGGAAAGGGTAGTTATTAATGGCAGAGATTAACTGGAAATGTTTATTTCTGTGGTTTATTCTGTATAAACACAATGTGATTATGCTTTCTGTTATGAATTTCAGTAAAACATGATTTAAGACTACAGCAAGGGTGCCATTAAAATGTGAATGTTAACTTTCCAATAATTTCTAGAAATTGAAATGGAATCTGTTTGGCACTAACATGACATTTTGACACCAATGAAAATATTTTATGTAGTTATGTAAGTGATAAAAATAAACGTTTTATAAAAACTTATCCAGAAAGACTTATAACTAGGAAAAACAATCATAATTAACAAGATTTCATAAAGTACACAGCAGCCAAAGACAACTTTTAGACCAGCTGAAAGTGATGAGGTCATTGCTGGTCCTAAGTTCATAAGATCTGAGCACCTGTAGAGATTCTTTTTAAAAGCACTTAAAAGAATTAATTTTCCAACCATGGACAGGCTGATGGTCTCCCTCTTTTATGTGACTCTGTATTGTGCCAAACTAATGGAATTGAATGTATGCTTCAACTTTGCTAGCAGCTGTTCCTATGGTACAGAAGTAAACGTGTAAACCCTACCCGAACCAGCTGGAAAAAAAGATATGAATCTACTATTTCTGAATTTATTATGGAGCCTAGATTTTGTTTCCAGGATAGAATGTGTCCAAAGCAACCAAATTTAAGAAGAGAGTTGTGAAATCATCCAGCAGATGAGTAACCATCTTGACAATTCAACTGGCTAACGCAAACAGAACTGTATTGGCAGGTAAACCACTGTTTACTGCACTGGCTATGCAGTCTTGAATTCTTTTTAACATTTTTAATCAAGATTATTATAGCATGAGAATATTAACAACAGCAGTGTCAGAAGGACAAAAACCAGTTTTGTCAAGCATACATGTGCTCAGTCGTGTTCTGACTCTTTGTGACCCCATGGACTGTAACCCACCAGACTCCTCTGTCCATGGATTTTCCAGGCAAGAATACCGGAGTGGGTTGCCAATTTCTAAATTTACAAGGTATACTGAGGATATACCTATAACAGAAGACGTTTCATTTACATGCTTATCTTTTGATTCTACATTTATTTTCATAAAAATATTAAAAATTACACTTCTAAAGCTAACCAAATACATACACACACTTTATATATATACATATAGTTTCAGTTTGCTCTTTAAGCAGTTTTAGGTTCACAGAAAATTGAATAGAAAGTACAAAGTTTAAATATATGTAATGTATGAAACTGAAGCTGAAGCTCCAATACTTTGGCCACCTAATGCCAAGAACTGACTCGTTGGAAAAGACCCTGATGCTGGGAAAGACTGAAGGCAGGAGGAGAAGGGGACAACAGGGGATGAGATGGTTGGATGGCATCATTGACTCAACGGACATGAGTTTGAGCAAGCTCTGGGAAATGGTGAAGGACAGGGGAGCCTGGCATCCTGCAGTCAGTGGGGTCCCAAAGAGTCCGACACGACTGAGATACTGAACAAAAACTAAATGTATGTGTATACATTACAACACTACTGATCCAGTCTGGGTTGAATCCCAGGAAATTTCTGTAAAAGATCAGAAAAAGCTATGTGTAAGAAAATTAATTACAGTGATATTCATAATAGTGAAAACCTGGAGAAAACTAAATGTTTACCAATTGATATTTATCCATTCCAGATAGAAATTGTTTTATATTTTCAAAGAATAAAAAACTATATGGAAATTAAGAGGAATAAACTAATTAAAATCTTAGTTAATGTTGAGTGGAAGGAAATTTGAAGAAAAATATGTTCAACCTGTTACCAGTTATACAAATATGAAAACACATAAATTAGATGTTGTCTATGAATGCATGAATAAAGCTTAAAAAATGGGTTAGATGAATACTGAATCCATGAAAAGAAGTTACTTTGGGTTGAGGATTACAAAATGGAACTGAAGGTGAGTACAGAAAGAACATCCAATTCACTTGTAACATTTTCATTGTCATGTTTTAAAACTATTTTAAGGAAATGTGAGCAAATACTGTTATTTGTCAATTCTGGGTGGTGGCTATTCAAGGTTTTTAAAAACATTATCCAAGTACTTTGTATTTTTATTTTTCAAATTTAAAACATTAGATGTCAATGTTTTATTGAGAAAGAAATTTCCAAAAGTTGACTCAAAAAGACTGCAAATACCTGAATAGTTTAAAATCTATAGAAGATTCCCCCAAAACACCAGAGAATACCCTCTGAAAACGGCACCAAGCCCAATTGGTCCTATAGGTAAGTTTTATATACTTCAGAAATAATGTCCTATGGAAACCTAACCCTGATACAAAACAGAACTAGTTCATTAGCACTCCAAATTCAGCAGTGCATTTTAAAAATACTTTTTTAAATTTATTTATTTACTTGTGACTGCACTAGGTCTTCACTGCAGTGCCTTGGCTTTCTGTGTAGTTGCAAGCAGCGGCTACTTTCTAGCTGTGATGCAAGGGGCTTCTCACTTCCCTGGTTTCTCTTGTTGCAGATCAAGGGCTCTAGAGCTCAGGCTCAGCAATTGTGGTGCTTGGTGGGGAGGGTGGGTTGTAGTCGTCACAGATGTGGAATTGTCCCAGAGCAGGGATTCAATACAAGGAAGTCTCAGCAGTGTATTAAATGAAAGAAAAATGCATCCTCTTGCATGAGTGAGGTTTATAAAAAGAGAACATTCATGATACAGCATCAAGAAGGCAATTTTTGTAATATTACTAAAAAATGAAATAAGGGAAAAAAATCTTAATCTAAAGGCTCAAGGCTGAACGTTCAACTGATGGAAAGAAAAAAATTCGTTAAATTTGGTAACCATTCTATTACGGATTTTTTTCGAATCCTTGCAAACTAGAATAGAAGAAAACTTCTAAATACATAGAGAAAACATTCTCCTTAGTCAAAAACAACAAAGGCTGCCTCTACCCAGCGCTAGTCCATAAAGTAATATAAAATTTAATATTCGAAAGAAGGAAACAAACGTGAGAAGTTGCTGATTATACAACTGTCTAATTAGCAACGGAAAGACACCCGCGGACCAGCCCTATAGGAGGCTCCTCGCCAGCCCTGGTGCCCCGCCCCCAAGCCCAGGCCCGCGCCCTTGCACGTACGCATGCGCAACTTTGGCGCACGCGCGCCGGCCAAAGAGAGGGGAAAGATGGCGGGGCCCAGCTTCCCAACGCCGCTGCACGGACATGTGGGCCGCGGCGCCTTCAGCGACGTGTACGAGCCCGCGGAGGACACTTTTCTGCTGCTGGACGCACTCGAAGCGGCGGCGGCCGAACTCACGGGGTGCGAGGAGGGCAGGGTCCCCGCGGGAGAGGGCTCGGGAGTCCTGGAGAGGCGGCGGCCCAGGACCGAGGCAAGGACTGTCGCTGCCCTCCCCGCGAGGAGGCGGTGTCGGCCCGCCTGGGGACAGCTGACGCCAGAATACTGTAACTGAGGGTTTTCCCGTGGATGCACACAATCAGTGCGGCAGGGAGCTAGCCGCTTTCTTCCCAAGGCGCTGTTTTGGTTTCAGGGGCTCCATGCTTCCTCACCACTTCAGGATGTATCATTTCCTATCAGCTGTTAATCTGAAGAGCCTGAAGGGTAGCGATATTATAACACGTTCAAAAGCAAAACGTCCTGAGAACGGTGCCTCGCAGTATGACCGTTTTTAGTCAATATCAGTGCCCCGTGGCATTATTGAATCTACGCAGTATATAAAGGCATCCTCCAGCAGTGGAAGGGCACCAAAAAGAAATGAGGTTGTAAAATATTGCAGTAGGGGAGTGTGTTTAAACCCACTGGATAGCATACTCATCTACCCAGCAAAAGCCTGGCCACGTGTGGTTACTGGGCACTTGAAATGTGACTAGCACTGAATTTTTTTTTTTTTACTGAATTTTTAATTGTAAAAAAATTTAAAGTTACATGCAGCTAGCTGCCTATAGAATATACCCTAACGTATAATAAGTATTAACATTGATTTGTTGAAGCGCTCATATAGATTTTAACATTATAAAAAGTGAATACTTACAGTGTCATTTTTTAGATGAAAGCAATTGGGGTAGTTAGATTTAATTAATTTGGGCTTCCCGGGTAGCTCAACTGGTAAAGAATCCACCTGCAGTGCAAGATACCCCCCGCTTCGATTCCTGGGTTGGGAAGTTCCCCTGGAGAAGGGATTGGTTACACACTGCAGTATTCTTGGGCTTCCCTGGTGGTTCAGATAGTAAAGAATCCCCCTGCAAAGTGGGAGACCTGTACTCCATCCCTAGGTTGGGAAGATTCCCTAGAGGAGGGCATAGCAACCCACTTCAGTATTCTTGCCTGGAGGATTGCCGTGGACAGAGCAGCCTGGTGGGCTACAGTCTGTGGGGTCCCAAACAGTCCACACGACTAAGCACACAGCACACACAGATTTAAAGATCAAAAGTTGAAATGGGTTTTTTTCAGGGTGAAACAAACAGCTGTCGGGCTTAGAAGGTCCAAATTGTATTTGTTTCTCTCTCTTGGTCATGTTTTTCTGTGTATAAATTGCCCCAACGCTTATTAAACCAGTTTTTCATTGTAAGCATTGGAACTTTTGGATCTACTGGAATACAGAATGGAACAGTACTGTTTTATAACATATCTTTTAAGATTTTAAAGCACAAATTCCCTTGCTGTAAAAGGAACTGTTTTTATTTTAAAGTCTTGGGTATTTCTGGTCATGGAATTCTAATTATTTATGAGGCCATGATAGTTATTTTCAAATAGAAGCCTCCTGGTAAGATTCAGAAGACCTTCCTACAGCACAGTAAAGCCTTGTCAGATGTACAGAGTGGTTCCAGAAGTTAGAAAACCCTCAAGTCTGTTGTTTTTGAGTATTTCATTTGGGGAAGTTAGGTGCTAGTGAAGTCGCTCGGTTGTGTCCGACTCTTTGCTACCCCACGGAGTATAGCCCACCAGGCTCCTCTGTCCATGAGATTTTTCAGGCAAGAATACTGGAGTGGATTGCCATTTTCTTCTCTAGGGGATCTTCCCAACCCAAGGATCAAACCCTCATCTCCTTAGGTGCTAGAGTGCCCCTTAAATACCATCATATCTATTTCTGGAATGGGGATGATTTGTACTTCTACTGTATATACAAGATTATGTTGTTGTTTAGTCACCAAGTCATGTCCAACTCTTCGCAACACCCCTGGACTGTAGCCCGCCAGACTCCTCTGTCCATGGGATTTCCCAGGCAAGAATACTGGAGTGGATTGCCATTTTCTTCTCTAGGAGATCTTCCCAACCCAGGGATCAAACCCTCATCTCCTGCATTGTCAGGTGGGTTCTTTACCACTGGGTCACCAGGGACGCCCATGTACAAGATTATAGGGAAGGATAAGTACAGTAGAATCAAGAATTTCTGTATTTAATAGCATTCTTAAGAGTATTATTCTAAGGTCAGATTACTTGGATGTTTTCCCAATTCAGTGTAGAGATGTATAAATACAGGATTTCTCTGCTGCTCTAAATCTATTATTAGTAGAAGGCAGAGGTGCTCTTGTCTTCCCCTGGGATATGCTGATGGATTCATGAGTTACTTCAAAATGAGAGAAACATCTTTTATAAATAAATGTTGTAATAATACCTTTTCATTTTTAGGAAACACCAAACTAGGAGCTCCTTCTGGGAAAAGCTGATGTCTTCCGTATTAATATTTCCAACCCTAAATTAACATTCTATTGTTTATGTAATGTTTTGTGAAAATCAAAAACTATTATTTTACAGACTTCGATCACACACCCAAAATTTCAACAGTTTTGAACACTAAATGAGCACTAAGTGATTGTTGGAAATTAGCTTATTTATAAATTTCTTTTATATTTCCATGTGTTTTCAGGTGAGGGATGATTCTGGGAAATAGACATTAAAAGTAGCATGAGTTATTTTCCATGATGTGTATTTTAATACCACTGTGCTAATATTTATTTTATTTTGTTTTTTTAGAGTGGAAATATGCCTCGAGGTTGGCTCAGGGTCTGGAGTGGTATCTGCATTCCTAGCCTCTGTGATCGGGCCTCAAGCTTTGTATATGTAAGTGTAAGTATACACATTCATCCACACCTTGGTCTAAGAGATTCACTGTGACTATGACTGCTTGAATGAAACCATTTTTGTAAGTGGATAATATGTATCTGATAGTGTCTATTTTAAGTGTACTCTGAGAGTCCCTTGGACTGCAAGGAGATCCAACCAGTCCATTCTAAAGGAGATCAGTCCTGGGATTTCTTTGGAAGGAATGATGCTAAAGCTGAAACTCCAGTACTTTGGCCACCTCATGCGAAGAGTTGACTTATTGGAAAAGACTCTGATGCTGGGAGGGATTGGGGGCAGGAGGAGAAGGGGACGACCAAGGATGAGATGGCTGGATGGTATCACCGACTCGATGGACATGAGTTTGAGTGAACTCCAGGAGTTGGTGATCGACAGGGAGGCCTGGGGTGCTGAGATTCATGGGGTCGCAAAGAGTCAGACACGACTGAGCGACTGAACTGAACTGAGGACTCTGATTACAAATTATGCCTCCCTAAAAGTGACAAATGCATGTTCAAAATTGTCCCATTATGCTGCATAATTATAGACACCACATAATAATTTTAAGTCATCTGTAAATTTGAATCATTTTTAGATAATTTATCAGAAAAAAATTGGAATATAATAAAATTTCGTTTTAGAAGATTTGAGAACATAGAAAATATAAACAAGAAAATAAAAATCACCCATAAATTTTACCACACGTGGCCCAACTGTTTCATTTCTTTCTTTACTGCCTATGTTTTTCATTTAATACTGTATGATGAGCACTTTCCTTTTAAATTTCATTTTTGGTAGCTGCATTGTATTTCTCCATTAGATTCATAATTTAATAAATTCCTTCAGATATATTTGCATGTAGCTATATCCTACTCTTGGACTTTACATCAGTATAACAATTTTTTTCATTAGTATGACAAATCTGAATTGTTTTTCTATTCACCATTATTAAAGTATTTCAGTTTTTTTCTAAATCTACTTTATATAAAAGGAGTGGGACATTCTTTGAATTTTTATCCATAGACATGGGGTATAGTTTTTTCTTTTCTGTTTATAGGTGCACCGATGTCAACCCTGAGGCAGCAGTGTGTACCCTGGAGACTGCACGCTGTAACAAAGTCCACATTCAACCAATAATTACAGATTTGGTAAGCTGTTACTCTTTGCCCAGCAGGGTAATAATTAATTTTCTTTTCAGTTAAGTTAAGGTCAAGATGATTTACATCAAAGAAACTTGAGTGGTTAATTAATTAACTTTTAACCCAGTACAGTACAGTGCAGTTCATTCAGTCATGTCCGACTCTTTTAACCCACTAGACAAAGTAAATTCTTAACTGATCAGTTCAGTTCAGTTCCGTCGTTCAGTTCAGTTCCGTCGCTCAGTCGTGTTCTACTCTTTGCGATCCCATGAACTGTAGCACGCCAGGCTTCCCTGTCCATCACCAACTCCCAGAGTTTACTCAAACTCATCTCCATTGAATCGGTGATGCCATCCAACCATCTCATTCTCTGTTTCTCCTCCTGCCTTCAATCTTTCCCAGTATCAGGGTCTTTTCCAGTGAGTCAGCTCTTCACATCAGGTAGCCAAAGTATTGGAGTTTCAATTTCAACATCAGTCCTTCCAATGAATATTCACGATTGATTTCTCTTAGGATGGACTGGTTGGATCTCCCTGGAGTCCAAGGGACTCTCAAGCATCTTCTCCAACAACACAGTTCAAAAGCATCAATTCTTTGGCACTCAGCTTTCTTTATAGTCCAACTCTCACATCCATACTTGACTACTGGAAAAACCATAGCCTTGACTAGATGGACCTTTGTTGGCAAAGTAATGTCTCTGCTTTTTAATATGCTGTCTAGGTTGGTCATAACTTTCCTTCCAAGGAGTAAGCATCTTTTTATTTCATGGCTGCACTCACCATCTGCAGTGATTTTGGAGCCCAAAAGTGATTTTGGGCTCTTAAGCTAATACAATCTACCTTTTCCACAATCCAAAGGAAACTTCTGCTGGCTTGTACAGATCAGGTATCGTTCAGTCAGGAGTGAAGAGAATCCATCAAACCAGCTTTAATAAAAAGAGTGGATGGCTTCAGGCATGGCTAGCTTCAGGAACTCAGATGATGTTACAGGCATCTTTTTCTTAGCTCTAAACTTCTTTCTAGTAGCTCTGTTCCTCCACAGTCTTTGGCTGCATAGTAGCAAGATGCTTACATCTCCGTATCTTATTTCTCAGCAACCCTATAGGGAAAGAAACACTTTCTATTTTCAGTTACTATAGCAGAAACTGCAGACTGAGTACCATTTGTATCAACTTCTGTCATATGCCCATCTCTCAGTCTGTTACTGTGATCCAGGGGGATTAGATACGCACGAGATTGACTTGAGCCTGAGTGGTAGTCCCACTCCCACAGCTGGGTTGAAATAAACCCTACCCGTACCACTCCTGTTGAGGAGTGGAGGTAGAGTTTCCTCAACGAAAGTCAAGGAGACATCATCAGAAGAAAGGCAGAACAGGTCCAAGGCTGGTAAAAACAACAGATGGCAACTCCAGAACCATTATTTTAAGTTACACATCATACATTTCTCAATTCCAGATTTTAGAATATTTTCGATTAAATGAGTAAGATTTGGATAATTTTGAACCTTTTTTTACTTATAAATATTAATGACTTTTTATAAGCCAAAATCATGATAGTATGTACAAGGTGGGCCTAAGACATATAAAATACTTTCATGTTGTTTGGCCTGTGTTACTCTTAGACTGATAAAGTTTTGAGGTTTTTCTTTTTTTTTAAACTCACAAATGATTTAAGGAATCAAGCCAAAGATCTAAGAAATTTTGTATCACTAGAAGTCGTTAGTGCTATTATTAAAAATTAGACTATCAAGAAAGGTACTCAGTTGATTTACATGAAATCAGTATGGTAATTTTGCTCTTGAAATTTTTAATATGTCCATGAAGTGAAGTCGCTCAGTCGTGTCCCACTCTTTGTGACCCCATGGACTGTAGCCTACCAGGCTCCTCTGTCCATGGGATTTTCCAGGCAATAGTCCTGGAGTGGATTGCCATTTCCTTCTCCAGGGGATCTTCCCAACCCAGGGATCAAACTTGGGTCTCCCGCGGTGTAGACAGACGCTTTACTGTCTGAGCCACCAGGAAAGTCCTACTATGTCCATAATTAGTATTATATGGTTTTTTTTGGTATAACAATAAAGCTTTAGAGATAGAAGAAATAAGTCACTAAACTAATACAGTGATAAATCCAGAGTTTATGCTCAGATTGTCTGAATCAAAATCTAGAGGTCTCACAGCGTTTTAAAGGTGGAAGTCAGTTCTAAAGCTGTCAGAATCCATTTTGTCAATAGTGAAAGTTGACCATAATACTCAGTGCTGACTTGTGGCAAAGAAAATAGAAAGAGGTAGGTATGAAGTGAAGTGAAACTTGCTCGGTCATGTCCAACTCTTTGTGACCCTATGGACTATACAGTCCATGGAATTCTCTAGGCTAGAATACTGAAGTGGGTAGCCATTCTCTTCTCCAGGGGATCTTCCCAAGCCAGGTTGAACCTAGGTCTCCCACTTTGTAGGCAGATTCTTTACCAGCTGAGCCACAAGGGTTTATTCTTGTTTGAAATATTTCTTGCAAATAGTTTATTCCATGTCTTTTTCTTGCTTGATCAAGCCCAAAATAGTAAACCATATTCAACCATACTAGTCATCAAAGAAATGTAAAGGAAAACAATGAAATCCTATTTTTCCTTACAACATTATGGATTAAATACCATGATACATGGCTAGAAGGTGGAAGCGCATATCGACACAAATTTCACAAACTTTCTGAAGGTCAAATGCATATGCAAATATAGATAGAGAGACACGTACATTATACACACACACACACACACATACATATATATATATAGACAGAGAGAGATGGGAGGATGGGGGAACCATAGAATTAGAATTAGCACTTTTTACTAAGGATGTGTGGTGATTGGTTTGAATTTTAAAACTCTAGTACAAAAGCTATCTATAGATGAATTTGCCAAACTTTATATTTATTTGTATTCAGAACACTAGATATGAGGCTTCCCTGGTAGCTCAGATGGTAAAGTGTCTGCCTACAATGCAGGAGACCTGGGTTTGATCCCTGGGTCAGGAAGATCCTCTGGAGAAGGAAATGGCAACCCACTCCAGTACTCTTGCCTTCTTGTATTCAGAACACTAGATATAGATTATCACAACTATCAAAAACTATTATTTTGGATAATTGAGTTTGTTTACAAAGTTTGTATTTCCTTTTTAGCTTTAGAAGGAAGTCTTTTTCAAATGTGTCTTTTGCACTTCCTTACATTCTTAAACTGAACATAATTTTACCTTTTAGTGATTCAAGGCCATTAATATGAATATCAGTCATCATTCTGTACTGTATATGATGATGACAAGGCTTATTAGATTCTAAGTTTTTATTTTCTGCCGTGATTCTGAGTTTTTATTTTCTCTCCTCTTTGTCTTTTCACTTGCTTTATGTTGTCATATTTTAGTGCTCCCCATAGATAGCACTTCCTCTCTCTTTTCATATGCTTTGTGCTAGAAATGCATGGATGTGTGCTAAGTCAATTCAGTTGTGTCCAACCCTGCGACCCTGTGGACTGTAGCCTGCCAGGCTCCTCTGTCCGTGGGATTCTCCAGACAAGAATACTGGAATGGGTTGCCATGCCCACCTCCCAGGGGACTTCCTGACCCAGTGATTGAACCCATGTCTCCTACATTGCAGGCAGATTCTTTTACTGCTGAGCCACCAGGGAAGCCCTTGTGCTAGAATATCAAGCAATTGATTTAGTTAGATTTGTATTTAAACTAAGAGTTTAACAGTTCTGAACAATTCTATAGAAAGTTGTATCAGTTCAAAGATTTACAAGATGCCAAACAACTTGTGTTTTTAGTGTCTCTTCCCACTATTTTTAGTTCTTTTTTTCTTTGATATGTAATTGTTTCAGCCAGTACATTTACAAGTTACTAAAGAAGTAGAAGGAAAAGTACAGCCCCATCATCTGGTACTTTTGTCATGAATATATGTTTTCTGTCATCTTATAAAACATTTCCGTTAGTTGTAGAAAATAAGTATTTAAGTTAGCTATAAATTTAAAGTTGTGTACAAATCTATGTAAAATATATAAGAGCTTGCCTCCTTCTTATTTTATCTTCTAAAAGTGAGCCCAGAGTGTAGCTATTGAAACTAATGAAGAGCAGAGTGTTCATTCTGATAAATAGCTTATTTTCCTTGTTTATAGGTGGAAACATGTTTTTTTTTTTTAATCTGAATCAAAATACAAAAATATTTATCTCCATTTCTGTCTTAAATATGGGCTCTAACATACTTTTGTCTAAAAACGTGGGAGAATATATTTAAAGATTGATTGATTGATCCATGTATCCAACCATCTACTTATTTATTTATTTGTGGGTCCAGCTTAAAATTCTGACTCTCTTGAACATTTTTTAGGTCAAAGGCTTGCTACCAAGATTGAAGGAAAGTGTTGATCTTCTTGTGTTTAATCCTCCTTATGTTGTGACTCCACCTGAAGAGGTAAGATGTACGGCAAAATTTAATTACTAATATTTTCAGCTGTTTTCTATCTCAGATCAAATGTACTTTATCAAATGACATCAGTCAGCTGCTAATAACAGACTGCTCTGATTTTACTCATGGGTGAAAGTGAAAGTCGCTCAGTCATGTCCAACTCTTTGTGACTAGGTGGACTATAAAGTCCATGGAATTCTCTAGGCCAGAATACTGGAGTGGGTAGCCATTCCCTTCTCCAGGGGATCTTCCCAACCCAGGGATCGAACCGAGGTCTCCTGCACTGCTGGTGGATTCTTTACCAGCTGAGCCACAAGGGAAGCCTAAGAATACCGGAGTGGATACCCTATCCCTTCTCTAGCAGATCTTCCCAACCCAGGAATCGAACTGGGATCTCCTGCATTGCACGTGGATTCTTTACCAACTGAACTATCAGGGAAGCCTGATTTTACTCATAATTGTCTATTATTGAATACTGTTGGTAGACATAGGAAAGGAGCCTGAAGTTAATGGAAATTCAAACTGTGATCCATATCTAGTCTTTAAAATCCCATGCATATCAGGCCATGGTATTTAAATCGTATGTGTGTGTGTACCTTTATCATGAATAACAAATCTGCAAAACAAAATATTTTACTCAGCCTTAAATTCACATAGGAATTATCTCTGAAAGGCTCAGGTTTCCTCCTTTCACAGGTATTTGGAAGTGGGGGAAGAGGAGAAACAATTCTCACCTCAGGTAGGAAAAGATACAACCTTGAAATACATAATTATAAAGTTTTCAGTCATGAAGAGGAAAACCATATTAGAAGTGTTAGGTACTCAGTCATGTCTGACTCTTTGTGACCCTATGGACTATAGCCCGCCAGGCGGCTCTGTCCATGGAATTTCCCAGGCAAGAATACTGGATTGGGTTGCCATTTTCTGCTCCAGGGGATCTTCCTGATCCAGGGATCAAACCCCCATCTCCTGTGCTTCTTGCATTGCAAGTAGATTCTTTACCCTCTGTGCCACCAAGGAAGCCAACCATATTAACCACTTCCCAATTTAAAGAAAGAATGGACAAAGCAGACAGAAGTCTAATAATGGACTAAGGCTTTCCTTTGAATTATTATACCTATTTTATTCTTTGATTATCAGCAAGGCGGATAAATCTTGCATTCATCTCCACTGAGAAAGGAGAGGTCTGCATTGCTGCTGCCGCTCGTAGTGAGAAGCTGTTTCTCCCTTGACATCAGTTCAGTTCAGTCGCTCAGTCGTGTCCGACTCTTTGCGACCCCATGAGTCGCAGCACGCCAGGCCTCCCTGTCCATCACCAACTCCCGGAGGTCACTCAGACTTGTGTCCATCGAATCAGTGATACCATCCAGCCATCTCATCCTCCGTCGTCCCCTTCTCCTCCGGCCCCCAATCCCTCCCAGCATCAGTCTTTTCCAGTAAGTCAACACTTCGCATGAGGTGGCCAAAGTACTGGAGTTTCAGCTTTAGCATCATTCCTTCCAAAGAAATCCCAGGGCTGATCTCCTTCAGAATGGACAGGTTGGATCTCCTTGCAGTCCAAGGGACTCTCAAGAGTCCTCTCCAACACCACAGTTCAAAAGCATCAATTCTTCAGCGCTCTGCCTTCTATAGTCCAGCTCTCACATCCATACATGACCACAGGAAAAACCATAGCCTTGACTAGACGGACCTTAGTCAGCAAAGTAATGTCTCTGCTTTTGAATATACTATCTATGTTGGTCATCACTTTTCTTCCAAGGAGTAAGCGTCTTATAATTTCATGGCTGCAGTCACCATCTGCAGTGATTTTGGAGCCCAAAAACTGAAGTCTGACACTGTTTCCACTGTTTCCCCATCTATTTCCCATGAAGTGATGGGACCAGATGCCATGATCTTCGTTTTCTGAATGTTGAGCTTTAAGCCAACCTTTTCACTCTCCTCTTTCACTTTCATCAAGAGGTTTTTTAGTTCCTCTTCACTTTCTGCCATAATAGTGGTATCATCTGCATATCTGAGGTTATTGATATTTCTCCCAGCAGTCTTGATTCCAGCTTGTGTTTCTTCCAGTCCAGCGTTTCTCATGATGTACTCTGCATGTAAGTTAAATAAGCAGGGTGACAATATACAGCCTTGACGTACTCCTTTTCCTATTTGGAACCAGTCTGTTGTTCCATGTCCAGTTCTAACTGTTGTTCCTGACCTGCATACAGATTTCTCAAGAGGCAGGTCAAGTGGTCTGGTATTCCCATCTCTTTCAGAATGTTCCACAGTTTATTGTGATCACACAGTCAAAGGCTTTGGCATAGTCAATGAAGCAGAAATAGATATTTCTCTGGAACTGTCTTGCTTTTTCCATGATCCAGCAGATGTTGGCAATTTGATCTCTGGTTCCTCTGCCTTTTCTAAAACCAGCTTGAACATCAGGAAGTTCACAGTTCACGTATTGCTGAAGTCTGGCTTGGAGAATTTTGAGCATTGCTTTACTAGCATGTGAGATGAGTGCAACTGTGCGGTAGTTTGAGCATTCTTTGGCATTGCCTTTCTTTGGAATTGGAATGAAAACTGACCTTTTCCAGTGCTGTGGCCACTGCTGAGTTTTCCAAATTTGCTGGCATATTGAGTGCAGCACTTTCACAGCATCATCTTTCAGGATTTGAAACAGCTCAACTGGAATCCATCACCTCCACTAGCTTTGTTCATAGTGATGCTTTCTGAGGCCCACTTGACTTCACATTCCAGGATGTCTGGCTCTAGATGAGTGATCACACCATCGTGATTATCCGGGTCGTGAAGGTCTTTTTTGTACAGTTCTGTGTATTCTTGCCACCTCCTCTTAATATCTTCTGCTTCTGTTAGGTCCAGACCATTTCTGTCCTTTATTGAGCCCATCTTTGCATGAAATGCTCCCTTGGTATCTCTAATTTTCTTGAAGAGATCTCTAGTCTTTCCCATTCTGTTGTTTTCCTCTATTTCTTTGCATTGATTGCTGAAGAAGGCTTTCTTATCTCTTCTTGCTATTCTTTGGAACTCTGCATTCAGATGCTTATATCTTTCCTTTTCTCCTTTGCTTTTCGCCTCTCTTCTTTTCACAGCTATTTGTAAGGCCTCCCCAGACAGCCATTTTGCTTTTTGCCTTTCTTTTCCATGGGGATGGTCTTCATCCCTGTCTCCTGTACAATGTCACGAACCTCATTCCATAGTTCATCAGGCACTCTATCTATCAGATCTAGGCCCTTAAATCTATTTCTCACTTCCACTGTATAATCATAAGGGATTTGATTTAGGTCATACCTGAATGGTCTAGCAGTTTTCCCTACTTTCTTCAGTTTGATTCTGAATTTGGCAATAAGGAGTTCATGATCTGAGCGACAGTCAGCCCCTGGCCTTATTTTTGCTGACTGTATAGAGCTTCTCCATCTTTGGCTGCAAAGAATATAATCAGTCTGATTTCAGTGTTGACCATCTGGTGATGTCCATGTGTTGAGTCTTCTCTTGTGTTGTTGGAAGTGGGTGTTTGCTATGACCAGTGCATTTTCTTGGCAAAACTCTATTAGTCTTTGCCCTGCTTCATTCCACATTCCAAGGCCAAATTTGCCTGTTACTCCAGGTGTTTCTTGACTTCCTACTTTTGCATTCCAGTCCCCTATAATGAAACGGACATCTTTTTTAGTTGTTAGTCTAAAAGGTCTTGTAGGTCTTCATAGAACCGTTCAACTTCAGCTTCTTCAGCGTTACTGGTTGGGGCATAGAATGGATAACTGTGATATTGAATGGTTTGCCTTGGAGACGAACAGAGATCATTCTGTCATTTTTGAGATTGCATCCAAGTACTGCATTTTGGACTCTCTTGTTGACCATGATGGCTACTCCATTTCTTCTAAGGGATTCCTGCCCGCAGTAGTAGATATAATGGTCATCTGAGTTAAATTCACCCATTCCGGTCCATTTTAGTTTGCTGATTCCTAGAATGTCGACGTTCACTCTTGCCATCTCTTGTTTGACCACTTCCATTTTGCCTTGATTCATGGACCTGACGTTCCAGGTTCCTATGCAATATTGCTCTTTACAGCATCGGACCTTGCTTCTATCACCAGTCACATCCACAGCTGCGTATTGTTTTTGCTTTGGCTCCATCCCTTCATTCTTTCTGGAGTTATTTCTCCACTGATCTCCAGTAGCATATTGGGCACCTACTGACCTGGGGAGTTCCTCCTTCAGTATCCTATCATTTTGCCTTTTCATACTGTTCATGGGGTTCTCAAGGCAAGAATTCTGAAGTGGTTTGCCATTCCCTTCTCCAGTGGACCACATTCTGTCAGACCTCTCCACCATGACCCGCCCATCTTGCGTTGCCCCGCAGGCATGGCTTGGTTTCATTGAGTTAGACAAGGTTGTGGTCCTAGTGTGATTAGATTGACTAGTTTTCTCTATGGTTTCGGTGTGTCTGCCCTCTGATGCCCTCTTGCAACACCTACCATCTTACTTGGGTTTCTCTTACCTTGGGCTTGGGGTATCTCTTCACCGCTGCTCCAGCAAAGCACAGCCGCTGCTCTTTACCTTGGACGAGGGGTATCTCCTCACCACCGCCCTAACTGACCTTCAACGTGGGAGGCTCCTCTAGGCCCTCCTGCGCCCGGGCAGCCACCTCAGGTTGCTCCTCCCGGCCGCTGCCCCTGGCCTCGGGCGCCGGGTGGCTGCTCAGGGCCACCGCCTCTGGCCTCAGGCGTGAGGTGGTGTCTCCCGGCCTCCCCTGGCCTCCGATGCGGGGTAGCTCCTCTTGGCTGCCGCCCCCGACCTCGGACGTGGGGTCTCTCCTCCCAGCCGCCCTGGACTTGGACGCGGGTTGTCTCCTGGCCGCTCCTGGCCGCCCCTGGCCTTGGACACGGAGTGGCTCCACTCGGCCGCCCCCCCTGACCTCGGACGCGGGGTGTCTCCTTCCAGCCGCCACTGACCTCGGACTTGGGTAGCTCCTCTCTGCCGATCCTGCGCCGTCGCAGCCTGGCACTCTCGGCCGCTGCCCCTGACCTCGGACGTGGGGTAACTCCTCTCGGCCGCGCTCGCCGGGTTGCCGCCACCCGGATGAAATCATTTTTGAGAAGGGAAGTCATTGTCATAAGATGAGCAGCAGTTGAGCGAAATGCAGCTAAATAAAATACATGCAGCTCAGGAAAGCACTATGGAAATAAATATCAAGAGTAACAAAAATGGTTTAGTCTAGTAATCTCAGTCTTTGAGATGTAATTTAGGAAAATCATTAACAACAGAATAAAAATTTACAAAAATATGTTTATTGCACCTTTATGTGTGTCCAATGTGTCGTCACTCAGCCGTGTCCACTCTTTGTGACCCCATGGGCTGTAGCCTACACGGCTCCTTCTCCAGGGGATCTTCCCGACACAGGGATCGAACCGGGGTCTCCTGCATTGCAGGCAGACACTTTACCCTCTAAGCCATGTATATGATGGCAAATAATATGAACCTAAGTATGTAACAGAAAAGAAACAAGTAAATCATGGTTTATCAGGCCCACAAGCTACTGGGAAGCCTAGTGAATGAAGAGGAGATTCTGGGAACATGCTGGCACGATTGGGCTTCCTTTCTGCCATATTCCTACTACTAAGCTATGCGTGTAATTATACAGATAATTGAGTGTGGGCAATGTCTTGGAGTTTGTCACTTTTCCAACAGAGAAAGCTAGTGTCATCCGTTAGCAGAGCAGTTAGCAGGGTTAAAAGGCAGCGTAACAAAGATTTCCTCAAGCTTAAAAACATGTTTTACAATGTGAAACATTAGGAAACGAATTGAGAGACTGTAGTCTCTATCATGACCTGAACCAGTGGTCTGGAAACCAGATAAACTATTTTGGTTTATGAAGCTAAAAAGAATGAAATCATGAAGGTAAAAGTTGGGAAACTTAGAGGTTAGATCCAGGAGATGTAACATACAAATACCAGGAGTTTGCACATATAAAAATTGTGTCTATACTCACTGTTCCATCCCTAAACGTGAGGTTAGATATTGTGGTTTGAACCTGTGACCTGTCAAGGATTAGGAGCAGGCAGTCAGCAGGCCACCAAAGGTGACCCTCCTCCTGAAGATGAGAACTCCCCTCTGTGGCCTGTGAGATTATGGTTGGTGCCAGGCCATCCTCCTGAAGGGCCGTCTCTAGTGCAAGCAGACAGAGCTGGCTGAGCATCCCCGGAAGGCAGGTAGACAGGGTCCAGCACCGAGGGCTCCTAGTCCATGCTAAACAGGCCATCACCATGCATGCTTTCCACAGAGCAATGTACCCTGTGAAACATTCAGAGAGTGGGCTCCTCTGAAAAAAAGGGAGGAAGCCAAGGAGGAGGAAGACATGAGCCCCAGAAAAAGGGAGTGCTAGGAATGCTAGGAAAGGAAGTCTCCAGGAGGAAGGTCTTGATTAAAACAGAGGAACTGATAAAGTCCTTTCTGTGATTAACTTTGTGGGAAAGTATATGGAGAAGCTTATGACACTATGAGAATAATTGAAATACAAAAAAATTAAGCAAATGGACATGCTGAATGCCCAGCAATAGCTAAATAAGAGATGATACTTTTACACCATAAAATATTATATAGCCATTAAAAAGGAAATGGAACTATACCTGATCACAGGAAGAGATTTCTATAGGGTATTGTTGAGTGAGAAAAGTAAAATACAAGTAAGAATGTGGATACAATCCTATCTTTGTAGAACATGGACAAAAAAGAAAAACGTGTGTATATGTGTGTGTGTATAGAAGATGGGAGGGGAGCAGATGAACAAAACAGTAAAAGGGGAAAAGTACAGTTGTTTTTTTTAAGGTGTAAGAACATACTTCTTTTAATTAGACATGAACATGGTTATAGGTATAAAGAAATTACTTTTATGCCTTGACAAATGAATAAAAGTAGAGTGTACAGCTGTACATAGATAATTTAAACTGAAATATGGACAAAAACCATTAAAGGGATTAGGAAGAAAATAATTATATTAGAGTTTAAGTAGTTTTTGAGTGAGTTATTCAATATATTCCTTAGTTTTAGAAACAATATACAGTGGTAAGGCTCTAAAGATTTTTAATTCTATATAAACTCTCAAGGTTTTGTTTCTATAATAAGATTGTTATAGGAAAAAGTGCTTCTTTATACCTTTATATAATAAATGGGTTCCTAAGAAAGGGCTGTGATACTCTGAGTATCTAAGAGAGCTGGCTGCTCTGGGAAGTTGTCAAATTTTGTTCCTGTGAAGTAGATGTCTTATAATACAAGTTCTCCCGTCTAGTTTCTTTCTGATTGTTCTGTTTTAAATAGAAGAATTTAAACATGTTGATGGTAACAGGTATTACTAAGCCACATTATTATGTGCAGGGCACTGTTCTCAAACTTTAAATATACTTCCTCATTTATTCCTAATGGATAAAAAGATTTTTTTTTGATCATTTTCCTAACTGTACAGATAAAAGTGTTACTTTCCTAATGTTGCAGATGAGAAAGGAAACTAGTTCATCAAGATTAGAGACTTATATACAAGGTTACACATGCTAGGAAACAGTGGGGCCCAGATTCAGCTTTACCGCCACCTCCTCATCAGCCGTCAAATACAGAATACATACCTGTTTGGTCATCGTAGCTTGTCAAAAAGATTCCACTTTTTTGTGTGTGTAACTTAGAACAGTCTTTCTAATTTGGTACAGGTCGGGAGTCACGGGATACAGGCGGCTTGGGCTGGTGGCAGAAACGGTCGTGAAGTCATAGACAGATTCTTACCACTGGCTCCAGATCTCCTTTCACCAAGAGGATTGTTCTATTTAGTCACCATTAAAGAAAACAATCCAGGTAGTACAGACCATTTTATCTTTTAACCATTTCCTTAGCTGAAATCAAGGTTACTTGTGTCAAAGACTGTAATTAAGTAACCCAGAATGTTAATGAATGTAGTGCTGACAACTGCTAATACAGACTAGCATTCATGTTGAAAGAGGAGATTTTTAAGAGGTAGATTTTTCTGATTTTAAAGAGTATTGTGTTTTTGAGGGGTTTTCCCCTAATTTATAAACCAGTACTCAGATACAGAGTCTGTAGTTTCTTCTTCTAACACCTGGCCTTCAATACGGTGAATTTTCTGGTTTCTAGCCTTTCATGTCATCAGCAGTTCTGCTGTATATTCTTCAGTTCATCTGAAGTTTTATCATGAAAGCTGTCTCCTGATACTGAGTTTTATATCCTGGCTTTCAGATTAGTTGGTAACTAAATTGACTGTAATCTTTCTTCTCTTTTCTGTACATCTCAGGTTTGATTTTTACGTGGTATGTTATATTCTTAGTCCCTCAGATCACATCATAATTACTAGTGTTGTTGGTTTTGGAGTGGGGGAGGTGGGTTGTGTGTGTGTGGTTTTTTTGGGGGCGGTAACTCCAGTTTCCTGGTTTTGTCTTTGTAGTGTTATATATTAACAAAGGGAAGGTTTTACTTTTTTCAGTACTCCTGAAAAAAATAAGCTATTTCGTTTACTGCCACTTTTCGACATCACCGTATGATTTGCCCATACCCTTGTTGGCGTTTTTCATCCAGAAGGAGGAATGTAGGGCAGATATTAGAGTCAGGCAACTCAAAAATGAATCATTTATTGTAGTAGCAAGTATAACTCCTGTTTCTGTTGAGTCCAGAGCAGGCTACCACTGCAGCGCAGTCATTCACTCTTGATTAGAGTTCTCAGCAACACCCTGAAAATACAGAGTGCGCTCATCTATCTGAAGTCCAAGTTCACTTTAATAGAAATTGCATGGTGTTCACTGTTTTCTCAGATGAGTGGAATTTGTAAAAAGTCCGTTTATCATCTTACTAAACTGTCTAGTGATCGTGCATACTTCACCAAATAATTTAATTGGATTTTATCTTTTAATTTTCATTTTAGAAGAAATTTTGAAAATAATGAAGACAAAAGGTCTACAAGGGACCACTGCCCTTTCCAGGCAAGCAGGCCAAGAAATGCTTTCAGTCCTCAAGTTCACCAAGTCCTAATCTACGGTGTGTGCTACTTAAAGCCGAATGCTTTTGGCGTATTTTGAAACTGAAAGGTTTTTCTTTGTTAACAAGTAAAATTGTCAGAAATTTGTTATCTAGAAAAAGGCAGGCGAGTACAGCATTTCCTTTTACCCAGCAGTCAGGCCTACAGGAATATTTGCACAGATGCAAATAAATATATATATATATTGAATTTCACATATTTATATGTATTATATGTGGAGAATATATAATGAAAAAATTACACTTAATTATACGTGAAAAGGATGTTCATTTCAGCATTACTTCTAACGGCAGAACAATGAAGTTAACTGTCCGTCAGCAAAGGGATTGGTAAAATAAAGTACAGTATATTCATGTTACTAAACATCTCCAGCCATTAAACACGAGTCATGTCTGTATATACTGAACCAGAAGGGGTTCGTTATGTACTACTGATCAATGAAAAAAAAGCAAGTTGTACAATAATGTTAACCTATATGTACATTTTTTAAAAACTAACCAAGAAGGTTTGTGTGTATGTGTATATAAGAAATTCTCAAAAGGTACATGCTGCTGCTGCTGCTGCTGCTAAGTTGCCTCAGTCATGTCCGACTCTTTGCAACCCCATGGACTGTAGCCCACCAGGCTCCTCCGTCCATGGGATTCTCCAGGCAAGAATACTGGAGTGGGTTGCCATTTCCTTCTCCAAAGCAGAACAGATGGGAATAGAGGAACCTTCATTCTTTTGTGTTGGCATTTGTACAGTGATAATCTATTCTGTAAGGAAACAGTTTTTTATATAAAAGTTTTTCAAGTTTACATGCTTATTGTCTCCATTCTGTTCTATTATTTAGCATGGCTTCTGCTTCCATTCTTCTCTCTGGTCACATTTCTCCCACTTTTTATCCTTTATCATATATTTCTATTTTCTTCTTATATATTGCAAACTGCTCTTATTTTTTTTCTTAGATAAGGGAGAGTTGTATGTAAATAAACTCAACACTCAGATTAATCACATAATGTAAGAGCCTAGGGACTTCCTTGGTGGACCAGTGGTTTAGAATCTGCCTTCCAGCACAGAGGACGCAGGTTCGATCTCTGGTCAGGGAGTTAAGGTCCCACATGTCATGGGGAACTAAGCCCATGCACTGCAGCAAAAGAAGCCCGCACACCACAACTTGAGAATCCCATGCGCCGCAAGAAGCTGCCAGTGTGCCTGCCACAGCAGCAGAAGCCCAAGAAATGCACCAGAGCCCCAGCGCAGCCAACATGTAAATAATCAATAGTAAAAAGTTTTTTTTTGTTTTTTTTCTTTTTAAAGAGTCCAGGTTAAAGCGTCTGCCTGCAATGCGGGAGACCTGGGTTCGATCCCTGGGTCAGGAAGATCCCCTGGAGAAGGAGATGGCAACCCACTCCAGTATTCTTGCCTGGAGAATCCCATGGACAGAGGAGCCTGGTGGGCTATAGTCCATGGAGTCACAAAGAGTCGGACACGACTGAGCGACTTGACATGTATCTTTCAAGAAATGTCAAATTACCTTAACTAAGTTTAGGAACCTCTTCTGTAATTCCCTCCCCAACCCCCATTTAAAATATGCAGTTGACCCTTGAACAACATGGGTTTGAACTGTACAGGTCCACTTACTTGTGCACAGATTTGTTTCAATAAAGGCACTGCAGTACTTCACAATCCGTGGTTGGTTGAATCCGTGGAGACCATGGAGGGTCTGGCTGTAAAGTTACATGTGGATTTTTGATGTGCAGAGGGGATCAGTGCCCTAACCTCTGTGTTCAAGGGTCAGCTGTATTTATGAAAGTCAGTTAGCAGGACTGTAGGACCAGAGTGAGAGGAATCTAGAATTTATTTTTAGTTTGGTTACATTCAGAATCACCTGAGGAAGTTTCAGTTCAGTTCAGTCGCTCAGTCGTGTCCGACTCTTTGCGACCCCCATGAACCACAGCACGCCAGGCCTCCCTGTCCATCACCAACTCCTGGAGTTTACCCAAATCCATGTCCATTGAGTCAGTGATGCCATCCAACCATCTCATCCTCTGTCGTCCCTTTCTCCTCCCACCCTTAATCTTTCCCCGCATCAGGGTCTTTTCCAGTGAGTCAGCTCTTTGCATCAGGTGGCCAAAGTATTGGAGTTTTAGTTTCAACATCATTCCTTCCAATGAACACCCAGGACTGATCTGCTTTAGGATGGACTGGTTGGATCTCCTTGCAGTCCACGGGTCTCTCAAGAGTCTTCTCCAACACCACAGTTCAAAAGCATCCATTCTTCAGCGCTCAGCCTTCTTCACAGTACAACTCTCACATCCATACCTGACTACTGGAAAAACCATAGCCTTGACTAGATGGACCTTTGTTGACAAAGTAATGTCTCTGCTTTTTAATATGCTGTCTAGGTTGGTCATATCTTTCTTTCCAAAGAGTAAGCATCTTATTTCATGGCTGCAATCACCATTTGCAGTGATTTTGGAGCCCAGAAAAATAAAGTCAGCCACTGTTTCCACTGTTTCCCCATCTATTTCCCATGAAGTGATGGGACCAAATGCCATGATCTTCATTTTCTGAATGTTGAGCTTTAAGCCAACTTGTTCACTTTCCTTTTTCACTTTCATCAAAAGGCTCTTTAGTTCTTCACTTTCTGCCATAAGGGTGGTATCATTTGCGTATCTGAGGTTATTGGTAAAGACAGTACTTAATGTGTCTGTGTGGTAAGCTGAATAATAGCCCCCAAAGATCCCTAGACCTCTGTAAATATTACTTTATATGGCAAAAGGGACTTGGCAGAAGCAACTAAGAATTTTGAGATGGGAAGATGATCCTGGATTTTCCAGGTTGCCTCTCAGTGTAATCACAAGTGTATTATGAGACAGAGGCAGAGGGAGATTTTACTACAAAAGAGGAGAAGGTATTATGACGACACTGCTGTCTTTGAAGATGGAACAAGGGACTGTCAGCCAGGGAGTGCAAGCGACGAGCCCTGGAATCTAGAAACGGAAAGGAAATGATTCTCCCCTAGAGCCTTTGAAGGGCTTGAAGCCCCGCTGTCAGCCTGATTTTGGTCCAGAAAACTGCATTTCAGACTTGTGGCCACCAGAACTGCAAGAGAATAAATTCCTGCTGTTCTAAGCCACTAAGGGTGGTGGTAATTGGTTGCAGCAGCCATGGGAGACTAATACATTATGGTCAAAGTTCAAGGGTAACTACCAAAATAGTAGAAACAGGAGAGGAAAACAGCAAATTATAAAACAAAAAGCCTCAATTAATGCTCTAAGACACCACCTTTCGGTTTTTCTGAGCTCTTAGTGAAGGTTTACCTTTAGGAATACTTTTAACTTCATCTGTAGGCCTGAATTTGATTTTTGCTTAAGACAGCAAAGTGAAAACAATTGAGGCTGAGTCTCACTGTCATTCTCACAGATCTTGAAACTCCAAGTACATTGGCTTAACTCATCAGCATAGGCAATAGAATTGGCAAGAAGGACCTCACGATTTAAGTGAAGAGTGGGAAAAGAGTGTGAAGTATAGGTCACCAGGGAGACTTGTTTCCATCCTGTAGCCCTTGGCGGTGGGTCCTACAGAAACACTTTTGCAAATGGGCCCTTACAACGTTTGGGGTGTGGGCATGAAGACCCATTGGCTCCAGTAAGCCAGCATTAATGGAGGTTTCGCAGGGAATACTGCAGGACTCAGCACTGCCCAGAAGTGTAGAAAGATCGGAACATTTACCCTACTTTAAAGCTAAGAGGTTAACCTGACACCGTTTCACTGTTGGCAGATGAAGGCAGGCTTTCTGAATCAGAGACAAAGAACTTCATTACTCAGCATAGCAATTAATATGGACATCAGCATATTTTCATCGGCTTCCCCATGCCCCTGAGCCCCATGGGAGCACCATGGAGGGGCCCAGATGGGTACCTGCTTACACAGTGGGTTGCATTATAGGAGAGAAAGCCTGGACTTGGGAAAGCTCAGTTCTACACCGCAGGCTTCAAGCATGCCTTCCCTTTGCTGTGGAGACACAAAATATTTATCAGACTGGAGGATAAGAGTACCTGTTCTTTAGTTGAAAAGTGTCTTCTCTCTGCTTTGAGAGACACTATCCCTATTTGTATAGTGACCACAGGATGGTCACTATACAAGTATACTTGAAGAGGTAATCCAGAACAGAGAGAAGTTAGTGCCTTGATTTCAAGACATGAAGAAACTCAAGAGACCCATGAAGAATTATGTTCCAACACGAATCGTCAATCAAGTAGGGGAGATAAGGGACTAGGAACAGTGACTGCGTGTCCACAGGGCCTGCAGTGACTGTAACAGCTCATGTGATAAGAGTCGCAGAGCCTGGGTCATCTGAGAGGTGGTTTCCCTGCATGACTGCACCAGTAGGGTGATGGTGGAGATTTCTGGTAAAAGGTTTGGTCCTCCAGGCCCAATCCTATTCAAGTCATCACAACTTGGGCTATGCTAACAAACTGATTTCAAATAGGTGACAACTAGGAAAATGTAACCCTTTACCATCGCCAGAATTCAGAATTCATTAGCGAGACAGCTGAAGTTTGGTGGCACCACCAGAGGCTTCTGTTACAGCTTTGGAGGGCTATTCATGTTCTGTTGCTCTAGTTCAAGGGCTAGCAAAGCATAGCCCACAGGCCGCATCTGGCCCACTATGTGTTTTGGTGAATAAAGTTTTATTGGACCACAGCTCTTCATTCATTTGATTCTGTGATATACCGGCAGAGTTGAATAGCTGCCCATAAAACATAAAATATTTACTACCTGTACCTTGGGCTTCCCTGGTGGCTCAGATGGTAAGGAATCCACCTGCAATGTGGGAGACCTGGGTTCGACCCCTGGATCGGGAAGATCCTCTGGAGGATCTTACTGTCTTGGATCACTCACTCTGGAGGAATCCAGATGCTATGTTTGCTGGAAAACTCAACCCCTTGAAGACATCCAAGTGGTGAGGGGCCACAGTCTCCTGCCCACAGCCATGTGAGTGAATCATTTGGAAGAATATTCTCCAACTTCAATCAAGTCTTCAGATGATGACTACAGCCACAACTAACATCTCAACCTCAATTTAATGACAGACCCAAAATAGAACCACTCAGTTAGACCAGCCTCAAATTCCTGACCCATAAAGAAAATGTATCAGAAAATAAACGTTTTTAAAATGGAAGGCTTGGGATGATTTGCCACATAGTAATAACAAAACCATTAAGTAGCTTTCTACTCAATGTTGAGCTTCTTAATTTGTAACATGCACTTTGTGGTCAGATGTTGGTTGTATCTTCAATGGAATGAATATTCAAGAGGTTCATTCATTGTCATGAATTGAATTTTAAACATTTTAAATCAATTTTGGCACTGATTTAACTGATTTCTTTTGATGTGTCTAATGACACTGGTATAAAAACTGACATTAACTACAGAGTTCTGCTAATGGGCTTCCCACATGGCACCAGTGGTAAGAACCCGCCTGCCAACATGAAAAACGTGGGTTCAATCCATGGGTTGGGAAGATCCCCTGGAGAAGGAAATGGCAACCCACTCCAGTATTCTTGTCTGGAAAATCCCATGGACAGAGGAACCTGGCAGGCTATATAGTCCATAGGGTCACAAAGAGTCAGACACAACTGAAGCAACTTAACACACACTCTGCTAATGAAACACATCAATTATGATAGTTTTGCTTTTCATGTGCGAAGTTAAAATTGGGATAGAAAATAATGAAATTATTTGAGAAAAATCAATTGATTTAAAATGAAGTCATGCTTCACAGAGTGATACGTAAATGCACTTTTTGCAGTAGCTTATAATAAAGCCATTGTTTTTGAGCAATCACCTTGAAATAATTAAATTCAAACTCACTTCTGCTTCATCACTTTCTTAACTTAGAAAGAATATTTTTTTCTAGCACAATACTGCTGCTGCTAAGTCGCTTCAGTCGTGTCCGACTCTGTGCAACCCCAGAGATGGCAGCCCACTAGGCTCCTCTGTCCCTGGGATTCTCCAGGCAAGAATACTGGAGTAGGTTGCCATTTCCTTCTCCAATGCATGAAAGTAAAAAGTGAAAGTGAAATCGCTCAGTCGTGCCCAACTCTTAGCGACCCCATGGACTGCAGCCCACCAGGCTCCTCCATCCATGGGATTTTCCAGGCAAGAGGACTGGAGTGGGGTGCTGTTGCCTTCTCCAGCACACTCCACCCAAATCTGTATGTGCTCTATCTCCACTGTGCAGATTTTAAAGTACGTCCACAAATTCTTTGACACTCCTCCCTTCAAAACATGGAGCCTACTTTTCAACGTCTTGGGTGTAATTTGGACTTACTGATTCACTTCTGAGGATCAGAGTATGCAAAGAGAAAAACAGTAACCACAACAAAGTAGAAATAATAAACACAATGAAGTCTGTGAAGAAATTTATTTTATTTTCACTATAAAATAAAAACGCCAAAATGCTTCCTGTATTTTTTTAAACAAAATCAAATTATCAGTCATATTTAAAACTATGAAATGAAAAAGTACTTATGGAAAATGGTTCAACTAATAGAACCTCATCTCCCAAATACATCTCCTAGAAAACAAAAAAATATAGAAAGTCAATGAAAAATTTATATTACAAAAACAATAAATAAACCATTACAAGTATAAAGAAATAATAGGAAAAAGTAATGAAACGAAATCTGAATGGTTAAACAAAACCTGCAAAGATTAATTAGACAAATCTTTAGTTAGTTGATCGAGAAAAAGCAGAAATAAATATTAGGGATGAAAAGATCATACTTACAAATAGTGTACAGATACTAAAATTTGTAAGAAAATATCACAGCTTTATACCAAGCCATTTGGAAACTGATGAATAATTTCTTAAGAAAATAAAACTAACTTGTAAAAAAAAAAAGAGTCTATGACCGTTAAAGGAAGTGAGTTAGTATAGTCTGTCCATTCTATTTTGCAAAATAAAAACAGGCTTCCCAGGTGGCTCAGATGGTAAAGAAACTGCCTGAAATGCAGGATGCCTGCCTTTGATCCCTGGGTCGAGAAGATTCCCTGGAGAAGGGAATGGCTACCCACCCCAGTATTCTTGCCTGGAGAATCCCCATAGGCAGAGGAGCCTGGTGGGTTATATAGTCCATAGGGTCACAAAGAGTCGGATGAAAAAGTATATCATTGATATGCTAGTATATCAGTGATACCAAAAACAAACAGAAACAATATAAGAAAATTTTAGGTTAATCTCACTTGTGAATATACAGTACAAGAAAGATTATCATAGGGTGGTTTGTGAACAAAGATTCAAACTTCAAAAAAAATCTTTCAAATCCACAAACATATTATTAATAATAGTATTGATCATGACCAAGTAGGGTTAATACCAAGCATGCCAGGATGGTTCAACATTAGAAAATCTATTTAGGAAATCACCACAAGGATAATGGGAAGGAAAAAAGAAAACCTTGCCATTTAATTAGATGTAGAAAAAGCATTTGTTTAAACTCACCATCCATTCAGACCTTAAGAAAACAAGATGTGAGATTCTATAGAACTTTTCTCAGAACTACTGTCAAGCAGATTATGATAAAACTTGAATTACTTAGCCATGTAAGGGTTTTAAATTAAGAGAAGTGCTATCCAAAAAAAAAAAAAGAATCTAACTACTTAATTGTAATCTTGAGACAACTGAAAACTCATTTCTAGTAACACATGTTAAAGTGTATATTATTTTGTTGACAGAAAATGTAACCTCTACATACCTGTGTGGGCCTAGTTTTTAAAAAATATACTTCAGTCAACATATGGCAGGCAATTGAAAGCAGAAGCAGACATGAGAATCCAGCTATCTTCCATCAAGTCAGACATTAAAGAAATCTACAAAATTATCAACTATGTTGCTTTCCCCCTAAACATTTTATTTTGGAAAATATAAATGTTTGTCATAAAAAATAAGCTAGTTCTGTACAAACAGGTGACGGATTTCTTACTGTCATTTAAAATTAATATGTTTTAAAGAAAATACAATCTTTTCACTTTGTCAGAGCTGTCAGTTCTTATTAGGGAAGAATTAGGGCTTCCCTGGTGGCTCAGCACTAAGAATTCACCTGCAGTGTAGGAACCACAGGAGATGGGATTCAATCCCTAGGTTAGGAAGATTCCCTGGAGGAGGGCATGGCAACCCACTCCAGTAATTCTTGCCTGGAGAATCCCATGGACAGAGGAGCCTGGCGGGCTACAGTCCATGGGGTCACAAAGATTCAGACACAACTGAAGTGACTTAGCAGAGCACACACAGGCTTTGACTACAAACAGTAGTCCATTTCCCTTACAGAACTATAGTATATTTGGGGTGCTGAAAAGAACTTATTTTATTCCCCCTACAATGTATGTGTGTGTGCGTGTGTGTGTGTGTGTACACACTAAGTCACTCAGTTGTGTCCAACTCTTTGTGACCCCATGGACTACAGCCTACCAGGCTCCTCTGTCTCTGGAATTTTCTTCATCCAGGGCATCTTCCTGACCAATGATTGACCCGTGTCTCTTGCATCTCTTGTATTGCAGGCAGATTCTTTACCAATGAACCACCAGGGAAGCCCTATAATACTGCTGTGTAATAAAAATATGAATATAAATTTTTAAAAATTAAATTAATTTTCTGTGAATAAGCTGTAGGTATTAAAAATATTTTTCTAGATTGTTACTAAATAAAAATTAGAACAGAAATGTTAAAGATAGAAACGTTAAAAATATTATAGGTAATTAAGAATAAAATATTTTAAATCATACTGAAAGTTCATCGGTTAGAGTTGAGAGTAGTTTGTAGGGTTTTTTTTAGTTCATAGTTTCATAAATATATATTACTTATAACTATATATATTACTATTTCTATAACATATTTATATATAACTAAAATAAGACAGCAGTTGACATAAATTCTACTCCTACTTTTCCTGTTTATAGATGAAATCACTGAAAAAACTTTTCATGTAAATATGTAGATAATGGAGTTTTACAGTAACTCAGTCTTTATTACTTGGTGTCACTACCTTCACTAAATTTTTCTGAGTAATATGCTAAATATGAAATAGTGTCTAATGATTTATTGACTGAGAGCTCTATTAGGACTTTCCCTTTTTGGCCATGCAGCATGTGAGATCTTAGTTCCCTGACTAGGGATCGAACCCATGCCCCCTGCAGTGGAAGTGTGGAGTCTTAACCACTGGACTGCCAAGAAGTCCCTCTGCTAAGCTTTTAAGCAACTGAAAACCACTGAGTTGCAAACAAGTATTTGTTAGCCATTACAAACGGTTTTTGCAACATATTTCAAATTACCTCTCTAGATTCCCAGGGTTTCTGTTTTCCCCACCATGGCCACTGTAAAATTAGAGCTACATGAGCCAGAATCATGTCTTAATTCTGTAAACAAAAGGAAAATGTGTAAGAGATGGTAGGAAAGAGAACCAGTCTGAGGTGAGTATATTAACAGGAAGATTGATTTTTGGAGAGTACATGAGAAAATAACAGATTCACTTAAAATTCTCCCTGCACAGCAAGCATCCCTTGAAAAGTCTTGGTGTGTCCTATTTGCTAAAATCTGATTTAGGTAACATAAGGGTATTTACTGTCTCACATTTAGGAGTAAACATAGTATCAATGAGGGTCTCTGCTTATGAATTAAAATGCAGCCACTTCTGCATATTGTCCAAAGTTATATTGATGAATATCTCTGAAAGAGAGTTGGAGGCTGTGGACAGTGAAAGTCACCTGTCATTCAGAAAGCCTCCACACTGGTGAGGATTTGGGAGAAAAAAAGAAACAAGGTGTAACTCAAGGGTTGACTTGGTATATCTGTGTATGTTCTTACCCTGCAAAAATCTGAATATTATGTAGTCTCAGGGTGAGTCACTTCTGTGAACTATAATTGACACAGAGTCAACAGAGTATCCAGATGAAAAGACTAACTTAAAATCAAACTAAAACACACAGTGAAAGTTCCTGAACCAAGACAGATCAGATTCTAGTTTGAGATCAAATAAAAAGGGAAAGTATGGTCTATAGCTGGCTTCACCAGTGCTTCTACCACACATCCTCTCTCCGTCCAAGCGTGAGATGGTGAAAGCGTGTGAAAGCTCTACATGGACTGAGACATGGCAGAGTGATAAAGCGTCCTGAAAAGTGCTCAAGCAGAGATACCAAAGTGTTACATGTGTATATAGTATTGCTTTGAAGGTTATAAAGTTTCTAAAAGAAGAGAGGAGAAAATGAACAGAACTGATATTCTAGGCATAATCTAGGTAACTGCTTTCCTCTAGTGGGAGCTTTGGTCACGCTACAGATTGTGGGGACTTCTGATTTTGCTATAGTGACTAACATTTTATCAGGCCAACTGCCCTGGCCAAATATTAGATGTAGTTATAGACACAAAATCCACCTGCAATGCAGGAGACTCAGCTTCAATCCTTGGGTTGGCAAGATCCCCTGGAGAAGGAAATGGCAACTCACCCCAGCATTCTTGCTGGGGAAATCCCAAGGACAAAGGAGGCTGACGAGCTACAATCCATGTGGTCGCAAGAGTCGGACATGACTCAGCAACTAAACCGGCACCATAGATACCAATATAAAGATGGAGAGATGTTTATGGTCTACTTGAAAAGACCAGGGCCACCAAAGCAGTAAGGACTGAAGGCTCAAGAGCATGCCCAGAAGGGAAGTACAGAAATGAGGCTATTTCGCATTTGTTTTCCCCTTACGGCAACTGCCAATTCATAAGCAGTGGCCCAAGACTGAGAAGTATGAACAGGCAAAAAGATAGGACACTGAAAGATGAACTCCCCAGGTCAGTAGGTCCCAATATGCTTCTGGAGAAGAGTGGAGAAATAGCTCCAGAAAGAATGAAGGGGCTCTGAGCCAAAGTGAAAACAACGCCCAGGTGTAGATGTGACAGGTGATGGAAGTAAAGTCTGAGGCTGTAAAGAACAATACTGCATAGGAACCTGGAATGTTAGGTCCATGAATCAAGGTAAATTGGAAGTGGTCAAACAGGAAATGGCAAGAGGGAATATTGACATTTTAGGAATCAGTGAATTAAAATGGACTAGAATGGGCAAATTTAATTCAGATGACCATTACTTCTACTACTGTGGGCAAGAATCCCTTAGAGGAAATGGAGTAGGCCTCATAGTCAACAAGAGAGTCCGAAATGCGGTACCTGGATGCAATCTCAAAAACGACAGAATGATCTCTGTTCGTTTCCAAGGCAAACCGTTCAATATCATACTATGCCCCAACCACAAAGCTGAAGTTGAAAGGTTCTATGAAGACCTACAAGACCTTCTAGAACTAACAACCAAAAAAGATGTCCTTTTCATCATAGAGGACTGGAATGAAAAAGTAAGAAGTCAAGAGATACCTCGTGTAACAGGGAAATTTGGCCTTGGAGTACAAAATTAAGCAGGGCAAAGGCTAACAGAGTTTTGCCAAGGAACACACTGGTCATAGAAAACACTCTTTTCTAACAACATAAAGGACGACTCTACACATGGACATCACCAGATGGTCAACAACAAAATCAGAGTGATTATATTCTCTGCAGCCAAAGATGGAGAAGCTCTATACAGTCAGCAAAAACAAGACTGTGAGCTGACTGTGGCTCAGACCATGAACTCCTTATTGCAAAAGTCAGACTTAAATTGAAGAAACTAAGGAAAACCACTAGACCATTCAGGCATGACCTAAATCAAATCCCTTACGATTATACAGTGGAAGTGAGAAATAGACTCAAGGGATTAGATCTGATAGGCAGAGTGCCTGATGAACTATGGACGGAGGTTCATAACACTGTACAAGAGGCGGTGATAAAAACCATCCCCAAGAAGAAATGCAAAATGGTTGTCTGAGGAGGCCTCACAAATAGCTCAGAAAAGAGAAGCAAAATGCAAGGGAGAAAAGGAAAGATATATCCATCTGAATACAGAGTTCCAAAGAATAGCAAGAAGAAATAAGAAAGCCTTCGTAAGTGATCAATGCAAAGAAACAGAGGAAAAACAATAGAATGGGAAAGACTAGAGATCTCTTCAAGAAAATCAGAGGTACCAAGGGAACATTTCATGCAAAGATGGACACAATAAAAGGCAGAAATGGTATGGATCTAACAGAAGCAGAGATATTAAGAAGAGGTGGCAAGAATACACAGAACTATACAAAAAAAGATCTTAATGACTCAAATAACCATGACGGTGTGATCACTCACCTAGAGTCAGACATCCTGGAGTGTGAAGTCAGGTAAGCCTTTGGAAGCATCACTACAAACAAAGCTAGTGGAGATGATAGAATTCCAGCTGAGGTACTTCAAATCCTAAATGATGATGCTGTGAAACTGCTGCACTCAATATGCCAGCAAATTTGGAAAACTCAGCAGTGGCCACAGGACTGGAAAAGGTCAGTTTTCATTCCAATCCCAAAAAAAAGGCAGTGCCAAAGAATGTTCAAACTACCGCATGATTGCACTCATCTCACATGCTAGCAAAGTAATGCTCAAAATTCTCCAAGCCAGGCTTCAATAGTACATGAACTGTGAACTTCCAGATGTTCAAGCTGGATTAAGAAAAGGCAGAGGAACCAGAGATCCAATTGCCAATATCCGTTGGATCACAGAAACAGTAAAAGAGTTCCAGAGAAATATCTATTTCTGCTTTATTGACTATGCCAAAGCCTTTGACTGTGTGGATCACAATCAACTGTGGAAAATTCTTAAAGAGATGAGAATACCAGACTACCTTACCTGACTCCTGAGAAATCTGTATGCAGGTCAAGAAGCAACAGTTAGAACTGGACATGGAACAATGTACTGGTTTCAAATTGGGAAAGGAGTATGTCAAGGCTGTATACCATCACCCTGCTTATTTAACTTCTATGCAAAGTACATCATGAGAAACGCTGGGCTGGATGAAACGCAAGCTGGCATCAAGAGTGCTGGGAGAAATATCAATTACTTCAGATACACAGATGACACCACCCTTATGGCAGAAAGTGAAGAGGAACTAAAAAGCCTTTTGACGAAAGTGAAAGAGGAGAGTGAAAAAGTTGGCTTAAAGCTCAACATTCAGAAAACTAAGATCATGGCATCAGGTCCCATCACTTCATGGCAAATAGATGGAGAAACAGGGAAACAGTGACAGATTTTATTTTCTTGGGGTCCAAAATCACTGCAGATGGTGACTAGAGCCATGGAAATTAAAAGATGCTTGCTCCTTGGAAGAAAAGCTATGACCAACCTAGATAGCATATTAAAAAGCAGAGACATTACTCTGCCGACAAAGGTCTGTCTAGTCAAAGCTATGGCTTTTCCAGTAGTCATGTATGGATGTGAGAGTTGGACCATAAAGAAAGCTGAGCACCAAAGAGTTGATGCTTTTGAACTGTGGTGTTGGAGAAGACTCTTGAGAGTCCCTTGGACTGCAAGAAGATCCAACCAGTCCATCCTAAAGAAGATTAGTCCTGAGTGTTCATTGGAAGGACTGATGCTGAAGCCGAAGCTCCAATACTTTGGCCACCAGATGCGAAGAACTGACTCACTGGAAAAAGACCCCGATGCTGGGAAAGGTTGAAGGCAGGAGAAGGGGATGACAGAGGATGAGACAGTTGGATGGTATCACTGACTCAAAGGACATGAGTTTGAGCATGCTCCAGAAGTTGGTGATGGACAGGGAAGCCTGGCATGCTGCAGTCCATGAGATCTCAAACAGTCCGACATGACTGAGCAACTGAACTGAATGGAACTGAAGACTGAAAAGCTAAAGGTGGGAAAAGCTGAGCAGAAAATGGTAGTCCAGAGGTTGATAAGGTAAATAGAGTTGAACACAGTCTTATAAGTGTGGGGATAAACCAAAACTGGAGTTCAAGATCAGCTGAGGTGAAAGAATGCTGGATGAAATGTAAATATACCAACTTTCAAAAGGACTGAAGATCAGTTGTGGACCAGTTAATTCTCCCAGTGATCTGTTTTTATGCAAACTGCCTGCTGCTAGGGTCAAAAAGTAAATCCTTTCTGGACTTTTGGTGGCACAGAGGATAAGAATCCTTCTGCCAAAGCAGGGGACACAGGTTCAATCCCTGGTTCAGGAAGATTCCACATGGCACAGAGCAACAAAGCCTGTGTGCTAGAGCCCATGGTCTGCATCAAGAGAAGCCACCACAGTGAGAAGCCTGTGTACTGCAACAAAGAGCTGTCCCTGGCTCACTGCAACTAGAGAAAGCCCTCACAAAGCAGTGAGACGTGGTGCTGAGTGTAAAGTACCCAAAATGGCTGGAGCTTGAGCAGGCACCTTGGACCATGGAGTGGAGTCACACATTGCAGATAGTGGAGCAACAACGTAAGAAACCAAGGTCTATATACATATATAAGAAACCTAGGTCCATATTCATACACAAGAAAGGTCCATACACATACATAGGAAACCTAGGTCCATCTTCATACACAAGAAACCTAGGTCCCCAAATTGCTTATATCTAGACTTCATTTAAAAAGAGAAATTTCTTTCCTGTGTAAACCACATTTATTTTGGATTTTTTGTCACACAGAACCAAACCTAACCAATACTGAATTCACAAGAACTTCTCCTAAAACTAAAGAATATTAATATCCTTCTAATACTAGACTAGATCTTGTCTAGTATCCAGAGAATAGCAATAATAAAAAAAAATCTTAACAGCAACAACAAAATTTTATCCCAATTTAAAAATGAGCAGGGCTTCCCTGGTGGTCCAGTGGTTAAGAATCTGCCTTGAAATGCAGGGGACACGGGTTCGATCCCTGGTCTGGGGAAGATCCCACATGCCACAGGGCAACTAAGCCCGCGTGCCACAACTACTGAGCCTGCACTCTGTAGAGTCCGCAAGCTGCAACCACTGAGCGCACATGCCACGACCGCTGCAGCCTGTGCCCCAAGCCCATGCTCTGCAACGAGAAGCCACTGCAAAAAGAAGCCCTCACACTGCAACCAGAGTAGTCCCTGTCCACAACTACAGAAAGCCCACGTGCAGCAATGAAGACCCAACCGAGCACAGGCAAAAATGAATAAATTTGAAAAAAGGCTAGACAAGGGTTTAAATGAAATAAAAATGAACAAGATATTTCTCCAAAGAAGATACACAGTCAACAAGTATGTGAAAAGATGCTCAACATCATTAGTCATGAGAGAAATTCTACTCAAACTCACAAGATAATACTATCTACCCACTAGGACGGCTATAATTTTTTAAAATGCAAAATAACAAGTATTGGAGAGACTGTAAAGAGAGTGGATCCCTCAATGACCTTGCTGAAGCAGAATGTAAAATTTGGCAGCTGCTGTGAAAAACAGTTTGGTATTTCCTTAAAAAGTTAAAAACAGAATTACCAGCAATTCTACTTCTATGTATGGACTTCCTTGGTGGCTCAGAGGTAAAGAATCTGCCCATAATGCAGGAGACCTGGGTTCGAACCCTGGGTCAGGAATATCCCCTAGAGAAGGAAATGGCAACCCACTCCACTATTCTTGCCTGGAAAATCCCACAGACAGAGGAGGCTGGCAGGCTATATAGTTCGTGGGGTCAATAAGAGTCAGACATGACTGAGCAACGAACACTTTACTTCACTTTCCTACTCCTGTGTACATACCCCAGAGAACTGAAAACAGGTGATCATAAAAATAATTGAACACCAATGTCCATAGAAGAAGCACTATTCACAACAGTGAAAAAGTATAAACAACCCAAGTATCCATCAAAGAAGACTGATAATCAAGTTGTGGTATATACATGCTATGGAATGTTATTTAGCCATTTAAAAAAATGAAGTACTGATACATGCTACAACCTCAAAAGCACGCTAAGTCAAAGATGACAGGCATAAAAGGTCATGTGTTGTACAATGCCATTTATATGAAATGCCCAGAATAGGTAAATCCATAGAGACAGAAAGCAGGTTGGTAGTCACCAGGGGCAGCGTACGAGGTTGGGAAGTAATTGTTTAATGTACCAAATGCTACTAAACTGTTCATTTAAAATAGTTAATTTTCGGTTACATGCATTTTGCTTTATTAAAAAAGAGGCAAATTCAGCAAAAGCTATTTAACTAACAAATCCAGTAAGAATAAAAAAGCCTCTCTCTCCACAGTCCTGATAAAAGACTGACTATTCTACAGCCAGTAAAAAGTGAATTAGAACCAACTCAGAATCTATTTAATCAACAATAACTTGATCAAGTAACCTTGCCTCTGGAAGCCAACCATTCAGTGAGTCTCACACTTTTGAAGGTCAACCAGTCGATAAACTTATCACTAAATCTTCTGACAGCCAGCTGGCCAATGTGTCTTGCCAGAATAACCATGTTTGTAAGGGTGACGTCAACCCACTCCACCTTTGTAACCAACATAACACGAAAACAATACCCAAATCAGAAACCTTATGTAAAATTAGCAGTTGGATTTACTCAAAATGACAGGCCTAACCAGCATAACTTTCCCTTAAATAATACAGATTTTGTTTCAGATATCAAGTGGTAATCTTGATCTCTCCCTTGGACAACCCTCAAATCAAGATTTTTTTAAAAGACCTTACTGACAGTATCCCAGGGGACCAACAAGGAAGACCAGTGGCCTCTTGAGTCCCAGACTCCAATAGTTCTCACATCTGTTGCCAGGTGAGTCTCTCAAAAACAATCTGAACTTTGACTAGGTTCTTTGAGATCCAATTGCTTAATTTATTTTATCTAAGAGTTCTAAACAACAGATCTTCGTATAAGGTTACTGAGTACATTAAGATATGAATTTATGATGATCAGACCCATTGCTTGGTTTCACTTTCTTGTTGATCTATTTATATAAATTCTTATCTTATATATTCTTATTTTGTCCCTTACTGTCTTGTATCTGTTGAACATATATGGAAGTACTTCAGAGGGAACAGATGGAGGCGTAAGCTAGGTCTCCAAGTCAACACAAGTTGGCCTTAAAGACTAATGGTTCATTAGTTGGATGAAAACAGGCTGCTAAAATGTCTGTGTCAAACTTTGCCTTGAGTCCCTGATAAGATCCTCTTAAGAGTACTCTGCAAGGCCTTGGCAATTTGTGAAGAAGTTCATTTTGTTTAGTCTGTATTTCAGGACCAATTGCTGGGGTCCCTGATCACGTGGCTCCTTCTTATCCTCTGCTTCACTGAAGTAACAAACAGCGCTGTTCATTAGCAAACACACTTCGCTGCCATTAACAAACACACTTGACTTACATAGTGCCTTTTCCTTGTTGTCACTGATTAGACTGTCAAAGGCATGATGTTCTCCTGGCAGAATTCTCACAATAATCCAATCCCTTGTGCTTACCTTGATAAAGGGAGATTTTTGCTAAAACTGTCTTAGAATTACAATACCATTATAGGGAACTTCTGATAGATCAAAGTTTATATATTTCAAAAGAGCTCTAGAAAAATAAGGGGGGAAAGCCTAAAGCATTCAACAGTCAACTGCTGAGGCCTTAAAATGAAACAAAGACTCTTAGCCTCCCTGAAAGAAATACCAGTTAATTCCTATTTTAACTTTCTGAAACCCACCCTGCTTGCACCTTTCTCTCTACCCTGCTGTATCTCTACTATCCACTAAAATTCCTTCTATCCTTCTGCACCTTCTTTTACCTCCCAAACAAGTAACCATTTCCTGCAAGTTTTTCTTAACAGATCATTTACATTATACATATCCCTTCAAAACTAATATACCAGAATACAGATCTAAAGAAACTGATCTTTGAACCTTGATCTAAAATCAAGTTGAGAGCTTTGATCAAGGATTTTTCTTAACCTTATGAAGACAGGTTTATACAGAGTTCAGATTTTGTAAGATTTTTACTGTCCTGGATACTAAGTTTGTACCAACCAGTTCACTTAATTATCAGCCCCTAAGATGAGGGCAAAAGAGTCAAAACCAGCAAAAACAATGACAACGAAAACAACACAAAAAGCTAGGAGATGGCTTAAATATGCAGCTCTTCATAATTCAAGGAATGACCTGGAAGGAGTAAGCAAACAGGAAATGTATGATTAAGGCATTTCAGATGCCTTTCCTTTAGGAAAAGTCTTAATGAAAATCAAAACTATAAACAAACAAACATAAAAAGATGAGGTGAGTTAAGTAGCAGATTTCAAAACAAATCCAGAAATAATTTCAAACAACATTCTAGAGTACCCTCAAAAGCAAACGTGAAGATGGGGTTGCCTATTTTTTTGAAAATGGACTCCAGAAGTACCAACTGAGATGATCTTCAACATGTCACTAAACACTTCAAAAATCTAGAAATCAAAACAAACTTCTGACCTTCAAGATAAAGCAGATGATATACAAAACAAAAATAAAGACCAAAAGGTTCTCTGTTCTATGAGAGATGGGCAGCTGTGTCAATAATACCATAAGCAGGAAGGCCAGGGGAAGAATTCACGTTCTGTAATGACTAAAAAACAGGACAACTAGCCAAAATCTCCCCAGTAACTTACTCCAGGAAACATTAGTTAGTGTTACTCGCTCAGTCGTGTCCAATTCTTTGCGATCCCATGGACTGTAGCCCACCAGGCTCCTCTGTCCATGGAATTCTCCAGGCAAGAATACTGGAGTGGGTTGCCATTCCCTTTTCCAGGGCCCTGGCCTTTTAAATATAGATGAACAACAATATACAGATATGGGTAATATCTTTACATACTAATAATTCTAGAGCCACAGAACATCAGCTCCCTCAGAGTACTAAAACCACTCAAATGGTGGAAATGTCCAACAGTCTTTAATGATTATCTTGGGACCATTATCAGAATTTAGTCCTTTCCTCATGATACAACAATTTAATAGGTAAGGTTTTGTTTCATAAATGAAACTGCCACATAAAATTTACTGCAGAATTATTTTTCAAAATTGTGGAAAATGCTAATATGACCAAAGTATAGCTGATTTTGACATACAACTACACTATTCAAAAATTAACCAAAGGATAAGCTACAATGCCAGAATTTTATGGGCAAAAGACTCTCAAGACATAGGTAAAGTATTTGGAGGTGAATTTAAGGGTCTAGGCTGATTCCTCCTAGATTATCATAAGCCTTTCTTTTTGTACGGACAGGTAAGGTTAAGCCTATACTGTCCAATACAAGAGCCACTAGCAACATGTAATTAGTGATCTCTTGAAATGTGGCAAGTGTGACTGAGAAACAAAATTTCAAATTTTTATTTCATTTTAATTAATGAAAATTTCAAAAGGGACACCAGATCGTTATTGGAAGACCTTCAAGTGCATTTGGGAAAAACTTGGGCACATGAATTTATTTTTTAACAGTAAATTTTCTGAAATCAAAGTATTTCTGATGAAAATTTCCTATCTAAATTGGAATGTGCTATAAATTTAAAATACACTGAATTTCAAAAACAATATGAGAAAAGAATATAAAGTACCTAATTCTTATTGATTAAATATTGAAATGGTACTTTGGATACCAAGTTAAACAAAATGCGTTATTAAAATTTCACCTATTCTTAAATTTTAGGCTACAAGAGAACTTAAAATAGCATATGTGGCTCACACTGTATTTCTATTGAATGGTGCCTAATTAGTCCATGTTATAAGGCAATGACTGTCGCTGAGGGGCAATTTTACCACCTGGAGAACATCTAGCAATGCCTGGACATTTTTGGTTCTCACAAGGATGGTACACTGGCATTGAACAAATATAGAGGCCAGGGATGCAGCTAAACATTCTACAATGCGCAGGACAGTCCCCGAAACAAAGAATTTTGCAGCCCAAAATGCTAACAGTAGTGAGGCTGAGAATTTCTGCTCTAATGGTTTTTCACGAGCATGACAAAAATAAAAAATCTGTTGCCTCCTACAGCCCATCCTTTGAGCCACCAGCTTATTTTCTCTTGTACCAAGAAACTGCAGCCTAGATTAATTAGTTGAAGTATCTTCAGAACTTGTACTCAGGTCACCTTTAAATTTGATTGTATCAACCACAGTTTAACATCATAATGCTGAAAGACTGAAAGCTTACCCTCTAAAATCAGGAACGAAACAAAGATTATCTGTTCTCACCACTGCTATTCAATACTGGAGTTTCTAGTCAGATGTCTAATAAAAAGCATGCAGACTGGAAAAGAAATAAAACCATCACTACTGCCAATGGTAAGACCTTATATATAGAAAATACTGAGTTACACACACACACACACACAAACTATTAGAACTAGTAAACAAGTTCAGCAAGATTGCAGGGTACAAGATCAATGTGCAAAAGTAAATCTGATGATACTATATATCTTCACTTTCTCCTTCTCATTTTACTATCAACTATACACTAGAAATGTATGCCTTCTCATATTGAGAGATGCTAACTTTAGCTGATGAAACAAATTCCCATGGTTATACGTACACAGTTAAAGAAACCCATGCTCAGAACAGATGTGTGGAACACTCCACTCCTAAGTTGTTATAGATAACCGATTGTTAATGGGTCTTAAAGAATGAAAAGGAGCAATACTCTCTGGCTAAACAATAACTACACTAGAGTTTTGTAGTATCCAGTACTTAACTAGGTAGACTCCAGTGGTCAAACTTACGGTCTTCTATAGGGTACATAATATTCCTAAATACAAGAGTAAATTGTATACTGCAGCTAGTATTTTTGAGATAACATGTCAATTTGGAATGCCATGGAAACAGGTTTCTTGACCTCCTCAGGTACCTCCATAAAATCTGGACAACAAATATACGAACTACTTATGCTTTTGCGCTACCCAAAGTTGCTCTCCTTAAAAAGAAAGTCACAGTTAAAAAAAAAAAAGACACTGTCAAAGCTACTGGAACTAGCTGAACACATGCTAAACACTCTCCTTAGCCCAAAAGTCCTTTTGCAGAAACTTGTGTAAAACAGGTATCAACCCACTCCAGTATTCTTGTCTGGGAAATCCCATGGACAGACGAGCCTGGCGGGCGACAGTCCATGGATCTGCAGAATCAGACACAACTAAACAACTAAAACTTTCTTCTTATAAAACAGAAAAAAAAAATCATGGTGAGGTTCAAGGATTTCATTCATAAACATATAAAATTTTTGCCTCTAATTTTAAAAATCATACAGAGAATAACTGGACTGTAAAACCTTAAGTATAAAATTTGGCAAAGCCAAAAGAGCCTCCTGGTCCCACCAGTTAAAGCCTAGGATGGACACCTACCAGATTCTTCCATAAGACAACTCATTATAATAAGGGCAAATTGGTCATGAGAGAACACAGCAGGGGAAAAGAGAGTTAAGAGAGTTCTTGGACAGCAGAGGACATGTCTATCTAAGAAAAGTCTTAAAGAAGAATAAGACTAGAAGACTACTCACCTACTCTGCAAGATTAATTGTAAACCTATTTTTTAAAGAAAGAAATATATATGTAGAATTAACACAGATAAATAGACCAATGGAATAGAATACAGAGACTGGAAACCAATACACATACAACCAGCTTTGGTAATGTCAGTGAGGGGGCACTGCGAAGTCAATGGGTAATGGACAGACTGTTTAATAAATAATATTATGAAAACTGGCTACCAATATGGTGTAGGATTTCTACCTAACACTCACAAAATTGCGTTTCAGGTAAATTAGGTATATGTTGAAATTTGTAACTTTTAGAACAAAATATGTAATATATACATATATATTTTTAAATCTGAGGGAAGGGACCAGTTTTTAAAAACAAACACAGAAAAGCCTCAGTCATAAAGGAAAAGAATGATCAATTTGACTAAATTTAACAGAAAAATTCTGTATAATTACAGACAGTCAAAGACCATGTTAATGTCAAGCCACCTGCCAGAAGAATCCCTGTCCATAACGTGCAATCTGCAGGGAAAACACGCATATAGATAATATATTCACAAATAAAGACCAATAAATATATGGAATAAAGCTAAGATTCATGGTAGCCAGGGAAATACAAATGAAAACAAAGAGCTACTATCTCACAGCTCCGACTGGAAAACTTGAAAAGTGGTAAGACTAAGTGTTTTGGTGATGACGTGGGAAAACCAGAATCCTCTTGTATCACCATTGAGAGCACAAACTTACACGCCACTCTGGAGAGCAATCTGTCAACATGTAAGAGTCAGACACAACTTAGCGACTGAGCAACAACAACACAGTCACAGAGCACATATCTAAAATCAGAATATCTGTTACCTGAAATCCCATTTGGGGGCGTGTGTTCAGAATACCTAGCACGTTTCATCTGCGTAAGAAAATATTATCAAGAGTGTACACTGGCAGCGCTGTTCAAAATGGCCAAGAGTAACAACCGAAATGACCATTAGTGAGGGAAACGATAAGCAAACTGGTATAATGATACCAAACAGCAGTAATGTTGAACGGAAAGGGAAACTTACAAAAGAACACATCACAAAATTTTGAAAAACTGCTGTATTATTTATGGACACAAACATGTGGTAAAATATAAAATCTTAAGCAGGAAGGAGTCATACCAACTTCAGGAGGGTGGGCGAGCTCCAGTGAGGGAAGGGAGGAGATGGTCTCAGGGAAGAGTACAAAAGAGTAACATTTTATTTCTTTAAAAATCAGAAGCAAGTGTGGCAAAATAGTTTATGAAGAGTACAAGGGCATTTATATTATTATTATTGTTATGTATATTTGAAATATTTTGCAATTAAAAAGAATTTTAATGGGCACATATGGTATAACAATCAAATAATTATTCACACCATACAAACTCAAGTAATGACATTGCTTTAAGCCACAGAAACTTATATACATACATTACAGCATGTGATAAATAAGAGTTAAAAATAAATTCTAAAATTTGCAATTTACACCAGGGCTTTAAATTAACAATTTTGCTAATAGGCTCTGAATCTCATGCAATTTTAAAATGTCCTTAATGCTAGAATTTTTAGGGATGCTCTCGAGTTGTCAAAGCTATATAAACAAATTTAATTATAATGTGATATTCTGAATTTCAGTTTTATTTTGGAAAGCTTCTTCTTTAGTGTATAAACAATAACAAGCTTTACATTTGTATTTACAAGTCTCAAAGAAATGTGCCAAGAGTCCTAAGTATGACGAGTAGGCATTTCACTTAATTATACTGTTTCACGGGAGAACCTGATGCCCTGAAGAATAATGTGGAAAAACAAAGCTCCATTATTCCCTTTTCTTTTCTACTTGGGGTCTGGGTCAGAAGCAAGATGTACCACTACTGGAAAAGTTATAAACAAAGCCTTACTATAAAACAATTTTAAAGGAAAAGTGTGTAATTTTCACAAAGGAGTAACACAATCTTTTGGGTTTACTATGTCAGAGAGAGACATAGGAAAAAGAGAGAATATTTTAAGAAAGGGGTTAAGAAGAGGTAGTAGAATTTTGCTATCTGTATTCCTTGAGCCTAAGGCTATAAGATAATAAATACTACAGAGAAAATTTTAGGAGACAGATAAAACTGGGCAGGACACTGCATCTACAATACAACTCAAGATCTTTAACTCACACGGAATTCTTCAGTCTCCACTACAATGCTCTGACCACATTCATACTATTTCAATAATAACCATTTTACCCAGTAGATAGTAAGCAGTAATTTTATTTAACACGAGTTGCTTTTTGCCAATTAAACATGTGCAACAGAGATGATTAGCTGAGTCTTCATGTTACCTTCCTATGAGATAGGCTAATTATTTCCCATGTGATGGAAGACTGCAAAAAATTTATTCCAAGTTCCAAACTTTCACACTTTTATATTTTGGGCACAGTTTTTAAGGGCAGTAATGCTGTAGCAGACCTCACGTCTTCACCTACCCCATTTCAGCCTGTTATACTGAATTATACTTAGTATTAAAATGTCTAACTCGCACTTATGAAGGCTAGAAAAAATTAGCTCCCCTCAACTCTCTCTAATTTAGTGTAATTCTGACCAGTAAGAATAGCAAAATTTGCTTACAAAATTTAAAGCCTCCTACAATGTTTTTATATTTTTTGCTTTTTCTACCATTCTTAAGTTTCAGAAATAGCTCACTATTTCTTTGCTCTTGACAGAGAATAGAAACCACTCTGCTTCATGAATGAAATAAGGTGACTTCTGTTTCTCTCAAATTCTCACCCTCCGGAGACTCACTGCAACTGAGTAATAAATTCACTGACACGTCTGCAATCCAAATTTCACTAGCACAAGGAAATTCTCTTACAGTAAAAAGGTCAGTGTTCTGAATTTAATTTTCTGAATTTCAAAACCCTTAATAAATGGAGGCACCTTAAAGTTCAGTTTATACTCTTTTACATAGGCTTTCAGAGCATGCTTTAAATAGCTTAAGATAAGCTATATTAATAGCTTATGTCATTTTATCATTAAAATAATCTACAAATATCAGAATACTAATTAATTTTTTTGTTGTAACTAATAAATAAGTCTCAAAATATCTGTGGATGTATATCAACCCTCTCAATTCATTTACCTCACTCGGACTGTTCTAAACATAGATAAACTAACTGAATAAGTTTATCAATACAATATACTTGTGCAATGCTTTCACTAATTCCAACTCTGTACTTTAGGGTTTTTCCATATTTATTGTACAAAGTGATTAAACTATTAATATAAATATTTTTCTCTCCAATATGTAATATTTTTATGTAAAAGAAAAGGTTTCCAAACATTTACAAAGCAATCGAAAGATAAGTAAACCTGATTTTAGGATCGTTACATGAACCAAAATAATTTTCCAGAGAAGGCCCTATTTGAAAGTAATGCTCAGTGGCCTCCTCACATCAGCACTTCAAGATGAATCCAAATCCACTGCCTTTGCTTGAATTTCTTCAGGGATCAATTCCAATGAGGGGAAAAAAAAAATCTCAGAAAAAGGTCTCGCGACAGAGTGGACAAGTGGATTTGTTGCTGGATGTAAACCATTTGTACTGAAAAAGAAAAGTCTAAGTGTTAAAAACTTTTTACACTGCCATTTTACATATACGTCTAAAGTAACAATTTTTTAATATAAAAATTTACTTTATTAATTACACAAAATGGAAATTAAAGCAGACATTTCTTATCAAACTGGCCAAGTTGAAAAGACAGTATTATCTTTTTTAAAAAATAAAACAAGATGAATACAGCAATCCTTTATTGAACAATGATGCTCAGCTTTGCATATTCCATTTAAATAGTGGTAGGTTTTACATAAATCATCTTCTTTTAATCCTTTCAACAACCTTTAGAAAAGTATTACTATCTCCATTTTACAGATGAGAAAACTGGAACTCAGGTCAGTAAGTTGGTGCTTTGCAGACTAAAGTAACTTTAAAATGATTAAAGTAAGAAAAGGGAGACTACTGAAGTGTTTGTTCTTTGCATTCATCTCCAAATCAACACGGTTCAGTGTTCCTTCCAGAGGCCAGAGGTTCTCCGCACTCAGGCTCACGCTCACAAACACGGCGGTGTATAAAGAAACCTGCTGTGACGGGACTGAGCATAGTGAGACTTTCTTTATGATGTCTGAAAAGGGAAAAAAGCTCTGATGCCAGATGGCTCTCAGTTCCAATTTGTTCAGTCTCCTTTACGGTATACATCTTACAAAGCCATCCATTTTTTAAGTGTCAAGAGCTATTTTAGAAACTTCCATTTATTAAAGTGCTTTGATGCCACCAGTCTCAGTAAATTACTAATTTTCTTTTACAGATTTTGAAAAATCATTTTTAATATGTCTCCCATTAACCACAATTAAGAGTTTAACATCCACGGTTTTCCAAGGTTAGATATCATCCATATATAATATTAATATATGTATGATATAAATAAGCTAGTTTCTCTTTAGACTTACCAAACAAGCTGAATGGAACTTTTTTTTGCACGTTCTACAGGCTTTTTTGGGAAGAGAATAGTTGAAACCGTGAATGACTGAGAAACAAATCATGCAATCTTCAACACCCTCAAAACGTTTGTCTACATTATTTTTCCATAATGCTAAGCCTTCCATAATACTTCCATTCTGTAAACAAGGAAAAAAAAACCAATAAAGTTAATACACCCTTTAAATCACCAGTATCATCTTTATTCAATTTCACAAATGTTAAAATTGTATTATAATCTGGAGAGAAGAGAATCCGCTTGGCTATATTCACAATTCTAAGTTTTATGAATACTGGTTTTCAAAATGACCTCCCACGTTTTAGGAACCAGGTACGTTTCTTCATTAAGGGTCGACTTGAAAGAAAGGCTTCTGACCCAGTTTTCAATTTTTATAGTCTTAGCTTGTTATTTGATGAAACTTTTTAAATAATTAAGTTGTTTGGATCAGTTCTCCTAACTTTTAATTAAAAATGATGAAATTAACTATCTCACCTACTCAAATGCTGATTTGTTCCAGCTCTATAATACTAGTGAACAGACTTGTTTTAAAATACTTTTCCTCTACTGTAGAATGCCTGAGAAGCATCACCAGGTGCGAACAAAACTAGAGAAGACTTAACAATTTGTTTAAAATGCAAAAAGGTCTTTGAAAGTACTGGGATTTCTCTAACCACAGGAGGAGAGGTGAAACGTTAAAGTAAAAGTAGCTCAGAAGACATTCAGCTGTCCCGAGACTTACAGAAAGATTCCCTCTCAAACTTTAATACCAGGTATTGTTCTATAACATCTACAGGGTCAATGAAGAAGAGTCGATTCTTTTCAAACACAAGGGAAAAATGCTATAGAGCATTTTTAATTTTAAAAAATTAAAATAAGCTTGGCAGGGTCAAATCATTTAGACATATATCTGTTTCAGTTTCTGTTCAGTCACTCAGTCGTGTCTGACTCCTTGTGAAACTGTGGACTGGAGCACGCCAGGCTTCCCTGTCCATCACCAACTCCTGGAGCTTGCGCAAACTCATGTCCATTGAGTCGGTGATGCCATCCAACCATCTCATCCTCTGTCATACCCTTCTCCTCCTGCCCTCAATCCTTCCCAGCATCAGGGTCTTTTCAAATGAGTTGGTTCTTCGCATCAGGTGGCCAAGGGATTGAAGAGTCAGCTTCAGCATCAGTCCTTCCAATGAATATTTAGGACTGATTTCCTTTAGGATGGACTGTTTGGATCTCCTTGCAGTCCAAGGGACTCTCAAGAGTCTTCTCCAGGACCACAGTTCAAAAGCATCAACTCTTCAGTTCCCAACCTTTAGTTTTGGTCCAACTCTCACATCCTTAATGACTACTGGAAAAGCCGTAGCTTTGACTATATGGACTTTTGTCAGATTCAACAAAATATAGTAGCCATTTCTACTGAAGCAGAAGAGAGAAAGTTTCACTGCCCTTTCACACAGTAAAGCAGCGACTTCTCTCTAGTTCAGAAAGCCTAACAAGCATGTACATGGACACTTACTTGATGGGTGAGGTAAGTGCTTAGCTGAAGCATCCAGTTTCGCCACTGCTGCACAGCCACTCCAACTCTTTTCCCACTCTCCACTGTTATTGAGCCCAGTGGATAATTTGAAGGCAGCTGTATTATAAGTTCAATCACTATATCCTCAATGCTGTAAGTGGCCATGACTTCTCGAGTAGTAGCTCGAGCTTTAACCTGCAACATATGAAAGGTAATTTTTTTTTGGCCAATTTTCTTTTCCTCTCTTTTATTCAAAAACCATCTTGACAGGTTGACAGATAGCAGCCAGTCCTCATTCAAACAAAACACGGGTAAACATATTCACTTATCTAGTGTGAGATATTTAAGAAATAGGTTCAAATATCTGACGTGTTTCATAGTGATGTTATGACAAAGATGTTTTTAAAAGAAATGCACTGAAAAAGTATGTTTTGATTATATTAGGCTTGTCATATTGTAGTTTTTGAATAGAAGAGTATAGAATGGGTTATTATTAATTATCCCTTCTCTTCCAAAGTCAGTGTATCAAATATCACTTCTATTTAGATGTCTTTCAAGTTTTCCCTCGGAGAAGGCAATGGCACCCCACTCCAGTACTCTTGCCTGAAAAATCCCATGGGTGGAGAAGCCTGGAAGGCTGCAGTCCATGGGGTTGCGAACAGTCAGACACGACTAAGCAACCTCACTTTCACTTTTCACTTTCATGCATTGGAGAAGGAAATGGCAACCCACTCCAGTGTTCTTGCCTGGAGAATCCCAGGGATGGGGGAGCCTGGTAGGCTGCCGTCTATGGGGTCGCACAGAGTTGGACACGACTGAAGTGACTTAGCAGCAGCAGCAGCAGCAGCAGCAGCAGCAGCAGCAGCAGCAGCAGCAGCAAGTCTTTCCCTACCACAGAATTCCCCTGAGCTTTAGAACCAATCATCAACTGCCAGAATATTTATACCTGATCTTGATTTTCTTACTAGGATTGCAAACTCAATAGAGAATACAAATCACCATCCTTTAAAAATTTATTCTTCTGACTTTCATATTCTATGCTAAAAAGTGTAGCATCATCTTAAATTTCTTTCAGATATTAATTAGCTGTAAGTTTGGTTAAATCACCACAGAATTTCTCACATCCCTCCCCTTTTAAGTCTCACTGATACTGTTTCCCACAGGCCCTCCTCATAATGTCTACACATTATGAGCCTCCCTAACTGCTCACATGAACCCACGGCCCATGCCAACAGCCCATGCTAAGACTTCAGTCACAGCAATTTCACTGCTTTAACTGTGACACCGTCACTGCCTCAGAAGAAAAAATTTAGTGGCTACGCAGTACTAAATATTTTAGACTGTTAGTTGGTGCCTTTTCCAGTATGGATTCAATTCATCACAGAAGCAGTCTGTTCTCTATTTACCTTCATGAAAACTACTTTATATGAATACTGGGCTACTCATTATTTCTTAAGCAATCACATAAATTATTAATAGATTCTCATCTTCAAACTTTTTGCTTTTGCTGTGCTGTTTTCTCTATATTAAATGCTGTAACCCATAGGAGCATCCTGCCGACCTCAAAATAAACTGCCCCTATCAAGTCTTACGCAGGCCCCTAAGCCGGATGACCTTTTCCCACCCTAACTGCAGAACACTCTTCCTCTTAATGTGCCACTTTCCAGTTTCCAATGCAAAGAAACATTACCAGTATTACCCCTCTATCCTTTATCGGACTGCATGTTATTACACAACAGGAATGTGACCCTCTGAACTGTCTATTTTGCAGGTGACTGCACAAAGCACCTGGCATCTATACGTATTCCGATATATAATTCAAACTAATGAATGTTCAAAAACTAGCATAGGTAAAAGAAATTATAACATCACTTCAATCGATGCATTAATTTGAGATCTGATGTCCAAGAATCAGAAAATAAAGTAGACAATTTCTGTAATTTCTGAACCAAGAGCTACAATTGTGATCATACTCACTACAATGGATAGGCATAATCAATACTGAGACAACTTTTCCAGAAAAAAATTCAAGATAATACTAACCGTCATGCCATTAAACAGCTGTGTACTTGTTTGTACAGAAGATATTTCTTGAAACGAAAGAACACTGCTAACATACTTGCTGGTAAATCTATCTACGATATTGAAAACACGCTTCTCACTACTGTTCCACCACAGCCTAACCATGGCTGGCAAGTCTTTTAATGTCATGTGATAGACTGAACAAGCCAAGTGTGGAATATGGTAGGGAAGAGCTGAGGTATCTGAGGAAAAAACAAATTCTTAGTTAGTAACATGTATCTCTTACACAGAACAGACTAATATGAGTACTTTCCTTGGAAAATCACTTTCAATTCTTAACACTAGCACTAGAGCTCATAAAACAAATATACCAAGGAAACCAGAACTCTGTAGAATATTAGCTTTTTCTCCCACATTCAAAATGAACAATTAGAATGGTAGAAAGAAGATCCTGAAGGATACTGAAAAATCTGCCCCCAAATAGCACTATTTTGCAGGAAAGATCACAAATAAAATGAAGCACACACACTTCAAAGAGGAAAAATTAAAGATTCTTTTTCTTATGAAAGTGAAGTCGCTCAGTCATGTCCGACTCTTTGGGACCACATGCACTGCAGCCTATCAGGCTCTTCCATCCATGGGATCCAGGCAAGAGTACTGGAGTGGGTTGCCATTCCCTTCTCCAGGGGATCTTCCCAACCCAGGGATTGAACCCGGGTCTCCTGCATTGCAGGCAGACGCTTTACCGTCTGAACTACCAGGGAAGCCCCGAATTATGAAAAAAATATTGGTGGCCTTTAGTTTCCCCAGAGTTCACTGATGTGTTATACAGAAGTTCTAGAGTCCTACTGTACTACTCACAAGACAAAGTTCCAACCTCAGATCTCCAAGGCATTTAAAACAATTCCGATTCTCAGGATATCCTTTTTAACACTGAGGCATAGCTAGATGCATGCATTTCTACCCCTTCAGCTAAAATGTGAGCTCCCGGAGTGAAAAAATAATAAATTTTACTCATCTTCGTTTCCCCAACAGAAGACGATCCACAGGCCTACAAAACATTATTGTCTACAGAGTAAAAGATAATAGTAATCAAGAAACTGAGCTCCAAAAATTAATTAAATTCCTAAAAACTTTAACCGTAAGATCTAATTATTTATTCTATGTAGAGAAATAGGGAAAATCTGGCACTTCAACAATCTCATACAGGGGACCCACGTTTGGGGTTACTCTCCACGTCCTCATGGTAGAGAGTCATACAACCTGACTTGAGCCTCGTCCCCAGGAAGAAATACACACACACATCATACTGACCTCTAATACCCAACTGGAGCTCCTCTGTAAAGAAAGTTCGAGGGTCCTTATTGGAGAGCTCAACAGCTGTCTCTGCAAAGGCTGGATTTTCTGGCATAAGCCTGAACAGGTGATAAAGCAATTTATTCAAACTTTTTGTTTTTCGAAGGTACATTGAATACAGAGCTCGAAGCTGGTAGAAATGAGAGAATTTTTATTAGTAAACCCAATTAAATAGGACATTCAGCAAACCTGGAACGAATTAAAGTATAAAGTATAAACTTCCCTGGGGGTGGTCCAGTGGCTGAGACTCCATCCTCCCCATGCAGGGCGCCCAGGTGCAATCCCTGGTCGTGGAAACTAGATCCCACATGCTGCAACTAAGATCCAGCACAGCCAAATAAATAAGTAAATATTTTAAAATATATATATATTACCTATATATATAGTACAATGTATATATATGTGTGTGTGTATATACATATATAGTACAAGAACACAATGAAAAAATGCATTTATCTGAATACTGAGAATGACATGGAAGAGTCCTACAAAATACATCACACAGTGTTACTTTCCAGTCGAGTTGTCTGATGACACTGCTTCCCCTTCTCATATACTAGCAGAAGTTCTCACTACCCCTTTGTTATCAGACATATGCCTCTAACATCTTAACCAAACTGTCTCCTATTGATAAGTTCACCGCCACTTGGGAGTCTGAGCTGAGAAAAATCTATTTGCCACTGCCCACAGATGCTTCACTCCTTCTCCTCCCAAATCTTCCACACCACAATCTCTAATCTTTCAAAATTCTGCTCAAAACGAATCCCACTGCTATGGCTGCCCTCACCCTACACCAAACATTCCAGCATCCCTTTATGACAGCACAATCTGGCAGCTCAAAATGTCCTGGAGTTGTTTTATAAATCAAGAAATTTCACAGAATAATATGGCTTTTTTTTTCTGATTTTTTTCTTAAAAATAGGAAAAATCTGGCACCATGGGGTATACGACAGGTATCTACATGAGACATGTGCTTTAGAAACTCATTCCTCAATAATGTAGTTTTCATTTGTTCACATTTACCTTGCAGTTCTTTGGTATTTGTACCTGTTTTAAAATTCCTTTTTCCACTATGCCATATTGTCTCCTCAGAGTACACAGACACCGTTTTCTGGACACAATGAATGCTCAGATACAAAGATCAAGCCACAGGATCTGGCATTTGGGATTCTTAAAAAACCAACCAAAAGACCTTTACCATGAAGAAATCTGGAGGACACTACCTTTACCAAGTAACCAAACTTAACATCGCCAAATAAGAGGACACACGATATTTTGTGCTCCTAAGGTGACAGCGAGAACACAGCACCACCGTGCAGCAAATCCTCTTGCTGAAAAATAACCAGAATGTAACTAGGAGGAAACTACACACAAACCCCAACTGGAAGACAGTTTACAAAATAACTGACTTGGTGAATGACAAGTAAGAAAAGGAGAGGAATTATAAGCTAAAGAAATATGATAGACAAATACAAACATAATCCTTGACTGAATCCTCAATAGAAAAGGAACTAAAACTATAAAGGACATTACTGGGAAAACTGGGAAATTGTTATTTTTTTAGGGGGCACATTTTAAATACTAATAGATAGTATTATTGCATCAAAATTAGAGTATAATATCTGTATTACATTTATGATGAAACATGTTCTTATCTTAGGAGTTTAGGTGTATGTACATGGGTGCTTGGTTGTGCCTGACTCTTTGTGACCCCATGGACTGTAGCTGGCCAGGCTCCTCTGTCCATGGGATTTCCCAGGCAAGAATACTGGAATGGACTGCCATTTCCTACTCCACTAGATCTTCCTGACCCAAGGATCAAACCGAGTCTCTTGTGTCTCCTGTGTTGGCAGGCAGATTCTTTACCACTGCACCATCTGGGAAGGCCATTTCTAGGACATACATGTTTAAATACTTTTAGCAAAGCATCATGATGTCTGCTGCCTACCATCTCTGCAAATCTGAATATTTTTCAAAATAACAAGTTGGAAGGAAAGTAGAATTTTTTAAAAAATTTATTGCATATATCAATGGGTTTTTAAAAAACACATGTCTACTAGCCAGCAGTCCCACTCATAGTATACAACACAAGAGAAATTAAAATAAATGAACACACAAAAACTAAGGCATAAACCTTCACAGCAGCTTTATTCACAATCGGCAAAAAGTGGAAATAACCTAAACGCCCACTGGATGACTGGATAAGCAAAATGTGTTATAGTCATACAATGAACTATGTTTCGGACATAAAAAATGATGCCATACTAACACACGCTGCATTATGAACGAACCTTGAAACCATTGTGCTATAAGAAATAAGCCAGACACAAAAGGCCATATATGTGAAAAGTCCACAGTAGGCAAATCATAGAGACAGAAAATAGGCCAGTGGTTGCAGTGGCCAGGGGGTTTGAAAGGAAAAGGGACAGCAGGTGGGTAAGGGTGTCTTTTTTGGGGGGGGGGGGTGTTGGGAGGAGGGCTGGGTGTTGATGTGTGTGGATATTGAAAATGTTCTAAAATTAGATGGTAGTGATGGTGTACAATTCTGTAAGTACACTAGAAACACCAAACTGTACTCTTTATCATTTTTTTTTTGGCCACACTGGGATCTGAAGTTCCCCAACCAGGGATCGAATCTGCGCCTCCTGCAGCAGAGGCGCCTCCTTAGCCACTGAACCACCAGAAGAGCCCCCAAAGCTGCATCCTTTAAATAAGCAAATTTCTTTTTGATGGTATGTGAAATGCATCTCAGCAAAACTGTAAGACGCAGACACACAGACGTTTCCAATTCAATTTAATTCACTAATTCTTTTGAGACGAATGTTAAAACCAACCCAGATTAAGGACCAAAAATTTATTTAAAAAACGGTCTGTTTTAGGATTCTCCTAATTACTGTTATTTACTGAGTTATGATGGTTTACTTGTTGACAGCTCAGCTCAACTTCTAGGCTCAATAAATGCTCATCTAATTGTGCCCCTCCCCCACCCTGGCTTAATGAAAAAGATGATGTACTCATAATTTCTGAGTATAAGAATTATATAATTATTCCTAATTTCTGAGTATAACAAGAAACAAAAAAGATGATGTATTCCTAATTTCTGTATATAAGAATTATATAATTATTCCTAATATCTGAGAATAAGATAACAAGAACAAAATTCTTAGATATAAGGCCTCAATATGCTGCAATTTTTTAGAGATCAACAATATTCTAAGAAACAAATGCAGAAGCCCAACAAGTAGTTCTTGAAATATATAATCAGTGAATTAAGTCAAGCTCAAATCACAAATCTAAGTGGTAAGACTGAAAATAAGTAAAACAATCTGAACATCTAGATCAGTGTTGCCTCTGTGCTTTCATTTTCTCCTTAGATAAACAAATGCAAAAATGTATATGTTGATATATTTGTACCAAGAAATAGATTATTGAGCTTCCCTGGTGGCTCCGGGATAAAGAACCCGCCTGCCATTGCAGGATACATGGGTTTGATCTCCAGTCCGGGAAGATCTCCTGGAGAAGGAAAGCAAAACCCACTCCAGTATTCTTGCCTGGAGAATCCCATGGGCTACAGTCCATGGGGTCGCAAAGAGTCAGGACTAAGTGACTAAACAACAACATGGGTTATTAGCAACAACCTAAGTTATAACTTAAGGATTCTGAAAATCACATTGAAAATGAATGCCATGATATTTAGTCACACTTTAAATATGTAGTGATTTAAGTCTTGTTGTATTAACCTAACACAGAAGTGACCTACTTTATTAAACTGATTCAATGTTTGAAACTTATTAAAAGCAGGCATCTGTCTAAAAGAATTTTTTTAACTGGAACAGAGCTTTCCAGCTTCCTTCTTAAACGTGAGACAACAGAGACATCTAGTGGCTGCTAAAATAATTTGGGCAAAATAATTACTATAGGATATTTTCATTATTTAGTGATAACAGCTTGAATTACATATGGTAATATTTCATAGGTCTTTCTCTAAACAGTGATTTTCAAATAAGGTGAATTTCCTTTGATATTCCCACAAGAGTCAGTAGTTGACCAAAGGGAAAAAGAAAATAGCAAGATCTGGTTCTTTAGAAACTGTTATTATGATAGCACAAAAGTAAATTATAGAAACCTGGTTTCCTGAAATAAACAGACTTGGTGGATACATTCAGTCAGAAAAAAACTGATCCAAGCATAAAACTGTGGGAGGATGACAAAGTAGAGACAGAAATAAATTTAGCAGAATGTCTGTCATGAGCCAGATAAGATCAGATTAAAATGTGAGGCAAACCAATACAGTATTGTAAAGTAAAATAAAGTAAAAATAAATAAATAAATAAAGCTCTTCAACAGTAATAATGGGTAAATGGAATCTTTGGGAGAAAACATTCATTTATTGTCTTGGCAGTAATGATTTCATGAATGTATCCTTTTCCCCAAAGTCTTTGAGTTGTGTACATTACATACGTACAGCTTTTCACAAGTCAATCATCAATAAAATGGTTTTTAAATATCAAAAAATAAAATAAAATGTGAGGCATATCCTCATTTTTCTCCAAAAGGAGGGGAAGGAAAGGGTTTAAGACAGTAAGAGAGAAATACATATAGGACAGAACTGTCAAAAGTTGTCTCATTTTATTTACCTGAGATGAAGCAGCTTTGAAGAAAGTAAGTATTAATTTCCACGTGAGGAGGTACCCCAGAACATAACAGAAGTCTTCACTCAGTGGCTTGATAGTAACTATCTGTCCAACAGGAATACATCCCAAAACATTCTCTAGTAAGTCCTCTTGAGTGCTAAGAAGAGACATCAGTGCAGCTGGTGGCGACCTAAGAATCAACAATTAAACACCAGTTTTCTTCATGATTTGTCTCTTAACAAACTGACAGCATGTATAAATTTGAAGCATTTTAGAAATATCTTCCTCTTCCTCTATTTTCCAAAAACCATTTTAAAAGTTCCCCTTTATAGGTTTAATCTTGACCCCTAATTTTGTATAAAGGCAATTATAGAGTCTGAAAGGCATAAAGTGATATAGAAATATATACATATATTTTCATATTTCTAAATATGTAAGATATGCTATAAAATTTACTCTAGAAGTTAGTACTTAAAGGAAAAACTCTTCAGTTCAGTGCAGTCGCTCAGTCGTGTCCAATTCTTTGCAACCCCATGGACCACGGCACACCAGGCCTCCCTGTCCATCACCAGCTCCTGGAGTTTACCCAAACTCATGTCCATTAAGTCAGTGATGCCATCCAACCATCTCATCCTCTATCATCCCCTTCTCCTCACGCCTTCAATCTTTCCCAGCATCAGGATCTTTTCAAATGAGTCAGCTCTTCACATCAGGTAGCCAAAATATTGCAGTTTCAGCTTCAACATCAGTCCGGGACTGATTTCTTTTAGGATGGACTGGTTGGATCTCCTTGCAGTCCAAGGGACTCTCAAGAGTCTTCTCCAACACCACAGTTCAAAGGCATCAATTCTTCTGCGCTCAACTTTCTTTATAGTCCAATTCTCACATCCATACATGACTACTGGAAAAATCATAGCCTTGACTAGACAGACCTTTGTGGCAAAGTAATGTCTCTGCTTTTTAATATGCTGTCTAGGTTGGTCATAAGTTTCCTTCCAGGGAGTAAGCGTCTTTTCATTTCATGGCTGCAGTCACCATCTACAGTGATTTGGGAGCCCAGAAAAACAAAGTCAGCCACTGTTTCCCCATCTATTTGCCATGAAGTGATGGGACCAAATGCCACGATGTTAGTTCTCTGAATGTTGAGCTTGAAGCCAACTTTTTCACTTTCCTCTTTCACTTTCATCAAGAGGCTCTTCAGTTCTTCGCTTTCTGCCATAAAGGTGGTGTCATCTGCATATCTGAGGTTATTGATATTTCTCACAGCAATCTTGATTCCAGCTTGTGCTTCATCCATACCAGCGTTTCTCACGATGTACTCTGCATATAAGTTAAATAAGCAGGGTGACAATATACAGCCTTGACGTACTCCTTTTCCTATTTGGAACCAGTCTGTTGCTCCATGTCCAGTTCTAACCATTGCTTCCTGACCTGCATACAGATTTCTCAAGAGGCAGGTCAGGTGGTCTGGTATTCCCATCTCTTTCAGAATTTTCCAGTTTATTGTGATCCACACAGTCAAAGGCTTTGGCATAGTCAATAAAGCAGAAATAGATGTTTTTCTGGAACTCTCTTGCCTTTTCAATGATCCAGCAGAAAATGTATATTTCAACCTTTTGTTTTATAGATGAATAAAAAGCATATACCCAGAGAGGCTAACTGATTAGTCTGAAGTCCCTGCCTAGCCAGGGGAACAATTAGGGCTAACAAATCCTATCAGGTCCTTTATCAACCAACAAAGGGTTAGAAGATCATAAGACTATATTGTCTTTTAGCACAGTTAAAGAAATGTTACAGGAAACTTAACATTCATATTCACTCATGGCAATGTAAGGTGATTTTCTTCTTTATGGAAGTAGTGTACTTATTAACATTTTTAAACAAGCTTGTAAGAGTCTCAAGAAGTGAAATACTTGTGTGTGTTGTTGTTGTTCAGTTGCCAAGTCATGTCTGACTCTGCAACCCCATGAACCGCAGCACACCAGGCTTCCCTGTCCCTCATCATCTCCTGGAGTTTGCCCAAGTTCATGTCCACTGAATCAGTGATGCTGTCCAACCATCTCATCCTCTGTCACCCTCTTCTCTTGCCTTCAGTCTTACCCAGCATCAGGGTCTTTTCCACAGACTTGTGTATATCTCCAGTCAAATTCTCTCTGACATTCTGACTTCAGTCTCTTGTTTTACCTCTGTGATCTTTCTTTCCTTGTGGCCTCCTACTACCAGCCCATAAGTCAAAGTTCTCTTCAAGCTTCTGCCCTTAAGTTTTTACCTTCAGCACCACCATCTCATGTACCAACCCTTCTCCATTCCATACCAACCATCAGCAGATTTTACAAAGAACAACTCTCCACTTTACACACTAACCTCTATGCACTTTGGAACTTCTGGAATGGCCTCCAGCTCTGCTTGCTACCTGTTCAGTTTATGAATCAGCTGATGGTATCCCATCTTCTACCACACAATGCCCCACTCTCCAGAAAATGTCATTTTGAAGGCCCTTCATCACCCTCCAGCTTTATCTTTCACTCTACGCTCCCCGCCTACTCCACACATACTCCTTTATTTGGCTGCACTGGGTCTTAGTTGCAGCACGTGGAACGTCACTGCATTGCAGCACAGGGACTCTCTAGTTGTGGCACGTGGGCTCAGTTGTTTCAGTACGCAGGTTTAGTTGCTCCCCGGAATGTGAGATCTTAGTTCCCAAACCAGGGATCAAACTCACGTCTCCTTCATTGCAAGGCAGATTCTTAACCACTGGACCACCAGCGGAGTCCATCATTTATTCTTTTACTCAACAAATGAGGATTATTCATAATTACTTAAGGCCAACAACTGGGTGCTGGGGGTGGGGCGGGGGGGGAGTCAGGAATAAGAGACTAAAAGCCTCACAGAGCTTATATTCCAGTGGAAGATCTAAAAATTAAAAAATATGTCACATGGTAACAACTTGATATTCCCCAAGCATATCATGAGCAGTCATGCCTCAACGCCTTTGCACATGGTGTTCCTGTAACTTTCCCCTGCCTGCTGAAATGCTCCCTAATCTGAAAGGTCTTCCCTTTCATCAGTGTCTTCCCTTCTTGGCACAGCAGTTGTGTCTCAGTAACATCATCCTTTTTCTTAGCACTTGTCATACACTGTCTTCTATTATAGGGTGGTTGTTTAGTCACTCAATCGTGTCCAACTCTTTTGTGACCCAATGGACCATAACCCACCAGGCACCTCTGTCCATGAAATTTCCCAGACAAGAATTATGGAGCAGGCTGCCATTTCCTTCTCCAAGGGATCTTCCCGACGTGGAGATCAAACCCACATCTCCTACACTGGCAGGTGGATTCTCTACTGCTGAGCCACCAGAGAAGCCCACTCAGTTTTAGGATAATACGTCGAAATTAGATTATAAGCTCCTTAAGAAAACAGCTTACTTAGCACTATATTCTCCCCTCACCATTTAATTAACACTTGCACAAAGGAGTGCTCAATACCTTTTTGAAGGGGTATACTCTTTCCCCAGTTACTATGTGGCCAAAGAAAGTTTTACTGAACAGTAGCAAACTGAAAATGACTTAGAAACAATTAGAAGAAAGAGTAACTATCTCTTCAAGTGAGCTCTAAAATTCATTTATATCTTACAGATAAATGTACAAGATTTGTGGAATGAATGTATTCACTAAATTTAGAGCTTCTGCATTGCCTCAGTCTTCTAAAGTCATCATGATGGATTATGAGAATTTAACGAAGCAATCCAACTTACGATGGTTTGACTTCTAATTTTTCAACACTACAATAGTGTCAAAGCGATGAGTGTTCAGTAGAAACTATACTACAAATTGTGACCTTTTTTCAGACTGGCTATATGCAGAATGATACTCTCTCACAATGCTGGGCAGTGGTGGTGAACTGTAGCTCCCAGTCAGCCACGCAATCACAAAAGTTTAACAACCAAACCACTCACAACCCAGACAACCATTCTGCTTTTCACATTCAGTACAGTACTCAATAAATTACAGGAGATATCTAAGACTTTATCATAAAACAGACTTTGAGTTGGATGACTGTGCCCAACTGTAGGCTGATGGGAATGTTCTGAACATGCTTCAATAGGCTAGGATAAACTGATGTTCAGCAGGTTACATCTATCAAATGTATCTTTGACTCAACATGTGTTCAACTTACAATGAGGATGTAACCCTGTAAATTGAGGAAGACTTGTATTAAAAATAACTTACAAGGCTGGTTCTTCTTCTTCATCTCCATATGATTTTAGATTATCCTGATCATATTGTGGGAATTCAGGCATCAATCTGGAAGTCAGAATATTAAGTTACATGTTTCAATGCCATTCTCCCAAAGTAATTAACCTCCAATTAAAATAAATAAATAAATAAGAATATTAAGTTACATGAAATGGTTCATTGTTAAGTCATGCTTAACAATAGAAAGTCCAATACTTATTCTATAATGAGTATATCTTTTTACTGAGCTTATTCTGAAATAATCCACTATGGCCAGGACTATATAAATGTAAACTGTGCGTGGAGAACAGTGACCATTCCTGTTACTGAAACACTTAGTCAAGCTTACTCTGTTGCTGTTTTTACTTTGACTTTTTTTTTTTTAATTTTTGGTAACTTCTTTCTACTTTGACTTTTTTTCCATATGTGAAAGTCACTCAGTCTTGTCCGATTCTTTGGGACCCCAGGGACTATACAGTCCATGGAATTCTCCAGGCTAGAATACTGGAGTGCATAGTCTTTCCCTTCTCCAGGGGATCTTCCCAACCCAGGGATTGAACCCAGGTCTCCCGCATTGCAGGCAGATTCTTTACCAACTTAGCTATCAGGGAAAGCCAAAACTATATTTCATTTTTTAAAAAAACCACCACAATACTGATTCAACTGAAAGAATTCTTACTTGTATAGCATATGATAGACGGCAATTTGCACAGGCCGAGCTCTGTAAAGGAGTAATGGGGCTAATGTATTTAACAAAGTCTGGAGGTATTCTGGCAAGTTTGTTTTCTGACCAGCAATCAATCTTGCAGGGAGTTTCTGACTCAATAGCTGATCCTTTGGGATATAAGTTAATGTTTCACACATGGGCTTCAGCATTGCATTCTGAAATGATGTTTCAGATGTATCTCTGTTTTCTCCTGATGACAAAAAGGAAAAAAGAGTCATACCCCAAACAAAGTGAGTAATACAACTTGACCGATTCATAGACAACCAAATGTTATTTAAGAAAATGAAATAAAAACTTGACAAACATTAAAGCAGTCCAAATTAGAAGCATGAACTGAATATGTATTTCAGATAATCTCAACTATTTAATGACTTCTATTATCTTATCCTTTAAAAGAAAAGAAGTTTGAGTTAAAATAATTTATTCATATTTTCTGAATTAGTATGATTCTAATTTTCAGGGATCTTTAGGTATCTTGTGATGTTTCAATTCTTGTCTGTAAAGCAGAAGAATATACGATGATTCTGAGATGCTAAACTTTCTCTCTGGCTCTTTTACTATTTTGTGTTGTGTGACCTAAACATCCAAAGTTGATTTTGGGGTGTTTTGTGTTGTTTGTTTTTTTAGTTTTTCAAAATACGTTATTTTCAATGATTCTCACTATTACTCCCTTTTTCACTTGCCTGTAGCAGTCACCAAAAGAGGTAAAAGCAAACTGTGGATGCCAGGAGAAAAAAATTCTTTCCATTCACTGATTAGATTTACAGGAAGGCTGCCAGTGGTGCCCAGAGTTGTGGAATCAAAAAAAGCGCTGAGTTCACAGGCCAAATCACAGCTGACATAGGCAAACAGTTGTACAAGTGGAACAGAATACAGTGCCTGATTCTCATTTGTTGTCTGAGGAAACAAAAATTAAATAGGTAAGCAGACCTCCTGTAGAATATTACAAGCCAAGGCAATAAAGAGAAGTCCCTTTCATTTCTCTAAATTTGAAAATAAGAAACAGTTTGAATGTATATAGTCTCAGGAGATATTTATATATCAAAATAACATTTTCAGAATTAAATGTTAGGAATTAGAAGTAACCCATTTATCGTGAACTGTTCTTTTTCATTTCTGCAACCATGAAGGAAAATAATATCAACTACCATATACCAAGTTAAATATATTAAAAGCACATTTATAATCTCAGGAGCCCTGCTAATTGGGGATTATTAAGTTATTTTAAAATGAGGAAACTGAGGCTCAACTAGGTAAACTTTAATACCCTAAGCCACACAGTAAACAGCAGGCAGAGTTTGAATCTAAAGATTCAGACCAATTCAACACTAAAGATTCAGACCAATTCAACACTAACTGACTTGCTGCATGACTTTCTACCTAATACTCATAGTTATTACACAGCTGGTTACTTGGAGTCATAAAAAGAACTCTAATTCCCTCTGAATTTGTTTAATCTTTACTGCACTAGTCTGGCAATAATGAAACAGTACACAGTAAGAAGAGAAGCAAAAGACCAAAAACCTTGTCATGAAAAGATAAAACCTTAAAGGGCTATGCTACATTACACTAAAATAAGCTAATGGAGAGACCATTTTAAAAGCAGTTAGCAGAATGGTTACTGAATGATATCAGCAAACATTAAACCTCAATCATTTTACTGATCTGTCAAGCAGCAGTCAGCAAGGAACTTATCTATAAAGTGTTCAAATGTTTGCAAAGGAGCTAACTACAATCATTACTTAAAGAGGATGAGAAAATACTTCTGGCACACAGACATGCACAAAAGCTCAACAACAGTGATGACTCAGAAGGTTAATTTACCTCCAACCAAGCCAACATGGAACACATGATGAAGTCCCATTCGCTCTCTGCCAAAGGAGATGAGCAGTATTTCAGAAACAGGGAAAGGAAACGGATTATTTCTATATTTACAGCCAGTATCTCTGGACTTACTTCTGACAGATTACTGTGATAAAGACAAAAATAAAACATTGACAAATTATACAGACATTCACTGAGAAAAATTTAAATCTTATATACTTAGACTGACTTAAATGCCTACCATCCTATTATAACTCTATGAAATAGTGACTATAAGACACATAATCTGAGTCCAAATCATACACAGAGGGAAAAATATAAAGTATTACCTACCAACTGAAAAGAAAAATATCTTCGTGATCTTTTTTCCAAGTTATCAGAATTTTTAATAGACCATGTAATAGCTCTCCATCATCTATGCTTTTGGTCTGCAGACAAGAATTGAAAATGGCAAGATGTCCAAAACCTCCTATAGCAAAATTAAAACATTTTAAAATTGTATTGCTACTATAAAAAAAGAAAGCCTATGCTGAGATACGTTAAAGACTTTCTTCAAAAGTGTCCAGGTTAATAACTCTAAAATTAGGGCTTGTAAGAAAGAGTCAACAAATGAGCTTATAAACTCCATAGGCAGGGACCTGCCAACATACTCAGCCCCCAGCACAGAGAAGAAAGTGTGGCAGGGCAGGCAGAGGGAAGCAAGTGAATGACACTATGCATTAAACTAGCCTATGCCGTTTTTTCCTTTGTTTCCTTAGGTATAGGACTTACTCAGCATACCTACCTCTCAACAAACAAACAAATTTCTAGCTAGAGTACAAAGTTAAATAAAGTTGGAAAACAGAACATACTGTTTTGTAATTCATACATTCACTCGGTAAGCATCTATGTTGGGAAAGCTCGTGTGGGGTTCCCTATTCTTTAGACTCCCTGATTCCTCCTTATTCTTCAATTCTCAGCTTAAATACTGCCTCCACTCTGAAATTCCCAAGTACCTCAAGTATGCCCCTCTCCTCACTCCTCCAGTATCACTTGTTTGTTGCCTTTACAGCCCTAATGTTTGCTATTATCTCATCAGGAAGTAAGCTCCATGAAAGCAGGAACCTTGTCAGTTTTACTCATCACTGTTATGGCCCCCGAACACAATGCCCGAGATACATTTATTTTGACTGACTAAATAAAGAACGAATAAATGAATGCATACAAAGTACACTGCTAGACAGATACCTAGGAGAAAGCTGAACAAAATCCAGTCCCTGAAGGGACTTACTCAGTAGTACTGGCAGACTTAAAAACAAATTAGAATAATATGGATAAAAGCTGAGACCCAGAGCAGGAAACTATAGTGAGTCAGAAAAGGCTTCCCCAAGTTGGTATGTGAACTGGGATTTTCAAAAGATCAAAGTCTGCAAGACTAGGAAAGGGACGCTCCAAGGGGTGCTAAGGCACAAAGCTGTAAGAAAGTGTGGACTGATCAAAATTCATGACAATTTAGCATGGTCAGGGCCCAGAGTGGAAGCAAAAGAGGTGAAACTGGAGAAGTTGGTTGCAATAAGATTTTAAAACATCTTACAGGCCAAACTAAGGACTTAGGTTTTTATCCTGTAGGCAAAAGAGAACCAACAAAGAAAGCAAAAATTAATTAATTAATAACAATGTAGTCTTCCTTTAAAGGCAGAGGAAGAATTTTTTTTTAATCTTCCTGACAAAATATCAATAGAAAAGGCTTCAAGTTTAATCAGAAACAACTCAAGTTCTAATAACCGAAATGTATTCGTTAGCTAATTCTGCTTCATCACTTGGGCTAGAAGAGAAAAACTAATTGTCAACCCTTAAAGAAATACTCTTCATTTACAGATTATACTACCACCTACCTGACATGGACTCTGAAAGCAGTATTTCCATCTAGCCAACAGCCTACTGCTTACTGACAATCCCCATTTGAGTACTTGTTCCATAGCCACCTTAATCGTAATCTCATGTGTCCAAACCTTAACATCATCTCCCTGTACACTCCTTCGCCACCTTCCGTCCAGCTCGGAAGTCTCCGGGCAGGGTTTCCTATAAGGCCTCATGGTACTTCCATCTGCCCAATCCAGAAATATAACCACAGAACCCCAGCGATTCTACTTCCTACCTCTCTCAATTCCATCTCCACTCTTCCATCTGTGCCTAGACCCAAGAGTTCTTTCTTATCTCTCATTTTGATTATTCGAATGGCTCTCTATCTATATAGTCTCCTACCCCTAATTCCTCTCTTCTCCCATATCCACCCTTCACACAGCTGTCAAGATAATCCTTCTAATGTGAATATGATAGTCTGACTACTTTCCTACCTAATTTGGGCCACTAGTTCCTTACCTCCTATCGCTTAAAGTCCAAACTCCTTAACTGACAAAATAAGGCCTTTATGATCTGTGCCCTGCCATTCTCAAGATCCATATTCTTGTGCACCCTAATACTCTTTGTCCCAACTTTCTACCTTAAATCCAACCAACATGAAGCTACCTGCACTCTTCTAGTTTCTGTGTACCTAGAATGCCTTTCTCTAACTATAAGGAAAAGTACCTTTTACCACTACTAAAATATTTCTTTTTGTGAAATAGCCACTGCTATCTCAAAGGAAAGTGGAAAATCTTTTTATGCACTTCTGCACATAAGATATCTTTTTGCTATATCAGTAGTCATATAACTTTATATCTACCTTCTCTACAAAAGAGACTGCCACATGGTCAGGGCTCAATAAGTGCTTGTTAAATTAGCAAGCAAAGGAACTAACAAGAGTACAGAATGTCTGAAAAGTTTAAAACATAACAAAAGCTGTTTCCTCTTTTACTTTCGTAAGTTCACTCGTCGGTTGACTAGGGGGGAAATGATGTATAGCTAAGAAGAGCTACACACAGTACAGAAATGATTAGAGGGTACCTGTGGTTATACACCTTCCCTTAGGCTACAGTATTTCCATACTGCAAAGTAACAGTCACTCTCCAATGAATGACACTTACCCTATTGAGTCAACTTGTTAACGTAACAAGTATATTAACTAGGAAAAAAAGTAGCTATAATTTATCTCTGTCAGATTTGGATTTAGATGTTAAGAAACACTTCTTTCATCTCAAGCAATAATTAAATTAATGAAATATTTATTACCAAGTAACTAACCATTAATATGGCAAACATTTTCCTTGGTCCAGGCCAAAAGGGCAGGTATACACTCAGCAATGAATTCTTTCTTGTCTTCTTTTGACAAAAATGGACAGAGACTTTGAATAGTATGCATATTACCTTCTGTTAGTGGAAAAAAACTGTTTAAACAGGGGAGAAAAAAGGTGTGAATTATATTTATCCTAAATATTTAGTTATTTCAGAAAATTCCTCTTATTCATACAATTTAAAAAGACTAAAATTTCCACAATATAAAATAACTGAATAGAAAAAGAATAAAAGAAACTCTGAAAGAGGTTGACACTTGCTGATTCTCTTTGATGAAACTGTGGACAATTATTTTTTTCTGCTTCTCTTTCTTACATGTTTCTGATTTTCAAAAAATAAGCATATATAACTTTCCCCAAGGATGATTTTTTTAAATTATACAAACAGTACATGATTATGCTGTCATTAAGAGCCAATTAATTCAATTTAAAGAGGACCAGTGACATATTGCTCATATGAACTGATACTCATATATATGCATATACATACTTGGGTTTTATGTATCTAAATTTTATATTACCTGACACTTATATACTTTCTAGACCACTTTACAGCAGAACATAGAGGTACAAAGTATTCTATTTTAAAACTACATATCTAAATAAAAACCAAAACCAAAACATTTCATACAATCATAATTTAACTATTTTTCTATTAGTGAACATTTAGGTTTTTTCCATCAGATTTTTGCTCTTTACAAATAACACTATAATAATTGTCCTTGAACAAGTACTATTCTGTGTATGTGCAAACACCTCTTTAGGCTAGATTCCTGGACATAGAACTTCAAAATCAAAGGATCTGCAAGTATTATATTTTGCTAATTTCAAGTTTTTCTTCAAAGAAGAATAATCAATTCACATTTTCACCAAAAATGTACAAGTCTGACTTTTCTGCTCCACACCTATTAATTCTTTTTAATTCCTAGCAATAAGGCAGATAAAATATATACTCCTTTATATTTGTCATTATTAACAAAGCAAATCCTTTCCCAGTCCACATTTCATAAACGAATTACCTTTGACTGTGTCATCTATGAATTACCTGTTCAAGTCCTTGACACATTCTTCAGTTTGAATAGTTTAATTACTAGAAGCTACTTATATTATGAATATTCTTTATTAATTAACAAGTATTTTCCTCTATTTTGTCACCTATCCTTCATACTGTATTTTTATCATACAGAAGTTTTCTTTTTTAACTGTGGTAAACTATGTAAAATTATGTAAAATTTACCATATTATTTTAATTAAAAAAAATTTTTTTTGGTCATACCGTGCAGCATGAGGGGTCATAGTTCCCTGACCAGGGGTAGAACACACGCCTCCTGCATTGGAAGCATGGAGTCTTAACCACTGGACCATCAGGGAAGTCCCGCAGATTAACTATTTTTAAGTGTACAGTTCAGTGATGTTAAGTCCATTCACACTGTTGTGCAACCAACCTCCATAACTTTTTCATTTTACAAAACTGAAACTCTGTCCATTAATAAGAACTCCCCATCTTCCTTCCATTCAGCCCCTGACAACCACCATTCAACTTTCTGTTTCTATGAATATGCCTAAGTACCTCATATAAGTGGAATCATACAGTATTTGTCTTTTCATGACTGCTTTATTTCACTTAGCATAATGTCCTCCAGGTTCATCTACATTTTAGTATGTCAAAATTTCCTTCCTTTTTAAGGGAGAATAATACTTCATTATAATGCATACATTTTTGTTTATCCATTCATCTGTTGATGGACATAAAGGTTTTTGCTTTTACAAAGTCAGGTATCTACTGTTTCTTCTATGGATTCTGGGTTTGTGCTATGCTTAAGATCTTCCCTGTGCCAAGACTATACAGTTTCTTATTTTCCCAAATACATTTATAGATCTGTTCATTACATTTAATTTTCATCTGGACCTTACTTTCATGTATAACGTAAGGGAGTGGGTCTTACTTTTTTTTTTCAAATGTAAATCCAATTTTCCTATCTCATTGATCTGAAAGACCACCTGTATCAAAAACTAAATTTTCATTTATGTGTGCATTGGTCTTTGGACTCCATACTTTGATCCAAGGATATATCTATTCACCAATTTCATACTGCTTAATCACTGTGTTGGTAGGGCAAGTCCTTTTCATTTTTCTGTTTCATAAATTTCCTAGCTATTCTTGAGCATTTTTTCCTTTAAATGCATACCATGTTTAGAAGAGTTTGTGAAATTTTTCAAAAACTGCTGCTGAAATTTTGACTATCATTACACTGAAATTAGATACAACAATTTTTACAATTTATCTTCTCACTTTGTTTTGTGATCTTTAAGTTTTACAATTCAAATTTTTGTTAAATTTATTTCAAAGTATTTACAGTTTTGTTGTCAATTTGAAAAGAATCTCTTTTTTCCTATGCCATTTTTAAATTGATTATTACTGATGATAAAAAAGATACTGACTTTTGTATGTCAAGTATATATCCATCTCACTTGTAATTAGTTCTAGCAGTTCTTTAGTTAATTCTCTATGACTCATGTAAACAGAAAAAATTTTTTTAATTATGCTGAATAAAAAAAGTTAATATGAAAGGATCATATGCTGTATGATTCCATTTATATAACATTCCTAAAATGGTAAAAATTATAGAAAGAATAGATTTACTGGTTGCCAGAGAGGAAGAGAAAGGCAGGAGGGCAGGTGGCTGTGGCAAGAAAGCGTACCACAAGGTATCCTTATGATACAACTATTCTGTGTCTTGGAATGTGGCAGTAACATGTGATCTACAGAGTATATACGTGGATGCAAGTTAATTCAGTCAATGAACTATATCAATGTCATTTCTTGGTTGTGAAATTGTACAAAAGTTATCCAATGGGACCATTTGGAAGAAACTAAGTAAAAGGTACATAGAACTTCTTTGTGTTTCTTATAATTGCACGTAAACCTACAATCCACATTAACTGAACTCAAAACAGTAAATTTAAAAAAAATTAAGACTTAAAAATCAAAATTTAGCTTACAATTTTACTGTGCCAGAACATATATATACACCCACACATATGTATATATACACATATATATAATTTCGAAATTCTTCTTGATAAATCTGTAAATTCAAAATGGCTCTTGGTAAATTTCAGGTAAGTGTTAAATCTGAATGCTCAGCTTCCCTAATATAATCAACTCTAGTAAATCTGTAGTATGTCCAACCTCACTATCTATTTCTTTGCCTTAAGGAATATATTTATTGTCTTTTTAGAATTCACTTCAGTGGGATGATCCTTATTTTGAAGAGTAAGTAACTTTCTTATTATTTCCATTTAGCAAATAAAGGGATAGAAGGATGTTAGAGAGAGGAAAAAAGATTCTACCCGAGAGATTTCTGGGTAAAAGAGAATAAGCTTATCAAATGCTAATTATTTAAAGCACATACAAAATTCTTCAACAAAATGTTATAAGGTTAAAAACACCTCTTAAAAAAGTATGGGTCCTCAACCTAAAATGACTGGAACTGTTTTACACTCTTTAAGTCTCATATTCTTTCATTTAATTTCCTCATGTCCTAAACCTGTTTTCCTGATTCATTACACAGTTAGTCAAGGGTTGCCAGAGTGACCAATCATAATAAATTTCAAAGTAAAAGTATTTCAAATAAAAATACCCTTCTTTTCTCTTATAATGCTGTTTTACTTCATCAGATGAAACACTTCGGGAAAGGATCAATTTAGCAATAATGAGAGACCAAAGGGTGCCGTTTTTCCTGGATCTAAAAAAGAAAAAAAATTCTGTTTTGAAAGTATACTTAATGTTCTGAAACACTTGCTTACCTGGATACCTTTTACAGAACTAAATAAAACACCTTGCAGGGTATAAATTCACACAGTACTTTTGCACGTAAATAACTGCTGTTACCAAAAGGACTGGCAACTTAGGCTTCTGAAACTCCTTTACTGAGCTCTCATCAAGGCATTCTCAAAGCCCCTTAGTCCCAAAAGGGAAAAGGATCTTAAGGATTAAGCTGGAGGATCAGAAGCTGCAGCCGGAAAGAGGACAGAGAAGACCCAGAGGAGACCAAGGATTAGTGAAGCTGAGGAACCAAGGAGGGTATTAACTGAGGAAAGTTCTGCGAGTCAAGTAAGTGGACGGGGACTCGAGAGGAAGACCTGTTCAGTCTGAGGCCTCTGATACTGCAAAGCATACAAAAAATACTATAGGCAAATGTAAAACTCTTCAGGAGAAAGCAGTTCAACAGGACAATTTCAACCAGCTAAACATCAGACCACTATAACCTCTACAACGACTCTGTTTTCACACCTATTTCCTCATTAAGGGGCAAGGGTTTTGTGGTTATGATATTAAGACATACCTGCAATAAATAACATACAAGATAACGGGCTAAATTTTACCTTGGAAATTTTAAGTGGAAGGATGGGTCACATATGACAAATTAAAACAACTTCTACAGGACTCTCTCTCTTCCACTGTCATCTGCCCCTTGCATCATATTCATGGATTTAATAACACAGGCAAAGTACAAATATCTCCACAGAAGAAGAAATCAAATACTTAGTACCCATAAAGTATTTATCGTTAATGACTAGGATTAATTTAGCACAACCCTCTGATTCAAAGATTAGCATGAAGTGGGCTTACATTTTACAGACACAAAACCATAAACTAGCAAAACAGTCATGAAATAGAAATTGAAAAAAGGTTCCCACCTGTCAAATAACAGCTGCAGAAGGCCGGAAGTATTACCAAGTCCACATAAGTTATCATACGTGATATTCATTTTCTGAAGCATTTCACAAAATCCAGCTAGGAAAACAGGCGGATTGTCTAATTCTTCATACCACTGCAATGAATAGAGCAGTTCTGCAACTAACAGAATGGACAGCACATTATCGGGTGCACTCTGTGAACAGCACTTCCAGTTGCCCTCACTTGTCTCCCATTCTCTAACACCGCTGTGCCCACCAATTCTAAAATATCTATGAACTTATTTCCAGCTCCTTGATATACAAATATAATGAAAACTGAGCGTATCAGATACAAAATACCACTCCTCTCCCAAACCTGACTTGGTCCCTTTTCTGCTGAGTTAAGAAAGTGACAGGAACCGAAGTTATCAGAGATGCCAGAAGAATCTTCCTACTGTTTTTGCCACGAATGGTAAGAAGCTGCATCCAGGATAAACAACTAAGGGACCCAAGACCTGAGAAGTTCAAGTCAATGTGTTAAGGAAGAGAGCAGGACCCAGTACACAGGAAAGGGCCTCGGTGACAGACCAGTCTGGATTCAAAAGAGCTGCATACACTGTTATCAACCAGGATACGATAAATCTACCTCAGGGGACTGTTGAGAGAATGACTTAGTCTCACGAAATCTGGCCATACCACGGGTTCTTAATACATAATCAGTCACAACTCTCCAGGTATGGATTTTAGAGTCGAGAGACTTGAAACCTGGTTCAAAATCTAACCCCGTCCCTTGAAAGCTCCAGGTTAAGAAAAACAACAAAAATTATTACCCTAATTCCCAGTGTTGTTTTTGGACAAATTCACTGAGTAAAGTAAACAGCAGGCTAAGCTCCTTGATCTTAACTGCAGGTGGAGCTGGCTCACCGTAAGAGGTGTTTCCAGCTTTCTTTCACAGGCATATATTCTCTTCTGCTAGGAACCATACTCCACTGAGGGCTTACAACCAAGCCTGACACAGGAATTATTCAAGTCCTCCACCTTTCAAACTATTTTGTACAGGTCACATGGTTACCTACAATGCTATACCATTTCCTAGAACGGGAGGGATTTTCCAAATCTTTTTGAAATTCAACATCTGAATGACCACTTGCCAGGGAAAAAATTATAGCCCTATACAAAAGGACTGATCCAAAAATTAACTGAAAAAAAAATTAATTGAAAATTCAGAATCCCTGATGAAACACAAGACTTGATTAACCATTTTCCTCAGGGTTATGTGCTACAGGGCCTGCTTTTATTGACGTCATGCCAGCTAAAGTAACTGTGGTGGTGGTTTACTCGCTCAGTCGTGTCCGACTCTTTGCGACCCCATGGGCTGCAGCCTGCCAGGCTCCTCTGTCCATGGGATTTTCCAGGAAAGAATTCTGGAGGGGGTTGCCATTTCCTTCTCTAGGGGATCTTCCCCACCCACAGATCGAACCTGGATCTCCCGTATTGCAGGCGGATTCTGTACCGACTGAGCCACCAAATTCTGCTCTACTGATAACAAGACTATAGCAAGATTTTTTGGTATGATTCCATCTGATTTGCAATTTAACGTTCATCTCTTGAGAGGCCTCAATTTCTCATCACTAAAATAATTAAAAGGAGCTGGAGATTTTTCATTCTTTAAAAACTTAAAGTATAATCAAAATTATTTCAAAATTTTAATTAATTTTAAATTCAAGATTTTAATTAATTTAATTTTAACTAGTTCAAGACTTATATGTATTTATCTGAATGCTCATATATAATTACTTACTTATTTTCTCAAGTTCATTATTTTCTAGGGCTGTTTCCTTTTTCAGTGCAACTAATATCATTTTGCTCAATAATGCTGAAGTACACAAATGGCTGGGAAGTTTCTTTGTATCTTGCTCTTTAAAATCTGTTTTGAAACCCTCATAATTCAAACTCAATCTTCCTTCTAAAAGAGGCCTATGCAACCACTGTGAAAAAAAAAAAGCATTAAATTATATACAATATCATTCGACAGTCTAAATTATTTACTACCTACACAATTAAGGCAGGGAACAATGATGAAGTTAGTAGACTATCTTCAAAATGTTCTTAGAATAATTTCAAAAAGGAAGCTATTGTTAGTTTACTAGTAAAAGCACAGAAGCCTAGAAATTCGGTTTCTAGTAGCAGAAATTACCAACATGTATTTTAGGGTACCTTCAGGACAGAACTATGTCCTGTTCACTGTCAACTGTCATGTCAACTGCTGTCTTGTAAATATCAAATATCCAATATATGAGCATTCCAAGGCAGAAAGGGAAAGTAAGATACATATTTCATTTACATTTTTTCCTTCCCAGAATACAATTAAAATATTTAAACCTGTATGAAATACAAACTTCAGAATGATATGAGCACTCTCCAATATCAAACACACCTGAACGGGAAGAGACTGTCTCATTTTTTCCCATTCGCTGTTGTCTGGCATTACACTTCCAATATAAGCTCCCAGGAGATTGGCATCTTTACTCTCTAGAAGCACATTTAGCAAATCATCAACAGCAGACAAGAGCACCTGAAGACTGAAAATAAAGCAAGGAACTTAACTGCTGTAGTTATGCTACAACCAATCAGGTAACAGTTTACCTGAGCAAAAAGACAAATGAAAATAAAGGTAAGTGACACCTCCACCCTCCTCTCGTGATTGACACACAATCGAATAGGGGATTTCATCCAACATTCATAATTTGAAATTAAGTGCTGTTTCTATTTCAGAATGAAGGAGACCTATTTTAGATCAGGTATTTCTGAAATACCTCATTTCAGAGGTATTCAGCTGCTTCATTTCATGAAAAGAGCATGACACTCAGAGAAAGATTTAACCCAACCATGGCAGCTCTGGACGTGTTCTCTTAGTTTTCATTTTTTTATATATTTGTGGATTTAAGTACGAGATGTGAAAAACATCTGCAATTTCAACCACTTACAACAGTGTCTATCAGATTCCCCCCCAAGAAACCAACAATGAAGGACAGTCACTGTCTGTGGTGGCCATGAGAAGTTACAGAGTCACAGCCCACACCAGTGCAAGACCAGGACAGAAACCTATCACATCAGTGACCATAGTCAGGAGTTCAGCAGGGAAGCGAAAATAAATCATTCTTCAACAACCTGAGTTCAAACGCATGTTCATTAAAACAAAATCCTTTTGGAAAAACCTATTTGGATCTTCTCTTAGAATCCTGTAGGTTTCTTACATAACAAGTCATTTTTCACAGGCACTCACACTAATCATGAAAACTTATTTAAGGACAATGATCAGTTATGAAAGAGAATCTCTGCAACGGAGCATCAGAAAAAGGTTACCTTGTGACATCCAAAGTCGAAAACTGAACTTGGTTCTTCAGCCACAGAGCAGATAAACGTAGGAAAGTGCTCTGTTTAAATGTGTCGCCAGTTCGATGAACCAATAAATTCACACCAGAGAGCCAAGTATTTTTTAGTTTACTGATGATAAAGTCTAAAATCAAGATGTCAACAGTAATTTGTAGTCCCTCTAAACTAACTATCAGCAATACAAAATGCTTTAAAGCACTCACTGTAGACCTGAGATTTTTAAGGTATCATTAAGAAAACATAAAACTATTATTTGCTTGCCAAAACAAAATAACTATGTCATAAATATGTGATACAAGCTAGTTCATGCCATACAAATGTAAAAATGGTAAGAATCTCAATTTCATTCTAATATATACCAAGATTGAATGTTTGTAACTATTAAGAGACTGAGATATTAATATATCCCTTTATGAATATGGAAACTGAGGCATCAAGAAATTAGCAACTTGCCAGAGATACTGAATGAAGGGGTTAGGACTAATTCATCTATCACAGCTGCTTCTAAACGGTTCACTCAACATCAAGTCAGAACTTGAGACAAAAGGTCTACATTCATCTTGGTTTGGAAACTGGGTTTCTAAAGCTCAAAGTGTTTTAAGATTTGTAGCCCTTTACTTGAAATGCTTTCAACTCGCAAACACATTATGATTCAATTAATAAAGCCTGGGCACTTACACTATGAAGGTCAGAGCCGGAGAATCCCAACAAAACATTTGAGCAGTAGGCTATTACCTGGCAAATGTGTTTTTTCTTTGCTCTCAGCACATAACTGAAAGAGAGTTAATAATAAATCTTCAGATGATGGCATTAGCAAGCATCCTTTCGCTGAGCTGAAATAGTTATAGGCCACATCACAGATAAAAGACACTGATGAGTCATTATTTTCAGCTTCTGACAATTTCTTTGCTTTGGATAAAGTTTCATGAAGTTTAACAATAATTCTTTCAACATAAACTTCTCCAATCAAGTAATCTAGAGAAAAAAATTCAGACAGACAAAATATAAATAATATTAACAGTGAATTTTCTTTTTTTCAATCTTTGTTTTTCCTTTTTCAATCGGTGTATTTTAATACTTCACTTTGGGTTAACATTCCACCTTGTCTCTCCATGTGTTTTTTAAAAATCAGGGTGTTTATGTATTAGAAGAAAATTACATCAATAAATCAATCAGTTCTGTCACACATAAAAGCCTTCATATAAAAAAGTTTTAAATTAAGGAAAAAAGACAAAATTAGAGTGAACAGTTAAATTCAAATCCCTTTAAAATATAAAACGAAAAGCATTAAACATCTCAAATGTTACAAAGGAGAAGGGGACGACAGAGGACAGATGGTTGGATGGCATCCCTGATTCAATGGACATGAGTTTGAGCAAACTCCTGGAGATGGTGAAGGACAGGGAAGCCTGGCGTGCTGCAGTCCACAGGGTTGCAAAGAGCCAGGCACAACTGAGAGACTGAACAACAACAGGGTGTTTACAAGATTAAGATATTTGAATGAATTAAATCTTGCTATTCTCAACTAATACTATGCTAACTGAATAACATGGAATCCCCCCAAAAAGGTGAAAAAAAATGACTCCCTTCCTACTGAAAAAACAAGCCATATTTTTACCTACCATTTTTAACATGTTGGGATAACACCAAGCTTAAAAGAGTCCATCTTTCTGAGAAGTAAGGTTCAGAAGATACTGTGGATTCCAAGTCTTTGTTACAAAGATGCTCTGCCAAGGTTACCAATTTCTCTCCAAGGATATCTCCTTTGAGCCACGGTGTTACTAAAGCATGATTATCTGAACTAGAGCATGCCTAAAACCATAAAAATTGTAGTAAAGATTAGGATCAAGATTAAAAAAACAAAGTGTACCTGCCCAAAATATTACCTACACCTTAGTACCTCCCTTCATCAGCATGGACCCAACTTTCTCCCCCACTCCTCCTCCTCAAGTGCTAAGAAAGCTGGTATCTTCCCTACTCCCCACTAAGTCTCGCTTATGCACACTTCCATGCTTTGTTCATGCTAGCTTCCCAACCATAAATATTCCCTCTCTCTTTTATTTATCAAAATTACATCCATTACTATATTCAGTATAAATCCCACCTGCTTTGTGAAGTCTCCCATAACAGCCCATACTCATCACTGCTTTTCTCTGAATTTCTAGAGCAAATAATGTTTCATCTGTGTATGTCTTGTTTCCAATGAAACTGTAAGTTCCTTGAGAGCAGAGACTGTCTTTGATACCTGCTATCAACACTGTAGATATGTTCAATGAATAATGAATGGATGAACTTTAAAGACAGATTTTAAAATGCTCTACAAATATTAAATTGTTGTTCATTAACTTTGTTAAAATTAAAGAATAATTAACATATAACAGTGGAAATTACTTCAATATGAACAATGGGACTTATTATTTGCCCAAATTTTATGAAATAGTTACTGAAGCCAGATATCTGACAGCAACTGGTTTATTTTCAGGTGGTGGGGAAAGCAAGGAAAAAAACTGTAAATCCACCCCCAAAAGCATGGTGATCCATGTTCCCAGAGCTTCTTTTGGTATAAGGGCTGAGAAGAAAGGAATTTGCAACCTGGTTCATTTCAAAGCAATCTGGAAAAAAAAAATCCAAATGCAGATTGGGTAGTGTCTGAAAAACTATTTTATCTCCTTATTTAAAATATTGTAGGTAACGAGAGCTCTTATTTTAGCCCAAGCTTTATCACTATTCTGGCTTTATGACGTTATACAAAGCTCTTAATCAACCCGGACCTATTTCTTAATGAAAAAAATGAACATTAACTTAGAAAATCTCTAAGGTCCTCTCCAGTTACAAAATTCAGGTTTGTTTTTAAAGAAGTTGGCTTTAGGACTCTGCTCATAAAGTATGAAGTTGCATAAATACATAAGAAAAACTAGAATTTAGATGGCTACTAATATTGGCTTTCCTAAGATAGCTTACCAAATAAAACCTCTCTATGGAATTCTATAGAATCCAGAAAGTAAGCTCCTGAATAAAAAGTCTCTCAGGTCATCAAGACCTGAAGTCCAACTCCTCAATGTTTTAACACTTTCACAGAAAGAATCTGACCAGAGGATAGCGAAGCTAGTTAGGCATGAAGTACAGAGGCAAACACTGGCTATGAACTCCCAAACCCTGCCGAAGCCTTCCAAACAGAGATATCTGAACTATGTGGCAGCGACCTCCCTAAGGTGGACACAGATCTATCAACCTTCTCATCAAATTATTAACTACTTTTGCTCTGATTTTAGACTTTTCCAGCAGCTTTATCATAATTTGGCTTTTCATGTAGCCTGCCTATAGAGAAAGAGGTAATGGATAAAGTAATTCAAATGGTGTGCTGGATAAATTATATCTCTCATTGAACAACAGTAAATCAATACTCAGTGTTTACTTTGTAAAAAATAAACTGTTGGGGGAAATGGGGAGTTTTGGCTTAATGGGTATAGAGTTTCAATGTTGCAAGGTGAAAAAGTACTAGAGATAAGTTGCACAATAACGTAAATATTAACACTTTTAACACTTCTAATATTCACTTAATATTAACACAATACTTCTAACACTACTAAACTGTACTTAGAAATGGTTAAAGATGATAGAGTTTATGTGTCTTTTTACCGTAATTTTAAAACACAGGAAAAAAGAAAAATTTTTGTAAACTAGAGTTATGTATGTAAAATTTTAAAATAATGGAAAAATGTTTTTAAAAAAGGAAAACTTTTAGGTAACTAGTCATAATATTTCTTTGGTTGGAAAACTGTTACATTATATAATTTACAACTTCATTAGGAAAGAACACTTAAGTCATTTAGAAAATTTTCTAAATTGTTTATGTTCCTTGACTTCTTTTTATTATTCTCATCACCAATTTTCCTTAGTCAAATGGCAAGTATATAAAAGTGGGAAGACTTTAGTTTGCCTGTATAGTACTCTAGGGCAAAACAAACTTACTTGTGCGTTCTACTTAAAGCTAGAAACACTCAATCCATCTCTACAGATGAAAAAATAACTAGGGTAACAGAGAAAACCTTAGCTTAAAATATAAACTAAGATAAAAGATAAAGCATTTAACTCTTCCTTTGTTACCCACTAGGGAAGAAACATTAGATTTTCAGGAATCTGCTCATTCTTCCCTGATATTCCTAACCAGAAAAATAATTCTATAGAAAGGTGAACACCGTTAAGTCTTCCCAAATTATGAGAAGAAAGTTACAATAATAAGGAAGTTCTTTAACAGAGACACCTGATCACGTACTAGTACATGAATATGGCCGTTTTTTTTCCCCTACATCTATAAATACAGAAAAAGGAGAGTATCTCTAAGGTACCTTTTCAATGATCTGAAGAACAGAGTTCCACTTCAGCTCCACCTAAAAGAAGAAAAAGAGAAACAATCTGCTAGAACAAACAGTAACTGGAAAAACTGTTTACAAGTAAAGTGAGCGTGAAATCACTACAAAACTAAAATGCTTTTTAGCTAGTCCAACTTTAAAGAGTCCAACTTTAAAGACTGCAAGAACTTACCCTTTCATTACCAAGTTTTTGTCATCTTAACATATTTACTCTTCACTGGACAGCGACCCAGAAGTCTCACACACTTCTTAATCCCAATCAAGAAGATACTGTCGGCAAACTGACATTCATAGTCAAGAAACGATCCCAAATAACCCCCATCCGGGTCTCATTCTACTCACACGTTATCAGTGCACCAGTGTAAACCACTACAGTTTAGAGAGAACAGGAGCTTCCCAGGTGACTGGGCGGTAAAGAATCCACCTGCCAATGCAGGAGACATGGGTTCCGTCCCACCTAGGAGGATTCCACATGCCGTGGAGCAACTAAGCCCTTGCCCCACAACTACTCAGCCTGGGCTCTAGAGCCTGGGCGCCACAACCATTAGGCCCGTGAGCCACACCTACTGAAGCCCAAGTGCCTAGAGCCTGTGCCCCTCAAGAGAAGCCACTGCAGTGAGAAGCCCGCGCACCACTAGAGAGGAGCCCCCACTCGCCGCAACTAGAGAAAAGTCTGCACAGCAATGAGGACCCAGCACAGCCAAAAATAAATAAAAAAAATTTTTTAAGGTACAGAACAGAAATACCTCAATAAGATCATCCAGAATGGCTTTTCTTTCCACATTACTATCACAGCAACAGAGGGCACTGTACAGAATGTCCACCAGGAAACCGGCATCCTTCCTTTGATCTTCATTTAGCCAACCTGTTATTTTCTGGTATAGAAACTGTACCGCGGGATTTTTTTGTACAAGTTTGGCTATTTCAAGAGGCTTGCCTCTGACAGTGCTCTGTTTTTCATCACCTAGCAGCACTTTAAACACTTGGCTTGACGAGAACGAGTTGAGCAGGGTGGAAAGAAACCTGAGATGTTGCTCCGACTTCTGTTCATTGACGTAATTAATGCTCATCTCTGCCAATTTACAGACTAAGTCTTCCAAAGGTTTTTTCCTCAGCGGGGATATACAGTTGGAGCAACTCGGAGAGACAGAAGGTTCAGCCATTAACTCAGGGCCTTCACTGTTCTCTCCCTCTGAGGAGACACATTTTTCATTCTCCTTATTATTTTCAGGCATCTCATCAGCAAATCTAACCTTACCAACTTTTTTTTTATTCAACTTCAAGGAGCTCTTCGGCTTTTGAAGGACCTGCAATAGGTTAGAAACACCCAAAACAGACTTAACATCGGCTTCTGGCTCGTTGATTTTCTCAACACAGATCTCTGATAGTTTTTCCCAGAAATTCAGCAGCACTTTCTCCAAGTTGCGGGCTGTTTTATCATCTTTTTCCAAATCGGCTCTGGCTTCCCAGGAACTTAAAGTTTCTGCTAAATGGTTAAATAGCTGCCCATCTTGCAACTTTGGGTCTTTGAGAACTGCATCAATAAAAGGAATTAACTGAAAGAGAGGGCAGAAATATGAAAGTTCACTTTTCAGGAGAAATAAACTTTGAACCTTATTTGTAAAGCATTATAAATTTTCTTATTTAATAACTGAAAAACACGATTTTCCCCCCAAACTCTGACAAGAGTTAAGTTGAACTGGAAAATAATTTTCACATCATTCAAAGAGCCTAATGATTTCACTGTTTCTCCTGTGAATTACTTTTTATGAATATAACTGACCAAGATTCTTGGTCATCAACAAGTAACAGTTTTCTTTGTATCTTCTGAATTTACTCAAGTTTTTTGCTTTTCTCTGAACCAATATGAAAGAAATATAGGACCCACAGAATTCAAAATGCTTTCTCTTAAATTACAAAGGTAGGGAAAATTAAATATCTGAGATCAACTAGAACTGGGCTTCTATAATCACAGTAATTAATTTCCTGCCTTAAGGAACCTTATTCCAGAACCCGCTCTTATCACTAGTCCTAAAAGCTAAGCACAATTATTCACAAAAGGACAGATGTACTACATATTTTAGAGGGAACAAGATGATTATTATATAACTTAAACTAAAACACAAAAGACCGAAAATCACAATCTTCTAAATTGTTTTGCATTTCAACTCTCTAAAACAGGGTTTGCAAAACCAGAGAATAACTAGCCCTTAGACATTATGGATCATGCTAGTAACTAACAATACAGAAATTTTCATTTATCTGGTGTCAGTAATACACATTACTGTATAAAAATTTGCAAATCATAAAAATGAAATCTTTACAAGGAAGGCTAATTAATAAAAATGACAGAAACACAATGAGCTTGATTCTTTACACATAGTGTGCAAAGGCACTGATGAGTTTTACAATATAAATACCTGATCATTGACGAGCATCTCTTCTATCTCTTCCTCCCCTAAGTTTTGTTGCATTATAAAACGTAAGCATTCAAAAAAAGCAGATATCACTGCTGAGCACTCTGAAAAGCTGGTTTTGGTTCTTTCCGTTGATAGCCTAAGAAATAATAGATACGTGTGGCTTATTCTTTCATGAAAAAGAAAATAAGCAATTCAAAAACACCAAACTAAAGACATGGAAAACGATTTCTAAAAAATAAAATTCTTAAATGAAAAACTAAGGCCAACCAATCAAAATACAGCCCAACTAGAATATAAACTTGAAGAACTGAAAAAAAGCGTATTTTCAAAAATAGGTCAACAGAAGATAACATTTATTTTCTATTGATAAACGAACCCACCTGCAAATTTCAAAGAGAAAACTTAACCAAATAAAGATAGGAGTGTTGTGAAAAAAAATTTTTTAATCATTAATAAAACTGGGTATCTTTTACTAATTTCAATAAACACACCGAAATGACATTTTAAGTGTGAGTTTAAAGAGCTATTATATTTAAGTTAATGGAAAACCCGTCACCAGTTGATTTTCTGCATTTGGGCATTTGTATTTATCAATATACTGAAAAAAAGGGTCATTGACAAAGAGCCTATTCCACCTAAACAGTCTTACAATACTTTAACCTCACTTTCTGCTATAGTCTATCACTGCAGACTTGAAAGCACCATAAAAAAAATTCCAGTTGTTAACCGTCTGAAAACTTTAGAAGTGTTTAATGAACAGCAAAACAATTTGAGGAAATTTAAGTATGACAATAACTACGTCATTCTGTCCATTTATAAAAATAAGAAAAAAAATCTATTCGGCTTTAAAGGTCAAGAATTTAAATTCCTGGGGCTTCGCTGGTGGCTCAGTGGTAAAGAATCTACCTGTCAATACAGGAGACACAAGTTCGATCCCTGATCCGGGACGACCCCACATGTCGCAGAGCAATTAGCTTGTACACCACAACTACTGAGCCCACATGCTACAACTACTGAAGGTGGCGCTCCCTAGAGCCCAGGCTCCGCAAGGAGAGAAGCCACTGCAACAAGAAACCCATGCACCACGACTAGAGAGGAGCCCCACAACCAGAGAGAAGCCTAAGCAGCAGTGAAGACCCAGCACAGCCAAAACTAACTATAAATAAAATTATTTAAAAGCACACACACACACAAAACTTAAATTCCTTACCCTGCAACTAGCGAGGTGAGAAAATTCTTGAAGAAATCCAACTTTGGATCTGTAATGGACTGAGGGAGTTTGCTGATGAAGGGCAGAAGATAAGGATATATGACAGTAGCCAGACCCCGACCTCCTTCACGAACCACAGCTGACAGCTTGGGAAACACACTTTTTTTTGCATTTACATGAAGCCAACAGTCCTTAAAAAAAAAAAAAAAAGATTATAATGGTAATTAGACATCATAAACATAGAGAAAAGAAAAAAAAAGATTTAAAAAAATTATAATACAAAAGATTATAATGATAATAAAAAAATTTTAACGGTAATTAGAGATCATAAACTAGAGAAAAGACACAAAGACTCTCAAAAATAAAATTCAAGTATTTTACCAAAAGGGGGTAAAAAAATCTGTCACTACAAACTAAAAATTTGAAATTATAAGAAATTTATTACATATGGTAACCAAGTATCCAACATGCTTCCAGGACAATATGCATCAAAAATAATTATTTAACTTCAAAGATTCCTAAAAGAGCTGCTTTCTAAAAGTGACAGCAATTATTGTTGTTGTTTAGTCTCTAAGTTGTGTCCAACTCTTGCGACCCCATGGACTGTCGCACAACAGGCTGCCCCGTCCCTCACTATCTCCTAGAGTCTTAAATGTAAGATTCAGATATGTTGACTTCATTAAGCCATATAAGAATTGATACTGACTAAACTGAAAGCTGGGCTGGAAGAAGCACAAGCTGGAATCAAGATTGCCGGGAGAAATATCATTAACCTCAGATATGCAGATGACACCACCCTTATGGCAGAGAGTGAAGAGGAACTAAAATGCCTCTTGATGAAAGTGAAAGTGGAGAGTGAAAAAGTTGGCTTAAAGCTCAACATTCAGAAAATGAAGATCATGGCATCCGGTCCCATCATTTCATGGGAAATAGATGGGGAAACAGTGGAAACAGTGTCAGACTTTATTTTGGGGGGCTCCAAAATCACTGCAGATGGTGATTACAGCCATGAAATTAAAAGACGCTTACTCCTTAGAAGGAAAGTAATGACCAACCTAGATAGTATATTCAAAAGCAGAGACATTACTTTGCCAACAAAAGTTCGTCTAGTCAAGGCTATGGTTTTTCCAGTGGTCATGTATGGATGTGAGAGTTGGACTGGGAAGAAAGCTGAGCGCCAAAGAATTGATGCTTTTGAACTGTGGTGTTGGAGAAGACTCTTGAGAGTTCCACGGCCTGCAAGGAGATCCAACCAGTCCATTCCAAAGGAGATCAGCCCTGGGATTTCTTTGGAAGGACTGACGCTAAAGCTGAAACTCCAGTACTTTGGCCACCTCATGCGAAGAGCTGACTCATTGGAAGAGTCTGATGCTGGGAGGGATTGGAGGCAGGAGGAAAAGGGGATGACAGAGGATGAGATGGCTGGATGGCATCACCGACTCGATGGCCGTGAGTCTGCGTGAACTCTGGGAGATGGTGATGGACAGGGAGGCCTGGCATGCTACAATTCATGGGGTCACAAAGAGTCAGACACGACTGAGTGAATGAACTGAACTGAACTGAAAGTAAAATAAAAACTCTATTTCATTTTATAGTCAGTTTAAGATTTATACCAAGTTTTGGATTAAAGTATTTGATGTCCAAGAAAGCATTTTTCTAGCAAGTTTTAAAAATTATAACCTGATAGGCTCTCTTGCATGGTATGTAAGGCTTCTAAAACACAATTAAAGGAACTTCCCCGGTGGTCCAGTGGCTAAGACTCCATGCTCCCAATGCCAAGGACCCAGGGTCCCATCCCTGGTCAGGGGACTAGATCCCACAAGAGGCAACTAAGAGTTCACGTGCCTCAACTCAAGATCCCAACTAAAAGACCTCACATACTGCAACTGCAGATCCTGCGTGCACAACAAAGGTCAAAGATCCTGCATGCTGCAACCAAGACCCAGCGCAGTCAAATAACTATATGAAAAAAAAAATACAATTAAGAAGATAAGTATTTCCGGATATACTAAACGTACCTCTCTTAACTTACCTCAACAGTTGTAAGTGTATAAAGTACAGCTTCCCAGAGAGCTGGGCATACAACAGGGTCACTGTCATCGATGCTAAGAAGAACAGACGGGCTCACTTTGGATGCTTCATCTTTCATCAACTGTGGAATACGCTGGCACAAAGCAGAAACCAACTCAAAATAGGCTGAGCGGATCTGAAAGAAAAAGTGGAAAGCTGACTTAAAGTCTAGAAAAGATATGACAAAATTTTTTTTTATTTATGGCCATGGCAGGTAGGTTATTTATACTAACCTTCCATATATAAAACTAAAAGGGTTGGAAAAAACTTTTTAAGAATCTTAACATTAAAAAAAAAAACCTTAAGGACACCACATGGCTAAAAAGACATTAGGATTTACCAAGCCAAAATTGAAGGCACAAAGAATCCAACTTTCTTCTTCTTTGGCTCAAGCAAATAGAAGTCTTCTCCAGTCTCAGAAGCCTTCATTTGGGGACTCATATCCTACTAATATACTAGTCAGCACAAAGTTGAATACAGCCAAACAAAAAATAAGATACTATGAGCTACTATGAGCATAAACAAAAGATAACACAGAGACCTGAGACTTTAAAGTTTAGAATTATCTGTCAGTTACAAACTTCCTATCAACAACCTTTGTTACATTTAAAGAAACGAAAGTTTAAAGAAATTTGAAGGGAAAAGGATCTTAGAAAAAGCACAGCAGATCTAGAAAAGAACCAATTACAATTTCTAAACTAAAAGTAAATACACAAATAAATAAGAGCACAATTCGTAGTTTAAGAGCATCATGCCACCACCACTTCTATTCAACATAGTACTGAGGACATAATAAATACAGAGGAAAAAGGGGGGCAGGGAGAACTGGAAGTAACCCGTTACTATCTATAATCATAGCAAAATAATAGGCTATAAAAATATTAAAAAAATAATTCAAAGGCAAGAGTTGCTGGATACAAAATTAACAAAAGCACAGCATTCCTATACAACAGTAGAAACAAAACAGAATGTGGAATTAAAAATAAATTCACAGTAGTAACAAAAACCACATTCAGTATGCAGCATATTATAAAATATTATTCCAGGATGCCAAGGGCCTTATATAACCTAAAGAATTCTGAAAAAGAAGAGCAAAGTTGGAGGGTTTCAAGACTTACCATAAAACAATAATAAGAGTATGGTATTGGTATAAAGACAGGCATAAAATGTAATGGGAGAAGAGCCCAAAATTAAAATCCCACACATATGTTCAATTTAATTTTGACAAAGAACAGGGCTGGGGTGGGGGAAAGCAGGGAGTTAGTAGTCTTTCAACAAATAGATACCTATACAAAAATAAATCTGACTCTCACCTTTATGCCTACACAAAAATTAACTCTAAATGGACCTAAACTATAAAACTTCTAGAAGAAAATATTAAAAAAATCTTTGTAACTTTCAAGACATCAAAAGTATGAAGCATAAAAGAAAAAAATTGATAAAAGGACTTCAAAATCATCTACTCTACAGAAACCATGAAAAAAGTGAAAAGGCAAGCTATATACTAGAAGAACACAGTCATGATGTTTTATCTGACATCATACTTGTATACAGGATAAAAAAAGCACATTCATAACTCAAAAATAAAGACCAAAAACCGAACTTAAATAGGCAAAAGAATATGGAATAGTGAAATAGTGAAATTGATACACTGATCTTCCTGGAAAGAACAACTACAGACTCTATGAACCAGACCCAAAAAACTATCTGAGGACTCTGAGGACTGAAATACACATTTTGGAGGAGGTGACATCACTTGGAGGAAGCAGTCCACACATACTGAGTTCCCATTTTGTTCAGCTTTGCCCTGAAGGTGGCTACAGTCACCAGCACAGAGGCACAGGGGCAGCTACAGCTGCCTGAATCCTTCTGGGTGGAGGAACTGAAGTAACTAGGGAAAGGAGCCCAGGGTAACCAAGGCGGCAAGAGAGTGGCAGGGAACTACAGAGAGAAGACAACCCCCTCATTCTGAGTTTAAACAGCCCGAATCTACAGCTGACACTTGAACCATGCCCATTGCAGGCATGAGTTTGAGTTTGCTGTTTGAGTCTGACCAAGTTGATTGCCCACTAACACAAACATATCAACACCCTTTGGAGCAATGTAAAATAATCCTGTCTCCAAAACATAATATTCCAGGTGGTAATCTAAATATTTATATCCAAGATAAAATCTAACATCACTCAACATACAAAAGCCAAGGAAATGTGATCCCATCTCAAAGCATAAGATAATTAACTGATGCCAATCACAAGATGATCCCGATGTTATCATCAAGACATGGACTTTAAAGCAGCTATTATAACTATACTCAGCAAGGTAAAGGAAACTATAACAGTGAACGGAAAAACATGAGATAAATGTCATTATACATCTGTCCAAACCTACAGAACACACAGCATCAACATGAACCCTAATATAAATTCTGGATAATAATGATGTATTAACGTAGGGTCATCAGTTGTGAATAAAAAAAAGTTTCACTCTGGTAAGGGGATGTTGATAATGGGGGAAACTATGTATGTGAGGATCAGGAGGTATATTTGAAATATCTGCACTTTTTCCTCAATTTTGCTGTGAACCTAAAACTGCTCTTTAAGTATAAAATTTCATCAAAGAAACAATATAAAAAATCAAGTAGAAATTTTAGGTATAAAAGATACAACATATTAAATTTAAAATGAGCAAAAGGGTTAAAGAGACACCTCAAAAAAAAAAAAAGGAGGTGGGGGGAATTCCCTGGCAGTCCAGTGGTAAGGACTCAGCACTTTCACTGCAGGGGCCTGGGTTTGATCTCTGGTTACAGAACTAAGGTTCTGCTTTCCCACTTGCCAAATGATATGGCCAAAAAAAAAAAAAAAAGATATACAATGGCCAATAAGCACATTAAAAGATGTTCAATATCATTAACCCTGCTGCTACTGCTAAGTCGCTTCAGTCGTGTCCAACTCTGTGTGACCCCAGAGACAGCAGCCTACCAGGCTCCCCCGTCCCTGGGATTCTCCAGGCAAGCACACTGGAGTGGGTTGCCATTTCCTTCTCCAATGTGTGAAAGTGAAGTCACTCAGTCGTATCCAACTCTTAGCGACCCCATGGACTGCAGCCCACCAGGCTCCCCCGTCCCTGGGATTCTCCAGGCAAGAACACTGGAGTGGGTTGCCATTTCCTTCTCCAATGCATGAAAGTGAAAAGTGAAAGTGAAGTCACTCAGTCGTGTCTGACTCCTAGCGACCCCATGGACTGCAGCCTACCAGGCTACTCCATCCGTGGGATTTTCCAGGCAAGAGTACTGGAGTAGGGTGCCATTGCCTTCTCCACATTAACCCACATTGAGGGAAATGCAAATTAAAACCACAATGAAAAGTCTCTACTCCAGAGGTCAGCAAACATTTTCTTTAAAGAGCCAGAAAAGAAACATTTAAAACTGTGCAAACCATACGGTCTCTGTTACTACTTTGCTCTGCCACGGTAACATAAAGCAGCCACAAACAATACAAAAACGATTCACAAAAACAGGGCAGCTGTACCAGATTTTGATCCATGAGCTGGAAGTTGCTGATCCCTGATCCCACATCTGAGAGAATGACTTAAACCAACAGACAATATCAAAGTAAGGAGATAGAACTAAATACCTCATACACTGCTGATTAGAGTGGAAACAGTACAACCACTTTGAAATACTGATACAAGCAACAACAAAGAATCTTCAAAACATTATGCTGAGCAAAGGAAGCCAGATACAGGGAACTCCCTGGTGGTATAGTGGTTAGGACTCCAAATCCTCACTGCCAAGGGCCCAGGTTCAATCCCTGGGTGGGGGAACTAAAATCCAACAAGCTGTGTGGCATGGCCAAAAAAACCCCCAGCCAAATACAAAGTAATAAATAAATAATTTTAAAAAAATTTTTTAAGTGAGAAAGGACTTCATAAGGCAAAACCAGTGGTTTTGATTACATCGAAATTAAGATTTATAAATAAGAGAGGACACATGAAAGGTAACAGAATGGGAGATAATTTACAATGCCTGTAAGTGACAAAAGGACTAATACTGAAAATACACAAGGAACTCCTGTAGAAGAAGAAAAAGAGAATTCTAGTAGGAAAAAAAGGGAAAAAGATATGAACAAGTAGTTTATAGAAGAAACACAAACATTTCAAAAGCTTATGAAGAGATGGTAAGTCACCAGTTAGCAGAGTAATTAAAATTAAAGACAGCTTCATTTGATACTGATAAAAAAAAAGAAGTTGAAGGATGCCTAGCCCTGGCTACAATATAAGATACATATTAACAGTATTCATGACGTATTGCTGGTTGAGCCTAGAGCAATGCAGCCCATCAGGTGAGTACTCTGATGCTACTTCAGCAAATTAACTATGTATATACTCTCTGACTCAGCAATTCAAAAATTAAGAGGATTTCAGAAAAAGAAATTCTCACAGATCCAGGGATACATGAATGAAGATGCTAACTGCTGCCTTATTTGTGGGAGCAGGGAGTCCGAGGCAACCAGGGTGTCTATCACTGGGGAAGTGAACAGGTATAAAATGGAACAAATGCAAACTTGTGAATACTACCCATCATTGAGAAGCCATGGGCTAACTATACAAATACAGGAATGTGAAATAGTTCAGTACTTTTAAAAAAAAATTGCTAAGTAAAAAGCAATAAACGAGATGAAATATAACAGAAATCGTTCATGTGAATTAAAAACACATAGGTTGGGACATGCCTAACAAAGAAAATTAGATAAACGTCATTCAGGCATGAATGCTGTGTGGGAGTTCAAAGTTAGCGAACTAACAATATATGTTAATTAAGGTGTCTTTAAACAGACAAATATAAAATAAGGTAATGTACTGGCTGATTACCAAAACTGTTGTGATCAGAGACTCACAGGAACCCTAAGAGCAATGCTTCAGTATTTAGGGTTTGTGCATGTCACAGAATGTAATTATCATAAACAATGAGACAACTACACAAGCAAAAGCACAGAGATTAATCACATTTAGAATGGTCAGCTGGTGGAGGTGGAGAATGGAGAAAGACAAGAAGGAAAAAACAAACATATTAAATGAAAAAGCCTTACACACACACACATACAAGTTTTAAGGTGCCATGAACAGAGGAAGACGATGACTCAACTCTGCATCTAAGGTCCAAATAACTAAGTAAAAAAATGAAAATACAATTAACATTCTAGTAAGAGAGGCAATTCAGTCCCAGCACAAAAATGTGTTTGCAGAGTTTTAAACATAAACAATGAACATTAAGCATAAATAAAAACTAACAAGATAGGGGAAAAAAAGGAATCAGAGAAATGTCTTAAAACCAAAAGTTTAAGATACCTGAGGTATACTGTGTTTTCCATACTTCCAAAACTTATTCTGTGATAAAAGAGACTTAAATTTCTCCTCCAGAGAGTCAAGCTCATTCTCAGGTAACAGGCAAAGCAATTTCTTTAATGCCAATAAGGAACAAGTTACGACTCGGTAGAATTTAGCATCTCTCTCTTCCTCTGGAACAGTTCTTAATGTAAAAAGAAAATAAATATACATAAGGATTGAGGATAAGACAAGCTACATATGCAGCACTTCTATTTTAAATGTTTTATTGCTGAATATCTACCAAAGTTACTTTATTTCTATATTCATTCTCCCTGTGTCAAACCCTCACACAAAATACAAATACACATACAATTTTAATCACATATTTTTTGAATAATACCAGGTTGAAGCAGCTGAAAAGGAGTGGCCTGATATAAGTGTATATGTATACATCACTCTCAGCAGCAGTTAACTGGATGTTTCTGGAGAATAAATAATACTGCATCTAAGACTGTTTTCCCTTACAGACTCTTAATAGCTTAATTAGAACACAACAGTAAAAAGCAAATGGAACTTCTTAGTATTCTTTAAATAGAACTATTCACAGTTCTTCAGTTATTTTCATCCAGACCTTAAAATGATTCCTGCTATGACTGTCAAAAGGCAAACATGGGGGAAAAAAAAAATCTAAAAACATCTCTTCGTAAAAGAACCAAATGTGTGAGTTCCCAGATAATTCAAATTAAATAGAGGGACAACTTGCAAGTAAAAACACTTAAAATTGCACCTGGCAAATAGTATTGCATTAAATATCTTCATCTCTACATTCCGAATTCTTTTTTTTTAAGAATCCCTTTTTACATCACCACATTGAAATTATCCCCTTGTTACCTATGAGTACAACAGAGTTTCACTTAACCTGAGTCACATAGACACAATACAACTTACTGTGGGTCACTGAGGGTATCAGGTGTTTCTTTGATAAGATGATCCTGTAGCACCTACAGGGGGGGGATTGAGATCTTATTGAACTGTCAATGGTGAAGGGACAAGAGTAAAAACTACATCTTTCCTAAAAGTTCTTAATCCTCTTCCTCACAAAAGAAGCAAAACTAAAAGGTCTGAATTTCACCAATTTTTTCCCCTTACTAATTCCCAAGGTTGCCAGCTGTTAGGGTAAAGAACGATAGGGTACTTCTTTCAAACATCTCTAGTTTCTGCCAAGAGGACTTTCTCCCTAAAGACTCTTGTCCTCTTGCTTTTTCATTCCTCTTGGCACGCAGCAGTGAAGTGAAAGGACTCCTGATTAGCAGGTCTGGGACAGGATCAGGCTCTGCTTCCCTTGCCCCACTTTTTTGAGCACCTCCCTCCTCACAGGGAAGAACACACACTGTGTCCTGCTCCATCACAGAGGAAGGCCAAAGGTTCCAACTGAAATGCAGAGGAAGGCTGCTTATTTCTGGGGTAGAGTTCGAGCAAGTCCACTGCTCCAGTATCAGTCTTACCAGCAATAACAATAGCCCGCTAAATTTACTGAGCTTTTCCACCCACCTTGCATCCCATGCATTAATTAAATGAATCCTCACAGCAACTCAGTTAAGTACCCACTTTAACAGATGAGGAAATGCAGGCACACACACTCGCTGGTGGCCAAACACCCCAGCTAATGGCAGAGAGGGATGGGACCCAGTGGCGTGAGCCAGAGCCCAAGACCTCTGCCAGACACTATGACATTTTAATCTCATTTGTGTTACTCCTCTCTAATAAACTGATTCTGAACGCAGAAAGTTCAAACCGGTATCTGTATAGCTGTGACACGGCCAATTGAAGGTGAAATAATACAGCAACTAATCCACATATTCAATGATCAGTTATCCATTCATGACAAAGCCAAGAAGGAAAAAAAAAACTACGAAGAACCAAATTAATTGTCTCAAAACTTATTTTCTAAAACTCTTAAAGTGTCCAAACTCATGACACTTCACTCTCATAACATTTATGCTTGATATTTTAAATAAACCCATGATTCCTAACTTACAGTTGGGTCAGAGAACTCCCTTTGAGACTATGATTAAAGCTACAAACCCTCATCCTAAAAAAAGGACTTTGGTCCCCAGAAAAATAAACAATGGAAGAACCAAGAATCTAAATAAGGAGCTAGAATGCATATGTGTCCCTGTGTAAAGATATGCTGGGTGAAAAGATCAGATATGTATGTAATAAAGGATCGTGAAGAATCCTGCAGGCCAAGAGAAGCAATTTCAATTTGTAAGGGTAACGGGAACTACAGAAAGGCTGATTAATTTAAAGAAGGCAGGAAGGGAAGGAGGGAGGGAGGGAGGTAAGGAGAGGGGGGATGTTTAAGCAGGATTATACACGGGTGCTAAACAAGAGTACTAAATAGGGGAATGAATGAAAGCATGATTTTTTTTAAAATCTCATTTCTCCTCAATGGACTCACAGCTCACTTATTCTTACTTCTTGCTATAAAACTAACAAGTCTGGAGTTTACTTTTTCTAGTTCATATACTAGGAATGGCAAATGAGGGAAAAAATGAAAAAAAGACAGTATTACACACAAACTGGAAGTCACAAAAGCTATGGCCAATATCAATTTGGTAAAGGTGTTGGCCAAGTGTTGGAGAAATGTATACCTGTTAAGGGGAGTATAAATTTGGATGGCCTTTTGAAGGGCAATTTATCCATATCTATAAAAATTTTAAACGTCCTTATCCTTTGACCCAACATATTGAATTACTAGAAGTTCTGCTAACTCCCATCCTTACTGGGTATGAAGAGATCTATTCAAAAATGTTCACTGAAGCAGTGTTCGTTACCATAAAAAACTGGGGGAAAACCCCAAATGTATTCTAATGTGAAAGATGTTCAATAAACTGTAGTATATTAATACAAAGGATTATCAGGATGAAATATATCTGTATACATGTATTGATTTGAAAATATGGGAGAAAAAAAGTTTAGATTTAATTTTTAGATGGACTGTTTTTTTAGTTTTATATTACAAAATACCTCAAGTTTTTTAGACATGGTAAGTTAGATATTAAAATAAAGAAGGAAAAACCTAAATAATTTAAGACTGATCCAATCCAAAAAGTTTTTTATGTTTAAAAAGCCAAAATGGTCAATTTTGTTATACACCATTTAAAAAAGGCAATCTTCCACTGAAAATGTTTTCATTTCTCATTCCTTTACAATGCTAGGTGAAAGAGGTGCCTTTGTAATATGCCTCATATCCCTTAAATACTTTAAAAATTAGATATGGAATGGTTCCTAGGACTTACACTTGTGATTTCATCCTTACAAAATGCTATGGCTTCAGGTTGCTTGCTCGGAGGGAAAGCTGCTTCAAAGGCATCTTTTGCTGCAGAGGCAGCTGGTGTGTAAGTATCACACTGAGCCATCAGCCAATAACCCATTAAACTTTTTAAATAAGGAGCCAAGTGTTTCTTTACTTTAAGGATAAGTTTTTCAAAAGCTTGCTGTGTGGCTTCTCGAACCCGGCGGTCATGATCCTGTTGAAAACACAGTAAGGTTTAAAACAGTTCTAACCCATAAAAACAAATACAGACATTTCTGGGTATGCTATGAAGACCCATTAATAAGAACTCACCTATGTGCAGAGCTAAAGGAAAATCCATAATTACATAGAAAAATTGATTAATTCTTCCTTTTTCCCAATGAGATAAAAAGAACTACATTCAAGATGGAGTCAAGGCTACTTCTGGGATAATGAAGCAATTCATTCTCATTCTTCCGGAGCAAGTATACAAAGAAATTACATTGTCAAAATTTGTTGCTACTTAGTCACTAAGTCGCCTCCAACTCTTTTGCACCCTGTGGACTGTAGCCAGCTACTCCCCTCTGTCCTTGGGATTTCCCAAGCATGAATACTGGAGAAGGTTGCCATTTCCTTCTCCAGGGGATCTTTCAGACCCAGAGACCGAACCTGAGTCTCCTTCATTAGCAGGCAGATTCTTTACTGCTGAGGCACCAGGGAAGCCCTGTCAAAATCTACTATCACTTAAAAGTGTCTAGGGGGGCTTCCCTGATAGCTCAGTTGGTAAAGAATCCACCTGCAATGCAGGAGACCCCAGTTTGTTTCCCGGGTTGGGAAGATCCCCTGGAGAAGGGAAAGGCTACCCACTCTAGTATTCTGGCCTGGAGAATTCCATGGACTATAAAAGAGTTGGACATGACTTACATTTTCACTTTTCAAAAGTATCCAGGTAATTCTACAGTAACAACCTATTTTCTGAAAACACATACTCCTTTGCACAACCTACATAATCTAATCATACTGTATGACTGTATAACCATACTGACATAACAGTCCATAACCCTCAGCAAAAATGAATCATATAAATTTGACAGTCCTCATAACTTCAAACAAAAACAAAACATCAACACAACAGAAATAAAGTAGGAAAGTCTGAATACTTACAAGTGAAATTTTGCAGAAAATTCTTGGCCAGTATGGAAGAACCCCTTTTACAATTTCTGTGTCTCTCTCTGTACACATGGTTCCAAATTCCTGCATAGCCTAAAAGTAAATTATTAAAATCATTAGCCAATGAATCAACAGGCATAATATTAAATATTGATTATATTTCTAGTTTTTAAAATTGCAGAAATCTTTTATGTAACATGAGAATACTTTGTTCCTGTTTGTGCCATATAATACTAATCTTAAAGAGTTCCATCACAGATTACTACAGGAGAAACTTTTTCTTTTTATTTCCCTCTTTTTAAAAAATACAAAACATATACAAACAAAAAAACCCATTTACAATTATAGGGTCAAAATTACATTATCCAATAGGAAAAAATGTAAAGGCAGAATTCCAAAGTGATTCTAAAAAGTGCAAATCAACAAATTAATTTATAATCCAGAAGACAAGTATAAAATGTATCAGAAAAAAGTATAATTGTAGAAGTATTTATTAGTGGCAAATGATTTCACTGTTCTTTATATAACATATGCTAATGATGGGTATTCCCTGGCAGTTCACTGGTTAGGACTCCACGCTTCAAATACAGGGGTCACAGGTTAGATCTCTGGTTGTGCAATCTGGCCAGGGGAAAAAAAAACAAAACCAATGACATCTTAACAAAAAGATTTTCTTGATCATTTTAATGAAAACAAAACTTGCTTTTAGTTTTGTTGTGACATCTTTCTTAGAAAGTTTCCGCAGCACCATTCGGAAATCAGAATCCACAAGACTGTCTATTTCTTCAGCTCCTTGAATAGCAGGAACATAGCCTAGGTCACTGTGAAATGTTCCAAAACCAATAAATCCAGGCACTGTTCCCTGTTCCTTGGCAAGGAGTTCTGCAGCTCGGCCACTGTTTGAAGGCTGGTGAGAGAGTAGGGAGAAAAACAGTCAGAGTTCAGGAAGAGTTCAAAATTTAACTTTGAGTTCTTTAGAATAATTTCCTGACAATTCCCACAAGGAAGCAAACTCATTTGAGGACATTTTTCCCCTAGCCTATGCCTCTATTGTAATATTCCCCAAAGATGAATACTTCTGTTACAAATACTTAATGATCCTAGGAGCTATTTCCCAGTTTCCTAAACATCAGAACAATGTTTTTTAAGTTATGACTACAAGCCATTAGGGGCTTTCCAGATGGCTCAGTGGGTAAAGGATCCGCCTGCAATACAGGAGACATGGGCAGACGTCAGTATGATCCCTGCATTGGGGAGATCCCCTGCAGAAGGGCATGGCAACCCACTCCAGTTTTCTTGTCTGAAGAATCCCATGGACAGAGGAGCCTGGTGGGCTATAGTCCACAGGGTCGTAAAGAGTCAGAAACACTAAAGTGACTGAGCATGCACACACACACAAGTCATTAGAGGTTCCTGATATCAACTTAACAGCCTGTAGGTCATTTTAAAGAAACAGAACAAAATTTAAAATATCAGAATACATCACATGTGGTAAGAATAAGTACTGTTTTGTGAAATTTTTTGTTTCAAATTTTTTTTATAAATAGTATATATACACATATATGTGTGCTGTGTACTGATGCAAAATTAAGTCTTAAATGGATTGTATCTTTTCATTCATTCACTCATTCAAGAAATTACTAAGCAACTATCACAAGACAAGTCTAATGACAGCAACTTCTAGACCAAGAGTTCCCTGTGGGCAGACACACTCATTTCCACATACTAAAGCCTAGCCTAATGGGCTAAAGTGGTTACAAACTACATTAGTTATGGACATAAAAATAAATACAGTGGTCAGGATATAAGATACATTCTTTTGTTTTGAATGATAGTCAGTGGTTTGTTGGAAGGTACATAATATGGTAGCTTCCAGTAGGATTCTTTGTGACAGATACAGAAAATATCTAAACTGTTGAAAGAAATTAATGTATTCACTGTCATCTAATAAGAAAATGCCTCAGTTCAATGTCCAGGATGACATTACAACCCATCTAAACTCATGTTTATTTCTCTGTAAGAATGTCTGAAAATACAAATATGTGATTTAGCTTGCTGATACCTAGCAAAACTGTGTTTGGGAAACTCATTTATCAAGAAATTATCATCTGGACTACTTTCTGAACTGAAATGAATGACCAGAAATGAAAACGATGGACTCATTTTTTCCCCCAAAAACGGAATCATTTAAGACTAATTTCAAAAAAGGTTTTCTATTTTGAGACTTTACTAAAATGAACGAACATTATTCAGTCCACCTTTCTCAATACTGATACATGAATAAAGAGCTACAGAGGACTTAAGCATCCACCTGCCAGCGCAGGGACATGCATTCAAGCCCTGGTCCCGGAAAAGCCCACATGCTGCAAGGACACCACGCCTATGCGCCACCACTGGCACTGCAGTGAGAAGTCCACCCAGGAGAACTGGGAAAAGCTCGTGTGTAGCAACGAAGACCCAGCACTTTGTTTTTAGAAAACAAAAGTAATTTATATTTTAAAGGACCTACAAAGGAAGTCAGTGAAGTATAATTCTTTTTTTTTTTTTTGAAGTATAATTCTGAAAACCAACAGTGATGACACTAAGACATTGGAATTTTCTATATAATCTCATGAGTGAAGTTTCATTGTGAAACAGAATAACGAAATAGTATAAAAAGCTGAAGGAGTCAAGGCTGAACTGACCTTAAGATCAGAGCTGACAGTGCAGAAGAAAAGGTATCAGATTTCTAGTTTCAAAAATAACAAACTATTCTTAACTAACTATATCTTTTTCAAGGTCTACTTTGAATTTAAAATGTAGTTACTGTTTCTCATTACTTTCTCCATTGTGGATTAGCTACTTGTACCCACAGTTCAAAAATTAAGAACTTGGATTCTATTTCTGGCAGTTAATTTTCTTATACCACACCTACTTCATTCTTTGGTGTCCGGCTTCTAAAGGCATTTGAGGTGGCAACCCTGAGTCTACAGTTTAAAGACCAAATTCAGGACGACTTTCAAGATTTTCACCACCTGGACTCAACCTCTCCAGTCACCTTCCTGACACTCTTTTCTTCCCTCGTCCCATTACCCTCCTCCCCTCTCTTAATTTTGTTCCCACCATGTGTGTTCCAGACCCAAATTCAATACAAAGGTCCCTGCATATGTTATGCCTTTTCACAATTTGATCTTTTTTTTTCTTAACAGCAAACTTTTAAAAAAAAATTCTTTTTTATTGGAGAATAGTTGATTTACAATGTTTTGCTATTTTCAGGTATACAGCAAAGGGAATCAGTTATTCAGTTCAGTTGCTCAGTCAGGTCCGACTCTTTGAGACCCCAAGGACTGCAGCACGCCAGGCTTTCCTGTCCATCACCAACTCCCGGAGCGTTCTCAAACTCATGTCCATCAAGTTGGTGATGCCATCTATCTCATGCTCTGTCGTCCGTCCCCTTCTCCTCCTCCCTTCAATCTTTCCCAGCATCAGGGTTTTTTCAAATGAGTCAGTTCTTCGGATCAGGTGGCCAAACTATTGGAGCTTCGGCTTCAGTATCAGTCCTTCCAATGAATATTCAGGACTGATTTCCTTGAGGATTGACTGGTTTGATCTCCTTGCAGTCTAAGGGTTTCTCAAGAGTCTTCTCCAATACCACAATTCAAAAGCATCGATTCTTCGGCACTCAGCTTTCTTTATGGTCCAACTCTCACATCCATACATGACTACTAGAAAAACCATAGCTTTGACTCAACTCTTCGCGACTTGATGGACTGTAGCCTGCCAGGCTTCTCCATACATGGGATTTTCCAGACAAGCACACTGGAGTGGGTTGCCATTTCCTTCTCCAGGGGATCTTCCTGACTTAGGGATCAAACCCAGGTCATCTGAATTGCAGGCAGACTCTTTACCTTCTGAGCCACCAGGGAAGGTGGCTTAAAATGACGTAACAGTACTAAATCATTACTTAGGGTGAAGTCATGAAAACATAAAGTTTTCAAACTACCAAAATAATAATTGATTTCAGGAAGAATCATCAAAGGACGCTCAAAACCATTAAGTGATATTCTGTAAGAGGTTAGTCCCAATCTCAAACTACCATTCCACAGATTATTTGTTGTCAGTGGAAAAAGAAACTTATACAATGAACATCAGCTTAATCAAGTGATTAAACATACACCACCCATAATGGGACAGGCAGGTAACATGTGTCTCCATGGTGTGAAAAGCACTAAGAAAGACACATCACCAAAGAAGTATTTCTGTCAAAAACTGTTTAACCTGAATCTAATTATGAGGAACAATTAGACAAATCTAAGTTAAGCAAGTCAATTGCCTACATTCTGCCAAATTGTTCATGCTATAAAAGAATGCTCCTCCAAAAAACAAACAAAAAAAAAGGCACTGAGAGACTGCCTAGATCTAAATGGAATGAATGATCTTTCAATGGATCGCCAATGTTTTTAAAAGTGTTGTATCTAAAATAAAAGTTATAGAGAACAATACTGAGATGACTACAGAAATGTGAATATAATATTGTATATTATTAGATAATAGTATTATGAAAGTGAAAGTGAAGTCGCTAGTCGTGTCCGACTCTTTGTGACTCCGTGGACTGTAGCCCACCAGGCTCCTCCGTCCATGGGATTCTCCAGGCAAGAATACTGGAGTGGGTTGCCATTTCCTTCTCCAGGGGATCTTCCCCACCCAGGGATCGAACCCAGGGATCGAACCCAGGTCTCCTGCATTGCAGGCATACGCTTTAACCTCTGAGCCACCAGGGAAGCCCCCACCATATGGTTAAGCAAAATACATATATTTAGAAAGAGAAAGCAAACGTGACCAGATTACCAACTGGTTTGTGTGTGTCTTAAGCTACTTCAGCTGTGTCCGAATCTTTGTAACCCTTGGACTGCAGTCCGCCAGGCTCCCCTGTTCAGGCCGGAATACTGGAGTGGGTTGCCATGCCTTCCTCCAGGGGATCTTCCGTACCCAGAAATCGAACCCGCATCTCTTGTGGCTCCTGCACTGGCAGGCCGGTTCTTTACCACCAGTGCCACCTGGGAAGCCCTACCAATTGGTATTTCTAGGTAAAGAATTTATGAGTTGTTGCTCCAATATTCTTGCAACTTTTCCTCATATTTGGAATACTTCAAAACTAAACATTGAGAAAAATTTTTAAATAAAAAATTAAAATTAAATTAGGATGCAAGTAAAGTATTTAAAAGAGTACTGATACAGCCTAGTTACTGTTATTATTGTTGATATTATTAACCGCGAAAGAAAACTGACAGATCTAAGAAAACCGTAGTACTGAAATCACTAGAACTGGATCAGAAAGAAGCATCTTCATGAAATTAGACTGTACCATTAAAAATCTAAAGTACCATAAAAAAAATCTTTATAAAAAATACACCATTATGACATTCTCAGTCTTGTATGCTTAGTCCACACTGGGGTTTAAACAAGCATTTAGTGAACTTCTGCTATATGCCAGTCCTTGTTCTAGATCCCAAAGATAATAAATGGCAGCAGATAAAAACACCTACCTTCATAAAATAGTTATATCCTATACTAATATTCTAACCAAGCAAGACAGTAAATGAAGCAGGGCAATCAACAAATAGAATGTTAGAAGTCAGATATGCAATGGGATAAAATAAAGCAGGAAAAAAGAACAGGGAGCGGTGGGTGGAGGGGTGGTGGAGGGGAAGGCTACAACGGAAAATAGGGTGATCATGGGAGACCTCACTGAGATGTCTCGGGCAAAATTTGGAGCCACCTAACAAAAGAGAGTCGGGAGCCTGCCATGCAAGGTCAAGGTTCGGGAAGAGATCAGTTTGGCCTGATGGAGCGAGAAACAAGGAAGCTAAAGATGGGGTCGGAGATGCAAAGGGGCCGGAGCAGAGCCCATATCGTGTATATATATCATCGTAAGAGCTTTGCCTATACCCTGATGGATGTGGGGAGCCACAGATTTTTGAGGGAAGGAGCGACGTGATCAGAGACTCCGTGCACTCCAGGCTCACCTTAACTATCTCCCACTCCACTCCCTTGTTCACGATGCTACCCCCTGCTACCCTGGCCAGGTAACCTTCCAGGGGAAGCTGACACTGAACCAATTCTTAATGAAAACGGGGAGGAGTGGGGGGTGGCTAGGAAGTGTGCTCAGCTGGGGACAGCTGGACACGGTGACATCTTTTCCCTCTGCTTAACATCCCCATTCTGCTCAGAGATATCCCACCCCGCCCGCAGGGACGCACACACAACAGAGAGGTCACACTGGACACGCAAACACATGCCAGTCCACAGTCGCGCTCAACACAATCTCCGGCCATGCGCCGGGCAGACAGAGCCAGTCGCAGCGACGAGAGAACTCCCGCGCCTGCACTCACCCTCAGATTCCCCTTGGTCCTCTGCTTGTTCTTCCCGCCCATGGTCGCGGTCTCAGCCGCTCTCACAGCCCGAAGCCCCCGGGTTGACACAGCCGGGCCACAACTTCCGGCCCCTGCCACCGGAAAAGGGCTCACAGGAACAACCACCCCCAGCCCGCCCCTTCCGCCACCCACCCCGCCCATCTCCCGCCCCACTTCCGCCCGCACCTCCAGCGGCTTCCGGGACCATCCGCTGCGGGAAACGTCACACTTGGAGCCACGCCCATCCGAGTGACGTAACTCCTGCTCAGTAGGAAGCCACGCCTTGGAGACCCAAGGCGCCAAATGCTGCTTTTCTCGCTTTGCTAAGGCAGCATTTGTTCCCTCCTTAGCGATAGGAGAATTTCTAAAATTCCTGCACCTGTCCCCACTTCCTCTGATTCTAGCCAGTTCTGCATTTAATTTTCCTTTCTCTTATCTCCACCAGCTTCCTGCTTATTTAGAACTTGAAAACACGTGTTTCATACCAGTAGTCATGTATGGATGTGACAGTTGGGCTATAAAGAAAGATGAGCGCCGAAGAATTGATGCTTTTGAACTGTAGTGTTGGAGAAGATTCTTGAGAGTCCCTTGGACTGCAAGGAGATCCAGCCAGTCCACCCTAAAGGAGATCAGTCCTGGGTGTTCGTTGGAAGGACTGATGTTGAAGCTGAAGCTACAGTTCTTTGGCCCCCAGATGCGAAGAGCTGACTCATTGGAAAAGACCCTGATGCTGGGAAAGATTGAAGGCGGGAGGAGAAGGGGGCGACCGAGGATGAGATGGTTGGATGGCATCACCGACTGGATGGACCTGAGTTTGAGTAAACTGTGGGAGTTGGTGATGGACAGGGAGGACTGGCGTGCTGTGGTTCATGGGGTCACAAAGAGTCGGACAGGAGTGAGCGACTGAACTGAACACTAAAGCTAGCATATAATAGGTCCTATTTATGAGACCTGCTGATTGCCTTGTGTGTACAGTTTTAGGACATTTGTAAACGTCTCGTTTAATCTTTCCAGCTTCCTTTGAGATAGGCACGATCCCATCCATGTTTATAAACAGAGAGTCGGCAGAGTAAATCCTCTTGCCCTGGCTCCTGCTGCCAATGCACAGTGTAGACAGGACTCGAACGCAGCTTTTTCTGACTCTGCTCCTAGATGTTAACTACCTGCACCGTGTCCCAAGCAATGCAGGGCTGAGAGCCACTCGGGCTTGCTTGTATTTCCAAGTGGCCTCACATCATAGTGGCGGAGTTCACTCTGGCAACATCCACTCTGTAAGGATGTGTTCCTTCCCTTTTTTCCTTTTGCTTAAGCAAAGGAAGCTGCTAGAGGAGAGTCTGAGCCCTTGATCCTCCATAACTGCTCACTTATAAGTAAAATGAGGGCTTTCCTCGTGGCTCAGCTGGTAAAGAATCTGCCTGTAATGCGGGAGACCTGGGTTCAATCCTTGGGTTGGGAAGGTCCCCTGGAGAAGGGAATGGCTACCCATTCCAGTATTCTGACCTGGAGAATTCCATGGACTGAATAGTCCCTGGGGTTGCAAAGAGCTGGACAGGACTAAGCAACTTTTCACCAGCAACAGGAGATTGGCCTGAGCCAAATGGGAGGTATTTGCATACAAGGGTAACAGTAGAATGACATGGTAGCGGCTGAAGGAAGATGGGAAAAATGTTCAGTTCAGTTCAGTCACTCAGTTGTGTCTGGCATCAGGGTCTTTTCCAATGAAAATTTTCCATTTTGAAAATGTTAGACCTTTCAAAATGCGATTATCACCATCTCATCTGGATGTTTCTTAGAAATGCATACTGTCAGGCCCACTTTGGGACTATTAAATCAGATTTTGCATTTTTAACAATGTTCTCAGGTCTTGTTAAAATTTGAGAAGGACCAGAGTGATTAGCTATGCCCGTTTACTAAATTCTACTTATTCTTACTTCAAAATAACTAATGATTTTATTTCTATTTCCTTGACACTATCCACATTTCATAACAAGGATCCATACCTCTTGATGTGGACCTTCAAACTATTCCAAACCACACAGGTCTTTGTTTGATTTTCCTAAAGCCCCATCTTATTATTTTTGAGCGTTTGAAAATAGTCTCCATTATGTAACAGTTTCCAGTGCTCGTCTTTTTCAGCATTACTTAATCTTTTGAAGATAAGACCCTTTTAAAAAAGAGTAATCTAAACAGTCCGTACCAAAAGAGATAATATTATGTCATGGTCAGTCATTTCAATCATGTCCGGCTCTTTGCGACCCCATGGACTGTAGTTCCCCAGGCTCCTCAGTCCATGAGATTCTCCAAGAAAGAATACTGGAGTGGGTCGCCATTGCATTCTCCAAATATTATGTCAATTCTAATCAAAATATCCATAACGAATGTAATCGAAAGAATTAATGAACTTCGGAAATATGATTTAAATGTTTACTTGGAAGAATAAAAGAATTAAAAGGATATTTTTTGTAAATAACAAAGAGAAGTTTGTCATGTCAGATTATAACATCTATTTTGACATTATCAAATAATAAACAGGTTTTAATTAAAGATAATTGTCTAATTCAAAATGCATAAAAATTAAAACAATGTAGATGCAGTACCTAGGAGAAAAACGCTACAAATCTTAGGGTCATAACTAGAAAGAGGATGGGAAATTACAGTAGCTGAGATGTCAACTCTCAAAAGCTAAGTTTGAAACGTGTATACTCCCAACAGCATCCTCAGTGAGACTTTTGTTTTCAGATATCTCGAAACTATCTCAAAAACTCATACGAAAGAATAAGGAAGATATTTCGGAAAGCAGGCATAATAACGGTTGGTCCTAATAAACTTCAAAACTCAAGATACTGCCAATACTATCCTAATGGTGTTGTTAGGACTAAACTGAAATAGAATAGCAAATCTGGAACTCACACTCAGGCTCTGATGAAAGTGGCATGTCCTATGTCTGAAGAATATAGATTATTCAAAAAAAATCACTGAATTAACTGCTTACCTTTTGAAGAAATAATTTGAGTACCTACTTCATGAAAGTGTTAGTTGTTCAGTCCTGTCTGTTTGCAGGGGATCTTCCCAATCCAGGGATCAAACCCAGGTCTCCTGTGTTGTAAGCAGATTCATCACCTACTTCATGCAGCACTCTAAAATGAACTGCTGATGACTGAATGTTAAACATAAAGCCATAGGGACTTCCCTGGGGGCCCAGTGGCTAAGATTCTGAGCTCCCAATGCAGGAGGCCCAGGTTCGATCCCTGGTCAGGGAACTAGATTCACATGCTGCAGCTGAGACATGATGGAGTTAAATAAATAATTTTTTTAAATGATGCCATAAGATATGGCATAGGAACACATACATTATGAAAGTACAAAGAGATATGTGGGAATGATAAATTCTTTAGGGTGGGGTTAATGCTGCCAAGGAATAGGATTGTAATCAGCAAAAGTACACAAGAGGCTTTCAGCCACACTTGTGTAATAGAATGGTAAAGTTTTGCTTGTTGGCTAAGTTCTCTTAAAGGAGTTGGTAAGACTATGACTTCATTTTTTACTTCTTTTCACCTTTTTCTATAAGGTAAATGTTCATAGTAAAATAAATAGTATGGATGTTACATATCTACTTCACAATAAGATTTTTTTAAACAAACAAAAAATTATGAGGTTCTATAGACACATTTTCAAATTATCCTGGAGTAGGGAAGTATTCTTCCCAGTCAATGTGCCAAAGACAGAAGACCATAAAGAAAATGACTGATACATTTAAGCAACATTAATTTGAAAGTTTTTTTTCTGTCAGAAAAAAACAAATAGACAAACGGGGAATATCTGTAACATTAACTAGTTGTTAATAGGCTTACCATTAAAAAAAATTCTTACAGGGAGCTCCCTGGTGGTCCAGGGTTAAGACTTGGCCTCCCAACACAGAGGCTGTGGGTTCAATCCCTGGTTGGGGACTAGGCCAAAAAACCAAAACATAAAACAGAGGCCATATTATAGCAAATTCAATAAAGACTTGAAAAAACAAATGGTCCACATTAAAAAAAATCTCAGAGAAAGAAATAACTAAGGTTAAATTAGTTCTATTTTAAAAATTCTTACAAAAAATATTTTAAGGCTGCCCATTTAAATAAAAAGTAAGGCATAAACAGGCAATCCACAGCAAAAGAAATATAACTGACCAGTACACATATAAAAAGTTATTAACTCACACTAAAAGTCAAATGAGGTGAAGTGCTAAGTTGCTTCCTTCGTGTCTGACTCTGTGACGCTATGGGTTGCAGCCCGCCAGGCTCCTCTGTCCATGGGATTCTCTAGGCAAGAACATATGTACATTACCTGGGGACATATGTATACCTATGACTGAATCATCTTGATGTTTGACAGAAGACAATGAAATTCTGTAAGGCAATTATCCTTAAATTTAAAAATAAGTAATTTTTTAAAAAACTGAAAAAAAAAAAAATACTGGAGTGAGTTACCATGCTCTTCTCCAGGTGATCTTCCTGAACCAGATCAAAAGTCAAATGAAGATAATATAAAACAATACAGATTTTTTTTTCCAGTTGGCAAAATGATAATAACCAATGTGGGTAAAAATCTAGGGCAAAGGAAATTTTATGTCTTTACAATTTTCATTTCTCAACCTTTCACAAGTACAATTAGTAAGACAAATCCAGAATTTCAGAGTGAAATTCCACTTCTTGAAATCTAACTTGAAAAGATAATAATGGATGCTCAGAGCAGCTTTGTTTTTGAAACTGCAACTAACCAGTGAACTGCTGAAATCAATTACAGTATACTCAGACAACTGAATACAAGATAGTCTTGAAAATATTTAATTTCATGGAAATGTTTACAACCTATTGTTTTATCAAAGAAGGCAGATAACAAAGCAACACGGACACTATGACTTGTGTTAAAAAACAAAGACCACATATACAAAAATAATATACTAAAAAAACGTAAAACAAAATTTTTTCTTCCTGGGCACAAGGTTATGGGTGAGTTTTATATCCAGTTATTTGTACATTTTATACAATGGTCACCTTTTCAGTAAAAATATATTTCACAGATTTACTTGCATATATTTTGGGATGTGTAGGGAGAAAAGAAAACACGTTTACAAAACTCAAAACGCCAAACACCCCAGAGGAAAAAAATTAAGTCTCCATATTGCATGAGCAAAACTTGTATATTTAATCATCCAAAGCAAATGATTCTTCAGGGACTATCTGAAAATAGATAGTCTGAAAATATTTTAAGAACAAAAGTGATGGTCTATCAAAATTTACTTTTTCCAAGAAAGTATATATTTGTATAATTGTATCACTTTACTGTAATAGAGAAGTTAACACATTGTAAATCAATATATTTTGATAAATTTTAAGAAAGAACTCCGATAAAACGAACTTTAGGTCAATAAACAAGAAAATTTTTTCTAAATAAATAACTTTTTTTCTATCATATTTTAATTTCGGTTAAATTTAGTGTTATTTAAAGAATCATTAATTTGAATTTCAAAATATCTCAAGACGACAATATTGTTGAGCACTCCGGTCATTTAAATTTCTCTGAAAAGACTTCGATTCGTTTCAAACAATAGAGTATCAGTTTAAAACGAAATAAAAATAGTTTTAATATTAAAAAAAATAATTAAGCCTCCATTTCAGTAATTCCTTGGTTAAGATCCAGGGACAGACACCCTGGTCCTCAAAGACACCATTCAGGTCCCTGGAGCATCATGCCTCCAATTATTCCAGCTGTTAGCAACACCTGGGCAATCCCAAGAGAATGTGGGTCGATGCCATTTTTTTCCCCCTAAAGATAAATATTAAAAAGAAAAAAAGCGCATCTCAACACCAGAGAAGCCTCTGTCAGGGTTGGAGGATGCCCGCCTGAAAGACGAGCCCACCGGGAGCCAGGGTCAGCACCCTGCCGACAGATCAGAAACCAGCGCCCCCTGCCGGACAGCCTCAATACGCCTTTGCCCCTAAGAGGGAGCGTGCTTCCGGGGCGCATGCGTGAAGTCACCATAGGGGCCTCCCAGCTGCGCAGGCCGAGGTCCGGTGACTGAACGCTGCGAGCGTGTGAGCGAAGCGCGTGAAGTCTGTGTATTTGGGAGCATCTCGGGACCCTGGTGTCCGTAGGCAGCCAGTCACCTGCTTTACGCCGCTGAGCTGGAGTCTTCCCTCCCCGGGTTCTGCTCCTCCAAGGAGCAGATGTCTGCCTTTGACATTTCGTAGAGATGGCAGAGGCAGAGGACTTGAAGGCGTACATCCCTCCTACGACGCGGTGGGTCAGATTGCCAGATGGTGCTAAAGGGGAAGACTCCTGGTGCCCCTTTGCAGAATTTTTGTGGGCTTAGATCTTCACTGGTGGCTCAGGCGGTAAAGCGTTTGCCTATAATGCGGGTAGAGCCGAGTTCAATCCCTGGGTCGGGAAGATCCTCTGGAGAAGGAACTGGCAACCCACTCCGGTATTCTTGCCTGGAAAATCCCGTGGACAGAGGAGCCTGAAGGGCTACAGTCCATGGGGTCACAACGAGTCAGACACGGCTAAGCGACTTCACTTTCTTTTTTTAAGTAGTTGTAATCATTGTTTCGGGGGGACAGGGGACTGGCAAGTAATGTACCTGTACCTGTCCTTCAGTTCAGTTCAGTCGTGTCTGACTCATTGCGACCCCATGGACTGCACCAAGCCAGGCCTCCCTGTCCATCACCAACTCCTGGAGTTCACCCAAACTAATGTCCATTGAGTCGTTGATGCCATCCAACCATCTCATCCTCTGTCGTCCCCTTCTCCTTCCTTCAACCTTTGCCAGCATCAGGGTCTTTTCAAATGAGTCAGTTCTTCCCATCAGGTGGCCGAAGTATGGGAGTTTCAGCTTCAGCATCAGTCCTTCCAGTGAATATTAGGGACTGATTTCCTTTAGGAAGGAGTGGTTGGATCTCCTTGCAGTCCAAGGGACTCTCAAGAGTCTTCTCCAACACCACAGTTCAAAAGCATCAATTCTTCAGTGCTCAGCTTTCTTTATAGTCCAACTTTCACATCCATACATGACCACAGGAAAAACCATAGCCTTGACTAGATGGACCTTTGTTGGCAAAGTAATATCTCTGCTTTTTAATATGCTGTCTAGGTTGGTCATAACTTTCCTTCCAAAGAGTAAGCGTCTTTTAATTTCACGGCTTCAGTCACCATCTGCAGTGATTTTGGAGCCCAGAAAAATAAAGTCAGGCACTGTTTCCCCATCTCTTTGCCATGAAGTGACAGGACTGGATGCCATGATCTTAGGTTTCTGCATGTTGAGTTTTAAGCCAACTTTTTCACTCTCCTCTTTCACTTTCATCAAGAGGCTCTTTAGTTCTTCTTCACTTTCTGCCATAAGGGTGGTGTCATCTGCATATCTGAGGTTATTGATATTTCTCCCAGCAATCTTGAGTCCAGGTTGTGCTTCATCCAGCCTAGCGTTTCTCATGATGTACTCTGCACAAAAGTTAAATAAGCAGGGTGACAATATACAGCCTTGAAAGTGAAGTCGCTCAATCATGTCCAACTCTTTGCGACCCCATGGACTGTAGCCTACCAGGCTCCTCTCTCCATGGGATTCTCCAGGCAAGAATACTGGAGTAGGTTGCCATTTCCTACTCCAGGGGAATCTTCCTGACACAAGGATCAAACCCAGGTCTCCCACATTGCAGGCAGACACTTTAACCTCTGAGCCACCAGGGAAGCATACTCCTTTTCCTAATTGGAACCAGTCTGTTGTTCCATGCCCAGTTCTAACTGTTGCTTCCTGATCTGCACACACATTTCTCAAGAGACAGATCAGGTGGTCTGGTATTCCAATCTATTTCAGAATTTTCCACAGTTTTGGTGATTCACACAAAGGATTTGGCATAGTCAATAAAGCAGAAATAGATGTTTTTCTGGAACTCTTGCTTTTTTGATGATCCAGTGGATGTTGGCAATTTTATCCCTGGTTCCTCTGCCTTTTCTAAAACCAGCTTGAACATCTGCAGGTTCACAGTTCACATATTGCTGAGGCCTGGCTTGGAGAATTTTGAGCATTACTTTACTAGCGTGTGCTGCGCTGCTGCTAAGTCACTTCAGTCATGTCCAACTCTGTGACCCCATAGACGGCAGCCCACTGCCAGGGTCCAGCCCCGGTGTATCCAGGGAATTTGAAGCGGGGACGGCGTTGGCGAGGAAAAACTTATTTATTTAGAGATATAAGATTAGATTAGGAAGAAATAGTATAGTAGGAAAATTAAGTGGAGAAAAGAGGCTGAATAACTTGGTATACGTGGAGAGCCAATAAAGTTCCAGACAAGGAGCTTGCACCATCTACGTTAGGCCACCAGCGTCCGTTTGAATATCGGAGAGTGCCCCGCCTTGGGCTCTGTCTCTTACGGATCTTAGAAGCCGGGACAAGTAAGTAGACATGGTGAGCCTCCATGCCCCAGATGGGAATTCAGCCGAAAAAGGGAGAAAAGAACGACATGAGCAAGCCCAGCATTGGTGCAAGACTCCAAAAACTATTTTTCAAAATCAGCTTATATACCCCAAGTTGTACATAAAGAAATAATGGAATATGCAGAGTTATGTAGGGGCCGCAGTCCTGACCCTCATTGAGACAAACAAGGCTTTCTTTTTGCATACCCTCCCATATACAAAAGGTCTCAGGTGGTTTACATTATCTTCTGGCCAAGAGGCCTGTTAACATTTTTGTGGTTTTCTTCCTGGATAATTGTCTATCAACCAGAAAACTCCTTTTCCTTTCAAGTGTTTTTTCTTTACTCTGCATCACCCTCAAAGTACTAAATAAAGTTACATTCCTGTAGAACAAAGGTGCAGTGGGTTATAACAAAGAAAGTACTGAACTCAAAGATCTAGTGTTGCTAATACCAGGTCTACTACCTGTCTTTCTATATACCAACTATATCTAATAATAAAAGATATGAAAATTTGGCAGCAAGTATTGGCTCAACAAATGAAACCTTTAATCAGTCCTATTCTAATGATTTTGATTCCTCGGAAGCCCCTACATTCCTAGGATGTTTTAAGCTTCCTGTGCCTCCTGTGGTCAGGAGGCCTCAAACAATCACACGGGCAGCTGTACAAGTCCTGCAGGCAGGCTAGAAAGCCATCAGAGGGGTTTTTGGATTGAAACACTCGTATTATGCCCAGGAGATTTATTATCTAAAAGCTCTAATCTTTTCCAGGAAATGGTGGTGGGGGCACAGCCCCCTGTTAATGACAGAAGAGTAGGTGGAAAGCATAACACAGTAAAGCAGGCAGACTCTGGTCTTGGGGGGTGGATGCTCAGGAAATTCCAGGGGGAACCCCTGAAGCCAATCATGTCCTTGCGTTTTGTCAGGCTTCCTTCCGCATGACCTTGTCACAGCGGGATTCCTCACGCTGGCTCCCGGCAGCCCACCAGGCTCCCCTGTCCCTGGGATTCTCCAGGCAAGAACACTGGAGTGGGTCGCCATTTCCTTTGTGTGGTAGTTTGAGCATTCTTTGGCATTGCATCAGTTCTTCTTCTGTTCTAGCAACTCTTGGCTGCCTGGTAGCTTTAGTGGAATTTCACAAATGATACATTGTTGGGTTTCCCTGATATACAACTTTCTTTAAAAAAGAAATCTGTGCTTGTTACTTTTATATAGGTGCCAAAAGTAATCATCAGTTCTGCTGGACAGCAGATAACAGTTTGTTTTTTTTTTAATGCACTCTGTCAAAGTAATGTGCAGGGGGTAGGTTTGACTTTGTTAATCCAAACAATTTGGTTTTATGAGGTTAAATTTAGGGTTTTTTATTTTGACTTAAGAAAACTATTGTTTGTACCAGAATTACTTTTACAAATAAAAATGTCTATGTAGCGAGTTTCCTGCCAACACTGTTGGTTTCTATAGATTCTATCGATTATGTTAAACATAACTTGAGACTAAGACTTTCTTTTAAAGATTTATCATTTCTTTACAGATGATTTCAGTTCAAGATACTTTTCAGATTAATATGTTGACAAACTGTCATTGTGGGATAAACACCATGCAATCATACTGAATAATTTTACATTTAAGTATTTTTATATACGTAGTACATTGGTTTGGTTGGTTAGTCACTAAGCCATGTCTGACTCTTGTGACCTCGTGGACTGTACCCTGCCAGGTTCCTCTGTCCATGAGACTTCCCAGGCAAGAACACTGGAGTGGGTTGCCATCTCCTTCTCCAGGGAATCCTCCCAGCCCAGGGATCACACCCGTCTTGGCACTGGCAGGCACTGAGCCACCAGGGAAGCCTGTAATCATTGGTATAATGAAAAAAGCTATATTGCCTATTACATTTAACTTTAGTTTCTTACAGTTTTTACTGTGTCTTTTACATTATATAATCTAGGCAGACTATGTATGTAACTTGCTGTTTTCTTTATTGATGTATTTCTTTATTGAAGTATTGACTAATACTTCGATTCATTTTCAGAGAAAATTTCTTAATTACGCAGCTGAAAACTCTGTACTTCTCTTGGTCACTGTGTTAATAGTTCAATGTCTAAATTTGACAGTAGTCTGTGAAGAAAGCTTATAAAGCTACATTATTGTAGTCAATGTTTTTATATTTCGCTTGAGATCTATATATTTATACATACAATGTGTTTTTCATTAAAATAATGTATGAAGAGTAAAGAAGTTTTAGCAGTTTGGCCCCGCTGAAAGTAACATGGGCATCACCTGGCCCCCTTGGTGGCTTGTTGCCATGTCGGTATCGTTTGGTGGGGTACTCATCCAAACCTGGAAGTGGTGGGGGAACTCAGAAACTAAGGTACAGCTGATCCACCTGGCTGTGTGGTGGCAGCTGAGGGGGGCCTGGCATTTCCAGGGCAGCTGACAGGGCACCGGGGAGGTGGGCAGCAGGGGGGGAACCTGAGAAGGCATGTAAGACTTGCATCCATGAACACCATTTGGATTTTCCCGTGTGTGTATATCCAAGGTCTATCTACGTTTCCTTGTAGTTCTTTTATCCCTTTTTGTTTTCTACCTACACTTAGTGATGGCCACAGAAGTTGCCTCTGACTGTTTTACTAAGATAAATGATGTATTGTGCCCCCGACTCCGACCTGTCCCTCTATCAGAGTCTGACTCAAGGAACACCCAACACACAGGATCAACCTGGGTGCTAGCAATTAGTAAATATTTAATCATCACTTTTGAAACTGGTTTATGCAGGGTCTCGAAAACCAGGCTGTGTGTTTATTTGAGTGGGTCAATTTGCTGAAGGTAGATTTACAGAAAGCCACTTGCAGAATGAAAAAAATGTGTCAAAATCCAATTTGCCAAAAACAAATGCTCTAAATTACCAATTCCATGCATGCTTGAGACCTATTAAAAAGTCTTCTAAGCCTTCTCTGAGGTAAGCCAAGGAGCAGGGCAGAGCATGAGCATACAGAAATAGAGATGAACTGCAAACTCTGTTTAAGAAAAATCCCACCTGTCTTTGTACCAAATGGCAGGGGTACATGCAAAACTAATGCTCTGAAAAAAATCTAATTGGCAAACTCACTTTCAGCTGCTAGTAACAGGCACAGAAATACAAATAAAACTGGTTTTATTTCTTAATAAGCTGTCTAGAGATAGGCAGGTGCTAGTGTTGGATCAGTGGTTCAACTGCTTGAGGGTTGGCATCTCTGTGGCTCTCTTCACCCCTTCTTCCTTCATGGCTGAAAGGACGATTGCAGCTCTAGTGATCATTCTGGTGCCTGTGACAGAAGAGAGGGAAGAGGTGCCCTAGTTGTACCTATCACTTTAATCAGGGAAGCAAAAGTTTTCCCAGAGGTTCCGTGGTCAAAGCTGTGTCCCCCGGCCACCCTAGCTGCAAGACAGTCTGAGACAGTGAGCATTTAGCTTTTCCAGGGTCTTAAGTGGAGACAGATACAGGGGAAAGGGGTTGGGAATGGGTGGCAAGTCGGACCACCAATGTTATAATTAAATATAATTAACTTCTCTTTCAAAATAGGTAGCTTGTAAGTCAAGAAATGTCTATCAACAATTTTAAGGTTATAAATTAAAACTCAGTTCTAATCATGACATATTTTTAACAGATGCATTTCTGCTACATTGCTTTGCCTTTTTTTCCCCCTCCCTAACATTCTAGAGTGGGACTAAAGTCAAAATCTTTCAAGCAAAAGAGAGGAAAAAGTCAAAAGACCAACAGTGGCAAAACGCTTTCAGCCACTCCCCTGTTCACTGTCCTTCCACACCAAACAACATCTGGAAAACATTCCCACATTTGTTGGCATTCAAAAACTGATACAGCTGACCAAAGTCCATGTGGTTTCCTCTGGCTCCATTAACACTGAATATTTTTTCTTCAAAAACTGAAAATTTTCTTTGTCTCTCCATGTCCTCACTTGTACCATCAAAAGGAATATCTTCTCGATGGCGAATTAAAATTCTCTTCCAGTTTAATTTTCTGAGCCTGAAAAGAAATTTTCAGAGTAGAAAATTTGAAAATGTGTACTCTAAAGCCCTGAAAGTAGAAGTTATAAAATAGATTTATCAATGCTTTTTCCTAGAAGTAAAGAAATGTCCTTTCATCTCACATAGATTTTATTTTAATCTAGTATGATTCCAGTAATGTGTGATCAGTCATGTCTGTTTTGCAATGCTATGGACTGTTAAGCCCACCAGGCTCCTCTGTATAAGGGCTTTTCCAGGCAAGAATACTGGAGTGGGTTGCCATTTCCTCCATATCCCATCCCCAAACTCATCTACTGCTATTATGACTGCCTGGTATCAGCATTTTACAAATGTAGAAATTCCTGAATATTGACCTCTTGAAGGGGCTTGTGATTTAGGGTATCAGTAGAGAAATAAGATTCCCTAGTGGCTCAGACAGTAAAGAATCTGCCACAATGCAGGAGACCCAGATTCAGTTCCTGGGTCAGGAAGATCCCCTGGAGAAGGGAATGGCAACCCACTCCAGTATTCTTGCCTGGAGAATTCCATGGAAATGGGAGATTGGCAGGCTACAGCCCATGGGGTCACTAAGAGTCAGACATGACTGAACGACTGATACTTTCCATTTCTCACTTTCAGAGAAATAAGATTAGAAATCTTGTTCCAGAGGGTAACCACAACTTACAACATCGCTGAGAGAAGAATCAGATCCATAGAAATGGAGGGGACGGTAGACAGTGTTGTGGGCAGGGGCGGGATCTAATGTCTACCTACAGAATATCTTCTCTGTGCCGTGTCAGGTGAGAGGAGTACACTGACCAAATGTGAGTGCTATTTTAGACTAAATCCTGATATGACTTCAGGGACACAGATTTCCACATCTCTAGTATCATGTGATACATGGCACAGTGACAGATTTTTTTCCTGGGCTCCAAAATCACTGCAGATGGTGACTGCAGCCATGAAATTAAGAGACACTTACTCTTTGGAAGGAAAGCTATGACGAACCTAGATAGCATATTAAAAAGCAGAGACGTTACTTTGCCAACAAAGGTCCATCCAGTCAAAGCTATGGTTTTTCCAGTAGTCATGTATGGATGTGAGAGTTGGACCATAAAGAAAGCTAAGTGCTGAAGAACTGATGCTTTTGAACTGTGGTGTTGGAGAAGACTCTTGAGAGTCCCTTGGACTGCAAGGAGATCCAACCAGTCTATCCTAAAGGAAATCAGTCCTGAATATTCATTGGAAGGACGGATGCTGAAGCTGAAGTTCCAATACTTTGGCCAACAGATGCAAAGAACTGACTCATTGAAAAAGACCCTGATTCTGGGAAAGACTGAAGGAAGGAGGAAAAGGGGATGACAGAGGATGAAATGGTTGGATGGCATCACCAACTCTATAGACGTGAGTTTGAGTAGACTCCAGGAGTTGGTCATGGACAGGGAAGCCTGGCGTGCTGCAATCCATGGGGTCGCAAAGAGTCAGACATGACTGAGCGACTGAACTGAACTGAGTATCATGTTGTATACTGTAATAATTGACAAGGCATACAGAAGTTGTGAAAACCCTGGACTTCTCTGGTGATACAGTGGATAAGAATCCACCTGCCAGTGCAGGAGACACAGGTTTGATCGCTGCTCCAGCGAGATTCCACATATTGTGAAGCCGCTAAGCCCATGAGGCACAACTCCAGAAGCCTGCATGCTTTAGGGCCCGCAAACCACAGCTCCTGAAGCCGTCTGGCGTCTTAGAGCCAGCAAGTCACAACTCCTGAGCCCATGTGCCTAAAGCCTGTGCTCTGCTGCAAGAGAAGCCACAGTGAGAAGCCCACAGACCACAACTAGAGAGCAGTGCCCACTCGCTGTAAGAGGAGAGAAAGCCCGCACATAGCAACGAAGGCTTAGCACAACAACAAAAAAGGTGGTGATAGCCAACCTTGACCAGAATTCTTCACAGGCACTCTGTGGGCCTTCCACACAAACAACACCAGGTTTCCCAGGCATGCTAAACCCAGAGAGGGAAAGCTCCTTTGCCCACTCAAGAATATTCTTTCTTTTGTATTTGTTGTAGATGTGATGGCTGTAGATCCAGAGCCTTGTGAGAACGTGGTCGCCTGGCTGGACTGTACTTCCTGGAGCAGGGGACGGGGTGACGTCTTTGCTGATGTAGCCAGAAGCATGTTCTCGAACCCACTCTGTGGCATTCAGTATACAGACATCTCCGAGACAGTTCTTTTGTAGGTATGCAGTCAGATCCGTATTCAGCTGAGCCTGCTCGGATCTACTTAATAATTCTGACCTGATGGAAAAGATATGGGATTAAACATTAAATCAATTTTCTCAGAACAAACTTGAGAAGTGCTTTTGTTCTCAGATTAGTTTTGACCTCTGAAGTTGGCCAGGGTCTGTAACGTACCTGACAGTAATTTCAGGCAGAACTGCAGGGTATTTAAAAGGAAGAATACAGGCCAGAGAAAACATCACCTGATTAAAGAAAGAGAGAGAGAGAAAAATTGCCCTAAGTGCTGTTTTAAGTTGAGACATATTTCAATGCTTCCAAAAGTAACACTGAATTACCATTGCTTCCTCAGATACGTCCAGATTCACACTGATTGTAAAGTAAACTTTTGAAGATCGTCCTTCCATGGTCCTCTTTTCAATGCACTCTTTCAGTTCTGCTAAAGCCAGCTGGTCATTCATGATGAGCTCGTTCTCACCGGGGAACATACTGGCCAGCAGGTCCAACTCAGAGAGCTGGGCCTCTGCCTGGTCAATCTCAGTCATTTCGGGGTACCTGGAAGTTTCTAAGAAGGTAAGGATAAGAGAGACATTTATAAATACAATCTTGGGAGAACTCAACATCGGTACATATTGAACATGGGTACTTACTGAAAATCTTAATAAAATATGACATTTAATCAGAATACCTTCTGTGTTACTTTCAGGTGTAATATACTAAGGATCAAAAGGGGTTTCCCTGGTAGCCCACATGGTGAAGAATCTGCCTGCAATGCAGGAGACCCAGGTTTGATCCTTGGGTCAGGAAGATCCCCTGGAGAAAGGAATAGCAATCTACGCCAGTATTCTTGCCTGGGAAATCCCATGGATAGAGGAGCCTGGCGGGCTACAGTCCATGAGGTGGCAAAAAGCTGGATGTGACTGAAGGACTAAACCACCACCAGTGATCCAAACTACAGGACAACCCAATGACAGTGGTAAAACTCCAAAGAAACCCAGGCACCAGATTTCTCTATAGATAGTTGATGTGGCGTCTTGAGATACCACAATGAGCAATTACATGGAAGTAAACTAATTGTGTAGTCAAAAGTCATATCGATGATATAACCAGGAAAGAGGCTCTGACTGGTTACCTTGGAAACTCAGAATGAAAAGAATAAGGAAGAAAGTTAGATGTGTGGTCATTTTTTTCTCTTAATATTCATTAGTTTTTAAAAAACAGAAGAATGTGAAAAACAGAAAATAAAGGCTAATTATCCCATAGCTCAAGTAACACATGTCAACAACAGCAAAAAGTTACAAGATTATAAAATTCAAATGACGGAGAAAGGTTAAAAGTGAAGACACAGTTTGCTGCTGGTGATTGCTTCCCCTAGCTAAGCCCCCTATCCAAGGCAGAGATTTTGGTGTTTCAGAAACATTTTAGGCATTACACATATACCATGGTGGTATAATGTGTAAATATATGTAGAGAATGAAATATATCATTAAAATGTATCTAGAAGGGGTGATATTTACAAATCTTTTGTCCTTACTTCCTAACTCTCTCCCCACCAAATATATTTTGGAGATCTATTCACTGAAAATTTGAGATACCAAGGGAACATTTCATGCAGAGATGGGCTCGATAAAGGACAGAAATGGTATGGACCTAACAGAAGCAGAAGATATTAAGAAGAGGTGGCAAGAATACACGGAAGAACTGTACAAAAAAGATCTTCATGACCAAGATAATCATGATGATGTGATCACTCATCTAGAGCCAGACATCTTGGAATGTGAAGTCAAGTGGGCCTTAGAAAGCATCACTATGAACAAAGCTAGTGGAGGTGACGGAATTCCAGTTGAGCTGTTTCAAATCCTGAAAGATGATGCTCTTAAAGTGCTGCACTCAATATGCCAGCAATTTGGAAAACTCAGCAGTGGCCACAGGACTGGAAAAGGTCAGTTTTCATTCCAATCCCAAAGAAAGGCAATGCCAAAGAATGCTCACACTACCACACAATTGCACTCATCTCACATGCTAGTAAAGTAATGCTCAAAATTCTCCAAGCCAGGCTTCAGCAATACGTGAACTGTGAACTCCCTGATGTTCAAGCTGGTTTTAGAAAAGGCAGAGGAACCAGAGATCCAATTGCCAACATCCGCTAGATCATGGAAAAAGCAAGAGAGTTCCAGAAAAACATCTATTTCTGCTTGATTGACTATGCCAAAGCCTTTGACTGTGTCGATCACAAGAAACTGTGGAAAATTCAGAAAGAGATGGGAATACCAGACCACCTGGCCTGGCTCTTGAGAAATCTGTATGCAGGTCAGGAAGCAACAGTTAGAACTGGACATGGAACAACAGACTGGTTCCAAATAGGAAAAGGAGTACGTCAAGGCTGTATATTGTCACCCTGCTTATTTAACTTCTATGCAGAGTACATCATGAGAAACGCTGGACTGGAAGAAACACAAGCTGGAATCAAGACTGCCGGGAGAAATACCAATAACCTCAGATATGCAGATGACACCACTCTTATGGCAGAAAGTGAAGAGGAGCTAAAAAGCCTCTTGATGAAAGTAAAAGAGGAGAGTGAAAAAGTTGGCTTAAAGTTCAACATTCAGAAAACGAAGATCATGGCATCTGGTCCCATCACTTCATGGGAAATAGATGGGGAAACAGTGGAAACAGTGTCAGACTTCATTTTTCTGGGCTCCAAAATCACTGCAGATGGTGACTGCAGCCATGAAATTAAAAGATGCTTACTCCTTGGAAGAAAAGTTATGACCAACCTAGATAGTATATTCAAAAGCAGAGACATTACTTTGCCAACTAAGGTCCGTCTAGTCAAGGCTATGGTTTTTCCAGTGGTCATGTATGCATGTGAGAGTTGGACTGGGAAGAAGGCTGAGCGCCAAAGAATTGATGCTTTTGAACTGTGGTGTTGGAGAAGACTCTTGCGAGTCCCTTGGACTGCAAGGAGATCCAACCAGTCCATTCTGAAGGAGATCAACCCTGGAATTTCTTTGGAAGGAATGATGCTAAAGCTGAAACTCCAGTACTTTGGCCACCTCATGTAAAGAGTTGACTCATTGGAAAAGACTCTGATGCTGGGAGGGATTGGAGGCAGGAGGAGAAGGGGACGACCGAGGATGAGATGGCTGGATGGCATCACGGACTCAATGGACGTGAGTCTAAGTGAACTCCGGGAGTTGGTGATGGACAGGGAGGCCTGGCGTGCTGCGATTCATGGGGTCGCAAAGAGTCGGACACGATTGAGCGACTGAACTGAACTGATCTGAACTGATTCACTGTCAGCACATAGATTGATTTATCTCATTCTTTCTGGTGGTTGACTCATAGTGAATCAGATAGATACGTCATAATTTATTGCATTCCATATCTACTGATGGGCACTGGGTTTTTTCCCACAGTTTTGCTATTACGAACACTTCTATAATGGAACTTTATGAATACACACACATACAAACACACACAGTTTGGTGAGCTGTGAATAATATATACACAAGAGTAAGTTTGCAGAGGTGGCTGATTCGTACAGCATTTTACAAGTTTGGATATTGTCAAGTTGCCTTCCAGAAAAGTTGCTACATGGAAGTTTAAAATTTTCACACAGTCCCCTGCTTTAAGAAAAATTCTTGGTATATAGTCTTTATATGATGTTCTGTGTCTGTGTGAGCCATTCATTCGTTTTTACTTTTAAGGAGGCAGACTCACCAGCCTTTTCTTTTACAGCTTTTGGACTTTGAATCTTCATTGGAAAAGAGTCTTCCCCACTCCAAGGTTATAAAGATTACAAGATGCTAACCAAAATAGGATTTTAAAACATTTTTTAGAATTTGATAACTTGATTTTCATTTGCAAGAAAGTGCAGGGCCATCTAATAAAACATGGAGGCTGAGCACATGTATTTATTTCTCTTTCTCTCTTTTCCCTCCATTAAAATTAGAGTAAAGGAATAGATTCTTACATATACAGGGACAGAAATGACAGATAAATGCTATCAACAAAATACGGGAAGATGGAAAGGGGTGAATGAGTCACAGCTAACTTAGATTTCAGCTTTTTTTCCTTTATTAACTGCTTGGTCGGGTGGGGAAGGGAACTGCAGAACTTCAGAAGGGCTCAGAACTGTCAACACCAGCTACTTTGGAAAGTTGCTCTGTGTATGCCGCAGAAAACATGAATTTGTTGAAACTCTAGAGTCTAGACTTTAGACTCTCTTTCAGGGTTTCTTAATATTGGCACTACATATCTGATGGCTGAATCACAAATTATAAGACTGTTGTTCTAAATGTATGTAGAAGAAAAATTTAAGATTATTATATCGTTGAATTAAAAGTGACATAAGGTTTCTGTATTTTACTGACACTGGTAAAATATGACACCAGCAGACTATAATGGGTTGCTGCTTCTTCGTGTCAAGTCTGGGATATTTGAGGCAAAAAAAAAAATATCCAAAGGAGTGATCATCACGTCCTTCCTTGGGTCCTGAGGTCCTTCACTGATCTGCCAACCTCTCTCCACCTTTCAGAATATTGTTCTCCTTTATATATATATATATATATATATATCATGATTCTTTTGGGGAAGACTAGGAAAAATATCCTGAAAAGTGGAAGTCCCTCTAACATAATATTTTTAATTTATCAAGTTGGCATTAAAAAAAAAGAAAAAGGGGGAAACGTTGTTATAAGGAAAGCTGATTTAAAAATGCCAATCTTATGAAACTGCCCTAAAGAAAAACCGACGCATAAAACTGTGTTTCTAAGGATGGTCACTGTTAATAATAAGAAAAAAAATCAGAAATGGCTTAATTGTTCAGCAACAGAACAGGAGTTAAGTAAATACATAGGCATATCTTGGAGATACTGCAGGTTTAATTCTAGACCAACATAATAATGTGAGTATCACAATGAAGTGAATGACACAAATATTTTGATTTCCCATTGCATATAAGTTATGTTTATACTACACTGTATTCTGTTAAGTATGCAATAGAAATATGTCTAAAAAAAAAACAACATACGTACCTTAATGATAATCTTTTTGTAATAATGACATCAAAGATCACTGGTTACAGATCACGATAACCAATTTGGTAATAATGAAAAGTTTGAAATATTGGGAGAATTACCAAAATGTGAGAGAGAGACACAAAGGGAGCAAATGCTGTGGGAAAAATACCACCAGGAGATGTGCTCAAGTTACAACAAACCTTCAATTTGTAAAAAACAAAAAACACACTATCTGCAAAGTGCAATAAAATGAGATATGCCTGTACACCCTGTATACCCAAACAGTAGAAGATTATGAAATAACTTAAAAAATGGATATTCACATTGATGTTCATGATGTATGGTTACTTAAAATAGTAGACTATAAAAATAAAAAATAAATGAAAATAGGTTGTAGAACAATATAAATAATCAATAAATAATATTACTATTCCTTCTTACCATCACACATACACGAAAAAAAAATCACAAAGAGAATTCACAAAACTACTAACAGTTGGCTAATGTGGGTTGACAGAAGAAGAGAAGGATTTTCATCTTTTAATTTGTATGCTTCTATATTGCTTGAAGTTCATGATTAGCATGTAGTACCTCTAAATTCACTAGAAAGGAATAAGAGTTATGCTTATGAATGGAAAACTGAATCGCACTGATACAGAGAAAACATGGCTTACCTTCTCAACGAGAATTTACTCTGGGGAATCAAACACCATTATTTCAGTTGGTGGTGTCTTCATGGACTTTCTTTTCATCTTTGGTAAAGGTTGATTGGGCAGCTATTATCTGTAGAGCTTCATCCTTCATTCCTTCCTGGAACTATTTAGGTTGAAGATCAGGACTTATATCTAATAAAACATAGAACAGTGAAGGTAAAAAGGCCAAGTGTTCAGTGACCAGTATTATCACAAGGATTAAAATGAGGGCATGATCAATAAAATGGGTCATCAAAAAAAGATTTGAGGAAGGTGGCACGATTTGAGTTGAGCCTTAAAGGAAGGGTAAGACTTAGACAAGGGAGGAGGAGGCCTAACGTGCCGAGGGAAGAAAGGTGTGCAGGGCAAGAAAGCACAAGAGAAACAGCATGGACCTGAACCTGTCCCTTCTTCACAAGTCCAGCTGCCCAGGTGTAATTCAGGGATTCATCATTTGGAATATTTTCCCTTATGCTACTTACTGTTTGTCCTCTAAACCCATTCTTGGTCCTTCTTTACCCTTCCCTGGACTCTGGACAGCTGACCTCCACAGCCTATTGCACCCAAATCTTCTGCATTTCTTGTGGTTGGCCAGTGCTCTGGCTGGAAGTGGGAGGATGAGAGGAGAAAGAAGCCAGGGTATTTCTTCATTATTCTTTCCCTGCTTTGGTGGGATTCTGACAATGACCTATGACCAAGCTCCTGCAGGCAGCCCTTCACTTCTTTAGCTCCAGTAGAACTTTCAGCCTAGAGAAAGTCATGGTTCCTTTAAATCTGGCCATACCTTGGGACTTCCCCTGGTGGTCTAGTGGTTAAGACTCTGTGTTTCCACTGCAGGGGGTGTACGCTTGATCCCTGGTCAGGGAACTAAGATCTCCGTGTACCGTGCTGCTGCTGCTGCTAAGTCGCTTCAGTCGTGTCCAACTCTGTGCGACCCCGTGGACGGCAGCCCACCAGGCTGCCCTGTCCCTGGAATTCTCGTCAAGAACACTGGAGTGGGTTGCCATTTCCTTCTCCAAAGCATGAAAGTGAAAAGTGAAAGTGAGGTCGCTCAGTCGTGTCCGACTCTTCATGACCCCATAGACTGCAGCCTACCAGGCTCCTCTGTCCATGGGATTTTCTAGGCAAGAGTACTGGAGTGGGGTGCCATTGCTTTCTCCGCTTGTACCATGTGGTAAGGCCAAAAGATATATATGTAGGGGTGTGTGTGTGTGTGTGTGTCTGTGTGCACTTAGTCGCTCAGTCATGTCTGACTCTTTGTGACCCCATGGACTGTGGCCCACCAGGCTCCTTTGTCCATGGAATTTTCCATGCAAGAATAGTGGAGTGGGTTGCCATTCCCTTCTCCAGGGGATGTATGTATACACACACACATATATCTTCAGAATATATATATGTGTATATATATATCTTCAGAAATATTTAAAATCCCTGGACTATTAGAATTCCTTATCTTTTCTAGTCCTGTTGGAGTTGGGGAACTAGGAAACAACTTAGATGGTTATTAGAGGAGGTGAATTTACTTTGGTTTTTATCATAGTGTTTAAGTATACTCTGTTGCCACACTGCCAAGATGCAACTCCTGGCTCTGCCACTTACCAACTGTGTGACCTGAGGCAGGTGGCTTAATTTTCTGTGCCTTACTCTTCCCATCTCCAGAACGGGAATGACAGGGCTGCTGTAAGTTATTAAATGAGGATGTGTGGGAAGTACTTAAAATGATGCCTGGCAACAGAGCAAGTGCCATAAAGAGCTTGCTATTTTTATATTCAATCAACAAATATTTCTTGGGTACCTATTGTATGTCAAGCACTAAGACTGTAATGATGGACTAAAGTAACAAAAACAAAAAAAATCTCTGCTGTCAGAGATTTAACCTAGTGGGAGCAGCCTATGATAACAGAACACACACACACACATTGCCATGCCCTCTTCCTGGGGATCTTCCCAACCCAGGGATTGAACACACGTCTCCTGCAGCTCCTGCACTGCAGGCTGATCCTTTACCACTGAGGCACTGGGGAAGCACTTCATACACCGCTCCCCTGCACCCCACATATACGTCCAGTGAATAACTGTTATGAAGAAGGTAAATAAGATAAGGTGCAAGTTGCTGGGGGTGGTTCAATTATACACAGGCTGGCCAGGGACAGCCTTTTTGCTAAGGTGACTGCGGGGGAACGAGACTTGAAGGCACTGAAGAAGAAAGCCATGTGTTGAAATGAGCAACAAGTCTTCCAGGCAAAAGGAACAGCATGTCCATAGCCCAGGAAGCAGGCTGATGCTACACCAGGTGGCTGGAGCAGTGAGTCAGGGGCAGGGTTTTAGGACAAAACGTTAGAGAGGAAATCAGGGGCAGTCATGTTGGAAATTAGGGAATGGCTAGGATTTAGGATTTTTTAAAAAGATATATTTATTATGTATTCGGCTCTGCCAGGTCTTAGTTGCAGCACTGGGGATCTTGCAGCATTCGACCACCGGGGAAGTCCCAGGATTTGGGGTTTTATCCTGACTGATATGGAAGGCCACTGAAGGGGTCTGACTTATCAAAGGCTCACACTGCTGGGAAGAAGGATGGAAGCAGAGTTAGCAGGCAGGCACTACAATGATAGAAGGAGAGATGATGGTGACTTGGATAGTGGTAGTGGATATGGTAGTGGAGGTGGGGAGCAACTGTTCGTGTTCTAGACATGTATTAAGAGTAGACCAACAGGATCATGGATGAATTATATGTGATATGTAAGAATAACTCCGAGGCTTCCAGAAAACTGCAAGAACGGACCTGCCATTTACTTGGATGGGGAAGATGGTGTAAATCTGAAGGTTGGTCTTAGACAGACTAGGTAATGAAATGTCTGTCAAGCCACCTAGTAAGTAGAGACGTCCAGCAGGCAGCTAGATGAACAACTATGGCGTTTATAAGAGATTTGGCTGAAGATGTAATTTAGGGAGTACTGAGCATTTCTCTAAAAGCACGTTTGTTTAGTTAGTCCGGGAGTGAGTTAATTTGGGAACAGGCCTCACTGAGTTTGGAGGTTTGGGTCTCAGCGACGTATGGCTGGACAGCTACCGGAGTGATGTCACAAATAAATGATTTGTCTAGTTATTTTCGTAGACGAGGTTTCAGTCCCAGAAACACCTTGAACAGGATTTTCTGACTCAAGGTTTTAGTGAATATCACTGTAAGAACGCAGAATGACACGAGCTTCCTTTCTTTTTCCCTTGCAGTTTTTTTCTTTTTTATTTTGACTACTGTTTTTTTTAAAGGACTTGGTTGTCCAAGTTCTAACTTACTCAGAAAGTTTCCCCTGGCCCCTATCCTAACGACAGACCATGTTCAGGATGTGTGTGGGGTGTGTGTGTTTGAGGGAGGGGGCGGCGCGGCGCGGTGTAGAGGAGACGAGGGTGCGCGGGGCCAGGAAACACGAAGCTAGTTCTAACCAATGAGCGGCGATAAGTTAGTGGGAAGGCGGGGCCACCAGGTCGCCGAGTTACCGAGCGGTGGACTGGGCCGCCGCAGCATAGGAACTCCCGGTCCGCAGGTGGAGAGAAGACTCACCTCGAGCCATGCACCCACTCAGTGCTGTAACCCCGCGTTTCCTGGTTGCATAAACGGCTCGATTCTTATTCGGAGACACCCTCAAGGATCCCAGGCTAGCGAACCGGAAGCCGACAAACAACCTTCGTCCCGCCGCCTCTAGAGCGTGAGACACCGCCCTCCCGGCCGGGCGCATGCGCGATCTCAAGCCCGCGCGTCCCGGAAGTCGGAGGTGATAAAACCGGGATCCCTGGGCCCGGCTTCGTTTCTGTCAGCCGGATAGTTTTTGTTCTTCCCTATTCGTGTTTCCCAGCTGCTGCCACTGTCGGTGAGAAGCATGGCCGGCAAGTTTCCTGGGTCAGGATATGGTCCACCGAAGCATCGCCCCTCAAATTCGAACTTGTGGCGGAGTCCTTCGGGGATCTTGGTATAACGCAGATGGGATTCGGAAGGTAGCCTTGGAGTCCCACGTTTTGCATTCCTAAGATCTTCCCAGGTAGTAGCGGTCCTGGCCCCTGAACGACGCTGAGTAGCAAGGCAGTAGGGACAGGTGAGCGTGGATGGTGGCCGTGGCGACCCTAGGAAGGACCCTGTGCCAACACAGAAATTTATCGCCACGGATCAAGGACAGTTTTAAGCTGACTCCCCAACACGAGAGTAATTAAAAGATGTTTTTCTTAACCAACTAAATACACGCAATGTACCTTTTCCTCTATGTTACATATTCATTGTAGAAATCTCATAAGATTTATCGCCTGATATTGGGTCTTTCCTGGCTGCTCAAACCGCAAAGAATTTACCTGCAATGCGGGAGACCGGAGTTTGATCCCTGGGCTGGGAAGATGCCCTGGAGGAGGGCTTGGCAACCAGCTCCAGTATTCTTGCTTGGAGAAACCACATAGACAGAGATGCTTGGCGGGCTACAGTCCATGAGGTCGCAGAGTCGGACACGACTGAGCGACTAAGCCCAGTACAGCACAAGCTGGTATTAATATTAGGTACTATCATTGCTATTTTTTTTTTTCTTTTTAAGATGTGTTTAAAGGTCTTCATAGCTTCATCTTTTACATGGTGTTTTCTGAGCATTTTTCAGTGTCATAATCTTTCTCCAACTTTTATGGAACATTTCAAGCATTACAGCAAAGTTGAGAGAATTTCAAGTGAAGCAATTCACAAAGAAAGGAGAAGGAGGAAGTTGATTTTGCTCCCCAAAGGATTTTTGGAATGTCTGAAGACGTTTTGAGTTGTCACAACTGGAAGGGTGTGTGCTTTGGGTACCTAATAGGTAGAATCCAGAGATACTTAGCAGGGTGCACCAGGGTACACCAGGGTATCCCCCCTACAAAAAATTTGCTGGTCTAAAATGCTGGTAGTGCTAAGGTTAAGAAACTGACCTCAACAATGCCTAACTAGCTTTGTCATAAATCTAATTCAGCCATCCCATCTCTTATGCCTTTCAAAGTAAGCTGCAGACATTAGTCTACTTTTAAGTACTTAAGCATACATAACATTAGGATTTCAATTATGTAGGGTTTTTTTAAGTAAAAAGGAAATATATATCTTAAATGTATATTTGCTGAGTTTTGACAAATTCATACACCTTGGTAACTCAAATCCTATTAAAATGTAGAACATTACAGCACCCCAGAAAATTCTTTCAGATTCCTTCCCAGTCAGTCCTCAAGGAACTCAACAGGCAACTAATAGTCTTTTTATTTTTTTCCTCCACACCATAATTAGTTTTGCCTGTTCTAGAACTTAATACGGGGAAGACAATGGCACCCCACTCCAGTACTCTTGCCTGGAAAATCCCATGTATGGAGGAGCCTGATGCCCTGCAGTCCATGGGGTTGCTAAGAGTCGGACACGACTGAAGCGACTTAGCAGCAGCAGCAGAACTTAATAGAGATGGAATTATCCAGTAGGTACCTTTGTGTAAGGCTTCATTGTGTGTATCCATGTTCTTGTGTGTATCAGTAATTTCTTTTATTCCTTAGCTGTATCTACTCAGTGACTATACCTCAGTTCTTCCATTCCTCTTTTGATGGAGACATGGGCTGTCTGCAGTTTTTTGGCTATTATGAGTAAGGTGTGAATAGTCAAGTACCAACATTTCTCATGACTGAAATTTCTTCAGTAAGTATTAAGCATTGTGTTCCAAATACTTCTAGGTTCTAGAGATATAGCCAGGAGATATAGAAGAAGACAAAGATGCCCCCATCTCAGAGAGCTTAGGTCTGCTTGTTTCTGGGGCAGGGGAGAAAGGAAATGGCACCCTACTCCAGTATTCTTGCCTGGAAATCCCACAGGAGGCTGGCGGGCTACAGTCCATGGGGTCGCAAAGAGTCAAGACTGAGTAACACACACACATAAGGTCAGGGTGGTGGGGCAGGGGGTAAATACATAGGTAACTATGAAACAAAGATACCAGGTTGTGATAAATGCTGGGTAGAGAAGTAAAATCAGGTGATGTGAGCGATAGGGTAGCCATGTTACCTATGTTTTTCAGCCAATTTCTTTACGTGAAAGTGACTTTTAAAGTGTGAACAGGATTAAAAGCTCAAAAGTGAATGGCATTCTAGGTGTGGTACAATGGCCCTAAGCCCATTTTAGAAAAGAGGAAAAAAAAAAAAGGCCTTTGTGCTAAATAATGAAAACTTAAAAAATTATATAAGCAGTATAGAGCAGGAGAGCCGTTTACCCCCCAAATTTAACCATCATTACTCTGGCCAATTCGACAGGTTAGGGTGCCGCTTTCTTAACCTACTTTTATCAGATTACTAATAACGATAACTATTTATTCATATCATGTTTTTATTGTGAATTACCTGTTTATATCCTTTACCTGCTTTTCTATTGGGACCTGCATCTTTTCCCCTAGCGATTATTGTGTCTTCTGCATAGGACTAAACTCCAAGGCGACGAAAGCCTATGTTTATTTCACTTTACAGAGGGCTTGGCACTTAACCTATTTCTAACGCATAAACAGTAAATATTTGTAAATTTTACTTTGTCAGCAAGGTTATTTCCAGACTATATACTCAATTTTAGAAGTCCGGCTGGTCAGAATTCGGGAAAATGAGTAAAATTTAAATGTCCCCCTTCAAATGTGATGTGTTTGAGTAAGGTAACCATCCAGGAGACTACAAATGTCTGACCACCCCCAGGTACCAATACTTTAGAACTGTTTACCCAGAGTCGCTCAGTCGTGTCCGACTCTTGGACTGTAGCCCACCAGGCCCCTCTGTCCATGGGATTCTCCAGGCAAGAATACTGAAGTGGGTTGCCATTTCCTTCTCCAGGGAATCTTCCCAACCCAGGGATCGAGCACAGGTGTTCTTGCCTGGAAAATTTTATGGACGAAAGGAACCTGATGAACTGCAGTCCACGGAGTCGCAAAGAGTCCGCAGGACTGAGCGCACATGTACCTAATTACCGGAAGCGCCGGGGGCGGGGGGGGGGGGGGAATAAAAATCATTGACAGCCAGGTCAATCGCAAGCCACCGCGTCCAGACTTCCGGCGCGAGTCCCGCGCAGGCGCCGATTAACTAGCATCAGTGCCGCCGGGCCCAAGGGGCACAGCCGCTTCCCATAATGCCGCGTACCGGAAGTTGTTGCTTTCCAGGGGTCACGCTGGCTTCGGCTCTGTCGCTTTCAATTCGTCACCGGGGAGGAAGACGGAGCAGGCTGCCCGGCCCGAGGGCCCACTAGGGGATGCAGCAATGGGCGCTGTCGCCGTGGGTGAGTTCCGCTCCCACTGCCTTCGCAGTCACCACTCGCATGACTTCCTCCGCACCCGGGAGCCCGAATTTTCCTGCCCCGACCTCGTTCTCTCCTCGAAGGCCCCTCTGCCTTTAAGCACGTTACCTGGCCTCGGCCCAGTACCGCGTTCTCATTGGCCTCACGTCCTGTCAGTTCCAGGAGCTGACCAATGAGTTGTCGGTGCTGGCGCCCTCCTCGACCCAGTGGACCCCGAGGTTCCCCCCGTGGGTGCGGAGCAGTTGGAAGGGAAGGGGAGGTGTGGCGGACTTCGTGCGGCCGAGGACTCTTCTTACGAGTTGGCGCTGAGTTTGCCGCCGTGTTCGCTTGTTGGTTATTAGGACAGGCAGGAGCTGTCGTCTAGACGATTCAGTGCTCCCAGGGTAGGATTTAGCGAAACTTGAAAGCCCTGTTTTAGCCCGGCTGACAGAAGTTTTCCAAACGCATGCATGTTTAATGGATCCCAGGCAGGCGTGGGAAATACTGGAAGGGCGGAGAGGGAAGGGAACTGGGTTAATATGAGAGCCGGCAAGACCAGCTACTTTTGCGTGGAGCCCTGCAAAGAGTAATTTGGCCCAGAAGGCAACGCTCATCTGAAGACTCGCCTGAAAAATTGAGTAGATTTATGGATGTTTTATAGATAATAATACTCACAGTACTGTTTTCACAACTCATTAGATGCCCTTTATAGTTGTCAGAAATTCATTGGGAGCTCTTTTTTTTCCACATTGAAGCAGTCCCCCTACTGTCCTCTGCCTGCAGCAATTACAGTTCGTCCTTCAAGTTTTCCTTTGGCGTCTGAGCGACTAGCAGGTCCCAAACCAGATTTGCTAGTGCTGTCTTCACTGCTGCAGAGTTCTTCCTTCTTTACCTTTTTCTTTCTCACCGGAATTTGTGTGCTTCATTCTTGTACACCTACCTTTGCACCTTATAATCATCCTTAATGCCACAGGTACTATTCTCTTTTTCTGTTTCAATGCAAGTAGTATTTCTGGATCTGCTATATGTTAACACTATTCTAATGCTGTAGGTGATTCAGAAGTAAGGCCTAAAACACTTTCTTGCTCTTAGAACTTTAGATTCCAAATAGAGAAATCACACATGTCTAGGTAAAAGATTTAAGAAGTATCTCACTTAGGTATCTGATTAGGGTACAAGATGAATAGCGCACACTGAATCCTGGGAAAGCAGAGTTGAGTGGTTTATTTAAATTCAACTGGTTGTCTAAGGCTCCATTGAAATGAAAATCTTGGAGGAATGGGGAAGATTTGGATAGATGGAGCGAATTCCCAGCTAGAGAGTAAAGGCTTAGAGGTGGAAGGCAAGGTGTTTTGGAGTGGAGGGTTCAGAAGAGTCTGTGGGATTCTGCCTTGGAACCAAAAGATCTATGATTTAAGTTCCATTTCTGCCACCCTGTGATCTTTCATCATTTTGAGTTTACTTCTTTAGCACAATGCTCCATTTAAAGGCTTTTGTGAAAATCAAATGAGATAATATTTATGAAAAGGCTTTGAAAATCCGAAGCACTGTATGACTAAACATTAGTGGTTCTTTTCTGAGAAGTAATGAGAGTCAGGGTTAGGAGGGTGTTGAGGACAATTTATAATGGACCATGAGTGCACAGCACAGGAGAGTGGGTCAAAAAACTGTCAAGTACTTTGAATCAGGAGAGTGATTTGATGCAAATGGCATCATTGGAAGACATTGTCTGTACTAGAATGCAGCACAGATTAGAGGGAGTTGGATTGGAGGGAGGCAAGAACTTGGGTGCTGTTCCTCCCCACCACCTCCGCCAAATCAGAATATACCCTCATTTTGTATATAACCATATAGTTGTGTTCTGTTAATAAATACATTGGTTTTGTATAAATGAAACTTTGTTAATGTTTTATCTTTGAAAAGGGTAACAGTTAATGATTTGACACTCATTTTTCTTACAAACCTTGTGGGATTACTGTGAATTACCCTCACACGTTAAGAACTAAAGGAGGAATATTTTTAAGACTGTAAACCAGAGCAAGATGACAGCTACCTTTCAGAATTAATTGGGAAGTGTTTTAAAAATATATGTCCCATGCCCTACTTTTCACTTATGGAATCAGAATTTTCATAAGCATCCCAGGTAAAATAAATACTATAGTCATTTAAGTAATTTTGACACTAAGTTATTCTAATGTATGTAAACTACAACTTTTCAACATCATTATTAGGTAGACCTGTATGTACTTTCAGTATTTTTCATGTGTTCTGATTTTTAATTGTTGACTGAAAAGGTGATTTGATGGTAGCTAGATTTGTCATTCTTGCCTGGAAAAATCCCATGGATGAAGGAGCCTGGCAGGCTACAGTCCATGGGGTCACACGACTGAATGACTTCACTTCACTTCAGATTTGTCATATTATTTCAAACTGATTTTCTCAAGAATATAATAATGTAGATGGCCGAGAATACAGATGTAGTCAGTTTTCAGGTAACATCCATAGGAAGTTCTGGTATGGGAAGATGCAGAACAGTGTATCATACTATATGGTTGGCTTTGAAACTATTTTGCAAATTTTCTAACTCCCTCTAGGAGATTGTTTTCAGAATTATTTTAATTTTCTTTGAGAAATTATAAATCTAATTGCATTGCCTGCAAGAACTAAGATAGCTTTGAAGAAGGGGAAATTAAAGTTTCACACTGCTACCACCATTCCACATTTATGTAGTGAGAAGTTGAGTTCCTAACAGTGTAAAGTGTTAAGACTTCAAGATCTGTGTAAGAAGATACAAATTCTCTCCAGACCTTTACATTTATTGAAAATCTCTTAACATTACTAAGAATCAATTTCCTAAGCTATGAAAAACAGAGGTAATACTCTGCTTTGGGGGTTCTTATTGAAAACAATGATACATGTGAATGGTCTTTGTAACTTATAAAGTATGATAGATACACACAATGATGTGGTTTAGTTCCGTTACTGTATCCTAGAGAACTGTAAACTTTTTTTTTTTTTGGTCAAGCTAACTTTGTCTTGTTTTCTAGATTGTTATTTTGTGTCAGTAAGTAACTCCTAAAGTGCCAACATGGGAAAGAAACGGACAAAGGGAAAAACTGTTCCAATTGATGATTCTTCTGAATCTTTAGGTATATTTCACCAATTAAATCTTTAAAGTAATGTTTGTATCCCTAAATGGACATCTATTTTAATACGTAAAAATGGGATCAAAGTGTTTTGATTATGTTATTTTGTAATTTGCATTTTAACTTAATGTTTGTATAGACATGTAATTTAATAGTCTGCACAACATTTTCAATGGCGTGATATTTATTCCATTGATATAGAAGACTATGGGTGCTTATTTCATGATTTATTTGGGTAATCCTCCACCGTTATAAATGTAGGTAATCTGTAACTTTTCAGTGTTATGAATGGAGTGATAGTAAATATTTTTGTAGCTCAAACTGTGCACATCTGGTTATCTTCTTGGTACAGATGCTAAAATTAGAATCGCTAAACTGAGATATAAATATTTTCAAGATTCTTTTGGATCTATTGCCATTCAGAGATGTGTTACTAATGTAGGGGCCCCCTAGCAGCATAACAGAGTACACATTTCTCTGAACCTTTAATGACACAGGTTGGTATTATTTGTAAAAATCTTTGCTGATTTCCTAGTTGAAAAAGAATATTTTCTTTTTTCAGTTTGTGTTGTTTTTGACAACTTACTGGGCTTTAGTAGTTTTTTAACATGGTCTCATTTGCATTTGTATTCTCTTGGTGCATATTCATTGGACATAAAGCTAATTGTACCACTTGATGAGTTTCTAAACCTCCAGGAGCCATGAAAGAACTGAAGCCCTTTAGAGTGGCTTGCATAGCCTGCTACTGTCTGGCCCCAGCGGGGTTTTCCGTCTCAGGCCGTGCTGCTCATTATTTCACTTGTGACTGCCATTCTGAGAAGAGAGCACGCGCTTTTACATTTTATACCTCCATCCCTTTGTTAATGGGATGTGGCCTTTTCTGGGTCAGGAAGATCCCCTGGAAGAGGAAATAGTAATGCACTCCAGTATTCTTGCCTGGAGAATCCCATGGACAGAGGAGCCTAATGGGCTACCATTGATGGGATCGCAAAGAGTTAGACACAACTGAGCAACTAAGCACAAGGCCTTTTCAGATTGTTTACTCCATGAAATCATAGTTTAAACTATGAGCTTGAAATTAAAAAGACTTAAATCCAAATTCTAGTATAGCCACTCAGTAGTTATGTGACCTTGGGCACTAACTTTGAGGTTTCTCATCTATCATTGAGGGTAGTACAGTCTGCTTTTCGTGGTGGTTGTGTAGCTTAAATGAGATGATGTGTGTAAACAGTTAGCACAGTGTCATGCTCATCAGTTCAGTTCAGTCGCTCAGTCGTGTCCGACTCTTTGCGACCCCATGAATCGCAGCACGCCAGGTCTCCCTGTCCATCACCAACTCCCGGAGTTCACTCAGACTCACGTCCATCGAGTTGGTGATGCCATCCAACCATCTCATCCTCGGTCGTCCCCTTCTCCTCCTGCCCCCAATCCCTCCCAGCATCAGAGTCTTTTCCAATGAGTCATCTCTTTGCATGAGGTGGCCAAAGTACTGGAGTTTCAGCTTTAGCATCATTCCTTCCAAAGAAATCCCAGGGTTGATCTCCTTCAGAATGGACTGGTTGGATCTCCTTGCAGTCCAATGGACTCTTTCAAGAGTCTTCTCCAACACCACAGTTCAAAAGCATCAATTCTTCAGCGCTCAGCCTTCTTCCCAGCCCAACTCTCACATCCATACATGACCACAGGAAAAACCATAGCCTTGACTAGACGGACCTTAGTCGGCAAAGTAATGTCTCTGCTTTTGAATATGCTATCTAGGTTGGTCATAACTTTTCTTCCAAGGAGTAAGCGTCTTTGAATTTCACAGCTGCAGTCACCATCTGCAGTGATTTTGGAGCCCCCCAAAATCAAGTCTGACACTGTTTCCACTGTTTCCCCATCTATTTCCCACGAAGTGATGCAACCGGATGCCATGATCTTCGTTTTCTGAATGTTGAACTTTAAGCCAACTATTTCGCTCTCCTCTTTGACTTTCATCAAGAGACTTTTTAGCTCCTCTTCACTTTCTCCCATAAGGGTGGTGTCATCTGCATATCTGAGGTTTTTGATATTTCTCCTGGCAATCTTGATTCCAGCTTGTGTTTCTTCCAGTCCAGCATTTCTCATGATGTACTCTGCATAGAAGTTAAATATGCAGGGTGACAATATACAGCCTTGATGCACTCCTTTTCCTGTTTGGAACCAGTCTGTTGTTCCATGCCCAGTTCTAACTGTTGCTTCCTGACCTGCATACAGATTTCTCAAGAGGCAGGTCAGGTGGTCTGGTATTCCCATCTCTCTCAGAATTTTCCACAGTTTCTTGTGATCGACACAGTCAAAGGCTTTGGCATAGTCAGTAAAGCAGAAATAGATGTTTTTCTGGAACTTTCTTGCTTTTTCCATGATCCAGCGGATGTTGGCAATTGGATCTCTGGTTCCTCTGCCTTTTCTAAAACCAGCTTGAACATCAGGGAGTTCACAGTTCACGTATTGCTGAAGCCTGGCTTGGAGAATTTTGAGCATTACTTTACTAGCATGTGAGATGAGTGCAATTGTGCAGTAGTTTGAGCATTCTTTGGCATTGCCTTTCTTTGGAATTGGAATGAAAACTGACCTTTTCCAGTCCTGTGGCCACTGCTGAGTTTTCCAAACTTGCTGGCATATTGAGTGCAGCACTTTCACAGCATCATCTTTCAGGATTTGAAATAGCTCAACTGGAATTCCATCACCTCCACTAGCTTTGTTCGTAGTGATGCTTTCTAAGGCCCACTTGACTTCACATTCCAAGATGTCTGGCTCTAGATGAGTGATCACACCATCGTGATTATCCGGGTTGTGAAGATCTGTTTTGTACTGTTCTCTTGTGTATTCTTGTCACCTCTTCTTAATACCTTCTGCTTCTGTTAGGTCCATACTATTTTTGCCCTTTATCGAGCCCATCTTTGCATGAGATGTTCCCTAGGTATCTCTAATTTTCCTGAAGAGATCTCTAGTCGTTCCCATTCTGTTGTTTTCCTCTATTTCTTTGCATTGATCGCTGAAGAAGGCTTTCTTATCTCTTCTTGCTATTCTTTGGAACTCTGCATTCAGATGTTTATATCTTTCCTTTTCTCCTTTGCTTTTCGCTTCTCTTCTTTTCACAGCTATTTTTAAGGCCTCCCCAGGCAGCCATTTTGCCTTTTTGCATTTCTTTTCCATGGGGATGATCTTGATCCCTGTCATGCTCATAGTAAGTGCTTAATCAGTATGAGGAATGTTTATGATTATGCATATCTCCCAAGATTGTACAGGCATTACCTCTTCGGTGAACTTTCGTTGACTTCAGCCTTCTCTTCTTGTGCTACTGTAGCATGGCTATAGCACTGCTCCCTAGGTGGTATGGTGTTAAAGAATTCACCTGCCAATGCAGGAGACACAGGAGATGGGTGTTCAATCCCTGGGTTGGGAAGATCCCCTGGAGAAGGAAATGGCAGCCTACTCCAGTATTCTTGCCTGGAGAATCCCATGGACAGAGGAGCCTGATGGGCTACAATTCATGGGGTCGCGAAGAGTTGGACATGACTGAGCGACTAAGCACCCACGCAGATGTATATAGCATGCCTAGAGATTCTTGTGCATTCACTTATTTGCTTCTCCTGCAAGAATGTGAGCTGCGCAAAGAAAGAGCTGTGAGTTGGTCAGGTTTTCGGTTATATTGTCTATTACAGTGCCAGACATGCAGCAGTTGTATTGTTGACTGAATGAGGGACCTTCTCTGCAATCTTATAAAATGAAGAGGATAATAGATCCAATTAATAAATTGAAGTGAATTTAGGGTGGTGGTGGTTATACCTAGAACTTCAAAGCTTGTATAAGATCTTTCTTACATAATCATCTCATGATCAGATATCAGAGAAAAATTTAAGTTTTTTGGTTGTCTAACAATTAGTTTATAGAGTAAATTCATTTTTGAAGTTGAAATCAGGTGTAAGTTTTGAGATTAACTGAAAAAAGTCATATTCTACCTCATATTTATTATTTGTTTTAATAGAACCTATGTGCAGACACATTAGAAAAGGATTGGAACAAGGTAATTTGAAAAAAGCTTTAGTGAATGTGGAATGGAATATTTGCCAAGATTGTAAGATGGACAATAAAGTAAAAGATAAATCTGAAGAAGAAACAGAAGAAAATCCTTCAGTTTGGCTGTGTCTTAAATGTGGCCATCAGGTATGCTTAGATTCTGATCGATTCGGGATTGTATTAAACTCTCTGAACTTATTTTAGAAGATATTACCTAAAAGCATGGTATGGGTGACTAGAATGTGTGTTGGCGTAGTTTGTGTTCCCTGGGGAATAGGTTCTGAGACTTGTGTGTAGGGGGTTTATTGGGGAGTATTCTCGGGTACTGTACTAGGAAAGCAGGGAGAGAAGCAAGCTTAGGCGGAGGCAGTGCTCCAGGGCCTCAGCTGAACCCACAGTGGAGTCTGGTCATCAGGGAAATCCTGAACTGCAGCACGGGCCCAAGTCTCTGTCCTTGTGCCTAGACCAGTCATTGGATGTTGGTTGCTTCTGGGGAATGGAACTGATGGTAAGGAAGGCAGCTTCGTTCCACTGAGGATAATTCTTGGGGATGGACAGACTGAGCTGTGACCTGTCTCCAGGCCACATTACTGGCCTCTGGGGAATGAATACCTTGGGTCTGGTGGTATCTGGTTGGCAGAACGGTCACAGGGATCATGATACTAAAGGTCAGGAGGGCCTCTTAACCAACCTTGGTGGTGGTGAGTTTACCTGTTAGGAAACTTGACTGAGCGGTGGTAACATTTTCTAAAACTACAGTGTAGTATCACAACCAGGATATTAACATTGATACAATCCAACAGTCCTCATCAGGTCTCCCCAGCGTTACTTCTCTTAGTTCGTGTGAGGGTGTATGTGTGTTGTGTATGTATTAAGTGCTGTTTGGTTCGGCAGCTGTGTAGATTTGTATCCATCACCACAGTCAGGGTATTGAAAAGTTCTGACATCACATGGAGCTCTTATATTGCCTTTTAAAAATCATACCCACCTCTGGACTGCCACCCTTCCTCCCAGCCCCTCACAACATCTAGTCTGTTCGCTGCTCCTAAAATTTTGTCATTTCAAAATGCTGCGTAAGTGGGATCATGTGATACACAACGCTTTGGGACTGACTTTTTTTACACACTTCTGAAGGTTTTCCCAAGTCCTGTGTCTCAGTGGTTGCTTCTTTTTCATTGCTAAGTTGTATTCCATGGTAGAGGTGTACCACGGTTTGTTCACCCATTGAAGGACATCTGGGCTGATCTCAGTTTGTGGTGATCATGAGTAAAGCTGCTGTGAACATTTGTGTACACATTTTAGTGTGAATTTAATTTAAGATTTCATTTCTCTGGGGAAAATGTCCAAGAGTGCAATTGCTGGGTAATATGATAATTAAATGTTCAGTTTTTAAGATACTCCCAAGCGTTTCCAGAATGGCTGTCCCATTTTATATTCCTCCCAGTAGTGTTTGAGTGATCCACTCGCTCCATCCTTGCCAGCATTTAGTATTGTCACAGTTCTTCATTTTACCATTCTGATAGGTAAGATCTCACTGTGGCCAGACAGTTACAAAACTTTATGTTAGCATTTTTATTTATTTGTATTTGAAAAGTTGTCATTTAACCTGTTAGATACATATGATGAGCATGAATATATTTTACTACTACAAATTTTCCATAATGCATTTCCTATTATAAAATTTATTTATTTTGCTAGTTTTTTAATTCCTTGGGGTAAGACAGTATCAGTATTAACTGTTCACTTTCATCCCAGTAGTTACGTTTTACAGTGTTAGTACAGGAGTCTCAGTTATTAAGGTATCTCATGTTTATTTCAAATAGCCTCAATTGGTGTTAGAATTTTCAAAATCAATACCAAATTGCAATTCATTTATTTTAGAACTAAATGTTGAATGGGATAAATTCAATCAGTAGGTTTGATATCATAGTTAAAGGGTTAGAAGCCATTGATGGATATTTCCCCCCGCAAAGTAATATTTTTTAAGAGCTGCAGTAGAGACAGGACCACTTATGGTAGTGTCGTCGGAGAGTTGAAGGGCTGGTTCACATAGACGCACAGGGAAGATGTGCTTCTTAGCTGTGGCTGATCAGCTGGAGGTGAACAATCTGGTCATGTTCTCTTGTGAATATGCCTATGCAGATGTAGGTGGTGGAAGTCTCCCACTTACCTTGTTCAATTAATGCTTATTGACCTCCCTCATTTTGCTAGTCTTTGGTAATAGATTAATTCTGTTTTTCATGCCTTCAGTATTTACGCTCCTGCAGGAGGGGTGTGAAAGGGAAGAAAGGATAGCAACATTAACAGCTTTACTGTAAGGTAGAAAATAAGGCATGCCCTCAGGAATGTACACCATGTTTTGTGGGAGTTTGTCTATAGGAGGAACAGTGTTTCCTCATCTGGGAAGCTGGGCATAGGCTTCTAAGAGGAAGTGGCCTCTGAGCAAGATCCTGAAGACCAAGTGGGATTTGATCCATGGTAGTAATGGTAAAGAATTTCAAGACAGATGAAATAATGTGAACGAAACTGTATTGTGGAAGCGAGGTGGTTTTAGCTAGTAGGTGATACTCAAATAGAATATGGGCGCTAACCCTGGAAAGGGGGATTGGGGTCCAAAGGTATCAAGTTTGTTGAGTAGGTTTGCTGAGAGCAGTTCATCACTTTTGAATTGAATATATGAACAGAGCTTTTAGGACTATTAAACTGAAAAAATAAGTATGTGAAGAAAGATTGAAGTTAGGAAAATATTGAGGAAGATGTTAAGGAGTCTAAACTAGAACTCGTGAATGATTGTACTAGCATGGTTTAGCTAGGACTGGAAAGGGCGAGCTGGAGCAAAAGAGTACTTCTAGTGTGTGCTTTTCTAAGTACCTTGTTCCTTAAATGTCCTCAGGTGCCTTTTCGTGTTTAAGTTCTAACGAAATCTGGACTCCGCTAGAGTCTCAAGTTTTAATTTTAAAATTGTAAGAATGTCAGGATTTCTTGATCCACTTCCTTATTCACTGTAGATTGTGAATTCTCTCCTGGTGAGTTTTTGTGGCTTTGAGTTTTATGATTATGGTTCTCTAGGGCTGTGGCAGAAATTCTCAGGAGCAACACGCTTTGAAGCACTACATGAAACCAAGATCTGAACCTCATTGCCTGGTTCTTAGTTTGGACAACTGGAGTGTATGGTGAGTTTCAACTCCTGTGCCCATTTGCTGGAAATTATTTGAAATGTTGGAGAATGGAGGTGTTTTAAGTATTTGTTTACATACCGTCACTTTCAGGCTTCCAACCATTGGCTCAGTGGTAAAGAATCTGCCTGCAACCCAGGAGATGCAGGAGACTTGGGTTTGATCCTTGGGTTGGGAAAAATCCCCTGGAGGAGGAGTTGGCAACCCATTCCAGCATGCTGGCCTGGAAAATCCCACAGACAGAGGAGCCTGGCAGGCTGCAGTCCACGGGAGCACAAAGAGCGACACAGCTGAGCTACTGAGCTTACACGCACGCATCACTTTCAGAAGGCTAGAGAGTGTGATGTTATGAGAAGCTTTTGCTTAGTATTGTACAAACACAACAATTATAGCATGTAGAAGACATAGGAATTTTTACCTTTTTTCTCTCGTGATATTACAAAGCATATGGTAGAGTTGGGACACTCAGAACAAATTCCAGATAAACAGATAATAAATTTTGGCAATGAATCTGCATGAAAATGTTAGGCTGGCATTTTTTGTCTTTTAACACCATTAAAATTTTGCATCTGTAACCATTCACATAGCACTGCTCACTGAACGTGCACGTGTGCTGTCACTTCAGGTGTGTTCGCCTCTTTGTGACCCTGTGGACGGTAGCCCACCAGGCTCTTCTGCCCATGGGATTCTCCAGGCAGGAATACTGGCCTGGGTTGCCTTGCCCTCCTCCAGGAGATCATCCCCATCCAGGGATCAAGCGTCTCTCATGTCTCCTGCATTGGCAGGCAGGTTCTTTACCACTAGCGCCCCCTGGGAAGCCCATTCTCTGAACAGCATTTGTCAGTTGTAAAATGTGTTAATTTTGATAATGTAGGTCTGTAATTTAACATATGATTAGAAAAAACTTTCACATTGTAAACAATCATTTCTGTAACATGTTTGGAGCATTTTCACAGTATTTATATGTAGCTGTAACTCAGGCTAACTTAAACGGTACAGCAGAGTTAATATGTATAGTCTTCTTCAAGAAAACATAGCGTTTTTATTTTCAGTTTCTTTACTGGAATATTTTGAGGGTTGCACACTTTGGGTCCCCTGAATTAAAATTAGTCTCCTTTTGTGGTTGTCAGTTTGTCACTTTTCTTCTCTGGGATCTTTTGGGACACAGGTGTTACCTATGTGACGATGAAGTCCAGTATTGTAATTCAAACCGATTGGGTCAGGTGGTTGATTATGTTAGAAAGCAGGCTGGTAATACAACTCCAAAATCAGGTAAAATCATTTGTTTCTTAATGTAGACTGTAACATGGATATATATTATCTGTGGGCATTTAGTTTCACATACTGTATCATTGCATATAGCTGAATAACATTATTAATGATTGATTTCAAACTATGAAACTATCTTTGGTTAAGAATGTAAAACAGTAAGAACATAGATAATTATAAGGAGTTAGAAGGGAATCTGAGAAATAATATAGTCATGTATGATGAAGAATCTGAGTTAGCGATGAGCAGTAACTCCACACTCCCATAGCCTGGCACAGGGCTTAAGGCAGACCTGCCTTATAATGGATTGGATGATGTGCAAGTTGGTGATGGACAGGGAGGCCTGGCATGCTGCAGTCCATGGGGCGGTGAAGAGTAGGACTGGACTGACTGAACTGAACTGAACACTGGATGATGTGAAAGTAAAGTGCCTATGATTCCTTCAAAAGGCCAGATACTTCTTGGGTATTTTTCATTCATTATTAAGTTAATAGGGTTGATTTTCATCATCTGCTTTAAAAACTCCTTTAGATTTTTACGGTCCCAGAGGTATCTTTTGTGGAGCCAGAATTGTTTGTTCCTAACTTCAAGATTAGTTTTTTTTGTTTGTTTGTTTGTTTTTTAGTTAATGTGATTGGCTGCACTGGGTCTTAGTTGTGGCATATGGCATCTTTGATCTTGGTTGCACTATGCTGGAACTTTTAGTTCTGGCATATGGGATCTAGTTTCCTGACCAGGGATTGAACCCAGGCCCCTGTATTGGGAGTGCAGACTCTTAACCAACAAACCACCAGGGAAGTCTCCAGGGTTAGTTTTCCACTCTCAGACTTCATTTAAAAATTTACTTCATGTCCATGTTCTTTGTTTGATTGCTTTATACTCTGATTTCACAGGGTAAGATTGCTCATTTGTAAAAAAACATTTGTTCAGTTAAAAGGGGATTTATACTGAATACTGTTTGGTTTGCCTATGTCAGTTCTGAATATTTTTGGTTTATTGGTTTTTCTCTCTTGATGGTAATTTATTTATAATAAAACATTTATAATCAAACAGGTGGCAAATCATGTTATTAGGTAAAATTCACAAATTCTGGTCCCAAGTATATCTTTGCATTTGGTATGGGTGTCTTGCACGTTTTGCTAAATCATTTCTTTTTCTTCTTTTTTTTTTTTTAAGCAGCAAAAGATAATGGTAATATTGAACTTGAAAATAAAAAGCTAGAAAAGGAGAGTAAAAATGAGCAAGAGAGAGAAAAAAAGGAAAACATGGCGAGAGAAAATCCTTCCATGAATTCTACTTCCCAAATAACTGTGAAAGGACTCAGTAATTTGGGAAATACATGTTTCTTCAATGCAGTTATGCAGGTGCCAGTGTTAATATTTCCCCCCTTTAAAAAGATCTTAGTATTTTCCTCATAATGCTAGGATGTTTTTGCATATTTGCTACGGATAATATTGAGCTTTTCCCTTACACGTAGTTTCTTCCTGTGTTTTCAAAGAAAATTCAAGGGAATGTTTACTTTACATGACAGTAAAACCCTGTGCTAAGCACTGGCATGCCAAAGGGTTCAAAACAACCGTGGCCTGTGCCGTCACAGAACTGTCACTTGGGTGTTAGAAGCACAAGGGAACCAAGTACAGAAATAAATTCCTGGCTGCGTGTGGTGGTGGTGGTGTGGTGGTGGTAGGGGTAGGGTAGCTACTTCATAGTAGGTGGTTGGGAGAAAGACCTGAGGTGATGCCTAAACTCAGGACTGAAGTATTTATGAACCAGTTGGGGTGGGGGGAAGAGCATGATGTTACTTTGTGTATAACAGACACAATAAAAGTTGCAGTGTTGGTGTTTTTCTGTTATGGAAGAATAGACACTTAAAGTATTTGACTGAATTGGTTTGCCTGTAAATAATTTTTCCTTTCTTTTCCATCCTGCATTCCAGAATTTGTCACAAACACCAGTACTTAGAGAACTACTAAAAGAAGTAAAAATGTCTGGAACAATTGTAAAAATTGAACCACCTGATTTGGCACTAACAGTATGTACTTTAAATTTTTCTTCTTTTCTTTTCCTCTCTGAGTAGCAGCATTTTAAATTATTTTTAAGAACTGGTGCTCATTTTCACCTTTTTTATTTGTTTTAAGCTACCAAGTTAGATTTTCAGGCTAATGGATATTTATGAGGGGCCTTTGTGTGTGTTTGCTCCTGAAAGCCCTTCTGCTGTGCTGAGTGTTTGGCTTCCTTCTGGGGAATGCTGCTTATGGAGCTCTGAGCACTCATTATGAGTTTGAACTTCTTTTAAAGTGACTGATACGCTGTGTAGCAAAATGAGTTTTACCTTCTCCATTTTTATTATCTACATTTCGATTTAGCTCTTTCAGTTCCTAGGCAGTAAGTTCCTGATAAGATGAAACAATAAAACTGAATTCTTTATCAAAATAGTTTAGGACTAAAAACTTTCTCCATCTTTTGATGTACATTTTGAACTTTTAATTGGAACAGCTCTATCAGGAACATAGGAATATAGGTTGACGAGTTGCATTTTGATAATTCTAAAATTTGACTGAAGAAAGTAATTTTTATTCCCATATTCAGGAACCCTTAGAAATAAATCTTGAGCCACCAGGCCCTCTTACGCTAGCCATGAGCCAGTTTCTCAACGAGATGCAAGAGACCAAAAAGGGAGTCGTGACACCCAGAGAGCTCTTTTCTCAGGTCTGTAAAAAGTGAGTATCCGTATTGACTGTGCTTTCAGCGCCGCAGTAAGACGCTGGGAAACACAATGAAAAATTAATAGGAGTAGAGTTAATGCAGCAGATAATATTAAAGCATGGTTTAAAAACACATATACTTTGTGTGAAAATTAAATCTGCCAAGAGTGTTGTTGGACTAAACAAAAATTTTGAGAAATTGGAACATGCCAAAATCTGGGATATGATCCTAAGATTTTATAAAAAATAGTTTCATTTTAGTGGACTCACCATAGTTTTTCTTTCTTCCCTGTAGAGCAGTGCGATTTAAAGGCTACCAGCAACAGGACAGTCAGGAGCTGCTTCGCTATTTATTGGATGGAATGAGAGCAGAAGAACATCAGGTTAGCATATTTTGACCAGTGTATTTTATAATCTTCATTAACTTTTCTGTCATTTGATGTTATTAAGGGTTATTAGAGCAATGAAAACTAGTTATTGAGGCCATTATATTAAAATTTTTTTCTTCACCAGCCTTTTCAACCAGTGTATTTTCTTTCCTTTTTTATATATTTGTTTTTCTTCTTTTCTTTTTCTTGGCTAGTATATTTTAATTATTAAATGAATGAAGGGAATTAAAAATGATTCTTTTCAGGATGCTTTACTTTGCTCGCTGTTTGCGTCATTATTGTTCGCTAAGGGTTGACATTGTAGCCTATGTCAGCAGAGATAGAGGTATGGAAAATATTCCTCCCCAGACGATTCCCAGTTGCAGTGCAGCCTTACTCTTACTCTGAGTGTGATTTAACACTCTTTTTAATCTGGGAAGTATTTTTATTTTGCAAGAGTCAGGGAGCATTTGTTGCATTGTGAAATTTTTGTTAATTGCCAGGATGTAATTTTGGGGAGGGTGTGTGTAGATATAATTAGTAATAGTAATAACACACTGATAACGATACTTATTTTGCTTTTATTTTTTGTCAAGCACTGTTCTCAGTATTTTATGAATTACCTTACTCAGTCCTTACAACCATTCTGTGAGGTACATGCTACTGTCATTTTTCTCACTCCATAGATTATGAAGCTAGGATATCCAGAAGCTGGTTCAGGGTCACCCAGTAGTGATGGAGCTGGGCTTTGAGCACTGGAGTCTGTCCCTATAGTTCTCTGCTTCTGGGATTTCAGGTGGCTCAGGAATCTGCCTGCCAATGCAGGAGAGGCAAGAGATGCAGGTTTGATCCCTGGGTCTGGAAGATCCCCTGGAGGAGGAAATGGCAAAATTTTGCATGGGAATTTTCTGCAAGTATTCTAGCATGGGAAATGACATGGACAGAGGAGTCTGGCAGTCTGTAATCCTTGGGTTCACAAAGAGTCAGACATGGCTTAGCAACTGAGCACACACGCACTCTGCTTCTAGAACATGATATTTCAGTGGTCTTTTTCAAAGGAGGTGGGCATATTCAGAGAAACTTTAGTTCGAGTAGGTTAAAATCTTGAAATGCTAATACAGTGCCTTTGCTCAAGGGTTAGTTATTGTTTTTTAAAGTATATTTCTTTTTAGCTCCTGGAATTAATTTTGAAAATGTGATTTTAAAAATACTGATTTTTATTTGGTAATTTTGAGGTGCTAATATTTGATCATTTTCTTTACTTGATTACATATTTTCTAAGGAAAATAACTATATATTTAATAGTATATATATTTATTTTATTACTTTTAGAGAGTGAGTAAAGGAATTCTTAAAGCATTTGGTAATTCTACTGAAAAAGTGGATGAAGAACTGAAAAGTAAAGTTAAAGGTAATGTCTGACTTCTTGAACTAAAACAGTATAGTTGAAATCCTATGTACATTAAAACAGGACTGCTGGCACATGTATTTTAAATCCACAGTTATTAGTGTATAATATCTCTTTATCTCTGTTGATTTAAAAAAATTATTCAGTACTCCAAAGGTAAATACTTTAGGAAAATTTAACCTAGGTGTATTCTTTTTATGTAGTATTATGGTAAAATTTATAAACATAGAGCTAAGATGACATCCCAATTTTATTTTTTAAAAGCTTAGACTTTATTTATTTGGCCCTGCCACGTGGCTCAAGGGGTCTTACTTCTCCAACCAGGAACTGAACCCAGGCCTCAGCAGTGAAAGCCAGAGGTCCAAGTCCTAACCACTGGACTGCCAGAGAATTGCCTCAAAAGCTTAGACTTTAAATTGTTAGTGATTTACACTTGTCTTTGCTAGTTATCAGCTAGTTTATTAATCATGGAGCTGACTTTATTCTTATCGTTGTGTAACATTTAATGATTTAGGAAAGGTATGTTGAGTAGAACTGTCTGTGATGATGGATTACTTCAGTATTTCTGCTGTCTGATACAGCAGCCATATGTGGCAATTGAGCCCTTGAAATGTGACTGGTGCAAAAGGACCTGAATTTTTATTTTCATATGATTTCAACCACTTTAAATGGCTCCAGTGACTAGCAACTACTGAATTGTGAAGCACAGCTTGGAATCTACACAGAGCAACTGTTTGCCTCCTCAGTGCCCTTGGTGCTGGCCTGGCCATTAATGGAGAGAATTCTAGCCTGCTCAACTGTCTGTCACAAAATGTGTTTCTGTATAAATGACACGTGTCGTTTGAACAAGGCTTACACATTTCATGTAGTTAGAAAATTGGATGACTAGGTAGTAAAATTCCACCACCTTATGCTAAGCTTACCAAGGTTGTTTCTGGGGACATAGAGAAAGAAAAGGAGGATTTTGTCTGAAATACTTTCCTAAGGGCTTTTTGTTTTTGTTTTGATTTTGAATGGAGTTCACAAAGCAAGTTACTCTCAAATTTGCTGCCGGTGTCTGAATACTAGAGCTAGAAGTGAGCTAAATTATCATCCTGCGTAGCCCAGTCTGCTCATTTTACTTTTGATAGTTAAAATATTGATGCACAGAAAGTCTCACTGACTTGGCACAATTCATTTTGCACTGACTAGACCCTAGATAAGAATTTGTGTGTGTGTGTGCAAGATGTGTTAAATTGTATCCTGCTTAGAATGCTGGAGTACATTCTGCTGACTGTAGTATAAAAGTAAAATTATGGTAATTATGAGTAGAGAAAAACAAGTCAATAGGAAATTAAAAATAAAATTTCAGGGTTAGATAGGTAAGTAAGTAGTTTCATCTTACTTCGTTAATTGTGTACAGGTAATTGATAGCCTTTTTTCCCCTTATAGAGTATGAAAAGAAAAAATCAGTACCAAGTTTTGTGGACCGAATATTTGGTGGTGAGCTGACTAGTACAATCATGTGTGATGAATGCAGAACTGTAAGTAGATGCAGTGCAGACTGGATTTATGCGTATTAATAGAGGATAGTTCATGAGTTGTTTCTTTTGGAAACAGAAACATCTGGTTAGTTTTGTAAGATACTCTTTTTGAACTAAGTATGCATAGTTTTTTGCTAGAACTATGAACATTCCTTATATCAGGAAGAAGTATAATATTTTAATTTCTTATACCTAACCCAAAGTCCTTAACACTGTGTAGTTTTTCATATTCTTAAGCCTTTATTTTTAAATTTAGCCCCCCTCCCCAAGATTTTACTATATGATGTTTAAAGTGAATCTTTTCCTCCTTTTCTCATCGTCTTTTTTGGATGGTTAAGGTCTCCTTGGTTCATGAATCTTTCCTTGATTTGTCTCTACCGGTTTTAGATGATCAGGTAAGATTATTGAGTTTATTTTATGTAAGTAGATTGTTTTCTTTCCTGTGCTAAATTTTGTGAGGGAGGGCTTGTTACCCTTTCCAAGTTTGTACTTTACTAGGCCTTGCATGGAAAAAGTTTTCTTAATATATGTGAGATAGAAGAGTTTTAAAGATTTGAAAAGAGAATGATTAAATATATGTATTCGTGTATATATATATTTTTATGTGTGTGTATATATATGCATTTTAAAGACTATGTTTTGAATTGGTTATGGATGACTAACTTGGGTAATTTACATATAGGGAAGTATTTACTTCATATAAGTCATTATTATTTTCGTTATTTAAGATTAACCAGAAATCCCTAAAGTTTAAGTTCATAAATATTAACAGAGAGTAAGCCATATAAATTTAGTTCTTATCAAGTAATATTAGGAAAAAAAATAACATTATGAGTATTGGATAAATCATTATTCAACTTAATATGAATTGGGGGGGGTCCCTTTAAATCACTAAGTGATTACCAAAGTTACTATGTCTTACCAAACATACTCTTATTTTTTCTTTTCTTTAAAACTGTCGCTTGCATGAGAAGAAAAGAATAAAAAGGAATACCTGTAGTTGGACATGTAAATCACTTATCAACAGAAAGTGCATTTAGAAATAGATGTAATTACAGCATGGTACGGCATGTATCTATTAAAACTCACTATAGTCCTTTCTGTTACACTCACATGTTAAATTGCCTTTTTTTTTTACTGTTTTGTTTGTTTGCTTGTTTTCTCAGTATGTGAAGATTGTTTTCTAGTGTCTCAGATGAATTAATTTTGTCCTGGATATGTTTCCAAACAGTATGAAAAATAAATCTGGTGTAAATTAGGAATAGAAAACTGTTTAGGTAACATGAAGTCTCTTTACAAGCAGTAATAAAGTTTTATTTTTGGTCCATATTCTCTCCATATTTTAAGAGTGGCAAGAAAAGTATAAATGATAAAAATCTGAAAAAGACAATGGAAGATGAAGATAAAGATAGCGAGGAAGAAAAAGATAATGACAGTTACCTAAAGGAGAGAAACGATATTCCTTCAGGAACAAGTAAGCACTTAGAGAAAAAAGCAAAGAGGCAAGCCAGGAAGCAAGCCAAGGTGGGTAATTAGGAGGAAAACTGTACTTGTCTAATTTTAACTTTTAGACTATTGAGTTTGAAGTCTGAATGACACTGGTAGACATGTCTATTATTTTATATACAGCACTTTAATTTGACAGGCTTCCCTGTTGGCTCAAAATCTGCCTGCAATTCGGGAACCTGGGTTGGGAAGATCCCCTGGAGGAGGGCATGGCCACCCACTCCAGTATTCTGGCCTGGAGAGCCCCATGGACAGAGGAGCCTGGCAGGCTGCAGTCCACGGGATCACAAACAGTCAGACACGACATGACTTTCGCTTTTACTCGATTTGGCAGTTATAGAATTAGCTCATGTGGTATTCTCTGCAGTGAAATTTCTTTGAGAATATGTGAAGAAAATGTTGTTCTTTAAAAAAAAAAACTGCATTACTTGTCAAGAATTTTTTAAGTTTCTAATAGATTAACATTTAAAAATATAAAAGGTGTACAATAAAAGTCTTCCTCCTTGTATGATATATTAACTCTCATTAGGGTCTTATTTGTGCTGGATATATTTTGGGAAAATACAATCAAGTACAAATATGTGGTCTTGTGTTTTCCTGGTTTTAAAAATTATGCACACTGTTCTGGTCCTTGTTTTTTTCTACTTAGTTAGATTCTTGGAGATCTTTACGTTTCTTCATGTTTCAGGACGCAAAGATTCTTTTTTTTAACAATCATGTAAAGAAACTCTACTTGGTGCTCTGTGGTGACCTAAATAGGAAGGAAATCCAGAAAAAAGAGATATATGTATAGCTGATTCAATTTGTGGTACAATTAAAACTAACCCAACATTATAAAGCTACTATACCCCCAAAATTTCTTTTTCAAAAGTTACATAGAATTCTGTTTTAGTAGTAAATGTTGTTCAGTCACTCAGTCATGTCCAACTCTGCGACCCCATGGACTACAGCACGCAAGGCTTCCCTGTCCTTCACTATCTCCTGGAGTTTACTCAAAGTCCATTGAATCAGTGATGCCATCCAACCATCTCATCCTCTGCCATCCCCTTCTCCCACCCTCAATCTTTCCAGCATAGGGTCTTTTCCAGTGAATTGCTGTTCGCATCAGGTAGCCAGAGTGCTGGAGCTTTAGCATCAGCATCAGTCTTTCCAGTGAATATTCAGGGTTGATATCCTTTAGGATGGACTGGTTGGATCTCCTTGCAGTCCAAGGGACTCTCAAGAGTCTTCTCCAACACCACAGTTCAAAAGCATCAGTTCTTCAGCACTCAGCCTTCTACAAAATATAGTTTAAAAGATATACTCTTAAAAGAAGTGCTGTAGTTCATCTAACCATTTCTTTATTGATTTAGATGTACAAACACCTATGCTCTTCTGCTGTAATGGCCAGTGCTTCTGTGAAGAACCCTATACATATGTCATCTGCAGCGTATATTTTGAGAAGAGGGATTGTATTTGTAGTTTTGCTAAAATAATTGCCCCCCACAAAAGCTATACCAATTTATGTTCCCATCAGCAACATATGAAAGTGAAGTTAAGCATATTTTTATGTTTAAGGGCCATTTGTGTTTCCTTTGAAGTATTTGCTCATCTCCTTCATTTTTCTTTCATGTGTAACTATTTTTAACTGAAGTGTCTCAGAAAATATTTGTGTCCAGGGCCCTGTATGTGGCCCTTCAACTTTCTGGTACTACAAATTAGCCTCATGGGGCTGTCCTTTTATGACAGCTCAAGTGCTAGCCCTTTGAGTCTTCAGCCATTCCAGTAACAGGAATCTCCGTGAAACCCTGCCCACACCAACCCCACACCCCCATGCTGGGACAGAGGCAGCAAACAGCAAAGAAGGTGGTTTAAGTGGCTAGTGATTTAAGTGTCCTCTGTACATGTGGCTTCCTTGCTGCTTCTCTGATTTGGGGCTGTTTGTTTCCTGGAATTTTATCCTCCATCCCTCTGCTTGTCCTTGAGTTTTCGGTTTGTTTTTTTTATCTCTTAAGTGAAGCCTTGATCGTGTAGTTATAACTCACATGGATACATCCCTTCCTGATGTATGTGTCATCACTCGTCCCCCGCCTTCACACATGGCTGCTTGGGTTCAGCAGCCTCGCTGCTCTGTCTAGATCTAGACTGCTCTGTCTAAATCGTGCCCATTTTTATTTGCCCCTGTGTGACGGTCTTTTGAATATTCGTGATGGTTTACCCCTCCTTTCGCAGAACTTTTCTTTATAATTATTTAATCTCTTTGACAGTAAAGGAACTTTTCTGGGAGTGAACTCTTCCTTATTATTTATTTTTGATTGATAAATAAGAAAATCTAATGTGGTACATGTATGCTTTTCCTCTCCCTCTCTTTTTTAACATTTTGTACTTTTTACACAGAACCAACGAAGACAACAGAAAATTCAAGGGAAAGTTCTTCATTTAAATGATGTCTATGCCATTGACCATCCTGAAGATAATGAATGTGAAGTTGAAATGTCACTTCAGGGAGAAGCAGATATTAAATCCAACCATATCTCACAAGAGGAAGTTGCACCTAAAGAATATTGTGTTAATCAGAAAGATTTGAACGGCCATGAAAAAATGATAGGAAGTATAACTGACGATCAAAAATCCACAGAGAAAGCAGCTATGAAAAATGTCAGTGTGGATAATGATCTGGAGGTTTTGGCATCATCTGCCACTGAATGTCCTAGGAATTTAAACGGTGCCTACCTGAAGGAAGGGAGCAATGGGGAAGTGGACATTTCCAGTGGTTTTGAGAACCTTAACTTGAATGCTGCTCTGCAACCTGACGAAATAAATATAGAGATTCTGGATGACGATCCTACTCCCGGGACGAAGGTATATGAGGTTGTAAATGAAGATCCAGAGACTGCTTTCTGTACACTCGCAAATAGGGAGGCTTTCAACACCGATGAGTGTTCCGTCCAACACTGTTTGTATCAGTTCACTCGAAATGAGAAACTTCGGGATGCTAATAAACTGCTTTGTGAAGTGTGCACGCGCAGACAATACAGTGGACCAAAGGCAAATATGAAAGGTATTTAGATGCTTCACAGAAAGTGAAGTTAATGTTCAGTAGAACAGTTTGCACTGCATAAGTAGGCTGTTAACTGTTTTAATTGTGCCAGGATTTGGATGGAGTCACTAAGTCCTTTTCTGTGTAAACATTTTCACAGAAGGGTGGGTAAGCAGAGTTCACTGGCGTCCCAGTAGTTGGGTGGGGCAGCTCGCGCTCTGCTAGCAAGCGCTCCCGTGAGGAAGTCGTCCCGCTGAGCTGTTGTCTCCACAGGCTCCTCACAGACAGAGGCTGTTTCTGTGTGTCCTTGGTTTCCTCTCACTTGTGATGGCCCTCATCCCCCCGCATCCAGGAAAACACGCTTGAACTCTTCAGTGTGGTGACATCCCAGTGCAAGGTCCTGGGAGCACAGTGCTTCCTTACAGGCTTCTCCAGATACAGACAGAAAGATATTAGTAATTCCTCTCCTACCCCTAGCCCCCACCTTTTTATGTTTATAGACTGGGTTAAATTGGATAGGGAGGGACCATAGATTCCCTAAGGATTCTCACTTGAATTGTTGAAACACTTGAAAAGTCTTTCTCTCTGTTATTTCTGTTTTATTTATTTACAGACAGTGAATCATGTTGATTTTATAGCATTTCTGTTTGCTTTAGTGCTGGTGTCAGTGGACTATGGTTTGTATTCTAAACTTGGCCCACCTCTTGTTTTTATTGTCATATCTGAGCTAAAAATATTTTTTATAGATGAACATTTGAAAATGATTTTATGATAGAAAACATTAACTTTGAACCCCGATTAATTACCTCTCCAAACATAATTCTATTCTTTTCAGTAGACTGCAATTATACTCAATTATTTTATAATAGTAAAAATTTGTGGAAATTTTCTCTCGTGTATTAATACATATAAAATAGCCTTGATTTTTGCCTCTTGGTCCAGAAACCTAAAATATTATTTGGTTCATTCCAGAAAGTTCACTAATCTTTGACTTAGATGTTTTGAAAAGATTTTATAGCAGGTGTGAAAGCTGAAGAAGTCTAAAGTGATGCTCACACTGCTAACATTTGGTTCTTTCTGTAGGCGAAAGGAAGCATGTTTACACCAATGCTAAGAAGCAGATGCTAATTTCTCTTGCTCCTCCAGTTCTCACTCTTCATTTCAAGAGATTTCAGCAGGTACCCCTTGTTTTCTTACCAAAACTTTGTTTCAGATATGTAACACCTGCTTTATTTGTTACTGTCTCTACACATTAAGTGTGTGTGTGGTTTTGCTTTCTGTTACTTCCTAGTTCTGACTTCATAGAGGCGGGGAAGCAAAGCAGTACTCACCTGTGTGTGCTCCACTGCTCAGTCTTGTCTCACTTTCTGTGGCCCCTTAGACTGTAGCCCATCAGGGTCCTCTGTCCATGGGCTTATTCTGGCAAGAATACTGGAGGTTGCCATTTCCTCCTCCAGGGCATCCTCCCACCCCAGGGGTTAAACCTGAGTCTCCTACATTAGCAGGTGGATTGTTTACCACTGAGCCACCTGGGAAGTCAAAACAGTATACATACGGGTAACACAGAAGGGTTTGATGAAGATAACGTCAAGTTGGAAGAGAAATTTAGGCACAGTCCCTCCTCAGTCTTACTACATGTTGCTCTTTTTAGATATCAGTTCAGTCGCTCAGTTGTGTCCGACTCCTTGCGACCCCACGGACTGCAGCACACCAGGCCTCCCTGTCCATCACCAGCTCCTGGACTTTGCTCAAACTCATGTCCATTGAGTCCATGATGCCATCCAACCATCTTATCCTGTCAGCCCCTTCTCCTCCTGCCTTCAGTCTTTCCCAGCATCAGGGTCTTTTCCATTGAGTCAGTTCTTTGCATCAAGTGGCCAAAGTATTGGAGCTTCTTCTTCAGCATCACTCCTTCCAATGAACACTCAGGTCTCATCTCTTTAGGATGGACTGGTTGGATCTCCTTGCAGCCCAAGGGCCTTTCAAGTCTTCTCCAACACCACAGTTCAAAAGCATCAGTTCTTCAGTGCTCAGCTTTCTTTATGGTCAAACTCTCACATCCATACATGACTACTGGAAAAACCATAGCTTGGACTACATGGACCTTTGTTGGCAAAGTAATGTCTGCTTTTTAATATGCTGTCTAGGTTGGTCATAGCTTTTCTTCCAAGGAGCAACTGTCTCAATTTCATGGCTCCAGTCACCCTCTGCAGTGATTTTGGGGCCCCCAAAATAAAGTCAGCCACTGTTTCCACTGTTTCCCCATCTGTTTACCATGAAGGGATGGGACCGGATGCCATGATCTTAGTTTTCTGAATGTTGAGCTTTAAGCCAGCTTTTTCGCTCTCCTTTCACTTTCATCAAGAGGCTCTTTAGTTCTTCTTCACTTTCTGCCATAAGGGTGGTGTCATCTGCTTACCTGAGGTTATTGATATTTTTCCCAGCAATCTTGATTCCAGCTTGTGCTTCATCTAGCCTGGCATTTCACATGACATACTCTGTATATATGTTAAATAAGCAGGGTGACAGTATACAGTCTTGATGTACTCCTTTCCCAGTTTTGAACCAGTCCATTGTTCCATGTCCATTTGCTTCTTGACCTGCATACAGATTTCTCAGGAGAGAGGTAAGGTGGTCTGGTATTCCCATCTCTTGAAGAATTTTCCAGTTTGTTGTCATCCACACAAAGGTTTTGTTGTAGTCAATAAAGCAGAAGTAGATGTTTTTCTGGAACTCCCTTGCTTTTGCTATGATCCAACAGATGCTGGCAGTTTGATTTTGGGTTCCTTTCGGGTTCTTCTTGGGTTTTTTCTAAATCCTGCTTGAACATCTGGAAGTTCTCAGTTCATGTACTGTTGAAGCCTTGCTTGGATAATTTTGAGCATGACTTTGCTAGTGTGTGAAAGTAAAGTGAAGTCGCTCGGTTGTGTCCAACTCTTCCCACAGACTGACTGTAGCCTCTCAGGCTCCTCTGTCCATGGGACTTTCCACGCAAGAATACTGGAGCCGGTTGCCATTTCCTTCTCCAGGGGATCTTCCTGACCCAGGGATTGAACCCGGGTCTCACGCATTGTAGGCAGACACTTTACCGTCTGAGCCACCAGGGAAGTCCACTAGTATGTGAGATGAGTGTAGTTGTATGGTAGTTTGAGCATTCTTTGGCATTGCCTTTCTTTGGGATTGGAATAAAAACTGACCTTTTCTAGTCCTGTGGCCACTGCCGACTTTTGCAAATTTGCTGGCATATTGAGTGCAGCACTTGCACAGCATCATCTTTCAGGATTTGAAATAGTTCAGTTGGAATTCCATCACCTCCACTAGCTTTGTTCCTAGTGATGCTTCCTAAGACCCACTTGACTTTGCATTCTAGGATGTCTGGCTCTAGGTGGATATCACACCATCCTGGTTATCTGGGTCATTAAGCATCTTTTTTGTATCATTCTTTTGTGGTTTTGCCACTTCTTGCTCGTATCTTCTGCTTCTGTTAGGTCCATACAGTCTGTGTCCTTTATTATATTAGCATCTTACTCTAACCCTAATTTCAGATTTAACGAAAAAAGACCATTTTAGTAGTTATATCTCATACTTGGCAAATTTAGCATTTTCAGTGTGTGTGTAGTATCTTATTTTTACTGACCCTTAATAATAAGGCATTAGTACCTTGGATTTCCATCTTTTTGATGACTCCATCTTTTCTGAAAGACTTTTAGCATGAGCAGTACCAGTTGTAAATTCAGTTCTAGATTCCGAAAGTATTTTTAGAGCATTTTCTCTCCTGTGCTTGGTGTGAGCTTGACTTACCTGGGTGCATCTTTACGAAGTTTGCCAGGCTTGGTTAGAGTGAGGCCAAGGAGGGTGCTTCACAGAATTCTGCTAATGCTGAGTTTTAAGCACTCAAGAGTCTCTTGTCTAATTTGGCTTTTCTGGATGGTTAAAGCAGAAACATTGAGAATGTTCTTACAGGAACAGCTTACTCAATCTGGACTGTGTGTAGGTACACTTAGCAAAAACCAATCAACTGGAAGTTAGCAGTGAGGGAGCTAGAGTCTTCGGAGACAACTGAACTGGGACTGGGTTATTGTTCTTCTGGGCATTGTGTTGGGTCAACAGTTCTCTTACCATGTGCAGTTTTTCCAGGAAAAGAACTTAAATCTACTATCCTTCTTTTTCAGGCTGGTTTTAACCTACGCAAAGTTAACAAACACATAAAATTTCCAGAAATCTTAGATTTGGCTCCTTTTTGTACCCTTAAGTGTAAGGTAGGTGAAACTTGCCTTTTTGGGGAAATCTTTTAGAGGGAATCAGCTTATTACCAAATGCTCCAACAGCAACTCACATAAGTATGAAGTTGATTAAGAGCTGCTGAGTACACTAAGTCTTTTGATCTTTGTACCTTTGTAATTTCAAGATCTGTGATCAATCATCTGTGATCAACATAGAAAAGGGAGAAAATTCCAGTTCAGATTCATGATTTCTGCATTCTCAAAGGTTAGAGACCTTTGGCATAGTTTACAGTTATCTTGCCTAGAAATAACTTTTTTGAATTCTGTTCACCTTTAAAGAATGTTGCTGAAGAACATACTCGGGTACTGTATTCCTTATATGGAGTCGTTGAACACAGTGGTACCATGAGGTCAGGGCATTATACTGCCTACGCAAAGACAAGAACTGCGAACACTCATCTCTCTAACCTTGTTCTCCACGGTGATATTCCACAAGGTAAAAGGTTTTACAGAATTCTAGTATTCAGCAGATATTTATGGCAAAAACAAAAAAGGCTGAACTTGAATTTTTCCATTCCTATTTAATTTTACATTTCCTTTCTGACAGATTTTGAAATGGAATCAACCAAAGGACAGTGGTTTCACATCAGCGACACTCACGTGCAAGCTGTGCCTATAACTAAAGTACTAAATTCACAGGCTTACCTCCTATTTTATGAGAGAATACTGTAACACTTTCAAAGTGCTTTCTCTGGAAACGTTTATGGCTTTTATAATGGCTATAATAATAAAAAAGTAAAGACTAACTGTAAATCGTGTTCACTTAAATACATGCCAGAAGAAATCATGTTTACTGAAATACTGAAGGGAAAATATCTAAAAATTTACAGTGGTTTTGTATTGTCACAGTGGTTTTTATCCCTGCTTCCAATTTCTGGAAAGGATTCTGAATTAAGTTCTCAATAATATGTCGGTGTGGTGGTTTGCAACACATCAATAAAATTAATTACCCCCAAAATTTGCTTTATCAGTAAGTTGTACTGACATACACTACCAGAAAACATTAAAGTTTCAGACTGCCTAACAAAACTTGAAGTGTTAGTTAAAATGAAAGTATTAATTTTATAACCATAGGGTATTTGATTTGGCAGTAACATACATGTAGTTCTGCTGCTGCCAAGCAGCCTGCATACGCTGGGGTGTTGGTTGAACTCAAGCCAGTGTTTCCAAGGCACATACAACTCTAATAATACCAAAACTGTCTAAACTTCCTGTAAGGTTCTCTATTAGAATTTCTTTTGATGAGTTTATATAAGGCCCAGTCAGCCATACTGCATCTAAATTCCTTTGAAATGCCAAAAACCGTATAGAAGTGTTATTCAGTGACCTCATATAACCAACACATAGTAGCATATGTTCTGTAAAGTAAGTTTACTTTTTAATGTTCTTTGCTTTTTTCAAACCTCCACGGTATAAAAATTTATACGTTGAGGCATTTTTTCAGTTGCATTGTAAGTATCTTTTGTTCTCTGCTGCTAAAATATATGTATTTAAAGTCATCCATTCAACACATCATTCAGTGCTAGTGAAACAAGTCACCTGTCAGGGATTTTCAGAGCTGTGAAAAAATACTAAAAATCTAGTCCAGGGAATGACAGACTTCCTACAGAGCACTTCCTATAATTAGTAAATGTCTCAGAGGCCTTGCAAGCCACTTCGTCTCTGTCATAAGTCTCCAACTTTGCCTTTCCCTTGTAGAAAGCAGTCAGACAGGGTGTAAATACCTGATCACATCTGTGTTCCAATAAAACTTATGTACAGACAAACAGCAAGCCAGATTTATACTGCAAACAGACCCCCTGATAACTTGGGTGACTTCACTTAAGTGCCACAGTTTTTCATGAACAAAGCTGAGACAAAACAGGTCATCAAGATCCAAGAACAGTGGTCCTCAAAGAGGCTTCGATAATAACGTTTATTGCATCATCCATTCAAGGATACAAGATACAAACACAAAACACTTCTTAATTTAAGGAGAACATGAAAATATCAGGCAATTCCTATAGTACTACTACAAACACAACCTTCACCTACAGTAAAAATGAAACCATTCAGTCATTTTGGTCTTCATCCCAGTCTTTCTTCCCACTTGGAGGCTTGGGCCCACCCGCTGGTTTTGCCATGATGATCTGCAAAACAAAATTCACAAGAGTACACTTACAAACTCAAACTTTAGAATGAAGAGAAAGAATATTTTTCTGAGCCTGCTTTGTTATTAAACAATCATCACCAATGAGCAATCTGTTATTACACTGCATATGGAACACTAGCGCGATGTTGGTTATCATCCAGCAGGTGAGTTTTCCGTTTTCTGGACATTAACATCAACAAAATTCACATTCATTAGTGGGAGGCCTTCTAAGACATGCATTTCAACAACCCAATGTGCGGAATGTGAGAAACATCTGCATGCATCACTGCCATCAATCAGTTTGGCACCTGATTTGCTATTTATATATGAGATTCGTCTTGCCAACCATCTTTATCCCAATTTCCTTGTGGTTTAGGAGCTTTAGGTCCACCTGCCAGTTTTGCCATTATAATCTAAAGTGGTCAATAGGTAAAATATATTAAAGTTCAACAATGATATTTCCTAGTATTCTTGAAGTACAAGAATTGTGTTTATAAACAAAAGTCCTAGCACCTAGCTGCCTGGAAACTTACATGCCAGAAGCCTCATTTATTGAGAATGAATGCACTAACCCACCATTTTATAAGTATAACCATCTAGCATTTTTAAAGGATTTATGTTTGGGCAGAAAAACGTGGTTGCAGCTTTGGGGTCAAGTGAATTTGGGAGAAGTTAAAGTTAGTTGGCTTTCCACAGAGTAGAACTCTTAAAACCCTATACATAAATGCTAAAAAGGAGTCCCCACCCCTTTTTAGAAGCTTTCATAAAGAAATTTAAATTCCTGAAATAACATTTTACCAGTGAGTTAAGTGTTAGTTGCTCAGTAATGTCCAACTCTGTGACCCCATGGACTGCAGCCCATCAGGCTCCTCTATCCATGAGATTTTCCAGGCAAGGATACTGGAGTGGGTTGCCATTTTCTTCTCCAGGGGATCTTCCCAACCCAGGGATCGAACCTGGGTCTTCTGCATTGCAGGCAGATTCTTTACCAACTTAGCTACAAGGGAAGCCCTTGTACCAACTAGGGATAAATTCAGATTGTATTAAAAGCAGCAAGTATAATTGTAGAACCTAAGTATACTTCAATTAAGAAAGCAGACTGATGGGCCTCTTTCGAGTTTCTGATTCAGTGGATCTGGGAATTTGTATTTTTAACAAGTTGTTAGATGACGAGGATGCTATGGATTAGGGGACAGTTTGAGAACTAGTGAATTAAACACCTGAACAAACACTAATCTGGCCCTACTACACTGTTCAATGCTGAAAACTTTTCAAGTCTTTTTCTAAAATCCATACTATGCAAAATTAGGTACAACTGCTCAGAGGTTAAAGCGTCTGCCTGGAATTCAGGAGACCCAGGTTTGATCCCAGGGTCGGGAAGATCCCCTGGAGAAGGAAATGGTGCAACCCACTCCAGTATTCTTACCTGGAGAATCCCATGAAGGGAGGAGCCTGGTAGGCTACAGTCGATGGGGCTGCAAAGAGTTGGACATGACTGAGCGACTTCACTTTCACTATACTGAAGAGTACAAGCTCGTTACAGTTGGATGGGTTCAAGATAGGTATGTACACAGTGCTAACGGCAAAAACAATGAACGTCCTCCTTTAGGGTAAAACATACCAAGCCTTCCTAGGTTAAGAAGTACCTGTGTGAGAAAGGCACTTGTTATTGGCTAACTGGCATGCAAAATATTCCTTAGAAACTTCTACTCTGAGACTTTCTGCTTATCTCATGCTTCAGTCTATTTAGCTTCTCCTGTCCCCTTCTACTTTTTCTTGGGGCCCCCATTATCTCTGCTTACAAACTCCAAAACCATTTTTTTCTCAAAACTGTTATGATGCACTGACATAAGAATGCACAATTACTAAATCCAGTCCACGGATATCCAGTTCCATTTCTGGGCATCTTACATAGGAAAGAGTTCTTTAACGAAGTGAAACCTGTTTTGCTGTCATTACAACCACCTGGTCCTTGCTTAGAGTAAGTCCAATCTCCTTTCCATTTCTATGTAAAACTCTATCTCTTTTCCATTTCCACCTAAAATTTGCTTCTCCCAAGATTAATTTGGCATGATTTTCATTTAATGGATTTACACTATGGCTCTAGCAATTAAAATTTTCTACTCAATATTTAAAAATTATTCATTGGTTAATAATCACTCCTAGAATTCTGTAAAAAAATAGATTTCATTAAGTTTACTAGAAAACACTTGAAAAATTGTGATTTCTGATTTAACTCAATTTGAAATAGTCTTCACCACTTTTGCCTAATTCCTCAAATATATTAGCAGAAATACTATAATTTTAACACCTGAGGACCTTAAAACCCCCAAGACAAGATCTGTCACAGAAGAATGCTCTTAACCACCAGGCCGGCCCTGTCATCTCCACATTTCCTTGATGGTGGTACAGATTGTGGTCCAGACATTACCCCTCAGATGCCTTCCAAGAACCTGAGTGGATGCCTGAAACAGCACAGTAAGAACTCTCTATATATAACAACACTCTGCTTTTTCTCACCCGTACAAGTCTATCAATCAGGTACAATAAGAATGTATTCAAGTTGGCAGCATCACTAACTCCTGTACTTTGGGACTGTGTGCTAAATCACTTCAGTCATGTCTGACTCTGCGACCCCATGGACTGTAGTCCACCAGGCTCTTCTGTCCATGGGATTCTCCAGGCAAGAATACTGGAGTGGGTTGCCATTTCCTTCTCCAACTTTGGGACCAGAAGTAAAATATGTTGATCTGATCATTGAAATGGCTAAGAGACAATGTACACAGCGTGGATATGCTGGATGAAGGGAGGGTTCATGTCCTGGAGCAGGACAGCATGAGATTTCATCATGCTACTGATAACAGTCTGCAATCTGAAAAATATGAGAATTTTCCATACAGTAGTCTGGTATAATAGATGAATTGTGGGTAAAATGAAACCACAGAAAGCAAAACTGCCAACAAGGGAGAGAATACTGTAGTCTGTAATGTCTGCTTCAGGGTTTTATGACCCTTCCATATGGAACTTCCTCCTTTAAGAAGGGTTTTTAAAACTATGAATCTAAACGAGATTTATTTTACCCATTTCAGTTCCCAAGTGGCAAAGGAGTCTTTCATTGGAAAAATAATTTTAAATTAGTTGAATCAATACTTTCAACACAACGTGTAACTATAACAGAAAAAGAGAACTTTTTGGGGGGGGGAGGAGGAGGAGTACTTTACTTTGAATAGAAAGAGAACTGTGTTTTAGTCCCATGAAAATGTACTTTGAACTACATAAAAATTAGTATTTTTAAAGATCAATATTTCATTTCTCACTCACCTGATCCACTCTGAGAACAGTGACGGCAGCATTAGTAGCCAGTTTAATAGCCCAGTATTTTCCCAGGTAAGTATCTAGAACACCAGCTTCCAACATGTCCTTTACAGCAGGAACTTCAGCCTGTGAACAGAGAACTGTTTTTATGCTTTCATTCTAAAGGTTTACGTGAAAATATTTATACTCAATAATAGAAACATGGCTACTTGAATAAAACTAGAATAAGTAGCTAGGCCAAGTACAACCCTATATACACAATAAAGCAGAAGGATAACTAAATTCTCTATCAGACAAAATGAAAAAGCTATTAAGAAAATCCTGTGCTCACAAATCAGAACATTTTCTGATTTTCCTTTTAATGTCTATTTTTACATTGTACATTCACAAAATAAAGTTCACTTTTTTCCCCTCCCAAATACCTCAATATCTAATCCAACGTTTTTATTTCCTTCTTGATGTACTGCATAGAGTTTAGAGATTACTTCATTGGCCTTAACTCCAGAGTTTTCTGCCAGTGCCCGGGGAATAGCTTCAAATGCCTCTGCAAACTTCTTAATGGCATACTGTTCAAGTCCAGGACACGTCTAAAACAAAAACATGCTCATTACTCAATTTTATTCAAACAAAAACAAGAAAGTCAGTTTATACACAGAAAGCCATGTACCTCTCCATACGATGTGATCTGTTTGGCTAATTCAATTTCTGTGGCTCCACCTCCAGGTACAAGACGTTTATCCTATAACATATCGTTAAAAAAAAAGTTATCAAGAAGCAATGTCCAGTTTCCTAAATCTTTTCAGATTCCAGCACTCCACCAGTCTTAGAGGGTTAAATCTGATTCAGTTACAAATTTTATAAAACTTGAATTCCAATTAAAAAACGGAGTGATCTGGACAAGCTATCTTACCTCACCATAAGGTCTGGTATATGAAAAAGAAGAATCAAAGTGAAGAATGGGAACAACACTGTGCAGTTACTTACTTTTCACAAATCCAGCAACAAGAATTTATTGGATAAGAAACTGAAGTGCAACAGAAGAAAAACCACCATGAACTCTTTAAGACAGTCAAAAAAGGAAGCCTTGATTAGCTGCTCCTTTTCATATTTTAGAAAACTCATTAGCAACAAACACTTAAACGGAGTCTTACGGGAAAAGGTGCTGTGCTTTACAAAAGCCACTCGTGTTTTTCATTTTGAAGTTCTCAGGATATTTAGGAGTCTGCCAACTGTTTTTGAGGACTTAAAATTACTAAGTTACGATGAATGTTAATACTGACCCTTGTGAGAACTTTGAAAGTATTAACACCATCATCTACTGCCCTCTCTATATCATCCATCAGGTTGTCTGTAGAGCCTCGAAGCACTATGGTAGAAATGGCACCATCTTCCTTTTCTGTCAATAAATTAAATATATATTAGGAGATTAGTAAAAGAAAATGAACTCCCTACACATCAAATATGTACATTTTACCATGATTACTCACCATGCTTAAACACAACCACTTGTGTATCTCCCACCTCTGACAGGTAAACACTGTCACAATGCCCCATTTCTTCAAGGACAGGAGGATTCTGTGAGAAAACGATTCTTGTAATAAAATAATCTGAATAGGTTCAACTATCTTTTAATAGTGCCCAAAATACATACCAATCTAGGAAGAGCTGTAGCACCAACTGTTTTGCATAATCTTCTGAGATCCCATTTTGAGTTTAGCCTTTAAAAAACAAATCAAACGCCTTAACAGTAAAACACATGAGATTAAATATCATAGGGCCTCAAGGTTCAAGCTCAGAATAGGTCTGGACTGCACTGTGCAATCCAGCCACTTATGTTTATGGAATTATTCTAGAATTAACGTTTTCAAGTCTCCTTAGGATGTCAAGGGTTAGTAGTTGTAAAACACAAAGGAAGCCCTGGCACATAGAAAACTTTTGCTTTACTCTGGGCAACTGAATGTTCCGTGAGAAAGAGAACAGTGATTTCCTCTGCCCATTATATTAAGAAAGGTGGGAACGGTTAAGTTGTCCAGCGTAATCCATAAACAAAGTTATGTTCCTAACCCCACACTCTAGCTAACAGTGTGTACCAGACTTGTGTCTGGTCTCTTAAGCTCTTCCTCTGGTCTGGAACACTCTTCCCTCTCTCTCTTCAATTAACATCTGTTAACTGGTCCTGCAGCTCTCAGTCTAAAGGTAGGTTTTCTCAGATATTTCCTGTTCCCCTAGACCAAGTGAAGTCCACTTGCTACACTGTCTAATACCTCATGCTGCTGCTGCTGCTAAGTCACTTCAGTCGTGTCCGACTCTGTGTGACCCCATAGACGGCAGCCCACCAGGCTCCCCCACCCCTGGGATTCTCCAGGCAAGAACATGGAGTGGGCTGCCATTTCCTTCTCCAATGCAAGAAAGTGAAAAGTGAAAGGGAAATTGCTCAGTTGTATCTGACTCTTTAGCGACCCCATGGACTGCAGCCCACCAGGCTCCTCCGTCCATAGGATTTTCCAGGCAAGAGGACTGGAGTGTGGTGCCATCGCCTTCTCCCTAATACCTCATACTCCCCACTTTTAACACGCTCAACAGTCTTCATGGTGTGCTGAATTTATTTGTTCACTGTTTCACCGCCCAAAGTCATTTACAATCTGGAGTAACAGAATGCAGTCCTCTCTTACCTCACCAACATGATATTGTATTTGTTTGCATAGTGAAGAGCCATGTCTGCCACTCTGCCACCTGTTACTACAACATTTGCACCAGTATCAGCAATAGCTTTGACTTGCGCATCCATGAGATTTTCTTCTCCCTTACTAAAATTCATCAATTCTTCAGCACTCTTTATCAACACCGTTCCCTAGCAAAATAAGCAAAGATTTTCTTTAAAACCATTTAATCACTTTGGTGTTCAAAGTCACAGAATAACATTAAACAATTTAAACACGCACATATAACAGAATACAAAATCTGTACGAAACTAACAGAAATGCAGCTTGCTCCTAGACCAACAACCTCTCCCTCCGCCACACTCAGCACTAATATATTTGCTCTTTGACAGGCACTTTTTGTGGAAAAATTAGAGAAACTCTATACTATGAGAGGTCAGGCACATGTCCTGACATCTGTCTTCTAATGTCAACTAGTGTACTGAAACAACACTGTGGTTCTCAAACTTCCTCTAAAATGTGGACTAAATGACCAGGCCCATCCATCCCCAAACCTGTATAATTTTAAAAGATATCAACCGCTCAAAATCTCAAGAATTCCAGGGATGAAATCAACAGTGACTTATAAACTTAAGACTTACTATGTATTTTCAATACAAACTTCCAATTATAACTGTTACTAACTTCAAACTATGTCAGCCTATTTTTGTTTCAGGATGCTACAGAACTTCAGTGTTATTTAAAAAATTGCAATGAACAGCACACAAATACTCATTTTTTTCATGGAACATTTAACCTGGTGAATGCCATATTCACTAGATTAAGAGCAAACTCCACCTCAAAATGTTACTGAAAAGGAAGCCCAAGTTTTTACCTTCAAGATTCTGAAATCTACATACCTTAGTTTCTGTTATCATGCCATCAAACGGACAGGAGTACACTGCTATTTTTGCATCTTTGACAGATGTCACATCGCCTTCAGTTTCCTTCTTAAAAACCATACCATGCAGTACTGAAGAGGAATGCACACCAGAGCCCTGAGGAGTTGGATACCAAAATCTTCAATGATTTCATGAAAATAACATCGGGGCTAACTGACTGCTTCTACATGTACCAAAAATATTCATTACTAAATAATGTACTACAGCAAGGCAGGGACTCTTGGGGATGATGATACAGTGATGGACAGTAAAGCACAGCAGTCTGTTCATTGCAGGGATCACTTTGGCAATGAGCCACAGTTACGGACTGGGATCCTGCAGTATACTCGGGGAAAAATCAAAGAACTGCTCTAAGCCATTCATGCACTCAGCACCAATGTACCAGACTGGACTGTCAGCGACAGGGACAGAACAGGGATCAACGCCAAGTTTCTGATTTCACACACACAACCCAGGGAACGGAGTAGGGGAGGCAGTATATGGGCGGTCAGAACACATGGCATGTATATCACACACACAGCCAGCGCACGTACTTATGTAAGTTAGACGTGACTACGTTAACGATCACATGTCTATGTGTAAAACCAATAGTTACAGGTTTTACTGTACCAATCACAATTTTCTACCAAGTATATACCCTTTAGATATTAAAAGTATGAATTTTATTATAGAGCAACAGAAAAACTTGAACCACATTCAAAATTTCCTTCTAAGCTCATTATTATAAATCAGCATATATGAAAAACGCAAATAATTAGTATTTTATGTACTAAACCTTCCAACTGTTATGGAAAAGTGATGACAAGAATATGCTGATATCTTTTTAAATTCAAAGTAAAAGTATTACAATTTAGCAATATCAAAATCTTAAATGAAGGCAGGAAGTCTTAAGTGTCTAAAACTTACAAGGTAAAATTTAGATTAAGAGATTTTTGCGGGGAGGGGTGGGGGGAGAAAAAAAGACCTATCTAGATAACACTGATGCATTTCTAAACTTACCAGAATCTTACAAACTCTGATGTTATCAACATTGAAATGGCCAGAGTCAGGAAAAATGGATACTGTTAAGAAAACAAAGACATATCAAAAGATAAATTGGGAAAACAGAGAAAATATCTTGGCCACATGAAGACATTTTAATTTTGGATTTTTGCATTTACTGATATATACTCACCACATGCCTGAGCTATAAGCTTGGCCAGAAACACTTCATTACCATATTGTTTACTCATTACAGAGGTATGAAGTAGAGACGACACTTCATCAACATCCCGTAGATTTTTTGCAGAACAACATACCAAGTCAGGAAGAATCTCATGAGCTTTTTTGCAGGCTATTTCATAACCTTCTATGACCTTAAATGTAAAGAGCAAAAATACTTCCTCAAAGAACATAATTTTGACGTGTCTTAAGTATCTCATTTTGGTAACCCAACAGATATGGTATTTTCAATAGAAAAAGACAAAACACACTCCCAGAGTAACATCCACAGCAAAATCTACTATTTAAGAGCACAGGCTTTGACAGCCCACATTTGAACCCCAACTGCCATTACTAGCTACTCAAGCAAGGTTTTTCTAACTTAAGGCTCACTTTCCTTATCTGAAACAAATTGGGATTACTTTTAATAGGCCCCACTCACAGGGTTCTTGTAAGGACAGAATGAGACATTGCATGGGAAGCACAAGTACTACAAACCCTGACACAGAGAAAAGTGCACAGTACTAGCTGTTACTATAGTACTATCTTAAGTTTGAAACAATAGATATACATACAGAAGCAAATTTTAAACAGGGGTAGGTTATAAAATGGACACTCACCTCTGAAACTGACAGGCCAAGTCTGAGAAGCTCTTCAGCTAATTCCAGAAGAGCTCCAGCAAAAACCAGAACAAAGTTTGTGCCATCTCCAACCTCTTGCTCTTGCATGTGAGAGGCCATTACAATCATTTTTGCAGCAGGATGCTGTACCTGGTAGAAGGGGGTTGAATTTAAATAGCAAGTTAAACATTTGACCCTTAAAGCAGTATGAAAAATTTCCTTTCCATTTCTTCTTAAATTGACAGGCTCCAATCTCCTATGGGTGAAGTAACTCTTCTGATCTCACCTATAATGTGGTCACAAGAAGACAATCCAGGTACCCTTATACCCATCAGCACGAATGCACCACCATAAATGACAGTAACTTCACAGGGCACTTTCTTTCAACTGACTGAGGTCAGTCACTCAGTATGTACACTGTATACATAAGGTTCCTAACACGATTACAGGTTCACTAAATTAAAAAACAAAGTAATTCCAACCTAAAGCACTTTTAAAAAAAGGCTTCAGAGGTGCTAAAGTAGATGTCATTTAGCTTGGTGATAAGTCTCAATATTTATGTATATCCTCATTGAAAGGGGTTATCAATTATGGTCTAAAAAAACAAAAATATAAAATATTTCTTAAAGTGTATCAAAATTTGAAGTGGTCCTTCCCTAGAATTTAAGATGCTTTTAAAGAAATAAGCAAGGAGTGACAACTGACAGCACTGAGAAAACTAAATAGCCGACACTGGTTTATTACGAAGACAATATCCCCACCATACTTAAATAACTCCTGGGAACATCACAGAGCACAATGTTTAACCTTCATAATGACAAGTCCCTCCACAAATATCTCGTTGATCTGTTTTGTTCAATATTATTACTTTAACACTATATCATTACTTGGGCTTCCCTTGTGGCTCAGATGGTAAAGAATCTGCCTGCCATGTGCGAGACCCAGGTTCGATCTCTGGGTTGGGAAGATCCCTTGGGGAAGGGCACGGCAACTCACTCCAGTATTCCCGCCTGAAGAATCCCATGGACAGAGGAGCCTGGTGGGCTATAGTCCATGGGGTCACAAAGAGTCGGATACAACTGAGTAAGGGACACTCTCCTATCATTACTTAAGAAGATGGAGAAACGTTAAGTTATCTATGGAGTTCTGACTAAAGAATTAATCCTGGTGCTTTAAGAAAAATTCCCTGAGACTGAACATATCCTTCAATTAGCAGCTGGCTGAGGAGTGGTTTTCCATGTGTGATCAGGCGCCAGACTGTCCTCATAAACCCGACTCTATACCATCAAAACTGTAGGTGAACAAAATTCCACCAACTGATTTAATTTCATGAACACAATTAAAACAAACCCATCTTAAATATCAGCTGTTTCTACATTATAGAATAATTCACTTTACTGTCACGCTCTAAAGAAGACAACATTCAATTTTATATTATCGGCAAATATATATGTATATTTTATCACAACCAACCTCTCCATAAATAACAGGAGATTTTAACAGGAGCAAAGATGTGAAACATAAAAAGGATTCTCTATAATTAGGAATATCTATAGCATGAATTTTTAAGTTGGGAATTAAAAAAACCCCTTATTATCCAACGTGAATGAAATAAAGGTTATTTGATATTAGAATACACTGAATTTTTGACATCACCAAAACATTTCTTGGGTTTTTAAAAGAAATAACTTACTTCTAGCTCTCTTAAAATAGTCGCCGCATCATTTGTCACAAACAACTTCTCCAGATGGTTGATAACCATTTTGTTCATTCCTCAAAAATAGTTAGAAAAAGAAATCCATCATCACTCAAACCCTTCTCCAGACACCAAAGAAAATCCAGTGAAGAAACAAAAATTTGCTATCCATTCCTTGAAATAACTTTGTAAGAACTCAAAACATACTACCTATTCTTAAAGCCACAGCTTAATGGCTTCCCCTGCCTGCACACCTGTATTATTTCTTTCCTGCCAATTTCATATTTTTTCAATCAACTTAAATTATATTGACATGTACAAAGACTAAAATTATTTACTTGAAAGTGTGTTTTGCTTATTCCATAAATTTGTATCAATTAATTCAGTTGATGGGAAGCAAGAGAGAATTTTTCTCCCTTAAATTATGTCATTTTACGTAAGAGAACTGTTCCACAGCTGTAACAATGGTACTACCTCAAAGGTGAAAGCACCATAACTTTTCTATCCTCTCAATAGGACAAAAAGTAACATTTTGATTACAACTTTTCTAAAAAGATCCGAACAGCTGATTAAAGATTAGGAAAACTGTACAGGAGTTACTGAACTGTGAAAAAATTTTCAACGCCATAGTGTATTATGACTAAAACTCTCAATTTACATATAATATCCTCAAACAAGTTTCAAAGAACTACTACACAAAATTCTATTATAGTACTGTATTTTTTATAAAACATGAATTTAGAAATTACCATTTGGTCCATATGCTGTACGAGTTGTTTGGGCCAGCTCCTTGCAAGCCTGTATGTTCCTGTACACAGCCTCTTCTAATCCTGAAAAATGCTGTAGAAGAAAATTTCTGATTAGGCAGGACAATGAATCTCAATAATTTCTTCATCTGTAAAATAATAGTACCTGTCTCAAAAGACTGTTGGTATTATCAAATGAAATTTATGTATGTAAAGCATGGTGTTTGGTGTTCCTATGATACCACAGATACCATCCTAATCCACAGATTTGTCCACAAATTGAATGAATAAGGCATGACATTTTTAGGGACCATGAGTACCTACTTACACATCAAAACATAAAGCTTAATTTTTTTTAGTTTAGTGAAAAGTGCAGAGAAGAGTGCTAAGCCTGATTAGAGAAAGCATATGAACCATTGCAGATTATAAAAATCCCTTTCCAAAGTCTACCAATTCTTTCTAAAAGCTGAAAAGTGGTATGAATGTGATAAAACCTGAGCACTGTAGAGTCAACAGGTCTATGTTCAAAGGGAATTAACGTATTTGCCTTATACATTTTTAGAACTAAAGCATACAGATTTTGAATTCTCGTTTGAACTGAAACAAATTGCTCGTTTGTACACATTAATTCCAACGTGTATACACTGAAAACTGAACTGCTCACAGTACTTAAATTTTCAAGTTTTACAATGAACTTCTTTTAGACATGGGATTTACTTGTGAGTCTCAGATAAATTTCAAGAGCCTACTGTTCATGTGAACATCTTTTTCCTTACTGTTTTAACAAGTCAAACTCACTTCATCCTCAGTGAGTTTGGTCCCTTACTGGTCCCTTAGCCTGAAACATTTCTGCCTTTAATCTTGGCCACTAAGCACAGAGCTGAGAGTTCTTTCCTTAACATTTACTGTTCTACCCCAAACTTTCCTTTATAATTTTTTTTAGAGGAGCACTTTCAATTTCCTTTATCATTATTTGAAATTATCCTTCTGCTTATTTGGTCACTTATTTCTGCCTCAGAAGAATAAAAAAAATACGGCCACTTCCCAACCTTTTAAAAAAAATTAGTTCATGTCATTTTCAGCAAAGCTCTTTCACCAATACTTACAGTAAACCTCCTTACCTACTAGAGTCACGTTATCCCCAAAGTGCATCCTCGCCAACAAGAAACCTAGTACCCTCAAACTGTTACCACAAATGGAACCACACTATCTACATTCCTTTAAGCATAGCAAGTCTGGGGGACAATAAGGGAAAGCAACTATTTGAACATAAGAGACACACTTACAGTAGTGTGTCTAAGACATTAAAAACAAACAAACAAACAAAAAACCATGCTGTTGAAATTACTTTCAAGATCTCGCCATAAAACAAAAGCTTTACTTAGGTCAGGGTGTCACTTACTCTGTTGGTTACAACTATTTCCGTCCAATCTCCCCAACTGAAAGATGAGGAAAGTAAGACCCAGAGCATTAAGTTTTACCTCAAGCTGGCTAAGTTCAGAACAGAGCCCATTGGGATTGTAACTAAGATTTATCCTATAATGCACTATTTCTGCGAACTAAATGGGGAGCTCGCCGTTTCTCATTTGCAAGAGTTGCCTCGTCCCTCTCCTCCCTGGACCACCCGCTCCTGGAGCCGTTTCGCAGTACTCAAAGCAACCTCACCTACGTTATTTCACCTACTTCGCACCCCTCAACGGAGAGCCTCCTCACTCCCGTTTTACCGACGGAGGAAAAATGCAAAGAGTGGCCTTCACACCCTGTAAGGCTACAAAGCAAAAAACGCGCCGCCTGCGGCCTCGTCGTCCACTCGCCGTTTCTGGCCGCTTGCCCCCCTCTCCTGGGTTCATAAAAAAAAAAAAACTCGAAATGCCCGCGGCCCTCCGAGGCCAAGCTCTCCAAAGAACACCTCCCTTTCTGGAATCTTCTTTCCCTCCGACCGCTATGTCGGGTGGGTACGCCGGGCCCGTTGGTAGGCTTTTCTTCTTGGCTGCGGCCGCCGCGGCTCTCCCACCTCACTCCCTCTTCCTCCTTTTCTTACCTTCGCTCCCTCCTTGAGCATCTGGGCAAAGCCCGGGGCCTTGGGGACGTGAAGCGCCATAACCAGTCTGCAGGGTGCCGTTCACGCGCCCTCTCAGAAGATCCTGGAAGAAGCGAGAGGCGCGCACAGCTTCCTGGGAACGTAGCGTGCAGCCGGCTCACGCCCCTCCTCTCTCTTCAGCCGGGCCCGCCCTTTCCCCCGGCGGCCTAGTCTGTGAAGCCTCGCGAGAAGGAGCAGTTCGCGCCGCCAGAACTGAGTTGACGATTCTCGATCTGGTCGATCGATGGGGCGGCTCGATCGGGCTGGGCCTTCTGTCTTCCTGCCGACGCATGCGTAGGCTGCCTGGCGGATGTGGCTCGCTCCCGGAGGTTGTTCCCTTCGCTTAGACTCACAAGCTTTGTACTGGGGACTTTCGAGTTTTGTCAGTTTTGTCCTTGAGTTTTGCCACTCCTTCCAAGAGTAGCTTCCGTGTAAATCTTCCAGAGCTTCCCACGATATCAGCCAGGTGGGCACCCCTTTTTTCCCGAGGCCGAGGATCTGCCTTCATCCTCCAAATCTGTGGTTGAACTTGCGCTCAGACTTGGGCCCTGTAGCAGCTCTGGGGACTTGAAGGTGATAAATGAAAATCTGAAAGGAAAACTACGTACTGAGTGCTCATATGTGCCAGGCCCCGTTATTTGCTTTGTGTGCGGTATCTTAGCTAGTGGTCAATCTTGTATTAATTACTTTTGCAATTTACAAAAGGTAGTTTGTACAAGATAACAGCGCTAGTAGTGTTAAAACTAGGATTTCTACCCAGATTAGATTGCAAAATGCACGTTGTTAGGCAACTGTATTCCTCTTTCCTCCTTTTTTTTTCTTCTGTTTTGTGGCCGCCCCAAGGGCATGTGAGATCTTAGTGCCCCCCCCCCCCCCCCCCAGGAGTGGAACCCCGCTCCCCTGCAGTGGAAGCATGATATCTTAACCACTGGAACACCTGGAAAATCCCTTTCCTGCTTTTTCTTGGAAATATAAACCCCTTTTACTTTCCCACAGTCCTTTAAAACCTGACCTCTGTGTCATCCCACATCAGCACATGACTGATTTCAAAAGACTGAATGATGACAGAATACTTCAAAGAATAATTTCACACAGTGAAAGTAATCCACTCTCCTAGTAGAAAATGTAGACAACTGAGTAGAACGTTTGGCTTGTCTTTTGTTCCCTGGTCACACACTTGCAAATGATTTATTTTCCTTAAATCGGGACAGATTTAGTGTGTCTTAAGAAATAATCAAATGTGTTACATGTACTATAACTTTTTCTAATTAGCACTTAAGTGCGTAATTATTAAAAAATATTTTTGCGAGCCATCTCAAACCAACTGGTATGTGAACCACCTTTTGGGAAACATTCAGCGATTCTCAAAGGGTGGTCCAAGGACAACAGGAGATTTCCTTATGGTTTAGCCAAGAAATAAGTGAAAGTGAAATCACTCAGTCATATCCGACTCTTTGTGATCCCATGGACTGTAGCCTAGTAGGCTCCTCCCTCCAAGGGATTCTCCAGGCAAGAGTACTGGAGTGGGTTGCCATTTCCTTCTCCAAGCCAAGAAATCATCTAACTCAGAGCATTGCTTATAAACATAACCAGCAACAACAACAAAACTGAAAGAGATTAAAGATGACACGGTAAAATTTTAATAATAATTAAGGTATCAAGTCTTGGTAGAGACCATGGTAGATAATTTGAGGATAAAACTATTGATGAATCAAATTTCCATGGAAAGTTTTAATAAAAAATTGATCTGGGGACTTCCCTGTCAGTCCAGTGATTAAGACTCCACTTTGACTGCAGGGGCCGTGGGTTTGATTCCTGTTAGGGAACTAAGAACCTACATTCCTTAGCAAAACTGCCAAAAATAATAATAAAAGTAACCATAATAATAACAGTTGGAGAATTGATATTAATTTTAGTAAATTAAAAAGGAAATGGGGATTAAATCAGTTAAAATCTTCTGTATGGTAATTGATCAAGAATTAAATTGATTTAATTGCTAAGAAGAATGCTTTTTAGATAAAAATTCATTTTGTATTACTTGGAGTAGATGATGTATTCATAATTGTGGAATTAAAAGCTCAAGGGCAAAATTTCCACTGGATCCAAATAGTTGGCCAAATATTCCTCACCCAGACTAAAAAGTAAACACACTCAGTATGGCTCGGGGCCTGGGTCCTGGTCCCTGCTTGCGGCACCTGTATCTTTGCCCTGTTGGCCTTCCTCTCCGTCTTCTGGCCACAGAAGCCTGAACAGTTCATCCTGTCTGCTTTACCTCGGCTGCTTCAAGGTCTCAGCCTCTGCTCTCCTCTACCTAGAATGCTCATCTGCTCCCCTTTGGCTGAGTTAGTTCTACTTCAGTAAACAAACGCTTACGCTGGAAAGCCTTTGATGACTCCCAAGACACTCCCTGTGAGTCCTTCTCACAGCTTCTGTGCTTCTCCTTCAGAGCACTTATCCTGGTCATGACAGAATTTGTTGCAGTCTTTCCCAACTGGTAGGCAGGCACTGTATTGCCAGCATATATCACTGGACGTTGCATGAAGCAGAGACTTAACGGATGGCTAAATGGGCGTCTGAGTGTTACTGAAAGGGGTGGGGTCTGGCTGCTCACTGCTCAAAAGCCAATAAACAGGCCAGGTTGGTGGAAAGGAAAGTTTGCTTTATTTCAGATGCTGACAGCTGGGCAGGAGGGTGGACCTCTATCCCAAGGCCGACTCACCCCGCTGGCAGCCAGTGGGGCGAGAGCTTTTATAGACAGAAGAAGAGGGCTACGTGCAGAAACATCACAGTCAGCTCTGACAGTCATCTTCAAGCTGGTCAGGAGTGGTCTGACCAGGGTCATCTTGGTTGTTTTAGGTGCAATTAATATTCAGTTCTAGGGCGGATTTGTTTCCACTGTGTTGAGGCCAATTCTCGGAATTGTGGCAGCCCATGTTATGGCTACAGTCTGGTCATCAGGTAATTAACTGCTCCACCTGGTAGGGGTTTCAGAGTCTGTAATAGACAGTTCGCAACATATGGCTCAGAATGTTCTCTACAGCACTCGAGAAAGAACTAAAGGTCCTTGACTATGCGTAATGAGTGTATTATTATTTGTTCTCCTTTGACTGTTTTCCTGTTTTCACATGTTCTCATTTCTCTGATTAAACTTATGCCTTGACTAAAGTTTTCCACAAACAAAAAGCAGGCTGAGGACACAGAGGGTGGGACAGGGAAGGCCCATCACGTCCTGCTCCATTCTATGAAGAGAAGACCAAAGAATTGGGAGATGAGGTTTCTAGTCGTCTGTTTACATGCTGTGAAACCAGAAAACAACACAAAGCAATCAAGAGGGTTTCGTCAGGAGCTTGCAAAGACCAGGGAGACACAGTTCAGTCCCTAGCGTTCTCTATGCTCATAGGAACATTTTTGTCCTGATTACTTTAGCTGATAAATCAGATGAGATTTGCCTTGATGAATGTATTGTCCTTATCGGATCACCCCCTGTCAGCTTAGGTTTTGGACCACCTTTCTGTCATTTGAGGCATTTATTCTGTGGATCCCATAGCAGGAAGAACTGTTTAAACATCTGGTCTGTTAAAGAACAAATGAAGACATTCCTTAAGCCTCAAGTCACCAGGAGCCACTTTTATGGGGGCACGCTGAATGGTAAATTTGTCACCAACTTGACTTGCATCTAGAGGCTGCTTTTTCACGTGGGGTAAACCTGGAGAAGTCACTTCCCTCCATTCTGAGAGTAGTGGTCTATGAGTTAGGCTCCCTGAGGTTGCAAGGAAACAAAATGCTGAGATCACTTGGGGGGGTTGGTTATAAAGAATCACAAAAATGTAAGAAATCGCACAAATGTCTTAGAGCGAGATGACTTTTCATGTATACAGATAGGGTATCTCTGAGTTACCAATTTCCTATCTTAGTTTATCTCTGTTTCTATGCATTCCATCAAGCTGGCATTTGATTCTCTTTACCTCTTTCAGCTGATTTTTCTTCTTTCCTCATCTTAGCTTTGGCTGGCATCCTTTTCTCTATTTCTTTTAGTTTTTCCACCCCCTTCAGATGGGTCTCTGTGTATTTCATTCTTAAACATCCCAAGAAAAAGGGTCTGGTTCATTCAATATATTGCTATCTAACAACTCTGCCCCTACCCCAGGTTTGACTGAATTCTCATCAAGGATACTACAAGCTTCTGTGGCTGCTTAGGCTGAAACAAGACTCCCTGGTGACCAGTGGACTAGGATCACCTGTGACTTTAGTATAAAGAAAGCTTTGCAGCTGTTTTCTGTGAAAATGAGCTCTGCATGCGCCTGACATTCAGAGTTTCATCAGTAGTCCAGTCAGTCTGTCCAAGACTAGGCTGTAGTTAGCATCTCCCTTAAAGCCTTTCTGGATCCAGGCAAAGTAAAAAGAAATGTATATTTAATTGTAGGCTTCCCAGCTGGTGCTAGTGGTAAAGAATCCACCTGCCAATCCAGAAGAGTCAAGAGACAAGGGTTCAATCCCTGGGTTGGGAAGATTCCCTGGAGGAGGAAATGGCAACCCACCGCAGTATTCTTGCCTGGAAAATTCCATGGACAGAGGAGCCTGGCGGGTTACAGTCCATGGGACTGCAAAGAGCTGGACACACAGCACACACAGCACAACACACAGTGAATCACTTCTTGGTTATTACCATTCTGAGAATGGAGATCGTGGACTGGATGAAAGTGATCGTTTCCCCCTCAACTGTAAACGCTGGCTTAGCTGTCCCATGACTTTATAATTGAACTGGTTCAGTTACAGAGATGAGGAAGGTGAAATGGAGTGAAACAATGTATTTAAATTCTATTCTGGGGCCTTAGATCTCTAGAGATTGATGAAATCTCTTAGATGACTTGAGAGAGAAGTTCCCCTTCAGCTGTTGTGAATGGATTGTTGATAAACTAAAACTATGTTTATCAGTCCCTCTCTTAGTAAAATTAAAAGTTACTGCCTTAGTTCTGCTAGATTGGCACACTGATATGGTTCTCAGACCAGAGAGCTGAAACTGTGTGTCCAGGTTTCCTTGCAGTTATATATGGATGTGAGAGCTGGACCATAAAGAAGGCTGAGCACTGAAGAACTGATGCTTTTGAACTGTGGTGTTGGAGAAGACTCTTGAGAGTCCCTTGGACTGCAAGGAGATCCAACCAGTCCATCCTAAATGAAATCAATTCTGAATATTCATTGGAAGGACTGATGCTGAAGCTGAAGCTCCAGTACTTTGGCCAACTGATGAGAAGAGCTGACTCACTAGAAAAAGCCCCTGATGCTGGGAAAGATTGAGGGCAGGTGGAGAAGGGGGCACCAGAGGATGAGATGGTTGGATGGCATCACCGACTCAAAGAACATGAGTTGGAGCAAACTCGGGGAGATGGTGAAGGACAGGGAAGCCTGAGTGACTGAACAACAACAACTTGCAGTTATGGCTCAGGATATAAATAAGTCTCCACCAGTCAGAGACCTTATGTGAGGGCTGGAAGGTGGTGGGGAGACAGTCTATTTTCATGCTGCTTTGTTCTTCCAACAAGTAGAGTCATGAGACGATGCTGTTTCGGCATTACTGGTCCACTAGTTACTCTGCGTGCGGTGTCAGCTGTGGTGATGGCGAAGGCTTCTTATCCTGGCTCCCTGCTCTTTGCATCACAGCTGCAGTGGTGTGTTCTTGATCTCAGGCTGTCCAGTGGTGAGTCCTGATTCCAACCTTTCTGATCATACAGGAAATATAAGCTCCCAAGGTGGGTCAGTTCTGAGACACCTAGCTAAGATTTATTCCTGGAGGCCCACCTGAAAACTTGCTTCTCCATTCATCCATGGTGGACTTCTGAAGCACCTGATTCCTTGTATGAAACCCTTTTCTGTCTCTGATACCTAGAGTGGTTTCTGTTTCCTACATGGAATGCAGATGGAAGCAATTGCTGTGTTTGTGATAGTGGGTGGGCTGAGGGCTGATAGGTTAGGAATCCTCAACTGAGACAATTATTATTCTCCAAGAGGCTACCTGGATTCGTATTCTTGGAAATGAGGGTTCCAAGAAAGCAAGCAGAAATGGGCAAGTGCCTTGTCAAATCTGCTTCTATCACATTGGCCAAAGTAGGTCCACGCCCAGGGTCAGTGTAGGAGGGCAGCCTCAAAGGGTGTAGACAGAAGGAAGCATGATAACTGAGGACAAGCGTGCAGTCAGTATACCAAAGGAACCGATTTACTGTGTAGGATTCACTGGAAAGTAGCATTGCTTAAATTAAAATTTTGTTTTAGTGCACGACTGATATTTTTTGTTTCCTTGAGCCACAGTGAATGGCTGATAACATCTATATTGAAAAGATTCAGGCTGAAAATTAGCATGGTAGTTCTTTGCACTGTAGAACTTTGGTGTCTTAGTTCAGTTCAGTTCAGTCACTCAGTTGTGTCCAACTCTGCAACCCCATGAATTGCAGCACGCCAGGCCTCCCTGCCCATCACCAACTCCTGAAGTTTACCCAAATTCATGTCCATCGAGTCAGTGATGCCATCCAGCCATCTCATCCTCTGTCGTCCCCTTCTCCTCCTGCCCCCAATCCCTCCCAGCATCAGAGTCTTTTCCAATGAGTCAACTCTTCACATGAGGTGCCCAAAGTACTGGAGTTTCAGCTTTAGCATCATCCCTTCCAATGAACACCCAGGACTGATCTCCTTCAGAATGGACTGGTTGGATCTCCTTGCAGTCCAAGGGACTCTCAACAGTCTTCTCCAACACCACAGTTCAAAAGCATCAGTTCTTCGGCACTCAGCTTTCTTCACAGTCCAACTCTCACATCCATACATGACCACAGGAAAAACCATAGCCTCGACTAGATGGACCTGTGTTGGCAAAGGAATGTCTCTGCTTTTGAATAAGCTATCTCCTTCCAAGGAGTAAGCGTCTTTTAATTTCATGGCTGCAATTACCATCTGCAGTGATTTTGGAGCCCCAAAATTAAAGTCTGACAGTTTCCACTGTTTCCCCATCTATTTCCCATGAAGTGATGAGACCGGATGCCATGATCTTCGTTTTCTGAATGTTGAGCTTTAAGTCAACTTTTTCACTCTCCTCTTTCACTTTCATCAAGAGGCTTTTTAGTTCCTCTTCACTTTCTGCCATAAGGGTGGTGTCATCTGCATACCTGAGGTTATTGATATTTCTCCCAGCAATCTTGATTCCAGCTTGTGCTTCTTCCAGTCCAGCGTTTCTCATGATGTACTCTGCATATAAGTTAAATAAGCAGGATGACAATATACAGCCTTAACATACTCCTTTTCCTATTTGGAACCAGTCTGTTGTTCCATGTCCAGTTCTAACTGTTGCTTCCTTACCTGCATATAGGTTTCTCAAGGGACAGGTCAGGTGGTCTGGCATTCCCATCTCTTGAAGAATTTCCACAGTTTATTGTGATCCACACAGTCAATGGCTTTGGCATAGTCAATAAAGTAGAAATAGATGTTTTTCCGAAACTCTCTTGCTTTTTCGATGATCCAGTGGATGTTGGCAATTTGATCTCTGGTTCCTCTGCCTTTTCTAAAACCAGCTTGAACATCTGGAAGTTAACGGTTTATGTACTGCTGAAGCCTGGCTTGGAGAATTTTGAGCATTACTTTACTAGCGTGTGAGATGAGTACAATTGTGTGGTAGTTTGAGTCTTAACTTTTTCCTTTGTTTATATTTTGAAAGAGATACAGAACTTTTAAGAAGGCATGATGTTGGTGCTTCCTGAAGATATTGAGATGGTTGCCTTGGTTAGTTCCTCAACTTTCTCAGCTTTTACTTTACTACACAGACTATCTGTACGCCGGATTCTTGTTTGAGAATATAAGTTTTAACCATCTTTTATCAAGTTCTTATCAAAAGCCTAGTTGTAAAAATTAACATTTGAGGGAAATTCCATTTAGGTAATAAGTTTTGCCCTGGGATCAAGCCAGAGCATCAACATTCTAGTTCTTTGGAGGACTGAGTCTGACAAAATGCATTTTTGGTATCATACCATTATCTTATATGAGTTGGCCAAAAATTTCGTTAGGTTTCTTTCCACAATGTTATCATGGAGTAGCAAAGGAATAAAGAATAGGAAAGGCACAGCCAGTTGTAACAGCCTCTTAACTTTATTCTGGGCCTGTTTTTGTGGATGTCAAGCATTTCATTACACAATATCCTTTTTATATGCCCGCGTGTTTAGTTGTGTCTGACTTCTTTTGGCCGTATGGACTGTAGCTCACCAGGCTTCTCTGTCCATGGGATTTTCCAGGCAGGAATACTAGAGTGGATTGCCATTTCCTCCTCCAGGGGATCTTTCCAATCCAGGGATTGAACCCATGGCTCCTACAGCTCCTGCACCGGCAGGTGAATTCTTTACCACTGAGTCACCTGGGAAGCCCTTTTTATATGACCTGTGGGGAAAATTAATCATTCAACCATTGTTTTTATCTTATGATCCCAATGAGTCTTACAACTTCCTCATTTCTCTGTTAAATTACTAGAAACCGAGGCAGTGTGTAGCACAGCTCTACCAACTGTATGGTGTGACGTTTCTGTAGACTATTCACTAGTAGGTTTTATTGTTTTCTTGCTTCTTCTTTCTTATTGCCCAGACCATCTCAACTTAAAAAAAATATTTATCAATGTTATTTATTTTTATAAGTCACATCAAATCCTTTATGGTATGAGCTGAGTATTTTTTTAAGTGTTAGTTTATGGGTTTACAGATACATTAGGGATGATTAAAGGAGTTAGAGGCTTTATTGCAGAATGACCTTTTCCCTTTCTTCCTTCGTTTCTTTTCTTACTAATTTAAATAGAGAAATTGACAGTTTTGCTAGAAACGCTACCACACTATAAGTAACACAAAACCAAAGTGTAAAACAAGCTTGAGACCTTTTTACATAACCACACATTAATTCCATTGAAAACAACGAGGGGCTGGGACTTCCTTGGTGGTCCAGTGGTTAAAACTTCTTGCTTCCATTTAGGAAGGTGCAGGTTCCATCCCTGTTCAAGGAATTAAGGTCCCACATGACATGGGGTGCGGCCAAAAAAAAAAAATAGTAAAGGGAATCAAGGATGATTGTAGAATTTTTTTAAGATACACACATTCATTAATTCATGTAAAACAGTTCCCAATTTTGTTTAGTTATTTAGCGCATGAACTAGTACTTATTTCTGTGGCTGGATTAGCAAGGTTGCTTGATATTTCAGATGCTTGTCGGCCATCATCATTCTCACTGGTCCTATTCTTAATGTTTTGGCTATTTTTGTTACAATGATTTCTACTGGGATTTTCATTAGGTTCAGTCATTAGTCTCAGGGGAATAAAATTAAGAAGGATCTATGTGTCTATTTATGAAATGGTTGGGTAAAGCAACTACATTTTCTCATTGCTATCTGATGGAGCTGTTTTCTCTTCCTTAACAGACATTCACTCTTCTGAATCTAATCCAAGCTGCACTGCCAAGATGGAAGTTAAATTGCTTCAGGTATCTTGATGAAGAAGAAGGAGACAGGTTACCAAAAATCCCTTCCTATACATATATATATGTATATATATATATTTTTTTTTGGTCCCCCTACGACATCATCCAGGGATCTTTGACAACTTAAGAAAACAGTTTAACAACAGTTAGAAATTAACTTCCTGAGATGAATAAGGAAATGTACTTAGAAAGCCTAGAAAGCAATATGTGTTAGAACATTCAAGGCAAGGTTTAGAGCATGTAAAGACATGCAGTCACTCAAGATGATTCTCATACTTTGCAAAAATTACAAAGGAAAAAGGAAAAAAAATAGCAGGGAAAATATGTGTCTCCAAGCCTATGCACTTTCTCCTTACTTGAAATCTGGAATGACTCTTAGGCCTTTGCTTGGGGCCTTTGGACTGAGAATTGTGAAATAATGCAGCTCATTCCTAGAAGCTTTATCTTGTGGTTTCTCAGACAGATCAAATGCCAGCAGGTGTGGGCAAGCGCAAGCCAAGAACAATCAGACCAAGTGACAGATAATAGCCAGACAGACAAGGACATGACATACTTAAAGGAAATTTGAAAAACTAGAGAAACATAATTGATGCTATTTAGTGAAGCCATTGCATATATCAGTGTTTTAAAGTGATCATTGGCTATAAATAAAGAAAATAATGATTCTTGCATTTCTTTAAGTGGTCATTGATATATGAAATACATTTAAGTTTTGTCAAAAACAATGGCAAATTTTGAAACATTTTCTGATTTTGGTTCTTGATGGCGAAGCTTCACATGTCTGGAAAATTCATTTGTAAAAACAACCTCATTCCTCTCATATATGACTGAAAGGCCATTATATTTAACATTGTATGTGTGTGTGTGTGTGTGTGTGGGTGTGTGCTCAGTAGCTCAGTCGTGCCTAACCCTTTGAGGACCCCCGGGACTGTAGCCCACCAGGCTCCTCCATCCATTAATTAAATGCTAATGACATGGTCAGGCTTCCCTGGTGGCTCAGAGGTAAAGAATTCGCCTGCCAATGAACGAGACACAGGAAACACAGGTTAGATCCCTGGATTGGGAAGATCCCCTGGAGGAGGAAATGGCAACCCACTCTAGTATTCTTGCCTGGGAAATCCCATGGACAGAGGAGCGTGGCAGGCTACAGTTCATGGGGTTGCAAAGAGTTGGACACAACTTACCATACTGAATCACAGCAACAACAAATGACATGGTTAGTTTGTTGTTTGAAGCAATGTTGTGACAGCTGTGATGCAGGATCATAACTCTTTATCACTCTATGTGAAAGACAACTAAAGTAGTTAAATTCTTTCAATGCAAGGCGACTAGACAGTGCAGATAACTGAACCTTCAGTAGTTACATGGGATGTGGTGGCAGATATTACACCGTGCCCTCCTCCAACCTCTTCCCATAAGACCGACAACTGTGGTCCTGTATTTCAACAAAAATAGGGTAGGGAAAATGTAGAAGAGCAGTAGAGAGAAATGAACCTTTGGAAATGTCTGCGCCAGCTATTGCCATTGGCAACCTCCAAGCACTCCGGGGCAGGTCAGTTGCCTATTTGTCGAGGTGCTGATTGAAACTTTGGGACACTGGTTCTATCCCTTAATACAAAGCCAGTTTTGAGCCAAGCCATTTAAGACCTTTTGAAAATGGACTCGAAAATAGCATGTGATATCCAGAGGAAAAAATAAACCATGATTTAGTAAACGAAATGATCCTCGGAGTAAGGATTGCTTTATACGGCAGTGAAGAAATGAAGTGCACAGACGATGAGTGTAGCCAGGAAAAAAAAATCCATGATGCACCCATTTGAGTTCCAACCTAAATGGATTTCTCCATGTTCCTACCTCAGTGTTTGCTGCCCACCTGCTTTGGGAAGTAGGTGGAGAGAGTCTCAGCAGGTGTGGGAAATAGGGAATCCACTTTCCCAAAGATGCGCTGGGAGAAAGTATGAAATGTCTATGTCATTTGTGATCATGGAGCTTGGGATTGCCCTTTCAAATTCACTTTGCCATAAGCAGATGGGAAAAATCAAGAAAGGTGGATAGGGGTGGCCTAAGATTTGATTTCAGTTTTAGTTGATGATAATGATAATAAGGAAGATATCACAGTAAAACATGCCCCACAGTGATGAGAATTTGGCTTTATGGTGATTGACAATTGAGCCTTGTGCCCTGGTTGGGCCTTGTTCTTTCTACAATAATCTTGACCCTGAATCTTATAAGAAGGAACATTTTGGACCTCCCAATATTATACACCTGGGTTTAAGGATGACGTTGTCACCTCTTGCTGAGTGTTTACTCCGGGCCATGTCTTCCTGGTACTGAGCCCTTCACATTTTTATCTCATTTAATCGTCATAGCCAGCCTAACAGAAAGCCTCTAATGCCTTCACACTGGACTTAAAATAAGAACTAAGCTCTATTAGGGGGCCTCGAAGGCTCAGCATGATCTAGTCCCTATCTACTGCTTGTCCTGCTCTGCTTTTTAAATGTATCATTTATTTATTCATTCATTCAAATTTTTGGCCTCCCATGCAGCATGGGGGATCCTAGTTCCCTAACCAGGGATCAAACACACACCCCCTACTTTGACAGTGCAGTCTTAACCACCAGGCCACCAGGGAAGTCCCTGTCCTGCTTTCTTTTCACTCACTCTGCCACAGTCACACAGGGCTCTGTTTTGTTCTTGGAACATGCAAGCTCACTCTCACCTTTCCACCAGCTGTTCCCTCTGCCTGGACGGCTCTTCTAGACGTCAGCATGGGTGGCTCCTCTTGTTATTCAGGTCCTGGATTAAATCTCACCCCCCAGGAAAGGTTTCTTTGACAACTCCATCTGAAGCATCTACTCAATACCTCTTTCACATCACACTGTTTTATTATCATGACATCTAATATTCCCTGAAAATGTTTGTGTTAATTAATTAAAACTTTGTCCAACAATGTAATATGAGAATTGTTGCTGTTCAGTCGATCAGTTGTGTCCGACTCTTTGCAACCCCATGGACTGTAGCATGCTAGGCCTCCCTATCCATCACCAACTCCTGGAGCTTGCTCAAACTCATGTCCATTGAGTTGGTGATGCCATCCAACCATCTCATCCTCTGTCATCCCCTTCTCCTCCTGCCCTCTATCTTTCCCAGAATCAGGGTCTTTTCCAATGAGTCAGTTCTTCATATCAGGTGGCCAAAGTACTGGAGCTTCAGTTTCAGCATCATGTAATGTAATCTTCCTGAGGATTTGGACCAAACATATTCTTTATTATTATATTTCCAGATCTTAGAACAGTGTTTAGCACATGGTAGGGATTCAATCAATGAATGAACTCCAAATTTTGGATCAGGAAGCTGAAGCACAAAGAGGTTAATTTATCTGTTTTATGCCACACAGCTCCTAAAGTCTCGTGCAGTATCTATTCAGGCTTAATTCCAAAGCCAATTTTTTTTAAAACCACCCTGCTTTAAGACACTGATTAAGAGATCTCTTTACAGAAAACCTGGACTCATGTAGAGGTAAGAGCTGAAGACTAAACTGAGATGCCCAGGAGAGGGATTCCGGTTGTGTTTAATCTACTATCTAAGTTAATTTGTTAACTTATTGAACCACTCTATTGAACCACTTTATTGAACCACTATGCATTAAATAGTGTCCATTTTTCTCAAAAAGTGCTGAAATTCAAGACTGCACTCAGGAGAGAGCAAAGTGGGAAAAATTCTTCAATTTTGTTCTAATAGTTTTGATCAAGATAGATGCTTTTATTTTTTTCAGCAGTTTAACTATGAAAAGTGAAATTTAAATAGACAAACAATTCAGGCTGTTCTGAATATGCTTGATTAAGAAAGTTAAGCATAAGCAAAAATATCAAATAAATACTATCACTTTTTGTTATGCTCTCCTGCAAGTGTTTATTTTAAAATATGTAATCCATTTTCACAAAAAGCACACAGGTTTGCAGGCTTGCATTATATTTTCATCATATTTTGAATTATGTGTAAGGATAAATATAATTTCTGGGTTCTTGTAAGCTCTTCTCATAAGCTCTCCTTAAGTTATTTCACATCCTGCAAAGTTTAATTTAAGCACGTTAGTTTTATTTGATAGTCTAAAAGGAATGAAATTGGTTTTAAGATAAATTATGCTGCAAATAATAAAAATGCTAATAGGAAATGTATTCCATAACACTAATGCTATATTTCTTGAGGCTACTGAAGTCCAGTTACTACTATTGTTACAGGCAATCTTAGGCTACAGTTGATCAATTTAGGAAAGGAGTTTTGGGGGCCCAAGGGAAAGTGCATGTGTGTATGTGTGTTGAAGAAGGCAGGGCCAGTCCACCTTTTGTGATCCTGCTTTCTCTGATCTCATTACGACGTGAACTTTCTTTTGTTTCCTTTTTCTTTAGTTTGGAATCTTGGGCTGTGACTGACTGTACCAGTGAGTCAGTTACCTGTTTCTTTTTCTTTTTTGCAACAGAGAGAACTAATAAGATACTGGTGCTGGGAATACTGGGCCTGGGTATCCCAGAGGAACCTCTTCTCCCTAAATGAAGAAGTTGAGGAAGGCTGCTTATTCTTGTTGGGGAAAATGAGGTGGGCCCCTGAGATTCCAAGTTGGAAGTATTACGGGCCTTTTCCTATAAAAATACTATTACATATTATTTTGATAGAGTAGAAATAATTATATTGTTAGTAGTCTGTCTCAAATCCATTTTAGGTTAATGCATATTTGTATAGTTGCAAGCCGGTCCAGGAACAAATGAGAAAAGATGTCTAATTCTAAACAACCAACATATCAACTGCCTCTGGGAAGATAACCCGTTCCTAAGTCAACAGCTGCTTATCGTTCTGAACTTGACACCATTAAGTTTCTAGCTGATGAACGTTTGTAGTCTTAAAAGTTCTTGACCTCATCTGCTAGGTTGGTCTTAGACACACGAACCTCATAAAGAAATTGTACTGAAACAAACAGCATAGATCTCTAAGTTGAATCTCACCTTGTGCTGTCTTTACATAGGATTTATAAAAAGGGTGTTTCTGAGCTATTGAAAGGGTGAAAGAAAAAAAGATGGAGGGAAGGATGGAAGGAAGGAAGGAAGAAAATGCCGGAGGGAAGAAAAGAAAGAGTTGACATGACCTAAAAATAGCTTTCATATTATTAAACCTGTTCCCTTGCCTTAATTTCCATCCTCACTTAATCCATAGTGCAAGTTGTACCTGCAATAATATGAAATGTAACTCATTCATTCATTGTTATTTTTAGACTCCTCTGTGCCTATTTTTCTTAAAACATTACTAAGTAGCCAGCAGAGGGTGCTCTTTCCCTAATTTAAATTTTCCAAGGAGGACTTAACCAAAAAGTGAGGTATTGCTTTTTAAGACCAAAAACTGTCCTTCAGTGAAAAGAGTTGAAGGACCTACAACCTCTCTTTTCTTTCCTCTTCCAAATGTTACAAGATGGGATATATAAAAACGCATGGGAAGTGCAGTCTCTTCTGGCTTTTTTGCTAATAGAAAAATCTAATCTTGATGGTTTCTGTTCTTCAGTGGAGCTAGGATTATCAAGCCTGTTCCTCTCTCGTAAACAGATGATTTTTCAATTTGCTGCATCCTGGGAGCTTCCTGTTTCCTCAACCTGTGTGTGTGTATTCTTCCCTCCTTCCTATACCATTCCTGTCCAATAGAGATAAAATACAATCTGCATGCATAATTTAAAAAATTTTCCATAGTCACATTAGAGAAGTAAAATGAAACAGGTGAAATTAATTTTTAAGTATATTTTGTTTATTCCATTGTATCCAGTTTTAGGTCTTCCCTGGTGGCTTAGAGGTAAAGAATCTGCCTGCCAATGCAAGTGAAAGTGAAAAGCGAAGTCGCTCAGTCGTGTCCGACTCTTTGCAACCCGTGGGCTGTAGCCCACCAAGCTCCTCCGTCCATGGGATTCTCCAGGCAAGAATACTGGAATGGGTTGCCATTTCCTTTTCCAGAGATGGGTTCAATCCCTGGGTTGATCCCCTGGAGAAGGAAATGGCAAACTATTCCAGTATTCTTGCCTGGGAAATCCCATGGACAGAAAGAGCTTTATGACCATGGGGTCACAAAAGAGTCAAACATGACTTAGCAACTAGACAACAACAAAAATCCAGTTTTTATCATTTTAATGTGTAGCTATTATAAAAATGGGGCTTCCCTTGTAGTTCAGTCAGTAAAGAATCCTCCTGCAATGCAGGAATCCACCTTGAATGCAGAAGACCCGGGTTTGGTTCATGGGTTGGGAAGATCCCCTGGAGAAGAAAATGGCAACCCACTCCAGTAATCTTGCCTGGAAAATCCCATGGTTGGAGGAGCCTGGTAGGCTACAGTCCATGGGGTTGCAAGACTTGGATGTGACTTAGCGACTAAACCACAGTATGAAAACATTAACAAGACATTTTTTATTATTTTTTGGTACTGAGTCTTTTAAATCCAGTGTGTATTTTACACTTATGGCACAATTCAACTTGACCTATCACTTCCAACTGCTCAATAGTCACATGTGATCAATGGTTACAGTATTGGACAGTCCAGCTCTATACCTTCCCTGTTTCTTTCATCATTTCCCTATCCCTAACAAAGCTGAGTGCCGAAAAATTGATGCTTTTGAACTGTGGTGTTAGAGAAGACCCTTGAAAGTCCCTTGGACTGCAAGGAGATCCAACCAGTTCATTCTAAAGGAGATCAGTCCTGGGTGTTCTTTGGAAGGAATGATGCTAAAGCTGAAACTCCAGTACTTTGGCCACCTCATGCGAAGTGTTGACTCATTGGAAAAGAGTCTGATGCTGGGAGGGATTGGGGGCAGGAGGAGAAGGGGAGGACAGAGGATGAGATGGCTGGATGGCATCACTGACTCGATGGATGTGAGTTTGAGTGAACTCCGGGAGTTGGTGATGGATAGGGAGGCCTGGTGTGCTGTGATTCATGGGGTTGCAAAGAGTCAGACACAACTGAGCAACTGAACTGAACTGAACAAAACTAGTAGAAACAGTATATTACAAAATGATGCTATGTCTGCTGGGACTCTTTATGTCTAATTATCTACGAAGGAAACATGACAAATGACTTGCATTGCTTTGAGTGACTGTCATTTACGAATTCCGAGATCTTTAAATAGAAAGTAAGTATTTCCTAGCCTGTCATTTTTTAAGTGGCTCTAATTCTATCACAATAGGAGGTGTAGATTTGACTCAGACTCTTCAGTTTTATTTTCCTGAGTGTCTGTTTTCAAATATATAATCACATATCTATTGTATATTACCTATAAACCAGAGTGTGCATGCTCAGTCACTCAGTTGTGTCCGACTCTTTGTGACCTCATGGATTGTAGCCCACCAGGCTTTTCTGTCCATGGGATTTTCCAGGCAAGAATACTGGAGTGAGTTGCCATTTTCTGCTCCCAGGGATCTTCCTGACTCAGGGATCGAACTCACCTTTCCAGCATTGGATTCTTTACCACTGAGTCACCTGGGAGGCCCTCATATACCAAGGACTTGGTGCAAATTATTTATCTGGCTAAGTTGCTTCAGTCGTGTCCAACTCTGTGTGACCCTATAGACGGCAGCCCACCAGACTGCCCCCTCCCTGGGATTCTCCAGGCAAGAACACTGGGGTGGGTTGCCATTTCCTTCTCCAATGCATGAAAGTGAAAAGTGAAAGTGAAGTCACTTGGTCGGGTCCGACTCTTCACGACCCCATGGACTGCAGCTTACCAGGCTCCTCCATCCATGGGATTTTCCAGGCAAGAGTACTGGAGTGCGGTGCCATTGTTCATTTAATTGTCACAATAGCCCTTTGGGTTAGTTCCTATTATTAATATTATTACTTCTATTTTAAAGATGAGGAGACTAAGGACAGGAAGGGTTAGGGAGTCATCCCACGTGACCAGCCAGGACATAGCAGAGAAAGGATTTCATGCTGGATCTGCAGGCCTTCAGATCCCAGCTTCTTTAATTTTGTGCTTGGTATTTCCCAAGTTGTGAGTATATTAACTGCAAGTTTAGGTTGTTGGTAGGGCTTCCCATGTGGCTCAGACGGTAAAGAATCTGCCCGCAGTGTGGTAGACCTGGGTACAATCCCTGGGTTGGGAAGATCTTCTGGAGGAAGGAATGGCTACCCGCTCCAGTATTCTTGCCTGGAGAATTCACTCCAGTGTTCTTGCCTGGAGAAATCCATGGACAGAGGAGCCTGATGGGCTATAGCCCATGGGGTTGCAAAGAGCCAGACTTGACCGAGTCACTAACACATTAGGATGCTGATAAAGAGTAGAATTCTACAGATGGAAGTAATCCTAGAGTTCCTATAATCAGTTTTCTGTTTTATAGGAAACACACATATACACATACTCAAGAACCCAAACCTGAGGCTGAGGGAAACTGAGTCATTTCTCCTTTGACTATTCAGGTCTGGAACCCAGGCTTTCTGACTCCAAGCCCAATGCTCTTTCCTCAGATTAAAATATCTCTAGAGTTAGACCCCAGTCTATAGGACCATTAGCCATCCTCTCTCAAAAGGAGGCAAGAGGTTTCAAATTCTTGTCAGGATGAAACAGAACTGACATCAGAAGGTTTGTTTGAGGTCATTTGTCTCATGGTGACTTTCATTTGGCCTTGGTCTTTATTTAGCACTTCAGTTTTATGCTCAGTGACAAGTTTGGCCATGTCAGAGGACCGTCCAAAGGTCAGCAAGCTGGCTGCTGGCGATGGGATGCTCCCTCAGAAGCCAAAGTCTATTACTGTGCCGTGGAAATCCCCAGCTCACCTCTGCAGGACGATTGCGTCTTCTCTCTGGAAGTTGTGGGTGTTGCAGGCTTTCTGCACCCTGCCCCCTGGGAGCCTGATGCCGGCCATTCAGCACTTCATACTGTGGGGACCTGGGTCACGGTAGGTCGAAGGCTCTCTGGTATTCTGAGCATCCTTTGATTCGCTTTCATTTTCCTGTTGGGGGGTTGTGGTCTAGAGGAGAAAGAGTATTCTTGATTGGTTAATCGTGCTATTTTTCTTCCCTTCTCTGATTTGTGTACAAATCTCCCCGACATCTTGCCTAAGGCTCATGATAATGCCCAGATAGCTTTTATTTCCAAGTAATAGCTCATGCCAACATCCGTAAATAGGCTTCCTCTAATCTTAGATGTATGACACATTTTTCATATTAAACAGAATGTTGAAGTATTCTTACCATGATAACATTTCAGCTAATCTTGAATTTGTTCTAAGAACAATGATACTGTTCAAGGCTAGACACATCCCCTCCATCACCTGCTTAATAAGATAATTTTCTTTATCTATAAAAAGGGAGGATATGGGTTTAAGTTTCAGCTGTGCCACTTAGCAGCAGTGACCTTGAGCACACTGAGTGACCTCTATGAATTTCAGTTCCCTTCCCAGGTATACCAGGTATATGAGAATGACGATAGTTACCTTCCTTGTAGGATTAAGGTGAACAGCAAATGACACGTATGAATGTGCTTTGTAAGGCATAAACGATTCAGATCTTCAGTTCAGTTCAGTTGCTCAGTCATGTCTGACTCTTTGTGACCCCAGCAGCACGCCAGGCTTCCCTGTCCATCACCAACTCCTGGAGCTTACTCAAACTCATGTCCATTGAGTCAGTGATGCCATCCAACCATCTCATCCTCTGTCATCCCCTTCTCCTCCCGCCTTCAATCTTTCCCAGCATCAGGGTCTTTTCCAGTGAGTCAGTTCTTCGCTTAAGGTGGCCAAAGTACTGGAGCTTCAGCTTCAGCATCAGTCCTTCCAATGAATATTCAGGACTGATCTCCTTTAGGATGGACTAGTTGGATCTCCTTGCAGTCCAAGGGACCCTCAAGAGTCTTCTCCAACACCATAGTTCAAAAGCATCAATTCTTCAGCACTCAGCTTTCCTTACAGTCCAACTCTCACATCCATACATGACCACTGGAAAAACCATAGCTTTGACTAGACGGACCTTTGTTGGCAAAGTAATGTCTCTGCTTTTTAATATGCTGGCTAGGTTGGTGAAAGCTTTTCTTCCAAGGAGCAAGGGTCTTTTAATTTCAAGACTGCAGTCACCATCTGCAGTGATTTTGGAGCCACCCCCCAAAATAAAGTCTGTTGCTGTTTCCATTGTTTCCCCATCTATTTGCCATGAAGTGATGGGACCATATACCATGTTCTTAGTTTTCTGAATGTTGAATATTAAGCCAATTTTTTCACTCTCCTCTTTCACTTTCATTCAAACCTTAGCTTATGACATATTATCACCTATATGTGAACAGATGCATGCATATATAGTTATATATAGATGTGATTGTTTCTATGCCATGATATAGACTTGGATCAGTCTCAGTCATAGTTATCACTCTAGAGCAGTGGTTTTCAACTGGGGGCAAGTTTGTATCTCAGGATGTCTAGCAATGCCTGAAAGTGAAAGTGAAGTGGCACAGTTGTGTCTGACTCTTTGCGACCCCATGGACATGGGGTCTATAGCCCGCCAGGCTCCTCCATCCATGGAATTCTCCAGGCAAGAATACTGGAGTGGGTTGCCATTTCCTTCTCCAGGGGATCTTCCCAACCCAGGGATTGAACCAGGGTCTTCTGCATTGCAGGCAGACTCTTTACCCTCTGAGTCACAAAAGAAACTTTGCAATGTCTAGAGATCTCTTATTTTATTAAAAAAATCATTTATCTATATATATATGTCTGTATTGAGTCTTAGTTGTGGCAGGAGGGATCTTTAGTTGTGGCATGTGAACTCTTAGTTGTAGCACGTGGGATCTAGTTCCCTGATCAGGAATTGAATCCCGGCCCCCTGCATGGGGAGCTTGAAGTCTTTGCCACTGGACCACCAGGGAAGTCCATGGAGATATCTTAGAGTGTCACATGAGGGATGGTGTGAAATCTATTAGGCAGAGGCCTGAGACTCATCCAAACATTCTACCATGCACAGGGTAACTCCCATCCAAGACTTTTCTCTCTGAGAAAACTTCCTTTAGGGCATTATATCTCAGACTTCAGCATCCATCAGTGTCACCAGGGAAGCTTGTTAAAACACAAATTGCTCTTGTGTTTTAACTCCATCGCTACATTTTCTGATTCAGAAGGTCCAGGGTGGGGTCTAAGAATTTGCATTTCTAAGATGGTCCCGGGTGATGTGGTCCAGGAACCACACTCTGAGAACCACTGCCGGAGACAGTTCCATCCATCTGCATCAATTGATTTCAGAGCCCACTTTGCTTAGCCTACCGAGCAAGCTAGTATTTTTACTTGTTAAATGGCATCTAACTGGGACTTCCCTGGTGGTTAAGAATCTGCGTTGAAGTCCTAGGGGCACAGGTTCGATCCCTGGTCATGGAATTAAGATTCCACATGTGGTGGGGCAACTAAGCCCACATGCCCCAATACTGGGTCCTTGGGCCACAACTAGAGCGTCCATGTGTTGCAATGAAAGATCCCACATGACCCGACAAAGATCCCACAGGGTGCAACTAAGACCCGATACAGTCAAATAAATAAATAAATATTTTAAAAAACATGGTACAAAATTTTTACCAGCTAGTGGAGGAGTCCAACACCAGGTCTAAATCCCTCGTGTGATCTGTCTTTATGTGATCGGAAGTGATGACAAAGCTTTGCCTGGTGGGCCTCGTGGAGGGAAGCGGCCCTGTGCACTCCAGACATGGTACATTGCAGTGTTCCAGAGGGAATGGCCTGCAAGGACTCAGGTGTGCCCCTACTCCTGCCTGATCATAGACTTAGCTCCTTCCAAGCTATGTCTTGTAAGCTCCTTGGTTGCTTCCAAGCTGATGCCTCTTTACCGAGAGCCTTGGCTAAGATACTTCTCCCCCTGACTCATGTCTCCATTTCTAATCCTCTCCCTTCCCTGTTTCCCCAGCCTATGGGGTCCATAAAGGGGGAGGAGCCTTTGGTTTACAGCTCCTTTCGCTTGTGGATTGGTTTCTCTGACTGACCTGTGCTGCCTTTTTTTTTTTTTTTTTTATTGGAGTATAGCCAACTCGGGCTTCCCTGGTTGCTCATGGTAAAGAATCTACCTGCTAGTGCAGGAGACACAGTTTTGATCCCTGGATCAGGAAGAGCCCCTTCCCATGGAGAAGGAAATGGCTACCCACTCCAGTATTCTTGCCTGGGAAATCCCATGGACAGAGGAGCCTGGTGGGCTACAGTCCATGGGGTGGCAAGAGTCAGATGTGACTTAGTGACTAAACAACAATAATAGCTGATTCACCACCTTGTGACAGTCTCAGGTGCACCACAGAGTGACTCAGCCGTGCGTATACATGTATCCATTTTCCCCTACACCCCCCTCCCATCCCGGCTGCCATATAACATAGAGCAGAGTTCCCTCTGCTATACCATAGGGCCTTGTTGGCTGTCCATTTTAAAGACAGCAGCATGTACATGTCGATCGAAACTTCCTAACTATTTCTACCCCCTTCCGCCACCGGCCGCCCGCCCTGATACTTGACCCTCTGGCAACTGTAAGTTCGTTCTCTAAGTCTGCTCATGAGTGCTCATGTGTGCTCTTTTGTGAGGGAAAATGGAACAGAGGGGGAGCTGGAGCCCTTCTTTTTTGCCTCTTCCTTGCACTATTATACAGGCTTCCCAGGTGACTCAGTGGTAAAGAACCCTCCTGCCAATGCAGGAAACGCAGGAGTCGCCAGTTCGATCCCTGGGTCGGGAAGATGCCCTGGAGAAGGGGATGACGCCCGACTCCAGTATTCTTGCCTGGATAATTCCAGGGACAGAGGATGGAGTCCATAGGGCTGCAAAGAGTCAGACACGACTGAGCACACACACACATACACTACTGTGTAAGTGAATAAAGTCTTGATTATCACTCTCAGTTTGATGCATTGTCCTCATTGACCTCCTTGAAACCTGATTATCTGACAGTAAGTATTGAGTAGTATTAAGTATTTTCCTATACCTGTAGTCGTCTCTCAACCTATGTGCTGTCAATACAAATGTGATGGTGAAAAATATCTGGTGTCAGTGATTACTCCAGAGCAGTGATTCTCAACCTTGGCTGTATGTCGGCATTGCCCTACCCAGGGAATCTTACTAAAATGCAGTTTCTAATTCATTAGATCTGAGGTGGAGCTGGAGATTCTTCATTTCTTCAAAACTCTGAGATGATGTCAAATCTGCTGGTCCAGGGACCACACTTTAACTGGCAAGACTAATGTTTCAAGAAACTAACAATTTCATTAAGACAATTAGAATAAATACACAGAGACCCGCAAAACAGTTAAAGTGATACCACTCAATGGTGTCAGCTGTTTCTAAGATCAAAAAAATGAGGTGAATTATAAGACAGAGTGGTGCTCAACCCAGGGTGCCTCTGAGGAGTTTATAACTTTTAGTAAAGAAATATATTGTTGGAAGCAGTTGTTTAGGGTGAGATGTAAACTGAATCAGGAGTTGAAATAGCATAGTTCCAGATTAGTAATTGACATTCTGAACTCTGGGTTCTTAGAGAAGCTCATGTCTACCAGCTTGATTCTGTCGGTTAAGAAGTGGGGATGAAAACACATACTACACTCCACCCAGTTAATATGCACATAGCCCATCACAGGCAAAAATCACAGGCCTGGGTTTCTCAGGAAGGATGCAGATTCTGAAGAGGGAGGATCTCTAGACAGGGGGCATTTTTACAAAGAAATGACGGAGTAGTCAAAAGGTACAAACCTTCAGTTCTAAGAGAATAAGTTCTTGGGGGGTAACATAGAGCATGATGAATATAGTTAATGACACTGTTATATGTTTGAAAGTCTCTAAGAGAATAGATCTTACAAATTCTTAATGTATTGATACAGCCATATGGAGAGCAATATGGATATTCTTTAAAAAACTAGGACTAAAACCACCATATGACCCAGCAACCCCACTACTGGGCAAATATCCCAAGGAACTCATAGTTGAAAAAGACACATGGACCCCAATATTCATTGCAGCAGTATGTACAATGATGAGGACATGGAAGAAACCTAGATGTCCATCTACGGATGAATGGATAAAGAAGTTGTGGTACATACATACAATGGAACATTACTCAGCCATAAAAAAGAATGCATTTGAGTCCATTCTAATGAGGTAAATGAAACTAGAGCCTATTACACAGAGAAGAAAGTCAGAAAGAGAAAAACAAATACTGTATATTAATGCTTTTGCAGAATATAGAAAGATGGTACTGCTGAACCTATGTACAGGGCAGCAGTGGAAACGCAGACAAAGTGAAGGGATTTGTGGAGACAGTGGGGGAAGGAGAGCATAGGATGAATTGGGAGAGTAACACTGAAACATAGACATTACCGTACGTAAAATAGACAGCCAGTGGGAAATTGCTGCGTGATGCAGGGAGCTCAGACCCAGCGCTCTGTGACAGCCTAGAGGGGTGGGACGGGGTGGGAGGGAGGCTCAAGAAGGAGGGGATACATGTATACCTATGAGTGATTCACGTTGATGCATGGCAGAAACCAACATGATATTGTCAAGCAATTATCTTCCAATTAAAAATAAGTAATTTTTAAAAAATATCTTAAAAAATTCTTAAAGTAAGAAAGCGAATATGTAACCGTGTAAGGTGATGGATGTTAACTAAACTAACTGTGGTGAGCATTTCACATACATACATCAAATCATCATGTTGTATACTTTAATACAACATTGCATGTCAATTGTATTTCAATAAAACTAGGCAAACAAAGAAATGGTGAATCCAGTAGTCATGTATGGATGTGAGAGTTGGACTGTGAAGAGGGCTGAGAGCCGAAGAATTGATGCTTTTGAACTGTGGTGTTGGAAAAGACTCTTGAGAGTCCCTTGGACTGCAAGGAGATCCAACCAGTTCATTCTGAAGGAGATCAGCCCTGGGATTTCTTTGGAAGGAATGATGCTAAAGCTGAAACTCCAGTACTTTGGCTACCTGATGAAAAGAGTTGACTCATTGGAAAAGACTCTGATGCTGGGAGGGCTTGGGGGCAAGAGGAGAAGGGGACGACAGAGGATGAGATGGCTGGATGGCATCACTGACTCGATGGACGTGAGTCTGAGTGAGCTCCGGGAGCTGGTGATGGACAGGGAGGCATGGCGTGCTGTGATTCATGGGGTCGCAAAGAGTCAGACATGACTGAGCGACTGAACTGAACTGAACTGAATATATATATATATATATATATATATATATACTATATATGGAGAACACAATGGCACCCCACTCCAGTACTCTTGCCTGGAAAATCCTATGGACAGAGGAGCCTGGTAGGCTGCAGTCCATGGGGTCGCTAAAGAGTCAGACACGACTGAACGACTTCACTTTCACTTTTCACTTTCATGCATTGGAGAAGGAAATGGCAACCCACTCCAGTGTTCTTGCCTGGAGAATCCCAGGGACGGGGGCGCCTGGTGGGCTGTAGTCTATGGGGTCGCACAGAGTCAGACACGACTGAAGCGACTTGGCAGCAGCAGCATATATACTATGCTTTGACAACACTTAAAGTTTGGTCGGTTTCAAATGAGAAACTATAAGGGAAAACACCATTCACTTATTTGTTCATACCAACTATGCATTAGATGCCTACTCTTTGCTCCAAATTTTGCTAGGTTCTGGAGAATACATCAGTGAAAAAAGGGTATAGTCCTTGACCTCATAGAGCTTGGAGTCCAGTGGTGAAAACAAACATCAGAGAGAAAATAATAGTAAAGTTGGGTGAGTGTTATGACAGAGGAAGCACGAATTACTGGTGGAGCTCTTGGCAGGTGTATGCCCTTCATCTGAAAGTCAGGGAGGACCTCCGTAAGAATGTAATATTCAAGGTGAGATTTGAAGGCCAGGGCTCCAGGCAGAAGGAGGATATGTCCAAAGGCCTAGCAGTGAAAGAGAGCAGTAACCAGAAAGAACGTCTGAGTATGGCTGGAGCATGGAGAGAGGAGAGTGTGGATCCTTGTGAGGTTGGATCGGTGCTATATTCAGGACACGTTTGGTTACAGGTGGTAGAAGCCCAACTTTCAGTAAAAGTGAAAGTCACTCAGTTATGTCTGACTCTGCAGCCCCATGGACTGCAGCTGGACAGATTCCTCTGTCCATGGAATTCTCCAGGCAAGAATGCTGGAGTGGGTAGTCATTCCCTTTTCCAGGGGATCTTCCCAACCCAGGGACTGAACCCACATATCCTGCATTGCAGGCAGATTCTTTAGTATCTGAGCCACCAGGGAAGCTCCCATCTTGTAGAGCTGAAGTATACAAAGGAAACTGTTGCCTGGTTGAAGTCCACGAGTGGAGCTGGTCTCAAAGCGAGTGAAATGAGATTATCAGGTCTGCTTCTGGAGTGGGTTGCTGGGCCCTCTTCTGAGGGATCTTCCCCACCCACGGATCAAAACCTCATTTCCTTCTGCTCAGGTGGATTCTTTACCACTGAGTCACCTGGGAAGTCCTGCATTCTGGTCTTAGTCTGCTCCATTTCAGAGGCACATCCTTCACGTGGATGGGAAATGGAAGGGCGTGATTAGAGACAGCTCAAGATTAACAGATCCCAGTGCAGCTACTACAAAGGAAATGAGGTCTCCTTTCTTCTAGAATATGTATAAAATCTCAGATGAGAATGCTGATTGCATCATGTATTAATGCCATTCTAGCCTATGATTGAAGTCACTCAGTTGTGTCCAACTCTTTGCGACCCCATGGACTGTAGCCTACCATGCTCCTCTGTCCTTGGGATTCTCCAGGCAAAATAATGGAGTGGGTTGCCATTTCCTTCTCCAGGAGATCTTCCCAACACAGGGATCGAACCCAGGTCTCTGGCATTTCAGGCAGACGCTTTACCATCTGAGCCACCAGGGGTAACAGGCAAATTTGGTCTTGGAATATGGAATGAAGCAGGGCAAAGGCTAATAGAGTTTTGCCAAAAGAACGCACTGGTCATAGCAAACACCCTCTTCCAACAACACAAGAGAAGACTCTGCACATGGACATCACCAGATGGTCAACACCGAAATCAGATTGATTATATTCTTTGCAGCCAAAGATGGAGAAGCTCTATACAGTCAGCAAAAACAAGACCGGGAGCTGACTGTGGCTCAGATCATAAAATCCTTATTGCCAAATTCAGACTTAAATTGAAGAAAGTAGGGAAAACTACTAGACCATTCAGGTATGACCTAAATCAAATCCCTTATGATTATACAGTGGAAGTGAGAAATAGATTTACGGGACTGGATCTGATAGAGTATCTGAAGAACTATGGATGGAGGTTTGTGACATTGTACAGGAGACAGGGATCAAGACTATCCCCATGGAAAAGAAATGCAAAAAAGCAAAATGGCTGTCTGGGGAAGCCTTACAAATAGCTGTAAAAAGAAGAGAAGTGAAAAGCAAAGGAGAAAAGGAAAGATATAAGCATCTGAAGGAAGAGTTCCAAAGAATAGCAAGAAGAGATAAGAAAGCCTTTTTCAGTGATAAGAAACAGAAGAAAACAACAGAATGGGAAAGACTAGAAATCTCTTCAAGAAGATTAGAGATAGCAAGGGAATATTTCATGCAAAGATGGGCTCGATAAAGGACAGAAATGGTATGGACCTAATAGAAGCAGAAGATATTAAGAAGAGATGGCAAGAATACACAGAAGAACTGTACAAAAAAGATCTTCATGACCCAGATAATCATGATGGTGTGATCACTCACCTAGAGCCAGACATCTTGGAATGTGAAGTCAGGTGGGCCTTAGAAAGCATCACTATGAACAAAGCTAGTGGAGGTAATGGAATTCCAGTTTAGCTGTTTCAAATCCTGAAAGATGATGCTGTGAAAGTGCTGCACTCAATATGCCAGCAAATTTGGAAAACTCAGCAGTGGCCACAGCACTGGAAAAGGTCAGTTTTCATTCCAATTCCAAAGAAAGGCAATGCCAAAGAATGCTCAAACTACCGCATAATTGCACTCATCTCACATGCTAGTAAAGTAATGCTCGAAATTCTCCAAGCCAGGCTTCAGTAATACGTGAACTGTGAACTTCCTGATGTTCAAGCTGGTTTTAGAAAAGGCAGAGGAACCAGAGATCAAATTGCCAACATCCGCTGGATCATGGAAAAAGCAAGAAAGTTCCAGAAAAACTTCTATTTCTGCTTTATTGACTATGCCAAAGCCTTTGACTGTGTGGATCACAAGAAACTGTGGGAAATTCTCCAAGAGATGGGAATACCAGACCACCTGACCTGCCTCTTGAGAAATCTATATGCAGGTCAGGAAGCAACAGTTAGAACTGGACATGGAACAACAGATTGGTTCCAAATAGGAAAAGGAGTACGTCAAGGCTGTATATTGTCACCCTGCATATTTAACTTCTATGCAGAGTACATCATGAGAAACGCTGGGCTGGAAGAAGCACAAGCTGGAATCAAGATTGCCAGGAGAAATAGTAATAACCTCAGATATGCAGATGACACCACCCTTATGGCAGAAAGTGAAGAGGAACTAAAAAGCCTCTTGATGAAAGTGAAAGAGGAGAGTGAAAATGTTGGCTTAAAGCTCAACATTCAGAAAACAAAGATCATGGCATCTGGTCTCGTCACTTCATGGGAAATAGATGGGGAAACAGTGGAAACAGTGTCAGACTTAATTTTTGGGGGCTCCAAAATCACTGCAGGTGGTGATTGCAGCCATGAAATTAAAAGACACTTACTCCTTGGAAGGAAAGTTATGACCAACCTAGATAGCATATTCAAAAGCAGAGACATTACTTTGCCAACAAAGGTCTGCCTAGTCAAGGCTATGGTTTTTCCAGTGGTCATGTATGTATGTGAGAGTTGGACTGTGAAGAAAGCTGAGCGCCGAAGAATTGATGCTTTTGAACTGTGGTTTTGGAGAAGACTGTTGAGAGTCCCTTGGACTGCAAGGAGATCCAACCAGTCCATTCTGAAGGAGATCAGCCCTGGGATTTCTTTGGAAGGAATGATGCTAAAGCTGAAACTCCAGTACTTTGGCCACCTCATGTGAAGAGTTGACTCATTGGAAAAGACTCTGATGCTGGGAGGGATTGGAGGCAGGAGGAGAAGGGGACGACATAGGATGAGATGGCTGGATGGCATCACCGACTCGATGCACGTGAGTCTGAGTGAGCTCCGGGAGTTGGTGGTGGACAGGGAGGCCTGGTGTGCTGCAGTTCATGGGGTGGCAAAGTGTTGGACATGACTGAGCAACTGAACTGAACTGAGCCTATGGTTGTAGCCGAGAGATCATAGGGTTACGGTGATTAGATATCCCACCAAACTGACGGGGAAAGGTATATTACCTAAATGAGAAAAGAGTTGCTCTTATCAGAAAAAAAAGGGGGCACAGGGAGGCTGAACCGACAGAACCAAAAGAGATTCATTTCAAGTAACTAGTTGGAATATGGAGGGAGTATGCCTGCCACAATAAGACCTTGATCTTTGCCCTAAAGACAGCTTAGATGAAAGGTTTAGTTTTGAATACATTGTTGAGATGTATGTAGACTATGTGGTAACCAGCAGTTATTTGGAGCTCACGTAAGGATAATGAGAAAAGAAAAGATAGGAAAAAAAGAAAATATAAAGATTTCCAAATAAATTGAAAATATTACAATCACATACAAAATAGGAAATAGAAAAAAATTAAAGTTTATTTTCACTTTTAATATCACCCCTGCAATTCCCCTTATGCTGACCTTGAGATGTCTGCTAAATACCTGTGTTTTGATGACACCTCCAGTTCTTAGGTTGGAAGAAAGTCAGATTTATTACCAGTGTTTAGGTCGTAGTCTTTTTTCTGGGTCCTTTTGAAATTTATCATTTCCCCTATAGACATTATGGTCAAGCACATGCTATATAAGTTACCACAACAATTGATTTCACATGAATTAGGCAGAACAGCAATATTCCAACTTAATTAAAGCATGCAAGGATATAATTTATATGATGTTTACAATTGGTCAAAATGGGTTACCCATTAATGCCATAACTTTGGGATTAATAGAAGCAGAAGAGTCTTTATCATTTTTTTCCCATGCTTTTAGCTCAGTTATCAGAAACTAGGCAAGCCGTTAAGATTAGATAAAGTCATAAAAATATATGTGAAAGCAAATTGTAGTTTCTTCAAATTGTGTCTGTGTAACTAAGGAAATCAACCCTGACTTTTCATCGTAAGGACTGATGAAGCCGAAGCTCCAATTCTTTGACCACTTTATATGAAGAGCCAACTTTACGGCCCAAAGACCCTGACTCTGGGAAAGATTGAGGGCAGGAGGAGAAGGGGACGACAGAGGACGAAATGACTGAATGGCATCACAGACTCAACGGACATGAGTTTGAGCAAACTCCAGGAGCTGGTGATGGACAGGGAAGCCTGGTGTACTGCAGTCTGTGAAGTCGCAGAGTCAGACATAACTTATCAATTGAATGACAACTTGAAAGGATTATGGAGGAAAAATATCTAGGTGAGTCTGTTATCTAGATTTGTGCTGTCGAATATGGTAACTATTAATACATAAATTTCAAGTGTTATATTAAATAAAATTAAAAATTCAGTTCCTAGTCACTCTGCTCACACTTCATGTGCTTAATAGGCACATGTGGCTACTATCTAACACATTGGACAACACCTATACAGAACATTCCCATCATCGCTGAAAGTTGTTTGGACAAAGTTAATCGAGACACCATCGAAGGGTCAGGTTCCCTTTCTTCAGGACGAAATAAACTAAATACAAATTTTTAAAAGGGATTTTTCTCTCATCTCATGCCCCAGAGTAAATTCTGTCAACTGTACCTTGAAAACACACTCCCAGATCTACCCTCTTCTTTCCTTTTCTGCTGAGTCCAAGTCATTATTATCTCTCATTTGTACAGTTGCAGTAGCCTCCTGAACTCACCTCGTTTCCATTCATTCCATTTATATATGGAATCCATAGGGCAGCTGGGGTGATTTTTAAAAAATAGATCAAATGTAAATTTCTTAAAAAAAAAAAAGAATACAAAAGGAGAAACTCAAACATTAATTGAATTGCTACTATTTGCACCACTCTGTGCTGTTAAGTGAACTATCTTCTTTAATCTTCATAATAATACATGAGGGAGGGACTCCCCTTTTGGTCCAGTGGTTGACAATCCACCTTGCAATGCAGGAATGTGGGTTCGATCCCAGGCAAGGGAACTAGGATCCCATAAGTTTTGGAGTAACTAAGCCCCAGCACCGCAACTACTGTGTTTACCTAGGAAGTGGCGAAGCTGTCGAAGAAATGAGTGAATGATCAGACAGCAAAGTCCACACGCTTCCAACGAGACTGACTTGTCAAACATTGTTAAACCCTAAAGGAAATTTGTTATTGGGCTTCTTGCTTTTGAGGAAAAGAGGGACTCTGTATTTTTATCTGCCCTATCTGTTTATTTATCTGGACTTTGCATCCTTAGTTGAGGACAGCACTCTCCTGATCAGATGAGAGTTGAGTGAGTTCTGACATGGCTTATACTGAAAGGGTTCCCTCTCTGACATTATCCTAGACTTTAAAGCAATGGCTCCCCACTTTTGGGGGCTTGCTGTGTTTCGTCGCTTCAGTCGTGTCTGACTCTTCGCAACCTTGTGGTTTGTCTGCCAGGCTCCTCTGTCCAGGGGATTCTCCAAGCAAGAATACTGGAGTGGATTGCCATGCCCTCCTTCAGGGGATCTTCCCGACTCAGGGATTGAACCCATGTCTTCTGTGTCTCCTGCAACGCAGATAGACTTTTTATCACTAAGTCTCCAGGGACGCCCTTTTGGGGCTTGAGTCATAAAAGAGTTTTTGAAGGCATACAAAAAGAGTTTGAAAGAGTAAAAATAGCACACACGTAGAAAGCCAGTAAAAATGATAAGGAAGCATAATAAAGTGAAACAACATCTCAGGACAGAACCACAATTATCACACTGTCGATGATGGAGTTTCTCTCTGAAACCATGCCACCCTGTGCTGCACTGGATGGTATGTCCTGTCATATCACTGTGTCCAGAGTATGCAGACTGCAGCAAAAGGGAAGTCTTAACACTTTTACTATCTTTGTTGTTGCTGGGGGGATCTCTGTGAAGAGACTGCCCCATAGCAGTTGGTCAGAGTAGAAGGTTCCTTGTTTTCTGCTATGAAATAGACCTCACCCCCCTTTTATCCTCTGAATGGCAGACTGGGATGTACAGGAAATTGTCTGCATCAACTACTATAACAATGGAGATTCCTAAGCTTCAGTGGTTTTGAACTTCATGTCTTGGGTTGGATTTTAACTCCAAACAGCTCCGTGATTCTTTTCTCTTACATAGGGCATCTCTTGCTTGTTTTCCTAGTAAGTGACCCTGAGATCCAGGGATCACAAGATAAAATCAAGGTAAAGAGGATATTTCTGCACATGTCTCGTAGGCCCCTTTGCTAAATTCCTCTGTATTATGTAGGTTCTCGTCCTTCCCAGGTTTCTAAGCCTCTGGCCATGGAGAGGCTCCAATTTATGTTGAGAGTTTCCATCAGCACAAACTCATGCCATAATGCTGTTTATACATTTTTTTTCTTCTTGATGCACATTGATGCACATTTTCCTGCCAGCCAGTCTCAGGTTCTGTATGTTTCAAGGCCATGCTGTTCAGAGGGTGAGTGTCAGCATCAAGTCGAATGATTCTTTAAAAACAACAGATAATTCCACCTCTGAGTATTTATTAGAAGGAAATGAGAACACTAATTCAAAAAGATATCTGTGCCCCCACATTCTTTGCAGCATTATTTACAATAGTCAAGACATGGAAATAACCTAAGTGTCCACTGATGGGTAAATGGATAAAAAAACTGATATATACAATGGAATAGTATTCAGCCACAACATGAAGAAATGCTGGAGACATCTCTGGTGGTCCAGTGGTTAAGACTCCACGCCCCCACTGCAAGGGGTGCAGGTTTGATCCTGATCAGGGAAGTAAGATCCCACATGCCTTGCAGTGTGACAACAGCAATAAAAGAAATCTGGCCATTTTTGACGACATGAAGGGACCCTGAGTGCATTATGCTAAATGAAATGAGAAAGACAAAGGCTGTTTGATCTCACTTTTCTGTGGAATCTGAAAAACAAGCCAAAAAACAACTGAGTTCATAGATACAGGAAACAGACTGGTTGGTGGTTGTCAGAGGCAGAAGGAGAAAAGTGGCTGAAATGGGTGAAGGTAGTCTCAGGTACAAACTTCCAGTGACAAAAGAAATACGTCCTGGGGATGTGATATTCAGCATAGCAACTAAACAACATATACTGTGTTGTGTATTTGAATTGGAAAGTTCCTAAAAGAGTGGATCTTAAACGTTCTCATCACACACAATTGTTAACCATGCATGGTGATAGATGTTAACTAGACTTCCTGTGGTAACCATTTCAAAACATATATAAATAGCAAATCATGTTGTATGCTTGAAACTAACATCATGTCATATGTCAATTACATCTCAATTTTTTTTTTTTTAAACAAAACCTTTTTTCCCCTCAAATTTCCTTCTGAGAGGAAACATTCAGAAACATTCTCCAGGCCTCCTCCCAGCAGAGTTCTGGTTTACATTTAAACTAGTAGAAAGACCCCTTCCACATCTTTAAATGTATTCACATTGCCCGACCCCATGTAAGCTGGGAAGCGCACAGCAGTCACTGCATTTCCAGCGGTGGGCGGACTGAACCGTAAGTGAATCCTCCACGTGGAGGCGAGCTTTGCTGTTCTCCATGCTGTGCTGGGCAGCCTTACCCACATACCGCTAATTTGAGAACCTCTTTTGCCCAAAGAGAGAGCTTGTCTGGATTAGAAACTTGACACTGTCCTGGGCTGGTAGTATTTGCATTCACACACAGGAAAGGGTTGCGTTATTTGTTGACCTGCCTACACGACAGAATCCGTGTGTGGCCATCTCTAATTACAGCCATCCAGGAAGCATCACCCCCAGAGGGCGAGTGCTTGTAAGCGCGGGCTAATCTTCATTAACCGAGATGGAGGTTCTCTTTCTGTCTCTGCCGTCTTCTAAATGGTATCTGTCCTGCAGTCTTTTTTTTCTTGCCCAATATTTATTTATTTTGAGTGGGACAGGTCTCAGCTGCAGCACGCAGGTTCTTCATTGCGGCCCCTGGATTGTCTAGCTGTGGCACATGGGTTTAGTTGCTGAGCGGGTATGCGGGATCTTAGTTTCCTGACTAGGGATAGAACCTACGTCCCTTGCATTGCAAGGTGGGTTATTAACCACTGGACCAGCAGGGAAGTCCCTTCCTGCAGTCTTTCATGCCTTGGCAGCTCATGGGGCCATCCTATGGGGGCACGTGGGCCTAGGTTTGCCCCTGATCAGATACACTCAACAGTTATTCAATCATTTTTGTGAATAAACAGCTCTCCTTAGACCCTGGGTCCCACACACATGGGGGCCTGGAGAGCCCCAGGTAGGATTTCTCACGTGAGAAGCACCATTTCCAAGAAGGGAAGCAACTCAGCTGTAGCCATTTGATTTCTACCCAGGTCTCAGATCCCCTGGAGGAGGGCATGGCAACCCACTCCAGTATTCTGGAGCCTGGTGGGCTACAGTCCACAGGGCTGCAAAGAGCTGGACACGACTGAAGCGACTTAGCACACTCACACTGCAGTTGGTGGGATCCCACTGCTGACTGGGTTTCCCAGGTGGCACTAGTGGTAAAGAACCCACCTGCCAACACAGGAGACACGGAAGATGCAGGTTCAATCCCTGGGTCAGGAAGACGCCCTGGAGGAGAGCATGGCAACCCACTCCAGTATTCTTACTTGGAGAATCCCATGGACAGAGTCTGACATGACTGAAGCTACTTAGCACACATGCGCTGTGGTGCTGGAGAAGACTCTTCAGAGTCCCTTGGACTGTCAGGAGGTCAAACCAGTCATTCCTAAAGGAAATCAACCCAAATATTCCTTGGAAGGACTGATGCTGAAGATGAAGTTCCAATACTTTGGCCACTGGATGCCAAGAGCCAATTCATTGGAAAAGACCCTAACGCTGGGAAAGATAGAAGGCACGAGGAGAAGCGGGTGATGGAAGACGAGATGGTTGGATGGCATCACCGACTCAATGGACAGGAGTTTGAGCAAACTCCAGGAGATAGTGAAGGACAGGGAAGCCTGGTGTGCTGCAGTCCGTGGGACTGCAAAGAGTTGGATACGACTTAGCGATTGAACGGGCTTCCCTGGTGGCTCAGAAGTTGAAGTGTCTGCCTACAATGCGGGAGACCCAGGTTTGATCCCTGGGTCGAGAAGATCCCCTGGAGAAGGAAATGGCAACCCACTCCAGTACTCTTGCCTGGAAAATCCCTTGGACTGAGAAGCCTGGTAGGCTACAGTCCACGGGGGTTGCAAAGAATAGGACACAACTGAGCGACTTTCCCTTAGCGATTGAACAGGAGAACAGCAACTGTTGATTAGCCTCTGAGCCAATCCTGATCTTTTGCTTTCTGTCTCTAGGACCCCACCTCTGGAAGCAGGGCTTGCCCTGGGGGATTTCAGGCCTAAGGGAGGTTTTTCTTTCTGTTTCTTCTCAGTCCTTCTGTGGATGGTTTATCCTTTCTCTTCCACCCCTCCCCGACACCATGCTGATTATTAACCTTCCCAAGATGAGGTGTTGCCCTTCTTGCTGATCTTGGCGCAATCCAGAGAGCTCCTTGTGCTCTGAGCTGAGCTGAAAAGATAAGGATGAGGTCTTTGGCTCCGGGGAGGAGTTCCCTGCTCCTCTGTTGAGTCATACCTATAAACCTGTAATATGCCAGTGAAATCTGGTTAATGATCTGAAGGACATTCAAGTTGCATCCTTGAGGAAGGAGCTTGGAATTGTTTACCTGGAGGAGGAGTGGGGTTCAGGGAGAGATCCCAAGCTGTAGGGATAAACATCACATACAGAGATAGAAAAACATGTGGAACACTGAGAACTGTGTGTTCTAGCCCGCCAAGCTCCTCTGTCTATGGCCTTTCCCAGGCAAGAATCCTGGAGTGCATTGCCATTTTCTCCTCCAAGGGATCTTCCTGACCCAGGGATTGAACCCATTGAACCCACGTCTCTTGCATCTCCTGTAAAGATAGGTGGATTCTTTTACCACTGAGCCATCTGGAAGAGCTAAAAGAAGTTCACTTCAGGGACATTCTTTTTTCTTCTTTTTTAAATGTTTGTTTATTTGGCTGCATAGGATCTTAGTTGTGGCACACAGGATCTTCACTGCAGTGCATGGATTCTCCAGTTGCTGTGCATGGGCTTAGTTGTGATGTGTGGGATCTTAGTCCCCCAACCAGGGATTGAACCCATGTCCCCTGCCTTGCAAGGATTCCTAACCATTGGGCCACCAAGGAAATCCCCTGCAGGGATATTCTGTATCGTAGCTTATTCTGGAAGTTCTGTGCAGATAGGCCATTGGGAGAACAGGAGAGGTGATATTCAAGAGTGCTTTAAATCATCTATCCCTGATACATACGAGTGAGGGTGAGTCCTGTCCGATTACCCCTTGGCTGGGAAGCATATGACCATGCACTCTAGCTTTGCTGGAAGAAGGCTACATGAAGGGAGATTCCATTTTAGGATATCCAAGAAAGAAATTTTTTCCTTGAAGTATTGTTGAAGGTAGCTCATGAAAGTAGATTCTAGGCAGTCCTTACCTGGCTCCTGGCCTTTTCTCCCCATAATTGGGGTCCCTGCATCTCCCTGCGTTCCCATCTGTAGGCTCATCCCAGTCCCCAGGCTCTAGAATCAAGCCAGACAGGGCTACAGGTAGCCCAGGTGGAATCTCCACTTGTATTCTAAAGAGGCACCTTCCCGCGGGTGGCCCAGGGCTTGGCAAGCCCAGTGCAGCTTTGTAAGTGCCAGAAATGGCCCTTCTGAAAAAGAAGATGCTCACTTCTTCAGGTAGATGGGGGTTCAGAAATAGGGTCATGGCTTGGAGAGCAGAGGTGAGCTGGGTTTTGGCCCCTTCCCACTTCCCTGGTGGCACAGTGGTAAAGAATCCATCTGCCAAAGCAGGAGACACAGGAGATGCAGTTTCAATCCCTGGGTGGGGAAGATCCCCTGGAGGAGGAAATGGCAACCCGCTCCAGTATTCTTGTCTGGAAAATCTCATGGACAGAGGAGCCTGGTGGGCTACAGCCCATGGGGTTGCAAACAGTCAGATACCACTGAGCAACTGAGTGCAAGGAACACCCACACACTCCTTTTAGTCTAGGGCCCTTGCACTGATCACAATCTACACAGCTACACAAGGCAGTCCTGAAGTGTAACCTGTGGTGGGGAGCCTGGAATCGCAAGACTTGGAATCAGATCTCGCCTGGCACTAGTTCCCCGTTAGACTTGGCTCTGGGCAGGATTTTGCACTATGATTGAGCGTAACTGGGTGACCCAGTTCTGAGGAAGTCTGAGGACTTCTAGGGAGAATTTTCTGCTGTCACTACTCTCACCTAACTTTGGTAGTTGTCATGTGGGGCTGTGATCTATAGAGTTGTAGCAGCCATCTTGAGACCATAAGGAAATAAAGTTATAAAAACAATAAGGGGACATCCCTGGCAGTCCAGTGGTTAAGACTGGATTTCCACTGCAACAGGCATGGGTTTGCTCCCTGGTTGAGAAGCTAAGACTCTGTATACTGAAAGGCACTGCCAAAAAATAAAATAAAAACAATACGAAAGCTAACAGAAAGCCCTGACTTTACTGAGAAGCTAAACTAATTCTGCTTCTGGACTTCTTGTCATTTGAGAGAATAAATGCCCATTGATTAAGCCATTTTTGTTGCATGTTCTATTAATGGCTAATGAAAATGTCTGATAAGGAAACTATGACTTGCCAAGTACTGTACGAGGCCTTTGTAATATTCATAACAAGTTAAGCAGTATGGACTGCTCTTCTTGTTCTTTTTGAATATGAATTTCTGAAACATAATGTGTTTTGCCCAGCAACACTGGATTTCTGTTGCCCCTTAGTCTATGGTATTTTGTTATGGCAGCTTCAGCTAAGACGTTTATTTATTTACTTCTTTCAGTCATGATGAGTGGCTTGCGCGGTCTTACTTCCCGGACCAAGGATAGAACCTGGGCTCCTGCGGAGAAAGCTCCCAGTCCTAACCACTGGACCACCTGGGAATTCCCCAAGACACCTATTTTAAGGCCTTTGATACCAACTGCCAGATTATCCTCCAGAAACATTATAGCAATAGGCACCCCCATCAGTAGCATATAAAAATATACATTCCTTGTTCTTATACCAATAGACATAGCCATATGTGCATGCTTAGTCATGGTCAACTCTTTTTGACTCTATGGACTGTAGCCCATCAGGCTACTCTGTCCATAGGATTCTCCAGGCAAGAATACTGGAGTGGGTTGCCCTTTCCTCCTCCAGGAGATTTTCCCAACCCAGGAACTGAACCCAAGTCTCCTGCATTGGTAGGCGGATTCTTTACCACTGAGTCACCTAGGAAGCCAATACTTACACCAATACTGCATGTATTCTTAGAAGACCTGAATATGAATGCAGTCCACCCTTCAGCACCTGGGTAAGCCACTCTCCCCTCCGAGTCTCAGTTGTCCCACTTGTCAAATTAACATAACAATGATTATCCCAGCTTTATTGGTGCCATCTCACAGGCCCATTGACACTGTCAGTGAGAGGATACATTTTGTAAACTGTAAAACACCAGCGACAGTGCTTATGTTTATTCATCTTACTGCCCCAGTAGAATAGACTATAGAATGTTTTGGAGGTTGAATGAAACAGTCTAATATTGCAGTGTTAAATGGACTCAAATGGCATGTAAATTAGTTAAAATGAGATATGCAAAAATACATAGAGTCCCAAAGTTCAAGTTGAATCTAAATTCATTGTAGACTGGGCCCAAACGATTTTCTAATTCTAGAATAGTAGCTCAAGAGTCCATGAATTTCCTGTTCTTCATTGCAAAATTGTATTCCTGTGCCCCTAGTCTGTATCTTCCTGTGAGGTTGATGGGCTTCCCTGAGTGGATCAGTGGTAAAGAATCTGCCTGCCAATGCAGGAATTTCTGGTTCAATCCCTGGATCGGGAAAATCCCCTGGAGAAAGAAATGGCAACCTGCTCCATTATTCATGCCTGGGAAATCCCCATGGACAGAGGAGACTGGTGGGCTGCAGTCCATGGGACGCAGAAGAGTTGGACACAACTTAGCGACAAAAACAACAAACAGTAACAAACGAGGCTGACATTCTTTTTTTTTTTTCAGTTGGAGTATAATTGCTTTACAATGTCATGTTAGTCTCAGCTGTACAATGAAATGAGTCAGCTATATGTATACATATAAAACTCCTCCCTCCGGGACCTTCCTCCCATAAACAACATGAAAAGACAACTCTCAGAATGGAAGAATATCTGCAAGTGGAGCAACTGACAAAGGATTAATCTCCAAAATATACAAATAGCTCATGAAGCTCAATATCAAAATAACAATGCATGCATCCTAAGTCGCTTCAGTTGTGTCTGAGTCTTTGTGATCCTATGGATTGTAGCCCACCAGGCTCCCTTGTCCTTGGGAATCTCCAGTCAAGAATACTGGAGAGGGTTGCCATTCCTTTCTCCAGGGGATCTTCTCCACCCAGGGATTGAACCTGGGTCTTCCACATTACAGGCAGATTCTTTAACATCTGAGCCATCAGGGTAATGGGCTCAAATCTTGCCTCTGCTTTTAAGATAATTTCTTTTCTTTTTTCTTTGCTTTCCCCCTTCTCCTCTCTAGTGTCCCCACATTACACACTTCTCCTCCCAATCCATGTTAACAAAAATGTCCTTTAACATTTTCTTCCAACCTCACACCATCCACTCAAACATATACATGCAGAAGCCCACATATTTCTAAGTAAATATTTTATACAAAGAAATCATGCTTTTTTGCATCATGCTTCTTTTCACTCAACAGCTCCACATACTAATCCCTCCAAGACAGTTTCTATGGCTTGGATTCATTCTTTTGAATGTCTGTAGGCCATTCTCTCATATGAAAACAATATGACTGAATCAACTGTTCTACCACTGATGGACAGTCACTTTGTTTGTTTTACCATTACATTCTGTGCTTCAATAAACTGTCTTGCACATAAATCCTCTGCACTGCAGCTTTCAGCTTTAAAGTGTAGGCTCCCAGGAGTGAAATTTCTGGGCAAAATATGGTAGAATTTAAATTTTAATTGATATTGTCATATTGCTCTCCAGGAAGACATAGCTGTGTGTTTTCCTCATAACCCTGCTAACAAGAGATGTTACCTGTTTTAAAAGGTTATCTGTCCAATGATGTATAAAGTGATATCGTACTGTGTATTTAATTTGCATTTCTTTGGTGCTCAGTAGATTTGAGCATATTTTTACTTTTCTTCAAACCTTCTACTTGTACCCATTCGCATTTTTTTTTCCTGTTACTGTTTTCCATCACATCCTAGAACAAGACATTTTACTTTAAACACAAAAGGAATCTATCCCTTCACTAAAAAGCACATCCATTATATGAACATATGTTCATATATCTCACCAATTATATGTCAATCACCTGTATTAATTACAAATTTTGACTAACATCATTAACTTTGAGTTACATTTTCTACTTTTTCACCTTCACTTTCACTCCTTTATTCAAAATCAGTGGGACTAGTTCTTGGATTTTCTCATCTTCCCCCAGGTCCACTTCCCATTTCCATCTGTGCGCTCTATCTGCTGGTAAATAATTAATTTTCTATTCCACCCTTTCTACTGAGTTCTTCCATTTCTACTTTCATGTTCTTCATTTCGAAATAAATCTTCCTTCTCGGAATGTTTCTTTTCTTTATACTAGCCATTTTGTTTCATGGGTGCTATATCTTCTTTTAAATCCAAATGTGTATATACAGAATATTCTCTCTCTACATGTAATCTAAATGTGTATACATATTTTTAATTTTTACGTTTTTAATTGGAGGACAGCTGCCTTACACTGTTGTGTTAGTCTCTGCTGCACAACAACATGAGTCAGCTATATGCATGCATATCTCCCCTCCCTCACGACCCTCCCCCCCACCCGCCTCATCCCACCCCTCTAGGTGGACACAGAGCACTGAGCTGAGCTCCCTGTGTTATACAGCAGCTTCCCACTAGCTATCTATTTTATAGATGAATGGATAAAGATATGGTACATATATACAATGGAATATTTGTTGTTGTTGCCGTTCAGTTGCTGAGTCATGTCCGACGGTTTGTGACCCCACGGACTGCAGCACACCAGGCTTCCCTGTCCTTCACTATATCCTGGAGCTTGCTCAAACGTATGTCCATTGAGTGCGTGATGCCATCCAACCATCTCATCCTCTGTCGTCCCCTCCTACTCCCACCTTCAATCTTTCCCAGGGTCTTTTCCAATGAGTCAGTGGAAAAAGGTGTCTCATAAGGTGACAAAAGTTTTGGAGCTTCAGCTTCAGCATCAGTCCAATGAATATTCAGAACTGATTTCCTTTAAGACTGACTGGTTTGATCTCCTTGCTGTCCAAGGGACTCTCAAGAGTCTTCTCCAACACCACAGTTCAAAAGCATCAATTCTTCAGCGCTCAGCTTTCTTCACAGTCCAACTCTCACATCCATACATGACCATAGGAAAAACCATAGCCTTGACTAGATGGACCTTTGTTGGCAAAGTAATGACTCTGCTTTTTAATATGCTGTCTTGGTTTGTCATAGCTTTTCTTCCAAGGAGCAAGGGCCTTTTAATTTCATGGCTGCAGTCACCATCTGCAGTGATTTTGGAGCCCAAGAAAATAAAGTCTCTCACTGGTTCCATTGTTTCCCCATCTATTTGCCCTGAAGTGATGGGACCAGATGCCATGATCTTCGTTTTTTGAATACTGAGTTTTCAGTTAGTTTTTTCACTCTCCTCTTTCACCTTCATCAAGAGGCTCTTCAGTTCCTCTTTGCTTTTAGCCAGAAGAGTGGTGTCATCTGCATCTGAGGTTATTAATATTTCTCCCAGCAATCTTGATTCCAGCTCGTGCTTCATCCAGCCTGGCATTTCGCATGATGTACTCTGCATGTAAGCTAAATAAGCAGGGTGACAATAGGCAGCCTTGACATACACCTGTCCCAATTTGGAACCAGTCCATTGTTCCATGTCTGGTTCTAACTGTTGCTTCTTGACCTGCACACAGGTTTCCCAGGAAATGGAATATTACTTGACCATAAAAAAGAATGAAATAGAGTCAGTTGTAGTGATGTGGATGAACCTAGAGCTGTCATACAGAGTAAAGTAAGTTAGAAACAGAAAAACAGATATCATATATCAATGCATGTATATGGAACGTAGAAAAATGGTGCTGATGAACCTGTCTGCAGGGCAGGAATAGAGACGCGGACGTAGAGAGCGCACTTATAGACATAGTAGGGGAAGGAAAGAGCAGCATTGACGTGTGTACATTACTATGTGTAAAATAAGTGACTTTCTTGTAATTAGTATGCAGTTACGGTTTCGTTTTTTAACCCTATCTGAGCATCTCTGCTTTGTAGTTTAACGATCGTGTGTGCTGGTAGAGTCGCTTCTGTTGTGTCTGGCTCTGTGCGACCCTATGGACTGTAGCCTGCCAGGCTCCTCTGTCCATGGGATTCTCCAGGCAAGAATACTGGAGTGGGTTGCCATGCCCTCCTCCAGGGGATCTTCCCCACCCAGGGATCGAACCCAGGTCTCTTACATCTCCTGCATTGGCAGGTAGGTTCTTTACCACTAATGCCACCTGGGAGCTCTTAATGATCAATGCATTTCAATTTATTCCACATTTGATTTTATATTTTACAAATACTTTATATTTTTAATTTTATATATTTAAAATATATAAAAATAAAAATATATAAAAATTTTGACTTCTTTTTTCTTTTTCCTTGTATTCATTCTTTCTTGTTCATAATTTCTATACTTTTCCACTGTGTCTTCTCTTTTTGATCCTCATGACTATATACCGTATTTCTCTACCACTGTTGGAAACAAGATACCATTTATTTCCCTTATCAAGATGCTCTTTATCCTTTGCCATCATCCCTCCCGTCTTGATTAGCTGACTCCCCCAGAATACCTTTACTCTTCCTTCCACCTTCCCTCCCAGCAAATGAGACCTTTGGAACGTTTACTCCAAATCCTCCTTACCTCCCAGCTTTCATTCTCAACTCCACTACCTTGGGGTGAGATAGTGGAGAATTTTTGATTCTGCACTCCTGTTAGAATTTCTTCTTGCAGTATATTTTTTCTTCAAGATTGACATTATGAGAACAATTCAGGGTTGTGTTTAAAGAACATGAGATCTGGAGCCAGACTATGCGGGTTTGAATGTGGGCTCTGCCCCTTCCCTGTCTTGTGACTGTAGTGAAAGTCACAAGTTAAATAAATCTAATCAGTCTGCACTTCAGTTTCCTCCATGGTGAAGTGGGGTTAATATTAGTATTGTTCTCATAAGGGATTTCGTGAATGTTTAGTTACTGAATGACCGGAACTTAAAACAGCATTTCTTTTATAGTTGAGTAAGTGTTCACTTATTAATGCTTTTATACACATTATTAGATATTAAGTCTTTGTTCATTTACATATATATTATCAAGATATATATGTGTATAGCTACACTACATGTATATATATATATATATATATATACATACATACACTTCCTGGGAGTGAGATGGTAAAGGTGGGTGGCATATTTAGAGGGTCTGGAGTAAGGTGGGTCTTTCAATATGGCAGAGGTTGATTGGGCTTCGGGAAAGTTTGTAATATAGTAATTGGGAGACGTAAAGAGAGTTATAAGGCCAATCAGGAAGCATACACACTCATCTGATAAATTGGTTAATGGAAATGTTGTTCTGAGAAGGTGATGTTTGCTCTGATGAGGTCTGGTGAGTGGTCTAGTGCTTGGATAAATGACTTTTTTTTTTTTTGAGAAGTTTCTAGAAATGCTTAAGTTACTTGCAACTTCATCTTCCAAGTTTTCTGGAATAGTAGAGCGATGTTAATGTAGATAGTGAGCTCTGTGGTGACAGGTGGTTCCTGGGTTCGGGGGTCAAGGTCAGACACCATTCTCTCATGCTTGTCTGCTACCAGCCATAGTCTTCAACAGGTGCATCTTCAACTCTGCTCTTTGAGGGTCAGAGTTTCTGACTTTTGGCTGCACACAGAGCAGTGATGCCACTAAAAGGAATTCAGGGCCAGATTGGAGGGACAGTTTGTCTCACAAAAGACAAAGGCAGAATGGATTTGAGGATGGGAAAGACTCTTTGGAATCCTTACTTGGTCCCTTACAGTTCTAAGCAGGGAGATAGGTTGGGAGACCTTCTAAAGGAGACTGTTGTTGGTTAACTGACTAAATCTTTAAAGTCATAGAGACTCATACGGTTAAGCAGAAAACCATAATAGTCTAAGAACACTGGGTCCTGTTGGCTTTACCGAATCCGATTAGAAAATAATATGCAGGTTTATAGTGAAAGACAAGACAGCCTGGCGTGCTTCAGTCCATGGAGCTGCAAAGATTTGGACACAACTAAGCAACTGAACAATGACAACGACAACAAATGCAGGTTTATCAGAGAATCAGTTCAGTTCATTTCAGTCGCTCAGTGTGTCCAACTCTTTGTGCCATGCCAGGCTTCCCTGTCCATCACCAACTCCCAGAGCTTGCTCAGACTCATGTCCAGAGAGTCAGTGATGCCATCCAACCATCTCATCCTCTGTCATCCCCTTTTCCTCCTGCCTTCAATCTTTCCAAGCATCACGGTCTTTTCCAATGAGTCAGCTCTTTGCATCAGGTGGCCAAAGTGTTGGAGTTTCAGCTTCAGCATCAGTCCTTCCAATGAATATCTAAGGACTGATTTCCTTTAGGATTGACTGGTTGGATCTCTCAAGGGACTCTTGGGAGTCTTCTCCAACACCACATTTCAAAAGCATCAGTTCTTTGATGCTCAGCTTTCTTTATAGTCCAACTCTCACATCCATACATGACTACTGGAAAAACCATAGCTTTGACTAGATGGACCTTTGTTGGCAAAGTAACGTCTCTGCTTTTTAATATGCTGTCTAGGTTGGTCATAGCTTTTCTTCCAAGGAGCAAGCGTCTTTTAATTTCATGGTTGCAGTCACCATCTGAAGTGATTTTGGAGCCCCCCCCAAAATAACATCTGTCACTGTTCCTCATCTATTTGCTATGAAGTGATGAGACTGGATGCCATGATCTTAGTTTTCTGAACAGTGAGTTTTAAGCCAGCTTTCGCACTCTCTTCTTTCACTTAGTTCCTCGACCAGGGATCAGACCCACACTCCCTGCAGTGACAGCGTGGAGTCTTAACTACTGGCTGTGCTGTGCTTAGTTGCTCAGTTGTGTGACTCTTTGCGACCCTTTTAACTGTAGGCTCCTCTGTCCCTGGATTCTCCAGGCAAGAATACACTGGCGTAGGCTGCCGTTTCCTCCTCAGGGGATCTTCCTGATCCGGGGATCAAACCTGTGTCTTCTGTGTCTCCTGCATTGCAGACTGATTCTTTACCTGCTGAGCCATCAGAGAAGCCCTTTAACCACTGAACCACCAGGGAATTCTCGGAGTAGATTTAAAAAAAATTTTTTTAAACTTAAATGACCTATATTTGGGAGATAGTTTTATAATTAATAAAAACAAAAGATTTTTATTCTGATATTTAAAAAGTCAAAAGCAGAATGCAGACAGAAAACTAAATAGCAAATACGAAGATAATGATGATAACTCTCAGAGTCTACAAGCTATGGCTCTGGCCCTGGACTCACAAGGAATGTCTGCAGTCCATCCCCTTGAGCTCATAGATTTTTGTCAAAGCAAAACACCCACAGTTCCCTTAGATAGAAGACAGAGATGGGAAGGGTCAGGCAGGAACTCTGAAAGCCAAAGGAGGCAAGATGCTTCTCTCAACGGGGAACTTGACCTTCGACTCCGGGCCCTCAGGAAATCTTGACTCTTTTCTTTAGTATTTGATCCTTAGCTGATGCAAGCCTTTTATTTATGTTCACCCATTGGCCAACAGGCCGTTGGGCTGTTTTCACGTCTATAAAAGGCAGTGCAGAGTGTTTCCTTTGATCTGACCCGCCCCTGCTGTGGCTTCGCCATTCCCAGCTAACTTGGTCTTCCCCATGTAAGGGCTCTGGATCCCACTCCTAAAAGCTCTAATTTGGGGATTAGAGCTTGAAATAGCCCCAAAGGTATCCTGTTTAGCTTGTCATTTAAATAGCTAAGCCCCTGCCATGGCCATTTAAAACCCTCTCACCTTTCATTTAGCTAAGCAGTTCTTTTTTCAAATTAGGCTTGTTTGTGAATACAACATCTCTTTTTCTTTATCCACTGCGATTCTGCATCTATAAAAAGCATTGATTGAGGGAAGAGAGAGTGAAATCAACACTCCTTTTAGTAAACGACCTTAGCTGGGATTGTAGAACTAGCTGAGAACTGATCATAATGGCTTCCAGCATCTCCCTTGTGGCTGCAGAGGCATGTAGGGTGTGACTCCTGGCTCCAGGAATGACTAGCTTTTTGACTTTGGGCAAGTTATTTAACTGCTCTTTGCCTCAGCTTCTGCACCTGTAAAATGGGAGTGTTGCTTGTCCGTAGCTAAATCATGTCTGACTCTTTGTGACCCCGTGGACTGCAGCACGCCAGGCTCCTCTGTCCTTCACTGTCTCCCGGAGTTTGCTGTAACTCATTTCCACCGAGTCGGTGATGCCATCCAATCATCTCTTCCTCTGTCACCCTTTTCTCCTCCTGCCCAAAATCTTTCCCAGCATCAGGGTCTTTTCTAATGACTTGGCTCTTCACATCAGAAATGACAAGCTTTTTGACTCTGGGCAAGTTGCTTAATCTCTCTTTGCCTCAGTTTCTGTACCTGTAAAATGGGAGTGAGAATTGAGTTAATCACCTACCCGGGATTGATTGCATAATCTATAGAGCTCCTTGTTTAAATTCTGATGTTATAAGAATGCTGGGCCCAGTTTCTAGATGGTGGGAGCAGAGCATTAAACCAAGCATGAGGTCCTTCTGAGCATGAAGCCACTGTCGCTGCCCAGGAAGCTGGCCCTGCTCCTAGCACAGTTGTGAGGATTAAATGAATTATTGCATTTAAAGTCCTTAAAGCAGTGTCAGGCACATATGCAACCTCTGTAAATGTTATTTAAATCTAAAAATAAAGCAGTGGATGAATTGGGAACTGAAGAGCTTATTGACAGCTCAGGAAACAGTGAGTTGGAGGTAAAGTGAGGCTTAGTCGGGGTCTGTTCTATGTAGGGCAGTTGTGGTCATTGGTGTCTGATTCTTTACAGTCCCACGGACTGTAGCCCACCAGGCTCCTCTGTCCATGGGATTTCCCAGGCAAGAATCCTGGCGTGGGTTGCCATTTTGTTCACCACCAGGTGCTATGGTTCCCTGCCTAATTTATTTATTAATAATATACTCCATGCTTTCTCCAGTGAGATTCATTCAATCAGTATTTTTTTAAATGACTTTTATGTTCCCTGCACAGTGATAGGCAGTGATAATACGTAGCTCATGAGTTTTATTTCATTTACTTGTTCTGTTCTCTTTATTTAAAGTGCTGTAAAACTCTAGAATAGACCTCAAGATATACCAATTTTGTCATTGGACAAGACATGGAATTCTTACCTTATTAAGCCATAAAGAATTTAGAAGAGTCAAGAAAATGATGTTGGAATCTTGCTATCAAAATATGAATGAAACTTGTGAGTATGAATTATTTTAAGAAGATATTGGGAGATTGGGGTTGACATATACACACTGTTGCTGTTGTTGCTATTGCTAAGTCACTTCAGTCGTGTCTGACTCTCTGCGACCCCATAGACAGCAGCCCACCAGGCTCCCCTGTCCCTGGGATTCTCCAGGCAAGAACACTGGAGTGGGTTGCCATTTCCTTCTCCAATGCATGAAACTGAAAAGTGAAAGGGAAGTCGCTCAGTCGTGTTCGACTCTTCGCAACCCCATGGACTTGCAGCCTACCAGGTTTTCCGTCCATGGGGTTTTCCAGGCAAGAGTACTGGAGTGGGGTGCCATCGTCTTCTCCATATACAGACTACTATGTATAAAATGGATAATTAATGAGAACCTATTGTGCACAGCAGGGAACTCTGTTCAATGCTTTGTGGTACCCTAAATGGGAAGGAAATCTAAAAAAGAGGAGAATCACGTGTATGTGTAGCTGGTTCCCTCTGCTGCACAACAGAAACTAAGGCAACATTCTAAAGCAACTACACCCCAATTAAGAAAAAGATAAATGAAGATATAAATGTAAATTACACATGACTTTTCTCATGGGGTGAATCAGGGGGTAATTTAGGTGAGCCAAAAGAAATCTTCTAGTTCTAACATTAGTAATATAATTACATGTATCCCAATTCTTCTTTCTCACTGCCCATGTAGACACAACTTGAAAGTCCTAGTTAAAATTATTCTATTTTTTATTCTTAATGTGCCCTTAAAGAAAATTATTAAAACATCTCAGATCAATAGCAGCTAAAATTTTCTTAAAATCTTAGTTAAAAAAACCTAAATGGAGTACAAAATACTATTCCGTTGATATTCTGATTCATCTTCATTTACTTTTTTCTTGGTAAAAAGGGAATGTCATTCTTCATTGTGAGTTTCAGAATCTAAATGTGGAAAGAGAATTCTAAAAGCATGCTAATTAGGCTCTGAAGAGAATTCTTTAAGATTTTGAATATATAAATAATTTTACCACTCAAAGTATGAATTAGCTATAGTTAGTCCAGAGGACTTATTTATTTAGTTTTTAGACCAGAAGACTTTTTAAAGCAATTTACTTTTTTTCCTGTTCAGGAGTGTTTTTCTGCCATTTTCCCGGAACTTAGACCAGAATTGTTTGGATTAATCTGACAACCCCTGAAGTATCCCTTTGATTCTTATCTCGGTCATGGTAACCTTGGAACAGATTTTTCGTTGGTTAATAAAGCAAGCTCTCCTTTCATACACAAAAGCACTTGTGAACACTGTCCTAATTATTGATAGATTTCTTATATTGAACATATTCTCCAATCTCAAAAGGAGATAATCTCCTGTCCTTCACTGGGATTTGTCTGTTCCAGGAAAATGTCAATTTCTATTTGTAAACTCTTCTAGGAAATCTTCATTCTCCTTTAGCTGGAGCAATGATGGGAAGCTGCTCCTTCTCTGATGGGCTTAACAATGCTATTTCTACATCTCATTTGAGAGGCTGGGCAGCCATTCATTTGTGGTTAATACTGTAATTCTTAAAATGTATTTTTAAGAAGGGAATGGAAATAGCTGAAAGCTCCATTTTAGTCTGAATGCTATCACTGCTCAGGCACATTCAGAACTGTCAGCAAAATGCTGTCTGTGTTGAGCAACGCTCATGAATTGAAAGTAGCTAAGCTAAAAAAAGGGAAATTGACAGGTGTCTTATTAGGCCCTAGCTATTAGTCATTTTTGTATCTGCACAAGTAATTGACACTCCACTTCTAAACAAAGAGGGTGCATTTGCATGCTTTCAGGAAGAAGTCCTGCTGGGTGATTCTAATACACTATTTTAGGACGTCATGGCTTAATTTGTAAAATGTTTTGATGAACCAAATATGATCTCTTCCTTGTCACTTTTCTGGACGTCCTCAGGGTTCACAGTATAATCAAGGACTGAATGGATTTTGCTCGGGTATGAAATATCTGATGACTCAGGGAGTTTGGCAGTAAAATTGGGGGTGGTGTTGGTAAGTGGCTTCAACAGGAAAAAGAAGAGGGATTATCTCCCTTCTGTTCTTTTCTTGACAATTGCTGTAAATGTATTTTTGGTTCATTACACCCCGGTTGACTCTTTACTGAATCAAAACTAGGGAAGGAATTCTGAAGATAATTCTTTTTTCAATTAGGGGTTGTTCCATTTCCTAAAATGAAAAAAAAAAAAAAAAAGAATTGTAAGGAACTTTAGAGCATCAATTTTAAATCTCTCCCTTACAGATGAGAAACTATTGTTCAGAAATGTGAAGTGGCAATCTCAATGTGGCTAAATGAGATAAAGACAGAATGGAGATGAAAAGGTTACTAAAACAGTGTGATGAAATTTATGGAACTAGATTCCTCTTTCTTCTATCTTTGTGTTAGTGACTTTTTCCACAAAGAGGTGAATTGCTAAAACCACATCATACTCCCCACTTCTGCATTTTGGAGTCACTTTACTTTTGACCCAGCCTCGGAAAACATGGAGTATGTCTAAACTGATAATCTGATGGCAAAGTCCGAGTTGGTGATTTGATGAATTAAACACCACCACCTCAACAATAAAATGTTTACCTACCAACAGCTTCTCATTTAGGTGATTGCTATAACTTCTTAAGTTATCGGTCTTTGTGACATTATTCAGGAATAGTGTAACCCCAAAGTGACTGTGCCCTTTGGGTAAACTCTATTGTCTCCCTGTAACCAAAGGGAAGTGGGTCCGCCAGGAAAGAGTTGGGAGCAGCACTACACGTAGCTAAGTGCTTTACATGCAAATGATCAAAGAGCTTTGGGAATACCAAAGGTAGAATGATTATGCAGAGGAGGTGACAGCAGAGATAGCCTTGATCTGTAAGAGTACAAAATTGACACCAAGACCGAACGCTGAAAGCTATCCTCTAGGCGAGAGTGAGTTAACACGGGGATCTTTCAACATTCTAATTGCTATCTCACTTTTACATCGACTTTGACTTACATTAAAGAATCAAAACCCAAACAAACAAAACAACCCTGCAGGGCTCAAGCTTCCTCCTTGCCATATTGAAGACTAGCTCCATTTCCTTGCAGTCTCCAGTGACATTTGTGAGAACTACAAAAACATTTCTGGCTACTGATTCATTTTTTTTCTCATTTTCTGAGAAGTGTAATCTGCTTTGATACTCAGCCTTCCCTGCTTGTAGTTTGACTCAGCCCTCTCAGGGCTACTATTAATAATTCTCTCTTACCACTTTCCCACTTTCTTTTCCGCTCACAAAATTTTGTTTCTGTTGTCTTCTTTCCCATTCTCCACTTCCTTATGAATTTATACCTAAAAGCAAAACAAAAGCCCAAACAAACAAAAAATACAACAGCAAAAGTTTATTATTTTAGTAGAAGGATTTTGAAAACAGAAAAATGTTGAAGCTACCATATTTACCTGGAAGTTTCTTTAGAAACAGAGCTATGGATCTTTTTCAGTTCAGTTTAGTCGCTCAGTCATGTCTGACTCTTTGTGACCCGTGAATCGCAGCACTTCAGGCCTCCCTGTCCATCACCAACTCCCGGAGTTCAGTCAAACTCATGTCCATCGAGTCGGTGATGCCATCTAGCCATCTATCTCATTCTCTGTCGTCCCCTTCTCCTCCTGCCCCCAATCCCTCCCAGCCTCAGAGTCTTTTCCAATGAGTCAACTCTTCACATGAGGTGGCCAAAGTACTGGAGTTTCAGCTTTAGCATCAGTCCTTTCAATGAACACCCAGGACTGATCTCCTTTAGAATGGACTGGTTGGATCTCCTTGCAGTCCAAAGGACTCTCAAGAGTCTTCTCCAACACCACAGTTCAAAAGCATCAATTCTTCTGTGCTCAGCTTTCTTCACAGTCCAACTCTCACATCCATACATGACCACTGGAAAAACCATAGCCTTGACTAGACGGACCTTTGTTGGCAAAGTGATGTCTCTGCTTCTTAATATGCTATCTAGGTTGGTCATAACTTTCCTTCCAAGGAGTAAGCATCTTTTAATTTCATGGCTGCAGTCACCATCTGCAGTGATTTTGGAGCCCCTCAAAATAAAGTCTGACACTGTTTCCACTGTTTCCCCATCTATTTCCCATGAAGTGATGGGACCGGATGCCATGATCTTCGTTTTCTGAATGTTGAGCTTTAAGCCAACTTGTTCACTCTCCTCTTTCACTTTCATCAAGAGGCTTTTTAGTTCCTCTTCACTTTCTGCCATAAGGGTAGTGCCATCTGCATATCTGAGGTTATTGATATTTCTCCCAGCAATCTTGAGTCCAGCTTGTGCTTCTTCCAGCCCAGTGTTTCTCATGATGTACTCTACATATAAGTTAAATATTCAGGGTGACAGTATACAGCCTTGACGTACTCCTTTTCCTATTTGGAACCATTCTGTTGTTCCATGTCCAGTTCTAACTTTTGCTTCCTGACCTGGATATAGGTTTCTCAAGAGGCAGATCAAGTGGTCTGGGTATTTCCATCTTTTTCAGAATTTTCCACAGTTTATTGTGATCCACACAGTGGAACTTTTTAACAATTAAAAAAAATTTTTTGTATTGAGGTATAGCTGATGGTGGCTCAGACAGTAATAATCCGCCTATAATGTGGGAGACCTGGGTTTGATCCCTGGGTTGGGAAGATCCCCTAAGAAGGGAACGGCAACCCACTCCAGTGTCCTTGCCTGGAGAATCTCCATGGACAGAGGAGCCTGGTGGGCTACAGTCTATGGGGTCACAAAGAGTCAGACATGAATGAGTGGCTAAGCATAACACAGCATGTAGCTGATTAACAATGTTGTGATAGTTTCAGATGAACACTGAAGGGATTCAGCCATGCGTATATATGAATGGATCTTAATTAGCAGCTTTTGAAGTTCATAAAGTACTGTTTGAAATAAAGGCTACAAAATCACGAATGTCCTCTAGAACATATTCATTACATAAGCTGACTGATGGCCCTACATCTGTTAACTGTATGAGTTGGCACAGTGGGCAGTGGGGTTATCTTGGAAGTGATTTCTACACGAGTTTGACCAGTAACACACTTTATACTGAGACAGAGAACCACATAAATATATGGATGGTAAATGTAGTCCCAGTGCAACTTCCATTTAGCCAAATTTTCACAACTGCTCCATCTCCACTCAAGTGTGGAAATGTGACAGAGGGGATGTTGGATGGTAAAGGACAGAAGTCTTAACAAATACATTGAAAATAACCAGCTGTCTTTGTGCTTTTGGATAAATCCATTTTGAAGCAAAAAGCCTTCTGGATTTCCTAGTGATATGAGCCCATAAATACTCTTTGTTATCCAAGCCAACATTGCATTAGTTTTTGACTCTTGCAATGAAAAGAAGACTAATTTAGATCTAAAACTTCTTTTGTCTTTCCTCTCATTCACATGGGAGATTTGCCTGGCCTTTGGTCTTCTCCTGCCTAGAAGGCTCTCACAGTGAAGACATACACTGAAAGGGCAGAAAGGCATTGTATTTAATGGATCATGAAGCTCAGTGTTTGGGATTTTTAGAAACAGTTCAATGAGTTTCCTTAATAATTTTAGTGAAGTTGTGACCTTAAAATTGAAGCTCATTTGAGAAATGTGTGAAAGCCACTCAGGATACATTTCTTTAGGCCTTTAAATTTTAACAGGCTTGTGTTCATGGGTTAATAGGATACAAAGGAAGCAGTTGTGGTTAGAACCAAAAAAGGAGGCCAACATTTACAGATGCCAGATGTTCAGCATTTTTCTCAAATAATGTACAAAGGCCGAGGATGTCATGGACACCACTCAAACATGAGTTTCAAAGCAGGTCACAGAGGGGAAAGTCCCACAACGAGTCAAGTGTCCTGCATGTGGCAATGTGGACAGGAAGAACCCTAATGGACCAGTACCAGAGAGTGAGGAGTCCTATGTTCAAGCTGTGTGCACTTGCTTATTCTCAGGAAAGCAGTCTGTCATGTTAAATTAATGTGGTCAAATTGTAGTTTAACTTTGGTACTTTCAGTTCAGTTCAGTCACTCAGTTGTGTCCGACTCTTTGCGACCCCATGAATCGCAGCACTCCAGGCCTCCCTGTCCATCACCATCTCCCGGAGTTCGCTCAGACTCACGTCCATCAAGTCTGTGGTGCCATCCAGCCATCTCATCCTGGGTCGTCCCCTCCTCCTCCTGCCTCCAATCTCTCCCAGCATCAGAGTCTTTTCCAATGAGTCAACTCTTCGCATGAGGTGTCCAAAGTACTGGAGCTTCAGCTTTAGCATCAGTCCTTCCAAAGAAATCCCAGGGTTGATCTCCTTCAGAATGGACTGGTTGGATCTCCTTGCAGTCCAAGGGACTCACAAGAGTCTTCTCCAACACCACAGTTCAAAAGCATCAATTCTTTGGCATTCAGTCTTCTTCACAGTCCAGCTCTCACATCTATACATGACCACAGGAAAAACCACAGCCTTGACTAGACGGACCTTAGTCGGCAAAGTAATGTCTCTGCTTTTGAATATACTATCTACGTTGGTCATAAGTTTTCTTCCAAGGAGTAAGCATCTTTTAATTTCATGGCTGCAGTCACCATCTGCAGTGGTTTTGGAGCCCCCAAAAATAAAGTCTGACACTGTTTCTACTGTTTCCCCATCTATTTCCCATGAAGTGATGGGACCAGATGCCATGATCTTCGTTTTCTGAATGTTGAGCTTTAAGCCAACTTTGTCACTCTCCTCTTTCACTTTCATCAAGAGGCTTTTTAGCTCCTCTTCACTTTCTGCCATAAGGGTGATGTCATCTGCATATCTGAGGTTATTGATGTTTCTCCCGGCAATCTTGATTTGTATTCAATTTGTAAAGCTAGTTTTATAACAGCGTCATAAACTTTTATAACTCTAAAACTCTTTAAATAAAGAGTTCCTTAAGAAGCTTGCACACAGTTTTAGGCTCTCCTTAAGTAACATTGTTATCAAAATCATCTAAGTTAATATTGGAGAATGTTTTCTGTTAAGAATAGAAGACACACGTATTCACTGCCTATGAAGTAGTCCTGCAAAAAACAAAATCAAGTTTGAACCTGATCAATTTCTCGAGCTCATTGTTGATTTACAAGTAATCTAGAAGACAGAGAAATGTGAAAAATGACATGATGGGGGTACAGTTGTGGGAAACTGTGGTTTTGAAAACAAATAAACTGCCCCAAATTACTTGGCAGTGGTACTTACAGATTTTTAAAAATGCAATAGAAGTAGCAATCAGTTCTATATTTGAAACTTGTTTGGGTGTTGATTAAAAATAAACAATAAGCTAAAAAATAATAGAAGACATTTGTGAGAAAACCAGAAGTTTTGAATGTTGTCTGGATGTTTGATGGTGTTGCTATTGCTGTCGTGTTTGGCATGAGAGTACTCTTTTGTTGTGTAAAAGAGGGGAGTGGTCTTGCCTGTTGGGGAATTTTACAGACAATAACTTTTTGTTTTCTTTAAGATAACATGAAAATGATAAACTAAATTTATCTGCTCTATAGTAACAAGTTTTAAAATTTTGTCTCAGCAGTCCTTCCAGATTGTGTTCTTAGAAAAGATGCAAATGTTGAAATACAAGATCAACATGACTTCTCATAGTCAAGAATATTAAAGGAAATTTCATTCTCTCTCCAAAAGCTCGATGTTATTTTAGTTATTTTAGAAATGGGAACATGTAAATCAAATCTGTTGTTGTTTAATTGCTAAGTCATGCTGACTCTTTGTAACTCCATGGACTGTAGCCCACCAGGCTCCTCTGTCCATGGGATTTCCCAGGCAAGAATACTGGAGTGGGTTGCTGTTTCCTTCTCCAGAGGATCTTCCCAACCCAGGGATAGAACCCATGTCTCCTGCATTGGCAGGTGGATTCTTTACCACTGAGCCATCGGGGAAGCCCAAATCAAACCTACCCAACTATGAATAATATGTGTGAAGTGTGAAGTGTTAGTCACTCAGTTGTGTCTGACTCTTCACGACTGTAGCCTGTCAGGCAAGAATACTGCAGTGGGTAGGCATTCCCTTCTCTAGGGGATCTTCCTGACCCAGGCATTGAACCTGGGTCTCCTGAGTTGCAGGTTGATTCTTTACTGTCTGAGCCACCTCATATAGAATTTGAATAGTTTTTTGTTAAAAACTTATAATATATAAGCTTATATATTATAATTTAAATGGTTTTATATTATAAGCTTATAATATAAATCCATTCAAGTCCTATATGAGATTGGAAGGCAAAACAATGCCCCCCCCCCCAACTCCCCGCAACACCTATACTATATTATCCCAGTTTGGGAAAACTTAACTTTTCCTTTGCTTGCTTGTTGGCTAATTCTATAGGTTGATAGTGTGAAAACTATGGACCTTGGTTCAGATCTGTCCCACTACCTGTTTTGGTGTGGTCCATGAGCTAAGAATTTTTTTTTAATTTTTAAATCATTGACAAACATTAATAAGAGAATAATATTTGGTGACAGTTGGAAATTGTATGAAATTCTAATTTCATTGTCTATAAATACAGCTTTATGGAAACACAGATGAGCCTGTTTTTACTATTTTTGTAAATAAAGTTTTATTGGCATCCATTGAACCATTTATATCTTGTCTATTGCTGCTTTCCATGATAGAAATGACAGAGATGAGCATAGTCATTACTCAGTAGTGGATTGGTTCCAGCAAGCCCCATGGCCAAATCCGTGGATGCTTTAGTTCCTTATATGAAATAGTGTAGTACAGTGTTGTGTGTCTACAAGTTCTGTATCTCCAGATTATACATCCGTGGATTCATGGAGCCACAGAGGTTGAATCCATGCATGGATTCAGAGGGTCCACAGTAAATGCCACAGAGACCATAGGGCTTCCTAAGCCTAAAATATTTACTCTCTGGTCCTTTACAGCAAAGCTTTGCAGACCACTGGCATAGCTGAAAACACTGAAGTCTCAGAAGTGTTTGGTCTCAACTTGCACAGCTTTCTGAAGGCAGAATCATAATTCAGACTTAGATCTTCTAAGTCTTCCAGTGCTGTTAGTCTTCCCTATATTTTGCCCCCTTGAAATCATAATTTCTACTCATATAGTGCTTATTATCTTTCCAGCATTGTTATAATTACTTTCCTTATATTATCTTTTAATCATCAAAATTGCTGATAAGATAGGCACTGTAGTTATTCCCCATACGTGGGAAAATTGGGGCACAGATTTGTTAACTAGTTTTATGAAAGTCCTGCAACAGCAAGAGACAGAGCCAGGTTGGGGACCCAGGAAGCCTGGCTCTTAAACACTGAGTAGTGGGAAGGAGGCTCAAGAGGGGAGGGATATATGTATACTTATAGCTGATTCACTTTGCTGTACAGCAGAAACCAATACAACATTTAAAGCAATTATCCTCCAGTCAAAAAAAAAATAAAAAGAAAAAAACACTGCATAGTATTTGGCCCCTTTCCATGAGAAAAACACCAAGCCCAAGAAACAGAACACTTTTGGGTGGTTTAGTGCTTCTAGTTCTAATGCCTCTCTTGAGTTTTATGATATAAAAATGATAGAGAGTTGGTCTTTTTGCTATCTCAACCGTGCAGTGAACTTGGGCTAGGCAAGTGGCTCCCAGTCACCTTTAAAATAAGACTGTGACAGTGTACGACCAGAAGTTCTTGGAGGAGGGCCACCTAGTTCTTGCTTTGGGGCTCCCATCTTCACACTATGATCTTTCGCTATATTACGAAGACAAGCAGGTTTGGGAATGAATGGCAACATCAGTGCAAGTGAGGATCACAAACAGGCTTCTCTGGGGCCGAGGGAAATCCTAGCTGACGTTTGACCAGGGTCAGGAGCAGAGGAAAGGACCACGCAAAAGAGCAACTGTGTGAGACCCTCTCATCGCATACACAGGACCTCAGGATGCTTTCTCACCCTTCCACTCTCAGTCCTGGAACCAAGGGAAGAATCTAACCTCCTGAATCTGTTGCAGGGAAAAGCCAATTCTGACTCTTTGTTGGAACTGTTCTTTTTTTTTTTTTTGGCTTGCTTTTCGTAGCATTTGCCAACAAAGATCCATCTAGTCAAAGCTATGGTTTTTCCAGTAGTCATGTAGGATGTGAGAGTTGGACTATAAAGAAAGCTGAGCACCAAATAATTGATGTTTTTGAACTGTGGTGTTGGAGAAGACTCTTGAGAGTCCCTTGGACTGCAAGGAGATCCAACTGGTCCATCCTCAAGGAGATCAGTCCTGAATATTCATTGGAAGGACTGATGCTGAAGCTCCAATACTTTGGCCACCTGATATGAAGAACTGACTCACTGGAAAAGATCCTGATGCTGGGAAAGATTGAAGACAGGAGGAAAAGGGGACGATAGAGGATGAGACGGTTGGATGGCATCACCAACTTGATAGACATGAGTTTGAGCAAGCTCCAGGAGTTGGTGATGGACAGGGAAGCCTGGCGTGCTGCCGTCCATGGGGTCGCAAAGAGTCAGACATGACTGAACAACTGAACTGAACTGAACTTCCGGAACCTTTGCCATTATAATCATATATAATGGCCTGCCTCAGAGAGTCCTTTTCCTCTACATTAAACTAAAATGCCTTTATTCAGAATCCTGTATGCCTCTGGATGGCAGGAAGAAAGAAATGAACACATCCTTTGCCTGAGATTTGCCATTCTAGGAGTATTTGCAAGATGAATGGCCTTTTTACTTTGTTTCTTCACCTCTCCCCATCTCTGATACGTAAAAGAAAGTGACCTCCAGACCCCAATAAGAGGGTTAGTTTGAGACATTTATCTGCCCTTTTCTATTCCTTGCCCCAACACCTCATCTCCAATTCATTGGCCTGTCATGGGGTGAAGAGCTGGACTTGGTAACAAATCTATTCAGCTTTTTTTTTTTTTTTAATTAATTAATGGTTGCGCTGGGTCTTTGTTGCTCGGTGGGCTTTCTCTAGCTGTGGCAAATGGGGACTGCTCTTTGTTGCGATGCAAGGGCTTCTCACCGTGGCGTCTCTCGTGGAGGAGCACAGACTTTGGTAGTTGCAGGAGGTGGGCCCAGCAGTTGTGGCATGTGGGCTGTAGAGCTCAGGCTTAGTGGCCCTGTGGCATCCGGAATCTTCCTGGACCAGGGATCGAACCTGCATTGGTAGGCGGATTCTTATCCATTGTACCACCAGGGGAGTCGTACACAGCTTTTTTTTTTTTTTTTAAATTTTATTTCTTTATTTGCTTCTGCTGGGGCTTAGTTGTGGCATGCAGAATCTAGTTCCCTGACTAGTGATCAAACCCCAGGCCCCCTGTATTGTGTGTGGAGTCTTAGCCACAGGACCATCAGGAAGTTCCTTTACAGCTTTATTGTGGTGCATGTTGTAACAGATTTGCATTCACTAGCTCAAAGCAGCCTGCTAAAATCCTTGTACCTTTTTGCTTACTTAAGTATTCATTCCCTCGTGTTTGTTTCAAGCAGATTTACCAGTCCTTTATATGATAGAACAATAGGGTTCAGAAGGAGCTTGGGGGCTTTTGTGTGATTGGTGGAAGAAAAGTCTGACATACAAGAATTTTTTGTGGGGATGGAGTTGGAGGGATGAAGAGATAATTTTCTCCAAGGAGACTGCTCCTGGCACTCTGGGGGAGCTATGTCTCCTGGAGCTTCAGATTGCGGTGAGGTGAGGCAGGAGCTGGTAAACTATACCCTGCGTCCTCAATGTGTCCGATTCTTTGTGACCCCAGGAACTGTAGCTTGCCAGGCTCTTCTATCCCTGGGGTTTCTCCAGACAAGAATACTGGAGTGGGTTGCCATGCCTTCCTCCTGGAGATCTTCCTGACCCAAGAAGTGAGCCTGTGTCTTTATGTCTCCTGCGTTGGTAGGTGGGTTCTTCACTACTAGTGCCAACTGGGAAGTAAACTGTGGCTGTGGGGCAAATCTAGGCTGCTATCTGTTTTTGTAGATAAAGTTTTATTGGAACCCAGATACGTCCATTTGTTTCCTGCTCTTGTAAATCAATGGAGGCCCTCCATTCAAATAGATCTTTTTTTAAAAAAATAGCATTATTTATTTTTGGCTGTGCTGGGTCTTCGATGCTGCATGCAAGCTTTCTCTAGTTGTGGTGTGCAGGCTTCTCACTGCAGTGGCTTCTCTCATTGCAGAGTATGGGTTCTAGGTGCACAGGTTCCGTAGTTGTGGGGCCCTGGCCTAATGGCTCCTTGGCATGTGGATTCTTCCCGGACCAAGGATTGAACCTGTGTTCCCTGCATTGGCAGGTGGACGCCCATCCACCGCACCACAGGGATGTCCCAAGCACATCTTGTCTGTGGCTACTTTTGTGCTACCGTGGCAGAGCTGAGTAGCTGTGGAAGCGATCACAGTAGTTCATTCAGTGTGGGACATTTATTATTTGATCCTTTACCGAAAAAATTACTGACTGATGATTTTAAGGGAAGACTAATTACTTCACTATCATAAACCATTTCTTTTTTGGAGATTATAGGTTGCATATGTCAGATAGCAGGGGGAAACTAACTTTAAATTATTGATGAAAATGTCTTTTAAGCCGTTCTCTAAATGCTGCACAGAAATTTTTTAAATTTCTGTTTACATTTTTAAAATTTTTAAAATGTTTAATGTTTACATTTATAAAACCCTGGACCCAATCCTAGCCATGGCAGAGCCATGGGAATGGGTATTTTTAAAAGGCATGAACCTGGAATGAGAAAGTTTGGGAAATACTAGCCTGGTACATACCAAGTCTTCCCAAGATGCCTATTGAATTGTGTCAAGAAATTGAGATCACATTAATTATGACAACAGTCTGTACCCTGAGCTGCTGTGTGTATTATAAACCACAATTCGGAAGCAAGTCAAGTGTTCATTATTTGAAAATCTCCTTGATTTCTATTAAAAATAACTTTCCAGGACTCTCTTGGTGGTACAGTGGATAAGAATCTCCTGCCAACGCAGGGGATACAGTTCTGATCCCTGGTCCTCTGTCCCTGGTCTGGGAGGATCCCACAAGCCTTGCAGCAACTAAGTTCTTGTGCCACAACTACTGAACCCATGTGCCTAGAGCCTGCGCTCTGTAACAAGAGAAGCCACCGCAACGAGAAGCCTGTGCACCGCACGCAGAGTAACACCCGCTCGCTGCAGCTAGAGAAAGCCCTCAAGCAGCAAGGAAGACCCAGCACAACCAAAAAGTAAATAAACAAAAAACCTTACAAAAAATAGCTTTCCATGTAACAATAAAAACCCATTTACTGCTGAAAAGAACAAAACAAAAATTTTAGATGTTGCTCCTAGCCAGAGACATACTGCTAATCTGTTGATATTTTGAGGTACACACCCTATTCTTTCTGGATTGAATTAGTATACTTCTATTGAATTCTTAAAATACCATGTAGTTATTTTGGGTTACAATTGTGGGAAGGGATTTCACTTGGGTTTCAGATTTGTTACCCTCTTGGAAGTGTTTAGATAAAGAGCCAAGAAATACATCACTGCTCCCATGGGAACAGAAGAACTGGTGAATATTATTATTTAAAGCCTTGAATTTGCGTGATTGGGCTTGGACAGAGCACATTTAGAATATTTAGATGTAGTCTTTTTGCTCCTTTGTTGTGATTGTCATTGTCCTTTAATGACGTCTTTTCCTTTGTATTTCTTTACCAACTGGGCATCATCACACCGCTGCTAATGTCATGAGAATGTAGCTGGACATAGCAGACCACACAATAGGTGGTCCCCAGGACTGCTATGAAGATGCTGGAGAATTATCTGAATAAAAACCTATGCTACATCTGTCAGGTGCTTTTGACAACATCATAAGAGGTGATATTTCTGTTGTGTCTAGCATATAACTGCCTTTTTCTTTCTCTGGTTGGCTCGCCAAGGGCTTTGATGATCAGGGCAGAGGAAAAAGATGCTACCTCCTTCTGAGGCCTTCCATTATGAAGGGTCAGTTTCACTGGACTCCAGATGCCTTCGGTTACTGATTCCCTGATTTGGGAGCCAGTGCAGAATTGGTATCCACTTCCTCATCAGCGCACACAGGATCCACCAACTTCAGTTTTCTTGAAGTTGAACTTAGGTGTCACGGTAAAGATGATGTCGGGGGAACCTAGATGCGAGACCATACCTTCGTCTCCTTCAGACCCAAACTTGAGAGTCAGGCATTGTTATTTGCTTGTTTAATTTTGGCCATCCTGGGCCTCCGTTGCTGCTCGTGGGCTTCCTCTAGTTGAGGTGAGCAGGGGCTACTCTTTGGGTGTGTGGGCTTCTCGTTGAGGTGGCTTCTTTTATTCCAGAGCACAGCCTCGAGGTGCAGGGGCTCAGAAGTTGTGGCCCATAGGCCTTGACTGCTGGCTCAGCAGTTGTGATGCACAAGCTTAGCTGCCTTGCAACCTGTGGAATCTTCCAGGACCAGGGATCAAATATGTGTCCCCTGCATTGGCAGATGGTTTCTTAACCACTGGACCACAAGGAAGTTTGAGAGTCAGACACTGTTAACAGAACAACCCAATCTGATCTTTCATACAGAGTGCCTCCTGGTACAGTGGAAATAGTGTGAACCCAGGGATCGAATCCAGGTCTCCTGCATTGCAGGCAGATTCTTTACCAGGGAAGCCCCAAAATGAGAGAACCTGAATCTTTCCTGGGTCATTATTCCATAATGATTATTTCTCCTTGAACCTGTTACTTCAATTGTCTGAGTCTCAGTTTCCTCATCCATTAAATAGAGATGACAGGATTGACCATGTTTATTTCACAGGATTATTGGGAAGATGAAGATGAACCTCTTGGATAAGACTCTTTGATAAATTTTAATGCAATAGATAAATGATGTTTCCATAAAATAACATCAAACAGTATAATAATTTCTGGAAAGATTTGCTGTTAGAAATGCAAATCGGCTTATATGTGAATGCTTTTAATCATTTGCATCTATACCTCTTATTACTGTTCCTGGGCTTTCCAGGTGGCGCAGTGGTAAAGAAGCTGCCTGCCATTGCAGGAGATGGGTCAGGAAGATCCCCTGGAGGAGGAAATGACAACCCACTCCAGTATTCTTACCTGGGAACTCGCATGGACAGAGGAGCCCGGTGAGCTACAGTCCATGGGGTTGCAAAAAGTCAGACACAACTGAGCATACACACACACACACATACACACACACACACATACATACACTATGTATAGCATAACAAATTAGCCTTTTTTCATTAGAGCAAGGAAACTTGCTATATCCTTTTACTTATTTATTTAACATTTCTTGAGCAATTTAAAGTTTACAGGGAAAAATGAGTGGAAATCATACAGCTCCCATCTATCTCCTCCTTCCACTTCTCCTCCCTTAATTTCCCCAATTCTTAACATCTTGCATTAGTATGGTACATTTGTTACAGTTGATGAGTCCATATAAACACATTATTATTAACCAAAGTCTGTAGTTTGTAACTGTTGGTGTTGTATATTTTATGGGTTTTGACAAATGTATAATGACATAAATCCATCATTAGAGTGTCATACAGAATAGTCTCACTGCCCTAAAACCCCACGAGCCATCTATTTATCCCCCTCTCCCTCTCCACCCCTCTTCCCCTCTCCCCAAACACCGTTAACTGCTGGTCTTTGTACTGTCTCCATAATTGTGCCTTTTCCAGAATGCCTTGTAGTTGGAATCATACAGTATGCAGTCTTTTCACACTGGACTCTCTCACTTAATAATACACACTTCAGCTTCCTCTGTGTCTTTTTGTGGCTTGATAACTTATTTCATTTTATCACTGACTAATATTTCATTGTGTGGATATACAGTTTGTTTAGCCATTCACCTGTGAAAGGATGTGTTGTTTGCCTCCAAGTTTTGGCAATCATGAATGAAGCTTTTGTAAACATCTGTGTGTAAGTGTTTGTGTGGACACAAGTTTTCAGTTCCTTTGGGTAAATACCAGGCAGTGTGACTGCTGGATCATATGCTAAGAATATGTTCAGTTTTGTAGAAAACTACCAAATTGTCTCCCAAGTGGCCACACCATTTTTCACCCTTACCAGTATTTGGCATTGCCGGTGTTTTTTTTTTTTTTTTTTTGGATCCTGGCCATTCTAATAGCATACCTATTAGGGTATCTCATTTTGCTTTAATTTGCAATTTCCTAACGACATATGGTATTTAGCATCTTTTCATGATTATTTGTTGTCTGTATATCTTTGTGAGATGTCTATTCGGAGATTTTGCCCACTGGATTGTTTTCCTGTTGCTGAGTTGTAAGAGTTCTTTTTATGTTTTGGATATCTGTCCTTTACCTAGTATGTATTTTGCAAAGATTTTTCTCCCAGTTTGTACATTCTCTCTCTTTTATTTATTTTTAATTGGAGGATAATTGCTTTACAATGTTATGTTGGTTTCTGCCATACAGCAACATGAATCAGCCACAGGTATACATATGTCCCCTCCCTCTTGAACCTTCCTCCCACCTCCCACCCATTCCACCCCTCTAGGTTGGCACAGAGACCAGGCTGAGCTTTTTGTGGTATACAGCAAATTCCCACTGGCTACCTATTTTACATATGGTAATATCTGTGTTTCCATGTTCCTCTCTCAATTTGTCCCATCCTCTCCTTCCTCCACTGTGTCCACAAGTGTGTTCTCCATGTCTTCATCTCTATTGCTGCCCTGCAAATAGGTTCATCAGTACCACCTTTCTAGATTCCATATATACGTGTTAATATACAATATTTGTTTTGATGCATCCTCCTAATATTTGTTTATCTTTCATCATTTAAACTCCAACATCCGACTCTTCTGAAGTACTTCTGACCTCCAGGTTGATGGCTGTTAAAAAGTTTGGACAGTTTGAACTCTCCCGGCCTGTTTACCATTGACTCTTGTTGCGCGGTCAGTTGCATCGTAGATGGGATCAAGTCATCAAGCCCAACAGCAGCTCAACCTCAGCCCTCACGTTCTTCCGCGGAATCATCGCTCTATCATCTCCTCCGAGTCCGCCGATGGCCCGTCCAAATTGGCCGGGTCCCGGGGAGCCGATTGGAGCGGCCGAAACATTTTTGCTGACTGCAGTCATGCTCTCCCGGCCCGTTTGCTGGAATAGACACAGACACCGATTGGGTCACGCTGAAGACATTCCTGTCTTGTGAAGCAAGTCTGTTTGTATTTTAGGTTTGCCAGGACTAATGAATTAAAACATTTGGACGCTCTGCAACTTGCTGTTTATCAATGCCTCTTGACAGGAGGAGGGTTTTTCTTTTGCGCTTGCTTTTTCTAGAAGCATGACAACATCCTGGCTGCGGGAGAGGCAAGGAAAGGAGAGAGGGGTCGTGGAGGGAAGCGGAACAGGGAGAGGCCCCGTGGGACGCCGGGGTCTGGGGGACAGCAGGTAGCAGCGAGCCGCCCTCCCAGCTGTCACTGCTGCTCAGATTGTCACGCTGCTATGTGGCAGGTGCAGCCTGGACTGCCACTAGGTCTCCACTCCACAAAGGCAGCGACCGGCCAAGGCAGTGGCTGGCCCTGGATTACACGAGTCCAGACACTCGACTAAGTGAGGTAAGGCGACAGGTGTGAAAGGCCAACGAAACGCTCAGAGCACCAGCAACTTCACCAAAGCTCTGCTACCGCCCCGAGGAGGAATCAGCCCATTTCCCCCAGGCGGTGTGATGAAAAGGCAAGTGGGTGAAGGGGCTGACACCGTGTGGAACTCCAGATCCACCCAACTTTGCCGCCCGCCATCCTTTGGGAGGCAGACAGATGTTCTCCGTTGTGTGGAGGGGAGGGGCTCTAATTAGCTGTGTTGATCAATTTCATTCTCCCTCACCCCTTGGCTGGAAACCCTGCCAGGGATCTCTCTACAAAACCCCCGGAGGCAAATTTCCACCCCTTGTGGTTTCTGTCTTGGTGCAAGAAAGCACTGGGAGATTTAGCCAAAGGAGGAGTGAAGCTTTTCACCCTCAGATGTTCCGATAATATGGTTTGGTGATGGTACAGGGTGTGATGATAAGACTTTTTCTTTTGGCTGCAACTTTAAGGGGATTTTTATTGTTTGTTTTGTTTAATTTGAGACAGTCTGTTCTATTCCCTAGGAACAGGTGGCTAACGAGATGGTTGATTCTAACCAGACGAGACTACACACAAATGTATGTCAGAGCTAAGATAAAGCAAATTTTGAGTCAAGTAACAGTGATTTTATATTACCCTTTTCTTGAGTCGAATGTTTCATGTTAATACTTTTTTCTAACTTAGAATGACATGACTTGGAGTGCTTTATGGTTCATTGCTATTGCAGTGTTAAATGAATGGGCCAAGTATGATTCTAACTGGGTGATAAACAGTTGCTGGTTTTTCTCCAAAGCTATACTAGGTGTTTAATATAATAAGCCTGTTCTCTTTTCATGTACTGGGTAAGATGATTCCATATGTATGTATGTCTAAATATACATACATATATATATATATATGCTTTTGCTTTCACTCTATAAATAATTATGAAAACAAAATTCAGTTTTCTAGAACACTATTTTTAGATAGAGAAAAGTTATGGGAAAGAATCAGAAACCTTGCTGTGAGAAAATGCCCTGCTACAGCAGTTCCCAGAATCTCACTAAGGATGGGTAAATAGATGATTTATATTTTGCCATTTTTAGAAACATTTTCCTTAAAATATCATTCAGAGTTTTTGGTTTACTGTCTCCATGAGAAGGAAAATAGAGGGCTTAGGGGGATGCTTGATTAAAAATAGAGACGTTAAATATATGGGTTTAAATGACAAAGATATCGTGTATTTATAATAACATCTTTTCCTAGTTCCATTGAATAAAAACAATCAAATATCTTTGTTAAAATGTACTTGGGCTACATTCTGTTATTTTAACAAAGAATACTTATATATTTTCACCCACCCCAATCCATCTTATCTGTAGTATGTTTTTCCATGCATTTCTATCTTAGTTTATTAATTCAATGACAGTTTAGTAGGTGGGGTGGAGTATGCGTAGGATGTTTTAGGATTTTCTTTTGCTTATATTGTATGTTGTCTTTTGCTTTTATCATATCTATTTTAGAAACGTTTGATAGACTTATAGGTAGTTAATCAGATATTTAAAGCACATACTATTCATAATATAACGGGGGAATGTCTTTAAGTAGTCTTTGGTATTGAAATAATTAAGTAGTCATTGAAATAATTCCATGATATGATACTCATTTGTTACCACTCCCAGATCAATAATTCAGATCCAATTTAGGCTTCTGAGTGTGAAGAGCTGTCTGATGCCTTATTAAGATTCGTTATCCCCCTCAATTAAAAATAAAGCACTATGTAAGACCTCAAAGGGCCAGGGCTGGATGGGTCAGTATAGGGGATATTAAAAAAAGTGAGGTGGGTGGAGATTTTGCTCCATCCTGTAAATCTCATTCTAGATGTATTTCTAAAGGAAATTTTTTTTTACAAGCCAGAAAAAGAATTTTAAGTGGAGCAGGTGTAGGGAAAGGAAGCTAGGAGCTAGAAACAGCTTTAAAATAAGAAAACATTGCTTACTAATTTTCTTCTCTAATTTCCAAAGGGCTCTTGGGACGATGTTGGATAAAGTGACCATGGCTCTGTCTTGTCCTTGCAGCTGGAAGACCCAGAGGAAGGCCAAGGCTCAGGTGCCCACATGATCAGCACAGCCAGGGTACCTGCAGATAAGCCAGTACGCATTGCCTTCAGCCTCGACAATGCCGCAGGTATGCTCTGCTCTGAGGAAAAGAGCCCCCCTACCACCACCCCACCTGCTGCCTTCTTACCATCTTCTTTTTCATGAAGGGCATTTAAAAATGCATGCCTGGGGAATTCCCTGGTGGTCCAGTGGTTAGGACTCTGCACTTCCTCTGCAGGGGCCACGGGTTCTATCCTTGGTCAGGGAACTAAGATCTTGCATGCTGCATGACCTAAAAAAGAGAATGCCTGATATGACCCAGTGATGGGGAGTATGATTTTTTTTTTTTTTTTTTTTAATCACACATTGTTGAAGTGTGGCTTCCAGAAATCCCTCTGGTGATATTTCCATCTCCAAACCTTGGGTGGTTGGAGCACATTTCTTTTTCACTTTCTCTGTTTTCGCTTTCTTTTATTATAAAATTCACGGAGCTATAGCAATTTCAAAGAAGAGCAAATTATGTCATTGTTCAAACTGCATGAGGAAACGTGTACTAAGAGCTGGCAGTTGGCTAGGTAAGATAAAAATATCACTGTCCTGGTTCGAGTAGCATTTCCTGAAGCCCAGTTCCAAATGCTGGTTTCTCACTGGTGCTCCCACACTTCCGGCTAAATAAACAGTCTCCAGCAGGAGTGATGAATGGGACAGGTGAGGCAGACCCTCTTGAAACAGTTCGGTCTGAGGTGAGGCTGCCATACTTAGAGCCCTGTGTCACGGCTTCCTTCAGTGACCTCTTAACACACGTATTCAGTTGCACCTCCTTTACCAGGGGACCCCAGGTGGTGTGAGGTCACAGATGTGAGGAAGGGAAGGCTTGGGTTTCTTCCGCTGGCATCAGCTTTTGCTTGCAGTCTAATGTCATCCATTAAAGTCACATAATCATACACTTTAAACCACACCATCATTTAAACCTTAGATCTTCTGAGAATTGATTCCTTCCTTCCCTCCTTTTCTTCCTTCCTTCCTTCTTACGGTGCTCCTGGAGGAAGGAACACTTTAAAAAGTAATGATTGAAAGAGGACAAAGTAATACAGAGTAAGGATCTGGGCTCTGTGATGGCTGACATTACACAGCCCATTCAGACTTGACTATGTGCGTGCAGTCGCTCAGTCTTCGCGACCCCATGGACTGCAGCCCTCCAGGCTCCTCTGTCCATGGAGTTTTCCAGGCAAGGATACTGGAGTGGGTTGACATTTCCTCCTCCATCAGACTTTACTAGATTGCATGATTATGGTGGTGACAATTACCCTGGGGTTCCTAGACTGTGCAGCCCCCAGGGGCGGATTCGTTCTGCAGGTGAAAGAGGTGAAGCCTTGATTCTTCATCACTTGCTCTTTCTGACACTTTCCCCATGGCTGCTGTTATTCTGTATTCCCACTCAATGTTGCCCTGAAAGACAATGGTGAAGGGAAATCCTCCCAACTGGCGAATCAACCCATCCTAACTTAGAAATGACAATGACTATCCGTTGCATTTGTCTATTCATTAGACTTTCCTTTATACTATTTCTGATCTTTGGAATAACCATGCTGTGTACCTATTAGTATTCTTAATTTGCAGAGACAAAGATCGAAGTCCAGAGACCACACTGTTAGTAAATAACAGAGTTATGATTTAAACTCACATCCCTGGACTGGACTGTTTAAACCCCCTCCATTATTCCAAGCTGCGTCTCTAAGAAGAAAAAGAAAACTACGTGTGTAGGGAGAAAGAGTCTGTAAGAACTCTCTATACTTTCTACTTAATTTATCTATAAACCTAGAACTGCTCTGAAGAATAAAGTCTCCTGTTAAAACAAAAAGAAAAACCAAACAAAAAAAAAGAAAAGCTCCTTCTGTTTTTATGCTTTTCCTAAATGCAAGATTTTGAGGAATAACAAGTGCTTGACTGGCTGGCTCTCGAGACAGACACATGTAAACCCAAACTCCAGGGAGAAAGCAAATGTACAATTTTCTTCATTGTGCTTCTGTTCCACGTGAGCAAGACAAGTCCTGTTATAATCAACAGAGTTCCAGAGAAAATGTAGTATGTAAAGCTTGTTTGTTCTAAATAGTATGATTTTGTCATAATTTGGGATGACACAAATAAATGTTCCCTCATTTTCATTTTAACAAAATTTATGTACAGAAAAGAGCCATGGAGAGAGGAGGCTCTTGCTCTCTGGGTTGCATGAATAGATTCTTCCTTGAAAATACAAGATGTACAACTTGTAATTAATTTACCATCATCTTTTGAGCACTGAGAATTCTTGCATATTTTTCATCAGTCAATTTTGATTGGTTTGTTCCAGTCTCTTTCAAATGTCCCAAGAATGTCCACTTCTGAAATTCCTGGGTTTTTTTTGATATGGTAGCTTCCAATAAGGGTTGTCATTTATTTCAAGTAATTCCTGCCTTTTACCCCTACAGAAGGATGGTTATGAAGTTTTATGAACAACCTTCTAAAATTAAATTTTAAAAAAGATCAATGCATTCGCATAGATCTAGAAAAGGCACCTAATTAGAGAATCCAAGAGAGGAGTTAGAGTTCCCTGTTTCTCGATCTTTCTTAAAATAATCACTGGAGAGCACTCATCAAAAACGTATGTTCCATGGCCCTAGTCCTACCGTAGTAAGTTATGACCGAAGTCCAACAATCTGTATTTCCCAATCACCTGAAGTTACAAGTGTACAGAAAGATGCTTTGCAGACACTTGGGGACACTCCCTCTGAATTCTTGAGTAAGGAGTGTGTGGAGTGTCACACCACGCAACACTTGCCATCACACGCACTGTGCATGCCTTTTGAATTCCAGTGCATGTTGTCTATAGACCACACATGTAGGAGGGAAAACAAAGGAAAACATCTCATTTATAATAAGTGAGAAAACCAAGTAAGCGTTTACAAAATGATTCCATATTACTGAATTTATTGTAGGGAATAAGGAGAGTCCACGAGAAAAGGAGCCATCTTTGTCTATGAATGGTGACTTGTTCATTTCTCATAAGCCTAATGCAGTGCTTATTTCTCTAGTCATCTCTTATTTTTCTTCATATTTTTCTGAGACAATTTAGTGTAAAAGTTAAGGGCCTAGGGCTTTGGAACTAGTGAGGGGTGGTTTCCAGATTCATTTCCATCACTGTATGATCTTGCATAAGTCACTCAAATTTTCTGAACTTCAGTTTCCCATATGTGTTTAGTAATAACTCATAGAGTTGTTGGAAGAATTAAATAACACTATATAGATAAAGGGGGCTTCCCAGGTGGCTCAGTGGTAAAGAATCCACCTGCAATGCGGGAGATGTGGTTTCGGTCCTGGGTAGGGAAGATCCCCTGGTGAAGGAAATGACAACCTACGCCTGTATTCTAGCCTGGGAGTCCCCTGGACAGAGGAGCCTGGTGGGCTACAGTCCATGGGGTTGCAAAGAGTCAGACATGATTTAGTGACTAAAACAATAATAGCAATGTAGATAAACCATTTAGCATCATGTTTGATATGAATTAAGGACTAAACTAGCCCCTCTGTTAATGATGACTGATTCTGGAGAATTAAGCTAAGTATAAACCATGAAGCAGCTGTATGTTTCACCTACATCTCACACTTCTACCTCATGTCAAGGTAGGGTTTGCAGGATAAATGAGCAGCAACTATTTAGCGACTCCTTATCCACTTGGTGGATTGTGGGTGTCTCTGCTTCTGCTCTTATTAATTAGATGAGCTTTACGTAGTTTCTGTATTTCTAGTACTCTGTCAAAGTCTGGTGGGCTGTGCCACAGAGAAGTACAATGAGATCTCCTATGGGTTTTAAAAGGCAGAGAGATTTTGGGGAAAAATCTGTCACCCAGAGCAGATGGGTGCAGCTTCTTGGAAGATATGATAGTCATCATGGGCTTGAAGGCAGGTAGGGTATAGAAAGAGAGTGTGGGAAAGATACCATTTCTGGAAACCAGGTGTAAAAAAAGGAAGCTACACATCTTCTGGGGCTTCCCTGGTGGCTCAGCAGTAAAGAATGCGCCTGCAATGCAGACGATGCGATGCGGATTTGATCCCTGAGTTGGGAAGATCCCCTGGAGAAGAAAATGGCAACCCACTCCAGTATTCTTCCCTAGGAAATCCCAGGGGCAGAGGAGTCGAGTAGGCTATAGTCCAGGGGGTTGCAAAGAGTCGGACATGACTTAGTGAGTCAACAACAGCAACAACACATCTTTTAACAATTCTTCTTTTTTCCTTCAGACAGAAATCATTAGCAAAACCTATGTCAGGAAGAGCACAGTTTGTTCAGGAAATGCTTAAACTCTCTTCAACCAGAGTAGAGGTCTGAACTGTGGAAGAGTAAGCTGACATTTACTAAGCCCCTCTCTGAGCTGGGCATTTTGCTGGAGTCTTGTGTGGAAAGTTTGTTTGCAGTTCTTCCGTCGCTCGCTTTGTTTTAGATAGCAGTAAACTAGCATTACCAAGTCAATCTTCAGAGGGCAATGAGAGAGTTTGTTTTGATCAGAAGCAGCAGAATGTCAAGAATCCTTGAACAAAGGAGTAATATGATGAAAATGGTAAGTGTTCAGCTGAAATAGCCTGGAATGTGAGGATATGAGAGAATGGAAGAGGCTTCTTATCATGGCACCCAGATAAAGCGGTGAAAGCCTGGATTAGGGAATGGGACGGGATGACTGAATTCAGAGTACATTTTGAAGGAAGTGCTGGAAAGACTTGCTGACGGACTGGCCTGGGAGATGGGGAATTGATCATTGATAGCAAAATGAGACACAAGTCTCCAAAAAGACTATGGACTTCAAGGGGTTAAATAAACAAAGTCCATTTTTTGGGGGGGGGGGAAATACCTTTTAAAATACAATCACCATTTCTAGCCTAACATTAGAATGCTTTATTAAGTAACATTTAGCTAACCATAACTGCCAGAGGCAGCAATGGTTGTCTTTCTTTTTTTTAAGAATATATTTTATTGGAACGTCCCTGGCAGTACAGTGGTTAAGACTTTGTCTTCCGACGCGGGAGGTGCGTGTTTGATCCCTGGTCAGGGAGCTAAGATCTGACACGGCTCTGGGCCACAAAACCTAAGTCATAAAACAGAAGCAATATTGCAACAAATTCAATAAAGACTTTTAAAATGGTCCACATCAAAAGAAAAAAAGAATCTTTAAAAAATTTAATTTAAATTTATTTATCTGGCTGTACCCTGTGGCTTTGTAGGATCTGGGAATCTCAGTTCCCAGACCAGGGATCAAACCTTGGCCTTGTACAGTGAAAACTTGGAGTCTTAACCACTGGACTGCAAGGAAATTCCCAGCAATGCTTGTCTTTAATAAACCAATGATATAACTTGTATTGCCTCCAAACTTCGAATTCCGAGTTGACTTTCTAAATAGGGACTTTCACGGAGTCAGTTTTCCTCAACAGAATATGTGCAGAAGAGAAATATGGATCGCATCTCTTGGGTTATTAGGGAGAATAACCTGGCCCTTCTCCAATTAGAATTTAGAGTCTGATGGACATGCAGATTTGATGTTAGTTACTTGAGAATTTTCCTTATCTTCAGTGGAGCCAAAATCTGGCACACTTTTGAAGAAAATCTAGGCCTTGGAGTTAAAAAAAAAATTCTTCTTATTATAGTCAGAGATACTTATTATTTAGAGTCAGAAATTTAAGCCCAAGCTCATAGCTTTCAACGTCTATTTATTTATTTATTTTAAATCTGGGTATGATTTCATTAGAAAACATTTAGTTAAAAAAAATCAAGACTCACTCTGTTTATGTAAACTGTTTTGTCCCCACAAACCGGGTGTTTTGTATGGCAGTGGGAATTATGTGGAGTAGCTGAAACAACTATCCTTGAATCCAATTTAACTGCATATTATACGAATGTCTCTTTGGAAGCAAGCTTTACACATGCAAAACTAGCTCTCAGCAAAATTATGATACAGGTGAAGTGTCTCTTGTCATCGTTTTCTTCTTTTGACTTTTTCTACCTTTGGTATCTTTTGGTGTTATTTCTCTTTTCCTCCTCAGGGTCCCAAAGTTTCCATACTCCCTTCTCTTCACATTTCAATCCTTGTTTTCAGGAAAGACTCTGGAAAATCTCATTCATGCTAAGCAATAAGTAAATGTCAAGATTGACTCTTATCTCTCTCGGTGTGTTTGTGCGTATCCATGCGGCAATCAGTAGGAAGCCTAGCGATCAAGTTCCTGCGGGAATTCTACCAGCCAACTTGGTAAGGGTGGCATTTGAGGACACGGGCTGGGTGAGTGTCTTTGCATTTTCCTGAGTCACATTCTGTCCCAATTCTGACCCTACTTTGAGTTCATCTCTGCATGAGCTGACAGCAATCAGCTGAAAACCACTCAAGCTCTTAGAAGTGGGGGCGTGATCTCCTTTATCTGTATTCTTTTCAGGAGCAATCCCCAAGCTTTTTGGCACCAGGGACCAGTTTCGTGGAAGACGATATTTCCACAGAAGGAGGGGTAGGTTTTGGGATGATTCAAGCACATCACATTTATTGTGCACTTTATTTCTATTATTATTATATTAGTTCCACCTCAGGTCATGAGGCTTTGGATCCCAGGTGTTGGGGATCCCTGATCTATAGAGCACAGAGTAGAGAACCCTAGTAGAACTTAATAAATACTATAAAATGTATAATACAATATCGATAACCCCTTTGAGTTCATGCTTCTGATACCAGGTGAAGATTTTTTGAGATATAGCTGGATTTATTGGTTGGAATCTGTTGCTCAAGGCTGTAAAGAAGAGATCAGAATGGAAATGAATGCTTATGGAGTTCCTGGGTGCTTTTGCTCGTACTGTCTCATCAATTTAGTCCAAGTGATGACTCTGCTGAAAAGATGTTATTATACCCATTTTACAGAAGTGGAAATGTTGGCTAAGGAAGGTTAAATAACTTGTGGAGGCACTAGTGGTAAAGAATTCACCTGCTAATGCAGCAGACAGAAGAGACACGTGTTTGATCCCTGGGTCAGGAAGATCCCCTGGAGGAGGACATGGTAACCCACTCCAGTGTTCTTGCCTGGAGAATCCCATGGACAGAGGAGCCTGGTGAGCTACAGTTCATGGGGTCGCGAAGAGTTGGACTGAAGTGACTTAGCACGCAGGCACTCTAATCAAGCAGCTGATAAATAATGGGAAAGGATTCAAAGCCAGGCCATTGGGGTTAATTTTACTTTATTACCCATTTGGAGGTAGGGTCCAGGCAGCACAATGGTAAAGAATTTGTCTGCCACTGCAGGAGACACAAGAGACGAGGGTTCAATCCCTGGGTCGGAAAGATCCCCTGGAGGAGGAAACGGCAAACCCCTCCTGTATACTTGCCTGGAAAATTCCATGGACAGAGGAGCCTGGCAGGCTATAGTCCACGGGGTCGCAAAGAGTCAGACACGACTGAGTGCAAGCAAGGAAAGAAGGAATCCAAGTAATAAAAAAATCAATGTTCCTGTCAGCAAATGGCTTCCCTAGTGGTCCTGGGAAATGATGAAGGAAAGTTAGCTCTGATACATTTTCATAGAGTAGGAAAGAAGAAAGGGAGAGGAAAATTCTATTTAGTGGTGTGCTGAGAAATATATTTCCAAAGAGTTCTTGGAACACATGTTTCTGAGTGAGTGATTATGTTTCTAAGCTGAAAGCGAAAGTCAAGTCGCTTAGTCGTGTCTGACTCTTCACGACGCCATGGACTGTAGCCTACCAAGCTCCTCTGTCCATGGGATTTTCCAGGCAAGAGTACTGGAATCGGTTGCCATTGCCTTCTCCAGGGGATTTTCCCGATCCAGGAATCGAACCTGGGTCTCCAGCATTGCAGACAGAAGCTTGAGCCACCAGGGAAGCCTGTTTCTAAGCTAAGTAAGTCCAAAAATTCTTACAAAAGGATAAATCAGTAAGATTCACAAAATGATAGCTACAATAATAGTGCCTAGATGAGTGTTTCATAGAAACATAAAATCTGTGTTTAAACTTAAAAAGGTCTCTCCATGCAGAGAAATATCACTCAGTCTATTTGATATACTATCTTGTTTGCCTGATAGTTTTAGGTACTGGTTAAAGTAACATGGTGATTTTTACTAATTGACAACCTATTAGGTATCATACCAAAGCTGCACCTTTATCCATGTCCGTATTTCTAGTCCTAATTTTATGGGCCCTGAAAATTCAATGTGTATTAAAACAGTCTCATCTCTAATGTTTAACAAGCAGAAAACAAAGTTTAAAAAAAGGATGAAGTGTTTCAAAATGATATGATGCTCTAATAAGAATCAAGCTATCTATAAATCTTAAAATAGGTTTTTGATATATTAGTAATGTGAGTTGGCCGCCCTATGTCATTTATTTATTTCTAATAATGATGTGAATCTTTACCTAGATTTCAAACGAAAGTACTCAAGAGACTTTTCATGTGTAAGTTAAAAATTTTTAAAAACATTATTGTATATAATGTTTGCTTTGATAGGGAAGTTAAGAGAAACCCTTTTAAAATTCAGATTTGAATAAAGAGATTAAACCTTAAAGACCCAAAGTTATGGCCACACCAGGGAAATATTTAACTTGGCATAGGGTGAGTTAAATTACATAGAGTACTGAATTACTCTAATTCAGTAATTAGAGTCGGTGTTCTTGATCTTACCTGTTCTCTTTGGATTATTCAGATGATGAAGATAATACCCTTAATCCCCACCATTATACATACACTCACACATGCCTGAATGTGCGCACACACACATGCACACACACACACACCCCTTCTCTCGCCATTACAACTTTGGCTGAGTTTATGGTGAAAAGATGGAAAGTAAACACGATTATATTAAGCATTCATTACTACTACTGATTATTTCCTAGGTGCTAGGCTTTAGGCTAAATGATTGACATATGAATTCCTTTACTAATAATACATTTCTGAGACAGAGAAAGTCACACCCATTTTGCAGAGGAGAAAACTGAGTCTCCAAGAGATGTTGATCTTCCACTCTCACCACTTAAATAGTGGCCAACTTGAGATTCAAGTGCAGGTCTGTCTATCCTACCGAGTGGCACTAACCCATGTCCTTAGTGGTTAGGAGTCTTCACAGGCAAATGGTCACCAGGAAAGGTTTCTGATGAACCTCTGCACTGTGGGCACTGCCCAAACCTTGCCTCTCTAGCGTCAGCTTGCCCCTGATGTATCTTGAAAGACAGTCTTCTGGGCACCAGCACCAGGGGTTGTCCTGTAGGTAGGACAACAATTTGTGGAGCCACAGTGCAAAAATTCTGGGGCTCTTTGCTCAAAAATTACTAAGAATTTCAAGACAGTATACCCAGATCATTAAGCCAAGTGTGGATCGCCTGGGTGAAGGGCAATTGCGATTGTGCGGGTGCATTCCCAGGAAGCCGGCTCTGACTGCCAGACGTGTAGATGCATTGAATGGATTCTATGCCAGCTGTCTCTCAGCTTCTTGGTTGGGGAGTGGAGTGAGGCTTGGGAATATTCTCTGAACGTGACTTCTTCCTCTCCTGAGGTCATCTTCTCTGGGTGGAGAGCTACACTTGTTTTACCAAGGATTTAGAGTTTGGAAGGCTAGATAGACTTAGTTGTATGTAGGATTGGGGGCACAGGGGTTGGGGGGTAGGGGGAGATGGTTGACTGCAGAGTCCAGTCAAGATGTTGTCTAGAGCAGTTGTTCTCAAACACTGGTTCATAGACATGCTTTGGTTTTGATGAAGTTTTCCTCTCTGACGTTAAATAAGAACATGGTAGTGTGTGTGTGTGTTATGTGTGTCTATAAAGCTAAATTTATCCAGTGTTATTGTTGTCGTGGGGCTTCCATGGTGGCTCAGATGGCAAAGAATCTGCTTACAATGAGGAGGCCTGGGTTCCATCCCTGCGTTGGGAAGGTCCCCAGAGGAGCCTGGTGGCTACAGTCCATGGGGTCGCAGAGTCAGGCACAACTGAGTGACACACACACCCACACCACACACAAGGGCATGATTCCCAGTGTTCTGGGGAATGTGTTCCTGGCTCCGGAAGCACAGAAGTATGGGAGGCTGTGGAGCAGAAGGTGGAGCAGCGCAGGGCAGCATGAGAGGAGCCCTGGGTGGGGTGACGGCGCTTATGAGGCTCCTTGCCCTTCTTGGGGCCCTTTGTCTTCAGCTCCGCTCTGAGAATCTGGGACCAGATGATTGCCCAGTCCCTTCCAGCTGCAGCATTCTCTGAGCGCTCCGGCCGCATAGCTCTGATTACTAAATATCAGCGAGGATTTGGGTTACAGACCCAATGGGTCTTGCTTATCCCATTCATGGAGAATCACAGAGCAGACAATTTAAGGAAATATGAAACGGAATAACCACCAAAGCAATCCAACAGCTGCTAAATAGATGCTTAGACAAGCCCATCATAAAATGTACTATGGTATGTCATAATGGTTGGGATACCAATCAGAAAGTTCTATCTTAAGTACCATTGACTTAGTCACATTGTGCTTTCAAAACAGGCAGTGAACATCTGTTTATTAAAAAAAAAAAAATGTCTCTTTCATTCTTTCCTTTATCTTTCATCCTTTTATAAATTCCTGGGGCTACAATTTGCTTGATCCATCAAGCCCACAGTGCCATTTTGAAAAGGAAGCCTATGAATTATTTTCTTAGTGCATTAAAAATGTGATAAAGTGATGTGCCAGTTGAGCACAGAACCTCAGTCCCTGCCTTGAATATAAGAGGTATTCAATAAATATTTGGTAAATAAACACATTTTAAAAGATGTACTTGCATTCTGATTTTTATCACATTATACACATATCGAGCAGCTACTCTCCTTTTCTTCTTTTTTTTTTTTTTTAAACAAAAGCCAAATTTCCCAAGGTGGTGTCTTACACAGCTACTGTACACTCTACTTTGTGCTTCTGGAATTGTCCAAACAAACCTAACTGCACTTACGAACTCTGATCTGATATCACTGTCAAAATGTTTTACAATGATTTGGCCAAATGTTTGTGGAACAGCTGTGCTACTAGTCTGCCTGAGTCACTTTTCTTCTTTCATTTTGGCCCGATCCAGTGATTCATTATTCTGCTTTTAGAATATTTGCCTATTTTTAAAACCAGTCAGAGAAGGCAGCCACTGTTTAAAAGTAAACACACCACACATCAACTTGGAGCAGCTTTGTAAGCAGCTTTGCAAGCCCTGAAATTTCTGGCTGGCAGGGATGCCAGCTAAACCAGATGGCATCAGGCAGTGAAATACAGGACTGGCTTTTAAACACAGCCAATTCCTTACATCTGTCTTTGGTTTTCTTGTTTCCACTGCCATTTCCTGCTTGGATTAATCCAACCTGATCCATTCCTTAACAAAAATCTTGCCTTTATTTTCTGAAATATTTTTTATGTGTTTATTTCTATGTCAATCAATCAGACTTTTTTTTTTTTTCAACTCTAGGAATTCAATCTTAAGCCTTTACTTATCTGCAAAATTGTCAACTTGGTTCCATATATATGCTTCTATTATATATGGTGTGAGTATCAATAATGACAGATTTTTATAATGGGCTTTATTAACTCTGAGTCACACCAGATATTTGCTGTTTACTATGGTAATAAAGATGAATAATTCCCCTCTCCCCTTTTTATAGTTAAGCAGGAAGCAATGTGATTTCACAGGGAACAAGGTGGATTAAGTCCCAGGAAGCCCTGAGTTCCATTCCTGGCTTGTCTTCTAGAATTCTGGAATGCACTATCTACTCTGGTCCTTCACATGAGTGGTTTCTCCTCCTAACAAGTGCCTGCTCATCCATGACTATTAGGGTTGGGGTGCCAAAGTAGAATAGGTTCCCGTTTACCCATGCCAAACAGTGTTGCTGGCCTTGAGCTCAGTGAGCTGAAATAATCATGATTTGGGTTATTGTTGATGTTTAATCTCTGTGCGGGGCTTCCCTGGTGGCTCAGACAGCAAAGAATCTGCCTGCGGTCAGGAGGCCTGGGTTTGTACCCTGGGTTGGGAAGATCCCCTGGAGAAGGGAACGGCTACCCACTTCAGTATTCTTGCTTGGAGAATTTCATGGACAGAGGAGTCTGGCAGGCTACAGTCCATGGGATCACAAAGAGTTGGACATGACTGAGCGACTAACATTTTCCTCTTTGAGTCATTGAAGTTTTATTGAAGTCAATTTAAATGCAGCTTAAACCAAAATCTGTTTTACAAATGATAGGTTTTATAATAAAGGCTACCTCCAAAGAGTCAATAGAAACAAGGACTATTTCTTTTTTAAAAAACCCTGTTTATTGTCCAATTCTTTGTGAATGATGAGATGGATTGAAAAAATCACAAAATATTGAGCAGAAGTTGTCACTTCTGAGTAGGAAGAGTCCATTTGAAGGACCAGGGGATTGACTGTCCTCATTTCAAGGTGAGATGGCCCTCCAGCCTGCAGCGAGGGTCTTGGGAAGAAGGTCCCCCATTTCTACTTGCCCTCTGAAGCTGCATAGTATCAGTGAACATGGGGGCATTGTCTGGTAGGTTCAGACACAGATGAATTCGCAGTTGGTACCGTATTGTTATTGTCTGAAGCCACTCTTAAGTGGGGGTATTGTTACGCTTTCATTGTTGTTTATACTACTCCTGGATAAAATGTACCAGATGCTCTTGAGGCATTTGGCAGGGATGAATCCTGTCCTTGTTTGACTCATCTTTCTGGTGATTATCTTTGGTGCCTTGGAGGAAATGTAATCCCTCAGAAACCCGGAACTCTTCTGGATGAAAGTGAAAGTCACTTAGTTTTGTCTGATTCTTTGCGACGCCATGGACTAGACAGTCCATGGAATTCTCCAGGCCAGAATACTGGAGTGGGTAGCCTTTCCCTTCTCCAGGGGATCTTCCCAACCCAGGGATCAAACCCAGGTCTCCCGCATTGCAGGTGGATTCTTTACCAGCTGAGCTACGTGGGAAGCCCACACTCTGTCTACTGCATTTTATTTGGATTGTGCTGTCAAGGAGTGGATAGAGGATGCTGGATTTTGCATTGTGTATGGCCCATATCCCTTCTCGAGTTTCAAATAGAACTTCAATGGTTTTTATAAATGAATTTGGTTATGGTAGTGAGAACATAAAAAAAACCCAGGATCTTTCTTTCTTATAATTTAAAATAGACTTGGCTTTTCAATTATTCGTTTCGCCTGTATTGCATCTTATTCTCATAGTCATACCTGAGGCAGGTGTTCTCAGTGAGGAGAGGACTGGAAATGAATGGTGAGTGGACCCACAGGGCCAGAGATACAGAGATTCTGCTGACAAGAGGGCTGTCCTTTCAAACCATGGCTAAAGGTCAGAAGTATGTTCTTTTTTTTTAGAAAACCTTTAAAGACAGTCTTTATTAATGCTAAAATTGCCTAGTTAAGTCTCAACTGGAACCACTACACTTCTATCTTTTTTTAAAAAAGTATCTTTTCTGTTCAAAATTTTCTCATTTTTTGTTCGTTTATATTTTATGTGTTAATTATTTTTACCCACACCTCAAGACTTGTGGGATCTTAGTTCTCAGACCAGGGATTGAACCTGTACCCCCTGTGTTGGAAGCTCGGAGTCTTAACCACTGGACTGCCAGGAAAGTCCCCTATAGTTCTGTTTTCATCTGTACAGAATAATAGAATGAACACCAATAGCTACTCACTACTCTAAATCCCATAACTCTTAAACTTCCTAGCGAGGGACAAAACGCTCTACTTCAAGGTCATATTATTCTTGAGAAGCACTTTCTTCTGGCTCTATGCACAGTTTTTCTTACCATGTGAATCCAACTGGCATGAATTCTTTCAGAAATTCTGCTGTAGAAAACCTTTCCTCCTGCCCAGTGATTGCCTGGGACAATTCCCATAGTCTTTTTGTCTAAGGAGGTTAGCCTTATTGCTACTGCAAGGATAGCAGCAGCAGATTTTTGAAGAGATGTGGGTAAGCTCATCAGGTTTCCTCTGATGCTTCTGTGAACCACCTTTTGATACAGCAGCACCTGCCTATTTTTAATGTTTTTGGCTGTACCGAGTCTTCCTCGTGGTGCTTGGGCTTTCCCTAGCTGCACTCCGTGAGCTTTCTCGTTGTGTCATGGGCTTAGTTGGCCCCTTTGGCATGTGGGGTCTTAATTTCTTGACCAGGGATTGAACCCACGTCCCCTGCATTGGAAGCTGGATTCTCAGCACGGGGCCACTGGGGAAGTCCCCACCTCCCTATTACCGCCAGCCAGTGGAGGGTAGCCAGTAGAGAGTTGTGGACTCTCCTGCATTAGGGCAGTGGGTTATGGTAAGGGCGGAGGGCGAACCCATCAAAGCTGGCTGCCCTTGGAATCTTCCAGGGCAGAAGTAACATGTCTCTTTTTCACTCACACGTTCTTCTGTTCTCTTGCAGTTGTCCTGGCCACCTCATTATCACCTTATTAAATAAAGCACTTTCCTGCATATCATATTTTTTGGTTTTGGCTAACGTCAGAGTATTGAAAGACAAGCAGTGCTTCATTGGGGAACTACCAGACTGAGCATTTGAGGATTCTGCTTGCAAAATTTTGGGACAGAGAGAGCACAGTGTACCAAAAATGAGCAAAATTGCCTTCTGCATTCTTTCTGTCCCTAACTGATGTTTAAAGGTCCAAAGATGGTAACAGCAGGACAACTCTCCCTAGAGAAAGGGCTCTCATAGTGAAGAATTTTTATTTTCATATTTTAGATGATACACCACCTGAAGATACCATTCCTCTGGTCTTTCCAGAATTAGAGCAGCAACTACAGGTAAGCATTTTTCTATAGTCTTTCACTTTTTCTCCTTAGTTTCATAAAATACAGTGAATGGAAAAGTCATCTAATAAGACTGATTTTAGACAGAGTGGAGATTTCACATCATCAAGGTCTGTATTACTAGGACTCCACAGTCATGAACTCTCAGGTAATGTCCCTGTCTGTTTATCTGGCTATAGCACAAGAATATTAAGAACTCAGGGTATGAAAAAGTTCCTACATTAAAAAAAATTATTTATTTTAACTGAAGGATAATTGCTTTACAACATTGGTTTCATTTCTGCCATATATCAGCATGAGTTAGCTATAGATGTACATAGGTCCCCTCCCTTGTGAACCTCCCTCCCACCTCCCACCCTCTCCCTCCCCTCCAAGTTGTTATAGCAAGCTCCTCCTTTGAAGGAGTTTTGGAGTGTGGGGATGGTCTGGTCCTTGCTCTCCTTACCTGTGGATGTTTCTGGGCCATTGCAGTTTTGGCCCACGGTGGATTGGTTATTTAGTGATAAACTACAAGGGAGATTTGCCATGTGTGGCAAGATTCAGAATAATTTTCATTTCTCAACTCCACCCTTATCTCCTCCCAGGTTCTCTGAGAATTCTTAATAGAATGTAATTATTTTTAAGTTAAATCTTCTGAATACTTTATGTACTTATGGAAAACCCCAATGAACTTTTTGGCCAATCTGATATTTTCTATGCATAATTTATGGATGACCTATCAAAGATATCCTCTTTTAATACACCAGAATTATTTGGAAGGAGCTAATTTATGACATATTAATTTTCTTCAGTGATATATGATGATTTCAGAAAGATGACTTTAGGAAGAGATTCTGCTGAAAATACTGGATACTGGCCTTGGGTCAGATGTTCTCTTGAGTACTTCACTTTGCAGTCACATTTAGACCAGTCTAGTAGGGGTCTGGAATCCCATTACAGATATTTGTTTAGTCACCACTTTTTTTTCACTAAATACCAATTCTGAAAATCTTTGACAGGGGCAGGGGGGTCTACCACCTCCAGTTAGTTCCCAGCTGATGTTTCTCCTTGACTTATACTTGGCAGTTTTCCCATTTGTGGATGTGCCTGGTATCCTAATGTCATTTGAATTTGGGACCCCTGGACCAGAACAGCCCTTGACAGAGGTGGAAAGAACCAAGAATGAGCCCTGTGCATCCCGAGATAGGGTCCTTTTTTTGTAATCTGGAAGCACCTAGGTTGGGTCTGAAGAGTGGTGCTCCACTGCTGGGGTAGTCCCCTGAAAATGTACCCATCATGGGTATATGTTGACTAGAGGTGGTGCTGACCCAACACGGGCCAACATCAGGTGTGATCAGACCTCCTGGAGGAGCCGTTACCTCATCTCTGCACAGTCCTGGGCATCGTCCCAGCCCTCCAATAGAAAGCTTGCCAACCGAGCCGTATCAATAATGTAGAGATTACTGAAGGTGGTCCAGGAGGTAGGAGGTTATGACCACACAGCTGTCAAAAGACAGCTCCATTCTTCTCTGATTTGTTTTCCGCAGCTATTACCTACAGTACCTCCTTCCTCTCCCGTCCCCATGTAGGGTCTTCCTCCCAGCGCTCCTGACTCCTGAGATACAACCCCACCCCCCAACCTCTCGTCTCATGATGGAGGACAACTCAGCCATCCCTCTGCTTTCCAGTCTGGCATGTTCACATGACATACAGCCCCCCTTGCTTAGGTTCTGTCCTTCCAGAGGCCTGGGTATGTGCTACTCGTGGTGTAGTTGGGATTGCAAAACAATAACTCTATTTTTTTCCCCAGTCACAGCTTTTCTCCTTTATTTTACTGTTACCTCAAAGCTATTTTATTATCATAGGAGTCAGCTGAAATTAAGGAGTTAACATATTTTGAAAATAAAAGAGTGAATGTGTGTTCAGATTCTTATTGCCCCATCAATAGTGTGGATCGTGAATTCTACTTTTTTGTATTGACAGTTTTTTTTCCTTTGGGAACATTAATGGTCTTCTCTGACTGGTGGATCATTCTTCACAGGATTCATAGCACCCCTGGAAGTTATCCAGATAATGCTTCTGTTAAAGTATTGCAAGATCCATTTGAATTTTATAGCTTTAATCCCATTTGACATATATTAGAAATTAAGTCTATTTAATTATTTAATCCAGTGAGACTATTTCATCTTCATTGAGCTTTAATGAATTAGTCAGTTGAGAGGCTGTCTTCTGCTTCAGGGGTTATGATACCCCCAACTTTCACACCCCTCAACTTTCACACCCCTCAACTTTCCCACCCTAAAATATGGCATTGCTTTTTCTTTTTTTTAAAGAGTTTTTGATGTGGAACATTTTAAAAGTCTTTACTGGATTTATTACAATATTACTTCTGTTTTATATTTTGTTTCTTTGGCCATGAGGCACGCAAGATCTTAACTCCCTGACCAGGGGTCAAACCCACACACCCTGCACTGGAAGGCAAAGTCTTAATTAACTACTGCACCATTAGGGAAGTCCCTATAGTATTGTTTCACCGCTTCATGACTAGAGAGAATATTCCCAGCAGTACAACTAGAAGCACTTAAGTGAGGGCTTGTTTTTTGGGTGAAGGATCTGATTGAGTTTGTTATAAACATTTACCATTAGTCAAGCCATTTGGTTAGGGTTGCCTCTGTCTAAGACTGTTGTCTGTTACCTTTATTGTACACTCTAGGGTATGAGGGACTAAAATATAAGAAAGTAAGGATTGAGAGGGGAAAGTTAACACAAAGCTATATCTAAAAGCAGATTCTTATTTCTATGCTTAGCATGAGCATATAAATTTAAGCCACTCTGCAGCAGAAAGTCTCTATATTGAAAGCAATAAAAATGCTTTATGTATGAAAGGAACCATCGATTCCGTGGAGCAGGCTGTCTTTACAGTCAGTTCCTTGTGCTTTCATCACATAATAATGGCTCTTGAAATTTTACCGACCATCATAATCCTCTACAGAAGAATAAAAGTTAGGTTACAGAGGTGTATGAGTGCTTTGTGGTTGTAACTGTTTGCTTGAGGATGAACTGATTCTTACTTGTCTCTGAAAAAGTGTAAGTGAAAGTTTCTGACGCTTTGTGATACTATGGACTGTAAACTGCTGAGCTCCTCCCTCCATGGAATTCTCCAGGCAAGAATACTGGAGTGAGTAGCCATTCCCTTCTTCAGGAAATCTCCCCAACCCAGAGATCTAACCCAGGCCTTCTGTACTGCAGGCAGATTCTTTACTATCTGAGCCACCAGGGAAGCCCTAGAGCCTTATAAATATGAAAAATAATTGATGCTAGGTGATGATTGCTAGCCCTGCTCTCTGCATTAAATCCCACTCATGCACATTGAGTGTCCCTTGGACAAGGGGTGTTTCGCCACAAATGATCTCATTTGATCCTTGCAACACTTGTGTAAACTAGTATGGCTCCGCTTTAAGGATGAAACACGTGAGTCAAATTTTGGCCTACATAAATTTGCTATTTCTGACTAGATCTCTGATTCTGAATCTAGGTAACATTTTTTTCTTTTCAACTGTAGCAGAATCTATGGGCTGCTTAAATTACATTGATAGGTGGAGAATGTTTGATTTGTGAGGTTGCTATACTGTGGCTGTAGAACAGACTTGTAAAATCTGTTCTGACTTTCGGATGTCCATTACACACCCTTTCATAGTTTATAAAATGCAGCTATAAAGTATTTGGTAGTTACGCTACCACCAATTTGACCCCCAAGATTTTTCAGTTGCTTTGCCAAGAATCTGGACATGTTTGAGCATGTAATTCATGGTGCTTCTATTTTCACAGAAGCCAAAAAAAGCCCTGGGCAAGAATAGCAGTGACAAACATTTCTCTTGATGTCTCTATTAATGCAAAACGTTGGGCAAGAGACCTTGGGGGTAAGGTAGGTGTTAAAATGAGCAACTCTATATAGGCCTCAGCCCAGTGGCAGATGGTAGGTTGATTCTATTTTGTGTGGATTCCTTTCCTGGAACTTGGTTTCTAAATTCTCCATGTCCATTAGGGGCAGTGTTTGGGCAGAGCTAGTTTAGACCATACTGTCAAAAGAAAGGAGGTTCAACTCTATGTCCACTTGTAAGAATGAATGAAAACCATGACTTTTCTTTAGGCCTCTGTTTCCTTTTATTTGAAGAAGAGGCTGTGACTGACCTCCCTCTCTTTTCTGAAGGATGGCACAATCCTTTAACAGTCCCAGGGTCTGGTCAGAACCAAATTAATCTTATTAGTAAAATTTAACCACGTTGTTATGTTTTGGAGATTGTAGTTTGACCTATGGAAGATCCAAAGCTAAGCTCTGTGGTCTTTATTACCTTGGGAAGATTATGCTTTTATAATCAGGTGGAGGGTATGCCAACAACTAGGTTGTAATAAACTTGTTAAGGGGAGTGACAACAACCGGGGTATGCACAGTGGCATCAGGCTGAGCTGAATTTGGACCATAGCTCCCCATCTACCAGTTTTGTAATTTGGAACATGTTATTTCCTTTCTGTAAACCTCACTGTTTTTTTTTTTTTTTTTTCAGTTTTTTTCTCTTTTTTTTTTTGGCCATGCCATGGGGCATGTGAGATCTTAGTTCCCTATCCAGGGATTGAACCCACATCCCTTGCATTGGAAACCCTGAGATGTTAAACACTCTACTGCCAGGGAAGTCCCAAACCTCACTTTTTTGACCTGGAATGTAGAGAAAATATCTCATATCATTGTGCAAATTAAATGAGATGCCGAATAGGTACTAGCACAGTGCTTGGCAAAATAATTGCTCAATTAATGTTCATTTACTGCTTTAGTGAAATTGTTTATTGAATGAACTATTGAAGTACTAGTATCTTCATATGTGTAAAATGAAATGAGAGAAGCATCTCTTTGGATTTTTGAGTTAGGAATAGAGATGGCCTCTTCTTTAAGATATTTGGAAAACAATGACTTTTTTTTTTTTTTTTTTTCAAACCAAATTGAGCAATAGCTTCAATCCCTTCTAAAGTCCTCCATCTAATCTGAGAAGATAGTAACAGGTGTCTCTGCGGTACACATTGAACTTGCTTTTTTCTCAGACAGAGTTTGTTAAGTCCAGAAACTGATGTCACCTCCACAAATAGCCAATTTCTTAGCTTTGGTTGTGTACTATACTGTCTTGTTATCCTAGCAGTCTCTCCTGAAACTTCTTTTAGGTCTTGCATCAGTATATCATTTGCTGTCTGGGAAACAAAGATGGTATAAAATGGATGATGAACATTCCAGGATTCTACTACACTGCTCTTGAACATCCAGATAAAGCACTAAAAAAAGTTCTGCCATTTTCTCTCTCACACATGTATTAAAAAGTATATTACAGCTATTTTTTGGGGGGGCTGCTGTGACTACACAGAAACATATATAGATAACTTGGAGCTTTACAATGATACCTTTATTATTATTATTTTCTGAGCAGCCCAGTTTTTAGGCTATGCATTCTCAGAAACGTTTGGGACACTCGACTTATCTGTCCGTTTAATACTGCTTATGTTGATAGAATTGACCTAAATATCCTTCATTCCAATATTATATAATATAATGTTATATTATATGTATATAAAATTTTATTTATGTGTAATGTAAAATTATATATGTATAACAATATATAAAATTTTATGTGTTTAATATTATATTATACATATTTAATATATAATGATATAATGTATTATATAAGATATGCTATAATTATTACTTAGTGATGACTTTGACCATGATGTAGATACTATGGAAATGTCAATTCTTAAAATATTTAAAAAAATATTTACAATTCTGAGATAAAAGGGTTTTCAAATATGGCAGTTAGTCCTGACTGTGGTTTTCCACTTAGTTATGACAAATTACGCTTGTTCATTTGGGGGGATTGAAATGAGACAAAATTTAAACCAGACACCCCCTGTGCTACCCCCCAAATAAAGATAACATGGAGAATCAAGGAATAAATAAGAAGTCTGCTCAGCAACTGTAGAATATTTATTTCTCTAAATATATCTTCTGTGTGGGAAGCTGGGAGAAGAAAATTAAATTCTTACGTTTTTTAAGTGGATGGGGCCAGTAGTATTTGAAGAAGCCAAGTAGAAAACGGAAATGCTTAAGCTGGCTTTGCCCCTTGCGGAGAGATGCTTGGCTTGGTCCGTTCCCACGGGGCTCTTTCCAGAGGACAGAGTCCATTTCGGGAGGAGCTAGCTATGAAACGATGGATAGGATGGTGTGGCTCAAGCCAGCATTCTTGGAACAGGAGCCTGTGGTTTCTCTCTTACTTCATCTTGTTAAATTGGTCCTGATGATTGGGGTGGATACCAGAGATCGTAGTGGTTCACTCAAGCTGGTGTGTAATTTAAAGCCCTTGCAAACTCTATCCTTAGGCAGCGGCAGGATGAGGGAAGGGATGGGGGTGAGGAGGAACTGCCTTCTCTGAGGCTCTGACTTCATCCAAACCCCAATCTGTGTCTTGGGAAAGTGCGTTTCAACACTGGCTTGAGACACTGTCGAGGGAAGGTCTTAATTTAACCTTCTTAGAACTGGCTGTGTTGTGAGCAGACCAGAAACCACATATTGAGTGTATCGGAAAAGTTGTTTCTGCAGTTTTGCAGAGTTTGCGCTCTAGTGCCCGAAGAATACTTCTATGTTTTCATTTTCTTTTCTTTTTTCGGTTTTTTCTTTTTTGCAAATGATTGTATACTTGGGATTTTTTTAAATTAAATCTTTTATTTTATATTGGGGTATAACTGGTTGACAGTGTTGTGATAGTTTCAGGTGAACAATGAAGGGACTCAGCCGTACATATACATGCATCCATTCTCCCCCGAACTCCCCTCTCATCCAGGGCGGCACATAACATTGAGCTGAGTTCCCTGTGCTATACAAGAAGTCCTTGTTGGTTATCCATTTTGAATATAGCAGTGTGTATGTGACCTTCCCAAAGTCCCTGACTCAAATAGAGTATCTTTGGCTTTCTTTTCTTTGAAATTCAATATTTCATTCTTTAAATAAGAATGCGCAATACATGCATCCAAACCAAGGGAGAATTTAGGGTAACTGTGGAGAAAGTAACAAGGAAAATTTCTCTTCATGAAGTGAAAAGAAATTCACTGTCAACATGGAGTTTATTTATTGCTTGTCCATTCCTAGCATGGGAAAATCTCTTGACAGAGAATAGTCAAAATCAAGCAAACAGAACTGAAATAAAAAATAAAAGTGTTATAGATAAATGAGAATTTACTGTATAGCACAGAGATACGTATTCAATATATTGTAATAACCTATAATGGAAAAGAATCTGAAAAAGAATATATATATATGTATATGTACACATATAACCAAATCACTTTGCTGTATACATCTGAAACTAACAAAATATTATAAATCAACTATACTTAAATTTTTTTTAAATGTGTTATTATTCCAAGAAATTAATAGCTGTTTTTCATCTGGTTACTACAGGCATTCTTTTACATTATTTTTTAGGTTTTTTTTTTAATGTGAGCACATGCTAAATAGTATCTTAAATCAGTGTGTGACTAATTGATTCATGAGCGCCAGTGTTTTAAATGTCACCTGACGTAAGCCTACTAGTAGCTCCATTTTAAAATTGGAAACCTGATTCCTGTGCTTGAGTTTTAGGAACCTATTTCCTCAGGTGAACACTTTATTCAGTGAACTCTGTTGGTTAAATATTGTCTCAAATATTGTCTCCTATAAGAGACAATAAGAAGGGCTTATAAGGCTTATAAGGCTTATAAGGCTTATAAGAAGAGAGACTCACTTTTGGTGATGGCCGTATAGTATGACGCACACACGCACACACACACACACACACACACACACACACACATTATGCCATGAAACAGTGAGAGTGGGCTATGGCATGCTGGGCGACACATCCCATTACTCTGTAGCTCTGTCTTTATATCAGGTAAACGCCTGTTGGGATGAGAACAATATGTGCTTAGAAAACTCTTGGATTAGTTTCCTGAAATGGGGTAAATGACCATTGATGTTAAATGCCATTTCAGAGAATGTTAAATGTTAAATGCCTCCTGCTGACCAGAGGGCACTTTGGTTTGTCCAGCAACATTTGGGTTAGTGGTACACAGTTTCAAGTTATAAAGGGGTGGGAAATTTTAATTCCCTGGGGAGAAATTTGGGAAGGAGAGAAAGATAGGGTGTGAGCAAAGTGAGTCTCAGATGGGGAATCCTGCAAGCGATGCTTGAAGATGGGTTGGGGGCAGCAGAAGGATCTAATGATACTTTTTGTTTTCCATTAACTTTTTAAAAAATTGCGGTAAAAGCACATAAATGTTATCATCTTAATCAGTTTTAAGGGTACAGTTCAGTAGTGTTAAGTATATTTGTATTGTTGTGCAACCAATCATCAGAACATTTGCATCTTGCAAAACTGAAACTCTATTCTCATTAACCAATTATTCCTCATTTACACGCACCAGCCCCTGGCAACTTAAAAAGATAATTTTACAATATTGTGGTGGTTGTGCAATATCACTTCTCGCCTTGCTTAAAAAAAAAAATCTATTTTGCTCTTCAGTGCTTTCATGCAAATGGAAGAATGTGTATTGGTGCTGAGTTAGAAGTCAGGCTGGGTGAAGACAGAGCTCTTAGGGGCAGGAGACTGAAGTGAACCCTGGCATCATTTTACTCCCTGAAACCCTGAACATGAAGTATTTTTGGCTTTTTAAAAAGTTAAGAAAAACTTCTTAATTGTGGGCAGTCTTGAAAATATTGTGATATATAGCATGGTCAGCCTAATGAGAGCATGTGAGGAAACTGAATATATCTTGAAAAGCTCCCTTTCCTCATGTCCCTTTAGCATGATCATGCTACCAGCACATAAAAACATCTTCAAATTTCCCACAGTTAAAAACTGCCAACAGGGACTTCCCTGGTGGTCCGGTGGTTAATACTTCGCCCTTCAGTGCAAGGGGGTGCAAATTCAATCCCTGGCCAGGGAACTGGATCCCATATGCCTCGTGGCCAAAAAACCAAAACATAAAACAGAAGCAATCTCACAACAAACTCAACAAAGACTTTTTAAATGGTTCACATAAAAGAAAATCATTTAGAATATACAAGGGATTACCTGGTTCTGACTTAGCTGGGCTTTTCTTCTTAAAGTCATGATAAACCAAGAAGACACATATATTTGAATAATTTAAAGATGAATCTAGGGACTTTTCTGGTGGCCCAATAGTTAAGACTCCTCGCTTCCAATGCAGGGGGCACGCTTTTGATCCCTGGTCAGGGAACTAAGATTCTACATGCCAGGCAATGCAGCCACAAAGTTAAGTAAATTAGTTTAAAAAAGCTTTCAGAAAAACAATGCCATTAAAAAAAGAAGTCATGAAAACCTTGTCCCTTTAATAAAAAGCATTTCATGTTGGCAAGCCAAGGGGGAAAACAGGCCTCTCGCCTCTTAAGAAAATTATTATCTGTAATTTTCAGTGTTCCTTTTAAACTATAGCAGCGAAGGGCATTTCTCCCTTTCCGTGACTTCTTTCATCTGTACCCTCTTTGGCATGCAAGCATGGAGTCCTAGAATTTTCTGGCTGTCACATAGGTAGCTATGCTGAATTCATCGTGTGGGTACCTCCATGTGGCAGCTTATGGGCTGAGCTGAATATAGTTTATGAGTATTCATAAGGGCAGGAAATAGGATGCATTGAGTCTTAGGGCTTTCCAGTAGGCAAATCCTTTAACAGGGCACAGGTGATTTAATAGCAGCTTGGCAAGGGTACCCAGAATAAATTGCTTTCATTACCCTTACTCTTACACCTGGTCATTTGCCAGTGTAACAGGTGAAAATTGAGGAGGGGGTGGTGATTTCTAAGACTAGAGGAGCCAGGAGTTCTGAATGCCTTTGGCGATGGCTTTATCTCCTGGGGTGAGTTGTACTGTAATACTCCTGGGCACTACTTTGCAATTTATTTCACTGTAAAAAAGCATAATGGTTCCAACAGGGTGAGTTTATGCTGTGAATGTGTCCATGGGGCAGTGGGGAAAGATGCTACGTAATAGAATTATTGGATTAATTTCCATAGATTAGAACACAACAGATGTTCCACATAAAGGTTCATTTCATCCACATCTGCTTTGAATTTTATTTCCTTTAGAAGATCTCTACTCAGAAGGCTTCATGACAAATAGAAAGGGTTATCTATCAGTCAGATTTTATAGAATTTTGTAGAACTTTCTAGAATTTTTCTGGCATCTTGGGTGAGACTGCGAAATATGACACCCAAAGAAATCAGTTTTCTTGAAGAATATAATGAGAGGCACAAGTAGTAAGGAATTCATTATTTCTCATTTACTAATATAAAATTAGTGAGATTGTAACCTAGTCAGACACATAGCTTACATATTTAAGAATATTGTGAAGAGAAGATTAGACAGAAGAGCCTGTATAACAATTAAGTCATCTTTCTCAGATATTGGGCTTCCCTGGTGGCTCAGATGGTAAAGAATGCAGGAGACCTGGGTTCGATCCCTGGGTTGGGAAGATTCCTAGAGAAGGGAATGGCAACTCACCCCAGTATTCTTGCCTGGAGAATCTCAAGGACAGAGGAGCCTGATGGGCTAGAGTCCTTGGGGCCGCAAAAGAGTCAGGCACAGCTGAGCGACTAACACTTTCTCAGATATTATGCAACATTTTTCTATAAATAATTGAAAAGGGTGATTACAAACCTCTTTAAAAGAATGTTATCTAGTTTTTCTCAAAGTAATGTGTTTAATAACATGCTGCTAATTAGAACTTAGAATTGCGAACCGAGGGAAAGCCAGTTCTTCAAAAATAAATTCTAGAAAGAAGTCAGCATGTTGTGGTTAGAAAAACTTGTGTGCTGGCTGTTGCACCCCTCAAGGATGGGAGAAAAGCACAGACAGGAATCCTTGTTCTCTTTGCCTGCACATGTTGTAAGCACCGTTTTATTTGTGATTTGGTCTTTCATATGGTTTGTTAATTGTTGCAACCATTATTTCCAGGCCAGCATCATTTCTTCAGTTTGGATTCCTTTCTTTCTTTTTTTTTCTCTTGGAGTATAGTTGATGTACAATGTTGTGTTGGTTTCAAGTGTACAACAAAGTGAATCAGTTATACACATGCATCATATTTTTTTAAGATTATTTTCTCACAAAAGTCTTTACAGACTACTGAATAGTGTTTCCTGTGCTATACAGTAAGCACTTATTAGCTATCTATTTTATGTATAGTGATGTATGTATGTTAATCCCAATCTCACAACTTATTCCTCCCGCTATTCTCCCCTGGTAACCATAGGTTTCTTTTCTATTTCTGTGACTCTATATATTTATTATTTTTTTTGTAGGTAAGTTTATAGGATTCCTTTCTTGTAGGGCTCCTCCTCTCTACAAGTTGCATTTATGCCTCTGGGCATCAGGAATAGAAATCAAGGGGTGATTGAAACAAGCAACCAAAATATTCTCTAAAGCAGAGTTTAAGATTCTTAGAATTATAGGGGACTTATTTTTCAGTGCATGGCAGGTAACTGACCTGTCATGGGTCTCAGAGCTCTGGCCTGGGCCTGAGGGTGCCCTGGAATGACACTGGAAGATGCACGCGGCGGGGGGTGGGGGGTTATTGGGTCACTTCTCCATTTGTAGTCAAATAGAATCAGCCAGTCTCTGTCCAGTGTGGATTGACAATGCCATTCTCCTGCAAAACCTCTCCCTCTAAAGATCATCAGGATAGCACAGCGGTTGGTAATTTATTCTGCAACAAGGAAACGGACTGATTTCTCTTTTTTGTGTGTGTGAAGCCTCTGCCGCCTTGTCATGACTCCGTGGAATCCATGCAGGTGTACAAGCAGCACTGTCAGATAGCAGAAGAATACCGCGAGGTGAAAAAGGAGATTGCCCTGCTGGAGGAAAGAAAGTAAGTACTTTCCGCCCCCCGCCCCGGATGCCCTCGTCCTTGACCGCTGACTGCTGCTCATGGACTGTGGATGGTAGGGGAGGACAGGTTGAGCATGGGGGTGAGAGGGAAGGACACAGGTGGGCAGGAGAACTTTCTGTGGTTCAGGCCTTCTGTGCCTTCATCTATGATTCTAGGAGTGATACAAGCAGAACTGTGCTAGATGAAAGAGAGTGGCCAGAGGGACCAGGGGAGTGTGTCCTACTCGAAACTTAACTTTTTAATGAGCATTCTTTAATTCCGGAAATTTAGAGATGCTAAAACACCACCTAGAGCCACGTGATGTTCCCTGTGAATGTGCTCAAAGGCCCCAGGGCACTTTGTCTTAGGGCGGATTTTCATTAATGCTTTAATGCTGGCATGCCCACCTCAGGTAAAGAAGCCACTGGGATAGCTCCTTGGGATAAGGTAAATGTATTAGCTGATTAACTGCATTTTATAGCTCAATAGTCCAGTAAGTTTTCTTTCTTTTTTTTTAATCTTCACAGCTTCTATTATCATTAAAGTTCTGCTGAAGGGAGTTAGGCAGTTTATTAATTAAAGCATTCTCGCTTTACATACTCATAACTTTATGCTTCTGAATTCTCCTTTTTTTATATTAAACTTTTTGCTTCGTATTGGAGTATAGCCGATTAACAATGTTGTGAGAGTTTCAGGTGGACAGCAAAGGGACTCAGCCATTCATGTATCCATTTTCTCAATTGCACTAAATTCTGCCGATATCAACTAAATGATCCCCATTCTTTCATCCTTTCAAAGCCTCAGACACTTTTTCTTCATAGCTTTGGTCAGTGTGTACTTTACACATTTATTAGGGAGATCTTTTGATGAATATTTGCATCTCCTGCTAAGTGGTAAGTGTCCTAAAAAGGGAGGATAGTCAGGTGTTTCCCACCATCATTTTCCTGAAGCACAGTACATAATATGTAGATACTGAATAAATTTCTGGTGAATGAGTGACACATAAGCCAAACATATTGTGAGTCTTTAAGTTTCTGCTCTTCTTCTTCTTCTTACTGGAGTGATACATGGTATCACAACATATTTATATTTATACTTATATAAAGCATAATTTTTAAATGACTCTCAGGGAAACATTTTGTATTGAGAGATTTATGAAGCTCTCAGGACCCTTTGAAGACTCCTCAGAATGGTAGTTGGACAGGATAATATTGTGGGGAGCAGCACTGGTTTTAGGGTCGGACGTCATTTATGCTAAGACCAGTTGGCATGTTGCAAATATCTTCTTACTTCCTTACTTTCCTTCAAACATAAAGTCATACCTGGACTTTTGGCTATAGGGCATTGAAAGATGCTCATGAGGAGATGAGAAACACAACTTTTGCTTTGTATGTCTGAGATTTTCTTTTTGGTCTAAGAGTTTTCACAAATTGGCTGGAATGCTTGGATTGTACATTTGCATACAATCTGAGTCCTTCAAAAAGTGTCATAAAGGAACTGAAGATGCCTATTAATAATGTAACCAGTGATGAAGTTAAAGGAGGACTTGTATTATCAGTGGCTTATAAATGTATCTTCCTGTTGGTGTGTATGAGTGTGTTAACTATGGTGTTGTGATAGGAAAAAAAGCCCCAGGTAAATTATGTATTTATTTGTAAATAATAAATATTTTAGACTGAAGGTATAGTGTTATTTAAATTAGCCCCATGTGTAGCTTTTTTTGGGAGGTGGCAATACAAGACTTTCCCACTAAATTATATGTTTTGTAAGTGTATATTTTTGTATGCTGCATCAAAAAATACAATAGGACAGTATGAGAATGATTCATTGCTCTCTTATTGAAACATATTCTTGCCGTTTCTGCAAAACTCATCTTACTTTCTCTCTCAAGCCTATTTGGAAGGGTTTGGAGTTTTCTTGAAATTATGATGTTGTCTTTTTTTTTTTTTCATAAGTAATTCACTAGACTTTAGACAAAGGCCAGATTCTTTATTTCTTTCTTTTTGGTAAAATCTCTCAAAGTCCTTTTTATTCATTCCAGTTTCTGCCATTTGGGATTGGGACTTGTTACTTCAAATCTTGGTCAGCATAATATTCTAACTGGTTTCCCTGCCTGTGGTTTCATGTTGCTAGAGAAGGACATGAAGTTCTCCACCTAGATGGTGAGATCTGCCTCAGTATGGGGTTAGTACCTCTGCAGAATGTTTTAGCTCATTCTCGCCTATTCACTTTTTCTGCCTCAGTGCCCTTGGTCACACCAGGCTCAGTCTAGAGTCTCCTTCCTTCCTCTTCATCTGGCCAAATGCTACCCTTGAAAAGAACTTAGCCTGTATCCCTCCCCAACCATCCCACTGTGATCAGCGCTTTTCCTGGGTGAAGAAAAACTTACTGGAATGATTCTTTGGGCACTTTTTGTAGGCGAGTGTTATCAGTAGTTACTCACTGACTGGGCTCAGACAGTAAAGAATCTGCCTGCAATGCAGGAGACGTGAGTTTGATCCCTATACCATGAAGATGCCCTGGAGAAGGAAATGGCAACCCACTCCAGTATTCTTGCCTGAGAAACCCCATGGACAGAGGGGCCTACAGTCTACTGGCTACAGTTCATGGGTCACAGAGTCAGACACGACTGAGTGATTATCACTATCACTGAACTGTATGTCCTGTCTTTCTGACTCTGTCTAGTTCCCTGCAGAGCTCCATACCCTTTAACCTCTTTTTGTATCCCAGTCACTGAATAGGGAGTTGAGCATAGGATAAAATATGAGTTGGGGTGATTTATAGTGGCCGATTATAGGAGATCATTATATCCACCATGTAGCATTTTTTATTTGTAATTTGTATGGTCTGTATTTAAAATATGGAGTCAGTATCACAAGTAAAGAATTGCTAAGATAAATTGTTAAAACTGGAAGTATGGTTATATTTTATATTTGTTAAAAAATGAGCTTGGTCCTACAAAGGCTTTGTGTGGTTCATGTTTTTTTCTTTTTTCTTTTAACACTTTACTGAAGAGGGCTTCTCTGGTAGCTCAGATGGTAAAGCATCTCCCTGCAGTGCAGGAGACCCAGTTCGATCCCTGGGTTGGGAAGATCCCCTCCAGAAGGAAATGGCAACCCACTCCAGTACTCTTGCCTCAAAAATTCCATGGACTGAGGAGCCTGGTAGGCTGTAGTCCATGGGATCGCAAAGAGTCGGACACAACTGAGTGACTTCACTTTCACTTTCACTTTACTGAAGTAGAAATTCATTTTGCAACAGATATTTTCCTAAATGGTCTTTTTGTTTAGGCAAGATTGTTGTCCAGTTGCTAAGTTGTGTCTGACTCTTTGTGACCCCATGGACGGCAGCATGCCAGGCTTCCTTGTCCTTCACTGTCTCCTGGAGTTTGGTCAAACTCATGTCCATTGATTTGGTGATGCTATTCAACCATCGCATCCTCTGTTGTCCCCTTCTCCTCCTGCCCTCAATCTTCCCCAGCTTTAGGGTCTTTTCCAGTGAGTTGGCTCTTCGCATCAGGTGGCCAAAGAATTGAAGCTTCAGTTTCAGCATCAGTCCTTCAAATGAACACTCTGATTTCCTTTAGGATTGACTGGCTTGATCTCCTTGCAGTCCAAGAGACTCTCAAAAGTCTTCTCCAACACCACGATTCGAAAACATCAATTCTTCGGCACTCAGCCTTCTCTATAGTCCAACTCTCACATTCATACATGACTACTGGAAAAACCACAGTTTTGACTAGATGGACCTTTGTCAGCAAAGTGATATCTCTGCTTCTTAATACACTGTCAAGCTTTGTCATAGCTTTTCTTCCAAGGAGCAATTGTCTTTTAAATTTGTGGCTGCAGTCACTGTTCACAGTGATTTTGGAGCCTGAGGAAAGAAAATCTGTCATTATTTCCACTTTTCCCTCTTCTCTTTGCCATGAAGTGATGGAGCCGGATGCCATGATCTTAGTTTTTAGATTGTTGAATTTTAAGCCAGCTTTTTCACTCTCCTATTTCACCCTCATCAAGAGGCTCTTTAAAGAAAAAAAAAAAAGAGGCTCTTTAGTTCCTCTTTACTCTCTGCCATTAGAGTAGTATCTGCATATCTGAGGTTGTTGATACTTAGTCAAAATAGAGTGGACCAAATGGATTTGACCGAAATAGATCAGCTCTTCATTTTTCAGTCATTTGGATGAATTTCTTCCCTTTTATTTAATAAAATGTGACTGATTACGTTGCTTCTGGTGATCGGCTACCATAAGCTAGACGCACAGAGAGATGCTAATCCAGGTGTTCTATTTTAATTTTTAAACATTTTATTTATTTGTTGTGTCTTTCAAAAGGCTTCCTTCAGTTCTATCTAACCCGTCTATACATAGCAAATATCTACTATGTGTCCTACACTGTCCTCATTTTCACAGAATTTATAGTCTTGCATAGAAGAAAAACCTACACAAGATGGCTTACAAAGCAAGATAAAATGATAGCAAACTTATGCCATAAAGACATGCTGTAAAACTCCCCCAAATTCCTTCTCTAAGAACAGCTATGGACTCAGGCTTTGAGAAGGAGCTTGTGGTTGTTGGGGGCAAGGAGGGGGGAAGGGCTAGTGAGAGAGTTTGGGTTGGATGTGTACACACTGCTATATTTAAAATGGATAATCAGCAAGGACCTACTGTATAGCACAGGGAACTCTGCTCAGTATTATGAGGCAGCCTGGATGGGAAGGGAGTTTGGCAGAGAATGGATATATATATATTGGATATATCTATCCAATGGCTATATGTATATCTATATATATGACTGGATATATATACATCCAGAGAATGGATGTATGTGACTGAGTCCCTTTGCTGTCCACTGAAACTCTACAACATTGTTAATTGGCTATACACCAGTACAAAATAAAACGTTAAAAAAATGAACAGCCACCACATTCAGTTGTGCAGTGAATGTTCCATACCACACTGAGACGGGCACTGTCCATATTAACCCAGGTGTTTTAAAAGAGAGTTTTTACATGTTGGAGCCATGTGGGCACAGGTTAAACTGAAATTCACTCTCATCTCCAGAGGGGGTCTCCCTGGATCTAGTTTGAGAGACTTCACAGAAGGGAGAGAAAAGTTGATTATATATTATTTTAAATATTGTCCGTTGGGTGGATAAAGAGAATCAAACATTTTCTAAGATTACAAACTCACAATAAGGTGAATTTAATTTAAAGAATATTTTCTGTTTTATTGATTAATGATATACAAAAAGCTGCTTCTTACTTTCATTGGAAAATTTTCTCTTCTCAGTTGGAAAAAAAAGACAATTTTACTGAAAGCTTTAAAAATTTACCAGTAAGTCTGACATCTTTGCAAAACTCCTACTATCATTTTTGCCTATTTTTTCTAACTCTTTTGTATGTGAATAAATATATTTATATAAGTACAAATATAGTAACATAAAATATATACATACTTTTTTGAATAAATATTATGAGCATTTTTATAGAACGCATATAAATTTTGTGTATGTAATGGAAACTCATAGAAATGAGATTTTGTTGTTGTTGGGCTATAAACTTGAGTTGGTTATTTTGTTATTGTTTTCTTTTTGTTTCCTCTTTCTTTTTTTTTCTTGCCATTTCCTTGGTTTTTTTCCTTGCCATCCTGTGGGTTAATTGAACATTTTTTAGAATTCCATTTTTATCTATTTTAGTATTTTTTTAAAAAAATTTTATTGTGATATAGTTGGTTTACAATAGCAAAGTGAGTCAGTTATACATATAAATATATATGTATATATATACGTATACACACATATATATATTCACTCTTTTTTAGATTCTTTCCCATATAGGTCATTACAGACTTATTGAGGAGTCTGTATAGTAGTATACTGTGCTATAGAGTAGATCCTTATTAGTTATCTATTTTTACATATAGTAATGTGTATGCTGCTGCTGCTGCTGCTAAGTCGCTTCAGTCGTGTCCGACTCTGTGCGACCCCATAGACGGCAGCCCACCAGGCTCCCCTGTCCCTGGGATTCTCCAGGCAAGAACACTGGAGTGGGTTGCCATTTCCTTCTCCAATGCATGAAAGTGAAAAGTGAAAGTGAAGTCGCCCAGTCGTGTCTGACTCTTCGCGACCCCATGGACTGCAGCCCACCAGGCTCCTCCATCCATGGGATTTTCCAGGCAGGAGTACTGGAGAGGGGTGCCATTGCCTTCTCCGAGTAATGCGTATATGTCAACCCAAATCTCCCACAGATATTTTATGACATTTGAAATTTATCACTGAATTGTTTGCATGTCTTAAAAATGTGTTTTTGGGAATTCCTTGTCAGTCCATTGGTTAGGATTCTGCACTTCCACTTCAGGGGCCTGGGTTCAATCCCTGTCGAGAAATTAAGATTCTGCAAGTCATGCGACACAGCAAAAGAAAAAAAAAAGAGAAGGTATAGTTAAACTATAATTAGTTCTAAAATTAAAGTTAGTAAAGTTTGCTTTGTATTTTATCTCATTCAGAGGAGAAACCACTTGTTGCTCTATGTATGAAACATTGTGTTAGGTGCTGTAGTGTTTAAAAGTTTGGCTTAGAGGGGCTTCCCTGGTGGTTCAGTGGTTAAGACTCTGAGCTTCCACTCAATGTGGGGAGGGGATGGTGAGGGTTAGATCGCCGGTTGGGGGACTAAGATCCTACATGCTGTGGGTTGTGGCTGGGGTGGTGGTGGTGGGAAGATTGACTTAGAATATCAGGAAAAGAGGTAAACTCTTAGAAAATTTGGGTTGAAAAATGTTATGTAACAAAAGAAACAGTTCAGGGGTTTTTGGTAGACTCAGAGTTGTGCGACCATCATCACAATTTTAGAACATTTCCATCACCCCCGAAAACAAACCTGGTGCACTGAGTAGTCAGCCCCCATTCCTCTCCCTCCTGCCAGCCGCTGGCAGCCACTCAGCTTTCTGTCTCTGTGTGTTTGCCTGTTCTGGGTATTTCAGAGAAGCGGAATCATGCGGTTTGTGGTCTCTTGTGACTGGCCTCTCGCACTTAGTGTACTGTTTTCGAAGTTTATCTGTGTTGCGGCATGTGTCAGTGCAGGTAGACCTTGGAGGTGTTGCAAGTTTGGCTCTAGACCACGGGCAATAAGGAGAATATCGCACCAGAGAGTCACACAAATTCTTTGGTTTCCCAGTGAATATGAAAGAACTTGCCTGCAATGCAGGAGACCTGAGTTCGATCCTTGGGTTGGGAAGATCCCCTGGAGGAGGGAAAGGCTACCCACTCCAGTGTTCTTGCCTGGAGAATTCCATGGACTATATAGTACTGCTGCTGCTATGTCACTTCAGTCGTGTCCCACTTTGTGTGACCCCATAGACGGCAGCCCACCAGGCTCCCCCGTCCCTGGGATTCCTCAGGCAAGAACACTGGAGTGGGTTGCCATTTCCTTCTCCAATGCATGAAAGTGAAAAGTGAAAGTGAAGTCACTCAGTTGTGTCCGACTCTTAGTGACCCCATGGACTGCAGCCTACCAGGCTCCTCCGTCCATGGGATTTTCCAGGCAAAAGTACTGGAGTGGGGTGCCATTGCTTTCTCCTGGTACATGGGGTCTCAAAGAGTCGGACTCGGCTGAGCAACTTTCACTTTTGCTTCACTTTCATGTTTATACTATTAATCTGTTAAGTATACTATGTAATCTATTAAATGTGTTATGTGCAGCATTATGTCTAAAAAAGTACACGTGTGCATGCTAAGTTGCTTCAGTCATGTCTGACTCTTTGTGACCCTATGGACTGTAGCCTGCCAGTCTCCTTTGTCTGTGGGATTCTCCAGGCAAGAATACTAGAGTGGGTTGCCTTTCCCTTCTCCAGGGGATCTTCCTGACCCAGACACCGAACTCACATCTCTTGCAGCTTCTGCACCGCAGGTGAAGACTTTACTGCTGAGCTACCAGGGAAGCCCAAAAAAGTACATATCTTAATATAAAAACACTTTCTTGCTAATAAATACTAGCCTTCAGAAAATTGTGGTCTTTTTACATAATAACATCAAAGATCATGGATCACAGGTTACCATTACCATTACAAATACAGTAATAATGGCAAAGCTTGAAATATTTTGAGAATTTCCAAAATGTAATACAGAGACACAAAATGAGCAAATGTTAAAAAAAAAAAAGCAAAGCAAAATACAGTATCTGTGAAGCACAATAAAGCAAAGTGCAATAAAATGAGATACAGCTGTGCTTCATTTCTTTTTATTGTCAAATAATGTTCTGCTGTATGGTTATACCACGTTTATTTATCCATTTGTCAGTTGATGGACCTTTGGATTCTTTGCACTTTTGGCTATTACGAATAATGCTGCTACAAACATTCATGTGGAAGTGTTTGTGGGGATGTATCTTTTCAGTTCGCTTTTACTAGGAGTGGAATTGCTGGGCCTTGTGATAGTCCCATGTGTAACCTTCTGAAGTGAAAGTCACTTAGTCATGTCCGACTCTTTGCGGCCCCATGGAGTATACAGTCTGTGGAATTCTCCAGGCCAGAATACTGGAGTGGGTCGCCTTTCCCTTCCCCAGGGGATCTTCCCAACCCTGGGGTCGAATCCAGGTCTTCTGCGTTGCAGGAGCATTCTTTACCAGCTGAGCCACAAGGGAAGCCCCATAACCTTCTGAGGGGCTGCCAGACTGTTTCTGAAATGGCTGCACCATTTTATATTCCCATTAGAAATGTATGAATGATCCAATTTCTCCACATCTTTGCCAACATTTATTATGTCTTTTTGGTTATAGTCATGCTAGTGGGTATAAAATGATATTTCTTTGTGGTTTTGATTTACACTTCCCTGATAGCTGAAAATGTTGAACATCTTCTCATGTGCTTTTTGACATTTCTATGACATCTTGGAGAAATGTCTATTTGGATCCTTTGCCCATTTTTAAATTGAGTTGTCTTTTTATTATTGAGTTAAAAAAAAGGATATATAATTTTAATGGTAAAACATTAGAAAAGGGTTTTCATAGGGGGAATACCAAAATTAACATCTGATCTGTATTTCTTGTCTTTTTTTTTTTTTTTTTTTTGCTGCTCTGCATGGCATGTGGGATCTTAGTTCCCAAACCAAGGATCAAACCAACATCCCTTGTATTGGAAATGCAGTGTCTTAACTGCTGGATCACCAAGGAAGTCCCGTCACGTCTTTTAAAAGTATTTAAAATGATGCTTGAGGGAGCAGTATCTCACTGAGGGGAATATATTGGGATGGAGGAAATGGAGTGAAAGAAATTTGTAAAGTCAATTTAGAAACAGCCCTATTTTGATTTGTTTTTAGTTATGGTATTTACTTTGTTTTGAAATTTCCAGCAGCAAGAGGTTTTTCTATTTCACAAGAAACGTTTATTTCTTTGGGACATTTCTGTGTTACATTTTGGAACTCAGAGGTGTTTAACCTGTGTTCTGGGGAAACTCTCAAAGGTTGGGGACAAAGAGGGTGAGGGGCAGGGAAGGGCCAGATGGTGGAAGTTCAGTTTTACGTGTTTTACTTGCTTGACTTCAGGGAAGTTTTCTTTCCACAGTACCACAGTTAGCAAACATTGAAAACCAAACCTCGCTTTTTTTCATTCCCAGCATATTTTTCTGAGAATATTTACGCAGCCCTCAGAAAGTAGGTTTTCAGGGTTATAAAGAAACAGTGAATGAGGATATTTCTCCACAAGTGTTTGCAGGGTATGTAGTAATGAGGGAACGAAATTCGACCCTCTTTCCTAAAATGTCTAGTATAGATAAGATGGTTTGGGGTAAGTTATAGAATTCGCGTTCATTTTCCAGCAGGTGAGATACGCTTCCTGATAACTAGCCAATCGAGAATGGAGGCCAGGGCTTGGCTTGTAATAGGATTTCAACAAATATGTGTTGAGTGACTGAGTCGAAGGGCCAAAGAAGTGACGTGACTCTTCACTTTGCTCCAAGAGGCGGAGATACGGTCAAGGAGATTCTTTCATTTTAGGACTGAGCTTTATGTGAAATCCCAGTATCCCAGATTTCATCAGACTACGAGGTTACACTTTCAGTTGGTGCCCCAGTCATAATGATTTGGGCCTTTAAAGAATCCTCCTACAAACGCAGGAGATGCAGGAGATGGGGGCTCAATCCCTGGGTCAGGAAGACCCCCTTGGAGAAGGAAATGGCAACCCACTCCAGGGTTCTTGCCTGGGAAGTCCCATGGACAGAGGCACCTGGCAAGCTACAGTCCATGGGATTGAAAAGAACCCAACTGGACTTACAGACTAAACACCACCAGTGCACATATCTTTCGAGAATCACTAACTGTTCAGTCTAAACCTTCATTTAAACTAAACATCTCCCTATGATAGAGATAGTATTGTATTACTTTATTATTTAAAATGAATACTTCAGCTCCTAGGGGCTAACCTACCAGGATTTTCTTTTCCAAGTAAAAATCTTTAGTCAGCTTTGAAAGTTCAAAGAGCCATAGTAGTGGTCTTCACAGAAGCAGAGAAATATTTGTCCTAATGATGAATCTATTTCCAACCTCCTACAACATAAAGAATGTCCTTCATTTTGGAATTACTTTGCAGAAAGTCTTCAAGTTCTTTCTACCAACTCACTAGGATTTCCCCTTTTCCTATTTGTTTTAGCAAATCAAACCTTTGCCAGGCATGCAGCTTAGGATGGGGACAACAGATGATCTCTGGTGCAGCCAAGGTTGTGACCTTTTCACTGTTGAGGTACATCATGTGGAAAACTATGTTACAGGTTCTTGACATCAGAAATAAGATTCCTGTAATGATTGTCTTCTGCACCTTTATCAAACTCTTTTGAAGGGAATGAAAGAAATGATAAATAAGAAATCAAAGCAAGACCCTATTTAGTCAATTATACATATTGACTTGTTCTTCAGATCATCTATTTATAAGACTATTTTTGTAGCTTGATGTGCCAGGATTTAATTATGAATTGCTAATGGATGAACATCAATTTGTCTATGTAAATGGGAGACCTGGGTCTGATCCCTGGTTTGGGAAGATCCCCTGGAGGAAGGCATGGCAACCCACTTCAGTATTTTTGCCGGCAGAATCCCCATGGACAGAGGAACCTGGCGGGCTACAGTCCACGGGGTTGCAAAGAGCCAGACACAACTGAGCGACTCAGCACAACACAGCACAATGGATGAGCATCAGTTTGTCTGTATAACTAGGTCTTGGACAGGAGGCAACAGATGTTTTGACAGTATTCATTAAATAGATGTATAATTGCTTATAAAATACATTAAAGTAATTTAGAAACCTATCAATCGAGTCTTCTTGATTCCAGTAAGGAATAAATTATTATTGACTTTCTCCAATGCAAGAAGATTGGACTAGACAATCACGACCATTCCTTTTAGTTGTAAAATCTGTGATTTTGTGATTTATTTTCCCTGCCAGTTAAAACTGGTAATGGATGTCCTCAGGAGTTTTAAACAAGATCAGATATGGAACCTGGACAGTAGCCACTGTTTGTGTGACACAGTTAATTTGAAGAGATGAAAAGAACAGGAATAGAGGATCTGATGGGCAAGGGATTTGGAGGCATGTCTCTTTTTACTTACATAAGTTTTACTGATCAATTTCTTTAAGAAATTTCTTCAGGACTTCCCTGGTGGGAAAGCATCTGCCTACAATGCAGGAGACCTGAGTTCAATCCCTGGGTCGGCAAGATCTCCTGGAGAAGCAAATGGGAACCCACTCCAGTATTCTTGCCTGGAAAATCCCATGGACGGGGGAGCCTGTAGGATGCAGTCCATGGGGTTGCAGAGAGTCAGACATGACTGAGCGACTTCTCTTCACTTCCTTTACGATCATTACATAAGAAACTATGTGTACATGCTCCGTTGCTTCGGTCGTGTCTGACTCTTTGTGACCCATGGACTGTAGCCTGCCAGGCTCCTCTGTTTATGGGATTCTCCAGGCAAAAATACTGGAGTGGGTTGCCATGCCCTCCTTCAGGGTATCTTCCCAACCGAGGGATCAAACCCACATCTCCTGCATTGCAGGTGGATTTTTTACTGCTGAGCCAACAGGAAGCCCATAAGAAACTTAACTAACATTTAATTATTAACGTTTATTGCTTAAGTTAAGTTTAGAGGCAAGAACCTTAAACATTTAATCAGAAGAATAGGTTCGATTCACAGCTGTTTCTTAATAGGTGTGTGACTTTTCCCAATTAGATTAAGTACTTTGAGTTTCTATTTATCTTTAAAACATGTGTTGACCCTGAGGTACCTTATTCTCCAATTATATTTAATCAACAAGTATTTTTTGCAGACTTTATATTTTTTCCCCCCTTTGGTCACACTGAATCCGATCAGGGATCAAACCCATGCCTCCTGCAGTGGAAATGTGAAGTCCTAATCACTGGATTGCTGGGGAATTCCCTATATTCTTTTTTCAAACCATTTTTGAAAACCATTTTAAACCATTTAAGTATAGTTAATTTACAGTGTTAGGTTAGTTTCAGGTGTACAGCAAAATTATTCAGTTAGGTATATGCTGCTGCTGCTGCTAAGTCACTTCAGTCGTGTCCAACTCTGTGCGACCCCATAGATGGCAGCCCACCAGGCTCCCCCGTCCCTGGGATTCTCTAGGCAAGAACACTGGAGTGGGTTGCCATTTCCTTCTCCAATGCATGAAAGTGAAAAGTGAAAGTGAAGTTGCTCATTCGTGTCCGACTCTTAGTGACCCCATGGACTGCAGCCCACCAGGCTCCTCCATCCATGGGATTTTCCAGGCAAGAGTACTGGAGTGGGGTGCCATTGCCTTCTCCAAGTTATGTATATATACACATATAAATTCTTTTTCAAGTTCTTTTCCATTATAGGTTATTATAAGATTTGAGTAAGGTGCCCTGTGCTGTAGGTCCTTGTTATTTATCTGTTTTATATATGGTAGTGTGTATATGTTAATCCCAAACTTCTAATTTGTCTTTGGGAGCCTTTGTGTTCTAAACACCATGGAAGATTCAAAGATCAATTAGAGCCCAAAGGAACTTTGTGTGTATGCATATCAGTGTTCCAGGTTATCTTCCCTTTGTCCCTGTTGGGCTGTTTCTTTCCAATACCTGATTTTGCTCAGTGGTCACCAAATTGGGTACACAAGGCAGTCCATTGAATGCAGGAAGAAAGTACTAGAACTTCTATTCTTATTTGTTTTTTTGCCCTTTTTCTTAGGCAACTTTATTTTGACAGTTTCAAATTTATAGAAAAGTTGCAAAAATGATATAAGAACCCCCATATTTCCTTCTTGCATTCACTAGTTATTAAAAATTTCCCCAGCTGTGCTTTATTCTCCCTCTTCCCAAAGCTGCACACCACTGGGGTTCTTTCTGTCTTAGAGAGGTAGGATATATATCTATCTATATCACATGTATATATACAGATAAATAGTGAAAAGTGAAAGTGAAGTCGCTTAGTTGTGTCGGACTCTTTGCGACCCCATGGACTGTAGCCCACCAGGCTCCTCCATCCATAGAATTTTCTAGGCAAGAGTACTGGAGTGGGTTGCTGTTTCCTTCTCCAGGGGATCTTCCCAACCCGGGGATCAAACCTGGGCCTCCCGCATTGCGGGCAGACGCTTTACTGTCTGAGCCACCAAGGAATCCCATATATATATATAGATATATATGTGTATGTCAATATCAATATCTCTATCATGCTCCATTGTCCTAAATACTTCAGTGATGTTTTCTAAGGACAAGGGCATTCTGTCACTTGACCTCAGTACAATAATTAAAATAAAGAAATTTAGCATTGACACAGTACTGTTATCTAATTCATAGCCTGTATTTCAATTGCATCCCCTAGTGGCTCAGCTGTAAAGAACCTATTTGCAAATGCAGGAGACACGGGTTTGATTCTTGAGTCTGGGAGATCCCCTGGAGAAGGAAATGGCTACCCATTCTGGTATTTTTGCCTGGGAAATCCCATGGACAGAGACGACTGGCAGGCTACAGTTCCTTGGGTCACAGAAAGTTGGACATGACTTAGTGACTAAACAACAGCAAGAACAAATTGCATCCCTTTCCCTATAATGTCCTTCACAGCTTTTTTTTTTCCCAGTCCAGAATTGCATATTGATTTTGTTGTCATTTCTCTTTAGTTTTTTAACATGGGCTAGCTATTTTTTTTTAGCATTTCCCTCAATTTGAGGTTGTCTGGTATTTGCGTTTTTTGAAAGGAATACCCAGGTGGCGCTAGTGGTAGAGTCTGCTTGCTAATGCAGGAGACATGAGACGTGGGTTCAGTCCCTGGGTGGGGAAGATCCCCTGGAGGAGCATGATAACCCACTCCAGTACTCTTGCTTGGAGAAGCCCATGGACAGAGGAGCCTGCACAGCTGCAGTCCATAGAGTCACAAAGAGTCAGCCACGACTGAAGCCACTTAGCAGAGCATGCACGTACCACAGAGAAGATGTAGGGTCTTTTGTGATGCATGCAACATCTACTGATCTCGTTACTAGAAATGTCAAGTTTGATCACTTGGTTCAAGTGGTCTAACAGGTCTCTGCACTTTTTCCTACAGAGGAGGAAGAAATATGACCTACCCTTATATGGAGGTAAAGGAGAATTCAGTTAAATCTGGTTTAGGATTGCTAAGTCACTTCAGTCGTATCCGACTCTGTTCAACCCCATAGATGGCAGCCCACCAGGCTCCCCTGTCCCTGGGATTCTCCAGGCAAGAACACCGGAGTGGGTTGCCATTTCCTTCTCCAGTGCATGAAAGTGAAAGGTGAAAGCGAAGTCGCTCAGTCATGTCCGACTTAGCGACCCCATGGACTGCAGCCCACCAGGCTCCTCCATCCATGGGATTTTCCAGGCAAGAGTACTGGAGTGGGGTGCCATTGCCTTCTCCCTAGTTTAGGATTAACTGACACATATAAGGGGAGTGGACCTGTTTTGGGTTGTCATGTTTATTAATGGTTTCCTAGGTGGCGCTAGTGGTAAAGAATCCGCCTGCCAATGCTGGAGATGAAGATATTTGGGCTCAGTCTCTGGATTGGGAAGATTCCCCTGCAGTAGGAAATGGCAACCCACTCCACGATTCTTACCTAGGAAATCCCATGGAGGGAGGAGCCTGGCAGGCTACAGTCCATGGGATCATGTACCCCGCACCCCCAATTTATTAAATCTAAACATGGACTACACATCTTTAACTCCTTACTATGTGTATTTACATCAATGAATTACTTACAAATATTTATTGAAAACTGATTTTGTTTAAGGCGTTATCACTACAGGCTCCCTCCAATAACCTTAGCCTGCTTCCTGAATTCTTGAGTCAGACTCCTACCAAATGTAGATACATCGTTTTGTAGTTAAAATGACAAGATATACATAAGGACTAGAGAAAGACATGGAAAATAAAACCTGCAGAAAGCAGCTGGAATTTCTTAGTTCGAAGAAACTTAGTCAAGGTTTGTTAAACTCAGAAAACAAAAGAAGTAATATCTGAACTTGGAAGACAAAACTTATTAATAGATGAGGGACAAACTATAGTCCCCCTACCCTTAAGACAGTAGCATCTTGAGTTGTAAACAAATTTTTCTGCTTTTTTCTCCAAAATAGTGGTAACATTTACAGTTAATTGATCTCTTTAAAGGATTACTTTTCTGACTGTCGATGGACTTATTGAGCTATTTGAAAGTGTATTTTAAGTATTTTGGATATACCTAATAGAAGTGCTGGGATAAAATAAAGGGAGCTAACATTTGTGAAGCTGGAAAAATGACAGTAAGTCACTGGAGAAGCAGAGATGGGTCCGATTTAGCAGAGCGGAATGACATATTCGGCTTCCAGTATGCTGTTGCTGTGTAATTTAATTTCTTTCATTACGGTTTGTGCTTCTGCCTCACCTGCCCCATGCATCTTCAGAAAGGAGCTCATTGCAAAGCTGGATCAGGCAGAAAAGGAGAAGCTGGATGCTGCTCAGCTGGCCCGGGAATTCGAAGCACTGACGGAGGAGAATCGGACACTGAAGCTGGCCCAGTCCCAGTGCATAGAACAACTGGAGAAACTGAGAATCCAGTATCAGAAGAGACAGGGCTCGTCCTAACTTGATTCAATGTGAGCGTAAGAGGCTGGTGACTGCTGTGTGCTGGCCAAAAGATATTTTATTTTAAAGGGGTGGCGAGTAAAATCTGTTGCTTCTTCTTATTACACACACGGCCAAGGTCTACACTAATGAATTGCATGCTTGCCAGTCTAGTTGGACAGAAGGGCTATTTTCTTTTAAATAAGATAATGAAAGCAAACCTTTACCAGATGTTTTTAGAGATCATAATTCGTTTCAAAACATTTTTTTCCCCTTATTTAGCAAGGTATGATCATACTGTATATATCTGGGTAGAAAATGATAGAGAACATTGACTGTTTCTACTAAGAATCATGAGCAGAATTCAGCCATGAAACAGACTAGTAAGATGCTCCCTGCAGTTTCACATTGGTGTATTTTTAAATTTAATGTCTTTAATATTTCAACTGTGCTCCAATGTGAACTGTCAGAAACTTCACTGCATATATTTATGTTCACCAGTTAGGTTTAATCCCTCAGTGATTGATTGCCCTAAGAATACATGGTTGCATATCACAAAAGCGTTCTCATGAAAATATTAGCAGCAAGCATGTTTGTGTCAGTGCACATTTGCAGTGCTAACTTGCTGTTGTAATAAAAAACTGATAAAGGTATATTTTCTTCATGCCATGTTACCTCTTGGTAAACATTTCTGCCTTTGCTTGTGTGTGTTCTGGGGGAAACGGAAAGGTATTGTTTGGACATTACTTTGGTGAGTTCCCATGTAAACATCAGTAAAATTCTAACTACCCCTCTGTTTTGTTTAAGGAGATGTTTTGGGTCAGTGGTGACTAATAAGAATACATGAGTAAATTCAGGATTAATATGATCTTCCCCTGTTCTATCTATCACAATATTCCCCAAACTGATCTCTTTCTTTTATGTCCATTTCTATTCTTGTAACTTCTTTTTCATTAAACATGGATCAAAATTCTCCAGTCTGTATTTTTTCCTTTTTTAACCTTAATTTCTGCTGAAAGTTGGCATAAGCTAACCCTAGTCAGAATTTGCTGTTAGTTGTATTTGCAAGTGCCAAAAAAGCAGTGAAGTCTCTTTTCTTGGTAAGATTGTGGTTTCTCATATAAATAATTTAGACCTCTGTCCTGCAATGATGCATTAATGTCTTAAAGTATTTGCCCAGAAAACATAAAACAGAATAGCTGATTAAAGCACTAAGATGGCCTGGGGTAGACCGGTTGTTATTAACTGGGGTTGATGCCCTCAAGGGACATTTGGCAAATTCTGGTTGTGGTCATGACTAGAATGCGGAGTGCTACTTGCATTTAGAGAGGAGAGGCCAGGGATGCTGCTGGATGTCCCGCCATGCACAGGACATCACAACAATGAAGATTTGTTTAGCCCAGGCTTCCTTTATGGCTTAAGTAGTAAAGAATCCGCCTGCAATGTGGGAGACCTGGGTTCGATCCCTGGGTTGGGAAGATCCCCTGGAGAAGAGAAAGGCTACCCACACCAGTATTCTGGCCTGGAGAATTCCATGGACTGTATAGTCCATGTGGTTGCAAAGAGTCAGACACGACTGAGCTACTTTCACTTTCAATATGCCAATGGCGGTGAGGTTGATGTACCTTGGACTAATCACTGGACAGTCGGGCAAAGGCCAAGGGGAGACATGATGCAGGGCCATGTCCTGTGCTGCGTTTTCATAAGGTCCTTAGCATCCTCACCCTCAGCCTTCTCATTTGTAAGATAAAGATTTTTGACGGATCTCAAATGTGAAATGTTATGCAAGCCTATTCACCCTTAGGCTGCTTTGTAGAGGGCAGAGTGCTCAGCTTGGGGCTCTGTGATGACCTAGGTGGGCGGGATGAGGGGAGGGTGGGAGGGAGGTCCAAGAAGGAGGGGATGTATGTATACATATGGCTGATCTGCTTCATTGTACAGCAGAAACCCACATTGTAAGGGAGCTATACCCCAATTAAAACAACAGCAAAAATAAAACGCCAAAGATAGCAAAAGCAAAACAAAACAATAGCAACAAAACAAACATTTAACCAAAGGTGAAAGTCCCTATTATCCTGTTCAGGTCAGTTCAGTTCTGTCACTCAGTCGTGTCCGACTCTTTGTGACCCCATGAATTGTAGCACGCCAGGCCTCCCTGTCCATCACCAACTCCAGGAGTTCACTCAGATTCATGTCCATTGAGTCAGTGATGCTATCCAGCCATCTCATCCTATGTCGTCCCCTTCTCCTCTTGCCCCCAATCCTTCCCAGCATCAGAGTCTTTTCCAATGAGTCAACTCTTCGCATGAGGTGGCCAAAGTACTGGAGTTTCAGCTTTAGCATCATTCCTTCCAAAGAAATCCCAGGGCTGATCTCCTTCAGAATGGACTGGTTGGATCTCCTTGCAGTCCAAAGGACTCTCAAGAGTCTTCTCCAACTCTACAGTTCAAAAGCATCAATTCTTCAGCACTCAGCCTTCTTCACAGTCCAACTCTCACATCCATACATGACCACAGGAAAAACCATAGCCTTGACTAGACGGACCTTATTATCCTGTTAGAATCTTCTTTTTTCAGTAACCTCAAGACATAAATACTAATATAGAGGAGGATTGGTTCACTAAATTTATATGTTTGTAAGGTTAATGAATGGATCAATGGTAAGTTACTGATCTTTATATACAAGGATTAGTTTTTGTTCACTGCCCACCTGAAGAAGGTTACACATATTTACAGAATTCAAGCAGTCATGGCACCTTATAGAAAATGGCCCGGGGGAGCAGGGAAATAAAGTTCCAAAATCTCTCCACTCTACTAGAATGAAAATAATCTTACAAGGTCAAAATACTTGAACACGCTTGTTATTATGTTAAGGAGACACTAAGTAAATAGTTTTCGTATCTCTGCATATCTAAACAGTTTCCATATCAGTCTCAGCCTGAACTTTTATTATATTCCCAAAAGATATCTATTCATGACTCAAAAGCCAGCATCACTCTAGGTTTGTGTGTATGTGTTTAATATATTTTAAATTGAAGTATAGTTGATTTTTAACAGTGTGATATTAGTTTCAGGTATACAACACAGTGATTCATTATAGGAGTGTGAGTTTTAAGCAGATTTTATTATTTAAAAATGTGGAAACAAGATTTCTCTGGTGATCCAGTGGCTAAGAATCTGCTGGCCAGTGCAGGGGACACAGGTCTGATTACTGGTCCAGAAAGATAGCACATGCCACAGGGCAACAAGGCCAGTGCATCGTAACTACTGAGCCTGTTTGAGTCCTACAGCCTGTGAGCCACCACTACGGAGCCCACACACTCTGGACCCTGTGCTCCGCAATTAGAGAAGCCACCTCAAGAGAAGCCCATACCTCTGCTCACCACAACTAGAGAAAGCCCACATGCAGCAACGAAGACCCAGCACAACCATAAATAGATAAAATTAAGGAAAAAAATATGCAAGCATCATCTACTTCTGTGGCATTGCCAGGGAAATCTAAAGGCAAAATTTCTCGTTGTCATTTTCATCTTTTCATTCATTTGACAATCCCCCCCCATCTTATTTATACTGCTTATCATCTATATAACACAGAATCATTTAAGAATTTTCTCTCTTCAAATATATTTGCAATGTTCTTGTGATTAGCAGTAACGAAAAGTTTATAGAGCATTAAAAATGAGCACAGAGGTTCAGTTAGTATTAAAATGAAGGTACTTGAATGCAAGAAAAATGTAACCCACATTATACTCTGCAATTGCTCTGCTAAAGAATCTGCTGTTTGTGAGCCGTTCAGTTTGTGTAGACATGGGAAGAGTGTGGTCACAGGGGACTGAAAGTCCAACCCCTAGTCATTGGTGTCAGTGTCTCTGTCACTCTGGTGCCTGAGCTGGGATGTATTATTAACTCGGGACAAACAAGGAACTAAGAGGGATCTGGAATTCAGTTCCACAGAAGTTTACTATTTATTTACCAAGTGCAAGGCAGAGTAGCCACAATAGGAACCCAAAAGTGAATGACTCAATGCCAGCCTTCCACCCTTTGAGGAGTGGCAGTCTTCCCAGAGGGTATATCTAGGGTGTTAGTGAGAAATGAAGTTGGGAAGTTCCACTGGGCCCTGTTTGTGGGAGGGTTTGGACAAAACAAACACTTTCCTGGACTTTAAGATAGTGAACAGAGTTGTGGGGCACAGACTGCGTGGAACTAGAGACACAAGGAATTGTTAGGAGGTCAGTAGGAAGGGGTGTGTGGAGGCAACAGCAGGGATGGAGCACAGGCTAGAAGCATCGGGACAGACATAGCGAGAAGGAGAATCCAGGTGCCTTGGGATGGATGGTGTGTGTCGCTGAAGGTGAAGTGAAGTGACATTTGATGAGCCCCTTCCATGCCAGACAATCCAGGTTCATCACATTGGCTGTATTATTTCTCAGAACAGCCTGAGAGGTAGCTGTAATTATCCCCATTCTCCAAAGCCAGAAATAAGGACCCAGAATTTGTACAGTGATCAGTGTTCACCAGGGCTGGGATTCAAATGAAAACTGACTTCTTCCCTCCCTCTCTCCATTCCTTCCTTAACTCCTTCCCTTCCCTTTTCCTTCCTTCTTTGTTTCTTTTTCTCTCCCTTTCTTTCCTCCTTTCCTTCTCTCTTTCATTGAATCCTTGTACTTTGCCAGGCATTCTGGGAAGTGCCTGAGATACACAGTGAACTACAGAAATGTGGGTCCAGTACTCAAGGATCCCTTAGTCTAGTAAGAGAGGTAACCATTTACTTAAATACCTACTCATGCATGTGTGCACCCTAAGTTGCTTCTGTTGCATCTGATTCTTTGTGACCCCATGGACTGTAGCACCCACGAGGCTCCTCTATCCATTCCACGGGATTCTCCAGGAAAGAATGCTGGAGCGGGCAGCCTGCCAACCCAGGGATTGAATCTGCGTCTCCTGCATTGGCAGGAGGACTCTTTACCTCTACTGCCACTTACTGCTAAGTTGCTTCAGTCGTGTCCGACTCTGTGAGACCCCATAGACGGCAGCCCACCAGGCTCCCCCGTCCCTGGGATTCTCCAGGCAAGAACACTGGAGTGGGTTGCCATTTCCTTCTCCAATGCATGAAAGTGAAAAGTGAAAGTGAAGTTGCTCAGGCGTGTCCAACTCTTTGTGACCCCATGGACTGCAGCCTACCAGGCTCCTCCGTCCATGGGATTTTCCAGGCAAGAGTACTGGAGTGGGGTGCCATCGCCTTCTCTGCTACTGCTGCCTAGGAAGCCCCCAAAATACTTACCCTGGGTGGTCTTAAATCTATCCCAAAATTCCCTCACTAGGTAGAACCTAATTGTCCTCCTCTTGAATGTGGACAGCAAGGAGATCCAACCAGTCCATCCCAAAGGATATCAGTCCTGGGTGTTCATTGGAAAGACTGATGCTGAAGCTAAAACTCCAATACTTCGGCTACCTCATGCAAAGAACTGACTCATTTGAAAAGACCCTGATGCTGGGGAAGATTGAAGGCAGGAGGAGAAGGGGATTACAGAGAATGAGATGTTTGGATGGCATCACCGACTCAATGAACATGAGTCTGAGTAAGCCCCGGGAGTTGGTGATGGACAGGGGAGCCTGGCATGCTGCAGTCCATGGGGTCACAAAGAGTCGGACACGACTGAGCAACTGAACTGAGTGTGGGATGGACTTAACGACTCATTTCTAACAAAGAGAATAAAGCAGAAGTGGCAGTATGTGTCTTCTACGCCGAGGTCATGAAGACACACGGCCTCCTTCTCATCTGCTCTGTCTTAATCGGGAGCTCTAGGCAAGCCGGCTGCCCGGTTCTGAAGAGACTTGGGAAGCTCGTGTCGAGGCACACGTGATAAGAAGCAGCCCACATGGAAGCAGGTCCTCCAGTTCCCGGCGAGACTGCAAATGGCAGCAGGCTGGCTGACCTCTTGCCTGCAGCCTCATGAGAGCCTCTGAGCCAGAATCAGCCGTCAAGCTGCTCCTGTTTCTTGAATCTCAGGATCTTGGAGATGATAATGTTGATTTAAGCCATGGGGTCTTAGGGTGATATGTTATGCAGCAATGGATAAAAAGTACAGCAAATAAATGAGGTAAGTGCCAACCAGAAAAAAATATATATAGTCTATGAGTTCATATGGGCTTCACAGCTAGTGGTAAAGAACCTGCCTGCCAAAGCAGGAGACATGAGACGTGGATTCCATCCCAGGGTTGGGAAGGTCCCCTGGAGGAAGACATGGCAACCCACTCGAGTATTCTTGCCTGGAGAATCCTATGGACAGAGGAGATTGGCAGCCTATGGTCCATGGGGTCACAGAAGAGTTGGCTGTGACTGAAGCAACTTAGAAGGCACATACACATGAGTTCATGTAAGAAAAAGAATCTAATCGAGATAGGAGTCTGGGATGCTTTCCTTAAGGTGGTGACTACTGAGCTAAGATCTGGTGGATGAGTAAGAGCTGGAGAGGCAAGGAAAGCAGGAGGGGGAAGGAGTCTAAACGGAGTGAAACACGTGCAAAGGCCCTCTGGCATGTTCAAAGACTTGCATGGAGGCCCGTGTAGCTGAGCATGGGGAAGTATACAGAGTCTGGGGTGAGATGATGTTGCAGAATAAGGCGGGACCTTGATGTTCACCTTAAGAATTTTGGCGGAAATCCTAAAACCAGTAGAAAACAATGAAGACTTTAAAGCACAGGGGTAACATGTTAACATATTATCTTCTAGGGAACCATGTTTTCCGAGTTTTCTTTGTGAAGTTACTTCATTTTAAGTTGCTTAGAGTGCTATACTTTAAAGAGTCATTTATGCTATACGGATTTAGCTTGCTAAACAGATGATAGGATTATTCGTACAGGGTTACCTTTAACTTGAGAAGTCATTTCCGAGAACATTTTTCTCCTGCTTGAGTAAGGTAACCCTTAATGGTATCACGTGGCCTGGCTCAGAGCAGGAAACAGTCTACCTCCACCATCATCATTAATGAATGCAATTGAATGACACTCAGAATCCTGCTTTTCAGGAAGATTTCTGTGATCTCCCTGTTTTTTTTTGGGGGGGGGCGCTTACTTCATATTTCAACACTTTCACTCATATTTCACATTTGCCAAACTCAGGGCTGATGAACAAATATAAGTGGGGAGTATGTTAGTTGCTCAGTCATGTCTGACTCTTTGTGATTCCCATGGACTATAGCCCACCAGGCTCCTCTGTCCATGGAATTCTCCAGGCAAGAATACTAGAGTGAGTTGCCATTTCCTTCTCCAGGGAATCTTCCGACCCAGGGATCAAACATGGGTCTCCCACATTACAAGCAGATTCTTCACTGTCTTAGCCACCAGGAAATCTTAAGCAATAACAACTTTAGAGACAATTTTTTTCACCTGTCTGTGTTATTTTTACTTATTATTTTTTTAACTGAAGTATAATTGCTTTATGATATTATGTTAGTTTCTGCTGTACAGCAAAATGAATCAGCCATATATACACAGATATCCCCTCCCTCTTGGGTTTCCCACCTCTTCCCCCTAAACCCACCCCTCTAGGTCATCACAGAGCAATGCGCTGAGCTCTCTGTGCTATATAGCAGCTTCCCACTGGCTATGTGTTTTACACATGGCAGTGTATACACGTCCACGCTACCCTCCCAGTTTATCCCGCCCTCCCGCCATGTTATTTTTAAAGGATGATAATGATAAAAAGTGGATGTTTAGATCGAGTCACACATGTGTGAAATGTCCGCAGGGCAGAGATGAAATCACCCACAAAGCTGACAGCCTTAACCTTCAGCTTCTTTGAACACCCTTCCAGTTCTTACATTCCATGTTTCAATTTACCGGGAATATATTATTTTCTAGGGTGGTGGTTTAGTCGCTAAGTCGTGTTCGACTCTTGTGATCCCATGGACTGTAGCGCCCCCACCAGGCTCCTCTGTCCATGGTATTCTCCAGGCAAGAATACTGGACTGGGTTGCCATTTCCTTCTCCAATTATTTCCCATGGTTAGAAGCAAATACTCCCTGAAAGAAAAGTGTCTTATATTCAAGAGAGTTTGAAGTTCTAGTGTCAGAATCATATCCACTTCCATTTGCTCCCTGCAACTTGGAGCATGTTCCTGATGAGTCCTCATATTTGCATGTTTCTCAAAGTGCTCTGGGGCAGGTTGATAAAAGCAGCAGCTTTTACAAGCGTAGATAACGCCCTTGAGGTGATGGCCTGAGTCACACAAGCTGGAAAACAACGTTTTCCCCAAGAAGTTTGTCTTTTAAAACCTTCTCATTCTTTTGGACTCTGAAGTTTAAGACAAGAATTCAGAGCAGAAGAACTGAGCCAGTGTGAACAAAGGAGGAATCATGTTTCGTTTCGTTAATTGTTTAAAATTGGTTTTTTAATCGGAGAACAATTGGTCCACAATGTTGTGTTGGCTTCTGCTGTACAACAACGTGAATCAGTTACATGAATACATATATTTCCTCCTCCTTGAGAGGAATATATGTATAGCTATACATATATAAACATATAGCTATACATACAGAGGTATATCTGTCAAACTATGTGTATACATATATTTCCTCCTCCTCCTCCCCCCCCCCCCCTTCGCATCCCACCCCTGTAGGTCATCACAGAGCACCGAGCTGAGCTCCCACTGCTGAGCAGCAGCTTCGCGCTAGCTATCTATTTTACATAAGGTTGTGTATGCATGTCAATCCCCATCTCCCAATTTGTTCATTTTCTCCATCCCCTGCTGTTTCTATAAGTCCATCTTCTACATCTCTGTCTCTACCCCTGCCCTGCAAATAGGTTCATTTTTCTAGAACGAATCAAAATTTTCAACAGCCAAATGAGGAAGAATTTGCATCTGCCATCTGCTACACTGATCTATTTTATTTGTCTCTGGACGTGTCTGGGCAGTGGCTGTTCTCTCAAGGTTTGAACCTTGAAAAGCAAAAGATCGAGAAATAGTTGGAAGAGGTAGAATTATGTATGAAAACAGCTCCCCGCCCCGCCACCCCCAGCTTCTTAATTGCCTGCTCACTTCTCAAAAATGGAGTAAATGCTGAAGTGGCTGACTTTCCCCATCATTCCTGTAAATAAGGATATGACTCACAAACCCTGCAATCTCCAGAGTGCCATAGAGACTATGGTGATTTGGTTACTTAAAAATAGCTGAGAAAAAGAGCAAGAAATTGACCATGGGTAAGCTGGGGTGTTTTCATTTTTTTTTTTAATTTAAAAAATTAGAAAGTTGAACTTGTTATTGTGCCCAGCACTAAGTATTCTCGAACATCTGGCCTGTCAGCCAAATTTAGGGGTTTTATGATTTCTGGAAATGAAGGCAGTGAACACAGCGAGCAGATCTCAGACCCCAGGCAGGAAACAAAACAAAACAAAACCCTAATACTTACCACAGGGCCATTGTAGTCTGTGTGCAAATTCTCCTTTTCTCTAAAGTAGAGATGAGTGTTGATAGTTTGTATACACAGCCCCCAACCCCCAAACTGTTATACAACCATTGCAATATTATCAATACAGATATGTAAGGTGCTAAAAGAATAATAGTGGTAGGGCTAGCAATAGCTTATATTAAGCCTGCTGAGTAGCATTCATGGATGTGTAGCTTGCTGGCCCAGAAATTAAAAAGGAATCTCTTTATTGTTGGTGCAAAACCCCCCAAAGCAAGACTATCTGAAAATCTAGGTTTGAATTTGAGATTGAAATTCAGGCAGGCCATCTCCATCTGCCTTAAATCTCAGTCTCCCTGAGTTTTGTAAGGAACACACAAAAGAGGCCGCTAGAAGAGAATTTCAGGGGTGGACTATTTACAATCTTGGGGGCAGAGGTTTCTGATTTGACTCCTGTGTTCTCTGTCATATCATGAAAGTGAAATTGTTAGTTGCTCAGTCGTGTTTGACTCTGTGACACCATGGACTGTAGCCCTCCAGTCTCCTCTGTCCAGGTGGGCTACAATTCCATGGGGAGCCTACTAGATTCTCCAGGCAAGCATACTGGAGTGGGTTGCCATTCCCTTCTCCAGGGGATCTTCCCGACCCAGGGACTGACCCCAGGTCTCCCCGTGGTAGGCAGATTCTTTACTGTCTGAGCCACCAGGGAAACCCATATCATAAAGCCCCATTGCTGCTGCTGCTGCTGCTAAGTCACTACAGTCATGTCTGACTCTGTGTGACCCCATAGACGGCAGCCCACCAGGCTCCCCCGTCCCTGGGATTCTCCAGGCAAGAACACTGGAGTGGGTTGCCATTTCCTTCTCCAATGCATGAAAGTGAAAAGTGAAAGTGAAGTCGCTCAGTCATGTCCGACTCTAGCGACCCCATGGACTGCAGCCTACCAGGCTCCTCTGTCCATGGGATTTGCCAGGCAAGAGTACTGGAGTGGGGCATCATCGCCTTCTCTGAAAGCCCATTAAATGTCTGCAAATACAAACCAGGAGGACCAGAAGCTCCTCCTCCTTAGAGAAGGAGCAGGAGTAGGGTTGCCAGACAAAACACAAGATGTCCAGGTAAGCTGGATTTCAGAAATCAGATAAACAGTAAGTAGATTTTTAGTATAAGTAGGTCCCATGCATCACTGAGCCCACCAGTCTCCTAAGTCCATGGAATGGAATTCTCCAGGCAAGAATACTAGAGTGGTTAACTAGTCCCTTCTCCAGGAAAGCATTACCTGGGACATACTTACACAGAAAATTCTTTTTTGCAGTTCATCTGAAGCTCAATTTTTAATTGTGAATCCTGTATTTTTATTGGATAATACTAGTACTCTTGCCTGGAAAATCCCATGGACAGAGGAGCCTGGTGGGCTGCAGTCCATGGGGTCACGAAGAGTCAAACATGACTGAGCAACTTCACTTTCACTTTTCACTTTCATGCATTGAAGAAGGAAATGGCGACCCACTCCAGTGTTCTTGCCTGGAGAATCCCAGGGAAGGGGGAGCCTGGTGGGCTGCTGTCTATGGAGTCGCACAGAGTCAGACACGACTGAAGTGACTTAGTAGCAGCAGCAGCAGCAGCAGCAGCAGCAGCAGCATGGGGTAAGGTGGTGAAGATCCTGCAAATGGAGCCATGTAATCTGCTGTCTCCTGCCCCTTGCCCCCAACTTTGTCCTTCACTGAATCGTGTTTAGTGCAAAGAAAGCACCCTCTAAGTAGAAAGTGGTATAGAACCTCTGAAAACATGCTCTTGCAACACCAGTGTTTGAAATGTAAAGTATTTATAAAAAACAGAACCAGAAAAAAAAAAAAAACAAAGCATTGATTCATAGTCATATAACTTTGAGAAACACTGGGCTAAATTAAAGAGATTTTGCAGCTCTAGGATTTCTCCTAGCATTTAATACTAACATATATTGTGGCACCAATAATAGTATTTTCTCACTTTATTTAAAAACCATCACAGCAGGGACTTCCCTGTTGGCCCAGTGGCTAAGACTCTACACTTCCAATGCAGAGGGCCTGGGTTCAATCCTTGGTCAAGGAAGTAGATCCCACATGCTACAGATAAGAGTTTGCATGCCTCAACTAATGTGGTACAATCTAATAAATAAATATTTATAAGAAATCACAGCTAACAGGTAACAGCTCAATATCCTTTGGTTCCACAGTGACCATGAGTTTCCATTGAAATGCAGTTTATATTTGGTTGTTGTAGGTGAGTCTTTAAGGTGTGTCTGACTCTTTGTGGTCCCATGGACTATAGCCTGCCAGGCTCCTCTGTCCATGAGATTTTCCAGGCAAGAATGCTGGACTGGGTTGCCATTTCCTCCTCCAGAGGATCTTCCTGAAACAGGGATAAACCCGGGTCTTCTGTGTCTCTTGCATTGCAGATAGATTGTTTACCTACTGAGCCAATGGGGAAGCCCAATAAAATCTTTAGGGTCTCAAGTTTTTCTGCCATTGTTTAGGGATGTCCCTTGTTTTCACAGTCTAAGATAGTGGCCACTAGAGGAGGAAGGGACAAGAAGGGGCACAGTCTAGGAGAGAGCCGATTATCCTGGGAGCTGACACAAGATGCTTCCAGTGACATTCCTGAGATGGTTAATTTTATGTGTCAACTTGACTAGGCCACCGAGTGCCCAAATATTTTGTCAAACATTATTTGGACAAGTCTGTGAGAGTGCTTTTTTATGAGATTTGCATTTAAATAGGAAGACTGAATAAAGCAGATTGCCCTCCCTAATGTGAGTGGGCCCCTCTCAATCAGTTGAAGGCCTGAATGGAGCAACAAGTCTGACTTTTCTATGAAAACTCCTCCTGCCTGGCTGCACTGAGCTGGGACATTAGTTTTTCCTGCTTTTAGAGTCGAAGAGAAGTGTTGGCTCTTTCTGAGTGTCAAGCCTGCTGACTTTCAGATAGGAACTACACCCCTAGCTTTCCTGAGTCTTCAGCTTACACATGACAGATCCTGGGACTTATCAGCCTCCATAATCACATGAGGCAATTTTTTTTTAATAATAAAGCTATCTCTCTATCTGCCTCTATTGCTCTGTTTTCTGCAAACTGACTAATACAATGCTATTTCCTGGAACTTAGGACCAAAGGAGAGAAGTATACGGGGTGAAACACGTGGGGTAAAAGTAGGATACTCTGCTACAGGAGGGAAACTCAGACTGTTCAGGGCAATTGTGAGTAAGCAGTGATGTTGGCCCGGTCTTTTTTATTTGGGGAAATGATCAAGAGTGTTGCCAAATCAGCAGGTCAAGTTCTCCATTTATCAAATTGGAAGGCAGTGTCTTCCTCTGTCCCAGCAGATGGGAATTTTAGGAAGATATTAATCATATCCAGATGCCTTTGCTTTTTTTTTTTTTTTTTAGTTCTACCAGTTTATTGCTACCAACCCATCTCCCTCCACCCTCATACATACATGCTCAGTCTTGTAACCCCATGGACTGCAGCCTGCCAGGCTCCTCTGTCCATGAACTTTTCCAGGCAAGAATACTGGAGTGGGTTGCCATTTCCTTCTCCACAGATTCCTTTACTTTTAATGTCTATCCAGAATATGTTAGATACAAATACTTCTACAGATGGAAAAGTCTGATGCACATTTGTGTTTGTATGGCTGTGTGTGTTTATAAAACCTGGAAATATTTATAGGTTATTTGTCTGTCACTGCTTGAAATGAAAATCAGTGTTAGTTACAGCAAGTAATACACTCACAGATTGTAGGCAGGTTTTTTCTTCCTTACACCAAGTAAAGTTTTTTATGAGTGAAGGATGTCAAAGGAAGGTTTTGACAATGGTGCCAAATTATTTTACTCAGTTCCTAGATTGGGGATTTTTAAGCCATTTCATTGGTGAGGGACCACTGTTACACCATAGTGTCATCCAATTATTAGAGGTCTAGTCCTTGATTTTAGAAGTGGTTATTCAAGTTCTTAGGAACACTGCGAATTAGCTTGCAACTCTTCTCAAGCTCTGCACAAGGACCAGTTGTATATAGTTCCTGATGGTTGTGGCTCAAGGTCATCTGTTGCCTCTGGTTCTTTCCATCTGTGGGAAGAATATGGGATGATGGGATCTCAGTTTGGTTTGCTGTTATTTTTGGATCCTATCATAAGACCATCAGAACAATCAGTAAGTGGAAAGTAGTTTTAATTAACTGGTTACCAAACTGAAAGAAAAATTTGTTTAGCATCAGGACCAGTTGTATAATTTGCAGGACCAAGTGCAAAATGAAAATTTGGGGGCCCTCGTTTCAAAAATTATTAAGAGTCTCAAGATGGTGACGGTAGAGCACCAACGTGTGGGGCCCTTCTGAGCATCTGAACAGGTGGCACGTCTATGATGCTGGCCCTGATTAGCATTGTATGTTCAGCACATTAGTGTCCTTTAGTCCTTGAAGGCCCCACCAAACTCTCACTTCATACCCTCATCCCACGTCCTTGCTTCTTCTCTTACTTCTGAAATCTTTACTTTTGTATAATATTATGGGACCTACCTGATAAGAAAGCATTAATTGGATTTAACGTAGCTTTTTTTCCCCTCTTTTATTCCTGAATATCAGAGCTCACAGACACTTCCCTATCTTCTGATCCTAACATGATGCAGTACCTTAGGTAGCTTCATCGTCATGGATACACGAGTAGTGAACATATGTGGTGCTGTTTGTAGGGAATTGAATCCTACCAAAGAAACTAAGAATATTCTTCAAAGGCCCTTGACATTTAATATGGAAAAATGGCCTATAAGAATCAAATCATTCACATGTAATGAAGAGTGAGTTAATTACCTGGGGAGATGAAATGTACCTGGGTCATGAAAAATTTAAGAGGCAAATTAGAGGCAGATATTATAATCAAAGTAGCTTCTGATTGTCTTATTTCCTATGCTACTGTGTTAGGGCTTTCCAGAGAAACAGTGTATATACTCATGCAATTATGAAGGCAGGCAAATTACAATATCTTCATGGTATGTCTGTAAACTGTAGACTCGGAGAGTTGATAGTGTATATTCCAGTCTGAGTCTGATGGTCTGAGAACCAGGAGAGCCAGTGGTGGTGTTACTGTCCAAGGCCAGCATATTTGAGACCTAGGAGGAGCTGATGTCCCAATTTGATAACTTTTAGGCAGAAAGAATCTCTTACTTGGGTGGAGGGTCAGCCTTTTTGTTCTATTCATGCTTTCAACTGATTGAGTAAGGCCCATCAACTTAGGGAGAGCAATCTGCTTTACTAAGTCTATGGGTTCACTTATTACCCTTTAAAAAATTATTTTATTTGTTTATTTATTATTTTTGACTTTTCTCTAGTTGTGGTGAGCAGGAGATACTCTCTGGTTGTAGAGCGTCGGCTTCTCATTGCTCGGGCTTCCTGTCGCCATGGCTCCTCTTGTTGCGGAGCATGAGCTCTAGGGTGCATGTGCTTCAGCAGTTGCAGCACGTGAGCTCTGCAGTTGCAGGTCCTGGTCTCCAGAGCACAGGCTCAGTAGCTGTGGAGCATGGGCTTAGTTACACGACAGCATGTGAGACCTTCCTGGATCAGAGATTGAATCCATGCCTCCTGCATTGGCAGGTGGATTCTTTACCCCTGGACCACCAGGGAAGCCCTGTCAGTTTAAATGTTATTACCCTCACCCCCAAACACCCCCCACAGATGCACCCAGAATAATGATTCACCAACTATCAGGGCTTCCTGTGACTCAGTCAAGTTGGCACGGAAAGCTAACCATCACAAATACCCTGTCATCACAAGCTCTATATTCAAATTCCTAGCTTCACACTTAATACAGAGAGCTGGCTACTGTTGGTCATATTTTTTCAATTCTACCACTTGCCACAACTGAAGATTTAATTAGAACAAGGTCAATGAGAGCATTAGAAAAAGGTAAATTCTTGCATCAACAGTTTACTGAATGCTTGCTTTGTGCGGCAAGCTTGGGTTGTGGAAATGACTAAGAATGGTTGGTTAGTCCAAATAGGCATTGTGGAGAAGCAATTTTATTTAAAAGGGTTTCACTTGAGAACTTGCTCCTTTACTTTTTATCCCTCTTACCAGGGATGTGCTTTCCTTTTCCCCTGTGATTGCACTTTTAAATGTTGCTGCTGCTGCTGCTAAGTCTCTTCAGTCGTGCCCGACTCTTAGAGACCCCATGGACTGCAGCCTACCAGGCTCCTCCATCCATGGGATTTTCCAGGCAAGAGTACTGGAGTGGGACTTTTAAATGTTGGAACCCTGCAATTGTCTTGCCACCACTGTGTGGAGTATGGCTAGGTTATGTAGGAAGGAGAGAATGAGGAGTGAGTGGAATCACCCAAACAGGACTAGAACGTAGCGATGGCTAGTGGCATCAGTCTCCGTGGGGTAACAAGAATGGGAAGGAGCAAGCAGAGGGAAAAATAAGAAAATCTCTGATGGAGCAGAGAGAGCGAGACTGACAGAAAGAAGGTCAGGAAGCCAAGACAGGTGGTCACTTTTGGTTCTATGTTCTTTCTTTTTTTTTTTAATGGATTTTTAAAATTTAATTTTAATTGGAGGATAATTGCTTTATGATGCAGTGTTGGGTTCTACTTTACAACAACGTGAATCAGCTATATGTATCCATGTATCCCCTCCCTCTTGAGCCTCTGTCCCACCCCTTCTCATCCCACCCTACAGATCGGTTCTACCTTCTTTTTTTTTTAAATTATTTTTTATTGGAATATAGTTGCTTTACTTTGTGTTGATTTCTGCTGTACAACATCATGAATCAGACATATATCTGCTCTCTTGTGAGCCTTCCTACCACCTCGCCCTTCCACCTGTCTCGGTCATCACAGAGCACAGAGCTGAACAGCCTGTGTTCTACAACAGCCTCAGATGCTCACACTACAAGGAGAAAAGAAACGAGAAGAGAGGTGATGAGGTGAGAGAGAAGGAAGAGCTGTCATCGTTGAATTCTTTGAGAAAAACTGTCAAGAGGTTTGAGGCCTCAAGATACAATGGCATCCGTGAGCCACAGCAAGCTTGAACTCAGAGGAAGATCTGATTAATCAATTAGACGTTGCTGCCATATTCATTGTTACTTTACGCATTTGTTCATGCTGCTCTCTCTGCCTGGGGTGCCTTCTCTCTCTGCCATCCCCTGCTGAACTCTTATTAATGATTAGGTCTCCACCTCACTGATATAGTATTTCTGCTCAAATGTCTCCTTGGACCCCTGGAGACTGGGTTTGGTGTCGTTCCCTTGGCTTCTCATCTTACCCTCTTTAAGAACTTATCGTACCGATGGAAATAGCATCCTGACCTGCCTGTTTTTCTGAATGAGCTGGGAGCTCCTTGAGGACCGTAGCTGTGTCTCATTTAAAGTTGTATCTCCAGAACGTGTTTTAGGGCTTGGCACCTGGTGGGAATTTAATGGATATTTGATAGCTGAAGGAAGGAATGAAAGGTTGAATGAAGACCCTATTCCTGCTCTCTCACTGGCATTTAAGACACTGTTTGGTGTGAAGCATCAGGAAAGGTGAGGTAGAAATGGTGGTGAAACAGAGGAATTGGACACCGTTCCTGGCCTTTGAGAGCCTGCAGCCTGGATAACACCTGTGACTCACGGTGTAATACAAGTAACATAATATAATACGACAGAGCAAGATAGGAGATTAGAGGTGCTCAATTTACTAAATAAATATACAGAGTGCCCAATTAAATTTGAATTCAAGATAAACAACAAGGAATATGTGTAAGTCTCATGAAACATTTGGGACATACTAATACTAAAAGTTGGGCTTCCCTGGTGGCTCAGTGGTAAAGAATCCACCTGTCAATAATGCAGGATACATGAGTTCCATTCCTGGGTTGGGAAGGCCCTCTGGAGGAGGGAGAGAAATGGCTACTCCAGTATTGTTGCCTGAAAAATCCCATGGGCAGAGGAAACTGGAGGACTACTGTACCTGGGGTTGCAAAGAGTCAGACAGGACTTAGCAACTGAACAACACCACCACTAAACGTTGTTGCTGATTAACACTAAAATTTGACTGGACCTCATGTATTTTATCCACTTTATGAGAAAGGAATGTGGCTTATAAAGGATTAGTTTTGTATTTTTATGGGGGGAATGCAAGGGAGTATATTCGAGAAAGAGAGATAATTCAGGAAAGATTTTCTAGAAAAGATACCAGCTGAGTTGAATTGCCAAAGATGCAAGCCAAAATGTGAGGGAACGCAGTTCCCACAGAGACATCTCAGGGGAAAAGACAGGGGAGGTTCAGGACAGGCTGGAATCTGGTTTTGCCAGTGTGAGAAGTGTGAGAAACCCAGCTAGATGGTTGAGTAGAGTTGGGTGACTCCACATGAGTCAAAGTCTCAGTCTTCTGAGCACTCCCGCCCCCTTCATCTCGGCCAGAGATTGTGAGGAGACACAATGGAGCCCGGGCGAAAGTTCCAACCTTACCCAGATGAGCAGGGTTGGGCATTAGTCTCTCTTTCTAAAGAATGAAGAAGAAACACCAGGAGCATTTTGCAAGGGTCATGAATTGCTCAACCATTTGCATTTTTTTCAAACACTGGTGTCAAAACAGCATTTCTAACGAGGAAGAAGTGAACACTAATAATGACTTATCAAAACAAGAAGAATGACGTGGGAAAAACTAACAATACTAACAACTTCAGTGGAATTTGTAATGTTAGGTTTCCCCAATTTTTTTATTAAAACATTTATTTATAATAGCATTGTATAATAAATATAGTAATAATGCGATATGACAAATATATAATGAAACAGACAAAAATAGCTTATTTATGAAGTTGGAAAGAGGTAGAAATGCAATACTTCTATAATCTTTGGGAAGTTTGCTTTTGGCCTTACCCTGAGGTATGCAGAATTTCCTTGACCAGGGATTGAACTCATGCCCCCTGCATTGGAAGTATAGAGTCTTAACCACTGGATCACCAAGGAAGTCTTATTTTTATAATCTTATTGAATACTTACTATGCTCCAGGTAACAACCTATGTAATTTCCCTTAATCTTGACAATAATACTATTGTATATATAAGTTCATGGGCTTCTCAGCTGGCTCAGTGGTAAAAAATCCATCTGCTGATGCAGGAGATCTAAGAGGCACGGGTTCAATCCCTGGGTCAGGAAGATCCCCTGGAGGAGGAAATGGCAACCCATTTCAGTATTCTTGCCTGGACAATCCCATGGATAGAGTAGCCCAGTGGGCCATACTCCAAGGGTCTCTATGGTCAAGAGTTGGACTGGTTGAATGACTGAGCATGCACACATGCCCATATAAGTACATACAATACTGTAACAGGTTGTCATGCAAATCTTGCTAAGGTTCATAAGGTTTATTTGCTTATTCACGATCATTCAACTAGCAATTAATAATGTGGAATCAATCTGAATCCAGCATCTACATTGTTTCCATTATATCACACTTAGAGTGTTAATCACTCAGTCATGTCCAACTCTTTGCTGGGAATTGTAGCCCACCAGGCTCCTCTGTCTATGGAGTTTTCTCCACGCATGACTACTGGAGTGGGTAGCCATTCTCTTCTCTGGGAAATGTTCCCCATCCAGGAATCAAACGGAGGCCTCCCACATTTCAGGCAGATTCTTTACTGTCTGAGTCACCAGGGAAGCCCTTTATCACACTTATAGACTCATATATAAACAATTACTGGACCCTTATGGCATAATCAGTGTGGGAACAGAAAGGAGAGAGCATCTAATTCTGTCTTGTAGACAACAAGGATCATTTTGCAGGGGGAGTGATGCTTGAGCAGTGATGGGCAAGATTATTTCACCTTCTAATGAGATTAATAACAGGAAATGTATGAAGAATACTCACAAGTAAAAGAAGCATTAATAATTTTTAAAACAGATATGGAAGTTCATTCTAAACACCTCTCATGTTTCTGTAATCTTCTATTAAGTGCGCCACATTGATGAAACACACTTAAATTCTCATACTTGTTTCCTTTTTCAGTGAAACACCCACTAATATCATTAGTCATAGTCATTAAATGGTCATTATTTATAATCTTCAGCTACTTTTATGATTATAGTTTGGTACCAATTTTGTTAGAAACACTATACTTTCACATAGAAATGTTTTCAATGTCTTTACAATTCTATAACCTACATGAATAGTTATATAATTGAGTTGACTAAATTCCTCCCACATAATTATTTCAATTATATAAAATTTTACTTACATAACTGGAATGATATTATAGTTGTAAAATATTCAATTCTGTAATTATGTAGGATTGAAATAAGTAAAAAAAAAAGATCTGGTATTTTAGCAACCTATTCCCTGGAGAACATCTGAACCGTCCTATTCTTATATTTAAAAAAAAATACAACTGTAGTAACAAAACTTGAAAACAAAATGCTTTTCAATTTTTTTATCTCTAGACATTAATTAAACTTTCATTTAAAATATCAGAGTGTTAGTCTTGAATGTACTTTTGTGAGATGGGCTAATATTGCTGTTTCAATTTAAATCTGGCTTCCACATCCTCCCTTCAGGAAGTCCTTTCAACAAATCTTAACTCATTTTGGTTAAACTTTTGGTCTGTTGCCTTAGAAGCTTTGCAAATTTTTGTTTTCTGGGTGTAGAAGAAGCTATTCAAAAATGCCCAGAGCACTGCTCTTTACTTAGTGAGCTTACATACCCGTATCTGACAGACAGATTTTCTAATATTAACTGTTCAGAAACCATAAGAAGATAATTCTGGCCTTGGCTAGAAAATTTGCAAGGAAGCTAACTTGTTTGGATGTGTTCTCAGGGAGTCACATAAATTTGAAGTTTATACTTATTAAAGGATAAATTTTCTATGATGATAAAATTATGACTTTCATAAAATATAAAATGAACATGTATCAAATATTTTAACTCAGGAATTAACGAGAGACCAATAGATTCTTCAACCAGTTCAAAAGCGAAGTACACATTTATAGTTGGATAAAGAATGTGAAGTGAATTTATAAATAGATGCAAAACTGGTAAAACTGGTTAATATTCGCAGGAGTGCAATTTGCATTTTTATGGACAGGAATTACTTGCATTACAGGCACTTTTCTCTAAGTTAACTTCTATATCTAAAAAGATCTGAAATAGCCCAGTTAGTGGAAAACAAAAGTGTAGATAACCCAGATGGATGAGCTGGACAGGACACTTTAGTAAATTTCAAAATCTAACATTTTTTTTCTCATATATTTTTTTTATTTAAAAGGTGCTTTTGGTGCATCTGACATCTTTGTATTTATAAATAATTCAAGATTCAGAAATAGCTAGTGAATAAAGTTGATTAATGGGGGCTAAAGATTCACATAGGACTTCTCAGGTGGTTCAGAGGGTAGAGAATCTGCCTGCAATGTGGGAGACCTGGGTTCGATCCCTGGGTTGGGAAGATCCCCTGGAAGAGGGCATGGCTACCTGCTCCAGTATCCTTACCTGTAGAATCCCCATGGACAGTGGAGCCTGGCAGGCTACAGTCTATATGTGGTCACAAAGAGTCACACACGACTGAATGACTAAGCAGCAATGAAGATTCACACACAGAATTTGGTACTGAAATTCATTTCGGATAATAACATGAAAATAAGCATTCTTTTGAGGGTCTGGTATCAACTAATTATACTTTCAAATGCAAACTGAAATATCATTCTATTTTCTGAACATGGTTCATGAGTTTCAACATAAGCATGATGAATGATTTGGATCAGTTATCTGGCTACCGCAGGCTCTCTGCCACTCACAGATCCACCTCTATAATAGTAACCAGTGAATAAGAACAATAAAAGTAAAAACTATGACAGCCAAGTCTTACTGATACATGTACCAGGCACTGTGTTTTATCTCTGATTTTTCTTAAGCTGTTTTACCTGTAACTTTTAAATTTTGATTTTTATAACACCACATTCAGTGGGTATAATTATACTTGTTTCATGGAATAGCAATTCATGCCATCCTTACTCTGTCTTTCTCTTCAGTAAAGAAAAAAAAAATTTCAGCAAACACATTTCGTCGAATTATTTGCATTATTTTATTTCAAAGGCAGTATGGCTCAGCAAACCAAGCAACAATCCTTTTCTGGCTCTGGCTTCAACAACTTGGCTTCTTTCTCCTCAGTTTTAAGTGATGGATAGCACTGTATAATTGCTGATGTTTAATCTCTGTGCAGTGCTTTGAGAAATCTCTCAAGGTATAAAAACCTCCATTATTCCTTTTTTTATGAGTGGAGAGTCCTAGAAAGGACTTGAATGCTTTACCTTAACAGATTTCAGGTCTGGAACTGCGGACTTTGAACCATCTCGGGAGAAAACATTTGAATGAGTAATGCGATGAAATTACAAAGCAAACATTGTTTGGGGAACTGAGATACTATCTGGACTGCCCCCATCGGAAAGATAATTTATGTTCACACTTATCTTCTTCGCATTCCTTCCTCTTCTTTTTTCTTCTTTGTCTCTTTTCTCTTTACTGGCTTTGCATGACTCAAGAGTCACTTAGTACCTGACTACACACACACAAAGAAATATGCTGAATTTGCCTTTCTCTTTTGCATACACTGAGGAATTAATTTTAGTGTATGTCACCTTTATTTTACAGGTGACTCGTGTTGTCTTAAACTCTATTTTTTTCCTTCATTTCAATTTCCCTGCTTTGCATTGTGGTATAAGGAAAGCAAGAAGGTGTAACTACAGCAAGGGCCTCCTTGGTGGCTCAGAGGGTGTAGAATCTGCCTGCAACGTGGGAGCCATGCGTTCGATTCCTGAGTTGGGAGGATCCCCTGGAGGAGGGCATGGCAACCCACTCCAGAATTCTTGCCTGGAGAAGCGCCACAAAAAGTCGGACACAGCTGAATGACTAGCACACACAGGAAGAGCACCCTCTAGATAAAGACGACTTCCCCCAGGCCTGAGTGCACTTTCTCCACCCCATTGATGGAAAGGGTTAGAATGAGGAAGCAGCATGAGTCATTACTATTGACACACCCTCAGGAAAACCCCTGTTCACCCTGCCTCCTGTTGCTCTCTCTGGCCAAGGTCCTGGGTTACAGTTTTTAGGGCACATATTCAGGAGTTTTGTGTAAAGATGCAACATCAGTTTGCTTGTAAACAGAAAGAAGGACAGACATTAAAAAAAAAAAAAACAACAACAACAAAAAACAACTTTGATCAAAGAAGAGAAGAATGGATTTGATTTAAACATTTATTGAACTGATTATTTGCAAGTGGAAGTGTAGTTTCCCTCTAAGGCTGTTAGGAGGACTCCTGGACTAGCTCACTCAGGCACATCCTATGGCCAAGTGGCTGAAGTACGTGCAGTATTGTTGTAGTGGGGGAAGACACATTCAGCTCTCCAGTTTGTTTAACAGGGACATATTTAGCAAAATAAAAAGGTAATCTATGAAATAAGATAGAATATGTGGAAACCATATATCTGATAAGGGGTTAATATCCAAAATATGTAAGAAACTCATACAACTCAATAGCAAAAAAAGAGAAAAATTTTGATTAAAAAAATGGGCAAAGGAATCGAATAGTTTTCCAAAGAAGATAAACAAATGGCCATCAGGTACAAGAAAAGATGCTCAACATCACGAATCATCAAGGATATACAACTCAAAACCACCATGGTATCACTTCACACATGTTAGAATGGCTGATATCAAAAGACATGACATAACAGGTGTTAGCAAGGATGTGGAGAAAAGGGAACCCCTGTGCACTGTTGGGGGGAGTGTAGACTGGTGCAGTTGCTATGGAAAACAGTATGGCGGTTCCTCAAAATTAAAAATAGAACCATCATATGACCCATCTCTCCCACTTCTCATAATATAGTCAAAGGATATGAAATCAGGATCTTGAAGACCTATCTACACTCCCATGGTCACTGTAACATGATTCACAACAGCCAAGGTAAGGAAACAGGGGTTTGTCTACATGTGAATGGACAAAGAAGCTGTAAATACTATGTATTCCCTTTGTATATAGTATTCTTTAGCCAGAGAAGGCAGGAAATTTTGCCATTTGTGACAACATGGATGGACCTTGAAATACTGTATTATCTCACTTACATGTGGAATCTAAAAAAAAAGAAATCAAACTCATGGAAACAGGGAATGGTGGTTATCAGGGGTAGCGGGTAGAGAAAATGAGAAGTTATTGGTCAAAGAGCATAATAAAACTTCAGTTGTGAGAGGAAGAAGTTCTGAGGAATCTAACATACGGCATGGTGATTACAGTTAACAGTATCATATTATATAAGGGCTCTCCTTGTGGCCCAGTGGTAAGAAATCCAACTTCTATACAGGAGCCACAGGTTAAATCCTTGGGTCAGGAAGATCTCTTAGAGGAGGAGGTGGCAGCCCACTCCACTATTCTTAACTGAAAACTCCCATGGACAGAGGAGCCTGGTGGGCTTCAGTCCACTGGGTTGCAGAGAGTCAGACATGACTTAGTGACTAATCAACAGCAACAACAACATTTTATATTCTAGTAAGTTGTTAAGAGAGTCCATCTTAAATGTTCTCATCATAAAAAAGAAATGGTGATAATATGAGGTAATGGAGTTGTTAACTGACCCTGCTGTGGTGATCTTTTTACAGTACAGAAATGGTGTCAAGTCAAGACATTGTACACCTTGAATTTGAACAATCCTGTAAGTTAATTATATATCAATAAAGTTGAAAGAAATGAGTATACAATTCAGTAATTTTCAGTAAATACACAAAGCTGTGCAACTATCACCACTATTTAATTTCAGAATGTTTTATTACTCCCCCCCAAAACATTGTAGTCATTAACAGTCATTTCTCCTTTTTCAACCCCTAGCAAACATTAATCTGCTTTCTGTTACTATGGATTTGCCTATTGTGGATTTTTTATATAAATGTAGTCATACCATCTGTAGCCTTTTGAATTTTTTTTTCACTTACAAAAATAAGTTTTAAGTTTTGTCCACGTTGTTGCATGTGTCAGTTCAGTTCAGTTCAGTTCAGTCGCTCAGTCATGTCCAACTCTTTGTGACCCCATGAATCACAGCACACCAGTCCTCCCTGTCCCTCACCATCTCCCGGAGTTCACTCAGACTCACGTCCATTGAGTCAGTGATGCCATCCAGCCATCTCATCCTCTGTCGTCCCCTTCTCCTTCTGCCACCAATCCCTTCCAGCATCAGAGTCTTTTCCAATGAGTCAACTCCTCGCATGAAGTGGCCAAAGTACTGGAGCTTCAGCTTTAGCATCATTCCTTCCAAAGAAATCCCAGGGCTGATCACCTTTAGAATGGACTGGTTGGATCTCCTTGCAGTCCAAGGGACTCTCAAGAGTCTTCTCCAACACCACAGTTCAAAAGCATCAATTCTTCAGCGCTCAGCCTTCTTCACAGCCCAACTCTCACATCCATACATGACCACAGGAAAAACCATAGCCTTGACTAGACGGACCTCAGTCGGCAAAGTAATGTCTCTGCTTTTGAATATACTATCTAGGTTGGTCATAACTTTTCTTCCAAGGTGTAAGCTTCTTTTAATTTCATGGCTGCAGTCACCATCTACAGTGATTTTGGAGCCCAGAAAAATAAAGTCTGACACTGTTTCCACTGTTTCCCCATCTATTTCCCATGAAGTGATGGGACTGGATGCCATGATCTTCAGTACTTCATGCCAAATAATAATCCATTACATAGCTTTACCGAATTTTATCTATCCAGTAGCTGATGGACATTTGATTTGTTTTCACTTTTTAGCTATTATGAAAATGTTGCTGTGGATATTAATTTATAAATCTGAAGGGAGCATATGTGTTCAGTTCTCTTGGGTAGGAGTAGAAATTGACGTATACCTAGGAATTTCTGGGTCAATTTTGTGCTTAACTCTGAGGAACTATTTTCCAATGTGGCTGCATCAGTTTGCATTCCTGCCAGCAATGTCTGGGGGTTTCAACTTTTTCACATCTTTCTCAATAGTTCTTTAAAAAAACCCAAATTGTACTTATTTAATATTCATCACAAGGGGTTAACCTGACACTTAATTTAAAAAATATAAATAAAATGAAAATGACACTGCAGAGAAAACTACAGAGTCCTGTACAGAAATCGAGGAAAGGGTAGACCACCTTAGGAAAAACAATAAAAAGAAAACACAAGGACAGCTGGACATCCCAGGTCAGGACTCTTGGCTGGAGACGTGCTTTGAGCGGTTATTTTGGAGGTTCTTCTTAAGGGCTGTGGGTGTTTTTCCCAGGCTCAGCAGCATATGTGTTCAAAGGGCTATGATGTTGGGTTCTGAGCAGACTCTGGATGGGAGAGCAGAGTGGTTCTGATGTCGTACAGGGCGGATCACTTGCCTTTCTGAATGTCCAGGCAGATGTTACCCTGGGTCTCCACGCTGGGGTGGCAGCAGGGTGTGAGGAACTTCACCATGAGAGTTTTGTAAGGGTAGCCACTGGGGAACTCCAGGGACAGCTTATACCTCAGGGCTTCATATACCTCAGTGTCAGCTGTTCCATGAACGGTCTCTATCCACTTGAAAAGGTTGTCCAATTCAAGGAAAGCAGAAATTCCTTTATTGTCAGACATTATGAAGGTCATGAGCTCCTGGAAAATTCTTAAAGAGATGAGAGTACCAGATCACCTTACCTGTCTCCTGAGAAACCTGTATGTGGACGTGGAGACATGGACTGGTTCAAAGTTGGGAAAGGAGTATGACAAGGCTGTATCTTGTCACTTTCTCAGTTAACTTCTGTGGAGAGTACATCAGGCAAAATGCCAAGCTGAATGAATCATAAGCTGGAATCAAGACTACTGGGAGAAATATTAACAACCTCAGATATACAGATGATACCCCTCTAATGGCAAAAGTGAAGAGGAACTAAAGAGCCTCTTGATGAGGGTGAAAGAGGAGAGTGAAACAGCTGTCTTGAAACTTAACGTTAAAAAACTATGATCATGGCATCTGGTCACGTCACTTCATGGCAAATAGGAGGGGAAATAGTAGAAGCAGTGACAGATTTTATCTTCTTGTGCTCGCAAATCAGTCACCATCTGCAGTGAAATTGAAAGACACTGGCTCGTTGGAAGAAAAGAAGTGACAAACCTAGACAGTGTATTAAAAAGTAGAGACGTCACTTTGCTGACAAAGGTCTATGTCGAGAAAGCTATGGCTTTCCCAGTAGTCATGTGTGGATGGGAGAGTTGGACCATAAAGAAGGCTGAGCACCGAAAAACTGATGCTTTCGAACTGTGGTTGAAGAAGACTCTCGAGAGTCCCTTGGCCTGCAGAGAGATTAAACCAGTCAATCCTAAAGGAAATGAACTCTGAATATTCATTGGAAGGACTAATGCTGAAGCTCAAGCTCCGAATACTTCGGCCACCTGATACGAAGAGCCGACTCATTGGGAAAGACCCTGATGCTGGGAAAGATTGAAGGCGGGAGGGTGGGCAGCAGAGGATGAGACGGTTAGACAGCATCACCAACTCAATGGACATGAATCTGAGCAAACTCCAGGAGATGGCGAAGCCCTGGGAAGCCTGGTATGCTGCAGTCCATGGGGTCTCAAAGAGTCAGACATGACATAACGACTGAACAGTAACAGTGAATATCACGTAAAGGAGAAAAATTTTCCTCCTTTTTCTTTGAGCTCTTTTTATTGTTGAGTTGTAAGAGTTTTTTTAAAAAAAATATATTCTAGGTACAAGTCCTTTATCAGATATATGATTTACATATATTTTCCCTTTGTGGGCTATCTTTTCACTTTATTGTTTTGAATCACAAAATGTTTTACTTTCTATGAAATTGAATTAATCTATTTTTACTTTTGTTGCTTGTGCTTTTCTCATATCTAAAAAACCATTGCTGAGCCCCATGTCATTTTTAAGTTAATTTTTATGTATGGGGTTAGGTAGGGGTTTGGTTTTATTATTTTGCACCCAGCTGTTTCAGCATCATTTGTTGAAAGGATTATTGTTTATCCAATGAATTTTTTTGCTGAAAATCAATTGACCATCAATATGAGTATTTCTGGACTCAGTTTTGCTCCATTGATCGATATGTCTATCTTATGCCAGTACCACATTGTCTAAATTACCATAACTTTGTAATAAGCTTTGAAACTGGGAACTCTAAATCTTACAACTTCATCTTTTTCAAGATTGCTTTGGGTATTTCAGTTTCCATGAATTTCCATGTAAATTTGGAATCAATTTGTCAATTTCTGCAAAAATAGGTCAGATGTGGTTTTGGTAGAAACTGAGTTGAGTCTATAGATCAGTTTGTGGAATGTTGCCATCCTATTGATAATGTCTTCTGATCCATGAATGTGGGCTACCTTTGTGTTTATTTATTTATTAATTTCTTTCAGTAATGCTTTACAGAGTTTCAGTACAAGTCTTCTGGTTAAAAATACTTATTTCTAAATATTTTGCATCTTTATATTCTTTTGAAGGGATTGTTTTCTTGAGTTCATTTTTGAATTATTATACTTTTAATTGTTTGGACACAGTTTCCTTTAGTTCATTAGAAAAACTAAAAAGTTCTTCTTAAAGTCTTTGGTTAGTAAGTCCAAATGGATACTTTCTTTCCCATGAGCTATACATTCACGTTTCTTTGTGTGCTTCATTTTTTTTTTTTAGGTACACATTGCTTTTTGAAATAATTAATTAATTTTATTTATTTGGCTGTACCAAGTCTTAGGGTGTTCAGGAACATGGGAATTATTAGTTGCAGCCTGTAGGATCTAGTTCCCCAACCAAGGATCAAACCCAGGTACCCTGCATTGGGAGTGCAGAGTCTTAGCCACTGGACCACCAGGGAAGTCCCTTATTTTTAATTTTGTTGTCGATAACTAGACTTTTAAAATAACATATTGCGATGACTCTGAAAATTACTCTCTTCTCTCCAGGATGTGTTTTTGTGCTGTTTTTTGTTATTATTGTTGCTGTTTGGTTTTTTTTTTACTCATTTGTGACTTTTCTGGACCAGTTTTATAAAGTATATTCTCTGTCACGTGTGGCCATTGAAGTCTGCCTGGTTAGCTTAAAATGTCAGCGAATGAGTGGAGAGATTTCCATAAATGCTTTGAACCAATAACTCTCTCAGCCTTTGCTGATTGGCTCTGTGTGTGCGCTGGGGGTTATCTTCTACAATCTTGCAGGCAGTTTAAAACTCTGCCTTAGCCTTTACTCTCTGCTTGTGTAGAGTGTCAAGGCAATCTGGTGATGAGATGTTAAAACCTTATCAGATCTTTCTGTGCAAACATATAGCCCTAGTCACGGTCTTATAGATTCTAAAGAATAGGTGTGAGTGTTTCAAGGTCCTTTATGAATCTCTCATTTCCCAGTTGTTCTTTTTAAGTGTTTTCGTTCACCCAACCTAGTAACATCATCTTGGGTCCTGAGATATTCTCACTGATTTTTCTTTTCTAGCAAATTACCTAGAGACGGGGCTGTTGGCACAGAGCAGGTTCTGAGTCAGGTTAAATAAAGATAAACCCTGAGAATGGGGATTTTCAATGAGCCTCCACAATGGTTAAAGCTGAGCACTTATGGGGCTTTGGGGAAGTTCCAAATTCATTCTGTCCTCTCCAGTGGTTGTTAGACTGCTCGTTTGTACAACTGCCATAATTGTGAGGTCTTTTGTTTTCAAGGCTACCATGGAGACGTGAAGAGGAAGATGGGATTAGGTCAACTTAAAAATGCCACAAAGCAGCTAGCTTCTTTTACCAAAATTCAGCAATTTTTCTTGATAAACACTCCTTGAAATTTTGCAATCCTTTAGTTAATTTCCGAACTCCAAGAAAAAGTTAATTTGGACAATTTTTGCCACTCCTTTTATTGCTTTTTATGAAGGAGCAGATTTTTGAAGACCCTTAATCTGTCATTCAAGAAGCACTCTTCTTTTTTAGGATGTTAAAAGATAATTTAAAAAAATGTAAAGTGTGATAGACAAATTATACAAAATAGTAAATGAACTAATGCCAAGGATTTTATTTAACTCATTACTTAATGTGGGACTCAGTAAGATGTTACAGATTCAAGAGAGAATTAAAAGAAACACATACATATACATACAGGCAATTAAGAATGCTGAAATAGTTTTACAAATAGATACATGCCTGGTTAACACCCAATGCTCAGTTCTATTTCAAAAGTCCCAGTTCACGTGCATTTCTACAGACAAGAATCATTTGCATCATTATAGTTTTCCACAATTTTTAGAGTCATAAAATAGCTGAAAGACATTAAAAAGCAAAGACAGACCAGAAGGGTAGAGAGACAGGACACCCAGTGATTTTTTTTTTTGCTCACATCAAAGTCTTTCACAATTTTTTCTGATTCAGGAATGGAGAGGAGGAGCGTGTAGGGAGGAGGTGTGTGACATTCTGAGAAACTGCACAAGACTGAAGCAGTGGAGGCGATCTGGGATGTACTCCAAGGATGGCCCACGTGACTGGTAGTCAAAAGGACTGTTTCTGACCCCGGCTTGGGTGTTGACTTCTTATGTGTGCCTCAGATTCTGCATCTGTAAGGAAAAGGAGATGCTTCAGCTGATCAGTAAGGCTTTTTCCCTTCCTGTTCAGTTCAGTTCAGTTGCTCAGTCGTGGCTGACTCTTTGCGACCCCATGAATCACAGCACGCCAGGCCTCCCTGTCCATCACCAACTCCCGGAGTTCACTCAGACTCACATCCATTGAGTCAGTGATGCCATCCAGCCGTCTCATCCTCTGTCGTCCCCTTCTCCTCCTGCCCCCAATCCCTCCCAGCATCAGGGTCTTTTCCAATGAGTCAACACTTCTCATGAGGTGGCCAAAGTACTGGAGCTTCAGCTTCAGCATCATTCCTTCCAAAGAAATCCCAGGGCTGATTTCCTTCAGAATGGACTGGTTGGATCTCCTTGCAGTCCATGGGACTCTCGAGAGTCTTCTCAAACACCACAGTTCAAAGGCATCAATTCTTCAGTGCTCAGCCTTCTTCACAGTCCAACTCTCACATCCATACATGACCACAGGAAAAATCATAGCCTTGACTAGATGGAACTTTGTTGCAAAGTAATGTCTCTGCTTTTGAATATGCTATCTAGGTTGGTCATAACTTTCCTTGCAAGGAGTAAGCGTCTTTTAATTTCATGGCTGCAATCACCATCTGCAGTGATTTTGGATCCCAGAAAAATAAATTCTGACACTGTTTCCACTGTTTCCCCATCTATTTCCCATGAAGTGATGGGACCAGATGCCATGATCTTCATTTGCTGAATGTTGAGCTTTAAGCCAACTTTTTCACTCTCCTCTTTCACTTTCATCAAGAGGCTTTTTAGTTCCTCTTCACTTTCTGCCATAAGGGTGGTGTCATCTGCATATCTGAGGTTATTAATATTTCTCCCGGCAATCTTGATTCCAGCTTGTGCTTCTTCCAGCCCAGCATTTCTCATGATGTACTCTGCATAGAAGTTAAATAAGCAGGGGGACAATATACAGCCTTGATGTACTCCTTTTCTTATTTGGAACCAGTCTGTTGTTCCATGTCCAGTTCTAAGTGTTGCTTCCTGACCTGCATATGCCCTCTTCAAAGCAGTGGCACCATCTGAGATCTTGTGATAAACATAAATCCTCAGGCACTATCCCAGTCCTGCTGAATCAGAAAATCCAGGATGAGTTGCAGTAATCTGTGTTTTGACAAGCTTTCTGGGTGATTCTAATGCAGTCAAATGTTGAGAATCATCATGTTCTAGTCCCCTATGAGATGAAACTTTGTTACCAAGGAGCCTCATTAGCTGCCATGAGAGTGTATTTGCTACTTTTGCCTGAAGTTTGAAGGCATGAAATTCTACATATGTATAAAATATAAAGCCAATTTGGTTAAAGCTCTATTCATTTTTTATGTTAAAAGGGAGCTCATTATACACTCAGAATTCACAGGAGGGAGGGACCCGTCAGCACCCTGGGTCCATTAGTTGTAGGCAAACTCTCAGTCTACCACTTATTTCAGCATGACCAGTGCAAGGAAAGGTCAAAGTATTTCTTGGAGCTTTGAACTTCACAGGCTTTATATAGCTAGAAGCTTCTTATCCAGTCATCATAGTGGGCAGGAGTGAGATCAGACTCCCCATATTTCTTTCTTTTTAAAAAAAAATTTTATTTTTGCTTTATTTTGCTTTACAATACTGTATTGGTCTTGCCATACATTGACATGAATCAGCCACGGGTGTACATGAGTACACCCCATACATCAGACTCCCCATATTTCATGCTGGAAAACATTTGCTTTTACTCTTCACTTACAAAGGCAATGATTGCAAGGTGCTATGCAGCACGACTGGAAAATTTTCTGAGCAAACCGTATCCCTGAATTGAGCACGTTCGCGCCTTAGTTTTCATGTTCTATTTCTGTTCAGTACACAGAAGACTGGCCTGTCCTGTTTGCCACTATCATTTCTTAACAGATTATAGGAGCTCTGTTGTAATGTATGAAATGGTAACATCCTAATTCTATAACATGTCTTCTGGTGTTTAATACAGAAGTCACTCCTTGCTGAACCTCATCTGATTGATTGTAAAGATTGCCCCGATTGGTCCAAAGATAATCATTATTTTTAACCTGATACCTTAGTCATCTTTGAAAACTCTTATCAGCAACTTTCAGTTAAGTGTAGGTCATCACTTGGGCTGAGCAAAGCAGTATCTGTAAACGTTAAGAACCAAGCAGACCTCAGAACTTGTATTCAAAACCTTTCTATTCACAGTTTGAAAGCTACTCCAGTAAGTATGAGTAAGTTTACTAAGAAAGCATTATGTGCGATCAATTCTCTTTCTTGAAGATGCATAATATATATTTGGGTTAAAGGCTCTTAAAGTCCTGTAGTAGTTAAGGAGCTTATCTAACTGCTTAACTCAACATTTTCTAAACCTCTTTGAGTGTGACACACTTTTATTGCTGGCGTATCTAATTGGATTCAGTTTGGGAAAGGCAATATAGAAGATATGAGGTGATATAAGAGCAGATACAGAATCCTGTTTTATTTGTTTAAAATCAAATGATGCAAAATATATGAGGACTGGGCTTAGACAACAAAGCATCGATATAAACGTCAGTTCTTTGTTGATTGTGATAGCTGAATCTATCACAACTTTCTTTGTTACTCAAAATGATGTCTATGGAAACGAGGCATTGGATTACCTGGGATTCTGTTGTCCTGTCGCTCTGTCGTGTTGGACTCTGTGGACTGCATCACGCCAGGCTTTCCTGTCCTTCACCATCTTCCGGAGTTTGCTGAAACTCATGTCCATTGAGTCTGTGATGCCATCCAATCATCTCCTCCTCTGTCACCCCTTTCTCCTCATGCCTTCAATCTTTCTCAGCATCAGGGTCTTTTCCAATGAGTTGGCTCTTTGCATCAGGGGGCCAAAGTATTGGAGCTTCCACTTCAACACCACTCTTTCCAATGAATATTCAGGGTTGATTTCCTTTAGAATTGAGTGGTTTGATCTCCTTGCAGTCCAAGGGACTCTCAAGTGTCTTCTCCAACACCATGGTTGGAAAGCATCAGTTCTTCGGTGCTCAGCCTTCTTTATGATTCAAATGCCACATCTGTACATGTCTATTGGAAAAACCATAGCTTTGAATAGAATGGACCTTTGTCGGGAGTCTGTTAGAAATGGAGAATCTCGGGCTCTAGTCTAGACTTAGTCTATTAAAAGCTGCATTCTGGGAAGATTTTATTCTTATGCCCTCTAAAGTCTAAAAAGCACTGAAGACAGCATTTTGCATTCTTACAAAACCCTGTCATTTCTGACACCTTCTCTCCCTGCCGACTTCATTTAGAATTCACTGCAATGTTGCCCTTCCTGGAAATTCAAAATCTTGACAGTTCATTTCAATCCAAATCTTTGATACTCTTTCCTTTCTCTGGTTTCTAATATCATTGGCGGTTTATTTTATATAAACCCATGCTATATCTGGGATAATTCTAAGAGGACTGCAGTAAACTTTAGAAAGTTAAAAAACTTTTCATAATTTGTTGAGCATTATCCATTAGTTTTCTAAAGTCAGTCTCTCTGGCTTCCTTTAATTGTAAGAAAGGGTTAGGGGCCGTGTATGAATAATCAATTTCCATTTAAAAAAGGTTCCTAAGAGTTAAAAAAAATTCTGCATATATGAAAACATTTTTCATCATAATAATTTATTTTCAGAAATTTGGTGCCAGAGCCGTACAGTGGTAGCCACAATACACATCACATATATAGAATTCTCTAGTCAGTATGTTTCCCTGTGGGCTTCAGTGCTCCAAGATGATATAAGGTGTTGCTCTGTGTTGGTGGCCATATTGCTTGTAAAGAAGCTACGCCTTCTCAGTCTCCCTATAATCCACTGACAGTTTTATTTTAAAAAGCCATAATAAGACTTTATAGGTTAAACAGATTTTCCCACTCTAGGCAGATATACATAACATATTCTGACTAAACATTGGATAAAATTTCTGAGTTTTGAACATGTCTTCAACAGACAACACATGTGTTTTTTGATGACCCTGTTCTCTTAAGTCTTTCAGAGGATGCATTTAGAGAAAATTTAAAATCTGATTTTTTTAGCTTGTTCTTTGGTGTGAGAAGAAGAGCTGTATAATGAACTCTAAAGTTTTCAAAACTCGTAATTTTTCTCATTTTAAGCAAAGAAAAAACTCTAGTTTTATCAGCTTTTAAAAATGTACAATTTATTCATTTGTTCTGTTTTTGGTTGCACTGAGTTGCTTCATGCGGGCTTTCTCTAATCGCAGTAAGTGGGAGCTACCCTTTGTTGTGATCTGCGGGCTTCTCATTGCAGTGACTTCTCTTGCTGGGGAGCGTGAGCTTCGGGAGTTGCTGCACATGGGCTCAGTAGTTGTGGTATGTGGGCTCTGGGACACACAAGCTCCAGTAGTTGTGGTGCTTGGACTTAGCTGCTTCAAGGCATGTGAAATCTCCTGGACCAGGGATCGAACCCATGTCCCCTGCATTGGCAGGTGGATTCTTAACCACTGTATAATCAGGGAAGTCCCTTATCAGCTTTTAAGATGACAGAATTCAAAAAATGTTCCTAAAAGTTCTCTTTCCTTTAAAATTCACATAAATATGTATCCACATCAGTAAATAATACAACCTTATTACATTACATTAAATTATGTATCACATAAAAGGGAAGTGAAAGTTACAAATACGGGAAAAGAATGTGATACAAAGAAGTGCATTGTATGCTTAGAAAAGAAGCCGTGAAAGCTTCTGAGAAAAAGTTGAATGCATGAGGTCACTAACTCAACATTTTGAACCTCCCAGTGCTGAATTTTTATGGTCTGTAAGCAATCTGAAAGGCATTCAGGCTTCTAGGAAAAAGTTTTGCAACTTTGGATTTCTGCCTGTCTTTTGGCCTAGTTAGGCTGTTTAAAAATAGAGTTATCAGAGGAACTTGGCCTGCCTCTAAAATGAGAAATAATATTCTGTTCTTACAAGCTTCTGATATCAGGTATCTTCATACTTTATAAAAGCTCAAATTCACTGAAGATTAAAATATTAAGAATCTAGTCATGCAGAGGAGACGGGAATGTTTTCCCAGCGTCAAAAATGGTTGTCTCTGAAACTCTAAAGTAGCATTGTCTTACTGAACCTTCTGAAGTGAAGAAAACATTCCATAACTACACAGTCCAATGTAGTACCCACTAGCCACATGTGGCTAGTGAAATGGCACGTGTGACCAAGACACTTATGTTTTAAAAATGCATTTCTTTAAATTGAAATATAAGGGACACATAACATGATGTTTTAGGTGTACAGCATAATGACTTGACATATGTATGTATTGTGAAATGATTACCACAAAAATTGATTTAGCATCCATCATCACATAGTTACAATTTTTTTTCATACAACGAGAACGTCAAGATCCACTGTCTTAGTATCAGCCAGATGTACAATAGAGCATAATTCACCAGAGCCATTATGCTGTACCTTACATCCCTAGGACTTATGTATCTTAAAACTAAAAATCTAACTTTTAACCACCTTCACCCGTTTTGCCTACCCCTCCCACTCCCTGCCTTTGGTAACCACAAATCTGTTCTCTGTATGAAGTTTTTTGTGTTTGTTCTTTTTTTTATTGTTTAGGATTCCACATATAAAGAATATCATATAGTATTTGTTTTTCTCTGTTTCACTTAGCATAATGCCCTCCATCCATGTTGTGTCAACTGGCAGATTTCCTTCTTTTTTTATTGCTGAATAATATTCCATTATCTATACATATACATCACATCTTCTTTACCCATTCGTTCATTGATGGGTATGTAGGTTGTTTCCATGTCATGGCTACTATGAATAATGCTGCAATGAACAAAAGGGTGCATTATCTTTTAGAGATAGTTATTTAATTTCCTTTGGATTAATGATCAGAATTAGAATTGCTGGATCATATGGTCAGTTCAGTAGCTCAGTCATGTCCAACTCTTTGATACCCCATGGACTGCAGCACCCAGGCTTCCCTGTCCATCACCAACTCCCAGAGCTTGCTCAAACTCATGTCCATTGAGTTGGTGATGCCATCCAAACATCTCATCCTCTGTCGCCTCCTTCTACTCCTGCCTTCAATCTTTCCCAGCATCTGGGTCTTTTCCAATGAGTCAGTTCTTTGCATCAGGTGGCCAAAATATTGGAGCTAGCTTCAGCTTTAGCATCAGTTCTTCCAATGAATATTCAGGACTGATCTCCTTTAGGATGGACTGGTTGGATCTCCTTGCAGTCCAAGGGACTCTCAAGAGTCTTCTCCAACACCACACTTCAAAAGCATCAATTCTTCAGCGCTCACCTTTCTTTATAGTCCAACTCTCACATCCGTACATGACTACTGGAAAAACCGTAGCTTTGACTAGACAGACCTTTGTTGGCAAAGTAATGTCTCTGCTTTTTAATATGCTATCTAGTTTGGTCATAGCTTTTCTTCCAAGGAGCAAGCGTCTTAATTTCATGGCTGCAGTCACCATCTGCAGTGATTTTGGAGCCCAAGAAAAGAACTTCTCTCATTGTTTCCATTGTTTCCCCATCTATTTGCCATGAAGTGATGGGACTGAATGCCATGATCTTAGTTTTTTGAATACTGACTTTTAAGCCAACTTTTTCACTCTCTTTCTCTTTCGTCAAGAGGTTCTTTAGTTGTTTGTATTCTGCCAACTCTCTTGCTTTTTCTATGATCCAGCAGATGTTGGCAATTTGATCTCTTGTTCCTCTGCCTTTTTGAAATCCAGCTTGAACATCTGGAAGTCCATGGTTCACATACTGCTGAAGCCTGGCTTGGAGAATTTTAAGCGTTACTTTGCTAGGGCATGAGATGAGTGCAATTCAATCGTTTGACCATTCTTTGGCATTGCCTTTCTTTGGGACTGGAACAAAAACTGACCTTTTCCAGTCCTGCGGCCACTGCTGAGTTTTCCAAATTTGCTGGCATATTGAGTGCAGCACCTTCATAGCATCATCTTTCAAGATTTGAAATAGCTCAGCTGGAATTCCATCACCTCCACTAGCTCTGTTCATAGTGATACTTCCTAAGGCTCACCTGACTTTGCATTCCAGGTTGTCTGGCTCCAGGTGAGTGATCACACCATTGTGGTTATCTGGGTCACGAGGATCTTTTTTGTGGAGTTCTTCTGTGTATTCTTGCCACCTCTTAATATTTTCTACTTCTGTTAGGTCCACATCATTTCTGTCCTTTATTGTGCTCCTCTTTGTCTGAAATGTTCCCTTCATATCTCTAATTTTCTTGAAGAGAGCTCTAGTCTTTCCCATTCTATTGTTTTTCTCTATTTTTTTTTTTTTTTTTTTTTGCATTGATCACTGAGGAAGGCTTTCTTATCTCTCCTCTCTAGTCTTTGGAACTCTGCATTCTGACATGTATATCTTTCCTTTTCTCCTTTGCCGTTTGCTTCTCTTCTTTTCTCAGCAATTTTTAAGGCCTTCTCAGACAACCATTTTGCCTTTTTGCATTTCTTTTTCTTGGGAATGGTCTTGATCATTGCCTCCTGTACAATGTTACAAACTCCTGTCCACAGTTCTTCAGGCACTCTGTCTATCAGATCGAATCCCTTGAATCTAGTTGTCACTTCTACCGTATAATCGTAAGGGCTTTGACTTAGGTCACACCTGAATGGCCTAGTGGTTATTCCTACTCTTTTCAATTTAAGTCTGAATTCTGCAATAACGAGTTCATGATCTGAGCCACAGTCACCTCGCAGTCTTGTTTTTCTAACTTATTTTAGTAGTTCTACCTTACTTTCATTTTTTAAGCTTTAGATTAATTTTATTATAAATTTCAATAGCAAAGATAGTATGTTGAACAGTGAAGGCTTAGGAATATATTCTTGCCTTTGTTAACTTAAAATTTAGAGCAATATTTTTATTTCTTAATGTTACTCTCTAGTTTATGTATATAGGAAAAAAGCCCCTTTGTACCTCAAATGAGAACAAACTCCATAGTATTTGTGTATGTATGTTACTCTCAGGTGGGATGAACTCTTCACAAACCCATGGACTGTATAGCCTGCCAGGCTCCTCTGTCCATGCAATTCTCCAGGCAAGAATACTGGAGTAGGTTGCCATTCTCTTCTCCAGGGGATCTTCTTGACCCAGGGATTGAACCGAGGCCTCCCACAATGCAGGCAGATTCTTTACCATCTGAGCCACCAGGGAACCATTGTTTAAAGACATTTTCTTGGAAATAATAACATAAATGGTCCATTAGATGGTATTATATAAGGGATAAAAGTTCTTGACATACAGTCAAGTCAGTTCCTGGAAATTTCTGCCCCTTGCCCACAGTGGTTGGAACAATTCTCCCAGTCATTAGCCTTTGGGATTACCCAACTCAAAAGCTAACTGCACCATATTCTGAGGCCACTCTCATCTGAGATGGCCCATACACTGTCTGTGGTGTGTGTTTCTCTCTAAATAAATCCACTTCTTACCTGTCACTTTGTCTCTCACTGAAATCTTTCTGCAATGAAAGATTAAGAACCTGAGCTTCATTAATTCCTGAGACAAGGTGTATGATCTCAATTGGAACACTGTGGGTTTTGGCCAGATTCAAGTCCTGGCCATTTGGGTTCAAGTCCCAATCTGAGTTACATGAGTTCACCTCCCCACAAATCCAGGAAACTCTAGTTCATTTTTGGAAACTCCCCTCAGGGCCAATGCCACTGTGAGGCCTGGAGTTGCTCCAACTTAGTTGGCATCAGCTGTCTGGGGGTGGGGGATGGTGGGGAGAGTGTAGTGGTGGTGAGATGTCATAATCCTTCATGCAAGACACCCCAGTCTCTATAAGTGGTTTTTTTAAAGACCTTCACTTGGTGTATGCTTTGCACTATGTCCCCCACAAATTTATTATGTTGAAGCCCTAATCCTTAATGTGATGGCTTGAGATGTGTGACCCTGGGAAGTAGTTAGGTCATGAAGGTTGATCCTCATGATGGAATTAGTGCCTGAATAAGAAGAGACACAAATAAGTTCAGTTTCTCTCTCTTTATCTACCATATAACTAGGAGGAGAGCTCTTGCCAAACATTGAATTGCCCAGCACCTTGATTTTGGACTTTCCAGCCTCCAGAATTGTGAGAAAGAAATCTCTGCTGTTTAAGTCACCCAGTTTACAGTGTTTTTATTATAGAAGCCAGAACTGACTAAGACAGCTTGAGAAACAGAGCAAAGCACTCTTCCCACCATCCCATGGGGAGATAGGACAAGCATGCAAAGGCATCCTTATGAATCTCCTTATTCTTCCTGTAGAGAAGCTGACTAAGAACTGAAAGACAGGTTCAAGATGGCAGAGTAGAAGGATGTGCGCTTATCTTCACCCATGAGAACACTGAAATTATAACTAGCTGTTGAACATCCATCATCAGGAGGACACTGGAACCCACCAAAATATGATACCCCAAGTCCAAGGACAAAGAAGAAGCCCCAAGGAGCTATAGGAGGGGTACCATCACAATCAAATCAAATCTCATACCTGCTGGGCTGGTGACCCACAATCTGGAGAACGATAATACCAAAGAAGTTCTTCTACTTTTGTGAAGGTTCTTGGACCTACATCAGGCTTCGCAGCCTGGGGATCTGGCAAAGGAACTGGGAATCCCCAGTGATCTGAATTCGAAGGCCAGTGGGATTTGTGGAGAAGGCAATGGCAACTCACTCCAGTACTTTTGTCTGGAAAATCCCATGGATGGAGGAGCCTGTTAGGCTGCAGTCCATGGGGTCGCTAGGAATCAGACATGACTGAGTGACTTCACTTTCACTTTTCACTTCCACTTTTCACTTTCACTTTTCACTTTCATGCATTGGAGAAGGAAATGGCAACCCATTCCAGTGTTCTTGCTTAGAGAATCCCAGGGATAGGGGCGCCTAGTGGGCTGTCGTCTATGGGTCACACAGAGTCGGACACGACTGAAGCGACTTAGCAGCAGCAGCAGCAGCAGCAGTGGGATTTGCTTACAGGACTTCCCCAGTACTGGGGGAAACAGAGACTCCACTGTTGGAGGGCACAAACAAAACCTTGTGTGTGCCAGAACCCAGGGGAGCAGTGACCCCACAGAGCACTAGGCCAGATCTACCTGTGAATGTTTGAGTCGTAGGTTGGCAGTAGCCTCCCTCAGGGGCAGGGGCACTGGCAGCAGCAGGCCTTGGAGGTGCATGTTGGAGTAAGTCCACTTAGAGGTCTCCATTAACACTCACATAGAGCCTGTAGACTCCCACTGGGTGATCTGAGGCCAAACAAATAACAAGGAAGGAGTACAGCCCCACCCACCAGCAGACAATTGGATTAAAGTTTTACTGTCCTGCCCACCAGAGCAAGATCCAAATTTCCCCACATGCAGTTCCTCCCATCAGGAGGCTTGCACAAGCCCCTTACTCTCATCCACCAGAAGGAAGACAGAAGAAGCAAGAACTGTAATCCAGCAGTCTCCAGAATGAAAAGAACCTGAGCCTCAGTAAGTCCAGACACCAGATGAATTGATTCTAAATAGAAGACTGAGGATTCAAGTCTCAATCTGAATGGCTATATTGTTTCAAAAATACCTTCACTAGGCGTAGGATATATTTCAGTTCAGTTCAGTTCAGTTCAGTTCAGTTCAGGCGCTCAGTTGTGTCAGACTCTTTGTGACCCCATGAATTGCAGACGCCAGGCCTCCCTGTCCATCACCAACTCCTGGAGTTCACTCAGACATCCATCGAGTCAGTAATGCCATCCTGCCATCTCATCCTCTGTTGTCCCCTTTTCCTCCTGCCCCCAATCACTCCCAGCATCACAGTCTTTTCCAATGAGTCAACTCTTTGCATGAGGTGGCCAAAGTACTGGAGCTTCAGCTTTAGCATCATTCCTTCCAAAGAAATCCCAGGGCTGATCTCCTTCAGAAAGGACTGGTTGGATCTCCTTGCAGTCCAAGGGACTATCAAGTCTTCTCCAACACCACACTTCAAAAGCATCAATTCTTCGGTGCTCAGCTTTCTTCACAGCCCAACTCTCACATCCATACATGACTACTGGAAAAACCATAGCCTTGACCAGACGGACCTTAGTCGGCGAAGTAATGTCTCTGCTTTTCAATATACTATCTAGGTTGGTCATAACCTTTCTTCCAAGTAGTAAGTGTCTTTTAATTTCATGGCTGCAATCACCATCTGCAGTGATTTTGGAGCCCAGAAAAATAAAGTCTCCCACTGTATCCACTGTTTCTCCATCTACTTTCCATGAAGTGATGGGACCAGATGCCATGATCTTCGTTTTCTGAATGTTGAGCTTTAAGCCAACTTTTTCACTCCTCTTTCACTTTCATCAAGAGGCTTTTTGGTTCCTCTTCACTTTCTGCCATAAGGGTGGTGTCATCTGCATATCTGAGGTTATTGATATTTCTCCCGACAATCTTGATTCCAGCTTGTGTTTCTTCCAGTCCAGCGTTTCTCATGATGTACTCTGCATACAAGTGAAATAAGCAGGGTGACAATATACAGCCTTGATGTACTCCTTTCCCTATTTGGAACCAGTCTGTTGTTCCATGTCCAGTTCTAACTAACTGTTGCTTCCTGACCTGCATATAGGTTTCTCAAGAGGCAGGTCAGATGGTCTGGTATTCCCATCTCTTTCAAATTTTTCCACAGTTTATTGTGATCCACACAGTCAAAGGCTTTGGTATAGTCAATAAAGCAGAAATAGATGTTTTTCTGGAACTTTCTTGCTTTTTCCATGATCCAGCAGATGTTGGCAATTTGATCTCTGGTTCCTCTGCCTTTTCTAAAACCAGCTTGAACATCTGGAAGTTCACGGTTCATGTATTGCTGAAGCCTGGCTTGGAGAATTTTGAGCATTACTTTACTAGCATGTGAGATGAGTGCAATTGTGCGGTAGTTTGAGCACTCTTTGGCATTGCCTTTCTTTGGGATTGGAATGAAAACTGACCTTTTCCAGTCCTGTGGCCACTGCTGAGGTTTCCAAATTTGCTGGCATATTGAGTGCAGCACTTTCACAGCATCATCTTTCAGGATTCTAAATAGCTCAACTGGAATTCCATCACCTCCACTAGCTTTGTTCGTAGTGATGCTTTCTAAGGCCCACTTGACTTCACATTCCAGGATGTCTGGCTTTAGGTGAGTGATCACACCATCATGATTATCTTGGTCGTGAAGATCTTTTTTGTACAATTCTTCTGTGTATTCTTGCCGCCTCTTCTTAATATCTTCTGCTTCTGTTGGGTCCATACCATTTCTGTCCTTTATCGAGTGCATCTTTGTGTGAAATGTTCCCTTGGCATTTCTAATTTTCTTGAAGAGATCTCTAGCCTTTCCCATTCTGTTGTTTTCCTCTATTTCTTTGCACTGATTGCTGAGGAAGGCTTTCTTATCTCTTCTTGCTATTCAGATGCTTATATCTTTCCTTTTCTCCCTTGCTTTTCACCTATCTTCTTTTCACAGCTATTTGTAAGGCCTCCCCAGACAGCCATTTTGCTTTTTTTCATTTCTTTCCCATGGGGATGGTCTTGATCCCTTTCTCCTGTACAATGTCATGAACCTCTGTCCATATTTCATAAGGCACTCTACCTATCAGATCTAGTCCCTTAAATCTATTTCTCACTTCCACTATATAATCATAAGGGATTTGATTTAGGTCATACCTGAATGGTCTAGTAGTTTTCTCTACTTTCTTCAATTTAAGTCTGAATTTGGTAATAAGGAGTTCATGATCTGAGCCACAGTCAGCTCCTGGTCTTGTTTTTGTTGAGGAGCTTCTCCATCTTTGGCTGCAAAGAATATAATCAATCTGATTTCAGTGTTGACCATCTGGTGATGTCCATGTGTAGAGTCTTCTCTTGTGTTGTTGGAAGAGGGTGTTTTCTACGACCAGTGCATTTTCTTGGCAAAACTCTATTAGTCTTTGCCCTGCTTCATTCCACATTCCAAGGCCAAATTTGCCTGTTACTCCAGGTGTTTCTTGACTTCCTACTTTTGCATTCCAGTCCCCTATAATGAAACGGATATCTTTTTTGGGTGTTAGTTCTAAAAGGTTCAACTTCTAAAACTGTTCAACTTCAGCTTCTTCAGCATTACTGGTTGGGGCATAGACTTGGATTACTGTAATATTGAATGGTTTGCCTTGGAAACGAACAGAGATCATTCTGTCATTTTTGAGATTGCATCCAAGTACTTCATTTCAGACTCTTTGGTTGACCATGATGGCTACTCCATTTCTTCAAAAGGATTCCTGCCTACAGGAGTAGATATAGTGGTCATCTGAGTTAAATTCACCCATTTCAGTCCATTTTAGTTCGCTGATTCCTAAAATGGCAACATGCACTGTTGCCATCTCCTGTTTGACCACTTCATTTGCCTTGATTCATGGACCTAACATTTCATGTTCCTATGCAATATTGCTCTTTACAACATCGGTCTTGCTTCTATCACCAGTCACATCCACAGCTGGGTATTGTTTTTGCTTTGGCTCCATCCCTTCATTCTTTCTGGAGTTATTTCTCCACTGATCCCCAGTAGCATATTGGGCACCTACTGACCTGGGGAGTTCTTCTTTCAGTATCCTATCATTTTGCCTTTTCATACTGTTCATGGCGTTCTCAAGGCAAGAATACTGAAGTGGTTTGCCATTCCCTTCTCCAGTGGACCACATTCTGTCAGACCTCTCCACCATGACCCTCCCCTCTTAGGTGGCCCCACGGGCATGGCTTAGTTTCACTGAGTTAGACAAGGCTGTGGTCCTAGTGTGATTAGATTGACTAGTTTTCTGTGAGTATGGTTTCAGTGTGTCTGCCCTCTGATGCCCTCTTGCAAGACCTACCGTCTTACTTGGGTTTCTCTTACCTTGAATGTGTTATATCACTTCACGGCTGCTCCAGCAAAGCACAGCCACTGCTCCTTACCTTGGATGAGGGGTATCTCCTCATCACTGCCCCTCCTGACCTTGAACGTGGAATAGCTCCTCTAGGCCCTCCTATGCCTTCGCAGCCACTGCTCCTTGGACGTGGGGCAGCTCCTCTCGGCCATTCCTGGACCATCGCAACCTGGCACTCTCAGCCACTGCCCCTGACCTTGGACGTGGGGTAACTCCTCTTGGCTGCCACCCCTCGGGCATTGGGTCCTCCCGGCTTCGGCCCCAACCTTGGACATGGGGTAGCTCCTCTTGGCAGCACTATGTGTGCTGGTCGCAGCCACCTGCACTATTTAATATATAGGATATATTTACCTGCCTTTTTTCCCCTTTGTGACCCTGGCCCCTGCCAGACACAGATGCACAGAGGCACAAACAGGCTTTCCCTTTCCACTTGCTATTCAGGAAAAAATAATTCCTGCTTGTGTTTTTGGTGAAAGAAAAGACATTTGTGTGTGATAACTTTTGAGTACCAAACATACACAACTGAATTGGAAATAGTCTTCGGAAATTTTGCTATGTTAACCCACAGGAGTGCTTCTAATGCCCAGAATTTAAGGGACTATGGTAGCTGGTAGTAGAGACACTTTTGGAGTTTAGGACCTTCTTTTTTGTCTTCAGGAAAGAAGTACATCAAGGCTGTATATTGTTACCCTGCTTATTTAACTTACATGCAGAGCACATCATGAGAAATGCTGGAATGGATGAAGCACAAGCTGGAATCAAGCTTTCTGGGAGAAATACAATAACCTCAGATATGCAGACAACACTACTCTTATGGCAGAAAGTGAAGAAGAACTAAAGAGCCTCTTGATGAAAGTGAGAGAGGAGAGTGAAAAAAATTGGCTTAAAACTCAACATTCAGAAAACTAAGATCATGGCCTCTGGTCCCATCCCTTCAGGGCAAATAGATGGGGAACAATGGAAATAGTGACAGATTTTATTTTGGGGGGCTCCAAAATCACTGCAGATGATGACTGCAGCCATGGAATTAAAAGATGCTTACTCCTTGGAAGAAAAGCTATGACCAACCTAGACAGCATACTAAAAAGCAGAGACATTATTTTGCCAACAAAGATCTGTCTAGTCAAAGCTATGGTTTTCTCAGTAGTCATTTATGAATGTGAGATGGACTGTGAAGGAAGCTGAGTGCCGAAGAATTGGTGCTTTTGAACTGTGGTGTTGGAGAAGACTCTTGGGTGTCCCTTGGACTGCAAGGAGATCCAACCAGTCCATCCTAGAGGAAATCAGTCCTGAATATTCATTGGAGGGACTGATGCTGAACCTGAAACTCCAATACTTTGGCCACCTGATGGGAAGAACTGACTCATTTGAAAAGACCCTGATGCTGGGGAAGATTGAGGGCAGGAGGAGAAGGGGACAACAGAGGATGAGATAGTTGGATGGCATCACCGACTCAATGGACATGAGTCTGAGCTAGCTCTACGAGTTGGTGTTGGACAGGGAAGCATGGTGTGCTGCAGTTCATGGGGTCACAGAGAGTTGGACATAACTGAGTGACTGAACTGAACTGAACTGAACTTGTTGTCTTCAATTCACAACATGTAGACAGGTTTACAAAGAATTTATTCTGCAGGTTGTGTGTCACCTATTGAATTGGTTTTGGGTGCTCAGTCAAAAAATGAGGCAGAAAAAGTTTTATTTCCTACCCTGTACAATAGTGTTGGATGTTGTCCAGATTTTTGCACATTAAAGAGTACACTGCTTATAATTTCTGCAAGTAGAATTATTTGTCATTAAGTTCTGTCCTTTAAAAATAAAGCTAGAGTTTTGTGGAGACAAGAGTTTCCTTTCATACAGTTTAATATTCCAGCTTTTCGTTCTTTTGTTCCTCTTCATTGGTCTTTAAGTAGTGAGTCATCTGAACGGCAACAGAAATGTACAAGACCGCCCCCTCCCTTCCAACCTTCCAGCCTGAAGTATCCATTTTCTCAGTGAAGATTGTCACAGCAGAAATGCAAAGAGAGGAGCAAGTCAGAAAGAGACAACAAACATCATATATTAACACATACATGTGGAATCTAGAAACGTGGCACAGATGAAGCTATTTTCAGGGCAGGAACAGCGATGCAGACGTCGAGAGTGGATACAAGAACATGGAGAGAGAAAGAGAGGGTGCGACGAGCTGAGAGAGGAGCACGGACACATGAACACTACCATGTGTGAAATAGAAAGCGAGTGGGGAACTCCTGTGTAGCATAGGGAACTCAGCCTGGTGCTCTGTAATAGCCTAACAGGGTGGGATGGGGATGGGGGGGATGGTGGGAGGGAGGCCCCAGAGGGAGGGGATATATGTATGCATGTAGCTAGTTCACTTTGTTGTACAACAGAAACTCCACAAAGTGTAAAGCAATTATACTCTTATTTAAAAAAAAGCAGAGACAAATTCTGGCTTTTTATGATCACAATAGGCTCTCTGATTCCTTTTCAACCCTTTCATTTACTAACTTCTACTCAGACTTGGTCATTTGGCTGTGGTCTGAGGTCTCCAGAATTCCTTCTCCAGTTTATGATAAGTCATTAAAATTACTCATGTTTCTTAGCCTTTAGAGAGTTCTTGCTGGAACTTTCTTTTTTTCAACCGTGTACCCCTCTCTCTGTAATATCTATTGATTTCAGTGCCTATTACATAATAGGTGCTCAATAAAAGTTTATTGGGGAGAGGAAAATAGGATTGGGATGTATTCCTAGTCATATTTTGCAACCAATAAAAACTACAATACACCAGGAGCTAGAAAAGTCTTTCAGTACAGGATCAGGTAGTAAATGTTTTATCCCTTGCAGGCCATCCAGTTTCTCTGCCATTGTTACAGGAAAGTAGTTATACACAATATGATTGGGCATGGTTGTGTTACAATGCAATTTTATTGCAGGAAGGGGGACCCCTTCCAGGGCCTGAAAGTGGGCTCTTGCCTAACTCTTGGAAACGACTTTTCTGAGGAGATACACATGCTGACAAAGCAAGAGATTTTATTGGGAAAGGGCACCCGGGTGGAGAGCAGTAGGGTGAGGGAACCCAGGAGAACAGCTCTGCCACATGGCTTGCAGTCTCGGGTTTTATGGTGATGGGATTAGTTTCCAGGTTGTCTTTAGCCAATCATTCTGACTCAGAGTCCTTCCTGGTGGTGCAGCCTCGTTCAGATAAGATGGATGCCAGAGAGAAGGATTCTGGGAGGTAGTTGGACACGTGGTGTCACTTTTTGACCTTTCCTGAACTCTCCCGGTTCATGGTGGCTTATTAGTTCCCTCTTCCTTACCAGGACCTCCTGTCGTAAAACAGCTCATGCAAATCGTTACTATTGTGCCTGGCCACCATTATAAGGCATCAAGAGAAAAGGCTCAGCTTTGTTAACAATCTGTTAAATATTTGGGCCTAATCATATCAGAAGGGACTAGGGCCATAGGCCCCAGGAGAATTAAACCTATACGCAATCATTCCCTACCTATGACTTTAAGACAATTGAGAGGATTTTTGTGAATCACAGGCTACTGCTGCATTGGATTCTGGGTTATGGGGAACTTGCCCAGCCTTTAAATAAACTTATAACTGAAACCCCGCAAGCCAAAACCGACAAACTGGTTTGGTCTCCAGATATTCAAAAGGCTTTTAAGGCTCTTCAGACTGCTCTTCTGCAAGCTCCCACTTTGAGCTTGCCCACAGGGTCAGAATTTAATTTGTTTGTCACTGAAAGAACAGGTATGGCCTTGGGAGTTTTGACACAACCCTGAGGTCCTCAACAGCAAGCTATAGCATACCTGAGCAGAGAATGAGATGTAGGGTCATGTGGGTGGCCACACTGTCTAAGAGTTAATTGCGGAAACTGCTTTATTAACACTGGAGGTCCTCAAAATTATTAATGGACAAAATCTTACTGTACTGACTTCTCATGATGTGAGTGGAATCTTAAACTCTAAGTTTAATATTAGGATGACAGACAGTAGGCTTCTTAAATATCACTCATTGTTGTTAGAAGGACTAGTAACTAAGCTTAAAGTCTGTGGAAATTTAAATTCTGTCACTTTCCTTCCTGAGAAGGAAAATGAAACACCTGATCACAATTGTTCCCAATTTCTAACTTTAAACTATGCAGCTCGGGAAGATCTGATGGATACCCCATTAGACAATCCTGACGTGGAAATATTTATAGATAGCAGTTCTTTTGTTCAGGATGGGAAGCGCAAAGCAGGTTACACCATGGTGATGACTGAACAGGTTTTAGAAGCAAAATTTCTCCCTCAGGGAATGACTGCTCAGCTAGCTGAGTTTGCAGCTCTGACCCAAGCTCTAGAGTTAAGCAAAGGGCAGCTAGTAAATATCTACACTGGTTCTAAGTATGCTTATTTGACTTTACATGCTCACGCTGCAGTATGGAGAGAAAGACAGTTTAAAGTGACAACGGGGGGACCTATTTAGCATTTCAGAGAGATTGAGAGACTTTTAACTGCTATATATTGTCCTAAAGAAATAGCTGTTATGCACTGCAAAGGGCACAGCGGGGTCTGGAGTAAAGCAGTCAAGGGTAATCAGCTGGCTGACTGTCCAGCGATAAAGGCAAAGCTTTAGGAAACCCCTTCACTGCAGATGCCTTTGATCTGGGCAGGTCCTGTGGAACAGGAAAGACTATAATATACTGAGGAAGAATTAGAAAGATATGAGAAAAGAGGAGCACAGATTACTAATAAAGGGTGGTTACAGTCCGAGGATGGACGATTATTCCTGAGAACGCTCAATGGAAAATTCTTAAGGGTTTACACCAGAGCTTTCATTTAGGTATTGAGAATACTTACCAGATAGCTTCTCATTTGTTTGAAGGTTAAAATGTAATGAAAACTTAAAGAACATTATCAAAAGATGTGAGGTTTGTCAGAAAAATAACCCAAAGACTGAAAAGCTAGCAAATTCTGGGTTTCAACGAAGTGGAAAATAACCTAGAGAGGACTGGGAAATTGATTTTACTCATATTCAAAGGCAAGTGGATATTCTTACTTACAAGTTTGGGTGGAAACTTTTACTGAATAGATTGAGGCTTTTCCCTGTTGTAGTGAACAGGCTAAGGAGGTTATAAAATTTTTAATCCATGAAATTATTCCCAGTTTTGGGCTGCCATGTAGCCTTCAGGGTTATAATAGCTCTGCACTTAAAGCTGCTGTAACTCAGAGGGTGTCAAAATCTCTAGGAATAGAATGTCACTTACACTGTTCCTGGAGACCCCAATCCTCAGTAATGGTTGAAAATGCTGATGACATTATTAAGAGACATCTTCTGAGCAAATTAACTCAAGAGATGCAGGACAATTGGATTAAAGTTCTACCCATAGCCTTAATGAGGGCTTGAATTGCCCCCCAAAATGAGGGACTGTCCCCCCTTGAATGTATTTCTGGAAGGCCCTTCTTATGCACAGACATTGTTATAGACCCTGAAGGCTTAGAATTAACTAATTATGTAACTCAGCTCTCAGCTTTTCAACAGGCACTAAAGGAACCCCAGGATGTGACTCCTGACCTAGCCTTTGAGTCAAGGAAGCCTCTGTCTGAGCCAGGAACCGAGGTCCTCATAAAAACACTGGGATCTGGGGGCCAATCCTTCAAGCCCCTCTGGGAAGGCACTTATCAGGTTATTTTTTTCTGCTCCCACAGCTGTCAAAGTGCCAGGAATTGATTCTCGGGTACATCACACTCGAGATAAGGGGTGGCACCCTGACAGAACTGGGTGACTTCATTTTACGTCTTTACTTTCTATGCTCTGACTTTGTACTTTTCAGATGGGCCTGATAATCTATGTGAGCCTGCTCCTGCTGACTCCCAAAATCCCGAGTCTGCCGTTCGATCCTTAAGAAAATGCCTTCCTGTCCTGGGCTCATTCCTATGCTGGTTTCCACAATCAGTCTAACTGCTGGGTCTGCAGAGTGCTCCCCTCTTCATCAGTGGAGGGCTTTCCAAGGTGGGCATCTCCACTTCAAGGAAAGGACTTCCTCCAAGTCTGCGAATACCTTCGACAACAACAATCACATGTGATGCCTCTTCTTACTCTGATGATATCTAACAATCCAAAGATGGACTGGTGCAACACCCTGTACCTTCAGTTCAGTTCAGTTGCTCAGTCGTGTCTGACTTTTTGTGACCCCATGGACTGCAGCACACCAGGCCTCCCTGTCCATCACCAACTCCTAGAGTTTACTCAGACTCATGTCCATTGAGTCGGTGATGCCATCCAACCATCTCATCTTCTGTTGTCCCTTTCTCCTCCTGCCTTCAATCTTTCCTTACCTTAACTCTGTACCTTAACTATGGACATATGTGACTTTTAACTTTGCTGATTGTTCTGATTTTGCTGTTTGCTCCCTGCAATTGTAACTATGTAGCTGGATTTGTTTCTAGTCACATGAAGGCTTTTAAGTTACAAGTGGTTGCTCAAACTCCTGCCACTGTGGAAGCTTCCTCCAACTACTACTTGGGGCCCCTGGATCAGAGACTCTCAATATGGGGGTTAGGAGAATATGTTGCGTCACTAATTTAGGGAAGATGCCCCTTCTCAGCTCAGAAGCGGTTACACAATGAGAACGACGTCCCTTTCCCTAGGCAACATAATTCTCCTAAAAGAAATGGGGGGAATGAGAGGGTGACAGGCAGGAAAGCCAGGGGTCTCCAAACAGAGAAAATAGGCTGCAAGTGTCAGACATTTTTTTTATCTATCTCTTAAGCAGCAGGAGGAAACTAACTACAAGTGTTAGACTTTTTTCCCTTTCTATACGAATTTAACAAGAGTTTCTTTTAAAATTCTGTGTTTCCATAACAACACTTGGTTCCATCTGAACTTAACTTTTCTCAAGCCTTGTGCTAACCAATGCATTTTTCTTATGGAAATGCTTTCCTTAAGCTATGTTAATAAACTATGTATTTACTCTAGACTCTGTCTTCAAGTCAATTTGCCTAAGATTCAGAACCGACTTGACAAACCAGTATGTTTTACTCATGCAAACGTTTTCTTAAGCTATGTTAATGAGACTATGTATTCGCTTGGAAACCTGCCTTTCTTCAAGATTCGTGTCAATCATTTTATGGCCCCGACAAATCACCTTGTGCCAATTTCATCCCAAAATGCATGCTGTGGGTGAGGGGTTGGTGCCAGTTTCTGAGTTTTGAGACATTTCCTTTCTCTAATTAGCAGACTGCTAGTAGCTATATAACATCCGGCTAAAGACAGCAGGGGGGCACTCTTTCTGCCCCCTTCTGATGTCTATGTCAGAAGCTTTCTCTATCTCTTTTATACTTTAATAAACCTTTGTTACACAAAAGCTCTGAGTGATCAAATCTCGTCACTGGCCCCGGATTTAACTCCTCTCCTCCAGAGGCCAAGAATCCCAGTGTCTTTCACAGTTCAGCAACAACCTTTCAGCCAGCATGGGTGGTTTCGGTCAGTGTGCTTCCCTTAGCAATTTTATTTACAAAAACAGATGGCACACAGATTTGGCCTTAGGGATCTCAAGTTTGCTAGCTCCTGCATGGCTCTGTGGTAAAGAATTGCTTGTCAATGCAGGAGACTCAGGTTATGTGGGTTCAATCCCTGGTCTAGGAAGATCCACTGGAGAAGGAAACAGCAACTCACTGCAATATTTTTGCCTGGAGAGCCCCAGGGACAGAGGAGCCTGGTGGGCTACAGTCCATGGGGTCGAAAAGAGTTGGATACAACTTAGCAACTAAACACTAACAAAAACAGTAGCAATAAACTAAGAGTGGTTTACTGATTAATTCCACCCCAAGAGTGTATTTGTATATGGGCGCCGAAGAATAGATGCTTTTGAACTGTGGTGTTGGAGAAGACTCTTGAGAGTCCCATGGACTGCAAGGAGATGCAACCAGTCCATTCTGAAGGAGATCAGTCCTGGGTGTTCTTTGGAAGGAATGATGCTAAAGCTGAAACTCCAGTACTTTGGCCACCTCATGCAAAGAGTTGACTCATTGGAAAAGACTGATGCTGGGAGGGATTGGGGGCAGGAGGAGAAGGGGCCGACAGAGGATGAGATGGCTGGATGGCATCACTGACTTGATGGACGTGAGTCTGAGTGAATTCTGGGAGTTGGTGATGGACAGGGAGGCCTGGCATGCTGCAATCCATGGGGTCGCAAAGAGTCGGACATGACTGAGTGACTGAACTGAACTGAACTGATTCTTCCCCAGAACGCAAAGGTAATTTTACAGATTTAACTGATATTAATAGTATATTCTGGTGGAATAGTGGTGTTGACTAAAAAACATGTACAACTTGAGAGTTGTGAGTTAAGATCTATTTGGGGCAAAATGAAGACTGTAGCCCAGGAGGCAGCATCTCATAGAGCTCTGAGAGACTGCTCCAAAGCGGCAGTGGGGGAAAGTCAATATATAAGCTTTTGGTGATGGGGGAGTTCAATCCCATGAAGCACTCATTTTACAAAAGGTTTTTTGTTGGTCATGAGGATCTGATATCACCATGAAGGGATTTAGTGCTTCTCTAGATATGAGGAGATGCAAAGACTGAGATAATAAAATCGGTTCCTAAAAGCATCCAACTATCTAAAGACCCATCCTACCAGATTCCCTGGAGCACAGAGTGCCTCACTCCACCCTGAACTCTCTCAGGGGTAGTTGAAAGTCAACAGCTACAGCAGCATGGGGTTCAATCTCCGTGGAGGCAGATGGCAAATGCCTTTGTGGTTCAGTCATTGGGAATGCTCTTCGTAAGAGCCAATTTGTAGTTGACAGTGATTCTCTCAATAGTTTGCTAGTGGTCTACCAGATATGATAGTCAATCAAAAATGTGTAATTTACAACTGAGAGGAAACTTCCCCTGCAAGACAGAGCAGTTAAGTCCCACTAACTCTAATGTGCTTGTGAGTGGACGGAATGCAAGAAATATCAACTGTTCAAGAAAATAGTACATTCTTAAGAACAATCTGTTCCCCTAGGCTCTCCTGGGTCATCAGGAGAATGGACTATTTAATGGACAAGAAATATGTAGTTAATAAAATTTTAATTTTGGCTCTGTTTATCAAAGGAAGTACTCGTAATTCACAGATTTCTATTTCTCTGTGTCCTCCTCTTCTCCCACCATTTCCGGACATCTTTTGTTAGGTTGGCCTCCTCCCAGGGCTCCATGTGGTCCAAGCTGGATCTTGCTATACACCAGGTCAAGATGTGAGGGTGACAGGAAGACAGACTCCAAGATCTCTAAAGTCCCATCCAGTCCTCAGATTCACAAGCTTCTATCTCGTCTCCAAATTCCTCTTTTCCATCTCAGCCCAGTCTGGCTTTGACACATTTCCTAAGTTTAAATTAGCTCTTCCCTCCCTGATCTACAATTGCCTCTTTAGGCTACAGCCCATGTAGGAAGGTTATTTTGAATATTAATCTGATACCTGGGTATTTCCCTTCCCATCTGTGTCTTACCTTTACTTGAACCCAGGGACATTTCCAGACTCTAATCAAACACCCACATAAGCAGTTTCTTATGCTTACTTATAAATACTATATAAGCCTGGGACTGAGATCATCAGGCGAACATGGCAGAAGGGAAATTGATACAAGATAGGAAGGTGTAGTTTTTCCAGTCGTCATGCATGGATGTGAGAGTTGGACTATAAAGAAAGCTGAACACTGAAGAATTGATGCTTTTGAACTGTGGTGTTGGAGAAGATTCTTGAGAGTCCCTTGGACTGCAAGGAGATCCAATCAGTCCATCCTAAAGGAAATCAGTCCTGAATATTCTTTGGAAGGACTGATCCTGGAGCTGAAACTCCAGTACTTTGGCTACCTGATGCAAAGAACTGACTTATTTGAACAGACCCTGATGCTGGGTAAGATTGAAAGCAGGAGGAGAAGGGGGCAACAGAGGATGAGATGGTTGGATGGCATCAGTGACTCAACGGACATGAGTCTGAGTAAACTCTGGGACTTGGCGATGGACAGAGAGGCCTGGCACACCACAGTCCATGAGTCACAAAGAGTCAGACACAACAGAGGGACTGAACTGAACTGACTGAACTGAGGAAGGTGTAAAGGCTGTAGAATCATCAGAGTGGCACCAGAGAGTGGAAGGAAGGACTAGGATGAGGAAGGCATCAATGCTACACTCTTCTTGGGATCAACTTGCCCTCAGTAACCTATTATCCACGGACCACTCATGATCCCAAAGTTCTGGATCTCTCCTCTGAACAGATTTGGGGTACTTGCATGGGAGGGGAAATTTCATGTTCTATTCTCTAGTGTTTTCTGGCTGGAGCTCTGTAAATTGGACAAACAAAACAAAGATTAACAAGGAATAACAGTTTATTTGCATGCATTTCACAATTACACAGTACTCAGAGTATTCAGAGGTGCTTAACTCAGAGAGCTGGTAGAATTTGGGCTTGTGGCTTAGACGATAAGAATCCGCCCACAATGTGGGAGACCCAGGCTCAATTCCTGGGTAGGGAAGATCCCCTAGAGAAGGGATTGGCAACTCATTGCAGTAGTCTTGCCTGGAGAATTCCATGGATAGAGGAGTCTGGCGGGCTTACAATCCATGGGGTTGCATGGAATTGGATACAGCTGACTGACTAACATTTTATTTTAGTATTTTAGCAGGGTTTCCCCAGTGACTCAACAGTAAAGCATCTACCTGAAATGCGAGAGATGTGGGTTCGACCCCTACATCAGGAGAGATTCCCCTGGAGGAGGAAATGGCAACTCACTCCAACATTCTTGCCTGGGAAATCTCATGGACAGAGGAACTCTGCAGACTACAGTCTATGGGGTTGTAAAGAGTTGGACGTGAGTGAACATGCACACAGGGAATTATCTTAGCAAAGGGACATTAACTACATTTTTAGGAATATGACATGACAAAGGAGAAGGACTTTGAGCTTCTGGGCAGTAAATTGTGGGAAGGCAAATACATGGGAAACAAATGGTAGATAAAAACTAATTAGTAGAGTTTGTTATGTGGATCCCTCTGGTGCCTTCTCCATGCTGATAGGAGCCTAAGTGGTCTCAGCAATTAACGTTTTCCCTTTCTAGTAGGGAGTGGAGAGGGGATGCCTATGGAAATTTATGTCCTGCTTTTATGCAGAGAGGAGGATGGTAGAGACCTTTTCTTATATCTGCTTCTTGTCAGTCACTTTCAGCTCAAAAATAATCCTTATGCTAAAGAAGCATATTTTGGGGTGGCATTTTCTGCCACCCTAGCATCACCTTGTCAGAGAAGGAAGAGTGAAAGAAAAATATGCTGTCCTGGCTTAGATGGAACTGCCTGCAACAGTTGTGAATTTCTCTGTGAGATGGAACCATGGTGGACCCACTGTCATGGTTACAAACACTTGTTTTCAATTACTTTTCTGTTAATAAATTTCTTCACCTCAAAATGGATAGAATAAGACCAACCTTGCAGAGTTAGTGTAGGGATAAACTAGCAGAACGTGTGTAATGCTTGTAGAACGTTTATGGTATACCAAAATAAAGAATTTTGGTAGAGGAACCAGAGTTCAAATTGCCAACATCCACTGGAACATCAAAAAAGCAAGAGAGTTCCAGAAAAATACCTACTTCTTGCTGGGGTCCAGCCCCAGTGGATCCAGGGCATTTGAAGAGGGGACGGAGTCGGCGAGGAAAAACTTATTTATTTTGAAATATAAAGAGAGATTAGGAAAGAATAGTGTAGTAGGAAAATTAGTGGAGAAGAGAGGCTGAATAACTTGGTTTATGTGGAGAACAAATAAAACCCCAAGACAAGGGGTTTGCACCGTCTACATAGGCCTCCAGTGCCCGCTTGAATAGCTGAGGGTGCCCCGCCTTGGGCTCCCTCTTCCGTGGGTCTTAGAAGCCAGGGCAAATAAGTATACACGGTGAGCCTCCATGCTCCAGATGGGAATTCAGCCAGAAAAGGGAGAAAAGAACGACATGGGGAAGCCAAGCATCTGTGCCAGACCCACAACTTTATTTTCAAAAGCAGCTTATATACCCCAAGTTGTACATAAAGAAATAATGGAACATGCAGAGTTATGTAGGGGCAGCAGTCCTGACCCTTATTGAGACCAGGCTTTCTTCTTGCATACCTTCCCGTATACAAAAGGTCCCAGGCGGTTTCATATCATCTTCTGGCCAGGGGGCCTGTTAACATTTTTATGGCTCTTTTCCTAGATAAATATCTATCAACCAGAAAACTTTTTTTCCCCTGAGGTGTTTTTTCTTTAATCTGCATCACCCTCAAAGTACTAAAGTTACATTCCTGTAGGACAAAGGTGCAGTGGGTTATAACAAAGAAAGTACTTAACTCAAAGATCTAATGTTGCTAATACCAGGGTTACTACCTGTTTCTTCTACATATCAACTATATCAACAAATAAAAGATATGAAAACTTGGCAGCAAGTATTGGCTCAACAAATGAAAACCTTAATTAGTCCTATTCTAATGATTTTGACTCCTCTGAAGCCTCTACATTCCTAGGGTGTTTTAAGCTTCCTGTGCCTCTCGCAGTCGGGAGGCCACAAACAATCACATGCGCAGCTGTAAGAGTCCGGCAGGCAGGCTAGAAAGCCATCAGAGGGGTTTTTGCATCGAAACACTCTTATTATGCCCAGGAGATTTATTATCTAAAAGCTCTAAATTAACTTTTTCCAGAAAAAGGTGATGGGGGGACAGCCCCCTGTTAATGTCAAAAGAGTAGGTGGAAAGCATAACACAGTAAAGCAGGCAGACTCTGGTTTTAGGGCAGATGCACGAGCAGATCCAGCGAGGCTCCCTTAGGGCCCGACTCGCCTTTGCCTGTCGGGCCCCTTAACCTCATGACCTTTGCCACGGGCAGGACTCCTCGTGCTGGCTCCTGGCAGCTTCTGATTTATTGACTACATGAAAGCCTTTTACTGTATGGATCACAACAAACTGTGGAAAATTCTTAAACAGATGGGAATACCAGACCACCTGACCTGCCTCCTAAAAAGACTGTTTGCAGGTCAAGAAGCAACAATTAGAACTGGACATGAAACAACAGACTGGTTCCAAATAGGAAAAGGAGTACGTCAAGGCTGTATATTGTCATCCTGCTTATTTAACTTCTATGCAGAGTACATCATGAGAAATGTTGGGCTGGAAGAAGCACAAGCTGGAATCAAAACTGCTGGGAGAAATATCAATAACCTCAGATATGCAAATGACACCACCCTTATGGCAGAAAGTGAAGAAGAACTAAAGAGCTCTTGATGAAAGTGAAAGAGGAGAGTGAAAAAGTTGGCTTAAAGCTCAACATTCAGAAAATGAAGATCATGGCATCTGGTCTCATCACTTCATGGCAATTAGATGGGGAAACAGTGGAAACAGTGAGAGAAGTTATTTTCTTGGTCTCCAAAATCACTGCAGATGGTGACTACAGCTGTGAAATAAAAAGACGTTTGCTTCTTGGAAGAAAAGCTATGACCAACTTAGACAGCATATTTAAAAGGCAGAGACATTACTATGCCAACAAAGGTCCGTCTACTCAAAGCTATGGCTTTCCCAGTAGTCATTTATGGATGTGAGAGTTGGACTATAAAGAAAGCTGAGTGCTGAAAAATTAATGCTTTTGAACTGTGGTGTTGGAGAAGACTCTTGAGAGTCCCTTGGACTGCAATGAGATCCGATCAGGCCATCCTGAAGAAAATCAGTCCTGAATATTCATTGTAAGGACTGATGCTGAAGCTGAAACTCCAATACTTTGGCCACCTGATGGGAAGAACTGACTCATTTGAAAAGACCCCCAATGCTGGGAAAGATTAAAGGCAGGAGAAGGGGACGACAGAGGATGAGATGGTTGGATGGCATCACTGACTCTGTGGACATGAGTTTGAGTAAACTCTGGGAATTGGTGATGGACAGGGAGGCCTGGGCTTGCAAAGAGTTGGACATGACTGAGTGATTGAACTGAACTAAAAATAAAGAATTATTACCATAAGCTTTTGCAGTCTTACTCTTGGGCATATATCTGGAGAAAATTATAATCTGAAAAGGTATATGCACCCTAATGTTCATTGCAGCTCTATTTACAATAACCAGAACATGGAAGCACCCTAAATGTCTATCAACAGATGAATTCATAAAGAAGATATAGTACCTATATACAATGGAATATTAGCCATGAAAAGAAAGAAAGAATGCTGTTTGCCGCAACATAGATGGACACGGAAATGATCATACTGAGAGAAGTAAGCCTGACAGAGAAAAACAAATATCATATAACATTGTTATATGTGGGTTCTAGAAAAAACAGATACAAAGGAACTTATTTACAAAACAGAAAAAGACTCATAGGCATAGAAAACAAACTTATGGTTACCAAAGGGGAAAGTGGGGAAGAATGCATTAGGAAGTTGGAGTTAACATATACACAATACTATATATAAAATAGATAACCAATAAGGACCTGCTATATAGTACAGGCGGAGAAGGTGTTGGCACCCCACTCCAGTACTCCTGCCTGGAAAATCCCATGGACGGAGGAGCCTGGTAGGCTGCAGTCCATGGGGTCGCTAAGTTGGACACAACTGAGTGACTTCACTTTCACTTTTCAGTGTCATGCACTGGAGAAGGAAATGGAAACCCGCTCCAGTGTTCTTGCCTGGAGAATCCCAGGGACAGGGGAGCCTGGTGGGCTGCCGTCTATGGGGTCGCACAGAGTTGGACACGACTGAAGTGACTTAGCAGCAGCAGCATATAGTACAGGGAACCATATTAAATATTTTGATAAGGGAAAAGAATCTGCAAAAAATTGTGTATATATTAATGGAATCCCTGTGCTGTACACCTGAAACTAACATAATATTGTAAATTAATTATACTTCAATTTAAAAAAAGAAAATAATTCAAACAAGAAGCAAAAAAAGAGGTATTATTATATTAGATGCTCCCCGAGGATCAAGTTTGATTCTTGACTTATACCGCATGATGACTCATGTGACAGAGTATCAACCAAATATGAGGTTCATTGGAAGTCCTTCCTGAAACCACACCACAGTGATGTCACATTTATGAGTCTTGGCAGTTACAAATCTGCCTTAAACGTTCTTATTTTTCTTGAACCTTGGGTTCAATTCAAATGCCCGCTTCTCTGTAATCCCTTTCTCAACAACCCTCTGCCCCAGCTTTCCTAGTGGTTTGTTTGTATCTCCCTTACATACATCACATTATTTTTGTACATGTCTCATTCTCTTCTTGGAGGAGGAAATGGAAACCCGCTCCAGTGTTCTTGCCTGGAGAATCCCAGGGACGGGGGAGCCTGGTGGGCTGCCATCTACGGGGTCGCACAGAGTCGGACACGACTGAAGTGACTTAGCAGCAGCAGTAGCATTCTCTTCTTAGTTTGTCACCTCTCAGAGGAGAAAAACAGAGCTCATGTTTTATTTCTCTCTGTAGCCTCAATATCTGGAAAGGCTGACAGCGTAAATGCTCCATGTGTATTAAAGTCGGGAGCTAGCCTGCAGCTTCTGGAGCTCTGCTGATGTTTGCAGGGCAATCTGAGTCTGGAACTCTGGTTGCGGTGGTTGTTCAGTTGCTAAGTTGTGTCCAACTCCTGTGATCCAATGGGCTGTAGCCTGCCAGGCTCTTCTGTCCATAGCATTTCCCAGTTGAGATGACTGGAGTGGGTTGCCATTTCCTTCTTCAGGGGAATCTTCCTGATCTAGGGTTTGAACCCGGGTCTCCTAGATTGCAGGCAGATTCTTTACCAACTGAGCCATCAGCTCTGGTTAGTGTATATGAATGTTCCTTGGGCCTGTAAATGCAGCTTGGAACTAAATACATATGATCTACTGTTAAAAAGCCTCTGAGTTTTCTCTATCTTTCTGTTCTTAATCTCTTTTCAAGTGTTCTCCAATTACTGCCAAAGAGAACATTCTAAAGGAAATCTATTCATTACTTTCTTGGTTAAAACTTTTCAGTATTCTCTCTGATAAGGGATAAAATCAAACCTTTCAGATGCCATCCAAGACCCTGTGTAACTCGATCCTGTCTGCCTCTCATGGGTTATCTCTTGATGCATCTCCTCCATTTTCCCCATCCCCTCCCCTCTAGCACACGCGGGCACCTTCACATCCCCACTGGTACACAGTCTCTGCACACCTCTCCACTCGCCACCCACCTATACTCTTTAGAGATGTTGCTGCTGCTGCTGCTAAGTTGCTCAGTCGTGTCCGACTCTTCGTGACCCCATGGACTGCCGCCTGGAGATGTTGAGCTCCAAGTATTTATCTAAACAGACTATGTTGCATTGTTGTTGTTTAGTTGTTAAGTTGTGCCTGTTTTGTGAACCCATGGACTGTAGCCCGCCAGGCTTCTGTGACAACCTTTTGGGAGGCAGCCAATTCAGCTTGACTTACTTCTTTGCATTTGATTTCCCTCTCATGTTTTGAAACTCTGGTTTGTTCCTTTTTCCTTCTTTCATAGTGGGCACGTGGAAGAATCTGTCCTCAAACCAACCCAGACCCCAGGGAAACTTTGCTGGTCTTTCAGTACTCAGCTGAAGTGGTCCTTCTTCAATGGCACTTTTCGTAACTCTTCTCCAGGGTAGAATTCATTTTTCCTTCCTCACTCATACCTCCACTGTGTTTTGCTCATTCTTCTACCATAAGACGTGTGACGTTGATGTGCTTAGTAACATACATAACTTGTTCTTGTTCCCTGAGGATTTGCATATTGCTGTTTAGTCACTATGTCATGTCCAACTCGATGTGACCCCATGGACTGCAGCGCTCCAGGCTCCCCTGTCCTTTACTATCTCCTGGAGTTTGCTCAAACTCATGTCCATTGAGTCAGTGATGCCATCCAACCATCTCATTCTCTGTTGCCCCCTTCTCCTCTTGCCCTCAACTTTCCCAGCATCAGAGTCTTTTTCAATAAGTTGGCTCTTTGAATCAGGTGGCCAAAGTATTGGAACTCCCTGAAGATTATATTTTATTTATCTTTGTGTCCTCAGGGTCCTGCACACTACAAGGTTCATAACAGATGTTCAATATACATGAGATGAATAAATGAAGGCATAAATGAAGACATAAGGAATAATAGAACTTAATAGTTCACCTCTCTTTGCCTTTAGGTCAGGTTTCTGCGGTAAATAGACCTTTACATCTATAAAGACATAAAACAAATTGGATTTAAGCAAAATATCTGATCCTGGTGAAAAGTGAAAAGTGAGATGTGCAATAAATTGTGGGTATCACAGGTAGTTCTCACCATGTGCCAGGCACATTAAATTGAGACATTTAAGTTTTACAACAGTCTTTTGAGATGGATACTTTTACAAACAAGGCAAAAGAGTCACCAGAAGATCAGCTTAATCAAGCTCATAAATAACCTGAACAAGCTCATAAATGGCACAGCTAAAATTTGAGCTCAGGTGGTCTGGCTCAGAGGCCATGCTTATAACCATAATATTAGACAGACTGTCAGTACTAATGAAGGAGATATGCTCAAGTTTCTGGAATTATGATTATTATTTATTTATTTTGTAGAAGATTATTTGTAAGTCCAGAGTAAATGGTTACTTTCTAAAGACTGCTGAGGATCTTCATAAAACCTTGCTATGTGACAAGCTTACAACCTTACAATCATTTCTATATTTAAATGATGGGTCTAAAACTCCTTCCAGAATTGAATCTAGATCTTGGATCAGTTCAGTTCAGTTCAGTTCAGTCACTCGGTCATGTCCAACTCTTTGCAACGCCATGGACTGGAGCACGCCAGGCTTCCCTGTCCATCACCAACTCTGGGAGCTTACTCAAACTCATGTCCATTGAGTCGGTGATGCCATCCAACCATCTCATCTTCAGTCATCCCCTTCTCCTTCTGCCTTCAGTCTTTCCCAGCATCGGGGTCTTTTCAAATAAGTCAGTTCTTCCCATCAGGTGGCCAAAGTATTGGAGTTTCAGCTTCAACATCAGTCCTTCCAGTGAATATTCAGGACTGATTTCCTTTAGGATGGACTGGCTGGATCTGGGGCTTCCCTGATAGCTCAGTTGGTAAAGAATTTGGTTGCAATGCAGGTGACCCCAGTTTGATTCCTGGGTGGGGAAGATCTGCTTGACAGGCTACGCACTCCAGTATTCTTGGGCTTCCCTTGTGGCTCAGCTGGTAAAGAATCCGCCTGCAATGCGGGAGACCTGGGTTCAATCCCTAGCTTGGGAAGATCCCCTGGAGAAGGGAAAAGGCTACCCACTCCAGTATTCTTGCCTGGAGAATTCCATGTACAGTCCATGGGGTCACAAAGAGTTGGACACGACAGAGTGACTTTCACTTTCAGATCTTGGATATTGCTGTTTAAATATCCACTTTCCTTTTTATTTTCCTTCTTTAATCATAATTGGAAAAAAATTACAGCAACTTCTCCTTGTCTTCCTGGAACCAAAATTTGTTGAGGCTTGATTAGAAATTATTTAGTGGTTCATTCTTTTTCTTTGGAATCCAGAAAGCACCTACCAGTATTTTGGATATATTAACACAAATTTACCATAACCCTTACTCATTCCTTGACCAATATCATCATTGATCAAAATACAAAAATCAAGACATCCTGCAGCAGAGCAAGGGGCTCCATGGGCCCAGGCATTCTTACTCTCATATTGCCTTTGGGTAATTACCACAATGCTATCCTTGTGCATGCAGACAGCCAATGATTCTTACATTGCTAATATAATCTCATATCCTATCTAAACTCCTTTCATGGAATTTTGTGGAGAAGTGATAAACTCTGAGTCAGAGCGTGGGTGAAAGAATATCAGACCACAAGATTCACTGACTCGAAGCAAAATGGCCATACATTTTTAGAGTGGCAGAAGTTTCTTACTTAGGATTATTAAGGAATATGCTAAAGAAAGATAAGCAACTTGAACGGTTACTAAATATACCAGGCATGCATGGGGCTGAGATAGGTGGGGTTATGTGCAGCTGAACAAACACGATGACTATTTCTGTAAGGACCCTGAGTGTTTGGCACTTTGGGTTTGATGATGTACCTTGCTATTTAAGGAGTGTGGGAGAATTATCCTATCTGAAGTTCAGAATAGACTTTTCTCTTCAAGAGAAAATTATTTTTAAGTATTTGAATGATTTTTGAGTAGAATATACCTATCATAAAAATTTACAATCTACAATTCACAGTTCCAAGATGAGATCAGAAGGCCATAGATGTAATTGGCACAGTATGGGGAATTCATTTTTTCTTTTCTACAGAAAGCTCATTCAATTAGAGTGAGAGTGATTTTCAGAAAAATGCAGGATTATTGAGATGAGATTACTCATGAGGGATGTGGGGATTATTTGGGCGAAAAAACACTTTTCCTTTTTACTTTTTAGGTCTGAACCATTATATTTAGATTCATTTTCAAATATATGGTAGAAGTTATTAAAAGTATTAACATTTAAATGGTTGGCATGTAATTAATGGCTATCAATCTGGTTCAAAGTGTTCTAGCTATGCCTGGAATTATAGGAAGATTTTTCAAGTATTAAAAAAAGAAATTATCCTGAAAGACAGTATCCGATAAAGGGTTCAGGCAGTTTGAGTTCATGTTTAAACAAGCATCAGTCAAAAGATTTATCATTTTGAAAATCAATCTCCCTTGTAAAAGATATCTGAGTTGTTTATGAGGTACTGGCACTTTTTTATGAAGCTCCAGTTGCTGCTTTTCTCAGAGAACTGGGAAGTCCCTTTTGATTTTAGCTCTGTTCTATGAACAGCATTCTACCTTCAGAGAAAGGACTCTCTCTCTCTCTCTCTCTCTCTTTTTTTTTTTTTCTAAAGGAGTAAAACTAGAGCAAAATGGTGACTAGACACAGTGGTCTTGATGGAAAGATTTTCTCACACAAGTAGTCTTCATGTCCCAAATTCCATCAGTTACAATGCTTTAGGAATTGGATACCTGTCAAAATGACTTGAAAAGAAAAACACATTCTTTGACTTTGGAGGGATGTATTTTTAGGGTCAGATGATATGAGAGGGGATCACACAGTATCAGGATAGTTGACCCGGGATGACCAATGAGAATAAGCTGAAAACACAAACAGTGGCTTATTTTAAGGTATAGTTAACACTTTATAGAAAAACAGTAGGGAGCTCAGACAACAAGCAGAGAGGGTTCTGACAGGTCAAATCTGGAGAATGTTAAGCCCGCAAGACACATCATAATTGTAACACAACTGCTTATTTTATACTCTGAAATTTTTCAGTTCCAAGAGAAATCAATGGACAAATATTTTTTGAAACCAAATATTTTTCAATGACCATTTTAAAGAAATAGAATCATACTCATTTTTGGGGATGTGGTCATAAAAAAGTTAAAGAGCAACAGTGAAGAAAGGCATTAATCCTGTGGCAGAAAAGAACCCGTGAGTAATTTTTTAAAGTAAAGTTTTTCAACATTATTTGAATTGAACTAACAGATAAAATTAAACTTAAGTGAAACCAAGGAAATAAATGAATTTTAGATGGATTTCTTAATCCCCAAAGGTTATTTTCCATAAAAGTTTCTCTTTAAGGAAAAATATATAAAATTTAAAGATGGATTTTGTGTATTTTAAAAAATGATATATTTCCATTTTAGATGGTAACTTTTTTCATATTTATTTGTTTATTTGGCATGCAGGATCTTCATTGTATCACGGGGGAGCTAATTGTGGTACGTGGACTCTTTAATTGTGGCTCATGGGCTTAGCTGCTCCACAGCATGTGGGATCCTAGCTCCCTGCCCGGGGATGGAAGCCAAGTGCCCTGCATTGCAAGACAGCTTCTTAACCACCGAACACCTGAGAAGTCTCTGGATGGCAGTTTTTAAACAGCCACTCTGAAGATGGGGATTTTATTGTACCACTTTGCTTTTCCCTCCCTTCTGTCATAGAGTTAGGAAACTGCAACCAAATCTGGCCTTCTGCTTGCTTTTGTAAATGAAGTTTCACTGTAACTTGCCCAATTGTTATGCTCAGTTTTTTGGTGTATTGTGTAGTCTTGCTTTTGAGCTACAGCTGTGAAATAAAATAGTCTTGACAGAGGCCATGTAGCCCAATAAATAGTAAAGTATTTACTACTTGGCCTTTTTTCAGGAAATTTGTTGATTCCTCTCATTGTTACTTTTATACTATTTATAATCAGCCTTGTAACCATAATTCATGTACTTTTTGGTATCATTACATTTAAATGGATACAGAGCTCACCACTAGCCCTGTTTACCATGACTTTTTGAATTCTGAGTCCTTTATTTTGATTCTTTTCTGAATTTCATCAAGGAATGTCTTCACTAAAGGTTTATAAGATCTGGAATTTCCTTTTTTATACTAATGTGTGCTTGTTAAAAATTACTTTAAAATATCTTAGGTGGCTATCTTCTTCTTTCCTGAAGAACTCTATGGGCTTCTCTCGTGGCTCCATGATAAAGAATCTGCCTGTGAAAGCAGGAGACACAGGCTTGATCCCTGGACGATCCCCTGGAGAAGGGAACAGCTACCCGCTCCAGTGTTCTGGCCTGGAGAATTTGACCACGAGGTCACGAAGACTCAGGCACGACTGAGTGACTTTCACTTTCACTTTTCATGACATGTTGACATGCAAAGTCTGAGGACTGATTCCCCGTACCCCCCACCCCCTTTGGAGGTGGTGAGATTTTTCCTTCTATTTATTTGGTCTTTCCGGGTCTCAGTTGCAGCACATGGGGTCTTCAGCGTGAGAGACTGTCGGTCTTCTTGCAGCATGCAGGATCTTTAGTTGCAGCATGAGCGCTCTTAAACTGAGGCATGTGGATCTAGTTCGCTGATGAGGGATTGAACCCAGGCCCCCGTACTGGTAGTGTGGAGTTTTGGCCAATGAACAAGCAGGAAAGTCCCAATTAGTTTATTCTGATGCCACAATTATTTCTTCATTCTTGAAGTCATTAACTTAACAGCAACATGTATCAATTTAAAGAGTGCTAGTCCTGGGTTCATTGGAAGGACTGATGCTGAAGCTGGAAACTCCAATACTTTAGCCACTTCATGCGAAGGGTTGACTCATTGGAAAAGACTTTGAGGCTGGGAGGGATTGGGGGCAGGAGGAGAAGGGGAGGACAGAGGATGAGATGGCTGGATGACATCACCAACTTGATGGACATGAGTTTGGGTGAACGCTGGGAGATGGTGATGGACAGGGAGGCTTGGCGTGCTGTGATTCATGGGGCCGCAAAGAGTCAGACACGACTGAGCCACTGAACTGAACTGAACTGAACTGATGCCTAATTTTCACATTCATTTACTGTGCAGATTTAGTTATTCATTTCAGGGATACTGTCTTGTAATAAATACATCCTTGCAATTCTTTTCTCGTTCCACTTGTTATTTCTCTTCTGGGACATCAATTTTACATTTGTTGGTGGCCTATTTTGGTCCTCTCTATTAGTAGTTTCTCTGTGTTTCTCTAAGTACTCTATGCTCCTTTACACTACTGTGATGATCATAATCTTTCTCTAAAGGCACGTTGATTTAGTTTCTTACTTTTAAGTCTTATTTACTTGTTTCTTGTTGTTCTTCAGTTCAGTTCAGTCACTCAGTTGTGTCTAGCTCTTTGCAACCCCATGGACTGCAGCACGCCAGGCTTCCCTGTCCATCACCAACTCGAGTTTACTCAAACTCATCTCCATTGAGTCGGTGATGCCATACAACCATCTTATCCTCTGTTGTCCCCTTCTCCTCTTGCCTTCAATCTTTCCCAGCGTCAGGATCTTTTCCAGTGAGTCAGCTCTTCACATCAGGTGGCCAAAGATGGGAGTTTCAGCTTCAGCATCAGTCCTTCCAGTGAATATTCAGGACTGATCTCTTTCAGGACGGACTGGTTGTATCGCCTTGCAGTCCAAGGGACTCTCAAGAGTCTCCTCCAGCACCACAGTTCAAAAGCATCAATTCTTTGGTGCTATTTAGTTTCTTACTTTTAAGTCTTATTTACTTGTTTCTTGTTCTGAACTTGCTTATATTTAATAATATTGTTTTCATCCTCATTTGAACTACAAGAAAAGGGATTTCCCCTTTTCAGGTTATAGTATTCTTCATCTTCTAATATTTGTGCTTTTATATTGTCAAATGTAAGAAGCTGTTGTTGACTTATTTTATTATACAAAGCTGTTTGGAAAAATTTCCTTGTTTCTTGTTGGCTTTGTTTTCCCTAGGTTAGATTATTATTTACATATTATGTTTTCTTTCTTCTCCTGTTTGCCTACAGTTTCTTTTCACTGTGTTATAGCATTTTTTACTTTTGAAAAGATCATTCATTCTTATTGTTGGTCATGAGTCTTGACTCCTTTAGCCTGTAGATGCATTGCTTTTTTTTAAGATGCTGATACCATTGGATCTAGGTGACTCTTTCAGAAGAGCAAAGGGAGGCATTAGGATCTACTCCCCCTACTTGAAACCTTGAACTTCTGTACTGTTTGTTGATTTGATAGTGAAACAATTAAAAGTAACTTAAACAGAATCTGAATCGTTATTCTCACCAGTCTTTGGACTAGACTTTGTGACTAACCTGGCTTCTGCTTGCTGTCCCACCAGTCACTACCACACAGAGGTTCGTGTTTTGTTCACAATCATGAAACCTGAGGGCATGCTGTGTGCTTGGAGTTTGGTGGGTGGGGCCGGGGACTGGTTTGTGCTTTCACTTTTGAGCCGTCTTCATTGTCAGGCGGGGCTTTTCCTGGTGGCTCAGCTGGTAAAGAATCCCCCTTCAATACAGGAGACCTGAGTTTGATCCCTGGTTTGGGAAGATCCCCAGGAGAAGGAAAAGGCTACCCACTTCAGTATTCTGGCCTGGAGAATTCCAAGGGGGTCGCAAAGAGTCAGACATTACTGAGTGACTTTCACTTCACTTCACTTATTGTCAAGCACCTGGCTTCTCTCTACCTGGTTGGAGTGTATCCCATACCTAGACTCTGGATCCACATTAGTCCTCCATTCACAAGCATCTTAGGGGAAGACTTTTTTTTTCAGAGAACCATTCATATTGTTTACATTTCCTGCTTTTCTTTGTTCTTGTTCAATCATTCATCATGTCCAACTCTTTGTGATCCTATGTAATACAGCACGCCAGTCTTCCCTGTCCTTCACTATCTCCTGAAGCTTGCTCAAACTCATGTCGATTGAGTTGGTGATATCATCCAACCATCTCATCCTCTGTTGTCACCTTCTCCTCCTGCCCTCAATCCCTCCCAGCATCAGGGTCTTTTCCAATGAGATGGCTCTTCACATCAGATGCCCAAACTATTGGAGCTTCAGTTTCAGCATAAGTCTTTCCAATGTATATTCAGAGTTGATTTCCTTTAGGATGGACTGATTTGCTCTCCTTGCAGTCCAAGTGACTCTCAAGAGGCTTCTCCAACACCACAGTTTGAAAACATCAGCTCCTCAGTGCTGAACCTTCTTTATGGTCTAACTATCACATCCATGCATGACTACCAGAAAACCCATAGCTTTGACTAGATGGGCCTTTCTTGGCAAAGTGATATCTCTGCTTTTTAATATGCTGTCTAGGTTGGTCATAACTTTCCTTCCAAAGAGTAAGCATCTTTTAATTTCATGGCTGCTTTTCTTTAGTGCCTATTTTTCACCCTTCCAAGTCAGAGGAGCACTCATCTCAAACCCTAGTAAAGTAATGCTCAAAATTCACCAAGCCAAGCTTCAGCAATACGTGAACCGTGAACTTCCAGATGTTCAGGCTGGTTTTAGAAAAGGCAGAGGAACCAGAGGTCAAATTGCCAACATCTGCTGGATCATTGAAAAAGCAAGAGAGTTCCAGAAAAACATCTATTTCTACTTTTTTGACTATGCCAAAGCCTTTGACTGTGTGGATCACAATAAACTGTGGAAAATTCTGAAAGAGATGGGAATACCAGACCACCTGACCTGTCTCTTGAGAAACCTATATGCAGGTCAGGAAGCAACAGTTAGAACTGGACATGGAACAACAGACTGGTTCCAAACAGGAAAAACAGTATGTCAAGGCTGTATATTGTCACCCTGCTTATTTCACTTGTATGCAGAGTACATCCTGAGAAATGCTGGGCTGGAAGAAGCACAAGCTGGAATCAAGATTGCCGGGAGAAATATCAATAACCCCAGATATGCAGATGACACCACCCTTATGGCAGAAAGTGAAGAGGAACTAAAAAGTCTCTTGATGAAAGTGAAGGAGGAGAGTGAAAAAGTTGGCTTAAAGCTCAACATTCAGAAAACGAAGATCATGGCATCTGGTCCCATCATTTCATGGGAAATAGATGGGGAAAGAGTGGAAACAGTGTCAGACTTTATTTTGGGGGGCTCCAAAATCACTGCAGATGGTGACTGCAGCCATGAAATTAAAAGATGCTTCCTCCTTGGAAGAAAAGTTATGACCAACCTAGATAGCATATTCAAAAGCAGAGACATTACTTTGCCAACAAAGGTCCACTAGTCAAGACTATGGTTTTTCCAGTGGTCATGTATGGATGTGAGAGTTGGACTGTGAAGAAGGCTGAGCGCTGAAGAATTGATGCTTTTGAACTGTGGTGTTGGAGAAGACTCTTGAGAGTCCCTTGGACTGCAAGGAGATCCAGCCAGTCGATTCTGAGGGAGATCAGCCCTGGGATTTCTTTGGAAGGAATGATGCTGAAGCTGAAACTCCAGTACTTTGGCCACCTCATGCGAAGAATTGACTCATTGGAAAAGACTCTGATGCTGGGAGGCATTTGGGGCAGGAGGAGAAAGGGACGACAGAGGATAAGATGGCTGGATGGCATCACTGACTTGATGGACATGAATCTGAGTGAACTCCAGGAGTTGGTGATGGACAGGGAGGCCTGGTGTGCTGCGATTCATGGGGTCTCAAAGAGTTGGAATGACTGAGTGACTGAACTGAACTGAACTGAAGTCAGAGGAGGGAAGAGACAATAATATATACTAAATTTACTTCTTTTCAGATATGTGTGTGAGGGTATGTTAGCCAGAATTCTCAGGAATTTTTTTTATGGCCCAATATGGCTTCTTGGGGCACAGGAGTGAGATTAGGATCTGTGCCATGCTCTTCTGCTGTGTCCACAGTCTTCTGCCTCTTTTGCTTCTATTTATTAAAGTTAAGGACACTGGGTTGTGTCCTTACTTTGTTTGGAAACTACTGGAGTACATTTTCTTTTGCAGTTTCAAAAATAGTTAATATTTCTATACTTAGAAATAAGATTCAGAGACTCATCCCTTATATGTGGAATCTAAAAAGAAATGATACAAATAAACTTACAAAACAGAAGCACAGTCATAGACTTGGAGAACAAACTTGTTGCCAGGGAAGAAGGATGGGGGAAGGGACAGTTAGGGAATTTGGGATGGACATGTACACCCACTGCTATATTTAAACTGGATAACCAACAAGGACCTCCTGTATAGCACATGGGAACTCTGCTTGATGTTATGTGGCAGCCTGGATGGGAGGGGAGTTTGGGGGAGAATGGATACATGTGTATGTGTGACTAGGACTCTTTGCTATTCACCTGAAACTATCACAACATTGTTAGTTGGCTATAGCCCAATACTAAATGGCTTCCCAGGTGGTGCTAGTGGTAAAAAATTAGCCTGCCAGTGCAGGAGACATAAGAGATATGGGTTTGATCCCTTAGTAGGGAAGATTCCCTGGAGGAGGGTATGGCAACCCACTTTAATATTCTTGTCTGGAGAATCCCCATGAACAGAGGAGCTTGGTGTGCTACAGTCCATAGGGTTTCACAGAGTCAGACAGGACTGAAGTGACTTAGCAAGCATGCATGCACACACAATATAAAATAAATAGTTAAAAAAACAAAAGGTTTGGAGAGTTGGTTCAGGAAAGCAACTCCTTTCAACACCACTTATCATGGAGGGTTGGGGGTGTTGCAACTTAAATTAAACTTGCAAAATTAAAATACATCCTTACCTCTATTCCATACTTTTTATGCCTGAGAAAACTTGACTACTCAATGCAGAAACCATATTGATAAATGGTTTTCCTGCTATTCCATTGTAACCTATACAGTTAGTATAAAACTTCTGTTTTATGGAGAAGGACATAGGAATGAAGTATCCTCGAGTGTGTCTTTTTACTTTAGCATTAAGCAATGTTAAATTAACGTATGGTAAAGTTGAATTTTATCTTTTGTTGTAGAGTTCTGTGAGTTCTAACACATGTTTGTGTGTGCGCTCAGTTGTGTCCGACTCCTTGCAACCCTATGGACTGTAGACTGTCGGGCTCCTCTCTCCATGGAATTTTCCAGGCAAGAATACTGGAGCGGGTTGCCATTTCCTCCTCCAAGAGATCTTCCCAACCCAGGGATCAAATCCGATTCTCTTGCGCCTCTTCACTGGCAGGGAGATTCTTTACCACTGCAACACCTGGGAAGTTCCAACACAGATACACATTCATGTAACCACCACTACAGTAAGAAGACAGATTAGTTCTCTTACTCCCCAACATTTCTCAGTGTTATTCCTTTGTAATCAACATCTCCCCTACAGCTAATCTCTGACAATCATTGATCCTTTCTCTGGATTGTAGTTTTATATTTTTGATAAAGAAATCTTATACTATTTAACTTTTTGAGACTGGCTTCTCTTACTCAGTATACCACTTCTGAGATTCATCCAGTTGGTATATGTATCAGTAGTTGATTCCTTTTCATTGCTAAGTTATATATATATATACACTTTTTGAAAGAACCACCATTTAATTCATCCACTGAAGAATATGTAGGGTCTTTCAAGTTTGATAAGTATGGTCACACCATCATGTAGAGATTTTTGTGTGAATGTAAGTTTTCATTTCTTAGGGGATAAATTCCTAGAAATGGGCTTCACAGGCCATATGGCAAATAAGCCTTTTAACTTTATAAGAAATTGCTAAGTTGTTTTCCAGAGTGTCTGTACCGTTTTTGCACGTCCACCAGCGTATGAAAGCTCCGGTTTCTTTGCATCTTGGTCAGCTTTTGGCGTTGCCAGTAGTTTTTGCTTTGGTCATTCTATTAGTTGCGTAGTATTATCTCATCTTGTTTTTAATTTGCATTTCTCTAACAGAATGCAATTTGTAACATGGGATAGGCTACCCACTCCAGTATTCCTGGGCTTCCCTTGTGGCTCAGCTGGTAAAAAATCTGTCTGCAATGTGGGAGATCTGGGTTCAATCCCTGGGTTGGGAAGATCCCCTGGAGAGGGGAATGGCTACCCACTCCAGTATTCTGGCCTGGAGAATTTAATGGACTGTATAGTAATGCTGGACTGGAAGAAACACAAGCTGGAATCAAGATTGCCAGGAGAAATATCAATAACCTCAGATATGCAGATGACACCACCCTTATGGTAGAAAGTGAAGAGGAACTAAAAAGCCTCTTGATGAAAGTGAAAGAGGAGAGTGAAAAAGTTGGCTTAAAGCTCAACATTCAGAAAACAAAGATCATGGCATCTGGTCCCATCACTTCATGGGAAATAGATGGGGAAAGAGTGGAAACAGTGTCAGACTTTATTTTTTTGGGCTCCAAAATCACTGCAGATGGTGACTGCAGCCATGAAATTGAAAGATGCTTACTCCTTGGAAGAAAAGTTATGACCAACCTAGATAGCATATTCAAAAGCAGAGACATTACTTTGCCGACTAAGGTCCGTCTAGTCAAGGCTATGGTTTTTCCAGTAGTCATGTATGGATGTGAGAGTTGGACTGTGAAGAAGGCTGAGCCCCGAAGGATTGATGCGTTTGAACTGTGGTGTTGGAGAAGACTCTTGAGAGTCCCTTGGACTGCAAGGAGATCCAACCAGTCCATTCTGAAGGAGATCAGCCCTGGGATTTCTTTGGAAGGAATGATGCTAAAGCTGAAGCTCCAGTACTTTGGCCACCTCATGTGAAGAGTTGACTCATTGGAAAAGACTCTGATGCTGGGAGGGATTGGGGGCAGGAGGAGAAGGGGACGACAGAGGATGAGATGGCGGATGGCATCACTGACTCAATGGACGTGAGTCTGAGTGAACTCCGGGAGTTGGTGAGGGACAGGGAGGCCTGGCGTGCTGCGATTCATGAGGTTGCAGAGTCGGACACGACTGAGCGATTGAACTGAACTGAACTGAATGTATAAAACATGGACATTTGCTAAGGGATAAAAATTTCTGTATTTTCACAACCATTTATGAATGATTTGCTATGGTTTTTCCAGTAGTCATGTACGATGTGAGAGCTGAACCACAAAGAAGACCGAGCACCGAAGAACTGATGCTTTCAAACTGTGGTGCTGGAGGAGACTCTTGAGAGGCGCTTGGAAAGCAAGGAGATCCAACCAGTCCATCCTAAAGGAAATCAATTCTGAATATTCATGGGAAAGGTTGATGCTGAAGCAGAAGCTCCAGTACTTTCGGTGCCTGCTGCGAAGTGCCGACTCATTGGAAAAGACCCTGATGTTGGGAAAGATTGAGGGCAGGAGGGGAAGGAGGTGCCGGAGGAAGAGATGGTTGGACGGCATCGACTCAATGGAAATGAGTTTGAGCAAATTCCGAGAGACAGTGATGGACAGGGAAGCCTGCAGAGTCAGTGACTGCACAACAACAAGCCGCTATTGGAGCTCTGCGGCTTCCTTATGCACCGTTTCTGCTGTCGTTTGTGTGCTTGGTTCCTCCTTTGGCTTTCTTATCAGTTAGCTACCTGTAAAGTTCTCCTTTTTCTTCTTCCTATAGAAGTAACTATAAAGAGCACAAATAAACCCTTGGCAATCTTTATCATTGTATTACACTCATTATTATTGTGTTGTATTTATGATTGTATTGCATTAGAAGAAGCCTATCTAAATGACCTTAGGTACAAGATAGAGGAATGCTGGATGGCCGATGCTAAAGTAGACGACATTTCAGGTAGTTGGACAATCACAAAATCAAGAGAGATCAATCCACCAGGAAATTTCTCCAGGCATGCCACGGTTCTTTGTTCGTGGACTTTTCTTTTGAAAATTTTTATCAGTGACTCGGACATCAACACAAAAGTCAAGTGTATAAAATTTACAAATGTCCACTTTACAAAGTAGGGGGTAAAAGATGAAAAGCTTGCAATGATCTCACCAAGCTGGACAACTGGCTATAAAATGACATGAAATAAGTTAGTTCCTGTTGGTCAGTTTTACAATAATATACCCCAAACCTTTCTTTGACGGCAGTTTTGGAGAAAACAAAAATAAAAAACATGGACAAATTAATCAACTGTGAATTTTCTGTGAGACCAAAATACCACATGGCTGCCAAAAAAACATAGTCTTATAGTACAGATTTTCTCCAGAAGATCTGAGTTGTACATGCTAAGTTTTACATTCCTTTATATTCCCAGTGTCTTGAATTTAACAGATTCTCAGTCATTGTTTGTTGAGTGACAACTGTAATGGTCAGACATAGCTGGAGTGTTGTGTTAAAATTTGGCTATCATAGTTTAAGGGTCCATTGCTAAGTTGGAATGCCCACAAATAATGATGATCCAGCTGGAGGGTCTGAAAATATGTACTTGGTAGATCTAATGGTAGAATTAGAATGCACAGAAGAGAAGATTAATGAGAGACAGGCTAAGTATTTTGGTCCAAACTTGTTTTATTTTGTCTCTAGGGAAGAATTTGATCGATGGTATAGAGAGGCAGCTTTAAACTCAATATTAAGAAAAACTTTCTTTATCTTCTATAATCAATGGAAGCAAAGAAGTGGACTATTGAACGACCCTTTGTTAGAGATGGAGCAGAGGGAATTCCTGCTGATATATATGATGTGGCAATTAAACTTAAATGATGTTTCTAACTCAGGGTTTCTATGTCAAATAGTAAAATTTAGTCTAATTTTTTGAAAAATGATAGTAAACGTGTGGGATATATGTATTTTTCGATTAACAACAATATTTCACTGAAAGATCTTTTATTTTCATGGATTTAGCCAAGTCATGGGGTTTCTATCTCTTTCTTAGTAAAACTACAGTTTTATTTTCTCAATGAGGGATCACTAGATATTTATAATACGAATATCCAGTCTTTTATCAAAATGTAACTAGCTTACTATCTTGGTTTTTTGAGCCCTGAAATATTTTTCTGAATTTAAGAAGTGATTTTACAGCTTTCATTCATATTCAGATCATTGTGATTATTTTCAAGCCTGGTAGTATATTTCTATTTCTATATATTTCACATTTTTTCATAGTTAAGTTAACAGTAACATTTAAGTGTTTAAACATACTAGTTTATTGGGACTTTCTGGTGGTCTAATCGCTGAGACTCCATTCGATCCCTGGTCAGGGAACTAGATCCCACATGCCGCAACTAAGATTTCTTGTGCTGCAACTAAAGATTCCATATGCTGCAATTAAAAGATTCCACATGCCAAAATTATGCTGTAATGAAGATTGATGATCCTGTGTGCCTCATCTAAGACCAGGCACAGCCAAATAAACAAGTATTTAAAAAATGCTAGTTTATCATATAGTGACCCAAGTAATAACAGAATGTTGAGTCGAATCACTTGCCTGCTATCATAATAGTTTAATGTAACACACTTCAATTTGCTAACAACACAAATCTGCATTTTGTCATTTAATATATTTACCATTGTAGTCTTAACATTATTTTAAACTTGATCCTTGAGACACTGTTTTCTGGTTCTGCTCTGCCTTTCTGGCTTCTTTCCAAACATCTTTTCCTCATTCTCATCATAACTGTGTCCCTACTCAGACAAAGTCTTTTTCATTATCTTGTCTCTTCATGATTTTCTTCTTTGAGGTCTTATCTACTTCCATGTGGTCTGTGGAGGAGCCTCATTATTATTTTTTTAAGTTGAAGTAAATAGCTGATTTAAAATCTCAATTGTACAGCAAACTGATATATATATATGTACATATATATTTCTGGTTCTTTTCCATTATAGGTTATTATAATATATTGAATACTGTTCCCTCTGTTATACTTTAAATTATTGTTGTTTATCTATTTTCCTCCTTGGTGGCTTAGAGGGTAAAGCGTCTGCCTGCAATGGGGGAGACCCAGGTTTGACTCCTAGGTTGGGAAGTCCCCTGGAGAAGGAAACGGCAACCCACTCCAGTACTCTTGCCTGGAGAATCCCATGGACGGAGGAGCCTGGTGGGCTACAGTCCATGGGGTCGCAAACAGTCAGACACAACTGAGCAACAACACGCATCTGTTAATCTCATACTCTTAATTTATCTCTGTCCTCCCTTTTCTCCTTTGGTAAACACAAATTTGTTTTCTATGTCTGTGAGTCTATTTCTGTTTTGTATATAGATTCATCTGTATTAGTTTTTAGATACTACATATAAATGATGTCATATATTTGTTTTTCTATCTGGCTTACTTCACTCAATATGATAACTTCTAGATCCACTCATGCGCTGCAAATTGCGTTTCTTGTTCTTTCACATGGCTGAGTAATATTCCATTGTATTTATGCACCACGTCTTTATCCATTCCTCTGTCACTGGACATTTAGGTTGCTTCCATGTCTTAGCTATTGTAAGGAATGCTGCTATGAACATTGGGGTGCATATATCATTTTGAATTAAAGTTTCTGGCCTTTCTGGATATATACCCAAGAGTGGGATTCCTGGATCATATGATAAATCTGTTTTTAGTTTTTTAAGGAACCTCCATACTGTTCTCCATAGTGGCTGCACCAATTTACATTCCCATCAACACTGTAGGAGAGTTCCCTTTTCTCTACATGAAGTTCAGTTCAGTCGCTCAGTCATGTCCAACTCTTTGCGACCCCATGAATTGCAGCATGCCAGGCCTCCCTGTCCATCACCAACTCCCGGAGTTCACTCAGACTCACGTCCATCGAGTCAGTGATGCCATCCAGCCATCTCATCCTCCATCATCCCCTTCTCCTCCTGCCCCCAATAACTCCCAGCATCAAAGTCTTTTCCAATGAGTCAACTCTTCTCATGAGGTGGCCAAAGTACTGGAGTTTCAGCTTTAGCATTATTCCTTCCAAAGAAATCCCAGGGCTGATCTCCTTCAGAATGGACTGGTTGGATCTCCTTGCAGTCCAAGGGACTCTCATGAGTCTTCTCCAACACCACAGTTCAAAAGCATCGATTCTTCAGTGCTCAGCTTTCTTCACAGTCCAGCTCTCACATCCATACATGACCACAGGAAAAACCATAGCCTTGACCAAATGGACCTTAGTCGGCAAAGTAATGTCTCTGCTTTTGAATATGCTATCTACGATGGTCATAACTTTCCTTGCAAGGAGTAAGCATCTTTTAATTTCCTGGCTGCAATCACAATCTGCAGTGATTTTGGAGCCCCCCAAAATAAAGTCTGACACTGTTTCCACTGTTTCCCCATCTATTTCCCATGAAGTGATGAGACCAGATGCCATGATCTTCGTTTTCTGAATGTTGAGCTTTAAGCCAACTTTTTCACTTTTCATTTTCACTTTCATCAAGAGGCTTTTTAGTTCCTCTTCACTTTTTGCCATAAGGGTGGTGTCATCTGCATATCTGAGGTTATTGATATTTCTCCTGGCAATTTAGATTCCAGCTTGTGCTTCTTCCAGCCCAGCATTTCTCATGATGTACTCTGCCTATAAGTTAAAAAAGCAGGATGACGATATACAGCCTTGACATTTGACGTACTCCCTTTCCTATGTGGAACCAGTCAGTTGTTCCATGTCCAGCTCTAACTGTTGCTGCATATAGACTTCTCAACAGGCAGGTTTCAGGAGGGCCAAGAGGAGCCACTCCACATTCAAGGTCATGAGGGGCAGTGGTGAGGAGATACCCTTTGTCCAAGGTAAGAGAAACCCAAGTAAGACGGTAGGTCTTGCAAGAGGGCATCAGAGGGCAGACACACTGAAACCATACTCACAGAAAACTAGTCAATCTAATCACACTAGGACCACAGCCTTGTCTAACTCAATGAAACTAAGCCATGCCCGCGGGGCAACCCAAGATGGGCGGGTCATGGTGGAGAGGTCTGACAGAATGTGGTCCACTGGAGAAGGGAATGGCAAACCACTTCAGTATTCTTGCCTTGAGAACCCCATGAAAAGTATGAAAAGGCAAAATGATAGGACACTGAAAGAAGAACCCCCCAGGTCAGTAGGTGCCCAATATGCTACTGGAGATCAGTGGAGAAATAACTCCAGAAAGAATGAAGGGATGGAGCCAAAGCAAAAACAATACCCAGCTGTGGATGTGACTGGTGATAGAAGCAAGGTCCGATGCTGTAAAGAGCAATATTGCATAGGAACGTGGAATGTTAGGTCCATGAATCAAGGCAAATTGGAAGTGGTCAAACAAGAGATAGCAAGACTGCACGTCGCCATTCTAGGAATCAGAGAACTAAAGTGTACTGGAATGGGTGAATTTAACTCAGATGACCATTATATCTACTACTGTGGGCAGGAATCCCTTAGAAGAAATGGAGTAGCCCTCATAGTCAACAAAAGAGTCCGAAATGCAGTACTTGGATGCAATCTCAAAAACGACAGAATGATCTCTGTCTGTTTCCAACGCAGATGATTCAATATTACAGTTATCCAAGTCCATGCCCCAACCAGTAATGCTGAAGAAGCTGAAGTTGAAGACCTACAAGACCTTTTAGAACTAACACCCAAAAAAGATGTCCGTTTCATTATAGGGGACTGGAATGCAAAAGTAGGAAGTCAAGAAACACCCGGAGTAACAGGCAAATTTGGCCTTGGGATACGGAATGAAGCAGGGCAAAGGCTAACAGAATCCTGCCAAGAGAACGCACTGGTCATAGGAAACACCCTTTTCCGACAACACAAGAGAAGACTCTACACATGGATATCACCAGATGGTCAACACCGAAATCAGATTGATTATATTCTTTGCAGCCAAAGACGGAGAAGCTCTATACAGTCAGCAAAAGCAAGACTGGGAGCTGACTGTGGCTCAGATCATGAACTCCTTATTGCCAAATTCAGACTTAAATTGAAGAAAGTAGGGAAAACTGCTAGACTATTCAGGTATGACCTAAATCAAATCCCTTATGATAATACAGCAGAAGTAAGAAATAGATTTAAGGGACTCGATCTGATAGACAGAGTGCCTGATGAACTATGGATGGAGGTTCATGACATTGTACAGGAGACAGGGATCAAGACCATCCCCATGGAAAAGAAATGCAAAAAAGCAAAATGGCTGTCTGGGGAGGCCTTACAAATAGCTGTGAAAAGAAGAGAAGTGAAAAGCAAAGGAGAAAAGGAAAGATATGAGCATCTGAATGCAGAGTTCCAAAGAATAGCAAGAAGAGATAAGAAAGCCTTCTTCAGCGATCAATGCAAAGAAATAGAGGCAAACAACAGGATGGGAAAGACTAGAGATCTCTTCAAGAAAATTAGAGATACCAAGGGAACATTTCATGCAAAGTTGAGCTCGATAAAGGACAGAAATGGTATGGACTTAACAGAAGCAGAAGATATTAAGAAAAGGTGGCAAGAATACACAGAAGAACTGTACAAAAAAGATCTTCACAACCAAGATAATCACGATGGTGTGATCACTCACCTAGAGCCAGACATCCTGGAATGTGAAGTCAAGTGGGCCTTAGAAAGCATCACTACGAAGAAAGCTAGTGGAGGTGATGGAATTCCAGTTGAGCTGTTTCAAATCCTGAAAGATGATGCTGTGAAAGTGCTGCACTCAATATGCCAGCAAATTTGGAATACTCAGCAGTGGCCACAGGACTGGGAAACGTCAGTTTTCATTCCAATCCCAAAGAAAGGCGATGCCAAAGAATGCTCAAACTACTGCATAATTGCACTCATCTCACATGCTAGTAAAGTAATGCTCAAAATTCTCCAAGCCAGGCTTCAGCAATACGTGAACCATGAACTTCCTGATGTTCAAGCTGGTTTTAGAAAAGGCAGAGGAACCAGAGATCAAATTTCCAACATCCGCTGGATCATGGGAAAAGCAAGAGAGTTCCAGAAAAACATCTATTTCTGCTTGATTGACTATGCCAAAGCCTTTGACTGTGTGGCTCACAATAAACTGTGGAAAATTCTGAAAGAGATGGGAATACCAGACCACCTGACTCTACATGAAGGAGCCCCATTATTTCCCTTTCAGCTCTTTGTCACAAGTTGCTATGGGAATTAATAGGTTTAACATTCAACTGATTATCTTTTTCCTCAAAACAAAACTTTGAAATCTTCTCTGTCAGCCATTAAAGCTCAGAATTTGTCAGTGTCTCTTTTCACCCTGCTTGCAGGGGTAAAGTCCCACAATAGTTATAAACACAACTCTAACCCTGACTACCTAGTGTCAAATCCTAGCCCTTCCCTTTTCCAATTGCACAACCTGAACAGGTTGATTAGCCTTTCAAAGCTTCATTTTTGACATCTGTAAAATGGAGGTGATAGTAATCTAGTTGGATCAAGTGTTAAGAATTTATAGGCTAAATTCCAAGCTGATTTTGTCATAATTTCCATAATTCAGACATGCTTCCAGTGAACTGTGCACAAAAGCAAAACATGAAATGTGAGAGAGACCAATTATACTTAGCTTTTAAGTGACTTTCTAATGGTGAATTTTTTACTTACTAACAAATACACTGAGGTATGTACATAAACTGTGGAAGAGTTAATACACTTTATTAGTTTGTTAGAGCTGCCCTAACAAAGTACAAAGACTGGCTGGCTTAAAGAAAGGAAATTTATTTCCTAACAGTTCCAGAGGTTTGAAATTAACGTGTTCCAGTGTGGGGTTTCTCCTAAGGCCTTTCCCCTTGGCTTGTAGAAGGCTGTCTTTTTCCTGTGTCTTCATGTGGCCTTTCCTCTGTGTTGGTTCATGTTCTCATCTCCTTTTATTATGAGGACATCAGTCACATTGGATTAGGATTTGCCCTAACAACCTCAGTTTACCTTAATCATCCATGTAAATCAAGACTGTTTTTCTTCCAAATCAGTCACATTATGAGATACTAAGGGTTAAGGATCCCAGATATATGGATTTTGAGAAGGATGTAATTCAGCTTACAGCATATACCCTACCTGAAGTCTTAACTAGTGGCGGGCGGGGGGGGGGGGGGGCGGGTGGGAAACTAATGTAGGATTAGTTTGGAGGCTATTTCTTAATGCCCAGATAATTAAGATATTTTCTGTCATCTTTTTACTGTGTGCTCATGCACTGGCGGTTCCATTGACTCCATGAAATTCACCAGGCTCCTCTGTCCATGGAATTTTCCAGGCAAGAATACTGGAGTGGGTAGCCACTCCCTTCTTCAGGCGATCTTCCCAACCCAGGGATTGAACCCAGGTCTCTTGCATCTCCTGCATTGATAGGCGGATTCTTTACCACTAGCACCACATCTTTTTATTATTTACTTATAATTTTATTAATTAAGATCAGATAATATTGCCTATAAAATCTATACTTTAGTATTTGTTAAAGTTTTTTGTTTTCATAAACAAGCACATGTACATTTTGCTATTCCCCATGAGGTACTCTAAAATAGCTTGGGGAATCTAGGTGATTTTTAAAGCAGTTACTTTTGTGGTGTTTCATCATGGCCTGTTGAATGGAGGGAAATGAAACTCCAACTGGCCAGTTTGGTTTCTCTGACATGAGCCTTGCTCACCCTTCTTGGGGAGGGTGATTTTGAAACTAGAAAAGGCTATTGGATTAAGGGTGAGCCACGCTATCTCTGCTACCCCATCAGGCCTTGTGATCAAGAGTAGGCAAGAAAGTTACTGCTGTAGGCAAAGACTAAATGTCCAAGCTAATATCAATCTTAGCATCAGTATTGCTCTGATAATTGATGCATTATTATGTGAAACTTAAAATCAACCCACTTCTTATTTTTCATTTGGTAGGTGGGTTTTAGCTCCTTTAAGGAATAGGTTCATAGACTCGGGTGGGGACCCGAGGTGAGGAGTCTAAGAGAGTGGAAGGAGTTACAAGGAATTTGCTTCCAAAATGAATATGGGCTCAAGTGCCCTCTTGTGTCTGCTTTGACTTTCTTTGCAGAGGAAAAGCCCAAGTTACATGGCATCACATTGCCTATCTATTTTCTCATTCTCAATTTTAATTTTCAAGCAGCTTGTGGCCCCTATTAGATAATCTGGTGATAGAATCACTTTCAGAAGGATCAGATGCCTCAGTGATTCTTTGAAACCCTTTAACTTCCACTGTTTGAGTTTTGTCACAGCTCAGTAAGCCCTGAAAGCTATTCTGAGGTTATGGTTACTGTGTGGTTTATGCAAAGAGAAACTCTGGTCACAGTCTGTCCCACATAGCAAAAATAGGCACTGTGAGAGGCAGTCCGAAGAAATGAGTAAACGAATCTAGCAAGTACCAGAGAAATATTTCCTCCCGTGAACTTCATCATTTGGTGACATCTGAATGCAAGATGAGATGGTCAGACAGCATCACTGACTCAATGGACATGAACCTGAGCAAACTCCAGGAGATGGTGAAGGACAGGAAAGCCTGGCATACTGCAGTCCATGGGGTCTCAAGGAGTCAGACACGACTTAGTGACTGACCAACGACAACAAAGTGCAAGTGATAAAAAGAAGAGCATCTTCCGCTGGAGCCTGACAGTGATTGTAGAATGAGGTTAAGTTGCTCTTTTGAGAGCTGAAGATTTCTGTTTAGGATCTCATGCATTAATTTTGCTGAATGGGTATTTGAATCTGTCTAGGGGGGGAAATGAAAGTATGGCGACTGGCAAGAGTAAGGGAGACTTACAGAAATTTGCATCTTATGTATTTCTAGGATCTTTGGGTCAATCCAGTGTTTTAAAGGAACTCTCTTATTTCTCTATAAGTGTTTTAAATGAGTTTTTAAAATCTGTTTCTCAAATGAAAACCTAATCTAACTGCACCCACCGCAGCCAAGTTCTTTGTTTTCAGTATTTGTCAGCGAGTGTTTTTGGTAAGCACTTCCCTCATTTTCCTTCCTCTTCTGGGCCCTTTCCACTCCACCCACCTGCCTTCCCTACCCCCGGCCCCAAACGGAGTGTAATGTGTCTTACGTATGCCTTATGGAATTCTCATTAAGGAGGCCCCTTACCCCCGACCATATGGATGACTTGCAGACTTCTCAAATAGGAAGTTTCAATAGTTTGGGCATTACATGGGTTGATTTTTTTTTTTTTTTACCCTCCACATGCAGATAATAATTATATAACAGTATCTTTTTTAAAGCTTTTTATTTTAGATTGAAGTATAGCCAATTAACAACATTGTGATAGTTTCAGGTGACCCGTGAAGGGACTCAGCCATACATATATGTGTATTCACTCTCTCCCAACACCCCTCCATCCAGGCTACCACACAGTGAGCAGAGCTCCCTGTGGTATACAGTAGGTCCTTGTTGGTTATCTATTTTAAATATAGTACAGTGTCCATGTCGATCCCAAATTCCCTAATTATCCTTTCCGCCCATCCTTTCCCCTGGCAACCATAAGCTTGTTTTCTGTGAGTCTATACAATGGTATTTCATACCTTCTTGGAAATTTAGAGCAGAAAGGTCATTGTCCTGGCCTGATCACTTGTCAATTGCAAAAAGATTCATAAGCTCTTTCTGTTGTGGTCACAACTTCTTTCTGCCGACCTGACCTGGATATTAGGGGTTCCAGCAAAGCCCTTCTATTTATTGTGGACAGGCCAGTGTGGGGACTAAGAAAGAGCTTTCATCAGAAGATGGGAAATTTGGCCCATGCATTCATTGGCTATGGTGTCGGGTGGGTCATTTCACCTCCTTGGGCTCAGTTTCCTCATCGGTTATAGAAGGGGACTGGCCTCATGGAGGAAGCAGGCTCCTCCATGCTTGCCAGCTGTGGCCACTCCATGATAGGACATCCCCGGAAAATCCTTGTTTCACTCCTGTTGAGAGTTCCTTCTGCTCATTCTTCCCAGAGTTTTATGTCCCTGAGGCTGAGTCATCCGCTCAAGTGGGTGTAGCAGAAGAATGAATCTTCCTAGCCACTCATCTGAGGGATCACTTCAGGGACAGTAGACCTCATCTTTGATTGGCCTAGTCAGCTTGTCACAGGCTGCTCTCAGGAGCCCTGTGCACCTCCACCAAGTTGAGCTTGCCAAGGATTGGGGCATAGCTATACTTGTGGTTGGCTTCCCAGCCCTGTCCTTCCTGGATTAGGAAGCAGCGTTCTAGGAACCAACCCCCTCTGCCTAGCCCTGCATCTCTGCCATCCAACTCTGAATCACAGTCCTTCTCCCCTCCCTGCTGGTCCTGGCAGGACCTGGGTTTGTCAGTTCTTGTTCAGGTGGTTAGGACTTCAGTTGCTCTTGGCTTCTTCTCTAGATATTTTTAAATGCTTTTAATTCATTTGAAAAACATGCCAACTTTGAGTTTTAAAGTATCTGGAATTGCACTGCAAGGCCACTGGCTTAGCAGCAGAGTGGTCAAACAGCCCATGAACAGACAAATGAAAACGAAGAGCAGGGGCCATCAAGGCAGGCACAAAACAGGGAGCCCAAAGACATTGTTTCTGTTTAGTGACCTTCTGATCACTCCGACCATGTGTGTTTATTCTGTGTATGTGTGTGTGTGTTTGTATGTGTGCGCTCAGTCACTCAGTCACGTCTGACTGTTTGTAACCTGATGGACTGTAGCCCACTGGGCTCCTCTGCTCATGGGATTCTTCAGGCAAGAATACTGGAGTGGGTTGCCTTTTCCTCTTCTAGGGGATCGTCCCTAATCAGGGATCGAACCTGGGTCTCCTGCGTCTTCTGCACTGGCAGGCAGATACTTTACCACAGCACCACCTCAGAAACCCACCTAGACCCCAGGAATGGAGGACAAATTGATTTGCCGTGGATCCTAAGAAATGAGTCGTAGTGGGGCAAATATAAACCTATGCTGTGCCTCACCACTTCAGGGTTGATCTATTTCATGTTCGCTCCCAGAACTGTGGAAGAGCTCATTGTGACTTGCCAGAATCACTATGGCTTACCTCAGCATCCCAGCTCTTCTAGGATGGTGCAACAATGGTTCCTTGACCCCTGGTACTTTCAGACTATAGATGATAACATAGGGCTTGAACAAAGCCTATCTAATCTCCTTTGGCTCATCTTTAGAATAAAATCCAAACTCCTTAAGGGATGGATGCTTTAAGAGACGAGGTGCTTATCCCAATGGAGTTGTGCTACTATTTTGTGCTATCAGATACACTAGTCAGTTTAACTGCAGTAACACACAGTCTCCACATCTCAGGGGCTCACAATAGCACGTTTTCATTTCCCACTCATTACATGGTGGTGCTTGCGCATCTGTGGTTACAATTCCCCTCCAAGTGTTTCTTCTTTCCAGGAACCAGCAAAAGAACAGTGGTTAGCTGGAACATGCTATTTTCGTGACAGAGAGAAAAAAATGAATTGGCTGAAAAATGTGATTCTTCAAAGTGTTTGCTTGGGACTGGGCCACTGTTACCTCTGCTTGCATTTCATTGGCTCAAATAAGTCATATGGCCAGATCTGGTAACATGATGGAAAAGTATACTTTACTTATAGAGAGGCACTGCAAGTCACCTGCAAATGGGCTGGGATGCATCATCACTCTCCAGGGAAGAGAGCCAATGTGGGGAACAGTACCTTAATTCAGCCCATCAGGGTGACATACCAGACATGTAAGTTCACAAGAAAAGTGAGGGTCGATACAGAACCCTCTGATCCATCTTTCCTGTCCTTGAGGGCTGTCATATATATGTGACAGAGATCTCTTTGGTTTTCCCATTGGAGAAGGCCTATACCAGTATTCCTTTTATTTTTTTAAAAAGATTCTTTCTTACAATTTTATTGATTGATTGATTAATCTGGGGCTCCACTGGGTCTTTGCTGCTTTGCACGGGCTTTCTCTAGTTGCGGTGAGTGGGGGCTATTCTTTGCTGTGACGCACAGGCTTTTCATTGCAGTGGCTTCTCTTGTTGTGAAGCATAGATTCTAAGTCTTGAGAGTTTCAGTAGTTGCAACATATGGGCTCAGTTGTGCTTGAGGGCCCTAGAGTGTGTGGGCTTCAGGGGTTGTGGTGCACAGGCTTAATTGCTCTGAAGCAGATTCTTATCCGCTATGCCACCAGAGAAGTCCCAAAAGATTTTGGTTTTTTTTGTTTGCTTGTTTTTTGATGTGGACCATTTTAAAAGTCTTTATTGAATTTGTTACAATATTGCTTCTGTTTTGTGTTTTGGTTTTTTGCTGGCGAGGCATATGGGCTCTTAGTGTGCCAACCAGGGATTTAACATACACTCCCTGCACTGAAGGTGAAATCTTAACCACTGGACTGCCAGGAAAGTCCTCTCCAGTATTCCTTTTATAGGATGCAGTCTGTACCTAGTCCCCTGAGGTTTCCTGATTCCTGCCTTAGGCCATGTCTCCTATACCATAAGCTGCTTCCATTTGTGTTTGACTTCGTCTCTCTGTTTCATGTGGTGGCTCTGGTGTTTAAAAAAGTCCACTTTGCTTTTCTTTGGGCTGACCCCGTAACAGTGCTCTTACAGCTGCAAAATCACTGTGGTTTGGAGCCAGGGCAGAAGATTCAGGGATCGACATAAACAGAGACCTGGGCATCAAGATGACTTCAAGAAGTAAAAGATGGAAGAAAAGTGAGATGTAGGAATAAATGCATCTATTTGTATGATTTTAACTGATTACTTGATTAATTAATTAATTTACCATGGTAAGGGGACTTCCCAGGTGGCTCAGTGGTAGGAATCTGCCTATGCCTATCAATGCAGGAGGCGCAGGAGACACGGGTTCAAAACCTCTCGGTGGATTTAATCCCTGGGTCAGGAAGATCCCCTGGAGGAGGAAATGACAACCCACGTCAGTATTGTTGCCTGGGAAATCCCATGGACAGAGGAGCCTGGCAGGCTACAGTCCATGGGGATACAACTGAGCATCCGTGTAATTCAAAAATTTCATGCACGATGGTTACAACTAGTTTTCTTGGCTTTTAGACTTTCTTAGAGGATGGGTGCTCTGATCTGTGGCAGTAATTGAATTCTATGGTAAAACTTGAAATAGAAGAAAAATCTGATTTCAGCATAGAATGATCAGAGAATTTGCCTCTCTTTCAAAAATGAAAATGGTTTTTGGCATATGCAAAACTATCTTTGCTAATAAAATAAACCCTCCTGTACTTATTTTTATTGGCTTATTTGAAAAACAATGACTTTTCCAGGCATGAGTACTGGAGTGGGGTGCCATCGCCTTCTCTGATCATAAAACATAACATCAGTCAAATATGTTACCATTATCTACATGTGTGTGGGTACCATAGCCAGCGGTCTTTTATGAGAAATGGAGATGCCTGGGAGCATTTCCTTCAACCCTTTCTTTCCATCATCCAGAGTTACGTTTATCAGTTTCCTAGTCTGTTCCTTATCTGTTTCCCTCCTGGATCTTGGGATTTAAAAGTGTTTGCTTGGGCTCCTAGCCCTTATCTGTCTCCTCCCCCACAGTTAGTACAATGCCTGACATTTGTGTTGAATGGAATGAGTAACTAAACACTTGAATAAACAAAACACACAGTCTAGGGCCAGAAAAGAAAAGAACACCCAATGCAGACCAGTTAATAGAGAGGGGACTGTCTCAGGTTCCCTAGCTCCTTGCCTGGGTGTCTCTGCCTTTCATGCTGGGACACCTCATGGAAATGCAGCTTTTGTGCCAGGACTCCCTGCATTTGCCGCTCTCTTTCAAATGCAAGCAACGACAATATCACCTTTTCTTAGCCGAAATGGCGACTCACTCCAGTGCTCTTGCCTGGAGAATCCCAGGGATGGGGGAGCCTGGTGGGCTGCCATCTATGGGTTCGCATAGAGTCGGACACAACTGAAGCGACTTAGCTGCAGCAGCAGCAGCAACTAGCACTCTGGGTAAAGCTCAATATTTTAAAGAAGAATTGATTAAAATACCAAAGGAAAATATAAAAAGAAATGGGAAACAATTTCCACACTCCTTCACAAAAAAGGTGAGAAAGAGTAGCTGACACTGACTGCTGGCTTCCTGTATGCCAGGCCCTGTGCAAAGACCCCTCCGGACGTGAGAAGAGGAACCGTCTTCTCTGATTTGGAGAGGCAGAACTGAAGGCCCAGAAGAGCTATTACTTGCCCAACACGCAGCACTAGTGAAACTCAGATGAGAACAATAGTTATTTGACTCTGCAACTCATGCTCAGAAAAAAAAGACATCACTAAGCAAAAATGATTCGTATTTATGTGCCAAGGGGTTGATTTAGGCTAAAGTTCTCTTTCTTAAGATTCAGCCACTCGGGTTGGCATTTTTACGGACAAGTTGCCTGGGTTTTCTGTCCATGCCTTCACCAGTAGCTCTTCTATGATCTACACATGGCTTTGTTTCGAAATAAACACGGCTTTTTTTTCGTAATTTTTATCTAGGGCCCCTACTTACATACCTCACTCTCAGCCTGGGCTTTCCCAGAAAGTATGTCGGGCAGGTGGAGCCTCTCCACGTCGAACTGCAAAGCAGTGGTTATTGATACCATAGAAACCCAAAGCTTGGGTTCCTCTGTCTTGTTTTAATTCCTAATATGCTCCACTTTTTCAGTTTCTCTATAAATCATTAGTCTTCATTAGTGCTCTTCTTGATTTTCCATTGAAAGGAGCAGCCTCTCAGAATTAGGCTTCTACAATATTTGACAATAACTTACTTACAATGAGGAAGCCGTCCTCTAAAAAGAATGACACTGACACGCTTGTATAATTATGATGTTTGTTCTTTGTTGTTTATATCCTCTTCTAAAAATATGCACTGTGTATTAGAGAATGGTAAGATCTTGCCCCAAGTAAGAAAATCTTAGGTGTGGTGCTGCAATTATGTCAATTATATCATGAAACCATGAATTGTGACTCTCTGTCAAAATAGGCTGTTTCCTTAGACATGGAGAAGATGAATTCCTAAGATAACTCACCAAGGTGCCTTTGTTAAGCTGACACATTTGATTCGTTTCTTGATAACTTACATGGTCAGACTCTTGTTAAGCAACCCATCCTTGAGCAAGAAGCACTAGGGATTTCACTCAGTTGTTCCACGTTCTGATGATGCTCATCAGATGATGATGTTGCTCATTATCTCACTAGCACATCAAAGTAACCCTTTTTCCAAGTTATGGTAACATCCATTTAAAAATATCTAGTGAATGCTTTCTATGTCCCTGGAGAAGGCACTGGCTACAGTCCATGAGGTTGCAAAAAGTTGGACATGACTGAGCAACTAACACGTTCACTTTCAATGTTCATTTCAGTCGCTCAGTTGTGTCCGACTCTTTGTGACCCCATGGACTGCAGCACACCAGGCTTCCCTGTCTATCACCAACTCCTGGAGGCTACTCAAACACATGTCCATCGCGTTGGGGATGCCATCCAACCGTCTCATCCTCTGTCGTCCCCTTCTCCTCCTACCTTCAATCCTTCCCAGTGTCAGGGTCTTTTCCAATGAGTCGGTTCTTTGCATCAGGTGACCAAAGTATTGGAGTTTCAGCTTCAGCATCAGTCCTTCCAATAAATATTCAGGACTGATTTCCTTTAAGAGTGACAGGTTGGATCTCCTCATAGTCCAAGGGACATTTCCAAGTGTTGGGAGCTCACAATGAACGAAACTGACATATACACCTCTAACACATGGCTCCTCAGGAATATCCACGTGGATATTGTAAATTGAGAGACACTAAACTAGGAGCTTCCAAAAGAAGTCTGTGGCCAGACTGTACACAAACCAGAAAGCGTTAGTCACTTCAGTTCAGTTCAGTTGCTCAGTCGTGTCCGACTCTTCGAGACCTCATGAACCGCAGCATGCCAGGCTTCCCTGTCCATCAGTTAGTCATGTCCAAAGTGTTTGGGGTCCCATGGGCTGTAGCCCTCCAGGCTCCTCTGTTCATGGAATTCTCCAGGCCAAAATACTGGAGTGAGTAGCCATGCCTTTCTCCAGGGGATCTTCCCGATCCAGAGATCAAACTCAGGTCTCCTGCATTGCAGGCAGATTCTTTACCAACTGAGCCACCAGGAAAGGCCACACAAACCAGAGCACACGGCAAAAAGTTCTGTGTTGATGCGTACTGTATAGATCCAGTAGAAGACGTAAAATAGTATTTTCATAGTCAAATGAATAAATAGTGAGGGTTTATTTACTCTGTCAAAGTGTTGGCTGGGAAATAGACTAGATGAACTCTCAGGCAACAGAGTTTCTGTTTCTCATCTGGCAGCTACTAGGGTAAGTTGGTCTCCCCATGTGCTCATCTTGGCAAGCATCTCCTCCAGCTCTTTACCAGAGAGACAGGAAATGATGATGACAGAGCAGGACAAGCCCAGACCCAACGCAAGCCTCCTCTGTAATTTTGGAGAGTTCTGCAAACTGGACCATCAGCCTCTAATTAACTATGTTGAGAACCTGTGCTCACTCGGCCACATTTCTCAACAGCTTACCCGATCCATGCTCCTAAAAACAGCTCAGACCTGCTCCACGGGGGCATTAATCCTGGCAACTGAAGACGGTGAACTCATTTCAGGCAAATGTTTCTATAAACAACCAAAAGATCCACTATTGGAAGCATGGACCTGACCCGACTTGGCCATAGCTGCAAGAAGTGGTCTCAGGCTTGCAATTTCAGACAAGCTTACAAACTTTCTCCTTCTAGAAGATCTTGGGCAGATAAATTTTGGTGACCTTTTGTTCCCTGGCCCCTTATCTGCAAACTCAGCCGCTGAAACCACAAACACCTCCACCACCTCCATTATAACAAAACACATTGCTGTGGTTCAGTGCCATTCCTGAGCTGTTTCGAACTGTTGCAAAAGAACCAAGACTCCTGTACCATTAGCACCAAAATCTGAGTTAAATCGGGGTTGTACATATGTTTTCCTAGCCACACACCAAACTATGAGGACCTTTATAAAGTGACGTCAATTTTATAGATAAAAAACCAAAGTTAAAATCAGTTGCTCAAGGTTACAGCTTATAGTGTCAAAGCTGGCCAGTCGAATGTTAATAACAGACACACAAATTTATTTCTACAAATGTTTTCAGCCTAAAATTTTGAGGGTTATTTTTGTAGATACTTAGTCAAATTTTGTGGTATCTACAAATTTTATGGTATCTACAAATTTTTTTGTAGATACTTAGTCAGATTTTATACTACTCCTAATTAAGGATCATATTATGTTACTACAGTTGAGTGACTGTATGCTATGAAGATATCCTCACATTGTGACTTGCAAATGATTTTGAGAAGTGTTTCACGAATATGCCTAAAATGTATTGTTTCCACCTAATTCAAATTTTATGTTAATGAGAAATGGCTAGGAAATTATAACCCATAACTTAATTTGATGCTTTTTAATGATTTTGAAGACAAAACGGTTGAGGAGAATGTCCAGACTGTAGTCTTTCCTTGGCTGTGCTGGGCTTTTGTTGCTGTGGGAGCTTTTCTTTAGTTGCAGTGAGTGTGGGCTACTCTAGCTGCAGTACACAGGCTTCCCATTGTGGTGGCTTCTTTTTTTTTTGTTTTAAAATTAATTTATTTATTTTAATTGGAAGCTAATTACTTTACAATATTGTGGTGGTTTTTGCCATACATTGACATGAATCAGCCATGGGTGTACATGTGTCCCCCATCCTGAACCCCTCCTCCCACCTCCCTCCCCATCTCATCCCTCTGGGTTGTCCCAGTGCACCAGCCCTGAGCACCCTGTCTCATGCATCAACCTGGACTGGTGACCCATTTCACATGGTAATATATATGCTTCAGTGCTATTCTCTCAAATCATCCCACCCTTGCCTTCTCCCACAGAGTCCAAAAGTCTGTTCTTTATATCTGTGTCTCTTTTGCTGTCTTGCATATAGGGTCACCATTACCATCTTTCTAAATTCCATATATATTATATATATGCATTAATATACTGTATTGGTGTTTTTCTTTCTGGCTTACTTCACTCTGTATAATAGGCTCCAGTTTCATCCATCTCATTAGAACTGATTCAACTGCATCCTTTTTAATGGCTGAGTAATACTCCACTGTGTATATGTACCACAGCTTTCTTATCCATTCGTCTGCTGATGGACATCTAGGTTGATTCCATGTCCTGGCTATTGTAAACTGTGCTGTGATGAACATTGGGGTACATGTGTCTATGTGGTGGCTTTTCCTGTTGCAGAACATGGGCTCTAGAGTCTGTGGGCTTCTGTGTTTGTGGCACAGAAGAGAGTGGGCTCAGTAGCTGCAAGGCATGGGCTTAGTTGCCCCATGGCATGTGGAATCTTCCTGGACTAGGGATTGAACCTGTGTTCTCTGCATTGGTAGGCGGATCTTAACCACTGGATCACTAGGGAAGTCCCAGACTGTACTCTTCAATGCATTTTAGCAAACATTTATTAAGAACTAACAGTGTGTAGTCTATTTTGTTAGCTAAATGGTATCTGTTTAGAATGCTTGATTATAAGAGAAATGACTTTCTTACACGTTTATCATAGGACATTACCTTGAATAAGCCAAAATGTTTAAATAAGTAATTTTGAGGGGATGTTAAGAGGAAAGATGTTAAGGAAAGGATGTTAAGATGTTAAGAGGAAACACAGAACCAGGCTATAGAGCGGTCTTCACTTGAACCTGGACTTGTTAGAACTAGTATTTGTGGGATGATGTCCAGTGGGAATTATGGGATGTGATGGCCATATGGGACCTGTTGATTTTAGAAATGAAACCACTGAGACCAAGTGAAGTTGTCTCTTGCTCAAAGCTCTTAAAAGTGTGCAGAGTCTGAAATCCATGTTTTCTGATTTCAAGCCATTTGCTGGCTCAGCAAACCCCAGATTCTCTTCAAAAGGAAAGAATTTCTTCACCTGAAAGCTTTGCAAAATTTATTCAGGGATATGAATTTGAGGCTGACCACTGTCAAGATTGTACTTCTGTAGAAAAGGACTTGACTATGCTTCTGAGGAATATTTTTCCTAGCAAACACTTACAAGAGTTAAAACACAACATTGTAAATCAAGTATACTTTAATTTTAAAAAAAGAACTAACACTGGACACCTCATCCAAGAAGATATGGTGAATGAGCATAAGAAAAGATGCTCCACATTATACATCATCAGGAAAATGAACTGAATACAATAGCAAGATACTATTACACACTTTTGGAAAATGGCCAAAATCTGGAACACTGACAACTCCAAATGCTGACAAAGATGCGAAGCAAAAGGAACCTTCATTCTCTGCTGGTAGAAATGCAAAATGGCACAGTCACTGTGGAAGACAGTTTGGTGATTTCTTACAAAATTAAACACACTCTTACCATACAATCCAGCAGTCACACTCTTCGGTATTCAACCAAAGAAACTGAAAACTTAACATTCACACAAAAACTTGCAGATATTTAAATCAGCTTTATTCATAACTGTAAAAATTAAAAGCTAACCAAGATGTCCTTTGGTAATCTAATAGATAAATAACTATGGTACATTGAGACAATGTAATATTATTCAGTGTAAAAAAAGAAAAAGAAAAAAAATCTATCAAACTATGAAAACACATGGAGGAAACTTATATGGATATTATTGATTGAAAGAAGCCAGCTTGAAAAGGCTACATACTATAACATTTGAACTGTATGACATCCTGGAGAAGGCAAAAATTATGTAGACAATAAAGAATTATTGGTTGTTAGGGAATGGGGTGGGAGGGGAAGGAATGAATAGATGGGCTGCAGAAAATTTTTAGGACAACCCAGATGGCTCAGTGGTAAAGAATCTGCGTGCAATGTGGGAGATTGCAGGTTTGATCCCTGAGTGGGGAAGATCCTCTGGAGAAGGGAATGGCTACCCACTGCAGTATTCTTGCCTGGAGAATTCCGTGGATAGAAGAGCCTGGTGGGCCACAGTCCATGGAGTCGCAAGAATTGGACACGATTGAGTAACCAAAACACACTCTACATGATACCAAAATGGAGAATATGTGTCATTATACATTTGTTCAAATCCACAGAACGTACAACACCGAGAATGAATCCTAGTGTAAACTATGGACTTCCAGTGGTTAAGTGTTAATGTTCTCTAATGGATGACAAATGTACATTCTTGGTGGAGAGGTGGGATGTTGATAATGGAGAAGCTAGGGACTATAATGAGTGGGGATGGGGAATATATGAGAAATATCTGCACCGTCTTTTGCTGTGAACCTAGAACTGCTCTACAATATAAAGCCCATTGAAATAATTTTGCAAACATCAGAACTTGTAGCTATAGTCACATTTTACATTTAAAATTCATTTTTTAATTGATTGTATGAGAGGAAAAATGGAAAACATCTTTCACCTTTCTTAAGAATGTTCACATGAAGCTTCCCCACACTTCAAAATCCTTATGCTGAAGGAGACTTCCTTGGTGATCCAGTGGTTAAAAAGCCACCTTGCAAAGCAGTGGACATGGGTTCAATCCCTGGTTGGGGAACTAAAATCCTACACATCTCAGAGAAACTAAAGCCCATGCACCAGAACTAGGGAGTCCATGCGCCTTAAAGAAAGATCTCGTAAGACCTCATGCAGCCAAATAAATAAATAAATTTTTAAAAGTCCTTTTGATAAAGCAGGTAAGGAAATGTAGGCAGTAAACTTTGTTTTGATCTCTGTTCAGAATGTGGGTTTTACCATTTCCCAATGGAAAAACTTTGGTTTATGCTGGACCTCTCAATTCCTTATAACTCTACAGTTCATGAATTGGTAAAAAAATAAAATTTATCCAATGCTATTTCATGAAGGGCCCAGATAGCCATTTCCCTTTTTACTGCATCATGATTCTTGTTTGCATAAAGGAAGTAGTCAGCAGAGAGTAGAACACATACTACGGAATGATTTTTCTTTTCCAATAGAATTTTTGTCTTTTGGTCACATGAACTTCTAATTTGAGTTGTGAATTTTGTAACTTATTTTTATTATGTTAACAGATGTCAGTCTCTTTCCTAAACAGTTTCTATTTCCAGTGTATTCATTCATTACTAGATACTGAACACTGACTCTTTGGACACAAGAGGAAGGGCTTGTTTCCCCGTTTTTCATCATAGTTCCCAAAGTGCTTTTTTCTGATGATTTCATTTCTTCTTCCAAGAAGATTGGCTAACTTTCCCTTAAAATTATATCTTACGGCAAGTGTTCTTCGTGTCTCGTTTAGTCATAAATGAGAAAAGGAATTTTAATATGCCTTTCGTTTTTGCAGAAAGCTAAGTGGGTAGGAGTCAGCATCACTAAAGACAAACACTCCTTTGTTCTTCTCCTGCTCCAGATTCTAGAAATTTGGGGTTCCATCCAAACTCTTGAAACTGTGTCATTTATATCTATCTCGTCTCTCCTGATAAGAAGACTGCATGTAGAGATTTCTGGAACAAAAGTACTCAGTCACCTTGTGCTAGAACTAAAAGTTCTATTTATCCTCCTGTTTAAAGTTGACATTTCCAGCTTTCGAATGTTTTCTATAGTCTGTTTCTTTGTCCAATGAAGAACAAAACTAAGAAATCAGAACTTGGTTTAAAAAATACCGATAATGTGTTTGTATGCTTTTTTAAAACATTCAGTGATGACTGATAACAGTACCCACTTTTCTGTATCTTTGTGTAATGAGGTTAAAGATGCTTTAATATTTGATTATACTGGGTATTCCCAACTATGGTTAATTTTGAACATTCAAAATTCATCTAGAGGACTTCCCCAGTAGTCTCGCGATTAAGACTTTATGTTTTCAGTGCAGAGGACATGAGTTTGATCCCTGGTCAGGCACCTAAGATCCCACATTCCACATAGGGCAAAAAAAAAATTAAAAAAAAATTTTTTTTTGAATTAGGAAAAAGCAAGCCACTTTAAAAAATTCATCTAGAAAATATCTAAATGTTGTCCTTGTGATTGAGGTTCTGCATTAGAATTCTTTTGAAAGTGATTTCCACTTTAAAAGTTCAAAACTATAATTTAAGAATTATTTCCTTTCTCCACTGTAAAAGTATCATATTCTGATTAAAAATATTTAGGAAATGCAAAGGGTTAAAATATGCCAATAATCCCCTCCTCCTTTATTCAACCATGGTAATGTCTGATGCTTCCTTTCCTTTTTAAAAAATATATTTAAAAATATTTTTATAATTACATTGTGTACAAAATTTTGGCATACTTTAATATAAACTGCATTTTCACAGTATTGTTACATCTCTGGTAAAAAATATTAGAAATAGTTTTTGCCAAAGTAAACCAAAGATGCTTACTCCTTGGAAGAAAAGTTATGATCAACTTAGATAGCATATTAAAAAGCAGAGACATTACTTTGCTGACTAAGGTCTGTCTAGTCAAGGCTATGGTTTTTCCTGTGGTCATGTATGGATGTGAGAGTTGGACTGTGAAGAAGGATGAGTGCCGAAGAATTGATGCTTTTGAACTGTGGTGTTGGAGAAGACTCTTGAGAGTCCCTTGGACTGCAAGGAATCCAACCAGTCCATCCTAAAGGAGATCAGTCCTGAATATTCATTGGAAGGACTGATGCTAAAGCTGAAGCTAACTCCAATATTTTGGCCACCTGATGCAAAGAACTGACCCACTGGAAAAAACTCTGATGCTGGGAGGGATTGAGGGCAGGAGGAGAAGGGGACGACCAAGGATGAGATGGCTGGATGGCATCACGGACTCGATGGACATGAGTCTGAGTGAACTCTGGGAGATGGTGATGAACAGGGAGGCCTGGCGTGCTGCGATTCATGGGGTCGCAAAGAGTCGGACACAACTGAGCAACTGAACTGAACTGAATCTTTTAAGTTTTGTTTTGGTATTATGAATAATATAAAATAAAAATATGAAGTCTCCTGTTTTCTGTTCTTGCTTCCCCCTTTCTGTCACTCCATAAAGAGAATCTTTTTTAAGTGTGTCAGATGTTCTATCAGAAATTCTTGGGCATATGAAAGTTTATTCTTAGATAATGAACATTTTCCACATTGCAGCTTATTAGACATGCACACACATTGAGAGAATCATTCAGATTGTATTCAATGTATTAAAATGCCTTGGTTTCTTTTTCAGACTGCTCTATGTACATATTCCTCATTTTTAAAATAAAAGCTCAATAGCTCACTTGTATCATTTTTTTTTAGATTTCACATATAAGCGATCTCATATTTGTCTTTCTCTGTCTGACTTACTTGACTTAATATGATAATTTCTAGATCCACCCATGTTGCTGCAAATGGCATTCATTTTTTATGGCTGAGCAATATTCCATTGTGTAATATCAAAAATAGACTCATAGACATAGAAAACAAACTTATGGCTCCCAAAAGGGAAAGGAACAGGGGATAAGTTAGGAGTTTGGGATTCACATATACACAGTACTATATAAAACAGATAACCAACAAAGGCCTGCCGTATAGTGTAGGGAACTGTACTCAAACCTTGTTATTACCTATAATAGAAAAGAATCTAGAAAAGAATTGACATATACATATACACACACACACACATATATATATGAATATTTTGGAGAAGGAAATGGCCACCCACTCCAGTATTCTTGCCTGGAGAATTCCATGGACAGAGGATCCCGGTGGGTTACAATCCATGGGGTCGCAAAGAGTCGTACACAACTGAAGTGACTTAGCAGGATATATGAATACATATATATAAATGAATCACTTTACTGTACCCCTGAAACCAATACAATATTGTAAATCAACCATATTTCAATAAAATTAAAAATGAATAAATAAAATAAAACAAATAACTTTATAATTTCTTTTTAAAAAGCTCAGTAGCATTCTATTGTGTAATGTACATTAATTCAGCAATGAAAATGTGAACTCTTTCTGTTTTCTTGCCATTATAAAACTCACATACTAAGATAGCTGTCAATTGTGTGACGCCTTTGCGTGGGTTAGAAAATGATACTGGGATGTTTTCCACAGACCCCTCCAGTTCCACCCTCTACCTCTCTCCACTTTGCCTGTTTCCTGATCTGTATATGGATCATATCAATGTGCTTTTACCTTTCTTTTGGGTTCAGCCAATAGGAGCAGCTGCAGGAAACTGGAAAGAGGAAACAAGAAGAGGTTGGGGTATCTATTCCTCCGACTCTTTCTGGTCTGCTGGCTGGAGGCTGGCTTCCTCTTTCAAATTTTCTCTCTCTCCCAAGGTCCTGCATTTCTCATCGGATACCTGTTCCTTTTCCTGCCCTTTGAGTACTAGGGCACTGCATTACTAGCCTCTCTAGTTTCTCTGCACCGTGCTCTACTTCTGTAAACGGCCTCTTTATGGAGCTCTACTCGAATTACCCAACTGAGTGCACCATCAGTTTCCTACTGGGACTCAAAATGATACTCGTTTTTCCTTGGCAGATATAGCTCCACACAATGATGTTTGATTTGTTTGGTTGGAGCTCTTCCCCCCGTGGCAACTCCTTACAACTTTGTCTGAATGACCAGTGCAGGGCGCAACCTAGATGATACATGGCAGCCTTGAATGCGGCCAGAATTATATTTATGTGTGTGATCTTTGTATGCTGCCATGAATTCTCTAGGATAAATTCTTAGTATTGGAGTTGTTGGGTTAAAGGTTACACAGACTTTTTAACTATGAAGTAATTTACCAATCCAAAAACACAGCCTAAATTTACATTCTCTCTGCACTTTTGCCAACTGTAGGTTGTAAAACTTTAAAATATTTGCTATTTTTGTAGTTAAAAATGGTATCTCATTTTTCTAACATTACATTTCTTTAGGAGGTCAGCTGGGCAGCTTTTCATATGTATGTTAGATCTTTACACATTCATCAATTTTCCTATTAGGTTACTGTTTGCTTATTTAAAAGTACTATTTTTATATTAAGGAAATAAATTATTTGTCAAATATATAGCACACATTCTTTCCCAACTTTTCATTCTACGTGGATGCTTAAATGTTTTCATATAGGCAAATGATAACAAAAATTATTTTCATGGCTTCTGGGTTTTGTGTCAGATTAAAAAATGCTTTACTCTCTCTGATACAGTAATTATTAAAAATCCTGAAACTAGTACTTATTATTTTTCTTACATGTACATTTTAATTCATCAAGGATTAATTTTTGTATATTGAAGCTGGCTTAAAATTCAACATTCAAAAAACCAAGATTATGAAATCCAGTCCCATCAGTTCATAGCTAATAGATGGTGAAAAAGTGGAAAGAGTGATAGATTTTATTTTCTTGGGTTCCAAAATCACTGTGGATTGTGACTGCAGTCATGTAATTAAAAGATGCTTGTTCCTTGGAAGAAAAGCTATGACAAACCTAAACAGCATATTAAAAAGCAGGGATATCACTTTGTTGACTAAGGTCCATAGAGTCAAAACTATGGTTTTTCCAGTAGTCATGTATGGATGTGAGTTGGACTATAAAGAAGGTTGAGCACTGAAGAATTGATGTTTTCTAACTGTGGTGCTGGAGAAGACTCTTGAGAGACCGTTGGATAGCACTAAGAGATCCAACCAGTCCATCCTAAAGGAAATCAACTCTGAATAGTCATTGGAAGGACTGATGCTGAAACTGAAGCTCCAATACTTTGGCCACCTGATGCAAAGAGCCAACTCATTGGAAAAGACCTGATGCTGGGAAAGATTAGGGCAGGAGGGGAAAGGGGGCAACAGAGGATGGAATGGTTGGATGGCATCACCAACTCAATGGATATGGAAGTGAACAAACTCCGGGAGTTGGGGAAGGATGGGGAACCCTGGCATGCTGCCGTCCATGGGGTCACAAAGTGTTGGGTGCATCTTAGGAACTGAACAACAACAACAACAAGAGCTTGTTGGTCCAGATTTTTCTTTTCCAGATCACTGACTGCTTATCCAGAAATAATTTTTGGTGATAATTTGATTTGGCAATGACATGATCATCAATAGAGTTTTTCATCATTCATATGGAATGCTGTATTTATGACATACTAAATTCTCAAAGGAATTGGGGTCTTTTAAAAAAATATTCTTCACGTTCTTGCATTGATTTGTCTCTCTAGTTGTGGTGGGAAGATTTGTAAGATGATGCCCACTGACCCTGGTGTTCGTGGTATCCTGGTATTCATGCTCTTGTGTAATTCCTTTCCCTTGTATGTGGGTTGGACCTAGTGACTTGCTTCTAAGGAAGTGGACTCTTTTCTAAGGAAAGTGATGGCATGTCAGATCAGCAATTAGATTACAAAACCATGACTTCCATGTTGCTAGTTTCCCTTTCCCCCATCCACACCTGCCCCCTACACTCCCTCCCTCTCCTTTTCCTTGGCTTGCTTTGGTGAAGCCACCTGCCATTTGTGAGCTGCCCTCTGGCGAAGGCATACGGCAAGGAAATGAGGAAGACCTCTGACCAAGAGCCTGTGAGGAGCTGAATCTTTCCAACAACCAAGTGACTGAGCTTGGAAGCAGGTTAAGGAACTAGGTTTCCCTAGCTAAGCCTTAAGACAACTCTGTGTGCATGCTAAGTCACCTCAGTCATGTCTGACTCTCTTCGATCCTTTTTCATAAGCTGATATATTTCGGGGACATTTATTATGCAACATTTGAAAAGACCCTGATGCTGGGGAAGATTGAGGGAGGGAGGAGAAGGGGACAACAGAGGATGGCATCACTGACTCAATGGAGATGGATTTGGGTAGACTCCAGCAGTTGGTGATGGACAGGGGGGCCTGGCGTGCTGCAGTTCATGGGGTCACAAAGCGTTGGACACGACTGAGCGACTGAACTGAACTGATCATGCAACAGTAGATCCCTGATACCCTAGTCCTGCCACGAATGTTTTAGCTTCTGGAGTTTTATGTTTTAACTTTTGATAAAAATAAGTCCTTTCTCATTTTATTTTCTCTGAAAATTTTCCTGGGCTATTTCTAGTGTATTTAATCTTTTAGATGAAATTGATATGTGTGTGCGTGCTCAGTCGCTTCAGTCATGTCCGACTCTTTGCAAGCCCATGGACTGTAGCCCGTCAGGCTCCTCTGTCCATGGGGCTCTCCAGACAAGAAAACTGGAGTGGGTTGCCATGCCCTCCTCCAGGGGATCTTTCTGACCCAGGGATTGAACCTGCATCTCCTGCATCTCCCTCATTGCAAGCAGACTCTTTACCACTGAGCCACTGGAGAAGCCCAGAATTGAATACAGTTTTGTCAAATACCTCCCAAAATCTTGTGTTTTTCAGGTGATTTTCTTTGAAGGTTGAATTGATAATGACACAGGACCATTTATTCAACTTTTCTTTTATGTCTCCTCAGAAAGTTGCAATATTTTCTTCATATTTGTTCTGCACATTCACTCTTAAGATTTCTATTTATCTGTTTTGCTCTTTGAGGAATTGCTTAATTACTTTTTCCTCTCAATATCACTTCTATATAGGAAAAGTGTCTATTTTTACAAGTTACATTTTTTAGCCAGTCACTTTGGTTCAACCTTTAATGCCATCAAATAATCTCTAATGGGGCTTCCCAGGTGGTGCTAGAGGTAAAAGAATCTGCTTGCAATGCAAGAGGCATAAGAGACATGGGTTCAATTCCTGGGTTGGGAATATCCCCTGGAGGAGGGCATAGCAACCTACTCCAGTGTTCTTGCCTGGAGAATTCCACGGACAGAGGAGCCTTGAGCACTGTAGTCCATGTGGTTGCAAAGAGTCGGGCACAACTGAAATAACTTAGCATGCACACATGCACACAATCTCTAATAATGACAATCTTGTGTACTATTTTTCAGTATTTAGACTCATTTATTTTTCTTATTTTATTACATTGAATTTTACTTCCAGAGCAATGCGTAGTGGTGATAGCATCTTTGTTTTGTTTGTGAAATTTAAATGGAAAATTCGAAGTCTGATCATTGTTTGATGATGCTTTTTGATGTGATTAAATACAAGAATTGATCTTTTTTACTTTATATAAGGAATAGATACTGGATTTTATGTCATTTTATTTTTTTGCATTCATTGAGATATTTACCTGATTTTTCTCATGTGAACTATTAACACTACAATTTATACTAACAGGTTCTGTAACATTCTGCAGTGCACGTAATGACTCCAAAATATTCCATCAGGTAAAGGCATTATAGCTTCCACTTCTGTGCAAACCAGTCTTCACCTTTTTAAAATTCCTCTTTAACAAATCTCTTTAGGGTTTCCTTGGTGGCTCAGAGAGTATCTGCCTGTAATGCAGGAGACCCTGGTTCAATCCCTGGGTCCAGAAGCTCCCCTAGAGGAGGAAATGGCAAGCCACTCCAATATTCTTGCCTGCAAAATCCCATGGACAAAGGAGCCTGGTGCGCTACAGTCCACAGGGTTGCAAAGAGTCAGGCACAACTGAGCACACACACATACTTCTCTCTTTGAGTGTTTTCTCATGTTCCTAGTTCTTTCTTCTATTATAACACAATGTTTTCTGCTATAACCATTATGAAAAATCTTATAATTTCATTTGTAATGTTTGCCTATCTGAAGACGATATCACTAACTTGCTTTGTAGGTAACATACAAATATGAAAACTGGCATGATTGTTGACACAGGGATTGGCTACCAATATGTGTCAACTTTTTTAGTAGACTCCAAAGACTGTCAGCTTTCTTTAAATATATACAGCATGCTGTCGTAAGTTGTCTATCATGTTTGTAACTGGCTAGTTCTTGACTTAGCAGTTGGACTAATTTAAGAGGGTATCTGCTACTCACCTGTGGTAGACAGCAAAGAATGGTTTGGAGGCCAAAAAGCCATCTGCTCACAGTGTCTGTGGACTGTGTTCAAAGCAGGAACTGGTATGATTCACAGTTTTTAATCTCTCTAGGAAAAAAGAATGCAACAGATTGGAACTACTAGCTATAGAAGAAGGCATGCAATGACCTACTTTCCCTGGCTATTTCCGTTGTAAAAGACTGTTCAGAATGTTTTTTTAACCAGATACACTATTCAGGAAGTATTCATTGCTTTTAAGCAGTGCCTATCTTGGGCCATATGCTAAAATACAAGGCTTGTATAAGTTCATTTTGTGATCCTGAGAGAGACACTTATTTTCCTAAAATTAGAGAAAGGGGATAAATTATGCTAATGCATCACAGTATATTTGGCAGGGTACTACCAAGAATTATAAAGAAATGTATAAATAAAAATTCTTAATAGATATAAGTTTTTTTCTATTTTAATTTTGAAAAGACATCCAATTCAGAATATTCTTATTTAGTCAATGTTTTGGAGGAAACTGACTCTTAATCTGAGAGGCAAGTATATAGGAACAGGTCATATTTAAATTTCTCCCACTCCCAGCAATCTTGATTCCAGCTGGGAAAAATATCAACAACCTTTGATATGCAGATGATACCACTGTAATGGCAGAAAGTGAAGAGGAACTAAACAGCCTCCTGACAAGGGTGAAAGAGGAGAGTGAAAAAACTGGTTTAAAACATAACAGTCAAAAAACTAAGATCATGCCACCTGGTCCCATCACTTCATGACAAACAGAAGGGGAGAAAGTGAAAACAGTGATAAAATTTATTTTCTTAAGTTCCAAAATCAGTGGAACTGATTTTAATCAGAAATTAAAAGATGCCTGCTCTTGGAAGGAAAGCTATGACACACCCAGACAGTATATTAAAAAGCAGAGACATCACTTTGCCAACAAAGGTTCATATAGTCAAAGCTATGGTTTTTGCCATAGTCATGTACAGATGTGAGAGTTGGACCATAAAGAAGACTAAGCTCTAAAAAACTGATACTTTCAAATCATGGTGCTGGAAAGTTCCTTGGATTGCAAGGAGACCAAACCAGTCAATCCTAAAGGAAATCAGCCCTAAATATTCATTGGAAGGACTGATGTTGAAGCTGAAGTTCCAACAATTTGGCCACATGATGAGAAGAGCTGATTCACTGGAAAAGTTTGAAGGCAAACGGTGTGGCAGAGGATGAGATTGTTAAATAGCATCATCAACTCAATGGACATGAGTCTGAATAAACTCTGCGACGTAGTGAATGACAGGGAAGCCTGACATATGGCAGTCCATTGTAGTTGCAAAGAATTGGACATGGCTAAGCAGCTGAACAACAACACCACATTTAAACTGTATCCTGGTTTTGCTCTTCACATTAGTGTACAGACTCTGTTTCTTCATGCATGTGAAATATTGTTGTAAATGGTTTTATCAAGGATTTTTTAATGGATATGGCATAAACACAAAACTTTTGTCTCAAAAACTTCTTCCTCCCCAACTGTAAAATATAATCATGTTTTGTACTGCCGTATATGCTGTCTCTTACCAACATCTTGATTGAGAATCTCTAACTTCCTGTCTCTCTAGGCATTAGCTCATACCTACTGAGGTATCAGAAAATTTTCTGAGACTCTCCCACCACTGAGAGGTATCATTCCTGTCCCCTCTCCCTGAATCTGAGTGATCTTTGGACTGCTTTAACCATCAGAGAAGCCAGAAGTAATTGCTATGTGATTTCTGAGTCAGGGTCATAAAATACCAGGTGACATTTTTTTCTTGGAGTCCTGGACCACGTAATGAGTTTGACTGGCTGGAAGCTGCCATGCTGTGAGGAAGCTCAAGTAACAGGGAGAAGCCATATTTAACTCTGGTCAAAAATTGAGTCATTAAATTATCCCTGGCTTTGTTGTTCAGTAGCCTGGCAGGCTACAGCACATGGGGTCACAAAGAGTCGGACAACTCAGCATGTATGAATTCTTAATAAAAGTTTTAAAAACACCTTTTTACTTAAATTGCAACATGAACAAAATGCAGAGTTTTGAAGATTTTTCAAAGGAAATAACCCTCATAAAAATATTTCATATTTCTTGGAGTTTATTTCTTTAAATTTTTTTCTTTAACCCTACTGCTGTCTTTGCGAAGTATGAAGGAAGAAAATATTCTTTTTTTCCCAAAGACTTTAGACTGAAGGACTTTAGAATGAGATGTAGCGGAAAAAAAATGTAGACTTCGGAACTGGACTGAGACTTTACACTTGACTTTGATACTTCAAGTACTTTGGGGAAAGCTTCTAAATGATACCCTCAACTGTAAGTGGAGATAATCCCATTTCCTTTGCAGGATATAAAAATTAAACCAACAAGACACCATATGAAGAGTATCAATCTCAGAGCCTAGTGCATAGGAGATGTTCAGTAAATGTTGGTCCTTCCATTGTGCTTCCTTTTGTAGCCACGCTTATCTCACTAACAGATATTCCAGGGGGAATGAGGATGAAGCACAAAGGAAAGATGCTAAGAGCTAGTCCTGTTTTTTGACCTCTGATCAGGAACTAAGATCCCATATGCTGCGAGGTGTGGCCAAAAAACAAACGAACAAGAAGCAAAAAAAAAAAAAAACACAAATGCGGTGTGATGGCGCACATAGCGCAGGCGGCTGTGATGGTGCACATAGCGCGGCCCAGAGGAGCTGCCTCACGGCTGAGGTCAGGGGCAGTGGCCGGGAGGAGCAAACCCACGTCCAAGGAGCGGTGGATGCCCGGGCGCAGGAGGGCCTAGAAGACCTACTCCACGTTCAAGGTCAGGAGGGGCGGCAGTGAGGAGATAACCCTTGTCCAAGGTAAGAGAAACCCAAGTAAGATGGTAGGTGTTGCAAGGGCATTAGAGGGCAGACACACTGAAACCATACTCACAGAAAACTAGTCAATCTAATCACACTAGGACTACAGCCTTGTCTAACTCAGTGAAACTAAGCCATGCCCTGTGGGGCTACCCAAGATGGGCGGGTCATGGTGGAGGGTCTGACAGAATGTGGTCCACTGGAGAAGGGAATGGCAAACCACTTCAGTATTCTTGCCTTGAGAACGCCATGAACAGTATGAAAAGGCAAAATGATAGGACACTGAAAGAGGAACTCCCCAGGTCAGTAGGTGCCCATATGCTACTGGAGATCAGTGGAGAAATAACTCCAGAAAGAATGAAGGGATGGAGCCAAAGCAAAAACAATACCCAGCTGTGGATGTGACTGGTGATAGAAGCAAGGTCTGATCCTGTAAAGAGCAATATTGCATAGGATCCTGGAATGTCAGGTCCATGAATCAAGGCAAATTGGAAGTGGTCAAACAGGAGATGGCAAGAGTGCACGTTGCCATTCTAGGAATCAGTGAACTAAAATGGACTGGAATGGGTGAATTTATCTCAGAGGACCATTATATCTACTACTGTAGGCAGGAATCCCTCAGAAGAAATGGAGTAGCCACCATGGTCAACAAAAGAGTCTGAAGTGCAGTACTTGGATGCAATCTCAAAAATGACAGAATGATCTCTGTTCATTTCCAAGGTAAACAATTCAATATTACAGTAATCCAAGTCTATGCCCCAACCAGTAATACTGAAGAAGCCGAAGTTAAATGGTTCTATGAAGACCTACAAACCTTTTAGAACACACACCCAAAAAAGATGTCCTTTTCATTATAGGGGACTGGAATGCAAAAGTAGGAAGTCAAGAAACACCTGGAGTAACAGGCAAATTTGGCCTTGGAATGTGGAATGAAGCAGGGCAAAGACTAATAGAGTTTTGCCAAGAAAATGCACTGGTCATAGCAAACACCCTCTTCCAACAACACAAGAGAAGACTCTACACATGGACGTCACCAGATGGTCAACACTGAAATCAGATTGATTATATTATTTGCAGCCAAAGTTGAAGAAGCTCTATACAGTCAACAGAAACAAGACCAGGAGCTGACTGTGGCTCAGATCATGAACTCCTTATTGCCAAATTCAGACTCAAATTGAAGAAAGTAGGGAAAACCGCTAGACCATTCAGGTATGACCTAAATCAAACCCCTTATGATTATACAGCAGAAATAGATTTAAGGGACTCGATCTGATAGGCAGAGTGCCTGATGAACTACAGAATGAAGTTCGTGACATTGTACAGGAGACAGGGATCAAGACCATCCCCATGGAAAAGAAATGCAAAAAAGCAAAATGGCTGTCTGGGGAAGCCTTACAAATAGCTGTGAAAAGAAGAGAAGTGAAAAGCAGAGGAGAAAAGGAAAGATATAAGCATCTGAATTCAGAGTTCCAAAGAATAGCAAGAAGAGATAAGAAAGCCTTCTTCAGCGATCAATGCAAAGAAATAGGAAAACAACAAAATGGGAAAGACTTAGAGATCTCTTCAAGAAAATTAGAGATACCAAGGGAACATTTCATGCAAAGATGGGCTCGATGAAGGACAGAAATGGTATGGACGTAAGAGAAGCAGAAGATAGTAAGAAGAGGTGGCAAGAATACACAGAAGAACTGTACCAAAGATCTTCATGACCCAGATAATCACGATGGTGTGATCACTCACCTGGAGCCAGACATCCTGGAATGTGAAGTCAAGTGGGCCTTAGAAAGCATCACTATGAACAAAGCTAGTGGAGGTGCTGAAATTCCAGTGTAACTATTTCAAATCCTGAAAGATGATGCTGTGAAAGTGCTGCACTCAATATGCCAGCAAATTTGGAAAACTCAGCAGTGGCCACAGGACTGGAAAAGGTTGGTTTTCATTCCAATCCCAAAGAAAGGCAATGCCAAAGAATGCTCACACTACCGCACAGTTGCAGTCATCTCACATGCTAATAAAGTAATGCTCAAAATTCTCCAAGCCAAGCTTCAGCAATACGTGAACCATGAACTTCCTGATATTCAAGCTGGTTTTAGAAAAGGCAGAGGAGCCAGAGATCAAATTGCCAACATCCGCTGGATCATCGAAAAAGCAAGAGAGTTCCAGAAAAACATCTACTTCTGCATAATTGACTATGCCAAAGCCTTTGACTGTGTGGATCACAATAAACTGTGGAAAATTCTGAAAGAGATGAGAATACCAGACTACCTGATCTGCCTCTTGAGAAATCTGTATGCAGGTCAGGAAGCAACAGTTAGAACTGGACATGGAACAACAGACTGGTTCCAAATAGGAAAAGGAGTATGTCAGGGCTGTATATTGTCACCCTGCTTATTTAACTTTTATGCAGAGTAAATCATGAGAAACACTGGACTGGAAGAAGCACAAGCTGGAATCAAGATTGCTGGGAGAAATATCAATAACTTCAGATATGCAGATGACACCACTCTTCTGGCAGAAAGTGAAGAGGAACTAAAAAGCCTCTTGATGAAAGTGAAAATGAAAAGTGAAAAAGTTGGCTTAAAGCACAACATTCAGAAAACGAAGAATATGGCATCTGGTCCCATCACTTCATGGGAAATAGATGGGGAAACAGTGGAAACAGTGTCAGACTTTATTTTTGGGGGCTCCAAAATCACTGCAGATGGTGATTGCAGCCATGAAATTAAAAGACGCTTACTCCTTGGAAGAAAAGTTATGACCAACCTAGATAGTATATTCAAAAGCAGAGACACTTTGCCGACTAAGATCTGTCTAGTCAAGGCTATGGTTTTTCCTGTGGTCATGTATGGATGTGAGAGTTGGACTGTGAAGAAGGCTGAGCCCCGAAGAATTGATGCGTTTGAACTGTGGTGTTGGAGAAGACTCTTGATAGTCCCTTGGACTGCAAGGAGATCCAACCAGTCCATTCTAAAGGAGATCAACCCTGGGATTTCTTTGGAAGGACTGATGCTAAAGCTGAAGCTCCAGTACTTTGGACACCTCATGCGAGGAGTTGACTCATTGGAAAAGACTCTGATGCTGGGAGGGATTGAGGGCAGGAGGAGAAGGGGATGACCCAGGATGAGATGGCTGGTTGGCATCACTGACTCGATGGACGTGAGTCTGAGTGAACTCCGGGAGAGGGTGATGGACAGTGAGGCCTGGTGTGCTGCGATTCATGGGGTCGCAAAAAGTCAGACATGACTGAGCGACTGAACTGAACTGAACTTATGAAACAGACAACTAATGGGAACCTACCGTATAGGACGGGGAGCTCTGCTCAGTCCTCTGTGATGACCCAAATGGGAAGGAAACTTAAAAAAATGGGAGTACATGTATATGTATCACTGATTTACTTTGTTGTACAGCAGGAAACTAACACAACATTGTAAAACAACTATACTTCAGCAAAAATAACAACAATAACAGTAATAAAGAAGATATTATAAAAGATAAAAACCAGCTAGTCCTGTTGTGGCCATTTATACATAAAGTGATGCTGTGCAGTATTTACACATGTGGAACATCTCAAACCAACATAATTTACTAAGCATTTAAAATGTAGTTCCAATCTAGAAAGATGTTGCTGATGAATTTATTTGCAGGGCAGCAATGTAGAAACAGATATAGGAAACAGGCTTACGGACATGGTGGGAGGGGAGGGAAGGGAAGAAGGAGAGGGTGACACGTATGGAGAGAGGTAACACGGAAACTTACATTGCCATATGTAAAATAGATACCAATGGGAATTTGCTGTATGACTCAGGAAACTCAAACAGGGGCTCTATATCAACCTAGAGGATTGGGATGGGGAGGGAGGTGGGAGGAAGGTTCAACAGGGAAGGCACAAATGTATACCTATGGCTGATTCACGTTGATATTTGGCAGAAAACGACAAAATTCTGTAAAGCAATTATCCTTCAATTAAATTAAATAAATAAATTTAAAAAGATAAAATGCAATTTCAAAAGTGTAGGAGGGAAGAGACATGAAGAGACATGGATGCTAGAGGATGAGGCAAACCCAGGGCTCGTGACTGATTTCAGGAATTCTGTTCTCTTCTGAAATGAGTCAATGGAAGGTGGAATTAAATTTATGTAATCGGAGTAGCTGGAATTTGGGTGCAGCCTCCTGGCACGTGTTTATCCTGCGCTTCAATTTCTGGAGGCTATGCGTACGTGATTTTACCTGTTATAAACCTCAAATCAATCATCTCTCTCTTTTTTAATTGAAGCAAATTGTGCAATCCTTTCTTTGTTTTCGTTAGGGTTTCCTCTACTTTATCCCTAGTAGGAAAAACTGATCCCTTGGGATTTCCTCTGGGATACGATTATTTGCAGCAAATACAGTTTGATGAATTCTTGATGATTTCCTCCGAATTTATCCTCTGTTTTTTTTTTTTTCATCCTTGAATACAATCCCTTTGTTTTTGACTGCTTTTCTCTTAGATGCTTTTGAGTAATTAAATACACCCATGGTGTGTATGTGCTACAAATATTGTTCATTACATTTAGTATTTGTGGTTCATTATTTCTGTGTGTCCTAGTGTTACATCACAAAGTAATAATCTGCCACTTCTTGTTACCTCCAGCACAGTCAGTTCAGCTCAGACTGTTAAAATCTTTTGCTCCAATGACTAGATCGGCCTCCTAGCTGTTCTCGTTGGTCCTCACTCTCCAGTCTTTTAACACATGTAAGCCAGAGCAATCTACTTTAGAGGAGAAAATGCTCTTATTTGCTCAGTATCTTTTAAGGGCATCCTCAGACTCGGGGAGCATGATCTGGCCTCTGCCTGGGTTTCCTGCCACTCTCGTGCATGTTCACCTTTATTCTATGTCCTGGTTACCCCGTCCACTGAAGAATCACCTTTAGACTTTTTATCTTCCTCTTTCACCTCCTGCTCTCTGCCCCTGTAATTCTCTCTGCCTTGAGAAGCTCACCCTTAGCCCGCAGCTTCTTTTTTTCCTGCTTGTTCAAAACCCCATGTCTCGCTGGGGACTTTATCTCATGTCCTCCAGAACGGGTTATGCGGTTTTTCATCAGTCCCTTTGGCTGTGCCTGTCATGACACCACACTCCTTTCAAATTATTTGACTGCCCCATCAAAGCAGAGGCCCTGCCTTAAGAGGTGCTTTCATGCTCAGTGGCTTCAGTCGTGTCAGACTCTTCGTGACCCCATGGACTGTAGCCCTCCAGGTTCCTCTGTCCATGGGATTCTCCAGGCAAGACTATCATAGTGGGTTGCCATTTCCTTCTCCAGGAGATCTCTACCCAGGGATTGAACCTGAGTCTTCTGCATTGCAGGCAGATTATTAACTGCTGAGACACCAGGAAGCCTGCCTTATGAGGTAGGCACCACATCAATATGTGCTACTTGACTGAGTCAATGAATGAAGACAGTGTCTGGAGGCAGTGTGGACCAGTGGGTAAGGAAGAGGGTAAAGCCAGACTAGAGTCTGGCTCCTGGCTCCATCCTAACTAGGCATGTGATCTATAGCAAGTTAAGTCACCTAAGTTTCTTAGTAAAATAGGGATAAGAATAGGAAACATCTGGTCAGATTATTGTAACCATTAGATGTTAACAGGTGTAAACAGAATGGTAAGGGCCCAGGATGTTTTAAGTCAGTTTTATTTATTATTCCCTAGCTTTCTTCTTGGAGAAGGCAATGGCACCCCACTCCAGTACTCTTGCCTGGAAAATCCCATGGACAGAGGAGCCTGGTGGGCTGCAGTCCATGGGGTCGCTAAGAGTCAGACATGACTGAGCGACTTCACTTTCACTTTTCACTTTCATGCATTGGGGAAGGAAATGGCAACCCACTCCAGTGTTCTTGCCGGGAGAATCCCAGGGACAGGGGAGCCTGGTGGGCTGCCATCTATGGGGTCGCACAGAGACACGACTGAAGCGACTTAGCAGCAGCAGCAGCAGCTTTCTTCTGGCAACTTAGTAGCCAAAGTAGAAGACCCAGCTTCTCTGTGGTCTATTAGGAATTGTCTACTTACCTCTGGAAGAGTTCACGAGAACTGATGTATAAAATGTTGGATTTCTACAACATAGAATGCTGCAAATGATTAACTGTAACATATGATGTTGATGTTGTATATTATAATTGAATATTGTAATTGTGGAGAAGTTATGTCATATCTTTGCTTAAACCACAAGAATACTGGAGTGGTTTGCCATTCCCTCCTCCAGGGGACTGCATTTTGTCAGAACTCTTCACTATGACCTGTCTGTCTTGGGTGGCCCTGCACGGCATGGCTCATAACTTTATTGAGTTACGCAAGCCTTTTCAGCACAACAAGGCTGTGATCCATGAAGGGGAAGTTTTAATACATACTGGTTAAATATGGTGTAAGGAATTAGGATCTACCATAAGCCAAACTATAGTAATGCAGTCTTGATGGCAGAAAGAGGTATATATTAGGGGTCTTTCTCTACAAACTGTATTTGAGATACTGATCAAAACTTGGCTATAGGAAGCTACAGAATTTTTCAGATGTGAAACACTGATGAAGTCTTAGAGGAAAACTGTTAGGGAGCTCATAAACTGGAGAGAGATCGTGTTTCACTGAAGTCAGTGCTGATGGTGTGACTAATATTTCTTGTTTCAGTGCATGGAGAAATGAGAGACAAAGGAGAGAGAGGCAGGGAGGGGAGGACAGAAGGAAGGAGAGAGAAAGAGAGACATGGAAAGAATATTTTCATCACGAAGTATAGAATCTAACTACAAACCAGAGTTTTTAAGGTGATCAAAGGTTGGCTGAAACTGCTTCTTAAGTCTCTGAACACAAAGACGCCAAGAAGACAGATAAGCTTTGGAAAACTCGTTCTCCAAATTAAGAGATTCAGCACAAATTTGAATTGCTTAAACCAGAGGGAGGAAAGAAAAACGGAATTCAATTCAGCAATGATTCAGAAATGTTAGAGGTTAGTAACTGAGATAACTATACCTAGGTAATAACATCAATGATATTGAATGTTTGAGTGTAATGTTCTTTAAAATGTATATGTTGGTTATTTTGGAAAAAAAATCAAGAAAATGAAAATAATATGCTATTACATTGTCTTGGGCTTAGTTATGTCTGTCTGTAGGAAACAGCTTTTTCAATGGGAAGGCAGTGTTCAATAGAACACCAGCTCCTAGAATGAACAAGTAAGAAATTCTGTACTTGCCTTGAGGCAGGGTTGGGCAGTGGTTAAATGCACTGCAGTAGGATGTCCTGGGTTTGCATTTTACTGCAAGCCAATGAATTAAAAGGATGCTTCGACTTCATTAATGATACATTTATAAAACTAAGCCCCAAAATATACTGAGTTTTGTACATATCATAATTGTGATGATCTCTAAGAATGGAAACAGTGAGAGACTTTATTTTTTGGGGCTTCAAAATCACTACAGATGGTGACCACAGCCGTGAAATTAAAAGACACTTGTTCCTTGGAAGAAAAGCTATGACCAACCTAGACAGCATATTAAAAAGCAGAGACATTACTTTACTAACAAAAGTCCATCTAGTCAAAGCTGTGGTTTTTCCAGTAGTCATGTATGGATGTGAAAGTTGGGCTATAAAGAAAGCTGAGTGCCGAAGAATTGATGCTTTTGAACTGTGGTGTTGGAGAAGACTCTTGAGATTCCCTTGGACGGTAAGGAGATTCAACCAGTCAATCCTAAAGGAAATCAGTCCTGAATATTCATTGGAAGGACTGATGCTGAAGCTGAAACTCCAATACTTTGACCACATGATGCGAAGAGCTGACACATTAGAAAAGAAACTGGTGCTGGGAAAGATTGAGGGCAGGAGGAGAAGGGGACGACAGAGGATGAGATGGTTGGATGGCATCAGTGGCTAGACGGACATGAGTTTGAGCAAGCTCCGGGAGTTGGTGATGACAGGGAAGCCTGGTGGGCTGCAGTCCATGGGGTCACAAAGAGTTGGACATGACTGAGCGATTGAACTGAGCTGAACTATCTATTTAATAGAAGTTTAAAGCCTGTGTAACTATTTAGGAATTGAGCAGGCATTTAAGCCAGATTAGTCCCCACCTCATAGCCACTCTCGCACTGATGTCTGCATTTCCAAAGGAGGCTATGCAGACTTTAGTATGAGGCAATCTTAGAAAACTATTCTTCTTTTCAACCTCTGGTTTCCAGGTGTTGTATTTGGAGAACCTGATTAATGAAATTCATGGTATATTTAGTTATAGTGTTACTGCTCAGTACGCAGTCTTGTCCGACTCTTTGAGACCCCATGGACTGTAGCCCACCAGGCTCCTCTGTCCATGGGCTTTCCCAGGCAAGGATACTGGAGTGGGTTGCCATTTCCATCTCCACGTCTCCTGCATCTCCTGCATTGGCAGTGCCACCTGGGCAGGCATATATACTTATAGTTTGTCCCAAAGGCAAGTATATACTTTCATTAAAGTAAGTTTCATTAATGAAATTATGTCTTTCTTGGGATTTCATGATAATATCTGTTCATTAAATATTCTCACCACAGAGTGTAATACACATCACATTCAAATACATTGGGCTTCCCTGGTAGCACAGATGGTAAAGAATCTGAGACCTGGTTTCAATCCCTGGGTTGGGAAGATCCTTGGAGCAGGGCATGGCAACCCACTCCAGTATTCTTACCTGGAGAATCCCAGAGAATCCCAGAGAATCCCTCTGTCCCTGGGGGTTACAGTCCATGGGGTCCCAAAGGGTCAGACACAACTGAGAGACCAAGCACAGCACATTCAAACAGGCACAAAACTGTTAGCAACAACTATTTAAGAGGTAAACTGAATACATTTTAACAAGTCAAAAACTTATTGATGTAACTCCTAGACATTTTGGTTTGAAACAAAGCTTAAAAGTCTAAAACAGTTTTCCAACAAAGTCTGAAACAATTCAAAAGTTAGGATTGCCTTAAGGAGCTTGGAGTTGGCAACAACAACAAAACCCACCATGCCAACCCAGACCCTCCTCTGAAGTATGTGTTTCCGCAGTGGAAGAATAGGCATTGTTTGGAATTTCCCCAGGTAATTCTAATGGGCAGTCAGGGCTGAGACTCTGGTCTAAAGGAAAAGCAGGAGCTCATAATTGAACAGGACACTAAATATTTGCTGAAGTAAATACACAGGGCTAAAAAACAAAATCAAAACCCACATCTGTCCAGCATTCATTAGAATCCTCCTCTGATCTTGAATTCTCTTCAGTTGCTATTTACTTCCCTCAGATACTTGTCTCTTAACAGCAGAGGCCACTCCGGTCTTATTTCCTCACTTCTCAATCCCTCTAAAGCCAGCAACCATGATTTCCACCCTCCTGAACCTTAACTTACTGAGCCTCTATCAATATATCATCAATACATTATGCATAATAGCATAACCAAAACATAATATATGATAATATCAATATATATCTCACAACTACCTGAAAACTTCCCAGGTGGCGCAGTGGTAAGCAAGCAGCCTGCCAGGGCAAGGGACACAGGAGACACACGTTCAATCCTTAAGTCGGGAAGATTCCCCTGGAGAAGGGAATGGCAACCCACTCCAGTATCCTTGCCTGGGAAATCCCATAGACAGAGGAGCCTGAAGGGCTACAGTCCACGGGGTCTCAAAGAGTCAGACATGACTGAGCAACTGAGCACATACTTGAAAACTGCTATGGGTCATAAGTTGTACTATATTTTTAAAACAAAACTTTATTCAGATTTCCTTACTTAAAAAAAATTATTTGATTTAGGTTGTGCTGGGTCTTTGTTGCCGCGAGGGCCACTCTCTAGTTGCGGTGTGTGGGTTTCTCACTTCAGTAGCTTCTCTTGTTGCAGAGCATGGGTTCTAGGTCGTGGGCTCAGTAGTTGTGGCTCCCGGGCTCTCGAGCACAGGCTCTATAGTTGTGGTGCACAGACTAAGTTGCTCCACAGCAGCTGGGAGCATCAGTGTCATCTGAGAGTTGGCTGGAAAGAGAGAAACTTGGCAACCACCCAGGCCTACCCCAGAATCAGAATCTGCACTTCCACGTGACTGCTCCCCAGGTGACTCGTGTGTACAGTAAAGCTTGACAGCAGGTTTCTGTTGCTTAGTGGCCAGGATTCATTTTTTTCTCTTCCCTTTCGGATGCGCGCACACACTCTTACACACGCTACTTTTATATATATATATATATAAATAAAAAGATATATATATATATATATAAAAGGATAATGTAGACTTTGCCTTTTGAAATATGTTATAAAATAAAAACATTCCTGCTTTATTTGCAGTGTATTTTCAGAAACTTCATCCTTTAAAAACAGTACTTTGTCACAGGTCTAATGATATAATTGGAGGTTAAATTGCTGATTCAACTTGAAATGACTCATAGCTCTGAGTACAATCATCATAAAAGAAAAGCTGCAAGTAAAATTTCTATAGGCCTCTTTAAAATATGCAATTTAATGCTCCAATTCCAATTAAAATATACCATAACATTAATTATATAAAGAACTTCAATTTGCTGCAAAATATGTAGTTTATAGAAATGACTCCAATATAAATTTGCTCTAAATTAGTATGCCAATTATAAGCGTTATTGAAGCATTTAATTAAATGGCTGTTCTCATTTTGAAGGGAAGAGTTATAATTTTCCAGATCACTTTAAAAAAACATCCAATTTTATTTATGTTTATACAATGTTATTTTTTCCCCCTGAGGAAAATTCCCTATAATAAGTAATGTTCAGAGTCAAACCAATTACTTTCGGGTTATTAGAAATGACTACTGAGAATATGGAAACATTATTTCAGGAAAGATTTGTGGCTTGTTTCTTACCAAAATCATTTAGAAAACTGAAAATTACCCAACATCTCTCATCTTTGCACTGCCTACTCCCCAGTTTCCTCTGAGCTTTCATGTAAAAAAGGACAAAAGCCACCAGGCAAAAAGAAGTACCAAGGTACTATGTCATTTAAGAGCTAGCTAGACAGTCATTAGTGAGAGGAATCCCCTCAACCCAGTTTCCCCAGGACTTTCCCTGTCTGTCTAGCACTGAGTATCCCAAACCCCAGGAACCCTCTCTGTCCCTGGAAAATTGGAATGATGGGTTGCTCAAAGTTGTGAGCAACCTAGACAGCATATTAAAAAGCAGAGGTATTACTTTGCCAACAAAGGTTCATCTAGTCAAAGCTATGATTTTTCCAGCAGTCATGTATGGATGTGAGAGTTGGACTAGAAAGAAAGGTGAACACTGAAAAATTGATGCTTTTGAACTGTGGTGTTGGAGAAGACTCTTGAGAGTCCCTTGGACTGCAAGGAGATCCATCCAGTTCATCCTAAAGGAAATCAGTCCTGGGTGTTCACTGGAAGGTCTGATGTTGAAGCTGAAACTCCAGTACTTTGGCCACCTGATGTGAAGAACTGATTCATTTGAAAAGACCTGATGCTGGGAAAGATTGAAGGCAGGAGGAGAAGGGGACAACAGAGGATGAGATGGCTGGATGGCATCACCGACTCAATAGACATGAGTTTGGGTAAACTCTGGGAGTTGGTGATGGACAGGGAGGCCTGGCGTGCTACAGTTCACGGGGTTGCAAAGCAACTGAACTAAACTGAACTGAAATCCCTTAAAAATAAAACTAAAAATGAATTTCAACACTACAATTATAAAATTGTAAGCACAATATTGTATTTTATTTTGTTACTTTCAGTGAAAACCCCCAGAGTTAAAATTCAATATCAAATAGTATAAATTATAATTTAAAAGTATCAAAAGAATAGAACAGATATTGGGCGAAAAGTATAGAAATTGCCATCCCCTTCTTCCCTTTCTTAATACTGTGGTGTAGCCTGTTTGAGAGAAAGATAAGAAAAGAAAGCAAAAAAAAAAAAAAAAGCATAATACTAACTATTCACCAGATCACTGGGCTCCAAGCTAGAGGTAAACTAAGAAAATATTAGAGAGTCCAGTTTTATTTAGCTAGTTTGCCAAAAACTTTAAAAAACAACAACAACTCAGCTTTACTCATATGTAGTGGGCTTTCTTGGTGGCTTGGTGGTAAATGACCCGCCTGACAATGCAGGAGACTTGGGTTTGATTCCTGGGTTGGGAAGATCCCCTGGAGAAGGGAATGGCAGTCCACTCCAGTATTCTTGCCTGGGACATCCTATGGACAGAGGAGCCTGGAGGGCTACAGTCTATGGGGTCACAAGGAGTCATACAAGACTGAATATGACCATGAACACTATACAGGTTAATACCACAGAAGTTCCTGGCTCAAGTTTTGCCAAAGTAATTAAAAGATGTATTAAAAGATGGCACACATCACTGAGTTTTCCTGTAAAGATAAGTGGCAGTTAGAATCATGCTATTTAGCAGACTTTTGACAAACACACACACTTAACTTGTCTTTTCAAAGTAAATATGACATTTCTACATTATGAAAGTGCTTTTCAAAAGAAATGTGTGATATGAAAAAAAGTCTTTTGAAACAGTTTGAAAACATTTCCAATGTGAAATTATTTTATCCCCCAAATAGATATTGAGATCACACAAGAAAATCCAAGACACACCCACCACTAAATAGTGCTTATTAAATGGAAGTACACACACTTATGAACATGTTAGTAAGAACAGATTAACACAATATAAATATGTCACATGATTTTGTATTATCAATTGTGCTCAAAGATCAGTGATAAAAATATTATTTATATTGGAGCAAAATGGTTATATTTTTGGAGTGATGGCAAAAAATTACCATGAAATATCAAACTTCGAATGAAATTTGGAATTTGTACCATGTTCCCAGCCTTGGTAAGAAGGGTTGGGAAGGAAGTGTAAGAGGGACTACTGCATGTCCAATTTCTTGTGACATCATGGGCACATTAAAAAAATGTTTGAAGGAGTTGTCTGGTGGTCCAGTGTTTAAGACTTCAAGCTTGCTTCCATTGCAAGGGGCACGAGTTTGATCCCTGGTCAGCGCTCTAAGATTCCACATGCCTCAAGGTGGCAAGACCAAAAAAATAAATTAAAAAAAAGAAGTTTAAAATTTAAAAAAAAAATTTGAGTTTTACTGTTGCCCTGTAAGGAGTTATCATGACATTTATATATTAATAATATCTTAGAATTGCTCTCTAATTGTTTTAGATATTATTTTTCTTTTCATTTAGATTGTGTTCTTCTCCAAGACAGGGCTGTATTTCTCACTTGCTTTTAAGGAAAATATTAAGGTCATAGCAATTTCTAATTTAAAAAAAAGAAAGTCTTGAATAGCTGTTGAATGTTTTATGTGTTACTAGTTCCGAAGAATAGCAAGAAGAGATAAGAAAGCCTTCTTCAGCGATCAATGCAAAGAAATAGAGGAAAAGAACAGAATAGGAAAGACTAGAGATCTCTTCAAGAAAATTAGAGATACCAAGAGAACATTTCATGCAAAGATGGGCTTGATAAAGGACAGAAATGGTATGGACCTAACAGAAGCAGAAGATATTAAGAAGAGGTGGCAAGAATACACAGAAGAACCGTACAAAAAAGATCTTCACGACCCAGATAATCACGATGGTGTGATCACTCACCTAGAGCCAGACATCCTGGAATGTGAAGTCAAGTGGGCCTTGGAAAGCATCACTACGAACAAAGCTAGTGGAGGTGATGGAATTCCAGTTGAGCTATTTAGAATCCTGGAAGATGATGCTGTGAAAGTGCTGCACTCAATATGCCAGCAAATTTGGAAAACTCAGCAGTGGCCACAGGACTGGAAAAGGTCAGTTTTCATTCCAATCCCAAAGAAAGGCAATGCCAAAGAATGCTCAAACTACCACACAATTACACTCATCTCACATGCTAGTAAAGCAATGCTCAAAATTCTCCAAGCCAGGCTTCAGCAAAGGCTTCAGCAATACATGAACCATGAACTTCCTGATATTCAAGCGGGTTTTAGAAAAAGCAGAGGAACCAGAGATCAAATTTCCAACATCCGCTGGATCATGGGAAAAGCAAGAGAGTTCCAAAAAAACATCTATTTCTGCTTTATTGACTATGCCAAAGCCTTTGACTGTGTGGATCACAATAAACTGTGGAAAATTCTGAGAGAGATGGGAATACCAGACCACCTGACCTGCCTCTTGAGAAATCTGTATGCAGGTCAGGAAGCAACAGTTAGAACTGGACACGAAACAACAGACTGGTTCCAAATAGGAAAAGGAGTACGTCAAGGCTGTATATTGTCACCCTGCTGTATATTGTCACCCTGCTTATTTAACTTATATGCAGAGTACATCATGAGAAATGCTGGACTGGAAGAAACACAAGCTGGAATGAAGATTGCCAGGAGAAATATTAATAACCTCAGATATGCAGATGACACCACCCTTATGGCAGAAAGTGAAGAGGAACTAAAAAGCCTCTTGATGAAAGTGAAAGAGGAGAGTGAAAAAGTTGGCTTAAATCTCAACATTCAGAGAACGAAGATCATGGTAACCGGTCCCATCACTTCATGGGAAATAGATGGGGAAACAGTGGAAACACTGTCAGACTTTATTTTTCTGGGCTCCAAAATCACTGCAGATGGTGACTGCAGCCATGAAATTAAAAGACGCTTACTCCTTGGAAGAAAAGTTATGAACAACCTAGATAGTATATTCAAAAGCAGAGACATTACTTTGCCAACTAAGTTCCATCTAGTCAAGGCTATGGTTTTTCCAGTAGTCATGTATGGATGTGAGAGTTGGACTGTGAAGAAGGCTGAGCCCCGAAGAATTGATGCGTTTGAACTGTGGTGTTGGAGAAGACTCTTGAGAGTCCCTTGGACTGCAAGGAGATCCAACCAGTCCATTCTAAAGGAGATCAGCCCTGGGATTTCTTTGGAAGGAATGATGCTAAAGCTGAAACTCCAGTACTTTGGCCACCTCATGCGAAGAGTTGACTCATTGGAAAAGACTCTGATGCTGGGAGGGATTGGGGGCAGGAGGAGAAGGGGATGACCCAGGATGAGATGGCTGGTTGGCATCACTGACTCGATGGACGTGAGTCTGAGTGAACTCCGGGAGTTGGTGATAGACAGGGAGGCCTGGCGTGCTGCGATTCATGGGGTCGCAAAGAGTCGGACATGCCTGAGTGACTGAACTGAACTGAACTGAGTGGGCATATATACAGATGTTATGACTTTGGAAAATAGACTGGTATTATCTATTAATGCTGAATTAATACATCTATCAGGTAACCTGGCCGTTTACCTTCAGGAATATATCCAAGAGAAGCTTGCCTGTATATGATGAGCAAGGTAAGAATTCTCTGTAAGAATATTCCTGGCAGTATTGTTCACAAAAGCGAAAGCCTGGAAACAGCCCCTGTGCTCAACAGGAGAGTGGATTAAAGAACTATTGTATAACCACACAATAGAATATTATACAGCATTCTCAACTAATAAAATGCTGCAATTCTCAAAACAGGATAAATACCACAAATGTAATATCAAGTAGAAAATACCAAGTGCCAAGAGATTCGGAGAAGGCAATGGCACCCCACTCCAGTACTCTTGCCTGGAAAATCCCATGGATGGAGGAGCCTGGTGGGCTGGTCCATGGGGTCACTGAGGGTCGCACACGACTGAGTGACTTCACTTTCACTTTTCACTTGCATGCATTGGAGAAGGAAATGGCAACCCACTTCAGGGTTCTTGCCTGGAGAATCCCAGGGACGGGGGAGCCTGGTGGGCTGCCATCTATGGGGTCACACAGAGTCGGACATGACTGAAGCGACTTAGCAGCAGCAGCAGCAGCAGCCAAGAGATTATCTACATGCTATCTTTTTTAAAAATAAAGGTGAAAACAAAATGAAGTATATATGTGTTAGAAATACATACAGATTAAAAGTTAAAAAATACTGTTGAATGTAACATAATTTTAAAACCGATTTTTTTCATGTAGTACTATATTAGCATTGGATTTTTTTTTTGGTAAATTAATTTATGTATTTTAATTGGAGGCTAATTACTTTACAATATTGTAATGGGTTTTGCCATGCATTGACATGAATCAGCTATGAGTGTACATGTGTTCCCCATCCTGAACCCCCCTCCCTCCTCTCTCCCCATCCCATCTCTCAGGGTCATCTCAGGACACCGGTCTCATGCACCGAACCTGGCCTGGTGATCTATTTCACATATGGTAATATATATGTTTCAATCTCTCAAACCATCCCACCCTCGCCTTCTCCCACAGAGTCCAAAAGTCTGTTCTTTGTATCTGTGGGAATGCAAACTAGCTCAACATTAGATTCTACTCAAGGTTCATTGTTGGCAGCCTCGAAGATGATCCCTAATGATCCACAGCTCTTCATGCTCATGTTCTTTTGCAGTCTTCTCCCACTTTGATTAGGATGGTGTTGTGCAACCTACAGGATGTTGTGAAATAGGCGTGTGTGACTGCTGAGGCTAGATTATAAAAACAATGTGGCTTCTGTCCTGCTCTCTTGGATGGCTCACCTTTGGGGGAAGTAGCCCCCTAAATGCTATGTCATGAGGATATTCAAGCCTTCCATGGAGAATTCCAGAATTGGAGCATGTGAAGCTTCTTGCCAAGAAATAGTAGCAGGTGAGTGAACCGTCTTGGAAAGAATCCTAACCCTCATCCAAGCCTTTAAATGTGACTGTGACGCTGGACACTGTCTGGACTACAGCTTCAGGAGAAATCATCTGCCAGAACCCCAACTAACTGCTCCCGAAGTCCTGACCTACAGAGACTGTGCAATAACAAATGTTTATTGCTATGATGAGCTGCTGTGATTTACAGTAATTTGCTCACAACAATACATGCCTGATATGAAGTTAATTAGTTATTATTCTTTTAAGCCCTTGCTTCCAGTGTTGTTTTTTTTCATACCGAGCACCTGGTGTTGACATATTAATAATGAGTTGTTTCAAAATACCTCTTGCTTTGTTATGTTTATAAACATTATGTTCATAGTTTATAAACATTATTCAAATATTTCAATATGACAATGAGTTTAATTTCTGTACAACAGATCAAGGAAACAAAAGGATTTAGATTAAATATCTGACTATAACACAATTACCTTTCCTTTAGCCATTTAAACATTCTATTAAAAAGAAACAAAAGACTTCAACATTTTTGAGCTAGAATGGCTACAAATTATTGGATTTGTAGTTTTAGTGAATACTCCTAAAGGGTTTTCTATTTCTCATGTTTCAAACTGATTGCTTAATACCTCTAGATTATCCATGGTTCTGCCTTACCAGAAGTCTTGGTTTCTAGAAATTATTTACATAATGAATAATAGCTGGCATTTTTTGAGCACTCACCAGGGGTAGAGATTGTGGTAAGCCCTAAAGACTCATCTCTTTATTTAATTAGAAGAATGAGAAGAGCTAGACCTACAGAAAGGAAGAAACATTATCCAGAAGCCAGGATCAAATAAAAGATGCATGTCATACAATAATGTAAAGTAATTAACCTCCAATTAAAATAAATTTATTAAAAAAAGATGCATGTCAAATTACATTATTTGTTTTCTTTATTTTTGATGGATCCTTGAAAGGCATTTATACTGCCCCATAAAAATATATTTAATTTTATATTTCATTTTTCTTAATTGAAATACTTGGAAACATTTTGTCACTTAGCAGGAAGTTCACTAAGTTTAAAATGTGTTTCACTATAACTAGTAATTTGTAGTTTATATATTTAAAACTATCTTTACAATGCTAATATTTTTTCATATACTGTGAAAGTTCAAGTTTTGTTTTAGCATGGTAAAGAGTAAATTTCTTAAAGATTATTAATCAGCAGTGGATAGGGAAGCCTGGCGTGCTGCAGTCCATGGGGTCACAAAGTGTCGGACATGACTGAGCAACTGAACTGAACTGAACTAAGTCAGCCAAGAAGAGATAAAGGACCGCCTTGAGGGTAAAGCCATTTAGGGTGAGATTATAGTAGGTGAATCTGCCTGCAATGCAGGAGGCCTGAGTTCGGCTCCTGGGTCACAAAGATCCCTGGAGAAGGAAATGGCAACCCACTCAAGTATTCTTGCCTGAAGAATCCCATGGACAGAGGAGCCTGGCAGGCTATAGTCCATGGGGTCGCAAGAGTCGGACACAACTTAGCGACTACACCACCACCACCACCAATAGTAGGTATAAAAGCACAGAGCTGATTGTCTCTGTAGTAGCAATGAACTGAAAAGTAAAATAAAAAATAATACCATTTATAATATCATCAAGTATCATGATACAGGAAGAATAAATTTGATGAAATGTGTATGAGACAATTGATTTTTGGCTATTAATCCTGTACTCTGTGACCTCACTAAATTTATTCATTACAAAATGTATTTATGTATTTATTTTTGGCTGTTCTGTGTCTTCATAGCTGCTCAGGCTTTTCTCTAGTTGTGACAAGTGGGGGCTGCTCTCTAGTTGCGGTGTGGGCTTCTCATTGCAGGGGCTTCTCTTGTTGCAGAGCACGGGTCCTAGAGTGCAAGGGCTTCACTAGCTGCGGCTCCCAGGCTCTAGAACAGGCTCAACAGTTATGGCACGTGGGCTTAGTTGCTCTATGGCACATGAGATCCTCCTGGACCAGGGACTGAACCTGCATCTCCAGCATTGGCAGGCAGATTCTTTACCACTGAGCCACCAGGGAAGTCCTACATTTATTCATTAATTTTGGGAAGCTAAATTTTTTTTTTCTTACCTTTCTCTATATAGAAAGAAAGTGAAATTGCTCAGTTCAGTTCAGTTCAGTTGCTCAGTCATGTCTGACTCTTTGAGACCCCATGAATCGCAGCACGCCAGGCCTCCCTGTCCATCACCAACTCCCGGAATTCACTCAGACTCAGGCCATTGAGTCAGTGATGCCATCCAGCCATCTCATCCTCGGTCGTCCCCTTCTCCTCCTGCCCCCAGTCCCTCCCAGCATCAGAGTCTTTTCCAATGAGTCAACTCTTCTCATGAGGTGGCCAAAGTACTGGAGTTTCAGCTTTAGCATCATTCCTTCCAAAGAAATCCCAGGGCTGATCTCCTTCAGGATGGACTGGTTGGATCTGCTTGCAGTAGTTGTGTCCAACTCTGTGTGACTACATGGACTGTAGCCTGCCAGGCTCCTCTCTGTCCATGGGATTTTTCCAGGCAAGAATACTGGAGTGGGTTGCCATTTCCTTTTCCAGGGGATCTTCTTCCTGACTCAGGGATCGAACCTGGGTCTCTTGCATTGCAGGAAAACTCTTGACCATCTGAGCCACCAGGGAAGGTCTTCTCTACATAAAAAGCATGGTAACTGTTAACATTTTAAGTCTATCCATTTTTCATTCCTTTTGTTTATTTTTCTTGCTTTATTGAACTGGTATATTGTAAACTACAAACCATTGCAGTGAAATACTGAAATATATTTAAGTAAGTATGAAATATGTCATGTTCATGTATTGCAAAATTCAAGATTAAGCTATCACTTATCCCCAGAAATGATCTATAGAGTTAACACTATTCAGAATAAAATTTCAGAATGCTTTAAACACTTTTCTTTTACATTCTAAAATTCTTATGTACTGTAAAGGACCAAGAATAGCCAAACAGTTCTGAAAAAGAAGAAAAGCATTGGAGAGTTTACATACTTGATTTTAAAATGCACTTTAAAGCTACCATAATTGAAATAGTGTAATATCAGTGTAAGGATAGACCTAAAGAACTGAAGGAGAGAATAGCCTAGAAATTGTTCCACTGTTATATGGTAATTCTTGACAAAATGCCAAGCCAAATCAATGGGGGAAATAATTTCAATAATTGATGTGGAAAATTTGGATATCTGTATGGGGAAAAAGGGTTTCCCTGGTGGGCTCAGACAATAAAGAATCTGCCTGCAATGCAGGAGACCAGGATTTGATCCCTGGGTCAGGAAGATCCCCTGGAGAAGGGAATGGCAGTCCATGCTAGTATTCTTGCCTGGAGAATGCCATCAGCAGAGGAGCCCCCATGGGTTACAGTCCATGGGGTCGCAAAGAGTTGGACACAACTGAGTGACTAACACACACACGGGGAAAAAATTAGCCTTAATCTCTACCTCATGCCATCCACAAAAATCTATTTAAGATGGAAAATAGACCCCAATGTAAAAGCTAAGATGATAAAACTTCTAGAAGAGATAAAGGAAAAAACAGCTTCATGATTCTGCTGTTGCCATAGATTTCTAAGATGAGAATCAAAAAACACTAATCATAAAAAGAAAAACTGATAGATTGGACTTCAGAATAATACACCAACTAAAAAAAAAATTAAAAGGCAAACTACAGACAAGACTGGAATCAAATGTTCTCTCTCTCTCTCTTACTCTTACATCCAGAAAACAAAAAGAACTCTTAGACATCAACAATAAAAGAATAAATAATCAATAGACAATGGGCAGGACTTGAAAAAATACTGCAGAAAAGAAAATATGAGGATGGCAAACAGACACTTGAAATGGTGAAAAAATTACTATTGGTTGTCACTGAAATGGAAATACATCGCAATGTTTAATAGATTGACAGTATTAAGTATTGGAGTGGATATGTAGCAAATGAAATGCTCATACATTGCTGATGGAAGTGTAAAATGTTACAAAACATTGAAAAAGTTTGGCAAGTTTGGCAATTTCTTATAAAGTTGTGTATACACCTACCCTATTCCCAGCAATTCCATTTCTAGAGAATAAGGGAGCTAAAAATATATATCTACCAAAAAAAATGTACAAGAATATTTATAGTAGCTTTATCTACAGCCTCCCTGCTGGCTCAGATAACAAAGAATCTGCCCGCAATGTGGGAGACCTGTGTTCAGTCCCTGGGTTGGGAAGATGCCCTGGAGAAGGGAACGGCTACCCATTCCAGTATTCTTGCCTGGGGAATTCCATGGACAGAGGAACCTGGCAGGCTACAGTCCATGGGGTCGCAAAGAGTCGGACACGACTGAGCAATTTTCACTTCACTATCTACAACAGTGTAAAACTGAAGCAACCCAAAGGTCTTTCAACAGGTGAACAGATAAACAAATCGTGTTTCAGCCATACAAATGTATACTCAGCAATAAATTGAATGAGTTATTCACACACACAAGAACATCGTTGAATCTACTTTCTTATTCTTTTACATAAGGCTTAAGATCAGACAAAATTAAGCTGTGATAACAGAAATCTGAGGTAAAAGAGCATGAGGACTTTTCTGACATGCTGGAAATGTTGTAAACTGTTGGCATTACACATGTGCATACATTGTCAAAATTCATAGGACTGCACACTTAAAATCTGTGCCATGCATAAATTTTACCTCCTTAAAGTTGATTGACCAAAACCAAACTCAATTAAGAGATTGAAAGGCAAGCCACAGGATGAAGGGAAAAAACAAACAAACAAAAAACTGGACAAAGACATATGCCCAGAATAACATACTTGAAAAAAAATCTTCTTAGGACTCCAGAAGAAAAATCCAGATAATTCAATAGAAAATAACAAAAGACTAAAATAAAACTTTATAATAGGACTTTGAATGGTGAATATATTTATGAAATGGGATTAACATCATGAAAATGCAACTTAAAATCACAAAGAAATATCATTACAAGACTACCAGAATGGGTAAAACTTTAAAAATGGACAATGCCAAGTGTTTCAATGGATGTGAAGCAATTGAAATTCTTATGCATCACTAGTAGGAATGTGCATTTAACAACCATTTTGGAAAACTGTTAGGCAGTATCTACTAACTCTGAACATTTGCATTCCCTTTGACTTAGCAATTCTACTCTTAGGTATATACTCAATACAAATGTGTTTATTCATTCACCAGAAAACTTTACACATTTGTTCATAGTAACTTTACTCATAATAGCCCCAAAGTAGAAACACCCCACATGCCCACCAACAGTAAAATTAATACATGGCAAATAGATGGGGAAACAATGAAAACAGTGACAGACTTTATTTTGGGGGGCTCCAAAATCACTGCAGATGGCGACTGCAGCCATGAAATTAAAAGACTCTTACTTCTTGGAAGGAAAGTTATGACCAACCTAGGCAGCATATTCAAGCGCAGAGACATTACTTTGCCAACAAAAGTCCATCTAGTCAAAGCTATGGTTTTACCAATAGTCATGTATGAATGTGAGAGTTGGACTGTGAAGAAAGCTGAGCACCAAAGAATTGATGCTTTTGAACTGTGGTGTTGGAGAAGACTCTTGAGAGTCCCTTGGACAGCAGGGAGATCAAACCAGTCCATTCTAAAGGAAATCAGTCCTGAATATTCATCAGAAGGCCTGATGCTGAAGCAGAAACTCCAATGAGTTTGAGTAAACTCTGGGAGTTGGTGATGGACATGGAGGCCTGGCGTGCTGCAGTCCACAGGGTCGCAAAGAGTCAGACAAGATTGAGTGACTGAACTGAACTGAACTGAATGAAATATGTACATTACAGCTATTTCTAATAACAGGGACAAATTTTGCAGAAATTGCATACAGGTAAATAAGCCAGATACATGATTGTATACCATACAGTCTCGCCTATACGCGATTCAAAAAACCGGCAAAATTTATGGTGTTAGTTTAGGAAAGAGGTAATTATTGGGAGGTGACACCAAGGATTCATCTGGGGTCCTGGAAAAATTTGATATATTGATCTAGATGGTGGTTATATACGTGTATTCAGTTTGTCTGATCTTTTCAAGTTTTGCTTTCAAGACTTGTTAAGTGAGACAAGAGCAGTCTTTGGCTTTCCTTGTAGCTCAGTCGGTAAAGAATCTGCCTGCAGTGCAGGAGATCTTTGGGTTGGGAAGATGCCCTGGAGAAGGAAATGGCAACCCACTCCAATATCCTTGCCTGGAAAATCTCATGGACAGAGGAGCCTGGTGGGCTGCAGTCTATGGGGTCACAAAGAGTCAGGCATGACTGAGCAGCTAACATTTATTTACTTACCTACTGAGGCAATAACTTCCTGAGTGCTCTACTCAAGGCCCCACGAATTATGAGATTTTCTCCTCGGGCCTGTAGAAAACTGAATTATTCTCAGTCCTGCATGAGGTTCAGTATTTGCTCCTTTTGCTCCTTGTGGGTGGCTTTCCCCCATCCTCCAGCATTTTCCTCGCAGGCATGCCCCGACCATTACTAAGCTGAGGACTTGATGGTGACTATATGTAGATTACTGGAGTTCTCTCTCTGTATAGCTCCCTGCCTTCAGCATTCTGCGCAATGAGTTCCAGCTGGCTTGGTTTCTCCAGCCTACCTCCCTACAGCTCCATCTCCACAACTCCTGTTGACCATGAGGCTCCACCTACGTTGATGCTTCCTAGGTAGTAGTCTGAGGCACATGTGGGCCTCATCTTGTGTGTTTCTCCTCTCTTAGCGAGCACTGTCCTATACTGTCAGAATCCAACATCTAAAAGCCACGGTTTCATAATGTTTTCAGGTTTCGTGGTTGTTTCTGTTGGGAGGGTAAATCTTGTCTCTGTTACTCCATTTCGGTCATAAGCAGAAATCCAGATGCCTTCTTCTGCAAATGTTTTTGTTTCCTTTCTGCTTTCCTTTGAAAGAATGTAGAGAGTAACCTGTCTCATCCTTTTCCCATTGGCAGCCTCATAAGCTTTACATATTCCTATTTAAGAATAAGCAGTAAACAGGCCACACCTATGTGATTTTCTTCCCTGGGGAACCAAAGGAGGTGTACCTTACATTTCTAGTATCTCCTATCATTGAATTCTATCTGTGTGACTGATACTACTTTTTGAAAGAATGTTTAGTTCTCTCATTCCTTTTTTGTTTTCAGTGCCTTTTCAGGTGCTCCCAATACTATCTGATTGAAATACTGAATTTACACTGATGGAGTGGCTAAGAGTACAGATGCTGGCTTCAGTCAGAGTTGGATCAAAGTCCTGCCTCAACGATCCAATAACAGTAACATGCTTTGGTCTCTTAATACCTGGGCAGGCCCTGGGTTGAGGGCTTTAACAGGAATTATTTCCCTTAATTCTCAAGACAGTGTTACCTAATACCAAAGTTGGTATTATAATTAGAAGTTGCAAAATGGTGATCAGGAGTTGAAATGCCTGTGCTGAATCCTGGCATTACGCCTTACTAATTTTGTATTATTGGAGGAGGCGTTTAACCTCACGGAGTTGCTCTGAGGAATATAAGAGAAAAAAATAAATGAGATGTTTAGCACACTGATTGGTACATACAAGTGCTCAATAAAAGCTGACTAGTTGTATTATTTTTCTGTGAAATGTTGAAAATAAAAGGGATGTTACTTTATAATATTTAGAGATTTTTTTTGAAACTCAGTAAAGTGGCCATGAGAATGTACTTCCTAGACCTTGAACTGCACAGCATTATCTGCAATGGCACAAAGGTCTCATCTGTGAAGCTTTGAAATGTGAAGATACCTTTGTTCAAGACCACCCTTCCCACGGGCTGCTCCTGCCAGTGATGGAGTGTAGAGGGGAATACTAAGGTAAACCTATTCATGGAACCACCAGCCTCCTACCAGTGTCAGTTCAGGGATATCCTGATGGCTTCGTTGAACCCTCGTTAGACTGTACCACATTTCTAGAACACTTCTATGCAAGTTTCTCTCCTGCTCTCCTTTGCTCGAGGTCAGGCTTTTGAAGAGTTATGACTCTGCTAGTCTCTTCTGTTCATGGGGTTTTCAAGGGAAGAGTGGTTGCAGAACGCTGGTTGCAAAAGAGTGGTTCAGCAAAATGCTGAAGTGGTTTGCCAGTGCCTTCTCTAGTGGACCATATTTTGTCAGGACTCTCCATCATGACCTGTCCATCTTGGGTGGCCCTACACAGCATGGCTCATAGTTCATTGACTTAGGCAAGGGTGTGATCCATCGCAATCAGTTTGGTTAGTTTTCTGTGATTGCAGTTTTCATTCTGTCTGCCCTCGGATGGATGAGGATAAGAGGTCTGTGCAAGCTTCCTGATGGGAGGGAATGGCTGTGGGGAAACTGGGTCTTGTTCTGGTGGGCAAGGCCACCAGATTCAGTTTAGGTCAGTTGTTCAGTTGTGTCAGACTCTTTGCAACCCCATGAACTGCAGCAAGCCCACTTGCTCAGTAAGGCCATTGGATTAAGTATTTAATCCAATATTCTGCTGATGGGTGGGGCTGTTTTCCCTCCTTATAGTTTGGACTGAGGTGAAAGGCAAAGGAGAAAAGGAAAGATACACCCATCTGAATGCAGAGTTCCAAAGAATAGCAAGGAGAGATAATAAAGCCTTTTTAAGTGAACAATGCAAAGAAATAGAGGAAAACATTAGAATGGGGAAGACTGAGATCTCTTCAAGAAAATAAGAGATACCAAGGGAACATTTCATGCAAAGAGTCAACAAGACTGAGCGATTGAACTGACTGAAGGGAATACTTCATGCTAAGATAGGCACAATAAAGGGCAGAAAAGGTATAGACCTAACAGATGCAGAAGATATTAAGAAGAGGTGGTAAGAATACACAGAAAAACTGTACAAAAGAGATCTTAATGACTCAGATAACCACAATGGTGTGACCACTCACCCAGAGCCAGACATCCTGGAGCATGAAGTCATGTGGACTTTAGGAAGCATCACTTCAAACAAGGCTAGTGAAGGTGATAGAATTCCAGCTGAGCTATTTCAAATCCCAAAAGATAATACTGTTCAAGTGCTGCACTCAATATGTCAGCAAATTTGGAAAACTCAGCAGTGGCCATAGGAATGGAAAAGTTCAGTTTTCATTTCAATCCCAAAGAAGGGCAATATCAAGGAATGTTCAAGCTACCACACAATTGCACTCATTTCACATGCTAGCAAAATAATGCTCAAAATCCTTCAAGCTAGGTTTCAGCTGTGAGTGAACTGAGAACTTCAAGATGTACAAGCTGGATTTAGGAAAGGCAGAGGAACAAGAGATCAAATTGCCAACATCTGTTAGATCATTGAAAAAGCAAGAGAATTCCATAAAAACATCTACTTCTGCTTCACTAATGATGCTAAAGCCTTTGACTGTATGGATCAGAACAAACTGTGGAAAATTCTTAAAAAGATGGGGATACCAGACCACCTGACCTGTCTCTTGAGAAATCTGTATGCAGGTCAAGAAACAACAGTTAGAGCAGGACATGGAACAGATTGGTTCCAAATTGGGAAAGGAGTATGCTAAGACTGTATATTGTCATCCTGCTTATTTAACTTCTATGCGGAATATATCATGTGAAATGCTGGGCTGGATGAAGCACAAGCTGGAATTAAGATTGCCGGGAAAAATGTCAATAACCTCAGATATGCAGATGACACCACCCTTATGGCAGAAAGTGAAGAACTAAAGAGCCTCTTGATGAAGGTGAAAGGGAAGAGTGAAACACTGGCTTAAAACTTAACATTCAAAAAATGAAAATCATGGCATCTGGTTCCATCACTTAATGGCAAATAATGGGGAAACAAAGGAAACAGTGACAGACTATTTTCTTGGGCTCCAGAATCACTGTGGATGGTGACTGCAGCCATGAAATTAAAAGACTCTTGCTCCTTGGAAGAAAAGTTAGGACCAACCTAAACAGCATATTAAAAAGCAGACACATTACTTTGCCCACAAAGGTCCATTTAGTCAAGACCCCATGGACTATAGCCTACCAGATTCTTCCATCCATGGAATTTTCCAGGCAAGTGGGTTGCATTTCTTTCTCCAGGGGATCTTCCCAAACCAGGGACTGAACCCCGATCTCCCACATTGCAGGCAGATTCTTTACTGTCTGAGCCACCAGGGAAGCGCTAAATAGAAGCACTTGTTTCCACTTGGTTTCAAACTGAGGACTTCTCACAAGTTAGGCAAGCATGATGACCACTACACAATGGAAACTCACAAAAGTGAAAGTGAAAGTCCCTCAGTCGTGTCCAACTCTGTGACCCCATGGCCTATACAGTCCATGGAATTCTCCAGACCAGAATAATGGAGTGGGTAGCCTTTCCCTTCTCCAGGGGATCTTCCTAACCCAGGGATTGAACCCATGTCTCCCACATTGCACGGGGATTCTTTCCAGTAGTAATGTACAGATGTGAGAGCTGGACAATGGAAAGGCTGAGCTCCAAATAATTGATGCCTTCAAACTGTGATGCTGGAAAAGACTTGTAAGAGTCCCTTGGATAGCAAGGAGATCACACCAGTCAATCCTAAAGGAAATCAACCCTGAACATTCATTGGAAGGACTGATGCTGCAGCTGAAGGTTCAATACTTTGGCCACCTGATGTGAAGAACTGACTCATTGGAAAGAACCCTGATGCTGGGAAAGATTGAAGGGAGGAGGAGAAGGGGACAGCAGAAGATGAGATGGGTGGATGGCATCACTGACAAAATGGACGTGAGTTTAAGCAAGCTCTGGGAGTTGGTGATGAACAGGGAACCCTGGCATGCTGCAGTCCATGGGGTTGAAAAGAGTCAGACATGACTGAGCAAATGAACAACAAGTCTCTGCTGGCTCTCTCCTTGCTTCTTTTCACATAGGCATTCCTCCTGATTGAATATCTGCGTGTTTAATCTCATCTTGGAGTCTGCTTTTTGGAGGGCCTGTATGGACTCACTTGAGTTCATGTTTGATTTACCCTGGTAATTATTCTAAGTACAACTTGCAGAGAGTTTTCCCTGACCCCAAATCTCAGGAAATGGTCTCTATGGTTCTCCTTAGAAGTTTCTCTCCATTCTTCCAATGGTTCCTTTGACTTCATCCATTAATTTCCCTCCATATTTTAACATTGAGATTCCCCTCCCCTCAAAATACATCATTTTCTGATTTTTCTTCTTGCTAGTTATACTTAGTAGACCAGTCTCCATCTGTTCCCTTTTCTCTCTCTCCTGGAAAGGTGTTTTTTTGTTTGTTTGTTTTTTTACTTTATTTTACTTTACAATACTGTATTGGTTTTGCCATACATTGACATGAATCCGCCACGGGTGTACATGAGTTCCCAATCCTGAACCCCCCTCCCACTTCCCACCCCATATCATCTCTCTGGATCATCCCCGTGCACCAGCCCCAAGCATCCTGTATCCAGGAAAGTTTTAATTGCCATCCTTTAGTAGACTGTTCAGTGGGGTCTGCTTCCTATACCTTTATATCTTCTCAACTTAGAAAAAATTTTGTGATTGAAGAATTTTATTTCTCAGCATGTTTCTCTTCCATTGTCTCAAAGAGTTGAAAGGGTTTACACTTGGGAAAACAGGCACGTTTATTTCTTCATCTTTACTATTTTTATGTAAAGACATGCACATATGTTAATATAATTGATTTCCACTTAAAGCTAACCATTTGCTGTAAACTGTAGAAAAGAAGCTTGTTTTCTAAAAAATACAGCAGACACATAATTGATAAAATAGAAAATTCCCATGGGAGGAAAATTATCTTAAAATAAGATAATTATTATGTGATTGAATATCCCAATTATGCTTTTCTTTGATAACAGCCAAATATATATATTAAAATTTTTTTATTAAAGGATAATTGCTGTACAGAATTTTATTGTTTTCTGTCAAACCTCAACATGAATCAGCCATAAGTATACATACATCTCCTCCCTTCTGAACGTTCCTCCCATCTCCCTTCCCATCCCACCCACCCCTCTAGTTTGATACAGAGCCCCTGTTTGAGTTTCCGGAGCCATACAGCGAATTCTTGTTGGCTATCTATTTTACATATGGTAATGTAAGTTTCCATGTTACTCTTTCCATACATCTCACCCTCTCCTCCTCTCTCCCCATGTCCATAAGTCTATTCTCTATGTCTGTTTCTCCACTGCTGCCCTGAAAATAAATTCTTCAGTACCATTTTTCTGGATTCCATATATGTGCATTAGAATACAATATTTATCTTTCTTTTTCTGACTCACTTCACTCTGTATAATAGGTTCTAGATTCATCCACCTCATCAGAACTGACTCAAATACATTCCTTTTTATGGCTGAGTAGTATTCAATTGTGTATATGTACCACAGCTTCTTTATCCATTCATCTGTCAATGGACATCTAGGTTGCTTCCATGTTCTAGCTATTGTAAATAGTGCTGCAATGAACAATGGGATACATGTGTCTTTTTCAATTTTGGTTTCCTCAGGGTTTATTGCTGGGTCATACGGTGGTTTTATTCCTAGTTTTGTAAGGAATCTCCATACTGCCTTCCATAGTGGCTGTATCAATTTACATTCCCACCAACAGTGCAAGAGCATTCCCTTTCCTCCACACCCTCTCCAGCATTTATTATTTGTAGACTTTTTGATGATAGCCATTCTGACTGGTGTGAGGCGATATCTCATTGTAGTTTTGAGTTGCATTTCTCTAACAATGAGCGATGTTGAACATCTTTTCATATGTTTGTTAGCCATCTGTTTTCTTCTTTGGAGAAATGTCTGTTTAGGTCTTTTCCCCACTTTTTGGTTGGGTTGTTTGTTTTTCTGGCATTGAGTTGTATGAGCTGCTTGTATATTTTGGAAATTAATCCTTTGTCAGTTTTTAATTTGCTATTATTTTCTCCCATTCTGAGGGTTGTCTTTTCACCTTGCTTAGTTTCCTTTGCTGTGTAAAAGCTTTTGAATTTAATCAAGCCCCACTTGTTTACTTTTGTTTTTATCTCTGTTACCCTAGGAGGTGGGTCATAGAGGATCTTGCTTTGATTTATGTCATTGAATGTTCTGCATATGTTTTCCTCTAAGCTTTATAGTTTCTGGTATTACATTTAGGTTTTTAATGCATTTTGAATTTATCTTTGTGTATGGTGTTAGGAAGTGTTCTAATTTTGTTCTTTTACATGTAGCTATCCAGGTTTCTCAACGTCATTTATTGAAGAGGCTGTCTTTGCCCCATTGTATATCCTTGCCTCCAATGTCAAAAGTAAGGTACCCATAGGTGCATGGGTTTATTTCTGGGTTTTCTATCTTGTTCCATTGGTCTATATTTCTGATTTTGTGTCAGTACCATACTGTCTTGATGACTGTACTTTGTAATATAATCTGAAGTCAGGAAAGTTGATTCCTCCAGCTTCATTCCTTTTTCTCAAGACTGCTTTGGCTGTTCTGGGTCTTTTGTGTTTCCATATGAATTGTGAAAGTTTTGTCCTAGTTCTGTGAAAAATGCCATTGGTAATTTGATAGAGATCACATTGAATCTGTAGATTGCATTTGGTAGTATAGCCATTTTCACAATATTGATTCTTCCTACCCAGGAACATGGAATATCTCTCCATCTGTTTATGTCATTTTTGATCTCTTTCATTAGTGTCTTACAATTTTATGTGTACAGTTCTTTTGTCTCCTTAGGTAAGTTTATTCCTAGATATTTAATTCTTTTTGTTTCAATGGTGAATGGGATTGATTCCTTAATTTCTCTTTCTGATTTTTCATTGTTAGTATGTAGAAATGCAAGTGATTTCTGTGTATTGATTTTGTATCCTGCAACTTTGCTAAATTCACTGATTAGCTCTAGTAATTTTCTTATAGTATCTTAAGGGTTCTCTATGTACAGTACCATGTCATCTGCAAACAGTGAGAGCTTTATTTCTTCTTTTCCAATCTGGATGCCTTTTATTTCTTTTTCTTCTCTAATTGCTGTAGCTAGGACTTCCAGAATTATGCTGAATAACAGTGATGAAAGTGGACACCCTTGTCCATGATCTTAGGGGGAATGCTTTCAGTTTTTCACCACTGAGAATAATTTTGCTGTAGGCTTATCATATATAGCCTTTACTATGTTGATGTAGGTTCCTTATTTGTCCATATTTTGAAGAATTTTATTATAAATGGGTGCTGAATTTTGTCAAAGGCTTTTTATGCATCTATTGAGATTATCACATGGTTTTTACCTGTCAATTTGTTAATATGGTGTGTAACATTGATTTATTTGCTTGTATTGAAGAATCCTTGAATGCCTGGAATAAACCCAACTTGATCATGATGTATGAGCTTTTTGATGTGTTGCTGAACTCTGTTTGCTAAAATTTTGTTGAGGATTTTTGCATCTATGGCCACCAGTGATATTGGCCTGATTTGTGTGTTGCCTTTGTCTGGTTTTGGTGTCAGGGTGATGCTGGCCTCGTAAAATGAGTTTGGAAGTATTCCTTCCTCTGCAATTTTTTGAAACAGTTTTAGAAGGGTAGACATTAGCTATTCTCTAAATGTTTGATAGAATTCTCCAGTGAAGCCATCTGGTCCTGGACTTTTCAGCTTTAATTTCAGTGCTGGTAGTTGGGTTATTCTAGAAATAATTTCTATTTCTTCCTGGTTCAGTCTTGGAAGATTGAACTTTTCTAAGGATATGTCCGTTTCTTCCAGGTTATCCATTTTATCGCCATATAGTTGTTCATAATAGTCCCTTATAATTCTTTGTATTTCTGCATTGTCTGTTGTAACCTCTCCTTTTTCATTTCTAATTTTGTTCATTTGATTCTTCTCTCTTTTTTCCTGATGAGTCTGGCTATAGGTTTGTCAATTTTGTTTATCTTCTCAAAGAACCGCCTTTTAGTTTTATTAATCTTTACTACTGTTTCCATTTCTTTTTCATTTATTTCTGCTAGGATGTTTACAATTTCTTTCCTTCTACCAATTTTGTTTTTTTTTTTGTTCTTCATTTTCCAGTTGTTTTAGGTGTAAAATGAGGTTGTTTTTTTTGTTTCTTGAGGTAGGATTGTATTGCTATAAACTTCCCTCTTAGAACTGCTTTTGCTGCATCCCATAGGTTTTGAGCTGTTGTATTTCCATTGTCATTTGTTTCTAGAAAATTTTTGATTTCCCTTTTGATTTCTTCACTAACCTGTTGGTTATTTAGAAATGTGTTTTTTAAACTCCATGTGTTTGTGTTTTGTTACAGTTTTTTTCTTGTAATTGATATCTAGTCTCATAGCATTGTGGTCGGAGAAGATGCTTGATAAAATTTCAGTTTTCTTAAATTTGTTGAGGTTTGATTTGTGACCCAAGATGTGGTCTATCCTGGAGAATATTCCATGTGCACTTGAGAAGAAGGTGTATTCTTCTGCATTTGGATGGAATGTCCTGAAGATATCAATGAGATCCATCTCATCTAATGTATGATTTAAGACTTGTGTTTCTTTATTAATTTTCTGTTTTGATGATTTGTCCATTGGTGTGAGTGGGGTGTTAAAGTCTCCTACTATTATTGTGTTACTGTTAATTTCTCCTTTTATATCTGTTAGTGTTTGTCTTATGTATTGAGGTGCTCCTATGTTGGGTGCATAGATATTCACAGTCTTATATGTCTTCCTCTTAGATTGATCCCTTGATCATTATGTAGTGTCCTTCCTTATCTCTTGTAATCTTCTTTAAAATCTAGTTTTGTCTGATATGAAGATTGCTACTCCAGCTTTCTTTTGCTTCCCATTTGCATGGAATATATTTTTCCATCCTCTCACTTTCAGTTTATATGTGTCTTGAGGTTTGAAGTGGGTTTCTTGTAGACAACATATATATGGGTTTTGTTTTCCAGGCAAATAATAATTAAAATAATGGAATATACACACATATATATACACCCATGAGTAAAGTCAAAACAGTCCAACAAAAATAACATACAATAGATTGACCCAGCAAACAAAGGAAATAAATTATTTTCACAAGTTAAGAACAAAACTAACTAAAGCACAAACTGGAAAACAAAACTAAAGCAAGGTGCCAAGTGGGGATTAGAGCAATGAAAGCAAAACTAACAAATATGCTGAGAGGAAATGAAAGAAAGAAAAGAAAGTAAGAATAGATATGTAAAGTTAAATAGAAGTAGATGAAGAAGATTTATGTACATTAAAGATTAACTGCAAGGGGAAAAGAACAGTAGGAAAGGCAAACAAAGGAATAAATGTAGAAAAAATATAAAAGGTTTAAAAAAATTAAAAGTTCAAATTATAGAAAAGAGAAAAGAAGAAAAAAGTGAAAGAAAAAAGGAAAACTTCACAGAATAGCAAAAGCCCAATGTAGATGCAAAGTTTTATAACAACAATAAAAAGTGTGACTGACTAGACATATATATACATATATACCCATAAGCAAAATCAAAACAGCCCAACAAAAATAAAGTACAATAGATTGGCCCAGTGAACAAAGGAAACCAAAAATTATATCTACCAGTATAAAACTAACTAAAGCACAAACTGGAAAACAAAATTAAAGCAAGATGCCAACTGGGGAATAAAGCAATGAAAATAGAACTAACAAATATGTTGAGAGGAAAGAAAAGAAAGAAAGAATAGATATGTAAAGTTAAATAGAGGTAGAAGCAGAAGATTTGTATATATTAAAGATTAACTGCAAGGGGGAACAAATGGTAGGAAAAGCAAACAAAGGAATAAATGTAAAAAAAATAATAAAAGATTAAAAAAATTAAAATTATAAAAAGAGAAAAGAAAAAAAAAAAAAAGGCAAACTCCGCAGAACTGCAAAAGTCCAACACAGAGGCAGAAGTTTATAACAACAATAAAAAATGTGAGTGAGACCAAAAAAAAGAAAAGAAAAAAAAGCTCAAAAGCTTAATTATTTTCAAAGTGCCAATAAAATCAACAACTACAACAGAGAGGGAGGGAAGGAAAAGAAAAGAAAAAAAATCCAAAAGAATCTACAGAACAAGTCAAAATGTAAGAATAATAGTTTTTCTTGAGTCGCTGCTGTCAGACTCCTTTCCCTCCCTGGGAGTCACAGTCCACCTCACCTCCCTAGGATGCCCTCTAACACTGTGCTGATCTCTGGACCTGTTGTGTGGGCTGCTCAGATTCGAATCTGGTCCTGCTCCTCTGTGTTCTTGCCTCCAATGTCCACTGCTATCTGAACTACTGTGTTTTCTTTTGTGGGGGTTCTCAATGACCTTTTATATATTCCATAGACACAGAGTCTGCCTAGTTGATCATGTGGATTTATTCTGCAGCTTATACAACTGGTGGGAGGATTTTGGGTCTTCTTCCTTAGTCACACTGCCCCTGGGTTTCAACTGTGGTTTCATTTCCACTTCTGCATGTGGGTCGTCCACTGGGGTTTGCTTCTGAGGCTGCCCTGGAGGACTTGGCTTTACCCCTATGAGGGCCAGGTGTGGAGGTGGTGCAGCTGCTTGGCTCACAGAGGTTCTGGCAGCACCAGCCACTCAGGGGAGTTGGTGGCTCAGGCAGCAATATAGCGCTATAGAAATATACTGCTCTTGAAGGCTATGGCAACCCATATTGGCCAATATGCTCCAGTATTCTTGCCTGGAGAACCCCTCTCCCTGACAGAGAAGCCTGGCAGGCTACAGTCCACAGGGGTGCAAAGAGTCAGACACGACTAAAGCAACCCTGCATGCATAGAAGCAAGGCTTTTGTTTTGCCTGTAGCAGCTCTGCCCCAGTGAGAGCAGAGTGTGAAGGTGGCGCAGCTGCTTGGCTTTTGGGGACCCTGGGGGTGCCAAGTGCACAGAACATGGACTGCCTCCACCACAAGAGTTATGGCGCTATCAGAGTCTTTTTTCAAGCCTCTTGCAGCTGTCGATCAGGAGCCCTCTTTGGCCGGACTTTCTCTGTAGCTCTGCCTGTTCAGGTACTTAGAGAGTTTCCTTGCCCGGGGTCCTTCTCTGTTTTTCGGTGTGTCAGGCACACAAAGGGGCCCCCCTGGCTGGGGTCCTACTCTGTAGATCAGTGCATCAAGCACTTAAGGGAGCGCCCTGGTTGGGGTCCTACTCTGTAGTTCAGTGCATCAGGCGTTTGTTGGGCCAGCCTCTGTATTGTTCAGCTACCAATGCTGGCGTGTGGGTCTGCTGCTGCTGCTGCTAAGTCGCTTCAGTCGTGTCCGACTCTGTGCGACCCCATAGACGGCAGCCCATCAGGCTCCCCCGTCCCTGGGATTCTCCAGGCAAGAACACTGGAGTGGGTTGCCATTTCCTTCTCCAATGCATGCAAGTGAAAAGTGAAAGTGAAGTCACTGAGTCGTGTCCAACTCTCAGCGACCCCATGGACTGCAGCTTACCAGGCTCCTCCATCCATGGGATTTCCAGGCAAGAGTACTGGAGTGGGGTGCCATTGCCTTCTCCTGGCATGTGGGGAGACAGAGGCTATGGTGATGATTCCACCCCCTACGCTGACTCAGCAGTATCACCTTGCTTCCATAGCTGCCCGGCTTTCCTCCACAGGCATTTCCCACCACAATCTCCTCCCTCACATACCCTCAATCCATCTCCCCGCAGTCAACAGCACCCTCGCTCCGCAAGGAGCAGGATTGCTCCACAATCCCTAAACTCCAGCTCCCAGCCGCTACACCTTCCAGGGGATCTGTGTTTCTGTCTGCGATATGCATGGCTGTGGAAGGACGATCTGATTCTCATCGTATTTAGGCTGCCATGGATCAGCTCTTTCACTCTCACCCTTAGATGTTTCTCTTCTGACTCAGACAATTGCTTTCATGTGTGGGTTGGGCCCCTGGTTCAGTTCCCCCACCTGCCAAGGGCACCTTCTAACACTCCTGTTTTTCTTTCTAGTTCCTTCGTCCTACCAAGTTTTGCGCTGGTCTATATGTTCTCTTCCACTGGTCAGGCACTCCTGCCCGCTCTCAGCTGGTGTTCTGCATGCACTTCTGTGTCTGAAGGTGTATTCCTGATGTATCAGGAATCCCTCCCAGCATCAGGGTATATGCTATCTAGGTTGGTCATAGCTTTTCTTCCAGGGAGCAAGTCTCTTTTAATTTCATGGCTGCAGGCACCATCTGCAGTGATTTTGGAGCCCCCCAAAATAAAGTCTGTCACTGTTTCCACTGTTCCCCATCTATTTGCCATATGAAGTGATGGGAGCAGATGCCTTCATCTTAGTTTTCTGAATGTTGAGTTTTAAGTCAACATTTTCACTCTCCTCTTTCACTTTCATCAAGAGCCTTTTCACGTTGTGCCATAAGGGTAGTGTCATCTGCATATCTGAAGTTATTGATATTTCTCCCAGCAACCTTGATTCCATCTTGTGCTTCATCCAGCCCTGAATTTTGCATGATGTATTCGGCATGTAAGTTAAACAAGTAAAGTGACAATATACAGCCTTGATGTACTCCTTTACCCAGTTGGAACCAGTTTGTTGTTCCATGTCCGGTTCTAACTGTTGCTTCCTGACTTGCATACACAGTTCTCAGGAGGCAGGTCAGATGGTCTGGTATTCCCATCTCTTCAGAAATTTTCCACAGTTTGTTGTGATCCACAAAGTCAAAGTCTGGCACAGTTAATAGAGAAGAAGTAGATGTTTTTCTGGAACTGTCTTGCTTGTTTGATGATCCAGTGGATGTTGACAATTTGGTCTCTGGTTCCTCTGCCTTTTCTAAATGCAGTTTGAACATCTGGGAGTTCACAGGTTCAGGTACTGTTGAAACCCGGCTTGGAGAATTTTGAGCATTACTTTGCCAGTGTGTGAGATGAGTGCAGCTGTGCAGTAGTTTGAGCATTCTTTGGCATTGCCTGTCTTTGGGATTGGAATGAAAACTGACCTTTTCCAGTCCTGCGGCCACTGCTGAGTTTTCCACATTTGCTGGCATATTGGATTTGAAATAGCTCAACTGAATTCCATCACCTGCACTAGTTGTGTTCATAGTAAATGCTTCCTAAGTCCCACTTGACTTCGCATTCCAGGATGTCTGGCTCTAGGTGAGTGATCACACCATCGTGGTTATGTGGGTTGTGAAGATCTTTTTTTGTGTAGTTCTTCTGTGTATTCTTGCCACCTCTTCTTAATATCTTCTGCAGCTCCACACCATTTCTGTCCTTTATTGTGCTCCTCTTTGCATGAAATGTTCCCTTGGTATCTCTAATTTTCTTGAAGAGATCTCTAGTCTTTCTTATTCTATTGTTCCCCTCTATTTCTTTGCATTGATCACTGAGGAAGGCTTTCTTATATGTCCTTGCTATTCTTTGGAACTCTGCATTCAAACAGGTATATCTTTCCTTTTCTCTTTGCCTTTCACTTCTCTACTTTTCTTAGCTATTTGTAAGGCCTCCCCAGACAGCCATTTTGCCTTTTTGCATTTCTTTCTCTTTGGGATGGTCTTGGTCACTGCCTCCTGTAGAATGTCATGAACCTCCATCCATAGTCCTTCAGGCACTCTGTCTATCAGATCTAATCCTTTGAATCTATTTGTCACTTCCACTGTATAAGCGTAAGAGATTTGATTTAGGTCATACCTGAATGGTCTAATGGTTTTTCCCTACTTTCTTCAATTTAAGTCTAAATTTTGCAATAAGGAGTTCATGATCTGAGCCACAGTCAGTTCCCTGTCTTGTTTTTGCTGACTGGTATACAGTTTCTCCATTTTTGGCTGCAAAGAATATAATCAATCTGAGTTTGGTATTGACCATCTGGTGATGTCCATGTGTAGAATCATCTCTTGTGTTGTTGGCAGAGGGTGTTTGCTATGACCAGTGCATTCTCTTGGCAAAACTCTGTTCACTACCTATTTACTGAATAGGAAACATTAGTTCCCAAAAGCTGTGCCAGCTCCTGGCCATAATTCTGAATTGGTCTCTGTCAGTATCCTGCTATTTTGCATCTAATGCCCCTCAATTGCTTTTCCTGACTACATCACAGTTCTTTAAGTGGCATAGCTCCTCCTAGGTATAGCTTCCAATTTTCTTCTATTTACTCCTACTTTCCTGTCGAAATGCATTTCAACCCCACACACCATGAGTATTTTTATAAGTTTATTCTTACTAGAGTAATTGTGATTGTCCTTAAAGGCAGCTTGATGTACTTGTCCTTTGAAGCAATTTTTATTTTAACAGATAACTTCTGAATGTGCAAAACCTTTATCCTCCCCAAATTAATCTCCAAGGGATTTCAGACACCAAATAGAGAAGTACAATGGGCAAAACTTGATCTCTCTGGATCTGGTAACAGAAGTATGGATTTTGCCTATTAAAGATGATTAAAAAAAAAGTCTATGTTTATTTTTGCTTCCTTTCTATGGCACATCATGTGGTGCTTGCACATGGTTTTATGCTTGACTTCTCATTGCTAAGGATAAAGAATTAAACTATATTAGAGCTTGTTTTGGGAAACCCATGGGGCACATGTAGTTAATTAGAGATATGCCCTAGGTTTCCTTTCCTCATTTATCCTAAGGGATATAAAACACATCCCAATAGAGTTTCTTCTGGAAATCTTATTTAGCCAGGAGGCAATTTTTTTTTTAATGTTCTCATCAGTTTAAATGGATGCTTTTAGAATGCTAAACTTAATATTAATTCTAAAGTTTCCTTTTACTTAGGAAAAAATTCTCAAATTATTAGTGTGAAAAGACATTTTGTTTGACTAAATGGGATTCAACATCTCCTAATTCTTACAGCTTCATGGCATAGATGTGGATTGCCAGGGTCCAGCCTCAGCAGAGTCCAGGGATACCCTCAGGATGAATGGTGTTGGCAACGGAATGAATGACATGGGGAGACCAAGCTTCAGTGAGTGAGGCCCGTCACTTTATTTTCAGACGGAGCTTTTATACCGTGAGTTGCACATTGAGCAAAGTGAAAAATACAGAGTCATGCAGAGTCAGCTCAACACTCCATCAGTATTAACTTTTATCGATACCATTTCATAAACAAGGGTCTTATTTTTTGTACATTATCTTCTGGCCCAGAAGCCTGTTGACATTTTATGACCCCTTTTTGAAAAAGGTTGGTTAGCTAGAACACTTACTTTCCCTTGAAATGTTTTTTCTTACATTCCTTAGCCTGTGTCACCCTTAAAGTACAGAGATACATTTTTATGGAGCAAAGTTTCAGTGGGTGACAGCAAAGAAAGAACTTATTAATTCAAAGCCTAATGTTGCTAATGCTAAGGCTACTACTTGTTTTTTCTACATCCTAACCATATGCGCTCCCAGGAACACAATGGATAAGGGATGTGGGAACTTGACAGCAAGCATTGGCTCAACAATGTTGTAAGAGTCTGGATAAACCTGCCAAGTAAGCTAGAATGCTAACAGGGGTTTTGAATTGAAATACTCCTTTCATGCCCAGAAGATTTATCAACTAGAGCCCTAAATTGATTTTCTCCAAGAAAGGTGGTCAAGGATAGCCCCCTGTTAATGCCAGAAGAGTTGGTGAAAGGCATAACATAGTAAACAGTAGACAGACAGATTTTGGTTTGGGGTAGATGCTCGAGCAGGTTCAGGGAGTCCCTCGAGTCCTGATCCGCCTTGCCTGTCAGGTCTCTTCCGTATGAGCTTGTTATGGGTGGGATCTCCCGTGCTGGCTCCCGGCAGTGGATTTCTCTATTTTGGCTGCAGTAAGTTGATATGCTTCTTTCAATTCTTGTAATCTAACTGCAATGCAGACTTTGATGGTTCAGTTATAAAATGCATATTAAAAGAGGAAGAGTTTCAATTATCAAAATAATTCCCTACAATTCCTTATGCTTCTCAACGTTTTCGAGGAGCTAAAATCCATTGTTCTGAACACTTTTAACTTCCTTCTTGCCCGCTTTGGCAACCGTCCCACGTTTTAGAAGAGCTATTTCCTGGAATTTTATCAGAGAACTTTTACTGACTTAACGGCACCTCTCTTTTCTTATTTGTGACCTAGTTATACCTAAGAGGATATGGCAATCCAGAAGTCAATAATGATACTCTGCAATTTCATAATGAAATCAATCTTTTGTCCTTTTAGTACTCTCAAAACAATCATACTACTCTTCACTGCTATTTGTTTGCTAGCTTTCGGGGTCATATGCATAGTTTGCATATGATCATAACAACTTATTCATTCCCACATAACTTAGGATATGTGACTTCAGGGTTCTCAGGATGTGCTTCAAACAGAGTAGTATGGGGGACCTGGCAAAGCCTGGAAATAAAGAAAAGTTATCCGTTAAGGCTGCCTTTGGCTTCACTGAATCGACATTCAACTCTACAAGCCTGACTGAATAGGGTTTGTTTTTTTTTCTGGTATGATAAGAAGAGTGAACCCCACAACTGGGACTGGTCAGCTGCTCAAGAAAACTGCCAAGGACTTGAGCTTTTTACTAGCTTCCTGGTCTGCTATCCTTAGAGTGTGGTTCTCATCTTCAGGGATGAAAGAAAAGAGCCCCACCTCCAATCACTCAAGGCAGGTAAGGCACAAGGCAAAACTGCACATTGGCTGATTTGGTCTTCTGTTATCAGAAAAGTAAGTGCTTTCATGGAACTTCTACTGAGTGTATACACACTTCTATCTGGTTGACCAAGACCTAGGTCACAGGGCTATGGGAGTCTGGTGTGGTGTTTTCAAGTGTTTTTAAGTGCACATTCAATCAGAATTCCCTGGTGGCTCAGAGGGTAAAGCATCTGCCTGCAATGAGGGAGAGCAGGGTTCGATTCCTGGGTTGAGACGATCTCCTGGAGAAGGAAATGGCAACCCACTCCAGTATTCTTGCCTGGAGAATCCCATGGATGGGGGATCCTGGTAGGTTACAGTCCGCAGGGTTGCAAAGAGTCAGACATGACTGAGCGACTTCATTTTCAACCAAAATAGAAAGAAGAAGGGGTGATGGATATTGAGTAGACAACTAGCCGTGTCCGCCAAACAGGGATTTAGGGAAAGAGAAGTGAGTGGTTGACATAGTGCCCTGATCTAAAGCTCACTAGCGATGAATACAAAGAGAGTTCTTGTGAGGTAGGGGACCTGGGACAGGTCACCCTGGGCTTTGCCTTGTCACACTCAGTAGAATTCTATACTTGCAGACAGAAAACCTGAACTCTACTCCTCTCAGTGACTCTGCCTTTAATACTCACTCACTCGAAGCTGTAGAGGCAGGAAGACAATCAGAAAGATTATTTATTAGTTTATGATGAGAATATTGCCAACAAACATACCAACTGTTGATGCTCACTAGTGAAATAATCTTTCCCCATAGGTAGATGTATATGTGAAGCAAATCAGTTGAATGAAATCAAAAGGCGATGTAAATAGGGTGACCTTGGTGGCTAACCTAGTGGAACTAAGACATGGTAGCCTTTAGCTCCCATCCTCCCCACGACCTGTATGTAACAGTACCTGGGAATAAAATACACTTTTCCTCACCTGAGAGAAAGTAGAGTGTTCCTATGAAAGCTTTCATAAGCTGAAATGGCATAAAGTTAACAGTGGAAACAGTGTCAGACTTTACGTTTCTGGGCTCCAAAATCACTGCAGATGGTGATTGCAGCCATGAAATTAAAAGATACTTACTCCTTGGAAGGAAAGTTATGACCAACCTAGATAGCATATTCAAAAGCAGAGACCTTACTCTGCCAACAAAGGTCCATCTAGTCAAGGCTGTGGTTTTTCCAGTGGTCATGTATGGATGTGAGAGTTGGACTATAAAGAAAGCTGAGTGACGAAGAATTGATGCTTTTGAACTGTGGTGTTGGAGAAGACTTTTGAGAGTCCCTTCGACTGCAACGACATCCAACCAGTCCATTCTAAAGGAGGTCAGTCCTGGGTGTTCTCTGGAAGGCTGATGCTAAAGCTGAAACTCCAGTACTTTGGCCACCTCATGTGAAGAGTTGACTCATTGGAAAAGACTCTGATGCTGGGAGGGATTGGGGGCAGGAGGAGAAGGGGACAACAGAGGATGAGATGGCTGGATGGCATCACTGACTTGGATGTGAGTTTGAGTGAACTCCGGGAATTGGTGATGGACAGGGAGGCCTGGCGTGCTGCAATTCATGGGGTCGCAGAGTCGGACACGACTGAACTGACTGAACAGACTAAGAAGTAATTACCTTAGGATATATATTGCTAATGAATGCTCAAAATAAATAAAAGCGTTAGTTCCTTAGTCGTGTCTGACTCTTTGCGACCCCATGGACTATACCATCTGCCAGGTTCCTCTCTCTGTGGAATTCTCCAGGGAAGAACACTGGAGTGAGTAGCCGTTCCCTTCTCCAGGGGATCTTCAGGACCCAGGGATTGAACCCGGAAATCCTGCATGGCAGGCGGAATCTTTACTGTCTAAGCCACCAGGGCAGCCCTGCCTCTAGGAAGGCTCACTGCAAAACCAAGTGTTAGTCGCTCAGGCTGGCTCTTTGCGACCCCATGGACTGCAGCCTGCCAGGTTCCTCTGTACATGGGATTCTCCAGGCAAGAATACTGGAGGGGGTTGCCATGCCCCTCTCCGGGAAACAAAAGCTGAATGCTATTTTCACTTTTTTCCGTAAAAATAAAAACCCTCTTCAGATTTCTTTTGGTTAGTAAAACTAAGTACTCATGCAGGTGTTCTGTAAAAATCAAAGTGGTATAAAGCGGACTTTTGAAAATCAGGAGATACCTGTCACCGCGCCCTTGGCTGACGCGCCCTCTCCCTCGACACCCCAGTGCCAGCATGTGTTGCCTGCGTTTGCGTTTCTGGCTCCCCTCTTCTTGGCTTCAGATTTTGATGAGTTCCTCTTTTTGACAGTTATGTTCTTTCCTTGGATGTGTTTAATATATTCACTCTGGTTATCCCCAAGACTCGACCTGGTGAATAAATCTGGGGACTGGGAGGAAACAGATAGGAAATGGACAGCAGTGCACCCTGAGGCTCAGAGAAGGCGATGGCACCCCACTCCAGTCCTCTTGCCTGGAAAATCCCATGGGCGGAGGAGCCTGGTGGGCTGCACTCCATGGGGCAGCTGAGAGTCAGACACCACTGAACGACTTCCCTTTCACTTTTCACTTGCATGCATTGGAGGAGGAAATGGCAACCCACTCCAGTGTTCTTGCCAGGGACGGGGGAGCCTGGTGGGCTGCCGTCTATGGGGTCCCACAGAGTCGGACACAACTGAAGCGACTTAGCAGCAGCAGCAGCAGCAGCAGCACCCTGAGGCTAGCCAAGGTGGAGGGTTAGCATCAGCCCTAGAATCATGTTGCTTTGGTAGTAGCTCCAGCTAAAGGCTGGGCTTCCCTGGTAGCTCTGGTAAAGAATCTGCCTGCCAATGCAGGCAACAAGGGTTTGATAACTGGGTCAGGAAGATATCCTGGAGTAGGAAACGGCAACCCACTCCAGTATTCTGGAGGAACCTGGTGGGCTACAGTCCATGGGGTCGCAAAGGGCGGACACAACTGAGCCACTTTCACTTTCTTCACTTTACAGAGGCAGAGGGCATCCTGAGTGTCAAGAGCTGGACACGTCTTAGTGACTGAACGACAGCATATGTATATGTATATATATGTGAAGAACAATTTTTAGCATTAACTTCTGAGAGAATAAGAATTTCTCTACTTAATTCTATCAACACAGCAGACTGAAGGAATTTTGGGGCACAATTAATTTGTAATTGAGAATCTCAAGGGTCATCTCAGATCAAGGAGCTTGACACAGGTTTAAAATGAGTCTCTTCTACATATTTCCTGTTTTATTTATTTGAACTTTCCTCTCAGCCTTGACACTGACTTTGTGAGTTTTCTCACAAATTTAACTACATTTTCATGCTCTACTCCATTACCAGACATTTTCCTTAACCACTCCAAGACTTAGTGGCTTCAAACAGCAATCATTTTATTATCTTATGTTTTTATGAATTCATTGGACCCTATTAAGAGTTTTTTGGTTTTGTTTTCGGCTGGGGTTAGAGTCATGTTTAAACTTGACTAGAACAGAACATTAAAGGTGACTCACTCATGACACATTTGATACCAAATATTGGCTGGTTGAGAGACATGGACAGCAGCCTGCCTGGGAAAGACTGAGGGCAGGAGAAGGGGGCAACAGAGGATGAGATGTTACATAACATCGCTGACTCATGAGTGATGAGTTTCAGAAGACTCCAGGAGATGGTGAAGGACGGGGAAGCCTGGTGTGCTGCAGTCCATGGGGTCACAAAGAGTCGGACTCGACAGAGACTGAGAAACAATGAATTGGCTGCTTGCTCTGCTGGGGGCGGTTGACTAGAGAGGGTGCACATGTCCCATGCTGAGCTTGTCACAGCATGGTGACTTGTCCGAGAGGGAGGGTCCCAAGAAAGAGGAAGTGGGAGATGCCAATCCAAAGACTAAGCCCAGAATTAACAGAGCATCATTTCTGCAGTGTTCTCCTGGCTATGCAGTTATAGCATCAGTCCAGATTCAAATGGTTGGAAAACAAATTCCCCTCTTGATGGAGAGAGTGACAACAGAGTTTTGCTATTTCTAATCCCCAACTGGTTTTTGGAGCCACAGGAATTTTTCCTTACTCAGACCCTACACTGAACCACTTAGATTGTCATTAAATCTGGTATTCCAGTAGCACCTCTTTCACCAGTTTGGCCCCTGTCACATTAAGTTCTTCTGCTCCAGTATTGTCTTCTTTCTTTCTCTATTACTGCCTTTTAAAAAACTGAAGTATAGCTGATGTACAATATTATGTTACATGTTACAGGTGTGCAATATAGTGACTCAGAATTTTTAAAGTTATACCTCATTTATTGTCATCATAAAATAAGTATGGCTGTATTGTACAATATATCCTTATAGTAATAGCTTATTTTAAAATTATTTTTGCCTGTTTTAAATCTTGGAAGTTGTGAACATCCCAAGTCAGAGACTACATTCCTTTCACTTTACTTACCATTTTAATATTAAATAAACACAAGGCTTTCCCAGATGGCGCTAGTAGTAGAGAACCCACCTGCCAATGCAGGAGATATAAAAGATGCGGGTTTGGTCCTTGGATTAGGAAGATCCCCTGGAGAAGAGGATGACAACCCACTCCAGTATTCCTGCCTGGAGAATCCCATGGATGGAGAAGCTAGCGGGCTTTAGTCCATAGGGTGACTTAGCACACATGCACGCAGAAACTCAGGCAGCCTGAAATGCCATCTGCCTTCTCCCTTTAGATTGTTGCATACAGTCTTCCCTCCTTGGCTTATAGGGTCCTATTCTTCAATGCAAATGTCACCTCCTGTCCAAATTCTAGGTTACAGTCAATCACTTCGCCCGTTGGACCCCGCACAATTTCACTCGTCATTTTCTCGTGCATTTTGGATATAACTCAAATGTCCCGTAGTCTCAGTCTGTGAGTACAAATGTAGTCACATTAGTGACAATATCTGACTTTTGTTAACTGGGTAGCCTTTTTTGCCCTGGGAGGTGCAGAGTTCTCTTCCTTCCTACCCCAGAATGAGCTTTCACCTCCTGGTGCTGATGCTGTCCAACCATCAGTGTCTTGTGTTTCAACCTGAATCAAAAGCCGATCGCAAAATCCCAAGATCCGGCCTCCAATAGATCAGCACAGTGAAAGGGACACTCGGGTCTCCCGTTAGATTCGGAAGTGTAGGCTTTTTGCCAGGTGGGCGTCTCTGCCCACAGTCAGTGCTTTGAACTGCACAGATGTCTACTTAAGTAGACTGGGAACTTAATTTTAACGCCGACAGCTGGATAAACACCAGAATAAACAGCAGAAGAGATGAATGTCTGACCTGGGGCCGAGATGAGCTGGCTGACACCACTAGGACACTGAACCCGGTTCCAACTTTCCTGGCAGCCACGGCATAAAGGGGACACCTGCCAGCCGACGCTGTTGTTTTCACTGTCAGACACCAGGGCTGCCAGATGCTTTCTACAACATCTTGGGTGCACTTGATGCATCTTTATCAGCAAGCTCAAGTACCTGCGAACCTGGGCGCCCCGCCACACTCAGGAGAAGGCAGAGGAGCGTGCTGCTAGCAGCTACCTCTGATGGGGTCTGGTCTGGGGAGAGGGACGTGGGCCGGCTCTAGTCTTCTCCTCCTGGTGTCCGCTGGCACTCGACTCCGGGTGTCCAGGCAACACTTCGAGAGAGCAGGCCATCAGGCTTTTCCTTTCCTCTTGAAGCAGGGAAGGAGGAGATGATGGTCCTCAGGTGGTTTTTTTTTTTTCCGTTGACAGCGGGCTATGCCTGCAAAGGGGCGCCGCCCGCGGAGGTTTCAAAGACACCATCGCCTGCACTATCCTGCCATGCCCGGTACCCGCGTATGGTCCCTCCCTGGATCCCCGTCGGGTGGGCTTCGGGCTGCAGGGGGCAAGCTGCAGGCACCCGCAAAGCCGGATTCCCGGCCAGCATGTGGGGCGGGCTTTTCGGGAGGGCGGGGTTTAGGCGTGCCGGAGCGGGAGGGGCGGGGCTTCGCGAGGTTGGCCTACGGGGCGGGACCTCGTGAAGCGGGTGGGCGGGGCTTCGGCCCCGGGAGGGGGCGGGGCGGTGGCGGCAGCGGCTTCGGAGCGAAGGGAGGGGTGGGGCGCGGAGGGGGCGGCTGGCCGCGGGGAGGGAGTGAGTCACCTGATCGCTGCCCGCGCGGCCGGTCGGGCTTGCTGGCCGCCGTCAGTCGGGCCGCGCCGCGCCTCGGCTGTGGTGAGTGGCTCGCCCGTCCTGAGCGCCCTTCGCCCGGAGGGTTCGGCGCGGCGGTGGCGCGCGGTCGGGACCGTCGGCCGGTGAGGGGCGATCTTCGAGCGGGTCCGGAGGAGGCGGCGGAGGGGAGGACGCGGGGCGGCGGCTCTCTGGGTCTGGGCGGCGGGCGCGGGGGGCCTCTGAGCGGGGCCCGCGCGGGGCAGCTCGGGCTCGGGTTCCTGGAAGGGGCCGCGTCCGCCGGAAGGGGCGAGCGGCCCGGCGCGCCGCCGCCAGCGCCGCTGTTTACGGGCCGGCTCTGTACTTTACCCGGCGCCGCGGGGCTTGCGGGGGGGCCCTCCGCCGCTTCCCGGGCGCACCCCACCCCCGCCCCGATGCCGCGCGCGGTGCACCCGGCTGTGACACCTCAGCAGCGCCCGCCCCGGCTCCGTATTGTTCTCCCGCCCACCCTCGGCGGCCGCGGCCCGCGAGCTGTCGGCCTGCCTTCTTCCCAGCCTGGTCGGGGGTAGCCGGGGAGTGTAGGTGGCGCGTGTGATCGCGGACTCAGAAAGGCCGAGTCGGTGGCTGGAGCACAACCACCACCTTGCGGGGCTGGCTGGGTTTAGCCAAGACTGGTTTAGGGGGGAGCCCCCGGGGGATCCCAAGACCCCCTCCCCACCCACCCCCACCCTCTTTGTTGGGAGTTTTGCCCAGCAGGCTGTAATCAAAGGCTCCCACAGTCGGGTGAGAGTGGGTGTTGCTCGTAGAGACGCCAGCTTTGTGCGTGTTTCAGGCGAGTGCCGTCGCTCGCGCGTCCTTGCGCGGCAGTTTTGTGTCATTGAGTAGAATCATGCAGAAAGGCTTTTGTGCAAAGTGAGCGTTGGGTTCGGGCTGATTCCGAGGTACAGCGTAGTAGTCATTGTGGAAGAAACTGCGTGTGGGAGAGCAGGGGGAAACAAGCTGCGAGGTCAGGCTCGGAAGAACAAAGGCTGTTTTGTAGGGACGCCTTGTCTTTTGGGGGAGAATTCTGTCAGTATCGGGTGTGGAGGGCTAGATCTTGGGTTCCTGTGTTTTGACAATCCTTATAGCCCGGAGGGGTTTGCCTGTCCGGCGGCAGTTCCGAATAGTAAAGGGGTGGAAACAGCCGGGCGTGCGAGTGACGGAGCGCGATTGAGCGCTTCACATGGTCAAGCAGAGAAGTGGGAAGAGGCCGGCTGGCTTCTTCCTGGTCTTGGGTAGTGGTGCAAGGGCTGGCTGGACTGGAAAAGGCTTCCTACTTCAGCCTTTGGAGTAAAGAAAGATGTGAGTCGTTCAGTCGTGTCTAACTCTCTTGTACCCCGTGGTCTGTAGCCCGCCAGACTCCTCTGTCCGTGGAATTCTCCAGGCAAGAATACTGGAGTGGGTTGCCATTCCCTTCTCCAGGGGAATCTTCCCCACCCAGGGATCGAACCTTGGTCTCCCACTTTACAGGCAGATTCTTTACCATCTGAACCACTAGGGAAGCCTGGGGGCGGGGCGGGGTGGGGGAGACACCTGGTGAGTCAGCTTGCAGTAGGACGGCCTTGGTTTAAGTGATAGCCTGGCATCGTGTGTGAGTCTTCTTGTTTAACCTATAGCCGTGTCAAGTGCTTTACTATTGTTCAGTTTGTTGGTTGGCTCGCAAGGTAGGTGACTCCTTAAAAAGAAAGTTGGGCTGCTGAGTCATTCGCCCCAGCCGGAGAGGTAATTAGGAACAGCTGGTGCCGGTATGCTCATCACATGCCTCCACTATAAAAGGCCAAGGAGCACTCCAGAAGGGTTGCCTCAGAGGCCTGAAGCTGGGGTTGTGTGTGTGTGGATGCAGGTAACCAGTGGGTGAGGTGCCAGCACTCTTAGGAAGCGGCCAAGTAATGCTGAGGTGGTGTTTAAACACAGAGTAGCCTCGTGACCTACTGCCTGAGAAGTTTGTGCCAGTGAGAGCTAAAACAGAGGAAGAAATGTGCAGCTAGGAGTCACCTCCCAACAGTACTGTAACAGAAATATTCATTTCTCTTACTGCACTCAGGGTTTTTTGTTTGTTTGTTTCCCTGTGGTTTTGCTGTTGTGTGGTGTATTCATCTCAGAAAATGCGCTTAATCTGTTATTCATAAAGATTTCTGTAGGAGAATGCCAAAGGAGCCTGCCTCCTGGTTTTTCGTGGACTGTGGCTTTTCAGGCACAGAGTAGTAGTTTCTGGTGGTGGAGAGGAGAACGTGGGTGGAATTAACAGGTCTCTTTGGGTCAAGTCTAGAAAGCGCTGACTGATGGAAGGCAAACCATATGGCTGTCTGTCTTATTGTCTTAAGAGTGATGACGCTGGTGTCTGTCCAAGTTGGATCATTACTTCTTGCTTTAAAAACGAGCCCAAGACCCGAGCATACAGTCCCTATTGTCTACAAAGTTTAGGGATGGGAAATGTGAACTGGGAGCAGCTGGCCCTTATCTGTGGTCACAAGAATGAATCTTTTTTCTTTTTAATGGGCTTTTATTTAAGATATTTTGTAGTAGAAAATGGTGCTTTATGTTTGCAACCAGAAGAGATTAGAAATCATGAATTTGTTAGGGATTTGTGCTTCTAAGGTGGGTGCCAGATGATTCATTTGGAAGAAAATAGTAAGCCCTTGGATTTTTTTAAACATCACTTCTATAAAATAAGAAAGACATTAATTTTCAAGGTACAGACTAACAGTAGTACATGCATGTTTTATAATGTAGATTTTTTTGCATGCCCCCCTCACCCCATTGGGAACATAAAGAGTTTGTTAACCACTGTTAATAGTACTCTTTCAACAACTAGGGTGTTGTTTTTTTTTAAACTTGTGATTTCCTCTTAAAAGCTATCATTCTTTTGGATGTTCTTAATTTTTATTTCACATGTAGTTTTTTTTTCTAATCCTGTATATTAAAGATTTAGAAGCTTGAGGGTAGATTTCATCATTACATTGTTGATGTTGAGAATGGAAAGAACAAAAAGTGCAGAGTTGCCCATTACCTATGATACCATGTATTTTGAATTTGGAGACAAGTCAGGAGGTTGGTTTGTTTCATGGATAGGATCTGAAGTGTAGTAATAAGTGAAAGAGTATAATGGGACCGCTGGAAAATAATCTGCACACTGGAGTATAATTTGTATGTAACATATTCTTTGAAAAATTACTCTGTGCTGTTACTCCTCGAAGTCTGCATTTTTAGGAGGCCAAGTTTACAAGGGGCCCCTTTAACAAGGGTTAAGGAGACTACATATTGAGCAGATCACTTGGAAAGTGGCATTTCTCCCCTTAGGAGAGTGTGATTTACTCAGAAAGTCAGCCTTCTAGGCATGCTGGGGGATGGTGAGTATTTACCATTCAGTTAAAATCTTGTAGGCCGTATGCCTTTTGCCCTCCTGTACTGTGAGAAATGATGTTGAAAACCCCTTTAAATGGCCAGTTGTCAGATTCTCATCACAGTGCTGATCCTCTCCAAGACTTAGGTTTAAGGAATCATCTCTTCCTCCCAGCTTTCTGACCAGTGTTCTGTTAATGGTAGAATCGTCCTAACCCTAAACTCGATTTCCTGAGGCTTCTACATAGGAGACAGATGCAGGTTTGATCCCTGGGTTGGGAAGATTTCCTGGAGAAGGGAATGGCAACCTGCTCTAGTATTCTTGCCTAGAGAATCTGCATGGACAGAAGAGCTGTACAGTCCGTGGGTCACAAAGAGTTGGACATGACTTAGTACACGCATGTGCACACTGCTAAATGGTGTATTTTATACGGTGGAATGGATGACTTATGAAACTATTTAAAAAAAAAAAGTGCCAAATAAGGTAATCTGCCCAAGCGCAAGGTATGGGTAATTTGAGCACTAATTGCCAGAATCCAGGCCCCTTGGAGAAAGCAAACGTTTCATGACTGCAGATAAAATAGAGCTGTACACCCACCATGAAACCTGGGCTTCTGGCTGCCGTAGTATTGACAGAACTGAAGTGGTGGGTCTGATCACTGTGCAGTTGACAGAGAAGCAGTAAGCAGAGTTACTGAAAGTGAGTCACCTAAAGCCAGACTGCTGAAGGTCAAGTTCTTGCTCCGTTACTTACCTGCCGTGAAGCCTCAGACAGGTTACTTCACTTAGTCGTGTCTCCTTTTCTCATCTGTAAAATGGGATGATGATAATATAATCTGCGTCATAGAGGTGGTTGCAGATTAAGTACATTAATATGTGTTAAGTGGTTAGAACAGCACTGGCTCCACGGTAAACATCAATATGGTTGGCTGTTATTGTCTGTTCTTTAGTTCATTGAAGTACTTGGTTACAGTCCCGTCTTGCTGCCTCCTTGAGCTGCTTTCAACCATTGATCAGAGGAGAGATTGAAGAGAAGCGCGTGGGTGTGCCGCGCATGGCTGCTACTGGGAAAACAAGTGAACATCCTGACATATCACTACCAGCGTCTCAAACAGAGACCACTTCTGAGGCGGAGAACACAGGACATGGCTTTTTATTAAAGGGATCAGCTGATTAAACAGTCTCAGCCAAATGCTGTAGAGGCAGTTATAACAGTTAATTGGAATTGGCTTTTTAATAAATGAAAACACCTGCCATCCTGCATCTAATTTATTTATTCCTCCCTTTATGGTTGAGGACGCTGTGGTCCGGCAGGTTAGTAACCTATCTGGTCTCTTCCTGCTTATTAACATCAAGACAGAACTGATTTATTAATATCGATTCTCATTTACAGCTTGTATGTCATGAACATTTGCATTGTAAATTTACCTGCCAATTACATCTAGGTGGTGTACTTTTTAAAAAATGACGTCCCTGTATTAATATAGAAAGGTATCAATGATGAACAGGGGATATATTTAGCACATAGCTTCTTGCATCTATTAGTAGTTCAGAAAGGTCATGTCAAAGGTTTTGACCATCCTTTTGACTAGAATGTGTCAGTTTCTTACTGATAATGATATATGTCTTCTATTTTATCTCCATGGAACATTGAATGTGGTTTGGCTGTGTGTGTTCAGTAAACTGTCAGATGCTGCATTGGTGGTATAATGTGGATTCATTTTAGTTCTGTGCTTTGGAAGTTGGGAATTTTTGAAAGAGTGAGAGAGAAAACAGTGTTTGCTGCACTCTTAAGTTACTCGAAATGTGTACCAAATTAAAACTCTCGATCATTGAGAATTCTGCTTTCTGTTTCCATCATGGGTGTGAGGATTGAGGAAGCAGCTGGATTTAAATCATTCTTTTAGTTCATCTCCTAAGATAGAAAGAAAATTTATCTTGTGACTTCTTTGTCCTTGTAGTTGACTTAGGATTAGATTGGGCAAAATATAATTTGGGTTGTCTGGCTACTATTCTCCTTTAATAAGATCACTCCTCTAGAACCGATCCTTTGTGTTATTGAGGATCAGGGCCAGTTTAGAAAATATTAGTAGCATCATAAAAATTGTCCCCAAGCAAATGTAAGGAACAAAGACAGAGCGGCTGCCAGGATCTTGGTTGTTAACGGCTGTCCTAGAAGCACAGCGGGCATGCCGTGGAGTCAGCGGGCTGCTGGCTCCTTTCTCAGTACTGACACCGTTTAGAGAATGTTACCTCCAAGCAGCTGAAGCTCTGTGCAAGTCGGCCTTTTGAAAAATAAACGTAAGTCATTTTCTTAATAGCGTAGGAAACTTAGTAATCAAAGGATATTTTTGTAAGGAAATAACAGTCCCCCACGTACTATCTGGTAAAGTCATTTTTATTTTGTCATTTCTTAGATTGGATCTTAGTCATCGTGGTCAGCTGCACTCCATTTCCCCATCCCCCGTTAAAGTCAAATTACATTAAAGAGCGCTTTATATCCTGGGGTCATTTTTTCCATTTGTTTGTAGCCTGGACATTGGTAATATCCCAGCTCTAGGGATATAGACTAACCATGGTATGCGTATAGGGAATGCCTTGCCTTCTCCTTCTGCCTCCCTCTTCCCCTACACACACACTGATCTCTCTCTTTACTGACTGGTCAGCCTCTAGGATTCCCAAGGGAGATGTTTTTGCCTAAGGAGGTGACCTCCTAGGACCCTGTTGGAATGGTACGACCCATCCACTTCTCTTCCTACTTGCTGCTGTCTTCATATCCTTAATACCTTATTCTCCTCAAAAGTGTGCCAACGTCTTTCGGAAGTCAGGTAAATCAGTGAGGAGACGCGCTTGTCCTTCAGAGAGTTTGCTGTAAAATGGGCAGCTGCAGAAGACTTACTAGTCTTTCAATGGATTGATTAGGTTTCAATGATTAGGTTGTCTTTTTGGAGGAAGTGGGGTTTGGTAAGATCAGTAATTTCATTACATCAGTAATCACTGGTTTCATTAGCATTTTGCACTGAACTGTTTTATAAACTGTGGTTGTCAGATCTTGGCCCAAGACACTTTTCATTTTCAAAGAATCTTGTTCTTCAGTCTCAGTTGTGTCCAGCTCTTTGTGACCCCATGGACTGCAGCACATCAGGCTTCCCTGTCCTTCACCATCTCCTGGAGCTTGCTTAAACCCATGTCCATTGAGTTGGTGATGCCATTCAACCATCTCATCCTCTGTCGTCCCCTCCTCCTTTTGCCTTCAGTCTTGCCCAGCATCAGAGTCTTTTCCAATGAGTTGGCTCTTCACATAAGGTGGCCAAAGTATTGGAGCTTCAGCACCAGCCCCTCCAATGAATATTCAGGATTGATTTCCTTTAGGACTGAGTGATTTGATCTTGCAGTCCAAGGGTCTCTCAAGAGTCTTCTCCAGTACCACAGTTCAAAAGCATCAGTTGTTCGGTGCTCAGCCTTCTCTATGGTCCAGCTCTCACATCCATACATGACTACTGGAAAAATATCTAGTGTCTCTTTATTTGCTGTTTTTCTGAGGAGTGTTCCCAGCATGGCCCAGGACTCTCCTCCAGATAGGATTTATTACTAAAATTAGAAAGGGAAGTAAAAAAGCCATTGCCCTTTTAATCAGTTCTTTCACATTTGGAAGTGACTTTTGAAGTAGAAAAGCATTTTTGCTTAACTGAGTAGAGTTCTTTGCTTACATCCCTTCATTCCTAGTTGTCATACCAAAGGAAGTGCTGGGTAGGGCTGAATCTGGAACTGCCACCAGCTTTGCCTGCTTCGTTGTCTCTTGGACTGTTGCAAGTACAGTTTAAGCTCTAAATGTATTTCTTTGGTGTGTGTGTGCGCACGTGCATGCTTGGCCTTTGAGGCGTGCCGGTTGTCACTGGTCAGATTCGTTGCCAGCTCCAGGCCCCGGGAGGGCTGGGATGCCCCTTCCTCCCTAGCGCAGGTTGGCAGCAGTGCTGACTGGTGGCAGAGTCGCCCAGATCCTGGCACACCTTCCTGCCATTGGTTCTGAGCTACCGGTGTGGAAACGCCCTCCCCTCTGCTACTGAGTTAACTCTGACCAGCCCTCTGATTCCTGGAGAGTAAAGAAGAATTGTGTGTTCAGCTTTCAAGGCACTGTGCTCTCTTGCCTTCCTGTGCACTTGTCCTTCTTCCCAGCTTAACACACACAAAGGCATATTCTGGTGTGTGTAGATCGTAGGGTTGCTACACTCATTTCAACATTCGGGATATGCCTGTTTGTTAGGCATTGGATTTCCATTTCATTAATGAAACAAGTATTTGTGCTTTATATGCCAGGAACTTTTCTGGATATTGGCAGTGTTTTCAGAGATTATAATCTGCAGGGCAAACCATTACTGTAGCGTGTGTTCATTGCCAAAATAGCAACGTGTCAAATGTGCCTTGAAAACGTAGGATAGAAGAAGCTTAAGTTTTGGGAAATTAAAAAAGCCTGGGAATGTCCATGATGAGTGCATAGTTTAGTGGAGGAAACAGCTTGTTTTGACAGCTTTTTTGAGAAGAGTAGAGAAGAGAGAATGGTTTTAGTAGGGGGAGGTTGGGTCAGAAAGATGTGTCTGTGTGTATATGTTTTTAAAAGTAAGGTCAGTGAGAAAAAGTTGAAAATGCAGGATATGTGTTTATTTTGCCCACGGCTAGTTCCTCTTATGGTTGCAGGATGACTGCCACAAGTTCAAGTGTACAAGTAAGTATGACTAAGTTTCTTGGAAGAAGACTTTTTTTTTTTTTCTGTGATGTCTCTCTATCAGTGATAAAAGCCTTTCCCGAAGACTTCATAGTAGATGCCATCCCAGCTTCTCCTCTGTTGAGTCAGCATTGCATAAGTTTACGTCTAAACCAGTCAGTGTCAAGGGAAGGAGGACCACAGTGACTGGCTGGAATGGATTGTGATTCGTCATAGGCTGGGACTAGGGTTTGCTACCCCCAGAAACTCATGGCCTCAGGTGGAGTAGACTTGTAGGCACAATCAGGATTTGGTTAGAAAATGAGGGGGGCAAATGATAGCTGGATGGCCCAAAAGGGTCGTGCTTGCCTGCTACTTATACCAACCCTACAGGCAGATGGGTACTTTTTTTTTTTTAAATTGGAGTATATTTGCTTTACAATTGGAGTATATTTCTGCTGGACAGCAAAGTGAATCAGCTGTATGTACACATATATCCTTAACCACTTAAGCCTCCCCCCTCCCCCAAGCCCCACCAGTCCACTCCTCTAGGTCATCGAAGAGCACTGAGCTGAGCTCCCTATGTTACACAGCAGCCTCCCACTAGCTATCTGTTTTACACATGGTAGCGTATAGATGTCATTGCTACCCTGTAGACACATACTTCTGAGCAGAGAGACTATGTGGTTGTCTTTGGATTTGAGGTTTTAGGTGACTTTTTCCCCCCCTCTTATTTTCTACTGTGATCAAGTATTATTTTTACAGTCAGATCACATAAATGTTTTATTTTAATGTGATTTAAAAGTTGTGAAAATTTGCCCATTCTACCCCAAAAATTAGGTGTAGAAGGAATATTTTTCTTTCGTTCCTCTGAACAGTTCTGCAGTTCTCTGTGATCCTCCTCCTGCTTGCAGGAAAAGGAGAATACATAACTGTGTCTTGTAGCTTCTGATCATATCTAACCCAAGAGGAACCACTCTCTCTCTCGGCCTCTGTAGGGCACACCCACCTGTGATGTCTGTGGTTCTCGTGATGGTGAGGCTAGTCTGGCTTGGGGTAGTTGGTTCATTGCCTGGATCGGCCAGGACCCTTTGGAACCCACGTCCGTGAATCTGGGATACAAACAGATGCGTCAGTCCCTCTTTACACACTCATTCTTCTCGGAGGGAAAGCTTTCCTGTGGTTAGCTTATTTGCCATACCTGTCAGACGTCAAAAATAATTCCACTGCAGTTTTGCAGTGTTTCTGGTACACTCTTAAGTTCGCAGCACTCTGAAATGTGTTCAGAGGACTTTGTTTCATTCTTGTTCCTTCTCAGTCCCAGTTTTTGGTGCTTTGTTTGGGCTTCCCTGCCGGCTCAGATGGTAAAGAATCCGTCTGCAATGTGGGAGACCTGGGTTTGATCCTTGGGTTGGGAAGATCCCCTGGAGGAGGGCATGGCAACCCACTCCAGTACTCTTGCCTGGAGAATCCCCACGGGCAGAAGAGCCTGATGGGCTACAGTCCTTGGAGTCGCAAAGAGTCCGACACGACTGAGGAACTAAGCGCAGCTCACAGCACAACCCTTCCCATAGGAAGGGCAAACAAATAGCATAAGCAGAGAAACACTTAGTGTTGTGAATTCATCAAATACAGAGTAACTGCTAATAGGTTTTTTTTCCCTAGTCGAGAATAATGAATAGCTGTGATAGATGGTTAGGGGAGGCTTCTGAAATGGTATTACTTTTTTGGGTAGAATTTAGAAAGACAGTACTGCCAAAACACTTTCCATCTCAGATGAAAAACAATAGTATTTGCCTAGTCAGTTGTTCCTCAAATAATATTTGAACCTAGGAATGTTTCAGCTTTTTTAAAAATAGGCCTCAAATTAATATTACTTAGCTGACTAAATCTTGGTATTAAATGTTGGAAAGTAGCTCTTTGAAGGCTAGGTGGAAAGTCTACAGCTCGATATTTTCCATTTTAGAGATGGTAATTTTGACTTCCAAGTTAACATCAATAATGAGAAACAGATTTTAAAATTTTAGTTGTAGCTGTGTTTATTGAGATACCTAGCACTGTACTGCCTACCAGGGATTAGTGGATTAGATTATCTTTAAATAAAGCATTTCAGTTGAGTGCCTCTACTAAAATTAGAAAGTTTCATATCTGTGATTCATGTTATAATTGCTTTACTGCAGCTGCAGTGGTGGTGGTTGCTGATGTTAGTTGCTAAGTTGTGTCGGACTCTTGTGACCTGTGGACTGTAGTCCACCAGGCTCCTCTGTCCATGGAATTGTCCAAGCAAGAGTGGGTAGCCATTCCCTTCTCCAAAGGCTCTTCCCTACCCAGTGATTGAACCTGGGTCTCCAGCTTTGCAGGCAGATTCTTCATCAACTGAGCCACCAGGGAAGACCTGCTATAACTGCTGCTGTATACAATTAACATTGTTACTTAATGCTTTTTCCTCTTAATCCGTTTTTTTTTTTTTGGCTCAGATTTATTAGGCGTTGGGATGAGACGGTATTTCTGGGATGGTTGGGAGTTTCAAGGGCCCCTTTCCCGTGGTTTGTTTGTGCTTTCAGTTGCCTTGCATACTATATTTGTCAAGTCTTAGACCTACAGGAGGTCATCCTGACCGAGGTCTGGTTTTGAGGCTCTCACTTCCTCTAGGCGATCAGAAATCATGTAAATCACGGCTATAATTTTTACAGCTTGAAAACAAATGCCGTAAATATTTCATTATGAATGTAGGACAGGAACACTTATTATTCTGTATTGAAAGTAACTTTTGGTGAAATATCTCCAGCACTGTGTCCTTCTTTTAAATTTCCACGGATATTTCATTGGGTCTAACTTGACTTTAGTTTAAGTTCGGCCTAGTTTAGTGTCAGATTCTTTTTAATGATCTATGAGAGTTTTAATCTATGTAATTCAAGAAGTGTTGATCAGAAATTAACAAACCGAATATTACGTAGTAAGGGGAAATGTCTACTCCCTAAATGTCCTTTTAATCTTTATCTAATGTTCTCATCACACTCAGAGGACACTTGAGGCATTTCCCTCTATTCTTTGTTTTCTTCTTCCTCACTTTTACCCCTGTCCTCAACACAGCATCACTACTTAGATCATGTAATGTGAGTTGAAATGTAATATTTCAGTTAAATTGAAGAAGACCTTTTTAACCTTAAGATACTACCCTCTCAGGACTTCAGTTTCCTCATCTGTAACGGAAGTGTGTAGTATTGGATGAATGTCATCTTTTAGTTGGGAATTCTTTGGGTCTGTGAGATTATCCATTCTCTCGAGCAGACTTGTGTAATCTCAATTTTTATCTTGTTGCGATCATTACTAGGCTTACTCATACTTTCATTTTTAGAGGTTCCGGAATCTCTGTATTTTGTAGCTTAACTTTTTGGGTTTGTAGAACCTTGGAAAATGTAGTTTTCTTTTGGTCACTTGCATAAAGTTGGGAATAATAACGAAAAGTCTTATGCCAGGCACTGTGCTGTTAAATGCAGCCAACCATTCAGTCCTTGACGTAAGTGTTGGTGTTGTTTTCCTTATGGGGAACCTTGTAGGGTAAGGTTAAGGATCTTAGAGATAACACTGTTGGAAATATCTGCATTACCTTAATTCTCTCCCACTACTTGTTCTTTCCAATATCATGCTGCTGGTGGTGCTAAAATTTATTTTCTTTTGCATTTCATAATTCTTTGTATTTTGTGTGTAACTTTATCTTTTTCAAAGGCCTTTGGGACACACGTAGGGCAGGGACTCCCCGCTTCAGTCACAAGGATGCACGTTTGCCTATGTTCACAGAGCTAGACTGGAGTTGATGGATCTTTTCTTCTTATTTTCCTGTAATAAGGTCTTCTTTTCCCACATCAAAGCATCTTTTAAAATTTCTATGAAATTTAATTATTTTGTAATTACTATGAAGATATCAGTGGAGCCTGATTTAAAACAGTGTTTTCGAGTTACCCATGAGTTTTCTGGGCAGTGATAAGTCAGTATCTACTGATGACTGGATATCCATTATAAAGGAGAAAAAGTAACTGATGTTCCTTGGGAGCCCTAAAGACAACTGCAATGGAACTGCCTTTTTTTCTGAAGGCACATGTTTTTGTTTATAGTTTGTTGTCTGTTTGAACATTTTTCTGATTCTAGAGTAATATGTGTTTATAGTTAAGAATTTGAAGGCAGAAACAGGGAAAAATTACCTAAACGTAATCGTGGTCAATATTTTGATATATATATCCTAGCTGGAGGTCGAGGAACCGAGTGTGGACCTGGTCAGTGTGAGATGTCTGCCAGACACATACAGGTAGTAATTCGAGTATGCAGTTGGATACATGAGTACAGAGTTTGAGAATAGGCGAGATGAGAGCAAATGTGAATATGAGAGCATACAGCAAGCCCATCAGTGATCGTGTCTGCGCTGTGGGTCTGGATGAATTCTCGTAGGGGGTGTTACAAAGAGAAGAAGTGATGGGAGGACCGAGTCCTGGTTCCCCAGCACTTAGAGCTCTGGAGGAGAAGGGGGACTCCACCAGGTTGACAAGGGGCTGCTTGTGAGGCGATAAATCAGAAGGCCGTGGTATCCAGGAAGCCAGATGAAGAAAGGATTTCAGGGAGGGAATGATCAACCTGGTCAGTGTTGTTAAGATGCTATCTGAGAAGATTCAGAATTTCCTGTTTGGCCATCTGAAGGCCACTGATCCTCACAGAGTAATTCCCAGGGAGTGGAGGGGAGAAGGCTTGATTTTAGTGGGCTCAAATGAAGAGAGAGAGGGAAGAGTTGGGAGAGAGGGAAGTGGAGACAGTGTGAATATAAATAGTTTTCTTTTTTTTTTTTGAGGAGCTTTACCATAACGGCCTGCTCCCCAGGTGGTGCAGTGGTAAAGACTCCACCTGCTAATGCAGGCGATGCAAGAGCCGCAGGTTTGATCCCTGGGTGGGGAAGATCCCCTGGAGAAGGAAATGACAACCCACTCCCACATGCTTGCCAGAGAAATCCCACAGACAGAGCAGCCTGGGGTGCTCTAGTCCGTGGAGTCGGAGAGTCGGACACGACTGACCACAGCACAGCAACACTATGAAGGAGAGCAGTAAATTGTACTGTGGCTCGAAGGGTGTGCGGAGGGTCAAGAAATTGTAAGAGCCATTGCAGTATTTTTGTATAACAATGGAAATGTTGTGTATTCCTCTTTTTGTTATAAGTTTCCTTGGTGAGACTGCAGAAGCTTGTCAGTTTTATTGGTCTCCTTAAAGAATCAGCTTGTGGTTTAAATCATCAATGTTATCAAAAGCAGCTGCCAGATTTTGTTACGTGAGTGGTTTTCTTGGCAGAAATACAACAGATTTCAGAGAATCAGTGCTCTCAGTTCAGGTGCTCAGTCTTTGCGACCCCATGGACCGCAGCACTGCAGGCTTCCCTGTCCATCACCAATTCCCAGAGCTTGCTCAAACTCATGCCCATCGAGTCAGTGATGCCATCCAACCATCTCGTCCTCTGTCGTCCCTTCTCCTCCTGACTTCAATCTTTCCCAGCATCAGGGTCTCTTCCAGTGAGTCAGGTAGGCAGTTTAACAGCTTGTTTCCCTAAAGGATACCCTTAAATTTTTAAAGAATGTATTTGAATTGATATCTTTGGCAATATGGAATTTTAAGCAGTATGTATAACATTGTTCCCAAACAAGAAATCTCACTATATTTTTCTTCCCTGACTATCTCCTAGTTTTGTCAAAGTAATCTAAGATTTTGGTTAAATAGATTTTTCTCTTTATCAAATTCCATTTCTGTTTGAGAAATCTTTAAAAAGTTGCAATAAGACTCACAGCTAAGTTATCAGCAGTTTAGACTTGAACTGAGTTTCACTTTGTTTTATTTTGTTTATTGTCTGTTTAAACATCCTTTAGGTTTATGTTTTTACAAAGTATTACATGTTTTTGATTTAAAGCAGTCTCATCTATCGCACACCTAGTTTGGCCTCAGAGGTAATATTCGTCTTTACCCGTTTCTGCTATTTAATGTTCTTTGGCGGTTACCTCTGTCTCTCTAGTTTGTTTATGCCCTCATTATATTTATGAACCTAAGATGTTATCTGTTTGCAGATAACAGTATTTAAGGCAGTATCTTTTGACTCAGTATAAGTCATAAAGAAATACTGCTTTTCCTTTGGGTTCTGTCTGATTCTATCTCTCACCCTGTCCCCTTTATTTGTCAACGTTAATAACATTTCATTTAATAACCATGACTAAGTCTCCCATTATTTGTTCTGAAAAATGAAAACCAGTTAGCAGTGTTCATGTTATTTTGCCTGTGTCAGTATTGAACACTGGGAAGCTAAGTAACATGCTGTTACATTTCTCTCCTTACAGTTTCAAGGTCACCGGATGCCACTAAAAAAATACATTCATTTTTTATTGAAATATAGTTGATTTACAGTGTTGTGTTAGTTTCAGGCATGTAGCAAAGTGATTCAGATACACACACACACATATTCAGATTAGTTTTTTTTAATAGATTATTTGAGAATATTGAATACAGTACCCTGTGCTATATAGTACATGGTTGGTTTTCTGTGTAGTAATGTGTATATGTTAATCCCAAACTCCTAATTTATCCCTCTCCCTGCCCCTCCTTTCCCCTTTCGTAAGCATAAGTTTGTTTTGTATGTCTATGGGTCTGTTCCTATTTTACATGTAAATTTATGTGTATCTTTATTTTAAGATTCCACATATAAGTGATAGCATATGATATTTGTCTGGCTTACTTAGTATGATACTATTTAGGTTCATACTTGTTGTTGCAAATGGTATTATTTCATTCTTTTTTTAAGACTGAGTAATATTCCATTGTGTGTGTGTACACCCCACACATCTTTATCTGTTTATCTGTCGATGGATATTTAGGTTGCTTCAGTGTCTTGGTTATTGAAAGTGGTGCTGCAGTGAACGTTGGGGGGCATATATCTCTTTAAATTATGGTTTTCTCTAGGAAAAAGATTGTCGGATTGTATGGTAGCTCTGTTTTTAGTTTTTAAAGGAACCTCCATACTGTTCTCCGCAGTGACTATATGAATTTACATTCCCACCAACACTAAAGGAGGGTTCCTTTTTCTCCACACTCTCTTCAGCATTTATTATTTGTAGATTTTTTTGATGATGGCCCTTCTGACTAGTGTGAGGTGATACCTATTATAGTTTTGATCTGCATTTCTCTTAGTTGTTTGTGATGTTGAGCATCTTTTCATGTGCCTCTTGGCCATCTGTATGTCTGCTTTGGAGAAATGTATGTTAGGTCTTCTGCCTATTTTTTTGATTGGGTTGTTTGTGTTTTTGATATTAAGCTGTATGAACTATTTGTGTTTTGGAGACTAATCCCTTGTTGGTTGCATCATTTGCAGTACTTTTTCCCATTCGTAGATTGCCTTTTCGTTTGTTTAATGTTTCCTTTGCAGTGCAAAAGCTTTTAACTTTCACTAGGTCTTATTTGTGTTTTGTTGTTGTTTTATTTCCGTTACTCTGGGAGATGAATTTAAAAAGATATGCTCTAATTTTTGTCAAAGAGTGTTCTGCTTGTGTATTCCTCAGAGTTTTATAGTATCCATTCTTAAATTTAGGTCTTTAATCCATTTTGCGTTTATTTTTGTGTATGGTGTTAGAGAATGTTCTAAGTTAATTTTACATTGAGCTGTTCAGTTTCCCTAGCACCACTTACTGAAGAGACTCTTTCTTCTCTTTTGTCTGCTTTGTCATAGATTAATTGACCACAGGTGCATGGTTTATTTCTGTGTTTTCTCTCCTGTTCCATTGATCTATATTTCTGTTTTTGTGCCTGTACTGTAGTGCATTGAATACTGTAGCTTTGTAGTATAGTCTGAAGTCCAGGAGCCTGACTGCTCCAGCTCTGTTTTTCTTTTTCAAGGTTTCTTTGGCTATTCTGGATCTTTTATGTTTACAAAAACATTTCTAACATCAAATTCAAATAATCACTAACAATTACGGAACACGGGTATGTGTCAGGCGCTACTAAGGGCGTTCAGTTCAGTTCAGTCACTCAGTCGTGTCCGACTCTTTGCGACCCCATGAATTGCAGCATGCCAGGCCTCCCTGTCCATCACCAACTCCCGGAGTTCACTCAAACTCACGTCTATTGCGTCAGTGATGCTATCCAGCCATCTCATCCTCTGTCGTCCCCTTCTCCTCCTGCCCCCAATCCCTCCCAGCATCAGAGTCTTTTCCAGTGAGTCAACTCTTCGCATGAGGTGGCCAAAGTACTGGAGCTTCAGCTTTAGCATCATTCCTTCCAAAGAAATCCCAGGGCTGATCTCCCTCGGAATCGACTGGTTGGATCTCCTTGCAGTCCAAGGGACTCTCAAGAGTCTTCTCCAACACCACAGTTCAAAAGCATCAATTCTTTGGTGCTCAGCTTTCTTGACAGCCCAACTCTCACATCCATACATGACCACTGGAAAAACCATAGCCTTGACTAGATGGACCTTTGTTGGCAAAGTAATGTCTCTGCTTTTGAATATGCTATCTAGGTTGGTCATAACTTTCTTTCCAAGGAGTAAGCATCTTTGAATTTCATGGCTGCAGTCACTATCTGCAGTGATTTTGGAGCTCCAAAAAATAAAGTCTGACACTGTTTCACTGTTTCCCCATCTATTTCCCATTAAATAATGGGACCAGATGCCATGATCTTCGTTTTCTGAATGTTGAGCTTTAGGCCAACTTTTTCACTCTCCTCTTTGACTTTCATCAAGAGGCTTTTTAGTTCCTCTTCACTTTCTGCCATAAGGGTGGTGTCATCTGCATATCTGAGGTTATTACTATTTCTCCCAGCAATCTTGATTCCAGCTTGTGTTTCATCCAGCCCAGCGTTTCTCATGATGTACTCTGCATAGAAGTTAAGGTATATTATTTCGTTTGATCCTCCCAGCAGAGTCGGACAGGACTAAGCAACTGAACAACAACAACGTGAAGTACTATTCTTGTCCCTTCTCCCCCTCCCTCCAAAAAAGGAATTGTTAGAGGTCTGTAATTTGCCCACTGGCAGGGTTGTCCTCCGGTTATAAAATACCGTTCCATGCTGTCCACCTCTGGTGATCTCTAGAGCAGACAGCGACCATATTTGCAAGGTTCTGAGAGTTAGTCTTAAGTGTGCCCTCTGATGATTAATCTCTGTCCTTCTTTATCTCTAGTCCCTGATTGTGCAGTCTTATAGATGTCTGGGGCCAGTACTTCGAAAGTGGTGTAGGAACGAAGGTACCCTTGGAAGAGGCTGAGTGAGTTTGGAAATTTTACTCTTCAGGGGGAACTGTTGGAAGTTTTCGCTGTGCTTTTTCTTTTCACTTTCCCTTTGAATATCTTGCAGGAGTCCTGCATCGTAACTACTGCACCTCCCTTTTTGCCCATCAGTTGCCTATCTTAGAAAACCCATAGTTAATGTCATATTTCATAATGAAATATTGAACACTTTCTTTACAGGGGAATAAGGCAAGGATGCCCTTTCTCACCACTCTCACTACTGAATCATTGCAGTAAGGGGGGAAGAAAGTGTAAAGATGGAAAGAAGTAAAACTATCTCTATATGCAGATGACATGATTGTGTACATAGAAAATACTAAGGAATCTACAAAGAAACAGATCTAATAAGTGAAGTAAGGTTGTGGAGAATTCAAGGTTAATATTTAAAAACATCAATTTTATGTCTATATTATCGAAGAGAACCAGAAAGTGAAGTTTAACAAACAAGTCTGTTTATAGTAACTATAAAAAAAAAAAACCCAAATACTTAAGTTTAACAAAAGATGTACAAGATCTCTTTCCTAAGAAACTTCAGAATAATGTTGAGAGAATTAAGGAAGACCTAAGTAAATGGGGAGATCTGCCGAGTTCATGCCTCAGAAGACTCAGTTTGTTAGATGGCAGGTCTTCCAAAATTGTTGTTTAGATTCACTGCCATGTTGATCAAAATTCTGCTGGCCCTTTCAACTCGAGAAGAAGATAGTCCAGCAAAAAATGGATAGAATAATTGGACAGACATTTCACAGAAGAAGATATACAGATGGCTAACAAGCGTATATAGAGATGCTCAACAGTATTAGCCACCAAGAAACGCAAACTAAAACCACAGCGCTGTTGTTAAATTGTCCATTCGTGTTTGACTCTCTGCAGCCTCATGGACTGCAGCATGCCGGGCTTCCCTGTCCTTCACCATCTCCTGCTGTATCACTGTATATTTGTTAGGATAGCTAAGATTAAAAAGACTGACATTCCCAAGATTGGTGAGAATGTGGAGCACCTGGAGTTCCCACACACTGCTGGTAGCGAGAAAAGGATACAATTACATTGGAAAAATATTTAGCAGTTTCTAAAAAGCTAAACAGAAACTCACCATATCACTCAGCTTCTCCACTTCTAGGTATTTAGTTACCCAAGAGAAATAAAGTATATGTCTGTGAAGGTGTTCCCTGAAGCTTTATTAGAGCAACCCTGAAACTGGAAACAGTACATCTTTATTACAGGCTTCCCAGGTGGCGCTAGTGGTAAAGAACTTGTTGGCCAGTGCAGGTAGATGTATGAGACACAGGTTCGACAGGAGAGAGTACGACAACCCACTCCAGTATTCTTGCCTGGAGAGTCCCATGGACAGAGGAGCCTGGTGGGCTACTGTCCGTGGGGTGGCAAAGAGTCGGCCACGACTGAAGTGACTTAGCACACGAGCGCACATCTTTATTACAATAAATAGTGCATCCACGGTTAAATGGGTAAACATATGGTGATATGTACATATAATGGAATACTGTTCAGCAATAAAGAACCCAAACATGGAATGTACACATCCTGATTGTCATTAAACCGAGTGAAAGAAACCCAAGGCCAAAGTATGTACTGTTTACATAAATAGAATGTGTTATTCTGTTTACACAAAAATCATGGAAAATGCACACTGATCGACAGTGACATAAAAGCAAATCATTGGTAACCTGGGACCAGGGAAGGAGAGACCTCAAAGAGGCATATGGAATTTTGAGAAGTGGTGGAAATTTATCCTGATTGTGGTGGTGGTTTCATCCAAACATACAAGTATCAAAACTCCCTGTTTGTATTTTAAATTTAAAACTCACTGAGTTCATTCAATGTAAATCCTGCCTCTTAGTTGGTAAATAAAATAGTGAGCAACAAGTGCATGATAGACAATATATAATTCAGTAAATAGGCTGTATTGGTATGAGCCAATTCTAGTTGCTATAGGTCTTGTTTTCAAAATGTAGTCATACTCCATTGAGATATAACAGTCCCATTAAGAATCGAATAGCTGCCGCATATGTTACACGAATCAGAGGCTTCACTGTTTCTTACATTCGTTGTAGTAAGAGGATATAACTAGTAAGAAGAATCTGTTACTCTTCTTTTGGTTCTGGAACTTGGATTTCCTATGTTCTTTCTTCCTTTGTTGTCCTTGACTCTCTCAGGCATGTCTGACTCTTTGTGACCCCAAGGACTGCAGCATGCCAGGCTTCTCTGTCCTTCACTGTCTCCCAGAGTTTCCTCAAATTCATGACTTTGAGTCAGTGGTGCTATTTAAGTGTCTCATCCTTTGCTGCCCCCTTCTATATTCCCCTTCCAATTAATTGAACATTATGGTTAAATGAGAATTGACCAGAAAGTAGTTTTTATTTGAAGTCTTACTGCAGATACCTTTAGGAACTGCCCACATTCCTGTGTAAGTTGATTATAGTGATCATTGTCATATCTTTCACTCCAAGGTATCATTTTCATTTCAAACATTTCCAGGCTATCTTCTTCTTAAATGTGTGGACTGTCTTTTTTGTGTGTGTTTTCACGGCACCAGTCTGCTGTATGGCACAGGTAGGCACTTGTAGAGAGAGCGTTTGTCACCCTTAAGTGAAAGATGAAGGATGTTTGGATGATGGTCCTTCTCTCTTATATGAGTCCTTGGAGTTAGGTTACTTCCCATGCCCTTCTACACTGAGAATTAAAAAACAACCAAGTTGTGAGACTTTTCACTGAAGTGAATAAAAGTCCAGCTCTTTTGTGCACAGGGAACTTCAACTTCATTCTGAATTTCTGTTCTGAAGCATTATAGATCTGGTTCCATGATGGAATATTCACCTCAGGATATTAAAAGTTTGTATATTTTTTCTTTAGATAAATTACCTTAAAGTTATTAAAATGTGGTAAAGCCACAGGAGCTTTTTTCATTAAAAAAAAATGACTTGGAAAGCAAAATATCAAGAGGTGATTTAAAATTTAAATTGTGTACTGAGCAGAGAGCAGAAGTTATTTCCAAATTGAGATGCAGGAAGCTTTAAAATGCCTGTTCATCCTTTATCAGCATTACAGAATGAATCAGCAGTTTGCTCAGGTCAGTGAACCTTTGTTTCGAATTATAACAATGATTTCTATTTCTAAGAACATAGAAAAATTCAGGTGTAACATGCTGCTACTAAGTCACTTCAGTCGTGTCCGACTCTGTGTGACCCATAGACGGCAGCCCACCAGGCTCCCCCGTCCCTGGGATCCTTCAGGCAAGAACACTGGAGTGGGTTGCCATTTCCTTCTCCAATACATGAAAGTGAAAAGTGAAAGTGAAGTCACTCAATCGTGTCTGACTCTTAGTGACCCCATGAACTGCAGCCCACCAGGCTCCTCCGCCCATGGGATTTTCCAGGCAAGAGTACTGGAGTGGAATGCCGTTGCCTTCTCATAGGAATCTAAATTTGGAATTAATAAATTCACAGAATTTTAGGCCCGGAAGACTTTGTGGGGATGTTATAGCTTACTGTTTATGTTTGAAAAATGTCAGAAGGTGACTGAGTGTGCCATTCTTAGCCAAGTTAGTTATTCCTTAGTTAATGTTACTTGGTAAAAATAGATTACTGACCACCTAGATGGTTTTCAGAATGAGGAAAGTTGAATTTGAATTTCAGAATAACTTTGTGCAGGGCTCCACACTACTGAGGCCAGGGTCGGGTGATTGTATTTCTGACTCTGGGAAAGCTATCCAAGGACTTTTCTCTGAGTACTTGGCTCCGCGGCATTGTTCCTCTGTGTGTTGCAGTGGCTGACTGTGCTGTGTCTGGAAGATGAAGTTAGACGATCTGCGTTTTGGGTTTATACTAAAAATGCTGTCATTCATTCAGAAGCAGGTACCTGCATTGGGCCCTCTGTTACAAGCTTGAGCTGTGACAGAGAACAGGTCAGGCAAAGTGTTGACATTGAAGCTGAGACCTAACAGGTGAGGAGTTGGCCAGCTGAAGAGTAGCAGTCCAGGGGCTGGGGACAGCATGTGCAGAGGTCCTGCGGCTGGAAGGAGCTTGGTGCCTGTGGAGCGGGAAGGAGGATGGTCAGCTGGAGAACAGCGAGAGAGGGAGACGAAGGCTTTGAGGCAAGGCTGGGTTAACGGACAACCCGGCCGCGCAGGTCTGGAGGACATGCTAAGGATTTAGAATGGAGCATAAGGAATTTGGAAGACGTTGTGCGGTGTTTAGCAAGGGAGCTATAACTTTGATGGAGGGAAATAAATTGGAGGGGGTCATGAGGGGATTCAGGAGACTGAGGCTTTGTTATTTTTATTACTATCATTGTTAATAGCCGCCAATATTTAAAGTTTGTTGGCTTTGGGCAAGACACTGTGCCCAGTCCTTTACCCTCATCGTCTTCATGTAAACCTCACAACAACCCAGCGAGGTGCTGCTGTTAACCTTGTTTGAAACCAGGACCCAGCCCAGCAAGGCTAAGCAGGTTGCCAGGGCCACATAGCCAGTAAGGGACAGAGCTGAGATTTGAACCCAGGTGCTGTATGATTCTAGACCCTGTTCTGTTAGCCAGTGGTCTTAGGTTTTCAGTGTGTGAGGTCATGGTCCATTATTGGTTCTTAAAATTTGATTGGATCACAACTGGATTTTTTTTTTTTTTAATAGAGTAGAAATTAGACTATGTTGCACTAGTAAGGGTAAAATATTGCTGTGTGAACGTCTGTGTCACTTTTTATTTCACATAATTATAGTTGTACATGTGTGAGCTTGTGAGGCCTTGCAAGAGGATACACAGCATTTGTCTAGGCAAGAGCCAGTGTGGCTTGGACTGGAGTTGTGGCAGGACAGATGGACACAGGTGGGTCTTAGCTGCAAGGGACAGAGGCACCAGGGCTTGGGAGGAGACTGGACCCCAGGGCCGAGCATGGGAGGTCTCAGGGTTCTGGGAGGAGTCAGGTCAGTCCACTTAAGGGGAGACCTGACCCTTTTAAGAGGGATCGTCCCAGGTGGCTGTTTGACTCCCTGATTTTCCAGGTTCTCTCAGCTGCAGCTGTTGGAACTTGGTGTTGGCATACGGCCCAAAGCTGTAAGCTGGCCATGAATTTATGAGGTAGCCTGTCAGCCAGAACTGCCTGAACAAGGGGACTGAGCCAAAAATAAACTCTCTCTTGAGGCGAGTAGTGAGCAGACTAGTTGGAGCAACATTAATGGTTGGATTACATGTGGGCTGACAGCAGCTCTGTGGGGCCTGGGCCTTGCTTGTTTTAGGCGAAAGTCCCTCTCTGTTTATTATGTGTTCTTCAGTACAGTTTTTTTTTAAATTGAGGTAAAATTAGTATATAAACATTATATACCAATAATGTTACTCAGTGGCATCTGATTCTTTGGGACCCATGCCCTGCAGCTCGCCAGGTTCATGGGATTCTCCAGACAAGAATACTGGAGTGAGTTGCCATTTCCTTCTCCAGAGGAATGTTGCTCAGTGGTGTCTGATTCTTTGCGACCCATGCCCTGCAGCCCGCCAGGTTCATGGGATTCTCCAGGCAAGAATACTGAAGTGAGTTGCCATTTCCTTCTCCAGAGGATCTTCCTGACCCAGGGATCAAACCCGGGTCTCCTGCATTGCAGGCTGATTCTTTACCCTCTGAGCTATCAGGGAAGCCTGTTCCCCTCTAGTAACCAGCAGTCATTGCAGGCTGATTCTTTACCCTCTGAGCTATCACAGAAGCCCGTTCCCCTCTAGTAACCAGCAGTCTAGTCTCTGTGTATATGGATTTTATTTTGTTTTGTTGTTTTCTTTAGACTCCATATATGAGTGAGGATCACACAGCAGTTATCTTTCTCCATCTGACTTATTTCACTTAACGTTATACTGTCAAAATGGCAGGATTTCATTTTTTTATGGCTGAGTAGTGTAAATGTACATCACATCTTTATCCGTTCATCCATTGATGGGCATTTATGTTATTTTCATATCTTGGCTATGATAGATAATGCTTCATTGAACATGAAGGTGTGTATGTTTTATAGTTGGTGTTTTCATATTCTTTGGATTAATACCCTGAAGTGGAATGGTTGGACTATACAGTAGTTTTGTTCTTCATTTTTTTGAGGAATTTCCCCAGTTTTCCATGGTGGCCTCACAGAATATGAGGGTAGGATTTATGTAATTTTATATCATCATCAGGGCAGATGATAGGACAGAATAAGAAGGCTGGGGACTTGTCCAGAAACACTGCAAGGTACACGGTCACTGTTGAATCTGGCGTGGCTGGGGAGGTGGACAATCTTGGATAAAGTGCAAGGCAGTGGTCCCTGCCATACCACACACCAGATACACAGTTTCATTGAATGATAGCTCCTCCCCACTACTCTTAACAACAGTTCCTTATGTTGATAGCTGAAATACCAAGACCAATTGCGAAAGGGAACTTACTACCCTTTCAATGTGGGCACAACCCGAAAATCAAGTTAGTCCTTGGACATGGTTTTTGAGTTGCCATGATTTCATGCAGTGTGCTGAATCAGTAAATAAATGATAGATTGTGATCCTTGACCTTGGGAAAAGTTTAACCACATAGTGAGAGATTTTATTTTCATTGACTGTTTCTGAGGAACTTAATATTTCAGCTATAATGAGCACCTGAAAAATGAACACATAGGTAGAGTGGAACTCAGATGCATGTCTTGTGTGGTTACTGAGACACTGTGTCTTTGAGGTGGATTCACCTGACTGGGGCTTCCCAGGTGGCGCTAGTGGTAAAGAACCCGCCTGCCAATGCAGAAGATGTAAGAGATGCTGGTTCGATCCCTGGGTTGGGAAGATCGCCTGGAGGAAGAAATGGCAACCCACTCCAGTATTTTTGCTTGGAGAATCCCATGGACAGAGGAGCCTAGCGGGGTACAGTCCATAGGATCACAGAGACTGGGACACAACTTTGGGCCTGTTCTGTCTGGATTTAGTAGTTTTTATTTCTCCTTTCATTTTTGTTTGGCCTATAGCAACTGTGAAAACAGTAATGTTTATTCAGTCATGTAACATTTGAGGACCTTCGTGTTTTGAGACATGAGTAAGGTTCAGAAGAAAAACAGGGATTACCCTGTGAGGAGCTTGTGGTCCCTGGGTCAGGAAGATCCCTTGGAGCAGGAAATCGAGGCCCACTCCAGTATTCTTGCCTGGAAAGTTGCATGGACAGAATAGCCCGGTGGGCTCCATTCCATGGGTCAGATAGTCAGACACAATGTAGCAACTGAACTGTCCTTTTTTGGGGGGTGGCTGGGTCAGTTCAGTTGCTCAGTCCTGTCTGACTTTTTGCAACCCAATGGACTATAGCCCACCAGTCTCCTCTGTCCATGGAATTCTCCAGGCAGGAATACTGGAGTGGGTTGCCACTGCCTTCCCCAGGGGATCTTCTGACCCAGAGATTGAACCCAGGTCTCCTGCATTGCAGGCAGATTCTTTACCGACTGAGCCACCAGGAAAGCCCATAGTTGTTCATATGTATGTTGGGTATATATATGATCAAAAATGTTTGGAGGACTGTGTATTAGTATGGGCCTCCCAGGTGGCACTAGTGGTAAAGAACCTGCCTGCCAACGTAGGAGACATAAGAGATGCGGGTTCAATCCCTGGGTTGGGAAGGTCCCCTGGAAAAGGGCATGGCAACCCACTCCAGTATTCTTGCCTGAAGAATCCCATGGACAGAGAAGTCTGGTGAGTTACAGTCCCTAGGGTCGCAAGGAGATGGACATGACTGAAGCAGCAGCACACATGCACATATGTTAGCATATGGTTTTAAAAACACGTTTTTGATAATCTTCTCTTCTGTTTTAGTATTTTGAGAAAACCGAGAGTTCCTCTGTGTGGTAAACCATGTTGTTAATGATGGAGTACTCCTATTTGTTACCTACATTTTATAGTGTTAAGTAAGACTTGTTATGTAAAAAGATTCATTGCTAGGATCTGGCCTGGCAGACCTGAGTCTTTAGATCAAGGAAATCCTCCTCTTCTTGGTGTTGGAGGAGCTTTGGCTTTTGTAGAACGTGCCCCTTGTTCTGGAGCACCACACCCTCCTGCCTGCTGTCAAGTGTTGGGAAATGGGGGACACAGAGAATGTGGAGTGCTGTGTGCCTGTTCCACCATTTAGCCCAGTCCAGAGTGTGACCTCTGGTGACCTACACGCACCCATTAATGTCTTAAAGCAACGGATTGGGATGCCACCCAGAAACTTCTCTGCCTTACCAGTTTGCTCATTGGAGGTTTTTTCTTTGTACAAAATGCCTCATTTCAAAGCCATAAAATCCTTGCTTCAAAAGGTCTTCCCCTCTTCACCCCAAGAATATGTTTCCTATTATTATAAAAATTGCTTATCAAAAACCTCTATTAAATGAATAAATGCTTCCAGGCTGTCAGGAGCCTTTTTTCTTTTAAAAGGTTTCTTTCTATTATGTGTAACTTAGGCAAACCCCACTCCAGTATTCTTGCCTGGAAAATCCCATGGACGGAGGAGCCTGGTAGGCTGCAATCCATGGGGTCGCTAAGAGTCGGACACGACTGAGCGACTTCCCTTTCACTTTTCACTTTCATGCATTGGAGAAGGAAATGGCAACCCACTCCAGTGTTCTTGCCTGGAGAATCCCAGGGATGGGCTGCCGTCTATGGGGTCACACACAGTCGGATACGACTGAAGTGACTTGGCAGCAGCAACATAGGCAAAATTGTCAGTACATTTTTTAAGTATTTCACGTGTTCTGATTTTTTCCACTGCCAAATCACCGTGTTTCTCCAAAGTCATAAATCTTGGAGATGAGATAGCCCTTTAAAATTTTTTTTTGCTGAATCTACAGTTATCATGTCTGTCAGCCTATAATTCTTTTAGTTGGGCCTCTTTAATCTCCAGTGGAATATGGACACACTTTAAAGTTGTCCACCTGTAATCTTTGGGATCCAATTTCCTCAAGCAGTTTACTTTAGGAGTGTGTTTAGGGTCAGGAGATGGATCTGCCGAGTTCTGAATTTGAACACCCTCAAAAAATGTATTAAGTTCAAATCACATTCATTCCTAGGCTATCCTGCCCTAGAGCAGTACCGATCATTGGGGTATGCCATTACCTTTTTAAAACCAGACAGCCGGGTTCTCAAGATAAAATTTCTAAAAAAAGGGAAGCCATCTTTGTTTCATGCCAGCATTAAAATTAGAGTACTAAATCAAGACAGCTGATAATTTAAAGGCTTAAGCTAGGAGGGGAAAGCATCAGCTCTGTAGTCCTGGACACCATGGGTATAGTCATGGGTGCACACCCATCACTTGACCCTGAGTCTGGTTTAGGTAGAAGCTTTTGTTTTCATTTGGGTTTTAGTGATGAGTATTTTAATCTGATGGGGGGCTTCCCAAGTGGTTCAGTGGTAAAGAACCCACCCGCCAATGTAAGAGAGGTGGGTTCGATCCCCGGGTGGGGAAGATCCGCCCGGAGAAGGAAGTGGCAACCCACTCCAATATTCTTGCCGGGAAAATCCGCATGGACCGAGGAGTCTGGAGGGCCACAGTCCATGAGGTCGCACAGAGTCGGACTGACTGAGCGACTAAACAGCAGCCACGTGTTGATGGGTACCTGCCGGGGCCGCCGGGACAGATCTCTTTCCTAGCTGTTCCGTGAGTGACCGCAGCCTGTGTCTCGGCAGGGTTGACAACCGTCAGAAGCATGCTCTCTCGGATCCTCCCGACGCCGCCCCGGACGCAGAATGTGGCTGGGTGAGAACGCGGTGTTCGCCTACGAATCGTCGGTGCACGGCGCGCACGTGCTGCGCTGCCTGGACGAGCAGCGGCGGAAGGACGAGCTGTGCGACGTGACGGTGCTGGTGGAGGGCCGGCCCTTCCGCGCGCACCGCGCCGTGCTGGCCGCCTGCAGCGCCTACTTTCACGCCCGGCTCGCCGGCGCGGCCGGCGCAGAGCCACGCATCACGCTGCCCGGAGAGGTGGGAGAGCTCGCCCCGCGTTCATGCAACCAACTGTCTCCCCTGGTTGATCCCGTTAGGGCAAAACCGCACCTTGCCGGTCATCCTTGCCCGTGCTTCTGCAGCCTTACATTTAACTTGCTTCGGCATTTTCTGTGTCAACTGGTTCACTTTATTATTTTGGCCGCACCTCAAGGCAGGCGGAATCGTAGCTCCCCCACCAGGGATCAAACCCCTGCCTCCGGCAGTGGAAGTGCAGAGTCTTACTTAACCTCTGGACTGCCAGAGAAGTCTCTGATAACTTTGGATGTTAGTTAATATCTGTTGGGCCGTTGAATAGCTTGACCTCCTGTTAAGTTTTAATGAAATGCCTCACCAGTGGATACGGGCATTCGGAGAGGTCGCACACCTGGGCGGGACTCCCCTTTGGGCCTTTTCCTGTGATGGACAGGGATTAGGGTCCTCCCAAGCCTGCATTTGACTATGACCGACCTGCCTTCATGGACAGGACTGAAAGGGAGTTACTGGGGACAGCCTTCCTGTGCCGCTCCGTTTTATTGTTTTAACTATGAGTCCAAGTTGCCAGATCTATTCGTTTTTAAAGCCAGATGTTTTTAGAATTTGGAGGAAACCTAAAAGATATGCATTCCAGCCTCCTCATTTTGTCTACAAGTGGCTGTTAGGTACTCCAGAAGGGTTCTCTCCCTTTCTTCTTTCTTGAGATTGAGACAATGTGTGGGTAGAAGAAAGGTGATTTTGTGTCATATTTATAGAGCCTTGTTCTTACACACCTTTCCCCCCAAGCCTATTATGGAGCTCGTGCACCTAGACACTTAGGTTCTTGTTACCATCCTACCACTAAGAGAGGACTCATAGGGCGGGGGTGCTGGGTACACTGGTTGTTTTAACAGTTTGTTTGGTTTCATTAGTGATGACAACTAGAAGAGTGTTGAGCTTTGTGGCATTGGGACACACATTTTGTTCATTGTTAAGTTGTATCTGACAATTTGTGACCTCAGGGACTGCAGCAGGCCAGGCTTCCAGGCCCTTCACTGTCTCCCAGAGTTTGCTTAACCTCAAATGTCCATTGAGTTGGTGATGCCATCCAACCATCTCATCCTCTGTCATCCCCTTCTCCTCCTGCCCTCAATCTTTCCCAGCATCAGGGTCTTTTCAACTGTGTCAGTTTTTCACATCAGGTGGCCAAAGTATTGGAGCTTCAGTCCTTCCAGTGAATATTCAGGACTGATTTCCTTTATGATTGACTGGTTTGATCTCCTTGCAGTCCAGGGGACTCTCAAGAGTCTTCTCCAGCACACATTAGAAGTTGTTGAAAGGAATCTGGACAAAGTATATAGACCCTGTCTATGTACAACAGGTTTGTGTGGGCTGTTCTGTGATGACACTGAGTCTACAGTTTAGCTTATTGCTGGCCATGCATACATACATCCATGAAATGGTAGCTACAGGTTGTCAGTTCTGTGGCAGAAGTTGGAACAAATAATATAATACTAAGGCAGTGGCAAGAAGGGCCAGCTATTGGTCACCCGTTGTTCTTTAACAAGTAGCAACACATATCCTAATGGAGATATCCTCTTTATGATCTGTAGTTTCAAATTACTTAAAAAGACTTTCCAAGCAGAAAATAATTTGATTCATATATATGGAAGGAAAGATATCTGCATGCACGTGTGTATATATACATTCATTCATTCTAATTTGAATATAAGATACAAATTTTCAGATATTTGAAGTGTCTCATAATGATAGATTGAAAAGATTATTGCGTAGCTGTCTTTAAAGCCTCTTGATTATTTTATTTACAAATTCTCAATTAAAACATTTATTGAGATCATTGTAAATTCACATGCAGCTGTTAAGGCAGAGAGCCCCTTTGCTGCACTCGGCTCAGTTTCTTCCAATGGTAGTGTTTTTGCAAAATTGTATGTCACAACCAGGATTTTGACAGTAGTACAATTCATCCATCTTAGGCTTTCCTGGTTTTACTTGTACTAAATTGCGTATGCTGTAAAATTCTCTACAGTTTTGTTTTCTGGGTGGGTCCATGTGTCCACTGCCATAGTAAGGAAACTGAACAGTTTCAGCACCTACCCGAGAATCCCTTGTGTTGCCCTTTTATAATCCCACTCACTTCCTTTCTGGTTTCCATCCATACTCCCTCACCCCCTCCCTCCATTCCTAATCCCTGGCAACCACTAATCTGTCCTCCTTTCTTAAAGTTTTGTCATCTGAAAAATGTCACATAAATGGAATCATACAGTAGGTGACCTTTTGGGATTGGCCTTTTTCCTCTTACCGTAATTTCTCTGAGATTTATCCAAGTCTTAGGCATCCGCAGTGTATTCTTTTCTATTGCCGAGCATTCCATACTGTGGGTGTACTGGTTTTTATTTAGCTGTACACCTATTGAAGGAAATCATGCTAATTCCGATTTTGGGCTGTTACGGATAACACTGCAGTGAGCGCTTGTGTAAGATGAGTTTTCATTTTTCTGGCATAAAAGAATAGGAGTGCAGTTGCTGGGACATATGGTGGTTGTATGTTTATAAGAAACTGCCAAACTGGTTTGCAGAGCAGCTGCACCATTTTACGTTCCTACCAGCAGTGTGTGAGTTTTCCTGTTTCTCCACATCTTCACCAGTATTTGGTGTTGCTGTTTTTATTTTATTTTATTTTTTAGCCATTTAAAAGCTAACTAAGTATGCCCAGTTTAGCAGGTGTTTAAGAGAATCACAGAAAAATTATATCTTGATCACTCTTACTGGAATTCAGTGTTCTAAAATTAATTTTTGTATCTGAGCCTAGAATGAAGCTTTCCATGCCCTCAGTAGGTGTCATCTCCCCCTCTCTCTGCAGAGGCAGGTTCAGTGTAAATGTACAATTTTGAGCTTAAAGGTTTTATTAGCTAGGGTCCTTGAATCTTTGCTGAGACTGTACTAGGCACAAGTTTTAGGTCTTCACGTAGATCACTTTGTAAATCTGAATCTTTAAAAGTTTTATTAGAAACTCGAAGATAATTGATAGTTAGCCATTGACTGTCCACATGGTTAGGAGTACTTTCATTGCTTTCGCTATTTTGTTCTCCGGCCTTGAATATTCCACTGTAGTAGTTTATCACGGCTGAGGAGTTGTTTGGAATATGGTAACCACGTGGACCTAGGATGGCAACAGACCCCAGCACTTGAAACAGTGTGTTGAACGTTTATCCGTGTTGCTTTATTCCATAGATGCCTTCTTTCCAATAATGTGGAAAGTTGTGGTAATGTTTATATCTTTATCTCATATGAGTAAATCATACTCCATGGATCACCATGAGTGGAAATCTATAAAGTGGAGAGTGTGGTCCCAGTGAACAGGATGTGAGAAGCAAGCTTTTCTAGATTCCCTTAGCTTTACAGTTCTGAGAAGAATATTTTTTTCTCGACAAATTAAAATCCCTGTTTTATAAGTATCACAAAGAGGTTTTCATCTTGCCACCCTGCTGCTTCTCTCATCCTTATCTGCTAGGCAGCTTTTCATGTGATGTGTTTGTTTTTGTTTTGTATATTAACAGGTGACAGTTAAAGGATTTGAACCTTTAATTCAGTTTGCCTACACTGCTAAACTGATACTCAGTAAGGACAATGTGGATGAGGTGTACAAGTGTGTGGAATTTTTAGGCGTACCTGATATTGAGGAATCCTGCTTTCAGTTTCTCAAATACAAGTTTCTGGACTCCACTGCAGACCAGCAGGAATGCCCCAGAAAAAAATGCTTCTCCTCGCCTTGCCAGAAACCAGATTTTAAGTTTTCACTCTTGGACCAGAAGGATTTAGAAATTGATGAGGTGGAGGAATTTCTGGACAACAAAAATGTCCAAACCCCTCACTGTAAACTGCGTAGGTATCAAGGCAGTGCAAAAGCGACTCCTCCTCTGCAGGACAGTGCCAGCCAAACATGTGAATCCATGTGCTTAGAAAAGGACGCTCCCCTGGCTCTGCCGTCTTTATGCCCCAAATACCGAAAATTCCAGAAAGCGTTTGGAACTGACAGAGTCCGAACTGTGGAGTCCAGTGTCAAAGACATTCAGGCTGCTTCTGTTCAGCCGCATGAGCCGTCGGAAAGTGAGTGTCTAGGAGGAACCCAGGACTGTGCAGACTTGCAGGTGACTTTAAAATGTGAAGAAAGAAAGTCAGTGATGGGACATGAAGAAGCCAAGAAGAGAGATCCCGCTTCCCAGGGCTCATCCGGAAAAACAGAAACGACTCCCTGCCCCCCCAGTTCTGCAGACCCCCACGGGCTCTACTCTCTGTCTCTCTTACACACGTACGACCAGTACGGTGACTTGAATTTTGCTGGCATGCAAAACACGACAGTGTTAACGGAAAAGCCTTCATCAGGTTCCAGTGTGCGAGAGGAGAAGGCTTTTGGTGAGAGTCCGGATGTGAAATCAGACTCCGGCCCCAGGAAGGAGAGTGGCCTTGCCGCGAGTGATCTGAGCAGCGTGGAGCGAGAGGTGGCGGAGCACCTTGCGAAGGGCTTCTGGAGTGACATCTGCAGCGCGGACTCTCCCTGCCAAATGCAGTTGTCACCTGCCGTGGCCAAAGACGGCCCAGAGCAGAACTACCCCCAGAAGCGGTCGGAGTGTCCCTGGTTAGGTATCAGGATCAGCGAGAGCCCGGAACCGGGCCAGAGGACTTTCACGACCTTGAGTTCTGTCAATTGCCCTTTTATAAGCACTCTGAGTCCCGAGGGCTGTTCCAGCAGCCTGGAAATTGGAACCGATGACTACGTTTCAGAGCCCCAGCAGGAGCCTTGTCCCTACGCTTGTGTGATCAGCTTGGGAGATGACTCGGAGACAGATACCGAAGGGGACAGTGAGCCCTGTTCAGCCAGAGAACAAGAGTGTGAGGTGAGTGGAAAAGGAGTGTGTGCTTAAGTCATTGTTTGACCACCGTTAACTGGACTGACTGTGTCTGCTCCTGTTGGGAATGTGATCTGGCTCAGGGAGGGAGGAGGAAACCCATACTCAGTTAATTATACCACTGCATGATACATACCAGGAGGGGGTGATGAAGTTGGAAGGACTGCTGTGTTCCTTTATTTCAAGTAGATGTATTTGTTCTGTTAACCAGGGAGTGGATTCCCGCATTGGCTATGTAACTGTTTAAATCAAGTGCCAGGTCCCAAGAGGAAAAAGAATAATGATTCTCTAGTCATTTGATGATTAACTCCTGGTTAAATACAGCATATATTCAGTCTTATTCACTGCCACAAAGACGTCTAGACGTGGGACTTGGTCACTTAGCAATGACTTAGCGATGACCGGTTGCAGGAATGTGGCTTCTGTCCAAAGTTTTCTTTATACTAGTTTCTCATAGCTATAAATTTTTTTTCTTATTTTTCCTTAGTCATTTCATCTATTAATTTAAAGAATGTCTTAATAATTTAGCATGAACTACAGGTAACCAGTATGTTATTAATCACACTAATCTTGATCTGTGTACTTTGTGTATAAATGTTTGTATTTGATAGATGCTTTTTTGTAAAACTTGACTATATAGTTCCAGTAATAATAAAGGCTTGTTAGTTCTTTATCATCACTAACAACGAAGAGGTTTTTTTCCCCCTTGGCTTTGGAAGGAGGTCTTTCATTATTTAATTTAAGAAGTAATATGTAAGCATGAAATTATATATATTGATTTTTGTATGACATTTGTATATGCAGTGCTTGAAACTATGACAAAGTGTTTAAATGAAACATTTAAGAAATTTTAGAATATTTTATGTAACTAATTTCTGTAAGCTTGAAAGACTTAAGTAGGTAGCCAGAGAAACTTCAAATGTTTCATTTCTTTTTGATAATTAAACTTTCCCACAGTACTGTTTTTTAAAGATTATCTTATTATTATTTGAAATTTAAATATGTTGAAAATGACTGTAAAATATTAATAAGGTTTTTCTAACCATTTCTGCATTGGCAAGTAAAATGATTTATGTGAAACTGCCATTTTTCTGACAGAAAAATAAATTTTAAGAAATGCCTTAGAAATTATTGGTGGTGTTATACACAATATTAAGTTAGTGTTACACAGTAATAGAAGTCAAAGAACAAAACAGAATTTTTTTGGTTTGAGTAAAAATACATTTACAACACTTTAGAAAATGCCTTAAAGATCTCTATGGGGTATTGACATGCCCTAGTAAAATAATTTAAATTCTGTTTTCTCACTGTAAGTACATTAATATTTGTGTTTATGATGTTTGATTTGCAAAAAAAATCTGCTTCTCAATTTCTCTTCTAAACCCTCTCAAAAATAGAACAGAAATAATGAAGAAAAAAAAAGAAATGTATAGAGATTGGGGATAGAGGTTTTTTAAGTCTAAATAAAGTTCCCTGGAAAACATAGATGTATATTTTCCACTTCCTAGATTTAAGTAAAACCAAAAAATGCAGCAATAATTGCTAATGTTTATTTCACCTTCTAGGTAAAATTGCCATTTAATGCACAACGAATAATTTCACTCTCTCGAAATGATTTTCAATCTTTGTTGAAAATGCACAAACTGACTCCAGAACAACTGGATTGCATCCATGATATTCGGAGAAGAAGTAAAAACAGAATTGCTGCACAGCGCTGTCGCAAGAGGAAACTTGACTGTATACAGAATCTTGAATCAGAAATTGAGAAGCTGGTGAGTCTAGAAGTTTCTTTTTACTCTAATTCCAACAGTTCATTCTGTCTTTTTTATAGGAAATAGCTGTTTCAATTCCTAAGTCAGATATAATGTTCAATTATTTTAAAATCTGCCAATTAATATTAAGAAATAAATTATGTGACATTTTCAGAAAGATAAGCAGATAAAAAACAATGAGGATTTTCATAATTTTACCTAAGCAAGTGTTTTATGTATATAGTGTGATACTGTCATATGTAAGTTGAACTATTTCTGTGTGTCTTTGTAAAAAATGATTTATAGAGTAAAGGTAATTTCACTATCTAATTCTGGTGGTTGAGTAAAAATGAAAGAAATGATAAAACACTTTAATCTCTTTGTGTTGTGCTTGGTGTCTGTAAATGCTAATGTTTCAGTTGTTGGTTTTAATGAACCAGTAACTTGTTTTGGTTGATAGCAAAGTGAACCAGCCAACTTGAATCTTTCATCTAAGGGAAAAATTCATGTGCTAATATAAATAGAAAATTTTAATACCTAATGAGATCCTCAGGGATAAGAATGCCTACTTTGTTCCATCTTATTTTTTATTCCAGCATCAAAACAGAAATTAACTAAAAAATGGATTAATTTTCACCAATGTTTCTTTGTACAGTAGTGGTTGGTACTAATAGAAGGAAGTGTTGTGAAGAAAGATAACTGATAGTGCAAGCTAAAACCCTGGTTAGAGACGACAGTAGGGACAGTGTCTACATGCAGTAAAAACGTTCATTGAACGTTCTATTTTCTGTGTGTGCACGGTGTCACTAAGTTGTGTCTGACTCCTTTCGACGCCCTAGAATGTAGCACACCAGGTTCCTCTCTCCATGGCATGCTCTAGGCAAGAATACCAGAGTGGATTGCCATGCCCTGCTCCAGGGGATCTTCCCCACCTAGAGGTCGAACCCACATCTGCAGCTCCTGCATTGCAGGTAGATTCTTTACTGTCTGAGCCGCCAGGGAAGCCCGGGTAACTCTGGGCAGGCTATGTAATACCTTTGTCCCTCAGTTTTCTCCTCTGTAAGATGGGATAATACCAGTTATTACTTTACAGAAATGAGTATTCATTTATGAAGATTATTGTTCTTTAGTCTCTAAGTCGTGTCCAACTCTTTTGTGACCCCTATGGACTATATGTAGCCTGCCAGGCTTCTTTGTCCATAGGATTTCCTAGGCAAAAATACTGGAAGTGAAGTGTCTCCGACTCTTGGCAACCCCATGGACTGTGCCAGGCTCCTCCATCTGTGGGATTTTCCAGGCAAGAATACTGGAGTGGGTTGCATTTCCTTCTCCAGTTTATGAAGATTAAATGAGCTAATACATCTAAGTCTTTAGAAAAATGTCTGGCACATAGTACTCAATAAATATTACTTTCTTCTTATTATTGCTATACTATTATTTATCAATTTTCAGTTTTCTCTCCCTTGATTGTTCCTTTCCTAATGTCTCTGCCTATGCTGTAGACTCTGGGTTCCGACCTCACTGTTTATATTGCCTCTCTCATTATAGAAAGATTCCTTTCATGTCGTCGGTGGAAAAGCTCTTGGTTTATTTTCAATAGAAGGGAATATTTGGTTTTCCCGTGGTTCTTAGGAAATTTTTGTAGTTGCTTCTAAGAGTAATAGCCTAATAGACTGTGGATGGATCAGCACGTGAAAAATAGTATTTTGATTACAAAATGAATAATGATTTGAAAATAGTATTTTTAAGGTGGGTCAGTGAGATAAAAACCATGTGTGAAGCATGCTTCAGTTCAGTTCAGTCTCTCAGTCATGTCTGGCTCTTTGTCCGATTCATGGACTGCAGCACTCCAGGCCTCCCTGTCCATCACCAACTCCTGGAGCTTGCTCCAACTCAATGTCCATCGACTCAGTGATGCCATCCAGCCATCTCATCCTCTGTCGTCCCCTTCTCCCACCTTTAGTCTTTCCCCAGCATCAGGGTCTTTTCCAATGAGTCAGTTCTTCACATCAGGTAGCCAGAGTATTAGAGCTTCAGCTTCAGTATCAGTCCTTCCAGTGAATATTCAGGGTTGATTTCCTTTAGGATTGACTGGTTTGATCTCCTTGCAGTTCAAGGAACTCTCAAGAGTCTTCTCCAACACCACAGCTCAAAAGCATCAATTCTTTGCCACTCAGCTTTCTTTATCGTCCAACTCTCACATCCATACATAACTACTGGAAAAACTGTAGCTTTGACTAGACGGACCTTTGTCAGCAAAGTAATGTCTCTGCTTTTTAATATGCTGTCTAGGTTTGTAGCTTTTCTTCCAAGGAGTAAATGGCTTTTAAGCATGCCTCAGGTGGTCATTATATGCTGGGAAAGCCAAAGGGAGATGTTAATTTGAATTTAATAAATTGACTTCAACAAGAAGTCCTGTCGGAGTCTGTCAGTAACCTTTGAAGAAGAAAAAAGGCGGGTATTTCTTTGGTCGATAAATTGATGGTATTGACTCTTAATCTTTATTTAAAATTTAATAGTATGTTAGATGGAGAAGGCAATGGCAACCCACTCCAGTACTCTTGCCTGGAAAATCCCATGGACGGAGGAGCCTGGTGGGCTGCGGTCCATGGGGTCACTATGAGTCAGGCACGACTGAGCAACCTCACTTTCACTTTTCACTTTCCTGCATTGGAGAAGGAAATGGCAAGCCACTCCAGTGTTCTTGCCTGGAGAATCCCAGGGACGGGGGAGCCTGGTGGGCTGCCGTCTATGGGGTCACACAGAGTCGGACATGACTGTAGCGACTTAGCAGCAGTATGTTAGAGGTTAGGTATTAATTCAGTATTGCTTTTACTGTAAGAGTTGAATATCTATAATTTACAAACCAAAATCATGACTTTTCTTTTACCAGTAAATATAAGATCTTGAACAAAGTTCAAAAATCATTCAACTTGTTAACGTGTTTGACTTACAAAGCTGTCATCTTTATAGGATTCTTCTCAAGGTCTATGTTTGTTCTGTCCTGTAAGATGAAATCAGAAGTTAGAAAATATCTGTCTCTGATACCATTGTGGTCTCAGACAAAGGTAACCTTGAAGTAAACTTGGCTTTTTAAAGAAAAATAATGAATTGCCAAAGTGTAATTTCTCTTAGAAGAAATCAGACATTAACTGATATCAACTTATAAGTGGTCAGAAATCACAGTATTCACAAAGTTCTGGAACTCGGGGTTGAGACATTCACACATCGTTTTGTTTCACTGCCCTTGTCCAGGATGATGGTGTAGGAGTCAAATTACCTCATCTGTCTTTGTGAAGGGAAAGTGTTAGTCGCTCAGTCGTGTCCGACTGTATGCGCTCCCGTGGATTGTCTCCAGGCAGGAATTCTGTAGTGGGTAGTAGCCTTTTGCTTCTCCAGGGGATCTTCCCAACCCAGGGATCGAACCCAGATCTCCTGCATTGAAGGCAGACTCTTGACAGTCTAAGCCAGCAGGGAAGCCCAGTCTATCTTTACTGTTATGAATTTTGTCATGAAGATTATTGTGTTAAAAACAACCCTTTTCTGGTCACAGCCTAGCTACGGCTCTTGTCACACGTGCACTGCCATCTCCAGTGGGCCCTCTGGGGCCTCCTGGCTGCCACTCTGTGAGGCCCTTGAGCAGCGTGTCTTGAAATGTGGCCTGTGTACAATTGGCATCAGAGTTACCCAGGAGTCCGCCTTCAGAATGCTCCCTCTGGAGCCCCATCCCAGACCTGTGGGAGGGGCCCAGGAACATGCATTCTGCAGGTTTCCAGTGTGAGTCTTTATTACGCACACGAAGTTTCTAGAACCTGCCGCACTAGAATATAGAAGTCAGATGGAGACTTTGGAGTCAAACAGCTGAAAACTCTGCCTGGCCCCTTGGTGGCTTTGGAGAGGGTTGTTGCCTCCAAAACCAATCCCCTCATCAATAACAAGGAGATAAGGGTAGTATCTCCCTCAGGTCTGGTGTGAGGATGAGATGCAGCCAGAGATGGAAGGCTTGTTGTCCTGCCCCGCACATGTTCAGGGCTCAGTAAAAATCAGTAGTTATGTTTTCTGCGAATATCTGCTTTTCATTCCATATTAAATGTACTGGGTACCAGGGGAATCAAAGATCAGTGAGACATAGCCCTTGCCAATAAAATGCTTAGAGTCTCATAGGGAGCCAGCTTTATGTGTTTTTATTTGTTCTTGAGAATCATCTTCCTCCTCCCCATTCTAGAAATTTCAAGCTTGCAGGGAAGTTAAGTGGATAGTGCGGTAAACAACCATGTCCTTCCTGGGTGGACTTACCAGTCACTGACGTTTTGCCATCTTTGCTTCCTGCCTCTTCCTGTGGGCCCTGGTCTCTGTCTCTCTGGCCAGGTCTGTGTCCCCCTGCTCCACTTGGCTGGTCTCTGGGGCTTTGTCCCTCTGTCCCTGTCAGCCGGTCTTGGATTCTTTGTACCTGCAGTTGGGTGATCGTCTCACTATACTCCCTGTCCGTCTTTGTGGCTCTTGTTTTGTTTTTTGAATCATTTGAAACCTACCACATTATGACATTTCACCCCTAAATACTTAAATATGAATCAACTAAAATGACATTTTTTTGATATCTTTATCAAATATTTACCAATATCTTTGTCATACCCGAGAAAATTAATAAATCTTAAATAACATATGTAATTCCTATTCAAATTACCCTTATTGTCCCCAGGTATACTTTATATATATTTTTTCTTTGCAAAGTAGGAGCCAATTCTCACATGAAGTTTTTAGTTTTGTCCTGAGTCTCTCAGTCTAGAACAAATCCTCCCCCTTCTCCCCCCATTTTTTTTAATTTAAAAAAATTTTTGTTTTCTAGGAGAGTGTAGTTGAGTAACAGTGTTGTGTTAGTTTTAAGTATAGCAGTGGGCACCTGTCAACCACTTGCTCACTCACTTTTGTCTGCCTCTTTGCGACCCCATGGACTAGAGCCTGCCAGGGTCCTCTGTGGGAATTCTCCAGGCAAGAATGCTGGAGTGGGTCGCCATTTCCTCCTCCAGGACATGTCAGTATGGCTGAGTAATGTTCCATTGTGTGCGTATATATATATTAGAACTGAGTCAAATGCATTCCTTTTTATGGTGAGTAATATTCCATTGTGTATATGTTCCACAGCTGCTTTATCCATCCATCTGTCGATGGACATCAAGGTTGCTCCCATGTCCTAGCTCTTGTGAATAGTGCTGTGATGAACACGGGTACGTGTATCCTTTTCAGCTATGTTCCCTCAGGGTATATGCCCAGTACTCCCCCCCTGCTATTTTCTAATGATAAGTTTTTTAAGAGTCCAGGCCAGCGTTCTCACGAAATGCCACACTTTTAATGTTTGTCTGATCATTTCCCCTTGGTTTTATGTAACTCCTTCCTGCCCTCTCTGTATTTCATGTGAACGGTGAAAGTGTGTATTCTTAGACTGAGATTGAACATTCATCGTTGGGTCCTTCTTACTGGGTCACTCGGGGAGACACTGTGTCAGGGTGTTGTTCCACTTGAGTGCATGGACGCAGATCATTTCCAAATTTGGTTTTTTTTTTTTTTTTTTTTTGCCTTTGTGTTTGTTTTCTGTGGACTGCTAATTAGGCACTTTGTGAGTATCTGGTCCCCCAACACTCCTTTGTCCTTTGGTTCTAAGCATGCGATGATGGCCTTTATAATGGGGACTGCAAAATCGGAATTTTTCCAGTTCTGTCATTCCACTTACATTTATTGGTATTCCTCTTTAAAAAGAACTTTCCTTCCTTCCTCTTTTCCCTCCCTCCGACCACATCCTTTTAGTATCACAGTGGACTCATGGATTAATTTTTTTCTAGTTTAATTTCTTAGAACTCACAATAGTCATTGGTCTTCTTGATGTTGATATTTTCCCAGGCTTGCCAGGGAGAGCCAGCCTCCTCAGCCAGCTGGTGCGTGCTTTTGACATGACCCCGTTAGTGTGCCTGTGCCGTTTACAACAGCGTCTCATAGGTTTACCTTGCGTCTGTGTGCGTGCTCAGTCATGTCTGACTCTTTGCCACCCTGTAAACTGTGGCCCGCCAGGCTTCTCTGTCCATGAGATTCTCCAGGCAAGAAGACTGGAGTGGGTTGCCATGCTGTCCTCCCGGGGATCTTCCCGACCCAGGGATCAAACCCAAGTCTCCTACGCTGACAGGCGGATTCTTTACCCCTGAGCCACCTGGAAACCCTTCTTTTGTTCCAAGATGGGGAGCCAACCCTTTCTGTAAAAATCCCTGGTCTCTTATAGCAGGTATTAGACTCCAGAATGCATGCTTGCTGCTGGAGAGTTGCTCCGTGTGTGTGTGTGTGTGTGTGTGCTGGAGAGTTGCTCCGTGTGTGTGTGTGTGTGTGTGTGTGTGTGTGTGTGTGCTGGAGAGTTGCTCCGTGTGTGTGTGTGTGTGTGTGTGTGTGCTGGAGAGTTGCTCCGTGTGTGTGTGTATGTGTGTGTGTGTGTGTGCTGGAGAGTTGCTCCGTGTGTGTGTGTGTGTGTGTGTGTGTGTGTGCTGGAGAGTTGCTCCGTGTGTGTGTGTGTGTGTGTGTGTGTGCTGGAGAGTTGCTCCGTGTGTGTGTGTATGTGTGTGTGTGTGTGTGCTGGAGAGTTGCTCCGTGTGTGTGTGTGTGTGTGTGTGTGTGTGTGCTGGAGAGTTGCTCCGTGTGTGTGTGTGTGTGTGTGTGTGTGTGTGTGCTGGAGAGTTACTCCGTCTGTGTGTGTGTGTGTGTGTGTGTGTGTGTGCTGGAGAGTTGCTCCGTGTGTGTGTGTGTGTGTGTGTGTATGTGTGTGTGTGCTGGAGAGTTGCTCTGTGTGTGTGTGTGTGTGCGTGCATGCTGGAGAGTTGCTCCGTGTGTGTGTGTGTGTGTGTGTGTGTGTGTGCTGGAGAGTTGCTCCGTGTGTGTGTGTGTGTGTAATACATGTGTTCATTCAGGATATACATCATGCTTCAGTAAATAGGGGCTTTCCTGGTGGCTCAGACGGTAAAGCGTCTGCCTACAATGCAGACTGGGGTTCGATCACTGGGTTGGAAGGATCCTCTGGAGAAGGAAATGGCAACCCACTCCAGTATTCTTGCCTGGAAAATCCCATGGACTGAGGAGCCTGGTAGGCTACAGTCCATGGGGTCACAAAGAGTTGGACATGACTAAGCAACTTCACTTTCACTTTCAGTAAATAGAAGTATGTACCTTGCAACAGAAAAATTCAGTGTTTCTTATTCAGTGCAGTTTTTCAAAGTCTTAGATGGCCCTGAAATATTTAAAACCTGACTATCCATAGTTGGAGGCACCCACTAAAACCTGACTACCCATAGTTGGAGTCACCCACAGTTTTGCAGAAAAACTTTAATATAAAACCACAGCAGTACTTTTGTGCAAAGCAGGTTTCTTTTTTAACCTTTTAATGATTTTTGTCCCAGAAGAGCATCTATTTAAAGGTTGGCCATTGTAGATGGCTACTGTGAAGCAACCTGTCTAAATGTTTAACTGGCAACATTTAACAGCTCCAGCTCCCCTGAAGTTGCCAAAGAGCAGAAGGCCAGGAGATTTGTCATACATTTCACAAGAGAAATCTTTGACCCTCTGTCAACATTTATTTACTCTTACCTTGTAACCAGCTTGATGATTTGGTTTTCTAGCTCATACTGTATTAGGCACAGTGCAGAGGTAGAATTGGAAGGATGAGGTGGTACAATGATAGGAAAAAAGACACACTGTCCGCAGTAACCAGTGATGGCGGACAGGGCGGCTGGGACTGGGAAAACCTGAGCAAAACTTCATGGTAGGCTTTCTTACAGGGATAATAATTTAACATGAAACTAATAACAGGACCAATAGGAGTAATAATTGTGCTCAGTCATGTCCAGCTCTCTGTGTCTGCACAGATTGTAGCCCACCAGGCTCCTCTGCCCATGGGATTTTCCAGGCAGGAATACTGGAGCGGGTTGCCATTTCCTCCTCCGAGGGATTTCCTGGCCCAGGGATTGAACCCGAGTCTGTTGGCATCTCCTGCATTGTCAGGCAGATTCTTGACCAGTAGTGCCCCCTGGGAAAGCCTGGTGGCTCCGTGGTAAAGAACCCACCTGCAGTGTAGGAGATGTGGCAGGAGCCTTGGGTTGAGTTCCTGAGCTAGGCAGATCCCCTGGACAAGGAAATAGCAGCCCACTCCAGTGTGTCTAGTAAGTCCTATGGAGAGCCCAGGGTCGCAAAAGAGTTGGACACGACTTAGCAACTAAATAGCAATAATAGTAATTAATAAACACAATTCCCCTCCCCCTCCATTCTTCACATGTCAGTGACTCTGGGCATGTTACAATCTGAACCCCATCTGTAAAATGTGTTTGATATTCCTGAAATCAGCAGTCATTGTGAGGATTACATAGTTGAAATGCTTTGTTTGGAAACATTAGCACAACATTTGGCACAGCTAATGTCCAGTCGTTATTAGAATCTTTGGAGTTATGACCACTTCGCTTCTGCTTTTGTGGAGGTTGTATTTTATCCCCAGAGTCCGCACTGGTTTATCTGCAGTCCACAGATCCAAAAAACTCTGAAAACCGTGCAAGTCTGTCGCAACTATTTTGGCCAAAAAACTGACACAAGGCTAGATCAGGGTACCTAGTCGTTATGTGTCCTACTCTGTCTATTGATGCTTTCGTGTGTCTTATTTAGAAGTGGGAAGGTGTCTGAGAGTGGGGTGCTGCCTCAGATGCTGCTGGAGGAATTATGTGTGCATCTATACTTTCTCTCCAGAATCTGAGAAGTTCTGAACCCCAAGATATGTGTAGGCCTGTTAGGGATGAGGGCTTATGGGCCTCAGTATTGAGTATATTTTGGAATCGAATTGGCAGGAAAAATTCCCCATGACCTTACATGAGGAGGAGGCGCTGTGGATATGAATGAATGCACACCCTAGCCATGCTGATGAGCTCATCAACACACCTCACCGTATGCTCTTTCTCGCCTACAGCAAAACGAAAAGGAGAGCTTGTTGAAGGAGAGGGATCACATTTTGTCCACGCTGGGCGAGACCAAGCAGAACCTGACCGGGCTTTGCCAGCAAGTCTGTAAAGAAGCGGCTCTGAGTCAAGAACAGATACAGATCCTCGCCAAGTACTCAGCCTCCGACTGCCCGCTCTCCCTGTTAATTTCTGAGAAAGGCAAGAGCACTCCTGATGGTGAGCTCGCATTACCCTTGATCCTGAGTCTGTCTGAAAGTCCTGCAGCTGGGCTGCCTGCCGGGGAGCCCAGCCCATGTTACCCCAGCACCAAGGGCGGTGAGGCGGGCAATGTGCGGGGCCAGGAGTCCCAGACGGCTGCCAGCACCCTCTCGGAGCCGAGGGAGCCCTGTCGCCAGAGCGGGGGCATCTCAGACTTCTGTCAACAGATGACCGACAAGTGTACTACTGATGAGTAAACGCACCTCCGGCTGTTTCCTACTGACGTTTTGACATTGTCTTAAAAGCCTGATACGGCCACCTGTCTCTTGACAAGTATGGTTTGTCTTCCCTTGTACTTTGCTGTTAAGGGAATTCCTTTGATGTCAGCCTTTGACTTTTCCTTCATTTCCACAGGAGAGGCAGAAATGATCTGCCACTTGGATGCCGAAAATTCCCACGTGGAAATGCAGTAAGGCTTTGAAAGAAAGAAAGAAAGTGAAGTCGCTCAGTCATGTCTGACTCTTTGTGACCCCATGGACTGTAGCATATACCAGGCTCCTCTGTCCATGGGATTTTCCAGCAAGGGTACTGAAAACTCCTCAGTTTTAAATAACAGCTGTTAGCAATGATTCTTCCCAGTGTCCAAAGTAAATAAGAAAGTGAAAAACTGTAGCATATCAAACAGTAGTTAAACAGGTTGAAACCTCTGCAGACACTTCCTGCTCTAAAGAAATAGCCTGCAAAAGATTAGTCATTTGGCCTTCTTACAACATACTGATTTAAAAGAAAATTTTCTTCCAAGTAATGCTGGCAGAGTTCCATGCTGCTGAAAAGTAAGGTGTCACCTCCTCGGGCATACTGCTGTAGGCCTGAAGTGGGAACACGTAGGGACCATCGCTCCTGAACCTTGGCGTGTTGCTCTTTCAGCTCTTGCTAAAAGTGGAGACTGGTTGGCCTGCAGCTGTGATCCTGGGCGATGTTGGAAACAGGAACCCCAGGCAGGAGGCTGGCCTCTGGCAGAGGCTCCTAATCCTCCTCTGTCGACTTTAAGAGTCCTGGCTGCATCAGTAGTAGATAAGTGTCATTTCCCTCTTTTCCTCTTCATCTCTTCTATATCTGGGTCCAGCATGATCTTTCTGTTTTCTCACATTCTCGTCCTTTTGGGAGGAGAAATAAAACTCAGGACACAGTGGCATGAGCTCCTGCGATGGCAGCCTTGGCTTAGCCTCCCTGGAATCTGGAGTGCTCACCCGGGACAAGGCTGGGGGCCTGCCCGCCGAAGGCCACTCGTACGAGGGAACCCGCTGTCGCAGGGAAAGATGGCCTGCGTTTATCAGGAATGGCAGTTCATTTCCCATCCTGTCTCTGAAATTCTGTGGTTTCTTTGTAAAAAGCATTACGATAGATCAAAATGTGTCTACGACAACCATGCAGGTTTGTGAGATAGGCTAAAAACATAATTTTGCTCCATTTGTGGGTTTGAATTTGAAAGCCAGATTTAGTCTTGCTCTCCTCCCCAAATCTAGTACGTAAGGGCACACCCATCATTTTGGACTCGGGCATTTTAAAATCGGTCTTTGTGTTTATTCAATCCTGTTTTAAGATAGTTTTCTAATAATCTGAACCCTTATCCCATGCCATTATGCAGTGGTTCTTAGCCATTCTGCTGTTATAGAAAGCTGTGGACCTGTCAATGATGAAAGCAACATTGAATATTTGCATTCAGAGAAATATTTGCAGAATCCAGTTTGAAAGGGTATGGAAAGTAATTTTTAGGGTTTGGATTGGAAAGTACTTCATTTCACTGAGGTTAGACACCTGACCTCTATAGATTGCATCTTGAGTCTGGCAGAGGGCTTGTGTAGTTAACGTGTGGGACTGGGTCTGAAGCCAGTAGGCCTGTGAGGCGACGTGGGGACCAGGCTTCCCATTTCAGAGTAATTCGTCAGATGTTACCCTTCTTCACGGGGGCGGGTGTTGTGGGAGCTATTGCCACCATCTTTTCAGTGGTTTGTATGTTATTTCTATTATCCGCTTAGCTGTTGTAGGAGAAAACTAGTTGGACTTGTTTATTTTCTAGAGGGTTTTATAAGTACATCTAAGAATTTGTCAGGGAGAATATAATTCTATGATAATGAATCCCATCCCACAAAACAGTGATCAATCGTGTGTGTGTATGTGTACTCCCATCTATTTCTTTGATACTCGTAATTTTAAATGCAAAATATAAAATAATATGAAACCTTTTCTGGTTTACAGCGTGTAAAGTCTTACCAAGCCGATGGACTCCTTCATTCCCTACCTCAGTGTGCACTCGGCTCTTTTCCGCACCGGTCTGTGTATGTGCAAACGTCAGTCTTGTACTTTAATTGCTACTGTAAATAACTGCTTTGAAAGATTACTTCCTATTTTATGATGAAACCTAGCTGTCTCCAGAGTTTAAATACAACTTTTAAGGCACTTGGATTAAATTTCTCGCTACATATAAACAGTTTAGCATTAAGATTTATTTTAGTGATACTCTAATTATCAGCCAAGTGTATTATTTCATAAAATAGAGCATTACTTTTAATAACCAGCATGTAATACAAGTAACTACACTACCTCATACCTACATGATTTTCAAGTTGTAATCCAGAGGAACAGAGAAATAAAAATTTTTTTATCTTTGTCTTTTGGCCATAAAGTGGGGAAGTTTTTTATATATTGCATAGCATTACACATTTATGCCTATTTTAACATTAACTTCTAAAGAAGTTTTTTCTAAGAAAATTTGTTTTAAATTGATTTTTTTTGATGCTGCCGAAGACAAATGACAGGATTATGTGTATACAGTGTATATCTTTTCCTTCATGCAGTTTTGCAGAGGTGATTTTCAGTTTGTATATGGTGTGTGTTTACACGGTTATGGCTCCTTATTTTATGAGTTAGCCTTCTCACTGCTTGATGATTTTTAAAAGCTGTTAGGTCTAACTCAGTAAAATAACCGTACCTTAAAGCGTTTCTCATTATTTGAATCCTGCGGCTGTAGCAAATAATTTGTTAAATTGCTATATTCAGAGCAAACATGGATATAAACCTAAGTACTACATCTTAACATCTTATAATTTACTATAGCTTAATGCTTAACTAATTTAAAATAAGGAATCAAATATATTTGACACAGTAGACGATACAGGTTGCATGTGGACACTCAGCCACATTAACAACTTGGAGAAAAAAAATTAAAAAATGGCAATGTTATAATGAATTCTCAGGTGAACTTTTTTCAGTTATGAAACATCTATTTTGAATTTGTAAATATTTTAACTGTTTTATTAAAGCGTGTAATAAACTATTCTTTGAAACCTGTTGGGCAGAATGAACATTTAAAGCCATAATGGCAAAAGATGGCGTACCGATTGTAAAATAAACAAATAATAACAGCTATTGATTTTTTTGTATCTTTCATAATATAATTTTCTAACAATGCAATAAAACCACTAAATTTATATATCCATATCCTATCAAGGTCATGTTTCATTAAAGGTGAACTTTCATAGTACTTAATTTACATTTTCTTCCTAATGTGCTTACCCAAATGTAGCGAAACTAGAAATGATAGATGTTGATAGTAAAATGACAGTTCAATAAAAGTCTCGAAAACTGCTTCTGATCGACTAGATTTGTACATTCCATTTCCATTTTCTCACCTCTCATACGAATTTACTAATTTTGGTCTTTTGGTCAATAAACAGTATGGCTCTGGCATCTGTATGAAGGAGTCTTTTTCATTAGTTGATTATCATGCCTGAAAAGAAGGTTCTCAGCAATCATCAGGTGTTTAAAGAAGCACAGGTTTTAACCTTGTTTGTGATTTAATTTTAGTCTTCGGCTAGAGCTGTAGGGTTATTTAAGGGGTATCTCTTTCAGTCCTCAGTTTTCAAAAATTTATCTGCAGAATCAAATCAACCAGGTTACATTCAACGTCTAACCAGGCCTTTGTAATCATGCTTCGGGCAGCTGCTCAGAGTTACCGGCAATCCAGATGAAGGTCTTCTGGTCTAGTTATTGTGAGTCTCCTCTGGGGATAATGTTGCATGGTGGGTGGAGGCTTAGTTTTGACCTTAGGCACTGACTGTTTCTGGGGGAGAGACTTCACCATTGCATAATACCTTCATGTGCTCTTATCCTTCCGAGGGGTTTCTGGCACCCAGGATGGATTGAGGGAGAGCTCCCCCTAGGGGCTTGGAGGCTACATCCCTATGCTGCTGCTGCTGCTAAGTCGCTTCAGTCGTGTCTGACTCTTTGCGACCCCATAGACGGCAGCCCACCAGGCTCCCCTGTCCCTGGGATTCTCCAGGCAAGAACACTGGAGTGGGTTGCCATTTCCTTCTCCAATGCATGAAAGTGAAAAGTGAAAGTGAAGTTGCTCAGTCGTGTCCGACTCTTCGTGACCCCGTGGACTGCAGCCTACCAGGCTCCTCCGTCCATGGGATTTTCCAGGCAAGAGTACTGGAGTGGGGTGCCATTGCCTTCTCCACATCCCTATGTGAACAGGCATATTCAGATTGGAGCCTCAGAGATGAGTAGGCTGCCCCTTGCAAAGCATGGTTAGACCTAAGAAAGCTGCCTTCCCAGGGATGTTTTCTCCTTTACATGGACTTAAGCAATCCAGAGGCACCTACAGACAAGCCATGTGGGATTGCTGAGGGACCAGCCTTGGATCCTCGGTCCTGCATACAGACTGGAATTGGGTGGCAAGCGTAGGGTCAGTGACACTGGCCTGGCACTGCCAGTTAAAAGCTAGAACCTTACCAGCACACACTGGGACCCAGCTGCCTTGAAAAAAGCAGGAAAGCAGCACACATGCTTCCCAGTTCTAGCAGCCCTGTGAAGTCCTCTCTGGAAGTCATGCCTTGAGGTTGCCTGCCCAGGCTGAGGGCTCACACTGCAGGGCTTTGCTCGCAAGGCTGTTGTGCTCTTGGTGTTTCATGGGACCCCTACAGTTGTGCTGCTGCAAGCTCATTTCTTCCACGTTGCACACATTTTCTAAGGTCCTTTTGCTGTTTTTCAGTTGCTAAGTTGTGTCTAACTCTTTTCAGCCCCATAGACTGCAGCACGCCAGGCTTCCCTATCCTTCAGCATCTCTTGGAGCTTGTTCAAACTCACGTCCATCAAGTTAGTGATGCTATCTAACCATCTCATCTTCTGTTGCCCCCTTCTCCTCCCACCTTCAATCTTTCCCAGCATCAGGGTCTTTTCTGATGAGGTGGCTCTTTGCATCAAGTGGCCAGAGTATTGGAGCTTCAGCTTCAGTAGCAGTCCTTCCAATGAATATTCAGGACTGATTTCCTTTAGGATGGACTGGTTGGATCTCCTTGCAGTCCAAAGGAGTCTCAAGAGTCTTCTCCAACACCACAGTTCAAAAGCATCAATTCTTTTCCACTCAGCCTTTATGGTCCAACTCTCACATCCATATATAACTACTGGAAAAACAATAGCTTTGACTGTACTGACCTATTTTGGCAAAGTGATGTCTCTGCTTTTTAATATGCTGTCTAGGTTTGTCATAGCTTTCCTTCCAAGAAGTAAGTGTCTTTTAATTTCATGGATGCAGTCACCATCTGCAGTAATTCTGGAGCCTGAGAAAATAAAATCTGTCACTTTTTCCACTTTTCCCTTTTTTGTTTGCCATGAAGCAATGGGACCAGATACCATGATATTCACTTTTTTGAATGTTGAGTTTTAAGAGAGCTTTTCCACTTTCCACTTTCACTTTCATGAAGAGGCTCTTTAGTTCCTCTTCGCTTTCTGCACTTGAGTGGTATCATGTGCATATTTGAACTTGTTGATATTTCTCCTGGCAATCTTGATTCCAGCTTGTGACTCATCCAGTCTGGCATTTTGCATTAAGTGCTCTGCATATAAGTTAAACAGGGTGACAAAATACAGCCTTGATATACTTCTTTCCCAATTTTGAACCAGTCTATTATTTCATGCCCGGTTCTAACCGTTGCTTATTGACTTGCATACCGGTGTCTTAGGAGCCAGGTAGGGTGGTCTGGTATTCCTATCTCTTTTAAGAATTTCCCACGGTTTATTGTGATCCACACAGCTTTAGCATAGCCAGTGAAGCAGAAGCAGATGTTTTTCTGGAACTCCCTTGCTTTTTCTGTGGGCAGGGGTATTTCTGTCAGCTGAATTTAGGTCCATAGGCAGTAGAATCTGGCAAGTGGGCACTGAGTGGTATCAGGGAAACTTGAGTCGAGGAAACTCTCTGGGGTACTCGTTTGCCACAGCCCTTGGGCACACTGGGTATGTGTTCTGGGCATGTAGCTGTGCTAATGGTTGGATATTGGCTCAATTTAAAACCAAGTGGCACAAATAAATGCTGCTCGTGTGTGTCATGATTAACTCTGAGTCACTTTAGAGTCTTGGCATGGAGCCATTACCACTTCTGAGTCTCCAAAGGAGTGCTGTTGATCCTGTGAAGGGTGACCCGCACCTCTGCTGAAGTCCTGGCACCTGTGGCTTAAAGATGTTCACTCAGCCTTTTCAAAAGCCCACAGAGGCAGTTAGGACCCCACAGAAAGTCATATTTTACAAGTAAAATATAAGCCACAATGACCGTCCAAATTCAAAAGGCTCACAGTCTGGTTTAAAATCTCTTACCCAAGCCACTTGTGCTAGCTTCTGTGAAAACCCACTGGGCCCAGTGCAAGCCTCCAGGCAACACCAAAGTTAAGATCCCCTGGCCTCCACTGTGTGCCATGGTGCCAGGAGTTTCCAGATCACATGGGTCCTTCACTACCCAATCCTGTTCTGATTGTGGTTTCTCAGTATCTCTAAACACTGCCCTCCGCCCACCCCCCCGCCACACCCCCACCAAATATTTGGTATCTGGGGAGCATTTCATAGTCCCTTGCTGGGTGATGAGCAAGTAGAGAAATAAAATGAAGGAATGGTGGGTGGAAAACCAAAAGGAAACAATAAACCGTAGTTGAAGATGTAGCTTAGAGAGAGATCTGGGTGTGAACTCTGGCACGAGGCAAGTTTGTGTCATCAGTTCCCTGTTGGAGGAAATGAACGTTTCCCTGCCTCTGGTTTCCACGAAGAGAGATTTTGAGAGATTTCCTCTCAGCAGCGGCACACTGCCCGTACTGCCTCTGCTTCATCTGCATGGTTGTGCAGTGGGGCTGAACACAAGAGGTGCTGCATGCGTATCGCAAGAGGAAGAAGGTCCATGCCCAAGTGGAGAATAGCCAGTTATTTTTCCAAATTCATGAATCAACTCCCACCTCTCCGGAGATGGAAGGGGTAAAGAGGTTAACAAATGATCTCCCAGAAACCAGAGAGTAGGAGATTAAAGTGGAAATGTGGGAAGCAGTTATGTGGAGGCAGTGACTCTGGTGGAGAAGGCAATGGCAACTCACCCCAGTGTTCTTGCCTGGAGAATCCCAGGGACGGGGGAGCCTGGTGGGCTGCCGTCTCTGGGGCGCACAGAGTCAGATATGACTGAGGCGACTTAGCAGCAGCAGCAGCAGCAGTGACTCAGTCGTGTCGGACTGTTTGTGACCTTATGGAAAGCTTCCAAGAGGAGAAACAGCAAGATATAGAGAGAAGCAGGCCTCAATGAAGGTCATGAGCTCATGTTCCCAGCCTCCCCACTTCCTTCTCTGCCTCTAGAGGTTCAGGGTTAAAAACAAAGTGTCACCTTGTGCTTAAGCCCAAACATTTCTTTTTCCTCTCCTTCACCTCTGTTATCTACACTGTTCTAGATTTTGGATGTTTATTTTCATTTTTTAATTTGTTTTTTATTCTGGCTGCACTGGGTCTTTTCGTGGTGGGCAGGGCTTTCTCTCGGAGAAGGCAATGGCACCCCACTCCAGTACTCTTGCCTGGAAAATCCCATGGACGGAGGAGCCTGGTGGGCTGCAATCCATGGGGTCACTAAGAGTCAGGCACGACTGAGTGACTTCACTTTCACTTTTCAGTTTCATGCATTGGAGAAGGAAATGGCTACCCACTCCAGTATTCTTGGCCTGGAGAATCCCAGGGACGGGGAGCCTGATGGACTGCTGTCTATGGGGTCGCACAGAGTCGGACACTACTGAAGCGACTTAGCAGCAGCAGCAGCAGCAGGGCTTTCTCTAGTTGCGGTCCACGGGCTTGGTTCCCCCCTCAGGGACTGAACCCATGTCCCCTGCACTGGAAGTGGAGTCTTACTGTTCTAGAAGTGTAAATGAAAAGAGAATGGAAAGGATTTTAAAAACTGTCACATACCCTCTGTTCATTTAGAAAGAACTGTCTTTTCAGCGGACACTGTTTCCCTTCTCCCCCTTTAGTTTCCATTACCCACTGTCTGGAAAGCCACTGTTTCCTAAACAGTTAACTTCCTTCTTTCAGGAGACTGGACCTAAATAATTTTCTAGATACTGTGTTGTTAGGCAGGTTTCTGGTGTGATATTAATCTCTTTCGAGGCAGTCTTGCAAATAATACCCAGAGCACGATTAAATATGGAAATATTCACTGTAATTTAATCTTTCTAAAATAAAACCTCTTTGATCCACCTCAGAAACTTTGAGTCTTTTTGCTTTGGACTATTAATTTCAAAGAATTTTCTTTTGTGAAATCACTAAACTTCTGTTTGGTTTGCTTTGATTTAAACGATAACAACCTTAAATGAACAGGACCACTACCAGTACCTTTGAAATAAATTTTTCTTTAAAAAAAAAAAAAGAATTTTTTTTAACATCGTGTTTCAGACTTCTTTGAGATTTTTATTTGCTTTTTTTTTTTTTTAAGAAGACCTCATCTACTGTGCTCAACATCTGATATTTGAGGTGTCTGTTGTAAATTTAGTCTGCCAAGAAATCCTTCATACCATGCCTAGAAATCTGGGTATCTGCTCAGACAGCCCTGTTTTGGCTCACCAGATAAATTAGTATAACCTGGGAGGGGAGCTTGGTGTGGAGTCAAGGATGGAGTTTGAGAAGAATGAGGAGTGGAGCATGTATAAATTAAAAGAGTTCAAGCTGCTAAGATGAAGTAGGAGAATTTGGCTAGTCCAAGCACTTCATAGACGGGCCTTGTTTTCGCTAGGGTCTGGTGGAGCTGACAGCTGCAACTGTGTTTTAAATAGGCTAAAAAGGAAGTATGCACTTCAGGATTAAAGGAATTGCACAGATTTAAGTAATGACTCAGGCAAAAGTCCAGGTCTTTTCAGAAGGAGGACGATGGGGACAGAAGGAACATGGACCTGGAGTGGAGACGCTGAGTTTTTAAGCCAGGTTTTGACACTCCATTACTGAACAGCTGTAGGAAAGTGCATTTAATTTCTCTTGTTGCTTCTTTATCTGTACATATTCCATACTGGGTCTTCTGGCCCTTGAGACCAGAGTCAGATTGACTCAAACTTTCATTCATATTCTTTGAAAGTCCTAGTCAGCTATTCGACACATAGTGAGTGAATACTCTCCTTAAATTGGGAAGGAAGGGTGTTCTGGAGAGTGAACGTGGGTATTTGTGGTGCAATTGGCTTAGAGTCTCATGGTGATTCTGTCTTAGGTACGTCAGTTCAGTTCAGTTCAGTTCAGTTCAGTTCAGTTCTGTTGCTCAGTTGCATCCGACGTTTTGTGACCCTATGGACCGCAACACACCAGGCTTCCTGGTCCATCACCAACTCCTGGAGCTTGCTCCAATTCACGTCCGTCGAGTCGGTGATGCCATCCAACCATCTCATCCTCTGTCGTTCCCTTCTCCTCCTGCCCTCAATCTTTCCCAGCATCAGGGTCTTTTCTGATGAGTCAGTTCTTTGCATCAGGTGGCCAGAGTATTGGAGTTTCAGCTTCAACCTCAGTCCTTCCAATGAATATTCAGGGTTGATTTCCTTTAAGATTGACTGGTTTGATCTCCTTGCTGTCTTAGGGAATTTCTTCCATCCAAATAGTTCACTTTATCATTTCTTGTGCTATATTTTAGATATCGTTGATAAAGTCATTAAAGTCAATAGCTTTCTTTAATTTCATAAGTAAGCAGGTAACTTAAGTAAGTAAGCAAACGAAATACTCCCTGGGTATGGGATTAAGAGGTTCAAACTATTATATATTAAAATAAGCTGCAAGCATATATTGTGCAGCAGAGGAAGTATAGTCAGTATTTTGTAATAACTGTAAATAGAGCATAACCTTTAAAATTGTGTCACTATTGTATACCTATAAAATATAATATTGTACATCAACTATACTTCAGTAAAAAACTGCCTCTGGCACTAGAGCTGAATAGGTAGAGTAGGCTTTATTGCAGTTTGGGGGAATATACTTATTTCACTATCATACAGACCACTTCAGTGTAAACACTGTGCAATAGCTCCGTCTTGAGGTCTCCCCCTGCCCTGGGGGGTTTTCACAGCCTGCCCAGCCTCACAAGGGGTCTCAGCCTCATGCCAGCTCACCGACTCTTGCCTCTTCCCTCCTCCCCCCGATTGCCCTGGGGAGCCCACGTGCAGCTCTCTCCTCTCTCAGTCTCTGAGGATGGCTTTGGACCATCTCACTTGGAAACCCCGACAAGGGCTCAGCAGAACAGTGGGGATTTCATGGAGCAGGACTGTCTCTTCTAGAAGGCAGCTCATTCATTCATTCAACAAAATCACAGTAAGCTCCAGGAGGAACCACTAAACAATGTTTTGGCTCCAGGGACCCATGAGAGAAAGAGAGAGATGAAAATCTCTATCCTCACCGAGTTTACATTCTAGTCCACACAAAGGGACCAGGAGCAGAAATATAAAGCATTGAGTATATTAGAAGGTGAAAAAGGCCTTGAGAAAAATAAGCACAGAAGCAGAAGATCAGAGTGGGAACTTTGTACAAAGTGGCAAAGGAAAAGTCATCTGAGAAGGTGCCATAAAGAACTGAGGGAAGTTAAGTGAGCTTTAGTTGGTTATACTTTGAAGATTATTTTTGACTTAAGTTATGATGTAAAAAATGGAGAAGAGATCAATCTTGTATGGCTATAGTAAAAATCAAATAAAACAATGTATGGAATAATTCCTTTTAGAAAACCAGTTAGTACATAAAATGAAAGTTGCTCAGTCGTGTCCGACTCTTTGCCACCCCATGGACTGTAGCCCACCAGGCTGCTCTGTCCAAGGAATTCTCCAGGCAAGAATTCTGGAGTGGGTAGCTGTTCCCTCCTCCAGGGAACCCAGGGCTTGATCCCAGGTCTCCCACCTTGCAAGTGGATTCTTTACTGTCTGAGTCACCAGGGAAGCCCAATTAGTACATAGCTAGCATATAGTAAATTTTAGTCTTATTATTATATAGAGTGGTGCCCTCTAATACAGTACCTACTAGCTACAAGAAGCTGTTTAAACGTACGTGAATTCAAATGTAGTATTAAAAATTCAATTTCTCAGCCTCACTAGTGACATTTCAAGTTCTTGACAGCCACACGTTGCTGCTGGCTGCCACTTTGCACAGTGCAGACATGGACCATTTCTGTCACTGTAGAAAGTTCTATTGCATACTGCTAAATAGAGAGTCTAACGCTGATGCGTCAAGGAAAATACAGTCTCATATATAACAAGAGTGTCACGGGACATTGTTGTCTTAGAATTTCAGCTCAACCCTCATAGCTGAGGACGGGGAGACATTGATTGCACACATTAAAGAGAGATCTCCTGGAGAAGGAAATGGCAACCCACTCCAGTATTCTTGCCTGGAAAATCCCATGGACAGAGGAGCCTGGTAGGCTGCAGTCCAAGGGGTCTCAAAAGAGTCAAGACATGACTGAGCTATTAAAACAACAACAACAAAGGAAAAAATAAATAAATAAAGAGAGATGTCCTCATACACATGTGTACAGGGCTTACTGCACACATGTGTGTGCTCAGTTGCTCAGCTGTGTCCGACACTTTGTGACTCCGTGGACTGTAGCCCATCAGGCTCCTCTGTCCATGAAGTTTCCCGGGCAAGAGTACTGGAGTGGGTAGCCATTTCGTCCTCCAGGGGATCATCCCGACCCAGGCATCGAACCTGCGTCTTCTGCATTTCCTGCATTGGTAAGCAGATTCTCTTCCATGGAGTCACTTGGGAAGCACCTCCAGGGTTTACTAGCAGAGGCCGGATGAGAATTCTGGCCAATCTCTGGTCTCCAGTCTAGATAAGCCTCAAGGTCCATTGAGAGACTAGATGCTTTCAGGTGAATTCATCAGAGTGGAGGCTGCTGTGGGGCACGGATGGGGAGTTTCTGATCCTCCCAGTTAAGTGAAAGGGGGCCTACCAGGAGAACCTCACCCAGATGGGGTGTCTCTGGAAGGGGAGGCCAACATCTGCTCCCAGCTGGATGCATCTGGCCTGAGATGCTAGTGTGCTTCCCCCTGGGCTGCTCTCCGAAGCAAGTACGAAAGGGTTCTTGTGGAACCTTGTGGCGCCCAGAGGCCAAAAGTATGAGATGGGCTCGAGGGGCCTTAGACACAGGAACAGAAAGTACCAGATCCTTGTCACCCTTCCCGCTGTGTTGGAACTGTTGTGGAATTTTTGAGCTCTCCCCGGGCACCTGGCTCGTCCCTTTCCTGTCAAATAGGAAAGGTATTTGTCCTGTTCTTCTCCTTCCCTGTATAAAGAAATTGCATGTATCCCACCCAATCAGCAAATGACTCACAGGCTTCCTACTCCATTCCTTTGTTCCCTGGCTACCAAAACAGGCAGATGACCCATATTTGTCATGGGTTTCCAGGTGGTGCTAGTGGTGAAGAACCCATATGCCAATGCAAGAAACATGAAACGTGGGTTCGATCCCTGGGTCTGGAAGATCCTCTGGAGGAAGGCGTGACAACCCACTCCAGTATCCTTGCCTGGGAAATCTCATGGATGGAGGAGTTCATGGGGTCACAAAGGGTCAGACACAACCGAAGTGACTTAGCACACACACTCCCTAACCATTGGAAAAGCCGGCCTGCTCACAGTGTCTCCTGCTCTAATAAGCTCTATTCTCCTTTCATTCTGTCTTGTGTCTGGAAGTTCTTTTCTGACCTGTGCACGGACCATAAAGAACCTGATGTGTGCTCTTAAGAATTTTCTGGGGGGAGCCGGCCGTCTGTGTGCAAGGAGAGGTCCCAGCTCCTCAGTGGAGAGGTCTAATGATGGGAAGGCCCGCTGAGCTGCAGGTGAGAATGGGCTGGGCAGAGAAACAGCAGGGCAGCCTGCCCCTTACCACAGAGGGGCCCACCTTGCTGCCAAGTGTGTGCCACGGCAGGTAAGTAGGCTGGAGCCCTGTAAGGACCTGCCTTCATCCTGTCTCTCAGTTGTGTCTGACTCTTTGTGGCCCCATGGACTGCAGCACGCCAGGCCCCCCTGTCCATCACCAACTCCCGGAGTTTACTCAAACTCATGTCCATTGAGTCGGTGATGCCATCCAACCATCTCATCCTCTGTCGTCCCCTTCTCCTCACAAGGGACAAGACGTTTGTACAGTGAAGGCAAGTGTCAGATGGAGCAGTAACTGTCAGATGTCGCTTGGAAGGTGCCTCACCCATGTCCCTGTGGGAGATCCCTGAGGGGACCTCGGAGATGCACCCTCCACCCCCAAGGGAAAGCTGCTGTCTGGTTGCCTCCCTGGATGAAAGGGATCAACAGTAAAGAGAAAACTAAAAACAGAGGCCCAAGGAGGAGGAACCGGAGCCAGGGAGTAAAGAAGACGCCATGTGTCCATTCTGGGGTGGGTCCCAGAGCCGGGAGACCGAGTAGATGTGCTTAAGGCAAGTCACAGAACTGGATGAGGAGGGCTGTGGCGTCCACCTCGTCCGAAAGGGGCAAGTGCTCCTCTGGGCCTACCGTCTGTCGCAGGGCAGGTCAGCTGTTACCAGATCTTCAGGTTTTCTGTTCTTTCTTTTTTTTGATGTAAATCATTTTGAAAGTCTTTACTGAATTCATTACTGGCTTCCTGTTTATGCTTTGTTCTTTTGGCCACAAAGCACGTGGGGTCTCAGCTCCCCGACCAGAGATTCAACTCACACCTCGTGCACTGAAAGGTGGTCTCAACCTCTGGACCGCCAGGGAAGTCCCCAGGTTTTTTTCAAAAGAAGCCAGACCTCTGGATTTTGGTGTGAAGCTATGCAATTTTTGAAACACAGTGTATGTTTTGAATAGATTCTCTTCCAGGGTTTTGAACACCTGAAAATAAAAACTAATCTTTGAGTCAAAAACGATGGTACAGTTTTGAGATTTGCCCGAGCTGCCACCAGGGGGTAGGGAAGAGACATCGCAGAGTATCACAAGCGGTGGAAGAAAGAGCGAACGTTACAGGACTGTCTTTTCTGAATCTGGCCCATTTAATGCACCAGGTATGTACAGTATTTAACTAAAAGGTTTAGTTTTTATTTCCAGGTCCGGGATATATCGTTGCACAGAGGCATTCGCTAGTAAAGTATGCAGATTTTGTTCTCTGTTCCCTGATTGAAGTCTCGTGGTCTGACTTTTCTCTCCATCTACCCCTTATGGAGCTGGCTTCTCGGAGTCACTCTTAAATTATCTGTTCTTGCTTGCTCTTCTAGGCCTCCACCATCCAGCAGGGACTCGTGCTGTCCTAGGGAGGCCCACAGATTCTCTGACACTCCTCCATTGACAAATGGGATCTATGTCATGGCCCCTCTTCTTGAATCTGGGTGGACTTGTGGCTGCACTCACCAATAGTTAGTGTCAGTTGCTCGGTCATGTCCTTTGTGGCCCCATGAACTGTGCAGCCCTGCCAGGCTCCTCTGTCCATGGGATTCTCCAGGCAAGAATACTGGGGTGGGTTGCCATTTGCTTTTCCTGGGGATCTTTTGGATCCAGGGATCGAATCCTGGTCTCCTGCATTGTGGGTGGATTCTTCACCATCTGAGCTACCAGGGAAGCCCAATAGAACTCATTCTATGAGACTTCTGAACCTAGCTCTCAAAAGGCCATGCAGGTCCTAATTTTTTTTTTTTAAATATACCAGAATACTTGTTTTTGGAACCCTGGGTCACCATGAACAAGTCCAGATATTCAAAGCCCTCAGGCTGTGAGGAGACCCAGGTCACACAGAAAGGCCCTATGTTAGGCATGTCCATTGATGGTACTGGCTGGATCCAGGCTCAGAGCCACAGTAAAGAAGCCTCCAGATGACCCTAATCCCCAGTCATTCAAGCCATATCCAGCTGTTTGAGTCTCCCCAACTGAGATCTCAGATACCAAGGAAGAGAGACAAACCATCTTTGTCCATGACTCACAGATTCCATAGGATTTCCCAGGTGACACCAGTGGTAAAGAACCCGCCTGCCAATGCAGGAATCATAAGAGACATGGGTTCGATCCCTCAGTTGGGAAGATCCCCTAGAGAAGGGCATGGCAACCCACTCCAGTATTCTTGTCTGGAAAATCCCATGGACAGAGGAACCTGGTGGGCTACAGTCCATGGGGTCACAAAGAGTCAGACTCGACTGAAGCAACTGGGCACGCACAGATTCCATGAACACAAAGAAAAATTATAGTTATGTCATAAAGTTTTGGGGGTGGTTACATAGCAATATATAACTGGAATGAATGCTAGAATATCTGGACTCGACTCCAGGTGCCTTCCTGAGATTTACCCTCAGGTACAGAAACTGGGGATCCCACATGGTGCCGGTGATAAAGAACCCACCTGCCAATGCAGGAGACATGTAAGAGGTTCAGGTTTGATCCCTGGGTGGGGAAGATCCCCTGGAGAAGGAAATGGCAGCCCACTCCAGTATCCTTGCCTGGAGAATCCCATGGACAGAGGAGCCTGGCGGGCTACAGTCTATAGGTGTCGCAAAGAGTCAGACACGACTGAGCATGCACGCACACACAGACACTGAGGAGGGACTGCAAGGAGCCAACCAATGAAGTTCTGGAAGGTGAACAGGAAGCTGTTTAAGGGGGCTGGAGAGGAGTGTTCTGAGCCTAGATGACCGTACCTGGGAAAGCTGAGGGACGAGAGAGGACCCTGCTTTGTTTGCAGACCTGAAATGTGTGTCTAGCATGACTGAATGCTGTATGTGTGGCGCCTGTGATGAGGATTCCAGATTGGAGGAGGGGCATGCCATGAGCCGGGAGAGGGCTGAGGAGTCCAGGCCCTGATAAGTATATGATGGGATCTGGAATTTTTCTTAAAGACAGCAGGTAACTTCTGAAAGACGTGATATGATCAGTCCTGTGTTTTAGGAAGTTGGCTTTGGCTGTTGTGAGGAGAGCTGATTGTGGAGAGAAAGAATGGAATGGAGGAGATGGATGAGACCAGGGCTGTAGTCAAGAGGCGGGATCTTGGTGGGCTGGACTAAGAAAGTGCTGGAAGGCAAGCAAGCAGGAGCCAGATGCGTGAAACAGGTCGGGAAAGGGAGACTGCTGTTGGGTGGGAAGGAGGATTGGTAAAAAAGGACAGAAGAATCGTGGACTATTCCCAGATTTCCTTCTTGAATGACAGGGTAGAAGTGGCTGCTAGTCAGTGAGACTGTTCAGAAAGATCAAAGCGGGTTTGAGGGAGGTTTCGGTGATGATTGTGCAGTGTGCGAGGCACAGTGTGTGCTTTTGTGTGGAGAGGTCTAGCGTGTAGTTGATACGTGAGGCTTGGGTCAAGGAGGAAGATTTGCACCAAAGCTTTACGTTTCTGCCTTTAACATATGATCCGCTTTTGAAGTCATGTTTGTGGAGATCCCAAGGTGAGTTCTGGGAAACAGAAACAGTGTCCTACTTGGGAAGTGATTATAGTAGACCACACACTGTTTGATATATCAGTATTGCACCAGCCCCACCAAGAAAAATTAGGTTAAGGCTTTGCAATTGTGACATTATATGACCTGCTTCATCGAGGCTTTATTTTGCTGGAAGTCAGTGTTTTACAATGATTTTAACATGGGGAAGGTCCATGAGGAAGGTCCAAAAAATATATTTATTTTTAATTGAAGGGTGATTGCTTTACAGTATTGCCTTAGTTTCTGCCATATATCAACATGAATCTGTCATAGGTACACATATGGCCCCTCCCTCTTGAAGTTGTATATTTTTGTAACGCATTTTGTTCTAACCTTTTTTTTCCCTCTCACTCTAACTCTTTTCAATAGTGTGGCTTTGGCAGAACTCCACACAGGATCCTTTTTTCTTTCCAGCCGTAGGTGGCAGCACACCACTGCCTACGGGTTAGAGCAACTGCGTTTGTTAAGTCAGAGCTCTTGGTCAGGAGAGAGCAGCTAATGAGTAATCAGTCCAAGCTGCATGGCAAATTAATGTCTTTATTAGGTGAACTAACCGGTTCCCTTTATAAACAAGGTCAGAGTATTTATAACCCAGTGCATTTCATAAAAGCAAAATCCATCTGCATTGTTGTGACTCCACTAAGGAACCCATGATTTATGGGCAAGGAGCATATGCAAAAACTCACTTGGAAAACCATCTTTTATAATGACTGGTACCATTCTGAGGTAATCATTAGTAAAAGGCACCCTTGCTAGGTAGCCTTATTTTTCTCATACAAGGTAAATGAAAAAGTGATTACCTTAAACAGGAACCACTATTATAAGATGATATTGGGTGGCCTGTTCCAAATTGAGTTCTTAGTAATAAAAATAAAGTGTGATCCTTATTGATCAAATATCTCTTTTGTCACTTCTGTTGTTCAATCTCTTAGTGGTGTCTGACTCTGCAACCCCACGGACTGCAGCATGCTAGGCTTCCCTGTCCTTTACCGTCTCCTGGAACTTGCTCAAAGTCATGTCCATTGAGTTGATGATGCCATCCAAACATCTGATCCTCTTTCACCCCCTTCTCCTCTTGCCTTCAATCTTTCCCAGTATCAGAGTCTTTTCCAATGAGTCAGCTTTTGGCGTCAGGTAGCCAAAGGACTGGAGCTTCAGTTTCAGCATCAGCCCTTCCAGTGAATATTCAGGATTGATTTCCTTTAGGATTGACTAGTTTGATCTCCTTGCAGTCCAAGGGCCTCTCAAGAGTCTTCTTCAACACCATAGTTCGAAAGCATCAATTGTTCGGTGCTCAACCTTCTTTATGGTCCAGCTCTCACATCCATACATGACTACTGGAGAAACCATTGCTTTGACTATATGAAACTTTGTTGGCAAAGTAATGTCTCTGCTTTTAATATGCTAAGCTTGTCATAGCTTTTCTTCTGAGGAGCAAGCATCTTTTAATTTCATGGATTCAGTCACCATCTGCAGTGATTTTGGAGCCCAAGGAAATAAAGCCCGTCACTGTTTCCACTGTTTCCCCATCTATCTGCCATGAAGTGATGGGACCAGATGCCATGATCTTCGTTTTTTGAATGTTGAGTTTTAAGCCAGGTTTTTTGCTCTCCTCTTTCACTTTCATTAAGAGGCTCTTTAGTTCCTCTTCCCTTTCTTAGCTTTTCTTTGCCATAAGGGTGGTGCTATCCGCATATCTGAGGTTATTGCTATTTTTCCAAGCTATCTTAATTCCAGCTTGTGCTTCATCCAGCCTGGCATTTTGCATGATGTACTCTGCCTCTAAGTTAAATAAGTAGGGTGACAATATACAGCCTTTGCCACTTAGATTAGACAAAGCCTTATTTCACATTTAGAGTAGGTTGCACAGGTATAAAGTTTAATGTTTACCATCTACTGCATGTTACATTTTAAGTGAATCAAATGCTTAATTTTGCCTTCATTGTCAGAGAACTGTATGAGAAGCTCAGAATATCTTCTCACAAAGTGACCAGGTATCAGGGACCTGGTGAATTTCAGGTTCTAGAATAGTGCTGTGGAATAGAAATCTAAGGCAAGCCACACATGCAAACTGCATGTGCAATTTTAAATTTTCTTGATGCCACATAGATTGAAAAATGTTAAAAGAAAGAGAAGAAATTAATCTTCATTCTGTGTTATAGTTTATTTAACCCAATATGTCAAAAGTACTTAGCAGGTAATCAGTATAAAGATTATGGAGGAATCCTACGTTCTTTTTTTTCACTCTGCGTATTTGAACTCTGGTGTCTTTTTTACATTCACAGCTCATCTCTGTTCAATCTAGCCACATTTCAAATGCTCAGTATTCACCTGTGGTTGGTGGGCTCAGCTCTAAACACTTAGTATCTGTTATGGAATTGAAACATGTTTCCTCAAAATTCAGATGTTGAAGACCTAAATCCCAGTACCTCAGAAAGTGACCTGATTTGGAGTTGAAGTCCTTACAGAAGTAGTCAAGTTAAAATGAGGCCATTAGGATGCATCTGACCAAAGGTCCGTCTAGTCAAGGCTATGGTTTTTCCAGTGGTCATGTATGTATGTGAGTTGGACTATAAAGAAAGCTGAGTGCTGAAGAACTGATGCTTTTGAACTGGGGTGTTGGAGAAGACTCTTGAGAGTCCCTTGAACTGCAAGGAGATCCTACCAGTCTATCCTAAAGGAGATCAGTCCTGAGTGTTCATTGGAAGGACTTATGTTGAAGCTGAAACTCCAGTACTTTGGTCACCTGATGTGAAGAGCTGATTCATTGGAAAAGACCTTGATGCTGGGAAAGATTGAGGGTAGAAGGAGAAGGGGATGACAGAGGGTGAGATGGTTGGATGGCATCACCGACTCAATGGGCATGAGTTTGAGTAAACTCTGGGAGTTGGTGATGGACAGGGAGGCCTGGTGTGCTGTGGTTCATGGGGTCGCAAAGAGTCAGACACGACTGAGCGACTGAGCTGAACTGAGCTTCCTCAGTGGCTGCTTGGTAAAGAATATGCTTACAAAGCAGGAGACACCGGAGATGCAAGTTTGATCCCTGAGTCAAGAAGATCCCCTGGAGGAGGAAATGGCAACCCAGTGCAGTCTTCTTGACTGAAGAATCCTATGGGCAGAGAAGCCTGGTGGGCTGCAGTCTGTGGGGTCCTAAAGACTGGCTACGACTCGGCACACAAGCACACAGTAGTGCAGAAAGCATCCATAGTGCAGAAAGCATCCTAATCCAACATGACTGATGTACTTACGCAGCAAGGACCTCTGGAGGAGACAGACTCACATGCAGGGAGAGCGCCATGTAAGGATGAAGACAGAGATGACTGATGCGCCTACAAGCCGAGGAGCACCAAAGACTGCTGGCAAGCAGAAGCTAGAAAGGGTAGACTCTTCCTCACACCCCTCAGAAGGAACTAACCCTGCTGTCATCTTGATCGTGGACTTGTAGCTTCCAGGTATGCGAGACAATCAATTTCTGTTAGTCACCCAGCTGTGAAAACAAATACCGCTCATGCTGTTGGCGCGGGCACTTTGTTCTGAGCTTTCCTTTTCTTGCCTTGAACCTCTTCTCCTTCTCTTTCTGCACCTTTTCCTCTGCTCTCACCACCCAGCCTCCAAGCACCCTCTCATGGAGCCTCCGAGAATCTCCCTCCCAGCAGACATGGAGACTGGGAGTTTCCTGTTCAGTAAGCACGAGAGTGACACACCCTGAGCAGTGGCAAAGAAGCCTGGTTCACTTCAGGTGTCCAGCGGGGGTCATATTACCCACTAGTTGGTGCTCCTTGTAGTTGTTTATTTGCTAAGTCGTGTTCGACTTTTTGGCGACGCCATGAACTGTAGCCCACCAGGCCCCTTAGTCTGTGGGATTTTCCAGGCAAGAATACTGGAGGGGGTTGCCATTTCCTTCTCCAGGGGATCTTCCTGACCCAGGGATTGAACCCGTGTCCCCTCTGTCTCCTGCTTTGGCAGGCAGATTCTTTACCACTGAGCCACCTGGGAAGCCTCTAGAGCCCCAGGTGGCCCCCTAGAGCTGCTGTTATGCAAGTCAAAGTGCTGACCCACCCACAAAGTACTTTTGAAAACCATAAATAACTGTATAGATGAGAATGAGTATTTTGTAGATAGGATGAATGGTTTTCAAATTATTTTAATTTCTTCTCCCTGTAATTATCTGAGCTCCCCACTTTGCAGAAGGAAAACGAATTCACGGGATAAAGGCCCTGACACTTTCTTGCCATCTGGCAGCGGTGGTCTTCTATTGGTTGTCTCTCTAGCCTCTAGGGTACCTATATCCAGCCAGCGCGGAAGCACCTCCCTCCGCACCTCACAGACCAGGTGCTGTGGGTGACATGGATCCCACCCCATCTCTAGAGATGGGTCCCAGTGTGTGTGCATATACATGTGTGCACACACACATATCCTGTTAGTCTGTCTCTGTTTCTCTGGAGAACCCCCACTGATGTAACCATTGTTCTGGTTAATTCTTGGCAAGTGCTCATAAACACTTAAAAAGATAAAAGACAAGGGAGGACACCTTTCGCATTTAACCTGATCTCCTGCTGCAGATATCAAAAGTTGGATCAACATACGTCCACAGTTGTAAAGGTGTTATTGTTGTTTTGTCGCTAAGTCATGTCTGACTCTTTGTGACCCCATGGTCAGTATCCCAGGCTCCTCTGTCCATAGGATTTCCCAGGCAAGCATACTAGAGTAGGTTGCCATTCCCTTCTCCAGGGGATCTTCTTGACGGGACTGAACCTACGTCTTGTCTCCTGCATCCGTAGGCGGACTCTTTACCGCTGAGCCACCAGGGATGCCCTATAGAGATGTTGAAGTGAAGTGAAATTGTCAGCTGCTAAGTCATGTCTTTGGAGAAGGCAATGGCCACCCACTCCAGTACTCTTGCCTGGAAAATCCCATGGATGGAGGAGCCTACTGGGCTGTTGTCCATGGGGTCACTAAGAGTCAGACATGACTGAGCGACTTCACTTTCACTTTCTACTTTCATGCATTGGAGAAGGAAATGGCAACCCACTCCAGTGTTCTTGCTGGAGAATCTCAGGGATGGGGGAGCCTGGTGGGCTGCCGTCTATGGGGTCACACAGAGTTGGACACAACTGAAGCGAGTTAGCAGCAGCAAGTCATGTCTGACTTTTTGAGATCCCGTGGACAGTATCCCACCAGGCCCCTCTGTCCATGTGATTTTCCAGGTAAGAATACTGGAGTGGGATGACATTTCCTCCTCCAGGAGATCTTCAAGACCCAAAGATTGAGACTTTATTCCCTGCAGGTGGGTTCTTTTACCGTGGAACCTTCTCAGGGGACACCTAAATGGTCTCTTTTTGGATTAAAGAAGGCATGGACAGGTTTATGGGAACTACAAAGCTATTTCAAGGTATTTTGAGCCCAATCAAGAAAAGAGAGGTGCTTTCTGTCATAAACCTCCTCCTTTTCTAATACAAATTCCCTTTTCAGCCTCTCATCATCCTTAAACCCTTCCAAGAGGAAGTTAAAAAAAAGGTATACATTCTCAAATGTCTGAAAATGATTTGAGAGAGGGAAATTTACCTTCTAACTCTCGCCATATTAACCTATTTTCTCCTGCCCAGCATTGAAGTCAATCAACTACAGGAAAACCTTCCTGTATGAAAAGAACCACTCCTCCCAGTTACAGATTTTTTCCCCCCAGTTCAAATGACAATGTTGTTTGATAAAGATGTTACATGATCTTTAAAGTCTTTAGCGGGACAGTCCTGAACAGTGCCCAGTTTTCAGTCTCTGCTTTGCCCTTGCCCATCCCAGCTGATTCTACTCTGTACTCTATTATCTGCAGGCCGTTTGCAGTTCATCCTGGATCTCGGGAGAGGCATGGGGGAGCATATCAATAGAACTATCTTTGGAAATGATGACATTTAGAAATGATTTTTGTCTGCTTCATAACTGAGAGCAATTGCTCCCTGAAATGCCCTTCTCAGGGTGGCGAGCCTGCTTACCCAGCCTGTTTCTGCATGGTTCTCTTAAATGCTTGGGTTTCAAGCCCTGTGTGTAATTTCCCTAGACAGGGGCTGGCATCGCCTCCCCTCCTGCGAACTTCATTCCTCTGGATCCTGTTCTTGTTGATCCTGCTTTGCTTTTGGATGGATTTCTTCAGAAACAGCTGTCCGATGTTCCAGGGTTCTCTGCTCTGCTGTGGTCTGCCTTGCTCACCAAAGATCGCCGCTGTGGTCGTTCCTGGGCCCTGGGAACCAGGGTGCGCGTGCAGCTCTTCTCTGTGCTCTGTCTGGCCGTGAGTCTCAGCCCTTGTTCTGTTTAACCCTGGTACTATTTCTTTCTCCTTTGCCTCGCTTTTCTAGCTGGTTTCCTTCTGCATCTTCTTCCACGAGGTTAGCTCACCTGCACTGTTGTGTGTGTTCAGTCGATCACCTGCATTTGGCACCAAATAGTATGGGGTCGCACAGAGTCGGACACAACTGGAGCGACTTAGCAGCAGCAGCAGCAGTTTACTCTGAACCCTTGCTGGGAGCTGATGCTGGTGCCCAGATGGCAACAAGAAGACATTAAAGGCAGCCGTTTAACCTGTGACTTGAAAGACACTTTACTTCCCTTGGAAAACAGTTCCTGTTTTTCCTCAGATGTGGTAAATGATGTTCTAAAAGACTATATCTTTGTCACTTGGATTTTAAAATATGTTTATTACCAAATACACATTTTAAGATTTTTTTTTTTAAATCTAAAGAAACATTGTTGTTTCTCAGACTTTTGGTAAGTATTGCGTTTTGTTTCTTCTTTTCCTTTTTCTTTCTTTAGAATTGCTGGCCATAATGGAGATTCCAATTACATATAGTTTTATTATTTGGGCCTTCCCCTGGTGGCTCAGCTGGTAAAGAACCCTCTTGTCAATGCAGGAGACTCGAGAGACTCAGGTTCAATCCCTCCATCAGGAAGATCTCCTGGGGAGGGAAATGGCAGTCCACTCCAGTATTCTTGTCTGGAAAATTCTGCAGATAGAGGAGCCTGGTGGTCTACAGGTATTTATTATTTACTGTATTAACTAAGCTCACTTTTTATGTTAGTTTTATAAAAATGGATTGCTGTAATATTTAAAATTTAACTCAAGAAATAGAAGTACATGCAGCTGGGAAATCTCTAGTCCACACTTCAGGTTTCCACATCTGTTCATTAGTCTCTTAACTTCCCGCAGACTTGCGGGGAATGTGCCACTAAAGAGCAAGCAAGAACATACAAAGTATCAGAGATGTAGTCTCAGAAGTGGCACTCTGTCATTTCCACCCACATGTTATCGGCCAAAGCAAGTCACGTGCACCAGCCCGAAGCCAGGGCAGACAAATATACTGCCTGTGATCAGGTCATGGCTAATATGTGGCTGCACTGAGGGATGAAGAATTGGAAGCAGTCTTCCAATATGCAAGAAACAGCTTGTTTCCTCTTTGGGTGGGGAACTGTTGGGAATGGCTCCAGGTGCAGACATCTGTCTCCAGCAGGAGAAGATGAAGCAAGGTCTAGACAGAAGGAGATGGAAGAGAGTTTTAATAATATTCTAATTCTTTTGTTTAATTTTAAAATTTATTTTTAATGGGAGGATAATTGTTTTACAGTATTGTTTTGGTTTCTGATTCTTGCATAAATTAGTGTAAGTTTGGTTTCTGTTACTTGCAATCAAAAGGTTATCATACACATATAATTTGTGTATATCCGAAGGCCTTTATATAAAAAGAAGCATCCTTTATCCCAATGCAAATATCTATAGGCTAATTCTGGAGGGGTTAAAATTTCTTCATATTAGAAGTAAACTATGTGTATTTCATTGAGTTTATTAGTTGATCAAATTAAACTGAGCTACACAAGTTTCAAATAAAGATATTATCTAATATTGCAGTAAAATTATTCATAATCAATGTAAATTGAGGAAGGCATATAAAACTAGGACAAAGTAATAATATTTATATTATTAAGTCAGAAATTTTATAGTTTTTAACCATGTTAATTAAGGCAGTTGTGTGAAATATTGAATTTATCCCTGGAAATTTTCCTCAGTAAAATAATCTCGCAGAAGCAAACACTCATGAGCATGAAGCAGTTTATGACAACCTCATTCATAATACTAAATAAAGCAAATGATCTAAATTAAGAGAATGCTTTATTAAGTCACATCAGTTTTTCAAGATGGACTATTGTATAGATGGAATATTGTATTGCATCAGGATGGAATATTGTGTCATTTTTAAGCAAGTTAGGAGAATTATATAAAATATTGAAATATGTTTATGACCTAAGTGAAAAAGCAAAACATAAAATCGTATTTACATGAATATTCAAACTATGTATATATGAACACCCAAGAAGTACTCTGGAGCCAATGCATGGGGGCCGGGAAAGACCCTGCCCATGGGTCTCTGGCACCCCATTGGCATCAGAGCGCCGAGTGGAGGGTTGCAGACTGCGGGTCGTGCAGAGGACCAAGACAGGTTGGCTACTGATAGACTCTCCCCACAGTGCTTCTTCATACCATGTGGACTCCTACAAGGACAGTGAGCATCACAACTTCCTTTGAATTTGATCTGGACAGGCCTGATAATCTATGTGAGCCTGCTTCTGCTGACTCCAAAAATCCTGAGTCTGCAGTTTGATCCTCAAGTCAATGCCTTCCTGTCCTGGGCTCACTCCTACACTGCCTTCCACAATTGATCTAACTGCTGGGTCTGCAGAGCACTCCCCTCTTCATCAGGGGAGAGCTTCCCATGGTGGGCATCTCCACTTCAAGGAAAGGACTTCCTCCAAGTCTGCGAATACCTTTGACAACAGCAATCATGTGATGCCTCTTCTTACTCTGATGACATCTAACAGTCCAAAGAGGGACTGGTGCAACCAACACTCTGTACCTTAACTATGGACATAACGTGGCTTCTAACTTAGCTGATTGTTCTGCTTTTGCTGTTTGCTCCCTGCCTCTGTAACTGTGTCACTGGATTTGTTTCTAGTCGCATGAAGGCTTTTAAGTTACAAATGGTTGCTCATACTCTTGCTGCTGCGGCAGCTTCCTTGAACTACTACTTGGGGCCCCTGGATCAGAGATCCTCAATATGAGGGTTAGGAGAATATGTTGCCTCACCAATTTAGGGACAACACCCCTTATCAGCTCAGAAGCAGTTATGAAATGAAAACGATGCCCCTTTCTCTAGGCAACATAATTCTCCTAAAAGAAAAGGGGAGAATGAGAGGGTAACAGGCAGGAAAGCTAGGGGTCTCCAAACAGAGGAAATAGGCTGCAACTGTCAGATGTTTTTTATTTCTCTTTTAAGCAGCAGGAGGAAACAAACTACAAGGGTCAGATTTTTGGCTTCCCTGGTAGCTCAGTTGGTAAAGAATCCCCCTGCAATGCGGGAGACCTGGGTTCGATCCCTGGATTGGGAAGATCCCCTGGAGAACGGAAAGGCTACCCACTCCAGTATTCTGGCCTGGAGAATTCCATGGACTGTATAGTCCATGAGGTCATAAAGAATTGGTCACAACTGAGCGACTTTAAATGTAAAATGTAAAAGAAGTACTCGCTTTACACATGCATATCCATGTCCACAATAAGCACAACACAGACACAGGCACACACACAGAGTCATTATCTTTTGGAGTGCAATGGAGACAACTTGTATTATGAATGCAGCTGTAATTTCCTCTTACCCAGGTAGAAGATACTCATCATCTTTGAGTATAGTTACTCTTCACGGGGTCATTGTCCATGCAAAAGTCAAAATTCTCTCTTAGAATCAAGAAATTGAAACTGTGGATATGAAACAACTCTGAATAAAATCATCAGAGCGGAATTTTGTGAGCAGAATCGAATCTCTGTGGGGTTATGGTGGGGTTTGAGTGAGGATATGATGAATGATGTCTTTCAGTGAGAAAAAGTGGGGTCAGGACTATTCCCTGGGGACTGAGAATAAATGAAAGGGTGATAGGTGGGCTCGGGGAGCCCATAGAGAAGGAAAACTAGTGGAGGGGATATGGCTGAGGGGCTCAATTCAAGGACCAGTGTATATTTCCTATCCAGTATTATTGTTTTCTTTCGTGTTTCTCCTTTATGATTTCCTTGTTATCTTTAAGCCTTCAATAAATTGTCTTAAATACTCATCCAGGCATTTGTTGCACTGTTAGGAACTGAGGGAGGGGCTTGCAACTCTCCTCGAGTACAGCAGAAGCCTGGCTTGCGTGGAGTAGTGGTAAGAAGTGCAGAGGGGAACTGAAGGGAAGTCCTTGCAGCATGGTCTAGAAGGAGAGTTTATCTGGGGACCCCATCAGAATTCCGTTAGTATGGTAGAGTGAGAAACATCTTTTTCTATTTGCCTAATACCTCATTTTTCCCTCTATCTTTTGCTGTGGAAGGATTTTACTTTCCCACCATGCTGAACTCAGGAGAGGCCGTTTGACTTGCTGCGGCCAGTGAGATATGTTTGCAAGGAACATGCATCACTTCCAGGCAGAAGCGCTAAGAATCAGTGCATATTTCTCCCGTTTCCCTTCCCTTGGTCCGTCTCAATTGGTCCTGGAATGTTGTTCCTCCTCACTGTGGGTCATTGAGTGAAGGTGAGGGGGTCAAAGCCACAGCCAACTTTTGTTTGACATGTTATATTGGTGTGATGGTTAATTTTACATGTCAGCTTGAGTGCATCACAGGGTGCCCAGATATTAACTAAACATTCTTTCCAGATGTGTCTGTGAGAGGGTTTCCACGCGATATTAGCATTCAGATGATGGGACTCAGTAAATTTACCTCCTCCGTGTAGGTGGGTATCATCCAACCTGTTGAGAGCATGAACAGAACAAGAGGAGAAGGAAGAATTTTTCGTTTTCTCTGTTTCAGTCCTTGAGCTGGGACATCTCCTTTTATCTTCTCCTGTGCCGGGGCTGGGATTTCTACCATGAGTTCCCCTGGTTCTCAAGCTTTCAGACTTGGACTGAACTACACAACCGGTTTTCCTTCGTCTCCAGGTTGCAGATTTTGGGGATGTCTTAGACTCCATAATCGCATGAGCCAATTTCTCATTATCTATCTACAATTTGTTCCATTTTTACTGGAAAATCCTGACCAATAAAGCAGGCAATAGGTAAACATCTGTAGCAATAAGTTATTGAGACTTGGGGTTACTTGTTACTGCAGCATAGCCTGGCCTATCCTGACTCATACAATGTGACTTTTCACAAACACAAAGAAGTAGCATATGCAAGCCTAAACCTCCTGTGTCATCCAGGAGGGAGAGCAGATCTATATTACTTGGCATCTGCAATTCAAGTCCTGTGAGTCTTTGAGTTAAACTTTGACTTGTACTTGCACTTGGCCTACCGTGTTCAGGCCAAGAAGTATATTCTGGTGCCTCTGAAAAATGTCTTTTCTTCACCATAAGTGGTGTATTTGCTACCTCTCTCACCAGCTCCAATCTCAACTTTTGCTTCTTATGTTTTCCTCTTGTTTTACATTCAGGGACTCCAGTGATAACTGTCTAGTGAGCTCTCTACTCTAATTCAGAGACAGTGTTTGATGAATGTTGGTTTGATTTGTACAGATTTGTCAAAAGTGACATTTAAGAAAACAACTGCCGCCTTGACGAAACCTGATTGTTTCTGTCTTCACTCCTTCCCAAATTCGTATGTATATTATCAGATTGATCTGAGTATTATGTTTTCCAATGAAATGATTTGATTTTAGGCAGATAATTTCATGTACATTAAAAAAAAAGACAAACCATGTAATTCTGCAAGAGCAGGGACCCAGATTAATTAGAAAGGCCTCATTAGTTCCGGTGGGGAGGAGGGGAAGTTGATAGGCATGTCCCACTGACAATGGAGAAGTCACCACACCGAGATGAGCAGCCTGAAGCTGCACTCAGCAGGCGGCCCCGTAAACGTTCTAACTGCCCACTCTTCTGCCCAGGTGTCTCTTGGCAAAGGCAGGTAGAGGTCGCAAAGCAATTACTCAGATAATTAAGGAAAAACAAACCTGTGTGTGGCAGGTAACTTGGGGAACTTTTACTCAGTTTTCTAGGCAACCATTGAAATTCTTTGCCTCCCTGTTGTCAGCAGGAATATGATCTGGCTCATAAAAGCTACTTTAACAATTATAATGCTCTCAGTTGGTAAATATCCCTTCCTAGGAACTCTTGTCCTCATCAATCTAGAGTTTGAAATAGCTCGTGGGATCTCAGGGCTGTATTGTTCCCACTGATACATGGCAAAACCCCCAATAACTGCTGTGAAAATGTTAGGCTATTTGTGAAACTTTGGAAACAGCTTCTGGCAACTCTTGTTTTGTGATTCTGGGTAAGATGAGACCTGCACCTTCACAGGCTGGGCAAATGAGATTCCAGCTGTGATGGAGGCCAAGGAAGAAGATTGACTGTCAATCTCTGTATGAGGCATTTGCTACGTTTTACCTCCAACACCTTCCTAGGAGGCAGGTCCTACTATCATCACTTCAGAGATGAGAAAATGCAGCCTTAACCAGGCACACACTGGTGAGTGATAAAACTAAAATTTCCACCCAGATCTTTTTGATTCCAAAGTTATTTTTACTCTTCCAGTGGCCCTGAGAGAATCCAGGGCACCTATAGACAGCGTAACAAAAAGCAGAGACATCACTTTGCTGACAAAGGCCTGTATAGTAAAAGCTATGGTTTTTGCAGTAGTCATGTATGGATATGAGAATTGGACTATAAAGAAGGTTGAGCACTGAGGAACTGATGTTTTTGAATTGTAGTGTCTGAAAGAGTCTCTTGGAGTCAAGAAGATCAAACCAGTCAATTCTAAAGGAAATAAACCTTGAATATTCACTGGGGGGACTGATGCTGAAACTGAAGCTCCACCACTTTGGCCACCTGATGCGAAGCGCTGACTCATTGGAAAAGACCCTGATGCTGGGAAAGATTGAGGGCAGGAGGAGAAGGGGACAACAGAGGATGAGATGGTTGGATGGCATCACCAACTCAATGGACATGAGTTTGAGCTGACTCCAGGAGATGATGAAGGAGAGGGGCGTGCTGCAGTCCTTGGGGTTGCAAAGAGTCACACCTGACTTAGTGACTGAACGACAACAGCAACATAGTTTAAAAAAAAACCTCATGGGTATTTCTGGTGTCAGTGGGATTGGAAATTATATGTTAAGGCAATTGTTCTCAAAGTTTAGCATGCGTTAGAATCATCTGTAAGACTAGAAAACACATTGATGTCTGGTACCACACCTAGAGAGTGTCTCATCTGGTCTGGGTTAGGGCCCAAGTATTTGCACTTCTGACAAGTTCCCAAGTGATGCTGCTGCTGACACCCAGGGACCATACTGTGAGAACCAGCACTACATTCAGGAACTCAGAGAACTCAGAGAATTTTATGTGATAGTCAGCATAATGGGAATGAAATCAGGCATCTGCAAAATCACCTTAGAAAGAATGGTTGAGATATAAGTCCTGACCAATAGTGAAACTAACACATTCTAGAGAGAATATGGGGGAGTTTGTAATCTCTTTTTTTATTTTTACTTTCACTTTATTTTACTTTACAATACTGTATTGGTTTTGCCGTACATTGACATGAATCCGCCACGGGTGTACATGAGTTCCCAATCCTGAACCCCCCTCCCACCTCCCTCCCCATAACATCTCTCTGGGTCATCCCCGTGCACCAGCCCCAAGCATCCTGTATCCTGTATCGAACATAGACTGGCGATTCATTTCTTACATGATAGTATACATGTTTCAATGCCATTCTCCCAAATCATCCCACCCTCTCCCTCTCCCACAGAGTCCAAAAGTCCGTTCTATACATCTGTGTCTCTTTTGCTGTCTCGCATACAGGGTCATCATTACCATCTTTCTAAATTCCATATATATGTGTTAGTATACTGTATTGGTGTTTTTCTTTCTGGCTTACTTCACTCTGTATAATTGGCTCCAGTTTCATCCACCTCATTAGATATGATTCAAATGTATTCTTTTTAATGGCTGAGTAATGCTCCATTGTGTATATGTACCACAGCTTTCTCATCCACTCATCTGCTGATGGACATCTAGGTTGCTTCCATGTCCTGGCTATTATAAACAGTGCTGCGATGAACATTGGGGTACACGTGTCTCTTTCAATTCTGGTTTCCTCAGTGTGTATGCCCAGCAGTGGGATTGCTGGGTCATAAGGCAGTTCTATTTGCAATTTTTTAAGGACTCTCCACACTGTTCTCCATAGTGGCTGTACTAGTTTGCATTCCCACCAACAGTGTAAGAGGGTTCCCTTTTCTCCACACCCTCTCCAGCATTTATTGCTTGTAGACTTTTGGATAGCAGCCATTCTGACTGGTGTGAAATGGTACCTCATTGTGGTTTTGATTTGCATTTCTCTGATAATGAGTGATGTTGAGCATCTTTTCATGTGTTTGTTAGCCATCCGTATGTCTTCAAGGAATCAACCTGCCTGACTTCAGGCTCTACTACAAAGCCACAGTCATCAAGACAGTATGGTACTGGCACAAAGACAGAAATATAGATCAATGGAACAAAATAGAAAGCCCAGAGATAAATCTGCACACCTATGGACACCTTATCTTCGACAAAGGAGGCAAGAATATACAATGGATTAAAGACAATCTCTTTAACAAGTGGTGCTGGGAAAACTGGTCAACCACTTGTAAAAGAATGAAACTAGATCATTTTCTAACACCATACACAAAAATAACTTCAAAATGGATTAAAGATCTAAACATAAGACCAGAAACTATAAAACTCCTAGAGGAGAACACAGGCAAAACACTCTCCGACATAAATCACAGCAGGATCCTCTATGATCCACCTCCCAGAATACTGGAAATAAAAGCAAAAATAAACAAATGGGACCTAATTAAAATTAAAAGCTTCTGCACAACAAAGGAAAATAAAAGCAAGGTGAAAAGACAGCCTTCTGAGTGGGAGAAAATAATAGGAAATGAAGCAACTGACAAACAACTAATCTCAAAAATATACAAGCAACTTATGCAGCTCAATTCCAGAAACATAAACTACACAATCAAAAAGTGGGACAAAGAACTAAATAGACATTTCTCTGAGGGAGTTTGTAATTTCTTCGGTTCTGTCTTGTTGCAACAAAAATTTGAAGCGATGGACAGACTAGTGTTACGGCCCTTGGATGGACCAGTGTTACAGCCCTTGGAGGAACCAGTGTTACAGCCCCGTGTTACAGCTCTGTTTATTTAGAAAGCAAAGGAAAATACATCCTGGAGGTGTGCGGGTGGGCTGACCTAAAAGATGTGAAGAGAAGGGAAACCCCCGGCCCGATTTTGGCTTCTTTTTATACGTCTTTTCTCCTCCCCCTGGGCCTGCCCTGTGTAAACGGGGCCAGCCAGGGTGCTGTTTGTTCTACCTGAGGTCCTCACTCTGGTCCTCAGACTTTCCTTTGTTCTGTTTTCACGGGCTTTCCACTTCTTTGTCTTTTAGCCACCACCATTCTGGACATTTTTTTCCCTATTCTAACTACCTAACAGTTAGAAGAGAGGCATTAATTATTAATAACAGAACAATTTCCCTCTGAAACGAAGGAGTGATCAAACCGTCCGTTTCTACCTTTCGTACTGATTCTCTGGACACTAAGCCACCTTGGTGGCTAAGTCAGACTAAGTCATGTCTGACTCTTGCAGACTCATGGACTGTAGCCTACCAGGCTCCTCTGTCCGTGGGTTTTTCCAGGCAAGAATACTAGAGTGGGTTGCCATTTCCTTCTCCAGGGGATCTTCCAGACCCAGGAATCGAACCTGGGTCTTCTGCGTTGCAGGCAGATTCTTTACCGACTGAGCTACAAGGGAAGCAAGCAACCTTATGAACATTAATTCAATTAACCTATTTGATTATTTTATTTTATTTTTCCAGGTGTCTGATATCTGAAGAGGTTTCAAGCAGGATGATTTTTCAGGAGCACCACGCTGCCTAATCCCCGCGGGTGCCTTTTGTATTGAATTCTATGTAAATGGTGCCCCCTGGAGGAGTGGAAAGGAATATCATCCTAAGTGAAGGATCTAGCGTTGTTCCTTAAACATGATTTGTATGCCCCTAGATTCTACTCTCACATTAAACTAGAAAACTGAGGACCTATGAGCACAGTCGCTCTGAGAAACTTTCCCTTGAGAAAGACTTTTCTGGGCAATATTCCAATTAACGCAGGATCTACAATTCTTCAAACAAGTGAAAATGGTAGGAAAAGATAGTTAACACATCCAAACGCTATCAGGATGTGTATCTTGCTTCTCTGTTTTGTGGGCATAAAATTATTGCAAGATTTGACTTTACAAAGTAGAAATTTTGACTGAAACTGAAACAAATAGTGTGTCTTTTTGAGAGAGCAAGAATCCTCTTGGTTGGAACCCTTTGGTACAGAAGGGTTATTCTATGCCATGAGCCATGAGCATAAAATGTCATGAGCATAAAACCTGGAAGAGGCATAAGACCCACTGATGTTCCATGTCTCATGACCCTCTTCCCCCCATTAGAAGATCAAACTTATTCTTTGTGTCATGCTTTACTATGACCTGCTAATTTTCCAAGATCCCCTGTATTCAAAGTATATACTTAACAGCTATGTGTCCTTACTTATCCTTCCCAGGTCTCTCTTTCCTTGTTTATGGGATGATTACAAAGATTACCAATAGAGAGATATAGATTGATAATGCTAAGGACAGTGATTGACACACCCTGGCATCTATAAATGTTACTTTTACTGTTATTATTCAGACATGCTTATGAAGAAGGCCCTGTGGATGACTTGTACATATTGGATATTTAAGGGATTGGCTTCCCTTGTAGCTCAGTCAGTAAAGAAACCACCTGCAGTGCAGGAATCCACCTTCAATGCAGGAGACCTGGATTCAATTTGTATGTCGGGAAGATACCCTGGAGAAGGAAATGACAACCTACTCCAGTATTCTTGCCTGAAAAAAATCCCATGGTCAGAGGAGCCTCGTGGGCTACAATCCATGGGATAGCAAAGAGTCGGACACGATGTAGTGACTAACCCACCAAAGGATTGGAAAGTGTTTCATTAGTGGAGATAATATTGGGTGGGCTTCCCTTGTGGCTCAGCCTGTAAATAATCTGCCTGCAATGTGGAAGACCTGGGTTTGAACTCTGGGTATGGAACATCCCCTGGAGAAGGGAAAGGCTACCCACTCCAGTATCCTAGCCTAGAGAATTCCATGGACTGTATAGTTCATGGGGTCGCAAAGAGTCGGACATGACTGAGTGACTTTCACTTTCAATGTTGGGGGCGCACAGGGTTGGACATGACTGAAGCGACTTAGCAGCAGCAGCAGCAGCAGCAGCCACAGTCTAATCCATATCTACAAGGGGGAGAGTTAGAAAGGCATGGAAGATAGTTAGATAAGAGAACCAGTAGGGAGATGTAACCTTGAACTCATCTGGAAAGCAGGTTATCAGGAGTAAATGATTCCAGGGATTTTCCTGGTGTTTTCAGCAGTAACCACTCCACGCTCCCAGTGCAGAGGGCCCAGGTTTGATCCCTGGTCAGGGAATTAGATCCCACCTGCCCCATGCCACAGCTAAGACCTGGCACAGCCAAATAATTAAAAATAAGCATTTAAAAAAGGAATACACGATTCCAATCTGATGAAAGAAGAGGCTGTGGACATGGGAATCGTATTTGGGAGAGAAGAAACAATTGTTGTCCATGGCGTGTGACCCAAATTCCCTCTTAAGTCATCTTGCTCTAATGAGAGTTGTTCATACTGCCACTGGTAGACTACTAGGATCTGGAAATCAATTTATATGAGCTGTGACCAGCATTTAAAAAAGAGAGCAGAATGTAAAAGACCAGTGTCCCTTCATTGCACATAGCGAGTAAACATTGTTTCACGAATCTTAGTTATACACGTCCATGTGGCCAGGGTCATGGTGCACAATGTTGCTTTTTTTTTTTATCATGGATTTTGGTACAAGTCACTGCCCTAGGGTATTCACTAGGGTAGGGAGTTTTCTCTGCTCTTGCAAGGTCTTCTTTATCTATTCTCCAGGCTGCTTTTTTTCTCCCCAGCCTTTTCTGAGCCAAAGCAAGTACCTACTTCTTGCCCTTCTAGTGGAGGAGCCTGGCCTCAGGGTACCTTCTAAAGTGATTGCCTCACTTCTGCAAAATGCTGGAGGTGATGGCGAGCCTGCTGGGGATCAGTTCCCCTCTTTTTTTGTTTTTATGATCCAGTTGCTCACATATTTCAAATCTTTCATTAACATTTTGGTGAAATACTTTAAACTTTGCTGCTTACCTTTAGTTTTCCTGAAGTCTAAGAAAACAGTGGCCTGGAACTGAAATCCTGTGCAGGGGTCACTTCTGCCATGCTCCTGCTTCATCATTGTGATTCCCTGACCTCAGGGCTACATGCCTCAGGGCTGGAGAGCTCTTCTTGCAATTTACTACCTGCAAATGTTTATTCATTTGGGGAGGAAAATGCTGCCTCATAAAGAGTTCCATGCATTTTTTATTTACTTATGAATATTTTAAAATGGCGGGTCAAATTTAAAATATCAATTTTAGATCCATCTATCTCCCCTCCTCCTCCTGGCCCTGGCCATCCTTTTCCAAGGGGTCTTAGAGGAAGAAGAAGGCTTGGTCTGCTTTTTTACTCCTTATCTCTCATTTCTTGGGGCACTTTTCTTCTTGATTACAGAGGGGAGATGGAAAGGGATGGATCTGTTATTCCTGGTGTGCATTGGCCATCCCTTGGCTATTGCTTCCTGTTTTAAACACTTGTTTATTTATCTATGGCTGCGCCACGGCATGTGGGATCTTAGTTCCCTGACAGAGCATCAAACCCATGTGCCCTGTAGTGGAAGCATAGAGTCCTAACCACTGGACCTCCAGATAATTCCATTGGCTATTCCTTCTTAGGTTGAAATAGACCAAGCACAGATACCCACTGAGGGTGGACATCCCATGCAGCTTCCTTCTTGGGGTACACGTGTGAGTTCTTTACGCACCCCTTAGTATGAACCCAGAGCTCCATCTCTTGTTTCCATCAAGTTTCCTGCCAAGGGAGACTAACTAGCTCAAGTTCTTCGAACCCCACTGCAGCTTTCACTACCAGTGATGCACCCTGCCATTCTTTTTCCATCTCTGGGGGCACCAGTCCTGTGTGTGGACCTCTTGTTTGGAGTGCAGTAAGCATGGCTTTAGCCCAGCTACCTTCTGCAGTCAACCATGAGTCACTGCAGACTCAGGTCTCCTGGAAATGCCAGGTAGCAGGAGGGCTGGGTTTCCCACTTCTAGTCTCTCTCTCTGCCCTCTGAGTCCTCCTCTCCCCCGCTCAGAGAGGCTCAGAGAGTGAGCGGCTTAGCACGACTGTCCCATCAGCCTGTGTCCCCTGGGGATCAAGATGCCCACCCCTCTTGTTTCTGACACCCCAATATCTGTGAGTGTTCCCCTTTTTCCTTCCTCCAGGGAAAGTACTGAGGCCCTCACCTTTTCACTGATGACTCCCGATAGGCAGTCTCTCCTCCCTCTCCTCTCCATAGTCTTGTGCTTAGGGCAGGGGAATGGTTGAGATCAGTACAGCTTGTTGACTCCAGTCTATTCAAATGTTCTGCAGGGGTTCACGCCTCCAGCTGTTGGCAGCTGTCTTTAGAGTGGAAGGTGCTTGGTGTGTCTCTGCCTTCTGCTCCAGGTCTCAGTCAACGATTCTGAGACAACAGAATTACTGTCTTCAGCACCCCACTGTGTGCGAGATGAGGGATCTGTATCATCTACTCTATTCATATTTTTAAGAGTTAAGTTGGTTGTTCACTTTGGCAGCACTTGCACTAAAATTAGGGCTTCGCAGGTGGCTCAGCAATAAAGAATCCACCTGTAATGCAGGAGACACAGGTTCGATCCCAGGATCAGGAAAATGCCCTGGAGAAGGAAATGGCAACCCACTTCAGTATTCTTGCCAGGAAAGCTCACAGAGGAACCTGGTGCGGTATATAGCCTGTGGGGTCACGAAACAGTTGAACATGACTTAGCGAATAAAACAACAACAAATACTAAAACTGGAAGGATACAGAGAAGATTAGCATGACCCCTGCACAAGGATGACATGCAAATTTGCGAAGCATTTCATAAATTTTTTTTTACACTGGAATATGACTCAGCCATAAAAATGAATGAAATAGTGCCATTTTCAGAGGCATGGGCCTAGAGACACTCATGCAGAGTGAAGTCAGTTAGAAAGAGAAAAACAAATATCATATATTATCCCTTATGTGTGAAATGCAGAAAAGTGGTATAGATGAACTTACTGACAAAGCAGAAATAGAGACAAAGATGTAGGGAAGAAACTTATGGACACCAAGGTGGGGGGAAGACAGATATGGGATCCACTGGGAGACTGGGATTGACATGTATACACTATTGATACTGTGCATGAAACAAATAGCTAACGAGAACTTACTGTTTAGCACTGGGAACCTTACTCCATGATCTGTGGGGATCTAAATGGGAAGGAAATCTAAAGAAGAGTGCATATATTTATGTGTAAAAGCGACTCACTTTGCTGTATGCCTGAAACTAACACAACATTGTAAAGAAATTACACTCCAATAAAAGTTAATTAAAAGGAAGAAATAAGTAAATTGGGCCTTGAAAAAAAAGAGTTAAGTTGGAAGGCTCTGAAACTGAAATTTTGAAATGTCTATAAACATCCTTGAACATATTGCCAAGAGATGGTGTCTTTTCTTGAGAGAAAAGCTGTTCTGATTGGAAAGGCTTGTGGACTTGGAATTGGATCTGGTTCACATGGCAGCTGCAACACTGTCCCCGAGCAGATATACTGTGCTTAGTCATTCAGTGGTGTCTGACTCTTTGCGACCCCATGGACTGTATAGCCTGCCAGCCTCCTCAGAATCCATGGAGATTCTCCAGGCAAGAATACTGGAATGGATTGCCATGCCCTCCTCCAGGGGATCTTCCCAACCCAAGGATCGAACTCAGGTCTCCCACATTGCAGGTGGATTCTTTACCATCTGAGCCACCAGGGAAGCCCAAGAATACTGGAGTGGGTAGCATATCCCTTCTTCAGTGGGTCTTCCCAACCCAGAAATTGAACCAGGGTTTCCTGCATAGCAGGTGGATTTTCTACCAGCTGAGCTACCAGGGTAACCATTGGTTGAGGCTACATTCTGGCGCTCAGTTTGAAGTGGGAGTAATATTCAAAATGCATACTTAATGACCAGTTGCCTTGGCACCATGATGGAATGGGGAACTGACTAATTGCTAGGTCAAACCAGTGCACACTGGCTGAATATCAGATTGGACGGGGTCCCAAACGGGCAGGCCTTCAGGCCATGTTGCCAGTGGATGAGTTTTGTTAGGTATGCAGAGCGGTTTTGGACTCTGTTTCTGAGCCTTTAGGCCTTTAGGACGCATGTCCTCTTGCATTTCCAGCCATGAAATTAAAAGATGCTCCTTGGAAGAAAAGTTATGACCAACCTAGACAGCATATTAAAAAGCAGAGATGTTACTTTGCCAACAAAGGTCCATCTAGTCAAAGCTATGGTTTTTCCAGTAGTCATGTATGGATGTGGAGCTGGACTATGAAGAAAGCTGAGGCCCGAAGAATTGATGCTTTTGAACTCTGGTGTTGGAGAAGACTCTTGAGGATCCCTTGGACTGCAAGGAGATCCAACCAGTCCATCCTAAAGGAAACCAGTGAGGCATATTCATTGAAAGGACTGATGCTGAGGCTGAAACTCCAATACTCTGGCTACCTGATATGAAGAACTGACTCATTGGAAAAGACCCTGATGCTGGGGAAGATTGAAGGCAGGAGGAAAAGGGGACTACAGGATGAGATGGTTGGATGGCATCACCGACCCAGTGGACATGAGTTTGAGTAAGCCTTGGGAGTTGGAGGCTTGGCGCGCTGCAGTAAAGAGTTGGGCGTGACTGAGCGACTGAGCTCAACTGCTCTTGTCTCATGCCTTAGAGCTTACTGGCTTCGCTGATTTGTCTTACCTCTGCTTTCTGCAAACCATCTGCCTGTTCCAGACATTTTTTCAAACCTTTCTTTGTGGTCCCATCGTTGTCCCGGGGTGGTTCACTTCGATTTGTCTCTCAAAAGATCCCAGATTATCATCACTTGGACAGGTCCTCATACACGTGGGAATTGTACAACACCTCCTCTGATTGCTGGGCCTAAATTTCCACAGAGGTAGGCGTCTCATTCTGAATCTGAGCTATATCAGTTTTGCAGCTACTCATTAAATTATAATTGACTTGGAAAGGAGAAACTAAACATAGAAGCAGACAATGGCCAGGCCCTATATAAAAATAGAACTCTGACCCACAACCTACAACAAACTTGCCCAGGAACCAACCCCTTTACTGACAATAAACTGTCCAGGAAGCCAGCCTGTCATACGTCAGACTGCTGACTTGTTCAAAGTCAGACTACTATTTCTAATAACAATCTAGGGAGCGTTCCCTGTGGTCAGACTCCAGGCTTCACTGCTGAGGCCTCAGGTTCAATCTCTAGTTAGGGAACTAAAAATCCCACAAAATGCAAGGCCAAAAAAAAAAAAGCCAAAAACCCCCACAAAACCAGCAACCAAACAAAAGGCAAGACAAACAAAACCCCCAAAAGAAATAGTCTAGAAGGCTACACAGTAATTTTTGAAACAATCAACCCCAAATGCCCAGAATTAGATTAAAAATAGCTTTGCAAATTTTTGTCCCACTTCCAACTGAGGGTCAACCAGAAAAACGCAAGTATGTATCCTTAACCGCTCACAGAAGATCCCCTGCTGATTTAGCCCTCCTCCAGCTTTCCTGAGCCCACAGCCTCCACTCAGAGCACACCTGAAGCCTCTCTGTTTTGTACCATCAAGTTATCTACTTCCCTGCCTGCCTTTGCGTCTTTGCCAAGATGCCAGGAGCAGTGGCCAACTCACGTCTTATCCAAGTTCTGAATAAATAGCCCTTCATTGTTCTCATTTGATTGGTCTTTGTCTATTTCCACAGAAATACATTCAATTCTAACTTTTTAGATATCATAATGATAATAAAAGCCTTCAGTAAAATTTAGGCAAATTATTTTAGAAAGGAAAAATAAGATTTTTTTTTTGCATTTTGTAAATGTTTAAGGAGGGTGGTATGGAGGGAGGAAAATGTCCCCTTTAGCATTTTTTTAAAATTTATGTTTACATTTATTTTTAATTGGAGGATAACTGCTTTACAATATTGTTTTGGTTTCTGCCATACTTTAACATCTTTTGAATCTCCTAATTCAATTTTCTGATTTTTCCTACTACCACATAAATTTGCAATGAAACAGCCGACTGTAAAATGTTGAACTTTGCTACTTTTAAGCTGAAAACTTTCTTGAAGCTTAAGGCAGTCATTTCTGCAAAAGATGGCTTTTGGGTTTATTAATTAAAAAGAAGGCAGGGAGTATTTGAAATATTATCATCTGGGTGACTTTATCCTACATTTATAAATACAGCCTCACCACGATGAAGAGAAATTGAAAAGAGTTTGGAATATGGTGATAGCTTAAAACTGAAAATAATTCTTTTTAACATGAATAATTATCCCACCAGTTTTATAACCTAATAAAAATCAAAGAAAAACCCTGGGCATTTTAATTATGAGAAATCATATGTATTTTGGGAAATTAGAAACATAACCCACATACTTGTACTTCAGAATCCTCACTTCAGAAATTCTCTCCCTGGAGATTTTCCGAAGAAGTGGATTTCATGAACTGGCTTCTTGGCAGGATCCAATAAACACAAAGTTCAGTAAGAGACATACTGGTTTTGAGTTCGAGTTTAGCAACAATTTCAGTTCAGTTCAGTTCAGTCGCTCAGTCGTGTCCGACTCTTTGTGACTCCATGAATCGCAGCACGCCAGGCCTCCCTGTTCATCATCAACTCCCGGAGTTCACGCAGACTCATGTCCATCGAGTCAGTGATGCCATCCGCCATCTCATCCTCTGTCATCCCCTTCTCCTCCTGCCCTCAATCTCTCCCAGCATCAGAGTCTTTTCCAATGAGTCAACTCTTCACATGAGGTGGCCAAAGTACTGGAGTTTCAGCTTTAGCATCATTCCTTCCAAAGAAATCCCTGGGTTGATCTCCTTTAGGATGGACTGGTTGGATCTCCTTGCAGTCCAAGGGACTCTCAAGAGTCTTCTCCAACACCATAGTTCCAAAGCATCAATTCTTCAGCACTCAGCCTTCTTCACAGTCCATCTGTCACATCCATACATGACAATTTACTTCGTGTTAAAAAAAAAATTGAAAGTTTTATTTGGCTTCCCTAGTGGCTCCGATGGTAAAGAATCTGCCTACAATGCAGAGGACCCAGGTTCGATCCCTGGATCTGGAAGATCCCCTGGAGAAGGGAGTGGCAACCCACTCCAGTATTCTTGCCTGGGAAATCGCTTGGTCGGAGGAGCCTGGTGGGCTGTAGTCCATGCTGTCATGAAGAGTCAGACACGACTCAGCAACTAAACAACAAATGTTTTATTGGAGTATAATTGCTTTACAATGTTGTGTTAGTTTCTACTGTACAGTGAAGTGTATCAGGTATACATATGTCATCTTCCCTCTTGGGATTTCCTCCTAATCCCCGAACCCCAATCCCATGCATCTAGGTCATCACAGAACATGGAACAGAACACTCTGTGCTACATATCAGGTTCTCACTGGCTATTTTACACATGGTGGTGTATATATGTCAATCCTATCTCCCAATTCATCCCACCCTCCCCTTCCCCCACTGTGTTCACCGGTCTGTTCTCTATGTCTGTGTTTATTTCTGCCCTGTAAACAGGCTTATCTGTACCATTTTTCTAGATTCCATATATATTTGTCAATATATAGAGAGTGAAATAAGTCAAAGGGAGGAAAACTTCACATTGAACTGAGATGTGGAGTAGACGTCTTTGGACACTGTTTCCATTATATTTGTTCCTTTTAAAATATAGATTTTTTTTCTTCTGTATGCTAGACAGAGACAGAGGAGAGAATACCCTGATAATTTTCTCACCTTCTAATAATCCCTTTAAAGCTTACTCTAATGTCTTTTATACCTATTGCTCATATTATGATGTAATTCCTACACCCTTCAGGAAATTCCCCAAAGACTCTCTTTCTGGGTGTCTCCATTGGTGGCTGTGCTTTGAAGAAAATGACATCAGAGGTGTTCAGTTGGCACTTGTTGACAAATTGATTCAACACAAACTAATGTTACATTAACCTCGATTTGGAAGATACACTGAAACAATAACAATCATTTAGCACTTATTTTGTTAACACCGGTTTTGGACTATCTAGCCTGTTTTCACCCCACCTCTGTGTTTTCTCCAATGAATTCACATTGAGGATGTGTCTTTTGATTTCTTAATTATTCATTTTTGTTCTTGTGTAAAATGAGAATGTCTTGTACTCACTCAGCCCTAGATTCATTTATTGACTTATCTGTGGCCGCGCTGAGTCTTCACTGCGGTGCTCTGGCTTTCTAAAGTTGCAGTGAGTGGGGGGTCTCATTGCCGTGCACGGGCCTCTCATTGCAGTGGCTTCTTCTCATCTCACAGCATGGTCTCTAGGCTCTCTCGTGCTTAGTTGCCCCCAGAGCATGTGGAATTCCCCAAGACCAAGGACCGGACCCACACACCCTGAACTGGCAGGTGGACGCTTATCCACTGTCCCATCAGGGAATTCCCAGCCTGAGATTTTTAAGGATTAAAAAGACTTTCAGTGTTAATCTCCCAGCTTACCCTTTGTTTACAGGCATGACTCGTCTCTACTTTCTACTTTCTACCCCGTGCCTAGAAAGCACCTGGAGGATTTATTAAAACTTGGAGTGTTAGCCCCCAGCCCAGCGCTTCTGTGTCCCTAGGTCTGGGGTGGGGGGAGTCTAAGAATTTTGCAAATTTCAGGAGTTTCCAGGTGATGCTGCAGGTCTCAGCACCGTACGTTGAGATCTATTTCTACTGTATCCTGTGCGAGAAGCAGGAATTCCTGGGTGTGTGTGTGTGTGTGTGTGTGTGCATGTGTGTGTGTGTGTGTGTGTGTGTGTGTGTGTGTGTGTGTGAGTGGTGATGGAAATGGTGGTGGTGGCGATATAGAGGTACAGTTTAACCAGGGCCACGTGTGGACGTAGATCATTGTGAGGAAACTGCAGGGCTTTTGGAATGAGTCCAGGTCCCAAAGGTGTTCAGGAGAGGGGAAAAGAGGAAGAGAAAGCCTGATATATTCCTCACAGCTGGACGCTTCTGCCATTTGGATTTCATTGGAATGAAACTCCTAAATGGTGTAAGCACCCCAGAGGGGCTGCTACATTGTCATATCTCAGACACACATACAATATTGGTATCTGCAGTTTATGCTGTCAGACTACATCATTAAAACTCTCTGCAGTGGTGGAGTAGCTAGATAAATATTTGTACATCTGGCTGCACACAGCCACTATTTATGTCTCCTTATTCTCCTGTTTTGTCTCTGAGTCAGATGGTGTAATTGGCTGTGAAGTTGAATCCCACCATCATAGTCATTCACCTGCTTAAAGATGGAAGTGGATGAATGATTTAGCGAGATTGTAACCTGTTTATTGTCTGCCAAATGGTAAAGACAAGCAGCTCTTCACAGATTACTGGATGTCTCCAGTTATTATGGATTCTTATAAAGACACTGCAAACAGGTGAATGTCAGTTCAGCAGAATAACAGTACACGTTGGTATTTGGACCATTCTTGCGTACTATAAAATTGCAAGTGATTTCAGATTCTGAAAGGACTTTGTAAGCTTCAGGTCTCAAGGCTCAGATTTTAATGGCACACTGTCTTTTCCATTTCAACTTTGTTTAAAGTATTTTATTATGGAAAATTGCAAGCATATCTGGAATTAGAGAGAAGAGTATAATAAACTTTGATGGTACTATCACCCAGATGCAATAATTATCATTATTTTGCCAACTGTGTTTAACCACTCTGCACTCTTGGGCCACAGTAAATTTACTAGTAAATACCTCATTTCTGGGGCTTCTCAGGTGGCGCTAGTAGTAAAGAACCTGTCTGCCAATGCAAGAGAGATAAGACACATAGCTTTGATTCCTGGGTCAGGAAGATTCCATGGAGGAGGACTTGGCAACCCACTCTGGTATTCTTGCCTGGAGAATCCCATGGACACAGGAGACTGTTGGGCTACAGTTGGTAGTGTCTCAAAGAGTTTGACACAACTGAAGAGACAGCATACATGCACACACCTCATTTCTAACACATAAAGACTTTAAAACAATATACCCACAATAGTATTATCACATCGAACAAAATTATTATTTGAAATATTATTCCAATAGATGTTGAAAGTTTTTCAGTTGTTTCAAAATTTGTTAATTGTCCTATTTGTTCCATCAGGACTCAATCAAGTTGTTGTTTTTTTTTTAAATAGAGTTTGGTTGGTTTATCTTTTATGCTTCTATTATTGTTTAACAGTTTCCTCCTCTCTCACCTCTTTGTTTTTTAACAAGCCATTTAATTTGTTGAAGAGATGAGTCATTTTTCCTGTTGATTTCCTGCATTCTGTATTTGTTTTATTATTCTCTGTGGTCCAGTAGTCATGTATACATGAGAGAGTTGGACCATAAAAAAAGGCTGAGCACCAAAGAATTTATGCTTTCAAATTAGCGTGCTGGAGCAGACTCTTGAGAATCTTTTGGACTGCAAGAAGATCAAACCGGTCAATCCTAAAGGAAATCAACCCTGAATATTCATTGGAAGGACTGATGCTGAAGCTGAAGCTCCAATATTTTGGTCACCTGATGTGAAGAGCCGACTCATTGGAAAAGACTGATGCTGGGAAAGACTGAGGACAGGAGAAGGGGACGACAGAAGATGAGATGGTTGGATGGCATCACTTACTCAATGGGCATGAGTTTGAGCAAACTCCAGGAGATGGTGAAACTGCAACCCAGTCCATGGGTTGCAAAGAGTGAGACACGACTGAGTGACTAACAACAACAACAGCCCTCATAAGGCGCTGCTGCTGCTGCTGCTAAGTCACTTCAGTCGTGTCTGACTCTGTGTGACCCCATAGACGGTAGCCTACCAGGCTCCCCCATCCCTGGGATCCTCCAGGCAAGAACACTGGAGTGGGTTGCCATTTCCTTCTCCAATGCATGAAAGTGAAAAGTGAAAGGGAAGTCGCTCAGTCGTGTCCGACTCTTCGAGACTCCATGGACTGTGGCCCACCAGGCTCCTCTGTCCATGGGATTTTCCAGGCAAGAGTGCTGGAGTCACTAACTTCACCTTTTCCCTCCCTTCATGATGGGGGCACTTTGTTCATCTTGGCCAGTTACAGGTCTTGCCTTTATCCTCTGGATCCAGCGTTCTTTGACTTGTAAAACACCTCACTTTGGTTTCCTACTTTTATGAAATTTTCCATTCTTTCCCAGATCAGGTTTAGAAAAAAAAAAAAAACACAAAAAACATTTCTTTACTTATTTGACTGCACTGGGTCTTAGCTCTGACATGTGAGCTTTTAGTGGAGGTGTGTGAAGTTTCAGCTGCAGCATGTGGGATTTAGTTCCCTGACCAGGGACTGGACCCAGGTCCCCTGCACTGGGAGTCATAGCCACTGGACCCACCAGGGAAGTTCCTTTACCAGATCAGTTTTGTAACTATATTCTAATTTTCCATCTTTATCTTAGAAACAAACAGACCTTGGTTCCATAGCTCCTTGAAGATTGACTTCACTCATTTTCTGTTATTCTGTATAACCCAAATTCTCAAGGATGGTTAACTGAGTTGGTTCCACCTCCTGAGCTTTTCTTTAATATATTTCAGTATGGCTTCTACACTGCCTCACCACTGTGCTGAAATTTCTTGTCTCAGGATCACTGACAATCTTCACACAGCCATTTGCAGTGTCTCCGTCTCTGTCCTCTTATCCACCCCTTGGGTATGTGATGGGTTGGCCACTTCCTTCTTGAAACACTGTCTCCTCTTGGGTATCACTGCACTATTGTTTTCTGATTTTCCAAATGCACTGGCTTCCTTAGTCAGTTTTCTTCTCAGCTGGCTCCTATTCCTCCCTTGAAGTATTCGTATTCCTCTGGTTTAAGTTGCGGATCCTCTTTTTTTTTTTTTTTTCATTTTACTCTTTCTCCCTGAGTGATCCTATTAATTCTCTGTTTTTTAAAAATCATTATGACTCAAGACTCCAAAGTCTATATCTCCAACCTAGATGATTTCTTTTTTTCTGAGCACCGTATGCAACTTTGCTTACCTGCCAGCTCTGTATGTCTTACAGACACTTCAAATCATATACCCCTAAGATTGTTATTGTTCAGTTGCTAGGTTGTGTCCGGCTCTGTGACCCCATGGACCGAAGCATGTCAGGTTCCTCTGTCCTTCATTATTTCTTGGAGTTTGCTCAAATTCATGTCCACTGAGTAAAAGTGAAAGTGAAGTTGCTCGGTCGTGTCCGACTCTTTGCGACCCCATGGACTGTAACCTATCAGGCTCCTTGAGTAGGTGATGCTATCTAACCATCTCATCCTCTGCCTCTCCCGTATCCTTTTGCCTTCAGTCTTTTCAAGTATCAGGGTCTTTCCAATGTGTCGGCTCTTTGAGTCAGGTGGTCAAAGTATTGGAGCTTCAGTTTCAACATTAGTCCTTCCAATGAATACATCTAAGATAGACCCTCTCATTTCTTTTCTGTAAGTGAATACCCACCCCCGTCTGTTCCATACCAATAAATGGCACAATTATCCTTTAGTTACTCAATCCAGGGGCTTCCCTGGTGGCTCAGTGGTAAAGAATCTGCGTGTAATGCAGGAGGCCCAGGTTCGATCCCTGTACTGGGAAGATCCCCTGAAGGAGAACATGGCTAGCCACTCCAGTATTCTTGCTTGAAGAATCCCGTGGACTGAGGAGCCTGGCAGACTACAGTCCACAGGGTCATAAAGTGTCAGACATGACTGAAGTGACTGAGCATGCAGATACTCAATCCAGAAACCTGAATCAGGCCTGATTTTGTTTTCTCATAACCCTATCCAAAGCATTGGTAACTTCAACTGACCCTACTCTCCAAACTGTCTTGACTCTCTCTTTTCTCCCTCTTTTTGATTCTTGGTCATAGCCCATCCTTCATAGACTATGCTGATATCTCTTTGATGGTCTCTCTGATTCCACATTTGCTCCTCTATAATCCATTTCCACATCACAGGCAAAAGTAATCATCTTCCAGAACATAAACCTCCTTTAGAAACCTTCAGTGGCTTTTTATTTTATTTGTAACAAATTCAACCTCTTTGTAAGTCTTGTTGGTTCTGTAGCTCTATCTGATCTGTCTCTGCTGATCTCTCCAAACTTAGGCTGCACTATGCCATCACTACACCAGTCACTCTGTTTTCAAACACACCCAAATCTTTCCTACTTCAAGATGTTCACGCATGCTGCTCCTTCCGTTTTTTTCTCTCCACTGTTGACTCATGTGACTTGTCTATTGGAAATCAGCTTTAATATTGTCTTTGACGCGGATGGCTTTTCTGAGCAATCGGACTAAAGTAAGTAGCAATTCTATTCCCTCTATCTGTGAGTGATCTAAATATCTTCCAAATGGCAATTGCTTATTTTCAATCTATTCTCAGAAAACAATTTCTTTCCCTAATAGTGATAAAAATCCAAGTGATCTTTCTTATAAAAGCCAGTTTAAATATAAAATACTGACTGTGATGTGATTACAGTTTCATGACAATGGATTTGGATTCAAATTTGAGCTTAAACTTGTTGCTTTAACCAATACAGTATTGTAAAGTAAAATAAAGTAAAAATAAAAAAAAATATTAAAAAAAATCAGCTCTTCCTTCCTCTGTTTCTTAATTAGCAGATAGATGATAAATCAAACAGAATGAAATAAAGGAGAGATAGAATACAATTGCTGAATGATAAGACAGCCTCGTAAGACTTCCTGCATTCAGGAAAGAGGAATCACATGGAAAGGGTCGAACATTGCTTAGATGCTTGCTCTGTATTGGGCACTATGCATGCCTGCATGCTCAGTTGCTTCAGTCGTGTCTGACTCTGTGACCCTATGGACTGTAGCCCACCAGGCTCCTCTGCTCCTCTGTTCATTCTCAAGGCAAGATTACTGGAGTGGGTTGCCATGCCCTCCTCTAGGGGAGCTTCTCAACCAAGGGATTGAACTGAGGTGTCCTGCACTGCAGGTAGATTCTTTACCATTGAGCCACTGGGGAAGCCCCATTAGGTACTAAGCTAGGTACTTAACTAGCTGTTCTGACTTTACAGCATTACTAACCCAAAGTCAGGGCCACTGTTGTTGCTCAGTCACTAAGTCGTGTCCGACTCTCTGAGATCCCATAGGCTGCAGCACGCCAGTCTTTCCTGTCCTTTACTATCTCCCAGAAGTTGCTCAAACTCATGTCCATCGAGTCAGTGATGCCATCTAACCATCTCATCCTCTGTCGTCCCCTTCTCCTGCCTTTAATCTTTCCCAGCATCAGGGTCTTTTCCGATGAGTTAGTTCTTCGCATCAGATGGCCAAAATTTTGTAGCTTCAGCTTCAGCATCAGTCCTTCCAAAGAGTATTCAGGGTTGATTTCCCTTAGGATCGACTGGTTGGATCTCCTTACAGTCCAAGGGACTCTAAAGAGTCTTTTCCAGCACCGCAGTTCAAAAGCATCTTTGGGGCTCAGCCTTCTTTACGGTCCAACTCTCACATATGTACACGACTACTGGAAAAACCATAACTTTGACTATATGGGCCTTTGTTGGCAAAGTGATGTCTCTGCTTTTTAATGTGACGTCTAGGTTTGTCATAGCTTTTCTTCCAAGGAGCAAGAAGTCATGGGCTATTAACTCACACTATTTTAGAGTTGGAAAGAATCTCAAAGATCAAAGATCTTTTAGTTTATTATGGGATGAACATGCCCATTATGTGATTCCTTTAGCAATACATGATCTAATGATTTCCTGGTCTCCCCTTGAACTCTCTACCTCCCACTGCAGCTCATTCCATGGTAAATAATTCTAATTACCAGAATGTTTTAGCCCAGTGGCCTGTAACTCTCTCCATGTAACTTCCACTCACTATACCTATTTCTATGCCCTGTGGCCCAACAGAGTGAGATGTCTCTGTCTACCCCATGAGTCCTCCATGTATTAGAAGGTGGTCATCAAGTGGCCTTCAGGGCTCCTCCAAGCCAAATGTTATCCAGATGGTTTTAGACTTAGGGTTAGTGTGATTTGAGGCTGACTGACCACAACTAGGATTCCTGCAGACTTCCTCCCTTCATTTCCCCACCCCCCTGCCCCCATGCCTCTGGGCCAGGTGAACATAGTTGGGATCATTTTGCAGTTCCTTCTCTCTACATAAATACTTTTTTAGGTGTAAGGATGCTCCTATTATTGTTGTCCATAGAATAGCTACTCTTTAAATGCTGGCATTTTATTTGTGCTGCTGCTGCTGCTAAGTCGCTTTTGTGCTAGACGTATGTTAACTTTAATCCAGTGGCTTCCCAGGTGGCTCAGTGATAAAGAATCTGCCTGCCAGTGCAAGAGACACAGGAGGCGCAAGTTTGATCCCTGGGTTGGGAAGATCACCTGGAGGAAGAAATGGCAACCCATTCAAGTATTCTTGCCTAGGAAATTCCATGGACAGAGGAGGCTGGCTGGCTACAGTCCACGGGGTTGCAAAGAGTCAGACATGACTTAGCAGCTAAGCGACAACAAAAACAACTTTAACCCACACAGTATCCTTGGATGGTAGGTAATAGTTTGAAACATATGAAACCATCATTTTTACAGGTAAAAAATGGCCGACTAGCAGAGATATTACTTTGCTAACAAAGGTCTGTCTAGTCAAAGCTATGGTTTTTCCAGTAGTCATGTATGGATGTGAGAGTAGGACTATAAAGAAAGCTGAGGGCCAAAGAATTGATGCTTTTGAACTGTGGTGTTGGAGAAGACTCTTGAGAGTCCCTTAGATTGCAAGGAGATCCAAGCAGTCCATCCTAAAGGAAATCAGTCCTGAATATTCATTAAAGGGACTGATGCTGCAGCTGAAACTGCAATACTTTGGCCATCTGATGCGAAAAACTGATTCATTGGAAAAGACCCTGATGCTGGGGAAATTGAAGGTGGGAAGAGAAGGGAAAGGCAGAGGATTGGATGGTTGGATGGCATCACTGACTCGAAGGACATGAGTTTGAATAACCTCAGGGAATTGGTGATGGACAGGGAAGCCTAGTATGCTGCAGTGCATGGGGTCACAAAGAGTTGGACACGACTGAGTGACTGAACTGATCAACAACTTCAAATGGTGCAATTATTACTAATCTGATTTTACAGAAGAGAAAGTCAGAGACTTGGACATGCTACATGGCTTGTTCAAGGTCACAAAACCAAGAGCAGGGAGAGGTCTACCCCTACATCTGTCCGGCTTGAGAGGTGGCTCATTGACTTCACGTGCTGCTTCCTTTATGCATCTATATGCCATTGCAGGTGCAAGAAATCTAGGTAAAGGGAAGGAGACCACAGTCTTCTGTGACGCGACATGACAGAGTGGAAAGGAAACAGGAATTGAGGTAGCTGTATATTCGCTAATTAAGTCATTATCCCAACACTTACTGTTTGTGTGACCTTGAGAAAGTTACTGAACTTCCCTGAAAGCCAATTAGCGTATCTCTAAAATTGGGTTATTAATATTTCACTTGCAGTGCTTTTGTGAAGATTCCGTGGGTTGACATTCTATCAAGCTCCTGCCCAGCGCCTTCCTGTTGTCTGGCGTGTCTTGCTCTACAGTCTCAACCCACTCACTCTCATTCTCCTGCGTGAAGTCAGTTTTTTCCTAAAAGGCCATTAGTAGATATTACAGACTTTGTGAGTGGAGAGGAAATATCCTGAGCTCTTCAAGCACCTGTTCTCACTAAAAGGCTATAGTTATCTTTACATTTTACTTGGAAAAAATGTAAAAGTCATTCTTAACTCACGGGCCATATAAAGAGAGGTGGGCCAAGGGGCTGGGGTTTGCCAGTCCCAGGGATGGGGGAGCCTGGTGGGCTGCCATCAGTGGGGTCGCACAGAGTCGGACACGACTGAAGCGACTTAGCAGCAGTAGCAGCAGCAGCTACTAGCTGGCTATTAGTGTAGTTTGCTCTTTCTTCTCAAGTCTCCAACAGTTTCTCACTCATGTGTGTTTTTGCTTAGTTGCTCAGTCATGTCCAACTCTTTGTGACCCCATGGACTGTAGCCCATCAAGCTCCTCTGTCTAAGGGGATTTTTCAAGCAAGAATACTGGAGTGGGTTGCTATTTCCTTCTCCAGGGGATCTTCCTGACCTAGGGATTGAACCTGTGTCTACTGCATTGGCAGGCAAATTCTTTACTGCCGGGAGCCAGCACGGGAGAGCCCACCCATGACAAGATCATGCAGGACTCGAGGGACTCCCTGGGCCATCCGACCCATGACAAGGTCATGCGGAAGAGTCCTGATAAGCAAGGCCTCAGGACTCGACAGACGCCCTGGATCTGCTCGAGCATCTACCCCCAAACCAGAATCTGTCTGTCTTATTATTTTATGTCTTTCACCAGCTCTTCTGACATTAGCAGGGGGCTGTCCCTGACCAAAAGAGTTAACTTAGGGCTCTAGTTGATAAATCTCCTGGGCATGAAAGAAGTGTTTCAAACCCTCTGTTAGCATTCTAGCTTCCTTGGCAGGTTTATCCAGACTCTTGCAACATTGTTGAGCCTATGCTTGCTGCCAAGTTCTCACATCCCTTATCCACTGTGTCCCTGGGAGTGCATATAGTTAAGATATAGAAATAATAAGCAGCAGCTTTAGCATTAGCAACATTAGACTTTGAGTTAATAAGTTCTTTCTTTGCTGTAACCTGCTGAATCTTTGCTCCATAAAAATGCAACTCCGTACTTTAAGGGTGATGCAGGCTAAGAATTTAAGAAGAAACACTTTAAAGGAAGATTATTGTTCTGGCTGACCAACATTTATCAAAAAGAGGTCATGGAATATCAACAGGCCTCCGGAACAGAAGATGATGTACAGAGAATAAGACTTACAAGAAGGAACCTGATATTGATAAAAGTTATTACTGATGGAATGTTGAGTTGGCTCTGCATTTTTCACCTTGCTGTATGTATAACTCAGGGTATAAAAGCCCCGAGAAAAATAAAGTAAATGGGCCTCGCTCACTGAAGCTTGGTCATCCCGTGTTGTCTCTTTCTTTACCTCTTTATCTATCTTTCTTCATTCGCCGATGTCGTCCATCCTGAGGCTATCCCTGGACTCTGCTGAGGCTGGACCTCGGCACTTTACCACTAAGCCACCTGGGAAGTCCCTCTCACTCACGCTCACTGTCTATGATTATATTGCTTCTTCTTTCAATGAGAAAATAGAAGCAATAAGAGGAGATGTAGCAGCAGCTCCCCTGGCCTCACCTCCCTTTATTGTGCTTCAGTCTCCTCCTTGTTTCTATGACTAAAGAGCTCTCTGGGCTCCTGACACAAGCCACCACTTCTGCCGAGGCTCTCAATTCCATTGCCTCCTACTCAGAAAAAAATGCTCCAACAATTTCCCCCTAGCTCCTTTAAGGCACGGACATTTCTTTCTCTGCTAGGTCATTCCCATCAGTGAGAAAACATGCTGTGATTTCTCTCATCTTAAGGAAACTCTCCGTTGACCCCACTTTCTCCTTCACTTACCACTCACTCCCCATTTCTTGCAGTAAAACTCCATGAATGGATTAACTATAAGGGGTAACTCTAGTTTCTCTTTTCTCTTTCTTCACTATCAGCCCATTAGTAATGACCTCTAGGTTGCCTATATGAATGAGCAGTTCTCAGTCTTCATTTAGCCTGTTTTATCAGGAGTGTTTGCCACAGGATTGTCCCTCTCTCTCTGAAACCTCCCTTCCCTAGCCTTCTTGGGTACTAGACTCCACTTCTTCTCCTCCTTAATCACTGCTGCTCCTTCGCAGGATCTTTGCTGTTCCTCCTCATCTTCACCACCTCTTAATGCTGGAGCATCTCAGGGATTGGTCCTTAGCACTCTTCTATTTTCTATCTGTATTCAGTCTCGTAATAATCTTATACAGCCTTACGGCTTTATCTATGTGTTATGACTTCCATATGTGTATTTCCAGCCTCGCTTATTTCCTGAACCCCAGATTTTTATATCTGACTGTCTGTTTAACATCTCTGCTTCCATATCTTATAGGTATTTCAAGCTCAACATGAGTTTCAGCTCCTGCTATTTCCCCATCAACAAAATAGCCTTCTCTTTTTGTCTTTTGCAGTTATGTAAATTGCAACTCTGTTATTTTGGTCGCTTAAGATAAAACCCCTAGCTTTATTCTCTTTAAAAAAATTTTAATCAACTTCAGAGATATAATTTATGCCCATTAGACTGTCCATTTAAAGTGCACAATTCAGTGAATTTCAACTGATGTATATATCATGAAACCACTGCCACAATCAATATACAGAACATGTCTGTCTCCCTTTGTCACCCATTTGCCTGGCTACATCTTCAACTACTCTCTTTTTCTCACATCTGAAATTCCATCCATCAGCAAATCCTGTTGCCCAAGTCTTCAAAATATACCTAGAATTCTATTCCTTCTTATCATACTACTACTACCATTTTGTTCCAAGACACTCTAATTTTTTGTGGGTTTTTGCGATGACTTCCTGCTTATGCACTTCAGTGTATTCAAAACACAGCAGCTGAATATACTCTTGTTAAATATGAGTAGTTTCTATCACTCCACGGTTTAAACCCTTGGTGTCTTCCCTTCTCAGAGCAAATGCCAAGCTCATTACAAGGGTACATTTGGCTCTTCCCAATCTGTCCATCCCTAATGCCCTTATCTTTCCATGTTCCTACCTCTCTCTCCCTCCTTTCCTTGTCTCCACCCTATTCCTTGAATATACCAAGTTTGCTCCCAGCTCAGGGCCCTTGCACAGGCTGAGTTCTGGCCCCTTTCTTTCTCAGGTACATGCATGGCTTGCATCCTCACTTCCTTCAGCTCTTTACTCCAAAGACCCTTTTCTCTATGAACCTTTTCCTGCTTCTCTCATTTAAAATCATATCCCCTCCCACACTTTATTCCATATTCCCACCTTATTTTACCATTGCACTTGTCACTATTTGGTAGTCAACATATGTAGGTGGTGCTGGTGGTAAAGAACCCGCCTGCCAATGCAGGAAACGTTAGAGATGTGGGTTCAATCCCTGAGTCAGGAAGATCTCCAGGAGGAGGGCATGGTAACCCTCTCCAGTATTCTTGCGTGGAGAATCCCATGGTCAGAGGAGTCTGGTGGGCCAGGATCAATCGAATTGCAAATTGTTGAACACAAATGAAGCAATTTAGCATGCACCCGCACATACGTTTGTTGACCTGCAATTATGTGCCAATGACCATTCTAGGCACTTGGAATGCAGTATTAAACGAAACAGTCGAAAATGTCTATCATCCTGGAGTTTTCACATATTTTACCAATTTTTCTTGCTTCTCAATCATCTCCCATTAATGAGAGTAAAAGCTCTGCAATAACAGGGATTATGTCTATTTTGTTCAATGCTGTATCAGTAATGCCCAGAAAAATGCTGGCACGTAGTGGGATTTTAACAAATACCAGCTGTTGTCTTTTAATTTTATTTCTCCGGATAAAAAAGCAACTCTGGTCCAAGCTTTATTAATGTAGAATAGATTCCTGCAGTGTCCTACTTTAGACCTTGAGGGAATTTGCAGCCTGTGAAAACTGAAGACACAATTGAATTACTAATTAAAAATGAAACCAGTTCAATTCTGTGATCCTCTAAGAGTGGGATTTAAACTCTGAAGTGGTATTAATCTAACTTTCCAGAGAACTTATCAAGAAAACTCAAGTTCTCTGCAGACAGCCTTTTCCAAGACCTTTGGCTTGATGAGCAGCTGCCTGCATGTTGAGTAATGAGGTGGGCTATGCCACAGATTGCTCCTTTCTTAGAAACGTGCCTTATAACACTATTGTCTGGATTAGTGCTTCCCAAAGTGTGGTCCCTTGACTATCTGCATTGGCATTGATCAACTCGAACCACTAAATCAGGATCTCTGGGGGATAAGATTCTAAAATCTTCATTCTTTGCTACCTCCTGAAATAGATGGTTCTTTGAATTTTGCAGTTATTTGGTTTAAAATTTGTCTGAGTTAGGACAAATGGTTCTAGGAGGATTGAACCACTGTAACTGAAAGAGAAAGACAAGAATTCTCAGCAGGTGGATTGCAGTGAGGATTGAAAGATGTGATTGAATTCAAACGTTAGCATTTTTGGCTGTGCTCTTGTTATGGGTTGAATGGTACCCCCACACAAAAGAAAGTCCCAACTCCCAGTCCCTCAGAATGTTACCTGGTTTGAAAATAAGAGTTGTTGCAGACATAATTAGTTAAGATGAGGCCCTACAGGGGTAGGTGGGATCTTTAATCCAATATGGTTGATGTCTTTACAAAAAGAACTCCATGTAAAAACAGGGACACAGGAAAAATGCCGCATGAAGATGGAGGATTTGACAATAAATTTGTAACCCAAGGGACACCAAAGATTGTCAGCAAAGCATGCGAAGCTAGGGAAAGAAAAGGGAGGATTTCTTTATAGGTTCCTGAGGGACCATGACTCTGCCAACATCTTGATTTTGAATTTCGAGCTTCTAGAAATGAGAGACAACTAGTTTAAGTTCCCTAGTTTGTGTTATATTGTTTTGGCATACCCAGGGAACCAAGAGTGCTCTTGTCCTTCAGTTATTTATCAAACAACTACAAATAATGTTGTTCAGACTTATGGACAAAGGGAGAGGGGAGGAGAGGGTGAGATGTATGGAAAGAGTGACATGGAAACTTATATTACCATATGTAAAATAGACAGCCAATGGGAATTTGCTGTATGTCTCAGGGAACTCAAACAGGGGCTCTGTATCAACCTAGAGAGGTGGGATGGGAGGGAGATGGGAGGGAGGTTCAAGAGGGAGGGGACATATGTACATCTGTGCCTGATTCACGTTGCGGTTTGATAGAAAACAACAACAACTCTGTAAAGCAATTATCCTTCAGTTAAGAAGTAAATGAATTTAAAAAAGAAAAAAAAATAATGTTGTTCAGGTGGGATTGTAGACAAAAGAAGAAGAGGCCAGAATGACAACTTCAGAGACTTCTAGACTAGGGGAATTTTAGAAATAGACTGGAAATTTTTCTAGAGGATAGACAAATAGACCAATGGAAGAATAAAGAAGCTAGAAAAATGCTCATACTGCATGAAAGCTGATGTGTGACAGAAATGGCATTGTTAGAAAGTGAGAGAGACAGGGACTAAATAACATAAAGGAGTGAAAAATTTGGCTATCCACATACAAAAATAAAATTAGATCCCTACTTCAGGTAATAGCAGTAATCATTTAAACACATTTAGTAGGTACAGTTCCAAGAGTTTTTTGCATATCCTTGTTGCAATTTCACACTTATCTATCAATAGACACTATTATTTTTATACCCATTTTACAGATTAAGAAACTAAGGCACATAAAGGCTAAGTGACTGGCTAAAAAGTTATAGAGCTCAGAAGTGAGCTCAAGCAGTCTAGATTCAGATTCCACGCTCTTAATCACTATGCCATACTATTTCATAAAGAAATCGAGTTAAGATATATTAAAAATTTGACTATGAAGATAAAAAACTAAAAAAAATTTAGAAGAAAACAAAGAAGAATATCTTTAAGACTTCTGACATGAAATAAATAAAACTGGTCAAGTACAAATTATAAAAAATATGAATGGCATATACTACAATGAACATTTTGTTCATCAAAAGACATCACGATAAGAGTGAAAAAGATGTCTGCAGCAAGTACAATCAACAGAGACTTAGTATGCAGTGCATACAGAAGAAATCATTCTCATCACTATGAAAAGGACAAACAATACAATAAAAAAGTAACACACTAAAAAAACATGGTGATGCGGAACCTCACTGATGAGGAAACAGAAATAACTCATAATCCCTTGAGAAGATGATTATAATTTCATACCTATCACATTGACAGAAATTTAAAAAACCTGACAATACTACATCATGACAAGCCCTACACACAGCAGGGGGAATGTAAATTGGTGTAGCCACACTGGAGGTCAGTTTTACAATATTGGATAAAGTTGCAGATTCACTTGCCCTACACTCAACGACCCACAGGAATATGCCCCATGGCAACCTGTCCAGGAGACAGAGATGCTCACAGCAAAATGTGTTTTGTAAAAGTGTTTATCATAGCAAACACTAAGTCATCAACAGAAAAATGGATAAACTCATGGTGGTATATTCACACAAAGGACTACTATGCAGCACTGAAAATTAATAAACTAGAGCCAAGTATGTTTATAAAAGAAACATAAACCGTGATACTTTAGAAAATTGAAGAATATGTAAAAGTTAAATACATAAAGCTATATAAATGTTAAAAAGTTTAAAAATATATAATGGTTAGCAAATTTAAAAAAGTATATAAAAGTTAAAAACATATAACACAATTCAAGAATTGTTAAAGGTTACATATACACAGAATAAAACTACCAAAAATGATTGGAAAAGGCAAACCCATCACTCACTTAGAGCCAGACATCCTAGAATGTGAAGTCAAGTGGGCCTTAGAAAGCATCACTATGAACAAAGCTAGTGGAGGTGATGGAATTTCAGTTAAGCCATTTCAAATCCTGAAAGATGATGCTGTGAAAGTGCTGCACTCAATATGCCAGCAAATTTGGAAAACTCAGCAGTGGCCACAGGACTGGAAAATGTCAGTTTTCATTCCAATCCCAAAGAAAGGCAATGCCAAAGAATGCTCAAACTACCGCACAATTACACTCATCTCACATGCTAGTAAAGCAATGCTCAAAATTCTCCAAGCCAGGCTTCAGCAATACGTGAACCGTGAACTTCCACATGTTCAAGCTGGTTTTAGAAAAGGCAGAGGAACCAGAGATCAAATTGCCAACATCTGCTGGATCATGGAAAAAGCAAGAGAGTTCCAGAAAAATATCTATTTCTGCCTGATTGACTATGCCAAAGCCTTTGACTGTGTGGATCACAATAAACTGTGGAAAAGTCTTCAAGAGATGGGAATACCAGACCACCTGACCTGCCTCTTGAGAAACCTATATGCAGGCCAGGAAGCAACAGTTAGAACTGGACGTGGAACAACAGACTGGTTCCAAATAGGAAAAGGAGTATGTCAAGGCTGCATATTGTCACCCTGCTTATTTAACTTCTATGCAGAGTACATCATGAGAAACGCTGGGCTGGAAGAAGCATAAGCTGGAATCAAGATTGCCAGGAGAAATATCAATAACCTCAGATATGCAGATGACACCACCCTTATGGCAGACAGTGAAGAGGAGCTAAAAAGCCTCTTGATGAAAGTCAAAGAGGAGAGTGAAAAAGTTGGCTTAAAGCTCAATATTCAGAAAACGAAGATCATGGCATCCGGTCCCATCACTTCATGGAAAATAGATGAGGAAACAGTGGAAACAATGTCAGACTTTATTTTTGGGAGCTTCAAAATCACTGCAGATGGTGATTGCAGCCATGGGGATGTATTTGTAATGAATAAACAGAAGGCATTACATATACTGGATTAGTGTTTTTTGAGATGAGGTGGTTGCATAGCATCAACCACCAATTCAGTAGACAGGAACTTGGGCAAACTCCAGGAGATAGTGAAGGACAGGGAAGCCTGGCATGCTCCATGGAGTCACAGAGTCAGACATGACTTAGTGACTGAACAACAGCAAGACCAAAGTGTGATTTTATTTCTTAAACTAAGGGTGGGTGCATAGGTACTTATTTGCTGTTTCCTTTTCTATGTCTTAAATATTTCCCCAAATAAATTTTTTTGAAGAGAAAAGAACTGTAAAAAGCAGGCAAGTCATCTGAATGTTAAGTGTTGTTGGGGTTTCAGTTCAGAAAAGGCAAGAAGTGACCACATTGCCTCCTCTGGCGTCTACTCTCTTCCCTTCTCTTATTCCAGGAAAGAGAAATGCTGTTAAGAATATTTTTTGACTTCTTCTTTCTGAGATCCAGGCTCTTTGTGTTTCTGTCCTAGGATTCCTTTGCTCATGGTCTGGATAGGGTACTGTTTAAGTAAAGCAAGCTCTGTGCTGAGTGAGAGTTTTGCAGAGTCACGGTGGTTTCTAGTCTTCTGTGTTTGACGAGTTGTTTTTGATTGAATGTTTTTTAAGCGTGCTTTTTATTATCGTGCTCTAAGTGACCAAATTCTCTCACAAATAAAGTGTGACTGACATATAGCTAATATTCCTCCTCTGCGCAACCAAAGGGTCTTCTGGACAAGCCATAAATAAGAATGGAAGAGCTCGGTGTCTGGTGCCTCTGGAGGGCTTATGGCATTTCTCTGGCAATCCATTTGGTCTCAACCAAAAGGAAAAGCTGGAAAGAAGCAGGTGTTTTTCACACAGTCTTGGTGTTTTCTATGCTTTTCTGTACAGCAACATCATTGGAAAATGTCATTTTTATTGTGGATGTTATCATCTAATATTGATACTTTGCCACAGTGAGTTTTACCCAAGTATTTTAGTATAGTGGATAGAATAAATCTGAGCTCAGACATGACTCTTTTTGTGTTATTTCAATATTTTCCCCTTACCAACATCCTGGCCATCAGTTTTAGTATTTGCAAAGTACCAAGGGGAGGAATAAAAAGCAGCCGACCATCCCTTTCTTTACATGAATTCAGAAGGATCCAACCTAGAAAACTATTATAAAAACTGAAAAAAAAAGCTTTCTCCCCCTTGAAAATTTATATTTCATAATAATCATTATTTTGATTACAGTGGCAGGGGAAAGGCTTTCAGGGAATTCAGCATATTTTTATTGTTTCAAGGAGGTTTTTTTTTTTTTTTTTTTCATTTTTTGGTTTTGTCAATTGCTGGTCATTTAAATTTGGTTCCACTATTGAAACTGAATTTGTAGCTTAAGAACAGAAAGATTTATTTTAGCAACCTTCTTAAAATACATGGCTTTTTAAAGTGGTAATAAGACGGAGGTATTGCCTGGAGAAAGGGACGACAGAGGATGAGATGGCTGGATGTCATCACCGACTTGATGGACGTGAGTTTGAGTGAACTCCGGGAGATAGTGATGGACAGGGAGGCCTGGTGTGCTGCGATTCATGGGGTCGCAAAGAGTCGGACACGACTGAGCGACTGAACTGAACTGAACTGAACTGAACTGATTGCCTGGTTAGGATCAGGGTCACGAAACAGGTATGATCTGAGTGTTCTCCTTGTCTGCAGGAATATTCCTCTATACAAGTCATGATTATGATGTGGCATGGGTTGGGAGAGATGTGCCCCTGGAATCCTGTTTATTGTGCATAAAAGAATGCCTTGATATTGTTCAGTTGCCAAGTTGTTTCCAACTCTTCACCCCCCATTGGACTGCAGCATGCCAAGCTTCCCTGCTCCTCAGCATCTCCCAAACTTTGCCCAAATTCATGTCCATTGCATCAGTGATGCCATCCAACCATCTTCAGTTCAGTTCAGTCACTCAGTCATGTCCGACTCTTTGTGACCTCATGAATCGCAGCACGCCAGGCCTCCCTGTCCATCACCAACTCCTGGAGTTTAGCCAGAATCATGTCCATCGAGTCGGTAATGCCATTCAGCCATCTCATCCTCTGTCCTCCCCTTCTCCTCCTGCCCTCAATCCCTCCCAGCATCAGGGTCTTTTCCAATGAGTCAGCTCTTCTCATGAGGTGGTCAAAGTATTGCAGTTTCAGCTTCAGCATCAGTCCTTCCAATGAACACCCAAGACTGATCTCCTTTAAGATGGACTGGTTGGATCTCCTTGCAGTCCAAGGGACTCTCAAGAGTCTTCTCCAACACCACAGTTCAAAAGCATCAATTCTTTGGTGCTCGGATTTCTTCACAGTCCAACTCTCACATCCATCCATGGCCACTGGAAAAACCATAGCCTTGACTAGATGGACCTTTGTTGGCAAAGTAATGTCTCTGCTTTTGAATATGCTGTCTAGGTTGGTCATAACTTTCCTTTCAAGGAGTAAGGGTCTTAATTTCATGGCTACAGTCACCATCTGCAGTGATTTTGGAGCCCCCCAAAATAAAGTCTGACATTGTTTCCACTGTTTTCCCATCTATTTGCCATGAAGTGATGGGACCAGATGCCATGATCTTCGTTTTCTGAATATTGAGCTTTAAGCCAACTTTTTCACTCTCCTCTTTCACTTTCATCAAGAGGCTTTTTAGTTCCTCTTCACTTTCTGCCATAAGGGTGGTGTCATCTGCATATCTGAGGTTATTGATATTTCTCCCAGCAATCTTGATTCCAGCTTGTGCTTCTTCCAGCCCAGCGTTTCTCATGATGTACTCTGCATAGAAGTTAAATAAGCAGGGTGACAATATACAGCCTTGACATACTCCTTTTCCTATTTGGAACCAGTCAGTTGTTCCATGTCCAGTTCTAACTGTTGCTTCCTGGCCTGCATATAGGTTTCTCAAGAGGCAGGTCAGGTGGTCTGGTATTCCCATCTCTTGAAGACTTTTCCACAGTTTATTGTGATCCACACAGTCAAAGGCTTTGGCATAGTCAATCAGGCAGAAATAGATATTTTTCTGGAACTCTCTTGCTTTTTCCATGATCCAGCAGATGTTGGCAATTTGATCTCTGGTTCCTCTGCCTTTTCTAAAACCAGCTTGAACATGTGGAAGTTCATGGTTCACGTATTGCTGAAGCCTGGCTTGGAGAATTTTGAGCATTGCTTTACTAGCATGTGAGATGAGTGCAATTGTGTGGTAGTCTGAGCATTCTTTGGCATTGCCTTTCTTTGGGATTGGAATGAAAACTGACTTTTCCAGTCCTGTGGCCACTGCTGAGTTTTCCAAATTTGCTGGCATATTGAGTGCAGCACTTTCACAGCATCATCTTTCAGGATTTGAAATGGCTTAACTGAAATTTCATCACCTCCACTAGCTTTGTTCATAGTGATGCTTTCTAAGGCCCACTTGACTTCACATTCCAGGATGTCTGGCTCTAGGTGAGTGATCACACCATCGTGATTATCTTGGTTGTGAAGATCTTTTTTGTACAGTTCTTTTGTGTATTCTTGCCACCTCTTCTTAATATCTTCTGCTTCTGTTAGGTCCATCCCATTTCTGTCCTTTATCGAGCCCATCTTTCATTAAATGTTCCCTTGGTGTCTCTAATTTTTTTGAAGAAACCTGTAGTCGTAGATACCATTTAAAGCCCTTGTCTTGTTTTTAAACTCCTATGATGCTGGAATGGTGAATTTAAAAAAGTACTTATTTATTTGACTGCCTCAGGTCTTAGTTGCATCTTGTGGGATCTTTCTTTGGGTCAGCTGAGTCTCTAGTTGTGGCCCACAGGCTCCAAAGCAGTTGGGTTTAGTGGATGCAACACTTGGACTTAGTTGCTTCATGGTGTGTGGTATGTTATTTCCCCAATCAGGGATCAAACCTATATGCCCTCCATTACAAGTCAGATTCTTAACCACTGGACTATCAGAGAAATCTCTGGAATGCTGAATTTTATCACCTGATTATCCATTTTCTACCAGCATCCAAAAACATTTTACCAGATGTATGACTGGATTTCTCCAGTAAACACTTTCTACTTTGCAGTCATCTGAGTGAGAAAAATTTTCTGATAGTATTATTTAATCCTTAGAAGCATTTTTATTTTCCTAGATAACTTGCATTTGGTTATTTAGCAAAGAATAAATGAAAACATCCTTGTTAGGCATGGAGCATGCAGTGGACATGCCTGGATGAGCGGCAGAACTGGGAGGCCGGGCTGAGTGGTTATATATTGATAATGTGGATGCTATTGTCCAAATTTCTGTAGCTGTAGCACAACAATATAGCTGTTCTAAGGGTTTGTAGTGTGGTGGAGGGAGATGGCAGGGTAGAAGGACATGCACTCATCTTCTCCTGTGAGAACTCCAAAATTACAACTTGCTGCTGAACAACCGTTGACAGAAGAATGTTGGATGCCACCAAAAAAAGATATCCTCATGTCTAAGGGCAAAGAGAATCCCCAGAAAGATGGTAGGAGGGGCAAAATCACATTTGGAATCAAACCTCATACCCGCCAGAGACACTTGGAGGGCTCAAACAAACTTTCTGTGCACCAGGACCCAGAGACCCCACAGAGACTGAGCCAGATCTGTGTTTGAGTGTCTCCTGTGGAGGTACGGGTCAGCCGCGGCCTGCCGCAGGGGCAGGGGCTCTGGGTGCAGCAGACCTGGATGTGGCATAAGCCCTCTTGAACGAGGTCGCCATTAACCCCACCAGAGAGCCAGCAGAACTTACACAGGACTCGGGAAACAGACTCTTGGAGGGCACAAACAAAAACTTGTGTGCACCAGGACCCAATAGAAAGGAGCAGCGGCCCCCCAAGAGACTGACCAGACTTGCCTGCGAGTGTCCAGGAGCCTCTGGTGCAGGCATGTGTCGGTGGTGGCCTGCTGCAGGGTCAGGGGCACTGAGTGCAGCAGTGCATGCACGGGTCCTTTTGAAGGAGGTCTCCATTATCTTCATTCCACCATAGTTTGGCCTCAGGTCAAACAACAGGGAGGGAACACAGCCCCACCCACCAACAGAAAACTGGATTAAAGATTTACTGAGCATGGCCCAGTGCATCATAACAAGACCCAGTTTCCTCCTCAGTCAGTCTCTTCCATCAGGAAGCTTCCATAAGCTTCTTATCCTTCTCCATCAGAGTGCCAACAGAATGAAAACCACAATCACAGAAAACTAATCAGACTGATCACATGGACCACAGGATTGTCTAAGTCAATGAAACTATGAGCCATGCCGTGTAGGGCCACAGAAGATGGACAGGTCATGGTGGAGAGTTCTGCCAAAAGGTGGTTTTCATTCTAATCCCAAAGAAAGGCAATGCCAAAGAATGCTGAAACTACCATAGAGTTGCACTCATCTCATACATTAGCAAAGTAATGCTCAAAATTCTCCAAGCCAGGCTTCAAGAGTATGTGAGCCATGAACTTCCAGATGTTCAAGCTGGTTTTAGAAAAGGCAGAGGAACCAGAGATCAAATTGCCAACATCCGCTGGATCATGGAAAAAGCAAGAGAGTTCCAGAAAAACATCTATTTCTGCTTTATTGACTATGCCAAAGCTTTTGACTGTGTGGATCACAATAAACTGTGGAAAATCCTGAAAGAGATGGGAATACCAGACCACCTTACCTGCCTCCTGAGAAATGTGTATGCAGGTCAAGAAGAAACAGTTAGAACTGGACATGGAACAACATGTTCCAAATCGGGAAAGGAGCATGTCAAGGCTGCATATTGTCACCCTGCTTATTAATTTATATTCAGACTACATCATGTGACATGCTGGGCTGGATGAAGCACAAGCTGGAATCAAGATTGCCAGGAGAAATATCAATAACCTCAGATATGCAGATGATACCACTGTTATGGCAAAAAGTGAAAAACAAAAGAGCCTCTTGATGAAAGTGAAAGAGTAGAGTGAAAAGTTGGCTTAAAGCTCAATATTCAGAAAACGAAGATCATGGCATCTGGTCCCATCACTTCATGGCAAATAGGTGGGGAACAGTGAAAACAGTGATAGACTTTATTTTTCTGGGCTCCAAAACCACTGCAGATGGTACCTGCAGCCATGAGATTAAGAGAGACTTGCTCCTTGGAAGAAAAGCTATGACCAACCTGGATAGCATATTCAAAAGCAGAGACATTACTTTGCCAACAATGTCTGTCTAGTCAAAGCTATGATTTTTCCAGTAGTCCTGTATGGATGTGAGAGTTGGACTATAAAGAAAGCTGAGTGCTGAAGAATTGATGCTTTGGAACTGTGGTGTTGGAGAAGACTCTTGAGAATCTCTTGGACTGCCAGGAGATCCAACCAGTTCATCCTAAAGGAAATCAGTCCTGAATATTCATTGGAAGGACTGATGCTGAAGCTGAAACTCCAATACTTTGGCTACCTGATGGGAAGAGCTGACTCCGTGGAAAAGACCCTGATGCTGGGAAAGATTGAAGGCAGGAGGAGAAGGGGACGACAGAGGATGAGATGGTTGGATGGCATCACCGACTCAGTGGACATGAGTTTGAGTAAGCTCTGAGAGTTGGTGATGGACAGGGAACGCTGGCGTGCTGCAATCTATGGGGTCACAAACAGTGGGGCATGACTGAATGACTGAACTGAACTGAACTGAAGTAGATGTGATGGTCTTGTTCATGCTCTTTGAAAGTGAAGTCATTCAGTCATGTCCGACTCTCTGTGACCCCATGGACTGTAGCCTACCAGGCTCCTCTGTCCATGGGATTCTCCAGGCAATAGGGCTGGAGTGGATTGCCATTTCCTTCTCCAGGGGATCTTCCCAACCCAGGGATCGAACCCGGGTCTCCCACATTGTAGACAGGCGCTTTACCATCTGAGCCACCAGGGAGCCTTTATTCATATGTAAAACAATGTCTGTCACATAATACATGCTCTTTGCCCATTGAAAGAAAAGAAGCATTAATGAATGAATAGGTGACAGATTAAATACAAGACTTTGTTATGTTCTTCATATTCATTCTTCTAAACTTCCAGAATAACAGTTTTCTATAACTAGGGCTGCTGGGAGATACAAAGAACAGTAGGAAGTACCCAGAAAATAGACAAGAAAGCAGCAGCTGGGAAGCACAGGCTGTCATAGGTCTCTAATCATCTTCTGTTTTATACACACAAGATTAAAGATTCCCTCTGAGTTTTGATTAAGGATACACAGTTACAAGATTAAATATTGGTGAGTCAAATTAGAAAAGGGTTTAACTCCAATCTCAGAATTAATCAAGGCTCCCTCTGCCACCCCCTCCCTCCCATTAAGCTGTCTTTACAGCATGGGATTAGAGAAAACCATCTAAGACTTTGTGTCCCCTGGCTCTCTGGTACCTTTTCCATACAGCTGTCCTCATTCAGATCACAAACAATTCTCCCGTCAAGAATCAAAGCTCATTTCCCCTTGAAGTTTCTGTTTATAAGCATGACTGAGTTCATTCCAGAGTCTGCACATATTTATTTATTTTGGCAACTGGCAGGGTCTGGTATCAGGTACAGCATGCACTCTCCTTATGCATCGTCACGAAACGTATTAAAACTTGGTACACTTGTCTGTGTCAAAAAACACCTCCTTAATCATTCCAGTAATTATGCAAACACTCCCATGGGTCCGGCTATAAACATGTCCTTCCCTTCATGAGAAGCCTTCTGACTCTCCTTGGAAGCCACACCAAAGGGAGTGTGGGCAGAATGCGCCTTTAATAACTCCACCGAGGGGAGGTTAATATGGTCACGAGGCATCTGTGAAATAAAGCTGTCATGGCTTTACTAAAGGCTGTAGTTTAGGCACAAGCTTGCATGGTAACAATAAAAAAATTCTTAAGAAATAAATAAAAGGATCAGCAAGAAAAATATGGATCCTAACTGTAGACTAGACTCCAGACTTTGCAAATATGTTTTCTTGATTGATAAAGAATAAGAGCCATTGCCCTTTAAATGTGTTATTGGTTGTAAGAAAACGTTCAAGTCCAAGGAAACTCCACAGAGGTTTTGTTACTAATGGCCCCAAACCTGGCAAGAGTTTCCTAAGCACACTGAGCCCTTGGTGGTCCATATTTAACATGGGCCCACCTCTTCAAGGGGTAGATGATCATGCTTATTCCTGGAGGTTTTCCTTTCCCCTCTGTGGGAGGGGACCATGAGTTTCAGACTCAGGGTCATTTAAAAAGGCCTATATTATCTTCTCTACCTTCTCTCTCTCTCTTTTTTTTTTTTTTGGTCTTGCCTTGTACCAAAGATCAGTCCTGGGTGTTCATTGGAGGACTGATGTTGAAGCTGAAACTCCAATACTTTGGCCAACTGATGCCAAGAGCTGACTCATTGGAAAAGACCCTGATGCTGGGGAAAATTGAGGGCAGGAGGAGAAGGGGATGACAGAGGATGAGATGGTTGGATGGCATCACTGACTCAATGGACATGGGTTTGGGTGGACTCCAGGAGTTGGTGATGGACAAGGAGGCCTGGCGTGCTGCGGTTCATGGGGTCGCCAAGAGTCGGATGCAACTGAGCGACCGAACTGAGTACCAAAGAAGACCAAGAGAAGTGTAAGTTAGACTCTAGGTTCTTAAGTAAGGTTTAAAACACAAAAGAGCACTCATGATCCAGTGTGTGTGCCTGTGTGCGTGTGTATGTGTATGTGTGTGTGCATGCACACTCAGTTGTGTCTGACTCTTTGTGACCCCATGGACCATAGCCAGCCCGTCTCTTCTGTCCCTGGAATTTCCCAGGCAAGAATACTGGAGTCGGTTGCTACTTCCATTTCCTGGAGCGCTTTCCAACCCAAGGATTGAACCCAAGTCTCTTGCATCTCCTGCCCTGGCAGGTGTTTTCTTTACCAGCTGAGCCACCATTATCAGATACAGATATAAATCCCACAAAATGGAAAATGTTAGATATAAGGATAACGGAACACCATTTGGTGCTAACGTGGACTTTTTAAGGAACCTGGGCTGAGGGAGAGCCACGGACTGTGATGTGTGGTAGCCCACATTGGCTGTTTATAGTTGAGTGAAGGAGTGGATGCTTTGGGTTCCCTGATCCCATATCATTGAGACACACTTTTCATTTCAAACAATCTGAAGGTCATGGTGGGAGGTTCCCCTAGAAACTAACGAGGTAGCCCTTCCAACTTCTAAAATTGGAATATAGTTTTCCCTGAGAAAAAAGCATCAGACATCTGGAAATGCGGATTAGCAGAGAAGGCTTTTATGGTCAAGTAGAAAATCCTGGGCTTTATCCTTTAGATCACAGAGTCAATGGAGGAGTTTGGAGAGAGGAATAATGGGACAGAAATGGTGTCTCAAAATATGAATTTGAGTATGGTGTAACTTGAAGGATTTCTGGGAAAGAGGCTAGTTCAGAATATTTTTTCAACAATCTGTGTCTGAGAAGATGAAATACTATTGGTTTGTTGGATGAACTGAACTCAACAAGCAGGGAAATAAGGAAGAGCTTTAGTCCATCTATTGTATGTGAGCATGGTCTGTCTAGTCCTCTTCCCTTATCCCTGGATGAAGTCTGGGCAAGATCCCACAGCTTCCTTGTCCTTTTGCCTCATTAGACAAGTCCCATTTTAGTGTCACTTATTAAACAGTCCAGGCCAGTCTTAACAGAAACGTCAGCTTCATATGCAGTCCCGAGCTTCTCTCCTTTCCCCTGGCTCGGGTTTGAACTATCATCTAAGAAAGGGGTGCAGTCTTTCCTTCTTATACTCCTTTCTCTTCTTTGTACCTCCTGCTAGTCACTCCTCCTGGACTGGAACATGAGAAAGAAGGGGTTAGAATGAAATGGAGAAAACCAGTTTTCCCTAGTTCATGTTATTTGTCGGGTTCCCCTGGCTGTTATTGATTTGTGTGGCTGGGCTCCATGTTCTGGGTCATCTGTGGGCTGCGGAGTGATCTGCTGTGTGTATCACGTGGGGTGTGAATGGTGTGACAGGAAGTTCACTCCACAGTTGGCTTCTTCCCACCCTGGGTCTGCCATCTTCTGCCCTGTACTATATGCGTATCCGTTTGCATCCCATCCAGATGGTGCAAGCCTAGCTACCTTCTAGTGTTCACTGAACCCATGGGAAATGTATGGCTCCTTGCCATTCCAAACTCAGGCTGTCTCTGATGTTCTTTTCCTCTCTCCTACCAGCATCTCCATTTTCTACCTTCTCCAGTGGGAAACAAGCATCAACAAACACCCCCTAAATTCTAGCGCATCCACGTCAAACACTCCAGAGAACAATTCCACCGTATTCTTCTCCAGGGAAGTAAGAATGCCTGCAGTTTTTCAAGCCTCCAGCTGAGGAGTGAGATATTGTTAAGGGCAGAATTCATCTGTTAAACTCTCAGCCCTAGAACTTCAGAACGTGACTGTACTTACAGATAGAATTTGGGAAGTAATTAAAACAGAGTCGCTGGGGTGGGCTCTAATCTGCTATGACTGGTGTCCTTATAAAAAGAGATTAAGACAGTTACAGAGAGAAGACCACGTGAACGTACACGGAGAGAAAGGCCAAGGAGAGAGGCCTCAGAAAGAACCAGCTCTCCTGACACCTTGATTGTGAGAACTGGTGACTGTGAGAAAAGAAAGTTGTGTTGTTTGAGGCATCCAGTCTGTGATATTTTTCATGGCAGACCTAACGCACTAGTATGTTGTTGTTTTTCAGTTGCTAAGTCATGTCTGACTCTTGCAACCCCAAGGACTCTAGCCCAGCAGTCTATGGGATTTCCCAGGCATGAATATTGAAGTGCATTGCATTCTCTGCGGGATTTTCCCAACCCAGGGATCAAACCCACATCTCCTGCATTGGCAGGCAGATGCTTTACCACTGTGCCATCTGGGAAGCCCAACAAACTAGCATAGGTACCCATTTTCACTTTGCCCATTTCTGTAAATTGGGATGTGTGGATCAGGAATTTTGAAAAATCTACAGAGTTCAGAAGGCAAAGGTGTAGCACGTGTGTGAATGGCACCAAGAACTTGGGCCTCTCTGGGGCACCATGGGGCAGGCTGGAGGAATTCAGCTGTAAACAGAGGCCGTAACCTGAAGTTGAGAGGTTGCCTGGTCTGTGCCTGGTCAGTGTTCAGCTGTGAGCACCCTGGGAACAGGGCTCCTCAGTCGGTGCTCATCTGCTGTTTAGATTTACACCACCCTGCCTATATCTGTGTGCATATTTGTTTTATACTTTTCAACTTGGATACTTACGTTTAAGTCTGTTTCTATTTCTGACACAACAGTGGGCAGGATTTTCTTTTGAATGTCGAATGCTTTGAAAGAATTTTACTTTATTTGTACTTATGTGTGTATTTTTCTCTTTCACATTCTAGTTATTCAAGCTGAAAGAAAATGAGACAAAACTAAGCATTCATTTGAATTTCAACTTCAGGCTATAGGCCTTTTGATTGTGAGCCTATCTTGAAATTCCAATTTGGATGGCATTTGTTTCAGGAGTTAAAATAATTCAGGATTCTTTTAGTTGAAAATATGAAATCAATGCCTTTTTGATGAATAGAGGTTTTACATCTGAATAATAAATAGGCTGTTCTTTGTTTTCATGAATAGCTGGGGAAAATCATAAACCTCAGTTATCTCCTGTCATTAAACTCATCCTGGAGATGTGTGGAGTCTACTTTAGAAATATTTAACAAAAATAAGTTCATAAATGTAGATGATCCAAAGAGAAAGCATTAAGCATTAAATATGGAGACTATGAATAAATTATTTGTTCTCTATAAATAACAGAGAAGCTCACAAGGGAAGCATGAAATAGAGGACAGCATCATTGTTGTTGCTCAGTTGCTAAGTCGTGTCTGGCTCTGAAACCCTACGAACTACTGCATGCTAGGTTCCTCTGTCTTCCACTATCTCCTGGAGTTTGCTCAAATTCATATCCATTGAGTTGGTGATTTTATCTAACCATCTCATCTTCTGCCACTTCCTTCTCCTTTTGCCTTCAATCTTTGCCAGCATTAGGGTCTTTTCCAATGAGTCAGCTCTTTGCATCATGTGACCAAAGTATTGCAGCTTCGGTTTCAGCATCAGTTCTTCCAGTGAATACTCGGGGTTGATTTCCTATAGGATTAGCTGGTTTGATCTCCTTGCAGTCCAAAGGACTATCAAGAATCTTCTCCAGCACCACAATTTGAAAGCGTCAATTATTTGGCACTCAGCCTTCTTTATATAGTTCACCTTTCACCTGAACATGGCTACTGGGAAAAATCACAGCTTTGACTATACAAACCTTTGTTGGCAAAGTGAAGTCTCTGCTTTAGAATATGCTATCTAGGTTTGTCATAGATTTTCTTCCAAGGAGCAAGCATCTTTTAATTTCATGGCTGCAGTCACAATCCTCAGTGATTTTGGAGCCCAAGAAAATAAAATCTGTCACTTTTTACCTTCTATTTGCCATGAAGTGGTGGGACTGGGTGCCATGATCTGAGTGTTTTGAGTGTTGAGTTTTAAGTCAACTTTTTCATTCTCCTCTCTCACCCTCACCAAGATGCTCTTTATATTCACTTCTTGACATTACAGTGGTATCATCTGTATATTTGAGGTTGTTGATATTTCTCCCATCAGTCTTGATTCCAGATTGTGATTCATCCACCCTGGTATTTCTCATGATGTACTCTGCATATAAGTTAAAAAAAGCAGGGTGACAATATACAACCTTATTGTACTTCTTTCCAATTTTGAACCAGTCAGTTGTTCCATGTCAAGTTCTAACTGTTGCTTCCTGATCTGCATACAGATTTCTCAAGAGACAGGTAAAGTGGTCTGGTATTCCCATTTCTAAGAATTTAACAACTCCCAGTTTGTTGTGACCCATACAGTCAAAGGTTTTAGCATAGTCAATGAAGAAAAAGTAGTTGTTTTCTGGAATTCCTTTGCTTTCTCTATGATCCAACAGATGTTGACAATTTGACCTCTGGTTCCTCTGCCTCTTTGAAGCTCAGCTTGTACATCTGGAAATTCTCAGTTCACAGACTGCTTAAGCTTAGCTTGAAGAATTTTGAGCATTACCTTGCTAGCATGTTAAATGAGTGTAACTGTATAGTAGTTAGAGCATTCTTTGGCATTGCCTTTCTTTGGGATTGGAATGAAAACTGACCTTTTCCGGTCCTGTGCTCACTGCTGAGTTTTCCAAATTTGCTGACATATTAAGTGCAGCACTTTCACAGCATTATCTTTTAGGGTTTGAAATAGCTCAGCTGGAATTCCTTTACCTTCCCTAGCTTTGTTTGTAGTAATGCTTTCTAAGGCCCACTTGACTTCACATTCCAGGATGTCTGGCTCTACATTAGTGACCACACCATCATGGTTATCTGGGTCATTAAGACTTTTTTTTAACTTGTATAGGTCTTCTGTGCATTTTTGTTACCTCTTCTTAATATTTTCTGTTTTTGTTGAAAAGCAGGTGGCTTCCCTGGTGGCTCAGAGGGTTAAGGGTCTGCATGCAATGCAGGAGACCTAGGTTCAATCCCCAGGTTGGGAAGATCCCCTGGAGAAGGAAATGGCAACCCACTCCAGTACTCTTGCCTGGAAAACACCATGGGTGGAGGTGCCTGGTAGGCTACAGTCCATGGGATCGCAAAAAGCTATACACGACTGAGCAACTTCACTTCTCTACTATTTCTGCCCTTTTGCATGCCCATCCTTGCATGAAAACTTCCCTTGTTATCTCCACTTTTCTTGAAGAGGTCTTTCCCATTCTGTTGTTTCCTTCTATTTCTTTGCATTGTTCATTTAAGAAGGCCTTCTTATCTCTCCTTGTTATTCTCTAGAACTCTGCATTCAGTTGGGTATATCTTTCCCTTTCTCCCTGCCTTTTGCTTCTCTTTTTTTCTCAGCTATTTGTAAAGCCCCCTCAGACAACCACTTTGCCTTCTTGCATTTCTTTTCATTGGGATGGTTTTGATCCCTGCCTCCTATACAGTGTTACGAAGCTCCATCCATAGTTCTTCAGGCACTCTGTCTATCAGGCCCTTGAATCTATTCATCACCTCTACTGTATAATTCTAAGGGAGTTGAATCATATATGAATGGCCTAGTGGTTTCCCTACTTTCTTTCATGTAAGCCTGAATTTTACAATAAGGAGCTGATGATCAGAGCCACAGTCAGCTCCAGGTCTTGTTTTTGCTGACTGTTTATAGCTTCTCCATCTTTGGCTGCAAAGAACATAATCAGTCTGATTTTGGTATTGACCGTCTGGTGTTGTCCATGTATAAAGTTGTCTCTTGTGTTGTTGGAAAGGAGTGTTTGCTATGACCAGTGTGTTCTCTTGACAAAATTCTGTTAGTTCTTGCCCTGCTTCATTTTGTACTCCAGGCCAAACTTGCCTGTTATTCTGGGTATCTCTCGACTCCCTACTTTTGCAGTTCAATCCCCTATGATAAAAAGGAAAACTTTTTTGAGTATTAGTTCTAGGCATTGTAGGTCTTCACAGAACTGGTCAACTTTAATTTCTTAGGTGTTCATTGTTGGGGCATAGGCTTGGATTACTGTGATGTTGAATGATTTGCCCTGGAAATGAACCAAGATCACTCCATTATTTTGATTGCACCCAAGTACTGCCTCAGACTCTTTTGTTGGCTCTGGGGGTTACTCCCTTTCTTCTAAGGGATTCTTGCCCACAGTATTAGATGCAATGGACAATTAAATTTGTCCATTCCTGTCTATTTCACTTATTCCTAAGATGTTGATGTTCAATCTTGCCCTCTCCTGCTTGACCACATCCAATTTTTCTTGATTCATGGACCTAACATTCCAGGTTCCTATGCAATATTATTCTTTACAGCATTGAACTTTACTTTCACCACCAGACACATCCACAACTGGACGACATTTCCACTTTGGCCCAGTCGCTTCTTTTTTTCCGGAACTACTAGTAATTGCCCTTTGCTCTTCCCCAGTAGCATATTGGAGACCTTCCATCCTGGTGGATCCTCTTCCAGTATCATAACTTTCTGCCTTTTCATATGGTTTATGGGGTTCTTGAAGTAAGAATACTGGAGTGATTTGCCATTTCCCTCTCAGTGGACCGCATTTTGTCAGAACTCTTCACAATGGCCCATCTGTCCTGGGCAGCCCTGCACAGCGTGGCTCACAGGTTCATTGAGTTAGGCAAGTCCCTTTGCTACAACAAGGCTGTGATCCATGAAGGGGACAGCATCGTAATAATTATGAAGTATAAGACATTTCAATAAAGACTTTAGTGTTTTCTGTTTATCTGTGGTTGATTTACCGGTTACTACATAGTCAGTCTTCTTTCGGTGGCCATAATGGATGATTTATGTTAAGCATAAAGAGTAGGTTATCCTTTATTATTGATACTTTGTTGAGGTAGGGAAATATATTGCAATTAAATTACCATTGCTTTAATAGTTACAAAATTGGTATATATGGCTTAGTATTATAAGCATGCATGTTATTTGGTTGTCTTATCAATTTTGGGTATGTATTATGTTAAAAATATCACACACAAATACAGTTCTTATGAGATTCTGCTTGATTTTCATTTGGGAAGCTATTTGGTCCTCTTGGGGGAGGACTGTTACTTCTACAATTTTCTTCCAAGAACAACTTCTGGCTCATTTCATTTTAGTAAGCTATGTATAACTGACTGTTTTTAAAGTTCTGCCCTCTTGGCGGAGCACAAGAAAACAAAATTTGGGGAATGGATTACAGATTTCATGAGTTCAATGTAGAAACTATGTGAAGAAAGCAAGCATAATATTTAAACTCTGATACCCAAGCACGATCACTAAGCACAGAAACATATCAATAGAATTTTAAACTTTGGAAGTTTACTTTTAAATTTTTTAAAAAGTAAAAACTCCCACTATTTTGGAGTAGTATAAGTAAGCATTAATTTTCTGTATATGTATTAAATGTTCTGCTTTAATGAGCATTTTCTTGTTAATGATTATTATTTTAAACATTTGTATTTTGAAATAATTATTTACTCACAGAGGTAAAAAGAAGTCCATGTACCATTCATTCAGTTTCTGCATTGGTTATATCTTACATAATTGTAGTGCAAAGGCAATATCAGGAAATTGACCTTGGTACAATGTGTGTATGTCATTTCATCCCATGTTACAGATTTGTGTAATCACCATCACAAAATACAAAATGATATCACTGTAAATATCTCACGCATGGTACCCTTTTATAGTTATGGCTCTCTGTCCTCCACCATTCCTTACCCCTGCTAACGTGAGTTTGTTTTTCTTCTCTATTACATTGTCATTTTGAGAAAGTTATATGAATACAACCATCTAGTATGTGACCTTTTGAGGTTAGCTTGTTTTCCAGTTGGGCAGAATGCCTTTGCTATTCATCCAAATAGCTGCATGTTTGAAGTTCCGTCTCTTAAATGCTGAGTAGGATTTCATGGTGTGGCTGTATCAGTTTGTTTAGCCCTTCACCTGTTGAAGTACATTTGAGTAGCTTCTGCCTGTTTGCTATTGCAAATAAAGCTGCTACGAACAATCCTGTCCTGGTTTTTCTGTGCTCCTAAGTTTTCACTTCTCTGGGATATTCTCAGGAGTGTGATTATTGGGTCACAAGATGAATATATGCTTAGTTTAGCTTTTTCCTTTAAAGAAACTATTAGGTCAATTTTAAGAAACTGATGAGTTTAAGAACATGCCAAGGCTTATGGGGTAAGAATGTACCATTTTGCATTTCACCAGCAAGATTTTAGAGACACAGTCTTGTCACATCCTCACAAGCATTTGGTATTATCACTATTTTTTATTTGAGTACTTCTGTTAAAGGTGTAGTGGCATCTCATCATGGTCTTATAAATATTCTTTTAAAATATGAATTTTAGTAGTTGGAGTTGTCTTCCTCCAGCATATATTTGAGATCTTAATAGATGATTGTTTTTCTATACCATTTTAACCAATAACCATTATTGCCTATTCAATAATATTTCCTCAAAAGTTCTATTCTCCTTGTTTTATTGAGCTATTACCTGGCCAGAGAAAACAGCCTACAAGTTGTATCTTTCTTTAGATCAAATATTTATACATTGCCTTTGTGTTAACTACTGTCTCATAGGCTTGCAGGGAGAGAGAGAGACAGAGAAAGAGAGAGGCAGGGAATCAATGTATCCTGATTTAAAATGAATACATTTGATACTGTGGCTTGAAACCAGGCTGTGAGTTTATTGTGCTGCTTTTTGGCCTGTTGTGTATCATCAGGAGGCATTTGAAGTCCCTGTTATCTGATCAGCATAAACCTTCCTCACTGCCTTGCACAATGAATTTCTGTAATCACCAGAACTTGGCTGAGGAGTCGCCTTTGTCCTTCAAGAGGCCACAGTTTCTTGTCTGAACTTCCTTTCATTGCCAATTGGGGAGGGCTCCAGAGAGGAGGAACACGAAGGCAGGGGTGCATGAGGAGGTGGGTTTATGTGGGTGATGAATGCAGTTTCATAAAATGAGCTTTGTTAGGAGAACAAAGTGCCCCTGCCTTTGTGGGAAGACAAGATTGAAGAAGAAGCTCTCCTTAATGCATTAGGCAAGAGCAGGTCGATGGATGTATCTGCCAAACTTCCTTCCTTGGAAGAAACAAGTCCCCCAAACCCGAAAGCTAATGGCATGCCAGTCAACTTAAAAATGGACATCAGACCTGAGGCAAATGTGATGCCTATTAAACTGTAGAGGTTGAAAGAGAGGGGCACCTAATTGGAGCATAAGTCAGCTCACTATGACAGCACTTGGTCCAGGGAAGATGGATTCACCAGCTTGATGCTGAACTTCCCGGCTGAGCTGAGTAGGTTCACCTCTTGCTGGTGTCATCACAGATAATCCTCCTGGGACATGAGGTCTTAATGTATGAGTTCGTCAAGGCTAGGTTTGAGACTTAATAACTCCATAAATCTCTGGGAGACATTTTTTTTCTAACTGACTACTTTGTAACGGCGTTTATTGATGATGAGCTGAGTTTTCAGAAATCAATTGCTAATTAGTGACCCAGACAAGAAAATGATATAGACGATGCCCAGGTTGCAGACAAAAGCTATGAAAAAAAAGAGGGAAAGCTACTGAATACAGAAACAGCTCAAAGGCAAACAAGACCTGAATGCCAAGTCAGCTATATAAAAACTCCTTGGGTTTGAAAGTAGGGGGCCTAGTATCTGGTTCTAATGCCAGCGTAAACTTTGAGAGCGTATCCAGGATGTTCGTTTTGTGGAAAAAACTAAGTGATCTGGAGAGTCTGATGTGGGTTTATTCTTTTTTTTAAAGTAGACTTTCTTTTTAAGAGCAATTCTGGGCTCACCACAAAATTGAACAAGAGGTACAGAGATTTCCAATATATCCCCAGTGTCCACATATGCACAACCTTCCCTACTGTCAAAATCCAAAACCAGAGTGGGAGTTTTACATTTTTCACAATGGCCGAACCACACTGATATTTCATTGTAATCCGAAGTCCATGGCTTACATTAGGGCTCACTCTTGTTTTCATACATCCTATGAGCTTGGACAATGGATAAATGATAAGCACATGTGTTCTAGGTTGCTTCAGTCATGTCTTGAATCTTTACAACCCTATGGACTGCAGTCTGCCAGGCCCCTGTATCCAAGGGATCCTCCAGGCAAGAATACTAGAGTGGGTTGCCATGCCTTCCTCCATGCCTTGACCCAGGGATTGAACTCACATCTTTTACATTGGCAGGTGGATTTTTTTTTTTAAACCATTAGAGCCAGCTGAGAAGCCCACAAATGATATACCTCCACTTTTATAATGTACAGACTAATGTCACTGCCCTGAAAAATCCTCTGGGTGCCACTTCTTCACCTCTCCTTCTCCCCAACCCCTAATAACTAATGATCCTTTTACTGCCTCCAAAGTTTTATCTTTTCTAGAAGGTCATGCTGTTAAATCAGGCAGTATGTAATTTTTCACTTAGAAATACACATTTATTATAATTTTCCTGTATGTCTACTCATAGCTTGACAGCTCATTTCTTTTTAGTGTTAAGTAACATTGTATCATCTAGAGGCACCACAGTTTATTGATCCATTCTCCTGCTGAAGTACATCTTAGCTGCTTCTAGGTTTTGGCAATTGTGACTAAAGCTGCTCTAAACATCTATGTGGGGCTTCCCAGGTGGATCAGCAGTAAAGAATCCACCTGCCAATACAGGAAACATGGGTTTGATCCCTGGGTTGGGAAGATCCCTTGGAAAAGGAAGTGGCAATCCTCTCCAGTATTCTAGCCTGGGAAATTCCATGGACAGAGGAGCCTGGTGGGCTACAGTTCATGGGGTCACAAAGAGTCCAACGCAAGTGAGTGACTGAGAACACACACACACACGTTGTGTGGCATCTTTGTTACAACTGATGAATCATTTTTAACTGAAGATCCATAATTGACATTAGAGTTTATTCTGTGTTATATTGAGAGTTTAGTAGAATGAATAATAACATGTATCCATCAAACAAATAGCATATAGAATTGCCTTCATTGACCTAAAAATTCCCACTGCCCCACCTGTTTCTTTTTTACCCTCTTCTTCTCACCCCCTGGCAACTATTGAACTTTTTACTGTCTTCATAATTTTGCTTTTTCCAATCGCTTAAATTGTATAGTATAAAAGCCTTTTAGAATTGGTTCTTTTATTTAGCAAAATACATATAAGTTCTCCCATGTCTCTTTTGTAGCTTGATACTTCAATTGTTAGGATTAATTAATTTGACCACAAGTTATTCAATGCATAGTTGGGACTAAGGACAAAAACACAAATGAGTAACAGCTGTCCTTATATGAAGTTTACATGGAAATCAGTGGAGAGACAGATGATTTAGACAGTAGCACTATCAGGCAGAAAGGAAGAAATAAGGTGGAAAGTGAAGACAGTGAAAGGCGTCAGGGGATGTTTAAGAGAAGAGAGCAGGACGATATAGGAGTGTAGTGGAGGAGACAAGTTTTGAACATAAGCTGAACCAGCTTCCCATTTTGTAAGCCAGAAAGGGGAAAGAAAGCATGAAAAAAAAAAAACAAACAAAACACCACTCACCAGTTGAGAAATTAATGCATTAGAGGAGAGTGAGAAAGTGAGACAGAAGACAACAAAGAAAAATGTATTCTTAGTTGTAGTGGCTCTGAATGAATATTTGGTATGAACATTTTATATTATTTCTTCTCATAACATGAAATAATCTTTCTGGTGCCTGGAACAAAATTAATTCCTTTCTCCTGAATAACTGAATTTAGATATGGGTCTTTTTCTGCTGAAAATTGTGATATTTTAAAACTGGAAGGAACATTGATGGAAATTTGGCCTAACTCACTCATTTTGCAGATGAAGAGACTAATGGCTAAAAATGAAGTTATCTCCCAGGTATTTAGGAAATAGGAGTGTGGGGCTGGAAAGTAGGTTTTGTGATTCTAATGATCTTACCCTGCTTTCTTTCTAGAGGTACAGAAAAAATCAGCAATAAATATGTCCAACAAAAAATTCTAAAAAACATCAGGACAAAGAGGAGAATGACGGGTGAAACTGTTTCTTACCCAAGTAAGAGATGAGTTCAGAGAGTTCTCATATTCCAGATATGACTGAAATAAGGAACTAGGAGTAAAAGGGGGAGATAAGAATAGTTGGTGTGGGGCGAGAAGAAAGGAATGGAAACCAGTAGAGAAAGGAGCTATGAGGCGGGAAAGAGCAAATGAACAATCACGGTCTTTGATCCTTCACTTTAACAAGGATGTTGCCATGTTTGTAGAGTCAAAACATGAGTGCTGGGCAACTTTAAATTTAGAGACAGCCCAAGACGTGTGAAAATAACATCAGTTCCAGGAAGGAAGTCAGCTTCTGGTCATCTTTTGAGAAAATCTCAAGTGTGAGGTTATTCTGAGGTCAACCCACTCTCGCAGATTTTCTTAATTTGGTCCTTGTTTCCCCAGTTTTCTATATCATTTTTTCCGTGTTGTTCTAGAGTGTTTGGATGCAAGAGCAACTTGCATGTTGCTGGGGGACTTGATGGAGAGCTCATTTGCTCTTGCCAGGCCTGTTAGTGTCCCATCGGAGAGGATTAAGATCTGTCCTTTTTCTCCTTTTCCTTCTTGTCTCCCTCTTCTTTCTCCTTCTGTTCCTCTTTCTTTCTGTCTGTTAACTATGGATAAAGATTGTCTGCATCCCTGCAAACTGTTTCTTGTGACTAAGACATTATCTTTTTGACTAATGTTTTTAAATGGCTTTGCATCTTTTCTCCCTCCCTTCCCAGACAGAGAGGTTTTTACCTACTCTGGGGATGAGAAATAGTGGGTGTGGGTGATCATAACAGAGAAAAGGAAACTTTTTAAAATCCAAAGCTAAAATAATGACCTCTTAGTTCTTTGAGAGAATTGCAATGACACATACATGGAACACAGTCCCTGAAATCCTCTTGTCCAGCAGCATGAATGGGACGGATGCAGTGGGGTGGTTGTAGGAATATGAATTAATGCTTCACAATGTGGGCTTCCCTGGTGGCTCAAATGGTAAAGAATCTGTCTGCAATGCAGGAGACCCGGGTTCAATCCCTGGGTCAGTAAGATCACCTGGAGAAGAAAATGGCAACCCACTCCAGTACTCTTGCCTGGAGAATTCCACAGAGAGAGGAGCCTGGTGGGCTATAGTCCACAGGGTCGCAAAGAATCAGACATGACTTAGTGATTAACTTTCACTTTTTCACTTTTCCTCACAATATATCCAAACATATGGAAACAGTGGTATATTTCATTTTCTTGGGCTCCAAAATCACTGCAGACAGTGACTGAAGCCATGAAATTAAAAGATGCTTTCTCCTTGGAAGAAAAGCTATGACCAACTTAGCATATTAAAAAGCAGAGACATTACTTTTCCAACAAAGTTCTGTCTAGTCAAAGCTATGGTTTTTCTAGTAGTCATGTATGGATGTGAGAGTTGGACTATAAAGAAGGTTGAGTGCCAAATAATTGATGCTCTGAACTGTGGTGAAAGACAAGACTCTTGAGAGTCCTGTGGACTGCAAGGAGATCAAACCAGTCAATCTTAAAGGAAATCAACCCGGAATATTCCTTGGAAGGACTGATGCTGAAGCTCCAATACTTGGGTCACTTTATGTGAAGAGATGACTCACTGGAAAAGACTCTGATGCTGGGAAAGATTGAAGGCACGAGGAGAAGGGGATGACAGAGGATGAGATGGTTGGATGGCATCACCAACTCAATGGACATGAGTTTCAGCAGACTCTGGGGAATAGTGAAGGACAGGGAAGCCTGGTATGCTGCAGTCCATGAGATCTCAAAGAGTTGGACATGATTTACCAACTGAACAATATAATAACAATAATAATGAAAAGTTCAAAATATCACTAGAATTACTAAAAGTGACATAGACTAGTGACTTCCTGGTGGTCCTGTGGTTAAGAATCCACCTGTCAATGCAGGGAACATGGGTTGGATCCCTGGTCAGGAAACAGATTCCACATTGCCATGTGGCAACTACTGGGCCTGTGAGCCCCAACTAAGACCTGACACAGGAAAAACCAAAATAAATTGAAATAAGAATGACATAGAGTAGATATGAAGTGAGCAGATGCTGTTGGAGAAATGGAGTTAACAGAATCGCTTGACAAAGTGTTTCCAGCAAACCTTCAATTTGTAAAAAATGCAGCATCTGTGAAGTGTAGAAAATTGAAGTACATTTGTATATGAACTTTCCAGATGGTATTAGTGGTAAATAATTCACCTGCCAATGCAGGAGTTGTAAGAGACTTGGGTTCAATTCCTGGGTCAGGAAGATCCCCTGGAGGAGGAAATGGTTTCCCATCCTAATATTCTTGCCTCTCAGGTCCCATGGACAGAGGAGCCTGGTGGGTTACAGTCCGTGGGATACCAAAGAATCAGACACGACAGAGCGACAGAACTCACACACATTTCTGTATATGCCAGTGCTTTCTAATAAAGTATTTTCAATAGTTGTTCTACAAACTGTTTCCAGTTTGCTTCCTATATATGATAGCTAATTAACACCCCACACATTTGCTTTGCAAAACTATCCCAGTGTTTCCAGTGACTTTACTTGTTTCTTTTGGATTAAGAAAGTGGTTCTCAAAAAGCAGAGAGGTTACTTCGCTGACAAAGGTCCGTCTAGTCGAAGCTATGGTTTTTCCAGTAGTCATGTATGGATGTGAGAGTTGGACCATAAAGAAGGCTGAACACCCAAGAATTGATGCTTTTGAGCTGTGGTGTTGGAGAAGACTCTTGAGAGTCCCTTGGACTGCAAGGAGACCAAACCAGGCAATCCTAAATGAAATCAATCCTGAATATTCTTCAGAGTGAAGTTTGGCCATCTGATATTCATTAGAAAAGACCCTGATACTGCAAAAGATTGAAGGCAGGAGGAGAAGGGGACAACAGAGGAGGAGATGGTTGGATGGCATCACTGATTCAATGGACATGGTTTGAGCAAGCTCCAGGAGGTGGTGATGGACAGGGAGGCCTGGCGTGCTGCAGTCCATGGGGTCGCCAAAAGTTAGAAACGGCTGAGCAACTGAACAATGACCACCACAACAAACTTTAGATCACATCAGACTCCCCCAAAGTGTTTATTAAAAGCCAGGTTTCTGGAACTTCTCCCCTACGGAGGTTTTGATTCAGCGTGTCTGTGATGGGGCTTAAGAATTTTCATTTCTATTTCTAAAAATTTCCCAAATAATGCTTATGCTGCTGATTAGGGAAGCACACTTTCAGAACCACTCATCTATGAAGAACTATGGAAGAATTCTGTAAAAATAAAAATACACTGTGAGATAAATTATACTTCATTGTGTAAGCCTGTATGGCAAACACACCCAATATCCAAACACCTAACACCTTAGTATGTTTGGGATAATATTTATTTCCAACTGAAGGAGAGCTATTTTGTGATTATAGGTGTGATTATCATATGCCCTGGTTATCCCAGATATACCGCTTTGAAGGGATATTTTTTTTTTTATTCCTTTCAAGAAACATGTGTCATTATATGCATAATTTTTTGTTGTTGTTGTTGGTTATCTGTTTGAATTATAGCAGTATGTACATGTCAAGCCAGATCTATCCCTCCTCCTCCATCCATCCCCTTAGTAACCTTAAGTACATTCTTTATGAATCTGTTTCTCTTTTGAAAATAAGTTCATTTGTATCATTCTTAAAAAAGATTCTACACATAAGCAATATCATATGATATCTGTCTTTCTTTGATTTACTTAACTTAGTATGATAATCTCAAGGTCCATCCATGTTGCTGCAAATGGCATTATTTCACTCTTTTTAGTGACTGAATAATATTCCATTGTATATCTGTACCATATCTTCTTAATCCATTCCTCTGTCGATGGATGTTTAGGTTGCTTCCTTGTCTTGGATATTGTAAATAGTACTGCAATGAACAGTAGGGTGCATGCATCATTTCAAATTAGAGTTTTCTCCAGATATATGCCCAGGAGTGGGATTGAAAGATCATGTGGTAACTCTATTTTTAGCTTCTTAAGGACCCTCCAGACTGTTCTCCATAGTAGATGCATCAATTTACATTCCTACCAGCAAAGTAGGAGGGCTACTTTTTGTCCACACACTTTGCAGCATTTATTATTTATTATTTGACAGCCATTCTGACTGGTGTGAGAAACGACCTCACTGTAGCATTGATTTACATTTCTCTAATAATTAGTGTTGTTGAGCATCTTTTCATGTGCCTGTTGGCCCACTGTATGTCTTCTTTTTTTTTAAATTTTTATTTTTACTTTATTTTACTTTACAATACATAATTAAGTGTAATTTAATATTTAGGTTCATAACACATTTCATTTAAACATGTTCACAGAACTTTAAAAACCTATTGTGCGACAAGAAGTCTCAATATTTTTGTTCAAAGAACATGACTATTAGCACACAAGTAAAATTTGAATAAAGGGAGAGAGAAAGGGAGGTCTAGAGCAGGGGACCTCCAGAAAGACATTCCCAGGTGGGTACAAGTACAGCGGGGTGAGAGAGAATGTACATTAGAATTCAGCCAGAAAATTGGGACCAGTAAGAAAGGAGGATCATGGGCAGGGTGGATCTCCATGGCACAGGTGTCCACAGGTGTCCACAGGTGGAATTTCTTCTTTCAGGGAAGCCTCAGCCTATCTATGTATCTGTACTTAGATCTGTAGCTCCCCTGAAGGAGGGAACGGCAACCCACTCCAGTATTCTTGCTTGGAGAATCCCATGGACAGAGGAGCCTAGAGGGCTATCCATGTACAGTCCATAGCGTCACAAAGAGTCAGACACAACCGAAGCAACTTAGCACGCATGCATACCCATACCTCAGCCTATCTATATATCGTTACCTGTCAAAGCTATGGTTTTCCCAGTTAGACCATAAAGAAGGCTGAGTGCCAAATAATCGATGCTTGCGAATTGTGGTGCTGGAGAAGACTCTTGAGCGTCCCTGGGACAGCAAGGAGATCAAACCAGTCAATTCTAAAGGAAATCAACCCTGAATATACATTGGAAGGACTGTGGCTAAAGCTGAAGCTCCAATACTCTGGCAACCTGATGCAAAGAGCTGACTCTTTGGAAAAGACCCTGATGCTGGGAAAGATCAACAGCGAAAGGAGAAGTGGGCAGCAGAGGATGAGATGGTAGGACAGCATCACTGACTCGATAGACATGAATTTGAACAAACTCCAGGAGATAATGGAGGACAGAGGAGCCTGTCGTGCGACAGTCCATGAGGTTGCAAAGAGTTAGAATCAATTTAGCGACTGAATGACAACAGCAACAAATATCTACACCTATATCTGTATCTTTATATCTATCTATCTCTATAATTCAGCCCTATCTATTAATATATATTTCTATCTCTATCTATGTATTTATCTATGTCTTCTTTTTCAGATCTTTTCCCTTATAGATTATTGTAAGATATTGAACAGATTTCCCTGTGCTATTCAGTCCTTGTTTATCTATTTTATACACAATAGTGTGTATTTATTAATCCCAAACTCCTAATTTATCCCCCCCCCCCACTATCCTCCTTGATAACCATGTTCATTTTCTATGTCTGTGAGTCTGTTTTGTAGTCATTCATATTATTTTTTTGAGATTCCACATGTAAGTGATATCATATGGTATTTGTCTTTCTCTGTCTGACTTACTTCCCTTAGTCTGATAATCTCTAGGTCCATTCATGTTGTTGCAAATGGCATTATTTCATTCTTTTTTATCCTGCCATGCTTTTTAAGGCCTTCCAACTGATTAAGCCAGGCCTACCAGATTATCCAAAATAATTTCCCTTAATGAAAGTCAACTGAGTAGGGACTTTAATTAAATCTGCAAAAATCTTTTCATAGCAATGCCTAAGTTTGTGTTTGATTGGATAACTGGAAACAATAGCTCAGCCAAGTTAACACGTCAAAAATGCCACTACAGAAGGCATGGACTGACTTGAAAGGGAGAGTACCAGGAAGGGTTAAATGGTAGTTTTGAGGCTCAAGGATATAAATCTTCCCCCCTTCTCAGTTTTGGGTGTGCTCTGCATTCAGGAATTTTCTCCTAATGCAGTTGGAAAGAAAGCAAAATAAGATAAGACCTCAATAATTGTTTCTGCAAATGTGTGAAAGCCGAATGTGAAGAGAGAAGCTTGTTTTCAGAAACTAGGAACTGGCTCACCTTTAAAAGGAAAATCAGCTGCCTCTAGACAAGTGAAATTGCGGTGTTGTCCTGAATGGTAATTTGCCCTGGATGGCAAAATTTATTACCAACCTAGCAGGCAGGACACTGAAGACAAAGCTTTTATGTCTCAGTCAGTCAGTGATGCAGCCTTGGACCCATAGGTGAGGAGCGTAAGCCTGGAAAGGAAGGTTACCTGCCTTTTTGTCCCGGGGTGTTTGATGAGAAGTTGGACAGGTAGATCATGGTTTATTTTAGTGTATCGTAAAAATGACTATGACCCTCCTCCCTACATCTGAGGGAGTTTCTCTAGTCTATTAATTAAAGATCTACCCTTAATTTAAAAATCCCTGATTGTCAGGGAATCAATCACTTAGCAATGACAGGTAAACTCTTAAGAACTTGGAGCACAATTTAATTTCCATCTCAGAGAGTCAGAGATTAATGTGGCGCTTATGGCAGCCAGAGTGGATAATGATAATGTTCGATAAGAGTCCACTATGACAGTCTATCATGAGCCGTGGGGTTAGCAGATAAATGTTATTATCGAAGGACAGTAGAAATCGCTGCTGTCATAAAGTACACCTTTCAGAGGAAAACTGCCTATAAAGGGCGGGGTCCACATGAAAACCCTGAATTATAGCACACATACAGGAAAATACTCATCATGGTTAGTGTAATGGAAAAATAGCACTTTTTATGTTCTTCTTGGTCCCATATGTTACAGCCTCCTGGCACCATCTTGATGCCCTCTGGGTACCCAAAGGTCTTCCTCAAATCTTCCCTCTCAGGTTTTTAGTCTGCCTTTGATTCTTTCCCTCCCAAATTCCTTCCCTTAAGACATACTGTCTTGTAAATAATAATCCTCAGAACTCTATTTTCAGTACTCTGACTTTTGGGAGATATTCTGACAATGGAATTCACTCATTGGTAGTATATCATAGATTACAATACAAAGTTCCCCCTGGTTTGACATGGAAATTTTGCTGTTTTAATTCATCTTCTTTCTTGTAGAGGAAGGATGGCATGGAGATAATTTGTCATCCATTTTCTGGGAAAGAGGACTAATTTTTTGTCTGCTGCTGATGGAGTTTGATGGGCCATCAGATTCCATCAAAAAAGGAAGAGAGGGAGGAAAGTATTTTGGCAGAGAGAATGTGTACCTGGGAACGTGTACTTATCTTCCCCAAGACCAGTTGAGGCTAATGATAAGGAAGTTGTTGTTTTTCAGTCGTGTCTAACTCTTTGCAACCCCATGTGCTGCATCACGCCAGTCTTCCCTGTCCTTCACTATCTCCCAGAGTTTGCTCAAAATCATGTTCATCGAGTCAATGCTGTCATCCAACCATCTCCTCTGTCACCCCCTTCTCTTTTTGCCTTCGATCTTTCCCAGTGTCAGGGTAATTTCCAATGAGTCAGCATTTCACATCCGGAGGCCCAAATACTGGAGCTTCAGCTTCAGCATCCATCCTTCCAATGCCTATTCAGGGTTGATTTCCTCTAGGACTGACTGGTCTGATCTCCTTCTAGTCCAACACGGAAGTAGTAAAACCAAATATTGTCTTTATTTCTATTATAGCTGACCTTAAGGTTGTGACATATATGTAGGCAAATGGAGTCCTGACCCTGAACCCAAGAAATAGACAGGCTTACCCTCTCAGTCCCAGGCTATGATGGACCAGCACAGGCCTCCCCATAGGGTTGCCTTTGAAAGACATTCATCATGGAATAACAGAAGGATGTTGACTCCCTATGAGCAGCTCCCTCTAAGAGAGGATGAAGGAGGGCCTGGGAAGCATAGTCACTTTTGTATCTGTTATTCTTTAATAAAGTACAATTTTCTCTCTCAATTCTTAGGGACAGGGCAGGTGAGAAGGAGGAAATAGCTAGAAGTGTTCCCTATTGGACTACCTTTCTATGGGGAAGGAATTCATCTCTTCATGAGAAAGAATGATGTTGAGGAGATTCCTATGTAGGCACAAGGAGAGATCTGTGGTTTTTCTGGAATAGAGGAGCTCTGTGCTCAGCTCCTGGATGCACTTCTGGAAGAATTGAGAAGAAATGACTGGTTGTGGGTATTCAAAGAGGCAGAACTCCAGGAATCTGACTTACCAGCCTTCTCAAAGATTAACACACATCAAACCATGGGCTAGAGGTTGTTGAATAACTAGGGTTGAATTTATCATCAAGCTATCAGAATAGGGGCTCAGAATTGAAATGCACCTGAGCTATAGACAACTAAGGAATGGGATATTATTTTTGTGAACTATAAGATGCGGAATTCAGTTGCGTTCCACCAAGAAAAAAGTTGCTACTAAATTGTGACTTAATGCTGTCATTTCTCTTGGTGTTTTTACTTTATACTGATGAAAACATTTTTTTTTCTAAATTTCTCTAGGCATAGAATTCTGTCATGTACTACCCGTATGCATAAATAAAAAGGAAAATATAAGCAAAATCAATTTTAATCCACATTCATAGTAGTTTTTCCCACCTGGAGTCATACTGTTCTGAATTTCATTTTGATTCAGACTTGTCAGTGTTCATGGTTTCTTTTCAGTACCTTCCTCTGTGCTATGAAAGCATTGGGCATCCAGCATTTATGAAAAGTGTATTCCTTGAAATTAATATAATGTTCAATTTAAAAAAGAAATAGATAGGGAAGAGAGCAGGAAAAGGCTTGTTCCACCATTGTCTCTGGATGTTCATTTCCTATTTCACCATAACTGCCACATGGTGACAATGATGGTAAGACACTTTTGATTGTAAAAAGTATCCCAATTTCAGAGATGTTAAGATGTAAATTTAAAAAATGTGTAGCCTAGAATGGATGGATAGTATTTTTTTTTCACAACTGAGTTTCATTCCTATTACATTTATAATTGGGAGATAGCTTAAAGGCCTATTCTCCAATATTTTACAAAATGATAATAAAACCAAGGCTCATATAAGCTATGCCTATTTCCCAGGATCACAAAATCTTGTGATTTTTAATATAATACTGCTTAGAGGTGTGTGTGACTTGATTGCTCAGTCATGTCTAACACTTTGCAACCCCATGGATCATACGTAGCCTGCAAGGCTCCTCTGTCCATAGGATTTCTCAGGCAAGAATACTGGAGTGGTTTGCCATTTTCTCCTCCAGGGAATCTTCAAACCCAGGGATCAAACCTGTGTCTCCTGCATTGTAGGGAGATCATTTACTGTTCAGCCACTGGGGAAGCCCACTGCTTAGAGGTGTGACAACTTAATTCTCAGTAACTATAGCTCCTTGTGGGCTTTGGGCAGTGGGGCCATGACTGGTTAGGTAACAGCTGTGTCTCTTTCTCTTATATCTTAAATTACATAAACATGCCATCATCTACTATCTGTGTCTCAATAGGGTCATTTATTGATCATTACAAAGAGGCATTAGACGAATTTAGGAATAGAACAATAGGATGCATTTACTCCAATATTCAAAATGATAATAAAACCAATACAAATTGGTAATAAAACCAAGGCTCATATAAGCTATGTCTATTTCCCAAGATCATATAATCTTGTGGGTTTTAATATAATACTGCTTAGAGGTGTACTGGCTTCCCTTGTAGCTCAGTCAGTAAAGAATCTGCCTGAAGTGCAGGAGATTTGGGTTTGATCCCTGGGTCTGGAAGATCCCCTGGAGAAGGAAATGGTAACCGACTCCAGTATCCTTGCCTGGAAAATCTCATGGACAGAAGAGTCTGGTAGGCTGCAGTCCATGGGGTTGCAAAGAGTTGGGCACAACTGGGCGACTAACACTTACTTACTTACTCACTCCAATATTCAGTGCCTCTCAGTTTATCTCCTTTTGCCTTAACCAACTATTAAATGTTTAACTGATGTATCAGTTCAGTTCAGTTCAGTCACTCAGTTGTGTCTCACTCCTTGCAACCCCATTAATTGCAGCATGCCAGGCCTCCCTGTCCATCACCAACTCCCGGAGTTCACCCAAACTCATGTCCATCGAGTCGATGATGCCATCCAGCCATCTCATCCTCTGTCGTCCCCTTCTCCTCCTGCCCCCAATCCCTCCCAGCATCAGGGTCTTTTCCAATGAGTCAACTCTTCTCATGAGGTGGCCAAAGTACTGGAGTTTCAGCTTTAGCATCACTCCTTCCAAAGAACACCCAGGACCAATCTCCTTTAGACTGGACCGGTTCAATCTCCTTGCAGTCCAAGGGACTCTCAGGAGTCTTCTCCAACACCACAGTTCAAAAGCATCAATTCTTCGGTGCTCAGCTTTCTTCAAAGTCCAACTTTCACATCCATAGGTTATCCTATACATCATATACTGATGTATAGGTCAATGGAATTCTACTGAACTGTATGATCTTGGGATGTCACTTAGTTTATCTGGCTATTGAGTTACTTAGTTATAGACTTAGGGTTTCCCTGGTGGCTCAGCAGTAATAGAATCTGCTGGAGATGTGGGTTTGATCCCTGGGCCCAGAAGATTGCCTGGAGGAGGAAATGGCAACTCATTCCAGTATTCTTGTCTGGGAAATCCCATGGACAGAGAAGTCTTGTGGGCTACAGTCCATGGGGTTGCAAAGAGTAAGACCTGAGTTAGTGACTAAACAACAGCATTTATAGAATACACAGGTTAAATTAGATCACCTTCCAACAGGACACGTAATGATCTTCAGTTCATCACAGTTCATCATGATAAAAGATACACATCTATAGGAAATAAGGTCTAAGGTAGATGGTTTATCTTTGTTGGAGAAATGCAAAACTGAAATGGTTCTGACAGAATGATTAGCAATAAATTGATCCCTGAAAGATCGATTAAGCCAAGCTTTGTTTCTGTAACAGTGAAGGAATATTTAGTCATTCTGGACAATTTTAGTTTTTAATCTTCAAATGTCATCATTGTAGCTTCTGGTCTTTTCTAAGGGATTTAAATCATTTTGGTAGGATTTATAATTTCACATCAAATTATGGCTAACAATAAGAGAAAGTTCAGGGACTCAAAAATGGCTATAAGTGCAGAGAAAGGGCTCTGTGGTGAATCCACAAGCTAACCAGATGCCTGATACAGGAATGTATATTTTCTAAGAGACACCATCCCTATGAGAGATGTTGATCTGAGGCTCAGAGAAATCAGGACTGTTTTGCTATCTTTCTGCTGGCTAATGCACCAGAAAACCAGCTGGCCCATTCCTCATATATTTGGTTCTGCTTCTTTATTTTCTAGCTGCTGTTATGTACATTCCTCTGTCCAGCTTTCTCCCCAGGCTCCTCTTATGCACATATTTCCCTTAACTTTCCCCTGCTTTGCTGTATCTGAGGCAAACCTAACAATGTTTTTATTGTTTATTTGTTTATATTGCTAAGGACTACATGATCAAAAAAGGTAACCAATCTTAGCAAAAGAATCTCATAATATACAAAATCTCTCGAATTTGCTGAAATGGAAACAAGTTTACATATACATTCTGGCAACCTCTTTTGCAAATTACACCCAACTCTAGGTGTGTCCAGAGTTGGTCCTTATAACATAATCATGCTTGGGTTTGTTTCCAGGTTATTATTTTCTTTCTTTGTCTTGATCCTTGGGAATGCCTCTTCTTTCTTGCTGACTCCTAGTTCCACCTCTTGGTCCAGGTCAATACTTTTCTACATTCATCTCAACTCCAAGTGGGAGATTCTTTCCAGTGGTATGCTGGTAAATGTTTAGCAGCCAGCTCTTAGAAGCAGAAGAAAAATCTGTCCTGTGGCATTTGCAATTTCCACGGTGTAAATACTCCCACTGCGGTTGATTTCAAACTACCTATGTGTGGTACCACTGAACTCGTATTTGGGGAGAGATGCACAGAGATGGCTCTTACTAGCTGGTTCCAGTATCCCGGTTCTCTCTCTAACTAATTTATTGGGAACGGTGGTTGGCATAGTGCATGGAGAGACCAAATTTATTCTTACTAACCACTAACCACTGCATCTCGAAAAAAGAAAACAAAAACAAAAACACCACAACTTTTGTCATTTTTCCCCCTCATCTTGGGAAGAAATCTTAGTCAGATTCCATAACTTCTCTGATAACTTTTAGTATTAAAATATCTACTCAATGTACTGTTCATGTAAAAAAAAGCTGGCACTTGGAGTCTGCTGCCCATTTTTTACCCTAAGTCCAGGTGACCTCAGAGGGGTCCTTCCAGAGCTAATATGCTGGGAAAATAAAAAATACTTGTTCACAGTCCTTTGTGACTTGGCTTTATTGATGTGAGCCAGAAGTTCATAATTTGATCAGGCTGTAATAAATGTTGAACTTCTCTCTCTCTGTTTTTGATACTCTTTGATCTGACCCAACAAAGTGCTTATGGACTTTAGAACTAGATTTCCTGGTTTTGAATCTTGGCTTTGCCACTTATTAGCAGTGTGACTCTGACCTTTCCATGCCTTTGTTTTCTCACCTGGAAAATGGAGAAACTAGGAGAGCACCTATTTCATAGTGTTCTGCAGATTACAGGGTTATTATGCTTAAAGGATTTGTAGCATCTTTGTCAGGTTTTGGTATTAGGGTGATGGTGGCCTCATAGAATGAGTTTGGAAGTTTACCTTCCTTTGCAATTTTCTGGAAGAATTTGAGTGGGATAGGTGTTAGCTCTTCTCTAAATTTTTGGTAGAATTCAGCTGTGAAGCCATCTGGACCTGGGCTTTTGTTTGCTGGAAGATTTTTTTTATTACAGTTTCAATTTCCATGCTTGTGATGGATCTGTTAAGAATATCTATTTCTTCCTGGCTCAGTTTTGGAAAGTTGTACTTTTCTAAGAATTTGTCCATTTCTTCCAAGTTGTCCATTTTATTGGCATATAATTGCTGATAGTAGTCTCTTATTATCCTTTGTATTTCTATGTTGTCTGTTGTGATCTCTCCATTTTCATTTCTAATTTTATTGATTGATTTTTCTTCCTTTGTTTCTTGATGAATCTGGCTAATAATGGTTTGTTAATTTTATTTAACCTCTCAAAGAACCAGCTTTTGGCTTTGTTGATTTTTGCTATGGTCTCTTTTGTTTCTTTTGCATTTATTTCTGCCCTAATTTTTAAGATTTCTTTCCTTCTACTGACCCTGGGGTTGTTCATTTCTTCCTTTTCTAGTTGCTTTAGGTGTAGAGTTAGGTTATTTATTTGACTTTTTTTTTGTTTGTTTGTTTCTTGAGGTATGCCTGTATTGCTATGAACCTTCCCCTTAGCGCTGCTTTTACAGTGTTCCACAGGTTTTGGGTTGTTGTGTTTCCATTTTTATTCGTTTATATGCATATTTTGATTTCTTTTTTGTGATTTCTTCTATGATTTGTTGGTTATTCAGCAGCGTGTTGTTCAGCCTCCATATGTTGGAATTTTTAATAGTTTTTCTCCAGTAATTGAGATCTAATCTTACTGCATTGTGGTCAGAAAAGCTGCTTGGAATGATTTCCTTTTTTTTGAATTTACCAAGGCTAGATTTATGGCCCAGGATGTGACCTATCCTTGAGAAGGTTCTGTGTGCGCTTGAGAAAAAGGTGAAATTCATTGTTTTGGGGTAAGATGTCTATAGATATCAATTATGTCTAACTGGTCTACTGTATCATTTAAAGTTTGTGTTTCCTTGTTAATTTTCTGTTTAGTTGATCTATCCATAGGTGTAAGTGGGGGTAACTACAGGCCAATATCACTGATGAACATAGATGCAAAAATCGTTAACAAAATTCTAGCAATCAGAATCCAACAACACATTAAAAAGATCATACATCATGACCAAGTGGGCTTTATCCCAAGGATGTAAGGATTCTTCAATATCTGCAAATCAATCAATGTAATACACCACATTAACAAATTGAAAAAAAAAAGCCATATGATTATCTCAATAGATTCAGAGAAAGCCTTTGACAAAATTCAACATCCATTTATGATAAAAATCCTCCAGAAAGCAGGAATAGAAGGAACATACCTCAACATAATAAAAGCGATATATGACAAACCCACAGCAAACATTATCCTCAATGGTGAAAAATTGAAAGCATTTCCCCTAAAGTCAGGAACAAGACAAGGGTGCCCACTTTCACCACTATGATTCAACATAGTTTTGGAAGTTTTGGCCACAGCAAACAGAGCAGAAAAAGAAATAAAAGGAATCCAAATTGGAAAAGAAGAAGTAAAACTCTCACTGTTTGCAGATGACATGATCCTCTACATAGAAAACCCTAAAGATCCACTAGAAAATTACTAGAGCTAATCAATGAATGTAGTAAAGTGGCAGGATATAAAACCAACACACAGAAATCCCTTCCATTCCTATACCCTAATAATGAGAAAATAGAAAGAGAAATTAAGGAAACAATTCAATTCACCATTGCAACAAAAAGAATAAAATATTTAGGAATATATCTACCTAAAGAAACAAAAGACCTATATATAGAAAACTATAAAACAATGGTGAAAGAAATCAAAGAGGACACTAATAGATGGAGAAATATACCATGTTCATGAATTGGAAGAATCAATATAGTGAAAATGAGTAGACTACCCAAAGCAATCTATAGATTCAATGCAATCCCTATCAAGCTACCAACGGTATTTTTCACAGAGCTAGAACAAATAATTTCACAATTTGTATGGAAATACAAAAAGCCTAGAATAGCCAAAGCAATCTTGAGAAAGAAGAATGGAGCTGGAGGAATCAATCTGCCTGACTTCAGGCTCTACTACAAAGTCACAGTCATCAAGACAGTATGGTACTGGCACAAAGACAGAGGTATAGATCAATGGAACAAAATAGAAAACCCAGAGATAAATCCATCCACCTATGGACACCTGACCTTTGACAAAGGAGACAAGACTATACAATGGAGAAAAGACAATCTTTTTAACAAGTGGTGCTGGGAAAACTGGTCAACCACTTGTAAAAGAATGAAACTAGAACACTTTCTAACACCATACATAAAAATAAACTCAAAACGGATTAAAGATCTAAACATAAGACCAGAAACTATAAAACTCCTAGAGGAGAATATCGGCAAAACACTCTCTGACATAAATCACAGGAGGATCCTCTATGACCCACCTCTTGAATATTGGAAATAAAAGCAAAAATAAACAAATGGGGCCTAATTAAAATTAAAAGCTTCTGCACAACAAAGGAAACTATAAACAACGTGAAAAGACAGCCTTCAGAATGGGCAAAAATAATAGCAAATGAAGCAACTGACAAACAACTAATCTCAAAAATATACAAGCAACTCCTGCAGCTCAATTCCAGAAAAATTAACGACCCATTCAAAAACAGGTCAAAGAACTAAATAGACATTTCTCCAAAGAAGACATACAGATGGCTAACAAACACATGACAAGATGCTCAACATCACTCATTATCAGTTCAGTTCAGTTCAGTAGCTCAGTCGTGTCCGACTCTTTGCGACTCCATGAATTGCAGCACGCCAGGCCTCCCTGTCCATCACCAACTCCCGGAGTTCACTCAGATTCACATTCATTGAGTCAGTTATGCCATCCAGCCATCTCATCCTCTGTCGTCCCTTTCTCCTCCTGCCCCTAATCCCTCCCAGCATCAAAGTCTTTTCCAATAAATCAACTCTTCGCATGAGGCGGCCAAAGTACTGGAGTTTCAGCTTTAGCATCATTCCTTCTAAAGAAATCCCAGGGCTGATCTCCTTCAGAATGGACTGGTTGGATCTCCTTGCAGTCCAAGGGACTCTCAAGAGTCTTCTCCAACACCACAGTTCAAAAAGCATCAATTCTTCGGCACTCAGCTTTCTTCACAGTCCAATGAAGTACCATTTCACACCAGTCAGAATGGCTGCTATCCAAAAGTCTACAAGCAATAAATGCTGGAGAGGGAGTGGAGAAAAGGGAACCCTTTTACACTGTTGGTGGGAATGCCAACTAGTACAGCCACTATGGAGAACAGTGTGGAGATTCCTTAAAAAGCTGGAAATGAAACTGTCATACGACCCAGCAATCCCACTGTGTGGGCATACACACCGAGGAAACCAGAATTGAAAGAGACATGTGTACCCCAATGTTCATCACAGCACTGTTTATAATAGCCAGGACATGGAAGCAACCTAGATGTCCATCAGTAGACAAATGGATAAGGAAGCTGTGGTACATATATAAAATGGAGGACTACTCAGCCATTAAAAAGAATACATTTGAATCAGTTCTAGTGAGGTGGATGAAACTGGAGCCTATTATAGAGTGAAGTAAGCCAGAAAGAAAAACACCAATACAGTATACTAATGCTGTATGGAATTTAGAAAGATGGTAACAATAACCCTGTATGTGAGACAGCAAAAGAGACACAGATGTATAGAACAATCTTTTGGACTCTGTGAGAGAAGGCGAGGGTGGGATGATTTGGGAGAATGGCATTGAAACATGTATAATATCACACGTGAAATGAATCGCCAGTCCAGGTTCAATGCATGATACAGGATGCTCGGGGCTGGTGCACTGGGATGACCCAGAGGGATGGTATGAGGAGAGAGGTAGGAGAGGGGTTCAGGATGGGGAACACGTGTACATCCGTGGCAGATTCATGTTGATGTATGGCAAAACCAATACAATATTGTAAAGTAAAAATAAATAAATAAATAAATAAAGGATTTGTAGCAATGGTGACAAGTGGTAGGTACCATATATGTGTTAGATATTGTTGAAAAGTGTGAAAGTGTTAGTTGCTCAGTCATGTCCAACTCTTTTGTGACCCCATGGATTGTAGCCCCCCAGCTCCTCTGTCCATTGGATTCTCCAGGCAAATATACTGGAGTGGGTAGCTGTTCTCTTCTCCAGGGAATCTTCCTGACCCAGAGATTGAACCCAGGTCTCCTGCTTTGCAGGCAGATTCTTTACCACCTGAGCCACCAGGGAAGCTCTAGATATATTCAGTTCAGTTCAGTCGCTCAGTTGTGTTCGACTCTTTGTGATCCCATAGACTGCAGCACACCAGGCTTCCCTGTCCATCACCAACTCCCAGAGCCTACTCAAACTCATGTCCATCACATACCATCCAACCATCTCATCCTCTGTGGTCCCCTTCTCCTCCCACCTTCAATCTTTCCCAGCATCAGGGTCTTTTCCAATAAGTTGGTTCTTCACGTATATTATCACTATCCAAAAATGATGGAGACACACAGGCTACTTCCAACAAGATCCTGCCTTTTGGTTCTGCCTCCTGGCAGGTGGTGTGGGGTCTCTCTCTCCATTAGGTTCTCTCTGAGTTTGAGGAACACGTGTCCTCTGCATGATTCTCTGATGCCATGTTCCCTTTCCCTGGCAGAAGGAGGTATGCCTCCTCCCTCTGTGGGCAGGAGGGTAAGTACCATGGCCTAGGGCACATGAGGCTGTCTTCCATCTCTGGTCTCTCCAAGGTCCTCATGATGTTCATCTTTCCAATAGTTCTTTTTTTGAACTAATAACTCCATTCCTCTTAATAAATCCCAATGAACAAAAGCTCAAATAATGGCAAAGGTTTCTGTCTAAAGATGTTCTTTGTATCTCTCTCTTTTTGTTTTTCTCTTATATACCCTAGTGTGGGGGGTGGTGGTATTTGGCAAAGCTGTTATAACTGGTTTTAGTTACTTCATGGCAAGTCTTTCACAGATATCCCTTTAAAGTCATGAAGATACTTGGTAGGGAATGTTCTCTATTTGGGGTCTCAGGTGAAAATGGAAGACAGGATTGTGTCTTAATATTCTGCCACACAACCTTTCCCAGATCCTCCCACAAACTTCCCTAAAATACAAAATATTAAATCCATAGTCTGTAAATTCTTCTATCCAGCTAGACTAGTTCCCTTCTGTGACTTTTTGTGTCTTTAAAATTATTTTCTAATGACAACCTTCTGCAACATTTATAACATTTACCAAATATATTTTCTGGCTTATCTAAAAAATGTGTTCTTTTAAAAAATTTAGTTTTGGCCCATGCCCTGGGGGTGCCAGAATATTTGCTTCCTATTATAAATTACACTTGATATCATTAGAACCTTAAAACCAATTTTTGACAAAATAGGTAATCACATCATACATTTTACATATGTTACAATTCATAGTAAGTTGAAACAGGAGTATTTTTCACAAGCTCCCACCACTGCAATTTTTATAGTCTGCTACATAGTAAGGATGTTGACTAGTTAGAATCAAAGTATTCAAGAAAGACTTTGAAGCTGTACTTTTAATTTTAAGAATTTATTTATAGCTCTGATAAATGGCATTTTACATGTTATATCACAATGGGGTTCATTTTAAGCACTAAGTACGGGACTTATGAATTACAAAAGAATCCTCTACTTTACACCAAATGCTTTGCATCTTAATGGAGATTTATCATTGATTTTATTTGAAATAACTTGCTTTTTGAGACCATAAAAAATTCAGTTTCTATTGAATTACATTGTAACCTCAGGACTACAAATCTAGCAATCTAGAATAGCTGATTAACACTGTGAAATGTTAAACTTGAGTAAACAAGTTTATGAATGAATACATTCATACGAGGTTATGAATACATGAAAGGATGGAGAAAGTGATAGTATTAGAAACTTTAAATATATTGACATTATTATATTAATGTACTTATATGATATTTATTTATAATATGAGATTATATTACAATGTATTATATTGTTAGAAATCCTGCATGTGTGTGTGTGCTCCTCTACCCATGGGATTCTCCAGGCAAGAATACTAAAGTGGGTTACCATGCCCTTCTCCAGGGAATCTTCCCAACCCAGGGACTGAACCTGTGTCTCTTCAGTTCAGTTTAGTTCAGTCGCTCAGTCATGTCCGACTCCTTGCGACCCCATGAATTGCAGCACGCCAGGCCTCCCTGTCCATCACCATCTCCTGGAGTTCTCTCAAACTCACGTCCATCGAGTCGGTGATGCCATCCAGCCATCTCATCCTCTGTTGTTCCCTTTTTTTTGCTGCCCCCAATCCCTCCCAGCATCAGAGTATTTTTCAATGAGTCAACACTTCAATGAGGTGGGCAAAGTACTGCATCTCTTAGGTCTCCTGTATCAACAGGAAGGTCCTATACCACTGGCACCACCTGGGAAACCCTTAGAAACCCTAAATAAACTCCAATGAAAAACTGTTAAATTTTATAACAGGATAAGTAATGAGTTTATTTGCAAATGAAGATGACAATAAAAAGTCTAATAAAAGCCAAATAGGGTTGAGCATTAGCACTCAACGGGATATTATGTAATTGTTTTAAGGTGATTTTGTAAAAATTTATAATAGATTTATTCATGCTATAGTAAAGAAAGTAAGGTATTTTGTGTACACACACACACACACACACACACACATTCAGTTCAGTTCAGTTGCTAAGTTGTGTCTGAGTCTTTGTGACCCCATGGACTGCAGCACGGGGCTTCCCTGTCCATCACCAACTTCCAGAGCTTACTCAAACTCATGTTAATTGAGTTGGTGATGACATCCAACCATCTTATTCTCTGTCATCCCCTTCTCCTCTCACCTTCATTCTTTCCCAGCATCAGGGTCTTTTCCAATGGGTCAGCTCTTCCCATCAGGTGGCCAAAGTATTGGAGTTTCAGCTTCAGCATCAGTCCTTCCAGTGAATATTTAGGACTGATTTCCTTTAGGATGGACTGGTTGGATCTCCTTGTAGTCCAAGGGACTCTCAAGATTCTTCTCCAACACCAAAGTTCAAAAGCATCAATTCTTTGGTGTTCAGCTTTCTTTATAGTCCAACTCTCATATCCACACATGACTAATGGAAAGACCATAGCCTTGACTAGATGGACCTTTATTGGTAAAGTAATGTCTCTGCTTTTGAATATGCTGTCTATGTTGGTCATAGCTTTTCTAACAAGGAGCAAATATCTTTTAACTTCATAGCTGCAATTACCATCTGCAGTGATTTTGGAGCCCCCTCAAGATAAAGTCTGCCACTATTTCCACTGTTTCCCCATCTATTTGGCAAGAAGTGATGGGACCAGATGCTATGATCTTAGTTTTCTGGATGTTGAGTGTTAAGCCAACTTTTTCACTCTTGTCTTTCACTTTCATCAAGAGGTTCTTTAGTTCTTCTTTGCTTTCTGCTGTAAGGGTGGTGTCATCTGCATATCTGAGGTTATTGATATTTCTCCCGGCAATCTTGATTCCAGCCTGTGCTTCATCCAGCCTGGCATTTTGCATGATGAACTCTGCATATAAGTTAAATAAGCAAGGTGACAATATACAGCTTTGACTTACTCCTTTCCCAATTTGGAACAAGTCTGTTGTTCCATGTCCAGTTCTAACTGTTGCTTCTTGACCTGCATACAGATTTCTCAGGAAGCAGGTCAGGTGGTCTGGTATTCCCATCTCTTTCATAATTTTCCACAGTTTGTTGTGATCCACACAGTCAAAGTCTTCGACATAGTAAATAAAGCAGAAACAGATGTTTTTCTGGAACTTTCTTGCTTTTTCGATGATCCAACAGATGTTGGCAATTTGATCTCTGGTTTCTCTGCCTTTTCTAAAACCAGCTTGGACATCTGGAAGTTCAGGGTTCACGTCCTGTTGAAAATACCTGAGTACCAGATATTACCTCACTTAACCCTTAGTCTAGTAGTATTAATGATTAAACCAGATTGGTGATAATCCAGGGTCTCCTCACAGTTAGTTTAATTAATTTTCGTGCCCTTCATGGTTGATGTTGACTTCTGCAGATACATCTCTTATGACTTCATTTTTAGCCAAATAGAATCTCTTGCCTTTCTCTGAATGTGCCCTGTGTTGTGAGCATGCTCACAAGGTGGTCTGGTATTCCCATCTCTTGAAGAATTTTCCATAGTTTGTTGTAATCCACACAGTCAAAGACTTTGGTGTAGTCAATAAAGCAAAAGTAGATGTTTTTCTGGAACTCTCTTGCTTTTTCGATGAGCTAGTGGATGTTGCCAATTTGATATACATCACTTCATGGGAAATAGATGGGGAAACAGTGGAAACAGTGTCAGACTTTATTTTTTTGGGCTCCAAAATCACTGCAGATGGTGACTGCAGCCATGAAATTAAAAGATGCTTACTCCTTGGAAGAAAAGTTATGACCAACCTAGATAGCATATTCAAAAGCAGAGACATTACTTTGCCAACTAAGGTCCGTCTAGTCAAGGCTATGGTTTTTCCTGTGGTCATGTATGGATGTGAGAGTTGGACTGTGAAGAAGGCTGAGAGCTGAAGAATTGATGCTTTTGAACTGTGGTGTTGGAGAAGACTCTTGAGAGTCCTTTGGACTGCAAGGAAATCCAACCAATCCATTCTGAAGGAGATCAGCCCTGGGATTTCTTTGGAGGGAATGATGCTAAAGCTGAAACTCCAGTACTTTGGCCACCTCATGCGAAGAGTTGACTCATTGGAAAAGACTCTGATGCTGGGAGGGATTGAGGGCAGGAGGAGAAGGGGACGACAGAGGATGAGATGGCTGGATGGCATCACTGACTCAATGGACATGAGTCTGAGTGAACTCTGGGAGTTGGTGATGCATAGGGAGGCCTGGCGTGCTGTGATTCATGGGGTCACAAAGAGTCGGACACTACTGAGCGACTGAACTGAACAGAACTGATATACTTATATATATGTGAAGTTTCACATATAAACATGAACACGATTATATGAAACCAAAAAGAAAAAAAAAACCCAAATTCCATTTAGATCCACAAAAAAAGAAAATCAAGTCATTAAGTGTTAACACTGATAGTATTTTGTATAGTGGGAGTATGGTTGATCTTTTTTCTCTTTTCTATTTTCCATAATGAGGATATATTCATTTTAGAATGAACAAAACAAGAAAGTTTTCAACAGTAATGCACCCACACATAATGGTTTCCCTGTATTAAATTTACATAAATGTGTGATTTCATTAAACAGAAATCCATTAGCACCAAAGCCCACTTCCTATTACAGTGTGTCACTTCAGGCAGTTATTAAGAATACTTCCTACCTTAAAGAGTATAAACCTATTTCTTTAGTTCTGCAGCCTAAGTTAAAAGGTGGAGTAAGTGCTAACATTTCTTTTTTAAGGAAAAAACATCAATTTCAGTGCAGACTTTCTACCTAGCACTGAAAATGTCATTAGGAAATTGTAGTCCTTAACCTAAAAGCTTAAAAATCTAAATTATATGGATGAATCAGTTTAGACTCATGAATAATATGAAAAGGTCTTTTAATCGTAAAAAGACCTGGACAATAAAATGAATCGTTTTGAGGCTGGCTATTTCTGTGTAAGATGAGATTTCTTTTTTTCCCTCAGAAACATTTGAAAGAGTGTTGCAGCTGGAAATCATGCCAACAGTGAAGGAAAAAAAAAATAGAGCTATAAATAGGATGAAGAAACAAGTGAGCAATTATAAAACAGAGGAACAAACTGAAGCCAACAATAGAGGCTGGAGAAAAAGCAGCAGTAGATTCAGAACGAGAATCTGTGTTTACTAAAGGCCTGTGTAAGCAGAGAGAGGAGAGACTGTCATGTATGGATCCATGTGACTTTTCAACACCTGGTTTCACGTATAATAGAAGATTATAAGTTAGGACCTCTAGAAAGAAAGAATCTTTTGCTGCCATTTCAAGAATAATAACATAGTTATTAACAATAAGAAATAATGTCTAATAATAAGAATATATGAAATCAGCTTGTCCATTAGTTTTTTTTTTTTTTGAGTTTTCAAATGCAACATCTACAAATTTTAGCACACATTGCAATTGTGACATGCAGAGGAAAATAATTATTTTTTCTGCAACAGATCTGTTTTTCCCCAGAGAGCTCATCTTCTAGTTATTATGGAAAAAATATTACCTAAATGTGCAGTTTAAAGCCAAGACCCCTTGGATGAATCAAATAGCCCTTCCAAGCAACTACCAAGACTCTGTTGTGGAGTGATTTTTCAGCATTTTATGAGAAGTTTATCATCCTGAGCTGGAATTCAGGTGTATGGAGGGAGGTTGGTTGCTCTTGGCAATGACTGAGGGCTAGGTTGGGCTGGTCCTTTATTCTACCCCGATGCTGTCTTCTTTTGTGTCCCTTTGGATCCTGCCTTCTTCATACTGACAAGTTTGTAGCTGGAGAACTCCCAAGCCCTTTTAATGGTTTAGGAATGACCTACCATTTCATGCATGTGTGTATTTATACATGTGCCTAAGTGTTCAGATTTATGTATGTATCTGATCATCTGTGTCTATTTTTATTTAGGAAAAGTTGATTTACAGTATTAAATAAATTTCAGGTGTACAAGATAATGATTCACAGTTTTTAAAGGTTGTACTCCATTTACAATTTTGGCTGTATTTCCTGTACCATACAATATACCCTTGCAGCTTATTTACTTTATATATAGTACTTCAGTTCAGTTCAATTCTCTTCATTTCAGTTCAGTCGCTCAGTTGTGTCTGACTCTTTGCGACCCCATGAATCGTAGCACGCCAGGCCTCCCTGTCCATGACCAAGTCCTGGAGTTCACTCAGACTCACGTCCATCGAATCAGTGATGCCATCCAGCCATCTCATCCTCTGTCGTCCCCTTCTCCTCCTGCCCCCAATACCTCCCAGCATCAGAGTCTTTTTCAACGAGTCAACTCTTCACATGAGGTGGCCAAAGTACTGGAGTTTCAGCTTTAGCATCATTCGCTCCAAAGAAATCCCAGGGCTGATCTCCTTCAGAATGGATTGGTTGGATTTCCTTGCAGTCCAAAGGACTCTCAAGAGTCTTCTCCAACACCACAGTTCAAAAGCATCAATTCTTCGGTGCTCTGCCTTCTTCACAGTCCAACTCTCATATCCATACATGACCACAAGAAAAACCATAGCCTTCACTAGACGGACGTTTGTTGGCAAAGTAATGTCTCTGCTTTTGAATATCTCTTAATCTCCCACGCCTGTCTTGTCCCTCCCATCTTCCTTCTCTCCACTGGTAACCACTAGTTTGTCCCTTTTATCTGTGAGTCTGTTTCTTCTTTGTTATATTTACTGATTTGTTTTATTTTTTTATATTCCACACATAAGTTATAAATTTAGTATTTGTCTGTGTCCGATTTATTTCACTAGGCATAGTGTTGTCTAGGTTCAACCATGTTGCTTCAAATGGAAAAATTTTATTTTTTATGGCTGAGTAGTATTCCACTGTGTGTGTATACACATATTAGTTGTTGTTTAGTCACTAAGTCGTGACCAACTCTTTGTGACCCCATGGACTGTAGCCCACCAGGCTCCTCTGTCCATAGGGTTTTCCAGGCAAGAATACTGGAGTGGGTTGCCATTTCCTTCTCCAATGCATGAAAGTGAAAAGTGAAAGTGAAGTCCCTCAGTCATGTCTGACTCTGTGCGACACCATAGACAGTAGCCCACCAGGCTCCTCCGTTCATAGGGTTTTCCAGGCAAGAGTACTGGAGTGGGGTGCCATTTCCTTCTCTGATACAGACATACACCATGTCTTATGTATCTGTTCATTCATTGATGGACACTTGGCTTGCTTCCATATCTTGGCAATTGTAAGTAAGTTTTTATGAATATTGGGACACTTGTATCTTTTCAGACTGATGTTTTCTTTGGATATATGCTCAAGAGTGGAATTTCTGGATTATATCGTAGTTCTATCTTTAGTGTTTTAAGGAAACTCCACACTGTTCTCCACAGTGGCTGCATCAATTTACATGCTCATCATGTGTTTTTCATGTGTAGGTGTGTATCTGCTCATGTATATCTTTTGTGGGAACAGCAGGAACGGGAGAGAAAGCATACATATTAAACTCTATTTTGTATGAATGAAGTGCTAGGTATTTATGGGCATCATTATCATACATAATCTTCATGGAAATCTTAGCAGTAGTTACTGTTATCATCTTTTAATCAATAAAGAAGGTGAACCTGAAATTTAATATGAGAAAGGGAGCCCATGTCTAATTGAATTCAAAGTTTATGCTCGTTTTATTGTGTTATGGGTGTAGTAAGAATGGAAAAAATAAGTTTATGACCCTTGGTGTTTGTTTTGTGATGTTGCCATTTAAATCAGTTATACCAGTTACACTATTACCCAAAATGTTTTCTAGTTTGTAGCTGCTTGATCGTATTCAAGTTTGCTTCAAATGTGCGTATCTTTGATATTTAGTGAGAAAGAGCATATTTCCACTTGTTTAAATGTATTTGTATTTTTTTCTTGTATAAATTGCTGCCTATTTCAATTTTAATGATATTATTATTATTCTTGTACAGTTTAGTGAGAGATTAAATGCTGTAGAAGTCCCCTGGACAGCAAAGAGGTCAAACCTGTCAATATTAAAGGAAATCAACCCTGACTATTCATTGGCACAACTGATGCTCAGACTGAAACTCCAATACTTTGGCCACCTGATACCAAGAGCCGACTCATTGGAAAAGACCCCAATGCTGGGAAAGATTGAGGGCAGGAGAAGAAAGGGGTGACAGAGGATGAGATGGTTGAATGGCATCATTGACTCAATGGACATAAGTTTGAGCAAATTACAGGAGATAGTGAAGGACAGGGAATCCTGGCATGCTGCAGTCCATGGGATCAAGAGTCAGAGATGACTGAGCAGTTGAACAATAACATTTGCCATAGCAGGAAGTATTTTGTATATTTGATATCAATATTGATTCTGTCTCTTTTTCCTTTTCAGTTGGGGTTGTCTGTTTTTGGTAAATTTTTTAAGGTAAAAGCTTAAAATTTTACAAACACAAATTTCATAATTTTTTCTTTGTGATTTCACTTGATACTTTGACCTAGAAAGTTACTGTACATTGTAAATCAATTTTCCTCCTACTAATAAAATAAAATAAACATTAAAAAATAAAGTTATCATTCCTATGCAGGTAAAATAGATATCTTAATTATTCTAATATTTATAAATTTGCTAAAAATGATTCTTTTATGGACCTAGCCTTTATTTAGGGGATGATCAAAGGTAAATATATAACTTAATTTCTTTTAAAATTGGTATATTTATCAATATAATTTATTTATAGTTTTTATTTTAACCAATGGAGTTTTAATATAATGCTGCTGCAATTTCTGATTTATCTGTTTTGTTCTATCCATTCTTTTTTCTAGTTTTATGACAGCTAAATTTTTATTATTGATGTTTTGTAAGGTTTTTTTTAAAAAAAATATTTATTTTTTTATTTTGCTGTGCTGGGTCTTAGTTTCAGCAGGAAAGATCTTTCATTTTGGTACATGGACTCTCCAACTGTGATACAGGGGCTCCAGAGCATGCAGACCCAGTAGCTGCACCTCACAGGCTTAGTTGCTCCATGTCATGTGAGATCTTCCTGACCCGGGGATGGAACCTGTGTTCCTGCACTGGAAGGTGAATTCTTACCCAATGGACCATCAGGCAAGTCCCTATAGGGTTTTCATATCTGATAAAACTCAGTTCTCCTAAAATAATACTTTGCTTTTCCTGCATTTAAAAAATCTGTGATGATTCCTTTTAAAAAATATTTCTTTAATATTCCAATTACTTTAAATGTTTTTTCAGAATCAATTTTAGAAGTTTTTTGTTATTTTCCTACCACTCCTAATTGGAAATGTGAATGAGATTATAATACCCATATAAATTAACTTGCAGAAAACATTAATCTCTTTTTTGAGGTCTAGATCATAACTTTTCATTAGCAAAGTTTTTCTTTGTATTTTCTACTTGACATTCTTTCATTGTAAAAGTTCTGTGTAGCTTTCATTAAACTTTTTCATTAATATTTTATAATTTTATTATTATTGAGAAATAATTTCCTTTATGATTGTGTTTTAGCTACCTGTGATGGAATACAAAACTTCTATGAAATTTTTAGATGTACTATCTTTCCATTTCTATTATTATTTTTATTATATTATTATTATTTCACTTTTATTATTTCTAGTTGATCATTTATTTCTAATAGATTCATTTGGCTCTTTTAGTTATATAATTATTCTAATTGTGCATAATGACTTTTCAGTTCCCAATATAATTTTTATTTCTTATTCAAACCATATATTACAAAAACAACTGTAGAAGAGACATTGATTAGTTTCCCTGTCTGTTCAACTTCCCTTCCTAACTGTTCTACTTGCAGACTTAGTTGTAATTTATTGATCAGTCCATGATCAGCAAGGACTGGGAATTAGATGATATTCTAAGGGAGCCACGGGATAAGTACTGTGGAGGCTGGAGTTGACACTATGGCAACCCCAAGCCTCCTGCCAACCCCAGGAGCAGGAACTGGCAGTCCTGACTCCGGGATGTTCACACACACACACACACACACACACACACTGCAACCACTAAAAACAATCCAAGACAACATCCAGCCTCAGAAAGACAGAAACAGAAACTGCTCCAAGCCTTTCAGGTTATTACGGGGGGCAGTTTCTCTTTTAGATTTTAGCTTCTACTATGACAAATCCTTCTTTTTGTGGCTTGTCTCTGGTGCATTTCCATTTCTCACAACCCCGAATCTTCTAAGACGTTGCAGATATTCCCCTGTTTTTAAAAACTAATTTTTTATTTATTTGGCTGCACGGGGTCTCAGTTGGGGCATGCGGGATCTTTAGATGCATCATGTGAAGTCTAAGGTTGTGGGATCTAGCTCCCTGACTAGGGATTGGACCAGGGCCACCTGCATTGGGAGTGTGGAGTCTTAGCCACTGGATCACCAGGGAAGTCCTGATGTTTCCAGGTTTTTAAAATGAATGTCACATATGTTTCAACTTTTGATTTCATATAAATGATTACAATAAGTGTTTTCCTGTTGTTACTTTGAAATTTTTGTATATGGTGTTGAAATTTCTTAGACTTGGGGGGCATCCGTTGAAATAATGTTATCATTGTGACTTTGTTCACTGAACAGTTCTTAAGTGGAGCACAGGGCGTTGGATGGGTGAACCCCAGCTCAACAACAAATCACAAGAGAAATTAAAATAGAGAAGTTCATTACTCACAGATCCTGGAGGAAAGATCCTATGTGTCTCAAGGGTCCAGCAAGGTGGGAGAGAGGTCAAGACAGAGTGAAGAAAGAGGGAGAGATGGGACCAGGGGCACATGCCTCTATTAGGGTCTATGAATGCAGTGCTTTGGAGTTCCTAGGTGAAGGCCAAATTCAATGCAAAGGAAAGAGCAGCCTCTTGCTATACTCCTCTGGGGTCTTATCCAAGGGGCACACAAGAGGAAGGCCATATGAGAGACAGGGGAGGCTGTTGAACAAGGGATGTTGGGGAGTTATTTCAGGATTTTACCGCCACTTGTGACTCACCAGGCTGCCACTGAGGACATGTACTTGCATTAGGGGCTGATGTTCATCTAAGTTCCTGTAGGTTCAACCAGATGGATGCTGAGGCAGCAATATCACAGAATAAAGCAGCTAATCTCTGCACACACATGCATTTTTTTCTTATTTAATCTATGTGTCACCTATGACATCTATAGATAATCAAATATATTGAACTGTAAGTTCACATTTCCTGGCATTTGGTTAAATGATCTTTTCATCACACCATACAATGCAAGCTGTACAATATTTCAAAGGAAAGAGACCGTGTCTTTCTTATTTTTCCTAGAGAAGAGAATCACAAATTTGTTATGATGCATCTAATAATTATTTTTAGTATTGTGCTTACTTAGTGGTTAGGTCATGTCTGATTCTTTGTGACACTTTGGACTGTAGCCCACCAGGCTCCACAGTCCATGGGATTTTTCAGGCAAGAATACTGAAGTGGGTTGCTATTTCCTTCTCCAGGGGATCGTCCCAACCCAGGGATGGAATCCACATCTCCTGTGTCTCTTGCATTGCAGATAGATTCTTTATCCGCTGAGCCACCTGGGAAGCCCCATTTTTTTTTTTTTAACTGAGTGGTATAATCGCCCCATTGATGGTCCCATCCAATGCCAAGGCCCTGATTCTGTCACAGATTCTTAACTTTCCTTCTTATCAAAGCTTATGATTCAGAAATATATTTCAGATAAATATCTGCCTCCAGCCAGGGGGTGCGGAGAGCTGCTGAGTGGTCCTTCTCAGCCCCCCGATGCTCAGTATTACTGCTAAGGAAGTGGACACATGCTAAGCACACATTTTCAGTGACATTGACAGCTCAATCATCTTACATAAAACATGGTCATTAAAATACATCATCACATGTGATAGCTCAGTGTTTTTTCCTCCAAAATTTTAATGTGAGCATTTTCTAACATATGCAGACTTTGCCAAAATGGTATAATAGATTCAATGCTTAACTTTTTGGGTCATGGTTTCTTTTTTCTTGAGTTTAAAAATTTGATTCTGCTCTTTATTGGCCAGATTAAAGACTTCATGGCTTTTCCATTACGTCGTTTCTTGTATATGCCTTTTATATGTCTGCCCTATGCTTTTAAATGTGAAGAGCTTCTTAGCTGGAGATAATCCTCTTGGGAAACCATTTTATTTCCTTTAGACCATAATAAGCCTTATTCTATCATCTGGCATTCATTGACACAATGGATAAATAGAAGGCCAATGTGATGTTTTAACTCTCGTGGGCGATTTTCACAATTTGCCTGGATGCTTGTTTGTTTCTTAATTCTTTTTTAATGTTTATTGGTTTATTCTGGCTGTGCTGAGTTTTCACTGCTGTGTGGGCCCTTCTCTAGTTGCAGTGTGTGGACTCCTGTTTGCAGTGGCTTCTCTGCGGAGCACGGGGCCTAGGGTGCTCAGGCTTCAGTAGTTGTGACTCCCAGGCTCTAGAGCACAGGATCAATAGCTATGGCACACCTCGTTAGTTGCTCCACGGCATGTGGGATGTTCCCAGATCAGGGATCGAACTGACGTCTCCTGCATTGGCAGGCGGATTTTCTACCACTGAGTCATCAAGGAAGCCCTATATATATAATTTTATTCTTGATGTTTGATTGTCAGTGTGGAGAGTTCTCTATCACACTGGCTATGCCCAGTCATGATACACTCTTTCACTCTAACACATTAGTTTTATCTATAGAATTTCAGGGTTTGTTTTTCTTGTACTATAACTTATAACATATTTTGTGGGTTAATTTGTTGGATTCTCTGCCTCAGAAGCACTCGTTCTTAAGAAGGAGTGCTTCTGTCCTTCATAAAATTTAGTTCCTCTCTTTGTCGTTCAGGGGCTCAGCTGTCTTTGACTCTTTGCAACCCCATGGACTGCAGCACGCCAGGCTTCCCTGTCCTTCACCATCTCCCGGAATTTGCTCAAACTCATGTCTGTCGATTCGGTGATGCCATCCAACCATCTCATCCTCTGTTGTCCCATTCTCTGGTCTTCAATCTTTCCCAGCATTAAGGTCTTTTCTAGTGAGTTGGCTCTTCACATCAGGTAGCCAGAGTATTGGAGTTTCAGCTTCAGCATCAGTCCTTCCAATGAATATTCAGGATTGATTTCCTATAGGACGGACTGGTTTAATTTACTTGCTCTCTAACTGTATAAATTTCATCTTTTTAAAATCTGCCTTCATGGCCTCTACTTTCCACATGCCGATAATTTGCTCTTTAGCAATGTGTATTCAACACCTTGCTAGTTCTTGAGACTTTTTTTTTTTCTTTTTAGTTCAAGAGTGATGATTTGGGCATCAATTTATTGCCTTAGCTATGCAATCTCCCTTTTCATCTCTTTCTATCCTTTTATCATCTCTCTCTATCCATTAAATAATTAAGCTATTTTATAGTGGAACACAGTTTGCAGCAATGTGCAATTTCCTTCTGTTCACTGAGTAATTCTTTCCCTCCTGGTCTTGGGTCTTTGTCTTTCGGATATTCTGCTCCTATTACTACTCCCACTCATTTTGCTGTCCCATGTTTGCAGAGTTGCCACGTGCTGTTTCTTTTCACTTTGTTTACACTTTGGCAGTTCTATGTGGACGTTCTATTTGGTCAGTTGAGGAGCTCTCTCTCCTCTCTCTTTTTTTTAAATTTATTTTTTAATTGGAGGAAAGTTGCTTTACAATATTGTGTTGATTTCTGCTGTACAACAATGCAAATTAGTCATAATTATATATATATATATATACATATATATATACTCCCTCCCCTCCCCCACCATCGTATCTCTCTAGGTCATCACAGAGTGCCAGGCTGGACTCCTTGTGTTACACTGCAGCTTCCCACTAGCTATCTATTTTACACATGATCGTGTATATGTATCAATACTACTTTCTCAATTCATCCCACCCTTTCCTTCCCCTGATGTGTCCACAAAGATACCTAGGATCTGTTCTGCCTCCACAATTTTTAAACCATATGTGTTTGATACAGCGAGCTAGGAGGCATTCATGTTTCCATGGGGCAGGGATATCTTTGAACTTCAGCTTAATCTTCAATTCAAGTCAACATGGTTTCCTTCATTTAACTTCTTTCATTTAATGGTTCACTCCAGGAACCATTCCATTATTCTTCTGTTGTTGCTGCTGCTGCTGCTAAGTCACTTCAGTTGTGTACAACTCTGTGCGACCCCATAAACGGCAGCCCACGAGGCTCCTCTGTCCCTGGGATTCTCCAGGCAAGAACACTGGAGTGGGTTGCCGTTTCCTTCTCTAATTCCTCTGTTAAAAGAGGCAAAAAAAAAAAAAAAAAGGGGGGGGGGGCATTCAGTCTGCTTCTGTTCAGGCTTGGGGGTAATAGTGAAATATTTTAGGACTTCGTAAACTCACTGACACCCCTGGGAAACGGTGGACTCTTGTAGGAGGGGTGTGAAGTGGTCCTGTGTCCCTCTTTCTACTCTAGAGTCACCTGTAACTTTTCTTCCATTACTTTAAAAAATGTACATTCCTAGTTTAATATTTTTTTTTTGGTTGATGCAATTCTTTTTCCTCTGCTTCTTCGATATCAGGGGAGGGAAGTTCTGTGTTGCAGTTTAAATTTGTGTTTATCCAGAAATCCTGCTAAGCATGCTATTCATGATGCTGTAAAGAGGGTATTGACATACCCAGCCTGCAGAGAGACCTAGCATTATTAAAAATATGCTTCAGTTCAGTTCAGTTGCTCAGTTGTGTCCAACTCTTTGCAACCCCATGAATCGCAGCACGCCAGGCCTCCCTGTCCATCACCAAGTCCCGGAGTTCACTTAGACTCACGTCCATCGAGTCAGTGATGCCATCCAGCCATCTCATCCTCTGTCGTCCCCTTCTCCTCCTGCCCCCAATCCCTCCCAGCATCACAGTCTTTTCCAATGAGAACTCTTCACATGAGGTGGCCAAAGTACTGAAGTTTCAGCTTTAGCATCATTCCTTCCAAAGAAATCCCAGGGCTGATCTCCTTCAGGACGGACTGGTTGGATCTCCTTGCAGTCCAAAGGACTCTCAAGAGTCTTCTCCAACACCACAGTTCAAAATCATCAATTCTTTGGCACTCAGCCTTATGAACATATAAATTAATAAGTGGAAGGACCATACATCAAGCTGGTTTCTTTTCATTCCAGACCATTGCTTCTTTACCCTAGTGTCCCCTAAACATCAGGTCATTTAATTATTTAAGCAAATATGTATATATAATTAAAATTAAATATTTACATAATTTATATAAATATATGCATATTGTTTTACTATGCTTGGCATGTTTTTATAAGATTTCAATTACAAGTTGAAGGGTAATTTGGAAAAGAACCACAAGGTTATTTCTGTTTGTTTAGTAGACACATTACCAAACAGCTGTGTGTAAAATTAATTCTTCTAGATGCTATATTTAAAATGAACACTGTGGTCACTATTTACTTATTTATTTCCCCCCAGATTTACTGGGATATAACTGACACATAAAATTGTATAAACTTAAGCTTTACAACTTGGTTTTTAAAAAATTAATTAATTTATTTTAATTGGAGGCTAATTACTTTACAATATTGTGGTGGTTTTTGCCATATATTGACATGAATCAGCCACGGGAGTACAGGTGTCCCCGCATCCTGAACCACTGGACACATTTTTTGTTGCAAAATGATTGTCATGGTGAATTAGCTACAACCTCCATCACATCACATAGTTAGCATTTTTTTTATTTGATGCGAATACTTAGCAGCATTCACCCATCTGATGCAGTGTTACCTCTAATCATCATGCTGTAACTTAATTTCTCTAGAATATCCTAATTTTGTAGCTGAATGTTTGTACCTATAACTAATATCTCCCTATGCCCCAACTCTTGTAAGCACCACTCTACTTTGCTTTTTAGATTCTACACGTAAGTGATGCATTTGTCTTTCTCTGTCTGACTTATTTCACTTAGCATAATGCCCTCAACATTCATGCAGGTTGTTGTAAATGGTAGGATAGCCTTCTCTCTCATGGCTGAATAATATTCCATTGCAAATATATACCACATCTTCTTTATTCATTCATCAACTAACTGACACTTAGATTGTTGCCATATTTTGGCTGTTGTGAATAATGCTTCAGTAAACATGGAAGCGCAGGTATCTCTATGATATCGTGTTTCTAATCCCTTTGGGTAAATACCAGATGTAGATGGGAGCTCTATTTTTAATTTTTTGAGAAAATTTCAGGTTGCTTTTTCTGTAATAATTTTTACCAGTTTACATTCCCACCAACAGAGCACTGGTTCCCTTTTCCCTACACGCTATGTGCTTACTGCTAAAACAATCCTATAGAAGACATGTGATAATTTGAATTAAGTTCTGGGGAGTTGATTTTAAAAATATGCAGTTGGTTTTGTTTTATTTATAGAATGAAGCACACTCGTATCAGAAGTTACCAAGAAGTTTTGCAAAATCTCCCATGAAAGAATTTAAACCAGGGCGAAATGTCATCTTGCTGGAATAGTTTATGGGAAACTGAAGACCAAGGGAATAGACTTAGTAGTACAGATTTGTTCTAGGCCTATAATTCCTTCAGAAAGCAGACTTTTCAAGATTTTAGATTTCCACCTCTTTGAGTGAAACACTCTGAGAAGAACAAAAAACACTGCATTTTGTTTCTTCACATTTATTCAGTTATTTTATATAGATTCTAGATCAAGTCTTCTCCAAGTTCAGGGTACTTGACCAGCTGTAGTTGTCCCTTGTGTTGATGAAGCACCTTCTGTGTCATACAGTGGGTATCACACATGGCACAGCTCTCTTTCACTGTTTACAGCTCACGGTGATCATTCCATGCTATGGGTCTATTCATATTTTCCCAAAGTCATTTTCTACAGGCAGTGATATGTGTGTTTCCCATTTATACTGAGCACTGGGGCATTTATTTGTGAGACTATGACAGGAACCATGTCTTTATTTCTGCCAAAGCTGGGAAGTTTTGTTTTTGTTTCCTCTCTTGGTCTCCTCTTGGCTAGGATTAGGGTTAGGGTTAGGGTTAGGATTAGGGTTAGGGTTAGGGTTGAGCTGTTCCTCTGTATAATGTAAAGAGGGTTTTGTGTTAGTGCCTGAGTCTTATTTGTATACTTGCAGCTTTAATCTTCTGGTTCAGTGATTCTTATACTGTATTACACCCAAATGTTGCCTAGGATGCTTGCTAAAATATAGTGTGGGCCCACCATAGAAATTCTTATTCAAAAGCATTAGGGTAGGACTTAATAATTTGCTTTTAACAAAGTCTACAGATGTTTTCAAAGGAAGATAGTCCATCACCCAGTTTTTTAGAAACACCACTTTAGATCACTTGAGTTAAAATTTGGTTAACCAAGGAACTCTTTTCTCACTCTGGTTATCAGAAAAGTAACTGTTCTTCCTGTTTTGCAATTCCCCTAATGAATAGAAACCTGATACAAAATGGGGCTGTAAGTTATATAAAAGGAGAATATGGGATTTAAAATAGGAATATTAGAGACAGACATTTGAATGAAAAATTTGATCTAATAATTTGATCTTAATTTCACTGACTTGATCTGGAAAACGTACAAAAGAAGTTATAAGAATATTATTGACATGTATACACATAGCTTATAGAAGGAAATGGCAACCTGCTCCAGTATCTTGCCTGGGAGGTTCCCATGGACAGAGGAGCCTGGTGAGCTGCAGTCCATGGAGTTACAAGAGCTGGACACAACTTAACAACTAAACCACCACCACACATATTCACTTTGTTGTACAGTAGAAAATAGCACATTGTAAAGCAATTATGCAAAGGGTTGACTCATTGGAAAAGACTCTGATGCTGGGAGGGATTGGGGGCAGGAGGAGAAGGGGACAACGGAGGATGAGATGGCTGGATGGCATCACCGACTCAATGGACATGAGTTTGAGTGATCTCTGGGAGTTGGTGATGGACAGGGAGGCCTACCGTGCTGCAGTTCATGGGGTCACAAAGAGTTGAACACGACTGAGTGACTGAACTGAACTGAACTGAAAGCAATTATACTCCAACAACAACAAAATAATATTATTGATAACAAAAATTTTGATTTACTTTTATATGTCACACTTGGCTAGGTTGTGGTAGCTGTTTGTTTGGTCAAACACTAGTTCTGATGTTGTGAAGACTTTTTTTTTGTAATTAACACTTATAATCAGTTGAAGTTAAATAAAGCAGATTACTCTCCAAATATGGCAGAAAGTTAAGAAGAACTAAAGAGACTCTTGATGAAAGTGAAAGAGGAGAGTGAAAAAGTTGGCTTAAAGCTCAACATTCAGAAAACTAAGATCATGGCATCCAGTCCCATCACTTCATGGCAAATAGATGGGGAAACAGTGGAAACAGTGGCAGACTTTATTTTCAGTTCAGTCACTCAGTTGTGTCTGACTCTTTGTGACCCCATGAGTTGCAGCACACCAGGACTCCCTGTCCATCACCAACTCCCGGAGTTCACTCAGATTCACGTCCATCGAGTTAGTGATGCCATCCAGCCATCTCATCCTCTGTCGTCCCCTTCTCCTCCTGCCCCCAATCCCTCCCAGCATCAGAGTCTTTTCCAGTGAGTCAGCTCTTCCCATGAGGTGGCCAAAGTACTGGAGTTTCAGCTTTAGCATCATTCCTTCCAAAGACTTTATTTTGGGGGGCTCCAAAAACACTGCAGATGGTGATTGCAGCTGTGAAATTAAAAGATGCTTACTCCTTGGAAAGAAAGTTATGACCAACCTAGACAGCATATTAAAAAACAGAGACATTACTTTGCCAACTAAGGTCCATTTAGTCAAGGCTATGGTTTTTCCAGTGGTCATGTATGGATGTGAGAGTTGGACTGTGAAGAAAGCTGAGCACCAAAGAATTGATGCTTTTGAACTGTGGTGTTGGAGAAAACTCTTGAGAGTCCCTTGGACTGCAAGGAGATCCAACCAGTCCCTCCTAAAGGAAACCAGTCCTGAATATTCATTGGAAAGACTGATCCTGAAAGTGAAACTCCAATACTTTGGCCACCTGATGCAAAGGGCAGACTCATTAGAAAAGACCCTGATGCTGGGTAAGATTGAGGGCAGGAGGAGAAGGGGATGACAGAGGATGAGATGGTAGTTGGCATCACCAACTCAACGGACATGAGTTTGGGTGGACTCCAGGAGTTGGTGGGTGATGGACAGGGAGGCCTGCATGAGGCAGCTCATGGGGTCGCAAAGAGTCAGACACGACTGAGTGACTGAACTGAACTGAACTGAATGTGGTTGGGCCTCATCCAATCAGTTAAAGACCTTAGGAGCAAAGACTGAGGTTTCTTGAAGAAGTTCTGTCTTGATGCTGCAACATGGAAATCCTGCTTGAGTTTCCAGCCTACTGGACTGCCTTGCAGATTTCACACTTGTTGGTTCCCACAATTGTGTGAGTCAGTTTCTTAAAATTCCTCTCTCTCTCTCTCCCCATGTACACACACACACACACACACACACACACACACACATTTCCTGTTGTTTTTGTTTCTCTGGAGAATACTAACACAAACGGTAGCAACTTCTGTTGTTGTTACATAAAAGCTTCTTTTTGACGTGCAAAGAAATGCCCTGGGTTTGGAAGTAGAAGATATAGATTCAAACTCATTTCTGCCCTTTAATTGTTGTGTGATCTTGGACTAGTTACATGCTTCTTCTTGAAGGCACCCTTATCTGTCAAGAGGGTATTATAACACCTTTCCAAGTCCCTCAAGTTTTTATTGTGAGGCTCAGTTAGGATAATTTATGAGCAAGCTTTCCAAAAAATAAATTATGATACCTTAGAAGAGTTCACCCACCACAGATGTTCTCTGCTGTGAATGCAAGAGAATGGGACAGTTTTGCACACAGAACCATTTCAGTTCAGTGGTTACTTGAAATCTTTAATCTTTGTAGATGCATCTTGTTCCACCACCCCCATTCTTTTATTACATATCCTGCCTTATCTATTGGCAATCCCTGCAAAGAATGACTCATAGCTCTGTTTTCTTTAGGGGAATATTATTAGCCATTATTTTCTGGAGTCCAAGCTTGTTTATTATTTTCCTTTGTGAACCTTACAGAATGGGAGGCAGGTCTCTTTTCTGTGCTTTCAGCTAAAGGTAGTTTGACAATTTTCTAGAGAAATTAATCATTAATTTTTTTTTTTTTTCTGGAAGGAGCTCAGTTTTTATTTAGTCTGCTGGTTGCTTTGACCTCAATTTTTATTTCCAAAGCTCAACAATACCATCTAGAAGCACTAGGAAGCATTCATTCTGTATGTTTGTCAGACTGTTCACACATCCCCACAATTCATTGTATAGAGTTTCCCTGTTTTGGACTTAACCTGAGTGATATGAAGTTAATGATGGGTCACACTGGCCTGGCTTCTGATTTATAGATGAATCATTAAATCAGCACTGCAGAGGGTTGGCCATCTTCTAATGTCTATGTTCCTTAAGATTTGGAAACAAACATTAAAGTGATCCTAAGAAGGATAGAAACTGTTCCAGCACTTTTTTTCCCCTAGGTCTGTCACTAAGACCCTTTCGAACTGGGGGTAGATTGCCAAGGCATTTGAATTACCTGCATTTATGAATCTCTGGAGTTGAGTGGGATACTAGGAAGAGACAAATGTACAGTCAACATAAGGCAAGTTTAAGGTGAAGGTGAGGTGAAGTCACTCAGTCGTGCCCAACTCTTTGCGACCCCGTGGACTGTAGCCTACCAGGCTCCTCCATCCATGGGATTCTCCAGGCAAGAATACTGGAGTGGGTTGCCATTTCCTTCTCCAGAGGATCTTCCTGACCCAGAGATCAAACCCAGGTCTCCCGCATTGGAGGCAGATGCTTTAACCTCTGAGCCACCAGGGAAGCCCATAAGGCAAGTTTAGGGCCTAACAAAGTGGATGGAATGATATTTATCAGGAGAGTACTGTTCTTCAATTCACAGGCACAGACATCACATTCATCTGTGACATGGAATTGACACTGAATCTATTTTCCAGTGAGAGTTGTCTTCTCTGAGGTTTCTTCCTCTTCCTCTGTGCTCCTTGCTCAAACTTCAGAGTCTTCTTCTTTAATTATGGGAAAGATGATGTATCACTTGCTTTCATTCAGAAAGGAGGGGGTATAACTTTTGATTCCAAATGTCTGATGCTGATATTATATCCTTTATCAAGTATTCCTGGAAGAAAGTATAGTGGTTTTACTTTACTTCACAGTCATCAGATACATTAAATCCCCTGAATCTTGGTAAATTATTAAGCAACTATTGATTTTGTTGCAGTGAACATCAAGATGTATTGACTTTTACCCAAGTCAATATTTCCCAAAGGCATAATAAATCTTGATGTTTATTGAAACATGCATGTTGATTTCAGTGAATATGTAGGTGCATACACACACACACACATATACATACACACACATATCTCAACATTCAGATATTTATATTATCCTTCTGGATATATTTACAAAAAACTATTTCACTCCAAAGATCCTATTATTTTTGGTCTATTTGCACATTAATGCTTCCTTTATTCTTAAAAATTTTAATCTCATTTATCCTTCTCTTGGTTGACAATAGTAAGGGAAACTAAGGTTTATGAAGAAATCTATTGGCCTTTCACAAACTAGTTTGGGTTAATCTGGTGAGCTTGTCATTAATTGCAAAGTGGGTCTTGCTTTCTGTCTCTACCCAGTTCAAGGATCAATGAAACAATAAAAAATTATTGTTGTTAAAATTGAGAAAGTTAAAAAATTTCACTCCCCACATCCAACCAAGGATGGTGTTTATTTCAGCATTGATCAGATCAACACTAAATCAGAGACCACATTTGAGTATCTACTTCATTTCACATCAATTTTTTTTAAAATTATATGGTACAAAAAGACAAATATAAGGTCAAATTTGCATTTAGATAAAATTAAGTGATCAACTACCTGATGCAATTTAATAGATACAAAACTAAATCAAAATCTTTATTGTCTTCCACATAATCTTGAATTCTACCACTAAGAATTTATGATAAGTTCTCTTAGGAAATTAAAGTTGCTTCTGGGTAAAGAACAAAGTCAATTAGGTGCCCATTTATTGACGATCTGCTGTATGTCTAGTCATTTGCTATCCTTTTGAGCTGTGGTTTACTCTGTGGTCCTTACCTATGTTTCATGTTTCTTTAACCTCGATGTTGTTTCTTGTGTATTAATTGGCTAGTCTGTGAGCAAATGAGATAGTGTTATTTGATCACTGGGGTTTTTCCTTCCAGCTAGAAAAAGTGCATATAATTCAAGTGCATATAATTCAAGTGCATATAATTCAAGAAGTGGGTGCTTTGATGGCCTGTCAGGAAGGCAAGAAGGGAGGAATACATTTAAAATAGTGCAAATTGTGGCCTTCCCTGGTGGCTCAGACAGTTAAGAATCTGCCTGCAATGTGGGAGTGACAGGTTTGATCCCTGCATTGGGGAGCTTCCCTGGAGAATATATTCATTCACCTTGTTATGGTCTGAATGTTTGTGTTCCCCTTAGGTTCATATGTTGAAATCCTGATCCCCACAGGTGATGGTATTAGCAGGTAGAACCTTTGGCAGGTGGTTTAAGTCAGGAGGGTGGAGCCTTACAAAAGTGCCTTTGAAAGAGGCTTCAGAGAGATCCCTTCCTTTTTCTGCCATATCAGAATACAACAAAAAGTCTACAATCTGAAACAGGGCTCTCATACAATGCTGCCAGCACCCTGATCTCAGACTTCCAGGCTTTAGACTGTGAGAAATAAGTTTCTATTGTTTATATAAACCCAGGGCTGCTCTGGTGGCTCAGACAATAAAAAGTCTGCCTGCAATGTGGGAGATCAGGTTCAATTCCTGGGTCAGGAAGATTCCCTGGAGAAAAGAAAGACTACACACTCTGGTATTCTTGCCTGGAAAAATCTGAGGACAGAGGAGCCCGGTGGGCTACAGTCCGCGGAGTCATAACGAGAAAGACATGACTCAGCTACTAACATAAACTTCCTACCCATACTGTGGTATTTTGTTATAGTAGCCCAGATGGACCAAGACACTCCCTTACGGATGTGTATATATTTATACATACGTACGGTAAAGCGGATAACAATATTTTTCCATGAGGCAGGTTGGTAAACTGACATTCCCAGAGGAGTTTCAAGCAAGCTGTAGAGACTTTGAATAATAACTGATGTCCCAGGGGAGAATAAGGTCAAGAAAAGAGAAGATATTGCAAACGTGACAAAATCAATCTTCCTCATTAAAACAAGTGCCCTAATTGATCAGTGATTTGAAATGTTCCATGTAGCGCCAGGGGGAAGAAGTGCTAGACAAATAATTTCTTTTTTTTTTTTTTCGTTTTTACAAAAGAGAAAGCTTTGGTGACAGAGACAGTGTGACAAAGGCCAAGTCCACTTTTCAGGAAGAGTAATCCTCAAATGCTTTGCACAGTGATTAAGGCCAATGTGGAGAAAATAACAGCTTCCATCCTGCTGATGCATATTTAAAGCTAAGAACTTAACAAATAAGATTTTATGTTCATATGGTTTTTATCACTCTACTTTGAGCCAGTGTGACTCTTGATAAAACGCATCAATGTGGTTTGCAGACACCATATGGGAATGAAAGAAAAGTCATTCTGAACTTAAATATATGGATTTTTATGAAGCTTTTATAGTCAAGATGGCCTTTACACTTTAAGCTTTCAATACAAAGAGGAATTATGTTTAAAGCACTTTGGGCACAAGCGTTATTCCTGTGGAATGCAGGGAAAGATGGCAAATTTGCCGATGGCTTCTTTTTCCTTTCTTTTTCATGCTATGTAAAAATTTGGATTAGAATACATGTCTATACAAGAGCCTGTTTCTTTTTTTTTTTTCTCTAAATGTCCACAGGAATCAGGAAATGTGACATCAAATGTGTTGTTGGCTCTCCTTCAGGGTCCCCTGGATAGTCATATTTTTTCACAGTAATAGACCTGCCTTGACTTGGATCTTCAGTGGCATTGGTATTTCATGGAAGGAGCAAATAAGTTCATGCCTTTCATGTGTCTTTGTTCATTGTTTATGAAATGGCACATGATGGAGCTGTGCTCCACTCCTAGCTCTTGGCAAATGGTGAGGACAGGGAAGTTTGATTTCAGTACCCAGAGCACTCAGTTTGTTCCAGTTCATCCCGCACCTCAATATTCCCTGCTCCCTAGTCAACGCTCTTATGTTATTTACTAGGTTAATATTATTATTATATATTTGTGTATTTTATCTTATAAATATTAAAAGTATTGTTCCTCCGTGATGGCCTAGAAAGGTGGGTTAGGGGTGTGAAAGGGAGGCCCAAGAGGGAGGGGATATATGCATACAGATAGCTGAGTCACCTTATTGTACAGAAACAAAATGAAGCTGACACAAGATTGTAAAGCAATTATACTCAAATAAAAAAAAGAATAAGTAAGTTTTTGAAAGTTATTAAAAGTAGCATTTAACATGAATAATGTAAATGTAAGCCAATGCGTGTTTTTTATAATCAAGTGTGCCTATGTGCTTAGTCACTCTTGGCAACGCCATGGACTGTAGCCTACCAGGATCCTCTGTCCATGGAATTTCTGGAGTGGGTTGCCATTTCCAACTCCAAGGAATCTTTGCAATGCAGAGATTGAACCCATGTTTCTTGTGTCTCTTGCATTGTTGGCAGGAGGATTCTTTACCACGGCATCACAAAACAATGCTATTTATGATATATTTGAATTATGCAATGAAAAGTTGTTCATCATAAAAAAAAATTTTTGGAATAGCACCAGCTGGAGAGAAGCTTGGGTATAGGGACCTTAGCATTGAGACTGAGCTGACTGGTTTCAGCAGCTAGTTAGATCTATATGGTTTTGCCTTGAGAGCTCTAGTACCAGCACCTTTAGGCTCCTCCTTTCTGGCTTCTTTCCTCCGTGTTACGTTCCTGAGAAGGACTTCACACAGAAGAAAGTGGAGCATAGAATAATGTAGCACAAAACAGCACAGGAAGCATTGCAGGGTGGAAGAGACAGGGGCTACTTGCCAAGAGACTCTGGTTCTTCTGTGTGTTTACTATTAGTTGTATGACTTGGACACATCACTTTCCCTACCTGGACATTGCTGTTTTCCATCTATAAAATGATTATATGAAGATGAGAAGAACTAACATTTACCACTTACCAGGTGCCAGGGAGTATCCTGTCTGCTTAACAATAATGAGCTCATTTAACTTTTACAACATCCTAATGAAGTGGGTACTGTGTTTAATTATTTTATAGATCCCCTTCTTCAGGGGATCTTCCCAACCCAGGAATCGAAGCTGCGACTCTTGTGTTTTCCTGCATTGCAAGTGGTTTCTTTACCACTTAAACCATTGGGGAAGCCCTACAAAAAGGATACATATGTTTCTTAATGTCCCACAACCAAGGAAATGTTTGAACTATGTAGACTGATCTGGAGCTCTTGCTTTTGTCAGTGGCTAAAGTCCATGACAGAATGTGGTCCACGGGAGAAGGGAATGGCAAACCACTTCAGTATTCTTGCCTTGAGAACCCCATGAACAGTATGAAAAGGCAAAATGATAGGACACTGAAAGAGGAACTCCCCAGGTCAATAGGTGCCCAATATGCTACTGGAGATCAGTGGAGAAATAACTCCAGACAGAATGAAGGGATGAAGCCAAAACAAAAACAATACCCAGCTGTGGATGTGACTGGTGATAGAAGCAAGGTCCGATACTGTAAAGAGCAATATTGCATAGGAACCTGGAATGTCAGGTCCATGAACCAAGGCAAATTGGAAGTGGTCAAACAGGAGATGGCAAGAGTAAACGTCGACATTCTAGGAATCAGCAAACTAAAAAGGATTGGAATGGGTGAATTTAACTCAGATGACCGTTATATCTACTACTGTGGGTAAGAATCCCTCAGAAGAAATGGAGTAGCCATCATGGTCAAAAAAAAGACTCTGAAATGCAGTACTTGGATGTAATCTCAAAAACGACAAAATGATCTCTGTTCATCTCCAAGGCAAACCATTCAATATCACAGTTATCCAAGTCTATGCCCCAACCAGTAATGCTGAAAAAGCTGAAGTTGAACGGTTTTATGAAGACCTACAAAACCTTTTAGAACTAACACCCCAAAAAGATGTCGTTTTCATTATAGGGGAATGGAATGCAAAGGTAGGAAGTCAAGAAACACCTGGAGTAACAGGCAAATTTGGCCTTGGAATGCGGAATGAAGCAGGGCAAAGACTAATAGAGTTTTGCCAAGGAAATGCACTGGTCATAGCAAACACCCTCTTCCAACAGCATAAGAGAACACTCTACACATGGACATCACCAGATGGTCAACACCGAAATCAGATTGATTATATTGTTTGCAGCCGAAGATGGAGAGGCTCTATACAGTCAGCAAAAACGACAGGAGCTGACTGTGGCTCAGATCATGAACTCCTTATTACCAAATTCAGACTTAAATTGAAGAAAGTAGGGAAAACCGCTAGACCATTCAGGTATGACCTAAATCAAATCCCTTATGATTATACAGTGGAAGTGAGAATTAGATTTAAGGGCCTAGATCTGATAGATAGAGTGCCTGATGAACTATGGATGGAGGTTCATGACATTGTACAGGAGACAAGGATCAAGACCATCCCCATGGAGAAGAAATGCAAAAAAGCAAAATGGCTGTCTGGGGAGGCCTTACAAATAGCTGTGAAAAGAAGAGAGGTGAAAAACAAAGGAGTAAAGGAAAGATGTAAGTATCTGAATGTAGAGTTCCAGAGAACAGCAAAAAGAGATAAGAAAGCCTTCTTCAGTGATCAATGCAAAGAAATAGAGGAAAAGAACAGAATGGGAGAAACTAGAGATCTCTTCAAGAAAATTAGAGATACCAAGGGAACATTTCATGCTAAGATGGGCTCGATAAAGGACAGAAATGGTCTGGACCTAACAGAAGCAGAAGATATTAAGAAGAAGTGGCAAGAATACACAGAAGAACTGTACAAAAAAGATCTTCATGATGCAGATAATCATGATGGTGTGATCACTAATCTAGAGCCAGACATCCTGGAATGTGAAGTCAGGTGGGCCTTGGAAAGCATCGCTACAAACAAAGCTAGTGGAGGTGATGGAATTCCAGTTGAGCTGTTTCAAATCCTGAAAGATGATGCTGTGAAAGTGCTGCTCATAATATGCCAGCAATTTGGAAAACTCAGCCGTGGCCACAGCACTGGAAAAGGTCAGTTTTCATTCCAATTCCAAAGAAAGGCAATGCCAAAGAATGCTCAAACTACTGCACAATTGCACTCATCTCACATGCTAGTAAAGTAATGCTCAAAATTCTCCAAGCCAGGCTTCAGCAATACGTGAACCGTGAACTCCCTGATGTTCAAGCTGGTTTTAGAAAAGGCAGAGGAACCAGAGATCAAATTGCCAACATCCGCTGGATCATGGAAAAAGCATGAGAGTTCCAGAAAAACATCTATTTCTCCTATGCCAAAGCCTTTGACTGTGTGGATCACAATAAACTGTGGAACATTCTGAGAGAGATGGGAATACCAGACCATCTGACCTGCCTCTTGAGAAATGTGTATGCAGGTCAAGAAGCAACAGTTAGAACTGAACATGGAACAACAGACTGGGTCCAAATAGGAAAAAGAGTATGTCAAGGCTGTATATTGTCACCCTGCTTATTTAACTTCTATGCAGAGTACATCATGAGAAAGGCTGGACTGGAAGAAACACAAGCTGGAATCAAGATTGCTGGGAGAAATATCAATAACCTCAGATATGCAGATGACACCACCCTTATGGCAGAAAGTGAAGAGGAACTAAAAAGCCTCTTGATGAAAGTGAAAGAGGAGAGTGCAAAAGTTGGCTTAAAGCTCAACATTCAGAAAGCGAAGATCATGGCATCTGGTCCCATAACTCATGGGAAATAGATGGGGAAACAGTGGAAACAGTGTCAGACTTTATTTTGGGGGGCTCCAAAATCACTGCAGATGGTGACTGCAGCCATGAAATTAAAAGACGCTTACTCCTTGGAAGGAAAGTTATGACCAACCTAGATAGTATATTCGAAAGCAGAGACATTACTTTGCCGACTAAGATCCGTCTAGTCAAGGCTATGGTTTTTCCTGTGGTCACGTATGGAGAGTTGGACTGTGAAGAAGGCTGAGCGACGAAGAATTGATGCTTTGCACTGTGGTGTTGGAGAAGACTCTTGAGAGTCCCTTCGACTGCAAGGACATCCAACCAGTCCATTCTAAAGGAGATCAGCCATGGGATTTCTTTGGAAGGAATGATGCTAAAGCTGAAACTGCAGTACTTTGGCCACCTCATGCAAAGTGTTGACCCATTGGAAAAGACTCTGATGCTGGGAGGGATCGAGGGCAGGAGGAGAAGGGGATGACCAGGGATGAGATGGCTGGATGGCTTCACCAACTCGATGGATGTGAGTCTGAGTGAACTCCGGGAGTTGGTGATAGACAGGGAGGCCTGGTGTGCTGCGATTCATGGGGTCGCGAAGAGTCAGACACAACTGAGCGACTGAACTGAACTGAACTTTACTGAAAGTCCATTTTAAATCTAAAGTTCTATTTTATAGAAATCTCACAATGTGAAAAAATAGGTTAACTGATGTATTCCAGTGGGCTTGAAGGCTATTTAATTACCACAGCCATAAATAGTTTGTGTTTCTAAAATACATATCTATATCATCTATCTGTCTATTGTCTACCTAACATCTACTTTAAGAGTTAACTAGGGAAACTTCCCTGGTGGTCCAGTGGCTAAGAATCAGCACTCCCAATACAGGAGACCCTGGTTTGATTCCTGGTCAGGGAACTGGATCCCACAGGCCACAACTGAGAATTTGCATGCAGTACTTCAGGATCCCATGTGCTGCAAAGAAGATTCAGGATCCCACATGCCACAACTAAGACCTGGTGTAGCCAAATAAATAAACATTTTTGGACAAAAGTTAACTTGGAATCAATTTGCTTAAGCTGCTCTCAAAATTCTATTCCCTAAATGAAGGCTCTCAATAGAAATGAATAATTACGCCCTGTTGCTAACCACCACTGTGTAGAATCATTTCTCCTCTAATGACCTCTAATAACCTCCTCTGTGACCTCTCGGTGTCACAAAAATAACTTTTATTTAAGAAGAGAAAACAACAAGACAAAGAATGGCAGGGCAGTCAGCTCCATTAAAGCACTAATGATGGGTAATGATATCATATAGTTTTGAAACCGTTTTTCTCTGAGAGACTGAGTGCTGTATAAATTTGACCTCATTCATTCTTAGGTTGTCTTTATTATTTATAGATTATATATTGATTTGGCCTTGTTCTTTCTTCTTTTCTCTCAGTTGTAGGTTTACCATCATGTTTTATTTTCTTGGGCTCCTAACTCACTGTGAACGGTGACTGCAACCATGAAATTAAAAGATGCTTGCTCCTTGGAAGAAAAGGTATGACAAACCTAGACAGTGTATTAAACAGCAGAGACATTACTTTGCCAACAATGATCCAGATAGTCAAACTATGGTTTTTCCAGCAGTCATGTATGGATGTGAGAGCTTGACCATAAAGAAGGCTGAGCCCCAAAGAACTGATGCTTTTGAACTGTGGTGCTGGAGAAGACTTGAGAGTCCCTTAGACTGCAAGGAGATCAAACCAGTCAATCTTAAAGGAAATCAACTTTGAATATTCATTTGAAGGACTGATGCTGAAGCTGAAGCTCCAATGCTTTGGCCACCTGATACGAAGAACTGACTCTTTGGAAAAGACCTTAATGCTAGGAAAGATTGAGGGCAGGAAGAGAAGCGGGGAGTTGTTGAAATGTTCCCCCTTCTTTGGGAATAAAGTATCCAGCTTCATGCAGCCTAGTTGACTTATTAAAAGCTTCAGCAATATTTTAATGCTTTAGAGTACAGATGTGGCAAAATCATCCACTGAAACAATGGTTTCCTGTTCATTTTCTTGGAGGCATCTGTAGAATTTCCTTGAAAGAGAATGAGTCTGGACCTAAATGCCTTATAAACATTCTTTTGATGGGTTGCCAATTTCACTTCATATAAAAGTTGGTAGCTTGGAACATGAAAACAACATAAGGCATGTTTGCAACCTCATACTTACAATGACAGCGTATGTAACTGTGCACATGTCAGTCACAGAATAGAAATGAAATCCAAGAGCTAAAGAATCTTTGTTAATTTGTGTGGAAAGAGAGGCTAGAATGAAAGGGTGATTTTATCACACACACACAACCACAATGTGAGACTGTGGCTCTTAGAGGGTCCCACAGTTATGACCATGTCTTTGAAAATATCTAGTCAGCATCTTACGTCTTTTCCTGTAAGATTTTGAACCAATACAAGGGAGAAGAAAACAACCTTCTAATTTGTATCATTGAAATATAATTGTTGGCCCTGAGCTCCAATAGGTCTGATAGGTGGTTTTCTAGGAGCAGTAATAACTATAAAAATGGGATAAGACTTACGTTGTTACTGAGATAGAACTTGATCTTGTTCAAAAAGGAAGATGGGTCAGGTCCTGAATCCAGCAGTGTTACAAATGTGCTGTTCAGTATGGTAGTCAACAGACACATTATGGATATTTCAATGTAAAGAAATCAAAATGTGAGATAATTGAAAATTAGCTCCCTCTCATATCATCCACAGTTCAAGTGATCAATACCCAACTATGGCTGGTGGATATATTAGATAAGGCAGATACAGACAATTCTATCTTTACAGAAAGCTCTTTTGGACAGTAGTGGTTTAGAATCAGAGACTTGAGTGTTGGAAAGTGAGTAATTTCTGATTAGAAAGTAAGGGATTCTCTGGAGCATTGGTTAGATAGAGGGTCAATAGCTAAAATTTGGCTTCAGGCACCACAAGGGGGAGACCAGATCACGTTCTGGAGGATCGCTCCTTTCTGCTTAACTGTTGACCTAAAGCTGGCAGAAAGTGCCTTTTTTTGGAGGAGGAGAAGTTGGGAGCTTTGACTTGCTTTTCTCCTTCATTTAGAAAGCCCTCTCTTGACACTGATGTCAAGTTTAAAGATTTGCTTCTTCTTCTGCATTTCTTTTTAATATGCTACCTCCTACTCTTGAAATTCTCATATCTAGTTTTTATGAATATTGGTGTGCTTCCACATAGACCTTGTAGAAACTTTAATGCCACATGCCTCAGGCTTTCTTGTCTGGAAATATTCGTTGTAGAGCCTTCTGTCTGCCTCTAGCTAGCTGTCTTTTAAAGGAAGTTATCTCCCTGAGACCTGCCACTCCACAAAACCCAGAAGCATCCCTACAGTAGAAAATGCCACACAGCGGTTATGGTATAATGGAAGACTTAGAAGAGATGGGGGGGGGGGGGTTGCTGCAAATATGCCTTCAATTACTTGAATAAAAATCAAGGCAAGAGGGGTGAGCTTAGAAAGAAATACGTGGAGTGGATTTCTGGAAAATTAAAATGACTTGTAGGTTTTTTGCCCTCAGAACATTTTAACCAGAAAAGTTGAATTTTGTTGAACATCTCTTAAACGCTGTCAATTACAATCACCTCTAAATAGTGTCTCCTGTCGTTAGCATTGACCATAGTGGCCATCCCCCAAATTCCATGTTCTAATTCCTGGGATCTGTGAATGTGAATTTATTCGGAAAAGAGCTCTTTGCCAATGTAATTAAGTTAAGATCTTGATATGGCATCATTTTGGATTACCCAAGTCTCCCCCAAATCCAGTGGCAAACGTCTTTAGAAGCGACAGAAGGGAGGACTCAGACAGACAGGGGAAAAGTCCACGTGAAGATGAAGGCACAGCCAAGAACCGGGAAGAAGCAAAGAATAGATTTTCCCCTAGAGCTTCCATGGGCACGGGGCCCTGTCACAGGACTGTGATTTCAGACTTCTGGCTCAGATTCCTGGCTTCCAGAACTGGGGGGGAATACATTTCTGTTTTTGTAAGCCACTAATTACATGTTAATTGTTTATGACAGCCACAGGAAACAAATTCAGATCCCCTCTGATACATCCTCCAAGCCATCATTAGAATGATCTTAAGACATAAACCTTATGTTCAAGTTCCTCAGAAGCGCTTCCACGGAGCCTTGATCTATTCTCGGTTGTCCTTCTCCCTATGTAGCTCTCGGTCATATCCGTTACATTTAATGAGACCAGACTTCTGTGTTCCCTAGATGTACTGCCAGTTTCATCCCATTGTGTGTTTGAACAGGGTCCTTGTTGTCCTTCTGAGGCTTGGCTATCTGTTGTAACTCTTGAATACATTTCAGAATCTTATGCAGACTTCCTGTCCACATGACAATAGAAGACTGATGCTATTCCATCCCTCACTGCTTATCCATTATCACCTCTGTACCTTATATGCCTGTATAACACAGTGCTTTTTGACATCCATCCATTCAGTAATTTTTAAAAATTACAGTAATTTTAATAGGTAATGCATGTATATGTTGCAAAAAGAAAAAAATGATTAATAAGTATTCTTGGAGAAGACTTACTCCTATTCTTATCCCCATCCATCTTGTTTCTCCTTATTCCCTACAGGTAATTGCTTTAAAATAATGTGTTTCCTTAAGCATAAGTGTTCATTATCAAAAGGAAGTACACTATACATATTGTTCTGAATTTTACCTTTTTTTACTTCATAATGTATCCCAGAGATTTTTTTCCATATCATTATACAGAGATCTTCCTCATTTTTCTTCTTTGGGGATACATAATGCTCTGTTAAGTAGATGACCTTGCGTAACTTGACCAGCCCTCGATTGTCAGACCCTTGGTTTGCTTCCATTATTTATTATTGTACATAATGCTCTAATGGAAACTTTTGTACATATATCATTTCAAACTTATGCAAATGTCTGATAGATTTCCAGAAGTGAGAAGTTTGCTAGGCCAAATGGCATGTGTAAATGTAACTGTGCCAGACATTGCCAGATTTTCCCCCACAGGCATCGAACCATTTTGGGTCCCACTAGCAATGTTGAAGTTGGCTGGTGGGCATAACTCAGCAACACGGTGCTGTACTCCTGTATTTTTGCCAACATGATTGGTGAATGTAATAGTTTCCTATCACTGCATAACAAACTGCCACAAACTTAGTGGCTTAATACAAAACACATTGTCATCTCACTATTTCTGTGGACCAACAGCCCCGCAGCCCTTAGTTAGGACCACAGCCTAACTAAGCATCCTCTCTTCAGGGACTAAGGCTGCAATTAAAGTGTTGTCTGGGACTGCAATCTCATCTGAGGCTTGAACTCTTCTTTCAAGTTCATGTGGTTGTTGGAAGATGTTAGTATTTATATTTGTAGAACTGATGCTCTTAGTATCTTGATGTCCCATATAGTTCTCATGCAATGTGACCCTCTTTATAGGCAGTTCACATCACGTCAGCTTGCTCCTTCATGGCCAGCAGATTTTCTTACTGTGGTCTCTTAAGATGCAGTATTATAGATGACCAGTCCAAGTTCGATGCATGAAACAGGACACTCAAAGCTGGTGCACTGGGACAACCCAGAGGGATGGGGTGGGGAGGAAGGTGGGAGAGGGGTTCCGGATGGGGGACACACGTACACCCGTGGCTGATTCTTGTCAATGTACGGCAAAAACCACCACAATATTGTAAAGTGATTAGCCTTCAATTAAGATAAATTAATTTTTTAAAAAGATAGAATCTTCTTTTATGTGACATAATCATGGAATTCCATATCATCCTGTCTGTCATATAACAGTGTACTCGGGGCAGTTAGCCGTCTGGGCTCAGACTGCTTTGATTAGAAGCTATTGGTTCTATACCAATAGAAGCTATTGTTTAGAACTGCTATTGGTTAGAAGCAGTTTTCTGTTACAAAACAGAAACAGACTCACAGCCTTAGAGAATGAGGGGAAATGGACAGTTAGGGAGTTTGGGATGGACATGTACATACTGTTGTATTTAAAATGGATAGCAAACTATTATATAACACCGGGAGCTTTGCTCAATGCCATGGGGCAGCCTGGATGGGAGGGGAGCTTGGGGGAGTATGGATACATGTGCATGTATGGCTGAGTCCTTTTGGTGTTTCTCTGAAATGATCACAACATTGTTAATTGGCTATACTTCAATATAAAATACAACATTAAAAAGGAAAAAAAGGAAGCAAGTCATGGTCCCAGTCACACTCAAGAAAAGGGGATTATGTAGCCCTAACCTAACAGAAGCAGAAGATATTAAGAAGAGGTAGCAAGAATACATGGAAGAACTGTACAAAAAAGATCTTCATGACCCAGATAATCATGATGATGTGATCACTCATCTAGAGCCAGACATCCTGGAATGTGAAGTCAAGTGGGCCTTAGAAAGCATCACTACGAACAAAGCTAGTGGAGGTGATGGAATTTCAGTTGAGCTATTTCAAATCCTGAAAGATGATGCTGTGAAAGTGCTGCACTCAATATGCCAGCAAATTTGGAAAACTCAGCAGTGGCCACAGCACTGGAAAAGGTCAGTTTTCATTCCAATCCCAAAGAAATGTAATGCCAAAGAATGCTCAAATTACCGTACAATTGCAGTCATCTCACATGCTAGTAAAGTAGCGCTCAAAATTCTCCAAGCCAGACTTCAGCAATACGTGAACCGTGGACTCCCTGATGTTCAAGCTGGTTTTAGAAAAGGCAGAGGAACCAGAGATCAAATTTCCAACATCCGCTGGATCATGGAAAAAGCAAGAGAGTTCCAGAAAAACATCTATTTCTGCTTTATTGACTATGCCAAAGCCTTTGACTGTGTGGATCCGAATAAACTGTGGAAAATTCTGAAAGAGATGGGAATACCAGACCACCTGACCTGCCTCTTGAGAAATCTGTATGCAGGTCAGGAGGCAACAGTTAGAACTGGACATGGAACAGACTGGTTCCAAATAGGAAAAGTACGTCAAGGCTGTATATTGTCATCCTGCTTATTTAACTTCTATGCAGAGTAAATCATGAGAAATGCTGGACTGGAAGAAACACAAGCTGGAATCTAGATTGCCAGGAGAAATAGTAATAACCTCAGATATGCAGATGACACCACCCTTATGGCAGAAAGTGAAGAGGAACTAAAAAGCCTCTTGATGAAAGTGAAAGAGGAGAGTGCAAAAGTTGGCTTAAAGCTCAACATTCAGAAAACTAAGATCATGGCATCTGGTCCCATCACTTCATGGGAAATAGACGGGGAAACAGTGGAAACAGTGTCAGACTTTATTTTTTTGGGCTCCAAAATCCCTGCAGATGGTGACTGCAGCCATGAAATTAAGAGACGCTTACTCCTTGAAAGAAAAGTTATGACCAACCTAGATAGTATATTCAAAAGAAGAGACATTACTTTGCCGACTAAGGTCCGTCTAGTCAAAGCTATTGTTTTTCCAGTGGTCATGTATGGATGTGAGAATTGGACTGTGAAGAAGGCTGAGAGCTGAAGAATTGATGCTTTTGAACTGTGGTGTTGGAGAAGACTCTTGAGAGTCCCTTGGACTGCAAGGAGATCCAACCAGTCCATTCTGAAGGAGATCAACCCTGGGATTTCTTTGGAGGGAATGATGCTGAAGCTGAAACTCCAGTACTTTGGCCATCTCAATCGAAGAGTTGACTCATTGGAAAAGACTCTGATGCTGGAAGGGATTGGGGGCAAGAGGAGAAGGGGACGACAGAGGATGAGATGGCTGGATGGCATCACGGACTTGATGGACATGAGTCTGAGTGAACTCCGGGAGATGGTGATGAACAGGGAGGCCTGGCGTGCTGTGATTCATGGGGTCGCAAAGAGTCGGACACGACTGAGCGACTGAACTGAACTGAACTGAACTGAACATTAGAGAATGGAGATTAGGAGACCTCTATAGAATTATACACATTACAGTGAGAAATGTAATTTTAATTTGCATTTTAAAAATTATGAGTATTTTATATGTTTAATGGCCATTTTTTCTTTTTTTGTGCACTGCCTGTTTATGTTCTCTGTCCATATTTCTCTTAGTTTTTTGTTATTTTTCTTCTAAATGTCTAGGAACTCTCTACATATTAGTGAATGTAGTCCTTTGATGGTGATATGGATTTCAAATATTTTCCTCCAGCTTGTTCTTATGCTGTTGTAGAATGTAAAATCTATAAATTTTATGTGGTTGAAATTATCAACCTTCTACTTTTCACTTGTTGCTTCTGAGTCATTGCGATAAAGTCTATCTATTTCCATTCCATTTTAAAAGAATTCAACCATGTTATGATTTTATTTTTTTATACCTAAATCGATTTGGAATTTTTCTTTGTATATGGTATTATTTATGAATTCAATAGTATCATTTTTCCAGATGGCTATTTGCTTGTCCCCAACATTGTGTACTAAAATTCATGTTTATCAGAACAGATTTGAACACCACTTTTATTGTGGACTTCCCTGCTGGCTCAGATGGTAAAGCATCTGCCTATAATGCAGGAGATGTGGGTTTGATCCCTGGGTCAGGAAGATCCCTTGGAGAAAGGAAGGGCAACCCACTCTAGTACTCCTGCCTGGTGAATCCCATGGATGGAGAATCTTGGTAGGCTAGAGTCCATGGGGTCCCAAAGAGTGGGACAAAACTGAGCAACTTCACTTTCTTTCTTTACTTCCTTTCTTTATCATGTACTAAACCAAAGAAGTGGAGAGAATTTATCTTCTCTTGTTTTGTCTGTTATATGTGTCCCAATTCCATACATTTAATAACTGAAGCTTTATAGTGTATTTATTAGCTTGTGAGGTTTTTCTATTTCAGACATTTCCTGGTTATAAATACTAGTATATTTTTCCATATGAACTTTAGAATTTTCTTGTATAGTTTCTGAACTAAGTTTTTTTTTTTAATGTTCTTATTGGGATTGTTAAATTTATGAATTAACTTAGGGAGAATGACGTCTTTGTAATCGTAATTTTTTTTTATCAATAAACCTGGCATATCTTTCCATTCATTTGATTATTCTTCTGAGTCATTCAGGAGTTTATCCATTTTTCTGGAATTGTTTTTCCACATCCCTTGTTAGATTTATACCTAGGTTTGTTATCTTTTCTCAGAATTATTGTTGTTGCCATTAGAAATGGATCTTTTCCATTACATCTTCTAAGTGCTGCTATTTGCATATATGAAAGCTATTGATTTGTGTTCATTTTACCCATGACTACAGTACTATTTAGAATATATTTATTGAGTGCCTAAAATGTAATGACTTCTGTACAAGAGCTGAATTCATTGCCTACAAAATAGTCATGCCTCCTAGTGAGGTTAGTGGAGGAGGCAGTAAAGAAAATATAGAGGCAAACAAATAAATGACTAATTTATAATCAATGCGAAGAAGACAGCGAAATGTATTTATTCATCAAGACTAATTATTTAAGTATGTCTTATCCAATTCCAGAAACTCTAAGGATTTGGTCCTTGCTTTACTTATCTGCCGATCTCCAGAATCTAGTGTACTGGTCAGGAAACAAGTTTCAGTATATGTTTACTGAATTGAATAGAATTCATTTACTTTGAAGTTGGGGCAATAATGTTTTAAGGCTGTTTATTATGATGACCATACAGGCAGATTTTCCCAACAATTTCATATTTTAAAAACTCTCTTTCTATAAATATATTGTCACACCTTGGGGTTCTCGAGAATTTGTTTGGAAACTGGCCATCACTGTTATAGCTTTTGTCCAAAGATTCTTTACATGTCTCAGGTCCATGCACAGAATAGACTCTCATCCTCAGCATGAATGTCTGAAAATAAGTTTTGCTGAAAGGGATATCCTTTGTAAAGTTTTGACTGAGGTGTCAAAATCAAACTAGTTGATGGAGCCTAGTTGGAGCTTGTGTGTTCTCCACTCACAAGTGCTAAGATTTACATCTTTTACACCAGTAGGAAAGAAAGAGGATGCTCTAATGGAGAGAATTCTATTTATATGTATAGGCTTTTCATTGTTGTTTCATTTTCCCTCTCCAAGTGCTAATGAAAGGTAAGTCAAGAACTTTGGGTTCAGTCAGTTAATTTTTTTTTTTTTTTTATAGTCTTCATGACTCTGAGAAGAATTTAGACCAGCTTAAAGGAATATATAAAGTGCTGCAAAGTTACATATGTTGGAAAAGTATAAGACAGAAATGCAGTGCAGAACAAGGTTGGAGATGTATGATAGACTTGCTATCAATAGGCTCCAGTCTGGGCTCTTATCTATTAGAAAACATATTGAACATTAACACAAATTTACCATTCAATTAAGATTTTAAAAATTCATTACAATAGCAAAAATATATTTGGTGCTTATTCTGTTCCAGCCACTATGTTAAGCTTTTAAAATGCACTATTTAGTCCTTGCAGATGATGAACACATAGGCACTAATGCAATTCTATTTTACAGAATAAGAATGGCTATTACTGATATTAAGACAAGAAAGGAAATTGTGGAGAGTATTCTTATAAAGATCATATTTGTTGTTGTTGTTCATTTGCTAAGTCACGTCTGACTCTTTGAGACCCCATGGACTGCATCATGCAATCCTTCCCTGTCCTTCACTATCTCCCAGAGCTTGCTCAGATTCATGTCCATTGAGTCAATGATGCTATCTAACCATCTCATCTTCTGCCACCCCCTTCACCTTTTGTCTTACATTTTCCCCAGCATCAGGGTCCTTTCCAATGAGTTGGCTTTTCTCATTTGGTGGCCAAAGTATTGGAGCTTCAGCTTCAGCATCAGTCCTTCCAGTGAAAATTCAGATTTGATTTCCTTTAGGATTGATTGGTTTGATCTCCCTGCAGTTCAAGGAACTCTCAAGAGTCTTCTCCAGCACCACAGTTTGAAAGTATCAATTCTTTGATGCTCAACCTTCTTTATGATCCAACTCTCAATTCCTACACGACTACTGGAAAAACCATAGCTTTGACTATATGGACCTTTGCCAGCAAAGTGATGTCTATGCTTTTTTATATACTGTCTAGGTTTGCCATAGCTCTCCCTCCAAAGAGCAAGCATCTTTTTAATTTCATGGCTGCAGTCATCATCTGCAGTGATTTTTGGAGCCCAAGAAAATAAAATCTGATACTATTTCCACTTTTCCCCCATCTATTTTTCATGAAGTTATGGGACTGGATGCCATGATCTTAGTTTTCTGAATGCTGAGTTTTAAACCCAGCTTTTTCACTCTCCTCTTTCACCCCCATCAAGAAGTAATTTAGTTTCCCTTCACTTTCTGCTTTTAGAGTGGTACATCTGCATATCTGAGGTTGTTGATATTTCTCCCAGCAATCTTGATTCTAGCTTGTGATTCATTCAGCCTGGCATTTCACATGATGTACTCTACGTATACGTTAAATAAAAAGGGAGACAATAAACAGCCTTCTTGTATTCCTTTCCCAATTTTGAACCAGTCCGTTGCTCCATGTCTGGTTCTAACTGTTGTTTCTTGAACTGCATACAGGTTTCTCTGGAGACAGGTAAGGTGATCTGGTATTCCTATCTCTTTAAAAATTGTCCACAGTTTGTTGTGAACCACACAGTCAAAGGCTTTAGTGTAGTCAATGAAGAAGAAGTAGATGTTTTTCTGGAATTCCCTTGTTTTCTCTATGATCCAAAGAATGTTGGCAACTTGATCTGCTTTTTCTAAATTCAGCTTGTACATCTGAAAGTTCTCAGTTCACATACTGCTGAAGTCTAGCTTGAAGAATTTTGAGTATAACCTTGCTAGCATGTGAAATGAGTGCAACTGAATGGTAGCTTGAACATTCTTTGCCATTGCCCTTTGGGATTGGAATGAAAATTGACATTTTCCAGTCTGGTGGCCATTGTTGCCTTTTCCAAATTTGCTGGCATACTAAGTACAGCACTTTAACAGCATCATCTTTTAGGATCTGAAATAGTTTAGCTGGAATTCTATCACCTCCACTATCTTTGTTCATAGTGATGTGTCCTAAGACCCACTTGACTTTGCATTCCAGGATGTCTGGCCCTAGGTGACTGACCACACCATTGTGGTAATCCAGGTCATGAAGACCTTTTCTGTATAGTTCTCCTGTGTATCTTATCACCATTTCTTAATCTCTTCTGCTTCTGTTAGGTCTTTACTCTTTCTGTCCTTTATCATGCCAATTCTTGCATGAAATATTCCCTTGATCTCTCCAATTTTCTTGAAGAGCTCTTTAGTCTTTCCCAGAAATAGATGGGGAAACAGTGTCAGACTTTATTTTTTTGGGCTCCAAAATCACTGCAGATGGTAATTGCGGCCATGAAATTAAAAGACGCTTACTCCTTGGAAGGAAGGTGATGACCAACCTAAATAGCATATTCGAAAGCAGAGACATTACTTTGCCAACAAAGCTCTGTCTAGTCAAGGCTATGGTTTTTCCAGTGATCATGTATGGATGTGAGAGTTGGACTGTGAAGAAAGCTGAGTGTTGAAGAATTGATGCTTTTGAACTGTGGTGTTGGAGAAGACTCTTGAGAGTCCCTTGGACTGCAAGGAGATCCAACCAGTCCATTCTGAAGAAGATCGGTCCTGGGTGTTCTTTGGAAGGATTCTTGCTAAAGCTGAAACTCCAGTACTTTGGCCACCTTATGTGAAGAGTTGACTCATTGGAAAAGACCCCGATGATGGGAGGGATTGAGGGCAGGAGGGGAAGGGGACGGCAGAGGATGAGATGGATGGATGGCATCACTGACTCGATGGACATAAGTTTGAGTGAACTCTGGGAGATGGTGATGGACAGGGAGGCCTGGGGTGCTGCAATTCATGGGGTCGCAAAGAGTCGGACACGACTGAGCAACTGAACTGAACTGAACTGATTCCGTTGTTTTCCTCTATTTCTTTGCATTTTCATTTAAGAAGCCTCCTTATCTCTTCTCACTATTCTCTGGAACTGTGGATTCACTAGCGTATATATTTCCCTTTCTCCCTTGCTTTTCACTTCTCTTCTTTTCTCAGCTAATTGTAAAGTCTCCCCAGACAACTACTTTGCCTATTGTATTTCTTTTTCTTTGGGATGATTTTGGTCATCACCTCCTGTGCAACATTATGAACTTCTGTTCATATTTCTTCAGGCACTCTGTCTACCAGATCTAATCCCTTGAATTTATTTATCACCTCCACTGTATGATCATAAAGGACTTGATTTAGGTCATACCTGAATGGTTTAGTGGTTTTCCCTAATTTCTTCAATTTAACCATGAATTTTGCAATAAGGAGCTGAAGATCTGGACCACAGTCAGCTCCAATTCTTTTTTTTTTTTTTTTTGCTAACTGTATAGAGCTTCTCCATCTTTGGTTGCAAAGAACATAATCAATTTGACTTGTGTAGAGTCTTCTCTTGTGTTGTTGGAAGAGGATATTTGACAAAATTCTGTTAGTCTTTGCCCTGCTTCATTTTGTACTTCAAGACCAAATTTGCTTATTTCTCCAAGTTATCTCTTGACTTTCTATGCTTGCATTCCAATTTTCTATGACGAAAAATACATCTTCTTTTGGCGTTAGTTTTAAAAGGTCTTGTAGGTCTTCATAGAACTTTTCAACTTCAGCTTCTTTGGCAATAACTGTCTGCTCTTCCCTAGTAGCATATTGGACACCATCTGCCCTGGTGGTGGTGAGGGGCGGGGGTGTTTTTCTTCTGGTGTCATATATTTTTGCCTTTTTATACTGTTCATGAGGTTCTCACAGCAAAAACACTGGAGTGGTTTGCCATTCCCTCCTCCAGTGGATCACATTTTGTCAGAACTCTCCACTGTGACCCTTCCATCTTGGGTGGTCCTTCATGACAAGGTTCATAACATCATTGAGTTACACAAGCCCCTTTGGTCACAGCAAGGCTGTGATCCATTAAGGGGATAAAGATTATACTGTGGAATAAATGAGCAATAGTCCTCACCTATCTGATCAGTGGCTCCTGCAGTGAGATTTCCATTTATCTTTTGTAGCATCCCTGTATCTAATGGCCTCATGCTGAGCACAGAATGATTCTACAAGGTGGCCAATAAATAAGGCTCTTCTGGTACAGATTCACTTGGGGGTAGAAGCGACTTAGCAGCAGCAACAGCAGCAGAAGAATACAGTGTTGAAAATCCTGTAGACAATTCTTTTAAAATATTGCATCTTCAGAAAAAAAATATTGCATCTTCTAACTGAATGACAGGGAGAAATAGGAAGTGTTGACTTTGACTTTGGGTTGGAAACTGTGGATTGGATGCCAGTGCCTTAACATGGTAACCCTTGACCTGTAAGCATGACTAATAATCCTACTTTTCCAATTGAAGACTGTGCTAAAAAGTCAAAACAAACAAACAAAAAGATATGCATTGTATTCTCTAAGTCTCTGAATTTCAGTGGCTTTGTAGAAAAAAATTTCTTACTTACCCTTGTGTAAAGTCCGATTGTCTCTCACAGCTCTTCCAACTTGTAGTAATGCCCCCTGGAGCAAATAACCTCCAGGTCAATGTATCAGGGGAAAAGAACAGTCTCAGAAAAGGAACACCTGTTCTTACTTTTCTCAGTTGGGAACCTTAATATTGTTTCTGCTCATGTTCTACTGATGAGAATTAGTCACCTGAAGCCACTCTGATGTGTGGGCTTGTGAAATGTGGAGAAATGCATGGATATTTAGTGAGCACCTGTCATCTGAGCCACACAAGGTTTAAGTTTCTTTCTTCTGTTTTCTCTAGGAATTTCTCACCCCCATCTTTCTTCTTAGTCCTTTAGACTTCTTGTTTCATGAAGCAATATCCTTAAGATTTTAGATTCCTCCTCTTTAAGCAGTCAGTTCAGACTAGAGGAGGTGTCCAGGTGGATGGGTGAAGAAGCAGAAAAGTAAGAAAGAGAGAGGAAAGAGAGGCGATATAGGAACCATCTCCAGCTGTCATAGCCCAGGTCTGGCTGATGGTTACAAGTGGGAAGGAGATTGGAGAGAAAAGAGAGAATTCCATTCTATTTCCTTTAAGGGACCTCAGTTATTTCTTCTCCTTCAAATCCCTTTCTTTTCCCTTTATCAAGGCAGGAATAGAGAGGCAGACATGGAGAATGGATAGGATGATGCAGGGAGAGTGGGACAAACTGGAAGACTGACATGGGCAGTAGACATGCTACCATGTGTAAATTAGATGGCTAGTGGGAACCTGCCATAAAGCACGGGAAGCTCAGTCTGATCCTCTGTGATGAGCTTGATGGATGGGATGACGGGATAGGAAGAAGGTTGAGGAAGGAGGGGATATATGTATACAAGTGGCTAATTGACTATATTGAATAGCAGAAACCCCCACACTGTTGTGCAGCAATTATGTTCCAGAAAAAAAAAATTCTTATCCCCTAAACACATATTTTAGCACATTCTGTGAGCTAGTCGTGAACAGGCATTCAGTTCATCAGCTCAGTTGCTCAGCTGTGTCTGACTCTTTGCAACCCCATGGACTACAGCATGCCAGACCTCCCTGCCCATCACCAACAATGGGAGTTTACCCAAACTCATGCCCATTGAGTCGGTGGTGCCATCCAACCATCTCATCCTCTGTCGTCCCCTTTTCCTGCTCTCAATCTTTCCCAGCATCAGGGTCTTTTCCAAGGAGTCAGCTCTTCACATCAGGTGGCCAAAGTATTGGAGTTTCAGTTTCAGGATCAGTCCTTCCAATGAATATTCAGGACTGATTTCCTTTAGGATGGACTGGTTGGATCTCCTTGCTGTCCAAGGGAATTGGGTATCCAGAAATGCACATTATGATGGTACCTGAGCCCCAGTGTGACCCTAGGGAGTATACAGTGCATGGAATTCTCCAGGCCAGAATACTGGAGTGGGTAGCCTTTCCCTTCTCCAGGGGATCTTCCCAACCCAGGGATCGAACCCAGGTCTCCCGCATTGCAGGCAGATTCTTTACCAGCTGAGCCACCAGGGAAGCCCACTGTATCCAGAAATGCCCAGTTTGGTCGCATCTGAACTCTAGGACTGTTGGCTCTCTGGTGAACACCGAGAGCAGCAAAGTGACCGAGCGATAGAGTGAAAAGTAGAAATGAACTTTAAAAAAACAAGTGAGCACATAAATGACTGATTTAATGCTTCCACCTTGTGTGAAAAGAGGAGGAGCCCTGAGGAGGAGGCTTGCGGTGGGGCAGCACTGAGTCTGAAGGCGAGCAGGGAAGGTCGACGAGAAATGCTGCATGTGCTTAGTCACTCAGTCATGTCCGACTCTTTGTGACCCCATGGACTATAGCCCTCCAGGCTCCTCTGTCCATGGAATCCTCCAGGCAAGAATACTGGAGTGGGTTGCCATGCCCTCCTCCAGGGGATCTTCCCAACCCAGGAATTGAACCCAGGTCTCCCGCATTGCTGGTGGATTCTTTACCATCTGAGCCACCAGGGAAGCCCATGAATACTGGACTGGGTAGCCTATCTCTTCTCCAGGGGATATTCCTGACCCAGGAATGGAACCAGGGTCTCCTGCACGAATTTACCAGCTGAACTCCCAGGTATTCCCTAAGAGAGGTGCAGGAGTTGCAAGTCTCATCACTTTTCACTACCTCCGGTATCTTTCTTTACTCTCCCCTGACCCTTTGGCCATGCTTCTGTTGCCCTGCAACACAAATCCTCATCCTTCTCCTCACATTCCTGCTCTCATCTAGTCCTCCACCCTCTGGTGTCTGCACACGATGGGGAGACAGGGAATGTTCCTGAGTGAGTCTTGGGACTACAGGAGATGTGTCTGTGTAGCTGGTACCCCCAAATTGGTACTGTGATTCCATCCTACTTTTTAAACGTGCTGAGTTGCTCAGCTGTATCCTGCTCTTTGCAACTCCATGTTCTGTAGCCTGCCAGGCTCCTCTGTTCATGGGATTTCCCAGGCAAGAATACTGGAGTGGGTTGCCATTCCCTAGTCATGCAAAATGGAACAATGAGTTATTTGTTTACTGTTTATTGCACATGTTAGGGTACTTTATGATATAAATACAACTTTGCCGTGTCATCTGAAGGCTGAATTGCCATTTATAACCTGATTTCTTTGGCAGGAATGATGTAAGAGGTGATTAAGTCTCAGAGAAGCACTTGACCTAAATGATCTTTGAGGCTCTTTCCAACCTGCCGATGTTGTGATTGTGTGGGAATACACATGTGCTCTAAATTCTAAATGAGAGATTTCAAAATGAGCCTTTAGAACCTGTAAGTGACTAAGAGAGAGACAGCATGTGATGTGCAAATTCTCATTCCTTCAACGTCTTTTCTCAAGTTTTCATTGAAACATTGTTCTCTAATTTTTTTCTACTTTCTCTGTATATTCACACAGCATCCTTCCTTAATCCCAAATTGCTGCTTTTTGATTACAAGAAGTTTTGAATCTTTGTTGGCTGTTTCACTAAGTGAAATAAATACATCCCCAGTAGGGTAGAATATACTTCTGAATGAATGACCAGGGACTATTTCATTAATTTGCTTCTAAGTCTTTGCAATCATGTACATTAAAATGTTTGACTGATGCTTTTCCTCTAATAAAATGAGAAGTGGTTGTTAATTTTTTATCACTCCCCTAAATAAACTGTGCCATTCCTCATGGATGTATAACCAGAATGAATCTCAAACAGAAATCATTACTGATATGTAAAGAGGATTATGTGAGTTACTTGCAGCATTTTATCCAGAGATATATTTTCCTGAAGATACTTTACATTTGTAATTCAGTCACTTTCATGCTTTCTACAACATACTTCGATTCTTAACAATATTGGTATATGACTTGGGCATGATATTGGATAGAATCAGACTTGGAGAGGTCATTAAAATCACCTTTTGCTTCCTTTCAGGCAATTAAGAATTCATTTTGAAACTGCATCTATTCAAGGTTAGGAACTTCACCATCTCTTCTGGCAAGCCATTTAAATATTTGACAACATTTTATGTCAGGATTTCTTTTCTCACAAATAATACAGCTGAAACGCCTTTGGTCATTTTATGTTGTTTCAAACCTTGAGGCAAAAGGTAAGTTGCTGCTGCTGCTGCTGCTGTTAAGTCGCTTCAGTTGTGTCTGACTCTGTGCGACCCCATAGACGGCAGCCCACCAGGCTCCCCCGTCCCTGGGATTCTCCAGGCAAGAACACTGGAGTGGGTTACCATTTCCTTCTGCAATGCATGAAAGTGAAAAGTGAAAGTGAAGTCACTCAGTCGTGTCTGACTCCTAGCGACCCCATGGACTGAAGCCTACCAGGCTACTCCATCCATGGGATTTCCCAGGCAAGAGTACTGGAGTGGATTGCCATTGCCTTCTCCAAAAGGTAAGTGGTTGGTTATAATTTCTATAAAATCATGAGTTTATAGTAAAATCATGTATTTGAAATCCTAACTCTTTTATTAAACCCATCAAACAAAGGTTGTCTTTATCATTTAAAAAAATCAGTTTCTTTAAAATGATCCTTTACCATGTTAATTTTGAAGCATTTTCTTTTTAAACTGTGTTTATTGTTATTATTTATTTGGCTACACTGGATCTTTTTTTTTTTTTTTTTTTTTTTTTTTAATTTTTAATTTTTTTTAATTTTAAAATCTTTAATTCTTACATGTGTTCCCAAACATGAACCCCCCTCCCACCTCCCTCCCCATAACATCTCTGTGGGTCATCCCCATGCACCAGCCCCAAGCATGCTGTATCCTGCATCAGACATAGACTAGCGATTCAATTCTTACATGATAGTATACATGATAGAATGCCACTCTCCCATATCATCCCACCCTCTCCCTCTCCCTCTGAGTCCAAAAGTCCGTTATAGACAGCTGCGTCTTTTTCCTGTCTTGCATACAGGGTCGTCATTGCCATCTTTCTAAATTCCGTATATATGTGTTAGTATGCTGTATTGGTGTTTTTCTTTCTGGCTTACTTCACTCTGTATAATCGGCTCCAGTTTCGTCCATCTCATCAGAACTGATTCAAATGAATTCTTTTTAACGGCTGAGTAATACTCCATTGTGTATATGTACCACAGCTTTCTTATCCATTCATCTGCTGATGGACATCTAGGTTGTTTCCATGTCCTGGCTATTATAAACAGTGCTGCGATGAACATTGGGGTACATGTGTCTCTTTCAATTTTGGTTTCCTCGGTGTGTATGCCCAGCAGTGGGATTGCTGGGTCATAAGGGAGTTCTATTTGCAATTTTTTAAGGAATCTCCACACTGTTCTCCATAGTGGCTGTACTAGTTTGCATTCCCACCAACAGTGTAGGAGGGTTCCCTTTTCTCCACACCCTCTCCAGCATTTATTGCTTGCAGATTTTTGGATCGCAGCCATTCTGACTGGTGTGAAGTGGTACCTCATTGTGGTTTTGATTTGCATTTCTCTGATAATGAGTGATGTTGAGCATCTTTTCATGTGTTTGTTAGCCATCCGTATGTCTTCTTTGGAGATGTGTCTATTTAGTTCTTTGGCCCATTTTTTGATTGGGTCATTTATTTTTCTGGAATTGAGCTGCATAAGTTGCTTGTATATTTTTGAGATTAGTTGTTTGTCAGTTGCTTCATTTGCTATTATTTTCTCCCATTCAGAAGGCTGTCTTTTCACCTTGCTGATATTTTCCTTTGTTGTGCAGAAGCTTTTAATTTTAATTAGATCCCATTTGTTTATTTTTGCTTTTATTTCCAGAATTCTGGGGGGTGGATCATAGAGGATCCTGCTGTGATTTATGTCTGAGAGTGTTTTGCCTATGTTCTCCTCTAGGAGTTTTATAGTTTCTGGTCTTACATTTAGATCTTTAATCCATTTTGAGTTTATTTTTGTGTGTGGTGTTAGAAAGTGATCTAGTTTCATTCTTTTACAAGTGGTTGACCAGTTTTCCCAGCACCACTTGTTAAAGAGATTGTCTTTACTCCATTGTATATTCTTGCCTCCTTTGTCAAAGATAAGGTGTCCATATGTGTGTGGATTTATCTCTGGGCTTTCTATTTTGTTCCATTGATCTATATGTCTGTCTTTGTGCCAGTACCATACTGTTTTGATGACTGTGGCTTTGTAGTAGAGCCTGAAGTCAGGCAAGTTGATTCCTCCAGTTCCATTCTTCTTTCTCAAGATTGCTTTGGCAATTCGAGGTTTTTTGTATTTCCATACAAATCTTGAAATTATTTGTTCTAGTTCTGTGAAAAATATGGCTGGTAGCTTGATAGGGATTGCATTGAATTTGTAAATTGCTTTGGGTAGTATACTCATTTTCACTATATTGATTCTTCCGATCCATGAACATGGTATATTTCTCCATCTATTAGTGTCCTCTTTGATTGCTTTCATCAGTGTTTTATAGTTTTCTGTATATAGGTCTTTAGTTTCTTTGGGTAGATATATTCCTAAGTATTTTATTCTTTTCGTTGCAATGGTGAATGGAATTGTTTCCTTAATTGCTTTTTCTACTTTCTCATTATTGGTGTATAGGAATGCAAGGGATTTCTGTGTGTTGATTTTATATCCTGCAACTTTACTATATTCATTGATGAGCTCTAGTAATTTTCTGGTGGAGTCTTTAGGGTTTTCTATGTAGAGGATCATGTCATCTGCAAACAGTGAGAGTTTGACTTCTTCTTTTCCAATTTGGATTCCTTTTATTTCTTTCTCTGCTCTGATTGCTGTGGCCAAAACTTCCAGAACTATGTTGAATAGTAGCGGTGAAAGTGGACACCCTTGCCTTGTTCCTGACTTTAGGGGAAATGCTTTCAATTTTTCACCATTGAGGATAATGTTTGCTGTGGGTTTGTCATATATAGCTTTTATTATGTTGAGGTATGTTCCTTCTATTCCTGCTTTCTGGAGAGTTTTAATCATAAATGGGTGTTGAATTTTGTCAAAGGCCTTCTCTGCATCTATTGAGATAATCATATGGTTTTTATTTTTCAGTTTGTTAATGTGGTGAATTACATTGATTGATTTGCGGATATTGAAGAATCCTTGCATCCCTGGGATAAAGCCCACTTGGTCATGGTGTATGATCTTTTTAATGTGTTGTTGGATTCTGATTGCTAGAATTTTGTTGAGGATTTTTGCATCTATGTTCATCAGTGATATTGGCCTGTAGTTTTCTTTTTTTGTGACATCTTTGTCAGGTTTTGGTATTAGAGTGATGGTGGCCTCATAGAATGAGTTTGGAAGTTTACCTTCCTCTGCAATTTTCTGGAAGAGTTTGAGTAGGATAGGTGTTAGCTCTTCTCGAAATTTTTGGTAGAATTCAGCTGTGAAGCCGTCTGGACCTGGGCTTTTGTTTCCTGGAAGATTTCTGATTACAGTTTCAATTTCCGTGCTTGTGATGGGTCTGTTAAGATTTTCTATTTCTTCCTGGTTCAGTTTTGGAAAATTGTACTTTTCTAAGAATTTGTCCATTTCTTCCATGTTGTCCATTTTATTGGCATACAACTGCTGATAGTAGTCTCTTATGATCCTTTGTATTTCTGTGTTGTCTGTTGTGATCTCTCCATTTTCATTTCTAATTTTATTGATTTGATTTTTCTCTCTTTGCTTCTTGATGAGTCTGGCTAATGGTTTGTCAATTTTATTTATCCTTTCAAAGAACCAGCTTTTGGCTTTGTTGATTTTTGCTATGGTCTCTTTTGTTTCTTTTGCATTTATTTCTGCCCTAATTTTTAAGATTTCTTTCCTTCTACTAACTCTGGGGTTCTCCAATTCTTCCTTTTCTAGTTGCTTTAGTTGTAGAGTTAGGTTATTTATTTGACTTTTTTCTTGTTTCTTGAGGTATGCCTGTATTGCTATGAACTTTCCTCTTAGCACTGCTTTTATAGTGTCCCACAGGTTTTGGGTTGTTGTGTTTTCATTTTCATTAGTTTCTATGCATATTTTGATTTCTTTTTTGATTTCTTCTATGATTTGTTGGTTATTCAGAAGTGTGTTGTTCAACCTCCATATGTTGGAATTTTTAGTAGTTTTTCTCCTGTAATTGAGATCTAATCTTAATGCATTATGGTCAGAAAAGATGCTTGGAATGATTTCGATTTTTTTGAATTTATCAAGTTTAGATTTATGGCCCAGGATGTGATCTATCCTGGAGAAGGTTCCATGAGCACTTGAGAAAAAGGTGAAATTCATTGTTTTGGGGTGAAATGTCCTATAGATATCAATTAGGTCTAATTGATCTAATGTATCATTTAAAGTTTGCGTTTCTTTGTTAATTTTCTGTTTAGTTGATCTGTCCATAGGTGTGAGTGGGGTATTAAAGTCTCCCACTATTATTGTGTTATTGTTGATTTCCCCTTTCATACTTGTTAGCATTTGTCTTACATATTGCGGTGCTCCTATGTTGGGTGCATATATATTTATAATTGTTATATCTTCTTCTTGGATTGATCCTTTGATCATTATGTAGTGGCCTTCTTTGTCTCTTTTCACAGCCTTTGTTTTAAAGTCTATTTTATCGGATATGAGTATTGCCACTCCTGCTTTCTTTTGGTCTCTATTTGCGTGGTATATCTTTTTCCAGCCCTTCACTTTCAGTCTGTATGTGTCCCTTGTTTTGAAGTGGGTCTCTTGTAAGCAGCATATAGAGGGGTCTTGTTTTTGTATCCATTCGGCCAGTCTTTGCCTTTTGGTTGGGGCGTTCAACCCATTTACGTTTAAGGTAATTATTGATAAGTATGATCCCGTTATTATTTACTTTATTGTTTTGGGTTCGGGTTTATACACCCTTTTCGTGTTTCCTGTCTAGAGAATATCCTTTAGAATTTGTTGGAGAGCTGGTTTGGTGGTGCTGAATTCTCTCAGCTTTTGCTTCTCTGTAAAGCTTTTGATTTCTCCTTCGTATTTGAATGAGATCCTTGCTGGGTACAGTAATCTGGGACGTAGGTTATTGTCTTTCATCACTTTAAGTATGTCTTGCCATTCCCTCCTGGCCTGAAGAGTTTCTATTGAAAGATCAGCTGTTATCCTTATGGGAATCCCCTTGTGTGTTATTTGTTGTTTTTCCCTTGCTGCTTTTAATATTTGTTCTTTGTGTTTGATCTTTGTTAATTTGATTAATATGTGTCTTGGGGTGTTTCGCCTTGGGTTTATCCTATTTGGAACTCTCTGTGTTTCTTGGACTTGGGTGATTATTTCCTTCCCCATTTTAGGGAAGTTTTCAACTATTATCTCCTCAAGGATTTTCTCATGGTCTTTCTTTCTGTCTTCTTCTTCTGGGACTCCTATAATTCGAATGTTGGAGCGTTTCATATTGTCCTGGAGGTCTCTGAGATTGTCCTCGTTTCTTTTAATTCGTTTTTCTTGTTTCCTCTCTGATTCATTTATTTCTACCATTCTATCTTCTATTTCACTAATCCTATCTTCTGCCTCCGTTATTCTACTATTTGTTGCCTCCAGAGTGTTTCTGATCTCATTTATTGCGTTATTCATTATATTTTGACTCTTTTTTATTTCATCTAGGTCCTTGTTAAACCTTTCTTGCATCTTCTCAATCCTTGTCTCTAGACTATTTATCTGTGATTCTATTTTGATTTCAAGATTTTGGATCATTTTCACTATCAATATTCGGAATTCCTTCTCAGGTAGATTCCCTACTTCTTCCTCTTTTGTTTGGTTTGGTGGGCAACTCTCCTGTTCCTTTACCTGCTGAGTATTCCTCTGTCTCTTCATCTTGGTTATATTGCTGGGTTTGGGGTGGCCTTTTTGTATTCTGGTAGTTTGTGGAGTTTTCTTTATTATGGAGCTTCCTCACTGTGGATGGGGTTCTATCAGTGGCTTGTCAAGGTTTCCTGGTTAGGGAGGCTTGTGTTGGAGTTCTGGTGGGTGGAGCTGGGTTTCTTCTCTCTGGAGTGCAGTGGAGTGACCAGTAATGGGTTATGAGACATCAAGGGTTTTGGAATAATTTTGAGCTGCCTGTATATTGAAGCTCAGGGGAGTGTTCCTGTGTTGCTGGAGAATTTGAGTGGTATGTCTTGTTTTGGAACTTGTTGGCCCTTGGGTGGAGCTTGGTTTCAGTGTAGGTATGAAGGCATTTGATGAGCTCCTATTGCTTAATGTTCCCTGAATTCAAGAGTTCTCTAATGTTTTCAGGCTTTGGACATAAGCCTCCTGCTTCTGGCTTTCAGTTTTATTTTTACAGTAGCCTCTAGACTTCTCCAACTATACAGCACCGATGATAAAACATCTAGGTTAAAGATGAAAAGTTTCTCCACATTGAGGGACACTCAGAGAGGTTCACTGAGTTACAAGGAGAAGAGAAGATGGAGGGGGTAGTTAGAGGTAACTGGAATTAGATGTGGTGAGATCAAAAGAGGAGAGAGCAAGCTAGCCAGTAGTCACTTCCTTATGTGTGTTCTATAGTCTGGACCGCTCAGAGGTATTTACGGAGTTATACGGGGAAGAGGAGAGGGAGGAAGTAGACAGAGGTGACCAGGGGGATAAGAGAGAGGAATGAGAAGGAGAGAGACAAATCCTGCCTGTAACCAGTTCCTTAGGTGTTCTCCACTGGCTGGAACACACAGAGATTCACAGAGTTGGATAGAGAAGAGATGGGGGAGAAAAGAGGTAGAGGCCACCTGGTGGAGAAAAAGGAGAGTCCAAAGGAGGAGAGAGTGGTCAAGCCAGTAATCTCGCTCTCAGGTAAATTTGGGTAGTGAAGTTTGGGTTTTTAGATGTACAAAATTGACAACAGAAACCTAAGAGCAAAGATTAAAAATCTAGAGTAGAGGTTGGATTTTAAAAAATACAATATTAAAGAAAAGAAGCAGAAGGAAAAAGGAAGAAAGAAAAAAACACACAAGAATTATTTAAAAAACAAACAAACAAAAAAACAAAACAAACCAAAAAAAAACAAAAAACCACCAACAACCATCCAAAGGCTATATATGGTGTTTGCCTTAAAAAAAAAAAAAAAAAAAAAAAAAAGTCTTTTTTTTAAAAAATATTAATAGTAGCTTATAGAAATAAAAATTAGAGGATAAATAGAAGACTTAACAATTAAAAAAATAGTTAGAAAAAAAAAGAAGAAAAAAAAAGGAAAAAAAAAAAAAGGAATGATTTTAAAATTATTAAAAATATATCTGGCCGTTCTCTGATGTTTTGGGCCGTGTGGGATCACTTCCAAGGTGGTTCCCTCTGTTTAACTTCTTCTGTTTGCTGGTTTTTTAGGCTCACTAGTTCAGTCGCGCTGTGGGGAGGGGGGATGCTGCAAACAAATAGCACTGTCGTGTGCACAGTGTCTCAGCCCCGCCTGACTTGTCCCTTCTTGCGGCGTACAAACCGCTCCGGCTCTACGATGCTCCGCCGGGAACCGTCTGGGGCCGGCCCTAGGCTGCGTGCACTTCCCCGGTCCAAGCCGCTCAGGCCGCCCTCAGAGGCACAGATTCGGCTGGGACTGCGTTTTGTGCCCTTCCCAGGTCCGAGTAGCTCAGGAGTTTGGCGAGCGCGATCGCCGCGGCGTGTCACCTTTTCTGCCGCTGCTGCTCAGCTTTCTGGGTGGACCGCTGACGTCCCCCGTGAGGCAGATTGTGAGTGTCCAGCACCCCCAGAAGTCTTAGCAAAGAGGCCTGCTTGCAGTTAGGTAAGTAAAGTCTCTCCGGGTCTGCAATTGCCCCTTTCCAGTCCTTACGGCTCTGGCTGCCTGTCCCCGGCGGGGGATGGTCTGCAGCCGGCTTTTTCCGTTCCGTCCTTTGTTCTGTGCTCGGTCCTGGCGGTTCGAGCTTTTCGCGTGGTAGCTATCCCACAGTCTGGTTTGCTAGCGCAAGTTAGATCGTTCTGCTTGCGCGTGGGGCGTTCCTGCCGGATTCTTACAAAGCACTGCAGCCCGCGCCTCCCGCGCGTCCCTGCCCTGCCCCCACTTCCCAATGGCGGATGCAGGCGTCTGTGCCGCTTTTCCGCTGGGGGAGTTACTGTTGGGCTTGTAATCTCTTGGTCTTAATTATTTCTTTATTTTTCCTTCCTGTTATGTTGCCCTCTGTGTTTCCAAGATTCGCCACTGACTCGGCAGGGAGAGTGTTTCCTGGTGTTTGGAAACCTCTCTTCTTAAAATTCCCTTCCCGGGACGGGCTTCCCTTCCCGGGACGGAGCTCCCTCCCCACCTCCTTTGTCTCCTTTTTCGTCTTTTATATTTTTTCCTACCTGTTTTTGAAGACAATGGTCTGCTTTTCTGGTTGCCTGATGACCTCTGCCAGCCTACCGAAGTTGTTTTGTGGAGTTTGCTCGGAGTTGAAATGTTCTTTTGAGGAATTTGTGAGGGAGAAAGTGGTCTTCCCGTCCTATTCCTCCGCCATCTTTTCGCAAGCCCCCCTACACTGGATCTTTGTTGCTGTGTGGGGGATTTCTCTGATTGCGGCGAGTGAGGAACGACTCTATGTAGTGGTGCGTGGGCTTCGCATTGCCGATTGTGGCTTCTCTTTTTGCAGAGCACAGGCTCTGGGGGTGTGAGCTTCAGTAGTTGTGATACACTGGCTTAGTTGCTCCGTGGCATGTGGAATCTTCCCAGACCAGGGATGGGACTCCTGTCCCCTGCATTGGCAGGTATATTCTTAACCACTAGACCACCAGGGAAGTCCATGTCAAATTTTATTGTTAGGCTCATATTTATAAACTGTTGTTGTTCAGTCACTAAGTCATGTCCAACTCTTTATAACCCCATGGACTGTGGCACACCAGGCTTCCCTATTCTTCACTATCTCCCAGACTTTGCTCAAACTCATGTTTATTGAGTTGGTGATGCCATTAAAGAAAGCTGAGTGCCAAAGAATTGATGCTTTTGAACTGTGCTTTGGAGAAGACTCTTGAGAGTCCCTTGTATGGCAAGGAGATCAAGCCAGTCCATCCTAAAGGAAATCAGTCCTCAATATTCACTGGAAGGACTGATGCTGAAGCTGAAACTCCAATACCTTGGCCACCTGATGGGAAGAGCTGACCCATTGGAAAAGACCCTGATGCTGGGAAAGATTGAAGGCAGGAGAAGAAGGGGGTGACAGAGGATGAGATGGTTGGATGGCATCACCGACTCGATGGACATGAGTTTGAGTAAACTCTGGGAGTTGGTGATGGACAGGGAGGCCTGGTGTGCTGCAGTCCATGGGGTTGCAAAGAGTCGGACAATACTGAGTGACTGAACTGAACTGATGCCATTAAACCATCTCATCCTCTGCTGCCCTCTTCTCCTTTTGTCTTCAATCTTTCCCAGCATCAGGATCTTTTCCAATGAGTCAGCTCTTGGCATCAGGTGGCCAAACTATTGGAGCTTCACCTTTAGCATCAGTCTTTCCAATGAATATTCAGGGTTGTTTTCCTTTAGGATTTCTTATAAATATTTATAAAATATTTGAACAGATACTGCCCAAAGATATGAATGTAAAATTTTGATAGAATTCACTTTTACAAGAGTCTTGTGGAAGGGAATATCTGTGGGACTAGATAGAAGAAAGATTATGAATTGCTCTATTGAAAGGAGGAGGAGGGACATCCCTTAGTAATCCAGTGGTTAGGAATCTGCCTATCAGTACAGGAGACACCGATTCAATCCCTGGTCTGGGAAGATTCCACATCCTGGGGGACAACTATGCCCTCAAGCCACTGAACTGAAGTCCATATGCCTAGAGCCCATGAACCACAGGAAAATCCACCACCCTGAGAAGCCTGCCCACCGCGCCCTCACAGCAACCAGAGAGATAAGTCAAGAGTAATTGGATAGCAGGGGCTAAAGTTAAGCTGCCCCCCTCCCCCCGCCAAAAAAAAGGTACAGATCATCATTGTTCACAATCAGAAGTGAATTTCACACAAAATTGAAGGGAGTTTTGACCCTTGTGAGTAGAGGAGTGTGTGGAGGCGGAAGGCAAATCTGCAAGTAGTCGATGAGTGAATGGTCCATCTCCTGGAAGCAGGAATGGAAAGACTGGCTGAAACGGATGATCTCAAGTATCTCTGTAATGAGCTGAATTTATGGCAGAGTGCAAGGCCAAGGGCATTTATTAGTAAATAACAAGGAAACTGTGGCCATGTCCCTATCACGGGCTTGTAATCAGTCAGAGGTTGGTCTCCTGGGAGATTGTTAGGAGGAAAACACTGCCATGGCCAGACACTGATGCATTGGGGGGCTCATTAATGGCTATGGGATCAGATATCTAATTTTGGTACATGTAGAACTTCTGTTTATTAGGGAAGCAGGGAGAAATGACTGAGAGCCCCTGTGACTCTCCTTTGTAGTCTGGTTTCTAAAAGACAGCAAATGTTGGAGTGGAACTTAACCGCAAATATTTGGAAGCGCTAATAAGATCATATATTATTCTGACATCGAAGATATTGATGAACACAGTGCCTAGTGTAAGTAGTCTCTTACTTATGGAATGTATTGACAGAGATGTGCGCTAAAATCGATGAATAAAGTCATAGCAATAGATTCATATATTATGAGTGGGGGGTAGGGAGTAAGGTCTGCACTGTGCTTAGTCGCTCAGTCATGTCCGACTCTTTGCGGCCCTGTGGACTGTAGCCCACCAGGCTCCTCTGCCCATGGGGATTCTCTAGGCAAGAGTACTGGAGTGGGTTGCCATGCCCCCCTTCAGGGGATCTTCTCAACCCAGGGATCAAACCCAGGTCTCCCACATTTCAGGCAGATGCTTTACTGTCTGAACCACCAGAGAAGACCTTATGCAGTGTCACAAATGCAATAATGTAGAATAATTCATAATGTAACAAACAATGTTGAATAAGTCATACTGTAACAAATGCAATAAAGTAGAATTCAAGTAGTTGGTAGTTTTGTTGAAGATGATAGCCTTGGTAGAACTATCCTGTTGGCAGGCAGGCTTAAGCCATATTCTCACTGATCAGGAGACGTAGGTGAGTCCCTGTTGTTCAGTTGCTCAGTCATGTCCGACTCCTTGAGACCCCATGGCCTGCAGCATGCCAGGCCTCCCTGTCATCCACTATCTCTCAGAGTTTGCTTAAATTCATGTCCACTGTGTTGGTGATGCTATCCAACCATCTCATCCTCTGCCATCTTCTTCTCCTTTCGTCTTCAGTCTTTCCCACCATCGGGGTCTTTTCCAAGGAGTCTCTACGTGTCATATAAAAGCTGATCTAGTCAGATCAATGCATAGTGCATGAAAATGAACTTTAAGTCTGAGGTATAAAGGTCAGGATCTTCCAGGTTCGATACAGGATGCTTGGGGCTGGTGCACTGGGATGACCCGGAGGGATGGTATGGGGAGAGAGGTGGGAGGGGGGTTCAGGATGGGGAACATGTGTACTCCCGTGGCAGATTCATGTTGATGTGTGGCAGAACCAATACAATATTGTAAAGTAATTAGCCCCCAATTAAAATAAATAAATTTTAAAAAAGATGCAAAAAAAAGGTCAGGATCTGCCAATATATGAATTCTCAAGCCTGACAAAACTAGATTCCCCAAGATCTATTGTGATGATAGAAATAAACTCCCTTTCTATACCTTGGGAGTCTTTGTATAAACTAGTAAGTATTTTCCTCATTGTTATCAAAATTATTATTTGGCATTTTGCTTAACTTTCCCTTTCTGTTGGATATTTGCATATCAGCAGGCATGTTATGAGGGGCAAATGATGACTTAGCAATGCTTTCATTTAAGACAGGAGCATCTACATTAAAGGCTATTTGAAGGTAAAGTATCTACTAAGTTGTCTAGTGTGTCTTTCCACCAGAGAAGTCAAGACGGGCTGGGAGGTGCCAGTAACAGTGGTCAGATTACTACCAAAAATTGGAGCCTGTATGTGTCTCTAACTTCCTGCAAGATGGAGCTTGGACGTACTCAGTGATGCATTTTTGTTCTGTGCCTATTGTCACATGTCCTTTCCAACTGGATGAAAATGCGTTCCCCTGGGAGCAACTGAAACTCTAATCAACAAGGATATGTAGTTATTCCCCTGGGAGCCACTGAAACTCTGATCAATAAGGATTAGCAGTTATCTCCAACAATTACTCTAGACACAGGTGCATCCAGGTGTGGGACAGTTGCTCAGAAATGTCAATAAAGACAGAGACTGTTTCTATCCTACTAATTCTCCACAGGTGCACACATGCTCAGTCACTTCAGCCGTGTCCGACTCTTTGCAGCTCCATGCATTGTAGCCCGCCAGGCTCCTCTGTCCATGGGATTCTCCAGGCACGAATACTGGAGTGGGTTGCCATGCCCTCCTCCAGGGGATCTTCCCTACTCAGCGGTCAAACCCAAGTCTCCTGTATCTCCTGCATTGCAGGTGGATTCTTTACTGCTGAGCCACTGGGCAAGCCCTCTACTTCTCCATCTTCAGTCAATGGACTTTTTAACTTAGAGCTTATTTGTTGCAAGACGCCTGCCGTCCTACAGAAGTATTCTAGGCCTCAAGATGGGACTTGAGGATAAGAAAGGGCATGCAGGAAGAGAAACCCTCCTGTGGCTTTCTCTTCTCACATCAGTGAAGAAATATTATTTCAAAAAGACATCCTTTTTCGTCTCTGTGATTAGAACATTGTGACCTGGCCACGTGTTTCTGAAAACTGCATGAGAATCTGGAAGCTGGAATATATAAACAAAGGAAACAAGACAGTCATGGCTGACCTAACCGATTGCACTGGAGTCTAATTATGTATAACTATAGATCTGCAGGCTTGCTGGGCTGTTTGTCAGAGCAGCTTGCACTCTCCTACGGGTGTGAACTGGGTCACTTGTGCTATTTCTTACAGTTGCTATGTGCCACTCACTCAGTCTCTTTGTTGGCTCAGCCTGCCATTACTAGTATGAAGAACTGATGCTTTTGAATTTTGGTGCTGGAGAAGACTCTTAAGAATCCCTTGGACTGCAAGGAGATACAACCTGTCAATCATAGGGGAAATCAACCCTGAATATTCACAGGAAGGGTACTTTGTCCACTTGATGCAATGAGCTGATTCACAGGAAAAGACCCTGATGCTGAAAAAGATTGTGGGCAGGAGGAGAAAGGAGTGACAGAGGATGAGTTGGTTGGATAGCATCACTAACCCAATGGACATGAGTTTGAGCAAACCATAGGAGATCGTGAAGGACAGGGAAGGCTGGAGTGCTGCAGTCCATGGGGCCACAAAGGGTCGGAAATGACTGAGCAACTGAACAAACAACAAATAATCTGGGTGGCTTAAAGAACAGAAATTCGCTTTCTCATACATCCGGAGGGTGGAAGTCTGAGATCAGGGTACTATCATGGATGACTCTCTTTTTGATTTGCAGACAACCACCTTCTTGCTGTGTTCTCATGTGGCCTCTGCTCAGAGCCTGTGCATGGAAAGAAAAAGTGAGCAAGCCCTTTGGTGTCTTTTCCCAGAAGGGCTGTAATCCCCATTGTTAGGATTACACCCTCAACGTCTCACCTAATCATTACTTGCCAAAGGCTCCATTTCAAATGTCTTCACTTGCAATTGTTGTTCAGTTGCTCAGTCGTGTCTGACTCCCTTGAACCCATGGACTGCAGCACGCCAGGCTTCCCTTTTCTTCAACATCTCCCAGAACTTGCTCAAACTCATGCACACTGACTTGGTGATGCCATCCAACCATCTCATCCTCTGTCATCCCCTTCTCCTCCTGCCTTCAATCTTTCCCAGCATCAGGGTCTTTTCTAATGAGTCTACTCTTCACATCAAGAGGTCAAGGTATTGGAGCTTCAGCTTCAGCATCAGTCCTTCCAATGAATATTCAGGGTTGATTTCCTTTAGGATTGACTGTTTGAATCTCCTTGCAGTCCAAGACTCTCTCAAGAGTCTTCTCCAACACCACAGTTCAGAAGCATCAATTTTTTATCACTCAGCCTTCTTTATGGTCCAGCTCTCACATCCATACATGACTACTGGAAAAACTATAACTTTGACTAGATGGACTTTTGTCAGCAAAGTAATGACTCTGCTTTTTAATATGCTATCTAGGTTGGTCATAGCTTTTCTTCCAAGAAGCAAGAATCGTTTAATTTCATGGCTGCAGTCACTATCTGCAGTGATTTTGAAGCCCAAGAAAATAAAGGCTGTCACTGTTTCCATTGTTTCCCCATCCATTTGCCATGAAGTGATGAGACTGAATGCCATGATCTTTCATTTTTAATTGTTGAGTTTTAAGGTAGCTTTTTCACTCTCCTCTTTCACTTTCATCAAGAGGCTCTTTAGTTCTTCTTCGCTTTCTGTCATAAGGGTGGTGTCATCTACATATCAGAAGTTATTGATATTTCTCCTGGCAATCTTGATTCCAGCTGGTGCTTCATCCAGCCTGGCATTTTGCATGATGTACTCTGCATATAAGCTAAATAAGCAGGGTGACAATATACAGCCTTGAGGTACTCCTTTTCCTATTTGGAACCAGTCCATTGTTCCATGTCTGGTTCTAACTATTGCTTCTTGACCTGTATACAGGTTTTGCAGGAGGCAGGTAAGGTGGACACGTATTCCCATCTCTTTAAGAATCTTCCGCAGTTTGTTGTGATCCACACTGTCAAAGGCTTTATTGTAGTCAATAAAACAGAAGAGATGTTTTTCTGGAATTATCTTGTTTTTTCTAGGATGCAACGGATATTGGCAATTTGATCTCTTGTTCCTCTGCCTTTTCTAAATCCAGATCTATCATCTGGAAGTTCATGGCTCATGTACTGCTGGAGCCTGGCTTGGAGAATTTTCAGCATTACTTTGCTAATGTGTGAGATGAGTGCAACTGTGTGGTGGTTTTAGCATTCTTTGGCATTGCCTTTCTTTGGGATTGGAATGAAAACTGACCTTTTTCAGTCCTGTGGCCACTGCTGAGTTTTCCAAATTTGGTGGCATACTGATTGCAGCACTTTCACAGCATCATCTTTTAGGATTTGAAGTAGATCAGCTGGAATTCCATCACCTCCATTAGCTTTGTTCATAGTGATGCTTCCTAAGGCCCACTTAACTTCACATTCCAGGATGTCTGGCTCTAGGTGAGTGACCACACCATTGTGATTATCTGGGTCATGAAGATCTTTTTTGTACAGTTCTTCTGTGTATTCTTGCCACCTCTTCTTAATATTTTCTGTTTCTGTTAGGTCCATATTGTCATTCTATTGTGCCCATTTTTGCATGAAATATTCACTTGGTATCTCTGTCATCACTTACGGGTTAGAAATACCAAGCTAGAAAAGAGACAACACACCCTCTTCTTCCCCAACATCAGCTTTCTGCTGGATTCTGGATATGCTGGAATGTACTAATGCTTAGTGCAAGACTGAAATTCTGACCAGTACATGCATGCCATGTCACTTCAATTGTTCCGACTCTTTGTGGCCCCATGGACTGTAACCCATCAGTCTCCTCTGTTCCAGGCATTCTCCAGACAAGAACACTGGAGTGGGTTACCATTTCCTTTTCCAGGAGATCTTCCCAACCTAGGGATCAAACCAGCATTTCTTAGCCTCCTGCATTGGCAGGCAAGTTCTATACCACTAGCACTACCTGGGAAGTTTCCATATATTCACAATGGAATATTGTATAAAGTGAAAGTTGCTCAATCCTGTCTGACTGTTTGTGACCCCATGGACTATACAGTCCATTGAGTTCTCCAGGCCAGAATACTGGAGTGAGTAGCCTTTCCTCTTCCAGGGGATCTTCCCAACTCAGGGATCGAGCCTAGTTCTCCTGCACTGCCGGTGGATTCTTTACCAACTAAGCCACAGGGAAGCTCAAGAATACTGGAGTAGATAGCTATCCCTTCTCCAGCAGATTTTCCAACCCAGGAATCAAACTGGAGTCTCCCGCATTGCAGGCGGATTCTTTACCAACTGAGCTATCAGGGAGTATAGTGTTCAGTTCAGTCGCTCAGTCATGTCCGACTCTTTGCAACCCCATGAATTGCAGCACGCCAGGCCTCCCTGTCCATCACCAACTCCTGGAGTTCACTCAAACTCACATGCATTGAGTCAGTGATGCCCTCCAGCCATCTCATCCTCTGTCGTCCCCTTTCCCTCCTGCCCCCAATCCCTCCGAGCATTGGAGTCTTTTGCAATGGGTCAACTCTTCACATGAGGTGGCCAAAGTACTGGAGTTTCAGCTTTAGCATCATTCCTTCCAAAGAACACCCAGGGCTGATCTCCTTTAGAATGGACTGGATGGATCTCCTTGCAGTCCAACGGACTCTAAAGAGTCTTCTCCAACACAGTTCAAAAGCATCAATTCTTCAGCACTCAGCTTTCTTCACAGTCCAACTCTCACATACATACATGACCACTGGAAAAACCATAGCCTTGACTAGACGGATCTTAGTCAGCAAAGTAATATCTCTGCTTTTCAATATGCTATCTAGGTTGGTCATAACTTTTCTTCCAAGCAGTAAGCATCTTTTAATTTCATGGCTGCAGTCACCACCTGCAGTGATTTTGGAGCCCCCCAAAATAAAGTTTGACACTGTTTCCACTGTTTCCCCATCTATTTCCCATGAAGTGATGGGACCAGAAGCCATGATCTTCCTTTTCTGAATGTTGAGCTTTAAGCCAACTTTTGCACTCTCCTCTTTCACTTTCATCAAGAGGCTTTTTAGTTCCTCTTCACTTTCTGCCATAAGGGTGGTATCATCTGCATATCTGAGATTATTGATATTTCTCCCAGCAATCTTGATTCCAGCTTGTGTTTCTTCCAGTCCAGCGTTTCTCATGATGTACTCTGCATATAAGTTAAATAAGCAGGGTGACAATATACAGCCTTGATGTACTCCTTTTCCTATTTGGAACCAGTCTGTTGTTCCATGTCCAGTTCTAACTGTTGCTTCCTGACCTGCATATAGGTTTCTCAAGAGGCAGGTCAGGTGGTCTGGTATTTCCGTCTCTTTCAGAATTTTCTACAGTTTATTGTGATCCGTATAGTCAAAGGCTTTGGCATAGTCAATAAAGCAGAAATAGATGTTTTTCTGGTATTCTCTTGCCTTTTCCCTGATCCAGTGGATGTTGGCAATTTGATCTCTGGTTCCTCTGCCTTTTCTAAAATCAGCTTGAACATCTGGAAGTTCATGGTTCACGCATTGCTGAAGTACTCAACCATAAAAAAGAATGAAGCAATACCATTTGTAGCAACATAGATGGACCTAGAAATTGTCATACTAAGTGAAGTGTGTCAGGCAGAGAAAGATAATTATCATATGATATCACACGTGGAATCTAAAATATGATACGAATGAACTTATATGTAAGAGATGTGGGTTTGATCCCTGGGTCAGGATGATCTGCTGAAAGAGGAAATGGCAACTTACTCTAGTATTCTTGCCTGGAGAATCCTACGGACAGAGAAGCCTGGCGGGCTACAGTTCATAGGGTCACAGAGAGTTGGACATGACTGAAACCACTTAGCAGCAGCAGTATGCCACATCTCTTTTCTCCGTCCATCTATTGCCTGGCTATTGTAAATAGTGCTGTTATGAACATTGGGGTGCATGTATGTTTCTGAATTAAAGTTTTCATCTTTCCCAAATATATGTCCAGAAGTGGGATTGCTGAATCATATAGTAACTCTATTTTTAGTTTTTTAAGGTATCTTTGTTCTGTTTTCCATAATGACTGCACCACAATTTACATTCCCACCACCAGTGTAGGAGGCCGCCTGAATTTTCATCCTGAAACAGGGATATAAAAACCAGCCTCATTGAATAAATTCTAAGAGACAGTGGCAGGGGACAAAAATAGAGTTACATTTTAGGAGGCAAGCTTGTTCATCTTAGCTGTAATAGAGCTCTATTTTGCTCCCCAATCCATTTTTAAGGGGAAAAAATATAATATGTCAGAATAATGATTTGATAGAGTGGTCATACCAAGACATGATCTCTAGATTTGAGAATTTTCACAGGTAGTTTTCTCTGGGGGAAATCTGGAATTAAAGCATTTCAAGTAGCTGTAATACCCACGGTGACCGCCTGGTGGCAGCCATCTACGAAAGCTGCACCAGCTTGCTGTCTGTCCCTGCAAACCCTGGGCTTCAGTGTGAATAGCATTTTTCGTCTTAACACCTCTAGTGCAGTGCCTATTGCTTTTGGTGGAAGTTCTATTTTCCCTGATAATGTTTGCTTTGTAGTGGCGTCTTCTTTGGCTCTGTGAGGCCAACTTCTGTGATGCTTTCTCAATATCATATACTCTGGTTCTGTTTATCTTCATGCAGTTTGGAGGAAATTTAGCAATTGGAAATCTCTAATGGCTTGGAGGACTTTCTTTTGTCTTCTCGTTTAATTCAAATGCAGATTGACACACTGAGAATGAAAAGCCGCTCTTCCTTTTCCCTGGAAAACTTTCCTCAAAGAAGGCAGACTTCCTAAAACTCCTTACTCACAGAGAGAGATTTTCTGCTTCCCTAGAGGTTTCATTATTCATGTTTGCACATGTCATTAGCAGGGTGAGTTTTCTTTATATTTGTACCAGATGGTGTTTTTTTTTTTAGAAGAGGTGTAGAAATTTCCTTCATTATAATGTATCAAAAACGAATCTTTCCTAATTAACTCACTTCTTTAACAACAAAATTGCATTTACAGGGATCCAGTAGCCAAGTGAGTCTTTGGTACCCAGAAAAAATCTGATTTTGCAAACCAATTGCCTTTCTATGAGTCTGTAGAAATGAGGGTCAGCATTTGTCTGGATGGAGATGGTGGCATGGGGGTATAGAAAATCATGCCAGTCAGGTTTGAGTAAGCTGGTTTCTAAAACTGGGGCCAGAGCTTGTGACTACACTAACTGTGTGTCCTCGTGGCCCAACAATTAGGTTTGCTGTGATTCTGAGCTGAAACCATTCATTCAGGCCACGAACTCTGCATATGTGGCAGGTACAGATGTTGAACCTGAAACTCTAATAGTTTGGCCACCTGATGCGAAGAACTGACTCATTGGAAAAGACCCTGATGCTGGGAAAGATTGAGGACAGGAGGAGAAGGGGACGACAGAGGATGAGATGATTGGATGGCATCACTGACTCAATGCATATGAGTTTGGGTAAGCTCCGGGAGTTGGTGATGGAAGGGAGGCCTGGCGTGCTGCAGTTCACGGGGTCGCAAAGAGTCGGACACGACTGAGTGACTGAACTGAACTGACAGAGTCGACTGACATAATGAGAATGGCTGGATGTGGTCTCTGAGCTCACAGTGCTGACAATCAGTGGATGGAATGAGCAGGACTTCCAACAAAACGCTCAAAGAAGTGAATGTATAATCATAGACTGAGGTTAGTGCTCAGAAGGAAAAGAAAGTGTTGTAGAAATGAAAGAAACAAGTATCAGAGCAGGCTCCAGGCTGGAAGTTCAGGCAAGGACTCCTTAAGAAGGTACCTGTGCTTGTGTGCTCAGCCGTGTCAGTCCTGTCTGACTCTTGCGGCCCTATAGACTGCAGCCCGCCAGGCTCCTCTTTCCATGGGGATTGTCCAGGCAAGAATACTGGAGTGGATTGCCACGCCCTCCTCCAGGGGATCTTCCTAACCCAGGGATCAAAACACCAGTCTCCTGCGTCTCCTGCATTGCAGGCAGATTCTTTAACGCTGAGCCACTGGGGAGGCCTTCAGTGAAATTTCGAAGGTAGTCGGCAAAGGCCAGGGAAAGGGCAGTGGAGCAGAGAGAAGACAGTGAGGGGATATAGAATGGACATCTGCAGATGCTTGAGGCAGGGGTGAGTATGATGTGTCTAAGCAGTGGAAGGGAGGTTCTGGAGGTTGGAGCACAGAGTGAGAGGGAGAGGGTTGTGAAATAAGCCTGAAGGGGAAAGTATGGGCTAACCCTGAGACCCACAGCAGGAGTGGAGGAGCTGTTGGTGATGGTGATGGACTTGGTGTGTGTTCAGTCAGTTCAGTTGCTCAGTCGTGTCCAGCTCTTTGTGACCCCATGGACTGCAGCACACCAGGCCTCCCTGTCCATTACCAACTCCCAGAGTTTACCCAAACTCATAGCCATTGAGTTGGTGATGCCATCCAATCATCTCATCCTCTGTCATCCCCTTCTCCACCCACCTTCAGTCTTTCAAATGAGGGGTCTCTTCAAATGAGTCAGCTCTTCGCATCAGGTGGCCAAAGTATTGGAGTTTCGGCTTCAGCATCAGTCCTTCCAATGAACACCCAGGACTGATCTCCTTTAGGATGGACTGGTTGGATCTCCTTGCAGTCCAAGGGACTCTCAAGGGTATCCTCCAACACCACAGTTCCAAAGCATCAATTCTTCGGTGCTCAGCTTTCTTTATAGTCCAACTCTCACATCCATACATGACTACTGAAAAAACCATAGACTTGACTAAGTGGATTTTTGTTGGCAAAGTAATGTCTCTGCTTTTTAATATGCTGTTTAGGTTGGTCATAACTTTTTGGTGTGTGTAGACACAAAAATAGCCCTCTGGCTGCAGCAGTGGAGTGTGGAAGTGAAGGGTGCTCTGGACTCCAAAAGAGCAGTTTAGCTGTATTAATCCTGACACAAGAAAAGGGAGTGTGGGCCAGAGTAGAGAGGGCCAGCAAGCGAGAACTGGATTCAGATGGGTGGGATCTAAATGAGGCTGAACGTTGAGGTGAACTCAGTGGGGAGGGGATATTCAGGAAGAGGAAAGTCATAGGTCCTTCTGAGCTGAGTCCTGAATGTTTGGTAGTGTCTTCAGTGAATGAAGGAACAGAGATTGAAGACAGACTGCAGGGTGAAACATGTCTCAGATGTCCATATAACAGGAACAGAGAAAGACTGGAATCTCCCCAGAGGGTGCAATGGAAACAGAGACAAAAGAATTTAGCGCATGAATAAATCATACAGTTCAGCTCTTCAGAAAAGATGTCTTGTACACAGTGGTTATTTTTCTTCCCTGCTCTGCTTTCTCTCTTTTCTCATCCCTTCCTTCCTTCCCTTTTTTCCCCCTTTTTCTCTTTGCAGAATTTTGTCTAAACTTGCTCAAGTTTAATTGCAGAAAGTCTCAAAATTTTCTACCTTATGGTTCATTATGATCTTTTGCAGAATTTTGGGAAAGGGTTTGTACATATTTTAGTATAATTCAGTAATTTTTCTTAAAGACAAGCTCCCTGGCCCTCCTGGGGATTTGCCACTGTTTTAAAGCATTTTTATTTTAATGCCTTTTTCATTCGGCATTTTTGCATTTTACTTCATCTTTTAACCCTAAATATAATTTGGGGCAAATTAACCTCTCTTTACTTCAGTTTCTGAATTTGAAAAATAGGTTAATAATCTGATGATATAACAATTGTGCCTTTCTAAGTGTTGTTTTGAGGACTAAATAAGTTAAAAATTTGTAAAGTGCATTGTAAGCATGCCATAAATATTACCTATAATTATGAGCTATTATTATGGGATGGGGAAAGATAACAGACTGGGGGACCCAGAGAACCAAAGCAGTGGAAATTTTAAGTATGTTTAAGGTACCCAGGAGGTGAAAGCCTCTGGAGATTCTCTTTGCATCAACACAAAGGAAGCTTTTCTGTAGTGAGTGGAGAGGAGGGTATGAGTGTTCATGCTTGTATGGCAAGGTGGAGGAATAAACGTGTTTTAGGAGTTCCCTGGTAGCCCAGTGGTTAGGATTCTGGGCTTTCATTGCCATGGCACAGGTTCAATCCCTGGTCAGGGAACTGAGACCCCACAATGTTTGGGATCCACATGTACACACTGCTGTATTTAAAATGGGTGATCAACAAGGTCCTACTGGGTAGCAAAGGGAACTTTGCTCAGTGTTATGTGGCAGGCTGGATGGGAGGGGAATTTGGAGGAGAATGGATACCTGTACATGTACGGCTGAGTCCATTGGCTGTTCACTGAAACTGTCTCAGCCTTGTTCGTTAATTAGCTACATTGTCGTTGTTGTTCAGATGCTAAGTTGTGTTTGACTCTTGGCAACCCTGTGATCTGCAGTACGCCAGGCTTCTCTGTCTTTCACTATCTCCAGAGTTTGCTCAAACTCATGTCCGTTGAGTCGGTGATTCCATCCAACCATCTCATCCTCTGCTGTCCCCTTCTCCTCCTGCCCTTAATCTTTCCAAGCATCAGGGCCTTTTCCAGTGGGTCTTGGCTTTACCTCAATACAAAATAAAAAGTTAAAAAAGTAGTGCTGCAATGAAAAAAAATGAGTAAACGTGTTTACACCCCTTTGTGTTTCTTTTGATGGGCCTGTTCTTAGTGATACAAGGAACGTGGCTACAGCTTAATAATAACAGTACTGAGAACCAAGGCTGAGTGCTTCCACTGTGCCTACAAGGTGAAAGGGGCCCTCATTAGTACATGCTTTATCTTCATGAACCCCATAAGATCTCTAAGAGGTCGAGTTTATTTTTATGTTTATCTTAGCAATGAGAAAATGGAGATTGTGTACCATACTCAAGGTTACATTGATCAGTAAGGGTCAAAGCTGGGTTTGAGTCCAGACATTCTAGCTTTAGAGCCAAACATATATGAACAACCTCCATTTTCCCAGTTACACTTTAACTCCTAAGATTTTCTCAAATGTCCAAAAGTTTGTGCCTTCTTTAAGAAGAAAGCAATCAGGCAAGTTTTTCTTTCTTTAGTTTAAAAGAGGAGAGTTTACAAAATGGATTAAAGATCTAAACGTAAGACCAGAAACTATAAAACTCCTAGAGGAGGACATAGGCAAAACACTCTCCGACATAAATCACAGCAGGATCCTCTATGATCCACCTCCCAGAATATTGGAAATAAAAGCAAAAATAAACAAATGGAATCTAATTAAAATTAAAAGCTTCTGCACAACAAAGGAAACTATAAGCAAGGTGAAAAGACAGCCTTTGGAATGGGAGAAAATAATAGCAAATGAAGCAACTGACAAACAACTAATCTCAAAAATATACAAGCAACTTATGCAGCTCAATTCCAGAAAAATAAATGACCCAATCAGAAAATGGGCCAAAGAACTAAATAGACATTTCTCCAAAGAAGACATACAGATGGCTAACAAACACAAGAAAAGATGCTCAACATCACTCATTATTAGAGAAATGCAAATCAAGACCACAATGAGGTACCATTTCATACCAGTCAGAATGGCTGTGATCCAAAAGTCTGCAAGCAATAAATGCTGGAGAGGGTGTGGAGAAAAGGGAACCCTCTTACACTGTTGGTGAGAATGCAAACTAGTACAGCCACTATGGAGAACAGTGTGGACATTCCTTAAAAAATTGCAAATAGAACTGCCATATGACCTAGCAGTCCCACTACTGGGCATACACACTGAGGAAACCAGAATTGAAAGAGACACGTGTACCCCAGTGTTCATCGCAGCACTGTTTATAATATTCAGGACATGGAAACAACCTAGATGTCCATCAGCAGATGAATGGATAAGAAAGCTGTGGTACATATACACAATGGAGTATTACTCAGCCATTAAAAAGAACACATTTGAATCAGTTCTAATGAGGTGGATGAAACTGGAGCCAATTATACAGAGTGAAGTAAGCCAGAAAGAAAAACACCAATACAGTATACTAATGCATATATATGGAATTTAGAAAGATGGTAATGATGACCCTGTATGCGAGACAGCAAAAGAGACACAGATGTATAGAACGGACTTTTGGACTCTGAGGGAGAGGGAGAGGGTGGGATGATTTGGGAGAATGGCACTGAAACATGTATACTATCAGGTAAGAAACGAATCGCCAGTCTATGTTCGATACAGGATACAGGATGCTTGGGGCTGGTGCATAGGGATGATCCAGAGAGATGATATGGGGTGGGAGGTGGGAGGGGGGTTCAGGATTGGGAACTCATGTACACCCGTGGCTGATTCATGTCAATGTATGGCAAAAGCAATACAGTATTGTAAAGTAAAATAAAGTAAAAATTTAAAAAAAAAATAAAAGAGGAGAGTTTAATAAGAGAAGGTACATGTTGCTTGGAAAAGATCTTTAAGAGCACATCTAATCCTGAGTTTCCATAATTCTATAAATAAAGAAATGAGTTCAAAGAAGTCGATAACAATGGTGATGAGAAATGTATGTTTGTACAATCAAATCACTGTCTGATGGTTGATCACAAAGAGTGAGAAAGACACTTAAATGAAAGGAAAGAACATATTTCACCTTCCATATGCTGACATTTAGTTTTTCACTCAACACAAGAGTATCAAGCACCTCCTATGATCCAGGCACTGTACTGTGTTATCATATCAGAATCCCTGTCTGAAAGATGTTTGTGGCTCCGTGGAAAAGCAATGGAGGGGAAAGACATTTTAAGTACGCAGGGAACAGAGGTTTTTAAAAAGGATGTATAAATACATTATGGGAATGGAGAGAATCTATTTGTAGTGAAGACTGGTTAAGATAAAAATATGAGTCAACAGTGGTGAGCAGTATGAGAAACTATAGATGGATTTGGGGAGGCAAACACATTATAAGTAGTGAAAATAGAGGAACCAGCTTCTGGTTGAGAAGAATGGAGAGAGAGACAATTTTAAGAGAAAAGGAAGAGAGGAGATGAGCGAGAGGCCTTACTACATTGGATCAGAGTTCCATGTTGGCACTCTTTCCTGGATGTCTTAAGACACAACAGATGTGGAACCAAACCTAACCTAACACATAAAACCTAACATAAAACCAAGCCTAATGCATAAAAACTATAACCAAACCTAACACATAAAACCAAAGCAGAACTACAGACAAGAATAGTCAAGAGATAGAGACACAGGGACAGAAGTTGCACGTTGCTCACTACTATAGGTAGTGTGCACTTGACAACTTCTACTTCCGTTTGGATTCTGCAGAGACAGTAACTTCTGTCCCTTTTATTTGTCCTTTTGTAACTGCAGCGCTCAATGGGGAAGTGTCAGCAGGAGGTCCATAAATGGGCAATTGTGGTGGAGGTAGTTAGGAATGGAGCGGCCTCAGAGTAGTCAACCAGAAAGAATGTATTGGGTTGGCCAAAATGTTACTGGGGCTTCCCAGGTGGCTCAGTGGTAAAGAATCAATCTACCAAGGCAGGAGATGCAAGAGACAGGCTTCAATCCCTGTCTCCAACCCGTCCATGCTGTTCCACCCCTGTCTCCAGGGGGTCAGAAAGATCCCCTGGAACAGGAAATGGCAAACCACTCCAGTATTCTTGCCTGGAGAATTCCAATGACAGAGGAGCCTGGCGGGCTACAGTCCATGGGGTCACAAAGAGTCAGACACCACTGAACACCCAAGCATCACATCACAAAATGTTCACGTTTTCCATAAAACCTGAGCTTTTGGACCAACTCAATAAATATATCTTAGGCTCAGAAAGGAGAACAGAAGCATTGCCAAACACTAACACTTTTTTCTCTGAGTTTTTCTTTATTTACTCTCATCCTTTGGGCTCTCTGAGTATGTTGTGTCTCCAGTAAAAGTCAATAATTTTTCATTCATCAATACTTCTAAAAATGGGACCATTGATGAATAATAATTGGGTTTTCTGGCCCTGGCCTCATTTCTGAGACGAATCTTCTGAGTCAGTTCATTTGAGCTGTATGAAAGACACTTAGTTGATAATGAGACAACTTTCCTAATTAACTAAGCCTTAAAAGCAAATTATCTCAGCCCACAGAGTGGGCCACCTTTGCTCTCATTCAAAGGACTGGCAGATGGTGGGGTTCTGGGAGGTTTGAAACTGATTTTCTTTGGAGTTTCAAACAGAATGTTGATTGAGAGTAGAGGGTTAACTTCAATATGTCTATCTCTGCACAGTTAAGCAGCTAGCTATCTTCATGGGTCTTTCAGAAAACTGTGAGCCCAGGGCAGCAGAAAGTGCTGTGTTGGAGGCTTGTCCCTCTGTTATCTGGTTTATGGAGACTCTCTTGACCATTTGACGCAATCAGTGTTCACAGTTCCTCCCCTTCGCCCTCAGAGGAAATGCATATTTTCCTGTCACTTCCCAGGGCCCCCTGTCCATTTCCTCCTCTCCCCATGGGCCTTTGATGTCTTTCATTGTTGTCTGCTGTTGCTTTGTGAGACTCAGAAAGATCCTATGCAGAAAGTAAGGTCTGGGACTCTAGGTAGGATGATGTTTCCCCAATAATTTTTTTTATAAAAGGCAAACACATCTACTGACAATCCTTCTATCGTGTCTAATCTCTCTTTGTTGCTGTTGTTTAGTTGCTAAGACATGTCTGACTCTTTTGCAGCCCTATGGACTGTAGCCCACCAGGGTCCTCTGTTCATGGCATTTCCCAGGCAAGGATACTGGGGTGGGTTGCAATTTTCTTCTCCAGGGGATCTTTCCAACCCAGGGATCGAACCCAGGTCTCTCGCATTGCAGGCAGATGCTTTACCAGCTGAGCCATGTCTCTTTAACATCCTGTAAATAAGTTCCTAAACAGACCAAATAAGCCAACCAGCTTTTCAGGCAGGCATTTGTAGATTTCAAAATAAATAAAATCAAGTGGCTTTAATAGTCTTCCGGAAGAAATTTATTTTCTTTCCCCTAGCACATGACTACGTGTACGGTAGACCTCATATGGAATAGCCGCTTAAATCATCGGCTGCAGGGGCCAGTGTTATTGTTCCTTTTTTGCATTGACATATAAGAAGGAAAGTGTAATAGAAGCTTCAAAGCTAGTCTAATGAGGGTGACCTAGTTGGGAGAAATGTTAAAACATCTCCAGTGTAAAACCTTTTTAATTCTCACCAATGATAAGACGAATCATTTGGCGTCCCGAGTACTTCCAATTAGCGAGTGAGAGGCTCTGATTAAAAAATCAGGCCCGGTGCATGGCAGAGGGTGTTTTGGTTCTTTATTTTGATAAGTGGTTTTAAGTATTTATTATAATAATCCACAGCCTGCGGACTAATGGGCTGTAGTATGTCTTTTAACTGTGATAAAGCCTTGAGAAAATGGGGCCTCCTTGTAAGCACTTGCAGTTAAATCTTGGCTTGGAAATAAAATGAGGCCACTTTTTTGGATCACAATGATCATGTTTTCTGATTAATGAAGTGAAAAAATAGATTATTTTACCATATAGAAATTACAATACCCTTACAGAAGACTACGAAGAAAAGGCATTAATTGCTATTAATGGCCTTGATGTCTATCCTGAAGCACTGCATTTAATTGCTTTCTTCAGTTGCCTTATTCAATTATTTGGATTTCTCTTTCATTATGGAGGAACAACTCCCCCAGTTTTATGGCCTGGTCTTCTAACATCAGAACTGGAGTGAGATTTCCAAGGCCGCTGCCTCTGCTGTCTTCTTTCGTCGCATCAGAATCTTGTCCGCACGACTTCCCTGGTGGTCCAGTGGCTAAGACTTCAACTTCTGATGCAGCGGGTGTGGATCCAATTTCCGGTCGGGGAGCTAAGCACCTACATGCCTCACGGCCAAAGAACCCAAGAACATAAAAACAATATTGTAACAAATTCAATAAAGACTTTTAAAATGGTCTGCATCAATAATAATTTTTTTTTTAAAGAATCTTATCCAGAATGTACTCCTCTTTCATTTCTTTCTTTGCAGCTCACAACTGGCCAGCTGTTGAGGCTGCTGGAACAACACGCTGGTGTGTTCTTGCATTTGCACTGGTCATGCTGTTTGCTATTGCCTCAGCCAGCTTTATTTAACCTGTTGCTCTGTCTCTGACTCAAGACAGCTTGTGGATGCAAGCACTCCCATGACAGGTGGTGGAGAACTCTCAGCGGATGCTAACAATCCACTAAGACCCTTCTTAATGTGTAAATCCAAGCAGGATGGACAAATTTCTTGGCCATGATGTGTTTGCCCAGGCCATACAAGAGCCATTGTCATCAATGTGATCAGTTCTTTGTTCAGGACAACAGGGAAGTTAAAATATCTCTGCCTCTCAGAAGTTAGCCAACTACTTGAGACCATTCTGGATGCAAGTTCCTGAATGGTGCTCTGCCCTTCTTTTTAGTTATGAAGGTCCTTACCAGAATGTTTTGAGTTCCCATAAATGACCCTGGTTCTACAAGCACTGAAGGGATGGTTTTATTACTGGGCTTTTGTGTAGTGTTACTGGGAATAGTGATAGCCTCTTTTGCCACAACTCTTTATTTTTCTTGTTGTTGTTTATGCTTTTAACAAGTTACCTATGCTTTGTCAACAAAATTCTTTTTCTAATGAATTTTTATTGAAGTATAGCTGTTTTATCATGTTGTGTGAGTTTCTACTGTACTGCAAAGTGAATCAGCTGCACACATACATGTTGCTGTTGTGGTTCCCTAAGTCCTTAAGTCACGTCCAACTCTTTGCAATCCCCATGGACTGCAGCACACCAGGCCTCCCCATCCCTCACAGGGTCATGTACATATATCCCCTCTTTTTTTGAATTTCTTTCCCATTTAGGTCATCACAGAGCACTGAGTTCCCTGTGCGATACAGTAGGTTCTTGTTAGTTATCTGTTTTATACATAGTAGCATATATATGGGCTTCCCAGGAGGTGACAGTGGTAACGAATCCACTTGCTAATGCAGGAGATGCAAGAGATGCAGGTTCGACCCCTGGGTCAGCAAGATCTCCTGGAGAAGGGAATGGCAACCCACTCCAGTGTTCTTGCCTGGGAAATCCCATGGATGGAAGAGCCTAGTGGGCTGCAGCCCATGGGTTGCAAAGAGTTGGATGTGACTTAGTGACTGAACACTGCACACATGTCAATCCCCGTCTTCCAATTCACCCTCCCCTCCTTTGGTACCTACCTACCCTCCTCTCCTTGATCTGGTATGCATATGTCTGTTCTCTGCATCGTACAACTGGATCTTTGAATACAGGCTGCCCCCTTGGCTTCCAGTCCCTGCTATCCCCCAAGCTCTTTTTGACTTGTGCACCTTTGGGAACCACTCCTCTGCTTTTAGCTCCTTTGACCGGCCAAGGTCAGCTTTAAGGTATTCCTAACCCTTCATCCCTGAAGACCTCACCTAAGGGAATTTCAGTCACCTGTGATCTCCAGAGGCTTCCTGGTGAGCCGTATCTATCTACACCTTCACTAAGATATTATTAGTTGTGCATCTCAGACATGGATGGCTTTCCCTTGCTTCCTTGGCTGGATGTTCACCTGGTCCTGTAGCTACTCTAGGGTTCTAGAGAAATCTGATGTCAGGGACACTCTTAGTTCCTGGATAAGATTTCTTTCCCCAGGTTCCTCTGGCTCTCTCTCCTAGTAGCTAAAATCACACCATGCACTGGCACAAACCATCTCTTTATGGTCTCGACCCTTGAAGCCCAGACAAAGCCCAGCCTAACTAGTTGTCTTTTCCATCTGGGGCTCTTTGACCCTTCTGAGCTAAAGACTTTCTAATCTGAAAATCTATCTAACTTACCTTCTAAAAACCCAGAGGAGCTGATATAAGAAAGCCTTCAGCATTTATCCTTCTTCAAGACCCACACCCAGGATGTATTTTCTTCTGGTTTTTCTTTAGTTACTGAATTGCTATTCAGTCAAGTTACATGGTGGGCCTCGGATAGACAGGCTTGCGAATAAAAATGTTACATGTCCAAACAGATCTTTTAATGTCCCTTCAGCAAGGCTAGTATTGGGATCTTTTTCACTCAGTTGTGAGGATGGTTTGTACTGTTTTACTGGTAGTCCCTTACATTCTTCATCTTGGGACTCACTATCTACATTTAGAACTTGGCTAACTGGAGATGAGAGTGTAGAAAGTTGTTCTGAGGACAATTTCAGTGTGTATGTGTTTGTGTGAATGTGGCTGGGGCATGCCCACATCAACAAGAAGAAATTCTCAGAACACTGGCTCTTGTCCTACAATTCAAGTCAACTCTGATACTGTCTACCTGAACATTCCATGTTGGATGGCATCATCAACTCAATGGACATGAGTTTGAGCAAACTCCTGGAGACATGGAAGGCCAGGGAAGCTTGGTGTGCTGCAGACCATGGGGTCACAAAGAGTTGAATTCGACTGAGCAACTGAACAACAACCTGCCTTTAGACACCATTTGTCACCTGTGCTTCTGACCACTAGCTATAGATTGGAGATTCCCATGAACTTCTCCCCGGGTTCAATTATTTGCTAGAGTGGCTCACACAATTCAGGGAAGCATTTCACATGGCAGATGATTGGTTTATTATGAAAGGCCATAACTCAGAAACAGCCAGATGAAACAGATGCGTAGAGCAAGATACAGGGAAAGGGCATAGGACATCCATGTCTTTTCAGAGCACCATCCTCCCAACACCTCCATGTGGTCTTTAATCCAGAAGCTCTGTCCTTTGACATTTTTATAGGGACTTTATTACATAGGCACAACTGAACCTTGGTGATTGAACTCCATCTCTAGCTCCTCTCCCATTTTCTGAGGTGGTGTTGGTGAGAGGTGATGCTGAAAGATCTCAGATCACAGGGATATGTCCCCTGTCCTTAGGTTACCTTGGGACTTTCCCAAAGTCACCTCATTAACATTGCAAAAGACACCTTGATCACTGTCAATTCAGTTCAGTTCAGTCACTCAGTTGTGTTGGACTCTTTGGGACCCCATGGACTGCAGCATGCCAGGCCTCCCTGTCCACTCTCTGATCACTCTCAGCACTTGGGAAATTCCAGGGGTTTTAGGAGCTATGTGTCAGCAAAGGGATGAAGCCTAAGTATATATTTCTTATCAGAAATCCCAGTGTCACAGGATACGATTTCTGCCACAGAGCAAAGTCAAAGTGTGGACCTTGGAAGCTTTAGAATAGGGCTCTAATTAGTTGATCCCACCAGACACAGAATAAATACACATGTCCAAAGTAATTACCTATATCTGTTACTATATCAGGCTTCCCAGGTTGCACTAGTGGTTAAGAACTGGACTGCCAACACAGAAGACATAAGAGACGTGGGTTCAATCCCTGGGTTGGGAAGATCTCCTGGAGGAGGGCATGGCAACCCATTTCAGTACTCTTGCCTGGAGAATCCCCTGGACAGAGAGGTCTAGTGGGCTGCAGTCCAGTTCAGTTCAGTTCAATCGCTCAGTCATGTCTGACTCTTTGCGACCTCGTGGCCTGCAGTACATCAGTCTGAAGTGACTCAGTGCATGTTAATATATCATCTACTTATTTATCTATGTTTTTAATGTAAGTACATACACTGGAGCTTGCAAAAAACTGGAAAACAAAAGCAAATGCATGTGATGATCAGTGAAACCAGAATTTTAAGTGGCTCTTCATTATATTTTTGCTGATGATATAACATTTTCCTTTCTGAAGTAGAGAATGTAAATCTCTGGGCAGGAAGGAACCTTGGATTGTTATTTTCCTTCCAATCTACATAAATAAGATTCTAAAACTGTGCCTTCCTAAGTTTACCATGCAAATGGTCACAGAGATGGAGCTGTTATAGATTCAGAATATGTATTTAATAGCAGCAGCTTCAGGACACATACTTTCTGAGTTCAATGGACCAGAATCACCTCTTCCACTCCAATCATCCCCCTCAAGTGTTATTTCTTGAGAATAGCCCACCATCTGCCTTAAAAGTACACAAAAGGATTTATTTCAATTATCAAAAATTTCAAATCTCTTTCTTGCTTATTTTAGGGGCTTTTTATAAAGGTTTAAAATATTCCATCTGGACTGGTGATAATAGATATAAATTTATGCATTATAATCTGAATGTCTTTTCATTTTTTTCCTATAGTAATGGCTATGTAGATCTCTCTTTTCCTTTTTGTTCTTGCCTTTTTTTTTTTTTTTTTAATAAAAATGTATGCAGCAGGCTCTTGCTTTTCTTTTGATGGAAAGTTTTAAGTCATTTTAGAATTCTATTTCCCAAATAAGGCACAAAGAAAGAAAGCTTTAGTAATTTTCCTTATCACTAGACTCTATCTTCCCTCTCTCCTTTAACACCTAGCTGGAACTCTGTATCATGCAATGACCTTTACTATGTTAGTCATCTGTTACAGGAAAATGTGTAAACAACTTAATAGAAAATTTACTTTTTGTTAACAAAAACAATTCAGTTGCCCAACACCGCACAGTCTTGTGTGGAGATGATTAGCAGGCAGGATGGATAACACTTAGGACATCATTCAACGCCTAGATGAAGGTCACATTCCCAAGCTGGTTTTAGCGTGCATGCTAATGATGGCAATTGCCTGGCTCTTTTACTCTAACAAAAAAAGGCTTTGTTAAGTATGATAATTAGTGAGTTGGGAAGGTAAAAGATTCCTGCAAATAATATTGAAATATTTTAAATAAGCATTATTATAAAAAAAGAGTCCATTATGATTTAGTCTAGTCCTATTTAACTGGAGACTGCATAGCAATGATTGCAAAAGCTGGTGCAAAGGGAAACCATTCAAAACTCTTGATATTAATAATAATAATGAAATACTCACTAATTGAGCTCCTTGATACACCCAAAGAAGAACTTCAAGGTTTCAACAGCAAACTAAAATGAGTTTAAAAAAGAAATGAGATTTATGGCCATGTATTCATTTCAGTGAAATAATTTTTTTAAAGTGTATTTGTTGTTTATTTGTTTTACTAATTACAGTTGCCTAAAAACTTGGGATGTCACATGGAAATCTGAGTTTTCTATAATGTAACAAACCATCAGTACAATATTACCTTAGAAGAAGAATATTTGCACCAAAGTGTCAGCTAGTGTCAGCTTTTCCTGCCTCTTTAAATAAACTCAGCCTCTCTTTAAGTGTGGTGGTGCTGGGTTAGTCGCTAAATCGTGTCCAACTCTTGCAATCTCATGGACTGCAGCCTGCCTGGCTCCTCTGTCCATGGGATTCTCTAGGCAAGAATACTGGAGTGGGTTGACATTTCCTTCTCCACACAATTTCTGTGAAAGAATGTTTTAATGGCAGTGAGCCGTGAGGTGAGGGAGAAATGGTTGGAATTTTAACGAGAGTGGTTGCTTTATTTAATCACAATAATGAATCTTGCTTTTTGTCAACATATGGCTAGTCATCCTCAAGTTATCTTAATGATATCAGGCAGAGTGTGCAGTTGTTCCATGCTTGAAAATTAAAAACAGTAGAACAATCTAACTGATTTAATCCTGAATGCCAATAGTGAGAAAGGGAGCACTTTCATGACAGGAGACTGGGTGATTTTTATATCTTGTGAAAGACTGAAATAATGCTTTATGTTTGTACTATGACATATAGGAGTTACATCTAAAAAGTTTGACAAGGATTTGTATCGAGGTTAATGCTTTATGGAAAGTTCTTATTAACTCTATATTAAACAGTGTAGAAACTTTTGTTAGGTGCGTGCTCAGGCAGTCAGCCATGTCCAGTTCTTCTCAACCCTTTGGACTGTAGCCTGTCAGGCTCCTCTGTGCATGGGATTTTTCAGGCAAGAATACTAGAGTGGGTTGCTGCTTCCTATTCCAGAGGGTCTTCCTGACCCAAGGATTGAACTTGTGTCTCCTGCACTGCAGGCAGATTCTTCATTGCTGAGCCAACTGGGAAGCCCAGAAACTTCTGGAAGAGAACAATTTATGCTCTATTTATGCACTGGCAAAAGTGAAGTGAATTCCTGCATAATCTGTCACATCTTTCCAGATAAATAAATACATGAACACCTAAAGACCACCAACCAAATGCCAGCAAACCAAAAGCAAGTTCCCAAAAAGCTCTCACAGGTAATAGAGCTTTTTCTAAGGATCCACGTTGTTGAATCCACAGGAGGTGTGTTTTAAATACTCTTCATGAGCTTAGTTAACATCAGACTTTTAGCAACTTGTGAACAGAGATGCTTCTTTTCTCTTCTCATAATTACAGAACCTAGTAGAGAATCTGTCTTTAGATAGGTGTGTTGAAGGAATACATGAATGATGGCATGACTGCCTGAGTGAAGCCATTCTGGGAGAATTCTTGAGGACACATCTCAAAAGAAGCCTTAGCATTTTCCTGTGGGTGCAATATGATTCAAAGGAACATCAAATGCTCACTTTAAAATGAGGCTAATAATAGCATCTCCTTCACAGGGTTTTGTGAATAATGTATATAAAGCTCTTTAAACCATGCTTGGCACGTAGTAGAAACTATGTAAATGTTGGTTATTATTATTTTATTATATTGAAGGGAAAAAATAATCTAAGTGTAGCTTTCATTCTGAAGGGGCTCAAAAGGGAGAACATACCATTCTATTTTTCCTTTCTTTCTTTCTTTTTTTTTTTTGGTGCATATGTCTTTCTTTCTTTTTTAAAAATTTATTTATTTTTAACTGGAGGATAATTGTTTTGAAATATTGTGTTGGTTTCTGCCATACACCAACAGGAATCAGCCATAGGTATATATATATATCCCCTCTATCTTGAACCTCCCTCCCACCCCATACCATCCCTCTAGGTTGTCATAGAACAGTTTGAGCTTCCTGCATCATACAGCAAATTCACACTGGCTATCTGTTTTACAGGCCACAGCTGATCCACACCTCTGCCAGAGACTCCTGGATACTCACGGGCAAGTCTGGGTCAGTCACTTGTGAGTCCATGGAACTCTCCAGGCCAGAACACTGGAGTGGATAGCCTTTCCCGTCTCCAGGGGATATTCCCAACCCAGGGATCAAACCCAGGTCTCCCGCATTGCAGGCAGATTCTTTACCAACTGAGCTATCAGGGAAGCCTGGCTGCGATGGACACTCCAGAAACGTGGCTGAGAGGAGCTACTGATCACCCAATATCGGGGCAGTGGCCGAGAGGAGCAATTCCACGTCCAAGGAGTGGTGGCTGCGCAGGTGCAGGAGGGCCGAGAGGAGTTACTGCACGGTCAAGGTCAGAAGGGGCATCCTTGAGGAGATACCCCTCATCCAAGGTAAGGAGCAGCGGCTGCACTTTGCAGGAGCAGCCGTGAAGAGATACCCCACGTCCAAGGCAAGAGAAACCCAAGTAGACAGTAGGTGTTGCAAGAGGGCATCAGAGGGCAGACACGCTGAAACCGTAATCACAGAAAACTAGTCAATCTGATCACGGACCATAGCCTTGTCTAACTCAATGAAACTAAGCCATGCCCTGTAAGGCCACCCAAGATGAGAGGGTCATGGTGGAGAGGTCTGAAAGAATTTGGTCCACTGGAGAAGGGAATGGCAAACCACTTCAGTATTCTTGCCTTGAGAATCCCATGAACAGTATGAAAAGGCAAAATGATAGGATACTGAAAGAGGAACTCCCCAGGTCAGTAGGTGCCCAATATGCTACTGGAGATCAGTGAAGAAATAACTCCAGAAAGAATGGAGGGATGGAGCCAAAGAAAAAATAATACTCAGTTGTGGATGTGACTGGTGATAGAAGCAAGGTCTGATGCTGTGAAGAGCAATATTGCATAGGAACCTGGAATGTTAGTTCCATGAATCAAGGCAAATTGGAAGTGGTCAAACAGAAGATGGAAAGACTGAATATCGACATTCTAGGAGTCAGCGAGCTGAAATGGACTGGAATGGGTGAATTTAACTCAGATGACCATTATATCTCCTACTGTGGGCAGGAATCCCTTAGAAGAAATGGAGTAGCCCTCATGGTCAACAAAAGAGTCTGAAATGCAGTACTTGGATGCAGTCTCAAAAATGACAGAATTATCTCTGTTCATTTCCAAGGCAAACCATTCAATATCACAGTAATCCAAGCCTATGCCCCAACCAGTAATGCTGAAGAAGCTGAAGTTGAATGGTTCTATGAAGACCTACAAGATCTTTTAGGACTGACACCCAAAAAAGATGTCCTTTTCATTATAGGGGACTGGAATGCAAAAGTAGGAAGTCAAAAAACACCTGGAGTAACAGACAAATTTGGCCTTGAAATACAGAATGAAGCAGAGCAAAGGCTAATAGAGTTCTGCCAAGAGAACGCACTGGTCATAGCAAACACCCTCTTCCAACAACACAAGAGAAGACTCTACACATGGACATCATCAGATGGTCAACACCGAAATCAGATTGATTATATTCTTTGCAGCCAAAGATGAAGAAGCTCTATACAGTCAGCAAAAACAAGACCAGGAGCAGACTGTGGCTCAGATCATGAACTCCTTATTGCCAAATTCAGACTTAAATTGAAGAAAGTAGGGAAAACCACTAGACCATTCAGGTTTGACCTAAATCAAACCCCTTATGATTATTCAGTGGAAGTGAGAAATAGATTTAAGGGACTAGATCAGATAGATAGAGAGTGCCTGATGAACTATGGAAGAAGGTTCATGACATTGTACAGGAGACAGGGATCAAGACCATCCCCATGGAAAAGAAAGGCAAAAAAGCAAAATGGCTGTCTGGGGAGGCCTTACAAAGAGCTGTGAAAAGAAGAGAGGTGAAAAGCAAAGAAGAAAAGGAAAGATGTAAGCATCTTAATGCAGAGTTCCAAAGATTAGCAAGGAGAGATAAGAAAGCCTTCCTCAGTGATCAATGCAAAGAAATAGAGGAAAACAACAGAATGGGAAAGACTAGAGATCTCTTCAAGAAAATTAGAGATACCAAGGTAACATTTCATACAAAGATGGGCTCGATAAAGGACAGAAATGGTATGGACCTAACAGAAGCAGAAGATATTAAGAAGAGGTGGCAAGAATACACAGAACTGTACAAAAAAGATCTTCATGGCGAAGATAATCACGATGGTGTGATCACTCACCTAAAGTCAGACATCCTGGAATGTGAAGTCAAGTGGGCCTTAGAAAGCATCACTGTGAACAAATGGCACCCCACTCCAGTACTCTTGCCTGGAAAATCCCATGGACGGAGGAGGCTGCAGACCATGGGGTTGCGAAGAGTCGGAAACAACTGAGCGACTTCACTTTCACTTTTCATTTTCATGCATTGGAGAAGGAAATGGCAACCCACTCTAGTGTTTTTGCCTAGAGAATCCCAGGGACGGGGGAGCCTGGTGGGCTGCCATCCATGGGGTCGCACAGAGTCGCACACGACTGAAGTGACTTAGCAGCAGCAGCAGCAGCAGCAGTGGAGGTAATGGAATTCCAGTTGAGGTATTTCAAATCCTGAAAGATGATGCTGTGAAAAAGTGCTGCATTCAATATGCCAGCAAATTTGGAAAACTCAGCAGTGGCCAGAGGACTGGAAAAGATCAGTTTTCACTATAATTGCAAAGAAAAGCAATGCCAAAGAATCCTCAAACTACCACACAATTGCACTCATCTCACACACTAGTAAAGTAATGCTCAAAATTCTCCAAGTCAGGCTTCAGCAATCTGTGAATCAAGAACTTCCAGATGTTCAAGCTGGTTTTAGAAAAGGCAGAGGAACCAGAGATCAAATTGCCAACATCCGCTGGATCATGGAAAAAGCAAGAGAGTTCCAGAAAAACATCTATTTCTGCTTTATTGACTATGCCAAAGCCTTTGACTGTGTGGATCACGATAAACTGTGGAAAAGTCTTCAAGAGATGGGAATACCAGACCACCTGACCTGCCTCTTGAGAAACCTATATGCAGGTCAGGAAGCAACAGTTAGAACTGGACATGGAACAACAGATTGGTTCCAAATAGGAAAAGGAGTGTATCAAGGCTGTATATTGTCACCCTGCTTATTTAACTTTTATGCAGAGTACCTCATGAGAAATGCTGGGCTGGAAGAAGTGCAAGCTGGAATCAAGATTGCTGAGAGAAATATCAATAACCTCAGATATGCAGATGACACCACCCTCATGGCAGAAAGTGAAGAGGAACTAAAAAGCCTCTTGATGAAAGTGAAAGAGGAGAGTGAAAAAGTTGGCTTAAAGCTCAACATTCAGAAAACGAAGGTCATGGAATCTGGTCCCATTGCTTCATGGTAAATAGAGGGGGAAACAGTGGAAACAGTGTCAGACTTTATTTTGGGGGGCTCCAAAATCACTGTAAATGGTGATTGCAGCCATGATATAAAAGACACTTACTCCTTGGAAGGAAAGTTATGACCCACCTACCATATTGAAAAGCAGAGACATTACTTTGCCAACAAAGATCTATCTAGTCAAGGCTATGTTTTTTCCAGTGGTCATGTATGGATGTGAGAGTTGGACTATGAAGAAAGCTGAGTGCATAAGAATTGATACTTTTGAACTGTTGTGTTGGAGAAGACTCTTGAAAGCCCCTTGGACTGCTAGGAGATCCAAACAGTCCATTCTAAAGGAGATCAGCCCTGGGTGTTCTCTGGAAGGAATGATGCTGAAGCTGAAACTCCAATCCTTTGGCCACCTCATGCGAAGAGTTGACTCATTGGAAAAGACTGATGCTGGGAGGGATTGGTGGCAGGAGGAGAAGGGGACGACAGAGGATGAGATGGCTGGATGGCATCACCAACTTGAGGGACATGAGTTTGAGTGAATTCCAGGAGTTGGTGATGGACAGGGAGGCCATCAACTGAATATATATATATTCAGTTCAGTTCAGTTCAGTAGGTCAGTCATGTCCGACTCTTTGCAACCCCATGGACTGCAGCATGCCAGGCCTCCCTGTCCATCACGAACTCCCAGAGTTCACCCAAACTCATATCCATTGAGTTAGTGATGCCATCCAACCATCTCATCCTCTGTCGTTCCCTTTTCCTCCTGCCCTCAATCTTTCCCAGCATCAGTGTCTTTTCAAATGAGTCAGCTCTTTACATCATGTGGCCAAAGTACTCGAGTTTCAACTTCATTTCTTCCAATGAATATTCAGGACTGATCTCCCCTAGGATGGACTGGTTGGATCTCCTTGCAGTCCAAGGGACTCTCAAGAGTCTTCTCCAACACCACAGTTCAAAAGCATCAATATATAATGACAATGTTGGTATAAAGAAGAATGCAATCCAAACTGGATAATTATTATTATTGTTATTATTTATTATCATTACATTCATATTTTCTTCAGTTAAAAAAGTAAAATTAAAACAATTTTTGAGTCCCTAAAAATTTCATTGGCCATAGGCACTATATACCTAGCTGATGAAAGGGCCCTGAGGTTTAGGGTCAGTCTGGAAGTGAGACTGTCAGAGAGAGATGTAGACAGTTGTTCTATGTAGTGGCTCAGAACCTAGGTTCCTGATTAAATGGCTCTGCCATTTATCAGCAGAGTGATTCTGCATAATTTATCAGATGTTTCTAAAGTTTTGTTTACTCATTTATAAAATGGGGTATCAGTTCAGTTCAGTTCAGTCACTCAGTTGTGTCTGACTCTTTGTGACCCCATGAATTGCAGTACGCCAGGCCTCCCTGTCCATCACTGTCTCCTGGAGTTCATTCAAACTCACGTCCATCGAGTCGGTGATGCCATCCAGCCATCATCCTCTGTCGTCCCCTTTTCCTCCTGCTCCCAAACCCTCCCAGCATCAGAGTCTTTTGCAATGAGTCAACTCTTCGCATGAGGTGGCCACAGTACTGGAATTTCAGCTTCAGCATCATTCCTTCCAGAGAACACCCAGGGCTGATCTCCTTTAGAATGGACTGGTTGGATCTCCTTGCAGTCCAAGGGATTCTCAAAGTCTTCTCCGACATGACAGTTCAAAAGTGTCAAATCTTTGGTGCTCAGCTTTCTTCACAGTCCAACTCTCACATCCATACATGACTACTGGAAAAAACATAGCCTTGACCAGATGGACCTTTGTTGGCAAAGTAATATCTCTGCTTTTCAATATGCTATCTAGGTTGGTCATAAATTTTCTTCCAAGGAGTAAGCATCTTTTATGTCATGGCTGCAATCACCATCTGCAGTGATTTTGGAGCTCCCAAAAATAAAGTCTGACACTGTTTCCACTGTTTCCCCACCTATTTTCCATGTAGTGATGGGACCGGATGCCATGATCTTTGTTTTCTGAATGTTGAGCTTTAGCCAACTTTTTCACTCTCTTCTTTCACTTTTATCGAAAGGCTCTTTAGTTCCTCTTCACTTTCTGCCAGAAGGGTGGTGTCATCTGCATATCTGAGGTTATTGATATTTCTCCCGGCAATCTTGATTCCAGCTTGTGGTTCTTCCAGCCCAGCGTTTCTCATGAGGTACTCTGCATAGAAGTTAAATAAGCAGGGTGACAATATACAGACTTGATGTACTCCTTTTCCTATTTGGAACCAGTCTGTTGTTCCATGTCCAGTTCTAACTGTTGCTACCTGACCTGCATATAGGTTTCTCAAGAGGCAGGTCAGGTGGTCTGGTATTCCCATCTCTTAAAGACTTTTCCACAGTTTATTGTGACCCACACAGTCAAAGGCTTTGGCATAGTCAATAAAGCAGAAATAGATGATTTTCTGGAACTCTCTTGCTTTTTCCATGATCCAGCGGATGTTGGCAATTTGATCTCTGGTTCCTCTGCTTTTTTTAAAACCAGCTTGAACATCTGGAAGTTCTTGGTTCACAGATTGCTGAAGCCTGGCTTGGAGAATTTTGAGCATTATAAATCCTATAAAATACTCATAAGATTGCTTGTAAGGAAACTAAGATTATTTATATGAAGCACTCAGAGTGGTTACTGGTTCACACTGAACATGGACTAATGTGAGTTATTTTATGTTTAGCTTATGCCCAAGTGTATTTTAAGCATCAGTGTCTCCTCTCCACTTTACTGCCACCCCCTTCCCCCCACCTTTTGGAGTAGCTTCCAGGTTTTTGTGGCTTCAGAGTCATGGCCAAGGTTTTCCATACCTTAGCAATGATTTTTATCATTATTCTGAAGTTTTGAAAGATTCAAAGATATTGATGGTTTGGTTCCAGAGCTCATAGTGTTTATACATCTTTCTGCAGCCTTATCCTACCATTTAATCTTTGCTATTTAGTTGCTCAGTCATGTCTAACTTTTTGCCACCCCATGGACTATAGCTTGCCAGACTCCTCTGCCTATGGAATTCTCCAGTCAGGCATACTGAAGTGTGTTGCCATTTTCTTCTCTATGGGATCTTCCTGACCCAGGGATTGAACTCCTGTCTCCTGCATTTGCAGGTGAATTTTTTACCCCTGAGCCACCAGGGAAGCCCTTTAATCTTTATATAACTTTACATCATCTACCACACTCAGCCCTGTGCTTTGTACCCAGAGGGTCCTTGTTAAATGCTTGCTAAAATGAAGTGACCCAGAATGAGAGAACGTTGGGAAAAAGGTTCTCAGGAAACAGGACTTCCTCACAAGATCTATGGCAGTGTGGGTTAGGGCACTGGAGCACAGTAGGAGACCACTCTACAGAAATAGTAGCATTTTTAGATTTGAATTCAAACTCACGATTGCATGATTGAGACAGAACGGAAAGAGGAGACTATTTTTATTGATATCTTATCATTGGGCAGAGTCTCCTCTGTTAACGGCTGCAAATGTACAAGTTAAGTGGAGGTTTAGTTCTTCATTCCTTCCTTTTGGAAAATCTGTCCTCTTTTCTGGAGAGGTTGTACATGTAAGCCTGCTAGTTCTGTTAAAACACACGTGGAAAGGAAACAAAAAAGGGTCAATGAAACTCACCAGGCAAGTCAACCTCGGTGGCAAATGGTTCTCTCCTTGAACTACAGATCATCTTACTGGACAAAAGATGCATCTCTACATGGGGTTCATATAAAAAAACAAAACCCAGAGATAACTTTTTAAAAGCCTTAATTTACATAGTTCCACTTTTCTGTTTTGCTGAAATTTTATCCAGAACTAGTTCCATGGAGGAAAATAATCTCGTTGGAATCATATAGTGACATACTTTATTTTCTTGAATGAAATTGCCAAAAATCATTAAGTGAAGAAACAAAAGATATCAATGATCAAATTCAATAATCAACTTCAGAGGAGTGTAGGGTTATTTACAATCTTCTATTTTTTTTTTAAAAAAAGAGTTAAATTTTCTTTCAATGTCTTACAAAGAACCTTGTATATTTTGCTGGTAATTTTAATGTAAGATGGGCTTCCCTGGAACTTCCCTCGTGGCTCAGAGGGGAAAGAATCTGCCTGCAATACAAGAGACCTGTGTTCAGTCTCTGGATCAGGAAGATCCCTGGAGAAGGGAATGTCAACCCACTCAAATATTCTTGCATAGAGCATTCCTTGGACAGAGGAGCCTGATGGGCTACAGACCCTGAAGTCACAAAGAGTCAGACACAACTGAGTGACTAAGCACACACACACACACACACACACATACACACGCACGCACTGTGAGATGGGATTCCATAACCAACACCAGTGAGTGAGTACTTCCTATCAGGCCATATTAGGTTCTGTCTTATCAGAGATACAAGGGTATAGATATCTTGATGATGATTTTAAAGGACTGTCATTAGTGTGACCATGTTGCTGTAGCATCCGTGACATCACATTGGCTTTGATTTTCCTCTCCTCTTCTCATCGCTTCTCTTCATCCTTTGCCACCACTCATCTCTACATAACCCTTAGCTTCTGGATTGCCTGAGCATTCTTTCCATGCGCGCTTGTCCTCTCGCTCCATACGTTTTCCTCTGAGGTCTCCTTTACTCTTATGCATATGGCTCCTGAAACTTCAACTCTAGTCCTGACCACTTTCTGGAGTCCCAACTAGTACATACAATTGTCTTAACATTTCCTTAGGAGGTTTCCAGGCAAACAAAAGTTAACACAGTTCAGACTAGGTTAGTTATTGTCCCTCCTCCTCTTCCTCTTCAAAACTACTCTTTTTCCAGTTATTTCTGCTGAGAGAATGGTGAACACCATCCTTCCATCTGTCAGACAACTGGAAGTCAACCTTGGCTATTCTTTGTCCTTCATCTTAGGTCCAAACACCTCTGGGATGTTGGCTTTGCCTTCTAGACATCTCCACTGCTCATCCACTTGTCTTTCTCCACACTGCCACAATCCTAGTCCATGGTAGCACTGATTTTTCCCTTGATCACTGCATTGGTCTCATTATTTAACTCTTGGTGACCATTTTTTACTCTACTTCTCTGTAACAGAGACCGTGCTTAAGTACAATTTTTTTTCAAAATCTATTTCTGATCACAGCATTTTCTGACTAAAGACCTTCAATGGCTTCTTATAACTTAGGAAAAAGAGCAAGTTCTTGCCAGAGCTTATGAGAACCTTGTAGCTTACGAGACTTACTCCCACGGAGTCTATAGTGGACACCCTCTGTGACACTCAGCAGTGTGGGATGTCTAGAAGGCCTGCCTCGGCCACATGGCCCTCCTTCACCAAACTCATTGTCCTTCTTTGTTCACTTGTTGCAGCCATTTTAAGTCTTTTTCTGTTTCCTGAAGATGCTTTGTTGTTTTGCTCAAACATGGAAGTTCTCACTTAAACTACTGGTCACCTTTCGTATCTTAACTCTAAAGTGTCATATCTTGATTTGCCTGGTGGAACTTCTCTGCATTCCCATTGTTTACTCCCCATAGTAACCTGCTTTTCCCCACTTGGCATATTTGTAATCAGAATCATAATTACATGTTTAATGTCATCTGCATGCACTGGGGAGACAATTTCTATCCTCCAAACTTGGAATCTGGTCAGGCTTGCAGCAGCTGCTCTGTACATTTGTGAAATAAAGGAAGGACTGAATGAATACATAACAGAAAGAAAAAAATGTATAAGGTGAGTTTTGGGAAAGGCAGCTGAACATTCTGATTAGATATAAAGTCACCTATATATCTATATGGGCTTTCTTGGTAACCCAGATGGTAAAGAATCCACCTGCAATGTGGGAGATCTGAGTTCGATCCTTGGGTTGGGAAGATTCCCTGGTGGAGGGCATGGCAACCCACTCCAGTATTTTTGCCTGGAGAATCCCCATGGACTGAGGAGCCTGGAGGGCTATAGTCCATGGGGTTGCAAAGAGTCGGACACGACTGAGTGACAAAGCACAGCACACTGCACACAGCACATATATCTATATATTTCTTCAGTTTAATGAATGCCAAAAGAACAATGTCCATCTGGGGCAAGGAAATTATTGCAAGTCAGTTATGTCTAATGGAATGAGTGTCTAGTTATTATGAGACCTTAGTTATGTTACCTCTAGCTAGCTCTGGTCCTGGTTAGGTCAACAAACATTTTTGCCCCTTGGTATCCAACATTTGAAATGGAAATAAAATAGTCACCACCTTTCTCTCTGCAGTAAAACTATGCTTATGACAGTAGTTTACAAATGGGAAAGCACTGTACTACAGAATTATCCTGGGGCAAGCCTGTCTCATCTCACAATGTCTCTTTACATCCCTGTTGTAAAACAAGTGGGAGTTGTCAGTCTACCTGACAGTCTAGGGCTTTACAAAACGTGGCTTGTGGCCACTTCTTCATTTGGGTGCATGGGAGATATGTCAGAAACCCATATTTCTGGAACTCCTGTGAAGAGTTTCTGAATAACAGTCCTTGGTGGTGGAGCCCAGAGAAATTTGTCCCCTTCCGTCCTTCTTACCTCTCTCTCTCTCTCCCCACCTCCATTTATCATCTATTTATGTACCTATGTATTTTCTCTCATTCTTTTTCTATCTATCCATTTATCATTTGTGTATCTATCCAGCTGTCATCTATCTATCTTTATTTCTTTTCTTTGTTGTTGTTGTTCAGTTGCTGTCCATCTTGAGTGGCTCTGCACAGCATGGCTCATGGCTTCATTGAGTTTTGCAAGCCCCTTTGACAGGAGAAGGCAATGGCACCCCACTCCAGCACTCTTGCCTGGAAAATCCCATGGATGGAGGAGCCTGGTAGACTGCAGTCCATGGGGTCGCTGAGAGTTGGACACGATTCAGTGACTTCACTTTCACTTTTCACTTTCATGCATTGGAGAAGGAAATGGCAACCCACTCCAGTGTTCTTGCTGGGAGAATCCCAGGGACGGCAGAGCCCGGTGGGCTGCCGTCTATGGGGTCGCACAGAGTTGGACACGACTGAAGTGACTTAGCAGTTGCCATGACAAAGCTGTGATCCCCGAAGGGGATCTGTCTTTCTACCTACATAATTACTTATCTATTACCTACCATCTCTATAAAAACTGCCGAAGTCACACGTGGGCATATACTGCATACGCTGAAATCTGAGGATCACTGTTTGCCGATCTTCATGTGGTTCCCCTCAGTTGGCAAGTCCTGCATTTGTCTCCTACCTACAGACTTCACATGTTTCAAGACTCATCTTAAGTCACTCACTTTAAAGTGAAGCTTTCCCAGATTATTCCAGGAGTTCTCACTGAACTACTTTTTGATGATATTTTAGGGCATTTAAAATTCAACAAATTTACACTGCAATGTTTTCCAAAATAATTGTTCCTGTGCTAGTCTTGTTCCTTCAAATAGCTTTTAAGTTCCCTCAAGTACGGAAATCTGGCTTATTCCATATGCCCTCCAGTATGTGGCAAATGTCAGGCTCGGAGTAGGTGCACACAGTTTGGAGGGAGAAGCCTGGGAGAGACAGACCTTCAGTAGATGGAGAATCTGTAAAATCCTCTCACACTTCCTTCTCCCTGCTGCTGACCTTGTTTATGCTGGCGTTTTGTTATACAGCCACACTGCACCTAAAACCCCCTGCTTAGCTTTTTACAACTCTAACAACAACAGGAGAGACAACACAATGTTTGCTCCTGATGGAGGGTCTACAGATGCAGATTTCCAGCATGTAGGAAGATTTCCAGGAGTTTTGGCAGAAGGTGCCATGTGCTGGGTATTAGTTTTAGAGGTTGATGACAAAAGTGATTTTCTGACTGTGATTCTGTAATCTCACTTTCAGGAGAACAGTGGTCATTTCTGACATGCTGGTCCGTGTTCTTGGACCACAGCCACATCAGGTGTTTTTCTTCATCAATCGTGATTACTTTCTTTCTTTGTGTTGATTTCTTAGAAAAAAAATTGAAAGAAAAACTAAAATGGGATTTATACTGACTTGAGACACAGATAAAAGAATTCTTACAAAAATCTATTCAGAATGGATTATAGGAAAAAGACAAAAAGTCTTATCTTTTCTTGTTTTAAAGATGCTAAAATTTACCAAGGTGTTCTCTTTAGGGCTGCTCTAGTAAAACAGATGAACATCCAGGGGCTCCTTTAAAGTGTGTGTGTGTGTGTGTGTGTGTATCATCTCTGTGTGTGTGTTTTGAAACCAACAAGAACCTAGTGTATTGGACAGGGAACTCTGTTCACCATTATATAACAATCTAAATGGGTAAAGAATTTGAAAAAGAATAGATACATATATCTGTAGAACTGAATCACTTTGCTGTACACCTGAAACTAACACAACATTGTTAATCAACTATACCTCAATATAAAATAAAAAGCTTTAAAAAAAAAAGTGCTTTGAGGGAGAAGGACTAGGAATCAGCAGAATCTAACAGTCATAGCCATTTGTTATTTTGCTATTGAAAAACCTCCTATAAGCAACAAGCTAGTTATTAAAATTTTAATCAAAAATCTTCTGTGTACCTGAGGGCCAGGTCACAGAATTGGCAAACCACCCATGTAGTTCTTCTGTAAGTGACCTTGAATTAAAGATAATAATGATTGCGTTACTTTCAATTTGTGAATCTTGGTTGCAGTTTCACTTTTATGATCTCCTTTTCTTTTTAATCCACATAACACTTCTCTGAAGCAAGTAAACAAGAATAACTGCAAGAAGAACCATCATCCTTGCTGTCGTTCAAAATTTCCCCCTGGTGGTTCATTTTGTAACCATTTCCCCCTTTCTGTGCCTGCCTAGAAATATCAAGAACAGGTTAAAAAAAAAACAAGTCTTTTATCAATTTGGAATTATATTTATGTTTAATTAATACAAAAAAGTATATATTACATGCATTAAGTACAATTAGAAGTCTCTCCTGCCACCCTGGGGGGCAAAAGATATGCTCCAGTGTTGTCTGATATTCATCTATGAAACTTAAGATCTGGCCCAAGGTGACCTTCTATCCCAGTCCACGTAAAGAGATGCTGAAACTGCTAGAGATGCTGAAACCGCTTTTGCTAAAGAAGAGTACTCTTATACAGGGCAAACAATTACACAAATATGAATGTGGGCCATATTATGACTACTGAGAATTCCCAGGGAGGCTTTGTTTACAAACCTATTCATTCCCTCCCAGGAAACCCCAGAGTATACCTGCTTTATGGAGTGATCTTCCTGTTACTGTCAAGTACCTGCTGCCGTGGCTTCTATTCCAAACACGCTCCGAGCCTCTATTCATGCATCTGTCTTTCTTGACCTTGAACACTCTACTCTCTGCTTTCTGGGTGCAGGAAGAAAGACATCTCTGGGGACCTGCTTGTCACTGGCACTGCCAACCAGGGTTCCGGCGCCTTGTGCTGTGACCTGTGACACGTAGGGCCAGCATCAGTGGCTACTCAGTCAACTCCTGTCGCTCCTAATGCCCAGGAAATCCCTTGCTGGCCCCAATAGAGGGCCAGGAGTCCTTCAGGTGTTTCCTTGGGCACCAAATCCTCCACTCTCTTTTTCCAGGCTTTATGAAGCCTCCTTTCTAGGCCCCATATGTCTTTTAAAGTCTCTTCTGCCCACTCAGTTCTTCAAGCTGTCTTATCTCACTGCATTCTTGGGTTATAAACTGTGCGACTCTTATCTTACAGCTAAGGAAGATGCAAGATGAGGAGAGAGCAGCCTGGTAAATCATGGAGCTGGGACTCAGGTCTGTCTGATGCCAAAGTGTATGCTTTTAATCACAGCCCAGAAGATGATTTCTCTCTTGATGTTTAAGGGAGAGTATAGTAGAGAAAGAGACTTCTTACTTTTGGTGGTGTTATTTTTCAGGCTGGAAGTAATTCAGATATGTTTTTGCTCCTGAGGACAACCTGAGAACTGAGGCTTGCTCTCAGGATGCTGAGAGAGTCTGGAATTCTAAAATGCTGAAAAGACCTAATCATCTGGGCTTTGAGAAGTCAGACATGAGTTAGAATGATGGGCCCAACACTTTTCAACTTAGGATGGTTTGTTTTGTGTGTTGATAAGAGAGAGTAAATTGAGTTGCAAACTGAGTGGTGGAGTAAAAGAGCATCTATTAATTTTAAGCATAATCCTAGGTTGTCTAACAAGTGTCTATAATATTAACAAGCAGAATTGTAAGAACTACAGCATTTAATTTTAAGGAATGTAAACAAAATGCTCTATCAAGGGAACCCAGTTGAATCCTGGGCTTGTGCTCAGCTGTTTGCGGTTACAGGTGACCCCTTTCCCCCAAGTTTTTATTCGCCTAAGTCTTTTTTTTTTTTTTTTCTTTTTTTTGGCTCAAGCAAGTGGAAGAATAGGTTGAGAATTCAGGGCTGAGAACTGTATTCGTTTTTTAGAGTTACCACAAATGACCGCAGACTCGGTAGCTTAAAACAACAGAAAAGTATTCTCTCACAATTCCAGAGACCAGAGTCCTAACTCAGGCTGTCTGGAGGACTGTACCCCCTTCACAGGCTCTAGGGGAGGATCCTTCCTCACCTCTTCCAGCTTCTGATGGCTGCTGCTATGGAAGCATCATTCCAGTCTCTGCTGCTCCGTCTGCGCATGGTCTCCTCTCCTGGGTCTGCAAAGATCCACAAATGTTCTGTGTTCAAATGAGATCATATTCACAGGCTTCCCTGGTGGCTCAGATGGTAAAGAATCTACCTGCAATGCAGGAGACCTGGGTTTGATCCCTGGGTTGGGAATATCCCCTGGTGAAGGGAATGGGATACCTATTCTGGTATTCTTGCCTAGAGAAGTCCATGGACAGAGGAGCCTGGTGGGCTACACAGAGTCAGACATGACTGAGTGACTGACACTTTCACTTTTTTCACTTTTCATAGGTAGCAGAGTTTGAGACTTGGACATATCTTTGGCGGGGGGGTGGGGGGTGGGGTGGGGCAGGGTCACCATTTATCCTACTGTGGGCAAAAGCATTAGGGAAGGAGAGAAGAAAGATCACAGGAGAATGTAAAGGAGGAGGTGGCATATGTGTGCCACTCCTTTTCTAGAGTTTGGTAGAGTTGATTCTGAAGTCTAATAAGGGAGGAGTTTCAGCTGGAAGCTTCAGAACTTTCTGTGAAGTGAAGCATGAGCAACTTTGGAAAACAGGTGGAAATGTGACCGAGAGCCTCTGCCTAGCATCCTAGGCAGACTGGGGCCTCAGGATGGCCGCTGGGCAAACAGTGTGGTACCCAGACTTGCAGTGGGAATGCCCCCAACCCCTGTTCTCTGAGAGTCTGCAAGCCATGGAGGGACACCTCATCAGGGCGCCTCTTCCGGTCCAGGCAATGGGCAACACATGCAGCTGAAGTAGAAGTCCACAGGGGTCACATGAGGCAGTCCTGGAATTTCTGAAACTATTGAGGAAGCTTTGAGGAATTCCCTTTGGCCCTTTCATTAACTAGGAGTTATTGTGATTTTGAGATGAATTTTAAGAAAGCTATTTTCTCTTCCATGCTACAAAAGCCTGAGAAGGTCAGCTTCGAAAGGTACAACAAAGGTTAAAAATCACATGCAAACCATGTGTGGGGAAGCATGCATTGGGTTGGGGCTCGTTGTGAGCTTCATTTTGCCTCATTTGGAAAAATCAGGAGGCAAAAGCTTGTGAAACCTGTGCAAGAAGTGGTCCATGTAGAACTGATAGGAGTCCTGGAAGAATCTGGATGGTAGGGGAGATTGAGGGGTTGACTACGGGAAGAGAAAAAAAAGGAATGAAAAAGTAAAAAGTAGAAATAGTTTTAGAAATAGGACTATTACATTATTTAGAGGAAACACACATTCCTGTAAATGAATATGCTAATAAATTGACAAGGAATGGGGTGGGGGAGGATTTGGAAGAAAACACTGTGGAGTCTGACTTCCTTGGACTGGTACCAGCCCCGAGAAAAAGAAGAAGGAGCCACAGTCAATGGCTGACCAGCAAGCGTGGCTTTTGCACAGCTCATCTCAAGGCTGTGCGGAAGGCTGATGACTGAGGATAAGCTTTCCTGAACTGGGCACTAATGTCCCCCACCAGGGCCTCAGTGCCTGCCCAAAGGCTGTCCTCCTTCAATGCTGCCCCAGTGTCTGCCCTCTTGGTTGTATTCCTTATTCTTTCAAGCAGGAAAGAGATGAAGACATAATTGACTTTTTCAGTACAAAAAATAAGAAACATTAGCACACAGTTTATTCTTTTTAAACTTCTACTGTCACTTTTCAGAAGAGATGAACAAAAGACCTGGGGATTCCAACACAGGATGATAGCCTGCACAGAAAAATGTTTTCCTGTGGAAACAAGTGAAACGGTCACTGCTAATCATTGCCTGCTCCTGCCTAAGCAGAGGTCACCGGGCACCTGGTGGGCTACAGTCCATGGTTCAGCTAGCCACTTAGGGCTCCTACAGATCCTGACTTGGTGGTACAGTCTCTGCTTCTTTCTTGTGTCAGTTGGCTGAAATCAGAAGTTGTGTTTTAAAAGATGTGGATTTGTTCCGGGTCAAGACCAAGAAGCTGTCCCTGGGAATAAACGGGTCTATTCATGACGGCTTCCCTGATAGTTCAGTTGGTAAAGAATCTGCCTGCAATACAGGAGACCCCGGTTCAATTCCTGGGTTGGAAAGATCACCTGGAGAAGGGATAGGCTACCCACTCCAGTATTCTTGGGTTTCCTTGGTGGCTCAGCTGGTAAAAAATCAGCCTGCAATGTGGGTGACCTGTGTTCGATCCCTGGGTTGGGAAGATCTCCTGGAGAAGGGAAAGGCTACCCACTCCAGTATTCTGGCCTGGAGAATTCCATGGACCATGCAGTCCATGGGGGGTCTCAGAGTCAGACACGACTGAGCGGCTTGCACTTTCACTTTCACCACGAGCCCTGTAGGGGGCAGCGGAGAGCAGGTGCCAGACAGGGCTGCCTAGGCCTCTGGACCATTGCATTCCCATCCCAGCTCCAGATAAAGGGAGGCTGGATGCCCTCCCCAAAGGACGAGAGAGCAGAGCAATGGAGTTTGGCTAAACAGAGAAGTCGTAGCTGCTCCTGCTGCCTTCTGAAGACTCTGAGAAGTTCCCATGTCCAAAAACCAATAATTAATATACAGAGTGTCTCCTCCACTTACGGGAACTACTCAAAGGCAGGAAAAAACTTAGACCCCATCTTGATATTTCCAACCTCAAACATAATTCCTGATGCATAAGAAGTGCTCAGTAAACATTTGTGAAATGAAAAAAAAAAAAAAAAGGATGACTGAATTGGTAATCATGTTTAGATTCCACAGTATTTCTCCATCATTTGTGATCAGAAATTCTTTTAAATATGCAGAATACATCTTGATCAAGTTGGATCAGTTCAGTTCAGTTCAGTCACTTAAGTCGTGTTTGACTCTTTGTCACCACATGGACTGCAGCGTGCTAGGTCTCCCTGTCCATCACCAACTCCCCGAGCTTGCTCAAACTCATGTCCATTGAGTTGGTGATTCCATCCAACCATCTTATCCTCTGTTGTCCCTGCCTTCAGTCTTTTCCAGCATCAGTCTTTTCAATGGAGTTAGTTTTTCACATCAGGTGGCCGAAGTATTGGAGCTTCACCTCAGCTTCTAGTTGGATAGAAAGACTAAAACTGATCAATTATAGATATTACAAAAAGAGATGAATTAGACCCAAACATTTCAGCGCCTCCTTACATCTAGACATGGTGTCATATTTTGATAAACTGATGAATAGGGAAGACTTCAGTGTGGTAAATGGGAAGAAGATATAATAATAATAACTCAAACTGTGCTAGCCTGTTGGTGCTAATTGGTCAAATTCTGCCCATTTTAAAGTATGTGGCACATAGTATAACCTTGTCATAAAGGATCATTTGTGAGGTTGCCAATCCCATTTTTCCTTCTAGATAGAAATGAAAGATGCTGTCAGGGTGAATGGAATGATTTTGACCCATCACAGATTTTCACTTATGAGGAGAGGTCACAGGAAAAGATAGAGAAAGATTCTTTTGTAAAGAAGGCTTGAAAATGGATAAAGTGAAGACTAGTTTGGGGAAGAACAATCAGAAACTGTCAGTTGCATCACAGAGTGAACCTCATATTCCTTCCAGCATCTGTGAGGCTTCTATTGGGTTTTCTCTCTGCATCACCTTGCGGGGAACAAACACTGTGTATGTTGGGGAGAGAATGGGAACAGGTAACCTGAAATATTCTGTGTGTCCTGGATAACATTGACTTGGCATCTTGTCTTTTCTACTCTATTCATTTTTTATTTTTATTTCACCCTCATTATTTCTCCTATGAAAATAAATTCTTTGGTCCTATCTTGTGCATGAAAAGATGTGGCTGTTAGTTTTAAACTTTTCCCACTTCCTATCATTTTCTTTCCTTGAGAAAAATCTGTTGGCACAGAAATATTTTCTGTCACACTTGTCATTTGCAGTCACCCACCCTCCCTCTGCCTCATTAACTCCACATTTCTTTTGAGAGCTCAGCTTGAGATTATCTTTTCCTTTCTTGCCTAACATCAGTTCATTTTTTTTCTATCAGCATTATTATTTATTTAACCCAGAGTCATATTTTTAAGTGCATTTTGTAGGAAAGATGCTATGATAGAGAAAAACATACACTACCATATTTAAAAATCACAGACAAATAACTCCATAGGTGATGGATGAAACTGGAGTCACTCTTGACTTAATGCACTCAGAGTAGAAAAATAATGGATGCTATACAATGCAGCCATTTTTATTATGCAAATGTAAAAGCAAAATTAGACATAATGTTTTTTACAGTCTTCCAACAATGGTGAAAAAGAAGAGACTTGGGCATTTCCCAAGCTGTTGACATATCTTGCATTTTGGCTTTCTTCATTAGTTATTTATAATGTCTGCTTGTATAGATCTTTTATTGTTTTGCTTTGTAATTCAACAACAGGAACCACCAAAGATTCTGTCTGTTCTTCCAAACACCAGCTGAGTTTCTTTTCTACTAAATGGGCATAGTATTCTGGGAGATAAGTCATCTGGCATGGAAATGTGCCCTCTTGCTTTGTAGAAGATGTCTAAATTTGAAAATAACATTTTTCAAGTAGTAATTTGTGATGGGATAAACGTTTCTGATCACTTATTGAAGACTGGAAAACGAAGTTCATGGCATCTGGTCCCATCACTTCATGAGAAATAGATGGGGAAACAGTGGAAACAGTGTCAGACTTCATTTTTTGGGCTCCAAAATCACTGCAGATGGTGATTGCAGCCATGAAATTAAAAGACGCTTACTCCTTGGAAGGAAAGTGATGACCAACCTAGATAGCATATTGAAAAGCAGAGACATTGCTTTGCCAACAAAGGTCCGTCTAGCCAAGGCTATGGTTTTTCCAGTGGTCGTGTATGGATGTGAGAGTTGGACTGTGAAGAAAGCTGAGCGCCAGAGAATTGATGCGTTTGAACTGTAGTGTTGGAGAAGACTCTTGAGAGTCCCATGGACTGCAAGGAGATATCAGCCCTGGGTGTTCTTTGGAAGGAATGATGCTGAAGCTGAAACTCCAGTACTTTGGCCACCTCATGCGAAGAGTTGACTCATTGCAAAAGACTGATGCTGGGAGGGATTGGGGGCAGGAGAAGAAGGGGATGACAGAGGATGAGATGGCTGGATGGCATCACGGACTCGATGGATGTGAGTTTGAATGAACTCCGGGAGATGGTGATGGACAGGGAGGCCTGGCGTGCTGCGATTCCATGGGGTCGCAGAGTCGGACACGACTGAGCAACTGAACTGAACTGAACTGAGTGAGGACTGGGGAGAGGGACAGGTATGGGAGTGCCGTGCTCTCAAGAGATCAGAAGCTGGGAAGCCTTCCTAACGATTTACCTTGTTTGTTTTTTCATTTTCAAAGGAAGAAGGCTACTTTGTTTAGTGAATAAAATACCACAGCGGTCTGGGTCTGTCCCACACTGCCCCCAGGGGACTTTTTGGCAAGCACTTCTGAATTTCTGCTCCTCTGTGAAGAAATCTGATGGTTTCCCAGATGGCTTAATGGTATAGAATCTGCCTGGAGATTCTGCAGGAGATGTAAGAGATGTGGGTTCAATGCTTAGGTCAGGAAGATCCCCTGGAGTAAGAAATGGTAACCCACTCCAGTATTCTTACCTGGAAAAGTCTATGGGCAGCGGAGCCTGGCGGGCTACAGTCTATGAGGCTGCAGAGAATCTGACACGACTGAGTGACTGAGCACGTGAAGAAATTCAGAGGTGAGGAGAGTAGAACTACTTTTATCTTTACAGGGTAGGATTTTAGTGCCTGTCTTTTTCAGTAGAAAATCCATGCTGACAATATTCTACATGTGGCCGGAATTATGAGACCAGAGCCTAACGTAATGAATACACACAGCTCAAAGGCAGAGCAGCACAGCAACCATCTCAGACATAAGCAACTGCATCTTATTAAGAAGGAGCAAATGTCATAGTGGCATTCCCAAAGAAGAAGGAAGGCGTTAAAAAGGTTTCAGGCAGAGGACTGCCCTTTTAGGGTGAAGTTTTGTTATGTGTTTGTTGCTCAGTCGTGATCAACTCTTTGCAATCCATGGACTATAGTCCCCCAGGCTTCTCTGCCATGGAATTCTCCAGGTAAGAATACTGGAGTGGGTTGCCGTTTCCTACTTCAGGAGATCGTCCCAACCCAGGGGTCGAACCCGGGTCTCATACTGCAGGCATTCTTTATCTGCCTACAATGTGAGCCAGTAGGAAAGCCCCAGTAACTTTAGTTTTGGGAGATAAAAACTGCAATTGCTTGAAGTTAAATGACTTTTGAGGGGAACATCCTTGGTTCTGCAAACAGAAGGCTAGTAGCCATCTGTGATTCTTGGAGAAAACTTTTGAGAGTTCCACTTGTGTACATCCAGATTCTGCTGTTTGCTCATGTAATTTGAGTATTTTTCTCTGGTTCATGTTGTAAAAAAGACTGAGTAGTTTCTTCCTAATGAAATATGAACTTATTCGGTTATCATTTCCTACATGGGAATATGTATGATAGAATAAACCAAGCAGTTACTTATTATTTGTTTATGAATTATTATTTTTATTGAAGTATAGTTGATTTACAATATTATAGTAGTTTCAGGTGTATAAAATAGTGATTCAAACTTTTTTGTAGATTGTAGTTCATTTAAAGTTATTGCAAAACAATGGCTATATTTCTCTGTGCTGTAAAATATATCCTTGTTTCTTACATATATTATACATAGTAGTTTGCTTCTTGACCCCTGTTTTGCCCTCCCCATTCCCTCTCTCCACTGGTGATACTAGTTAGGTCTCTTTAGCTGTTAATCTGCACATTTTTTTGAAAGGCTCCCGAAGCTAACTTGTGGTATAGGAGATAAACTATATCTCATGAATGGTTGAATGTAGGGACTGGGATTGAACCATTCCCTTTAAGAGAGGTAACATGCTTGGGATTCCCAGTGCTGCCTGTCTAAGACTTTTCCTGTTCTTCTGGACAGTTGAGAGGACTATGCCTAAATTTGGAGAAAATGAGCAGGGAAGATTTGATTCTGGGCTTAACGTGTGGTGATGCAAATAAGTCTGGTTTGACCTAATACCACTGACTCTGAAATGCAGAGTCTGGGTGATAGCTTGTGTGTGTGTGTGTGTGTGTGTGTGTGTGTGTGTGTGTGTGTTGAAGTCAGCAGAGGATGCTGGGCATTTGGGAAACTGACCATACTTCTTGGTAATATTAACCCAAATGGACATATTGGATTAGATCAGCCAATGTGAGTGCCCCTTGGAAATATCTGGAGAGCAGCAACTTCCCAAAATTCACTAAGTGTTGACTCAGGATCAAAATTCATGACACTTGTAACAATATAACATGATTGCACACACAGAAGAGTAGAAATTTTAAAAAATCATAGCTGATTTTGGCTATAGAAGTCAACTTCGATGAGACTGAGATGGACAGTCTCTCAAAACCAGTGGCCCTAAATCCCTGGCAGATATTATATAAATATTGTACTTGGTAAAATATTTAGGAAATAATCACAGGTTTTCTTTGTTGGCTTGTTTTTCTCGAGGTATTTCATCTGTTACCTCCTACCTCCTGTAATCTAATCAGACGATTGACTCCAGCTTTATTTCCTGAGAGGAGAGAGGAGGGAAATGTTTCAAGTCTAATACGTAAGGGAAATTCAGAGGATTGTAGCAAAATGCTGTGAAAAACACTACCAGTTTGCCTTTGCTAACAGGCTGCTCCAAAATTCAGTGACTAGCACAGAAACCATTTATAGTCACCCCAGTTCTGTGAGGAGAAGGCAATGGCACCCCACTGCAGTACTCCTGCCTGAAAAACCCCGTGGACGGAGGAGCCTGGTAGGCTGCAGTCCATGGGGTTTCAAAGAGTCGGATACGACTGAGCAACTTCACTTACACTTCTCACTTTCATGCATTGGAGAAGGAAATGGCAACCTACTCCAGTGTTCTTGCCTGGAGAATCCCAGGGACAGGGGAGCCTGGCGGGCTACCGTCTATGTGGTCGCACAGAGTTGGACATGACTGAAGCGGCTTAGCAGCAGCAGCAGCAGCAGTAGTAGTTCTGTGATCTGAGCCAGGATTGGCTAATGGGTTGGGCTGGCTTATATGTTTGTAGTCAGCTGTCAGTGGATGATTGTCATCAGCTGAGGGGATGGGAAACTTGTCTCTGCCCCTCCCATCCTCCAGCAGAACAGCCTTAGCCTCTTCACTCGGTGTCAGTAGAGTACCAGAAGGGAGGGCAGATGTACGAAATGCCTCATTAGACCTGTGTCAGAATCACCACAGCATCACTTCTGCCACATGCTATTGGACAAAGCAAGTCAGAAGGTGACCCAAAATCCAAGGAGAAAGAAAAAGCCTCCAGTCTTATTTTTTCAATCCAAAAGCAAATCATATTTATTTGCCTATTTCCCCCCTTTCTGGAAAAGAACTTGCGGCTGGGCAAGATTGAAGGAAGGAGGAGAAAAGAGTGACAGAAGATGAGATGGTTGGATGGCATCACCGACTCAATGGACATGAGCTTGAGCAAACTCTGGGAGGTAGTGAAGGACAGGAAAGCCTGGTGTGCTGCAGTCCATGGGGTCACAAAGAGTTGGACATGACTGACTGACTGAACATTTTTCCCCTTAAGGACAGTACCACAATTTTATTATTTATTTATTCATTCATTCATTTTAAAGTGTTGAAATTAGTCTAGGTTCGATGCAGGATATAGGATGCTTGGGGCTGGTGCACTGGGATGACCCAGAGAGATGGTACGGGGAGGGAGGTGGGAGGGGGATTCAGGATTGGGAACTCATGTACACCCGTGGTGGATTCATGTTGATGTATGGCAAAACCAATACAGTATTGTCAAGTAAAATAAAGTAAAATTAAAAAAAAAAACAATTCCAGGAAGGAAAAAGTACAGTAGAGAGGTGGTAGTAGGATCACTTTGAAAGCACTGATAATAAACTCCCTCCTCAATCTTTAAGCAGAGCTCGGTTTCACATCTGTTTTGTTGAAAGGAATGCGTCTTTGAAGGCTGCATTCTCGCTATGAAACTCAGAACATCGAGTCTCCATTTTTGATGGGAGGAGCCATGAGGACACATTGCTAACAGGCTTCCTACACAGAGAGGTGTCAGTTCCCAGCCAGCAAACAGTGGAGTGAATCATGTACCCGTGGGTATGGCAGGGAACCAGCACTGTATTACCAAGCCTGAACGAGGCATGTGAACAGGAGTGGAAGTCATCCACTACCCACTACCTAGAATGGAGAGACCAACTCTTCCCTCCGGTCCACCCCAATATTTTAGCATTAAGCTATTCCCCTCAGCATAAACATCCACAGATAAGAGACATCCTGAGATTACATGTCTGCCATTTCCAACAGAATAGGGGCTCCAAAAATTTAAGAACTGTGTAAAAAAGTTTTTAGTAGTATATGTATTTTTTCAGTGGTTGAATTTGGAGGCTGAAATTCAGCACATGTCTATATAGGAGACAGAACATAACATCTAATTATCTAAGATTATTTTCTTCTCATGAGTCTTATTCCTAATAAGAGATCAAGAAAGGACAGTGTGTGTAAAGGGCTTCGTCTGCAGCCCTAGAGCAGGAACAGTGGACCTTCCGATATGCCCAGGCTCCTTGGTTGTAAGACAAGCTTCATGGTCCCAAGTCTGACCATTCATCCATAGGTTAGTACGTTGTGGCCCGTTGTGCAGAAGGCTGTTCGTCTCATAGAAGAAATGATGAGGTATCTGTGATGGTTAATTTTATGTGACTTGACTGGGCTAAGGGATGTCCAGACAGCCGGTAAAGCATTGTTTCTGGGTGTGAGTATGAAGGTGTTTCTGGATTAGATTAGCGTTTGAATTGGTAATTATGTAAAGAAGATCCACTCTCACCAGTGTGGGTGGGCATTGTCCAATCCACTGGGGGCCTGAATAGAACAAAATGGTGGAGAAAGGGTAAACTCTTCTCTCTTCTTAAGCTGGGACATCCATCTTGATGCTCTTGAACATCAGAGTGTTACCAAAGCTCAGGTCTGGTTGCTCGCTGCTCAAAAGCCAATACTCAAGAGGCAAGGTTGTTGGAAAGGAAAGTTTGCTTCATTCCAGAGGCTGACAGGGAGAGGGTCGACTCATCCAAAGGACAGCTCTCTATTGAAAATCAGGGAGCAAGAGCTTTCAAATGGAATTTCAGGAGTATGTAGGTGGAGGGCGGGAGCTACATGCAGAAACAGCAGTCAGTTCTGACACTCATCTTGAAACTGATCATACAGTGGTCTGATTGGCATCATCTTGATTGTTTGGGTACAGGTAATGTGTAGTTTCTGGAGAAGGCAATGGCACCCCACTCCAGTACTCTTGCCTGGAATATCCCATGGACGGAGGAGCCTGGTGGGCTGCAGTCCATGGGATCGCTAACAGTCAGACATGACTGAGTGACTTCACTTTCACTTTTCACTTTGCTGCATTGGAGAAGGAAATGGCAACCCACTCCAGTGTCCTTGCCTGGAGGATCCCAGGGATGGGGGAGCCTGGTTGGCTGCCATCTCTGGGGTCGCACAGAGTCGGACACGACTGAAGCAACTTAGCAGCAGCAGCAGCAATGTGTAGTTTCAGGGTCGGTATGTTCCTATTTCTCTGAGGTCAGTTCTTGGAATTACGCAGTTTATGTTATGGCCACATTCTGGTCATCAGATAGTTAACGTCTTCCATCTGGTGGGGGTTTCAGTATCTAAAAAGCATCTCAAAAGATACAGTTCAGAATGTTATCTGTAGCCCTTGAGGAGGAACTAAAGGTCCTTGGCTTTATTTAATGACTGAACTCTTGCTGTTTGGTCTTGTTTGCTTTCCTTTGCTTCTGCATTTTGCCACTTTTCTGATTGAACTTAATCTTCGGCTAAAGTTTTTCTACAGACAGATGGCAGGTGGAGGACATGGAGAAGAAGGACCATAGGGTCTGCTCTACTGCAAGAGTTCTTAGTTCTTTAGATACCAGGACTTGTACCAGTAGTCTCCCTGGTTTTCAGGCCTTTGGACTCAGACTGAATTATACCACTGGCATTTCTGGTTCTCCAGATTACAGACAGCATGCCATGCCATATTTCAACTTCCATAATCACATAAGCCAATTCCTATAATTACTCCCTCTTGCATATCTATGGAAACCTTGTGCTCAGCTGCTCAGTTGTGTCCAACTCATTGTAGCCCCATAGACTGTAGCCTACCAGATTCCTCTGTCCATGGAATATCCTAGGCAAGAAACTAGAGTGGTTTACCACTTCCTACTCTAGGGGATCTTCCCAACTCAGGGATCGAACCCAGTTCTCCTTGACTGGTAGGTGTATTCTTTACCACTAGTGTCCCCTGGAAAGCCCCATACCTTGTATATCTATGTATGTGTTGCTTCTGTTTCTCTGGAGAACCCTGAGACTACGTGCAACACTGAAGTCGTATACAGTTGAAGTTCGAAGAAGTGTTATTCCAGCCTTAGAAAGAGGTCTTTGAACCATGGCTGAGGCCAGTTGTCACAGTGGGACAGGAATGGCAAAGACCAGATGAAAGTGGAGAAGGTCGTGATGAAGAGTCTCAGGGGACCATGTTGGAAGTGATTTGCATTCTCAAGGTGAACAATTGTTTTGCTCCTGAACACAAAGATTTAATGGAATGTAGAACTACTACTGGGGATGTTGAGAATTTCTTACTATTTTTCATGGAGTGGGAACAAAAGTGTCTGTGTTTAGGTTAAGGATAGAGATACTACTGCTGACTATGGGAGAAGGCAGGGCAGTAAGTGGAGGAAACACTGATCACCCTTTCAACAGATGAAAGCTGGGGACATGCTAAGAGGAATGCTTCTGGTGGAGCCCAAGTTCCATAGATTCTTCTAGTTATTGAGTCTGATAAAGGGAAGTGGTGGCTTGAATTAATGACAAAGGATTACTGAGTTGAAAGCAAGGTCTTTGGGCCTTAATGTAAATTAAGAGTTTGATGAAAAACTGAACATCTTAACAGGGCAGCAGCTGACAAAAGAGCCAAACTAAAGAGCCACTTTTCTCCTGGGCAAAGGGAATGAATGAGAAAAGGCCAAAATAAGCATCAGAAAGAATGGGCACATAGGAAAAGAGTGTAGACACTGAAAAAAAAAATGAATTTTAGTGTTTCATTCTCTGGCTGTGAATAATTTAACTTTTTTAGGTCTCACTTTTATTATCTATATAATGGGGATAGTAATGGTTGTTTTTGTTTAGTTGCTAAGTCATGTCTGACTCTTTGTGACCCCATGGACTGTAGCCTGCCAGTCTCCTTGGTCCATGGGATTTCCCAGGCAAGAATACTGGAGTGTGTTGCCATTTCCTTCCCCAGAGGATCTTCTTGATCCAAGGATCGAACCTGCATCTCCTGTAATGGAAGGTGGATTCTTCCCTACTGAACCATCATGGAAGCCCAATAATGAAAGTATCAATCTTTTAGAATTTCGGATTAATATGAAGCAGTGGTCCCCAACTTTTTTGGCACCAGGGGCCAGTTTTGTGGAAAACAGCTTTTCCACAAAGTGGGGCAAGGGGATGGTTTTAAGATGATTATTACAAGAGTGCACAACCTAGATCTCTTGCATTAGCAGTTCAAAGTAGGATGCATACGCAATGAAGCTAACACAGCAGTGCAAAACAGTTATACTCCAATAATAAAAAAGTAAGTAAATTTCTAAAAGTTGTTAAAAGTAACATTTTGACCTGAATAATGTAAATGTAAGCTGATGTGTGTTTTTTTATAATTGCATTTGCACGTCTGACTCTTTGTGACCCCATGGACCGTAGCCCGTGAGGCTCCTCTGTCCATGGGACTTTCCAGGCAAGGATACTGGAGTGGGCTGCCATTTCCTTCTCAAAGGGTTCTTCCTGACCCAGAGACTGAGGCCCCATCTCTTGCACCTCCTGCTTTGACCAGCAGATTCTTTACCACTAGTGCCCCCTGGGAGACCCTCAGTTCAGTTCAATTCAGTTCAGTCACTCAGTCGTGTCCGACTCTTTGTGACCCCATGAATTGCAGCACGCCAGGCCTCCTTGTCCATCACCAACTCCTGGAGTTCACTCAGACTCACGTCCATCGAGTCCGTGATGCCATCCAGCCATCTCATCCTCTGTTGTCCCCTTCGCCTCCTGTCCCCAATCCCTCCCAGCATCAGTTTTTTCCAATGAGTCAACTCTTCGCATGAGGTGGACAAAGTACTGGAGTTGCAGCTTTAGCATCATTCCTTCCAAAGAAATCCCAGGGCTGATCTCCTTCAGAATGGACTGGTTGGATCTCCTTGCAGTCCAAGGGACTCTCAAGAGTCTTCTCCAACACCACAGTTCAAAAGCATCAATTCTTCGGCACTCAGCTTTCTTCACAGTCCAACTCTCACATCCATACATGACTACTGGAAAAACCATAGCCTTGACTAGATGGACCTTTGTTGGCAAAGTAATATCTCTGCTTTTCAATATTCTATCTAGGTTGGTCATCACTTTACTTCCAAGGAGTAAGCGTCTTTTAATTTCACAGCTGCAGTCACCATCTGCAGTGAATTTGGAGCCCCCCAAATAAAGTCTGACACTGTTTCCCCATCTATTTCCCATGAAGTGATGGGACCAGATGCCATGATCTTCGTTTTCAGAATGTTGAGCTTTAAGCCAACATTTTCACTCTCCTCTTTCACTTTCATCAAGAGGCTTTTTAGTTCCTCTTCACTTTCTGCCATAAGGGTGGTGTCATCTGCATATCTGAGGTTGTTGATATTTCTCCTGGCAATCTTGATTCCAGCTTGTGTTTCTTCCAGCCCAGCATTTCTCATGATGTACTCTGGATAGAAGTTAAATAAGCAGGGTGACAATAAACAGCCTTGATGTACTCCTTTTCCTATTTGGAACCAGTCTGCTGTTCCATGTCCAGTTCTAACTGTTGCTTCCTGACCTGTATATAGGTTTCTCAAGAGGCAGGTCAGGTGGTCTGGTATTCCCATTTCTTTCAGAATTTTCCACAGTTTATTGTGATCCACACAGGAAGCACTCATAAATGTTACCTGTAGTTTTGCCACATTGAATAATATCACAAAATAATGAAGGAGATGGGGGTTCAAGTTGTCTTCTTCTTTCCTTTTGGCCTCCATTTAGAACCTTCTAACTGCTTTAAGGATCCAGCACTTAGGACTGATGTCAAGGTGCAGAGAAAGGGCATAGAAGGGATTTGGTGCTCAGTGGTGCTAGACAGAGAATTAAACTCCCCATTATACAAATAGGGTAGATAGACTGGAGTTGGCTCATTTGGTTAGAGAAGTCTCTTCTGATTTCTGTTGGGTGACTGTAAGCTAGATTTCCTGAATAACCTGGTGGAGTGCTTGGAAGAAGTAAGCAGTAATAACAGCTAAAATCTGTTGAAGTACTTGGTAGAAGCCGGGCACTATTCTGAGTACTCTCTACTTAGCGTGGGCCAGGGTGAATGAACACTAAAATTAATACTGAAAAATCCACGATGAACAAAATACCAGTATTTTAAATAATGACAGTATCACTAGAAGTGCCATGCTGAGCTATAGTGGAGCCTGAGGCAAAAGGAAAAATTAGCAATACAGATGCTGTATTTATTTAAAAATTTGATATTTTGCTAGTTAAGGATTTTTTTATTAATGGTGATTTTTTAAAATATAATGCACTCAAATGCTATTTATCTTGATTACTGAATTTTTGGCATTCCTGCTAACTTTGTGTCTCAGGGGAGCACTTTATTCCACCCCCTCTTCCTGCTGCTTCTATGTGTAAGAATTAATTTTACCTCTCTTAAACCCATTGTGGCAGGTCCTTTGTTATCCACGTTTTTACAGGTAAAAAAACTGAAGCGTGGGGAAGATGCACACTAGTTTCCAATGGCCACTGAAACAAATTACCACAGACTTGTTGGCCCGAGGCAACACACATTTATTCTCTTTCAGTTCAGAGGTCAGAAGTCCAATACCAGTTTTTCTGGACTAAAATCAAGGTGCTGGCAGGGTTGAGATACCTCGGGAGTCTCTCAGAGAAAAAACTTTTCTTTGCTTTTCTAGCTTCTACGGCTGCGTTCTTTGCATTCTTTGGCTCTGTGTCCCTTCTTTTAGCTTCAAAGCCAAGGGCATAGCATCTTGCCTCAGTTGATACATGACCTTCTCTTTCTGTTGTGATCAAACCCTTCTTAGCCTCCCTCTTTTGAGGACAATTGCGGTTATATTTAGGACTCACCCAGATAATCCAGGATAACTTCTGGGATCTCAGGGTCTGTCCCTTTAATCATATCCCTTCTTTTTTCTTTTTTTGTGTGGTTTTTTGTTTGGACGTGGACCATTTTAAAAGTCTTTATTGAATCTGTTACAATCTTGTTTCTTGTATTTTTGGCCACAAGGCATGCAGAATCTCAATTCCCCAACCAAGGATCAAACCTCCACCCCCTGAATTGGAAGGTGAAGTCTTAACCACTGAACCATCAGGGAAGGTCCTGCAAATCCCCCTTTGACATCCAATGTCACATTCACAGAGTTTCCTGATGATTAGGATGTGGATCTCTTTGAGGGACGGACATCAATCAGTCTTCCCTAAGCTGGATGGTAAGTGACAATGTTCACATCCAACTGAGGCTGGTTGTCTTCTGTGCCCTGTTGCTGGAGTCAGTGGAGGTGTCCTTAGGCCCAAGGGTTTGGCAAGGAGGCTGCAGGAATAAGCATCAGTTTCAGTCTCTTTAAGAGATCTTGTTATATAACTTCTTCATAATGTAGTCAGCATTGGGACAAAATAGTGGGAGTTCTCTACATCCTTGTCCTATATACAGAATCCTACTTGGAAGACAGAGACAGTGTCTTTATTTTATTGTTTTTTGAAATATTTTATTTGTCTGTTCTGGTCTTAGTTGCAGCATACGGGGTCTTTAGCTGTGGCATGTGGAATGTTTTCATTGTGTCATGCGGGGTCTTGTTCCCTGACCACAGGGAACCCCCTGCAGTGGAAGCATGGAGTCTCAGCCACTGGACCACCAGGGAAGTTCCAAGAGACGGTATTTAGAGCCATATTTGTCTGACTCTTCCAGGTGACATGATCTTATTTTATTCCCTGAGCTGGAAAGGCAGGAAGTTCTAGTATCAGAGAGAAAATGGGTGCCCAACCTTCTTTCATACTCTTGTTTAACCTTCTTCCTGTTGTTAAGAAATGCTTCTTTTGATATATCTGTAATCTTTACTGCCTTAAATCCATTTTCTTTAGCTCTTTGGTTGGAAAGATGGAAAATAATCACCTTCTGCTATCTAAATGATAGCATTTATGATTTCAGTGACTAGAGAAATTTTGGCCAATTTTGTCTTATTGTACACAAAGCAAAAATAGTGGATGTGTGGAAAAAACACTTTGATTTATTGGCTGTTGGATCTCAACATATATAGTAAGGATCATCTTTACTTTCTGTCAGCAACTCTTTGCACGGACATCTCAGGACCCTACAAATTAGGGCTGGGTTAGGCAAACTTCCTCCAAGGGTAAGGTTGTATCGATGAACCTCTTTGCAGGGCAGCAGTGGAGATACAGACATAAACAGACTTGTGGACACAGTGAAGGAAGGAGCAGGTGGGGCGAACTGAGAGAGTAGCATTGAAACATATCCATTACCATGTGTAAAATAGACAGCCAGTGAGAATTTGCTGTATGATGGAGGGAGCTCAGACTTGGTGCTCTGTGATAACCTAGAGTGGATGGGATGGCATGGGAGGTGGGAAGAAGGTTCAAGAGGGAGGGGACATATGTATACCTGTGGCTGATTCATGTTGCTGTATGGCAGAAACCAACACAATATTGTAAAGCAATAATTATCCATTTAAAAATAAATACATTTAAAAAAAGGGTAAGATGGTAAATATTTTAGGCTTTGCAGTCCTTGCTCTCTCTGCTACAACTACTCAGCTCTGCTATCATTTCACATAAGCAGCTGCAAACAATATGTAAAGACATTGATGCATAGCTGTGTTCTTTGCTCATGAACTTGGCTTTATAAGTTGTGTTATGAAATATTCTTTATTTGCTACCATTTATAAACAAGTTTTAACACACAAGCCATACAGAAGCAGATGGTGGGCTATCATTTGCTGATCCCAGACCTGGCAACCTCATATTCTGTGACTTATTTTCGGATTATATCTTGATGATAAAGGGAAATAGGCTGGAATGACATTATCCTAATTGGAGGGTCAGGTATGGGTACTGTCTCACCCTTGATCTTGTCTAATCTCCTATCCTCGCATCCATCAATGACTCTAACATAAACTGTTTTTAAAGCAGCCCTTCTTCCATTTACTTTATGCTTCTGCCTCCAGATCATGGTTCAGTTCTGACATCCTCCCAACTCCCAGGCTTCTCTCCACTTCTCCTCCTAGTCTCATGGACCTATAATTTTTTCTGTGCTTTTTGTCTCTTTAGTTTTTCTCACTAGAATGTAAGCTCCTTGAAAGGTGAGAACAAGGATTTATTAATCTTGCCCTCTTGAATGCACTTATCACAGTGATACTGAGTTCCATGAATGTTACATATAAATTGTCCTCCAAAATGACACACGGAGGTTGACAGCCAATGAAACAAAACAGAGATAGTGTGTCCTCTGTTATGTTTTCATATGTCACACTCTTTTGACCCAATTAATAATAAAAAGCAAGAATAGCTATGTCTGTGTTTGAAGATACTGCTTTTGGGTAACAAGGTTTTATTTCTCAGGCCTGAATCATCCATCATATTGGCTCTATACTCTGCTAATCTGAAAATAAAACAAAACATTTGGTCTAGAGACAAACCAGAGTAGGAAAGGGTGCACAATCAGATGGCAAAGAAAAGGTGAGACACACTCAGGCAGATGCACACACTGGTCAGTTTTTGGTGCCCTTGCGTTCTGATAACAAAGATCTACTTCCAAAGAAACCACTCTTGATGATAAAAGAGCTCCAGTCTGTGGAAAAGAAAAAGACTCTTCAAACACTTACAATGGCTTCCTTATTATTTGGAAAATATATTTCTGCAGTGACTGAGTCCTAGCATCAGCAAAGAAAGAATTTATTCAGAAGTACAAAAGGATTTAGAATTCCTTCAAGGCTCCTTTCATTCTGTTTAAGATGTGGGTCATGTCTTTGAAGCATTGTTGTCTGTGGGTTGTCATGGGGTGGTTGACAGAAATACAAGAGCAATTGCTACCATATCGAGGGACCAATACATATATCATAAAGATTTGGTTTGGATGGATGTAGCAATAGGATATGTATACAAAATATTTTGCTGATGCTAGACCAAAGATATCAATGAACAATTTAAAAATTCAGCTGCAGTACAAGGGCAGTCACCTTGCCATGTGAGCAGCAGTGCGTGAGGGCCAGGAAATTAAAAGGCTTAACCATGCACTTGAAACTGTCCAAGCTACTTTATTGCTTAAGTGAAATGAAATACAAACACAAATAGCCAAGGGGCAAAATTTAAATTAAACTTCAAAATCATTTTGTGTTTTAACCATCTACAATGTTCTCAGTCCTACAACAAAGTCTACTTTCTTTGGAAGCCTAGAAGAATAATCCAGTTCAGAAAGCTCCTCTGACTTCATCTTCTTCCTCCTTCCATGCTCTGCGCATGTTCACTTTGAAACGAAAGTTTACCAAGATCCAAAGGAATGTGATGGAACTACTTAGGAAGGGTTTAGTTTCTAAACCATGATGGCCATTGCCAATGATGGCCTTCTCTAAAATGAGACCTTGTCTGTAGCAAGATTTCAGGCCAAGATTGCCCGAAATGCTTTCCCTTGTTAGGTGACTGCATTGAGAATTGCCCTGCAAGAGAGACATCTGCAAGGGAATCACTAGGAATCTTCCTCACTGTACTCTGGCTTTCAGTTCAGTTCAGTTCAGTCGCTCAGTCATGTCCAATTCTTTGAGATCACATGGACTGCAGCATGCCAGGCCTCCCTGTCCATCACCAACTCCCAGAGTTCACCCAAACTCATGTCCATTGAGTCAGTGATGCCATCCAACCATCTCATCCTCTGTCATTCCTTTCTCCTCCTGCCCTCAATCTTTCCCAGAATCAGGGCCTTTTCCAATGAGTCAGTTCTTTGCATCAGGTGACCAAAGTATTGGAGTTTCAGCTTCAACATAAGTCCTTCCAATGAACACCCAGGACTGATCTCCTTTAGGATGGACTGGTTAGATCTCCTTGCAGTCCAAGGGACTCTCAAGAGTCTTTTCCAACACCACAGTTCAAAAGCATCAATTCTTTGGCACTCAGCTTTCTTTCTAGTCCAACTCTCACATCCATACATGACCACTGGAAAAACCATAGCCTTGATTATACAGACCTATCTTTACCTGTTGAATAAACATTTCTGTAGACTGTTTTCCCCTCTGCACACTTGTGTGACTGGTGGCCAGTCAGGAGATGGATATGAATGGGCAGGATGGTTCTCTGAAGAGTTGGGCTCTTATCCTTTGAGTCAGAGACCACATAGATTCCCCACTATAGAGGGCGGTTGGGTCTACACTGGAGCCAGGCCAGAGGCTCACTGGTTTGGAAATTCCATGGCTTTTTCTCTGAGGTCAATAATCCTTCTGTCTTCTGAAAGGTTTGGAGTCATTCCCCAAAGGAAAATTCAGTTTCCAAGAGTCTGAAATTAAGGTAGCGAGCTAAATATTAAATGCGAAATGGAATAAGTAAAAAGTCTTTGTTTTCATGGGGCATATAGCCAGGTCATAAACATCGTGGACTGAGAAGTAGCGATCTCAAGTCTCTCTTCCCTCATAATCCACACAAAGACAAGTATTTTCCTTCAAAGACATCTATCAAGTTTGTTATGTAGATGTTGTTTCTTTAAGAAGACTGATAGCATTTAAGAAAGCTATTCACATTGAATTCTATACACAGAATTAGAAGTAGGAGGGAAAAGAAAAAAAAAAAAAACAGGAAAAGGAGAAAAAAGGAAGTCTAGTCGGCAGGTTTTATGAACAGATGTAATTCCTTCAGGAAAATCTGGTGAAAGGGACCAGGGCTTCTTCAGAGCCTCCCAAGGAGCCCCGAGGTCTCTGGGTGCCTCAGCCACATCAGACAGTGATGCCAAGTCATTCAGATAAAGCGTCTCCCCAGGCCAACAGAAGTTTCTGTGTTTGAGCCTAGACTTTGCATTTTTGCCTTGAAAGAATTCTCCCTGTTTATTTCTTTTGACTTGGCAGTGCTTTCTCCTTAGGCTGAGGCAAAAAGAAAAAAAATTACTTTTTAGTAGTCAGGAGAGAGAGGAAGAGGTTTCCCTGTGCATTTTTGACTGAGTGGTTTTATAAAATCTGTCTCAAATTGCTTTGATATTCCTCCTGTTGTGAGGTGGAGTCTCTGTCTGACCCCCTTGACATCGGGAGGTCTTCATGACTGACTTGGTAAATAGAACAGAATTATGCTGTGTGACTTCCAAGCCTAGGTTACACAATGCCATGTGACTTCTCTGGTTTCTCTTTGGGACAGTTTCTTGGGGAGTCTTCAGTTATTTTGAGACAACATGGAGAGACATTGTGTGTTAAAGGATTAACTCTGTAGGTCCAGTTTTCCAAACACTGGACACTGGAAAGAAAGGTTGTATATATGTATACTCAGCCATGGCTGCTCTTTGGGACCCCATGGACTGTAGCCCAGCAGGCTTCTCTGTCTATAGAGTTCCCAGGCAAGAATACTGAAGTGAGTTGCCATTTCCTTCTCCAGGGGAATCTTCCCTACCCAGGGACTGAACCCATGGCTCTTGAATCTTCTGCTTTGGTAGGAGGAGTCTTTAGCACCAAGCCACCAGGGAAACTCAGAAAGAAAGGCTAACCTTTGTTAACCTCCTGGAAGGTAATCTTTAAGCCTTTGGGCTTTCCTGGCTGTTAAGAATATCTTTGCTCACTGGAGCCTTGGACTATGCCAGATAGTTAACCCTCGTGATGTGACATATGCTCTGGATCTTGGGCTGGAGTATCAACTTGAACTCTGGAGAGGTAAGGTTAGCCATGCAGATGGTCACCCATGCTGACATGACTGACCCTTAAGAAAAATACCTGACATCAAGGCTTAGGTGAGCTCCCCAGATTGACAACATTGCATATGTATTGCCAAACATCATTGCTGGAATTAAGTGTTGTTTACATGACTCTGCTGGGAAAGGACAACTGGAAGCTTGTCCCTAGTACCTTCTGGAGTCTTTCCTATGCACCCTTTTCCATTGTTAATTTTAATCTGTATCCTTCTGCTGTAATAGACCATAATTATGGGTATAACAATTCTGCTAAGTTCTGTGAGTCTTTCTAATGGAGCCTTGAATATTATAAAATATAGAAGTTGGCCAGAACCTCTGAAATTATTTGGTCCAAACATCTCCCAGACTTCTCTGGTGGCTCAGTGGTGAAGAATCTGCCTGCAAAGCATGAGACACAGGACACACGGGTTTGATCCCTGGGTTGGGAAGATCCCCTGGAGTAGGAAGTGCCAAACCACTTCAGTATTCTTGCTTGGGAAATCCCATGGGCAAAACAGCCTGGTGGGCTACAGTCCATGGGATCGGGAAGAGTCAGACATGACTTAGTGACTAAAACAACAACACATCTCCCGGGGAATTAAGCTCAGTAATACATTTGATAAATGAGGAAAATGAAACTTGAAGACATTAGGTGACATTTTCAAATTCATACCAATCATTGCCTCCTTGTAAGATTGTATTCAAGCCTCTTAAGAAAGTCTTGCACAACACTCTTTCAATGGGGCTTTTATAGATTTGTCATTTCCTTTGACACTTTGTTCAAGTGATTTGGCCAACGGTGAAGCCAAATATACTTGCAGATTATCAGTGTAGCTTTGAGGCTAACACTTCCCCTTATTTTGTGACTCATGTTGTCAGCAGATGCAACAGTGACATGCTTTTTTTTTTAAAATTTAGTTTTCAAATTGGAGTATAATTGCTTTACCATGTTATGCTAGTTTCTGCTGTACTACCGGAAGCAGTTACACATATACATATATCCCTTCTCTCTCGGGCCTCCCTCCCACCGGCCATCCACCCCTCTAGGTCCTCACAGAGCACCAAACTGAGCTTCATGTGTTATACAGCAGCTTCCCAGCCACTATCTGTTTTAAGTGATGGGCTTTAACTTTTCATCCTGCCCCCACAGTCTGGTGTGCCATTCACTTATTCACGCATTTATTTATTAACTTGTATTTGTGACAAAGCATGCTGCAAAATATTTTTTGAAAAAGTACAAAAGACTTTGTGTGTCCCAGTCTGGACACTGCGCCCACTCTTCTCCTTTGTGTTCCTCTCTTAGCCGCTGACCCATCACGGGGTCTGCCCCACAGGGGATCATTATGATGCTTCTGACAGTTCTTGAAGGGCAGCTGTGACTCCATAAGGCACATTTCATATTTTATTTAGGAGGTTTACAACTACTTCGGCGAGTAAGTGCCTCTGTTTGTCAGGGAAGGGGGAAGGTTTGCTGTCGGAAAGAAAAATGCACAGGGAGAAATTTTAGCGGCTGACAATTTCCTTCAACTCCCCTTTTCCCTTTATATATAAAGTATATAGCCTCCCATATAAATTAGGAATCTAATCAGAATGGTATGCTCCACTTAACTGCGACAGGTTTAATTGGGAAATCTGCTTAATCAGGACATCTCCCAGGGAACTGATTTCTGTTCGATGATACATAATGGCTATGATTGCAGTTTAAAGGAGGCTATAATTCTGTTTAATTGAGACACTTTCAGGTAATTTATGCTGTTTGAGACTAGGTGTGTGTGAGTGTATACCTGTATGTTCTGGCCTGCCTGATTATGTTTTGATTTTTTTTTTTTCTATAGTAAATTGTGGATTGACAGATAATATAATACATCAGCTCAGCACTGCCCCAGGTGAAAAAAGTGAAAGTGAAAGTTACTCAGTCACGTCAGACTCTTTGCGATCCCATGGACTGTTGCTTGCCAGGATCCTCTGTCCATTAAATTCTCCAGGCAAGACTACTGGAGTGGGTTGCCATTCCCTTCTCCAGGGGATCTTCCAGACCCATGGATCTAACCCAGATCTCCCAAACTTCAGGCAGATTCTTTACCATCTGAGAATGCCACAGGTACTTAGCCCTATTGAAATGACAAAGATTAGACTCCTTGGGAAAGAACTGCCAGGCTCCTTTCAACTACTTGTAACTGGTACTTTGGCCCATTTCTGGGTGCTATTGCAGACTAATTAACATTTCCTTTGTAACTACTTTTGGTGGGAGGTTTGCTCAAGCAACAGAAGAGATTTCATTTCCATTCTGAGTCTCTTTCCTCTTTTGCTTCTGAGTGTCCTTCCCGCTGGGATCTTATACAAAATCCTGTAGGTTGATCTAACTTTTGTGGGGTCGAGCAGAATTTGAAAATAATTTTTATAGGATGCTATGGACTGGATTGTGTGCCCGCTTGCTATGTTGTTTTAGTCATGTCTGACTCTTTGTGACCCCATGGACTGCAGCCTGCCAGGCTCCTCTGTCCATGGGATTCTCCAGGTAAGAATAGTAGAGTGGGTTGCCATGACCTCCTCCAGTGAACCTTCCCCAGCCAGGAATTGAAACTACATGTCTTCCATTTCCTGCACTAGCAGGCAGGTTCTTTACCACTAGCACCACGTTGAAAATCCGTGGTCTTGATCGTGTCCCCCCAAATTTGTATGTTGAAGCCTTCATCCTTCATGTGATAGTATTTGGTGATGGATCCTTTAGGAGGTTATTAGGTTTAGATAAGGTCATGAGAGTAGAGTCCTCATGATGGAAGTATTACACTTTATAAGAAGAGACACCAGGAGTGACCTCAGCATCATCACTTGTTTCTGACCTCACTCATTTTTGTCTCCCCCACAGCAACAATAATTCAACACCCATGGATAGACAAATGTGTCTCTGTGGGAGCTGTGGAATCAGACCCATGCACAAGATACCCAGGAGGAATCTCCCTCATCTATGTACCTGATAATAGGTATAGACTTTGATCCCTGATGAGGGTCCCACAGTGGCCCTCGAACTTGCTTTGATCCTTCTTGGCTGTCATCCAGGAGACCCTGGAAAACACTTTTTAGACAATAGCTTATGATGAGAGAGTCTTTGTGGAAATTCAGGTTTCCAGAGAAGAAATTTTGTAGGGGAAACACTGACTGAAACCACCCACCCTGGCCAGGCAAGATAGTAGCCACTTGCATGAGCCATCTTACAGCAGGAGGTCCTGGTAACAAATGTGGAACTAACAAGATATCACCAGCCAGAAGAATTCAGGAAAGGTCAAAAGGAGAGAGGAGATGCCAGTCCATATGTCCTACCAACCTCTCAGAACCCTCCTTGCTGGAAATCACCTTGAATGAGCAATGCATGCACCACCAGGAAGGACCCTGAATCAGCATGAGTGGCCAGAGACAACCCAGAAACTAGTCCCATCGCTGTAGGACCTGAGAGTGAGTCATGTGGCAGAGCGATTCTCCTGGGTTCCCTTACCCTGCTGCTCTCTGCCCGGACACCTGTTCCCAGTGAAGTCTCTTGCTTTGTCAGCATGTGTGTCTCCTCGGACAATTCATCTCCAAGTGTTAGGCAAGAGCCCACTCTCAGGCCCTCGAAAGGGCCTCCCTTCCTACAAGTTTCAGCACTCTGTTGGAGCAAAAATTTCACAAGTTTGGACACATCTGAGAGGACAGCTGTAAAGGCTGGAAGAGGTAACTGCTACTTCAAAAGTGAAGACAGCAATATAAAACTTCAAGAATGTGAAGAATCAAGGATACATGAAACCATCAAAGATCACAAAAGTCTCTTTGTAACTGATGGCAAAGGCATGGAGAGCTTTGATTTAACTGATAAAGAAATCAGAATAACTGTTTTAAGAAAACTTATTAGGTTACAATACAGAGTTCAAACAAATCAAGGAAACAACACACAAACAAAAGGTCAACAAAGATATAAATAATAAAAAAGAACCAAATGGAAATTCTGAAGCTGAAGAATACAATAAATGAAATAAAAAAGTCATAATATCTGCAGAACAGATCAAGCAGATGAAAAAACTGTATGAACTAGACAGTAGGAAGGACTTTTGAAGTTATCCATCAAGAAAAACAGAGGAGCAAAGAATAATAAAGAGTGAAGAAAACCTTCACGAATATAGGTTACCATAAAAGAACCAATTTGCACATTATTTGAGTTCTAGAATAAGAAAAGAGAAAGGAGGGGATGAAAAGCTTATTTAAAGAAATAATGACTGAGAAATTCCCAAATCTGGAGAGAAATTTGGATATCTAAGTTCACGAAGCTCATAAGTCACTAAACAAAATTAGAGAGATTTTCTCCAAGACACATACATTATAATAAAATTGTCAAAAATCAAAGACAAAGAGAAAATCTTAAAACCGGCAAGAGAAAAGAAGTTTATAGCTTACAAGGGAAAGTCCCACAAGGTTATCATTGGACGTCTTAGCAGGAAACTTACAGGCCAGGAAAAAATGAGATGATATATTTAAAGAGGTGAAAGAAAAAAGGAAAGAAATGCCAACCAAGAATCATTTACCTGATAAAATTATCCTTCAGAAATGAAGGCAAGATAAAGACTTGGACTGTAAAACAAAATTTGAGGGCGTTCATCACTGCTGTAAATGCCTTACCAGGGATACTAAAGGAGTTTTTCAAGAGGAAATAAAAGGAAGCTAATTTATAGCATGAAAATATGTAAAAATATACAACACCACTGTTAAAGGTAAGTACTTAGTCAGATTCAGAATATTTTATATCGTGGTATGGTGATGTGTTAAACACTTAACTCTAGGTTAAAAGACAAGAGGCTTAAAAACATATAGCTAAAATAATGTGTTATTGAATACACACCCTAAAAGGAGGTAAATTGTGATGCGGAAAGTGGGGGGAGCAAAGGGGCAGAATTTTTAATGTGATTGAAGTTAAGTTGTTGTCAGTATAAAATAGACTGTTATATCTATGTTTTATATAAGCTTCATGGTAACCACAAAAGAAAAGCATACAGCAGATTCACAAAAGATAAAGAGAAGAGAATCAAAGCATACCACTAATGAAAATCTTCAGTTCACAAAGGAAGATAATAAAAGAGGAAAGAAGGAACAAGGGAACTGTAAAATAGCCAGAAAATAATAGACATTAGTGAGTGCTTGTGCTGTGCTGTGGTTAGTCAGTCAGTTATGTCAAACTGTTTGTGATACCATGGACTGTAGCCCACCAGGCTCCTCTGTCCATGACGATTCTCCAGGCAAGAATACTGGAGTGGGTTGCCATGCCCTCCTCCAGGGCATCTTCCCAACCCAGGGATTGAACCCAGGTCTCCCACATTACAGGCAGATTCTTTATCAGCTGGACTACAAGGGAAGCCCTACTAAGTCCTTACCAATCAATAAGTACTCAAAATAGGAATAAAAAATAAAATCTAACTATATGCTACCAATAAGAGATTCACCTTATCTTTAAGGACACACGTAGGCCCAAAATGAAGTAATAGAAAAAGATATTCTCTGAAAGTGGAAACCTAAAGAAAGTAGAAATAGCTATACTTATAACAGGCAAAATAAAGTTTAACACCAAAATGGTAACAAGACAAAGAGAGTTGTTATATAATGATAAAAAGCTATAAAAATCATAAATATACATATATACCCAATGTTGGAGCACTTAAATATCCCTGATGAATATGAATGTAAAATTTCTTAACAAAATGCTGGCAAACCAAATTTCCATGGCACATTAAAAGAATCATACAACATGACTGAGCTGAATATATTTTTGAGATGTAGAGACAGTTCACTACATGCAAATCAACAAATGTGATATGTAACAATTAAGTGAGAGACAAAATCAAACTAATATCTCATTAGATTAAAAAATATTTGATAAAAGATAAACATTTTCTTGACCTGTGTGTATGTCAAGAAGTAACAGAACAGGAGATGGAACAATGGGCTGGTTCAAACTCGGAAAAAGAGTATGTTAAGGCTATATATTGTCACCCTGCTCATTTAACTTATATGCAGAGTATGTGATGCGAAGTGCTGGGCTTGATGAATCACAAGTTGGAATCAAGATTTCTGGGAGAAATATCAACAACCTCAGATATGCAGATGATATCATTCTAATACCAGAAAATGAAGAGAAACTAAAGAGCCACTTAAGGAGGGTGAAAGAGGAGAGTGGAAAAGCTGGCTTGAAGTTCAACACTCAAAAAGCTAAGATCATGACATGCAGTCCCATCACTTCAAGGCAAATGGAAAAAGAGGACCCAGCGGCAGATTTTATTTTCTTGGCCTCCAAAATCACTGCAGGTCGTAACTATAGCCACAGAATCAAAAGATCCTTGCTCCTTGGAAGGAAAGCTACGACAAAACTAGACAGTATATTAAAAAGCAGAGATATGACTTAGCTGATAAAGGTCTGTATAGTCAAAGTTATGGTTTTTCCAGCTGTCATGTGCAGATGTGAGAATTGGCCTGTAAAGAAGGCTGAGCACTGAAAAATGATGCTTTTGAGTGTGGTGCTGGAGAAGACTCTTGAGAGTCCATTGGGCAGCAAGGAGATCAAACTAGTCATTCCTAAAGGAAATCAACCCTGACTATTCACTGGAAGGACTGATGCTGAAATTGAAGCTCCAATAATTTGGCCATCTGAAACAAGGAGACGAATCATTGGAAAAGACCCTGTTACAGGAGAAAGGGGTGACAGAGGATGAGAGGGTTGGAAGACATCACTGACTCAATGGACTTGAGCTTGAACAAATTCCTGGGGATAGTTAAGGGCAGGGAAGCCTTGCATGCTGCAGTCCATGGGGTCACAGTCAGACATGATTGAATGACTGCACAACAACAATATTTTCCATGATAAAAACTCAACAAATTGGGTGTGGGTGGAACACATGCCAGTAAAATATAGACCATATGTGACAAGCACACAGCTAACATCATACTCAATGGTGAAAAGTTGTAGGTTCCTAGCCTATAAAGCAAGGAACAGGGTCCTAGTTTCATGATTCCTACTTAACATAGCACAGAAATCCTAGCCAGAAAAATCAGGCAAGAAAGATAAGTAAAACAAAGATGTACAGGCAGTCCCAAGAAGGTGGAGGAATAAGAGAGGAGACTACTTTCTCCCCCTCAAATTCATCAAAAGATCATTTGAACACTGAGCAACTTCCACAAGACAACTTCTGAACACTGGTGGAGGGCACCATGTAACTCTGTAAACCTATCTGGGTGACCCCTCACCGTGGAGAATTGTTTGACCATTAGTTCAGTTCAGTTCAGTCTCTCAGTCTTGTCTGACTCTTTGTGACCCCATGAACTGCAGCACACCAGGCCTCCCTGTCCATCACCAACTCCTGGAGTTTACACAAATTCATGTCCATCGAGTTGGTGATGCCACCCAGCCATCTCATCCTCTGTCGTCCCCTTCTCCTCCTGCCCTCAGTCTTTCCCAGCATCAGGGTCTTTTCCAATGAGTCAGCTCTTCACATCAGGTGGCCAAAGGATTGGAGTTTCAGCTTCAACATTAGTCCTTCCAGTGAACACCCAGGACTGATCTCCTTTAGAATGGACTGCTTGGATCTTCTTGCAGTCCAAGGGACTTTCAAGAGTCTTCTCCAACACCACAGTTCAAAAGCATCAGTTCTTCAGTGCTCAGTTTTTTTTATAGTCCAACTATTTCACCATTAACCTAGATGTTTATCATCTGTGCTGTATGGATGGAGAGTCTTGAGGATACTGTAAGAATAAAGACTGAAAGCCAGAGGCAAGAGAGTTAACTCCAAAACTTGAGAACATCAGAGAACTCCTGATTCCAGGGAACATTAATAGACAAGAGCTCACCAAAAAGCCTCCATACCTACACTAAAACTAAGTTCCACCCAAGAGCCAACAAGTTCCAGAGCAAGACATACCACACTAATTCTCCAGCAGAGCAAGAACACAGCCCTGAGCATTAAAATACAGGCTTCCCAAAGCCAGGCCAAACCCATCAGTTCAGTTCAGTCACTCAGTCATGTCCGACTCTTTGCAACCCCATGAATCTCAGCACTCCAGGCCTCCCTGTCCATCACCAACTCCCAGAGTTCACTCAGACTCACGTCCATCAGTCAGTGATGCCATCCGGCCATCTCATCCTGGGTCGTCCCCTTCTCCTCCTGCCCCCAATCCCTCCCAGCAGCAGAGGCTTTTCCAATGAGTCAACTCTTCGCATGAGGCGGACAAAGTACTGGAGTTTCAGCTTTAGCATCATTCCTTCCAAAGAAATCCCAGGGCTGATCTCCTTCAGAATGGACTGGTTGGATCTCCTTGCAGTCCAAGGGACTCTCAAGAGTCTCTTCCAACACCACAGTTCAAAAGCATTAATTCTTTAGCACTCAGCCTTCTTCCCAGAGCAACTCTCACATCCATACATGACCACTGGAAAAACCATAGCCTTGACTAGACGGACCTTAGTTAGCAAAGTAATGTCTCTGCTTTTGAATATACTATCTAGGTTGGTCATAACTTTCCTTCCAAGGAGTAAGCGTCTTTGAATTTCATGGCTGCAATCATCATCTGCAGTGATTTTGGAGCCCCTAAAAAATAAAGTCTGACACTGTTTCCACTGTTTCCCCATTTATTTCCCATGAAGTGATGGGACCAGATGCCATGATCTTCGTTTTCTGAATGTTGAGCTGTAGGCCAACTTTTTCACTCTCCTCTTTCTCTTTAGTCAAGAGGCTTTTTAGTTCCTCTTCACTTTCTGCCCTAAGGGTGGTGTCATCTGCATATCTGAGGTTATTGATATTTCTCCCAGCAATCTTGATTCCAGCTTGTGTTTCTTCCAGCCCAGCATTTCTCATGATGTACTCTGCATAGAAGTTAAATAAGCAGGGTGACAATATACAGCCTTGATGTACTCCTTTTCCTATTTGGAACCAGTCTGTTGTTCCATGTCCAGTTCTAATTGCTGCTTCCTGACCTGCATACAGATGCTGTAAAGAGCAATATTGCATAGGAACCTGGAATGTCAGGTCCATGAATCAAGGCAATTGGAAGTGGTCAAACAAGAGATGGCAAGAGTGAACGTCGACATTCTAGGAATTAGCCAACTAAAATGGACTGGAATGGGTGAATTTAACTCAGATGGCCATTATATCTACTACTGCAGGCAGGAATCTCTCAGAAGAAATGGAGTAGCCATCATGGTCAACAAAAGAGTCCAAAATGCAGTACTTGGATGCAATCTCAAAAATGACAAAATGATCTCTGTTCGTCTCCAAGGCAAACCATTTGATATCACAGTTATCCAAGTCTATGCCCCAACCAGTAATGCTGAAGAAGCTGAATTTGAATGGTTTTATGAAGACCTACAGGACCTTTAAGAACTAACACCCAAAAAAGATGTCCTTTTCATTATAGGGGACTGGGATGCAAAGGTAGGAAGTCAAGAAACACCTGGAGTAACAGGCAAATTTGGCCTTGGAATGTGGAATGAAGCAGGGCAAAGACTAATAGAGTTTTGCCAAGAAAATGCACTGGTCATAGCAAACACCCTCTTCCAACAACACAAGAGAACACTCTACACATAGACATCATCAGATGGTCAACACCGAAATCAGATTGATTATATTCTGTGCAGCCAAAGATGGAGAAGCTCTATACAGTCAACAAAAACAAGACCAGGAGCTGACTGTGGCTCAGATCATGAACTCCTTATTACCAAATTCAGACTTAAATTGAAGAAAGTAGGGAAAACCGCTAGACCATTCAGGTATGACCTAAATCAAATCCCTTATGATTATACAGTGGAAGTGAGAAATAGATTTAAGGGTCTAGATCTGATAGATAGAGTGCCTGATGAACTATGGCCAAACCCATAGACACCTCAAAACTCACTACTGGACACTTCATTGAACTCCAGAGAGAAGAGATCCAACTTCACCCACCAGAACACAGATGCAATCTCCCCTTACCAGAAAACCTTGACAAGACACTTGTCCAACCCACCCACAGGGAGCAGGCTCAACAATAAAGAGGAACTATGAGCTATGAGGAACTATGAGGAGGAGATAGGGAGTCTACCTGAAAAAGAATTCAGAATAATGACAGTACAGATGATCCAAAATTTTGTAAACAAAATGGAGTTACAACAAAGGTGCATCTAATCAAGGCTATGGTTTTCCCAGTAGTCATGTATGGATGTGAGAGTTGGACTGTGAAAAAAGCTGAGCGCTAAAGAATTGATGCTTTTGAACTGTGGTGTTGGAAGAGACTCTTGAGGGTCCCTTGGACCACAAGGAAATCCGACCAGTCCATTCTGAAGGAGATAAGCCCTAGGATTTCTTTGGAGGGAATGATGCTGAAGCGGAAACTCCAATACTTTGGCCACCTCATGCGAAGAGTTGACTCATTGGAAAAGACTCTGACGCTGGGAGGGATTGGGGGCAGGACGAGAAGGGGACGACCCAGGATGAGATGGCTCAATGGCATCACTGACTTGAGGGACGTGAGTCTGAGTGAACTCTGGGAGTTGGTGATGGACAGGAAGGCCTGGTGTGCTGTGATTCATGGGGTTGCAAAGAGTCAGACACGACTGAGTGACTGAACTGAACTGAACTGAACACCTATCCACTGAAACTCTTCCAGGAAATTGCACAGGAAGGTAAACTCCCAAACTCATTCTATAAGGCCACCATTCTAAAATGCCACCAAAGAAGAAAACTACAGGCCAATATCACTGATGAACATCGATGCAAAAATCCTCAACAAAATTCTAGCAAACAGAATCCAACAACATATTAAAAAGATGATACATCTTGACCAAGTGGGCTTTATCCCAGGGATGCAAGGGTTCTTCAATATCCACAAATCAATCAATGTAATACACCACATTAACAAAGTGAAAAATAAAAACCACATGATTATCTCAGTAGATGCACAGAAAGCCTTTGACAAAATTCAATGCTCATTTATGATAAAAACTCTCCAGAAAGCAGGCATAGAAGGAACATATGTCAACATAATAAAAGCCATATATGAAAAACCCAAAGCAAACATTATCCTCAAAGGAGAAGAATTGAAATCATTTCCCCTAAAGTCAAGAACAAGACAAAGGTGCCACTGTTACCACTACTATTCAGCATACTTTTGGAAGTTTTAGCCACAGCAATCAGAGAGGAAAAAAAAATGAAAGGAATCCAGATTGCAAAAGAAGTAAACTCTCACTGCTTGCAGATGACATGATCCTTTACATAGAAAACCCTAAAGACACCATCAGAAAATTACTCGAGCTAATGAATGAATATAGTAAAGTTGCAGGATATAAAATTAATACATGGAAATCCCTTGCATTCCTATATGCTAACAATGAGAAATCAGAAAGAGAAATTAAGGAAACAATCCCATTTTCCATTGTGATGAATAAAATACTTAGGAATAAATCTACCTAAAGAAACCAAAGACCTATATATAGAAAACTATACAACACTGATGAAATAGATTAAAGAGAACACAAATAGATGGAGAAATATACCATGTTCATGGACCAGAAGAATCAATATAGTGAAAATGAGTATACTACCAAAAGCAATCTATAGATTCAATGCAATACCAACAGTATTTTTCACAAAACTAGAACAAATAATTTCACAATTTGTACGGAAATACAAAAAACCTCAAATAGAAAAGCAATCTTGAGAAAGAAGAATAGAACTGGTGGAATCAACCTGCCTGACTTCAGGCTATACTACAAACCTACAGTCATCAAGACAGTATGGTAGCGGCACAAAGGCAGAAATATAGATCAGTGGAACAAAATAGAAAGCCCAGAGATAAATCCATGCACCTATGGACGCCTTATCTTTAACAAAGAAGGCAAAAATATACAATGAAACAAAGACAATCTCCTTAACAAGTGATGCTGGGAAAACTGGTCAACCACCTATAAAAGAATGCAACTAGAACACTTTCTAACACCATACACAAAAATAAACTCAAAATGAATTAAATATCTAAATGTAAAACCAGAAACTATAAAACCCCTAAAGGAAAACATAGGCAAAACACTCTCTGACATAAATCACAGCAAATCCTCAATGACTCGCTTCCCAGAGTAATGGAAATAAAAGCAAAAATAAATAAATAGGGCCTAATTTAAACTTAAAAGCTTTGCACAACAAAGGAAACTATAAGCAAGGTGAAAAGACAGCCTTCAGAATGGGAGAAAATAATAGCAAAAGAAGCAACTGACAGAGAATTAATCTCAAAATATGCAAGCAGCTCATGCAGCTCAATACCAGAAAAATAAATGACCCAATCAAACAATGGGCCAAAGAACTAAATAGACATTAATGCAAAGAAGACATGCAGATGGCTAACATTGAAAGATACTCAACATTACTCATTTTCAGAGAAATGCAAATCAAAACCACAGTGAAGTACCATATCATGCCAGTCAGAATGGCTACTATCAAAAAGTCTACAAAAAATAAATGTTGGAGATGTGGAGAAAAGGGAATCCTCTTAAACTGTTGGTGGGAATGCAAACTAGCACAGCCACTATGGACAACAGTGTGGAGATTCCTTAAAAATCTGGAAATAGAACTGCTATATGAACCAGCAATCCCACTGCTGGGCATACACACTGAGGAAACCAGAATTGAAAGGGACATGTGTACCACAGTGTTCATCACAGCACTGTTTACAATAGCCTGGACATGGAAGCATCCTAGATATCCATCAGCAGATGAATGGATAAGAAAACTGTGGTACATATGCACAATAGAATATTACTCAGCTGTTAAAACGAACACATTTGAATCGGTTCTAATGAGGTGGATGAAACTAGAGCCTGTTATATAGAGTGGAGTAAGTCAGGAAGAAAAACACCAATACAGTATATTAATGCATATATATGGAATTTAGAAAGATGGTAATGGCAACCCTATATGACAGACAGCAAAAGAGACACAGATGTATAGAACAGTCTTTTGGACTCTGTGGGAGAAGGCGAGGGTGGGATGATTTGAGAGAATAGCGTTGAAACATGTATATTACCATATGTGAAATAGATGACCAGTCCAAGTTCGATGCATGAAACAGGGTGCTCAAAGCTGGTGCACTGGGACAACCCAGAGAGGTGGGATGGGGAGGGAGGTAGAAGGGAGGATTCAGGATGGGGGAGACGTATGCACCCATGGCTGATTCATGTCAATGTATGGCAAAAACCACCACAATATTGTAATTAGCCTCCAATTAAAATAAATTAATTAATTAAAAAAAAGAAAGAAGTACATCAGAAAGAAAAAAATGAAATTGTCTTTGTTTGCAGGTGATATAATTTTATATATAGATCATCTTAAAGACTCCCCCTAAAACTGTTAAAACTATTTAACAAGTTCAGTAACATTGCAGGATACAAAATCAATAGAGAAATCTACAGGATTTCTATACATTAACTATGAACTATATGAAAAAGAAGTAAACAACCCCATTCACCATAGCATCAAAACAACAAAATACATAGGAACTAATTTAACCAAAGTTATGAAAGATCTGTGCCCTGAAAACTATGACTTTGTTGAAAGATATTGCTGCATGCACAAATATATGGATTATTATCCTATTTTCATGGCCCAGAAGAATTAATATTGTTAGAATGTACATACTACCCAGAACTACCTATAGACTCAACACAATTCCTATTAAAATTCCAATTGGATTTTTCTCAGAAACAACAAAGAACAATCTTAAAATTTGTATGGGACAAGACTCCAATATTCAAAGCAGTTCTGAGAACAAGAACAAAGCTGGAGCCATCACATTTCCTGATTTCAAACTAAACTATAAATAGTAAACAAAAGAATATTTTGTGTAAAATAAAGCTCACAGACTAATGGAAAGAGAAATGGAAAGAACAGAACCTAGAATCCAGGAATAAACCATGAGTATATGACCAAATAATATTTTACAAAAGATTCAAGGATATGTAACAAGAAAAGGGTAATACCTCAGTAAATGGTGATGGAAAAACTGAATGACAACATTCAGAAGAATAAAGTTGGAATCTTATCTTATACCACTTACACAAATTAACTCAAAATGAATTATCTTAAACAGAAAACCTGAAATCATAAAAGTCCTAGAAGAAAACAGGAGGAAAAACTCCTTGATGATGGTCTTGACAATGATTTCTTGTATATGCCCTGAAAAGCAAAAATAAAAAGCAATAAGTGGGATCAATCAAAGGAAAAAGCTTCTGCACAGCAAAAGAAACAATGAACAAAATGAAAAGGAAACCAATGGAATGAGTAAATGGAGTTAATATTCAAAATATGTAAAGGACATATACAACACAATAGCAAAACCCCCATGTAATCTGACTAAGAAATGGGCAGAAGTACTGAACAAACATTTTCACAAAGAACACATAGAATGCCCAAGAAGTATACGAAAAGGTGCTTGACACCCCTAATCATCAGAGAAATGCAAACAAAAATGCCAATGGGATATTATCTCATCTCATACCTGTTGGAAAGACTGTTATCATCAAGACAAGTGAGATAAGTATTGGTGAGGACGTAGAGAAAAAGGAAACTTGTGTACGTTTGTGGAATCATAAATTGGTACAGCCACTGTGGTAAATAATATAGGTAGTCTTCAAAAAATTGAAAATAAAACTATCATATGACCTAGCAATTTTACTTCCAGGTATTTTTCTAAAGGAAATGAAATCAAGTTCTCAAGTAGATAGCTACACTTCCATGTTAATCACAACATTGTTCTCAATAGCCAATATATGGAAAAAACCTTTAGTATATGTCTACAGATGAGTAGATAAAAAAAATATGGTATATATACAGTAGAATATCATTCAGCCATGAGAAAGAAGGAAATCGTGCCATTTGCAACAATGTGGATGAACCTTGAGAGCATTAAGTGAATTAAGTCAGACAGAAAAGACAAATAATGTATGATATCACTTACATGTGGAATCTAGAAAGACCAAACTCTAGAAACAGAGAATAGAATGGGGGTTTACTGGGGTCTGGTGGGGGGAATGAAGACATGTTGGTCAGACTTTCAGTTATGAGATGAATACTTTTGCAGAGATCTAAAGTACAGCAAGGTAATTATAGTTAACAATATTGTATTACACATTTGAAAATTGCGAAGAGAATAGATCTTAAATGTTCTCAATACAAAAAAGAAATGGTAATTATGTGAGTGATGGAGGTGTTAGCTAATGCTACCATGGTAACCATTTCCCAATGTTTAAGTGAGAAGAAAGCTTCTCTCCCTCTCTCTGGCAATCTGAGGTCACAGTGAGAAAGCAGATATCTACAAGTCAGGAACAGAGCCTTCATTGGAATCCAATGATGCTGAGCACTGATATTGACTTTCAGCCCCTAGAACTGTAAGAAATAAATATCTGTTCTTACATTTATCACTATTTGTCTATGCAGGAAACTATCTAAATTTATTAATTTACTTATTTGGGTGCACATTTATCTATTTTCTTTTATTGCATACAGTTGGGTTCAGTTTAGTCGCTAAATTGTGTCTGACTCTGTGACCCCATGGACTGCAGCATGCCAGGCCTCCCTGTCCATCACCAACTCCTGGAGCTTACTCAAACTCATGTCCATTGAGTCGGTGATGCCATCCAACCATCTCATCCTCTGTCATCCCCTTCTCCTCTTGCCTTCAATCTTTCTCAGCATCAGGATATTTTCTAATGAGTCAGTTCTTCACATCAGGTGGCCAAAGTATTAGAGTTTCAGCTTCAGCATTGGTCCTTTCAATGAATATTCAGGACTGATTTCCTTTAGTATGGACTGGTTGGATCTCCTTGTGGTTTAAGGGACTCTCAAGACATACCCAGCCTCATTATTCTGCTTGTTCTTCCTCTACAGCCCCACATTATAACAGGTTTAATGTATTAGGCTCTTGGTTCATAGAAAGCCTTTCTCCTGTGTCCTCATATGGCAGACGGGGTAAGGGAGCTCTCTGGGATCTCTTTTATTAGGTCACAAATCCCATTCAAGAAAGAAAGAAAGGTTTTGTTGCTCAGTCGTGTCTGGCTTTTTGAGGACCCATGGACTGTAGCCCACCAAGCTCTTCTGTCCATGGGACTCCCCAGGCAAGAAAATTGGAATGGGTAGCCATTCCATTCTCCAGTGGATCTTTCCAGCCTAGAGGTTGAACCCAGTTCTCCTGCAGGCAGATTCCTTACTATTTAAGCCACCAAGGAAGCTCATAACTCTCCTGAAATAATTGCTTTCTCAAAGCCCCATCTTTAAATACATCACATCGGGGGTTAGGTTTCAACACATGAATTTTGGGGAGACACATGTATTCAGTTTATTGCATACTCAGTGGTGTGTATCTATCACAGGCTATCTATTATATTAAAGTAATCCTACTCATGCAACCAGTAAACTTCAAATTTCAGGGGCTTAAAATTTCAGATTAATTAATGGAGTTGAAACTGAATTAACTGTCCAAAGTGGGTGCTCTTAGTTATGTGCTTTTCTCCAAGGGGTGATTTAGGGACCCAGGCTCCTTTCATCCTGTAGCTCCACAGTCTTGAAAACATGGCTCCTGTCCTTCTCTGGGGATTTTTTTCATTCAAGCCAGCTCGCTGGGGGAGGCAGCAGGAAAAGTTGCAATGGGGAGATGTTTATGGCTAGGTCTTCAAGTCGCTGCTGTTGTTCAGTCGCTAAGTTGTGTCTGACTGTTTACGACCCATGAACTGCAGCATTCCAGGCTTCTTTGTCCATCACTATCTCCCCAAGTTTGCTCAGACTCTTATCCATTGAGTCAGTGATGCCATCCAACAATCTCATCCTCTGTCACCCCTTTCTCCTCTTGCCCTCAATCTTTCCCAGCATCAGGGTCTTGTCCAATCAGTCAGCTCCTTGAATCAGGTGGCCAAAGTATTGGAGCTTCAGCTTCAGCAGCAGTCCTTCCAGTGAATATTCAGCGTAGATTTCTTTTAGGATTGACTGATTTGATCTCCTTGCAGTCCGAGGGTCTCTCAAGAGTCTTCTCCAGCTCTACAGTTTGAAAGCATCAATTCTTTGGCACTCAGCCTTCTTTACGGTCCAACTCTCACATCCATACATGACTAAGGTCTGCAAATGGTCTATTAAATTCTAGACAAATATTCCTTTTTCTGAAATTCAGCCATGTGTTTACACCTAATCTCAAAGGGATACTAAGAAATGTGCTTTTATCCCTGAAGAGGAAGTAAAAGACTTGATAATAAGCCAGAAGTTTCTTACACATATCTAAATTCTGAAGGACTGACAGTCAATTCTTGACAACCTCTAGTTCCCTGCCACAAAAAATAATGCTGCAGTTAACATCTGTCTTTTTTTTAAAATCAATATTTCTTTTTAAAAAACTTAAAAACAAATTTTAGCTGTGCTGTGCAGCCCGTGGAATCAGTTCACCAACCAGGAATTGAATTCTCCTGCATTGGAAGTATGGAGTCTTAACCACCGGGCAACCAGGAGTCCCCTCATCTCCTTTCTTGTATATTCTGTGGACCTGTGTGAAAATATTTTAAATCCATAAACCCAGAGATGGAGTTTCTTGGTCACTGGACAGGTACATATTCCTTTTGACCAAGAAGTGTCATTTTGCACTGTAGACCATCAACACCAGCCTGCTTTCACCAACAGTGCATAAGGATATCTTAGTCCCCATGTCTCCTTTTCTTTTTCAGTAGACTAATACGTATACAAAAATATATCATTGTAGTTTTAATTTTTATTTCTTCAATGGCTAACGATTTTGGGCTTCCCAGGTGGTATTAGTGGTAAAGAATTTGTCTGCCAATGCAGGAGATGGAAGAGAGGTGTGTTGGATCCCTGGGTTGGAAAGATCTCCTGGAGTCGGAAATGATAACCCAATCTAGCATTCTTGCCTGCAAAATTCCATGAACAGAGGAGGCTGGCAGGCTACAGTCCACATGGTCACAAAGAGTCAGACACGACTGAGCACATACACATAACAATTTAATGAGTTTGGACATCTTTTCATATTCTTGTCAACCCTCAAGTTTCCGCTTCTGTAAATTGCCTAGTCATGTTCTTTGCTCATGTTTTTTTTTTTTTTCCCCATTGAGATTCTTGTCTTGAAGAATATTTTTGAAATTAAACTTGTCTATTTGTTTTCCATTAAAAAAATGCTTATTAAGAAGTCAGGTCATGCCTTTCACATTTAGAGTGCACCCCTCAAGCATCCACCTAGTCAAGGCTATGGTTTTTCCAGTAGTCATGTATGGATGTGAGAGTTGGAATATAAAGAGAGCTGAGCACCGAAGAATGGGTGCTTTTGAACTGTGGTGTTGGAGAAGACTCTTGAGAGTCCCTTGGACTGCCAGGAGATCCAACCAGTCCATCCTAAAGGAAATCAGTCCTGGGTGTTCATTGGAAGGACTGATGCTGAAGCTGAAACTCCAATACTTTGGCCACCTGATGAGAAGAGCTGACTCATTGGAAAAGACCCTGATGCTGGGAGGGATTGAAGACGGGAGGAGAAGGGGACAACGGAAGATGAGATGGTTGAATGGCATCAACAACTCCATGGACGTGAGTTTGGGTGAACTCTGGGTGTTGGTGATGAACAGCAAGGCCTGTGTGCCGCAGTCCATGGGGATGCAAACAGTCAGACACAACTGAGCGACTGTACTGAATGAACAACAAGCATTGGTGCACACTTTTATTTTTTTCACATACTGAATCATTTTTGACTTCATCATCCATTGAACAAACTGTCCATTGTTACCCGTTAATTTATGATTCTAGCCTTATATATTGATTTCTCACATAAATGTGTATATTTCTCTGAATTCTATTTGCTCTATTAGTTATTTGCCAGCTTTATTTTTAAATTTTTTGTTGTTGTTTTACTTTTTTGCCAAAATCTTTCTGTTTTTTCAAAGTGTGACTTTCAGTTCAGTTCAGTTCAGTTGCTCAGTCATGTCTGACTCTTTGCATCATCTGCATATCTGAGGTTATTGATATTTCTCCTGGAAATCTTGATTCCAGGTTGTGCTTCATCCAGCCCGACATTTCACGTGATGTACTCTGCATATAAGTTAAATAAGCAAGGTGACAATATACAGCCTTGACATATTCCTTTCCCGATTGGGAACCAGTCTGTTGTTCCATGTCCAGTTCTAACTGTTGCTTCTTACCTGCATAAAGATTTCTCAGGGAGCAGGTCAGGTGGTCTGGCATTCCCATCTCTTGAAGAATTTTCCACAGTTTTTGGTGATCCACACAGTCAAAGGCTTTGACATAGTCAATAAAGCAGAAGTAGATGTTTTTTGGAACTCTCTTGCTTTTTCAATGACCCAACAGATGTGGACAATTTGATCTCTGGTTCCTCTGCCTTTTCTAAATCCAGTTTGAGCATCTGGAAGTTTATTGTCCATGTACTCTTGTAGCCTGGCTTGAAGAATTTTGAGCATTACTTTGCTAATGTGTGAGATGAGTGCAACTGTGTGGTGGTTTTAGCATTCTTTGGCATTGCCTTTCTTTGGGATTAGAATGAAAACTGACCTTTTCCAGTCTTGAGGACACTGCTGCGTTTTCAAAATTTATTGGTATATTGACTGCAGCACTTTCACAGCATCATCTTTTAGGATTTGGAATAGCTCAACTGGAATTCCATCAGCTCCACTAGCTTTGTTCGTAGTGATGCTTTCTAAGGCCCACTTGACTTGCATTCCAGGATGTCTGGCTCTAGATTAGTGATCACACCATCGTGATTATCTGAGTCATGAAGACCTTTTTTGTATAGTTCTTCTGTGTATTCTTGCCACCTCTTCTTAATATCTTCTGCTTCTGTTAGGTCCATACCATTTCTGTCCTTAATTGTGCCCATCTTTGCATGAAATGTTCCCTTGGTATCTCTAATTTTCTTGAAGAGATCTCTAGTCTTTCCCATTCCGCTGTTTTCCTCTATTTCATTGCACTAATCACTGAGGAAGGCTTTCTTATCTCTCCTTGCTATTCTTTGGAACTCTGCATTCAAATGGGTATATGTTTTTTTCTCCTTTGTTTTTCATTTCTCTTCTTTTCACAGCTATTTGTAAGGTCTCCTCAGACAATCATTTGGCCTTTTTCCATTTCTTTTCCTTTGGGATGATCTTGATCCCTGTCTACTGTACAATGTCATGAACCTCCATTCATATTTCTTGAAGCACTCTGTCTATCAGATCTAATCCCTCGAATTTATTTGTCACTTCCACTGTATAATCATAAGGGGTTTGATTTAGTTCATAACTGAAAGGTCTAGTGGTTTTCCCTACGTTTTTCAATTTAAGTCTGAATTTGGCAATAAGGAGTTCTTGATCTGAGCCACAGTCAGGTCCCAGTCTTGTTTTTGCTGTCTATATAGCACTTCTCCATCTTTGGCTGCAAAGAATATAATCAATCTGATTTCAGTGTTGACCATCTGGTCATGTCCATGTGTAGAGTCTTCTTTTATGTTGTTGAAGAGGGTGTTTGTTATGACCAGTGCATTCTCTTGGCAAAACTCTTTTAGCCTTTGTCCTGCTTCATTCTGTATTCCAAGGCCAAATTTGCCTGTTAGTCCAGGTGTTTCTTGACTTTCTACTTTTGCATTCCAGTCCCCTATAATGAAAAGGACAGTTTTTTTGAGGTGTTATTTCTAGAAGTTCTTATAGGTTTTCATCAAACCATTCAACTTCAGCTTCTTTAGCATTACTGTTCGGGGCATAGACCTGGATTACCATGATACTGAATGGTTTGCCTTGCAAACAGAGATCATTCTGTCATTTTTGAGACTGCATCCAAGTACTACATTTTGGACTCTTTTGTTGACTATGATGGCTACTCCATTTCTTCTAAGGGATTCTTGCCCACAGTTAAATTCACAGTTAAATTCACCCATTCCAGTCCATTTTAGTTCACTGATTCCTAAAATGTTGATGTTCACTCTTCCCGTCTCCTATCTGACTGCTTTCAATTTTTCTTGGTTTTTGGCCCTAACATTCCAGGTTCCTATGCAATGTTGCTCTTTATAGCATCGAACTTTACTTCCATCTCCAGTCACACTGACACCTGGTTGTTGTTTTTACTTTGGCTCCATCCCTTCATTCTTTCTGGAGTTATTTCTCCACTCTTCTCCAGGAGCATATGGAGCACCTACCAACCTGGGAGTTCATCTTTCAGTGTCATATCTTTTTGCCTTTCCAAACTGTTCATATGGGGTTCTCAAGGCAAGAATACTGAAGTGGTTTGCCATTCCTTTCTCCAGTGGACCACGTTTTGGCAGAATTCTCCACCATGACCCATCCATCTTGGGTGGCCCTACACAGCAAGGTTCATAGTTTCACTGAGTTAGACAAGGCTGTGGTTCATGTGACCAGATTGATTAGTTTTCTGTGATTGTCATTTTCATTCTGTCTGCCCTCTGATGGAGAATGATAAGAGGTTTACAGAGGCTTCCTGATGGGAGAGACTGACTGAGGGGAAAACTGGATCTTGTTCTGATGGGCAGGGCCATGCCCAGTAAATCTTTAATCCAACATTCTGTTGATGGGTGGAGCTGTGTTCCCTCCCTGTTATTTGACTTGAGGCCAAACTATGTAGGAAGTAATGAAGATAATGGGAATCTCCTTGTAAAGGTCCCATGCATGCATCACTGCACGCACTGTTCCCAACCCTGCAGCAGGCCACCGGTGTCTCACGCCTTCTCCGGAGACTTCTGGACACTCACAGGCAAGTCTAGGTCAGTCTCTTGTGGGGTCACTGCTCTTTTCTCCTGGATCCTGGTGCACACAAGATTTTGCTTGTGCCCTCCAAGAGTCTGTTTCCCCAGTCCTGTATAAATTCTGGTGGCTCTATTATGGGGTTAGCCTAGTCTAACCACCCTTATGACAGAAAGTAAAGAAGAACTAAAGAGCTCTGGATGAAAGTGAAAGAGGAGAGTGAAAAAGTTGGGTTAAAACTCAACATCCAGAAAACTAAAATCATGGCATCTGGTCCCATCACTTCATGACAAATAGTTGGGTAAACAGTGAAAACAGTGACAGACTATTTTGGGGGGGCTTCAAAATCACTGCAGATGGTGACTGCAGCCATGAAATTAAAAGATGCTTGCTTCTTGAAAGAAAAATTATAACCAACCTAGACAGATTACTAAAAGGCACAGTCATTACTTTGCCCACAAAGGTCCATCTAATCAAAACTATGATTTTCCCAGAAGTCATGTATGGATGTAAGAGTTGGACTATAAAGAAAGCTGAGCACCGAAGAACTGATGCCTTTGAACTGTGGTGTTGGAGAAGACTTTAGAGAGTCCCTTGGACTGCAAGGAGATCCAATTAGCCCATCCTAAAGGAAATCAGTCCTGAATATTCATTGGAAGGACTGATGCTGAAGCTGAAACTCCATTACTTTGGTCACCTGATGTGAAGAACTGACTCATATGTAAAGACCCTGATACTGGGAAAGATTAAAGGTGGGAGGAGAAGGGGACGACAGAGGATGAGATGGTTGGATGGCATCACTGACTCAATGGACATGAGTTTGATTAAGCTCTGGGAGTTGGTGATGGACAGGGATGCCTGGCATGCTGCAATTAATGGGGTCACAGAGTCAGACACAATTTAGTGACTTAACTGAACTGAACTGAAATGATGATGTGGTTAATGGCAACCTCCTCTAAGAGGGCTTGTCCCATACCCAGGTTTACTGCACTCAGAGCCCCTGCCCCTGCAGCAATCCGCTGCTGACCTGTATCTCTGTAGGAGATACTCAAACACAGTTCTGTCTCAGTCACTTTGGGGTCTCTGTGTACTGGTGTGCACATCAGTATGAGCATCTCTGATGGTATGTGGTTTGATTCTATACATGATTTCGCCCCTCTCAGCATCTTGCTGGGATTTCCCCTTTGTCCTTTGCCCAAGTCGCTCCAGTGTTTCACAGCTGCCACACTGTTATCCTTAGTGACTATAAAAAAATCTTAATTTGTATGGAGCCACAAAAAACCCCAAATAGTCAAAGCGATTTCGAGAAAGAAAAACAGAGCTGGCTCCCTGACCTCATACTATATTACAAAGCTATAGTTGTCAAAGCAGTATAGTGCTGGCATAAAAATAGGAACACAGATCAATGAACAGGATAGAAAGCCCAGAAACAAACCCATGTACCAATGATCAACTAATTTACAACAAAGGATGTATGATGGTACAATGCAGGAAAGACAGTATCTTCACTAAATGGTGCTGGGGAAACTAGAGAGCTATGAATAGAAAATGAAATTAAAGCATTCTTTAACACCATAGACAAAAGTAAGCTCAACATGGATTAAAGACCTTATAGTGAGACTGGACACTATAAAATTCTTAGAAGAAAACATAGTCAGGATGCTGTTTGGATTTAGGAAAAAAACAAAAACAAAAACTGAACTATCAGAGATTTTTGGAAAATATAGAGAAGTAGGGAGAGAAGCAATCACTTGAACCATTGTCATCCTGGGATAACCTCTTCTGTTATCTGAGCTCAGCTTGGTATAGCATGAAATGGTTTTCTAGAAGAGCTACATCTGGACAGAAAGACAATGAATAGAAAAAACTGTCATGCCCCAGTACATACTGCATCTGTGAGCACTGTCAGGAAGGGGCTGTTTGCTGATATCCTGCAGAGGCTGTGAGTATCAACTCTGTCATGACTGTGTGATGTAAGCAGAGAACAGTCCTTCTAGTTATGGTGCCAACTGGCCAGAAAGTGTTTGGGCTAAACTTCAAGTCATATATCTCTCAAGTATTTTTAGTTCACTTCAATCGCTCAGTCATGTCTGACTCTTGGTGACCCCATGGACTGAAGCACACCAGGCTTCCCCGTCCATCACCAATTCCCCGAGCCTGCTCAAGCTCATGTCCACTGAGTTCGTGATGCCATCCAACCATCTCATCCTCTGTCGTCCCCTTCTCATCCTGCCTATAATCTTTCCCAGCATGAGGACGTTTTCCAATGAGTCAGTTCTTCTCAAGTATTTCAGTAGGGAATGAAAGAGACACGTCTGGTGAGGCCGGAGTTAGCGAGGGTTCTGGAATGGTCACTGAAGCTAGGCCCAGAATATTTTGAAATATCTGCTAAAGAGGCAGAGTAAGTAAGACATTTCTGTTTCTTGGCCGTGTGCGTCAAACAGCTCTATTAAAACATGCTGGGTAGTTTTCATTTCCTTGAGTTCTCTCAAGACTAGGCAATATTTCTCTGGTCTACATGTGGACTCCATCTTTTGTTAAGAATAATGTTACATCTGGTCTTAACTTTAGTTTGAATTCACAAAGCCTGTGCTGGGTGTTGTCTGCCATCCCTGCAGAGCCATTCTGTACACTCTTCTGTCCCGCTTTGTGTACTGGAAGGAGGCTGACCTCTCAGAGTGTAGCACTCACTCAGGCTCCCTGGCCACGTGGTTTCTAGTCGTAGTTGTTCAGTCCTTAAGTCATGTCTGACTCTTTGTAACACTATGAACACCAGTCTTTCCCGTCCTTCATCATTTCCTGGAGTTTGTTCAAACTCATGTCCATTAAGTCAGTGATGCCATCTAACCATTTCATCCTCGGCCACCTCCTTCTCCTTTCACCTTCAGTCTTTCCCACAATCAGGGTCTTTGCCAGTGAGTTGGCTCTTCATATCAGGTGGTCAAAGTATTGGAGCTTCAGCATTAGTCTTTCCAATATGCGGGGCTGATTTCCTTTAGGGTTGACTCGCTTGATCTCCCTGCAGTCCAAGGGACTCTCAAGAGTCTTCTCTAGTGCTATTCAGTTCAGATCAGTTCACTCAGTCGTGTCCGACTCTTTGTGACCCCATGAATTGCAGCACGCCAGGCCTCCCTGTCCATCACCAACTCCTAGAGTTCACTCAAACTCAAGTCCATTAAATTGGTGATGCCATCCAGCCATCTCATCCTCTGTCATCCCCTTTTCCTCCTGCCCTCAATCCCTCCCAGCATCAGGGTCTTTTCCAATGAGTCAGCTCTTTGCATGAGGTGGCCAAAGTACTGGAGTTTCAGCTTCAGCATCAGTCCTTCCAAAGAACACCCAGGACTGATCTCCTTTAGAATGGACTGGTTGGATCTCCTTGCAGTCCAAGGGACTCTCAAGAGTCTTTTCCAACACCACAGTTCAAAAGCATCAATTATTCGGCGGTCAGCTTTCTTCACAGTACAACTCTCACATCCATACACGACTACTGGAAAAACCATAGCCTTGACTAGATGGATCTTTGTTGGCCAAGTAATGTCTCTGCTTTTGAATATGCTATCTAGGTTGGTCATAACTTTCCTTCCAAGGAGTAAGCGTCTTTTAATTTCATGGCTGCAATCACCATCTGCAGTGATTTTGGAGCCCCCCCCCAAAATAAAGTCTGACACTTGCTGTTGCTGCTGCTAAGTCGCTTCAGTCATGTCTGACTCTGACACTGTTAGAAAGCAGCAATTCTTCAGCTCTCAACCTTCTTTGAGGTCTAGCTTTCATATCCATACCTGACTAGTGGAAAAAAACATAGCTTTGACTATACAGACCTTTGTTGGCAAAGTGATGTCTCTGCTTTTTAATGTCTATCTAGGTTTGTCATAGCTTTCCTTCCAAGAAGGAAATGTCTTTTAATTCTGTGGCTGCAGTCACCATCTGCAGTGATTTTGGAGCCCAAGAAAACAAAATCTGTTTCTAGTTGGATTGTCCCTGCAGAAGATATAGGAGGCCATGTTGCACAATATTTCATAATACCCTACTCACACTGTCAACAGAGGCTGTGTTCTGTTACCTACAGCCATATCTCCTATTAGATGATTTCTCTCCTGAGGTTAAAGCAGGCTTCTGATTGCCTATTCATTCCCAATGCCCCTTCTGGCTTAAGGGTGCTATTGCCAACCCTTATTGGTTTTTCTCCTTCTTGCCCCCACCTCTGTAAGCAGTCTCTTCAATAACAATTCTTTTAATTCCTTGAATGTGCCATTTGTTTCATACTCAGTTCCTGACTGAAACACTTGTTGAAAGCTCAGCTACGCCTTGTAGACTGACTGATACTTGGGGGATGCTATAAGCTTAGGACAAAATCTTTCTATTCTTTGGAATCAGATTACAACTTATTTGCTTTGATGTGCCCCAGAAATGAATGTTGCAATTTAATAATGACAATGGACATGTGGAATACGTGCCTGAGCTTGCAGAAGCACCCCTTTATGATTCTGGAGGGGTGCAGATTCTTTGGCTACTGAATACTAGAGTTTAATTTTTGTTTTTGATGTGGATCAGTTTTTTTTTTTTTTTTCTTTATTGGTTTTGTCACAATATTGTTTGTGCTTCAGGTTTTTGGCCAAGAGGCATACGGGATCTTAGTTCCCCAACCAGTTATTGAGCCTGTACCACCTGTATTGGAAGGAGAAATCTTAACCACTGGATCACCAGGGAAGTCTCTGGAGTTTAATTTTGAGCTGCATATTGAACCTCATGGTTGCACATTGTGTTTTTCCATAATTTTGTTTTGGAGCCAGATAGTGATTCCTTAGTAGAGTTTCATTCTATCCCTGTTAAGTTCAGACTTTAATTCTAATATGTAATTATTATTATTATATAAATAATTATAATAAAATATATAATAATAATAATGTAATAGATATCTATGCTGATGGCTCAGTGGGTAAAGAATTCTCCTGCAATGTAAGAGACACAGGAGATGCAGAGTTGATCCCTTGGAGAAGGAAATGGCAACCCATTCCAGTATTCTTGCCTGGAAAATCCCATGGACAGAGGAGCCTGGCAGCTTACAGTCCAAAGAGTTGTAAAGTGTTGGACACAACTGAGTGACTAGGCACACAATAACGTAATGATAATACTTTTTCTCAGGTATGATGTGCATAGTCTTAACAGTCACACTGTTGATATGAGGAAACTGAGGTCCAGGGAGAAGTGAAGTAATTTACACAAGCTCACACATGTAGTAAGTGTCCCAGGAGAGGCTCAGCCCAGAGACTAACTCCAGTTCTGCACCTTGAATATGGTTGTCTCCTTCCCCTTCTAGAATTCCCTATATTGATTTTATTCCACTCCTTTTTTTATCTCTAAGAAGCAACTTAAAATATTAGGTGTCTGTATGAGTTAAACAATATTTCAGGAGACATTGGATTTCACTTTGAAATCCCTAATAATCCTCTAGCTTTGAATGGTACTTATTACTTATTGATCCACATGAATCCCAATATAGAAGAAAAATATTGTGTTGGGGAGTCTGTCTTTGCACCTCCACATCCATTTTTCAGCTTGTTTTCTAGTTTAGGAATTGACCTTTAGAGTCAGAACTACTGGATTCTCTTGACTAGTGGATCAGATATGGGTACTGGCTGGATGGCGTCAATATGAAGCAATCAAAAAATCGGAGTCTTGAAAAAGTGACACCATGACTCCGCTGGCTCCATTCCATGAGGACCTCAGGGTAACAATGAATGCATTTCTCCCCTGAAGGCCACAGCCCTTACTGGATGACCTTTCAAGGCACTCTTAGGTTCTGGTAACTGGTCCTTTAGACTTGGGGATGGATAACAGCTCCCCATTGTTGCTGCCCTTAGTACTATCCACAACTCAGGAAATAAACCCTCAGGAAACTGCCTTAATCACCCCAATGAACAGTGTCAGGGAGTTCCTACTTAAGATGAGAAACATTTATTATTTATCCAAGCTAAATAATGAGCCAGTGAAAGCATAAGACCAAGATTCAACAATCCTCTTGGGCCCTCAAAAAGAAACTGAAATGATCTAGCCAACTTTAAAGAAAGACCTCTATTGGGAAGAATACAGGCAAAAATTCCACCTAAGGACCAACAGTCCTTCTATGGTGCATCCGCCAACTTCTGAAGCATCTCCTGTCCAGTTCCCCTAAAGGTGCTCAGCAGACCACCAACCAAAGCAGAGCTGATGATAGTCACCTATAAAGTTGACACTAAATATTTGTACAAAAGCAGAGTTTTAATATTCTGAACATATACTGATTCTATCTTTCCTCCTATTATCACTAAAACTCTCTGATGTCCTAATTGTACTGGCAGTAAAAGGTAATTTTGACTTTACAAAATTGCCATCTTTTCATGATTCATAGCTAAATAAAAAATGTTAAAGTACAAAAGCAATGTAATTTGGAATGAAAATTTTACAGCACAACACAAGGAAGGCCAACCCATTGTCTTGGGGCCACATTGTAGACCCTGGAATAAGTGTGAGGTGGAAAATATCACTGAGCATTCTATTGATGCTGGAATTAAAATAATAAACTATCTAAAGATAATAAAGATAAAGTATCTAAAAATAATGAAGATAAAGAAAGATTTGAAGTAAAGAATAATATTGTCTTAAAAATGATAGTTTGAGACAAAATACTCATTGATGAGCACCAGCTTTTTCTCTGATTCAGCTGTTCATTTTGTGTAAATCACAAAACTTCCCTAATGTGTCCCCATACTAAAGTTCAAAAGCCATCTCCTCTGTAATCTTCTACTTCATCAGTTCAGATGGTCACAGGGTCATCTGAGAAAGTCACCTGCAGAAGTATTTGGTGGGGAGTGAAATGCATGTCTTTTCCCATTGAAGGCTCCCCATCTTCTCAGATGGGTTTGCTTGGAGCCCCCTTCATGTGACTGGTGATAGCAATATGGGAGCATACTTCTCCTTCACAGGGAAAAGGTAACACTTTCCCAGGTGGATAATCTGAAAAGTCTCTCTCATTTTATCTTTTGCAGACTCTGCTTTCATAGGCTGAAGTGTAGGAAAGGACAGTGGGAATATGATTGGAGTGATTGTTAATAAGACCTGAAAGATGTACCTGGCTGTATGTTTTGTGGCATTGGTTAGAAGTTTTCAGCCCTCCTTGCTAATTCAAGGGTAAAAAGAACAATCACATTTGATAAAACTAAAATGGCTTTTAAAGCCCCACAGAGCATTCAATTGATGCTTTCAAATTGTGGTGCTGGAGAAGACTCTTAAGAGTCCCTTGGCCTGCAAGGAGATCAAGCCAGTCAATCTTCAAGGAAATCAACCCTGAATATTCATTGGAAGGACTGAGGCTAAAATTGAAACTCCAATACTTTGGCCACCTGATTCAAAGAACTGACTCATTGGAAAAGACCCTCATGCTGCGAAAGATCGAGGGCAAGAGGAGAAGGGGATGACAGAGGATGAGATGGTTGGATGGCATCACCGACTTAATGGACATGAACTTGAGCACACTCCAGGAAATGGAGGACAGGGAGGCCTGGCATGCTGCAGTCTGTGGGGCCACAAAGATTTGGACACAACTTCTTTGTGGGCACAACAACAAAGAGCATTAACACTAGCTGGGTGTTTGGTTGATCTTATAGCCCATCGTTCTACTTTAAGGAAGCACTACATCAACCATCTCAGACAAATTTAGAGCCCCTGTAATTCTTTGATCATTGATGCTAACATTTAATCACTACTGTCAAGAGTGTCCAACTCTGTTACAACCTGCCTGCTTTGTTGTTGCTGTTTAGTCGTTAAGTCATGTCGGACTCTTTTGTGACCCCATGGACTGCGACCTGCCAGTCTCCTCTGTCCATGAATTTTTTCAGAGGAATACTCTAGTGGGTTCCCATTTCATTCTCCAGGAGATAGTCCTGATCCAGGGATTGAACCCACATCTCCTGTGTCTCCTGCATTGGAAGGCAGATTCTTTACCACTGAGCCACCAGAGAAGCCCCTTTCAGTTACAGCTACAGTAGAAGCCCCTCTTTTCTCCTTCCTCTGTGGAGAAATGGAACCACCCATCTCCACAGCCCCAGTCTAGCACTCTGAAAAATGTGGGGGTAGTTTCTTTTTAGCTGAACCCGGGAAAACTTCCTCCTCCTCTCCTTCCTTGCTTCTCCCTTCCTTCCTTTTAGTCTATTAGTTCTAAACCTTTGTGTCAGTACATTTAATTGGTGTATAGTCACATTTGTTAACATGTTACGAGTTTTTAGGGTCTGGGTTGTGCCTGCTACATGCTAAGTTGCTTCAGTCATGTCAGACTCTTTGTGACTCTATGGACTGTTAGCCCACCAGGCTCCTCTGCCCATGGGATTCTCCTGGCAAGGATACTGGAATCACCCTTTCCCTTTTCCAGGGAATCTTCCTGACCCAGGGATCAAAGCCCCGTCTCTTACGTCTCCCACATTAGGAGGCAGGTTCTTTACCACTAGTGCCACCAAGGTCTGGGTTACTCTGCGTCTTTTAAATTACAGACTACTTTTTTATATTTGCTTATTTTAAATTGGAAGATAATTGCTCTACAATATTGTGTTGGTTTCTGCCGTATATCAACATGAATCAGCCATAGCTATACATGTGTCCCCTCCCTCTCGAAATTCCCTCCCACCTCCCACCCCATCCCACCCCTCCAGCTTGTCACAGAACATGGATTTGAGCTCCCTATAGCAGATGACTTCTGAAATTACCAAGGCAAATCCAGACATTTCTACCCAGGATGACTCCCTTCAACATGGACACTTGCTTGAAACATTTGATGTGCTTCGTGAGTTTCTGGGAACTTGCAGTATTTTGTTATATCTTTGGGGAGAAAAATAGGATCTGGGAAACATTAAGGAAGAAACAAGGAGGGAGAATATGTATCCAAGTTCTTTCTAAGAAAGTTTAAGAGTGGAGGAGATGAGTCAAGTTTTATATTCTGACGGTAATTTCATGACTTCGGGTGGATTCATTTACGCATTTAACAGGGCTGATGTCCTGAATTGTGTGAGCTGGTCCTTGGAAGTGGAGGTAGAGAAGCAGATAATAAGAGTGAAACAAAATGCTACACACATTTTCCCACCATGGACCAAATGAGTTTAAGGTCAGAGTGCTCTAGTGCAGGTAAAGGTCACTGGAGAGAGGCAGGAGGAAACCAGGGAAAGTTTCAAGTACAGAGTCAGCCATCTGTACCTTTGGTTTTTACATGGAAATTTCACTCTGGGGTTGGCTGAATCTGCAGAGGCGGAACTGACGTACACGGAAGGTCAACTGTGTCCATGGTACTTCACCATTTTACAGAAAGGACTTAGGCATCTGCAGGTTTTTGTTATCTGCTGTAGCTCCTGGAAACAATCTCCTGAAGATACCGAAGAACTGCTGTCATCAGTGGCATTTGACCAGAGTCTTTAAGTCAAGTTTGGATATGGAGAGACAGAAGTTGTGAGAGAGAGATGGAAAGAAAAAATTTCCACTGAAGCAGGAAGGCAGGCTTCCCAGGTGGTGCTAGTGGTAAAGACTCTACCTGCCAATGCAAGAGACAGAAGAGATGCGGGTTTGCCCCTGGGTTGGGAAGATCAACTGGAGAAGGATATGGCCAGCCACACCAGTATTCTTGCCTGGAGAATCCCATGGACAGAGGAGCCTGGTGGGCTGCGGTCCATGGGGTCATAAAGAGTCAGACACAACTGAGAGACTGACCACACACACACACGCACACAAGTAGGAAGACATGAGCTAGACACAAGTTGCAAATGTTGGTTGTTTCCAGTTCAATGAAATTCACCTGGCGTGTGGCTTCTAATAGCATTATTTTCTGAAGGAAATCCAAAGGAAATCATCCAGGAAATCTATGATGAGATCATTAAACATCTTAGTGAAAGATACCCTGGTAATTAATTTCATTTGCAACATGCATGCTTATGAATCACTATTTGTTGGAATGTTGTGAAAAGGTCAAAACTAATTATATATTTGTTATGATGAGCTTAAAATTCTAGCTGTCATTTGTTATCTTGCTTCCCTTGAGACAATGTAGACTCAGTCCCATTCCTGCATTGGAGTTCTGAGTGTCAATTTTTAAAGCTTTAATGAAAATGTTTCTTTCATCACTATAATTTGGCTTATTATGCTTAATGCCACTAAATTACTTTTAAATCTTGGCATAGCTTTATTAAAAATGGTCTCATTTAAATTTGCTGCTCTGGGTAAAGAATTCATCATGAAGACAAGAAAAAGGAGCCTGTCTCTTCAGAGATAGTTTGGCAGTAGCTTAACGACAGATAAAAAATACTGAAGACATTATCGACACATTTAAAATTCCCTCTGATGTTGGTTACTTGAAAACCTTTATCTTGTGTGTGTGTGTTTTCTGAGATTGTTACATTTTTTGGTCTCTTACTGAAGAATTTGCCAGCATGTATTCCTTGTGGGTACACTGGAATGCAAATCCTAGAAAACACAATGACATTAACAATTACAGTCTTTCAAAATCAAGTATTCCAACAAAATTTCTCCTTTGAAATTTGATCTATTCAATTCTCAGAGACTAGAGACAAGATATAAAGGGTCACAGATAGTTGGACATGACTGAACAACTTAGCATGGACTTTCTTAGACTTCAAAAGTTAGGAAGGGGGCCCTGTGTTGCAATGATGGAGCAGGATTATGCTGAACCACTTGCCGCTTCATGGTTAAATGACTTTGTGAAAGCAATTTAACCTCTCTGAATTTCTGTAAACAATACTTCCTCAGGGTTGCTATGGCTATTACATGAGCAGATGTTGTGAAGTACACCATGCACCTGGATTCGGCAAACGCCTGTTAACTGATAGCTGCTATTATAGTTATTAACATTTGATAACATGACCTTTGTATCTACTGAGAGCATAGCCCAAGGCAGACTACAGCAATAGGATCTAACTATCTCTACTGATATTTCCATATATCTACATGTGTACAGTTTTTCTCAAAATGTCCAAATTGAACTGTCAGTCCAACTCCTTCCAGTTCATCCTGGATTACTTTGATGGAGGGTAGGAGTCCCTTGCCTTTATTTGGCACCTTTGGATAAGGCTACTTTTTAACATCAATAGAGGTTTCAGCTTTATTAGTGAAACTGTGTGGTTGTCAAGAAGAGAAAGTTTGAGACCAATAAGCAAAATATCCTATAACTTAGTGTCCAAATTGGGATACTCATGTGAAGGGCAGGGGGAACCCAATTTATAGGAGTTCACAATTTCAGGCTTAATGAAAAAACTTTCAGAACAAACTATGATGTCTAGGGATTTTGCTAATGAAGAAAATGAGGTAAGAAATAGGTGAAAGGAAGGAAGAAGGATATGAATGCAAATAAACAAACACACCAAAAAATATATATGCCCATGAATCCATTTGGAGTCTCAGTTAACCTACTAGGTGTGTAAAAATGGAGTAGTGGTAGTAGTTCAGTCGCTCAGTCACACCTGACTCTTTGTGACCCCATGGATGGCAGCACACCAGGCCTCCCTGTCCATCACCAACTCCTGGAGCTTACTCAAACTCATGTCCACTGAGTTGGTGATGCCATCCAACCATCTCATCCTCTGTTGTCCCCTTCTCCTCCCACCTTCAATCTTTCCCAGCATCAGGGTCTTTTTCAATGAGTCAGTTCTTCACATCAGGTGGCCAAAGTATTGGAGTTTCAGCTTCAGCATCTGTTCTTCTAATGAATATCCAGGACTGATTTCATTGAGGATAGACTGGTTGGATCTCCTTGCAGTCCAAGGGACTCTCAAAGGTCTTCTCCAACACCACAGTTCAGAAGCATCAATTCTTCGGCGCTCAGCTTTCTTTATAGTCCAACTCTCACATCCATACATGACTACTGGCAAAACATACCTTTGACTAGACGGACCTTTGTGGACAAAGTAATGTCTCTGCTTTTTAATATGCTGTCTATGTTGGTCTTCCAAGGAGCAAGTGTCTTTTAATTTCGTGGCTGCCATCACCATCTGCAGTGATTTTGGAGTAATTTCTCTAATTGGCTATCTTGTGAGCAAAGCTTAAAAGCAAGTCCCTCTAGTGCCCCTGTGACATCCCGTGAGTACACTCACCTACAACGCCAGCCTGTTTCTGGATTTATAAATATCAGCACGTCAAGATGGTTTAACGTTGATCACTTTGGTCCCAAGGCTTATGGGACTTTGAGTTACTGCTTGTAAACATAGTATATATGTCTCCACTCTGGAGAATTTACTATTCCTATTTTGTCCTGCTTCTTTCCTCTCTATGGTAATTTTTTAAAGAAATGTGACTGGAAAAAGGTTTCCCTTCATATGCAAGACTAGACATGGACAAACCAGAGAACTGGTTATGCCTTTGATCAACTCTTCTGCACCCCAACAGGCAACTTCCCTAAACACTCCATTACTTCACATTTAATGGCTTACTTGCCTAGCCCTGTGCACTTCTGACACTCCTGTGACCATCCTTGATCAGTGAACATCTGTCCTCTCCTTGCTTTCAGCTGGAGGATCCAACTCATAAATGACTTGAGCGAGTAGACTGTAACTTGAGCCAGTTTGTTCTTGATGCACTGGGTCTCTGATGATGGAGAGACTGCTGGGTTATACATTTTGGAACTGATAGACTTTGTGTTTCTTTAAAAATCACACTGCTGAGCTATTTCTTAGGGATACCTTTCCCAGAATAGACACTCAACTTTATTCCCCTTTAAAACAAATCACAGGAGTTTCCTAATTAAGACATTATTTAGCCTTATGGACAGGGAGACCTGGCATGCTGCAGTCCATGGGGTCGCCAAGAGTCAGACACGACTGAGCGATTGAACTGAACTGAACTGAGGTCAGCTAAGGAGCTCAATTAGGGACTTCCCTTCTGGCATAGTGGATGGGAATCCACCTGCCAATGCAGGGTACAGGGGATTGATCCCTGGTCCAGGAAGATTCCATGTTCTGTGCTGTACCTAGAGCCACCACAATAAAAGGCCCAAACACTGCAACAAAGAGTAGTCTCTGCTCACCACAACTAGAGAAGGCCACACTAAAAAGCAATAGAGACCCAGCATAGCCAAAAAAAAAAAAAAAAAAAGAGTTGAATTAAAGTAGTAACTGTGGAGAGAGAGTAAAAGTGTTAGTCACATGTATTTTATCTCCATCTAGTTTTCTTGAACCCACTTTCTTATTTCTGTCTCTCTCTAGCATCTTTCAGGCTAAGAATGGAAAGCTCATGTATCAGCAACCCCATGGGGTCAATCAAGTAGTGGATGGCCTCTCTTCCCTTTTCTCCATGCTAAAGGCAAGAAAGGCCTAGATTAGAAACTTGAAAGGAAAATAAATCTTGACTGTTAACATCATCTTTCAATCACCACTGACTTCCCTCTTTATTCCTGAATATTTCACCTGAGCCATCTTTTCCTATTAACGTCAAGAAATTGCTGAAGGAAAAATGTTGGATCTAGTCTTTAATTACCTTTGCCATTGATTTCTACATAACTGTGTATGAGTCACTGCTTTTTACAGAAAGGGATGAAAATCTCGAAGATTAATGGTTGATCTCAGGGATTTTTTTTTCTGGACCAGCTTCCAGATATTCTGCAATTTCTTTTTTCTCTCCTCTGAACTCATTAGCTTACTTTTTTCTTTGCCCCAACACACAGAGACACATATGGAAACATATGTCTATGTGTGCACAGCAAATATGCTTTCAGAATGAAAATGTTGGGGGAAAAGGAAGGTGATTATGTATTATATTTCCTAGTTGACCAAAAAAAGCTCTCTTCTGCAATTCTGCCTGGTTCAATATATTGTGTGCCTTGAATAAACATTCAGTGATCAATAAGTGTTTTTGAGCCTTAAAATATTTGTAAACCATATTGGCACACAATATATTTTTCATATTTGAAGTCAATATATTTCTTTTTGCATAAATTACTATAACTGTATGTAAAAAGATACAGTGCTATAATATTTCCTGAAATGAGAGAAAAATATTGTTCTGTTACATTAGAAAATTAAAGTAGAATTCCTTTAGTGTGAGATGTAGTCAATTGAATAACTATGTATTTCCCCTGTAATATTTTCACATCATGCTAATTCATTGCCAGTCAGTTGGATTCATCATTTGTAATTCTTAAATATAAGAATCTAAAATTCTGATTGATCCCAAATCTGAGTGTTGATTACAAGCACAGAAAAATATATGTCCAGTGTCTGTTATTGCTATTTTAAAAGGTCATTTTGTTTCCTCTTCATGTCTGGAACTATTTCTGTACTCAAATTCTACAGGGACTAGATTAAAAGTTTCTTTTAGTTGTAGAATAATCCTACAGAAACCAATGGGATTTAATTATGTGAAATATTGATCCAGTGCTTGCTCCTTTCCTGATGCTGTTTCCCAATATCTCAACTCTCCATTGGAGAAGGAAACCCACTCCAGTGTTCTTGCCTGGAGAATCCCAGGGACAGGGGAGCCTGGTGGGCTGCCGTCTATGGGGTCGCACAGAGTCTGACACAACTGAAGTGACTTAGCAGCAACTCTCCTTCCTTCCTCCACCCCCACTCCTGTGCTCCTGAATCCTGATGTTTTCTTGAACTTCCTTTTCCTTCCCTCAAGGCCACTTTCTGAACCTCTGGCCGTGTGAATTGTGCCTCCAAGTTACCTGTCATGCAGTGGTCTCTCTGGCCTTCTTCTGTTGCTGTTCTGTCACTAGGTCATGTCTGACTCTTCATGACTCCATGGACTGCAGCATGCCAGGCCTCCCTGTCCTTCACTATATCCCCGAATTTGCTCAAATCTCAAATTCACATCCATTGAGTCAGTGATCCCATCTAACCATCTCATCCTCTGTCATCCCATTCTCCCTCTGCCCTCGATCTCTCCCAGCATCAGGGTCTTTTCCAATGAATCATCTCAATTCTTTGCATCAGGTGGCCAAAGTATTGGAGCTTCAGCTTCAGCATCAGTCCTTCCAATGAGTAGTCAGGGTTGATTTCCTATTGGCATTCTTCTAGCCCAAGCTACAGTATCCTTCCTCTGGGCTGCTGATCAAGGGACCCTCTCTCTCTTTTTTCCTCTTCTTAGTCTTCTTTCCTTCAATTCTTTCTCTAACCTTAGCCAGAGTGGCTATTACCTCTGGGCTCCATTGCACTCTTTGCATTTTAGCCAATGGACTCCTTTTTTTTTTTTTTTTCGTCATTCTGGCCCTATATTTTCTTATTGCAGTGCCTTAGAATACACTGTTTTTTCAACTGAAACACTTTCCTTCTCTATCTGATGTTTCTCCCTGGACCAGATTAATTTGCCCTCTTTCAGATCTTAGCTATACAGTAAATGCCCGACATACGGACCTTCTAGTTGTGAACTTTCAAAGATGCAAATGTGTATTCCATCAACATCAGGTGTGATTGAAATTGCACACTGGAGAAGGCAATGGCAACCCACTCCAGTACTCTTGCCTGGACAATCCCATGGACGGAGGAGCCTGGTGGGCTGCAGTCCATGGGGTCGCTAAGAATCAGACACGACTGAGCAACTTCACTTTCACTTTTCACTTTCATGCATTGGAGAAGGAAATGGCAACCCACTCCAGTGTTCTTGCCTGGAGAATCCTAGGGACGGGGGAGCCTGGTGGGCTGCTGTCTATGGGGTCACACAGAGTTGGACACGACTGAAGCAACTTAGTAGCAGCAGAATGACCTTTCACTCTACCATCTCCCAGCTCTTCTCCCTCCTCCAGTCGGTAGCTCTTCTTGTCTGTTCACTCGATGCCAGCCCTTGTATGCCAGCTATTGTACTTTGCTGCTGCTACTGCTGCTAAGTCGCTGGGATTCTTCAGGCAAGAACATTGTACTACTACTATACTTTACAAGGTACTGCACTGTAAGATTGAAATGGTTTATTTTTTGTGTTTGTCTTTTTATGTATTATTTGTATGAAAGGTGTTATAAACCTACTACAGTACAGTACTTTGTAGCTGATTGCGTTAGTTGGGTTCCTAGTCTTCCTTTGTTGACCTTATGAACAAAATTGGACTAAATAGACTGTCAGAAGGGAACACATTCATATGTAGACTTACTGTGCCTTCCTCAAGGAAGACCTCCTTGTCCCATCCCAGGTTAAATACTCCTGTGTGTTCCTGCAGCTTCTGACCTCCATTGAGGAAGTGCAATCCAGCTTTGGGTAACAGAATGCTGTTCTTTTTCATTTTACTATAAACTGTGTGAGGGCAGGGACCATATCTGTTTTCCTTACCTTGGTATCCCTAGGACCTAGAAGGGTGCCTTGAATGTGGTGGACTCTTTTATTTTTTGAATGAATTTTTCCTTTTTAGTATCCTTTTATGTTATAGTCACTGATTCAAGTACCATTCAAACTATTTATAAACTTAGATTTTAAAACACAAAGATGAATGGTTTTATTCTACTAGGAAAACAAGGTACTTGGTACAAACTAAAAAGATTTTTTTTTTTTTTTAACACAGCCAGAAATGGCTTTGTCAGGCTGAACAGATAAGAAGAGTCATCAAAATAGCAAACTTGACAGCTGATAACACTTGGAAACCAAACACTGTGAAGCAGAGCAAGTGATGGGAAACAAACCAACACTCAAACTCATTCTGGAAAAAACCCTGTTGTTTTATTATTACTTAGAAAGCACACACAGCAATTTATCGAGATGAAAGAGGAAAGGTAAAATAAGTGAGCATACAAATTCATTTCAAAAGAATCCATGTCACTTCCCAAGTAATCTCAGTCTATCTGAGCTTTCTAAACTGTATTTCTTGTATCTGTATCCATAATCTGAGTTATGCATATAGATGTATGTAAAACATTGCACCATTGTTAGAAATCCTTTATCCAAAAACCTGCAGTAAGCATGTTTTTCTTCCTGAAAGCTTACTCCAGGTGTGTTCTCAGCTCACGCCATCGTCTCTTTTCTCTGAGTTCGTCTTTGATGACAAGTAAGGATACTTGTGAAGGATGATTTCCCCTTAGTTCTTGACTTTTTCTTTAACTTTTTCTGATTTTTGAGTGAGATTCCCAGTTCTTCCATGATGGCATTGAAAGAGAGACACTAGAGGACATGAAATAATAGAGCATCAGTTTGATCCACTTGTCTCCAGCCTTCATTGATCTGTTTCCTGTCTAGGCTTTTAGGATTATGAGATATTGGTTGAAGGTAACTCTGCTACAGGGTGCATCCCCAGCCAGTTCCCACACCTCCTCCTCCACCCACTGGCCACCCACCTTTACTACTGGGGGAAACAGATTTGGCAAGTCAGCTGGGCAAACTTTGGGATTTCATTCACAAAAGAAGTAGCAGAAAACTACCCAGGTAGGCTCTCAAAATAGAAAACTTACCTTTGTGGAGACACCAAAATAGAGTTAAATTAAGTCATTTCCCCCAGTGAGATGATCCAAACATTGATAGGATTATCAAGGCATACGGACACTTCAGTAATGCTATAGAAAATGAACAAACCTTCTCTACACCAAGGCTTTGTTTTTTTCTCCCATGAAACCTTACTTTGTTCCTAAAATAAAATCTAATTCTTGATGACTTTCCTTTCTGATAAAAAAAAAAAGAAAAAAAAAACAATTTAAAATTTTATATTTTCTCCAAAAAAAATTAAATAAATAAATAAAATAAACAGAGATCTGGCAGCAGCAATGATGCAGCTGTGGTTGAAATGAAAATAATATGGTACTGAACTGCACAGCAAAGACGATGGCATAATATGAAAAGAAAATGGAATTATGAGCATAAAAAGTTATGCATATGCAGATGGCATATATGTGCATAAATGTATCTGTTACAATTATGCTATATCTGTTCACATGCACAATATATAAATAGTATAATAAGACATAATTTGCCATCATTTCTTCCAGCCAAGAGAAGATCTTTGAGTGACAAATTTCTGCTTGTATAGGGATTTCTACAAAGTAGTGTTGTTTTTGAAGAGATTGCTCCTAAAATGGTCTCTAAAAACCTAAAGCCTTTGGTAAAGTTTATGGCAGTGCAAGCACTATTCCTTGACCATTAACTTACAAAACGGACAGAGTTGAAAGCCAAATGATCATATAGCACCAGCTGATTTCTAGAGGATGTGCGTGCCTGACAGGAATAAAGTGGTGTCTCATGTGTGCAGAGTACAGAATGTCTTCTGTGTTCCTTCTGTATCAAAGGGCAATACGCTTTTCTGAAAGTTGACACCCTACTTTGTTCCATTAAAAAGCTGATGCATTTGAAACAAGCAGCATTTTTAATTCTTCTACTTGATTTGAGAATCAGACTTAACAAATTTAGATCCTAGGTATAAATTATTGGCTTACCAGGCTCACACCTTTCTAAAAAACTAGCTGTTTGCATATCTGTTCTTATTTCTTTTATACCTAAGTGTTTATAGGATTTGAATTTCATTTCCACTTTTCTATGATACTAAAAAAAAAAAAAAAAGAAAATTCAGGTCACGTGTGTTAATTTTCTTCCCAATGGTAAGTTGTGGCTTCAGTGAATTGAGAGGGTGTCACACCACACAAAGAAAAATTCAAAAATGTTTTCCACGAATTATACTTCAAAAACTGCAACGGCAAGTGTCTCACAAATGAGATGTAATTTTTGTACCATTACGTGATGTGGAATTTATGTGTTGCTACTAAGATGGAAAGAATATTTTATAGTATTGCTGTGTTAGACAGTGTTGTATTGGGGTTTTGCAAGCTCTGTTCAGAAATTTATTTGAATGGAAGAAAGTGTTTTTGCACAGGACTTTTCTGGTTTCAGGAAGTTCACTAAGATGGAAGGCAGAGGGGCGAGAGAGAGAAGGAAGGAGTGCCAAGGAGTTTACATACGCTGTGACACATAAACCGCACAGCAGCTTTAGAAAGGAGTTAGTATGCCCATCGTATAGATGGGGAAACTTACTATTAGAAGTATTGGATAACTTGCCCAAGAAATATGATTCATAAGTTAAAGAGCTTGTATTTGAACTCAGTGCTCATTTGACTCCTCAAACTTAACAGCTTTCACTTGAAATCTCCCACACCATGATGGCTAATTCTTTTAATTAAATCATTATAAAGAGCTCTCTGTGGATTCTTTCCTCATGAAAGATGTTAAGAACTATAATCTTTTGTTTCATTTGAATTCACTAATGCTTGATATTTTTCTCTGCTTTTTCTTTGGCCATGTCGTGTGGCACGTGGTATCTTCATTCCCAAACCAGGCATTGAACCTGTGCCCCTTGCAGTGGAAGCCTGGTGTCTTAACCACTGGGCCACCAGGGAAGTTCCTCAGATGTTTGATTTTAGACAATCACTTTGTTCTGCACAGAAAACCACCAAATTCGGCTTCTGTTAACAGACATGGCTCATGCAGGAGATACAACCAGAAAGGCACTCTTAAGTCTTTCCTATTTTGGGTAAAGAGGCAATCACAAATCTTATCTTGATAATACATATCAATCAAATTTTTCTTTAAAAACAAAACCAAATCCCCCTCCAAATTTTTAATTGCCTGAAAATACAGCAAACATCTTTTTCATTTTTTCATTAACCTTGGGTATTTATTTCTTGCTGCCTGTGTGAGAAGGCATATAAATATCATTTTATCAGTGGTCTGGTTTCTCTGTCATAAACTATGATTTCTTTTTGATTCTTACTCTGTCTCCAACTGTCAAAAGGAAAATGGCAAGATATTGGGGCTGACCTTTCTGCTTCCAAATTTTTGCTATAGTCACAAAACAAGATGACCTTTAAGGCCCCTCCCAGTCATGAACTTGAGTAAACCACACGCTCTCATAGCCACAGGAAATGAAAGTGTGAAGGTCATCTTTCAGCTCAGAGTAGCTTGAGAGAGGCTTGTCTTCATGAGTCAATTTGCCTATTGTAATCTAAGAACTGAAAATACATGTAACATATAAAGACTGCACTTCTGAAGCAGGATCCAAATTATGGTAGCTTTCCAAAGCTTTTGCTTCCAGACTTGGTTTTATGAGCCCCTTTATGTTCATACAACCACACACACACACACACACACACACACACACAGGTAAGGCGTGAAGGTGTAAATTTCTAAGCTCTTTTGTTAGAAAATATCAAGCATAAAAATGCCCACTAGCTGCCTGGCTCTAGAGGCAGGAAACTAGAAGTAGGGTGCTGTGGCAGCACCCTTCAGTGCTTTGCAGACTGGAACCGCCCCCCCCCACCCCCATACCCCACCCCGGTTAGCTTGGATCCTGGGCTGTCCCATTTTTCTCTGGTAGATGGAATTCATGTTTTTAATGGGTCTACGTAGATGACCATGAATTATAATTGTGAGTTGGCTCCTGGCATCAGAATGCTGGAATTGAAGTTTCAGCTTACTGGACAGGTGATTATTTTCTCTGACTCAGTTTTCTTATCTATAAACTGAAAATAATAGTAGAATCCTCTCTTTTTTTCTGCAAATGCGATGAATTTATTTCTTAGCTTTTAGCAAATAAAAATATTCCCCTGAGGAATCCTTGTCATAGAGCTAATATGAGAATCATTAACCTGACACACGTTAAATACTCAGGGACAATACCTGGCACATAGTAATACTCTGCCTTTAAAATAAAAAGTTATACATCACTGAAAATATTTTAAGTCTATGGCACTTACTGATCTATGTATTTGTCTATCTATGAATGTATGTAGAGTCTTTTGGACAATAAAACGATCAAACCAGTCAAAAGGAAATCAACCCTGAATATTCATTGGAAGGACTGAGGCTGAAGCTGAAGCTCCAGTACTTTGGCCACCTGATGCCAAGAGCTGAATCACTGGAAAAGACTCTGACGCTGAGTAAGACTGAAGGCAGGAGAAGAAAGGGATGACAGAGGATGAGATGGTTGGATGGCATCACCAGTTCAATGGACATGAACTTGGGCAAACTCTGAGAGATGGTGAGGAACAGGGAAGCCTGGTGTGCTGCAGTCCATGGCGTTGTAAAGGACACTACTGAGCGACTGAACAATAGCAACAATCTATCATCTATTTGTGTGTGTGTGTGTGTTTGAAGCAGAGAAACAGTGAAAAGAGTTGATATTTCTTCAGTTTTAGCTTTCGCACATCCTTCTTTGCACTAATTCCTTTGAATATTTTATAAACAGTGTTTTAGTTTAGTAGGCTCTGTACATGTTTAAAGTATAGAATTTTCAATGCCTATTATTACTTGTTTTACCAAGCCCATAACATGCTTTGGTATTTATGTAGTAACAGGTTTTTATGACAGCTTGTATCTTGTTCATAGATAGGTGCTCATCTATAAGAAGGAAATGGAAACTAACTGCGCTTCTTGTCATTTAAACGTGTAATCATCTTTGTGCTTATGGGCCTCCATTTACAATGAATCACTATGATGGTATGTTTGATGGGAAAATTCACTGATAAATGAATTTGTATAGTAATCAATGATAGTACTGCTATCATGCCGCTCCTCACTCTATCCAAAGATAAAGTGGTGTGCATGTGTGTGTGTGTGTGTGTGTGTGTGTGTGTGTGTGTGTGTGTGAGGTTTCTCTTGTAGAAGAAAGGAAACTGAGAAATAGAAGTTAGTCTATTAGAGACTTCAGCTGAAACTTCAACTAGCACTATACCAAGGGAACATTTCATGCAAAGAAGGGCTTGATAAAGGACAGAAATGGTATGGACCTAACAGAAGCAGAAGATATTAAGAAAAGGTGGCAAGAATACACAGAAGACCTGTACAAAAAAGAGCTTCATGACCCAGATAATCACGATGGTGTGATCACTCACCTAGAGCCAGACATCCTGGAATGTGAAGTCAAGTGGGCCTTAGAAGCATCACTACGAACAAAGCTAGGGGAGGTGATATAATTCCAGTGGAGCTATTTCAAATCCTGAAAGATGATGCTGTGAAAGTGCTGCAGTCAATATGCCAGCAAATTTGGAAAACTCAGCAGTGGCCACAGCACTGGAAAAGGTCAGTTTTCATTCCAATCCCAAAGAAAGGCAATGACAAAGAATGCTCAGACTACTGCACAATTGAACTCATCTCACACACCAGTAAAGTAAAGCTCAAAATTCTCCAAGCCAGGCTTCAGTAGGATGTGAACTGTGAACTTCCAGATGTTCAAACTGGTTTTAGAAAAGGCAGAGGAACCAGAGATCAAATTGCCAACATCCACTGGATCAGGGAAAAAGCAAGAGAGTTCCAGAAAAACATCTATTTCTGCTTTATTGACTATGCCAAAGCCTTTGACTGTGTGGATCACAACAAACTGTGGAAAATTCTGAAAGAGATGGGAATACCAGACCACCTGACCTGCCCCTTGAGAAATCTGTATGCAGGTCAGGAAGCAACAGTTAGAACTGGACATGGAACAACAGACTGGTTCCAAATAGGAAAAGGAGTATGTCAAGGCTGTATATTGTCACCCTGCTTATTTAACTTATACGCAGGGTACATCATGAGAAACACTGTGCTGGAAGAAGCACAAGCTGGAATCAAGACTGCTGGGAGAAATATCAATAACCTCAGATATGCAGATGACACCACCCTTATGGAGAAAGTGAAGAGGAACTAAAAAGCCTCTTGATGAAAGAGAAAGAAGAGAGTGAAAAAGTTGGCTTAAAGCTCAACATTCAGAAAACGAAGATCATGGCATCTGGTCTCATCACTTCATGGGAAATAGATGGAGAAAGAGTGGAAACAGTGTCAGACTTTATTTTTTTGGGCTCCAAAATCACTGCAGATGGTGATTGCAGCCATGAAATTAAAAGACACTTACTCCTTGGAAGGAAAGTTATGACCAACCTAGATAGCATATTGAAAAGCAGAGACATTACTTTGCCAACAAAGGTCCATCTAGTCAAGGCTATGGATTTTCCAGTGGTCATGTATGGATGTGAGAGTTGGACTGTGAAGAAAGCTGAGTGCCGAAGAACTGATGCTTTTGAACTGTGGTGTTGGAGAAGACTCTTGAGAGTTCCTTGGACTGCAAGGAGATCCAACCAGACCATCCTAAAGGAGATCAGTCCTAGGTTTTCATTGGAAGAACTGATGCTAAACCTGAAACTCCAATCCTTTGGCCACCTCATGCGAAGAGTTGACTCATTGGAAAAGACCCTGATGCTGGGAGGGATTGGGGGCTGGAGGAGAAGGGGACAACCGAGGATGAGATGGCTGGATGGCATCACTGACTCGATGAACGTGAGTCTGAGTGAACTCCAGGAGTTGGTGATAGACAGGGAGGCCTGGCGTGCTGCGATTCATGGGGTCACAAATAGTTGGACACGACTGAATGACTGAACTGAACTGAACATTAGCTTTCATAGCTTTAAAAGAATAGGGACCCAAAGGTACAGATGAACATATTTGCAGAGCAGGAATAGAGATGCAGAGAACAGACTTGTGTTGGGGATGGTGGGGTGAATTGGAAGAGTAGAACTGGGATACATACACTGCTATGGGTAAAATAGATACTAGTGAGACTGCTGTATAGCATACTACTACTACTACTACTACTAAGTCGCTTCAGTCGTGTCCAACTCTGTGCGACCTCATAGACGGCAGCCCGCCAGGCTCCCCCGTCCCTGGGATTCTCCAGGCAAGAACACTAGAGTGGGTTGCCATTTCTTTCTCCAATGCATGAAAGTGAAAAGTGAAAGTGAAGTCGCTCAGTCGAGTCCGACTCTTAGCGACCCCATGGAGTGCAGCCCCCCAGGCTCCTCCGTCCACGGGATTTCCCAGGCAAGAGTGTTGGAGTGGGGTGCCATCGCCTTCTCCATGCTGCAGAGCATAGGGAGTTCACTTCAGTGCTCTGTGATGACCTAGAGGGGTGGAGTGGGGCAGGGTAGGGTAGGAGGAGGCTCAAGAGGGAGAGGACATATGTATACACATAGTCGATTCACATTGTTGTACAGCAGAAATCAGTAAGACATTGTAAAGCAACTACATCCCAAGGTTTTAAAAAAGGAGATACTGCTCTATCTTGCAGAAAGTCGTTCCTCTTGTACACTTCTTCGGTATGTATGGTGTGTTCCCATCAACTCCCCTTTCCTTCCCTTCTCCTGCCTTGTTTTACCTTCTTTTCTGGCTTGTTTCCCTTTATAATTGCTGACTACATGGCAACTTCTTTGGGTTAACCCCGATAATTGATTTCTTGGTACAGCTTCCCTGATAGCTCAGTTGGTAAAGAATCCGCTTGCATTGCAGGGGACCATGGTTTGGTTCCTGTGTCTGGAAGATCTGCTGGAGGAGGGGAAGGCTACTCACTCCAGTATTCTGGCCTGGAGAATTCCATGGACTGTGTAGTCCATGGGGTTGCAAAGAGTTGTAGATGACTGAACGACTTTCACTTCACCTCAGTGTGCATCTGAACATAAATTATCCTCTCTTGACACCTTTATCCTATTATTGCAAATACCTCCTGCAAGGATTGGGAGGAGCTAATTAAGCTCTCCTTTTGTAACTAAAATAAAATGCGTCAGGAAAACATAAAAACAAAAACCTAAGGTGGGGAATGTTTTTTACATCATAGGAAAAGTTGTGTGCCTGGATTTGATTTTTGTTTACAATATTGAAAGAACCCAGCCTAAGCCATCTGGGACAGGCTTTCATATTGGTTGCAAACTTGGCATCAGGGTGTGAATATCAGGTTGATTTCTCATTATATATTCCATTTTTATGCATTCAGTGCTTTCATTCTTTAGTACTGTTTAGGGGAACTACTTTGAATACATAACTTCAAGGGTTTTTCTGACACATTATTTTTTAGAAGGTCGGGCCTACCCAAGAATATAATATAGGTTTTACATTTTGTATAGTTTTCTCCCTTTAATTTATTAGACTCCTTATTCAACGACACTTGAAGTAATCTGTAACACTGGGTAATAAATTTTCACCTTATGCTTAGAAGAAGAGAATGATATTGGTAATATTAAAGTCATTTTACTGCTACAAAAATCTTTAATTTTATATATAGGCTTTAACTTAAAGGCAAGCTGCGATTTGAAGTCTTGCTGTAAAACCATTCTTAGAAAAATATAGAATATCAGGAGATATAGTAGGGAATACTTTGCTGAGAAATAATGTGATTATTACTACTATTGTGATTGTTTTCTCGGTCAGCAGAGGCAGTGTCTCAGTAATTTTTTTCTTAACAAGGACTAAGCATTCACATCCTTTAATATTATTAAACTCTCAGGTCTCGTGTGGATGTAAACCTACTATGTTCAATATGTTCTGGACCTAGAATCCAGAAGGTTTTCAAGGAACATGACAGAAGACTCCTGCTCATGAGCTTGCTATCTTAAGGTTTTGGAAAGTCTGGTTGCCTATCTGCACAAGTGTTTTACTTCTCAAGATAATTGATGATTTGAAAACAGAGATCAGGCTTCAATTATTCCACACTAAGTACAGAAAGGAGAGTCTTAGAGGAAAAATACATGCACTGTCTTTGTGTGCAGTTCCTGTGTCCCAGAACTCAAAATTTGAGCATCATCATTCTGGTTTTATCAGTTTTCTGAGTTTGTTCGGAAACCCTGGGTCCTCTTTTATGTGACCATCCTTGGAGTTAAAAGCAAAAACAAAAACAGATCTGTGAGGTTGAGAGTCACCATGGTAGCTTCCATAATAGTGGTTATGATGAATTGTGCCCTGAAGCTCATGAGGAAGTTGGTTCTCCTTTGAGTTTGCACCAAAACTCTCAAGTGGAGGACATTTCAACACTGAATGAAAATGTGAAAGTGTGGCCCCCACCCTTCTCCTCACCTGTGACTCAGCAGCTACTGCTTTCACAGACTGCTTCATTGCATTTTTTATGCTTTAAACTGGCTCTTCATAGGTGCCAGTCCCTAGAGGCCTGTCTTCTCTTGCTTTGTCTGTAGCACATAGATGCCAATAGTTCATGTTTCCTAGCTCCTTTAATGCCATACTTTCACCATCTTTATGTCCTTTTACCATTTTTCTTCTGTATTTCATTTTTGTTCCCAGACCTGAGGCTTTCTGCTGACATTTTAGCTCTCTCAGATTCTAGATTTAAGCTTCGAATTTCTTGCATGAAGGCATGCTCTGGAATTCCTTGTTTCTTATCCGAGGCCTTTAAACTAAAATATATATATATGTATCCATGGGGGACACAGGGTTACTTGATGGCACCAAACACACAAATCATCTTTCTTGGGTTCATTTTTATTTAAGGATTTTATTTAGAATTTTTTTTTCCTTCCATTACATTAAATGTAAGTATAGTGTGGGATGTCATTTCTTCTCTCTCTCTTTTTACTTGGTGTGACAGTCCACAATCCCCAAGCTCTTAGGGCAGCCATTCCCAGCCATTTTTGCACCAGAGACTGGTTTCACGGAAGACATTTTTTTCCAAGAAAAATTGGGTGAGGGTTGATTCTAGGGCACACGACCTAGAGTCCTCACAAGCAGAGTTCACAGCAGGGTTCATGCTAATCTAATACCGCTGCTGATCTGACAGGAGGTGAAACTCAGGCGGCAATGCAAAAGGTAGGGAGTGGCTGTAAATACAGATGGGCTCCCCTTGTGGCTCAGCTGATAAAGAATCCGCCTGCAATACGAGAGACAGAGGCAGTTTCGCTCGCTTGCCCCCAACTTAATCCTGCTGTGTGGCCCAGGGACTGGGGACCCCTGTCTCAGGATATAGGGACGTTTATTTCCCTCTAACATTAGTGATGATTTCATAGAAAGTTTTGAAATACGAAGTTAGCACCAAGGCAGAACATTTGGATACTAATCTATGTGCTTTTACCAGTTCTTCTATATCTCAGCCTCTTTTTTTCTACTTCTAAAGCAAGAGCTTTCATATACATTGCCCTCAGGGTAGGGTTGACACAGGGGGAAAAAAATAGTCAAAGTTGCAGCTTAGAGTTCTTAAATGAACTTGTATGGATCTATAGAAGTCATTGCTGTCTTTGAAGCTATTAATTACAATAGTCAGGTGTTTCAAAGGAGAAAAAAGAAGGTACTTGGAGTTGTAAATGTTTAGAGCCTTCTGGATCCATCATATATGACTGGGCCTGCCAGAGCATGGTTTAAAACAGAGCATGGTTGCTGCTCTCTATCTCTGCCACATTCTCTGAGATCCCCTGTGTTCCCACTGTGGTCTCCATATCAGGACTACGTATAGAATTGTTTCCACTCCAACCTCAAGTCTCCTGATCCACTGGTTCTCTCAGGCCTTCCACAAGGCTCCTGGTTGGGAAGGGCCATGGATTTTTGGATGCTTGCCCTGGCATGCTCTGAGGTTAAGCAGGACTCTGAATGCACTTTAAGGCTCACTGCCTAGACATTGATATTTTGCCATACTGTTGGATGTATGATTTCTCTACAAGTCTGCCCACCTCCTGCGTTACATACCATGAACCCAACAATGACACTTTCTGTTCAGGATTCCCCTGAGATTTTCCAATGTTTCTGCTTTTCTGTCGCTCCAACCTGGGGCTTGACTCAGGGATGATAATGAGAGCCCTTTTCAGGGATTTGAATAGCATTTAAAGGTAATGATTTCCCTCCAGTTTTGTCTTTCCTAGTGGTCAAGAACTGGTCAGGGATTGGGAAAAGAGGTAGAAAAGTATGTATTATGCATATTTCCTCAACCTCGACATTGTTCAGTTGCTCAGTTGTGTCCCACTCTTTGCGACCCCATGGATCTCAACCTTGACCCTCTGGGTTTTAGTTTTTGCTAATTAAGAGCTAGACTTTTTGAATTCAAACAACTAATTCAATCAACAAAACACCTAGATCTTGAGATCAAAAGCCATAGTTTTTAAGATTTTTGTCTATTCTCCAAGTTTGTAAAATCCATGTAAAATTGAAAACATAAGATGTTGAGTCATCTCTAGTTTGGGAGAAACGCATATAAAAACCTTGATGTTGATGGTGAAGGAAGGTAGGGATAAAATCAGTGTAAAAAGAAGCACATCAGCCTTTCCTTTGCTTCCCTTTGTGTCTCTTTAGCAGAATTACTTAAATTTCACTTAAAGATTAGAGACTTTCCTGGGCATTGCAGCCCCCTGAACTTCTTCTTTCTAGAATTGGGATTGAGGCTGTAATCAGTTCCATAACTCTGAATAACTCCCTAGGTACAATTCCTTTATTTTCCTTTTTTCCCCCTTTTTTATGCCTAGTCTATAGTGTCACCAAAGTAAAAAAAGGATTCTACTTCTATAATCTTTACTGTATTTTTAATGACTCATTTATGATTTATTCGATGAGAACCCTCTCACTCTATAATGCCATGATAGCTATTTTTTTCTATATCCAGAACCACTCTACCCCAAGTATTGAAAAGGCAAAGTAATTCTGTTTATGACAAGAATTTAACATGTTCAACATAACTACACAATTTAATAAATATATATACATATATATGTAATATTTATTATATCAAATCTGTCAATCCTAAAAAATCAATCCTGAATATTCATTGGAAGGACTGATGCCAAGGCTGAAACTCCAATACTTTGGCCACCTGATGTGAAGAACTGACTCTTTAGAAAAGACCCCAATGCTGGGAAATGTTGAAGGCAGGAAGAGAAGGAGATGACAGAGGATGAGATGGTTGAATGGTATCACTGACTCAATGGACATGAGTTTGAGCTCTGGGAATTGGTGATGGACAGGGAGGCCTGGTGTGCTGCAGTCCACGGGGATGCAAAGAGTCAGACACAACTGAGTGACTGAACTGATATAATATATATTTATATATATATATATATATATGTTAATGTGTATACATATGTGCACATGCATATACAGGCTTCCCAGGTGGTGCAAATCATAAAGAATCCAATGTAGGAACTGGAGGAGAGGTGGGTTCAATCCCTGGGTTGGGAAGATCCCCTAGAGTAGGAAATGGCAACTCACTCCAGTATTCTTGACTGGGAAATCCCATGGACAGTGGAACTTGGCCGTTTACAGTCCATGGGGTCGCAAAGAGTTGAACACAACTGAACACACATGCATGCATGCACGTATGTATACACACATATATGTATATATGCGTATATATGTATACACACACACATATTATATTCTCCAAGCTTTTTTCTCCTCTGCTTCTACACTTTAATTTTCTTCCCACTTTCTAAGAGAATTTTAAAAATGCCATGGTTGGAAGAGAGTTTTAACTGCAACCCCCTCATTCGACAGATGACCAAGTTGAGGAGGGGGGAAGTATTATACAGTGCCTTGCCTAGAGACACAGTGATTCAGCAGAGGTCCAGGGACCTGAATTCTTGGCTCGTGGTTCCCAAGTCACCTTTCCTTTGGGCCACAGATGTCTTTCAGGGGTTGATTTACATGGTAGTGTCAACCTGTACACTGGAAAAGTTATTTCTAAATGGATGCTAATTGCTTCTTGGCCTCTCTGTTAATTAATGAATGTTTGGGTTTCCAGGCAAAGAAAAGCTTCTTTGCACAATTAACAGAAATAACCTGATTAGAGAGACTTCTCCAAATCACTTGCTAAGTAAATTAATCAGACTATAGAAGAAATAAAGTCAAGGATGGCTTGGAAGCATCTGATAATGTGCCAAATTTCAGTGAGAAAACAAAATTACCAAATTGTGTTAGGTTATCTATAGACAGTAGTGTTTTTCAGCTCTTATGTTTGGTAAAGACTAAGTGATCAGGGAAACCTTATTTGAAGTTGAAAAACCTGAGTATTTGAAGTCTGACCACTCCAGTTGAAAAAAAGAAAGAAAATTCTGGCTAAGCTAAATTTAAAATTATAATCACTAAGGAGAACTACAGTGGCTTCATTACATCACTCAGGTTTTACTCATTGTTTTTGTGTGTATATCTGGACGTATACATTGTGATGCGGAAATGCATTGCAGAGCAGTGTGGCCAATTAGCCATATTTGGGCTGACAACGATGAAGCTTAGATTCTGCAGGGTATGGAAACCACATAACACATTTGTATCATTGGTTTTCTATCACAAGAATGCCCTTCTCTTTACAAATAGAATTTCTTTGAAAACTTAAGGGAGAATCCCACTTTCCGTGATACCAGTCTCTGTGGAGAAGATTTAGAAAGCAAAAATGATTTTAATATGCCTGTGCATCTGGACATAAAATTCTATAACTGTCAGAAGCATAATGAGATGGCTGCTAAAGGCAAACTAAAACTGCAGCGTCGAGCAGAAATTTTTCATTATCTATAAGAGTTAATTAATAATGCCATTTGACACAGTTAGATGTGCAGAAAATAGTACAAGAAGTAAGAATGCTTTGTTTCCCTTTTGCTTTTCAAGGCTGTTCAGGCTGCTTTTAAATTGCTTACTAGGAAATAGACCTTAGAGCACAAGGGTCATGGGTTTGGAAACTAATTGGGATTCATTATTTTGCTGCTTTGCCCAGATGGCTCATATAGAACATAAGATAATGTGTGGCAAATGCACTGAGGTATTTGGAAATAGTTTTCCTTGGATAGGTTTACAGTCATATAATCTAGCTGATTTTCCTAAAGTCACAGTCTCTATCCACCATGTATTCCTTGGCTAGTTCCAATTTTGCTGGAAAAGCTTTAAAATAATTCAATTTATAATTTTAGTCTGAAACAAAACAAGCTTTATTTTTTTGCCTTATTGCAAAAGGTAAAAGCTTGTATTGAGGCTATACAAGCTTGTTAAGAAATAAATTAGACAACATTACATGCTCCATAGTTCCTGCTCACTTCCTAACTTTAAACAATGTTTCTCTGGGTATCTTGTGTGTGTTCAGTTGTTCAGTTGTGTCTGACTCTTTTGTGATCCATGGACTGTAGTCTGCCAAGCTCCTCTGTCCATGGGATGTTCCAGACAAGAATACTGGAGAGGGTTGCCATTTCCTGCTCCAGGGGATCTTCCTGTCTGTGTCTCCTGCATTGACAGGTGGATTCTTTACCACTAGTGCCACCTGAGAAGCCCTTCTCAGAGTATAATCCACAGATAATCTGCCAGTGTTAGTAAAAACTCACATTTCCTGTCTAATTTGAAGTCACACTGCTATATTCAAATAAATTTTAATAAAAACTCATGTTTACCAACTACTTTAAAGTAAAACAACTGTTTTTTGGATTGTTGAGAAAAAATTCACTTAAGAAAAAATACTTTGAAAAATGATCCTTGTTTTGAAGATGATTTGAAAGAAAAGTCATGTACATGGTCTAATTTTAGAAAAAACTGCTGTATTTGAGCTATTTTTATGTAAACTAATGTGCACAACTACTTTTAAGCATTCATGATCAGATTTAGTTAAAAATTCCAAGTCCTGGGCTATTTTCACTGTGGAGGAATCTCTGGAGGTGCAAACTATATACTTTGTATTTTAAATAATTTCCCCAGTTGATTCTGATGTACACTGAAGTCTGAAAACCAGCGACATGAAAAATAGAGATTGAAAATTTTCTTGTTTGTTCAAGTTCTCTCTCTCTTTCTCTCTCTCTCTCTCTTTTTTTTTTTTCTAAATTCACTTAAAATGCAATGACTTCTCCTGGAGTCATTGTGGGCTTATTGGTTATTTACTCGATGGCAGAATTGGTTGTCTGAGAGCATGTATGAAAGAAGATAGAGGAGAAGGTAAGAAACCAGGGTCTGAAATGAAGGGCAGTTTCTCAAGGGAAGGACAAGTCACGAGACAGAGCAGGAAACTTACCTACCTGAGTATCTTGAGTATCCTACCACTTACAGCTAAACAGGAAGATCATCATTTGAATATAATGGCATTTCTACCCCCAAGATGTGCACAGTTTCTTCTTCTCTAGAGAGGGTTTATTAAATATTTAATGCTAAATGTATCTTGCTTGGAATTAATGATCCTACCTCTAGAATCGAGAAATGGCAACAACCTGAGTGCCTATTATAGACATAAGAGTATGCTTTAGATCACTACAGGTTTGGGAAGTGCTGGATACTTTTCCAACTTGTTGCAAATTCTCAATGCATCCTAACATATTAAACATACTGAAATGTTATGTAGTAAAGGGACATTTTTCCTGGTGTTCAACTGGTTACTCAACCATGAAACTCTAATTTGAGATTTGGCTAATGAAAGTCATTTCCACAAACATGCCTTTAATACAACCATATGACCTAGAAACTATACCCCCCTATTACATATAAGAAACCAAGGCTGTGAGAAATTCAGTTACTTGTCTATAGACATTCAGTATGTGGCTCCACTAGAACCTGAACCTAAGTTTGGCTGCTTTAGAAAATTCTCTTCTAAGAGACTGTTTTAAGAGTCTCTTCTAGGACTCTGGGTCACTGTCTCATGTCTATTTCAGAGTCAACTGTTAGTCAAGCTGAAATAAAATTGTGGAAAGGATTAAACTAACACTGCTGCTGCTGCTGCTGCTAAGTCACTTCAGTCGTGTCTGACTCTGTGTGACCCCATAGACGGCAGCCCACCAGGCTCCCCCGTCCCTGGGATTCTCCAGGCAAGAACACTGGAGTGGGTTGCCATGTCTTCTTCCAGGGGATCTTTCCGACCCAGGGATCGAACCTGTGTCTCTCAGGTCTCCTACATTGGCAGATGGGTTCTTTGCCACTAGGGCCACCTGGGAAGCTATTTACAGTGTGAGGTAGTACATAAATATTAATTTTATCCAAACCTCTGAATCATACTTTTAAATGATATTCTGTATAGAAAGGTAAGTTTTGTTACCATTAATCCTGATCATCTATACCTCATATATAACCCTTGAACTTTTCGAGTAGCATTTTTGGTTTATTATATATAGTCCTTGGGAAAATAAATTTATGTAATTTGTGGTTTCTATATATAGAATCAATGAATTATGAATTATATAATGTTTATCCCAATATTTGATTTTTTTATTATTATTATGAGGATGTGAACTCTGACTTAGGGCAAACAGTATGTTGCTTTTACCTAAATAAATACTAATAAATCTTAGTGTAATTTATGGATATTTTCTTAAAAGTATATTTATTTAAAGAAGAAACCAAAACCGAGAAACAATCAGGGCAAGAGTCAACTTTCCTGAACATACTTTACTAGAGAAATACAGAGTTGATTGAAGAGACTTGCGATTCAAAAATTGGAACCCATTTAAAGCTAAGCAAAGGGAAGGCAAAAAGGTACATGATTGCACAGATGGCCTATGTCTACTTCTGAGAAATATATTTTGGGGGATCACTTCACATGTCCAAAGGTAACCCCATTAAGGAGAAGAAAGACAGATGGATCCTGTATTGAGGGAAGATGAAAAGCATCTTCAAATCCCCTATTCATTGTGAAGAGGAAACAAGCTCAGAGGGACAGCAAGCAGCTTTTGTCACAACAAATTAAGTATGTTGTTGGCTTTCTATGTCACCATGCTCAGTTAGAGTGAAAATTACTTACAGCATTTGAATGCAGATGGAAAATAAATTTATAGAGATCTGTAACTAATGTATAGTGGAATTTTTTTTCCTCTATTTTCTTCTCCTTGTCCTTCTCCCTAGTATACTTGGAAGGAATTGAAAATGGCAAAGGATCCAGAGAAATGAGTGTGAAAGCAGCAAGGCTCAGAAAGATTGCTACAAAAACAACCATTCTATCCTGGATGAGTAGGGTGGGAATAAAATAACATCTTGTGAAAAGATGTTCATCAGTGCAAAGAAAGAGGCTGAGTGAGTGGAAAATACAAGAGGCTAGGCATTAATTTCTAGCTTAGGAATTTGCTCGGAGGTTGCAAAAAATAATCTATAGCTTGAAAAATCACAGTTCTTTAAAGACTGAACATACTATCTATCTGAACCTACAGAAGACTGTCAATTTCTACAAATAAATGTTACTTGAAAGATCCCTACTCAGGGATCATCTTTGACTATGTTATGTCTTCCTGAAAGTGAAAGTGAAGCTGCCCAGTCGTGTCTGACTCTTTGCAAGTCCATGGACTATAGCCCACCATGCTTCTCCATCCATCGGGTTTTCCAGGCAAGAATACTGGAGCTGGTTGCCATTTCCTTCTCCAGGGGAATCTTTCCCACCCAAGGATTGAACCCAGGGCTCCCGCATTGCAGGCAGATGCTTTACCCTCTGAGCCACCAGGGAAGCCAATGCTCTTCCTCTGTGGTACCTGAGGTTTCAAGTTTAGTTTTCATTTTCTAAGTCTCTTTTTTGTATCTTTAAAATCTAACACATCTTTGAATCTCTGTGTCAATGATACATTTCAAATAGTAGACTCAATTTGAATTAAAAATTAACATTGTTAAGAAGTTATGAAAAGATGGGGCTCTAGATAGTTGCAAAGTGTGGCTTTACAGAGCGTATGGTACAGGGAGAAAGAAAGAGGAGAAAAGTTTCACAAAGATGAAGACGGCCACAAAATAACAATTTGTTTTCATGCTTTGCACTGCTGAATGGCTGAACCTACTTTTGTATGAGGAAAAAGTTGCTTAATCTTAATACATGAAAATACAACTAAGATAACCATTCTCTCAAGGGTATAGCAAATTGCTGCAAATGCACATATTTTGGAGTCTGTATACATCTAACATACCTCTGTTTCAACATCAAATGCACATGTGTTTCTAGTGCATTGAATTCAATGTTCAGAGTACGTGAGTTTTGCTATCTTAAAACAAGGGTAGGGGTTATGGCTATTTATGTTTAGTAGACACAGATATCATCAACAACACTAATTAGCAGAAACAGTTTCTACTGAGGTACACCTTCTTTTTTTAAAAAAAATGATTACACAGTGTGAATTGAGGACTGTGTCCGAATCCCTTTCTCCTCTCGAATTAATTTGCCACATTCTAAATCCGTAGATAAAGTGGTTCCAGAAGTGGAGTTGGTTGGATGGGTTTGCTTACACTGCAGTCCATAAAAGAAACAAAAAGCCTTGCATGCAAAAGAAATGAGAAAAATATAGAAAAAATGAATAAATCAGAAGCAAAAAAATGAGTGTTTAAATGAAAATTTAAATCAAATGACAATTATGAGAAGCACATTAAAGCATAACATATACAAGCTTTTAATTTTCAAATTAGTTGCATAAAACAAGACACCTCAAGAGCAAATTGAAAGTTAAAACAAAGCAGATCAGTCCATTCTCCCTTTTAGTTAAGGACAGTTTTCTCTAACAAGGTCTAGGAAAGTGGTGCTTAATGTTCTCACAATTGCCTTGTAATTTCGGGAAAATTTTCATGATGAAACTAGGTTGCAATCAATCATCCTCATCTTTGGAGATGTTTCCACTTAAAGAAAGTGGGACTCAGATTATTAATCAGAATTGGGTACATTATTTGGAAGGCCCAGAGCAAAATGGAAATGTAGAGCCCTGTGTTCTAAAGTTGTTAAGGATTTTAAGACATTGATAGTTGAGCCTTAAATTAGCACTGTCATTAATAGTGCATAGTTTCAAAATTCTAACTATTTTTAAATTCACTGGGTACCAGATGCTCTACAGTGGGCATGAGCTATGTGTTTAGTTTATTCTCATAGGTTTATGAAGGAATTATCTTTAATCACCATTCTCTAACTCAGAATAGGGCAAATTCTTGGTGTGATTTTTCATCAAAGCTAAAATTAACAGGCAAAAAGGGTTGACTGTTGAAAAACCAACCATAATCCTAATTTGGAAAAATAAAATTTTTCATATTTTATTGTCATCCTGTATTGTTTATCATTTTTTGTGAACTATTCTTTTGCAAAACACACTTTGATAGAGGTAATGTTCAGTTTCAAACTATTGCATTTATATCTTTATATAGACTGCTTTGCATTAGTACATGTGCTCGGTCCTGAAACTAAGGAGATGCTAACATTTCTCTCAAAGGTTTTTTTTTTTTTTATAACTTTTCTAATTCGGGATTTATTTCTTCCTTGCTCTATCTAGGGTTTCTATCTTAAGAGCAAACAACTGTTGAGGAAATTAACCGAGGTTGAAATTTTTGCACTGTCATTTCAAAAAGTGCTAATTGGATTTAGTGTATAAGGTGCTTCCTTCTTCTCATTAATAAATGATGGGCCTACAGTGCCAGCAGCACCTGGCAGGGATTCAAGAGCTCTTTGCTCTAATTCAAAAATGGCTCTTCTTGGCATCTGATTCAATAGACTATTATGAAAAGGGGAAGCATCCTTAATACCCCTAAGCTTAAGACAGAGAGCACAAACCCCAAACTAACCCATCTTAGAAAGAGATGACTCACCTGTTCAATATCATTGTTCTTTCGGGATTTGTAAATAAATTCTCCAATGGCTACAAATACAGAAAGGACCAATCCAGCAGCCAGAACAATGAAGATGCCCCCAATATTTTCTACTCCCAGAGCACTGGCTTCTTTGTTGTCTTCTTCTGGACAGCCATTTCCCCGCCACCATTTTTCTTTCATCATATGCAGTTTCCCCTCTTCTTGTAATTGAAGAATAGCAATAGTAATTTTATCCCGGTAAGGAGAGCCTGTAAGTGGGGATATTTGGATATTGGTTACCAAAAGGTTGAAGAAGATGCAAAGAAGGGTTATCATCTTAGAGGTTACTTACAGGTAACTTACAGCTGTCTTAGAGGTAACTACTCACAGCTATTGGAAAAACCTCAGTCTACAAATTGGCCAACAAAGGGCAAGGAAGCTCAATCCTATATTTTGAAGGATCTAAATAATTGGAAAGGACAAAGCTGACATGCTGAGATGAGCTATTACCCAGATTGTTCCTTTTAAGTTAGGAACAGCTGAGCTGGGAATTCCATGACATCCTGTTGTTTCTGGTGAGTTTCCTATGAATCTTTACCCACATTAGAGAATTTCAGCATTTCAATTCCATTTTTTCTAGGCTTTTGGATGTCTAATATTATGACAGCTCGGCCAGATGATCACCTGTGCCATTTCTTCTTCCTATGGGAGTAGCTAGACATTTCCTAGTCTCCTTTACCATGCCTTGTGGTGACTGACCAATTTCTAGCCACTGGGAGCTAAAGTGCTGTATGACTATTCCCAGTCCTGTCTCATGAATCCTCCCAACATGATCCTCTACTGTCTCCCTCTCTTTCCTCAAATACTCAGCAAGGAGGAAACAATTTTAAGACACTAGGGATAGTGGAACCACTGGTTAGAAAGGGCTTGGGTCCCAGGATGACTGAATGAAGCAGAATCCCTCTCTCAGTCTGCTACTGGATGATAACAAAGTTAAGAAATAAGTATTTATTGCCTTGGCCATTACAGACTTGCAGAGTAATTAGTTCATACTGACTAATACACTTATTAAGATACTATTAAAAGCAGGTTTTGAATAATTCAAAGGTCTCACAAAACACAGCTAGATTTAGAAAGTTTGCAAGTACTTTATTGATATTATTTATACTCTATCTTCTAGCAATGCCATTGGACTTTTAATTCTCTTATGAGTAGAGAGCATCAATATCATCTTGCTGCAGCCACAGCTTGCCCAATACTGGATCCCTATGTTAATCAGAGCAAAGGAAGAGTAAAAAAAAGAGTGTAAAATTTCTTTATTAAATTTCTCCTTGGGTGCTAAGAGTTTTTGTAAGCTTTTATTCTACTCAGTAAGAAAGTAGTACACTCTAGGTCTTTCTGTAAACTTTAACATTCTTCTTGGTGGAAAAAGAAAAATGAAAAAAAAAAAAGAAGAAGAAGAAAATATGGCCTCTTAGAACCAGAAGAGAGCTTCCATCAATTCAGTTCAGTTGCTCAGTCATATCTGACTCTTTGCAGCCCCATGGACTGCAGCACACCAGGCCTCCCTATCACTGACACCCGGAAGAACTTGCTCAAACTCATGTCCATCGACTTAGTGATGCCATTCAACCATCTCATCCTCTGTCATCCCCTTCTCCTACACTTCTCCTCCTGCCTTCAGTCTTTCCCAGCATCAGCGTCTTTTCCAATGAGTCAGTTCTTCGCATCAAGTGACCAAAGTATTGGAGCTTCAGCTTCAGCATCAGTCCTTCCAGTGAATATTCAGGACTGATTTCCTTCAAAATTGACTGGTTAGATCTCCTTGCAGTCCAAGGGTCTCTCAAAAGTCGTCTCCAACACCATAGTTCAAAAGCATCAATTTTTTGGCACTCAGCTTTCTTCATGGTCCAATTCTCACATTTGTACATAACTGCTAGAAAAAACATAGCTTTGACTAGATGAATAATGTCTCTGCTTTTTAATATGCTGTCTAGGTTGGTCATAGCTTTCCTTGCAAGGAGCAAGCGTCCTAATTTCATGGCTGCAGTCACTATCTGCACTGATTTTGGAGCCCAAGAAAATAAAGTCTCTTACTCTTTCCATTGTTTCCCCATCTATTCACCATGAAATGATGGGACTGGTTGCCATGATTGTAGTTTTCTGAATGTTGAGTTTTAGGTCAGCTTTTTTACTCTCCTGCTTTATCTTCATCAAGAGGCTCTTCAGTTCCTCTTCCCTTTCTGCCATAAGGGTGGTGTCATCTTCATATCTGAGGTTATTGATATTTCTACTGGCAATCTTGAGTCCAGCTTGTGCTTCATCCAGCCTGGCATTTCGCATGATATACTCTGCATGTAAGTTCAATGAGCAGGGTGACAATATACAGCCTTGACATATTCCTTTCCTAATTTTGAACCAGTCTGTTGTGCCATGCCCGGTTCTAACTATTGCTTCTTGACCTGCATACAGGTTTCTCAGGAGGCAGGTAAGTTGGTCTGGTATTCCCATCTCAGAATTTTCCACAGTTTATTGTGATCCACATAGTCAAAGGCTTTGGCATAGTCAATACTACAGAAGTAGATGTTTTTCTGGAATTCTCTTGTTTTATCTATGATTCAACAGATGTTGGCAATTTGATCTCTGGTTCTTCTACCTTTTCTAAATCCAGCTTGAACAAGTGGAAGTTCTTAGTTCATGTACTGCTGAAGCCTGGCTTGGAGACTTTTGAGCATTACTTGGCTAGTGTGTGAGATGAGTGCAATTGTGAAGTAGTTTGAATATTCTTTGGCATTGCCTTTCTTTGGGATTGAAAGAAAAGATCTTAGAATCCATATTATCCAATCCACTTATTTTTAGAACTGAAGAAAATTAGGATGTGAAAATATGGGTGAAAATAATAGCTACTGGCAGAGTCAAGAACTTAATTCTCCTGACTCTTTCTTAGTGTTGTATTCATTCACGCTTCTCCCTCCACCACCCCCACCCCATGTTACCTACCCCTCTCTCACTTGTATCTTATGTTCTAAGGCATGGTTAAAAAGCAGAAGATTAATATTGTGGCATTTATCATTTTTTCCATCCCTTCCAAGACTTCCTAAAGTCATTGTCAGTACCTCAAAATCAAGTTTAAAAGAAAATCAAAATGTAGAGAAGGAGAAATACTATATGACATCCTTCATATGTGTAACCTAAAAAGAAATGATATAATTGAACTGACTTACAAACAGAAAGAGACTCACAGGCTTAGAGAATGAACTTACAATTGCCAAGGGGGGAAGGATGGTGGGAAGCAGTAGTTAGGGAATTTAGGATGGTCGTGTACACACTGCTATATTTAAAATGGACAACCAAAAGGACATACTGTATAGCACAGGGAACTCTGCTCAATGTTATGTAGCAGTCTGGATGGGAGAGAAGTTTTGGGGAGAATGGATGCATATATTTGTATGGCTGAGTCCCTTCACTGTTCACCTGAAAATATCACAAATTGTTAATCAGCTATACCCCAATACAAAAGTAAAAGTTTTAAGCAAATGTTTAAAAAAAGATCAAAGTGTTTTGGAGTTAGATTGTCAGTTGCTGCTGCTGCTGCTGCTGCTAAGTTGCTTCAGTCATGTCCGACTGTGTGCGACCCCATACGCAGCAGCCCACCAGGCTCCCCCGTCCCTGGGATTCTCCAGGCAAGAACACTGGAGTGGGTTGCCATTGCCTTCTCCAATGCATGAAAGTGAAAAGTGAAAGTGAAGTCGCTCAGTTGTGTCCGACTCTTGGCGACCCCATGGACTGCAGCCTACCAGGCTCCTCTGTCCATGGGATTTTCCAGGCAAGAGTACTGGAGTGGGTTGCGATTGCCTTCTCTGGGCTTGTCAGTTAAAAGTGGATTTCTGGTGAGAAAATGACTCACAAAATCCAAATTAAGATATTGGCTGCTTGTTTAAACATCTCCAGAATAATGGTTAGTGTCAAAATTAGCACATTTAACATACTCATAGTATGTGAGCTTTACTTGAATCATGAGAGCTTTACTTGAATGTACAGAAAGGTGGTTTGAAGAATGTGAGAATGATCATAGGGTAACAATTGCAGCAGTAATCATGGCACTATACACAGTGGGCACTCAGTAAATATTGACTGATGCTCTCCTTCTGCCTTCAGGCTGCATGGTACCTAAAACAATTCAGACAGATGAGATCGGATCTCTGTTTAAAGTTGGTCTCCAAGGAAGGTCATTTCCAGCTTCCTAGTAACCTGTTTAAGCCTTAACTGCTCTCATTCTCTTCAAGTTTTATTTTAAATCCCTCAGGAGGAACATTTCCAGAGCCCTGTCCTGAGAGCCTGTAAGAAACAAAGTTTTCAATTTTGTGTCGTGACTGAGATGATTTTGCCCATTGTTGACTGTGAGAAGGAACTTGGAGCCTTGAGTGAGCCAGCCAGGGCAAGACCAGAAGTATGTGGGAATTTTTTATATTTGAATATATTTTAGCTTCAGTTGTTGTTGCTTACATGGACTGAGTGACATTGGAAGTGCTTTATGACAAGTCACTTGAAAAAAATATATATGTACACGCATGAATCTTCCTGAATAGCAAACTGATCTTTCTTAAAGAGTCAATTCATCATAGAAGAAACATCTCACAAATTTATCCAACAGCTGTATTCCCAATGGATGCATTCTCTCTGAGGTCTGTCATCTGTTCCAATTATTCCCTCATTGTTTTTGTTTTAAAAGCATGACAGGTTTATAACCACTATGAAAAATTCCTGGTGTGTATTTTATTTATTTATTTTTTTCATGAGGGAAAGGGAAAAACTCAATTTGGGAATTTGTATGTCAGATGCTGCATGATGTTGGCAAAAGTTAGACTAAATTGGAACATTTAAATCTCTTTATATCATATTATATAAAATACAGTGATAATTATCACAGGGTCAGCCTCCTTCACATGGTGGCATAGTCATTTTCAAAATGCTACATTGGATTCCCTGGTGGTCAGTGGGTAAGAATCCACCTGCCAGTGCAAGGGACATGGGTTTGATCCCTGTGTGCTCAGCCCTGTCTGAGTCTTTGTGACCCAATGGAATGTAGCCTGCCAGGCTCCTCTGTCCATGGAATTCTACAGGCAAGAATACTGAAGTGGGTAAGCCGTTCCCTCCTTTGGGATCTTCCTGACCCAGGGATCGAACACAGGTCTCCTGCAGTGATGGAATATAATGTATATATTATATATATAATAACATCTAGCTTCTTCCACCCCATTATCTAAAATGAGGTGACAAGGCTTAGAGAGATGAGGCATTGCTTTTCAAAAAAAAAGAAGCATAGTATCCTTTTAGTTAATGTCTGACTATCCCACTGAGTTCCCTGAAGAGCACAGTTTAAGGAGAGGTAACCAGTTGGGAAAAAGTGTTCACTTCACTTGAATATTGGCATTTCATCAGGAAAAGTTATTATAAATAAAGGGGCAATAAGGTAGTCACCTGTTCCCTATCCCAATCATTCTGCTGATTTATTTAAAGGACATGCATAACAATAATAATAATATAGTTAATGTCTTTCTGCATATATTTCTAGCACCAAATATATTACATGGAATCAAATTGGTTATGTATTGACAGTAAAAGGTGAAGAGAGTTGACCTTTATCTGGTTAATCAAGTTAGTATAGATCAGAAATTGAATACAGGCTACTTAATCTTTTTGAAAAAATAAATTTGCTGCCAATTTAAAGCATCAGGAAAGTTCACCTGAAGTCTATTTGCTTGTTTTCTCTTCATGAGAAATAGAAGATTTAACAACTTTGTGTATGAATTCCCACAACCAACTGACCTGAAAGGCAGCTGACCCCTTTATGAGTCATGCAGTCGCTAATTCTTCATGGTTGCTACTGTTCCCTATGGCTTCTTCACACAAAGCTTTATTCAATTATGCCTGCTTGATCTCTGTAAGCATCTGAGTTTGTGATCCCTGTATAGTGTTGAGGGAACCAGATAATCCTTTTCAAAAGAGATAAATAATAATCAACCTTGGGTCCTTAATTATCTGATGTAACTTATGATTTCTTATTGAACTAACCAAGTGGTCTAAGATGGCCTCCAATTCCTCCTCTTTGGAATGCTTATCAGAAAATTGCTGCTGACTCACTTGAGAAGAACAGATTGCCACCATACCAGAACCTTACACAATACAGTTTCTGAAGTGAGGGAAATAGGTGAGTTTTCTATAGGGAAGCCATTGGCCCTTGAATACAGAATATAGTTCCAGATCTCAGACATGCAGGAAGACTCAGCTGTGTGGGTCTGTATGCCTACAAGGTAACAATAACCTTAGACTGTGAAGTGGTACAAAATCAAGGGCAGGACTATTTGGCAAATAGATGGGGAAAAAGTGGAAACAGTGACAGATTTTATTTTCCAGGGCTCCAAAATCACTGTGGATGGTGACTGCAGCCAGGAAATTTAAAAGACATTTGCTTCTTGGAATGAAAGCTATGACAAACCTAGAGAGCATCTTAAAAACAGAGATATCACTTTGCCAAGAAAAGTCCACACAGAGCTATGGTTTTTCCAGTAGTAATCTACGAATGTGAGAGTTGGACCATGAAGAAGGCTGAGCACTGAAGAAATGATACTTTTGAACTGTGGTGCTGGAGAAGACTCTTGAGAGTGCCTTGGACAGCAAGGAGATCCAACCATTCCGTCCTAAAGGAAATCAACCCTGAATATTCATTGGAAGGACTGATGCTGAAGCTTCAGTACTTTGGCTATCTGATATGAAGAACTGATTCACTGGAAAAGATCTGAATGCTGGGAAAGATTGAGGCAGAAGGAGAAGGGGGCAACAGAGGATGAAATGGTTGGATGGTCTCGCCGACTCAATGGACATGAGTTTGAGCAAACTCTGGGAGATAGTGAAAGACAGGGAAGTCTAGTGTGCTCCAGTCCATGGGGTGGCAAAGAGTTGGACACAACTTAGGGACTGAACAACAAAGACTATTTGGAAATTTTAGATAGTTATTAATGATTGAATCTGCATATTGTCTGAGCAAATTATAATTTAATCTTTGACCTCTTCCTTTTGATAGATACAGTTTTGTTTTCTACTTACGTGGAACGCTAGCCCTTTAACTTTGTCATCTATATGCTTAGTTAATTTTGCTGTATTCTAGTAAAATTTAATATGGAAAAAACTATATAGGCATGTATTGGAGAACATAATGTAATGAGTGCTAATTTAGAACAATATTTGGGGTAAAATAATAAAATCTATGACCTCAAACATATATGCAGTGGCAGAACTTGAAAGAAATAATGAGTTGAAAGTTTATTAGATTGAAGATCTTGGACTCTTTAATTCGAACGTGTCTATGATCTGTACGGGCATTTCCGTTTTGATTAGTCCATGGAGGGAACTGTAGACTTTCTCAGAATGTGCAGTAGATATATCTGAGTCCATTCCCTTCTATACTTTGTAATTAACATTCGCCACTTTGGATACTGCCTTGTCTTTCTTACCAATCGGCGTTCCCACTCCATAACCTTTGGAGTCAATGAGGCCCCCGATCTGGGTGAGGTTGCAGTTTCTTTGCGTCACATACTCGATGCTCGTGGACTCCATCAGCAGGGCATAGTCAGTGGTGAGCACTCGATGGATCCCCTCATCACTGTTTTTGACCAGGGCAGTCTGCTGCCTGCTACTCATGAAAGCCCACATCTTCTCATAGGTGGATATCTTCGATTTCTGCAGGGAAACAAACACACCTGCCAGCAGAGAGTGCTGAGAAAATAGGCCCTGAAGCTATTCGAAACCCCACGGATTCAAACTGTGTAGGAAGGATTCTTTCTCTTTAGGTAGGAAACTAATATTGATGATCCTGGGACTTCAGTTTGGTAGTTGTCAAGGAAAAACCCTTGGGGGCACTGAGGCAGTTATGGAGAAAAAAGAGATCCTGCCCCACTGATGTAAGACATTACCTCAAGATCCTTTTGCTGATTTCAGAATGGAAGAGACAATGTTGGTATCAATGACAGCATTTGCCCAGTGAACTCTGGCCACTTAAGAAGACATCAAGGCCCCATGGGCTAAGGGGTGACTAGATCACCCCAGGACTCTATTCATTAATTCCATTGCCTTCAACTACTTAACTTCAGTAGGCATTGTTTTACTGTTCTGGTATGTAAATTTTAACATTCCTTTGCAGGGAGAGCTTTGGGATACAACCCAGAGTTTCTCTGCTTTATTTATGAAAGAACTGCTGATTACTCTTATCTTTTCTAGAAAACTTAGAGCAAATGCTGTTTTAGACTGAAATTCAGATCAGAAAACTCTTCTTACTGTCTTCTTATATGCCTTTTTTGTATATGCTTAGCTTTAAATCCCAATTATGTTTTAGATAATGGGGACTAAATTTTTATTTGAAAGTGTTGCATGATTTTGTTTACATTTTGTTTTGTAATTTCCATATTGATTCCTTTTTTTTTTCTGTATTTGTCTTCATTTGCATCAGCACGTCCCTGTATTAATTTGAAAGATGAAAGACACTAGGGAAATTACTGATAATTTCGAGCAGTCTCTAGCTCACACGTGGTATATGGTACACACACACATATACACACTCACACACTCACACACACACATAAACACACACACACACACACACACACACACACACGAGAACTTCCTTGGCAGGCACAGGGCTTATCATCTTACCATCTCAGGAGTGTAAAGATGCTTAAAACATGATTTGTGGTCATAAGCAATGAATGAAATATCTGTGAATTCAATGCTAGTGTGGTTACTCATGTTCAAGTGTTCCTGGGGGCTCACTCAATTCCTAAATCTATTTAAGACCTGGGTTAATGCTGTTGGCTTTATGAGTTGAGGGAGGCCAGATGGCTTTATTTTGGGTTGTTAAGCATTTGAAGAGCCCCTTGAGAAAAGTCTCATGAGACAAATAGCAATTCAATAAACAGTACCTTCTAGATACTGGTGTGTTATGGAAACCATTTTGTCATGATCAGGCCTGTGTGAATTACTCCTCACTCTCAGAGATATCTGAAAGTTGGGGTTCATGTTACCATGAAAAAGCGTGTTTTTGAGGTTGGGGTCAATGCCTAATTTGTTGGGTAATTTTAGCCTAGAAGAGTCTGATAATGCTAAATTTATAATAAAGAGCTACTTGTGCAAGTGCAAAGAGGTCAGTCTGTCTTTTGGCAGTGAATATACTGATGGGAAAATTATTCCTCCATCAAGAAACTTCCTTAAGGGAAAATATTTTTTTTAGAATTATGAAATTTTAAAGTTGTCAAGAGACTTCAGATACTGGCTCATTCAAACTCCTGTTTTCATAGAGGAGGAAATTTTGGTACAGAAGGTTTGGACACTTCATGAAAGTCACAAAACTGGTTAATATGTACCATAGGTAATACTGGACCTCAGTGTGAGGTTAACCACTCAGTTATGTCCAATTCCTTAGTCTTGTGGACTATAGACCACCAGGCTCCTCTGTCCATGGGATTCTTCAGGCAAGAATACTGGAATGTGTTGCCATTCCTTTCACCAGGGGATCTTTCCAACCCAGGGACCAAACCTGAGTCTCCTGCATTGCAAGCAGATCCTTTACCATCTGAGCCACCAGAGAAGCCCCAGACTTCAATCCCCTGCAATCTAATTCAATGGTCTTTCCATGCTTATTTTGGGTAGGTGAATATCAATCTTGCTAAATTCTTCTGAGAATGATTTTCACCTTATGGTCTACCTGTGACACTGTAGCATATATTCAAGAACTCAAATTATGCCCTGAGGTTATTTGTGATTTGATGTCATGTTAATGCAAACTAGGAGCTAGCCCCATGTAAAAAATCCATGGAACGTCTATTTTTCCATTATATTTAAATTTTATTAAAGATAAATATTGTAAATAGGTAGAAAATTGGATTTTTGTGTGTGCGTGGTCTATGGAAGCTAGAGGGCTTTCCAGGTGGAGCTAAGTGGTAAAGAACCTTCCTGACAATGCAGGAGACATAAGAGACATAGATTTGATCTCTAGGTAGAGAATATTCCCTGAGAGGGGCATGGCAACCCACTCCAATATTCTTGCCTGCAGAATCCCATGGAAAGAGGAGCCTTGAGGGCTACAGTCCATAGAGTTGCAGAGTCAGACATGACTGAAGTGACTTAGCTTGCATGCATGGAAACTGAGGACAAAACAAAGTAAAAGATCAGTTCATTCATAAGAAATAGACCACCTGGGGAGGAGTCCTTCTTGGAATTTATGTATTGAAGGACATGGAAAAAGATGAGAAGATTCAACTGAAAACCTATATACTTGTTATTGATCCCAATCAATTGTGGTTCTCAAATCGTCTGCAGTGAAGGACTGTCTATGTTTTCACTCCAGGGCAGACCTATCTGGAGTCCTACTGTGTTATGGTAGGTAGGGATTCATATCACTCATACCAGGTGTGGCTCACCAGATTGAATTTTGACAGACTTCAAAGTGGTCTATATTCAAGAAGTATCCATTAATCATGTTCTTGATGCCACCACAACATCTGAGAGCTACAGCACTTCTGAACTCTTATTCTTGTTTTATTTTTTAATCTTATTGCAGGTTGGTAACACAATGTTTCGTGAATCAACACATATCATATCACACTTTGATTAGCACCACTCACGACTAAGTGACTGAACTGAACTGTAGAGCTGATGGGACTTCCCTGCTGGCTCAGTGGTAAAGAATCCACCTGCCAGTGCAGGAGATGAGTTGGATCCCTAGGTGGGGAAGATGCCCTGGAGAAGGAAATGGCAATCCACTCTAGTATTCTTGCCTAGAAATCCCATGGGCAGAGGAGTCTAAAGGGCTACAGTCCATGGGGTCACAAAGAGTTGAACACAACCTACCGATGGAACAATAAGAACAAATGTAGCTGAAGGTCATTAATTAATTCAGGGTCATGACCATGACCTTAAGGTTGGAGTAGGTTTGGAGTAGAAGGTTGATCTTGGCTTGAGTTCCCTGAAGTGCTAGAAGGGAAATCTAGCTGGCATGGAGTGTGACTCATTGAGGGCAGAAATTTTCCTCGGTAAGAAAATGGTCACTTGGTGGAAGACTTGGTCAAGTAGAAGGCATAGGGAACATTCTAAATTTCTCTGGGCCCCTCCTGCTATGTTTGCTCCAGCCTAATAGTGGAAAACATAATAGCACCCTTCTGGTTTCATTTCAAGTTTTCTTTCCTCGTTTATAAAGTTGTGGGACTGCCTTCTATTCTACATTTGAAAAACTGGGGAGCTTAGATAGAAAGACCCAGAACGTGGCTAAGAAATAACCTTTTTACAGTTAAAACTATCTGTAGATGGCTTGAGCACTAGGATATAGTGCATTTTCTACCACTGGGAACTTACAAGGAGAATTTCACTGTTAGACAAGTTTCACTTAAGGATCCTTCACCTCCTAGGTTCCACTCTTCAGACCAGCCTTTTCACATTACTTATGCAGGTCCTGACTTCAGCAATAGTGAAGTGACACCCAGGTGTCATGTTGATTCAAGAGCCAATACACAGTGAAGGTCTCTTTCCCCCTTATTTTTGAATTCCATCCTCTGCTATACTATGTTTTGCAATATTTATTTTCTGTTTGGTCAGAAAGTACTATTTTAAGAGTAATTAAATTGTTTATTTTTTAATACATAAATTTTAAGACACAAATCTTAGTAATTCTTAAAAATAAAAGCATGCTTTATGGAACATTGTCATAAATATTAAAAGACCAAGCAAATCGTTTGAATGGCAGTTTGGATGTTTTTGCACTTCTAAATCTTCTATAGCCTCAGCCTGCTAAATTGCTCTAAATGATACATGTTTAAAAAGAAGAGACAGTGATTGCATTTTATTTCATCAAATATGTCAAAGGTTAATTAGAAGATTTGTAAAGTACTCTGAGCTTATCAAAAATCACTAAAACTGAAAAGTCCTCATTTATTAAATCTGAAATTCTTTAGTTTTTTTAAAATCTTACGGGGCATCAAGGTTTAAATACATTTATTTGTCTAATTAAACCTGATTATATGGCTATTCTGATGCTGATGAAAGGTTGTTGTCAAAGAATAAGCATTTTTTTAATCTAAAATTTGTTATAAGGGAGTATATCACCATTTGATGACTTGTTTATTTCTCTTTTTTCTCTCATAATTCTTGCCGGTTAAACACTCAATGGGAAATGATTTACAATTGGTCTCTGTGCACTTAAAAACTGCTTATTGAAAATAGCAATAATAACCAGCACATGCAGTGTTTACTGTGTGCCCAAAATGATTCTAAGCATTTTGCATTATTAATCTATTTAATCTTCACAGTGTTCATATGAGAAAGATACCATTATTATTTCTCCTTTACAGATGAGGAAACAGAATGCCATATAAAGAAATGATGAAACTAGGACCTGATCCTAGCAATCTGGCTCTAGGGTATGTGTTCTTAACTAATAGGGAATCAACTATTTGTTTTAACACAGAGAACATCAAAATTATGACTTGGCTGACATTTTAACATCATTAACACATTTTCTAAAAAAATAATTTCAGTAAAAAGCTGTGGCACCTTTCTATTATAACTAGTGCTGCTGCAATTCTTGTAGTCATCACACAATGCATGGAAACAATTTACATGAATTTAGACAGCTTATATTTGTTTAGACAAAAAATAGTGTTTTGGGAACTGCAACAGTTGTAACCTGAAAAGAAATGTAGGTATTGTTTATATTTTTTCTTTTAACAGCATTTTCGATTTCATATAGTTTCATTGGTTTCAGTTGCAGGGTTTTTACTATTTTTTTCTACTATTTTTACTATTTTACAGGTAAAATACGTGTGAATTGTGGAGTGTAATACAATCCTAAGACTGATAGTATGTGCATTTTATAGACCTAGCCCTCTAATATTTTATTTTTACTGAAATACATCACATTATTTCTTCAACCAGGTTATAGGGCTTCTACAGTAAAGATGTGTAATACCATTATTCAGTAGAATGAATAACTGCAATTCTATTTCAGGCCAACATATATAAAGATTATATATATATATATATATATATATATATATATACACACACACACACACACACCTATTTATACACTTATTTTTACATATATCCATAACCCCACACAAATACCCTAAGGATAGATTATTGATATTTGATTTTTGTTATCTTGTAAACAAATGGTCTTATAAATATGGTAAATACATACTTATAGAACAAATAAAATACCAAAGACAATTACATTTCGAAATGTCATCTCTGACTTACTTTTATTTTAGATAGACATTGATTAAAAAAAAAAATGCGACTTCCCTGACATTGATTTTTAAAAAACATGGGATTTCCCTGGTGGTAAAATGGATAAGAATCCACTCGCCAATGCGGGGGACACAGGTTCGGTCTCTGGTCCAGGAGAATTCCTCATGCTGTAGAGCAACTGAGCCTAGGCTTGTGAGCCTGTGCTCTAAAGCCAGTGCTCTGCAACAAGAGGAGCTGCTGCAGTGAGAAGCCCATGAACCACAGGTGGGGAGTAGTCTCCACTCACTGCAAACTAGAGAAAACCCACGCAGCATCAAAGACCCAGTGCAACCGCGAATAAATAAACAATAAAATTTTAAAAATTAAAAAACCTTAAAAATCAATCAAAGACGCAGAAATCAGCCATGCAGTCATCCAAACTTGTAAAGCAGATATATCAGAGGTGAACCATTGCCTTAAAAGCAATCATTTCCCTTAACACAACGACTGAAGTGAAGTGAAAGTTTCTCAGTCATCTCCACCTCTTTGCGACCCCATGGACTGTAGTCCACTAGGCTCCTTTTTCCATGGAATTCTCCAGGCAAGAATACTGGAGTGGGCAACCTTTCCCTTCTCCAGGGGACCTTCCAGACCCAGGAACTGAACTTTGGTCTCTCGCATTGCAGGCAGATTCTTTACCATCTGAGCCACTAGGTAAGTTTAACACATGATTACATATATTATTTCATTAAATAATAAGTTATCCTGGATTTTTAAAAATATGATTTAATTTACAAAAGTCACTTTGAAGAAAGCATTCTCAGATGAAAGCATTTATACTATAGTGAAGGGCTTCTATCTTTCAAATGTATTAATATAGAATATGATCATTCCAGTTGATTACGCTCTTACCTTGAATTGACAAAAAGTTACGACATTTGCAGAATCTCCTAGGTTTTTAAAAATTCATGTGTTCCCTTTAACAATTTCCCTCAGTGGGATTTAAACACCTTTGCTAAAACATTTTTCATGTTTTTCTCCTGTCCAGAATTAAAGATTGGTCCCTTACAGGCAATGTATCAGGCACTGAAACAGGTTAACTTTAACTGACCTCATGGATTTCTCCCTAAGCAATACATTTTTAAACTATAGGTACTTGGCAGTTTGAACACTCATGGCAGGATTGGCTGGATCTTTCAAACAAGAGCTAATAGCTCCTATGTGAAGACTTCCTTCCTCTGCAGAGAAGTTTGTGAAATGTCTTTCATTTTGTGCTTCGTTACATGACTATTTCTGTCTGAAACCTGTCTGCCTATAATGGCTCATTGCTTCGGATGCACTGGTGCAGCACTGGGGCAGTAACTTTCTTGAAATATCTTTTGAATTAATGAAAGTACCTAGCCACTCTCTGGAAGGAGATTATAAAGGTTAGAGACTCCCTTATTCCCACAGCAGGTCCAAAGTCCCCAGACCATGAAAGCCAGCAATGACAAACCTGTTATGATTTTTTTTAAAATCTATTTTATTCAAGTCATTTTAGACCGAACCATGATCTAATCTGTGTAATCCTCTGACTTGGGTCTGAGACGATTTTTACAAGGTTAGCTTTTACTGAGAGTAAAAGTCTACGGGGTCGCACAGAGTCGGACACGACTGAAGTGACTTAGCTTAGCAGCAGTTTTTACTGAGAGTCATTTTTTGCATGAGTATTTTCTATTCTGGGTTCACAAGGACTTTTCCTATGTTCACACCACTTCCTGTCGCATAAGGCATGCTACTTAATCACATGCTGAATTGTATTTAACAGGTCTGTGCACATCTTGTCTCTTTATTGCTGTTCAGGTTTTTCAGCCTTGAGCAAAACTTTATATCCTCCCTTTCCTATCTCTTACAGTGCCAACTTCAAGTACTGGTCAAAGTGGAGATCTTGGAAAAATGTCTAAATTGAACTGAATTGAGTTGAACTGCCTCATTCTTCTTCTCAGCTTAATTCTAAGGGCAGCCTCACCATCTGCTGCTTATCTACCATCTGGAAGTGGTTCTCCTGCAAATGCCTGTATGTGCTCAGCAAGCTTCCAAGGACTAAGTTTTTCATCTGACTTGGCCTCTGAAAGTCTTTGAGAGTTGGGCACTGGCACTCTCTGGAATTTTTCTGTCCAGTATCAGAAGCCACACCACCTAGGGATCACTGATGGTGAGGAATCTGAACAAAGACCAAACTAGAGAGGGTTTTTTTTTTTTCTTTAATTCAGAATGTTGAAAAAGTAGGACTAATAGGTAGGAATAAGAATTGGATGCTAATGGTGATGATGTTGTAGGTGATAATTATAATAATCTTTAGCATTTTTTCTCTTTTTTTACTTAACAGTTTTCTTGTTTATAATTTGCCAAGTATAGCAAATAGTATTACAAGCACACTACCTCTATTAAGTTATGTATTTCTTAAAATAATATTTCAAGGTACAGAGGATTTAATAACTTACCAAGGTCTACATAGCTAATGGGGCTTCTCCAGTGATTCAGCAGTAAAGAATCTGCCTGCAATGCAGGAGATGCAGGTTTGATCCCTGGGTCAGGAAGATTCTCTAGAGGAGGGCATGGCAACCCATTCTAGTACTCTTGTCTGGAGAATCCCATGGACAAAGGAGCCTGGCGGGCTACAATCCATAGGGTCGCAAAGAGTTGGACATGACTGAAGCAACTGGGCACATATGCACACATACAGCTAATAAGCAGTAATATCAGAATTTGAACCCAGGCTATCTGGCTTCAGAACAAAGCTCTCCTCTAAGTTTTAATTTTATACTAGTTATATCTCCTGAGAAGACTGGCTGGGATCCCTAATCTCTGAACAATGAACCCAAATCAGTATTCTTGGATGATAGTTTGCAAGAGGCATTAAGAAAAACCCTTGTTTTAGGCTTTAAATGATTCTTCAAATTTTAACATGAGAATCATTTCTTCACCTAGCAAAAAGATACGAGTTGCTAAACTGTCACTGTGAGACCAAAGTTTGGGCTATTCCATTTGTCCAAAGGTAATTAATGGAATTAATAATTACAAGGAGAAAAAGCAATTTTTCACATGTCCTACTTTTTATGAGATGTGGAGAAGATTAGAACCTTTGTGTATTTGGGTGCCACTGCTCTCAACGTTGTGTGTAAGAAAGAAAATGGCCTTAGGAAATCTGCTCTCAAGTTATGTCCATAGATCTTGAACTGACCACTCTTTGTACCTCCTAAGATGCTGGGTTGGTCTCAGAGAGTGGGGAGGGCAGGAAAGTCTATCATTCAGGATTTTGAAACAATTGAAAGCAAGCAATTCAACAGCAGAGAGCTGAAAAACCAATATAATTAATATCATATTATCAATTAGTATTCTCCTGAGTAGAAAATAACAAGATAATTTGTTTAAAAAGTTTTCTTATAGGAAGTCTCTTGAAGTTCTGAATTATTAACATACTGATTTATAAAAAGATTCCATTTAAAAATTGATAGATAGATTTGTCCAACAAGGACAAATAAAAGGTCTCCTTATACTTGGAGAATCTCCTAAAACATCTTCGACAGCCCCTGGACAGTTGATAAAACACCCTGCCTTTCTTTAACTTTGACCTGGTAATTGGTCTCCTGGTGACTGACACCCTGTTATCAAATAGGCATTATATCATCCACAGTGCTAAGGTCTTTAAAACTCAGGTGCAGATGACCCTGTGGAAGTATAATGTTTAATAAGCATCATTAACTAAATGCCCTTGGTCACAAAACTTAAAATTGTTCTTTATTTTAAAGGGCATTAGCGTATAGGTATCTGGAGGTGCCCATCTACAAAACTTTGTGAATATACATGTATTTGAATTTATGATTTAACCCCAGTTCTTTGTGTAAATAGAGTCCCTGGTGATCACTGTGATTGTTCTATGAAGGAAAACTATTTTGGCCTCCCTGGTCTTAGACAAGTCATACCGTGACCCAGCACTTGATTAATAAATGTCAGTTTATTCTCTCAGCCTTGTCTGAATTCAGATGATGAATAGTGAAACCTCATCTGAGCTATTTTTAAAAAATAGCTTTTTTTTCCACATTGAAAATAAAATATCCCAAATCGGAAATATATGGGCAGGTTGTCTGCAAGAATAGCAGTCTAGATTAGAAAAAAAAGTCAGCAACTTTGGATGGAAATTTTAGTGAGCGACTTCTGGTCACTTTTCAAGCAGTATGTGTGTGTGGGGGGTGTGTGGGTGTGGGTGTGTGGGTGTGTGGTATATGTGTCTGTGGTATATGTGTCTGTGTGTGTGTGTTGTGGTATGTGTGTGTGCTCAGTCATGTCCTACTCATTGCAACCCCATGAACTGTAGTCTCTCAGGCTCCTCTGTCCATGGGATTTCCCAGGCTAGAATACTGAAGTGGTTCCCATTTCCTTCTCCAGGGGATCTTCCTGACCCAGGGATCACACCTGCATCTCCTGAATTGGCAGGCAGATTCTTCACTAATGGTGCCGCCTGGGAAGCCCTTTTCCAGCAGAACCTCTACTAAAAGCATCTCCTGTTTGTGTCCCAGAGACAAAATGTGAAGTTAGTGCACTTTGCTTATGGATTTTAGTAATTTCCATCATCCTTTCCAGCTTTCAACAGCCTATTCTTCAGCTGTGAAACAACTTAGAATCATCTTGAAAGCAAAGAGTCGGCTTCACCATTTGGATGTGCCAAAGGGATGTTTTGGGGATATTGAGTGTGATGAAAAAGTGCTTCTTAGAAATTTCCTTGTGACTGAGTACGAATGGAATCCATATGGGCAAGAGTCATTACATCCCCAACAGTAGATCAGAATGTGCTAAGCTAGACCAGGTAAAGGAAGCTTTCCTTATTGATTCCACAACCTAAGAGAGGATACTGTCTTTGATTAAGAGAGAAAGGGAAGGAGGGACACCGTATTGGCACAGCAGAGGTGATGCATTAATGTAGAGCCAGGTCAGAACTGAGTCCTCGTGACTAACTGCTGTCACTCAGTGACAGGGTGGAAATACCCTGAGAGCTAAAAAGCTGGCATGTTTCTTTCCCTTGCAGAATAATCCAGTTTAAAATCCCCGAGTGTGGATCCCTCTGAAGCTTTCTGACAGCTTGCCTCCCTCGAGGGGAAAACTAAATCGGATTTAGTCCTTGTTCTCTTTTTGCAAATAAGTTCCTTCTTGATAAATAGGGTTGCTGGGCTACGAGATAACTTGTAAATCGAGGAACATAGAACGGCTTCTCTTCCTCTGTGGATCTCTCTGTATCCTTCTTGCTATGGTCTGAATGGTTCCCCCCAAAATCCATACGTTGAAATTCTGACCCCCCAAGGTGATGGCATAAGGAGGTGAGGTGTTGGGGAGGTGTTTGAGTCATGAGGATGGAGCCATGAATGTGATTAGTGCCCTTATAAAAGAGGGTCCTAAAAGACCTTTGCCCCTTTTACCACAGGAGGACACAGCATGAAATCTGCAACCTGGAAGAGAGCCCTCATTCAACCATTCTGGACCCCAATCTTGAATTTCAGCCTCCAGAATTGTGAGAAATAAATGTCCATTGTTTATAAACTTCCCAGTCTGATGTTCTGTTATAGCAGCCTGCACAAATACACTGCTTCACGTCCCTCCCTTCTTTTTCTTTTTTCTTTCTCTGATAGAATTCATCTCTCTTAGATTTCATCAGTGCATTTGCTCATTTATTAAAAACATATTTTCTGAGTGTCTACTATCCTTTACTAGGTATCTGTTGTGTTCCAGGTACTGTTTCAGCTTCTGAGGATATAAATGACAAACAAAAGAGACCAACTGTCTATCCTCAAGATGCTTATCTTCTAGAACTCTCTGAAGTTTGACTGAACTCTGGCTCTCCCATCAATAGTTTTATAAATTTGTGGCAAGTTATTTAATGGAGCTATGCCTCATTTCATCCCAATCCCAAAGAAAGACAATGCCAAAGAATGTTCGAACTACCACACAATTGCATTCATCTCACACACTAGCAAAGTAATGCTCAAAATTCTCCAAGCTAGGCTTCAACAGTATGTGAACAGTGAACTTCCAGATGTTCAAGCTGTATTTAGAAAAGGCAGAGGAACCAGTGATCAAATTGCCAACATCCGTTGTATCATCAAAAAAGCAGGAGAGTTCCAGAGAAACATCTACTTCTACATTATTGATTATGCCAAAGCCTTTGAGTGTGTGGATCACAACAAACTTTGGAAAATTCTTAAAGAGATGGGAATATCAAACCACTTGACCTGCCTCTTAAGAAATCTTTATGCAGGTCAAGAAGCAATAGTTAGAAATGGATATGGAACAACAGACTGGTTCCAAATCAGGAAAGGTGTATATCAAGGCCGTACATTGTCACCCTTCTTATTTAACTTATATGTAGAATATATCATGCAAAACGCTGGGCTGGATGAAGCAAAAGGTGGAATCAAGATTGCCAGGAGAAATATCAATAACCTCAGGTGAGAAGATGACATCACTCTTATGGCAGAAAGTGAAGAGAAACTAAAGAATCTCTTGATGAAAGTGAAAAAGGAGAGTGAAAAAATTGGCTTAAAACTCAACATTCAGAAAACTAAGAGCATGGCATCTGGTTCTATCATTACTTCATGGCAAATGGATGGGGAAACAATGGAAACAGTGAGATACTTTATTTTGGGGGACTCCAAAATCACTGCAGATGGTGACTGCAGCCATGAAATTAAGACTCTTGCTCCTTTGAAGAAAAGCTGTGACCAACCTAGACAGCATATTAAAAAGAAGAGACATTACTTTGCCAACAAAGGCCCGTATAGTCAAACTATGGTTTTTCCAGTAGTCATGTATGGATGTGAGAGTTGGAATGTAAAGAAAGCTGAGTGCTGAAGAATTGATGCTTTTGAACTGTGGTGTTGGAGAAGACTTCTGAGAGTCCCTAGGACTGCAAGGAGATCCATCAAGTCCATTCTAAAGGAGATCAGTCCTGGGTGTTCACTGGAAGCACTGATGCTGAAGCTGAAACTCTAATACTCTGGCCACCTGATGTGAAGAACTGACTCACTGGAAAAGACCCTGGTGCTAGGAAAGATTGAAGATGGGAGAAGGGGATGACAGAGGATGAGATGGTTGGCTGACATCACCTACTTGATGGACTTGAGTTTGAGCAAGCTCCTGGAGTTGGTGATAGACAGGGAGGCCTGGTGCGCTGCAGTCCATGAAAAGAGTTGGACATAACTGAATGACTGAACTGAACTGAGAGACCAAAGTGAACTGAACTGATGCCTCACTTACTTTCCTACTAGTGGCTCAGAAGGTAAGGAATCTGCCTGCAATGCAGGAGACCTAGGTTCTATTCCTGGGTTGGGAAGATCCCTTGGAGAAGAGCATGGCAACCCACCACCATATTCTCGCCTGGAGAATCCCATGGTAGAGGAGACTGTCAGGCTATCGTCCATAGCATTGCATAGAGTGGATACGACTTAAGTGTCTTAGCACGCATGTATATATGCCTTATTTTCCTCATCATACAATGGGGATAATATTAGCTTTTTCCTCAGTTGCCCTTTATAAGGATAAAATGAGATAATATATTTAAAGTGTTTAGGAGCAGAGTGTGTGGCTATGAGCTAGTGTGTAATGCATGCTTCTTGTCTCCCTGTCCTTGTTTGTACTCTCATCACGGTGTTTCTCCCTGAGATGCTTATTGTCTCATTTGCCCAGTCACCCCAGAAACTTACCCTGGCCTCATTTTCAGGACCAGGGAGCAAGCAGGAGCCTGCTCTGAAAATGCCCAGGGAGCAGCAGTTGTGAGACTAGTGCCGCATTATTTCAATGAAAAGCACTATCCAAGACTACCTTAATGTGTTGACTCTAGGGTCCTGCCAGGTGACGTGGGACCAACACTTTTTTATGAGCAGAAACAAATCAAAATAAGGTTAAAGGATACTGTGTGAATTCAGTGATTGATTGGACGGTGGCAGAGTCAGATCTATGGCTTTTTCAAAGCATAGCCTCTCCCTCTTTTTATATTTATGATGTGCATCTTAATAAGCAGTATTCTTGCCAGGAAAATCCCATGGATAGAGGAGGCTGGCGGGCTACAGTCCATGGGGTTGCAAAGAGTCGGACACAACCGAGCACACGCTCTATGTATACTATACTATACTATACTATAGTAGTCGTAGAATCTTCTCTGCTTCTACTTGCCCCTTTCCCAATACTCTAAAACTTTTTGATATTGGTGAAAGAGATAAGTCATTTCAGACATTTTTTCAGACATACTCAATTCTGCTTTAGCAGTGTCCCTCGGTCCTATATGCCTTGCAGGTCACTTTCCTGCTTTCTGACAAGTATTGTGATGAATTACTAGCTGGGGGTAGCTTGTGTTTCTTCACACTATTGATTTTAGGAAAATTTAAGCTTTCAGAAAGTTGGAAAGCAAATATTTAAAGTCATTTGTCCTGAAAACAACACTTGTCCAAAAAAGAAACAATCACCACACTTTATACCTTCATTAAATCAATGACATACTTCTTGAAAAAAAAAAAAAGTGTTTAAAAATCACCATTTTTTTTTAATAGAGGAAAAGAAAATCCTAACATTTTAAGATTACTCTGTTTTTCATAAACCTTTGAGTATAGTGTACTCTTTTTATTAAGATTTTTTAATGTGGACCATGTTTTAAAAACTTTGTTGAATTTATTAAAATATCACTTCTGTTTTATACATACATACATATATATATATATATATGTATGTATATATATATATATAGGTTCTGAGGCATATGGTATCTTAGCTCCTTGACCAGGAATCAAACCCACATTCCCTGCATTGGAAGGGATTGCACTGGATTGCCAGGAATGCCCCCTAGTTTACTCTTAAAACAAGTTTTTATTTGTTTATCTATTACTGTTGGTAATTGCTAAACCACATTTACTGCATAAGTAATAGATGGGAGCCTGGTGAGCTACAGTCCATGGGGTTGTGGAGAGTCAGACACAACTGAGTGATTAACACAAACACATACACAATACCAATTTTTGTGAACTGTTATACCAAGACGTGTTCACTTTTTTTTACCCTTAATATTTTGTCTCTACTTTAATATTCTCCACAAGTCAGAGTAGTCCACTTGGTCCTGGGGTGGCAACTTCATTTTGGTAATCCGGGTGTGAAATGTCAACAAAAGCGTTTTTAGAGTTTATTTTGGTTACAGTTGTTTTCCTTCCCTGCTCCCACGCCCCACCCCGCCTCACCCACACAGGCACAATTATCTCTTACAAGAAGGTCCTTGTCTATCTCTGTTTCAAACCAAGTATATGATTTTGAGCACATAATTTAGCTTCTGAGGGTTTTGTTCTTTTCATGAGTAAGGTGAAGGTCTGAATCTTTTTGATCTCTAAGGTTTTTTTTTGTCATCTCTAAAGGTTTCTGGATCTATTAAAATCCATATTTTTCCCCATGGGAGACACAGTATCTGAGATTTGATAATACAACTACTACAGCTTATTCTATATGCAAGGCTGACATCAGCTTCATTACTCTGGGTAAGTCATTAAAAGACATGAACAACAAAATGTACTTGACGCTAAAACTATATTGATTCTAGCTTAAATCTCCTTTGGTGCCTCAGGAAGCTCTCTAGGCTATGGGGAAGGCTTCAGGCTGTACTGGGTGCACTATCCCTGTTGATGCAGATGCAATATTAGACTGGAGTCTCCTGGGATATTTTTGGATTTAATTTTCCAAATAAATTCCACTAACAACAGATTTACTTGTCATCTGTTCCTGTCTCATCCAGTATAGAACATGAATGAAACAATGATATTTACATATTTTGATTGGAATTTCAGATTAAGTGAACTTTATTTTGTGAGTTCCATACATGAGGCATTAATTAATGGATGTAAAGGTAAGAAAATATGTTGAAGGTACTGATATGTGGAACTGAGTGTATTAAATTGAGGATAGAAGAATTGATATCTAAATGGTGTAAAGGCAAGAGAAAAATGTTGAAGGTAGAGAGAGATATGTGGATTTGAGTGTACTATATTGGGGATAGAAGGACTGATATCTAGATAAACTGAAGAAATTGCTTTACACTGACTGCTGTGAGCACCTGGGTTCTTTGTAATCAGAATACATCATTAGACATTTTATTTTATAAAAAAACTGCCTAACAATTTCTTTTTTTTTTTGGACAGACTTTTATTCCACACCCTTTTTCCATCAGTATGAGATGACCATTGAGAATATTTTGTTAGTTCCTTACCTTGAAGAAGGTCATTGTTGATCCATCTCTGACAGCCCCATATTCTATCTTGGTTTGTTTTGCCAAATCATCCGCTGAATCAATGGGGGATTCCATTCGCTCTACTGTCAAGAAGGCGGCCAGATTGGCAGTGTAGGATGAAATGATGATTAGGGTGAAAAACCACCATATCCCTCCAACTATTCTGGTCGAGAGAGCTTTGGGCATCAACTCTGATCCTGTGATGGTATCACCAGAGTAAGAGTGTTAAACAGGTATGAGAAGGGAGAAGACCCATGATTCAACAGTAGTCTAGAGAGATAATGCATTTTTGTGACTCAAAATCATAAATCTATCAAGCATTTATTCTCTTGTGTGTAAGTGAACAGATGAATCTTTTTAGAAAATGAAGTAAAATTTAAATGATCTTTTATCATTTATCACTGCTGCTGCTTAAATGTGATTTATTTCCATTTGATGGTTTTAATGGTTTTAACCCTGAGATATTCTATGACTAAAATTTATAAACAGCTTAGTTGCTTAGATTTGAGTTTGTTTGCTTGATTTTGCTGAAAAATCCTCAGACTTCTGGGCTTTTTGTACTGTCTAATATACATCTTATTGTGTGAAATAAAATGTTCTAGGTTGTACAACAGTGAAAGCTTTAAAATGTTAACATTAACATTTTATCTAATATTAAAGAATGGGAGAAACTTTCAGAAGATTTACATATCATGTTATTTATCACATGCATTTAATAAAACATTGTTTTATTAAATCAAAATGATATTGGGCATAACTGTACTTGACAGCGGATGAATCATTCTTTTATGTTATTTTTGAAGTCAAAATTATTCTTTTAATGTTGATTCTTGTTTAACTGAAAATAATATATTCACTGAAAAGGCACAATTTTGTCCTCAAATAAAGTACAATTTAATTAGACTTCAAAGACTGGCTGTTTTGGAGGTGGAAAGGGGCCCTTCTTGGTAAAAACACTCATTTTAGGTGTTATCAGATGGTTCCTGATTATTTGTAAAAAGGTAATATAGAGGCATTTAATGTATTTACCAAGAAAAAGAAAAAACATCTTTCTCTCTTGAAGAAAGGGTATACAGGCAAAGTTTACCTATACAAAGGACAAGCATTTGTGAAAGCTCTCTAGCTCAAAACTTTTGATCAAGCTGAGCTATGGAAGTTTATAAAACCAGCAGCAGAACCAAAAGGAGCAGAAAGGCATATGCAGCCCTTACCCTAATTGTATTGATCTATGTATGGATTTTGGTTAATCTGCTTGCCTGAAATTCACCATTGCTTCTCTCTTAGCATTTTCTCCATAAACTTGGAGAAATGATAGAGTTTATGGGACCACTTAAGAAGTGAAAGGAAAACACCCTAAGTTAAATCTAAAGTGTAAAGTTCAGCAGGTGAATTATCTGGTTAAAGGAGTCTTTCACTGTTCTGATTGTCTTGAAGTTTTGTCATTAATGGCTTAAGACAGAAAGGGAAATTGGAGTTTACCAATCTACAAATACATGAATTTATGCTCAAGGTTAATCTGTAAACAAATGCAAATATTGCTCATGAAATCAGAGTCAGCTCCAGGCTCATGATATGCAGATAAATGTTGGCAGAGTTTCTTAGCTTTGAATTAGCTATGTTCTTCTAAAGCTATTCTTTGTACTTTATTCTCTTTTAATGAGGTTAATGGCTTCACTGTGTCTTTTCTTTCTTTTTTTTGCTCGTTTGTTTGAATTTGAGTGTGTAACGTTACACAGATTTATAACAGTTTTCATCAAATTGCTTCTAAGGATTTAGTAAGATAGTGCATTGCTGTTGCTGTAATCTTGCAGTTTAATGGGATTTATATGCTATAGGTGTGTATGTTTAATGCCCAAGTTTGTTTCATATCTTCGTCCTGAATTGATCTAGCAGCCTCGTGGTAGTGTGATATTATTTTAGATCTTTAGTTGGCTATCATTAAAATACCATTTATTTCATAAAATACCCATAGGAAATAGGTAATACAGTTAGTAGATATATTTTCTTAGCTTAGAGGTATAGATTTTCTGCTGTGAATTTATCCTTATTTTATTTGTGTTTGTGAAAAGATCAGGTTTTAATTTATTATTCATATAGTTGTGTATTATATGGCAGGAAAACTAGGCAGACAGATGGATAACCAACTGTCTACATGCAATAATAAATTTACATCTATCACATTTTAAAATAAATCATATTTATACATTTCAATGAAGTTGTCATGGAAATTAAAAATAATTAATAGGAACCTACTCATACTACATTTTAAACCCTTGGTAGATGGTATGAATTTCTCAACACTTCATCTTTTGAAAAAAATTCACACAGTTTTCTGACTTTCATGACTCTCGTTGTTAACTGATGTACCTAGAATGACTTCACTCAAGTCGAGATGATTTGTTAAAAGTCAGAACTCTAGAGGATGAAATCATGATAGTAATAAAAGCAGAATGAAACGTCATCAGAAAATATCTGGGATGAGAGACAGTACTTGCTGAAGTCTCTTTAGTGCCTTTTACGGCAGACATGACAGCCAATCCTGATCCAGACTTTGCTCACGCTCTGTAGAAAAGAGAAAGCCTGATCATCACATTAAAAAAGAAATTAAACAAAATGGTTTCCAATTGAGTACAGTGACAAACTTCTGCTAGCAAGAGCGCAACAGTCAATATAGAAGTTAGCTACCCGGTCCAATGCCACATGCTAAGGACAAATGCACGAACAGTCACCAGTACCGCAAATTTGTACATCGTAATATTTTTTTTCACCTGACAGATACTTTAAACTTCTTGAAAAACAAGCAGAGTCTGGTTGGGGCTGACTGTCATGTACCCAAGGTCGTGGTAACTAGCAGACACTGCATCCCACGGTTTGCTGTGGATGATGGGAAACTCCAAACAGGTAGAGTATAAAAGAGAAATTTAGGGGGAGGGTACACGCATATGATGGGCTTCCCTTGTGGCTCAGCAGTAAAGAATCTGCCTTCCAATGCAGGAGACATAGGTTCGATCACTGGATCAGGAAGATACCCTGGAGAGGGAAATGACATTTCCCCCCAGTTTTCTTGCCTGGGAAATCCCATGACAGAGGAGCTGGCAGGCTACAGTCCTAGGGGTCACAGAGTTGGATACGACATAGCTACTAAAGAACAACAATAACACTCATATGACAAAAGGCAATCACGGTCACATATACCTGCACAGGCATGCTGCATACTCGAGGAAACCCAAGTCTATATTTTTCTATTCTAATGGCATAGGAAGGCAAGCTACTGGTAAGGAAGGAAGTCTCTTTCATTCTTTGAAAGTGATTGCTCACAAGATAAATGCCTTAAAATCTAAATGCACTGGTAAAGCAGTATATGTCATCCAATGAGTTTTCCTGTGGGATTTATAGTTCTGACTTACGCTCTAAATTTACGCAAGTGATTTCCAGTGAATCAGGTGCTGGGTCTACACCTACTTTGCACTGCCTGAATAAACTATAGTTAACTGCGTGTTGAGATGATTTACTCACTTTGTTCAATTATTTGATGTTTCCACTCTAGAAACCCTGTTCTCTCTCCTTGGAATTTTTAAACACAATATAAACACTTCGAGTAGCATGATAACAAGTCCCTCCTGAGAAGCCTTAGGGCTTACCCCTAAGTAACAAACATCTTTAATATATATCCTAGTTGAAATTTCCTTTGCCAATTTATTTTGCAGCTTGTTGTCAAATAAGGAGATATTCCAAACACAACAGCATCTGTGACTGATGATTTTCTTAAATTAATGCATTTAATCTTGAGAAGTATTTTCTAGACCATACGCCTGGAATCAAAGCTGAGGAAAATCCACAGAAGTGTTGGATTTCTTCCAAAGGTTAAAACAACTCACTCCTCCCTTCCCCACAAAGTCAAAATCCTTCAAATCATAGAAAATGTACAAAATAGATTACATTTCTGTGGTTTGAATTTTATTTCCTCCAACATCTCCAGTTTACTGTTGCTATGGTTACAAACTGAGGGAGATTGTAAAAAGTTACTGGGAAGCTAAGATGAATCCCAGTAGGGTTTGTCAGAGTGGTAATTAGGTGACAGTTTTAGGGACTGTCATCTATTGGAAGGATGTAAGTCAACCTAATTTTCAAAGGATTCAAATTTTAGCCCTTTTCAAATTGTAACTTGTGAGGTTATGACTAAAAGGGAAAAGATAGATATCTCCATCTATGCCAGTTTGTAAACAATTTCTAAGGTAATTTATCCTTTCCTTCCCTCTAGGAAAAGTTGTATTTGTTGCTTGATAGAAGTTTAGTTTATATCTGTAGCAAAGGAGTTCTGTTGCTGTCATATTTTTGTCTTTTTTATTTTTAGAATTGTCTAGGAAGCCAGGTTCTATCTTTTTAACTTCTGAGTTGGTTTTTAGCCTACCCCCTATCTTCTTGGTGGAGTTTACCAGCATAAAAGCCTGTCAGCAGACCGTGGGATGCATGTGACAAAGATGGGCAACCTTGTACCTTGTTGCATGAGAGCTCCAACTCCAAACCAGAAACTATTTAGTAAAGTAAAATTGTTTTCCACCACGTCTGAGTCAGGGTTGCATGGGTGGGGGTTATACCATTCGTAGGGTGTAAACCTGCAGTAGTTAACAGAAACAGTCTGTAAACATGAGGTAGATTCATGCGGCACCAGCAAAAATCCACTGAACCAGGCACAACACCCAACAGTGAATGAAGGACGCGTCAAACCAAACAGTAGGCCATGTTCATAAACTTACAGCTTTGGTAGGCAAAGAGCAAAGGAGACTCTAGATATTATATTTACCAGTCTTCTGATTTCTAGGCAAAGCCCGTTGGTTGGCTGGAACCATATTCCTCAGATCATGTCTACTGATTTTTTCTGAGTTTTCACTCATTTCCATTTTATTGAACAACTAGATGGACTGCAAAGGGAGGTTCACTCATCCCAAGTATTTACCCCACAGAGTAGCAACGACAATGACACACACAGTTGCATACCAACTGTAATATCAAGATTCTGTGTCACTAGGTGCTGAGGAAGACACGAAACAGAGGGGCGACGGACTTCAAGGGTTATTGACTGATAGATCAAAGGAGTCTATGTAGTCTAGTGATTTCATGACGCATCAAAGGAGTCGCAAGTTTCAAACGATTAGTGAACAAAAAGAAGGTCTGGATTGAGGTGTATTTGATACTTTTATGATAGTGTGTGGAAATAAAAATCCCAATCTTTAAATAAAGAGATACAGTTCAAATTTAGAAGTACCCTGGCCCAGGCATCAGAGTTCATTAATGTTAAGGCCACAGCATGTCTGGATGGACAGTTTTAGGTTCAGATTTTCCTCTTAGATTCATTCTGAATTGTTTCTACAATTGTCAATTGTGGCCACTTGATCGCCAGCCCTAGCCAGTTAGGAAGTCAACTTTGAATAAGTAATTTAAACTCTCTGGCTTCAGTTTCCTTATTTTTAAAGAAGAAAGAATACAGATATCTCTAAGTCGTGTTCAAATAAAAATTTGAGGGGTTGAAAGGATTTTTGATTCTTCTTCTATTTTCTAAAAATCTGCCTGACCTCTACAAGCCCAAGGAGCTCCATGCTCTATGGTTCTTTTTTAAGACTCTCTTTCCTAGGGGCACTTATTTTTCCCAAAAAGACATTGGCAGATGCGCTGCGAAGCGATCTGGAAATGATTTAAAATGCAGTAGTCCTTAGCACTGAAAGGCCATTTGCCACTGGATCCTTTTAATGCAAGCAGGAGTGTTAGAGTAAAGTCAGTGCGAACATATGGAATGCTCTCCAGCCATAGGTTTCAGCAGTAAACAATAGCAGGTTGCTGACGCATGGTGGAGAGCTGGTGTTAAGGTGAATACATTATCTACAGCGAGAAGCGGGGCACACTTTGAATCAGGCACGAGGAAGTGGGCAGATAGTTCTTAATGAAACACCATTTCCTAAACCTGCAGACACCTTCTGAAAAGTACACAGTGTCTCCTCATCAAGTCTCAAGGAGGCTAGGATAACAGCCTCATAGTTTATCCCATAATAATGGCATCCAACTCATTACTGCGCCTTCTCCACAGCTGCAGGGCACACAGTGCAGGTTCCTGTGAAGCTTATGAATAAAGCTTTAATTGACAATGCCATGCCAATACATTTTAATTACTGTTTCAACAGTATAATTAAGTTTTGAATTTATACTCTCTTATAACCATAGAAGTTTGCTGAGCCGAAGAACCCAATACCAATATTAACGAGCCTACTAATTGAAGCAATACACAGGGTAAAAATGCCACTACTTAAACAGTATCATTGGTGCTTGTACAATAATTTAAGAAAATCAATTGCAATACATTAGGAGGGCTATGCCTTCAAAAGCAGAAGTTTCTCTAAACAGCTCATAAAACCTGGCCACCACCAGCTCTGTAATATTCTGGCATGTCTCCCCTGTATGTGCTCTGATGAATGAACCCACCACTTCTTTCTTTGAAATGCTGCATCTCACTCGGTCCTGTTTCCGTATTTCAGACTTTGCGGCTCTAAGTGAACAATTAATCTAGTTTTCTATGGCAAAAAAGAAAACTGTCCAAACAGCAATGCAATTCTGCCTGCTCGGCAGAGATATTTTAGATTCTTTCTCTCTGGGATTCTGAGTGACTTGGAGAGTGTGTGGACTGAGGAATATTAAGTAGTGATTGGATGCTGTACTGTGGCACACTGACTTTTCATAATGCAATAGATCTACCTGTTGCCTGGATGCAGATATTTCAGCTTGAAATTCCTAATGTCTGCTTAAAGATAGCCAGTGTGACAGCAATGTCATCACCAGGAAGCCTGGTAGAAAGATTAATTCATGGCCTGTACCAATGATATTCTGAAGCTGCTCTCCTCACCTGATTCCAGTTTTAGTAAAATGACAGAGAAAGGGATAAATGTGCTTAGAATTTACATCAAAACTTGCATCTCGAAGAGTTATACTGAAATGCAGAGGCTCATTTTGGTTTCATGTTCATATATGCCAGGGTTTTACTTGAATGGAAGATATAAAATACTGAAGACTTCTAATTAAGGAATTCTTTTTATGACTGAAAATGGATATCAGGCTACATCAACAAGAGGGAGATCTTTTAATGGAGAAAGCTCTCAATCTTGTAATGTAACTGGTTGGGTTTATAGCATAACCGTAGAGCTACAGTCAAAGGTTTTCTTGATTTTTCTTTGCCATAAGCCAAATTAAAAAAATGTCCATTTTAAGAAGATAAACATAAATTGTAAGATGTAAGCAGACATTATTTCTGGATATTCAGTCTATCTAAATTGTATGTTCATGATGGACATAATTCCTTGGGATTAAATACTTTACAAAAAGTAATTTAGCAAATGTCAACCACAAAGCAAAAACACTGACATGCACATTTGTAACATGCAGATAGTAACTAAAAATTTTTGTATGGTTTTCCTTAGTTTGTCTAACTTTATAAATCAATTCAGTTCAGCAAATGGTTTGTAAGCTTCTGTCTAGTGAGAACATAAGCCCAAAAGCAGTGATGAGCTTTATTTTTCCTCTAAAAGGACAAGAAAGTGTATACTTCAAAACACAAATTCAAAAGCCTCTCTAGAGCAACAGTGATTAGGAGATTAACTCTTTTTCATTTCTATTTCACTAACTATGAATGCAAACCACTAAGGTGGTAACAGAAAGTCATTTCCCATCTTAGCTTGCTGATGCAGACTGACCAAGTTCATGGTCTCAGACCAAGTTCATGGTCTCAGACCAAGTTCATGGTCTCTGGAAGTCAAAGCGAATCGGCACACTTATTTAACCAGGATTTGTCTTGGGGAATCACATCCAAGATATATTTAGTGGCTTTATGAACTGGAAGCAGAAATGGATTCAAAGGCATGGGAAACATGAATATAGTTGAGAATGCAGTCCCTGTGACAGTGCACCTGTGCACTGCAGGGAGTTATTTTTTTAATTTTTTTTTTTATGTTTTACCACCATGCTGTGTGAAAGATTGCATTTGATGTCTGATACTTCCACTTCCCCAAGACCCAGAGTGAGAAGAAAGACAGTGAGAAGGGAGTGATAAGGATAATAAGCTAAATAAAGAAAAAAACTGGTCTACAAAGTGTACTGTTGGTGAGTAGGAATCCTGAGTAAATAGTATTGATTGGGGGAGAAACAAGGCTGCTTCTTTTAATTTTTTGGCCACGCTTCACAGCATATGGGACCTTAGTTTCCTGGCCAGGGACTGAACCTGTGACCCTGCATTGGAAGCATGGAATCGTAACTACTGGATCATCAGGGAAGTCCTGGAGGCTGTTTTCTTCATTGAAAGAGAGTCAAGTTAGAAAATGTAGGGCTCTGGATTACCAGGAGCTTACAGAGGAACAGATAACATAAGGAAGGGAAAGCTACTTAATGCTACATTCGTTTGGTGGTAAAAATAAGGGAACTTAAAGACACAGTTGGGGTCAAAGGTAAACAAATACTTTGAAATTGTCTGTCTGTGAGAACTGCTGGATGCTGTTGACATGGTTTTCACTTTCGCCGATTCGGGTCAAGTCAGTGTGATAAATGAGGTAATTGCTTGCTCATCAACATTGTCTTGACTATTCTATTCATCAGCATCTCTGCCTAGATAAAGCAATGAACTGGGGAATATGCAAACTCACTTCTCTCTTACCCTCTGCTGCTTGGATTGCCCCACTAGTCCTAAAATCACCCAGCAGGTGTGGGCCCCGAATAGAGGAATGGAACATCAAGCCAGCAAAGATTTCCTAACTATCGTCAGACGGCACATCACCTTATGGCAATCATTTATCAAATGACCATTCTAAGGCAGTATGTATTTCACTTAGGAGCAAGTAATGAGACATGCACCTCCAAAGGTGAGTGATTCGTCTTTGAAAATTAGACATTCAAAGCAATATCATCTTTAATTATTTAGAGCACAGTTTTTCCAACTTGATGCTATTGACACTTTGGGGATATGTTTTTGTCATAGGAGGCAGGATGGCTCTGCACACTGCAGGATGTTTGGCTACATCCCTGGGCTCGTATCTGCCAGATACCAGTAGCATATCCCCCACCCTCAGCTGTAACAATCAAAAGCTATTTCCAGACCTTGTCAAATGTTCCCTGGGGGATAAAATTTCTCCTAGTTGAGAACCACTGATTAAGTATTATCGAAGGATAATATCACTCTACATACTGCCACTATATCATTTTCTGAGGTAAGACACATGGAAAGAAAGCTTTGGTAATTATTTAAAATTAATATCTGGACAAAATTTGGAAAACAATCTAGGGTTTGGTAAAGGTATAGTTTATGAGGTATAGAGAACTTCCAAACATTCATTTCATACTGAATGTGTCTCACTCATATGCGAAAGCACACATTAATTTGCTTTGACTGTGTCTGCAAAGGATCTGTAAGACCTTTCGAAGCTAGGTTATTTTTCTAAGTTTTCTTTATAATTATGCCAGAGAGTTACCCGGCATTAATCAAAATCATACAGTGAGCAATGACAAAGGATTAGGATGAAGAAATATTTCTCTTAGAAATTCCTGGAGGGAAAACAAAAATTGATTAGGAAAAATTCACTGAGTTTTGTTGAAAGATGAAAAAGATTGAAAATGAGTAGAGGACATAAAAAAGCAATTATTTTTTTAATATGGTTTGTCCAGGCTTATCAACTGTTTAAGGCAACAGAAAGATAAAACAGCTGTGTTTCAAATTCAGTATCAAAGGTATTTAGACAAATACAATCGATTGAATGGTATAAAATCCTTTAAAAAATTGTGTGGAGCAGAATGGTTAAATGTAGAGTTATTTCAGAAAATAAAATCTAAACAGAATCACCAGGGTAGCACAAATATTTCATACCTCCAGATTGTATGTGTAGCTAATCTTTCCTTTTCATAGTTATTTCTAGAATTCTCTTGTTAACTAATTTTTTTAAAATAAATTTTATATAATTTTCAAAGTATTTGTCTTATTCTGGAAGATTCCATGATCTTATTTAATCCAGTGTTTTTTATTTGCTACAACAGTTTCTAGCTGACTCTTTTTCTATTTTGCTTATTATTTGCAAATATTTCAGGGGTCAAGTATCCGTATACCATTTTCCTCTTCCTGTTAAATTGTTTTAGCTATGGCTTTTGTGGCAATATAATTCATGGAAAATGGGTAAATAACCATTGTATCTTGCTTTAAATACTGATAAAATTAAATTAGTATAAAACTTAGTGCTCTTACTATTTTTGAAAAGTACCTTTATAAATATCTTCCCTGGTGGCTCAGAGGTTAAAGCGTCTGCCTCCAATGCGAGGGACCCAGGTTTGATCCCTGAGTCGGGAAGATCCCCTGGAGAAGGAAATGGTAACCCACTCCAGTATTCTTGCCTGGAGAATCCCATGGACGGAGAAGCCTGGTAGGCTACAGTCCACGGGGTCACAAAGAGTCGGACACGACTGAGCGACTTCACTTACTTACTTACTTACTTACGTTTATAAATAATTAGAAGATATTCATTTACAGAGTGGCTTTTTTGAGGGAGAACATGACAGAACAGAACATCAGGCAAAACTAAATGATACTTTGACGTTCACGATCTCTGTCTACCTCTAGAGCACACAGGTCAGCCTGAGACTGAGCTGCATCTGTTGGAAGTTCAGTGATTCTCTAACTTACCTTGCGATCACAAAAAGTACACAACTGACTCCTAAGCAGGCTAAGAGGACATACATCCAAATGTCAGGAGACAGGGGGTTGAGGAAGGAGAAGACCCCTGGATTAGTGCCATTGGGCTTCCGGTAGAGAATGCTGATGCCCAGGGTCATGAAGGGTTTGGAGAAGTCGATGACTTTTTCTCGCACGTAGGTGATGGTAAGAGGAGCCACCGCCAGGTCAGCCTTCTGTAAAATCAAGTTTGAAATTGTCCCTTTAGCTGTCTAGCTTCGGAGAGAATGTCTGGACTTTTCCTGGTTCTCCTGATTCCTATTCTCAACTCCAAAAACTTCTCACACAAGAAGCTTCTATGATGATTAACTCTGATGTAAAAACAGTTGACTTACAGTTATATTTATGAAATAGTATTTGTTACCAAAGAGAAACCAGAAGGTGTGAAACATACACACAAACACACATACACACGTATATATGTATGGCAGGTGATATTTAGTTACTAAGTCATGTCCGATTCTTTCAACCCCATGGACTGTAGCCCACCAAGCTCCTCTGTCCGCGGGATTCCCCAGGCAAGAGTACTGGAGTGGGTTGTCATTTCCTTCTTGAATATATATGTGTTGTTGTTCAGTTGCTAAGTCATGTCCAACTCTGTGGCTCGCCAGGCTTCCCTGTCCTTCACCATCTCTCAGCCTTTGCTCAAACTCAAAATTATATGTGTTAAACTCAAATATATATGTGTTCCACACACATACATTCTGGAACTAAATGGAGGGGAAAAAATTGCAGAAAAATCTCTTTAAAAAAGGACATGTGAGAAAAATAAGAAATGAGCAACTTGGTCATAAAATTAGTTGATGAGATTTTGCTTCAAGCTGCAAACTTCAGAACTCCTTATCTAATCTAAGAATCACTCACATTTATTCTTCAGTATGAAGGATGAGCCCATAAATTTTTATCCTCAATTTTTAGCCCTGTTGCCCTCCTATGTAAGGAAACTACATTTATAGGTTGTTTTCTCCCACTTTTTAGGTCATTTTTATGATTCAAAAAAATAAAATATGCCTTCTGACTCTGACTCAAACATCTTTCTCTTTTCATTTCCTTCTCATTATGCATTTTTTAGACATTTAAGACCACAGTGTAGGAGATATATTTTTGCTTACATGATCTATGAGTTCCTTGACCATTCCATTCCACTCTCCTTTGTCATTCTGAGCGCCATATTTGCCATCAGCGACGAGTTTAACATCATAAATGAAACCCAGGATGTTTGACAATTCCTTCAATAGATCCAGGCAATATCCTTCAAATCTGTCATTTCCATACAAGGGCTTATCAGATTTCCTGTACATCACATAGGGTTCTTCCTATATGAAACAAATCACACGTGAAACCCTGCTATAATGAAAGGCAGAATTTACTTACATGAGCTCCAACAACAGCCAGAAGATATAAAATATTTGAAAACGGTTTTTAAGATTTGAGAATTCTAAAGAAAGTCACTTCCCTTTCTGCCTTTACTCAGCTCATCTTTTGTGCATCTTCTATAAATATAGAACACTTCATATGTTACTTTCTCTCCCTCTTCTCTCTTTGAGAGTTTTTTCCCCTCCACTGCTGAGGGTAGAACTGTGAGTAAACGGTGTGATTGAGACAGGATCACGTTTAAACTTTAGGTCTAGCCAGGAAGGCAGTGGAGGATCTGATGTCTGGCAGTCTGGTTTCCAGCTGTGCCTACACCTAAGCTTCCAGGGCTAGATCCACCCACTCTCCTGGCTTTGATTTATGAGTTTCACTTACTTACAAAAAGAAATCTAAATCAGCAAATATATTCTCTTGTTTTTCAAATGTCTTGTCTACTAAGTACTCTAAATATTTCAATTTTCTCATTTTCAACTAAATTGCATCTCAATTTCACTCTCCCCTTATTATTTACATATTTTTCCTGGCTTCCTTCAGGATATCTTATTCGAAGACCACTTTGATGTCCCCTTTCATCATCAGTTGCGTTTTCTTATTTGAACTCACCTCCGAGATCTCATTTGGTAAATTCTTTTCTTATATGATAAATCCCCTATCCTATGAGGACATTTCCTTACAAGTACATATCTCTAGCCTTATTAATTCTCATTTGACTAAGTACAATTTTACTTTATTTTATAAAATCAAAATAGTTACTACATTACTGATCCATCCTGTATGTTTAGGCTTATCCTCAAACAAACTGATAGAAGTAGAAAACTCTATGTTTCCATGAGAAAGCTGTAGAGAAACTAGTCACCAGAAAAAAACGTTTTCGTTTTGGATGAACGATGCTCAGAAACTGTTTCAGAAATAAATATCACATGGTGGAATGAATCAAAACAGGAATGTCCAAAAGGGATGATTTTAGAGGCGGCCACTCTTATTTATTTCTTGGATTGCGTGTGTGCTAAGTTGCTCAGTTGCTTTAGTTTTATCTGACTGTTTGAGACCTCATAGACTGTCCCCCACCAGGCTCCTCTGTCCATGTGATGCTCCAGACAAGAATACTGGAGTAGGTTGCTGTGTCCTCCTCCAGGGGATCTTCCTGACCCGGGGACTGAACCCACAGCTCTTATGTTCTTGCATTGGCAGGTGGGTTCCTTACCAGTAGTGCCACCTGGGAAGCACAATTCATGGATTAGGGAGGAGCAAAGAGGGAGGAAGAACAGTCTGTGAGTAAACAGTGGCTGGATGGGGCATGATAGGATTGCAACAGAGAGCAGGCTTTCAAAGAGTAGTTAAGAAAGGACTTCCCTGGTGGCTCAGATGGAAAAGCGTCTCCCTACAATGCAGGAGAACGGGGTTCAATCCCTGGGGTTGGAAGATCCTCTGAAGAAGGAAATGGCAACCCATTCCAGTACTATTGCCTGGAAAATCCCATGGATGGACGAACGTGGTAGGCTACAGTCTATGGGATCGCAAAAGTCAGACATGACTGAATGACTTCACTGTCACTTTTCTTTCAACAAAGGAGTACAGCTAATAAAGGAGCAGTACAGAAGAATGAACAGGCCAAGGTGATTTTGGACCCACAGAGCAGCGAGCATCAGCTGGAAGAGAGCTCAGTTCCCTGACCAGGAGTCCTAATTGCTAGACCACAGAGTCCAGCAACTAAGGACAAAAACCCCAGGCTTCGCTCATGTTGATAAGGAAGAATTCTGATGAGGAGGTGGCAGGCAAAGAGAAAAATAAAATGTTTATTGGAAAAGCAGTGTGCAAGCGGAAAGACACATGGGTGAGCTCTGCAAGAGAGGTGTGTCTTTGGGAACCCCTTTGCAAGAGAGGTTTATCCTTTATAAAGGTTTTATCCTTTATAAAGGGATAGATTTTCTGAGTCTTTGTCTTCCCACAGGCCAGTTGCGTTCCCCACCACCACCCCTCACCAGCTAATCTGTCTCAGGACCTTCCCCTAGGTGTGCCTGGTAAAGATGGATTTCCATGCAAAGGCATCTGGGAGGAGAGAAGCAAGACTTATTATGGCCTGGCATGCCCTGAGTTTTGATCCCCAAGGAGCCTGTATGCACAGGTATACTGTCTCCCGTGCCCCAAGGAGAGGGCCTATGTGATCTCTTGATCCTTTACTCAGGCAAGGTTTAGCCCCTCTCTGTTCCTACATGATTACTCTCTTAATGTGTCCACAAGAGACAAAGCCTGGGTATTTATCCCTACTTCTGTTGTTACTTCCATTTCAGAGAGCAAACAGGAGGCTGAATGTAAATTCCTAACCTGGAGCCCACTGATTCCCTGTCTCAGACAATGCAAACAGGAGGCCAGTTTTAAGGGTCAGGCCTGAAGCCCATTTTTCCTGCCACATGAAATGTAAGCAGGGGTGCACGCATGGATGCTAATTTGCTTCAGTTGTGTCCGACTCTGTGGGACGCTGTAGACTGTAGCCCTCCAGGTTCCTCTGTCCGTGGGATTCTCCAGGCAAGAATACTAGAGGGGGTTGCCATGCCCTCCTCCAGGGGATCTTCCTGAAGCTAAGTCTCTTACATCTCCTGCCCTGGAATGCAGGTTCTTTACCACGAATGCCACCTGGGAAGTCCCGTAAACAGAAGGCTGGCTATAAATGTCTAGCCCGGGGCCCATCTGTCTCCTGCCTCAAAAGCAACCAACAGGGATCGTGGTAAGAGCAATAGTGGGATGTCGACCCTCTGTGCTAAGTTGCTTCAGTCGGATCTGACTCTTTTCGACCCTATGGACTGTAGCCTGCCAGGCTCCTCTGTCCGTGGGCTTCTCCAGGCAAGAATACTGCAGTGGGTTGCCATTTCCTCCTCTAGGGGATCTTCCTGACTCAGGGCTCGAACTCAAATCTCTTATGTCTCCTGCATTGGCAGGTGGATTCTTTACCACTAGTGCCAACCGGGAAGACCCGTGACCAACATAATGAGAGGCTAGGGCTAAGGCAGGAAGGGAGGAAAGAGTGGTCCATGTGTGCAACGCAGGAAGAGTATGGAAGCAGGATCAGTGACAGGAGACAGGCTGTGGCTGTGAAGTACAGAGGTTCTGACAATACCACTGGGAAGCAGGGGAAGACATTTCCTTGCATCTCTTACTCCATCCACCTCCCTGGCCTTTTACCAGAGTCTTCCCCTGGTTGAAACCAACCAGCAGCCAGAGAGCAAGGGTAACCAGCTGGGTAGGTCTAGAGAGTGGAGCATTTCATCGCTGAGCGTGGACTGGAGATTGGAGAGCTTCAGAACAACACTGAAAGTGGATAATTCCATCCACTATAGATAGATGTAAATATATGCTTTTAGTGCCCCAATTAAAAATAGACATTTACAGACAGAGGTGTTGGCATGAACAATATAGCTGAGGAATCCTTCACGGTTTAGAGTAGGAGTTCCGATCAGATGCCCTGGATTCCACAGACTCAACTTACCAGAATGGTGGTGACGATGAGTGTTCGGTTGGCAAGAGAATCGGTGATATTATTGGACCTGTCTTTGTTGCCGTCCGTCATGTTAAGCCCACTGTTGGAGTTCCAAATCCCAATCTACACAGAACACATCACATCAGAGGTTGCCGACTGTCAGCGATGGCGTTTATGCTAAAGAGAGGCCCCTTCTATGCCAGGAATGGGCACAAAAGCTCATAGTCTGGGAAGAGGACACCAGGGCACCATTACAGGGGAAGCTACCACATGTGGGAAAACAAGACAATGGAACAACTGCGTACGTGGAACAGAAAATCTGTGTTATGTGGGGTGGAGGTAGGGGAGGCCTTTTTAATTTATTAAGTCCAGTGTTCTTTTCTAAGTTAAGAATTAGTAAATGAGTATCAGATTTTCTTCCAATACGTATTTGTTGAGCACCGACTTATAAACCAGGGATTCTTCTGGGCATTGGAGGACGTAGCAAGGAACAAAAGAGACAAAGACATCTGCCCTGGTGGAGCTTACGTTAGACTGATACAGATCTTGTGTTGCCAAAGTATTACCATCAGTGCCTTTAAAACTTATGACAAATGGGATGGAAGAGGTAGGGTGGACACTGAAGGAGCTGGGCATCTAAAAGGGAAAGATAAATGGAACAATACGTGCGAATGGGCAGGAGACCAAGTTCTATAGGTCTATCATTGAGGAACTAGTGCTGGGTGAGGGTGTCTCTTGTAGGCTCTGGTAGAACTCTGTCTGTACCTCCATTGTGCCTCTGTTACGGACCTTCTTCTGTTATCATCTGTTTATCTGTCTTGTTTTTCCACTTGACCATGAATGCCTTTAGTGAAGGTATTACTTCTATCGCTTATTGATCTTTCTGTCACAGAACCAACCATTGTGATTGGCAGTCAGTGAAGCCTCCTGTTCTTTTAAGAAATGGTAACCCCAATTTCCTCCCATGGCCAGCTCATTCTTGGGTTATCAGAGTCTGTAGAAGTAGATTGGCTTGTTCTGCCTCTAGGGGCAATCTAGGAGCAGGGCCTTAGGGAACTGGCTCTTTGTCTGAAGTCTTCTGGAAGCATTTACTGACAGCCTAGTGAGGTGGAACGCAAACCTGGTTGCTGGGTAGCCTTGGACAAGATGCTAACCTTTCTGAGCTCTGGATCTCTACCTATAAAATAATTTATAGGGCTGTGGGGACCATCAAGTGAGTAAATGCATGTGAAAGTATTAGTATATGTTAAGAGCTGCACGAATGTTAACAATAAAGGAATGTTTACAATAAAGGACATAAAAATGGTTGCTCCAGTAATTTCTTTAAGCTTGTCCTGTTATGAAGGAACTTGGAATCATTAGTGAAATCCCTTTTCTTTGAAATTTATAAGCTGATAAAGGAGCTATGAAAAACAGGGACAGTTTAGGAACACCAATACCTGGATGCGGTCTGTGATAGACAGGGTAGACCCAAGCTTGATCTCTAAATATACTCTTCCACTGGGAGGACATTTGGCTGGCTGGACAGTGTATGAGCTCTTCAGATGGACTCTTGTCCAGATTCTAACTTTGCAATTTACCAGCAGTGTGATTCTGGGGAAGTTAATTTCCCTACCAGTAAAATGGAGACAATAGAACTCTTCTGATGATTAAATAAAATTTTACCTGTAGGAATGTTAGGCTTCTTTCCTTTTCTATTTGTTTATTAGATTTACTGACCAAATGCAGCAGCTGAAAATTCATTTAGCTCAACAAATTTTCCTTTTAGAAATATAAATTCTTTGAGGTAGTTTCAAGGATTATTACAGATTTGTTCATCGGTGTGAACTATTTCAATTTCACTGTCTTCTTTTTATACTTAATAAGGGCTAGTTGGATAGTGAAAAGGAGACAGGTCTAGGTAAATGGGGTTTAGGGGTAGTTTTTGCATTTGAAAGTATTTTGATCCTGTGTGCAGAGAGAGTACTAGAGGTAGGATTAAGCTGAAGGATAACACCTTTAATGACCATTCAGTCTTTCCAGGATCAAGTGTAATATCCATCACTTAGAATGCATGAAACACGTGCCTGCTGGTCAAAGAACCTTTACTTTTCTTTGTCTGGTTTTGAACTCAAGATAAAGGGAAAATTTTTTTTCTTCCCTCTCTTCTAAATTCCACCCCTCTTCTCACTTTTTGGGGGCAGGGACCCTTGCTTCCAGGAAATATATCTCAGACTAACTACAAAAGGGAGTCTATGAATTTTTAGCCAAAACTATGTTTTAGGTTGTAAACAGTTGAATTCTAACTCTACGAAGACTGTGTTTCAATTGGGCCCTTGCTGTGTTTTTAATTAAACCTTGACTTCGGCACTGGGGAGAGGGGAACCTAATTTTTAATTAAATATTGAAAGCTGGAGAAAATAACTGCATTTTAGCCAATTTGTTAAGTAGTGAAGTGTGTTCTCAGTAACTCTTATTTCTATTAAAGTCAAGTGTTTCAAAGATTTACATTAATATTTGAAATGGCAGGGCTGATTGGCCTTGCAACATTGTAGACAAATACATCCCACAGCTTAACATCTGGCTTTGTTTCTTTTACCAGCCTCACGAAAAAGTGTGGAAGCTATGATATCATTGCTGCTGCATTTGTAACCTAATGAGTCCCAAAGTACCAATCAGTGTAGACTTTCCTCCATGAAATAAGAAAAAGAAGTATTTTTCCTACTGTTGGTGTATCAGAAGTGTCCTCAAATCTAGACTAAAAGAATATCAAGAAACAGTAAAGGTCAAGCGATTTATGGGAAGTGGAGAGTTTACATATGAGGTTTGAATGACCTCAGCCTTGTATTTTCAAACGTTATAATCAGCAAAGCAACTAGAGTGTCTATGTTTGCATATAGGGGTATGTGAGTCTTTTAAACCAAAGTTGTCAACTGGCTTTACCTTTTATTTAACTGAAGTAAAATAACACATTAACAAATGTCTCTTTCTGAAACAGCAAGCTCCCATGATTCATCCATGCTGGGAGGTTGTTGTTCAGTCACTAAGTACTGGTGGGAGGGCTACAGTTAACCAGGTGCCAAGATATTTAGCATTTCAGTCCTGTCCTCCGACCCTGGAGGATTGCCTCTAGGACGCAGAACCTTAGTTTTCAAACTGTACAGCAAAAGTGGTCAGCAGTAATTTCCCAGTGAGAAGCAGTGGAAGGTGGATCAATTACTTGCGGGGAGGAATACTCAAAAACTAAATAGTCTGGTCCTGTCTTCTCTCACTTTGTAAACTGGCATGAGGGAGCAGTCATTTATCATCTAGGACAACAAAGGAAAGCATTTGAAAATGAGGACTTAAATGCAATTAAGCAAGTCCTTTTTAAAAAAGGTAGTGTGACAAAGGGATGCTCAGAAAGTGACTAAGACCCATCTCTCAAACCTGGTTTGTGATTCACGTAAACTCAAAATCCAAAATTGCTGAGTGACATAATCAAGTATCTAGGGGAAAGAGGTGACTCTGTTTCCTATATGATGAGTTTTATAAACATATGTTTTAGTGATGAGCTTTGTAAAGACCGCCATATCCTTTCCTTGGAAAGAACTTCAGGCAGACTGTTCTCGACTGAAAAGCGTCAGCGTGTAGAGAAGAGCTTTTGGAATTAGAATGCAATGAGGGTGAATCCTTATGCTGTAAGGTGGAATCTTGTAGGGAGAAGACAGTGTGTTGGTTGGGTCTCAACAGGTCTATGTGCTAGCGCTCAGATTACTACAAATTGTTGATGAGCAGTCATAACACAAAACAGCACACCACAGTATATACAGCTTGCAACGTGGCAACAATGGGTCAGCAGAAGGAAGAGGCACAGAGGCATGGAGGAAAGCCAAGAAGTGCATCCTTGGGAAGTGGGGGCGATTATTGCAGTTTAGTGACAAATAAAGGACATTCCCCTCCCCTGAGAATAATTTCAGGACTTGAATTTCATTCCCGAGGATATTTGGTTTGAATTAATTCAACATTGCAGAAAATGCCTGGAGTCTCAAGCTGGATTAGTGTAATAAGCTTTTTTTTCTGGGTACCGGTTAGGTTCATGTATGTATTAGCATAGAGGAGATGGGATTGTCTTTCTTGTGCCTTTGGTAGCCTGATTCATCAAAATTTAAGACAAGGTTATTAAACCTGTGCTTATTTAAACTTAAAAGCAGGACATTTTGGAGCTCATCTGAGTATGCTCCAAAAGGGAGACAAGGCTTCTGACTACAGGGAGAAACTGTTTACACTTTCTGTGACTTAACTCATAATTTGAAAGATGAAAGTGAACCTGACAAAACCATTCAAGTTGAACAACCTGGAGTAGTTTAAGGTCCATATGTCAATCAGCAGGCAGTTTAGCAAGTGGTTTGAGGGAGATAGATTGAAAGACAATGGTTGCATATTGCTGGGACGTTTTCCTGATCAGAATGTTTGTAATGTCTCACTTCTGCTTCTGTAATAAATCTGTGCACATTCATTGACAACATAATACTGTACAATAAGCTGTGAAATAGTAGGTGTTATGATTTATAAGACAATCTCATTTCCTTTTCAAAATCTCTAACTCTAATCTGATAACTGTGGTTCTAAAGCAAATTATGAAACAATATGTTCTAACAAGGTTTTGTTTTTCTGCATAAAATGAAGATGGTATGTAATACAAGGGAATTTCTGAAAATGGTTCATATATTTTGTGGTGGTGACATTGAAGGAGATATCCCGGCCCCTTTGGAGCCTTAGCCTGTCTGACTAGTCTGATGGATCAAATCTATTGTATTTTTTCCCCCTTAGGGAAAAAAATATTTAGAGTCAAGAAAGAATATAAATGGACCAAGGTCTGCTTCTGTTGCAGCTTACCTGCTTTTAGTCCTAACAGGCACTGGTCCTACCCAGGAGAAACAAAAATAATCTAGAGGGAAATATTTAATCCATCATTATTTAATCCATCTCAAGTCTGTTTCAATTCCCAGGCAATGTTGTTGAGAGGCAACATATTCAATAACCCATGTTCTCCCTTCACGTGGAATTTCGCCTCTAAACTGCAATTAGAGAGCTACTGGTCTGACAAAACTGGAAGGATGCAGGCTTTTCCTTTGGTATTTCCCACCCCACTCCCAGATTTCCTGCAGGTTTTCTCCATGTACAAACCTTCTTCCACACTTTATATAAGTGTTTAGACACTTCGCCAGCAGCCTTGGTTTTCAGAGGGGAAAAATAAAAATAGCACTTAATTAAAATGGAGCATGGAAGCCAAAAGGCATCATGGTACGTGAGTGCTAACAGATACATCCCCCTCCCATTGTTTGGAATCTTGAATGTTCATTCAACAGAAAGCCTGAGAATAGGTACAGTAAAGACATGGACCAAGTACTTGAATTCTACAGAAGTTACTTCTCCTTGGTGGTGGAACCTGATTTTCCCTTTTGCTTTTGCATGTCAAAAAAAAAAAAAAAAAGCAAAATTCTTTCGAATATGCACACCTATGCTGCAGAGCTTAAGGTCTTCATCATTCCTGTTAAAGTCATTTATAATCAGATTAGTCAATCAAGCAACACACACACACACACATAAACACACACACACACACATACACACACACCACAAACACACACACACACACAATTATTCCTTAGTGAGAAGAAAGTGTGCTTATTATTCTTTGCCTAGGTGCTTCTTGGCATTAGAAACTTGAGTGAAAGTGAGAAAATAGGCTTTTTAAAAAAAACAGTTTTCCTTATGGACCCCACAAGAGGCTGACATGAAAAGCTTGGGCATTTCCTTCCTTGCCAACTGAGAGCGATAGGATGGCTTCCCTCACTGCCTTAAGGCTCAGCCAGCCTTCTCAGGGACTGAGCCCAGGTCACCTGAAGAAAGAAAAGTTATTGCAAACAATGAAGAACAAATTGAGAAAACACTTTCATCTAATTCGATTTTGCCTTTGTTAGAAAAACGCCACTAGAATGTGCACAATATTGCCGCATATACATAGCTGGGAGAGCATAACAATAGCTCCATCTATTTCATCACAAGCCTGAGCCAAAAAGATGTTTCCTTAATAGACTTTCTTCCTCCCGCAGTTCAGTCTGTCAGTGAGTGGAGAGGGAGGCAGAAAAGCATGTACAGAGAAGCAGACGTTTTCTTTTAAAAAGAACCCTTATCACCTTTAAGTCTGCAACAAGTATGATTTTCTTTCCTTTTGTTCCCTGCAGCCCAACGTCCACATTCCATTACAGAAGTTAGGTGGGTGCCTTGTGCTCTGTCAGAGTGCGTTAAACTAACAGAGGAGGGAATCAGAGTGAAGAAATGAGAGAGAGAGAGGCAGAGAGGAACAGTGAGAGGGGCAAAGAGAGACAGAGAGAGGAAGAGGCAGAGACACACACGGAGAGAAAGAGACAGAGGAAGAGAAGAGATGAAAAAGGCATTTTTGCAAGGGGAAATTTGCATGACTAATATGGATTCTCAAAGTTGTGGACTCACTATTTTCTTCACGCTCTTCAACACTAGAGACTACCTTTCACATTCAGCCTAATTCATCTTTCCTTGTTTCAAGTAAGCTATTTGGCAGTGGGGCAAATGTGTCTCAGCGGCTTCCCTGGTGACTCAGACGGTAAAGAGTCTCCCTACAATGCAGGAGACCTGGGTTCAATCCCTGGATTGGGAAGATCCCCTGGAGGAGGAAACGGCAACTCACTCCAGTATTCTTGCCTGGAGAATTCCATGCAAGGAGGAACCTGATGGGCTACAGTCCATGGGATCACAAAGAGTCAGACACGACTGAGGGACTTCCTTTTTTTTTTTTTTCAAATGTGTCTTGGTTAACAAAAGCAACAAAATAGAAATGGAAACCTTATCTCATTTAAAAAATCACCCCCAAAGTAAAACATTGTTCCCAGAGATGTTTTTTTACATTAAGCATAAATTTTTGTCCACTAAAAGTGAAAAAAAAAAAAAGAAAAGAAAAGAAAAACAACACTGGATTATAGAGTTTAGGTGTTCAGACAATTGTTTGGGGGGTGGGGGGTGGGGAGGTTCAAGATCTTTTATCCTTAAGGTTCTAAAAGTTAATATCTTCACTATAAGTGTTAATTATCCCAATATATAGCGAATTCACAATATATATTGTGAATACTAAATTGGTGTAATAAAGAGAAGGCAAATTCTTTTATTATTATTTTTTAAATATTTGTATAATTATTATTTTATCTTTTAGCTATGCTTGTGGCATGTGGGATCTTAGTTCCCTGACAAGGGGTTGAACCCTTGTCCCTGCCTGTGAGTGCAGAGTCAACCACTGGACCACCAGTGAAGTCCTTATTACTATTATTATTAATCAATTAAGTAGCTTCCATTTGCATTGCTCTAAATAGAAACTTGAAACATTGAGAGGTTGAGAGTTACAACTATAATAATCCTAAAATCAAGATCAACATTAAAGTACATTGTTAAAGCAAATTTCCCCAGAAAATTAAGGATGTAAAGTTAGTTTGCTTCAGTAAGCCTTTTACATTCTGCTTCATTCTGTCCTCTGTCACCCATCTCAAAATGGAGTACAAATAAAATTCAGTTTTGACCCTTGGGTGTCATTCCAAAGATAAATCATTGACAGCTTCTGATTCTCCAAGTCTGAACTCAATTTCTTAGAACCTGTGAAATAAGGGACTAATGATCCCCACCCCTAGGGTTGTATGTATGTAATAACAGCATCATGCTTGTAAATATGCCAAGCACTATGTAGCCATTAGCATTGCGTTGATAACACATACAATTTAAGAATCTAGTACATCAACATCAATTTGCAGATCAGAGAGAGTGAGCTAGAAAACTGGACATAAATGAATAGCCTGGGAAAATAGCTTCATCATTCCCGTACTTGTTGTGCAAGTAAAAGGCATGAGAGGTGTTCCTTTGTAATTTCCAGATTTATCATCAAGGAGGTTACCTTTTCAGTTCCTTCCTCTTTGAGACTAATAATGTCCAGGTCAAAATCCTTCCTCAAGCCATCGGTTTTATTGAAGGTGATACGCCCAGTCAAGCCATCCCACTGAGCCTACGGACAAAAGGAACATGGCGTTACTGTTTAACACTTATAATCCTTAACACTGTCAAAGTTGTAATACCTCAAATTAATCACAGTATCCAATTGTTCAGTTTCATCATGGTGTTATAAACCATAGTGTTAGTTCAGTAACCTGATAGCAGAACACGTCACTATTTTATTAGCACACATTTATTTCTTCAGTTCTAACATCTTCACATCAGTCAAATCTGTAATAGTGGCACTTTAGATGGGAGAGTATAGAAAGATTGACTGTAAAATGGTCTTCCCATGGACTAAACAAAGTCTGGGAAGCCACAATATTTGGCTTTCCAAGGTCAATCCAAATCCATTTTAAGGGACTGCCCAGGTGAAGTAATGCTCCTTTTTGTTCTTCGAGAAAAGGATATAATTCATTGACCAAGGGTTTTGTTTTTTTTTTTTTTTGAGCAATTAAAGGCTGAGGAAGTTGGTTACCACTAGTCTTGCCTTACAAGATATACTAAAGGGAGTAATTTAAGTGGAGAAAAAAGAATACTAAATAACATAAAAACACAAAAAAGATGGATGCTAGCTGAATCTATGTGGTAATCAGTTCATTATATATGTAAAACAAACCATTATGCTCTTCATCTTAGACTTTTACAGTGATTGTTTAGTCGCTAAGTCGTGTCTGAGTCTTTTGTGATCTCTTGGACTGCAGCCCGCCAGGCTTCTCTGTCCATGAGATTTCCAAGGCAAGAATACTGGAGTAGGTTGCCATTTTCTTCTCCAGGGGATCTTTCTGACCTGGGATAGAACCTGAGTCTCCTGTGTTGGCAGGTGGAATTTTTACCACTAATCTACCTGGAAAGCCCAGATCTGTACAGTGAAGTATGTTACTTATTTCTCAGAAAACTGGGGTGGGGGTGGGGAAAGGTACATGAGAGAGGTACACAAGAAGAAGGCAGCCATCTGCAAGCCAGAAAGAGAGCTTTCATCTAGAACCCAACCCTTTTGCCTCCCTGATCTTAGACTTCCAGCCTCCGGAACTGTGAGAAATAAATGCCATTTAAAGAAAACTACTTCATTTAATTGCATATGCAATTTTTTGTTTGTTTGTTTGTTTATATAAGGTAACAATGGCAGATTCCAGAGACTGGGGCATGGGCATCTTTTGGGAGAGCCACTTTTCAGCCTACCACATATATCAACATCATTTGAGGAATTAAAAATCACAGTAGTTTAGGACTTGCCTGGTAGTCTGGTGGTTAGGAATCTGCCTTCCAATGCAGGAGATACAGGTTTGGTCCCTGGTCAGGGACCTAAGATCCCACATGCCATGGTGCAGCTAAGCCTGCATGCCACAGTTACTGGATACCCTTGCCCTAGGGCCTGAGTTCCACAACTAGAGAAGCCCACGCACTGCAATGAAGACCCAGTGCAGCCAAACAAAATAAAATAAAACAGATAAAACACAGTAGTCTGCTCTTCAGAGAACTCACAATGGAGATCTTAGGTAGTTTCATGAAATAAGGCCCCAGAGGTTGTGAGGTTCAATCATTAGGTTTTTCGTGATAACCTTGCCTAATTTGAGTTTACTTACAAATGAGGATAAAGAACTCAGTCCTTTGTATGCATTTAGCTATTTTCCCTCTCCCGACTTTACCAAATTCATTAGATATATGTAAGATGTGAAAAAGATCCTGAGAGCTATACTATATCCATAGAGTTCATGCCATGTGTGTCTCTTGAATATATTTACCCATTTGACCAAGAGGCAGAAGCAATGCAGTGGAAAGAGTATGGGTTTATCGCAGAGCTGGTTTTAAATCTCTGAAGTATGACTTCAAGCAAGTTACTTAATCTAAACCTGGGTTATCTCAGGGTTAAGTGTTAATCCATACAGGATTTTTGAGAGATTTAAATGGACCTGCCTCTTGAGAAACCTATATGCAGGTCAGGAAGCAACAGTTAGAACTGGACATGGAACAACAGACTGGTTCCAAATAGGAAAAGAAGTACATCAAGGCTGTATATTGTCACCCTGCTTATTTAACTTCTATGCAGAGTACATCATGAGAAACGCTGGACTAGAAGAAGCACAAGCTGGACTCAAGATTGCAAGCAGAAATATCAATAACCTCAGATATGCAGATGACACCACCCTTAGGGCAGACAGTGAAGAGGAACTAAAAAGCCTCTTGATGAAAATGGAAGAGGAGAGTGAAAAAGTTGGCTTAAAGCTCAACATTCAGAAAATGAAGATCATGGCAACCGGTCCCATCACTTCATGGGAAATAGATGGGGAAACAGTGGAAACAGTGTCAGACTTTATTTTTCTGGGCTCCAAAATCACTGCAGATGGTGACTGCAGCCATGAAATTAAAAGGTGCTTACTCCTTGGAAGGAAAGTTATGACCAACCTAGATAGGATATTCAAAAGCAGAGACATTACTTTGCCAACAAAGGTCTGTCTAGTCAAGGCTATGGTTTTTCCAGGGGTCATGTATGGATGTGAGAGTTGGACTGTGCAGAAAGCTGAGCACCAAAGAATTGATGCTTTTGAGCTGTGTTGTTGGAGAAGACTCTTGAGAGTCCCTTGGACTGCAAGGAGATCTCAGTCCTGGGTGTTCACTGGAAGGACTGATGTTGAAGCTGAAATTCCAATACTTTGGCCACCTGGTGAGAAGAGCTGACTCACTGGAAAAGACCCTGATGCTGGGAGGGATTGGGGGCAGGAGAAGAAGGGGACGACAGAGGATGAGATGGCTGGATGGCATCACCGACTCGATGAACATGAGCTTGAGTGAACTCCGGGAGTTGGTGATGGTCAGGGAGGCCTGGCGTCCATGGGGTCGCAAAGAGTCGGACATGACTGAGCAACTGAACTGAACTGAACTGAATACAATTCTTACCACATTGAAAGCATTCAGAGTTTTAATGGAGATTATTTTTACAGCCATCTCTTCTTCTTCTTCCCCACATTCAAAGCTCTAGACTTTGGCTTTCGTCACTGTTAATGTCAGTACTCACAGGGGTAGTCTTTTCTGGTCTCGTCTGTATTTTGTTTTACAAATTAACATCAAATTCATTGTTCTGAAATATTTTTTCCTATTTATGCAATTTCTCTCAACACATAAAGTGTATAATATATTAATGTCACCTATAAATGACTCTAACCTTGACTTTAAACTTGTAGTTACGATGCTTAATTTTATGGGTCAACTTGATTGGGTCATAGTATGCTGTTATCTGGTTAAACATCATCTCCAGGTGTGTCTGTGAGGCTCTTTCCATTTGAATCAATAGAGCATTAGGTCATTATCTACTCCATTGAGGGCCTGAATAGAACAAGGAACAAACAATCTTTCTGACTGTTGGGACTGGGGCTTCCATCATTGGTGTTTCTGGTTTTCATCTTCTTGGTGACAAGAAGCATCAGGAAAGAGAACACCTAGTAGTTTATAGTTTAGTGGGAATAAGCACATTAATGTATTTCAATGAAATACGTGTGAGGATAAAAAATTTGCACATAGTAACTGAAGAAAGAAGTATGGATCCTACTTAATCCAACTGGAAGGAAAAAAAAGGGGCAGGGAAATGTACTTTGAGGAAAGAAGGCCTGAACTCTGAAAAGATGAGAAGTATGCTATGCTGTGCTGTGTTAAGTCACTCAGTTGTGTCTGACTCTTTGCGACCCCATGGACTGTAGCCCGCCAGGCTCCTCTGTCCATGGAATTCTCCAGGTAAGAATACTGGAGTGGGTTGCCATTTCTTACTCCAGGAGATCTTTCCAATCCAGGGATCAAACCCAGTTCTCCTGCATTGCAGGCAGATTCTTTACCAACTGATCCACCTGGGAAGAGCTTGATGAGAAGTTAGTTGACCAAAGATTCACAGCCTGAGTAAAATCTGAAACACAAAACAAGTTGTATCTGCCATGGATCCATCGTGGGAGATAAGGAGTGATGAGAAATGAGCCTGGGAAGAAGAGTAGGGTCCTGTTTGTAAAGGTGTTGCGAGTCACACTCATTGGCTTGGACTTTGCTCCACAGACATTTGGGAATCACTGGAGTGTTTCAAGCCTATGAGTGTCATGCGCAGGTGTGCATTACAGCAAGACATTTTGGCAGAACTGAAGGAGAATGGCTCAAGACTGTGAGCAGAAGGCTGGTTAGCAGTCGTTCTCACAGAACAAAATTTACGGAAATGTATTCTCATTTCTATGTATGAACACAGGGACAGCACAGTTCCTTCATTTCCCTGTCTCAAGAACCTGAACACCATGAATACCATCAAGTATTAATAGAAGGAGTTCTATAGCAGATAGATAGAGCTTCTTAAGATAATGTTGCCACTCAAGTTTTACCTAAAGAATATGCTATGGAATCAACTTGTCCAGAACCAACACAGCACAAAACGTATTTTCTGGCTATCATTCAGATGGAATGGATATCATGACGAAGTATACTTTATCACCTGATAATGCCGGAAGATAAATCAAATTAATGTCAGGAAATGATGTGTGGACAGGAAAAGCCTACACCTCTCATCTAAGCTGCTTATATGGACAAACTAGATGTGAGTTAAAGTGCTATGACACATACAGAAAAATCCTTTTTTTTTGTTTTTTTTTCCGATAATAGAACTTGGCCTTCAGAGTTCATTGCCAAGAGAGACCATGATGCCAAACATTAGCTCCTACTTTAAAAAAGTGATGGTGTATTTTTATGGTCAATACTAGCGCCTGTTGTTAAACTCTCTGAGATATAGGTAATCTCATTATCTGCATTAGGACAAACACATCAATATGGAAGACAAGTAGGGAGCCTCCTCTTGTATGTACTTAGACACACCTCCTGACTCTGTAATTTCTCTTTTCTCTTCATCATATCCCAATCCTACTTTTTGTACTCAGGTCACTCCTCTATATTTTGCAAGTCAAAGGCTGGCTTCATAGATTAATGGGTTAACTGAGAGTTGCTAAATAAGCTATTGCATTAGGGTTATAGCAGCTGTGTGAGAGTAGAGAGCAATTTGTCTATGACTTTGGTTGAGTGCAAATCTCTACTGTGTTAAGGGTTTGGACTAAGTCAGTTTTCAAACCCCTTCTTCATGCTTCTAAAAACATGTATTTCCAACCTTCCTCCTGATATGTTTGGAAGGATGTAGTTATCTCCATTAAGTTCTGTAGGATTTTCAGAAAGCTTTTTCCTAGAGGCAACTTTTCCTTCATGGGGGTCATGCTGTGAGTCAATTTGATACATTGTCCAGAGTTTATGGAGCTTTCAGAAAACGTACAGAAATTGGTAGCATTTATATCTTGATGTAGCATATAGTTCATAGCAAGGTCTTAAAACCCAGTTCAGAAATCCAATTTTATTTCCACTAAGTGTGTCTATTGTGTCCTTTTGTTTGGATTCTGTGGTGCTGGTTATATTCTTGAATTTTGTGTTCCAATCAGTGGTGCAGAGTAATTCCCACTTCTCATTTCTCTTCCCTGCTCATCCAAGTGGTAAAAAGTCCCCTTTTCATGCTCTAACAATGCTTCCTTTCCAGCCTCAATATCTATATAGACACCCTGCCTAGTCCTTTATTGAAGTGAAATATCTTTTGACCTTCAAAGTCCAGTTTCCCTAACTGCCACAATTACCTGTGTGCTTCTGCTCCCTGTCCCTAGATGAATATTTCTTATATATTCTTTTTTTGTTGTTTTTCAAACTAATTGTGGATAAGCATTTACTGAAACACCAATGCATTATTGATCAGGGTGAATAGACGATGACTTTGATGAATAAGATCCATGAGGAATCCATTTTCTGAGACAAGCCTGAAGCATATGCAATTTAGATAATGATATATAATTATATTAGTCATAATTGCAATTTGCTTGCCTTATGTAGAAGCATTTGCACAGAAGACAATTATAGTATACTTAGCTGAAAACAATACTTAAACTATTGTCCCTATTTTAGGAAATCGCTTCAATTTCTTCTCTGCTTTAGACCTCTTGATAACAACTGCTGATAGCAAGTGAGTCAAATGTTGTGACTTTCTTTCCTCTTATAAGATATGTTATTTGATGGTCAAGAGACAAAAATCAAGACATGAAAGAAGAAAAATGAAAGTTTTTCATTATTTTCAAACATTTCCATTAATGCTTTTTCATTTGTATGCTCTTTCTCAAGATGATATACATTGTCCAAGTAAAGTAAAATTTTAGTATTGAGGAAGAAAGTGGCTAGCATTTAACTCTTATAAGAGTCAACTTTTAACTTCATTTAGTTAAAATGATTTCTTTCATTTTTTTTTTTCCTAAAGGGGACTTAAACATATAAAAGAACATAAAGCCCCCATTCCTAGAACTAGAATATTCCCTGACACATCCTGACACAATTTTCTCATTTTGTATATGGAGTAAATAGTTTCCTCTTGAAAGACATGTAATTTTTTTTTTTGAGAACTGGATAGAATGTGCTTTTCTCTGTTATGATTTTTTTTTCCCTTTCTGTTTCTTTTCTTCTGATTCTGTTCTGATTCTGATTTTTGCTCAAGTATATCAGACTGAAAATATCATGCCTAACACATAGCTTGAGCTATGTGTCTTCCAAAGATGGCTGTAAAGACCGGCAGATCCACGTCTGGTTGCAGACCATGAGCTGTCTCCGCAACACTATTTCTGGTGCATAGTTAGGGGAGCTCTTTGTGGCCCAGAAGCACCTGGTTTGGGCCATGACCAGGTCTAGGGATCAGTGGGTATTTTAAGAAAATAGGCAAGCACTTTGCGTGTTTTTCCAGTAGTCACATACAGATGTGAGAGTTGGACCATGAAGAAGGCTAAGCACCAAATAATTGATGCTTTTGAATTATGGTACTGGAGGAGACTTTTGAGACTCCCTTGGACAGCAATGAAATCAAACCAGTCAATCCTAAAGGAAATCAACCCTGAATATTCATTGGAAGGACTGATGCTGAAGCTCTAATACTTTGGCCACCTGATGCAAAGAGTGATGCTGTGACAGACTGAGGGCAGGAGGAGAAGGGGGTGATAGAGGATGAGCTGCTTCAATAATATCAGTGACTCAATGGACATGAGTTTGAGCAAACTCTGGGAGATAGTGAAGGGAGGTAAGCCTGGCATGCTTTGTGATATATTACTTTAAGCAAAATTTCCAAGTTCCTCTCTTAAATTTAAGACCTTGAACTAATGTTAAATCAAATTAATTGATGGATAATTTCTAGAAATCTAGATAATTTCTAATAAGATAATATAGACACATAGTCACCATTTTGTGTGTATGCACATATATGCATATATACCATTATTGTTATTTTTATATGTTATAAAAATGTTGTACCTTTGGGTCATGCTAATGAATATGTTTATATTTACTATGTTGAAAAAGTGTTTAAAAGATGTATGTGGTCCTAGGGCATTGCTTATATATATAAAGTAATGGAGTATCCTTTTGTTTATAAGGTAAAGAGAAAATATGTACCAAATTATGAGAAAGTATAATGAACAGAAAAATATCAGTGTAGCTAGTAGAGAAGGTTTGAAGGAACTCTTATTTGCACTGAAGTGTAATACTTGCACATAATGAGTCTGGGGAAGAAAGCCAAGAAATGTGTCAAAAATTTGGCAGTTTGCTCAGTTTTAACTAAGTTTCTTAATAAGATACTTATTTTATTATTTTTTTGGCTATGTGCACAGCATGAGGGATCTTAGTTCCCCTCTGCAGGGATTGAACCTGGGCCCTGGCAGTCAACGTGCCAAACCTTAGCCACTGGACTACCAGGGAATTTCCAGGGGACATATTTTAATTTTGTGAGTACTTTTATGCCAAATGCTATATGAATGTTAAGAGTTTTATTTTAAAATGACAGTTGGTCTCGGAGTACTTAATCTGCTCTTAAAAGAAGAGATAAAAGTTCATAATTTACACCCTGTGTAATCTGCTCATCTGTTCTCATCATCAACAAGTGGTTTCTGCCTTATTCTCATGTTTGTCTGAAGACTTTGCTGGATGCTATAGGCTGATACCTGGATCTTTTTCAAAGAATAGCACTGTCAGAACGTCATGGAAAAATGGCACCTGACACTCTTACCTGTTGGTATTTTAGGAAGCAGGGCCATTGGTACAGGCTTTAGAGTTTAAAGTGATATCATTTAGCCAACTGTGAATGTAGCAGGGACTTCCAGGACTCCTTTTAGTAAGTCTGGAATAGAAGACCTTATGAATGCAGAATGCTGACCCAACATCTGGATATATAAGACATAAAGAGGATTAAATGAATAGTGGGTGTAAATCTAACTGAGATTATTTGATTTTGAGTATTGCCAATATGTTTTTAAATGCTCTATTAAGGGAGGAAGGTATATCCTTTATCTTTAACCTTCAGTGTAATCACCTATAAATGACACATTCTTTATATGGTAATTTATTTCCCCTTACTCCTCAGAATTCAGTGTCAACTCACTAGTTTTTATGGTAATGCGATTATTTGCATAAGATCAATAAACATCTGTCTTCTGTTTTTACCAGGACAGAGGTTGACAAATTGGTTCTATAAGTAAGTTCCTGCCAAGGTTGCCACACCTGAGAACAAATCTCAATTAATTAGGTATAGCAAACCCACTAATTAGAAACAAGTGTTGCTCTTCATATTTAAAATCAAGATCTAGCCCTCTTAAGAAACCCACCTATTATTTGTTCCATGGTTTATAGAATCCCATGAAGAAGGTCATTTACTGGCAGGACAGGAAATGTACCAGAGTTTGGGCCACTCAAACAAATTCACCAAAATATGTAGGTATTGTGGAGATGAGTTTCTTGTGTTTAGTTTTTTATCTGTGCTTGGTAGGGTGAATAATGGTTCCCAAATCCCAAGAGTCCATATTTTAATCCCTAGAGCAAGAATATAGCAAAAGGGATGTTATTAAGTAAGGGATCTTAAAATGAGGAGGTCATATTGCTTTGTCTGGTGGGCCCTGTGTATTCACGAAGGTCTTATAAAAGAGATCCAGGAGACGTCAGATAGAAGGAGAAGGGAAGAGAGAAAGAGATTGAAAGATGCTACATTGCCAGCTTTAAAGATGGGGGAAATGGTCCACAAAACAAAGATTACAGGAGCCCCATCACCCTTGAAGCTGGAAAAGTCAAGGATACTGAGTGTCCACAAGAAACCCATCCTGACAACACTTTGACAGTAGCCCAGTGAGATTTGTGTCAGACTTCTGACCTCAGAGCTGTAAGAGAATAAACTTGTGTTGTTTTAAACCACCAAGTTTATGGTGATTTGTTTAAGAAGCAAGAGGAAATTAATATTCCAATAAGAGCCACTGAAACACCTCTGAAAAAAGAGAGGCTTATGAAAATACGATCAGAGACACCTTTTGAAATTTCCATGTAGAAGTTAATTTTATGACCTTAGCAGCTGCTAAACAGAAGCTCTGAATTTGCTGGTCATACACAAAGAAGCTTAAGTAGTTAATCAAAGCTCTTACTGCACCCACGTACATTAATTAGGTCCAAACACAATGACTCCAGACTTTTCATAACATGAATAATCTTCAGAGATTATTGATTATACAAGAGGGATTGTTGAGAAAATTATCTAAAACTTGGAAATAAAACAGAAGGATGACTGCATGTGGCTTTTAAGGTCATTCAGGGTCATTGTCTAACAGGCTCACCCAGTGATGATTTAATTCTCCAGGGGTTCATTCTTTTGTTTGTTTTACTATTTCCTATTGTTCAGGGTCAAGACTGAAATTATGTTAACATGTCGACTTTTTGTCCAATAGAGATACAAATAATTTATGTCTGGTACAACGGATAACCTCAAAGCTTATGGTTTTATTGTCCTGTAGGAGAATAATCAGTTTTGACTCTAACCCAGAGTTCTTTTTTCAGTTTAGCCTCTCTTGATGGACTATATAATCACTCTTTCTTTAACTTCTCTTCGAACCAGCTTCACTGTCCTTTTGGTTCCATCATTAAGGAATCTATTTCCATCATTATTATTCTATCAGTGTTTTCACAGCACATGTTTACATTTGTATGACAGTCATGTTGATAACTTTACAAAATTATATATTGACCATTGCTAAGTGATATATTATCTCCTTTGATTCTCACAGGAGGCAGTCAAGGTAAATAGGATTGTTCCAATTTTAACGAAAAGGAAAGAGATCCTACAGTTGGTAAGATGCATCTGAGGGATTCAAAACCATGTCTGAATCATATTCTTTCTCCAGCATCATTCTTCATTCCTATAGATAAGGTCATGGGAAAGAAAATGAAGATGGGTGGGCTAATCTCTCTCATCGTAAATCCTCACATATGGGTCAAAAGGAGAAGATATTTTCAAGCCAAGAAAATTAAAAAGATTAAAAAAAAAATTATAAATGCACATATTAAATCAGCATGACAATTCTGACTCCTCTGAAACTCAGTGGCATGTTAGAAGCCTGGGTCACCCAAACTGACCCAACTTTAATCTGCTAGGTTTAATCAGAAAGACAAAAGCCTAGCTTTTGCCCTAGCTTCTAGGGTCCTACTTCTCAGTTTCTGTGCTTCCTCTCTGCAGAGCAGCCTCTCCGGAAAGTTGGTATCATATAGCTGGAGACTGATGACAGCCTGAGTCAAAGGAAACCAGCCATCGGCCTCTTCGGGGTAGTTCCTTCATTGTGCTGTGCTGTGCTTAGTCGCTCAGCTGTGTCTCACTCTCTGGCCCCATGGACTGTAGCCCTCCAGGTTCCTCTGTCCATGGGGATTCTCAGGCAAGAATACTGGAGTGGGTTGCTATGCCCTCCTCCAGGGGATCTTCCCAGCCCAGGAATTTGCACGTAGAATTCTTTCGCTTTTCATTTTGCTTTATTTCAAAGTTTTGAAATTTTTACAATGTTGTGCTGGTTTCTGCCATATGGTGGTTAATATCAGGGCAAGTGTAATGTCTAGAAAGTGTCTGAACTCTTGGTTTTCTGCTAGTTTGGCTAAAATGCCCCTAACTTTCTCTCTATGACTGCCCTTTATTGCTCTTCAGAACCTCATTCTACTTGCTTGCAGTGGATTAAATGGGTCCCAGGATGGTCCTACTTCCTATGATTTCCATTTTGAATTTACCTGTGTGTGGCTGTTCATTGACTCTTTACTGAAAATGCTGGTGACTTTTGCTGACTTAAAACTGAAAAGACGGTGGAACATGTTTTAAAGCCCTTTATCTCCAGCCACAATGAGTCTCCTTCCTTGGAACTTTCTTCCTGGACCACCCTCTCTGATTCCCCTCTCTTCAGTATCTTTGTCTTCCTTATTTTTCATCAAGCATATCTCTTTTTCTTATTCTGAAGTAGCAATAATGCCTTGACTTTTAGAAAGCACATGGCAACATGTGACAGAATCAATTTATGGTCCAGAAAGCTAATTGAAAAGGGAGAAGTTTTCAAGTAAAATGGGAAGATTTAATACAATCATAAATTAATATGCTTTTAGCAGCCTAACAAACAAAAAAATCCCTTATTGCATTTTAAAAATTTAAAAATACTGCTAAAAGGCACTTCACTGGTCTTTATATATTGTTCGTATACAAATTTTAGTCATAAACCCAGCATTATAAATAAGATGCACTTCAACAGAGTGATAGTTCATTTCAATTGTTTGCATGTTTTGATGTCTGAGAGTGGTGCATCAGGAATAGTTTGACTTTGGGATCAAATGATGTGGGATTAGCTGGGTGACTCTGTACGTCACAAAGAGTAGGGCAAGACTGAGGAAGTAACAATTTCACTTTCACTATGAGCAGATTACTTAACTTCTTCAACATCCATTTGCAAAAATTAACACTGTCTTTGACTAGTTGTTGTAAAAATTAAAGGAGATAATTCTTCAAAGCTTCTAACAGGACCATCAGATGGAAGCTCAATAAAATTCTATTTCCTTTCTTATCTTGACCTAGTTAAAAACTCCTCAACTCTCCCAACAGATATAAGATCACTCATAGACTGTTTTGCAGTGATCCTTGCTCTGTGTCAGAGCCTTCCTTTATGCCACTTGTCAGTGAAAAACTAATTGCCTTACTACATCATCAATTACATTAATGCAGTGGCTGTCAAATTCTAATGAGCACAAAATCACTGGGATACTTGTTTGATGTGAGAGCCAGGGATCTGCATTTTTTAAATAAGCATTCCACTGGCTTTTGGAACCATGAAGAAGGTCCTCATACTATACTGTGAGAATTAGTGAAACAAGGCTCAAAGTTTGTCAGTTCTGTGGACCCTATCCTACCGGTATTTGTTGAATAATCTCACCAAAAATTACCAGTCACCAAACAATTATTGAGCTAGATTTCAGTGACAGACTTCACAGTCTGATGATTAAGGTACCCATCTGTTTATCTGTCTATCTGTCTGTCTGTCTAGCAGTCAATCCATTTATCAAGTTGGTCAAAAAGTTTGTTTGTAAAATGTTACAGAAAAACCCAAACGAACTTATTGGCGATCACAGTATCTATCTATCATGTATTTATCTATCATTTACATATGTATAGGGAGTATATATTATATAAAATTGAAAAGTAAATGAGTGGAACTGATAAAATTTTATGGAATTGGGAAAAATTATAAATAGGTATGGATGGTATAGCCAGTGAAGTTTTTAGAAGATGGAGATGGAACTAGTCATCGAAGATAAACAACATTTGAAAAAAAGCATACACTTAAGTCTCTCAGCAAAATATTGATCTAGCAAAATCTGCTATCATGCACTTTGGCATATATTGATTCAATCCTGTACTCTTATATCCCAAGAAATTTTGAGAAATAATACAGATGCCTCTGGGAGAAGACACTTGGTGTATTATAGGCAAAAGAGATCCACAGAGTCTTTTCAAAGTCTGTGCTCTCCTCGAGAAAATAGATTTGTTCCCAAAGATCCTGATTGCTATGATTGTTCTTGGGGTCACACTGACCTCACAGGTCCTCTTCTGAAATCTCGAATCAATCCCTAGCATGACCCCAAACCAATTTGATTGTTTCCAGTGTTCCCTCAGTGGAACACTATTCTGATGAGAGATTAGATTCCTGGTATGGCCACACATTCCAAAGGTCATACGTTAATGTGGAGCTGAATGAAGCCTGGAGGCTTCAGCACTTTGCCCATGGTCCAGGAACTCCTGTTTGCTGCCAGACCTAGAAGCATTTACACTGAATTCCAGACATTTCCCAGTGCTATTGCAAAACAGCCATGATAGTGTTGGAAGGAAAGCTATCACAAACCTAGACAGTGTATTAAAAAGGAGAGACATCACTTTGTCAACAGAGATCCTTATAGTCAAAGCTATGGTTTTTCCAGCAGTCATGTATGGATTGGAGAGTTGGACTATAGAGAAGGCTGAGTGCCAAAGTATTGATGCTTTTGAATAGTGGTGCTGGAGAAGACTCTTCAGAGTCCCTTGGACTGCAAGGAGATCAAGCCAGTCAATCCTAAAGGAAATCAACCCTGAATATTCATTAGAAGAAAGAAAGAAAAGAAAGAAAGTGAAGTCACTCAGTCGTGTCCGACTCTTTGTGACCCCATGGACTGTAGCCCACTAGGCTTCTCCCTCCATGGGATTCTCCAGGCAAGAATACTGGAGTGGGGTGCCATTTCCTTCTCTAATTCATTAGAAGGACTGATGCTAAATCTGAAGCTCCAATACTCTGGCCACCTGATGAGAACAGCTGACTCATTGCAAAAGACCCTGATGCTAGGAAAAATTGAAGACAAAAGGAGAAAGGGTCAGCAGAGAATGAGATGGTTAGCATCACCGACTCAATAGACATGAATCTGAGCAAACTCCAAGAGATAGTGAAGGACAGGGGAGCCGGATGTGCTACAGTCCATGGGGTTACAAAGAGTCAGACAGGACTCAGAGACTGAAAAACAACAAGAACGTATGTACACAGCTGTTTCAGAATCTTCTTTAGAGCCCTTCTTTGAAACAATATTTTCAATTGTCTAGATAATAAACCCCCACCTCTCTAACACAGTATTTACTTCTCTTCCCTGCTGTTTCCTTTTTATCCCCATCTCTAGCTGTGTTTTACCCCAAAGGCTACATGTGAAACTTATGTTTCAACCCTGGGGATACCTTCACAGAGTCTGTACATATTCATAATTTACAAATTTGTTTAGAGTGTAAGCCTCCCAAGGCCAGGGATGGACATTTATTTTGCTCCATCCCCATCACCAAAGATCGGAGAAGGTAATGGCACCCCACTCCAGTACTCTTGCCTGGAAAATCCCATGGACGGAGGAGCCTGGTGGGCTGCAGTCCGTGGGGTTGCGACGGAGAGACTTCACTTTCACTTTTCACTTTCACACATTGGAGAAGGAAATGGCAACTCACTCCAGTGTTCTTGCCTGGAGAATCCCAGGGACGGGGGAGCCTGGTGGGCTGCCGTCTCTGGGGTCACACAGAGTCGGACACAACTGAAGCGACTTAGTAGCTTAGCATCACCAAAGATAGGGCTTGACACCTAGTAAGCAGTACTCATTATATATTTATTGAAAGACCAAAAGAATCTATCAAGGTCAGTTCAAATGTCTTCTCTTCTCTGACGCCATCCCCAATCCCTTCAGTCAGAATACATACCTTTTTCTCTTGGATTAAATAGTATTATATTTATATACAATTTTAGCCTGTATTGCAACAGTCTTGTATTACAATTAGGTGTGCATATTTCCCTGCAGCTTATGACTTCCTTAGAGGCAGGGCCAGTGTAGTATTCATCATGTGCTTTCACTGTTCACCTCACTTCTTGTAGCTTGCAGTGCTGCACACATACTGTATCCATAGTACATACTTGGTACTGGGAAAGATTGAAGGCAGGAGGAGAAGGGGACGGCAGGGGATGAGATGGCTGGATGGCATCACCGACTCAGTGGACATGAGTTTGAGCATGCTTTGGGAGATGGTGAAGGACAGGGAGGCCTGGCCTGCTGCATTCCATAGGGTCACCATGTCAGACACCACTGAGTGACTAAACAACAGCAACTTATGAGTTAAACTGAATTTCTGAGTAAAATCTTCCATAAAAAATTATCTCTAATACTATAACTTTGGAAGATGTAAAAATTACATACTTTAATTAGAAATTCTTTGGAATAGCTCGAGCTCTTCTCTGTTGAATCTTCCAGTGTCAGAGACTTCTGCGGTTCTGGCGTGCATGTGTGCACTGTCCTGTCTGACTCTTTGCAACCACACAGATTGTAGCCAGTCAGGTTCCTCCGCCCATGGGATGTCCCAGGCAAGAATACTGGGGTGGGTTGCCATTTCCTTCTCCAGGGGATCTTCCTGACCCAGGGATGGAACCCCCACCTCCTGCATTGCATTGGCAGGCTGATTCTTTGCCATTGAGCCACGAGGGAAGCCCTCTGTCATACTATGAAAGCCCTATTTTGCTCAAGTTTTGTGCTCTGTAGCTTTGGTTTCCTGGCACTTAGCAGGATTTCTGTTCTCTAGGATAATCATTTTACCTCACAGGTCTTCTGTGTCTTATATAAATGAAGATATTGAATGGGATAATATCTGAGATTCAACCATTCTAGTCCTTCCTCTGTCTGGTTTGGAAATTTGCCCAAATTCTCAGGCCATGCTTACTTACACAAGCCTGCATGCAACAGTCTTAGGAATCCATCCTGGACCTATTTGAAAATGAACACTGTGCTTCTGAAAGTCAAAGCAGAAAGATGGCCAGTCTAGGGAGGAATATCCAGGTCTCTAATGAATCAATTTGCTTAGAAATCCTTTAAATATGGAACTAAGTCCCCTCTTTTGTCTCTCTACTCAACCTACTGATTTCAGCTCCAGGAGACTTGCTGAATTTACTCTTTTCTTGACAAACATACCACTTTCTTACCCACCGAGCAAGTAAACGTAGCTTTTTAAAAGATTATTTTTAATTTGAGCTCTAGGGGTCTTTTTCTCATTCTTTGACAGCATCTTATACTTTAAATTCCAAGTGCTCATCTACCTACAACTTCTTAACTAACCCTTTTGCAACTGTGCCCACTGGAGCACAAAGAAGTAAATGGGATTTGCCTAAAGCAATATCATGATATTTTGGCAGAACTGCTGAGTAAGTCCTTCAGTTTTGTTTTTCTAACATCACATTAAGCAATACTATTTCAACCCAAATGCTTTGCAGCATTTATTTCCTCAGGATGAGGATTCTGGGGTTTAGATTCATTCAGCGTCTCAAGAATTTCCAGTCAAGTGAAGAAATGAGTCAAATAAATCCCATGGCATTTCATGAAACTGCCTCAAAAATACAAGAGACTTAATTAGACTGTGGTTTTTTGACTTAATGATGTTTTAAAACAATATTCACAAATTGTGGGTGAGAAAAAAAAAATTGCTTCATGCCATCCTTCAAAGCTGTCGTTTGCAGAATTGCTTTAAGCAGGAAGCAACATGCATTACTCTGCCTATTGTAGAATAATTAAGTTCGAATGGTAAAAAGTCAATTGTTTTGATACTATTACAGTTCAGTTGAATCATGTTGATTAGAGTAGGTTGGGCATGTTCTCATTTAGATGCTTCTCCCTCTTGGTCTGGAGCAAAATTTCTTATCAGCCATCACCTAATAAAGTCTTCTAAAAGAAGAAAAAACCAATTATGAAAGATGGGTTTTTCAGATCTCTAATTAGCCAACTACTTGGAAAGTATATTAGTGAAAGTACACCTGTGGTTTAATTTTTAATAATGTTATTACTGCCCCATTAAAAATACATAAAACACCTTTCAGGGAAGGGGCGCACAGCAACACAGGAGCAATGGATGGGGTCCATGCTGCTTCGCACGGACGATGCAGCGTGAACTTGGTCCTTTTCCAGTGTGAAGCCTCATCTTCAATGATGCAGTTGCCAAAAGTTAGTTTCTTTGTTTTGTCAGGAATTTGTGACATTGTTATTAGTTCCCTTAAAGCTTTTGGCAGATTTATCCCCAGACAAGTTTGAGCAATTGATACTGAATTTGATTGATTCCAGAAGAGATGTGAAAAAAAATACATGATCAAATAGTTTATAAAAAGATGCTCTTAAAAGATGTGCACCAGATCCTGATGGTTTCATGTCTGCGTGGCTTCTGCCCAACCATCACCCAGGATGCAGTTACCCTGGGGCAATGCCTTAGAAACCCTCCTGGACAGGCCTGTTGAGAAAAGCTGCTTGCAAAGAGGTCACACTCCAATTACTAAGACAGGCTGCTAATTTCCATTTAATGTAAATTCGGTGAGCGTTGGGAATACACGATCATGTCACATCTGCCATCAGTATTTTGCTTAGCATTAAAAGAAAATGCATATTGGCAAAGACTTGAAGTGTGGCATCAGATCCACATATCCACGGGTTCTACATCTGCAAATTCAACCAACTGAGGATCAAATGTATCGGGAAAAATTCCAAAAGTTCCAAAAAGCAAAACTTGAATTTGCTGCTTAATGACAACTTTTTACATAGCGTCTACATTGTATTTACAATAAATTACATAGCATTTACTTAGTATTAGGTACTTTAAATAACCGAGAGACGATTTAAATTATACACCAGGATGTGCACAGGTTATATGCAAATGCCACACCATTCACTACACAGTGACAGACTTTATTTTCTTGGGCTCCAAAGTCACTGCAGATGGTGACTGCAGCCATGAAATTAAAAGACGTTTGTTCCTTGGAAGAAAAACTATGACAAACCTAGACAGCATATTAAAAAACAGAGACATTATTTTGCCAACAACAGTCTGTATAGTCAAAGCTATGCTTTTTCCAGTAGTCATATATGGATGTGCGAGTTGTACCCTAAAGAAGGCTGAGCACCAGAGGACTGATGCCTTTGAACTATGGGTTAGAGAAGATTCTTGAGAGTCCCTTGGAAAGCAAGGAGATCAAACCAGTCAGTCCTATGGGAAATTCAGGAAATCAGTCCTGAATATTCATTGGAAGGACTGATGCTGAAGCTGAAGCTCCAATACCTTGGCCACCTGATACAAGAGATGACTCATTGGAAAGACCCTGATGCAGGGAAAGATTGAGGGCAGGAGGAGAAGGGGACGACAGAGGATGAGATGGTTGGATGGCATCACTGACTCAATGAATGTGAGTTTGAGCAAGCTCCAGGAGATGGTGAAGGACAGGGAAGCCTGGTGAGCTGCAGTCCATGGGTTTGCAGAGTGGGACATGACTGAGCAACTGAACAGCAACACCATTGAAAGGAGATCAAACCTGTCAATCCTGAAGGAAATCAACCCTGAATATTATTGGAAGAACTGATGCTGAAGCTGAAGCTCCAATACTTTGACCACCAGATGCAAAGAGCTGACTCATTGGAAAAGACCCTGATGCTGGGAAAGGTCGAAAGCAAAAAGGAGAAAGGATCAGCAGAGGATGAGATCTCATCCTCTCAGAGATGATAGCATCACTGACCCATTGGACTCGAATTTGAGCAAGCTTCGGGAGATAGTGGAGGACAGAGGAGTCTGGTATGCTATAGTTCATGCGATAGCAAAGAGTTGAACATGGTTTAGGGACTGAACAACAACACAACACCATTTAATATAAAGGACTGGAGGATACACATATTTTGGTGTCCACGAAGGACCTGGAACTCATGCCTCCTGGATACAGAAGACGGCTGTATTTTTTCCTGTATCCTTGTAATTCAAGCCAACGTGCCTTTAAAGGACCCTTTGAGGTTGGTTTTGCATAGCCTAATGTTTGAGAATTTACAGTGGCTTATTTGTTTTAGTATGTTTATTCAAAACCTGTTCCTTCTTTATTGTTTCATGATCATTTGCATTTTCATTCCTTTTCATTGTACTATGAATTCTGCCTATATTTATTAACCTCTCCATTTCAGTGGATTGTTTATCCTGTTTGGGATGCTTGGGGTAACCTAGTACCCCAGTGTCATCTTGATAATCTCTAATTGCCCTTTAGATTTTAGGTTTTATGTTCCTTCCTCCAAGAAGCCCTAAACCTCAAAGACTGGGTTAGGAATTCTTCCAAAGCTTCCCCATTTGTAGTTGTCATTTAGTCACCAAGTCAGGTCCAACTCTTTATGAACCGATGGACTGTAACCCTCCAGGCTCCTCCATCCATGGGATTTCCCAGGCAAGGATACTGGACTGGGTTGCCATTTCCTTCTCCAGGGGATCTTCCTGAGCAGGGATCAAATCTGCCTCTCCTGCTTGGCAACTGGATTCTTTACCACTGAGCCACCAGGAAGCCCACAGTTTCCATATAGCGCTTTGTGATTTTCACTCTGAAAGTGTGCATTGGATTGGGTTGATCGCTTACTTGTCTTCCTCTCTTCTTTTACTATTGATTTGTTGAAGGCAGTGTATCAGTGCTCCATAAGACTTACATGTTCTTATTGTTTGCAAGTCTGTCAGTTAAACATACTGAATGGAAATTTCTTTAATGGAGGCAGTTTTGATGTAAAACAAGCAGCCTAGATATTGGCATCACAGAACCCCAGAGTCAACTCTTTCCTACATTTTGTCAGCTGATCAAGCAGAAAAGGAAATGGCAACCCACTCCAGTATCCTTGCCTGGAAAATCCCATAGATGGACGAGCCTGGAGGGCTACAGTCCATGGGGTCACAAAGAGTCAGATATGACTGAGCAAGTAACACTTTCACTTTTCAAGTTGATCAAACCAACTGAATTTCACTTTTATCATTTGTCAAATGGGAATACAAAAATCTGCCTTGCAGAAATGATGTCAGGAAAAGCATTTTCATATCTAAGCATCAAAGGGTGACCAGAGGTGATCTGACTCCTTTTATCCCTCAGAGATTTCCATTAAGTGCAGGGATTGAATTCAATCCCTGTCTCTAGAGATGCTATGCTGTCTGTAAAGTAAATCTTAGAAAGACAAATGTTGAATTATGAATGAATTAAGTAGAAAGAATGTATGTTATGAAGTTATTTGCCAATTCATTTAGGATGTGTCCACCTGCACACATGCTAGCTTGGATGTGGATAGGAGCCCCAGTAATACTGGGTAGTTCAGCAGGTAAAAGCAAGCATCAGCTCTGTAGTTTTCAAGTGCTGGACGTTTGAAATGTAGCAGGTGCTTCAGTTCTGAGTTGGAATTTCTCTTGTAGCAAATCATTAGGTGATCTCGTGCAAGGGTTACAGCAGTTTTAATGGGACAAGGGCATTGAAGTAAAAGTGTTATAAGGGAAGAATAAAATTGGAATTGGAACCCAATCAAGCAGTTTGTTGAAAGAGATGACTTGCTTCTATCATGGCCCTTCTTTAAACTCTCTTGAAATAGAGGACACGCTCTAGCCTTTGAGGGCAAGCACTTTATCAGACTTGGCTCCAGAGACAGCATTGCCTGTTTTCATTCTTTTGGGGATTGTCTAGCCTTTTCTGAACGTAAATCTTACTTTTGCTTTACACTGAGGCTAGAAGGTTGCCAGCAGTTTTCCTTGGATCAGAAAATGCTGTGACACAGGAACCTTACAGCATGATCCAGATCCTCGGCTGTGATCAGAAATGGGCAATGTTCTTGGCAAAGACATAGAAGTTAGGACAAAGCTAAGTGTTTACCTCCTTGTTTGATCACCTTTCCTCACTCCATTGCTGAGAAGGCGCTCTCAATAAACCATACACATGTCCCCATCTTGGATTGTGCTTCTAGGGCAGCGAAACTTTCCTGTAACTTGTGTTAATCTGTAATTTGCTAACATTATACTTAAAATCAGAAAGATCACTGCCGTTTAGTTGGCCATTCATGTTAAAGATGATAGTATCTTCAAGATAATATGGAAACTTTCCATTAGATCAGAGAGTGGGTAGGAGGGTTGGAATTAGCATAATGATTGCCTATGAGTTTATATCGTCTCCTTTAATCAAGTTTTATCTCCTTTGTTATCCACAGGAAACTGAGTCTCAGCTAGGTCAAGGTTAGCTGTTAGTGGGGAATCCAAGCTTAATCAAGTTGTCTCATTTCAAAGACTGTTCTTACTGGTTTTTTTTTTCTTTTTTCTTTTCTGTCTTCCTTTGCTTCTCCTTCCTTTTGCTTCCTCAATTTATAAGGTCAGCTTAAAAAATGATTAAGATACATTTATTTCACTGATAATCAGTAATCTCATCAATAGTCAAAAGTCAAAATTGCTGGACTTGAGTTTTTCATAAGCTAGTTTAAAAATTAGTTTAAAAATTCATCTCAGAAATAGCAAAAATAGAGTGAACAAAAAAAGTTGCACAAATTAGTTGGTAAGTTCGACCCTATGTAATCATCAACATATTATTCACAAAAGGCTGAGGTATGAATTGTAACAAGCTAGACATATGTGGAATAATTGTCTAATGCTCAGGTAACCTTTCACAGGGAGGCTTTCATTTATTGCCTTTATTTTCAAAATGTTTTGTTGTCAAATCTTACTGATAAAATGTGAGAGCTACAAGGGTAATTACAGTTCTTGGCTGGATGTATGGCTTTGTGTAAAGACATTCTATTTCTAATAGTAGCAAGATGAAAAGAAAACATGTAATTTTTCAACAAGCAAACTTCCTTGAAGTTCAAACTTAGGTCAACAATTTGCCACATTTACAAATCTTGTTATTTCTTTAAAAGTAATACCTTGCAATTGTTGTAATTGTCTTTTAAAATATTTGACAGTGACCACATTCATCACATATATTGACTCAGAAAAAAAAAAAAGTTTATTTTTCAGTTCCTTGCCTCAGAATTTTAATCACAAATACTGTCACTCCATGAGTAGATTCTTTTATTTTTTGATCATAAATCATGACCAGATTATTTGAGTAAGTCTAGATTCTTTGGGTAATTAGATGATGTGTTACCAGCCTGTCAGACTTTGGTTGAGAATATTTACTTTAAAAGGGTATAAGATATTTAGAATTAATGTTTTTTTTTAAGAGTTTCTCTGAAAAGACATTGCCTTTACTGTTATTTATCATGCCACATAAACTTTTAAGCTGTATTTACCATGGAATCAGTGAAAGGAAGGAATGAGTTAAAAACAAAAGCAAAAACAAACAAACAAAAACCCTCTAACATTTATACCCAAAAGGTCAGCTTCAGTTATCAGTGTCAAAACCTGACTTTCCAAGGCAAACCTTAGGCTTATCAGTTTACATAAAAGCCAACAATGAACACTGGCATCCTTTTCGCCGAGTGTTCTTTCGTAGGCTGCACACCAAGGGAGTCAGTATTCACATGTTATTTTCCAGTGATAATTAGCTTGACATTGAAATCACTGGTTTGTAATTTCAGTAATGCTGACAACTAAAGCCTGGCCGTGGGCTGAACTTGCTGTTTGGCCCAGATGGGACCCGGAAGGAAAGGTGAAAAGATGTTGAACAGGACTTGCCCTCCTCCTCTGCAGCACCCACGGCTTTGCTTCCCTCATATCCCCATCTCTCCTGCTGTTCCGAAAATTAGGGGAAAAGAAAGGTTGGATCTAGGCCTTGCTTCTTTGCTTTCTCCTACTTCTTCTTCCTCCGCAGGAGTTCATGGCTGTTTTGTGTTGCTTTGTTAGATCTCCACTTAGATCTGACAACTGGAGGGCAAGAGGCCATGCTTATTTTGACTTTGGTCTACTAATGTGTCTTTTAGTCTCTTCCCTACTGTGAACACTGATGAAAATTTACTTCTGAATAATGGTCCCATATAAAAAGCGTGAATATACCTCGTGTCATTGGTTAGGGGTGACTTATGCAAGATCCGAGGGACAGAGGAAGGGCCGTGCAGTTCAATGCCATCTTAATAGCTCAAATGGCATCTTTCTCAAGCTGGCATAAGAATTACCCATCTCTGGAGGTTGAATGTGGGAAGTAATTGTGCTTTTGGCAACCTCACTGGGTAATTTTGGTGTGTACTGTGAGTGCTGTGTGTGCTAAGTTGCTTAAGTTGTGTCTGACTCTTTGGGACCCCATGGACTGTAGTCTGCCAGCTCCTCAGTCCATGGGATTCTCCAGGCAAGAATACTGGAGTGGGTTGCCGTGCCATCCTCCAGGGAGTCTTCCCAACCCAGGGATCGAACCCGTGTCTCTTGTGTCTTCTGCACTGCAGGCCGATTCTTGCTCACTGAGTCACCTGGGAAGCTAGAGAACCTCTAGTTTACAGAATTGCTCAGAATCATTAGCGCAGCATAGAAGGTACTTTCATGAACTGGCCTCTGCTCATCATTTACTATTCGACCTCCTACCGTAATTCACTCTCAGCCACCAGCAAATCTACAGTTATACGGAATCAGAATGCCCCTCCCCACCATGCTGACTGCCACAATCCAACTCATTCTCTAAAGCTGAGGCCAACATTCATTTTCTCTGAGAAAGCTTTTAAAGCAACTCACAGTGCTACCCTGTGACCCTCTCTGTACGTTGAAGACGCCTTCAACCTATAACTCAGCCCAGAATAAGACATGTCTTTGCTTTCATGTCTATAATTATATTGGAATCTGCTTTTCTGCTTTTATTGAAGTCAGGGACCAGCTCTCACTTGTTTATGGAGACAGTTCTGGTTAGAGCTCCTAGCCCTTAGCACGTCTTTCTCAATACTGATTATAAAGTATATGTTTCAGAGCAATCTTTTTTTTTTTTTCATAGCAATCTTGATAAATGGTACATATTAGTGTTTAGTCTTTTATTAAATGGCTCTACTCTGGAAGAATTTTCAAACACAGGTGATGAGGCGGACATCCACTTCTTTCATTGTTGTAAAGAAGTCTAACTGTTCACCTTAACTCTGAGCTGATGGTCTTGCTTTTTTTCTTTACAGAACAAGCAGAAGCGCTACATTACCAGCACCATGTTCCCTGACCTACCTGTGAGCATCTACTCCTGTATTCTCTGCTCTCCCTCCCGCAGCTACAAATGAGCTCTCTGTGCTCATATGTACATGTGCACCAGACTTTCTTGCCTCTCACCTACACAATGAAATTATTCCAGCAGTTTCTCTCTCTCTCTCTTTCATTATCAGCTTGTTCCTGTCTGACTAGGTCCTTCAATCAGCATACAGACATTGCTAGAAAATATCTCATCTTTGGGAAACACTCTCTCCATCTCATGTCAGATACACGAGACATTTTTACAATTGATATTTCCTTTCATTCTTACAACTGTGTGAAGTAAAAATCATTAGCCTTGCCTTATGAGATGAGGGTGTGAGGTTCACAGAGCTACTAAGGATTGAGACCCTTAATTTCTGACTCCAAATACAGCACTTGGCTGAGAAGATGACCCGGTGTATTAGCATGGTATCCAAGGGACGATATAGAGCCAGTGCATGAGCATCCAAAACGTTCTTGCCGATGTGTTTTTGATGCTCGGAGACTGCTGTGCCTACTCCTGTATCTCAGTTTCCCCAGCTGCAGTGTGAGGGAATTGGGAAATTGCCACATTTCCATTAACCTTGAACATCCTACCATTCAGTGATGCCGTTTAGGAAGTATCATATAAAATAAGTCTGCCAGAGGGGTCAAGGCGCTGCATCACTGCCTTTCAGAGAAGCTATGAGTTACTGTGTTTTCAGCCTAAGGCTTTCCTTTTTTTTTTTTTCAAACTATTCTTTAAATGCAAATGAGAGTAATGAGAACCATAGTGGACACAGTCTTATTTTGCATCAAAGAAGTCGGAATCATCACTGGTCAAAGGGAGCCAGATGCAGTAAAAACGCTGATCATATTCTTCAGGGCAGAGCAATACTCTTGGCCATTGGCATCAGTGCCTTCTCAGGCTCTCTTGGGGCGGAAGCACAGCTACACCGCAGAGGATTCTGAAGAGCTTTGCTGATGCTTTGAAATCCACAGGATTATTTGAGATATTTCAAGAGTAAATAAAAGCATAGACATGAATAAAGTGTAGTCACGTGTTTGGGGGAGGGTATGCTAGTTGGATACCATGAGATAGAGACTAAGGCTCTATTTAAGCATCCTCAGACTCTGAAATCTTAGACAGGCAGTGCATATAGAGGCCGAGGCCACTGACTTGATATCGTTCTAGCTGAATGGATGAAGTTCCATCTAGTAGGCTTCCCCAGTGGCTCAGAGATAAAGAATCTGCCTGCAATGTAGGAGACACAGGTTTGATCTCTGGGTTGGGAAGATTGCTCTGGAGGAGGAAATGGCAACCCACTCCAGCATTCTTGCCTGGAAAATCCCATGGACTCAAGAGTCTGCGGGCTGCAGTCCATAGGGTCGCAGAGAACTGGACACGACTGAGCATAGTATATCCACCTTGTAAACTCTGGACAATTATTCAACCTTGCTAAGCCTCCGTTTCTTCATGTAAAATGAAAATAACATTCATTGGGTTGTTGTGAGGATCAAGGAAGCAAATAGATAAAAAACTCTTAAAGCATGCATTTCCTAATCATTCTTGTCCAATAGTTACTATTTCCCTGCGAGGCCTCTGAATGCTAACACTTTAGAGTAACTGAGAAAGATCTGCACCTTAAACCAACACTAAGCTTTGACATTAGTTCCTTTTCCTGATCAGTGTATGAACTCTCTGAGGACAGTCAGCCTTTGGCACCTGGAAGGATGAACCCTATGTCCCTCCTGCCCTTTAGGTAGGCAGTTAAATGAGAGGATTCTCTACCATTGAGCACTAAACAGACCCCTGGCTCATCAGAATCCATTTACTAGTCACCAATTGCATGTCCTTTTTTTTTTTTTTTGCTTTTGATAACTTCAATTTAATGCAATCCGAGTGGACAAAGAGCTACCAATGTTATTGATGTTCAATTCTAAAAGATATCATCACTTGCCTTTGTCCACTTGTAAAATATTTAAGGCTGGCCTCCTCTACTTTGATGGTCAAGACCACAGTTATCTCTGTATTCCTCACAAGAAAAGTACATCAAACTATTCAGTTGATAGCTCAGTTGGTAAAGAATCTGCCTGCAATTCAGGAGACCTCCATTCGATTCCTGGGTCAGGAAGATCCATTGGAGAAGAAATAGGCTACCCACTTCAATATTCTTGGGCTTCCTTTGTGGTTCAGCTGGTAAAGAATCTGCCTGCAATGTGGGAGACCTGGGTTTGATCCCTGGGTTGGGAAGATCCCCTGGAGAAGGGAACGGCTACCCACTCCAGTATGCTGGCCTGGAGAATTCCGTGGACTGTATAGTCCATGGGGTCTTAAGGAGTCGGACACTACTGAGCGACTTTCACTTTCACTTTCACCAGAGAAGAGAAACTTTATATTCTAGTACTCCAAACTGTAAGCTGAGCTAATAGCTCTTGTAACTGGATGGGTAAACGGGGTGAATCTGACCACCAAGTTTATGTAGACTTTACTTCAGTGGGCTGTCACTAAGTTGTGAGTCTATCACTGTACAGTATTCCTAGATTGTCTGACATCAGGCAAAGAAGAAGAGACTTCAGGAGTTGATGAGATTATTAGGGTCAAGAAGTGATTGATCAACCTCCCGTATATTTTTAGGACACTTTAAAGACATAGAATTTTGAACTCACAGAGAAAAAATGTTGGCGTAATTTGCTCAAAAGTCACGTAGCTCATCATAGGACTAAGTTGACACTGAACTGTTTCTTGATTTTTAGACTCAAGTGTACTGTTGTGTGTGTTTGTGTGTGAATACATACATGTGTTACAAACACATCACCTTAACACATTATGACAGTCAGTGGAGAGTTGATATGCATATAAAACAATGAACATTATTAAGCTTTCTTTTTCAAAATGAGTCATTCGGCTTCAAAGTTATGAAAAGCAATTGACTTGCTAAGTCAAACACACAAATCTAACAAAGGAAAATAGTGCTCCTGACTTCTGGTTATCTGCATTAAAAAAAAAAAAAATCTGAATTTAAATATTATTGTCAGAAACTTTGTTTTAAACTATGGCTGCTATAGACTGATGAGCTGTAGGTGTCAGTATTCAACAGACCTGAACACAACTGGAAAACATCACCTCTCTTTTTATTTGTAACTCCAATAGGGTTTTTATTAGTGGGATAGTGTTTGACAATTCTCTAAGTTTTGTTAATTGATTCATATACCATGTTCATAATTTTATTGATTAATATCAATGTTTCGCACTATCAATTTTTTATGCATTGTTGAGCACATGATTTCTAGTCTGGGATTTCTGAAAAAACAATCAATCAATTATACTAAATGAATCACCCAGCACATTTTCAATATTAACCTTTGGCAAGGAGTCTCCCTTTTTGCCTTGAGTGCCTGAATAATGGGTTCCATTAGCAATGCAGTATTTGAAAACAAAGGCTGCATATTGAAGTGGCTGCCTGGTCACATTTCAGAAGTGTGCAGTCATTAGGGGATTTATTCTCAAATGCTGTTCACATCGAAAGGGTGAAAACCATAGAGTTATGAGATGTGAGTCTGAAAAAATATATATGGTTACGGTCTGTGCTACCTCTCTGGTATACATTATTAGGTCTTGTATTATGTTAACTATTATCTTAGCTATTGTATATTGTCAACTATTTATTTATTATGCCTTGAAACATCATAATTGTATACTATGCTGATTGTGTCCACCATCTTTTCTCCAATTAATTGTCAATTCCTTGATGGCAAGAAATGGTTTACTCATCTTTGAGGTCCAATGCCTGCATTGGATAGACGTCCACAATATAGGTAGGAAGCATAGTTGGATAAAGTAGCACTTCCAAAAGTTACACCGTTTTAAGTAGCAGAAAGGCAGAGGGAACGTAGCAGGACCTGGCTGTGAGGCCAGTACCACCATATAGAAAGCGGCGCAGAGGAGAAACATCTTTGTGCTCCACTCCATGCTCCAATTCCCTTTCTTCTCATCCTAGAAAGAGCTGGACAAGGAGACTGTCCAGCCTGCAGGTCAAAGAAGTAAAATCTTGTGATCTACTCAAGGTCATGATGCCCTGGGTTGGGGGATTGGAGGTGCAGTCAGATTTAGTTTATTTGCACTCCCCCCAAAATCAACTCATATAGCAGTTCAACTCTAAGGAGGTTTTTCTTTGAATTTTGAGGGCTTACCTAGTTTAGAAATTGGCCTGTGAAGAGAAATGATCCTTTTAAGCATTTACTGACTCCTTAATTAATACATTCATTCATTTATTTAGAGAACCTTCATTTTGCTAACACTTTATCATGAAATGCTAAGAGTAAGATCAAGAAATAAAGATACCTTGGGGGAGATGGTGCAGAGAAAAGAGAACAGAAAAATAATTTTATTTATTTCAAAAACTTGTCTGCACCTGATTCTGTCTCCTGAATTAAAGAATTAACAAATGCTATTCATTGTGGTATTATTTCATTTGTTTTTAATCAAAGGAGGCCCACTCTATATCCATTGTACAAATATAGCCTTGATGGGCTAATTGTACACTTATTGTCTTACTCAGGTCCCTGGAGTATGATACAATGACAAATATTTGAAATTCACCCTTCATTTAAGCAATGTGATCTCTGTCCAGTCATGCACAATTTTAAGCCAGTTCTCAGAAAAGCTATTTAAAACAAAATCTGAAGTATACATAATAATGGTGAGGAAAATAAACATTAAGCAAAGGAAGAAGTGATAAACATAACCTTTAGACCACATAACTTCTTTGTATGTCAGCTATTTCAGGAACTGAAATGATGCATTTATCATATTCTCATCTGTTCAATATATAATTATTTTAACTATTATGTGTGTTGTTTATAACCCATTATCTTGCAATAACAGCTTGCATGGATCACTGCATGATTTAAAAATATAATGGCTTTCCTTGCCAATATTTGATTTCCGACTTTAAATCTGTTGACTTTAACTATATTTTTGCCATGAACTCCAGGTAAACTGTTTCTTATTTCCTAAGACTTCATCTTAGAATATGCCCCTAGCTTTTCTTTACTCATAAACTAATTTCCTTTGGCACTGGTTTGTGTGATGGCATGTTTTCCAAAATGGGATGAATTGGCTTCTGTGCTTGCAAATCAACTAAATGGCAGAAATACAAATCTGAGACTCAGTGGGTGGGAAGTGGGTGGGAATAAGGTGCTTGTCCAATTATCTAGATAATGTGATCAATTAAATCTGGAAATCAAATCAGTCTGCCTTAAATTACTTTGGTCATATTAATTAAATTTTGTCTGTATTGGGTATATACTTATTGTAGATAATCAACATGCTCTTTGTCAATGAAGACAAAAATTCGGATTCCACATGGGTTAGATTCATACCTTTCCCTAGTTAGCCTGATTGGGCGGGATATTGTGTTAAGAAAACATACTTATTTAATTACCAAGCTTATTGAGAACTTGAAATGTGGCTGGTGAAAACTGAGGACTATAAGCTTAAAATTCAAACTTAATTTAAAAGACTTATTATGAAAACAGTCAATTTATTACATGTTGAAGTAATACTATTTTGGATATATTGGGTTAAATAAAATGCATTATTAAAATTAACTGCATCTGTTTGGTTTTGGTTTTTAATGTGACTACTAGAAAATCTGTGTGATTCACATTGTATTTCTACTGAACAGTGCTGTTCTAGAACAAATCTTGCATTTGTGCATAAGATTCCTTAGGATCCCTAGTAGCTCAGTCATAAAGAATCCACTTGCCAATGTAGGAGATACAGGTTTAATTCCTGGCCCAGGAAGATCCCCTGGAGAAGGAAATGGCAACACACTCCAATAATTCAAGGCTTGAAAAACCGCATGGACAGAGGAGCTTGGTGGGCTACAGTCGATGGAAATCACATAAAAGCCAGACACGACTGAGGGACTGAACAACAATGGCATATTACTTAGATGTCCACCACAGCATTTTTTGAATGTGTAAAAGAAAAGTAAGCAGCCAAAATATCCATTCATAGGGAAACGGAGAAATACTCTGAAGTATATTTGCTTGCTTAGTCATGTCTGACTCTTTGCAACCCTTTGGGCTGTAGCCCGCCAGACTCCTCTGTCCATGGGATTCTTCAGGCAAGAATACTGGAGAGGGTTGTCATTTTCTCCTCCAGGGGATCTTCTTGATCAGTACTTTTTTTTTCCCTTACTGCATGAGTTGTTCCTCTGCTTGGATTCTTTGCTCTCTTAATATTTACATGTCCCGCTTCCTCTTTTCTTTCAGGACTATGAAAGAAACTCAGAAACTTTCAGAAACTCAGGTTTCTCATTATCTGTGAAATGTTTTCTAACTCCCCCATGTAACAAAGCAATGCCCATTTCTCTATTCGAGGACCTCAGGACACCCTACCCTCTTCAGAACTTTGTTTCTCTGATAGTCCTTATCATCATCTGAAGTAAAAATCCCCTTTTAAGTATGCCTCATTCCCCCACTACAGCATGAGAGCAAGGGATCTGTTTTGCTGACTATGGCAATCATGGTGTCTAAGTGGCTGCCACGTACTTAGTATTTAGTAGATATTAGTTGAATAAATGCTACTGCTGCTGCTGCTAAGTCGCTTCAGTCGTGTCCAACTCTGTGCGACCCCGTAGATCCCATAGGGAGCCCACCAGGCTCCGTCATCCCTGGGAATCTCCAGGCAAGAGCACTGGAGGGAGTTGCCATTTCCTTCTCTGATGCATGAAAGTGAAAAGTGAAAGTGAAGTCACGCAGTTGTGTCCAACTCTTAGCGACCCCATGGACTGCAGCCCACCAGGCTCCTCCATCCATGGAATTTTCCAGGAAAGAGTACTGGAGTGGGGTGCCATTGCCTTCTCAGGTTGAATGAATGAATTATGGAATATTAGATTTTAATGAAAGTGAATGAACTGGATAAACAATAAATATGAGTAACTTAGATATATTTCAAAACTTAAACTACTTTGATAGTAAAGCAAATTCCTAAATGAAACCTACATGTGCATGAATATATGTAGGCATATCCACAAAATATTCATGCTATATATACATTATATATATACACACACACAAAATATATATGTATATGGGGCTTCCCTCATAGCTCAGTTGGTAAATCATCTGCCTGCAATGCAGGAGACCCGGGTTTGATTCCTGGGTCAGGAAGATCCCCTGGAGAAGGAAATGGCAACCCACTCCAGTATTCTTGCCTGGAAAATCCCATGGATGGAGGAGCCTGACAGGCTACAGTCCATGGGATCGCAAGAGTAGGACACAACTTAGTGACTAAACCACCACCACCACCATATATGTATATACATATGCTCATATAATAGACATATATGTATACATATGTGCACATATCTCTATAAAATGACATTTATTTAAATAAATTAAACAGACATGTGCATGTACACATATATACACGTATACACATACATAATAGACTGAGGTATAGAAAGCAAATTCTTCAATCAACATTGCAGGACCAGGACATTAGTAGCTGAATGGAAGGAAAGCGATGATTGACATGAGTCTTTGAATGTTATTTCATAAATAAAAATGTTATTTAGAATCATATAAACGAAGGAGAACTTGGCAGAACCTCCCATTTTATGCTGACATCCCCTTTCAGCATTTCTGACAAGTGCTGGTTCACCTAGTTACTGACTGAATGTTTTAGGAGCAGGTCTCTTAGCACCTTAATGATAAATGAGATAACGCATGTAATTGGTTAGAATTGCAAACACTGAACATTTAGGAACTGATGTAATTTTTCTGTCCATTTGTACAGAAAACTGAAGCAGGGAGCTGAAGACTTCAGTCTTTCTTTAGGTCCAAATGTCCTAAATGTGAAAGGAAGCTGGAGTAAATGGTTTCCCTGTATACAGTGCAAGCTAGGAGTCAGAATGTAGGTAATTTTCAGTAGGTGCAGAATGAAAAATACGAATGGGTATTTGTCTGAAAAGTATTTAGAAATTTGACTGAGTTGGCTGCCAGGTCCAACGTCATCTAGTTAATCCAAGGGACAGCTTGTCCTGGCAATCAAACTCAAATGGCATGCAGTAATGGGAAGCGTTACTCATTGGAACCACAGTAGGGGAAAATCATGTCAGAGCTTATGTTTCTCTAGGGTCTTCTTTTCCAACTCTGTAATTTTTCATCAGGATCCCATTAAAAAAAAAAAACAACACAAAAAAACCACTCAATATTGACACTTTAAGTAAAAGTCCAAGTAAATATCAAAACAAATATAGGTGCCTCAGTGGAGAATTTTATCTTTTACTCTTTGATTTTTAACAGCTTATCTTGAATATCTTGTTTATGTATTCAAATTTGTAATTTTCATTCTTTCAAAATAAATCAATAAATTGTATTTTCATAGCAAAACAGTGGCAGAAAGCAGCCCTTATTTTATTTTTATAAACAGCCCTTATTTTAGCACTCAGTGATATCCCATATACTTTGGCACATGAAATAGTGTTTCACTCTTATGTAGGAAATTTATTTTGGACTAGATCAATTAGGAACTATTTATATAGTTTAAAATTAAGTATCAACTCAGCGAAATTTAATAAAGTTTGCTAGATTTTAACTTCCTGGGTTCAGTTCAACAAGCATCTTTTCAATGCCTGTCACGTACTACACAGCCATGTGAGGATATAAGGATAAATTGACTTTCTCCTTGTCCAAGGGAAAGATCTTACAGTGTCTGAATGAAGCATGTGAAGTGCTAACATAGAGACATACATGAGCTATGAAATCCATTGGAGGACCCATCCCCAAACAAAGGTTCAGGAGAGGCTTGTTGGACTAGGAAAATTAATTCTGAGAGAGTGTTAGCCCATGTGAAGAATGGGAGGCAGTGCTTTTCAGATTGAAAGGAGGATGACAAAAAACTGGTTTGTAAGATGGGTTTTGTCAAGAAAAGAGAAACTCATTTGTCTTCACTGTATGAGAAAAGCATGGCAGACACAGGAAACTGTAAGCAAGTTGGTGTTTCTAGAGGTTAGAATACCTACTATGCATACACGTACATCACTTTGCTTCTATGGGGAAAACAGCTATAAAAGGGCTGACAGTCAAGATATGGGACCCAGTTAGAGGCTCTTTTGAGCTTCCCTGATGGCTCACATGGTAAAGAATCTGCCTGCAATGCAGGAGATCCAGGTTTGATCCCTGGGTCAGAAAGATCCCTTGGAGAAGGGAATGGTAACCCACTCCAGTAAACTCGCCTGGAAAATTCCATGGACAGAGCAGGCTGGTGGGCTACAGTCTGTGGGATCACAAAGAGTTGGACATGACTGAGCATGCACACAATGTGGCACACGCAAGGAGGTCCAACAGCCAAGAGTGTGGTGAGAAGTCATCAGGGGAAGGAGAAGAAAGAGAGCCAACCATCCCTCCATTTCCCCAGAGCTCAGGGAGAGGAGAAATTTGATGGAAAATCAAGTTGTGCATTTGCTTAATGTTTTAAACTAGATATTCTAATTACTATGTTGAAATTGAACTTAAACTCTAGGACTTCCATTATCTTCAGTTAAATGGCAACCTACTCCAGTGTTCTTGCCTGGAGAATCCCAGGGATAGGAGCCTGGTGGGCTGCCATCTATAGGGTCGCACAGAGTCGGACACGACTAACGTGGCTTAGCAGCAGCAGCAGCAGCCTTTGTCGGAGAAGGTGATGGCACCCCACTCCAGTACTCTTGCCTGGAAAATCCCATGGATGGAGAAGCCTGGTAGGCTGCAGTCCATGAAGTCGCTAAGAGTCGGACACGACTGAGTGACTTACCTTTCACTTTTCACTTTCATGCATTGGAGAAGGAAATGGCAACCCACTCCAGTGTTCTTGCCTGGAGAATCCTGGGGACGGGGGAGGGCTTCCATCTATGGGGTCGCACAGAGTTGGACATGACTGAAGTGACTTAGCAGCAGCAAGTTGTGCATTTGCTTAACGTTTTAAACTAGATATTCTAATTACTATGTTGAAATTAAACTTAAACTCTAGGACTTCCATTATCTTCAGTTCAGTTCAGTTCAGTTGCTCAGTCGTGTCCGATTCTTTGCGACCCCATGAACTGCAGCGTGCCAGGCCTCCCTGTCCATCACCAGCTTCCGGAGTTCACTCAAACCCATGTCCATCGAGTTGGTGATGCCATCCAGCCATCTCATCCTCTGTCATCCCCTTCTCCTGCCCCCAATCCCTCCCAGCATCAGAGTCTTTTCCAATGAGTCAACTCTTCGCATGAGGTGGCCAAAGTACTGGAGTTTCAGCTTTAGCATCATTCCTTCCAAAGAACACCCAGGACTGATCTCCTTTAGGATGGACTTTGGATCTTCTTGCAGTCCAAGGGACTCTCAAGAGTCTTCTCCAACACCACAGTTCAAAAGCATCAATTCTTTACCCTCAGCTTTCTTCACAGTCCAACTCTCACATCCATACATGATCACTGGAAAAGCCATAGCCTTGACTAGATGGACCTTTGTTGGCAAAGTAATGTCTCTGCTTTTGAATATGCTATCTAGGTTGGTCATAACTTTCCTTCCAAGGAGTAAGCATCTTTTAATTTCATGGCTGCAATCACCATCTGCAGTATCTTAGTAAAGAAAAAAACCCCATGGTCTCTGTCCAATTTTCACTAAACAATTTTAAATGAGCAGTAGGGAAATGGCAACCCACTCCAGTGTTCTTGCCTGGAGAATCCCGGGGACGGGGGAGCCTGGTGGGCTGCTGTCTATTGGGGTCGCACAGAGTCGGACACGACTGAAGCGACTCAGCAGCAGCAGGAACAAAATAAATTGATTTTGTTGTCCCACTGGTTGTATTTGTTTAGTATACTGGTTATATCATAATTCACCAACATTAGACTTATAATAGCAATAATAAATTTAATAGATAAAATGATGGATTTTATTTGGGAGTTTGTTGATATGTGGGTGGTAGCAGAACATCCAAGTGGATTCAGTGAAGCAACTGAATGAATTTATACCTAAATTTATTTTGGTCTAAATTTTGGAGATAAATTAGGGCTATACTCAAGAAACATTTGTTTCTCTTGAACATTTTTTTTCCCTTTTAGCTCTTTATGAGTGATGATTACTTCCAAACCAAGATATCTTTATAAACCCACAATTACCGTGGGTTTATCTGTTTCAATGAAAGCTATAGCTGGCTACAAATAAAAACTATCTAAAATACTATTTTATCTCAAGAACAGTAACTTCTTACCAATGCTTGATCAATTTGAATTTCTCAGCAGGCAATTTCCACCAGTTGTCCCTCCATATTTATGTAAACTCATATTTCACCATTTGTACATGGGTTCACTCCATCTGAGCCTAACAGAACCCATGTTTCATTTATATTTTTGCTGTTCAACATGTTGAAACATGCTTTCAACCAAATCCTACCTAAAATATCCAGTTAAGACACTCTTTTTTTCTTTTTTGCTGAAGTATAGTTGACTTACAATGTTGTGTTCATTTCTGCTGTACAGTAAAGTGACTCAGTTATACATATACACTTCTTTTCATATTAGTTTCTATCATGGTTTACCGTAGGATACTGAACATAGTTCCCTGTGCTATAAAGTAGGACTTCGCTGCTTATCCACCCCATATATAATAATTTGCATCTGCTAATCCCAACCTCCCTGTCCTTCCATTTTCCCCTTGGTAACCACACCTCTGTTCTCTATAACTGTCAGTCTGTTTCACAGATATATTTATTTGTATCTTATTTTAGATTTCACATAGAAGTGCTATCATACAGTGTTTGTCTTTCTCTTTCTGAGTTCACTTAGAATGATAATCTCTAGATCCAACTAAGTTGCAAATGGCATTATTTCATTCCTTATGGTTTAATAATATTTCATTGTATGTGCTTCCCAGTTAGCTCGGTGGTAAAAGACCTGTCTGCCAAGCAGGAGATGCAGGTTTGATTCCTGGGTCAAGAAGATCCCCTGGAGAAGGAAATGGCATCCCATTCCAGTATTCTTGTCTGGGAAATCCCATGGACTATATATAGCACACCAGGCTCCTCTAAAGAGTCAGACACAAAATAGTGTCATAAAAGAGTCAGACACAATTTAGTGAGTAAACAGAAACAACAATATTCCACAGGGTTTCTCAGCTGGTGTTAATGGTAAAGAACCCACCTGATAATGCAGGAGACATAGGAAATGTTTGATCCCTGGGTTGGGAAGATTCCCTGAAGCAGGGCATGGCAACCCACTCTTGTCTAGGGAATTCCATGGACATAGGTGCCTGGCAGGGCTATAGTCCATAGGGTCACAAAGAGTCAGCCACTACTGAAGCAACTTGGCACACGTGCATGCGCGCGCACACACACACACACACACATATGTATGTATATAGATGCCACATTTTCTTTATCCATTCAGCTGTTGATGGACATTCAGGCTGTTCTCAAGTCTCGGTTCAGTTCAGTAAAGTTCAGTTGCTCAGTCATGTCCGACTCTTTGCGACCCCATGAATCGCAGCACGCCAGGCCTCCCTGTCCATCACCAACTCCTGGAGTTCACTCAGACTCACGTCCATCGAGTCAGTGATGCCATCCAGCCATCTCATCCTCTGTCGTCCCCTTCTCCTCCTGCCCCCAGTTCCTCCCAGCATCAGAGTCTTTTCCAATGAGTCAACTCTTCGCATGAGGTGGCCAAAGTACTGGAGCTTCAGCTTTAGCATCATTCCTTCCAAAGAACACCTAGGGCTGATCTCCTTCAGAATGGACTGGTTGGATCTCCTTGCAGTTCAAGGGACTCTCAAGAGTCTTCTCCAACACCACAGTTCAAACGCATCAATTCTTTGGCCTCAGCTTTCTTCACAGTCCAACTCTCACATCCATACATGACCACTGGAAAAACCATAGCCTTGACTAGATGGACCTTTGTTGGCAAAGTAATGTCTCTGCTTTTGAATATACTATCTAGGTTGGTCATAACTTTCCTTCCAAGGAGTAAGCGTCTTTTAATTTCATGGCTGCAATCACCATCTGCAGTGATTTTGGAGCCCCCCAAAATAAAGTCTGACACTGTTTCCACTGTTTCCCCATCTATTTCCCATGAAGTGATGGGATCAGATGCCATGATCTTAGTTTTCTGAATGTTGAGCTTTAAACCAACTTTTTCACTCTCCACTTTCACTTTCATCAAGAGGCTTTTTAGTTCCTCTTCACTTTCTGCCATAAGGGTGGTGTCATCTGCATATCTGAGGTTATTGATATTTCTGCTTGCAATCTTGAGTCCAGCTTGTGCTTCTTCCAGTCCAGCGTTTCTCATGATGTACTCTGCATATGCATTAAATAAGCAAGGTGACAATATACTGCCTTGACGTACTCCTTTTCCTGTTTGGAATCAGTCTTTTGTTCCATGTCCAGTTCTAACTGTTGCTTCCTGACCTGCATACAAGTTTAAGCTATCATAAACAGTGCTGCTATGAACATAAAGGTCCATCTATCAAAGCTATGGTTTCTCCAGTAGTCATGTATGGATGTGAGGGTTGGACTGTGAAGAAAGCTGAGTGCCAAAGAATTGATGCTTTTGAACTGTGGTGTTGGAGAAGACTCTTGAGAGTCCCTTGGACTGCAAGGAGATCCAACCAGTCCATCCTAAAGGAAATCATCCTGAATATTCATAGGAAAGGCTGATGCTGAAGGTGAAACTCCAATCCTTCGGCTACCTGATGGGAAGACCTGATTAATTTGAAAAGACCCTGATGCTGGGAAAGATTGAAGGCAGGAGAAGAAGGGGATGACAGAGGATGAGATGGTTGGAAGGCATCACCAACTCAATGAATGTGAGTTTGAATAAACTCCGGGAGTTGATGATTGACAGGGAACCCTGGTGTGCTGCAGTCCTTGCGGTCCCAAAGAGTTGGACACGACAGAGTCACTGAATTGAACTAAACTGAACTGCACCAATTTACATTTGTACCAACAGTGTAGGAGGTTTCTTTTTCTCCATACCCCCTCCAGCATTTGATATTTGTAGACTTTTTAATAACGGCCATTCTGATTGGTATGAGATGGTAATTCATTGTATAATATGAATTTCAAAGAGCTCAGCATGCATATAAGGTCCTTGAGATTGTAAGCATATTTGTATATCTTCTGTGCAAATAATGATCTGTGATTTAAATCAGTTTTTATATAGGGTCCATAACACATAAAATAGCTAAGAACTGATTTAACCTGATTCACTTTGCTCTGTGCACAGTTTATTCCCCTTTCCAGCACCTGTGACTACAGACTCTCATCTTCCAGATGTTTTGACATGGTTACACCTCTACAGCTGTTCCCACTGATTTCCCCATGGCCAGCTAGCACTTATTCTGGGTCCAGAGTAGCTCTTGTCACAGGCAGGAGAGTTTCAGTTTCCTCACCTCCCACATTCAGCTATAATTTCCTAGGTTGACCTGAGATGTGATTTGCCAGGCTTTTCTGTTAGCTCAGCACTCCTGATTGCTACCTAATAATGTCTTTGGGTCCCACTGGAACAATCACGTGTGTTTGATGATTGAAAGCTCCCTCATTCCCTGGCATCATTGCATTTGGCCTCTGTGTCTGCATGCCAGTCTTCACTGAACTCCTGATATTCCTGTGCCAGGTCCTGTGTTCCTTTTTACAAGCACTGCTACTTCATCTTGACTCAGTAATAGCAGTGATGATGCCAAATATCAAAAGCAAGACTGAGGTCCTTACATATGCTAGGCAATATACTTAAGGTTTTATATGTGTTGCCTCATTTCTTTCTGACAACCACTTTATATGATATACATTTTTGACAAGGATCTTCATTTTAATCTGCCTGCAATGTGGGAGACCTGGGTTTGATCCCTGGGTTGGGAAGATCCCCTGGAGAAGGGAAAGGCTACCCACTCCAGTATTCTGGCCTGGAGAATTCCATGGACTGTATAGTCCATGGGGTCACAAAGAGTCAGACACGAGTGAGTGACCTTCACTCACACCCTTTTTGAGCAACCACTGTAGGGCAGATATTTTGCTCTGCTGTCCATATATTAAACACAATATTTACAGACATACAAAGTGGATATTTTTATCCTCAATTTGTAGAAGAAGGAATTGAGAAAAAAGAGGCTAAGTGGGTAAGTTTACACAGAAAACAAACTGATTAAATCTCAGGGTCTACCTTCCCAGTTCACGATATTTTTTTTTTAGTAGCTCAGTTGTGTCCAACACTTTGTGACCCCATAAACAGCAGCACACCAGGCTTCCCTGTCCTTCACTATCTCTCAGTGTTTCCTCAAACTCTTGTCCATTGAGTCGGTGATGCCATCCAACCATCTCATCCTCTGTCATCCCCTTCTCCTCCTGCCCTCCATCTTTCCCCACATTAGGGTCTTTTCCAATGAGTCAGTTCTTTGCATCAGATGGCCAAAGTATTGGAGCTTCAGCTTCAGATCAGTCCTTCTAATGAATATTCAGGACTGACTTCCTTTAGGATTGACTGGTTTGATCTCCTTGCAAACCAAGGGACTCTCAAGAGTCTTCTGCAGCACCGCAGTTCGAAAGCATCATTTCTTTGGCACTCTGTCTTCTTTGCAATAAGGAGTTCATGATCTGAACCACAGTCAGCACTCAGTCTTGTTTTTGCTGACTGTATAGACCTTCTCCATCTTCAGCTGCAAAGAATATAATCAATCTTATTTTGATATTGACCTTCAGATGATGTCCATGTTTGCTATGACCAGTGCATTCTTTTGGCAAAATTCTGTTAGCCTTAGCCCTGCTTCACGTTGTACTCCAAGCCCAGATTTACCTGTTACTTATCTCTTGACTTCCTACTTTTGAATTCCTGCCCCCTATGAAGAAAAGGACGTCTTTTTTTTTTTGGTGTTTGTTCTAGAAGGTCATGTATGTCTGCATAGAACTGTACAACTTCAGCTTTTTCAGCATTAGTGGTTGGGGCATAGACTTGGATTACTATATTGAATGGCTTGCCTTGGCAATGAACAGAGATTATTCTGTCATTTTTGAGACTGCACCTAAGTACTGCATTTTGGAATTTTTTGCTGACTATGAGGGCTACTCCATTTCTTTTAAGGGATTCTTACCCACAGTAGTAGATATAATGGTCATCAGAATTAAATTTGCCCCTTCTTGTCCATTTTAGTTCACTGATCCCTAAAATGCCAATGATCACTCTTGCCATCTCCCGTTTGACCACTTTCAATTTGCCTTGATTCATGGACTTAACATTTCAGGTTCCTATGCAATATTGTACTCATTTCATATGCTAGCAAAGTAATGCTCAAAATTCTCCAAGCTAGACGTCAACAATAAATGAACTAAGAACTTCCAGATGTTCAAGCTGGATTTAGAAAAGGCAGAGGAACCAGAGATCAAATTGCCAACATGTGTTGGATTATAGAAGAAGCAAGAGAATTGCAGAAAAACATCTACTTCTGCTTCATTGACTACTCTAAAGTCTTTCACTGTGTGGATCACAGCAAACTGTGGAAAATTATTTAAGAGATAGGAATACCAGACCACCTACCTGCCTTCTGAGAAATCTGTATGCAGGTTAAGAATCAACAGTTACAATCAGACATGGAACAACAAACTGGTTCCAAACTGAGAAAAGAGTATGTCAATGCTATATATTGTCATCTTGCTTATTGAACTTATATGCAGAGTACATCATTCAAAATGGCAGGCTGCATGAAACACAAGCTGGAATCAAGATTTCTGGGAGAAATATCAGTAATCTCAAATATTCAGATAACACCACTCTTATGATAGAAAGTGAAGAGGAACTAAAAAGAGCCTCTTGATGAAGGTGAAAGAGGAGAGTAGTTTTGTTGTTAAAACTTAAAAGTCAGCATTCAAAAGATGATCATGGCATCTGGTCCCATCACTTCATGGCAAATAGATGGGGAAACAATGGAAACAGTGAGAGACTATTTTCTTTGGCTCCAAAATCACTGCAGATGGTGACTGCAGCCATGAAATTAAAAGACGCTTGCTCCATGGAAGAAAAGCTATGACCAATCTAGACAGCATATTAAAAAGTAAAGACATTACTTTGCCAGCAAAGGTCCATCTAGTCAAAGCTATGGTTTTTCCAGTAGTCATGTCTGGATGTGAGATTTGGACTATAAAGAAAACTGAGCACTGTAGAATTGATGCTTTTGAACTGTGGCATTGGGGAAGACTCTTAAGAGTCTCTTGGAAAGCAAGGAGATCAAATCAGTCAATCCTAAAGGAAATCAGTCTTGAATATTCATTGGAAGGACTGATGCTAAAGCTAAAGCTCCAATACTTTGGCCACCTGATGTGAAGAGCTGACTCATTAGGAAAGACTCTATTGCTGGGAAAGATTGAAGGTGGGAGGAGAAGGGGACGACAGAGGATGAGATGGTTCGATGGCATCACCGACTCAACGGACACGAGTTTGAGCAAGTTCCAGGAGATGGTGAAGGACAGGGAAGACTGGTGTGCTGCAGTCCATGGGGTCACAAAGAACTGGACACAATTGAGGGAATGAACAACACCCTCCTTTATGGTCTAACTCTCACATATGTAGATGCTTAATGTCAAAACCATAGGTTTGACTATATGGACCTTTGTCAGCAAAGTGATGTCCTGGTCTCTTCATAAGACCCCTGACTCACTCTTCCACTAGAACCTATGACCTCAGTAGATGAGTCTAGTCCCAGTTCTCATTTCTGTCTTATTGAATTGTGTCTGGATATGATATTCATGCAGGGGTGAATGACTATAGTACTTGATCATAGATTGTGTGTGTTCTTTGGGTACTTTGATGTTCATTTGTTCACTTATCCACTCGTCTACTATTTATTGGGTGCTCATTTTACGTTCAGTGTTGTGCAAGTACTAGGGAATTGAGACCAGAAAAGCACAGCTTGGAGACAGACATACAACCCACTATGATGGGCTAACAACAGCCGTAATGAAGGAGAGAGGCCTGAATTTGTGAGTTGGGGTGATAGTCAGGAGCTAGTGCTTGAACTGGGTCATAAAGGATGGCCCAGAGGAGGCACTTCAGTCAGAGGCAAGAAAATCTGGGAGGAGCAGATGGCGAGCTCAGGGAGTCACAGTGAGTTCAGGGAGTGCTGGGATGGAAGCAGGAGATGAGAGAGGTGGCGCAGGAGGTTCCAAAGGGATCGCTACGGACCCTGCATATCCTGCTCAACAGTGAGGATTCAAATGAACGTGGATGAAGCCTGCCATTCCTCTGCTGTATACTGATAGAATTTATATTGGTAGGCAGTAGAAACCACATTTTATAATTTCAGAGAGATATCTCCTGTACTAAGTTGCGTGCTACGTCATTTCAGTTGTGTCTGACTCTGCAACCATATGGACTGTAGCCGGCCAGGCTCCTGTGTCCATGGGGATTCTCCAGGCAAAAATACTGAAGTGGGTTGCCATGCCCTCCTCCAGGGGGTCTTCCCGACCCAGGGATCAAACCCATATCTCTTATGTCTCCTGCACTGGCAGGTGTGTCCTTTACCACTAGCATTACCTAAGTTAATATTACTTGTATAATGGAGTCCTGATTGCTGAGTGGAGATTTATAATCTCCTCATATGTACTCATTTAGCAAAAACTCAAAGAGATAACAGTATAACATACCCTATCATGTTTAAAATATTCTTTAATTTTTTCTCTCTTTCTGGTCAGCCTGAAGCACTGAAAGGTATTTAGCTTGAGAGACCTGTCTGAAAGGCTTCCTGATTCTAAACGATGTGTGGATTGTCAGGGGTTAGTGCACATTGCAAGTACCTCCTGCTCGAGAAATTTACCTCCTGTGACGAATTTGATCTTCTCTCATACATGCAATCTGCTGACTTGCTTCTTTACATTATTTCTGATTACAGTTTTGGAAATAGCTTAGAAAGTAAATTACTCAAAGAAAGGACCAAGGGACTTATGTTTCCTAATCAAACCTGATGGGCTTCCCTGGTGGCTCAGTGGTAAAGAATCCATCTGCAAATTCAGGAGATACATGTTCAATCCCTAGATTGGGAAGATCTCCTGTAGAATGGCAACCCACTCTAGTATTCTTGCCTAGGAAATCCCGTGGGCAGAGGAGTCTGGCAGGCTACAGGCCATGGGGTCGCAAAGAGTCTAAACAACAACAACAAAAACAGAGAGACTAAACAAGAACAGATCAAATCTGATGGCTGCAAGGTCTTGTTGTATTAGGTATTCATTGAAAGAAACATCTGCATGTTCTCACTTTTGCATGTTTTAGTTTGTTTTAAAGTGCCCTCAGTGCAAGTCTTTCAACAGGCCAGGGCATCACTCTCTATCTGATTTCCCATCTTCTCTGCAGGTGCCTAAACCCTGGCAAAGGCAGCAGAAGACATCGTGACTCAGGAGACAAAAGAAAACATGAACTCTAGCTTTCAACTGCATCTCCCCTTGTACCCCAGCTGTGCAGCCTGAGAATGGGGAATTTATTCTTTGGAGTAAACGAATGTAAAATGCTGTTTTGCTTTCAATGTGGTCCCTCCTCTTCGAGCTCATTATTTCTTTACACATATCTAAATATACAACTCAAATACAAAAAAAAAAAAAGGTGCTTGGGGTGCTCCAGAGTGTTTGATCCCAAACTGTAATGTGGTCTCATGACTCTTCTTGCGCTGGAATGAGATAAAAGGAAACAAGCTGTTTTGTTGTTACAGATCAAGGTGGTCTGAATGGCGATTCAGGACATAACCATGATCACTATGGGGAAAGGAGAGGCTGTGTGATCTTTTCCTATTAGGCACAGTATGTCAGATTTGTGTAACTGTCAGAAAGGGTATTTCATTTCATGCCCAATTGTGATTTCTTTGTTGCTGTTGTTGCTGTTGCCAGTTTTAAATTCCTGGCATCACCCTCAGTAAAACCAATGAGGACCGTTGTGAGCAGTCCTTTCCAATGGTAAGAGAATAGCTCATATTTCAGATTCTTATTATGTCCCTGTCCTGTTCTCCCTAAGAATTAACTTCACTCGTTATCCTCACAATTACTGATGTGAGATAGAAGGTGTTATTTCCATTTTACAGATGAGAAAACTGAGACACAGGGAGTTGAAGTAACTTACCCAGGTTATATTGCTCATATGCGATAGTGGAGCTGGAATTTAAACCCAAATAACCTCGCCAGGAATAGAGCGATGCAAGAAAGGTGCCCAGGGCACAGCATTTAAGGAAGCATTCCTTCTCAGTCTTCTGCATGTGCAGGATTCAAATCTGAGAGTGAGTGCCTCCTCAGATCGTGTGTCCAAGGCACTTTGCTGCTTGCCACACTTCAGTCTCAGCCTTATAAATAACCTTGGTTTGGAGCCTGGGTAGCCTGTTAACCTTCATACCTCCTGTCTCTCTGGTCCTGACCCTTATGGATTAGGGTCAGACTTCAGAAAAGAAGTAGATAGAAGAGCCTGTAGGTGCTCAAGAGACCAGCAGAGATAAAGCCCAATGTAGGTATCTTTCTTTAGATATCTCCCTTCCTCTTGACTGGGCATTCTTTTCTTGCACTGTGCTCCCTGCCATTCTTCTCTGTTAAGGCTTTGTCTCACCCCAACCTTCTCCAGTGCAGAAAGGAATAAAGATACTCCACTTGAGAGGTAAATCTCTGATCCCATAAAGCATTAGAACAGCATCACAGCATATGTATCCTCAGTCAGACTCGCCTGCCCCCAAATACCTTATTTCCTCTTGTCAAATCCAGACACACTCCGAGGTGTGTGTTGGGGTCAGAGATAATCCAAGAATACATATCTAGAAGGCATCTCAAGATCTTAGAACAGGATCTAGTGAAGAGAAATTAAATTGTCTCTGAGAAAAGGGAAGGGTGCCCAGGGTAAGGTAATAGTGAGAACTCACCTCCCTAAACCCTGTACTCTTGAAAATCCTTCAGTACATGGCGTAGGTTTCGAAAGGTACCAGATTTTTCAGTTCGCTGACAGTTGGTGAAATAATCAGTGTATCATTAGAACAAAGAGCTCTTTCTGTTCAGTCCTATAGAACCCACGACTTAGGGGAACCACTGGGACTAGAGGCTGAGAACAGGGAAACTATCTCTAATTCTCTTCAGTGATGGACTAACCTACCTCATGACTCAACAGGCCATAGAATAAGCATCTGTGAGTTATTATGAATACATGTGGAGGGCCAGAAGCAGCTGGGGCCTGAGTTGCAGTAAAGGAAGGTGCATGTTATAATCTGGTAGCTTTTGAAAATTTCTCACCACCATACTGGAAAGCTCCTGGTAGTTCTTCTACACAAATTTTTACCAGTGAATTCCCAGCAGATGGGTTGATGATGACATCTCCTCTCTTACAAACATCATGCCAGCAGAGCCAAATGGGAAGGACCTCACCAAATGACATCATGCCAAAAGAGCCAAATGGGAGAAGGAAATGGCAACCCACTCCAATATTCCTGCCTGGAGAATCCCAGGGACGGAGGAGCCTGGTAGGCTACAGTCCATGGGGTCGCAAAGAGTCTGACAAGACTGAGCGACTTCACTTCACTTCACCATGTGGACAAGTCCAGAAGCACTAAGCCAAAGGAAGAGCTGAACGGTAAACAAGTGTCACTTGCCTCTTTGATCAGATTCATAAATCTGGGCCCAAGGCGCCATGGCTTGTGTCGGTGGCACTGTAGGGAGCTGACAGTCAGCTGGGAAGCCCGGTGGGAGGCAATGGCCACCATGTATACAGCATCATACATCAGAGCAGCTTCAGTCTGTGGAGGAAAACACAAGCCACATCTTCAATTCCACCTTTGTTTATATCCCTCTTTACCTGCAGAATCACTCTGCCCATTTCCTTATCTCCTATTTGTCTGATCTCAACAGCCATTTATTCTCCAGCTGAACATCTTTCCTTCTCCCATAGCTATTTTTCTCTAAAATAATACCTTTGTATCCCAGAGTAAATTGTAGTCATGGCTCTGCTTCAAGTTATTTAAAAAAAAAAAGAAAAGAAAAAAATCAACTTGAATCAGCCACAGAAGACCTGATTCAGGGAACTGGTATGTTTGGAGTGTCTTTTGTTAAACCCGGTGTTAAGATCAACTATCAATACATTGAGTTAGAAGCTCAATATTTCAATATCAGATTTGGTCTCTCAGTGTTTACCTATCTCCTGTCTATTTACTTGATTATATTTGCTCACAGAGAGTGCTGTGAGCAAAATTAACATGTGATTTCTAGATAAAGATACTGATATTGGGCACTTCCATTGATTAGAGTCAAGAAGGTTGTAGTCATAGAATGAAATTCAATAGCAGATTTGAAGAGACCCTTAGAAGAACAGACCTCTGCAGCTTGCTCAGAAAACATGTGTTCTTGTTAGCACTTGCTTTCCTGATAGACATTGGAACTAGCCATTCCTTTGGGGCCAGGGGGTTGGCTATGTCATTCTTCTACTCATGAGATTTCTCTCATTTGCAGAATTTCACATAATACTCTCAGTATTTTCTGAAGTACTACCCTGTGTTTTTTTTTTTTAAGGATAACATCATATAATACCTTTGCATTTTACTTGAGGATTTTCACAGCAACTTCAAGTAGACTAGTTCATTTGAAATTCTCAACAACCCCACAAAATAAACAGAACAGATGAATCAAGCTATTATTAATTAGGAAACTGACCTCCAGGCAGTATATTGATTTGTGTAGGGTCATAGAGATAATCAGTAATTTGTATAGTTAAACCAATAATATAGGTCACAGAATGAAGACTATGTGTAGTTTTCCAAAATAAGATGATTTATTCAGCATATATTTATTCAACATTTATTGAACATGTCTTGATGGAGGTAGAAAGAGAAAATAAGGGGAATTGCATCTTGTATTCTATCAGTCTTTGAGTCCAGAGAATATGTCTACTTTGAATACTTATTATTCTGGGCAATCTCTATCACTGCATTTTTCATATAATATATTAATCTTTTTATATCTCTTTCTCAATAAAAGTGCTCAACTTCATTTTTTAGTGGCTAGCACAGTTCTTGACACATGAAAGTTGTTTAAAAAATGTTAGATGATAGAATTAATGTTATTTCATGCTTAAAATAAAATAATTTTTTGTGAAAACTGTATAATTCCAAGGTTTTATGATGTATTTCTAAGATTAATTGCTTCACTCACACTTAATACGAGTGATATGTAGAAACCATGATGGTGATAATTGTTAAAGCTTAAAAATATTCTGATCATTTCAGTTCAAGGCTGATATAATCAACTATACAGATCAGAAAACTGAAGTTCAGGGAAATTAAGTGACTAGTCTAAGGCCTATCTATTGACACAATGGGACTTTTAAAAAGGCAGTCTATCTTAATAGATGACATTTATAGAGCACAACAAAGATCCATCTAGTCAAGGCTATGGTTTTTCCAGTGGTCATGCATGGATGTGAGAGTTGGACTGTGAAGAAAGCTGAGTGCCGAAGAATTGATGCTTTTGAACTGTGGTGTTGGAGAAGACTCTTGAGAGTCCCTTGGACTGCAAGGAGATACAATCAGTCCATTCTGAAGGAGACCAGTCCTGGGTGTTCTTTGGAAGGAATGATGCTAAACCTGAAACTCCAGTACTTTGGCCACCTCATGCGAAGAGTTGACTCATTGGAAAAGACTCTGATGCTGGGAGGGATTGGAGGCAGGAGGAGAAGGGGACGACCGACGATGAGATGGCTGGATGGCATCACCGACTCAATGGACATGAGTTTAAGTGAACTCCAGGAGTTGGTGATGGACAGGGAGGCCTGGCGTGCTGCAGTTCATGGGGTCTAAAAGAGTCGGACACGACTGAGCAACTGAACTGAACTGAACTATATGTCAGGGCTTCCCAAGTGGTTCAGCAGTAAAGAATATCCCTGTAATGCAGGAGACATAGGAGATATGGGTTTGATTCCTGGGTTGGGAAGATCCCCTAAAGGAAGAAATGACAGCCCATTCCAGTATTCTTGCTGGGAAAACCCCATGGACAGAGGAGCCTGGCAGGTTAGCTACAATCTGTAGGGTCACAAAGAGTTGGACACAACTGAGCATTCACATACATTGGTTTATATATCAGGAACTCTTCCAAATATTTTGGAGTCATTGTGTCTTCACCATAATTTCTACTCCTTTATGGATGAAGAATTGACACAGTTAAACGTTGTCCCCAAACTAGTGATGAGAAAGCTAAGATTCAAACACAGGAAGTTGGTGCTAGAGTTTATGGTCTCAACCACAAAGCTGAGTTGCATCTAAACCAAGTATTTGTATGGTGATTTAATGATTATAAATAATATGTCAACATGATCAATATCTATTGGCGATTAACTACATTCTAGACACTAGGGACATAACAGAAGCAGAATATATTAAGAAGAAGTGGCAAGAATACACAGAACTGTGCAAAAAAGAACTTCATGACCAAGATAAATTATGATGATGTGATCACTCACCTAGAGCCAGACATTCTAGAATATGAAGTCAAGTGGGCCTTAGGAAGCATCACTATGAACAAAGCTAGTGGAGGTGATAGAATCCCAGTTTAGCTATTTCAAATCCTGAAAGATGATGCTGTGAAAGTGCTGCACTCAATATGCCAGCCAGTTTGGAAAACTCAGCAGTGGCCACAGGACTGGAAAAGATCAGTGTTCATTCCAATCCCAAAGAAAGGCAATGCCAAAGAATGCTCCAACTACTGCACAATTGCACTCATCTCACATGCTAGTAAAGTAACGCTCAAAATTCTCCAAGCCAGGCTTCAGCAATATGTGAACTGCGAACTTCCAGATGTTCAAGCTGGTTTTAGAAAAGGCAGAGGAACCAGAGATCAAATTGCCAACATCTGCTGGATCATCGAAAAAGCAAGAGAATTCCAGAAAAACATCTATCTGCTTTATTGACTATGCCAAAGCCTTTGACTGTGTGGATCACAATAAACTGTGGAAAATTCTGAAAGAGATGGGAATACCAGACCACCTGACCTGCCTCTTGAGAAACCTGTATACAGGTCAGGAAGCAACAGTTAGAACTGGACATGGAATGACAGACTGGATCCAAATAGGAAAAGGAGTACGTCAAGGCTGTATATTGTCACCCTGCTTATTTAATGTATATGCAGAGTACATCATGAGAAACGCTGGACTGGAAGAAACACAAGCTGGAATCAAGATTGCAAGCAGAAATATCAATAACCTCAGATATGCAGATGACACCACCCTTACGGCAGAAAGTGAAGAGGAACTAAAGAGCCTCTTGATGAATGTGAAAGAGGAGAGTGAAAAACTTGGCTTAAAGCTCAACATTCAGAAAATGAAGATCATGGCATCCAGTCCCATCACTTCATGGGAAATAGATGGGGAAACAGTGAAAACAGTGGCTGACTTTATTTTTTGGGGCTCCAAAATCACTGCAGATGGTGATTGCAGCCATGAAATTAAAAGAAGCTTGCTCCTTGGAAGGAAAGTTATGACCAACCTAGACAGCATATTGAAAAGCAGAGACATTACTTTGCCAACAAAGGTCCATCTAGTCAAGGCTATGGTTTTTCCAGTGGTCATGTATGGATGTGAAAGTTGGACTATAAAGAAATCTGAGCACAGAAGAATTGATGCTTTTGAACTGTGTTGTTGAAGAAGACTTTTGAGAGTCCCTTGGACTGCTAGGAGATCCAAACAATCCATCCTAAAGGAGATCAGTCTTGGGTGTTCATTGGAAGGACTGATGTTGAAGCTGAAACTCCAATACTTTGGCCTTCCTGATGCGAAGAGCTGACTCATTTGAAAAGACCCTGATGCTGGGAAAGATTGAGGGCAGGAGGAGAAGGGGACGAGAGAGGATGAGATGGTTGGGGCATCACTGACTCGATGGACATTGGTTTGGGTGAACTCCGGGAGTTGGTAATGGACAGGGAGGCCTGGCGTGCTGTAATTCATGGGGTCACAAAGAGTCGGACACGACTGAATGACTGACTAAACTGAACTGAAACATTATAAGCATTTTACATGTTATCTTCTTTAATTACTGAAATTAAACCTTTAAAGTAGTTATTTTCCCCATTTTGAAAATGAAGAGTGAAAGTGTTAGTTGCTTAATCATGCCCGACTCTTTGTCACCCCATTTACTGCAGTCCACCAAGCTCCTCTGTCCATGGACTTCTCCATGTTAGAAGACTGGAGTGGGCGAAAAAAAAAAAAAAAAGACTGGAATGGGTAGCCATTTCCTTCTCCAGGAGATCTTTCAGACCCAAGGATCAAGCCCATGTCTTCTGCACTGGCAGGCAGATTCTTACTGTTTGAGCCACCAGGAAAACCCAAGTATAGACAGAGAAATTGAAGCTTGAATGTACCAGAAATAATTTTAATAATAAGTTGCTTAAAGTTATAAAGCCAGTAAGGGAAGGAGCAAGGATTTCATCCTGGGATGAATGCTGAGTTCAGAGCATATGTTCTCAACTACCATGGTATGGGGATTTGGGACTTTTGAGCCTTGGAATGTACCTTTTTAAAATATACATTTGTATGTATATTCACTAATTAGCTGATTGATGATTGATTTGATAGAGAAGTGTGAGGAGAGGAATTCCAAAGGTCTAACTTTTCTATACACTCAACAGTGACTAGTATTTCAACTTTCTTTGTCAAGGTTGTCTCTATACTGAGCTAAGTAATAAGAAGATTCAAAACTATAGGCCAGATTGGTGCTTTCCAAATTCAAAGAAAATCATTTATTCTAAAGCTATGCTTCCCTTTTTATACAATGTTTTCTTAGACTGAGGAGACATTTAAGTACTTTATAGCACTAATAAACTGCCAGTGAATTTCCTCCCCTTTACAGTTTTATAGTAGAGGCCTGCTTACCAAACAGCAACTCTCAAGCCATTTTAAGTAAATATATACAAAGAAATGGCCAGTGTTTCAAATTTTAGTCTTCCAAATGTGTTTGTTTTCACATTCTATTTACACATAAAGCTTAGAAGACACCACATGCTCAGTGTCTCTAAGAGAATATTTTTATAGCACATGGATCACAAAAGAGGCACATTGAAAGTGGGCTTCTTTCCAGTGCACAATATTTTGGTGATTATAATGATGTGCAATAAAGGATTAACTCAGAGGACTTAGGGTGCTCAAACCCTTCCAATTCCAAAGAAAGGACTAACCAGTCTTTGACTGACTTCTGGGAGATTACGTCTTTAGAACATTCTGCCTAATCGGAGTGTCTTTGCATCAGTGGGGTCATGGGTAATGCAAATAGTTTATGCTAACAGTGTGACTCATGGTGATTGCCTATTTTTGTTCACTTGGTGCTCTGGAACTTGTCATATCAGTTTGACCTCGGGAGTGACTGGAGACTAACTCAGGCCAGATGGGTAGGTGCTCTGTGCCTACGTGAATGACCCCCCATAAAATTCCTGGACACTGAGGCTCAGATGAGCTTCCCTGGTTGGCAACAGTTCATATATTTTGTCACACATCTTTGCTGAGAGAATAAAACATTGTCAGTGCAGACTTGGTCTCTGTGACTTTTGTTGATTTTAATCTGTACCCTTTTGCTGTAATAAATTGTAACTATGAATATAACACCTTTTCTGATTTCTGAGTCCTCCTAAATGAAAGTGAAAGTCACTCAATTGTGTCCAACTCTTTGTGACCCCATGGAATATATACAGTCCATGGAATTCTCCAGGCCAGAATACTAGAGTGGGTAGCCTTTCCCTTCTCCAGGGGATCTTCCCAACCCAGGGACTGAACCCAGGTCTCCCACTTTGCTGGTAGATTCTTTACCATCTGAGTCACCAGGGAAGCTCTTGGGGACCCCAATAAAGTGGCCTTGGGGACCCCAATACAAACCAATGAGATGTTATGTCACTTTAGGGATGAGAGCCTGAGACAGCCTTATGGAGTCTCCACATTTTGCTCCCTGCCTGCTATGTTGCTGTTGTTGGAAAAACCTAGAGGAGATCAGGGTGCTGAAGGGAGACCCAGTCTTTGGAGAGCAAATATGTGAAATGCATGGATTTTCCATCTTCTCTCCAAATTTGGAAACATTCACATTACCCTGATATGGATAAACAAGTCGTTTCTCTCGGAGGGAAATGCTTTCAAATAGTACCTCATCCCCCTCATTTCCTAGTTTCCTCTATTAAAATGTTAATATCTCACCCACACATAGAGCTAACAGCAATTTGCCTCTTAGTATGAATTAGCTGGTTTCCTTCTTTTCTGAGACATGCCCCTAGAAACAAGGAGGATTCTGATAAGCGTGAGAAGGCTCGTGTTTTGGCTACAAGATCCTTGAAAGGGAACACAGGGTAGTGGGGTGGATGCTTCTGAGGGAGCCAAAGTGCTAGGAGAGTCGGTGAGCACTCAGAAAGTAGGGAAGAGCAACTTGCAAGTGAGCTTGCGTTTGTAAGAAGATTGTGGAAGGTAGCAAAGATACCACCTTGTATTCATTATCTAGAAATTCAGTAATTAAGAGAGCAGCTCTAGTGAAATCTGGCACAGAAGTTGGCATACTGAGAATCTCAATGAGTATATGCCAGCTTTTGAGAAAGACAGGAATAGGGAAAAGATGACTTATGCAGAGTTGGAAAACAGAACTGGGTGATGCCATTGGTCATACAGCTCACACAGATCCCAGGGAACAGGCCATCTTGGACTAGACTTGCAAACAGAAGAAGGTGTGTCTTTGTAGACAATTGGACCCTGACTTGAATAAGATAGAATCTCTCTTTCAGAAAGCCTTTTGTTCTTCTTTCATTGAATACAAATTGGCAAAACAGCAGGTACCATTACGTAAATTCAAGACTATGTCCTAAAGGCTTTGTGTATGTTACCTAATTGAATCTGTAAAGTATTATTATACAGAATGCAGATGAGCTAGGAAGTTCAGAGAGGCTACACAATTTAGGATATTTAGTTATTCAGGGACATAGGAAGGACTAAACTAGGCTTTTTTAATCTAGAAAGATCTTGCTTTCTCTATGGAATCCCACTGCCTGTTGTATCACAAGGGTAGACACGAGGGCAGTAGACAGTCAGGGTGACACTCAAGTTGGGGACTCAAAGTTGTCTTCTCTATGGCTCATCATTACAGGAAATAGTTACATGTGAGATAAGGGTACTGACTTAACTTCACATTGTGAATGCATTTGAAGAACTGGGAAGGCAGATGACAGATCAATACTTTCTTGTTTCCATGGCTCTATGCCATATTGAATCGCACAGAATTTTGGTTTACAATCAGAGAAGAATCCATCTGAGAATGGGCCGCTCCATTACCAAAGCCTATCCTCGAAACCCAATAGATTGAATTAGTTCGAGAGAGAAATTTAAACGTAGAGAAAAGAAATGAAGTACATTTTACAAAATCGCTCTATTTAGTTAACTAACACTTCAGTTGATAAAACACTTTTTTAAAATCTCAAGGTGTTTTTAAATAATGAGTTTCACTATTTTTGTACTCCTGACTCAGTTTTAGAAAAGGCAGAGGAACCAGAGATCAAATTGTCAACATCCGCTGGATCATGGACAAAGCAAGAGAGTTCTAGAAAAACATCTATTTTTGCTTTATTGACTATGCCAAAGCCTTTGACTGTGTGGATCACAATAAACTGTGGAAAATTCTGAAAGAGATGGGAATACCAGACCACCGGACCTGCCTCTTGAGAAACCTGTATCCAGGTCAGGAAGCAACAGTTATAACTGGACATGGAATGACAGACTGGTTCCAAATAGGAAAAGGAGTACGTCAAGGCTGTATATTGTCACCCTGCTTATTTAACTTCTATGCAGAGTACATCATGAGAAATGCTGGACTGGAAGAAACACAAGCTGGAATCAAGATTGCCGGGAGAAATATCAATAACCTCAGATATGCAGATGACACCACCCTTATGGCAGAAAGTGAAGAGGAGCTAAAAAGCCTCTTGATGAAAATGAAAGAGGAGAGTGAAAAAGTTGGCTTAAAGCTCAACATTCAGAAAACGAAGATCATGGCATCCAGTCCCATCACTTCATGGGAAATAGATGGGGAAACAGTAGAAACAGTGTCAGACTTTATTTTGGGGGGCTCCAAAATCACTGCATATGGTGACCGCAGCCATGAAATTAGAAGACGCTTGCTCCTTGGAAGAAAAGTTATGACCAACCTAGATAGTATATTCAAAAGCAGAGACATTACTTTGCCGACTAAGTCCATCTAATCAAGGCTATGGTTTTTCCTGTGGTCATGTATGGATGTGAGAGTTGGACTGTGAAGAAGGCTGAGCACCGAAGAAATGATGCATTTGAACTGTGGTGTTGGAGAAGACTCTTGAGGGTCCCTTGGACTGCAAGGAGATCCAACCAGTCCATTCTGAAGGAGATCAACCCTGGGATTTCTTTGGAAGGAATGATGCTAAAGCTGAAGCTCCAGTACTTTGGCCACCTCATGCGAAGAGTTGACTCATTGGAAAAGACTCTGATGCTGGGAGAGATTGGGGGCAGGAGGAGAAGGGGATGACCCAGGATGAGATGGCTGGATGGCACCACCGACTCGATGGACGTGAGTCTGAGTGAACTCTGGGAGATTGTGATGGACAGGGAGGCCTGGCGTGCTGTGATTCATGGGGTTGCAAAGAGTCGGACATGACTGAGCAACTGAACTGAACTAACTCAGTTAACAGTTTTCTTAATTAACTCAATTTTGACCCTGTTTTTAATGTCAATTTTTTTTATTATTAATATATATATTTCTTACATCTGAAGTCAAAATTCTTGGACTTACATATTTTCAGGTTTGAATGTGTTCTGACATAATAATATGCTTTGAAGATATTTTTAGTGTATAATATTCTAAGAAATTCTTAATTGTTAAAACATTGAAAAGTAGATAAGTAGATGGAATGTCAAAATACATAGTTTTTAAAAAAATCCTATATTTTATGTTCATAAGGGCATCTTTGCATGTACGTGGCACACACAAAGATAAAGGGCTACAGAGAGATTCACTTTGGAGAACAGTGAGGAAATGGCATGCAATTTTGGAGAAAGCAAGTCCATTAAAAGAGTATTACTTAATTATTGACAGTGGTTAGTGTATGTCTAATTTTTGAAATAATATTATTACTTTAGAATAATCTCTGTTTTTATTAATCATGCCCATTTCTCATTTATAGATGCTCTCTTTGGACTTTTGCAGTATTATCTCAGGGCTATGTGAATATTTTTCCTTTAATATCTTGAGTCTTAGTAGACCTCAGTTCATACATAGTAGACCTCAATTATTAGTACATTAATTCTTTTATTAAATACATGTTTATTGAAGCTCTGTTTTGTGCCAGCCTTTCCCTAGTGTTGAGAATATACCAAAATATGAAAAGAAAAAATTTCCAGCTTCATGGAGTTTATATTCTTGTAGGTGATGGCACCAAACAAACAAATCTGAATAAGACATATTGGCATAAGGGCTACAAAGAAAAGTATAACAGGTTAGCGGAGGGAGAATAAGAGGAAGAGAGGGTTCTAGACTAGGTAGCAGGTTTATAGAAGGTGTCTTCAGTGATGTAACCTTTGAGCAAACATGAATAGGGAAAAATTCCAAGCACTGGAAGCAGCAAATGCTAGAGATGCAAGAATGAAGTAAGTCTGAAAGAGAAAAAAAATCTTTCATATTAGCTCAAAATGTGGAATCTAGAAAAATGGTAAAGATGAACCTATTTGCAAAGCAGAAACATAGATACAGACATAGAGAACAAACATATGGACACTAAGTGGGGAAGGGTGCTGCGGGATAACTTGGGAGATTGAGACTGACGTATGTACACTATTGATACTGTGGATAAACCATGACTAATGAGAACCTACTGTATAGCACAGGGAACTCGACTCATTGCTCTGTGGTAATCTGAATGGGAAGGAAATCCAGAAAAAGGGGGATATATGTAGATGTATGCTGGACTTACTCACCTCACACGCTAGTAGAGCAATGAGCAAAATTCTCCAAGCCAGGCTTCAGCAGTACATGAACTGTGAACCTCCAGATGTTTAGGCTGGTTTTAGAAAAGGCAGAGGAACCAGAGATCAAATTGTCAACATCTGCTGGAGTATCGAGAAAGCAAGAATGTTCCAGAAAAACATCTATTTCTGCTTTATTGACTATGCCAAAGCCTTTGACTCTGTAGATCACAATAAACTGTGGAAAATTCTGAAAGAGATGGGAATACCAAACCACCTGACCTGCCTCTTGAGAAACCTGTATCCAGGTCAGGAAGCAACAGTTAGAACTGGATGTGGAAAAACAGACTGATTCCAAATAGGAAAAGGAGTATGTCAAGGCTGTAGACTGTCACCCTGCTTATTTAACTTCTATGCAGAGAACATCATGAAAATGCTGGGTTGGATGAAGCACAAGCTGGAATCAAGATTGCCAGGAGGAATATCAATAACCTCAGATATGCTGATGATACCACCCTTATGGCAGAAAGCAAAGAACTAAAGAGCTTCTTGATGAAAGTGAAAGAGGAGAGTGAAAAAGTTGGCTTAAAACTCAACATTCAGAAAGCTAAGATCATGGCATCCAGCCCCATCACTTCATGGCAAATTGATGGGGAAACAGTGGAAACAGTGACAGACCTTATTTTCTGGGGCTCCAAAATCACTGCAGATGATAATTGCAGCCATGAAATTAAAAGAAGCTTGCTCCTTGGAAGAAAAGTTATGACCAACTTAGATAGCATATTAAAAAGCAGAGACATTACTTTGCCAACAAAGGTCCATCTAGCCGAGGTTATGGTTTTTCCAGTGGTCATGTATGGGTATGAGAGTTGGACTATAAAGAAAGCTGAGCGCCGAAGAATTGATGCTTTTGAACTGTGGTGTTGGAGAAGACTCTTGAGAGTTCCTTGGACTGCAAGGAGATCCAACCAGTCCATCCTAAAGGAGATCAGTCCTGGGTGTTCATTGGAATGACTGATGTTGAGTCTAAAACTCCAATCCTTTGGCCACCTGATGTGAAGAGCAGACTCATTTGAAAAGACCCTGATGCTGGGAAAGATTGAAAGTGGGAGGAAAAGGGCACGACAGAGGATGAGATAGTTGGATGGCATCACTGACTCAATGGACATGAGTTTGGGTGGACTCTGGGAGTTGGTGATGGACAGGGAGGCCTGGCTTGCTGCAGTCCATGGGGTCACAGAGAGTTGGACATGACTGAGTGACTGAACTGACTGATGCCTGACTCACACCAAAAAAATAACACAACACTGTAAAGCAACTATACTCCAATAAAAATTTAGAAAAAAAATAATGAATGAAATATGGACCTGAAATATATAGACACAGTGGAATTGAAACTAAAGGAGTTTTTATCTTTAAGGTAGAGAAGAAGGAGTTTGAGTTCAGAGGCTATTTGAGAACAAAGACTTGATAACACTGGGCCTGGTCTTGGGGACTTGGGGTGTGCTTTCTTGACTCAACCATCGGTCCATCAGATGCCCTTATTTTTGGTGGTGTTGTTCAGTTGCTAAGTCATGTCCAACTCTTTGCAACCCCATGGACTGCAGCATGCCAGGTTTCCCTGTCCTTCAATATCTCATAGAGTTTGCTGAAGCTGATGTCCATCAAGTCGGTGATAGGCTATCCAATCATCTCATCCTCTTTCACCCCTTTCTCCTCTTGTCCTCCATCTTTCCCAGCATCAGTCTTTTCCAATGAGTCAGCTCTTTGCATCAGGTGGCCACAGTATTGGAGTTTCAGCTTCAGCATCAGTCTTTCCAGTGAATATTTAGAGTTGATTTCCCTTATTATTCTGGAGAAGGAAATGGCAACCCATTCCAGTACTCTTTCCTGGAAAATTCCATGGATGAAGGAGCCTGGTAGGCTACAGTCCATGGGGTTGCAAAGAGTCGGACACGACTGAGCAACTTCACTTCCCTTATTATACTTGCCCTGTAAGCTTCCTGTGACTGTTTCTCTACTCCCAAATTAGCTAAAAGGAAACAGTGAACTGCAAAATGGACTCTTTGGAAAAATACAGGTCAACATTATGCTTCACAGCATCAGTGGCAAGGCTCTATCTGCGTAACCGTGGGATCTGCCTTCTAGTGGCCAACTGAGAATTACCACTGTTTTTCACCAATAATGTCATAATCTAACATAGTTGCTCTACCCACTTTTATAGCAACCTGCTGAGCCACCTTCCGTTCTAATAAATCCCTATTTTCCTTTATAGTTTATAATAATAACAACAACAACAATGTTAGTAACAGTGACTCCTCTGGTTGGATGAGAAGACTACAGTGAACTCTAGACAGTCTGTCATCCTTGGGGACTTGGGGCTGCCATGCTTCCTGTCCACAGGACTGGTGAGCCTGACTGGGTGAGAATGGTATTGTTCTTTCTGCCTTATTCAGCGCTTTGTCTCATCTCAGTCAATATGCACAAACTCTTCTGTCAGCTCAGTATAATTGAAGACAATGGACAATTTTTTTAAATAAATTAAGACATACTTGTGATGAATAATTAATGTCTGGCATGAATTCACATCTGTATTAAGGTAGGTCCAAGCTCTAACTCTTTCAGTGGTGCTCAAGGAACACAGGTAAAAATGACTCACAATCTCATGCTGTGATAGAGATCTTGTTTGAGAAGTAGGGGTAGAAGGTGGACAGAAGATTTTGAACCATATGTGAACACATTGGAATACAACTCCAGGAGGAAAGATATACCAGCAGCTTTTTTTTTTTTTTTTTTAACTCTCTCTCTCTCCTTCCCTCCCTCCCTTTCTCTCTCTTTATCTTTCATTTCAAAAGTCTAGCATTTCCTTGGATATTTTCTACTTTCTATTCAAAGCAATGTTTCAAGTCATCCCAAGGCTCCTTTGTACCAAAATGCTTTCCATCATTATCTCTCAGATCACTTTGTATATTTTAAGAGTTATTTCAGGTTTGAACAAAAGACAGGGACCTTAAACACGGAATCATCCAGAACCACTTAATTCATTCATTTCTTCTTCTTTTTTTTTCATTTGTACCTTGTTCAAAAAAGATAGAAAAAGAAGAGAAATCCCAAGTTTATTTATCTGTGAGATGATGCCTTTCAGTTATCGGTAAATTGCATCTTAAAAGCAAGAGAGTTTCTCCAGATGATGGGAACAGAGAATGAAATACTATGCCAATTTAAAATGCTATTACCTGCCCGCATTCCCAATATCTTTTCCCTTGGATGACACTGTTCTGACATAGAGATCTTTTTTTTTTATTTCCTGCAATTTTCTTCCATCACACAGGGAGCTTCATTAGAGAAATAAAGCTAGGGTAGGTGCATTTGACAACAAGAGACAAATGATGTTAGTGAGCAGCTCTCTGATGAGGCAGTTTGCAATTTATGTGTTCAGCAGAGTACCTCTCTCTCCGTTGGAGGCAGGCTTGGCATCTGCTTTGAGAGCGACATATGGCTGGTGTAAAGCACCGTCAGTGCCTGCAAAGGTGCGCCTTCCTGCACTCAGGACAAGAAGAGTGTGAACACTCCAACCATATGGAAATTTGGATTTTTCCACATGCGCTTCTGCTTGCTGAGATGCGGCAGAAGCAAGGAGAGCAAACTGGTTCTGAAGAACCTTTACAGGCAGCTTGTTCCTCCTCTTTCCCTCCCTCCTTCCCAAGGCCACATTCCCAGGAGGTAACCCGTTTTCCACTTCCCCTTGCTTTGGTTTATGCTTTGCCACCATTTAGCTGACAGTGGTGACTGTCTCGCATTTACCTTTTTATGTGAGGCCATTACTGTCAGGAGGTTGAAAAGAACAGTTTTTGACAGTTGCCATGCACAAGCTTTCAAAATCCATAAAAATCCTTCCTCCTCCTCTCATACAAGTCTAGGCACAGGTTATAACACGTTTCTCTTGCAGGACAGAAAGCATGCTATGTGTGTTCTAAGTCGTTTCAGTAGTGTCCGACTCATTGTAACCCACAGGACTGTAGCCCGCCAGGCTCCTCTGTCCACAGAATTCTCCAGGCAAGAATAGTGGAGTGGATAGCCATTCTCTTCTCCAGGGGATTTTCCTGACCCAGGGATTGAACCCAGGTCTCCTGTGTTGAAGGCAGATTCTTTACCATCTGTGCTACCAGGGGAGCCCATAGAAAGCATCTGAGAGTCTTAACCTAACCCCTGAGGAAGTCAAACATTATCTCAAATGATTTTATTTTAAAGCTACTTACAGTCATCATGCCATCCAAAAGGCCAGTCTCAGGCCTGGGTGGAGCCTGCAATCTTTCCATGGACCACTTCTCAATGATGGCGGACACGTGCGGGTTGTCAATATTCAGTAGCCGAAACCCAGTCATGTTTACACCACTGTACCTATAGAGTTCCAGATCTAAAGCAAATAAGTCCTGCACAGTATTAAAAATGATAAAAGAAGAAAGAGTTAACATTTTCAGCGTTCTTGATGCAAAAGAGAGCTAACGCTTGCAGAAGCAACAAACAGATTAAAACAAGCATGGCAGCGATCATCACACTGGTTCTATAAAGAACGTTTCCTGTTGTTCTTCATTTGCACGCTGCCTGACAAATTCTAAGGCATTAATAATGTTCATTTTCATCCATTTGTTTTTGCAGTACTGTTAGAACTTGTATATGGAGAAGGAAATGGCAGCCCACTCCAGTGTTCTTGCCTGGAGAATCCCAGGGACGGGGGAGCCTGGTGGGCTGCCGTCTACGGGGTCACACAGAGTCGGACATGACAGAAGTGACTTAGCAGCAGCAGAATTTTTATAAACCAAGAAGAAGAATTAAGCTGCCAATAATTAGCATGCCCTTGGACACAGGATATGCCATTCCGGGAAGCTAGAGCATTTTGTTCCTAAGGATATAGTCCTTTGGGGAGTTGAAAGGGGCCTCTGTGTCCATTCGGTACACTGCTTTTGTTTTCTAGATGAGGAAACCGAGGTTCTCGGTGGTGATGTGGCTGACCTGAGAATGATCCACTTGCAGTGGCAGTACCAACTGTCTCCCTCATAACTTTCTGCCCCACGCTGCAAAGGAGGTGAAGTTTGGATCTTGCATATACATTTGACAGGAAGATCACGCTCATCAAAAAAAAAAAAAAAAAAAAAATTCCTGGCTCATTGAAACTAACCCATGTCTCATATAATGAGAGCATGAAAATTGCTCACTAGACACAAGCTTAGAATAAGAAACAAATGGTTCTTTTCAGAGAATAAACTAGAGCCTGTGGTTGTATAGATATGAATATCATAAGAGTAGGACTTGTTCTCTTAGATAATGTTTCAGGGGAAAAAACTTGAACACATCCTAGTATTTTCCATTATATATAAGGGCTGAATTTAAACCAAAAGTTTTGTTGGTTTGCATTTAAAATAGACTTAAGTGATCATTTCAACTTTTTTCCTATAAACAAAGGTTAGGCTCTAAAGCATGTCATTAAAATATTTCACATTTTGGAATGAACCAAAATTTCAAAATAGTATTTAATGGTTAATAAAAGAAAAAAAAAACTTCCGTAAAAATTTTCTACCAGTGTGACTGCTTTATTGAAAGTACAAGACAGCACGTTATCTGCGATGATAGTTGTTACTAAAGAGGAAAACCTCAGGAACATTTCATGATTTATATGTGTGGAAAATGCATACACATTTATTCTTTTGAATAATTCTTTTCTATATCACTACTTCCAAGATAACTTCACATTAGACTGTGGAATCTTAAGAATGCAGTTCTGAACTCTTGGCTCATGTGAGAAAAAAAAATGCACTGCCTTTTAAATTGTTATGTCTACTTCCCTTGCACTAAGTAACTAATTTTCTTTTGTCTTTAAGTTTCATTAATACTCATGAACAAAACTGGTAAGACAACAAAAGCAAAGCATGGCAGAATGCAGATAAAACCAAAGGAAATTGCTTAAAGAAGCAAATTTAAAGAATAAGATCCAAGGCAGAATGATTCCTTAAGCACACTCAATGAATACAAGGAAAATTAACTCAAGTTACAGGGGGTCAGAGAGAAACTTCCAGGATGCATATTGATTCCCTTGTTAATTAAACAGTACAGAAATACAATACACTAATGTGAATATGCTAAATACGTGCACAGTTCATTTGGTCTCCAAATTGTTTCTGTGCAAGATAGAATATGGAGAGTTCGAGGGCCAATTTTCAACATCCCCTTGTTAGTGGAGGATGAGGCAATAAGTAAGAGTATAAAGGCAACTGATCTGTCCTTCCATTGAAGACTAGCCTTCTTAGGTTTCATTGTTTATATTTTTCTCAAATTTCAATGAAACTAACTCTTAAAGGCATATACACCTGGGAAAGATGGAAAGTTCAGAGGCAGATGGCCATCTCGCCTTGAGTAAGACATACGTGTTCATGGTGATGGGGATGGGCAATATTTGTGAGCAGAGTAAGACACTTCCTAGTTCTCAAGGTCTCCCTTGACTCTTCTGACAGAGGATCCCATCAGGATGTCAACGAGGGAGTGAAGACCACGGAAACTTGAGTTTAGGAACTTCTGCCCTGCGTCCTACTCTCTGACTCCGAGCTCAGGAGCAGTGATAATTTTAACAGCTGCCCCATAGCATTTGTCTTGTGATGTCCTCTGCAGTCCTTCCTGCTCTCAGAGATACTCAACTGAAGAATGGAGTTTCCTGCTTCCAGAAGAGGTGCCTGAGACCTGTCTGGTCTTGCTTCAAAGGCTGTGCTTTCTCTGATGCACCAGCCTACTTGACCAGATTCCTTTGGGAAAACCATACTCTTATTGAATCCCACAAATCTGGGTAGATTTTAGCTGACACACTTTTACAGGTTAGAAATGGAGGTTGATCATGTGTCTCCTCATGTAAGAGAATGGAGTGTGTGTTGGGAGTGGTGTATTGTGTGTGCGGCTGAGAGCTAACACATCATTCTGATGTGTTAAATGCTTAAATCATTCTTCCTCGACCTGATAATCTCTCAGAAGTTAAGGTTGTATAGCTTCTTTTGAATGTCTTAGGCTTAGAGCCATGGTTTTTCTTATGATTAAAAATGTTCAACGTGGAAAGCCTCTACCAAATTCCTTATCTTGATAGTTTTCCAAATACCTGACAAGTGACCCCTGGCTAAATCAGCTGTCCACTGGACACAGGTGGAGAAATCACATCAGATAGCATGCCAAGATACACTTTAGTGTGTCCTCTAATATATGTAGCAAATATGATTCTTCTTTATTAATAGTTTGTACTTTGGCAGTTTCTATTTAATGGAAGCTTTATTTTAATTCCTTTCTGGATGCACATGCACTGATGCTAGTTAAGAAAAGAAAGAAGGGAGGGAGGGAAGAAGGGAAGAAAGAAGGGAAGAAATCTAGCATTTCTAGATTTAGAGGGTTCTTAAGGATAAGAATTCCTAAGGAGAGGAGCCTGGTAGGAGGTCGTCTATGGGGTCTCACAGAGTTGGACACGACTGAAGTGACTTAGCAGTAGCAGCACTAGGAAAATAAAACAAACCTCCATGACAATATCTTGCCTTTGACACCAGGGCTGACTTTAAAATAACCGAAGATTTTTTGATAGTGTGAAATACATTTCCACCCGATATGCTTACCAGGGTTGTGAAAAAGTAATGATAGTATTCAGTCATCATGCCCATGAACAGGATCTGCCAAAGAGAAATAAGGGAAAAGAATCAGAAACAGAATTATAAGAAGAAATAGATGATTAGTAGGCTGACTGCAGTAGCCTGGAGACGCAGACTAGGAAGGAGCTTTGGAAATTCAGAGACTCAATAGATAGAAACAAATGATTAATGTGGAGACAAACCAATGATTAATGTGGAGCTAGGACCCAGGCCACTGACCTCCATCCTGCGTGCTTTCGTCACATTATGCTTGACCTTCCTGGGAGAAATTGGTCGGCTGATCAAATTTAAAAATAGTTCATGCTGTACGTATTTTATATCTGGAGTCGTCCATAATGGCACAGAGTCTTGCCTTTTCTACTGCTTGGGTTTCTGAGTAATTGCATGCTGAGATATATATTTTATTGATCTCCTTAGCTTTAGTACTTATCATAATGCCTCAGAGTAAAACTCATTAAATGTTGAATTGGCGATACTGATATGTAGATATATTTAAATGAAGATCTATACATATGCATGTCTCTGAAACCCTCCTCTCTACTCTTTCCCATCTTATCCCACAGAACGAGTAGGGGAAAAGAGAGTTGTTTATAAACAGAAAGATGGAACTATTTTTGTACTTCTTTTCACTGCCTCTTAAGTCTGATTCTGTTACCTAACTGGGATCCTGGCAGTTCCAACATTCTGTGTGTATGGTTTTTATTTGGTGGGGAGGAGCAAAAAAGAGGTAAACAGAAAGGACCAAGGTTCTAAATAGAGGTAATTTCTTAGACTGTGGTCTTTCGCTTGGATTCCTGGAAATGGTGTCCATTGAGAAGAAACAATTCCACGTGCTTTGGCGGTAAGATTGTCATTAATCTTTTAAATCAAGAGGATCACTTTCTTAGGTTTCCCTGGTGGCTCAGTGGTAGAGAATCTGCCTGCCAACCCAGGAGATGAAGGTTTGATCCCTGGGTTGGGAAGATCCCCTGGAGAAGGAAATGGCAACCCACTTCAGTATTCTCGCCTGGGAAATCGTATGGACAGAGGAGCCGGGCAGGCTACAATCCATGGGATCACAAAAGAGTCCAATAGGACTTAGTGACTAAATGACAATAGCATCATCTTCCCAGGGGCCGGTCACTGCAGGACTGGGTGCTGTCTTTTTGGTATCTGCGTAGAAATGATTGGAGAAGACTCAGAAATCAAACTTTCAAGACAGTTATCCCCATAACTCATAAATGCTGGGTTCAAATGAGGATCCCCTCTGGAAGTTTTAAAATCAGATATTCTTAGACTCCATCCCAGAGACCTCTTGAATTAGAATTTCTGAGAGTAGAGTTTCTGTATTTCACAGCAATGTTTGAGAATCACTGCTCTGTGGAAAACTTGTCCATTTGCATTATGGAACAATGGCTTTTATAACTTCAGTTTATGAAGAGGTGGATTGAAAAGGTCTTCAGAAAAGCAATACAAGTTATCAGAGGTTTTGGAAGGTGCCTAACATATGCAGCCTGGAATGATTTTACACCAAAGGGGAGGGAGCATTTGGAGACAGCGCATACATAACATACAGGAGCACAGATCTGACACTTCCTGTGCTTTCACTGCTAACACAGAAACAAGAGGAATATTTAGTGAAATTGTAATGTCATGAAGGTAAGACAAATGACAGGAAACTCTCCCTATGAATCATAAGCCCACAGTATGCAAGTCACTCCTATGGTGATAATAAGACCAGGTGCACAAAAGGATTTTTAAAAGGGTAGAATTGCTTTAGGGCCATCAATAACATTTAAAAGCATGCATGGAGAGGTCTTGTTAGCTGACCTCTTATATCATTGGAGAATAAAGAGCTAACCTGCTGGGGTCACTCAGAATTCAATTTTTCATTTTGGTCGTTAGTGTAATTGCAGCTGAGATTATCTCTTGAAAGGGAACTGGCAAGTTTTATGTCAAGATACAGACCTGGACACTGAGGTTTAAAATATTATTTCTGGAACTGAAAAAAACACCAAGGTACCTGAATTTTCAGTCTTTTATATGGGTGGATTTTTCCTTTTAAACTTTATTATGGAGGCATTTGATCACCAGTTGAGACTGCAGATTTTTTTTCTTAAAGCAAATATAATTCCTGGAGGCAAATACTCATCTAAAATGTCTCTTATTTAATGTTAGAGAAGACTTATGCAGATGCAGTGAATAAACAGCTAATGAACCTGCTTTTGTTGGTCCTGACCTTGGGTCTTCCACATACACTTTTTATTTGATATTCCACAAAAATCCCCATTCTTGACCTTCCTACCTAGAGCCTAGGTCAGTGCTTCTTAGAATGACAATTAAGAAGCAAGTATAGTTAGTCATGGATCACTGAGCTGTCAACTTCGTGGACTCTCCAAGACACGGGTGAACGAGAAACTTTTAGATTGAAATAAAACTAATATCAACTCATTGGAAAAGACCCTGATGCTGGGAATGATTGAAAGCAAAAGTAGAAGAGGGTGGCAGAGGATTAGATGGTTATATAGCATCACTGACTCAGTAGATACAAATTTAGGTAAACTCCAGGAGATAGAGAAGGATAGGGAAACCTGGTATGCTGTAGTCCATGAGGCTGCAGAGTTAGACATGACTTAGTGACTTAACAACAACGACAAAAAGTCAGTTTCACCAAAGGTGATGTTTTTTTAAACAATTGTGCTTATAATGATTTTTAGACTGATTAGGACTGGCTGGTGTGTTTAATAGTTGTGTACATTGCATTTTATAGCATTCATATAACGATTTTCTTCCTGTGTCAACATTGGTATTTCAACTAAAAGTCATTAAGGGATTATGAAAATGTCACATCAAGATAAATGTCAGCGTTTTAAATAAAGAGTGTAATCATGATATGGCAATTTTTAAATGGCTCTTTGCAAAACTGACTTTTTCCTAACAAACAATACTTTAAATTTTGTTACTGTGCTTTGCTGAATTGACCAGGAGGTGCTGACCTAGGCAGTGTATACTTTATCAAGACAGTATTGCCAGGGACTGTTTTTGGCTCTACTGAAATTATTTTTAATGGTGCAAAGCACATCGCATCACACACACTAGTAAGTGATAAATGTGGCTGTCAATACTATTTATATTGATGCCACATTCCCCTTAATTACTTCCACCAATATTCTAATAATGGTTATTTCCTAACAGAATTATTTTTATTGAATAACTCCTTGAGATCATATTATTGATGTAGATTTATAGATGGTAAAAATCTAGCTCTTTCAATACCATTGTATATCTATAGCAGGGATTTATCGAGTACCTGTTAGTTCTTCTCGATTTTGCAAGACCCATAGTGTAGACTTCATTAGAGCCACTGCCAATTTTCCAAATTGAAAGGCACATGATAGGATTATATTTTGGGGGTCCTTGAGCTTGGGTGTGGTCATGTGCTGGGTTTGGTCAAGGAAGAGAGAAAGCAACTGATATATGTCACCCTCCTCATCCTGACAGAGATTTCACTCACCCTGACTAACATGTTAGGTGACTAACATGGTTATCAGTGCCAGGCAAACTAAGGTTTTATTTTTTTTTTCCTGAATAAATGCAATTTTCTGTTTCATGAATACTGCAGAATATGTCATGAGTGTGTTTTGAGTATTAGGAACTTCAGGGTCAAAATTGTGGGTCCTCCATTAGCAACTCATCAGGAAAATGGATATATATTCTATGTGCTAATGTCATTCAGATTTATGGTTTTCTTATCTAATTTTCCCCTTGATGCCAACTCCTCTCCTTTCTTAAAAAATATTTATGACTTTGTTTCAAATTATTTTTCTAGGCTTGCTTTGATTCTTTGTATAATAAAGATATAACATAAATAATAATGGTTGAGAAAAGGTTAATAATTTTCTTTTTCCATAAAGAAAGATGAACTATTTCGATCTGATGTAACTGGGCTGAATAACAAAAAAGGCCTCCAATAAAATACATCATTAATCATACTCTATGTCCATACAGAATCAGTTATAAGAACTCAAAGGTTTTCGTAGATGGTGACAGTTCATGTTATGTGTCAACTTGATTGGGCCAAGGGGTGCCCAGATTAAACATTATTTCTGGATGTATCTTTGAGGGTGTTTCCAGATAAATAAGCTTTTGAGAAAGCAGATGATCCTCCCCAGTATGGTAGGCATCATCGAATCCCCTGAGAGCTTGATTAGACCAAAAAGGCAGAGGAAGAAGGAATTTACCTCTTTTCCTTCCTGCCTGACTGCTTGAGCTGGGACACTGGCTTTCTCCAGGCCTAGGGCTGAGATTTTCACCACTGAACTCTTCTGGTTTTCAGGTCTACAGTTTCAGACTGTAATTACCCTACAGCTTTCCTGGGTCTATAGCTTGTAGACGGTAGATTGTAAGCCTTCTCTGTCTCTATGGCTCAACTGGTAAAGAATCCACCTGCAATGCAGGAGACCTAGGCCCAATCAAGGAGACCTAGGTTCGATCCCTGGGTTGGGAAGATCCCCCAGAGAAAGGGAAGGCTACCCACTGCAGTATCCTGGCCTGGACTCTATAGTCTGCGGGGTTGTTTAGGGGAGAAACACTGACTGAAACCACCCACCCTGGCCAGACACCATAGTGGCCATTTCATGAGTTGTTTTACAACAGGAGGTCCCTGTAAGGAACACAGAACTAATAAGCCACCACCAACCAGAAGAGTTCAGGAAAGGTCAAAAGGAGACAGCACATGTCCGACCACCTCCCAGAATCCTTCTCTCTGGCATCCATCTTGGCTGAGCAAGGTGTGCACCACGAGGAAGGGCTCTGAGTCAGAATAATTGACTAAAGACAACCTGAAAACTAATTCCATCACCATAAAACTGGAGACTGCGAGCCATGTGGCAGAGCTGTTCTGGGCTCCCTTACCCTACTGCTCTCCACCAGGGTGCACTCTCCCAATAAAATCTCTTGCTTTGTCAGCACGTGTCTCCTCAGACAATTCATTTCTGAGTGTTAGACAAGAGCCCAGTTTTGGGTTCCAGAATGGGTCCCCTTTCCTGCAACAGGGTCACAAGAGTCAGACGGGACTCAGTGACTTTCACTTCATTTCACTTCCGTCTCCATAGTTACATGAACCAATTCCTCATAATTAATCTCTTCATGTACATTTCCTATTGGTTCTGTTTCCCTGGAGAACCCTGGCTAATACAGAGAACAATAGAAAAATACTAAAAATCCTACATAGTCTGCATACTTATGACGTTCCATTCTATCTAGATAACAGTCCATATACCAGTGAGGCGAAGGGTGACTGACACCTAAATGAAGGCTTTCTCTCTATCAGGCTACTATAGATATGCCACAAGACTATTCTATTGCTTCAGTGGTTAGAAAATAATTATAGTTTCCTTTTTTTTTTTTTGTAGTTAAAATGAATTATTAAGAGGCAGAACAAAACTCATTGCCAGTTGACTCTTGAAAGAACAGTCTAATGACCCCTCTGTTATTAAGATACTTTGAAATATCAGTTCAGTTCAGTTCAGTTGCTCACTCGTGTCTGACTCTTTGCAACCCCATGGACTGCAACACGCCAGGCCTCCCTGTCCATCACCGACTCCCGGAGTCCACCCAAACTCATGTCCATTGAGTCGGTGATGCCATCCAACCATCTCATCCTCTGTCATCCCCTTCTCCTCCTGCCTTCAATCTTTCCCAGCATCAGGCTCTTTTCCAATGAGTCAGTTCTTTGCATCAGGTGGCCAAAGGATTGAAACCAAAGGAGTTTCAGCTTCAACATCAGTCCTTCCAATGAATATTCAGGACTGATCTCCTTTAGGCTGGACTGGTTGGATCTCCTTGCAGTCCAAGGGACTCTCAAGAGTCTTCTCCAACACCACAGTTCAAAAGCATCAATTCTTCGGCACTCAGCTTTCTTTATAGTCCAACTCTCACATCCATGCATGACTACTGGAAAAACCATAGCTTTGACTAGATGGGCCTTTATTGGCAAAGTAATGTCTCTGCTTTTGAATATGCTATCTAGGTTGGTCATAACTTTTCTTAATAGTTCTTGTCCAATAACTGTGATGGCACCACCTTGGCCCAGCTGCTCTCTAGAGTTTTTACAATAGAACCTCATGGTTTTGTTCACAATAACACTGACTCTTTATGATCCAGCTCTATTGTTCTTGGAAAAGACTACCTCTTGGATTTAGATCAGTAAATGTTATCACATACAGCCTGAGCATCACAAAGGCCATATTTTAGTTTGTCTTGACAGCCCTCATTCAAGTCTAGGTGAAGATAGTTTGGGGGTCTAATTCCTGTGATTGGTGAGAGAGTAGGTCTATAAGGACACTTAGAAAGTCTCTGGGTAAAAGTCTTTCCATAATGTGTTCTGTTATCTTAAGATGCCTATGTTACATTTCAATTGAATTATTTTCCAGGAGGCAATGCAGAGATATGAAGACAGAAACTCACAAACTCTCAGCATCCATTGCTAAAAGCAATTCATATGTCGCAAATAATTGGCATAATGCTGCTACCATAGTAGCAGAACCTTAAAATGGAACCTGAAGTATTCCTAAGCAATTTTGAGGGATTCTTGTAATATTTATAAGGGTTTTTATTACTGTACCTTTTCATTGAAAAAATAGATGTCTTTGAAGTTTATATTGACTAATGTGAACTGTATTGCTCCTTTTATAACCTTCTCAATATCAGGATCAATTCTAAACCATCAGACATGGTTTCTAGTCAATAATTTCAAATGAGCAGCTTCCAAATGTGTGACATGTGATGTGGCTATATTAATTGTTTTACCAAGATAGAAATAAGTTATTTCAGCATAGGAATAATCTTCAGGAAACAGTTGAATAATATCAAGCCTCAGAGAAGCAATTTTGAGAAGACTTGATCTCTAGGGTGTAACTCTTTCTCACCTGCCAACTGTAATACTTCTGGCTGCAATTATACTATCCTCTGAGCAGAATGCATCTTGGACAACACAATTTTTAACACTGGTCATCAGTTGAACAAGCTAGGTATAAGTAGGGCCTTAGATCAGTTTTTATTGATACAAAAAGGAAAAGACACTCATATTAATGCTTCCCTGGTGGCTCAGATGGTAAAGAATCTGCCTGCAGTGCAAGAGGCCCAAGTTTGATCCCTGAATTGGGAATATTGCCTGGATAAGGAAATGGCAACCCACTCTAGTATTCTTGCCTGGTAAATCCCATGGACAGAGGAACCTGGTGGTCCATGGGGTTGCAAAGAGTCAGACACGACTGAGAGACTAACATTCATACAACACTAACTGACTATGGCACGTCCACAAAGGGAACAGCGGAATGTAAGAAAAATAGCACTGGATCCCTGAAAACCCTGATATACAGAAAACCACCCATCTCCTTAAAGAGTAGGCTGGATAATGGCCCTTTAAACATGACCACATCCTAATTTACAGAATCGGTCAATATGTTACTTTACGTGAAAAGGAACTTTGAGAATGTGATTAAAGATCTTAATTTATGGGAGATATTCCTGGTTAGGGCTTCCCTTGTGGCTCTGATGGTAAAGAATCTGCCTGAAATGCGGGAGATCAGGGTTCAATCCCATCATCTGAAGCTCCAATACTTTGGCCACTTGATGTGAAGAGCTAACTCATTGGAAAAGACCTTGATGCTGGGAAAGATTGAAGGCAGGAGGAGAAGGGGATGACAGAGGATAAGATGGCTGGATGGCATCACTGACTCAATGAACATGAGTTTGAGCAAGCACTGGGAGATAGAGAAGGACAGGAAAGCCTGGCACTTTGCAGTCCATGGGGTTGCAAAGAAAAGGACAGGACTTAGCAACTAAACAACAATGACAACTCTGGTTTATTCAGATGGGCCCAGGGTAGTCACAAGGGTTCTTATAAGATGGACGCTGATGTTCAGAAGGCAGAGAAGTGACAGGAAGATGGAAACAGAGGGAATACAAGACAATGTGATAAGGGACCACAAGCCAAGGAATGAAGACAACGTCTACTGGGGTCATACAGAGTTGGACGCGACTGAAGTGACTTAGCAGCAGCAGCAGCAGCAGAACTGGAAAAAGCAAGGAATGATTTTTCCCAAATCCTTCAGAAGGGATGTAGCCCTGTCAACACCTAGATTTTAGACATCTGACATCCCGAACTGTCGGAGAATAAATTTGCATTGTTTTAAGCCACTCCATTTGTGATCATTGGTTGTTAGCACAGCAACAGGAAGCCAACACACCTCATTTGTTCATCTTTATGGCCTATGAGATTGCACAATTTTGGTGTATTGATATCAAGAGCATGTATTAAAAGGAAAAATGACTTGTTTGAAGTTGAAAACTTTCTAAATTTCTCTGTGCGTCTCTGTTCACATTCATATACTAACCACACACATGTACAGATACAAGGTACCCACAGAGAGACTGTAGGGTTCCCTTCCATTGGGAAATCATGCCGTGCAATCTATAAATCCAGGCCACTTTCCCGCTGCCTCCAAGTGAAAACCAAAACAGTCAAAGATGTTCCACCAAGTGTTGGTGAATGGAATACCTGTACTATTTGGGAGTGTCTTTCAGTCTTAAGTACTATATAAGCTTCTCTTTCCAGAGGTATGGTCAGAAGAAGAAAGGAAGCTGATACTAATAGATATTAACAAGTGAATTGGAGACCATGGGGTTTAGTTTAGCTTCGGAAGGCAATGCTACTAGAAGAGCCACATGGCATCATCCATGTGCAGAAAGAAAAGATTATGCAATTTAAGGGGTACATGCTGCTGAAAACAGGAGCAGGGAAAAAAAAAAGATTCCCCTTGCCCAAATGAAATAGGCAACCTGGCAAATAGGAGAGAGTAAAGCTTTTAGAGGATTACATGAACGCAAAGGATAAACTCTCTGCAACATTCAGGGGAAGTTGGTGGAAATCTGATGTGTAAGAGGACCAGAGTGGAAGAAAAGTTTTAATAGCAAAGAACATGTAGCTGATTCACTTCATTGTGTAGCAGAAATTAACAACACTGTAAAGCAATTATATTCCATTTTTTTAAAAAAAGAGCTGAATGAATCTAGAAGCTGGAAAGTTAACAGAAAATATGCTGCATACACTGCAATCTTTTCACAATAAGTTTTTTTCTTACTGGTGGTAATAAAAATTATACCTCAAATTTGCCTGAGGGTCACATTTTGAGGGAGAAATAGTCATGAAATCATTAAATGATGATCTTCCTGGTCTCGTAATATCTTTGTCGCATACAAAAGTTACGATCTGGGTCCTGTTTCTCTGCCTTTTTGGATGACTTTATTTTGTAAATTTATCAAGTAGCTATCAGACTTAGAAAATAATTCTTTCTATCAGTGTTTTTCAGTGCACTAGCCTCTCCAAAGAACTTTGTAGAAAACACCAATGCCTGTACCCCATCACTAAATATTCTGATTTATTTGGTCTAAGGTATGTTCTAGGCATTGATATCTGTGATATTGATACTCTCCAGGTGATGCTTACATATAGCCAGAGCTGAGAATCACTCATTTGTATCAACCAAGCATATTTTAAAGCTGTAACAATAATGATCAAACCTACTATTTGATAGGGCTTCCCTGGTGATTCAGACGGTAAAAAATCTGCCTGCAGTGCAGGAGACCCAGGTTTGATCCCTGGATCAGGAAGATTTCCTGGAGATGGGAATGGCTTACCCACTTAAGTATTCTTGCCTGGAGGATTCCACAGATAGAGGAGACTGGAGGGCTACAGTCCAAGGGGTTGCAAAGAGTCAGACATGACTGAACAACCAATACTTTCACACTATTTCACTTCACAACATGTCCACTGCCATAACACATTCTTTATCTACTACTGGGAAAGAAGTTTTATCATCAGTTTACAGATTTGAAGGATAGAGCATGGTTATAGTATTTGAACCCAAGTGTGATTTCAATCCTGAACTCTTTATGCTTCATTTATAATAGGAGGTCAATGTGGGAAGAAAGTCAGTGATTTGTACAAAGTCTTTCTGGACTTCTAGAACCCAAATAAAAGCATATGGTCCTTGGTGAGAGCAAAGGTAGAAGGACAGGATAGGATCTTTATCTTAAGGAATAAATCCATCAAGCCAAGGAAGCTCGATAAGCTGCCCACTGATCTTTGTTCAAAGAGCTGCATTCCACTCTAAAAGGTAGTACTCTGGGTGATGTTGCAGGTACTATGAGGAGTCTTACTATCTTTTCCTCCTACTGTCAGGAATTCAGACCTACATGGCTCTTCTACTACAACATCTCTTTACATTTTAGAATTAATTTGATCCTAATTTTAAATCCCTTTAGTGATCTTTCAGGAACTTTAGAATTAATTTGATCCTAATTTTAAATCCCTTTAGTGATCTTTCAGAAACTTTAATCTCTTTAATGTAATCAGCCTTCATCAGGAAAGGGGAATTTGTAAAGAATAGTAGTGAAATTGTTAAAATCGTGTAATACATACAATAATAGTTCTTTTGGTGGTGGTGTTGTTGTTCGGTTGCTAAGTCATGTCCGACTCTTTGTGACCCATGAACCACAGCACACCAGCCTCCCCTATCCTTCACCATCTCCAGGAGTTTGCTCAAACTCATGTCCATGGAGTCAGTGATGCCATCCAAACACCTCATCCTCTGTCACCCCCTTCTCCTCCTGCCTTCAATCTTTCCCAGCATCAGGGTCTTTTCCAAACAGTCCGCTCCTCTCAGCAGGTGGCCAAAGTATAGGAGCTTCAGCTTCATCAGTCAGTCTCCTTTAGTATTGACTGGTTTGATCTTTTGTGTACTTGTTATAATGGTAATGTACGCAAGGTATGGGGGACTTGCGTGACACTCTAAACAATGCGGCCTTTATGCTTAAGTCAATAAAGGGGTGGGAGATAGTACTCTGGAATTTCAAACATGAGAGGGATAAGATCAGATATTTTATCTAAAATGAACATTTTCTGAGGCTACAAGGAGGCTGGATGGAGTAAAAGAGAGGGAGGGGACTTGTGACCAAGGGATCAATTGTTCTAGTACAGGAGGAAGATGATGAAGGTGACCGAGAGAAGGAGGTAGAATATGGAACATATTTAGAAGGCAGAATCTTCAGCATTCAGTAACTAATAAATTGGAAAGGTGAGGGAGAGTCAAGGAGATTCCTAGCTTCCTGGCTTGAGTAATTGAATGGTATTTCTAATTACCAAGACAGGGACCAGAGGAGAAACAGGTTGGTTGGAGGAAGGGTGAAGAGGAAGATGTAGTGTGTTAAGTTTGGCATGGAGATTGAATGACATCAGATGGGATCTTCATGAGATCATGAAACAGTCATTCAGGCTGAAGGAAGGTTTGGGAACCACCACTGTGATGTGGTGGGGGAGGTGACAGGGCTAGAATTAGGACTGGGAAGCACGTATACTCTAGTAGTTTTGTCTAGATACCCTACCTCTAATAATACTGATGACGATTATCTGTAACATGTGGAATATTTCATGTGTCAGTGGTGAGCTGCTTAATGCCTTTAAGGCATTGTTGCATTTAACTATTCTCAAAACAACGTGAGTTATGTGCTGTGACATTCCCATTTTACAGATACAGCAAATAGCAAGTTACTAAGTCCTCCACTAAACAACCTCATCCAGTACACTGGAATTTTCCATAGTTTTTTTTTTTTAATAATTCATTTTTTTTAATTAAAAAAATTTTTTCAACTTTACAATACTGTATTTGTTTTGCCATATATCAACATGAATCCGTCACAGGTGTACATAAGTTCTTACTCCTGAACCCCCCTCCCACTTCCCTCCCCATATTAAGTGAAGTATAGTTGATTCACAAAGTTGTGTTGATTTCAGGTGTACACCTGATATATATATATAATATGCAATATATAATATATATTATTTTTCAGAGATATAGTCCTCTCCTTTTTAAAATTAATTTTTATTGGAGTATAGTCACTTTACAATGTTGTATTAGTTTCTGTTGTTCAGTCACTAAGTCGTGTCTGACTCTTTGAGACCCCATGGGCTGCAGCAAGCCAGGCTTCCCACTGTCCATCCCCCAGAGTTTGCTCAGGTTCATGTCCATTGAGTCAGAGATGCTATTCAACCATCTCATCCTCTGCCACCCTCTTCTCCTTTTGCCTGTGAGTCTGTATTATACAGCAAAGTGAATCAGCCATACGTATACATGCATCCCCTCTTTTTTGGATTTCTTTCGCATTCAAGTCACTGCAGAGTGCGCTATACAGTATGTTCTCATTAGTTATCTATTTTATACATAGTATCAGTGGTGTATATATGTCAGTCTCAAGTATTTTCTTCTCCCCCTTTACCTCAGCACAGTCTTTAGCACATTGAAAACATCCAATATGTGTTAGCTGAATAAATGGTGACATTTACATGTTACAGGATCACTCTTAAGACAAAAAAACATGACTAACAGTCATGGGGAAAGTAGGGTGAAGGGATCTTTTTGGTGGAATCTTGCATTTATGATTTTGCATCTTGCATTTATGATTCTTGCAGCTTCCTTGGTGGCTCAGACGGTAAACTGTCTGCCTGCTACACGGGAGACCTGGGTTTGATCCCTGGGTCAGGAAGATCCTCTGGAGAAGGAAATGGCAACCCACTCCAGTACTCTTGCTTGGAAAATTCCTTGGATGGAGGAGCCTGGTAGGCTACAGTCCATGGGGTTGCAAAGAGTCAGACACGACTGAGTGACTTCACTTTCACTTTGCATTTATGAACGGTTGAAGAAACAGGTATAATTAACATAACAAATTGATTTCTAACCTACTTCAGTCTTCAGGCCTCTTTATGGAATCTGATAGAAGCTATGGATCCTTTCCCCTGAGACAGGCATGCTGAGGGACACAGACCCCCTTAAAATTTTAAATAGAGCTGAGGTTCATTGATTCTACTTGGGCTTAAGACATGCTTTGATACAGTCTTAAGACTCTTTATATGATTCCTTTTAAATTGCTCCCAATTCCATCGCAAAGATAATTTCTCTTATTGCCTATTACAGCCAAATTTTGATGTAGCTGGAATTAAGCATTAGAGCACTTTCTGAGGCATATATGTGATTTTTATTACCTCTCAATTCAGATTGAAACAAATCTAAGTCCTTTTCCAAATCTACTCATTGAAGATTTTAGAGAATTCTCAAAAGGGCATCTTGTACACTAAGAATATAAACAAATTGCAAACCCCTTCAGGAAATCATTGATTATTCATAAAGCTCAATTAATTCTTGTGTATATTTAATAACACACTCATATCTATGACTATTCCTTACAACCCAAACTAACTATGTGCTCAGGAATTGTAAATAGATTTTAATATCAGCCCGAGAGAAACATAATTAGGATAGGAATGTGCTGCCAAATAATTATATAACATACTACAAATTATCATCTAGTTAGTATAAATTGAGATTCATCACTATTACATTGTCAGAATTTATCCAAGTAATGAACTTATCATCAATTAAGTGTCTCAAAGACTACTAAAGGACTCTCAAAAGCCTTAAAAAAGAACGAACTGCTTAATTATTTCCCCATTTCTTCGAAAGTCAACTAAGTACAAGGCCATGTGCAAGTTCTTTATGTCTAGACACTAGTAAGAGGATTCTTGCTCACTTATATGCATGGAAGCTCAGAGCTAAAGGGAAGATTAGCAACAATTAGAATAGAACCCAACAATCCTTTTTTACAGATGAGCTGACTGGGTTGACAGGCATAAACAGACTTGTTCAAAGTAGAACATTAAGAGGGTCTAAGAAATTCAGATCAATGGCACTTTAGACCCTGGTTTGAAATTCTAGCCCTAGCCCTGTAACCTCATTTTTCTCATCTGTCACATGGGATATTTTGAGACAGTAAAAAGATGTCATTTTAGTCAATACATAGCCTATTCTGACACACACATTTATATACCCAATAAGTGGTGTTTATTTTCTCCTATTAGGAGAAGACAAGAATTTGCAACTCACGACTTTCAGTCCAAGACTCTAGTCACAGTCCCTTACCACGTTAGAAATTAGCTTCATGATCTCCAACCAGTATTTGGCACTGGATAGCTAAACTCTTGTGACATTCAGTTTCAAGTTCTCTTATTGCCTTAAAGTGGCAAACATTTGGGGTTTTGTTATTGTCTTTGCTGTTGTGTCTTTATCACCTTCAATCAGTGCTCGACAAATAGGTGTTGGATGAAAGAATAAATTGCTCTACCGAGTCCCTACAATGTTCACTACTGGGCTTCAGTAGAAACAGCATTTCTTGAGGACTTGTGTAAACTAGAAATGATTGGATATCTGAGAATCAAGGGAAATAACTGCATTCAAGAAGTAGAAAGCTTAATTAAGTGTGTTCCAGGTGGCATTACTTGAAGAATCATTTGACATCTTGATGTACACAATAGCAGTAGAATAAGATACTTTCTTTTCCTGTTAAATCCTGAGACAAGTATCAAATCACAGCCTAGCCACTAGCTAGTTCTGTGACTTTGGGTAAGTTATGAAACCTCTCTGAGCTCTGTCAGTTTCTTGTATGCAGAATTTTCTCATACAAATTAAATGAATGATTCATTTAACCTGCTTTGCACAGTACCTGGCACATGATAAGTGTTGAGTAAAAGGTAGCTTCTATGATCTTTGACTTATTCTGTGCATTCTATGACTAGAAATAATGGACTTGGGGATGACTTAGTGATGTAAGTTCCAAACACAGGTGTGCAACCTCTTATCATGTCAGTGTATACTGCTTAATTTGATGTCTTCTGTCCTAAGACATGAAGACTGATGGTGTTTCTGTCCTGTGAAAACGTGAAATGAAACCCATCTAAAAAGTGAAATTATACCCATTGAACTACTTCCTCTTGCCTTAGTCACAGCTGTTAGGCATAGCTTATATGAGGGAAAAAAAATCAATGCACAAAATTATTTGATTAATCAGCATTGCCACTGCACTTCCTAGCAGAGGGAAGCTGGGCATTAAAAAAAAAAAAATGCATTTTCTGTCTGGCCTCATTTTTATGTTAATTGAAACAAAAGGAAAGGAAAAAAAGCAACAAAAGCACACAAATGTTGATGGGAGAAAATGCAATATAATTCTACAAAATATTTTGGTACTAAAATGTTTTATGGAGACTAATGGTTCAATTATAGCTTAATGCTTATTGCCACGAGTGTTGTAAGGGAGGAAAACATCTCCCCTCTGATGTACTTGCTCATGTAAACAAGAGAACAGGTTTCCTGAGTCAGAAACAGTATGTTCTCACTCACCCAGTGGCCACTCTCTGGCTCAGAAAATCGGTCCAGCCCTAGAGCAGTATCCCAGCTGGATGGAGCACCATTGCGTCCCCTCCCTCCCCATCAGAGGACCATTAAGTTTCCACTACTTATGCTTGAAATACTGACTTGCTTTCTCAATCCTATTACAAGGTTTGAAAACAACTCTGCTCTTCTCCAAAGAAGCACGTTTATTTTCAGGTCGTGAAATGCATTTTATTAGCTCAAACGTATCACAGTTAATAATACAGGACTTTGGGGTTGAATGAAACCTTTCTTTTGAAGAAACTGAGGCACAGAGGACTTGTCCACTGTGCCTGATAGAGCTGAGAGTTCAGCATACTGAGTGGGGTAGAAGAGAGATTATTTATGAACAGCCTCAAGCACAGTTCTTGGAACATGTGTTTTATTTATTCATTCAGTAGAAATGTATTGAGCTCTTATTGTGTGTTAACGTAATTGATATTGGGGATTTGGGAGAATGAGACAAAGAAGGCGTATATCCTCTTTTATAGAAGAGTATAGGAGGGGATACGGATAACAAATGGATCAATGTCTTTCATTAATTATAAATTTTTAATAGTGTTACAAAGCAACTAAGTAGAGTGCAAGGTCACAGGGGACGAGAAACGACTTCCTTTTTTGGGACTTCCCTGTGATCTGCCTTGCAAGGCAGGGAATGTGAGTTCGATCACTGGTGTGGAGTTGTTTCAGTCTTGTCCGAGTCTTTGAGACTCCGTGGACTGTAGCCCACCAGGTTCCTTTGTTCATCAGATTCTCCAGACAAGAAAACTGGACTGGGTTGCCATTTCTTCCTCCAGCAGATCTTCCCAACCCAGGGATGAAACCCATGTCTTCCACATCTCCTGCATTGCAGGCAGATCCTTTACCCACTGAGCCACCTGGAAAGCCTCTCGATCCCTGGTGGGGGAACTAAAATCCCATAAGCTGTGTAGCAACTCAGCCTGCACATTACAACTACTGAGCCCACATACTGCGACTAGAGAATCCATGCACTGCAAAAAAAGATCCTGACTGTCACAATTAAGACCTGTTGTAGCCAAATAAATAAATATTAAAAAAAATGAGTTCTTTCTTCTTTATCTCCCAGTGATTAATCACAATGGGTTAGGTGAGGCTGACTTTGGAAAAAGGTATTGGCAATTGCAAGTGCAAAAGTCATACCAAAGGGAAAGAGGCCATGTTACATATCCAGGCAGAGTGTCCCTGAAATAGGGTATTGGAGACAAAGAGGCTAGAGGGGGGAGGGTGGGTTATATTACATAGGTCACAGGAGTTTGCATTAAGAGCATGTTCGGTTGATAAAATTAATACTGTCCCTGAGATTCAATTTTCATTTGCAAAAAAAAAAAAAAAAAGATAGTACCAGTTTTATCAAAGGCTCTAATGTTTATGAAAGGAGAATGTGGCCTATCACCCAGCATGACACTAGACATATGTTTGGAATTCCCTGACCAGAGTCCTCCTACCCTGTGCCTCATCTTTAAACTCATCTGCCATCAGCTATGCTCTTGGTAGAATCACACTCCATGGGAATAAGAGGAAGTGAAAATATGGCAGACAGTGAGGAGTCATGGGGAGGAGAAAGAGACCTGGGGGAGGTAGAAGTCAGGAGGAGCTGGTGACCTGGGATTTCGACATTAACGGTGGATTAAGTGGTGCGCAGCATCCTCTGAAAGCAGCAGGATGCCTGCTGGGAGGTGGTTGGGGGACAGGGGGTGAAGAAGACCCCTAGTGACCTGATGGTCCCATGTGTATGTTGACGCTTGTTGGGGCCACTCTCAGACTGCAGAAATTCACAAAGACAGTTTGTTCACACGAGAGCTCTGCTCCTCCGTAGCCTAATCAAGTCTTGACATTTGAATTTCTAACAAATTTTTGGGAAATAACTTTTCAGATTCTCATCATATAGTACTTGTTCAATATGAATAGAAATAATTACTTTGCTGAAGTGATTAGCATGCCCAAGAATGACTATAGACTTTCTCCCAGTTTTTACTTTTAGATAAATGTCAAATATCTTCCTTAAAGTGCATTGGATTTCTCTTTTCTAAAGAATCATTAAAAAGTGGTAAAATATGATGAAGGTGTAGGGAAGTATAGAAAAATAATGAGAAATGTGCATGAGAAGAAAGCCAAGTTGACCTGGCAGAGAAAATTTTCTCAGCAGTAATTGTAGTCACCAAAGAAGTAAAAGCCAATAATACTAATTTCATCTAAAGGAGAAGAGCAGTAAGTGGTTGTATTTTCCCCAGACATTGATGGAAGCCTAGTTCAGAATGGAAGGCTTCTCCATTCTGAAATGCAGGCCCTTTATGGTAAAGTAGACTCACAGTTTCTGAGATCAGGTGGTCTGCAGACCCAGTCTGGCAGTTCAGAGAGTGACCTTGTATGAAGCACTTAACCCATCTGAGCTTCAGTGTTGTCAACTCTGAAGTGAGAATGCCAAATTTACCTCAGGATAGACTGTGATAAACCAGGAAAAGCAGTCAATCCTAAAGGAAATCAACCCTGAATATTCACTGCAAGGACTGATGCTGAAGCTGAATCTCCAATACTCTGACCAACTGATGCAGTGAGCCTACTCATTGGAAAAGGCCCTGATGTTGGGAAAGATTGAAGGCAGGAAGAGAAGGGTGCGGCAGAGGATGAGATGGTTGGACGGCATCACTGACTCAATGGACATGAAATTGAGCAAACTTTGGGAGCAAACTTTGGGAGATAGTGAAGGTCAGGGAAAACTTTGGGAGATAGTGAAGGACAGGGAAACCTAGCGTGCTGCAGTCCACGGAGTCTCAAAGAGTTGGATGTTAAACAACAATAACAACAACCTGAGATGACATGAGATGACATACAGGGTGTCAGTTGCCATCTTTGGCGTCTCTGTGAAAGAGATGAGTCTCTTTCCTTCCTTTCTTTCCCTCAGGAGAAAGAGATAGGTTAAGTGGTGGCTGGAATAGGACCCTAGACTTCTGAATCCTCAAACTCCCTAGAGATACTCCACAGACATGCAGGAAAGGTCTTAGAAAAAGCTTCTATATGTAGTTGCCCAGGGATAATGGAGCAAGTTCAACTGAATCACACAGAGTATCCATTCACACAGGGTGCCCCACTTTGCCCAGAATAGAAAGTCCTAAGGCCTTTTTTATAACTTTTCAAACCATAACAGATTCTTGGAGGTCCAAATGAAGCCCATCCAACCAACCTGGGTCCTTTGCTTTGATTTCAAAAATGGGTAATACTTCTACCCCATGCAGTAAGATAAGGGTTTCATGTTGGAACCTTTTAAAAAGGTTCCCCTCCCCTCCCAATTTTTTCAGATCTTTGGTCTAGAACAAAGAGGGGATGAACAGTCTCTTCAATTGCTTTCCCTCAGCTCCATAGCCAGTTGTACCATTCAGATGAGTAGGGAAAGCAAATGCAAGATAAAACATGATAAGACAGGATGGAGAAAGAAGTGTTCGGGTCAATGGCTTGGGCAAAATTGAACTGATCCTATTTTCCTTTGCCCCTATCAGACAATCCTTGAGAGGGCTTATCTTGGATGATTTTCTGTTTTTATTTTCATTTAAAAAATTTCCTTTGAATGATGTAATCTCTATTCTACAAGGAAAGAATCACTTGTAATCAAAGGAACTGTATATCCACATTTAGCAAAATAGAGAAGAAGCTAGCAGCCCCTTGCATGACCACCAGGCATTTCTCTTGCCTGTTCCAAGCCTGCCCTTTGGGAGAGATATGACCAGTTATGTGAGCCAAATAGATTTCTAACCAAGAGAAGCCTCATCAGCAAATCATCCCCTTAAATGTAACAGAAGTCCCTGGCTTCACTTATAAAAGACTCTTGCGATAGGATGCTTCTTTCCATTTTGAGGGCTCCGCATAAAATCTGGGTGTTTTTCTCAGTTCTGGTCCACACTCCATTACACACTTTAATGACTGCATTAAAATTCTCAAATGAAGCTTTGGGATAAAGGGCAGCTGATTATATTTATTCACCTTTCAGTGCTGACATCACTGCAATATGCTTGCTTTCTTTACTGAAAGGTACTTATAATATCCAAAGACATGTTAATGGAACTGTAGTTTAGAAGTAAGTAACGGCTAGTCTGCCTAACTGGAGAAGAAACGTGATACAGTGGAAAAACCACCAGGTGGGATAGAGGAGGCTGAGTTCTAGTTCTTGGCTGGGTCACTATGGAAAGTCATGTTACCTCCTATAAAGTGAGAGGATTCGCTTTGATGATGTCTATGATTGTTTTCAGTGGCAATTTTAAATGCATCCTGTGACTCAGTGGCTTCCAAGAAATGCCCTTCAGGTATTAGATATAAGACTGGAGAGTCAAGCAGGACGACTGTGCCAAGAGATCTCTTCCAAGTTACTCAGAAATCCACAGCTCTGCACCTGCATGGAGGGGTTGGTCTACTTGTGAAATTAGTGTGCATTACCAGTCAACCACACAGCTCACCCAACCAATATCTTTTAAACTAGTAAGTAAGTAAATATGTGTTAGTTACTCAGTCGTGTCTGATTCTCTGTGACTCCATGGACTCATCTGTCTATGGGATTCTCCAGGCAAGAATCTAGAGTGGGTAGCTATTTCCTTCTTCAGGGGATCTTCCCTACCCAGGGATGGAAACTGAGTCTCCTGAACTGCAGGCAGATTCTTTACCCTCTGAGCCACCTGGGAAGCCTGCAGAGTGCAATAACACCTTGTGCCATTTTAGATAAAAACATTGCCTTAGGCGACAGTGACCACTTGAAAATCAGAAAGTCACCAGTCTGGTCATGTAAATATAACCTGGTTACTTTTGCCTACTTTCCTTCAATTCAATTCCCTGACTCTTATTAATGCTTCTATTTTATTGTTATTATTTTATAAGCATTTGTTGAGGTACAGTTGCTTTACAATGCGGTGTTAGTTTCCGCTGTACAACATGACTCAGCTACATGTATATATATATCCCCTCCCTCATGCACCCCAATGTTTACTGTAGCACTATTTACAATAGCCAGAGCTATATTCACTCTTGAATTGAATGGATAAAGATGTGGTACATATATTCAATGGACTATTACTCAGCCATAAAAAGGAGCAAAGTCGGGTCATCTGGAAACCTAGAGACTATCTTACAGAGTGCAGAAAGTCAGAAAGAGAAGAGCAAATGTCTATATTAACAATGTATGTGGAATGCTTCTATTTTAAACCCCCAGCTTGCTTTTCCCATTGTCTTTGTCTATGCTAGACAAGGCATTTCTCAAGGCATTGTAGGCTAAATAGTCCTCTGTTGCAGATGGGGGAGGGGTGTGGACTTTGTGCCTGATGGGATGTTTAGCAGCATCCTTGGCGTCGAATTACTAGCTGTCGGTGGAGTGCCACTGTCCCCTGTACGACGACCAGAAATGTCTCCAGACATCTAGAAGTCCCTGAGGGGTGAAATCACTCTGATTTGAGAGCCACTACTTCACTTTCACTTTTCACTTTCATGCATTGGAGAAGGAAATGGCAACCCACTCCAGTGTTCTTGCCTGGAGAATCCCAGCGACGGGGGAGCCTGGTGGACTGCTGTCTATAGGGTCGCACAGAGTCGGACATGACTGAAGCGACTTAGCAGCAGCAGCAGCAGTCTAGGTTTCAGAGAAGACAATAGCAACTCACTCCATTACTCTTGCCTGAAAAGTCCCATGGGCAGAGGAGCCTGGTAGGCTGCAGTCCATGGGGTTGCGAAGAGTCAGGCATGACTGAGCAACTTCACTTTCACTTTTCACTTTCATGCATTGGAGAAGGAAATGGCAACCCACTCCAGTGTTCTTGCCTGGAGAATCCCAGGGACGGGGGAGCCTGGTGGGCTGCCGTCTATGGGGTCGCACAGAGTCGGACACGACTGAAGCGACTTAGCAGTACTAGCAGCAGCAGTCTAGGTTTAATCTTTTTTTTTTTCTTTTAATTCTGAACTTTCTTAGGCAATGCTATACATCCCGAAATGTCCAGAAAGTACTACTCTGTTGTTATCACTCTTAACATTACATTCATCTTCCATTTATATAAGGTTTCACAATTTATCAAGTGTTTTCACCCACATTATCCATGGAGATCAAGGCGTGGCAGCTCCTGGTATGGAACAAATGAGGAGAGAGAAGCATCTTTTCTGTGACTTCTCCCTGTTTCCCTTTTTTACCACACTTGAAATCTTGCATGTTTCACAGAAGAGGACTTGCCATGAGGAAGACGTATTTAGGACAAGTCAGGCACTGTATAAATAAAATCTGGTGGGTTTCTGAGACATAAAATAAAAGAGATGCTTTATCACCTTGAAATGATACTCATCTCAATGTCTGCTGGCCAGATCTACTAATCTCTCAAGAAGGACACAGGACCATACCAACAGCTGGTTTCAAAGAAACCTGAGCCCAGTGGCTCTTTAAAAGGCTTCTGAAAACTGCAATCTTCAGCCTAAATGAACTGCTGGAGTTTTACCATGCCGCACTCAGTGATACCGGATGGCATTTTTGAGAAAGAGAAATGAACACATTCCCCTCCTTTTCTCTTCCTCCCTCCCCCTCTTACCTGCTTAAGGATCTCAGCGGCTGTTTCATGTGAACAATCAAATATCACGTAGAACTCCTTGCCTTTCTTCATTTCCTTGAGTAACGGCTTAGCATCTTTATTCCCAGAGGGCAGCTGGCGGATTTTGATTTTAATATTATATCTGGAGGGAGCTTTGATGAGCTCTTGCAGGCGAATGAGACCTAGAAAATGACATTCAATCAGGCAACAGACTGTTCTGTCCAGAGTATTTGTTTATTGCCATTTACAGTCGAACTCATATCATTCCCCCAATATATCAAGAGGCCACCTACCTAAAGGTTGCATTATTGACTGCTCATTTGTCATTCTTGCTTCTATGGTGGATCATACTATATTTTCCTTTTGTGGGTATATGTGGCTAGAAGCACAATTTTCCCAAGAGGATTTTGAATTTTTTTTAGAATGCAATTGTCCTCTCCAGCTTTCACCACAAATCGTTAGCAAATCAAGTCAATAACTGTAAAACTTTTGTAAACAAAATTTGCTTGATGTTTTCAAAGGTCCTTGAGGTAATGGATATACCGTCTTACTTAAAAACAAACAAACAAACAGCAAAATACTAGAATTTCTTGGGACTATAAACCTCTGCAACCCTTTCATCAAATATTTATATATAACATACTGTTTTGCAGTTAATTGGTTGGGCTGTTCTATATCATCTTTCAGTTCCTGCCATATAAGCTATTTATAAATGGCTTGTTTTTTCTTTCTAATATAATTGAATATTGAATGGGAAAATACTTTCTTGATTAAAAGAAAAGACCACTGAATATTTAAAAAGTCATGATAATAAGGGCAGAAGCATATTCTTTAAAAAATCTACCATTGGTGCTTATAGGAGTGTATACAGCTAACTCAACTAACTTGAGGAATAATGTTTAATTCACCACAAAAATAAATCCAGTGAACTGCACCATTGTTTCAAACAGAAGTGTTTTACTAAGGCAAGAAAAACAGCTATATAAAGCCTGAGCCTTATTTCCCTAATGTTAACTGGTGTTTGTTACACTGCACGATATTGGCTCTTACTCAAGGACTCCCACTGGAAAATTGAATATTTTTTTTTTATTACACAGTCTGTGCCTTCAGGATGTGTCAGCTTCAAGTAATCAATAGGAAATGTTAAGCTTTGTCACTCTTCAGATAGAAATCGTGGTATGCACCATGCAAGATAGCATATACACGCTGGCTACCTCTGGACTTGAGGCACTTTTTTTATTTTTTTGTTTTGTTTATTTAGTTATTTGTAAGAATCTGCCTGCAGTGAAGGAGACCCAGTTTCTTTCCCCAGGTTGGGAAGATCCCCTGGAGAAGGAAATGGCAACCCACTCCAGCGTTCTTGCCTGGGAAACCCCATGGACAGAGGAGCCTTGTGGGCTACACTCCATGGGGTCACAAAGAGTCGGACACGACTGAGCGACTAACACTCTCACTTTTACCCTTCCCCCTAGAAGCTACATTTTTGTGTCTAAAATGTTATGAGTTCTCTCACACCTTGGGTAAGTGTGGTTCTGAAGTACAGTAAATTTGAGAGAAAGTTACTCTTCAGGGTTAAATGAATCAACACAAGGAAAGAAGGAGTTGTAGAATCCTATCAAAATTCAGTGCTCATTATCCGTCTTCATTTTTTAACTTCCTGGGAACTTGCTTCTTTTCAAATCAGTGTGATTGAAGTCTCCCAGGTACTGATGTGGTTAAAGGCTCCCAATTACCTCACCTACTTCCTCAGTGGCTCAGTGGTTCAGTAGGTAAAGAATCTGCTTGCAATGCAGGAGACACAGGAGATGCCAGTTTGATCCCTGGGTTGGGAAGATACCTTGGAGGGGGAAGTGGCAAACCACTCCAGTATTCTTGCCTGAAGAATCTTATGGACAGAGGAGCCACGGGCTACACCCACGGGCTGTTACTTGTCCTCTTACTTCCAGAATCACTTGTCCTGAGCACCTGGTGGGTAACTAGAACAAAACTGAGGACACAGACTTGTGCATTTGTTCCTCTTTACAATAACCCTGTGAAGAAAGTGTTTTCATCTTCATTATTTCACATACGAAAATCAAGGCTCAGAGTAATGAAGTAACTTACTCATGGTTACAATGTTAGGAGGAGCCGTGGATTCAAATTGCCTGTGGGTCCAGCTCTCAGTCTTTCCATGTCACCATCATGCATTGCAAATACAAATTTGTTGATGCTTGAGGGAACAGGTATAATTTTGGATTATTTGATGGGATGGGGAAAAAGTTGAAAGAGGTACCCACTCTCCTTTCTTCTTTACTCTAGGCTACTTGTGAGTCTCTCCCATAATTTTTTTTTTCCCCTATTGCCCTCTTGCTTTATAATCAGATTTTTTTTTTTTTTAATTTGAGCATGGCCACAAGGGAGATCAACGTGGCCTTTAAATAAAATAAGCAAAAATTTTAAGAATTTCATTTCATATGCTGCCACAAGCTGCTCTTTTGTTCTTTGCTAAATGGAATGTCAGTCTTGAAGTGCATCTTCCCAGACACATTAAGAGCCTTTAAAGTTGAATGCTTTCTCTCCCTTCATTCATTCATGTTTATGGGAAAACATTTCCTGGCTGTTCACTGTATGCCAAGTACCACACTAAGAGTTGGAAACACATGAATACATCTTGCTTTAAGGTCTTCTTTCATTCCATCAAATCTTGTGATGTACATGGACAGCTCTTATTACTTAATTTCATAAATTATGACCCAAGGCTAATTGGGGCTGGACCAACTTGCTCAACGTTGTGTTAAGGCTTACTGTTATTCAGTCACTAAGTCATGTCCAACTCTTTGGGACCCCATGGACTGCAGTATGCCAGGCTTCCCTGTCCTCCACTATCTCCCTGAATTTGCTAAAGCTCATGTTCACTGAGTCAGTGATGCTATCTAATCATCTCACCCTCTGCTGCCCTCTTCTCCATTTGCCTTCAATCTTTCCCAGCATCAGGGTCTTTTCTAATGAGTTGGCTGTTCTCATTGGTGGCCAAAGTACTGGAGCTTCTGCTTCAGCATCAATCCTTACAATGAGTATCCAGGGTTGATTTCCCTTAGGATTGACTGGTTTCATTTCCTTGCTGTCCAAGGGACTCTCAAGAGTCCTCTCCAGCACCATAGTTTGAAAGCATCAATTCTTAGGCGCTCAGTCTTCTCTATGGTCTAACTCTCACATCTGTACATGACTACGGAAAAAAAAAAACACACACAGCTTTGACCATAAGGACTTTGTTGGCAAAGTAATGTCTTAACTTTATAATGCACCATCTAGGTTTGTCATAGCCTTCCTTCCAAGAAGCAATTGTCTTCTAATTTCATGGCTGCAGTCACCATCTGCAGTGATTCTGGAGCTTAAGAAGAGAAAACCTGTCCCTGCTTCCACTTTCTCCCCTTCTATTTGCCATGAAGTGATGGGACCCGATGGCATGATCTCAGTTTTTTTAATGTTGAGTATGGTTACTGAGTGAGTTGACTCACGGGGTCCCAAAGAGTTGGACACGACTGAGCGACTGAACTGAACTAAACTGAACTGATGGCAACTGGGAGGCAGATATAGGGCATAAAGCCAGGTCCACCTCTGACTGCTCAATCCAGGGCTCTTTTCACCAAATCAATCACCCCTCCTGACTATAGAAAAATAGACTGGTTCCAAATAGGAAAAGGAGTACGTCAAGGCTGTATATTGTCACCCTGCGTATTTAACTTATATGCAGAGTACATCATGAGAAATGCTGGGCTGGAAGAACCACAGGCTGGAATCAAGATTGCTGGGAGAAATATCAATAACCTCAGATATGCAGATGACACCACCTTTATGGCAGAAAGTGAAGAGGAACTAAAAAGCCTCTCGATGAAAGTGAAAGAGGAGAGTGAAAAAGTTGGCTTAAAGCTCAACATTCAGAAAACGAAGATCATGGCATCGAGTCCCATCACTTCATGGGAAATAGATGGGGAAACAGTGGAAACAGTGTCAGACTTTATTTTGGGGGGCTCCAAAATCACTGTAGATGGTGATTGCGCCATGGAATTAAAAGACGCTTACTCCTTGGAAGGAAAGTGATGACCAACCTAAATAGCATATTCAAAAGCAAAGACATTACTTGGCCAACAAAGGTCCATCTAGTCAAGGCTATGGTTTTTCCAGTAGTCATTTATGGATATGAGAGTTGGACTGTGAAGAAAGCTGAGTGCTGAAGAACTGATGCTTTTGAACTGTGGTGTTGGAGAAGACTCTTGAGAGTCACTTGAACTGCCAGGAGATCCAACCAGTCCATTCTAAGGAGATCAGTCCTGGGATTTCTTTGGAAGGACTGATGCTAAAGCTGAATCTCCAGTACTTTGGCCACCTCATTAGCCAAAGTACTGGAAGAAGAGTTGACTCATTGGAAAAGACTGATGCTGAGAGGGATTGGGGGCAGGAGGAGAAAGGGACAACAGAGGATGAGATGGCTGGATGGCATCGATGGACGTGAGTTTGAGTGAACTCTGGGAGTTGGTGATGGACAGGGAGGCCTGGCGTGCAGCAGTTCACGGGGTCGCAAAGAGCCGGACATGACTGAGCAACCAAACTGAACTGAACTGAACCCAACTATGAAATTTAAGATCAAATATTTAACTGACTGAATGACTAACTAACTATATAAATAAATATCTGTGTAAATAAATAGAGAGAAAGAAAGAAATTTAGACCAGCATAAAACATTCAGCCTTTATTTGGCAAATGAATCCATTAATAAACAGGCTCCCTCCTCCTCCAAAAAAGTAACTGTGATCTTCCACAATTGTTTCATAAAAGAAAGTTTTTAATATCAAGAGAAAGGAGAACTCAGTACAAAAGACTAGCTTTTAATTGGACTAAATTCATCTTTTGGAGAAACTCACTGCTAAACCCTAATTTACTCATTTTGTCCTTATACAGGTGAATTTGCCTCAGGAAAGAGAGCATCAGCAGATTTACAGATTACAGACCCAAGATGCAGAAAGAATAAAGAGCAAGGAAGGGGAGGTTTACATTTCTCTTCCAAAGCAATTGTTTGCTTTCAAAAAAAGGAAAAAACAACCTTTCTGCCCTCATTAACAAACAGCAGAATTTACAATTTGAAAGGCTTTTTTAGTTCACAGGAGACAAACATTTAGAGAAGCCTTCCCTTTTGTTTGCATTTTGCAGCAATCCATTAATCGTTTACATCTCATTGTAAAGAAGTTAAAACTTGTTTTTAAACTAGTCATTACTTCAGGGAAAGATAATTGATTTGGACTGCTGCTGCTGCTGCTAAGTCGCTTCAGCTGTGTCCAACTCTGCGACCCCATAGACCCCATAGGGAGCCCACCAGGCTCCCCGGTCCCTGGGATTCTCCAGGCAAGAACACTGGAGTGGGTTGCCAATGCAACCCAATGCAGGAAAGTGCAAAGTGAAAGCGAAGTCGCTCAGTCGTGTCCGACTCTTCGTGACCCCATGGACTTCAGTCTACAGGCTCCTCCGTCCATGCGATTTCCCAGGCAAGAGTATTAGAGTGAGGTGCCACTGCCTTTTCCATTGATTTGGACACTACTCCTAATTTTGCTGCGCTACCCTAATAGCGCAGTTGGTAAAGAAGCCACTTGTAATGCAGGAGACCTCAGTTTGATTCCTTGGTCGGTAAGATCCCCTGGAGAAGGGAACAGCTACCAACTCCAGCATTCTGGCTGGGAGAATTCCATGGATTGTATAGTCCATGGGGTTGGAAGAGTTGGACGTGACTTAACTTTTCACTTCACTTCCTTTTTGCTAATGGTCCTCCTTTGTGAGGATGACAGCCCTGCCCGTCAGCCAGTGCTTCCAGGATTGGAGTCCAGTTGGAGAGAATGGTAAGGGTGCAGGCAAACCTGGCAATGGTGATGGGTTTTCCAGCCCGCTGCGTAGTTTGTCGTTGTTTAGTCACCCTGTCATGTCTGACTCTTTGTGACCCCATGGACTGTAGCCTGCCAGGCTCCTCTGTCCATGGGATTTCCCAGGCAAGAATACTGGAGTGGCTTGCCATTTCCTTCTCCAGGGGATCTGCCTAAACCAGGAATAAAATTGGTGTCTCCTGCACTGCAGGAGGATTCTTTACCACTGAGCCACCCAGGAAGCCCGGCGACGCTCCAAAAACCTTAAAAATGCAGAAATGGAGGCAACCAAACAAACCCAACCGAGGGACATTCTCAGGTAAAATTGCTGTGGACTCTTCAAAAATGTTAAAGTCATGAAAGACAAGGAAAAGTCAAATTGCTTTAGACCAAAGGAGACTAAAAGGACATGACCAATAAATGCAATGAGAGATCCTGAATTTTTTAAAAATGCAATTGGGATAATTAGAGAAACTGGCATATCATATATCTGTATTGATATTAATATTGATATTGATGTATAAAAATTGTATCAATGTTAAGTTTCCTATATTTGATCATTGTAGTGTGGTTATAAAAACGGAAGATCCTTGGTCTTAGGAAATATACACTAATTTATTTAGAAGTAGAATAGTCATGCTATCTGCCACTTACTTTCAAATAGTTCAACAACACTGCTACTTGTTGTTGCTGCTTTTGCACTGAGAGACTCTGTAGAATATTAAATCAAATGTGGGCAAATGATGAGGTGAAGTGAAGTTGCTCAGTCGTGTCCGACTCTTTGTGATCCCATGGACTGTAGCCTACCAGGCTACTCCATCCATGTCAGTGGAATTTTCCAGGCAAGTATACTGGAGAGGGTTGCCATTTCCTTCTCCAGGGAATCTTCCCGACCCAGGGATCGAACCCAGGTTTCCCACATTGCAGGCGGACGTCTTACCATCTGAGCTACCAGGGAAGCCCAGGGCAAATGATGACAGCTGCTAAACTTAGATGTAGGAGGTATAGGAGTTCACTGTGTATTTCTTGCCATTTTTCTCTAAGTTCAAATCTTTCTCAATAAAAAGACAAAACATGAGCCTCCTTCCTCCACTCCCACCTCCAGCAATGCAATGATGGTAAACTGCACCTGTGGTTTTGAAAAGCGTTTGCTTGAGAGCAAGGAGCCTGTTTATTCCCTATGAGTTTGAGCTGGGCTCTGCACATAGAGATAAGTTTCAAAAGTGTCCAAGTGGCCAATTCTAAACACTTTCTTGGGCCATCTATCTGCTCCATGTACTCAGACATGGCACAGAAAAATGCTGATTTGCATGCACATCAACTCTGGGAACAGGTGGAGCATATGGAGGAGAAAAAAAGAACCCACTATTTCCAGTAGAAGTTTAAAAATTCCCCTGCCTTCTCCTTAAATAATATTAAACTTTGCTATTTGCATTGCCCCTTCTTATGAAGTATCCTATATGTCTTATAAATAGCTCAGTAAACCTCAGAAGATACCTCTGCGGTGGTTAGGTGTCAGTCCTATTTTACAGTAAGGAAAGTGAGGTAGAGTGAGGTTAATTGTTTGAATTGGCCCTGAAAATGAGTCACAGATGCCAGGCATTGGAAGAGACCTTAAAGGTCAGACCCCTCCTTGATGCATGAATCCCCTCTACACAGCTGCTGCTGAACACCTATTAGTTTGGGAAATTCTCTACCTCACTTTTTGCAGCTCAATCCATTTTTGGACAGCTCCAGTTATATTTAATGAGCAGCAGTTCAAAGGAAAGGTACCTAGGTTTTCTGAAGTCTTAATCCAATTCCCTGTTCATTTATATGTACCACATCAGTGGATTTGATGTCATAAAAATGAATGTGATGGGACCCAAAGATAAGATCACACATTTTAAATATTAATTTCATCTTCATGTGAACTTGGAAACATGCAAAATGGCATTTCACAAACATGTTAGTATATTAATACATCCAAATCTAATAGGATTCTTAAGGGGATCTATATACTCTCCAGAGGGGAGGAAAAAACCAGACTGAGAAATGGAGATGAGTGAGTGAGTGAATTACCTGGGGAAATACAGCACTTTTAAGTGCAGATATTCGTATGTATGGTTTTTCAAAAGGGCATCAAAAAAGGCTGAAGACTGCCGAAAGAAAATTTGTGTCTCTTAATGGAAAAGAGCCCCATAGAAGAATCTAGTCAAAATATTCGAGATTAACTATGTGCTACTTAGCTCTACCAGTATGTTTTGGTCCTGAATTCTGGCTAATATCAATGGCAGATAAAAATAATGTCACCATGAAATATCTAAAGATTGGTTTCCTGAGCAGAAATCTGAAATTTTGAAGGGTTCTGGTCAGAGGATTAGAGTGGGTAAACAGAAAGGGTAGAAAGAGTAAGGGCAGAAGGAAAAGAACTGTAATATATTATCGTGTTGGTACTGAGTGCCCAGAATTTTCCATTCTCCAGCTACTTCAGGTAGGATTGTAGGAGGGTGTGTAGCAGAATGGTTTGGCTAGCACAGGTGATCATAACAACACAGAGAAGTAAATTATGATTGCTAAGATGAAAAATTCACTTATTTCTTTACTTGGTACTGATTGTTTATTTTTTGGCTTGACCACCTATGTCAAAACGTTTAATTGTCTTCAAGTCCAAATTTTAGACCTTTGTAGGTTCTTGCTTCTATACAGTATATTTCTATTTTCTTTGGGGAAACGAAGGAAAATATCATAGGCATAACAAACCCAAGTCACTGTTTAAATATAGCCAAAGAGTCGCTATTGCACTTACTTACAGGGTGGTTGAGCATTTTAAATGAGTTAATTACATTAGATAATTAGAATAGTGCATGGCAATCAGTCAGCACTTTGAGACTTTAGTTATTGTAATTTTTGTGGTTGTCATTTTTCTTGGGTTTTCTTTTCTGGATTCACTGTTTTTTTAATCACTGACATTTTTGTATATGTTAGATTATTTCAAATGAATCCTCATTGTAAAACTTTGAGACTATGTTTGAAGTAAGTGACAGATAATACTTCTTTATCATAGGCTGCATTTTATAAATTTCACGCTCTGATGTGTTGAAAAAGGTAACCATGGATAAAGAAAATCTTAAGTACTATGTTTTATGAACATATCTGGATGGAACTGACTTAACTGATGGCCTCATCTAGTTCCATCAATATCCTGAGGACCCTTGAGTTTGTATCCCAGTGTCCACTACATTCCTGAACTCCAGATTCATATATTAACTGCCTCCTCCTCAACTACATGTGGAGGTCTACCAGACATTGTAAAATCAAAGAACAGATCTATGACTGAATTCTTACCTGATATCCTTATTTCTCCAAACTATGTCCATATATATCTTTTCTCATCTCAGGTAAAGGTAACTCCATCCTTTGGCTCAGGCTGAAAAGCTTAGTTATCTTTGACTCCTCTATTTCTTTCATCCAGCCTACACTCCCTCAGAGCATTATGCTAGCTCAACATCAAAATGCTTCCAGTATCTGACCATTCCTCACTCCTCTATTGATATCACTTTCATCTCTTGCCTTGATTTCAGTAGGAGCCACCGATTTTATGCTTGCCTCTCTATGTCATTTTATTATACAAAGGCCAGCATGATCTTTTTATGATATAAATTTGATCATGTCACTCCTCTTCTGAAAACTCTGCAATGGTTGCCCATTTCATGAGGAACCGAAGCTTATTCCAATAATCTACAAAGCCCTCCATGATCTTTAAGGCCCACAAGTGTGACAGAGTCACATCTTCCTTCTCACTGTAATCCAGCCACACTGGCTTCCTTATTTGTTGTAAATAAAGGTTTATTAGTGCAGTGCAAGTTGCTCAGTTGTGTCCAACTCTTTGCAACCCCATGGACTTTACAGTCTATGAAATTCTCCAGGCCAGAATACTGGAGTGGGTAGCCTTTCCCTTCTCCAGGGGATTTTCTCAACCCAGGGATTGAACCCAGGTCTCCCGTATTGCAGACGGATTCTTTACCAGCTGAGTCACAAGGGAAGCCCAAGAATACTGGAGTGGGTAGCCTAATCCTTCTCCAGTGGATCTTCTTGACCCAGGAATTGAACCGGAGACTCCTGCATTGCAGGCAGATTCTTTACCAACTGAGCTATTAGGGAATCCCAAAGGTTTATTAGAACACACTATACTTGTCCATTTCCATACTGTCTGTGACTGTTTTCTTGCTACGTCAGCAGAATAGTTGTGACCAAGGCACTATGGCTCATAAAACCTGAACTATAGAGGATTAATATCCAGCCCCTTTGAGAAAAAAGTTTGCAGGCCCTTGTTCTACAGAACTGACGGTGCTTAGATTTCACAAACATTGGCCGTGAGAAAGCAGAAACTGCTGAATACTCTCCACACTGCATTTGGTGCTCAGCTTCTCAGCTCTTTTTGATGCATGTGGAGGGATGGAAGCCAGGCTTCCACCGGGGGTCTAATGAAACAGAGGGGGTGACCAATGAGCAGCAGTTTCCCATTGCCTAGGGTAAGTGTGGGAGTCAGAGAGAAGCAGGTGACTGATGGGAAGAACATCCCGGCAACAGAGGGACAGGAAGCGAGGCAAAACTTCACTCCCCGTAACTGTTCTCTGGGGTCTCTACGCTTGCTCTTCTAGAGGACAGAATTCTGCCTACTAGAATATAATGATTTGGACTTTGTCCTCAGGGACACGCACAGTGTTCCACAGTGTTCAATGGAAATCATGGACCATTTAGTCCCATAGACATCTGCGCTGGCTTCAGGCTATTTAACAAACTCCTAAACAAATCCCAATAAAGTGCTCTCTTTAATGGGTACTTAAGGGCGGGTGCTGAGCACACCTAAGTCCTTTCTTTTCCTTCAGGTTTACTAAGTTTTCTCCATTTTATGGCTTGATAATTACGGCAATCAAATCCCTGAGTCAAGCAGTATTAAACCCACTCGGAGTCAAAAGATGTCTGCTCTTATTGATCTCAGTTGACCTGTTTACTCTCTGGGTTCCAATTTAACAGCTCAATTGATTATTCATTTACATTTTTAATGTCTTTGTGAGCAAAATCATTTTACCATGAATCATCTCTAACTTAATGGGCAAACACACTCATTTTGGATTTTTCAATTTTAATAAGTATTTAATGAGCAACTGTGCTCAGGTGAACTCAATAGGAATGAAGAGATTTCAGTTTCTTTTTAAAGGTAATAGAAATGATAGTTCAAATTCCCTCTATGCAAAATGGCTGTCAGTTTTGGGAACTCACTTGAAATCGAAACGGTGGTTAGGATATCACTTTTATATTATTCGTTTGCAAATTATAGTTTTTCTCAATACAATTTGCAGTCTACAAGTTATGCCCACACCTTTAGTAAATTAAATCCAGCTGTCTCAATATTATTCATTGATTTGTTTTCCTTTTAGATGGTACTGTTTTGCTGGAAATGGTAGAAATAATGAGAGAAAATTATGCTAAAGAGTGTACTGCTGCTGCTGCTGCTAAGTCGCTTCAGTCGTGTCTGACTCTGTGCGACCCCATAGACGGCAGCCCACCAGTCTCCCCCGTCCCTGGGATTCTCCAGGCAAGAACACTGGAGTGGGTTGCCATTTCCTTCTCCAATGCATGAGAGTGAAAAGTGAAAGTGAAGTTGCTCAGTCGTGTCTGACTCTTCGCTACCCCATGGACTGTAGCTCACCAGGCTCCTCCGTCCACAGCATTATTTTATTAACTCATGGGATTCTCTATGTACAAAGGTAGACAACATGAAAGGTATACTATACCAGTATATAATATAATGTATACCATAAGGGTTTTAAAGTATACATATGGAGTTCATTTGTTAATATATTTTCTTCCTTCACAGCAAGCAGGTGACGCTCCAAAAAGCCACTGCCACTGCCTGTAGCTTATCCTTCCTAGTAGGACTATTTTGAATTTGGTATTTATAAATTATATATACAGTCAACTAATTTACTTCTTTCTAAAATGAGATGAGGTATAAGAAAATACATAAATGCATATTTCCAACCACAAAAGTCACTTTTATCTGACAGCTGAAAATGGAAACAGAGTTTAGTGCCAAATAGAGGAGGCTCCTTGTTCATTTTCTGAGGAACAGTATCCATAAATGCTAGTATCTCGTGAGAAAGAGTGAAAAAGTGAGATACTATTAAAAAGTTTAGAAATGTTTGGTTTCGTTAATTGTTGCTGATAATTTTATTAGCCTTACTACCAAATGTATAGATTAAGGAAAGGAGATAATATCGATTCTCGAAAAAAAATTCCAGAAAGAAAATAGTGTTATTCTTTCGACACGTAATTACTAAGCACTTCCCTATATGCCAGGACTAGGTATATAGTGCTAGGTAGCAGATTTTAAAAATAAGGTAAAATTCCAACTTTTTGGAATGTCTAGTCTCATAAACATTTAAATAGATCATGAGAGCATGTAATATAATGCTTATATTTATAATGTGCTGTTAACTCCCAGTGTGGTCTCAGAGAGCTTTAGAAAGAAAGGGGAGTTGAGTGTGATCATGGAGAGTGGGGGAACTTATCACCTTGGAGCTTATGTGGCAGACCTTCCAAAGTGAGGGGCCAGCCTCAGAAAGAAAGATCTGGGATGCACTTGGGGGTATTTAAGAAATGATGTGAGAGAACTGGGGATATAGCTCACTTAGTACTTGGGTTAATGAAGATGAGAATGGTTAGATGGTGAAGAGCTTTAAATTAGAAGGACTTGGACTTTTCTATGTGGGAAGTGTTACTGGCAGAATTTAAACTGCATGAAAGGGGTCTTTAACTCTAACAAACCTCAAAATGTAAACAGAAAGCAAGGGGGGAAGGTACCAATGAAAGAAACTTCCAATTGGGTAAGGTCAGAGAAATGTCTAGTGAGGTGCTCAGCACATGTCTGTCCTTCACCTTAAAGTTAGCCGGTGAAACAAAGCGAGTTTCATTAAGGACTTATTACAAGGGTTCCTAGTCCTTTCCCCATGAAATGATCAGATCTATCAATACAAGCTCTAACTGGATTCTTCTGTTGATGTACTTAATTTTTTATTAATTTTTATTGGAGTACAGTTGCTTTACCTATCTTAGAAACTTTTCAAGACATTTGCATAGCTACTTATTGAACTGGAATCATACTTAGAAGTGGTTGTTTCCAAACTTTCTCTGTTTTATTTAACAATGGAGCCGTGGTCATATTCTTAATGGAGCTGGATACATTAAATTGCACTTAAGTTTGATGATGAAAGGGTCATCAGAAAGGAGCAACCCTTTGGGGAGTTGATAGGAACCAGCTACACATGGGGCATCCAAACTAGAATACTCAATTAGCTTCATATAAAAAACCCGTCTTCATGCACTCTGCCTGATGAGTCAATGCCTAGAGAATACTCTGGCTCCCTTTATGCCAACCACACATGGCCAGGTGAGGGCTTGTGAGAGTCCCATACCTGTGCTATCTTCATACACCACGGTCACTGTCTTCCAGTTGTAGTAGAGGACCAGATCCAAGACTGCCCTGCTGATAGCCGCATAATCGGGGTAGAGGTTGATGTAGAACAGGTCTCTGTTGTCCACGGAGGGGTGTTTCCAGCGAGTCTGTATATGTGGAACCTCGAGAGCGTTGCAAATAGACTGCACAGCACTGACGGAGGAGCTATGGGAAGGACCAAAGAGAGCAGCCACACCAAGCGCCAGCTGATCACATGCTGACGTCCACAGACAAGGAGAGAGTGGAGAGGGGGAGGGGGGAAGGGAGAGAGAGAGAGAGAGAGCTCTGTGAATTTAATCTCCCCTTTCATGCTTCCTCCTTATTCTCACTATTGGAAACTTTCCTCCACTCTTCATCTGTATGTTGAGGAAACATGCTTAATACAACTTCCAACATCACTGAGATACTAAATACTAGAGATGTAAATGTCGAAATGATTAGCAACACGTCACAGGGCCAATGCCCTGCAAACAAAAATGAGTTGTTGGTCTCACTTCATTACTTTTAATCAGATGGAGTTTAAATCTCTTGCTTGGTGTGATGCCACCCAGAAGCACTCAGAGTGACTATAAGCCATTTGCCAAGTGAATGTCATGAACTCAGTTCTGTCATGTGACAATGTGGCAGTAAAGATAACTAACGTGGTCACTGAATCAGAAGCCTCTCTGGGTGGCTGCAGAGTACTTTGGTTCCAGTCCTTCCCAAAATTCAGAAAAGAGGTCCGGGCTATTGAGAAATTGTCACTCCAGTATTCTGGCCTGGAGAATTCCGTGGACAGTATAGTCCAGGGGGTTGCAAAGAGTTGGACACAACTGAGCAACTTTCACTTTTCACCTTTTCACTAACGTCATAGGCAGTGCAGTGAGTCAGGGTCTCTGGATAATGGCAGAATTGACCAGAGTCCAGGGACCCAGCTCAAGGATGGGCCTATTTCTACATTAACATTAGCCAACATGTAGTTGAACAAAATAAAGTAGATATGTACATAAAAATTAATTTTAACATTTTTTTTTGCATTATAAGATTATATACACTCGAGATAATTTAGAATATTGAAAATTATAAGAAAGTCAAAATGGCCCTGAAATTCCATCAACTTAGAATATTATCAATTCACATTGAGTTGGATAAAAAATTTGTTTGGGTTTTTCTGTAGGAGCTTGTAGGGAAATCCAAATGAACTTTTTGGCCAACCTAATATTTTGGTATTCCAATTTATCTAAAAATTGAACATGATACAGATACAGTTTGATACATTGCTTTCTATATTCAACACTAAGTTTAACACTAAAAGCACACTCTTACCCTCAAGTCATTATAAATTCTGCAAAAGTAATATTTTTAGTGGCATAGAGTAGCCTAGTCCCTGATGCCGAGTGTCATTACTTATTTAACTAACCCTGCGTCTCAAAGAGTCGGACATGACTGAGTGACTGAACTGACTGATGATGCAGAACGGAGCTTCCCTGGTGGCTCAGATGGTAAAGAATCTGCTTGCAATGCGGGAGACCTGGGTTAGATCCCTGGGTTGAGAAGATCCCCTGGAAAAGAGAATGGCAACTCATTCCTGTATTCTTGGCTGGAAAGTTCCATGGACAGAGAAGCCTGGTGAGCCATGGTCCATGGGCTTGCAAAGAGTCAGACATGACCGACTGAGTGCCTGAACATGTGGTATTGAATTAAGTTGCTCCTGATTTTTGGTTATTATAAGTAATATATAAGCACTTATTATACTTCTTATATTTTCTCTAACTTTTACATTACTTTCTTAGAGTAGATTTCCAGCTATAATTAAATGCTATTGATATTTTTAAGTTTCTAGATATATATAAATCAAATTCTCTTCCAGAGAGGTTGGGACAGGTTATCTTCTATAACCTCATAAAATAAAAGTGTTAGTCACTCGGTTGTGCTTGACTCTTTGCGACCCCATGGACTATAGCCCTTCAGGGTCCTCCATCCAAGGAATTCTCCAGGCAAGAATACTGGAGTGGGTTGCCATTCCCTTCTCCAGGGATCTTCCTGACCCATGGATTGAACCCGGGACTCCTGCACTGCAGACAGATTCTTTACTGTGTGAGCCATCAGGGAAGCCCTATCATAGATATATGCTGGCACTGAATATACGTGTAAAAACATTTCAGATTTATATATTAATGCTAGTTTAAAAGAATTTGGAACTGCTGAGAAAGAATAGTTGGCTATATGAATTAAATAATAGCAACATGTGAAATTGTGTTGATTTTTCTAATAATGCCATTTCACAAGTAAAAAAATATATGGCCTTGTTAAGCTTCTCTGACTTGATTTAAAGAGAAAAATTAACGTGTAAAATTTTGAGAATCATATTTCACATATCTGTGGGACAGCTAGTGTACACAATCATTCACAAGGAACTTTGTGACACTGTGCTCTTCATTACTGAATTATCACATGAGATATAAAAGCATAATTTTCTAACACTATAGGTGAAAACTGTCCTCAGATGCTAATTTTCTGGATGTACTTTCACTGGTTAGCAAGAAAAAGTGAAGGCATGAGAGTATATGAACTCTTGTTTTGTCTAGCATAGGCAGTGGATTGAGATTTCTGCTAATATTTAGCCTGGGGATTCTAATATTACTTGACAGAAAATCAATCCTTTTGAATTCTGTTTGCCAGAAAATTACCAGTTTTAAGAAGCTTTGGGGGTGTTTAATTTATAAATATGGCAGGTACTTCAGGCCACAAAAACGTTTTGGATTTTATGTGGGTTGAAGTATTATTGTTAAGTGTGGCTGGCTTTCTGGGGATATTTATGCAACAGTGTTTTGCATGAGTGTGTATGTGAGCATGTGTGTCTGACAGAGACAGGGAGAGGAGATACAGAGAGGAAGGGAAAGAGAGAGATCTAACTCATAGAGATAATTTATGTGAAGATGCTTATACACTTTAAAGTTCTGTATAAACACAAAGTTTTATTATTTGTTCTCAGACGGCTCTGACCTAGATAGTATCTGCAACTTTATTGATCTTTAAAAAGGGAAATATTCTTATACTCAGATGATGCTATAGATTTTTAAAGAAAACCACTATACTATTCAATTATCATCTGTACTCCCAGGAAAGCAAATTTCAGTTTTTTTTTTTTTTTTTCTAAAGGACACAAGAATTTGGCAGAAGAGCATATTAAGTGAACACACCCTGCAGTCCTAATGAGGTTAACTCTAAGTGGAAACAACCCATGTTTAGTTACTTGGAAATTAGTGTGAACATCGCATTCATTGTATTCCACTTAATTGTATGTGTTTTTGTAAGATTTTTTTTTTTTTAATGTGGACCCTTTTTAGTCTTTATTGAATTTGTTACAGTATTGCTTCTGTTTTGTGTTTTGGCTTTTTGACTGTGAGGCTTGTGAAATCTTAGTTTCCCAACTAAGGATGAAACCTGAACCCCCTGCACTGGAAGGCAAAGTCTTCACCACTGTACCATCAGGGAAGTCCCCACTTCTGTGTCTTTGATGGGCAAAGCTTTCCTCTAAAAGAGAAAGAGCCCCTCATATTCTGGGGTGATATTCCCAGACGAACACCTGTAGGGAAACCCAACAACTCTCTAGTTACAGTCTATCTTCAAGTATGTCAAATGTGGCTTGAAAGGGTCATCTTGGAAATGTTTGAGGATTTGTAAATAAATCCCTCATCAAAGACTCTTTCCATGAGACAAACAGCCTACATACAAATTAGATTACTTTCTAGGAAATTGTCTTCTGTTCAGACACAAAAGATTTTCTTTGATCCCATAAATTTCCCTGCTTTATTTATTTATTTCACAGTTCCATTATTTTTTTTCTTATTTTTCCCTTTTTTAAAAAATTGACATAAAATATTTTATTAGTTTCAAGTGTAAAACATAATGATTCAATATTTATAATCTTCACATTTCTCTGATCTTGTGGAAAGGGAATAAGGTAATATTTGAGAGGATGCTAGGTAATCCCACTGGCTCATGACTTCTTAGAATTCAGGTTGTGAAGTCTGTGTGTTGTGGGCATTTCCACATGCTCGGTAGGTATGACCTTCCACAAAGTTTTATTTGACTACACTGTACAATTTCATGGTGATATCTCAGCCTCAGGAAGGAAAAACAGATCAAGCTTGACATTTTCCATTCACAGCTGAACCAGTTAATCACAGAGTGCAGGGCACTGAAGGGCAAGCTGATCAGAAAGGCCCAGAAAACAGAACTAGGCAATGTCCATTAGGAGGGTTCAGATGGTGCTGGGCCGAGATCGCCGGCAAACCCTTGGCACAGAGATGTCCACTGTGCAAAAGGGCAGGTAGCAAAGAGAAGGTGACTCGTGGAGCAGAAACATCACCCAAAGAAGCTTTTAAAAGTGTAAAAATAGTTACCTCTCCGTGAGGCTTCGAAACTATCAAAAAGGTTAATTTTCTGGATATCGTAGGTTAATGTGGTGTTAGGCATCAGGGTTCGATTTCTGTTAATACTGGTGACTGCAAACTTGAACGCTAATTCTTCAACGTTAACAGGTTCATTTTCCACAGTTTCAAAAATCCCTCCTGCAGAAGCAAAAGAGATGCATGAAAAGCATTAGTTCTATTATCCATGTGCATTCTTTAAAGAGAAGAATATAAGTGATACAAGCAAAAGGCCCAAAAGAATCAAAGTAAGAATAGTCAAAATAGATCTCTACCCCAGTTAAAAGTTACATCTATCAGCATATCAGATGCAGATAAAACTTCATATGTGTGCTTAAGATTTCAAATCCAATACTGGACTGTGCAATACCTATCAGATGGTGAATGGATTCCAAATATTTAGTATCATATCAAGTGTGATTGATAATTCGATGGAGGATGATTTTCCACAGTGTGGACATAAATCACTCTGTGGTTGACCTAAGCACAATTTTAGCTATATCCTGGTAGGACCATCTTTCCTTAGAATGAAACTCATTCTATTTAAAAAAAATAGACATTCTTGACTCCAGAAGGATTACGCAGAGTTGAGTAGGGCAAAATGAGTCATATGGACACTTAGATTTTTTTCAGAATGAACATACCTCTTCCTTGTGGCTCAGAATTCTGCAGTCATATCCTAGTACTTTCCAAAGTGTGTGGGCAGAATTAAAAAAAAAAACAAAACTGTTTTTGTGTTGCTTCTTGCCTGGAGAATCCCATGGATGGAGGAGCCTGGTGGGTTACAGTCCACGGGGTCGCAAAGAGTCAGACACGACTGAGCGACGTCACTTTCACTTTCACTTTGAGAAACTGATCCTGTTGCAGAGCAAATGTACATTCTATTTCTGGAGAGTGTTGAGTGTTCCTCCACTCAACAAACACATGCACTGTCTTTGCCATCTTAAACATCACAAGCAATGATACAAAATATCAGTGCTTAAGCAGTCATCAGAGAATTCAGCTCTGATTTTGATGTTCATAAAGGCAATATAAGTATTATTAAACATACATTCTAAATGTTCTTTAAGGGCTGTCCTGGGATTCTCAACAGACACAGAACATACAGTAGAGGCTCTTAACTGTTGGTCACTTAACTCGCTCCTTGATTAATCAATAGTCCTCAGTTTCTTTGGAAAAACATATTCATTGGTGCCCATAGAAGGCTGAACTCTTGTAACTAGTAGACTGCTATTTGTTTACTCTCACCACTGAGACTGGTTTGCAGATGCTTCAAGTTTTCTCTCCACTCGAAACACACAGACAAAAACAAAACAAAAATCTGAGTGTGAAAATTATGAACATCACTGGCACAGGTACAACCTATGATTATTCTTTCTAAGAAAAAGAGCTTCCATTGGCAGACTCTCATTTCAGAAAATGAATTTGACTCTAGTTTGAAAGAACAGTAAACAAACACTCATCTATAATTTTTAAGTTAAAATTATTTGATGGAGAGGCAGATTCTTTCTAAATTGACTTTCTGTGTTAAAAAATCCACTAGTGCCCATTTTTGAAAGCTAAGATATTTGATTCAACTATTTTGGCTCCTTAGGAAATGTCTCTGGGTTTTTTAGACTGATTATGTGAGATGCATGTGGAGATTATTTCTCTGTTTTCTGAGAAACCAGAGATGAATAGGACTTGGCTTTCTTAATGTTTTCCTATGGAATCATATTATTTATTCTGAAATTAACCTTAGGAAAAACCCTGCTCTTTGACTTTGCATTTTTTTATTTTTTTTTTTGTCAGACACTGGTAAATAGGTCCTAGGCTGGAGGGGCTTTCAGATTCTCTCAGAACTGTCCGTAGATGCTCAAAAGTGATGCAGTGAGCTCACACAGTAGACAATTGGTCACCAGAAAAAGATGGACATACAGGCATTTCCTGCCTCAGTCTAGATGACCCACAATGGGAATAGCCCCTTCTTAAGATCAGAAACTCTTTGATGCTGGAATTTCCACAGTAGTTACAGCAATTATTTGTTTACTTGTCTATCTCCCCAAGAACATGATGAGACTCTCAGGAGGATGGACTGAATCAATGTCCTCACAGAGACCAAAGCATCTTAAGATGTTTAACCTGCAATAATCGTTCAGCAGTCCCCAAACTTCTTGGCACCAGGGGCATGTTTCATGAAAGATAACTTTTCCATGGACCAAGGGTGAAAGTGGGGATGATTTGGGGATGATTCAAGTGTATTACATTTACTGTGCACTTTATTTCTACTATTGTTACACCAGCTCCACTTCAAATCATCAGGCATCAAATCCTGAAGTTTGGGGACCACCTGGTTGAGAAAAGTTAATCATTGGCTAAGTTGTGAGCACCTTTAATCTGTACAAGTTAGGCTGGAAGGAAAGAACAAATACCTGTATCAGAATCAGAAGTTCTGAAGTCTAAACCTTGGTCTACCTATTTTTTCCTCTGAGAAAGATTTTTAAGTACCAAGAAGAAAGTTTCTATAAAATAGCTCTTTCACTATGAATATTTCATTTAAAATTTATGACAATATAGGTAGGAGGTGGTATATTTGTGTTCATAAATGAAAACATGAACAGAGATATGACACATTTTGCCCAAATTATTCATAATCAGAAAGTCTTGTCCTTAACAAACTCAATTCATTATAAATATAAATATATTTACATCATGATGTATGTCATCTCTAAATGAAGTTAATGATGCTGCCTTGCTTACATTGGGCTTCCCTTGGACGATTGCTCTGTAAAGGGAATGGTATGATGCAGTGAAAGTAACCTGAACACTCAATCATGCCTGATAAATGAGTATTATCATACATGGATAGGGCTTCCCTGGTGGCTCAGCTGGTAAAGAATCTGCCTGCAATGCAGGAGACATGGGTTTGATCCCTGGTTGGGAAGATCCCTTGGAGAATAAAAAGGCTACCCATTCCAGTATTCTGTCCTGGAGAATCCCATGGACCATATAGTCCATGGGGTCACAAAGAGTTGGACACAACTGAGCGACTTTCATTTCACACATGGATAATGAGGATAAAGAAAGGACTCAGTACTTGTAGAAGAATTCCTTCTCTTCAAAATTGTTTATTGGTATAGAGTTGTATTTTACATAAAGCTGGCTATACCTGAGTTTAAAAGAATATTAAGTGATTTTGTTATGTGCTTAGGTGGTATGAAGGGTACACTCTGTTTTGTCATTTTGGGGGCAATTTACCTTCATTCCTTCACCAAGCAAGCATTATAAATGGTATCATTAGCTCAGTACCCCCACCACTATCTCCTTTTTCCTTTAGTGCTAAATTGCTTCAATTATTTCCTACTGTTTTTGACCCTATGGACTGTAGCCATCCAGGGTCCTCTGTCCATGGGATTCTCCAGGCAAGAATACTGGAGTGGGTAGCCATTCCATTCTCCTGGGGAATCTTCCCTACCCAGGGATCAAACCTGAGACTCTTATGTCTCCTGCACTGGCAGGTGGGTTCTTTACTACTACTGCCACTGTGGAAGCCCCAACCTTTTCTTCAGAGAAGATTGCAAATACCAAAAACCTACAGTGAAGTGAGATATATACAAGCCTGCAGAAGTACCAAAAAAGCGGAATACAATAGAAACAGGAGGAAGTTATCAAAAGGTGCCAGACCTCAAACAGAAGCAGACTCTTTCAGCATCAGCCAACTTCCTCTCTCCTCCCCAAAGCTGCAGATTTTACAAAATTGAATGTCAGTGTCTTTGATAGAAGGATTAGAGGGACACATACCTAAAGACATATGTGTTATTATTTTAAACTACTACTGTTATTTACTACTACTTCTATTATTATTATTATTATTATATTTGTAGCTGTGAGTTTGTCAATGAGACCTTTCAAGGGTTGGGGCTCTCCATCAACTTCTGGATGCCTGGGTTCCGTGGTTTCCAGGTGAGGAGCCCCTAGCTTGTTCCTTCCTCTGTTTGTCTTTTGTGTTCTTTTCTCTCCTTTTGCTGTTCCCCGCCCCCTTTCCCTTTGTCCTGAGGTCAATGCTTCTCTCTATTTTTATTATTTAAGCTGAGCTGAGCACGACTTCCCTTAAAAATTCAATTGAGCCACAGAAGGGTTAGAGAAAGCAAAACTAAGAAAGTAGCTTAGGTTCAAGGGAGAGTTAAGTGGCCCTTCTCACAAATGACCATTTTATTTTCTCTTAATTGTCTCCATCAAGTCAGTGCATAAGAGAAGAAATCAGGAATTTGAGAGTGCCTCAATGAAGGTAACGAACCAAATGAAGATGAAGAACCAGCTTTATTTTTTTTTTTTTTAAAGTGTAACTGCTGTGAAGCAGAGCATGGTAGATGGAGTGCAGGAGGGTGATAAACCTCAAAATCCATGTACCTGGCTTTTCCATGTTTACTTTCATGACTTACAGTCACACCTCCTATGTACCCAAAGTTAAGAAGTATTATTTGTATTTTTCACATACACTATTTTCTTTTTCTGTTTTTATTATGTGAATGACATAGAAGTATTTTGTGTTTTCTATTATGTGAATCAGACTGAGTGCCGATCATCAATCATTCCTCATGGCCTGGGTATATGTGATATTGTGATTTGTGAGAAAAAGTACATATTTGGTCTTTGACCTCCTTTCTGGCACCAGACTCCGAAAACTTGAGATTTCTTAAGTGAGGAGAGCAATAAAGATGTCTTTTGTTATATTAAAGAAGAGCTTTTTGGAAAATACCTAAGGATGGGAACTGCTTCTTAGGAAAATCAGCCATATGACTAGAGTATTGAAACTTTCAGACCCACTCCCAAGCCCACTCCTGATCACTGGGAAGGGGAGTGGGGCTGGAGATTGAGTTCAAAGGACAATGGCTAGTGATTTAAATGATCAGTACCTGTGTAATGGAGCCTCTATAAAAACTCAAAAAGACAGCACTTGGAGAGCTTCTGGGTTGGTGAACATGGGGATTCGGAGAGAGCGGGGTACTGGGAGAGGGCTTGGAGGCTCCATAATTTTTCCCTGTACTTTGTCTTATGCATCTCTGCCGTCTGGCTGTTACCCAGGTACATTCTTTTTAATAAGCCAGTAATCTAGTTCACGGGCTTCCCTGGTAGCTCAGATGGTAAAAATTCTGCCAGCAGTGTGGGAGACCTTGCAGTGTGGGAGAATCTGATTTTGATTCTCTCTCCAGATAGATGATGTCAGGATTGAGTTGAATTTCAGGACACCCAGTTGGTATCAGCTTCCCTGGTGGCTGATAGTAAAAAATATGTCTGCGATGCAGGAGACCCAGGTTCGATCCCTGGGTCAGGAAGGTCCCCTGGAGAAGGGAATGGCAACCCACTCCAGTATTCTTGCCTGGAGAATCCCATGACAGAGGAGTCTAGTTCATGCGGTTGCAAACAGTCCCACACGACTGAGTGAGTAAGCACAGTTGGTAATGGAGATTTGCTGACATCCTTCCTCTCCCAACATACATGGTGGAGTTAAAATCAGAACCCTCTCAATATAGTTAGGGGTCAGTCTCTGTCTTATCACCAACGGATGTTTGGACAAGGGTTAAAGGTCATCATCAGTATATACCTCCCAGCTTCTTCCCAGCTCACCCATCATTTTCAGCCTGAGGTCATGACACATGATAAATTAGAACACATTGTCAAAACAATGTGAAAGGTCAGAAAGCAGAAAAGGTCTTGTTTTATTTCGAGTCAGGTTCTGACTTCATTTGTGAATATTCAGTTCATTTCTGTTCAGTTCAGTCGCTCAGTCATGTCCGACTCTTTGCGACCCCATGAATCACAGCACGCCAGGCCTCGCTGTCCATCAACTCCTGGAGTTCACTCAAACTCATGTCCATTGAATCAGTGATGCCATCCAGCCACCTCATCCTCTGTTGCCCCCTTCTCCTCCTGCCCCCAATCCCTCCCAGCATCAGAGTCTTTTCCAATGAGTCAACTCTTCTTCCAGTACTTTGGCCAATGAGGTGGCCAAAGTACTGGAGTTTCAGCTTTAGCATCATTCCTTCCAAAGAACACCCAGAACTGATCTCCTTAGAATGGACTGGTTGGATCTCCTTGCAGTCCAAGGGACTCTCAAGAGTCTTCTCCAGCACCACAGTTCAAAAGTATCAATTCTTCAGTGCTCAGCTTTCTTCACAGTCCAACTCTCATATCCATATATGGCCACTGGAAAAAGCCTTGACTAGACGGACCTTTATTGGCAAAGTAATGTCTCTGCTTTTCAATATGCTATCTGGGTTGGTCATAACTTTCCTTCCAAGGAGTAAGCATCTCTTAATTTCATGGCTGCAATCACCATCTGCAGTGATTTTGGAGCCCCCAGAAGTAAAGTCTGACACTGTTTCCACTGTTTGCCCATCTATTTCCCATGAAGTGATGTGACCTGATGCCATAATCTTAGTTTTCCGAATGTTCACTTTCACTTTCACTTGTGAGTATTGGTGTCATTTAAAATGATAAAAGTGGGCTTCCCTCGTAGCTCAGGTGCAAAGGTGGTAAAGAATCTGCTGGTAATGCAAGATACCCAGGTTTTATCCCTGGGTTGGGATGATAAAGGTAGCACATCAAATATTCTATACACAACAAAATTCTTTGTGTTCTAGAAAACATTTTTTCCTTAATAAATGTGGGTATTTAGGCTTTGTTCATGAGGGTCTAAGGGCTTTGTCTTGGTTTTTACAATTATACTCTGCAGGGAAGAATGAATGTTGGTACCAACAAAACTAACGTGAAAGACTCTGTCCCTTCTGCTCTGCATCTCTCACCTGGGAAGAGTCACCACACATGCTCACTCGACAAAGAGTGTGAAAAAATAAGATGTGTGCACATATTCTGAAGTAGTTTTAAAACTCAAAAAAAGAGTTTTTTAGGTATGGGGCAACTTGGGAGATGTGGGAGCAGGGCTGCTCAGAGAACTTTGAGAGTGTAGTCTCCTTGGGAAAAGCTGTGAAGTGGCCTGATCATCACAGTGGGCCACTGAGTGCTCCATCAAGCTGTGGGCTGATTTTTGCTACTGCAGTGGGTTCAAATGGCAGAACATTGAGCCAAAGAGGGTTATTCCCAAAACTTGATCTCTCCTGGACACCTTGATAGAGTTCAGTCTTCTTTGGGATCCATCACCTGTTTCTTCTTTCTGATTTCTCCCTTCTGGAGTTGGAATAACTATTTCATGCCTGTCCCAACATTGTATTTTGTAAATAACTTGTTTGTTTTCACAAGTTCATAGCTGGGGGAGAATTTTGTCTTGGGGTGAATTCTGCCTGGAGCCTCACCCATTTCTGATTGAGATGAAGTTTAGATTAGACTTGGGCTTTAGAGTTAATGCTGAAACAAGTTAAGATCTCTGGGGCTGTTGGTATGAAACACATGCATTTTTATGTGAGAGGGACCTGAATTTTGAAAGAATCAAGGCTTCAGAATGCTACAGACTGAATGTGTGTGACCCTCCAAATTCATATTTTGAAGGCCTAATGTGACAATATTTGGAGGAGAGGACTTTGGCAAGTAATGAGATCAGAAGAGGCGAGCCCTAATGACGGAATGAGCATCTTTGTAAGAAGAAGAAAGCGCAGTCTCCACCATGTGAGGCTGGGAGGAAAGATAACCATCTACAAGCCAGGAAGCACGTTCTCACCAGACACCAGACCTGCTGTCATCATCACCTGGACTTCCCAACCGCCAAACTGTGAGAGACAAACGTTTGCTGTTGAAGCCACCCAGGCTATGGTATTTACCATAGCAGCCCTTGCTGACTCAGATACACAGCATCTTCATTTTTTAGCCCAAGAGTATTGAAATTGAAGATGGGCAATTTAACAGAAGTTACATCTATGCATGTACCATTCTCTTCCAACAGGATTCTGAATTCATACTGTACTGATTTACAGTAAGCAGAGCAAAATTCACTTGAAACTGCAGTCAAACTTAGGTAGCAGGTTTTTCTCTCTGTTGGGTAGACTTCTGCAACAAGTTCATGTTAAGATGTAGACAGTAGTGCTTTGTGACGATAGGGATGCAGCTGGAAACTGCAGATGGCTGCCTCCTACACAGGGGTAGGTTGCCTTCAGTGGGATGTGGTGATGGGGAGATGGAAACCTAGTCAGAACTCACGGCTTGCATCACATAGTTCCATCTAGACTTCCAAGAGAATTGTTCATAATCACAAAGCCTACTGCTGTAGGGTCAACAGCATAATACTGTAGGCAAAAGGCAGTGGTTTGAGAAGGCCAAGACCAAACTCTGCACTTTTACAAGAATATCTAAGGTAAATCCAAAACAATGGTTTCCAAACATTCTCTAGACCCTATTTCTTATATAACCCCATAAGAACTGTAATGTCAAGGAATGGGGTCCAGAAATTTGTATATTAAAATGACCCAGCCTTGATGTAGTTCCCATTGATTGAATATACTTTTAAAGTTTATTTTTACTTTGTTTCCAAGGATACTTAATAACCTGCTTCCTAATCTGCTTTCAAATCATTGCTTTCCCCTAAAGATCTTTTTCTCTGACTTTATGGCTTACAGCAGTGTAGCTCAGTTCAACACACATCTGTTAAGTATATGTGTGCTTTCCCTGAAGAAAGCTGTTTTTAGTTATGACAAAAGAGAACTGGTCATTCCCTAGTTTTCTGTGGAGCAGGGAGGTATTCCAGCCAAGCCAGTGTAAGTATAAAATGGTAGAAATTAAGGTCCTTGTCACAGGCGCATATTTTATAGAGAAGCTGTTCTGTTATTGCCCATTGTTTCCGCCCCAGCTCACTCTAGATGGAGCCTGTTCTGGATGATGTGTGGGCAGTATGAAATGTACACCATTCTTCCCAAAAGAAATTTAAGAAAAACAATACTCCATTGTTCCAGGAATCCATCTCATTGAAGATGAAAAAAAAAAAAAAAACACACAAAAATAATAGCACTCAATCTTGTTCCTATAAAACCAATACATTGTTTTGATTCTACTTAACCTGATAATGGTGAATATATTCCCATAACAACCATTTCAGAGATGCAATAAAATAACACCCCACATATATTTATTTGTTTGTTTTGTTCTTTTACTTCAACTGGTCATTGCTTTGTCATATCTAAAACTATTGAAGAAGTCGTTCATTCATTTGATGATTCATTCACACATTTGTTCATTTATTTATAAAATGCCTACCCTACTGTGAGCCAGACACTGTTCTAGGCACATGGGATACAACTCTGAACAAAACAGACAAAAATTTATTTTTGAGGTTTACATTCATCAACAAGAAACCCATTGACATGTCAAGGTGAGAGACTAGGAAAGATCTCACTGAGGGGAAAACTTCTGAGTAAAAACCTGAAGGAGGTAAGGAAACTGCTCTGAAGATAATGGGAGAGCATTCTTGTTGGAAGGAATAGAATGTCCTGCAGTGGGAATCCCAGAGAGCCATATAGGCCAAAATAGGGCTCTGGGTCTTAAATACTGAGTGAGATGGGAATCACTAGAAGATTTTGAGAAGAATAGTGATATGATATGACATATTTCAAGAGAATCACCTTGTGTGATTTTGCAACTTAATAAAAGAAACGTATTCTTTGATCTTCTACATACATTCTCTGGCACAGAAAAGGCTCCTAAAGCCTTTAGAATTTCCTAAGTGGTGAGAGCAATCAATGTGTCTTTGTTATGTTAATGAGGTGACTTTGGAAACCACCTCTAAGGATGGGGGATGGTTGCCAGCAGAACCAACCAAGTGATTAGAGGGTTGGAACTTTCAGTACTACCCTCTGACTTCCCTGGAGGAGAGAGAGGTTAGAGGTAAACCAATCATCACTGGCCAGTGAGCTCATCAATCATGACTATATAATGAAGCCTGAAGGATGGGTTTCATAGAGGTTCCAGGTTGGTGAACACATCCATATAACAGGAAGGTTGTTTGGTTTGTGTTGTTTGTTTAATTGCTAAGTCATGTCCAACTCTTTGCTAACCCATGGACTGCAGCATGCCAGGCCTCCCTTTCCACCAGGGAAAGCTTTAAAATACACTTTAACACACTGGTAAATATAAGTAAGTATTTCTCTGAGCTCTGTGAGTTGCTCTAACAAACAAATCCATGAGGGAAGAGGTCACGGGAACCTCTGCTTTGTAGCCAAGTTGAATGGAAGTTGTAGGTAGCCTGGGAACCTACCATTTGAGATTGGCATCTGAAGCTGCAGGGGAGTCTCATGGGACTGAGTCCTTACCCCATGAGATCTAACACGATCACCAGGTTTCATTGAGTTAAACTGTGGGACACCCAGTTGACATCACAGAGAATTGCTTGGTGTGGGAAAACCTCTGCACACTGGATGACCAGAAATGCCAGAAGTGTCGTGAATGTGGCAGTAATGTGAGAATAAAGGGGGTTGGATTTGTCTAACACTCCTTGGTTTCTGTATTAAGAATGGACTGAAGGAAGGGAGACAGGAGCAGAAGGGGATAACAGAGGATGAGATGGTTGAATGGTATCACCGACTTGGTGGACATGAGTTTGAGCAAGCTCTGGGAGTTGGTGATGGACAGGGAAGCCTGGTGTGCTAGAGTCTATGGGGTTTCAAAAAGCTGGACATGACTAAGGGACTGAACTGAATTGAAGGGAAGAGAAAGGCAAGAACAGAAGCAGAGAGATCTGCTCCTGGAGCAGATGCAGTAATAGGTCATTTTAATAAGAGGCACTGAGATAATCCAGGTGAGAGAGGATAATGGTTGGTACAGGTATTGGGGCATGACAAAAAGTGGTTGAGTTCCAAATAAAAATTGTAGAGCTGGCAGGATTTGCTGATGACCCCTAAGAAGACGTGTTTGATTTGGAGTATAGTGATTTTGTGATTTTGTGGTCAAAATCACTATTGCAAGCAGAGGTGTCAACCAGGAAGTCGTAATATGGATCTGAACTTTATGGGAGAGGTCTGGACTGAAGCTAGAAATGTGGGAGTTATCACCAAAGGTGGTAATTAAAGTCACAAGACTGGGTAGCGTTACCCGGGAGCAGGTGAGGACAGAGAGCAGCAGAGAGAGGAGAGGTGTAGTCACAAGCCAAGGAATGCCTGCAGCCATCAGAAGCTGGAAGAGGCAAGAAACGGGATCATCCCTAGAGTAAGTGCGACCCTACTGACAGCTTGGTTTTGGACTTCTGGGCTCCAGAGCTGTGAGAGAATACATGTCTGCTGTTTTAAGCCAATCAGTTTGTGGTAATTTGTTAGATCAGCCACAGGAAACTAATACAGTATCCCCATTGTCTCAAGAGAGTTTTAATAGTGGCTGCTTTTAATTACTGTATTCTTTTCCTCTTTGTAAAATGTTACTTTATTCAGTACTTCAAATAATAGTCTCTAGGTTTCAAAAAAAATCAAAAAACTTGATTTTGCAAAGAAAGCGAAATAGATGTACTACACAAGAATCAGGTTTCTTTGTTTATTACATTTTCCTTGAACAAGCAATAAACAGGGAAAGCAGGTTTTCCTTGAACTCCACCTATTGCCTCAACTAGCTGCTATGTACCTGTTGTGATAAATTTCGAGGTCATCCAGGAAGGAAGGATAAAACTATTAGTTGACAATCAAGAAATGCAAAGCTTCAGTATTGTTGACTCCTGTTTTACATTCCTGCCGAATAATAGCCATTTCAGAAGCTATCAACAGAAAACAAGATGGAAATTTGATCTATTCCTTTGTTGATAGCTGCTCCTTAAATATACAATATTATATTACCTCTGTTTATTGCCACATCTATAATTCTAGTTTATTACATCATAAGCAATTTACTATAGGCCTATATTTACTGCACCTTTAATTTCAAGGCTACGCATTTAAATTCTAAGACTCCCTTTGATAAATACTCTCTTCCTATTCAGCTTAACCTCTTCTTGTTTAATTTTGGAGATCAAAATATTCTTGATGAAGATTTCGTGGTAGGTGAATTTGGAGGGGTAGCAAGTGTTTCTTGACCTAATGGACAGTGAAAGGACAAGGGGTATCTGAATTTTTACTTTTCAAGAAGTCCTGCATGAGGACAGAGCTGTGCATAAGGATGGGGACGGACTCAGTGGTCTGGCTTTTGACCAAATCTGCTACAAGCATCTTCAGACCTCGGTGTCCTTTGAAAAAGGACAATGGGGTATGGTGCCCCCCCTTGAGATAGTGACCACACCCAAGCTCTCTCCTTGATGTCTCAGAGATAGCATGAATTCAGTAGGAATGGCCTTTGAGGAAAAAGGAAATATGTCTATGGGGTGAGGAATTTGTTCAAAGGATAGCCAGTTCTGGGAAAGACTAGTTAAGAAAACAGTTATGCTTTATGAACAGTTTAGCAGATGCCTCCAGTATTTTTTCTTAATAAATTCCAATTGCACATAAAAGAAAAAAAGGTACTCAAAGCCTAAAGTACTCTTATGCCAGTGATATTCAATTTAATTCAATTCATCAAATTTTATTGGCAACCTATTCATATCTAAGACCATGCTAGCTAGCCACAAGGTGAAAGTCTTTCCTGATTCTTCTTTGAGAGTTGAACTCTTCCCTCTATTTTGATAATATATAATCTAGCTCATGGGGTTTCCCAGGCAGTGCTAATGGTGAAGAACCTGCCTGCCAGTGCAAGGGATGTAAGAGATGCAGGTTCGATCCCTGGGTCAGGAAGATGCCCTGGAGGAGAGCCCTGGCAACCCACTCCAGTATTCTTGCCTGGAGAATCCCATGGACTGAGAACCTGGCAGGCTACAGCCCATAGGGTTGCAAAGAGTCAGATGTGACTGAAGCAACTTACACACGCACACACACACACACACACACACACACACACACACAACCTAGCTCATATTTGAGGACTTCATTTTGGTGTAAAATTATAAGCTGGAGTCTGTTTCTTAGGGGTAGGGACAGTCTTTGTTGATACTTGCCCTCTCTGCCAGGACTCAGTGCAATGATTTGAGCATAGTACATTGTCCCCAACAAAAGATCAATCAATTGAATTGAGCCTCTTTTTGCTTTAACAACTTGCCTGATAAAATGGTAAGTCGTGCCAAGACCAAGAGGCTTACGAGAGAGGAGGTGGTTGTTGAGGCAGTTAGATAAGCGTGACTTTCCCCATCACTGCCTTTTTAGCAGTGATGGCTCACACTCTCTCAACTATTATGGTCCATCGTCCCCAAGCATGTTCAGAGCTCTGATTCTCTCTAAACACTCACTTTCTTCAGGCTGCCAGCACCACCGCATCCTGGAGGAATGGCTCATCTCCTATTCAGCTACTGATTTCAGGCCAGAACCAGGAATATTGCCAAAGGATTCATGCCAAAGTTTTATTCTTATGAATGTCTGTGATCATTCTAATGTCTCTGGAGAGCAGTTACATTTTTAGCTTTTAACGTCTCATTTAAATGCTGAAAAGGCTCAAATTTCATTTATCTACTTATTAATTAAATCAATGAAATATGCCAAGTTCACAACCTGTAGTTCCAGGGAAGCTGTGTTAGACATTTCATCATAGTTTTCTAGTTTTCTTCCCCTTCTATTTCTGCTATTCCTCAAGCTGAAATTTCGTCTTGCTGAGAAGGAAGTATTGCTGTTAAAGATGAGAACTGACATCTGAAGCCAGAACAAGTGGAAGCTCACAGTTCTGACAGAGCAGTATTTACCAACGTGTGTGCACAGAAGTCACCCATGAGATGCTGCATACAAAAAGAGTGCAGTGGTCAAGTATGTTTGGGAAGACGGCTGAAAACCATCCCTTTTTGGAAATTCACACTGCGTGATAACATATAAAATTCTTTGAGAAGCTCTATAGTAAAGAAACCAATTTGATTCTGTTTAATCCAGTGTCCGTCAGATTCATTTGATTACAGAACAGTTTTTTTTTTTTTTTTTTTTCTTTTTTGAAACTGGGACATGCAAACACACATCCTGAGAAACACATTTTGAAAAATGTGATACAGTGACCTTCTTTCTTTGGGAATAAAATAATTTGCAGTCTTAAATATTTTGCTTTTGTGCTCATTTTAATGAAAAGTTAAAAAAAATATTGATCAGAAATACAAACCTCCTCTATGACACAGCTTTTAGAGAAATTAATATTGCATTTATATCAACAACTTTTATCTCTTTTTCCATTTACAAAAATAAGCAGAGGGTCTGTGTTTCTATGAAAAAAAGGCACCTTTTAATCAGTCATTTCAGATATGTCATAGTCAGGATGCAAGTTCTTGACATTTAATGCAGATATTTAAAAATGCAAAGCCCTCTGCTACATTTTCTTTTTATTCTTTTCCATTAGGTTTTAATATCTCTGCATATTTATTTGAAACATTAATAAAGCCTTTTAATGAAACTTTTCATTCACTGATTTAGATCTTGTGCAAAATGGTATAACAGGCAATAATAATCATGTAGAACACCTGAAAAGGTTACAGAATCTCAAAATTAAACAACATGTTTTACTACAGCCCTCTTCCATTAAAGAATTTCATGTTGAAATTCTGTATTTTTATTGTTCAAGTTTCCCAGAGTCTAGAAAGTATTTCTGTTGAACATACACTCCTAGATTGGCTCAGTTACATTCTCAGGTCTGACACTAAAAACACGAACAGTTTGCCAAAAGAGAAAAATAAGAATGTCAAGCTCTACCACTCAGAGAGTTAACAATATCAAGATTTAGGTGTATTTTCTTCCATTTTTTTCCCCAATGTTTATGCCTATACTAGAATTATGTTGTATATCAGATGTTGGGTTTTTCTCTTGATGACATTGTGTTTTTCTCTTAATGACATTTTCTATGTTATTTAATATTTAGTAAAATAAAGTTTTAATATGTATAATATTTCACCTCAAAAGACAAAGGTTTGTTTAGGTAACTCTGTTGCCAGATGTGTATCTATTTCCAATTCTTGCTATCCAAAATGTTTCAATAGATATATTTTCATGAAAAACATTGTCTATTTATGTCTTCAATTATGTTCATTTTCAAAGATCTTGATGCATATTAATTACCCTCAAGAAAGCTTCCATCAATTTACATGCCTACATGAGTGTATAAAATGGTGTATTTCTCTGGATTTCTAAGCATTGTAAATTAAAAAAAAATTCAATTCCCTAGGCAAAATCTTTGCAATTGATGGTTATTTAAATTCACACTTCATTGACTATTAATGAAGCTGAATGTTTCCCCACAATGTCCTATTGTATTTCATTGTAATTGTTCTTTCTTCCATTCTTAATTTCTGGGTTTTGTCCATTTTGAGTGGGGTAGCCACAACTGAGTATATGAAGAAATGCAAATCTCTTTTGCCGAACTTCCCAGGTGGCCCTAGTGGTAAAGAACCTGCCTGCCCATGCAGGAGATGAAGAGATGTGGGTTCGATCCCTGGGTCAGGAAGATCCTCTGGAGAGAGCAATGGCAACTCTCTAGTCTGGTATACTAGTCTAGTCTAGTATTCTTGACCAGAGAATTCCACGGACAGAGGAGCCTGGCCAGCTACAGTCTGTGTCCCAAAGAGTTGGACACAACTGAATGACTAACGCAGAATGCATTTGTTGGACTTTCATATGAGGCTCAAGAGAAAGCAAGTCCATCTCTCTTCCCATACCCAACCTACAAAACTGGAAGCTTAACGGTTGTCAACACACTGCCTTTCACCATATTGATAGAGAATCGGAGAAAACACATGCAGTGATTAGAATTGAAGGAGTTCTACAAAGGACAGCAGAGATTAAAAATATTTTAATGGGGTTCAGGTCTCCACTTCTAGTTATTTCTGGGGTCCAGCTACACCCTTGCCTTTGCATCTCCATATATTAATACATGAGCTTTCCGGGTGGTGCTAGTGGTAAAGAACCTGTCTGCCAACGCAGAAGATAAGAGATGCGGGTTCAATCCCTGGATGCGGAAGATCCCCTAGTATTCTAGTATTCTTGCCTAGAGAATTCCATGCTACAGTCCATGGGGTTGCAGACTGAGCAACTAACAGATATTAATACATATAATAAATTCTCCTTTTCAACTTAAACTAATTTCTTGTGGGTTTTTATTAAATGCAACCAGAGTTGTAGCTGATATTTTATCTTTATGACATTTGTTTTATTGCTGTAACATTTAAAAAATTCTCTGTATGGAATGTCAGAGAAATATTGCCTACTATTCTTTCCTGTTGACTTTTAAATATTTAGTGTTCTAATGTCTTTAAAATGTATTTTGTGTATGGTGTGAGGTAAACTTTTTTTGGTAATATATGAAGACATTAATAAATATGCTATACTAAAAGAAATTCTCATTATTGTGGAATTTTAGACAGATTATGGGTTAAAATGTGTTTCCTGAAACTTTTGGTTTGCTTATGAAGGAAGCATAGAATTTTGAGATGTATAGAAACATAGTCAGAGTATTAGAAAAGACTTAAAATTTGGAAAATATTGGTCAATTTAGGACAATGCTCCTGGAAATAAGTTAAATTTTTCCCCTGCCTTTTTGTCTCCAGCTGTAGAGGTTTCAGGTATGGCACCTCTTAATCTGTACTATACTAATTTTAATCCCCCATTTGGAGCTGCAAGCCTGAACTCTCTTGTTTAATCTAGAGTCTCTACAACTGTACAGTGCATTGCACAAAGGTGGTCAGTGAATGCTTGTGAAATGGATGCATAATGGAATGTGAGTTTTAACTGGAAAGAGAGGCAGTAGGGAGGTAGCCCACGGATTTACCTGCAATGTTAACATGATCTAACTAGTGTTTTAAGCAGGTCATTATACAGTTATAGCTTTATAATATATATTTACAGCACCTTTACCTTTTTCTCCATTGTTTTTTTTTATGGCACAATTTGCTATGTACATACTTGTTCCCAAAGTTGTCTTTGGTTTTTCAAAGTTGATCTCTTATCAGGAAAAAAGTGAAAGTGAAAGTGTTAGTTGCTAAGTTGTGTCCAATTCTTTGTGACTCCATGGACTATATGTAGCCTGTCAGGCTCCCCTGTCCATGGGATTTTCTAGGCAAGAATACTGGTGTGGGTTTCCATTCTCTTCTACAGATCTCTCATCATAAATCCAAACTATTAGCTAAAAGTAACATTGATTCATTTCTGAAAATCAAATTCTGAAATCAAACAAGTGCATCTTACGTGAATCATTACAAATATGAACTAACCAGGAAGAAAAAAGAGAGAAGAAAAGTCAATGTGCATTTGTAATGTGGAGGATATGTCTGGTTAGCAATTAGAATGACTAACCATCATGGTTTTCCTGGGTTGCAGAATTTTCAGTGTTAAGACTAGGATAGTATGTCACCCTAGATCATGAACTTCTTATTGAAAAATTCAGGTCACTCTGTAACCTGACCAATATAAGCATCTTTGACTTTACCAAAATTAGGTGAATATCTGTGAGGAGCACTGGGGAGTGTAATTCATGCCATCTGAAAGCAACATGATATTTTATTCTTCCAACTTTAGAAATTGGAGAGAACCTCAGCAATGTAATTGCAAGGGCTAGGAAAAGGACTAAAAAACCTCAGATGTAAAAGTTAACTCTAGCTATAAATGCTTCTTATAGTTTTGATTTTAATTTCCACTGGGATTTTTTATAAATAAATCTCTCTGTCCTTCAACTTTTTAACTTATCAAATGCGACTGATAACATGAAATGACAACAATGAGTTATGATAACGCGGAATGATCGAAAGCACTCTGTAAGCTTCATGCCAAGTTTCTTCTAAAGCCTAATCTTCTTTGAGGATGGAATTTGATTAGATATTTTACTGTTTTCCTTAGAATTCAGAGTCCAGCTTTTCACAGGACAAGGGACAGTGAATTTGAACCTGCATTTGGATGAACTCAAATATTCTTGGGGCTTGAAGATCACTGATGACTGTCTCTCACAAGCATCCTCTGAAGTTGGTAGGAAACCCTTCTCATTGCCATGTAACTGGACAGAATTCAGGAATACATGCCTGGGTGGAAACACCAGTTCATACTTGGGCACTGTGAGTGCACGATAAGTCACTTCAGTCGTGTCCGACTCTGTGATACTTTGGACTGAAGCCCACCAGGCTTCTCTGTCCATGGGATTCTCCAGGCAAGAATACTGGAATGGGTTTCCATGCCCTCCTCCAGGGGATGTTTCTGACCCACGGATTGAACCTGTGTCTCTTATGTCTCCTGCACTGCAGGTGGGTTACCTGGGAAGCCACTGGGTACCACACACTGAGCTGAAATTGCACTCAATTTCATAGCACAGGAGGACTCTGTAATAACTGCTGATGGGGGCCTGAGGAATCAACAATGACCTGGTGAGGGGGAGCCTGGGGCCATCACAATCAACAGATGAAAGCTAGCTCCAGGGAAAAAGGAGCTAAAGAGCTAGAGTTGGAACTAGGGCAATGGGAACACGAAAGAAGTCAGGAAAGGTAAACTATTTTAATTCAATATTTCAAACACCTAAAATTAATGGAAAAATTCTGTGATGAGTAGAATATCTGAATTACCAATAAAGTCAGGCTCCTTGGCTGTCCTTGAAGTCTCACTCGCTGGCCTCCCCCTGACCCTGACTCTGCTCAACTCTATACTGGGAAAACCATGGGCTGCAGTCACATCAGAGAGTACCCTTCTTACCAATGTGTTCATGATGGTTGTGAATTCAGCCATTTAAACTTGAGTGTGTCTACTTCAGTGAAGTAAGAAATTCAGAATAACTTTTCAATGTATCTACTTTCAATTAAAGAGTGGCTTGTGTGTACTTAGTTGCTTTGTGGTGTCTGACTCTTGGGCAACCCCATGGACTGACTGTAGCCTGCCAGGCTCCTCTGTCCATGGGATTTCCCAGGCAAGAACACTGGAATAGCTTGCCACGTCCTTCTCCAGGGGATCTTCCTGACCTAGGGTTCGAACCTGGGTCTCCTGTGTCTCCTGCATTGTAGGCAGATTCTTTACCTGCTGAGCCATCAGGGAAGCCCTCGAGAGTGGCTTAGGTACTCAAAATATTGTTTTCCTATAAATTGAACACTCTCAGTGCCAACTACTGTGGTAAGTACTTTATACATATTGCAATGTATATATTATTTTCCCTATATATATATTATTGTAATCCCTCTAGTTAATTATCTAATGAGATAGATGCTACTGTGCTCTGCTGTGCTTAGTTGATCAGTATGTCTGACTGTTTGCAACCCCATGGACTGTAGCTCACCAGGCTCCTCTGTCCACGGGGATTCTCTAGGCAAGAATACTGGAGAGGGTTGCCATGCCCTCCTCCAGGGGATCTTCCCAACCCAGGGATTGAACCCAGGTCTTCCACATTCCAGGTGGATTCTTTACCAGCTGAGCCACCAGGAAAGCCCAAGAATACTGGAGTAGGTAGCCTGTCCCTTCTCCAGGGGATCTTCTCCATCCAGAAATCGAACCAGGGTCTCCTGCATTGCAGGTGGATTCTTTACCAGCTGAGCTACCAGGGAAGCCCATAGATGCTACTATCATCTCTATTTTCTAGAAGAGCAAACTAAGGCTTAGATGTGATAAACGGCTTTCCCACTGCCACGTAGCTGGTAAATACTAAAACATGCTTGAAATTGGGCTGATATGGTTACAGAACCTTTTTTTTTTTTCATTTATTACTCATCTGTTGACCCTCAAAAGCATAGAATTAAGTGAAGTAGCTAATATCTTACAAGCAAGTGCCCATGTATGACTGAAACACAAATGACTGAATAAGGAAAGAAACATGTACAATAATTGAGATCTCTGGCAAATGTATCCTGAGAATTTTTGAAAGTCGAGAACCAATATTTTTGTTAGTATAAATCATTATTCAGAAACTGATAGCAAGAGTGTGTTAGTTGCTCAGTTGTATCTGACTCTTTGCAACCCCACGGACTGTAGCCCGCCAGGCTCCTCTGTCCATGGGGTTTTCCAGGCAAGAATACTGGAGTGGGTTGCCATTCCCTTCTCCAGGGGATATTCCTGACCCAGGGATCAAACCCTGGTCTCCTGCACTGCAGGCAGATTCTTTCCTGTCTGAGCTACCGGGTACTCTTAATAGCAAGAGGCAGGATAGTTAATAAGATGATGGTGAGAGACTGGGTAACTCAGAGTCTCAGCTTTAGAGCCAGTTTTCTGACTCAACAGTGCCTCACAGGGATGCCATAGACCTTGTATCTTGCAAAAAAATGTACCTTTATTATGCACTGGACAGAGCTTTGAAAGCAGCAGCCTGGCAAAGTATGGTCATATATGCTGATTACTGACCACGTAGACCTAAAGTGGGTGAGCTGTTTTGAGAGTGAGTATATAGTCTAAGTGCATGGTCAGAAACATTTCTATTGCTGGGCATTCCGGTGTTCAGAGTCTATAACATTCCTTATCCCATTTCTTGTTATTCAGTGACCCCTTTTAAATTTTTGCAGGGAGCAGTTAAGAAAGAGAAATGGTGAAACTTATTTCTGTAAAATATTATAATGTACAAAACTCACAGCAATATTTCTTTTGCCTTCACACTTTGCTCCATTCTGTTCAAGTCAAAATAGATTTTACTCTGGAAATATAAAAATGGATAGAAAATTCATCCCTTTGGGCCAATATTTATAGTAGGAAGGTATACAAAAGTGCTTACTTTATCCAGATGGAATTTTTCCCCCCAGTGATAGTGTATTTTAGTCTTTTAGCTTCATTCACTTAAGACTTGAGGAATTGTCTCTTGAGTCTATTTTAAGAATCACCTGACAAGGCAGGATCTTGAAACTTCTGGGATTTCTCAGAAGTTGTCAGCTTTAGGCATAGCTTTCAGCTTTAGCGGGGCTTCACAGGTGATGTGGTGGTGAAAACTCTGCCTGCCAATGCAGGAGACAAAAGAGACGCGGATTAGATCCCAGGGTAGGGAAGATCCCCTAGAGGAGGAAATGGCAACCCGTTCCAGTATTCTCAGCTGGGAAATTCCATGGATGGGGGAGCCTTTTGGGCCAAAGTCCATAGGACTGAGCTCACTCACACACACCCAATGCATGCTGCCACTTCCTCACTTGCTTGCTTTGCTAGTCAGCTTTGGAGAACAGAGTTTGTGCCTTCACTTCCAACAGTTGTTTTATGTTTCTTTGTCAGAGTATAATTTTTGTAAAATTAGGACTTCATTCTTTCAGAAAAACTTAAAATACATGTTTTAAGTATTTAACTACATCTCATAGTAGAAAGATAAGAACCTGAGTTCAAAAGATTTTTTTTCCTCTAGTCAGAATGATCTTCATTCCCTGTCAGAAATCTTAGCTTTAAAAGCTCTGCAACATGTCCGTAGAGCTTTTGACAACAGCTTCTGTACCATATAAAAATCTCATTATGCTTATTAAGCAATGAACTTTAATGTTTCCCACGGGAAACAGTTTGAACTAAGAGAGAGATTTCCCAAAGGACCAATTGGCATAACTCACATTTTGAGACTTCTAAGCAATCTGTTTCTCTTCCCTTTTTTAAAGAAAAAGGTTATTTATCTTGATTTACTTACATAATGTATTGCATAGACCATAGCCAATTTCAGAAATACAGGTTAAAAGCTAATTTTATCAGAAATTCATTCTTGAATTTTCTTCTCTTTCATTTAAAAATACTGTTATGTAGAAAAGAAACCTGAGCCACTCAAGAATTCATTGAAATTTGAACACTCTGATTTCTAATTATATTTCTTCTGATCATATTTCTACATTTTAAAAAAAGTAGAAAAAAATTAGTTATCCAGGTAATAACGCTCTTACTATGGTTACACAATCCCAAGCTACATTGGTCATAATTGGTATGTCATTAAGTGTGAATGTGGTTGGGATCTTTTAAAACAGTGTATATGTATATATATATATATATATATTTCTCAGATAATTATTTTACTGGTATGTATAAAATATGACTTCTTTCACTTTAAGCCATTTGAATTCTATGGCCATATTTTCTTGCTTATAAACTGGTGTCAGTTATGTCATATAGCCTAATTCAGATTCAGAAAAATCCTCCTATCCCTTAGTGCCTCTGCTATCTTAAATGTTTCTGGGGTACAATTCTTTCCTATCAGAATCTGATTTTGGCTTGTTCATTTTAGGTTGATAGAGCAACTGTGGACATGTAAGCAGCAATGGTGTATGAAACTCATTCTACTAGAATGAACTGAAGTCCCAAGTAGCCCTTGAAATAGTTGATGGGCTCACGGAACATCAGGGATGCTTCTAAAAGATGAGAATTTTTTACCCACATGCAAGATGAATTTTCAGACAGTCACCCTATTCACCTCTCTTTTGGAACATTCTTATTTGGCTTGGATTCACCTACATGAGAAATCAAACATGCGTCCCAAATTAAACATGAGCACCCTAAGGCTTGTTAGAATTCACATTCCAATGACACTACAAGGATCTCATTTTTATTAAGTTGAATATTTACTTTATGGAGGATTATAGTCAGAGGAGCCTGGTGATCTGCAGTCCGTAGGGTTGCAAAGAGTTGGACATGACTCGAGAGACTTGGCATGCACACATGGATGCATGTGTAAATTTATAGACATTTACCAGATAGCACGCTTGGTAAGATTTAAGGCTTTGGGGGACATTTTTTTATGAGCAGGGCAGAGGGACTTGCATCTTCTCTTAAAATGTTCACAGCAGGTACACAAACAGTGTTCAAAGCTGTGAAAGGGACCTCTAACTATTTATTTCACTCAAAGGGCTTTAGAAAGCTGAGTTGATAATGGGCAAGAGATGTAAGTGACTAAAAATAAATTCATTCATGGTAGATAAAGAATCAAAGAGAGAAGCAGAAGATATAAATAAAGAAAGGTGAAGAAGAGCTAGGGGAAAAAAAAGTCACATTTTATGTTTCCTGAATGAAAAATATACAAACAAGCAAATAAACATATAAAAACTGCTTTAGAAGCAGGGAGTTCCAGCCTCAAAAACTTGTAGGACTTCTGACGGGACTAAGAAGGAAACACTCCTTGACTCGGGACTAGTGAAATTGTCAAGTGTTTAAGCAGCCATTTGGAATGTTTCCATTTACCCTTGAATGGTTCTTCCAAATGCCTATGCATTCTGCCAGACTCCCATGTTCATTTGCAAGGAATACAGCAGATAATTCAGGGCTGCATGATATGAGTGGGAAGCATGGAAGAAGCTACCAAATGACCCAGTAATCCCACTTCTGGGTATATGTCAGAAGGAAATAAAATCAGCATCACAAAGAGATATTTACACACCTGTGTTCATTGCAGCATAATTCACTATAGGCAAGATACAGAAACAACTCACAAGTCCTTTGACAGATTAATAGGTATATATTTATACAATTTATCTGATAAAATATTGTTGTTGTGGAATTGCTAAGTCATGTCACCAGGCTCCTCTGTCCTCCACTAGCTCCCAGAGTTTGTTCAAATTCATGTCCACTGAGTCAGTGATGCTACCTAACCATCTCATCCTCTGCTGCCCCCTTCTTTTTTGCCTTCAATCTTTCTCAGCATCAGGGAAAAATCCTGCCATTTGTGACAACATGGATGAATCTGGAGGTCATTATGTTAAGTGAAATAAATCAAACAAAGACAAGTTTTGTATAGTATTACTTATATGTGGGATCTAAAATTTAAAAAAAAAACCTGATTTTATAGAAATATAAATAGTGATTGTTAAGGGCTGGGGGAATAAAAAAGTGGGTTGACATGGTTCAAAGGGTACACATTTTCCACTATAGAAGGATAAATTCTGAAGATTTAATGTATAGCATGTATCCTAATGTAACAAGAGTATTGCATACTTGAAAGTTGCTAAGAGTACATGTTAAGCATTCTCACTGCACACATACACACAAAGTTAACTATCTAAGAGGATGAATGTTAACTATCTAAGATGGTGAATGATAATTATCTTGGTCTTGGTAATCATTCTCAATATATATGTACATCAAATAATCACATTTCACACTTTGAATATACACAACTCTGTGTGCTTTAGTCACTCAGTTGTGTCCGACTCTTTGTGACCCCACGGACTGTAGCCTGCCAGGCTTCTCTGTCCATGGAATTCTCCAGGCAAGAATACTGGAATGGGTTGCCATTCTCTTCTCCAGAGGAACTTCCCAACCCAGGGATTGAACCCTGGTCTCCTGCATCGCAGGCAGGTTCTTTACCATTTTCATTGACTATTGTTCAATAAAGGTACTAAAAAAGAGACTTTCCATAGTAAAATGTGTATAGTTCCCTTTCATCATAGAAAAGGTGAAAAATACTAATTTTCTAAGCAATTTGGGTGTTTTAGAAGGCTCATCGATAGGTTTGATTAAAATAAATCTCTGACCTTAGAAGCACACTTGGGTGTGATTATCCCTTACATAGCGACATATTCTGGGGGTATGCTCCTCTCTCTGTGGTCCTCACTAATAATGAAAGCTCTCATTAGAACTAAGGCATTGGGCAAGGCAGAGGTGACCACTGACGACTTTGTGACTGCTTCATTTCAAACAATAGCCTAGCTGGAGGGTATTGTCAGAGAGCCAGATTAAAAAAAATCAAGACTCCACATCTCTACAAACCTAGAGCCTGTCATACAGAATGAAGTCAGACACAGAAGTATAAACATATTATTACGTATGTGTGGAATATAGAAAAGTGGTACAGATGAACCGATTTGCAGGGCAGGAAAGGAGATGCAGACATAGAGAACAGACGGATGAACACAGTGGAGGGGAAGAGGTGTGGGTGCATTCGGAGATTGACACTGACGTCTGTGTACTGCCATGTGTGAAACAGATAGCTAGTGGGAACCTCCTGAATAGCACATGGAGCTTAGCTCACCCTGTGATGACCTAGAGGGACAGGATGAGGGGACAGAGAGGCAGGTCCAAGAGGGAAAGCATATAGGCATATATGTCGCTGATTCGCTTGTTGAACAGCAGAAAATAACACATTGTAAAGCGATTATGAAGTGAAGTGAAGTGAAGTGAAAGTCGCTCAGTCGTGTCCGACTCTTTGTGACCCTATGAACTGTAATCCATGGAATTCTCCAGGCCAGAATACTGGAGTGGGTAGCCTTTCCCTTCTCCAGGGGATCTTCCCAACCCAGGGATGGAACCCAGGTCTCCCATATTGCAGGCGAATTCTTTACCAGCTGAAACACAACGGAAGCCCCAAAGCAATTATACTTCAATAAGAATAAATGATTCTTTTTTTTAGAAACGAGACTCCTCCTCTTATGTTCCTTTTTAGCCGTTGTAAAGATAAACTAAGATTGGCTGGTACTTGAAATAAAGTTTTAAAGAATGCAAAGTACATGCTCTTACATACATTGTATGAAAATGATATGAAGGAGGGTTAGACAAAAAAAAAGTAGCATATTAGTCCTCTCTTTCCCACTAACTTATTCTGCTAGTTGCCAGCATGCCCTTTTCTACCCTCCAACCACATGAGAGAAGAAAAGAAAGGTTGAATTGAGATTTGTTGAGCAACTACCTAATTATATTAACATTCCATGACTAAAAAAATGTATAGAAATATACTCAATGAAATGTAGCAGTTAATTTTAGGAAACTGAATTATAGCTGATTTTTAATTTATCCTCTAAATGCCAACCTTAAATTTTCTTCAAGTAGAATTAATGACTTGGTAGTAAAATATTTTTAAAATCTTTACTTGCTCAATGCACAATTTGGATATATTTTTTAAATGAAAAATTATATCTGATTCATTCAACTACTTTTGAAACTTGTGAATGCTAAGGTAATCTTCAACACATAGGCTGAAATATTAGCTAATGAAAAACTTTATCTTCATTATAGGGATGTCCTATATAGAATATTAACCTTTAAAATTAAAAAAAATAATAAAAATGTTATCATTTGATTTTTAATTTTGTTTTACCAGTTTGATAAATTATTTAACTTCATTTTTGTTATCAGTTGTTTTAGAATATTTTTTCTCAAATTTCTCAGATGAAAGGAATCATGGGGCATGGGGAAAAAAGAACTTATTAAGACACAAAATGGATAGAGTGACAGAATCTTTAAGTGAGCGACCCAGAAATGTGCTTTTTGTTTATTTGTTTTAATAATCTCCCCAGGCGATTCTTATCAAAGAAGTTGGGAAACACTATTTTATTTTATTTTACCCCTGAACCACTTAGGCAAATTCCTAGTTTCCGTTAATAAATTGGAAAGCTGACAGCTAGATTTTCTTGTAACATTAAACAAAAGTCTATTATTTATTTATTTATTTGAATTTAAATTTATTTATTTTAATTGGAGGCTAATTACTTTACAATATTGTATTGGTTTTGCCATACATCAACATGAATCCGCCATGGGTATACACGTGTTTCCTGGGAAACACTATTTTAGATTGCACATTTCCTAATATTAGATAATTCTGTATGCATGTTTATGATGAATGTATTACATGGAACAATGGACTAGCTTTTATATATATTTCTGTGACTGAATAGTGCAATTATTGTATTTCTAATATTTTTATTCTTTCCTTTTGTTTTAACTACAATATTGTCTATACTTTCTAGACAGCATATTAAAAAGCAAATATATCACTTTGCCTACAGAGGTCCATATAGTCAAAGCTATGATTTTTCCAGTAGTAATGTACAGATGAGAATATTTAGTCCATGAGGAAGGTTGAGCAGAAAAGTGTTGATGTTTTTGAACTGTGGTGCTGGAGGAGACGCTTGAGAGTCCCTTGGACTGCAAGGAGATCAAGCCAGTCAATCCTAAAGGAAATCAACCCTGAAATATTCATTGGAAGGACTGATGCTGAAGCTGAAGCTCCAATACTTTGGCCACCTGATGTGAACAGCCAACTCACTGTAAAAGACCCTGATGCTGGGAAAGATTGAGGGAAAAGATGAAGGAGGTGGCAGAGAATGAGATGGTTAGATAGCACCACCGATTCAACCAACATGAATATAAGCAAACTCTAGGAGATTGTGACAGACATGCAGGGAGTCAGACACAACTTGGGGACTGAACAACAAGATATTTTCTAAGGTCTTCCCTGGTAGCTTAGTGGTAAAGAATTTCCCTGCCAGTGCATGATGCTGCTGCTAAGTTGCTTCAGTTGTGTCCAACTCTGTGCGACCCCGTAGACGGCAGCCCACCAGGCTCCCCCGTCCCTGAGATTCTCCAGGCAAGAACACTGGAGTGGGTTGCCATTTCCTTCTTCAATGCATGAAAGTGAAAAGTGAAAGTGAAGTCGCTCAGTCGTGTGCGACCCTCAGCGACCCCATGGACTGCAGCCTACCAGGCTCCTCCGTCCACGGGATTTTCCAGGCAAGAGTACTGGAGTGGGGTGCCATTGCCTTCTCTGGCCAGTGCAGGATACACAGGTTCAATTTCTGGGTCAGAAAGATCCGCTGAAAGAGAAATGGCAACTCACTTAGGCATTCTTGCCTGGGAAATCCCATGGACAGAGGAGTTTGGTAGGCTGTAGTCCATGGGGTCGCAAAGAGTCAGACACAACTTAGCTACTAAACAGCAACAATAACATATTTTCTAAGCTTACATAAGCAACTCTAAGCAAAGAAACTGCCTTTTCTTTCTCTGCATTTGCCTTGTAATTTCACTAGCATGTACATTAGACATTAGAATAATAGACTTATCCTTCACTTTCCACACACAAACCAACAAAATCAACAAGAATAACTGCCCAGAAATATTATGCCTAATTGGCTTGAGGCACTGTGTCTTTTTTCAGAGATGTACATAGGTAATTCTCTTGAGAGTCACTTGGCTTATGTATACAGAAGATAGCTTTAATGTGAATATAACCTCAACCACCAAATCAATACTTATGGCCAAGGAATTAATCAGATAATTCCTCTAGTACAAAATCATTGTTTTAATGCTCCCAATTTTGCAACTGTCTCATTTTTATGATGTGGAGAATTATAGTGCAATAATACCCTGTTTTTTTAAAAAAAAAGCTTGCTGGTATTTCCTATGTTGCAGGAAAGAGTTAGGTCAGGTGTCTGAGATATGAGTCTTGCTGGGCAATTATCAATCTGGCAGGATTCATTTCTTCATCCACTGTGGGTTGTTTATATATTTGAAATTCCTCATTCTTGTCTTCATTAGTGAATTCTACAGCATTGAGTGAAAACAGACTGTACCCCCCCCCCCAACCTCATTTACAGCTTTTATGGAAGTGTTAAAATATGCAAGAACTGGGAGTACTTTAGACTGAAGCCAAATGGATTCTACAACCAAACACGGGTGAGATGTTTTTATGATGCGTTGACTTCTTTTCAGAGAATACATTATATATTTTTTTAGAAGGCTGCATTTTCTCAGTAATGATTTAAAAATACTTAGCTCACATTGATGAAATAAATACTTTCCCAGCAGTGTGGAACCATTTGATAGAAGACCATATGGGCTCTAATTCCTATGCATAATAAGGCCCGAATTAAGGGGCTACAGAAGCCCTAAGTTAAGTGCTTGTTCTTACATTCTTGCTTTGTGGGAACACATAATGTCTTCTTTGTGCATTTTTTCTCAACTGGATTTTCTTCATTATTTTCTTGAAGGTCATTTAAAGTGGAAATTTGGCATTTATATTTAATTCCATTTTCATGTTGTTATTTAATTCTTCATTGACTTCAGTGAAATTCAGTGGATTTGCAAAGCTACTGAAATCTTGGCCACTTTGTCACTTATAATAAAACTCTACTGCCACATGGGATAGTTAACATATATACAACATTCTGTGTATGATAGATACTCAAAAGAGACCTACAGTATGACACAGGGAACTATACTCAATATCTTGTAGTAACGTATAACAGAAAAGAATCTGGAAAAAGAATATATACAAGTAACTAAATCGCTTTGCTGTACATTCAAAAATACATTATAAATCTATATTAAAAAAAATATTACATGCATGTGTACGCACTCTTGTCCCACTGTGACCCCACGGATTGTAGTCTGCCAGACTCCTATGTCCTTGGGATTTCCCCAGGCAAGAATATTGGAGTGGGTTGCCATATCCTATTCCAGGGGATCTTCCCGACCCAGGAATGGAACCTGGGTTAATTATACATTATTCAAGGGTATACTCAGCCAACACCCCAGCTGGAAAATGTGCTCTCACCAAATGCTTCAGCTGCAGGAAATTGAGACTAAGATGACTTTTCAACAGCCTTCAAATAAGAAATAAGAAATCAAAAGCATAATAAATATCATAAATACTGTGGAAAATGGCCCTGGAACATGCTAATAGATAATTTCTAAAGTGTAGCATTGAGGAGTAAGCAATAACAGGTCAACTCTGCTTTTCCATGTCAAGGGAAAAGGATGAGTGACTTGCTGTGGTTTATGTTTTCAAACTTTCAGGTGTCTTCCTTGGCAAAAAGAATTTGAAATCACCAGGGTGAATTTTCCCCTTGATGGTTTTGTGGCTCGGTGAGGCAAAAGGCATATAAGTCATTTAAATACAAATGGATTGATAAACTTACATGTCCTGCTGGAGCGCAGTGTGAGGCAAGCAGCTGAAGTTTTAAATCCCACCCTCCTCCCCCTTCCCCCCACAACGGGTTTATAATAGAGAAACAGAGATTGCATACTACCAGGTGTAGACATAATGTAGTACTATTAGAGCGTTAGCTTCATTGTCAGAAACTTCATTTAAATGTCCATAAAAACATCCTGATACAAAGAACGAACTGTAATAGCTTATAATTATGATAGTGCATAAAGTATGCCTCACAGCCCATTACAAAGCTATAATTTCAGCATAAAACCATAAACCAGGAGAACAAAACTTGAGAACTTCAAAATAAAATTACAGCTTTTGTTACAGCCCAATAGAGCATACCTTTTTTCTCCACAATAAATGATTCTCCTCTGATTCCCATATGCAAAACAGGAGTCGATTTCTGATTTTTCAGACTTTAAACTATAACACTTCCTCTAAAGTCTCTTCGAACTGGAACATTAACACATTTTCAAAAGAGATTTTAATACCCTTTCGAATGAGATGTAGTTTCAGGTGGAAGGATGGTTATTATTCACTCATGTCAAGATGGAAAATTAGGAGGAAAAATCTTTTGTGCTTAGTCTGCTTAAAAAGCCCCCTCCTGTCACGAGGAAAGGGAAATGACATTTTGGACCATGAAACCAATACAGTGGGCATGAATGAGATTTATTAGTGAACAGAGGCAAATGGACATCTAAGAACTGTATTTCATGAAAATAAGCTTGGTCTCAATGCCAAAATATTTAACTTTTTGTCAGCTTTCTTGACCACTTTTAGGGTTTCTTTAAAGCACTCTGACTTTTCTAATATAAATTATACACAGTTTACATGATATTAACAAGCCAAAACCCTCCTTATACATAATCACATATATATCTGTATATATACATATTTTTATAAAAGTCAAAATATGCATGCCAAAAAGTGCTTCTAAAATATACCATTTATTATTACTTTTGAAATAAGTGACTTTATAAGGTGAGTGATGGTTGCTAGATTATCATGGTGATAAACTGGTAATGTATATAAGTATCAAATTAATATGTAACACACCTGAAACTAATATAATCTTCTGTGTCAACTATACCTCCAATACCGCTACTGCTGCTAAGTCACTTCGGTCAAGAAGTTAAAAATGAAAAAAAAAAAAATTAAAAAATTAAATCCCTTATAATTCCATCACTGAGAGAGAAACTTTTTTTTAACAATTTGGAATATATATTTTGGATATATATTTTCAAAATACTGTTACGTTCTCTACATAACTTTATATAGTTTATTTTCCAAAAAGCATTATACAAATTTATTGCAGTATATCTAATCCTTATGGACAAGTATTTATATTGTTTATGGTTTTCTGATATTATTTACATATATGTACATGAAAAAAGGGAGAGTTTCAGAAAAACATCTATTTATGCTTTATTAACTATGCCAAAGCCTTTGATTGTGTGAATCACAATAAACTGGAAAATTCTAAAAGAGATGGGAATCCTAGACCACCTAACCTGCCTCTTGAGAAACCTATATGCAGGTCAGGAAACAACAGTTAGAACTGGACATGGAACAACAGACTGGTTCCAAATAGGAAAAGGAGTACGTCAAGGCTGTATATTGTCACCGTGCTTATTTAACTTCTATGCAGAGTACATCATGAGAAATGCTGGACTGGAAGAAACACAAGCTGGAATCAAGATTGCAAGGAGAAATATCAATAACCTCAGATATGCAGATGACACCACCCTTATGGCAGAAAGTGAAGAGGAACTAAAAAGCTTCTTGATGAAAGTGAAAGAGGAGAGTGAAAAAGCTGGCTTAAAGCTCAACATTCAGAAAACGAAAATCATGGCATCTGGTCCCATCACTTCATGGGAAATAGATGGGGAAACAGTGGAAACAGTGTCAGACTTCATTTTTCTGGGCTCCAAAATCACTGCAGATGGTGACTGCAGCCATGAAATTAAAAGATGCTTACTCCTTGGAAGGAAAGTTATGACCAACCTAGATAGCATATTGAAAAGCAGAGACATTACTTTGCCAACAAAGGTCCGTCTAGTCAAGGCTATGGTTTTTCCTGTGGTCATCTATGGATGTGAGAGTTGGACTGTAAAGAAAGCTGAGGCCAAAGAATTGATGCTTTTGAACTGTGGTGCTGGAGAAGACTCTTGAGAGTCCCTTGGACTGCAAGGAGATCCAACCAGTCCATTCTAAAGGAGATCAGTCCTAGGTGTTCTTTGGAAGGAGTGATGCTAAAGCTGAAACTCCAGTACTTTGGCCACCTCATGCGAAGGGGTTGACTCATTGGAAAAGACTCTGATGCTGGGAGGGACTAGGGGCAGGAGGAGAAGGGGACAACAGAGGATGAGATGGCTGGATGGCATCACTGACTCGATGGACGTGAGTTTGAGTGAACTCTGGGAGTTGGTGATGGACAGGGAGGCCTGGCGTGCTACGATTCATGGGGTCGCAAAGAGTCGGACATGGCTGAGCGACTGAACTGAGTGAACTGACATATTAACAGAGTCTATCTAGTGCTCTAATTATTACTCTGAAATCAGTTTTTAGAAGCGCAGCAAAAGATGTGTGTGCCTGCTCAGTCGTGACTAACTCTTTGCGAACCCATAGACTATAGCCTGCCAAGCTCCTCTGTTGATGGGATTTCCCAGACAAGTCTACTGGACTGGGTTGTCATTTCTTCCTCCAGAGGATCTTCCTAACCTAGGGATCGCCCCTGTGTCTGCTGCCTCTCCTGCACTAGCAGGCAGATTCTCTACCACTGCATCACCTGAGAAGTCCCAGAGCAAAAGATACGAACATACTTTTAGGTCTCAGTGTAATTTGTTAAATAATATTGACAGTTTTTGAGGCTATTGTCTATCACATTGGTTTTTTTAAAACATTTATTTTGTATTGGGATATGGATTCCGGGAGTTCATGATGGACAGGGAGGCCTGGTGTCCCGCAGTCCACAGGGTCGCAAGGAGTTGGACACAACTGAGTGACTGGCTGAGCTAAGCTGATAGCTGATTAACAGTATTGTGATAGTTTCGGGTGAATGGCAAAAGGACTCAGCCATGTATATATACGTGTATCCATTCTCCCCCAAACTTCCCTTCCCACCCAACTTGCCGCATAACATTGAGCAGAGTTTCCTGTGCTATACATATGTCCTTGCTGGTTGTTCATTTAAAATGGAGCAGAGTGGACCTCTCCATCCCAAACTTCCTAACTATCCCTTCCCTCTTACCCTTCCCCCTGGCAACCATGTTTGCTAAGTCTTATCACATTGGTTTTTTGAAAATGAAATTTCAGGCATAGAAAATATTAGAACTTTCCCTAATTGTAAAACATGATGTAGTGGTACCATGTGTGGACAAGGACTTTAGAATCCCTCCCTGCGGTCTGGAGTAGAAACTACAATCTTTGCTCTAGCCTCGCGGGATCCAACCCTAATAAGGGCCATTTGGTCAGAATCTGAGGAACAGACCACCCAATGTGGGAATGCAAAGGAGGCCTTGGTGCAGGGCATTCTAGGAGAGAGAAGTCGGTGAGTGAAGGTAGATAAAAGTTAACAAAACTCATACCTGATATTTTCCACTTTCTCTTCAAATTAAGAGATTTCTTTCCTTAATGAAAACTGAGGGGGCTTCCCGCATAGCTTAATCGGTAAAGAATCTGCCTGCAATGCAGGAGACCTGGCTTTGATTCCTGGGTTGGAAAGATCCCCTGGAGAAGGAAATGGCAACCCACTCCAGTATTCTTGCCTGGAGAATCCCATGGGCAGAGGAGCCTGGTGGGCTACAATTGATGGGGCCGCAATACTTAGCGACTAAACTACCACCAATGAAAAGTGAAGGGGGCAGGGAAAGCTGGGAGGCTTGAAGCGTAAATGTCTGTAATTGTCCAAGTAGAAGAGTATAGGACAGGATGTAGAACACATCAGTAACAAACTCATCTAAGCACGTTGAGGTCCCAGCTGAAGTTCAAAATTGTAACATTATAATACCATGCGCACGGTCATATGTGGTACTGTGTGCATTGGTGATGGACTACTCAGGGATATAAGATAGATTCAAGGATGTAGGTTTGGGAAACTGCAGGATATTCATGATAGAAGGCCAAAGTAGCAGGGCTTAGTGAACTGGGAAGTAGAATTTTGACATGGAAAGTGGGGTCTAGACTGAATAAGGAAGAGAGTAAGAATATAATGGCTTATAAACTTAGAGATGAGGGAGGGCCAAAAGATGTGGACTGTTAGACAATATCCATGAGCAAGTGCTGTGAGAGTGAAAAATGGAGAGTTAGCCCTGTAAATCATATTTCAATGCTATAAATTATTACCTCACATTGTGAATGAAGATATATATTATAATAGCTCATAAACAGAGAATGTGATGTGTCAGTTACATGATTCATTCCTTCTGTCTGTCTGTTCAATCATATCTGACTCTTTGCAAGCCCAGCATGGCAACCCACTCCAGTATTCTTGCCTAGAGAATTCCCATGGACAGGAGAGTCTGGTGGGCTACAGTCCATACAGTCGCAGAGTCAGACACGACCAAAGCTATTTAGCATGAACACATGGACTGTAGTCGGCCATTCTCCTCTGTCCAGAGAATTTTCCAGGCAAGAGTACTGGAAAGATCACCATTTCCTACTACAGGGGATCTTCCCGACCCAGGGATTGAACCTGTGTCTCTTGCATCTCCTGCACTGGCAGGTGAATTCTTTACCACTACACCACCTGGGAAGCCCCTCACTCCTTCAGTCAACAAGTAATTACTGAACATTCACCATGTGTCAGGCACAATTCTAGGTCCTGTGGTAACGAAAGAAAGTCCTTAGCATCATGGAGCTAATATTCTAATGGGACAGGAAAGATAAACAATAAACAGAATAAGTGCATAAAATATGCATTAGACATAAAATATCTCAAATGGTGTTAAGGGAAGCAGGAGCAGAAAATAGGGGGTATTGAGATAAGACGTGGTGAAGTGAAGTGAAGTTGCTCAGTCGTGTCCAGCTCTTTGTAACCCCATGGACTGTAGCCTACCAGGCTCCTCTGTCCATGGGATTTTCCAGGCAAGGGTACTGGATTGGGGTGCCATTGCCTTCTCCACGGGATCTTCCCAACCCAGGGATCAAACCCAGGTCTCCTGCATTGTAGGTAGAGGCTTTACCATTGAGCCACTATGGAAGTCCTATGCAATATCTATGCAAGACATGGTATGCAATTTCAAGTAACATGGACCCAGAAAAAGTAATTAGAATGATATGGAAGAAGAAGCGACAAGGACGTATAAGTGGAACCCAACTCATAAATGGGTTGAGTATGTTGCTTTACAAATTGTCATCTGTATTTTAATTAGTTGAAACTAAGAGCTTCTTTTTCCAAAGAAATGAGCTGATTGATTGTGACTGGGACTCAGGTGATCCTGACCCTCCCATCCCCCAAACACTCTCTGATTGGTCGTGAGTTAGAAATACCATTCTTTGTAGCCCTAAGCTTTTTTAAAAAATATAACTTGTTTATTTTTAATTGAAGGGCAATTGCGTTACAGAGGAGGACATGGAAACCCACTCCAGTATTCTTGCCTGGAGAATCCCCATGGACAGAGGAGCCTGGCGGGCTACAGTCCATGGGGTCGCAGAGTCAGACATGACGGACAGACTAAGCACAATTGCTTTATAATATTGTGTTGGTTTCTGCCATGCGTCAACATGAATCAGCCATAGGGACACACATGTCCCCTCCCTCTTGAACCTCCCTGGATCTCTTTTTATCTAACTTCTTCTAGTTTATTTTATTATCTTCTCCTTCTCAGCCTGCCCCATTACATTGGTTGTCTTGTGTGGTGTGTACCTTGTTTGTTTTACCATTCTCTTTTTCCTGTTCACAATTCTTGGGTGATATCATTTACTGTTATGATTTTGCAGCCATTAATTACATCCTAACCTCCCTCTATCTCCTATGTGATCTGTACTTTCACTTCATTTTGGATCTCTACTGAGAGTAAGACAGCAACCAGCCAGTTTACCAGAGACTGTCCTAGTCCAAACTAAAAATCTGGCATCCTAGGAAAGTTCCTCCCCAAAAAGTGAAGACTCAGGTTATAGGAGTTGGAAAAGATTGGGAGAAAGGTACAAAACCCATATGTGTGTGTGTGTGTGTGTGTGTGCGCGTGTGTGTACCTGCGTATGCCTGCTTAGTTGCTCAGTTGTGCCTGACTCTTTGTGATGCCAAGGACTGTAGCCCGCCAGGCTCCTCTGTCCATATAATTCTCCAGGCAAGAATACTGGAGTGGGTTGCCATTCCCTTCTCCAGGGGATCTTCCCAGCCCAGGGATTGAGCCCAGGTCTCCTGCGTTGTAGGCAGATTCTTTACCATCTGAGCCACCAGGGAAGCACACAAAACCCATATAGTACTCCAAAATTAGGGGCTGAATGCAATAGTGTTTTCAGTGTCAAATGGATACAGCACAGATTATCTACTTTGCATTACCGTCACTGCTTTTGCTCTGATCACTGAAGTTGGCACCCATGATTTTCAGTTCATGGTAATGAATCATTAACTGTTGATGCTCTTCAAGTGATGTGTCTTAAGAGGGCATTTACATGAATTTCAACTGAGAGTATTAATAATCCATTTTTGACTTTGCCAGTGAATTAACTATTACATTTTGTATTAAGAAACAGAGTTTTGATTTATTAAAGGTCAAATGTGTAAAACATCTTGGAGGAATATATCATTGGGTTTCCCAAGTGGCTCAGTGGTTAAGAAATCTGCCTGCAAATTCAGGAGATATGGGTTGGATCCTTGGGTCGGGAAGATCCCCTAGAAAAGGGAATGACAACCCACTCCAGTATTCTTGTCTGGAAAACCCCATGGTCAGAGGAGCCTGGCAGGCTACAGTCTATGGGGTTACAAAGGGTTGGACATGACTGACAGCCTTCCACTTCCACCTTTATTTTTAACATGATATATTTAACTATAAATTATATAATTTGATTTTTTCTTAGTAGCTGTGTTTAGCAATAGGCTTGTAACATTCCTGAGAATTGAACAATTGGCTCTTGCGAGCTGGTGCAAACCAAGTCCAGCATATCATTGGCCTCATCTTAAGAGGCTTCATTGATGACAGAAAGCACCATACTCTACTTTCAAGCACCGTCGCCACAACCACTCCCTCCAAGTTACTGACGTGCCTCCCAGGATCGCTGTGTGGTCTCCAGCTTGTCCTTCCTGCTTCACTCCTGCCCACCAATCCATTTCTCAACTAGAATTATCCTTTCAGCAGCCATGGGGAAGTGTAGAGTTCTCATTTTCAAAGATCTCCAAAATCTTTCCCTCTCATTCAGAATTTAACCCAACATTCCAACCACTACTACTGCCTCTTTGAGCTCCATTGATGATATTTTTGTTTTCTCGTAACTCTGACGTTGGCTGCCACCTCACCAGCCTTCACGAAGTTCCTCCCACATACCCAGGGCTTCTAACTTAGTACCCTCAGATCTTGCTTCCTTGACTTGGCGCCCTGCACAGTCCCTAAATTGCCCTGTCTCTAACCCAGTGTTAGAACTATCTGACAGTAGAAAGTGTTTCCCTGGTCCCTCTACGGTCTGTTTCCTCCTCTATTACCCTACATTTCACTGTTTTTCAGAGCATGTATTGGAAACTATTAATGCTATGTTACATATTCATTCATTTATTTTCCATCTCCCCAAGAAGACATGCATTTCATGAAAAAAGGGACTTGCTTTATTCACTTTTGCATCCTGGAGGCTAGAAAACTGTCACATAATAAACACCAGCAGGTATTTGTAGAAAGTATATCTGACTCCTAATTGCTGTTGACACTGAAATTTGTTCATTACGGGTGAAGTCCACTACTCTTCCTCTCAGAATAATTCGTTTAGTGGGTCAAGGGAACAGAAAGGGGCCAAGGTCCTCAAGTTATGTACTGCGATGTCCCCTCAGAGAAGGGTTTGTTTCCAGTTCTCAGAAAGGTGCCATATGGGCTAACTGGGGATCTGACTTCATTTCATTGACAAATCATAACTCTCCTATCTTCAATACATTAAAAATTATTTCATAAGTTAAATGTTTCTTTCCTCATTGTACCCACAATCTTCTAATGACTTAGGACACTTTCATTTCCTAGCCACATCTCTGGAAGAAAAGAGGATATAAGAATATGACAAAGTAACCAGAATACCACATTTTTATTGAAAGACACTTTTATTGTCTGTGGATAATTAAAAATTGGAAATATCTGTGATGTTAGTTCTTTGGAACTGTTCAGATGATGGAGAGGAGTTAAAGAAAGGCCATAATTGTTTATAATATTGCAGGAAGGTTAAGTTAAATATGTAAAGGATCAAGCCAAATATTTTTCATTACTATGGCCCAGAAATGAAGTCTAAGGTTCTAGAAAGCAATTAAAATTCATTATGATGAGCGCACTCATATTTATAAACAGCATATCCAAAATTTTGCTGTTGTCTCATTTTTTTAACTTGGTCTCACTTTATCCATGGACAGAAAATCAAATAGAAGGATAAAAAGAGAGCAAGAGAAAGCTACCATGTTCCTGGTTTATTTTGTAATAGCAACATGACCACAGTATCAAGGGACAGTTTTCTCCAAAGTCTAAACTCTACATTGCTGATTGTACATATTTCCATTAAGATCTTGGTTTCTTTATCTGTGAAGTAGATGAAGTAAACTTATCTCCTGTGAAAAAGTTATAAAAATCAGATAATATGTGAAAAAGAACATTATTAGGCTTAAAGATACATACCATAAATTACTTTCAGTGTTTATTAAATGGGCATTTTTATGAAAAGGTATGTTTTTGTAAGACTTTAATGATGCTTGCATTGCTCACGAAACATTTATTATCATTCACTTAGAGAAATGTTCATTGTTTCAAAGACTACAAGTGTTCATACCTTCAGATGTATTCTTGATTTATGTTTTATTCAATATTGCATAAAAGTAATGGATGCTTACCACTTTCAACAAGCAGTTCATCTTTGGATTGACATGTACACACTACTATATTTAAAATAAATAACCAACAAGGACTTACTGCATAGCACAAGGAACTCTGCTCCATATTCTACAATAACCTAAGTGGGAAAACAACTTGAAAAAAAAGATTAGATACAAGGATGTGTATAGGTGGGGCTTCCTTGGTCACTCAGAAATTAAACAATGCACCTGCCAATGCAGGAGAGGCAGGTTAGACTTCTGGGTTGGGAAGATCCCCTGGAGAAGGGAATGGCAAACCATTCCAGGATTCTTGCCTGGAGAATTCCATGGACCGAGGAGCCTGGTCGGCTACAGTCCATGGGGTCGCAAAGAGTCAGACGTGACTGAGTGACTAACACTTTTACTTTTCATAGATATAGCTGAATCACTTTGCTGTACACCTGAAACTAACACAACATTGTTAATCAGCTATACTCCAATATGAAATAAAAATTTTTTTAAAAGCAGTTCATCTTTCCAAGAAGCCCCCTTTTAAGTGTGGGCTGCTAGACCTCACCCAGGTGGCTTGTCTGAGAGTCTTGACAGAAGACTGTGGCCTGGGTGATAATTCCAGCTCTGACTTTGCTGCCTAAAGCACAAAGAAACTGAAATCTTGTTTCCCATAGGATGGGGGGAGTTGTAGCTCTAACAGTTTAAAATTGGATTTTATTGGGTAATGCTTCAAAGCGCTCACTTTGCATTTCTGCTAACAAAGCTGAACACTCAGCCAAAATATTGGAAAGGAAATACTTATGCAGAATGAAACGACAGAGGCGGCTTGGGAAGTGGGGAGCCAAGCCAAGAATGACAAAATAAAAGGGGGACATTCCAGAAGGAGAAGTGAAAAAGAAAACTGTTTTTAGTTCTTTGGCTAGCATCTCCTCGTCCCACAGCCATATCTGAATCTTGGAAATAACGAATTCTATAGCTGTTTTTTTAGCTTTTCCTCTCAAATACTCACTTAAAATCCTAGGGTATTACATTAAAGAAGACTTTAGGAGCCCTTCTGGGTAATCCAAGCTTTTAATACAAATTGGTGTTTACGAGTTAATGGTAGGTGCCACAGATGGAGGTCACAGGAAAGCTTTCTACCCCAACACTGGAAATAAAAAGACTTTAGCTTTCATGCAATGAATAAAAGAGGTGCTCTGCAAAAAAATTTTTCTGTCAGAAGCAATCATCTGAAACACTGATCTGGGAAGTATTTTAAGCCCCATACATGACTCTGAAGGTGTGCATATCTACCTGTTTATCTCCTACTAGGATAATTTTATTCATACTATATTGATTTTGCTGTAAACTCTTCTGCTCTTTGAAAACCACTGTTTATTTGATCATGGGAAGCCAAGCCCACCCAAACTGCCTGAGTGGCTTATTTAGATCTGGCTGAGAGCAGTCACAGAGATGGCCCAGGAAGCCAGTTGCAAAGGACAAATCAGAAAAGAGGACTGAACTAAGCGGATGTTGTTTGTGCTGGGTAGAAACAGAGGAGTGGATGGACTGATTTCAGGAAGGTTTTGCATTAGTAATTTAGCCAGTGATGTCTCTCTCGTGCTCAGAATCTCCCACCCCATGTGTGTGTGTGTGTGTGTGTGTGTGCACTTCTGTTTTTAAAAAGTCATCTTTATTAATTATAACAGGTACCACCTTTCCTGGCTTCCCTAGTGGTTCAAATGGTAAAGAATCTGCCAGCAATGCAGGAGACCCGGGTTCAATCCCTGAGTGGGGAAGATCCCCTGGAGAAGAGAATGGCTTCGCACTCCAGTATTATTATCTGGAGAATTCCATGGACAGAGGAGTCTGGCGGGTTACAGTCCACGAATTGCAGAGTCGGACATGACTGAGTGACAAACATGCACCCACCTACATACACACACACACACGCCACCTTTCCACCTTAGACGAGATCCCAAATTTACATTCAGAACTAATGAACATGGATACTCCATTCTATCATACCTAAGAGGACGGCAGTCAAATCTTCCTACAGTGACTTGGATATTATTATACTGTTGATTTTTTTCAAGTCTCTTGCATTATTAAATAACCCACAGAAATGAAACTGGAATTGCTAAAAAGCAAAAACTGATACTTTGTGCTTAAGACATATGAAGCGAAGTGAAGTGAAGTCGCTCAGTCGTGTCCGACTCTTTGTGACCCCATGGGCTGTAGCCTACCAGGCTCCTGTCCATGGGATTTTCCAGGCAATAGTGCTGGAGTGGATTGCCATTTTCTTCTCCAGGGGATCTTCCCAACCCAGGGATCAAACTCGGGTCTCCCGCATTGTAGAGAGTCGCTTTACCGTCTGAGCCACCTGGGAAATCCTTAAGACATAAGAGTTGTGTGGAAATGATTAATGCCAAATTTGAAAAAAATTGCATTAGCTCTTTCCTTTTTCTTTTAGATTTTATGTCTTTTAGTGATTTTTGCAGACAAGCTATATTTGAGAGAATAAGAATGTATGGATTATTATTTTTGTATAGGTGATTAGTTTTAATGTATACATTTGTCTTAAATTATCATAAAGTCCAAGGGGTTAAAGGGGACTTGGTCATCTAGTAAACTTCTTACTTGAAACGTTGGTTCTTTTAGAAACAAAGCCATTTAGATATTGCTAAAATATCTTCAGTTAAAGAGACTGGACATCGGCTCTTGTAACAATAACAGACTTCTTGTACTGTTTTCAAGTCAATACATATGTATTGCAAATCTAAGCGGTACTGGGGATACAGAATTGAATATGACACTTCCTGGTTCACATATGCACCCATTTAAAATGTTTATTGGGTGTCTACAATGTACCAGTACTGATCTGAGGCAACATTACACAAGTGTAAAAATAAGTAGGACTAAATAGCTGTTTTGAAACTATAATGTAGTAGAAGAAAAAAATACATTAAAAAATTTACTATAGGAGAGGCAGTGTAAAGTGCTATGCTAGCAAGACAAAGTAGGGCAAGGGATCAAGGGTGATAGGGACAAGGGTGCTATTTTAGATAGGATGGTCCAGGTAGACCCCTGTGACAAGGTGATGTTTTAAACATTTAAAACCTGAATGGGATGAGAATGAGAAGGAAGGCATTACAAGGAGAGAAATCCTGATGCCAAAGGTACAATAGTAAGAGTAGAGAGTGGGTTGAGAATAATGCCCTTGGCCAGTGCTCCCTGCGGAAATTGGGGGAAATGGGGAAATTGCAGAAGAGGAAGCAGAAAAGTGATGTGGGGACAGTATTCGAAGCTCCGATCCTTTGGCCACCTGATTCAAAGAGCCGACTCATTGTAAAAGACCCTGATGTTGGGAAAGATCGAAGGCAGGAGGAGAAGGGGGCGACAGAAGATGAGATAGTTGGATGGCATCACTAACTCAGTGGACATGAGTTTGAGCAAGTTCTGGGAGATGGTGAAGGACAGAGAAGCCTGGCATGCTGCAGTTCATGGGGTCACAATGAGTCGGACACCACTGAGCGACTGAAGGAAACAACAAACCTTTCTGCATTTTCTGCAGTGAACACGTACATGTATATGGCAACCCACTCCAGTGTTCTTGCCTGGATAATCCCAGGGACGGGGGAGCCCGGTGGGCTGCTGTCTATGGGGTCACACAGAGTCGGACACGACTAAAGCGACTTAGCAGTAGCAGCATAGTTACAAATAGTGCAATCAAAAATAAGTTATGATTATACTAATTGTAAAATTTATTAGTTATAAAACCTATGCTTACTAAAATTAATACATAAGTATGTTGACAGGGCTTCCCTAGTGGCTCAGATGGTAAAGAATCCGCCTGCAATGCGGGAGACCCGGGTTCTATTCTTGGGTCAGGAAGATCCCCTGGAGAAGGGAACCACAACCCACTCCTATTCTTGCCTGGAGAGTCCCATGGACAAAGGAGCCTGGCAGGCTACAATTCATGGGGTTGCAAGGAGTCGGACATGACTAAGCAACACACACACACATTTACACACATAAATATGTTGTACTATATATATATTTATATACACACATGAATATAGTATAAGATAGTTCTGTGTGCATGCATGCAAAGTTGCTTCAGTCTTTTCCCACTCTTTGCAACCCTACAAGACTGTAGCCCACCAGATTCCTCTGTCCATAGGATTCTCCAGGTAAGAAGACAGGAGTAAGTGGCCGTGCCCTCCTCCAGGGGATCTTCCCAGAATCCTCCCAGGGATCAAATCCATCTCTTAGGTCTACCTGCATTGGCAGGCGGATTTTCACCACTAGCACCACCTGGGAAGCCCATAATATATTTATAAACATGTATTGATTTTAGTAAATGTAGTTCAATATAACCAACACATTTTATAATTTATATAATCATAACTTATTTATGATTAGACTATTATAATTATACATAAGCAATATATTTAGTTAGTATAACAGTAATAACAGCAGTGCCTCAGGTGGTACTTGTTATGTATCCACTGCTGTTCCTGGAGAATTTCATATTTCATCTTAATTAGTTTGATCTTCACAACCACCCTATAAGATAGCTCAGGCATCTTGTTCAGATAAACAGAGGGTGAAAAGGAGGGACTTTTTTGATAGCAGTATCATTCAATCCTTTGAACACCTTCAGTGTCACAGGCCAAGATCAAGTAGTGAGCCACTATTAAAAGGTGCTATCAGTCAATTCAATTAGGTAGTCTAATTTTTGCTAGCAGAATATTTGAAAGCACTCAACCTGGAAAACAATCAGCTGATGACTCTCAGAGCCACAGTTATCAGTGATGGCAATTATCATACACTAAATCACTGCAGGGAGAAGGCAATGGCACCCCACTCCAGTATTCTTGCCTGGAAAATCCCATGGACGGAGGAGCCTGGTGGGCTGCAGTCCATGGGGTCGTTAAGAGTTGGACACGACTGAGTGACTTCACTTTCACTTTTCACTTTCATGCATTGGAGAAGGAAATGGCAACCCACTCCAGTGTTCTTGCCTAGAGAATCCCAGGGACGGGGGAGCCTGGTGGGCTACTGTCTATGGGGTTGCACAGAGTCGGACACGACTGAAGCGACTTAGCAAATCACTGCAGAAAGGCTAGACAGTGAGTAGGCCATAGGTTGAGCTTTCTTTTTTAGGACAGAGAAGTTTAATTCACCAAGGGGACACTTTGACTGTGCTAAGGGATGAGGCAGATTGGTTTTAGGAAAGGTTCTTACGGAAGCTGAACCTCTAGAACTCTACTCTCGGTCAGTTCTGACACTTTATTTGTCAGTTCAGCGAGACCTTATTGAAGGGACGCTCTCATGCTCGGTTACTCAGTCGTGCCCAACTCCGTGACCCCATAGATTGTAGCCCGCCAGGCTCCTCTGTCCATAGGATTCTCCAGGTGAGAATACTGGAGTGGGTTGTTATTTTCTCTTCCAGGGGATCTTCCCAACTCAAGGACTGAACCCACATCTCCTGCATTGGCAGGTGGGTTCTTTACCACTGACCCACCTGGGAAGCCCAGAGGGATGTTTGATGCCCCTCCAAACTATTCGTTTTGTAGCCTTCCTTGTCCTTAAGAAACTTCTTGTCCTTTTCAAAATGTGCTTTTCACAATTTAGGAAAATGCATCGCTAGGGTACTAAATGACTATCTCCTGCCTTGATTTGAGACTAGAGACCAGATTTTTATTACGTTGATCAGATCTCTTAATGATGTTCAGTCCTTGACAGGTTAATTTATGTCTTATTGGAGTATTGATCAATTTTTTTCTTCCTGTTAAACAGCAAAGTAGTATTTTAAAATTGTGCAGACTGTGAGCAAAAGTGGCTGATGGTGGCAGGGGGAGGGTGCAGAGCTGAAAGATTATGGATGCAGCTGCTGTTAAGTATCATTTCACTCAAATAAAAATTTTAAAAATTGCTATAAGGGGAAAATGCCTTTCCTATTTCTATCCTTGGAATCATTTTGAAGTCATATTGATGAAAAAAAAAAAGATTTTTAAAATTTAAGCAGACTACAGTCCTCCTAAAAGACACATATTTCTTGAAGGATACAGAAGCCATTTTGATATATTAATCTTATAGCAGAAGTTTTCAAACCTTGCTGGTTGAATGATCTGTTGGAACATGACCATTTTTTATTAAACTGTCATATTTTAACTTATCCAACGGTTACTTTCTTAGTGCAAAATCTCATTAGGGATTTTACATGTCTCTACAGGTAGACTGGTGGAAAATTGATTGCTGTTGTTTCATTTGACAAATTCTTGGATCTTCATATATTTCCTTGCTTTTGCCCATAACCAGGAAATGGACTGTTATCACTTTCCAGGCCTTTGTTACTGGAAAGAAACAGAGTCCTTTTGAAAGCTCTGAGTGATGTTTGTGAATATTTAATCATGGGGGTGGCACAATGGCCTCATTGACAGTGGTATGTCAAAATTAATTTCATGGTATTCTGTCAAGGAAAGAATCTTACCATATGCCCTCAAATAAAAATAAATGAGTTAAGAAAACTCTGACAGGGAGTTTGTTAATTCTACAAAATCTTTGGACACAAGATTCCCTTAAATGAAAATAGAATCATTCATGCAAACATGATTGAGTTTAATTTATTTCTGTTGTTAAAAAGGAATTAAAAATAAAAGGGGTTTCTATCTTCTTATGCTTCCAAATTCATACTGAATATCTTCAGAACAGAGTCTTACATTTTTATTAGAAATGCATGAAATGCAAAATTACATGTGAAGACAGAGGAAGAGCAAGAACCTGACAGACATACTTAGAAGGATGTCAAACACTTGGATTGGAGATACAATGAGCAGATTTTCAAAGTATAACACCTATTCCCTGGAACCAGGACAACTTTACATGTCAGTGAGTCACCCAAAAGATGTATCATGGCAATCTCAGAGAAAAGAGCTTACCTCTGCTCGAACCCGTGAAAATGTAGTCACCACTGAATAATAAACCTCAGGGCCTGGTTCAAGAAACACAGGCAATGCAAGTGGGTTTATGGATGAGCTTCTTAAACAAAATTTCAGTTTTTGTTATGTGATGCTTTAATGTTTTGTATCCAGGCACATTTATCAATTTTTGAAACTGTGCCTGGATTTTTTTTTACCCTTAGGTTATAAAGAAATTCACTTAGTATTATTATTTTTTGGTATTATACTTTTTCATTTTTTGCATGTTGAAATCTAGTGCATTTGAAGTCTCTTTTTATGTATGGAGCGAACCCAAGTTTATATTTTCCAAATAGCTATTTGGTTTGCCCCACACCATAAACAAAGTAGTACACTTTTTCCTTACTGTTTTGAAATGTCACCTTTCTAGCTTATAATAGTTGCTTTACAACGTTGTGTTAGTTTCTACTGCACAACAAAGTGAATCAGCTATACATATACATTTATCCTTTTTTAAAATTTCCTTTCCATTTAGTCACAGCAGAGCATTGAGTGGAGTACCACACGGTATACAGTGTACGTGCAAGCTCAGTGGTGCCCAGCTTTTTGCGACTCCTGTGGACTGTAGCCCTCCAGGCTCCTCTGTCCATGCCAGGCAAGAATACTGGAGTGGGCTTCCATTTTCTCCGTCAGCAGATCTTGCCAATGCAGGGACTGAACTCACATCTCCTGCGTCTCCTGCATTGTCAGGCAGATTCTTTGCCCCTGAGCCACGTGTGCTATACAATAGTCTCTCATTAGGCATCTATTTTATATATAGTAGTGTGTGTCAGAGAAGGCAATGGCACCCCACTCCAGTACTCTTGCCTGGAAAGTCTAATGGATGGAGGAGCCTGGTGGGCTGCAGTCCATGGGGTTGCTGAGAGTTGGACATGACTCAGTGACTTCACTTTCACTTTTCACTTTCATGCATTGGAGAAGGAAATGGCAACCCACTCCAGTGTTCTTGCCTGGAGAATCCCAGGGATGGCGGAGCCTGGTGGGCTGCCATCTATGGGATCGCACTGAGTCGGACATGACTGAAGCGACTTAGCAGCAGCAGCAGCAGCAGTGTGTATGTGTCAGTCCCAAGCTCCCAATCCATCCCACCCCCACACTTTCTCCCTTGGTATCCAGACATCTTGCTTCTAAATTTTCATTTATACTAGAGTCTTTTTCTAGATATTCTGTTCTCTATCACTGGCACGTCTGTCTAGTCATATTCTAGTACTATGTGGCATTACTTATAGAGGGTTTATTGTATGGGTCAGTCCTGGATAAGGCTAAACTTTTCTCACTCTCCTCCCTGCTCTTCTTTTCCAAGATTTTTCTAGCTGATTCTGAATGTTTATGTAGAAGGACTTAAGGCTAAAGTATTTTAATTTGTGTAAACAACTTTGAAATGAATGTGTGTATATGTGTATATGTACACTTACAGAGATAAAGAGTACGGCAAATGCACCAAAATATTACTGCCTGGTGAATATTGATGAAGGGCATTTGTGTATTTTTCATAAGAATATATTGCACCTTTCCTGATGTGAAAATTTTCAAAATAAAACATTGGGAGAAAAATCAAATAAATAATTTTAGTGGAAATCAAAGTGGTTTCCCATTAGCCTTTAGGGGGAAGATGGACAGACATGAGGAATCAGAAGAAGAATGCTCAGTGTGTACTTTGAAATACTACTTTATTTTGAAAAATCTAAGTGTATTAGCAAAACAAAACATCAATAAAATCCAATTTAAAGCAATTCTGTATGAATATGAGAGCTGTGAGGTGGATTTCAAACTTTACAAGTATTTAGCATTGGGAGATTTAGCAAGTATCAACGTTCTTGATAGTGGACCAGCCCAGGAAACTCTGTGTCAGTGGTCGGCTTTCCCTGTTGTCCAGTAAACCACAGCTTTAGTGGGGCCAGAAGCAGGATGGCCTCTCCCACCCAGAAAAGATGTTGCCAGAAACTCAGGTCCTGTTGACTTAGGGATGATAATTCTGACTTCTCTTTCTACCCTCCTCCTTTCTCTTGACATTTCTGCATTAATTAAAAGTCATGTGTGGCAGTCTCTAGGTTCATCCATGTCTGTACAAATGACCAAATTTCATTCCTTTTAATGACTGAGTGGGTTTCCCAGATGGCACTAGTGGTAAAGAGTCTGCCTACAATGCAGAAAATGCAGATTTGACCCCTGGATTGGGAAGATCCCCTGGGGAAGGAAAGGGCAACCCATTCCAGTTTTCTTGCCTGGGAAATCCCACGGACCATGGAGCTTGGTGGACTACAGTCCATGGGATCTCAAAGAGTCAGACACTATGAAGCAACTGAGCACAATGGCTCTGTAATATTCCACTGTGTATGGGGAGTAGGGGGTGGGAGGGAAGCCCGAGACGGAGGGGATATATGTACACATGGAGCTGATTTACCTCATTATACGCAGAAACTAACACAATACTGTGAAGCAACTATACCTCAATTAAAAAAAAAAAGTTGTATGAGTGAAGTGTCACTTTGTTGGGGCTTGCTCGTGTATGTGCACGTATATTTGTATGCCTCTAACAATTTTACATCCTTTCTGGGTCTCACCTTTCAGGCAGGAATGCCTAACAGGAGAGGGGCAATCCATCCTGCACAGTTCTCAGTTTAGTTGGTACTATCACTCTCTCTGGGCTTCCCAGGTGGCACTAGTGGTGAAGAACTTGCCTGCCAATGCAAGAGACATAAGAGAAGTGGGTTCGATCCATAGGTTGGGAAGATCCCCTGGAGGAGGCCAGGGCAATCCACTCCAGTATTCTTGCTTAGAGAATCCCCATGGACAGAGGAGCCTTGGCAGGCTACGGTCTATAGGTCACATAGAGTTGGACACAACTGAGGTGACTTAGCACAGCACACATCACTCTCTCTGATCTCTAGGGCTTTCTATCTTCCTGAAATTCCATTCTCCTGCTTCTTATCCTTCATCTAGTTACTGCTGTCTTGTATCCAAATTTCAATAGACTTTAGCTGTTATGAAAAGTTTGTCTATACTTTTCAAGATGGTTTTAAATTTTCCTCTCATGTGCTTCCATAGTTCTTTGAATAACCTGGACATAGGACATTTTATGGCTTTGTAATTATCTAAACTAAAACTAATATTTATTTGGTACTCACTGTATGCTCAGGGCTCAAATCTTCTATTTGATTTTGATGTCAATCCCATGAGATAGGAGACATTTAGACTTCTATCTTAGAGAAAAGGGAAATAGGCTTCGAGATATTTATCTGCTGTAACAGACAGACTTTAAGATGGCCCCCAGTAGGTACAGACACATTTGTCTACAGTGCATATTTGTCTACATATCTAGACATATTCCTCTACCGTTGTTGCTGTTGTTCAGTTGCTACTACCCTTGGCGACCCCATGGACTATAGCCTGCCAGGCTCCTCTGTCCACAGGGAAGGTGCAAACAAAGACTGTTTGATTCACTTATTGAGGTTTTTAACAGTCAAACTCATAGAGTCAGAAAGTGCATTGGTAGGTGCCAGGGGCCAGAGGTGGGGAGGGGAATTGGGGACTTATTATTTAATGGGGACAGAGTTTCAGTTTAGGAAAGTAAAAAATGTGAGAGCTGAATGATACTTATAGTTACAAAACAATGTAAATGTTCTTTTTGCCTCTGAAATGTCCAGTTGAATATGGTTATTAAAATGGTTTGCTTTATATTACCTGACTTTTACAACAATAAAGAAACATTTTAAAAGAAGATGACCTCAATATTCACCACCTCTTGTTATCCACAGTCTTGTGTAATACCTGCCCTTGAATGTGGGCTGGACACAGTGCATTGTTTCTGAAAAACAGAATCTAGAAAAAGTGATGACAGTTTACCTCTGTGACTTGATTTTAAATGACCGTGATCTTGACAGGTGTTCATTGTCATTCAGTCTCTCAGTCCTGTCTGACTCTTTGCGACCCCATGGACTGCTGCACACCAGGGTTCCCTGTCCTTCACCATCTCCCAGCGCTTACTCAAACTCATGTCCATCGAGTTGGTGATGCCATTCAACCATCTGGTCCTCTGTCGTCCCCTTCTCTTCCTGCCTTCAATCTTTCCCAACATCAGGGTCTTTTCCAGTGAGTCAGCTCTTCTCAGCAGGTGAGCAAAGTATTGGAACTTCAGCTTTAGCATCAGTCCTTCCAAAGAAATCCCAGGGCTGATCTCCTTCAGAATGGACTGGTTGGACTCCTTGCAATCCAAGCCACTCTCAAGATTCTTCTCCAACACCACAGTTCAAAAGCATCAATTCTTCTGCACTCAGCTTTCTTTATAGTCCAACTCTCACATCCATACATGACTACTGGAAAAACCACAGCCTTGACTAGATGGACCTTTGTTGTCAAGGTAATGTCTTTACTTTTTAACAACCTGTCTAGATTTGTCATAGTTTTTCTTCCAAGGAGCAAGTGTCTTTTAATTTCATGACTGCAGTCACTATCTGCAGTTATTTTGGAGCCTAAGAAAATAAAGTCTCTCACTGTTTCCATTGTTTCCCCATCTGTTTGCTATGAAGTGATGAGATCAAATGCCATGATCTTCACTTTTTGAATGTTGAGTTTTAAGCCTACTTTTTTGCTCTCCTCTTTCACCTTCATCAAGAGACTCTTTAGTTCCTCTTAGCTTTCTGACATAAGGGTGGTATCATCTGCATATCTGATATTATTGATATTTCTCCTGGCAATCTTGATTCCAACTTGTGCCTCATCCATCTGAGCATTTTGCAAGATGTGCTCTGCATATAAGTTAAATAACCAGTGTAACAATATACAGCCTTGACGTACTCCTTTCCCAATTTGGAACCGGTCCATTGTTGCATGTCTGGTTTTAACTGTTGCTTCTTGACCTGCATACAGATTTCTCAGGAGGCAGGGAAGATGTTCTGGTATTCCCACCTCTTTAAGAATTTTCCACGGTTTGTTGTGAGCCACACGGTCAAAGACTCTACCGTAGTCAATGAAGAAGAAGTAGATGTTTTTCTGGAATTCTCTTGCTTTTTCTATGATCCAACAGATGTTGGCAATTTGATGTTTGATTCCTCTGCATTTTCTAAATCTTGATCGTAGAATCTCTTTATTGATTTCGTGGTTTACACACTTTGATGAAGTAAGTTACTATGTTTGAAAGGTCAACATGGCAAGGAGTTGACGGTGGCCTCCAGCTAATTGCAACTGAGGTTCTCAGTCCAACAATCCTCAATGAATTGAATCCTGTCAACAACTGCATGAGTACAGTTGGGAGCTGCCTCTTCCATAGTTGAAACTGCAGATGAGACCACAGTCATGGGTGTGATCACAACCTTGTGAAGGACCTTGACACGGAGGATTCTCCAGGCAAGAACACTGGAGTGGGTTGCCATTTCCTTCTCCAATGCGTGAAAGTGAAAAGTGAAAGGGAAGTCGCTCAGTCGCATCCGACTCTTAGCGACCCCATGGACTGCAGCCTACCAGGCTCCTTCATTCATAGGATTTTTCAGGCAAGAGTACTGGAATGAGGTGCCATTGCCTTCTCTGCACAGACACTGTAGGGTAATAAATTTGTGTTCTATCAAACTGCTGGGGCTTCCATGGTGGCTCAGTGGTAAAGAATCTGCCTGCCATGCAGGAGATGCAAGTTAATTCCCTGGGGAGGGAAGATCCCCTGGAGAAGAGAATGATAGCCCACTTGAGTATTCTTGCATGGAGAATCTCATGGACAGAGGACACTGGTGGGCTACAGTGCATGGGGTTGCCAAGAGTTGGACATGACTTAATGACTAAGCCACCACCAAGACCAAGTTGCTAAGTTTTGGGGCAGATAGACAACTACAGATTGCTATCAATAGATAACTAATATACTTGACTTAGGTCCCACAAGTAGTGGGAGCACAGGGTCAAAATCTGGTGATTCTGACTCTATAAAGAATCCTCATGTCATGCTGCTCATGACTTCCCAACTTCCTTTAAACATATTCTGATTTTCACTCCTGGCATTTAGCCTGGTGTCTTGTGTGTCTTCGATAATTTTGGAATGAAATGTGGGTCTATTGGAAAACAAAATCTTGCATGGTGAATCAGCCAGTCAAAGCAAAATTTTTTTCAACTTTGTGTTTCTTAAAACTTGGTAAGGAGAATAGATCTACGCAACATAACATGCTGGTTTGAAATTTCTTCATGCAATTCTGCATGCTCACTGTAACATTTGCAAATTCAGTTTTAATATCTTTTTGCCATAGAATAAGAGTCAGGGAGCATGCATAGGCCCTAATTTGAAGTTAATTCCTTTATCAAACATTTTAAAAATGCTTTCTGAATTTCTGCCTCTGTTCCAAGTCCTTGGAATACAAAATCGAACAGAACAATGTAAGGGGCGAGACCACATGCAAATAACGATATTATGGTGTGACATGATAAGTGACTGAATTGAGGTTTGAGTAAAGAACTGTGGGAATAAAGGATCAAGCAAGAAGTGACTAGGGTGACCTTCCTTTGGTGTATCTCTCTCTAATATTCTTACTTTGCCTACACACACACACACACATACACACACACACACAAGTGCTGAGTCCAGAAAGCCATAAATATTCATTCAGAAGAGTTAGAATTTTACTCAACGATTTTAATGTTAAAGTGATTATGAGAAAAAGTTCAGGTGAAGCTACTTGGCTGATCTGAAGTAGGACATTATTGATTTTAGTGAATCACTGAGCAACAGAGGTTAGAGGCTTGACATTAAAGGAGGTGACACACAAATAAAACCCGGGGAATTGCCAACTAGGGAAGAACAACCAGAGAAGCAATTTAAAGTGTGTGTTCTTTTGATGTTCAAAGTAACTTCTGATGTTTTTACACACTCACGAATCTTTTTTCCCCTCCATGTTGAGATACGTGCATGTGTGCTAAGTCACTTCAGTTGTATCCGACTCTCTGCAACCCCATAGAATGTAGCCCATCAGGTTCATCTGTCTATGGGATTCTCCTGGCAAGAAAACTGGTATGGGTTGCCATGCCCTCCTCCAGGGGATCTTCCCAGCCCAGGGATTGAACCTATGTCTCCTAAAATGGCAAGTGGGTTCTTTACCACTAGCACCACCCAGGAAGCCCCTATATCAAGATACTACCACACAAAATTATCAAAAGGAAAAATTATCATTTACAGTTAGCCATCTTTTATACCCCATTTGGGGTTCCCAGGTGGCTCAGTGGGTAAAGAATCTGCCTTCAATGCAGGACATATAAGAGATGTGGGTTCCATCCCTGGGTCAGGAAGATCCCCTGGAGAAGGGCGGGCAACCCGCTCCAGTATTCTTGCCTGGGAAATCCCATGGACAAAGGAGCCCGGCAGGTTACAGTTCATAAAGTATCACAGAGTCAGACACAACTGAAATGCCTTAGCACTCATGGATACCCCGTTCATGTCACAAATTAATTTATTATTATGTTTACCTACAAGTAAATTTGGATGTTCCATCTCAATAAAATATATAATGTTCCTTTTTGTCAGCCTACATGGGATATCATCAACTGTCTTCCAAGCACTCTGAAACGATGGAAGTAAATTGCTCCCCTGAGAGTTAAGCTGTGAATCAAACAAATACTGAATAAAAGTGGAGAATCGCAGTTATCTTAGATGGTGCTGCAAGACTTGATTGTGACTTGCCTGAAGGAATGATGAATCAGTGAAGGTACTGAAGAAGGACATATTCTCAACAGGTCACTGTTCAGCCATAGCAGGATGAAGGAGCAGAGTCCCAGAAGCAATGTGGGCCGTGCATTTTAAGCACTGTCCTAGCCAGCGAGCAAGAGCACCTTATCGAGCTGGATGTGTTCAGCACCTAGGCTTCGGATTAATCACCCAGACTCTTATTATGGTCCTCTTTCATGTTCAGTAAGGAAACTTCCAGTTGCTATCTTGCTTCCTATATAGGTCAAGGTTAGTGAGACAGACCCTGGGAAGAGGTGAAGGAAGAAACAGCTTGTCAGTGAACTGGGGAAAATGACTAAAGTAGGAACAGTGATTGTAGACAATTTCAGTAGCTTTCAGCTTTTTTAAACTGTGAACTTTGTTTTTAAACTTTTCATTTTGTATTGGGGTATAGCCAATTAACAATGCTACGATGGTTTTAGGTAAACAGTGAAGGGACTCAGTCATCCATATACATGTATCTATTCTCTCCCAAACTCCCCTCCTATCCAGGCTGCCACATAACATTGAGCAGAGTCCCCTATGCTGTACAGTAGGCTCTGGTTATCCATTTTAAACACAGCAATGTGTACATGTTCATCCCAAACTTATTAACTAGCCCTTCTCCCCAGGCTTCCCCCACCCCCACCCCCCAGCAACTGTAAGCTCCATCTCTAAGTCCGGAAGTCTCTCTCTGCTTTGAAATAAGTTCATTTACATTATTTCCTTTTAGGTTCCAAATACAAGGGAAGTCATATGATATTTCTCCTTCTGTGTCTGACTGACTTCATTCATTATGACAATCTCTAGGTATATCCACGTCACTGAAAGTGGCATCATTTCATTCTTTCTAATAGCTGTAACTCTGCACTTTGGATCACCCATGAGAATTTAAATATATTTAATCCTCTCTCATTTTAAACAATAAAATGCAATAAACACATACCATCCATTTTTCCAATAATACTCGCCTTCAGTCCCAGACTGATAATACTGTGAAATCAAGCTCCAAGTTTATGAATTTTATTCATTTAACTTGGATTTATTTACCTATTGTTTCTCCCTAGCACTGAGAACAGTGTTATTTGAATTTCCCGACTGCATTTCAGTGGTCCTACACAGAGGACTAGCTTCCAAAGAGTTGCTTGAGGAAGAGACTAACATCATCAATAAAACCTCTGAGAATCACAGGGTGGGGTCAGCTCCACAGTGTTCTGCTGCCTCTTGTCATTAGGAAAGGCTCCTTTTATGGCCAACTTTGTCTGTTTGCATGAATCCTCTTAGATTTTCAAGTTTGGAACCTTCTTGAGCAGCTTAAGAAAACATAAGATGCAAAGTTTTAAAAAATGTAGAAATAACCCAAATGGCTGACTCCTTTTATCTTCATAGGTTTGGTCAGAAACATGACAACTTGGGCAAGTGTGTGCAATGTTTTACATTTAATGACTTTTATGACCGAAACTCTGCTAGGCAAAATGGTGCAAACACTTGCAATCAATAGAAAAAGAATCCACCTGATATAAATTCCAAAATTCAAAAGTCAGGTAAAATTGCATGTCTGAAGCTCATCAACATACTCGAATGCATAAGAGGGTGAAATGCTGGAGCGACCTGTGGAAACAGTGGCTCTTTTCCTTGCTATGAACAGGAGAGTGAGAAGCAGCAAAGAACCATCAATAAATGAGCAGCCTTTTCATATTTCTTGTAGCTACCTGGAATGGGCAGGGAAGAAAAATGCAGATGAGAAAATTAAAGCCACAGGCTCCTGAGGACCAGTGACAACAGCCTTCTGATCCTAATTTGATGTGGAGTTCGGAGTGCAGGGAAGTTCCCTGTTGGTTTCCTTCGCACGGCTGAGAGCTCCGACTCTTCTGGCAACAGCATTTCCCTGGACGCTACACAAAGTCCCCTTTGATTGCCTGTGATCAAAGCCATGAAGGAACTCCTGCAACATCTTAGCTTCAGAAAGCCAGGGAAATCAGAATGCTGAGAAAGTATTAATAATTTCTAAGCACATTTTTAAGGTGAGTGGTACTTCTGAGAGAACTTCATCACTACTAAAAATGATTTATTTCTGCCCTTTTTGTTATACTCCTGGGAAAAAGCTAGCTTTAACTCTCCGATTAGTAAGTTGCATGTCATGGAGGATATTGACAATACAGTAAGTCCCCTACACACGAACAAGTTCCATTCTGAGAGTGCATTTGTAAGGCCAACAAAGTTAGCCTGGATAGCCGACCAACACAATTGGCTATCCAGCATTAGAGTAATAGGTTTATAATACTTTTCATGCAAATAATCCACACATAAAATGAACAAGCCATTTTTAATTTTATAATACAGTACTGTGAACAGTGCAGTGGTGCAGCACCACAGCTGGCATATGGGGGCTGGCAGGCACGCTAACATCTTTGCAGGTTTGCAACTTGAGGGTGTGTATGTAGGGGACTTATTGTACATTCAGTTGTTCTTAGAATTTATGCAACTGATCATGTGGAGACAGGTAGGATTCAGTGATGGAAGGCTCTCTAGACTGCAAGTCAGGGCACTCAGCTTTGTCACAGATGAGCAGACTTGTCAAACAGCCTTGGCCTCAGTATCCCCCATCTGTAAAGTGGGATTAGAAGCTGGAGCTCCACGTTCTTGACAGCTCCTCTGAAGCAACCTCAGGAATGAGCCTCCTATCTGATTCTGTAGATTCTCACGTATGCCATGGATGACCCTTGGCAAGACTGCCAAGTCCTGAGCTTTCTCTTTGGTGTTCTTTTTCCTCTTTTTGTGCCCCTTCTGACATATTTGTTATCTCTGTCTGCAGGAAAGCTATCTCAGTGTGAATTAGTATGTAGCACTTGGCCAAGAAAGGTTTGTAATTTTTAAGAAGACAGCAAAAGAATGAGAGAAGAAAGAAAGAAAAAAATGAAGGAAAGAGAGAAGAAGGGAAAGAAAGAAAGAAAGAAAGAAAGAAAGAAAGAAAGAAAGAAAGGGAATATATATGGGAAAGGGAACATGTTTTAAAGTCAGAAAATCTGCTTGTGTATTTCAACTGTGCAATTTATTATTTGTGTGAATTTCATTAAGTCATTTGACTTTTCTGAGCCTCAGTTTCTTATCTATATACTAAAACCTCGTCCATAAACTTGAGATAAACTTAGAAAGGTAAAGGGTTTAAGTACAGTGTAAGTTTATTACACAAAGTACACAATTTAAAACATGAGGTTTTTATTAAGTTTACTATTTATTTAAAGATTTCATGAATTTGGTAATAGTGATAGTAGAGGAGTGTTAATAGGAATGGTTGCAGTGACAAGAGCTACCAAAGTGTTTTTTTATTTTTTAAAATTGTTGGTGAAGTATAGTTGATTTACAACGTGGTGTCAGTTTCTGCTGTACAGCAGAGTGATTCAGTTTCAAATTATTTTTTAATGATGGAACGTCATACACAGTGAAGAACCAAGGTAAAAGAATTAACTGGAGAGAAGATAGGACCTGTCCGATGCAATTAAAATATGCATGTCTGTTTCTAGCACAATGTAGAAACCAGACACCTGGAATATTTTTTAATTTTCTTCCCTCTATTCCTCCTTCTCTGCTTTCTCTCTCCCCTTCTCTTTCCTTCTTCCTTCTTTCCTTCCTTTCTTTCTGTTGCACCCACTTTGCATTGACAAACTCCCATCCAACCCCTGCTATACTCTAAAGGAAAGGTGAGCTGATGGCAGGGTGAAAGCATCACCTTGGACCAGAACTCTGTGTCATGGAGGATTGCAGGAGGCATCTGGTGGGGATGAGAGAAGTAGCTATTCTATCTGGAATTTGGAAGACCTGAGGCTCAGAACCAAAGCTGAAATTTGGGGACCTCACAGGAGTGTATGGACAAAATGTGCTGCCAAACTTGTCCTAAGCAATTCGTTTTCAAAACATAGGATCCCTGGCAATATGGTTGAAACTCTTTCCTGTTCTTCTGATTAGAGTTAGTAGTGAGAGAGCAGGGAGAGAACAGAAAAAGAGAATCAAAAACTGGAGAATAGTGTAAAGTTAGGCTGACTTGTAGGTTTTCAGACGGAAAAGGAAAACTCTGTGATAGTAACATAGATTTCAAATAAAATCAGGCAAGAAGGCTTACTCCCCCAACCCAACCATAACCTCAACCTCTTGCACATCACCAGTATTTAAGCCACCTGCCTCTTTTCTGGGGATTGGATATTTCTTCCAGCTCTTCTCCTTCAGGCTGGCTCTTGGTGCCACCTTTGCTCTCAAGGTGCCATCTGTCCCCTTGAGGCTAAAGGGTTATCATGACTTCATTTCTGTCCACTGGAGTAGGCAGTGGACATGTATGCTCTTGTAGCTATTTTCAGTGATGGCTTCCCTTGTGGCTCAGCTAGTAAATAATGCTCCTCTCCCTCCCTCCGGGAGACCTGGGTTCGGTCCCTGGGTTGGGAAGATCTCCTGGAGAAGGGAAAGGCTACCCACTCCAGTATTCTGGCCTAGAGAATTGCATGGACTCTAATAGTCCATGGGGTCGCAGAGTCGGATTCGCCTGAGCGACTTTCACTAGTGATGGTCAAGGGCCCAGGGAACTCAGCTGTATGCTCCAGAAGCTCTGTTTATTCCTTCCAGCCACACAGCGGCTCTGCGAATGCCTGTCTGCCTAACAAGGTCAGTGTGTTAACTGCAAGAGGGTTTTCACTGTAGTGGGAAGGAATCTTCCCATGTTACCTGGTGGTGCTAGCGCCTCCTGGTTTTTACGTAGGTTGCATGCAATCAAGTGTTTATTTAATGACCTTCTAAGGAACTTTTGCCTTATGACTCTTCTTCCTTTCCATACCAATTCCCCCTTAGGGTGGTTTTCCCTAGAGGAGCTAGCTACCCGCCTGACCTGAGGGCTCACAAAATTGATGAGCTCATGTGCGTGTGGCAGTGGGTGTCATCATTTTGTCCACTTCCAAACTGACTAGCATAGATTGCCTGACTTACAGAAAGCCTGAATTAAGATGGTGAACTTTTACAGTACCAGCAAGAGACGACAGTCACCACAGCTGTTATGGTTTCTGAGAAACCCATAACGCCTCTAAGGTCTCTTTAGAGTTCAAGAATATTTCAGTGTTTCTCAATCACGGCATCTTGTTTCTGTGACTCTCATTTGCTGCCACCCGAATTAAGTCCTATTAGTATGATATCTCTTTCTGTTCAAGCACTGATTATTGTTGCTTCTTAAAACTCCTTTTCTGCCTTTATTTACAGAAAGAGTTTTAAAACTTTTCTTTCTATGAATTTGTGCTGCAGTTGGATTTCAATTACCAAGGATTCTGGCCTTCAAATGCTCAGTTCTTCCCTCATATACTGGGTAACCTCATGGTGCCAGAACTTTCTTTCAGGGAAATTTAGCTTTATTGTCCTTTTGATCTCCTGGAGCTTTTCATTTTTCAGTAAATAATGATCTAGTGACTGCCATGAGATGAGGTCAAGGCTACAGTGGACGGTTACTTGGCTTTCATTAGCATGTGTCTAAACACTTAACCTTGGAACCTTATCCTTTCCAATAGCTTTTCCCATTTATTCATTTTCTTCCTAGTTTAACTCTTTATAAGAGTGAGGAACTTTATTGTCTTGAGGTGGATAATCAGAAAAGTGAAAGTGATAGTTGCTCAGCTGTGTCCAACTCTTTGTGACCCACAGACTGTAGCCCGTTGGCTCCTCTGTCCATGGGATTTCCTAGGCAAGAATACTGGAGTGGATTGCCATTCCCTTCTCCAGGGGATCTTCCTGACCCAGGAATCGAACCAGATCTCCTGAATTACAGGCAGATTCTTTCCCATCTGAGCAACCAGACAAGCCCATAATCAGGATATTGTACTTATTCTTGGCCTGCAGGCTGTGAGCACAAAGGATGCGTGAACATCTGTAAAAGAGAAAATCTGTTCCTTGTCTTTGAGAAGCTTATCGTTGCTTGGAGTAAATCAAATACCCAGGAAAGAAAGGGGACTTAAACAAATTCTACAAAGCAAAATCAAAGAGAAAGTGCATCTGCCAAATGCATTTCCTACTGAGCACTAACAGGGAAGATGGTCGCACGAATGACTGGCGGAGGTGGGGCCAGCGCTCTCTGCACAGGACACCCAGAGAAGCTCTTACTCGGTACAACAGGCTGCTCTAGTTCTTATCTGAACTTGGATATAAAGAATATAACACACTGTGTTCTCATTAGAGGATAACACGCCAGAGGCAGGAGCTCTTTCTCTGGCGAATGCTTGTAGTGTGTGTGCGTTTTATAAATTTACATACTATCTTCTTTCATCCATTCGTAAGGGGAAAAAAATATTGCCTTAGTATATGAACTAATAATTTCATGATATAAATTATCTAGTGAAGTATAAGAAATAGATGAGTTTTTCTTCATTAATGATAAATATACTTTGATTAAAATCAACCCACCAACAAAAAAACAAGCAATTTTTCACCTACATTACACAAATAGGTAAGAGGTAATTAATGGGAAGATTTTTTTATCTCTTCAAGAAAAATCAATTGTATACTTGGTTTCCTCAGCTTCCTGTCAAGAAAACATCTTCACTCTCCCTGCACTGAAATGTCTTAGAGGCAAACCATATGTGCATGACATGAAGACCACACTGGAACCAACCCCAGACCCTCCATGGACAGTGGGCCAGCATCATGATGTCCTCTGGTCTAGATGGGCTACTTAATACTGACAAGTACCATAAAATTGTTCCTACAAAACCAGAGTGTTTCACCAAGCCACATATAGCTTCAGGGTAAAAAGAGAAGTGGGAATAAAATATAGAAAACAAATCACTCACTCTGTTCTAGAGTATAAAAACATGCTGTCAAGCTGTTTTTAAAACAAGTACCTTTAAAAACAACTCCTTTGCTTTACTAAACAGAAGAGAAATTTTTATTTCACGTTCAGATGTACAGAATATTTTAGGTCAATGGTATGAAGGTCTGGGGGAATAACCTATGTACCTCTGAAGGGATAATAATGCATATGATTGGATAATAGGATGATCTGTGCACTTGTGCAGAGGTGCATACAGTATCATACATGGTATCATAATCAGAAATATATATATATCATACATGGTATCATAATCAGGAATAAATATATATATATGTTCATATATGATACATATATGGACGACAGAGGATAAGATGGTTGGATGGCATCACTGACTTGGTGAACATGAGCTTGACCAAGCTCCAGGAGCTGGTGATGGACAGGGAGGCCTGATGTGCTGCAATCCATGAGGCTGCAGAGTCAGACACAACTGAGCAACTGAACTGGACTGAACTGATGGACTGCAGCCCCCCAGGCTCCTCTGTCCATGAGGATTCTCCAGGCAAGAATACTGAAGTGTGTCACCGTGCCCTCTTCCAGAGGATCTTCCCAACCCAGGGATCGAACCGCAGGTCTCCTGCATGGCAGGTGGATTCTTTTACCGTCTGAGACACAAGTATCATATATATACCAGGTAAAATCCACCTGAATATGGATATACATATACAAATCTAGGTGAACCAGAAATAAGTGTTGGAATCCTTTTTTTCTTTCTTTTTTTTTTAGGGGGAAAATCCTTCAAAGTCAAATACACTTTGCTGGCTAAGCTGATTCATTACTACAACTGTGCCATATAGATAAGTCTTGGGTGTTCAGAACCTAACTCTGACGTGGAGACATTCCCATGTATAAATTTGTCTGCCTAGCAAAATAGTCGCAATTAATCATCTTTCCTGCATAGTAAAATATCAGCCGGAAACTCAGATTAAAATTTAAATGACTGGACATTGTTCCCATGGATTACTCCACTCTAATGAATTTAAACAGAGACTTGGATGTTGTTGTTTAGTTGCTAAGTCATGTCTGACTTTTTTGCGACCCCATGGACTGTAGCCTGTGAGGCTACTCTGTCCATAGGATTCTCCAGGCAATAATACTGGAGTGGGTTGCCATTCCCCTCTCCAGGGGATCATCATCTTCCCATCTCAGGGACTGAACTCACATCTCCTACCTTGTTAGGTAAGTTCTTTACCATTGAGCCACCAGGGAAGCCCAAAGACGTGGATAGCACAAAACGGCAGAGAAGTTCAAAAAAACTGATGTGAGTCTTTGGAATCTACCTGGGCTTTCCTGGTGGCTCAGCTGGTAAAGAATCTGCCTGCAGTGCGGGATAGGGGAGAGAGAGGTGGTCAGACATGTGCATCATGTCTACTGAAAGAGCCCAAGGTCCAGGTAAGAGCTCAAGGAAGTGGAAGGAAAAGCTGCATTTCCTACAGAAATTATATGGAAAAAAGGTTTTAGAGCCATGCAGGCAAGTGTTCAAATCCTGCTTCTTCCTACTTTGTCCAGTTACACATTATCTCAGATTATAGAATGTAGCTGTTTTGCCTGTGAAATGGGGACAATCCCTACCCTGTGAGATTTCTATGGGGAATAAATACAAAAGCACTTGTATAACCCAGGTTAGTGTGGTGGTCAGTTTTGCATGGCAACTTGCCTATGCTATACTACTCAGTTATTCGATCATGTATTAACCAATGCTAAACAGTGTTGCTGTGAAGATATTTTATAAAGCAGGGCAGCAGAATTTGCCAAACCAAAATATGTCTCTTTGGCATTATTAATTATTTTAAACTGGTCACTTATTATTTTTTTAAAGAAACATGGGCAACGCTCCGAAAATTAGCCAAGAGTTAACATTCTGTAAGGCATTGATATTTACATGGAAAATCTCCATTCATAAGGGTATCTTCCTGATTATACCACAAAGAGGAAGATGACCGTATCTTTAGAAACTCTTGTTGATGGAGAATGCAATGACTTAAATCTGCCTAAACAACCTTACCCTTGTTTACTGTGCTTTTCCTGGTCAGCTTCTTAACTGACAGTCAACCTCTTTTGTCTTTAGCTAAGAAGAACATTTAAAGTGAAGCCTTCAGCCATTTTGGTGAGTTACTCAGTTTTCCTGGGTTTCTCCCATGTACACATGGTATTAAATACCTGTTTGTTTTCTCTTGTAAGTCTGTCTCATGTCAATTTAACTTTTAGACGAGCCACAAGATCCTAGAGGGGTAGAGAAAAATTTCTTCCTCTTTGATGGTAGACATAATTGGCGTCCACAGTCAGCTGACTTTAAGTACAAAGGATTATCTTCTGTAATCTGAGTGAATCTGATCCAACTAGTAGAGAAGATTTAAGAGAAGAACAAGTTTTCCTGAGAGAGGAGAAATTCTGCTTATGGAACACAGTGGCAGCCCATGCCTGAGAATTCCTATTCTATACATATCATCTATCTATCTATCTATCTATCTATCTATCTATCTATCTATCTAATCAGTCTATCTATCTATCTTTCTATCTAATCTGTCTACAGAGCTAATATTATGATGGTTAAACTTAGTACTTAAGTGTATGAATTAACCAAATTGCCCTATTTCTGTGAATAAAAGATGTTTAGTTTATCTTTCTAAATTTGCCAAATGATTAAGTAACACAATTGATATATTAATTTTTGTTATTGTTCAGTTCCTTAGTAATGTCTAACTCTTTGCAACCCCATGAGCTGCAGGACACCAGGCTCCTCTGTCCTCCACTGTCTCCTCGAGTTTGCTCAAATTCATGTCCATTGAGTTGGTGATGCTATTATGATAATACTAATTAATTATTAGTATAAAATGAACATATTTCTATATTGCTAAGTATAGAAAATTTGAAACATAAATGGTGACTGCTTCTATGACACTGATTTTTTTTGTTAGCAGATTCTACTTTAAAAGACTGTTGGCCTTAGGATAGCATCATTTTTTCTTATATTCTTGTTCAAAGAATCAGCCAATCAATGAAAACATATTGAATATTTACTAGATTATCACTCTTTTAGAGGACTTAATTTCAACCAGTGCCTTCCAACTTTGGCCCTGGTGACAGACTAGATAATTCTTTGTTGTGGGGGTGGTCCTGGAATTTTGGATGTTTAGCAACCTTCCTGGCCTCTGCCCACTAACATCACCCTTCTTCCCAGCTATGACCACTAAAAATGTCTCTGGATGTTGCCATAGAACCTCAGGGGAGAAAACTCACTCCCAAGTGGGAAACATTACTTTAAATCCATGAAGAAGATTGTATTTGTTATGAAATGGATTATAGGCTGTCTGTGACAAACTCTCCCCAGATCTTAGTGGCCTGAGACAATAAACTATTTTTTGCTCAAATTAGAGTGAAGTAAGGGTCATTATGCTGAGAAGAGGGAGTATGTTCCATATTAGGGAGCCTTCCACCTTGCAGTTGTTTGGGTCACTGGCCAGAATTTAATCACATGGACCCCCTAAAAGTAACAAAGCCTGGGAAATATAGTCTAGTTCCTTGCCAAAGCAGACAAAGTTAAAGGTTAGTAAATAAGAAGTCTGCTGAGAAGCAAGAAATTTTTGTCCATACATATTATACTAAAATAAGGCCAAGAGATTAAAACAAGACAGACAAATTAATGTGATGGCTTTGGAAGGGCTTCTCACAAAACATTATTAGAATTGTTTACTTCCAGTCAAGGAAATCAGTATTTGCTCATATAGCTTTCAACCACTGAGTAAAAATATGAATGGATGATTTCAAAGCCAGAGCCTCTGCTCAGGTCGTTAGCAAGCATTTAGTGGGATACTGGCGTCTTTTCTAGTCCGATATTCTTTCTGAGTCTTTTAAGACATCTCAGATCTAAAAGGGTTATACCAAAAGTGGTGCTTCTGATCTGCTTTCTCTGGATTCACAAGAAGCTCATAAAAGCAACCAGAAAACAGAAAAAAAAAAAAAAAGAAAAGAAAAACAATAAACATATGGCTCTAATTTAGGGGAGTCTGCTAGGAAGGCTGCTCCGCACCAGCACTAGAAAGGTGATAGATGAGCCCGGATTCAGATTCTGACTTTGGAAACAACTCTCTAAGAGACCTTCAAGAATATTCTTGAAGAACTGAAAAGAGCTCAGTTTTCTGATTTGTAAAAGGAAAATGCTACGCTTTCAAGATTGTCATTAAGATCAGTTGAATTAATGTACATAAAACACCTAGTGAATAGAGTGCCTGGCAGAGCAGTACTCAACTTTTTTTTAATTTGCTTCTTGCTTCTCAGCAGTCAGAGATGATGTATTACCTCCAGGCTGACTGACAGACATGATCAGAAGGAGAATAGAGAGAGGAGGACCAGAGGGAGATCAGAAGTCAGAAACCGGAACAAAGCAAGGAAGCATAGAAACACACATGGAAAAGTCAACTCAATTTTAGTAGAGGGTTTAGTAGAAATGGAATATTGGGCTTAACCGTAAGTAGGATGTATTCTTAAGGGTTGAGAGAGAATAATGCCATTAGCTTTATCTGGATTGTTCACTAGTGATCACTATGGGATGCCACTTGCTGTTCCCTCTTTCATCAACTCTTATTCCCCCTTGGAAGACAGACAGTGACAGATGCTAAGATTGATTTGTCCTGGATGATCTTAATAAACACTTTTTTTCCCTAAAAAAAAGTATTTAAAAATTCTGAGTAAACCAAAACTAAAACTAGCAGTTGCTCAAGCTTTTTCAAATAGTAATAGGTAATAGAGTGGCTGTAGAATCTATGTTGTTCAGTCGCTCAGTTGCGTCCAACTCTTTTGCAACCCATGTAACTGCAGCCTGCTCCTCTGTCTATGGGAATTTCCAGCAACAATAACTGGAGTGGGTTGCCATTTCTTCTTTCAGGGTATCTTCCTGACTGAGGGATCGAACCCGTGTCTCCTGCAAGTCTCCTGAATTGCAGGCAGGTTCTTTACTGCTGAGCCACCAGGGAAGCCCATTTTTAGGAAGTCTCTAATAATCATTATTATGTGTCTAAAATATTTTTTCCTATGTATTCCAGTTTTTACAGCTCATTGCATGAGAGAGATTTATTGTCTTCCTGTTTTGGAGTGTGGAATAGGAGACCTAAAGAGATTAAGTGGTTGGTCTTTGATTCTAAATTTTCTGCTATGAAGCCTTCCTTGCTCTATCTAACACGCTTTCTGCCCATCCCAGGTGTATGCAGCGTTGCTTAGGTCTGAGGTTGTTCCAGTACATCTTCTTTTCACCTCCCACATGTTCATATTCATGGCCTGGTTATCAGGTTACATGCCTTGGAAAACCCTCACTGAGAGACAAGGTGAGTAAAGGTGCCACTTCCCTGGGTGACTGAATTGTGACTCAGGCACAGATATGTCCCTTAAAGCATCAGTCCCCAACCTTTGGCACCATGGAGCTATTTCTTGGAAGACATTTTTTCCAAGGGCGGGGGTGGGGGGTTGATCTGGGGATGATTCAAGTGAATTACTTTCACTGCACACTTTCTTTAGATTATTATTATATCTTTTCCACCTTAGATCATCAGGCAGTAGACATCAGAGGGTGGGGACCCCTGCTTTAAAGCGTAAGCCAAGAGAGTGCCAGGCCTTTAAATAAGAGACACTTAGCTGTTCTCTGTAGTTTAAATACAAGTGAGCTGAGGGGTTAGACAGGGAAGTTATTTTGAGCCTGACAGTGTCTTGAAACTTTCCCGTTTCACCATTAATGGTGGCACATGATCAAATTAGTATTGAAGAGCAATCAGCACTCCATGGGGTGGCTCCGTGGTGCACAGAGTTGCCTCACAGAGTTTAATTCTAACCGCTTCCCACAATAAAACTGCTACTAACTTTGAAAGTCACTGGGAGTCATTCCAGTAGGTCATGTTTATACACCATCTTGTGGTGGCAACTCAAAACCCAGTGGCTATAGATTGACTCATTCTCTGCAGTCAAAGTTGTAAATAGAAGCACAAATCGAAAACTACATCTGTCAGTGGCTCACACTCCGCACAACCTCAAGATGCACATTTCTCTTGAAAGAGATTCTAGTAATTCAGATGCAGAAACGTTCCAGATTCCAAGTAATTGCACTTGGATGTTGCAAAGGAGGACACTCACCATTTTCATGGACGGACTTAGGTTAACAGCACACAGCTTTCCTGTATGTTGCTTGGTGAGTACAAAGCAATGTCATGTCTTGGAGAATCTACTGTATGAGGGGCTAGGCAAGGACTGGTTGAGCAGGGAGACCTAGGATTTGTCCAAGTTGTCAGAAATTCTCCATTTCCCCACAAGCACTTTGTCAGGCTGATGTCTAACTCTTGGAGCCACACACCTCTTTCTCTTTTCTATTAGTATCTTACCCATTGTGTTTGCATTTAATTCATGCTCCGTTGTGGATCTCCAAACCAAAAGCCACATTATTAGACTTGTAAGAATCTTCAACATTCCTTGCCAACATACCCAGCTTGCTGGAAAGACCATAGCCCCAGTGTGGCAGAGTTCCAGAAAGATGGAGGTGAATGCAATGAAATAGTCTTTATTTCTCTGGGGCACGAAGACCAAGCCCCCCTTTTAGCCTTATTAAAGATGTGATACATATGCTGAGAAAACATATCAGATAGTATTGTGTCATATAACTTGAAACAGGAAAACCAACCCTGAAATGAAAAAGAAAACAAAACATATATATCAGTATTTATGTATCTACTCTATGCGTGCATGCATGCTAAGTCGCTTCAGTCATGTCCAACTCTTTGCAACCCTGAGGACTGTAGCCTGCCAGGCTCCTCTGTCCATGGAATTCTCCAGGCAAGAATAGTGGAGTGGGTGGCTATGCCCTCTTCCAGGAGGATCTATCTTCCTGACCCAGCAGGGAACCAACCTACTTCTCTTATGTATCCTGCATTGGCAGGCAGGTTATTTACCACTAGTGCCACCTGGAAAGCCCATATCTACCATGTATGTTAGGGTAAATATTCAGTTTCCCAAATTCCTTATTTTTGAAGAGGATTCACTACATGACACCTTCAGTTAAGCCTTTCAATCTGAATTCTGCTTATGCCTTTGCAAATACAGCTAGACTTTTAGAAAAGCTTTTATTACATGAAATAAAGCTATAAAGCTATGCAGTTCAACTTTTTCCACAAGGAGATATTTGAAATGTGGAGATCTTTTTTGTTGTTGTTTTCATCTTTTCACAGCTTTCTCCATGTAGTACTCCAGCCCAGTGAAGGGTACATATATGATTTCTCCAGTTAACAGGTAATAGAAATTACAACTCTCAGAGCCAGTCTTCGTATCTTCACTGAAAAGTGACATTATGTGTAGCATTCTGAGATTTCCTGAAAGGCTAATTTAAAAGAAAAATCAGACATGTACTAGAGTTAATTTTTAAAATCACAGCCTTTCTTTCATTTTTAAATTATTAATTTATCAAAAAAGACAATGGGTCCACTGTTTCATTCAGCAAATTGCTGGAAATTACTTTTGAAGGTAAGCAGGTCACCTACAAGTTATCCATTCTAATCTTCAATTATTACATCTATTTAAGTAATAATTGCTATTTTAATTCCACTACAACTCCAACTGTGATTGGAAAAGAGATGAATAACTTTTCAGGAGTGCATATTCCTATTGTTTGATTATCTAAGAGTTGGGAAGACAGCTCGTGAGTCTGTCTGTGCAGTAAGAATTTGATTCTAGTGGCGCCAGGAGGAGACGACCACCATGCATTCAGTTTGGGAGGCTCTACAAAGTCACCTTTAGACTGCACAGTGATGCTTTTCTCACACAACCAGCCAGTCCCAATTTTCTTTCTGTGTCCTTTGATTTAGTTTCAAGGACAAGTCCTTGTCAGTGCTCAGTGTAGTACTTGGTGTGTAGGTTCATGTTGTATCACAAGGAGAGTGGAGATTTTCTTCTGAAGTTGGAAGATTCTAATTTATAAGGAAAAGATGTAAGACCAGATTTTGCTCCCACTTCCCCCAGACTCATAGCTTGACTTCCACTTCTGAAAAGAAACCAATGTTCCTCCTCTAACTTGATGTCAGGTTCCTCTCTACTAAGGAGTCTGAATAGCTTTTAACATAAACCCTCAGAATATTGGAGCTCTCTGTCCAGTGATGGTCAAGTTATTTGTGGTAAGTAACTGGAGGGTTTGGGGTTAGTATTAAAGCTCATTAGTGGTCCTATCTTTGTGCTCTTGTGCTGTCTTTTGCCTTGTCCTCAAAGTGTCAGAGCCAGAAGGGTAAATTGCATCTGATCATGGAGTAAGAACCAAATATGCTTCTGCTGCTTCAGGAAAGGGTGACCCTTAACGTGATTGTGATTTCAATCCTGTAAAACAAGGCCTGATAAGGAGACCAGAACAAGGCTGAACTGGGCTGGGCTTGAGCCTCCCATGACATGAAATTATTGCCTTCAAACAACTGTTGCTAATAAAACAGTAAATAGAATGTATAATTGTGTGCCCAAAGTATGCACATGTGTGCTTACTAAGTCGCTTCAATCATGTCCAACTCTTTGTGACCCGATGAACTGTAGCCCTCCAGGCTCCTCCATGGGATTCTCCAGGCAAGAATACTGGAGTGGGTTGCCACACCCTCCTCCAGGGGATCTTCCTCACCCAGGGATCTAACCCATGTGTCTTAGTGTCACTTGGGAAGCCCAAAGTATGCACCATTGGATCTAAATTTAATTTCTGGCTCCACTTAGATTTCTGTTTGGGATAGTCCCTCATTGTGGAAGCTGCTGATGTGAAATGAGATGTTTTAGGATTTATGTAGTTCCTGAACATCAGGTGGATGCCAAATAAAATGTTGGTTAAATGAATAAATGAGTTAGTTCTCCAAGAAAGACATCAATTACTTTGAGATTCTTCTGCTATCTTTAAGAGATGTGTACAATTTCAGGAGCATAATTGAGAAGGAGAAGGGATGGAGAGAAACCTGGAATGTGAAGGGCTCAGCCAGGCACTGAAGATGATACAAGGAGCGTTGTTTGAGAAGGCCATGTCGAGTGTCTGGGAACTGGGAGAAGAAGGCATCCAGGCTTCCTACCAGCAACAAGAAGAATGAAGAAAGCAAAATGGATGGTGCAAACATTGTCTAAGATCAAGAACCACTTGCTAGTATAATAGCCCAGAGAAAGCATTGTTTTTCCACTGAAGTTGAAAAACATTTATTTATTCCCTCCTTTCCCTGAGCAAGAAAGCAGGGGCTTTGTAGTACTGTTATTCAGTCACTAAGTCGTGTCCAGCCCTTTATGGCCCCATAGACTCAGCACGCCAGGCTTCTCTGTCCTTCACTATCTCCCTGAGTTTGCTCAAACTCATGTCCATTGAGTCAGGGATGCCATGCAACCATCTCATCTTCTGTTGCTGACTTCTCTTCTTGCCCTCAATCATTCCCAACATTAAGGTCTTTTCTAATGAGGCGGCTCTTCCCATCAGGTGGCCAAAGTAGTGGAGCTTCAGCTTCAGCATCAATCCTTCCAATGAATATTCAAGGTTGATTTCCTTTAGGATGGGCCGGTTTGATCTCCTTGCTCTCCAGGGGACTCTCAAGAGCCTTCTCCAGCACCACAGCTTGAGAGCATCAATTCTTTGGCGCTCAGCCTCCTTTATGGTCCAGCTCTCACATTCATACATGACTACTGGAAAAACTATATCTTTGACTATACAGACCTTTGTCCAAAAAGTGATATATGGCAATGTGCTAATTTCATACACCTGCTGGGGCTTTTGCTAAGCAGAGTTAATTAGTATTAGGTAACAGCGTTAGCTTCCCCATATCCATAAAAAAGTAATTTCTCTATTGCAAAGTCATCTAAAATTTTCTGTCAGCTCAGGCTCTCCTATTTCCCTTGAATGTCATTCAAAGGAAACACCACCCCAAAGGGCTAATTAACTTCCAGACAAATGATCCAAAATTTGATGCCTAAATTCCCCAAGCAAGTTCAATATTGAAGCCCCTCAAACAAAGCTGATAACCTATATGCTCATGCACTAGTGATCTTATGGTAAAGGTCCTGAGGTTATTGATTTCTAGATATCTATAGTATCTAGTTAATTTCAGGAAAATACTTGCCCTTGAGGAAAGCATCGGAATTAAAAACATTGTGAGATGGCTGAATGGCATCACTGACTTAATGGACATGAGTCTGAGTGAACTCTGGGAGTTGGTGATGGACAGGGAGGCCTGGCGTGCTGTGATTCATGGGGTCACAAAGAGTTGGACACGACTGAGCGACTGAACTGAACTGAACTGAACTGATACTCACTTTTTGGTGGTTTGGGCATAAGAATTAAATTTATTTTTAGCTCGAATAAACTTCATTTTTCCTAGTTTCACTAGATTAAATAATTGAATCTAGAGATATTAAACATATGGATTCAAAATAATCTAAGGATGTCAATATTCAGTTCCTAGACTCTTTGTAAAATGTGTTCCAAACCTTCTTAAAATATTATACGTTATTACTGGTTTTAAAATGAAAAGCTAATAGGTTGAAATGAAACATTATTTTCAAATTGGAAAAGAAGTACTAAAATACATTTCTTTTAGAAGACCATGACCTCTTTGCATGTCTGTCTCCCTTCTAATGACCCCCGCCTCTGGCAAAGTCTGAGCTCTTAGGAGAACAGAGGACTGTGCTGATGTAATGCCCAGAAGTCAAAGACCTCTATTTATTTTTAAGTTATTTGAGCACCTTGCATGTATTGCATTACAGTCTAGCACTTTTTCCCTTTCTTGTTATTTTATAATAAAATCTAATATGTGTATTTTCTGGCTTGCTTGAAGGTAGAGATTATACTTTCAAGTAATGGGGAAATCTTACTTCTCCACTGTGTGATTTCCTTCCAGTCTTTTATTTTCCCACCTTGAGTGGTCTCCTTACTATCTCCTGTTCTAAGAGATTACTCAGTGCTCCATAGAGATGGCCACAGATTTACTTAAGCTATCACATTCTGCCTTCCTTCTATCATTCAACTTCACAGTCTATAAAATTCCTCTCATTCTGGGTCCAAATTTAAGATTGTTTCCCCAATAGTCACAGAGAGGCCTATCAGGGAAAATGATGCTCTCTGGACCACCATCTGTCTGAAGACAGTAACTTGTGCCTTGAAGGGGAATTAAGAGGGAGAAGGAACGACAGGTAGGAATCCTGTTGGCAGACAGAGCAAATTGAGATTATACTTGTAGTTTTGTTGTAGTATAATAAGAATTCTATATTTTCTCCACCATTCCTAGTGCAGAGCTTCTAAAACCCTTGTAGGGAATTCTCTGGTGGCCCAGTGGTAAAGTCTTGTGCTTCTACTGCAGGGGGCACAGGTTTGATCCCTGGTTGGGGAAATGAAATCCCACATGCCATGCAGCACAGCCAAAAATTAAAATAAAATGAAACCCTTGCAACTTCCTGAGTGATGGGATGATAGGGTTATTTTTTGTCAGAGTATTTGTTCAGAGTCCCAGTTCTTAACACAATTGATTTGAAGTGAATCTCTGGAGTGATAAGTAGGTCTTTTGTGTGCTAATGAGACGGTTGATCTGGGGGGTCCTAGATGGCTTAGGACTGGTGGTCAGAGAGACACATGGTGTGCTTATAGGGTTGGAACTTTCAGCCCCATCTGAGACCGCGGAAGGGAGATATGCTGAAGATTGTTAATCACCAACTGTCAATGGTTTAGTCAGTCACGCTCATGTAACAGAATGCATTGTAGTGCCAGGTAAGGTTCCATGCCCCTTTCCAGATACCTTGCCCTGTGTGTCTCTTCCATCTTGTTCTTCCTGGCTTCTAGTCTTCATAATAAAGCAGTGATAGTAAATGAAGTGCTTTCCTTAGTTTTATGAGTTATTCTAGCAAATTATTAAATTTGAGAGGAAACTGAAGGGACCCCCAATTTATAGTCAGTTGGTTAGAAGAATGGGAGACCCAGACTTATGATGGGCATCTAAGAGGGGACTGAGTCCAGGAATTCTCTGGTAGTCCAGTGGTTAGGACTCAGTTTTCACTGCCCAGGCTGTGGGTTTGATCCTTGGCTACAGAACTAAGATCCTGCAGATGGCGTAACCAAAAATAAGTAAATAAATAAAGTAAAATAGGGCTGAGCTCATAAAGTATAGAATCTGCATTTACTCTAGTTAGTTAGGGTTAGAATGGGATTGTAGGGTACTCAGGTAGTGTCCAGGGGCTGAGAGACTAGACTGTTGTTGTTTTTTAATGGTTCAGTCATGCCCTACTCTTTACGACCCCATGGGCTGTAGCCCGCCAGGCTCCTCTGTCCATGGGATTCTCCAGGCAAGAATACTGGAGTGAGTTACCATTTTCTTCTCCAGAGATCTTCCCAACCCAGGGATCAAAACCATGTCTCTTGCAAATCTCCTGCATTTCAGGTGGAGGTTTTACTGCTGAGTCACTGAGGAAGCCCCAGAGAGATTAGGTTTGTGGGGGGGGAGAAAAGCGGAAATAAAAAAACCCGACACATTTGGTGTCAGAAGTGTCATGAGTGAAAAACATTCGATTTGTACATGTGTGTTTGAACCAGAAGCAGTGCTTCTCTACTTCCTGTCAATATTTCTTTATTACTGGTCTGGTCTGTGATAAGAAAATTATTCTTAGAGAACTCAGTATTCTCCTAGCATATCTTATGTCCAGACTCATGACTTAAAATCCTTTCAAGAAATATGTTGCTGACATTAAAAGGTGTGTGTTAGTTGCTCAGTCGTGTCTGACTCTTGGGGACCTCATAGACGTTAGCCCGCCAGGCTCTTCTGTCCATGGGATTGACTGGCAAGAATACTGGAGTGGGCTGCCATTTCCTTCTCCAGAGGATCTTGCTGACCCAGGGATCAAACCCAAGTCTCCTGCACTGCAGACTGATTCTTTACTGTCTGAGCAGCCAGGGAAGCCCTGCTCACATAAATATGGGTTTTTAATCAAGGGTGCAGTTCCAGGTAAGGTTCTTCCCGCCTCACTCCCCTCCCCCTCCACCCCAGGAGATACCTGGCAGTGTCTGGAAATGGTTTTGATTATTACAAATGGGTTGGTGCTACTGGTGTGTAGTGGGAAGGGATGGGGATGTTCTTCAACACCCTGCAATGCACAAGACAGTCCTCATTAGGGATAAACCAACCCTAAACATCAATAGTGCTGAGGTTGAAAAACCATAGCATAGAGGTCTGACTCTCATCTCTTGAAGCCAAAAATTAGATCAGACCTTGTCAAGAGGCCTGCAGAACTTTCAAAATCATCATATTTTATACTTTATTTTACTGACAAACAGAATGAACAGTTGAGAGAGTAAATTCCTAGGCAGGTTCAAGGAAGTCCAGGGTTTCTCAGGAGGAGATAGGGGTCTGGAATTCTCAAGGAGGAGAAAAGGACAAACATCTTTTTTCCCCTCTACATTCCTTAGTCTTAATCACATGAAACCTTTTTTTTTTTTTTTTTTTTTTTTTTTAGGCCTGGAACTGATGATTACACAATGAACAATTCAGTTTAAACCCTGTACTAAGGATTATATAATAGCAATGTATCTTGCTTGAGGACAGTTTTTCCTTCCTGAAAACCTTTCTGGCTATCCTGTTATCTTAAAATGTAAATTATGGGAGTGGATCTAGTAAGATCTTTACAACCTTGAGACATTCTTTTGATTTATTATAATAACTAATTAAAAAAGTATATAACTCCCTTGCTTAGACTAGCAAGGGGGGCATTCTCCATCCCCCTTCTGATGTCTATGTCAGAAGCTTTCTCTGTACCTTTTCAATTTAGTAAAACTTTGCTATACAAAAGCTCTTGAGTGATCAAGTTTGGTCCCTGGTCCCGAAATTAAGTCTTCTTCTTTGGAGATCACGAATCTGACACTGTTCTCCGTAAGCTATCACAGTTCATCAAGGACTTGAGACCACACACTATCATTGGTACAGTAAGTAGCTACGTGCTTCTAAATACTCTATCTCACACAACAAGACAACTGTCCACAAGCATGGTAGGAGATGCCTCATCATAGGGACTCCTCTGAAAACTTATCTGTATAAGAGGGGAGAATAAAGTTTATTTTATCCCCAAGGGAAGTATGTGCTTTGAAAAGGTCTTCCCCCCTTCTAAATCTTCTTAAAGCTACAGCACAGAGATTTTTCTTCGAAGTTTCTTCCATTTGTCTCTCTTAATGAAATAAGCTCCCCAAATGCGGGAAAGACTGTATTATTGTATTGTTTCCAAAAGACTAAGGATTCTGAGGGCTTAACTAGCTTAACAGTAAACTAGGAGTATACTTTACAGGGTTAGCCTTTTCATAGCACATTCCATGGTAATTATAGAACATGCTAAGGTAGCTGGACAGCATCTTTATGGGGCTGAGTGATATTTGCATATACCCTATCCATAGGAGGGATAGAATTCAGCCCATGGAAACAACAGGAAGATCATTAGAGAATTACACAGTGTATTTAAGTCACCAAATCTTTGAGTATTAATGAATCATAAAATCATGGGAAGTAGATAAAAATATAGGACACTACTTTTTTCTAAATATTCTGTAATCTTAGGTGTTGTTCTAATTATTTCCAAGATGTCTGTGGATGTCAATTGTGGTCAAAAGGTATCATTATCTATGTGATAGAACATCTTAATGGAATACACAATGATAATGTAATTTTTTGAACATTTTCTATAATTAATCTAGATGGCAATTCATTCACATGTGTAGCTTTTAGTGCCATTAAGAGAATGAATCCTCCCTGCATTATGGAACTTGTGGTGACCTTTGCAGAAAAAGAAGTTCAGCAGGCAGGTGCAAAAATAAAAGAATTTCAAAACAAAAATCTTTTATAAATCATAATCTTTTAAAATACAGGGCTCTGGACTTTGTAGGGGAAGCACCTCATTAATATATTTATTTCTCTAAAGTAGAAATGTCTTCAGCATAATCAAACACAATTTTCAAGGTCTCCAAAGGCTCCCATGCTTAAACTTTTAATTGGATGGTGGTGGAGGCAATCAAGCAGGCCTATCTTTGAGTCGGATGTCTCTACTCTTCTTCCCTTTCCTTTTGGTTCTAGTTAATTTCTCCTCAGTTGAAATTCTTGTTTTTTGTACAGTGGGAAAACCCTAAGAGACAGAACATTTGCATTTTACTGTCGTAACTTGCTGTTGCAGTTTCACTTCAGATAAAATTATTCTTAAGCTCCTCTTAGAGAAAATTGTTCTGTGGTGCTGGCAGCTGGACTCAGCCACCCCTCCTCTGAGGCAGAAGTTAGGGTATAGAAAGGATCAGAACTGCTTTCCTGCATGCAAAGTACTGTCAAGGGCTTATACTGGAAATGTGGTAAATGAGAGTTCTCTAGGTTGGATGAGCTCTTTTGTAGGGAAGATCTTCAGGAAGCCAAAGACTTAGACGCTAATTCTAGGTTTGCCTGAAAGGGTGTGACTTTGGAAATGTAATTTACAAATCAGTTGTTTACATCTCTGGAATTGGAAAAATAATATCTGATACCAAATGTCTTATATTGGGTACTTTTGAAAGTGAGGAATAAGATCAAGGCTTGAATACACAGTTTGCTTAGGATTGTGATTTTTGGGAAGCAGCAGCCTAGGACGACAGAGTGAAGTAGGAAGAAGTGAAAGACAGTAGGATTTATTATTGAGTTGGCCATCACTATGGTTAACTGGTGTTTGACTCCTTTGGAACTTCTGAAAGCCCTGTGAATGGTGTTTTAGAACTGTCCTTCCAGGAGATGAAAGGGGAAAGCATAATGTATTGGTTGCTATCCCCATTAGTTAAAAATGTCAATGGATCTTGACATCCCTCAAGGGCTTTCCAGGTGGCACAGTGATAAAGAATCCAGCTGCCAATGAATGAGGCACAAGAGACACAGGTTTCATTCCCTGTGGAAAGATCCCCTGGAAGAGAAAATGGCAGTTTTTTTGCCTCTGAAATCCCATGGACAGAGGAGCCTGGCAGGCTACAGTCCATGGGGTCACAAAGAATCAGATGCAACCGAGTGACTGAGTGCATGCATGCACGCGTGCACACACACACACACACACACACTCTGATATCCCTCTATTCCTAAAATACATAGGCATGAGTCCTCGGCAATGCCTCTTGAATTCCATGCTGCAGATCAGGGAAATCCAGGGAGGAAGTGAGAAATGTACGGCACATGGAAGAATTGTCTGGTTGACTATTTTCATCCCGTAAAATCATATTCAATTACTCTCTGCTCCTTATACATACCCTTTCAGGCCTCATTTCTGTGACTTTGCTCACACAGTTTTCCTGATATACCTTCTCCTTTGACTGAAGAATTCCTAATCAATTATTCAAGCTCAAGTGAAATATAATATTTCTTTGAAGTTGTTCCTAAAAGTTGTAGTAAACCATGCTCACCTCATCAAGTTGTTGTAGGATTATAGGAAACTGCTTTAAAGCATTTAGAAGAGTCTCAGGCAGAGAGGTCTTGCCTGGAAAATCCCATGGACGGAGGAACCTGGTAGTCTGCGGTCCATGGGTTCGCAAGCAGTCGGACAGGACTGAGCGGCTTCACTTTCACTTTTCACTTTCATGCATTGGAGAAGGAAATGGCAACCCACTCCAGTATTCTTGCCTGGAGAATCCCAGGGATGGGGGAGCCTGGTGGGCTGCCGTCTATGGGTTCACACAGAGTCAGACACGACTGAAGCGACTTAGCAGCAGCAGCAGCAGCAGGCAGAGAGGTATCAATCAACTACTGTTGTTCTAGTAAACATTTTTTATCTCAGTGATTATTATATCTGCTAGATGAAACACAATGAGGGCAACAACTGTGTCTTAACCATTTGTGAATGCCTCACATAGCACCTGGTAGCTAGTAGGTGTTTATTATGAGTGTAATTATGTCTCCAACAAATGACGTGTTGAAATCCTAACCCCTAGTACCTCAAAAAGTGACCTTACTGGGAAAGAGGGTTTTTACCGAGGTAATCAAGCTAAAATAAATTCATTACAGTAGGACCTAGTGGGATATAACTAGTGTCTTTATAGAAAGAGGAACTTAGGACATAAAGACACATAAAAGGAAAGATTATGTGAAGACACAGAAGAGTACCATCGGCAAGATGAGGAGCAACTGAGAAGCTAGGAGAGAGGAATGGAATGATCCCCTCTCAAAATGCTTAGAAAGAACCAACCTTACCTACATTTTGATTTAGGCTTCTAGCTTCCAGGACTTTGAGATAGCACAGTTCTATTATTCCAAGTCACTCAGTTGTGGTACTTTGTCATAGCAGCCCTAGGAAACTAATAAAGCACTCAGTGAATATTTGAGTTGATTTGACTGGATAGGTGAATGGCTAAGACCTGAATAGATTTTCTTTCTGTAACAGTTTACCCTACATGTCTTTTGCAATCCAGATGAAAGTGAAACTGTCAATTGCTCAGTTGTGTCTGACTCTTTTGTGACCTCATGGGCTGTTGCTCTCCAGGATTCCTGGCTCATGGAATTCTCCAGTCAAGAAAACTGGGGTGGGTTGCCATTTCCTTCTCCAGGTGATCTTCCCGACCCAAGGATTGAAACCGAGTCTCCTGCATTGTAGGTAGATTCTTTACCTTCTGCGCTTTACAATCCAGATAAAATCCCATAAGTTCCATAGTCATTCCCTGACTGTTTGGATGCAGGGGGAACCCTTCTATGAGTTAATACATAGTCCTTCTTACTCTGCTTGATGCAAATACTGCTTAGTGACTTATCTAGAATGATTAGATAACTCATCTTTTAAAGTTTATGCTCCAAAGATAAAGCCAAGTCTTTGTCCTGAATTGAAAACATGCTGGTCAACCAAAGCTTCAGCTAGGGTACTTACTAAATGCCCTGAATGTTAATAAATGTCCAGATCTCCTTCTCAGTTAGTGTCCATGTCTGGATATGAGACTCTGCTCTCTTCCCCATGTAACATTTCCAACAGCACTGTGATGAAGTGAAAGGTCACCAGGGATGCTTATGGCTCTAACCATGACCGTCGTCTGCACTTCTGTTACTGGGACAAATGACTAGTAATATTTATGTATACTTTATATAAAACAGAGGCTCCTCTGGTGGCTCAGTGATAAAGAATCTGCCTGCCAGTGCAGGAGATGCAGTTTCACTCCCAGGGTCGGGAAGATCCATTGGAGAAGGCAATGGTGACCCACTCCAGTATTCTTGCCTTGGAAATCCCATGGACAGAGGAGCCTGGTGGGCTACAGTCTATGGGGTCACAAAAGAGTTGGACGTGACTTGGCGACTAAACAGCAATACAAAGCATGCACCTGTAGTCATCACTGAGGCTAGGCAGGCAGCTGACCACAGAGACACCTCGCCAGCAGAGAAACATGTCCATTTCTTGGACAAACACACACATGCCTGTAACTTACAACAGGCTTTTTTAGAACATGTGACTCAAATGTATCTAGTTCCTTAGTTGTGCACACAGGTTAGCAACCTCATTACTGCCTTTTGTCCTAACCTGTCTCGTTAAAAACAACGAACTGAAATATTTTTTTCAATATTTGTTCAAGGTTTCCTTAAACATCATCATTGAAACAATCATCTCAAAATGCTTTCATGAGAAATTCATAAAGGCAAAATACTTGCATGCCTAAGTCCTAGGTAGTGGTTAATGCAAAACAGTACCACTTTATTCCAGCATGGAACAGAAAACAGAGTTATTTTCTTTTTAATAAGCATTCTAAATTAGGAAGTAGGGTGAGTCAGGAGGGAATTACTGATACCAAATCATTAAAGATGATTTAATGAATATGGATGTATTAGAAAAATTTAATTAAATACAGTTTCATATTATAATTTGTTCTGATATTTTATTAACATGTTTCCATGTGTAACTGTCAAAATATGCACACAATCATGCCAATGGATTTTAATCATTTGAGGTTTATTCTAGTAAGTTATTTAAATATTAAAATGCCAATTTTTAAAAGTTTGAATTAGTATATCTTCTGTGAAGTATGTACAAAAACAAAGCTCATACTGTCTTATTCCCCCCAAAGAGTTACTCATTCAGTTTTCTCCCAGAGGATTTCATACAAATATTTGGTAGAAGAGGGACTCTTTCTTGTCATAAATATAAGGATCTCAATAACTAGCAGAGTGTAGGAACTGAAAATATAAGCTTTATAGGGGAAAATAAGTCTATTGAGGGACTAATTATCTTTACTCCTATTTTCATCTAATGGTGATTGACTTTTGCTGAGGATCAGCAGGGTGATACTCTTGTATTTTGGACCAACTATGATCTTGGTTGGAGCAGAAGTCATGCTGGTTAGAGAAGTGTTATTATTCAGCCTTGATTTTTTTTTTAAACAAATGAAGCAGAAGATATTAAGAAGAGGTGACAAGAATACACAAAAGAACTATAAAAGACCTTCATGACCTAGATAATCATAATGGTGTGATCACCCACCTAGAACCAGACATCCTGGAATGCGAAGTCAAGTGGGCCTTAGGAAGTATCACTACGAACAAAGCTAGTGGAGGTGATGGAATTCCAATTGAGCTATTTCAAATCTTAAAAGATGATGCTGTGAAAGTGCTTCACTCAATATGCTAGCAAATTTGGAAAACTCAGCAGTGGCCACAGGACTGGAAAAGGGCAGTTTTCATTCCAATCCCAAAGAAAGGCAATACCAAAGAATGTTCAAACTACTGCACAATTGCATTCATCTCACACACTAGCAATGTAATGCTCAAAATTCTCCAAGCAAGGCTTCAACAGTTCATGAACCATGAACTTCCAGATGTTTAAGCAGGATTTAGAAAAGGTAGAGGAATCAGAGATCAAATTGCCAACATCCGTTGGATCATAGAGAAAACAAGAGAGTTTCAGAAAAACATCAATTTCTGCTTTATTGACTAGGCTAAAGCCTTTGATTGTGTGGATCAAAACAAACTGTGGAGAATTCTTAAAGAGATGGGAATATGAGACCACCTTATCTGCCTCCTGAGATATCTGTATGCAGGTCAAGAAGGCACAGTTAGAACCAGACATGTAACAACAGACTGGTTCCAAATCGGGAAACGAGTATGTCAAGGCTGTATAGTCACCCTGCTTATTTAACTTACATGCAGAATACATCATGTGAAATGCCAGGCTGAATGAAGCACAATCTGAAATCAAGATTGCCGGGAGATACATCGATAACCTCAGATATGCAGATGGCACCACCCTTATGGCAGAAAGCAAAGTAGAATTAAAGAGCCTATTGATGAAAGTGAAAGAGGAGAGTGAAAAAGTTAGCTTAAAGCTCAACATTCAGAAAACTAAGATCATGGCACCTGGTCTCATCACTTCATGGCAAATAGATGGGGAAATAATGGAAACAGTGAGAGGCTTTATTTTCTTGGGCTCCAAAGTCACTGCAGATGGTGACTGCAGTCATAAAATTAAAAGACACTTGCCCCTTGGAAGAAAAGCTGTGATCAACCTAGACACCATACTAAAAAGGAGAGACATTACTTTGCCAATAATAGTCCATCTAGTTAAAGCTATGGTTTTTCCAGTAGTCATGTATAGATGTGAGAGCTGGACCGTAAAGAAAGCTGAGCACCAAAGAATTGATGCTTTTGAACTGTGGTGTTGAAAAAAACTATTGAGAGTCCCTTGGACTGCAAGGAGATCAAACCAGTCCATCCGAAAGGAAGTCAGTCCTGAATATTCATTGGAAGGATTGATGCTGAAGCTGAAACTCCAATACTTTGGCCACCTAATGTGAAGAACTGACTCAGAAAAGATCTTGATGCTGGGAAAGATTGAAGGCAGGAGAAGAATGGGATGACAAAGGATGAGATGGTTAGACAGCATCACTCACTCAATGGACATGGGTTTGACCAAGCTCCGTGAGTTGGTGGTAGACAGGGAAGCCTAGCGTGCTGCCATCCATGGGGTCTCAAACAATTGGACACGACTGAGAGACTGAGCTGAAACAAATGAACTCCAATAATTGGATTCATGGGAAAAGTATTCATACACCTGAAGCTACACGGATGTGAAAAAGCTGATCTGGTCCCCTATACTACCCAAGTCAGTGTGTGGGGGGGTGATGGCTAGACCTCACTGAAGAGTAAATGATATCCCCTTGGGGAGGATCACACCAAGGGGAATCAACCAGGGAGCACTTTCTGGATGTACCAGTAGTTAAAATATAAAAATACTTCTGTACTAGTTGGTAAATAGCTTCTGTCTTAAGTCTGTGGGCACTCCATCACTAATCCAGCCCCCTAAATCCTTCCTGTGAAGCTACTTACACTCTTTGAGTTTCAGCAAGTTAAAGATAAACACTTGAACAGATAGCCTTCTGCTTCGGCTCTGGGATGTGCTTAATTAGTTGATTCCAAGCCCCCCAGGTGTCAAATATTTTGAATATCACTACTGGGGTTATAATATCAGCCTGCTAGTTTGTTAGTTGAGACTCACCTATTCTAAACGTGCCATGGCATATTGTGGTTTCAGTTCAGTTCAGTTCAGTCGCTTAGTCGTGTCTGACTCTTTGTGACCCCATGAATCGCAGCATGCCAGGCCTCCCTGTCCATCACCAACTCCCACTCATTTTGGCAGACTTGTTTCTTTTCACTGGAATATTTCTTTTACTCCACTGACTCTTTCTAAATGCTAATATCCCAGAAAGAAGACAGAGCACCAAAGAATTGATGCTTTTGCACTGTGGTGCTGGAGAAGATTCTTGAGAGTGCCTTGGACTTCAAGGAGCTCAAACCAGTCAATCCTAAAGGATATTGATCCAGAATAGTCATTGGAAGGACTGAAGCTCCAATACTTTGGCCACCTGATGCGACGAACCAACTCATTGGAAAAGACCCTGATGGTGGGAAGGATTGAAGGCAAAAGGAGAAGAGGGTGACAGAAGATGAAGTGGTTGGATGACATCACCAATTCAATGGACATGACCCTGGACAAACTCTGGGAGATGGTGAGGGACAGGGAGGCCTGGCATGCTACACAGAGTCAGACATGACTTGGTGACTGATCAACAACAAAAACACCCTATTTTTTTTTTTTTAATCAAAATGGATGTCTTGGTGCATAAGGTAAGAAAATCAATCTCATTCAATTTTATTTATTACTGAAAAACACCTCAAGTCATAGTTTAAAAGTGTTTGCTGCCCTTCTGTCTTTAAATTACAAAAATTTTTTTATTAAAACTAGTTTTTGAAAATATATGATCAGTTCTAATAGCATTATCACTCTTACGAATGAATCTCTTTTGGAGATATCATGGAGCTTATTTATAATTTCATAATAAGCTGTTGTATCAACATATAATTTTTTACATTTTATTTCAACAAAGTCAAAAGTCAATGGTGAAATGTTTCAGGCTACAAGGACACAGTCTTTCATGTAATCAAGGGCAAAGCTTAATCTTTCTTATCTTTTAGGAGAGGAATACAATTAACTACTTGTCATTTTTCTTCCTTTTTTTCAAGTAAAAGCTAATTGCAGGCATAAAATTTTCCTTATTATAAAAAGGGCACTGCTTAAAACCAGGTTGTAAATTCTCATATTTGAAACCCAAGGAAGAAATCCTTAAAAGGTTCAAGCACTCAACGTGTACAGAGAGCCACAAACAAATTAAGCAGAAGCAGATTGCACAGTAGGTGGGCCCATTCACTTCCCAGTGTATAGTTAATTACATGTATTATAAATATTATATTGCAGATTTTTTTTAGTTTATGTGAATCATGCCTCCATTTATTTCATATATTCTTTCTGTGTCAAAGTTTATGCCTTAGATCTAAATTTCCTAGACACCAGTGATTGTATTTCTTGCTCTTTTGTTTAAACTTGTATTTCTTCATTCAAGAGTGAGTGCAGGAGAAACGAATAAACACTGTTAATGATGACAATGGTGATGACGTTGAGAAAGAGGAAGCTGATAAAGATGTAGTACAAACAGAGTATCCTTTATTGATAGTTAAATTCTTCATTAGGAAGCCTAGAAAACCAATGCTTTATAATTTGTTACAAAAATCTCTTTTTGCATTAGCTATATTAAGACAAAGCAGTAGAAATAGGACACTTGTTTCCTCTGCATCAGTCTAAGTTCTGCTTTTGAACATTCTGTAAGCATGAAAACTGGCAAAAGAAAAATGCAGAGGACACAATGGGTCCTGATCCTTCCCGGCTTCAGCTCATTTCAGGTTGGGGCAGTGTATCCTGGAAATGTTTCAAAATGAGCCCTGGCAAATGTTCATATGAAAGAGCTGGTCTTTCTTCACATGTATTGGGTAATTATTAATGGCATCACCTTTGGTATTCTCAAGTCTTCTTTCTTGTCTATTAGAACTATGCAGGCAGTTCTTTTTGATAGATGGCCACCCGTCCTTTGACAAGATAGAGTCATGAAAAGTTTCCTACCACCTCTTTGTCACACCTTACACAGAGCACACACTACTTCATCAAACGTAGGCTGCAATCAGATTGTCCCACGTGGATTCCTTTATATCTCTACAAGTCATAACCAGTGCTTTCCAACCTCTTTGCACACTATATAGCTCATTTAGAAAATGATAAAAATGTGTACAGAACACACCAGGACAAAAAAAAAAATGGAGGACAGAGTGGGGTCAGTATTGCAGTAAATTTGTAACATATTCCAGGGGCATCCATGCACCTGGTAGAGAATTCCATCATAAAGGAAGGCACTTTGAATTGCTTTCCTTCAGCTTGAAATATCAAAGCAACATACTTTTTTAAGCCTTGTCTATCTTTTTTTTCTATCTGAAAAATCACTCATTTATTCAGTCTAACTTGTTAAGCTATATATAGCCAGACTCTATACTAGATGATGCATGCAAAAATAAGGGTGCCACATTTTCTGCTACTTCTTGGATTTACATATTTCTGAATATAAACTCTACCAGCATGACATTCATCCCCACCTTGCTTTCCCCTGCAACTCTATCTTCTACAGTGAATTATAGTTTCCTCATACCCAGTGGTTCCTTGGTTTGTCAACTGAAACTAATTTTGTTTTCTTTGGTTACTGAATCAGTTCAGTTCAGTTCATTTCAGTCGCTCTGTCATGTTCGACTCTTTGCGACCCCATGAATCACAGCACACCAGGCCTCCCTGTCCATCACCAACTCCCGGAATTTACTCAAACTTACCACCTAGATAGTATATTGAAAAGCAGTGTTGGTTACTGAATAGGCAGCCACTTTCCCTTTTACAAAATATATTGATGCAACTTTAAGATATGATCTAGGCTTTTCAGGTGGTGCTAGTGGTAAAGAATCCATCTGCCAATGCAGGAGACATAAGAGACATGGGTTTGATCTCTGGGTTGGGAAGATCTCCTGGAGAAGGAACTGGCTACCCACTCCAATATTCCTGCCTGGAGAATCCCGTAGACAGAGGAGCCTGGTGGGCTACAATCCATGGGGTCACAAAGAACCAGACATGACTGAAGCGACTTAGCACTCAAGCACATGAGTTATTATCTGATATTGTGAGCAACTCAAGCTCTGTTAGGAAAAGAAAACTTTATAAATTCTGGACACACTTTTAATCTAATAAGGTATCACAGTTGAAACAGAAGTTAAAGTAGCCAGACATCTATTGAATGTCAGTGTATAGAGCAATGTGCTGTTCCTTGACCTCCATGCTTTTGAAAGCTTGACCTCAACCAGCGCTGCCTTCAAAGGCCTTAGATCGTGCGTTGCACAGGTCCCATGTTTAGAAAACCCCTGCACTTGGATTCATGCTCTATTACTGCCTTCTTTAATAACTCAATCAATTTTGGACAATGAGCCTGCATTTTCACTTTGCACTGGGCCTGTGGATTATTAACATATACCAAATCCCACCCCTGATATATTTGCCCTGGGGTTGGTACATTCTCTGCCCTTGCTACTGGACAGCCTGTTGAAACCTGTAGCTGCACTGTTGATGGACAGCCATAAACTGTGGAGGAACTGAGAAGTCTGGAATCCTGATACTGAAGTTCTGAGGATGTGCAACCCATTGAGAGGCTCCTCTTTCAGCCTCCTCGTTTTAGTCATTCAATCAGCTGAAGTGTTTAAAAGGAAAAAAAAAAAATTTAAATAAAGGTGTCAAGTGCCAAGAGAGGGAATAACAAAACTGTATTTAAATTAGGCTAAGGGAGAAGAGCTCTTCCCTGACTGTACATTAGAATCATGTTGAAGAACTTAAAGCCAAGAAAATGATCCAGTTCTCAGCCCCCAACCTAGATCAAGTAAGATAAGGTCATTTGAGGTATCAATACTTTCAGAAGCTCCCCAGGCGATCCTCAGGAGTCAGGGTTCCCTAAACTTGAACCAGCATCAGAATCACCAGGAGCACTTATTAAACCATACATTGTTCAATCCCATTTCCAGAGATTCTGATTCGATAGGTCTTGGGTATGGCCCTCGAAATCACATCATTATCAAATTCCCAAGTGTTTCTGAGGCTAATAGTCATGCATGTGGGCTTCCTAGGTGGCGCTAGAGATAAAGAACCCACCGGCCAATACAGGAGACTGAAGAGGCACGGGCTTGTTCCCTGCGTCGGGATGATTCCAGTATCAGCAGCCCACTCCAGTATTCTTGCCTGGAGAATTGCATGGACAGAGGAGCCTGGAGGGCTATAGTCCTTACGATCTGAAAGAGTCGGACACTGGAGCGGCTTAGCATGCATGCAGGACGTGGAAGTAACCTAAAGGCCCATCAAGAGAAGAATGGATAAAGAAGATGTGCTACATGTATACTCAACCGTGAAATAGAATAAAATAATATAATTTACAGCAGCATGGATGGACATAGAGATTGTCGCACTAAGTGAAGTAAGTCAGACAGAAAAAGACAAATATATGATGTCACTTTTTTGTGGAATCTAAAAAAGAGTACAAATGAATGTGTTTACACAACAGAAATAGAGGCACAGATATAAAAACCAAATGTATGGTTGCTGGGGGAGGGAGGGGCAGGGTGAATTGGGAGATTGGAATTGACATATATATACTACTAAATATAAAATATATACTATATAGAAGAATCTGCCTGCAATGCAGGAGACACAGACCCCTGGGTCAGAAAGATCCCCCGGAGAAGGAAATGGTAACCCGCTCCAGCATTCTTGCCGGGGAAACCCCATGGACAGAAGAGCCTGGCGGTCTGCAGTCCACGGCATCGCAAAGAGTTGGACACGACTGAGTGACTGACACTTCATATGCAAGACAGATAACTAATAAGGACCTATTGTATAGCACAGGTAACTCTACTCAATACTCCGTAATGACCTATGCAGGGAAAGAATCCAGAAAAGGATGCATAAATGTATGTGTCTAACTGATTCACTTTGATGTGCAGCACAAACTGACACAACAAATTGCGTGAACACAATACAAATCATGGAATAAATACCAAGACGACGTCCTAAGGCTGGAAATATGTGTTAACAAAGAGAGAGCTGGTAACTGGGAGGATCTGGAAGCAAGCAGAATGGCTTGTGAAGAGATCCAGGTCAAGAAAGAACACTTAAGAAACTGAAAAAGGTACTTTACGCTTGGAGTACAGGGGAAAGATATGCAGAGTGTTTAGGGCTAAAGTTGAAGTGGCAAGCAAGGAGCAGATCTTGACTGCTGTTGCAAACCGCATTAAAGAGCCTATACCTCATTCTACAGCCAATGGTAATCCATGAAAGGATTGTAAGTAGGGAGATGGCACAACCTGATCCCTGATCCTTAGTTAGAAAGGTTGATACAGGTAACGGAGTCAGACTACAGGTTATTACACTAATGCCCATGGCAGAGCAGAAAGAAGTAAACAGAGTCAAAGATGAAACCATAAAACATTAAGACTCATTGAGTGGCACTGGGTGAAAGGAAGAGTTGGGTCAAGGGTGACTCTCCCATGTGGCAGATCTCGGTAGAGTGTAGAGCCACTCACCACGGTGAGGAAAAAAAAAAATGGATCAGTGACATATACCATGAACTTTGGGCATGTATGGGTTCTCACTCACTTCCGTCATGTCTCACTCTTTGCTACCCTATGGACTCTAGCCCACTAGGCTCCTCTGCCCATGGGATTCTCCAGGCAAGGAAACTGGAGTGATTTGTCATGCCCTCCTCGAGGGAAGCTTCCTGACCCAGGAATAGAACCCTCGTCTTCTGCATTGCAGGTGGGTTCTTTATTGCTGAGCCACTGGGGAGGGCCCACTGTAAACTTCAGCAGCTCTAATTGTCTTGCTTCAGGGTCTTTTTGTGTAAAAGAGAAATAAACATCTAAATCATAGGTCTAAGGTTTCCCTGGTGGCCCAGTGGTTAAGACTCCATGCTTCCAATGCAGAGGAGATGTGTTTGATCCCTGGTTGAGGAATTAAAATCTCACATGTTGTGTGGTGGGTCCAAAAAGTTAAAATAATAACAATAAATCATTGTGGAGATTAAATGAGTTCATGTGCAGATTACCCAATATATAACATGGTATGTAGCTTCTACTTCCTGCCTTTCCATCTTAAATACCCATTATCAGTGTCTGGTGAAGAAAGCTCAGATCTTCAAGCACATAACATTGTGTTTTTAATAATGGTCTACAGAAATGTTATTTTCCCTTTGTCCACTCCAAATATATATTCTTTTAATCCGAATAACATGAAACAACAGACTGGTTCCAAATAGGAAAATGAATATGTCAAGGTTGTATATTGTCACCCTGCTTATTTAACTTATATGCAGAGTACATCATGAGAAATGCTGGACTGGAAGAAGCACAAGCTGGAATCAAGATTGCTGGGAGAAATATCAATAACCTCAGATATGCAGATGATACTACCCCTATGGCAGAAAGTGAAGAAGAACTAAAAAGCCTCTTGATGAAAGTGAAAGAGGAGAGTGAAAAAGTTGGCTTAAAGCTCAACATTCAGAAAATGAAGATCATGGCATCGAGTCCCATCACTTCATGGGAAATAGATGGGGAAACAGTGGAAACAGTGTCAGACTTTATTTTTTGGGGCTCCAAAATCACTGCAGATGGTGATTGCAGCCATGAAATTAAAAGACGCTTACTCCTTGGAAGAAAAGTTATGACCAACCTAGATAGCATATTCAAAAGCAGAGACATTACTTTGCCGACTAAGGTCCATCTAGTCAAGGCTATGGTTTTTCCAGTGGTCATGAATGGATGTGAGAGTTGGACTGTGAAGAAAGCTGAGCGCTGAAGAATTGATGCTTTTGAAGTGCGATGTTGGAGAAGACTCTTGAGAGTCCCTTGGACTGCAAGGAGATCCAACCAGTCCATTCTGAAGGAGATCAGCCCTGGGATTTCTTTGGAAGGGATGATGCTGAAGCTGAAACTCCAGTACTTTGGCCACCTCATGGAAGAGTTGACTCATTGGAAAAGACTCTGATGCTGGGAGGGATTGGGGGCAGGAGGAGAAGGGGACGACCGAGGATGAGATGGCTGGATGGTATCACTGACTCGATAGACATGAGTTTGAGTGAACTCCGGGAGTTGGTGATGGACAGGGAGGCCTGGTGTGCTGCGGTTCATGGGGTCGCAAAGAGTCGGACACGACTGAGCGACTGAATTGAACTGAACTGAATCCTAGTAAGGTGACGGAAATCCAAAGTGATGCTACTGTCACACTGTAATCAAAATACAGGGTGAAGGCAATTCTTTATTGTCTCATTTTGCCAACTGTTGCGAAATAAAATAAAAAATTTAAAAGTTTCAGGCAATATTTGAAAGAACATGCATGTTCAGCTCCCTGAAGTGACTCATTGTTTCATGATAGCAGTTTATTGTTTTCTGTGTACTCCTGGGATCTCTTTATGAGAGATATCTGATGGACAAGACTAATTCTACTTTACATATTGACCCTTATCAGGACAGGTCTGTGTGTACTTAAGCTTCAGTGGAAATTATTTGACCAAGGATAGAACAAATCTAACCAATAATCAACAATGTTTTAGTAAGGTTTTGCTCTTATTGTTGTTCAGTTGCTAGGTCATGTCTGACTCTGCAACCCCATGAACTACAGCATGTCAGGCTCCTCTGTCCTCTGCTATCTCCCAGAATTTGCTCAGATTCATGTCCATTGAGTTGGTAATGCCTCCAACCATCTCACCCTCTGCCATCCCCTTCTGCTCCTGTCTTCAGTCTTTTCCAGCATCAGGGTGTTTACCATGAGTCAGCTCTTCTCATCAGGTTGCCAAAGTATTGGAGCTTTAGCTTCAGCATCAGTCCTCCCACTGAATATTCCAGGTTGATTTACTTTAGGATTGACTGCTTTGATCTCCTTGAAGTCCAAGAGGGTCTTAAGAATCTTCTCCAGCCCCACATTTAAAGAAGCATCAATTATTCTGTGTTCAGTCTTCTTTATGGTTCAACTCTCACATCTATACATGAACTACTGGAAAAACCAAAGCTTTGACTATATGGACCTTTATTGGCAAAATGATGTCTCTGCTTTTTAATATACTGTCTAGGTTTATCATAGCTTTTACTCTGTACATGCCTTACTGACTGTGACTCTAGTTTTTTGTTCTTTAGAAGTGTGACAAAAATTAAACTTCAGGTTTTCAAGTTAGTTGCTGATGGGTGAGCAAGTTGTTTTGAAACAGGTATGGTCTGCGAGGTAGAAATCCTTAGAGTCTCAACTTCAGTGGAATGCTTGCTGGCTTGACCACTTGTGAGGAAACTGGCCCTGTGTTATCTCACCTGCTCCTCTCCCACTTTTATATCTTAATTAAGCCAATATTTCAAAATGATTTGGAAAATGTGTTAAGGCCTTCTTCCCTGAGATATTTCCTTGTGAATTATGATAAAAACACCACCCCCCCCCCCATCTCCAAAATAAGTCTTCCTGTTTGGTCTGAGGACACAGTGATCTTGCAGGTTCACCATCTGACTGAGCCCAGGGAAAGTTGAGTCCCCAAGAAGAAGCAGAAATATTCCATTTTCCTAGTTCATTGAGAATTACTTTTAGAAAGTGACATATTTGCTTTCAGTCTTCAAAGCAACAACCATTTTTATACTTATCCTCAGAAAAACATGTCAAATTTCCTTAACTCGGCATGAAATGCATGTGATAAGTCAGACAGAAAAACTATATTCTCCTTTGTCATGTATAAAATATTGTTGGAGAGGGAGACAGGCAGAGGGACAGAAACGGAAAGAGTCAGAGAGCATGTGCATGTTTTGAGGACTTATGTGTGTTAGGGGGCTTATTATTTTCAGTTATATCAAGTTTATTTCTATTACAGTTAGACGACAGTTCTATATTTTGCCCATCCATGATTGTGTGTGACCCCAAATAAAGTAAGTATGCTTTTGAACTGTGGTGTTGGAGAAGACTCTTTAGAGTCCCTTGGAGCACAAGAAGATCAAAACGGTCAATTGTAAAAGAAATCAGTCTTGAATACTCATTGAAAAGACTGATGGTGAAGCTGAAGCTACAATACTTTGGCCACCTGATGTGAAGAACTGACTCATTGGAAAAGACCTTGATGTTGGGAAAGATTGAAGGCAGGAAGAGAAGGGGACGACAGAGGATGAGATGGTTGGATGACATCACTAACTCGATGGACATGAGTTTGAGCAAGCTCTGGGAGTTGGTGATGGACAGGGAAGCTTGGCGTGCTGCAGGCCATGGGCTAGCAAAGACTCAGACGCGACTGAGAGACGGAACTGACTGATTGAGGGGGTACACCTGCCTGAAACAGTGAAGGCTTTGCTATAATGTCCTTCCTGCAAGAGTGTATGTAGAACTGAATTACTTTGCTGTATACCTGAAACTAACACAACATTGTTAAACAACTGTGCTCCAATATAAAATTAAAGTGTTTAAAAAAATTTTTTTAAGAGCAGAAAAAGAAGCAGTTCAATTGAAGCAGACAGAGGAACAAGCAGCTTCAGGGGAATTTCAGTAAGCATCTTTTATGGACTTCGTATCATTCTGTTGTTTGGTTTCAAGCCAGAAAAACTGTTTCTGATATTGTTTTTAATTACTGAAGAAGCATCCTATGGATTTCCTATCCATCTTAATAGTGCATTTTAATATTTTGTAGCTAAATCACTATTGCTTCTGTCACATCTGCTGTATATTTGACACTTCAGATGGTGAGGGAAAAATGATTAAAGACAATGTTTATAGGAAAGTAATGTCAGGGGATCTGCTATGCCTGGTTGCATTATTTCTTCCTACTCTTGAAATTATGCCACCTCCTCACCTCAAACTATTGATATAACACATCCTCATCTGGAAAAACCAAACAACACAGAAGAAATATTAGAGAAAAAAAATCTGCTGGGGGTGACATTGATGAGCATTTCTGGTGACCATTGTCTCAGATATCTCTTTGCATACCTTTGCACACATAGATGTACAAGTGTTATGTCTGTAAAGTTACGTATAAACGGGATCATATTATACTTCTTTGCAACATGCTCCTTTCCCTTTTCCTTCTTTCCTACCTTCCTTCCTTTCACTCTCTGTGAATCCCTTCCTCTCTTCTATCCTAGCTTCCCTCTCTTTCTATATTTTATTTCTCTGTTCAGGAATGGAAAGTTAACTATATATGCCCCATCCATTATTATCATTAATAATTATCCTTATAATCCCTGCTATACTCCTCTTCATAAGTCGTATGCATGTGTGTTTGTCCTTTGTATTCCTATTTCCCACTCTCATTGCTTTCTTCTTCATGCAAAAGTGCACATTCTATAGGTTAAATGCAGATCTTTTTGTTCATATCTGGAATATGTCTACAGTTGTTATGCTTGCATGCATTTTCACTTACATGAATGCTATTATTTTGTTTAACAGATATTCTTGTTTTGTTTTTTTTTCTCAGAACTATCCTTGCTATTATGTGTGCACCTAATCCATTGTGTCTAACAGCTGCCTATCAGGCCATGGATTGCATCTCTATTCATTCCTCTGCAATGGGCATTTGGCTACTGCCAATTCACTACCCCTTATACAATGCTGCAACAAATGCTTTCTTATTTTTTTCTTTTCCATTATGGTTTATTACAGGATACTGAATATAATTTCCTGTGCTATACAATAGGACCTCACTGTTTATCTGTTCCATATATAATAGTTTGCATCTGCTAGTCCCAAACCTCGAGTCTATCTCTCCCCCACTTCCTTTTCCTTTGGACCACCATGCATCAGTTCTCTGTTTCTGTGAGTCTGTTTCCGTTTTGTAGATAAGTTTGTGTCATATACTAGATTCCATATGTAAATGATATCATATGGTATTTGTTTTTCTTTCTGACTTAGTTTAGTATGATAATCTCTAGGTTCATCCATTTAGCTGCAAGTGGTATTATTTAATTTTTATGGCTGAGTAATATTCCATTGTTGGACCACAAAGAAGACTCAGGGCTGAAGAACTGATGCTTTCAAATTGTGGTGCTGGAGAAGACTCTTGAGAGTCCCTTGAACTGCAAGGAGATCAAAACTGTCAATCCTAAAGAAAATCAACCCTGAATATTCACTAGAAGGATTGATGCTGAAGCTGAAGCTCCACTACTTTGGCCACCTGATGTGAAGAGCTGACTCATGGGAGAGACCCTGTTGCTTTAAAAGATTAGAGGCAGGAGGAGAAGGGACGATAGAGGATGAGAGAATTGGATGACATCACTAACTCAACGGACATGAGTTTGAGCAAACTCTGGGAGATAGTGAAGGACAGGAAAGCCTGGCATACTACAGTCCATGGGGTCACAAAAAGTCAAGCATGACTTCAGTTCAGTTCAGTCACTCAGTCGTATCTGACTCTTTGCGACCCCATGAATCACAGCACGCCAGGCTTCCCTGTCCATCACCATCTCCCGGAGTTCACTCAAACTCGTGTCTACCGAGTTGGTGATGCCATCCAGCCATCTCATCCTCTGTCGTCCCCTTCTCCTCCTGCCCCCAATTCCTCCCAGCATCAGGGTCTTTTCCAAGGAGTCAACTCTTCACATGAGGTGGCCAGAGTACTGGAGTTTCAGCTTCAGCATCAGTCCTTCCAATGAACACCCAGGGCTGATCTCCTTCAGAATGGACTGGTTGGATCTCCTTGCAGTCCAAGGGACTCTCAAGAGTCTTCTCCAACAACACAGCTCAAAAGCATCAATTCTTCAGCCTCAGCTTTCTTCACAGTCCAACTCTCACATCCATACATGACCACTGGAAAAACCATAGCCTTGACTAGATGGACCTTTGTTGGCAAAGTAATGTCTGCTTTTGAATATGCTATCTAGGCTGGTCATAACTTTCCTTCCAAGGAGTAAGCGTCTTTTAATTTCATGGCTGCAATCACCATCTGCAGGGATTTTGGAGCCCCCAAAAATAAAGTCTGACATGACATGACTTAGTGACTAAAAAATAATATTCTGTTGTATATATACAATAGAATATATATATTATATATATCACATCTCCTTTATTATCTCATATAAATATAAATTCATCTCATATAAATTCTTATGCACTTTATCACACTTCTCCTTAGTGAAGTATCCTAGAAATGAAATTTCTCTAGTAGAAGTCATACACATTTTACTTTTTGATTTGCATTATCAAATTGCTCTATAAAAATGTTGTACATTTTCCTACAGCCTCTCACACAACCTGTGAGAGTATCTGTTTCTTCCATTCTTTTTTTTTCTTTCATTCTTAACAGTGCTGGATTTATCAATCCTTGATAATCTGATAATAGTTTTTATGATCATCCTTTGAGTGAAGATGAATAGTTTAAATAAATTTTTTATCTTTATATACATGTAATTAGAATATTCATATTATTTTATTTTATGTGCATTACATATATTGTGCAAAGACAAAGTACTTAATTCTGAAAATCATAGAAAAGCAGACAAAACAATTTTTTTTAATGGGTCAAATACTTGAATGCACCTCACAAAAAGAGTATAATTAAAGTGATGTGCATATGAAAAGATGTCCAATATCAATATTCTCAAGGAGACTGCATTAAAACCATGAAGAAATACCAGTAAACATCTACCTGAATAGATAAAATGAACCATAATGGGACAGCTAGTTTTGGTAAGTAACCAGAACTCTCATAGGCTGCTGGTGGGAGAGAAGAGTGCACAGAGTGTTGGCTGTTGTTCAGTCACTAAGCCATGTCCAACTCTGCATGACCCCATGGACTGCAGCGCACTATGCTTCCCTGTCCTTCATCATCTCCTGGAGCTTGCTCAAATTCATGTCTATTGAGTCGGTGATGCCATCCAACCATCTCATCCTCTGTCGTCCCCTTCTCCTCCTGCCCTCAATCTTTCCCAGCATCAGGGTCTTTTCCAATGAGTCAACTCTTCACATCATGTGGCCAAAGTATTAGAGCTTCAGTTTCAGAATCAGTCCTTCCAGTGAAAGATTGCTTGGTCATATCTATTGAAGCTAAGCATATGTAAACCCTACCTATGTATGTACTCCACTTGAAATAATTATATATATTTCTTAAAATAGTTTATAAGAGTGTTCTTAATAGCATTATTGCAATCTCCAAAATGGAGAAGGAAGTGGCAACTCACTCCAGTATTCTTGCCTGGAGAATCCCATTGACAGAGGAGCCTGGTGGGCTACAGTCCATGGGGTCACAAAGAGTTGGACACGATTGGGTGACTAACTTTCACTTTTACTTTTCAATCACCAAACACTGGAAACAATGCAAATATCCACCAGTAACAGAAGGGATAAATGAAGTATGAATCATGATATAGTCATATGATGGTGTACTATACAGGAACAAAAATCAGAAAAACTTTTGTTACTTGTGACAGCATGGAAATTCAGGAATATGAATAATGAGGGAGTTTGGGATTGAGATGTACACACTGCTATGTTTAAAATGGATAAGCAACAAGTACCTACTGTATAGCACAGGGAACTCTGCTCAATATTATGTAACAACTTAATGGGAACAGGATTTGAAAAAAAACAGATATATGTGTATGTAGAACTGAATCACCTTGCTGTACAGCCAAAACTATCACAACATTGTTAATCAACTATACTCCAATACAAAATAAAAATAGGAAAGAAATACAAATGAATGAAAAGCAGACACAAAAGTACAGAACATATGGTGCTACTACTGTTTTTCTTTTTTAATAACAAAACTAATTTTTGGTGTCGGAAGTCATAATATAGGTTACTGTTAATGAAGGGGTAATGGACGGCAGAGGGGTATGAGAAAGATTTCTGGGGTTCTTAATTCATATCTTGATTTGGGTGACATTTAAATGCATATATTCACTTTGTAAAGTTCAAATTTCACACTTATTTGTGTACTTTCCGTACATGCAGTATAATCTCACTTAAAAATTTGGGGAAAAAAGATACTGGACAAAATCCAACCAAATAACACAAAATTCAAAATAAAGAAGTCAATAATAGGGTATCTAAGGAAAGGAATTCTTAGTTCCCACTGAATTCACTTTGATACAGAACTAAGGCTAAACTACCATTAAAAACCAGAAAGAAAGGTATCAACTGCAACAATCTAAATTCATATAGCTAAAATACAGTTTCTATTATTCTATCATGCAAAAACAGTTAGATAGATCTCTAACAAATTTAGATGGTATATTTGGGGCAATCTGACTTTATCTATAGGCTTCATGGCATGAATTTTAGTTTAAATAAAATCTTCATTTTATATTTTACAGTAGATTCTTGTTGATTCTATTTTAAATACAACAGTATGTTCATGTCAATATTTGTATCATCATTTCAAAGATCTCAGTGAACGCAAAGGCTTTACTAATATCACTGACTTCAGTTTCTCATTTTTTCATACTTAGTAGCTGCTCGATAAGCAAGTTATTGAATAAATATTAATACTTTGCCAGTCATATATTTTTGCAGATTTTATTTGCTTTTAAATTTTATTTTGTTGATTTTTTCTACACATCTCCATCTATCTACATCATCTATCTATCTACATAAATTTTTACCTAGTCAATCCATCTTTTTCTTATGATGTTCAACTATCATGTATATATTTTAATCCTCTTATTCCCCAAAGTATAAGAATATTTGATGCCTGTTTTATTATAGCTATTTTGTGGTTTTATTTATTATTATTTTATTCCAGTACTTTTGTGATTCCATTCATTACTATTATTTTATTCTACTATTCTGGGTTATTTTTTATTAACATTAAATTTTTTCCAAACAAGGAGGAGTGAACTTGGTAAGATTAATGAAATAAGGTCTTGATCTACATTTTTCCAACTACATTTATTGACTAGTCTGTCTTTCACAATGTAAATCATATTTATCTTATACTAAATTTCTGTGCATACATGATTCATTTAAGAATTCTATAATTGCTTCCCCTATCTGTTACTTAAGCTATATTTGTTATTTTAATTTTTATTATTTTGAATATGTTTTATTATTTTGGATAATTATTATATTTTAATATATTTTAAATATTTTATTACTTTATTATTTGAATACACAGTCATATGGTTCAAAATTCAGAACATATCAAAGGGAATACAGGAAAGCATTTTCCCTACCCTGTTACCTATTAACCCAGCAATCAAGTGCTATTAGTAAACAACTGGGCCCTGACCATTCTTTTTGAAAAAAATAATATATTATAGGGATTGTTGTGCATCCTACCTTTCCTAAAGTTTAAAAATAAGTCCTACTCTGTCAATATGAAAGAAGTTTCTTCAATTGCTTTATTGAATAAATGAAACATAATATATTCAATTTCCTACTGATGGAAGATAATTTTTTTTCCAAATTTTGCTGCTATTAAAAATACTGGAATAACCTTGTAGAAACTTTTGTTTTGTATGTGTGAGTATATGTGAAGCATGTTTCTAGAAGTGTGATTACTAGGTCAAAGGCTAAATGTATTTGTATTTCTAATATACACTGACAAATTGCTCTCCAGAGACATTGCTCTAACTTTTGCATAGTAGTTGTTATATTTTGTAGTATTTTTTTCGCAGCAGTTTTGTTTTACAGTTGTAAATATCATTAAATAATTAAATTGGACTTCCCAGGTGGTACAGTGGTAAAGAATCTGACTCACAATGCAATAGATACAAGAAACTGGCTTTGATCCCTGGGTTGGGAAGATCCCCTGAAGTGGGAAGTAGCAACCCACTGCAGTATTCCTACCTAGAAAATTCTATGGACAGAGTAGCCTAGTGGGTTACAGTCCATTGGGTCTCAAACAGTCAGACATAACTGAACAGCAGCAGTCCTTATTTCTTTGGTAAATAATTAAATACCTGATTCAAAATAAAAGGCAATTTGGAGATTTATGGGCTGTGAGATACTTTTATTTAATAAATATTCCAGACATAGGAAATACCTTGGATTTTTCTTCTTATTTTGAGTAACTCTCATTTTAGTATCTGTAGTTGGTTGTCTATTTCTAATATAAAATTTATAGATATAAAGATTAAACTAAATGTAGACTGTCTATGGCTTAATTAATACTATCTAATACATTACTCCTCAAATATCTAATACACTATTTCTGATAATGCCTTAAATTTTTTAAATTTTGTGAATTTCAATTCTAAAATGTGGGTATGTTTCAGTGAAGTGTAATGACAAAAAGATGACAAAGAAAGGTTTTAAGTCAAGGATCTTCCAGAGTTGTATGATTTTATCTCAAAGCGTGCTTTTGTCTCACAAACAGAATATGGAAAGTGTCATGTAGGAAAAAAGAAGCAAACAAACAAGTTTCCAAATATACCCTACTCAGGAAAAATAGTAATTTAGCTAATGGCTTTAGTAATTATTATTAAATTGCACCAAGACACACATGGAATGTATAGTCAAGCCCCAAACAATTCAGAAAAGATTCCCTCTGACATGAAGTTTTTCTAGTGCATTTTAAGATATGTAATTATAATTTAAAAAAATTCTTCCTAACAAAACATCAGTAGCATAAAGAGTGTTGTTAGTTGCTCAGTTGTGTCCAACTCTTTGCAACCTGACAGGCTCCTCTGTCCGTGGACTTCTCTAGGCAAGAATATTGGAGTAGGATGCCATGCCTTCCTCCAGGAGATCTTCTTGACCCAGGGACTGAACCCAGGTCTCCCTAATTGCAGGCAGAATCTTTACCGTCTGAGCCACCAAGGAAGCCGTAGAACATATGCACCTCTGGAAGCTGGATGCACAGGGGAAACTGCACTCATTCCCAGGCTTTTCACCTTCAGTTTCATTGTGTGTGTGTGCACGCTCAGTTGTGCCCAACTCTGTGTGGCCCCATGGACTATGGCCCACCAGACTTCTCTGCCCATGGGACTTCCCAGGCAAGAATATTGGAGTGGGTTGTCATTTCCCTCTCCGGGGGATCTTCCCAACCCAGGGATCGAATCCTTGCCTCTTACATCTCCTGCACTGGCAGTCAGATTCTTTACCTTGAGACTTGCTCTAAATAGTTATAGCAGAAAACACTTGGTTTACTCAATAGCTCAGAATTAGCTTTGGGGATTTATTTTCATTTTTAAAAGACAACTTTGTTTATACTATTTTACCTGGGTTTCAAGAGATACCATATTTCTGCAAAAACTAAATTCCAAAATTAAGGCACTGGCTGTACTGGACTCTCTGAAGGCTCTAGGGGAGGAAACTTCCTTGCCTCTCCTGGTCAACGGTGGATCCAAGCATTCCTCAGCTGGTAGCTGCATCACTGCAGTCTCTGCCTCCATCTTCACATGGACTTCTCCATTCTTTTGTGTCTCTCCCCTCTGTACCTCTTATATGGACATGTCCTTGCATTTAGAGGCCATTTAGAAAATACAAGTGAAATCTCATTTCAAGATCCTTAATTATATCTGTAAAGATCTCTTTTTCCAAAAAAAAAAAAAAAAGTCACATTCAGAGATTCTGAGGCTTAGAACATGAAGAAGTTGCAGGGGGAGAGATCTTCAACCCTCCCGCACATCTTTTTATTATTATTTTTTATTGGAGCATAGTTGCTGTAAAATGTTCTATTAGTTTTTACTGTACAGCAAAGTGATTCAGCTATACGTATACATGCAACTCATCCCCTCTTTATCGGATTTCCCTGCCATTTAGGTCCCCAGAGAGCATTGAGTAGAGTTCCTTGTGTTATACAGTAGGTTCTCGTTAGCTATCTATTTTGCTTTATTAATGCATGTAGTCAATCCTGACCCTCCAGTTCATCACATTATCCCTTCCCCCTGGTATCCATATGTCCGTCCTCTCTGTCTTTGTCTCTATTTCTGCTTTACAAATAAGTTCATCTGTATCATTTTTCTGCTGCTGCTGCTGCTGCTGCTAAGTCGCTTCAGTTGTGTCCGACTCTGTGCAACCCCATAGATGGCAGCCCACCAGGCTCCGCCGTCCCTGGGACTCTCCAGGCAAGAACACTAGATTCCACATATAAGCAATATTATATGATATTTGTTTTTTCTTTCTAACTTATTGATGCTTCACCTTGTGACAATCTCTATATCCACCCACATCACTGCAAATTGCATAATTTCTTTCTTTTTAATGGCTGGTTTGGGCTCCAAAATCACTACAGATGGTGACTGCAGCCATGAAATTAAAAGACGTTTACTCCTTGAAGAAAAGCTATGACCAGCCTAGACAGCATATTCAAAAGCAGAAACATCACTTTGCCAACAAAGGTCCATCTAGTCAAGGCTATGGTTTTTCCAGTGGTCATGTATGGATGTGAGAATTGGACTGTAAAGAAAGCTGAGAACCGAAGAATTGATGCTTTTGAACTGTGGTGTTGGAGAAGACTCTTGAGAGTCCCTTGGACTGCAAGGAGATCCAACCAGTACATTCTGAAGAAGATCAGCCCTGGGATTTCTTTGGAGGGAATGATGCTGAAGTTGAAACTCCAGTACTTCGGCCACCTCATGCAAAGAGTTGACTCATTGCAAAAGACTCTGATGCTGGGAGGGATTGGGGACAGGAGGAGAAGGGGACACCAGATGATGAGATGGCTGGCTGGCATCACTGACTCGATGAACGTGAGTCTGAGTGAACTCCGGGAGTCGGTGATGGACAGGGAGGCCTGGCGAGCTGAGATTCATGCGGTTGCAAAGAGTTGGACATGACTGAGCGACTACACTGAACTGAACGTTCCATTGTATAGAGCCAATACATCTTCTTTATACATTCTTTTGCTGATGGACATTCAGGTTGCTTCCATGGTCTGGCTACTGTAAATAGTAAGCAATGAACATTGAGGTGCAGGAATCTTTTCGAATTATGGTTTTCTGTGAGTATATGCCCGGGAATGGGATTGCTGGGTCGTGTGGTAGCTCTCTTTTCAGTTTTTGAAGGAACCTCCATACTGTTCTCTATAGCGGCTGTATCAATTTACATTCCCATCTATAGACTACATCCTTATTTTGAATTCTATCCCTATGGTTAACTTTTGCCTGTTCTTGAACTTTATAAAACTGGAATCACACTTGTGCCCATCTTGGTATCTGAATTCTTTCACTGTTTTCCTTTTAAAAAGGAAATCTGTGCAGAAAAGCCTTCTGGGACATCTCTACAGTTCATCTGGGTTCCCTGTGAGACCAGAAGGACCTGAAAAGAGCAGGGGTGACTCTGTTTGTCCGCGGATGACAAAATCTGGCAGCTTCCGCAAACCGCTTGCCAGTCCAGACTTCCCATCTAGCATATTTTACAATAAAATCCTACATTTGATCTATGAATTATAACCTGAGACGTGTCAGTTTTAGGAGAATTGGTATACAGCAATTGAACCAACCCCCACCAAACACTCTTATATAAGAGTGCCTCTAAAGAAGGAATCAACTGAGGCATAGCCTTACTTTGAATAATAATGTCCTCAAAGTCACAAATATAAAGAGACTACTAGCTCTAGAAGCAGCGCTTTTCATTTACCTGAGATTCATTGTAATGCATTTGTTTCCTCCTCTTTAATGAATGGATATTGCTTCCCTAAAATTTAAATTTCATTTCAAATACATATTTATGATATCATTGTCTGTGCTCAAGCAGGCGATTTTAAGATGATCTATAAGTATAACCATGCAAATTTACTGCTCAGATGAATTCTGCCAAGATATTTCTCATTAATCTTGGGAACATTGCAGGTGCGTTTATTAATACAGAGGACTTTGTGTTAGAATGCCATGATCCTTTCTGACATATAAGCCATTTTTAATTTGCTCTTATCACTGAAAGCCTCTCTTTTTCAAAGCTATTAGATAACTCTAGGGTGTTAAGCAACATAAAGTTATTTAGGGGCGCAAAGAAGAGTAGTACGAGTTATTAATCATAGGCAAATGCCTATCTAATTTTCAAAGGATCCAGGCACCACGACAAATGAGAAGATCCATGGACTATCTGGGGGGAAGATAATTTCCTGTTTATTTAATTGATCCTCTGTTACTTTTTTTCTTGGCAGCTATAGCTCACTAATGGAATTTGCCCAGTGCCATCATTATTAGAAATGTCAGTGTGACATTTGATTAATCCAGTCTATTTAGACTTGGAACACAAATCATGTATTTCTCCTAACAACATGATTAATTAGTATTCCCCCTTTTGCTTTCAATATATTTACAGAATCTCTTAGCACTTCTGTCTTAAGCCTATAGGTACATTATATATTATACCTCTTTGTAGGTTGGGTCCATTCCATGGACCCTGTCTATGTGATACCATAGACTCACTGGTAGAACATCAGGAACTTGAATCACTGTTGCCACTGGTTTCATTTAAAATTTAATTGGATTTCTTTGGTAATCTCTAGTGCTAAGAATTGAGCAGAGTTTTATGGCTCTCTTCCCTTTAGGGCTCCTTATTTTCATTCTCATTTTCCCTAGGTTCCAAAGAGAAAACAATTCTTAAATACTATTTTTTTTTTCAGCAAAGTTTCCCAGCCCGTGATAATACTGTATAATTTCATTAATTTATTCTTTCAATATTTTGTTAGGTCATTTAGTCATCTAACATATAATTATAGCTAATAAGAGTACAGTAGGAAATAAAAGATACAAAATTCCTGTCCATTTGAGCTTACCTTTTAGTGAAGGGTGTGTGTGCATGCTCAGTCGTGTCTGACTCTTTGCGACTCTATGGACTGTAGTCCACCAAGGACCCTCTGTCCCTGGGATTCTCCAGGCAAGAATACTGGAGTGGGGTGTCATGCCCTCCTCCTTAGGTTCTTCCTGACCAAGGGATTGAACCCGAGTCTCCTGCGGTTCCTGCGTCGGCAAGAGGATTCTTTACCACTGAGCCACCTGGGAAGCCCTTAGTGAAGGAAGCAGAAGCCAAAATAAGCCAAAGCCTACCGTTGTCATAAGTGTCATGGACTAAAATGTCACAGGATGAGGAGGTTGGAAGGAGGAGTTGTTATGAGGAAAAGCAATTGTCTCATTATGTAAAAGCAGTCAAGATAGGCTTTGTGAAAAGGTGATATTTGAGTAGACACCTGGAAACAATAAGGGAGAAAGCTGTGTAAGTGGCTTGGAAGAGTTTAGACAGAAATCTTCGAGGAGGAACACACCTAACATGGAACCCGAGAAGGCCAGTGAATATAGGTGAGACAGATGGTGAAACTCGGATCGTGTAGGGCCTTGCAGACCACTGGAAAATACTACATTTTATTTTGGGTGAATTAGAAAGCCTCTGAAAGTGATGATGTTAAACTTAACCTGAGCCCTGTGCTCCTGGAAACCAGCAATGGTTCAAGAAATCCCTCTGCTTTTCGTATCCTGAGAAATCTTTGCAGTAAGCAAAGAACTACCCTTCCCCCCATGACTAAGCTAAGACTCAGAGATAATGTCCTTGTTTACTTAGGGAAAGGCTGAACACTGACCCTCCCCACTCTCATCCCTTATCTCATTATTGATTAGCTGAACTATTGGCCCCCTCTGGCCAATCAGATTACAAAATGCCTGTTGACTTGACCAAACTTTAAAGTTTCTCTCTTCATCACATGATCCTGAACTGGACTCACCCTTACAGTTAAACAAACTTTGGAATTCAGAACAATTCTCCTTAATGACATCTCATGAAAATTACCCACATGGAAAGACATCTCCCATTCAATTGTCTCATTAAACCAGCTGCTCATCCCACTTCCGCACACCTGCTTCTGTTTAGCCTGATTTCCTCCTCATCATAAAAGAAAAGCTCTTTGCTATTTGATTTTGATTTGTTTGCAGACCTCATGGTCTGTACTTTTTCCCTATTGCAAGAGCGCTCTTGCTCTTGCTAGCAGTAACCCCTTCCTTTGTTGCGATAGTCTTTTTGAAAATGGTTTCTTCTAAAGTCAAGGTTTGTTTTTCATTTGATAGAGGTTTTGAGCAGAGGATGGACATGGACAGTGGAGATTTATAAATGAAGGCCTCAATCTGGATGCTGAGTGCAGGAAAGTATATGGAAATGTGTAGAGGAGCGAAGGAGCTAGTGGGGAGACTATTTGCTTGCCAAGGAATTTTGAGAGGTTAATCATATAGCTTCCACGTAGGTTGGTAAGAATTGATCCTGCCTATGGGGTATGTTTGGTCCTCAAAAATTAAATCTTTGTGAAGCTCATAGATAAATAAAGATTACTGGGTAGAGCAGGCAAGCTGAGAGACATGCTCACATACCTGCCACATTTGAGATTGCCATTTTCAGTAGGAGGGTTCAGGGAACAATGTAAGTTGAGATGTACAACACGGTGAATGTCCAAGTTAGAAGATTCATCTTATTCACCTATTTACTTCCTCAACAAATGTTTAGTAGATGCATTTTTTATGGATTCCAGGTTCTAGGATGCTGCAGTGAAAAAGGACCCACGCTTCTGCCCTCCAATTGCAGGATATGGATTGTAAATAACTAATCATTTGAAAAGAAGCGCAGATTGGGGTAGGAAGGAAGTAAACAGATGGGGGGCAAATTTATATCGGTTGCTTTGAGAAGGCCTCTCTAAGTAGATGCCCTTGGAACTCAGTTCAGTTCAGTTCAGTTGTTCAGTCGTGTTTGACTCTTTGCGACCCCATGAACCACAGCACACCAGGCCTCCCTGTCCATCACCAACTCCTGGAGTCCACCCAAACCCATGTCCATTGAGTTGATAATGCCATCCAACCATCTCATCTTCTGTCATCCCCTTCTCCTCCTGCCTTCAATCTTTCCCAGCATCAGGGTCTTTTCCAATGAGTCAGTTCTTCGCATCAGGTGGCCAAAGTATTGGAGTTTCAGGTTCATCATCAGTCCTTCCAGTGAATACTCACTGGAGCTGAGAAGCAGCTGAAATAGTCAGGTGAGAGTCCTCAGAGGCCCAGAAGTGAATACAGTCCAGGATTAAAATGTAGATCATTGTGGAGATCTGGGGGAAAGTGTGCTGTGAATTTCGGTCAAAAGGAGGAGCTGGGTCCAGAGCCTGTGGATCCTGTAGGACATGATGAGGAGGTGAAATTTTATTTTAAGTGTGATGGAAATCCAGAAAAATCCATGAGACACTGATACTAGGATTTTACGTGCCTCTGTCTGCTCCCAGGGGCAGAGAGAGAGAAAAAAAAAAAAAGAATGATGGAGTTTTTCTTGGTGCTAGTGACTGGGAAAAGAACATCATTTTACATGAATGGAGTAGTTACTCTGGTATGGGTCTAGCCTGTTGAATTCCAAGCATAGACAGATCAGATTCAGCTCTATACACATATGAGAGAGGGATGAAAAAGGAAAGGAAAAGGTGAGGGGAGAGAAAACTAGATGGGAAGGGAGAGGGAAAAGTTTCGGTAGCATAGTTCAAGTAATTCAATAAGCTTGGAAGAGTGAATTCATGACGCTGGCCCTTTGAAAAGGTGGCATCAAAAATTTTTAATGAATTCTCAGCCTTGGCAAAGAAAAGTAATCGATGTAATTCGTTCTTCAGGCGGGTAGGTAAGTGACAGTGATAATTTTGTGTTAGTCTAGTCAAAACAGTTGAAAGCCTTGGAGAAATATTAACTAATAAAGAGATGGAGACCTGATAAAACACCATACTGGAGAGGATGAAGATAACCATAAATAGGAAAATCTGATAAGCTGAAATTTTGAGATATTTGTTGAAATGTTTGAATCAGAAAACTCCTAAAAATTAATTTTGAATATGTTTCTCCATAGAATTATATGTTTACAACATTATAAGTGTAATATTCACACATATGTTAATTGGATTATATATTGCAAAACCATATATTTGGGACTTTGAGGTCATTCATGGGATTTTTTTCAACTACCTGTATTTTTTGCCTTATATTCAAATTTAAGAATATAATCTTACTAAATTAGAACTGTTAATTTATAGCATTGTTGACAGAAAAAAGTTTCAAGTTTTAATAAAATAATTTATATATGCATTTTAGAATTTGATTAATTTGTAAATTGGAAACCACCTTAATGTAAGTAATATATATAAGTAACAATATATATTATTATAATTCTAATATTTATATATAGGTACATATATAAGTTTTTTGGCTTGAGTAGACATAATCTTTGAGTTTATTGTAATAAGAATTTTCCTTTTGTTCCATCTGTAAGAGAAGGAAGGGATCCTTATGGTTGCCATGATTACAGGAAATGTGGTAAAATTATGGACGGTGTTCATGACCACCATTATTGCAAATTTGTTATGGATCAAGGCGAAAAAATTATTTCCTGAAGATGCATTTACTCTGGAGGGACACTGGTTTGTCATTCCCGAACATTAAGAATTAATTTCGTAAAAGGCACAGCTTTTTCAGCATGGGAAACCCTAGAGCATCACTAAAAGCAAGGTTTGTCCTAAGTATGCAGCAGGTGCTCTATAAATGTATGCTGAATGGACACAATTTGAGGAGATGGTCATGCTGACTATGATTTAACTGTAACCAAAATGTCCGTGATGGTTAATTAAATACGCCCACTCTGAAACGTTCTCTTCACTTGGCTCAATGCAACACAGTGCACAGACTTCCAATGGCATCATGCAGACTTACGGCTAAGATCGTAGTGCGTGTTATTGCTGTTCAGTCACTCAGTTGTATCCAACTCTTTTGCAACCCCATGCAATGTAGCCCACCAGACTCCTCTGTCCATGGGATTTTTCAGGCAAAAATAGTGCAGTTGGTTGCCATTCCCCTTTCCAGGGGATCTTCCCGACCTAGGATCAGATCCGAGTCTCCTGCATTGGCAGGCTGACTCTTTACAGCTGAGCTACCAGGGAACATATTGCAAAGCAAATCAATTCCTATTCGTGATGTGTCTTGGTATGAAAGTGACAGTAAAGATATAAACCACCTCATTAGCAGCAGTTACCAAGCTTAAATTTATAGCATAAAGAGTAATTGTTTTACTGGGGAGAAAATAATATGTGGCTTTTAATTTTTAATGTTTCCTTGAACTGAGCTGAACTAGGATATGGGTGGAATAATTTCTACTTTTATCTTAGTAGTATTTAGTGTAATCAAACCTATTTAATGTCACAATTTCTTATTATTTTACATCAATGAATATACCTCCATTGCTTGCTGTGTGTGTGTGAGAGTTGCTCAGTTGTGTCTGACTCTTTGTGACCCCAGGGATTGTAGCCCACCAGGCTCCTCTGTCCTGGAGTTCACCAGATAAGAATGTTGGAGTGGGTAGCCATTTCCTTCTCCAGAGGATCTTCCAGAGCAGGGATAGAATCCAGGTCTCCTGCATTGCAAAGAGACTCTTTACCATTTAGGCCACTAGGGAAGCCCTAGCATGTCCAATTCTGCCCCTGATAGTCAGGTTGTAAAGGAGAGCTGGTCTGTGTACATGGTCCAGAAAAGCAGCACATAGAAGCATGCTGGAGGACAATCACCCTTTATATTAATATATACACATGCCATATCACAGTACTTGGACCGAACATGCAGTGCAACATAGGGGATTGGTGAGATTGAGCCAGACGACACGAGCAAAGACTGCTGCCTGTGGATATCCCAGAGGAGCGCATGTTTGTGGGTGTGTGTAATGTGAGTCACAGTTGCATTTCTGTTTAGAACTGCAGCCTTGGACAACTCCAGAGGGGCGAGCACTCATATTAGAGTCCATGGAAATGGTTTGCCCTGGAGTTCTACAGTGCATCTCCTGGAGCAATATATGATAGCCCTGATATATAGAGTCAGCCAAAGGTTAGTTCAGGGGTTTTTTTGCAAAATGTTCTGGAAAAACCAGAACGAACTTTTTGGTCAGCCCAATAGCTTATGCTCTTGTATATCTTGACTGTAAATCACTTTTTTCTACCTCTCCCCTTTCTAAATCTTCTAATGTTCCCCCTTGGTTCTCTTCTTCCTCCTTTTTCTTTGCTTTCCCCTTTCTACGCAGAGAAAGAGAAAATTGAGAAACAAAAGAAGCCTTCTTTTACTGGAAGGGAGATATCTTACTAATTTAATCATTTGGTGAATAGATAAGTAATTCAGATTAATTAGAAAAGGTTAAGCAAACATCAGTGAATTAGTAGGATTTTTTAAAAAAATGCTTTATGTGCTCCCGCTGTGGTCCAGTGGTTGAGAATCTGCCTACCAATGCAGGGTACATGGGTTTGATCCCTGGTCTGGGAGGATCCCACATGCCGTGAAACAACTAAGCCTGCCCACAGCTACGGAAGCCCAGGCGCTTAGAGCACGTGTTCCACAACAACAGAAGCCGCTACAATGAGAAGCACATGCGCTGCACCAGAGTAGCCTTTGCTCGCTGAAACTAGAGAAAACGTGCACACAGCAAGGAAAACCCAGCGCAGCCAAAAATAAATAAATAAATCTAAAAAAAATTTTTTCTTAAACCATTGCTTTTAAATAAGTACAACAAATAGAAGCTTAGGAAATTTTGCCTGTAGCTATCTTCAGCTGACTTGCTTTCATAATACATGTATATCACACATAATTGTTTGTCTGTTAAAATGACTGCATTCTTTGGAAATTGAAACAGTTTACACACTTTGCTAATCTTCACAGATTTTATCCTTATGAAAGACGTAAAAGTCCTTTTAGCATGCCTCTGTCCAAATCATGATAATTATGGGAATTGTTATAAACTCAATGAGAATAGAAAGGAAATGTTTTTGGTGAGAAAACAATAAAACTTGTTTTTCTTCCACAGTGAACTGGATTAATCATTTAACCTTTATAATCATTGAGGTTTGTTTGGTAGAATAGGTATGTTTATACATCCTTCTTTTTTAACATTCCAGAGATTTCATAAGATGCAAATGAGATTTATACATATTGAAATTATTCTTTAAAAACAGCTTGTAGATCCTGGTAAGAATGTAGTACATAGAAATCGCAATTATTAAATTAATGGAACATCATGTGTTTTTAAAGATCAGCTTTAAAAACCTGACTCAATAGTACATCACATTAAAATTCAGATCTGTATATGTTATTACATTAAAGAATCTTTATCCAATTTTTCAGAGCCAACAAATGTTTTCACAGACTTGAAATACTAGTGTTTTCACAGACTTGAAATACTTTCATTCGTTGTGGAAATGAGGAAGTCATTTTGGGTTCAGTCACAACTATTATTGTTAAGCTCTCAAACATCCTCATCATCTTGTTAAACATGGAACCAAAATGTCCTTAGTTCTTTGTGGATCCATAAATCAACCTATGTGAGGGTTTTCTCGGCAGTTCAGGAACTCATTAAAAAAAAAAAAACAACCTTTTTATTTTGTAGTGGGGTATAACTGCTGCTGCTGCTGCTGCTAAGTCGCTTCAGTCGTGTCCGACTCTGTGTGACCCCATAGATGGCAGCCCACCAGGCTCCCCCATCCCTGGGATTCTCCAGGCAAGAATACTGGAGTGGGTTGCCATTTCCATCTCCAAGGCATGAAAGTGAAAAGTGAAAGTGAAGTCGCTCAGTCGTGTCTGACTCTTAGCGACCCCATGGTCTGCAGCCTGCCAGGCTCCTCTGTCCATGGGATTTTCCAGGCAAGAGGACTGGAGTGGGGTGCCTAATGAACAATATTGTGATAGTTTTATGTGACCAGAGAAGGGGCTCAGCCATTCATATACATGTATCCATTCTCCTCCAAACTCCTCTCCCATCCAGGCAAGAACTCTCTTTTTTTTTTTATGTCAATATTTTTTCAGAGACAGGAAAATGTGGTGGGTTTACTGGGCTGTTCGGTTCTTTTTTAGTGTTTCTTATGGAAAATAAACAGCTTGAACAAAATGAAATCTGTGTCTGATATAACTAACTTGTTTCCTGCTAATAATGACATTCAAGCATCTATCCTGTCCAGAGAAAACAACTGAAAGCTTCCTCTGCATTTGGTTCCCTAGAAGGGTGACCATATAATTAACTTATCATCCAAAAGCAGAGCATTTCTGAGTGCTCAACAGACATAAATTGTGGCATCAATATGTCATTTTATGACTATGGTCTTAGTTATTAAGGGATTTTATGCAAACACATACCCACACATCTAGAAATTTCAGAAATTTGGAAACAAATTCTAAAGACTCTAGAAGAATTTAACTTTGAAGGTGGACACCATCTCCTAGTCTTCACTGTATTTGCAAAGTATAATATGGATCATTGCAGGTCCCATTAATGTCTATTTAATTGATGGAGGAGCAAGTAAAGTTTGGAGGAAGACTCAGTCTCCCCAGTCAACTTAGTGGTAATGAATGCAGATCAACTTTATTCTTATATTTTAAATCACTACTTTTCATCCTTGAAAGAACTGAAATGGTATATAAAGTCTGCCTGCAATTCAGCAGATGTGAGTTCCATCGTTGGAAACTGGAGGAGGGCATGGCAATCCACTCCAGTATTCTTGTCTGGAAAATCCCAGGGACAGAGAATCCTGGTGGGCTACAGTCCATGGGGTTACAAGAGTTAGACAGGATTTAGCGAGCAAACAACACAAATAATACTGTAAAGAAATGTTCTAATGTATATCATAAGCTATTTTATAATTTTAGACATTCAGTGATTGATCTGATTTTGATTGTAATTAATGTAGCTTACATATTTTTTGTTTGTTTTATTACATAGTTTAAAGAACTGTATCTGAACTAGTATTAAAACATAATTTAGTTAGATCCTAATGTACTAGTGCAAAGTAAACATGCCAAATAGCAGGGTAGAAAGGGAAATTTTCCTATTATCAGGAAGTCAGGTAGCCTACTATTAAGCTGCCAGCAAGATAGTGAGTGTTGTTACCTATGTAGAAAGGAAATGGAATAAGCCCAGAAATACACTAACCCTTCATGCTATGTGGGGGAAATGCGAAATCATTTCCTTGTCTGTGTGAAAAATTCTTCCAATAGACTTTATGTCTTTGTCCAAGGGAGGAGGGCATGAGGAAGCCACACAGAAGGCCCCAGTGGTCCTAGAGTAATTGCTGTCAATCAGGTTTTTCCCACCAGGAGTTCTGAGATGGAGGACTTGTCATACTTATAAATGAATTTCTGATTTGACAGTCTGCCACCAGCCGTGATACTGGGTTTCTGCCTTCCACTGATTTTATTACAAATCTACTTCTGGAGTGTAGAGATGCAATAACATTGAAACCCTGTATAGAAAAAGCTGTGCATTATACATGCACACCTTCATTTTTCACTCATTGATAAATTTCTGCCTGGGCAAATAATTCCCTCATGTAGACTCAGAAGTCTTTTTAGTTAACCTGTGACATCTGTGCAATTAGTTACATTTGTCAATACTTTAATAAAGTAGATGGTTGAATTTGCGAGGCTAGTAGGCTAAATTAATCACTAATTTTTGATCAGTTTGAAAAGAACAGTTCCATTTATTAATAAAAGCTGTTGAATTCTCAATGAAACAAAACACTCTGCTTGAATTTGTTCTCTTTTTCTTAAACAATGTCTTCTTTAGATATCTTTTAGCAAAAAAGTACAAGATTTTCTCTCATTGGATGAAGTTACATCTTTCAGTGTTCACTCAACCCCTTTAATATTATCTTCCCTGAGTAGATATAGCCTCCTGTAATCTTTAGGAAATCCAAGTCTTTGTGTGTGCATGCTTAGTTGCTCAGTCATGTCTGACTCTTTGCGACCCCATGGATTGTAGATCGCCAGACTCCTCTGTCTGTGGGATTCTCCAGTTAAGAATACTGGAGTGGGTAGACATTTCCTTCTCCAAGGAAATCTTCCTGACCCAGGGATTGAACCCAGGTCTCCTACACTGCAGGCAGATTCTTTACTGGGAAGCCCCAGGTCTTTCTTCAGTATAATTCAAATAGAATTTGTTTTAAAGTTGGTTGCTTTTCAGTCCCACCAACTAAAATGTTGTTTTCTTTTGCTTTTGTACTCGAGTTTCCAAAGGATTTTTTAAACAAATTATTGAGGATAGATGGCATCTATACACCACAGTGAGCCCTGAACACAAACTGTAAGAAATTGACTACAACTATTGAGTATCCTTTCTGTCTACTGTCTTTTATAATAAACTTGGTTGTTTATCTTGCATTGATCCAACCTTATAATAAACTTTATTAGGTCTTCCCTTAGAGGATACTATTGCTAAAGGATACTATTGCTAAAAGTTTTTAGAAAGATAGAAAGAAGTGACAACTAGATTCTCAATTTAGGTTTTCCTGGCAACTACAGAGAAAAAGCTAACAATAGCATTGATAAAATTTAGCCCTGTTAAATTATCAAGGATATCTTTCATTTCTTCAATGTAAATGATACTAAACAGTTTAGTGCAATATTAATTATTTTTTTTTCTTACAGCTGTATAGGTTAGATCTATAAGATGATTTGGATATTTGGGATTTTTCTTCCCTAAATTTCTAGAACTTATATAAACATGAAAACCACAAGAGTCCCAGTCTTACTGTTGCATTGCAATAAATTGGAGGGAAAGCAGAATAACAACTCTAATAAATTTTAAAAATTCTTTACTCATTACTTAAAATTCTGGAAGAATTTTAGAGTGGCTTCAATGAAGAATCCACAGAAACAATTTCTAAAGTTCACATTCCTCTCACTTGGTCTTTGGAATGATACTATTGTCTCCACAAGTTCTAGAGATAGATGATGCATTTATTTGATTTAAACATTCATTGGTTAAAAATATCATCATCCATTCTGAAGTCATCATAAGACTGATTTGCTTTATTTGATGATTGGTTTATTTACATGCTGTCTTTAGTGGAGATGAGAATGAGAGTTGGAGAGAAATTGAGAAGGAGTAGTCAGTTCCATTTGTCCATTTCTGACAATCAGCAAATAGAGGTAATCTCTAGAAAATACTGACTCAGAGAATACCTAAGTGTTATGAACATTGCCTGAAATTGCTGTGTTCTAAAAACACCAAAGACCCTAAGGGTATATCCCATCATCTATAATGAAAGTTATCAGCCTTTCCCCTTATATCAGTTATATTATACAAAAATAGTCACATTTTTTCCCATCTTGTCATGGACAGGGACGTGCTATCTAACTATTAGATCTTAGAATCTGTCTTGTTTTTATTGTCAGAAAAAAATAAGGGGAAAAAAGTCTGAAATTGTCTTAAGATATCGAATTTGAAATGGGCACTGACTACATGTAAGCCGCATTTTGTACTGTTCATGCTGTATTTCATTGAAGGTGGAGACTAGACTGTCTTTCATTTAATGGATGAAGTGAACAAATGTTTAAAGACGTTAGGTGACATGGGATTTGAACCCAGATGTATGTGTTTCTGGAGCTCAAGATGTGTTTCCAGAGCTCAAGATTTAGGATCCCTTTTTAGGGGGAAACATAGTTAATAGGACTTCCCTGGTGGCTCAGTGGTACAGAATCCACCTGCCAATGCAGGAGATGGGGGTTTAATCTCTGGGTCAGGAAGATGCTCTGGAGAAGGAAATAACGACCTGCTCCAGTGTTCTTGCCTGGAGAATCCCATGGACAGAGGGGCCTGGCAGGCTACAGTCCATGAGGTTGCAAAGAGTTGGACACAACTTAAAGACTAAAGAGCAACACGTAACAGTTAATGTTTGGATAAAAATACTTTTAATGGGACTAATAAACCAGTTATTTTAAAGTTAAACCATTAGTCACTCTACAGTGAAGTATGAAGGAGTTTTGTTAAGCAGGAAATGATACGTTTAATCACAAGAAGACTTGAAGAAGTTCTGCAGATGAGATTTGTTGTCCTCATAGGCAGTCTCATAGACCTCTTTCATCTAAAACAGTGCATCACTCTCTTAACACTATGGTATGAGAATTGAGACAATTCCTTTCTACGTGGGGATGGGAAAGCAAATCCCTTATAAGTTATCTGGGTCACAAAAATGAAATACAGGACTTGGTTATCTTAAAGCCTACATAGCTGAAGGCACGGAATCTTTTGCTGTTCTCTCTAGACAAGCAGTAATTCAATACTAGCCGTTGTTTCCTTTCTTATGTGTCAGAGTTGATCTCTGAGAATAGCAGAGTGTGATTTTACGAACAGAACAGAAGACAACCTTTCTCCAACATGAGTGCACGCACACAGACCTGTCCACCCACTCACTTTTCTCACTCCCGCTTAAAAGATTTTGAAAAGAAAGCACTTTACCAGACAAACATTACAAGTCAGTGCCATTGTATTCTCATGCATATGACAGAACGAGCTGTCTGGACACTACATGCTCATGTGTTGGAATTTAAAATAGGGACGATGCTTCCTTTTTCAATGGCTCATATATTGTATTTGATGAATTCTTGTTGAAATTTTTGTTAGCTCATCAGAACAAAAGTTCTTTGAGTGAAAAAAAAAGGTATAAAACATAACTCATATTCAAGAAGTGCACCTGAAGGCTTGGAAATCTATATAATCTTTGTTAGGTAACATATATAGTTATAATGAATATATAATAATATTATCACAGTTCTTTCAGAATTGGAAAGATTTTTTGATTAATATAATAACACGGATGAATTGAATATAAAAATAAACTAAATTTTAGAAATCTAAAAAAATTAAGCAAACCTATTTGCTCACCTGGTTTTTGTTGAATACGTGCTGCTGCTGCTACTGCTGCTAAGTCACTTCAGTCGTGTTCGACTCTGTGCGACCCCACAGATGGCAGCCCACTAGGCTCCACCGTCCCTGGGATTCTCCAGGCAAGGACACTGGAGTGGGTTGCCATTTCCTTCTCCAATGCATGAAAGTGAAAAGTGAAAGTGAAGTCGCTCAGTCGTGTGCGACCCTCAGCGACCCCATGGACTGCAGCCTTCCAGGCTCCTCTGTCCATGGGATTTTCCAGGCAGGAGTACTGGAGTGAGGTGCCATTGCCTTCTCCGATTGAATACCCGCTATATGTTAAATACTATATCAGATAGAGAATACAGAACATATAAGCCAGGCTCTATAACATGGAGTGGGCTTTCAAGTGGCTCATATGGTAAAGAATCTGCCTTCAATGCAGGAGACCTGAGTTGAATCCCTGGGTAGGAAAGATTCCTTGTAAAATGGAATGGCTACCCACTACAGTATTCTTGCCTGGAAAATTCCATGGACAAAGGAGCTTAGTGGGCCACAATCCATGGGGTTAAAAAGAGTCAGACATGATTAAGAGACTAACACTTTCACTTTTCACTTTCATACCATGGAGATCTTATAATACTAATATATTGAAATATAAAAGGCTATCAAAAATAGGGAACAAAAATTATAAAAGACACTATATGCAGACAGACGAGGGTAGAGTGGCTGGTGGAGTTTGGAGAGGAGTCCTAAATTATGGCTGAAGCTTTTGGAAAAGTGGATTCCATGCAGGGAGGAGGGGAGAGGGATAGTGGGCTTGGTGGAAAGGGTTCTGGGGGGTCAAGCTACAGATGTCAAGGGGCAGAGGGCAGTGATGACAGGTTTTCTCATACCACAGCTCTCAGGACAACAGTTGGGGCAAAAGGAGGTCCACAATCTTACCAAAAATGAACATTATGGGGCCTGGACTGTGTCAATCATCACTTTAAATTCTCTCATTTTATAAGGGAGAGAACTAAAGCAGGCTGGCATGAAGTGCCCCATTCAAGATCACATAGCTGATTAGTGATAGAAATGGACCTTGAAACCCAGGAAAAGTGAGCTTTTTTCCTTTTCTTTTTTGGTTTTAAATGTACAATTCCCTTCACACTTCACCTCAATTCAAGCACTTATTTTTTTACTTACTCTTCTAAGTACTACTTATCTTTTAATAAATTTACTGACCCAGTCTAAGGAGTGGAAAAGTCACAGTCACTTCTTTTTAGTCAGTCTATTGATCAAGAGCTTAAATCAAGTAGCCAAATTGAATTCAGACTTCACTAATTTGCTGAAGCTTGAAATGGAACAAACTCGTATTTTGTGGTACCTGGATCTGATCGTCATTTTACTTGACTACTGATGTGAACTAATTGTCTACATTTTCAATGCAATTAAGATTAGCCACTTTTTATAAGACTGCATGGAAATATGGGGATATAAATTTCTGCAACTGTTTGGATATACTTTCAATTGATTTTCTGATACATATATATATATATATATATATATATATATATATATATACACACACACACAGCTATCTATAACTATGTATAGACAGAGGCACATTTTTTGAGAAACAATTCTAAACTTAGAAATTATGGGTTAAATAAAATAAATGTTGTTTTCCCACTAATTATAACCTAACCGCACAATTGCATGCATCTAACATGCTAGTAAAGTAATGCTCAAAATTCTCTAAGCCAGGCTTCAGCAATACATGAACTGTGAACTTCCTGATGTTCAAGCTGGTTTTAGGAAAGGCAAAGGAACCAGAGATCAAATTGCCAATATCCACTGGATCACGGAAAAAGCAAAAGAGTTCCAGAAAAACATCTATTTCTGCTTGATTGACTATGCCAAAGCCTTTGACTGTGTGGATCACAATAAACTGTGGAAAATTCTGAGAGAGATGGGAATACCAGACCACCTGACCTGCCTCTTGAGAAATCTCTTTGCAGGTCAGGAAGCAACAGTTAGAACTGGACATGGAAAAACAGACTGGTTCCAAATAGGAAAAGGAGTACGTCAAGGCTGTATATCGTCACCCTGCTTATTTAACTTCTATGCAGAGTACATCATGAGAAATGCTGGACTGGAAGAAACACAAGCTGGAATCAAGATTACTGGGAGAAATATCAATAACCTCAGATATGCAGATGACACCACCCTTATGGCAGAAAGTGAAGAGGAACTAAAAAGCCTCTTGATGAAAGTGAAAGAGGAGAGTGAAAAAGTTGGCCTAAAGCTCAACATTTAGAAAACGAAGATCATGGCATCCGGTCCCATCACTTCATGCGAAATAGATGGGGAAACAGTGGAAACAGTGTCAGACTTTCTTTTTCTGGGCTCCAAAATCACTGCAGATGGTGACTGCAGCCATGAAATTAAAAGACGCTTACTCCTTGGAAGAAAAGTTATGACCAACCTAGATAGCATATTCAAAAGCAGAGACATTACTTTGCTGACTAAGGTCCATCTAGTCAAGGCTATGGTTTTTCCTGTGGTCATGTATGGATGTGAGAGTTGAACTGTGAAGAAGGCTGAGCGCCGAAGAATTGATACTTTTAAACTGTGGTGTTGGAGAAGACTCTTGAGAGTCCCTTGGACTGCAAGGAGATCCAGCCAGTCCATTCTGAAGGAGATCAGCCCTGGGATTGCTTTGGAAGGAATGATGCTAAAGCTGAAACTCCAGTACTTTGGCCACCTCATGAGAAGAGTTGACTCATTGGAAAAGACTCTGATACTGGGAGGGATTGGGGGCAGGAGGAGAAGGGGACAACAGAGGATGAGATGGCTTGATGGCATCACTGACTCAATGGACATGAGTCTGAGTGAACTCCGGGAGTTGGTGATGGACAGGGAGGCCTGGTGTGCTGCGATTCATGGGGTCACAAAGAGTCAGACATGACTGAACGACTGAACTGAACTGAACTGAACTGAACTGAACAATTGTAACTTAGAATTCAATCAGACATTATTTCACAAAGAATTTTTATCACTTGTCCTTCTTTTCTCTGGAGATAACATTTTCTCAGGGTCTTCCCTGCTTGCTCAGTGGTAAAGAACCTGCCCAGAAATGCAGAAGGCACAGGTTCGATCCCTGGATCAGGAAGAAGCCCTGCAGGAAGAAATGGCAACCCACTGCTATATTCTTGCCTGGGAAAACCCATGGACAGAGGAGCCTGGTGTGCTGCAATCCATGGGATCGCAAAGAGTCAGACACAACTTAGTGATGAACAACAACATTTTCTCAAATCCCACTTTATCAGTCTTTGTGAGAAAATAAAAACCATCTTAAAAGCTGGACATGGCAATTCAAAGGTGCGTGGGTTTCTTCACATATGTTGTGGCATTTGTTTCTCTATGATGGAACAGTGGATGCAACTCTTTCAAAAGCTTAGATTATTTTTTTTTTTTCCTAATCACACTGATAATGAGCAGAGACAGCTCTGTTTAACCACTGGACACTTGGGAAGAACAAGGAGATACCCCAAAATGAACAGCAAAACCTGAATTTTCAATTGTCTCCAATCCAAAAACTGTGGAATCAGAGCTTTTTGCTCTTTTTATTTCTGTGTCATTAAGCCTTGCTGTTGCCTCTTTAGTAAATATTTTTATGAACTTCCTTCTGGAATATGTCTCTATCATCCCTTTAACTTGAGGCTTTATTATGTCATACCTTCCATAAGCGCCAGACTGTTTCCTTTTGTCTCCTTTGACAATTGACTTGGTTCCTGCACCCCATGTTTCTCTCTATTATACACACAGAGTGGAATGACTTATTCTTCAAAAAAAAAAAAAAAAAATATTGCTTTCCTGCTTAGCAAGCTATTGTATCAAGTGAAAATCTTTTTCTCAGGATTTCATCATTCTCTACTCACTCTGCAACATGGTTCACTGTACAACTCGCTCCCTCTATTCTACATAGGCCTCTAAGATCAGCTTTGTGGTTTGGTTCCAACTAGTCACATTGCCTGAAATACAATTTCAACCTTCCATGCTTATACCAACCATAGACATAGAGATTCTAGAGCATCCTTCTTTGTCTGTCCATCTTCTGAGAACCATTTCAAGCTCTGGGTCTTTCAAGAAATGGATCTTGGCCAATTTAGCCAACATAAAGTACATATTAACTTATTTTCTTAGTTACAACTTAGAATTTGATCCCTTATCTTTCTTTAACATTTTTCTATGACTCCTAATAAGCTGTATGTTCCTTAAGATGGGTACTCAGTCATTCAGAGCGTTTAGCATTGTTGTTGCTTAGTCACTAGTCATGTCTGACTTTCTTGAGACCCCATGGAATGTAGCCTGATAAACTCCTCTGTCCATGGGATTTCCCAGGCAAGAATACTGGAGTGGGTTGCCATTTCCTTCTCCAGGAGATCTTCCTGACCCAGGGGTCAAGGCTGCATCTCCTGCATTGGCAGGCAGATTCTTTATCACTGAGCCAGGCATGTGGGAAGCTCATATTTAGCATTTGTTGTTCAGTTGCTAAGTCATGGCTGACTCTTTGTGAGTCCATGAACTGTAGCACATCTGGCTCCTCTGTCCTCTACTGCCTCCCACAGTTTGCTCAAATTCATGTCCATTGAGTTGATGATACTATTTAACCATCTTATCCTAGAAGATTGCTTACTAATTGATTATCAAAGACCTCAAGCAAACAGTACAATTTTATTACATAACTATATAGTTTTATTCAGGCCCTATGACTAGATGAGATGTAAATGTTTGAGAACAAGTGCAATAGATGAATGAAAGCATTAATAGACAATGTGTTCAGATGCAAGATAAGACTAATCCAGGAATCGGGGGCTTTTTCTTGTAAAGTAACCATAACTCCATCTTCCAGCTGTTCCATGGTCTTCTAGGTGACGTTAGTCTACAACTCCGTTATTTATTTATTTAAAAAATGAGTTTATGAAATGCATGCAAGGTATTTTGACAAGTCAGAAAATGCCATAGTTATGGTTCCTGCAGGGCTAATGTATTCATCTTTCACAAGCTAAATGTTAAGGCATACATATATGTGCCAAACTAATTAGCAATTATGTGCACCTCATAAACAAATGATCATCTCACAACTATAGTATTTCCGTTCCTTGGCTCTGCAGGGCACAATTCAGAAAGCATCAACAAGCTGCAGGGTGATGCTCTGTGTTGAGCTGAGAGATTTTTTTCTGAGACTGGGCTGTTCTGTAAGCCCTGAAGGTAATGCTGGATATAGATTGGTAAGAGGGCTCTTGGTCTCTTTCAGGCCTTGGTGCAGTATGTATCTGGCCCAACTGGGGTAAATGAGTACTCTGCAGAGCTGTAGAAGGTGGGCTAGCTACCGTCCTACTTCAACGAAGATGTTGTTCAGCTCTGTCCACAGTGGACTCACTATCTCAGATAATTGGTAAATTAAGGAGAAAATATCTTTTATCTTTCTATTAACAAGTTCCCAGCTATGGTTTTTCTTCATTCTTCTCCACCCCCTTATACAAGCAATAGATCCCACTCTCAGCCACAAGAATGTGCACATGATCAAGGCGGACCAAGAGACTCATTCTCATGGAACTTTTCCTATCCAGAGTTGGCAAGAAAGACTTTCTGCATCCATTATGGGGCGTGAGGAGAGGGAAAAGGCTGACTGTTGCCATGTGTGCAGTCTTATGTGGATAAATATCTTGTCTGGGAGAACAAAGCTGATACATGAAGGCAAAGGATTGGAAAACGGACTGAAGGTTTTGATGACATTAGAACCCCTGATGCTCAAGAAATTCAGTCTTTCCAAAGTTTGGTCAATCAATTCTTCTTTTGAATGTGTGAATGAATGATCATCACTTAGTGGTCTCTGACTCTTTGAATGTGGGATCTACCACTTTATCATGAAAATAACTCCATCTGATGGCTCAGTGGGTAAAGAATCTGCCTGCAGTTCGGGAGATACAGAAGACATGTGTTGGATCCCCAGGTTGGGAAGATCCCCTAGGGGAGGAAATGGCAACCCACATCAGTATTCTTGCCTGAAAAATCCCATGGACAGAGGAGTCTGGCGGGTTACAGTCATGGGGTCACAAAGAGTCAGACACGACTTAGTGATTAAACAACAACTCCATCAAGCATTCATTTCCCCCCAAGTTGCCTCCCACTCATAATAATAATAAACTGTCTAAAACATCAGCCAAGGCCAGTGAGAAATTTTTTAAGCTAAGCTTTCATCTGAAAAAAGGAAATCCCCAATACATATTCTTTTCCATCAGCATGTTGAGTTTCCATTGTTGTTGTTGTTTAGTCACTAAGCTGTGTCTGACTCTTTTGTGAGCCCATGAACTACAGCTTGCCAGGCTCTTCTGTCCATAGGATTTTCCAGGCAAGAATACTGGAGTGGGTTGTGATTTCCTCCTTCAGGGGATCTTCTTGACCCAGGGATCAAATCCACATCTCCTGCATACCTATCTTGAAAATGCATGCACAAAAGTGCTTCATAAAGAAAAATTGCAGACTTCAAGGAGAGAGCTTTAATTAGACAACAGAGTATGACCCATTTTTCAACTCTGATTAAAAGAAAAACAATAAAAGCAGAACACAAAGCTTTCCTCAGTAACTGTTCAGTTCAGTTCAGTTGCTCAGTTGTGTTTGACTCTTTGAGACCCCATGAACCGCAACACACCAGGCCTCCCTGTCCATCACCAACTCCCAGAGTCCACCCAAACCCATGCCCATTGAATCGGTGATGCCATCCAGCTATCTCATCCTCTGTCGTCCCCTTCTCCTCCTGCCTTCAATATTCCCTAGCGTCAGGGTCTCTTCCAATAAATCAGCTCTTTGCATGAGGTGGCCAGAGTATTGGAGTTTCAGCTTCAACATCAGCCCTTCCAATGAACACCAGGACTGATCTCTTTTAGGATGGATTGGTGGAATCTCCTTGCAGTCCAAGGGACTCTCAAGAGTCTTCTCTAACATTACAAATCAAAAGCATCAATTCTTCTGGGCTCAGCTTTCTTTATAATCCAACTCTCATGTCCATACACGACCACTGGAAAAACCATAGCCTTGACTAGACGGACCTTTGTTGGCCAAGTAATGTCTCTGCTTTTGAATATGTGTCTAAGTTGGTCACAACTTTCCTTCCACGGAGTAAGCGTCTTTTAATTTCATGGCTGCACTCACCATCTGCAGTGATTTTGGAGCCCAGAAAAATAAAGTCAGCCACTGTTTCCACTGTTTCCCCATCTATTTGCCTTGAAGTGACGGGACCAGATGCCATGATCTTAGTTTTCTGAATGTTGAGTTTTAAGCCAACTTTTTCATTCTCCTCTTTCACTTTCATCAAGAGGCTCTTTAGTTCTTCTTCACTTTCTGCCATAAGGGTGGTGTCATCTGCATATCTGAGGTTATTGATATTTCTCCCGGAAATCTTGATTCCAGCTTGTGCTTCCTCCAGCCCAGCATTTCTCATGATGTACTCTGCATAGAAGTTAAATAAGCAGGGTGACGATATACAGCCTTGACGTACTCCTTTTCTTATTTAGAAACAGTCTGTTTTTCCATGTCCAGTTCTAAGTGTTGCTTCCTAACCTGCATACAGGTTTCTCAAAAGACAGGTCAGGTGGTCTGTTATTCCCATCTCTTTCAGAATTTTCCACAGTTTATTGTGATCCACACATCAAAGGCATAAAGCAGAAGTAGATGTTTTTCAGTAACTGTAGTATCATTTGAATGGAATGAATATAGAATCTGAATCTAATTAAAAAGTCACCCAATGATCATATCAGGATATTGAGGTTAATGTGTTTAGTATTGCAGGATATTAAGACAAATTACTTTTAATTTATTTGTTAGTCTTTCTCTACAAAAGAAATGACATATTCAACATTATTGATTGGCACTAATAAATTATCAGGATATGAATGGCTACTAGTTTGAGAACTTCTTCATGCTATCATTCTAGCATGTACATCCCATTTTGTATGTGTTAAAATAAAGGCATCTGAGGGAATTTCATTATACACTAAGGGCATCAAAAATAATAATAGCTAAGAATATGATAGTATTTACTATATACTAGGTAGTACTCTAAGTTTTCCATGTACATAGTTTCACTGTATTCTTATGACAGTCTTAAAAGTGCTTATTATCCCCATTTTACAGATTAGTAAACTGAGGAACTAAAGTAAAAAGAGCTGAACTTGGCCAAGTGTCTGCTTAGAGGAAGAGTAGGTCAGAGGAAAAAGGAAGTGTTCAGATGCAAGGAGTCTGACTCCAGAGTCTGTGTTGGTAACTGATTTACCTCTCAAAGGCAGGATCAACGGTCACGGAATAGACTGTTTTAGCTGCTTTTCCAGAGTTCTGTTTTCCCTGCTTTGTCTTTCTCCAAGTTCCTAGGTTTTATGAGGGTATGCAGTCTGTGAACTTTCTGGGGAACTCAGCCAATTCATGCTATGGGAGTGAAACCTGGGTGGTGAAATCCAGTTAGCACACACTATCCTCCCAGCCACAGCCATTCATTCCAGAATGGTCCTGGGACCTAGGAGTCACAGCTTTCCTAGGGGCAAATTGCAGCTCTGCTGTCAGAATACTAGAGCAGACAGACCCTCATCTTGCAATCACAAGTGATGTAATAAACAGCTATGAAGCTGGAACTGCTGCAGCCACCATGCAATCATGAGGAAACTGGTGAAGCTGATGGTGTGGAAGGCAGAGAAAAGGGACAGAAGTCACCACATCCTTCATGACCTCATTGAGCTGCTGATCAAACTGACCATGAAGTCTGACCTTCCATGAGCTTCTAGGATTGTGCGAGCCATTCAATCCCCTTTAGGAGTTAAAGCTATCTTGAGCAGAACAAAATATAGTCTATTTCACCTGCCTTTTACCTTAGTAGGACTAAGAAGAAATGTAATGTTCTTCTAGAGGATAAAGCAACTCCACTAGAGTGAGTGCCAGGAGCCAGCATGAGGAACTCCACCCATGGCAAAGGTCATGAGGAAGGAGGCTCGGCATTAGGTAAATGCTGTTCCCGAGCATTTACCCCCAAAATCAGAGTCTGCCTACTTTACTGTTTTATGCTCTCACCTATACCTCTGACTTTACAGGGGACTGTCCCCCACCACCTCTCTAAAAATTCCTGAGCGTGACAAGAGTGTTTCCACTTACAAACTGCTCTGAAGGTTCTCTAGCCTGCCTGAGCAAGTTCGTCCAGCCACATGTGATTGTTTACAGCCTCCCAACCATGAAAGACACGAGATGCTTTAAACTCTCTAAATACAGATTCTTTTGAGAAGTTAGAAAATTATTAGTATAGTATAGTGGGTTGATTAGAAATTATATTGGTGAAGAGGTTTTCATTTGTTGAGCCAATATTTACTGCTAAATCTCCATATTCTCTGCCCTCGTAATGAGTATAACTAGCATATGGGAGAAATAAGTATTAGCCTTTGATATTAATCATGTTAAACCTTAGGCTAAGTAAATTCCCTTCTTAATTGTAACCCACTGCACCCTCACCCTACAGGAATGCAACTTTATCTGGTACCTTCAGAGGGTGGTGCCTGGTTTAAGAAAAAAATCACCCCTGGAAAATAAGTTCTCTGGCTGACTGACCATTATCAGAAAGGTCCATAAAATGTCAGCAGGCCTCATGGCCAGAAGATGATGTAAAACCCCTAAGACCTTTGTATACATTTATATGAAGCACCTGATTTTGACAAGGGTCAGGTCTGCTGACCCCGCGTGACTCTATATTCATCCCTATCTATAACAAAAAGTATATAAGCAAACCTGAAAATAAAGAAAATGGATCAGTTTCTGGAAAGACTGATTCCCCCATGTTGTTCTTTCTTTCCCCTTCTGGCTGAATTCCCATCTGGACCGAGGATGCTTGCCATGTCTACTTACTTGCCCTGGCTTTTAAGAGCCATGTGAGAGGGAGCCCAAAGTGGGGCACCCTCTGCTAATTCAAGTGGGTGCCAGTGGCTTACATAGATGGTGCAAATTCCTTGTCTTGGAGTTTTATTGGTATTCCACGTAAACCAAGTTATTCAGCCTCTTTTTCTCCACTAATTTTCCTACTACACTATTCTTTTCTAATCTCTCTTTATATCTGTAATTAAATAAGTTCTTTCCTAGGACACCTACTCTGTCTCCCCTTCGAATTACCCTGGATCCACTGGGGCTGGACCCTGACAAGTGTGTAAGAATTTGATACTATATAAAGCCACATAGGGACTTCCCTGACAGTCCAGTGGTTAAGGCTTCACCTTCCAATGCAGAGGGTGCTGGTTCGATTCCTGGTTGGGCAACTAAGATCACACGTGCCTCATAGCCAGTAAACCAAAACAAATACAATACAAGACTTTAAAAATGGTCCACATTTTAAAAAAAGAAAAAAACCAAAAAACAACTTAGAAAAAGCAACATTCATTCAGATCAGTAGCATGGTCAGTAATACACGCTTTTGATTTTTAAATGTTTGTTAATGTAGGTTTGAGATGGCAAATACATAAGGTGCCAACCTTGCCCATCCTGACATTCATAGCAGACATTGCTGATAACCCACCATAGGCTTCTGCTGAGCCAGCCTTCCTTCTTGACATTGTGCTTGAGGTAAACACAATCAGGAGATCAGAGTTCGTAAAGGAAATTCGTGATCACTGATCTAGGTAATCATTGAGCTTTAGTACAACATAAACTTGGCAATTTTGTGAAAGCACTTCCCTGTAAATCAGCATTGGTTCATAGGAACACTGTTATAACTTGGAGTTACATTCTTATCCAGGAAGCAAACTTGCTTTAAATCACAGAATAATGGGAAATGTGACATAAAAACACAACCTTTATAATAATTTAAAATAAATAATAAAATTTTACTCTGAAGCCTATTAAAAGAACCTATGTTTATTGTATACAATTATTTTATGAGGCATACTATGAATAATACTTTCAGCTTATAAAAATTATAATTCTGCTGTCTCATACATTTTACACAAAATGAACCCATAAGACTATATAAATATTACTTGAATTTTTAATTGACACTGATATTTTCATTTAGATAGGCCTTTTTCATGGGATTAGGTGGCCATCAAACAGCTAACTAATCAGTCAGCCTATAAAAAACCAAGTACCAAATTAAATTTCAGAGCTTTCAATAGAAGGACCCTATAGAGGGTAGACAGATTCAGAATCATTCCCCTAGTATTACAGATTAGTACGTTTATTCTAATGGTCATGAGATGTTTTCCCATTGAAAATAGTTTTTTAAATATAATTTCCTTTGACTCTTTCTTGTCTCATGAATTATGGAAGTAGCTATTCTACATCATTCAAATATCAATCTTAAAGGGTTTCATATTTGTAGACAAATCACTATTTAGAAGTCTTTTACCAACTTATCTTCAGAACCATACCAAGAGCCTCCATTAAGTAACTATAGCTGTTCAGCATTAATTCATACTTGGGTACCTACCGAGGGCTGGGTAATATTTCAAGCACTATGGACATGTAACAGTAAACAAAATACACATACTCCCTTCCCATATGGGACTTAATTTAATATTTGTTCAATTGTACAAAAGTTAGTAACAATAAAGTTTTATAATTAATGTCTGTGCACACTTAGTTGCTTATTCATGTCCAACTTCTTATGACTGTACTGTAGCCCACCAGTCTCCTCTGTCCATGGAATTTTTCAGGCAAGGATACTGGAGTGAGTTGCCATTTTCCTCCTCTGGGGGATCTTCTTGACCCAGGGATCGAACCCAGGTTTCCCACATTGCAGGCAGACGCTTTAACCTCTGAGCCACCAGGGAAGGCCATCATAATTAATATCTGGCCATACTCCATTTGGAGTTTTTGAAGTTTTCAGAAAAAAACTATTTTCTGTTACTGTTGGACATGACCACTGATGTATTAAGATGTATTTTGATATTGACAATCATCTAGATAGTTCTCACCTTTTCTCATTGACTGGCTTCCTCATCTCTTTTTCCATGTCACTAGATTAAGATATACAGCCCAGTTCTCATAGCCGTCCTGCTCCTGAGGTCATTTCAGCAGGCTTTGAAGACAGCAGACCAATACATGTCCACAGTCTCAACTGTTCTTCAAGACATGTACTGAGGCTTCTTTTAACTGCTCTTGTTGGTTATCTGGTGACTAACCATGTTTATAGACATCCCGTGACAGATGAAGTATTCTGAGAGCCTGCCAGCAGAGTGTCACTTCCCAGAAGCAGCTGTAGGGTGTGAGAGATACATACCTGTGTGTACAGTTTTCCACAGGCAGCATAACTTTGATCTGATGATCGTATCCTGCTAAGGTTGTGATGGATCCCGAGGGCTAAGAGAGGAAGTTATCCCAGAGGGAGACCTGAAGCTTGAATGCTCCATTCTTCCTCTTGCAAATGTTTCAGTTCAGTTCAGTTCAGTTGTGTCCAGCTCTTTGGGACCCCATGGACTGCAGCACTCCAGGCTTCCCTGTCCATCACCAACTCCTGTAGCTTGCTCAAACTTATGTCTATGCCATCCAACCATCTCATCCTCCGTTGTCCCCTTCTCCTCCTCCCCTCAATCTTTCCTAGCATCAGGGTCTTTTCCAATGAGTCAGTTCTTCACATCAGGTGGCCAAAGTATTGGAGTTTCAGCTTCAGCATCAGTCCTTCCAATGAGTATTCAGGACTGATTTCCTTTAGGATGGACTGGTGGAATCTCCTTGAAGTCCAAGGGACTCTCAGTAATCCTCTCCAACACCACAATTCAAAAGCATCAATTCTTTGGCACTCAGTCTTCCTTATAGTTCAAATCTCACATACATACATGACTACTGGAAAAGCCATGGCCTTGACCAGATGGACCTTTGATGGCAAAGTAATGTCTCTGCTTTTTAATATGCTGTCTAGGTTGGTTATAGCTTTTCTTCCAAGGAACAATCATCTTTTAATTTCATGGCTGCAGTCACCATCTGCAGTGATTTTGGAACCCAAGAAAATAGTCTCTCACTGTTTCCATTGTTTGCCCGTCTATTTGCCATGAAGTGATGGGACCAGATGCCATGATCTTAGTTTTCTGAATGTTGAGTTTTAAGCCAACTTTTTCACTCTCCTCTTTAATTTTCATCAAGAGGATCTTTAGTTCTTCTTCACTTTCTGCCATAAGGGTGGTGTCAATTGCATATCTGAAGTTATTGATAATTTCTCCCATCAATCTTGATTCCAGCTAGTGCTTCATCCAGCCTGGCATTTTGCATTGCGTACTCTGCATATAAGTTAAATAAGCAGGGTGACAATATACAGCCTTGACGTACTCCTTTCCTGACTTGGAACCAGTCTGTAGTTCCATGTACAGTTCTAACTGTTGCTTGAATGCTACATTCTTCCTCTTGCAAAGGTTTCTGTGGGGTTAAATTGCTATTACCTCTGTCTTGTTCAGGTAATAATAGTTCTTTCACATAGCTGACCAAGTGACCTGCATAGTTAATCTTGATGATATTCTTTTTCTAAGGCAGAGGACCTGTTCTGTGGTGATATTTCCTTAGCCTCATTTTTTAAAAACTATTTTTTTAAATTTGAGTACTCCATGAGAGAAGTAGCCAGGAGTTAATTAATGCATCCTTGCCTCTCTCTCTCTCTTTCAACTGAATTCATGAGTTAGCTATTCTCACCTTTCTGCCCCTGAAATTTAGTTTCACACAGACTTCTTTTGTACTCAGAAGATTGATAGAAATTGTACTTTTGTTTAAGGAACTGAGAAAAATGCATAGTATAAGTAAAAGCAGAATTATTATGATTAGTGTGTGTCACACTCTAGGTAGTTGTTCACTGATACCATTTCCTTTTTAATTTCACCAATCTCAGCACCCTGAGACTACATGAGTCCTTTCCCTGCTTCCTTTCTAATTAGGTGTGATCATTCAACTGAGTTCTGGAAACATGTAGTGTGTTGGAAGTGACATACAGAACACCTACCCTTGACTTTAATTAAAGTTTTTCCAACCCATAATCCACCAGCTTCATGAACATGGTAATAGTGGGAGACACATGATAGAAGGGACCAGGATCTGGAAGTCACATTTGGAGGAGAGGTAGATGGCACTTAGAATCACCTGCTTTGGACCTCTGGGAGCTAGGAAAGGGACTTAATTGCAACAGGAATCTTAACTAAGAGTTAGTACCTATGTCTGTGCTAAGTCGCTTCAGTCACGTCTGACTCTTTGTGACCCTGTGGACTATAGGCAGCAACGATCCTTTGACCATGGGCTTCTCCAGAGAAGAAGACTAGAGTGGGTTGCCATGCTCTTTTCCAGGGGACCTTTCTGACCCAGGGATCAAGCCTGTGTCTCTCACGTCTCCTGCACTGGCAGGCAGGTTGTTTACCACTAGTGCCAGTGATTATGATCACAAACTACAGAACAAAAGCAGAGGCAATGGGTTGACTTTCAAGTGGAAATGTGCACTTTTAGAATTATCTTCTAAAAATAAGGTTGCAAAAGCTGATAATGACAACAAAGCGCAGCAAAAAGCAGACAGAGAGCTAGAGGGCTGCCGCATGACTACCTGCAGCAAAGCAGCGCATTGGTTGCTGCACGAGGCCTTCAGACCCTTCCAAGGGCCGGACCCATCCCCTGTTTCTCATCTCAGGGACTTGGAGTAAGCGAGAACTCTGCCGTTCTTATTAGTTTCTCAGGCCGAGTCTGGAGTATTGGCACAACGTGTCCAGGTCGAGCTGTGGACTCCTAGTGGCTTTGTCTGTGGCCTTGGCCTCCTTAGCGGAAGGCTTAGCCCATTTGCCTGGTGGTAAGCTCTGGGTACACCTGAGGTCTCCTCACTGGGGGGCTCAGTGAGGGACATGGTGATTTCACAAAGGGAATGTGTGAAAGTCCTAGGATGAGCAGCAGAAAGGGTCACTGAGCATTCAGAACTGGTTTCTTCCCCTCTAGATTTGATGCTACCATACTGGGAATGATGGATGAGAAAAGGAAGACAGTAGAACATGGATTCCCATTATCACAGAAATTTCCAGAATGAAAGAAAGAAATTTGTTTTCAAGTTGCAGTGACTGACAAGAATTTGTGAGGCCCTGCAGGACGCCAGAGATGGGTCGGTTCCACCCTCCAACCCTCATGATGCTGACTCTCAGATGCAAGACCAGAACCTATTAGTGAGAGCCCATGATCCCTTCCCACGCTGAATGGCTGGAAATGAATTGAAATCTGACAAGAGATGAAAGGCGAGTGGGCATGCCTCTGGCTCACAGGCATAACATACAGTTTCTGAATACACATAGAGAGTGGCAGCCTCGAGCATGGAACTTGCCACTGTGACCAGCCTTTACGGGAGATTATGCTCCCACCAATTTGAGTCGCTATATATATTAAAGTAATTACCAGGACATGCACAGAAGGAACTTGTTAACAGCAGATGGGTTGTTTTTCTATTAGCAGATGAATAGGAGCCACATAAAGCAAGGCCAATTTCCTTTTGAAGTTCTAGCAGCATTCAGCGCCAGTGTTCCTCATTCATGCTTTGGCCCCTTCCAGGAGCACTAAAGGGAATTGTATGCTTGTCGTACATAGCACTTATCCATAATTCCTTTTGAAAATATGTCTTCCTGATTTTCAGCTTTCAAAGCTAGCAAGCACATCCAGTGGTTTCTGCCGTCCAAGGTGCAGTTTGTAATTTTCCTCAGCCCACAGTTCTCTCACCCCTGTGAAATGTTGGATGAGTAAGAACAAAAATGTGGGATAGTGATGTGCAAGCTTGAAATACAGAGAGAAAATCAAGGCTCCTGCAAGTTCAAGGAGCCTAAGGTGCCCTTTGGAACTCTTAGTATTCACTAAAGACAATTTTCTCCATTGTGTTCCTATTTTTTTCTTCCTCTCATACCATCATTTCCTCAACCCCAATTTTCTTAGTTATTCTAATTTATCAAATGTAATTTTTTCCTCATTAAATACTTTCCTTTCAATGCACTCTCCAGAAACATAGTGGAAAGTGTAAAGAAGCACTAAGACAAGCATTGTCATTGTATCTAATATTTAAAAGCCACAATTTTGTAACAGGTAAGACAGTGTCATCAGACATAATTAGTTAATTGAATTCCTGTTTTCCTTATTTAAAGTCAGTTGATCTTGTTTCGTGAGGCATGTCAGTTTTGGGGAACACAAGTATCTTACTCCTCCTTAATTCATATTTTCTTCTTCCGTTTATTGAATCCAAGAGTGAGAAACACATGAAGTCAGACATCTCAGGAATTTAACACAAGATCAGTGTCATAGCAGGAAAGCTTCGAGAGCAAGTGAATGAAGAAAGAGAAGTGGCAACAGCTGACTCAAAATTATGTTGCAATGCTTGGTTTCAACCCACAGGCTTGAAGTCTTCATTAAATATCTATTATCTTTCCTGCACAAGGACACCCCATTGCCAGAGTTATAGTCTTCGACAATAGCAAAGGTGATATGGCAGCTGGCTTATTCTGGGAATGGGAACACAACAGGCCCCCAAAGTAATAACACTTCTTATTAAAAGGGAAGATGTCTTTAACCCACCCTTCATTTCCCCCCTGACACTGACAGGCAGTTTTGACTGTTTGTTTTCACTTAGCTCCAATGAATGCCTCTATTTCATTCAGCTTCACAATAATTTGGTGGTGTACACTGCTTGCCGGCACCGAGTGGAAGTGTAAGTGAAGGGCATCATTAGCGGCATTCCCGAGCAATCTTGGTGAAATTAGCTTCGTTGGAAACTGAATCAAGCCTTAGTTTCAAGGAGGGGAAAGCTGAACAAGTGGAGAGTAATGCGAAATTGACTGAATTATCCTTAGCTTTCAAGGCATTAGGCGAGGTCAGAAAACCGAGTTTAAATTCTGTTTTCACTCATGTGTGCACTCTGTCCATAATAACTAGCTAATGAGCATATTTGTGGTAAAGAATCTGCCTGCCAGTCCAGGAGATGCAAGAAGTGTGGGTTTGATCTCCAGATTGGGAAGATCTCCTGGAGTAGGGAATGGCTACCCGCTCCAGTATTCTCGCCTGGAGAATCCCATGGACAGAAGAGCCTGGTGGGCTACAGTTCATGGGGTCACCAAAAGTCAGGCAGGACTGAGCATTCATGCACACATGCAATGAACATACTGATATGTGTACCATGTTTGTTTACTTTTAGAAAGCATATTTTCATTAAATTGTACAATCATGGGTGCACGAATACATTGCTAGCTGGTGACTTGCTTTATTCTCTTTACCTGAACTATAAATAGATTTTATTTTATTTTTTTTAAAGTTTTTGTTGGAGTATAGTTGATTTACAAGGTGTTAGTTTCAGGAGTACAGCTAAGTGAATCAGCTATACATATACATATACATATATCCACTCTTTAGATTTCCTTCCCATTTAGGTCACTACAGAGCACTGAGTAGAGTTCCTCATGCAATATATAGGTCCTCATTAGCTATCTATTTTATGCATTAGTTAGCATTAATGCTGGTCGTTCAGTCATGTCCGACTCTTTGTGACCCCAGGGACTGAGGCCCACCAGGCTCCTCTGTCCAAGGGATTCACCAGGCAAGAATACTGGAGTGGGTTGCCATTTCCTTCTCCAATTTTACCACACACAGTAGTGTGTATATGTCAGTCCCAGCTTATCCCTCTCTTTCCTCTTACCGCCGGTAGCCATTTGCTTTCTACATCTGTAGCTCTATAAATACTGCTGCTTTGTAGATAAATTCATTTGTACCTTCTTTTTTAGATTCCACATGTAAGCAATATCATATAATATTTGTCTTTATTTTCGTGTGACTTATCACTCAGTATGATAATCTCTAGGTTCATGCATGTTGCTGCAAATGGCATTATTTCATTTCTTCCTACGGTTGAGTAATATTCCATATATATAGATACACACCACATCTTCTTTATCCATTCCTCTGTTGATGGACATTTAGGTTGCTTTCATGTCTTTGCTACTCCAAAATATACAGACAACTTGCATAGCTCAATATAAAGAAAGCAAAAGAGCAAACAACCTAATCAAAAAATGAACAGAAGACTTAAATATATATATTTCTTCAAAGAAGATATTCAGGTGACCAATAGGCACATGAAAAGATGCTCAGCATTGCTAACTATTAGAGAAATGCAAGTCAGCACTGCAATGAGGTACCACTTTACACTGGTCAGAATGGTCACCCTCAAAATGTCTATAAATAATAAGTACCAGAGAGGGTGTGGAGAAAAGGGAACTGTCCTACATTGTTGGTGGGTATGTAAACTGGTACAGCCAATATGGAGAACACTATGGAGTTTCCATAAAAAAAAAAGCAAAAATAGAATTACCATATGATCCAGCAATCCCACTTCTAGGCATATATCCAGAAAAATAAGAAGAAAACTAATTTGAAAAAATACATGCATCCCAATGTTTGCTTACTCTTTAATTTTCTACTTCTCCCAATAGAAGATAAGTTATAATGAGACTTTTCCTGTCTGGTTAACTGTTATGACCCCAGTTTCTGGAATAATATCTGATAACATAGTAGAGTTCTTCATTTATTCAGGAGCTCAAGGAATGAATAAGGGAAAGAGAGGCATAGTGCAGTAGTTGGAAATTTAAAATAATGCCTAACAAATTCCCAGCCCAGTAACTCTAACTCTGTCTTTCTTCCTCTCATTCAAGAAAACAAAGCAGAACATAGGTGAATTAAATAGAATTTTATTCTATTTTAAGATAGCAATGAAAGAATATCCTTGAATCCTTTTAATTCAAGCTTTAATTTTTTAAGTTTCATTGGTAATGGTTTTCCTCTAATAGTGATAACAGTGTGTTCTAACATCTGCCTTAAAAGGCCCACAGTGTGAATGCAATTGTGACCAGATCAGAGTGACAAACTTGCATTCTCTTTCTCTCTAAACAACTTAATTTCCTTTGGATTCTTGCAAAGAAAACAGTCAACATCTAGCATGCACCACCAGCTCATTTGTGAAGCCACTAAGAAATACACAGATGGGTGAATACGTGGATTCTCAGACACGCTTGGCCAGGCTAGGTCAGAGTGGAAAGGATGCTGTCAGTTGGTGCCCTTGTGTCTCACTGAAAAGTCTGCCCAGATCAGTGTGCAGACATTTCCAAAGGTAAGAAACAGGCAGCGTGGTTGGGTTCAGGCATTTGACATCTTCTTTAAGCATTTCCTTCTCAGTGACTGAGGACTTGGACATAATGGGTAGGGTTTTTAAATTCTCAGAGGGGGAAAAAAAATTACACTTAGAAAGGGAAGGTATTCTAGGTGGAGGAGATGTCCCAGTCTTTTTTGTGAATTTGTGTCAGTAAAGTGAATGCAGTGCTCTGATCATCTAGGGCAGCCTGATTTGGGGTTTCTTGGGTCAGCTCTTTCAGAAGCATACTATCACTTCTTTTCTCACATGCCTGACAATCCATGTAGAAGCCAGCATGATTGAAACATGTGCTTTCAAGATTTGGTGATGATAAGCATGGTGGAATTGCTGAGATTACCTACCTGAAGCAGGATCTGTATTAACCTAAGTGGCTCAGAGGGTAAAGCGTCTGCCCACAATGCTGGAGACTTGGGTTCGATCCCTGGGTCTGGAAGAGCCCCTGGAGAAGGAAAAGGCAACCCACTCTAGTACTCTTGCCTGGAAAATCCCATGGACAGAGAAGCCTGGTAGGCTACCGTCCATAGGGTAGCAGAGTCGGACACGACTGAGCGACTTCACTTTCAGGAGTGTGATGGTTGGATGGCATTACTGACTCGATGGACATGGGTTTGGGTGAACTCTGCGAGTTGGTGATGGACAGGGAGGCCTGGTGTGCTGTGGTTCATGGGGTCGCAAAGAGTCAGACATGACTGAGCGACTGAACTGAACTGAACTGAAGAGTAATTTGTATTGTGGTACTACTAAAAAGTTTGAAGTACAAAAGTGAAAGTGAAAGTTAGTCACACAGTCATGTCTGACTCTTTGCAATCCAGTGGACTGCAGCCTGCCCAGCTCCTCTGTCCATGAAATTCTCCAGGGAAGAGTACTGGAATGGGTTGCTATGTCCTTCTCCAGGGGACCTTCTGGACCCGGGGTTGGGATCCGAGGATCAAACCTAAGTCTCCTGCATTGTAGGCAGATTCTTTACCAACTGAGCCACCAGGGAACCCCAAGTATTAATTCTAGCCATAAGAAGGCAATTTACTCAAGCAGTGTGTTGATTCATATCGCTTTACCATTAGGTTGTAAATTAAATCACTGCCCAAATTGGTGGGTACCCTTAGCTGAGAAGCATTAGGGACCACGGAGGTTTAGAATCATTGAGCAAATTTACTTATTATGACAGAGGGTGACAAAACACTCGTGCATCTTGTTGAGGAGTCAGGTTTCATACATATTTTTGTATCAATATACAAAATTAAACTTCTAAATCCAGTAGAGCTGAGTGTAATGGACATTGGTATAAGCAAGGGTGTGCAACATTAAGCAAATACAGAAAATGTCTTAAAGAGTTATGTCTAAAGAATGGGACAAGCAATGTAATCTGTCAATTAATGTATCTTACTTATTGCAAAGCAGTAATTCCTTCCCAGAGCACAAGGCTCATGATTCAATATAGGTTTTTGTTTGATTTTATCTCTTCACAAGATACTATACTATAGTGCAAACCAGATTCATGATCAATCCCTATTCCAAATGAATCACTGGAGACCCAGAGAAGTGAAGTGAGTGCCTACCCAACCTGTGGTGAACACTGAGGCCACAGGTTGACCTAAGATCTGATATGTAAATGGGTGACATCTCAGGAAATGATGCTTACATGTTTCCACCTGGTGCATATGATGTGCTTTTTTAATAAACAGACCTAACATTTAGTTAACATTTAACTAACATGAAAAAAAAGTGGCTAGCACATATCCCTTTGTCATGGAGAAAATTCATAAATTAACATTAAGAATGGTGCTCACTACCAATGGGGGAAATCTTTTGGTTCCTGATTAAAGAGTAACAATTCCAAGGACCAGATTGCTTTTACTAAGTGTTATTTTTCTCTATTTTCCATTCTGGGTAGCACACTGATTTCAGGTTTCTTTATTTGCACATTTCCTTAACTAAGGAGAAGGGTCGTTTCTCCCATTGCTGCAGCAGTTTGCAGTCCCTTTGGGATAAAGGCGATATAGGCTGATGTCATCCTTGTTTTTTCATTATTTACTGCATATATTTTTAGATAAGTTAGATGCCCTCCCCCTAGTTCTGATTTTGGGATGCGGGGTGGGGTAGAACACACATAGGGATGTGAAATGTCTTACTGGGCTCCCACAAGCCAGGAGTACACAGAGGCAGCTTGACCGTTTACAACCTAATTGGCAGTGTCGTAGATCATAGGATGCCCAAAGTTCACCAGGAGGAGATAAAGATGTCAGAGAGGACCCGTGAAGAGATACATCAAAAGCTTCTCCCTTCTGCCTCTCTCGATAACGATTCCAACTGTGTATTGCGGGTTGTGGGTTGTTATGGTGACAGGCACGGGGTATAACCTGGGAGGCAAAGAAAATAATTTGGCCAGGAAATCATCTCTAAAATCTTTGCCTGTGAGATAGGTTTAAAATACTGGCTTGCTTGCAGATTGTACAGCTGAGCAGCAGAATGTAGAATGTGCGTGGACATTTTTAAGTTAATAAAGCTTTGCATCTTTTTTATATATATATATATATATATATATATATATATATATATATATATATAAGCAATAGTGCACAGAGCCTAAGAATGTAAACTCTGACACTAGAATGCCTTGTTTCAAAACTAGTCTTCACTGTGTAACCACTTGTGCAATCTTGGTCTTAGTTACTTTAACTCTTTGAATCTTTACTGTAGGGATGATGATAACATCCATTTTACTAATATAAGCATGTTTTGAGGATTAAGCATGTTAAACACTGAAAATAATGAAAGTGAAAGGGTTAGTTCCTCAGTAGTGTCAGACTCTTTGCAACCCCATGGACTGTTGCCATTCCCTTTTCCAGGGGATCTTCCCAACCCAGGAACTGAACCTGGGTCTCCTGCATTGCAGGCAGACTCTTTGCCATCTGAGCCACCGTGGAAGCCCTATGATAACAAAGCCCTACCCATAATAAATGATCAACCTGTGTGGCCAGCCTGTGTGTGTGTTCAGTTGTTCAGTCGTATCCAAGTCTTTGAAACACCTTGGACTGTAGCCCACCAGGCTCCTCTGTCCATGGAATTTCCCAGGCAAGAATATTGGAGTGGAATACCATTTCCCTCTCCAGGGGATCTTCCTGACCCTGGGATTGAACTTGCATCTCTGGTATCTCCTGCACTGTAGGCAGATTCTTTACTGCTGAACCAGTGTGGCTTTCTGTGGCTGTCGTAATTGTTCCATATTTTCACATTTTTACATTGATGAAAGTAAAGTCTGATGCTGTAAAAACAGTATAGCAGAACAATACTAGGCTGAACTGTGCAGGTTCACTTATACCTGGATTATTTTTCAGTAAATATACAGGCAGCCCCTTGGAGCTGGGGGTTTCAATATTTCTAGGTTCAACCAACCACAGAAGGCAAACTTAATACATGATCCGTGGTTTGTTAAAGCTGCCAGTATGGAATCTGCCCATTAGGAGGGTCATTTATGGTACTTGAGCATCCAGGGATTATGATATCGATGCTGGATCCTGGAACAAGTCCGTTGTGGGGATGACTGCACAGCATATGGGTGACATGAAGGCTACATACTCAGCTGCCTGGATTTCAGTTCTTGGTGAATCCCTTCCTAGCTGTGTGACTTTGAGCAAATCTCTTAACCTCTCTAAACCTAACTTCCTCATCTGTAGAGTGGAGGGGTTTGTAGTGGATACTTCATATGATAGTTTTAGAATAAATGAGGAAACTCCTGTAAAATAATAGTGCCCCCTGGATTATAAGTGAGCTGTTATTATTTAAAGAAGTTAAGACTAGTGAGGTGATACCAGGAATGGGGTGGTATAGTTGTACCAGCCATAACACTATGGTATAATATGATTCAGGGTTCTGCTTGTAGTATCAGAATAAGAGTTTCCACTGACTAAAGAAAGCTTCCTGGGCAAAATCTGAAACTGGCCCACCTACACAGAGGACACAGGAAAACTGAAGAGGCACACAGATTGGTAGGTAGCAAGTTTAATAAGCAAGGGAACTGATATAGCAGGCTTGTCCTGAGCAGCTGCTACACAAGTGAATCTCTGCATTCACCTATCAGGATCTTAAAAGCTTATTTTGTTGTTCAGTCACTCAGTTGTGTTTGACTCTTTGTGATGGATTGCAGCATGCCAGGCTTCCCTGTCCTTCATCTCCTGGAGCTTGCTCAAACTCATGTCCAACCATCAGAAGTGCCATCTGACCATCTCATCCTCTGTCGTCCCCTTCTCATCCCACCTTCAATCTTTCCCAGCATCAGGGTCTTTTCCAATGAGTCAGTACTTCGCATCAGGTGGCCAAAGTACTGGAGCTTCAGCTTCAGCATCAGTCCTTCTAATGAATATTCAGGATTGATTTCTTTGATCTCCTTGCAGTCCAAGGGACTTTCAGGAGTCTACTCCAACACCACAGTCAGAAAACATCAATTCTTCAGAACACTCAGCTTGCTTTGTGGTCCAACTCTCACATCCATACATGACTACTGGAAAAGCCATAGTTTTGCCTACACAGATATAAGTTTGGCTATCAGATACAAGTTTATTCAGAGGACTTAACTGGATAAACTTAACTGGATTCAGGCACATATACAGCCCAGATGGTCTCAATGATGCTTTGCTTTCTCAAGGCTATGTCTTTGGAATGGCTCCCACTGTGGTGATAGTGGGTAGAACATACATCCCAAGGACCAGGAGAGGGTGAGGAGCCTCTCATTTGCCCATGTACTGCTCAAGGGTCAAGCATGCATCATGTCCTCCTGATTGTCTCCAACAACTCTTCAAAACTATTATGAAAACAGAACATATGCAAGGAGTGTGTTTATAGAAAGAATGTCCTTATCTTTGATCATAAGCAACATTGAATGATTACAATGATTACTGCTCTGAGCACCCAACTATGACTGCCCAATATTTATAGAATAAGAAGTACAGATGTTAACATTTTTTTCAAGTGAAATACCTCTTAACTCACATGCACGCCTGTGCCCTCAATTGTCTCTGACTCTTTTCAACCCCATGGACTGTAGGTCACCAGGTTCCTCTGTCCATGAGATTTTCCAGGCAAGTGTACTGGAGCGAGTTGCTATTGCCTTCCCCACGGGATCTTCCCAGCTCAGGGATCAAAGCCATGTCTCCCAAGTCTCCTGCATTGGCAGGCAAATTCTTTACCAGCTGAGCCACCAGGGAATTCCCACCAAATTGAAAATAGCTTGAAATCTTAAGACTCCATGGTTATCAACCTAATAATACTGAATTACCATATGTATATTATAGTATTAATTGTATTATTATTCTTAACTATTTGCTGCCTCCTAAAAGGTAGAGCACACTCTGTTATCTTAATTATTTGGGCTTTGGCCCTAGGTCTTTTTTTGACCAATGGAAGGTAGTTGAAAGTGATGATATACTGGTTGTGAACAGATGCATTAAGCAGCATCTCAGATTCTTTACACTCTCTTGAGTTTTTGCATTCCACTAAGCCAGCAGCAAAGAGTCAGACACGACTGAGCGACTGAACTGAAGCCAGCAGCAGTTGAGAGTGTCTGCTCATTCAAGAAGTCATATGCAGTCCAGTGAAGCCCAGAAGAATCTGGCAAAAATCACAGCAGGTGGCAAGCATTGTGAAATATGAACAATAAGTTAAAATTCTGTTTTTATAAGTCACTGGGATTTGAGAAGGCTTTCCTGGTGGCTCAAATAGTAAAGAATCTGCCATCACTGTAGGAGACCTGGGTTCGATCCCTGGGTGGGGAAGATCCCCTGAAGAAGGAAATGAAAGTTGTTTGTTGTGGCAGCAAAAACTGAAGAATAAACAGAGAACCATTTATAGAGGACTTACTGTGCGCCCACTGCTTGGGTAAGCATTAAACATATTTTCTTATTTTATTATCTCCCTATTTCTATGAACTGAGTTTTATTATTCCTATTCAGCAGGTAAAAAACAGAGTCAAGAATGTTGAATAATTTGCTATAGAAATAATTAGGGGCCACATTGAGATTCAACTCAACACTGTCTAACCCCAACAACCAGAATTATAGGAAACATAATGTGCTGTATCCTAAGGACAAAAATTATCTGGGTTGGATATATAGATGAAATATGTCCAAATCCAAGACTTTCCATATGGCTAAACCTTGAAGTCCTCCTGGAGAAGGAAAGGGTAACCCACTCCAGTATTCTTACTTGGAGAATCTCATGGACAGAGGAGCTTGGTGGGCTGTAGTCCATGGGAGTCGCGCAGGGTCTGACATGACTGAAGCGACTTAGCACACAGCACAAGAATTCTTAGCATATTTTTAAAAAATGAGAAACAATACACACGATACTTTCTGACCAGACCGAAAAGTAAATAATAAGTATTAAATAACAATGATAAATTTCTAGGACCAAAACTTTCATGACACTGGATTTACTTAGGTGACTCATACACAGCCCAAACCACACTGGATCATATTCAAATGATTTAAATTTTCATGGAGAAAAGAGGTCAGATTTTTATTCTAACTCTTCTAGACTCTTAGCAGAGTCTCCACGGCCCTTTCTACATAAACTCTGGCTTTAAAGAAAAGGCCCCCAGGCCTCTTTGACTTTTTCTCCTTAGTTGAGCTTTGAGGGTTCTCTCCATTTGAAGAATGAATAATTCAGAATTAGAAACTCTACAATATGGGCCTTACTATTCCTTAGCCTCCCAACTTGGTCATATCCTCATTATGGGAAAAGCCATTCCAAAAGGCAAACAGCTTTTCATAATTGTTACTTAATGAATACTGCTCACTCCTGGGATTTCTTTTTCAGTGTGTATTTGTAATTCAAAGGTCATCATAATACCACGGGCATACACAAGGATTCTGAGAGATTTGTTCCTCCTGCTTGAAATTCAGATACAGTGGCACAGTAGATTAGTCCAGGAGCCTTTTCTGTGGTGTGGGTCATCGTTGGGATGAATCTGACTTACTCTTCATTTTAGGCCTTCACCAATCACTCAGAAAACTGACCTAGGAATACGGACTCTGACCAGCCTGGCATAAGGGGGGCATCAAAACATGGAAAGGTTCCATGGTCATTATCCCTCCCCTTAACTGGCCTTAATGTCTCTAAATGGGTTTCTCTTTGAGATAATTTAAGCCAGAAAAGTTGGCCCCAGAGAATAATTTAGGCCTCATGTGTGTACATATTTGCAGGATTTATATGGCAAGCCACCCTTAAATTAGTAGCGGCAGTCTCATTGCAAGATATTATAGATTGAAATAATATTCCACAAGAATGCTGTTCTTCAAATAGGCATGGGTGATGATTATTTATTAGTTTAAAATGCATCCCTTCTTCCCATCTCACCAAACACCACTTCCATTTTGAATGAGCTTGAAGCTCTAACACACTGCTGTTTATGCATGAGGACTGGCTGCTTAGAAGCACTTATGGCTTGAACTAGAGAGGAGACAAATATTCCCTAAAATTCACAGCATTTATGGTAAATACTTGTTTACTTCAAAAATAGAGCAGAATTAAAAAATCAGAAAGGACAAGTTCTAGGGTGGCCAGCGTGGTTTGTGTGTTTGTATAGATGTGTGTGAGAGCGAAATTTTTCTTTTTTCTTCTCTCTGCTTTTATTTTATAGTGTGATATTTGGAGTTAGCTGTTGGGGTTATTTCCAATCAAATTGCATTCAGCCTCGGAACAATGGATAGATTGGCAGCATGGATCATAGTGGGTTACAGGCCACAGTTCTCCAGGTTTAAATGGAAGATATAAAACTAACGTCTGTAAGGTCAATATTTCTTCCTGCTCCCCCAGAAAAATATCTGATGGTAATTTTGAGAATAGAGTCTTGAAGGAAGCACCCAACAGTACTTGAAGTAAAAGCTCAGAGAAGAATGAAAACTTTCAAATGCAGAAAGCAAGTTCAAGGGCTCAATTTCTTTATGAGATTCCCCCAACACCAATGACAAGGAGCACGTGCCAATGATGCCCTCCTGCCCCCACTGTTCTTTGCCCGCATCAAGTAGTCAACTGCTGATCTTTGTCAATAATAGCTTACATGCTGAGACTCAGGTGAGCCTGAAACAGAGTCCAATCCCTTAAACAAACAAACAAACAAACAAAAGTTAGATATACAAGACTTTGAAACATGATACGGCCAAAGAACGTTTTCTTTTTCTGGAACTTTCTTTAAATTTCAAAACAAATACAAGCTGCCATACAGAGTGCTCACCACATGATAGATGCTGACGTGCAGCTTTTAACACATTATCCCAGATACAGCGACTTAGTAACCAATGGCACACGTGGGCAGGGCACTGTGGGGCTAGCTTTTAGTATGTGGTATATTCTCGAAAAAGTTGCCTAAGCTTCCTGTTGCCATTTTGCCCTCCTGTTCTCATGTCCAATCCACTACGATTTTTACCCCTATCATTTCACTCTAATTCCTTTTATCAAGGCCATCAGTGACATCTGTCATAGTAATTCCAATGGTCGTTTTTCAGTATGTGCCTTTATTAACCTGTCAGTAGACCTTGATGTACTATTTTTCGTAATGATGATGAAAAGTGGACTGTAAGCCAGAGAAAAGACATTTTCTGAGAAATTCAATTTAAAATTGCCTATCTGAAGAATATAGAGAAGATATACTGGCACAAATAGATGGTGGAATGGAGGTAAAAGAAGACGTGATATGTACCTATTTGATTCACTTTGCTGTACAGCAGAAATTAACATAACAGTGTAAAACAACTGTACTCCAATAAAAAATTAATTTAAAAAAGAAGATATAACACAGCATGGGAGTGAGATGTTGAGAAATTCTTTTAGAGTTAGTTGTCTATTTGAAGACAACAAAAAAGATAAGCTGGCAAAAATAGATGGTGGAATAGAGGTAAATAAGATATGACATGGGCATGAGATGCTATGTGGCTAAGAGCTTCAGGCATATCACTGCAACATAGCAATCAGTATTGTTCTTAAGTTCATGTATCCCATTCATGATCACAGAAAACTAATCAAACTGATCACATGGATCATAGCCTTATCTAACTCAACAAAACTATGAGCCATGCTGTGTAGGGCCACCCAAGATAGACAGGTCATGGTGGAGAGTTCTGACAAAATGTGGTCCACTGGAGAAGGGAATGGCAAACCACCCCAGTATTCTTGCCTTGGAAACCCCATGAACAGTATGAAAATGCAGAAAGATATGACACTGAAAGATGAACTCCCCAGCTCAGTAGGTGCCCAATATGTTACTGGATAAGAGTGGAGAAATAACTCCAGAAGGAACGAGGAGACTGAGCAAAAGCAGAAATAGCACCCAGTCGTGGATGTGTCTAGTGAGGACAGTAAAGTCTGATGCTGTAAAAACAGTATTACATAGGAACCTAGAATGTTAGGTCCATAAATCAAGGTAAGTTGGAAGTGGTCACACAGGAGATGGTAAGTCTGAACATCGACATTTCAGGAATCAGTGAACCAAAATGGACCAGAATGAGCGAATTTAACTCAGATGACCATCATATCTATTTCTATGAGCAAGAATCTATTAGAAGAAATGGAGTAGCCCTCATAGTCAACAAAAGAGTTTGAAATGCAGTACTTGGGTGCATTCTCAAAAATGACAGAATGACCTCTGTTCATTTCTTAGGGAAACCATTCAATACCACAGTACTCTATGTCCCAACAACGAACGATGAAGAAGCCGAACTGTTCTATGAGAATTATAAGACCTTCTATACAAACAGCAAAAAGAGATGTCCTTTTCATCATAGCAGACTGGAATGCAAAACTAGGAAATCAAGAGATACCTGGAGTTACATGCAAGTTTAGCCTTGGTGTACAAAATCAAGCGGGGCAAAGGTTAACAGAGTTTTGTCAAGAGACAGCACTGGTCGTAGCAAACACCGTCTTCCAACAACACAAAAGAAGATTCTACACACGGACATCACCAGATGGTCAATACCAAAATCAGATTGGTTATATTCTTTGCAGCCAAAGATGGAGGAGAATCTATACAGTCAGCAAAAACAAGACTGGGAACTGACTGTGGCTCAGATCATGAGCTCCTTATTGCCAAATTCAGACTTAAGTTGAAGAACGTAGGGAAAACATCTAGACCATTCAGGTGTGACCTAAATCCAATCCCTTTCAATTATACAGTGGAAGTGACAAATAGATCCAAGGGATTAGATCTGATAGACAGAATCCTGAAGAACTACAGATGGAGGTTCAGGACATTACACAGGACATGTGGTCAAAACCATTCCCAAGAAAAAGAAATGCAAAAAGGCAAAATGGGTGTCTGAGGAGACCTTACAAATAGCTGTGAAAAGAAGAGAAGTGAAAAGCAAAGGTGAAAAGGAAAAATATACCCATCTGAATGCAGAATTCCAAAGAATAGCAAGGAGAGATCAGAAAGCCTTCCTCAGTGATCAGTGCAAAGAAATAGAGAAAAACAATAGAATGGGAAAGACTAGAGATCTCTTCAAGAAAATTAGAGATACCATGAAGATATTAAGAAGAGGTGGCAAGAATACACAGAAGAACTGTACAAAAAAGATCTTTACAACCCAGATAATATGATGATGTGATCACTCATCTAGAGCCAGACATCCTGGAATGTGACGTCAAATGGGCCTTACGAAGCCTCATTATGAACAAAGCTAGTGGGAGTGATGGAATTCCAGTTGAGCTGTTTCAAATCCTGGAAGATGATACTGTGAAAGTGCTGCACTCAATATGCCAGCAAATTTGGAAAACTCAGCAGTGGCCACAGGATTGGAAAAGGTCAGTTTCCATTCCAATCCCAAAGAAAGGCAATGCCGAAGAATGCTCAAACTACCACACAATTGCACTCATCTCACACGCTAGTGAAGTAATGCTCAAAATTCTCCAAGCCAGGCTTCAGCAATAGGTGAACCGTGAATTTCCAGAAGTTCAAGCTGGTTTTAGAAAAGGCAGAGGAACCAGAGATCACATTGCTAACATCCACTGGATCATGGAAAAAGTAAGAGAGTTCCAGAAAAAGATCTATTTCTGCTTGATTGACTATGCCAAAGCCTTTGACTGTGTGGATCACAATAACCTGCGGAAAACTTTTAAAGAGATGGGAATACAAGACCATCTTACCTGCCTACTGAGAAATCTGTGTGCAGGTCAAGAAGCAACAGTTAAAACTGGACATGGAACAATGGACTGGTTCCAAATTGGGAAAGGAGTACATCAAGGCTGTGTATTGTTGCTCTGCTTATTTAACTTCTATGCAGAGTACATCATGTGAAATGCTGGGCTAGATGAAGCACAAGCTGGAATCCAGATTGCCAAGAGAAATACCAATTACCTCAGATATGCAGATGACACCACCCTTATGGCAGAAAGTGAAGAGGAAACAAAGAGTCTCCTGATGAATGTGAAAGAGGAGAGTGAAAAAGCTGGCTTAAAACTCAACTTTCAAAAAATGAAGATCATAGCATCCATTCCTATCACTTCATGGCAAACAGATGTGGAAACAATGGAAACAGTGACAGACTATTTTTGGGGGTTCCAAAATCACAGCAGATGGTGACTGTAGCCAAGAAATTAAAAGACGCTTGTTCCTTGGAAGAAAAGTTATGACCATCATGGACAGTATGTTAAAAAGCAGAGACATTACTCTGCCAACAAAGGTCCATCTTGTCAAAGCTATGGCTTTTCCAGTAGTCATGTATGGATGTGAGAGTTGAACCATAAAGAAAGCTGAGTGCTGAAAAACTGATGCTTTTGAACTGTGGTATTGGAGAAGACTCTTGAGAGTCACTTGGACAGCGAGGAGATCCAACCAGTCCATCCTAAAGGAAATCAGTCCTGAATATTCATTGAAAGGACTGATGCCAAAGCTGAAACTCCAGTCCTTTGGCCACTCACGTGAAGAACTGACTCATTGGAAAAGACTGTGATGCTGGGAAAGATTGAGGGCAGAAGGAGAAGGGGATGACAGAGGATGAGATGGTTGGACGGCATCACCGACTCAGTGGACATGAATTTGAGCAAGCTCCAGGGGTTGGTGATGTGCTGCGGTCCATGGGGTCACAAAGAATCAAACACAACTGAGCAACTGAACTGAACCACATAGCGCTTGTAATCATCAGCTAGGCTATTTACATGGGACACTCTGATAAACATCTTGTAAGGTTGAGACAGGTGAAAATGTTAAAGAATGATGGCTCCTCTGCTGTACCAGACAGTGTGCTATAATTTCTAAGTGTTTCATATGTGCTCATCAATCCTTACAATGGACCTCCCTGGAGGCTCTGTCTGTAAAGAATCCAGGAGACCCAGATTCGATCCTGTGTCGGGAAGATCCCCTAGAGAAGGAAATGGCTACACATAGCAGTATTATTCCCTGGGAAATCCCATGAACAGAGGAACCTAGAGAACTACAGCCCATGGGGTCACAAGAGTTGAACATGACTTGCAACTAAACCACGACTAATCCTGATAAAAACACTGCAAGTTTTATATACTATTATGCTTCCTATTTTACAAATGAGGGAATTGTGCATAAGTAATCTTTTCTAGGTCTTATAGCTAGTTAGTGTATAGCTGGGTGAAAGGTACATCCTTTCATATTAATATTCTTGTGCATGTACATATTTATTAATACAAGTAAAATACATGTATTGGTGCTTTCTTATTATGGTAATAGAGTTGGAAAATTAAAAAATGAATCTATCTTAAAAACTTGAGCCTATGATCTAGAGCAGATATCAGGAAATTATTTCTAAAATGGCCACGTGGTAAATGTAGTGTTTGTCAGTTATACAGGCTCTATTCTGAATACAGCTCTGCTAAGGCAGGTATTGGAGAAGGCAATGGCACCCCACTCCAGTGCTCTTGCCTGGCAAATCCCATGGATAGAGGAGCCTGGTGGGCTGCAGTCTATGGGGTCGCTGAGAGTCAGACACAACTGAGCGACTTCACTTTCACTTTTCACTTTCATGCATTGGAGAAGGAAATGGCAACCCACTCCAGTGTTCTTGCCTGGAGAATCCCAGGGACGGGGGAGCCTGGTGGCCTGCTGTCTGTGGGGTCACACAGAGTCGGACACGACTGAAGTGACTTAGCAGCAGCAGCAGCAGCAAGGCAGGTATAGACAATATGTACATAGTTAGGCAAGACTGTATTTCAATAAAACTTTATTCACAAAAACTGATGATGAACACAATCTGACGCATGTAGTTTCCTGACCTCTGAATATTCTGTTTAATGAAAGTAATCCAAAATTCTTTCATGACCATGGCAGAAATTGCTACTTGATTCCAGGACACTTGCTCTTATGTTCTTCTTTGAAAATAAAATCAGTACTTTTTTTAGCTGGACATATGGCCATCCAGAATAAAAGTTACCCCCATTTCCCACCACCTGCAACAAGCTGTGACCATGTGACAAAGTCTAGCCAAAGAGAAGTAAGCTAATGTGGTATGTACATCTTTCAGGAAATATTGGCAAAAGGAGAGACTCTCCATTTTCTTGTGGGCTGGTTTTTGGATGAAGTATCTGGAGTTCTAGCAGCTATTTTAGACCAAGAGATCACTTTTGGATTGAAACAGTTGTGATGGAGCAGAGCAGAAAGATAGATAAACTTCAGTTCTTTAAGCCATAGGGTACCAAGGCTTGCTAGATCCAGACTTCTTTTATATGAAAGAGAAATAAGCCTCTATCTTCATTAACTTCTTATTTGGGTTTTCAGTCATAAGAGAGAGGCTTTTCTCTCAGCCTAATCTAGCCCTTCCTGGTGCAATGGTCATGAACCTTTCTTATCTATATTAAGAAGATGAACTTGTTCCACGTTACCAGGGAAATGACAGGATGGGAATGTCAGGTGACATAAGAAACGTGAACTGAGCCAGAAGTCATACAACCTAGCTTTGCCAGTTACTGTGTGATTCTGGGCAAGATACTTTAACACTGCTGCCAGTTTCCTCATTTGTAAAATAGAATTGGCTATACCTAATTCAATTGGGGGTTGTGAGGCTAAAATGAAATAAAAAGTGTGAAGGATACAGGGTAATATTTATCCAATATTTATAGAATAAGTAAATGAGTATGTGTATAATTTGTGTTAAAATGGAAATAACATACTAAGAAGAGCAAGGATAAACACTAATATAATTAGTATGTTACTTTAGCAGTGAGATTAAAGCTAGTGTCAGGGGAAATTTGATCTTTATACATATATGTATTTATTACAGTAAGCATATTTATAAATTAAAATAATAAATGGAAGCAAAAAGAATATAAATGTAACATATTTTATAAATACAAATATAATAAATACCAGTATATACATATAGCCCAATAGGACGTCAGACAAATATGGTATTTATCTTTGTTGAAACTGAATCTGACAAACTGCAAAATCCATCAGTTCTGCAAATTTATTATTATTATTTACAGAGTAGAAGAAAGGGAGTAGAAGGAGGAAAGTGTGAAAGTGTTAGGAACTGACCAAGCAGTATTTTTTCAAACAAGGCTGACCTGAACATATGCCAACCATGCTGCATGACTCACTATTTCTTGAATGAGCTAGACACCTTTTACCTCTCTGTACATTGATCTGTGTTGTTCTTTCTAACATGTATGCCATTCATGCTTAATAAACTTTTGTTCATCTTTAAACTCAAATACTTTTCTCTTTCTAAAATCTCTTACAGCTCTCCCAAGCAGAACATATTTTTTTCCTACAGTTCTTCCACATGCTATAACCATGTTTGTATAAACATTTCATAACTATTTATTGATATGTTTTTGTTCCAAAGTATAAGAAAATCTCTAAGACATCTTCTGTTTATCATACATTCACTGGAAACATTTTGGTGGTGTGTTTCCCATACATCATGTACTATTTACTTTCAGAAATTACAGTAGTGCACAAGTATGCAAACACCCTTTGATCATGAAACATATTTCACTAGTGGAGACAAAAAAAACCCAAAAGTTAAATGTATAGGATGTCAGGTGGTGATAGGATAAAAAGCACGGTTGCTACTGCTGCTAAGTCACTTCAGTCGTGTCCGACTCTGTGTGACCGCAGAGACGGCAGCCCACCAGGCTTCCCTGTCCCTGGGATTCTCCAGGCAGGAACACTGGAGTGGGTTGCCATTTTCTTCTCCAATGTATGAAAGTGAAAAGTGAAAAGTGAAAGTGAAAGTGAAGTCGTTAAGTCGTGTCTGACCCTCAGCGACCCCATGGACTGCAGCCTACCAGGCTCCTCCGTCCATGGGATTTTCCAGGCAGGAGTGCTGGAGTGGATTGCCATTGCTTCCTCCCAATATAGGACTAGGGGAATTTAAAAAACCTTCTATGGGATTATATGAAATTATGTACGTGAAACTTTTGAAAATTGTAAAGTACTAAAGAATTTAAAGAATCATTCGACTTAATCTAAAAAATTACCTTCAAAAACAGGGAAGAGTTGATTGCTTAACTTCAAGAAAGGCTGTACCCCTTAAGTTTTTAAAAAATTCATAAATAGATAAAAGCCAGAGAAGATACAAAATTATTTCCCTGCAATACCTCTAAATAAAATTGTTTTATGAACTTAATTAACAATGATGCAAATAGAACCAAAAATATTCACTGGAAAAAAAAGCTTAACGAATATATTTTATCACTAATCTCTGTCTAGTTAATTTCATTCCCTTGACTATGACCAACATTTTTCTACTTCTAAAGTCATCCTTATCTCCATGGGCTTCTGAAGATGTCTGTTTCCTGAGACTAAAATACACACACATATTTATTTTTTAAATTAGTTCAGTTTACTTCTCATTTGATGTATTCCAAACATAAATTGATTTATGTTATGTGCACAAAAAGAAAGAAAAAAATGTGTATAAGAAAATGAAGATACACAGAGTAGGGAAGAAAAATGAATGAAAAGCTACATCATGCAGAAGCAAGTTACTCACTCCTAAAAGAACATTCTTGGCAGAATCCTAGGCTACATTATTGTACCAAACACTTGAACTTCCTGAGTATTCTGTCATCTGAGAGCAAGTATCCTTTTAACATTGAGTTTTATAGTGTGTGGCTTATTTCATAATCCAATTATACATAACAGCAACAATATCATTACTATCACTGCTTGTACTTCTCAAGTCACAGAAACTAGACATTAGTGGCAGCATGATTTAACAGATTCTTCTGTTTCTTCATATAGCTTTTACTTTTTACCTTTTCTGCTTCTAACTGGATATATACTCATATTCTTCAAATCAGCTGATTTTCCCTGGATAAAAAATATCTCAGTTCATTTCAGTCCCTCAGTCCTGTCCAATTCTTTGTGACCCCATGGACTGTAGCATGCCAGGCTTTCCTGTCCATCACCAACTCCCAAAGCCTACTCAAACTCATGTCCATTGAGTCGGTGATGCCATCCAGCCATCTAAACTTTTGTCCCCCTCTCCTCCCGCCTTCAATCTTTCCCAGCATCAGGGTCCATTCCAATCAATATTGGAAGAGTCAGTTCTTTGCATCAGGTGGCCAAAGCACCAGAATTTCAGCCTCAGCATCAGTCCTTCCAGTGAATAATCAGGACTGATCTCCTTTAGGATGGACTGGTTGGATGTCCTTGCAGTCCAGGGGACTCTCAAGAGTCTTCTCCAGCACCACAATTCAAAAGCATCAATTCTTTGGCGCTCAGGTGAATGAGCAAGGAGATGCTTTTCAGGTAGAATGTTCAGAGAAGGATTCTCTGACAGATGTCACTTGTCACATGCACGAAGAATTCAATAAGGAAAGGGGTGAGCTTTACTTGTGAACAGAGACCCTGAGGCAGAAGCCTACTATCCATGCTAAAAGACTGCAAGTAAGCCTGTGGGCATGGAGCAAAGCAAATGTGCAGAGAAGTAATTGCCCATCGATTTTCAGAAGAAGAGGGGTAAGATTATATGATTAAGGGCATTAGTGATAAGACTGTTTAGGGTTGTGAGAAGGTAAATGACAACCAATTTACTTAACAAGATCCCACTGCCTTCTCTGTGGAGAACATATTAAATGTGTAAGGAGGTCAGAAGCACAGTTCAGTTCAGTTCAGTTGCTCAGTCATGTCCAACTCTTTGCGACCCCATGGACTGCAACATGCCAGGCCTCCCTGTCTGTCACCAGCTCCCGGAGTTTACTCAAACTCGTGTCCACTGAGGCTGTGATCCCATTCAACTGTCTCATCCTCTGTCATCCCCTTTGCCTGCCTTCAATCTTTCCCAGCATCAGGGTCTTTTCAAATGAGTCAATTCTTCGCATCAGGTGGCCAAATTGTTGGAGTTTCAGTTTCAGCATCAGTCCTTCCAATGAATATTCAGGACTGATTTCCTTTAGGATGGACTGGTTGGATCTCCTTGCAATCCAAGGAACTCTCAAGAGTCTTCTCCAGCACCACAGTTCAAAAGCATCCATTCTTCAGTGCTCAGGGAATGGCTCCCGTGAGGGGTCAGGGAATAGCTCAGATGATGGTAGCTTGCATGAGGATGGTAGAGATGGTAAGAAGTGGTTTGATTATGGATATATTTTGAAGTCAACTGGAAACTAACATCTCCAATTACAGAAAAAACATTTAATATGTATTTGTGGAAAGAGAATTATTGAAATTATTGATTCAATATTAGAACTAGAGAATGTTATCATTTAAATGATTATAAAGAGATAATTCAGTTTCAGTCCTCAAATAGAAAGTCATCAGAGAAGCAAAAATAATATTGTGTTTCTTGGGTCTTTGTGAAAAAGTAAGAAATCTTCTGTAAAACTCCAAAGTTTATAGTTACAAAAGCAATCTCTAAATGTTTAAACAGTAAATTATGATATTGAAAGCACTACTAGGGTGATTAAAAAGTCAGTGGTGTTAAGAAAGCAAAAGCATTTTTACTTCATACAACCCAAAATGTAGCTTAAATTAATAAGAAATGATTGAAAAATGCTTACAAAATCTCTGATATCTGTGGTTTTGAAGAGAAAAAATATTCTTGTATTTGCATAATGTTCTAGATGACATACAATATCTTTGGATATTATATAGATATATTAACATTATGCAGAATGATGTTTACTGACTTTCTGGATAAAAAGGATAATGCAGCTAAGTTTAATTGTGATGATACATTTTACTAGTGAGACTTTAAATTTTCATGAATCATTTTGAAAGATCACATAAAAGAAAAATATAAAAGCTGTAAGAATGATCAAAATCTCACTTTATTCTTGGAGAAAAAAGTGTTGGGCTAAGGAAAAAAAAACTTTAAGAAATGGGTTTGAGTTTTCTAAATTACTTCTGATATTATCCTTTACATAATTTTAAAGTTTGGAATGCACATACAGTCATATCCTGAATCATGATTGTTTAAATTTGAAACCAGAATTGCTCTGATACATTTCATTTGAACACTATTTTTGGGAATGATCATCTCTTTCTGCACCCAAACCTGTGTGATCTTATGTGATAGGAATTCCACTCCCTCCAAATAATTTTAATAAGAGAATTGCAGCCTCCTCACTGCCTTCACAATCATTCCTCTCCAAGGGAAGCCAGTGGCATCAGATAGACGGAGAGAAGTGTAATACACATGGATGGAATATTCTTACACTTGGCCCGATGTCTTCTCTCTTCCTTATGAGTCTGTACGTTGGTCACTAATGTGGAAAGGTTTGAGTAGTAGGAGGCCCGTTTGGCCATTTGTCTAAGCCATGACCTCTATTCAAACACCACTGTTACTCATCTCAATCTATCTGATACTTGTACTATCTTTCAGGGCTTCCCAGATGAGAAAGTGATAAAGAACCCGAATGCCAATGCAGGAGATGTAAGGAACATAGGTTCAATCCTTGGGTCAGGAAGATCTGCTGGAAGAGAGCATGGCAACCCACTCCAGTACTCTTGCCTGGAGAATCCCATGGCCAGAGGAACCTGGTAGGCTATAGTCCATAGGGTTGCAGAGTCAGGCACAACTGAATTGACTTAGCACACACACAGTGTCTTTTAACTGGCCCAGAACTCAAGGAGTGTATTTGTTCATATTATGCGTCAAGATGGTTGGGCCATGGTATCCAGATATGTGGTCAGATATTATACTGTTTCTGTGGGAGTGTTTTCGGATGAGATTAACATTTAAATAGGTGGTCATTGAGTAAAACCGATTGCACTCTTTAATATGGGTGGACTTCATCCAATCAATTGAAGTACTGGATAGAACAAAAGACTGATCTCTCCTAAGAAGAAATTCTGTAGTAGAAGTCTTTCATACTTAAACTGAAATACTGGCTCTTCCCGGGGTCTCTGACTTTGAACTTGGATCATAGCATTAACCTGTTTGTCCAAGTTGCAGATTTTGGATCTGTTAGCCTCTATAATTGCTGAACCAATTCTTTAAAATTAAACACACACACACACATATGTAGATACATAGATACAGACATAAATGTAAGGTATCTCCTTCTGGTTTTGTTTCTCTGGAGAACCTTCAATTAATAGAAGTATAATAGAAAAGTGAAGTGTTAGTCACTCAGTTGTGTCCGACTCTCCCTGTCATGTACAGTCTCTGCCCGTAGACTGTACCCTACCAGGCTTCTCTGTCCATGGGATTCTCTGGGCAAGAAAACTGGAGTGGGTTGCCATTTCTTCCTCTAGGGGATCTTCCCAACCCAGGGATCAAACCTGGTCTCCTGCGTTGCAGGCGGATTGTTTATCATCTGAGCCACCAGGGAAGCCATGAGAGAAGGGAAGTGTAATAGGAGGACTTGAATAATTTTAGCTCATAACCCAACAGAGAGTTTTAAAATTATCAATGAAATAGTTGCTTATAACAAAGTAATTACTTCTGAAGTCTTCTACATGGTACTAACAGAGTTGACAGTAGAGATATTCTTATCAACACTCACGCCTTCATTTAAAGGGCAAATTAAGTAAATTTTCCCCCAATCATTTTGTTGTTCTAAAGTGATTCAGCTAAATCATGGGGCTAAAGAATTATCCCTTTGATAAACCTTTGTGTTGTCCAGACTCATCCCATACAGCTGAAACTAGCACAACACTGTTAATCAACTCTCGTTGTTCAGTTGCTAAATCATGTCCCACTCTGTGACCCCATGAAGTACAGCACACCTGGCTTCCCTGTCATTCACTGTCTCCCAAAGTTTGCTCAAACTCATGTCCATTGAATCAGTGATGCCATCCAACTAACTCATCCTCTGCTGCCCCCTTCTCTTCCTGCCCTCAATCTTTCCAGCATCAGGATCTTTTCTAATGAGTTGGCTCTTCGCATCAGGTGGTCAAAATATTGAAGCTTCAGCATCAGTCCCTCCAGTGAATATTAAGGACTGATTTCCTTTAGGATTGGCTGGTTTGATCTCCTTGCTGTCCAAGGGGACTCTCAAGAGTCTTCTCCAGCCCCACAATTTAAAAGCATCAATTCTTTGGTGCTCAGCCTTTTTTATGGTCCAACTCTCACATCCATACCTAACTATCGGAAAAACTGTATGGAAAAACTATATGTCTTCCCTCGTGGCTCAGATGGTAAAGCGTCTGCCTACAATGAGGGAGAGTTGGGTTCGATCCCTGGGTCGGGAAGATCCCCTGGAGAAGAAAATGGCAATCCACTCCAGTACTCTTGCCTAGAAAATCCCATGGACAGAGAAGCCTGGTAGGCTACAGTCCATGGGGTTGCAAAGAGTTGGACACAACTGAGCAACTTCACTTTCTTTCTTTCACTCAGACCTTTGTAGGCATGTGGTGTCTCTCTTTTTAAGCTGCTATGTAGGTTTGTCATAGCTTTTCTTCCAAGGAGCAAGCATCTTTTAATTTCATGGCTGCAGTCACCATCTGCTGTGATGTTGGAGCCCCCCAAAATAAAATCTGTCACTGTTTCCACTTTCCTCCCATATTTGCCATGAAGTGATGGGACCAGATGTCATGATCTTAGGTTTTTGTTTTTGTTTTTGTTTTTTAACTGTGAAGTGAAGTTGCTCAGTTGTGTCTGACTCTTTGCGACCCCATAGACTGTAGCCTGCCACAGGCTCTTCTATCCATGGGATTTTCTAGGCAAGAATACTGGAGTGGGTTGCCATTTCCTTCCCCAGGGGATCTTTCCAACCCAGGGATCGAACCCAGATCTACTGCATGGCAGGAAGACTCCTTACCCTCTGAGCCACCAGGGAAGTCAGTTCATAGAGCTGGGCTACAGTCCATAGAGTTGCAAAGAGTTAGACATGACTGAAGCAACAGAGTACACACAAACACACACACATATAGCTAAATTAAAATTATTATAAATAAGTCAATATGTTACTAAAAACTCTGACATTATTTGACACTTTATAAAAAGCACGGGTAGTACAAAGTACTTTATATAATTTATTTATTCTCATACCACCTCATAAGATAGAGTTCTATCATCCCCATTCCATAGATGAGGTATAGGCTTATGAGCACTAGAAACTTGTATGAGGTCACACAATAGAGCTAGTATTCAAACTTAATCAGTCTTACTCCAGGGCAAGCACTGAAACTATTTCTTTTTGGTGGAATCTAGTGTTAGAAGTCTAGTTTCCAAAATTCCAGGATTTGTCACTATGAAGTTGACTGGTTGATCATAGTTGTTCATGGTTGATCATGAAGTTGATTGGATGAAGTTGATAGGCCTAGATTGAAACCATTTCCAATGTGGCTTAATGTCATAAGGAAGAGCCAACTAAAGTAAACTCCATAGCGATATAAGTTGCATAGAAACTTCTATCCTAGGTGAAAAATGGCACAAGTTGGTAAAAATCTCACCACATATTGCAATGAACTTACTGAGACTAATAAAGGTACACCTGGCTGTTCTAATCACTAATTTTAGAAAATAACCTGTTTCTGGACCATCATTTGGTGCTATTTTCTCCATATACTATTTTACTCAAATCCTTCTTGAAGTGTAGGCAAAGAATTTCAGCCAACTTATGGCCTGTGTATAACACAGATCTTAATGAGATGCAATTATCTTTTTTTATATATCTCTACTGATGATGGTAAACTTAACAATGTCAGACATTGTTACAGTATTTTTTTGTTGTTGTTTGTTTTTTTGGAACTTCAGCTTTATATGCTGCAGGAACCAAGCAGGAACTCAGTCAACACTGGTTGGATGAATGTTTGGTGGTGACAAATACCTACATATTTTTCTATCTGTGTTAGCAAGCAGTGTCACTGAATGTCATTTCACTCATCCTGAATGATGATTTTGCCACCCAAGTAGAAACACAGTGAGCTAATGAGATGAATTTAAGAAGCCTTTGAGGACTTCTTTGCCATGGAACGTTGCCTGATAGGACTCAATACCGCACACTGTCTGATATGAATTAGTCACTGACTCTTCACTCCTATATCACTATACTTTTCATTCTGCTGTGTCTGCACAGAGAGGATTGATTCACAATCCTCATATCCTGTAACATTTATAATCACAAAGACTGGAAACATTTCACCAAGAAGAAAAACATGTAAGAATACACTTAAAGTAACTATACTGACAATTGTTTCACCAGTTCCCATCTAAGCAAGAGGAGTGCAGGAAGAAAGAAAAAGTGTGGTTTTTTTTTTTTTTGTCAAAATATTCATTTTTTTATGAAGGGATTCCTGCCCACAGTAGTAGATATAATGGTCATCTGAGTTAAATTCACCCATTCCAGTCCATTTTAGTTCACTGATTCCTAGAATGTCGACGTTCACTCTTGCCATCTCCTGTTTGACTACTTCCAATTTGCCTTGATTCATGGACCTAATATTCCAGGTTCCTATGCAATATTGCTCTTTACAGCATTGGACCTTGCTTCTATCACCAGTCACATCCACAACTGGGTATTGTTTTTGCTTTGGCTCCAACCCTTTATTCTTTCTGGAGTTATTTCTCCACTGATCTCCAGTAGCATATTGGGCACATACCGACCTGGGGAGTTCCTTTTTCAATATCCTATCATTTTGCCTTTTCGTACTGTTCATGGGGTTCTCAAGGCAAGAATACTGAAGTGGTTTTCCATTCCCTTCTCCAGTGGACCACATGTCTGGGGAGGCCTTAAAAATAGCTGTGAAAAGAAGAGAAGCAAAAAGCAAAGGAAAAGAGGAAAGATATAAGCATCTGAATGCAGAGTTCCAAAGAATAACAAGGAAAGATAAGAAAGCCTTCTTCAGGGATCAGTGCAAAGAAATAGAGGAAAACAATAGAATGGGAAAGACTAGAGATCTCTTCAAGAAAATTAGAAATACCAAGGGAACACTTCATGCAAAGTTGGGCTCAATAAAGGATGGAAATGGTATGGACCTAACAGAAGCAGAAGATATTAAGAAGAGGTGGCAAAATACACAGAAGAACTGTACAAAAAAGATCTTCACGACCCGGATAATCATGATGGTGTGATCACTCACCTAGAGCCAGACATCCTGGAATGTGAAGTCAAGTGGGCCTTAGAAAGTATCACTATGAACAAAGCTAGTGGAGGTGATGGAATTCCAGTTGAGCTATTTCAAATCCTGAAAGAAGATACTGTGAAAGTGCTGCACTCAATATGCCAGCAAATTTGGACAACTCAGCAGTGGCCACAGGGCTGGAAAAGGCCAGTTTTCATTCCAATCCCAAAGAAAGGCAATGCCAAAGAATGCTCAAACTATTGCACTATTGCACCCATCTCACACACTAGTAAAGTAGTGCTCAAAATTCTCCAAGCCAGGCTTCAGCAATATGTGAACTGTGAACTTCCAGATGTTCAAGCTGTTTTTAGGAAAAGCAGAGGAACCAGAGATAAAATAGCCAATATCCATTGGATCACTGAAAAAGCAAGAAAGTTCCAGAAAAAGGTCTATTTCTGCTTAATTGACTATGCCAAAGCCTTTGACTGTGTGGATCACAATAAGCTGTGGAAAATTCTGAAAGAGATGGGAATACCAGACCACCTGACCTGCCTCTTGAGAAATGTGTATGCAGGTCAGGAAGCAACAGTTAGAACTGGACATGAAACAACAGACTGGTTCCAAATAGGAAAAGGAGTACGTCAAGGCTGTATATTGTCACCCTGCTTATTTAACTTCTATCCAGAGTACATCATGAAAAACACTGGACTGGAAGAAGCACAGCTGGAATCAAGATTGCCAGTAGAAATATCAATAACTTCAGATATGCAGATGACACCACCCTTATGGCAGAGAGTGAAGAGGAACTAAAAAGCCTCTTGATGAAAGTGAAAGAAGAGAGTGAAAAATTTGGCTTAAAGCTCAACATTCAAAAAACTAAGATCATGGCATCGGGTCCCATCACTTTATGGGAAATAGATGGGGAAACAATGGAAACAGTGTCAGACTTTCTTTTTCTGGGCTCCAAAATCACTGCAGATGGTGATTGCAGCCATGAAATTAAAAGACGCTTACTCCTTGGAAGGAAAGTTATGACCAACCTAGATAGCATATTGAAAAGCAGAGACATTACTTTGCCAACAAAGGTCCGTCTAGTTGAGGCTATGATTTTTCCATTGGTCATGTATGGATGTGAAAGTTGGACTTGAAGAAAGCTGAGCACTGAAGAATTGATGCTTTTGAACTGTGGTGTTGAAGAAGACTCTTGAGAGTCCCTTGGACTGCAAGGAGATCCAACCAGTCCATTCTGAAGGAGATCAGCCCTGGGCGTTCTTTGGAAGGACTGATGCTACTCCAGTACTTTGGCCACCTCATGTGAAGTGCTGACTCATTGGAAAAGACTCTGATGCTGAGAGGGATTGGGGGCAGGAGGAGAAGGGAACAACAGAGGATGAGATGGAAGGATGGCATCACCAACTCGATGGAAATGAGTTTGAGTGAAGTCTGAGAGTTGGTGATGGACAGGGAGGACTAGCGTGCTGCAATTCATGGGATCACAAAGAGTCGGACATGACTGAGCAACTGAACTGAACTGAACTGATTCATTGTTTTAAAAGTCATTCGAAAATAGAAACACTTATTTTCAAAAAGCTTAAAAACTATGAATCAATTGTGAAATCTTACACCACATGTTCCAAAATAGGTATTTTGCTGGCAATGATTGGAAAGCACTGGCTTGGAAAATTTACACATAGAATCATTCCAACCATGGAAATGCATGAATTAAAAACACTGTTCTGAATTAATTACAGCATGTATGCATGTGCGTGTGTGTTTTGTTTAGTCTTTCCCATGGGAAATAAACCATGACTGTTGAATTAGAAACACACACAACACACACCTGCTCACCAAAGTGAGGGAAAGCAGCTCAAATCAGAAATAAGAAAATGTAGACCCACTCTAACTCCTCTTTTAATGTCCTTTATGTTTATGCAAATAAATAATGATTTATTGAAGAACTACTGTGTGCTGTACATATTTTGGGGTACTGGGAACAGAGTGGTGAGTGAGATAGACACAGAGCTTGCTCCATGGAGCTGAGTGTCTCCCTTATAACAGCTTGTACATAACCTAGTATAGCTCTTCATAATTTATTCTCATAGAGTCCTAGAAAATGCTACAATCTTTCACATAATAATTACAGACAAATACACATTGAACCAATCCAAAGGACTAAAAAAAAATCTTAATACTGTAGGAATAATTTCACTCTTTAAAATTTAGATGTTAATTTACATTTAGAAGTGCTGAAAGGAAGATGATTATTTATGCTATTGTGTGATGTGTGCAGTGATCATAGAAATTTCAATAAAGATGCACATGTAAAAATTCAAGGTCCATAAATACTGCCACAGGTGCAATGATATTAACTTGAAGCGAAATCACAGAAAATCATATACATTTGGTTGGGAGGGGATGTGTTATAACACAAGCGGAAAAGGGAGCTCCCGGAACAGGTCCATCTATCTGGGCTTAAAAAAAAAAAAACGAAAAAAAAACAAGCAAAAACAAAAATCTCAAGGCTTTCCTGGTTGTCCAGTGGTTAAGATTGCACTGCCAAGGCAGAGGGTGCAGGTCTGATCCCTGGTTGGGGAATTAAGATCCCACATGCTGAACTCATGGCCAACAGAGGAAATAAGCAACCAAAAAACCCCATGAGTTTATGGTGAAAACCTGCTCCTTTAAGGTGTGGACTGTAATATTCTATTACCACAATTTATCACAGAATATGAGCATATTGGATCCTGAAGTGGTTATCGATTTCACTGAAACACACACTCTTTGCCAGAAGTAAATATTTTGTGCTTAACCTGTGTAAATGAGGAGTGAGAGATAAAGGCAGAAAAGCTGACCGACTACTGTCCTGCCTGCTCTGGCTCCTTCGCTTCTCCAGTTTTTCCTCCCACCATCTCACCCTGCAGCTCCCTTGCCTTCTTTCAGTCCCCAAAGGCATTTTACTCTCATCTACCAAAAGGTCCTTGCAATCATCATGCCCTCTTCCCCTTGCAGAAATGTTCTTTCTATTTTCCCACTATTTTTTTTTTCAACAAGGTAACTCCCAACCATCCTTCAGATCTCATATCATGCACTATGTCTACTGGTACCCATTCCTTAACTGCAGTGATTATGGAGAATCTTCATTAAACACAGGCAAAGCACCATGAACTTCTCCATGGCGTTTACGGCAACCTTAATTTTAAACACATAAATGTGATGCTATGTATAAAATTAATTTTATGTACAATTTTATATATAATTTTATCTACATATTAATATAGGCTTCTCCTACTCTACAGGGTTTACTACAGTTCAGTCAAATAGTGGGTTCTTAATTAATGTCTATTGAATAAATAAGTGAATAGGAAAGAGAGAGTGTTGGAATAAGTGAATTGCCTTATTATAAATTTTGAGGACAAAATAATTTCATAGCTTTAATGTTTTTAGAACAATGATGTGATAATTTTTGCAACACTGAGTTACACAACTATATTAATTTGTTTATTGAAGAATGATTGCTTTACAATGCTATCTTAGTTTCTGCTGTAAAGCAAAGTGAATCAGCTCTATGGGTACACTTCTTCCCTTTGTGTTAAGCCTCCCCACACCACCAATCTCACCCCCTCTAGGTCATCACAGAGCACTGAGTTGAGCTCCCTGAGCTATATATACAGCTTCCCAGTAGCTATCTATTACAAATAGGCAACTCAGCTGGTAAAGAACCCGCCTGCAATGCAGGAGACCCCAGTTCGATTCCTGGGTTGGGAAGATTCCCTGGAGGAGGGCATACCAACCCACTCCAGTATTCTTGCCTAGAGAATCCCCACAGACAGAGGAGCCTGGTGGGCTATAGTCCATGCAGCTGTAAAGAGTTGGACATGACTGAGCAACTAAGCACAGCAGAGCACAGTGTGTATAAGTCAATGCTGCTCTCTCAGTTCACCCCATCCTCCCCTTCCCCAGTCCCCACCATGTCCCAAGTCCGTTCACAACATCTGCACCTCTATTCTTGCCTTGCAAATGGATTCGTCAGTACCATTTCTCTAGATTGCATATGCATGCATTAATATACGATATTTTTTTCCTCTTTCTGACTTACTTCACTCTAATGACAGACTCCAGGTTCACCCACATCACTACAAATGACCTAATTCATTTCTTCTCATGCCTCAATAACATTTCACTGTGTATATGCACCACATTTTTATCCATTCATCTGTTAATGGACATTTAGGCTGCTTTCATGTCCTGGCTATTATAAATAGTGCTGCAATGAACACTGGGGTACACCGTGTGTTAGTCATTCAGTTGTGTTTGCCTCTTTGCGACCCCATGGACTGTAACCCACCAGGCTCCTTTGTCCATGGGATTCTCCAGCCAAGAATACTGGTGTGGGTTGTCATTTCCTTCTCCATTCTTTTTGAGTTATGGTTGGCTCAGAGTATACACCCATTAGTGAGACTCCTGGGTCATATGGTAGCTCTATTTTTAGTTTTTTAAGAAATCTCCATACTGTTCTCCATGGTGCCTATATCAATTTATATTCCCACCAACAGTGCAAGAGGGTTCCCTTTTCTCCGTATTCTCTCTAGCATTTTCTATTTATAGATTTTTTGAAGTTGGCCAGTCTAACTGATGTGTGGTGATATCTCATTGTGGCTTGACTTGCATTTCTCTATTAGTGATGTTGATCATATTTTCGTGTGTTTGTTAACCATCTGTATATCTTCTTTGGGAAAATGTCTATTTGGTTCTTCTGCCCATTTGTTATTGGATTTTTGTTTTTTTGATATTGAGCTGCATTAACTGCTTGTATAAATTTTGGAGCTTTGTCAGCTGTTTCATTTGCAAATATTTTCTAACATTCTGAGGGTTGTCCTTTTGTCTTGTTAATGATTTCCTTTGCTGTGCAAAAGCTTTTAAGTTTAATTAGGTCCCCTTTATTTATTTTTGTTTTTATTTTCATTACTCTAGGAGGTGGGTCTAAAAGGATCTTACTGGGATTAATGTAGTTGATATAAATTGACAACTCTATTAATTTCTACCAACATCTCATCAGGTATTTAGGAGGAAATTTATAATTTTTAGAAATTACTTAACAGAAGTGATAATATTCTAAAAAAATTTTTTTCAACATGATCTGTTACCACTGCTGAGGATCAATAAAACAGCAATTGGAGGAATTATGGTAGATTTGCTTTTTATACCCCTATTTTGCCTTTACTTTTCGGTTAATTCCCATGTTTTCTTGGCCCTTCACCTTCTACTTGACCTTATAATAGTTGTTAAGACAGTGAGCTTGGGACTGTGACATATCTCAGTCTGAATGATGATTCTACCAGTATAGTCTACCCCACAACTTCTACTACTCCCTCTCTGTATCCTAATAAATGATAGGAATAAATATCCTGCTTCACGAATCTTGTGAATGTTTAATGGGGTAATATATGTAGATTGCCTGCAAGATTTTGGCAGTAGTTAGAATTCAATGGAAAAGGTCATTCATTCCAATCCCAAAGAAAGGCAATGCCAAAGAATGCTCAAACTACTGCACAATTGCACTCATCTCACATGCTAGTAAAGTAATGCTCAAAATTCTCCAAGCCAGGCTTCAGCAATACGTGAACCGTGAACTTCCTGATGTTCAAGCTGGTTTTACAAAAGGCAGAGGAACCAGAGATCAAATTGCTAACATCCGTTGGATCATCAAAAAAGCAAGAGAGTTCCAGAAAAACTTCTATTTTTGCTTTATTGACTATGCCAAAGCCTTTGACTGTGTGGATCACAATAAACTATGGAAAATTCTTCAAGAGATGGAAATACCAGATCACCTGACCTGCCTCTTGAGAAACCTATATGCAGGTCAGGAAGCAACAGTTAGAACTGGACATGGAACAACAGACTGATTCCAAATAGGAAAAGGAGTACGTCAAGGCTGTATATTGTCACCCTGCTTATTTAACTTCTATGCAGAGTACATCATGAGGAACGCTGGGCTGGAAGAATCACAAGCTGGAATCAAGATTGCCAGGAGAAATAGCAATAACCTCGGATATGCAGATGACATCACCCTTATGGCAGAAAGTGAAGAGGAACTAAAAAGCCACTTGATGAAAGTGAAAGAGGAGAGTGAAAAAGTTGGCCTAAAGCTTAACATTCAAAAAACTAAGATCATGGCATTCGGTCCCATTACTTCATGGGAAATAGATGGGGAAACAGTGGAAACAGTGTTAGACTTTATTTTGGGGGGCTCCAAAATCACTGCAGATGGTGACTGCAGCCATGAAATTAAAAGACACTTACTCCTTGGAAAAAAGTTATGACCAACCTAGGCAGCATATTAAAAAGCAGAGACATTACTTTGCCAACAAAGATCTGTCTAGTCAAGGCTATGGTTTTTCCAGTGGTCATATATGGATGTGAGAGTTGGGACTGTGAAGAAAGCTAAGTGCCAGAGAATTGATACTTTTGAACTGTGGTTTTGGAGAAGACTCTTGAGAGTCCCTTGGACTGCAAGGAGATCCAACCAGTCCATCCTAAAGGAAATCAGTCCTGGCTGTTCTTTGGAAGGACTGATGCTAAAGCTGAAACTCCAATAGTTTGGCCACCTGATGTGAAGAGCTGACTCATTGGAAAAGACTCTGATGCTGGGAGGGATTGGGGGCAGGAGGAGAAGGGGACGACAGAGGATGAGATGGCTGGATGGCATCACCGACTCGATAGACATGAGTTTGAGTGGACTCCGGGAGTTGACAGGGAGACCTGGTGTGCTGTGACTCATGGGGTCGCAAAGAGTCGGACACAACTGAGTGACTGAACAGAGCTGCACTGAACTGAGAATTCAGTAAGTAGCAGTGAGGGTTTTTTGTATTGTTATTGTTATATTTGTCTTAATATCTGCTCCTCTCATCTTGATTACAGGTTTGGCTTTTCTGATTTTCAGTTTCTCTGGGCATACTGTTTCTATGCTCTTTCTGATCACATATGCTCTAGGTAACGCATATTGGCATAATGCATGCTCATTATAATAGTCTTTTTTTTCTTTGCCTCACTACTGTAGCTCTGGGCTTCCTAGGTGACTCAGTGGTAAAGAATCCACCTGCCAAGCAGGAGACATGGGTTCGGATCTCCGGGTTGGGAAGATCCTCTGGAAAAGGAAATGGCAACCTTCTGCAGTTTTCTTGTCTGGGAAATCCCACGGACAGAGAAGCTTGTTGGGCTACAGTCCATGGGCTCTCAAAAGAGCCAGACATGACTTAGCAGCTAAACAGCAACAAGCAACAAAAACACTGTAGCTGTATTTTGTGTATCTGTTTGAGCTACCCTGCAACCTTTCTGAAACAGTATGGGTACTTGTCCGAACTACTGACCTACAGCACCTGAAGGCTCATTTTAGCACACCTGCTGATTGTTGGAGTCCCCTATCCAGGACAAGTGAGAGGACAAAAATACCAGACTTCTTTCAGGAGACACTAGCTGTGAGTAAAATCATGCTGTATCAGACCTTCTTCCTTTGTTTTCAGTCTTCTGTCTGTTTCCTACATGCCTTCATACTGTTCTGATACTATTTGTAAATCCAAACCTCTAATTCATCAAAACCTTGTTGAGAAAGCGATTATGTTTTGAGAGATCTCTAGGGCCACCAAATCCCATAATCAGAAAACTAGATGAGGATAATGTGCATCTCCAAACAACTGATCATTTGATGAGAGTATTTTGGCACCCAGAACAACCAGGGCAGAGAGGAATTCGGGAAGTCAGAGCCTCTTAGGATTTTTGAACCTAGATTTTATATTTCACAAATACATTTAGTCCTGGAGTCTTAAACCCAGGCAATATTTCTTAGCCCTGGGGACAAGATATGAACCCTTAATAAGTCATATTTCAGAATAGCTTGAAGTAGAAAAATGATTATTTCCTTTAACTTCTTTTTGCTTTGTTAACATTTCCAAAAAGCTCAGTTGAGAGCTAGTGATTACTAATAATGTGGGTCTTGTCTGGTTTTATAATTCTGTCTCAATAACCTATTCCTCAACAGAAGATATTTTTTTTTTTCTCAAACCACACGAACGCTTGTTCCCACTCCACTTCATGGCAGCAGGCACACTTGTTTGAAGAATGCTGTACCAGAGGCTGATCCCCTTGAAAACGATAGCACGTTGACCCTTTCATAACCCTGGCAGGCTGCTGCCTACTGTTCTATTATCATGCGCATTCATTTCAGGAATCAACACATTGCCTTTTTCAGAGTAGAGAGTATCATTTCTTAGAAATAAAAGTAGGAAGTGGATATCAACTAGTGGGAAATTGAAGCATGGGAAAAATTAAGAGAAAATTACATTATGTCTTCATTTTTAATACAATGAAAGAACCAATCGTGGGAAATAACCTTCTTTTGGGGCCAACTAGGAAAAGATCACTGCAGATGGTGACTGCAGCCATGAAATTAAAAGATGCTTACTCCTTGGAAGAAAAGTTATGACCAACCTAGATAGCACATTGAAAAGCAGAGACATTACTTTGCCAACAAAGGTCTATCTAGTCAAGGCTATGGTTTTTCTCATGGTCATGTATGGATGTGAGAGTTGGACTGTGGAGAAAGCTGAGCACTGAAGATTTGATGCTTTTGAACTGTGGTGTTGGAGAAGACTCTTGAGAGTCCCTTGGACTTCAAGGAGTTCCAACCAGTCCATTCTAAAGGAAATTAGTCCTGGGATTTCTTTGGAAGGAATGATGCTAAAGCTGAAACTCCAGTACTTTGGCCACCTCATGGGAAGAGTTGACTCATTGGAAAAGCCTCTGATGCTGGGAGGGATTAGAGGCAGGAGGAAAAGGGGAAGACAGAGGATGAGATGGCTGGATGGCATCACGGACTCGATGGACATGAGTTTGAGTGAACTCCAGGAGTTGGTGATGGACAGGGAGGCCTGGTGTGCTGCGATTCATGGGGTCACAAAGAGTCGGACACGACTGAGTGACTGAACTGAACTGAGGAAAAAGATAGCTATGTAAACATACTAAATCAGATTATTAATCTCTAGAAATGATGACATATGGACACAGATGTGTATCACCTGGTTTATCTGCAGATGTTCATTTTAGGTATTTTATATGTATCCAGCTTCCTTTCTTAACCAATTTAATCTGCTTTATGAAAAATCCCTAAGTACAGTGGAACAGTTATTATGATAACTACAGAAGGACAAATATCACACAAAAAAGTCTCTCATAGATTTAGATTAAAAATAAGATCTGCCCTAATTTGTCACGGTTTCATGTGAATCATACACTTATAAACATGAAAACTGATAATTATATGTAAATAGGTAAATAACACATACATACTTAAACCTGTGTGTGTGAGTGAGTGTGTGTGTGTGTGTGTGTGTGTTCAATCACTAAGTCACATCTGACTCTTTGCGATCCCATAGACTGTAGCCCACCAGCCTCCTTTGTCCATGGGATTCTCCAGGCAAGAACACTAGAGTGATTTGCTATTTCCTCCTCCAGGGAATCTTTCCAACTCAGGGATAGAACCTGAGTCTCCCTCATTGGCAGGCACATTCCTTACCACTGCACCACCTGGGAAGTCCCACGTGTACCTATATTTATATCTGTATCAATATCTATTTATATAGAGATCTCTAAACAGATGCTAGCAGACACTCACAAACTGTATAATATGATCAACCAGACAGATGTTGGGCTAAACTCCTAGTCATGTGTTCATAAACTTTTCTTATGCTAAAAAGGCAATAATTTTATTGATAATGCAGAAGACATGAAGTTAATTGTCTTTGTCTGCCATTCACCTGGAAAAGAGTGATCACTGAGGGTATATGGAAGACAGAGATAGAAAAGAAAATGACTTTTATGTACTTTTGTTTCAAGGGTCCCAGAAAATTTTACTTTCAAAACTGCCTGTGGTTTTAGAGAGAAATTCCAAACTCCTAACTTAGATACAAGGTCCTTCATGATCTAGCACCTGGTTTCTCTCTAGCCATTTTGGCAACTGTGGACCATTTGTTGTAAGCATAACCCACAATCTTCAAAACTTGAAATGCTATTTCATTCTCCTCCCATATGTTTTTATGCACAGGATGCTCATTCTCCAATTTTTTACATAACTGACTTGGAACTGTAATTCAAAATTAATCTCCCGATTTTAATATCCCTCATGTGCCCATCTCTTGTGTTTTCTGGTATCTTTCTCCCTTACTAGAAGGACAGTTCCTAGAGTTCCTGGGGCTTGGTCTGCAATGACCTTGTAATTCTGTTCTCAGACATGGCCCAGCCCATTGAAAAGGCCCAATAGGAGTTTGTGGAGTGAAAGAATAAATGAGTTATTGACACTGAACTTCTGTCCTACTAGTTAGCAGTGCTCTCTAACATGGATGTATCCAAGGGATACATGCTGTCCAAGGGACTCTCAAGAGCTTTCTCTAACACCACAGTTCAAAAGCATCAATTCTTCAGTGCTGTTTTCCTTATAGTCCAACTCTCACATCCATACATGACCACTGGGAAAAATATAGCTTTGACTAGATGGACCTTTGTTGGCAAAGTAATGTCTCTGCTTTTTAATATGCTATCTAGGTTTGTCATAACTTTTCTCACAAGGAGCAAGCTTCTTTTAATTTCGTGGCTACAATCACCATCTGCAGTGATTTTGGAGCCCCCCAAAATAAAATCTGTCCCTGTTTCCACTGTTTCCCCATCTATTTCCCATGAAGTGATGGGACCAGATGCCATGATCTTAGTTTTCTGAATGTTGAGCTAAAGCCAACTTTTTCGCTCTTCTCTTTCACTTTCATCGAGAGGCTTTTTAGTTCCTCTTCACTTTTTGCCATAAGGGTGGTGTCATCTGCATATCTGAGGTTGTTGATATTTCTTCCGGCAATCTTGATTCCAGCTTGTGCTTCATCCAGTCCAGCATTTCACATGATGTCTTCTGCATAGAAGTTAAATAAGCAGGGTGACAATATACAGCCTTGACGTACTTCTTTTCTTATTTGGAACCAGTCTGTTGTTCCATGTCCGGTTCTAACTGTTGCTTCTTGACCTGCATATAGATTTCTCAGAAGGCAGATCAGGTGGTGTGGTATTCCCATCTCTTGAAGAATTTTCCAGTTTGTTGTGATCCACACAATCAAAGGTTTTGGCATAGTCAATAAGCAGAAGTAGACGTTTTTCTGGAACTCTCTTTTTTCTATGATCCAATGCATGTTGGCAATAGTCTGACCTCAGGTCAAATAACAGGGAGGGAACACAGCCCTGCCCATCAATAGAAAATTGGATTAAAGATTTACTGAGCATGGCCCCACCCATCAGAACAAGACCTGGTTTCCCCCTCAGTCAGTCTGTCCCATCAGGAAGCTTCCATAAGCCTCTTATCTTTCTCCATGAGAAGGCATACAGATGGAAAACCACAATCACAGAAAACTAACCAATCTGATCACATGGACCACAGCTTTGTCTAACTCAATGAAACTATGAGCCATGCCATGTAGGGCTACCCAAAATGGACGGGTCATGGTGGAGAGTTCTGACCAAAAGGGGTCTCCTGGAGGAGAGAATGGCAAACCACTTCAATATTCTGGCCTTGAGAACCCCATGAACAGTATGAAAAGGCCAAAAGATAAGATGCTGAAAGTCAGTAGTAGGTGGAATAAAATGTACAATAGCTCAAACAGAAGTAACAATAACCCTATACAATAGCCTCTAATGAATTGTGTATGGTAAAACTCCAATATTCTATAATTTACTCCAACAAATCTCATATTTCTGACCAAACTAAAATCTAACTTCCAAATTTCTAACTAGAAATGAAAATTTAAAAATTTCATAGAGGGAACAGGTTTGATTATATACTCTTAGGCTCTGGAAAGAAAGACAGTTCAAAAGTGGAAAAGTGAAATGTTGTCTCTATGCTCCTAAATTTCAATCAAGAAGAAAAGGGGAAACTGCTTTACAGAAACACATGTGTTTGTTAAAGACCCATTCAAAGAGCTCAGATGTTAAGAGTTCATGTTAGGCATAACAGGAAAACAGGAACCACATGATTCAAGGGTAAGTACGGATTGCTAGGGCCTTCCCTCGTGGCTCAGATGGTAAAGTGTCTGTCTACAATGTGGGAGACCCGGGTTCGATCCCTGGGTTGGGAAGATCCCCTGGAGAAGGAAATGGCAATCCACTCCAGGACGATTGCCTGGAAAATCCCATGGACAGAGGAGCCTGGTAGGCTACAGCAAAGAGTCGGACACGACTGAGCGACTTCACTTCACTTCACGGATTGCTAGAGGCCCACAGGTTCCAGAAAGTCCAAGAGAACGTCCAGCCACTAGAGGCTGTGGAAACTGAGTCAGACAGCCAAGAGCATCGTTCTGTGCTTCAGACTGTGGGGCACCGTTGCCTCAGAAGAATGCAGCGATGGTGCGATGAACATGGGTCCCTCAATGGTCAGTTAGCCTTTCTCTCGTTTTTGTTAGGGAACCGAAATCCAATATGGGTTCAGATATTATACGTGGGCCCTCTCTCTCGACACACTCAGACACATCTCCACTGCCCACAGGGAGTTTTAACTCCCAGCTTAACTGGGTTAAATTAGAAATTGCAGAACTGCCAGAATCTTAGAGAAATCACACCAAATAATAAGATATATCAGAATGCTGTGTGTGTGCCCAGTCATGTCTGACTCTTTGAGACCCCATGGACTGTAACCCACCAGGCTCCTCTGTCCATGGGACTCTCCAGGTAAGAATACTGGAGTAGGTTGTCATTTCCTCCTCCAGGGATCTTCCTAATCCAGGGATCGAACTCACGTCTCCTGCATCTCCTGCATTGGCAGGTGGATTCTTTACCACTGTGCCACCTGGAAAGCCCATCAGAAGTCTGATGAAGGGTAAATTTCTATCTAGGTTTCAACAAAATGTGGATTTTACAAACCCAAGCACTAAGTTTGATGATGCTTATAATAGTCTAAAATTGATTATTAAAGGAATGCCCTGTGATATCCTAAGATAAAATAATTATTACAAATATTTAACATGGTTTGCCTGAGAAAAAAATGTGAAAATAAGGCTCATCTTCGTTTTGTCAGAAAAAAATGAGGCCCTGAGATAATAGAAATTTAGTTGACACAGTTTAGATTTTAAAAAGGGATCTGACACAATTATGTGGACAAGGTGGAGAAAAATGTGTTTAGGCAAATCATTGGACAAGTTAAACCACTGCACTTGAAGAGTACAAATTCATGGATCAATATCATACTTTAGGGAATTTTCTGGTAATGATGATAACTTTTCTGGTAACTTCACAAAACTCTGTGAAGTTACTGAAAATAGTTGTACAACTTGCAGATAACATGACATGAAAGGATCCAGAGCACCCAGATTTTGGTAAATTATACAGACTGTCTATATCTGAAGGTAACTTCAGTGGTAATTGTGAGATCCTATTATTGGATTAAAAAAGCAAGAAGACAACTACAGAAGGGGAAAGATGAGATGTGTTGTCAGCATCATAAGCCTTAGGAATTTGTGACCATGTATGCTAAGTCGCTTCAGTCGTGTCCAACTCTTTGCAACGCTATGGGCTGCATCCTGCCAGGCTCCTCTGTCCATGGGATGCTCCAGGCAAGAATACTGCAGTGAGTTGCCATGCCTTCCTCCAGGGGATCTTCCCAACCCAGGGATCAAGCCTGCATCTCTTAGGTCTCTTGCATTTGCAGGCAGGTTATTTACCACTAGTGCTAAGTGGGAAGCCCCTTAGGGATTTGAGTCAACAGTGAATGAATCACCAGTGAGATGTTATGGAGACAAATGTGAAGGTCCCAGTCCAGTAAGTGGGAAGGGACAGTCCTACTCAACTTTATTTACTCAGACCATATCTAGAATAAAGTACTATGGGTTCTGCATTTCAGGAAGAATTTAAATTTGTAGGACAGGGTCCTGGCCTGGTGGTCCAGTGGTTAAGAATCTGCCTGCCACTGTGGGGGACATGGGTTCAATCCCTGGTCTGGGATGATTCTACATGTTGGGGGACAACTCAGCCGATGTACCACAAATACTGTAGCCCGCATACTCTGGGGCCTGCACACTGCAACCTGAGAAGCCACGGCAATGAGAAGCTCCCACACTGCAACTACAGAGTAGCCCCGACTCACTCACTGCATCCAGAGAAAGCCCATGCAACAGTGAAGATCCTGCACAACCAAAAATGAATAAATAAGTAATTTTTAAAAACTGTAGGACAGGCAACCAGGATTGAACCAAGATAGAACTCAATAGTGTATCTTATAAGGAATGCTTGATGAAACAGAACATATGGCATGGAGAAAACTCATCTCTGATGGCAGGGCAGGTTACCTTTGGCCTCACTTACATGAAAACTTTTCATATCAATGAGATGTTAGACCATTCTTTACAGCCCTCCAAGCTTCAAATTAAGACACATTGGTGAAAACTTAAAGAAATCCCTTGATTTTATCAAGAAGATCTTAAATGATAGGCTTAATTTCCTTGGAAGTACATGGCAGACTTCCAAATATTGTGGAGTAAGAACTGAAAACAGAAATGTTGAATCTCAGGAATCAATGTCCTTTTTCTGCTTTGAGCTTAGATGATTCAAGGATTTGAGGAAACAGATCTGCATTCCCATCCTATATCTTACTCTAAGTCACAGCTTAAAAGTAGAAAAGAAAGAAAAAAAAAAAAAAAGAGAGAGAGACAGAGACAGATTAGAGGACAGACCAACAATGCAAACATAACCTTTAGGTAAGGGGGTTAGAAGTCTCAAAGTGTTCAGAAATATTAATATTGCCAGTCAGATCCTTCTGAAAGAAACCACGCCTTGCAATTTCACCTTCCAGAAAGACATCAGAAGAGACCATTTGAGTTTCATGTCTATAAATAGCCATTTCTTTCACATAGGACTTTTTTCATATTACATCATCTCAGAGTATCTTTGAAATAGAGATGATAAGCCACAGCCACAGCTATTTAACCAACTGGAATTCCTGAAATTCATGTTCTATGGAGATCGCCACCACTGATTTGAGGAACTGTTACCTAACCAGTAGAAACTATCCTTTTGAAATAATCACTCAGAGGATGGAGCAGTCTTGACAAGGGGCTAAGAGCGATGAGATGATGATTTCATGCAGAATAACTTCTGTGATTGTTTTGGCTCAGAATAATTTGTTTTACATTGTGCCTTAATGACACTTTCTAGTATTCTCAAGCTGAAATATCAAGGTGATTCTTAAAGCAGAACAAGAAAGCTCAAGGCTGAACCAAAAGCAAATGCATTATGGAAAAAGCAGCTCTCAAATGCAACCACCCTGATAGCCACAATTTTATAAAATACACACCCAGCTGGAAAACACAAAGATGGGAGATTTGGCTTGGTGAACAAATAGGAAAAGGATATGGCTTAGCAAGTGGCTGATTATATTGGTTGGCTGAATTTAACTTTACATCTGGATGGTTTGGCATAGTTCAGCTAGCTAGCAAAAACATATACATTATTTGGCTTCTCATTTTTTCAGTTACTTGCCTAAGCAAATGAGAAAGTTGATGGCAACTATGTTTAAATTTTTATTAAATTGTGTGATACACATAGCTACCATGAATTGGACAGTGACTTATATTTAACTTAATGATGATAGCAGTAGTAACTTTCCACTGTCTGTTGAAAATCAATGCCTTTATTGAATTCAGCAAAAACCCAAACTAACTTGTTAGCTGATGGAATGTTTCCAAATGTGTTAAAGTGTGCATCAAAATTATATAAGCTTGCCTATTGCTCTTTCTGCTTGTGACAAACACTGCAAATTTAGATTCTGTGACAGACAGGAATTTTTTTTTAACATGTCATAATTAATTTCTGTCTGAGGCTGGCACGCTGTTTCTGATTTGAGGACAATATTTCTGACACCTTCTAATGACTGAAGTGGTTACTCTTTCAATAATGATAATACACGTGAGCTGCCATAGTCTCTCTTTTCCCCCATCTCCTTCGCAATTCAATGGCTATAATAGAGTTAACAGGTCCACATATGGCCAGGACTCACAAAAGGGTAGAAATGATTCACAAATAAAGCCAAAATAATCTATGATTTGATATCTCTCCTCTCTGACAACGCAGGTCTGTGCCCATGCTTCCATCCACACTCAAATCATGCCTCCATTATTGCAAGAAACTAAATAAGACCTACACTGATTTATACAGTTTCAACAAACTTCCTTTATCTTGCCCAATTACTTTATTTGATGGCCCTTTTATCTTAGAAGCTTTTCCTGGAAACAGTGGCAGATGGTTTCCTGGATTGGTTGCCTCATCCCAAATATCCAACTTTATGCTTCTGTTACAGACGAGCAACACTCAACTCTGTATAAATACATTTGACTCATTCTCAGGCTCAACATTTTATTATTTCTGGGTGAACTGTTACAGGATGCTCTAAACATCTAGTCAATTCCTGTATTTTCTACACGCTTTTCCTTAGCAAACACAACAGTCTGATCTGCCAAAATCATGTAATGCATTACAAAGCCAATTACAAATAACCTTGATAAATCCTTCGTTTTGAATTACCCAGGCCACTGTTTGCTTCCCAAAGTGACTATTCAAGAAATTACATATCTTTTGGTTTTGGTTGATAGTCCAGAGAGGACATAACCAGAAATGTAATTTAGTTTACCTCCCTATTTCTGTTTATTATAGGAGGTGATTTGTAAGGGCATTGAGAATGAAAAATAGAATATTTACTGCAAAAGGCGCTTATGTTCCTTTTGCTTAGGAACATAGAGTGGAGTTAGAACTGGTGAAATACAGCAAAGCCAAAAAAGGATTACAGTGCTAGATATGGGTCAGTATACTTCAAATTCTGATAGCTTACTGAAATTTTAAAAGTTTTTGTCTCCTTTTTTGGGAGGTCAACTTATGATGGTTAATTTCAGAAGACAGATCTTGTATTCAATGTATAGCAGAGAAGGACTTAGATTTTAAAATATATGTATTTTGAGACTTCCTTGGTGGTCCAGTGGTTAAGAATCTGCCTTGCAACACAGGGGATGCAGGTTCAATCCCTGGTGAGAAAATTAAGATTCCATATGCCTCGGAGAAGCTAAGCCCACATGCTCCAACAAGAGAGTCTGTGAACTGCAAGGAAGATCCTGTGTTTGGCGGCTAAGGCTTGCCACAACCAAATAAATAAACATGTAAATAAACATTTAAAAGATGAAAATTAAAAATATATATATATTTAATCATGATATTGATGAAGGTCCATCTAGTTAAAGCTATGGTCTTCCCAGGAGTCATGTATGGATGTGAGAGTTGGACTCTTACATAAAGAAAGCTGAGTGCTGAAGAATTAACGCTATTCCTCCCTCCTGGATTTTTCCATCTGCCCTTTCTGGTGAATTATCTCATGTTTCCATTTTTGAAGCTCCAAACATTTACATACTGTTCTGCCAAGTTACTTTCACAGGTTGATGGATCTCTGCTACTTTTGAAAGATTCAATGCTCATAACTAGCTTTGTGCTGGAGATGACTCTTGAGAGTCCCTTGGACTGCAAGATCAAACTAGTCCATCCTAAAGGAAATCAGTCCTAAATATTCATTGAAAGGACTGATGCAGAAGCTGAAACTCCAATACTTTGGCTACCTGATGTGAAGAACTGACTCATTGGAAAAGACTCTGATGCTGGGAAAGATTGAAGGCAGGAGGAGAAGGAGATTGCAGAGGATGAGATGGTTGGATGGCATCTCCAACTCAATGGACATGAGCTTGAGCAAGTTCTGGGAGGTGGTAAAGGACAGGGAAGCCTGGCATGCTGTAGTCCATGGGGTCACAAAGAGTCGGATGCGACTGAGTGACTGAACTGAGCTGATTTAAGCATGACAAGAGTCTATTCCGAAGTAAATTTTCATTCCTTCCTATCATTATAATCCGCCTTCCCAGGGAGCACTAGTGGTAAAGAATCCGCCTGCCAATGCAGGAGACATAAAGAGTCGTGGGCTTGATCCCTGGGTAGGAGGGCACAAGAATCCACTCCAGTATTCTTGCCTGGAGAATCCCATAGACAGAGGAGCCTGGTGGGCTACAGTCCGTGGGGTCACAAAGTGCCAGACATGACTGAAGGGACACATATCAGTATAATTAAGAAAAAAAGGACAAAGATTAGGCAGTGATATTTCAAATGTGATGGACAAGTCAACATCAACTTTTTATATTGTCATATTAAAGACTTTATCTTTCCCATGTACATTACTACCTTGTGGGCATCTTAACGTTTTGGCATTAAACACAGCAAGGATGCTAATAATTTTTCACCTTCTATGATGGACTCTCTCTGTTTCATGTTCAATTTAAGATCTACATAGATTTCTTGGATGACCCTTAGGCTAAAGAGCACACATTTTAGATAATGGTTAATGTTACAACAATAGCGCAGGGCGGAGGTACAGCAAGAGAAATTTAAGAGAATGTTTCATATATTTCTTTTTTTTAATTTAAATTTTATTTTTTTACTTTACAATACTGTATTGGTTTTGCCATACATTAACATGAATCCGCCACAGGTGTACATGAGTTCCCAACCCTGACCCCCGCTCCCGCCACCCTCCCCATATCATCTCTCTGGGTCATTCCAGTGCACGAGCCCCAAGCATCCTGTATCCTGTATCAAACCTAGACTAGCGATTTGTTTCTTGTTTCATATATTTCTGACCTACATTTCAATTTTGTGTTTACTTCTCTCTCTTCTCATTGGTATCACTGGTTTTTAAACTTCCTTGCTTCATGGATGGCATATACATGGTGGTAGTAGTTTAGTAGCTAAGTTGTGTCCAACTCTTTGCAACCTCATGGACTATAGCCCCTTAGGTTCCTCCACCCATGGGATTCTCCAGGCAAGAATACTGGAGTGCATAGCCATTCACTTCTCCAGGGGATCTTCTCAGCCCAGGGATTGAACCAGCATCTCCAGCTCAACAGGGGGATTATCACTGAGCCAGCATGGTAAGGCTCAATAAATGCCCACAGAATATAAGAATAAATCCCTGAAAAGTTTTTTTCTGAGTATATTCACCTTGTCAAAGCATCCCATTTAAAGAATTTGTTGGATTGGCTCATGGGAGGGGAAACTGCAGCTCTCTAGTGGTCCTCAGTTCAGTTCAGTTCAGTCGCTCAGTCGTGTCTGACTCTTTGCGACCCCATGAATCACAGCACGCCAGGCCTCCCTGTCCATCACCAACTCCCAGAGTTCACTCAGACTCACGTCCATCAAGTCGGTGATGCCATCCAGCCATCTCATCCTCTGTCGTCCCTTTCTCTTCCTGCCCCCAAGCCCTCCCAGCATCAAAGTCTTTTCCAATGAGTCAACTCTTCACATGAAGTGGCCAAAGTACTGGAGATTCAGCTTTAGCATCATTCCTTCCAAAGAAATCCCAGGGCTGATCTCCTTCAGAATGGACTGGCTGGATCTCCTTGCAGTCCAAGGGACTCTCAAGAGTCTTCTCCAACACCACAGTTCAAAAGCATCAATTCTTCGGCGCTCAGCCTTCTTCACAGTCCAACTCTCACATCCATACATGACCACTGGAACAACCATAGCCTTGACTAGACGGACCTTATATTGCGGCTCAAAATAGTGATAGACACTCAGAACCTGACTCAGGACTCCTGAGACCAATCTAATCCTGCTCATTGGAACTTGACCTTTTCAGGACATAATTATTTTGGCTTTGTTTTGGTTTTTAATTCCATTTTCTCAAAAGTGTAGATCAGTAGTATCTGATCCACAGTGAAAATCAACTGGACATTTTTAAAACTATGAAACATTTAACAGATGTTTGTTTTACTGGTGTTTGATGCTTACATAACATCAAACATTGCAAACATAAAACATTGTCTATTTGTGTCAGTACTTTGAAATTTGTTGGAAGCAAAGTTGTTTTTTTTTTTTTTTCCATGAAAAGCATTAGGCAGTTTTCTTATATATAAGAGATGTAGCCCTGCTGCTTTAAAGAATTTCTTTCTTTTTAATATTTATTTTCTGATTCTTTATTATCTTGAAACATTTAATAGAATGGATGATGTTAGCGATTGATAAACACATGCCATTTAAGATCCCTCAAATGCACTGAGGAACTGACGCTTTCAAATTGTGGTGCTGTAGAAGGAAACGGCAACCCACTCCACTGTTCTTGCCTGGAGAATCCCAGGGACGGCAGAGTCTGGTGGGCTGCCGTCTGTGGGGTCGCACAGAGTCGGACACGACGGAAGCGATTTAGCAGCAGCAGCAGAAGACTCTCGAGAGTCCCTTGAACGGCAAGGAGATCAAACCAGTCAATCATACAGGAAATAAACCCTGAATATTCATTAGAAGGACTGATGTTGAAGCTGAAGCTCCGATACTTTGGCCACCTGATGCTAAGAGCCAACTCATTGGAAAAGACCCTGATGCTGGGAAACACCGAAGGCAGGAGGAGAAGGGGATGACAGAGGATGAGATGGCTGGATGGCATCACTACTCAATGGACATGAGCTTTGCCAAACTCTGGGAGATAGCGAGGGACAGGGAGGCCTGGCATGCTGCACTCCTTGGGGTCACACTTAGCGACTGAACAACAACAACAAGATGCCAATATGCATTTTACATTTCTATTTTTAAAAGAATTTCTTATTTTAGAATTCTGGTTCCTTCTGAAAGCTTTAGAGGACAGCTGGGCAAGAGAAAGCTTCATTTCTGTAGGAGGAGAAAGTCCCAAGAGAAGAAAAATGGATTTTAATTTAGCAGGAATAGATCTACAAATTAATTCCTTTGTCAGAGTTGGGAAGGGTGACTAACTAAGGGAGAGAATTTGGAATCAGCTCCTTTTCCTTTAGAGGAAGCTCCACTCTGCTGCTGGTTTAAATTTACAGGCTCACTCCTTCTAGAGAGAGGATTCTTCCTTTTGACTGATCCGGTCGCCACAGACTCCTGGTTGTAGGGCAGGACACTGGTCCTGTCACATCCAAGTTTTCACTCCATGATAGTCAGTGCACTGGGGATAGAGCCCATACAGACAAATGCCATTTTTTGACAGGAGAGTGACAGTAGGCATTGAGTTCACTCTCATTATGCTGTTTTGAAAGGCACAACGACTCAGGAGTAAATACTAGTGATTCATTGGTCTTAATTTGATGTTTGCTTTAATGGCTATCTCTGTCATTCCATTTTTTTCCTTTGGCTTAATTGTGTTTTATTTCCTGTAACTATGATTTATTTTTTTAAATGTGGAGGATTTTGAGCTTTAATTTACCTCTGAATATAATATATCCTTGCAGTTCTCAGACAGTTTAGCCAATGCTACCAAATATCTGATATCACCTATTATCTTAGAAGTACTGAAATTGGACGGTCAAAATTAAACATTCACCAGGGGTCTGCAGAGGGTGGTAAGGATTTATCTCAGGTCTCAACTTTTGACTTGTGATTTGGGACAGTCATGCATTTTTTTTTTTTTTAAGAAATTATTTAAATTTGGATGCAGTAAAGGAAAAAGGCGGGCTTCCCTGGTGGCTCAGATGGTAAAGAATCCGCTTGGGGCTGCAAAGAGTCAGACACGACTGAGTGACTAAGTACAGCACAGCACAAGGAAAAGGTGCTGAAATGAAACGAAAACAATGGTTGGACTTTAGGTACATGCTTTTTCAAAACAAATTAATAACTAAAAATCCCTCTAGATTTAAGAAAAATGCAATGAAAAGCATACAAGTTGGGATTATAATGGATTTTTAACTACACATTTCAACTTCAGATGGCATCTCCTGATGCTTTACAGAAGTCTCATTAACAACAGCAACTCTTGTCACTATCCAGAGAAAGCAGCAAGTGTTATTCTACATATTCCTTCCTCCTGGATATTGCCACCTGCCCTTTCTCATGAATTACATCATGTTTACACTGTTGAAGTTCCAAACATTTACATACTGTTCTGCCAAGTTACTTTCACAGGTTAGTAGATCTCTGCTACTCTTAAAAGATTCAGTGCTCATAACTAGCTTTGTTACTACAAATTTTCTCTTCCCTGTGTCTTTATTTTGATATACCTATTCTTTGATTAGATAATACTCCAGCTTCCTTGGTGGCTCAGATGGTAAAGAATCTGCCCACAATTCAGGAGACTCAGATTAGATCCCTGGGTCAGAAAGATCCCCTGGAGAAGGGAATGGCAACCCACTCCAGTACTTCTGCCTGGAGAATTCCACAGACAGAGGAGCCTGGTAGGCCACAGCCATATGATATTATGTGATATTTGTCTGAATTACTTCACTTAGTATGATAATGTCTAGGTTCATTCGTGTTGCTGCAAATGGTATTATTCCATTCTTTTTTATGACTGAGTGATATTTCATTGTATAGATTTATTTCACATTCTGTATTCATTCCTCCGTCTCTGAACATTTGGGTTGTTTCCATGTCTTGGCTATTGTAAATATTGCTACAATGAACATTGGGGTGCATGAACCTTTTTCAGTTAGAGTTTTCTCTGAACATATGCCCACGAGTGGAATCCCTGGATCATATAGTAGCGCTAAATTTTCTGGAAAGTGCTGAGTTCTTGCATGCTCCAGAATACTTGTTGGCACTTGATGGACAGAGCCGTGAATAACGGTCTTTCTCTTACTGTCAAAACTTTCAAGACTGCCCACTGTCTTCAGACCCAGGGTGTTAGTAAGGAAAAATCAAAGGACCTGCATTTTATTCCATCTTTATGTTCATGTAAGTATTTTTTTCATCTTTAAAGTTAAGTACCTTCACTAGAATATTTTTAAATTGTTCTAATTTTTTTTTTTTTCAAGAAATTGGGTGCCTGCCTAGAATGATTGTTGCTTTATTTCAGGAATTCTCTTTCCCTTATATTCCTGGATGTTTGTCCTCCTTTGTTTGTGAAGATCTCTTTTTCAGGAATAGAAGCAGAGCAAGGGATAATCGGTATATCTTTTTCCGTCTTCTGTCTGTCACCATTTTTGTGTTCATTTAAAAAAATCCCTGTTCTTTTCCATTTTGTTTGGAGAGATGTCTCCATCCTGTTCACCACGTTTGTCTGGTCCTCATTCCTGTTAACCCTGCTTTGTTTACCCTGCTGTGGCTGGTTTTTCTTCCTTCTCTGAACATTCACGTTACTAAACATTCCTTTGTTCAGGGCACTTCATTAACATGCTGCCTTGCCTTATATTTTCTTATTTCTGATGTGCATGCTGTCACCTCATCTTTACATCTTCCCATCACCCTGTCTGCAATTTATTCGAGAAAATGGAGCTATCTAATACCTGTTTTGGTTTCTGCTTGAAGTACTGGGTTGGCCAAAAAAGTCACTCAGGTTTTCGATAAGATAGTACAGAAAAGCCCAGATGAACTTTTTGGCCAACCCAATATTTGTTTTCACTTGCCTTTTGCTGATTTTCACTTTTCCCTTTTTGTTTCTCCACATTATGGACACCTGTGTTCCTCGCTGGATCCTTTCACACTATTTTTTCTTTTTCCAACGGGTTAGTAGTTTGCTGAAGAGTTTTGTGGGAAGGGGGGCAAGATAGGAAGTGAGTGACCAGACTGCAGTGTGCACACTGTTGAAACCCTGAAAACCCTGCTCTAACCTGGTTATGTGCTTTGTCTTAGGAGAACCTCTGTTTTTGCCTTTCAAAAAGGTATTGCTTGGCATAAAGTCCCTGGATTGTCAAAGGACTTCACTTGTAATTTTGATGGTCTCTGATTTCCTTTCCCTGCTTTGGTCTCCTTATCCCTAGCCTGTCTCCTCCCTCTTGGCTGAAATACCACGTGGAACAGATCTCCTCACGCGTTTGTCTTCTGCTACTCTGCACCCAGATTCATTCAGGATGTTCCCATTTTGTTTTTCTGTGACCGACCTTGTAGACTACATCAGGGCTTGACTTTTCAGGACAATGACACATTTTTTAGGGGGGGAATCCTTTTCCTGCTTACAGATCAGGATGCTTTTCTTCCTGTAATCCTTCTTCATTTTGGTTCAGATTGCATGATATTTGGCAAATATTCCTCATAATGACTTCCTTGTGTATTCTTATTTCCTACACATTGAAATGCTTTCCCCACCCAGTCTCCATCTATATGTATGTACGTATGCACATGTGTGTTTACTATTTTTTATTCTTTTTAAATAAAAATGTGGCCTAACAGTGTGATTTTTGTTTAATCAAAAGCCTACTTTCTACTTAGCACACCCCCTTTTTGGTTTCACTGGTTCTTCTTCATTTTGTCTTTTTGGTCTTTCCCTTTCCCGTCTCCTTTAGTGAATCATCTTCCTCTTCTTCATGATATCAGGGATTTCTAAGAGTATGATTCTCAGCCCTCTGCTCCCTCTTCACTATTACTGTCCTTTTCATTATTCTTTCCATCACTTCTCTCTTCTAGGATCTTCCTGTCTCCTGTCATCTCTATTTCTCCTCTAAATTCTATCTCAACACTTCAGCTATGGCTTCTATGCAGAGTACTCCCAAATTTAAATTTCTAGGATGACTCTCTCTGAAGTTCAATGTCTGCACTGCAATGGCCAGTTGTCTTTTTAACCTCAACTCAAGCATCTTCAAAAACAATTTATCATCTGATATTCTATATTTGCTCTTTAACTGGACTTTCATTTTTTTCCATCAGTTTCATCTATGTAATTGGCTAATGATTTGAAGAGCATATATGAGCTTATCTAACTTCATTGCCATAATTCCTACCAATGACTTGTTTCTTTGTTTGTTTGTTTACCCATTTCTCAGTATTCATTCTTCCTTCCTTTCTCTCTCTCTCAGACATAGAATTTACCATTGCCCTCAGGTCAGTTCAGTTCAGTCGCTCAGTCGAGTCTGACTCTGCGACATCATGAACTGCAGTACGCCAGGCCTCCGTGTCCATCAGCAACTCCCAGAGTCCACCCAAACCCATGTCCAGTGAGTAGGTGATGCCATCCAACCATTTCATCCTCTGTCGTCCCCTTCTCCTCCTGCCCTCAATCTTTCCCAGCATCAGGGTCTTTCCAAATGAGTCAGCTCTTTGCATCAGGTAGACAAAGTATCAGAGTTGCAGCTTCAAAATCAGTCCTACAAATGAACGCCCAGGACCGATCTCTTTTAGGATGGACTGGTTGGATCTCCTTGCAGTCCAAGGGACTCTCAAGAGTCTTCTCCAACAACACAGTTCAAAAGCATCAATTCTTCAGTGCTCAGCTTTCTTTATAGTCCATCTCTCACATCCACACATGACCACTGGGAAAACCATAGCCTTGACTAAACGGACCTTTGTGGACAAAGTAATGTCTCTGCTTTTTAATATGCTATCTAGGTTGGTCATAACTTTTCTTCCAAGGAGTAAGCGTCTTTTAATTTCACAGCTGCAGTCACCATCTGCAGTGATTTTGGAGCCCCCAAAAATAAAGTCTGACACTGTTGCCACTGCTTCTCCATCTATTTGCTATGAAGTGATGGGACTGGATGCCATGATCTTAGTTTGCTGAATGTTGAGCTTTAAGCCAACTTTTTCATTCTCCTCTTTCACTTTCATCAAGGGGCTCTTTAGTTCTTCACTTTCTGCCATCAGGGTGGTGTCATCTGCATATCTGAGGTTATTGATATTTTTCTCCCGGCAATCTTGATTCCAGCTTGTGCTTCCTCCAGCCCAGCATTTCTCATGATGTACTCTGCATAGAAGTTAAATAAGCAGGGTGACAATATACAGCCTTGATGTACTCCTTTTCCTATTTGGAATCAGTCTGTCGTTCCATGTCCAGTTCTAACTGTTGTTTCCTGACCTGCATATAGGTTTCTCAAGAGGCAGGTCAGGTGGTCTGGTATTCCCATCTCTTGAAGGATTTTCCACAGTTTATTATGATGCACACAGTCAAAGGCTTTGGCATAGTCAATAAAGCAGAAATAGATGTTTTTCTGGAACTCTCTTGCTTTTTCGATGATACAGCAGATGTTGGCAATTTGATCTCTTATTCATCTGCCTTTTCTAAAACCAGCTTGAACATCTGGAAATTCACGGTTCACATATTGCTGAAGCCTGGCTTGGAGAATTTTGAGCATTACTTTACTAGCATGTGAGATGAGTGCAATTGTGCGGTAGTTTGAGCATTCTTTGGCATTACCTTTCTTTGGGATTGGAATGAAAACTGACCTTTTCCAGTCCTGTGGCCCCTGCTGAGTTTTTCAAATTTGCTGGCATATTGAGTGCAGCACTTTCACAGTATCATCTTCCATGATTTGAAATAGCTCAGCTGAAATTCCATCACCCCCACTAGCTTTGTTCATAGTGATGCTTTCTAAGGCCCACTTGACTTCACATTCCAGGATGTCTGGCTCTAGGTGAGTGATCACACCATCATGATTATCCGGGTCGTGAAGATCTTTTTTGTACAGTTCTTCTGTGTATTCTTGCCACCTCTTCCTAATATCTTCTGCTTCTGTAAGGTCCCTACCATTTCTGTCCTTTATTGAACCCATCTTTGCATGAAATGTTCCCTTGGTATCTCTAATTTTCTTAAAGAGATCTCTGTTCTTTCCCATTCTATTGTTTTCCTCTATTTCTTTGCATTGATCACTGAGAAAGGTTTTCTTATCTCTCCTTGCTGTTCTTTGGAACTCTGCATTAAAATGGGTATATCTATCGTTTTCTCCTTCACTTTATGCTTTCCTTATTTTCACAGGTATTTGTAAGGCCTCCCCAGACAGCCATTTTGCTTTTTTGAATTTCTTTTTCTTGGGGATGGTCTTGATTCCTGTCTCCTCTACAATGTCACGAACCTCCATCCATAGTTCATCAGGCACTCTGTCTGTCAGATCTAGTCCCTTAAATCTATTTCTCATTTCCACTGTATAGTTATAAGGGATTTGATTTAGGTCATACCTGAATGGTCTAGTGGTTTTCTCCACTTTCTTCAATTTCTGTCTGAATTTGGCAATAGGAGTTCATGATCTGAGCCAGTCAGCTCCCGGTCTTGTTTTTTTTTGACTGTATAGAGCTTCTCCATCTTTGGCTGCAAAGAATATAATCAATCTGATTTTGGTGTTGACCATCTGGTGATGTCCATGTGTAGAGTCTTCTTTTGTGTTGTTGGAAGAGGGTGTTTGCTATGACCAGTGCATTCTCTTGGCAGAACTCTATTAGCCTTTGCCCTGCTTCATTCTGTACTCCAAGGCCAAATTTGCCTGTTACTCCAGGTGTTTCTTGACTTCCTACTTTTGCATTCCAGTCCCCTATGATGAAAAGGACATCTTTTTTGGGTGTTAGTTCTAGAAGTTCTTGTAGGGTCATAGAACCGTTCAGCTTCAGCTTCTTCAGTGTTACTGGTTGGGGCATAGACTTGGATTACTGTGATACTGAACGGTTTGCCTTGGAAATGAACAGAGATCATTCTGTCGTTTTTGAGACTTCATCTAAGTACTGCATTTTTTTACTCTTTTGTTGACCATGATGGCTACTCCATTTCTTCGAAAGGATTCCTGCCCACAGCAGTAGATATAATGGTTATCCGAGTTAAATTCACCCATTCCAGTCCATTTTAGTTAGCTGATTCCTAGAATGTTGACGTTCACTCTTGCCATCTCCTGTTTGACCACTTCCAATTTGCCTTGATTCATGGACCTAATGTTCCAGGTTCCTATGCAATACTGCTGTTTACAGCATCGGACCTTGCTTCTATCACCAGTCACATCCACAGCTGGGTATTGTTTTTGCTTTGGCTCCATCCCTTCATTATTTCTGGAGTTATTTCTCCACTGATCTCCAGTAGCATATGGGCACCTACCGACCCGGGGAGTTCCTCTTTCAGGAATTCCAATTTTTTTTTGCCTTTCAGGAGTTCCTATTTTTTTGCCTTTTCATACAGTTCATGGGGTTCTCAAGGCAAGAATACTGAAGTGGTTTTCCATTCCCTTCTCCAGTGGACCACATTCTGTCAGACCTCTCCACCATGACCGATCTGTCTTGGGTGGCCCCACACAGCATGGCTTAGTTTCATTGAGTTAGACAAGGCTGTCATCCATGTGATCAGTTGGCTAGTTGTCTGTGATTATGGTTTCAGTGTGTCTGCCCTCTGATGCCCTTTCTCAGTGCCTACCATCTTACTGAGGTTTCTCTTACCTTGGACGTGGGGTATCTCTTCACGGCTGCTCCAGCAAACACAGCTGCTGCTCCTGACCTTGGACGTTGGGTAGCTCCTGTCAGCCACCACCCCTGACCATCACCCTACTTAGCCTTAATTAGTTATTAGTGCATTAACATTTGCACAGGTATCCAGGGTTAGACTTAGATTTTCTCAGAGTTTTCCTTCTATCTTGATTCTCATAACCAATTAGATTCCAATATTTGTGGACTTTGCCTTGGCAGTGACCATCCTCTCTGTCTCCTCTTTCCATCCCGCTGTCCTCGCCCTCAGACTCTAATGCCCTGTTTACTGGCTATCATTGTAGATTTGTTTTTGGACTCACTCTAAATTCTTTTTTCTTCCCTTCCAATGTGCAGCACATGCTGCTGCCAAATTAAACGTGCTGAGCTGAAACTACAATATCACTCCTCAGCGGTGATACTGCCTGGGACTTGCCCTCATTCTGGAACACACCGTTAATTTCTTGCTTTCTCTGTGATATGTTTCAACCTGTGCTTCCAGCCTCCATGTATACCACTTGACTGCCACGGCACAGTCCTCCACTTGTTAGGGTCCAAACCAGACACAAACTGTCATTTCTGTGTTTAAGTTTATATAGTTGGTTTATTTAGGAGTCCTGCTTTCCATTACCATGCTTACCAAACTCTCATGCATTTTTATCAAATGGAACCATCTCCAAAAAGCCCTTAGTTCCCTGTGGCCTCTGTGCTCTTCCTTTCAACCCCTACCATCTTCTGCAAGGCTCTCTCTGACCTGGCTCTCTGCACACTGTTGATTATACTCCTGCCTGGTGGTCTTGCTTGGTTTCCTTTAACATGCTAAGCTCTTCCTCTTCCTTAGTATAGCTAAAATGTTCTTTTCCTTCTCTTTAGAATGTGTATTTCCTTCTTAAGTGTCAGCTCATGTAAAAGTCTTTCTTTTCCCAGCTTATTTAAATAGATTCTTCAGAACGTCTTCACAAGCCAAAGGATTCTTTACCATAACCCTCTGTCATTTTCCCCCAATTTACTGACAACTCCATGAAGAACCCCAATCTGTTCTGTTAACCAATGCTTACGTAACAAATATAAGTGATACATCTTTTATTAAGTAAATGAATGATTAAGTGATTAAGCATTTTGTTCACAAATTCTCTTATCATGTTCTAGTTTGTATCATACTTTCTAATACATCCGCCTTACTACTCTTATAAGATTTTAGGTACTCTGAAGTAAAAACAAAAACTTGATACCATTCATCTTGGCATCCTTTAGCCCCTTTCATGGTGCCAAGCATTCATGAGATTAATAAATGTTTGCTGAATTAAATGGGTTTGAATGAAACCTTCAGAACAGTATTATTGCCAGGATATCACAGATGGTAAATGGCAGTCTCCTTTGCTAATAGCTTCCAAGGTTGGTGATGAGATAAAATCAGTCAAGCATCCATCATCCATCAATATGGGAAAAGCTCCTAAATATGAAATCCTTTTTTAAAAAAGTCATTGTATTATTGTTGCCTCATTGTCACATTAAAATTGTGTCTTATGTACCCATCCTTAGAGCATCAAGGATATCACTGTGGAAAAGATAGGTATGGGTTAATGGAAAGAAGGAGAAAATGTTATTAACAATAGGCTATTTGCTTTTGGCAATACTCTTGACTCAAAACCACTCGTCTAATGAGGTTTTGCTCCTCTCATCTTACTTAACTCCTTGACTTCAGTTTCTCAACCTACCTCTAATGAGAGAATTAAATTCAAAGTGAGTACCAGTGAGGGTTTTAAAAGTGCATGTTGAGGAAGCGTTCCCAGTTTTCTGCAGGTGTTAATCATGGCAGGAGGCATCCTACAGGTGGAGAGAGTGGAGGTGCCCGCACTTCTGGTCTCCATGACGTCTAGTGCCCTCTAGTGCCCGGAAGGGAGAACTGCTGACCCAAACAGGTTGTCCTCTTACCATACATTTGGGTGAAATGACAGAACAAAGGCCCCAACAGAGACTTTTTTTTTTTTAGTGTGCAAAAATCTGTAAATCCTCAAAGAGTGCAATCTCGTGAAGTTCAAGTCTTATCTTTTTGGTTCTCTTTGAATCACCGATCTTCAGAAATACCACTATTTTTCTCACTTTATTAACTTTAACCAAAAGGAAATGCTCAAGAACTATTTCAAATACTTAAATAAACTTTCCTTCATAACCAAAATAATCTTCTATTTGTCATAAAGGTGAATATTCATGTGGATCTTAAGTAAGATTTCTTAATTCCTAAAGTATAAACATAAGTCAATAGATGTAGCATTTTTCTTTAAGGATACAAATTAAGCAGGTTGTAGGGTTTGGGTGGACTCCAGGAACTGGTGATGGACAGGGAGGCCTGGCATGCTGCGGTTCATGGGGTCACAAAGAGTCGGACATGACTGAGCAACTGAACTGAACTGAACTGAGGCTTTTAAATCTCCATTTTTAGATATGTGGCCATGCATGTTACTCATTTTAAAGTGTTCAAGGTGAAAGATAATGCTGATACTGGTTTTATGTCCTAATTGTGCACGCACGCACACACACAAACACACACGGTAGACCCAGTCTCTGGTATTCTCTTTCATAACCACTCGTGTTCAAAGCAACAATAATAAACACAGCAACGAGAATCATGACACAGAAACAAATTAAGCCCAGGAATGGATAATGTGGTCACAGGCACCAGGAGGCTATTGATGAGCCTAATTTTTGAGTACCCACTTTGTACTTGGGCTTCTGTGGTGCCTCAGCTGGTAAAGAATCGACCTGCAATGTGGGAGACCTGGATTTGATCCCTGAGTTGGGAAGATGCCCTGGAGAAGGGAATGGCCACTCCAGTATTCTGGCCTGGAGAATTCCATGGATTTTCCATGGGGTTAAAAAGAGTCAGACACAACTGCGCAACTTTCATTTTGTACTTATAACATGTGTTTTCATTCTCCATCCAGACTCTGACAGTCCTTCCATCTTACCACAAACCAACCACATCAATTCTCTTCATTAAGAACTGAAACTATTGTTCTCATTTTGTGTAAACTCATCAGTCATATCCTCAGCTCATTCTAAGTTGGAAATCACCAGTGCAAGAGGAGAAGCGATACATATTACACGGCGAGTAACAACAAAGTTTGTGTAAAAGCCAGAGTATTTCCAAACAAAATGTGTTATTTTAATAGAGCAGGCTGTGCTGTGCTGTGCTGTGCTCAGTTGCTTCCAATTGTGCCAGACTCTGTGCGGCCCCATGCTGCCAGCCTCCTCTGTCCACGGGATTCTCCAGGCAAGAATACTGGAGTGGGTTGCCATGCCCTCCTCCAGGGGATCTTCCCTACCCAGAGACTGAACCTGGGTCTCCTACACCGAAGAAGGATTCTTTATAGCTTGAGCCACCAGGGAAACCCTTAGTAGAGCATACCTGAATACAGACTTCAACTTAACGATATCAATACAAGCTAATTTTGAAGATGCCAATATAATATACAGCTGTCAGTTTGTACAAACCTTCAGCTTATTTTAGAATCAATGAAAAGATGAGTCTATCATAATGATTCAACTACAATGATTGTCTGAGACGAGAGGATAGCTTTCCTTGGGCCAAGCAGCTTGCTTACAAACACAATACGAGACCAAAGGTAAACAGATCAATAAACGTGAACAGCATCCTCTTGGCATAGCTGTCATCCCCTAGGATTCCACTTTCAACTTGTTCTTTGCTTAACATAGAGTTGGACTAACCTTAGTCTGAGTTCTAGTTCTGCCTCTTGCCAGCTGTGTGATTGTGCATTTGTCACCAAGCACATTAATTAACGTCCAAAGACACATTTCCTCTTCTGCAAAACAGGGACCTAGTAACTCACTTAATGAGTTAGGAACTTAACTAAAGAAATCATATGTACCAAATCATATGTACTAAAACCAGTTAGGCTTACTAGTCCACCCTGCACTCTCAGCAAATTTAGCAGCCAGAGCATCTCCCAAAGCAGCATCTTTAGTGCTGACTGGCCTCTCTCCTTCGTTCCCTCATTGCAGGATCTTTTTTTTTTTTTGCCCTGTGACATGTGGGATCTTAGCTCTCTGGCCAGAGATTGAACTCACGCCTTCTGTATTGGAAGCGTGCAGTCTTAACCCTGCACGGCTAGAGAAGTCCTGAAGCATCAATTTTCATATCTTCATTTGGAGAAAATGTCCCATCTTCAAATCCACATGTTAAAAAGCAAACTTATTTTTGGTTTTCCTAAGTTTGCACTGATTCCTAATATCCTGATTTCTCTAAAAGGCAGCATCATCACCTTTTCTTACTTAGCCATCACAGTTATCTTTGACCCCTCTCCTTAACTTCCTACCTGCATGGAAAAGCTGCCAAGTCCTATTGCTGTTTCTCCTTCCTCAAACTTTATTAGATCTCTTTCCCTCCATCCATCCCCATTGTCAGCATCCCAGTTCAGACTGGCTACCTCTTTTCTGAGCTCTTTTGATGCACCGCCAACCACTCTCACTGACTTCAGTCTCTGCTCCCATCATCTCATTTATACACTTTCTTTTGAAGGATTTTCTTTAATACCTCTTACCAGGTCAGTGCTTTACTCTCTCTTCTATCTTGCTCTGCATGCCTTGACCTTCAAAGTCTTCAGGAATCTGACTCTACTTAAATAGCCAATTCTCTCCCTAACACCACTTTTAATATGCTTGTTTCATTAAAAAAAAAAAAAAAAAAGCTGCAAATAGTCAGTTTCTGAACCATCCCCATACCTCGGGCACCTCCATCCGTTAAGACGTTAATCACTGTGTTACTTCTACCAGGAAGGCCCTCTGCCTATTACAGTTCTACTCCTTCCCCAAAGCTTGAATTAAAAACCACCTGCTCTCTGCAGACTTCCCTCATCCTGCCTCTCTAGGCTGAACCTCTTTTGCTCTTTATCACTTCCGTGTTAGTTCTCGGTGAAAGTAGAAGTGTAAGTCGTTCAGTTGTGTCCAACTCTTTGTGACCCCATAGTCCAAGGAATTCTCCAGGCCAGAACACTGGAATGGGTAGCGTTTTCCTTCTCCAGGGGATCTTCCCAACCCAGGGATCGAACCCAGGTCTCCCGCATTGTGCAAGGATTCTTTACCAGCTGAGCCACAAGGGAAGCCCAAGAATACTGGAGTGGGTAGCCTATCCCTTCTCCAGCGGATCTTCCCAACCCAGGAATGAACTGGGGTCTCCTGCATTGCAGGTGGATTCTTTACCAGCTGAGCCACCAGGGAAGCCCAATTAAGTGAATGTAGTTCTCTGTACATACACTTAATCTCTCTTACTGGATTATCAGCTTCTGGAGAGCACAGTTCATTTCTTCTTTGTCACAGGCGCAGAAAAGTCTCTACAGAGACATCGTCTGAAAGTTGATGTGAATATGCAAGTCATTTAGGGAATCTTGCATATGTCAAAATGTTTCTCAGCTGATGAGTGCCTTATACAAAGGAAAGTGTTATGCCACTTTATTATGCTATAGGATAATATTTTCTTCTGTCATCATGAGAGCCATTTCTTTAAAAAAAACCTTAGCACTTCTATCAAATTATTGTATTTCAACTGTAGATTTGAGATTGCAGTAGGAATATAGTTTTATTTTAGTGTTTCTTAATTTATATAACCTCTCTGATAAATGTACCATATTTATCAATAAACTATTCTGAATGTCTTGATAATAACCTTCTTCAGTAACACAATTCATGCTGATCATATATCTTAAAACCTCAAGATCTGCATAAAATCAAACATATCCTCTCACTCTTAAAGTACTATTCTTTGCCATTCTAAAGGCAGTAAAGAGATTTTTAAAAATATATAAAAAGCCTTCTAGCCTCATTGAGCAGTTTAAGTAAACTACTTTTTCTCATCCCTCCACTGGCAAAATATTTTACATTATCTTTAAAAACTCTAACAATTCAAAGGAAGTGACTATGAAATTGGTGTCATCATGAATCTTTCCTTCAAATAAGTAAAAGCTCACTACATAAAATAGGAAAAGCCTTAACATTTATACAGCAATTCAGAGTTTCTCAACCTCAACACAACTGACATTTTAGTCTGAATAATGTTTCATTGTGCGGGCTGTCCTGTGAATTATAAGATGCTCAGTAGCGTCTACTCACTAGACTCTAGTAGGACCCCCTACTATGAAAACCACAAATGTCTCTTGACATCACCTAATATTCCGTGGAGGAAAATCGCCTCTACCAGAGTACCACTGCCAGAGTAGAAGTATTTAGTACTTATTCTTACGGTGTTTTCATTAATTTATCTGTCCATTCCACTGTTTTAGAGAAAAAATAACCTCAGCATGTTTTTTCCCTTAGTCAGTTTTACAGATTTCATGGAAATGCCTGTTAGTCTTCAACTGTTAAGAGTACCAGGGGTACCTATATTCTGTGAGTATCCATTGAGTGACTCTCTACTGTGTGCTCTGCATTCTAGGCACTGGAGAAACGGATGTAATAAAATTAAGCACAAATCTCTGAAACTCTCATTCTAATGGAAGAAGCAAGACAATAAACAAATGCATAAAATAAATGGCATATCACGGAGAGATGGTAGTAAGGCAACAATTAAGGAAGCAGAGAAAGGAATCAAGAAATAGGCAGGTCAGGACTTCCCCACTGGTCCAGTGGTTAAGACTCCAGCTTCCAGAGCAGCGGGTGTGGGTTCTGCCCCTGCTCAGGGAACTAACCTGACTCAACTAACCTAATCTCTCATGCTGCAGGGTGCAGCCATAAATTAAAATAAATACATAAAACTTGTTACTGAAAAAAAAAAGGAATAGGCAGTGCCGTGAGAGGAGTGGGTATCTGGAGGTGAGGTTGGGGTATAATTTTAAATAACGTGGTCAGGGACAGCCTCACTGGGAAGGTAGCTTCTGAGCAAAGACCCAGAGGAGGTAAGGAAGTGAGCCCTAGGGCACTTGGCAGAATGGCTTGCCAAGGGGAGGGAACAAGTGCAGAGGTCCAGAAGAGAGAACGTGCTAGAAATGATGAGGTGACAGAAATCTTGGGATTGTGGGAGCAGTCTGAGGGAGGGGAAGAGAAGTGGGAGAATAAGAACGTGCATGGAAACCACATAAGACCTGCAGGTCACGGTCAAGGGTGAAAAGAAGACTGCCATGGTAAGTCATATATAAAATAGTGGGAAAGTTTTTTCTAATTGTTTTCAATTGAAATAAGAATCTTGTTCATGATGGTTCAAGTACCCAAGGAGAGATGTCAGTCTGGTCAGCCTTCTCCAGCAATGTTCACACTCCTGATCACACTGTTCCCTCTTCTTAGGTCAAAATTTCAGGTGACTCAGTGGTAAAGAATCTGCCTGCTAATGCAGGAGGCACAGGAGATGCGGGTTTGATCCTGGGTCGGGAACAGAGGAGGAAACGGCAACCTGCTCCAGTATTCGTGCCTGGAAAATTCCATGGACAGAGGAGCCTGGTGGGCTACAGTCCATGGGGTCACAAATAGTCAGACACAACTGAGCACGCATGCACACAGCAAACAGTATAGGGGGTCAGTCCTTTAAGATTTTGCTCACAAACTTGTTTCTTTAACTGATGCAGAAATGCATAGGAAGGTGTTAATGGTTTAATAATACTTCACCCACGGGTATTTGCATCTTAGAGGAAAGCTTCTTGGAGAATTGACTTTTTAAATTGATTTTTGAAATAAAAAAGTAAATTACTATCTTGAGAACTGAAGTCATTTAAATAGGGCAGGGAATGAACTATTTAAGGTACCTGGGCCTTTTTAAGACTTGAACTTGAGTTCTGGATCTAAGGTCACAGACAGTCATCTTGAATTATCAACTAAATGAATATTAATTGAAACCTCATTCTGTGCTACTCATACTCCTTAGGGCTGGAGAGGCGGTGGTGAGACAGATTAATCCAGGTTTTCACCACGCTATTTTCTTAGAGAGTGAAACAGACACACAACAAGGAGGTAAGTTAAAAGAGTAACTGAAAGTGTTAGTTACTGGTAAGCACTATTGAGAGAATTAAAATACAAGGATATACTAGATAAGCTGCCTACAACTTTAGATGAACCATTTAAAAAGCTTCTACCAAGAAGCGATATTTAAGTTAAGATCTGAATGAAGAGAAGGAATAGGAGAAAGAAGTTTCTAGCAGAGGGAATAACTAGACCAAAGGTAACAATAAGTTTGACATGAGAAGAAGAAAAAAAAAAAAAAAGCCACTGCTTCAGGAAACGTCAATTATGTAGTCAGTAGAGAAGTGCAGTTTGAGAAGCAGGCAGAGGTGAGAGGTCTTGGTAGGCTATGATAAAGTATTTTATTTTTCCCTCTGTAATGGGTACTTGAAGATTTTAAGAAGGGAAATTGGATGATTTAATTTGTATCCTTAAAACCTTAACAGATTGTGGTTCACTGTTCACCTGGGGGAACAGGCACAGGAAAGAGACTGGGATCAGTATGAGACAGTGGTGGGAGCGGAGGTAACAAGAACTGGGTTGACTGGGGATACTTTTGGAGACAGAGTCAACAGGGTTTTCTGGTGGACTATATGTGAGAGATAAAGAAATAGAGATGCAGGCATAGTGAACAGACAGGTGGACACAGGGTGGAGCGGGGAAGGGGAGGGTGAGAGGAACTGACAGAGAAGCAGTGGCTTCTGTACACTACCATGTGCAAAACAGATAGCCAGTGGGAAGCTGCTGATAACACAGAGAGCTCAGCCCTGCGCTTAGCCATGACTCAGAGGGGTGGGGTGGGGCGGGGGAGGAGGTCCAAGAGGGAGGCAATGTATGTAAACATGCAACTGATTCACGTTGTTGTACAGCAGAAACTGACACTACATTGTAATTATATTCCAACCAAAAATTAAAAAAAGAGAGAATAGAGAAGAATCAAGAACAGTTCCTAAAGTTTTGGCTTGAGCAACTAGATAATTTAGTACACATTTAGTGAAGTGGAGAAAACCACTAGTATTCTTGCCTGGAGAATGCCATGGACAGGAGCCTGGCGGGTTTGAGTCCATGGGGTTGAAGAGTTGGACACAGCTGAAGACACTTAGCACCCAGCATGCACAAGGCTGACCATAATGATGCATTTTTGATAGACTGAGAATTAGTCTTTCTGAAAATCATTTTATTCTGAAATATTTGCATATTTCATCCTAAGTGCCAAACACTGTTCAAGCACTGGTGTAGAAGTCCAGACATGATGCTTGCTTCTCTGGAGCTCATATTCTATTGAAGAAAGTTAGAAAGTCAAGTGGCTTATAATTTATTTTCATGTAGTGATAAATGCTATGATGAAAATAGAGTAATGCTTCGTAGAGTTCCTGAAGACAGGGGAGTGGCTTATAGAAATCTCAGAACAGAGAACTTAAGAATGAGGGAGACTCATCTATGGGAACTCCAAAGGGAGTGTTTGAGGCAGAGTGAAGAAAAAGTTTAAGCATTGAGTTTGGAGTGAATTTGTGTTTGAGGAAATGCTCAGTGTGGATGGATGGAGAGATAAAGGGGAGAGAACTGCTTAGTATTCTCAATGTAACTGAAGCTAGAGAACTCAGTGCAGGATAAATGGTATAGAACTTAACGGTTTGGATTTTATCATTCAAAGTATAGTTGAAGTCATCAAAGGGGTTTAAGCCAGGGGATTATATGTATTTAATTTTGTTTCAGTTTCAGGAAACACCAGTGCTGGTATAGGCAAAGGATTATAAAAGGGCGAGCTGCAATGTAGAAGCAGAAAGATTCATGAGCATGCTATTGCAGTGGATGAGGCAAAAAAAAGATGGTGGCTTGAAGTAGGGTGATAGAAACGAGCAAAGTGGTCAGTGGCAGAGTGGGGACTCCCACACTGGGCCTGAATTCAGAACTGCGTTCTTTCCCATTGTTTCATACTGCCTTTTAAGCTCAGCAATTCATCACAATTTGGCAATAATTCAGGAGTCAGTCCTATAAAGGCATGCCAAGTCACCAGGAAATTTCTCTTAACAACAATACATAAATGTGACACCCTTGACATTTGCATAGGGAGTTTACATCAGATCTATCTGGGAAATAAAAATAGAAATGGTGAGTTAAAGCACAAATAGGAAAAAAGACTCAGGTGGGCATTTATAAACTTTTTGTTAGATTTCTAGAAGAAACATAAAGTCTTCCATTGCTAAAAGACACCTATCCAAAAATAAATTATTTTTCTTGCTATTAAAAGGATATATTTTATACTGGAAATGGAAAGAGTGTTCATGTAAAATGATAAAGTATTTCAATTATAAATTGACCAATAAATAATAATCCTACAATTGTATATTGTTATGCATTTCTTTCCTGTGGATCTATCTTGGCCACTTGTGAATCTGAGTTAGTGTGTCAGGACTTTAACCACAGCATCAAATTGTTTAGTGTACCTCATCATTTGTGACCTGTAAGTGTAATAATTTTTCAATTTTTAGAGAAAATATTCTGTTCCCCCTAAAGAGGCAGACAATGGAGTATGACCCCATTCCAACCTGGAAAGGCAGCATTCTTCAACAATGGCACCTTTTGGCCATGATACTGACCACATGTTCTTCCTCCCCCACATCTGTTTGGCAGTAGCATCTCTCATGTTAGAGGCACCCAGTGTGTCCTAGAGCCTTTAATAGCAGCCCTCTGCAAATGTCCTTGTCAGCTCTGGTTCCTGCAGGAACTGACTTCCCAGAGGTTCTTCCCATAGGGCCTCAGATATTTCCAATTTCTTCTCCCTGCTAGGAAATTACCCAGGTTTCCCAGTGGTAGTCAGGCTGTTCAGTGCTAAATTATCAGAGCAGTTCATGGCACTGCCCTTCAGAACAGCTTTACAAAGGTCTGTTGAGGATCTTGTTTAAGGGGCTACAGAGCTGCAGGTGAGAAGCAGCTAGCTTCATGAGACTGCACCATGCCAAGTTATACTTGCAGCTCCTCTCAGAGGCTGAGTCTGGCCCTTGGTTGGTACAAAACCTCTTTCTGCTTAAGGGAGATTCACTGCTATGGAAAAGCCTGCATATGGAAATTCCATCCTGCAGTATTAAACTCAAGCAATCAAGGGACCAAATCCACAACTTTTTCTTTGCATATCTCCCCGCTTGGAATCAGGAGATGCTAGTTACAGCTTTGACTATACAAAACTTGCTCAAGAGTGATACAAACAAAACCTTAAAAGTGTCCAAGCATCATACTAGTTAGAGGAATATATTTCAAATTACTGGCAGTCCCACTTCTCTCTTCTAGCCTCAAGGGATAATAGTAAAATAGATAGACAGACAGATAGATAGAATGGAATACTACTGACCATAAAAATAACAAAATATTGCCATTTGCCAAAACATAGATGAACTTGGAGAATATTAAACTTCAGTTCAGTTCAGTCACTCAGTCGTGTCCGACTCTTTGCGACCCCATGAATCACAGCACACCAGGCCTCCCTGTCCATCACCAACTCCCAGAGTTCATTCAGACTCACGTCCATCAAGTCAGTGATGCCATCCAGCCATCTCATCCTCTGTCATCCCCTTCTCCTCCTGCCCCCAATCCCTCCCAGCATCAGAGTCTTTTCCAATGAGTTGACCCTTCGCATGAGGTGGCCAAAGTACTGGAGTTTCGGCTTTAGCATCGTTCCTTCCAAAGAACACCCAGGGCTGATCTCCTTCAGAATGGACTGGTTGGATCTCCTTGCAGTCCAAGGGACTCTCAAGAGTCTTCTCCAACACCATAGTTCAAAAGCATCAATTCTGTGGTGCTCAACTTTCTTCACAGTCCAACTCTCACATCCATACATGACCACTGCAAAAACCATAGCCTTGACTAGACGGACCTTTGTTGGCAAAGTAATGTCTCTGCTTTTGAATATGCTATCTAGGTTGGTCGTAACTTTTCGTCCAAGGAGTAAGTGTCTTTTAATTTCATGCCTGCAGTCACCATCTGCAGTGATTTTGGAGCCCAAAAAAATAAAGTCTGACACTGTTTCCACTGTTTCCCCATCTATTTCCCATGAAGTGATGGGACCGGATGCCATGATCTTTGTTTTCTGAATGTTGAGCTTTAAGCCAACTTTTTCGCTCTCCTCTTTCCACTTTCATCAAGAGGCTTTTTAGTTCCTCTTCACTTTGTGCCATAAGGGTGGTGTCATCTGCATATCTGAGGTTATTGATATTTCTCCCGGCAATCTTGATTCCAGCTTACTCTTCTTCCAGCCCAGCGTTTCTCATGATGTACTCCGCATAGAAGTTAAATAACCAGGATGACAATATATAGCCTTGACGTACTCCTTTTCCTATCTGGAATCAGTCTGTTCTTCCATGTCCAGTTCTAACTGTTGCTTCCTGACCTGCATATCAGTTCAGTTCAGTTGCTCAGTCGTGTCTGACTCTTTGCGACCCCATGAATAGCAGCACACCAGGCCTCCCTGTCCATCACCATCTCCTGGAGTTCACTCAGACTCACGTCCATCGAATCCATGATGCCATCCAGCCATCTCATCCTCTGTTGTCCCCTTCTCCTCCTGACCCCAATCCCTCCCAGCATCAGAGTCTTTTCCAATGAGTCAACTCTTCGCATGAGGTGGCCAAAGTACTGGAGCCCCAGCTTCAGCATCATTCCTTCCAAAGAAATCCCAGGGTTGATCTCCTTCAGAATGGACTGGCTGGATCTCCTTGCAGTCCAAGGGACTCTCAAGAGTCTTCTCCAACAACACAGTTCAAAAGCATCAGTTCTTTGGTGCTCTGCCTTCTTCACAGTCCAACTCTCACATCCATACATGACCACAAGAAAAACCATAGCCTTGACTAGACGGATCTTAGTCAGCAAAGTAATGTCTCTGCTTTTGAATATGCTATCTAGGTTGGTCATAACTTTTCTTCCAAGGAGTAAGCGCCTTTTAATTTCATGGCTGCAGTCACCATCTGCAGTGATTTTGAAGCCCAAAAAAATGAAGTCTGACACTGTTTCCACTGTTTCCCCATCTATTTCCCATGAAGCGATGGGACCGCATGCCATGATCTTAGTTTTCTGTATGTTGAGCTTTAAGCCAACTTTTTCATTCTCCTCTTTCACTTTCATCAAGAGGCTTTTTAGCTCCTCTTCACTGTCTGCCATAAAGGTGGTGTCATCTGCATTTCTGAGGTTATTGATATTTCCCCGGCAATCTTGATCCCAGCTTGTGTTTCTTCCAGTCCAGTGTTTCTCATGATGTACTCTGCATGTAAGTTAAATAAGCAGGGTGACAATATACAGCCTTGATGTACTCCTTTTCCTATTTGGAACCAGTCTGTTGTTCCATGTCCGGTTCTAACTGTTGCTTCCTGACCTGCATACAGATTTCTCAAGAGGCAGGTCAGGTGGTCTGGTATTCCCATCTCTGGAAGAATTTTCCACAGTTTGTTGTGATCCACACAGTCAAAGGCTTTGGCATAGTCAATAAAGCAGAAATAGATGTTTTTCTGGAACTTTCTTGCCTTTTCCATGATCCAGTGGATGTTGGCAATTTGATCTCTGGTTCCTCTGCCTTTTCTAAAACCAACTTGAACATCTGGAAGTTCACAGTTCACGTATTGCTGAAGCCTGGATTGGAGAATTTTGAGCATACTTTACTAGTGTGTGAGATGAGTTCAATTGTGCGGTAGGTTGAGCATTCTTTGGCATTGCCTTTCTTTGGGATTGGAATGAAAACTGACAGTTTTCAGTCCTGTGGCCACTGCTGAGTTTTCCAAGTTTCCAAGGCAAACCATTCAATATCACGGTAACCGAAGTCTATGCCCCAACCAGTAATGCTGAAGAAGCTGAAGTTGAATGGTTCTGTGAAGACCTACAAGACCTTTTAGAACTAACACCCAAAAAAGATCCTTTTCATTATAGGGGACTGGAATGCAAAAGTAGGAAGACAAGAAACACCTGGAGTAACAGGCAAATTTGGCCTTGGAATATGGAATGAAGCATGGCAAAGACTAATAGAGTTTTGCCAAGAAAATGCACTGGTCATAGCAAACACCCTCTTCCAACAACACAAGAGAAGACTCTACACATGGACATCACCAGATGGTCAACACTGAAATTAGAGTGATTATATTCTCTGCAGCCAAAGATGGAGAAGCTCTATACAGTCAACAAAAACAAGACCAGGAGCTGACTGTGGCTCAGATCATGAACTCCTTATTGCCAAATTCAGACTTAAATTGAAGAAAGTAGGGAAAACCACTAGACCATTCAGGTATGACCTAAATCAAATCCCTTTTGATTATACAGTGGAAGTGAGAAATAGATTTAAGGGGCTAGATCTGATAGACAAAGTGCCTGATGAACTATGGACGGAGGTTCGTGACATTGTACAGGAGGCAGGGATCAAGACCATCCCCGTGGAAAAGAAATATTACACTTAGCATTTGTCAAAGAAAGACAAATACTATATAATAGCCATTACATGTGCCATCTAAAAATAAAACAAATCTATAAATAAAATTAAAAGGCAGATATAACACAGAAAAGAAACTTGTGGTTTGAAATAGAGCACGAAGTAGGAGGGACAAATGAAGAGTATGAGATTGGCAGATACAAACTACTATACAAGTAATAGACTTCCCTGGTGGCTCAGATAGTAAAGCATGTGCCTACAAGGTGGGAGACCCAGGTTGGATCCCTGGGTAGGAAAGATCTCCTGGAGAAGGGAACGACAACCCACTCCAGTATTCTTGCCTGGAAAATCCCATGGATGGAGGAGCCTGGTAGGCTACAGCAAAGAGTCCGACATGACTGAGAGACTTCACTTTCACTTTCACTTTCATACAAGAAATAGATAAGCAACAACGATTTCCTGCATAACACAAGAATTATACCCAATATCGTGTAATAGTTTATAATGAAACATAATTGGAAAAAAGAAGAATCACTATGCCATATACTTGAAATTAAAACAATCTTATAAATCAACTATTCTTCAATAAAAACTAATGTAGAAGATTGCTTTGGAAGTATTTGAATGTAGAATTTAAGTTCAGAGGTGATGCTCTTGGCTAGCTGACATCAAAGGCAGGGCCTGAAATGAAAAGGACTGTTTTGATTTCTCTGCCCTGTGGTAGCATCGTCTGTGACCCCAGTTCTCTGATGACAGTGAATTATTTCCTCATCATGCCTTAGAGTTATGGAATTTCCATGATATTTGAAATTTTTCATTTTACAGATCAGAGTTTGAATTCTGTCTCTGCTCTTTTCTAACTGGAAGAGCTCAGCCAGGTATTGTAACTTCTGAGTATCTCAACTTGGTTTTATGTACTGTGAAAATAATGGCACCTAACCCATAGTGTTGTTGTGAGAAGTAAACACAATACCACTGAGAAAGTACCCACTGTTCATTGCACCGTGAGTATTCAATAGATAGCAGTGATTGTTATATGTTTCTCTTTGACACAAAGGAAGGAAATGTGGTAAGAAAAGGAAAGTCACTTGATGTCTCATGAGGGCATGTTGTGAATCAAAGACTGAGTAAGGGTTTCTAGTATTTGCTTCAGGCGAAGGTTTGTGAAGAAACCAAGAGCGTAAAAGTGAGATGTGCTGGGATCTAAAAGATCCTTCCAGTCAGCATAAGGACTCCAGAGGAAAATAAGAAGCTGTTTACTCAAGTTCTTTGACTTCTGGAAACCTCCCAGCTGCATTTTGAGAGCATCAGGTGCATTTACAGTCTGCTGCTGTGGCTGCCAACTGGGGGAAGCAACAGCACAATTGGATCTGGCTCTTGCTGTCTTTTGGCTCGTGACAAGAGAGCTGGAGAATGCCCACCTGCAAGAAGGACAGAGAGTCAAGGAGACAAAGAGTCTGACTCATAGGAAACTCATACGCCCCTCTCAGCAGCCTGGCTCCTGCCCTTTCACCTGAGCACCCCTCCTGAATGACTGAAACCACAAGGGACAAATTAGGTCCACAAATGTGTCAAGGATACTGTCTGTTCACAGGTACCAGACAATACCTGTGGCTTTCGGTATTAAGATTACTCTTTGAAAAGCCTCTGATGTTCTGTGCTGTGCTGTGCTGTGTGCTTAGTCCCTCAGTCATGCCTGACTCTTTGTGACCTCATGGATTATAGCCCGCCAGGCTTCTCTGTCCATGGGATTCTCCAAGCAAGAATACTGGAATGGGTTGCCATGCCCTCTTCCAGGGGATCTTCCCAACCCAGGGATAGAACCCAGATCTCCCACATTGCAGGTGGATTCTTTACCTTCTGAGACACCAGGGATTGTTTTTATTGTAGAGTTTGTAGCTGAAATATGAGTGTTATCTGGAGGAGCAAGAGACATTGTACTTTAGACCCCTAAGTATTTACACATCTCAGAATTTTAAATTTTAGAATGAGAGAGGGAGTCTCAGAAATCACATAGACCTACACTGTCCAATATGGTAGCCACTAGCCTCATACATTTCTTGAACATTTTAAATGCAGCCAGTCCAGACTGAGTGCAGTATAAATGGAAGAATGGATTTTGAGCACAGTAGAAAAAGGAAACTATTGATTTTAACATAATTATATGTTGAAAATGACAATATTTTTGGACATAATGGGTTAATAAAACTTATAAAATTTATTTCACCTGTTCCTTTTTACTCCTTTCAAAAAGCCTAAAATTACATATGTGACTTGCTTTGTGGTTCTTATCATGCTGAACAATGCTATCCTAGACTCGGGCTTCCCAGGTGGTGTTAGTGGTAAAGAACCCACCTGCCAGTGCCAGAGACCTGACAATGGGTTGGATCCCTGGGTCAGGAAGATCCCCTGGAGGAGGGCACAGCAACTCACTCCAGTATTTTTTCCTGGAGAATCCCCATGGAGAGAGGAGCCTTGTGGACTATGGTCCATAGTGCTGCAAAGAATCAGACACGACTGAAGCAACTTAGCACACACACACACACACACACACACACATGTCCTAGACTCAAGCCCATGTTTTATGGATGAGGAAACTGAGACCAGAGAAGTAACATCTGGAATCATATGGTATTTCACAAATGTTCTGCCTGCTAGATGACCACTCCATGCATGTGTAAACTTGTTAAGTTATTGCATTCAATATTTTCATAATTATTTTAGGTTGTATATATTTATGCATTCGGTTGTGCTTAAAATTGTTAAGAATGTAAAATGTCATTCACTCCCATGTGATAGCAAGTTACACGTTCAGACGCTAGTATTAAAATTTATATTTTTGCTTTAACTTTTACTCATAATTTTGAACCCACTATATTTTTAATTGAAACTGTTATTGAGATCATTGCTGTTTTACATTCAGTTGTATAGAAACAATGCAGAGTTGTATGCTTTGTGTGGTTCTCTACAACGGTAAAATTTTATGAAACTACTGTGCAACATCACAAGCAAGGTATACCAATCTTATTCAGGTTTCCTTAGTTATGCTTGTATTCAATTTCATGTGTGGTTTTGTTTTTGTTTTTTTTTTTTTTTTTTACAATTTTATCACCTATGCTGGTTGTGTATCCACTGTGACAGTCAAGATCCTGAAAAGTTCCAACACCACAAAGATCCCTCCTGCTGCTGCTGTTGCTGCTAAGTCGCTTCAGTCGTGTCTGACTCTGTGTGACCCCATAGACGGCAGCCCACCAGGCTCCCCTGTCCCTGGGATTCGCCAGGCAAGAACCCTGGAGTGAGTTGTCATTTCCTTCTCTAATGCATGAAAGTGAAAAGTGAAAGTGAAGTCGCTCAGTGGTGTCCGACTCTTAGCGACCCCATGGGCTGCAGCCTACCAGGCTCCTCCATCCCTGGGATTCTCCAGGCAAGAACACTGGAGTGGGGTGCCATTGCCTTCTCCGATAGATCCCTCCTACTATCCTTTTATAACCAACCTCCTGCCACCTCCTTCCTTCCCAAACAGTGAAGTGAAGTGAAAGTTGCTCACTCACATCCAACTCTTTGAGACCCCATGGACTATGTAATCCATGGAATTCTCCAGGCCAGAATAGTGGAATGGGTAGACATTTCCTTCTCCAGGGGATCTTCCCAACCCAGAGATCGAACACGGGCCTCCCGAATTGCAGGTGGATTCTTTACCAGCTGAGCCACAAGGGAAGTCCAAGAATATTGGAGTGGATAGCCTATCCCTTCTGCAGCTGATCTTCCCAACCCAGGAATGGAACCCGAGTCTCCTGCATTGCAGGTGGATTTTTCATTAACTGAGCTATCAGGGAAGTCCTTCCAAACAGTAATCAGAGTAATTCCCCTGACCCTATTTGTGTCAAATTGTTTTAGCGACCCTAGGGCTTGTTCCTTCCCGCGTGTGGTTTAGAATACACTTGTCTGTGTCTAAAAATAAAAGCCGTGCTGAAATTTTCACAGGAATTGCATTAAACCTATAGGTCAATCTAGGAAGAATTGACCAATTTACTATGATTTTGAGTCTTCCAATCCATGAGCCTATTATCTTCCCTCATCTGTTCGGTCCTCTTTGGTTTCTTTTGTCAGCATTTTGTAATGGTCAGCATGCAAACCTTGTAAATATTTTGCTGAAGTGTATACCTGAGTATTTCACTTCTTTGGAGCAACTGTAAATGGTGTTATTTTTAATTTTAGTTCTGTATGTCCATTGTTTGTATACTGATATGTGATTGATATTTCCCTTTTAATATTTTCTCTTTTAACCTTACTGAACTCATTAATTCTAGGAAGGCTCTCTTTTTTTTTTGGTGGGGGGAAGGTAGGGGGTAATAATTCCTTTGGGAAATTTCTTCAGTGACCAGAGTTCTATTTCTTTCTTTCCAATCTGAGTGCCTCTTATTTCTTTTCTTTGCTGTATTGCAGCAGCAAGTATTTCCAGCCATATGTCAAACAACAGTAATGAAAGTAGACCATTCTTCCCTTGTTTTCAATAACAGAGGAAAGACATTTAGTCCTTCGTCAAGTAAAATGCCAGCTAAGAGACATCACTTTGCCAACGAAGGTCCATATAGTCAAAGCTATGGTTTTTCCAGTGGTCATGTATGGATGTGAGAGTTGGACCAGAAAGAAGGTGGAGCAACAAGAATAACAGCAACAACAGGTTTTCTGTGCTTATTCTTTATCAAGTTAAAGTCATTTTTACTTTTTCCTGACTTACTGAGAGTTATTACTATGAATGACTGTTGGTTTTATCAAAGGAATTTTCTGCATCAATTGTCTGATTATATGCCTTTTCTTATTTTAGCCTGTTGTTATGGTGGTTTACATTGTTATTTCATTTTTTTGTGAATATTGAACCAGCCTAGCACACTTGGAATAAATCCCACTTGTTCATATTACATACTTCTTTTTACATATGGTTGAGTTTAGTTTGTTAATATTGTGTTCAGAATTTTTGTATCAAAGTCTTTGAGAGATATTACTCTATAGCTTTTGTGATTGTTTATTTTATTTTGTATTTTATGCTATCTTTAGTTTTCTGCCTAGGTAATACTGGCCTCATAATTATTTATTTTTATGTGGAAAAAAAATTCTTCACCAATTTTCTCTCCAAAATCTTGGTTTTAGGTTATTTTGTAACCCACACTTTATACTAAAATCTTTTCTTTTTCAATTCTAGGCTTCTATGGAGATCATTTTAAAAGCTTTCTAGCAGTGTTTAATGTATTATCTAATTTATTGTTCATCACTGAGCAGTAAATACAATTTATTAGGTCCCCATGACCTAAAAAATTTGAAGATCAAAATCCAAGGTATCTAAGGATTGCCCAGCTTCCCTAAGTCTTCAGTCGTAAAAGGTAGGTAGCATCACTCATCCTCAACAACCTTTCTCATTTACTCTAACACCAGCTGGACTCCAAACACCTGCTTTCTACATGCGCTAATGTTTGTTGTTGTTGTTGTTGTTGTTACTGTATGAAACAAAGAACTGATTGATGGAGAGGTGACAATAAGCAAACATTCAGGGAATGCCTTATACTTTTAATAAACCCCTTGCTTGTAAAGACAGATCAGTCAAATGCCTGCTAGGCAGAGTGTTTATGTTTATGACACAACTATCAAGGGTCTGGACCTGAAGATTTATGAGCACAGAATACAGCTGAGTACCCAGCAGGTATATTTTTTATGGCAGCATAGACCTTAACATTTGGTCTTCTGGCAGTATTTCAATGATGATGGACAACTACATAAAGATATATATTCCAGTGATGATGGACATTCTCTTTCTTTCTCTCCCCATCCCTAATCTCTGCATTGAAATATTCTACACATATTGGTCCACAAAACTATTTTGATACTATTTTTGTAATTAGACCTTGAAAATTTAATACCTGAACATCATATATAATGATATCCATACATTAATTTACATATGCATCAACTGGGGAGCTTTTATTAAAATGTTGATTCTTGGGCTCAAGCACTAGAAATTTTGATTCAGTGAGTCTGAGAGGAAGGTCCAAAATCACACATCATGTTTCACTGCTCCCCAAAGACATTTTCTGTGTGCTTGCTTAGAATTGCCCAGACTTTTGGAAAACCAATTTGTGCTTTATGAGTTAAATAAACACATTATATAAACTTATTGTAAATAAGAGAAGTTTCCTTTCCACTCTCTAGACTCCTAGATTCTGATCCCCAGGTCAACTGCTCTTAATGTTTAGCTATTTAACTTGGCAATTACACATATTTCTGAATACATTTACACTAATATGTCTTGTTTTTCTCTTGACATTGCTTTTATGAAAAAAGGAGGATATAGCTTACTTAGAAACCACTGACGTATTTTTATCTTATACCTCTGTGATTCTTCTGTTTTATCACAATTTCTTAAAAATGAAAAGTCAGTGTTTCCACTATTATACTTGTTTAAGTACTGCTCAGAGCTGAGGTATGTAACAAAGAATTTCATTTCTTGCACAGCTCTTTGTTTTTACTGCCGATCATAATTTTTTTTTCATTTGTTTAGTTTTGTACAGACAGCAATGGCACAATCTTCCCCATCTCTCTCACAAAATTACACAATCTTTTTCAGTAAGGTCAAGTACGTGAAATAATCTATTGGTTCTTTTTCCCTTTGGAGATAACATGATTATATTCTTTCATCCTCCTGTTCCAATATGAATGAGCTGTTCCCTAGATCTTCTGTGTCATAAAGACTCCCTTCAACATTATTTTAAAGACCTTCTTTGCCATTCTCTTTTATTTGGATCTACTCTCATTTTTGTAAAGTTTATTCAACAGATGTTTCTAAGATGGTGCTTCTAAGATGCATTTTTGACATCACATGTTTATGACAATGTCCTTATTTTGCCATAACACTTGACTGATAGCTAAGCTTATTGCAAATATCTGGATTAATACCATTTTCTGTTAAATTTTTAAAGCTAGTATTCCATTATTTTATATTTTTCTTTGCCACAAGAAGTCTGATGTTATTTTGATTCCAAAACATTGCACACAGGAAACATCTCTTGTATTATTATTATATTTGATAATTTCCTCCACTCTATTTTCTCCAAGTTTTTATCTTCTAAATTGATCCCCAAATCTTACCATTGTACTCTATTTTCTATTTATTAACCTTTTGGTTGACTTTCTGAAAGAATTCTGAGCATTATCTTTTAGTCATATTACTTTATTTCAAACATCACAATTTTGATAAGCAAAAGTTATTTTTTATTCTTGTATTTTTAAGTAAAAGCCTGTATTTACTTCATATATATAACCTAATCTTTCTGAAGATGTTAATAACGATATAGTTTGAACTTTTATCCTCCTCTTGCAATGTATTGCATTTGTTCCCCCCCTTTTTTTTCTTTTTTGCTCATTTTTCTCTTTGTCTTAAATGCAGAGTTTTCCATAAGTGTCTACTGATCTTACCTGTTTCCTGAGAAGTATTTATGCAGGTCAAGAAGCAACAGTTAGAACCAGACATGGAACAACAGGCTAGCTCCAAATCGGGAAAGGAGTATGTCAAGGTTGCATATTGTCACCCTACTTATTGAACTTATATGCAGAATACATCATGTGAAATGCCAGGCTGAATCACAAGCTGGAATCAAGATTGCCAAGAGAAATATCAATAACCTCAGATATGCAGATGACATCACCCATATGGCAGAAAGTGAAGAGGAACTGAAGAGCCTCTTGATGAAAGTGAAAGAGGAGAGTGAAAAAGCTGGCTTAAAACTCAACCTTCAAAAAATGAAGATCATGGCATCTGGTCCCATAACTTCATTGCAAATAAATGGAGAAACAATGGTAACAGTGAGATACTTTATTTTTCAGGGCTCCAAAATCACTGCAGATGGTGACTGCAGCCCTGAAATTAAAAGGTGCTTGCTCCTTGGGAGAAAAGCCATGACCAATCCAGACAGCATATTAAAAAGCAGAGACATTACTTTGCCAGCAAAGGTCCATCTAGTCAAGGCTATAGTTTTTCCAGTGGTCATGTATAGATGTGAGAGTTGGACTATAAAGAAAGCTGAGTGCTGAAGAATTGATGCTTTGGAACTGTGGTGTTGGCAAAGACTCTTGAGAGTCCATTGGACTGCAAGAATATCTAACCAGTCCATCCTAAAGGAAATCAGTCCTGAATGTTCACTGGAAGGACTGATGCTGAAGGTGAAACTCCAATACTTTGGCCACCTGATGCGAAGAGCTTACTCATTTGAAAGCATCATTTCCTGATGCAGAGAAAGATTAAAGGCAGGAGGAGAAGGGGATGACAGGATGAGATGGTAGGATGGCATCACCGACTCAATGCACATGAGTTTGAGCAAGCTCTGGGAGTTGGTGTTGTACAGGGAAGCCTGGCGGGGTGCAGTCCATGGGGTCACAAAGAGTCAGACACGACTCAGTGACTGAACTGAACTATTGATGTTTGACTATTAGTCTTCAGCTCTGTTAGCCTGGGGCTTGGTTGACTTTATCGTAGGGCAGAACTTCTCAGCCCAAGGGAATTTTTTTTCCATAGAGGATATCTAGCAATATCTGAAGACAATTTCATTTGTCATGGTTGGGTAGGAGTTGCTACTGGTATCTGGTGTATAGAAGCCAGCGATGCTGCTAAACACCCTACAGCACACAGGACAGCACCCACAATAAGGCATTATCTAGCTCCAGATGGCAACAGTGCCACTGTTGAGTGAGGGAAAGCCTCTCAGTTGTGTCCAAACTCTTTGCAACCCCATGGACTACACATTCCATGTAATTCTCCAGGTCAGAATACTAGAGTGGGTAGGCTTTTCCTTCTCCAGGAGATCTTCTCAACCCAGAGATTAAACCCAGGTCTCCCGCATTGCATGGAGATTCTTTATCAGCTGAGCCACAGGAACCCTAATGTAGAGTGATGAGGAGGCAAGATCCCAGGCATTCTGCTGAGTTCTCCAACATATTAGTGTGCATAGGACTTCATTTTCTTTGTGTCAGTTTTTTGAAGAAGAAATACCCAGACTCTTGCCTTCCCTAGCTGAGTATAATGCTGCTAGAGTACAACATTCATAAAGCATATTCAGTTCAGTTCAGTCACTCAGGCATGACTGTACAGAACAGTATGAAAAGCATATTACTACTCTATTTAAAATTTTATGTGTGCATGTGTGTTAGTCGCTCAGTCATGTCTGACCCCATGGACTGTAGTCCACCAGGCTCCTCTGGCCATGGAATTCTCCAGGCAAGAATACTGAAATGTTTTGCCATTTCCTTCTCCAGGGAATCTTCCCGACCCAGAGATGGAATCTGGGTTTCCTGCATTGCAGACAGATTCTTTAAGGTCTGAGCCACCAGGAAAGCCCCAAATTTTATATACTAGAATTCATTTCAAACATAACTGCTTATTGTACATTTCTCTTCTCCACTTGTCTCCCTTTCCACCTCTAAATAAAGACAACTACACTCTGGACCTCTATTCACCTACCATTCTTTATTTCCTAAAAATATTAATAAATTCATTAAATTTGACCTTTTTTCTGAAAATACTTTCATGCTATTTTCCATAATAAATATGTAAAATTCTAGTTTCAACTTGAGAGTTAATAATCAGGCATGCTAATTCTGTCACAATGAACACAAAGACATGCATCAGCGCAATAAAGAAGAGCAGATTCCAGCAGAGACACTTATTTTGCAAACATTGAGAACCTCAAAAATCACATAAATGAGAATACTGTTGGATAAATTATGGGGCATATATGTAAAAATGTTATTCAGCTATTAACAATAAGTTTTTAGTAGATGATGTAGGAAATATATGTCATAATATTAAGTGAGAAATGCAACCTTATTTTGAAAGATATTTTGAAATGTAAGCTAGCTGGATGAATATCCTTTGATATTGATCCTATTCCACTCTTACAAATTGAGGAGTGTGCAAATATACGCATATACATACTCACCATTGAGTGTGATGGATGGCCAAAGAGGAGAAACAGTCAAAATATGCATTATTTGACAACTGGTTACATAAAGCTCACAAGCTGTGGTATTTGCATGCAATGCTACACTCTCATTTAGAAGAACAAAAAAAATTAACATGTACTGGGAGGGGAGCACATTCCATTTTATAAGTACTGGAGAGGTGCTTTTGTGTATTTTTAATTGCTTTTAATTTAATAGTTTTTTTTTTTTTTTTTTTTTTTTTTAAAGAAGCTCATGAAATTGTACCTGCTTTTATTTGCTGAAGGGGTGAGAATGAGAGTTAGGAGGAGACAAAATCTCTGCTTTTTTTCTTTTGTCACTTAGTCATTTTTTATTTACTCCTCACTATACACTTGCAATTTTAAAAATAATTTGTTTTATTTTATTTTTTTAAACACTTTATTTTGTATTGGGGGTATAGCCCATTAACAATACTGTGGTAGCTTCAGGTAAAAATGGAGGCACTCAGCCATACATATACATGTATCCAGTCTCCCCCAAACTTCCCTCCCATCCAGGCTGCCAAGTAACATTGAGCAGAAAACTTCTAGTTTCCATTTCATCTCTATGGTAGTTTTCAGTTTTCACAACGAACATTCTTTTTTATCATTCGCAAGGAAAATCACAGCCAGAAAGCTTGGGGGACTTATGGATCTAAAATCTGTGAGTGGAAACAAAATCAGTGGGAAACATACTTTATAAAGACAGAATATATACAAATGACATGAAAGATTATGGCATATCATTAGGAAAAATATTCAAGTATTTTTATGGCACATAAAATTGAAATGACATTCAAAGTACGATTCTTGAGAAAGAAAAGTTTGAGCTTAGTATTTGAAATCAGTTCTGACACTTCTTATCACAAGAAGTCAAAGGGTATGTATGAGTGGAAAAAAATAAATTTCTTCAAACAAAGTACACTTGAATATCTACGTGCCCTTTCAAATCTTGTGTTCACTTGGCCCCTCCAGTTGTCCAATTCATTCCATAGATGAGCTTCACATAGCTGTGTGAGCCCAGTGAACAGTAAATAGATTTGTATTTTGTTTTTATAATATTAATAAATGACCAGCAAAGCATTTGCAAATAAAAAGTATAATGACATTGTTAGCATATGTTCAATTACCTTTTATAAAATAGTCCCAGTTTCTTGCATTTGGTGCAAGGAGTGACTTTTAAATCTCTTAGAATTTAGAAGCATTGAGACCCCTTGCTTGCTTCTTTATGTGCAGCTGCCTTGGTGAGTTAGAATAAAAGATCCTTGGGGACAAAAGCTATAAAGCTGTTTCTCACAATGAAAGAAAAAGAAGCAATGCACTAAAGATGAAGTAGTGAGACATAAACTAAGCTTAAGAAAATAGGACACAGTGAGGAAAAGTAAAGGAAAAGGAATGAAACGGTGCCATTTGCAGAGATGTGGAGGGACTAGAGACTGACAGAAGAGTGAAGTAAGTCAGAAAGAGAAAAGCAAATATTGTATGTTAACACAATACGTGGAATCTAGAAAAATGGTGCACATGACCTTATTTGCAAAGTAGAAACAAAGACATAAACATAGATAGAGAACAAACTTATGGATCCCAAGGATGGGAAGGGGCGTGAGATGAACTGGGAGGTTGGAATTGACTTATACACAGTACTATGTATAAAATAGATAACCTACTGTATTGCATAGGGACCTCTACTCAGTGGGCTCTGCTGACCTAAATGGGAAGGAAATCCAAAGAAGAGTGAACATATGTATACATGTAACTGATTCACTTTGCTGCACGGCAGAAACTAGCATAACATTATAAAGCAACTATACTCCAATAAAAATTAACAAAAATACAATAAAATGGTAAATATATTTTTAAAAAGAAAAAGAGAGAAAAGATGAAAGTGTGTGGGCAGTGAACTGTGAGAAGAGAAAAAAGCTCTTGGTTTGGATATCATTTATCCCTTTAAAGGTGCTTCTGTAACCTCAGTATGAACTATCAGGACTTCAAAAAAACCTAGAGTAAATAATGAAGGGGAGAGAAAGATGCTTAGAGAAAACCAGGTGTTGGTAAAACAAATGCCTGAGAGACTCCTTTGCTTTTTAACACGTTTCCCAGAGTTCTATTCAAAGTCAGACCTGAAAAGACAGTGGTTGGTTTGTGTAACGTTTGTTCTATGATAAGTGCCTAAAAAACTTAAAAACACAGTGGCACGAAGCGTAAATCTGTTTTAAATAAGACAGTCTAGGATATAGCTATCATCGAAATCACCTTTAGAGAAAAAACACTGAGGTGCCTCTGGGGAAGAACTCTAGAAGCTGTAAGATATTTCGGAATCTTTTCTTCCAGTTGTGTTGTTTTCAGAGATCTTTCCAGACTCCTGAGTCCACTAAAGTTTCTCTACAAGTATATCTTTTTACTGATCTTTATTTCCCTTTATTTCCATTTTTATGGAGCATGTATTTCTACTCTAGTATTTGTCAAAGCAAACCTGGGGCACCATCAAGTTATTCCACTGGGACCTACATATATATTAGGGTATGCCTAACGAGAAATGCCAGCCAATGTTCCCACTCTTATTTCTCTCTTTTATTCGTTTACTCTGTTTTTTCAACATGTACATACTGAAGCTCTAAGTGGTTTGATGGAAAACAAGCAGTTTGCTCTGGAATAATGGGGAGGTGATGGGGTGGGGGCAGGTGGAAAAGATTTGAGAGGGGTAGATGGAGAAGAATTTACTAGTAGTACAACACTTAACCTGAAAACTGAATCACAGTCCTGAATTTATTCTATGAGATTTGGGGGTTTCTGAAGAAAATCTGGTGTCTGATAGTAATGTGGGAATCAGTGGGTATCCTGACTTATACCAGTCATAAATGTAGACCACTGCCAATGTTAAAAGTGATAGAGAATTATACTTGAACATCTAAAAGCACATATACACATTTTTCTGCTTATAAAAATAACTCATAGAAAAATATAAGTACAAAAAAAACGCAAAAAGCTGAAAAAAATTATAATTAAAACCCACTGCAGGTAATGACTACTGATTTAATTTTTGTGTGTTTCCGTACACTCTTTTTAAATCATACCTCCCCACCCTGACTCCTGTAACTCAATATATTTTTTTAATCTCACATTTCCAAATAGTGTAAAATACATTTTTACAGGTCCTTTAAAACTAGGGTTGCCAGATCTAGCAAATAGAAATACAAAATACCCAGATCCATTTAATTTCAGATGAAGACTGAATAACTTTTTTTAAGTTGATAATGTTGCTGCTTCCTTTTTTCCATTAGGGTATATTTGCTTCAGGCTTCCCAAGTGGCACTAGTGGTAAAGAATCTGCCTGACAATGCAGGAGACTTAAGAGATGTGGGTTTGATCCCTGGGTTGGGAAGATCCTCTAGAGTAGGACAGGGCACCCCACTCCAGTATTCTTCGCTGAGAATCCCCATGGACAGAGGAACCTGGCAGGCTATACTCCCTAGCATCGCACAGAGTCGAACACTGAAGTGGCTTGCATGCAGCATATTTGCTTTACAGTGTGGTGTTAGTTTCTGCTGCATTAGTTTCAATGACGTGAACCAGCTATATGTATAGCTTAAGTGTGTGGGACATATTTATACCAAACAAATTATTCATTGTTCATCTGAAATTCAGATGCAACTGATCATCCTCTTTTATCTGGAATAGCTTCATTTAAAACACATTATGACTGTCATTTTAAAAGTTTTCAAAAGATTAGATTACATTGATACATCATAACTGAGGACTTCACCATTGCCTCTTTGTTGGAAATACATATTTCCAATCTTTTATTCTGCTAAGTGTTGCTGAATTTTATAATATTTCCCAAGAGAGACGCCTAGAAATGAAATTATTAAGCCCAAGGGCAAAAATAAGCTTTTCAATTCATGATAGCTATTATCAAATTATACTTGCTTTCATCTTTCCTTTGCCAACATTATAATTATTTTTAACAATCCTAGCCAATTTAGAAAGTAAACAATAGTACAATTATTTTTACAGTAAAAAAGCTATAGTTAATATAATAATTTTAGGTTAAAAGAAACTGTTTCACTATTCACATTTTTAAGAATAATTTCTTTGTAGCTACTCATGCCTGTACTTCTTTTCTAATATATAACATTGTATTGAACAGACTGCTATATTCGTATTCAAAGCCTCTTTAGATTTCCTAAGGGAAATCTCTTATCTCTTCCCTTAAATCTTATCCCTTCCTTATCTCTTATCATTTGCCAATTTCTGAAGAAAAGCTATGACAAACTTATACAGTGTATTAAAAAAACAGAGTCATTACTTTGCTGACAAGGTCTGTAGAGTCAAAGCTATTGTTTTTCCAGTGGTCATGTATGGATGTGAGAGGCGAACTATAAAGAAGGCTGAGTGCTCCAAAGAATTAATGCTTTCAAACTGGTGCTGGAGAAGACTCTTGAAAGTCCCTTGGATTACAAGGAGATCCAACCAGTGCATCCTAAAGGAGATCAGTCCTGAGTGTTCATTGGAAGGACTGATGCTGAAGCTGAAACTCCAATACTTTGGTCACCTGATGTGAAGAGCTGACTCATTGGAAAAGACCATGATGCTGGGAAAGATTGAAGGCCGGAGGAGAAGGGGACGACAGAGGATAAGGTGGTTGGATGGCATCACTGACTCGATGGACACGAGTTTGAGCAAGCTCCGGGAGATAGTGAGGGACAGAGGAGCCTGGTGTGCTGCCGTCCATGTGATCGCAAAGAGTTGGACATGACTGAGCAACTGAACAACAATATAATGTAAATAGAATTACATTTATACTATAAATCCAATCATATTTCTCTATGCTTTAAATGGGCCATTGACCTATTCCCTCTCGTCCCATTAACAATGGGATTATGTTTAAGTGCCCGAAGACATGTAAGATATCCAGCATCTGCTCATCTAGTTTTCCAGCTCACTTCCTACTCATCATGTGTGAGGTTTTACATGCTTGGACTAGACACATGCAGTTTCCCAAGCACCCCAAGCCATGTGACATATCTGGGGCCTCTGCAAAAGCCTCTCCTTCTTCCAGGACTACCCTGCATCTCCAGTCTGTCCTTCAGGGCTTGGCTCAATACCGGCCTTCTCTGTGACCTTTCTCTTACTCTCCTTGGGTGGAGCTGCCAGTTTACAACAACAAAAATAATAAGCCCACCATTTTTAGAGCAATTACAAATTGTGAGGCACTCTGCAAAGCCTACTTTATCTGTCTTAATTCATTTCATTTCCTATTAATCGAGTGAATTAGGTAATATTATCTCTACTCACTTTACAAATGAGGAAACTGAGTCCTAGGGAGACTAAAAAACTTATGAATACAGCTTATAACTGGACCAGCCAGTTAGCAACAGAGTTTGTTTGTTTTTAAATTGGAGTATAGTTGATTTAGCTCAGTTGGTTAAGAATCTGCCTGCAATGCAGGAGACTCGGGTTTGATTCCTGGATCAGGAAGATCTCCTGGAGAAAGAAATGGCAACTCACTCCGGCATTCTTGCCTGGAGAAGTCCATGGACAGAGGAGTCTAGCAGGCTACAGCCCATGGGTCACAAGAGTTGGACACGACTGAGTGACTTTCACATAGTTGATTTACAATGTTGTGTTAGTTTCAGGTGTACAGCAAAGTGAATATATCATTATCCACTTATATCATCAGTTACATATCATTATAGGTCTTGGTTGGTCTTTTCATCTACTAATCGTGTAGAGTTCTGAAGATTAAATAATACAAAGCATAGATGCTCTTAGTGTTTGGCATAAAGGAAATGGGATATAAGCTATTCCATGACTATTTATTAAGCATATTCTTAGTTGATCAGGAAGGCTTTTTTAAAACTGTGAACATTTAGCAGGAAAATATGCTAGAATATCTTTGGGAAATATTGCTGTAATTAATCATTGCCTGTGAGAAATTATTGGACCAATTTTGAAGGGTCTTGAATGTCAAGACAAGAGTTTAGACTTTGTTTTATATAGAAAGGAAAGTTTCCAACTGATCAGGGGTATGTATATTGAAGCAGTTTTAGGGTCTGGTGGACTACACTCCATGGGGTTGCAAAAAGTCAGACACAACTGAGCAACTAAGCACATAGAATAAACTGAGTGGGAGAAAATTAAATAAGGGCAACAAATTAGCATGTAAGTATACTTATTTCTTATATGATGATAAGAGCCATAACAAGGGTGAAAAGATGGAATGTGATGGAGACCATAGAGCTACAGACAGAACTAGGAAATTGATTATACATGAGTTGTCTGCTTTCCATAATCGTAAAGCACAACAGATATGCTGATTCTTGATCATATTGTGTAATAAAAGCCTGCTATTCCAAAGTCTCAGATAAGATTTTCAAAATACTATTTAAAGCAGTCACAGTGTTGACTTGGTGGTTTTCCTATCACAGTTAATGTGGAATGGTATCAGTTTTTGAAAGTAAAGTGTGTGTGTCTGCATGCATATATATACGTCTATGCTCAGTCATGTCCGACTCTTTGCGACCCCATGGACTGTAGCCCACCACGTTTCTCTGTCCATGGAATTTTCCAGCCAAGAATACTGAAGGAAGTTGCCATTTCCTCCTCCAGAGGATGTTCCCAGTCCAGGGATCGAACCCACATCTTCTGCATCTCCTGCACTGACAGGTGGATTATTTACCACTCTGCCGTGTGTGTGTGTGTGTGTGTGTGTGTGTGTGTGTATACACATATATATATATATGTATGGACACATAGTTGTCAATTCATTCTGCTTGTTTACATCAAATTAATTAGCCTTGCAAAGGGTAGATTCATTTTTACCTCTGCACTGCTTTATCAATACCTCTTTCTAATTATAGCCTGTGTTCCCCAGACATCTGAGGACCAAGGTACTGTTTCGTGCCTCTGTAATTGACTCAAGAAAAGACTTTGAGTTCTGAGCTACCATTTCCACCAGATTTCCTCATAGAAATTATTACTGTCTATCCTCATTCAGTGATGCATTGACATTATCACCACACATTGTCTCCCAGGTGGCGCTAGTGGTAAAAACCCACCTGCCAATACAGGAAATGCGGGTTGGATCTCAGGGGAGCCTGGCAGGCTACAGTCCATGGAGTTGTAAAGAGCTGGACATGACTGAGCAACTAAACTGCAATTACAACAGCAACACGTTGTCTCATTCTAGGATAGCAGTGAGAGCTGGATTTGATTCCAACGTAGCCTTGACTTGACTCACTTTCTGTGGCTCTCAGTGGCGTCATTTTCTATTAGTTGTCACTCATGTTCACTTTCACTTTTCACTTTCATGCATTGGAGAAGGAAATGGCAACCCACTCCAGTGTTCTTGCCTGGAGAACCCCAGGGACTACGGAGCCTGGCAGGCTGCCGTCTATGGGGTCGCACGGAGTCGGACACGGCTGAAGTGACTTAGCAGCAGCAGTAACATGTTAGTGGATCCCAGATACCTTTGTGCTCAGCTGCAGGGCATCTCCTATGGGCTATAGCAACCACCATGATTTGCATTTTGTCTCATCAAGTGCTTCCTTTTAGAGTAGCTTCTGGAAACAGGGACTCCCAGAAGTTCCTCTTAATTCTCCTTTTCTCCTCCACCGCTGCTCCTTCTTTTTCCCTTTTCCTTCTCCTTCATGTCTCCTTGTGGTCTCTGACCTCCTTTTCCTTGTTGGTTCTTTGTTCCTTTCCTTCATTATTTTAAGTTACCATATACTTGGAGTCCATCATAAGAAACCATACAGAACCCTTATATGCATTTATCTCAGTTTAATTCAATCACAACATTTTGAGACAGGAGTTAATATGTCCATTTTGGATATGAGAAAAGAAAACCTCAGAAATAACCATTTTGATTTTGGAGCCTGCTTGGCTCTAAAGCTCACATATGATTCCTGAAGACAGTGGGAGCAACTCCCCAAGTGGTGGGTTCCTTGCTGTGGCACACGATGGTCTCCCCGTGAGATGCCCTGACAGTTCCTGCTGGAAAAGCTGGGACAACTGTCAGGACTCTGAGTCATCTGAAGAGCATGCAGCTGTCCTGGACAGCCACTCCGTGCAGACTCCCACCTGTGCTGCCTCTGCTGCATGAAATGGTGAGCGGGTCCTTAAAGGGGACATTTGTCAGCCTTGAGGGGTTTTGTCTTTTCCTTTTTCCCCCATTAGTGAAAGTCACTCAGTCAAGTCTGACTCTGCAAGCCCCTGAATTCTTCAGCCCAGAATACTGGAGTGGGTAGCTGTTCTCTTCTCCAGAGGATCTTCCCAACACAGGGATTGAACCCAGAGCTCTCACATTGCACAGTCCCGAAAAGATGGAGGAAAAGTTGGAATTATATGTTGTTGCTCAGTCACTAAGTCGTGTCTGACTCTTTGTGAGCCCATGGACTACATGCTACCTAACCATCTCATCCTTTGCTGCGTTCTTCTCCTTTTGATATATATATATATATATATATATATATATATATACACACACACACAAATATATGTAGTTGTTGTTGTTTAGTTACTAAATCATGTCCAACTCCTTGTGACCCCACGGACTGTAAACTACCAGGATCCTCTGTGCACGGGATTTCCCAGGCAAGAATACTGGCGTGGGTTATCCTTTCCTTTCCTTCACAAAACGATCTTCACTGAAACTGTGCCTCTTGCATTGCAAGTGGGTTCTTTATGCACACACACCCATAATATATATATTACTATGGTTCTCCAGCAAAACAAAATCAGTAGGATGTAGGTAGTGGTGGTGATGCTAAGTCATGTCTGACTCTAGCAACCCCACGGACAACCAGGATGTAAAAGATGTACGTAAGAAGAAATTTATTATAGGGATTGACTCACATGGTTATGGAGGCTGAGAAGTCCTGCAATCTGATCTCTGCAAGCTGATATTCATGAAAGCTGATGATAGAATTTAGTCTGAGTCATGAAGCTGAGAACCAGGGAGTCATTGGTATAAATTTCTGGGTCCAAAGTCCAAGGAATAGGAGCTCCAATGTCCAAAGGCAGGAAAGGACCAACAGCTCAGCTCAAGAGGAAAGTGAGAGGAATCCACCCTTTCTTCACCTTTTTGACCTGATCAGGCCGCCAGTGGACTGGATGATGACACATTGGGAAGGGCGTGTCTTCTTTCCTCAGTCCACTACATAAAATGATAATCTCTACCAGGAACATTCTCACAGAACACCAAGAAACAAAGTTTATCAACTATCTTGGCATCCTTTATCCCAGTCAAAATAATCATCAGATATAAACACTATATATGATGAAAATAAACTATATATGATAAAATGATATGTATAAGATTATATATATAGGATATGAATAGGGTTTTATATATACATGTGTGTGTGTGTGCACGTGCAATCAGTCTTGTCCAACTCTTTGCAGCTCCAAAGACTGTAGCCCGCCAGGCTCCTCTGTCCATGGAATTTTCCAGGCGAGAATACTGGAGTGGGTTGTCATTTCCTCCTCCAGGGGAACTTCCTGGCTCATGAATTGAACCTGAATCTCATACTCCTCCCGCATTGGCAGTGGGTTCTTTACCACTAGTGCCACCTGGGAAGCCCTATCAATTTTATAAATACATGATTTCATATTTGTGCTCTATCCATCTATCTCCTGGAAGCTGTTACTACCAGGTACATGCTCACTTTGGACAGTCATTTGAACCTAAAAACTTGCCTAGTAATACCTACTTTACAGGACCATTGAGCTGTCTCATAAAATACCTTACTGAAAGTGCTCAGTGATACCTGGCATTCACTGAGTAATCAGTAGCTGGTAAAAATCTCTCCTTTCTTTCCACTTTTCCTTGCATCAAATATATTATTGCCACACAAACTATAGCAGTTTATTTGAATCTCATTGTCTCAAATTTTGAATGCTGTAATTATCTTGATTCCATGGATGCTTTGACTGTATCAGAATCTACCTCCTACCAGGGTGAATTTTTCATCAATTTATTCTTTCTTTGCAAATTGCATTCAGTATGCATGCTTCTCATTCTGCCTTTTCTATAATTGCTGGAATTCACATCTTATGATGCCTGCATTGCCCTGGGAAGGGTGATCAGTTGGAATTACACCAGTCTTATCCCATTGCTACTAAATCATAGAGTTGTGTTTCTTAAAGGCGAACATCTTCTTTAAAGTTCATTTTGGGATCAGAATTAGAATTTAATTCTTTAATTCTTTCTCTTTTTTTAAAGAATCCATAACATTTTGGAAAATTCTTCATTTTTACCACATGCATAAATTGAATAACTAAAGTTTAATCATTTCTTTAGCTTTTCGAAAATAATTATGGTTCATCAAGCATGCTTCCTAGAGGAACCACAGAACCAAGAATACACTCTACATGATAAATTACAATCTACTTAATAACCTGCAAATTAAGAGGAGCTAGCTCAAAGGAATGTAAATAAACAGGCTCTGAACATAAAGCTTTCTTTAACACAAAATAAGACCTTCTCAAAAGATACACAGTAAAAGGTATACTTTCAAGTATATTTAGAATGAAAACTTGCTAAAATATTCCTAAACTGTGTCTTTTAGAAATCTATATCTCCATATGCCATGACAAGCATCAATATTTATTTATGCATTTACAATAAAAGCAGTGTCTTTCTTCTCTGAAGCCTTCAGAAATAAATTGCTTTATAGCTCCTTCATATTTTATAAATTTAAAATTTCATTGAAGTGAGCTGAAGAATTTTACAGGGATGTCGTCTTTTTGTGATGGAATTTTCATTCTTAATTAATCATTTTTACAAATTTATTGCAGGGGGTCTTTTGAGGATTAATGAAAAAAATATTTCAAAGCATTTTGCTCATTAATTCTCAAAATCTTGGATAACAAGCTCTAGATAAAATGAGAAGGATTATATTACTATTATTCACAGTAAGAAACCTAGAGTATCAAGTAATTCCTTAACTACATTTTATAGGATGAAATATCTAAATCACTAAAAGTTGAGTTATTAAGTCTAAATGGCACCCAGTCCACAAAATCATATCTTGTGCTACACTGCAGACTGTAAATTAAAATCTTTTCCCAGCTTCATAATGAATCATATTGGAAATATTTGGTGGCAGATGTATCTACTATTATTATTTTATGTGGTCAGTGTTGCTTTGTACATCAAGATTTTATTCTTAATGTGACTATTGGAATATGCAGTATCCAATCCAACCTAAAGCCTATTGTTTTGTGGTTGCGTCTAAATTAGTAGAGAATCACTAAATCAAGCTTGTTAGTTGCTCAGTCACGTCTGACTCTTTGCAACCCCATAGCTTGGAATCCTCCAGGCAAGAATACTAGAGTGGGTTGCCATTTCCTTCTCCACGAGATCTTCCCAACCCAGGGATCGAACCAGGTCTCCTGCATTGCAGGCAGATTCTTTACTGTCTGAGCCACTGGGGAAGACCCAACAAATCAAGCTTAAGAGCAGTTTAGCTGAACCCAAAACACTTTGCACCTAGTAAGTATGGGAGATAGAGAGAAGAGAAAGTCACCTTTTGTACCATCCATGATCAAGTAAGAAAATCAAGCCTAGCAAGATATCTTGAACAAAAACACAATGAAAATGCAATTAAACAGTAGGAAAATGCTTTTTAAAAATTAATTAATTTTTATTGGAGCACAGTTGCTTTACAATGTTGCATTAGTTCTTCTGTACAGCAAAGTGAGTCAGCCACACATATACATATATCCCCTCTTCCTTAAATTTCCTTTCCATTTAGGTCACCACAGAGCCACTGGGTAGAGTTCCCTGTGCTACAGTCGGTTCTCACTAGTTATCTATTTTATGCCCAGCAGTGTCTTCTATGTATATCCTAATCTCGCAATCCATCCCACCACCCCTTCCCCTCTTGGAACCCATATATTTGTTCTCTACATCTGTGTCTCTATTTCTACTCTGTAAATAAGTTCATTTATACCATTTTTCTAGATTTCACATATATGCAAGGTGGGATGTAATGAGATTAATTCTGCCTGAGATATGTCCTGGGAAGTCTTTTTTGGAGAAATCATTTGCAAGATATTAAGCATAGAGGGCACTTCTATGAGAAGATGTGGAAGCAAGTTTTTTAATCCTTGGAATAGTTGAAATCAGAGAGGTAGGGAAGTAAAACTTAGAAGGTAGAATTAGTAGGAGAATGGAAAAGAGGTTTGTCTAATAATTAATAAATATCTTTGTTTGCTGGGATTGTTGGTAAGGGACAGCAGGCAAGAGAGGAACTCTAGTCTCAACAAGGCAATGAACTTGAGAAGTGACTGGGAAGGTTTGGTCAGCAAGTATTTACTGGGGATATCATGAATGCTGGGAGATGAGGACAGGAAGATAAAGGAGATTACACTCCAGTGTGAATGGAGCCCTGATGAATGTAAGCTTAGGGTACCATAGAAACATTCAGGAGGAGCTCCTCACCTGGACAGGGGCTGGAAAAAGCAGTCAAGGAGAAATGGAGAATGATCAAGAAAGGAACCAAGGTAAGAGGCTTCAAAGATGAAGCAACAGAATTCAACCATTGAATGGTTGAAAGAGGATCAGACAAAAAGTTGGTTAAAGATGACTCTGAAGTCCCTGATTTGAAACAGGAGGGTCTAAGAATTCTAAGAAACATGGAAGAAGGCAGAGCTTTGAGTAGAGGACAGAGGGTTCAGCTATGGACTTGTTGGGTTTGAAACATTTCAGGAAAACCTTTCTGAAGATTTTCAAAACACAGTAGGAATTTGGACATCTGGAGTTCACAGGGGAAGCCAGGTATGGAAGCATCTATGTGGAACCATCAGCCTAGACAAAGGGATGAAAATATGGTACCCAGGAGAGGCTGAAAGATAAAGCAAGCTCCCAAAGAGGAAGAAGAGCTAGTGAAAGCAATTAAGAAGGAGGTATGTTACACCAGCCATGTAATTATACAAGTCATACTGAGGGAAGTTATCAATTGGCCTGGTGTTTGTTTGGATAGGCCAAAGTGTATCTGACAACTTTAAGAGAAAGGATTTTCTTTTAATTAGGTATGTTTAGGGTTGGCTTCAGAGTTTGATTCATCTTCTTAAAAACTGATGACTGTAAAGTCAATTTATGGTTTCTGAGCTAGTGCTGGTTTTCTTTCTTTTCTTTCTTTCTTTTTTTGGAAACTTTAAACTAGTAGAAGAACTAGTGGTCCCAATATTCCATCAAGAGACATTTTAGGGATAACAGTAGCTCATTAAATAGTTATTTTATTCAAAAGAAACAGGATATTAAGACCAGCCATTTTGCAACTGTCTTCATTTCTTTTAGATGCAAATTATTATAGAAATACAGTAACAACCTATTCACACAGCTTTACTTCTTTTATTTATTTTTGGAAAATACATGCTTGCAATCAAACAGGAGATGAAGGAAACCTCAAGTAAGCAATCTCAAAGGCCTATTTGCATTTAACCTTTTAGTATTTAGCGGTGAAAAGAGTTTACAAGTACAATTTTTACAATAATGATTCTCTGAGGCTCTTGGTTGTTGTTGTTCAGCCACTCAGTCATGTCTGACTCTTTGAGACCTCATGGACTGCAGCACACCAGGCTTCCCTGTCATTTACTATCTCCTGGAGCTTGCTCAAACTCATGTCCATTGAGTCAGTGATGCCAGCCAACCGTCTCGTCTTTTGTTGTCCGCTTCTCCTCCTGCCTTCAATCTTTCCCAGCGTCAGGGCCTTTTCCAGCAAGTCGGCTCTTTGCGTCAGGTGGCCAAAGTATTGGAACTTCAGCTTCAGCATCAGTCCTTCCAGTGAATATTCAGGGTTGATTTCCTTTAGGATTGACTGGTTTGACCTCCCTGCTGTATAAGGGATTCTCAAACGTCTTCTCCAGCACCACATTTCAAAAGCATCAATTCTGAAGTTCTTGGGAGCCGCCTCCATGTAACAGTGGTGCCAATACAATTTTGATAATAACCAAAATCAGGAAATAAAATTATTCAAACTTCACTGTATTTTAAACATAACACTACTTCACCTCTAATGCAATCAAATATTGTATTAAATATAATTTTATGCCTTTATCACTTATATCCTTTAAGCATTGACGAGAAAATATTTACTACTTGTTAGCAAAAAATGTTTTTAAAGAAGCCATTATTAGAAAAATTTTTACCAAGTCGTTTCATGTTACTTTAAATCAGAATGATTTTATTTCTCTGCCAAGGAAATGTAGCCAACTTCAGCTATGCATTAAGAATAATGGTCTAGCAAGATAGCAAGTTCCAATTTCCTATGATCAGAGAATCTTATTACTTTTATCCTCTCTCTGCCTTCCTGTTCACATAGGAAGTTAAAAGATGGGGTTTTTTTGTTTGTTTGTTTGTTTGTTTTTGGTTTGAATTTGCTTAGCTCTACAGTCTCCTAAGTGGAAGGTGATGTTCTGGGGACTGGCCAAGCACTAACTTTATCTAAGAAATGTAATTTCAAAAACCAAGCTTATTTCCGGTTGCTGTTAAATTTTCCCATTTGTTAAACGTGCAGATTGCAAAGTAGCATATTGTGCATGACAACTTTGCACAATGGTGGAGATCTGCAGATGGTGTGTCTTTTCAAATATGATAAATGCCCAATTTAATGCTGATTTGTGGCAATCAGAACAGTGCTGCAGGCTCCTTGGGTGCAGGGATGTCTTGATAGCAGATCCAAGGGCAGCAGATGGGCTGCATGAACTTGTAACACAACACAGCTAATGCCACTCCCTCTAAATCTTAAAAATCTCAAGCTCGTAAAGACCACCATTTTTTTGCAAATGAGCAAATGGCAGTTCAGAAAGGTTAGGTAACAGGTCAAAGTTTCGGGGGTTGGTAGCATCCTGGATCAGGGCCACTGGGCAGCACCAATGTGATTTGTTTTGAAAATCACCCAGGTTGACAACTATCTCAAGACTGAATTGCTATAGACAAATCTAAGCCTGGATTTGCTTTATAACCCAGCAGAGATTCTGACACACTGTAAATATCAATGTGTTTAAAAAATGGATGTGGATTAAAATGATTTAAAGTACTCTGAGCTATCTGTACCTTTTGCCAGTGTTCTCCCCTTTATAATGGCTTTGCTGTGCTTCTCCTTCTTGTTGGGTGTGCTTGGTTGCTCAGTCCTGCCCGACTCTCTGCGACCCCATGGACTGTAGCTCTCCAGGCTCCTCTGTCCATGAGGATGCTGGAGTGGGTTGCCATTTTCTTCCTCCTTTTTTTTATAGTTACTAGGTTCCTGGCCCAGGGATTGAACCCGCATCTCCTAAGTCTCCTGCATTGACATGCGGATTCTTTGCCTGATTAGCCATCATTAATGCCCAATCTATTTGCCCTATCTGAGTACTAGATACCTTCCTTCTGATCCTGAAATACTATGGGGTGTATATTTATTTTCTCTTGATGAAAGTGAAAAAGGTGAAAATGATTGCTTAGAACTCAACATTCAGAAAACTAAGATTATGGCATCTGGTCCCATCACTTCACGGCAAATAGATGGGGAAACAATGGAAACAGTGACAGACTTTATTTTTTGGGCTCCAAAATCACTGCAGATGGCGACTGCAGCCATGAAATTAAAAGGTGCTTCCTCCTTGGAAGAAAAGTTATGACCAACCTAGACACCATATTAAAAAGCAGAGACATTACTTTGCCAACAAAGGTCTGTCTCGTCAAAGCTATGGTTTTTCCAGTAGTCATGTATGGATGTGAGAGTTGGACTATAAAAAAAGCTGAATTGATGCTTTTGAGCTGTGGTGTTGGAGAAGACTCTTGAGAGTCCCTTGGACTGCAAGGGGATCCGACCAGTCCATCCTAAAGGAAATCAGTCCTGAATGTTCATTGGAAGGACTGATGCTGAAGCTCAAACTCCAATCCTTTGGCCACCTGATGTGAAGAACTGACTCCTTTGAAAGCATCATTTCCTGATGCTGGGAAAGACTGAAGGAGGGAGGAGAAGGGGACGACAGAGGATGAGATGGCTGGATGAAATCACCAACTCAATGGACATGAGTTTGAGTAAGCTCTGGGAGTTGGTGATGGACAGGGAGGCCTGGCGTGCTGCAGTCCACAGAGTTGCAAAGAGTTGGACATGACTGAGTGACTGAACTGAACTGAAGGGGGCAAAGTTAATTGTATTAAAAATGGTATTTGAATTCAACCACAAGGCAGAGTTGGTAAAAGACAGTAAAAACTGGAATCTGAAGATTCTCAGTTTTCAAAGGAAGAATTAAGGAACACAGACTCTGGGGGGCTTGCTCCAGACCACACAATGGTTGAGAGTCTTGTTCCACATGTGAGTTAACTTCATCTAAGGTATGCATATTCAAAAGCAGAGACATTACTTTGCTGACTAAGGTCCGTCTAGTCAAGGCTATGGTTTTTCCTGTGGTCATGTAAGGATGTGAGAGTTGGACTGTGAAGAAGGCTGAGGGCCGAAGAATTGATGCGTTTGAACTGTGGTGTTGGAGAAGACTCTTGAGGGTCCCTTGGACTGCAAGGAGATCCAACCAGTCCTTTCTGAAGGAGATCAACCCTGGGATTTCTTTGGAAGGAATGATGCTGAAGCTGAAGCTCCAGTACTTTGGACACCTCATGCGAAGAGTCGACTCATTGGAAAAGTCTGATGCTGGGAGAGATTGGGGGCAGGAGGAGAAGGGGATGACAGAGGATGAGATGGCTGGATGGCATCACGGACTCGATGGATGTGAGTCTGAGTGAACTCCGGGAGTTGGTGATGGACAGGGAGGCCTGGCGTGCTGCGTGCGATTCATGGGATCGCAGAGTTGGACACGACTGAGCGACTGAACTGAACTGAGCTGAAGGTATGCATCTGGGACTTTGTTGGAAATATTTACACACAAAATTGTGTTTACAATTACCAGGATTCCTCATTTTGTAGCCTAGAAAACCAATGTTTAGAGAGGTTAAGGCACATGTAGAAGATTCCCTCATTAACAAGAGGTGAAACTGAAATGAAAATCAGGATTACCCGATTCCTGTCCCTTTCTCTTTCTTGTCTATCAAGACTCCTTTGGCTAGATTGGGAACTTGATCCCCTTAAATGAGTTGAACTTACTCCTTGATATAAAGGACTATACATGTTTACTGGCTTTGGTAATAAAGTGTTTCCTTGTAATTTTTTATTCAGGAAAAAACCCTATATTCTTCAATTGGTGGTACATTTTGCATGTTCTTTGCACCACCATTCACATATTTAGTTCTTCCACTCATTATTGAGCCCGCATGATAAGTCACACACAACAGAGGGGATGGTGGGAATTCAAAAATTAATAAAACTTAGTTCCTGGTGTCATATGATTCATAGAATAGAAAAGATAACAGATGGTTGGGGTAAGGGTGTTTAGGGAAAGCCACTAGAGATTAAAATAAACAATAGTAACAATATATAATGAAATAAGAGAGAGTCTAATAGCCACTTCTACATTATTTAGCAAGAGATGGGACATTTAGGTAGTTTTATCGTTTGGAAAAGGGTGAAATTATCTCATGTATGATAAAGCTTTGGAAGATATATTGTAAAATATATTTAAAAGACTAGGTTGACTGCCATACAAACTTGGTATGAATTTCACCTTCTTGGTTTCATTTCTGTCCTTCACACTCAACTAATTCCATAGTTTCCTGGTGACTACTGTATTATTCCCAGGTACTTTTTGGGCTCTCAGATGGTAAAGAATCTGCCAGGAAGATCCCCTGGAGAAGGGAATGGCAACCCACTCCAATATTCTTATCTGGAGAATCCCATGGACAGAGGAGCCTGGCGGGCTATAGTCCATGCGGTCACAAAGAGTCAGACACGACTGAGCAAATAACACTTTAACTTTCAGCCCACCCTTAATGTTTATCCCAGCATCCACTAACATCACAGCCTTCATTGGCTACTTTCTTGTTTGTTCATCACCCTTCGCCTCTGTCACTGAAGAAATGTTTTAGTGTTAGAACTATTTCTTAATTGAGAAGGATGCAGAGTAGAGAAAGGTCACTGGGTAAGAACTGCTTGTGACGTCTCCTTTCCAATTCAATGCTCTCACAGTGACATTCTAATTTGTAGTCTGAATCCTGAGAGGAGAAGCCCATGATGAGGAAGACTCCAAAAGAATGATGCGTTTCTATCATCACATCATTCCATCTATAAACTCTCTCCATAAACTAATGCCTAGACATGCGCTTGTCCCCCATAGGAATAAGTTTACTACAGGTTTTCCCATCCCTTACTCAAATTGTGAGGACATCTGACATGTCCTTATGACCATCAAAGCATCACTCAAGCCATGAAGGGCCCAAGTCAAATGGTTATTCTCATTGTTTGATCTGAATCGATTGCCCTTTCACTTCTATCCACAGAACAGGATGAAAATCTATAATTACTATTCCTAATGATATTTTGTAAATTGAAAGAGGCCATATTAGCATTGGCCTTATTCTTATCTGTGTCTCACAACATATGCTTATACATTTTGTAAGTACACACTACTGTGTGCTGAGTGTTATTTTTAGATTTAAATATAGAGTGATCAAGACAAGATTCCCATTATGCATAACTTCAGAAAACACAGACATTATCATAACACAGCACAATGTGTTATGAACAATGAAAAAAATGAGCAGGGTGGTAGAATAGAGTATATATTTAATGAGGAGGAGGAGAGGATATATAGAGTGGAAAGGTAAGTATTTTCAGGAGACAGCATTTATACGATGAAGAGGCCGGCTATGTGAAGAGCCACCGACAAACCACTTTAGGCTATGAGATGGACTACAGATGGCCACAAATTGCCTCTCCTTTCTCTAGCTTTTGGGCTTCCGTCATAGCTCAGCTGGTAAAGAATCTGCCTGCAATGCAAGAGATTTGGGTTCAATCCCTGGGTTGAGAAGATCCTCTGGAGAAGGGAAAGGCTACCCACCCAAGTATTCTTGGGCTTCCCTTCTGGCTCAGCTGGTAAAGAATCTGCCTACAATGTGGGAGACCTGGGTTCAATCCCTGGGTTGGGAAGATCCCCTGGAGAAGGAAAAGGCTACCTGCTCCAGTATTCTGGCCTGGAGGACTCCAAGGACTGTATAGTCCATGGGCTCACAAAGAGTCAGACACGACTGAGCAACTTTCACTTCACTTCACTTCTCTAGCTTTTAGTTTAGCCTGTGATTTACTTTGATTGGTAGAATCCGGTGGATGACCCTGTGGGGCTTCTGAGGTTGGTCCATAGGGATCCGCAGCTTCCTTTTTCACGAGCTGGAACAGTCCCTCTTAGACCCAACTCGTATTCTTTGAGGAGTCCAAGCCACACAGAGTGACTAACGTGAGGAGAACTGAGGTATTGTAGTCGACAGCCTCAGGTAAGCTCCCAGATGACAGCCAGCACCAACCACCAGCCATGTGAGGTTCCAGCCCCTTTAAGCTGTCGGATGACTACAGTCAACAGTACTATATGAAGCGAAAGCACCCAGGTGAACTCAAACACGTAGAGTCAGGGAGAGAATGAATACATTTGTTTGTTTGTTTAAGCTTATTTGCTTGAGTACTGGGGTGATTTTCTAAGCAGTGACAATTGAAACATGTAGGTAAGGAAGCATGTGTAAAAATCTTATAAAGGGAGAGAGCTTATCATATTCACAGAACAAAAATGAGGCTCCTTGAGGACAGATAACTATCTTACATGCATATTCCCTGGAAAGTTATAGGTACTAGATAAACATGCAAGAGTAACTGAATGACTCAATGTACATGAATTTGAGCAAACTCCAGGAGATGTTGAAAGTCAGGGAAGCCTGGCATGCTGCAGTCCATGGATGGACTTGCAGAGAGTTGGACACAACTTAGGGAATGAACAACAACAACAACAATTGAATGAACCTTAAAAGATTTCTTTCCATTTCTCTGCCAATAAAATTCTTATTTATTCTTTATAACTTAACTAAAAGTTGCCCTCTCCATGAAGTTATTTTCTATCTAATGCAATTTATATAGAGTTATTTCTTTTTCTTATCCATTTTTATACTGATAACCAATGACATAATTTGCTACACTTTGTTGATGTCTATATATTTCGTGTGTGCTATTTTTTTTTCTACTCAACTGGCTCCCAAGGTCCTTCAAGGCCAAGATGTGTTCTTACCCTCAGTCATGTTCTTTTGACTCAGACGTGGTGCCGGGCTTATTAAATGACTACTTGTCTGTTGTTAGTAATTCAGGGCTTTCCTAGTGGCTCAGTGGTAACGAATCTGCCAGCCAATGCAGGAGATGCAAGACACATGGGTTGGCTCCCTGGGTTAGGAAGATGCCCTGAAGTAGTAAATGGCAACCCACTCCAGTATTCTTGCCTAGAAATTTTCATGGACAGAAGAAACTGGTGGGCTATAGTTCATGGGGTTGCAAAGAGTTGGACATGACTGAGCGGCTGAGTACATGAGGGACTCAGTTCAATACTAATTTAAAAATGTAATGCCCACACAGAAGCAATATTTAATATATATGAGCAGTAGCTTGATTCATTTAATGGTTTTCAAATATGGAGGAGGAGGGAAAAATATGTTTGTATATTCTGAATGTGGTTCTACTTACCTTTCAGCAACCTTTTAAATTCACCTCATATAACTCCCAAGGTTCCATGAAGCAGTCTAAACTTAATAAATGAAATAGAAGTCTAGTGAGTCAAGTAAAAATAATAGCTTCACATTCGACCTTTAGCAAATAAAGAATTCTCAAGCAGATAAACTTGCAGTGGCTTTACTTCATTAGGTTACTCAGCAATGCATCGACTAATGGTTGTTTCAGGAAAGAAATTCATAACTAACAAAGCAGGGTTCTTAACACTAGCCTCCAAGGTCTCAGATTTACCACAAAGTCAAGCAGTGCACTTATTCTGCCAAGTGGAAAATATAAAAACAAAACATGAAAACTCTTTTGACTGTCTAAATCCTGATCTTGTTTAGATACTCCCAAGATACCCAGGAAGGTATTAGCTTAAGTAGGTTTAACATTATTAAGAAATCAGAGTGTAATCCTATGACATACCGAATGGAACTAGAAAGATTGGTTCACAATAATTTAAACATTTTTTAATATTTGTGTATTTATTCCTAAAGCACACTTTTCCTCCTTCCTCATTACAAGTAGGTCGGTACAGACACGTTTCAAAGTCTCTCAACTTAGCCTAGCTATGTTCTGCAGTGAATGCTAAGGAAACCATAGAATAATTACAAAGGAAATATTTAAACCCAAATCAATCAGAACAACCCCTACAGGCTTTCACAGCTTTCTTCAGGCCTGACTTTTCCTAAAACAGGGAATGCATTATGAAATCTATTGATAAGAAATCAGATTCTTATTGACTCCCAGATGCTCCTCCATTTCAGACAGGGAAGCACATTGTCTACTATTAAAAAGGAATTTTTATTTGCATTATGCTTCTATTATCTGTCCATGTCACTGCTCTATAAGCTTCTATGAATAAAACACATTATTTACAATAAAAATTGAACAGACAGATGGGATGAATTTTCAAAAACGTATGGTTTCAATCAAAGCCATATTCCAATTGTGATGTCATCTTCTAAACCTAAGAGTTTGTTCATTACAAGCCTGTTCTTTCCAGGACATCTCTTAAAACAAATCTTATGTTACTATCCTATTGTAAGTTTTTGGATTAAGAAATTTCTACTTAAACCATTTAGCATTTCTCTTAATTTGGTAGAGAAGCAGAATATCTTGGGTATATATATTTTTTCCATTTTAGAGGCTAGTTTTCATCACCCCCCATCCCATCCTCTGCCCCAAATTCTTATTTTTGCAGTGAGAGAAGCAAGAGGGAAATTGATGATATTCAAAGAGGTAATTGCTTGGTGACTATTCTGATGATGACCTACTAGATGAGAAAATGGGAGAGCAGGGCTCATTTTTTTTTTTTTTTTTTCAAATCTACCAAATAAACTTTGCAAACTCCTGAGCTAAAGCTGAAACGCCAATACTTTGGCCACCTGATGTGAAGAGCTGACTCATTAGAAAAGACCTGATGCTAGGAAAGAATGAAAGCAGGAGGAGAAGCAGATGACAGAAGATGAGATGGTTGGATGGCATCACCGACTCAATGGACACGAGTGTGCGCAAGCTGTGGGAGTTGGTGATGGACGGGAAAGCCTGGCATGCTGCAGTCCATGAGCCTGCAAAGAGTTAGACACGACTGAGTGACTGAACTGAACTGAGCCAATCATTAGGGAGTTCTGAGCCATGTGCATTAGTAACAATAACTATGAACAAACATATTGAATGTTAGGTAGTATGCAAGTACGGGGCTTCCCTGATGGCTCTGCCTACAATGCAGGAGACACAGGAAACATGGATTCAATCACTGGGTCAGGAATATCCCCTGGAGAAGGAAATAGCAACCTACTCCAGTATTCTTGCCTGGTAAATCCCACGAAGAGAAGCCTGGTGGGCTCCAGTCCACGGGGTTGCAAGAGTCAGACACGACTTAGCAATTAAACCACCATGTATGCAAGTTATGAGATAAAAGATAAAAAACCTACTTCAAAAATACATGTATGTACCAAGTGCAGTTGTAGCTGGAGCAATTAGTTAAGGGAAGGAAAGCAAGTAACTATCCCCATCTTAAATACGAGACCACTGAGATTTAGAATTTTACTCACTATCACTTGCTTTTCACCATTAAACTACTTGCTTTTCACCATTACCCACTGCTACATCCATGAAGTTATGCTTACTGATTGCTGGAAGGGAAACTTTACTCAACACCTAGGTCTCGTCCACAGAGCTATCCAGAAAAAGCCTCTAATCACAGGAAGACCCTGGTTCATTTGGCATCACTATTCCTCAAAACTATTCCATAAAAAAGAGTAATATCAACTGAATAGTTCCATTATCATTTTCCATTCCTGGAAAAATCTCTCTTTTCCGGGTTTTGAGCATAGATTTAGTTTCAGGGAACCCAACATCTATGCCAGAAATGCCTGTCAGGGCAACAGGCCTTGTGTGGTTTAAACAGAGGCTTCAGCTTTTTGTTCTGAGCTTTTGCTACCTGAATTCCAACTAAACACAGGCATATTACATGTTTTTTCCCTATACCACACCACCAGTCAAGCTATAGTTACTCCAGGTGGAACTCAGATGGGTTTTTTTTTTTTTTTTTCTCTTACATTAAAAAAAAAAAAAATGTCTTTCTAGAGATCTGAAAAATCTTGTGATATAGAATTGGAGTTGGGGGTGCAGAGGGATAGAATTTAGTCCTAGATGAGATGCAATACCTGTTTTTCCATTTAGAGTTTCAGTGAAAAAGTACTTTGATAAAACCGGCTACAAAGGAGATGTCTCTGAAAAGATAGGGTGAAAGCCACATTTTCGACTTGACATCAGGGAATACATGAACATATGTAGGTACTGAGCTGGTCTGCTGTCAATGAACTCATATCAGTAACCTCTCTTTGACAGGGAGCACTACTGTGCTATCTCATGCTAAGCATTAAACTAAGAAGTAAATGAATGGCCATAATCTATCAAGAGCATTCAAAACCTTTATCATTTTGAACACCACCAATTATCTAAATTTATAACTGATATAAACAGGAAAACCTGAATTAAACCTTTAAATTGCTACCTCTCCACCATTTGGTCTTCTTTATCTTTCCCATTAGAACCATTGTTAGTCTAGCCATCTTAACTAAATCAGAGGAAGCATCAGGAGATCAATGTGTGAATCCCCCATGGCCTATTTGATGTTAAAATGTTCCTTTTATGAAACACTCTTCCTATAGACTTACAGTGTGCTATTGCCACATTTTCAGACTGACCTGGTAACACTCAGTAAACAATGCAATTTTTCCCTAATGAGAGGAGGCATACGCATGCCAGACGCAATTTTTTTTAATGTTAATTGCAACATGAGATTAGCCGAACAAAACTTTAATTCAAATAGGAAATGCTTGCAAGTTCTAAGTGGTCATAATTAAATGTATTTTGCTTTTATTTAGAGATAAAAATAAAAGGTCCATTCTCTTTTAACCTCACCCCCTTCACCTCTTTCTTGGGTTGATTTTGTTCTGTGTATTTGCACATATTTGCCATGGAAACCAACACTGGAACTTTGGGGGATATAGATTCAGCTGAATACTTCAGTGTATTCAATGCAGAGCTTGGCAGTGGGAGTCCAGTAAGGAAAAGAAGCATTCCAACATATTATAAAGATGGAGGAGTTGGGCAGACAATTTTTTTCTATTGAATGCAAAACCCCTTAGAGGCTACAACTTAGTCCTAAAAATACATCCTTTTTGTACATCACAATTTCAAGGGGAAATTCAAATACTTAGAATGTCTCCTTTTTTCGCTTCCATTTCCCATTTACAATGGGTCCTTTCTACCTTTTTTTCTGCCTTATCACATCCTCCCTTATCACCAGGTTAACAGACCTCTAAGCAAGGTTGACAGCCAAATATAGGAGTGTATGCATAAACATAAATCTTTATATGTGCGTGTATACTCAGAAACAAAGAGAAAGAACTGTGAGTTACGAGATAAATGATAACAAAGCCTATTTCAAAGAGTGGTGTGTGTATCTGAACATAGGTTTAACTGGAACGGTTAGTTAGGGGAAGGAAAACTTCAAATGAATGTTAAAGAGAAATACTTTATTACATTTCTTTCAGGCTATGATTAAGGCAGAGTTCATTAAAATTCCTTGAGTCTTTCTTCTCATTTACTGTTTTTCACCATAGGCATGTGAACTTATGCTAATTGTATGGTGTTTTTCCAGATATTGAGAAAGATTTTTCTGGCCCAATAATCAAAAATGCTTTGATTTTAAATTGGACAACTTGGAAGGTTACATTAACTCTTTCATGACACTGAAAGAGTCAGAGAATAATGAGTTTTTAAATCACAGAGCCATCACTTTCACTACATTTACTGTTTCTTCCAGAAAATTTCAGGTATTTTTCAATTTATTTCCCAAGAAATGAATGTCACTAATTTACTTCTGGGGAAGATTCTGGGCACTTGGAAGTTCTAATTTGGTAATCTAAGTTGTGCACATATCTATGACTCCCATATTCCATTTATTTTTAGGTATCTAGAACAGGTATTCAACTTCTTGAAGGATCTCATTCAAGTCTTCACTTTCCTTAAGTATTCACCCAGGGACTTTAGACATTGATAAGTCAAGATATTAAATAATCAAATAAGCATAGCTTTTCCGACCATACCCAAAGGGACCATTTAGAGCTGCGCTGTTGCTGTGCTTAGTCAGTCAGTCACGTCTGACTCTTTGTGACCCCATGGACTGTAGCCCACCAGGCTTCTCTGTCCATGGGGATTCTCCAGGCAAGAATCCTGGAGTGGGTTGCCATGTCCCCCTCCAGGGATGCTAGGCTATCAATAACAAAATACATAACCAACTATGGTTTAAAAACTAATTGGGGGTAATTTTTTTCATATAACAAGGAAATTAGAGATAAAGGGTTGCTTGCCTGACACCTTAACTGCTCACTAATGCCAGCCTAGGACCATGTTCTTATTATCATTCCCTCTTTCTTCCTCAACACATTCACATTTTCTCTTATACTCCAGATATCACCTTCATGTTTGTGGCAGGAAGTGTGTGTGTGTGTGTGTGTGGGGGGGGGGGTGGGTATGGTGGAAGAAATTCCCAGAGAATATTTGCTTACTCTTCACTGTGCAGAATTATACCATATGCAAGACTGGGGACATGACTATCTCTCTAGAGCTAGGTACAGTGCTTTGCTGGACAAAATTGGGCTTCTGTGTGCAGGAGACGAGGAGAGTGGGGCTGGGGTGGAAACTAGGACCGTCAGGTGAACTACGGTGGAAAGTGAGGTGCCTCAAAAAACAGGAGCATATCAATAAGGAGCCTTCTCTCTTCGTCTTCATTTAATATCCCTTCCCTTTTTACAGGTGTATTACAGACTAGTCCCTTTTTTTCCAAGAAAGCGTGGCCCAGCAGCTGAGAAATACCAAAAGTATTCTTCAATCCACTAACAGGCCGGACAGCTGATGTGTGACACTGAAGAGCCTGGAGACCTTTTTATACACTTGCAAGCACAATGAAGCAGGTCTCAGGCTGCAGATTTGTACTCACCAAAGACAACTACCATCTGGTCACCACGGCGGTGGTGTGTTAGATAAAAAGAGTGTATTTTTTGATATCCTTTGAAGAACAGGTGGTTATCTCATCTTCCATCATAGAGGCTTCCCTTTTTACACATGGTGACTTAAATGAACCCATCATAATTTTTATAACTGTATCTTGAGGTCTCACAAAAGTGTCCAGAATCAGCTAAAGTTTCTGCTTCTCAAAATAGCTCTGAGAAAATTGACTTCTCAAGGACAAAAATCTGTGCATGGATCTCTTAGCATGTGGCAACTCGACTTCTAAAATCTTACTTGAATCAAAAGTAGACTGATTCTTTAAAAATATATTAAAACTTTTGGACCACACAACACAAAATAAACTTTAGATGATGACTAAACTGAATAAATATGCATGGATATGGTCATAAAATGTGGAAATGTTATGATACAAGAAGAGTGATTTTTTTCTTTGAAATATTTTTTTCTTTCCTCATTTTATTTTTTTAATATAAATTTATTTCTTTTAATTGTAGGCTAATTACTTTACAACATTGTATTGGTTTTGCCATACATCAATATGAATCCACCACAGGTATACACGTGTTCCCCATCCTGACCCCCCCTCTCACCTCCCTCCCCGTACCATCCCTCTGGGTCATCCCAGTGCACCAGCCCCAAGCATCCTATATCCTGCATCGAACCTGGACTGGCAATTCGTTTCATATATGATATTATACACGTTTCAATGCCATTCTCCCAAATCACCCCAACCTCTCCCTCTCCCACAGAGTCCAAAAGACTGTTCTATACATCTGTGTCTCTTTTGCTGTCTCGCATACAGGGTTATTGTTACCATCTTTCTAAATTCCATATATATACTTTAGTATACTGTATTGGTGTTTTTCTTTCTGGCTTACTTCACTCTGTATAATAGGCTCCAGTTTCATCCACCTCATTAGAACTGATTCAAATATATTCTTTTTAATGGCTGAGTAATACTCCATTGTGTATATGTACCACAGCTTTCTTATCCATTCATTTGCTGATGGACATCTAGGTTGCTTCCATGTCCTGGCTATTATAAACAGTGCTGCAATGAACATTGGGGTACATGTGTCTCTTTCAATTCTGGTTTCCTCAGTGTGTATGCCCAGCAGTGGGATTGCTGGGTCATAAGGCAGTTCTATTTCCAGTTTTTTTTAAGGAATCTCCACACTATTCTCCATAGTGGCTGTACTAGTTTGCATTCCCACCAACAGTGTAAGAGGGTTCCCTTTTCTCCACACCCTCTCCAGCATTTATTGCTTGTAGAGTTTTGGATCACAGCCATTCTGACTGGCGTGAAATGGTACCTCATTGTGGTCTTGATTTGCATTTCTCTGATAATGAGTGATGTTGAGCATCTTTTCATGTGTTTGTTAGCCATCTGTATGTCTCCTTTGGAGAAATGTCTGTTGAGTTCTTTGGCCCATTTTTTGATTGGGTCATTTATTTTTCTGGAATTGAGCCACAGGGGTTGCTTGTATATTTTTGAGATAAGTTGTTTGTCAGTTGCTTCATTTGCTATTATTTTCTCCCATTCTGAAGGCTGTCTTTTCACCTTGCTTATAGTTTCCTTTGTTGTGCAGAAGCTTTTAAGTTTAATTAGGTCCCATTTGTTTATTTTTGCTTTTATTTCCAGTATTCTGGGAGGTGGGTCATAAAGGATCCTGCTGTGATTTATGTCAGAGAGTGTTTTGCCTATGTTCTCCTCTAGGAGTTTTATAGTTTCCAGTTTTGCATTTAGATCTTTAATCCATTTTGAGTTTATTTTTGTGTATGGTGTTAGAAAGTGTTCTGGTTTCATTCTTTTACAAGTGGTTGACCAGTTTTCCCAGCACCACTTCACTTCTATTTATCCTTTGATGAAACAAGCTAATTTAAATTGGGGAAAAGGTAACAGCACAAGCCATGGGAAATCAGAGGAAGCCTCTAAACTAGGGTATGATTCCCCTCATTTGGTAATAACTTAGATTATGTATGTTACATAATTTTGTTGAATGAATATGAGATTTATAGAGCATAATGTCATCTGATAGCCTGCTGGAAATGATCTGTTATATAGCTTATGTGCATTTTTGACTTAAAAAGGGTAGAAGAGATAGTTACACTTATTTTCTTAAATTATAGAGAGAATATTAATATCTAAATTAAGTGTGAGTGTTTAGTTCTACTCTGATTAGGATAAATGCAAAATCATAAGCAAAATCTTCCTTCTTCCATAGGAATTTCCTAATTTCTGAAACTTTTGCTTTTCCTTTTGTTCCTGTTGCCCCATCCCTTCCTCCTCTGCTTCCTTTCCCCCTATTCCGGCAAATGTCCTGCTATATATTAGATAGCCCAGGAGGCTATCAGATGACATTATGCTCTCTCTATATTATATTCATTCAATAAAATTATGTAACATACATGATCTAAATTATTACTAAGTAAGGAGAATCATGCCCGGTTTTAGAGGCCTTCTCTAATTTTCCATGGCTTGTGCTGTTACCGTTTCCCCAATTTAAATTAGTTTTTTTCATCAAAGAACAAATAGAGGAGACTTTAAAGACTAATTGCTTCCCTGGTGGCTCAGAGGTTAAAGCATCTGCCGCGCAATGCAGGAGACCTGGGTTCGATCCCTGGGTCGGGAAGATCCCCTGGAGAAGGCAATGGCAACCCACTCCAGTACTCTTGCCTGGAGAATCCATGGACAGAGAAGCTTGGTGGGCTACAGTCCACGGGGTCGCAAAGTGTTGGACATGGCTGAGAGACTTCACTTTCACTTTTCACTTTCAAAGACTAATCTACTGTATATTTTTGAGGACCTGGTTTTAGGCAATTTCTCAACGCACTTACACAGAATTATCACCAAATAAAAGAAAAAAAAAGATCAATGTTAAGTATATAATACATGTAAGTCATAGATATAGAAAATAACAGTATATATTTTAAATAACTATGTTTTTTTTAGAGGTTTTTTGTTGTTGTTGTTGTTTGTTTGTTTTTAACACCACCACAAGTCCTGTTTCACCTGGACCTCTTAGGCCAGAGTAATTCTGTCTTTGTTTAAATTTAATATTTGCATTTTGATAATTAGTCACATGACACCTCTTGTCTAAATTATATTTTAGTTTCTAATATCACAAATATTTTAATGTATTCCTTATTTCTCTGATTAGACTGAAGAAATCACAAAATATATTTATTTTTCTCAGTGCCTGCCACATGAGATGCTCTCAATTAACTATAAATTGGCTTTCCCCAAAAATAGAAAGTAGACTTCTCTTATAAGAATGACAACCTTGTTTATTGCCTTTGGAAATTACCTAATACAGGAAATCACCATGTAAAGTAAGCCATTCTTTGACTCACTTCCTAAAGGATTTTTCCCATAAGCTTCCTTAAAGCTTGAGTTTTACTTTCTAATGAGATTTCAAGTTTTGGGGTTTTCTGCCTGGAGCTAACTGTGCATTCTCTTCATCAGTACTCAGTCTCAAGGAATCAAGGGGCCAGCCAATAATTACTACCCCAACCCGTGGAAATCAGGCCCACACATCCTGATGTCTGTGTAAGTGTAAGAACAGCTGTCGATCTGCATTTCATCCAGAAAATATGATGATGCATATTGTGTGATACCAGTATATTTGAAGTGAGATGTTTCTGAAATGCTTCTGAATTAAGATATCAGTATTCTAAGAGGAAGTAACCCTAGTTTTTCCAAACTGGTTTTAGTTTTCAGGTTCTCCAGCAATCTCAACTAAGATTCTAAGTGGCAGGCACACAATACAAAGATCACCCCACACCACACACATTCATGTGCATATATACTCATAATCACTTATAAACACATAAAACTATAAGATGCCTTTGCCATATAAATTGTCATGAAAAGGCTGGAGAAAAAGACAGCTCATTTATATAATCAAGGTTCAGAAAAAATAATACAAATGAAACTAGTTGGTCTATTATTTTATCCCAAGCTATAGCTCACACACCAGCATCATCTGTAAAGTGCATTATCTGTATTGAGAAGCTATTCATTAGTATCTGATGACCTGAATATCTTAAACTGATCCACATAAATTTCTGATATAACATTTCACTTGACATTTAATTCTAAAATTAACTAAAAGTTCATGCCTCAGTGGACTGTGTAATAATTAATAAGTTCTGTCAGGATGAAACTAATCATTTTTGGATCATTTTGATAAAAATGATACTTCCATTATTCTCTTCAATCATCACATTTGTGAAGAAAAAGAAAATGCCAAGCACTTAAATCACTCATAAAATTGGAATGTCTTCAGTATGAATCTAAACATTGAGGATCATTAAGAGTCTTAAACACATGTACATAAAATAATTTCATTTTGTGAGTCAAACATGGAAAAGGGAATGGGTCTACACTCTGAGTAGGAAGCCAGCCCAGCACTTTATCAATATCCTTTAAAATTTTGATTTAATTCTTTATAATCACGGTGATAGCCTATGTGGTCTTCACAATGCCTTCTACCTCTAGAGAATGGTTATGCTTAAAAATTCCCTCTCTCCTTTCTGGGATAAAGATTTGCTTTCAATGTTATCAATAGCTGAAGTGATGCTCATCTGTGACCATCTGTTCTTATTATAAAACAGTAGATTTGGGCATAATTTTCAAGCATTGAGCTTGTCCAAACACTGGAACACCTGTTTGATCTTCACGCTTCAGATGGGTGAGTGTGTGTGGGAGGTTAGACATGGGGAAATAAAGGTTTCACAATTTCTTTTGAAATGGAAAATATAAATAAATGATTTTTTTAATTTGATGATTATTCATCTACTGTTAGGAAAAGTTGTTGAACTAAGTGTTGAAAACTAGGATTCATATTGAAACATGTATTGTAAAATGTAGAAATGGGGAAAATATAAAAATATATTTATGATTCTGTAGTGATAGAGAATCTGCCTGCCAGTGCAAGAGATGCTAGAGATGTGGGTTCTACACCTGGGTCAGGAAGACCCCCTGAAATAGGAATTTCCCAGTATTCTTGCCTGGAAAATCCCACGGACAGAGGAGCCTGGCTGGCTACACTCTACAGGGTCGCAAAGAGTGGCATAAAACTGAGGAAGTGAGCACGTGCACACACACATATATAGAGATTGTATTATCAATTCCTGAATAAGTACCTTATTTCCAGAGTAGTGTCAGCACATGGAGGTACTCACTGCGCTTGCTAAGTCCTACAGTCGTGTCCAACTCTGTGACCCTATGGACTGTAGCCCGCCAGGCTCTTCAGCCCATTCCTCTCGAAGCAAGAATACTAGAATGGGCTACCATACCCTCCTCCAGGAAATCTTCCCAACCCAGGGATCAAACCCTCTTCTGCGGCTACTGAACTCCAGGCAGATCTTTTTTACTACTGAGCCGCCAGGGAAGCCCAGGTACTCACAATACATGTGCTTAATAAATAAAAGAGAATGAACTGCTCATAGAAAACACCCTCTTCCAACAACACAAGAGACGACTCTGCACATGACATCATGAGATGGTCAATACTGATATCAGACTGATTGTATTCTTTGCAGCCAAAGATGGAGAATCTCTGTACAGTCAACAAAAACAAGACTGGGAGCCGACTGTGGCTCAAGTCATGAACTCCTTATTGCCAAATTCAGACTTAAATTGAAGAATGTAGGGAAAACCACTAGGAAATTCAGGTATGACCTAAATCAAATCCCTTACAATTATACAGTGGAAGTCACAAATAGATTCAAGAGTGCCTGAAGAACTCTGGATGGAGGTTCATGACATTGTACAAGATGAAGTGATCAAAACCATCCCCAAGAAAAAGAAATGCAAAAAGGCAAAATGGTTGTCTGAGGAGGCCTTACGAATAGGTGAGAAAAGAAGAGAGGCAAAAAGCAAAGGAGAAAATGAAAGATATACTCATCTAAATTCAGAGTTCCAGAGAATAGCAAGGAGAGATAAGAAAGCCTTCCTGAGTGAACAATCCAAAGAAATAGAGGAAAACAACAGAATGGGAAAGACAAGAGATCTCTTCAAGAAAATTAGAGATACCAAGGGAACATTTCATGCAAAGATGGGCTCGATAAAAGACAGAAATGGTATGGAAGCAGAAGATATTAAGAAGTGGCAAGAATACACAGAAGAACTATATTAAGAACTATATCTTCATGACCCAGATAACCACAATGGTGTGATCACTCACCTAGAGCCAGATCTTCTGGAATGCAAAGTCAAGTGGGCCTTAGGAAGTATCACAATGAACAAAACTAGTGGGGGTGATGAAATTCCACTTGAGCTGTTTTAAATCCTGAAGATGATGGTGTTAAAGTACTGCACTCAGTCAGTCAGTTCAGTCGTTCAGCTGTGTCCAACTCTTTGCGATCCCACGAACCACAGCACACCAGGCTTCCCTGTCCATCACCAACTCCTGGAGTCCACCCAAACCCATGTCCATTGAGTCCGTGATGCCATCCAACCATCTCACCCTCTGGTGTCCCCTCCTCCTCCTGCCCCCAATCCCTCCCAGCATCAGGGTCTTTTCCAATGAGTCAGCTCTTCGCATCAGGTGGCCGAAAGTTTGGAGTTTCAGCTTCAGCATCAGTTCTTCCACTGAATATTCAGGACTGATTTCCTTTAGCATGGACTGGTTGGATCTCCTTGCACTCAATATGCCAGCAAATTTGGAAAATTCAGCAGTGGTCACAAGACTGGAAAAGGTCAGATTTCATTCCAGTTCCAAAGAATGGCGATGACAAAGAAAGACAATGCCAATGAATGTTCAAACTACCATACAAACTGCACTCATTTCACATGTTAGTAAAGTATATGCTCAAAATTCTCCAAGGAAGGCTTCAACAGTATGTGAACTAAGAACTTTCCAATGTCCAAGCTGGATTTCGAAAAGGCAGAGGAACCGGAGATCAAATTACCAACATCCATTGGATCACAGAAAAAGCAAGAGAATTCCAGAAAAAACATCTACTTCTGCTTCACTGATTATGCTAAAACCTTTGTGTGGATCACAACAAACTGGAAAATTCTTAAAGAGATGAGACTATCAGACCATCTTACCTACCTCCTGAGAAACCTGTATACAGATCAAGAAACAAGAGTTAAAACTGGAATGGAACAACAGACTGGTTACATTTTGGGAGAGGAGTATGTCAAGGCTGCATATTGTCACCCTGCATATTTAACTTCTTTGCAGAGTACATTTTGTGAAATGCCGAGCTGGTTAAATGAGAAGTTGGAATCAAGACTGCCTGGAGAAATATCAATAACCTCATATATGCAGATGACACCATACTTATGGCAGAAAGTGAGAAATAAATAAAGAGCCTCTTGACGAAAGTGAAAGAGGAGAGTGAAAAAGTTGGCTTAAAGCTCAACATTCAGAAAATGAAGATCATGGCATCTGGTCCCATCACTTCATGGCAAATAGATGGGGAAACAGTGGAAACAGTGACAGACTTTATTTTGGGGGGCTCCAAAATCACTGCAGATGGTGACTGCAGTCATGCTATTAGAAGATATTTGCTCCTTGGAAGAAAAGTTATAACCAGCCTAGATAGTGTATTAAAAAGCGGAGATATTACTTGGCCATCAAAGGTCTGTCTAGTTAAAACTATGGCTTTTCCAGGAGTCATGTATGGATGTGAGAGTTGGACTATAAAGAAAGCTGAATGCCAAATAATTGATGCTTTTGAACTGTGGTGTTGGAGAAGACTCTTGAGAGTCCCTTGGACAGCAAAGAGATCCAACCAATCTATCCTAGAGGAAATCGGTCCTGAATATTCATTGGAAGGACTGATGCTGAAGCTGAAACTCCATTATTTTAGCCACCTGTTGAGAAGAACTGACTCATTTGAAAAGACCCTGATGCTGGGAAAGATTGAAAGCGGGAGTAGAAGAAGATGACAGAGGATGAGATGGTTGGATGGCATCACTGACCATGATGGACATGAGTTTGAGTAAAGTCTGGGAGTTGGTGATGGACAGGGAGGCCTGGCGTGCTGTAGTCCATGGGGCCCTCAAGAGTTGGATACGACTGAACTACAACAGCAACAATAATAAGTAAAATTTTTTTTAATCACATACGGGAGTGGCACTTTTATTAATATTTTCCTTTTACAGATGAGTAAGACTGAAGCTAAAGTATAATAATAGGTAGAGTTGAGACTCAGAGGGATTCCCTCAGACTCCTATTTACATAGTTTCCATTAGACAGTGTGGGAATCTTTGTTTCAGATGATTTCCTCTATTAGCAACATCTCAACAGATATAGAAATATTTGAAATACCAAAGCCAGAGGGTATCAGTTTGGAAAAGCCAGCCAGAGGAAGTGACTTTTAATGAGTTTTGAAAGCAGAAGCAAGATTTTGGAGAAACCAGGAGGTAAGGAAAGGAGGGAACATATAGTCTTGGAACAAGTATGTTTACTAGAGCAGTGTCACAGGCAGGCAGGGCGAAGGGATGTTTCTATTTATACGGAGGGAAGAATAATTGGTAGAGAGATTTGAAACCTACAATTAGGAGCTTGGAGTTGGTACAAAGCAGAATTGAGAGAGTGATTGATGTGCTTAAAACAACAGTGGTGGGTGAGTACTGCTGTGGGGTGAAGAGTGGATTGGCAAGCCTGGGAGGTCTGGCTGCCTGGAAGGCTGGCACAGCAGGACCCAGTCTGGATCAGTTGCTGATGGCACTCGACTGAGCCAAGACAGAGATGCTATCGAGACAGAATCCATGTGTTTCAGCCATGTCTCCAGGCTCCTCTTCGCCCTTCAAAAAGCTCTTATGAGTGATGAAGCACCTCATTTTGTCTTTTCCCTTAAAACATAGTGTTTTTAGTATTCTCTTAGAATATCAAATTTGCACATGAACTGAAACAAAATATTTTGTGTTGTCACTGAGGTACCTCCAAATCAAACAAAAAAGTGTCCGGGGTGATTTGAAAACTAAAACTAAAACAATATGTTTGTTAGCTGTGTATGGAAATGGGAAGCTTCTCTTGTCTGACTGTTCCTTTTTTATTTCAAAAAAGGGAAATTGAGACTTGGAGAGATGAAGTGATTTTATTTGTTTATTCATTTAGCACAAGCTCTGGAGTCCTATTCATCTTATATTTGAATCTGAGCTTTCCATTTATTTTCTGAGTCACTTTGGAAAACTCATTTGACTTTCTCTGTTTCTTCCTCTATAAGATAAAGATAAATACAGTGCAATGATCATTATAATTGGTATAAAACATTACTTTTCAAGGAACTATGGAGTGACGGCTAATGGCACCTGCTCTGGAACTAGACTCCTTGGATTTAACCACTCACACACAGTGAGAACTCGGATCAGCTGCCTAGTCTCCCCAGGTCCCTCCTCTGTTAAATGGAATATGCCTGTCAATATTTGTGTGCATGTGCTTAGTCTCTCAGTCAGATCTGACTCTTTGCAACCCCATGGACTGTATCCCATGAGGCTCCTCTGTCCATGGGGATTCTCCAAGCAAGAATACCAGAGTGGGTTGCCATGCCCGCCTCCAGGGAATCTTCCAAACCGAGGGACTGAACCTAGGTCTTGTGCATTGCAGGTAGATTCTTTACCATCTGAGCCACCAGGGAAGCCTGCTACTTTATGCAATATTAAATGAGAAAAGATGGGTTTCCCAGGTGACACCAGTGGTAAAGAATGAACTTGTCAATGCAGGAGACATAAGAGACACAGGTTTGATCCCTGGGTTGGGAAGATCCCCTGGAGGAGGGTATGGCAACCCACTCCAGTATTCTTACCTGGAGAATCCCATGTGGACCTCCCATGGTGGTCTGCAGTCTATAGGGTTGCAAAGAGTAGGACACGACTGAAGCAACAGCACACACACAGATGAGAAAAGATGTATGTGTGTATATGCATCAGTTCAGTTCAGTCGCTCAGGCATGTCAGACTCTTTGTAACCACACGAATCACAGCACGCCAGGACTCCCTGTCCATTACCAACTCCCAGAGTTCACTCAGACTCATGTCCATCGAGTCAGTGATGGACACCACAATTCAAAACCATAAATTCTTCGGTGTATATGTATAGATGTATATAAAAGATAAATAAACAAATATATATATATATATATATATATATATATATATATTACACAGAAACCTGTAAATCTTAAAGGCAATCAACCTTGAATATTCACTGGAAGAAATGATGCCTAGCCTTAAGGAAGGCTAAGCTCCAAATAACTGATGTTTTCAAACTGTGATGCTGGAGAAGACTCTTGAGAGTCACTTGGACTGCAAAGAGATCAAACCAGTCAATCCTAAAGGAAACAACCCTGAATATTCCTTGGAAGGACTTATGCTGAAGCTGAAGCTCCAATACTCTGGCCACGTGATGCAAAGGGCTGACTCACCGGAAAAGACTCTGATGCTTGGAAAGATTAAGGGCAGGAGGAGAAGGGGATGACAGAGGGTGTGATGGTTGGCTGGCATCACCAACTCAATGGACATGAGTTTGAGTGAGCTTCAGGAGATGGTGAAGAGAAGCCTGGTGTGCTGTAGTCCATGGGGTTGCAAACAGTCAGACATGACTTGAGACTGAACAACAACAACTGTACAAACACACACACACATACGCATATACATTACCAGACTTCACCTCCAGCCAATAACACTGGGTAAATGTTAGCTATAGCTATGATTATTACTGTCCTCATTCTCATCACCTTTGGTTAATACCCACGGTGTTTTGGGCAGTGCATCAGATGAAGTATAGAGAGGAATGAAAGACCCAGTTTCTTCTGTCTAGGAGCTCTAGAGGCTAGGAAGGTGACATAAAGTAACAACAACTACAAGCCAGCGTGATAAGTGCCACCATGGGGGTTCCCCTCCATCTTTCTTAGAACTCAGAATGACCTGCATGAGTCAGGAGCAAGTGGCTGTAGGTGAGTCATTTGAATTGAAACTTAACAGATAAGTAGCTCTCAGCAGATCTTGGAGTGACATGAAGGAAGAGTTTGTATGTATAAAGAGCCTCGGGAGCAGAGACCGGGTCAGCTAGATAGAAAGCATGTGTTTAAGCTTAGAGAAAATCCAAGAAGTAGTTTTGTGTAGTTGGTGGTAGAGTGAACATGAGGAATAGGGTGAGGTGCGGCTAAAACATTACACAATAGCGTGATGAAAAAAGGCCTTGTTAAGAGCACTAAATTGTGTGCACTTTTTCTTGAAGGCATTGAAGTACAATGAGATGATTTTATGCAAAAAAGTTCTTCTTGTCAAATACTGATGGATGCCCCCTGGTCCCACTTCTAACTATATGGATACTGCAATACCATTACCTGTTGACTTGACTGCTTTCATTTCTCCTACCAGGTGGTAACTTCCTTGAGGGCAGTCACCTGTCTTTAAATTCCCAGTGTCTCTCATGATGCCTGGAAGAAGTAGGTATTTCATAAATATAGATGAAGAATACACAAAAGGAGGAGACAACGCAGAAATTCATCTGAGGCTCTTTTCCCCTTAACTCATGTGACTTGATAAGAATCTAATATTGTCAGTGGCGGGAGACACAGAAAGGGGACAGATTCAAGAAACATTTAAGTAAGAACAATGACAAGTCTTGGAGTTAGAGATTTAATTGGAAGCAAGAAGAACTTGTCTAGAATGACCTTTAGATTTAGAATTCGGTTAACTCAGTGGATGATGGTAATATTCACTGAGTGAACATCCAGGAGTAGGTTAGCAGCAGAAGATAAAGAATTTACATTCAGATGGATCAAATTTAAGGATCCTGTGGATCGAATGAAGGGATCTCTAGGAGGCAGGTAGATGGAGCGATCTTGGTGTCTTTTAAGTCAGAACCCACTGCACCTTCCCCTATGGAATGCTTTAAAAAAAGCCAAACCAACCAATTACTAACTAGAATGTCAGCTACCAGCTATTAGAATGTTAACACAATTTATATATATTGACTTCTTAGTGGTTATAAAGTCAAAGAGGCTATCATTCTTGACCGTTTGTCTGGAATGTTCATAAACCCATCTTTGTTTCAGGAAATGATACTCATCCATGACGGTCCAGGTTGAACAGCAGCCCCTTCAAAAGAATTCTTGCCACACCCTTCCAGATGCAGTGAGCATACACACAGCATTTCATTTAACTCTGACTTTAGCACTTGTACCAATGGACACTCAAGCCATTTGTGTTCATCCTCCTTTATTACACGCAAGAGAGTGTCACGATTAATACTGTGGATTGTGGAGTAAGATAAGGCTTGAAATCTGAACTTTGTCTCTTAGCTGAGTGATCTGGCAGAAGCAGCTTTCCTTAGCTTAGCCTCAGTTTTTATCATATGTAAAATTCAATGGTAACAAATGAGCCTATTTGCAAAGCAGAGACAAGAGACACAGAGATAGAGAAGAAATGTATGGACACCAAAAGGGGAAAACAGGGGTGGCATGAACTGAGAAATTGGGATTAACATACATACACAACCATGTATAAAATAGATAACTAATGAGAACCTGGAGGCTCAGCTGCTAAAGGATCCACCTGCCATGCAGGAGACCCCAGTTCCATTCCTGGGTCGGGAAGATCTGCTAGAGAAGGGATAAGCTACCCACTCCAGTATTCTCAGGCTTCCCTGGTGGCTCAGCTGGTAAAGAATCTGTCTGCCATGCAGGAGACCCTGGTTCCATTCTTGGGTCAGGAAGATCTGCTGGAGAAGGGATAAGCTATCTAAGCCAATATTCTTGGGCTTCCCAGGTGGCTCAGTTGGTAAAGAATCCTCCTGCCATTCAGGAGACCCCGGTTCCATTCCGGGGTCAGGAAGATCTGCTGGAGAAGGGATAGGCTACCCACTCCAGTATTCTCGGGCTTCCCTGGTGGCTCAGCTGGTAAAGGATCCTCCTGCCATGCAGGAGACCCCAGGTCTATTCCTGGGTTGGGAAGATCTGCTGGAGAAGGGATAGGCTACCCACTCCAGTATTCTTGGGCTTCCCTGGTGGCTCAGCTGGTAAAGAATCTGCCTTCAATGCAGGAGACCTGGGTTTGATCCCTGGCTTGGGAAGATCCCTGGAGAAAGGAAAGTCTACCCACTCCAGTATTCTGGCCTGGAGAATTCCATGGACTCTATGGTCCAGGGGGTTACAAAGAGTCAGACACGACTTTCATGAATGAGAACCAGCTGTTACAGCAACAGGGAACTCTACCTGATGCTCTGTGGTGACCTGGATGGGAAGGAAATTCCAAGAAGAGGGGATATATGTATATACGTACCTGATTCACTTTGCTGTACAGCAGAAACTAACACATTTTAAAGCACCTATCCTCCATTAAGTATTTTTTTAAAAAAAATTCAAAGGGCAACACTTACCATGAAGATTTGTAACCCTCCACTGGCTTTTTCATCACACTCAGTGTAGTATTCCCATCTCACCTCATTCCCTTTGCTCCAGCCACACTGACCTCCTGCCTGGGATGCCCTTTCCCAGAGACCTGCACAGTTATTTCCCTCACCTTATCCAACATTTTCAGAAAAGCCATCCTCTGTCACACAGATAGAATAGAGGAAACTGCTGCTTAGTGTACTATGGAATACAGGCATGCATTCTGGCAAAGGCTGCAAGGAAATTCACTCCAAGGAAACTGTACCAGGGAGGAGAATTTTGTGTAAAATGTTCTCTTTTTACATTATCGCCTTTGATGTAGTTTTGACATTTGAAATGCAATTAAAAGTTCAATTCCTTCAGCGAGATCTTCCCTGGATCCCTTATGTAAAATTTCATTTTCACACTACAAGATTTCATATCTTCCTTCTCGGCTTTATTTTTTCCTCCTTAGCACTCATTACAATCTAATATGCTAACTTAAGTTTTATACCAAACAGGAAAGAAAGGTTTTTGAGAATGGAAATTTTGGTCTGTCTTGTTCACTGTTTTATCGCCAGCACCTAGAAAAGTGTTTGGCACATAGTAGGCACTCAAAAAACATATTTGGAATGAATGAATTACATATGTAGTAGTTTTGTATAGTATCTGGCCTGTACCAAGCGCTCATGAAGTGGTGGCTGTTATTGTTGTAAATTTCGGTAATATATTACAAGATCTTCAGAAGTCATAAAATACACTGAGTTCATTATCTTATTCTACTCCAGTAGGTACTTGGTGAGCTTCGAAGGTGTCAGTAGTGGTAAAGAACCCATCTGCCAATGCAGTAGACATAAGAGATATGGGTTCAATCCCTGGGTTGAAAGATCCCCTGGAGGAAGGCAAGGCAATCCACTTGCCTGGAGAACCCTAAGGGCAAAGTAGCTTGGTTGACTACAGTCTACAGGGTCGAAAAGAGTCCAGTTCAGTTCAGTTCAGTCGCTCAGTCGTGTCCGACTCTTTGCGACCCCGTGAATCGCAGCACGCCAGGCCTCCCTGTCCATCACCAAGTCCCGGAGTTCACTCAGACTCGCTTCTATCGAGTCAGTGATGCTATCCAGCCATCTCATCCTCGGTCGTCCCCTTCTTCTCCTGCCCCCAATCCCTCCCAGCATCAAAGTCTTTTCCAATGAGACAACTCTTTGCATGAGGTGGCTAAAGTACTGGAGTTTCAGCTTTAGCATCATTCCTTCCAAAGAACACCCAGGGTTGATCTCCTTCAGAATGGACTGGTTGGATCTCCTTGCAGTCCAAGGGACTCTCAAGAGTCTTCTCCAACAACACAGTTCAAAAGCATCAATTCTTTGGCTCTCAGCCTTCTTCACAGTCCAACTCTCACATCCATACATGACTACTGGAAAAACCATAGCCTTGACTAGAAGGATCTTAGTTGGCAAAGTAATGTCTCTGCTTTTTAATATATTATCTAGGTTGCTCATAACTTTTCTTCCAAGGAGTGCCTTTTAATTTCATGGCTGCAGTCACCATCTGCAGTGATTTTGGAGCCCCCCAAAATAAAGTCTGACACTGTTTCCACTGTTTCCCCATCTATTTCCCATGAAGTGATGGGACTAGATGCCATGATCTTTGTTTTCTGAATGTTGAGCTTTAAGCCAACTTTTTCGTTCTCCTCTTTCACTTTCATCAAGAGGCTTTTTAGTTCCTCTTCACTCTCTGCCATAAGGGTGGTGTCATCTGCATATCTGAGGTTATTGATATTTCTCCCGGCAATCTTGATTCCAGCTTGTGTTTCTTCCAGTCCAGCATTTCTCATGATGTACTCTGCATAGAAGTTAAATAAGTAGGGTGACAATATACAGCCTTGACGTACTCCTTTTCCTATTTGGAACCAGTCTGTTGTTCCATGACCAGTTCTAACTGTTGCTTCCTGGCCTGCATACAGATTTCTCAAGAGGCAGGTTAGATGGTCTGGTATTCCCATCTCTTGAAGAATTTTCCACAGTTTATTCGGATCCACACAGTCAAAGGCTTTGGCTTAGTCAATCAAGTAGAAATAGATGTTTTTCTGGAACTCTCTTCCTTTATCCATGATCTAGCGGATGTTGGCAATTTGATCTCTGCCTTTTCTAAAACCAGGTGGAACATCAGGAAGTTCATGGTTCACGTATTGCTGAAGCCTGGATTGGAGAATTTTGAGCATTACTTTACTAGCGTGTGAGATGAGTTCAATTGTGCGGTAGTTTGAGCATTCTTTGGCATTGCCTTTCTTTGGGATTGGAATGAAAACTGACCTTTCCCAGAAAAGAGTCAGATACTACTAAAGTGACTTAGTGCAGGCACAGGTAGTTTGTGGATGAATGAATGAGAGAATCAACCAAAGCTTAATTACCTGGGTTACTATTGGTGACTTGGCGCTCCTTCCAAGGCGACACTCCAGATCTGGAGACAAACTGGAAAGTAGAGTGTGCTCAGCAAGTCTGAGAAACTCCCACTCAAAAGTCCCATGATTTCTGTGGTTGCTGTCCACTCACTGAGTCATGTCCGACTCTTTGCGACCCTATGGACTTTAGCATGACAGGCTTGCCTGTCCTTCACTGTCTCCTGGAATTGCTCAAACTCATGTCCATCAAGTCAGTGATGCCATCTAACCACCTCATCCTCTGTTGTCCCCTTCTTCTTCTGCCTTCACTCTTTTCCAGCATCAGAGTCTTTTCCAGTGAGTTAGCTCTTCACATAAAGTGGCCAAAGTATCGGAGCTTCAGCTTCAGCATCAGTCCTTCAAATGAATATTCAGGGTTGATTTCCAATTTCCTTGGGATTGAGTGGTTTAACCTCCTTGCAACCCAAGAGTCTTCTTCAGACCACAATTCAAAAGCATCAGTTCTGAGGAGGTTATCATCAAGGAACATTGCCCCTCTCATAGCCTCTGAGTCTGTGAGTTTTGAAAACTGAAGCAAGAGGTAAAATATTCCACTTATTTAACTTTCTTTTAAAATGAAATTGCCTTCACAGTAACTCAGAAATGGATTTAAAACAATCAGATTGTACAACCCTCCTTTCTTTTACATAGACACATGCATGTGCACACACACACACACAGGATTTAATCTGATAATTTAAAATTCTTTTTCATGCCTTTGTCTCAGTGATTTGTGGGAAGTGTGCAAATATTTCCAAAGTGCTATTAATGACTTTAGAAAGTGGGAAGTGTGTCCATCAAAACCAAGTTTAGTTAGTCTGGTGGCAGGTGGTACCAACAGGCATAATGAACTCCAAGTTTAAATTACAGAGAACTATTGATCTTGACAGCAAGGCATGCCTGAAAGTGAAATTGACATGGAACGAATCTGACATTGAAATACTATCTTAAAATCTGGAAAAGCATAATAGTGAATTCAATTATATAACAAAAGAGAATTGGAGAAAATGAATAAATTGGTGGTGATCTTTCCCTCAAACATGTATTTTTCTCTATAAGTCAAGCTCATACTGCACACAATCAGTTCTGATTTCTTACTTCTTCACTTCGTTTCAGTAATAATTTAGCTTAATAATTAGAAAGTTCTGAATTCATGTTAAAGTCAACACATTAAAAAAAAAAAAAACTACAGAAGTGGTTTGAGTCCAATTTCAAAAAAGAACTTTAATCCAGGACTTGAGGTGAATTAATGGGAGACCTTAAAAGCTCTGAGCGTGAATCCAAGTTCTGCAAGAAAGAACCATGAGCCACAGGCAAATTATTTAACCTTTGATTTTAAGTTCTTTGGCTGTAAAGTATGAACACGATGATTCCTACTCCATTGTACCTGTTTTGAAGCATAAAAGAAAGGTATGTAATTGGGTCAGACATATAAAAAGATAGATAAAATTCATTTTGACATATGTTTGAATAAAACTGTCATAGATCTTTTTTATGGGATCAAACAATTGTGTAAAGTCAAGAAGAGAAATGTTTGCAGTTAGATTTTATAGAAGAGGAAACATGCTCAAATGTATTAAGTAACTTAGACACCAAACAGGGATTATAATTCACATCTTCTGATTCTTGGCCTACCATTTTCTGCATTCAATCTCTCACTAGATTCCAATTAGCTATGAGGTGAAGATCAAAACTATCCTAATATAATTTTTTTACCCTTTTCTCTTCCAAAGGCCTAACAACACACTTAATAACTATACTTCATGTATTTTAGGAGTAGTTCCTACGTGCTCGGCAGGTTTCTGCCAGCATTATACGGTGGTAGAATTGATTCATTCAGTCAACGTACATGGATGCTGTTACATCCCAGATGGAGTCTAGGAACTTCAAATATAGAAGTCCGTATAGGAATGTTGTGGGTAAGGACATAAATCAGGAAAGGGTGAGTGAAGACAGCATGTAAAGAATTCTGCATGCTCAGGCATGGTAAAAGGCTTGGGGGTTAGGTAAACTAATTAATCCAGGAAGCCTTTCCAAGGATGCAGACAATGAACTCGGTCCTAGAGTATAAGATCATAATCCAGTTACCTGAAGCTAGTGTGGAAGAGACCACCTGGAGGAGGTTTTCAGCTTTGCTTTGAAAAGCAGTATGTTTGATTTAGTATCTAGGAAATGGCATACTCCCTGAATTATTAAACTATATCAGTTTCCGGAAATCGCTGGGTTTCTAAATGGAAAGGAAATTCATTGTAATTTTATATAATATGCTTTTTAGTGCATTCAGAAAGCATATTGGGAGATTTATGCATAACTGTTGGGGACTAAATCTTTTTGTCTCCCCAAAATTCATCTAAGGAAAGCTTAACTCCCATAATATAACCATAATATAACACACTTGGGCCATCTCTAAGGCTATTTTTAGTTGATCCACTTTAAAATGATTTACCAAATGGAAATAAGAATTAAATTTTGAAATCAATGGATAGATGCAATATTGCTCAAAATGTCTTAACATTACTCTGAAGGACTAAGCATTCAGTTCAGTTCAATTCAGTCGCTCAGTCGTGTCCGACTCTTTGTGACCCCATGAATTGCAGCACGCCAGGCCTCCCTGTCCATCACCAACTCCCAGAGTTCACTCAGACTCACGTCCATCAAGTCGGTGATGCCATCCAGCCATCTCATCCTCTGTCGTCCCCTTCTCCTCCTGCCCCCAATCCCTCCCAGCATCAGAGGCTTTTCCAATGAGTCAACTCTTCACATGAGGTGGCCAAAGTACTGGAGATTCAGCTTTAGCATCATTCCCTCCAAAGAAGTCCCAGGGTTGATCTCCTTCAGAATGGACTGGTTGGATCTCCTTGCAGTCCAAGGGACCCTCAAGAGTCTTCTCCAACACTACAGTTCAAAAGCATCAATTCTTCGGCACTTAGCCTTCTTCACAGTCCAACTCTCACATCCGTACATGACCACAGGAAAAACCATAGCCTTGACTAGACGGACCTTTGTTTGCAAAGTAATGTCTAATGACTAAGCATTAATAATACTTAAATTTATGATTAAGTCTGGAGTAAATCATGGCTTTGTGTTAGCTCAACACAAAGATATTGATTATTTTTTTAAGACCTACTAGAGTTCAGCTCTAAATATATAGTACTGAAGCCCTAGGATTTTCTGATATTTTGTATAGTAATCCTTTCTAAGCCCAGCTATTACAATAGCTTTCTGTGCTCATGCAGGTTTTTCAGACTGGCTCAACTTATGTTTTTAATCTAGTCCTCAGACTTTTCAATGCATCTTGTCATTCTTGCCTGCCATCCTGACAAAAGTAGTATGCAGCTGTCATGTGCAGAAATATATCTATCAGAGTGAAAAGGCATATTGCTTTGTCTTTTTTGTCTGTTTGTTTGAGGGTGGGGTGTAAGTTTTGTTTTCACTTGCAGCTAACATATTTATATACTATCAAGTGAGAAGGTAAGCCTAGGACATTTTTTTAATCTCTTAGGATAAAATCTGGCTAACAACCTCAGTGGGTGATTACAGACATGTCATAATCAAGGGGACTATTTGGAGACACGGGCAACATATCCTACATGTTCCTTGTGCAGATCGACCCCGGTGTTAGGCAGAACAAAGCAAACTACCCAGATTTGCTCAGGCGGACTGAGGCTAGAGAGGCGAGGCAGTGTAAGGGAGTTCAAGGAAGAACAGCCTTCCCTCATATGCAAATCACATGTCTAATTAAATGCTTACCATGTTCTTAGCACAAAATATAGGATTCATTTACTTAGCAAATATTCCTTAACTACCTACTATATATTAGTCATTCTGCTGGGTGCTGGGGGACACAAAGATTAACAGGACACATCCCATATCTAAGAGAATTCACAGCATTGTAGACATTTTATTTTATTTTTTGGCAAAAAAAGAGAGGGGGACGCTGAGGACTCAAGTACCAATCTCAGTTTGGTTGTTTTTAAATTGAAATTGGAATTACTTTGAGCATATGAGTAAGTGAGGGAATACTGCTTGCAGAACCAGCAAGAGCAGGTACCGAGACCCTGCTGCTGACTTTTCTGTTCCTAGTTTAACACAGTCCAACACAGAGTAATGAGCAGCTCAGTGGTCATGGGATGAACTGATAGACTGATTGATCCACATGCTCCCTGCCTGGTCAGTGCTCATTGATCCATACTTCACAAAACTACCACAGTCCACTTACATGGGGTTGGCATTATTTTACATGTTCTATTCTCCTTTCAATGAGGGGACTCACCAACTGGATCGTACGCATCTTGTGTGGGCACCTGGAAGGGCTCTTCTGCACTCCTGGAAACACCATCCACACAGCACAGCCTTGAGAGACACTGTAGACTGCCCACATCCGGAGACGTTGGTTTGAGCCAGGACGCTGATATCCTGAACTCTGTTCTAACAGACTAACTCTTCTCATTTCAGGGCTCTGTTAGGGCTCCTGCTTCTCAAGACACTTGTCTTGAAAGAGTGTCTGAAGATTCCTCCGCTGCCTGTAGCATTCATTTGGCCTGACTCTGGCTTAAAGGATGCGCAATAATTCCGGAGTTGCAGAGGGTCTCACTGGAGCGTCTGCAGTTAGTTAGCATTATCATTATCCGGCTGTTCCAGGCGCTCTCCCAGCATCCCAACAGCCTCATCATCCTACATAGGGTGAGACATGTTCAGAATCAGAGGGTCAGAATGCCATGGTTTCAACCAACTCATTTTAAACGTGGATCAATGACAACGGCCCAGGCAATTTGGAATATTATTTACTTACTGAACGGGACTAAATGTTGGCTCTTTCCTTACTTGATTAGGACGAAGTATTTGGAAATTCAAGCCTGAAATCATCTGTTACCACAGTTTCCATTCATGGATTAAAGAGCAAGTTAAATTACACTGTCCTCTCCCAGATTTACTAAGGATGAGAAGGGTTTGGTCCTCACAGGGCTAGAAAATGAACAGATGTGAAAATGGCTCACGCAAAAGGGTTTTCAAAACTGATTTTAAAGAAGTGTACCTGTTCTTATGTGGTAATGTGTGTGGGTATGTATTTTGTAGGAGGGTGGGGATTAAGGAAATCAGATTCTCTAAAAACAAAGTAATTTAGAGGAGTATCAACTGAAAAAAACATAGATAACAACAACAAAAATATTTTCATCAATGTTATGGAATATCATTGGAAAGATGTAAGAAAAGAGAAAATACTTTTAGCTGATCATATATATTTCCATTCTTTGCATGGTGCAATGTATTGCTAAGTGCTACACCATTGCACTTTGTTCTAATGAAATATAATTCTCAGATGACTATTAGAAAAATTGCCAAGAAAGCTATATATTTCCCATAGAATACATGTTCCAATCAAGTTAAATGTTAAAAAACAACTTCAAAAATTACTCACTATTAACAAAGTACCATATTTGTAGCTTAATGTTTCAGAAAATTAATGCATCTTAATCAATATAATATTTTATTTCAAAAATTTGTTTTTCCCCATAAAGGGCAATGTTTAATTTTTTAAAGGAGATTGACTTCCTCAGTGTGTACGCCCAGCAGTGGGATTGCTGGGTCATAAGGCAGTTCTATTTCCAGTTTTTTAAGGAATCTCCACACTGTTCTCCATAGTGGCTGTACTAGTTTGCATTCCCACCAACAGTGTAAGAGGGTTCCCTTTTCTCCACACTCTCTCCATCATTTATTGCTTGTAGACTTTTGCATCACAGCCATTCTGCCTGGAGTAAAATGGTACCTCATTGTAGTTTTGATTTGCATTTTCTGATAATGAGTGATGTTGAGCATCTTGTCATGTGTTTGCTAGTCATCTATATGTCTTCTTTGGAGAAATGTCTATTTAGTTCTTTGGCCCATTTTTTGATTGGGTCATTTATTTTTCTGGAATTGAGCTGCAGGAGTTGCTTGTATATTTTTGAGATAAGTTGTTTTTCAGTTGCTTCATTTGCTATTATTTTCTCCCATTCTGAAGGCTGTCTTTTCACCTTGCTTATAGTTTCCTTTGTTGTGCAGAAGCTTTTAAGTTTAATTAGGTCCCATTTGTTTATTTTTGCTTTTATTTCCAGTATTCTGGGAGGTGGGTCATAGAGGATCCTGCTGTGATTTATGTCGGAGAGTGTTTTACCTAAGTTCTCCTCTAGGAGTTCTATAGTTTCTGGTCTTACGTTTAGATCTTTAATCCATTTTGAGTTTATTTTTGTGTATGGTGTTAGAAAGTGATCTAGTTTCATTCTTTTACAAGTGGTTAACCAGTTTTCCCAGCACCACTTGTTAAAGAGACTGTCTTTAATCCATTGCATATTCTTGCCTCCTTTGTCGAAGATAAGGTGTCCATAGGTGTGTGGATTTATCTCTAGGCTTTCTATTTTGTTCCATTGATCTATATTTCTGTCTTTGTGCCAGTACCAATCCCACTGCTGGGCATACACACCGAGGAAACCAGAATTGAAAGAGACACGTGTACCCCAATGTTCATCACAGCACTGTTTATAATAGCCAGGACATGGAAGCAACCTAGATGTCCATCAGCAGAAGAATGGATAAGAAAGCTGTGGTACGTATACACAATGGAGTATTACTCAGCCATTAAAAAGAATACATTTGAATCAGTTCTAATGAGGTGGATGAGACTGGAGCTGATCATACAGAGTGAAGTAAGCCAGAAAGAAAAAACACCAATACAGTATACTAACGCATATATATGGAATTTAGAAAGATGGTAACAATAACCCTGTATGCGAGACAGCAAAAGAGACAGAGATGTATAGAACAGTCTTATGGACTCTGTGGGAGAGGGAGACGGTGGGATGATCTGGGAGAATGGCATTGAAACATGTATAATATCATATAGGAAAAGAATCACCAGTCCAGGTTCGATGCAGGATACAGGATGATTGGGGCTGGTGCACTGGGATGACCCAGAAGGATGGTACGGGGAGGGAGGTGGGAGGGGGGTTCAGGATTGGGAACACGTGTACACCCGTGGCAGATTCATGTTGATGTATAGCAAAACCAATACAATATTGTAAAGTAAAAAAAAATAATAATAATAAATAATAAAAGATTAAAAAAGGAGATTGACACTCGCTATTGTGTCCATTGATTAAGTTATATTCAATTTCTTATTTACCTTTCTTTCATTTTGTTTTTAAACTTTACACCTGTTATCATAGATCCCAGGCTATGCACTTGCAAGGTTTAAAAATGGATGTAGGTAACAGACAAAGAAGATGAAGATAATTTAAGAGGGGAAATAAAAAGTGGTTAAAATGGTTCAGACAAAAGGTTTAAAATAATATTTCATATTTAGAGGAGGAAGCACAAGCTAGAATCAAGATTCCTGCGAGAAATACCAATAACCTCAGATATGCAGATGACACCACCCTTATGGCAGAAAGTGAAGAGGAACTAAAGAGCCTCTTGGTGAAAGTGAAAGAGGAGAGTGAAAAAGTTGGCTTAAAGCTCAACATTCAGAAAATGAAGATCATGGCATCCGGTCCCATCTCTTCATGGCAAATAGATGGGGAAACAGTGGAAGACTTTATTTTTGGGGGCTCCAAAATCACTGTAGATGGTGATTGCAGCCATGAAATTAAAAGACACTTACTCCTTGGGAGGAAAGTTATGACCAACCTAGACAGACTAGTAAAAAGCAGAGATTGCTTTGCCAACAAATCTAGTCAAGGCTATGGTTTTTCCAGTAGTCATGTATGGATGTGAGAGTTGGACTATAAAGAAAGCTGAGCACAGAAGAATTGATGCTTTTGAACTGTGGTGTTGGAGAAGACTCTTGAGAGTCACTTGGACTGCAAGAAGATCCAAACAGTCCATCCTAAAGGAGATTAGTCCTGGGTGTTCACTGGAAGGACTGATGTTGAAGCTGAAACTCCAATACTTTGGCCAGCTGATGCAAAGGGCTGACTCATTGGAAAAGACCCTGATGCTGGGAAAGATGGAGGGCAGGAGGAGAAGGGGACGACAGAGGATGAGATGACTGGATGGCATCACCGACTCAATGGACATGGGTTTGTGTGGACTCCAGGAATTGGTGATGGACAGGGAGGCCTGGGGTGCTGTGGTTCCTGGGGTTGCAAAGCGTTGGACATGATTGAGCAACTGAACTGAATTGAGAGGAAATTATCGTTTACAAATGAATTTATCTCTGGGTGTCATGTTTGATAGGCTTATGTTCTGGAATTATCCAGAGGACATTCTGTCAGTTTTCTCCCAGGTACTCCATTTGAGAAGCTGTTATTTCTTTAGGACTGTCTAACCCCATGAAGTTACTGCAACATATTCAATGTTATATGATGTTTGTTGCAGTGAAAATTGGGCAGAGATAAGATTTGGTGCATTCCTGAAAAGTAACTTTTATAGACTGGAGAATCTTTTGCTTCTTCTTTAAAAAAAGATCTGAGGATAAAAAAAATAAATAAAAGCAAAGCAAATAGTATCTTGAATTTCTGCAAACCACACAACCTGCATGTCCCAACAATCTACTTGCAATAAGTTTGTATCATTGAAATGCGATCCTTTCTAGGATTTTTGTCTACTTTTACATATGAAAGATTCAATATAATTCATCTCAATGGAGGAATAAAAATCATAAAAATGTCATTGCTCTTAACTGTTATTTTTACCTTTTTTGGTTAGTTACATAAGCCTTCAAAACTCAACTGTGTCCTACCTCAAGAAAGTATAAAGCAAAATTTCTAGATTTTACAAGAGTCCGTATTCTAGATTTATACAACAATATTCAACTTATGACATAATAACTGGATGCTTACTATGCTAAATGAGGTAACAGATACATGACATCAATCATAATTCAAGCCAGACTTTTCCAGTGTTTTTTATAATCATCACTTTTAGTAGCTCTCTCTATATATGTATATATATAAATTTTATACTCAAAGAAACAATTGAGAATTGAAATTCAGCTAATGCATTTTAAATCAGTTAAAAGATTATCATATATATTTTTTAATGTTTAAAAGCCATTATGTAAAAAGAAATAATAAAAATGCATCATAAATGGATGGAAATGAGAGCTAAGTCTGAAAAAGACAGGAAGATAAAAGAGAAGCTCTATCCTGATGGATACTACAGATGGCAAAGACTTCCACTCTGCCCATAACTTGCTGCTAAATAAAAGAACACAGATTCAAAAGAGAAGAGCAATCTGATGTCTAATAGTGGTAATTTTTTAATTGTTATTTTAATGCTAGAAGCTATGCCAGTCCATTCTGTGCTATATGTACAATTATATTTAAGTTTTATTATTGTTTGGTGAAAACTGACTTCTATTCATTAAAAATTAACTTTCAATTACATAGAATATTCATCTTATAAATTACACAAGTTCAAGTAAATGAGCCCTTTGGCCTCACTAAATATAATAATAGTTAACATTTACTGGGTACTTACAATACACCAGACACTCTTCTAAGGATTCAACTTATATTAAAAGAGTATTAATATTTGTTAATCAAGTTTATATAGGCAAAAAAAAAAGACACATACACAGAATAGTTTATATGTCATGGGTTTATACAGGTTTTGCTGACATAATTTTATTTAAATCAAACATAAACAAAATAATCATTTTTATTATTTCCCTATTTCTTAAATAACTATGTTTCCTAGACACAAATCTGCCTTTCCACTATCTTTTGCTTTCTGTTGTTTTATATTTCCTCTCCCAACCCTTTTCTTCCATCACCAGTTTCTTTCTGTCTCATCTTATATCATGTTGGCTAAATCTATCTTGGGCCAAATTTTTGCTGTTGTTCACGAGGCTAGCCAAATCTCCAATATACACGAAGGAAGCTGAATAGCAGAGCGAAGCTTTAGGAACTTTTTTTCTACTCTTTCCACATAAGACACCCTAGAAATCAAAGTATATTCCTCAAATAGTTCTCCAAACCATGTTTTTAAACCAAAGTTACTTCACTAGCTTCATAAAGTTGCCTATTAACATCTGTATTAAATGATATCTATTCAATGTGACTCAGTTCAGTTCATTTCAGTTGTCGCTCAGTCGTGTCCAACCCTTTGCAACCCTATGAATCGCAGCACGCCAGGCCTCCCTGTTCATCACCAACTCCCGGAGTTCACTCAGACTCATGCCCATCGAGTCAGTGATGCCATCCAGCCATTTCATCCTCGGTCATCCCCTTCTCCTCCTGCCCCCAATCCCTCCCAGCATCAAAGTCTTTTCCAATGAGTCAACTCTTCACATGAGGTGGCCAAAGTACTGGAGTTTCAGCTTTAGCATCATTCCTTCCAAAGAAATCCCAGGGTTGATCTCCTTCAGAATGGACTGGTTGGATCTCCTTGCAGTCCAAGGGACTCTCAAGAGTCTTCTCCAACAACACAGTTCAAAAGCATCAATTCTTTGGCACTCAGCTTTCTTCACAGTCCAACTCTCACATCCATACATGACCACAGGAAAAACCATAGCCTTGACTAGACGGACCTTAGTCGGCAAAGTAATGTCTCTGCTTTTCAATATCCTATCTAGGTTGGTCATAACTTTCCTTCCAAGGAGTAAGCGTCTTTTAATTTCATGGCTGCAATCACCATCTGCTGTGATTTTTGGAGCCCCCAAAAATAAAATCTGACACTGTTTCCACTGTTTCTCCATCTATTTCCCATGGAGTGATGGGACCGGATGCCATGATCTTCGTTTTCTGAATGTTGAGCTTTAAGCCAAATTTTTCACTCTCCTCTTTCACTTTCATCAAGAGACTTTTTAGTTCCTCTTCACTCTCTGCCATAAGGGTGGTGTCATCTGCATATCTGAGGTTATTGATATTTCTCCCGGCAATCTTGATTCCAGCTTGTGTTTCTTCCAGTCCAGTGTTACTATAAACTTTATTCTTATCTTTCTAGGATGTTACAACTAAAGGACAGAAAGAAAGAAAGTGAAGTTGCTCAGTCGTGTCTGACTCTTTTCAACCCCATGGACTGTAGCCTGCCAGGCTCCTCCGTCCATGGGATTTTCCAAGCAAGAACACTGGAATGGGTAGGCATTTCCTTCTCCAGAGCCTCCTCCCAACCCAGGGAACAAACCCAGGTCTCCCATATTGCAGGCAGGCTCTTTGCCTTCTGAGCCACAAAACAACTAGTATTATTTGCCCAATTATTGAATGGAGAGAAACACTTACAATTCAATGTTTCCATTGTTCAGGTTAATATAGAACTTTCAGTAATGAATCTGATTTCTCTGTGAACAGTGACACATTATTTCATTTGACTAACGGACATGTGGCCTATACTCACAAATTACTGAATGAAATGCCAAAACCTCAAGATTTTCCTCTACATAATACATTAAGTAAATTAATATTTTTTCTAGATGCACAAATTATAAAAAAAAAACTTTCAATCTGGGGTAAAGAAAATCTTTGTAAAAATACTTTTAAAACATTTAATTTTTAGTAATAAAATTTCATTAAGAAAACTTCATGTGAGTTTCTTTTGCACATCCATTTTCAGAGAAATGCTTCTTTAACGAATAATCCAATTTAAACAGTAATTGTTTCTATTTGATATTTCAGTTCAGTTGCTCAGTTGTGTCTGCCTCTGTGACCCCATGGACTGAAGCATGCCAGGCTTCCTTGTCTATCACCACCTCCCAGAGCTTGCTCAAACTCATGTCCATCGAGTTGCTGATGCTATCCAACCATCTCATTCTCTGTCATCCCTTCTCCTCCTGTCTTCAATCTTTCCCAGCATCAGGGTCTTTTCCAATGAGTCAACTCTTTGCATCAAGTGGCCAGATTATTGGAGCTTCAGCTTTAGCATCAGTCCTTCCAATGAATATTCAGAACTGATTTCCTTTAGGATTGACTGGTTTGATCTTGTTGTCCAAGGGACTCTCAGGAGTCTTCTCCAACACCACAGTTCAAAAGCATCAATTCTTCAGCACTCAGCTTTCTTTATGGTCCAGCTCTCACATCCATACTCTACTTGATAGACTGTCACAGATTTTTTGAACCAAACTTCTTAAAATGGCAAGTATAATATTTAGCAGTGATCTTTAAGGGTTGCAAAATATTTAAAGATTTCAAGATGAAATGAAATAATTTTATTAGCTGTTCATCTCATTTTTGTTTATTACTCCATAAAATATTTAATCAAATTATTGACTTTTCTGTGGGGTTTTATAATATTTATTTTAACAGAAACACGAGTGAATTTTATGAGATCTCTATAGTTATTAATATATGATTATATTACTAAAATGTGTGTGCATTAGTTGCTTAGTTGTGTCCAACTCTTTGTGACCCCAAGGACTGTAGCCTGCCAGGCTCTTCTGTCCATGGGATTCTCTAGGGAAGAATGCTGGAGTGGGTTCCCATGCCCTCCTTCAGAGGATCTTCCTGATGGAGGGATCTCACCTGCTTCTCTTACACCTCCTGCATTGCCAAGTGGGTTCTTTACCAGTACTGCCACCTGGGAAGCCCTGCTTGTTGAAATCTAAACTAAGCAGTAATGATTAGAAGAAAATAAATTAACAGTTACTTTGTTAGATTAAGAGTGGTCTAGTTCTTTAAGCCTAAAAATCCTGAGCAATTGATAAGGTGCTCCAGAAATTGTTTCCTGAGAAATCATATGGGTTCACAGTTCTATTAAGAAATCCCTAGAGGACCAGGGAGATGCCCGCCGAATGGAGACTAACAATAGGCAGCCATGTTTAAATATCTTTATTGAAATAATTGGGGCTTATCGACCTTGTAGCATAACTTTCATCCTTCAAAAGATTCAGGCATAAGTCATTTAAAAAACAAACAAAAAAAGACATTTAATTTACAGGCACTTGGAGGAAATAGTACTGTAAAGTAGCAGGCTAAACAGCAGTTCAAAAAAGACTCCAAAGAATCATGGTGGCCTTCAACAAAACTTTTCAATGGAAGATAATTTTTCAACAGCACTGTTTAAAAATACTTAGGGATTCTTGAGAATGAAGAGAAGTTTTTGTGATATGTAACGATCTTAGTTTTCCTCTTTAGATTTGCCTAAATGTGGGCATCCTTACCATCTAGTCTCCTTCGCACTTAAACCCAACGAAGTCCATCTCTCCATAGAGAGAAAAATTAATCTTCCATTGACCTCTGTCATTTGGGGTGTCTAGAGTACAGAAACTACCAACTTGCAAATTTCCCTAAACCGAGAGAGAGAGAGAGATGGCTGAAATTCACCCCTCATCAGACAAAGTCATGGTGGACTTCTTGACCTTGTAATAGTGTATAAAACAGAAAACTGAACTGAGAATATAAGAAGTTGATGTCTAAATAGCTACCAGACTTAATACTGTGAAATATTCAGCTAAATGGGAATTATCTCCTTTGTGGATGTGTAAATGTCTGGCATATAGTATGTCCTTTGCAACTAATTATTGCAATTATTGTATTATATCTGATACCCATTTTCACATGAAGCTTTTCATCTGAGTTAGTAATTTTATGTAGCTCTATTTATCCTGACAGTGTGTGGCTATCATCTGATAGAGAATATGGTTCTTCCCTTGCTTACTGAGAAAGCATGAATATAGAAGCCAGTCAATTTTCTTTTTACAAGAGTAATTTTGTTGGTTGGAGGTAGACTCTGTCGGAAATCTGTATCGGTAGAACACTAGAAGCCTCATACCACAAAAATATGGAAGGCTTTTACATTATTTCAATTATCATTCAGAAAACTTATATGAAAAGTGAGTACTGGATAATAATAATGAGGGTAATGGTAATGATAATAATAACAATAATAAATATACATCAAGCTTTCCATATGTCAAATATTGCTCCAAGTGTTTAGAATACCCTAAGTCTGTTGAATCCTTTCAGTAATGCTTATGGAAGCTACTATGATTATTTCTGCTATATTTTATGTATGAGGAAACCTAGAGCACCAAGTGACTGAATAACTCACTGAAGTTCACAGAGGTAGGAAGTACCAAAGCCAGGATTTAAAACAATTAAACTTCAGGATCCACGTCATCAACCACTACTTATTTGTAAATATAGAGTCAAAGTGTTTATTAAATCAAAACAGAAGAATATACTATTAGTTGATACCTAATATTCAAAACTATTACTGTGATGCTGGATAAAGTAAACTGAGGAACAATTTCATATATAAGTTTAAGACACTTGGTGACCCTCTGCAGTAAGGAGTCCTCAAGAAGATCCTGGACCAGGGAAAACTCCTATAAAGGTTATTATTAAGATAGCTAGGAAAATTTGAATAATGCCTATAGTGTTGACAATATCATTATGTCAATGTTAAAATATATTTTTATAATTGTATTATGATTACTTGGATGAATATTCTTGATTTTTAATAAACAACATCAAAGTGTTTAGGATTTAAGGGACCTAGTTTCTTCAGCTGCAGGGAGAGGGGATAAATAGTAAAATGAATGTAGCAAAAATGTTAACTTGGTGAATCTGCTGCTGCTGCTGCTAAGTCGCCTCAGTTGTGTTCAACTCTGTGCGACCCCATAGATGGCAGCCCACCAGGCTCATCCGTCCCTGGGATTCTCCTGGCAAGAATACTTGAGTGGGTTGCTGTTTCGTTCTCCAACGCATGCATGCTAAGTCGCCTCAGTCGTGTCCGACTCTGTGCGACCCTATGGACAGCAGCCCACCAGGCTCCTTCATCCACAGGATTCTCCAGGCAAGAATACTGGAGTGGGCTGCCATTTCCCTCTCCATTGGTGAATCTGAGTAAAATGTATATGGCAGTTCACAGCAACTTTTTTCCATAAATTAAGTTACATGGTGTTTATTGAAAAGCCTTGGGTTTGGAGATGATTTATCCAGGATTTTAATACATTGCAGCACGTTATTTTGCAATACAGACTAACAGAAAAAGTGTCCTGTGGGTTGGAATCTCATTGAAAAACTATTAGCCAGAAGGAGAGCTCTTGATGACATAGTGTCCTTGAAAAAGTGTGTTAAAAAAGATATTTCCCCAAAGTTTTGTTTCAGGCAAAAACAAGTATTAGCCACCAGTTTTTCCACCTAAAATAAAAAATTTAAAACATATTTGCTTGTTTAGAATGCTTGATATAATTTCACTTAGCTCACAGCTCAAGTTCAAGAAATAACATTTTTTATTTGTATATACTTACAGACATATATGTTAAAGAAAATATCTTTCTTCCAGAAAACAGTCATACATGCAGGTTCTTTTATGAAAGTGATTTTCTTGTTCTTTCAACTCTGAATTCTGGCCCAAAGGACCTGTATTGCACTGGCAGTTTGGCAAGAGCATCAACTTGAGACAAGGACTTGGTTCAAGCCCTGCTGCCATCACCAACTCCCTATGTGACTATGGAAACTGACTTCACTATTTGACTTTCTGTGACTTCGTCTATGAATTCGAATAATGGAACTCTACCTTGCTGTGCTAGCGTGAAAATCAAAATGAGTAACCCTGTAAGGCATTTGACACATATTAAAGGCATACTTTTCTGTTTTCAAAATTTTATAAACACACACACACATATATATATATATCTATATATATATAGAATGGTAAAGAACCCACTCGCTAACAAGGAAGACATAAGAAAAGGGTTTGATCCCTGAGAACCCTGGAGGAGGAAATGGAAACCCACTCCAGTATTCTTGTCTGGAGAATCCCATGGACAGAGGAGCCTGGTGGGTTACATTCATAGAGTTGCAAAGAGTCAGACATGACTGAAGTGACTTAGTGCACACGCACGCAAGTGCATACACACACACACATATTGGTGGCCATTAGAAGAAGGAAGTGCTTTGACAGAGAGAGTATAGGGGTATAGGGTGGACAGATTATACACATTTTCATAGTTTTGCAAGAACTAGCCTCTGTGTTAATAATCCTTAATGATATTTAAATTGAAGTACATTCTTCATGATTAAACATGATATTTGTTTTTTGAGATAATGGAATAAGATGCCAGTGTCCTTGTGGCAACTTAGGAAAGATGAACTGTGTAGGATGCAAACTGTCATAGAAAATAATAGATTTCAATTAATAAAACACTAGAATGCTTCCCTTTGGGCATTTGCAGGCGAAATTGTCCTGACTTCCAACTAAGGAACCACAGGACACAGTTAATTCTTTTGGTAGGTTAAATATCTTTCTCATCATTTTATTCTTTACTTCTCTGTTGTCTTTTCCAAAATACTTACATACATAAAACTTACAGGTGATAGCTGTCATTCAAAAAAGAAAATATACCTTTAGGACTCATAAATATTGACAGACACTATGGATTATACCCCCTTTACTTTTCTACCTTTGTTTTTGCTAAAAGAACTAAAATTTTGTTCTGGTACAGCATGTCTAGGCTCAGGAGATGAGTAATGCTCAATTTAAGACAGAATTTTTCAACCTTAGATACTGATATTTTAGATGTCTTTATTGTTGAGGGCTGTCCTGTGCAGTATAGGATATTTAGAATCACTAGATGCTAATAGCACCCAGCCCCCAATTGTGACAACAAAAATGCCTTCACACATTGCCAAGTGTTCTCTGGGAGGCATGGGTGTGGGATCCAAAATCACTCCCAGTGGAGAGTGGGGTTTAAGCCAATCATGGACGCTCCATTCCCACAGGAGAGGATTTACCCTAGGGGGCGCTATGTGAAGAGGAATTCTTTCTTGCTCCTTCTCTTTTTCCTTCCTGTTTAGTACAGAGTCATGTGAAATCTTAAGGTTGGGGTAATGTCATTCATCTTAATGATTTGAAGATAGGTCAAGCTAATCTCAGGGCTTCTCTGGTGGCTCAGTGCTAAAGAATCTGCCTTCAATGCAGGAGACCTGGGTTCAATTCCTGAGTCAGGAAGATCTGCTGGAGGAGGGCATGGCAACCCACTCCAGTATTGCCTGGAGAATTCCATGGACAGAGGAGCCTGGTGGGTCAAAGTCCATAGAGTCACAAAGAGTTGGACGCAGCTGAAGCTACTTAGCGTGCACCTACAAGCTAACCTCAGAAATACAAATCAAAGCCCAGACTTTTCTGACAGAGGATGAGATGGTTGGATAGCATCATCAATGGATATGCGTTTGAGCAAACTCCTGGAGATGGTGAAGGACAAGGAAGCCTGGCATGCTGTAGTCCATGGGGTCACAAAGAGTCAGACATGACTAATGTCTCTGCCTTTTAACACACTGTCTAGGGTTGTCAGAGTTACTCTTCCAAGGAGTAAGTGTCTTTTCATTTCATGGGTGCAGCCAGTGTCCACATTGATTTTGGAAACCAAGAAAATGAAATCTGATGCTGTTCCCACATCTTCCCCGTCTATTTATCATGAAAGGATAGGACTGGATACCATGATGTTCGTTCTGAATGTTGAGTTTTAAGCCAGCTTTTTCACTCTCCCCTTTCACCTTTATCAAGAGACTCTTTAGTTCCTCTTCACTTTCTACCATTAAAGTGGTATCATCTGTATATCTGAGGTTGTTATTTCTACCAGCAATCTTGATTCCATCTTGTGATTCATCCAGCCTAGCATTTCACATGATGTACTCTGCATATAAGTTGATTCTTATATATTATATATGTGTGTGTCTTTACTCTCTGAACCACTGTGGAAGTCACATTACATAGTGGTGATGTATTGATTACTTGATACAACTAAATTATTTCTTCATTTATCAATCATTGAACAATTATTTACTGAATGCTCACCATGTAATGTGGCTTCCTTGGTGGTTCAGACAATCAAGAATCTGCCTGCAATGTAGGAGACCAGGGTTTAATCCCTGGGTCACAAAGATCCCCTGGAGGAGGAAATGGCTACCTACTCCAGTACTCTTTGCCTGGAGAATTTGTCCATGAGGTCGCAAAGAGTTGGACATTATTGAGCAGCTAACACCCACACTGTGTAATAGCCAAGTATGTTTTTATGTACAGTGGCCAGCTAGTCTAGGTTTAAAGATTAACTTCTCCTCCTACAAAAAGTGAACATATTCTCTGGAGAGCAAGACAGCTAATTCAGACGCTAGTCCTACCCTAGTGTATGCTGCCAAACATCTGAAGCATGTATTATAATTTTATACCTTGTTTGGTGTACATTAACAGCAGTGATATAAACAAATGCACCACCATAGGCTTTGGAGCTAGACCTGCATAAGTTTAGATCCTGATTTTGTTGAATCTGCCTGCAATGCAGGAGATCTAAGTACAATTCCTGTGCTGGGAAGATCCGCTGGAGAAAGGATAAGCTACCTTCTCCGGTATTCTTGGGCTTCCCGTTAGGCTCAGCTGGTAAAGAATCTGCCTTCAATGTGGAAGACCTGGAAGAAGGGAAAGGCTACCCACTCCAGTATTCTGGCCTGGAAAATTCCAAGAACTGTATAGTCCATGGGGTAGCAAAGAGTCAGACACGACTGAACAACTTACACTTTTGTTCTCTATAAACGAATTACTTAACTTTTCTGAACTGCAACAGCATCACCTCTAGCGGATCTGTGACAATCCGCTTGGTGATGCGATGTATCTAAACAGCACAAAATGAAGTCTTACTCAAGGTTCTTTCCTCTTTTTCTGTGAATCCTGAAAATCATCTTTTATCTTTCTAGCACTTCTTACTGTTTTCTCATAGAGAGAAAACATTCATTAAAAGCTCATGATATACTCCTTAGATTTTCTAAAACTGAAAAATAACTTTGAGAATTGTACACTACTGTTGGAGAAGGCAATGGCACCCCATTCCAGTACTCTTGCCTGGAAAATCCCATAGATGGAGGAGCCTGGTGGGCTGCAGTCCATGGGGTCGCCAAGAGTCGGACACTACTGAGCGACTTCACTTTCACTTTTCACTTTCATGCATTGGAGAAGGAAATGGCAACCCACTCCAGTATTCTTGCCTGGAGAATCCCAGGGACGGGGGAGCCTGGCAGGCTGCCGTCTATGCGGTCGCACAGAATCGGACACGACTGAAGTGACTTAGCAGCAGCAGCAGCAGCAGTCACATCTGTAAGAGGTCCTGGTGAACTACAAATTTAGTTAATGTTGGCTTTTGTATATTTCATATATTTGTCGTTGCAATTTTCTTACTATCAGTTATGCAGTCTCCTCTCTTTGAAACATTAAGATGAGTGCAGAAAGGAAAGTATATAGATGTGGAGAAGCTTGACACTGACATTTCCACAAAAATGTAGCAATCGGGAAAGAAAAAACTATGTTTCAGGGTATTAATATCCATAGTAATAGTGTTGTTGTAAGAATAAACGAGATTATAATGCAATGTATTACAATCCTTGGCACAGAATCAGCTCTAAGTAAATGGTAGCTTATTGGACTTACCATTAAAAGCTTAAAGTGAGAGTCAAATAAAAGCATGCTTCTGTAAAAAATGTATAGATAGAAATATATAAAGATAAAGTTTAATCATCTTAATTAGTGCATCAGGTAACAGGTGTAAGAATCTGTTAATATCCTTACATTTGTTTTAAAAACAGAGGCTATGATCCCTGAAACTTCTATCCATAAACATTGAGAGAGGAGTAGGGGAAAGAATCTATAAGAAAAGCGACTATTTAATGAATGTAATGGAATATAAGCACCAACTGTGTAGAGACAAAGGAACAAAAAGCAATCTTTATAGTAATTCATCTTATTGTGACTGAATCATTTGTAAGAGCCCTGTTTGCTCTTCACAATAAGAAAGCTAAAGTCGATTAAGACTTCAAGCCTTAAATATCACTCGTTTAATAAAGTAAGCCAAGTATTCCTGGTTTGCAGCCTTGGAAAATACACAGATAATTGCAGGCAGTGGAATAATAAAAGAAGGGGAACACATATTCACAGATACTGGTTTACTGATAACACAGGATTGAGCGCATGTTTGTGTGTGTGTATAAATTCTACAAAAGAAGCTGGCATTGTACATCACAGTGTCAAGTCTTCCCACAAAAAGTAAAGCTGTTTGTGCTTTTGCCTCCAAACCAACATGCATTTGATGTTTTATCGTTATCTTCAGCCTAATTAAGACTTTAGACTTTTTTAAATTTTCTTATATCATTTGGCCTGTTGTTGTCTGCACACCTAAATACTTCAAAGATGAAGACTGATGTTTACCTTAGGATAGGAGAGAATGTTCCACTTAATGCTTTTGCTGTTTATTTTCCACAGGAACCAGAATATCCCGAAGCAGACCAAGATTAAAACATGTTTTCATCCCAATTTGATAATACACTAGATTCTGGGACTAGACATGAGAAAACTGAATGGCCAAACACATCTAACTTATTGCTCAAGTTTGCACCGCAGTATTTACCCGCTGTACTGCCATTTTCTATGCCAATAGAAACAGGATGCCAATCTCTGCTCCAGTGACATTTTAAAAATAATGGTGATTTATGCTGTGCTTTTATTTTTACTCAGGTGTTAGAAGAGCGAGTGTGAGAAACAGCACAGTCCACCACCACGACAATTTTCTGTGCAAAGCATTTTCACTTGAACATTCTCTTCTTCCATCTAAAACTCTTCAGCTGCTTCTGATTAAACTGAGAATAAAACCTATGCTCACGCCTTTACTAAAGATAATGATCTTCAAGCATTTTTTTTCTGACTTACCTCTAAAATAATTTAGAAACCCTAGGACCTACCCCTGCACATTTAAATCGATATTTAAGATGTTTAATGAGTGTTAAATGGTCTCAAAACATGTAATTTCTGATGCATTATATCTTATATATATGTGCTTTATGTATTTCATCAAAGCACTGAAACTAAAGACTTTTATTCGCTTTGGGGAACATATCTGATATGCCACTATTTTTTAGCGCTAGTTATGCCTGTCAAACTAACCACCCAAAACAGAATTGTGCTGTGCTTAGTCACTCAGCTGTGTCCGACTCTTTGCGACCCTGTGGACTGCAGCCCACCAGGCTCCTCTGTCCATGGGGATTCTCTAGGAAAGAACACTGGAGTGGGTTGTCATGCCCTCCTCCAGGGGATCTTCCCAACCCAGGAATCGAACCCAGGTCTCCTGCATTGCAGGGGGATTCCTTGCCATCTGAACGATCAGGGAAGCCCGAAACAGAATTAGTTCATATTTAAAAGATATGATTTATTTAAAACATACACACCTGTGCACACACAGCATACACACACTCACATCTTAATATGTCTCCTCAACTGAGACGGCTTCTGAATTCTAATTCTAAAATAGAGAAAGATGGACTAATGAGGAGACGGATGGATAGATACAAGATGGATGATAGACGACGATATATAGATGATAGATTAGAGAGAAAGAGAATACTCAGGTTGTTAGGACTATTTCAGTGGGTAAAAGGCAGCCAAACCACCTTTGGTCTTTCTTGCTTTGCTCTCCAGGCTTCTCCCTCAGAAGCACTGTATTGACTTATGTCCTGGGGCACTGTACCAAGGTATGATTCAAGCTTCCTGGAAGGTGTGCTTTCCTTCTCTAAACAGGAAGAGGGCAACTATGGCAAAGGAGGGAAAAGAGAACTGGCAGAACACAGATGCAATCTCAGTGGCATCAATCTTAGGAAAGAGTCAGTGTGAGAATCTAGAGACAGATTCCCTTCCATCTCTTGGTGGAGCCTGGACAGTCCTCGTGGACCCGCAGAGGCGCACAGAGGGTCAGAGGACTGCAGGCTAAGGAGGAAGGTAGAGCATGAGGTGGTCCTTGTTGACCTCAGCCTGTCCCGGCCACACCAGCCTTTCTTCAGGTGTCCAAACATGCCAAGAGCTCTTCTCTGCACATGCTGCCCTCTCACATAGCATTTTCTTTCCTTTACCCTCCCATCTGGCTCATCATCTCCCACAGCATGTCAGTTGCACCTACAACTCCTTGGCTGTGTAACACCGTTATCAATATCTCTCCCACATAACTCACTTGACCAGTCTCTGTGAATTTCCTTTGTTTCTTTGGTAACATTTAACTGTTCACATTTATGCTCTGTGTTTATTTCTCCGTGGTCTCACCCACCAGCATCCTTGCAGGTGAGAATTGCATCTATTTCTTTACCAAGGTAGCCCCAGGGTCTGGTTCAGTGTCTGGACATTGAAAGCTATATAGATCAATGAAAAGTCCTCGATACATGAAGAAATGTAAAAACCAGCTGAATTAACTCTTCGTTGGTTAAGAACATAAAACTATTCTTGTCCTGCCATATTTTTAACTGCATTAGTCAAATTTTTACTGAGTTTGAAATATAGTCTGGAATTTTCTCAGGTAAATTTAAGTATATAACAAAACTGCATTAAGTTAGACATAAAATCTGGAGAAGGAAATGGAAACCCACTCCAGTACCCTCTTGCCTGGAAAATCCCATGGACGGAGGAGCCTGGTGGGCTGCAGTCCATGGGGTCGCTGAGGGTCGGACATGACTGAGCGACTTCACTTTCACTTTTCACTTTCATGCATTGGAGAAGGAAATGGCAACCCACTCCAGTGTTCTTGCCTGGAGAATCCCAGGGACAGGGGAGCCTGGTGGACTGCCATCTATGGGGTCGCACAGAGTCAGACACGACTGAAGTGACTCAGCAGTAGCAGCAGCAGCAGCCTGAACTAACTAACACACCAAGAAGATGATACAAATTTCTTCATTGACCACAAATACTTATGTATAAATAAAGTGGCGATAACAGTAATGACAGTTAACATTTTTAAGCATTAACCTTGTCCCTGACACTGTGCTAATCACTTTTTACATATGAACTCAGTTAACTTCAAAGGCCCAGTGAAGTATACCTAATCAATCCCATTTTGTAAAGAAAACTGAAGCAAAGAAGAGCCATACAATTTGCCCAACGTCCCACCCACAGTGAGATGTGAACCTGAGATTTAGATGTAAAAAAATGTTAAAAATCAGATGCTTCTGTCACTTCATATTCACCAACGCATGTTACATCTCTTCTATTTAAGTTGAAAGTATTTGAAGGTAAAAACAAAGTCACATTTTTCTGACATCTTTCATAGCACATAATCATGCCAGGGTGGGGTGTCAATGTTTATTTACCAAACATATTTATTAAAGTGAACTTGTCCTGGAAACTAACTGAAATTAAGCAAATAAGTGTCAGGAAGCAATGCACATATCATATTATTAAAATGACATTTCAAGGAAAACCTAGCTGGAATGGTTGTATATAAATAGAAAATGTCTGATATACATATTAAATGGCAACTTTATTGTATCCTTATGGTTTCATTGTCCTATCCTAGCCTATCTGCATATGGCACTCTCATAGGATGTAGTGGAAGAATGTTTAATGAAGGTGCTCTTATAAACATGTGGCAAGTTAAAAGAAAGGTATGGGATAGGAAGTTAACTCCTAGGGTTTATTAAGAGCTGTAGGTCATGACCAATCTACCAACCCTAGGACTGATGGGGAAAGGAGAGGGAACACCGAGATGCTCAGGGCTTTAGGAGACAGACTCCCAAAATTAGCTGAGACGGGTGGAGGAGAGACTTAGGCACTGACAATTCACAGAGAATCAGCAGGGAGGGAGTCTAAGAGACAAAATTTAAGTCACATGCTGTTCCTGTCTTTCCATCTGATGGTGCTTTCCATTAGCCAAAAGCAACAGTAAGTCTTAGAAGGCAAGAGAATCTTTGATACAACTCCTAAAGTTCAAAGGCGATCAGTGAATGATGAACAGTGGATCTGGAGAAGCAAACAGAAATTATCCATCACAGCCTCTGGAGAAGACCGTCTCCGACTGCAGGGAATGTGACCATTGATCTTGGAAGGTTAGCGTATAGACACACGGAGGATTTCTTCAAGAAGCAGTACAGCAGTCTACAAGTAGGGGCAAATCTTACAGTATTCCGTAAGGACACACTTAGCACACTCAGGACGTGCTATGCCTTCTTGAGCCTGGGAATACAAAATGTATATTCTGGGCCTTCTTTGCCTTAATTCCTCACTGCGCAAAGGCAGCCAGCCCTGTCTGAGCAGCTTATAGGAGAATCACGAGTTTTCCAGAACACAGTGCTGGCTGTCTACCTGATTTCACTGTGTAGACTGAACTGAACAAACTTCTACTTGACTAGTTCTTGAACTATATCCTTAAATGGCTTCTGTTCTGTTATCAAACATGAGATGCGTAACCCTCGGAGAAGGCAATGGCACCCCACTCCAGCACTCTTGCCTGGAGAATCCCATGGACGGAAAAGCCTGGGGGGCTGCAGTCCATGGGGTCGCGAAGAGTCAGACACGACTGAGCGACTTCACTTTCCCTTTTCACTTTCGTGCATTGGAGAAGGAGATGGCAACCCACTCCAGTGTTCTTGCCTGGAGGATCCCAGGGACGGGGGAGCCTGGTGGGCTGCCGTCTGTGGGGTCGCACAGAGTCGGACACGACTGCAGCGACTCGGCAGCAGCAGCACAACCCTACATAGTGCTCTGCAAAGGTTCAGTGTGCTAAGACAGTCGCACTTCAGCAGGACCAAAGTGCTTCAGGGCAGGGCACTCAGCAGGTGGCGCTAGTAGAAAAGAACACGCCTGCCAATGCAGGAGATGTAAGAGACACTGGTTTGATCCGTAGGTGGGGAAGATGCCCTGGAGGAGGGCACGGCAACCCACTCCAGTATTCTTGCCTGGAGACTCCCCATGAACAAGAGGAGCCTGGCAGGCTACAGCCCGTGGGGCCGCAAACAGCTGGGCACAACTGAAGTGACTTTGCATGCAGGCACGCGCATTAAATACTGAAGATCTCTCTGTGCCTCAGTTGGCTTAATTCATAAAAACATAAAAGTGAGAGTCCTTCTTGGATATAAAATTCTTTGATTCCTTGTGTTCTTTGACCAAAGATGGAGGTGGAGAATGGGATAAAAATATTACAGAGATAAGAGAATTCTCCCAGAGGCAGAATAAGATGAGAGTTAACAAAGATTTAGGCAAAGAGAAAGGTGTGTGTGTGTGTGTGTGTGTGTGTGTGTGTGTGTGTGTGTGTTTTCTTTTCTTATGAGTTTTGATGAGGCAGAAATTCCCTCCTCTATTCTTTTGTTCAGCATCCTTCTGGGTATGATCAGAACATTCTACTTCATTTCTCTATGTCATCAAAGAGCAGATTTAAATTTTATCTTTGGGGGAGACAGCTATTGGTTCTATAACTGGCTGTGCTTTGTAACTTTAATGTCAGAATATTCTTATTTTTCCCACTACTGAAAAGGGTTACTGGAAAAGTATTATTGCACACACCCAGCCAAACAAAAAGTAGTGGTGAAAGAGCTAAGTCGTCACACTGCTTTCCAACCTTGCACTTCCGCATTTGCTGTCCCCCTGCTTAGAATATTTTTTTCCTCATCAACACTTCTCGTACAGATTTAAACTCTCTCTCTGTATACATTATATATATATATATATATACACATATGCATATATATATATATATATATATTTTTTTTTACTCTGGGGAAATTCTGGACCTTCTTAAACCTTGTCAGCTTTTCCCATTAAATGATCTCATAAACCATGACCCTCTCCTTCATAATTTTTCCACTTTACAATTAAATATTTACTTCTATGATCACTGTATTTACATCCATATGCCTTTTCTACACTGCAAGCCCCATGAAGACTGATCATCTATTGTAGTCATTAATGTCTATACCCTGTGGTCTGCCTTGGAGAGTCACTGAGTGGGGGGGGACAATGGATATTTAGATGATCGGATGGTGTCAATGAATCTCCGGATGTGAATCTGAGCAAACTGCGGGAGTAAAGGACAGGGAAGCTTGGTGTGTTGCAGTCCATGGGGTTGCAGAGTCGGACACAACCTTAGCGACTGAACAACAGCCTTCTTATACTCAATTTGAAAACTGACTGCAGTGTCTGCTTGTGTTTCAGATGGACGTGTTCTCAGAAGTGGCCCCACAGATGCTGGCCAAGGGAAGCGTTATCAAAAGCTAAGTCCCTGACTCATTGCAAAATATGACCATGGTATGTAGCCTCTGTTTATCACATCTGAGAATGTGTGCTTGAATGTTGTATTTATTTTTTTCTGAAATAAGATTTCCAAAGCATCTATAGGAAGCCTCTAGTAGAAATGTGTTCCTCTCTCCATTTTAGGACTGTTCAGCCTCAGTACTGTTGGTATTTCTGGGCTGTTTAGTTTTTGTTGTGGGGAGCTATTCTCTGTATTGTAGGATATGAAACAACATTCCTGATTTCTGCCCACTAAATGCCAGTAACAGCTCCCCTCCCGCCAAGCTGAAGCAAGCAAAAATGTCTCCAGACATTGCCAAATACCTCCTGGGGAACACAAATCCTACCCAGGATTTTGAATATTACAGTTGTGGAGGAAAAACCTGGAAAAGTCAAACAAACATATCCATGTGATGGAAAAGTGCTATTGAAATGCTAGTATGTAGTTTTTCCAATACACTTCACAATCAAAAAGAATGGTTGGCATGTTAGTCCTCATTCCATGGCCCCCTAAGAGCATTATTCATTCAAATTACTGCCATTCTTAATGGTTTTATTTTGCAGATTCAAAAATATCTAAGTCTGTAATCACTCCCTAGGGGTTTTCAAGTAAAAATTGAGTCTTTATAAATCAAACAAATCAAGAAATAATAGGCCAGCATAGGTCAGACTTCTCATATCTAAAATTTCACTCAGGTTCCCTACACTTTTAGTTAAGATTGTTGAATTTCGTTTGGTTTCTCTGGACAGAAATTCACTTTAATACAGTTATGCAAATTAATATACAGGAAAAGCCTGCAAAATAGAATGAGGCAAAGTTCTAAGAGAAATCAGATTGTAGCAAATTGAGAATTTTAAATTAACTATTACTCACAACATGGTTTTGTATTTCTTCTGATACCCAATGCTTATTACCCTACAGTAGGCTAGGATTAATTTTGAAAATAAGTGGATTTGTTACCATTTCTTTTGATGACACACTAAAATAGTCCTGCTGGGTGATACTATTGTTCTGTACATAAAAGCAGGTGAAGGAAATGTGAGCAATTATACAAATAGAGATGATGCTGGCAATAAATTCAACAATGTACTCACAAAAGTTATTTTCCCTTGTTGAAAGTAAAGAAAGTGAAGCCGCTCAGTCGTGCCCAACTCTTTGCGACCCCATGGATAGAAGCCTGCACCACGCTCCTCCGTCCATGGGATTTTCAAGGCAAGAGTACTGGAGTGGGTTGCCACTTCCTTCTCCAGGGAATCTTCCCAACCCAGGGATTGAACCCAGGTCTCTCACATTGTAGAAAAACGCTTTACCGTCTGAGCCACCAAACTGTTTCTCTATTGACTTGACTTTAGGCATGAAATCTGGCCTCAATTTCCACATCAACAAATTGGCTATATTAGGAATAACTACCTTCTACTTTGGAGTAACAATAATGATATGGTATATAAACACATACTTCATATAATTTGTGTCCAAAAAATAATATTTAAATTTTAGGATGAGTTGATAAAACCACTAACATGTTTTAATTTTGAAATGTTTCTTATATATTTGTTTATTTCTTCAACACATGCCAAACATTGTGGTAAAAATAATTTCTGTGATTGAATAGCACCAATTTCACAATTATTATTTTACAAATGTTTATCTTTGGCTGAGTGCCAAAGAATGGATGCTTTCAAATTGAGGTGGGAGAAGACTCTTGCAAGTCCCTTGGACAGCAAGGAGATTAAACCAGTTAATCCTGAGAGAAATCAACCCTTCTTTATTGAAAGGAGCATTGCTAAAGCTGAAGCTCCAATACTTTGGCCACCTGATGTGAAGAGCCAACTCATTGGAAAAGTGTCAGCTGATGCTGGTGAAGATTAAAGGCAGAGGATGAGATGGTTGGATGGCATCATCAACTCAATGGACATGAGTCTGAGCAAACTCCAGGAGAGAGTGGAGGACAGAAGAGTCTGGTGTGCAGGAGACCATGAGGCTGCAGAGTTGGACATGACTTCCTGACCGAACAACAACAAGCATACCCTTCTAGTGTTCTTCATAGCAAAACCTAATATACACTTAGGCTTTCATTATACAGGAATGGTTCTGTCGTTAACAATGTTGCATGGAGCCTATGAATACCAGGGGAAGCAGTCTTAGAGGAAATATTAAAAATAGTATTAAGACCAACTCAAATACATTTATTTTCATTTTCAAACCAACTTTCCTCATGCTTCCATGTTAAAAGTTGTATTTCCTTAAATTAGTCTTTAAAATAGGTAGAAACAGCTCTTTGTTTAAAAAAGCAAACAAATAAATAACCTAAGGTGCAATCCCATTACCTTTGCTGCTATATTCCTCAGTCCTTTTTTACTTAATTGTAATTTTGGGGTCCTATGCATGCATGCCCTTAAATGAATCTCCTTGCTGAGCAGCTTTTGGGGTAATATGTAGAAAAGACTGAAAAAAAATTTAATAAGAAAAAAATCTTAAATGTTAGGGGTTGGTATGTAAGACCAGACTGCAGGATATGAAATGGTTTTCTCGAATTCACACTAGCCAGAAAGTGATCACTTTTTGGCTATTTCACCAGACTTTATGTGTTTCCGATTTGCAGGATTCTGTGCCATTTGGGTGTGTTTATTTGTGTATGTGAATGGGTCTTTCCATCTGTAATTTTACAACAATTCCTTTCGACCATGACCCCTGTTGTCTGCAGATTTATAAAATGTAATGCTATTTAAATGGTCATAAATGAATACACAATATGACATTTTTTCTCTTTCAAAGGCCCTGAAGAAGTCGCCCCATTCATTCCTGAATATTACTTTTCAGTAGAAATGCCAGTTTCTAGCTTTTCTCAGACAGCTGTAATGGGGAAATTCTACTTCTGTATAATTTTGTATGTATTGCATTCATATTAATATTTGATGGAGAGGAAACTAGATAATGATTGCAAAAAATAAAACTTTGGCAATGATAAACAAGTGAGATAGAAGGAAGCTACCATTAACTCAATTTGTAGCTCACCTTGTCATTTTACAGAAGTGACAGGAACCTTTAGTTTTATCAAATTATTTTTCAGCTCAAAGTGTAGTAGCGTGGGTTTAGAAATAAAGTATGTCATGAGGTTTTAATGAGTGTTTCCTTTCTCCCAGAAAAAAAGGTGAGAAATTTTTAAAATTTAAAGTTTTCTTCAAGAGCAACAGAGAAAGATCAAAACCTGAAACCAAAATCACACAATGTTTCAGGTTTTGCTTGCTTGTTTTTACATTTGAAAATCATGGCAGTGCTTCAGCAAATAGAATCTAAAGAAATTTGGACAAATTTGACTTTTGGGACACAGACTGAAAAACAAGATTTGAAGGTTTTTTTTTCACCCTTGTAGAAGCAATGGTCCTATATCATGAAACAGGCTTTTCTAGGAAAAGATGATTAGAATTATAAAGGACTATTTGAAAGGTTCAGAGAAGAAATGAAACATGTAAACTTTATTCGTGACCAGTATATGCCAAGCAGATTGTAATTAAAACCAACAATAGCAAAGAGCACAACAGATAAACAATTATGAAACAAAATCTAAGAAAACAAGATACTCCAAAAATTGGTAAATTATTTTCTGAACAGTAGATATATATATATATGCATGTATGTATGTATGTATATTGTCATGAAACAGTGACCTCATGAGACAACAAGTTTTATTCTATGTTTGCTGTGAGAGAAATAAAAGAGGGCTAAGATCAACTGCTCTGAAACCCAAATCATCTTGGTGGACAGATTATACTGAACACGTTATTGGCTTATAGATGTACGTATAGGAGGTCAGTGTGTGTACAATTCCCATTAACCTGAAAAACACATTATTTACATTTGATGTCTCAAAGAGAGTTATGCTTCCTTCTTTGCTCCTATATTTTTTTCTTTTCATAACTCTGATCAATGCTTGATGATGTTTGCAGCCTTGTCCTCCAGTGCAGACAAACACATTGTAATTCAATGTGATAAACTCAGAAGGGTTTTCTGAATAAAACTTTGGTCCAGGTGTTTTGGTCTTAAGGAGGTATCTTGTTTAGGTTTCCTAATTTCATAGAAGGGTCTCATTCGTACCTTCTGATTTGTCTGATCTGCTTTCCACCAGAAACACACACTTTGCCACAATCTGCTATCCCTGCTGCTCACTTTCCAATAAAGCTCAGATTCAAGGATCAATAGTAATGGATAATTGTGAAGTGATATGCAGTCCATCCATTCCCCTGATACTACAAATTTCCATCTTGGATCAAGCCACACTACTTGAAGTTTCCATTCCAGGATGTTTGACAGAATTATTTTTGTTATTATATGGTGTCTGGTCATACAGCTATACTGAGCACTTTGTAACAAACAAATGAATGGAATGCACTATTTCATCATGAGAATGGTATCAACAACATGACATCATTTCCCTTTATTAAGATCATAGGATATATTTCTTTCATGTTTTGTAATGTAAAAACCTCTAATTTGTCTAGGCTACTGTACTCTGGGACTTTGTGATTTGTCTTGTTTCCCTTCTTACTTCTGCTACAAGAAAGCTCAGATAAAGCATTCTGGTCCAGTTTTGGCATCTTCTCAAGGACACTGCCCCTGCTTTATTTTATTTCACCTTTATCTCCTCTTCATTATTGTATTTTTATCAGGTTATAGTATATGCATTTCTGTAAGCCTCTGAAATAATTTTGTAAGACAAGCTATAAATATGAGAATGAACAAATGAATAAGCAAACAGTGGGAAGTGTGAAAAAACATAAATTAAAACTTTATCCTCTGAAAGGAAAAGAAAAGGTCAAATGCTACTCTCAGAATCCAGAAGTCTATTTGAAAGATTACTTTATATGAAACAAAAGGCAGTCTAGACCTCAGGAATAGTACAGTAAATTTATTTTAATATCCTCTCCAGGAATTGTTTACTGAATTTGTTTTGTAAAAGCATCACGTTAATTACTGATTCCACCTCCCTTTCCGATATCTGATTTAGAGGTGGGAAGATGAATCTCAAAGCTCCACACCATAGCCTGCCTTTCTGATTTTTCATGATATTCTCAAAAAGTCAGCAATAGATATTACCCTAGACAGTCATCCCTTGTATGCTCATGCATTAAATCTAACCAAAGGCTAAGAGTCACTTAAATTAAAGAAGCAAATCGTACTGTTAGTACTTGGCTGGTGGCTCAGATGATAAAGAATCTGCCTGCAATGCAGGAGACCTGAGTTCAATCCTTGGGTCGGGAAGATCCCCTGGAGAAGGAAATGACAACTCACTTTATTATTCATGCCTGGAAAATTCCATGGACAGAGGAGCCTTGTAGGCTACAGTCCATGGGGTCACAAAGAGGTGGACATGACTGAGCGACTAACACTTTCAACTTTCAATAATGTCAGTGATAATGCTAATTATTCTAAATTTTTATGCTAGAGCTCACTCATTTGTAATTGTTCTTTCTAGTTTTTTTTTTTTTTTTGTAAGAGTCTTATCAGATATGAAGACTCTTCTGTAACTCAAATAAATGTAAAACAAGTTGACCAGAAATACTTAGATCACACAAAACTGGAAAAAAACAATCTAAAGATATGTACATTTAACAGCTTTTTGTTAAGATTTCTCTATTGATATTTTTCCCACATGTCAGAATTTCTCTGGATTTTACTCTTTCAGTAGTTATCACCACCTGGACTGTATACTTCACCTCCGTTTCTCTGGTCTACCTTCTCCTTCGATATACATCTCAAAACATAATTTCTCAGAGCATCCAGATTTAAAGACACCACTCTGATAGTTCTGTGACCCTCATATTCTGGAACTTCTATGTATTTTACTGGTTGATTACAATACCTCATTCATTTAAGTATAGATTTTTAACAAATCTCAAATGAGTTGAATGAGAAAAACAAAGTTGCAACAAAATGTCATTGAGACTCAGGCTGGGCTGATTTTATTTCTGGGATCTCAATGCTCTCTTTTATCAAATGAGAAAGTTGGGTGTTATGGTCTTTGAAGTCTCTGCCTTGTCTTAAGTACTATTATTTTAAATGTATCTATACATGTATGTATATGAATTTTATTTGTATATATGTCACATGAAAAATATTTTTATATTTATATGCTTTTTATAGCCTGTTGAAAGGAACTTCTGAGTCTGATTTCCGTTTACCTTTTGGCTATGTAGCACTCCTGGAAGAGGATGCTGCATATATTAAACTGCTGCTGCTGCTAAGTCGCTTCAGTCGTGTCCGGCTCTGTGCAACCCCATAGACAGCAGCCCACCAGGCTCCCCCATCCCTGGGATTCTCCAGGCAAGAACACTGGAGTGGGCTGCCGTTTCCTTCTCCAGTGCATGAAAGTGAAAAGTGAAAGTGAAGTTGCTCAGTCATGTCTGACTCTTAGTGACCCCATGGACTGCAGCCCACCAGGCTCCTCCGTCCATGGGATTTTCCAGGCAAGAGTACTGGAGCGGGGTGCTACTGCCTTCTCTGATATATTAAACTAGTAATAACCAATTCTTTACAACTTTTTGGGTTGTTCCCTACCAAATCATTTTCTTCCTTAAGATATTTATTTTGTAGCTTAATATGGATTCTTTTCTGACAAATGATCCTAGATGTAGCAAAAGTATTATTGGCACTATTGTGTTAATTGGGCCCTGTGCTCAGTTGCGTCCAACTCTTTGCAACACCGTGGCTGTAGCCCGCCAGGCTCCTCTGCCCATGGGAATTTTCGGGCAAGAATACTGGAATGGGTTGTCATTACCTACTGCAGGAAAGCTTCCCGACTCAGGGACCAAATCTGAGTCTCTTGTATCTCCTGAATTGGCAGGCAGATTCTTTACCACTAGCACCACCTTGATGTCATTAAATCTTGATGTTCAATCTGACCAATAGGGATATTCCCATAGGTCACTGAACAGATGTTTCAAAAGCCCTTGTAGCCTGAGAACATTTGTCATGGTCGTGATCCCTATGCCCCCCTCTCTACTTTTCTCTCTGTCTCCCACCGCCACCAGTCATAAACAGGGTGTTTATCACGCTTGGGGCTTTCCTGGTAGCTCAGTTGGTAAAGAATCCCCTGAAATGCAAGAAACCCCAGGTCAATTTCTGGGTTGGGATGTTCCCCTGGAGAAGGGATACGTTATCCACTCCAGTATTCTTGGGCTTCCCTGGTGACTCAGATGGTAAAGAATTCACCTGCAATGCAGGAGACCTGGGTTCATCCTTGTCTGGGAAGATCTCTTGGAGGAGAGGGTATGCAACCCACTCTGGTATTCTTGCCTGGAGAATCCCCCTGAACAGAGGAGCCTAGCAGGCTACAGTCCATGGGGTCACAAAGAGTCAGACACGACTGAGCAACTAAGCACAGCACAGCACATCACCATTACCGTTCCCAAGTTATTTTGAAATGCAGTAATTAGCTTCATACATGATATTTCTCCAGGTCAAATAAACAAAGCATAGAGAAAAACATAAACTGGAATTTTAATATATATTTAGGCATTTATATATGACTATATGTATATTATATATAGTAATATGTATAATATATGTGATAATGTGTGGATATGTATATGCAATACATATAGTATATACTAATTATATAATTATGATATAACACATATCATATAATAATTAGAGAGGCCTTAAAAACCTAGACTTTCTTTTGCAAAATGCAGAAAACTGAAATGTATAAAGTTTGCTTTCATTGTTGCGTCTTTTGTTATCTTGATTTTTGAAACAGCTATAAAATATAGTTTAAACATAGTTTTAAAAATAGTTTCAAACCATAGTTTAAACATATTTTTAAAAGTCACCCTAGTGCTTAAATTCAACATAAGAGTTGAGATAAATGTGTGGCACCCTAAGAATCCAGATCTGTTTTCCCTCTTTGAAGGATGGAAACTTAGAGTTGAGACAGGCAGTCGGTAGAACCCCTGGGATCTGGGGAGGGCCTAGATCCACATACAGTTGTGTCCTCTGTGAGTATAATCTGCACGTTTTGCTGTTCAAGGCGCATAAATGAAAATGGAGATGGAGGCATTGTGTGCTTGAACAGAAAGGGCCTGATATAATAACTGGGGCCTGGAGATAACTTGAGGCTGATTGCTGCTATGTGAACCATGGATTTCTCCTTAATGAAGTGCTGGGTAAACAGCCCACTTCAGAAACCAGATAGAGAACCGCTGGGTCTCAAAGGGTGAAAGTGAACCACGGTGGGCTCTCCGATTGCGGTTCAGACAGAACCGTCATATCGCGGTGGATGTCATGGACAAACAACAGCAAACTCATCTCCCTGAAGGACAGGGAGTGGTCTCTGGTCTATGTAGAGAAAAGGAAGAAAGGAAAACTCTTGAAATTGACATTTTAAATTGAAAGTGAAACCTTGATGTGGTCCTGGTGGATACAGGGGCTTGTGTGCCTAGTCAAATTTAATTTCAGGGAAATGAACAAAGTTCCATTTCCACACATGTGATGCCGTGGCTGTAAATGCTAAGTACAAAGGTGTTGCATATCTTCATGTGGTTTCTCAGTTCAAACCAATGACAATAAAGCAGAACCAACGTTGTAGAGGGAATTGAGGATGAGGGTGGGGTTAACCACTGCACCCATGTACTTTGTTTACCACCAGCTTCCTCAACCAAGGAAATGGGCTTATTTAAAGGTTAGGAGACATGGCCAAGCTAACAATCACTAGAACTGGAAATATTCTCATTTCTGTGTGCTTTGCACTCTGTCAAACCACATGTAAAGGGACTGCTAGAATAATCTAGAAAGTACAGAATGGTGACTTTAACCATTCATTTTTAAATTAGGCAAGGACAGGTAATAGTAATCTAAATGAAAAAAAATTCACCTGTAATTCACCATATTCACAAAACAAATAGACTTTCTTTTTCTGCCTTAATTCTTTTAGTTATCTATAAGCAAGGATGAAATGTAAACATTCCCAATCCAAGATTTGTAAAATCATACACTACTTCCTAAGCAGTTTTCATTTTAAGACCTACATTTTACCATAAGGTTTACATTTAATAGAGCCTTCTTTCTTGAGCTTCAACTATTCCTTTCTTAACCATTCCTTCCTGTTGATTTAGTCGATTTACAATTATTTATAAAGGTTCTTGCCAATTCGGTAAGCTTGTATAAAAACAGGCCTCGAGTTCAAATATATCCTGAATTAAAAGAAACACACACTGCCCAGAATTAAAAGGTAAATGAATATTGCCCTTTAGACTCAAAAGATAGAGCTCTCTGACTAGTCCGTTTTTAGGAGATGAAATACAGTAACATCTTATACAATATAAAGATAGGCAGGTCATCAGAATGCAGCTTCTGTTTATGGTTCCCCAAAGTATGCAATCCAACAGTTAAGAGGTTTAAATCTTTAAAAAAGAAAAGCTTTAAAAGTTGTAATCGAGTCTTCACAATGAAAAAGAAAAACATTTGATTTTTGCCATCCTTTTCCCAATTTGAATTATAAAGTACTGGCCCTGGGAATTAAGTATTGATTTTTAAGGACATATTTAGACAATTTTGCTAAGAAAAGGAACCATGCAAATGGTTTGCTATGAGAATTCATTCTAAGACATCCACGCTTAAAGCCTCTAGCAGAGTATGCCACAATGCTTGAATCAGTATTCAAAGTTAAATTTTGTTTAATTAAGTACAAAAAGTACATAATTGCTGAAAACCTAGATGCTAATAGAAACAGCTAATGTCTGATTTTCTGTAAACCCAAAGTAGAATTCTAAAGAAGACATACAACCATCACATTTTATCAGTAGCAATTTTTATATAAAGTTTATTTCCTTAATGATTTTTCTGATATTATATTCTGTTGTATTTATTTTAATGGTACTCTAGAAAACTATGTGGCATATTCTATGGAATTTACAGTAGGTTTTCTGTTTTCCTTGTTGCAATTAGTTACAGACTTTTCTGTACTACTGAGTAGGTAGGAACAGTTATAGCAGAAGAGATCTTGATATGCGTTGAGGATTTGGTGTTTTTTTGTTTTTTTTTTTAATAGACTGTACATATTTTTTAGAACAGTTTTAGACTTACATTCCGAGAAATTCTCATACTCCACATCTAGTTTTTCTTATTATTCACAACTTTATATGAGCATGGTGTGTTTAAAATTAGTGAAACACTATTGATACACTATTATTAAGTAGAATAGTATGCATTTTTATTCCAATGTCCTTCGTTTTCACCTAATATCCTTTTTTCCTTCCAGGATCTCATTCAGAACATCCAATCACATTTATTTATCATGTCTCCTTAGACTTCTCTTGGCTGTGACAATTTCTCAGATTTTGTTTATCATGACCTTGAAAGTGTTGGCAAGTATTGGCCACATATTTTGTAAAATGCCTTCTTTTGCTATTGATCTGACATTTTTCTCATGTTTAGAGTGGGGATCTGAATTTTGGAGATGAAACCCAGATAAGAAAAGTGCCATTTGCTTTATCACATCAAAGGTAGATAGTATCAATATGATTTATCCCTAGTAACACTGACCTTGATCACTTGGCTCATTTGTTTCAGAGATATGTCTTTTCTCCCCCATTTTTTAATCATTTATTTCTATCAGTATGAACTCAAGGTCATTTATTTTATACTTTGGTTATAACCCAATACTACTTTAAACAATTTTTGCTCAAATTATTCCATTTTTGACCTTGGGACCCCAGTACTTGATACCTATGTACCTTAACACACTCCCATCAATGGGGTTTTTGGACCACTTATTTCTCTGGTATTACAAGATACTCCATGACCATCTTGTGTATTTTTCCTTCAGCCCCAAAAGTGTCCATGTCCACAAGGATGCCTGGGTGCCCATTGTGTTCGTTGCTATTGGAGTGTCATTGTCTATAGGCCTTCTCAGCTGACAGAGCTAAAAAACACTGTATGTGAATACCAACCCACTTATGAGTTGAGTTTTAATCGATCAAATACAGTACATGTTTCACCCTAATATAGTCTATAATCTTTGACTTGCTCAGTGAAACAAATAATGCATTTTAACATAGTTTTCACTTTGCATATTTAAGAAAAAAATAAGTGATAGTGAACTGCCAGTTTCCAAATTGATAACTGATGACAAGAGTAATAATTAATCACTAGATTTCTATTAAATAAAAATAAATTCTAGTATAAAACATACATTGGTGAATTCCTTTTGAAACATTTTTCAGTCAGAACTTTAGTGTTAATAGGTTTTTATATGTTATTTTATTTTGTGTTTTGCTTTTCCCCAAACAGAACAGCAGTTAACTAGTAATTTATCAAAAGACGTAAGATAGGCTAGTCTTTCAAAAGTATTCAGCCAACTAAGGCACCTAATAATATAGCAAAATAATTTAGAGGTTAAAAGAAAGTGCTTTTACTGCTGTATGGTATTTTTGTGAGATAGTTTTATGGTTAATAAAAATTTACTCTTAATGTAGTCAATGTCATTGTTTCTTAAGTACACCTTGTATTTAATAAATCTTATCTTGTATTTAATAAATATGTTAACATTGTATAAAATTACATTTTAAAAACCCTCAAATTTTGAAAAAGAACAAAAAGAGAGTAAAATATCACCCAAGTCACATAAGGATTTTTATTTTTTAGTAGCTTACAAGTTACATAAATACAAAATAGCATATTTTTACCTCTTTACTTTTTCCCCCTCAGGGTAAACCTGAGCTTTCCATTTGACTTGCAATTACTAATATTAGAATGTTAATGTAATTAGAGTTTAGGTTTTTCCAGTTTGATATGACAACTTGATCTCAATAGAAAATCAAGATGAGAAATTTAGTTTATGTAGCTGGTGTGCATTACTTTTTATTTAAATGTTTGCATTTCTCTATGAAAATTTATCACTGAAAATCTCAGATACACATTTAAAAAGTATATAGTTTGAGTTTAAATATAAAAAGAACTTTAACTTACTACAAATTATATTCTTAGAAAGTATATTATAAAACTGATATATTTTTTCCATTTAAAACAATGCTAAAGAAGTAAGCCTAGTAAAAACAAAAATAGCAGAATGGCCCCATATCACATTTTAAGCTAATAAAAATTATATACTTTCAGAATGGGCAATGTAGTTTTCAAACATGTTTTCTTCATAATACAGAACAATCTAAACATTTTAAATCTATTCTTAAAGCTTTTTAAAAAGATATTCTGAAGTAAGAAGTGGGCAGAATTTGGGTAAGACTGAAGAAGCAGTAGGATGTGTGGTCACATGAGTTTTGATGTATATACTGACAGTTCAATGGTCTTAATGTCCAGTGTTTCCTTAAACATGTTCTTGGCAGCATGACTTCAGTAGGACCTTAATGGTTGTGATTTAAGTAAGGGTCTTCTGATGATTAAACCGTGGGAGATACCATATTAAACAACAACAACAAAACAGAATTCTTTGTGCAGAATTACAAACAACCTTTAATATATAAACCTGCCCCATGAATCTTTAAAGGAGAGCATTTCCCCATGCTTACTTAATGAGACAAGTCAATAATTCTTCAGTATGAAACTCCTTCCCTGTTCATTAACCAAAAGAAAGATCAAGCTGAGGAGGTACCTGCGTTAACCCTAATACAAGTCATACATTTCACATATGATATCACTTTTCTTCTTTGCAATAAATCCATGAGTTTGTTATTATTATTTATCCTTCTATAACTAACACAATACATTAGTAATTTTCTTGAGACCAATTAGAAAATGCCAGTTAGAAATATGACTTCCCTCCCACTTGTAGTTCTCCACCATTCTTTCTTTGAGCTGAAATAATTTCTGGAAAATTTCAGCATATAGATAAAACATGTTACATTTTCTATGGATAATTATCTGTGAAACAACAAAAGAGGATTAAGAGGCCATAGGATAATTCACCACCACTACTATCTATCAATCAATCTCCCCTGAAAGCCGTTTCAATTGCTTGTACAGTCTCATTAAAAATAGTGTGTTGGCTAGATATTAGGCCACAAGGTTCCCCTCCAACCAGATTATCTTCCTGAACTTCTTCTTATTGAGAAATGATGGGGAGTCCAATGATAATATCAGCATTCCTTTTTAATAAATGTCTAAAGTATACTCAAATATAAATCACATTAACTTTGCTTTACGTAGTTATTACTGAATGACTAACAGCAACAGTTTGTTTCTCTGATATTTTGACTTCAGCTTGAACTGTTGTGTAACTGACATGCACAAGTCCATCTATAATACAGTATAATTTAATGCGAGGGGCTTGAAACTTGAGATTGGAATGTCTGGCTCCAAAGCCCAGTATTTCTACTAACCAGCACTGGAACTTAGGCAAAGCCACAAAGTTAGGCAAAGCCTTCTCAAAACTGGAGATTAAAAGCCATATAGGAAAAGTCCTACAAGTCAGGTTTACACAGTATATATATTAGACCTGCAAAATCTATTAGACCTTGAAAATCAATATTAAAGAAAAAGGATTTATGCAGATAAAATAGTAAGGCAAAAGATCTGCTCATTTGCAGAGATACGTTCACATTATCCAGAGACTCCCTTTTTATCCTCTATCAGATAGCTTCTCCTCCAGATTTTTCTCCCAGGGTCAGTGGAGTTTTAAAGTCAATGATGACATCAGCATGCTTTCTCAGGGTGAAGTCTACCTCAGGGCCAAATAGATTTTCCTAAACAGAGGCAGGGATTTCTGCTCCAGGTTTGGCAGCATGAATCCACTCTGTCTGTCCTCTGTGCATTTGAAGGCTTGGACTTATTCCATGTGGACTACGCCATGGATATAATAAACTGACAGCAGATGAATGGAGAACTCTCCAAGAATAATATCTGACATTAAAACATTAAAAGCGTCTTCATTGAAGGCCTTGTGAAAATTTTCCGTGGTGACATACACTGTAAACCATTAGAATATAAGAATCAAAGAGCCAGATGCATTTTGTTCACTGTGGCATGCCCTGCGTGTGTCTGGCTCACAGGGGTGTGTGCTTAGTTGCTCAGTCGTATCCGACTCTTTGCGACCCCAAGGACTGTAGCCTGCCAGGTACCTCTGTCCGTGGGGATTCTCCCGGCAAGGATACTGGAGTGGGTTGCCATGCCCTCCTCCAGGGGATCTTCCCAATCCAGGGATCCAACCCAGGTCTCCCACATTGCAGGGGGATTCTTTACCATCTGAGCTACCAGGGAAGCCCAGCTCATAGGTGAGGAAGCATGCAATAAATATTTGTCTGTTGAGTGAAGAATGAATATTAAAATGACAAATAATTCATTTTGTGACGGCAGAATAAAGTTGTGAGCTTTTGTACACTTCAGCAAAAATATGAATATGCAGTGTTACTTTGAACTTTGGGGATATTTATGATTAAATATTTTAAAAATAATGCTATTGTCAACTTGATGGTTGAAATAAAATACATCTAGATCTCTCTTAAGGAGATAAAAACATTTGAACAATAATATTGCCATGTAAATGTCCATTCTATTCACATATTCCACAGTATTTCTCTTTGTATACTATATTTAATTACATAATAGTAATACACCGTATTTCTATAGTGGTTTGCTTGCAAATAACAAAAAACAGTTTATTTGATCCTTCCCTGTGAAATAGGAAAAGTAGATATCATTACTACAAATTCACAGGTAAAGAGATACGGGCTCAGAAATATTAAGTGTCATAAACATATACCACACTACTTGTTAAGTCCCTGTTTAGAAAGCAAATTTCAATGATAATAATTTTTAAAAAGTTCAAAAGGACTTCCCTGGTGGCTTAGTGGTAAAGAATCTGCCTGCTGACGCAGGAGACATGGGTTTGATCCCTGATCTGGGAAGATCCCACATGGTGCAGAGAAATTAATCCTGTGCACCACAAACTACTGAGCCTGTGCTCTGGAGGCTAAGAGCCACAATCAGAGAAGCCACCACAATGAGAAGCCCGCGCACTGCAACTAGGGAAAAGCCCACGCGGCAATGAAGACCCAGCACAACCAAAAATGAATGAGCAAAAAAATAAAATTTCATTTAACAAATTTAAAAATTAAAAACAATTACAAAGCAACTAATAAATCCATAGACTGCTTAAATCCCTTTCCTTATCTATTTTCTGTACTTTTACCAATGACATTGTGAGGTTGCAATTGCTTTAATTTGATTTTTCAGATGCGAACAAAAGCCTGTGAGAGAGAAGGTCTTGCTGAGACACATTTCTAGTAAGTCTTAGAGGTGGGACCCAAGCCTGTGCTGTCTGATAACAACCATGTGTCAGAAAGTCTGGTGGCCCAACTCTTAACTCTTAAATGCTAAGCTTTAACCACCACCTCTGTGAATGAGTAGGTTGAGATGATACATTAAAATATACTATGCAAATATTTAATCCTGTTACTTTTGTTATTAGAAATATGATACATCTGTCCCAGAAATTACATATGCATATAGAATTGTTTTCTTTCTTTTTTTTTGTCCACTACTGGTGGTACCCACCATCTACTCAGGTCCCTAAACCCATGTCTAACTATTGGTTATCTGGCTATGTAACAGAGATGTCTGTGACTGAAGCATGTGTGTGTGTTTAACTGGCTGTTGACAAACACTGGGGTGTGAGACAGAAAGACAGGAATAACCCCAGCATGTTCTAGAGAACTCCCTGCCTCCAGCCATTATTTCTCCTCCATGCTGGCTGTTGTGGAACCTCTGAAGTATAGTTAAGAGTAATGCTTAGGACCTCTTTGCCCTATAGAACGCCCCTTATATAAATTGTGTTGCAAGATGGTAAACTTTTCAACAGACATCCACAATATGCATGAAAACCATGCGTAATACACACTCAAAACCTCTCTAATTCTTAGGATGCATGAATTTTCTGTTAAATTTTATCCCTTTCATTCACTTTTTTTTCTCAATGGCTGAAGTTTAAGCAAACACTCTTGCAAGAAAAGTAGATGTGTAATTAATTCATCCAAGATTAAGTGCGTTCTCACAGTGCAAAGTGCCAGACATCTATGTTTCACTTGGGGATATTTCAAGTTATTGGAACACTTGTAATACTAATGCAAGTTACTGATCAAGTGTCCCTTTTGGTTGATTGGTTGGTTGGTAAATTGGTTGATTAGATGGTTAGTGGTTTGTTGAAAAGAGGAAGGAAAGATAAGAAGTGAAAAATAGTGTGTTTTCATTTTTCTCTTTCCTTTTCTCAACATACACACAGTGGCTCAGTCCCCAACTCCTTTGATATTTCATATTCACTGTTGGACTTGACTGACATAAGAAACTCACTGTAGAGAGGCAGGTTTCCACTGAGCTAAAGCTAGTTTCCATGGTGCCGAAATGTGCATTTAAAAGTAAGCATGGTCCTTAGGTGCCTACAGGGTGGTGTTCATGCCAAGCACAGGTCACAAAGGAGCCAGAAGAAGTAAGATGTGTGTCCTGCACATAAACAGCACCGGGCTAGCTATTTCACTTTATGCATTTTGGTTCCCATTCAGAAAAAGAAAATCGCATTATCGTGCAGCATATATTTTAAGGTTGGTGAATCACGTTGGGTTGTTTTAACTCTGAAAACTAATTTAAATGGATGAGTGTGATTCCTTGGAGCTTAGGTAAATAATCAGATCTGTGAATAGATATGTCCTAACATACTTTCACATCCCCTCCTGAAATTCCTTTAGATTTGGGTGATATAGGAGAGGAAAGTTATTTCTTAAGATTATTGTACAGGAAGGGGAACTGTTGGCTGGTATACCTTATTCTAGAGTGTCTAAATTTGTCTTTTTAAAGATATATAAAATATATGCAAAATACAAATTAAGTTAATGAACACTGGAAATCGTAACACACTCATTGTTTATGCTGTGTTGTTCACAGGAGTGAACAACCCTACAGTGTATAGAGTTGATTGCATCCCCCTCCCCCAAAAAAATAAATAAAAGAGAAAAAAAGATTTAAAAAATTTAAGGTTAAAACAAAACTAAGGTGAAGAATATTTTAGCTGGGAGTGGTACTTTTGGTAGAGGAATCCTTTGGGACTTCTTAAATGAACAGTCTAAATCATCCATTAAAATGTGCATTATCATGTTTTAGAGAAAGATATCTGTGGTAAATGTATTTGAAATCTTTTCTGTGCTTGAAAAACAGAGCCCATGTGCCTAGAGAAAATGCATTTCAAAATAGTAAACTTCCTTTTTTTTTTAATTTTCAATGGGGATATTCAGTGACAGGAACTAGGTTCTGAATCTTTGAAAAGAGATGCCTTCATTGCAGGTCAGAATTAATAAAAGTTATTGAACAATTTCAGCCACTTTAGTGGCATTCTGAAAGAGTGCCCTGGATGGTTCCATGCACACGTTCAGTCAGTTCCTGGAAAAGGTATAAGTTAGAAGCCCTCCAAGGTGAAGGCCTCAGTCTTGGTGCCTACAGTGAGAAACTGGAAAAGCTGGGAGCCCCGCGTGGTGTCAAGACTTCACCTGTGGCTCTCCGCCTTCACTGGGTCTTTAAGAAGCCCAGTGGGTTGGGGGGAGAGGACCAACTGAGAACTAAAGGAATAGAAATTGGCTTTAGTGTGCCAGGGAGAGCATTAAAGTAGTCAACGAGCTTTTTCAACTCAAAAAAGCCCCTCGGAAATCGCTCTGTGCCTTCACAGACCAGACCTTGGTGGCGGGTGTTGTGTGTTTAGGTCCCTGAGTCCACACACTAGCAAAGATCCCTCTCTCCCCTGTTGTCATCTCACCCTCCTTAGGGGGCCCCCGGGGTCCCTATCCTCAGTCTTCCAGTCTCCTTTTATCCCCCCTTGAGATGAAAGTCCAGAGTCTTCCAGCGACTTACCCTAACGGGTCTGGATCGTGCTCAGTGGCACGCAGGTGGGGCAGACTGGGGAGAGGGTGGAAAACTTAGGGGCCGGCTCGCGGCGCTAACTCGACGGTCCTCCTGACTCTCGAACCCTCAGCCAGAAGTCAAATCCCAACTCTGCCCCACTCGAACGGAACCCTCCAGGTTTTGGCGACTCCTTGAGCAACAACCCAACTTAAGTAAGGAAACTTGGAGGATCGGGGTGAGCAGACGCAGGGAAGTCCCCGCATTCCTGGTGGTCCCCATTTCGACTCCTGAGATCTGGGCATCCCGCGGGTACCCAAAGACTCGGTTGCCAGGACTCCCCGGGCGTGCATCTGGGCAGCGCGATGCCCACCGAGGCGCAGAGAAGAAGTGCATCTCCGGGCCCAAACCGACCGTCTGCAGCCCCCCACACTCAGAGTAGCGAGCTGGTCCAGGCGAACCTGGATCGCTGGCGCTCTTGCCCGCGTTCCTGAAGCCCGGATTAAAAAAAAAAAGAAACCTGCCAACTGTACCTGGCGGGGAAGCCCGGCACTGGCCAGGAAGGAAGCGGTGACGCGGCTTCTTCTTTCCCGGAGCCTCGGGTGGGCGCTGACCTCCACCAGCCCCCAGCTCCTGCCCCCCCGGACCGACGCGCCCTCCCTCGCCCTGGGACCCCGCGGCGCCCGCGCCGGCCGCGGGGAGCCACCGCGTCCCCGAAGCGGGCCGCCTGGAGCGCTCCCCCGCCCCGCGGGGTTCACTCACCGATCCGGAGTACTTGCGGGGCGGTCTGGGGGAGGACGGAGCCGAGGAAATAGAGAAGCGTCCAGCCGGCGTCCCTGGTCCTCAGCCTGGGCTGGGCGAGGAGTGTGCGGCGCTCCATCTTCCTGGCTTCTTAATTCATGCCGAGACCCAGCCGCCGCCGCTCGCCCTGGAGATGCTGCCCGCTGGGCTCGGGTCGCTGCCTCATCCTCCCTGGGATGCTAACGCGGTGGTACCCAGCGCGCTCCCCTGGCGGAAAGAGCTCAAGGGAACCGGCGTGGGATGGCGGAGCCGGCGGGCGACGCTGGGCTCGCGTTGGGCTCCTGGCTTCTGCCGCTAGCCCATCACCGTTCCTCGTCCTCCTCCTCCATGGGCCGCGGGTCTCGGAGAAGCCGCGCGCGACTGCTCCCGGAGCCGAGAGACCAGCCGGGGAAAGTTGCTGCCCCAATTCTCCGGAGCGTCTCCCTCATTCGTCCTCGGGTCAGATGAGAAAGTGGGGTGGCTGCGTGGATGGGGGGCGGGTGGAAAGTGCCACGAGAGCAAACGGGGGCTGGGGAGGCGGGGAGAAAGAAGACGGAGGAAGAAGGGGAGAGGGTACGGGCTGAGTTGGTGCAGGGGCTCTCGGCGAGCAGGAGGAGCTCCAGCAGGTTGACTGGGATCCGAGCCACGCTTTGGCTTCTCAGTTCTCCCCGCCCGCCTCTCCTCGCTCGCTCCACCCTTTATTTACTGCCCGCCCCAATACACCCATCCAGACACCCCGACGCGCGCTCACGCACGCACATTCTCCCTCGCCCTCAACTTTGCGCCGTAAGGCTGGAAAGTGTATTGAGGATTGCCTCCTGAAGGCAGAACATTTAACTTGATGAGCAGAGCCAACCTCTGCGCGGGGCCGCGAGTGGCCGAGGAACCCTCCTTGGAAATGTCCCTGGGAGCCTGTGAGAGGGTCTCCGAGAGGAGATTCTTCCCCATCACTTGATGGAAAAGCGCCATCTCGGACGCCAGCATTTCGGGGAATAGAAGAGCTCTTATTTTAACTCTGGCAAAGAGGGAAGAAAGCAGGAGGAGGAAGAAGAGAAATGAAACCTCGGTACTCGAAGATTAGAGTGGCTTCTCTGCTCTTCAGACCCCAGATAATCTCTTGTAAATTGCTTCTATTTACATGTGCAGAACTGGGAAAGAGGCAGCTTCCAGCACTGCTCCTTGTTTTGGTTTTCTTTGAACTGGCACGTTTGAACGCTGGAAGAGAGGCTATTTTAGCTCTGTAGGTTTGGAGACTATTTCTCTGTGGAAGGACAAGGACGCTTCCCTGGGGAAATCATCAGCATTTGATCATTTTGGCTTAATTTCCTTTGAGCTTTGTGGGGGAATGTTCTCTATAAATGTTGGCTAGCTTTGCATTAACATTCACAGACAATTTTTTTTCCCCCTCAAAGTATGGATTTTGGAGAACTAACCTAAACTGAGTTAATTCATCTGAAAAATATGTCCACAGTTTATAGACCTACAATAGGAAAGGATTACAAAAGAAACCTAAGGTAACTTCAGGCACATTCATTCACTCTTGTATGTAGTGCCAGGCACTACACACACACACACACACACACACACACACACATAAAGAGAGAGAGAGAGAATATATGTGTGTGTATGCGTTTGTGTGTGTAAAGTTGCTCAGTCATGTCCAACTCTTTGTGATCCCATGGACTGTAGCCTGTCAGGCTCCTATGTCCATGGGATTTCCCAGGCAAGAATAATGGAGTGGGTAGCCATTTCCTTCTCCAGGGGATCTTCAGACCCAGAGATCTGACCCATGTCTCTTATGCCTCCTGTTTTGGCAGGTGGGTTCTTTACCACTGAACCACCTGGGAAGCCCACGTGTGTCTTAGTCGCTCAGTCCTGTATAACTCTTTGCCACCCCATGAACCATAGCCCGCCAGTCTCCTTTGTCCATGGAATTCTCCAGGCAAGAATACTGAAGTGGGTTGCCATTCCCTTCTCCTGGGGATCTTCCCAACCCAGGGATTGAACCGAGGTCTCCTGCATTGCAGGTGAATTCTTTACCATCTGAGCCACCAGGAAAGCCCATAGATATAGATATATAGATATATATTAGATATAGGGTTTCCCCGGTGGCTCAGTGGATAGAGTCTGCCTGCAATGCAAGAGACCTGGGTTCCATCCCAGAGTTGCGAAGAGCCCCTGGAGGAGGGCATGGCAATTCACTTCAGTACTCTTGCCTGGAGAATCCCCACGGACAGAGGAGCCTGGCAGACTACAGTCCATAGGGTCACAAAGAGTTGAACACAACTGAGCAACTAAGAACACACACACAAATCTTGGTAATGGATTTTTTAAAAACCTAAAGATTTGTATAAAGCATGTTCAGTCATCTGTTTTCTTGGTGCATATAGGGCTTTTAGATTATAAATACGAGCATGGCTAGATCTTGAGAATCCAAACTCTAGAATTAGGTCAGCTTTTGAACAAACTGCTTCAATCCTGGTTTTACCTAATTCTTGATTTGTAGCCTTGGTTAGATTACTTTATGTCCCTATAGTAGAGATTTCTGATGCTTACCTAGGTCCATTTCTCTTTTTCCTGGGCATATTAAAGCCTATTCTTTTTCAGTGAGGTGTAATAATCTATATTTAGCCAACAAAATGGGAGTAGAAGTAGTATGTGCCATTTCTGGGTAGGAAGGAAAGCAATGAAAGGCTCTCACCTCTCTCTTGGGGACTGTCTTTTGCCACAGTAATTCTGAAAACCACAAGTTCTAGAAGCCAAGATGGAAGCAGCCAGGATCCCCGAGTCACCTTCTGGGAAGGATTTGCTTGAATAGTTGTCAGATTAGCAGCAAATCAGTACCAAATCAGCAAAAACAAAATTTGTGCTATAGTCCATGAAAATTTTGAGATCTGTTTGTTATTACAGCAAAACCTCTTCTATACTGACTGATACACTCTCTCTAGGATTTGATATCTTCATCTGTAAATTGAGACTGATAACACAGTATAGAGATTGGAGGATTATAGGAACTACTGTATGCAAAGTATTTTCCAAGGATTTCACTACTCAATATATATTAGTTCAATTGTGGTAATTTGGTTTTTTGGTTAAATTAATCTGCACATACATTTCTAGCTTAAAATCGCCTCAGATGGCAGAGACTAAGAAATTTTTTCAGTTAGGAAATGACTCCATTAATAGTATATATATTAGAGCTTCCCTAGTGGTGCAGTGGTAAAGAATCTACCTGCTAATGCAGGACATTCAAGAGACACAGCTTCGATCCCTTGGTCAGGAAAACCTCCTGGAGGAGGAAATGGCAACCCACTCTAGTATTTCTGCCTGGGAAATTCCATGAACAGAAGATCCTGGTGAGTTACAGTCCGTGGGGTTGCAAAGAGTTGAACACAGCTGAGAGACTGAGCTTGCAAAAGTCTATTAATAGTAATTTGGCCCAATGCTATTTAAGGACACTTTTACCTGTATTACCTTTTGTCTCTAAGTTCTTTTTTGTTGGTAGAGATATTAGAAATATTGCATTTCCCAAAGTAGGCTTCTTAAAGAATACATGCACACTAAAGTTGCTTTTCTGTATTATCTGTAAAACCTGTAAAGTTTAAAATTGAAATTTATTTCCTTGTTAAAATGCTTTCCTCCACTGCTCATGTACACAGGCTCATGGTGTTAAGTTACTCATGAGTGATCAGCAGCTGCTGTTAATTTGTTTTGTGCTTTTTAGAAGCACTGTGTTTTGTATATATATGCATCTAGTTATTTTTGCCCAAAATGACTGTTACTCACTCTTGATTCACATTTTCATAGTGCCCCCATAAGAATAAAAATGTCCAATTGAATGCATTCAGTCTTTCCCAAGTTTCCCAAATCTTAAGCTTAAATTGATACACTGAGGTTAATAAGGAAGTAATATGCAGCCTTGTGCAGAGAGCTGGTGACATTACTTAGTTAGTAATTCATTTAAGATTACTCAATTTTAATAACATAATGAGACATAAGAAAACTAGCTTAGAATAAACTAAGGAATTCAAATGTTATAAATGTGTTTTCAAAGTTTTTAGTAGGCTTGAGTTTACTTATAATGTTACCCAGGGCATGAAAAGCGAAAAAAAAAAAAAAGAAAAGAAAAGAAAACAAATCAAGTGGCTTTTAGAGCTTCCTAAGAATGTGTAGCTGATTTGGAATCAAAATTCTTACTCCTTGACTACTTCTTTATGTCTAAATTTTTCCCTGGGTGATGTCATATGTTTCTAAGGCATTAAATATCTTTAAGCAAGGATCTCAAATTTCATTTTTGCTAAGATCTTGCCTCTGAACTCCAGATTCTCATAGCCAACTCTAATTACTATTTTCCACTGAGTGCACATGTCAGTCTCTTCATTCTGAGCCATATTATTGCTCCCTCCCTAGCCCCCTTTCATAGTTTCTCATTTCAATATGCGTACCACCTTCCGTCCAGGTATTAAAACTAAAATCTCAGGATGCCATCCTTACTTTCCCCTTACATGCAGTATATTTTCATATGCTATTGGTTTTGTGCCTCAAACTTTCTTTAATTTGTTTATCTGCAGTCCCAATGCTATCATCTAGCCTGGAGTTTCTTAGCTTCAAAACTGTTGACATTTGGGGCCTGAAAATTATTTATTGAGGAGGCTGTCCCGTGTCTTATAGGATGCTTAGCAACTTCCCAGGACTCTTTCCACTAGATGTCAGTAGTACCCTCCTCCCAGGCTGTAACAGCCAAAAAATGTCTGCAGACATCACCAAATGTCCTCTAAAGTACGTATCACCCCTAGTTGAGAACCACTACACTCATCCAAATCACCATGGTCTTCTATCTGGTCTATTATAGTAAGTTCTTAATTGTTCCTCTCCCCCATTGCCTCTTGCTATCCATTCTGTTGACTGATCTAAATTTGCTTCTGATTGATTTCCTTCACAATGCCCTGCTCAGTTTCCTCATGGTCCTTATCAATTCTTTACATATCTGTTTACTTTATTAGAGACTCAGAGATGGTAGACTGAAACCTCAGCATTTAGCGCAATGCTTCGCAATTAGTGGAACCTTAATGAATGCTCATTGAATGAATGAATTAACTAATGAAGTCATAACCCACACAACCCACAATTGGTAAGTGTATATTTGTAGGACTAATCTGAATAATACACCAGATTTCTGTTTTGATTTCATTCAAAGCTCCTACATAGATCAGTTTCTATTTAAACATCATACTCAGAACATTATTAATACTACAGTCCACTGTGTCTAGAAAATCTGGGGTATAATCTTAGATGTCAAATGTCAGGAAAATGCTGTACAGAGTAGGGATTTCTCCTCACATTTCATTTTTCAGCACCATGGCTACCATCCCACATGCCTTAACATTTTTACTGTAATTTTCATGCTAACACTGGTCCATTTGCTAAAGCACTGAAGAAAGCAATTGTAAAATCTTCAAAAGAAAAAAAAAAGTCTTTATTTACTCATATCTTTATATCCTATCATTACAACCTGAGTGTGTAAAATAGAATTCCATCACGTGCAAAGTCTGAACCAAGTTGCTATGTAGCTCCCTCCACACATAAGTAAGGAGAGTAAAGAAGAAAAGAGCCAGATCAGGCAGTCGGGATGTCAGGAGATCTGGGTCCTCACCCTAGTCTGATCACTTACCATGGCTCCTGGTTCCCAGTCAACTCCCACCCTCTCCTGAGACCCAACCATGACAGCAAGTAGATGGACTGATGTCTCAAAGCCAATACGGACTAAGGTTCTCCACTTCTCCTTCCAACTCCAAAAGCCATTTTTATAGAGGAGGGACCCACAACTAATCTCTGTGTTCTTATGGTTAAGCTTGTCCTTAAAATAATGAGTTTATTTTGTGATTTATTATATATTCCAGGTACCTTTCTTAGTGCTGTTACACGTATGAATGGTTTCAATACTGAGAGCCACCTTGAGAAGTAAGTACTCTCAGTTCAGTTCAGTTCAGTCACTCGGTTGTGTCTGACTCTTTGGGACCCCATGGACTGCAGGATGCCAGGCCTCCCTGTCTATCACCAACTCCCACAGTTAACTCAAACTCATGTGCATTGAGTCGGTGATGCCGTCCAACCATCTCATCTTCTGCCATCCCCTTCTCCTCTTGTCCTCAATCTTTCCCAGCATCAGGGTCTTTTCAAATGAGTCAGTTCTTTGCATCAGGTGGCCAAAGTTTTGGAGTTTCAGCTTCACCATCAGTCCTTCCAATGAACATCCCGGACTGATCTTCTTTAGGATGGACTGATTGGATCTCCTTGCAGTCCAAGGGACTGGCAAGAGTCTTCTCCAACACCACAGTTCAAAAGCATCAGTTTTTTGGCACTCAGCTTTCTTTATAGTCCAACACTCACATCTATACATGACCACTGGAAAAACCATAGCTTTGACTAGATGAACCTTTGTTGGCAGAGTATTGTCTTTGCTTTTTAATATGCTGTCTAGGTTGGTCATAACCTTTCTTCCAAGGAACAAGTGTCTTTTAATTTCATGGCTGCAGTCACCATATGCAGTGATTTTGGAGCCCCCCAAAATAAAGTCAGCCACTGTTTCCATTGTTTCCCCATCTATTTGCCATAAAGTAATGGGACCAGATGCCATGATCTTAGTTTTCTGCATGTTGAACTTTAAGCAAACTTTTTCACCCTCCTCTTTCACTTTCATTAAGAGGCTCTTTAGTTCTTCTTCACTTTTTGCCATAAGGATGGTGTCATCTGCGTATCTGAGGTTATTGTTATTCCTCCCAACAATCTTGATTCCAGCTTGTGCTTCCTCCAGGCCAACGTTTCTCACGATGTACTCTGCATAGAAGTTAAATAAGCAGGGTGACAACGTACAGCCTTGATGTACTCCGTTCCCAATTTGGAACCAGTCTGTTGTTCCATGTCCAGTGCTAACTATTGCTTCATGCATTCAGATTTCTCAGGAGGCAGATCAGGTCATCCGGTATTCCCATCTCTTTAAGAATTTTCCACAGTTTGTTGTGATCCACACAGCCAAAAGCTTTGGCATAGTCAATAAAGCAGAAATAGATGTTTTTCTCGGAAAAGGCAATGGCACCCCACTCCAGTACTCTTGCCTGGAAAATCCCATGGACGGAGGAGCCTGGAAGGCTGCAGTCCATGGCGTTGCTGAGGGTCAGACACGACTGAGCAACTTCACTTTCACTTTTCACTTTCTTGCATCAGAGAAGGAAATGGCAACCCACTCCAGTGTTCTTGCCTGGAGAATCCCAGGGACGGGGGAGCCTGGTGGGCTACTGTCTATGGGGTCACACAGAGTCGGACACGACTGAAGTGATTTAGCAGCAGCAGATGTTTTTCTGGAACTCTCTTGTTTTTTTGATGACCCAATGGATGTTGCCAATTTGATCTCTGGTTCCTCTGCCTTTTCTAAAGCCAGCTTGAACATCTGGAAATTCACAGTTCATGTGCTGCTGAAGCCTGGCTTGGAGAACTTTGATCATTACTTTGCTAGTGTGTGAGATAAGAACAATTGTGCAGTAGTTTGAGCATTCTTTGGCATTGCCTTTCTTTGGGATTGGATTTAAAACTGACCTTTTCCAGTCCTGTAGCCACTGCTGAGTTTTCCAAATTTGTGGCATATTGAGTGCAGCACTTTCACAGCACCATCTTTTAGAATTTGAAACAGCTCAACTAGAATTCCATCACCTCCACTAGCTTTGTTTGTAGTGATGCTTCATAATACCCACTTGAGTTGGCCTTCCAGGATGTCTGGCTCTAGGTGAGTGATCACACCATCATGATTATCTGGGTCATGAAGATCTTTTTTGTACAGTTCTTCTGTGTATTCTTGCCACCTCTTCTTAATATCTTTTGCTTCTGTTAGGTCCATACCATTTCTGTCCTTTATTGTGCCCATCTTTGCATGAAATGTTCCCTTGGCATCTCTAATTTTCTTCAAGAGATCTCTAGTCTTTCCCATTCTGTTGTTTTTCTCTATTTCTTTGCATTGATCGCTTAGGAAGGCTTTCTTATCTCTCCTGGCTATTCTTTGGAACCCTGCATTCAATGAGTATATCTTTCCTTTCCTCCTTTGCCTTTTGTTTCTCTTCTTTTCACAGCTATTTGTAAAGCTTCTTCACACAACCATTGTTCCTTACTGCATTTCTTTTTCTTGGGGATGGTCTTGATCACTGCCTCCTGTACAATGTCACAAACCTCCATCCATAGTTCTTCAGGCACTCTGTTTCTCAGATCTAGTCCGTTGAATCTATTTTGCACTTCTACTCTATAACTGTAAGGGATTTGATTTAGATCATACCTGAGTGGTCTAGTGGTTTTCCCTACTTTTGCACAGAGAGGTGAAGCAACATGTCAGGAATCATAATTAAGTGACAGAGTCAGAATTTGAACTTAGTCTGGTTCTAGAGTACTCATGTTTTTTTAAAATTGAGGTGAAATTACAAAATATAAAATTTGCCACCTTACAAGGAATCTTTCCATTGCATTTAGTACATGAATGATATTGTGCAAACACTGGCTCATTCCAATGTGCCTGGATCAGCCTGAGTGATTCAGAAGTACCAAGAGTGACTCAGAGAGACAGCTAAGGACTTGTGGTCTGCTGGAAAGACTCTGACTTTTAATCTGGATTATATAGGGAGTCACTGAATATTTTGAATAGAAGAATGACATAATCAAACTTATGTTTTCTTTTGTTTTGGGGATTATACTAAGTATTAGAGACAAAGTGAATACATTTTCTTCTTGCTTTCATGGAACCTAGAGTCAAGCAAATAGTTCTACAATTAAATACAGAATTTCAAATTATGTTAATGATAATAAACTGACCTTTTAAAGTGCAAAATGAATCCTAAGTTGGAACTCAAAGATGAATTATCACAAAGTGACCACTGTCATGTAACCAACCACTCAGACAAGAAACAGAATTTTGTCAGAACCTCTTTGGTTTTTCTCAGCTACACCCTCCAAACGTTACCAGTATTTTCACTTTCAACAGCAGATGTTAGTTTTGCCTGCTTTGAGACTTAATGTAATTATAATACATATCCTTCTGTTCCTGGCTTCTGTCAAATGATAGCTAACATTACAGAGCTTTTATCACAGGTCAGGCACTATCTTTGCGGTTTATATTGGGTTGCCATGATCCTCTGAGGTGGTCACTAATATTACTACACCCATTTTGCAGAAGAGAATATTGAGGCACAGAGACAGAATGCAGGTTCCACGAAGGAAAGCAGAAGGATATGTTAGATTTGAAAAGTGGAACTCGCTTTGAAGTAGGAGCTTAGAAAAGAGTACTCTGAGGAAGAATCCTTTATGCCTTGACTGAAAGGGTAGTTGGGCTTCCTGGGTAGCTCAGGTGGTAAATAATCTGCCTGCAATGCAGGAGACCCTAGTTTGATTCCTGGGTCTGGAAGATCCCCTAAAGAAGGGGTAGGCTTCCCACTCCAGTATTCTTGGGCTTCCCTGATGGCTCAGACGGTAAAGAAACTGCCTGCAGTGTGGGAGACCTGGGTTCAATTGCTGGGTCTGGAAGATCCCCTGGAGACACAGCAACCCACTCCAGTATTCCTGCCTGGAGAATCTCCATGTGCAGAGAAGCCTGGAAGGCTACAGTCCATGGGGTCACAAAGAGTCAGACACAACTGAGTGACTAAGCACAGCTCAAAGGGTAGCTGGGAGTTCCTGAAGGGGGACGAAGAAGATTCCAGGCAGAGGAAGGTTCTGTTGTGGGAAGCTCCCTACTATGTAAATGCAATAGAGCTTGAGTGGCTGATGTCGGGTGGAGAGAAGGAGCTACTGGAGGAGCCTCATCCTTGTCTCAGATGCCCAGATCCTCCAAGGTCCTCACCAGACTTCCTGAAGATCTGAGAACCAATCTAAGGTGATGTGATACTGGTGAGCCTGGCTCCATCTTTCCAGCCTTTAGTCACTCGCTCACCCACCTATGTGCTTTATAAGGCAGAGTCCTCACCTCCCAGACCACGAGAAGGTCAACATCTTCACCTCATATTTGCTTCTCAAGTTCCTCCTCAGTCAGCCACACAGCAGGGAACTCCCCTTCTCAGTTGAAGCCTGTCAAACTAGTTCCCTTCTGGTCCTCAATCGTGCCCAACTCTGTGTGTCAGGACATTTTTCCATTTTTCCTGCTTTAGCATCTTGAATGTTCCCTTCCTCACACTTTTCTTAATGAAGCATTATTCTTGCCTCCTAGCTCATTACTCAGAAAGGCTTTCTTTGGATCCGCAATGAAAAATATGTCCACCCAATTTTACCCTTCAATGGTGTCCGGCGCTTTTCTTTCTCAGCAGTTACTACCGATTTTAACTATTTGTTCATTTGTTGTGTATTTCTCTCTCCTTTTAGATTACAAGCATCAGGAAAGCGGGGTCTTTCCATTTGGGGTTGAGTCTCTGGATACGTTCAGAGCCTTTCCCAGCTCCTGATACATAGTTGCAGCTCAGTTTATTGAGTTTATTATTAATAATTAATTGCTGTTTATTTACTAAATAATATATTTGTAGGATTATTGGGTTTGAAGGGAGGAGTAAAATGGCATATCTTGCACACATACCTATGGGCTTCCCAGGTGGTGCTAGTGGCAAAAATCCCACCTGCCAATGCATAAGGTGTAGGTTTGATCCCTGGGTCCGGAAGATCCCCTGGAGGAGGATACAACAACCCACTCCAGTATTCTTACCTGGAGAATCCCATGGACAGAGGAGTCTGGCGGGCTATAGTCCACAGGATCACAAAGAGTTGGACACCACTGAAGCAATTTAGCATACACATATACATACCTAATGTATTCAAAGTTTGCTTTGGTACATATTTTAATAATCATTATTTTCAGTAATGGTATAAGCTCAAGTTACTTCAGTTTTGAAATGATTAAATAAGTGAGCAGAAACCTTAAAGAACCTGTGTTAAAAAGCTAGTAATTGCCTTTAAAAAGCCAAAAACTGAAGCTCACAGCCATTACAACCTTCTAATTTTTATTCAACCCACCTTGCCTTATAGATTTCCAAAGTCAACCCCCTGATAACGATACATACTCAGCTTCTTCATATTCAAATTATGCAAACTAATCCAGGTTTCTAATTATTACATCTTGGTTTAATTTCTTTCCTCACAATCCCTTCTTGGAGCATCCTGTGTTTTTTAAACTACTGTGTTTATTTATCAAAGAATACATGCATATAATACAGAAGTTAGTACTAAATAAAAATGTAACATAATACCATCATTTCTCCTTGTTCCCACAGTGCATCTTCTCCAACTCTTTCAGATATTGTGCCCAGCATTTACACACCCCGTGTTTCTACATTGTTGTTGTTCAATTGCTTCTACATAATATACATAAATAGTTCTTGCTGGCTTCATGAGTTGGTGGTATTATCCATCATGTTGTCATGGTATATGAGATTTTCACTCTCCAACACCTTCATGCTACTCGCTTCCCTTTCTCCTCTTAATAAACTGAACTTTCAAGTGCAGTTGCTTTTCAGGGTTTATATTTGACTCTGATGCACAGTGAAGTACGGTGCTGCATGCCTGTGTGTGTGTGCTAAGCCCTGTCTGACTTTGTGATCCCATGGACTGTAGCCAGCTAGGCTCCTCTGTCCATGGGCTTCTCCCAGGAAAGAATACTAGAGTGGGTTGCCATTTCCTCCTCCAGGGAATCTTCTTGACCCAGGGATCAAATCCGGGTCTCCTGTGTCTCCTGCATTGGCAGGCAGATTCTTTATCACTGAGCCACCAGGGTAGCCCCACTTATTATTACTAAAATCTATTAAACTCATGATTATGGTTTTCTGTAAAGGAAGGATAAATACGAAAGTCAGCCAAAGAAGAGAGTCTGAAAGGATTTGAAATGCAGAGCTTCTGCTAGTCTCTCCTTATGGAGTTAGGACATGATACCCTCCTGGCATTGACTTGGGAAAACATGACGGAATACTACCAACCAAGAAAGATCACCTCAGCTCAAATATCCACAGTTGCTATTGGGGCTCCATTCCATAGTCTTGATTGATCACTTGATTTCCACATGATTTAACCCCCTCTTCAGAGCAAGTGACTCAAATCTCACCCCTGTCCCAATCATATGGTTTCTGCTGTGGTTAGCTTCTAACTTAAAACTATCAAGTATGGCTAGTCTGTGCCCTAAAAGCAAAAACATTTCTATCAGGTATGACATAGACTATCTCCCCAAAACTCAGTGTAAAGGTCAGATATTTTCTTTCATGTGTGTGTGTCTATGTATATGTATGCATGCTCACTTGTGTCCAGCTTTTTGCAACTCCATGGACTCTAGCCCACCAGGCTCCTCTGTCCATGGGATACTCTAGGCAAGAATACTGGAGTGGATTGCCATTTCCTCCTCCAAGGGATCTTCCTGACCCAAGGATTGAACCCTCCTCTCCTGTGCCTCCTGCCTTGGCAGGCAGACTCTTTACCACTGAGAAACCTGGGAAGCCTCATCTCTTCTTAGACAAGGCCCAAATTGTTACTCCTAACATGTGGTCCTTAGCTTTCCCTCTTGTTTTGCTGGAACAAGTGCTTAAGAAGCTCTTCTACCTGTTTTCTTTTTTTTTTTTTTTTAAAGAGAATCATAAGTGATGCTATTGATGTTTATACTCGTCTTTCTCTTGAATTCAGTTCAGTTCAGTTCAGTCGCTCAGTCGTGTCCGACTCTTTGTGACCCCATGAATCGCAGCACGCCAGGCCTCCCTGTCCATCACCAACTCCCACAGTTCACTCAGACTCACGTCCATCGAGTCCGTGATGCCATCCAGCCATCTCATCCTCTGTCGTCCCCTTCTCCTCCCGCCCCCAATCCCTCCCAGCATCAGAGTCTTTTCCAATGAGTCAACTCTTCGCATGAGGTGGCCAAAGTACTGGAGTTTCAGCTTTAGCATCATTCCTTCCAAGGAAATCTCAGGACTGATCTCCTTCAGAATGGACTGGTTGGATCTCCTTGCAGTCCAAGGGACTCTCAAGAGTCTTCTCCAACACCACAGTTCAAAAGCAGCAATTCTTCAGCGCTCAGCCTTCTTCACAGTCCAACTCTCACATCCATACATGACTATTGGAAAAACCATAGCCTTGACTAGATGGACCTTAGTCGGCAAAGTAATGTCTCTGCTTTTGAATATGCTATCTAGGTTGGTCATAACTTTTCTTCCAAGGAGTAAGCGTCTTTAAATTTCATGGCTGCAGTCACCATCTGCAGTGATTTCGGAGCCCCCAAAAATAAAGTCTGACACTATTCCCACTGTTTACCCATCTATTTCCCATGAAGTGATGGGACCGGATGCCATGATCTTCATTTTCTGAATGTTGAACTTTAAGCCAACTTTTTCACTCTCCACTTTCATTTTCATCAAGAGGCTCTTTAGTTCCTCTTCACTTTCTGCCATAAGGGTGGTGTCATCTGCGTATCTGAGGTTATTGATATTTCTCCCGGTAATCTTGATTCCAGCCTGTGCTTCTTCCAGCCCAGCGTTTCTCATGATGTACTCTGCATAGAAGTTAAATAAGCAGGGTGACAATATACAGCCTTGACGTACTCCTTTTCCTATTTGGGAACCAGCCTGTTGTTCCATATGCAGTTCTAACTGTTGCTTCCTCACCTGCATACAGATTTCTCAAGAGGCAGGTCATGTGGTCTGGTATTCCCATCTCTTTCAGAGTTTTCCACAGTTTATTGTGATCCACACAGTCAAAGGTTTTGGCATAGTCAGTAAAGCAGAAATAAATGTTTTTCTGGAACTCTCTTGCTTTTGCCATGATCCAGCGGATGTTGGCAATTTGATCTCTGGTTCCTCTGCCTTTTCTAAAACCAGCTTGAACATCTGAAAGTTCACGGTTCACGTATTGCTGAAGCCTGGCTTGGAGAATTTTGAGCATTACTTTACTAGCATGTGAGATGAGTGCAATTATGCAGTAGTTTGAGCATTCTTTGGCATTGCCTTTCTTTGGGATTGGAATGAAAACTGACCTTTTCCAGTCCTGTGGCCACTGCTGAGTTTTCCAAATTTGCTGGCATATTGAGTGCAGCACTTTCACAGCATCACCTTTCAGAATATGAAATAGCTCAACTAGAATTCCGTCACCTCCACTAGCTTTGTTCGTAGTGATGCTTTCTAAGGCCCACTTGACTTCACATTCCAGGATGTCTGGCTCTAGGTGAGTGATTACAGCATTGTGATTATCTGGGTAATGAAGATCTTTTTTATACAGTTCCTCTGTGTATTCTTGCCACCTCTTCTTAATATCTTCTGCTTCTGTTAGGCCCATACCATTTCTGTCCTTTATCGAGCCCATCTTTGCATGAAATGTTCCCTTGGTATCTCTAAGTTTCTTGAAGAGATCTCTAGCCTTTCCCATTCTGTTGTTTTCCTCTATTTCTTTGCATTGATCGCTGAGGAAGGCTTTGAATTAATCCTGCTTTATTCAGGACAGGTGGCTGTCTATAAGAAGGTCAGTTTCTCTCCTGGAATACTACCTTTACTGTCACCTGGGGATTCCCTTCCTTTTCTGTATATTTCATGGCTGATGCTTTCGGTTTTGCTTTAGCTTTGAATCCTATCTCTTCTGCTCCTCTTCCTCCTCCTCATCTCTTTCTCCATATCTCCCTGTCTTTGTATCTCCATCTAACTCGTTCTTCCCTCTTCGTTTCTCTCAACACATATTAGAGTGATTCCTTAAGCAAAAGTGTCTCAAAAAATTCTCTTTCTCTAGTTTGGTTTATTCAGATAGTGTACCTGTTGCTTGAGTACCTGTCTTTGTCAACTTAAGTAACCCTTTGGGACATTTTCTCAACTTTATGTTTTAATCCTTTGATGATTTTTTTTTCATTTGTGCTATCAGATTTTTATTTTATGAGTTATTTTTTTCCCTCTCTATGTTAAATATTTCGTTTTTGTTTCATAGCTGTAATGTCTGTTTTTAAGCCTTTGAGGATATTTTGGAGGGATTTTTCTCCCCTAAGTACTTTCTGTTAGCTTCAAGATACCTTTTCTTGTGTGTTCTTTGATCTCCAACTTTCATAGTGGGAACTTTCTCAAATATCCCACAACTTTTTGTTGTCTGTTCATGTTTAAGGAGAAAGGTCTGGAAGGCTGATTGAAGTATGGAGTAAAATTAGGCAGGATGTGTGGGCTCTTAGCTTTGCCAATGGCTCAGCAGGTAAAGAATCTCCCTGCAGTGCAGGAGACACAGGAGATGCAAGTTCTATCCCTGGTTTGGGAAAGTCCCCTGGAGCAGGAAATGGCAACCTGCTCCAGTATTCTTGCCTGGGGAACCACATGGACAGAGGATCCTGGAAGGCTACAGTCCAAAGGGCTACCAAGAGTAGGACACGACTGAGTGACTAAACACAAACACACATCACACACAGACACACCACACACACACACACACACACACGTGGCAGTGACACGGGGCACCTCTGATGTCAGTATTTTCAAAAGTATGTTTAAGAGTTTGCTACAACAAACTAGTCAATATAATGAAAATGAAGAAAGTCACAGATATAGAGAACAACCTAGTGGTTACCATAGGGAGGCAAAATGGAGGAGGGACTATATAAAGATAGTGGAGTAAGAGGTACAAACTATTAGGTATAAAATAAGCTACTAGGATATAGTCTACATCATGCAGAATATAAACAATATTTTATAATAACTATTGATGGAGTATAACCTTTAAAAATTGTGAATCACTGTACTGTACACCTATAACTTGTGTAATATTGTGCAGCAACTATACTTCCATAAACAAACAGAACGAAAATCCAACATTCAAAAAAAGGATAGTATGTAGGTAACATAAAATCATGGCAAAGAAATATCACAATGTTGGTTGCCTTTGGGGCAGGCAGAATGGGAATTCAATTATGTACATAATGTTTATTTCTCTTTAATAAATAAATTTGAAGGACATTTTTTTTTTAAAGAAGTTTTCTTCTGGGCTGAGTACATTCCCAAGAGAAGACTCTTCTGCTCCTCTTCCTTGAGAGTCAAGGTCTTCACTGTCTGTGAACTGCATGTCTTGTGAATGAAAATAGCCACCAGCCTCAACTTCCATTTATATCTGTGTTGACTTAATCCCTCCATTCAGAGTGTTATTTCTGCCTTTCCTTAAGTCTGAATCCTCCTGTCCAGAAAGCCTCAGTTGTACCCTCTTCAGAGAAATGCCCCCACTTTTATGTGAAGGTCATAGGGAGGTGAAGTTATCCAGTGGTGTGGCTGTAACTCCTTCTTAAAGAGCTTTCCAGCAGTCCTTTCTACGTCAGGTCACCACGTCTCCCCAGGCCTGGAGGCCCTGCAGGCTGCTGGCTCTTAGCCAGGAGACTTTTCTACCTTGAAGAGCAGGTTGACTCTTGCCTATTAGCAGTGATGGTTTAATACTGAGAGTCCTCTAGATGGCCAGGTGAATTTCCGCTCCTCAATGACTGCACTTCCTCCCCGCCCCTGTACTGTAGCTTTAGTGACCTCTCGGGAGGAAATGCGTTCAATCCTTCACCTTTACCCAGAGCATTTACTTTGCAACTTTTGGTCCACATTGCAGTAGCAGGTGTTCTCAGTGCCCCGCCCATATGCTCTCAGCACTTACCTCTGCATGTGAATCTGGCTTCCTGAAAACAGCTGCGACTCTTCCTGAGGCCTTTTTGTTCTTTCTTTTCCCTCCCCTCTCCTCTACTTTCTTTCTCTCTCTCTCTCTTTTTTTTTTTTTTTTCACTTGGGGGCACAGTTTCTTTATAATATTCTGTTAGCTTCCACTGTACAATGAAGTGGATCAGCTGTATGCATACATACGTTCCCTCCCTCTTGAACCTCCCTCCCTCCCCTCGCCCCCATCCCACCCCTCTAGTCCTCACAGAGCACTGAGCTGAGCTCCCTGTGCGGTACAGCAGGTTCCCACTTGCTACCTGTTTTTACATACAACAGTGCGTGTACATCAGCTCTCATCTCCCATTCATCCCACCCCTTCTCCTACCCCTGGAACCTGTTCCTACCTGTGTCTCTCTTCCTGCCCTGCACCTTCTCTTCTCCTCCTCCTTCGCATTGGCTTTCTCTTGCTTCTTCTTTCTCACTGTGGGAGTTGGGAGGTTAAATCTAGATCCAGTATCTTGGAACCTGCCCCTTACCTGGGAGAACCCTGAACTGTGTTCTATACTCTTTCCCAGAGTTTCCCAAAGGAATTCTGTTCCAGTTGCCTGTGGGAATCACTTGCTGGGTGATGCATCTTTTATCAGCTTTCTTCTCTTTTCCTGCCTCTTATTTTCACTCTTACTGGTCCTTCTTCGAATGAACTCCCAAATTCACTTATAATAATTGAATTCTCACCTCTACCTGCTTCTGAGGGGACATGGAAGTTTATTTCCCTAGTTCTTTCTCCATATTTTTAATATACTTTACCTATCTTGTTAGTTTTTAGCTAGCCCAGGCTTCCCCGATGGCTCAGATGGTAAAGAATCTGCCTGCAATGTAGGACACCTGGGTTCGACCCCTGGGTCAGGCAGATTCCCTGGAGAAGGGAAAGGCTACTCACTCTGGTATTCTTGCCTGGAGAATTCCATGGACAAGGAGGACCCTGGTGACTTCCGTCCATGGGGTCACAAAGAGTGGACACGACTGAGCAACTAACATGTATCCATGTACCCTGTCATTTTTTAGCTAGCTCATACTTATTTGGTATTTATTACTTTTCAAGCTTGGATGGTTAATCTTATCCTTACTGTGCTGGACATAGCAATGTAGGCCGGAGTTACAAGAAACACATTTGATAGCCCTTTTCTTTATGGCAAGCGATTTCCTGCTTCAAAAAGGTGGCCTACCTCCTCATTTAGGAAACAGATGTGTTGTAAGACATCACTTGATTAAAATGTCCTGAGTTTGTCCATGGCCAGTCAGTTTTAAAAGCATTCCCAAGTCTAAGACTAATTGCTTTTGAATTATCTGTACCACAACAGCAAGGTGAGAGCAGGGTGATCACAGTCATACAAAGCCACTGGATCCTAAATGAGTGAGAACAGAAATGCCTTACTCTGTGCAGCTCAGATATTTGGGGCATGTGACGTGATGGCTAAAAACTCACGACATAAGGAAAGAACAGATAAAACACAGTTAGACAGATATTTATCCCAGGGCAAGGTAAACAACTTTCTTCCCACCACAGTACAGATTACTGACCTGAAAAATTCACACAGGAAACCATGCCAGTGTATCAACTGATTTTATTTATTTTTTAAAATCCTCAAAGAGAAACTCCTCTGTAAAGTATTATTATGAAATACCTATGTTCTATAAGATTACTTAGACAAGCAACCGGCACTCCTAGAGTAATACTGATTTTTGTCATTGAATAGTTCTATGATAAGCAATGAGAACATTTTTAATCACAGCTGTAGACAATATCAATGTTTTCACTCTCTCTACATTTCTTTCCTTCTGACAACCATAATAGGTAACTTGAAGTATTGAAGATCTTGGCTCTTCAGTGGCTACTTCATTGCTTTCCAGATTTCTCTTTTTTATTTTATTTTCAACATAAAACAACTCTTTCTGTTGTGTCCTCTACACAACTGCCACAGACATTTGGAACCATATGTTCCTGTCTGGTGCACACCATGAACAAGTGCAGAATGTCAAAAATATGGCTTACAAAAAATCCTCCATGACGTGTTGCTGCACCCTAGACAGCAGTGAGATGGAAATCTACCCAGGAAGTTAGGGAAAGAGCTAACAGTGGCCTTTTCTCTTTTGGAGTCACCTTGATGATGCTCCTACCATGTCTGCTCCCGCCTGTTAAATCAGGGCAGCGTCTCTTCAGAACCTGACATCCACACTTCAGTGGTAAAAACCAAATGATTGATATGTGATGTAGAACCAGATACTTATGGTTTACCACTCTGCCCAGACCTACACAAATGATATAAAATGTCTGCTGTACCAACACAACCATCGGCCATCATTAAAACAAATTTTCAAAGGGATTATGTTCTTGCTAGTTGGTTCCAGAGGAAACCGAATCACTAAGCAGCTTCAGTATTTTCGTCCTACATCACAAAGCAGGTTTCATCTTCCTATGCAAGACTTCACCAACTGCATTGGGCCACTTCTAAATGTACAGTTTTATTTATTAACCTATTAATTTACCAGGGCTTGTTCTATTCTTAACAAGACATGATGACTCTTCTGGGGAACTAAGGAGATGCATGATGATTCAAAAATGAACCCAGCATTTTAAGGTCATAAGCTACGTTGTTAAATCAGCTTCGTGCATTATTTTTTTTAAACAGAATAAAAACTAACAAGTTATTCTTTATATTTGTTCACAGCAATGCAATCTTGGTTTCCCTGTTCTCCCTCTGTCTCACTCCTGAAACCATATGCTGTGTTTAGTTGCTCAGTTGTGTCCGACTCTTTGTGACCCCATGGACTATAGCCCACCAGGCTCCTCTGTACAGGGGATTCTCCAGGCAAGAATACTTGAGTGGGTTGCCATGCCGTCCTCCAGGGGATCTTCTTAACTCAGGGATCAAACCCAGGTCTCCTGCCTTTCAGGCAGATTCTTTGTTGTCTGAACCACCAGGGAAGCCCAAGAATACTGGAGCAGGTAGCCTATCCCTTCTGCAGGGGATCTTCCCCACCCAGGAATTAAACCGGGATCTCCTGCATTGCAGGCAGATTCTTTACCAGTTGAGCTACCAAAGAAGCCTCCTGAAACCATATGAAGTGAAGGGACGTGAAGTCACTCAGTCGTGTCCGACTCTTTGCGAACCCATGGACTGTAGCCTACTACGCTCCTCGGTCCATGGGATTTTCCAGGCAAGAGTACTGGAGTGGGTTGCCTTCCTACCTGTCTCATTCATGTTTGATTTTCAAGTCATATTTTTTTCTACTTATATAAATGGTTGTGGTTGGCTTTAAGAAGATATAGCATGGAAAGCCCTAAAAATAAAATGCTGTTGTTCTATTACCATTATTCTCCATTTTTCTGCATCTAAAGAAAAGGAGTGAGAGAGAGACAGAGGGATCCAAGCGTTCAGTAAAAGACAAATATTATATATAACAATGTGTGAATTTAGGCCATAAAAATACACAATGGAGATTTCTTATTTAGTAGCAGCAAGCTGTGGGCCCTGGAGAGTGCAATAATAAAACTGTCCAAAGTCACAAATACTGCATAGAGTTAGTCATGGGTGGTGTCATTTGCTTCAAAATAGACTTTTATTTTGCCTTTCTTTCCCTTAACCACATTCAAAATTAGAGAGGAATGATGAGAAACAGCAGGAAGACAGAGCAAACAGCTAACAGAATCAGGGGAGTTTTCAAACAGCCAGCTAAATTCATTGCATATCTCAACCACAGAAATATTTCAGGTGACTCTGTTTTTGACAAAACGTGGGAACCACAGGATCCACAACACGTACAAGCAAAACTCAACAACTCTAATAATAGTTACAGAAGTGAAAACCAATTTGGATAAAATAAGACATTGACTTAAATCCTCTGAGAGAGGATTTTTGAAAACAAAGGTTACAAAAATCTCATTTTGCCTTCTGAGAATTGCCTTTCTCTACATCTTGACTTTTTTGCTGGATTTCCTTGTTAAGGGGAGAATTCTCTTGTAACATTTCTTCCCCATCTGACATCATGAAATGTGATATATATTTTTTCTTTTTTTTTATGATAAGGTGACTAAAAGGCTATTTCATGCTCTAGCTATTGACTGAGCATGTATTTTGTAGCCCACTTTCCCTGAAAATTACATGGATCGCATTAATGCATGGTACAAGTGAATTCAGGAATCTATGGTGTTTACTGTCTCAGTACCTGTGTGTGTGTGTGTGTGTGTGTCTGCGTGTGTTAGTCACTCATCATGTCTGACTCTGCGAAGCCGTAAACTATAGCCTGCCAAGATCTCTGTCCATAAAATTCTAAAGGCAAGAATACTGGAGTGGATTGCTATGCCTTCCTCCAGGGAATCTTCCTGACCCAGAGACTGAACTCAGGTCTCCTGCATTGCAGGCAGATTCTTTACTGTCTGAGCCACAAACGAAGCCCCTCAATGCCTATACTTGCTCTAATAATATATCCAGAAGGTGGCAAATAAAAATACAACCTTAGCATCTAGCAGCCCATTCTCTAAGAAAGGAAAAACCTGTATGAAATTAGTGTAAGTATTCTTTTATATTATATAGGCCTCTTATATTACAGTTGAAGTCCATCAATTTAGGAGACTGCTTTGTGCTAACATTATTTTCAGAATGAATTGGATGGTTCTTCTCCATGGGTGCCAACTACCCATTTCTTTACTGAACTTAATATCTGAATCATGTTTATGCCCCTTGTTTTTCTCAAGCTATGTGAAAAGTGAAAGTGTTAGTCATATTAGTCATGTCCAAGTCTTTGCAACCCCATGGACTGTATGTAGCCCGCCAGACTCTTCTGTCCATGGAATTCTCCCAGCAAGAATACTGGAGTGGGTTGCCATTCCTTTCTCCAGGGGATCTTCTTGACCGAAGGAGCAAACGTGGATCTCCGGTATTACAGGCAGATTCTTTACCATCTGAGCCACCAGGGAAACCTGTGCTTTGTTAATTTGGAAAATAATAAAATGAGAAAACAATTATTTTTCAACAGCCAGGAAAAAGAGTGACCACGCAGTTCTAGACATCAAGACTTGTGGGATATGGCCAGGAAAGCAGATTACAGAATGAAATACTTTGGTTCTGTGCCTGTGTATCTGCTGGGCACATTGCATTTGTTGACTGATTGAACCTCAGTCTTCTCTTGTTAATTGAAGCAGCTGAGGTCGGCGTTCTTTAAGGTCTTTTTGTTTCCAACTTTCTATCTAGAGCCTCTGGTTTCCTTGTCTTGCCAGTTTGCTGCTTCTACCATCAGCTGCTACACATCTGACATGATCAATTTTGCACAACAGGAAGTTCAATATGGTTGCAATGTGGGAAACTGCCTGAAAGGGAGAATGAGGTTGGGGAAGATACAAGTAAGAGACAAATGCAGTAATACTTGAGTAAATTGATGGGGGCATGATTTCATGATGTGGGGTAGACAGAGGTGAATGGAGTTAGAGGGTATATATCCTATTAAGCTGCCTGGAAGCAGCTTTCCTGATTGGATTTAGCGAGTGAGGAGAGAAGAGATGTCAAGGTAATACTCAGGCTTCTGGTTTAGGTAATCAGTTCAGCATGTGCACTCTTCTCCTAGATGGAAAACACTCCAAGAGTATTAGCTTTGGGGAACAAAGATACAGTTTGTCTTTGAATGCGGTAGTTTGAAATCTCTTTGGGACATAGTTACCTGTCACTGTACACTTTAAGATTATAACCTTCACCCAATACATAGCTGAGGCATGTCTCATAGCACCTAGAAAAAAATTCAAATCCAAAAATAATTTTGAGGGACTTTCATGGTGGTCCAGTGGGTAAGACTCTGTGCTGCCATTTTGAGGGGCACAGGTTCAATTCCTGGTTGGGGATCTAAGCTCCCACATGTTGCTTGGCATGACCAAAAAATTAAAGCAGAGATGGTAATAATAAATAAAGATCTTGTACATTAAAAAACAACAAAAATAATTTTAATAATTTTAAAAAGCAATTTAGATTTCTATGGAGATTTCATTGGAAAGATAGGGTAATGGAGTTACATTGTATTTCATGTTTTAAAATTTCTTATTTTAATATACTTAACTTGTTAACTTGTTAGTAAACTTTAACAACAAAGTCATCTCTTGCTGTTGTTCAGTCCCTAAGTCGTGTCTGACTCTTTGTGACCCCATGGACTGGAGCACGCCAGGCCTCCGTGTCTCTCACCACTTCCTGAAGTTTGCCCAAGTTCATGCCCATTGAATTGGTGATGCCATCTAGCCATCCCATCCTCTGATTTCCTCTTCTCCTTTCACCCTCAATCTTTCCCAGCATCAGGGTCTTTACTAGTGAGTCAGCTTTTTGCATCAGGTGGCCAAAGTATTGGAGCTTCAGCATCCATCTGTCCAGTGAATAATCAGGGTTGACTTCTCTTAGGATTGACTAGTTTGATCATCCTTACTATACCCCTTTCTCCAAATCTCAACTCTCTGTAACGATTCTAATCACGTTCTTTTCTCCTCTTAAAAAAAAATTCACCCTTTTTCCTCTTAGTATCATCTTCCAAAACGCCAAAATTTTGCATTCTTCATTCAATTAGGCATGATGCACAGGAGCCAATCATGGTCTTGGTGTTTCAATGCATCTTGTCACATTTCTCAATTTTATTAGTAAGCACATTATATTCTTATTAATTACATATCAGTATTCTCTGTTCCTCTATTTGTTATTAAGCCCCTGAGGGACATGGCTAATATTTTGGTTTTTTTATGTAATTCTATTTGGGTTACACTTATATTAGGTAGGAAAAACATATTTATTTAGTTAAAAATATATTTAGGCATTAGTTATATTTTCAAACCATACTTTTTCATGAAATATCCCTGAACTTCCCAGATTGAAATAGTATCTCCCACACAGGTTCCTAAAATGCATTGATTTTACATCTGTTTTTTGAGTTCCACTTATCACATGCTATACCATATTAAGGTAATTTTGAAAATATTGTATCTCTATTATAGTAATTGAAGTTTATTAGTCTTTGTATTACCAACATGTATACTATGATTTAACTATATCAGGTGTTCAAAAAGTAGTTTTTAAGTGCACTTGAGAAGAGATAAATGAATGCATAATTGGAGTTTTAGGCGTATGGCTATGTGCTGTCTATGATATCACTATTTTCTCTCTCTATGTATAAAACACAACAGGGCTTCCCTGGTGTCTCAGCAATAAAGAATTCACCTGCCAATGCAGGAGACATGGGTTTAATCCCGGGGTCAGGAAGATCCCCTGGAAAGGGAAAGGGCAACCCACTCCAGTATTCTTGCCTGGGAAATCCCATGGAAAAAGAAGCCTGGCAGGCCACAGTGCATGGGGTTGCAAAAGAGTCAGACATGGCATAGGCACCAAACAACAACAAAAATAAAACACATCTGATTCTGATCATTAATCTGTACTATGTTCACTCTGTTTTATTTTCCTTGAAAACAGGGAATGTTTCTTTTCATAGGTTGTATCCTTGAATTCCATTTCCTACTTACATATTTTGTTAATGCTAACTGCTTAAAATATATCTGTTGAACAAAACCGTACAATCACAGTCCTATAAGCTATTCAGTCCATGATCACAGAAGGTCATCCTCAAATTTGAGAAATAAGCACCCATAAGTAGTTAAGCTTAAGATAAGAAAGCTTTCCTAAGTGAACAATGCAAAACAAATAGAGGAAAAAATAGAATGGAAAAGAATAGAGATCTCATCAAGAAAATTGGAGATACCAAGGGAACATTTCATGCAAAGATGGGCTCAATAAAAGACAAAAATAGTATGGACCTAAGAGAAGCAGAAGATATCAAGAAGAGGTGGCAGGAATACGCAGAGGAACTAAACAAAAACGATCTTAATGACCCTGATAACCACAATGGTGTGATCAGTCACCTAGAGCAAGACATCCTGGAGTGCAAAGTCAAGTGGGCCATAGGAAGCATTGCTGCCAACAAAGCTAGTGGAGATGATGGAATTCCAGACAAGCTATTGCAAAGTGTAAAGGATGACGCTGTGAAAGTGCTACACTCAATATGCCAGCAAATTTGGAAAACTCAGCAGTGGCCACAGGACTGGAAAAAAATCAGTTTTCATTCTAATCCCACAGAAAAGCAATGCCAAAGAATGTTTAAATTACTGCACAATTGCATTCATCTCACACGCTAGCAAAGTAATGCTCAAAATTCTCCAAGTTAGTCTTCAACAGTACATGAACTGAGAACTTCCAGATGTTCAAGCTGGATTTAGACAAGGCAGAGGAACCAGAGATCAAATTTCCAACATCCGTTGGTTCATAGAGAAAGCAAGAGAATTCAAGCAAGATATCTACTTCTGCTTCATTGACTATGATAAAGGCTTCGACTGTGTGGATCACAATAAACTGTAGAAAATTCTTAAAGAGATGGGAATATCAGACTACCTTACGTCCCTCCGGAGAAATCTGTATGCAGGTCAAGAAGCAACAGTGAAAACTGGACATGGAACAACAGACTAGTTCCAAGTCGGGAAAGGAGTACATCAAGGCTGTATATTGTCACTCTGCCATTTTAACTTTTATGCAGAGTACATCATGCAAAATGCTGGGCTGGATGAAGCACAAGCTCAAATCCCTCAGATATACAGATAACACCACCCTTATTAGCAGAAAGTGAAGAAGAACTAAAGAGCCTCTTGATGAAGGTGAAAGAGGAGAATGAAAAAGCTGGCTTAAAACTCAAAATAAAAAAACTAAGATCATGGCATCTGGTCCCCTCACTTCATGGCAAATAGATGGGGAAACAATGGAAACAGTGAGAGACTTTATTATCTTGGGCTCCGAAAGAAACTGCAGATGGTGACTGCAGTCATGAAATTAAAAGACACTTACTCCTTGGAAGAAAAGCTATGACCAACCTAGACAGCATATTAAAAAGTAGAGACATTACTTAACCAACAAAGGTCTGTCTAGTCAAAGCTGTGGTTTTTCCAGTAGTCATGTATGGATGTGAGTTGGACTATTAAAAAAAACTGAGTGCCGAAGAATTGATGCTTTTGAACTGTGGTGTTGGAGAAGACACTTGAGAGTCCCTTGGACTGCAAGGAGATCCAAACAGTCCATCCTAAAGGAAATCAGTCCTGAATATTCATTGGAAGGACTGATACTAGAGCTGAAACCAACAGTTTGGCCATTGGAAAAGACCCTGATGCTGGGAAAGATTAAAGGCAGGAGGAGAAGGGGACAACAGAGGATGTGATTGTTGGATGGCATCAATGACTCAATGGACATGAGTTTGAGCAAGCTCCGGGCGTTGGTGATGGATAGACAAGCCTGGTGTGCTGAAGTCCGTGGGATCACAGAGGTGGACACGACTGAGCAACCGAACTGAACTGAAGTAGTAAAGTTTATAACATCTTTGAGGAATAAGGGAGAAAAGCTACTAGCAAAACCAGTGACAGTGTCTTGCCCTACTGGATGTTGCTTATTCTCAAGAACATGTTTAATTCTTGCCCTGCAACAGGTACTATTTTTCTAGTTTCCACATAAATGCATTAATATATGATATTTATTTTCCTCTTTCTGATTTCACTTTCGTTCTGTCTGAAAGTCTCTAAGTCATCTATGTCTCTTTATAGAATAGGCTTTTGGACACAGTGGGGAGAAGGGGAGCGTAGGGAATAGGACAAACTGGGAGAGTAGTATTGACATATATGTGTCAATGCTATCCATCTACATACCATCATGTGTAAAATAGATAGCTAGTGGGGACCACAGGAAGCTCAGTTCAGTCCTCTGTCATGACCTAAATTGGTGGACTGGGGCAGTCAGACTCAAGAGGGAGAGTATATGTATATATACATTTAGCTGATATATGTATACATATACACCTCCTTGTATTACAGAAGCTAACACAACATTGTAAACCGATTGTGTATGCTAAGTTTCTTCAGTAGTGTCCGACTCTGTGTGATCCCATGGACGATAGACGCCCTCCCCGCCAGGCTCCTCTGTCCATGGGGATTCTCCAAGCAAGATTACTGGAGTGGGTTGCCATGCTGTCCTCCAAAAGCAATTATACTCCAGTAAAAAGAGAAAAGATTGTGTCTAAGATTTTGGATCTGTTCACAAGGAATTTTTTAAAAATAAATATCAATACTTGGTTGCACTAACTTGTGTGTTTATTTTTTTTTTAGCAATATGTACATCTGACTTTTTTCCTCATTGGGTTAAGTGCTGTAGCAAGTATACACGTCTTATCTTATATAGCACCTGCAAAGAATTTTAAGCATTTTAATCTTTCATTTAAAAAAAACCCCACATTACCAGCTTTAAAGTGTAAAACACCTCTGGAATATTATATGGAAATGGTTTAACTGTACCAAAACAAACCTTCTTCACAGAAAATGAGAATTTTTCCTTTAATTAGAATGACAGCAGGAATTTAGGAAGAGAGAATTTAATGTAATTAAAATTGGAAAATCATTATTTAACAAGAATCATGTTGCATTTCTTGAAGAAAATACAATGAGGATCTTTTAATTTCAGATGAATCAATAATTTTATTTTTATGTCTCTCCTGAGTCTCTTCTAATTAAATGAGTAAAGAAGATAAATCTGAGGAAGCTTTCTACACTTTCCTAGTCTCAACTGCAGTCATTTGCTTGAGAAGAGTTTTCACAACATTATGGTAATTTTTTTTAAAAAAGAAAAATACCTGAAGAACATGTGAATATGGGGAACCAAGACTACTGAAGAAGTAATAGAGCTTCCAGGAAAGAGGAATTCATTCACTAAAGAATGAAAGACGTAGCTGCATCAACTCAGTATATATTTATTGTTGCTTATTCACTTATTGGCATTTTTAAATTATCAAATAAAGTTTATCATGAGCTTATCCTGAACTTACACACTGTATTCACATGGTGTATTTAAAGTTACATGGTGTATTTTGCTATTGTATGTTAGGTTTTACAGCTTCAATTCTCCTAATCCAGCATAAATTTAAGGAGCTCAGATTATTAAGCAGAGAAAACGCTCATATAACAGTTGGTCTACTTTGTGTCAGGAAGGGAAAAATGCTATAAAATAAATGGTATTTTATCACATATTAAATGAGAAAAAACATTATTGAGGATAAAGAATTAGTTGGGTACCAGTGTTAAGAAGGAAGTTTTTAATTGGTTGCAGTAATTACACCTTGTGCTTCCCAGGTGGCACAGTCGTAAAGAACCCTTCTGCCAATGCAGGAGACTCAGGAGACGCAGGTTTGATCCCTGGATTGGGAGGATCTTCTGGAGGAGAAAACGGCAATCCTCTTCAGTTTTCTTGCCTGAAAAATTTCATGGACAGGGGAGCGAGGCAGGCTAGAGCCCATGGGATCACAAAGAGTTGGAGGAGACTCAGCACGCACACACACAATTACACCATAGATATGGATTTAAATGTTAATTTCCATCATTACTGATGGGGTATGATTAATGATGGGGAGAGTTTTGAACCTGGAATTTCTCCTCTGCTACTACTTTGCCAAAAGTCATAATGGAAATTAATGTTTAATGAGTTTAGTCTGCACTGGTTACTTTATATGTATTATGCTTTTGAATCCTCTGAGCTGGAACCTATTATTTTATCCTCATCTCCCATTTTTCAGATGAAGGTTTGGCAGCAAGGAAAGTTTAAGCAAACTACCCAGAATCACTTAGCCAATAAGTTACGGAGATTCAAGTGAAATGTTCTAACTCATGAGCTTGTGCTCTTTAGAATGTAACATTCTGCAGTCTAGATTTATGTTTGAATACTATTATTGATGATTTCTATATTGTCTCTCTCTATATATAAAACCCTTCTCTTCCTCTGATTATTCATCTAGTGCTAATTCAGTTTCTTTTCACTTGAAATCAAGAACCATTTCTTTTTTCAAATTTTACATCCTTTCGATACACCTCCTACTTCCACATTTATCTAATGCTAATGCTTACTCCTTGGAAGGAAATTTATGACCAACCTGGGCTCCAAAATCACTGTAGATGGTGACTGCAGCCATGAAATTAAAAGACGCTTACTCCTTGGAAGGAAAGGTATGACCAACCTAGATAGCATACTAAAAAGCAGAGATATTACTTTGCCAACAAAGGTCTGTCTACTCAAGGCTATGGTTTTTCCAGTGGTCATGTATGAATGTGAGAGTTGGACTGTGAAGAAAGCTGAGCACTGAAGAATTGATGCTTTTGAACTGTGGTGTTGGAGAAGACTCTTGAGAGTCCCTTGAAGTGCAAGGAGATCCAACGAGTCAATCCTAAAGGAGACCAGTCTTGGGTGTTCATTGAAAGGACTGATGCTGAGGCTGAAACTCCAGTACTTTGGCTACCTCATGCAAAGAGTTGACTCATTGGAAAAGACCCTGATGCTGAGAGGGATTGGGCGCAGGAGGAGAAGGGGATGACAGGATGAGATGGTTTGATGGCATCACCAACTCGATGCACATGAGTTTGGGTGAACTCTGGGAGTTGGTGATGGACAGGGAGGCCTGGTATGCTGCGATTCATGGGGTCGCAAAGAGTCAGACACGACTGAGTGACTGAACTGAACTGGAGACACCATATTAAAAAGCAGAGACATTACTTTGCCAACAAAAGTCCATCTAGTCAAGGCTATGGTTTTTGCATTGGTCATGTATGGATGTAAGAGTTGGACTATACAGAAAGCTGAGCGCTGAAGATTTGATGCTTTTAAACTGTGGTGGGGGAGAAGACTCTTGAGAGTCCCTTGGACTGCAAAGAGATCCAACCAGTCAATCCTAAAGGAAATCAGTCCTGAATATTCATTGGCAGGACTGATGCTGAAGCTGAAACTCCAATACTTTGGCCACCTCATGCGAAGAGCTGACTCATTTGAAAAGACCCTGCTGCTGGGAAAGATTGAAGGCAGGAGGTGAAGGGGATGACAGAGAATGAGGTGGTTGGATGGCATCACCGACTTAATGGACATGAGTTTGATTAAACTCCGGGAGTTGGTGATGGACAGGGAGGCCCGGCATGCTGCAGTCCACGGGGTTGCAAAGAGTCGGACACAACTGAGCAACTGAACTGAACTAAACTGAATGCATGCTAATAAGTAGGTAGAGCCAAGATTTAAGCCAAGTAATCCAACTAACTTGACCCTGTGTTCTTCAGCACTAGGCTCCACCACCCAAGAGAAACAATTTATCTCTCTGCTTTAGTTTTCTCATCTGTAAAACAGAGAAGAGGGATAGCTAGGTGGTATTTAAGGACTTAGTCATCTTGATAGCTTAGTCATCACATGTAGTAGTTATGCTGAGCTAACACAGAGCTAAGGAAAACAGATCTCTATATGCGGCTTCCCTGGTGGCTCAGATGGTAAAGAATCCACTTACAATGAAGGAGATTTGTGTTACATCCCTAGATCAGAAAGATCCCCTGGCGAAGGGAATGGCTACCCATTCTAGTATTGTCTGGAGAATTCCATGGAGAGAGGAGCCTAGCGGGCTACAGTCCATGGGGTTGCAAAGAGTCAGACACAACTGAGTGACTAATGCTTTCACTTTTATGGAAAGGAATAATAAACATTGATTTACCAGAATGCTCAGTGATTGGGGTTGGTCTCGGTTTCCATTCTCACAGATTCTTACCCTGGGTCAAGGATTAAGATGTAAGAAGTTTGGGAGATGATTCAAGGTTGTACTAGTAGTAAAGTGGACTGATAAGAAGGAGATATGGATTGTTAATATGATGTATATTGGGAAGCAAGTTGCTTAATCTTTCAGAGGAACTCTCAGAAAAGCATAAAACACAACTAGAGAGTTCTATTACCAACAGGGTTGCTGCTGGGAGACTTATTTGTGTCCGCATGAACTTGCTTAACACAGAGGCTAGTTTGGCTTTGTCTGTAGAATCTGCTCAGGAGACCAGAGGAAATACCCAGGCAAAGCAGTGTAGGAGCTCTGGCCATTCAAAGTTAGACCTGCTCACAGTGAACGAGAAGGGCAACTAGATATACCAGGAACACTTTCCACAAGAGTATGCTGACATTTCCAGTGGTCATGTACAGATGTGAGAGTTGGACCATAAAGAAGGCTGAACACTGAAGAACTGATTCTATTGAATTGTGGTGCCGGAGAAGACTCTTGAGAGTCCCTTGGACTGCAAGGAGATCAAACCAGTCAATCCTAAAGGAAATCAGTCCTGAATATTCACTAGAAGGACTGATGCTGAAGCTCCAATGCTTTGGGCAGCTGATGGGAAGAGCCGGCTCGTTGGAAAAGACCTTGATGCTGGGAAAGATTGAAGGCAGAAGGATAAGGGGGAAACAGAGGATGAGATGGTTAGATAGCATCAATGGACATGAATTTGAGCAATTTCCAGGAGATACTGGAGGACAGAATGGAAAGTCATGCTATGGTCCACAGAGTCACAGAGAGTCAGACAAGACTCGGTGACTAAACAACAACATGCTGATTAACTTAAATTTTAGATGAAGAGTTACCCCAAAACATTTCTTTATTTGATTTCAGGTTTGGTCTTCTTGGTAGAGTTAATTTTATTTTCTGAAACAGTACAGTCGTCTTGCTTGTTTCAGTAAATATAGTGTAAAGGACACAATTGAACCTCTTTGATAATAAAGTTTCTTGTCATCACTCATTGCCATTACTATGACAGCAGTTTGAGTGTTTTCATTCTACTTGAGAAAATTGTTTCACACAGTGTGGTGTCTTAGAGAAATATTTTATGATGAGATCTCTGCAAATACAACAGAAGAATTTAGAAGCCCAAATGATGGCTTTATCTTTTTCTGCCTGGGCTTGGAGAAATGCACTGATCACAACTGCAACTGTAACTCTTTGAGAGCAATGATTTCCAACCTTTTTTTGTTCTGTCCCAGAGCACCTAGGAACACCATAAATAACTTAGGGGAAAAGCAACACAGAAAAACAACTGCTAACAAAATCCAGAATCAATACAAATTTAATTTGATTTCCAAAATGTAGATATAGCAGGAAACACTTTTTAGGAAGCTGTTTGTCTAATGAAATAAAACCGAAATAATAGGTGCTATAATTTGCAAAGCTGGCTAGCAACTGCTTTATTGAGCCAAGAAAGAATGAAAAACATGGACACAGAAACTTCATGAGGGGAATATATATGTACTAATCAAAAATGGGATAGAACCAAAAAAGAAATTCACTGAGGGTGAAGGAGGTAACAGACAGAACAGGTTCCATCTTGAAAGCAGGACTCCCATCTTGGGCCTGACTGTGGACTTTGAGCTATATGCCCAGAATCTATGGAAAGGACATACCAACTGGAAAACCAGGCCTCTGGAAGGAAGAGCCCCAGGGCTCTCCATGGCCTAAAAGAATAGCCTAATTATCTGTGTGACCAAATGGAATCATACATTCTATTGTGCTTATTGGGGTATGACCACAGCCCTATTGATAATTGTCCACTGTTGACCACCTACACTTAAGAATCAAGGGTTAACTTTGTATCTTTCTTTTCCTTTGTTCAGACTAGTTTCAGGGAATATGGGGAGGTGGGTTTGAGCAGGTACACTTAGAGTATACAAGTTTTTCACAAAAACTGGTCAAGGTCCTTGGCTAAGAGGAGGCTCTGCCTTGGGCCAGTGGGTGTAGTAAACCGCACTCCACAATCTGCATTGTCCTCCTGAGTGAGTGTGTTTCCCGGAACGAGTGGCTATAGCAAGGGGAGGGGGGAGCGGAATTATTACAGACAAGAACTGTTTTTTTCCTGTGACCTCCAAATTTATTTTTCTAGAAAATCAGTGTCAGTGTTATTCTTGCACCTCTCCACTTATTAATAAATTTGTTTTGTTTTATGAGGAGCTCTCTCTCCCATCTCTCTCTTTCCTTCCTAACCAGTAGGGGAAGAAGACAACCATTATTACTGAAGTTTCTCTCTCTTGCAGTCCTAAACATTTTCTATTGTTCTCAGGAGAGATATTCTGGGGAAATCCATAGACTTTGCTCTGTATTTCCTGCTTTGGTCCCTTCAATGAATTTATGAAATGATACCTAATTTACTTGCCATATTATTTATCAGGATCATTGCAGATGGAAACTAATTGAATCTTAAAGTTGGAGATAAAATTTTGTTTTGAAAAAGCTTAAAGGATACGAAGTATATTGATAAGGGATAGCATGGCATCTTTAATGCCAGTATTATTTTAAGTTAAAATTGTTTCAATTTGTCTTTGCAGGCCTCTGTAGACTCATTTAAATTCCTAACGGAAAACAAATATTTCAATTTATAGTGGTAGCATCTCTTTGGAAGAGATGGCTACTGTTCACCAAAATCTTTTCTCACCTTCCTCTGTATGAAACCTGTAACTAAAAATATGCCTGCCCAGGGAAAATTTATGTTTCATGGGCCCTCTTGAAACTAATTTAGTCATATAGTCATATAGTCAAGTTCTTGCCAGCAGAATTTAACCAGATGTGAGAAGTTCTAATTCTAGTTCTAAAGGTTAAAAAATCAGGCATCCCTGTCTCTGCCCCTTGTAAGAGCACAGCTTTGAACATTTAGATGAGAAAAATGCCTAAGAGCAAGAAAATTTAAAACATTGAGAAAACCCTGGACCTTAAGTGACTGCACGGACCAAACCTTTCTGCCGATCTACAATGTTTACTGCTGGAAGTTATGTGAGTGAAAAATAAACTTGTTTTCTTTAAACTCTGTATTTTAGGGCCACATTGTTATAACAGCTTTGTCTTCACACTAACTAAAGCATTCCTCAATCTGAAGGAATGTTTAACCCCTGAAACCACACCGCTGCTCCCAAGTCACTTCAGTGGTGACCAACTCTGTGTGACCCCATAGACGGCAGCCTATCAATCAGGCTCCCCCGTTCCTGGGATTCTCCAGGCAAGAACACTAGAGTGGGTTGCCATCTCCTTCTCCAATGCATGAAAGTAAAAAGTTAAAGTGAAGTTGCTCAGCCGTGTCTGACTCTTAGTGACCCCAAGGAATGCAGCCTACCAGGTTCCTCCGCCCATGGGATTTTCCAGGCAAGAGTACTGGAGTGGGGTACAATTGCCCTCTCTGAAACCACACCAGTTATCTCAAAAAGACCTGACTCTGCTCGTCAAAGAAGGTGAGCAAGCAGCACACAGCTTGTTGGAGCTGCTCTATACATCAAATTTCTGCTGGCAGACACTTAAGAAAATGGCCTGAGGGATTTTTCCTACCAAATGAAACGCATCACTGATTTGAAAGTAACTTAAGATGAGCTTTAAATCTCAAAAGCAAATGATAGTATTTCCATATTTTGTGTGCCTGTGCATTCTCCTACAAAGATTCCGGCAGAAAGAGTGGGAAATTAATATCATATATATATATGCTACGAAGGGAAAGGGAAAGTGTTAGTCTCTCAGTTGTGCCTGACTCTGCCACCCCATGGACTGTAGCCCACCAGGCTCCTCTGTTTATGGAATTCTCCAGGCAAGAATGCTGGAGTGGGTAGCCATTCCCTTCTCCAGGGGATCTTCCCAACCCAGGAATGGAACTCGGGTCTCCTGCTTTGCAGGCAGATTCTTTATTGAGTGAGCCACCAGGGATTGAATCTCATTTAATGTTATGATAACCATATGATTTTGAAGTTATTAATCTAAGATAGGTTTGGCAAAGATGAGACAGTTTTGTGAAGATGAGGAGGATAATAACGGCAGATATGGAAGAAAGGTATCAAGAAATAAATTAAGACAATATGAAGAGGAAAAAATGTGTTTGCAGGTATGATTACTTGCAAAGTGAAGTGAAGTCGCTCAGTCATGTCTGATTCTTTACGACCCCATGGACTGCAGCATACTACGCTTCTCCATCCATGAGATTTTCCAGGCAAGAGTACTGGAGTGGGTTGCCATTTCCTTCTCCAGAGGATCTTCCTGATTCAGGGATTGAACCCAGGTCTCCCACACTGTAGGCAGATGCTATACCATCTGAGCCACAAGGGAAGTTCACTTGCAAAACAAAAGGAAAACAAAGAGAATGAAGATAAACAGTTGCTTACCTGGTGAGAATTTGCTTCAGTTCAGTTCAGTTCAGTTCAGTCGCTCAGTCGTATCTGACTGCGACCCCATGAATCGCAGCACGCCAGGCCTCCCTGTCCATCACCAACTCCCGGAGTTCACTCAGACTCATGTCCATCGAGTCAGCGGTGCCATCCAGCCAACTCATCCTCTGTCATCCCCTTCTCCTGCCCCCAATCTGTCCCAGCATCAGAGTCTTTTCCAATCAGTCAACTCTTTGCATGAGGTGGCCAAAGTACTGGAGCTTCAGCTTTAGCATCATTCCTTCCAAGGAAATCTCAGGGCTGATCTCCTTCAGAATGGACTGGTTGGATCTCCTTGCAGTCCAAGGGACTCTCAAGAGTCTTCTCCAACAACACAGTTCAAAAGCATTAATTCTTTAGCACTCAGCTTTCTTCACAGTCCAACTCTCACATCCATACATGACCACTGGAAAAACCATAGCCTTGACAAGACAGACCTTAGTCAGCAAAGTAATGTCTCTGCTTTTGAATATGCTATCTAGGTTGGTCATAACTTTTCTTCCAAGGAGTAAGCGTCTTTTAATTTCATGGGTGCAATCACCATCTGCAGTGATTGCTATAGAATTGCTTGAGGTTGGTAAAGGAGGCAATGGCTGGTGACTGTGTGTCCTTGGGCTGGCATATCAGATCTCCAAGGAATGTCTTCTTGAATGGCTGTAGTCATAAAATCTGAATGCTTGTCAGATCCATTGTATTAATTTCCTAGGTAACTGTAACAAATTTCCTCAACAGAGCTGGTGGAAACACAAATTTATTGTGTTACAACTCTGGGCTTCCCAGGTGGTTCTAATGACAAAGAATCCATAGAATCTGTCTGCTAATGCGGGAGATGCAGGAGCCACTAGTTTGATCCCTGGTTTGGAAAAATCCCCTGGAAGAGGACATGGCAACCCACTCCAGTATTCTTGCCTGGAGATTCCCAAGGACAGAGGAGCCTGGCAGGCTACAGTCCATGGGGTCGCAAAGAGACAGGACTTAGTGACATTCACAACTCTGGAGGGTGAAAATCTGAAATCAAGATGCTTGCAGGCATGTACACCTCAGATCTTCTAGGAGACGGTCCTTCCTTGTCTCTTCCAGCTACCGGTAATACCAAGTGAGATGTAAATCCTTGGCATATGGCAGCACAGCTCCAATCCTTGCCTGACTTTGCATGACCATCTTCTCTTGGTGTCAGTTTGCCTATGTATCTTCACATGTGCTTATCTACTCTTCTTTGTAAGGCCATATTCCCTCTGTGTCTCCTCCCTGTGTGTCTTTCTTTTAATGGGGACACCAGTCGTATTGGATTAACTCATATTAAATTAATCAATTACATCTTCAATTAACTAATTGCATCTTCAGCAACCCTATTTTCAAATACAGTCACCATCTGAGGTACTGGGACTTATCCACATATCTTTTTACTGGAGACACAGTTTAACATATACACTCATAATAGAGACTGAAGTTTCCAAAATGGAAAATAATACTCTACTAAGGTTGGTTTTAGTTCTCCTTTTTCACATATTAAAGAACTAAAAATCTAACTTTATAGAACACTAAAAATAAGTTAAAATACATTACTAAGAGCTAGTCATTTTTTTCTTTTAGATAAAAGCAAAAATGAGCCAAAAATTCTAAAAGATTGTTTTCACTGTCAATTCAGTGAATTCTTTATGTTCAAACTCTCTTCCTTTCTTAGAAAACGGCACTGAAGACTGAGTGAACCCAGTGAAAAATGATTTGGACCCTTGGCAATCAAATTGAATGTGGCAAATAAAAGAACATCAATGTACTTTCTAAAAATATTGTGTGTAAAGAATCATATCCATAGCATATAGACATTAAAGCTGCCAAGGCCACAAATAAAAATCCAACTGTAATAGGTTAAACCTTTTATTTCTTAATGACTCCTTAACTGATTTCTAAATAAAGCAACCTAAAATATCTCCTAAGTTTTTCCAACATTTACAAATATCAAAGGCTAATAGCAGCAGGTTATTTCATCTTTTTGGCCTTCATGTATTCTATTTGACTTTTTTTTTTTTAGTGCTTTAAATCTTTACAGGTGCTTTGAAATAAAAAGATCTTCCATTTATTCTCTGTTTCCCAAAACAGCTTTATTTATGTGGGAACCAGTGAGAATTTGGGCAAACCTTCCTTTTCATGAAACTGGTGAGAGTTTTGACAATCTGGCTGCTAGCCTGAATTTTGTGGCACATCTGTAGTTATAAATATAGAATTTCAATTATGTAAATCACCTTGGCAATGTCTTTTTAAAAGTTAAAATGGAACGCTGTAGTTTATCTCCTGTATACTTTAGTAATACTCTTATGATTTAGCTTCATGCTATCAAAATCAAATTAAAAGCTACATTACATACCAGCTTTTTAAAAATTTTTTTAGAGAGAGGTTTTTATAAAATCTTTGAGTTTTTTCAGATTAAAAAAAAAAGAGAAGAAAAGAGACTACCTCATTGAGTTAAAGGTTTAGGGAAAAAAGAGGAAAAAAATCCTTATCTCTATCCTGTTACTTTCTTTAATATTATAATCTAAGACCCAAACAATAGCATAAAAAATAAGATTAACTGTTTCACTGTGCTAAGTCACTTCACTCATGTCTGACTCCCCCTGTGGACTGTAGCCCGCCAGGTTCCTCTGTAGGGATTCTCCAGACAAGAATATTGGAGTGGGTTGCCATGCCCTTCTCCAGGGGATCTTCCCAACCCAGGGATTGAACTGGAGTCTTTTATATCTTCTGCAATGGCAATCGGGTTCTTTACCACTTAGTGTCACTTGGGAAGCCCACAGCTTCAGTATAGAATCACAATTCACTATAAGCAATTTAAATTTTTTCTCTTTACAACTTAAGTCAGCAGTTACCAATGCATTATCTCCTTGAGAACAGTGATAGGATTTCATTTCCTCCCATTTCTCCTTGAAATTACCTATGGGGAGAGGTGTCTTTCAAATCTGAATCCCGAGCAAAGATCCTGGCATATATTAGATGCCCATAAATGTGTAAATTAGAGGCTGTGGAGAATAAATGGGGGAATAAACAACCATTAAACGCATTTTCATCTTAGTGAACCAAACACTGGCATCTCCCGAAATCAAGCTTGCTGGTGTTGCCCTATTGATCTTTGCCTTGTGTCGTGGCTTCGTGCTGCCAAGCTGCATGGGTCTTAGGGAGGATCTCTCTCTTTAAGGTCTCATAGATTTTTTTTACAAGGATTGAAGGTAAAGGGAATTCTTTGCATTTTTCAAAACCCCTGTAGAAATCATCAAGTTTTCTCTAAGGAAAACAAATTAAAGTATAGCGACCTCCTCTGGCAAGACAGATGGTTCTGAATCAGTCTGTGCTAGTAATTTTAATATCTTCCTTTGTGATGTGGCCGTGGGCACAGGACCCTAGTCCTTCCAGTTTTGTGTGGCTGTTGTGGTTGCTGTTTTCTTTTTCTCTTCTTTGTATTCCTTGACTTCAGCCTAATTCACATTCTGTCCGCCCTGTTCTGTTGCTGCTTGAGCGCCTTGCCTTCCACTAGCTGATGACTTTTCTGTTACTTGACCCTGCAGAAACACTTTATTGCCTTTTTGCTACAAAGCAGGACAGGATAATATATCTCAGCCAAAATATCTCATTTCTCTCTGTGAATGTATCTGAAAATTCATGTTTCTATCAACAGTTGCTGAAACACCCACTTGAAGAAAACGCTGAAAATGTCCTCGCTGAGAACACACCGGTGGCTCCAACTGTGCTTTCCCTTTTACATGTACGTTTCACTGTGGAGTCTTCAAGGCCAAGAGAACTCAGACAGCCCAAATGCTTCTTAATGAGGTCAATGAGCTTCAAAACTCTTTGGATTACCCCTGAATTGTGAAGATAATTGAATCAATCTTTTGCCACTGAATAACTTCCACAACTTCAATTTAGATACATAAAGAAATGTTTTTAATGATAATAAAGTATTTTTAACACTGAGAAATTAGATAATCAGCATAGATATGTCATCTTTCACTACACAGTATACATTTTTCTCCTGAAACCTGATATCAAGAAGCCTTAATTCATGCCATAGAGCATAATGAAAACAGAAAGGAAAAGTACTATTTTATTAGTTTTAATGAGTACATCATTTCCTTTAATTATGCTTTGTGGGATTTTTTTTGAAATAGTAAATGTACTTTTGATTTTATGTCATCAAGAAATAGGTTTAGTTAGACATTTAAAGAAGTATTCAGATGATTCTGTTAATTATTATTCTTTTTCCCTTGAATTATAAAATTGTTTTAAATCAATTAATTGTCCCTCTTTCTTTGAAATGAAAATTTGTGATGCTCAAAACATTTCCAATTAGTTTGAAATGATTTCTTGGATCACAGTATAAAATTGTGTTTTCATAAATTGTCTGGAGGAAAATATTAAGCACTATAAAGAAAACTGAGCACCAAAGAATTGATGCTTTTGAACTGTGGTGTTGGAGAAGACTCTTGAGAGTCCCTTGGACTGCAAGGAGATCCAACCAGTCCATTCTAAAGGAGATCAGTCCTGAATATTCTTTGGAAGGACTGATGCTGAAGCTGAAACTCCAACACTTTGGCCACCTGATACAAAGAACTGACTCATTGCAAAAGACCCTGATGCTGGGAAAGACTGAAGGTAGGAGGAGAAGGGGACGACAGAGGGTGAGATGGTTGGATGGCATCACAGATGTGATGGACTTGAGTTTGAGTAGGCTCTGGGAGTTCGTGATGGACAGGGGGGCCTGGCATGCTTCAGTCCATGGGGTCGCAAGGTTCCGAGATGATTGAGAGACCGAACTGAACTAAACTGATCCCATTAAAAAAAAAAAAAATTACTTTTGATCAAAATTCAGTTATGTCTGTTCTTAATTTAAAGTTATTTTTTATGAAATAGAGTTTGTTTTTATTTACTTTAGTGCCAGGCATTGAGAAAGAAATAATGCAATGAAATATTTTGAAAGTATAATTGTGGATATCCCCCATTCAACAATAATGAAATCTTGGTACTAAACTGAAATTGCTTAATTTCCACTATATGACATCTTCTAATAGGTAATATGCTTCCAGTGTCTAAAAATCTTGGCTTCAAATGAACCGATGGAGATATAGTTCTATGTCAACTTACTTTAATGAGTAATGTTTACATTTTTATCTTGTTATATCCCTTATGCAACTTTGACAATGATCAATAACTGAAAAATAAAATAGCTCTAATAATTTGACTTAATACCCTACAACGGGCCATCCCCATCAAGCATGAAGATCTTAACCAAAATCATTTCAGTGCCTTAAAGCAGCATGTGGCCCTAAGAGGCCCAGTTCTCTGCAGTTTGAACTCCCCGCCTCTGCCCAACGTGACACAAATGCTCTGCCTCAGGCCTCTTCAGTGCTCGAGGTTGCCTATTGCTTGAAACAAGGTTAATAATCATTTGAGTGACACTTCATATAGTAGTTACCAAGCAGCAGACTCTGAACTGAATACTTCCCATAGATGATCTTTCATTCTCCCAACAATCTAATGATGTAGATGTCACCCCATTTTAGGAAAAAGGGGAAAAAAAAGGTTTGGAAAACTAAAGTAATGGCCCCAAAATCATCCATCAAATACATGTGCATGCATGTGTACTGTTGCTTCAGTTGTGTCCAACTCTTTGCAACCTATGGACTGTAGCCCACCAAGCTCCTCTGTCCATGGGATTCTCCAGGCAAGAACACTGGAGTGGGTTGCCATGTCCACCTCTAGGGGATCTTCCAGAGCCAGGGATTGAACCCAGGTATCCAGTGTTTCCTGCATTGGCAGGCAGGATCTTTACCAGTAGTGCCGCCTGGGGGAAACATTCAGTTCAGTTCAGTTGCTCAGTTATGTCTGACTTGTGACCCCATGGACTGCAGCACAACAGGCTTCCCTGTCCAGCACCAACTCCCGGAGTTTACCCAAACCCATGTCCATCAAGTGGGTGATGCCATCCAACCATCTCATCCGCTGTCATCCCCTTTTCCACCTGTCTTCAATCTTTCCCAGCATCAGGGTCTTTTCCAATGAGTCAGCTCTTTGCATCAGGTGGCCAAAGTGTTGGAGCTGCAAGCCATTAACTGATTCCAGAACTGTTCTTAAAATATCTCATGTGAGTCCCAGCTCAACTTCGGAGAAATCAGCTGCTGTGGGCTTGCCACTGAATGGGAAATACTCAGCTGTCTCGATGCTGAGAAATGTGATCCTGTCTTGTTTCTTCATCTTCCTCCAAGGTCCTTTCGTGTGTTGTCCTAGTTTTGACCTCCTGCACAGAACCAAGTGGCCTACATGTCCTGGATGCTTCCTCACTGCCTGCCCCTCGGAACATGTTGATGTCACTCCCTCAATGTCTGTGTTCTCCATTTACTTATAACTTTGTATCAGAACAACATATGAGCACATGCTTTGTGGTACTATAGTTTATTTTCTGAACATGTATCACCTAAATATTGCTTCCAGATGGCCCAAATAGACTTGTATCTAAGATTCATGACTCTGTCCTTCCCATCCAATCACCCTAACTGTCCAACTTATAAAGCTAAATATTATCATAACTCATAAGGACAAGTCTAATTGACTGTTATGATTAATTTTCACATACAGTCATAAGTTGACTACTGAAAAATATAATCAAAGTGTAAGGTGTGTGCTCAGTGGTGTGTGACTTTTTTGCAACCCCATGGCCTATAGCCCACCAGGCTCCTCTGTCCATGGAATTTTCCAGGCAAGAATACTGGAGTGGGTTGCCATATTCTACCCCAGGAAATCTTCCCAAACCCAGGGATCAAACTCACATCTCTTGAATCTCCTGCATTGGCTGGCAGATTTTTTAACACTAGTGCTACCTGGGAATATATAGAAAAGAAAAATGATTACTACCATTGTTCAAATCCTCTTCGTACACTGTGTATGAGATGGAACTCACCTCCACTATTATTATTTCCCTGCTGCTGCTGCTGCTAAGCCACTTCAGTTGTGTCCGACTCTGTGCGACCCCATAGACGGCAGCCCACCAGGCTCCCCCGTCCCTGGGATTCTCCAGGCAAGAACACTGGAGTGGATTGCCATCTCCTTCTCCAATGCATGAAAGTAAAAAGTGAAAGTGAAGTCGCTCAGCGACCCCAAGGACTGTAGCCTACCAGGCTCCTCCATCCATGGGATTTTCCAAGCAAGAGTACTGGAGTGGGTTTCCATTGCCTTCCCCAATTATTTCCCTAGTAAACATCTTTTATTGATTTCACAATTGACAAATAGTTATTGAGTCTTTTCCTCTTGTCATGGACTGTTCAGATGCCAGGGATATATAAGTGAACAAAAGATAAAGATTTGGCCTTCAAATATTTAATATTTCACTTGAATATGGGATAAGAACTGAGGACTGGCAACTATATAAGTGAGTAAGGAAACAAGCAAAATTATTGGAGATTATATATATATATAATTTTTTTTCCATGCAGAAAGTTAAAATGAAGAGTTGTTACAAAGAATGACTATTTAGTTCGGCAGCTCGAAAAAATATTTCTGGAGAAGTCACATTTAAGCTGATTTTCTGAATGACAAAAAGAAGCCAGTTGAACAAACATCATGGCATTCCATTGAGATAGTGCAACTGGGTGTTTATCAAGAATATTAGTCAGTCGATGAGGTCTGTGCAGACATTTTAAACTTTATGTAAAATCAGGCAGTCACTCAATTGTGTCCGACTCTTTGCGACCCCATGGACTGCAGCACACCAGGCTTCCCTGTGAGTCACCAATTTCAGGAGTTTGTTCAAACTTGTGTCCACTGAGTCAGTAATGCCATCCAGCCATCTCGTCCTCTGTCATCCCCTTCTCCTTCTGCCTTCAGTCTTTCCCAGCATCAGGGTCTTTTCCAATGAGTCAGTTGTTCGCATCAGGTGGACAGCTATTGTGTAAAATAGCTGTGAAAAAATTTTTTGTGGGAAATCCATGAAAGGTATTATCATACCTACCTCCTTCCTGACTGTGATGACCCAGAGTTGACCATGTTGGTCATGCCAGACTTGGTGATGTTAAACAATAAGATTATCTGTGTAAGATGATGTATGTAGCTGTTAATGAAATAATGTAATTAACAAATGCATTACAAAAAGAGAATGTGTACCTATGTATGATTTTTTTTAAATTCGTACTATTTAAGACTGCCTTTGTAGAAATGACCTTTATGTTTGACTTGACAGCAACACTTATTTCCAGATTAGGTTCATATCATTATTCTTAATCCCACTACATTTAAGTGATACTTGCCTTATTCAGAGAGATGATGCAGGCTGTAAGTATGCAGACATAGACAATAAAATTATTTTATTAGAACATGTTCTAATTATCTTAAACATATAATTACAATAGTATCTATGGCTTTCATTTTAAAAAGGGGCCTTTTCTATTTAATTTCGGTGATAATAATGTTTTACCATTTCTGTGGCAATAAAAGTTACAAAGAAAGTTCACAACTTGTTGAATGCCTTATAATTAAAGAATCACAACACTGGAAAACACACTCTGCTTTTAGGCAAATGAATATTTCAAGTTTTGATGTTTATTTTTCATCTTAAGTATTCCAAGGAAAGCTGACCTCAAAGTATGGGTAGAAGAGAACTTTAATACTTTCTCATCTAAAGATAGTAAGTAGTTTTCTTGTTAAATCTCTTCTTATGGCCATCTGGTGGGAATTTCAGGGAATTAATGCACACGTTGTCATTAAATAATTTACAAAAGTTCAGGAATTATTAAAAAACTTGTTAGCTCTTGCTTCTCTAGGTACAAAAACATGTTTTACCATTTCCTCAGAATATGTTTTATAAAATGCTTATGCATTATTCTGTGGAATGTATATGCTTGCATTGCAAAGAGGATATGACATGACTTACATTATTAAACATTAACTAAAGAAAGTAAAATAATACTAAGCAACCACTGACTTCCATTCTGCCCTGACAGAGGAACAGCTGTGGACTTGCCCTCCAGCTGAAAAAAAACTAGAAAACTAGACAGATTATACGAAACCACTGTTTTCAGATATTCTTCAACAGGCAGCACAGGACTGTGGACCCCATGGAAAGAGTAACCAACTTGGTAAGCCAGAGAATACCCCAACTTGCTGCCTGGAAACGTGTTTTGGTTCACAGAGCAAGGAGGGGAACTGGAATAAAACGTGAACTGTAAGTCAAGAGGACAGAACTTAATGTGTAGGGAGCAGACACAGCTGGAATTCGTCAGAAAGGCACAGAGGGAGCTACACAGAAATAGCACCCCAGAAATCTGCATATGTTTCTCTCTGAGTCTGCTACTGAATACTAACCCCCCACACACACAGAGTGAATCACCATGAGACCAGACAAAGCTGCCGGGAGTGGCAAATGGAATGAATTCTAAAGTTTTTATAGGACGAAGTGACGTGCGAGTTCCGACTAGCTAGAACAGACCAGCTCTGTTAAATACCATGGTTATTTAGCAAAGGTCCCAGAAACATTGTGGTAGTAGCACCTAGCCCTGGAATAGAGAGCAAACTAGCTCCACACTAACTAAAAACAAGTTTTAAAATGGTCAAGGCGAACTTCAAGTAATTTAACTGAGCCAAAACAGAATTCAACATTCTTTCAAGGAAGAAAGCAAAATTCAGACACTCCACAGTTTACCAAATACAATATTGAGAATTTAATATAAAATGTAAAGAAAACAGAAAAATATAAATGTTAACCAAGAGAAAACTTTGTCAGTTGCAGTTTTCTTAGAAATGACAAGAGATGATGAGACTACCAGGTAAGAATAGGCAAACAGCCAAGAATTTAAAGGAAAACATGAAGGCAATAGAGAGGAAAGTGTAACTATTCTGAAAAACAGACGAGGATCAAATAAAATTTCTAAAGGAGAAGGTTACCATATCTGAACTGAAAATGTGTTCTGGGTGGGATTAACAGCAGACCTGCCTCTTGAGAAATCTGTATGCAGGTCAGGAAGCAACAGTTAGAACTGGTCATGGAACAACAGACTGGTTCCAGATAGGAAAAGGAGTATGTCAAGGCTGTATATTGTCACCCTGCTTATTTAACTTCTATGCAAAGTACATCATGAGAAACGCTGGACTGGAAGAAACACAAGCTGGAATCCAGATTGCCGGGAGAAATATCAATAACCTCAGATATGCAGATGACACCACCCTTATGGCAGAAAGTGAAGAGGAACTAAAATGCCTCTTGATGAAAGTGAAAGAGGAGAGTGAAAAAGTTGGCTTAAAGCTCAACATTCAGAAAACGAAGATCATGGCATCCGGTCCCATCACTTCATGGGAAATAGATGGGGAAACAGTGGAAACAGTGTCAGACTTTATTTTTTGGGGCTTCAAAATCACTGCAGATGGTGACTGCAGCCAGGAAATTAAAAGACACTTACTCCTTGGAAGAAAAGTTATGACCAACCTAGATAGTATATTCAAAAGCAGAGACATTACTTTGCCGACTAAGGTCCGCCTAGTCAAGGCTATGGTTTTTCCTGTGGTCATGTATGGATGTGAGAGTTGGAATGTGAAGAAGGCTGAGTGCCGAAGAATTGATGCTTTTGAACTGTGGTGTTGGAGAAGACTCTTGAGAGTCCCTTGGACTGCAAGGAGATCCAACCAGTCCATTCTGAAGGAGATCAGCCCTGGGATTTCTTTGGAGGGAATGATGCTAAAGCTGAAACTCCAGTACTTTGGCCACCTCATGCGAAGAGTTGACTCATTGGAAAAGACTCTGATGCTGGGAGGGATTGGGGGCAGGAGAAGGGGACGACAGAGGATGAGATGGCTGGATGGCATCACAGACTCGATGGACGTGAGTCTGAGTGAACTCCGGGAGTTGGTGATGGACAGGGAGGCCTGGCGTGCTGCGATTCATGGGGTCGCAAAGATTGGGACACGACTGAGCGACTGAACTGACTGACTGAACTGAGAGAGGGCAGGTGAAAAGATCAGTGAACTTTCAACCATATCAATAAAATCTGGGGAAAGTGAAGCACACACAGAGAGAAAAAAATACTTAAAAAAAGTTTAATAGAGTTTAAGTAATGTGATCTGTAAGATAATAACATACAGAAAAAAAATCCATGGAGTACAGTTTAAAAAAATATTTAAAGAAATAATAAACATGTTTTCTTTCTTCTTCTTCTCTTTTTCTTTAATCATAAACCTACAGAACCAAGATCAATAAACCCAAGTAAACTTGAAAGCAAAGAAAATCATGCCAAGGAATATTAAGTCAAATTTATGGAAGCAAGAAATAAAGATAAGTTATAAAAGAAAGACAAAGAGAAGAGAATTGTTACCTACAGGGAAATCCGGATGACCCAGAGAGATGTTATGGGGAGGGAGGTGGGAGGGGGGGTTCATGTTTGGGAACGCATGTAAGAATTAAAGATTTTAAAATTAAAAAAAAAATAAAAAAATAAAATAAAAAAAAAAGTTAAAGCACACACACACACACACAAAGAATTACCACAGACATTTCATTAAAAATAATAAAAGTAATATGGATGAAATTTTAAAAATATTATTCTAATCAAAAGAATCCAGACACAAAGAAACTATGGTATATTTCCATGATTTGAAATTCTAGAAAGAGCAAAAGCTAATTCTAGTGAAAGGTAACAGATTAATGTTTGCCCCTGAGGTAGGCCAATTGAAAATGAAGGTACACAAAGCAAATTCTTGAGGCAATGCTGATGTTCTGTATCTTGGTTGTGATCACATGGTTGTATATATTTGTCAGAAAAATATCAAAGTATTCAGTTAAAATGGGTCCATATTATTGTACACAACTCATTCCTTAATATATTGATTTGAAAACCAAAAGCAGAATAGAGGCAATTTGAAAAGGAACAGAGATTAGATGCAAACCTGTGCTTGGCATGAGCAGATTACTGCAATGGGTCACTAAATTTGTTTATAATTCTTTTGGAATACAGGGTAAAAGAGAACACACAGGTTTATATTGTTTTCTTTGACAACCAAAATCATGAAAATTCATCACTGAGATATAGTTGCTTCTTCCCCTTGTCCCTCAAGAAACTAACCAAGGGAAGGAAGGTGGTGGTTATCTAAAAGAAACTTTTGATAACACAGTGAAAAATATTTTCCATTTCAGTTTTAGCAAAAACACAAGTGCTGTTCAAATAAATAATGCTTGGACCAAATACCTTTATACAAAGTACAAAGCACTTTGCAACATTTCAGACAATATGGCTAAGGAACATTTTGACTTCTATATATCCACTGTAATTCATTAATGGAGTTTATGGGATCTAGGAAAATGTTTATATAATATGATCATTAGACTAACTCTTGAATATCTAACTTCTTAAATGAATCTGATAAAATCTACACAATAATTCATAATTAAACATTTTGAGAAGAGTTTAGTACTGATATTCTAAACTGTTGGCTGTAGAGAAAGGCTTACATGTTAAACACCACATATATATGGACAACTAAGTTGCATCCTGTGTAAACTTTAAAAAGTGAACTTACATCAATATTTTCACACAACCAGAAGGCAGTCACCATTTAACCCAGTGAAGCTGGTAAAAGTAATTAGAACTGACTTTTCAGTTTTGAAAAAGAAAAAGAAGCTTTGATTTTCTTCAGTGTGTTAAGCCATAATTGGTTAATATCCCAGTATTCTGTACCACGTGACTGGAACAGAAAATTATTTATTTTTTAAACTCTTGACATCTCCATGTGCTCCCTAAAGCTTTAAATTTTATTGTCTTTTTTTAAAAAAGAGGGTTCAGTCTTTAGGTACATGCCAAGATGGAGTAATTCCAAACAAGCCTGTCTTTTCCATAGATTACAGCAAAATCTCAGCATAAAAACATGGAAGTGGGATACATAATGGAAAACATACCTTAATTAATGGGCTATTTGGATAATTTTTACAAACATTATCCAGGAAACATTCTAGAATAACTGTTTTCTACTTTCACGTTCTGTCACATAATTTTCCTTCTGAACCAGCACCTCAGTTTGTTGCAGCTCTGATGACGCCCAGGGTTTTAGACTTCATCCTCTGCCTGATTAGTATGCAGAGAATATACTCAAAGGAAAAAAAAAACTAAATAAATTTGATTTTAAAAATAGCATTTTAAACATTCAAAACAACTTGAATGGCATTTGGCTGAAAAACAATTATCTAATGTATCTCACACCTAAATATTAATTATTTTTTATATTTGGCAATGTTAGTGTTTTCTAAATCTGTCAGTCTCTAGAAGAATATCAAGCTAAAATTCTGCTTTTACTCATTTATTATTTTTTTTTAAGGAAATCACTCCTTTGTCTCTTGAGTAGCTCATCAAAATGAAATTGAATTGCTTCAGGACATTTCTTAAATCATTAGAGAAAAAATGCTCAGAACTCACTCAATCACTTCCCACACAATGCCATAATATTTATTTCTAAGGCTGATATTTTTGACATGACCTTGTGAGATGGCTGGATAGCATCACCAACTGGATGGACGTGAGTCTGAGTGAACTCTGAGAGTTGGTGATGGACAGGGAGGCCTGGCATGCTGCGATTCATGGGGTCGCAAAGAGTCGGACACGACTGAGTGACTGAACTGAACTGTGATTAATCAAGTCTTTACTAGAAATAGGCTGCATTTTTTAAAGCTTCATTAGCCTCATTTTGATGTGTCCTGATACAGACAGACCTCAGAGATAGTGTGAGTTCGATTCCAGACCATGGTAAAGTGAGTATCACAATAAAGCAAATCACACAAATTTTTAGTTTCCCAGTGCATGTAAAAGTTATGTTTATACATTTAGCAGATTATGAAACATGCAATAGCATTGTGTCTAAGAAACCATAAACATGCCTTAATAATATAAAAAAAAAATACTCTATTGTTAAAATATGCTAACTATCACCTGAATCTTCATGAGTCAAAATCTTTGCTGGTGGAGGGTATTGTCTGCTCACTGACCAGCATGATGGTTGCCAAAGGTTAGGGTGACTGTGGCCATTTCTTCAAATAAGACAATGAAGCTTGCATCAATGACTCTTTGGTTCAGGAATGATTTCTCTGTAGCACCCAATGCTGTTTGATGGAGTTTTACATACTATAGAACTTCTTTCAAAGTTGGACTCAACCCTAACAAATCCTGCTGCTGTTTTATCAACTAAGTTTGTGTAATATTCTAAATCCTTTATTGTCATTTACGCAGTTTATACCAGGCGTAGATTCCATCTAAAGACATCACTTCCTTTGCTCATGAATAAGAAGTGACTCCTCATCTAGAAATATATCATGATATTGTAGCAACTCAGCCAGATTTTTGGGCTCCACTTCTAATTCTAATTCTCATACTGTTTCTACCATATCGCCAGTTACGTCCTCCACTGAAATCTTGAGCCTGTCAAAGTTATTCATGAGACTTGGAATCAGTTTCTTTCAAACTCTTGTAAATGCAGATATTTTGACCTCTTCTCATGAGGCACAAGTGTACTTGATGAAAACTAGAATGGTGAATCCTTTTCAGAAGCTTTTCAATTTACTTTTCCCAGATCCAACAAAGGAACTCTTACAAATGTATCTCTTTAAGAATAAGAACTCTTCTCAATACTCTGTAATGACCTATATGGGAAAAAGTAAAAGTGAAAGTCAAGCAGTTGTGTCCAACTCTTGGCAACTCCAAGGACTATACAGTCCATGGGATTCTCCAGGCTAGGATATTGGAGTGGGTAGTTTTTCCTTTCTCCAGGGGATCTTCCTAACCCAGGGATCAAACCCAGGTCTCCCATATTGCAGGTGGATTCTTTACCAGCTAAGCCATAAGGGAAGCCCAAGAATACTGGAGTGAGTAGCCTATCCCTTCTCCAGTGGATCTTCCCAACCCAGGGATTAAACTGAGGTCTCCTTCATTGCAGGCAGATTCTTTACCAACTGAGCTATCAAACAAGCCCATACAGGAAAGAATCTTACCAAAAAAAGTGGATATATGTGTATGTATAACTAATACATTTTGCTGTACAGCAGAAACTAATGGGATATTATAAATCAACTATACGCTAACAAAAACTAAAAAAATAACATAGACTTGAAAATTGAAATTACTCCTTAATCCATGTTCTTTAGATTGGAAGTTGTGTTAGAAGGTATGAAAACAACATTAATCTTGTTTTACATCTCCATCAGAGTTCTTAAGAGACCAAGTGTGTTGTCAATAAACAGTAGTATTTTCAAAGGAATCTTTTTTCTGAACAGTAGATCTTAAAATATTCAATAAATTTGATGTTAACAGATGTACTGCCATCTAAGCTTTGTTTCCAGAGCATGGACAGAGTAGATTTAACATGTTTTTAAGGGTCCTAGGATTTTCAGAATGGTAAAAGACTCTCGAGAGTTCCCTTGAACTGCAAGGAGATCAAACGAGTCAATCCTAAAGGAAATCAATCCTGAAGATCCATTGGGTGGACTGATGCTGAAGCTGAAGCTCCAATACTTTGACCAACTGGAAAGAGCTAACTCACTGGGAGAGACCCTGATGCTGGGAAAGAGTGAAGGCAAAAGGAGACGGGAGTGGCAGAGGATGAGATGATTTGATAGTATCACCAACTCAATGGGCATAAATTTGAGTAAACTCTGGAAGATAGTGGAAGACAGAGGAGTCTGGCGTGCTACAACCCATGGAGTTGCAAAGTCAGACACATATTAGTGGCTGAACAGCAACAAATGAGTGTTGACTTCTGCTTGAAGTCACCAGCTGCATTAGACCTAACAGATCCTAACGGGAGAGTCACCTTGTCTTTTTAAGCTTAAGTCAGCCATTGACTTCTCCCCTCCAGCTATGAAAGTTCTAGATGATGTCTTCTTTCAGTATAAGCCTGTATGATCTATATAAAAAAGTCTGTTGCTTAGTGTAGCCACCTTTATTCATGATCTTAGCTAGATTTTCTGGATAATTTGCTGTAGTGTCTGTGTCAGCCCTTGCTTCTTCACCTTGTACTGTCAGGGTTTGGAGATCACATCTTTCCTTAAACCTCAGGAAGCAATCCCTGCTTAGCTTCAAACTTTTCTTCTAATTCTTCCTCACCTCTCTGTTTTCATAGAATTGAAGAGAATTTGTGCCTTGTTCTGAATTAGGCTTTGGCTTAAGGGAAGATTGCAGTTGGTTGAAGCACTAAAGCTTTATTCAGTTCAGTTCAGTTCAGTCGCTCAGTCGTGTCCTACTCCTTGCGACCCCATGAATCGCAGCACGTCAGGCCTCCCTGTTCATCACCATCCCCCGGAGTTCACTCAGACTCATGTCCATCGAGTCAGTGATGCCATCCAGCCATCTCATCCTGGGTCATCCCCTTCTCCTCCTGCCCCCAATCCCTCCCAGCCTCAGAGTTTTTTCCAATGAGTCAACTCTTCTCATGAGGTGGCCAAAGTACTGGAGTTTCAGCTTTAGCATCATTGCTTCCAAAGAAATCCCAGGGCTGATCTCCCTCAGAATGGACTGGCTGGATCTCCTTACAGTCCAAGGGACTCTCAAGAGTCTTCTCCAACACCACTGTTCAAAAGCATCAATTCTTCGGTGCTCAGCCTTCTTCACAGTCCAACTCTCACATCCATACATGACCACAGGAAAAACCATAGCCTTGACTTGGTGGACCTTAGTCGGCAAAGTAATGTCTCTGCTTTTGAATATGCTATCTAGGTTGGTCATAACTTTTCTTCCAAGGAGTAAGCGTCTTTTAAAGCTTTATACATATCAGCAAAAAGGCTGTTTCACTTTTTTACCATTTGTGTGTCCTCCAGAGTAGCACTTCTAATTTCCTTCAAGAACTTTTCCTTTACATTTACAGCTTGACTAACCATTTGGCACAAGAGGTCTAACTTTCAGTTTGTCTTGGCTATCAGCATGCCTTCTTCACTAAACTTAATCATGCTTAGTGCTTGATATAAAGTAAAACATGTATGATCCTTCCTGTCACGTCAACACTTAGAGGTCATTATAGAGTTTTTATTGGCCTAATTTCAATATTGCTGCATATTAAGGAATAAGAAGATCAAGGAGAGGGAGAGAGATGGTGAAATGGCCAGTCAGAGGAGTGGTTAGTACACCCACAATATTTATCAATGAAGTTTGTAGTTTATATGGGTGTGATTAGGGGTGTGGTTCAAGGTGCTCCCTCTGCACTGTTGCAGTCACGATTAAAGATTACCATTCACAGACCACTGTAACAAATATAATAATAATGAAAAAGTTTAAACTATTGTGAGGATTACCAAAACGTGACAAGAAAACACAACCTGAGCAAACGCTTTTGGAAAAATGTAGCCATCAGATTTTCTTGAGGCAAGGTTGCCAAAAGCCTTCGATTTGTAACAACACAATACTTATGAACTGCAATAACGCAAAGTGCAACAAAGTGAAATAGTGAAATTGCGTACTTGGCCTCTTTGTGGGAGGCATCAAGTTTTAACACAACTCTCCCAATCTGTTTTGTCAGATTATACCAAGGAAGGTCAAAAGAAGAGCTGCCATTTTCCTCTTTGCTTTTAATTGTTTTCTTTCTGCTCCGAAGGCAAGGGAATGTTTCAAACTTACATCTTGAGAAGCTCATCAAAGGAATTGGTGACATTGCAATAAATAGGCTTCAAAACACCACCAACAAAAAAAAGTGGTTCATAAAAAGCCAAATGTTAGCTAGGCTTTGCATATGGCTCTAACAGGTTTTGCTTTTAATACAAGTAATGTGCCTTAGTGTGACTGTCTTTACAGCGACATGAAGGCGCCTTTCTCATGGAAAGAACTTGTTCCAAGGCAAGCAGCTAATTAGTTTTTGTACAGCTACCAAAAGAGCAAAGGAGATTGAACAGTAACTTCACTTTCTTCCTCTGGAAGGGGTAACTTGCTTACTTGATGAGAATTGGAGATGAGTGGAGACTTTTACTTTGTCAGCTAAAATTAATTCATCCTGCTAAAGGAATGTATTTGGATGGGGTTTGGAATTGCTTTAAACAAATACAGGAAGGCTGAAGTGCTTATGAGGAACTTTTGTCAGGGAGCAGTAGGCAATTTTATACTGATTCCTCTACTTTTTTTTTCTTTTTTCATCCTCTAGAAATCTCTTGTATTTACTTTGCTTGGCACGACTGTGTGGCTGAAGTAATGTGCATTTCTTTGCACGTACCTTGCTGGAGAGGTGGAGAAGGATAAGGGAGGTGACAGGACAAATAAAACTTGTAAGGTTATGATACTGCAATCCTACACAATAAAAATAGTTTCATCAAATGAATAAAAACTCTTTCTTTAAATATACAGAGACATAACTATTTAATAAGGCTCTTCAAATGCAGAGGCTGAGATAATTTAAGCAAAGTGGCACTGGTTGCATAATTAATGTGACTATTCTGGCCTTGAAAGCAGTATTTTTTTTTTATAAAAGCTCCTTTTCTTTCCCCAGTTTTTGGGATTTTTCCCACATTCAGTACAGTGTTTCACATTGAACTTGGGGTGAATGGATTCATCAGAATTGGAATAATTTCATCTGTAAGAGTGTTTATATTTTTAGGCAAACCATAAGAATGCCTGATGAGTAGTATAATGGATATTAAGCTAAAGTATATGACTCCCAGTTTAGTCCCTTATTTTTATTGGGGTCTGTAACCATATGGGCCATCAACTGAAGAATGAACACTTTCATAGCAAACAGATTGCTGTATGTACTGGATACAACAGAACTTTAAACAACAGTCCTAACTTTTGTCCTTCAGCCAAGTAAGAACAAAAATGATTTGTTTTCTCACTGTGAATTTCCTTAATGATTTTGACTTCAGTAAATGACAAAATTGCTTTTCCTTTAAAAGAAGAGGAAGCCTTGAAAACTCTGTAATGGACTTGAGTATTATACTGTTCTTACTGGATTGGAGAAGGCTAAGATGTGGGAATGACAAGGATCAAACTGCTCTTTTATAATGATTTATTTATGGAAGTACAGTTGATTTACAATATATTGTTCATTTCAGGTATATATCATATCAATTTAGTTTTATAAATAAATAAATGTATTTTATTATATATATAAATTATTATATATAGCAGTATATATGTATATTTTATATATATTATATATGTTAATTTTTCATATTCTCTTCTCTTATAGGTTGTTAAAAAATATTGAGCAAACTATTGAGCATAGTCCCCTGTGCTATGTTGTAGGTCTTTGTTGGTTATCAAGGATCAAGTTTCTTTAAACACTCGATGAACATAGTGAGGTAGAGGGCAAGTTTAGAATGTACCTCAAGCTCCCTCTTTTCATCTCTCACAAAGACATGAGGGTGATGCTGTGTGCCATTCTACCATTCTGAGTAAACTGCCATGTACCACGCAGGAGGCTTGAAAGACCGTGGCCAACCAGCCAGTGCAAAGGACACACTCACAGCCACAGACTACTTTGTATCGCTTTGATTAGACCCTTGTGTTGCTGGTGGATCAGTGAGGGTTCTAGACTTCCTATGTAGGGAGACTTCAATCCGGTTTGAGAAGTGACTAGGAAAAGCGTCACTTTGAACGTGAGCGGTTTTTTCACTCTGAGTTTCTTTAATTTGGAGTTGCCTTTAGCGGCTCGATCGTGCATGTGAGAGGTTGTATCTGAGAGTCAACTCACAGAACAAGAAGTTATTTGTTCAGGTGAGGGTGTTTGCTGGGCACGCATGCGATGGACTGTTGCGTCCAGGTTGCCCTCCAGGCTAGTCCCTGGCGATATCATTGAGGTGAACATACCTTTTTTCTGTACCTCATAGTCAAGAGGTATGTTAAGTTAGTGCTCACATGACTCTAATTTCCATCTTTGTTCTCATTTCACTAAATAATAAGCTATATGGCCGTCTATGCTGTTCAATCCCTTTACAATGTTTTTGTGCTTTTTGAAATACCCCTGAGAGAGAGTCAATTTCCATCACTTTTATTTAACCAATAAGGGAACTGAAGTACCAGTGAAATTGTTTACCAAAAGAACTCTCTCCCACAAGCTTGCAGCTGAACATACTAAATTAAATTAATTCATTCTTGAGAGAAAACTGTATATTTCTTCTGAGGGATTTTTAAAAGAAGTAAATGTTTATCATTTATTTATAGATATGAAAAGCTTAAAATTATTTTATAGAAACAAGTCATCTTTATTACTCTCCAAATGCAGAGTTCCAAAGAAGAGAAAGGAGAGATAAGAAAGCCTTCCTCAGCGAAGAATGCAAAGAAATAGAGGAAAACAACAGAATGGGAAAGACTAGAGATCTCTTCAAGAAAATTAGAGATACCAAGGGAACATTTCATGCAAAGATGGGCTCAATAGAGGACTGAAATGGTAGGGACCTAACGGAAGCAGAAGATATTAAGAAGAGGTGGCAAGAATACAGAGAAGAACTGTACAAAAAAGATATTCATGACCCAGATAATCATGATGGTGTGATCACTCACCTAGAGCCAGACATCCTGGAATGTTAAGTCAAGTGGGCCTTAGAAAGCATCACTATGAGCAAAGCTAGTGGAGGTGATGGAATTCCAGTTGAGCTATTTCACATTGTGAAAGATGATGCTGTGAAAGTGCTGCACTCAATATGCCAGCAAATTTGGAAAACTCAGCAGTGGCCACAGGACTGGAAAGGTCAGTTTTCATTCCAATCCCAAAGAAAGGCAATGCCAAAGAATGCTCAAACTACAGCACAATTGCACTCATCTCACATGCTAGTAAAGGAATGCTCAAAATTCTCCAAGCCAGGCTTCAGCAATACGTGAACCGTGAACTTTCAGATGTTCAAGATGGTTTTAGAAAAGGCAGAGGAACTAGAGATCAAATTGCCAACATCTGCGGGATCATGGAGAAAGCAAAAGAGTTCCAGAAAAACATCTATTTCTGCTTAATTGACTATGCCAAAGCCTTTGACTGTATGGATCACAATAAACTGTGGAAAATTCTGAAAGAGATGGGAATACCAGACCACCTGACCTGCCTCTTGAGAAATCTATATGCAGGTCAGGAAGCAACAGTTAGAACTGGACATGGAACAACAGGCTGGTTCCAAATAGGGAAAGGAGTACATCAAGGCTGTATATTGTCACCCGGTCTATTTAACATCTATGCAGAGTACATCATGAGAAATGCTGGGCTGGAGGAAGCACAAGCTGGAATCAAGATTGCTGGGAGAAGTATCAATAACCTCAGATATGTAGATGAAACCACCCTTATGGCAAAAAGTGAAGAGGAGCTAAAAAGCCTCTTGATGAAAGTGAAAGAGGAGAGTGAAAAAGTTGGCTTAAAGCTCAACATTCAGAAAACTAAGATCACAGCATCCGATCCCATCACTTCATGGGAAATCGATGGGGAAACAGTGGAAACAGTGTCAGACTTTATTTTGGGGGGCTCCAAAATCACTGCAGATGGTGATTGCAGCCAAGAAATTAAAGGACACTTACTCCTTTGAAGAAAAGTTATGACCAACCTAGACAGCATATTGAAAAGCAGAGACATTACTTTGCCAATAAAGGTCCATCTAGTCAAGGCTATGGTTTCTCCTGTGGTCATGTATGGATGTGAGATTTGGACTGTGAAGAAAGCTGAGCACTGAAGAACTGATGCTTTTGAATTGTCGTATTGGAGAAGACTCTTGAGAGTCCCTTGGACTGCAAGGAGATCCAACCAGTCCATCCTAAAGGAGATGAGCCCTGGATGTTCATTGGAAGGACTGATGTTGAAGCTGAAACTCCAATACTTTGGCCACCTCATGCGAAGAGTTGACTCATTGGAAAAACCCTGATGCTGGGAGGGATTGGGGGCAGGAGGAGAAGGGGACAACAGAGGATGAGATTGCTGGATGGCATCACCACCTCGATGGACATGAGTTTTTAGTGAACTCTGGGAGTTGGTGATGGACAGGGAGACCTGGCATGTTGCAGTTCCTGGGGTCACAAAGAGTCGGACAGGGCTGAGCGACTGAACTGAATGTGAACTTCAGGACTTCCCTGTAGCTCAGATGTAAAGAATCTGCCTGCAATGCAGGAGACCTCGGTTCAATCCCTGGATTAGGTAGATCCCCTGCAGAAGGAAATGGCAACCCATTCCAGTATTCTTGTTTGGAGAAACCCATGGACAGAGGAGCTATAGTCCATGTGCTATAGCCCAAGGGATCGCGAAGAGTCAGACATGACTGAGCATCCAACATACACACAATATGAACCTCAGCTCTTAGTAATGTAAATGGCTACAAGGGAACTTTACAGAGTCTAAAATATTTAAATGCTATTCAACAACATAATAAAGTCTTGAATGTGAAAATTTATTTTTGCTATGACGACATGTATGTTGGCAGCTGAACTTACTGTCGGGAAATTCTCATCACGTTTTCTGCAAGGTAAGATATCTTCTTTGACAATTTAATTTCTTAAAGGCTAAAGGTTTAATATTACATTTGAGGGAAAGATGTGAGTTGGTGGTTATCACTGAACCATAGCATCAGAATACTTATGTCTGCTTTGTATATTTCAATTACTTCCGTCTATAGTTGGAAGGTGGAGGAACTTATGCTATCATTACTGAGATGTTGCTAAAAAGGCTAGCTAATCAGTGCCATACATTAAAAGCAAACAGTGAACTCTCATCTATTAAAATACATCTTTATCTGACTGTCACATTTTCTCCCTTTTATTTCAGTAATCCCCTTCTTCACATAGTAAATAGCAGGTGTAGCCTGTGGAGCACTTCTGATCTTTGCCAACAAAATAACACTTGTAAAATGCCATTAAGAAGGATATATTTCTTTTAGATTCTGACTGGGAATGGTGTTACTTATCTGGTTCATATAATCATATCTCACACTTGAGATTTATAAGCATTGATGTCAACAATGAGCAATATCATAAGGATCATGTAGGAGTGTATCAGTGTTATGTGATCATTTCACACAGTTTTAATGGAGAAGCTCTCAACCTCAGTGCTTTTGAAGTTTTGGAACATGTGAGTCTGTCTTGGGATGTGGAGGCTGTCCTATGCACCAGACCTTAGAAACTAGTAACACCCGTCCAGTTGTGGCAATGAAAAATATCTCCAGACATTAATAAATGTTTCCTGGGGCTCAAAATCAATCCTGGAATGAAGTGTGCTACGGGACTGTGGATTCCAGAGAAGGTGTGTTGACCTTGATCCACCCTCTAGAAGGCAGAATTCTATAGGTATTGTGGGGCCCTCAGATAAAGTTGAGATTCCAAGGACAGAAAATCTCTTGCTATGCTTCTGGAGTGGAACCTGGGGTGGCAGTAACTTCACAGAGAACTCTGACCCAGCCTGGTTCTAGAGCAATAGACCAGAGATGCCTAGACACTATCTGAATCAAGGGTGGTTCAAACCAGCTGCAGGATCCCTGAGCAGTTTAGCCAAGTCTTGAAATGACATTCTCCCGAGGTCTCAGAGTATACAAGAGGATACTGAGAATGGGCAGTTGTGTGGAGTCAGAAGATATGTCTAGCAGGAATCTATAGGGGTCTAGAGTGTCTTGGTAGAGGCCAAAGGCAGTAGGTAATGGAGTTGAGACTAGTTTGCATCCATTCTGCCCATACAGCTGATACACTACAAAGGACTCCTAAACATAGATTGAATCTGGTACCCTAAAGTAGCTGATTGTTAATTATCCTGAATTAGATGAGATTATACTTTAACTAATCCAGTGGAGTGGGGACTCCAGATAACATTAAATTGGGTTATAGCCGAAAGTCATACATACCTTTGCATAATTTATGCTTTAAAGTTCATATCCACTGTTTACTAATATGGTACCTGGAGATGCTGAGATAACCTCCCAGGATCAATATATAAATGTCTTCTTTCCCTGTGACCCTTTGCCAGCAACTCAAATCAGTAGATTCTTTTTTTTTTTTTTTTGTATCTGCATACTTTCAATCCCCATCATGGGTCACAGCCTTGTTGTGGTGACGGGGCTTGCATAACTCAATGAAGCTGTGAGTCTTGCTGTGCAGGACCACCCAAGATGGATGGGTCGTAGTGAAGAGTTCTGACAAATTGTGGTCTACTGGAGGAGGAAATGGCCACCCACTCCAGTATTCTTGCCTGGAGAACTCCATGGACAGTATGAAAAGGAAAAAAGATATGATACCAGAAGATGAGCCCCCCTACCCCAGTCCTGAATATTCATTGGAAGGACTGTTGCTGGAGCTGAGGCTCCAAAAATCTGGCCATCTGATGGGAAGAGCCAACTCATTGGAAAAGGACCCTGACACTGGGAAAGATTGAGGATAAAAGGAGAAGACGGGGGAAGAAGTTGAGATGGTTAGATAGCATCACCAACTCAATGGATATGAATCTGAACAAACTCCAGGAGATGATGAGAGACAGAGGAGCCTGCTGTTGTAGTCTTTGGGGTCTCAAGGAGTCAGACAGGACTTAGCAACTGAACAACAGCAACATGTTCTTTCAAAAGAATTGTTTAATCCTTGAGCCAATCAGGGTTTCAAAAGCCAAGGTTCTGGCTACTTCGATCTCTCATATCTTTTTTACAATATATAAATATTAAATTTTTGAGATAAGATCTATTATCTGTGAGATAGTATATCCTTAGTGGGGGAAAGGACAAAGAAATAGAAAGGAACAAAAAACATCTAAGATTACATAATATATATCACATGCCACTCTTTGCCCTTATAAGCCTTTTAGCAGGGGATGGGACCTTTAGAAGGATGGGGCTCAAGGCATAAAGCTTCCTCAAAACACTAAGCCCTATGCATTGGACCTAGATCAGGCAGTAACTCCAGCAGAGGTGGAGTCTTAGAGCAGGGCTGACAGATTTAGAAAATAAAAATAGAGCACCCAGTTAAGCTTGAATTTCAGATCAACACCACAAAATTTTTTGGTGTGACCAAGACTCAAGACATGTTTGAGACATACTTAGAAAAACATGTTCTTTACCTCAATTTCAAACTTAACTGAGTGCTCTGTATTTTATCTAGTCTCAGAGACTGAGGTGCATTCAGAAGCATTGGGAAACATGGTCTTTTGCTCAAAATAAATCAGAGCGCCTTTTCACTCTATGTCTTTTCTCTCTCTCTCTTTTTCTCCTTCTCTTCTTCCCTTCCTTTAACTTCTACAGGCTTCCAATATCAGACGCAATGACCTATTAATTCCTTCTTTGCTTAGTTTATTATGGTATAGATAGTTTCAGATTTTTCTACATTCTAGACCCTGCAGCAAGGTCAAGAGGTCACTTGAGGATGTCTGTGGCTTTTAACTATAACTGCTATTACTAACAGAGAAGGCAATGGCACCCCACTCCAGTACTCTTGCCTGGAAAATCCCATGGACAGAGGAGCCTGGTGGGCTGCAGTCCATGGGATCGCAAAGAGTTGGACACAACTGAACGACTTCCCTTTCACTTTCATGCATTGGAGAAGGAAATGGCGACCCACCTCAGTGTTCTTGCCTGGAGAATCCCAGGGACAGGGGAGCCTGGTGGGCTGCTGTCTATGGGGTCACACAAAGTCGGACATGACTGTAGTGACTTAGTAGCAGCAGCAGCTATTACTAAAGTGAAGTCGCTCAGTCGTGTCCGACTCTTTGCAACCCCTTGGACTGCAGCCTGCCAGGCTCCTCTGTTCTTGGGATTCTCCAGGCAAGGATACTGGAGTGGGTAGCCATTCCCTTCTGCAGGGGATCTTCCCGACACAGGGATCAAATCCAGGTCTCCCACACCTTAGGCAGACTCTTTACCTTCTGAGCCACCAGAGAAGCCTGCTGCAAAAAGATAAATAGGCAAGAAATTCTCTCATCTCTGTTTCTTTCTTTCTGTTTCTCCTCCTCTTTCCCTCCTCACAAAGACTTGAGAAAAGAAAAGGCTGAACAGGCTATAATGATCAATATATTCTGAATATATTTTATTCACAGTTTTTTTTGTAGGGATCTCTACTGGCTCAGATGGTAAAGAATCTGCCTGCAATGCAGGACACCCAGGTTTGATCCCTGGGTAGGGAAGATCTCCTGGAGAAGGGAATGGCAACCCACTCCAGTTTTCTTGCCTGGAGAATCCCAAGCACAGAAGAGCCTGGGGAACTGCAGTCTATGGGTTTGGAAAGAGTCAGACACAACTGAGTGACTAATACACACACACACACACACACACACACACACACACACACAGCAGAAAAAGTGAACTCTAGGTATCTTCTCTGTGAGTTCAGTGATTTTAAAATAAGAATTCCACAGGGTTAAAACAGGTGAATGGGATACAGAAACTCAATCAGGATAAGTGGTACTGTCTCTGTGCCTTTGGGAGGAGGAGCAAATAAGAGGGAAAAGATAAAAATACACATGTAAGAATTAAAGATTTTAAAATTAAAAAAAAAATAATAATAATAAAAAAAAAAAAAAAAAAAAAAAAAAAAAAAAAGATGAGGCCCTGCTCTCTGCCCCACCTCATCTTTCTTGCATCAGCTCGAGAGAAGAGACAGGGTTGGAGCCTCTAGAAGTAGGTGGTTCCAGATGGAAGAAAAGCTGGGAGTAGGTAGCGTGGGCAAAGCAAATTTTCAGCAGGAAGAGAAGTGACATCTCTGTGGCTCCACAACTGCTATTCCTTGGTAGCATTTGTAGGAAGGAATGCCAGTCTCCTGCCCATGCAGGAGATACAAGAGATGCAGGTTCTATTCCTGGGTCAGGAAGATCACCTGGAGAAGGACATGGCAACTCACTCCAGTATTCTTACCTGGGAAATCCTATGGACAGAGGAGTCTGGTGGACTACTGTCTATGGGATGGCAAACAAAATTGGACACTACTGAAATGACTTAGCATGCACACACACAAGCACATGTATGTGAATTTGGAACTCTCAAAATGAGCTTAAATGCTAAGTCTGGGCAGAGTTGGGAAATAACAGAAGGATTAAAGTGAGAACTAATGAAAGATCAATATCCATATACTTAGGGTTAGTGGGTACTACGTTTGTTCTATCAGTACTTGAAGTACCTCATTATATAGACACAAAAAAGACACTATATTTCATTCCCATTTTTACTTCTTAATATATTTGAGACTTTTCTTTTCTGTCAAATTTATATTCTAGACTCTTTTATATTGGAACTTGCCCTCCCTTCTTGCTATTTGTATCTATTTTTACTCACTGGATGCACCTCCCATCTTTAAACTGTTGTACTTTCCTCTTGAGTTCAAAAGAATGGAAAATATTTCAAGGGAAAAAAAAATCTTCTTTTAATCACTTCAATTAAAAAAAAAAGGCACAATTACTAAATGCCAACTTCCCTGGCTATGTAAGATATTATCCTAGGCAGTAAGTCTTGAGGGGACTTAAGAAAAGTTTTTCTAAAATGTAGTGAAAGTACAAAGAAAGAGTATCACCAGAGAGACTTACCTCTCTGCCTAACTTATAGTTTCAGTTAGATGGCTAAATCACAGCCTTCTCTAGACTCTATGATGATTTCATCCCCACCATGAATGCTCATGTTGAATTCTCCTTTACAAACTTTAAATGAATAGAAGTTCACATCAGCTAAAGTTAATGGAAGAAATTAAGTTAAAGTGGAAAAAAAAAAAAGGAAGGCATATTCTTAAGTGACAAAGAGTACAGCAGATTTGCAGATAGCATTTGGTGTTTCAGCCTATATAGACTCTTCTTGGACCAATGCCAAAATAAAGACAGCTCTTGGAGGGCTTCAAGTTATGTCAACTCTCCATGAAACAGGGCAAATTGCTTGCTTTGCACTTATGTCAGGAATGGAGATACAATTTTACAAAATGCATTAAGGGAGGCAGTTGAATTCTGGGGCAGAATACAAGAATTTCAAGTTTAATTGGAAGGTCAGAGAGAAGTACACTTACTGAGCTACACTGAGCACCTTACAGACATCAGTTCATCTCAGGCTTTCATGAAGGTAACATAGAATACATTGGTTAAATTAATGAGAAAGATTGAGCAGTTACATCGAACATCTATGAAAGACCAAAGCATAAAAAAAACACACAAAACTGAGATGCTTGTAGCACAGCTGTAAATTGTTTTCAGTATCCACAGAGGAGGATGTGTAACAAAATGTCAGAAGAACCAGTTCAAGTAAATAGAAATTCAATTAGGGAAGTAAAAGAATCAAAGATTCTCAGAGAAGCAAAAGAAACAAGAATGCATATAGCAGTGTTCAGTGAGGCCTCTCTTCTCATCAAAGCAATTGGTTTACTGTCCCCATAGAACTATATATCCATGCCCTCTGTAGAACACCTTGTTCACATAGTGAATCACTGAGCATCAGCCCTTGTCCATCGTTGCTTTAGATCTGTGAGCTCTTTCATTTTAAAATGACTAGCAAATAAATAATAATAAAGTGAAATGGCTAGTATGATCAGTATATTCTATCCCACCTTTTAAAAAAATGTATCCATGAAGAACTTGCCTCACTTGCAAGCAATGCCACAAACTAGGGTTGTAAATTAACCCATTGCCAGGATTTTACTACTGAATTAGTTAAGAGGAATGGGAGTGAATGTGAAACACATCCATTCTAATCTCCACCCCCTCCCCTCAATCTCTCTTGGATTAGAAAATCGGATAATAACCCATGTCTTTGTGGCTGCTAGTTTGAGTGAATCAGAGCATTTCTTCTGCTCTTTCACAGTACTACCTTTCTTCATACATGGAGAAAGCATGTTCTGATAACTGGCTGAGCCAGAAATAAGGATCAAATATTGGGAGGGAAAGGGTGAATGACAGAATAGAAGCTGAAAAGTAAAGGCTTGTTGGTGGGAGTGGGATAGAAAAGGTGTTAGCAGCACCGCAGTCTGAAGACTGTAGTTTTACAAATACTTGTATTAAATACCGTCTCAGCCAAAGGGATTCATATTAAACAAAAGTCTAGTAGACACTGGGAAACATGAATGCAGATTCACATTCAAATAGAAAGTAGTGTCAGTGCAAACCATACAATGTGCGTATTGGTAAATGCTAATATAGATGCATCTCCCCTTTGCTTGATAGTTAGTGAAGACGTAAAGAATTTGAAGTAAAATTATTGTAATTCTAAATTGAAGCCTAAGAAATAAAACAGCAGAACAAGTGAAAACATTTAACCATTTAAAGAAGGACACATTTGACATCTTCAGTAAGATGCACTGAAATGGAGGCAAGATGAATCTACAGGCTTGTCATCATGCTCTAAGATCAAAAACAGCAGTGGCTGAGAACGAAGCTCCTATAGTTAAGTGTATCTTGCAAGACTTCCATGAAAGACAGGGATGTGGACAAGAGCCTGAAGTTGGGCTCCAGAAAGTGCTCTGCTACCTCTATGAGGACATTGAAAGAAAATCAGGTTTCTGTTAGAGGCACATATAATTTTATTGGATACTTTGGGCTTAAGGAAATGGAAAGACAAAGGAAAACTCTCCCAACAATGAACTGACTTGATTTTCCATATCACATATGCCACCATATAGCTGGCGGCCAAATAGGAAGTCAAGCAGGCCCAAAGAGATGGAACACAAATTCCAAAATCTTTGGCTCAAGATAATCTCCAAGGCAAAGAAAACCCATCACCAAGAATAGATTTTCATTAACAAAATGAAGTTTCAAAATATTAATTGACTCAAGAGAAAATTGATCTTTCACAAACAGATTGAAGTAGATATTCAAGTAAGTTAGTTTAGGATACACAATGAAGAAAAAATTGTGTTATAAGTGAATAAGAAACTATGAAGAAACATAGGTAAGTATGAATGAAACAAATGCCAACAAAAAAAGAATGAATTTAAAACTGTTGATGAAATAAAAGAGATTTATTGAATAACTGAAAACAATAAAAACACAGAGAAAAGATCGAGAATTTCCAAGATGCACCGAGAAAAATTCCACAAAGAGATAAGGGAGGGAATGGCCAGAAGGGTAGACTTCAAAATTTGAAAAAAAGCAGTTTTGCTTCTTATTTTTGAAATGAAGAAACTGGAATCTTCAGGTGTAATTACCACAATGAGTACTGAGCTGTAAAGAAAAATGCATTACCATGCTCATGAGCAAGAAGACTTTAAACAATAAAATACAGTCTTCCCAAACATATTTTTAGATTGAATGGAATTCCAACCAAAATCCCAGCCAGTTTTCTCAAAGAACTCAATAAGATGATTATCACCCTTCTATGAGCATTGAAGTTTTACCATTAACTTGTTAACAGTATTTGCCAGCGGCCTCTTGCCTGTGTGATTCTATGTTAGAGTTGGCCAAGAGAGAAACTTGTACAAAATATAAGAAGCAGGAGTAAACTTCCAGCCATTATTTTCTGAAGGTCACTATGGTTAGATATGGTCATAGGCAGACATAGAAGTTCTTGTTCTTATTCTCCTAGACTTTGCCTCCAGCTTTTTTTTTTTTTTTCTTTTTGCTAACTGGTAACCCTGGTAACCAGCTGTGATTCCAGACCTCTTATCATATATTTAATGTGACCCAAAGAGTTGACAGCTTCTTGTAGAATTTTCTGCGAGTTTCCCCTTTACATTCTAGTTTTGGAAGCTAGACTTGCTTGGCTTCTAGACAAACAGACTGGAAATTTCTCTCATTCTTCACTCTCCCCTGTCTTAGTTATCTACTGGTGCTTAACAAGTTATTCCAAAAGAATAATTTCATTTTGCTCACACTGTGTGGGCAAGAATTCAGGAAGGACTTAGCTATACAACTTAACTGTCGTTTTCATGCTAGAGGACTCACTTTCGAGTTCTCACTTATTCACATGTCTTGCACCTTAGATTTCTTGACTTCTTTCTTTATCCTCATGACACCTCATCATCTAAGGATTCCTCATGGGAATGGGGCTCTGCTAGCATGACTATTTCATGACAGTCACTTTATACACATCAACCCAATTCTAAAACTCAGGAACCAGAAGCTACCAAGCTCTCCCAGTTCCTTCCACGCTTTCTCTTACAGGCATTTCCCCTGACACTGCCTTGTGTATTTAGTCCTGTCTCCATATCTGCTCCAAGGAGGCCTAGGACTAACGCAGACTATGCCGATAGATTCAACAACTTAGACAAAATGGACACATTCCTTGAAATAGACCAACAGAGCAGAAAGAAAACATAGATGAGAACTTTAAAGGAATTTTAAAGTTAAAATTTGTGGTTATAAACCTTCAACATAAAGACATGCGGTTTCCCTGGTGGTCCAGTAATTACAACTTCTTATTTCCAGTGTAAGGGGTGTGTGATTGATCCCTGGTTGGAGAAATAAGATCCCTCATGGCATGTAGACAAAAATATATTTCAGTTCAGTTCAGTCGCTCAGTCGTGTCCAACTCTTTGCGACCCCAAGAATTGCAGCACGCCAGGCCTCCCTGTCCATCACCAACTCCCGGAGTTCACTCAGAATCACGTCCATCGAGTCAGTGATGCCATCCAGCCATCTCATTCTCTGTCGTCCCCTTCTCCTCCTGCCCCCAATCCCTCCCAGCATCAGAGTCTTTTCCAATGAGTCAACTCTTCACACGAGGTGGCCAAAGTACTGGAGTTTCAGCTTTAATTTACAAAGGAGCAAAAAATAAGTTTAAAAAATTAAAAAGTGCAGACACGGTTGGATTCACTGGTGAATTCTACCCAACACTGCAGTCATAATAATACTGATTCACACATAGGAGGAGAGACTGATTCCCAACTTACTTGATAAGGCCTGCATTACCGTGTTACTAAAACCATACAAAACCAGACAAATTCCCAATGAACATAAACATAACTGTTGTTAACAAATTTTTAGCAAATAGAATCTGGAAATAATACCTGTGATAGTTAATTTTATGATTATACATATATCAACTTGACTGAGTCATGAGGTATCCAGATATTTTGTCAAGCATTATTCTGGGTGTTTCTGTGAGGGTGTTTTTGAAAGAGATTAACCTTTATATTGGTCAACTGCTGGACATCAAATTCAATGGTTCATTTTTATGCCTTCTATTAATAATTAAGAGCATAGTAGACATTCAAAAATAAGGGAAAATGTAAGATACCAAGCTTCAAACATTGATCATTTTCAGTAGAGATAAGTAATGTGAAAAATGAAACATTTTTACTCATAATTTTAATGTTGTTGAAATAAGTGCTCATTTTCTCAATTCAGATATTCAATCTGATAAAAATGGTAAATCACCTGTTCAAGGTACTGTTATTTTGACTCTTCTAGAATGCAGTGCTCTGGACACTTGTGAATTTAATTTCATGATTCTACTATCCTTTTAAATTAGTTGCTGAGATTGAACAACTTGCTTTTAAAACAATGTTTAGAGTATTATCCCATTTTACAATTATAATGTGTCTCCCACTTTGACTCCTTAAAGAAAGCACAGCTTTAGAGAAGCATAAGCAAAAGGCTATAAAGCTGAAATACTGAGCTTCCCAGGTGGACCTAGTGGTAAAGAACCTGCCTACCAATGCAGGAAACACAAGCCACACACGTTCAATCCCTGAGTCTAACAGGGAAGATCCTCTGGAATAGGAAATTGCACCTCACTCCAATATTCTTGCTTAGAAAATCCCATGGGCAGAAGAGTCTGGTGGACTACAATTCATGAAGCTACAAAGAGTAGGACATGACTGAGCACATGTGTAGCAGGCTGAATAGAGGTAATTAATTCATCAAAATCAGCATTGGGACCCATGTGCATATCATATACTTAGTTGCTCAATCATGTCTGACTCTTTGTGATCCAGTAGACTGTAAGCCACCAGTCTCTTCCATCCATGGGGATTCTCCAAGGAAAAATACTGGAGTGGGTTGCCTTAACTTCCTCCAGAGCATCTGCCCAACTCAGGGATCAAACCCAGGTCTCCCACATTGCAGGTGATTCTTTACAGTCTGAGCCACCAGAGAAGCCCATTAAGACCCATATTAATGTTAATTTTGTAGTTGTTGACATCGGTGAAAATATTTGCATGATAGGCAGAACTTTCAAATGAATAAATAAAAACACTGAGTTTAACTGTCGTCTGTTCATCATTGCCCTGTTGTGGATAACCTGACTTTTTTTTCTTTTTTCCCATTAGTTCTAGGAATCACTCATATCTGACATGTTTTAGTAGCTAAAATAATCGCCAGAAGTTCCCCTCTCCTGAAATCATCATGGTTGTGAAACAGGGTGGCGGTGACCACTGATCATCCTTGCAGTGGATAGCTGTCCAATTTGTATTTTTTCTTAGCGTACATGGAGTATGCAATGTACTCCTAAGTGGTAGAGTGGCTGGGTACTGGCGATATCCAGGGTGTTTTTATTTTTATTTTTTGTATTTTTGCTGTTCCATATAGCTGTGATAGTCTTTTGTCAACTATGTTTTTCATCACTGGACATAAAAGCTATGTTTCTAATTTCTCCCATTGGGTGTAAAAGTTTATGATGTATGCAACAATGTGATATTGATAAAGGATTTAATGTTTTACAAAGATAATTTGAGATTACTATTATACAAATGTCATACAATTCTTCATTTTCTTTTATGATGTTTAAATATAGAAATTTTGTATTACATGGTTTCTGCCCAAGAAATTGCAAGTATCTAAAACTAAAACAGCAACCGGTTCAGGTGTTTACAGTAAGGATTTATTAATTTTTCTCTCATGGCTATGATTTCCCAAAAGCTACCTGACATGTATATCAATATCTTTGTTACTATTATCTTCTGTTCTTATTTGAATACAAGCAATTTAAACTGCTCAGATTTCAGTAACATATTCTTCTGTGAAATAGTGCCTGTAATCTACTTTTACATCTTAAGAAAACATAAGCCCATTGTGCCCTTTCGTCACTCTGAAGTTGTTCCTCTGCTACATGTGAAATTGAATCTAAGTATTGTGAAATATTCAATTTAACATTGAATATTTATGAAACACACAGAATCCATATTTATGATGAGCATATTCATTCAGATCAAAGGGAAGCTTTAGAAGAATTGATAACGAGGTGCAGTGATCCCATTTGTCAGGGTCTGAAAGTCCAGTGGTAAGGTTGCTATTTGTGTTTGAAGTTCAGCTCTCAATCTAGTACCACAGAAAACTGAAATTTCTTTTGGAAACTATTACACAGTTTAATCTGATTTCTCCATATAATGTAGTTAACCTCAAGCCTATATCATGGTGGGGCCAATAGACTGTGGAAACCACTCTCTTCTTCCAAAAAGACGACCAAGACCCTACCTTCTAGGGGCACGATCAGATTTTTTAAATAAATGCTTAAAAAGTATTAGAACTCTAAACCAGTTCTTTGCAGGGCTGGTTCCTTTGGCTTTCAATAGCGACTATGCTCATGTCTCAAGTCCTTGTTCAGAGTCGCCATTGTTGGTAGCTGTAAATCAGTCATGGTGGGATCAGTGAACTCAGAACGTTATAAATCAGGGCTTAAAAGAAAAACAACAGCGACAACTAGTGGCAAAGAGCCCGCCTGCCAGTGCAGGAGACGTGAGACACGGGTTTGATTCCTGCATCAGGAACATCCCCTGGAGGAGGGCATGGCAACCCACTTCATTACCCTCATCTGGAGAATCCCATGGACAGAGGAGCCTGGTGGCTACAGTTCGCAGCGTTGCAAATAGCCAGACACAACTGAAGTGACTTAGCATGCACACACGTACATCACTGCCCTAATTCAAACTTGGGATAGTTTTCAAAGTTGGACCATTCATGAAAAATACAGAGCATTTATAAATGATTAACTATACAGAGCAGGTACAATCAACTTTATAAAGAGAAATGATATATGATCACAGAGAATTAGCTCTTTACTTTTAGGCATACCCTTACCTATGTGGAGATTTAAGGAGTTGATTTTATAGAGCTTTGTATTCTTCAGAATAGTTAAATGCACTATACAGCATGATAGAGTTCAGTGACTTTCCAGTAGAATGGACCATATAATAGATTTCTGTAGTTAAAATTTAAAGACTTGGTATTAGCCAAAGAAACTTCTTACTAACACCCAGGGACTTAAGGAGAGATGGGTAGTAATTTAGTTACAATTAACTGATTTAAAAAATTCAGATTTCCATGAGCATGCATTTTTTTCTAATGGAAGTTTTTGAGCATTGTCTGGTTCACAGGAAAAATCTTTTGCTTTATACTATCTATAGTACACGCTAGTCATACTCTGTTGCTTTGAAAAAGACAAAACCGAGCCAGTGCAATGTTCACCAACAAGACATTTGATATCTTTTCATTTGAGAAACAGACATGTCATCATTGTCTGGTCACTCGTATACTGCAGTAATGTCACAGGAACCGTACTTGGCTTCTCGCCCACTTTGAATGCCATTTCCTTTATCTGCTAGTCCAAGAATTGACATTTTCTGTAAAGTGTCAGATAGTGAAGGTGCTAAGCTACACAAGTCCCATAACATGTTTGTCACACGAGTATTTTCCTGTTCTGCTTTTCTTTCCTTGTATCTTTGTGTGTGTGTGTTTCAGCTTTCAGTGTCTTGGCTTTTCAGCAGGATTTGCCCAGGCTTTGGGCAAATCAACTCTCTTCTGCCCATTTTCACTCTCTCATATGTATTTTCCCAACAATATCTTGTCAAACCTCCCATGAATTCTGTTCACTAATCCTACTCTCATTATCATAGATGCCAATATTATCCTCTCTTATAAACTCTTTATCGTCCAACTTTCACATCCATATATGACTCCTGGAAAAACCATAGCTTTGACTAGATGGACAATTGTTAGCAAAGTAATGTCTCTGCTTTTCAGTACACTATCTAGGTTGGTCATAGCTTTTCTTTCAAGGAGCAAGTGTCTTTTAATTTCATGGCTGCAATCACCATATGCAGTGATTTTGGAGCCCCCCAAAATAAAGTCAACCACAGTTTCCATTATTTCATTCTCTATTTGCCATAAAGTAATGGAACCAGATGCCATGATCTTTGTTTTTTGAATGTTAAGTGTTAAGCCAACTTTTTACTCTCGTCTTTCACTTTCATCAAGAGCCTCTTTTGTTTCTCTTTACTTTCTGCCATAAGGATGGTGTCATCTGTATATCTGAGGTTATTGATATTTGTTCCAGCAATCTTGATTCCAGCTTGTGCTTCAACCAGCCTAGCGTTTCACATGATGTACTCTGCATATAAGTTAAATAAGCAGGGTGACAATATACAGCCTTGACATACTCCTTTTCCAGTTTGGGACCAGTCCTTTGTCCCATGTCTGGTTCAAACTGTTGCTTCTTAACCTGCATTCAGGTTACTCAGGAGGTAGACAAGGTGGCCTGGTATTCCCAGGCCACAGTGTGTTGTGATCCACCCAGTCAAAGTCTTTAGTATAGTCAATGAAGCAGAAGTAGATGCTTTTCTGGAATTCTCTTGCTTTTTCTATGATCCAGTGGATGTTGGCAATTTGATCTGGTTCCTTTGCCTTTTCTAAATCCAGCTTGAGCATCTGGAAGTTCTAAGTTCACATACTGCTGAAGTCTGATTTGGAGAATTTTGAGCATTACTTTGCTAGAACGTGGAATGAATGCAATTGTGCAGTAGTTTGAACTTTCTTCGACATTGCCTTTCTTTGAGATTGGAATTAACACTGACCTTTTCCAGTCCTGTGGCCACTGCTGAGTTTTCCGAATTTGCTGGCATATTGAGTGCAGCCCTTCCACAGCATCATTTTCTAGAATTTCAAATAGCTCAGCTGGAATTCCATCACCTCCACTAGCTTTGTTCATAATGATGCTTCCTAAGGCCCACTTGACTTACTTCCAGGATATCTGGCTCTAGCTGTTATTGAAATGGAGCAGGACTCTATGATCCTTGCCCCCCACCATTTCCTCTGCCTGCTTTTTGTGGAAAGCTTTAGTCAAAGAGTAAGTTTAATCAGAGAAGTGAGAAATGCTGAAACAGAGGAAAATAGTCAAAGGAGACTAAATCATAATAATGCAGTCATCGAGCATAGTCAAGGACCTTTAGTTCTTTCTCAAGAGCTATAGATAATATTCTAAGCCGTATCCTGTAAGTTGTCTTATAGATACCAAAACACCAGGTGGAAAAGTTGATTACACGATGACAAGACTGTACCCAGGACTTGAGCTGCCACAATTCTAAGAATTGACCACAAAGAAATGGGAACAAGTACACCTTGGAACTGAAGAATAACTGTACCTAAGACAACCAAGATGATGCTAGTCAGACCACTGATGTTCAATTTGAAGATGACTGTTAGAGATGACTGTGCTGTTTCTGCACGTCGCCTCCCGCCTCCTGCCGACTCAGCCTATAAATGCTCTCACCCACTGCTTGTTGGGGAGGGGAGGGAGTCAGCCTTTGCACACAAGTCCACAACCCTCCCTGCCAGTTGCCAGCATCTGAAATAAAGCAAACTTTGCTTTCCACCGACCTGGCCTGTTTACTGGCTTTTGAGTGGTGAGCAACTCGATGCCCCCCATGCATACCTTTCGGTAACAATTACACCATCGTGGATATCTGAGTCATTAAGATCTTTCTTGTGTAGTTCTGTGTATTCTTGCCACCTCTTCTTGCTATCTTCTGCTTCTCTTAGGTCCATACTGTTTCTGTCCTTTATTGTGCCCATCTTTGAATTAAATGTTCCAGTGGGCGATCTAATTTTTTTTAAAGAGAACTCACTTCCTGTGATAGTCAATCTTGTTTTCTCTACCTTTATCCAGTTGTGTATTTTTGTTTACTCCATTCACACCACATACAGTGTATTTTCTGACAGCTATATAGTAGTTCATTCAAAAGAAAAGTAAGAGAATTTTCCAGTAAAAACTTCATTTATTGTCAATGCTTTGTACCTGATAACTTTTATCATTTACACTTTTCTATTTGTGCAAAGAAAACACACAAACAGCCCTATTTAAATGCTTCCCTCTTTACCCTAAATGCATTAATTTTTTGTCTATAAGCATGCAGAACTTTGATGAATATTTAGAAAATGATAAAATTAAATCTACAAATGGAAATCTACTATTCAATACTCATATTTCTCTTTGAAGATATTTTCCTGGAAGGACTTTGACATTTATTTTAAGGGGAAACGATTAGTTAAAAAAAATGAAGACCATTTAACAAAGAAGAGAAAATGAAAACAATTATTTCCCTACATTAAGAAATAAAAAATAACTAATTTTCTAAATGTGAATAGTCAGTATATGTTTAAAATTCTCCACATTATTCTAGATATATTGACATGGATTAAAATAATATTATGCAATATTCTCATAATTGAAAAAATTATAAAAGGTAAAAAATAATTTTGGTTTACATATTTTTTCATTTTTTACTGATTATTTGTATATGTGCCTTTAAGATGATTTATTTAGTAAATGTTTCCCTTCAATTTAACGCATTTTTACTGAATAGATCAGATTGGTTTTACTTCATAGACATTACTTTCAGTTAATTTCAAGACCATTTTTTAATGCAATGCTTTCAGGTAAGAATCCATTATGTTATCACAGTGCCCTTTGAGCTTATTTTAAAGTTTGTGAAAAGTAGCTATGTTACCATTTCTTTCCTTTTCAAGTCTTTGAGGAAGCATTTAATCTGATATATTTTGAGAAGCAATAATCAGAACATAAAGTGTTGAAGAATTGCCTGCTTTTCAACACAGCATTTTATTGGTCTGGATAAGAATTGGATTTTAAGCTTAGGAAATTAATATGTAATTCTTTTATTAGAGCTCTATTTTTTGTCAGAGTAGTTGACGTGAAATCTTTGTTAAACATGTTTGCATGGTAAATCTCCAAGTGGCACATTTTTTGAAAATAATTCTAATTTGGAAACCCAAGTTCTCTTTTCTCTAGTAGCTAAATAACAGTGTATATTTCAAGTTTTCTTCACTGTTTTTATGTAAGGGAACTCTTCTGGATATTATAAGGGCCCTATGTTATAAAATGTCTACTTCAAAGAAGATTAACAGATTATGTAATGCATAGTTCTAAATCACATTGATTTTAATTATTTTAGCTTAATAAAGGTTTCCAATGTTAACATTTTAATATTTCCTATTAAAATTAAATATTAACTTATAGTCACTTGTTTTACTATTATAGTCAAAATATTTTAAAATAAGCTGTACAAAATAATTTCCTTAAATAATTTAATTTGTTTCAATCTCTTCCATTAAGCAACTTTATCCAAAGTAATTTCCTAAGTCCCTTCTGAATAAAGTTGTCTACTTAGGCTTATTTTGGATTTATAGAAAATTGCAGATGGAAGCAAATTTAAAAAGAGAAGATTAAAAGATTAAACTGGGGAAGGTCTGGAATGAAGGGAGGATCAAGATATGATAATAGTAGTAATACTGTATGATATTAACATTGGGATTCAGGGATGTGAGTTTTGAAGCTTATAGATCCTACTTGAGCACAAGAGACTATTCAGGCCTCAGAGGAGAGCTACAAACCTTTCCTGTGCAGAAGCTTCTTAGTTTGATGAGGTCCCACTTGTTCATTTTGTGTTGCCTTTGCTTTCAGTCAGATTAAAAGAAAGCATCACCAAAGACAATGTCAAGGAGCTTACCACTAAGTTCCCTTCCAGGAGTTCTGTGTTTTCTGGTCTTATTTTCAAGTCTTTAATCCAGTTTGAGTTAATTTTTGTGTATGGTGTATGATGGTAGTCTGGTTTCATTCCTTTGCATGTGTCTGTCCAGTTTTTCCAAAACCCTTTATTTAAAAGACTATCCTTTCCAAATCGTACATTTTTGCTTCCTTGGTTGAAAATTAATTGACCATATATCAGTTCAGTTCAGTTGCTCATTCATGTCCAACTCTTTGCGACCCCATGAACTGCAGCACACCAGGCCTCCTTGTCCATCACCAGCTCCTGGAGTCCACCCAAACCCATGTCCATTGAGTCGGTGATGCCATCCAACCATCTCATCCTCAGTCCCCTTCTCCTCCTGCCCTCAATCTTTCCCAGCATCAGGGGCTTTTCCAATGAGTCAGCTCTTCGAATCAGGTGGCCAAAGTATTACATACATGGTCTTATTTCTGAGTTCTCTATTCTGTTGCATTGCGCTATGTGTCTGTTCTTATGCCAATACTGTACTGATTTACTATAGCTTTGTGATACAGTTTAAAATCAGCCAGAATGATGCCTCCAACTTTGTACTTCTTCCCAAAAGTGTTTTTGGTCTTTTATGGTTTCATGCAATGTTCTCATCTTAAGGGAAAAAAAAAGAAAATAAAAGATAATTATTGTAACTAAGCATGATGATGGATGGTAATTAAACTGATTGTGATGATCATTTCATAGTGTATACAAGTATTGACTCATGTTGCACACCTGAAACTAATACAATTTTTATGTCAATTATACTTCAATAATAAAAATAAAAGTACAAACCATTGACCATTATAAGGCAACATCAAATGAAACGTATGTTGAGTAGTTTTCCTTAGAGATATGATTGAGATGCTAATGCACTCCCAGGTATTTTTCCCCATAACTTTTACTAAAATACGGCTTTACCATTACCTCAGATAGACACTTTCCCTCGAAGAAGAGTGGACCTGATTATTAGTAATATCTTCAAGGTAAACTACATTCACTACGATCTAACTATATACTCTTTTCACACAGCACAATCAGAAACATGAGCAGTAGAACATAATATTAGATCATCCATACCTAGCACTTAACAAAGAGTGCCATCAAAATGAGTGGTTTTTTTTTTTCAATGTAGAAAATCCAACAGGTATAAAGACACAAATGCAGCAAACATTTTATCCTACATAGACATAAAATAACTCATATTAATGTCATTTTAGGCTTCTCCTATACTCCCCAAAGTGCAGAAATTATCTGTAAATTAACACTAACACATGAGATTTTAATAGCACTAAAATGCTGGTTATATGTATTTAGGAAAAAAAAAATCCCATTACCTTTTTTGGTTGCTATTTATATTAAAAACTTATAATACTGTTCTCAGAACACATTATCAGGACTCTTAGACTGTTTCTCTGCTTATAAGAAGAATGCTTAAGTGTCTTGTTTTTGTTTAGTTTCTAAATAGTGTCTGACTCTTTGGTGATCCCCTGGGCCACCAAATCTGGCAATGGGATTTCTCAGGCAAGAATACTGGGAATAGTGGGTTGCTGTTTCTGTCTCCAGGAGACCTTCCTAGGCCAGGGATCTACCCCGCATCTCCTGCATAGCAGGTGGATTCTTTACCATTGTGCCACTTGGGAAGTCCAAATAGGTGTCTACCATGTTAATGATTAATTAACAAAGGCTTGTTTAACATAATTTTTGAGTATTTAGCATATCCTCTTTCTTTTTTATTGCCAAATTGCCACAAGAGTAATTTGTACCTGAATTTGAATTTTTTAACCAACAACTTATTTGAAAACTACTATTCCTAAATCTTAACAGCTCATCCAATACTTGAGGTCTTAAATTCTCATTTCCTAAAATGGACAATTATGGACGTTCTCAATCTGATTGAAAGTAGGTATTCTTCATTTTCTTCTGTGATCTAAGTAAATGACTATGCATCATGAACTTAATTTTTATTGAATAGCCTTTGTCCAAATTTTGTGCTTTATTCATGTCATTTCCCACACCTGGAAATGCTTCCATAGGTAATTCTGTTCCAACTATACATAGAAGAAAGGGCCAGCTTGAGTCACACTTAACTCTTATGTGTCTTTCCAACTCTATTTTTTCATCTATAATGTCTGATATCTAATCTGTATTATCAAAGCCACCACCATATGTTGCTTTGTGGAATTAGTTAACTACTTTGTTGTCGGCTGGTCATCTCTTGATGTATTTGTACAAGGAGTTACAAATCCAAATGTCTCTGGTGGTCAGGGCGATCAGTCGGTAAGTCAGCCTAGTGTGAGTGTAGAAGGTGTACCTTGTAGCAGTTAAAAGCATGTGTTGTGACTTGCAGAATGGGCCACCCCATTCAAGGAGGCAGCCCTTTCTCAGTTCCAGCTAACTGGTTCTCTATAGAGATACAAGGCTCGTGTTGCCAGATCTTTCTGTTACAAATAAATGAAGTTTAATTACTACATTGGACCATTGAATTTTTCTGCACTTTTTTTATTTTTAGATGTTGGCTCAAGATTTTGAAAAATATAGTGTGAATGTTATTTAGCCAGAGATTACAATGTATATGCAAACTCTTACTTATTTCACTATTAAATCCACACATCCACACATTTAACAAGTATATTTCTATGCATAAGGCCCTATGTTAATCATTAGAAATAGTGGTAAATAAGGGAAGGCCCTTAACCTCAAAAGATTACAATCAAATGAGCACACATTGTAACATTTTATAGGCAGACATGTCCTGAATCATACTAAGTATTTTGATTTGATTGAATGATAGATCTTATGACCAATAATAAATATTTCCCATACTACAGTAAAAATAGAACATGATAGCAAAAGAAAAATTTCATATACATCAACAAAGATAAAAATAGTAAAAGCTGTTACTTCTCTCCACACGTATACACATGTTGTACACACAGATCAGATATGGATATGGGTGAAATAGATCAGATAATACTATATTCTGACACTATTGAATCTTCTGTCATGCTCACTTGCACCTGAGGAATATATATATATATACACATAGATACGTGTGTGTGTGTGCGCAAGTGTATATATATATGTGTGTGTATATATATATGTATAAATGTTGACATTGTTGCTGTTTAGTTGCTAAGTTGTCTCCTACTCTGTTTTTAGATTTTATTTTATTTTTGATATACATTTATTTATTTTAATTGTAGGCTAATTACTTTACAATATTGTATTGGTTTTGCCATACATCAATATGAATCCACCACGGGTGTACGCATGTTCCCCATCCTGAACTCCCCTCCCACCTGCCTCCCCGTACCCACCATGGATCATCCCAGTGCACCAGCCCCAACCATCCAGTATCATCCTGCATCGAGCCTGGACTGGTGATTCGTTTCATATATGATATTATACACGTTTCAATGCCATTCTCCCAAATCATCCCACCCTCTCCCTCTCCCACAGAGTCCAAAAGACTGTTCTATACATCTGCGTCTCTTTTGCTGTCTCGCATACAGGGTTATCGTTACCATCTTTCTAAATTCCATATATATATGTTAGTATACTGTATTGGTGTTTTTCTTTCTGGCTTACTTCACTCTGTATAATAGGCTCCAGTTTCATCCACCTCATTAGAACTGATTCAAATGTATTCTTTTCAATGGCTGAGTAATACTCCATTGTGTATATGTACCACAGCTTTCTTATCCATTCATCTGCTGATGGACATCTAGGTTGTTTCCATGTCCTGGCTATTATAAACAGTGCTGTGATGAACATTGGGGTACACGTCTCTTTCTATTCTGGTTTCCTCGGTGTGTATGCCCAGTAGTGGGATTCCTCGGTCATAAGGGAGTTCTATTTGCAATTTTTTAAGGAATATCCACACTGTTCTCCATAGTGGCTGTACTAGTTTGCATTCCCACCAACAGTGTAAGAGGGTTCCCTTTTCTCCACACCTTCTCCAGCATTTATTGCTTGTATACTTTCAGATAGCAGCCATTCTGACTGCATGAAATGGTGCCTCATTGTGGTTTTGATTTGCATTTCTCTGATAACGAGTGATGTTGAGCATCTTCTCATGTGTTTTTAGCCATCTGTTCTACTCTTTTGTAACCCCGTTAACTGTAGCCTGCCACGCTCCTCTGTCTATGGGATTTCCCAAACAAGAATACGGAAGTAGGCTGCCATTTCCTTCTCCAGAGGATTTCCTCAACCTAAAGGTTGAACTCATGCCTCTTGCATATGCAGGTAGATTCTTTACCACTGCACCACCAGGGAAACCCCTATATGTGTGTATATATATATATATATGTGTGCATGTTCATATATGTGTGTGTATGAATACTGGGATTAAAAGCAATAATCTGTAGGAATATTATAGAATTCTGTCAGTTTTAACACTGATTTCAACAAACAATATCTTTATGACAGTCATAGATAGTCTGTGATCTTTTTCAAATTCTCAGATACTGGGATAGCATTGAAACATGGTTGCTTCACTAAAGAGATAAAAAATAGTGTGCAATAAAAAGAAACCAGTAATTCTAAATTCAGTTATATTTTTTAAAAACAAAAGCAGAACCAGTCAACCGACAGGGTATAGAAGTGACAAAATACTCCAGAGTTTTAAATCCCTGTTTCTCGACTTGTCTTTTATGAAAATAAGGCACATATTTATGACACATTTATAAACCTTATGCTTCCACAAAACTGTGGAATCTATTTTAAAATTGTTTTTTATATTTATTTATTTATTTATTCTCATTTTAAAATGTCCTACTGGTCTGTCATGTGAAGTAGCCCAAAGGAATTGAACAGCAAAGAGAATGGAAAATTATGAGAGTGGGAAAGAAAAAAAACAAACAAACATGTAGTGTTTATCTCATACTGTAGAATTTCCTTTTTAAAAATTTTCTTCATCCTTGTCCTCCTTCTCATATTTGCTGTTGTCCTCCTCTTCTTCTTCTGTCCCAATTATGTTGTAAAAAAAACAAAATAGGGTTTATGTGGAAAAATACAGTGCATTGCTCACATTTAAGTTCTGGAAGCAAAATGGTTTATGAGTTTGATTGACACAGAATATTTTAAAAAGCTATCAATAGCCAAGCAGTTTCTTTCATAGATAGTTATAAAATCGAAGGTAAAATGCAACAAATTATAAGGACTGTATTTAGTACACAACAAATCATGAGAAGGGAAAAATTCTTTCCCTCCTTTGGAGCATCTCCATGCAATTGGATTACAGCTAGAAGGTCAAAGTGTCCTCCCAGTGGACACAAATCAGTTCTGATATGAAGAACTGGAAACAGATGAGATTAAACTCTGATTACTTCTTTGAGGATGAGACTTTTTAAATCAGAGTTGGCAAATCCTGCCACAAGTGCATCTGTCAGGGATCAAACTCCACTGACATTAGTGGTTCATTCGAAAATCCAAAATGCACTTCATTAAGCATTTTCCTTTAAAGTAATCATATAGACTTCCATTCACAGTGAGTGCATAAGGTTTTGAAGGGCTTTAATAATAAATTTTTAAAAATTTCTTTGATGTCTAGAAATTTCTTGAAATAAAATCAATTAAAATTAATTGAAAGTGAAATTTACCAAAGGCAAATGTTCACACAAATCAATTAGTTCAGCCTTGATCCAAAAAGCCAAATCCACAAATTTCTAAATGGAGTCCAAACTTTGAAAATGAGTTCAGCTTTCCCTCTGTAGAATGAGTAATTTGGGACAGAAATGTAAAAATAGGATGTTGTAATTAGAATTAAAATTCCGTGGGGTATTCATATTTACTGAATTCATCTGGCATGTGACTTATAAATGCTCATGAAAAGTGAAATTGATGTGCATACACAAGATTTTCAAAAATCTTGAAGCAAAAATGATCACATGAAGAAGTTCAGGCTGAAAACAAATGGAAACCACCCACTACTCTGATTTAGAGCATTCTGTAATAGAGGACACCCATTTCTGCTTCAGGAGGTCTGCTGGTGAAGGGAACCTTCTGGTGAAAAAATCTGCTAACTTGAGAAAATACAAGATTAGAAAAAGAGGAGGATGTGGTGGACTGCTGAAGAAGAAGCATTTACATAGGCCTGGGTTGCTCTGCAGTTCAGATTGTTAGAAACTATGGACTTCCCTGGTGGCTCAGATGGTAAAGCATCTGCATACCGTGCGAGAGACCTGGGTTCGATCCCTGGGTCAGGAAGATCCTTTGGAGAAGGAAATGGCAGCCCACTCCTGTACTCTTGCCTGGAAAGTCCCATGGATGGAGGAGTGTAGTAGGCTACAGTCCATAGGGTTGCAAAGAGTCGGACACGACTGAGCGACTTCGCTTCACTTCGCTTCATAGAAAGACATGGGGCTTCCCGGGTGGCATGGGAAGAACCCACTGGCAAATGCAGGAGACGTAAGAGATGGCGGGTTCTATCCCTGAGTCGGGAAGTCCCCCCTGGAGGAGGGTATGGCAACCCACTCCAGTATTCTTGCCTGGAGAATCGCATGGATGGAGGAGTCTGGCAGGCTAAGGTCCATAGGGTTGCCCAGTGTTGGATACAGCTGAAATGACTTAGCTGGGATTGCTAGATCATATCATAATTCTGTTCTTAGTTTTTAAAGGAAACTTCATATTCTCCATAATTATTATACCAATTCACATCTCCACTGACAGTAGAAGAGGGTTCCCTTTTCTCCATACCTTCTCTAGCATTTATTGTTTGTAGCTTTTTTGATGATGGTCATTCTAGCTGGTGTGAAGTGATACCTCATTGCAGTTTTGATTTCAGTTCAGCTCAGTCACTCAGTCGTGTCTGACTCAGCAACCCCATGGACAGCAGCACACCAGGCCTCCCTGTCCATCACCAACTCCAGGAGTTTACTCAAACTCATGTCCACTGAGTTGGTGATGCCATCCAACCATCTCATTCTCTCATCCTTTTCACCTCCCGCCATCAATCTTTCCCAGCATCAGGATCTTTTCCAGTGAGTCAGTTCTTCGCATCAGGTGGCCAAAGGATTGGAGTTTCAGCTTCAGCATCAGTCCTTCCAATGAATATTCAGGGCTGATCTCCTTTAGGGTTGACTGGTTGGATCTCCTTGCAGTCCAAGAGACTCTCAAGATTCTTCTCCAACACAACAGTTCAAAAGCATCAATTCTTCAGTGCTATTTTCATTTGCATTCCTCTAATAATTAGCGATATTGAGCATCTTTTCACGTGCCTCCATACCTCCTCTTTAGAATGCTCTAACCAGAGTAATGGGGGCCTCTTGAAATGAATTTTATCATAACAATTATTTTAAAAAAATGAACCCAGGTGTTCAAGGCCACTGATATAGAAGTTAACCCCCGACCATATGTTGTAGAGACAACCCCTCCAATTCTGTTGTGTCTGTTGATCGAAGTACTCCTTTGCAAGCCTCTGCCTGCAGCCTACAGAGTAGCTGTCAGTAGGTATCAGGAATCACTAGTATTCTCTATGGCTAGCAATAAAGTTATAATTAATTATAATTTTAGTTCTTAACTCAGAAGAAAAGTATAAAAGTGTGAGTGACAATTCAACAAATCCCAAGTGTTGAAATACGAGCACTGAGAACTTATTTCTTCTTAGAATGAACTGTCAAATAATACTTCTCCCTCAGTAGAAAAGAGGACGCAAACAGAAGCCAGTGTAAACTCTTTACATATGCTGATGTCCTTACTGGAGATTGTTTACTTTGGAAGAAAATGACTTGCTAAAAAATGACATCATAACTAAGTAGTAAGAAATATTTAAGAGCATATAAACCATTGTTAATATTTAGCTCACTAAATGATAGACGTAACTGAAAACTTATCTATGTTTTCTAAAGATAAAAAATAAAAGATAAAAATAACTAAAAGATAAAAAAGATAAAAAATGTAAAAATAAGTATTCAAACTATGATTTTTCTCTCTTAAATTGATGTTTGAAAACACCAGCTACTTTTATAAATGATTTGAGTTATGATGGAAAATATGGACCCTGAATTTTGAAATGACTTGATGATTTACGAAGGACTGATTTTGGAAAAAAAGAGAAATGCAGCTTGAAAGCAGACAGCTTCAGTTTCTTCAATTCCTTGACACATCAAAGTTACAGTCTTCTTTTTGTACAGGAACATAACCTAAGATCTTAAGAATTTGTGGTCAGCAGGGGTGGGAAGATTTGCAACACTCTAGGTTTGTGGGACTTTATGACACTCAGATAAGGGAAATCTCGGAGCATTACCAACCGGGGTAGCAGGAAAAAAAAATATTAGTCTGCTGAAATTTTAGCTGTTTCTCTAACTAGTAACTGACATGATGTGAAACTGCATCTATTGTGTAAACCACTTCCTTTTCTGCATCACCTAGTCTCCCTTCTAGCTTCCCGTAACTTCAGAAAGAAAACAAGCAATTTCCCTACTTCCCACAGCTGCTTTGAGATCTCTCATTCATCCCTTCTGCACAGATGGAGATAAAATTCTCTGAAAAATAGCCAACATATATTGATGGATGGCATGTTATTTATGCTAATCAGGCAAACAAAGAAATGTGTGTCAAGGGCCATTGAATCAACCGTGTGCATTCACAACTTCCATTTCACAAAGGCTTTTGATTTACATTGCTTATTTGGTTGTGTTATTTTTTTCCTTCCAAATATGAGATGCATAATTTCTGTGGCTCTGCCTCAGTGTATGTTCATGTACTGTCTTTGCCTTGCTCCAAATAGATGTAGGCTCTCTTCTATTGATGCTTAATCCATCTGTTAAACCTGAAATGCAGAAAGCTCATGATTGGTTTAGACGCCTTGCTTCTCAGCATCCTAAATGAAAGACCGTAAACTAACCCACTCTGTTTTTTTCTGTTGTAAATTATCTGTAGCAAGGGCAACAGTGTCCCAATACTTCATAAATTTCCCCTATAATAATGTAAACAGAGAATATATGCCTTAATTTAAACAGGGACAGCTGTTGACTAAGTCACTATGAGTCAGATTCTCATGGGTGTGTGCTTCAGTCACTCAGTTGCATACCCGACTCTTTGTGACTCCACGGACTGTAGTCTGCCAGCTTCCTCTGTCTGTGGGATGTTTACAGGCAAGAATACTGGAGTGGGTTACCATTTCCTTCCCCAGGGGATCTTCTGACCCAGGGATTGAACCCACATTTCCTGTGTCTCCTGTATTGGCAGGTAGATTCTTTACTGCTGAGCAACCTGGTATTCTCATAGTTTATTTTAAAGAAGAATAATGCCAATAATTATCAACTTTACTGGAATTTGCTTTCCTATTGCTGAGATATGACTGAGAGGGTGTGGGGGTGGAGGGTGGGGTGAGGATGCTGAATTTGGATAATTTGTAAGTATTGAGACAGATTGGATTTTGATAAACTTAGAAATAATTGATTATTAGTTTCTATACATTGCCACATTGAAGACAAGGAGACACCTTAAAGTTACTTCAGGACAGTATGGATTCTTGGCCAAAGTTTATGAAGGTTGCAAATAATCCTTCTCTCTCCTCATCAGAACAGTGGTTAAAGAAATTTTAGTAAGAAAGATGAGATCAATCAGCTTTCTTCATTCTTTGTCCTTAGAGAAAAACTTCTAACATTTTTGATGCTGGGCATCTTGAGGTTATCTGCCCAGAACCACTGATGGGCAAAACTTTTTTATCCTTTTAGCTCCTTACCATATCTGACAGCAGTATGTTAACTAAAATACTCAAAATTACATAGACCTCATTTAGCTATTTCAGTTCAGTTGCTCAGTCGTGTCCAACTCTTTGCAACCCCATGAATCGCAGCACGCCAGGCCTCCCTGTCCATCACCAACTCCCGGAGTTCACTCAGACTCATGTCCATCGAGTCAGTGATGCCGTCCAGCCATCTCATCCTCTGTCATTCCCTGTCCTCCTGCCCCCAATCCCTCCCAGCATCAGAGTCTTTTCCAATGAGTCAACTCTTCACATGAGGTGGCCAAAGTACTGGAGTTTCAGCTTTAGCATCATTCCTTCCAAAGAAATCCCAGGGCTTATCTCCTTCAGAATGGACTGGTTGGATCTCCTTGCAGTCCAAGGGACTCTCAAGAGTCTTCTCCAACACCACAGTTCAAACGCATCAATTCTTCGGTGCTCAGCTTCCTTCACAGTCTAACTCTCACATCCATACATGACCACTGGAAAAACCATAGCCTTGACTAGACGGACCTTAGTCGGCAAAGTAATGTCTCTACTTTTGAATATACTATCTAGGTTGGTCATAACTTTTCTTCCAAGGAGTAAGCGTCTTTTAATTTCATGGCTGCAGTCACCATCTGCAGTGATTTTGGAGCCCCCCCAAAAATAAAGTCTGACACTGTTTCCACTGTTTCCCCATCTATTTCCCATGAAGTGATGGGACTGGATGCCATGATCTTCGTTTTCTGAATGTTGAACTTTAAGCCAACTTCTTCACTCTCCTCTTTCACTTTCATCAAGAGGCTCTTTAGTTCTTCTTCACTTTCTGCCATAAGGGTGGTGTCATCTGCATATCTGAGGTTATTAATATTTCTCCCAGCAATCTTGATTCCAGCTTGTGCTTCTTCCAGTCCAATGTTTCTCATGATGTACTCTGCATATAAGTTAAACAAGCAGGGTGACAATATACAGCCTTGATGTACTCCTTTCGCTATTTGGAACCAGTCTGTTTGTCCATGTCCAGTTCTAACGGTTGCTTCTTGATCTGCATACAGATTTCTCAAGAAGCAGGTTAGGTGGTCTGGTATTCCCATCTCTTTCAGAATTTTCCACAGTTTATTGTGATCCACACAGTCAAAGGCTTTGGCATAGTCAATAAAGCAGAAGGAAAATATAAATAATTCAAAGCAAAGAATGGTTAACACTAATTGGTTTCTTTAACTGATTATAAAATATGGTCTGTTAAACTTTTTTATTCATTGGTCTTGGGGTGAAATTAAATCTGGAAACTTGATACCTAAGTGGAGAATTCACAATATTTATCCAATTCCTACTGGAAGTATCTTTGCGATTAATCAAATATTTTGTTTGTTTCAGACACCTGACTAGAATAAACACAAAAGTTCTATTTTCTATGGAAGAAAGTAAATTTGGATTTAGCAAATATACAAGCAAAAAACTTACTTGTAATGTAGTTTATTATTTCCAGAACTCAGATACATCAAATAATAGCAATAATAATGATGCTGAGGGGGGAAAATGTTTGCAAATCTATATCTGATAAGTGACTAATATGCAAACTATAAAAAGAACTCATACTACTCAAAAAACAAGCAAGCAAACAAAAAACAATTATTAAAAAGTGGGCAGAATATCCCAATAGGCACTTTTCCAAAGAAGAAATAAAAATGCCTAACAGTTATGTAAAAACATGATCTACATCATTAATCATGAGAGAAATACAAATAAAAACAACAGTGATGCTATACCTGTTAGACTAGTATCAAAAAGACTGGAAATAGCAAGTGCTGATGAGGAGAAAAGGGAAGCCTGTACACTGCTGGTAGGAATATATACTGTATGGAAAGTGGTACAAAGGTTCCTCAAAAGGTTAAGACCAGAACTATCATACATATGATCTTTCAATTCTATTTCTAGGTATTTATGCAAAGAAAATATAAACTATAATTTGCACCCCTGTTTGTTGCAGAATCGTTTACAATAGTCAAGATATAAGTGAGATCTTGCCAGGTATAACAGCATAGATAAATATTTAGGGCTTTATGCTAAGCGAAATAACCAAAGAAAGACAAATATCATATGATCTTTCTTACATGTGGAACTGGTCTTCCCTGGTGGCTCACTAGTAAAGAATCCATCTGCCAATGCAGGAGACACAGGTTTGGTCCCTGGATCAGGAATATACCCTAGAGAAGAAAATGGCAATCCACTCTAGTATCCTTGCCTGGGAAATCCCACGGACAGAGGAGCCTGGTGGGATACAGTCTGCTGCTGCTGCTGCTACTAAGTCACTTCAGTCATGTCCGTCTCTGTGCAACCCCTGCAGCCCACCAGTCTCCGCTGTCACTGGGATTCTCCAGGCAAGAACACTGGAGTGGGTTGCCATTCCCTTCCCCAGGGATACAGTCTACGAGGTTGCAAAAGAATCAGACATGACTTAGCTAGCGACTAAACAATAACAATATATGCACCTACATACATATGTATATTGTCGCCCCTCATATCCGTGGGGAATTGATTATTGACTCCAGAATCCTCTGGGCATGCAAAATCCATGAACACTCAAGTTCCGTAGTAGGCCGTCTGCATCCATGAGTTCTGCATCCATTAACTCAGCCACATTCAGATGAAAATTTTAGTCCACACTTGGATGAATCAGAAGAGGAAAAACATGCAAATGTGGAGGCTTGACTATATATTTATTGAAAAAAAAAGTCTATGTATAAGTGGATTGGACCAGCACAGGAATTCAACCTCATGTTTTCCTGGATTCATTGCATATAAATGTTAAATAGACAAGCCAAACCCAATTTACAGATACAGAGAACTGATTGGTAGTTGTAAGAACTAGAGGGGGTGATGGGAGAAAGGGGTAAACTGCTTTTGTGTTTTCGTTTAAATAAATATATAATTAAAAAACAAATGTCCATTTCCTTTAAGCACTGATTGAAACAATCACGAGGCAACCCAGATTCAGGGGAAGGGAGATAGAGTTCCTCTTAATGAGGTAAGTATAAATAAATTATGACATTCTAAGGCTCTATTCTGAATCCAGAGGGAAGGACAGGAATGAACTCTCTGAACATATGCAAAATCTCATCTACATAAGAACTTTCGTGTAGGAAATATGCCTAGATTTTATTAATTTCTCAAAGATGCAATTAAAAAAAATAGCATCTCCCTTAGGATTTCAAAATCATAGTATCCATGGAATTCTCTAGGCCAAAATACTGGAGTGGGTAGCCTTTCCATTCTCCAGGGGATCTTCCCAATCCAGGGATTGAACACTAGTCTCCCACATTACAAGTGGATTCCTTACCAGCTGAGCCATAAGGGAAGCCCAGTATTAATTTACGATAAGCTAGGATCAAGATGTGTAGTGAAATCCCTAAAACAATCATTTTCTTAAAAATATTGTTGCTGCTGTTCAGTTGCCAAGTTGTGTCTGAATCTGTGACCCAATGGAATGCAGCATGCCAGGCTTCCCTGCTCCTCACCATGTCCAGTAGTTCACCCAAGTTCTCGTCCATTGAGTCAGTGATGCCATCCGGCCATCTCATACTCTGTTGCCCTCTTCTCCTTCTGCCTTCAATCTTTCCCAGCATCAGGGTCTTTTCTAATGAGTCAGCTCCTCATATCAGGTGGCCAAAGTATTGGAGTTTCAGCTTCAGCCTCAGTCCTTCCAATGAGTATTCAGGGTTGATTACCTTTAAGATTGACTGATTTGACTTCCTTGGTATCCAAGTGACTCTCAAGATCCTCCTCCAGCACCACATTTCAAAAGCATCATATGTATGAAGAAAAGCCAAAAGGATGAATAATCAATGGGATAAATAGAAAAATAGCAATTTGGTAGACTTCAACCAACCATATCAATAATTACATTAAGCACAAATGGACTAAACAACTAATTAAAAGGCAGAGATCATTGAACTGGATTAAAAAAAACAAGACTCAAGTTTGTATCCTAGGCTATCTGTGATCTGGGTTAGGCACTTTAGTGATATTTTTTGACTCTCAGTTTCCTATCTGCAATAAAGGGAAACCAAAAATGTCCCACAGCATATGGAAAAGTGTGATAAAATAGGTCTCCAATAAATTTGTTGAATGAATGTAAACATGAGAACATAGTTATTATGTATATAAAAATTAAAGTAGACATCTTGGTGAGTGTTTTTTTTTTTCCCCTTGCAGACAGACAGCTTTTAACCCCAAGAGATGTATCCAGGGAGATTTTAGCAATGACAGATGGAAAATAACCAAAAGAGAAAAAGGCCTTTCTGTAATGGCTGCAAGTCTTGATGCTGGACTTAGTGAAGAAGAGATCAGTTTCTCAGCAAGCGTCAAAGAGGACAATAAAAATCTCCTGCTGCGGCATTCATAGGCACAGGCGTATGTGGAGTCAGACTCTATTCAGGGAAAGCAGTGCTTCCAGCAGGGCACATATTTGTGATGCAGAAGAAAATCACAGTGTCCCCAGAAGAAGAGAAGTTGACACAAGGGACTTAACCTACAAGGTTCAGTATTTATTATTGGAGTAACTGTGCTTATTTGCTACCACTTGCTACTTGGACAGACAAATTCCATAGACAGAAGACAAAAAGCTAACCTGAAATGCTCAAAAAACTTGAATAGTATCTTTGAGCAAACATTCTTTTTTAGAAAGACCATTATACCTATAATTATTAACTTAGAAATGTGGAAAATAGTCTTTCTTTTTGAATTACTGAATTTTTGGCAATTGATAGTAATAATTTTAGCAAGCTTTTTGTTTAAGTATTTGTCCTCCATAAACTCTAAACTACGAGGAAATATCTTTTAAAACTATTCTTATAGAAACTGGTAAAACCCAGAAATCTGATCAGTGATAATAAAATGTATTTTGATACCTCAGTTGTTTTTATTCTACTTTCTTCTTTTCTTAAAAGATTTAAGATTAAAATTTAAGATTAAAAATTTTTAAATTCTTCATGTGTTTAGTGACATTTATCTAAAAGATGATGTATCATGAATGATACTTTATTATCATTTTTGAGGCTTTTTTTTCATCTTGTAAAACTTTTAAATAGCAAAGTTGATATTCTACTTCTAATATATCCTCCTAGGGTGTGAAAATTTTCCTATAGGGCTTTTAAGGTTCACAGTGTAAATAACAAAAAATAAATTTGGCACATTGAAGAGACAAAGAATCTTTAAAGTTTATTTTGCTTAACATTATGAATAGTAGTATAATAAACAAGTTTATAAGACTAGAATATACATTTATACTTAATTTTTATTGTTCTGTTTCATATTAGTATTTTTCATGTAGATATTTATATTTGATATATTTTTAATATAGTCATATATATTTGTTTTCAGTAGTCATGTATGGATGTGAGAGTTGGGCCAGAAAAAAAGCTGAGCGCCACAGAATTGATGCTTTTAAACTGTCATGCTGGAGAAGGCTCTCAAGAGTCCCTTGGACTGAAAGGAGACCAAACCAATCAGAATTAAAGAAAATCAGTCCTGAATATTCATTCGAAGAACTGATGCTGAAGCTGGAGCTCCAATGCTTTGGGCACCTGATGGGAAGAACTGACTCATTGGAAAAGACTCTGATGCTGGGAAAGATTGAAGACAGGATGAGAAGGGGACAGAAGGGGAAGAAGATGAGGTGATTGGATGGCATCACCGACTTGATGGACATGAGTTTGAGCAAGCTCCAGGAGTTGGTGATGGATAAGGAAGCTTGGCATGCTGTAATCCATGGGGTCACAAAGAGTCGGACACGACTGAATGACTGAATTGACATGACTGAGCAACTGAACTATTATATTTATTAACAATATAAGATTCTTAAAATAACTTAGCTAATGTATTATTTAGCTACATATTTTCTCTTATTTTTGCAATAATTACTTTATTTCCATATTTAATTATTTGAGTGTTCTTCATTCACTATTATTATTATTCATTTAAACAGCTGTATTCACAAAAGTCATACATTTTCCTCATGCAATAATAAATCATCATTATATATTATGACATTTATTTTTTAATTGAAGGATAATTGCTTTACAGAATCTTATTATTTTCTGTCAAACATCAACAAGAATCAGCCACAGGTACACCCATGTCTTCTCCGTCCCGAACCTTCCTCCATCTCTCTCCCCCTCCTACCCCTCTAGATTGTCACAGAGCCCCTATTTGAATTCCCTGAGTCATACAGCAAGTCCCATTGGCTATCTGTTTTACATATGGTATTCTAAGTTTCCATGTTACTCTCTCCATATATCTCACCCCACCATCCCCTACTCCCCCCGTGTCCATAGGTCTGTTCTCTATGTCTGTTTCTCCATCCAATCATTCAGTCTCGTCTGACTCTTTATGACCCCATGGACTGCAGCACACCAGGCCTCCCTGTCCATCACCAACTCCCGGAGCTTGCTCAAACCCATGTCCATTGAGTCAGTGATGCCATCCAACCATCTCATCCTCTGTCGTCCCCTTCTCTTCCTGCCTTCAATCTTTCCCAGCATCATTGTCTTTTCCAATGAGTCAGTTCTTCACATCAGGTGGCCAGAGTATTGGAGCTTCAGCTTCAGCCTCAGTCCTTCCAGTGAATATACAGGAATGATTTCCTTTAGGGTTGACTGATTTGATCTATTCATCAGTACTATCTTTCTAGATTCCATACATACGTGTTAGTATACAATATTTATATTACTCTTCTAATGGACTTCACTCTGTATAATAGGCTCGAGGTCCATCCACCACATTAGAACTGTGAAAGTCATATTTTTCAATATAAAAGCAAGTAATGAGATATTTAGTTTAGGCTATTTAAAATGCTAGTAAACTTTGCATGAGATTTGTCAACTATTACTAGTAAATTTATGTTGCTTTTGAGTCAATGTAACGTAAACTACACACTTTATGGCAAAACAGAAAAAAAATTAAACATAAAAAATTATTTTCTTCCCTTAGACCTCCTCCCTGCCACTGTGCATTGTGTATCTACATAATGTATCAGCTAGACCTCCCTCATCAACAGAGATACATGCTCAACAATAAAAAACAACATTCTCCTTGCATCAACAAGATGAAACCTTAGACAATAATATTTTTCTTGATCTCATGACCTATGCGCCAGTACCTCAGTACCTCACGGGGTCACATGACCCACGACAATGACACTTAGATCTGAATTATGGAAACTATCAATAACATATCATTTGATGTATATAGTCTTATGTCTCAAAAAACTTATGTTAACCATGCCTTGACTTCTAACTGGTGGAACGGTTCTCAGATTTTCAATATGGTTTTCCCGGATTGTAATTCTCAAATTTGCCTCAAAGAAAACTTCCTATTTCTTTCTTAGATTGATTCATTTTTAACGACATTACTTATGCTTTTTTCTGATATAGATTTGGTGATCACATATGCTATGCACACATGGTAAGTTGCTTCAATCATATCTGACTCTTTGCAAGCCCTCCAGACTTTTCTGTCCATGAGATTCTCTAGGCAAGAATGCTGGAGTGGGTTGCCATGTCCTCCTCCAGAAAATCTTACCGACCAAGGGATCAAACCCATGTTTCTTACTTCTGGTGCATTGGCAGGTAGGTTCTTACCCACTCCAGGATTCTTGGTCTTCCTTTGTGGCTCAGCTGGTAAAGAATCTGCCTGCAATGCGGGACGCCTGGGTTTGATCCCTGGGTTGGGAAGATCCCCTGGAGAAGGGAAAGGCTACCCACTCCAGTATTCTGACCTAGAGATTTCCATAGACTGTATAGTCCATGGGGTTGCAAAGAGTTGGACATGACTCAGTGACTTTCACTTTCACCACCTATATGCTGTAATGAATCATTAACCTTGCAAAGGTCAGTTAGATAAGCCAGCAACAGCATTGAAAAACACATCCATATCTTCAAACTTCTGAAGACTGGGACTGAAACTGAAGATGAAGAGCAGATTCTGGCCAAATTTGTGACTGAATTCCAGTTCTGTGCATCGCTAATATAAAATATATTAACAAAGTGAAACAGTGCTGAGAAATGTACTTTGAATGAGTTGTATTCAAAAACCTTCAACTCAACCTAGGAACTAAAACATGTGCTCTAATACTGGAATTTTTGCAAAATTGGTAACTCCTGGGTCAAGACTAATTCAAATTTAGTATATCTCAGGATATACCACTATCTCAACTGTCTGTACCAATAACATTTTTTGCCTTACTGAAAGTAGTTTGAGTTAGATCTTCTGCTACTTGTATAACCAGAAGAATCAAAATAGAAGGGAAGATATTGCAAAACTAAAGCTTTGCAGTAATAAAAATAATATAGAAAACAGAGCCTCTAATTAAAGCCAAATTTGTTCTTTAATGAGAGACTTTATGAGAGACATTATGTCTCTCATTTGAGACATATAAGAGAAAGGGACATATGAGAGAAAGGGACATATGAGAGAAAGGGACATATGAGAGAAAGCAAAGTTAAATGGACAAGCTAGCCTAGTAGTAGCTTTTTCTTAGGAGCTGGGAAATGGTGAGGGCAAATTCTCGATTACTGAGTGACTAATTGGAATGCAGATCTTTTAAAAAACGAATTTAAATTAGGTTGGGCTTCCCAGATGGATCAGTGGGTAAAGAAACCGCCTACAATGTAGGAGATCCAAGTTTGATGCCTGAGTCAGGGAGATCCTGTGGAGGAGGAAATGGCAACCCACTCCAGTATTCTTGCCTGGAGAATCCCATGGACAGAGGAGCCAAGTGGGCTACAGTCCAAAGGGTCACAAGGAGTCGAACATAACTGAGTGACTAAGCACACACAATGATTTTATAATGTGTGAGCGGGGTTAAGAGAAATTATCAAAGAATGGCAAATTTTCCAATTTTACTAGCGGGATTGAGAAACCAGCATTACCTTAGGATCTGAAGGTAGGAGTTGCTGTAGAACTTAGTGAAACATACAGGCTAAGAGTCTGATGGGAGTTGGAGTTTTAGTTAGAGGAGTGTAGGTGGTAAGAATCTAAAGAGGGGTTTAGGTGTGTAGGTATGTGAAGCTGTACAGCTAAATGCTAGTTCCTACTAGCCAGGTCCAATCAGCATGGCCAATATGATGGATTACAGTGATGTCCAGTGGAAGAGAAAGACAATCAAGTTGCCTGAACACTAGACTGTAACAGAAGTCTGGGGAGTTGCTACAGCCTTAGATAGGATTGTGAAGAATTATTGCTAGACCTGTTAGAAAAAAGCAAACTGATCTGAGGATTTTTAACTAGCCAAATTATCATTCACCAGCTCAGTAGGCTCCTATCAAATGGTAGAGGGTTTGTTTATTTTCTTTTTCAACAAGACTACATCTGGAACATCAGCTGCATTGGAATCATCACCAGATAAAGCTTGCATTCCATCTTATTCTATAGGATTATGCCTAGGTCAAATGGAAAAGTTGAATAAATATGTCCAGAGAATCACCATTCCTGGACACTTCAGGTCCTTGATGGTGGCCTTAATCTTGACAATCTATCCTTTAGTGCAGTATTTCTTTTAGTTAGCTCTCTTGGTAGATAGAGGCAGTTCTAGTGGCTTCCACTTGGCCTTCCTCATCTTAACAGACCTCACAACTGAGATCAAGATATCAGTGTAGGCATTCGGCCAGTTGCTGAGTATGTCAATTCTAACCAGGCATTCCAGAGTTGGGAAATACCAACTGGATTGAGTTTTAGGATCCATTTGATACAATTAAACCTGAACTTCATCATCAGTTCACTTCCATGCATTTCCATTCTGACTGGTAGACCACAAAGATGTAGAGATCCAGGAAATAGTTGGTTTGGAGCCAGTGACCAGTAGTTCCCCAAAAGCTAGCTATTTTCTCTTCCCCTATTCATAGTGACTCTGATAAACATCTGCAGGTCTAATTATAGAAATGTTAACAGGAAGACCCACAGAACAATATTTTGGTAATATAGCAGGGTCATTCCTGAGGATAACCTAGTTTTTCCTTCATTTAAGGAACTCTGGAACTATGAACTAACTCAAGATGGGGAAAAGTTTGAAGGCCTGTCTGTCTCTTTTGTAGTGATTTAAATCAATCTTCTGTTTCTCCGGCCTACTCTCCCTTTATACAAATCGAATAAATTTTTATAAACTGACCACCTAGTTCCTTATGGACACAATGACAAATGACCTAACATCAGTATTCTGTGTAAGTCAAAGCATTCTGATTACTGACTTTTCTCTGCTGTTCAATAAAAAAAAAAAAAAACAGGAACACTTTGGCCCTAGCAATTGAGTGTCAACAGTTGACCCCTAGTCCAAGATATGTTATCCCCATTTAATTTAGAAAGCTTAGTTTGATGGCAGCAATTTACACTCTCATTCCTGGCTAGCAGAGAATAATCACTACAGACTTCTTCAAAGAGGCTGGTGTTCCCTCACCAAGTTTTTTCAAAGCTAGCAAATTATTTTTCTGTAATATATTACTTTCTGGAATCTCCTGCAGAACTCCGTTATAGGCAAAGTGAGCAGATATTATAATAAACCAACTTAAGCATTTTGGTTTTCCTAAGATTATGGTACCCTATGACCCTGAAATTTCTTTCCTAGGTACAACCCAAGAGAAATGAAAACATACATCCACACAGACACTGGTACACAAATGTTTATAAAAGCATTATTTATAACAGCTAATAAATTGTGTGTGTGTGTGTTCAGTCATGTCCAATTCTTTGCGACACCATGGACAGTAGCCTGCCAGGCTCCACTGTCCATGGGGTTCTCCAGGCAAGAATACTGGAGTGGGTTGCCATTTCCTCCACCAGGGGATGTTCCTGACCCAGGGATCGAACCCTTGTCTCTTGTATTGGCAGGTGGAAATCATTATACTAACTGAAAGAAGTCAATCAAGAAGGATCACACATCCTATGGTTCCATTTAGATGAAATGTCCAGAATTGGTTAATCTATAAAGATAGAGAATAGATTGGTGGCTGCCTAGTAGTGGGAGTGAGGGAAAGAGGAGTGGAGGAATTGGCAGGATGATAACTGAGGGGGAAAGTGAAAGTGAAAGTCGCTCAATCGTGTCTGACTCTTTGCGACCGCATGGATGATATAGTCCATGTGATTCTCCAGGCCAGAATACGGGAGTGGGTAACCTTTCCCTTCTCTAGGTTATCTTCCCAACCCAGGGATTGAACCCAGGTCTCCTGCATTGCAGGCAGATTCTTTACCAGCTGAGCCACCAGGAAAGTCCAACTAAGGGGTAAGGGCTTCTTTTGTAGTTGTGAAAATATTCTACCCTTGATTGTAGCATTGGTTGCTCAACTCTGAGAATATACTAAAAATCACTGAAGTACACTTTGAGTGAATTATAGGTATGTGAACTATATCTTAATTAAACTGTTAGGCAAAACAGATGGTGAGAGTGGGTCAAAGGAAGATTTTCGCTGGAAGGAAACTACCTCATGGGAGGGATGAAAAGATTTCTTCCACTGACAAAAGAAGATCAACTAACAAAATTGGGGGGTAAGATCCTCAGCCTCATCAGAAACTACCTATATGTCTCCATTCTCTTTTCTAAAGGTCACACTTCCTTCCAATCAATGCCTTAAGTTTAATATAAAAGATACTGTGATACTTTGAAAAAAACTTTTTTTTTTAAGTCTTCAAAAGTCTTGGCCTTGCAGCTTCAGGAAATAGGGATTTCTTTTAGGGATAATCATAGAAGTTTTATGCTTTATGATTTGACCTTAATCTAGGCAATTAAAGCCCTATATTCATCATTTTATTTTTCTTAGTTTTCAGTTCAGTTCAGTTCAGTTCAGTCGCTCAGTCGTGTCCGACTCTTTGCAACCCCATGAATCGCAGCACGCCAGGCCTCCCTGTCCATCACCATCTCCCGGAGTTCACTCAGACTCATGTCCATCGAGTCCGTGATGCCATCTAGCCATCTCATCCTGGGTTGTCCCCTTCTCCTCCTGTCCCCAATCTCTCCCAGCATCAGAGTCTTTTCCAATAAGTCAACTCTTCACATGAGGTGGCCAAAGTACTGGAGTTTCAGCTTTAGCATCATTCCTTCCAAAGAAATCCCAGGGTTGATATCCTTCAGAATGGACTGGTTGGATCTCCTTGCAGTCCAAGGGACTCTCAAGAGTCTTCTCCAACACCACAGTTCAAAGGCATCAATTCTTCGGTGCTCAGCCTTCTTCACAGTCCAACTCTCACATCCATACATGACTGGATATTTAAAAGCAACCAGTCAAATCCACATTCTTTATACTTTTTAGTTTCCTATAATATTCTATGTCAGTAGTTACTTGGTCTTGCATAGTCTTGCCTTCTAAAGGCTCTTGGTCCTATGTGACTGTTGATGATAATTTAAGTGTTGTTTGCCACTGTACACCTTGGACTAAGAGTTTACTATTTACCATGGAAATAAAATTATCAAGGCCTTTGTATCTATGTTGTTCAATCACTAAGTCATGTCTGACTGTGACCCAATGGACGGTAGCATACCAGGCTTCCTTCACTTTCTCCTTGAGTTTGCTCCAGTTCATGTCCATTGAGTCAATGATGCCATTCAGCTATCTCATTGATGCTTTGATGCCTCCTTCTTCTCCTGCCTTCAGTTTTCCTCAGTATTAGGGCCTTTTCCAATGAATCAGCTCTTGGCAACAGGTGGCCAAATTACTGGAGTTTCAGCTTCAGCATCAGTCCTTCCAAGGGATATTCAAGATTGATTTCCTTTAGGATGGACTGGTTTGCTCTCCTTGCTGCCCAAGGGACTCTCAAAGTCTTCTCCAGCACCACAGTTTGAAACCATCAATTCTTCAGTGCTCAGCCTTCTTGATGGTCCAATTCTCACATCATTGCATGATTGCCAGAAAAACCATAGCTTTGACTATTCTTTTTGATTATGACTTTTCTCATCTAGGAAGATGAGGAAACCAATTCCAGATTCCCATCTTTAAAGTTTCATGCTCTTGGAACCACTTCTGGGACTAATCACTCTATCTGTTAGAATTTAAGGAGGAATTCAGAGTCATTATTAGTGTTGTGGGATAGAGATTTATTAGATGAATTACTCTCCCACAACTGTGAGTAGAGTCAATATAAGTGAAATTTCAGAAGGGGAATTTGTAGTATCAGAGAAAAGCCACCAGCCTTTCCTCCTGAAGCTCTGATGGGAGACAAGTTAGAAGGGATGATAAAACACCAAGAATGTACAGTGACCAAAGCGGAATGGCCCAGGCTGAATTCATGCAGTGAATTATGAAAAGTTGTTGTATCTGTGTCATAGTGAAAAACTTTCATAACCATACCGAGGATACAGTTATTCAGTTTGAAGACAGTAGTTGGGACAAATATCTGAAAATATTACATAGCAGAGGGGAAAAAAAAAAAAAAAAAAAAACACACAGAAATTGGAGACGGTAGTTCCAAGATTACCCAAGTTGACTTTTTAAAATTTTATTTGTTTTTGTCTGCACTGGGTCTTCATTGCTGCACACAACTGGTTTTTTCCAGTTGTGGTCAGCGGGGGCTACTCTTCCTTGTGGTGTGCAGGCTTCTCGTTCTGATGAGTTCTCTTGATGTGGAGGTTTTAGGGCACATGGATTTCAGTAGTTGAGGCATGTCATCTCAGAAGTTGTGGCTCCCAGGTTCTAGAGCACAGTCTCAATAGTTTTGGTGCACAGACTTAGTTGCTCCACTGCACGTGTGAGCTTCCCAGACCAGGGGTTCAACCCATTTTCCCCTGCATTGGCAGGCAAATTCCTATCCACTGTACCATCAGAGAAGTGCTCCAAGTTGACTTTAATATAATTCAGCCCATTGTCATCCTGAGGCATGGGCCACAATGATCTCTAGAGGAGGTGGGTAGGCAGGTAATGAGAAGAAAGAAACAGAGAAGAGCAGACTTTTTGGTTTCACTTTCACTAATCACACTAGGCCAGGTGTTCAAAATCCAGCACCTCTGCAGTCATTGGTTCCTATCACCAAGTCTTGAACATTTGTTATATTTGTTGAACACTTGAATTTATATTTGGTTTTCTCATGTCTCCTATAGATAAGATCTATAAGAGGTCCTCAACGTATTTACACATATATGTTAGTTGAATGAGTACACTGATGACTGAATAAATAAGGATTTGGTTTTCAAAGTCCTCTTACTGTTTACTAGCTTCATGCTCATGTTGTTTTTGCGTCCTGTACTGATAATAGGCACTTGTCCTGGAGGTAAGGGACTCAGGGACCCTGTGGCTGATGCACAATGAAAGAAGAACGAAACAGTCAAGCATTTCATGATTGAGGTGGAGATTCAGCAGACCATACAGATTAAAGATAGTGCTTTCATCCAAGTGGAAACATCATAACCTTCCTTATTAAAGAAAAACGTGCTGTCTCCTGAGCTACTGTAAAGAAAGGGTCACCAGAGCCATGGTTGTGTCTACTGGAGGAGAAAATTAAGGAGCGAACGATCTGTAAATTAACCTCATTTCTTTCTTTTTTATTTTTTTGTGAAGCACCTTTGAAGAAACCTCATGTCCTGAAAACCATTTCCCTACAATCAGGGGCTACAATGGGTAAGTCTGAAATGCCCAAGATATGGATTAAGTGTTTCCCAGGTTACTCAGTAGTAAAGAGTTTGCCTACCACTGTAGGAGACACAGGAGATGTAGATTCAATCCCTGGGTCACGAAGATATACTGGAGGAGGAAATGGCAACCCACTCCAGTATGCTTGCATGGGAAATCCCATGGCCAGAGGAGCTACTGTTTTTGGGGTCGAAAAGGGTCAGACATGACTGAGCATGCACACATCTTCCCTTCTTCTACCCAAACTCACAAAATCGGGACATGATCAAAGTTTCTATTTAAGAAAACTAATACAATATTATAAGGAAAATTAAGTGCTTTCTTAGAATAATACTCGGAGAAGGCAATGGCACCCTACTCCAGTACTCTTGCCTGGAAAATCCCATGGACGGAGGAGCCTGGTGGGCTGCCATCTATGGGGTCGCACAGAGTCAGACACGACTGAAGTGACTTAGCAGCTTAGCAGCAGCAGAATAATACTATCAACAAAATACAAATTAAAAAAAAATAGTACATACATACATGTGTGTGCTCAGTTGTGTCTGACTCTTTGCAACCCCGTGGACTATAGCCATCCATCTCCACTGTCCATGTGGTTTCCCAGATGAGAATACAGGAGTGGGTTGCCATTTGCTTCTCCAGGGGTTCTTCCCAACCCAGGGATTGAACCCGAGTCTCCTGTGTTTTCCTTCATTGGAGGTGGAGTCTTAACCACTTGGGGAAGCTGCCAAAGGATACAACAAATCCCTCTCTCAAAAAATATGATATTTTTTTATTAATTAACCTCCAATTCACACATTTAATACTTTTTCCTACATAATGTGGCTGCTCAACCTTTTAATTTTTCCTTTGTCTGACAATTATCTTAGCATACAACTTTCTACTGAGAAAATAGAAAGAGAATTCCTTCTTTTGCATGATTGATTGAAATTTGTTTGCATTACTGATGATTTAGACCACTTTCTTTCTTTCCACAATTTGTTATTGGTAGCAGATTTAAATGTTTTGAAATTTTGTCATGTTTTCAGAAGGCCCTGTCAAAGCCCTATTCATATTTTCTTCTTATATGAGCTGTATAATTTCAGGGTGTTATACATGTTCTTGTGCATTGACTGGTATTTTGAATTGTTGACATACACAAAACAGTTTCCATCAAAGTCCCCATTGCAGTGCCACTACCTTGTCAATATTTCATCTCAAATCAGTCTTCATTAATCGACTTATCAAGCAATTTAGGAGCTACTCATTACTTCCATTTAAAACTTTTCATTATCTTATGTCTTTGATATGATCTGAACATTTTTGTGGAGAAGGCAATGGCACCCCACTCCAGTACTCTTGCCTGGAAAATCCCATGGACGGAGGAGCCTGGAAGGCTGCAGTCCATGGGGTCGCTGAGCGTTGGACAAGACTGAGCAACTTCACTTTCACTTTTCACTTTCATGCATTGGAGAAGGAAATGGCAACCCAATCCAGTGTTCTTGCCTGGAGAATCCCAGGAACGGGGGAGCCTGATTGATAGGCTGCCGTCTATGGGGTCGCACAGAGTCGGACACGACTGAAGTGACTTAGCAGCAGAACATTTTTTGCTCAGTTTTTTCATTATATCAATGCAATTTATATTAATTACATCTTAGCCTTTCCACTTCATGTTTAATTCACTTTATTTCAATCTTCCCCAAAGCCTAAATAAACACATTTAAAAAAGACAAAAGAAGGCACTCTTCTTACATCCAAATTATCCAAATATCTCACTTATTTTATCAAAAGATTCAAAAAGAACTTTTCAAATATAAATAATATATTTAGGCCTTATTAACTTTTTAATAAAATCTTGCATCTTGGTTTTTCAAGCTTTTTTCAAGTATCCAAAACATATTGTAGGGTCCTTTAAGCTTTGTAGCATTGTCATAAAGAGTAGGCCATATTACATGTGACTCTTGAAGTTTTGAAAAGCTGGCAAGGATTTTAAAGTATCACTGGCAAAACCTGTAGCAAAAACACAAAAAGTTTACAAAATAGTGAAATAGCCAACAATGTCAAGCACCGTGGAGATAGGTCTTTTCTAAAGATTAAATGCAATAAACATTTAAAAGTTGTTCAATGGTTATAACTGTCCAGAGCTGGTTTCATTTTGTTGAGTAACATCACAGATACATGGTCTTCAGTTATTAAAAAAGTTTAAATTACTTAACAAAATATTCTGCTATAACAGAAACACATTAAAATTACCAATAATCTGTGTTTATACCACCTACTGTGGAGTCTATCACAATGCCATGATAATTGATGTCTGACTTATTTTATCAGCTCCTTCATTGTGTGTGTGTGTGTGTGTGTGTGCGTGTGTGCGTGTGTGTGCTTAGTCACTCAGTCATGTCCGACTCTTTGTGACCTCATGGACTGTGGCATGCCAGGCTCCTCTGTCTATGGGATTTCTCAGGTAAGAAATACTGGAGTGGGGTGTCATTTCTTCCTCCAGAGGACCTTCCTGAGTCAGGGATTGAACCCATGTCTCCTGCATTGCAGGCAGATTCTTTATCTGTTGAGCCATTAGGGAAGTCTCATTATTTAATTTTGTGGAGACCTCCATTTATTTTGATTAATTCTTGTGGGCAAATGAGTTGTCCCATTTTGTCCACTTTTATATTTTCCCAAGTGCTTGTGCAAAGATCAATCAATTCAGCAATTAATTTGAAGTTATTCATGAGGTTTACATTATTTTAAGGTTGTAAAACTTCATAGCAATCACTAAAGAGCAAATCTCTTTCACTTAAAAATGCAGTAGCTGCACTGCCTCAAATAAGGACAATACTGTTTTTCTTTGTGATTAAGACATTGTCCTGGTATAGTTTTATTTATTTACATGAAATCCAAGTAAACACTTAATCTTTGGAAGTTGTGTTGAGAGCTTTTACCCATTCATCCAGAGAATCTGAATTGTTTTAGCATTGGTCTTCGTAAAAGTAGTTTCCAAATAAAATACTACATGCCACCTCCAGTCTTGTATTCAGATAACCAGGATTATAACAGGCTGTGCATTTTTAATTTTCTTAGTTTTTTATTTGAAAAGGAGCTCTTTTGATCTTTATAAGTTCTGTTTGATTCACTGAAAATATTATTGTCATCTAGATTTTGAAAATAATCTGATTTTCTTTAAACAGTGTTGAATGAAAGTTTTTCTCCTTGTAACAAGGCACAATACAGATCACATTACTAATCTATTGAAGTCGGCTGATTCATCAAAAAGAAGGGAGTTTTTCCCCTCTTGAATGATCTGGTGATGTTCATACCAATTGACTTATAACAATTTTATCTTTCTTTCTAGTTTGTTTCCTGTTGATGGTGTCTTGATTCAATCAGATACATTAAATATTATAAACTACAATTCAAGACTATTAGGATGAATATAATATGCTCATTTCTGTTCAAAGAAGAAAAACAAAATATGGTGCATTTGTAATTGTATTAATACATATTTGCCAACAAAGGTCCATCTAGTCAAAGCTATGGTTTTTCCAGTAGTCATGTATGGATGTGAGAGTTGGGCTATAAAGAAAGCTGAACACTGAAGAACTGATGTTTTTGAAATGTAGTGTTGGAGAAGACTCTTGAGAGTCCCTTGGACTGCAAGGAGATCCGACCAGTTCATCGTAAAGGAAATCATTCCTGAATATTCATTGGAAGGACTGATGTTGAAGCTGAAACTCCAATGTTTTGACCACGTGATTCGAAGAACTGACTCATTTGTAAAGACCCTGATGCTGGGAAAGATTGAAGGTGGGAGAAGTAGGGGATGACAGAGGAGATGGCTGGATGGCATCACCGACTCAATGGACATGAGTTTGAGTAAACTCTGGGAGTTGGTGATGGACAGGAAGGCTTGGTGTGCTGTAGGCCATGGGGTTGCAAAGAGTCAGACACGACTGAGCGACTGAACTGAATTGAACTAATACATGTTACCATGCTTGTTGAGAATAATTCTGATAGGAGGAAAGAACTTCTATTTTGACTAACTGCCAGTGAGAAGCAAATTCTTAACTTACAGTCTTATATTAACTTGTTTGGTGTGAAACAATTGTCCACAGACTGCCTTCTAGCTCTGTGCATTTCAAAACCTTGTTTTTCTTGTGCTTACTCATATACTACAAGGGGTATATACCATAGAACATAATAGTATCATGGAATAACTTGTCGTTCTGATCTTCCTGAAGGGATGCTAGGAGAATCAGTGCAATGGGTGGATGGAACATTTGCAGAAACCATTCCTTCACTAAGCTCACTAGCAATAATATAACTGTTCAGGCATGTGAGTGTAATCCACAAAAATATATCCTACTAACACAAACTAAATGCATTCTCAAAGGAATGCCCGTTTATAGATGAACCATGAAAACATTAATTCCAGTGTCACTAAACACAAAGGGAAAGCATGAGTTGGAATGGAGAAATTTAGCAAACTTGAGGGACTGTAGTTGACATGCTTTACTTTTGCAAATTACACAAAGACCTGTGACCAAGAAGTACATGGTGAGGGCTTCTCTCAGGGCCTGGCCGGGTTTAGTGTAAGTGAAGGGTCCTGCAGTTTAAGTTTCTTTGGCTTCATGATATATCATATATATAAATTTTCACCTTTGCTGAAAATTCTTTCATCTTGTAGCTTTTAACTTTCATCTGAGTAATAGGATGGATAATGTCTCATGAGACAATGTGGACCAATTCTAATTAGAAAGATTAGAGGGGACTGTAATGACAACAGTTTCAGGGATAATGCTCTGGTCAGAGGCTTTTTTGAGGTTAAAGCAAAGTGTCACTTCTTTCATGACACCATCTCCTATAGCCAACGCTATATCTTTATTTTCTTTTCACCACATTGTAAGCAAGAGTGTGGGTCCTGGGCCCCTTTTGCCCCTAGGAAGAGCATAACTATTTGTCTCTGCTTTGTTTTATTCTTTTTGAAGTTTATGGTATCAAATTTTTTATTTAAATAACACTTGGAATTTATTTTCATGTGTAGCCTGATTTTTATTGAGAAGTATATTATACACAGGTACACAGATATAGTGGCAGCTACACAATGGCACAGGAGTGGCCGAGTAGAGCTACCCCAACTCTAAGGAGTGGTCAGGAGGAGCTGCCCCACGCCCAGGGTCAGGGGCGGGACTGAGAGGAGCTACCTCACTTCCAAGGTAAGGAGCAGCGGCTGCGCTTTGCTGGAGCAGCCATGAAGAGATATCCCTTGTACAAGGTAAGAGAAACCCAAGTAAGATGGCAGGCACTGAGAGAGGGCATCAGAGGGCACATGTTCTGAAACCACAGTCACAGACAACTAGCCAATCTGACCACATGGACCACATTTCCTGAAGGCAAAAAAAAATAGGAATTCCTGAAAGAGGAACTCCCCAGGTTGGTAGGTGCCCAATATGCTACTGGTGATCAGTGGAGAAATAACTCCAGAAAGACTGAAGGGATGCAGCCAAAGCAAAAATAACACCCATTTATGGATGTGACTGGTGATAGAAGCAAGGTCTGATGCTGTAAAGAGCAATATTGCATAGGAACCTGGAATGTTAGGTCCATGAATCAAGGCAAATTGGAAGTGGCCAAACAGGAGATGGCAAGAGTGAACATCGACATTCTAGGAATCAGCAAACTAAAATGGACTGGAATGGGTGAATTTAACTCAGATGACCATTATATGTACTACTGTGGGCAGGAATCCCTTAGAAGAAATGGAGTAGCCATCATGGTCAACAAAAGAGTCTGAAATGCAGTACTTGGATGCAGTCTCAAAAACGACAGAATGATCTCTGTCATTTCCAAGGCAAACCATTCAATATCATGGTAATCCAAGTCTATGCCCCAAACAGTAATGCTGAAGAGGCTGAAGCTGAATGGTTCTATGAAGACCTACAAGACCTTTTAGAACTAACAGCCAAAAAAGATGTCCTTTTCATTATAGGGGACTGGAATGCAAAAGTAGGAAATCAAGAAATATCTGGAGTAACAGGCGAATTTTGACTTGGAGTACCGAATGAAGCAGGGCAAAACCTAATAGAGTTCTGCCAAGAGAACGCACTGGTCATAGCAAACACCCTCTTCCAACAACACAAGAGAAGACTCTACACATGGACATCACCAGATGGTCAACACCAAAATCAGATTGATTATAGTCTTTGCAGCCAAAGATGGAGAAGCTCTATACAGTCAACAAAAATAAGACCAGGAACTGACTTTGGCTCAGATAATGAACTCTTTATTGCCAAATTCAGACAAACTGAAGAAAGTGGGGAAAACCACTAGACCATTCAGGTATGACCTAAATCAAATCCCTTATGATTATACAGTGGAAGGGAGAAATAGATTTAAGGGCCTAGATCTGATAGACAGAATGCCTGATGAACTATGGACGGAGGTTCGTGACATTGTACAGGAGACAGAGATCAAGACTATCCCCAAGAAAAAGAAATGCAAAAAGGCAAAATGGCTGTCTGAAGAGGCCTTACAAATAGCTGTGAAAAGAAGAGAAGCCAAAAGCAAAGGATAAAAGGAAAGATATAAGCATCTGAATGCAGAGTTCCAAAGAACAGCAAGAAGAGATAAGAAAGCCTTCCTCAGGGATCAATGCAAAGAAATAGAGGAAAACAACAGAATGGGAAAGACTAGAGATCTCTTCAAGAAAATTAGAGATACTAAGGGAACATTTCATGCAACGATGGGCTCAATAAAGGACAGAAATGGTATGGACCTAACAGAAGCAGAAGATATTAAGAAGAGATGGGAAGAATACACAGAAGAACTGTACAAAAAAGATCTTCAGGAACCAGATAATCAGGATGGTGTGATCACTCATCTAGAGCCAGACATCCTGGAATGTGAAGTCAAGTGGGCCTTAGGAAGTATGACTATGAACAAAGCTAGTGGAGGTGAGGGAATTCCAGTTGAGCTCTTTCAAATCCTGAAAGATGATGCTGTGAAAGTGCTGCACTCAATATGCCAGCAAATTTGGAAAACTCAGCAGTGGCCACAGCACTGGAAAAGGTCAGTTTTCATTCCAATCCCAAAGAAAGGCAATGCAAAAGAATACTCAAACTACCGCACAATTGCACTCATCTCACACCCTAGTAAAGTAATGCTCAAAATTCTCCAAGCCAGGCTTCAGCAATGCATAAGCCATGAACTTCCAGATGTTCAAGCTGGTTTTAGAAAAGCTAGAGGAAGCAGAGATCAAATTGCCAACATCCGCTGGATCATGGAGAAAACAAGAGAGTTCCAGAAAAACATCTATTTCTGCTTGATTGACTATGCCAAAGCCTTTGACTGTGTGGATCACCATAAACTGTGGAAAATTCTGAAAGAGATGGGAATACCAGACCACCTGACCTGCCTCTTGAAAACCTGTATGCAGGTCAGGAAGCAACAGTTAGAACAGGACATGGAACAACAGGCTGGTTCCAAATAGGAAAAGGAGTACGTCAAGGCTGTATATTGTCACCCTGCTTATTTAATTTATACGCAGAGTACATCATGAGTAAAGCTGGGCTGGAGGAAACACAAGCTGGAATCAAGAATGCTGGGAAAAGTACCAATAACCTCAGATATGCAGGTGACACCACCCTTATGGCAGAAAGTGAAGAAGAACTAAAGAGTCTCTTGATGAAAGTGAAAGAGGAGAGTGAAAAAGTTGGCTTAAAGCTCAACATTCAGAAAACGAAGATCATGGCATCTGGTCCCATCACTTCATGGGAAATAGATGGGGAAACAATGGAAACAGTGTCAGACTTTATTTTGGGGGGCTTCAAAATCACTGCAGATGGTGATTGCAACCATGAAATTAAAAGACGTTTACTCCTTGGAAGGAAAGTTATGACCAACCTAGAAAGCATATTCAAAAGCAGAGACATTACTTTGCCAACAAAGGTCCACCTAGTCAAGGCTATGCTTTTTCCAGTATGTATGACTGGTTTTCCATCCAGTCATGTATGGATGTGAGAGTTGGACTGTAAAGAAAGCTGAGCGCAGAAGAATTGATATTTTTGAACTGTGGTGTTGGAGAAACTCTTGAGAGTCCCTTGGACTGCAAGGAGATCCAACCAGTCCATCTTACATATCAGTCCTGGGTGTTCATTGGAAGGACTGATATTGAAGCTGAAACTCCAATATTTTGGCCACCTGATGCAAAAATCTGTCTCATTTGAAAAGACCCTGATGTTGGGAAAGATTGAAGGCAGGAGGAGAAGAGGACGACAAAGGATGAGATGGTTAGATTGCATCATCAACTCAATGAACATGAGTTTGGGTAAACTCTGGGAGTTGGTGACGGACAGGGAGGCCTGGTGTGCTGCGGTTCATGGGGTAGCAAAGAATTGGACATGACTGAGTGACTGAATTGAACTGATCACAGATAAATCTGTATAGTAAAATAAAATATACTCTCACCATCCAGCTTCAGAAAAAGAACATTCTAATTCCTTGTGTATCTCAACCCTTTGACATTTCCTTGTTTATATTAGAAATTCCTGCATGAATATGAATTCCTGAACAATACTTTGGCTTTTTTGAGAAAGAGCATGTTATAAATGAACAAATTTATACCTCTTCACAGTCAGTGCTTTGAAACTGGGAGATGGGAGAATATGAAAAAAAAAAAAAAAAAAAAGCAGAATTTTGGGAAAAAAAGAGAACAAATGCTTCTACATTTTCTTTAGAGAAACTAACCTACTATACCTGTTTACCTACTCAGTTTGTGTATATTTACCTTTGCCCATTTCTTTTGAATGCCAGACTCTTCTGGAGGTAAGGCACAATTCCAAATACCAGGTCACAGAGACAGGGTATAGACCAGGTAGTGAATCGAAGCCTCTTGCTGCGATTGTAAGAGCTGACATAGCCTCACCGAACCAGCTGGTAATTTCTACCAGTAATGTGATTCCTTCTCACTAAGATTTAGTTCTTCTCAAGCATTCTCACTGAAGCACTTCCAAAGCAGAGGAGAGAGACTGGTACTGTGCATAAAATAGATAAGTATCAAGAACATCACTGTACAGCTTAGGGATTGCTACTCAGTGCTCTGTGGGGATCTAAATGGGAAGGAAGTCCAAGAAAGAGGAGATCTATGTATACACACAGTGGCATCATTTTGCTCTACAGTAGATACTAATGTAATTACAATTAAAGCAATTAGATGCCAATAAAAATTAATTTTAAAAATCCCATGCAGACACTCCAAGCCTAGCAGCTGTAAGGACTGGGACCTTTGTGTAAAGCAGGTCCACTCCAAATATGATTCTTCTTGTAGCTCTAAATTTTACATTATATTGAATAACTTTTATATTGAAAATGTTTGCTTGCATGCCCACCTCTAATATTATTGCAGTCCTGTGTTCAGTCGCTTCAGTCATGTCCAACTCTTTGTGACCCCATGCGCTGTGTAGCCTTCCATGCTCCTCTGTCCACGGGATTCTCTAGGCAAGAATACTGGAGTGGGTTGCCTTGCCTTCCTCCAGGGGATCTTCCTGTCCCAGGGATTGAACTCGAGTCTCCTGAGTTTCCTGCACCATAGACAGATTTTTTACCACTGAGCCACTGGGGAAGTTATTAAATATTATCGTTTCTAATAACCATTATTAGAAACAATAATACCTGATATTATTAAATATTATTATTTCTAATATCCATTATTAGAAACAATAATATCTAATATTATTAAATATTTGATCTAAGATTATTATTTCTCCATCTCCAACTAGACATGGGAAAGGATCTTGATCAGGGTTCATGAGAAGCATACCAAGTACCCAAACCAGTCCCTGGGTGACAGCCGGCATTTTGCTGAGGAAATACAATGTTCAAGTAAAGTTCATGCTCCAGAGAGATGGATTATGTTTACTCTGTGGACTGGCAGACCTATGATTCTAACCCCCTATATCTGTGCAAGCTTAGTGAAGCTAAGTCATGTCCTTAGAAGGCATCAATTAAAATATTTTTTTTTCTGTTTCTAGTGAGAAAAGATTTTAATACAGATTAGCCTAAACTAGCTGTCAACTAGCAAGACCTTGAGGGCATATAACACAGAGAAGCTATTAATCTGGAGGTCAGGAATGTGAGAAGGGAATATCTGTATTACTTGGACTCAAAGTGGGGATCGAGGTGCTAAAACAAATTAGAGTGATCTCCCATTTGCTTGTCTAAATGTTTCAAGCAATGCTTCTTCTTTGGTCCCATTACAACATTTTCCTCAATTCATAATTTTATTTTAGAGGCTGGGGAGATTATCTGCTTGAATCCACCCATATCTTTGAAGCTAAAACTGGAAATTCTGACTGACATCTGAGCAAAGTTCCACAGTTGATTTGCCTTTTATTTAGTTATTTTTGGGGGGAAGCAAAGCCCAATTGAGAAATTCTACACTGCAGACCTTGTCCTTTCTCCATGATGTGTTAACTATTTTGACTTCATCTTCAAGAGTTTATTCTGTGATTTGTCCCTAATATTTTCAGTGTTATGAGCCCATGAAAACCTTAAGTATCTGCTTCAAAATAGGGCCAAGACACCCAGTTTGCCAAATTTTAAACTGTGGTTCTCAATGACACTAATTCTTAAACAGTCAGTTTCTAGATTCAGGGATGCTATACCCAAAGGACTTTTCCTCTTAACTGAAGATCAAATGCCATCATGGTCTGACCTCAACATGCACAAGAATTTCTGCTATTTGTCCAAATGGTGAACAGTGCAGACACCTGGAATCTCCTATACTATTAGTTAAATTTTATCCACATATAATCATTGTATTTCAAATCGCATGTATTCTGAGAGATGACAACTACATTTCTTTATGTTCCAACTTGATTATCAGTTTGCTGATTTTAGGGTTAAATATATCAGTAATTTTAGAGAGGGCTAATTTGTCCAATCTGGAGAAACGCTGATAATCAAATTGGTATACCTTTTTGTACTACAAATGACATTTTGAAACAGTTTCCTGCTTTTAATTATGGTGAGCTTGCATTTCAAAAAACTAATTAAGGTTCCTTATTGTTTCATTTGTAACCAAAAATTTTACCCCAAGGCTACCTAGGAAGAAAAGACGAAGACAGAGAGCAGCATGTTTGTTTGTTTGTTTTAAGTTTTTGATTCCTTTTTTCTTTCTCTGTTTGCCAAAAAAGGTTTTGTGTTCAGAATGGAGTGGGGTGGCCTGGGCTGGGGATAGTATAAGATCACTCCTTGAATTCTTGGCCCTCCAACATGATTTAGTTGTATGATAATTCCCAATAGATTTCTTTGGTAAATGAGTCAACTATAAGAAGAATACTCATCCATCCATTCATTCATTCATTCAAGAAAAGTTTGTTGAATGTGTCTAGTCAAGGCTATGGTTTTTCCAGTGAGAGTTGGACTGTGAAGAAAGCTGAGCACCGAAGAATTGATGCTTTTGAACTGTGGTGTTGGAGAAGACTCTTGAGAGTCCCTTGGACTGCAAGGAGATCCAACCAGTCCATTCTGGAGGAGATCAGCCCTAGGTGTTCTTTGGAAGGAATGATGCTAAAGCTGAAACTTCAGTACTTTGGCCACCTCATGCGGAGTTGACTCATTGGAAAAGACTCTGATGCTGGGAGGGATTGGGGGCAGGAGGAGAAGGGGACAACCCAGGATGAGATGGCTAGATGGCATCACGGACTCGATGGACGTGAGTCTGAGTGAACTCCGGGAGTTGGTGATGGACAGGGAGGCCTGGCGTGCTGTGGTTCATGGGGTCGCAAAGGGTCGGACATGACTGAGCGACTGAACTGAACTGAACTGAACTGAACCAGAGATTAGGCAATGTTCTATGCACTGCGAGTAGTAGCAATGCACAAGTGAAGTCTTCGCCTTTCTGGGACCTACAAAATTGTGGAGGAGATAGAAAATATATATGTAGATAAATGCCTAGAAAGCATATCAGATGTTGAAAATATACATATAGATAAATGTGTAGAGAAAATATACAGGAAGCCTGCTTATTATCACACAATTTCAAAATTGTGAGATGAAAGTAATTCATCACTTGCTCAGAAATTAATGCCTCCTATAGAGGAGGCCTGAAAAGGAAAGAGCCATCTAGCCCTACACTATAGAATGTGAGCCCTGAACCTGAGATACATATAGGATATTAAGTTTCCCAGCAGTCACATCAAAAAAAATAAGAACAGGTGGAATTAATTTCAAGATTGTTGCCATTCAGCGGCTAAGTCACGTCCAACTCTCTGAGACCCCATGGGCTGCAGCACATCTGGCTTCCATGTCCTTCACTGTCTCCAGAGTTTGCTCAAATTAAGTTCATTGAGTTGGTGATGACATTCCACCATCTCATTCTCTGTCAACCCCTTCTCCTCCAGCCCTCAATCTTTCCCAGTGGAAGGATCTTTTCCAATGAGTCAGCTCTTTGCATAGGTGGCCAAAGTATTGCAGCTTCAATTTCAGCATCAGTCTAATTTTAAGATTAGATTTTATTCAACCCAACATATCCAAAATATCATTTAAGTTGACCTAATAAAATGTATTGAGTGTTTTACATTCTGTTTTAGTACTGTCTTCAAAATCATGAATATGTGCTTCACTTATAACACATCTCATTTTAGGTTAATTACAATTCAAATAGTCAGCTACCATGTGCATTTACTGACTGCTATACTACACACCACAGGTCACTCTCTCTAGACTGTTGATTCTGGTTGTCAGAACCTATTTCTAGTTAGTCTATATATTTTCTCTGTACTATGGACTGTTGTGTAGACAGATACTTGCTATTTATTATTAACTCACTGCACATTGAATAAGTATTTATTGAGCAACTACTAGCTGTTGGGTGTGATTTTACATTCTAGGATTTTGTAATGAATAAAAAGAACAAAAACCTCTGCCTTAGTGGTTTCCATATTCTAGTGGGTATTGCTATCTAGGACAACCTCTAATCCCAGATTATGTTGAAGAGTGTTAGTCCTTCTCAGCTAGTATATTACATAGTTTTCAGAAAGTGAACCTAAGATGCATATTCTTACTAAAACTGGAACCTCACTTTGCAGTGTTAGTGGTAAAGAATTGCCTGCCAATGCAGCAGATGCAAGAGATGAAGGTTCGATCTCCTGGAGGAGGAAATGGCAGCCCATACCAGTATTCTTGTCTGGAAAACTCCACAGACAGAGGAGCCTGGCTGGCTACAGTCAGTGGGGCTGCTAAGAGCTGGTCATGACTAAGAAACTGAGCACATACATAAACACATAAACACCCAATCCATATTATCCCCATTCATACTAAACTGAAGCAGAAGTGCTGCTTCTATAAGGGGCATGGAGTGAAAAAGAGTGGCAGGAAGGTTGAAAAAAGTGACTCCCAGTGCCCCAAACTTTTGGTATCATTGTTTTAGTGAATGGTATTTTCAATGTATTGTAATTTGTCTTTTCTTGATTAGAAAATCAAGTGAGAAAACTGTGGGTAAGGATCTTGCTCTGAGAGATTGGTTTTAATTTTCTTCCCCACTCTCTATCACCTTCGTTATCTTTAGCAGTCAAACAAACAAAAAGACAAAACTGCAACACTCCTCAACTAGCAGTAACCCACTAATGGAGGGAAAACACATGGGTTCAAACATGTTTTTTTCAATCTGCTTTTGTTTATTGAAAGGAGTCCTTCTTTAACAAAAAGTGTGCTAATATCACTTGCATACAACCTATTAGCCAGGGCTTGTTCTGTTTCTCGTGATTCTCAACTTTGGGTGAACTTGGGAATCACCTGATTGTATTCGAAAAATTCTGAAACTATTTTAAAATGTAGGTTTTTCTTATTATCTACATATGACAAGGTTAACAGATCAGAATATAACCAACATTGAAAAGATAGTTTTTATAGTCACAGATCCTAAGAGATGCCCTCTCGGCATGCCATGCCATGGGAAGGACACGTGGAGAAGCACCAGTGTTGGCAAGAGGAAGAGAGAGGGAAAAATTCGGGCAAGAACCTTTATGGCAGTTCCTTTATCATCATTGTTTATTGCGAAAAAGAATGGGTAAGGCAGGGTAAGCAGGCTTGGCATTGGCTAGCTTGAAAAATTTCAGTGTGCTCGAGCACACAGGGGCTCTTCCTAGTTGGTTCTGGGTGATTAGGACAGGTGGCCCACTGTGGACCACTATCTAGTAATTAGCCAGTCCTGGGAGGAAGAGTCCTTCCAGAGTTATCAAATCCTCAAGAGGTCAAAGCATGAGTGTATAGAACTTAAAATGCACGGTAACAAGTGTGCCATGGCTAAACTCCAGAGAAATGAAATCATCATGCCTGGAGTGGGGTCCAGGCATCAGTATTTTCAAAGCTACCCAGGTTTTTTTAATGTCCAGAAAAGGCTATGACTGCTTCAGGCATTTGCTATATTATTTGGCACCAAATGCTCTAGCTTTTTCTGATTCTTTCCTGGGAAGTATATCTAAGAACTTTCTTCTTTGATATGAACCTCAATGTCAGTTGATTTTCTTCTTTCATTTGAGAGTCATCTTCCCAATTCTGAAAAGTCCTTCAATCACAATCAGATACCACTTCAAAATAGACTTGAGTGTTACTCTCATAACACTGGATGTCAGTGATCTGCTCATTTTGATATGGCACTTAATTATGATGCAAACCTCTTGGGAAATTGGAGAGACAGCCCTGAAATTAGTCACAAAATCCACTGACTTTCTGAAACCATTTAGAGCCTGGCTACTCGAAGTATGGCCAGGAGATTGGCAACATCAGCATTCACTGGACACTCATTGCTGTTGTTATTGTTGTTCAGTTGCTAAGTCATGTCCAACTCTTTGGTGACCCCTTGGACTGCAGCCCATCAGGCTCCTCTGTCCATGGGATTTCTCAGGTAAGAATACTGGAGTGTGTTGGCATTTCCTTCTTCAGGGGATCTTCCCAACCCAGGGATCAAACCCACGTCTCCTGCATTAGCTTGCAGATTCTTTACTGTGGAGCCACCAGGGAAGCCTGGACATTCATTCAGTTCAGTTCAGTCGCTCAGTCATGTCTGACTCTTTGCAATCCCATAAACCGCAGCACGCCAGGCCTCCCTGTCCATCACCAACTCTCGGAGTCCACCCAAACCCATGTCCATTGAGCTGGTGGTGCCATCCAAACATCTCATCCTCTTTCATCCCCTTCTCCTCCTGCCCTCAATCTTTCCCAGCATCAGGGTCTACAAACGCATAGTGTCAGGCAATGCCTTAGACCCATCAAATTAGACTCTGCATTTCAATAAGCTCCCTAGGTGACTAGTGTGCACATTAAAGTTAGAGAAGCTCAAGTTTAGTGTCAGTTAGGGACAGGGTGTCACAGACTTAATTGGACATATTCAGTGTCCATACTTATTTCGAGTGGTCCCTCCATTTCCATGTATTTCTGCTTAGACAAGCCAAAGGCTGTGGCATACGCCTTGCAGACCTCCAATGGTGTTTCTGCTAAAGAATTTCCATTCTGAAGCAACTAACAAAAGGGATTTTTTTTCCTTAAAGAGCAAAGGAGGTCAAAACATCTCAGCATGAGCTTACAAGTGAGTAAGGGCTCTTTATGTTAGTCTTCAGGTCTGTTCTAATTCATTCCTGAAGGCTTCTTTGATGAAATTTTTCCTCCACTTCCATTTTCCCTTTTGTCCAGATTTTGCAACCAAATATACTTCTCACTGAAAGGTTGGCAATTATAGTTCTGTTTCCTTCCATATGGGCCTGAAATTCAGCAAGACTCATCTTTACCTTGCTTCCAGGCAGAGCTTCTCCCATTTATCAGCCCCTCCATTTTAGAGCTAATATCTTCTTTTTATTTTCTTGGCAATCATTTAGGTGAATTTGTGAAATACAGAAAAGCATTAAAAATAGAGTTTCAATTCCATATCCCAAATAACAAAATATAAGATCATTTCTAAGACCGTTTTCTCCTTCTTATTGTGCTTCACTTCTTAGAAAGATTACTTAGCCTCTTCCTAAATTAATACTTCTTTTCTGACTCTAAAACTATCCAGGGAAAAAGTGTGATGAGTCAGATTTGTCTTAGTTGGAGTGGAGGAAGGGAAGAAACAAAATTCTAAATTCCAACTGTCTGTCCTTGCCCACATCCCAGAGTGATATAGCAGTCCTTGTTTCAGTAATTTTGAATTTTTTTTCTTTTTCTGACCACCATGCTAATGTGTTCCAAGTTCTCTGGTTTTAGACTCTGGGCATTCGTTTCAGGCGTGTGGAGAAGCTGAGCCAGGCTTCACCATGCTTCACACTCTACTCCACAATCCTGGCAAGAGTGTTTGAGTAATGATAGTCATATGGCTTAAGCAGAGCCAATCAGAGATCCCCCTCGGGGCTGCAATTCTTTTCCCATTGAGGATTCCAAGAGGAGATTTGCAACAGTGATAGCTCTCACCTTGTGAAGAGGGGCTATTGGCAACATGAGGGAAGAACTGAATGTGTTGTACTGTGCCTACTAAATCACTTCAGTTATGTCCAACTCTGTGCAACCCGATGGACTATAGCCCACCACACTCCTCTGTCTAGGATTCTCTAGGCAAGAATACTGGAGTGTTTTGCCGTGCCCTCTTCCAGGAGGTCTTCCCGACCCAGGGATCAAACCTGCACCTCTTATGTCTCCTTCATTGTCAGGTGGGTTTTTTGCTATTATTGTCACCTGGGAAGAATCAAATAACTGGGGACAAAATCAAGCAGAGATGAAAGAATGCTGAGAATCCCTGAGATACACATGCCTACAGCTCCCGCTCTCTGGCATTTTCCTCTCAGATGTGGGATCTCAATAATTCTTTATGAATTCAATAATGAATCTCAATAATTAAGCTGACTTGAGTGGGACTTTATTACTTGCCTTTGAAAAAGCCCCAACCAATCCTAATGTATTTACCATTTGGGCTTCCCTTGTAGCTCAATCTGAAAAGAATCTGCCTGCAATTCAGGAGACCTGGGTTCAATTCCTGGGTTGGGACAATCCCCTGGAGAAGGAAATGGCAACCCACTCCAGTATTCTTGCCTGGAGAATCCCATGGACAGAGGAGCCTGGCAGGCTACAGTCCATGGAGTTGCAAGAGTTGGACAGGATTCAATAACTAAACCATTCTATTGGTTTCCCCTTTGCCAAAAGCTTAGCATGTGTCTAGTGGTTTAGACTTAAATTCACAGGCAAGTACTCAAGGCATTCCCATGTTAGGCAAAATGTGAAAACTCTTATTGGACCAGGTCTGGAAATGAGCTCTTTTGTGATGAAAACACAGATTTAATTGTAAACTCTCAACAAGCTGCCTGCAACCTAACAGAGCTGTGAAACTGCCATAGTGAAATCCTGCAAAGGGGCTAATGGCCCTATTAAAACTCAACTAACTCTGCTGCCGAACTGTCTGGATTCAGATCCTTTCCCCACTACCACATAGTGGATTCCACATAGTGGCATCTGCATGACTTCTAATTGTCTGTTTCTTTATCTGTATATAAAATGATAGGTTAGAAAGTGAAAGTGAAAGTGAAGTCCCTCAGTCATGTCCAACTCTTCACGACCCCATGGACTGCAGCCTACCAGGCTTCTCCATCCGTGGGATTTTCCAGGTAAGAGTACTGGATTGGAGTGCCATTGCCTTCTCTGAATTAACAGCCTATGTAATTTTAAAAGGATATTTCATATAGTTTGCCGTTGTTTTAATGTAATTGGTCCATGACTATGTATTAAAACACAGTTTAAATAAGAATACACGCAGAATCTCTAATTAATTCATCCTATACATCTTCTGGAATCAGATGGGCACATTAATTATAAACAAATAAATTTAAGCTAATCAAGAAGTGACAGGAAGTTTGTTCTCAAATTCTGAAATTCTGAAAGAAAATTATTACATAATTAGAATTCCTCAGATAATTATACTACAACTTTGGTAAGCAAATATTTTGTAAAGCATTGAGGACAGTGCTCTGTGCAGAGTCAGCATAATATAATATTTGCCAAAACAACTGGGTAGATCATTTTTCCCTAGCCTGAATGTCACCCACTACTGAAGATGAAACACGCTGTCCTAAGTGTTAGTCACTCAGTTGTGTCTGACTCTTTGAGATCGCATGGACTGTAGCGCACCAGGCTCCTCTGTGCATGGGAATTCTCCAGGCCAGAATACTGGAGTGGGTTGTCGTTTCCTTCTCCATGGGATCTTCCCAACCCAGGGGTGGAATCTGAGTCTCCCGCACTGCAGGCACATTCTTTACTGACTGAGTCAACATAAGGAACCCCCGATAATCCCAGCCTTAGTGCTTCTTGAAAGCCATCAGGTGGAAATGACCTTGAAGAATGGAGGGATCAGAGGAAATCATAGTCTCTAGCTAATGCCAGTGAATCCTCAATAGATGAAATGTCATAGCCATTTCTAGTCTTCCTCTGAACACAGACAATACTTCAGAATTCCTTTGTGGGAAGAGAAAGATAATCTGGACATATAGGGAGAAATACAATTTTAAAAAGAAAAAAGCAATTTCAATGTTCTTTTCTGAAATGTTCTTTCTAAATCCATCTAGAAAATACAAACAATCCTCACATACCTATGTCAAGGACACAGCTGGCACATGGGCAATATGAGAGCCTAACAGTGACTTGCCCATCTTGTTTAAATTATTGACTTCTCTAGAGCCCAACCCCATGTTCCACAGTAGGTAGAATTTTTGACCTTCTCAATAGATTCAGCCCAAATTCTAAATGAGATTAAATGACAGAGGAAATTTTCTCTTAAGTGTTAAAACAGTTCTATTTTCTTTCTGAATTACTCTGAGTTTACTAGCTCACTGCTTACTCATTGCTATTCAAAGTTATGCCAACTGAAAGCAGCACCACCTGAAAATGAAAGTATTAGTTGCTCAGTCGTGTCCAACTCTTTGCAACCCCAGGCACTGTAGCCTCCCAGGCTCCTCTATCCATGGAATTCTCCTGGCAAGAATGCTGGAGTGGGTTGCTATGCCCTTCTCCAGGGGATCTTCCCAACCCAGAAATCGAATCCGGGTCTTCTTCATGGCAGGCAGACTCTTCACCCTTTGAGCCACCTGCAAAGCCCAACATCACCTGGGAGCCTGTTAATCTTGTCAACCCCTGCACCTGCATACTAAGATGATCATTGATTGGTTTTCTCAGGCCTATCCTAGTTTTCAAAGTAAAAGTCATGCATCCTGGAAACTCCTATTGTCCTGGGAAAACCAGCTTTCTGGTCATCTTACCCTAGGCTTAGTGAATCTGAGACTCTAGTGGTGGACCTAAGTTCTCCAGGTCATTTTCATGTGTACTGAAGTTTGACAAATACTACTTTAGGTTATCTCTTCAATGCACAGAAGAGTGATCCTTTGTGAACACAGTAATCACCTAATTTCTCTCGGGGCTTTATTTTCTAGTTTTAGGCAGCTTGTCTATCGGAAAAGACTAACTAAATCCCACTCACCAGCATCTGCTGTGCATCTAAAACACTGCCTTCCTCTGCAGAGCCTGTACAATGGTCCAGCCCCCAGCCCCAACACTGCATTTTAGATCCACTGTCTGCATTGTTTAAGAAAATGAATATATTTGCTGCACGCTGGCAGGGCTGGATGCCAGGCCATCTCTCCATTCTTTCATGAGTTTACCCTCATTGTTCTCATAGAATCACTTAGAAGAACATCCATTCTGGTGGAACTGGATACCTTTCCTTTGGCTTTCTTGATATCTCTGCATTTTTATTAATGAATTGTGGATGTGTCCCATGGTTCAATAACTTCCCACACAGTTTCTCAATTATCCTCTTTGCCTTGAAGGTGTGATTTCAGGTCTATTACTTATCCCTTGCTCTGGGCTCTCCCCAGTGTTGAATCAAGCCAAGCCCTGGCAGTCTTCAGCAAATACTGGTGTTTTTTTTTTTTTTTTTTTTGTCATACTGACAGTGTCACCCTCCACATAAAATTGTGCACTGAGCCATGACTGACTTTGTCACCTACCAGCTTACCTTCTTTCCTTCCTGAGAATTTTCTCACCCCAGTCTCCATCGTGGTCACTTGTTCTGTGTTGTCTTTCTTAACTGATTATCAAGGAATTCAGGCTAAGGTTCTAACTGATAGATGAGGTGTTCCTTCAGAGTAAAAGCTGTGATGCTTCTTTTTCCAACTCTAATGGAAAACAACATGGAAATCTCAAGAAAAGTGACAGTTATTGAGGGATTAGTGAGTCAGTGTATTGTTGGTAGATTTTAACCCTGTACTCCTCTCAGGATGGCCCTGAGCCTGTTGGCTCTGACTGCAGAAAAAAGATGTCCAAGAGCTTTACTCAGAGAGAAAACTCTACTCAAACCCTCTCCTGTGATAACCTGGATATTGGCTCTCAAAAATGTCTAGGTCTGAGTCCCTGGAAGCCATGAATACTACCTTATATGGCCAAAGAGACTTTACGTATGTAATTAAGTTGAAGATCTTGAGATAGCGAGATTATTCTGAATTATTCAGGAGATTCCTAAATGTAATCACAAATGTCTGTATAAAATGGAGGTTGTGATGACCTAGATGGGTAGAATGGAGGACTCGGGTGGGAGGGAAGCTCAAGAGAGAAGGGATACATGTATACACATGGCTGATTCATGATGTTGTACAGCAGAAGCTAACACGGTAAAGCAATTATATTCCAATAAAAATTAATTAATTAAAAAAGAGGGAGGCAGAGGGAGATTTGGCAGCAGATTAAAAAGGCAATTGGATACGAAAGCAAGATGCTCTGTTGATGTTTTTGAAGATGGTGGAAAGACCACAAGCTATGGCATGAAAGAGATGCAATTCCAGATGCTGGAAAAGACAAAAAAATGGACTGTGCCCTAGGCCTGCAGAGAAAATAACACCTTAATTTTGGCCTAGTGCAACCTATGTATGTAAGTAAAGTTTATATAGTTATATGTACTAATAACTACAAGATAATAGATTGTATTATTTTGGGTCACTGAGTTTGTGGTATTGGGTTTGGGTTTTTCTGTAAGATTTTATGTTTGTTTCTTTTCCATAACATCTTGTGGAAAAAACCCAAAAGAATTTTTTGGGTAACCCAATAATTTTTTATGTCAGCAATAGGAAACTACTACACTCACCAACTACATAGCCTGATGCTCAGATGTCAAAAGAGAATGACCTTGCAGCGTTGCTTCTTTTGCTTCTCCAGTAAGGCTGGCCAGGACACTTTCTCCTACGATCATGCTAAGGTAGCACCTGCTGAACAACCACATGAAGACTCAGCTCTCTGTGTCTGACAGGCAGAAACTTCCTGATGTTCAGCAGTGTCTTGAGCCCCTGATTTTTCTCTCTTAAGTTCCATGTAAAATAGAAAAATAGATTTCACTATTAGCTTCAGCTCATTGTCTCCTTTGCCAGACTCTCTGCTTTAATTCTTGGTCACATGCCATCAGACTCCATGTACACACATTACCGGCCACTGTTTATTTGTGACAATGGCTGCAGCTTCCACTCTGGGAATAAATCTTGAATCTAGTACTAAGGTTTTTTTCTTGTTTACGACAATGTTCTCAATTTAGAAAGCTCTGTCTTATAACATTGTCCTGGTAGATTTTTTTTTTTTAATTTTCTGTTTATTTATTTACTTATTCACATATTCATACTATTTATGAGACACTGAAGGAAATCAGCCCTGAATATTCATTGGAAAGACTGATGCTGAAGCTCCAATACTTCAGCCACTTGATGCCAAGAGCCAACTCACTGGAAAAGGCCCTGATGCTGGGAAAGATTGAGAGCAGGAGAAGGGGATGACACAGGATGAGGTGGTTGGATGGCATCAGCTACTCAATGGACATGGGTTTGAACAAATTCCAAGAGATAGCAAAGGATATGGAAGCCTGGTGTGCTACAGTCCATGGAGTCACAAAGAATCAGACACAACTTAGTGGCTGAAAAACAACAAAGAAACAAAAATGAATAATATGTGCTCCCTGACCTATGTCCTGGTAGATCTGAAAAAGAAAGAGATTTGGGAATCATAATCTGGATTTGCATCTGGATTCTGCCAGAGTAGCACTCTGTTGCAGGATACTAAACAAGTTTCACTTCTCTGAATCACAGATTTTCTTTCTTTTTTAAAATAGTTTGCCTGCAAGCAAAGGGTAATAAAGCTGACTCCTTGGAGGAATGTAAGGACCGACTTCCAGGGCTAAAACACACTGTATTTGTCAGGGTCCTCCAGAGAAACAAAGCTGATAGATGTGTCTGTATACAACCAGACACGCACATATGTAAGTATAACTAAACATATATACTTATATACACATATGCTACTGCTAAGTCACGTCAGTTGTGTCAGACTCTGTGCGACCCCATAGACGGCAGCCCACCAGGCTCCCCTGTCCCTGGGATTCTCCAGGCAAGAACACTGGAGTGGGTTGCCATTGCCTTCTCCAATGCTTGAAAGTGAAGTCGCTCAGTTGTGTCCGACTCTTAGCAACCCCGTGGACTGCAGCCCACCAGGCTCCCCCGTCCCTGGGATTCTCCAGGCAAGAACACTGGAGTGGGTTGCCATTTCCTTCTCCAATGCATGAAAGTGAAAAGTGAAAGTGAAGTCGCTCAGTCGTGTCCGACTCTTAGCGATCCCAAGGACTGCAGCCTACCAGTCTCCTCCGTCCATGGAAGTTTCCAGGCAAGAGTACTGGAGTGGGTCACCAGTGCCTTCTCCAATATACACATATATATGAGGTTTATTATACACCATGAAAGTGAAAGTCGCCCATTCGTGTCCAACTCTTTGCGACCCCATGGAGTAAGTAGTCCATGGACGTCTCCAGGCCAGAGTACTGGAGTGGGTAGCCTTTCCCTTCTCCAGGGATCTCCTCAACCCAGGGATCAAACCCAGGTCTCCTGCATTACAGGCGGATGATTTACCAGCGAAGCCACCAGGGAAGCCCATTATACACAGTAGGTTACGTTATTATGGAGGCTAGAAATTCCACAGTCTTCAGTCTGCAAACTGGAGAACCAAGAAAGCTAGTGGTGTGAATTCCAGTCTGAGTGCAGGAGAACGCCAGTGTCCCAGCTTGAAAACAGAGAGTGGGGTCTCCCTCATTTTTCCTTTTATTTTTTTCTATTCAGGCCTTCAAGAGATTGAATGAGGCTCACCCAAATTGGGGGTGGCAATCTGCTTTCTATCCATTTAAATGCTAATCTCATCCATAAATGCCCTCACAGAGACATTGATAGTTATGTGTGACCAAATACCTGGGTGCCTTCTGTCCCAGTCAAGTTGACATATAAAGTTAACCATCACACACACAAATCATCTGATAACCAAGGCTCAGCAAATGCCAGTTCTCTGGCTTAACAGCTTTACTGGAACTCAGTAAGAGAGAAGGAAAGAAGGAAGGAGGGAAGGGTTGGAAGGAGGGAGGAAAGAAAGAAGGGAGAGAAGGAGGAAAGGAGGAAAGTAAAAGAAAACAGTGAAAACTCACCTAAACTTCCTTAAAAGACTAGGCATTGGGTACCAGGTAAAGTAGTGGAAACAAAAACAGGTCCTTGGTGGATATATGTCATGACATATTTATCAAAGCCAATAGAATGTACATCAAGAGTGACCCCTAATATAAATAATGGACTTGGGCAATAATGACATGTCAGTGTAGGTGCATCAGTTGTAATAAATGTCCCTCTGTGTGTGTGTGTGTATGGGGGTGTTGATAGTGGGGAGAGTGTTGGGGCGGGGAGAAGGGAGCATATTATAAATCTCTGTGTTTGCTGCTCACTGTGAACCTATAATTACCTCCAAGAAATAAAGTCTATACAAAACCATAGGCAATAAACATCAAATAAAGATACAATTCTCCTAAGTAGAAGAAATGGATTTCAACTTAGCGAGTGTCTTTTATGGTTAGTGGGGTTAATAACACCGTAGAGAAAGCTGAAGAGCTTTTTCTCTCCTAGTGTCTTTTCCTACAGCAATGTTTGTCCCTTCACAATTTCTTAAAATATGTTTTTTTGTTTGTTTGTTTGTTTGCTGAAAACCAGCAGCATACAACTACCAAGGTCACTGAAGGGCTCATGATCAAGATAACTTTTCACCTCAATCTATATTGCTTCAGCCCCTGACTTGGAATATTTGCTCTGCCCGAAAGTGAAAATTGCTCAGTCATGTCTGACTCTTTGCGACCCCACGGACTATACAATCCTTGGATTTCTCCAGGGCAGAATACTGGAGTGGGCAGCCTTTCCCTTCTCCAGGGGATCTTTTCAACCCAGGAATGGAACCCAGGTCTCCCGCACTGCAGGCTGATTCTTTACCATTGAGCCACCAGGGAGTAATCTGCTCTGCCCTGAGAACATCGTTAAACATGTTTAGGCTTCCCTGGTGGCTCATATAGTAAAGAATCCACCTGCAGTGCAGGAGATTCAGGTTCGATCCCTGTGTTGGGAAGATTCCCCAGAGGAGGGAATGGCTACCCACTCCAGTATTCTTCCCTGGAGGAATTCCATGGAGAGAACACTCCATGGGGTCCCAAAAAGTAGAGCATTACTAAATGACTAACACTTTTCCTTCACTTTAAGAACATTGTTTGATCTGTTTAGTATGTTTAAAAAAAAATCACAGGACCTTAAAGTTTCACTTTCTTAAGAAAATTAATAAAACGTCCTTTCTTATTAATATTCAACCACAAGGAGATGATGTATATATGCAGAGAGCATATTTCCTCATACTATTAGGGAAAATTAAATGTCTAAAGGAGAGTTTTTAATATTGAACTCACCTCAAAAACCTCCTCTTCAAGCAGAGAATTTAGTTGTTAAGGGCCGGAGAGTAAATATTTTAGGTTTAATGGACCATATGATCTCTGTCACAGCTATTGAACTCTGCTGCTGTTGTAGCACAAAAGCTATCATAGATAAAACATAAATAAATGATCGTGTCTGTCCTGCATGTGGCAGTAATTCTCTGTTCACAAGAACAGATGTATGGATCAGATTTGGTCCAGGGACCACAGTCTGAATAACCTTTGATTAGTGCTCTGTGGTGACCTAAATGGGAAGGAAATCCAAAACAGAGAGGACAAATGGATCAGTTCAGTTCAGTCGCTCAGTCATGCCCTACTCTTTGTGACCCAATGGACTGCAGCACGCCAGGCTTCCCTGTCCATCACCAAATCCCAGAGCTTGCTTAAACCCATGTCCATTGAGTTGGTGATGCCATCCAACCATCTCATCCTCTGTCATCTCCTTCTCCTTCTGCCTTCAATTTTTCCCAGCATCAGGGTCTTTTCCAATGAGTCAGTTCCTCGCATCAGGTGGCCAAAGTATTGGAGTTTCAGCTTCAGCATCAGTCCTTCCAATGAATATTCAGGACTGATTTCCCTTAGGATGGACTGGTATGATACATAGAGATGATTCACTTTGCTGTACAGTAGAAACTAAAACAACGTTTTAAAGCAACTATGCTCCAATAAAAGTTAAAAAATGTAAATCCTTATACCATCCATGTCACACACTTTGCAACTTCATTGAAGCAAACAAATATGCAAGAAACACCTCATAACCCAAACATCCGTTACTTCAGTCCATGCTGCTGCTGCTAAGTTGCTTCAGTCGTGTCCAACTCTGTGCAACCCCATAGACGCAGCCCACCAGGCTCCCCAGTCCCTGGGATTCTCCAGGCAAGAACACTGGAGTGGGTTGCCATTTCCTTCTCCAATGCATGAAAGTGAAAATTGGAAGTGAAGTTGCTCAGTCGCGTCCGACTCCTTGCGACCCCGTGGACTGCATGCAGCCTGCCAGGCTCCTCCGTCCATGGGATTTTCCAGGCAAGAGTACTGGAGTGGGGTGCCATTGCCTTCTCCGACTTCAGTCCCTAGACATAACCAAATGCTTCTTCAAGGCCCTGTATCTTCTTGACTTCGTGGTATATGTTCAAATCAAGGGAGTTCAACAACATTCATTAATTTCTGGCTATACACAGAACTGTGCAGAGTGTTTTTTCATTCCCTCTTTTTTCCAGTAGTTGCCATCACTGCCAATAATGGTCATTTGAGTGATAACGTCTCTCTTCCTAAATTTTCTTCAGACCCTCTCAGCAGCCCTCCAGTGCTGTCTGTCATTTTTTAAAGACGGTTTTCAAAGTCTTTATTGAATCTGCTACAATATCGCTTCTGTTCTATGTTTCAATTTGGCCAATTTGTCAGATCTTAGCTCCCTGACCAGGGATTGAACCATCACCCCCTACACTGGGATAAGGCTAAGTCTTAACCACTGGACAACCAGGGAAGCCCCTCAATCTTTTTAGATAGAGGCTCACTATCTAAGAAAATAAATTATAAAAGCTTTTCAGAATGCTTTCAGTTCTCTATAGAGAATGTAGCTCTCTCTTTTTGTTCTATACATGATGTTTTATAAATAACAGAATAAAAAAGGTCCAAAAATATAAAAAGAAAAAACAATGTGTGATGAGGACAGCTAACATCATTTATAAAATGATCCTATATAGATCTCATATTTTGGAACTTTCCTAGTTGAAACTAGTGAGAGGAATTTTGACACTACATCTCAGCTACTAGCAGGATAAACATCCTTAACTATTTGAGAAATTGAATTAGAGCAGACCCTTCCTCATTGTTTATCCTCAAAGGAGAACACAGATTGTGTTAGTCAACCAGGTGGTTGGTATGTAGTCAAGCATCTCTCATGCCTGCTGTCAGCAAAAGTAGGAGGGGAGCCCCCTTTCTCCTCTCTTGCCAGCAGGCACTCAGATCTCTTGATTAAACTTTAATCTACCTGTTTCTGATATGCCCTACTGGCATCCTTATCCTGTCCCTTTAAAATCAATTTCTAAGACCAAGACCACATGATGAATTTGTCAGGTTAGTTAGAACAGAAAATATGAGAGGTGTCAGAACAATTTATTTCACTTGGAAAAACAACATGTTAAAATGAACAAAATTCAAAATCTGTTATGTCCAGGAGAGCTTTTGGTGACTTTCCAAGATTGGATGAATTTGGAATAATTGACAAATGGAACCTGTTTTCCCATGGAGTGCAGTAGCATGGCTGATTTAATAAATCTCCAGACTGAAACATATTTTCATAAACAGCTTCCTAATTCAATTCAGCATTTTAATGTCTTGTTGCTTGCTTTGATTTGAGATTTGAAACATCTAAATCTTTTTCAGGTGTTTCACGAAAATAACCTTCCCTTGTGTAAGTCACTCTAAGCTTCACTACTTAACTCTCCTGTGGTCAAAAGGCAAATAGAATTGACTGCTGGCAATTCTCACCCTTGGACCAGAAGGTACCAGTGATCTTGGGTTAACCAATCAAAAGATCAAAGACACAGGATGATGGGATGAAGGATACAAAGTGACGGAAGCTGGACAAAAAATACCATTTAGTGGACTAACTAGCAAAACTGATGAATGTTTCTTCCTTTTCTTCTGATGGTAGATAAGCATAATTCAGAACCCTCTTCCTGCACCTACTCACCTGCTTCCAAATATGATTTGGACACAAGGGGCTAGCTGATTTCCATCTCCGTTTGCCGGGGTCCAGCCCTGGTGGATCCAGGGTGATTCGAAGGTGGGGACGGAGTCAGCCTCCTTGGAAATAACTTATTTAATTACAGATAGAGAGGGATTAGAAAATTAGCAGAGAAAAAGAGGCTGAATAACTTGGTTTACATGGAATACCAGTCACCACCTACATAGGCCGCAGGCGTCTTCCCGTTCTCCTGAAGGAGAGGAGGCACTGAGGCACCCCCAGTCCGATCTTAGAAGCCCAGGCAAAATTAGCAGGCTTGGTGGGTACCCATCCACCAGATAGGAATTCAGCCAGAAAATAGTAGGAGAGAAAAAGAGGCTGAATAACTTGGTTTACATGGGATACCAATAAAATTCCAAGGCAAGGAATTTGCACCATCTACGTTGGGCCACCGGTGCCACTTGAATATAAGAAGGTGCCCCTCCTTGGTCTCCTTCTCTCATGGAACTTAAAAACCGGGGCAAGTAAGTATACATGCTGAGCACCCACGCTCCAGATGGGAATTTAGCCAGAAAAACGGAGAGCAAGAAAGAAGCGACATGGGGGAATCAGTCTTTCTGGAAACTGATCTGATTTCTTTATTTTGGGGTTTGCTTATATACCTTTTGTTACACATAGGGATGAATAGAGAGTCACGCGGGGGTCAGCAGTCCTGACCTTTATCAAAATCAGGTGCTTTACATAAAAAAAGATTTTAGGGGTTTTACATCATCTTCTGGCCATGAGGCCTACTGACATTTTATGACCCTTTCTTTCTGATAACCAAGAACTTATTTTTTCCAAGGGTGTTTTTTCTTAAACTAGGCACCACCCTCCAAATAAAGTTGCATTCCTATAGGGTGAGGGTGTAGTGAGTTACAATCAAGAAAGGAATTTATTTAACCCAGGGTTAACATGATTAATTTTAAAGGTTAATACTTATTTCTCCTATATGCTTAAAGGTTAATACTTATTTCTCCTATATGTTAGTTATATTCATTATAAGGACAGGGAATATGGAGATTTAGCAGCAAATATCAGCCCAACAAATGAAAATCCTTTCACCAATGTTCCCCTTAAGATCTATTTAGTCTTAAGATAGTGATAAAGTTACATTTTTTACATAGCAAGGACACAGTTATTTATAACAAAGTACAGTGATCTATTACAAAAGAGAAAATTCATTAATTCAAAAAGTCTAGTATTGCTAACCTTAAAAACTACTATATTTCCTTTTCTATATTCCAAATACATTGATTAATATATTCCCAGGTGCCTAAGGATATGGAGGCCTGGCGGCAATCATTGACTCAACAATGAGAAAAGCCCTATGCTAATTAAGATTCTCAAAATACTCCAAAACTCTCTGTGCTGTTTACGGTTGAGAGGTAGTAAACAATCATGTGTGTAGTGGCAGGAGTATGGATAATCCTGTCACACAAGCTAGTCTGTCAGCAGAGAGGTTTGACCTAAGACACACTTGTCACACCCAGGGCAGGAAATTAGCAGCAATTATTAGCACAAAAAATGAAAAAAACCCTTCACCAATATAATTCCTAACCAACCCACTATACTAATAATTTCTAACTTCCCCAAAGAATTTGCCTTTAGTAAGTCTAAAACATCTCCTGCCTCTCACAGTCGGGAGGCTGTAAACAATCACATGTGGCTGGACGAACCTATACAGGCAGGCTAGATAACCTTCAGAGGAGTTTGTAAGTTGAAACACTCTTGTCATGCCCAGGAATTTTCATTGACTTGGAGCTGCAAGTTAACTCCTTCTCCGAGAGAACCGGTGGGGAACAGCCCCCCATAAAGTCAGAGGTGTAGGCGAGAGCATGAAACAGTAAAGTAGATAGACTCTGGTTTTGGGGTTAGATGCTCGGGAACAGGGGGTTTCCTGAGGCTTCATCACGCCTTTGCGTATGCCAAGCCTCCTTCCTCATGACGTTTGCCATGGGTGGAGTTCCTCACGCTGGCTCCCTGGCATCTGTTTGTCTTGTGTATATAACACTTGTAATTCTGCCACCCTCTGATCCTTACAAGATTGAGGAAGTCTGCTGGAGATGACAGAGAAATGAATTCTTCTGTGAAACGAAATTAAATTAAAAAAAATTAAAAAAGCAACCGAGGCTCTCCTCAATAGAATTTATAGGACAAAGCTAAGATAAGGCAAATTAACTTTTTCTTAGAAGTTAGTATTTTCTATTTTGACAGGGATAATGTAATTTACAGGTAGCTTGGTTTTCAATTTTCCAAACACTGCTAATAGTCCTAATTTTTTTTATCTATGTGCTTCCTCCATGCAACATGCTTTCTTGATTTATATAGAAAAGTTAGTCTTCATTCTTTGGATGATAATAGAAGATCAGCTTACAGGAGTCATACCCACCAGAGGCAGAAATAAGAGTCTTTTCTTGCTGGAAGGTAAAGAAGAGGAAGGTAGGTTCAGTTCAGTTTAGTCGCTCAGTCGTGTCCGACTCTTTGCGACCCCATGAATCGCAGCACGCCAGGCCTCCCTGTCCATCACCATCTCCCGGAGTTCACTCAGACTCATGTCCATCGAGTCCATGATGCCATCCAGCCATCTCATCCTTGGTCGTCCCCCTCTCCTCCTGCCCCCAATTCCTCCCAGCATCAGAGAATTTTCCAATGAGTCAACTCTTCACATGAGGTGGCCAAAGTACTGGAGTTTCAGCATTAGCATCATTCCTTCCAAAGAAATCCCAGGGCTGATCTCCTTCAGAATGGACTGGTTGGATCTCCTTGCAGTCCAAGGGACTCTCAAGAGTCTTCTCCAACACCACAGTTCAAAAGCATCAATTCTTCGGCGCTCTGCCTTCTTCATAGTCCAAGTCTCACATCCATACATGACCATAGGAAAAACCATAGCCTTGACTAGACGGACCTTTGTTGGCAAAGTAATGTCTCTGCTTTTGAATATGCTATCTAGGTTGGTCATAACTTTCCTTCCAAGGAGTAAGCGTCTTTTAATTTCATGGCTGTAATCACCATCTGCAATGATTTTGGAGCCCCCCAAAATAAAGTCTGACACTGTTTCCACTGTTTCCCCATCTATTTCCCATGAAGTGATGGGACCAGATGCCATGATCTTCGTTTCCTGAATGTTGAGCTTTAAGCCAACTTTTTCACTCTTCTCTTTCACTTTTTCATCAAGAGGCTTTTTAGCTACTCTTCACTTTCTGCCGTAAGGGTGGTGTCATCTGCATATCTGAGGTTATTGATATTTCTCCTGGCAATCTTGATTCCAGCTTGTGTTTCTTCCAGTCCAGCGTTTCTCATGATGTACTCTGCATAGAAGTTAAATAAGCAGGGTGACAATATACAGCCTTGATGTACTCCTTTTCCTAGTAGGAACCAGTCTGTTGTTCCATGTCCAGTTCTAACTGTTGCTTCCTGACCTGCATACAGATTTCTTAAGAGGCAGGTCAGGTGGTCTGGTATTCCCATCTCTTTCAGAATTTTCCACAGTTTATTGTGATCCACACAGTCAAAGGCTTTGGCATAGTCAATAAAGCAGTAGGTTAAGATCCTACTATAAATGTTGGTTGATGTAAAATGATCCCCTCTCCTTCCCTCCCTTTATCTTTCTGCCTCTCTCCTTTCTTCCCTTCCTCCACATGTCTCTTCTTTTATTTATCCCTCTGTATTTCAGTACAAGCCATTGCATGGAAATATGTGCAAGAGACATCTGCACAGGTGGAAGCTGCAGCAGTGTACTGGGCCTATCAGGTGTGACCTGGGGTCCATCTTTGCAGTTAGAGTGCAGAATATGAGTCTCTGCAGTGAAGAAGGAGCCTGGGTACAAGGAAGAGTATATCTATGGAAAGGCGAGGACAAGCATGGCTCTGATGCAGAGTGGGGTGCACAGCCAAAGAGATCTGTGGACGGCAGGTGCACAGAGGGGTCACAATCACTCAGTCACGGTCAATTCAGCTCAATTGTGATGAGGATATTTGAGCAGACGGCATCGCAGATTGCATGGTTAGCATTAGCAGAGGAGGATGAGGGGGTCTATACTGGGGGAAGGCAGCCAGAGACAGAAGCTTGGACACAGGCAGCAAAACCTCACAGGGTAAGGAGGGGTCCCAATGCTTAGATCATAGTAAAGACCCTCAAGCTATGCAACTGGTGTTGGTCCAAAGAGAGGTGTCAGAACCTGAACAAAAGCTACAGGGCATCTTTGGTGGCTAAGGGCATGACCAATTGCTGGTAAAATGGTTACATACAAACATGATTGATGAAAAAAATTGGTATTTTAAGGTTGATGGGAGCCAGTTTCTCACAACTGAGAGAAGTGGATTTAAATACATGAAAAGAAGGAAAATTAGAATGAATCCTTTGCAGCTAATTCAGGAATGGAGTTACCAGTGTGAACTCATGGTTTTCAATAATACAGAAATAAATAGTGATTGTAAATTGTGCTTTTTTTTTTAAATTGAGTTGTCTTTTTAGTTTTGAATTGTAAGAGTTTTTCATATACACTAGATAGAAGTCTCTTATTCAGTTATATCAGTACAGATATTGCCTCCCAATTCTGTGATATTGTCTTCTCTTTCTTGGTTATGTCCTTTGAAGCACAGTGTTTTTACTTTTTTTTTATTTTTGAGGAATTCTTTTTTTATACTGATGTATATTTGATTTATTGTATTACTTTCAGGTGTACAACATTGTCATATACAATTTTATAGATTATACTTCATTTAAAGTTAATATGAAATATTGGCTATATTTCCTATGTGAATGTGAATTTGCTCAGTCGTGTCCGACTCTTTGCACTGTGCCATATATCCTGAGAGCTTATTTATTTTGTACATTGTAGCTTGCATCTCTTAATCCCCTACTCCTAATTGAGTTGCATTCTTATTTACCTGCGTCCCTTGGGGTTTTGTGTTAAATCTGAGAAACCACTGCCTGGTCCAAGATCACAAAAATTTGCTCCTTTCTCTTTTAAAGAGTTTTGTAGTCTTAACTCTTATCCAGAGCTCTATGATAATTTTTTAGATAATTTTTGAGATGGTGTGAAGTAGGGAGCCAACTTTCTTCTTGTGTTTAAAAACATTTTTGACACAAGCAAGTTACAGAGAAGACTGGTTACAGTGGGAAGAAGGTGGGAAGGAAGACTCAGACCCCACCCCCCAGCACTGATGGCGCACAATAAGAGACGGATAAATGGCTGTGGGTGGGCATGCCGGAGAGACGATACAGCAAGCACTGACAACACGGGAAGGGGCAGGAGCCCTCCACCCCCCAAGCTGTCTGGGGCCGGGCCATGCTTTTTTCAATATGCTGTGCTAACCTCTGCCTTACATGTGGAGTGCTTAACCATTCATGTTTATTGTTAATTCTGATAAAAAGGGATTCACATCTGTCATATCGCTGTTTGACTTCTATATGTTTAAAGTCATTTTATATTTCTTTATTTCTCCACGATTTCTTTCTTTGTGTTAAGGAAATGTTTTCTGGAGTTCATTTAAAGTTTTGTTTAAAAAAATTTACTATACTTTTGATATAGTATATGATATCTTTCATATTTTTAACTTATAATATTAAATATCTTTGGGCTTCCCAGGTGGTGCTAGTGGTAAAGGACCGCCCTGCCAATGCAAGTTAGACATAAGAGACACGGATTTGATCCCTGGGTCAGGAAGATCCCCTGGAGGAGGACACAGCAACCCATTCTAGTATCTTGCCTGGAGAATCCCGTGGACAGAGGAGCCTGGCAGGCTGCAGTCCATAGGGTCATGCAGAGTTGGACACGACTGAAGCGACTTAGCAGCAGCAGCAGCAGCAGTACATTTTATTCTTTTTTGCATTTACTTATTTGACTGCACTGGGTCTTAGTTGCGGCATGCAGGCTCTTTGCATGGTGCACAGGCTTCTCTCTAGTTGTAGAGTACAGGCTCCAGAGTGCATGGGCTTTGTAATTTGAAGCATGCAGGCTCTCTGGTTGAGGCACGTGGGCTCAGTTGTTTCAGTGGTGTGCAGGTTTAGTTCCCCCACAGCATGTGGGATCCCAGTTTTCTGACCAGGGATAGAACCCACTACCCCTGCACTTGGGGACAGACTCACAAACCCTGGACCACCAGGGAAGTTCCTCTTGGTAGGATTCTGTCTTTTGTCAGTTTGGCTATGACGTGTTTAGGTATGAGGTATTAAAAGTTTAGATTAATGTTTTTCATCATATATGGGAAGATTTTTGCCATTATACCTTTAAATATTTTTTGCCCCTTTTTCCTCTCTCTCCTCTTTCTCTGAGATTTCTATCATGCATATTTTGGTGCACTGGATGATATCCTATGGGTCTCTAAGGATCTTTTCTTTTATTCCTTTTCTTTTACTCTCTAGGCAATTTATATTGACTTATCTTCTGATTCTTTCTTCTGTCAGTCCAAATATGCTGTTGAGCCCCTCTAATGAATTTTCCATTTGACTTATTTTACTTTGCAACTCAAGAATTTCTATTTGGTTCCTTTTCATATTTATGCCTTTTTTGATACTCTCTTTTTTGTAAATGTATAATGTAATCATACTTTCCTGTAATTCTTTAATTTTTTTCTTAGTACTTTGAGCTTATATTATCTGACTAAAAGACTTTGTTTCATAATTCCAAAATCTGGAAGTCCTCAGGACAGTTTCTGTTGACTGCCTTTTAAAAAATCTATGTATGGATCATACTTTCTAGTTTCTTTTTTGAAGCCTTTATTGAATTTGTTACAATAGTGCTTCTGTTATATGTTTTCGTTTTTTGTTCAAATCCATACCCCATTGTATTCGAAGGCAAAGTTTTAACCACTGGACCACCAGAGAAATCCCTGTTCTTTCTGTTTTCTATCTGAGTCTTATCATTTTTTGTTGATGTTGATGGAAGTTGGACACTTTCAATATCAAATGGTAATCTTAGAAACCAATCACCCTCCTTACCCAAGATTTGCTCTTGTTGTTAATTTGTTTAGCTCCTTTGCCAGGTAGTGCAGTGGTAAAGAATCTGCCTGCCAATGCAGAGGACACAAGAGACATGGGTTCGATCCCAGGGTCAAGAAGATTCCCCGGAGGAGGAAATGGCAACCTGCTCCAGTATTCTTGCCTGGAGAATCCCATGGACAGAGGAGCCTGGCAGGCTACAGACCATGGGGTCACAAAGTCAGGAAGGACTGAGCACACACACCTTCTTGGACTAATTCTGCAAAATCTGTGCGCCTTGTCACATGCAGCCACTGAAGACTGCTCAGCATGGTGCATAGTGGTGAGATAATGACTGGATTGAGAGTGCCTAAAGTCTTTGAATCAACAGGTTCTCCATCATTTGCTGAAACATTCATGTGCTTAAAGCACTCTGTGTGTTTTGAACACATTGTCAAATCTTCTGTTTTATCTGCCCTAATTCTCATCCTCACTTCCTATTTGGGCAGTACCTCCAAGTCTGCCCAAGGTGAGAGATTAATTAGGGCCTTCTCAGGTTATTCTTGGGCATACACGCAATTCTGCATATGTGAATGGACTTCTGGACTTCCAATAATATGCAAAACTTTTTTGAAATCCCTTATGGACAGCTTAAAGCTCAACATTCAGAAAATGAAGATCATGGCATCCGGTCCCATCACTTCATAGGAAATAGATGGGGAAACAGTGGAAACAGTGTCAGACTTTATTTTTTGGGGCTCCAAAATCACTACAGATGGTGACTGCAGCCATGAAATTAAAAGACGCTTACTCCTTGGAAGAAAAGTTATGACCAACCTAGAAAGCATATTCAAAAGCAGAGACGTTACTTTGCCGACTAAGGTCTGTCTAGTCAAGGCTATGGTTTTTCCAGGAGTCGTACATGGATGTGAGAGTTGGACTGTGAAGAAGGCTGAGCACCGAAGAACTGATGCTTTTGAACTGTGGTGTTGGAGAAGACTCTTGAGAGTCCCTTGGACTGCAAGGAGATCCAACCAGTCCATTCTGAAGGAGATAAGTCCTGGGATTTCTCTGGAAGGAATGATGCTAAAGCTGAAACTCCAGTACTTTGGCCACCTCATGCAAAGAGTTGACTCATTGGAAAAGACCCTGATTCTGGGAGGGATTGGGGGCAGGAGGAGAAGGGGACGACAGAGGATGAGATAGCTGGATGACATCACTGACTCAATGGACGTGAATCTGAGTGAACTCTGGGAGTTGGTGATCGACAGGGAGGCCTGGCGTGCTGCGATTCATGGGGTCGCAAAGAGTAGGACATGACTGAGTGACTGAACTGAACTGATGGACACCTCATGCCCCCAAATTTCCTTTGAAGTTTTTTGTCCAGCCTCTGGATTAACCAATTGATATCACTGCATTAAGCTGCTGCAATGTTTAATAATTGTTCTGGCTTTTATTTTATTTTATTGTTTTGACAAAGCCCCTCAATAAGGATTTTTATCACTAAAGGCCTGAGTCAGGTCAAATAAAGACAAGCTCTATCTATGATTGATAACTTTACAGGAAGCTTCCACATTGTATTAATTCTCGGGATGTATTTTGGGGGGCACATTCAAGCCCATTCTACTCCCTTTCTGGTCATTGCTAAGCTGTTATTTTTCATAGCCACCATGGTAGTAAGGCTTTTGATTTTCCAAAAAATGGAGGGATAGGGATAGAACAAGTAAAAATCCCACAAAGCTCACTTCTGTTTATGACTTATAGCTGTTTTTTTCTGAGTAAACCTCCTGATATTGCAAACATTTGGTAGCTCAGCTGGTAAAGAATCTACCTGCAATGCAGGAGATCCTGGTTCAGTTCCTGAGTCAGGAAGATCTGCTGGAAAAGGGATAGGCTACCCACTCCAGAAGTCAGGCTTCACTGATGGCTCAGACAGTAATGAATCTACCTGCAATGCAGGAGACCCGGGTTCAATCCCTGGGTTGGGGAATGGTTACCCACTCTAGTATTCTTGCTTGGAGAGTTCCATGGACAGAGGAGCCTGGCAGGCTACAATCCATGGGGTTGCAACGAGTTGGATATGACTGGGTGACTCTCTCACTTTTCGAAAGTTTGTAAAAGGTTGATTTGGATTATGTGGGGCAATGTTCTTGTTTTTATACAGGAGGATTTCAGTAGTTCCTTCTCTACTCTTACTAAAGGTATCTTCTCCACACTATTTATGCAACTTTCCCGTTAGTTTCTTTCAAAACAAGGAAAGAAATATTAATTTAGCAATTTACCCTTTATCTCACCTTTAGTTCCTTGCATTTTCCTCCTCTTTAGACACATTCAGCCCACTTAGTTGCATAAGCACTGTTACTTTATTAACCCAAATTCAGTGGTGTCTGGAACCTATTTACACTTTAACAATGACATCCATGAAAGCTTTAGTTTCTTATTTTTTCCATTATCCATTAAGCTTATGTAGCTCAGTTGGTAAAGAATGCGCCTGCAATTCAGGAAACAGGAGTTAGATTCCCAGGTCGGGAAGATCCACCGGAAACGGGATAGGCTACCCACTCCAGTATTCTTGGGTTTCCCTTGTGGCTCATCTGGTAAATAAATCTGCCTGTAATGCAGGAGACCTGGGCTTGATCCCTGGGTTGGGAAGATCCATTGGAGAAGGGAAAGACTATCCACTCCAGTATCCTGGCCTGGAGAATTCCATGGACTACTGTATAAGTCCATGGGGCTGCAAAGAGTTGGATATGACTGAGTGCCTTTCACTATTAAACTTGTACTAGACAATTTGTCTTTCCTATAATACCCACCAGTATATTTCCCATGATTTTATTGGGAATAGACACGCCCATTGTCTTTTAAAGTCACATTTTTGTCCTCTTCATTAGCAGTTGCATTTTTAATGTGAACTACATTTCAGAGATGCACTCTACAATTCACTCTGCAGAGAGAGCTTCCTTATTTTTCCATTTCAATAAAAATGGACTTCACCACTAATTTACAAAAGGAGATGATACCCAGGAGTATTTATTATTGACACAAGTTAATCAAGGGTAAGCTGGTAATTTCTGAACAAACAGACAAGGGTGTATGTAACATCAGAATCTTGAAAAGTACAAATAGAGTGGATTATTGTTTTTATTATAAAACTGGATTTTTTTTGTACCTTATTCTTTAAATGTCTATTACCAATGTTGCAAACATTTGTGTCATTTTTCAACAGTTGCCTAAAAGAAGTGCCCCCTCATCTCCCTTGGCCTTTCTCTTTTTTTCTGTCTCAGCTTTCTTTATTTTCTTGCATGACGCTTATTTCCTAATCGTCATGATCCGATCTGAATCCCTGCAGTGCTGTCTTGTTCCACAAGAGGGCACCCAAATGGCTTTCTTTTCCTGGTTTTCTGTTTTCTCACTTGTTTACCACATTGGACTACAGGACAAATTCCCCAATCCTTTACTGAAACCAGATGATACATAGACACGTGCAACTAAAATTAAGTTCTTATGAAAGGCAAAAATTTGCATGTTCTAGAAATAGGAAAATAGATGTCCTAATAGGACATCCATGACAATTTCACTTGATTTCCCAGGGAAAACTTCAAATATCCAGTAGACAGGATTCCTGAAAAGGAGGTGAGGCACATGGGACATCCTTATATAATTTTCGCTGATGAAATATCACTGATGTGTGATCATTTCCAAACTAAATAAAAGAAAGCCTTTTTCTTTCTTCCCTGTTCCTTTTTTTTTCTTTTTGAAGTAAAGTTGGCAGAATAAATCCATATATAAATATCTGAGGTGATACAAACAGATCATGAAAAACAATACCTGAGTTTTGTCAGAATACCAGGTGAGAAGCTGTTAAAGAAATGCTTGCTTTGATTTTTTTGCCATTTTGCATATTTTGCAAATATTTGCCATAAAATGGTGGAAATATAAAGAAATGAGCTCATCACTATTTTCATATTTTAAATCACATCTTACTGCTACCATGGGAGAGCATTTGAGTAAATCCATCCAAAGGTGATCAAAGTTGTCTTCTTCTGAAGGCTGGACTGGCGAGAGGAGCAGAAGCGAAGTGACGAGATGAGTAGTGACAGGGCGATGCGTGTGCTCTTCAGCCATCCCAGAAACTCCGCGCAGTATTCTGACTTTATCGGAATTTTCCTGGACGGCCTCGTAAGAGATCAAGCGACACCAGATGTCTTTAGAAAGGACCCTGCCTGAGTTGAAAGTTGAAGATAAGCAGGATTGACTATGAGAAGAACGGTGCTTCTTTTGAGGGAAGATTGCAGAAGACAAGGAAACTATGGGTATCAAAGCACAGCATTACTTTCAGAGCTTTCATGTTCCGCCCAATGGACTATACTTTACAGTATCAGTTACTTTTGCAGAATTTTGAAACAAATCTAATAGTGCTAGAATCAACAAGCATTTGTTAACTCTATATCCACCAGAGGCCAAAGGGCAGTATCATAATCTCAGCATGACAATCATACAAAGCAAATGCAATTTTTACATTTTGTTTATTAGATATTGTGCTGGTTATTCTATTATATTTCTCTTTTGCCCTTTTATATTCTGCCTTTACTCTCAGTAATAGCCACTGGATAGCGATTTCTAAAACAACTCTTTTAATTACTAACATTGGTAGTTCTTAAATAATCATCTACTATTTTAATGAAAGATGATTACTTTTTCAAATAGAGACAATTATTAAAAAAATAAAATTATTTATGCATGAATGAACTAGAAATCACTACAATCTGATAGATTGCTTTGGAAATTTAATCTTCATTAATTTTAAAAAAACTTAGTATCCCCTTTGTTGTTGTTGTTCTTTAGTTGAGTTGAGTAGGACTCTTTGGCACTCCTTAGGTTAATGAAATCGACACTTTTATTAACTTAAATGTCTTTGTATCAATTTGTAAATAGGAAAAAATAAACACATGAGAGTCAAATGAATAGTTTTTTCTTTAAAGTGTAGGAGAAAACGATGAAAGACTACATATTTTCTTTATTATTCGTGTTATTACTTAGCATCCCAAAGTTTCACATCTGTTATTTGTTGGTTATCTGTGCTTTCCATGTGAGTTTTCTTAGCTGCATCTGGGGGAGTGGTTTAGTCACTCAGTCGTGTCCAACTCTTGTGACTTCACGGACTGCAGCCTGCCAGGCTCCTATGTCCGTGGGATTCTCCAGGCAAGAGTACTGGAGTGGGTTGCCGTTTCCTTCAGGGGAGCAGAGAGAACCAAAGTGGTCTCCTTAATAGCTGATCACCCTACTACTGCAGGTTGCTGAATTCTGTACATTAACTCAAAACATGGAGGCTGATTATGAAGTCTGCAGATACTGCATCTCCAGCTATTTGAAACAAAATGCTATCGATCTCATTCAGCGTGCAGTATCACCTGAATCACTTCATAGTGTGGCACTTGGCTTACTTATCAAATCCCAGAAGCATTGCTTTAAAATTTATGTATCTTTGGAAGCATTTCTTAATAATAGCCAAGCTATCCTGGTGGCTCAGATGGTAAAGCATCTGTCTGCAATGCAGAGACCCAGATTCGATCCCTGGGTTGGAAAGATCCCCTGGAGGAGGAAATGGCAACCCACTCCAGCATTCTTGCCTGGGAAAGCCCACGGATAGAGGAGCCTGGTGGGCTACAGTCCATGGGGTCACAGTCAGACATGACTGAGCGACTAACACTTAATACAGTAATCATTTCTGAAATTAATCAATGAAAGGGCAAAACAGCCCCAAGGACATCCATGTCATGTGCGTGAACTCATGTGTGTTCACCCAAGTCTGTATTGAAAATAATTAGAGTTTAGTCACTACTATTCCACGATTGGGCTTTCCTGGTAGCTCAGACGGTAAAGCGTCTGCCTACAATGCGGGATACCCGGGTTCGATCCCTGGGTGGGAAAGATCCCCTGCAGAAGGAAATGGCAACCCACTCCAGTATTCTTGCCTGGAAAATCCCATGGACGGAGGAGCCTGGTAGGCTACAGTCCATGGGGTGGCAAAGAGTCAGACGCGGCTAAGAGACTTCACTTTCACTTTCTATTCCATGATTATTATTTTTTTCTTTTCTTTTTAATACTCTATGTCTTTCCCTCAATTGAATGGACAACACTGAAGGAAAAGCAAGGACTTGATAGTATCTCTGTGCCTTCAAGTTCCACCATAACTTAAGAGAGAACAAGTTACTCTTTGAGGTTAAGTTTACTTACCACGTGATGTCAGTGTTGTACTATAAGAGCACAATTAACGGGGCGGAGGGGGTGGGGGTAGGTTTGCAAGGGTTCTGGGAATAAATCTACTGAGGAAAAAGGGTTAATTTGAACGTTGAAGGTTATGATTTGTAGATAAGCCATTGCAATCTAAAATAAGTCTTCATGGAGGCTGACACAGCTTTTCTTTTGTAGGGAGTCAACCATCACATCCAACTACCAGCTCATTCAAATTCAAAACATGACACCTGTCAAACAAAAGCTGATTTTTTTTTCTTTTCAGATAGAAGAAGCCACATTAAGATGCTTGCTAATCTTAGATATCTAAAGTATCTTCCATCACTTTGAATGAAAACATATGCATATTCTATTTCCAGGTGAATAAAATGCAATTTAGCCATACATAATCAACTGAACCCTGCCCCTCTATTTAATTTCTCAGTTGTTTATGTTTACAGGAAGCCATTCTCTTCAAGGACAAATTTAGTAAGGATAGTTTAGGAGGTTATAGGCAAGTGGCATGTGAAATGAAAAATGTGAAATGATTTCAATTTTGATACCTGCTTAGCCAGCCCTGTGATTATAAAAGTTACAAGAAAGCAGCCTCCTCACAAATCAAACAGAGACATAGATGTTTGTTTTCCAGTCCTCTATATGTACCTTTTGACTAAGAAGAATGCATACTGCAGATTTGCTTATCTTATAGTTAAGTAGCTACTCTTCCTCATCAATGCAAAATCCACCACTGAGAAAATGCATTGCTATATACTTGAAAGAATGAATGGCTTTAGATCTGTTACCTGCACTGGCTTGGAGGATGCACTGTATACATGCTATTCCAGTGTCATCAAGGTTGAAGCTTGACAGAGCTTGAGGAATTTGCTTTTGCTTCTGTTTATTTTATTTTGTATTGGGAGAAAATTACTTTGGCCACCTGATGCGAAGAGCTGACTCATTGGAAAAGACCCTGATGCTGGGAGAGATTGAGGGCAGGGGGAGGAGGGGATGACAGAGGACGAGATGGTTGGATGGCAACACCAACTCCATGGACGTGAGTTTGAGCAAACTCAGGGAGATCGTGAAAGACAGGGAAGCCGGGAGTGCTGCAGTCCACGGGGTTGCAAAGAGTCGCACACTGGCTGAGACTGAACAACAGCAATTGCTTTACCATGTTGCTTTAGCTTCTGTTGTGCAACAGTGTGAATCACGGAGTACACATATATCCCCTTCCTCTTGAGCTTCCCTCCCACCCCCCTTTCCCACCCCTCTAGGTCATCACAGAGCACCGAGCTGAGCTCCCTGCGTTTTATAGCAGCTTCCCACTAGCTTTCTGTTTTAAACCCTGTAGTATATACATTTCAGAGCTACTGTCTCAATTCATCCACCCTCTCCCTTCCCGCTGTGTTCACAAGTCTGTTCCCTAAGTCTGCATCTCTTCCTGCCCTGCAAATAGGTCCATCAGTGTCATTTCCCCAGATTTCATCTATATCCATTAATATATGATATTTGAGGAATGTTATCTTTAATATTAACCTTTGTCTAGATCTCTTATATACACTTAACAAGAACTCCAGAAAGTCCTGAAAAACTGCAGAAATTATACCACAGATATAGGCATATCCTTCACTCACCAAAGACTCAAATACAGTCAATGTCAATGCAATAGCAATAATTATGAAGTGTAGGAAAACAGTCTTCCCATAGCATTTTGTTTTTTACTTCTTGCAAATCAAATTACAGACATATGCATTCAATAATGAATTACTTTGGTAGAGTGCTTTCTTGTTTGACATACCATTTAGAGTTTCTTAGGGTGACAGCTTAACTGTTTTGAAATATTATTTTTATTGCTCCCTGGTTCAGCTCTCTAAGCTATCAAAATATGTCCTTCTCACCCACCTCTGCTCTGTTATACTAGACTATTAGTCCCCAGAGGGACATCAATAAATTCTTTCTCCAGAATAGCAGGTATTTAAAGGTTTAACCATGAAGCCATGAAAACCCATGCAGGCAAACCCACAACAGTAAGATCCTATACTTGAAGGAAGGCCCCATACCTAAGGTCCCACTCACACCAATAAGTAGGTGGATAAAACAGATAGATGATAGATAATATATATACGGATATACATAGTTGGATAGACCATAGATATATAGACCATAGATACATAGATAGAGAAAGTCGCTTAGTCGTGTCCAACTCTTTGCAACTCCATGGACTGTAGCCTGCCAGGCTCCTCTGTCCATGGAATTCTCCAGGCCAGAATACCGGAGTGGGTAACCGTTCCTTTCTCCAGGGGATCTTCCCAACCCAGGGATCAAACCCAAGTCTCCCGCATTGAAGGCAGGTTCTTTACCATCTGAACCACCAGAGAAGCCCAGAGAGTTAGTAATTAGAACCCACAGAACCAAGACTTTTTAAAGATTTGACTCCTCTGTCTATGGAATTCTCCAGGCAAGAATACTGGAGTGGGTAGCCATTTCCTTCTCCAGCAGATCTTTCCAACCCAAAGATCAAACTCAGGTCTCCTGCATTGCAGGTGTATTCTTTACCATCTGAGGCATGAGAGAAGCCCCCAACTTTTCTTAGTTGCCTGCCAAATACTTCTAAGAGGAATGACTCAAAAGAAATTCATAGGCTCAGGGTAGTGGAGAGAAAGTAAGAAAACAAAGTTGAAGTTAGTGCTCTCAGACGTCACACACACAGATCCATGGGAATCATGTTAAAATTCAGGTTCTGATTGAGTTGATTTGGGCAAGGAGGCCTGGGGTTTTGTAATTCTAACAAGCTCTCAGCTGATGTTGTTGCTGGGGGTCCATGGACAACACTGAGTAGCAACGACCTAAGGCAATGAGTTTTAAAAGGGGGTCAGAGGACAGGAGAAGTCCTGGCCACCTCTTTATCATGTGTTCATGCTAAGTAACTTCAGTCATGTCCGACTCTATGCAACCCTATGGACTGTAGCCCACCAAGCCTTCTGTTCATGGGATTCTCCAGGCAAGAATACTGGAGTGGGTTGCCATTTCCTACTCCAGGGACCCCCTTATCACTGGAGAATAAATAAAAATGCAGACTCATGGGCCCCATGCTTCATGATCCAAGTGAGCAGAGCTTGATGAATCTGCATTTTTAAAAGGTTCCCCAGGAGACTCTGCTAGGACCCTAGGTTTGAAGTCTGAATAAGATGAGATTTTCTCCAATGTGTGGCTGGCAAATGAAGTAGTAGCTCATCCATCTATATTATAACGGCATCAGTTAACTCTTGAAAAACAGGGTGGGAGAGAATTGGGCTATTTCAGATCTGTCACTGTCCATGATGACAGATTAAGAATTGTCATCTTCCTTTGAGATTAAAGACTGCAGAACATGGTCTCAATGGGGAAGAAGATTCTATGAACTATCATAAAGGGACACTGTCTTTGATATGCTGAAACTTTTCATTCAAAAATAAATATCCTGAATTGACCCTAGTCTATTCCAGTACTTTATGCTCATGTTTTCATTAAATCCTCACATCATCCCGAGAGGTAATATTATATTCATTTTACAGTTAAGGAACAGAATGTAAGGGCCATTAAGTCAATTACATAAAGTCATAAAGCTAAGGAGAAGGGGAATTGGGATATGACTCAGGTTTTTCCAACAGTAATCTTAAGTTTGGAACATCAGATTCATGCATGCTTTAGGATATTTTGGAGAGGATGGCAAAAATTCTAATTCAATATTTTTGAAATTTTGCAAATTTCCCCTGTGAGTTATATTTGTCACCACAATGATAATGGCAAAAATCTCTAGAATAGTTTACATGCTGGTGTAAATATAAGCATTTGGATATATAATGATTAAAGAGAAATACCCACTGAGCTGTCTCAAGTCATTAGTGTTGGGGGTGATGATAGTTGAGGTGAGAAATCACATGGTTGTTGACTATCTTCATGCTTTTCCTTCCTGCTATGCAAGTCAGGTAACTCCACATTGCTGAAGCGTCATAGACAGATCAGTTTGCATAGAGCAGTCATGGTGATAAAGTGGGAAATTTAAAAGTATTATCTTCTGACATCAAAACCTGAATCTGCAAGTTTTTGGAGGGGTACACTAAGGAGTCAGAGAAGGCAATGGCACCCCACTCCAGTACTCTTGCCTGGAAAATCCCATGGATGGAAGAGCCTAGTGGGCTGCAGTCCATAGGGTCACACAGAGTCGGACACAATTGAAGTGACTTAGCAGCAGCAGCAGCAGCAGCAACACTAAGGAGAATAACCCTCTAAGTAAATAAAGAAAAAAAAGCTTGGTTCACAGTGATCTTTGAATACTAATATGCATATTGATTAACATTTTTTTTTTGCAACACTCAGTATGAATCTCAGTATAAATTAAGGACGCCTTGGAACACAGAAATGGATCCCACTGGCTAAAGACTCATCCAGTCACCCAGTGAATGGTCCTCATGGTTCTTTATGTGAGATAAGAGGGAAAAAGAATAGTTCTTATTCAGTAAGTGTGTGTGCATATATGCTCAGTTCTGTATGACTCTTTAGGACCCCATGGACTGTAGCCCACCAGGCCCCTCTGTCCATGGAATTTCCCAGGCAAGAATGCTGGAGTGGCTTGCCATTTCCTCCTCCTGGGGATCTTTCTGACCCAGGGATGGAACCCACATCTCCTATGTCTCCTGGATTGCAGGTGGATTCTTTACCTGCTGAGCCATTGGTGAAGCGAGAGCTACATATAATAACAATAACCAAGAACCAGGTCATATTTTTCTTTTTCTATCCCCGTTCATTCTTCATACTACACGCTTAATTAAAGTGCATAGCTTAGTCACAGGGAGTGCTGATTTTTGAGCCCGATTAGCTAATTTTGAATCCCAGGTCTATCCTTCCTTAGCTGTGTGACCCAGAACAATATAAATTAGTCTCAGTTTCATTTGTAAAATACAATTAAGGGCAGTAGGTTGAATTAAGTTGTTGTGAGACTCAAATTGGTCAGTATCTGTAAAGTGCTTGGAACAGTGCCTGTATGGGCTGCATAAATGTTAGACACGATGAGAACAATTTATGTGGAGATGCTAGGCTTCATGGTGTATTTAAAGATTGTTCCTCAGTTTAGTTCAGTCACTCAGTCGTGTCTGACTCTTTGCAACCCCATGAATCACAGCACGCCAGGCCTCCCTGTCCATCACCATCTCCTGGAGTTCACTCAGACTCACGTCCATCGAGTCCGTGATGCCATCTAGCCATCTCATCCTCTGTCGTCCCCTTCTCCTCCTGCCCCTAATCCGTCCCAGCATCAGAGTCTTTTCCAATGAGGCAACTCTTCACATGAGGTGGCCCAAGTACTGGAGTTTCAGCTTTAGCATCATCCCTTCCAAAGAAATCCCAGGACTGATCTCCTTCAGAATGGACTGGCTGGATCTCCTTGCAGTCCAAGGAACTCTCAAGGGTCTTCTCCAACACCACACTTAAAAAGCATCAATTCTTCGGCTCTCAGCCTTCTTCACAGTCCGACTCTCACATCCATACATGACCACAGGAAAAACCATAGCCTTGACTAGACAGACCTTAGTCGGCAAAGTAATGTCTCTGCTTTGGAATATACTATCTAGGTTGGTCATAACTTTTCTTCAAGGAGTAAGCGTCTTTTAATTTCATGGCTGCAGTCACCATCTGCAGTGATTTTGGAGCCCCCCAGAAATAAAGTCTGACACTGTTTTCACTGTTTCCCCATCTATTTCCCATGAAGTGATGGGACCAGATGCCATGATCTTTGTTTTCTGAATGTTGAGCTTTACGCAAACTTTTTCACTCTTCCCTTTCACTTTCATCAAGAGGCTTTTTAGTTCTTCACTTTCTGCCATAAGAGTGGTGTCATCTGCATATCTGAGGTTTTTAATATTTCTCCCGGCAATCTTGATCCCAGCTTGTGTTTCTTCCAGTCCAGCGTTTCTCATGATGTACTCTGCATAGAAGTTAAATAAGCAGGGTGACAATATACAGCCTTGACGTACTCCTTCCTTTTCCTATTTGGAACCAGTCTGTTGTTCCATGTCCAGTTCTAACTGTTGCTTCCTGACCTGCATACAGATTTCTCAAGAGGCAGGTTAGGTGGTCTGGCATTCCCATCTCTCTCAGAATTTTCCACAGTTTATTGTGATCCATACAGTCAAAGGCTTTGGCATAGTCAATTAAGCAGAAATAGATGTTTTTCTGGAACTCTCTTGCTTTTTCCATGATCCAGCAGACGTTGGCAATTTGATCTCTGGTTCCTCTGCCTTTTCTAAAACCAGCTTGAACATCAGCGAGTTCACGGTTCACGTATTGCTGAAGCCTGGCTTGGAGAATTTTGAGCATTCCTTTACTAGCATGTGAGATGAGTGCAATTGTGCAGTAGTTTGAGCATTCTTTGGCATTGCCTTTCTTTGGGATTGGAATGAAAACTGACTTTTCCAGTCCTGTGGCCACTGCTGAGTTTTCCAAACTGGCTGGCATATTGAGTGCAGCACTTTCACAGCATCATCTTTCAGGATTTGAAATAGCTGCACTGGAATTCCATCACCTCCACTAGCTTTGTTTGTAGTGATGCTTTCTAAGGCCCACTTGACTTCACATTCCAAGATGTCTGGCTCTAGATTAGTGATCACATCATCATGATTATCTGGGTTGTGAAGATCTTTTTTGTACAGTTCTTCCGTGTATTCTTGCCACCTCTTCTTAATATCTTCTGCTTCTGTTAGGTCCATACCATTTCTGTCCTTTATCGAGCCCATCTTTGCATGAAATGTTCCCTTGATATCTTTAATTTTCTTGAAGAAATCTCTAGTCTTTCCCATTCTGTTGTTTTCCTCTATTTCTTTGCATTGATTGCTGAAGAAGGCATTCTTATCTCTTCTTGCTGTTCTTTGAAACTCTGCATTCAGATGCTTATATCTTTCCTTTTCTCCTTTGCTTTTCGCTTCTCTTCTTTTCAGAGCTATTTGTAAGGCCTCCCCAGACAGCCATTTTGCTTTCTTGCATTTCTTTTCCATGGGGATGGTCATGATCTCTGTCTCCTGTACAATGTCACAAACCTCATTCCATAGTTCATCAGGCACTCTATCCATCAGATCTAGACCCTTAAATCTATTTCTCACTTCCACTGTATAATCATAAGGGATTGGATTTAGGTCATACCTGAGTGGTCTAGCAGTTTTCCCTTCTTTCTTCAATTTAAGTCTGAATTTGGCAATAAGGAGTTCATGATAAAGGATATTTATAACTTTGAAAAACAGCATATTCCATCTATAGCATTCATATCATGGTTTGACAACCCGAATACATGTATTTTTTTTAGGTGGGCAGATGGATGTTTAGAATATATTGAGTTGGCCAAAATGTCCATTTGGGTTTTTACTTTTTTTTTTTTAAGTTAATGGTAGCTCAGTCCATAAAGAGTCTGCCTGCAATGCAGGAGACCCGGGTTTGATTCCTGGATTGGGAAGGTCCCCTGGAGAAGGAAATGGCAACCCACTGCAGAATTTTTGCCTGGAGGATCCCATGGACAAAGGAGCCTGGAAGGCTAGGTCACAAGAGTCAGACAAAAATTAGAGACTAAACCACCACCACCACCAATAGTAATAAGTAAATATGTTCATTTTAGAGCAAAGTGTTAAATATACAGTTATTTGGTAAGAAGCAACCTTCAAGAGCAGAAATGGGGTATTAGCAGGGGATGGGGGACACATTCAGAATTATGATTCAGTAAAGCTTTGCATTCTATCCAGTCATTAACAATATAATTTAACACAGAAGTGAGTGGCTCAACATCGATATTATTGGTCCTTGTCTGAGCTAATATATTTCCTGGCCCACTTTATTTATCATAGGCACTGTTTTTCCCCTCTAACTCTGGTCTGCCTAGAAGGCTAGTGCTATGATTGTCTCCCCAGGAACACCCTGAATAGAATTTAAGTCCCTGGGACGTTGGCCCCTTTCTACTGGTCTTTAATGCTCAACTACCTTACTCAACTGTGACCACATTGCATAAGTATATTTCCTTCACTTCTACATGCTTAATAAGATTCGTCATTGTTGTTTACTCACGAAGTTGTGTCTGACTCTTTGCAACCCCATGGACTGTAGTCCACCAGGCTCCTCTGTCCGTGGATTCCCCAGGCAAGAATACTGGAATGGATTGCCATTTCCTTCTCCAAGGGATCTTCTTAACCCAGGGATTGAACCTGGATTTCCTGTATCGTAGTCAGATTGTTTTACCACTGAGTCACCAGGGAAGCCCTACTCCTCTTTGGAGTCTCAATATTCTCCTTGGAAGATAAGAATGCAGATAACTGTCCATTTCAAGGTCTTGTTACAGAGATCAATTACCTACCATTTTTGCAAATGTCTGTGAAGATTAAGTTCTTTTTCAAATTAAATAGTATTATTACACATCTTAGAAATACTCCCCTAAAACATCCAGACTCACAATGACCATTTATAAGACACTCAAACCTCAAATACACACAGATTTTACCATTCCAATCTCTGTACACAGTTATCTCCAAGATGAAATTCTTTGATTTACAAGTATGGCCTGCAAAAACAGGGGAAAATAACCACTGGAAAAGTTATTTAAATTTAACCAGCATTATGGTAATTTAGTATAAAGCACTGGGCTCTGATGTTTAGCCTAAAATGGAGAATAATGCTATAATCTGATCCTTAATAAGTTGAAGGCCTAATTTGTGAGATTAGATATCAGAAGTGTACATAGCCACAAGAGAAATGTTAAAGCAGTGCTATTCAAGCATATTCTTCCACAGATGATTTCTTAAATGAATCTTAAGAGGAAGTCCAATATGTAAAAAATATATACTTGTAGTGGTTCTGATTGGAGCAGTAGAGCCTGAAACTCTGATTCCCCATGTGCCAATGTCCTCCACTTAAAAAAATTCCAAACAGCACAGTTTGAAAACCACTGATTTCATTAGCCATTCAAGACACTACCAAATGAAATGTAGTGGTCCTGTAGATTTCAGCAAGTACTGTTGCTTGCTTTCCAACATCTATTCTCCCATCTTCAACCGTGCTAACAGTTCTACATTTCCATTCCATCCTCTTCCAAGCAATCATGGCCTCAAGAGAGAATGCCCTACTTCTAGACCCCAAAGGGGACTCCTGATTTTCCATGGATCCTCAGACTATCTATCTCCAGACTCCATTATAGCTTCAAAGACTGAGGACCCCAAAGAGCATATAGGATTATATATCTATCAACATTTAATATATTAGAAGTTAAACCTGGGAAATGCTGAAAATATTCATTAAATATATACATTAAATATTTATTAAAATATCAAAATAAGGCTATTAATATTCATTAATATAAATAACATATTATATGAAAAATTCCTGCATTTTCCAAAATCAAAGCAATTTGTTTAAAAAGTGGCACTGTTTTATATTTTTACAAGCTTCTTTAATAGCTCCCTTAATAGGGGATAGCTAGATTCTCCCACCTGTCTTGCATTCAGTTTGTTGTTTTATGTCATTTTGTTTGAAGACTGAAAAAACTACCTATGCTATTAGATTGTTGGAAAGATGAGATTATTTCAATAGTTTTTTCATAGAATTGTGGATATTCTTCTTTGTTAGAATCAAAACTTAACAAGCAATCATTTCTTAACAATAGTGTTGTGAAATTTGAAAACACATTTCTGAAACTTTTGGTCCTGGTTAAATTAAAATTCCTCAGTTTTATATGCATAATAATGCATATAATTTGTATGCACTAATAATGAATCTTTTATTCATACATAGTTTTACAACAATATTCATTGGTCATTTAGAAAATGTTGGTTCAGTGTCATATCTTCCAAATTTTACATTTCATTTTATAATATCAAAAGATCACATTTATTAATAACATTATCAACCTCATCAGAAACATCTTTAGTATTAGGAAGCTGTACAGCTCCTGGTAACAGAAAATAGTATACTCAAATTCCAATTTTTCCTTAGAAGCTAATATTTTATCATTGGCTACAATCAGTGTCAGTGGTTTTCCTTGACATCACTGACACTTTTTTTCTCTTTCAAAATAATATCTGCAAATGCTCATGTCTAGTAACCACAATGTATCCATCGGTTTCATTCAAGAAAAAATGGTGGTCTATGAAAACAGTGGGCTTCCCAGATGGCTCAGTGTAAAGAAGCCACTTGCAATGCAGCTGACATGGGTTCGATACCAGAGGTGGGAAGATCCCCTGGAGAAGGAAATGGCAACTCACTCCATTATTCTTACCTGGGAAATCCCACAGACAGAGGAGCCCGGAAGGCTGCAGTCCATTGAGTCACAAAAGAGTCCGACATGACTTAGCAATTAAACAATAATAGAAATAGTTGCTGATTCAGCATATAACTCAAACAAATGAATAAGAACTTTTCCTAAACGTACACATCATACTGTGGCCCACAATAGAAGTTTTGTTGTCATTGTTTATATTTTCCATTTTCCCACACAAAATAGTAAGAAATCTGTACAAGTCAAAAATTTTTATTGAGATATAGTCGATGTACCAAAATTTGCTATTTGCTATGTTAATAATTTTTACTGCTTCATCAAGAAGATTCTTAAATGAAACAAGCTCTCAAATTATTTTCATCATTCAATTTTTGCAAGTATGTGGTAGTGAAGAATGCGGTAACTTTTTAATCTGATGCCGCTGCTCAGCTGGTGCTAAGTCAGCAACTGTTTCACCCATTACTGCCTTTGCAATGTGCAAAGTGCAAATTTCAACACACAAAAAGCAAATAACACTGCATTATTTTTATGACACTAGTTTTGGTTTTGCCAATTGTTATTGTTGTTGTTCAGTCACTAAGCCATATCCAACTCTTTGTGGTCACTTGAACTGCAGCATGCCAGGCTTCCCTGTCCTTCACAATTTCTTGCAGTTTGCTCCACGTCCATTGGGTTGGTGATGCCATCCAACCATCTCATCCTCTGTCACCCCCTTCTCCTCCTGCCCTCAATCTTTCCCGGCATCAGGGTGTTTTCCAATGAGTCAGTTCTTTGTATCAGGTGGCCAATGTATTGGAGCTTCAGCTTTGGCATCAGTCCTTCCAGTGAATATTCAGGGTTGATTTCCTCTAGGATTGACTGGTTTTGCCAATACCTGAAAGAATTTAAGGAACAGCCAGGAGTCTGTAGATCATACATTATGGACTGCTAATCTAAGCTAGCCATATCGTAGTTACAGGACAATGATTGGTATTCAACTCTGGCCAGTGAGCTATAAAGGATGTATGCTTGGAGTTTCTTTGAAACAGTCTCTTGGCTCATAGAAAGACATATTGGCAGGGGTAGCCCTCTTCTTCCTGTAGATTTTGTCATGTCTGTGTGTGGTATCTTGAACTGCAGTAGCCACCTAACTACGGGGTAAACTAGACTGTGAAGAGGTCATCACAGAGAGAATGGCAGGACTTACAATGCAGAAAGAACCTTAATCTTTCATGGTGTGTGAAGCCACCAAAATGACTAACCCCAGAGTCATTCTGTCTCTAAACTTCTTGTTTCAGAATTTAGTACATTTCCCTTTTGGTTTTCTTATTATTTGCCATCAAAACCTTTCCAACTGGTACCAAGATAGCTTTTATTACTTTCATTTGGGCTGGGGTTACACTATAGTGAAAGAGGCTTAATTCTCTAACTAGCAAAAAAAAAAAAAAAAAAATCACGGTTTATGTAATTTATTATGTAAGGAAAGAAATAAGTGATAAGTTACAACATTTTGAAGTTTAAAAATGGAGCTTATTTGAGCAGATGGCCCTCTTTACAATACTCAGTTGTCTAGAGTTTCTTTAGAGGGTACCATGTTCTCTCTTCTGAATGAATTAAATATGTCATAAGAGCAAAGTAAAGATTATAAACTTATAAACTTAGGTTTCACCGACCTAAGTCAGTTATTTAAGTGCTACCTTCCTAAAAACACTACTCTTTTTCTATGAAGGAGTTAACTCATAAAGTAGTGCAATCATTTCCCGTGGTACTTTTTTTGTCATGTATTAAAATTGGATGGGGCCCAGTAGAAGTGTGAAAAAAACAAGCAAGTGAATGCTAAAATATGGTTTAGGTGAAAATAACATTTGAGCAAAAATATTGTAGATCACAAGTCCAAACTGCCTGCCACTATTCAGTTATTTATTTTAAATATTTATCTAAAAATACCTGAGATGTAAAACTATACCCCAAATTATAAAACAAGCAAATGATGACATTTCAAATCATCATTTTAGAATTGATGCCATCCTTCAAGAAACGAAGAGCGATCAGAAAGCCAGGCCACTGAATTGATAAGCCTCCTTCCCATGTGTGTCTTCTATTTTTTTAGAAACCAGAATTACTACATGGAAATGAGACAAAAAAAAATGCTTTTGCAGTAATATTCAAGTTCATCACTAAAGCTTACCTCCTTAGATGCCATTACTGGCTACCTAAAGATTTAATGTCTGAATCACCCTTAAACATACTCTGTAGCTGTGTGTGCATGTGCCCAGTTGCTCAGTCCTGTCCAGCTCATTGTGAATCTGTGGATTGTTGCCCATCAGGCTTCTCTGTCTGTGGGATTTTCCAGGAAGAATCCTGGAGAGGATTGCCATTTTCTCCTCCAGGGGATCTTCCAAAACCAGAGATCAAACCTGCATCTCTTGAGTCTCTGCATTGGTAGGTGAATTCTTTACCACTAGCACCACCTGGAAAATGCCACTTTATAGTTACAGCATTCTAAACTGGTTTTGATTTTATTTTATTGTCTATGTATAATTTAAATATAACATATAGAATAGCCACATTCCATGACCTTAATCACCGAGTTACGGAATTATATTTGACTGTTAAAAACCAGCTTATAGTGGGACTTTTTTGGTGGTCCATTGGCTAAGATTTCGTGCTCCCAAAGTAGGGGTCATGGATTTGATCCCTGGTCAAGGAGCTAGATCTCATGTGAGGCACGTAAAGATCCCACACACCCCGGCTAAAGATGTCTCATGGGGCAAAAAGATCAAAGGTTTCATGTTCCACAATTAAGACCAGCTACAGCTAAATAAATATTTTTGTAAAAGATTGTTTCCCTTAAAAAATGTATTAATTATGTTAAAAACTAATTAAACTAAAGTTATTTATATTAAAATTATGGTGGCGCAGTGATAAAGAATCTGTCTGCCAATGCAGGAGATGCAAGAAACACGGATTCTATCCCTGGGTTTGGAAGATCCCCGGGAATAGGAAATGGCAACCCACTCTGGTATTCTTGCCTGGAGAATCCCAGGGACAGAGGAGCCTGGTGGGCTATAGTCCATGGGCTTGCACAGAGTTGGATGTGGCTGAGCACACATGCACATGTTAAAATTATATTAAGAGAATGTACTCAGTATATATGCAAACTCTAAAGACATCCAAACTTAATGTGATATTTTCTATACTTTCTTTCCTCCTAACGTAGAATTCTATTAGAATTCAACCCAATATTGGGTTGGCCAAAAAAAATGTACACACATATTTAAAGCCTGTGTTCTCCCACTTCTAAGTACTTCAGCCAGAAGGCCCCTGTAGCATACCTGCATGTCCTTCAAAGCCAGTTTGAATTCCACTCTGTCAGAAAGTTTCATCTCAGCTGTCCTGAGGGGGGGCATAGATCTCTCTTTCCCATAATAATATGGCACTTTGTTTATCTTTTGAACTTAGTATTTACTGTAGTCTTTCTTGAAACTGAATTGTTTATGAGTACCTTCTCCCACGATGAAGTATTATAGGTCAGGGACCATGCATAATTTATCTGGACAAACCCCTAAATGCTAGAATAATCTTTTGCATATGATATCCATGATCAAGGGTTTGTTGAAATAAACTGAATTGAATTTGGAGTATTTTAAAATTTGAGGTAATCTTACATTCAAATAGAAGATCAAGGAAGATAATATGAGAAGTTTATGGTTTCTTTTGCACTATGTTGAGTAACGCATTCTCAAAATCACTTGTCAAAAGACAGGGGTCAAAATAAATTTGGAGATTCTATTTCTTAGTTTCTAGTTGCACTCTAATGAAAGTAAGTGAAATTTTATTTTCCCCAGTTTTCCTCAGGCTGCTCATTCCTAAATAGTATCTCAATATTTTGTTGACTATTGAACCACTGTTGGGGACATAACCTGGGAGCTTGTTAGAAATGCAGAATGTCAGGTCAAATCAAAATTGCCAGGATCAGAATCTGCATTCTTTTTTTTTTTAAGTGTATTTTAAAAGAAAATCCACAGTGATTTTTGTACACATTAAATTTGAGAAGCAAATTTGATAGTCTTAGAGATAATCATATAATCTCTAAGAAAATCTCCTCCTTTACCCACCCACTCCTCCACCCCATCCATCACCCTCACCCCACATATACAAGTGCTGGTTGCCTTTTGAGGCAATTTCTGGTTTCTAGAACATTAATAGAAACGGTAAACAATTTTTGTTTCCGTTTGTATTAGATGAGCTTCACTTAGGTATGGACTGGAGGATTCTTTTATGTTATTAAAACTTGTCCTTTATCTTCAGTGTTATGATTACTTACTTCAGTTCCAAGACTAAGTATGACTGTCTGTGAAGCAAGAATAATCTAGATGTTTAAAGTTATGTAGTACATTTGGGCTTTTCATCCTTTAAAAATCATTTATATTTTTCTAGGCTTCATGCCTGATTTCCTTTGCTTCAGCCAGGTAAATGGTGATGCTTTCTTCTACCTCAGTTGTAATTAACAAACAGGCAAAACTTCTCCCATTTTGTAATATTATGAGAAAGAGAGCATTCACCAAATACCAACTGTGTATCAGAAATCCAGCTTAAAATTATTATCATAATCAATTAGATTTCATTATTTCCATTTTACAGATGAGAAAAGTTATATGTTTCTTGGGGGTGGGTTGGATGATCTCCTTAAGATCACTTCTGGTGTCATTTATTTGACTTCAAAATTTATGATTTATCAAGCACATTCGTGCATCCAATAATGCCAATTTATTGAGCCTTTCATATTTTCCTGCTCTTGGATTACAAATTAAGAGTAAGTAAAACAGACATAGACTTTGCCCTCAAAAACCTGCATTATACTAGGAGAGCTGAAAAATACTGATGTTATCGAAAATAAGGTATTACCAAAAAACCTGAACAAACAGTTTGGCCAACCCTATAGTAAACACTTTTAGTGAATTCATTAACAGTGTTTGTGTAAAACATTTTGAAGGAAAGTTTCAAGATATAATGAAAGTGTGCTACATGAGAATCTAAATTAGTCTGAACAGCAGAACAAGACTTTCCTGAACTATCTTCTGAGTTGAACTCTGAAAATGAATAGTTATTAACTGGGCAAGAATGTAGAGGAAGATAAGCATGTGTAAATTCCTGGGAAAGATTGGTCCACCCCCACACTAGAAAGCCAGTTTTAAATTCTGGGATTTGATTCAGAGTTTGTGGATGAAAATTTCAGCTTCACCAAGGGCATGCTTTGAGATTTCTCTAATTTCTAGATTTATTGCAATGGGGATAGAAACCATAATAACAACAAAGCAACAACAAATAAAGAATGATAATATCTACTGCAAAGTGCCTGGCATAAAATAGATAGATACATTCATTAAATAAATGGATTAGTATTATGAGGATAATAATAATAACAATTATTTTTATAAGGTGGTAAATGAGGGAAACCATAATCATTCATTTATCCCTTCATTTATTTGTCCTTAATTCACCAAGCATTTATTATTTTTGTGAGTCCAGTAATAAAACACTGAACAAAGAATCTTTATTTTGTAAATGGGCATTATTTTTACTAATATATAACACTGATAAGGATTCCATAAATATTAATGAATCATGATTTTCAGTGCTCACATGTTTTTTTAAATAGCTTATCATTTGGAAAAAAATTTAAGTAACCACATATTTCAAAGTGTATAGCCTTAGTATTTCCTTCCAATTTAAGTTTCAGTAGTTATTAATTTTGATTTCCTATAACGTAGGCTTTCCAAGAGCTTCCCTTGTAGCTCAGCTGGTAAAAAGCCCACCTGCAATGCAGAAGACCTGGGTTTGATCTCTGGCTTGGGAAGTTCCCCTGGAGGAAGGCATGGCAGCCCACTCCAGTATTCTTGCCCCATGGACAGAGCAGCCTGGTGGGCTAGAGTCCACGGGGTTGCAAAGAGTCAGACTCAACTGAGCAGCTATGCATAGCATACAGCCCAGACTTTCCAAACTGAATGAAACACAGCCTATGCTGATGAATAATTTAATTTGTTCTGGGAGACTTCCATTCAGATAGTTTCCTGCTGAGAAAACACCCAATTGGCCTCTTACCTCAGGGCACCTTATTCTCTACTACCTGTCTTCACCACTAAGGTATTAGCTAGCTGGACCAGGAACAGATAATTGATTCAACATCATCCATTGATCTATGGAGTGGACTAGGGTGAAAGCTAGACAGGGCAATCTAGATGGGATGGCAGCTGGTCATACTAGAACCAAATAAAGTCTCTTGGAATATAAATGCAGGAGTTACAGAGAATAAGTAAATAAGTAAATGGCCAGTGTAAATGTAAAAGAGTAGAAGTGGAGAGAGAAGTTGAGCCATAATAGATATAACTAGAATGAGGCAAAAAGAACATCTGTGTTTGGGAAACAAATCATTGTAGTTCTAATGAAGCGCTATTTGCTGTTGTTCAGTTACTCAGTTGTGCCCAACTCATTGTGACCTGTTGGACTGCATCACCCCAAGCTCCAGGAGCTTCTCAAACGCATGTCCTTTGACTCGGTGATGCCATCCAACCATCTCATGCTCTGTCATCCCTTTTTCCTCCTGCCTTCAATCTTTCCCAGCACTGGGGTCTTTTTCAGTGACCTGGCTCTTTTCATCAAGTGGCCAAAGTATTGGAGCTTAAGTTTCAGCATCGATCCTTACAACGAATATTCAGGGTTGATTTCCTTTAGGATTGACTGATTTGACCTTCTTTCAGTCCAAGGGATTCTCCAGAATCTTCTCCAACACCACAGTTGAAAGCAATAATTCTTTCACACTGAGCCTTCTTTATGGTCCAACACTCACATCCAAAAAATGACTACTAAAAAAAACATAGCTTAGACTAGACAAACCTTTGTCAGCAAGGTGATACCTCTGCTTTTTAATACACTGTTTAGGTTTGTCGTAGCTTTCTTCCAAGGAGCAAGCATCTTTTAATTGCATGACTGCAGTCATGGTTGCAGTTTCTTTTGGAGCCTAAGAAAATAAAGTCTGTCACTGTTTCCCTTGTTTCCCCATCTATTTGCCATGAAGTGATGGGACTGGATGCCATGACCTTACTTTTTTGAATGTTGAGCTTTATGAAGCCCTGGAGATGATGACAAATGATCAGAGTCATAGATAATTCTAGGAATCTAGTTCTCAAATTATATACCAATCCTCAAGAAGTTTGGTTATTTAGCAGCTCTATTTTACCACTTAAGAGCTATGTGGTAATCCTGGATTTTTTAGTTCTCCAAATAATTTTAAACAAATGTCAATTCATTAAGCTAAAATAATTTGAGAAAACCTAAGGAGTAAACTATGCCAGATTCAAGGTTTTAAATCAAGAGCCTATGTTCCTACTCCTATTTTTTTCAGAGAATGCCAGAAGGTGCTTCAGAACAATTTGTTGCAGTAGAGGCTTCTATTTTTTCCTCAACTATAGTCAGAAAAATTTCTAACTATCACAAATTATCAAGCAAGGAGCTATTATTCTAAATCATAAGCATGTAGTACTAATTGACATTCTCTTCTATGCTTTGTATAAATTGAACATATATACAGGATTGCTTTCAATTGGCAGCATTTCTACCCAACAGTTAAGCTTACTGACTCAAACTCTATTTTCCTGGGGTCAATGGATTAAACACCATTGTAAATCACCAGCAATTGCAACAGGTCTTCAGCAAAATTTTAAGCTTATTTCTATGCATTTCAAATAAAGCATATCCCATTTCTTTCCAAATATTAAAAAAAAGAAGGAAAACATATACTACTGGATATAATTTTGCAACTTTTTAAAATCATATTTATAAAGATATTTAAATATTTTAATAGAAAATATGAAGTGAGACAGAAAATGAGCTTTTGATATTATAGTTCCCATATTAAGTACATTCCTTTTGATAAAATGACAACTGAAAATATAATTTTCTATAATTGTATCATTTTACTTAGGTAAATCAAAATCAGTTAATTTACTTTGGTTTATATTTCCTATAACATTTAGTGCTTGAAATGTAAAAATAAACAGGTGAATTTATCTGATATTTATTCACTTAGCTATAAAATGAGAATATGTCCAAAACCATTTACCAGAAGATCAATAATAAAGATCTTATGTTAACCCATTTTTGTCACAACTGCAACAGTGAAATAGAATAACAATTAGAAAAAAAATTGCTTATAACATGAATACATTAATACACTGCCTTATGTATCATTCATTGATTCAAATTGAGCCAGGCAAAATTCATGCAAAAAAATGGATATAAATCACAGATTTATATTCTCTTATAATTCTCATATAACTCCATATCCATTCTCCTGTATCCTGTTCTTACTCCATAAACCAAAACCCATAACATGTAATATAAGCTAAAGTCTCACATTCAGAGTTAAAAATTCTAAAGATCTTGGGCATTAAAATCTATGGCATCTGCTTTATTGGCTGGGATAACCAACAAGAGTTTTTAGGAAAAGGTAACACTTGAAATCTACCTTTAGTTGAATGTTGAAAATGCTGGGTGGCTAAGGAGAATGAACTTTGAAGGAGGACTGTGAGAAAACCATGGAGGAAGAAAATTCATCTTTTAAAGTCCAAATAGATTGGATGGGTAGCTAAAAATACCACATTACTTCAATTATATATATGGAAAATATATAAACAAGAACTGATGAAATATATAAACAAAAAATCATACTCTTCACATTGCCATTAAAATATTTAACTTGCTTATCTTGTCTTTAAATAAGCAATTTAATTTAGAGTTGTCAACTTACATAAAGTTAAATGGCTATATAGACAGTTATTCACATAGTTTCTGCCAAAAACCTAGCTGGAGTCAGATATAACATAACTTTATCAAGCAGCAGGCAAGAACAAAATGTTAACATTACTGTGTGCTTGGGAAATGATGAGGGGATAAAAGCTATCAGTTCAACTCACTGATGTGATGCTTATATCATAGTGTAAGAGGTCTTTTTGCACCTCTGCTGAATTTCAACAATTCCATTCACTGGGTAGTACCACTTCAGTGCATGGCCAAACGCTGACAGAAAGCCAGTTTTTCTTTTCTCAATTACTCAACTTCCTCTCCCTGCTCAGAAAGTAACAACCTGGAGAGACTCAAAATTTATACTGCAAATGCAAATTTCCAATTAAAACTCTCTCTCCCTATGACTCTGACGTGTTTTTCTCTGTTTTCTCCATAAATTAGTGAACTTGTGGGCTTAATTTTTACATAATAGCTCCAAGGTCTTACCTCATGTCATTTTATCTGACAATATGGGGTTGGGAGGGAAAAGCAATTTGATTACTTTTCTGTCAAAATAAAAACACAAAACCATCATTACATTTATGAAAATAATAGGGATTGCACAGGTTGTAATGCAGCCTCTGAGAGTTAAATAGCCTTTCAGTTCAGTTCAGTCGCTCAGTTGTGTCTGACTCTTTGCGACCCCATGAATCAGCAGCTCTCCAGGCCTCCCTGTCCAACACCAACTCCCGGAGTTCACTCAGACTCACGTCCATCAAGTCAGTGATGCCATCCAGCCATCTCATCCTCTGTCGTCCCCTTCTCCTCCTGCCCCCAATCCCTCCGAGCATCAGAGTCTTTTCCAATGAGTCAACTCTTCGCATGAGGTGGCCAAAGTATTGGAGTTTCAGCTTCAGCATCATTCCTTCCAAAGAAATCCCAGGGCTTATCTCCTTCAGAATGGACTGGTTGGATCTCCTTGCAGTCCAAGGGACTCTCAGGAGTCTTCTCCAACACCACAGTTCAAAAGCATCAATTCTTTGGTGCTCTGCCTTCTTCACAGTCCAACTCTCACATCCATACATGACCACAGGAAAAACCATAGCTTTGACTAGATGGACCTTAGTTGGCAAAGTAATGTCTCTGCTTTTGAATATGCTATCTAGGTTGGTCATAACTTTTCTTCCAAGGTGTAAGTGTCTTTTAATTTCATGGCTGCAATCACCATCTGCAGTGATTTTGGAGCCCAGAAAAATAAAGTCTGACACTGTTTCCACTGTTTCCCCATCTATTTCCCATGGAGTGACGGGACCAGATGCCATGATCATAGTTTTCTGAATGTTGAGCTTTAAGCCAACTTTTTCACTCTCCTCTTTCACTTTCATCAAGAGGCTTTTTAGTTCCTCTTCACTTTCTGCCATAAGGGTGGTGTCATCTGCATATCTGAGGTTATTGATATTTCTCCTGGTAATCTTGATTCCAGCCTGTGTTTTTTCCAGTCCAGCGTTTCTCATGATGTACTCTGCATAGAAGTTAAATAAGCAGGGTGACAATATACAGCCTTGATGTACTCCTTTTCCTATTTGGAACCAGTCTGTTTTCCCATGTAAGAGGTGGCAAGAATACACAGAAGAACTGTACAAAAAAGATCTTCACGATCCAGATAATCATGATGGTGTGATCACTCATCTAGAGCCAGACATCCTGGAATGTGAAGTCAAGGGGGCCCTTAGAAAGCATCACTACGAACAAAGCTAGTGGAGGTGATGGAATTCCAGTGGAGCTATTTCAAATCCTGAAAGATGATGCTGTGAAAGTGCTGCACTCAATATGCCAGCAAATTTGGAAAACTCAGCAGTGGCCACAGGACTAGAAAAGGTCAGTTTACATTCCAATCCCAAAGAAAGGAAATGTCAAAGAATGCTCAAATTACTGCACAATTGCACTCATCTCACATGCTAGTAAAGTCATGCTCAAAATTCTCCAAGCCAGGCTTCAGCAATACATGAACTGTGAAATTCCTGATGTTCAAGCTGGCTTCAGAAAAGGCAGAGGAACCAGAGATCAAATTGCCAACATCCGCTGGATCATGGAAAAAGCAAGAGAGTTCCAGAAAAACATCTATTTCTGCTTGATTGACTATGCCAAAGCCTTTGACTGTGTGGATCACAATAAACTATGGGAAATTCTGAGAGAAATAGGAATACCAGACCACGTGATCTGCCTCTTCAGAAATCTGTATGCAGGTCAGGAAGCAACAGTTAGAACTGGACATTAGGCAGTTATTATTTTGCATTGTCAAGTCTATGGTTTTCCAGTGGTCATGTATGGATGTGAGAGTTGGACTGTGAAGAAAGCTGAGTGCCGAAGAATTGATGCTTTTGAACTGTGGTGTTGGAGAAGATTCTTGAGAGTCCCTTGGACTGTAAGGAGATCCAACCAGTCCATCCTAAAGATCAGTCCTGAATATTCTTTGGAAGGACTGATGCTAAAGCTGAAACTCTGATACTTTGGCCACCTGATGTGAAGAACTGACTCACTGGAAAAGACCCTGATGCTGGGAAAGATTGAAGGCAGGAGAAGAAGAGGGCAACAGAGGATGAGATAGTTGGATGGCATCACCGACTCAATGGACATGAGTTTGAGTAAACTCTGTGAGTTGGTGATGGACAGAGAGGCCTGCTGTGCTGTGGTCCATGGGGTCACAAAGAGTCAGACACGACTGAGAGACTGAACTGAACTGAATTGATGTTGCTTTGTTTCACATCAACCACAGATTCATTTTAAAGTGATACAGTAGATCAGGTTTCTTTTTTCTCCTGTGGAAAATGACAACCATGCTCTTTCTAAATAGATACAAATGAAAAGAGTGCAGCTAATGGAAAATTAACAGCTTGCAAATTATAAATAGATTCATGTATTAATTAGTTTCTATCCAAGATATTCATACAGCCATGTAAATAAATATGCCTATTGAAACTAAGAAATTATGAGAGGCAATGCCATCAGCACATGTAACTGACTGAAAATTAGGAAATGCTGGTTAACTCCCAATTCATTGATGCTATCGGTGTTTGAAGCCGACTCAACATAAAAGGATATTGAATATCTACCAGATTGATCTACATAACATCAACAGAACAATGTGTTCTCTTTTTCATTGACACTTTCAGAGATCAAAATAGTCCTGTGCCACCGATGTGTGTATATGCTCAGTCACTCAGTCGTGTCTGATCTATGCAATCCCAAGGGCTGTAGCCCACCTGGCTCCTCTGTCCATGGAATTTTCCAAACAAGAATATTGGAACAGTTTGCCATTTCTTGCCCTGGGGGTACTTTCCAACCCAGGGATCGAAACTGACTGAGTCTCCTGCATTGGCAAGCCGATTCTTCACCAGATACAATTGGAAGCCCCAGATACAATTCTCTAATTTGTACTTAAACTCATAAAATATCCTGTCATCAAAATATAATGTGAAATGGTTTATGCACTTTACCTATATGTCTTCTTTTTCTTTACAGATCATGAAGCTTTATATATGTCTCAAGATTTTAAATCAAATATGTGTATCTGATTAAGTCAATTTGTAAGGAAAAAGTCAAATGCCATAATCTATATATCATTTCAGTAGAAGATAATTTTGTTAATTTTTAAGATAACAAGTGAAAGAGATTCATTGCTCTTATTTTCAGACTATAAATAATCCCTTTTTTTTTTTTTTTTCCGGTCAATAGTGTCACCCTCCTAGACTATCAATTCTTTGAATAAACTATTAAATGCATTAACTTCATTTCCATGGATTTTCATTGCCCTAGTGTGTCACCATATAGAAATGTTAATGAAACATGAAGTTGCCAAATAGCAAGTTTAAGGATATAGTAATTTGAATGTGTTTGGATGCATGCAATAAAAGAAAACATTCAACTCAAAGTATCTCATATGTTTAAGAAAATCTATTACGGCACATCTAAGTTGTCAAAAGAGGCTAACTCTTAGGTGACTGAATTTAGTGGCTCAATAGCTTAATCAAAGATCCAATTTATTGCTGTCCTTATACTCTGCCATATTTCATGGATTGACTTTATTTTTCAGGCAGTCCTCCTTTTGATTTCATCTGCAGTCCCATATGAAGACCTAACAAATTCCATGAAAAGAGGGATATTGTTTTATCCATTGTTTCAATTATTGGCGGTGGGGAGAGGCAAGGTCATCTTTCCCAGAAGCCTCCACGTTCTTCTGTCTTTATTGACTAGACGTGTTCCTATGCTCATGCTTAGACTGAGCACAGTACTGAAAAGCAAGAGATTCACAGCCGGCCAAAGAAGCACATGGCCGTGTGGAGGATGGCGGATGGTGGGATAAAATGGACACTCTTTAAAGAAGAAAGAGGGGGCTGAATATTTGCTGAGTGGGCACAGCATTCAAAAGAATCAGAGAAAGAAAGCAGGGGATATGTTTCAAACAGTACAAGTTGACAATGTGATTTTTAAAGAATGCGTGTATTCATCCAACATGCTTTTTGAACCAAAATTTCGTGGCTCCTTACTAACTTGACTATGATTCCAGACTTCAATCATCCCTAATATACCTCATTCTATACTGCCCTGTTTTATTCTATATTGCATGCATGCATGCATGCGAAGTTTCTTTCCTGGTGGCTTAACTGGTAAAGAATTCACCTGCAATGTGGGAGACCTGGGTTTGACCCCTGGGTTTGGGAAGATCCCCTGGAGAAGGCAAAGGCTACCCACTCCAGTGTTCTGGCCTGGAGAATTCCACGGACTGTATAGTTCATGGGGTTGCAAAGAGTCGGGCACGACTGAGTGACTTTCACTTTCACTTCATGCTAAGTTGCTTCAGTTGTGTCTGACTCTGCAACCCCATAGACTGTACCCCACCAGGCTCCTCTGTCCATAGGATTCTCCAGGCAAGAATACTGGAGTGGGTTTCCATTCCCTCCTCCAGAGGATCTTCAGGACCCAGGGATTGAACCTGGGTTGGGTTGTGTCTCTTACATCTCCTGCATTGGCAAACAGGTTCTTTACCACTAGCTCCACCTGGGAGTTTATTATTTTAGTTCCTTTAATATATGTTTTGCCTTACCAAGTTGATCTTGATCCCCTTGTGCTAAGGGCATTATCTCCCTTCTCAGCTATTTCCTGACTCTCACTCTTACCCACCCCTCTTTGTTTATATTTTTTACTGGCCACTTGCTTACCTTGATACCTTAAAATATGGATGAACATTAAATCCCTGCATGCCCTTGTTAAGGATGGGAGTAAATTTTTTCATATGTCTTCTCTGAGCTTAGCACAAGGCCAAGTTCATTGTATATAGATGCTCAAAGAAATGCTTATTGAAGACAGCATACACAAAAGAGGCCAGTTAGTGGTGCTGTGGTACTCATTTGTTGTTGTTCAATCATATCTGACTCTTTTGTGACCCCATAGACTGTAGCCCACCAGGCTACTCTGTCCATGGGATTTCCCAAGCAAAAATATTGGAGTGGGTTGCCATTTCCTTCTCCAGGGAATCTTCCTGGACCAGGGATTGAACCAGAGTCTCCTGCATTGGCAGACAGATTCTTCACAGCTGAACCACTACAGGAATAAAAAAAGTGTCTTCTTCAATAAGCCCTCATTTGAATGTTTTATGCTCTAAGCATTATCATGAAAAGCATCTTTATTTAAAGTAAAACAGACTCTTTACTACAAAATATGCCATGCTGGTGCTTTAGTTATGCTGTTAGACAACTAGTTTACAGCTGTCTTCATAGAATATGTTTCTGTCACTGTTTAGTCTTTCTGTCAAAAAACAGATTAAATAATGAAATAGTCATCTGTATAATATAGCTGGGGTTAATTCTGTCACTGTTTAGTCTTTCTGTCAAAAAACAGATTAAATAATAAAATAGTCATCTGTATAATATAGCTGGGGTTAAACTACCTGGTCCCTTAATCTGAAAATCCAAAATATTTGTTCTTGATTTTTAGAAGGTAAGGAGCTTCACTTATCCTGAAAGTATTAATCAGCAAAACATAGAATAAAGAATACCAATGTCAAGTTGAATGTGAAGTATGAAAACCTGAGCTTTTTCTGTAAGAGAAATAGACTACTTGGCTAGAGAAACCAGCATTTCTCATAAAGTTATCTAGCAGCAGACTCCAGTGTAGTAAGATATGTGACTCGGGTTTGCTGTCAAATCCTGTAAGTTGAGGCTGTTGGGCAGCACTGTCCTTGATGGCAGATGTTGTCATCTTGGTGTTTGAACGCCAAGGACAATGACATTTCTTAGAGACAGCTCTATTTCTCTGCTCCATGTCTGAGAACCTGCTCATTCTCAGGTCTTTCACATCAATATGTGTCTCAGTGATCCTTTCAAATAAGATCAGGACGTAGAGATTGAGCACACGATACCTTCACTGAACATTTCCGTGTAAATGAAACTGATAAGTGAACAGTGCTAACAGACTATATCTTCAGATTGGGTGCCTATGCCTTCACAGTGAGACTCGTGATTTTAAGATGAGCAACATTATTGAAGCACTATGTTTCTCTAAATTGATCTTCTCCTCATCTCACTCCCCGATTCTGACACAATGGCAGGATAGATAAAACACTCAGAAAATTTAGCTTGTGTATCTTGGACCAGAAGATACAGAATTCTTCTGTATCTACAAGAAATCAGAATGTCAGAAAGTCTTAAGAATTGATATTTAAGATCCATAAAAATTTCCCCTTGAAAAAGAATAGAACAAGATGGTTTCTGAATAATTTTTTATAGAATATCTTTTTCTACATATGGTTTATCAATATAATATCTGTGTTTTTGAAAGGGAGCAAAAGATTTCAGTTCCGTTCAGTCGCTCAGTCGTGTCTGACTCTTTGTGACCCCATGAATTCCAGAACGCCAGGCCTCCCTGTCCATCACCAACTCCCGGAGTTCACCCAGACTCATGCCCATTGAGTTAGTGATGCCATCTAGCCATCTCATCCTCTGTCGTCCCCTTCTCCTCCTGCCGCTAATCCCTCCCAGCATTAAAGTCTTTTCCAATGAGTCAACTCTTTGCATGAGGTGGCCAAAGTACTGGAGTTTCAGCTTCAGCATCATTCCTTCCAAAGACATCCCAGGATTGATCTCCTTCAGAATGGACTGGTTGGATCTCCTTGCAGTCCAAGGGAATCTCAAGCATCTTCTCAAATGCCACAGTTCAAAAGCATCAATTTTTTCATGGTCAGCCTTCTTCATAGTCCAACTCTCATATCCATACATGACTACTGGAAAAACCATAGCCTTGACTAGATGGACCTTAGTTGGCAAAGTAATGTCTCTGCTTTTGAATATGCTATCTAGGTTGGTCATAACTTTGCTTCCAAGGAGTAAGTGTCTTTTAATTTCATGGCTGCAATCACCATCTGCAGTGATTTTGGAGCCCCCCCCCCCCAAAATAAAGTCTGACACTGTTCCACTGTTTCCCCATCTATATTCCATGAAGTGATGGGACTGGATGCCATGATCTTCATTTTCTGAATGTTGAGCTTTAAGCCAACTTTTTCACTCTCCTCTTTCACTTTCATCACGAGGCAAAAGATTTAGTTCAGTTCAGTTCAGTCGCTCAGTCGTGTCCGACTCTTTGTGACCCCACAGACTGCAGCACGCTAGGCTTCCCTGTCCATCAACATCTCCTAGAGCTTGCTCAAACTTATGTCCATGGATTTGGTGATGCCATCCAACCATCTCATCCTCTGTTGTTTCCTTCTCCTCCTGTCTTCAATCTTTCCCAGCATCAGGGTCCGGGAAAAGCAAAAAAATGACCATATGCAAATTATGAAAGTGCCACTCTTCAAAGGCTAAAATTCCAGAAAATATTTTATACCAGTTCATGGATGGGAAATAAAAAGTATTGCTCAGATTTAAACTTGAATAAACTTATTATAAAGTACAGATATTCATTCATCTGGGGTTAATATTTAAGACTATTTTGCTATCGTTCATTAAGACATAAGTCAACCCAAGCAAAAAAAATAGGAAAAAAACAAATCTTATGTCAACTACTACTCAAATAATCTGAAATATTATGACTTTTGAAAATTATATTAAAATAGATATATTTGAATGATTAATTTTTAATTGAAGAATTTGTATAAGTATAGAGATATTCTTATATTAACTTTGGTTCTGTGAAATCAATCTTGATAATATTTTGTTTAATTTTGTATAAAGGGAAAATAATTCATATCTCAATGAGCTCTAGAACCATAAATAGAATAGTGTATGAAAGTGAAAGTGAAGTCGGTCAGCCGCGTCTCACTCTTTGCCACCCCATGGACTGTAGCCTACCAGGTTCCTCCATCCATGGAATTTTCAAGGCAAGAGTACTGGAGTGGAATGCCATTTCCTTCTCCAAGGTATCTTCCCAAGCCAGGGATCAAATCTGGGTGTCCCACATTGCAGGCAAAAGCTTTACTGTCTGAGCCGCCAGAGAGGCAAAAAAATATTCCAGGCCAGAATACTAGAGTGGGTAGCCTTTCTCTTCTCCAAGGGATCTTCCCAACCCAGGAACTGAACCCAGGTCTGGTGCATTGCAGGCAGATTCTTTACCAGCTGAGCCACAAGGGAAGCCCAAGAATACTGGAGTGGGTAGCCTATCTTTTCTCCAGGGGATCTTCCCGACCCAGGAATCGAACCAGGGTCTCCTGCATTGCAGGCAGATTCTTTACCAACTGAGCTATGAGGGAAACCTGAGTAGTATATGGGAAGCTCTTAAATGCTTCCTGGCACTAGTGATAAAGAACCCTCCTGTTTATGCAGAAGACATAAGAGACTCAGGTTCAATTCCTGGGTCAGGAAGATCCCTAGAGAAGGGTGTGGCTACCCACTCCATTATTCTTGCCTGGAGAATCCTATGGACAGAGGAGCCTGGTGGGCTGCAGTACTTAGGGTCACACAGAGTCTATAGGACTGAAGCAACATAGCATGAACACACACACTAATCTTTTAATCCTGACATCTAAATCCTTCCACAATTGAGCTCCATATGACCCAGCCAAACTTACCATCCACCTTTATGTGTAATATATTTTTCCTTAAGCCACCTTTTCACAATATTTTTATGTTTGTGCTTCTGCTCTTTTATGGTAGAAAATGTAGTTTTTTGAACCAGCTGTGTCCTCATTTGAGTCCTGGTTCTGTCCTTAGTTAGCTGTGACATTTTTGAGCCTCAGGTGCTTCATCTTAGCAAGCACAGCACAGCAATACACAGTTCATGGGACTTTACTGGTGGCTCAGATGGTAAAGAATCCACCTGCAATGCAAAAAAACCTGGCTTCAGTACCTAGGTTGGGAAGATCCCCAGGAGAAGAAAATGGCACCCTACTCAACTATTCTTGCCTAGGATTCCCACGGACAGAGGAGCCTGGTGGGTTACAGTCCATGGGGTCAAAAAGAGTCAAATATGATTGAGTGACTTTCATTTTCACTTTTTCATACAGTTCACACTCAAAAAGCTGCTTCAAAGTATTTTTCTGGTTACTTCTTGGTGGTAGGCCAAATAATGGCCTCTACAGAGTTCCACAACCTAATTTCTGGAACCTATGAATGTCACTTTCTATGGCAAAAGACTTTGCAGATGTGATTAAGTTAAGGTTCTTGTGATAAAGCGATTATCTGGGTGGGCCCAGTGCCATATTTGTCCTTTTAAGAGGGAGGCAAAACTCAGCAGTGGCCACAGGATTGGAAAAAGTCAGTTTTCATTCCAATCTCAAAGAAGAGCAATGTTAAAGAATGTTCAAACTACCATACAATTGTGCTTATTTCACATGCAAGCAAGGTCATGTTCAAAATTCTGCTGGCATCAGCAATATGTGAACCAAGAACTTCCAGATGCATAAGCTGAGTATAGACAAGGCAGACAAACCAGAGATCAAATTGCCAACATTCAAAGGAGGACAGAGAATGGGAATTCCAGAAAAACATTTACTTCTGCTTCATTGACTATGCTAAAGCCTCTGACTGTGTGGATTATACAAGCTGTGAAAAATTCTTCAAGAAATGGGAATACCAGACCACCTTACCTGTCTCCTGAGAAACATTCATGGGGGTTAAGAAGCAACAGTTAGAACCTCACATGGAACAACTGACTGGTTCAAAACTGGGAATGAAGTACAACAAGGCTGTATATTGTCACCCTATTTATTTAACCTATATGTAGAGTATATCATGTGAAATGCTGGGCTGGATGAATCACAAGCTGGAGTCAAGATTCCCAGGAGAAATACTAACAGTCTCAAATATGCAGATGGTACCACTCTAAAGGGCACGATAAAGGACAGAAATGGTATGGACCTAGCAGAAGCAGAAGTCATTAAGAAGAGGTAGCAAGAACACACAGAAGAACTACACAAAAAGAACTTAATGACCCAGATAACCACGATGATGTGATCACTCACCTAGAGCCAGACATCCTGGAATGTGAAGTCAAGTGAGCCTTAGGAAGGATCACAATGAGCAAAGCTAGTGGAGGTGACAGAATTCCAGTTGAGCTCTTTCAAACCCTAAAAGATGATGCTGTGAAAGGGCTGCACTCAATATGCCAGCAAATTTGGACAACTCAGCAGTGGCCACAGGACTGGAAAAGGTCAGTTTTCATTCCAATCCCAAAGAAAGACAATGCCAAAGAATGTTTAAACTGCTGCTCAATTGCACTCATCTCACACACTAGCAAAGCTATGCTCAAAATTCTCCAAGCAAGGCTTCAACAGTACATGAATCGAGAACGTACCGATGTTTAAGCTGGATTTAGAAAAGGCAGAGGAACCAGAGATCAGATTGCCAACATCAGTGGGATCATCAAAAAAGCAAGACAGTTCCAGAAAAACAACTACATCTACTTTATTGACTATGCCAAAGCATTTGACTGTGTGGATCTCAACAAACTGTGGAAAAAACTTAAAGAGATGGGAATACCAGGCCACCTGCCTGTCTTTCTCAAGACCTGCTTCTTGAGAAATCTGTATGCAGGTTAGGAAGCAACAGTTAGAAATGGATATGGAACAACAGACTGGTTCCAAATCGGGAAAGGTGTACAAGTCTTTATATTGTCACCCTGTTTATTTAACTTAGATGCAGAGTACATCATGCAAAATGCTAGGCTAGATGAAGTACAAGCTGGGATCAAGATTGCCAGGAGAAATATCAATAACCTCAGATATGCAGATGACACCACCCTTATGCAGAAAGCAAAGAGGAACTGAAGAGCTTCCTGATGAAAATTCAGTTCAGTTCGGTTTAGTCGCTCAGTCGTGTCCGACTCTTTGTGACCCCATGAATTGCATCATGCCAGGCCTCCCTGTCTATCACCAACTCCCGGAGTTCACTCAGACTCGCGTCCATTGAGTCAGTGATGCCATCCAACCATCTCATCCTCTGTCGTCCCCTTCTCCTCCTGCCTTCAATCTTTCCCAGCATCAGGGTCTTTTCAAATGAGTCAGCTCTTTGCATCAGGTGGGCACAGTATTGGATTTTCAGCTTCAACATCAGTCCTTCCAATGAACACCCAGGACTGATCTCCTTTAGGTTGGGCTGGTTGGATCTCTTGCAGTCCAAGGGACTCTCAAGAGTCTTCTCCAACACTACAGTTCAAAAGCATCAATTCTTCAGTGCCCAACTTTCTTTATAGTCCAACTCTCACATCCATACATGACTACTGGAAAAACCATAGCCTTGACTAGACGGACCTTTGTTGGCAAAGTAATATCTCTGCTTTTTAATATGCTATCTAGGTTGGTCATAACTTTCCTTCCAAGGAGTAAGCATCGTTTAATTTCATGGCTGCAATCACCATCTGCAGTGATTTTGAAGCCCAGAAAAATAAAGTCTAACACTGTTTCCTCTGTTTCCTCATCGATTTGCCATGAAGTGATGGAATCGGATGCCATGATCTTAGTTTTCTGAATGTTGAGCTTTAAGCCAACATTTTCACTCTTCTTTCACTTTCATCAAGAGGCTCTTTAGTTCTTCTTCACTTTCTGCCATTAGGGTGGTGTCATCTGCATATCTTAGGTTATTGATACTTCTCCCGGCAATCTTGATTCCAGCTTGTGCTTCCTCCAGCTTAGCATTACTCATGATGTACTCTGCATATAAGTTTAATAAGTAGGGTGATATACAGTAAGGTAATATACAGCCTTGACGTACTCCTTTACCTATTTGGAAGCAGTCTGTTGTTCCATGTCCAGTTCTAACTATTGCTTCCTGACCTGCATACAGATTTCTCAAGAGGCAGGTCAGGTGGTCTGGTATTCCCATCTCTTTCAGAATTTTCCACAGTTTATGGTGATGCACACAGTCAGAGGAGAGTGAAAAAGCTGGCTTAAAACTCAACATTCGTAAAACGAAGATCATGGCATCTGGTCCCATCACTTCATGACAATAGATGAGGAAACAATGGAAACAGTAACAGACTTTATTTTAGAGGGCTCCAAAATCACTGCAGATGGTGACTGTAGACATGAAATCAAAAGACCCTTGTTTCTTGGAAGAATAGCTATGGCCAACCTAGACAGCATATTAAAAAGCAGAGACATTATCTTGCCGACAAAGGTCCATCTAGTCAAAGCTATGTTTGTTTGTTTTTTTTTTCTGTAGTCATATATGGATGTGAGAGTTGGACCATAATGAAAGTTGAGTACCAAAGAATTGATGCTTTTGAACTGTGGTGTTGGAAAAGACTCTTGAGAGTCTCTTAGACTGCAAATATATCAAAGCAATCAATCCTAAAGAGATCAACCTTGAATATTCACGGAAGAACTGATTCTAAAGCTGAAGTTCCAATAATTTGACCAGCTAATGGGAAGTACTGACTCATTGGAAAAGGCCCTGATTCTTAGAAAGGTTGGAGGCAAAAGAAGAAGAGAGCGGCAGAGGATGAGATGGTTGGATGACATCACCAATTAAGCAGACATGAATTTGAGCAAACTCCAGGAGGTAGTGACAGACAGGGAAGAGTCCTGTCATGTTGCAGTCCAAGCTTGACATGTTGCAGTCCGTGGGGTTGCAAAGAGTCAGACATTAATTAGCAAGTGGAAGATCAGATCAGAGTTGGAAAGAAGTCGATGTGATGATAGAGCAGAGGTAAACAGAGCCAGAGAGAAAAGATGGTCATGAAAACGGAGTGAAGGGACCATGAGCCAAAGGATGCAGGCAGCCTGTAGAAACTGAGAAAGGCAATAAAATAGCTTCTCTCTGGGACCTCCTTGCCTGCTCCTTGATTTTAGCCCTGTGAGGCGCAACTTTGGATTTATGACTCCCAGCACTATACGAAGTAAATCGGTGTGGCTTTCAGCCATCAGGTTGTGACAATTTGTTACAACAGCATTAGGAAACTAATATACTTTTTCGGTCAATATGTTTAAAATTCCTATGACAGTTTTTCAATTCTTCAGTAATAAGTATCTCTCGGCCAGTGAGTCTATTTTCACAAGCCTTGTCAGAAAACGGAAGCTTTATTCCATGGCTTTTTCAATGCAAAAAAGAGAAAGTGGGGGAAGGAAGACAGAAAGAAGGAAAAGAGAAAAGAAAGAACAAGAAAGTATAGGAGGGAAGGACAGACAGGGTAAGAGCTGTAATAAAAGCATAACATGAATTGATTTTTCAAGCTGAAAAAACAAACTTTCTTGCTACTAATAAGAGAGATGAATTTCTTTACATATAGCTATCTCAGTGTTAAGTATAATCATGTCTTAAATTGTAAAAATGATATCCAGCATTGGTTTAGGAAAAGAATGAGAAAAAATAAAATACCTGTGATCTTGTTCATCTGAGCAGAAAGATGATGGCGAGAATGACTCAGTCATTTCCAAAAAATAACCTGTATTCTTCTAGAAAGTATATGGAAAACCTATTTTTGTTTGACAGAGGGACTCTACCAGTATCAAATGTCGGGTGGTCTTATATTTTTTGTTCTGGGGGCAATAATCCCTCTCAGTCTCAAGGTGGGAACTGAGGGAGTTTTAGGAAATACTCTCAGAAATAAATACTTCAAAATATCAAAGAACAACCAATGGCTCACTATTGCTTTGCTTCACCAACCTGGGGCCAGGACAAGTAGTTCTACATTTTCTCCACCAGGAGGCAACCTTCAGAGACTTCTTTGGCAGGCAGAAATCAGACTGCTTAGACTTTGAGTCGTAACCTACTTCATTCCTCAAGAAAAAATCATGTCTGTCATCTCCTTGCAGATTGATTTCATTTTGCATTTGATTTTTCTTTTCATTGATTCCTCTTATGGCATCCAGTCCCATCACTTCATGGCAAATACATGGGGGAAAAGTAGGAACAGTGACAGATTTTATTTTCTTGAGCTCCAAAATCACTGAGGACAGCGACTGCTGCCATGAAATTAAGAAACTTGCTCCTTGGAAGAAAAACTATGAGCATGTTAAAACATATGGACATCATTTCACTGACAAAGATCTGCATAGTGAAAGCTGTGGTTTTTCCAGTAGTCATGCATGGATGTGAGAGTTGGACCAAAAAGAAGGATGAGTGCCAAAGAATGGATGCTTTTGAACTGTGGTGCTGGAGAAGATTCTTGAGAGTTCCATGGGCAGCAAGGAGATGAAATAAATTAATCCTAAAGGAAATAAATCCTGAATATAAATTGGAAGAACTGTTGCTGAAGTTGAAGCTCCAATATTTGGCTACCTGATGGGAAGAACTGACTCACTGGAAAAAATCCTGATGTTGGGAAAGATTGAGGGCAGGAGGAGAAGGGGGCAACAGAGGATAAGATGGTTCGATGGCATCACACACTCAATGGACATGAGTTTGAACAAACTCCAAGAGATAGTGAAGGACAGGGAAGCCTGGCATGCTGCAGTCCATGGGGTTGAAAGAGCTGGACATGACAGTGACTGAACCATCTTTTTGTGAGATTGCTTTGTCTTCTCTTCCTGATCCCCAGGGATAACTTTGCACAGGCTCTTTACATATTTTTCATACTTTGGAGAACTTTCAGTGTGTTTGGCTACATAAATTTAAAGAAAATGAAAGCCATTTCATTCCAGTGTCTTTGTCTATGTCTATCAGTGCTCTGCTGTATCTCCTGTATCAGTGCTCTCTTGTATCAGTTAGCTATTGCTGTGTAACAAACTCAATTTCAGTGACTTAGTACCAAAAGCATTTATCATTGCTTAGGAGGCTACAGGTCAGCTGGATAGTTCTTCTGACCTCAGCCAGGCTCAAGCACACATCTGTGGTCAGCTGTCAGTGGACACCAGGTGGTTCTGCTGCCCTTACCTGGAATGGCTCACATTCTGCAGAATCAGTTGGCTGCAGACAGATTTAGGACAACTGGGGTCTCTTCCACATGATCTGTCAGTCTATCAATCTAGCCTAGATTCTTTTTTTCACCTATGCCACTGCAGAGTTCCAAAAGAAAAAGAGTGGATACACATAGGGCCACTGAAGTCCAGCTCTGTCTTGGCATAACATTATTTTCACTGCATTCTATTGGCCAAAACAAGTCATTAGATCAGCTTGAGGCAGGGGAGATACATTCCACCTCTTAAATGGAGGCATGGCAAAAGGCATCTGAGAGTGAAAGCACTGAGGATAATTTTAAAATTAAACTAACATCTTCTTTTGTGGAAATGTCAGCCCTTGGTCTGTTGCTTTAGTAAAAGATTTTCCTAAATTTTCTAGCTTTAAGCACTGAATTTGGTTCAATGACTTTCACAATATAAATCTTTGGAAAAAATGGTCCATATCTTAATTCTTGCTGTTCAGATCTTCTGTAATTGAATCAACTGCCTTCATATACATAAAATGTTAAATAAAAGAGACCTGATATGTGATTCTACTTGTCAGAACATACCTTTGCTTCTGCAATGACTTTTACTTACAGTAGATTTATAAATGAAAGCTAACATACAGAACCTTTGGTTCTTTTTCAGACTAGCAAAAAAACACACTCTGTGCTTGGTATCAACAAGCCTTTACCAATACTGCTTATTACTGTCATCACTATTATTATTTATTTTGCCTGTGCTCACTTCTGGATGGGAAAATTTCATTACCTTATGTATATAGCAAGTAACAAAGCTGCTTCAGTTAATAAAGAAAGGAAGCTTTGCAAGAAGAATCATGAATGATTTTTTTTCTTTGTTTTCTTCCCATTCAGGGAATAGAGAGGTTATTTAGCACCTATAATCTCCTCTTTATGGAACTGAACAATTTTTTCCTGTTTCATGGTGAATTTACCATTGGTTTTTGGTTTTGGGAATTTGTTTGCTTGAAATAGTGTGGATTTTTGCCAGGGTCCAGCCCCGGTGGATCCAGGGTGATTCAAAGGTGGGAACGGAGTCGGCGTCTTTGGAAAAACACATATTTAATCACAGATATAGAGAGATTAGAAATGGATAGTGTAGTAGGAAGATTAGTGGAGAAAAAGAGGCTGAATAACTTGGATTACGTGGAATAGCATCCATGCTCCAGATGGGAATTCAGCCAGAAAAATGGGAGCAAGAAAGAAGCGACATGGGGGAATCAGTCTTTCCGGAAACTGATCCAATTTCTTTATTTTTGGGTTTGCTTATATACCTTTTGTTACACATAGGGATGAATACAGAGTCACGCAGGGGTCAGCAGTCCTGACCTTTATCAAAATCAGGTGCTTCACATAAGTGTATAAAAAAAGGTCTTAGGGATATTACATCATCTTCTGGCCATGAGTGAGACCTGCTGACATTTTATGATCCTTTCTTTCTGATAACCAAAAAACTTATTTCTTCCAAGTGTGTTTTTTCTTAAACCAGGCACCACCCTCCAAATAAAGTTACATTCCTATAGGGTGAGGGTGTAGTGAGTTACAATCAAGAAAGGAATTTATTTAATCCAAGGTTAACATGATTAATCTTAAAGGTTAATACTTATTTCCCCTATATGCTTAAAGGTTAATACTTATTTCTCCTATATGTTAGTTATATTCGTTATAAGGGCAGGGAATATGAAGATTTAGCAGCAAACATCAGCCCAACAAGTGAAAATCCTTTCACCAATGCTCCCCTTAAGATCTATTTAGTTTTAAGATATGATAAAGTTACATTTTTACATAGCAAGGACACAGTGATTTATAACAAAGTACAGTGGTCTATTACAAAAGAGAAAATCCATTAACTCAAAAAGTTTGATGTTAGCAATACTAGAAACTACTATATTTCCTTTGCTATATTCCAAATACATTGATTTATATATTCCCAGGTGCCTAAGGATATGGAGGCCTGGCGGCAATCATTGACTCAACAAGAAGAAAAAGCCCTATGCTAATTAAGACTCTCAAAATACTCCAAAACTCTCTGTGCTGTTTATGGTTAAGAGGTAGTAAACAATCATGTGGCAGGAGTATGGATAATCCTGTCACACAAGCTAGTCTGTCAGCAGAGAGGTTTGACCTGAGACATCCTTGTCCCACCCAGAGCAGGGAATTAGCAGCAATTATTGACACAACAAATGAAAAACCCTTCACCAATATAATTCCTAACCAACCCACTTTACTAATAATTTCTAACTCCCCAAAAGAATTTGCCTTTAGTAAGTCTAAAACATCTCGTGCCTCTCAGATTGGGAGGCTGTAAACAATCACATGTGCCCGGACGAACCTATACAGGTGGGCTAGATAACCTTCAGAGGAGTCTGTAAGCTGAAACACTCTTGTCACGCCCAGGAATTTTTATTGCCTTGGAGCTGCATGTTTACTCCTTCTCCAAGAGAAATGGTTATGGGGAAGAGCCCCCCGTAAAGTCAGAGGTGTAGGTGAGAGCATAAAACAGACTCTGGTTTTGGGGTTAGATGCTCGGGAACAGGGGGTTTCCTGAGGCTTGATCACGCGTTTGCGTATGCCAAGCCTCCTTCCTCATGACCTTTGCCATGGGCGGAGTTCCTCACGCTGGCTCCCGGCAGATTTTCTTCTCAGAGATCTTAGGCATTCATTTTTCATTTGAAATTTCAAAATATTTAAATTAAAGCATCAGATTGGGTGTGTGGGTCACCAGTTTCACCCCCAACCTCCATAGGATTTCTGTAACTCGTGTAATTTTTCACATAAACAATTTCTAAAGGAGCAAGCAATTTCACCAACTTTTACACTTCATTTCTCTGGAAGTAAGTCATTAGCCTCTCAGGAGAAGAATCTGCTCCTTTCAGGGTGGCCTCATGTAGACTGCAGAGTGAGGACTTCTCACGTAAAAATAAAATAAAAATCTCACCCAGGGGACATACACATACCTTATAAACTCTTGGTGTTTTTCCTTTTCCATATTTTCCTTAGGTACTTTTAGTTGCTAAAGTCTTGTTTTCAAATATTTATGCAAAAAAACTGCTGGAAAAGACTTCATGTAATTACAATGCACTCTCATTAATAGCTTGGAAAGGGCCTCTGGTCCCTCTGGGCTTTTCTTTGGTGTTGATTAATTATGGATACATTAGAAAGAAATATTCAGTTTAACCAATGGGGATATTTTTGATTAAGACTCCTAATCTTACAGAACCTCACTTCTGAATTCCCCTTAAGTGGTAAAGGGGCACTTGCTCCTTTAGGAGGCAAAACCGTGTACCCTGGTGGCTAAACAATAAAAAGCAGCTAAAATGCATGTTAGAGATCCTTGCGTCTCCCCCTTCAACTCATTCCCCAAAACCTTAATTTCTCAAGAGACAAGTCCTGAATTTATTGTCACCAAAGTCACACACATTTGTCTTGAATCTAGGCTTTCTTTTCTGTCTTAGAGAAGCAAGTCCGAACAATCCCATTTCTCTTTGGTTGAGCTACCATTTAGAAATACTCAAAGAACATTGTCTTCACGGGGTCTGACTTACTGCTCCAGTATAGTCTGCTTTTTCTCATCATAATTATAGCTAATCTTTTTGAGATCTTACTGTATGCCAGAGGGAAAAGTTGAATTGGATCTTTGAGTACTTTGAATATTCAAAGGCCTTACTTTAGGGTGAGATGTTGAGAAATTAGTTCCAGGTAGAGGGCAACCACTTCCTCATAGCTGCCTTATTCCTGCCAAACAGGTCTTTTGATCTCTCTCTGTAATATTTATTTATTGTTATGGTTACTTTTGTCATATTGCTAAGAGATGTAAAATCTTTGCAGTCTGCATTTCTGCAAGTGGTGCTGGGAGGTATAGAATATTAGCTATTTAAGATACAGACTTTCTGTTAATTCTTTTCATATTCCTTGGTCCAGACCTTTCCAAAGATGTTGCCAAGCAGGCTGGCTGCTTCCTTCATTGCAGCTCCTTCGCAGGCACATCAGGCTGAAACTGTCTACAATGTGCTTTACTAATGTCATCTCATTCACCTTCGTTCAAGTAGAGTTTTTATTTTCTTCTGATGCCCCCATGGACCAGCCAACATGTATTTCCTTTGCGATTGCGCACTTGTTACTGGCAGGGAAATCTCTTGCAGGGCCCAAGAGTAGGTTCTTGTCTAATACTCAGAAATAAATTGTCTGAGGAAACACACATGCTGATAAAGCAAGAGCCTTAATTGGAAAGGTGAGCTTGAGCAGGGAGTAGCAGTGTAAGGACCCTAGGAGGACTGCTCTGCCATGTGGCTCATAGTCTTAGGGTTTATGGTGGTAGGGGTGTCAACTAAAAAACAGTCACAACCTGAATGGAGAGTTATTTTATTTGGTGGGAATGTTTAGGACTCTGAGCCTGGGAAAGAGCACCTCAGTAGCTCTGAGAAAACTGCTCCAAGGAGGCAGGAGGCGAAGCTGGGCTGTACACAAGTTTGCAACAAAGGAGCAGCCCATCCGAACAACAATGATCAGCTGTCAAGTTAAGGAATTTAGTATTCTATGCATGGGAAGATGCAAGCCTCTGGGCTCACTGAGTTCCTTCCTTTCATATGTATTCCAGCTATCTGGGGCCAACCTGTTTCCTTCTTCACCTTGCTTCCTGCATTCCCCAGCTCCTCAACAATTACTGTGGGTGGAAGGAGGGGAAGCATCCACTGGATCACAGTTTCAGGAGCGCTCATTCTCATTTGGAGGCCAGAAATCGATAATGGCTGTTTCTCGTTTATTGATATGGCAAGAGATATTTTCATTTCACAAGGCTAACCTTTCAGGTTGTCTCTGGCTAACTGTCTTGCTCATGTCCGTGTTTGGTCTGATTCAAGATCCTTCCTGCTGTGTGCATCTCTTGGTCAAGGTGTATTCCAGTGCAAAGATTTCTGGGAGGTTTGCAGGCCTTTTTATAGGCTAAAGCATATCCTCCTTCCTTTTGGCCTCTCCCAAACTCTTGAATTCTTCCAGCTGGAGGCAAATTGAAAATTCCCTGTTCGTTATTGGGACCTTCTATTATGAAATAACTCCTGCAAGAAGTTATTATCATGCCTGGCTAGGGTGGGTGGTTTTAGTTGATGGACCCCTAACATATTTTTACCTTTTAATTCTATTTTCTGGGGCTTCCCATATAGTGATAGTGGTAAAGAACATGCCTGCCGATGCAGGAGATGTAAGAGACCTGGGTTCAATCCCTGGGTGGGGAATATCGCCTGGAGGAGAACATGGCAACCAACTCCAGTGTTTTTGCCTGGAGAATCCCATGGACTGAGGAGCCTGGTGGGCTACAGTGCATAGGGTCACAAAGAGTCAGATGCTACTGAACCGACTTAGCATGCACACATCTATTTCCTGAAAATTTAAAAGGATCCGGAGAGAATGGGGGAATATGGTTGCTCAACATGGTAAATAAAAATGCAAGACACTCAGTTATATTTTGATTTCAGATAACCTTTTCTCTTTTAGTGTAAGTATGCCCTAGGCAGTTTTGGGGATATATTGGAAAAATAATTTGTTTATGTGAAATTAAAATGGAACCAGATAGCTTATAGCTTATCTGACAGCCTTAAGAGGAGGATGTCTCACATGCAGGCTGCTATCTTTAAGCACAATATTCTCCTAGATCTATGATGCTTCCTTTCACATTTCTAATCATCCCGATGACCAAGAATCTACAAAGTGGACTCAAGGTAATTTTCAACTTCTTCATAACCTCTTCATTTCTGTGGTTGCTCTGCAGTTATATTCCTTATCACTTTGTTGGAATAAAATATAACCTGTGGTTACTTTAAGTGACCTTTCTTCAGCCTTTTTCTGAGACAGTAATAACCTTCAGGCTAAAATCCATGCACTCATGGAACCATATTTCTTTATGATTACACAGAATCCCTTTTGAAGTTCAGGCTCAGTAAAAACAATTCTTTCATAGGTCAGGCAATTTTAACAGAAAGGTAGAACAGGAATATTGTTTCTTGTTCTCTTATCTTAATTAATCTGGATTGCTTTCATTTACCTCAAGCATATTACTTCACCAGAGCAAGTAGGAAGAGAGCATTCATTTATACATGCAGATGACAAGGCCTTGACTCAATTGACAACTAGCTATATTAACCAGTTACTGTCAGAAAGAAATAAAAGGAAATCGAGTATTCCAGAAATAATTTCATCATCTTGGGTAGATGTTCCATATCATTTATCACCTTACATACCTAACTGCTTGCAATGCAGGAGACCTGAGTTCCATCCCTGGATTGGGAGGGTCCCCTGAAGGGAATGGCTACCCACTCCAGTATTCTTGCCTGGAGATTTCCACAGACAGAAGAGCCTGGCAGTCCATGGGATCAGAAAGAGTTGGACATGACTGAGCAATAGCATTTTCACTAAACAACTAATGAATGCTTTCATTTATTTTTTCATTAATTGTGCAAACCTTTCTTTTTGGAGGAACACTTTAAATTTACATCACTTACTATTTGACAGACTTGGTTGTTAATATGTTGTGTGCATTGCTTTCTAATGATCTAAGATAACTATTTGGTTACACTGACTTTACAGTTTTTCTGGAATCAAGTTATTGCCACAGGCACTGTGGTGCTGAAAGTTGAAAGATCTTGATGGGTCATTGGTTTGCTTGCTAAGGGTAAAGCCCAGATTCATTCTGAATGAAAATGTACGTCCTGTTTGCAAGTCTTTCCTGGGATCCCTTTGTGTGAAAACAGGGCGACTTCTGTTTAAGAGTCTGTCTGCAGCAGATCCCTCACTGCTCAGAAGATTTCCACATGACTATCTGCATTTCAGATTCCCATAGAGTAAGAGACCTAGAACTTGTCACTACTTAACACTTTGCCAAAGCTCAGATCAGAGAAATACTGTGAATGGACAAATACCAAGGAGATAGGTCATCCGTCCCATTGCTCCACATTCAATCTGCATAGAAGCTAGAACAGTAAGATCCTGAAATTTACCGGGACCAATTTTTTCTCATGCAAATAACTCCCAAAGAAATAGAGTTATGCAAAGCATAGTTATATTTATGGCCAGGATATCGCTAGGGAGCTGTACACTCCATTACCCAACGTCTTCCTTTTACAAAGACCAGATATTTATCTTGGCTCCTAATACCAAGATAAACTGTGTTTCTCTTTGGAAATCCATCTCTTTGAATCTACTGAATACTGTGATGCTGATGACGTGTTTACATTTTTTCAATAATTGCTAGAAAGCTCAAAACAAAATTTTCAAATGATGAGCAAAATTTGGGGCTTTCTCGATGGTTCAAGTGGTAAGTCTCCTACAATCCAGGAGATGCAAGAGACATGACTTTGATTCCTGGATCGGGAAAATCCCCTGGAGGAGGAAACGGCAATCCACTCCAGTATTCTTGCCTGGAAAGTCCCATAGACAGAGGAGCCTGGGAAGCTACAGTCCAAAGAGTTGCAAAGAGTCGTATATAACTAAGCACACAAGCATGAGCAAAATTTATCTCAGAGCTAAAAGTCGTTTTTAGCCTTAGGTACAGAACCCAAGGCGTACTTCGTTTATTTTGGCCTAATCTCTTCTAAGGTTTTATTTTACTCAATTTTCTTTTTATTCTAATTTTCTCATCTATTTTCTTCAAAAATTTCATCTGTTCAGTGTAATTTTAGTTTTACAGCAAAATTAAAATGAAGGTATAGAACTTTCACATGTATCTGATTACCAGAGTAAGATATTTGTCACAATTAATAAGCCCTTATTAGGGTTCACTCAGTTAAAATATGCTTACTCCTTGGAAGGAAAGTTATGACCAACCTAGACAGCATATTAAAAAGCAGAGACATTACTTTGCCAACAAAGGTCCGTCTAGTAAAGGCTATGGTTTTTCCAGTGGTCATGTATGGATGTGAGAGATGGACTATAAAGAAAGCTGAGCACTTGAAGAATTGATGCTTTTGAACTGTGGTGGTGGAGAATACTCTTGAGAGTTGCTTGGACTACAAGGAGATCCAACCAGTCTGTCCTAAAGGAGATCGGTCCTGGGTGTTCATTGGAACAACTGATGTTGAAGGTGACAGTCCAATAGTTTGGCCACCTGATGCAAAGGGCTGACTCATTGGAAAAGACCCTGATGCTGGGAAAGATTGAAGGCAGGAGGAGAAGGGGACGACAGAGGATGAGATGGCTGGATGGCATCACCAACTCGACGGACATGGGTTTGGGTAGACTCCAGGAGTTGGTGACGGACCGGGAGGCCTGGCAAGCTGCGGTTCATGGGGTGGCAGAGTCAGACACGACTGAGTGACTGAACTGACTGAACTGAGGGTTCACTCTAGGTGGTATACATTTTGTGGGTTTAGACAATGTATCTATCATTAGAGTAGTATACAGTGTATTTTCCCTAAAAATTCTTTGTATTCTGCCTGTTCATCCCTCTGCAACCACTGATCTATTTCTCCATAGTTTTTCTTTCATCAGAATCATGTAGTTAGAACCATAGCCTTTTCAAATCAGCTTCTTCCACTTAGTAATATGTATTTAAGGTGTCTTCATGGCTTGATAGCTTTAGAAGCAAATTAACAGTATACCATTGTCTGGATGTACCATGGTTTATTTATCTGTTTACCTCCTGAAGGACATCTTAGTTGCTTCCAAGTTTTGACAATTGTGAATAAAGCTGCTATAAACACTTGTGTGTAGGTTTTTGTGCAGGTATAAATTTTCAGCCTCTTTGGGAAAATATCAAGGGCATGACTGCTAGACTGTACTTAGTATTGTATGAAATTGCTAAGCTATCTTCCAAATAATGATGTTTTCCTATATGTTTCCATAGACTTTTTATATATCCCTGAAGGATGTTAAACTTTTTAAAAATATATCTATTTTAATATCTATGTATTGTGCTAAAAATGGTTTTAACCAGAAATATGTATTAAAACTTCACCTCTGTGGGTTTAAAAACTACATTATGAGTTCTGCTGCATCTAAGCATATAGAAAACTTGATGAGAACATCATTCTCAACCTGACAATGAGAAAAAGTTGGATAATCAACTAAATTATAACTGTTTTTCTTTTTCTTTTTTTAGTTCATCAGAGAGCTGATGCTTTACCAAAGAGGAAAAGGTAGTCCTTATGGAAACGAATACAAAGAAATCAGCTAAAACATCAGTAAATTCCTAAAGGCCAAGTGTGAGCCTATGTTTCCTTTGGAATAGCTGAAAGTCCCAGACACAAAGGGAGTGTGTGTCTACTTCCGAACTCTTTTCAAGGACTTCGACCAAGTACTCAGGTTTGGAACAAAGAGAGAGAATCCCCTCAATGGCATAAGCATGGAAGTCATAATTAGTGGGCACTGGAAGATACGTATGGAACACTGTTCACTTCTCCAGAACCTTCTGTCATACATGAGAAAATAGAACATTTCTAATCGTATCAGTGAATAAAGATGTCACTATCATTAACAATTGTAGCCCTCCAATATGAGCTGCTGGGCCCTGAGAAAACTCAGAAAGGAAAAGAATGCCACCTAGCAGTTACCAGCCTGCAGCCGCTCCCTAAACTGAGCAAACCCTGAGAAAACTCAGGATGTGAAAACACAATGCACTGGCCCCAGATAGCTGAGATGTATCAAAGGAAGTAGTCAATGGGCCCAGACTCTTGCATCTTCCCATGTGTAGAAAAATACTAAATTCCTTAACTTGAGATATCTGCTTTTCTTTAATTAGCAATAGTCTTTTGACATTCAGACAACCTGTCCTTTGTTACAACGTTCTGTATAACCTGGCTGCCCCACTCAGGCCCCTCAGAGCTGTTCCTTCTGGGTTACATGAGATGTTGTCCCCTCGGCTTGAAGTCCTAGAAATTCCTGCTGAATAAAACATAACTCTTAACTTTTAGGTTGTACATATCTGTTTTTTTTAAGTCACCGTAAGAAAGGATATGAAACACTTCTATCTCCTGAACTTAAACATCGATCCATTACATCTGTGCAGGGGGTAGAAGTAAAAACCCTCATAGGATCTGGGTCCTATAAGAATACAAAGCTGAGTTCTGCTCCCTCTAGAAGGTAACAGGAAAGTGTCTCTTGCCTCCAATACTGTAGATATAAGAAAGAATTTTGCAAGCCTGGGGAAGGGAAGCAAGAATGCTGAGAAAGACCCATACTCAAGGCCCAGGTGTACAAATTAGATTAGGAAAGCCAAGAATTCTTGTTTCCACCACAAGGTTTGCACCAGATGACAAGCAATAGTACATAATCTATCACTGAGGCAGGGGCAAGAATGTAGGGAGGGGCAAGCATACCAGGACCAATAAAAGCCAAGTGGGTAGCAGAACAGTAAGAAAACCCTCTTGCCGACTGGGTCCCAACTGAAGCAGAAGGTAACAGCAATTCACTGCAAAGAGACTGAAATCTATGGAGGCAACAATAGCAGCACAAGTGCCAAACTCTGTGCAAATTGTTAATAGATTGACTGAAACTTCCTTCCTCATACACACACATACACACACACACATACACACACACACACACACACACACACATACCTCTCTGAAAGAAAATTCACACATTTCTCTAAGAATAAATACTATTTGCCTCCATTTTTACTGACATTCTACACATAGAATTTGGTACTCAATAAATGATTAGAATACAAAAAGGGAGGTAAAAAGGCTCAGAGATACTGGAACTATTGGACAGGGACTTTAATTATAGCTAATATATAAAGGCATCTAGTAGAAAAGGTGGGCTTCCCTGGTAGCTCAGATGGTAAAGAATCCACCTGCAATGTGGGAGACCTGGGTTTGATGATCCCTGGGTTGGGAAGATCCCCTGGAAGAGGGCATGGCAACCCACTCCAGTATTCTTGCCGGGAGAATCCCCATGGACAGAGGAGCCTGGCAGGCTGCAGTCCATGGGGTCGCAAAGAGTCGGACATGACTGAGTGACTAAGCACAGTTACAAAAATGCATAAACACTTAGAGAATTTACCACAGAGAGGAGAGTCACAAGACAGTGCTAGAAACATACTACAAAATACCCAAGATGAAGGAATTCTCTGATGGGTTCTTTAGCCTTCTGGGGACTACTAACACAAAAGCAAGTGAATCTGAAGATAGATCAATTGAAATTAACCAGATTGAACTATAATGAGAAAACATAAAGAGTAAACAATAACAAAACAAAATAGAGCTTCCCACAACTGCAGTGCAACATCATAGGGTCTAACTCATGCCTATCCGGAGTTCCAGAATGAGAAGACAAAGAGGTTGGGACAAAAAGAGTATCTGAAGACATGATGGATGACAGTCATTCCAAATTCAAGAAACACCACAAGCCAGAGATCCATGAATTTTAAAGAAATCTTTATATACTAAGCAAATCAAACTTAAATGCGTCGTACCTAAACAGGTGAAAAAGAAAATCAAAGAAGCGTCAGATATAGAGAAACAGCATGTATAGAGAAAAAGAGACATAAATTAATTCAAGCTTGTTTTTGGAAACCGTGTGCAGTAATTTCATAGAGCTGCCTTAACAAATGACCACTATCTTAGTAGATGAAAACAAAAGGTGTCAGCAGGACTCTGGTCTCTGCTTCGGAATTCTCTAGGGAAGAAGGCTTGTCTGCAGCTTCCAATGGGTGCTGCAGTCCTTGGCATTCCTTTACTTGGAGAAGCTTCACTCCAATTTCTGCAGCTACCTGTTTCTTCCTGTATGCTTCTGTGTCTCCAAGTCTCCCTCTCCTTATAAAGACACCAGTCATTGCGTTAGCGGTTACACCAATTCAGTGTAGTCTCATCTTAAATTAGTTACATTTGTCAAAACCTTATTTTCAAGTAAAGTTTCATTTACAAGTATCCAGGTTTAGGATTTTCACATATCTGTTGAGGGGCATAATTTAATCCTCAACATATGTCCAAGAAAATTTAATTAAAATGAATGTGTAATCAATGTTTAGGTATTGGGAAAATTTATCTGCTGAAGCCCTAAATTTTGATTAATTGGTTATGTAAGTATCCTATGAATATTTAGCAGAATGCAATTTTACTGTGTAAAAAAATAAGTTCTTGGTTTAATATATTGTCAGGATAGCTTTTCATGAAACCAGATGGAACTAAACAAAAAGTGTATTCCAAAACTTCTTGAGCCTAAACTATATGTATGGGGTTTATTATCCTCAAACTTGCATTCCTCAGAAGATGTTGGTGTACATACAGAATTAAGAACTACTATACCAGGTGAACTTCCCTCACAGCGCAGTTGGTAAAGAATCAACCTGCAATGCAGGAGACCTGGGTTCGATCTCTGGGTTGGGAAGATCCCCTGAAGAAGGGAAAGGCTACCCACTTCAGTATTCTGGCCTTTAGAATTCCATGGACTGTATAGTCCACGGGGTTGCAAAGAATCAGACATGACTGAATGACGTTCACTTTCACTTTCATACCAGGCCATGGGTCTACAAAAAGGCAAGGACCTAATTTGGCATTCCTGAAGTCTGACATTGATCCTACTAGTTATATGCGAATGAATCAATGAAGGAAGGAAAGACTTGAGGGTAAAAAAAAGTCACCCATTGTTGTTAATTTGAATATAAATTATTTAAATCAATTTTAAAAAGGAGGCAATAGGTTCCAAATGGCGTCAGTTTTGCTAAACCCTTTGTCAACACATCAAGACGTAATACCTAACCTAATGGTGATTTCAACTTCCCCAGCAATGGAGCATTTAACCAGCTAACTTGGCATTACCTGGTAAGCACTACTGAGGTAATTCATTTGAGAGACTCATTTCCTTCCCCTTAGAAGGGAGACCTTGCTTAAAATATTGCACCCATTGCTAATGTATCCACTTCCTTTTCGCACCTTTTTTCTAGCTTGAAAACCGTTTTGCTTTTCTATAGCTCTGCAGATCGCCTTCCTCATTGCTAGATCGGATGCTTCCTGGTTCATGAATGTTTTAATAAGGCCAGGATACTATTTAAATTTATTCAGCTGAATTTTTGTTGTTTAACACAATTTGTCTTAACCTTTCAGTTCAGTTCCTTGCATCTGGTGGCCAAAGTATTAGAGCTTCAGCCTCATCATCAGTCCTTCAAGTGAGTATTCAGGACTGGTTTTCTTTAGAATTAACTTGTTTGATCTCCTTGCAATATAAGGGACTTCAGCATCACAGTTCCAAAGCATCTATTTTCAGTGCCCAACTTTCTTCATGGTCCAACTCTCACATCCATACATGACTACTGGAAAAACCATAGCTTTAACGAGATGGACATGTCGACAAAGTAATGTCTCTGCTTTTTAATATGCTGTCTAAGTGTGTCATAGCTTTTTTTCTAAGGAGCAAGTGACTTTTAATTTCATGGCGGCAGTCATCATCTGCAGTGATTTTGGAGCCCAAGAAAATAAAGTCTCTCACTGTTTCCCCGTCTATTTGCCATGAAATGATGGGACTGGATGCCATGATCTTCGTTTTTTGAATGTTGAGTTTTAAGCCCGGTTTTCACTCTGCTCTTTCACTTTCATCAAGAGGCTCTTTAGTACTACTCTGTTTTTTGCCATAATGGTGGTGTCATCTGCATATCTGAGATTATTGATATTTCTCCTGTCAGTCTTGATTCCTACTTGTATTTCATCCAGCTCATCATTTAGCATTATGTACTCTGCATATCAATTAAATAAATAGGGTGACAATATACAGGCTTGACATACTCCTTTCCCAATTTGGAACCAGTTCACTGTTCCATGTCTGACTCTAACTGTTGCTTCTTGTCCTCAATACAGATCTCTCAGGAGGCAGGCAAGGTGGTCTGGTGGTATTCCCACCTCCATTTCCACAGTCTGTTGTGATCCCCAGAGTCAAAGTCTTTGGTGTATTCAATAAAGCAGAAGTAGATATTTTTCTGGAACTCTCTTGCTTTTCTCTATCATCCAACAGATGTTGGCAATTTGACCTCTGGTTTCTCTGCCTTTTCTAACCCAGCTTGAACATCTGAAAGTTCTCAGTTCACATACTGTTGAAGCTTCACTTCGGAGAATTTTGAAGATGACTTTGCTAATGTGTGAGATGAGAACTTTTTTTTGGCACAGCCTTGCTTTGGGACTGGAATGAAAACATTTTTTCCAGTACTATGGCCACTGCAGAGTTTTCCAAATTTGCTGGCTTATTTGAATACAGCACTTTCACAACATCTTTTATGATTTGAAATAAGTCAACTGGAGTTCCATCACCTCCACTAACTTTGTTTATATAGTGATGCTTCCTAAGGCCCACTTGACTTTGACTGCAGGATGTCTAACTCTAGGTGAGTGAGCTAACACACCATTGTGGTTATCTGGGTCATGAAGATCTTTTTTTAATAGTTCTTCTGTGTATTCTTGCCACCTCCTCTTCATATCTTCTGCTTCTGTTAGGTCCATACTGTTTCTGTTCTTTATTGCGCCCATCTTTGCATAAACTGTTCCCTTGGTATCTCTAATTTTCTTGACTACTTCTGTTCAATTTCCTAGATTTAACAAAATCTATATTAATCCTTGGACTACTATTTTGTTTCAGGATTGAAACCTATTTTGAAGTCTACATATTCAGTTCTGATGACTATTCTTTTTTGATGTGCTGTTGAAAAGCAGTGTTTATGTGTATCTATTAGCTGTGTACACATTCAAAATGAGCTGTAAATATGTAAGGAATTTATTGTCTAATTGATCCTGTTTCTGGACTTATGAGCAGTTAGTGTGATATATGAAAAATAATCTTAATGAAGAATCTTTCTTTTCCAGGCCCTGTAGTTGTATGTAAAGCTGTGGCCCAAGGTGAGAGTGTCTTCTCTCTAATGTGTCTTCTGTCCCAGAGGCAATTTTTGCTTCTGTTACTCCAGGTGATATTGAAATACACTCAGTGATATTTTATTCATGAGAGTAGATCTTGTGAATATAGCTCTCAATACACCAGAGGGACAAAAATATCGCTACAATTGCACCTAACCTGTAGTTGTGTAACAAATTGACACACAAATTAAGTTTTCACCACTAATGCCTGCCTTAACTCCATAATCATACTCCAGTTAGAAATTCTGATAACATAATTAGTTTAACTCACATTTACTCATGAAAGATTACTGAACATTGGAAGATATCAGGACCTCTTAATATCTGTCACACCCAGGGAAGCTTTTAATGTTCAATTCACAGCTATATATCTATTATTTTAAATTGCATTAGATTTAATGAATTTCCAGATACTCTGTTTTTCCCCCTTGAGAACTAATTCATCTCACAATGGACGTGTCTTCATTTCCTATACTTCTCCTTCATGTTCTATGATAAGTCATTCACCCTTGTGTTGAAAAACTTTCTGTTTTCCATATGATTGATCTTTTAGGTGGTGGGGGAGTACTTGTTAAAATGGTGGTTGGAAAAATCACATCCTTTCATCTTGGGTTTCATCTTCTGAAAGAAAGAAGAATTGAGCTATTTACCAGTTGTTGTGAACTATTCAGACTTCCTCTGGGGGAAAAAACAGTCGCTTTCAAAGCTCTGAGGGGTATTAAAAAAAATGCTCCAAGGTTCAAGAAAGTAAATAAAAGGCAATGTAGCCTCTCAAAGACTGCTCTGGAGGCTGGAGATAAAGTTTTAGTTGCTGTGAGAATCATTGAAACAAAAACCTGTGGAAAATACAGACAAAATCAGGAAGAAATCTGTTTAGTTAGCCTAAGTATAGTAATACCTCATGACCCTCACAAAGTAATAGACTGAAAGGAATTATGTGTGATTTCTTTCTAAAATCTGTGAGCTTGCAAGTTAAAAATAGAGTTTACTGATTATTGAACTAGATTTATTAATATAGACAGACTTGCTCTTTAATCTCTGTTTATAGATTCTGAGTTTTACAACAGGCTTCTCTATGTTATCTGCTGTATTCTGAACTTGCTACTTAAAATCTATCCTGTATGCTAACAAAAAAAATGCAAAAATTAAAAAAAAAATAATACAGGATACTGTTTTCATAACATTCTGTGGTACACAAGCCCCGAGAAGACCTCTAATGTTCTGGGAGACACACCCTGTGCAGACATTTCTCACACTGTAGTGTATATTCTGTGTGTTCAGGAGTATACTGCAGAGATGGTAGTATGACACTTAAAAGTCCTTTCTTTCTTTCTTCCCTCTTTGTCTCCCCTCTTGTGCTTTCCTTCTTTCCTTCATTCTTCCTTCCTTCCTTCTTTCTTTGTTCCTTCCCTTCTCTCTTCCAAGTGTGCCACTACATTCTTATGCTCTTGTTTCTACCTGAAATATAATTGGCGATATCATCTTAACTGCTTTTAAATCCTTTCTGTGATACTCAAGACCTTTCAAGTATGGACTATCAGCTACTATTAGAGATTTTCATTTTAATCTCCCAGTGAAACTAAACCACTTCAGATTTGGTTATGTGTCTCACAAATAAGATTGCCAGATATAATAAACAAAAGTACAGGAAACCCACTTAAATGTGAATCTCAAATAAACAACAAAAATTGCTTCTTAAATATATCTCATAGGATATATGGAATATATTTATCTTAAGTATTAGCTTTTGTTAGAAATATAAATTTAACTGAGCATTCTGTATTTTATCTGGAAACCCTACCAATGCTTATATTTCCCCTTTATCTTTCATATATCTCTCCATATCTATATTAAAATCTTACATATCTTACCACTCAAGGCCAAACTCAATTGCCACCTCCATTCTAAACAGCTTGGTAGTTGTCCTGGAATAAATAAAAGCTTTCCCGTATCTCAATTTTTGTGAAATCTGTGTATTCTGAACTTAGAAATAAGAGAATAAAAATCAACACACATTAGAGTAATTTGGTTGGCTGTGAATTATCACCTGAATTATTGAACACAAGTCCCAATAAAAAATGGTCTGTAGTATAGTGACAATGTCATCTCTATTTTGCTGGTGAAATATTTGATTAACTGGCAAACTCCTCACTATTTCACTGTGGTATGGATACCTTCACACTTAGCTATTGTTCAACAAGAGTTAGCTCCATTTTTTTCCCTCCAGCATGTTTGTTGTAATCACATAAATTAATTAAACAAACAATAGTGAGAACTGTTTTTCTATGAAAGCTAAAATATGTGTTTCAAATACTTTCATAAAAGCAAGTTGTTAGAAAGTACTATTAAATTGGATATGGGAGTCAAAACAAAAATTGAAAACATTGAAAAAGCAATGAAAAGACACTGAATAATATTATATTCAGAAGATTTTAACTATATTTACATTTTGAATGCACCTTAAAGGAGTCCATAGTAGAAACTCTAGGTGACATGTTATCACCATAGTTTATGTTAGAAAAAAGAATGAAACTCCAGTTAGTACAACCATGTGAAGTGAAATGAACTAAAAGTCTTTCAGTCGTGTCTGATTCTTTACAACCTTGTGCGCTGTAGCCTGTCAGGCTCCTCTGTCCATGGAATTCTCTAGGCAAGAATACTGGAGTGGGGAGCTGGTCCCTTTTCCAGGGCATCTTCTCAACCTATGGATCCAACTCAAGTCTTCTGCATTTCAGGCAGATTCTTTACCACCTGAGCCACCAGGGAAGCCCAAGTGGGTACAACTGTACTCACCCACACAAAAAGGCCTGGCCGTAAGGCAAAGGGTAGATGAAGGAATATATCTTCTAAAGTTTGGCTCGAAAATAAAATCATTGCAATAGATAAGCATTAATCAATGCTATCATTTTAATCAGTGTTTTACTTTAGTTTTTTAATTGAAGCATACTTGACATAGAACACTACATTATTTTCAGGTGTGCAACATAATGATTTGACATTTGTATACATTGCAATGGCACCACTGACTCAGGGGCATCACTGACTCAATGGACATGAGTTTGAGCAAGCTCTGGGAGATGGTGAAGTACAGGGAAGCCTGGCGTGCTACAGTCCATAGGGTCACGAAGAGTCAGACATGACTGAGCAACTGAACAACACCAACAAATACACTGCAATGTGATTCCCACAAGATTAGTTACCATCTGCAAAATGCAGAATTACAGCTTTTGTTCTTGTGATGAGAACTGTGAAGATTTAAATTCTTAGCAATATTTATATTTGGAATAAAAAATTATCGACTATAATCACCATGCTGTACATTACATTTCCATGATTTTTATTTTTATAACAGAAAGTGTGTACCCCTTGATTCCCTTCACCCATTTCACCAAAAACCCTCAAACCAACAATCTATTTCCTCTATCAATGAGTTTTGTTTTGTATTATTTGTTTTGTTCTTTAGATTCCACATATAAGAGGTATAATATGGCATTTGTATTTTTCTGTGTGAGTTATTTCACCAAGCATAATGCACTTCAAGTTCACCCATGTTGTTGAAAATGAAAAAAATATATATATCTTTTATTCTTTACAACTGAGTAGTATTCCATTGTATTTAAATACCACATCTTTATGCATTCATCACTTAATGGACACTTAGGTTACTTCCATATAGTCTCTCAGTCATGTCCAGCTCTTTGTGACCCCATGGCAGTCCATGGAATTCTCCAGGCCAGAATGCTGGAGTGGGTAGCCTATCCCTTCTCCAAGGGATCTTCTGGACCCAGGAATTGAACCGGGCTTTCCTGTGTTGCAGGCAGATCCTTTACCAACTGAGCTATCAGGGAAGCCAACAGGGGTACATATATCTTTTCAAATAAATTGTTTTGTTTTCTTTGGATAAATACTCAGAAGCAGAATTGCTGTTTGATAAGTTAGTTTCATTTCTAATTTTTTGAGGAACCTCCATACTGTTTTCTATAGTGGCTATGCCAAAGTATAAGGAATACAACAAAGCTGTATATTGTCACCTGCTTATTTAACTTATATATGCAGAGTACATCAAGCAAAATGGTGGCCTGGATGAATCACATGTTGGAATCAAGATTCCCAGGAGAAATATCAACAACCTCACATGTGCAGATGCTACCACCCTATTGGCAGAAAGCAAAGAGGACCGAAGGAGCCTCTTGATGAGGGAGAAAGAAGAGAGTGAAAAAACTGGCTTAAAATTCAACATTCAAAAACCAAAAATAATGGCATCTAGTCCCATCACTTCCTGGCAAAAAGAAGCAAAAAAGTGAAAATGATGACAGATTTTGTTTTCTTGGGCTCCAAAATCACTACGGATGGTGACTGCAGCCTTTAAATGAAAAGATACTGTCTCTTCAGAAGGAAAGCTATGACAAACCTTGACAGCATATTAAAAGCTGACTCATTGGAAAAGACCCTGATGCTGGGGAAAAGTGAGGGCAGGAGGAAGAGATGGTGGCAGAGAATGAAATGGTTATATAGCATTACTGATTCAGTGAACATGAATTTGAGCAAACTTCAGGAGATAGTGAAGGACAGGGAAGCATAGAGTCCATGGGGTAACAAAGAGCGGGGCATGACAGTGACTGAGCAACAACAAGTGTACATATATATATATGTAAGTTATAAAGTTAAATCTATTTAATAACAGACAGGTTAATAATAGATTATTATTATTGATAATCTATATAATAGATTATTATTATCTATTATGATAGACATTCACAAAACACTTTGAAATAAAGAGTGTGTATATATTACTAACAATAATGTCAACCAGCCTACCACCTAGATTTTCTTCTAGGAGTTTTGTGATTTCTGGTCTTTCATTCAAGTTTTTAAACCATTTCAAGTTAATTTTTATGTATTATGTAGTCAGTTTCATTCTTTTGCATATAGCTGTTAAATTTTCTGAACACAGTTTGTTGAAGAGACTGTCTTTCTTCATTGTATATTGTTGACTCCTAACCATCTTGATGTGGTCTTTTTATCCTTTGTTATACATGAGCTGTTAAGCTAGTTTTCAGGTCTTTTTCCCAGGAAATTCTTCCATACATGGCAATAGATTTGTTGTGTCTTTGGGTACAGGTTGATTCAAGGTTTTTTGGCACTACTATTTGAACTGCCTCCTTTAATTCAGGCTTCCCTGATAGCTCAGTTTTGATTTTTATTTGACTTTGGTTCAGTCCAGTTCGGTCACTCAGTCGTGTCCAACTCTTTGCAACCCCATGAATCACAGCACGCCAGACCTCCCTTTCCATCACCAACTCCCGGAGTTCACTCAAACTCACGTCCATCGAGTCGGGGATGCCATCCAGACATCTCATCTTCTGTCGTCCCCTTCTCCTCCTGCCCCCAATCCCTCCCAGCATCAGAGTCTTTTCCAATGAGGCAACTCTTCACATGAGGTGGCCCAAGTACTGCAGTTTCAGCTTTAGCATCAGTCCTTCCAAAGAAGAACAGGGCTGATCTCCTTCAGAATGGACTGGTTGGATCTCCTTGCAGTCCAAGGGACTCTCAAGTCTTCTCCAACACCACAGTTCCAAAGCATCAATTCTTCGGCGCTCTGCCTTCTTCACAGTCCAACTCTCACATCCATACATGACCACTGGAAAAACAATAGCCTAGACTAGACGGACCATTGTTGGCAAAGTAATGTCTCTGCTTTTCAATATGCTATCTAGGTTGGTCATCACTTTCCTTTCAAGGAGTAACCGTCTTTTAATTTCATGGCTGCAATCAGCATCTTCAGTGATTTTGGAGCCCAGAAAAATAAAGTCTGACCCCATTTCCACTGTTTCCCCATCTATTTCCCATGAAGTGATGGGACTGGATGCCATGATCTTCGTTTCCTGAATGTTGAACTTTAAGCCAACTTTTTCACTTTCCTCTTTCACTTTCATCAAGAGGCTTTTTAGTTCCTCTTCACTTTCTGCCATAAGGGTGGTGTCATCTGCATATCTGAGGTTATTGATATTTCTCCTGGCAATCTTGATTCCAGCTTGTCCTTCTTCCAGCCCAGTGTTTCTCATGATGTACTCTGCATATAAGTTAAATAAGCAGGGTGACAATATACAGCCTTGACGTCCTCCTTTCCCTATTTGGAACCAGCCTGTTGTTCCATGTCCAGTTCTAACTGTTGCCTCCTGATCTGCATATAGGTTTCTCGAGAGGTAGGTCAGGTGGTCTGGCATTCCCATCTCTTGAAGAATTTTCCATAGTTTATTGTAATCCACACAGTCAAAGGCTTTGACATTGTCAATAAAGCAGAAATAGATGTTTTTCTGGAACTCTCTTGCTTTTTCCATGATCCAGCAGATGTTGGCAATTTGATTTCTGGTTCCTCTGCCTTTTCTGAAACCAGCTTGAACATCTGGAAGTTCACAGTTCACATATTACGGAAGCCTGGCTTGGAGAATTTTGAGCATGACTTTACTAGCATGTGAGATGAGTGCAATTGTGCAGCAGTTTGAGCATTCTTTGGCATTGCCTTTCTTTGGAATTGGAATGAAAACTGACCTTTTCCAGTCTTGTGGCCACTGCTGAGTTTTCCAAATTTGCTGGCATATTGAGTGCAGCAGTTTTACAGCATCATCCTTCAGGATTTGAAATAGCTCAACTGGAATTCCATCACTTCCACTGGCTTTGTTCACAGTGATGTTTTCTAAGGCCCACTTGACTTTGTATTCCAGGATGTGTGGCTCTAGGTGAGTGATCATACCATCGTGATTATCTTGGTCGTGAAGATCTTCTGTGTACTCTTGCCACCTCCTCTTAATATCTTCTGCTTCTGTTAGGTCCATACCATTTCTGTCCTTTATCGAGCCCATCTTTGCATGAAATGCTCCCTTGGTATATCTAATTTTCTTGAAGAGATCTCTAATCTTTCCCATTCTGTTGTTTTCCTCTATCTCTTTGCATTGATCCCTGAAGAAGGCTTTCTTATCTCTTCTTGCAATTCTTTGGAACTCTGTATTCAGATGCTTATATCTTTCCTTTTATCCTTTGCTTTTTGCTTCTTTTCTTTTTACAGCCATTTGTTAGGCCTCCCCAGACAGCCATTTTGCTTTTTTGCATTTCTTTTCCATGAGGATGGTCTTGATCCCTGCCTGCTGTACAATGTCAGGAATCTCCGTCTATCGTTCATCAGGAACTCTAGCTATCAGATCTAGGCCCTTAAATGTATTTTTCACTTCCACTGTATAATCATAAGGGATTTGATTTAGGTCATACCTGAATGGTCTAGTGGTTTTCCCTACTTTCTTCAATTTAAGTCTGAATTTGGCAATAAAGAGCTCATGATCTGAGCCACAGTCACCTCCCAGTCTTGTTTTTGCTGACTGTATAGAGCTTCTCCATCTTTGGCTGCAAAGAATATAATCAATCTGATTTTGGTGTTGACCATCTGGTGATGTCCATGTGTAGAGTCTTCTCTTGTGTTGTTGGAAGAAGGTGTTTGATATGACCAGTGCATTCTCTTGGCAGAACTCTATTAGTCTTTGCCCTGCTTCATTCCTCATTCCAAGGCCAAATTTGCCTGTTTCTCCAGGTGTTTCTTGACTTCCTAATTTACATTCCAGTCCCCCATAATGAAAAGGACATCTTTTTTGGGTGTTAGTTCTAAAAGGTCTTGTAGGTGTCCCAGAAGAGCCACCCCATGCCCAAGGTCAGGCACGGCAGCCGAGAGGAGCAACCCCTCATCCAAGGAGTGGTGGCTGCGTGGGTGCAGGAGGGCCTAGAGGAGCTCCTCCACGTTCAAGGTCAGGAGGGACAGTGGTGAGGAGATACCCCTCATCTAAGCTAAGGAGCAGTGGCTGTACTTTGCTGGAGCAGCTGTGAAGTGATACCCCATGTCCAAGGTAAGAGAAACCCAAGTTAAGATGGTAGGTGTTGCAAGAAGGCATCAGAGGGCAGACACACTGAAACCATAATCACAGAAAACTAGTCAATTTAATCACACTAGGACAACAGCCTTGTTTAACTCAATGAAACTAAGCCATGCCCTGTGGGGCCACCCAAGATGGGCAGGTCATTGTGGAGAGGTCTGACAGAACGTGGTCCACTGGAGAAGGGAATGGCAAACCACTTCAGTATTCTTGCCTTGAGAACCCCATGAACAGTATGAAAAGGCAAAATGATAGGATACTGAAAGAGGAACTCCTCAGGTGAGTAGGTGCCCAACATGCTACTGGAGATCAGTGGAGAAATAACTCCAGAAAGAATGAAGGGATAAAGCCAAAGCAAAAACAATACCCAGCTGTGAATGGGACTGGTGATAGAAGCAAGGTCCAATGCTGTAAAGAGCATAGGAACCTGGAATGTCAGGTCCACGAATCAAGGCAAGTTGGAAGTGGTCAAACAGGAGATGGCAAGAGTGAATATTGACATTCTAGAAATCAGTGAACCAAAATGGAGTGGAATGGGTGAATTTAACTCAGATGACCATTTTATCTACTATTGCGGGCAGGAATCCCTCAAAAGAAATGGAGTAGCCATCATGATCAACAAAAGAGTCTGAAATGCAGTACTTGGATGCAATTTATTTGACTTACTTCCTAACTTATTTACCAAGATAGATTGTGGTTAAGCAGTTGCAGAATTTTAGTTTCACTATTTCTGAAAGATATCTCACACTCAAGCTGTCTTTCTAACATCTATCATGTGTTTTCCTTTATTTTTGTAGTATGTATTTTAGCGCATGAATATTGGTTTCAGTGGGCTTCCCAGGTGATCCCAGAATCCTCCTATTATTCAGGAGATGTGGGTGGGTTTAACCCTTAGATCAGGAAGATCCCCTAGAGTAGGAAATAGTCAGTCCAGTATTCTTGCCTGGATAATCCCATGAACAGAGGAGCCTGGTGGGCTATAGTCCATGGGGCTGCTAAAGAGTTAGACATGACTTAGCCACGAAACAACAAAATTGGTTTCACTGGTTCTCTCTCATAACTCTTAGAGAGAAATTAGCCCCTAGTCCCTTTGAAAAAGAAAACAATTTTGCAACGTGACAACCTATCTTAAATAATTGTTTCCTGACAAATTCAGCACTCTGAACGCTCAGTGGTAGAAACATGAACCTTGGCAAACTTCTGCTGTGCAGCTGTCTTTTATAGTAATGCTCATAGTACCTTCTGATGTATAATTAGCTGTGCACACACTTTTCTCCTTTACTGTTTCGTGCAGTGCTTGAGGGCAGAGATTTATGTGTTCTGCCTTGTTTTGTGAAATTCCTGGTGCATAGTGAGTTGCATATTTAATGTATTTGAATTAAATGCAGCTGATAAACTTCTTAGTGTCTAAATCTAGTACTTAAGGCAGGAGATAACCTGTACTCGAGCATAAACTGTCACAGCTTGGCTACTGAAGGAAAACTTTAGGGAAAAGACACTTCTCATTGGCATGCTGTGAAGAGCTTTCTTCCTCTTTCCTCAGCATGCTGTCCTATTAAAATGAACCATTTTTCCCTTTGGACTCATGGACCAGGAAAGCAACATATTTAATTGTAAGACAGTGATGACTGACCTTAACTATCTTGGCCCTGAAGGTTTCTCTTTTCTCTGCAGAAGAACACATGTGATTCTAAGATAGAAATGAAAGCAAATGCAAGAGGTAGAATTTTAGGTTCTGGCTTTTATCTTCCAATCAGGTGTTTTTGTTCCAAATAGAGAAATGACTTTTTGGTCAAAATTTATTTACATAAACTTGGTGTAAAATATGGGATTTCTTGGTGACTAAGATGGTAAAAAATCTGCCTGCAGTGTTGGAAACCTGGGTTCAGTCCCTGGATTGGAAAGACCACCTGGAGGAGGGCATGACAATCCACTCCAGTATTCTTGCCTAGAGAATCCCCATGGACAGAGGAGCCTGGTGGGCTACAATCCATGGGGTCGCAAAGAGTTGGCTATGAGTGTGTGACTAAGCACACAGCACAGTGTAAAACATACAAGCAGGAGCACATATTCATATTAGAATATAGAATATTCTAAGAGTTTTGCATAGTGTCTGTTAATTCCGATCCCAAATCTCCCTCTGTTCTCCACTCTTCTGTCTTGTCATTTGGTTTGAGGCTTGCCGCAAGGAAAAAATTACCCTAACCTTTACACCATTTTCCTCTAGGAGCAGTATTTCAGATAGCATCTTTTAAGTTCAAGATCTTAAATCTACTTCTATATCCTCTCTCGTATTTAATATAATGTCTTCATCATTCTTATCTCTATTTTCCCACTCTTATTTTGCATATTTTCTACCTCTATAGTCAATATTGAAGCCTATCTCCTTTTAGGCAAGTAAATCTTTTTGTATTTTTATGGTTCAACTTCTGATTTCGTTTAAGTGTTCCTACTTTTTGCTTCATTTTTCTCTATAGTCAAATGGGGAATATTGGACTTCTCTCAGCTCCTTTTAAACATGTAATGGCTTTTCCCCCCACTCATTGCCTTGTATTTCAGCTACAACTGAAATTTGAATTACTTATCCTATTCTATCTTAGTAAAAGTTAATCCTGATTTTGCCCAGCATTTATGGAATTTAAAGCTCCACAACAAAAACAAAACTTGACATGCACGTACTCAGTTACTGAACCAACTTTTGCTTTGTGATGTCTGGATGGTACATAGATAAAGTTTTAAGAATCTTTCATTTTAGATTTCTGTCAGTATTTCTTTAATTAAAACATACATCCAATTTGTGTGGAAGATTTCTGGGTCCTGAAAGAAAGGATTATGATTTAGTAGATAAGTCTGAGATGAAGTCTAGAAACAGATGCTCTTTAATCAATATCCCAGGTCATTTTGATGAATATATACGTTGATAAACACTAATTACACAGTACCCATGACAAAAATTCTATAATGAAAATCTGGTACTTTCAATGAATATTAACCAAAATATTCTGAAACACATTTTGTTTTATATAAAATTTTAAAGAACCTCTGAAATCTTGAACAATATTATTCATATAATCATTTATATATCATATAAACATATATTGTCTTCAGTGCAAGAGTCTTTGTTGCTATAGCAGGCAAAGTAAGCAAAAATCTGTGCTCTCATGAAGCTCTAGTGAAAGAGTATAAACAAAGTAAATTACTGAAATATATAAAATATTAGCTATTGATAAACCCAAAGGAAAATAAATCTGGGAAGAATCAGGATGTAGCTGTCAAAATTCTAGATCAGAAGGTTAGGGAAGACTCCCTTCCTGGGAAAGTGACTTTAGTGCAAACCCTTAAGACCTTTAAAAACATTTTCTTGGGCTCCAAAATCACTGTGGACAGTGACTGCAGCCAAGAAATTAAAAGACGCTTGCTCCTTTGAAGAAAAGCAACGATAAACCTGGACAGCATATTAAAAAGCAGAGATATTACTTTGCTGACAATGTAATGGTTTTTGTAGTCAAAGCTACGGTTTTTCCAATAGTCTTTCACGGATGTGAGAGCTGGACCATAAAAAAGATTGAGCGCTGAAGAATTGATGCTTTTGAACTGTGGTGCTGGGAGAAGGTTCTTGAGAGTCCCTTGGACTGCAAGGAGATCAAACCAGTCCATCATAAAGAAAATCAACTTGGAATATTCATTGGAAGGACTGCTGGTAAAGCTGAAGCTCAATACTTTGGCCACTGATGCAAAGGGCTGATTCACTGGAAAAGACCCTGGGATTGGGCAAGATTTAAGGCAGGATGACAGAGGATGAGATGGTTGGATGGCATCACCGACTCAATGGATATGAGTTTGAGCAAACTCTGAGAGATGGTGAAGGACAGGGAAGTCTGGTGTGCTACAGTCCGTGGGGTCTCAAAGGGTTGGACATGACTGAGCAGACTGAACAATGACAACTTAAAGAGGTGCACTAACTTTTACAATGCTCAGTTCAGTTCAGTTCAGTTCAGTCACTCAGTCGTGTCTGACTCTGCGACCCCATGGACTGCAGAACGCCAGGCCTCCCTGTCCATCACCAACTCCTGGAGTTTACTCAAACTCATGTTTACAATGCTAGAGTGATGTATAACATACTTGGGGAAAAAAAATGTAACCTGGGCTTGCCCCGTCTCTCTTCCTGGGAGATGCTATCTCCAACCTCATCTTCCATTTCACTCTCATCCTTTCTGTGACATTATGCCTGCTCCAGAACTGAGTTTCTACATTTCATCTCATTTCTTTGACTATAAGGAAAAGATTCTGATAAGGCTATCATCAGATAGTTTACGATATGAGTGGGAAACCAAGTCTATAAAGCAAAACTAAGATCAAGAACCAGAGCATCAGAGATCACTTGACTATCTCACTCTGCTTCCTGTAAAAATAAACATAATTGAATTATTTCCCAGTTTGCTTGACACTCATCTCTATATCCATTCTAACAATAGCCATCTGAAAACACTCAAGTCACACCCTTACTCTTTGGCCATGCTGGGGTACAAGGAAGCACTTGGTAGAAGGAATCGCTAAAGGTCTTGTATAGGCAGAAACTCTAGATTTAGAGATCTATCCAGAAAATACGCAACACAGGAGAGGCAATACCCATTACAGTCATAATTTCTTTCAGCTCTTCAGGCTTTGCAGCAATATATATGAGCACTTTGTTTAATCTCATTAGACACATTCTTTCTACTAGTGTGTTACATAAACTTTTCTGTGCTAACAGATTGATGAATATAATGAGTTATACATCAAATGACAACCCTTACAATGAATCCCACTGAGAGAAACAACTTACAGTGTGAAATACAGTTTCTCCTTCAGGATTTCTTTAGCTGTTTAGCTGGGCTAGAATTCTACAATTGGACAAAGGCCAACTTATATGATTGACATCTAGGAAACAGAAGCTATTGAAAGGGAAGGGGCAAGAAAATTGGGACCAGTTGTCTATTTTTTAAAAAAATAGGAAAAAAATAAATTAATATTAATTTTCAAACTGTGTCTTATCTTCTTTTTTTGAAACTTATTATAAAATTTCATTTTATTTTACTCTGTGCATTTTGTTTTTCATACCAGATTTCTGATCTCAAAGACCTCTCCTTTCTCTGCAGTCAACTTTTTTCAAAACCTGTTCTGGTTCTCCCAGGAGCTTTTGCAGTAGTGGCATTTGCAGTCGGTGGAGACGACATTTCTAAAAATTTCCGTCTCTGCTGGAAAATAAGACATATGCATTGACATTTCCAATTTGAGCACAATAGCTCTTCTTTAATTCTGTATTGTAAATGCCACTTCTGTATTTAATTTTCTTTGATTTTTCCTGGTTCATTCATTTCAATAATTCTCACCTCCACAGAACCATCTTATCTTTATTTTTGGTATGTTTATTCTAGTTTTTTCATAGACCCAGTTTTATGATTATATGTTATTTAATTTACATGCAGGGAAAAAATGAGTTATTATACAACAGATTTGCTTTAGTGTCATAGACATATGTTTTAAAATGCAAACATTCTGAGGAAAGGAAAATATATGTAGGTTTGGTGGCCCTAGTGGTAAAGAACCGCCTACCAATGCAGGAGACATGAGACGTGGGTTCAATCCTCGGGTTAGGAAGATCCCTTGGAGGAGGGCACAGTAACCCTCTTCAGTATTCTCACCTGGAAAATCCCAAGGACAGAGGAGCCTGGAGGGCTATAGTTCATACACTCGCAAAGAGTTGCCACCTCATGCAAAGAGTTGACTCATTGAAAAAGACTCTGATGCTGGGAGGGATTGCGGGCAGGAGGAGAAGGGGACGATCCAGGATGAGATGGCTGGATGGCATCACTGACTCGATGGATGTGAGTCTGAGTGAATTCCGGGAGTTGGTGATGGACAGGGAGGCCTGGCGTGCTGCAATTCATGGGGTTGCAAAGAGTCGGAAACGACTGAGCGACTGAAGTGAGCTGAACTGAAAGTGACTTAGCACGCATGCACAGGTTCATAATCAAAGTACTCCCTTTACTCAAACAAATGATTGGATGTAAATATTGAAATAAAAAGATGTGAATAATCATGAATTATCTAATTTTATTTTCCTGTCTGAACACTAACAAGTCATTTGTTTGAAATTGATGCCCATGTTTGCTGAGTATGGATAGAGGTATTGGGAATTTTGTGAGTACTAACTTATTGACTTTAGACATTTTGGAGGAAGCGTTCCTATTCCTAAATATTTGGGTCCTCATTCTCTCTGGGAACCAAGAGTTGTGAGATTCTGACTCCTCTGAAGCAGTGTGGGCCATTGAATAACCTCCTATTGATTTGTTAGAGGACAGATACCTGAGTCCTACTCAGAAAATAATAATATCTAAATCTTAGTTTCTACATTAAAAAAAAAATCTCAGATGAATCTTATGTTCTCTAGAGTTTGAAAAATACTTACAGTCTTCCTTTCCCTATGGCTGATACCATTTGATCTCTGAATTTAGAAGTTTTTCTTGTCTCTAGAACACATCCTGAAAGTAATTAAAAACAATCAACAAAAAATGAGAAAAGGATAGTCTTTTCAGTAAATGGTGTTAGGAAAACTGCATATGCAAAAAGATGAAACTGCATCCCTACCTTACGCCACTCCCAACAATTAACTTGAAATAGATTAAAGACTTGGTTTTAAGACCTAAAATCATAAAACTCTTAGAAGAAAGCATAGAGGAAAATGCTTTTTGTTCTTGGTCTTGAAAATAAATTTTAGGACATGATTCCAAAAGCATAGACAGCAAAAGTCAAAATAAACAATTGGTATTACATTAAACTAGAAAGCTTCTGCACAGAAAAGGAAATCATCAAGAAAATGAAAATGAACTAAAAGAAAATATTTGCAAATAATATATCTGATAAGGAGTTACTGTGTAAAATATATAAAGAACTCACATAACTCAATAGAAGATAGATCCAATTAAAAACAGGCAGAAGATCTGAATAGACATTTTTCCAGGGAATATATATAAATGGCCAATAGACACTTGAGAAGATGCTCAACATCAGTAATCATCAGGGACGTGAAAATCAAAACCAATGAGATACACTTCACACCTGTTAGAATACCTATTTTCAAAAGGACAAGAATTAACAAATGTTGATGAGAATATGGAGAAAAGGGAGTAATAATGGGAGGTGATGGATGTGTTAATGAACTTGATTTTGGTAATTTTGCAATGTAACATATATATATATATATATAAATATATAATTTCCACTTAGAAATATACAATTTTGTTTATCAATTATTCCTCAATAGCTAAAAAAAAAAAACGATATCAAAGAGGGAATAAGCAGTCAACACACTGAATAATCTAGGATTCAGCATCAAACTTCTCATGTTTTTCTTTCTTGTCCTTCTTTCTCTCCAGACAGTGTCTGGCAAGTTTTATAATCTGCCAAATAACCTTGCCCCTAGACAGTTAGAGACCTAGCACATATATACTACTTTTGGTTTTCTACCCATGTTCAGATTGACTTTATTGATTTGAGAGCCTTCAAGTCATGGCTAAATGGCCATGGATCACAGGAGGCATGATTCAATCTCTAAGGCTGAGTTTCACCTCTGGGTTTCCAGCTGCTCATATCACTAAATCAGCTTTGTCCTCTTACCTTGCATTGCTGATTGGTTTCTCGGGTAAGCTCCCTACTAGCCAATAAGGAAATCTAGAACAGGCATCTTATTTATGAATTCTGGCATTTGCAGAGCTTATGAACTTCCTGACTTCCAATAAGCACATCATAAATACTTGTCACACTAAAAGGAATGAAATCATTTCTGTGCCAGAGAATGATTACAGTGCAAAACCTGATTTTTGCTGTCTATTTCACCATTTAATTCTAATTTTTGCTCTTTGATCATAACTTAACATATTGAAGCAAAAAAGAGAGCCAGAAACATTCTGTTCTCTGACTAAATAATGTTTATTTTAAAATTTCAGAGAATTGAGATAGCTTACTTTCTCTAGACTTAATGAAAGTTTGTGATTCAAAATAAACTAATTATTGCTGAAGTCTAGTTTTCAATTTGAATGGAAGAAAATATGACTTTAAAAAATCTTGATTAAGCCTCTAGCATACCAATAATAATCATTTTCTTTTCACTGACTAGGCTAGAGCTCTCTGGAATCTTTTGTCAATGAGTAAGCCCCAGCTGGGCACAGAAAGTTTGATAAGAGTAATGTGCCTTGAAAACAAATATTTATTTGCTTTTTATTGAACTTTTGTGAGCCCATTCAAGTCCATTATCTTCGAGATTCTGGATCTGGCTATAGCTTAAAAATGTTATATGTAAATTATATAAGAAGAATTGAAGTCATTGCTGCATATTTTTCTTCTGTGAAATATATGTGTGCATACCCATGTGTCATCAAAATAAGATCTTGCAAGACAATATAAATAAACTTAAATAATAGAAAGCATTCAAGTGCAAAACCACACTAGTTTGTTCTAATTTTAAAATTGCTCTACCAAATTATCTGCCATCTTACTAAGATAGTAATTAAGTCTGACAGAATTTTAAGTGAAAATTTCTGAATTAGTGGATTTTTGGAGGGAAATTTGACAAAATGTAACAACACAAGTATACACACTCTTACAAGTGCCTATCTATAGATTTATCCTAAAATATGCTAAAATGTGGGAAATGTTTAGAGAAATATGTTTATTGCAGATGTTTTAAAATGACTTCACACTTGAAAAAATTGAAAATTCAACAGTTGAACAAGATTACCGCTTGACTTAGGGATTGTGGTTACTCTTGAATATTTTTCTTTGTATACCTTTTTTATATTTTTGAAAATGGTTTCTATGATAATCAAAACCTAAAAGACAATTGTATGGTTATTTGAAAAAATATAATGAATTAACAGTTTACTTAAGACTGTTTCACTAGGTTTCTAGTTATGGTTCAACTGAGTATGAAAATTGTCTAGAAATTACTCTTGAGTGTTGGGTCTTCACCAAGCTATTCATCCTGTTAGCAACAGCGGATTCAAGGAAAGAATAAATCATACCAACAAAGGTTTTCTGAAGCTTATATCCCACACTAAGATCTAGGAAATATTAATACATCAGAAATTCCCACTCTTATCAGAAGCTACTACCTCCAAGCGTTAGTTACCTACAAGTTATCTTTCTACGGCATGAAAAATCTCTCTCTCTCTCTCACACACACACACACACGGACTTAAGTTGATACATTTTCATATACTTGTAGAGTGATGGTGACCAGTTTAATCCATATTCTTTCTGAAAGGATAATGTGTGGCACAGAGAAATATATTTAGTTATCACAATATTCCATGAAAGGGAGTAACTTACTTCCTCTTGAAAGTAATTGGTGTTAAGATGGATCAGATCAGACACTATGTCTACATCTCTATCTATGTCTGTTTCTCTATCTATATATCCATAATAGTTCTTGAAAGCTCTTTCTAACTGGACATTTTGTCACAACAGGTCCTGTTTAAATTCAGAAACTCTATCCCACCAGAATTATGCTTGCAATCTGGGTGTTGATTGGTATGCTTCCTTCAAAGTTAGTATCTTATAAAATATGAGAGAAGAACAGTATTTGTGTACACTGTGTGTGTGCTGTGTGTGTGTTCAGTAGTGTCCAACCTTTTGTGACCCCATGGATTGTAGTCTGTGAGGCTTTTCAGTCCATGGGATTCTCCAGGAAAGAATACTAAAGCAGATTGCCATTTCCTACTCCAGGGGATCTTCCCGACCCAGGGATTGGACCTGCATCTCCTGCCTGCAATTCTTTACTGCTGTATCACACTAAACCTATTAAATGGTCTTCTCAGAAGTACCCCTCTGCTTGAATGCTTCTTGCCCCACCTCCATGAGGCTGGCTGCTGCTGCTCACTGGTCACTTCATTTTGTTCAAATGTTATTACTTGTAGTGACGTGTGTCCTCAAAAAGACCCAGTAAGGAGACAGACTGGAGGGAGACACTTCCTCTATACCCTGTAACACATTATGAAGATACTCATATTTCTTAATTTCCCTAATAATTAACTAAAGAGTTAATAAAGGGAAGAGCTAAAGTGTTTCTAAGGACAAGAATGTCTTCTAGTGTCCTCTGCCCCCAACAGTTACATACTAGCTTTAGATATCACTTCCTTGCTCTCCAATTAAAACTTTTCTCATCAAAATGTCCTCTATTTCAAGGCCATCCCTACCAATATCTCCACCAACCTCCCCCAATTTTCTTTCCATTGGAAGAAGCTCTTGGCCCAGACAACTGACCAAAATTATTGGCTCTGGAACTTGTATTTTGAATCTTTTATTTAGCTCACACTGCTTTTTTTTAAATATTTATTTTCATTTATTTATTTGGCAGAAGTTCCAATACTTCGGCAACCTGATGCAAAGAACCAACTCATTAGAAAAGACCCTAATACTGGGAAAGATTGAAGGCAAAAGGAGAAGAGGGAACAGAGAATGAGATGGTTAGATACCATCACCAACTCAATGGACATGAATTTGAGCAAACTCTGGGAGATAGTGAAGGACAGGGGAGTCTGGCATGCTGCAGTTCTTGGGGCTGCAAAGAGTAGGATAGAACTTAGCGACTGAACAACAGCAACAATAACTATTTATTTGGCAGTGTAGGGTCTTAGTTGCAACATGCAGGATCTTTTTATTTTTTCTGGTTGTGCCATGTGAACTCTTTTAATTGCAACATCCAGGCTCTTAGTTATAGCATGTGAGAGCTAGGTCACTGACCAGGGATCGGACCTGAGACCCCTGCATTGGGAATGCAGAGTCTTAGCTACTGGACCACCAGAAAAGGCCCAGACACCATTTTTTTAAAAGAAGCTGACATTTCACTATAAAAGAAATTTAAATAAAAACCCATATTTCTGATCCTTCAAGTAAATCCAGAATCTCTGTTCATTAGAGTTGAGTAGGAGCTGGGTCCTGTAGATAGAACAGTTGATTTACTTGTCACTACGTGGTCCCTATAGCATCTAGGGGACTTCTCCAGTGGCTCAGTGATGAAGAATCTGCCTGTAATTCAGAAGACACAGGAGATGCAGGTGTCTGGAAGATATCAATGTCGGGAAGATCACCTGGAGGAGGGCATGGTAACCCACTCCAGTATTTTTGCCTGGAGAATCCCATGGAGAGAGGAGCCTGGCAGGCTACAGTCCACAAAGTGGCAAAGAATCGGACGCAACTGAGCACACACATAGGCATCTGAGTGTGAGACCTTTGCCCAAGACTCGTCTCCCTCTTAATCTCCATTAAAGTTGGAATCATTGATTTTGTTACTGTTCACTTGGGCTTCAGACCTGGTTGCGGGAGGGGAGAGGGCAGTGTCATAGTGAATTTTCATTTACGATGCAAATCCAATAAATGTTGAAGGGAAAAGCAGGAATAGAAGAGAATCAGTTCTGCCCAAATGAGCGAAGCTATTAAAATACAAACATACACACACACACCCTAAAGTATACAATTGAATTTCCTGAAAAATGGTGCACTCAGGAGGGTAAATAACAAAAGAAGACAGTAAGACCCATTATTCTCTTTATTTTTTCATTTTTACCTTGGCATCTCCTGAAATAATAAAGGATCTATGTGTCCACTTCATCTGAGCTTCCTTTATGTCCCCAAGGTCTTTTCAATCTCCCTCTGAGACATGGGGTGCACCATAGGGGGATAAATCTTCAGTTACTTCCAGTCCTTTAAAATATACAATTTGTAAAAGCACATTTTTATATAACACAAGGTAAAGAATAAAATGAAAATAAAAGGACAGATTCAGATATGAGGTATCATTTCTTCTCATTATTAAATTGGTTAAAAAAAAAAAAAAAAGGCTTACATTTAGCTTCCCCTTTCTTTGGCTTTTGTAAGTGCATCACCCTATTCTTTCCTGAGGTTGGTCTATGCTGGGATGTTAGTTTTCCATGCAAGTTCTCAATAAATATTTGCTATGTGTTCTCAGTCTGTGTTTATGCCATTATTCACACTTCCCTTTATCTCCAAGACTTTTATATTGTTGCTAAGGAGTTTTTTTTTTTTTTTTTCTCCAACAGCCTTGACAAAATGATAGCTTCCTGAATTCATTATTTGTGTGAGAGAACTTCAGTTCAGCATCCTACAAATCTGAGAGTTCATCTATGTGTGTCTAACTTTTTTGGTTTTCTCTCCATTCTTCACCCTGATTGGAAAGCATACTCCACACTTGTTAGTGAAGAAGTAGAGCCTTGGTTGACAGGCAGGAAAAGTACACAAAAGGAGGGAGCAATGGTTTTGCGATTTTGTCTTGGCTGTATTTTTCAAGTTGCTTTGGATTAGCAAAACACAGTGTTTTATATGAGCTGGTGGTGGTTTAGTCGCTAAGTCGTGTCCAACTCTTGCCACCCCATGGACTGTAGCCCACCAGGCTCCTCTGTCCATGGGATTTTCCCAGCAAGAATACTGGAGTGGGTTGCCATTTCCTTCTTCATTATATGAGCTACCATAAGAAAATAATAGCAATGTTTACTCTCAGGATATCCTAAAATGTCCCCATGCTGTACACTTTGTTGAAACAGTTGCATTAATATTAATGTCTGAATTTCATTAATGTGGAGTGCCCTCTCCAGCTGTTTCAAGATTTAATTTCTTTTCTCAGAGATTCCATCATTCCACTCTTACATTTTCTTCTTAGAAGCCAAGACCAAGAAGAAACTTTCTGGAAATAATCCATGGGAACCCCTATGCTTGCGCCTCTATGAGTAAATTGTTCAGCCAGATGGCACATGTCAAGCTGATCAATGTGACCAATTCCACATGCCAGGAGAAGACTCCAGCTACATAGGGAAGGCAAGATCATCACAATACCAGCCACCAGAATAGAAAGTACCAACATCTCTGCCTACTGTGTCTTGATATCAGAGTTACCAAGAAAAACACAACAGTCAAGTACTGCATGAACAATGCTTTGACTCCACATGGAGAAGAGACAGCAAGGTCAGCTCCATTAGAGTACAGGTTCATAGCCAGCAGGCTCCCCTAAGCAGGTTCCTCCAGCAACTGATGCAGCATGGTTTGTTTATGGGCACTCTTGTGACAGGTCGGAAAGGCACCAGTTCCTCCCCACTGGAGTCTGAAATGCTGATTGTTGAGGATGCATGGAGACCATTGACACACATGCTTGTGCAACAAAGGAAGACTCAGTTAGCCTGAAACAGGAAAGACATTCCCACACAAGGTGATAAGCCCTGTACAGGCTATGTGTACTCTTTTATCTTTGGGTAAGGAAATTTCAGACTGAAGGCCCGTTCTCACATAGACGAGTGAGAATCAAAAGACTGCACAGGAAACTACCTTTCCAGACATTATACCATTTCTGTGAATCCACTAAGCCAAGCATTTATCTGCAGACAACTACCCAGGGCATTCAGACTGTCAAAAGTTGTCATAAACTATGGTAGGAGAAAGGGAATGATCTACTGTTCAACTCTAAACGTTCTCACCTAGGCTCTAGAAAGAAACAATTTTGGAAGTGTGTGTTTCATTTACTTTGCCAAAACAAATCCTCTAGTTGTATCCAATATGTTTTTTTTTTTGAAGAAGAAGAAGAAGAGGTCAGGGCAAGAGTCTTGGGTTAGATTGAAGATAGAAAACCACCTTGTTCTTCTTTCCATTTACTTTTCTAGGGTACCTAAGCAGAACATGCTTTATGATTTCCAAGCAAGAAGAACAACATCATCATAAAAAAAAATGAAAACAAAAACAAAGCTTCCACAATTTCCTACAACACACACATTAATTAGAGAAAACCAAATCACAACAGCAATAAAAATGAAACAGAGGCCTTCTCCATGAAAGCTTGGGAAACTCTTAAGGTAGGAGGGGAGTCTTGATTTTCTCAAATCCAAAGCAGACTTTGTTAGTGTTTGCGATCCCAAGAACTGTAGTGCACCAGGTTCCTGTCCATGGGATTTGCCAAGCAAGAATACTGGAGTGGGTTGTCATGCCATTCTCCTGGGATTTTCCCTACTCTGGGGTTGAACCTGGATCTCCTGCATTGCAGGCAGATTCTTTACCACCTGGGTCACCAGGGAGATTTTGTTGAGGCTCCATCAAGCCCACCTTAGCTACCTAAAGTAGCTCACTCTGAGTCCTCTCATCCTGCTTATAAACTGAATTTGTAAACTTAGTCCTTTCTGTCTGGTTTCCTTAATATTAATTCTCTTTCTGCTTCTCTCATCCCACTAGAACATTATTCTTTTGTTCAAAATTTCTTTTTTCATCAGTTTCTATGTCTTATTCTTTCAGCACGCTGCCTTGAGAACAGCTTTAATATGTAGAGTCCTGTATGTGACTATAGTTTGGAAAGAATTTGAGGTTATGAGTAATGGAAACAATTCAAGATTTTGGGGGGTGAAAAGAGAAAGCTTGGGGAAAGCTCGATCCTGTTGGGTAAGAGGATCCATCACGAAGTTTATGCAGAAGGAAAAGAATAGATTACCAGGCATTCTGCTTATGATGTGCTTAATCTGCAACAGTAGTACTTCAAGAGAACAGAACTTCAGGCAGAGAAAGTAGTCAGCAAAATCCTTAAGCTGTCTGAGCAAAGCAGCCCTTCAGAGCACAAGATAAGTGGAGGTGGGAGGATGAGACAGTGATTGTTAGGGCAGGAGGTCTGGGAAGCAATGGGTGAGTCAGGATGGAAAATGCCTTAGGATCATCAGAGGGAATTCGTTGGGTGAAAATGAGAACCACTGCAAGATTTTAAGCAAAAGAATGGCATGTCTTATATCACTTGCTTCAGTCAGAAGAGGACATAAGGTCACAGCAACTGACAAAGGTTGGTGGCTCTGGAGGCTCCTGCAAAATAATACAGGTTCAGAAGAGGGTGATCAGATCAGGTCCTGCATTCGATGGAGGCTTCTGACAATGGATGCAAAACAACATTTGTTCCCACAATTTATAATACAAGAGCTTCCTACCCCATAAGGTTACACAGTGTATTCAAGATTTGTCTGAAGAGATGCTAGAGATTGTCTGACGCTCATTCACATGTCTTGCACTTGCCACCAACAATACCAGGGTGTGGGGAAATGACCACTGCTTCCGAAATCTATACATATAAGAGACACCTGCCTCAAGGGAAAATTGAGATAAAAGAGCTTGGTTTGGGGTGGCTAAAATGTGACAGATGCTAACCGAGAAAGGCAAGCTCATTGGTCTTACAATTTTAACTGGCCTTTACCCTGGAAAATGCTTTATACCTATCGAAAATGTGTTAATTATGTTTTAAAAAATATTGATCCAATCTTGTGTATTTAGCGTAGAAGAATTTATCCTACACTTATCTATATCAACTGATTAAGGTTCGTATGACTATTATTAGACTGAGGGAAATCTTAAAATAAGCACTTCTATAGCTTTAACACTTCCCATGTTTTTATATAGTCTTCATATCAACTGCTTTGATGGTTCTGCAATTTCAGTAATAGATAAGTCTCAATTTGCTTATGATCCCTGCCTTAGCCCATAGCCACTCTATTTGACATTTAGGTTATTTTTGTTTTGTTGATCAACATAGGTAACTATATATATATATATACATACACACACATACATATATATGTATACATATATGTATATATATACACATATATACATATAAGTGTATGTATATATATACACAATTCTTTTCCTCCTTGGGGTTATTTTTAAGATAAATACCCAAGAGGAAAGCTGCAGCATTAAATGTTATAAGTATGTTAACATATCTTGATTGGTATCAGCACTTTCTAAATTTAGTCAGTATTTTTCAGGTTTTTTCCAGTGAAAGTGAAAGGGACTCAGTTGTGTCCGACTCTTTGCGACACCATGGACTATACAGTCCATGGAATTCTCTAGACCAGAATACTGGAGTGTGTAGCCTTTCCCTTTTCCAGGGGATCTTCCCAACCCAGGGATCGAAACTAAGTCTCCTGCATCGCAAGTGGATTCTTTACCAGCTGAGCCACCAGGGAAAATTGAAAGTAGAAAGTCAAGTCACTTAGTCGTGTCTGCGACCCCATGGTCTGCAGCCTGCCAGGTTCCTCGGTCCATGGGATTTCCCAGGCAAGAATACTGGAGTGGGTTTCCATTTCCTTCTCCAGGGGATCTTCCCAACCCAGGGATCAAACCTAGGTCTCCCACATTGCAGGCAGACTCTTTACTGAGCTACCAGTAGGTAGATAGATAAATAGATATCTACCAGGGAAGCCCAAGAATACTAGAGTAGGTAGCCTACCCCTTCTCCAGGGGATCTTCCTGACCCAGGAATCTAGCCGAGGTCTCCTGCTTTGCAGACAGACTCTGTATCGGCTGAGCTACATGCAGTGCAAATATAAGACGGTAGAAACTTCAACTAAGGAACTTGAGGTAATGTAATTGTTATTTAAACAGAGAAACTGATTGCCCTAATCTCTCTAGGGAGATCAAAAAGCCTCCCTCACACATACTTTAAACTATAAAGACAAACTATATGAATCTGATAGATGGTATAGCTGTATGATAATCTTTACAGAAATCTGGTCTTGGAGCACATACGCAGTAACATGTTAGCACTTCATTATGCATTATTGACTTTCACTCATATTTGCTAAAACAAACATTCCAGAACCATCTGCAACTGGATAAAGTGCTCATTTTGCATGTTAGGAAAACTATAAAAAAACTGACTGCATGAAATTAAGGCAATATCTGAGCTTCTGGGGTTGCTTATCACGTTTAAAGTTGACAGTATGGGTCTCAGGAGGCAGCAGAGAGCTTATGGATAAACACAGCAGGTAGTAACAGAACTAAAATGCCAAAAATCACTTTACCATAGAAAAGAGACAGAGAGGTAATGATGAAACTAAAGACATAACACTTAAGGCCTTACTTCTTCAAAGCAATTTCCTTTTAAAATGTCCAAAATAATTACTTGAAATAACCGGCAGAGTGGTTTGTAAACTATCCAACTGCTAAAATTGTTTTGACTGTCCCTCTGCGTGCATGTGCGCTCAGTCATGCCCGACTCTTGCGACCTCATGGACTGTAGCCCGCCAGGCGCCTCTGTCCATGGGATTATCCCAGCAAGAATACCGGACTGGGTTGCCATTCCCTCCTCCTTGGAATCTTCCCGACCCACGGATGGAACCCAAGTCTCCTGTGGCTCCTGTGTTGGCAGGCGGATTTTTTCTTTTTTCTTTCTTTTTTAACCAATGAGCCACTTGGAAAGTACCCGAGTGTCCCTCTGTACACTCACAATTTTTGGGTGAGTCCATATACGGCAAAGCAGAGAGAATTCTAAATAAATCTGCCTGGACTTAATTTCCCTTTTAAGCATCAGGGCTTACGTTTCTGATGGAGTTACAAGAGCTCGTGAGATCCCTGAAGCAGGGTCTATGTCATATGAACTCTTTTGTTTTTAATTAACTAGCTCTTATGTATTAAAAAAGTCCGTCTTTTACCCAGTCGTCTGTAGTATGACGTTGGTTGTAAATCAAGTATTCATATGTGTCTGTTTCTACAAACACCATTGCCACACTGTCTTTATTATTCTGAGTCTCTAAACATTCATATCTGATTGAGAAGATTCTCTAAATTTGCTTGCCTTTCTTGAGAATTTTTAACATCTTTATTAAGATATAACTTACATACTGTACAATAAAAAAAGTCAAAGTCAATAATTTCACCCATTTAAATTATACAAATAAATGGTTTTTGGTAAAGTCACACATGCATCCCACCATCACCATCCTCATTTCTTTTTAATTTTTCAAGATTTTTTTTGACAGTTTTAACGTCTCTTTTTTTATTTGTTACATTTGGCCACATGGCGTATGGAATCTTGAGGTCCCCAACAAAGGATTGAACCTGCACCCCCTGCAACGGAGGTAAAGTCTGAACCACCAGACTGTCAGGGAAGTCCCCATCACCATCTTTATTTTAAGACATTTTCATCATCTCACCAAGACTCCCCATACCCTTTAGGTGTCATCTCCTTATCTTCACATCTTCCCCCTAGTTCTAAGTGACAGCTAACCAATCTAACCTCTATTTCTTTAGATTTATCCATTCTGGACTTTCACATGAATGTGATCATATAATGTGTGGCTTTTTGTGACTGGCCTGTTCAGTTTTTATGTTTTCAAGTTTTATTCATGTTGTAGTATATGTTAGTATACTCCCTTTTATAGTAAAATAACATTCTGTTGTATGAATATGGGGCTTCCCAGGTGGTGCTAATGGTAAAGACTCTGCCTATCAATGCAGGAGACATACCTGTATACCATATTTTTTAATCCATTCATTAGCTGAGCGGCATTTGGGCTGTTTCTTTCTTTTGGCTATTATAAACAACCCTGCTGTAAACATCTGTGTACAAGCTTTTCTGTGAATACATGGTTCCATTTCTTCTGGGTCTGTATCTAGGAGAGGAATATCTCAGTCTTACAGTAGCTCAACATTTAATCATTTGAGGAACTGCCAGATTGTTCCATTTTCATTTCCCACCAGCAGTGTATAAAGTTTCATGTTTCTTTGCATTCTCACTAACACTTGTCATTATGTTTTTTTTCCCTTTTAATTCTAGACATTCTATTTTGCTTGAAGTGGTATCTTGAGGTTGGTTTTGATTTGCATGTCCCTAATAAATAATGATGTTAATCATGAATTATCACTAGAACATCAAAAGGAATAAGTGTAAAAAGTACAGAGTGAGGTGAGTCAGAAAGAGAAAGGCAAATATCTCATATTAATGCATATATAAGAATCTAGAAAGATAGTACCAGTGATCCTACTTACACAGACATAAAGAACACACTTCTGGAAACAGTGGGGGAAGAGGGTAGGATGATTTCAGAAAATAGCTTTGAAACATACATTACCATATGTAAAATAGATAGCCAGTGAGAGTTTGATGTATGATGCAGGGAAAGCAAAGCCCTACGTTTGTGACGACCTAGAGGGATAAGGTCGGGAGGCAAGTGGGAGAGGGGTTAGGGAGGGAGGGGCCACGCGTATACCCATGGCCGATTCTTGTTGATGTACGGCAAAAACCATTGCAATACTGCAATTATCCTCCAATTAAAAACATACATTTTAAAAAAGAATTGAAAATGGAAAAAAATAAAGACTGTCAGATTGGGTAAAAACAGCAGGTAGAATATAATTCTGATTTTGTAAATAATAATCAAAACAAGCAATGTTTTTTTCAATAGCCAAAAAACTATAGCTTTTTTTTTAACACTGAAAAATTTCCACTATACATTTACATAGGCTATTTCCTGTTTTAATCATTATGGTAGAGAAAATGTTATAGTCTAGTAATATTATTAATTTATCTTAGTCTTCTTTCTCAAAACTGCAATTTTTAAAACTTTTTTAAACACCTTAACAAATTCATTAATTTAAAAAAATTGCTCTTTGGTCTTGTTCTAATTTATATAAAAATTAATAGTTTTAATAAATTCATGAAGTATATAATTTATTTAATCTCTTCTCAGTAGATTTGTGCAACTGAACAATCTTTGTGATTTGGGGAGTTTGATGATGCTCCTGATGCAATTGCAGAGGTGAACAAAATGTTCTATATTCTCAGTGTCACTGGAACTTAAAATAGTTGACATTTTATAAAGCACTTAGCTGCCTGACGAGAACCCATAAAGAGTCTCGCTGAGGTACCAACATTAGATAATCAGAGACTATGAACAAGGATCAGTGTATAATTCAAACTGGATTGATCATTTTAGTGTGGCAGGTGCATTCCAATTTAAACCTGAATTTCCTCAGAGAAATTGCCGATTTCTCAACAATATTCTTTATTACAGTTAGCAATATAGATTATTTTTGCCTGATTTGCCAGATGATTACATGTGTAACTTTATTTTTCTTCTCTTTTTCTCTGCTCTTTCCTTTCTTCTGCTTTTGGTTAGCTGGTGATTGTTTTTTCTTAATCCTCATGAAGATTCAGCCTGGGGTCAAGCATTATTTTTACTTTAACAATAGGAACAAATAAATGCATAAATGAGTATAGATACATTTGTTTTTTAATAAAGATGTAAGGAAATGACAGGGATATACAATGAAAATAAGATAGAAACAAGTACAAACCTGATGTCAGCATAGGACTTGAGAAGACCAAATTTGATTTTTTTTCCTAAACAAGGACTAAGGAACTATTCAGATTTTACATTTTACTAGGAAGAGCATCTGGGATAGTTTCTATTTGCAAGGCATTGTTATCAATATGTATAAGTATATGTAAAAAGATCTTTCTATTGCATTGATTATTGTGAGGACTGAGCAAAATAATGAATCTATCTCAAAGCTTCTGAAACTCTTAGAAGCATGCCTGATATATAGAAAAATGCTCGGAGTTAGCTATTATGATTTTATTGTTTTTATGTTAGAGTGAGTGGGCAATATATATTTTGCTTGTCCACTTTGAGAACTCTAAGGTGAAAATGTTACCCACATTAATTCCTAGCCAGACTCTTTTTGTGTAGGTCCCTGGAACATGGAGTTAATTCTTGACCTCTGAATGTAAATGCATCAGAGGAAATGCTATTGGTTTACTGGGGCTGCCATAAAAAATACCACAGACTGGGTGGCTTAAACAACAGAACTTTATTTTTTCACAATTCTAGAACCTAGAAGTCTGAGATCAAGTTGTCAGCACCTTTAGTTTCTTCTGGGGCTCTTCTTCTTGGCTTGTGGATGGCTGTCTTTTCTGTCTATTTTCACATGATCATCCCTCTGATTGTGTCTGTGCCCCAATTTCCAGTCATAATGAATTAGGGCCTTCTCATAATAATTTCATTTTCCATGAATTACCTCTTTAAAAAAATCCTATCTCCACATATAGTCACATTCTGAAGTTCTGGAGGTTATGACTTCAACATACGAATTTTAAAGGGGACACAACTCAGCTCATGGTGATTTCCCTGGTGACTCAGTGGGTAAAGCGTCTGCCTGTAGTGCGGGATAGCCGTGTTTAGTCCCTGGCTTGGGAAGAACCCCTGGAGAAGGAAATGAAAACCCACTCCAATATTCTAGCCTGGAGAATTCCATGGACAGAGGAGCCTGGTGGCCTACAGTCCATGGGGTCACAAAGAGTTGGACATGACTGAGTGACTAACACTTTCACTTTCAATTCAGCTCATAACAGGCTCCAAGATGACAAGTACCTACAGGTGAGTGTGCTTTGACTGGAATAGAAGGAACGGAGATGGTACAGCCACGATGTGGCCCAAGGAGCCTTATGGGGAAGTCTGGTAGTTTGACAGCAGGAGGCCAGTCTCCACAGAAGACCCCAGGGAGCTTTGGGGACACACCCAACACACTGTGTACAGCTGTCAGTGGCAAAGGTCTTCACAAGGCCCACTTCAGCAAGAATAATCATCGGAGAACTGCCTTCCAATATCCGGATGAGCCATAGATATTTACCCATTATAGACTCATTAATGACAAATATAGGACCCCAAAGCCTATAATATTTTCAAACTGTGCACAATTTACCAATTTTCTTAAGCTTTAAGGCAGCAAATTTCAAAACAAAGGGTGAAATTCACAAATTTTGTTAAAAAGTGAGATGGAATACAAAACCTGACTAAATGATTTGCTTGTTTTATTAAGTACTTAGATAAAAGCTGATGAGCTGGATTCAATATGTGGTCTTTTAGTCAGATGTTCTACTGTTTTTCCTAAACATGATTAAATTTCTTAAAAATTCATATGGCTTGGGAAATGTGTTGCTGAGGACATAAATATGCTGGCAGCTTCCACTGTTGTACCCTACAACCGATAGCAAGGTAACAGGTCTTCAATTCATGGTGCCTTACGAAAGTAGAACACAAATCACTTGGGCAAACAGGGCCTATGAATGCCCTCAGATATTCACAGGGTATTGTGTATCTGCGCCTTTGTGAGTCCCTCCTACTATTCCTACAGGATGAACTGCCAGAACTTTGACTCTTTTCCAGATAGCTATGAGTTCCGTTTACCTTTATGCTATGTGGAGTCGCACTGCAGTAGAAGTGCCACTTTTCATGCTAAAAGAATGATTATATTTTGAGTCACACTGAAAAAACTGTGTGTTCATTGGATAACAGTACACACTGATTTTTCCAAGAATTTGTCTTCATCATACATGGATTGCCTAGCTATTCTTTATGCTGTGTTAATTGGATAAAAGCCAGAGGAATAGCATTTTTCAAATTCTTTACATTGGAATTTTCTGATATGGGAACAAAACGTCAAACTTTACTTCTGGCTAGGTTATCTATGATCAATTTTTTTATGCTGTGAGAGGAAAATTCCAAATGCCTTTGGCACCAAGGATAGCATTGAACAACCTAACTTCTGATATTTTTTCCTTTAAGCATTCACGTCTGTGTTTGTATACTTCTAGGTTTATGACTAATTATCTGCTCTTGTGATAATAAGATAAATTCTATTTTCCATAACTCTTTCAATAAGTATTTATTAAATAATATAGTTATTTTCCAAACTGTCCTAGCTAGTAACAGAAATATATGAAATAATTATAGTCTTTATATTCCTGACTTTTTTGAAGTTATACAAAATTTAATACAAGCTGAAATGTCGAAATTGGTGGGTAAAAAATGAGAAATATTGCTTTGACTGGAGTTTTCTAAAACACTGCAGAATATGTAAGACTTCAGTGCTTTTGAACTATGGGGGTTGGAGAAGACTCTTGAGAGTCTCTTGGACTACAAAGAGACCAGCCAGTCCATTCTGAAGGAGATCAGCCCTGGGTTTTCTTTGGAAGGAATGATGCTAAAGCTGAAACTCCAGTACTTTGGCTACCTCATGTGAAGAGTTGACTCATTGGAGAAGACTCTGATGCTGGGAGGGATTGGGGGCAGGAGGCAAAGGGGACGACAGAGGATGAGATGGCTGGATGGCATCACTGATTGGATGGACGTGAGTCTGAGTAAACTCCGGGAATTGGTGATGGACAGGGAGGCCTGGCATGCTGCAATTCATGGGGTTGCAAAGAGTTGGACACAACTGAGCAACTGAACTGAACTGAACAGATGGGCTTATAAATAAAGATTAAAAACACTATCAAAGCCTTAACAACTAGGATGCATATGAGTCATAGTCTTGTGGAGACAAGCTAGCTAGAGTGTGGTCAGAAGGTGGAGAATGGTTTAGATATAAGTAAAATGGAATGAAAATAAACCGTGAAGTTTGATGTTGAGTGTGGGACTATAGATCTTGACCTGATAGGTAATGGAATTGTTGTAAAAGACAACATAGTAGCAAAAACTAGGCTTTCTGAAAATCAAATTGGTGATGATGTGCAAGACAACGTGGCTTTGGGGACATTAAAACTGAGAGATCTTGTAATTTTCTACATGTGAGTTCATTAGAGTTGGGAGTAAGTTGAAGCAGGGAAAATGTGAAAGAAGAGTCAATGGTTGAGATGTTATGAATGTGTAAGACGTGGTGGTGGCTTAGATAATAGAAATGAAAGACGACAGCTGAGTCTAGTACAGCTCCCATATCTTGTGCCTGCAGTATTGTGTTTTCAGGAACTGAAGTGGGTAAACTAGGGAAGGGATTGCAAACAGGGAATGCCCATAAAGTCAGTGTCTGGTGTAAGGATATACAAGTAAGGGATAGATGAGCAGGGTATTATGAAGGTGACTATAATTACAAATCAGAATAAGGTTAGGATGGCGAAACTGATTTGAGAGAAGACCTCTAGGTAAAAACTTAAATGTCTAACTGAGTAAATTCTCCAAGTGGAAAAAGTTATATAGAGAGAAAAATGAAGAGAAATCAATGAATAATGTCCACCTTCAGGAAATAGACGCATCAAAGGGGGACTGTCAGAAAAGTAGGAGAGGTTTCAAAATTACACTGTGGAAATTAAAGTAGGAGGGAGTTACAAGAAAGAGCATTGGGTTAAAAACATTGTCCTTTTACATATACCCTGAGAAAACTATACTTCAAAAAGACATGTACCCCAATGTTCATTGCATCACTATTTACAGTAGTCAGAACAGGGAAGCTACCTAAATGTCCATGAACACATTGAAGGATAAAGAAGGTGCAGTACAGATATGGATTATTAGCCAGCCATAAAAAGGAATAAAACTGGGTTATTTGTAGTGATGTGGATGAACCAGAGTCTGTCATACAGAGTGAAGTCAGAAAGAGAAAAACATCGTATATTAACGTGCATATGTGGAATCTAAAAAAAAAAAAAAATGGTATGGATGAATCCATTTGCAGGAATAGAGAGGCAGACATAGAGAAGAGACTTGTGGGCCCGGGGGTGGAGAGGGTGGGATGAGCTGAGAGAGCAGCATTGACATACATACACTGCTGCTGCTGCTGCTAAGTCGCTTCAGTCATGTCCGACTCTGTGCGACCCCAATAGATGGCAGCCCACCAGGCTCCCCCGTCCCTGGGATTCTCCAGGCAAGAACACTGGAGTGGGTTGCCATTTCCTTCTCCAGTGCATGAAAGTGAAAAGTGAAAGTGAAGTCGCTCAGTCGTGTCTGACTCTTAGTGACCCCATGAACTGCAGCCTACCAGGCTCCTCAGCCCATGGGATTTTCCAGGCAAGAGTACTGGAGTGGGGTGCCATTGCCTTCTCTACCACGTGTAAAACAGATGGAGAATAGAGAAGGCAATGGCACCCCACTCCAGCACTCTTGCCTGGAAAGCCCCACGGAAGGAGAAGCCTGGTAGGCTGCAGTCCATGGGGTCGCTAAGAGTCAGACATGACTGAGTGACTTCACTTTCTCTTTTTACCTTCATGCACTGGAGAAGGAAATGGCAACCCACTTCAGTGTTCTTGCCTGGAGAATCCCAGGGACGGGAAGCCTGGTGGACTGCCGTCTATGGGGTCGCACAGAGTCAGACACGACTGAAGCGACTTAGCAGCAGCAGCAGCAGCAGGAAGCAGCTTACAGCACAGGGGCTCACCCTGGTGCTCTGTGATGACTGACAGGGGTGGAATGGGGCAGGATAAGAGGGAGGCTCAGGAGGGAGGGGTTATATGTATATTTATAGCTGATTCACATAGTGGTACAGCACAAACGAACACAACATTGTAAAGCAATTAGCTCAGTTCAGACAGTCATTCGTGTCCGACTCATTGCGACCTCGTGGACTACAGCACACCACGCCTCCCAGTCCATTCCCAACTCCCAGAGCTTGTTCAAACTCATGTCCGTTGAGTCGGTGATGCCATCCAACCATCTCATCCTCTGCCATCCCCTTCTCCTCCTGCCTTCAATCTTTCCCAGCACCAGGGTCTTTTCCAATAAGTCAGTTTTTGCATTTGGTGGCCAGAGTATTGGAGTTTCAGCTTTAGCATCAGTCTTTCCAGTGAATATTCAGAGACTGACATCTTTCAAGATTGACTTGTTTGATCTCCTTACAGTCCAAGGGACTCTCAAGTCTTCTCCAACACCACAGTTCAAAAGCATCAATTCTTCAGTGTTCAGCTTTCTTTATAGTCCAACTCTCACATCCATACCTGACTCTCGAAAAAAGCATAGCTTTGACTATATGAACCTTTGTCGGCAAAGTAATGTCTCTGCTTTTTAATATGCTGTCTAGGTTGATCATAGCTTTTCTTCCAAGGAACAAGTTTCTTTTAATTTCATGGCTGCAGTCACCATCTGCAGTGATTTTGGAGTCCAAGAAAATAAAGTCTGTCACTGTTTCTATTGTTTCCCCATCTATTTGCCGTGAAGTAATGGGACTAGATGCCATGATCTTAGTTTTTTGAATGCAGAGTTTTAAACCAGCTTTTCCACTCTCCTCTTTCACTTTCATCAAGAGGCTCTTCAGTTCCTCTTCACTTTCTGCTATTAGGGTGGTGTCATATGTACATTTGAGGTTATTGATATTTCTCATAACAAACTTGATTCCAGCCAGCACAATTATACTCCCAGTTAAAAATAAACTTTTAAAAAAAGTATCAGCCTCTTAAATTTGAAGTCATAAAAATAGAAGAGGAAGAAAAGTCTCGAGACAAGGAGTTAAAACTACTGCTCTTTATTAGAGATATTTAGTTTAACGTCAAGAACAGAATCTTAACTGCAGTATGAAAGGGAATAAACAAGATGAGGAGTTAGTGGGCAGAGACAGCATCTTTGAAGATTTGTGTAAAAGACATGGTGTCAATAACTAGAAGAGACGGAGGATAAAGAGTGGATTTTTCTTGTCAAATGAGGAGGTTTCTCTAAGTATTTGTAAGGGAAAGATCCAAATGGAAGGACCTCTGAGAAATTTGAAGGAACTAAACCACATGTGGAGGAATAAGATGTCTCTCTTCCCCTTTGCTGGAATTAACTGCTTTATCTGGATCTTTTGGTGCTTTTTCTTGCTCTTCCAAAGTCTTGCATGATCAGTTATTACCTTTGAGGTCTGCATTCCCGAGTACCCCTCTGCACTGGCCCCTTGTCTGACCCTGCAAACGTCCTCTGGTCTCTCTACCCATGAGATATTTTCTCTTATGTTTGCTATGCTTCTCAGATGCAGACTCAGTATTCCTCTTCAAAAACAAACTTTGAAATATTAATAGAATATCCCCTCATTTATCATACTACATCTTCTTTCTTATTCACACCCTTTCTGCCCCATGTCTCCAAAGACACATCCCCTGTCAAGATTATTGATACCTTTTTGGGACTACCCTGGTGATCCATGGCCAAGACTCTGTTCTCCCAGGTCAGGGAGCCCAGGTTTGACCCCTGATCAGGGAACTAATCTCATATGTCACAACTAAAGATCCTGCATGCCACAATAAAGACCCAGTGAAGCCAAATAGATAACTATTTTTAAAATATCCTTTTTATCAAATTAAACTTCTGACATCTTTCCTGCCTCTTTAAAAAAAAATTGAAATATAGTTGATTTACAATGTTGTGCTAATGTCAGGTGTCCAGTTCAGCTCAGTTGCTTAGTCCTGTGTGACTGTTTGTGACCCCATGGACTGCATCACAACAGGCTTCCCTGACCTTCACCATCTCCCGGAGCTTACACTAACTTATGTCCATCGAGCTGGTGATGCCATCCCCGACTTGTCCCCTTCACTTCCGGCTTTCAATCTTTCCCAGCATCAGGGTTTGTTCCAATGAGTCAGCTCTTTGCATCAGGTGGCCAAAGTATTGGAGTTTCAGTCCTTCCAATGAATATTCAGGACTGATCTCCTTTAGGATGGACTGGTTGGATCTCCTTGCTGTCCAAGGGACTCTCAAGAGTCTTCTCCAACACCACAGTTCAAAAGCATCAATTCTTCAGTGCTCAGCTTTCTTAATAGTCCAACTCTCACATCCATACCTGACTATGGGAAAAATATAGCTTTGACTAGATGGACCTTTGTCTGCAAAGTAATATCCCTGCTTTTTAATATGCTGTCTAGGTTAGTCATAGCTTTTCTTCCAAGGAGCAAGTTTCTTTTAATTTCATGGCTGCAGTCACAATCTGCAGTGATTTTAGAGCCGCCCAAAATAAAATCTGTCACTGTTTCCACTGTCTCCCCATCTATTTGCCATGAAGTGATGGGGCCAGATGCATTGATCTTAGTTTTCTGAATGTTGAGCTTTAAGCCAGCTTTTTCACTCTACTCTTTCACTTTCATCAAGAGGCACTTTAGTTCTTCTTTGCTTTCTGACATATGGGTGGGGTCATATGCATATCTGAGATTATTGATATTCCTCCCGGCAATCTTGATTCCAGCTTCTGCTTCACCCAGCCAGAATTTCTAACGATGTACTCTGCATATAAGTTAAATAAGCAGGGTGACAATATACAGCCTTGATGCACTCCTTTTTCTATTTGGAACCAGTCTGTCGTTCCACATCCAGTTTTAACTGTTGCTTCCTGACCTGCATATAGGTTTCTCAGGAGGCAGATCAGGTGGTCTGGTATTCCCATCTCTTGAAGAATTTTCCAGTTTGTTGTGATCCACACAGTCCAAGGCTTTGGCATAGTCAATAAATCAGAAATAGCTGTTTTTCTGGAACTCTCTTGCTTTTTCCATGATCCAGCAGATGTTGGTAATTTGATCTCTGGTTCCTCTGCCTTTTCTAAAACCAGCTTGAACATCTGGAATTTCATGGTTCACGTCCTGTTGAAAATCCCTGAGTACCAGATATTATCTCACTTAACCGTTAGGCTAGTAGTATGAATGATTAAACCAGGTTGGTGTTAATTCAGGGTCTCCTTACAGTTAGTTTAATTAATTTCATGCTCTTCGTGGTGGATCTCTGCTGATTTCTCCAGAAGCATCTCTTATGACTTCATCTTTAGCCGAATAGAATCTCTTGTCTTTCTCTGTATGTGCCCTATCTTGTGAGCATGCTCTCTGTTATGCCTGGATGTCATTCTCCATTCCTTCTCATCCTGTTGTCTTGTTTAATTTTCACTGACATCTCAGATCTTAATTTGGATGTTTCTTACTCCAAGGAGGTATCACTGATCACACAACTAATTCCAACTTGGGTGGCAATTCTGTAAGCTTCCATACTAAACTCATGGCATTGGTAACACTTAATTGTAATCTTCTGTCTATTCCAAAAGAAGATAAGTTCTCTGAGGGCATTACTTGTATTGTTCACCACTATATCTGTGAAAACAGAGACCAGCACACAATAAGTGTTTGGTGACTTTTCTTTGAGTGCTTGAAGGAATGAATGGCTTAGATGCAGATTTTTGTCGATATAAAGATCACTGAAACAGTTCAGGTCAGAATGCTCTTCATGAAAATATGAGATAAGAACACCTGCTCAGAATGAAAGTTCAATCACAGAAAAATATAAATAGATGGGAGGAAAAATAAAGATGTGCAGTAGTCTTAAAGGTCATCAAGAAGGAATAGGATTGCTGAGAATAGTAAGGGAATCACATTAAAATTGGATAGTAAAGACCAAACAACAATTTCATCTCTCTCTAGAAGTGTTTGTACTGCAACAACAACAACAACAACAAAAGCTTAGAAGTCGGTTGGGAGAAACCTAAGCTTGAAAATTGATCCTGTTTTGGGTGATTTGTGTGTATGTATGTTTGTGTGTATATTTGTGTGTTGGGGGGATGTGTGTGTTGGTGCTTTTGTGATGGAGTCTAGGAGGAAGATGAAGGTCATTGTGAAGTCAGCACTTATATAACCAAAACTAGAAGTTGGGCTAAAAGAGATCCATTATTCTGGAACAAAGAAGGTCATTTAAAAAGGAAGTTTGAAGTGAAGAGATTTGATGAAGGCACAGGAGGTGGAATGGAAGAATCTGGGAGAAGATGAGCAAAGCATCAGTAAAAGAAATTATTAAATGGAAGGTCTTCCCTGATGGTTCAGTGGCTAAGACTTTGCACGTCAATGCAGGGGGCCCAGGCTACCTCCCAGGTCAGGGAGCTAGACCCCACACGACACAACTAAAAGATCCTGCATGACCCAGCTAAGACCAGCACAGTCATAAATACAAATTTTAAAACAATACCAATTTTTAAAGTTTTGAATTCAATACTGACAAGTTGATGCCATTACCTGTAATGATAGGAATCTATTTTTCACAAATACATGCATTTATCAAAATCAGAACTGATCCCATGGTATGGTAATAAAAAATAAAGCAGTCATCACTATTATGGTTGGAATTTTTTTGAAGAAAAACCAAACTATGAAGGCTGAGGAGTCCCTTTATATGTTCCTTTTTTTTTTAAATTTCAATCAGTGTAGAAAAGTAACACTGGGATACTTGCTTTCCCCATGGCAACTAATTATCCAACTAATGCACTTATTTGTGGATGGATCAATCATTCTCCAAGTACCTATTGATCCCCTATTGTGTGCCCAACATGATGCTAAGTGCTGGGGGTAAACAAGAAAAATATAATGCATGATCTCGACCCTGCCAGTCGGCAGAGTGTCTGTACATTACTTCATCTATCTTGATTTCAGCATCATTTCGCTCTTTTGTTTTAGTAGTGATGTGAGTGACAGAACACCTTTCATTGAGAATGCCTTGCTATTTAGTTGTTTTTCTAGAATGCTTGATGATCCTTAAGGCTACTCTAGGCCTTAATTTTTTTTTTTTTCTCTTGTTAACATTACATTTTTCTGTGGCCAAACCCTGATTTTGAACATATGTTCTTATCTCCATGTGTGTGTGCTTAGTCGCTCAGTCGTGTCTGACTCTTTGCGACCCCATGGTTTGTAGCCCACCAGGCTCCTCTGTTCATGGGATTCTCCAGGCAAGAATACTGGAGTGGGTTGCCATGCCCTTCTCCAGGGAATCTTCCCAACCTAGGGATCGAATCCAGGTCTCCCACACTGCAGGCAGATTCTTTATCGTCTGAGTCATCAGGGAAGCCCACTTATCTTCATAAGCACATTAATTATTGTTGCTTTTAGGTAACCAACTCTTTAATCATTTTTTAAAAAAAAATAGGATGCTAATTTGGTATATTTTGTAGTTGATAGCAAGATTTTTGGGAATTCTCAGTATCCCTCATGCAATTCTATAAAATATGCTGCTTCTGACAAGATTTTTTTTGAAGAAAAGTCTTATATGTCTTTTATTTATTAAATTTACATTTTGATCTATTCTAGTAGTTCTTATTTGGGCTTCCCAGGTGGCTGAGTGGTAAAGAATTTGCTTGACATTGCAGGAGATACAGGAGACATGGGTTAGATTCTTGAGTTGGGAAGATCCCTTGGAGGAGGAAATGGCAACCCACTCCAGTATTCTTGCCTGGAAAATCTCATGGACAGAGGAGCTTGGTGGGCTACAGTCGATGAGGTCACAAAAAGTCAGATTATGACTGAGCATGAAGATGATGACCACTCATTTATTTACTATGCCAAGTAATAAAATCTTTTTAGTCTTCTTAAGTAAGAAGTTCTTTTTTTCCTTCTGAAAATTCTACAAATAAATTATCACTATTTACTATGAATTACTCCTTAAATAATGATTTACTTTCTCTTCCTCCTTAAATACAGATATTGTGCTCAGAGATTTAGAAATATTTTTCCTCATTTCTTAGCTGAATTTTTCTATTTCTAATGTGAAAGTGAAGTCGCTCGGTCATGTCCGACTTTTTGCTACCCGGTGAACTGTAGCCTACCAGGCTTCTCCGTCCATGGGATTCTCCAGGCAAGAATACTGGAGTGGGTTACTATTTCCTTCTGCAGGGGATCTTCCCAACCCAGGGATCGAACCCGGGTCTCCCGCATTGGAGGCAGACACTTTAACCTCTGAGCCACCAGTGAAGCTTTAAATAAATTGTATAACTTTTAATGGAATTTGTAATTTAAAAATTTGTAGCCTCAGGGCCATGACAGTGACATGGGGCCTTTACTTACGAATGGAGATTTTTATCTTAATCCAGCCTAAGAAGTACAACTTCTTTAACCACTCCTAAAGTTTATATGGAAATACTTCATTTGCATCACAAACAGATCACTGCCACAAAACTCAGAAGGGAAATGGCAGATACATTTGCTGCAATACACTGTTAGTGAATCATCTATCCAGTGGTGTGGCTAATCCATGAAAGAATGAAAATAAAATCAATTATTTCTGTGATAGCTTGACTTAAAATCTAAGAGATAATATATTGCCTATGTTTTCTCATTCTCAATATATTATCTGTGTGAATGCCTTTTTTGGATTTCTGTAGATAGTTTTAGGAATCTTTTGAAACACTAAGATGAATTGCCTAAAGAGCCAAAATCTGTGTCTGGGAAAAAGAAAGTGAAGTCGCTCAGTTGGGTCTGACTCTTTGCAAGTCCATGGACTGTAGCTTACCAGGCTCCTCTGTCCATGGGATTTTCCAGGCAATAGTACTAGAGTGACTTGCCATTTCCTTCTCCAGGGGATCTTCCCGACCCAGGGACGAACCGGGTCTCCTGCATTGTAGACAGGCACTTTACCATCTGAGCCACCAGGGAAGTCCTCTATTGCCTAAAGAGCCAAAATCTCTGTCTGGGAGATATTTACAAATTCATCCTGTGTAGAAAGGGCTGTGTGAACCTTGATCAGTGTTAGTGGTCTCTGAAAAGTTGTCTGGGAATATGGTTCTATTTGTCTAGTATTTATTTAGCATTTGGAATAATTCTGATAGTAAAAATTTCTAGGTTCTAGGCTTACATCTTCTCTTTCCTTGAATATTCTGTTTTCAAACTTAGATAAAAAGGCTAACTCTTATAGCCATTAGTGAACAGCACAATAGAAAAATTATTGCCGATCCCACTCAAAATTTTGCAACATGCAAATTGATCACCACAGGGGCATTCAAAATGACAACATTCACTGGCTTATTCTCTGCAGGACCTGCCTAAATGGGGCTTCCTTTTACAAGCTGAAGCTGTGCGATCCTATACTTTGAAGAGTTCCTACCAGTCCTTTATGAGGCAGGAAATTTATCCCGAATATTTAATAGAAATATCACATGAAATTCCAGTTAAGAATGTAAGCATAGAGATATTACAATGGGTACACTTATGAAGTCTGGGAGATGCAAATATTTTTATTTCATTCAATGGCACATATATGCTATAGTTGTTTGGTGTGCTTTCAACACTTTACTCTTCTTTGCTTGGTGATGAGGTAGTATATATTTAGCATTGCATAGCCCACATAATTAAAATGCTGAACAAGCTTTGTAGATTTACATGCTCTGCCGCACAAAACAGCCTAATAAATTAGAGATTATAAATCAATTTAGTTATCCCAAGTTAGAGACTTAAAAAAAACACTTATTTAATAGATTTTTCTCCATACATTTGAATCCTTTGCTTTTGATTTATGAAGTTTTTTGGTTGCTATTGTTTTTCAGGAAATGTATGGAGTTATTAACAGAAAGTAAATGTTTATTTGGATCCAATTGTTTTTTTCCCTTCTTAGGACACTGGAAATTCAGTATAAGTGTTTGTTTTTAATGAATAAACATTGCTTATCAATCTGTCAATCAAACAATCTTCCAACAGAAGAAAAATGCTAATTTAACCATCATCTTTGACATATGAAAATCTTGTACAACTTTACTTTCCAATAATACAAACACCAGAAATTAAAAATCTGCGTCTAAAATGAGGCTTTAGAAATCCTAAAATAGTTATATATGATACAAATATATGGAAGAGTTGCTGACTGTCAGTGGGTACAAGATTTTGTTTTCAGTTTAGTATTTTTTTCTGCTAAGTACTATATCAGAATTTTTGCATCTCATAGGGTATTTGAGGTGACCAAATATAATCTTAGACATATTTGCCATGCTACCTAAATCTTTATAAAAATTAGATCACTTCACTTCTCATTTTCAGACACAAATCCTGAATACCAACCCCATGAATGAACTTCCTAATTAAAATTTGTGGTTTTGTGGGTGTGGAGCAAAACACATCATATCACCATAGCCACTTCCAGGCTTATGCAATAATGTCAGATAATTGTCTTCTGTTTTGCTGTGAATGTTAAACTCTTAGAGTAGAATTATTCACATTATTAATGTTTCAAAATCACTTTATCAGGGCACAATTAGATTTAAAATTAAGATGTAGACTAGAATAGTATAGAATAAAATATACATTGTAAGTAGGAATAATAGTGTGTTTTTTGAAACTTTTAGTTACACTGTGTGTTTTTGTGGGTTCTAGTTGCAGAATTTTATATATATATATATATATAATATCATCTGTATGTAAATGTGTACTATACATATATATACACATTATATATTGCATATATAATGCATCATTATGCTATACATAAAATATGGATATATATATGTATCTTTTTTAACTGTGAATAAAAGTAAAAATTAATGTGAAAACAATTATTTAAAGGTATGTCTTTTTTAATGTTAATATCTAACCAAATCAGTTGCACATTTTATTAGTTGAGCAAAATTAAATGAATTCTTTTTTCTTTAGCATCAACTATCAAGGCAAATTGGAAGTGGTCAAACAAGAAATGGCAAGAGTGAACGTCGACATTCTAGGAATCAGCGAACTAAAATGGACTGGAATGGGTGAATTTAACTCAGATGACCATTATCTACTACTGCAGGCAGGAATCCCTCAGAAGAAATGGAGTAACCATCATGGTCAACAAAAGAGTCTGAAATGCAGTACTTGGATGCAATCTCAAAAAAGACAGAATAATCTCTGTTTATTTCCAAGGCAACCCATTCAATATCACAGTAATCCAAGTCTATGCCCCAACCAGAAATGCTGAAGAAGCTGAAGTTGAACGGTTCTATGAAGACCTACAAGACCTTTTAGAACTAACACACCAAAAAGATGTCTTTTTCATTATAGGGGGGAATGCAAAAGTAGGAAGTCAAGAAACACCTGGAGTAACAGGCAAATTTGGCCTTGGAATGCAGAATGAAGCAGGGCAAAGATTAATAGAGTTTTGCCAAGAAAATGCACTGGTCATAGCAAACACCCTCTTCCCACAACACAAGAGAAGACTCTACACATAGACATCACCAGATGGTCAACACTGAAATCAGATTGATTATATTCTTTGCAGCCAAAGATGGAGAAGCTCTATACAGTCAACAAAAACAAGACCAGGAGTTGACTGTGCCTCAGGTCATGAACCCCTTATTACCAAATTCAGACTGAAATTGAAGAAAGTAGGGAAAACCGCTAGACTGTTCAGGTATCACCTAATCAAATCCCTTATGATTATACAGTGGAAGTGAAAAATAGATTTAAGGGCTTAGATCTGATAGATGGAGTGCCTGATGAACTATGGAATGAGGTTCGTCACATTGTACAGGAGACAGGGATCAAGACCATCCCCATGGAAAAGAAATGCCAAAAAGCAAAATGGCTGCCTGGGGAGGCCTTACAAATAGCTGTGAAAAGAAGAGAAGTGAAAAGCAAAGGAGAAAAAGAAAGATATAAGCATCTGAATGCAGAGTTCCAAAGAATAGCAAGAAGAGATAAGAAAGACTTCTTCAGCAATCAGTGCAAAGAAATAGAGGAAAAGAACAGAATGGGAAAGACTAGAGATCTCTTCAAGAAAATTAGAGATACCAAGGGAACATTTCATGCAAAGATGGGCTCGATAAAGGACAGAAATGGTATGGATCTGACAGAAGCAGAAGATATTAAGAAGAAGGGGCAAGAATACACAGAAGAATTGCACAAAAAAGATCTTCATGACCTAGATAATCACGATGGTGTGATCACTCGTCTAGAGCCAGACATCCTGGAATGTGAAGTCAGGTGGGCCTTAGAAAGCATCACTACAAACAAAGCTGGTGGAGGTGATGGAATTCCAGTTGAGCTATTTCAAATCCTGAAATATGATGCTGTGAAAGTGCTGCACTCAATATGCCAGCAAATTTGGAAAACTCAGCAGTGGCCACAGGACTGGAAAAGGTCAGTTTTCATTCCAATCCCAAAGAAAGGCAATGCCAAAGAATGCTCAAACTACTGCACAATTGCACTCATCTCACATGCTACTGAAGTAATGCTTAAAATTCTCCAAGCCAGGCTTCAGCAATACGTGAACCGTGAACTTCCTGATGTTCAAGCTGGTTTTAGAAAAGGCAGAGGAAGCAGAGATCAAATTGTCAACATCTGCTGGATCATGGAAAAAGCAAGAGAGTTCCAGAAAAACATCTCTTTCTGCTTGATTGACTATGCCAAAGCCTTTGACTGTGTGGATCACAATAAACTGTGGAAAATTCTTCAAGAGATGGGAATACCAGACCACCTGACCTGCCTCTTGAGAAATCTGTACGCAGGTCAGGAAGCAACAGAACTGGACATGGAACAACAGACTGGTTCCAAATAGGAAAAAGAGTATGTCAAGGCTGTATATTGCTTATTTAACTTCTATGCAGAGTACATCATGAGAAACACTGGACTGGAAGAGACACAAGCTGGAATCAAGATTCCTGGGAGAAATATCAATAACCTCAGATATGCAGATGATACCACCCTTATGGCAGAAAGTGAAGAGAAACTAAAAAGTCTCTTGATGAAAGTGAAAGAGGAGAGTAAAAAAAGTTGGCTTACAGTTCAACATTCAGAAAACGAAGATCATGGCATCTGGTCCTATCTCTTCATGGGAAATAGATGGGGAAACAGTAGAAACAGTGTCAGACTTTATTTTGGGGGGCTCCAAAAGCACTGCAGATGGTGATTGCAGCCATGAAATTAAAAGACGCTTTCTCCTTGAAAGAAAAGTTTTGACCATATATAGCATATTCAAAAGCAAAGATATTAGTTTGCCGACTAAGGTCTGTCTAGTCAAGGCTATGGTTTTTCCAGTAGTCATGTATGGATGTGAGAGTTGGACTGTGAAGAAGGCCGAGCGCCGAAGAATTGAAGCTTTTGAACTATGGTGTTGGAGAAGACTCTTGAGAGTCCCTTGGACTGCAAGGATATCCAACCAGTCCATTCTAAAGGAGATCAGCCCTGGGTGTTCATTGGAAGGACTGATGCTAAAGCTGAAACTCCAGTACTTTGGCCACCTCATGTGAAGAGTTGACTCATTGGAAAAGACTGTGATCCTGGGAAGGATTGGGGGCAGGAGAAGGGGACGACCGAGGATGAGATGGCTGGATGGCATCACTGCCTGGATGAACGTGAGTCTGAGTGAGCTCCTGGAGTTGGTGATGGAGGGAGGCCTGGCGTGCTGCGATTCATGGGGTCGCAAAGAGTCGGACACGACTGAGCGACTCAACTGAACTGAACTGATAGCACCAATTAATGGGTGGATCCTTTCACATTTTTATATCTTATTAGTACTGATAATTTTTGAGATAATACTTAATAATGAGTCCCTGTTACAAATTAAGAAAATAAAAATGGAAACATGACTAGAACGCTGTAAAATACACACTGATATATTTTCCACATTTGAGTTTCCAGATTTTTAAGAGATGTTATTTTTTTATTCTTCAGCATGTGCTTTCAATTATCTTGCTGTTGCTTCTACTGCTGCTAAGTTGCTTCAGTCGTGTCTGACTCTGTGTGACCCCATAGGTGGCAGCCCACCAGGTTCCACCGTCCCTGTGATTCTCCAGGAAGGAACACTAGAGTGGATTGCCATTTCCTTCTCTAATGCATGAAAGTGAAAAGTGAAAGTGAACTTTCTCAGTCTTGTCCGACTCTTCGTGACCCCATGGACTGTAGCCTACCAGGCTCCTCCATCCTTGGGATTTTCTTAGTTCTATTTAAATATACCAATGTCTCAGAGACCTAAGATATATCAGTTACAGTTGTAATTTGCATTCATTTCTGGATAATCTGACAGCTTCAGATAGATACAGATCTTGAGTTACTGGAATTTACAGTAAGATGAGATGTTTAACTAGAAAATAAATTAATTCTGTATATTTATATTTTTAATGTATTACATAAGTTATTCAATACAGTTTTACCTGGAGATGTACATATCTTAATTGCCTTTTAAAATAGTAATCATGTTTCTTTTGCTCTCTGGCCCTGGAATATAGTTTTTATGACATTTTCTTTTTTTAATCCAAAAGACTTGTAGAGCCAACATATTTTCTTAGATTCTTTTATTTTGTTTTCTTTTGAATTTTTTATTTTGTATTGAAGTATAGCCAATTAACAAGGTTGTGATAGTTTCAGGTGAACAGAGAAGGAACTCAGCATATATACGTTTATGTAAAAGATGTTATTTCTCATAACTGACAGCCATGGTTGGTGGGCTTTGGAGAACTGGGATAAATCCATAAGTTTTCTTTACTACAGCAGTTCTTTGGGATTTTAATATGTTAATGAGTGCTTCCAATCACCAAACAGTGAATTGTGAATATAACATGAATTTCCCAAACTTAATCACCAAATTATTTCAAAATATTACTTCTTTGGAATATTGTTTATTGGGACACATTTTGGGAAATGCTTAACTGAATCCTGTCAACTGATATTAAGCTCTAAGAGACAAGGCCTTATAAAGAAAGTTTGGAAGATCTTATGATGTGCAACAGTGTTTCTTAGAAATTATACTAAATTCTATTTTTTTTTTCCTAACAAAGATTTTTAAATGGGAGCATTTGGTGTTAAGGCAGCTCAGGATTTGACTTAAATGGACATCTTCTTCTGGTCTACTTTCTTAGGGAATTCATTTTTGTAAATTTAGAAGCACTAAACAGCTCTGTGTTTATTTGCTTTCCTTACAATCAATAATGTTAATAATGCATTGCCATTTTTATTTTGTGGGTCTCTCATGTGGGCCTAGTGGTAAAGAATCCATCTGCCCATGCTGGGGACATAAGAGACACGGGATTAATCCCTGGGTCTGGAAGATCCCCTGGAGAAGGAAATGGCAACCACTCCTGTATTCTTGCCTGGAGAATCCCACAAGCAGAGGAGCCTGGTGGGCTACAGTCCATAGGGTCACAGTCAGACATGACTGAAATGACTTGGTGCGCATGCATTTGCATTTTAAAACTAGTGTGTATGGAACTACGTTCATGTTGTCTTCTCTGGGCTATGTTCTAATATGCTTCACACGAGGCTTCTATATGAGCTAGCTTGATCTTAGTTCTGTTTGTATATAAAGCTTCCAGAGCTATCTATATCCCTGGAGATAATTAGTGACTCAGCCGTCTATTTTCCAGAGAGATTCTTTTCCTGATAAACCTCTCTCCCTAATCACTTGCCGTGAATGTAGGAGAACCAGTAAGGGAATGTGGGTCACGTAGAGCAGACTCATTAGACTTTTTCCCATAGAAGAGCCCTTTCTTTGGACAAAGCTCACGAGACTCTCTACTCTTGCCTTGGAGTGAATTCACTGCTTTGCAGGCCACTCTGCTGCTTATTACCTGGCAAAGTGGCAGGTCACACCCTCTAGACATGCCTGAATATGTCTGCTCACTAGGAAAAATAGAGTTCATTACTAAGGCAGCTCTTACTTCTACTCTTTCTATGTCTATAGTGATGTTGATACACATGCTTTGGATAACTATCACATTAGAGCCTAACAAGATATCTTTAAGACAGGGTATTCATTTCCATTTTTTAAATGAGCTGAACAAGCCACACAGGGGTTAAATCATTTCCCCATAATTCAGTTCAATTCAGTCGCTCAGTCACTTTTGACTCTTTGCGACCCCCATGGACTGCAGCACACCAGGCCTCCCTGTCCATCACCAACTCCCGGAGTTTACTCAAACTCATGCCCATTGAGTCAGTGATGCCATCCAACCATCTCATCCTCTGTCATCCCCTTCTCCTCCTGCCCTCAATCTTTCCCAGCATCAGGGTCTTTTCAAATGAGTCAGTTCTTAGCATCAGGTGGCCAAAGTATTGGGGTTTCAGCTTCAACATCAGTCCTTCCAGTGAATATTCAGGACAGATGGCCCTGAGGGGAGATGTAACTAATTGATGGTCAGAATTAACAATCAATGCCTCATTTTGAGGATATCCGAACCCCACCAAGAAGGCTTATTTGGCTTCTCTTAAGAACAGAGTTTTATTATCACATTTACAAAAATCTATTTGGCAAGGTCACAGGATGGCTTCTCTACACGTCTACTTTATTAACCAGAAAATAAAACAAAAGACAAAAATTTGGCTAAACACTGTTTGTTGTAGGCCTGCCAAAGGAACAGAGTGGCCGCTGTGGAGAAAGGCAACGTTGGACACCTAAAGTCTAACTGACGAAAGGTGGAGGAAGTGAAATACAGATCTGAAGGAGAAGGAAATAGGAAGGTCTTGGCATTTGGGGAGGGATCATGTTATGAGTCACTGAGTAAAACCCAGGAAGGGAGAGGTTAGTTAAAGAGAAGGGAAGTGAATCAGTTCCATATTGCAGAGACAAGGATTAGAGGATAAAGCTGGAAAATCAAAAGAGGAAACTGTAGATTAGATTCAGGTAAACTTTTGATAAGGCCTTGAATTTATTTTTCTGAAAATGTAGAGCTCACTTACATTTACAAAAATGTCAAATTAATCAAACAAATCATTCTGCTGTTGTTAGTGTCTTTCACTCAATGTGTTTACTTGACATACATTTTGAGGTCACTTACTGACATAGGTGCTAGACCAAACAACACAGAAAAAAATAAAGATTTTCCTTTAGACTGTTCAAAGTCGAAAGAAACAAGAATCCATGTATAAGTAAATACCCTCACCTCATAACTCTGGAACAAGAAAGGATGTGTTTGTCATTGATCATAAATGTTTGATTCACAAAAAGAATCAACAATGCAGAAATATTCTGACAGGTTCTGGCTTATGAGTAACAAACAAAATTTTTTGAAAAGGAAGTCTAGGTGACAACTCAATCTGGCTGGATTAATCAATCCAGGAAGACTTGTAGGTATGGGAGGAATTTTTTCTTGATCTTCAAATGAAAATTATGTTTCCAGACAGTGAATAATAGTGTTTAAATATAGACACACTGGCTGGAAGTAACAGAAGGGAAGGAGATATACCATAAAAATACTAATGATAAGAAACCTGAAGTGGCTATATTAAGATCTAGCAAAGTGATCTTAAAGACAGTACCGGAAACAGAGTCATTCATAATGATAAAATGGTCCACTCATCAAGAAGGCATCAAAGCCCATAATATATAGGCACATATGAGCAGAGCTTCAGAATAAATGAAGCAAAATCTGACAAATATATTACAAATAAGTCCATAAATAAAGTTAGAGATTTTAGCATTCCCCTTTCAGTCACTGATAGCACAAATTCACTATAAAAACAGCATGGGTATAGCAGATTTGGGTAATATCATCAGTCAACTTGATCTGATTAGATATTTAAATTTTCTTTTATGTAACAGAATATGCATGTGAAAAATATGCAGTCTTCTCAAGAGCAAGAAAACATTTACCAGTATAGTGCATGCGCTGGGTCACAAGTGATCAGCTGCTCAGTCACGTGAATCTTTGCGGCTCCATGGACTGTAGTTCTCCAGGTTCCTTTGCCTGGGGGAGTTTTCCAGCAGCGTGATAAAATTTCCTCACCCACTGTCTTCCTTGCTCAGATACCTTGTGGATGTCTCAGGCAGCAAGACATCTTTCAGTTCAGTTCAGTTCAGTCGCTCAGTCATGTCCGAATCTTTGCGACCCCATGAATCGCAACACGCACCATCTCCCGGAGTTCACTCAGACTCAACGTCCATTGAGTCCGTGATGCCATCCAGCCATCTCATCCTCTGTCGTCCCCTTCTCCTATTGCCCCCAATCCCTCCCAGCATCAGAGTCTTTTCCAATGAGTCAACTCTTTGCATGAGGTGGCCAAAGTACTGGAGCTTCAGCTTTAGCATCATTTCTTCCAAAGAAATCCCAGGGCTGATCTCCTTCAGAATGGACTGGTTGGATCTCCTTCCAGTCCACGGGACTCTCAAGAGTCTTCTCCAACAACACAGTTCAAAAGCATCAATTCTTTGGTGCTCAGCTTTCTTCACAGTCCAACTCTGGCATCCATACCTGACCACAGGAAAAACCATAGCCTTGACTAGACGGACCTTAGTCGGCAAAGTAATGTCTCTGCTTTTGAATATGCTATCTAGGTTGGTCATAACTTTTCTTCCAAGGAGTAAGCGTCTTTTAATTTCATGGCTGCAGTCACCATCTGCGGTGATTCTGGAGCCCAGGAAAATAAAGTCTGACACTGTTTCTACTGTTTCCCCATCTATTTCCCAGGAAGTGATGGGACCGGATGCCATGATCTTTGTTTTCTGAATGTTGAGCTTTAAGCCAACTTTTTCACTCTCCTCTTTCACTTTCATCAAGAGGCTTTTTAGTTCCTCTTCACTTTCTGCCATAAGGGTGGTGTCATCTGCATATCTGAGGTTATTGATATTTCTCCCGTCAGTCTTTCTCAACCACCAAGTGATCCACATGGATCAACGTGAGAGGGGATGAGCATATAGCTCTTAAGAATCCCACCTCAGCTTTCACACTCTCAATTTTAGCTCTTCTCCATCTCATCTTGAATTGCCTGTCCTTTCTTTGCAAAGTGGTATTTTTTTCAGCATGACGCATCCCTTCCTATATGTCTACCCTCTCCTTAAGACATAATTTAAAATTTTACTTAGTTTACTATCTAAAATCTTTCCAATCCACTTCTACCTGCTCTGAACTTTGTAAGCACAGACTACATATTATTATTTAACTCTTTTTTTAAAAAGCTCTTTAATACATTTATATCTTGTCTCCCTCATTGTATTAAAATCTCTGTGACAGCAAGTGTCACATTTTATACTTCTTTGGTAATATTGCCTAACTAATTTCTCAATAACTACTTGCCAAGTAAGTATAATGAGTGAAAGTGGAATGGTACTTTTCTTTGTTTCATGGCTTTAAGTTTCTTGTGCAGACATATCTTAAAGATGTTTCACACGTGCCTCTATATTTTTACAAAGACAAATGTTCTAGCAAAAAATGAATTGTTATTTCAGAAAAACTTTGCTCTACTATAAATATTCAATAGACAAAGGTTGAGCAGGGAATTGGAACAAGGAAGGCAAGATTTTGAAATGATGTTTCAAATTTACTTTCAAAATAGGCATCACAATGTTTTAAATGAAAGAGTCCTTGATATGGATTCTAACACACAAACTTTAGGATTATGATAATTCTAGATGGAAATTGCCTAAGGGAAAGAACAATTAAATGACTATGAGTTAGGAGTTGTGAGTTTTTACACTGTCAGTTAATAAGGAATTGTGAGAATTGTATCATTGCATTGATTTGAGATTTTGATTCTTCACATTTAAAATGAGTAGTTACACTAAATGTCGTGGAAGGTACCTTCTAAGTTTAATCTTTTTCTATCTTTCTATCTAGTTTACATTAGAGCCTCACTTCTTGAAGCACTGTCATGAAACAATAGCAGTGGTGTCACTTGGGAGCTTGTTGGAAATATGGAATCTCACTTCAGACCTTAGCCCAGACCATGTATTCACATTAAAGTTAAGAAAGCACCATTCTAACGAGGGCTTCCATGGTGGCTCAATTGGTAAAGAATCTGTCTGCACTGCAATGCATGAGACCCTCGTCTGACCCCTGGGTCAGGAAGATACCCTGGAGAAGGAAATGGCAACCTACTTCAGTATTCTTGCCTGAGAAATTCCAGGGACAGAGAAGCCTGGTAGGCTACCATCCATGAGGTCACAGGAATCGGACAAGATTTAGCTACTAAATCATCACCAGAGTGTGTATGTTAAATTATTCCCTAAGTATGTTGCATATTTCTCTTTAAAGTTTAAAAAACTAGTCATCAACATGAACAACCTGTTATTTTTTCCCCTCTGAAAGCTGTAGGTTAGAAGTGAAGTGAAGTGAAGTTGCTCAGTCGTGTCTAACTCTTTGCGACCCCATGGACTGTAGCCTACCAGACTCCTCTGTCCATGGGATTTTCCAGGCAATAGTACTGGAGTGGATTGCCATTTCCTTCTCCAGGGGATCTTCCTGACCCAGGGATCGAACCTAGGTCTCCAGCATTGTAGACAGACTCTTTACCGTCTGAGCCACCAGGGAAGTACAGGTGACTATTCATTGTGCATACAATCATCCTCTTGAATTTTCATTGTATACATAAAAAAGCACGGTCTTCCACTCTTCCAAGCTTCCATCTTCACTTGCCTGTTTCTGTTCTATGAATTTGAGAAGAGTTTGCTCTTGAGAGGACAAAAGCAATACATACTTTCAGAATGATAATATTTTATGTATTTGTCTCAGGGCTGTAGTCTCTATTTTCCCTGTACATCCTAACTGAATAATAGACTAAATTATATTGGCATGTCTTTTTTAAATGAGTAAAATATTTGATTTAATTAGTTTTTCCTGTTTCATTGCTTGACCTTAGCTATAATTAATGTGTAAAACTGGATGTTACCATTCTGAGTTTCTTAATAAACAACAGCCTTAGAATTCATCCTTTTTTCTTTCCCTCTAAGACAGGAGGCTTTGTTAGTTACTTACCATTGTTGGTGATTTTCATCATGTTATGTTAATTCTCTCCCTGTATGACATTTTTATGTTCAGTTTCTTATAGAATGTATTATATGACATTAAAAAATAAATCATTCAATTAAACATTTATTCATTTCACTGTTAAAATGGATTTCCTTTCATGAACTGCTGATTTCATTGATCAACTGAAACAATAGACTGATTGATGGAATGTTTTAACATTATATTGACATAAACTTTGTAGTTAATTTCACCTTTACTAATCTCACAAGCTAAACTGAGTAAAGGGTGCTTCAATCTGCCTATATTCCCATATTAAACAATCTTCTTTCTTGTTAAGTTGTTGACATTTTTATTACTCTTCAATTTACACTAGTTTGTTCTTATATATTTGACACCAGTACTTTTCAACAAATCCCTCTTCTATCAGTTCAAGTGCAAATGAATTAGTTACAAGGCATAGTGTGCTGTGATAGAAAGCTATCACAACCTGAGTAGCTATCACAACCTGATAGAAACCTATCTAAACCTCAGTTTAGAAAGCAAGACAAATTAGATTTATAAAGCTACTCAACAGTATGCCTTCTCATGAAAAGATCTCTAAGATCAGTGGACCACTCTCCTCAATTAATCCATGTATGTAGCACATCTCTCATTTTGGAATGTTTCTCTCTCTCTTTTTTCCGTGATCAGTTTTGTTCAGTTCAGTCACTCAGTTGTGTCGACTCTTTGCGACCCCATGGACTGCAGCATGCCACGCTTCCCTGTCCATCACCAACTCCTGAAGCTTGCTTTCTCCCTGATACCTAGAAAGAAACTGGCAGTTTTTCCATTCCATCACACACAGTAAGCCAAAGACTCATTTTTGCTTCCTAGACCAAGCCCACCATTATAAAAATTAAATTGCTATCCCTCAGTCATTATGTGTTATCTCCATTTGGACTTTAGAGATAAAATCTCACTGATGAGAAGGATCCAAGCACAGTCTCTGAGTGATTATCCATTTCTGTATGCACAAGAAATAACTACAATGAATGGATCTTGTCTCCACTTTATAAACAGCTTACAATAGACATAGATATAAATCTATTCTGATTTATGAACAAAAATAAAAATTTTAGTGTCCAAACTTACTTAACAGGGGACTTCCCCGATGGCTCAGATGGTAAAGAATTGTCCTGCAATTTGAGAAACCCTCGTTCACTCCCTGGGTTGGGAAGATTCCCTGGAGAAAGAAATGACAACCCACTCCACTATTCTGGCCTGGAGATTCCCATGGACAGAAGAACCTAGAGAGTTACAGTCCATGGAGTCGTAGAGTCTGACACAGCTGAGTAACATTTTTACTTTAACAGGGATTCAGGGATAAAAATCTCATAATTTGGGTTAATAGCATCATCTTTTCCCTTTGTTAAAAAAAAAAAAGCATAACATTAATTACAGAGATCAAAGTTCCAAATCCCCAAAACAATTTGCTGCTAGACTGAGTAGCATTTGGAAATTGACAGGTGAGATGATTCTATCAACAATTGTCTTCAGTCGGGCCCATTTGTAGGTCTCCTATTCTTATCCTAATTTAAATTTGTATTGTCAGCTAGCTACAGATTATCCCATTGTGAACTTGTCACATATTCCAAGGTGGCTCCAGTCGAATACAAAATAACCATTACTAATATCAAAGAGTGGCCTATATAACTTCTAGAAATACTCATTTTATGCTTTAAATACTATATTTGAGATATATAGATATGTCCTAAGGTAGTATTGGGGAGATACTGTTTTTCTGATATTTTAAAAGTATATGCAAATTTTTAAAATATCTTAATAAAATATTGAGCTATTTTTTAAAGGAAAATAAAGATTTAGAGGAAACTGAAAAGTGTAGGAAATGTTTTATTTTCTACATTTTTTACCAGATGGGCATTTTAGTGAAATAATTCTTGATCAAATCACTGATGTTAAAATATAAGATTTCATTTTCATTTTTCCTAGAAATCAAAGATTTAGTGTTGAATGGAAAATATATTACACAGTATAACAAGTAAACACACTGCAGTGTGCTTTCTGCTATCAGAATGGGTAATCTTGATGTTCCCGTTGATGACTCTCCCTGTCCACACCTCCTCAAATGCCACAGTTTCTCCATTTCAGTAGCTTTCACTCAGTTACATATTTTGCGCTCTGTGTAGCCATTCCTCACATATCACCATCACTTGAACTGCTTTCATTTCATGTCTTGTACTACAAATGCTTTCATAACAATGTCTCATTTTTAATTCATTCTCTTTCCTCTCTCTCAGATCTTCATTTTCATTATGATTTTCAATTGTTTCATAAATATATTTTCTTTCCATCTCATAAGTCCCACCTGGCTTTACTTCTTTATATCCTGAACTTCACAATCATTACAACAATGATTTTAGTAAGGACTTAGCATTCACCATCTCCTTAGCCTGCTATGATACCTTAATAAATACATGCACAGTCTTGAGTACATTCTTCTTAATCTACATTGGCTATCAAACATTGATATAAGACATAAAAGTAAATAAATCAGTCATAATAAGCAACTAGCAATATTAAACGTCTGATTTTTTTAAAAGCAAGATTTTCAATTTTTTCAGCAGTTATATTGAATCTCTGTGATAATTAACTGAGTTATTATTTTAAAAAGATAGAATAGACATTATTTTGCTTCAGAAATAACCTCAAAACATTATTGGTTTAAAATAATTCATGCAATAGATTCCATGCTAGTTCATGTGGGTCGGGCAGTGGCTTTGTTGACCAGACTGACAACCTCTGGCCTTTAATGCTGCTTTCATGGTAAGACTCTAGGATTCTGTCTATCTGTATGCCAGGAAAGGTGAGATAGAGCTATCAGTCAGAAGGAGAATTTAAAAACTAGTTATCTTCTACAATACTCTGACGCTTCTCACTCTCCCCACAACGTAGGACTCATTTTCATTTTTCTTACTCTCAGTGGAATGCTGTTCCCACTTTATCTGGAAAACAGATGCTAAACAACATATGTCATCCAGTTGCTTTCCATGCCACATTCCTTTGGCATATTCACTCATCCTTTCTTCTCTTCTGATTGCCAGCATCAGTTCAATTACAAAGAAGTTTAGAAACAGGGGTATTCATGGTTGATGGAAAACAATGTCTACTAGGACACCAGGACTAACCCAGCCTGTGGCTCCATTGGTAAAGAATCTGCCTGCAGTGCAGGAGACCTGGGTTCGATCCCTGGTTTGGGAAGATTCCCCTGGAGAAGGAAATGAAAACCCACTCCAGTATTCTTGCCTGGAGAATTCCATGGAGAGAAGAGCCTGGCAGGCTACAGTCCATGGGGTCACAAGAGTTGGCCATGGCTTAATGACTAAACCACCACCATGAATCAAAAACTATGAAAATTAATACAGTGTAATATTATTATGATAGGTCACTAATAAAACCATTTTGGTAAGATGTACAAACTGCAATCTACAGTAGGAGTAAATGTCAGGGACTAGGACATCCTATTAAAGTAACTGAATACAAGGACATAAGAAGAGTTAGGGACTATAATGTTGCCTTCACAACAGTAAAGAATGGCCCAGAAATTGTGTCAAAATTTGTTATGAATTCTTGCATTGGTTCTGCCAATACCCACTTCAGTCTTTTACAGAGTGTGGAAGATAAAAGAGCAAATTCACGAACGCCATCGCAGCGATATGGATGGGCCTAAAGACTATCATACTAGTGAGATAAATCAGACAGAGAAAGACAAATATCATATGATATCATTTAAATGTGGAATGTAAATAAGTGGTATAAGTGAACTTATTTACAAAACAGAAGCAGAATTATAGTTGTAGGAAACAAACTTATGGTTACAGTTACCAAGGGTGAAAGAGGGGCACGGAAGAAGATTGGAGCTGACATACACACACTATTATGTGCAAAATAGGTAACTAATAAGTGTTAGCCGCTCAGTCATGTCCAATGCTTTGCAGCCCCATTGACTGTAGCCCATCAGTCTCCTCTGTCCATGGGATTCTCTAGGCAAGAATCCTGGAGTGAGTTGCCATTCCCTTCTCCAGGGAATGTTCCCCAACCAGGGATCAAACCCAAGTCTTGCTTTGAAGATGGATTCTTTATCATCTGAGCCACCAGGGAAGCCTAATAACCTACCATAAAGCACAGGGAACTTTACTCAATACTCTGTAATGACTTATACAGGAAAATAATCTAAAAAAGAGTGAGAAAAGAGTGGAGATATGTATATATATATATATATATATATATATATATATATATACACACATATACACACATATAACTGATTCACTGTGTTGTATAGCAGAAACTAACATGACAGTGTAAATCAACTCCACACCAATTAAAATTTAAAAAAAAAAGAAAACCTTCCTTTACCTATACATATGAATTTGGGATCTGACTTATTTATATTTTTCATGTGTACTCCCATGAAACCTACTTGAGGAACAGAATGGTTGAGGCAGATATGGCAAGATATATCCAATTTGTAGACTAAGATCATGACAACAATGGCATATTTCACCACTTTTTTGAAGAACAATAGCTCCGCCAGACATGGAACACATGCATAAGTGTGTGCTCAGTCACTTCAGCCTTGAATAATTCTTTGTGATCTTATAGACTGTAGCTGGTCAGGGTCCTTTGTCTATGGGATTCTCCAGGCAAGAATACTAGAACAGGCTGGTGGTTCAGATGGCAAAGAATCTGCCTACATGCTGGAGACCCAGGTTCAATCCCTGAGTCAAGAGGATCCCCTGGAGGAGGAAATGGCAACCCACTCCAATATTCTGCCCAGGGCATCCCATGAAGAGAGGAGCCTGGCAGGCTACTGTCTGAGTGAAGTCGTTCAGTCGTGTCCAACTCTTTGCGACCCCGTGGACTGTAGCCTACCAGGCTCCTCCATCCATGGGATTCTCCAGGCAAGAGTACTGGAGTGGGTTGCCATTTCCTTCTCCAGGGTACGGTCTAGGAGGTTGCAAAGCATTGGACACGACTGAGTGACTACACTTTCACTTTCTTTCCGTTTTCCTTCTCCAGGGGATCTCTGTAATGATGATATTTCTCCCATTTTGGGGTTGAGGTTTGGGTCTTGATGATGCCATGTCTCCATCTCTCCTGTTTCGTTTAGCTCCATTTTTGTATCTTTAGCTGTGGAAAATCTTTTCTGCTAGTCTTCAGGGCCTTCTTATATACAGTTGCTCTGTAAGAAGCAATTCTGCTGTACCCACAGGAGCAGGTGAGTTCAGGGTCTTCCCATACTGCCACCTTAGCCACTAATCTATCTCAGATCTCAAGAGATGAAAATAAGTTTCATAAACTTAAACAGAGATGACTGTTTTGGAGCTGCTATTTTTAAAGTGGTCCTTTTTTTTCCCCCTAAAGCAGTTCAACTTATCTCCTGATATCTGGTAAATTTATTTTCTCTATTCCAATGAACAGGGAATAACTGAAGTTGTTTGCTTTCACTTGGAAAGGAGAGTAAAATGTCTTTGGGACTTTACTTTGGAAGCACATCAAATTTCTGGATTTGTCCAGTTTATTCCTTAAGAAAATTTTCTATGTTTCCACAGGGCACCCACCAGTCTACTATATTGACAACATCAGATGACTTGATCTGATGAGCAGGGAAAACTTGCTTTATCACATGGTCTAAGTAATCATACAATTTCTAGATGCAGTAACCTTATGGCCTTTATGACCAAGTGGATCAGATGCTATGTAAGGATAATGAAAGCCTGAGAAGAGAGTAAGAGTGAAAAATCTTAGAATTGGATATCAGGCCATTCTGTTTTCAGAAACTAATTTTTCTCTCTTTGAGATAGCTCTTGGATTGCTAACGGGCCATAGCAGAGACTGCACATATGGGTTCAGTGGGACCTGAGATGCCCAATACCAAGTAGTTAGCACCGCCAATTCATGAAATAAGATATTTAAGTAGCATCTCACCATTAAGCAAAAATAATAAAACAAAGAGGTTCAAGTGATTCCTGAGAGCACAAGTAATGCTAAGTCGCTAGAAGACTCCTCTTTCTTGTGTGCCTGCTTCTGCAGCATCGGCGCGATCCTCTCAGCCTGCACTATGACCTCATTGAGAATTTCCTATGACCAAGTGATCAAATAAGAAAAAAAAAGAGCTGATTTGTAAGTATGTTATTTATTCATTAATTTAAACAAATATCAAGTGAGTCTGTTTTTTCCTAGGTCATATTCTAGACTCTGAGATACAACAGAAAGTCATACAGTTACTACATCTAGTAACTGCACGATTACTCAGGCCATGTGATAAAGCAAGTTTTCCCTGCTCATCAGATCAAATCATCTGACGTTGTCAATATAGTAGACTGGTGGGTGCCCTGTGAAGGCATAGAAAATTTTCCTAAGGAATAAATTGGACAAAGCCAGAAAAATCTGATGCACTTCCAAAGTAAAGTCCCGAAGATACAACTGACTCAGGAAATATAAATATTCCTCCCTATTCAAACTCATTATAGATGGGTGGGATGGGTGAGGGGTGGGAGGAGATCCAAGAGGAATGGAGTATAGGTATACACGTAGTTGATTCATTTCATTGTACATTAGAAACTAACACAACATTGTAAAGCAACTATACCCTATTAAATATTATATATATAATAAATTATACATATATTATACATTTTATATATAAATTATACATATTTATCTATATATCCTATGTTTCCAAACTCTCCTTTGCTGAATTCAAGAATTATCTTTTTTTAAATTTTTCAGGCAATGTTCTCACCAGAGTCTTATTATTCATTAGACAAAGCAGAGTAATCCGTGCTATTCCTACCCACATTCATTAATTAAATATACTTGGATTAATTAAATATATTTGGACATTGAGAGATATTTGTGTATAATATATTGTTGTTATTTAGTCACTAAGTCATGTCTGACTCTTTTGTGACCCCATGGACACCAGTCTCCTCTGTGGGATTTCTCTTGCTAGTATCCCAGGCAGGGATACTGGCATGGGTTGCCATTTCCTCTTCCAGGGGATCTTCCTGACCCAGGGACTGAACCACCATTTCCTGCTTGGCAGGTAGATTCTTTGCCACTGAGCCACCAGGAAAGCCCAATATGTTAGCCTTTGATAAATACTTTGGTGGTAAATAAAGCAGAGTAGGGGAGAAGCAATTTCCAGAGTTGGGATGGGTATATTACATAATAGAAGGTGACCCTTGAAAATTTGATATTTGAATAAAGAAACTGATGGAGTGATCTAGAAAGATATCTGGGTGGAGCGGGAGTAGTCAGGAAGCAGCATTCCAGACTGAGTGAACCTCAAGTAGTGAGTTCCCGAGTCGAGCAAGATTCCTGTGTACTAGGACAACAAGGGTGTTGATATAGTTCTAATGATGTAATAGAAGAAAACTGCCAATGGGTGATGTCAGAGAGGTTTGAGGGCGCTGGGATTACAAAAGACATGAGAACCCACTATAAAATGGAAAGGAAGACCATCAAAGGGTTTAGGACAGAGAAGCAGTATTTATTTACTTTACTTAAGCAAACTTATATGCCAGACATTATCCTAAACATTTTACAAATATCAAGTAATATATTCTTCATGGAAACTTTAAGGTTTATCACATTTTTATTTCTATTTTGCAGATAAATAAACAGAAACCAGAGAGATTAAGTAACTCGTGCAAGGTTACTTGGTGGGTAAGTAGCAGATCCCATCACATCTATCTTCAGAGTCCGTGATGTTGGCCATGACTGTAGGTTGCCTCTCTGCGTGAACTTAGATTTTGGATAGGTTATTCTGACTACTGAGTTGAGAATTATTTATAGAGGAATAATAATGAAAACAAGAAAACCAGTTAAAACACTACTGTTAAAATCTAAGCAAGAGAAAAGAATTATATGGATAAGGTGTTAGTGGTAAGGGAGAGGCGTGGTGTCCAGATTCAGGGTACATTTCAAAATGAAACTGACAGAAATTACAAAGTGTGAGATGGATTCAGCAATCATTCCAAGGTTTTTAGGCTAAACGGTCAAAAGAATAGAACCATAATATGCTTTATTTTGGGGGGCTCCAAAATCACTGCAGATGTTGACTGCAGCCATGAAATTAAAAGATGCTTACTCCTTGGAAGAAAAGTTCTGACCAACCTAGATAGCATATTCAAAAGCAGAGACATTACTTTGCTGACTAAGGTCCATCTAGTCAAGGCTATGGTTTTTCCTGTGGTCAGGTATGGATGTGAGAGTTGGACTGTGAAGAAGGCTGAGCGCTGAAGAACTGATGCTTTTGAACTGTGGTGTTGGAGAAGACTCTTGAGAGTCCCTTGGACTGCAAGGAGACCCAACCAGTCCATTCTGAAAGAGATCAGCCCTGGCATTTCTTTGGAAGGAATGATGCTAAAGCTGAAACTCCAGTACTTTGGCCACCTCATGTGAAGAGTTGACTCATTGGAAAAGACTCTGATGCTGGGAGGGATTGGGGGCAGGAGGAGAAGGTGACGACAGAGGATGAGATGGCTGGATGGCATCACTGACTTGATGGATGTGAGTCTGAGTGAACTCTGGGAGTTGGTGATGGACAGGGAGGCCTGGTGTGCTGGGATTCATGGGGTCGCAAAGAGTTGGACACGGCTGAGCGACTGAACTGAACTGATCATATGCTGAAATGAGGAAAACTGGGAGAAGAGTGGAAGGAAATGCCTATAAGAAAGAATGAAGGCCATCTTCATCTCTTCAATGTTGGAAATGTTAAATGTAAGATGTGTGTGTGTGTGTGTGTGTGTGTGTGTGCATGTTCAGTTGCTCAATCATGTCTGAGTCTTTGTGACCCCATGGACTGTTGTCCATCAGACTTCTGTTCATGGGATTTTCCAGGCAAGAATACTGGAGTCACCTGGGAAGGTTAATGAAAAAATATTTATTGAATGTTCAATAGAAGACAATTGTATGAGTGTGAAGTTCAGGGGAGAGGTCTGGCTAGAAATTTAGATGTCACTTTTTAGAACACAGATGGTGTTGAAAGCCATAAAGATGGAAGAGAAAACTTTAGAAATTATTATTAAAAGAAATGAAAAGTCCAAGAATTCCAGTATTTGGAAGATAGGCAGGTGAGGAGAACCTTTTGTCTCCCATTAGAAAAGGGGGCTCATACAGTAAACCGTCTGCCTACAATTCAGGAGACCTGGGTTCAATCCCTGGGTAGGGAATATCCTCTGGAGAAGGAAATGGCAACCCATTCCAGTACTCTTGCCTGGACAATCCCAGGACAGAGGAGCATGGTAGGCTACAGTCCATGAGGTTGCAAAGAGTCAGACACGACTGAGTGACTTCACTTTAACTTTCTTTTTAGAAAAGGGGACTGGGGCTTAGATTAGAAGGTACAACCTTGAAGGTAGGAGGAAAGGTGAGACAGAGTGGAGCCTGGGAAGTTAAATGAAGGAATGATTAGAGTAAATGTGAGAGAGTACTGAGTTTTCTTGGCTGAAAAAACCAGACTCAAAACATGAGCAATATTGCAACATAGTAAATAAACCCTTTAAAAATAGTTCATATTAGAAAAAAATCTCAAAAAAAAAAAAGAAAGAAAAAGAAATGAAAGCATTCTTAGAGTGAGTATAAGGGGAATGATTTCTAATTTTCTTGAAGAGATCTCTAGTCTTTCCCATTCTATTCTTTTCCTCTATTTCTTTGCATTGATTGCTGAAGAAGGCTTTCTTATCTCTTCTTGCTATTCTTTGGAACTCTACACTCAGATGCTTATATCTTTCCTTTTATCCTTTGCTTTCGGCTTCTCTTCTTTTCACAGCTATTTGTAAGGCCTCTTCAGATAGCCATTTTGCTTTTTTGCATTTCTTTTTCTTAGGGATTGTCTTGATCCCTGTCTCCTGTACAGTGTCATGGACCTCTGTCCATAGTTCATCAGGCACTCTGTCTATCAGATCTAGTCCCTTAAATCTATTTCTCACTTCCACTGTATAGTCATAAGGGATTTGATTTAGGTCATACCTGAATGGTCTAGTGGTTTTCCCCACTTTCTTCAATTTCAGTCTGAATTTGGCAATAAGGAGTTCATCATCTGTCACAGTCAGCTCCCAGTCTTGTTTTTGCTAACTATATAGAGCTTCTCCATCTTTGGCTGCAAAGACTATACCAATCTGATTTCGGTGTTGACCTTCTGGTGATGTCCATGTGTAGAGTCTTCTCTTGTGTTGTTGGAAGAGGGTGTTTCCTATGACCAGTGTGTTCTCTTGGCAGAACTCTATTTCCTTTGCCCTGCTTCATTCTGTACTCCAAGGCCAAATTTACCTGTTACTTCAGGTATTTCTTGACTTACTACTTCTGAATTCCAGTCCCCTATAATGAAAAGGACATCTTTTTTGGGTGTTAGTTCTACAAGGTCTTGTAGGTCTTCTTAGAACTATTCAGCTTCTTCAGTGTTACTGGTCAGGCATAGACTTGGATTACCCTGATATTGAATGGTTTGCCTTAGAAACAGAGATCATTCTGTCATTTCTGAGATGGCATCCAAGTACTGCATTTCAGACTCTTTTGTTGACTATAATGGCTACTCCATTTCTTCTAAGGGATTCCTGCCCACCATAGTAGATATAATGGTCATCTTAGTCGAATTCATCCATTCCAATCCATCTTAGATTGCTGATTTCTAGAATGTCAGTGTTCACTCTTGCCATCTCTTGTTTTACCGCTTCCAATTTGCCTTGATTCATGGACCTGACATTCCAGGTTCCTATGCAATATTGCTCTTTACAGCATCAGACCTTGCTTCTATCACCAGTCCCATCCACAGCTGGGTATTGTTTTTGCTTTGGCTCCATCCCTTCATTATTTCTGAGTTGTTTCTCCACTGATCTCCAGTAGCATATTGGGCACCTACCGACCTGGGGAGTTCATGTTTCAGTGTCCTATATTTTTGCCTTTTCATACTGTTCATGAGGTTCTCAAGGCAAGAATACTGAAGTAGTTTGCCATTCCCTTCTCCAGTGGACCACATTCTGTCAAATAAAGAACAGAAATGGTATGGACCTAAAAGAAGCAAAAGATATTAAAAAGAGGTGGCAAGGATACACAGAAGAACTATACAAAAAAGATCTTAATGACCCATATAACCACAATGGTGTGCTCATTCACCTTGAGCCATACAGCTTGGAATGCAAAGTCAAGTGGGCCTTAGGAAGCATCACTACTAACAAAGCTAGTGGAGGTGATGGAATTCCCGCTGAGCTATTTCCAGTCTAAAAGATGATGCTGTGAAAGTGCTGCACTCAATATGCCAGCAAATTTGGAAAACTCAGCAGTGGCCACAGGACTGGAAAAGGTCAGTTTTCATTACAATCCCAAAGAAAGGCAATGCCAAAGAAATATTACTCTATGTTCATTTTATTAACAATGCTTGGCATCATTTTCAAATGTGCAAATTCAAATAAAATATTCAAAATTATTCTAATGTGCCTAATAAGCTAAAATACTTAGGTAAAATATTAGAAAACTATTAAGCATGTGATTCAATATCACAGTAATCCAAGTCTGTGCCTCAACCACTATTGCTGAAGAAGCTGATGTTGAATGGTTCTATGGAACCTTACAAGACCTTCTAGAACTAACACCAAAAGATGTCCTTTTCACCACAGGAGACTGGAATGCAAAAGCAGGAATTCAAGAGATACCTGGAGTAACAGTCAAACATAGCTTTGGAGTACAAAATGAAGCAGATCAAAGGGTAACAGAGTTTTGCCAAAAGAATGCAATGGTCATAGAAAACACCCTCTTTCAACAACACAAGAGACGACTCTACACATGCACATCACCAGATGGTCAATACTGAAATCTGATTGATTATATTATTTGCAGCTGAAGATGGAGAAGATCTATACAGTCAGCAAAAACAAGACCGGATTTGAAAAAACAAGCTGAATTGGCTCGGACCATGAACTCCTTATTGCTAATCTCAGACTTAAATTGAAGAAAGTAGGGAAAAACTGCTAGACCATTCAGGTATGACCTAAATCAAATCCCTTATGATTATACAGTGGTAGTGAGAAATAGACTCAAGGGATTAGACCTGATAGAGTGCCTGATGAACTATGAACAAAGGTTTGTGACCTTTTACAGGAGGTGGTGATCAAGACCATCCCCCAAAAAAGAAATGCAAAAAGGCAAAATGGTTGTCTGAGGAGACCTTACAAATAGCTGAGAAAAGAAGAGAAGCAAAAGGCAAAGGAAAAGGAAAAATATACCCATCTGAATGCAGAGATCCAAAGAATAGCAAGGAGAGATAATAAAACCTTCCTCAGTGATCAATGCAAAGAAATAGAGGAAAACAATAGAATGGGAAAGACTAGAAAGGTCTTCAAGAAGATGAGAGATACCGAGGGAACATTTCATGCAAAGATGGGCTCAATAAAGGACAGAAATGGTATGGACCTAACAGAAGCAGACGATATTAAGAAGAGGTGGCAAGAATACACAGAAGAACTATACAAAAAAGATCTTAATGATCCATATAACCACAAGGGTGTGCTCATTCACCTAGAGCCAGACATCCTGGAATGCAAAGTCAAGTGGGTCTTAGGAAGCATCACTACTAACAAAGCTAGTGGAGGTGATGGAATTCCAGTTGAGCTATTTCCAGTCTAAAAGATGGTGCTGTGAAAGTGCTGCACTCAATATGCCACAAATTTGGAAAACTCAGCAGTGGCCACAGAACTGGAAAAGGTCAGTTTTCATTCCAATCCCAAAGAAAGGCAATGCCAAAGAATCCTCAAACTACTGCATAATTGCACTCATCTCACACGCTAACAAATTGATGCTCAAAATTCTCCAAGCTAGACTTCAACAGTGTGTGAACTGAGAACTTCTAGATGTTCAAGCTGGTTTTAGAAAAGACAGAGGAACCAGAGATCAAATTGCCAACATTTTTGGATCATCAAAAAGTGCAAGAGAGTTCCAGAAAAAAACATCTACTTCTGCTTTATTGACTATGCCAAAGCCTTTGACTGAAGATCACCAGTGTGGAAAATTCTTAAAGGGATGAGAATACTAGCCCACCTTACCTGCCTCCTGAGAAATCTGTATGCAGGTCAAGAAGCAACAGTTAGAACTGCACATGGAAAAGCAGACTGGTTCCCAATTGGAAAAGGGTTACGTCAAGGCTGTATATTGTCACCCTGCTTATTTAACTTCTATGCAGAATACATTATGGAAAATGCTGGGCTGGATGAAGCACAAGCTGGGAATCAAGATTGCTGGGAAAAATATCAGTAACATAAGATATGCAGATGACACCACTCTTATGGCAGAAAGTGAGGGGGAACTGAAGGGCCTCCTGATGAAAGTGAGAGAGGAGAGTGAAAAAGTTGGCTTTAAGTTCAACATTCAAAAAACTAAGCCATGGCATCTGGTCCCATCACTTCATAACAAATAGATGGGGAAACAATGGAAACAATGACAGACTATTTTCTTGGGCTGCAAAATCACTGACATGGTGACTGTAGCCATGAAATTAAAAGGTGCTTGCTCCTTGGAAGAAGAGCTATGACCAACCTAGATAGCATATTAAAAAGCAGAGACATTACTTTGCTGACAAAGGTCCATCTAGTCAAAATTATGGTTTTCCAGTAGTCATGTAGGAATGTGAGAGTTGGACCATAAAGAAAACTGAGGGCCAAAGAATTGATACTTTTGACCTGTGATTTTGGAGAAGACTCTTGAGAGTCCCTTGGACTGTGAGGAAATCAAACTTGTCCATCCTAAAGGAAATCAGTCCTGAATATTCATTGGAAGGACTGATGCTGAAGCTGAAACTCCAATACTTTGGCCACCTGATGCGAAGAGCTGACACATTGGAAAAGACCCTGATGCTGGGAAAAACTGAAGGCAGGAGGAGAAGGGGACGACAAAGGATGAGATGGTTGGATGGCATCACCGACTCTATGGACATGAGTTTGAACAACTCCAGGAGTTGGTGATGGACAGGGAAGCCTGTTGTGCTGTAGTCCATGAGGTTGGAAATAGTTGGATAGGATTAAACTGCTGAACTGAATTGATTAAGCATGTATGAAAAGCAATTAACTTAAGTGGCAATCTTTCATTATTTTTAAACTGTCATTTTCAGGGTCTTAATATAAATGAATTTTTTGGTCTGTTTTATGAATGTATAAATTTAACATATTTATGTATATAACACATTTCACAACAGCCTCTGACTCACTCCTAATAATATAAATGAGATATTCTCCTTAGAATATGAACAACTGTATACATAGGTGGAAAACTGACAAATACCAGTTGGTGTCACAGAGATGATCTGAGTTGTAAAAAACATCCAGTGAATAAGTTCTTCCAGAATGTTTAAAAACATCTCGCTGAGAAAGTCCTGGGTCTCTGGCATCATGCCCTCTACACAAAGTCAGTTACTGAATCTATTAAGCCATCTGCATTCATTTCCCAGGTAAACCAGGAAACCAGAATTGCCTGAGGGAAGGCTTGAGTCATATACAACAGGAAGTTTGAACTGTAGCCACACATGCAATTAAGATATTTCAGTAGAGCTATGACTCTTGGTTCAGGTAAATTCCACTGGCTCAAGCACTCAGTAGGAGGAATACATGAAATACTTCACACTTTAACTCATAGAGTCAATATTGTCATAATTTACATTTTAATATTTTATCAAGTTTTCATTAAATTTTATAGCATTTTCATCAATAATAGTTCATGTTTTAGCTCATAAATTCTTAACATTGTGATGTTAAAAGACAGGGATAAAAATAAAGGAAAGCTGTTTGTGTTTTGCAGCTATTATCTTCATGAAATTTGAATTCTAAAGGGAATAATTGTATCTATGTGTTTACTACAATTGTTCTGTATTTACCTAGATCTAAATCGCATCAAACTTAGAATATAATTAAAGATATGCTTACATTCATTAACTCAACTAGCAAAATGTCTTAGATAGTCTCCACTCTGAAAAATTACATGAAAAATAGTAAACTCATGGTAAAGTTAAAAGATAGTGGAGATTACAGACTATCTCTAATGCAACACTTCATCTGCATGAGTTAAGGTGCCCTTCATAGAGGGTGGACACACTGTAGAGCACCTGGTCTGATCCCATGGAGGTGTCTCTTGGACCTTCTTCATGAATTTCTTTGGCAGGGAATGTGACTGGCATTCGCCACCATGGCAGATACGGTCATGATTTGGGACAGTGTTTCTTAAGTATCAAATCATTGTATCATATTGATTTTGCCACGCTTGTTAAAAGCTACTTAGGTCACTAAAAGAGAGTGACTTTGAGTACCTCTTGATAAAGAGAATGATATCCCACTAAAGTAGGTGAAACTTCAAAATGTATTATTCAGCAGAAGTACCTCAATAATTTATGTAGAGAAAATAAATATTCACTTTTTCAATCATAGAAAGTGAAAGTGAAGTCACTCAGTCATGTCGGACTCTTTGTGACCCCCTGGACTGTAGCCCACCAAGTTCCTCCATCCATGGGATTCTCCAGGTAAGAATACTGGAGTGGGTTGCCATTTCCTTCTCCAGGGGATCTTCCCCACCCAGGGATCGAATCCAGGTCTCCCGCATTGCAGGCAGATGCTTTAACCTCTGAGCCACCAGGGTTTCTTTCTCAATCATGGGTGAGTCCAATACAGTTAACTATAACTTTTATAACTATATAAAATTAGATACTAACAACAACAAATAACATGGAAGGGTAAAAAATAAAAGATTATTGTGGTCTGAAATATGGATTGCTTTTGACTGCTACATGCATATCCTGACTCCTAATTGTCTGTCCCTTGTTCTTCAATTATAGAAAGGATACCTGAATCAAGGCCAGTCGTCATAATTCTCTGCCCATTTTTCCAGGACACAGTTATTGGCTCAGGGTGGACATTTGAGCCAAGCCAGACAAACCCATTCAGCAGTACTGATCCAGAGCTTCAAGTGATAGGGGTCCTCCCTCTGGAACTACAGGACTAGCCAGATGAGAAGTTGCCACCATGCTGAGAACACTTGTTTCCAATTCTGGAGAAAGAAACATGCAGAGATGTGCCCTGGAGGTCCTGGCCAGCCAGTCCTTGAGTCCCTGGTTAATTGCAGATATATGGCATGAGCCAGCAATCTTACTACTGGGCATATACACAAGAGAAGACCATAATTCCAAAAGATACAGGCATCCCAAAGTTCATAGCAGCTCTATTTATGATAGCCAGTATATGGAAGCAACCTAAATGTCCAACAGCAGAGGAATGGATAAAGATGTAGCACATATATACAGTGAAATATTGCTCTTCCTTTAGGTCTGTCAGCTCCCTCAGAAACTCAGCTACAGGACCTAATGCAATAGAAGCAAGGCTTGAAAAGCTGATGTGGTAGAGTACTTACATACCTTCATCTATTTGAATAATGCCATCAGCTGATTAACACAAGAGTGTTATCTAAACAAAGATTCTTCTGATGTATGCATCACTAGTCCACTTAATCAGTTATATTAAAATATCTATTGTTGATCAATGACAGAATCTAGGGCCTATGAAGCAAACCTTTGATCACTGACATGCTATTTCAGGCCTTCATGAAGTCCAGTAAAGAGTGAGTGAACATTTAGATACTCTTTAGTGGCTTGGAACTCACAATCTCAAAAGGCAGAATATTTTAGTGTTTTTAGTTCAGTGAAAAATTTCTTACTCATATTGAGCTGAAAGTGTTGCTCTGTGACTTGATGCTAACTCTATTCCTGGTATCAACATAGAGCTATTTGAGGTCTATTACAGATTCTACTTCTTATGGCACATAGTATTTTGAAATTTTTGGAAACAACTCTCATATTTCTTCAAATTTTCTCTTCTCTGAGACAAACATGCTCAGTTATTCTAAACATGTCTCAAATACAGAGGTCCTGGGACCAGATGTCAGGTATCACATTTAGGTAAAATCTTCCATAGACAATTGAATTATTCATTTTCAATTCATAACTCTAGAGATATTAAATAACATATATCTTTGAGTATATTAAAACAATTTAAACAAAAATAGCTTTTATTTTCTGATTATAAAATTTAGGCTCACTGGAGAAAGCTTGACAAAATGAGAAAATCATCCAGGAAAAGACATCATTGAAAGCAGTAATGGTGGTTCAGTAGTTAAGACTGTGTTCTAACAGAGTAAGTATTTGATCCCTGGTGGGGGAACTAAGATCCCTTATGCCACATGGCTTGGGCAAGAAAAAAACCCTTTTTCTAAAGCGTATACTTCTTCTGTGATTTGAACAATAAAAGTACAACCCTCCCTACGAAGCTGTAGCTTTATAATTTGAAAACTGACAAATAACTGATAGTTAAAAATAAAGTACATGAAAGTAGCTCTTTTCACCAAAAAAGATAAATGTTTCTACCCATTGACTACTTTTGTAACTTCTTATAGTGATAATGCCCTGAGAAGAACAAAATCATTTTACTTTTGGAATGCAAAAATATTTAAAAGTCAGCGATGAAAAAGCTGAATCTTTAAAACAATTATTTTCTGAATTTGGGTTTTATTATTCTTAGTTTAAAACTATTTTGTTGATCATCTTAAATACAGGTTATTGTTGTTCAACTGCTAAATCCTGTCCACCTCTTTGTGACTCCATGGACTGCAACATGCCAGGCTCCTCTGTCCTTCACTATCTCCCAGAGATTGCTCAGACTCATGTCCACTGAGTCGGGGATGCCATCCAACCATCTCATCCTCTGTCGTCCCCTCCTCCTCCCACCTTCACTCTTTCCCAGAATCAGGGTCTTTTCCAATGAGTCGGCTCTTCACTTCAGGTGGCCAAAGCATTGGAGCTTCAGCGTCAGCATCAGTCCTTCCAATGAATATTCAGGGTTGATTTCCTTTAGAGTTGACTGGTTTGATCTCTTTGCTGTCCACCATTTATTGGATCCCTGTGTTGTTACAGGTATGTTCTCTGCTTGGCATCTAACAATGAGTCATCATCTTCTTTAATCTCCACTTTATATAACAGAACCAAGGCCAATGACCATAAGCATACAGCCAACTCCCTACACTGCAGCATCAAAAGGGGAGAGGACTCCTCAAGCAGGACTTGTCTCCTTTCCCAATTCACATGATTGACAGTATATAGCCTCAAACTTGATCAGAGTTTAGAATCAAAAAAATGAATCTTAAACTTTTTCATAAATCCATTCAAAATAATTTTTCATCTTTATACCTTTAGAGGCATTTTAACTTGTCATTTTTATATTCAAAGTAAAATACAGTTTAATTATCTGTGATATCATGATTCCTAGCAGTACTAAAGTGAGCGGTATGCGACTTACATGTGTTGGATCTCTATGATATGCTGTCCACAAAGAAAGAAGCAAGTAGGAGCATGTGGCCATTACTGTTTATTAAGTCAATCAATAAATTTGCTAAGCACCACACTGGGCTTTAGAAGCAGAGGAGGGAAAAAGATAGATTCCTAATCCTCAATGAACTTGCACTTTAGAAAATCAGCCGAGACTATTAAGCAAATAACCAAGACCCATTCGTATACCGGACAGTGGAAAGAAGGATACAGACAGTGTCAGGACTGAGAGAAACGAGAGGAGGCTGCTAGAGCAGCAATGATCTAGAAGACATTTCTGATCAGGTGGAGAGCTGAGGCGAGACCTAAAGTGGAAAGTATGAGGCTGCCTTTTAATGAGGCATGAATGGGCATTCCAGGCAAAGAGAACCAAGCTAAAAATGGGAAAACATTCTGTGTGCTTAAAAGCAGAAGGAAAATAACTATGTGTAATGAACTAAGAGGAGCACTAGAGGGCCGGGATTGGAGAAGGAAACAGGGAAAAGTCAGTGGGGAAACATAGATCAGAAAAAAGTGAAAGCGTTAGTTGCTCAGTCGTGTCCGACTCTGTGAGACCCCATGGACTGTAGCCCGCCAGGCTCCTCTGTCCATGGGATTCTCCAGGCAAGAATACAGGAATGGATTGCCATTTCCTCCTCCAGGGTATCTTCCTGACCCAGGGACCGAACTTGTGTCTCCTATGTGCTGCATTGAAGGCAGATACTTAATCTGCTGAGCTGGGCTGACACAATTAAAATTTTTTCAATTAAAAAATGGAAAAGAATTCTCTTCTGCCTATACTAAGAACAGCAGGAGCCAAAGTGAAAACTGTGAGGTTAGTGCTCAATACAACGAGTTCATTTATATCATTCAGGAATATAATAGATAAAATTTTTAACTCATCTGGGAAAGTCCAGAAAGACCCTGAGGGATGAAGTAGGGAGAGGCAGAGATGGCAGAGGGAAGAGTATGTGTAAAGGACTGGAAGCATGAAGTGTTGAGGCGAATTTCCAGAATTGAAAGTAAATGAACATGACCTTAAGTTTGAAGCATGTTTCAGAACAGTGATTGGTGACATTGTAAAAGTAAGTAATCGTGAACTCAAAAGAGCCCTGGATGCCAAACATCAGAACTGGAGATTTATTTTGTGAAGGATGGAAAACTAGTGAATAGCCCAAAGTAGAGACATAATCAGATTTCAGTCTTGGAAAAGAAGTGTGTTTAAAATGAAGATAGTAAATTCCAAAGGATCAAGACTTTTAAAAAAAAAAAAGAAAAAGTAAAAAAAAAAAAAAAAAAAGGAATCACTGGCAAGGTGTTTTATTCATCCAGTTAAAAAGAAGGTGAAGATTTGGCTTCAAAGAATAGGAGACAGGTTCCAGCATTATTCAGGAGGAAGCATGGATGGGAATGCTAACTCCATCAGAAGGTGAGCTCAATAAAATCTCTGTAGATTTTGACTATTGTATTCACTGGCTTTATCTCCAGGGTCTAGAAAAGCACCTGGCACCTAAAAAAAGGTTAATGAAATATTTGTTGAATAAATGTATAGATGGATTAATTAGTGACCAATGAAGGAGACCAAATTTTTGTTTATTAAGCATTTAATCACTAATCATAATATAGATAGAAATATATATATACTCATTTCTTTCTCTCTCCCTCTCTCTCTCCTTTTCCAACTATCCACTCATTCATCCATGATTTTATCACCTTTTCTATGTGTTATTTTACTTACCTGCTGCTGCTGCCAAGTCGCTTCAGTCATGTCCGACTATATGCGACCCCATAGACGGCAGCCCACCAGGCTCCCCATCCCTAGGATTCTCCAGGCAAGAACACTGGAGTGGGTTGCTTAGCTATATTGTAGTAAAAGTGATTATTTTAACCTCAAACTGTTTCTCACTTACAGAGACTGAAAATAGAGGAAAGAAGAAATCTTTGTAACTGCAAAGTGAAAACTAAAACTGAGAAATGGAGTATAAGGTTTTCTGTATAGGAAAATTCACAAGAAATGAGAAGAGATTCTGAGAACTAAAAAATTCTACCAATCATTTGAGGAGTGAGGTGGAGATGAATGTAGAAAATTAGTGGCAGAAAAGAAAAGTGGCTGGTGACAAAGAGTTCAAGTGACTGAAGAGCTTCTAAAATTAGGGATAGCTAGCATCAATTAATTTTTAAGATTGGTTTTTCTTTGCATTTTTGTTACCCAAACCCTCCCTATCAAGCATCTGGAAGTGAGTGATTAAGAAAAATGAATTATTATTCACATCTGAGATAGCCTGAGTAGGGAGAAGAAAATCAACCACAATGCTAAGCTATAACAGGTTGCTGTTGGTTTTGTTTAGTCACTAAATTATGTCCAACTCTTTTGTGACCCCATGAACTGTAGCCCACCAGATTCCTCTGTCCATGGGATTTCCCAGGCAAGAATACTGGAGTAGATTGCCATTTCCTTCTCCAGGGGATCTTCCTGACCCAGGGATCGAACCCATGTCTCCTGCATTGGCAGGCAGATTCTTTACCACTGAGCCAAAAGGGAAACCCTGTGATGAGCTTTTCTTCCCATGAAAAAATAATTTGCTAGGAATTTGGAATATATGATTTCCAAATATATTTAGTTCTCACAAGATAAATTAATTTCTGTTGGTATTTAAGTTACATATCTTAGTTGTTCCTTTAGGTAAATAAATATATCTTGCAGTAACACAAGATGCTGTGTATTTGTATATATGTCTGACGAGTGTCAGTGTTGAGTTTAAGGGGTTCATGAGATAATGGAAGGAAATTTCTTTCTCCAGTAGTTTCCAATGGTTCTTACTCAATAAAAACACAGGCTCAGACTGGCTGCCAAAATGCAGGCACAGTCACAGCTCTGTGGTAGGCGAGCTCCAATTAGCCAAAATTTGAGGATCAGTCCTGTTCAGGCATAATCCAGGGGTAATTGCCATGGTTCCCTTCCCAAAGTCTTGCACGTTTAAACCACTCCTCTAAATCAAACTCCTGTTTAAGCTATAATAACTCCAAACGAAGTGATGCAATAGCAGTCTTTATGAACAGACACGAAAACATTCAAAGTTGCTCTACTAGTTGCCACGAGTGTTTTTTGAAGCTGTTTTAAGTGTCCTTTTGCATTTGAGATGGCATGGAAAACACACAAGCAGGGAATCCCTTGACGGTCATGATTAGGACTCCACACTTACACTGCAAGCGTTCCCATCTCTTATCAGGGAATTAAGACCCACATGCCATGGGGAATGGCCAGAACAAAACAAATAAGCAAACAAACAAGAGGAAGACACAAAAGAAAATCCACCAGTAGCAAGAGGAAGCAATAACAAGGCTAGTTCAGAGGAACTCCTAAAATTCAGATAATTAATTAGACTAACAACACCTTTGACAACACCTACAAGACCTAGTCTCTTTGCTTACAGGTAATTACAATGTGAGGGAGAACACAGGCTTGCCCTTCCTATTGCTTTCTCAAACTCTATATGGAAAAGGTGATTCCAGGGTGTATATAAGACAGAAGATCCTGAACTCCATGATAGATCATCTGATTAAGTACATCTTATATAGGAGTGCAGGAATATGCATTTTTAACAAGTATCTTCAGTTTTTCAGATACAGTCACTTTAACAAAACATTGGCAGATAGTGAGATTTCAGAAACTTATATGTGTGTTAGTCACTCAGTCGTGTCCAACTCTTGCAGCCCCATAGACTGTAACCCGACAGGTTTCTCTGTCCATGGGATTCTCCAGGCACAAATACTGGAGTGGATTGCCATTCCCTTCTTCAGGTGATTCTCTCGACCCAGGGATTGAACCTGGATCTCCTGCACTGAGAGTGATTTCCTTACTATCTGAGTCACCAGGGACACCTGAAACTTAAAGCAGATTTACTTCATCTTTTCTAAAAGAACCTTCCTCATTAGCCCACTAATGCTTGAAATGCCTTTAAGGGCAGACATAGCCTATCAATCCACAATCAGAGATGGAGATCTGTCTGGTAGTTTTCAGATCTAATGTGATTTAAATGTCTTTCAGTATTCTGTCCTAAACCCATGTTGTCGGGATTGGGGAGGTAAGAAGACTGCAGGTGTTAGGGTTCGCAAGAGAAACAGAATCACAGTCTATATGTATTTATTATAAAAAAATTTTAAAAAATGGTTCACACAATTATGGAAGTTAAGTCCTTAGATACTGCTCTCTGGAAGTAAGAGACCTGGGAGAGTCGGTGATGTAATTCCATATGTGTCCTCCAAAGGCCTGAGAACCAGGAGCGCAGACGCTGTGAATCCTGGTGTACAAGCAGAAGACCTATGTTCCTGATCATTAGTAAACCGGGGGGGTGGGGGAGAAGAAGAAGGGAGAGACGGATAGACACATTCTTCCTTCCACCACTTTTGGTTGTAATCCACACCTCAGTGGGTTGAATGACATCCAACCACTTTGGGGAGGTGAGATCTATTGTACTTTACTAAACCCACCAACTAAAATGCTAATCTCATCTGGAAACACCCAGACAAATACACTCAAGAAAAATGTTTAGCCAAATATCTGGGCATTCTGTGACCCAGCAGGTTGACCCACAAAAATTAATCATCAGGCTGCCTTTGTTAACAACTGGCACTGAAATCCCTCCAAACATAATGCCTAGAATGCAAGATATGAGAACATTCATTTTCATAGAGTTTATGGTACAATTACAAAGTGTGTTTTTTTTTAATGTCATCAATGAAGTGGAATTTCATTGTGTTCCTTAGTATTTGACATTTTGATCAGGCCATCAAAATATATACACAAACATTTACTTTATTGAAAAATACTCTTCATGAAAGCTACACTTTTATTATTGACAGACTTTTGTTTTGTATTGCTGTTTTTCACTGTAGGATATGTTTGAGACCTAATAGGTGTGAGCCCTCCTTGAAAGAAGATAGTGACTGCTGGTCACTATTCTTTCTTTTGTTTTTAGACTATCTCATGACATCTAACCCCCTTCCTGGAGTACTGCTTGTTAATGTATTAGCTAAGTACTAATCAATATACTGGTTTTGATCAGCTTGGTAATTAATGAGGCAGATAGGAATAAAGTCCATTAAAATGACATTAGGGGAAACTTTCTGTGAACAATTGTAGCAATATGACTCAGTTGGGCAAATTCTTTTGACAAATTATAAACAATAAACTCTCCATTCTAGATTTCAAGGTCTTTCATACTCTGAAAACTTAACTGTCCCAAAATATCTCAAATCGCTCCGGTTATATACGCCTGTGTTCTAATGTGTGTTTCCCAGGATATCTCTAGGGTGTTTCCACGTTTGCAGCTCCACTTTGACATGTGTCCAAAGCTTCTTTCACTTATTTCTCCCCCCTGGGGATTCTGTTCTTCCCCAAGGTCTGTGTCAGTTACTGTCCTTTCTCTGCTTATGTATAATTAATCCATATTATCTCACTCCTCTTCATTTCCAGAGCACTTTATTTTTCAAATAGCAGTTATCACAGATTGCATTGCATTTCTTTGTTTCTTTGATTTACCTTGTTTACGTTTTGTTGACATGACTTCTCTATGGTATAGGAGACCTTATAGTCTCTACTGGATCTAACGAAAAATGTTTGTTGTACACACTACTGAAATGACAAAATGAGTAATTTAAATTTGATCTGATTATTCATGGATTAGCAAATTTTGTTCAAGTTTCTTAATGTCCTTGGTGATGGGTGTGCTTATCCAAAAACTAAAGATGGCAGCACCTAAACTGTATTTGGTGAAACACTTAGGTAAGATTGTTGATGCAAAGCACATGTATACCTCTAAAAAAATTTCCAAGATATCCCTATAGATGCAAAGAAATAAGAAAGGTGGGAAGCAAAACATATTATATTGCTAATACAGATAGTCATATTAAAGGAATGGATGGAATAAATTGAGTTTTCAAGTATCATTTTCCCCATATTTTATGAGGCAGAAGTTTGAACTGGGCTCACCCAAGAGAGGTCTTCTCTGTCCCACATGGTTTACTGGGGCTTGCTCTTATTTCAGGGACCTCAGTTGGGATTGCTGGAATTACTGGGATGGTTTAAATTACTGGGATGGACTTCTCTCTCTATCTGGCGTGTCATCTTCTATCAGAGTGGTTTGAACTAATAACATGGTAAGAGCATTCCAAAAGAGCAAGACTAAAAGCTGAAAGACTGATAAGATCTAGATGCCAGACTTGCTTAACGTCACTTCTTTTGCACTCTTTTGGTGAAAACAAGTCATGAGACCATCCCCCATTCCAGAACTGGGAACGTAGACCTCATTCCTTAATAAAAGGAACTGCAAAAGATTGATGGCCACTTACAGTCCACCAAAACAGAGATGGAGGAGAGGCGTATGGAGAAGGAATGATTAAAGAAGCCGCAGAAAGTGTGCTCTAGGTTTGGAGCAAACGTATCTAGGATTATTGACATATGAGATGGGGAAACTGGTTGTATGTAGTCGAAGTAGTAATTCATAGTTATGAAAAAAGAAAGCTGAGGAAAGAAAAGAAAAGAAGGGGTGACTGAAAGCAAACAGTAAAGGTTACAATTAGACATTTAAATGATTTTGAACTCTAATGAAGGAAGTGACCCGAAAATAGCTATGGCTGCTTGGATGTGATGTGAGAATCTGTGTTTCTGTATGTAGGAGATACGGAACTGAGGTATTCACCAGGTGAGCAGAGGGGCAAAAGGACTATCTCAGTAAACTAAGTAAGTAGCAATTGAATTAGCATTAATGAGTGTAAATGGGAAGGGGTAGGGTTTTAAAATACAAAATGCAAGAATGGAAACAATCAGGACCATAGCAGGAGGCACTCGACAGATCCTAAGTGAAGAAGAAGTAGAGTCACTCAGTTGTGTCCAACTCTTTGCGACCACATGGACTGCAGCCCAAGTGGCTCCTCCATCCATGGGATTTTCCAGGCAAGAGTACTGGAGTGGGTTGCCATTTCCTTCTCCGGGGGATCTTCCTGACTCAGGGATCGAACCCAGGTCTCCCACATTGTAGGCAGACACTGAGATCCTAGGTGACCATAAAATGTATCATCCAAACTGGGAGTTCTGAGTGAAGAAGAGGGTCCTATTAATTATTATTCTGGGACCACAGGAGTTAAGCCAGAATGTAGCAGCCATCAATGTTTTAAGGAACCAAGTAAACCGTGATACTTATGAAGGTTAAAAAAAAAAAAAAAGAGGAAACATGAAGCTTAGGAAAACATATTGAATGTTATGTTTGCCTAACTTTAAGGCCAACAGGACAGACAAGTGAATTATTTTATAGGCAGAGAAAGCAAATAACCTATAAAGAGCTTAAGACTTGGACTGATGGGAGATAATAACAATAATTATGCATTATATTTACATAATGCTTTATGATTAAAATGCTTTCACAGGCACTACCAGAGTTTCTCCTCTCAGTAGCTCTTTCAGGTAGAGAGGGTGGTTATTAGTCTCCCTATGTGGGGAGATGGCAAGGAAAGGCCCCACATGGGAGAAAGCATACTCTTTCAAGATGCCTTGATGCAGGGGTTGGGGGTGGGCAGTGGCCTGGTTATGTCCTTGGAAAGGTTATAGAACTGCTTTGAGCATCAGTTATTTTTTAACCTGTAAAGAAAAATAAGAAAAATTATATGTGTGCTGTGCTTTTAGTCTACTTAGAAGCACATAGTATGTGTCTGAAAGTATGTATTCACTGTCTACATTTTGTAGATGAGAAAACTAAAGGTCAATTTGAAATGGAAGCGCTGTATTATAAACTCAGGTCTTCTGGTCCAATGCTCCTTTACTAAGCCATTTGCCATTTACTGGAAGTTGAAAAATGAAGAATGAGTGAGTTCTCAAGAAAGGAGATGTATATAGGATCTAGGGAAGGAATATAAGAGCAGTATTTCTTAAAAAAAAAAAAAAAAAAAAAAAAACAACCTTAAAGAGAAGAGTTGTCAGCAATAGTTTTAAGAAAAATTGAGTCAGAAAAAAATAGAAAAAAAAAGGAGATAATTGATACAAATGTTTGTTAGTCTTCAGGTGACCACTGTTTTCAGAATTGTCAAAATAGAAGGTATTTCAAGGGGTACAAATTTCAATAGGAATGGACGCTCCATGCTCAGACAGGTCTGAGGCCAAGATGAGGGTGGAAGAGAAGGAGTCAGAAGTAGAGCCAGGGAAGGTGAGTGGAAAGTTGAGAGGCAGGTCTTTCCAGGGGGCAGCAGGTTTAAGTCTAGAGACTTAACTAGTCTTAACTACTTAGCTAGACTTAACTATTGACGGAAGGTAGGGTGGCCTTGAGTCAGCCCTCACTGAAGAGGCTGAGGAGGAGTTAAATAGAGAGGCTCACTTGTCTTGGCCTTAATTCCTTTCATGATCCTTTACAACCTTACAATCATATGATAACCAAGTCATGGTCAGCTCTGAGAGAGGATAGAAAAGGGCTCTGTAAACAACGATGGTGTCTCCAACGCTTTTGAGAATCTTCATACAGATTTAGTACCAGCTCCAAGATTTATCTTCCTCCTGATGATGCCGAATGTTCCTTTGTTGCTCCTTCTGTACCCACTGAAATTTTCCCTCCACTTCCAGTCATCATGGAAGGGATGAGATGGCTGAATGGCATCACCGACTCAGTGGACATGAAGTTGGGCAAACTCCTGCTGGTACCAAACTCCTGACGGTACCCCATCAGGACAGGGAAGACTGATGTGATGCAGTCCATGAGGTTGCAGAGATGGACTCAACTTAGCAACGGAACCATAATAACAACCAATCACCATAGCCTTTCATCCCTCCTCCTGCCCTTATTTTTGTTTTACTATTTTCTAGTTGTGTCCTGTCATCATTATCAGCTGTCTTTTATACTTTCAGATCTCCTTTATTATAGCCTATCACTTTTATTTTTTCTCAGAATCTATTTGACAAATTCATTTCTGCCAACTTCACGGCCAGAATCAATCTTGTCATTCAGAGTGTCTGGGAGTTTTTGTTCAACTGATGAAAGCATTCTTCAGCCCACAGGGAGACCAATCATGATAAAATGTCTGATACATTTTTACTGTGGTAAAAGTTTGAGTCATTTTGCTACAGCCAGGTCCTATTTTGATTGGCTTCATACTTAAGTTTTATTAGTTATTTCCACCAGAAAATTCTGAGATTTACTAAATCTGTCTAAATTCAGACTTTTGCCCATCTGAAAGATATTTTCTTGGTATCCTAATTTGTCTGCAGTAAGTCCTTAATGGGTAGTCCATTAAATAAAGATTTTCTTGGAAATTATCCTGCTAAGAGTACTAAGAACACAAAACTCCTCTAGACTCACTTAGGAATTGAACTTATGATTGCCCCTCAATAAGGTTCTTTATATTGTGATTTGCTTATTTTCTTCTTTCATTAATTCGTCATTTTATTCATTCTTTCCGCGAACATTTGCTATCTCTTGTGTCAAGTGTTTTGCCATGCAGATATTCTTAAAAACTGAACTTAATTGCTTTTTCAAACCCTCATGGAATGAAAACTTAATCTTATTCAGTGAGGGTCCCTCGTTTTCCCAGGGTTGTATCCAAGCTCATGTGAAGCCAAGTCATTGATCTGATCCTTACTACCATTGTTTGTTCATCTTGGGTTCTGTTGAGATTCCATGATTTTCAATTGTTGTGCCTCTCAGGTCCAGCCAGGGAAAGTGAAATCATTCTAAATATTCAGATTAGTAGAATTTAATAGAGGAACTTGGTTAGGTAGATTATGGGAAGATTTAAGAAACCAAGGAGAGGACCCTGGAGGCTTCAAAACACTAATAACAGCAGAAAACTGCTCTTTTCCTGAAGATGGAGGTTCCCTGGTGGCTCAAATGGTAAAAACATCTGCTTGCAATGCGGAAGACAAGGATTCAATCCCTGGGTGGGGAAGATTCCCTGGAGAAGGAAATGGCAACCCACTCCAGTACTCTTGCCAGGAAAATTCCATGAATGGAGGAGCCTCATAGGCTACAGACCATGGGGTCACAAAGAGTGGGACATGACTGAGTGATTTCACTTTCACTTTCCCTTTCCTGAAGATGAAGGAATTAAAAGCACTGATCATTGGACCCAAGAGATAAGCATCACTCGGCAGAAGCTGGACCTATGGTGTGGCCCATTCTAGCAAAGCTGGGGAGAAGATATAGTCAATGCTGGAGGCATCTGACCCAACAAAGAGAAAAGGGGTGGAGCTCTACTGCCCTCCAGTCTTTAATCTGGGGTTACTATTGGCCAAGTCTAGTGAGCAGCAGCTGAACATGGAGCTCAGGAGACAGCCTCAGTGGTCTGCACAGCACATTTCATTCACAGATACGAATCATTTTTTTCCCTATACCTCTTTTCTGTAAAAGAAATTGTTTTCAGTTATAAGCTCCAAGTTAACACATTTTTATTATTTATCCTTTAATAAACACGATATTCTTTACAAGTCATTACTCTGAAGAAACTCCAGTAAGTTCATTAAAGGTTAGAGTCACTGAAGGTAGATAGTGTATTTACAGTCTCTGCCTCCAATTTCTGTAGCATAGACACCATGAAGAGATAGAAATAGAACTTGAGTTATTTTAGTTTTGTTATTTTACAGCAACTGGAAGTTTTTATTTGTGTTAAAGAAATTAAAGCAATAAAACCAAGTAAACAGAGGGATGATTTGAAAAACAAGCTTTACTGAATATAGGAGAAAACTCTCTCTTAAAACAAACACATCTACCCATGTGTCCAGGCTCAGGGTAGGTTTTCTATCTCTCATCTATCTGTCATCCATGGTAACTACATGACTTTCAAGACTTAGACCAACATATTTTTCTCTTTTTGAGCAGGAGTTCTTTACCACTGACATTGTTTAGGAAGACCATTATGTAAAGATAATAAAAAGATCAGATTTCTATGTGTGTGTTTGTGTGCTGAGTCTCTGTAACCCCATGGACTGTAGCTCACCAGGCTCCTCTGTTCATGAAATTCTCCAGGCAAGAATAATGGAGTGAGTTGCCATTTCCTCCTACAGGGGATCTTCCCAACCCAGGGATCAAACCCTTGTCTCCTACATTAGCATGTGGGTTCTTTATCAGCTGAGCCACTGGGGAAGCGCCAAGATCAGATTTCTAGGTGGTTTTATTATTGCTCTTAAATCCTCTACAGATACAATTACCCCTTACTGCCTACACCTGGTGAGGACTGCAGCCACCACCCACTCTTGGCACACCACTGCATAACCTGGGGGCGGGGGGACCAACCTCCTAAGGATACAGATCAGAGCAGAGGAAGGTAAGGAATGGATCTGAAGACAAACAGGCCATGGATGGCCTGCCCCTGTCCATCATGTGTGTTGCTGATGTGGTCTCACTTCATCCCAACAACAGGGACTTTTGAAAACTCTGTTCCATTCTCGGGAGAGTAGGAAATGTTCTTCTGTTCCCACTGAGTTCTAGCTGTGGAAAATTTGTCAAGATTACCACTTGGCCTGTCAGTCTAAACACATTACAGAAGTGTCTCTTATTTCCCAGCACTGAGGGCGTGAAGAAAATTCTCAACATCCTTGTCTCCTTCTTGGTCAGGACACAGATCATTTCTGTCCTTAAATTCTCAAGCCCGTTTGGGAACCTGTCCTTTCTCTGTGTCTCAGTCCCTAAGAACTGCACAAGGGCAGTACATAGGTTTCTCCTCAGGGACACACTGAAATCTAGACCATCTTAACTGTTCTTTTTTATTTTACCTTTATCCACAGAAATCATTGTATAATCTTAAGATTCAGAGAAAAACCTGATTCTGACTAAGCCATTTTATTCCTTGCCCACAGTCTCCTCAGAATGTAGCCTTTTCAGACTAAAATTCAAGGACTGGTCTTTAAATTTCTGAGTTCTAATGTTTCGTCCCTTCCTTGTGGAAAGAGGAGCTCCATGTTAGTTAAAAATCTCAAATTACTATCCTGATGTATATAGTTGCTTGGTCATTCCCCAAATATTAATTGTCTCTACTTAGTATGGCTGACTTCTTGATTTCTCAGTGTTGGTATAAGTCATACAACCTTGGCATTTTCAGTTCTCTTAGTTAAAGTATAATGAATAATGAATAATGATTTCTGCACTGTCTACATTATTGGGTAGCTGTGGAGAGCAACTGAGCCCAACAAAATGCTTTTAAATGTATCAAGATCTTTCTGCAAATGAAAAGAAATATTAGTGTGCATTTAATTAAGTTTCTTTCCTGCAAAGCATTCATCTTTTAAAACATTTTAACCATGTGTGGCTGGATAAGATTATATTTCACCCCTCTCTCTGATCCTCATTCCAGAAGGAAATTAGCAATGCATTTCACTGGCCCAGTGGGGTAGGTAGTAAAACTGAAAGCAAAATCGCCTAGAAATTTTTCCTTTATTTATGCACTTTCACTTCAGAAAGCCTAAGTATCTATGAAGTTGCATAAAATTTTGACAGTGGAGGAGGAAATTTGTGGATGTGGTATTTTTAAAAAAGATCTTGTGGGAGAAGGCACAATTTGCTTCACAATTTGTCTACTGCTTGTAGACAGCTGGTAACCAGTCAAGAGGTCAGGTTTCCACCATGACTCTGGAAATTGGTATCATAGATCATCTGGATCCTGGCTGCAATGGTAGTTTAAAGTTCTTCTGGCCATTCTAATATAATATGCAGTGAAGGTTGAAATCTACTTATCCAAGTGGCCAAGAATAAGGGAGTCTCAAGAAAAGACTGCCAAGCATAACAGAGATTTGACTGAGCAGAGAGCCTAAAGAGACCTTGAGAACAAGTATTAATACAGTAGACACCTTCTCAGTAACATTTATGGAGTGATGATCATAGACCGATCCCCCGATTCCCACCACACAGCCACTGCTTATTCCTGCAGAAAGACTCCAAGAATTGTGTAACATGTGGAAGAATGCCCAAAAAGTTGAATTTAAATCAGATTTTAGAAACTGAAGATGCATTTCTTCCACATTGGGGTTTGTGGTATGAGATTTGCATCCATAGTGTACCCTGAAATTCATTGACAATTATTTTTTTTGGTGTAGTAGGGTAAAGATTTCAGCAAAGAGAAGGAAGCAGAACTATTGTGTCTTTTTTTTTCCCCAGAAAAGTACACTTTGATTAATGAAAGAGCAAAGAAAATAATCCTTAGTCCTTAAAATTTTGCCCCATATTCAGTAGTTAATGTTGTCTCTAGTAATTTTATGATTCTACCTAGAGTTACACAATTTTACTCTGAGTCTCTGGAAAACATGCCTTATTTAGATTCTGGGACCCATCCTGCAAGGCTAATTACTTCTTCTGGTGAGCCAAAGGGTAAGACAAATGATTCTTTGACAACCCTTAAGCATATATCTTCCTTGTCTTGATGTCTTATTTATTTGCCTGTGTAAGATAAATGACTCCTTTTCAACATGCCCAGTGTTCTGGCCTTTCTCAATTAAGCCTGAAAAATAAAACAATCTTAGGAAAAATAAATCTAAATTATTGTTTTTTTTTATTTTTATTGCTATGATTTGAAGACATTTACATTTCTTTGGACTATAGCATTAATGTGTTACTAATTTTTAAAATACAGTTTTATATTACCAAGGGTTTGACTTACCAAAATATTGCTGGTGGTTTGTAGAATAGAATGAGGGTTTGACATTAGTATCTAGCCTTGAGTTATCTCTGATTTAATGTTTCAGAGTTATTAGATGATCTTTTGAGGATAGAATTTCATTTTCAAACTGACCCCCTCCAAAAAAAGGCAAATAGACCAAAATCATTGGAAATATGCAACTATTTTACTTTATCATTTTATTATAATAAACATGAACATAGAATAAATATTTGGCAAACAAATGTCTCTTCACTGAAATTATGTATTGTATATGAAATACATTTTTATTATAAAATAAACACAATATTTGAAAAGTTAAAATTGAATAGATAACATTAATGATTAATAAGATATTGGAGGAGCATCCCATAGGAACGGTCTTGCCCCACAAACTCTGTTTTGCCCATAGACTTTTGTCTACCCATCTCTCCCCTACAATATTGGCATGTTCAATACATAAGAAGAAAAGAATTGAGAAACAAATGCATACAATTTGAGTAAAACAAAATGCTTTATCTATAGCTATTTATTTGAGAATAAAAAAGGAGGTACTTATTTTGGCCTGACTAATTGCCTGAATCATGACCTTGAGTCCTCAATCTACTTAGCGTGTATAGACCTGTGCAATGACTAAAGATTAAAACAAGGAACAGAAACCATTCCCTTCAACACCTAGATCTTAATTCATTAATTGGGGTTGTATTTACTTTTGATGGGAATTGAGTGTTCACAGTCTTCTATTGTTGTATCTTATCAAGACAGATAATTCTGTTTGCTTGTAGGTACACATCATAGGTTTTGAAAGCATATTATTTTTCATTGATAAATTGTTTTCCTTTGTATATATAATTCTCAGCAAGTTTAACTATATACATTAGAAGCTTTAAAATCATCTTAAATATCTTAGCAGAAAATCAAAGCTCACTTTCCCTAAAACTGTTTAATTGCTAATAGTTTCCTAAAGGATTAACAAATCTTTTCATTGAACTAGCGTTTCTATATTTTGATAAATTCAATTAAAAGCATTGTTTGATGTCTATTGTTTTTAGCTAATGGTTTAAAAAAGAAAGAAGCCATCGTTTTAGCTGTTTACTAATATTTCATGTTAGTAAAAGAAATATTTTGAATAAAAGATAATAGGTTATGCTTTAGAGTATGTTTTATTGCTATCGCATATCAATAGCAATAGAATTTGGACCTTTTAACAGATAATATATGATAGTGAAGAAAGCGGAATCTATCAGTAGATTACACAAATTGGACTGAAGATTAAGGCCAGAATAGTAAATGCATTTAATACACATGAGGTTAGAAGGTCCAAAGTAAGTCATTTCTCTTCCCACCACAGGTGACTACATCTATATGCCCTTTAAACTTCTCATCTCAATTTAAGAGCAGTCATAAAGCAAGTTCTCCTGCCTGGCGTACTTACAGTTTCTGGCAAGCGTCTATAAAACACAAGGATCATAATCCACAGTTGGACCTGAAAGATGTTAGACATAACTGGTGGAAGTCCTACTGAGCACCCTCACTGTCGGTCGTGGATTACGTGCATGTGGCACATGACGCCCAGGGGCTAAATATCTGTGCCTTGGCCTCTTTCGGTTGCAACAGCAGAACCCACAGAGCAGAGCCCCTCCGACGATGAGGACCGCGGTAGTGGCCCAGCCGACGAAGAGTGAAGCTCCCAGCTCTCGTTTCTGACCTACATGGACCGCTGGGTTGTAGAAATCCCTGATGATGGTATTGGCCATCCAGCACACTGGAATCAGGACGAAGATACCGGTCAGGATAAACAGGACTCCGGAAATTCCCACGAGGTATGCTTTTGCCCTCCGGTTAGAGCCTGTGCACCGAATCTTCTTCATGCCACAGATGCCGACAAGCAGAGCAATCACAGATAGGGCCACAGCCACACACATGAGGGCCCGGGACGCCTCTAGGGCAGGAGGGAGGGCCAGCAAAGAATCATAGGCCTTGCACTGCAACTTATCCTTGGCTTGTCGGACACAGTTCATCCAGAGGCCTTCCCAGACCCTTTCGAAGACAATAATGTTGCTGCCAATAAAAGCCGATACTCTCCACTGAGGCAGAAGAGTTGTGGTAAGGGTCCCGACCATGCCGAAGAACCCAAGAACCAGTCCAGCGATTTGCAGTGGATAAAATGCCATCGCCTTTGCTCTGAAGACTGATCCAGTCTGCAACGGGAGCTGCTTACCATTCAGAGCAGAGAGGCCCCTGTGAGTCTACAGCAGTCTCTGGTGATGTTCTATCGCTGTTACTGGGCATAACATTTTAGTCCAAATCCAGAGTAGTGACTGAACTTAACTGGCAGTATCTGTTGTAAATGCATGCTGCCTGTCTACATACATACATTTCTGTATGGATTATTTAGTAGTCATACGGAACTGTTTCCCAGCCAATAAGGAGTAGCCAGAGGTGTGTCCAGAAATACTGCATTCAGTGTTCATTTTTCTCATGTTATTGCTGTCTAAGCAATGTTGTAATTAAGTATCAAAGCTACCATTGTGGACTACTAATTACAGAGCTGAAAACTTCCTGTTTAAAAGCCACTCTGATGTTGAAGTATAAATATATGCGGTAAGCCACAACTGAAGACAATACCAGAACCTCGCCACTTCTTTGGAGAGCATTTGAAAAACACTTTGGATTTTAGATAATCTATTATTTTCTGCCAATCTAAGACAACTTTCTTTAACATGGTTAAAGAATTCTAGTATTAAAAAAGACTTCTGGAGTCAAATAAATGTTTAGGTATTATTTTCTACATTTCTGCTAAAATCATCAGTATTCTTAAAAAAGAGGCATGCTAAGCAAAACTTTCAGATTTCATGCTTTTTTATTTCTAAGATCCAGAAAGCAAGGAGAAACACTTATTATTGAACTTACTGGTAATTATTATATGTTGAGTAATTCCTTTCTCTCTAATGAAATCATGTTTAGTTTATAAGTACTCATTAGCTATTTCTTCAACAGCAGCCTGGAATACATCACATTTATCAAAGCAAAAAATATATATTCCATTTTTATGGCACTGTGTGAAAGTGGCCCTTTGGATTAGCTGTGCAATTACTTAAATCCAGATACTAAAAAGCTTTTTAGAGTTGGAAGACAGTTTCAAAGTCATCAGGCTTAAGTTTCCCATTTACTAGATGTGGAGTGTGAGGTTTCCGGAGCACTTGGCTAGAATAGTTTTGCAGTGACTGATCCAAGCTTCCCAGATCCCCTGGAGAAGGGAATGGCAACCCACTCCAGTATTCTTGCCTGGGTAATTCCATGGACAGAGGAACCTAGTGGGCTACAGTCCATGGGGTTGCAAAGAGTCGGACATGGTCTAGCAACTAAACAAAAACAACAGCAACAACAGTGGATCCAGGAATAGATATTAGATCTGATTTATGACGTATACCTCCTGTTTCTAGTATGACTCAAACAGAGGAGAATAGAGGTGCTTTTTAAGAACCTTCATTTGAATGGGACTAAACCTGACTTTCATGCCATCCCCTTGATAGTTTTTCAAATTTTCAAAGCAAGTAAAATTCAGTTGATGACCACATTCCTGCCATTGCTCAGACATGGAGTGGGGAGTAGGTTTAATTTGAGAAGCATAAAGATTTTGCTGAATCAAGTTCTGAACAGGCCACCACCTTGCTCATATTTTTTCAGTAGTCCTCTATTGCCCCCAAGATAAAAATTCAAATCCCTTAGCATAATGCAAAATTGGCTTGGCCCCTGACCATTTTAACACTTATATTCTGAACATGACTCCATCCCATGTCTTCACATTCTACTGCAAGTAATCCATTTGAAGGATGAAAACTACTTGAAAGCAACCACACCGAGTATATCCTAGGTAGGAGGTATTACCGCTTCCAAAATGTCCTCCATTTCAGTCAACAATAGGCCAAGAGATAATGGGTGGAAAATACTATCCAGGTTTTAAAAACCCATTGATTTACTTAGAATATGTGAAAACAACTAAGTTTCCAAAAGGGGTTGTCTGTCTATCTGTCTACCTATCTACACATCCATCTATCATCTTTCCATCTTATTTGCTGCTTTCTTAGTACCATCCTAGACCAAAGGAGCATTTCCTCTCAAAGAAATGTGAGTCATTGAGGAAACAGATGACTTCTGTATAGTTCACAGTTTCCTAACACCAGCTCAGGATGAAAGGTTTTCTCAGCTCTTTGTTTGACATTGCTGAGACACAAGTTTAACCATTCCCACCCTGAAGGGATTTGCCAACACTATTCTGACTTATTACTTCTATTTCCTCTTCCTCATTCTGTCTCATTTTTACTCCTTTCTTTATTTTGTCCTGGAAGTTTCCAACTTCCAGTTGTTTGATTTTTCATCTGATAGAATCTGTCTGTATCACATATAAACACAAGAAAAAGCTCATTTACTTAGAATACAGAGGCGCATCTTAAGTATAAGTATAATCTGAGAAGCATAAATAATGCAAGAGATTCAGCTTCCTTTTGCTTCTGATAGCCAATTGTCAACACCATCATGACTTTTAAAGGGAGATATTATTTTCCTGTCCAACATTTCTGTGAATCTTATTCCCTCCCACTTCCTCAGGGGCCCTTGGTCCATTGACACCCCATCTCTTTATAGCACCTATGGCTTCTTCATCTCTCTGTGTTGGCCTTTGGGAATAGAAAGATATGCAATTATCTTTCATATTAAAATTCTATTCTGCCCGAGCTATAGCCCCTGGTATGTACTCATATATATCTTTTAGATGCACCTTCACATTTTCCACTTGCGAGATATGTGACAGAATTTTGGGACATCTACACTATTGTATTCGAAGATTACTTTCATATTCTTACTTAATTGTCCTTTCTGTAAAGATCAAAATAAGCCATCATCTTCCAGTTGAGGTAGTAAACAGCACATGCCTTGGAGAGAAGTTTGTTTCAGTCTTGGCTTGACGCCTTGGCCATCAAATATTGGCCTGTTTCGAACTTCTCAAAACTGTCTGTTCTAAAAAATGAGACAATAATGATACCAACCTCATAGGGCTTCTTTGAAGATTGTTTCATGGAATATGAGGAAGTACCCAGGAAAGGCTTGCTGCAATGTTTGTCTCTTTTGCCTTTGTTATACATTCTGCTTACTTCTTCTCTACTTGCTCATCCTTGGTCTTTTCATTCCATTAGTGCCATGACCCAGGTTTGTTTGGTCTGGTTGTTCCAGGATTCCATATATACCATGATACTCTTCTCTCCTAGAAAAACTGTCTGGGGAGTTTCACCCAGGGCCATTAACTTTTACTATATTTTGTCAGGTTACAAGTTTCTAATCTTTTATCTTCAACCCAGGCCTCTCTCTGCTTATTACCTGGGTTTTTGTTTTGTTTTGCTTCTCTCAGCCCCTCAGTCAGTAGGAAATTCTGGAGCTCCTATGCCCTTCCAACTGCTGAGAGTGCTCACCTACATCCATCTTCAGGTATTTCCTGAAAACAGCCATCCTACTGAAATCACTCTACATTCATGAAAACGTTAGTTGCTCATTTGTGTCTGACTCTTTGCGACCCATGGACTGTAGCCCGCCAGGCTCTTCTGTCTATAGGATTCTCCAGGCAAGAATACTGGAGTGGGCTGCCATTCCCTTCTCCAGGGAATCTTCCTGATCCAGGGATCAAACCAGGGTCTCCTGCATTGCAGGCAGATTCTTTACCATCTGAGCTGCCAGGAAAGTGGACATTCATTCATGGGGACAGTCTATATCTAACGATTGACTGATCAGTATAGGAGTGTACAGGCCTAGCCCACTATCCCCAAGTAGGGGTTAACTCTAAGGGGCCCTCCTAGTTCCAGTGCTCACTGTGAGGTTAGCTTAGGCTTTTACTGAGTCTGTACTACAACTTGACTTCTTATTTCCAATTATCTTCCTTTTCTTCTTTCCCTCAGAAAGGAACACTCTATAGTAAACCCAATATGCCCCAATCTTCACCAGCAAAGTCTGCTTCTCAAGGAGCCCAATCACTGATTGATAACTTATTGTAATTTATTAAAGATGTTTCTTGTTCTAACACCACTATGCCTTAGTTTGCCTTTCAGCATTCTTACTTGAATCATCTTATCAATAATAATGTCTTATCTCGTCTCCTTGCCTGTGGTATTACTCCACTGACGACCATGAAGACTTCGCTGAAACAAATTCTGAACATACCACAACCTTGATTAAATCTTTTCTTCTCATTCTCTATTGCCCTCAAGATAAATCCAAATCCCTTAGCACAATGCAAAAGACCCTTCCATGGCTTGGCCTCTGCCCAATTTTAACATTTATCTTCTGAACATTTCTCCATCCCATGTCTTCAGAGAGCTTACATTTCAGTGAGAGTAGTAAACATTAAAAAAAAAAAAAATTGCATGCACAAAAATATCCAGGGCCAAATTGAGATAAAGCGAGAGATAAAAATATAGGGTATAGAAAACATAGGGTAGAAAGAGAGTGCAAACAGATGAGATCTTTATTTTAATTACAGGGTGAAGAAAAGGCTCTCTGACAAAGGGGTATTTAAGCTATAATCTGAAGCTTGAGGAGAAATTAGGCAGATCATCAGATAAAGAGTGAGGTAAAGAGGATTCTGGTCATGGGAGACTGGCTGGGTTAAGGCACTGAAGCCAAAGAGAGCTTGGGGCTAATGCAGGTGGAAGACCTTGTGCAAGAGGGACGTGAGAACTGCTGAAGGGCACATGAGGCTGAAATATAGGCAATGTCCAGATACACAGGGCCATGCGAACCATTTAATGATCTTCTCCAGAGATCCATGCAAAGTCAGTTAAGGATTTTAAGCATCAAACTGACATGATCAAAACTGTACTAACAAAATATAATAAGGATTTACTGTATAGCTCAGAGAACTCTATTCAACACTCTGTGATGGCCTATATGGAAAAATAATCTAAAAATGAGTGAATATATATATATTGGTTTCCCAGGTGGCAATAGTGGTAAAAAATCTGGCTGCCAATGCAGAAGACATAAGAGATTCAGTTTCAATCCCTGGGTCAGGAAGAGTCCCTGGAGGAGGGCATGACAACCCATTCCAGGATTCTTGCCTGGAGAATCTCACAGAGAGGATCCTGTTGGGCTTTGGTCCTTAGAGTCAGACACAACTAAAGCGACTTAGCATGCATGCATGGACATATGTCTTTGTATAACTGATTCACTTTGTTGTACACCTGAAACTCATCTGACATTGTAAAGCAACTATACTCCAATAGATTTTTTTTAGAAAAGCTGCTATTTGGAGGGAAGAGATTAGAAAAGTATACAATTGAACAAGAAGAAACCGGTTGGAGGGTTACTGCAATACTCCAAATGAGAGAAGATGCAAGTTAGGGTAGAGTAGCTGCAATGTGTAGCAGTTATAACTGACAAGGGTGAGTGACAGATTAAGGTCAGGAAATGTGTCAGAGAAGACAGTCATATCATTGGTATGAGCACCATTGTACACAGGGATTGAGATGTGAGACACTGAAGGATGGCCAAACTTTCAGAAACAGATCAAGAGTTAAGTTTCAGATGTGAACCTTGTGAGCCATCCCAGTAAAGAATGCAGAAAATCAGATTCTGAGGAACTCATAGGAATGGTCTGGATTGTACACAGAAAAATCCACACCCTCCATCCTGTCCACAAAATTATCTATGATTAGAACACAGGCAGTGAGAGGAATCTGACAGACTGCTGACTTACTCTTTCTTCACATCCTCCTGGGACTTATTCTGAGGTCTTAAAGAATCTAATTGAGGCTGAGGAAGTTTTGCAAAAATGCGTCTGAGTTTTACTTGCAGCGTCAACTTCCAGTGAACAGCAGTGAAGGTAGAACATCAGAATGGAAAAATGAGGATTCACAAAGTATCCTCATCTTGCCTGACTCTTCTCCCCTCCCAAGAGTTCCACACCTTAAAATATTCAGGTATTCTGCTAACATACTGTGTTTTATTTTGAAAGACACTGTTCTGTCTTCCTCCATGTCCAGTTCAAATTTTAACAAGTATAAATGAGTGGAAAAATTTTAATTGAATGCCTGTCGGATTGATTTGAGATCTATATAAGTAAATGTGTGAATACACATGGAGGAGAAGGTGATGACAGAGGATGAGATGGCTGGATGGCATCACTGACTCAATGGACATGAGTTTGAGCAAGCTCTGGGAGACAGTGAGGGACTAGGAGTCCAGGTGTGCTGCAAGCTCTGGGGTCACAAAGAGACAGACAGGACTGAACAACAATACATAGAAAATTTTACTTTATTATTGATTTTCATATATGCTATCCCCTCACCCTTGTTCATACATACACATTGCCCACCTGAGAATTATTGATTCTTCTTTAAATTTTGATCCAGATTTTGTCTAAGAGAAACTTCTGAATTATCAGAGTATGAATGGATACTCAGTCGTATAGTCCTCTTTGCGAACCCACAGAGCTCACCAGGTTCCTCTGTCCATGGGATTTCCCAGGCAAGAGTACTGGAGTGGGTTGTGATTTCTCCCTCCAGGGGAAGGAACCAGAGACTGAACCCTCCTTGTCTCCTGCAACTTCTGAATTGGAGAAGGGTTCTTTACCACTGTGCCACCTGGGAAGCTCCTTATCAGGGTGTATTCGACTCCAATCCCACCCCTCCATTTCTGCCATTTTTTTTTTCACATTTGACGCATAATAAACAGCCTGGTTCCGAATAGGAAAAGGAGTAGGTCAAGGCTGTATATTGTCACCCTGCTTATTTAACTTATATGCAGAGTACATCATGAGAAACTTTGGACTGGAAGAAACACAAGCTGGAATCAAGATTGCCAGGAGAAATATCAATAACCCCAGATATGCAGATGACACCACCCTTATGGCAGAAAGTGAAGAGCCTCTTGATGAAAGTGAAAGTGGAGAGTGAAAAAGTTGGCTTAAAGCTCAACATTCAGGAAACGAAGATCATGGCATCCGGTCCCATCACTTCATGGGAAATAGATGGGGAAACAGTGGAAACAGTGTCAGACTTTATTTTTGGGGGCACCAAAATCACTGCAGATGGTGACTGCAGCCATGAAATTAAAAGACGCTTACTCCTTGGAAGAAAAGTTCTGACCAACCTAGATAGCATATTCAAAAGCAGAGACATTACTTTGCCAACAAAGGTCCACCTAGTCAAGGCTATGGTTTTTCCTGTGGTTATGTATGGATGTGAGAGTTGGACTGTGAAGAAGGCAGAGCGCCGAAGAATTGATGCTTTTGAACTGTGGTGTTGGAGAAGACTCTTGAGAGTCCCTTGGACTGCAAGGAGATCCAACCAGTCCATTCTGAAGGAGATCAGCCCTGGGATTTCTTTGGAGGGAATGATGCTAAAGCCGAAGCTCCAGTGCTTTGGCCACCTCTTGCGAAGAGTTGAGTCATTGGAAAAGACTCTGATGCTGGAAGGGATTGAGGGCAGGAGGAGAAGGAGACGGCAGAGGATGAGATGGATAGATGGCATCACTGACTCGATGGACATGAGTCTGAGTGAAGTCTGGAAGTTGGTGATGGACAAGGAGGCCTGGCGTGCTGCAATTCATGGGGTTGCAAAGAGTCGGACATGACTGAGCGACTGAACTGAACTGAGCTGAACTGAATATGCATTTTCCTCCATAACATTTTTCATTAGTTCTAAACAGATATACATTTCTGCTTATGTTTACTCAAGTCTGTTTCCCATCTAGAGTATAAATTCTATGAAAACAGAGACCATCTACTTTATTAACTGCTATAGTCACACAGCATAGCAAAGAGGCTGACCCAGAATAGGACCATAGTAGCCTGGCCAGGAAATATTGTTTGAGTTAATGATGAATTAATTATTAGTACAATGCTTCATTTAGTTAGGCTATCCTTTAATTTAAGGATTAGCATTTAATTATATCTTCTTAAATTATAAATTCATAGTTTGAATATTCTACAGAGTTAAAGGCTGGATTTATGTAATGAAATACACTATATAACAATTTAAATATCTCATGTGTTAATAAAACATTTTCTATTCCAGGAATGAATTTGAGGGTCATCTAAAATCCAACTAATTAGGCTTACTACCACCACCTGGTCCATCAAATTTATCCTATCACCTGCCATTATTACTCAAATTCAACTGTTTTAAGGCTACTTTCAAGGCTACTTACATGCCAATATTTAAAATGGACTTTTCTGTAAAATCAGTCAGGGAAATTTGAATCTGCTCCAATGCAAATTTGTGTTAAATGTATGTGTTTTTGCTTTTGTGTACAAAGTTGAGTGTATGCTACAAAAGTCCCTGAATTTATCTTCCTTCCCTCACTTTTCTTTCTCTTCTTTCTGTTTTCAGTCTCTCAGAGCTGCAGAAATAGTTAAGAAGACTTGTTAAAAAGGAAAACAAGACAAGAAGTCATGTGATTAATGAAAAACAAAAGGAATTTTTGAGACGGGGTACAACAAGAATAGGAAATAGGAGGTAAAAAATGACATGAAGTCTGTCATAACGTATGTGCCACATTTCCTAAGCACTGGCCTTGAATTTGTATCTAAGCCTTTTAACGTTAAGGCAAAGTGTCCAGACCATAGAAACAAAAGTATTTCTTCAGGAGTTGCATCACTCGTCTTGCTTCTGACACGAGGAAAAAAAAATCTCTTTCACTGTGGAATAGAATGAACAACATCCTTGCAGTGAACATAGTAGCCAAACTGGCCCAGGTGTTCTTCTTTTATGGGAATCTAAATAAGATGGCCCAGGTGTTCAGGTCTTAGAGCAATAGTTCTCAGCCCTGACTTCATGTTAGAATTGCCTGGAGGAGCTTTGAGACAATACCCATGAAATAGGGCCCCACCCCAGATCCATTAAACTAGAATTCTAGGGCTCAGGCTCTAGCACCAGTATTTTTGTTTTTGTTATATTTTGTTATAGTTGCATCACTATTTTAAAAGCACCCTCTGTGACACTACTATGCAGTCAGATCAGGAGCCCTGCTTAAAAGCCTCTGTTCTGGTGGTTCTCAGTTTTGGTTTTTAATTCCAACCATATTTATTAACCATATCAAATCCCACATCAAACCAAATTAAATCAAAACAGCTCAAGATGGGATCCAGGAATCAGTATTTTGGGCACGGCTGGGCGGCAGAGGGGCATGCCGTGCAGCATGTGGGATCTTAGTTCGAGGATCAGGGATCGAAAGCTCACCCCCGACAATGGAGGCATACAGTTTTAACCACTGAATCACCAGGGAAGTCTCCAGGCATCAGTATTTTTAAGTATGTTAGGTGATTTTAGTATGCAGCTAAGATAGAGGAAATCAGTCCTGAATATTCATTGGAAAGACTGATGCTGAAGCTGAAACTCTTTGACCACCTGATGTGAAGAACTGACTCATTGAAAAAGACCCTGATGCCCAGAAAGATTGAAGGCGGGAGGAGAAGGGGACGATAGAGGATGAGATGCTTGGATATCATCACCAACTCGATGGACATGAGTTCAAGCAAGTTCTGGGTGTTGGTGATGGACAGGGAAGCCTGGCATGCTGCCATTCATGGGGTCGCAGAGAGTCGGACACGACTGAGAGACTGAACAGAACTGAACTGAAGACAGTCACTGATCTGTATGAATGGATGGATCGTATATCCTTAAAGTAATTTTACATCAGCATTATTTCTTTCAGTAGAGCTGTTGAGACTTGAGAGTGACTTTGGGGTTATGCTCTTTGACAAGAACCTACAGGGTAAATATTTTACATTGCTGGGTAAACTCAGTCTTATGTGAATAAGTGGTGAACAGCTTTGAAATAAAAATGATAAATATATTGTTCTTATCTCTCTGCAGTTAGGCAATGTTATTTCTTAAAAAGCAGAGTAAGGACGTGATATTTACCAATTGTAGTTGAAACTTCCTCAACTGGAGTATTAGCGCAGTGTTTCTAACTGTAAATTATGTTTAATACCTTTGAAAAACAAGTTAGAATTTTTACATTATAATACTATATTACTTCATTTATGTTCAGACATAAAATGTCAAATAAACTTTTATGCTTATGGTCCTTACAAAAGCCATAAAACCAAAATAAAGTTAATTACAAATGAGACTGAACAATTGATAAAATTTAAATGATCATTAGTGTGATATGGTATATAATATTAAAATTTGAAACTAAATTCTGGATATTAGAAATACTAACCAAAAGATACACTTTCATAATTTGTCCTCCACTTGTCACTTTTTAAAAATTTGTTGGATTTTGAATGTGATACACCATTATTTGAAGCATTCATTTATCATTGTCATTTATTTTTCATTATAACAATAAAATTACTCTTAGTCTGACCCACTCTTCTGATGAGCCAAAATATTTGAAAGCATTTCTCTAAGTAAAATATGACAAATTAAAATGCACTGTTCATTATTGCATATTTATATCTATATTGAATAATGAACTATTGCAAAATTCAGATCTGCTTATTATGTTTGATCCAAATATGAGAAAAATTAGCAAGTTCTTCCTTTCACTTGATGTTGCCTAAGTGTCTCTGCATGTCGTAAAGTTCAATAACCCACTCTTTGATTGTGAACTCTACATATGCACAGTGTACCATGACCACATTTGACCTCTATTTTGAAAATGATTCCAGTGTAAAATGTCATTTTCATGAAGGCAAGTCAATGTCTCTATTAGTTGATTTAGAAAACTGAATCCTAATGTTGAATTTCTTTACAATGAAAATTATCACTGCAAAAGATCAGTTCAGATCAGTCACTCAGTCATGTCCGACTCTTTGCAACCCCATGGACTGAAGCACGCCAGGCCTCCCTGTCCATCACCAACTCCTGGAGTTTACTCAAACTCATGTCTATTGAGTCAGTGATGCCATCCAACCATCTCATCCTCTGTCATTCCCTTCTCCTCCCGCCTTCAATCTTTCCCAGCATCAGGGTCTTTTCAAGTGAGTCAGCTCTTCACAACAGGTGGCCAAAGTATTGGAGTTTCAGCTTTAGTATCAGTCCTTCCAATGAACACCCAGGACTGAGCTCCTTTAGGATGGACTGGTTGGATCTCCTTGCTGTCCAAGAGACTCTCAGGGGTCTTCTCCAACACCACAGTTCAAAAGCATCAATTCTTCAGCGCTCAGCTTTCTTTATAGTCCGACTCTCACATCCATACTTGACCACTGGAAAAACCATAGCCTTGACTAGATGGACTTTTGTTGGCAAAGTAATGTCTCTGCTTTTTAACACGCTGTCTAGGTTGGTCATAGCTTTTCTTCCAAGGAGGAACTGTCTTTTAATTTCACAGCTGCAGTCACCATCTGCAGTGATTTTGGAGCCTGAAAAATGAAGTCTGACACTGTTTCCACTGTTTCCCCATCTACTTCCCATGAAGTGATGGGACCAGATGCCATGATCTTTGTTTTCTGAATGTTGAGCTTTAAGCCAATTTTTTCACTCTCCTGTTTCATTTTCATCAAGAGGCTCTTTAGTTCTTCTTCACTTTCTGCCATATGGGTGGGGTCATCTGCATACCTGAGGTTATTGATATTTCTCCCGGCAATCTTGATTCCAGCTTGTGCTTCTTCCAGCCCATCGTTTCTCATGATGTACTCTGCATATAAGTTAAATAAGCAGGGTGACAGTATACAGCCTTGACATACTCCTTTTCCTATTTGGAACCAGTCTGTTGTTCCATGTCCAGGTCTAACTGTTGCTTCCTGACCTGCATACAGATTTCTCAAAAGGCAAGTCAGGTGGTCTGGCATTCCCAGCTCTTTAAGAGTTTTCCACAGTTTGTGGTGATCCACACAATCAGAGGCTTTGGAATAGTCAATAAAGCAGAAATAAATGTTTTTCTGAAAGTCTCTTGCTTTTTCGATTATCCAATGGATGTTGGCAATTTGATCTCTGGTTCCTCTGCCTTTTCTAAAATCAGCTTGAACATCTGGAAGTTCTCAGTTCACATACTGTTGAAATCTGGCTTGGAGAATTTTGAGCATTACTTTACTAGCGTATGATGAGTGCAATTGTGTGGTAGTTTGAAGATTCTTTGGCATTGCATTTCTTTGGAATTGGAATGAAAACTGACCTTTTCTAGTCCTTTTCCAGATATGCAAAAGATCATATCTATATAAATAGTAAAACTAGTTCAACCAGTAACTATATTATGCAGACCAAAGATTCTTACTTGAAAGTGTGAACAAGCCAACCTGAAAGAAGTCAGATGCACATTAAGCACATTACATGTTCAGTGTTTCCACTTTAGGTAATCACAGTGGTCAATGATCATTGCAGCTGTCGTCTAGATAATCCAACATAATTGAAAACACTCATTGAGCAGATGTATCTCCAGATATATTGGATACTCTCATGTTTCTGTGGATATCAGTTTAAACAATATCAAAGTGCCTTTCTAACCCTTGATTTCCTCTTGGGTATAAATGGGTTAAATGACATGTTAACATAAATTGGTTAACATTAAACATAGTAAACAAGTTTCTCATATAGTAATTTTATAATCAAAATCTATCAAAATGTATCCAATCAATAATTAATTTTATGACTTTTTTGAGATAAGATTAACAAATGTGAGTCTATTTTGTCATATTATATATGTGTGTATATATATATTTAAATTTAGAAAAAAATAAAGAAGTTAGTAAAGGGAGTGTCTATACTTCACACCCAGTTTCATCTCTCACTAACAATCATTCATTAGTATGAGATATTGGTCACAATTAATAAAAATACTGATGCATTCTTATCAACTGAAGTTCATAATTTATTCAGATTTTCCTAGTTTTTGACTGATATTTTTTCTCTGTTCCAAGATTCTATCCATGATACCACACTATCTTTGGTTATAAAGTTTCCTTAGACCCCTTTTGGCTATGACAGTTTCTCAGACTGTCCTTGGATTAAATGACCATAAAAGTTAAGGAATACTATTCATTGCATAGGATGACATTCCATTGGAATTTACCTCATATTTTTCTCATGATTAGATTGTGATTATGGGTTTAGGAGGTCACAGAGGCAAAGTGCCATTCTCATCACATCATATCAGACGTACGAGCTCTGGGGAACAGTATGGATGTTCCTTAAATAAAACTACCATATGACCGAGCAGTCTTATTCTTAGGCATACACCTGGACAAAGTTCAGTTCAGATCAGTCGCTCAATCGTGTCTGACTCTTTGTGACCCCATGGACTGCAGCACGCCAGGCCTCCCTGTCCATCACCAACTCCCAGAGCTTGCTCAAACTCATGTCCATCAAGTTGGTGATGCCATCCAACCATCTCATCCTCTGTCGTCCCCTTCTCCGCCTGCCTGCAATCCACCCCAGCATCATGGTCTTTTCCAGTGAGCATGGCCCCTCCCATCAGAATAAGACCCAGTTTCCCCAACAGTCATTCTCTCCCATCAGGAAGCTTCCATCAGCCTCTTATCCTTACGTGGATTGAATGAACACCACCATCACAGAAAACTAATCAAACTGATCACATGGGGCACAGCCTTGTCTAACTCAATGAAACTATGAGCCATGCCATGTAGGGCTGCCCAAGACGGACAGGTCATTGTGGAGAATTCTGACAAAACATGGTCCACTGGAGAAGAGAATGGCAAATCACTTCAGTATTTTTGCCTTGATAACTTCATGAAAAAGAAAAGAACACCTGGAGAAAACCATAATTCAAAAAAACAGATGCACCCCAAAGTTCACTGCAGCAATTTTAAGTAGAGAAGATACGTTAGCAACCAAAATGTCCATTGACAGAGGAATGGACAAAGAAGTGGTATATATATACAATGGAATATTACTCAGCCATTAAAAAAGAACAAATAAGACCATTTGCAGCAACATGGGATGGACCTAGAGATTGTTATATTGAGTGAAGTGAGTCAGACAGAGAAAGACAACTATCATATGGTATCATTTATAGATGGACTCTAAAAATGCTACTATGAACTTATTTACAGAATAGAAACAGACTTGCAGATGTAGAAAAACTTATGGTTACTGGGGGGAAGTAGGGAGGAGTGGGGAGGGATAAATTAGGAAACTGGGACTGACATATACACATTATTATATATAAAATAGATTACTAATAAGGACCTACTGCATGGCACAGGGAGCTCTACTCAATACCCCATAATGATTTGTATGGGGAAAAAAACTAAAAAGAGTTGCTGTTGTTTAGTCAATAAGTTGTGTTTGATTCTTTTGTGAACCCATGATCTGTAGCCTGCCAAGCTACTCTGTCCAAAGGACTTTCCCTGCAAGAATACTGGAGTGGGTTGCCATTTCCTTCTCCAATGTGTACGTATATATATAACTGATTCATTTTGCTGTGCAGAAGAAAGTGACACAACATTATAAATCAAACTATACTCCAATAAAAAGTTTTTTTTAAAGTAGAAAATGAATGAATAACATTGTTTCAATTAATTACATACTAGCAATTCTTTCCCTTTCATTAAATACTTTTCTTTGAAGTTATTGTTACAGTTGAATGTCAGCCTATTATATAACTCTATATTACTTTAAGGACTAATGGTAAAATACACAAAGCACCAGATATCATGCCTAGTGTACAGTAGGAACTCAAGAAAAAGTACATTAAAATAAATTGATAAATTAAAAATTTTATTTAACCAATCTCTAGTTTGTTTTTGACTTTTTAAATTTCCTCTTGAACATTTCTGGCTATTTTCTTCGACTTTAATCAAGTCATATAATACAAATACTGTAAGATTTTTAGCTTATATTTTATATTACTGTTCACCAGCAGCACTTGAAAGTACTTATTACTGTGTTTCTTTATCATTACTAGGTTATCATAACAAGAAGATTCATTTAACAGGTGAAGTACTGTATCTTAATTTCTTTGATTACTGGTGAGATTAAACTACTATACAGTTGACCCTTGAAAACCATGAGTTTGAATTGCATTAATTCACTTATAGGTAGATTTTTTTCCCTAATAGTAACTAATAAAGTACTGCACATTTGCAGTTTTTTGTTTGAATATGGAGGCCCAAATATACATTATGCATGGTTGAAAATCTATGTGGAAGATTGGTGTCTTTTACCCCTACATTGTTCCATGGCCAACTATGTTTCATGTCTTTTTAGCATTTAAAAAATTCTTAGTAAGTATTCATTTTATTTTACCATTTTTGCTTTTGATGTACATGCTATAAACATTATTTACGGCAACTTCATAAACTAGAAACAATATTAAATCTACATTCTTGTTGTAAATTGTTTTGTTTGTTGCCTGCCTTTTCATTTTAATTATTCTGTTTTGATGGACATCCTTCATATAATCCTGGAGAAGTAAATGGCACACCACTCTAGTAATCTTGCCAGGAATGCCCCATGGACAGAAGAGCCTGGTGGGCTACAGTCCATGGCATTGCAGAGCATTGGACATGTCTGAGTGACTAAGACTTTCATTTTCACTTTTCTTCATATAATACTGATGTACCAAAGTCACATAAGTTAATATTTTCCATTATGCTTTTATTGAATTCCTCAATATACTTGTCTATAAACTATTCCAGTGCTCAAGAAGATTCTTATTTCTGCAAGAAAAATTTAATGCTTCAATTATTAAATGAATATATGGTGTGAGATGAGAAATTCACTCTTTACTTTTTTTATATCTTTAACCAGTTAAATCTATACCTTTGATTAAACAAACCATTGTTTTCTCCTTTTGATAACATGTTGCCTTTATCATAGACTGTATTAATGAGAATAATGGTCTCCCAAAGATGTCTACATCCTAATACTTGGAACTGTAATAAGTTTGGCTACCTGAAAAAGAAGAAGTAAGTTTGTAGATGAACTTAGATGATTGCAGATAACTTTAAGAGAGGGGAATTATCTTGTATCTCAAGAATAGGTTCAAGACAATCAAGAAGGTCTTCAAACGTGGGAAGCAGAAAAAAAAAAAAAAAGCCAGAGAGCCCATAGTAATGTGAACAACAGCCAGATGCTGGTTTTCAAGATGGAGAACAGTGGTCATAAGCTAAAGAGTAAAGCCAGCCTCTCAAAAATGGGGAAAACAAAGCAAAAGATTCCCCCCAGAGCCTCCAGAAAGGCCCTAGTGCTGTCAACCTTGATTTTAGTCCACTAGGACCCATGTTGGACCACTGACTTCCAGACCTGTGAGATAATAGATTTGTGATGTTTAAACCTCTGTATTGTGGTAATGTGTTACAGCAGCAATCGGAACTGAATATACATGTATATAACTACATTTTTCTTAAAGCACCTAGCACCTTGGATCTCTACACTTCATCTGCATGCTCACTCTTGGTGACCATATCCAGACTGTGGCTTCAAAATTATCTCTAGATTTATATCTCCCACTGACTGTCACTTCCTTGATCTCTGGACTCATCTATCTAACAGCCTATAGGTTCGCTACCTTGGGGTCCAACAGACATCTCAAACATAATTTGTCCATAACCAAACTTTTGATTACTTAAACTTTCCCAAATTATTCCTTCCCTGTCTCAGTAAATGCAACTTCTGCAGCCCAGTATCTCAAACCCCAAAAGTTGAAGGTATCTTTAAAATAACCTCTTTTTTTCCCTCACATTCAATATATGATTCATCAGAAATTCATAATGTTCTACCTTCAAATTCCAAGTCTATTTCTCACCTCCTCCACCACCAATGTCATGATTCAATACATCAAACAACTGAAGTTGTTTTCTAATTAGTCTTACTGCTGTCATTTTGTCTGTTACTATTAAACTAAGAATGAGATTTAGTATCTCTATCATATTTGGCACCTAGTTAGTTTTTTTATTTACCCTTCCACTGCTCTGGCCCCCAAACCCTCCAAGCTCTACCTTCAGATGTATGTGGCAATCCGTATCTGTTTTTTAAAAGATCTTTGCTTAAATGTTATAAACATTCATTGAAAGAAGACTTCTCTGTTCAGAGGCCACCCTACATAAATTGGAAATCCTCTGTGACTGTCACACTACTCTCATTTATGTTTTTAAATAACTTATCACCATCAGTTGATGATAGATAGGGAAACCTGGCATGCTGCAGTCCATGGGGTTGCAGAGTCAGACACAACTGAGTGAATGAACTGAGCTGATTGCTATCAGATTTTGGCCAGTACTTTTGCCTCCTGATGTGAACAGCCAACTCATAGGAAAAGGCCCAGATCCTGGGAAAGATTGAAGGCAAAAGGAGAAGAGGGTGGTAGAGGATGAGATGGTTGGATAGCATCACTGATTCAATAGACATGATCTTGGGCAAACTCCAGGAGATCGTGAGGGACGGGGGGCCTGCTGTGCTACAGTCCATAGAGTCACCAAGAGTCAACTCCAACTTGGCGACTGAACAACAAGACATTAATTAGCAAATCTATGAGTTGATTTATAAATTGTTTTTCTACCTGTTCTAAGCTTCCCAGGTGCCTCAGTGGTAAAGAATCTGCCTGCCAAGCAAGAGATGAGGGTTCCATCCTTGGCTCAGGAAGACCCCCTGGAGAAGGGAATGGTAACCCACTCCAGTACTCTTGCCTGGGAAATCCCATGGATAGAGGAGCCTAGTGGGTTACAGTCCATGGGGTCGAGTAAGTGTCAGACGTGACTTAGTGACTAAAGAACAACAAAGTGAAATCTGAGAGAACAAGGATATATTCTGTTTTCTAACTAATATATCCCCAATATTTAGATTAGTCCCAAGAACACAGTATAGGTTCAGCAAATATTTTTTAATTGATTGAAAGCGCACTTGAATTATTTCTGAACTTTCTATTCTGCCTCATGAATCTCTAGAGTTTAATATGTTACAGATCTACATGTGTTCTTTGTTTTCATTTGTCATTGGGCTGGATTTTGGCTTTTTTCCAGATGAACTTTAAAGTAGTTTTGTGAAATTAATAACAAAAAAGACCATACTGGATTCTGAAAGGATTTATGTAAATGGTATTAGTACTTGAGAAATGGCCAACAGTTTCCATTATTAAAGCTTCTTATCAGTTTCCTAATTTACAGCTCAGTAATTATTATGTATATAGCTTACATTTGGGGTGTTCTTATTTTGTTAATTTTATTCCTAATTTTGTTTTCTTTTGCTATTATGATTTGGGTATTTTATCCATTATAATTTTAAACTATAAAATGAGAAGGCTGTTAATTTTCTGCACTTATTTTGCAACCAGACAAGTTCTTGTATCGTCTGCTTAGTTCTAATGGTTATCTGCTCTTTACAGACGAGGAAATGAAGCAACTAGGAACATACTAAAGAATGCTCAGCATCCAAACTCAAGTTCCGATGAATTTCAGTTCAGATTCTCTGTTTCAAAGATGCCCGTCCCACATAGTATGCTTTTGGCCTTTGGGGACCATGTCATTTCATAATCACTCTGTCCCCTCTGCAGAAAGTCTGTTATAAAATGATGGCTCTCAATCAGAAGTTATTTTTCCCCACAGGACATTTGACAGTATCTGGATACATTTTTGATCACACTGGAACAAGTCTGCCGACAGCCAGTGAGTAGAGGCCAGGACAGGCCCCCACCCCAGAGAGTCATAGTTAATACTTGAGTAAGCACTCAGATATGTCACACAGATATGTACTGTTATTAACTGGGTAATCCATGCATTACTTATCATCCTTAGGACCCAAAACAAGGTTGACATTGTCTTCATTCCAACTTTCAGAAAAGAATCCGGAACATGACACACTCAGGTGCAGCGTCATCTGGTTAACAGGTAAAGCCAGGATTCAACCTCAGGCAGTGAAGCCTCAGAACCATACCTGAATGCTATATGCCAGCTTTAGATTGCTGCCTTTCATTAAATTCAAGTCAAAGGCTTCTTCACACTTAAAAAAACATACAAATTTACCTTATAAAAGCAAATTAAAAATTCATTAAAATACATTTAGTATTAGTTTAATTGCATAGAGATGGAAAATTGTCAGTCTGTTCTATAGTTAATTTGAGAGTTAATGTTTCACTGTGAAAGATGAGAATATAAAACCAAGACTCTATCCCATCCAAGTTCAGCGCTTGCTCCTGAATGTTTTTATGGGACTCATAAAAGCTGATGGTGGGGACACTTGTAGATTTATGTAATACTATACAACTATATAATAAGAGAATTCATATTTTGTGAAAGGCAGACAGATCTTCCTCTAGCAGCAATAATCCACAGGAAGACAGGATTCATCAACACTCTTTATAATGTTACAAGACAGAGAAATTTTAATAAGGGGACAGATAAGTGTGCCATGGCCTGAGAACAAAGCCTTCGTAGACATTATCTAGTCTTACAGCATTCCCAGGAGAGAGGGCAAATGCCTGCTATGTTATAGCAGGTGCTAAGTGAGAATACACAGCAGCCCAGTGGCTTGGACAAAGGCTTGCTGTAAGTCAACAACAGAAACATGTTTCTAGTTGCCGCTGCTTTTCAGCACTCTTCTTTGAACTAATGATTCTTCGGTGGCAATATTTGTAGAATGCTTTGCAATTCTAACTCATATTTTCAAGAGTTTTATTATGCAAGTACTATGCTTCTGTAATGGCTCAAACTAAATATACATAAGTTAGTTAAAGTTAAGTAGCTCAGTCGTGTCCAACTCTTTGCGACCCTGTGGACTGTAGCCCACCAGGCTCCTCCATCCATGGGATTCTCCAGGCAAGAACACTGGAGTGGGTTGCCATTTCCTTCTCCAGAGGATCTTCCTGACCCAGGGATCGAACCCAGGTCTCCCACATTATAGGCAGACGCTTGAACCTCTGAGCCACCAGGGAAGCTTGTATTTATTCAAATATATATAATGAATAAATAAATATACATCAATTTGTCCAGCATTCTTCAAATGTCCTGCCTTCAAGGAGCTTACCAAGTGTTCAAAGAAACATGACTAGTGGTGCATATTTAAAGGATCAACTGATTGGTACTAATTAGGAAAAAAAACATGGATTTATGTAATATATACTACGATACGTCTTCAACCTTGCAATTGATGAGAATTTATTCATCACAACAACCCAGTGAGATGGCTACCAATTTTATTTAAGTTTCACAAGTGAGAAGAGTGAAACACAGGGAGGTGAGATGGGCTGCCCAGTGACACAGCAAGTATCTGAGATCAAAAAAAAAAAAAAAAAAAAACAGGCAAGGAGATTACAGAGCACACAGTCTTGATCCCTGTAGTGTATGTACAAACTTTTAGTTCAGTTCAGTTCAGTCACTCAGTCATGTCCAACTCTTTGTGACCCTATGGACTGCAGCACACCAGGCCTCCCTGTCCATCACCAACTCCTGGAGTTTACTCAAACTCATGTCCATTGAGTGGGTGATACCATCCAATTATCTCATCCTCTGTCATCCCCTTCTCCTCCAGCCTTCAATCTTTCCCAGCATCAGGGTCTTTTCAAATGAGTCAGCTCTTCACATCAGGTGGCCAAAGCATTGGAGTTTCAGTTTCAACATCAGTCCTTCCAATGAACATCCAGGACTGATTTCCTTCAGGACTGACTGGTCAAATCTCCTTGCAGTCCAAGGGACTCTCAAGAGTCTTCTCCAACACCACAGTTCAAAGGCATCAGTTCTTCAGCGCTCAGCTTTCTTCACAGTCCAACTCTCACATCCACACATGACCACTGAAAAAACCATAGGCTTGACTAGACAGATCTTAGTCAGCAAAGTAATGTCTCTGCTTTTGAATATGTTGTCTAGGTCGGTCATAACTTTTCTTCCAAGGAGTAAGCATCTTTTAATTTCCTGGCTGCAGTCACCATCTGTACTTTAAAGTGCAAAATTTAAAGGTTGTCAAGTGTTAGAGAAATGAAAGAATAAGTTTCACAGGAATCACCAGGAAACAGTCATGAAGATATATTGTTCAAAGTGACCCTTTAAAATAGGTAAATATGCCTCAATCAGTGGTCCTGAAAAGAATACCAGTTTAGAAATATTTTGATAATGTGTTTTTGGAGAAGTGGAATTTGGTTGCCACAATGATTGGGGACTTCACTAGCATTTAATAGGTAGAGGTCTGCTAGTCACCTTGTACAAACAAGACTTAAAAGACAGTCAAAGTCTGTCTTTGCAAAGATCAAATAGTCTTTACAAAGATCTATTTGTTATATCAAACTATTTGTTATAACTATCTATTTGTTATAACTAAACTATTTGTTATATCAAATAGTCTTTACAAAGATCTATTACTCTGCATTTTATGTAACTTTCTAAATGATCTTTTGGATAGCAACTGAAAACCCTAGGTATGTTTATGAACAAAAAGTCTACTCTATTTTGCATTTAAACTCAAAGCAGTTTTAAATGCACAGTGAAAATCCAGGAATTCAGTAAATAAAAGGAAGGTTAACTTTTGTTTTGTCTGGAACTTATACTAAAAGTTATTCATCATCTTTTAAAAAAATCACAGCATTCAAGGCAATCAATCATGAAATTTGGGTCACAAATCTAACATCTGTATCAATCTGTCTATAACTCCTAAATTGTTAGAGAGTCTACGGATAAAAATCTTTCATATAAAAGCCAGGATCTAATTTCTTTTTCTTTTGGTGCAAATGTTCCTATTTGAGTACATAATGAAATATGTGTTATATTAAATAAATTATTCTCATTTAAAATTTCTTTTATGTTATAGTAGGACATGATTTTTCCAAATAACTATTTTATATCTTCTGTGACTTTCATTCCACAATATTCCATGGGGTGTTACCAAATATTTCATATTAACTGGAGTTTCAGATCTGATAGAGTGGGGATGCCTTAATTTAGCTAAATAGATGATAAAAGGGCATAGACTAGGACAGTTTCTTTGGTTCATTGACTCATTATTTCAACATATTTTCTGAGCACCTACTATGTGTCAGGCCACTCTACTCTGCATTAGCCATGGAAGAATGACCAAGAAGAGTAAAGCCCTGCCATCATAGACTTCACATTTATAATGAAAGAAAAAAATCCACTACTCAGAAATAATGCAAGATAAGGACTCTTAACAGCAGAAAGTAAAGAGGGGCTAAAGAGCCTCTTGATGAGGATAAAAGAGAGAAGTGAAAAAGGTGGTTTAACACTCAACATTCAAAAAACTAAGATCATGACATCTGGTCCCATCATTTCATGGCAAATAGAAAAGGAAAAAAGTGGAATCAGTGATAGATTTTATTTTATTGGGCTCCAAAATCACTGTGGAGAATGACTGCAGCCATGAAATTAAAAAAAAAAAAAAAAAAAAAACATACTCTAGACAGCATATTAAAAAGGAGAGACCTCACTTCGCTGACAAAGGTCCATGCAGTCAAAGCTATGGTTTTTCTAGTAGTCATGTACAGATGTGAGAACTGGATTATAAAGAAGACCGAGCGCTAAAGAACTGATGCTTTCAAATTGTGGTGCTAGAGAAGATTCTTAAGAGTCCCTTGGACTGCAAGGAGATCGAGCCAGTCAATCTTAAAGGAAATCAACCCTGAATATTTATTGGAAGGACTGATGCTGAAGCTGAAGCTCCAATACTTTGGCCACCTGATGCTAAGAGTTGTCATTGGAAAAGACTCTGATGCTGGGAAAGGTTGAAGGCAAAAGGAGAAGAGAGCAGCAGAGGATGACATAGTCGGACAGCATCACCAACTCAGTGGACATGAATTTGAGCCAACTCTGGGAGACAGTGGAGAACAGAGGACCCTGGCGTGCTGAAGTCCACGGGGTTGCAAAGAGTCGGGCATGACTTAGCTACTGAACAACGACAATAAGGATTGCATGCCATTTCAGTGCCAAGCAGGAAAATTGCTTAACAGAGTCAACCAAGTCATTTAATTCTTTAGGCGATTGTACTTATGTTTTACTTGGCATTTATTATTGGTTAGTACTGAAATTTTGTGAAGTCATATACTAAATTATGAATGTTTTCCTGAGGAGAAGCAAATAATTCCTGGACACTAAAAAATAATAATTGTCCATATGTTTTCTTTCTCATAGGACACTAAGGAGGTTTGTTTTTTACTTAGCAAGCTTATTTCAGTATATCTATCCTTAAATGCTCCTGCAACCAGCCCTCCTAACCTAGTGGTTCTCATTAATGAATAAGTACACCTTTGAAACACATTCATTTCTGTGTTGATATAAGAGTGATATTTTTAACTTATTGAAGTTTTATTTTTACACATTTTAGTAAGAATCATATAATAAAAGAATTAAGTTAGGATAAATATCAGAGGGCCTAAAAAGTAGAGAGTTTAGATATTTTGAGATAGAAAAATAAGGCCAATTATGTTTTTTTAAAAAACAGGTTATTTACATCACAAGACAGATTAAAATGAATCATAAAATCTGAGAAATATGTTTTTATATTATTATTCAATTTGACTCAATGGTTATTTAATTTCAATTAGAGAATCTTCTTGTGCTCTTAAGCATAGGCTATCAATTTAGCACTCCAATGATATTCAGCACTTTCTGTTGATACTAGAGGCTAGTATGCTATAATTTTCTCATAAAAAATCTAAGATTCCTGAAAGAAAAAAATGTTATTTAATACATATGATGTTTTTGAGAAAATAAAGGAGACATTTTGAGAACAAGAACTTAGCAGGAATTTAATTTCTTAAGAGTTGCTTTTATGTAGATCATTTTTAAATTCTTTATTGAATTTGTCACAAAATTGCTTCTGTTTTACATTTTGGGTTTTTGGCTATGAGGCATGTGGGATCTTAACTCTCCAGTCAGGGATCTAACCCACACCTCCCACACTGGAAAGTGAAGTCTCAAGCACTGGACTACCTAGGAAGTCCACCACAGAAATTTAATTTTGAACTCATATCTCCAAAAATTTGAGGTTATTGGGAAAAGAATATAAACTAAAAATGTATATGATGAAATAAAATGTAGACTCAAAAATAATGGAAATTTTAATAAAATAAAAATAACTGAATATAGCTTTAGCTAAAGATAAGAAAGAATTGGATCTTTAGAATATAAATTTTAAAAATTACTTATGTGCAGCAAAGAAAAAGAGTTGGAGAAAGCAAAAGGAAAGAGAAGTTCAAAGTGAGTTTAACTGGACTTACATTCAAATGGAGATAACATATAAAATGAAGACCAAGATCAGAGATAATAGGTGAGAATTTTCCAGAAAGTCAGATTCTGAAATCAGAATTTCCAAACTACAAACTTAGAAAGCACTTTTAATTCCAAACTGATAAATAAAGACGTATCCTTCTAGCTGTATCGTGGTAAGTTGCAGAATAGCAATGACAAAAATGAACCAGTTTAGTATTAGTTGAGAAAAGAATGACAACTTACAAGGAAAAAATAATTAGTGTGATAAATATTTTTTGTCTTCAACTTCTTATTTTTAATTTTTCCACTTTATTTAAATATGACTGACAAAAATTTTAACTGTAAAAGGTGCATATCTTGATGTTTTTAAATATGTATACATTATGAAATGATGCCACAGTCAAGCTAATTAACATATCCAGCAGCTCACCTACTTATTAGGTTTTTTGTTTTTGGTGTTTGTATTGAGAATACTTGATATCTAGTCTCTCATCAATTTTAAATATAAAATTCATTGTTCTTAACTATACTTGACATGACCTACATTGGTGGCTAGAATGTATTCATCTTATAACGTGTTCTCTTTGACCAATATCTCCCCATTTCCCAGTTTCCTGCACATCTTCTTGGTAACCACCATTCTGTTCTCTTATTCCTATGAGTTCAACATTTTTAGATTCCAAATGTGAGTAAGATTCTGCAATATTGGTGTTTCAGAATCTCATTTATTTAACTTAGCATGATATCCTCCAGGTTGTCTTAAGTGGCAGAATTTCTTTCTCTAAGACTGAATAACATTTTATAATATATTATGTCATATACACTATACTTCTATAATATATATATAATGGTGTGTATTATATCACATTTCCTTTATCAGTTCATTTACTGCCACATGGGTTATTTCCACACCTTGATTACTGCAAATAATGCTGCAATGAACATGGGAGGGGAAATAGTTTTTGAAGGTAGTGACTTTATTTCCTTTGGATATATACCCCAAAGTGGGATTGCTAGGTCATAAGACAGTTCTGTTTTTAATATTTTTGTGGAACTTCCATACTGTTTTCATAGTGAGTGCACTGATTTCATTTGCACCAATAAAATTCAAGTGCTCTCTTCTCTTCATATCCACATTAACACTTTTTTTTGTCTTTTTGATAATAACCATCCTAACAAGCTTGAGATGAAACCTCATTGTGGTTTTAATTTGCTTTCCTGATGATTAGTGATGTTGAGCTGTTTTTCAGGAGAGAAATACCTTCCCCAATCAACTTGGCTTGGGAATCTGTTCTTATTCAGACGCTCAATTGTGTCCAACTCTTTGCGACCCCATGGACTGCAGCACTCCAGGCTTCCGGTCATTCACATCTCCTGGAATTTGCTCAAACTCGTGTCCATTGAGTCAGTGATGCCATCCAACCATCTGGTCCTCTGTTGTGCCCTTCTCCTCCTGCCTTCAATCTTTCCCAACATCAGGGTCTTTTCTAATGAGTCAGATCTTTGCATCAGGTGGCCAAAGTATTGGAGCTTTGGCTTCAGCATCAGTCCTTCCAATGAATATTCAGGGCTGATTTCCTTTAGGATGGACTGGTTTGATTTTCTAGCTGTCTAAGAGACTCTCGAGAATTTTGTCCAACACCACACTTCAAAACATCAATTTTCAACACTCAACCTTCTTTATGGTCCAACACTCACATCCATACATGACTACTGGAAAAATCATAACTTTGACTATATGGACCAAAATCAGATTGATTGTATTCTTTGCAGCCAAAGATGGAGAAGCTCTATATGGTCAGCAAAAAGAAGACCAGCAGTTGACTGTGGCTCAGATTATGAACTTATTGCCAAATTCAGACTGAAATTGAAGAACGTAGGGGAAACCATTAGGCCATTCAGGTATGACCTAAATCAAATCCCTTATGATTATACAGTGGAAGTGACAAATAGATTCAAGGGATTATATCTGATAGACAGAGTGCCTGAAGAACTATGAATGGAGGTTCCTAACATTGTACAGCAGGTGGTGATCAAAACCATCCCCAAGAAAAAGAAATGCAAAAAGGCAAAATGTTTGTCTGAGGAGGATAGCTGAGAAAAGAAGACAAGTGAAAGGCAAAGGAGAAAAGGAAAGATATACCCATCTGAATGAAGAGTTCCAAAGAATAGCAAGGAGAGATAAAAAGGCCTTCCTAAGTGAACAATACAAAGATATAGAGGAAAACAACAGAATGGGAAAGACTACAGATCTCTTCCAGGGAATTAGAGATACCAAGGGAACATTTCATGCAAAAATGGGCACAATAAAGGAAAGAAATGATATATACTTAACAGAAGTGGAAGATATTAAGAAAAGGTGGCAAGAATACACAGAAGAACTGTACAAAAGAGATCTAAAAAAGGGAATCAGGGGCTTACTCAGACCTTTTCTCTGCAGGCATCTGCTCCGCATCTCCTGTTCCCTCTTGAGGGGCAGTTCTCAAAATGTGTACCTTTTCCTGCTCCTACAAAGGCAGGCCAGGTATTGAAAGCCTCCAGTTTATTTTTTCTAGGACAGTACCCTGAAATGCTCAAGTCTGCGTGCCTCCTCCCAGTTCCACAGAGCTGGACGTGCTTTATGTGTGTGCTCCCAAACTTCCTGCAAATGCTTGCATTCACTTCTGCAGGGACTTGTGCAGGGAACCAATGCCTTGGGGGTGGATGAGGCATGTGGAGCACTGGGGGGTAGGAGAAGGTCTGCAGGTGATACAGCTCAAGCAGAATGGAGTCCATGAAGCAATGAGTAGAATCTGTGCTCTTTGAAGAGCTCTGAGCCCTGCTTACTGTGTCCCCCATGTCTTCCAGCCACTCAGCCATGCCAGTCACCTCATATACCAGGTAGGGTGAGATAGAAATGGACAGACAGTATTCCTCATGGCTGAAGAAGCCAGGCATTCACTCACCACACCCACTTTCCCTGGAAGAGAAATTCCTTGATCGAGAGCTTCTCTCTTGATACTGAGATGTACTCTTTGCTGTGAGGGTCAGGTGGGCAAATTGAAACTGTTCTTCTTACCATCTTCAGTGTATGTATTCAATGTACTGGAACTTTTCACCTGGACTCCTGAAAAAGATGCTCTCATCCACTGGTGGCTGTCAAAATCAATATTTTGTGGGGAGGATGATAGAAAATTCCTATTTGCCATCTTGCTGATCTGATAGATACTTCTTCAGTAGCAACAATAAACTAGAAGACAGTGCAATCATATCTTAAAATTGAGAGAGACTTTGCATGTAAGGGCAAATCTTATTATCCAACTTAAATTTAAAACACAATAAGCTCAAAAAGAATATAGTGAATTGCATTTATTTTGAAATAACATCATGTAAAGTGTGATGAGTGGTTTAATAGAAATCTAATGTGTTATTTGTTCCTTCCTCTGTTTTACCTAAGATATTATTAAATAATGTTCCCAGAAGATTATGCCTAAATTTACCAGTCATAGAAATTATATCTGTAGTCATCTCTCAGTGAAAGTAGTTTATTGTTAAGGCATTTCAAGTTTTGCCCTGTTAAAACAATAGATGAGTATTATTCTGGCAGGCAAGTCTGTATTATGCCTAGAAAATAGCAGATAGCAACATGAATCAACTGTAGACTCTTTCATATAAAAATTTTTCATATAATAATTAGATATATGTGATAATTTGGGAAATGTACAGTATTGCATAGAAACTTACCCATGTAAAGCCTAAGAGAATTTCTGATTACAAACGATTTCACCTTATTCCATATTCTATTTTTTCAATAACCATTTTTTATTGAGGTATAGTTAATTTACAACATTCTGTTAGCTTTAGAACAGTAAAGTGATTCCATTACATGCATATAAACACACACACATATTCTTTTTCAGATGCTTAGTATTTTAGATATGAATTTTATGATAAGCAAAAATTGCTATTGTTCTTTTTGTTGTGCTTAATGTGTGTGACCCAGAGAAAAACCTTCAAAATCCAATCAAGTGGTGACCTCTAGATTGTATCATTTTTTCAAAAGAATATCCAAAGAGAGTAGGCATAATTTTTTTTTTTAAGTGCAGTTTAGCTGACAATAAATTTACTACTCAGTGACTTGGGAAGAAAATGTGTAAACACTGTGCTTATTTTTCATATTAATCATCACTCTTTCTCAAATGATGTGAAGGGCTATAAAATAAGCTATTTAGGTTTCCTAAGCACTTACGAGCTGGGTGTGTGTACGAGGTTCCACTGAACCATGTTCTGCTTTACATCAGGTGGGCTCCTGGTGTTCTACAGTTGTTTGTAAATAGAAGAGCTAACTGCTTATGCAGTTGCTCAGATGCAGAGCCCATGAATTCAGGACACTCACACTTTACTTTTTCCTTATGATCAAATATCTAGGAATTAAAGAGCATTTTAAAAAATACATGAGCATGCAGTATTCCCTGGTGCATTGCTGAATTGTGTTAGTCATTCAGCTGTGCCCTACTCTTTGCGACCCCATAGACTGAAGCCAACCTGGCTGCTCTGTCCATGGAATTCTCCAAGCAAGAATACTGGATGCGTTGCCATTTCCTCCTCCAGGAGATCTTCCTAACCCAGGAATTGAATCTGGGTCTCCTGTACTGCAGGCAGATTCTTTACCATCTGAACTAAATCAGAAATCCTGGGTGCATATCATGTGAATTTCAGAAACCAGATTATGAAGCGATTTTTGACTGTGAATACATGAGTCCAAAGTGAAAAATAATTGGACACTGAAGGGCTTCTGAGTTTTAAAAAGTTTTTCCCCAAAGTCTCTAAGCATTATTGTTTTTAATAAATTTAAGTACGATGTACATAATATTGATCAATAGTTCATCTCCCTAACATTGAAAGTTAAGCATCTTTGTTGTTTTTTTATAAAATTACAGTAATATGTATATTCTGATAAAACATTAGCTAATAAATTTAAGAAGAAATGAAGATATAATATTATGATTAAAAAATGTTAAGTTGGTTTCTTGAGATTTCAAGGATAACCCTATGTTGCTTTCCTTCATTACTGTACAACCACTTATTCCAGACTTTGGTGACTATTGTCATCTTGATGTGCCATAGACAGGTTCTCTGGACACACCTCCTCCCCTCCTTTTACTACAACCCTGACTCACCACAATAGATCTGAAAAGGAAAAAAAAATGGATAAGATTTAGATGAAAACAAGTTGCACAAAACCTATGTATATCCTTTTTTTCCTCCATCTAATATGCTACCATGAGCATTTTTACGTCATCACACATCAATGTCCACCTTATTGTTGTTGCTCGGTGTCTAGCTTGTGTCCAACTCTTTGTGACCGCATGGACTAAAGCCCACCAGGCTCCTCTGTCCATGGGGTTTCCCAAGCAAGAATACTGGAGTGGGTTGCCATTTCCATTTCCCATCATATTTGTGATGCCGCTGTATTCCATTGTATGAATGAGCATAAATATAACTGAAACATAGTTAATGCAATCCACTGATTAAATGACTTTTTTTGGGACTTATAGCAAAAGATAAAGGAAGGCATTTTGTAAACTGTCTCTTTGAAGAAAATTATATTTGCTAGCAATTACACTTGGCTTCATATAGCACATATTCTGTTAATGTTGCTTAAACAAGTAAGATGTTTATTTTTCTCTCTTAAAAAGGGTAGAGTTTGGCAGCTCAGGGCTGGCACAGCTACTCTGATCATTCTTGGAGAATGAAGACTCTGTCTAGCTTTCCCTTCACAGCGATCCAGCATGTGGCTCTTGTTCTCAAAGTCTCAGAACAGCTGGGTGACCTCCAGGCAAAGGGGCAAAATGTGCAAATGAGCAAAGACTCAAGTTCCTGGGTCTGCCTGCCTCCATCAGAAGAAAACAGAACTTTTTCTGAAGCCTGACCTGGGTGGCTCCCACTTAGCCTCACTAGCCAGATATAGGTCCCATGGCAAAACTAGGTCAAGGAAGTGTTGAGAGAGGCATATTTTTAACAAAGCAGATTTCTACTCAAAAAAAAAAAAAAAAAAAAAAAAAAATTCCCTCTCTTAGCAAACGAGGAAAAATAGATTCGGGGTATGTAACTCTTGGTGTCCGTCACAGAAGTATATGCATAACAGTTACATCTTATTCACTGGTTGATTAAGTGACCAGTGATGTCTTAGATCTGACCTGCAGGGAAAGTTGTATCTCTCTAAACAAAATTACTGTTGCACATAACTTATAGCCTAGGTCCATCCATTTGTCAAATCTTTTAAATTAGAATTCTGTAAACATTTCCCATATGTAATAGGAAAGGAGAGTGGAGAGGAATTCATCTATTTCTTATTCCTTTCACAACAGGCAGGCAACATTCTGCTCAAGATTTCTTAGCAAAATAATTAGTTCAATTGTCTTTGTGCTAAAAAAATGAAGGCTTAATGTGTGATAATGATGAAAATTTCCATAATATATCATAAAACAGCTGAGGTTACCATCTCGCTTTGCTGAGAAAGAAGTCAATTCCAGATTACATATCATTCATTTTTACTATATACATATGTGCATATACATATATAGTATAAATACATTTGAGTACCATGAAAGTGAGTGGCTGAGATGGAGTGAAAAACAAGACCATTGAAAACACAGGAGATATATATACATATACATGCACATATACAAAGTCGCACATCTGAAAAAGTGAGTTAGTCATATAGTCATGTCTTACTCTTTGTGATCCCATGGACTGTAGCCTGCCCAGCTGCTATGTCCATAGAATTCTCCAGGCAAGAATACTGAATTGGGTTGCCATTTCCTTCTCTGGATCCTAATTGAGGGATCGAACCTAGGTCTCCTGTATTGCAGACAGATTCTTTACCAACTGAACCACTAGGGAAGCCCAGCTTTCATCATATCCCCACGTCCTCCTTCATTTTTTTTTCTTTTGGATGTGGTGCCTGTGTGCTAAGTCATTTCAGTCGTGTCTGACTCTTTGCGAAACTATGGACAATAGCCCACCAGGCTCCTCTGTCAATGGGATTCTCCAGGCAAGAATACTGGAGTGGCTTGCCATGCCCTCCTCCAGGGGATCTTTCCAAACCAGGGATTGAGCCATTGTCTCCTGTGTCTCTTGCATTGGCTGATGTGTTCTTTAACACTCATGCCAACTGTTTGAATGTGTTACAATATTGCTTCTGGTTTATGTTTCAGGTTTTTGGTCGAAGGCATTTGGGACCTTACCTCCCTGACCAGGGATCGAACCTGTACCCCTGGCATTGGAAGGTGAAGTCTTAACCAGTGGACTACCAGGGAAGTGCTCACCCTCACTTTCTAACCCCAGTTTTCTGTTTTACCTCTGGCAAAAACTCAGATTTGTTTAAATCCAACTCTCCTTGGACTCTGTAGTAAATCCAGGAGGCTAAATATGACTGAAGAAAAAAATTAAAACAGACAATCCACTGCCACAAACCTCAAGTAGCTTCTGATTTCTTCCCTGCAATCATATTTCTCTTCTCTAGTCTGTTATTTGCCCACATTCCTAAAGGATTGTTGTCTACTTTTCTTCAACATCTCTACCCACTTCTCTAATTTTAGCTGATGGCACTGATTTTTACTGCAGTGAAAAAAAATAGGGGAAATTATTCTGCCACTGAATCTTTCAACTGATTGCAACTGACTTTTATACTATTAATGAAACCCTATGTCTACCCCCTGCATATAAGATCCTATTTGATATCTCAAAGATACAGATTGAAAGCCATTCCTCTAGATGTTGGTCATCTCCTTCCTGCATTATCATCTCCCCCTCTCGATTGCAACATTCTCAATAACACTGCTAGTTTCCTGTTGCTGCTGTTACAAATCACAACACATTTAGTGGCTTCAAAGACTACTAATTTGTTATCTCACAGGGTTGAGGACCAGAATTCCAAAATAGATTTGCAGAGTTGTGTATATTCTAGAGGCTGTAGGGAAGAATTTATTTCTTTTTTCTATTCTGCCTTCTAGAGGCTATCAGCATGCTTGGCTCATGACTCTTTTTCTATCTTCAAGTGCATAAGTACATAAATACACATAGCTTTCTGGAATCTCATCTTTCTGTCTCTCTGTCTGTGTCTCTCTTTTCCACTTTCATCATTTCTCTTTCTCTAGCCCTTATACATCCCTCTTACCCTTAAATGGACTCCATTAATTGCACTGGGTCTGTCTGGATAATAATTATGTCGTGTGTGCTTAGTCGCTCAGTCTTTCTGACTCTTTGCAGCCCCAAGGACTGTAGCTCACCAAGCTCCTTTTCATGGGATTCTCCGGGCAAGAATACTGGAGCGGGTAGCCATTCCCTTCTCCAGGAGATCTTCCCCACTCAGGGATCAAACCTGAGTCTCCTGCACTGCAGGCAGATCCTTTACCATCTGAGCCACCAGAGAAGCCAAGATTTCATAATAATAATTACATTGGTTCCACCTGCATACTAGGAGATCATCTCTCCCGCATCACAATTATCCTTAATCAGATCTGCAAAATCAATTTTGCCATGTAAAGTGACATGTTTGAAAGGGGTCTTGGAGATTAGGACTTAGACATTTCAGATGGGCCATTATTCTGCCAACCATAAATATTCAAACCTTTTGCAATATAGGTTTGAATGTAACTCCTTCCCCGGTGGCTCAGACGGTGAAGAATCTGCCTGCAATGCAGGAGACCCAAGTTCAACCCTGGGTTGGAAAGATTCCCTGGAGGAGGAAATGGCAACCCACTGCAGTATTCTTGCCTGGGAAAGCCTGTAGCCAGAAGAGCCTGGAAGGCTACAGTCCATGGAATTGCAGAGTTGGACACGACTGAATGACTAACACACACATTGCAGTATAAGCAAATTAAACACACATTCTCACACACACACACAACTTTCTCCCTGACCCTAAATCCCTTCCTAATGCCATTTCTCACCTGTTTCATCAACTAAAAATTGATTGGAGAGTTTCCTCTTTTTGCTACCTTTAACGTATTTCATTCCATTCACTTCAAATATTTTATTTTATTCTTCACAACTCCGAAAAAAAATGTATTCTAAAAGCCATTGATGATGCCTACGTTGTTAAATTCCATCATCGATTCTCGGTTTGCATGCTGCTTAAACTGATCAGATTTGTCCCAGCTGACAACTTCCTTCTTCTGGCAGTGCTTTCTTAGTGTAAGAGGTACCATGCTCTCTGTTGCTTCTTATCCTTTCTCTCTGGTCAATTTCAGTCATCGTGCTTTGTGAGAGTTTCCTCATTCCCTCAGTCTCTAAACACCGCAGTGTCCCAGAGTGGCCAAAGGCTGGATCTAATTCCCATCAGCATGCTGTCAGCACCCATATGTTTTATTCTCAGTCTGGCACCCTCCTCAATTTCCCCTGAAAACCTTACACGCATCTCAAGCTCAGCACAACTACAACCACATGACCAGTTGCTGCAAACAGCCATCCAAAATGTGCCTATCCCCTTCTCAAGGGCAGCTCTCCTTCTGAGTTCACCAATCCAAAAGCTTTGCTTTTTATCATGTTCTTTTATTTCAGCTTTCACATTCCATTTATCAACACATGTATCAGTTTTGCCTTCAAACATATCCAGAGACAAAGGGCTTTTCCCCACCTCGGCCATTATTTCCTGGATGTCATCTTCTGTCTACATCTCAGCCATCTGCTCTCCCAGCTTCTACCCTTGTGCCCTGTACACACAACAGCCAGGGCGGGCCTTTGAAAACAAAGTTAGACCTGTCATCCCTCTGCCTAGAGCTCCAGAGACACCTCTTCTTACTCTAAGAGATCACGACCTCTCTGAACTCACACCAGCCACACTCTCCTTTGTCTCTATTGCCAAGGGATGGTGAAAATGCGAATTAATCAAACTGCATGACAGCTTCCCCTTCCGAGTTGCCTCACTCTCCCCTCTGTATGGGTACACCTCTTTTTGGATACCCACATGGCTCAGACCCACACTTTGTTTAGGTCTTTGCTCAATAAGTCCTGACTGACTGCTCTACATAAAATAAACCCTTTCTCCCACAGCTACTCCTATTCCTTGATTCTGATTTTTTTTTTTAATGTGTAGTTTTTCCCATTTAGTGATGCTACGATTTTGTTTGTTTGTTTGTTTGTTTAATTTGACTGTGCCAGGTCTCGATGCAGCATCCAGGATCTTTAGTTGTGGTGGACAAACTTCGTTGCAGCATGTGGGATCTAGCTCCTGACCAGGGATAGAACCCAAGGGCCCTGCGTTGAGACCATGGAATTGTAGCCACTGGACCGCCAGGAGAGTTCCAATTCTGATTTATTTTTATGAATGGGTTTTCTCCTAGTTTGTCATACTGTCTATATGGAAATGGGCTTCCCTGGTGGCTTAGATGGTAAAGAAGAGACCTGGGTTCAATCCCTGGATTGGGAAGATCCCCTGGAAGAGGGCATGGCAACCCACTCCAGCATTCTTGCCTGGAAAGTCCCCATGGACAGAGGAGCCTGGCAGGCTACAGTCCATGGGTTCACACCGAGTCAGACATGACTGAATCACTGAGCACATACATTATTTCATATGTGGAAATAAATGAAGACCAACCAAAAGAGAACAACGAAATCTGACTATCAGAGCTTGCTAAAGCAATGAAGTCAGTCACTGCCATTTGTGCTTTTCTGCAGAGTCAGAGGTGGGCAGAGGAGAGGAAAAGTTTATAGCTGAAAAGGGAGGTCTTCAGGTATGCCTGGAGGGGAGGTTGTTGGCCAGGGGAAGCAGGAGGCAGGCTAGCTGGAAGTGGGACATCTGATGTGATTGGTTATGGGTACATATATGGTTTTCTCTGGTTGGTCTTAAGTTGGAAGCAGGGATAAACATTAAAGAAGCTGTCCGTTATTAATCACGTCCTGATCATTTGGGGCCATTTGTTAAAGAAATTATTGTTCAGTTTCCAGGACAGGTACTAGAGATAACAGTTTTACTTCTACCAGTCTAACTTATAGTAGGCTGGCTTTCTCAACTATTTATTGTAGATAAAAGAGTTGCTTTCCTAGATAGGTTGCTGTAGGTTGTGGGTCAGAGTTCCACTTTTAAATGTTTTGGCCATTATCATCTGTGTATTCAGCTTCTCATATGTTGCCTCTATAGATGTCCACTGTCTGCTTCTCTCTACAAAAATGTAACTTTTTAAAATGTCACTTTGGGGCAGAAACAATGTCAGGTGATTTATTATGTGAGGGATCAGGGTTGATGTTTGTGAATTTCCTAATTCCCAGTATCCTATACCTAGTACATGCATAATAAATATTTGCTGAATGAATAAATAAAAATAGGGCAGACATGATCTTACCTGTCTTTCCATGAAAGGTTAAATGAAGGATAAGTCACTTCAGGGAGAAAGAGACTGAATTATTTAAAGTAATTTCAGAAGCCAAGATTCAGCAAATACTTTCTCCTCTATTTTGTTTATATAGACACATTATCTCTTGCTTGTAAATGACTTGGAAGTGACCCTTAAAACTAGAGTATGGAAAAAGGATTTTTGTTTTTTGTTTTAATCTATGTGGTATGATTAACTATACAACTGCCACCCTTAATAGCTAGAAATAGATTTACACTGTTTTTCCCCTTCTGTGGCTCACTTTTGAAAGACAAAGACATAGGAAATAGAACTGTGACAAACTCTAAATATAAACCACAAAAACGAATTGTTCAAAGTCTGTCTTGACCACTAGCACATTTTGAGGGCTTAGCTGTTGACTCAATGAAATGCAGGAGACATAGGAAACACAGGTTTGATCCCTAGGTAGCGAAGATCCCCTGGAGAAGGAAATGAAATCCACTCTAACATTGTTGCCTGAAAAATCCCATGGACAGAGGAGCCTGGAGGCCTACAGTCCAAAGGCTCACAGAGTCGGACACGACTGACTAAGCACACACACAACACATTTTGACGTAGTCCTTTCATCTTTTCACTTTACAACAGAAACTGGAGCGCTCCCTGGTGTTTGGGTGGCATTACTACTCTTCCTTCAGTTTATTTCTCAAAAAGATGTTTCTAAATTTCGGCTCAGATGATAAATAATCTGCCTGCAACATAGGAAACCTGGGTTTGCTTCCTTGGCAAGATCCCCTGGAGAAGGGAATGGTGACCCACTCCAGTCTTCTTACCTGGAGAATTCCATGGACAGAGGAGCCTGGTGGGCTACAGTCCATGGGGTCACAAGGAGTTGGACATGACTGAGTGACTAACACCTTCACTTTTTAAGTTTCCATGAAGTGTATATATAAATAAAATCTATGGAAGGTGGTATGGAGATTCCTTAAAAATTTAGGAATAGAACCACGATATGACTCAGCAATCCCACTCCTAGGCATATACCCTGAGGAAACCAAAATTGAAAAGGCACATGTATCTCATTTTTCATTGCAGCACTACTTACAATAGCTAGAACATGGAAGCAACCTAGATGTCCATCGACAGATGAACGGATATCCATCGACAGATGAACCGATAAAGAAGTTGTGGTACATAGACACAATGAAATATTACTCAGCCATAAAAAGGAACACATCTGAGTCAGTTCTAATGAGGTGGATGAAACTAGAGCCTATTATACAGAGCGAAGTAAGTCAGAAAAAGATAAACATCATATACTAATGCATATATATAGAATCTAGAAAAATGGTACTGAAGAATTTATTTGCAGGGCAGCAATGGAGAAACAGACATAGAGAACAGATTTATGGACATGGGGAGAGGGGAGGAGAGGGTGAGATGTATTCAGAGAGTAACAGGAAAACATATCATCGTAGATAGATAGCCAACGGGAATTTGCTGTATGTCTCAGAACACTCAAACAGGGGCTCTGTATCAACCTAGAGGGGTGGGATGGGAAGGGAGATGGGAGGTAGGTTCAAAAGGGAGGGGACATATGTATATCTATGGCTAATTCATGTTGAGGTTTGACAGAAAACAGCAAAATTCTGTAAAGCAATTATCCTTCAATTAGAAAATTAATACATTAAAAAAAATAAAATAAAACTTCTGGGTCAGAGTAGGAGAGAGATTTTGAGGTTGAATCTTTGACACAATACTGAATGCTGAGTTTAATCAGCATTAATTTAATCTTGACCATTATGATCTTGGGGCAACATTGTTCTACTAATTCCTATCTGAGCTCAAAATTCCAAATGTTTTCCCCAAAATCTTACCCTGTCTTCATCTAAAATACCTGCACAGCTATGTGTAGTCTCTGAGCAGTGTAGAGGCATCCACTTTCCTTTCTTTGGAAAAGGGCTATATATAACTCAAAATTATTGGAAACACCTGCCTTCTTCTGGCCTTGGTTAAGTGCTCCACAAGCATCCTTATATTGAATCTTCCGAACTATTTTATGAGTTCTGTTATTATTATAATTTTGCAAATGATAAAACTGACTTTTGAAGAGGCTGAACAACTTTCCCAGGTTTTCACAACTGCTGTGTTACAGAGGTGAAATTTGCACCTTTCCAAAGTCTGTATAACTCAATGACCTAGAAAGCTTAACCAGTAGACAAGATGGTCTCATTTTTAACATGTTTTATGTTTATTTGTCCAGATTCTTGCCTTTGTTTATAAATAAAGCAATCATTCCCCAACACCAACATAAATGCGAATTACTCACTTTCTAAGAATGATCCGGTGGTCCTTGTAAATGGAACTAAAGTTCCAACACTAAAGGATGTGTCTGGTGTGAAGGAAACTTAAGAACTGCATCAGCTATTTAGAATTGATGCTTTCAGACTGTGGTGCTGGAAAAGACTTTTGAAAGTCCCTTGGACAGTAAGGAGATCAAACCAGTCGATCTTAAATAAAATCAACCCTGCATATTCATGGAAAGGGCTAATGCTGAAGCTGAAGCTCCAATACTTTGGACAGCAAATGCTAAGGGTCCACTCATTGGAAAAGACCTTGTCGCTGGGAAAGATTGAAGGCAGGAGAAGAAGGGGATGACAGAGAATGAGAAGGTTGGATGGCATCATTGACACAATGGATGTGAGTTTGAGCAAACTCTGGGAGATAGTGAAGGACAGGGAAGCCTGGCATGCTACGGTCTACGGGGTCGCAAAGAGTCAGACATAACTTAGTAAGTAAACAACTCTCCTGTCAGACTCTGTGTAACTCCATGGACTGCAGCTCGCCAGGCTGCTCTGTCCATGGAATTCTCCAGGCGAGAATCCTGGAGTGGGTAGCCATTCCCTCCTCCAGGGGATCTTCCCAACCCAGGGATTAAACCTAGATCTCCCACATTGCAGGCGGATTCTTTACCATCTGAGCCACTGGAGAAGCCCAACTGAACAACAACAATTATTTAAGGGCTAAGAAGCCTGAAGTTTCAGTTTACACTCTCTTCATCATCCATTGCCTTATGTAGTTTTTTCTCATATGCTTCAAAACAGTGCTCTTTCGAGCACCATAGACTCCAGCGACAAACTGCCTGAAAAAATAAGGAAAAAAAAGATATTTTAATTTTAGAAAGCCCTTTAGGATAATCCTGGGCTCCTTAAAAGCTGAGATTTAGAATGCTAGAGATAGATAGCAGGTCTTCATTTATCATTTCTTAAATGAATGAAAGCTTTCATGCATGAAAGCAATCCATCCAGGGTAATTCCTAGAAAAAGGGAATTTCAGGAGATTGATATTAAGATTGGCAAAAAGAAGATAAAGGCCTGCAGCAAAGCCAAGACTTAGGAAAATGTAGAGTATTAGAAGGATCACTCATTTTTAACTAGATTACAGATGCTTGGAGAGGAGGCTTCACCACTATTTAGGATTCCCTAAGTTGTGACCTAGATAGCATATTGAAAACCAGAGACATTACTTTCCTAACAAAGGTCTGTATAGTAAAGGGTATGGTTTTTCCTGTGGTCATGTATGGATGTGAGAGTTGGACTGTGAAGAAAGCTGAGAGCTGAAGAACTGATGCTTTTGAACTGTGGTGTTGGAGAAGACTCTTGAGAGTCCCTTGGACTGAAAGAGATCCAACCAGTCCATTCTGAAGGAGATCAGCCCTGGGTGTTCTTTGGAAGGAATGATGCTAAAGCTGAAACTCCAGTACTTTGGCCACCTCATGCGAAGAGTTGACTCATTGGAAAAGACTCTGATGCTGGGAGGGATTGGGGGCAGGAGGAGAAGGGGACGACAGAGGATGAGATGGCTGGACTGCATCACAGACTCGATGGACATGAGTTTGAGTGAACTCCAGGAGTTGGTGATGGACAGGGAGGCCTGGCGTGCTGCGATTCATGGGGTCGCAAAGAGTCGGACACGACTGAGCGACTGAACTGAACTGAACTGAACTGAAATTGTGACTGTTTCTCTTAATACTATGCTCTCATGCTATACTTTTGCTCTCCTTCTAAACAGTAATAGGTATTATTTTTCTTCCAGTATGAATGCAGAACTCCTGTTTAGATTCTCTCTCTCATCCTAATAACCAGACAAGCTAGATAAGTTGCAAAGCCACCATTTATTATTTTTCAACCCAATGATCATATGAAATATTGAGCCTACTTCTACAGAAGCAGATACCATCTTATATTAGAAATTTGCAAAACTGTTTTGCCAACAGAAACCCATCTCTGCTCCATATTTTTCCACTTGCATATGAGGTCCAGTTCTGCTGAAATTCTGAACTCCATGAATGCATCAAGCGATTCTGTTTACTGGGAACAAACAATAATGTTCACATCTAGATTTAAAGCCCTTTAATTTGCCTCCTGCGAAGTAGTGTAGCTTGAGAAACAACAAAAGAATGACAAGCAGAAAGAAGAAAATCCTGGGAGGCAGAACATGTTTTGCTAAAATTTTAAAGAATGTTGGCATAGCTTTCGATCCTGAAGTGAATCAGCACGTTAATTTGTTTCTACACATACATTATGTTAACCAAAAATCAGTTTTTCCTGTTTCCACTATATAATTACTAAGTGGATATTTAAAAGGGTATTAGTTTGAGGTACCAAGAGTATCAGTGTGTCTAGAATACAAACCAGCTCCATCTGACAAAGGAATGGAAATGATTCCAGGATATTGGTCACTAGTGAGCAGCCCAGCCCAGAGCGGTGGAAAGGGCTTGGACTCCATTCTGGGGATTTTATATTTGTGTGTTGCCCTTCCACTTACTACTATCCCTGATGATCAGGAGCATGTCTTTTATTTATTTTTTGATGCGGCCCATTTTTAAAGTCTTTATTAATTTTGCTACAACATTGTTTCTGTTTTCTGTTTTTTGTTTGTTTGCTTTTTGGCCATGAGGCATGTGGAATCTTAGCTTCTTCCTTGCCAGGGATCCAGCCCCTCCCCCACCCTCCTGCATTGAAAGGTGAAGTCTCAACCACTAGACCACCAAGGAAGTCCCTAACCTTTCTGAATATCATTTTCCTCAGGAGAAAGAGCTTCCTTTCAATGTTTAAGTGACGATTGTGGGTGATTTTGCAAACTCCAAGCACAGTGTGCCACCTCATTAAAAGATTAGCTACCGGGTGCTTTTTAATACGTTCATATTTCCCTTTCAGAATACTGGCTATATTTGAAAAGATTGACAATTTAAAATTAAACACCAAAATGAGAATATTTCTTATCTCTTTGAGGTAGGATTTTGGATGACTTACATGTTTTGTACACGGTTGAAATTTTAAATGAAAAGCAGCACATATAATTTTATATTATACACACATATATGTGGTATATATATATTTTATATATATATATAATATATATATATGTAGTGAAATAAAGTCGCTCAGTCTTGTCCGACTCTTTGTGACCCCATGGACTGTAGCCTACTGGGCTCCTTTGTCCCTGGGATTTTCCAGGCAAGAATACTGGAGTGGATTGTCATTTCTTTCTCCAGGGGATTTCCCAACCCAGGGATTGAACCCAGGTATCTCCCATTGTAGGCAGACGCTTTACCGTCTGAGCCACAAGACCTCCGAAATATGTATGTATATATATGTAATTTCACATATGTATGATTTCATACATAAACACACCCGGCGCACTAAGCGCCAGTGGCTGCCACCCAGCGAACTAAGCGTGGGCGGCTGCGACCTGGTGCACTAAGCGCAGGCGAGAGGAGCTACCCAAGTCCGAGGTGAGTGGCAGCCGGGAGGACACACCCCACAATCGAGGTCAGGGTCGGCAGCCAGGAGGAGCAACCCGAGGAGCAGTGGCTGCGCGGGTGCAGGGGGGCCTAGAGGAGCTATCCCACTTTGAAGGTCAGGAAGGGCTGCGGTGAGGAGATAGCCCTCATCCAAGGTAAGGAGCAGCAGCTGTGCTTTGCTGGAGCAGCCGTAAAGAGATACCCCACACCCAAGGTAAGAGAAACCCAAGTAAGATGGTAGGTGTTGCAAGAGGGCATCAGAAGGCAGACACACTGAAACCATACTCACAGAAAACTAGTCAGTCTAATCACACTAGGACCACAGCCTTGTCTAACTCAATGAAACCAAGCCATGCCCACAGGGCAAACCAAGACAGGCGAGTCATGGTGGAGAGGTCTGACAGAATGCGGTCCACTGGAGAAGGGAATGGCAAACCACTTCAGTATTCTTGCCTTGGAAACCCCATGAAAAGTATGAAAAAGGCAAAATGATAGGATACTGAAAGAACTCCCCAGGTCAGTAGGTGCCCAATATGGTACTGGAGATCAGTGGAGAAATAACTCCAGAAAGAATGAAGGGATGGAGCCAAAGCAAAAACAATACCCAGCTGTGGATGTGACTGGTGATAGAAGCAAGGTCCAATGCTGTAAAGAGCAATATTGCATAGGAACCTGGAATGTCAGGTCCGTGAATCAAGGCAAATTGGAAGTGGTCAAACAAGAGATGGCAAGGGTGAATGTCAACATTCTAGGAATCAGCAAACTAAAATGGACTGGAATGGGTGAATTTAACTCAGATGACCATTATAACTACTACTGCAGGCAGGAATCCCTCAGAAGAAATGGAGTAGCCATCATGGTCAACAAAAGAGTCCGAAATGCAGTACTTGGATGCAATCTCAAAAACGACAGAATGATCTCTGTTTGTCTCCAAGGCAAACCATTCAACATCACAGTTATCCAAGTCTATGACCCAACCAGAAACGCTGAAGAAGCTGAAGTTGAATGGTTCTATGAAGACCTACAAGACCTTTTAGAACTAACACCCAAAAAAGATGTCCTTTTCATTATAGGGGACTGGAATGCAAAAGTAGGAAGTCAAGAAACACCTGGAGTAACAGGCAAATTTGTCCTTGGAATGCAGAATGAAGCAGGGCAAAGAAAATAAGAGTTTTGCCAAGAAAATGCACTGTCATAGCAAACACCCTCTTCCAACAACACAAGAGAAGACTCTACAAATGGACATCACCAGATGGTCAGCACCGAAATCAGATTGATTATCTTCTTTGCAGCCAAAGATGGAGAAGCTCTATACAGTCAACAAAAATAAGACCAGGAGTTGACTGTGGCTCAGATCATGAAATCCTAATTACCAAATTCAGACTCAAATTGAAGAAAGTAGGGAAAACCGCTAGACCATTCAGGTATGACCTAAATCAAATCCCTTATGATCATACAGTGGAAGTGAGAAATAGATGTAAGGGCCTAGATCTGATAGATAGAGTGCCTGATGAACTATGGAATGAGGTTCATGACATTGTACAGGAGACAGGGATCAAGACCATCCCCATGGAAAAGAAATGCAAAAAAGCAAAATGGCTGTCTGGGGAGGCCTTACAAATGGCTGTGAAAAGGAGAGAGGTGAAAAGCAAAGGAGAAAAGGAAAGATATAAGCATTTCAATGCAGAGTTCCAGAGAATAGCAAGAAGAGATAAGAAAGCCTTCTTCAGCAATCAATGCAAAGAGGAAAACAACAGAATGGGAAAGACTAGAGATCTCTTCAAGAAAATTAGAGATACCAAGGGAACATTTCATGCAAAGATGGGCTTGATAAAGGACAGAAATGGTCTGGACCTAACATAAGCAGAAGATATTAAGAAGAGGTGGCAAGAAAACACAGAACTGTACAAAAACGATCTTCATGACCAAGATATTCACGATGGTGTGATCACTCACCTAGAGCCAGATGTCCTGGAATGTGAAGTCAAGTGGGCCTTGGAAAGCATCACTATGAACAAAGCTAGTGGAGGTGATGGAATTCCAGTGGAGCTGTTTCAAATTCTAAAAGCTGATGCTATGAAAGTGCTGCACTCAATATGCCAGCAAATTTGGAAAACTCAGCAGTGGCCACAGCACTGGAAAAGGTCAGTTTTCATTCCAATCCCAAAGGAAGGTAATGCCAGAGAATGCTCAAACTACCACACAATTGCACTCATCTCACATGCTACTAAAGTAATGCTCAAAATTCTCCAAGCCAGGCTTCAGCAATACGTGAACCATGAACTTCCTGATGTTCAAGCTGGTTTTAGAAAAGGCAGAGGAACCGGAGATCAAATTGCCAACATCCGTTGGATCCTGGAAAAAACAAGAGAATTCCAGAAAAACAAAAAATTTCTGCTTGATTGACTATGCCAAAGCCTTTGACTGTGTGGATCACAATAAACTGTGGACAATTCTGAAAGAGATGGGAATACCAGACCACCTGACTTGCCTCTTGAGAAATCTGTATGCAGGTCAGGAAGCAACAGTTAGAACTGGACATGGAACAACAGGCTGGTTCCACATAGGAAAAGGAGTACGTCAAGGTTGTATATTGTCACCCTGCTTATTTAACTTATATGCAGAGTGCATCATGAGAAACGCTGGACTGGAAGAAACACAAGCTGGAATCTAGATTGCTGGGAGAAATATCAATAACCTCAGATATGCAGGTGACACCACCCTTATGGCAGAAAGGGAAGAGGAACTAAAAAGCCTCTTGATGAAAGTGAAAGTGGAGAGTGAAAAAGTTGGCCTAAAGCTCAACATTCAGAAAACGAAGAACATGGCATACGGTCCCATCCCTTCATGGGAAATAGATGGGGAAACAGTGGAAAGACTGTCAGACTTTATATTTTTGGGCTCCAAAATCACTGAAGATGGTGATTGCAGCCATGAAATTAAAAGACGCTTACTCCTTGGAAGAAAAGTTATGACCAACATAGATTCAAAAGCAGAGACATTATTTTGCCAACAAAGTTCTGTCTAGTCAAGGCTATGGTTTTTCCTGTGGTCATGTATGGATGTGAGAGTTGGACTGTGAATAAGGCAGAGTGCCGAAGAATTGATGCTTTTGAACTGTGGTGTTGGAGAAGATTCTTGAGAGTCCCTTGGGCTTCAAGGAGATCCAACCAATCTATTCTGATGGAGATCAGCCCTGGGATTTCTTTGGAAGGAATGATGCTAAAGCTGAAACTCCAATACTTTGGCCACCTCATGCGAAGAGTTGACTCATTGGAAAAGACTCTGATGCTGGGAGGGATTGGGGGCAGGAGGAGAAGGGGACGACAGAGGATGAGATGGCTGGATGGCATCACTGACTCGATGGATGTGTGTCTGAGTGAACTCCGTGAGTTGGTGATGGACAGGGAGGCCTGGAACGCTATAATTCATGGGATCGCAAAGAGTCAGACAAGACCGAGCGACTGAACTGAACTGATGTTTGTATATGTATAAATATATATACACACACACTATATATATACATACATATATATAGGACTTCCCTGGTGGCTCAGATGGTCAAGTATCTGCCTACAAAGCGGGAGACCCGGCTTCTATCCCTGGGTCAGGAAGATCCTCTGGAGAAGGAAATGGCAACCCACTCCAGTACTCTTGCCTGGAAAATCCCATGGACAGAATAGTCTGTTAGGCTACAGTACATGGGGTTGCAAAGAGTTGGAAACAACTTCATATATATGTATATAATCAGCAACACAACCAATTAACAAATTGATTTCAATTATGAAACAATAAAAATAAAAAAAATATTTGGGTTGTAGTTTCAAGGGGCTTCAACACAGAATTTTGGTCTGGGCTAATCCAAAGTTTATATTCAAGTGGTTCCCCCTCCCCATCCCTTATTATTAATGAATGTATTATGTCGTATGCTTGAGACCCAAAGGCATGTAAACTGCGGTGACAGACCAGCTCCATTCCATCCACTGTGATTCAGAGATACTTCACAGTAACCCCAGGGCTTTTGGATGTCCTAAAGATGTAGCAGGTACAAATGGATGCTTCAAGGCAGTTTCTCAGTTCATCAGGTTTTCTAAAGATTTACTATAAGAGACTATTGCTTGTAGAATATATTTTCAATAAACACTCATTGCTTTCTGCATCTACCGCTTATGTGTTAAACATTTATGCTCGAAAGCTAGCAATTTCTTCCATCATTTATAGACTTGGATCTTATGTCAGTGTTCTCCAGATATCTGAAAACCTTCTCCAGGTCTCTGTGGAAGAGAAATAGAACGGATCATTATCTGTTTTCAGAGATACATGTATCCTAAACTATGTAGCATGCCACAGCAGTAGATATGTATGTAAGTCTTGGTGAATCAAGTGTACATTTGATCTTGGGTGAGGTCTCTGGATTATCACAGTGAAAATTCATACATGAGACCAAAGGGCATAGACAGATTCTGTTTCCAAGACAGCATTAATGATCTGTTTAGGAGAGTTGGCAAAAACAAAGTGAGAGCCTGATTTCTGAAACTGGTACTTTCTCAGCAAATTCAGACTTTTTAGAGACTGAGTTCTAATATATAGTCCATCTCATAAATTTTCATTTCAGCAATGAGGAAACAGATTCAGGAATTAGTTACACAAATTGCTTAAAGCTATGCAGCTAGCTGGAGAAAACATTGGAATCCTGGCTTCCTCAATGAGTTTCTGGCCTTCTGCATTGGTCCTAATAGATTTTTGGTAGAAAAAAATCTTTTGATTTAATCTTGATTTATCAAAGCCCTCTCCATCTGAATAATGCTATCTGTGTTCTAAGTAAAAACTGCTTTTATGCCACAGTTGATTTGAGATATATAAGAATAGATGAGACCAAGATAGACCTTGAATATACCTGTGAGTTTCTAAAATAAAAAGAGAGAAAAAAAGAAAACTGCGAAAAAAAGGAGAGAGAAAGGAAGGAAGTTAGTTTTGATCTGAGTCTCCTCATTATTATTGTATTTTCTTCTTTGCATTTGTGCAATGAATTGGGGCAAGCACTCTGAAAGTATTTCCATTAAGAAGTCAGTAGAATATGAAATATTATTTTGAAGACAAGTATCCACAGACTTGATGAAACCACTGGCATTTACATCAGTTAGTGATAATCTACTTTTAAAAGATCCAAGATCAATGAAGCAGAATAAATTGCCCAGAACCGACAGTGAGATATGTATGCATTTACTGCTTGATAAATAATGCATCAGCAAACTACAGAGAATGGATTATTTAACAAATGGAACTAAAAAATTAGCTACTTGGGAAATTAAAAGTTTTTATTTGCTTGTTACCATGTTAAAGTAAAAAAGTGAATTCTCTCTATGGAATAACATAGTTTAAAAGGCTAATAAAAAAATCAAAGTCAGTAGGCAAAATGAAATTATTTTTTAAAAAACTACATTGTGTTGTTATTTAAGGGTAGAAATCAAAATACAACTTATGTTTGTTTAATCAATTTAAGCTGTTTTTCTTCACTTAGGTATTTCCAAAATCCTTTAGTTAAATTTAAAATATGAAGCTTTTTTCAAGCTAACTCACTCTTCACTTATGATTATTGATTTCCCATTTCTTCCATATTTTATTTTCATCAGAATTTAATGATCTTTTCTTGGATCTTTCCTCCACATTCCTGTTTTGATTTTTCTGCTAAGTCAATCATCTTTTGTTTTTTAATATACTTCCATCGTTAAAATATACTCATTTGCATTTACTGATTTTTTTCACTATGAAAATATTTGCTCATTAAAAGCTGGAAGCACGGAAAAATTTTTTAAAGAAAATGATAATCACACATAGGTTTACATTTGAAACATTTTCTTTCCCTCCATTCATTTCCTTTCACATGGGTGTCAGTTCATGTGTTTGTGTGTATGTGTGAAAGAAGAGAGAGAAAAGCTACTAATCAGGGTTATGGTGAGTATGGAATTCTTTACCTGTTTTTATTCTATTTTCATAACAATATTTAGGTCATTAAGGATTCCTTAGTAGCAGGAAAACATACAACTCAAAGAACAGATGCACTATCATTTATTTAACCTTTCTCTGTGGGACACTTAGAATGCTTCCAAATTTTCACCATTATGAGTAGTCCTTAGATGAAAGCAGATTTACAAAACATTTGGATACATCTCTGATTATTATCAAGCATAAATTTCTAGATTATATCTTGGCCTGTACTAGGGAAATATAATTAAAAACAAAAATCAAAAATTTTCCAACCCAGAAAACCTGTCCACAAGAGTCACAGAAGAAAAAAGAAAAGAGTTTCATTGTTGAAAAAAACATTAAACCAGAATGTGACATGTATTAGAGGCAATCTGCTAAAAGATTGCAAAGACAGGAAGAAATCTGACCTTTCTATAGAGTTGTAAACATACCACCCAATGCATACCTATTTTCAGGGTAAATATTTAAGGATTCTTCATGTGAAAGGACTTGACAATGCCTTTGTCACACATAGTTCATCTTAAATTAACCTGGTAATGAGGGTGACCATCTATGGTGGCTAATTTGCTTTATCCAGAGGAGAAACCAAATTCTTGTATCTTTATGGCAGGAGGTTGTTTTGCAACTTGGGGCAAGATATCCAGTGAAGTTAGGCTCTTATTACTCACAGAAACTGGAAGATAGTGATTACATTTCAAGGAGAAGGGGGCATAGGTACTAGAGAAAGATATTCTTGGCTCATAGAGCTGACAGAGAACTATCCAATTTTGAAAAGAATTTATATACATTCCAACAGAGGAGAAGACACAAGTTTTTTTCCTAAAATAAATGCTCTAAGATAAAGGAGAGAAGGGAAATCTCTTTCTTTATTTTCAGTGGGGAAAATTAAAGCTCTTATATCTAATTTATATTTTTCCTTGCACCTTCTTTTATTTGACAGAAAATTCAAATTCTTTTTTTAAATTTCACTTAAATTTAAATAAAACACACCTCTTTTAAACTATGCCTTTGTTACAAGAAGTAAGTCCATTTGAAAGAAACATTTCTCTTTTAAGTTCTTTAAAGTCCATTTTGTACCTAGAGTATATTAAAGATGGCCCCAGATTATTTCCTGCTCTTTCCAGGAGAAGTGGAGTTTATTTTTCCTTCTATGACTCTGGAATATCTTTAACCAATTGCAAATGGTGGAAAGGACACCAGGCCTTCTAAAAGTATAGCTGTGTTTTCCTTTGGTTTCTTAGAAACCTCAGCCACTAGGCTAGATGTCTGATTACCTTGTTGGAAAGACATGGGTAAGAGCTCTAAGACCACATGTATAGGTAGAGGAGCCCATCTGAATCATGACTTTTAGATATCATTGCAAAGTGCTAGGCAAGGAGCTGAGCTGTTGTTGACTTTAGATCCCAGCTATTGAGTGCCATATGATTTCTTAACCCATGAAGTCATGATATATAAAACGGCTGTTAAGTCAGCAAGTTTTTGAATACTTCGTTACACAATAAGAAGGAACCGATACTTTGGCCACCTGATGCGAAGAGCTGACTCACTGGAAAAGACCCTGATGTTGAGAATGATTGAGGGCAGGAAGAGAAGGGGATGACAGAGGATGAGATGGTTGGATGGCATCACCGACTCAATGGACATGAGTTTGAGCAAACTCCAGGAGATAGTGAAGGACAAAGAAGCCTGGTGTACTGCAGTCCATGGGGTTGCAAACAGTTAGACATGACTTAGCAACTGAACAACAACAAAGAATCAGATTCTGGGCTGAATGCAGAATCCTTTCCTCTCTTCATTCTTCTTTGGCAAAAGGAAAAGCACTGTATTCACTGTTAGATCACAGTTGGGCTGTAAGTATAGTGTTCTACCTTTTGCTCACAGGGTTTTTCAGCTATAAAGCTAAAGGGCAGTTTTATTTCTGAAGTGTTTCAACAGCTTAGCATCTAATAAACAACAGTTCCTTCTTCAGAGAGGATCTCTGTGCAGCTATGAAGAAATATTCAATATCTACTTATATCTCAAATTTTTTTTAAAAAAATGAGTGAACACTGGCCCAATTCAGAAAAACAGAGAGAAGATTATTCATTTGATGCTTGCACAACTACATTCTTTACTAGATTGCAGACAAGAAACCAAGAAAAAATATTCAACCTTGGGTTTCATTCCTTCCCACAGCTTCTCTCACATAGCAGTTACAAAATGTAGGGGTAACCCATGGAAGAAGCAACTCTGAGCAAAATAGTTAATGATTTTTAAAGCTAGTAACTAAGAAGGAGGGTGGGATATTAGGAGAAAAAACAAGAAAGAATGGGGTGCGTGGAGAAACTATTTTTTGCTTGTTTATTTTACTGTGTTTTGCTGCCTGTATTAATACAGTTTATATTAAAAAAAAAAAAAAAGAAAAGTCCATTTTTAACCCATTAGTAGGAAAGATGTATGGAGAAGGCAATGGCACCCCACTCCAGTATCTTGCCTGGAAAATCCCATGGATGGAGGAGCCTGGTAGGCTGCAGTCCATGGGGTCGCTAAGAGCTGGATACGACTGAGCGACTTCACTTTCACTTTTCACTTTCACTTTTCACTTTCACGCATTGGAGAAGGAAATGGCAACCCACTCCATTGTTCTTGCCTGGAGAATCCCAGGGATGGCAGAGCCTGGTGGGCTGCCATCTATGGGGTCGCACAGAGTCAGACACGACTGAAGTGACTTAGCTTAGCTTAGGAAAGATGTATGCATTCTTTCCTGAATCAGAAAAATGCTCAACTCTGGATTTTTTTATTTTTTGTCTTTTTATAAAAGTTTCTTTCTGTTTCCAATATTTTCATATAAATTTATTGGCATTGGATTTGGACAGGAGTCAGAAAAGGCGGCAGACAGTGGCTTTACAATAGGGAGTAGAGAGAGGATTTACAATTGAGGATGACTTGAGTGACGCAAGGGAAGTCCGTGAACCTCTTTGTCTGTCAAAGACTGTTTCCCTCCCAGAATGGAGAGGAAGGGCCAGTCAGTGTACGTCTGTCTCACAGCTGAGTTGAGCTGATGCTGAGCTGGGGCTGGCACAAGGGAGGTGAAGGCATGCAGCCAGAGTGGTGGCCAGGATGAGCAGCGTCAAGGATTCAGCCACACCTGATGATAAAAGATGAGAAGGGCATTGCAGATGATCGAGTCGAGGAAAGAATTCCTGGATGTCAAAGTCGTGACATGGAATCTGGACGTATGGATCCCAAGACAGAAGATGAAAAGAAGCAAGAAGCTGGAGGCTAGATTTTTAAATGTTTTCTTTTTGTTTGGTTTGGTTTTGTTTTGCTTCCCATGCTGAAGACGTCGAATATACCTGCAGAACTGGAAAGGCAGCAGTTTGGAACTTGAGGATGAACCTTGAGGTATCTGTAGTGGTTCCTGGACACTGATGCTGAGAAGAGTTCCAGAAGATGGCAGCCTGATCCCTTCTGTCCATTTTTGTCCAATAAATTCCTTTTGTCTATTGCAAGAGTCATGGCCAACCAAGGTTCTTCTCCTTTCCAATTTTCCCTCCTTGAAGTCTCTTTAAAGATTTCATCATTTTACTCTTTCCTCCAGATTAACCATATGAGAGACACAGCTGCTGGATCCTGGGCTAGCCACAAAATGCCTTTCTTTGTCGTTAATGCCAATGTAGTTTTGGTTTGAAATAGACTTTCTGGGTTAGAGTCTTTATGGTTTTTCATTATCTTTACTTGCTAATCCACCATCATCTAGCTTCGAGGTTTGTGATTGAAATATTTGCCGGAAGTAGTATGCGCTTCTTGTCTTGGCTGCTAAGTAATTTCTTATGATTGGTGAAAACTACATACTTTCTTTTTGAGCTTGGAATTTAAGAATTTAACTACATTTTTTTTTCATTTTTCCATTTTCTCAGGACCTCAGTGAGTACTTTTTATCTGTACGTTTGAGTCTTTTTTTTTTAAGTGATGTCCCCTGCTTTCATCTGTTTTTTCTCCCTCACTCTAAATTTGCCTTTTAGGCCCTTTAATTTGTTCTCCAAATTCTTTACCCTTTCCCTTCTGAGTTACATTATTTTCCATGTTTGATCTGTTTGGAGCTTGATCTTCCAAACCTCCAGTTTTTCCCGTAGCGGTGACCTCCCTCAAGGCTCTGCCATTCCCTTTAGACATTTTTAATACGAAAGTTATATGTTATTTTAGGAACGAGAAGCTGTGTAATCCCATGATTCAGTCTGCCTTAGGCTCTTACAGACATCTGTTTGTTTATGTAAGGCATCCTCGCATTTTCCCAGATCTCTTCCTCAAAGGCCCCCTGCCAGCTGTGGGGACTCAGTTTGCGCTTCCTTTTTTCTGATTGTTGAGTGACGTTTAGTGTTCTCTTAAGTGACTCCAGGATCTCTTTTCTCACGGAACTTAAGTTGTAATTAGCAATAGCTCACCCTAGGCTGACAGGGATTCTCACTGTTGGCTGGGGATCTAATCACCTGAAAGTGCTGTCTGTCTTGGGGCCCAAGGACATGCCTCTGTGTACCCCAGCTCTTGCTTTTTCCCTCTGTCTGTCTGTCTCTCTTTATCCCCACTCTCAATGAGAGTGCTCTCCAAGGCCCTGGGACAACGAGGACCCACCCTCTACATAAGTCTTCCAAAGTTTTCCTGCCCTGACATTGCTACCGTTGAGAGTACGTGCATGCGTGTGTGCATGCTAAGTCACTCAGTTGTGTTTGACTCTTTGTGACCCCATGGATGGCAGCCCACCAGGCTCCTCTGCCATGGGATTCTCCAGGCAAGGATATGGAGTGGGTTGCCGTTTCCTCCTCCAGGGGATCTTCCCGACCCAGAGATCGAACCTGGGTCTCTTCTGTCTCCTGCATTGGTAGGTGGGATCTTGACCACTAGTGCCACCTGGGAACCCCATAAGTGTACAAATGCCACTCGCCCTCCAGGACTATTTCTGAAGCAATTAAGGTCCTATTTCCTTCCCTACCGTTTTCATGCCCAGCACAGTTCTTCAGGCCCAACCTCCGGTGTCTGCACCAGGAATCCATTGCCTCTCCTGACTCTCAGAATTGAATGCAGTGCCTCTCTTTCCTCCTGGAATCTGGCAGAGCCTGAAGCTTCACAGAAAACAGTTCTCTTTCTGCCTGTTGGGTCAGTCCAGCTGCCACTTGACTCTGCTTGCTCGGTGGGATCAGACTGGGGGCCAGGGTCTTGCTGGGATTCTGTTCCAGCAGCTCTGGGAGGCCTTCTCAGGACAAGAAAGGAGGCCTGGTGAATTTAAGACGTGATATTTGAAATACAATGGGAGTCTAAAACATTGTATATTTCCCAAGGGGAAAGGTAATGGATGTCAGGAACTGAGAAGCAGTAAGTTACTTAGAAGTTGGGAGGGAGAAGCGACGAGCGTAGGGGTAAGACTGATGATGAGGGTGACCCTGGGACAAGGGGGAGAGGGTTCTGTGACCAGTGAGTCACTGGATGGCTTGGAGCTGGGGCAATGAGATGACATTTATTGCACAGGAAGCTGACTCTGGCAGAGAAGTCTTTGGACAGTATTATAGTAGGAAGAATACAGGTTCTTGAATTAGGGGATTATATATATGTATATCTTTGAGGCTCAGTGTTCTCCTGATTTCATCTGTAATTCATCTGTAATTCACAGCATTCTTAGAGGTTTGATGGGTAAAGAAAGAAAAGATCAAGCACCTGGTATGTGAGTGCTCAGTCGTGTCTGACTCTGCGGCCCCATGGACTGTAGCCCGCCAGGCTCCTTTGTCCATAGGATTCTCCAGGCAAGAATACTGGAGTGGGTTGTCATTCCCTTCTCCAGGGGATCTTCCCAGCACGAGGATGGACCTGGAATCTCCAGCATCAGCAGGCAGATGCCTTACCACTAGTGTCACCTGATGGGCCTGTAATAGAGACTACATTTCTTACTTTTGTCTCTTCTTGTTAGAAGACAAACTCTTTGAGAACAAAAACTGTGTCTGGCCATAACCAAACACCTAACACTTAAGGTGGGCTTCCCTGGTGGCTCAGAGGGTAAAGAATCTGCCTGCAGTGCCGGAGACCTGGGTTTGATTCCTGGATTGGGAAGATCTCCTGGAGAAAGGAATGGCAACCCACTCCAGTATTCTTGCCTAGAAAATCCCATGGACAGAGGAGCCTGGTGGCCTATAGTCCATGGGATCACAAACAGCTGGACACAACTGGGCGACTAAACACACTCATAACACTTACGGGAATGTACCTTAATTGTAGTTTATGCAGTGTGGGAGGGGGTCATTTTGGAAACAGAGTCGACAGAAGTGGTTCATGGTGGGGGCAGCAGATAATACAATATGAAGGAGAAAATAGTCCGGCTGTAAAGTGAGAGCATAAAACTATATCCCTTACTTCCTTGTGATTTGTTTTGTACGTCATATGGTTTCTCCATAAAATTACATTATGAAACCTCCTGCACATAATTTGCAACCAGCCAAAGCACTTCCTAACCCCAGTGCCACACTTTCGGGATACTGAAAAGACATTTGGCATTGGAATTATTCTAGTTTCTGGACGTCTGTTTTATAACTGTTAGCATACTGGTTATACACTGATATTATTGTCTGATAAAGTTTGCTGTTAAGATTATAAGATAGATTTTCCTTCTTATCTCTCATTATCTGCTAAGGTATTTGGATTCACCTTGTGGGCAACTAAGCAGTCTTACAGATATTATGGGCAGGCCATGATGGCGTCTGATTTACTTTTTTTTTTTTTTTTTAATTGGAGTGTAGTTGCTTTACAATGTAGTTTCTGCCATACAGCAAAGTAAATCAGCAATACATGAACATATATCCCCTTTTGGATTTCCCTCCCATTTAGGTCACCACAGAGCCCTGAGTAGAATTTCCTGAGCGATACAGCAGGTTTTCATGAGGTTAACTATTTTATACATAGCAGTGGATATATGTCAATCCCAATCTCCCAATCATCCCATTCCTCCCTTACATTTTAGAAAGAACTGAACTGGGAATGTGGAATGTACCTGGAGCAAGGAGATCCTGCAGGTGGTAACAGAAGTCTAGAAGGTAGGAAAGAGAGGAGGCGTTAGTAAAGTGGAAAGTTGGAGAAAGGTTTCAGAGATATTCAACAGGTGAGTATCAAAAGGTTTTATTCAAGGAAAGCCAGTAGTGTTATAATTCTAAGGGGAGAAACACGTAAATAATATACTGAGTTGGGCCATTTGGGAGAGCTTTCTAACTGAAAATAATATTTGATTAAAAGCTGATATTTAGAAGATTGGGTATATTTTTTCCTTTTTCTCCAAGATACTCACTTAGTTTTTCTTTATTTCTGTTCTCATGAATGTTTGGACCTAAGAGGGCAAAACTGCCTAGGATAGATTAGTATTTAGTTATTGGAGAATCACCAATCTCAGAAAAAACACTAAAAGTTTTCCCAACTAACAGTAGTTAAACAAGTTATTTTCACATACAAAAATCAGTTTGTAAACTAGACATTGCTGAAGAAAATCTACCTGCACTGAAAAAAAGGTGTATGAACTATGAAATCAGACTGACACTTATTGATTAACCAATGAACTGTTCTGAGGGGTCCTCATCTGTAAATTAAACTAATCACATCAGTCTTATAAGAGATTTAGTGATACAATTCATTTAAAACAGTAGAGGACTTAGTTTATAACTCATGTCCCTAAAACATTATGTACTATTATTAATTAATACTATTTCTCAGAGGCAGGGCTATATCTCCCTATGGAAAGTTTGTACATAAATAGCTATTACATACATAATAATATATGCAGGATATAGATTTTTGGAACCTATAGTATTATCTTAAAAAATTACAAATATATTATCAACATCAAACACTAGTGTGTGAATCCAATCATTGTAAGTATATCATATTAAATGATATATAATACTCTATTCTCAAAAATTAATGCTGAATCTATCTTTATCTTTAAAAGGCAATTTTGAAAGCCTTTTTTAACTGCAAAGCTGAAAATATCAGGTTTTTAAAAACTCTTTACAAGTTATTAAAATATTTAAAAACTGAAGAAAAATGAAAGATATCAAATTAACATAAAAAGCACAATTTATTAATACAAAGGACATAAAGCAGATAAACATAGTCAATTAAACTAGAAAAATGTATATACAAACTTTCAAATCAGATTAACAGTTCAATCAAATCTGGGGGGAAACACAAAGATATAGTATACCTGTACTTTAGTAAAACTGAACAGAATTGGAACAAATAAAAATTTCACCTTTGAAAACTGAAATGATAATTTCGACTTAAATGTCCACATATAAGAAGATGCAGTTCACAAAAGACAATTTGGTTTCATTTTTTTGGTAATCAAATAAAGGTATAGAATTTTTCTCTTCTGTTATTTATATTAATGAAAGTCCAAAGTCTCTATACAAACAGTTATTAAAATATTCATATATATATATAATATTTCTTGTCAAAATGTATCCTTCTCCAACCACAAAAACTTGAGGAAAAAAATCTTCACTTTCCTGAAGTCTTTAATATTTCTTAGACTATAGCTTTATCTTTCTTCTTAGTATAGCTCTGGAAAAGCAGTTTGAATGCAAAGCCCCTTGACAAAATACCTGGCTTTTAAAAGATGACCATTAATATACAAGAAAAGGAAGGCCTCTGGAGAATGAGGAGAAAGGAATTTGGATTTCTAACTCCTAGGCTGAAAAACGAGATATCAAAAAGCCATTTAGTTCCCTTTACCCTGCTGATTAAAGCTTTCATTTTAACCTTCATTATAAATCAAGTGCATTCATCACTAAGCTGTTTTTAAACAATTAATATTAACCTTCTTCAATCTTACCCCTGGTTCCCCTGAAAAGCAATAGTTGAATTCTATTTATTCAGTGTAATGAATCAGTGTTTCATTTAAAATAAGACTGTATAAACCTGTCTCTACGTATGTGACACAGAAATGTCACACTCATCTATATACATAAAGCTCTGTCAGAGAAATCACAGTTGTAAAATAATTGTCTCTAACAATGTCATTTTGAAGTAACTAATAAAAGGAGAAAAAATATGAACCATTTTAGAAAACAAATTGTTCTTTCTAGAATAATCCAAGCAATGTGTACAATTTCTCATTCAGCTGAAATCGATTATAGAATCATAAAGAGCTGATGTAATTAGTTCCTGTGATTAAGACCAGGCAGTTAAGAACAGCCAATCAAATGTTCTTTTGGGTCTCAGTTTTGGAAAGAGTGGACATCTATGTCATCTGGGTGGCTTCCTAGGTAGTTTAAAAAGAGCCATAACTACACGTACTGACTTTTGGAGTACACACTCGGCGACTTCTTTTCGGTGTGATAGCTTTTCTGGGTTGTCCGGTGGGACGGTATGGAGTATCTGTAGCTACTGCTCTTTTCATGGCAGCAAGAAGCACAGCAGAACAGCGCCCCTCCAACCATCAGCACCAGGGCCGTGGTCCAGCCTATGTAGAGTGCTTCTCCCAGCTCCCGTTTTTGGGCAATATCCACTATTGGGTTGTAGAAGTCTCTGATGATGGAATTGGCAACCCAGCTCACGGGGATGAGCACCACGAGGCCAGTGATGATAAAGATCACTCCAGCGGTCAGCAGAATGTGACCTTTCACCTTGTCGTCGTCCCCAGTGCATCTGGTACACTTCATGCCGAGGACGGCCGTCATGAAAGCCAGGAAGACCAGCACGGAGGCGGCACACATCAGTCCTCTGGCTGCCTGTAGGTCCGGAGAGAGAGCCAGCAGCGAATCGTAGATTTTGCACTGCATTCTGATGTTAGCATGCCTCATGCAACTCATCCATAGTCCTTCCCAGAGGTTTTCAAAGACTACAATATTGCTTCCAATGAAGGCAGACACTCTCCACTGAGGCATGACTGTGACAGCCACTGTGCCCACCATGCCCACACCACCGAGCACCAGTCCGGCGATTTGCAGGGCGTAGGTAGCCATTCTCCTCCAGGCTGGGTTTTATCCGACCAGACGCCTGAGCTGGTGAGGCTGCTCTGAAGCCAGGTTCTCTGCGCACCGAGGGAGAGCAGTTTTTCTGTAGTAATGAACTCAGAACTCAGTGATTTTTTTCAAACAAGAGCTGCCTGGCTACTTCTAACTAGATTAAATCCAGTGTTGGCTGGCGGAGGTGCCCCCAGCTACTGACTGTGGCGGGTAAAGTTACAAATCAGGTGGGGCAACTTTCTCAGCCAATAAGAGGGGGGTGGTAACTCAGGTGTGTCTAAGCCCACAAGAAATACTTGGAAGGACTGGACCTGCACATAAACATTCTTTGTACTTCTCAGTTGTCCAAGAAGACAGCAGTATGTTTACCTGGAGGCATAATTAAGAATGCTTGCGCAGTCGTCAAGAAATGTATCAGTCCCTTGAGATGTGAAAGTTGTACCTTGAACTGGCAATTCTGAAACTTTGAGTAAGGGCTGCTGTGGCCAAAACATAAGCTGCAATCTTTGCCTGAGAATTTGCTAGGATTGTCAGAACTCCAAAGTGAAAGGAGACCAGGGGATTGATAGATTGCTCATACCTGAGAAACCACATTCTTTGGGACACATATGATCCAAGTGGTTGATTTAATTTGTCAGCGACTTCAAAGCAAGCTTGACTGGGGTGAAATCAGGGAATAGATCATGCCAAGGGACAAAATAAGGCTAAAGTAATTAAATACATACTCTTGTCCTCCTCCATGGCACCAAACACATATTGTTTTCTTTTGAGCTAGGGAAACCACTCATTGGTATATACCTGATAATCTTAATTTATAAGGAAAAAGAAATACAAAACAAGAGAAAAAAATCCATGTGACTTTCTTCTGTTTTTTCTTTTTTCTGGATTCTTAGGTAGCAAGTACTCACAATAGTAATTAAATGATGGGTTGACTTTCAGGTTGTTATCTCATTCTATAGCTCTATCTTTTCTGTCTTCTTATACCTAAGCAACTAGAATTCTGCAACTGGTGCAAGTTTTAGGTCTATACAAATGGCTGATATTTCTAAATAAAAATTTATATGACAAAATGACTATATTCAGCAAACCAGCTAAATCTGTCAATTACACGTCTTTAATACCATGTCTTCAAGAGGAGCGGGATGTGCCTTGTGCTGTCGTATTCAACTGTTTCCTTACAGTAGGAGGTAGAAGCCCGTAAATGATTTTTGGACTTTTTCGTCTCAAAATAATAATGATGACAGCAATGGAATTAAACATTCGTGTTGATTTTGAAAAACTCCACCAGCAGTTTTCTTCTGGAGAATACCTTGAATATACTGTCCTGTCTTTCCAAAGTTCAAACTTTAGTTTCCTTTCGTTTTTGCATTTTAAAAAGATCCTTTGTTTACAGTTTTACTTCTCTGCTTCCTTGTACTAGCTTAACTCAGGGTATGGAAGGGTGTGTTTCCTGCTCACTTGTTAAACTTTGAAAATTTAATGGGCCAAAAAATCTGAGTCGTTCATAGAGATACAGAGATTTTAAAAAACAGTACTTTTAAGGAGGAGGAGAAGTTGCCAAAGTAAACTGTATTATAAAAAAAAAAAAAAGGAATGTCTAGTAGGCCAAGCTGTTATTATTTTATTAGGATGAACCTATTGAAATTAAGAAAAATTAAAAATTCATATTTACAGTAATTTGCTTCATGCATTGGGCTCATTTAAAAATGAACTTCGAGCATATCCCTCTTTCTGACAAAAGGTATAGCATTTTCTCTTTCAGACTTGTATCAGTTGCACATTTGTAGTCAAGGGGGAATTAAGCTAAACTTGGAAAGATAATCTGCAACCCACAAAAAGAGAGCTGGAATCAACACAGCAGATTATTATTTTTATTATTATTATTATCATCTTGGTTTGCTCACCTGGGCTAAGGGAAGGACGACACAACTGGAAAATGAAAAAAATATGACATAACTGGTTGAGATAATGACAAACTAAAATAAAAAAGTATATATATATTTGAACTTGAGCAAACTCTAGGAGATAGTGGAGGACAGGGAAGCCTGGTGTCACAAAGAGTCGGACGTGACTTAGGGACTGAACAACAACATAGACACATATGTATATGTGTATATGTGTCTATGTACAGTTATATTCATAGGAAGGCAAATCAAAATTTCTTTTCTAAATTTGTGTGTGATATGTATTTTTAGCAGCTCTGTTGAAATATTGCAGAATATCCACATAAAGTAGGAAAACCTGAGACAGAAATAGAGATCCATTGTACTTGAGAGCCTTGGCCTTTATAGGAACTGCCTCCCAGCTATGGATTGATGTACCTGTTGGCTTTATTCACTATCAAATCTTTCTTCCCTGAAGCATTCAGCTTTACCAGGACCTTAGTTCACACAAAAATATTTTCCTCATTCCAAAAATATTAGTACTTCACTCCTGAGATTTTTTTAGCCAAAAGATTAGGATCAGAAAGAGAAATCAGCCTTGGGTTAGCAATAGAATAATTACAGAGTTAGCTGTCCTGTCACGAACTAGCCCAGGGCATTCAGAAAGGTTTCTTAAGTTAACCCTATGATATTCTGAAATAACTATGCCCCAAAGGTCAGAGGAAATGAGGAAGATAGGGAAGCATGTCTAGGGACAGAAATCCCAAAACCCAGAGCTTAAAATGTCAAGTTCAGGGCTTCCCTGGTGGCTCAGTGGAGAAGGATCTGGCTGCCATTGCAGGAGACATGGGTTTGATCCCTGGTCTGGGGAGATCCCACTTGTTGCAGAACAACTAAGCTCTTGCACCATAATTACTGAGTGTGTGCTCTAGAGCCCCCAAGCTGCAAACACTGGGCTCACATAACACAAGCACTCAGGCCTACACACCCTACAGCTGGGGCACCACAACAAGAGAAGCCATAGCAACGAGAAGCCGCAACAAGAGAGTAGCTCCCGCCTGCCACAGCTAGAAAAAAGCCTGAGCGGCAAAGATCCAACACAGCCAGGCATAATAAATAACAGAATTTTTTAAAGTCAAGTTCATTGTTTATATTTTCTATAATATCATATTCTTGAGAAGATTAACTTGCCTGTGAAATTCAGAGAGCAATAATGGTGAGAGAATTAGCAGATTAATAGCATTTTTTTAAAACTGTTCTTTAATTCAGAGCAACAGAGTCACCTACTCAGGTTATTCTATCATTTCTATTTCCATTTCTATGGAAGAACTAAAATATTACTTAGAACCTACAAAGACTAGCATGTTCATGTTGACCCTCTGTGTTCCCTTGCTCTCTGGAGATCTCCCTTTTGTCTACATTATCAGAAACTTGACTTAAGAACTACATAACACATGCAAATGCTGCTGCTTTATAAATAATAACACAAAATGTCACTGTCACTTTGCCCTTGCTTTTATTATCCTTATTGTTCCAGCAATTAATCCCTAACCAATAACTCTTCAGTCTGGAGTTACTATTAATTTTCACCACTGCTTGTAGTAATCTTTGTGTCTGCCTATCAAGAAACAAAGATTGCCTATCTGCCTATCTGTTGCCAATCTCTATTGTTTTCTGGATTTGCTTTTGTATTTATTTATTTTTTTCTTCTGTTGTGTTGTGAGTTTTCAATCTGTGTTTATTTTAAATTATCTTTCATTGTTAATTAACTGCACTTGGCTGGCCATCTTGTCCTGAGGGAAAAAGTGTACACATCAATAGGCCTCTTTGTTTGTTGTTCCCAAATTAATCTTGGACACTGCCACATGTTCTCGAACTATCATCCTATTTGTCCTTAACAATATTCTCTGTTCTTAAAGTTCCATTAGCAGTTAATTCTCTTGTATTGGCCACCTCTCTATTTGTTCTGCATGTAAATGAACTCCTGTATATATGCGTCACATCTTCTTTATCCGTTAATCTGTAAGGGGACACCTAGGTTGCTTCCTTGTCCAGGTTATTGTGCATAGTTTGAAGTTTAAGTAGGTCCCGTTTATTTTCATTTTTACTTTCACTACTTTAGGAGGTGGGCCAACAAAGATCTCACTGTGGTTTGTCACAGAGTGTTTTTCTTATGTTTTCCTCTAAATGTTTTATAACTCTCAGGTTTATACTTAGGTCTCTTATCAATTTTGAGTTTATTTTTGTGTATGGTGTTAGGCAGTGTTCTAATTTCATTATGTTACACTACCATGTGTAAAATGGATAGCTAGTGGAAAGCTACTGTATAGCAGAGAGAGCTCAGCCTGGCTCTCCTTGATGACTTGGTGGGATGGGGGGCCTGTGGGAGGGACACTAAGGAGGGAGGTGACATACGTACACATAGAGTTGATGCCACACTGTAAAGCAGTTGTGTGTGCTAAGTTGCTTCAGCTGTGTCCAACTCTTTGAGGCCCTATGGCCTGCATCTCCCATGTCTCCTGCATTGGCAGGTGGGTCCTTTACACTACTAGTAACATTTTATACTCCAATTAAAAAAAATAGTAAACAAATGCATTAAAAATACATTTTTTAAGAAATGAACTCTTTTCTGTATAATAATTGTCATGTTTTAGTTCAGACTGCTTTAACAGAATACAATGGACCAGGTGGCTCAAACAACAGAAATTAACTTTTCACAGTTCTGGAGTCTTGGGACGTCTGAAATCAGGGTGCCAGGTGGTGGAGTTCTGGTGAGAGCCCTTCTTGTGGTTTGCCAACTGCCATCTTCTTGCTGTGCTTCCCTGGCGACTCAATAGTAAGGAATCTGCTTGCCAATGGAAGAGACCGAGTTCAAATCCTGGGCTAGGAAGATCCCCTGGAGGAGGAAATGGCTACCCACCCCAGTATTCTGGCCTGGAGAATCTTATGGACAGAGGATTATGGTGGGCTACAGTCCAGGGAATCACAAAGAGTCACAATGACTTAGTGACTTAACAACAACAATAATTTTCTTGCCGTGCCCTCACAGGGTAGAGAGTGAGAAAACTCTATACTCCTTCCCTTTTTATAAGGACACTAATCCCATGAGGGCCCTACTCTCATGACCACATCTAAACGTAATTACTGCCCAAAGGTCCCACTCCTAAATTTTTCCCACTTTTCATTGCATTTTCTAAAAATTAAAATCTGAGTTTCTGTGAATTTTGACATTTTGGGGGAGATAGGTCCATGTGCTTTATTGAGTGTAGTGTGTGTGATAACCCCACTAAAGGGCAAGAAATCCACTGAAATCTTTTTTTAAGATAATTAAGCTATACACTGTGGGAAACTTGCCTCTAAATTATTGACAAATTATGGACAAATTGACAGGAACCATCCTACTTCTTATTCTCTCTCTCTCTCTCTTTTTTTTAGTAAGTCTTTTATTTTTGTTTTATTTGTCGTTTTGTTTGGCCAAGACATGGGGCATGTGGAATCTTAGTTTCCCAACCAGAGATCAAAACTCTGCCTGGCTCAGATGGTAAAGAATCTGCTCACAATGAGGGAGACCTGGGTTCGATCCAAGATCCCCTGGAGAAGGGAATGGCAACCCACTCCAGTATTCTTGCTTGGAAAACCTCATGGAAAGAGGAGCCAGGTGGGCTCCAGCCCATGGGATCAGTGCAAAGAGACAGACATGACTGAGCGACTAACATTTTCACTTTCACTTCACTGCATTGGAGGTGCAGATTCCTAACACTGGACCACCAGGGAAGTTCCAACCATCCTACATCTAATGATTTGTGATTTTTTTTTTTAAGAAGCTGAAGTTTATCAGTAATAATAATAGCTACAGAGTATTAAATGGTCCCAATATCACAGGTTGCTTACATGAACTACATTTCACATTTAAAAATCCCTATGATGTAAGGCTTATTAGCTCCATTTTATTGAATAAATTCAAAAAAGACTGTGCCTTTTCTAAGGCCATACAGCTTTGGCTTGCCAAATCCGCGGATACAGAACCTAGATTCAGACCTAAATTCCACGTTGTGTTCTGTCTTGCCTACAATCACTTGAAGGAAACTAGAGAAAGGGACTCTCTTATATGAACACATATGAGCAACGTTAAGGAAAAACCAAAATTTGTCCAATACATTTTTTTCCCTTGTAGCACATTATTGAAAACTATTCATGAGAGAAATATCAATAACCTCAGATATGCAGAAGACACCACCCTTATGGCAGAAAGTGAAGAGGAACTAAAGAGCCTCTTGATGAAAGTGAGAGAGGAGAGTGAAAAAGTTGGCTTAAAGCTCAACATTCAGAAAACTAAGATCATGGCAACCAGTCCCATCTTTTCATGGCAAATAGATGGGGAAACAGTGGAAACAGTGTCAGACTTTATTTTTCTGGGCTCCAAAATCACTGCAGATGGTGACTGCAGCCATGAAATTAAAAGACACTTACTCCTTGGAAGGAAAGTTATGACCAACCTAGATAGCATATTAAAAAGCAGAGACATTATTTTGCCAACAAAGTTCCATCTAGTCAAGGCTACGGTTTTTCCTGTGGTCATGTATGGATGTGAGAGTTGGACTATAAAGAAAGCTGAGTGCCGAAGAACTGATGCTTTTGAACTGTGGTGTTGGAGAAGACTCTTGAGAGTCCCTTGGACTGCAAGGAGGTCCAACCAGTCCATTCTGATGGAGATCAGTCCTGGGTGTTCATTGGAAGGACTGATGCTGAAGCTGAAGCTCACTGACTCATTGGAAAAGACCCTGATGCTGAGAGGGACTGGGGGCAGGAGGAGAAGGGGATGACAGAGGATGAGATGGTTGGATGGCATCACTGACTCAATGGACATGAGTTTGGGTAAACTCTGGGAGCTGGTGATGGACAGGGAGGCCTGACATGCTGCGACTCATGGGGTTGCAAAGAGTCGGACATGACTGAGCAACTGAAGTGAACTGAACTGAACTGAATGCATGGCCAAACTTTGTGATTTATTTATATAATTTTTTAGTCAAATATCTGATTCCTTGATATTTGAAATGTATTTTGATACTCTATTCAGAGAAGTTTCTCTGGGGAAACCACACCACAATTATATCTTATTTAAAGTTTCAGAGAGTTCCCCACTCAGAAATCATTATTTGGCACCCCTTTCTTATCTATTTCTCATTGTCATCTCCATCTCAATAGTTTCTTAGTCACAGACTAGGTCATGGTACTTAATGATCTAATCAATGCTGGACACGTATTTGGGCAAAGGGGAATTAAACAATTTTGGTGCAATGAGGCGAACCACTTCATTTTAGTGCTCTCAGCTTATTGTAATCCAAGAAAACTTTCTTTTGCATTTTAAAGAACTTATTAGTGATCAACAGAGGAATGATACAAGAGTTAATTTTATTTGTCCACTGAAATTGTTCTGTTTTCAGTGGCTCAAGAGCAACTGTTTTATCTTTGACATAAAGCCAAAATAGAAAACATTTGTAAATTGCATGAAACAGTGTTTTACATGATTATTTGTGGAACCGCTTGAAAAACTATTTTCTTAATCTTTTCCTTTCATGTCATAATATTTTTCTACTAAAATGTAAAGAATGATGTGCACCTTTGAATGATAAAAGCAAAAGGTCCTTGACAAAATTTAGAAACAAAATCATCATCTCCCTTAACAGATGAAACAATTTTCTGGTCAGGTGGAGATATTAATTGGGACCAGGAATTGTAACATTCATTAATGAATAAGGCCAAAAAAGAGTATTTCTCAAAATTTAATTTTGGATCTACATCTATTCACACTGAGTTTAACTCAGGTTAATTACAAAGAGGAAGGAAAAAGAAAAAGACACGTAAGATAATATCTTCAATATGATTCCATACTGTTATGCTAATCATAAGAACTATTCCATAAATATTAAACTATATTAACAAGTAAGACTACTGCACAACACAAAGTATTAATTAATTATATGATTTGATCCTTTCAACTACATTATTAGAACAATACTCATCATATTGGGCTTTGCAATGCAGGAGATGAGGATTCAATTCTAGGGTCAGGAAGATCCCCTGGAGAAGGAAGTGCAACCCACTCCAGTATTCTTGCCTGGGCAGTCCCATGGACAGAGGAGCCTCTCAAGGTATAATCCACAGGGTGGTGAAGAGTCAGAAATCAGACTTGAGTGACTTATCAACCGAGCAGGACAACATTATAGAATCAGTTTTACTAAGAAAGCTCCAACTATGGAGTTTAAATAAATGGACCACCCAAAGTCCTACAACTAACTGGTAATAAGGCCATTGGAGGAATTCCAGTCTGCCAGACATCTGAGGTCATACTCTTGACCCACTCAGTATTCCTTATAGACTTGGCTTCAAATCTGGCTCATGGCTTGCAACATATTACAGTTTTATTTCTCACTGTACTCTGAAAAATTGCCCTGCACATAGTAGGTTTTCAATAGCATTTTGAACAGGACAAAGAGAAATAGTGAAGTGAAGTGAAGTCGCTCAGTCGTGTCCGACTCTTTGTGACCCCGTGGACTATAGCTCTCCAGGCTCCTCCGTCCATGGGATTCTCCAGGCAAGAATACTGGAGTGGGTTGCCATTTCCTTCTCCAGGGGATCTTCCTGACCCAGGGATCGAACCCAGGTCTCCCGCATTGCAGGCAGACGCTGTAACCTCTGAGCCACCAGGGAAGCCACAAAGAGAAACAAGGCCTCTCCATTTCCTATGGCAAAAGCTATTGGTCAATATGAGAATCATAAGATGAAAATGTATGACTGAAAAGACCACACACTTGGAAACCACACGTCCTTATGAGCAAACAGTGAATAGGGGAGTTCGAAAAATGAGTTTCTCTGGTAAAGTTGGAATTAACAGGATAGGGAAAAGTAATTAACCAGGCAAATAGAGCTAAGCCGTGTTACTGATTAATTTACAAAACAATTAACTTTCCACTTAAAATTCAAATTAAGATTCTGTCTGCCTTAGGCCACCAGTGTTTGCAAATTTTAATAGGGTTAGACATTAAGTGCTTTACTTAAAACCAACTTCAGACCACAATGGGTAAGAATATTATTGGAACAAGCAGTGCGTGGCTTTCTTGGTTTTCAGTTATTTTTCAAAAAACGAAAATATTGTAATATATTATATAACATGTCAGACTTCCTAATGTCTTTTTTAATGAAAATATGAGGAAAATTAAAAGCTGTACATTTTCTATCTCAAATATTGGATATAGAGTTTTTAAGTTTTACAGTACTTTCAAGATGATGACCATGAAATATTTTCTGGAGATTTCCAGCCACCCAACAAGCATATTATGTACAGGCACCATGATAGACTCCAGGGATCAAGAAATAAATCATAGTCTCTGGTTTTTATGATTTTATATTCGCAGAGCCCCGAAGCGGCAGTAGGGAAAGAAACCCTGCTGGGTCAATTACATTTTCATAATAAACCAAGTCTTTAAAAAAAATAATAATAACAACATGTGTTTATGATTATACAGCTTTAAAAATGGCCAAATTTGTCTGTTCCAGAATGATAAACAAAAGCCCAGCCCCGAGTCCTTTTGGTATATGTCCACTTTAGGGAGTTGCAAGAACACTACCAAATATTGCTTTGAGGACCTTTTGATAGAGTGGCTGCAGGCTTTTCTATTCTGATGGCGTTATTGAAACATGGCACTCTCTGGTCTCCCCAGCAGCAGCAGCCCTGCCCTGCTCTATGTTCCGAATATTCAGCCAGCACTAGGATCCTGAAAGACGCTGGATGATTGGGTGCTGAATGGAGTGGGAGTCAGGAGTTTGGTGCTGACCTGGTCAGTAGGTCTCACTTTGCTCATGGTGTGATTCACTCTACTGGTGATTCAAACCATTCTTTGGACTCTGAAAAGGCACAGCTTTAAATGCACAAGCAGGTAAGGAGGAGAGCCTGTCTGTACTCTGAAAAGCAGTTCCCAGGCATTTGGGGACTTCAAAGGAAATGAAACAACCCAGGGAAAGCACCTCTAGGAGGCTATGCAGAAGCAAATCTACTGCCCCAGGTAGTTGCACAACTTGGCTTATTCACCCTCCTATTTTGTGTTCTTCTTTCCCTTTCTCTCAGACCCTTGTTTCTCTGGGATCTTCTTTAGGATCCCCGCTCCTGGGACTTGAATGTGACTATGGAACTGGGCTCTGGAAGGCTCTCTTAGGCACAGTTTCATCTATCCCTGTCTCTCACACTCCTGAACATTCCATTTCTTTCCTTTGTTGCTCAACTGGTTGGTCCTGCCCTGCCAGGCTTCCCTCCAGGTCAAGAGCTTGGAACAGGGATGCAGTCTTTGTACACAGGAGCAAGATGGAATGAGTATTAGATTCAGAGTAGGTCTGAGTGATCCTCTGCACAACTTATTCTATAGCTGAGGGAAGCAAAAATGCATGAAGTCAGGAGCCATCTCTGTTTTACCCACCCTCGTAGCAAAATATTGCATAAGCCTGGCACATGCAAAGTGCCCTATATTATTTGATATTACACAGATAGTACCGAAATCTCTATGCCCCAGTTTTGGATGTCTTCTTGGTGACTCTGGGTAACTAGGACACTGTCTCCAAGAAGACTACTTATTGGTTATGCATGTATTTGTTTATTTTTCTTATTGCTCCCCCCCTCCAACAGAATATAAATGCTATGGGCAAAGTTACTTTGTCTTGTCCACTGACCTTATATCCAGCCACTAGATACTATCTGGTTCATAGTAAGAGCTCAGGAAATATTTGAGATAGAAGAATAAATAAATGAATAGTATCATTTCAGAAGACATTCTAAGCACACAGAATTTTGTTAGTACCCTACATGTAAGTTACATCACTTTGTCAGGCATTTCCAGGTCAATACCTAAGCAGAGAAGAATCTAACATACCACTCAGGGGACTTCCCTGGTGGTCCAGTGGTTACGATTCTGTGCTCCCAATGCAGGGGTCCTGAGTTCTATCTCTGGTTAGGGAACTAGGTCTCACATGCCACAGCTAAAGATCCCAAAGGCGTCAATGAGGACCCAGTGCAGTCAAAAATAAAGAAATGCATATCAAAATATAAAACATTAAATAAAAATAAAATATCACTCAGGCTTTGGTTCTATCAGCATTTCACTGCACAGTTAGCTACAACCTTTAAGAGGTAAAAATAACATCCTAGTGGGCTCATGTATTTTGCTTCAGCTTTGGTCAAGTTTAAGTATTCTCAGCAAACAGACTTCCATTTTCTTATTTGTTCTCCCTTTCTTCTCCCTTCTCAGTACACAGATCCCCATTTTTGGAACTGCCTGCAATTATTAATCGAATACTCTTTCAATTATCTTGGCAAATATTGGTAAACTGAGAATCTAAGTTACCACTTTTGTTAAATATATAATTTTAATATACTGGGGAATTACCAATTATAATTATTTTTCTCTAAATATACTAACAATAGATAAGAATGATAATAAAGAATGCTAGGAAATTAATGAAAGATAATGTATTCACACACACACACACACACATATATATATAACTTTGACAAGAACTTGTATGTATCTCTCATGCATTTTCTCAATGGAAAAATAAAATTTATTTTCTTCCCTACTATTTTGGAGTGGTGCTGATTTCTCTGGGAAATTTACTTTTCTTTGTCCATATTCAAACTGGAATTCTTATAAGTCAATGAGGTTGGACATGACTTGGCAACTGAACAAAAACAACCACAATGATGTTGCAGTAAGGGATTTCATTTAGAAGGAACATTAATCTATGTCAGTAGTCATCTCAACTGCATCAGCCTGCCTTTATCCGTTTGCCTGTGATTACTCTGAACTCAGAAATGGAAGGGAAAGAACTTCCACCACAAATGAGTGAATGATAAGCCCATGAGTGAGCTATTATTGTGGACTTACTTGGTTTTCAATGAACAAACAACAACTATAGAACTTGAAGCAGTGATTTTATTTGAAAATGATTAGCATGAGCATGGATTGCCGTTCATCTCTGTGTGTGTGTGTTTCCCTTACCTTTCAATCAACATTTGTCTCAAAGTTTATACTGTTTTGAACAACTATTTTTAGAATTAGAAAAAGCTTATTTAAGTGTGATTTTAGGATCTCAAATTGTGGACAGTGGCTCTCCTGGAGACAGTAACACAGATATGTGTATATGTGTATGTGTGAGGTCATAAAGGAATGGCTTTCAAATTCTGTAGATTCTATGTTGGTTGAATTCTGCACATGAGAATGTGTGTGCGTTAGTCGCTCAGTCTGACTCTTTGTGACCCCATGGACTGTAGCTAGCCAAGCTCCTCTGTCCATGGAATTCTTCAGGCAAGAATACTAGAGTGGGTAACCATTTCCTTCTCTGGTGGATCTTCCCTACCCAGGGATTGAACCTGGGTCTGCTGCGTTGCTAGCAGATTCTTTACCACCTGAGCCACCAGGGAAGCCTGTACAAGAGACTATGTCAATGTAATACAAAAAATAAAGTACAATTCTTCATGTCACATTTATGTAAATGTAAATATGGTTCTTATGGTTCTCTTGTGATTCAGATTCCATTTAAATAACAACTATTGATCTTCTAGCAGACTCTAGAAACAGTCCAAATGCTATTGTAATTGAATTAGGCTAGTTGTTAGTTTGGAGAAGAAAAATCCCCTTTGGGATAGATTCTGACAATGAAGGAAAAGAAATCCCTGGGAGGCACAAGTTTCACAAAGGGAGAGACTTTTCTCTTTACAGAGCAATTCACAGCTGACTCTGAGGGTGTGATGGGAACACCCATAGTAGAATAGAATAGACTTATAGTGAATAGACTGTCAGTGAATAGATTTATTCTTACAGTGAATTGAGCAGAAGAATAAGGCAGCGGTTCATCCGGATTCAGACACCCCCTCCCCAGCTCTGTTCTTACAGACCATTGTTTCACTTTACAACCTAAAACACTTCACTCATCTACATATTTGTTATACTCTGGTGTTACCAAGTCCAAGCTAGCTCTGCTTGCCACAGAACAGGACAATGAATCTAAAAGACGAAGTGTTGAGTCAAGGAATGCTGAACTGGTAGTCTCAAAGTAACCATCTTATCAGGGTAGGTCTAGATGCCAAGTTCTTTTACAGAACAGAGTTGAGGGATGGGGTGGGTAAGGGGAGAGGAGGTGAGGAAACCAAATAAAAGACCATTAATTTTGCAAATATCTCCTAGTATGGCAAGCCTCTGGCAGGGGATGTGTTAATTTCTTCCTTTATGCCATCCATAGATGGACAGGGTCCTGAACAAAGGCACTTTTAGTTTAACAGTCAGGAAGAGGGGGTAGGTTTCTCTGAGGTAGACCATTATGTATGATTACATAAACAAAAAGCAATGAAAAGAAAGTCAAAGAAAGAATTCCAACATGGAGTCAGAATTGGCTCTTCCCTGCAACAGCCATACTTAACCACCCTTGACTCTAGACTTGAAATCCCAATTACAACGATTCCTTTGTGTCAGGAACTGGTTATGGACAATGGAAAATCAATCAATACAGTTCAATTCTGGAAAAACTCTCAAGTCCTCTTTCCATCTAGAGAAAATGTCCTGCCGTAGACAGTCATAGTAATTAACAGCTTGGCCCAAATGTCATTTTAAGTCTTTTATTTGTGAATCTCTTTATTAATTATCAAATGTTGATTGCCCAAAGAGTACAGGATGGATGCTGTTCTAAGCAATGAAAACTAGGGAGAAGGCACCATCTCTGCCTCAAGGCGTAATGGGCTAATTGGGAAAGAACTTGTGCAGCAAGTATGCTTCCCATTAAGAAACACTTTCTGTGGACTGTAAAATGATAGGATTTATGACATGCTGTCCCAAACACAAATGCCTACAGGGACAAAGGTGTGGACCCAAAAAATGAAGCAAATCAGGACAGGTAAGGACATAGCAGCCTCCCCTGAGACAACAGAAGCTGCCAAAATCCAGCTGATGTTTGCCATGAGGGAGAGACCACCTTTGTGCTATTAGAACTTTACATCCTTAACAAGAAGACAGAAAACTGGGTCTTTTCATCAAATTCCTCAACTTTTAACATTGCCCACAGTATGATTGGGGGCTTTCCCAGTGACTTAGCAGTAAAGGACACACCTGCAATGCAGGAGACTTGGAGGAGATGCAGGTTCTTTTGATCTCTGAGTTAGGAAGATCCCCTGGAGTAGGAAGTGGCAAGCTGTTCCAGTATCCTTGCCTGGAAAATTCCATGGACAGAGGAGACTTGCCGGCTACAGTTCATGGGTACCCAAAGAGCCCGACACAACTGAGTGATTAAGCAACAGTGTGATTGCTGAACAGAACATGAGGAACAAATTTGGCACAAGGGTCATCAGTTTCCAACCACATGTCAAGACCCTGTGGCCTTTGGGTATCAATTGCCATCAAGTAATCTAACCCCAGGAGCTTCCCTGGTGGCTCAGTGGTAAAGAACCCGCCACTTGCCAATGAAGGAGACGTGGGTTTGATGCCTGATCCAGGAAGATCCCACATGTTGTGGAGCAGCTAAGCTGATGTGTCACAAGTACAGAACCTATGCTGTGGAGCCCAAGAGCTGCAAGTCCTAAAGTCCACATGTCCTAGAGCGCATGCTCTGAAACAAGAGAAGCTTGCACACTGCAACGAGAGAGTAGCCCCTGCTCTCTGCAACTAGAGAACAGCACTCACAACAACAAAGACCCAGCACAGCTCAAAGTAAATAAATAAAATTAAAAAAAAAAAAGCTAACCCCACTCATGAGTCAGTTTCTTTGTCAACCCCAGGAGCACAGAAGCTGCTGGTTGCCTCTATGGAATGCTTTAAGAGTTAATGACCCAGTGGAGGACTTAGATCTCCTTAGATAAAAGCACTGTACAAATAAACATTGTGATCGCTGACATAATGTTTCACGCTAAAGAGGTCCACTGGTAGGTCCCAAACTATGGTAATTTAGTTCTGTATATGACATAAACAGTTGAGGAGAAATTAGGTAGAACTATTTAATATTCACATCTAGATTTTTCCTTAAATAACACACTTGTATTTTCTTTCTTTCTTTCTTTCTTTCTTTTTGGTTAATGACCTAGAGCATTTGAAAGCCTCCCAAGAAAAATATAAACCGGCTTTCAAAATGAGTCTTTGTCTTAAACAGCAGCCTCAGTAATTTTCAAACTGCTCATAATATTTGTTCTCATGTTAAATAAACTGTGGGAGCTTCAAGTGCAGTTAAAGTATTAGGAAAGAAGACTGGCTGGTACGTGCCCAAATTCGCTTTAAGGAACACAAGTTGCCAAGCTTTTCCATTCCCCAAATGGCACTGGTTAGCCTGTGGAGGAAAACCCTGATATTTCCTTTGCTCCACAATTCCTGAAACAAATAGGAAAATATAGCAAAGCTGCTTCTATAGATCCACTACTTCCCTAACAGGAATTCTGTTAGGATAACCTTGTTGGTTAAACAAAACCTGTATTTACCTGGGTCGATGTATTGCATGCTTTCCTTGTTTCTCTTGCTCTCCCAGTGCCTCTCCCACGTGTTGATTAGCGTCATAGCTTGAGACATACTCATTCCTCAGGTTCACCTTCATTATGCTCCTTTGAACATTGCACAATAGCCCATGACAGAGACACATTCCAAAAAGATCCAGACCGGCCAGTGTTCAATAGGAAAAAAAAATCAGCTCCTGTAGGATGAATAATGTAATCTAATCAGGTTCATCATTCAGTGATTTTTAAAAAAGTGTTCTCTCAATTATTATGTATGAGAGCAATACATTTATCTAGATCCGCTTTCCACTCAAAACTGTTGATGGACAGGTTTGCGTAAAATCTAGCTAATTTGCATGTATGGCTCCAAAGGGCTGCCGAGGCCTCTGCTTTGGTTAAACAACTGTGTTCATCACACAAGTCGTACTGTAAATAAATAGAAGATGTTGGCTCTTGAGCTAGATAAACACAGGTTTCTTAAGTATTTCAGTTAAGAGCAGTGTGTAGCATTGCTTCCCAATATGCACCAACTTGAGAAATAAAGGCTTTTGCTTAAGCTCAAGAAATACTGAGCCTGTGAAGATACTGGTCATATAACAACATATATACTATATGCTTACTTTCACCCTTGATAAAATAATGTTAGATACTAATCACTCATTCAAAAATAGAAAGCTAAGCTCAGCTAGAGAAAGAAAGCAAGCAGGCGAGAAAGAAAGAAAAGAAAAGAAAGAAAAGCAACAGAAAAAAGACAAGCAAACTCTTCTAGCGTCATGTAATTTAAGATACAAAAGAACCAGTGTTGGAAAAATTTAAAAACTATTTTTTAAAATTGCCATCGATGTGTGAAAATTTGTTGTTTTTCAGTCGCTCAGTCATGTCCAACTCTATGTGACCCCATAGACTGCAGCACACCAGGCTTCCCTGTCCATCACCAGCTCTCGGAGTTTACTCAGACTCATGTCCATTGAGTCAGTGATGCCATCCAACCATCTCCCTTTCTCCTCCTGCTTTCAACCTTTCCCAGCATCAAGGTCTTTTCTAATGAGTCAGCTCTTTGCATCAAGTGGCCAAAGTATTGGAGCTTCAGTCCCAGCATGAGTCCTTCCAATGAATATTCAGGGTTGATTTCTTTTAGGATTGACTGGTTTGATCTCCTTGCAGTCCAAGGGACTCTCAAGAGTCTTCTCCAACACCATGGTTCAAAGCATCGATTCTTCAACACTCGGTCTTCTTTATAGTCCAGTTCTCACATCCATACATGACTACTGGAAAAACCATATCTTTGACTAGATGGACCTTTGGCAGCAAAGTAATGTCTCTAGTTTTTAATATGCTGTCAAAGTTGGTCATAGCTTTTATTCTAAGGAGCAAGTGTCTTTTAATTTCATGGCTACAGTCACCATCTGCAGTGATTTTGGAGTCCAAGAAAATAAAAAATAAAGTCTGTCAGTGTTTCCATTTTTTACCCATCAATTTGCCTTGAAGTGATGGGACCAGATGCCATGATCTTAGTTTTTTGAATGTTGAGTTTTAAGCCAGCTTTTTCACTCTGTTATTTTGCCTCTGTCTTCTTCACTTTCTGCCATAAGTGTGGTGTCATCGGAATATCTGAGGTTATTGATATTTCTCCCTGCAATCTTGATTCCAGCTTGTGCTCCATCCAGCCCAGCATTTCACATGATGTACTCTGCACAGAAGTTCAATAAGCAAGGGGATAATATACAGCCTTGATGTACTCATTTCCCAATCTGGAACCAGTCCGTTGTCCCATGTCCGATTCTAACTGTTGCTTCTTGACCTGCACACAGGTTTCTCAGGAGGCAGGTGAGGTGTTCTGCTATTCCCATCCCTTGAAGAATTTTCCACAGTTTGTTGTGATCCACACAAAGGCTTTAGTATAGTCAGTGAAGCAGTCAGTCTATTTAGTCACTCAGTGATGACTCTTTGTGACCCCATGGACTGCAGCATGCCAGGCTTCCCTGTCCATCACCAACTCCTGCTACAATGAAACAGAAGTAGAGGTTTTTCTGAAATTCTCTTGCTTTTTCTATGATCCAATGAACGTTGGCAATTTGATCTCTGGTTCCTTTGCTTTTATAAAATTCAGCTTGAACATCTGGAAGTTCTCAGTTCACATACTACTGAAGCCTGGCTTGGAGAATTTTGAGCATTACTTTGCTAGTGTGTGAAATGAGTGCAATTGTGTTGTGCAGTAGTTTGAACATTCTTTGGCATTGTCTCTCTTTGGGATGGGGATGAAATTTGAACAAGATATAATATAAAGAAATATTTTCTTTTTCATATAATATTGTATAATATGATAAGATTGCTATATACAATAATGGGCTTTGGATATGATATATTGCAAATAGCATTATTCTCACAGGACTAATTTATTTCACAGTTCCCATACAGTCATGATGACTATAAATGAGCAGTATGAACTAACACATAAAAGGGTGCATTGGGATTCAACAGACTGAGTTTCATGGGCTCATCCTTGACTTAGTAATGTTGGAAAAGTAATATGGGCTTACGTTTCCATTCCTCAAATACAGACCTAACAAGTTTTTAGGTACTGAGTCATAAATTCATTAAAATACAGGCATTCTATCATTCTTAAAAAAAGACTCAAGGAGATTATTAAATTGCATGACAATTAATATTCAAATTTATGTCTACTCCGTAAAATTGCACCTTGGATAACAGCTTGATTTATATCTATTACTGTTGATGTGGCTCAGAGGTTAAAGTGTCTGCCCGCAATGCAGGAGACCCGGGTTCAATCCCTGGGTCAGGAAGATCCCCTGGAGAAGGAAATGGCAACCCACTCCAGTACTCTTGCCTGGAGAATCCCATGGAGGGAGGAGCCTGGTAGGCTATAGTCCATGGGGTTGCAAAGAGTCTTAGCTCTACAGAAAAAGGCTCCTGCCCACTGAAAAATGGTTCTTGGATTCCAAGAACATTTCCTGAAGAAAGTCTACTGTTATCTTGCCCATTAATGTATCTTTGGGTATCCATTTCCTTCTCCAGTGATCTTCCTGATCCAGAGATTGAACCCGGGTCTCCTGCAGTGTAGGCAGATTCTTCACTGTCTGAGCCACCAGGAAAGCCCATTAATGTATCTAAATGATATGAAATGAAAACTGAGGTGCTATGGTCTTCTCTCTAGTACTGAAATAAACAAAGAAAGGACTATACATATATATGAGACTGAGTAGCAAATGCGTTTTGTATATGGAGGGTCTAGTCAATCAACAAGAGTAAGGAATATAGGGTTGTAAAATATAGCATTTATCACTAATGAAGCATATGATTTGCAAGGTATTTTAAAAGGAGTATAGTACTAATCTTTGTGCTGTACCTCCAAGACAGATGTTATTTTCTTTATTTTCCAGGTTAAGGAACTGAAGTCCACAGAGATTAAGAACAATACATGACAGATTTGGGACACCCACTTGAGTCTTTTTTCCTCCAGAGTCCACAGTTTCCACTCTACCATGCTTGTTTTTCAGTCGTTGTGCATTATATTTAAAAAAGCAACCTACACGGAACTAACTCACTATCTAAGGATGAAGAATGAAATAATAAAATTACCGTCAATAAGTGTTTAGGAAGCTCTAAAATGCATTTGTCTTAGAGTTTTAGATTACGGTCAGATTTGGGCAAAAGAAAAATTTTAAAAATCTCTTGGTGGAGTAAAATATTAAAATAATATAAACACTGAGAGCAAGGATAAGAAAATGAGAGACTCTCAGAATGGGGATCACAAAACTATAGATAAGAGGGAGGAAGTGAGACAGAGGTGTAGGGAAAAGAACAGGGAGGCAGATATAGACCGGAGGAAAGCAGGTATGGAGTTGACCTAACATCTGCCAGCCTTGCTCTGCTTGCCTCTGTATACTGAAGAGGTTGGAGAACAAAAAATTATATTTTGCATATCCTTTTCAGGTAATTCTGGACATTACTTAGACTCCAAAAATTAGACAAACTTGTGTGAAACTTGTTTGGGCTCTGAGTTATACAAGAAGAGAATGAATAATTGCAGCATATTCACCTTGTTGGCATTGATACTGACATAGGAACTTTACTTCCAGAGTCAGAGACTGTGGTGGTGACTAGCTAACATGGAAAGAAGCTTCCTGATGCTTTCTTAAGTTTTACATCATGGCAAGAGTGGCTCCTCCCTTGGTGGCTCAGATTTGCGTTGGGGATCATTCCTAAAGTCCTAGGTCAAAGCCTGTGTGTTCACTCATTCAAACGATTCTATAAATGTCTATGAAAATGCTACTCTCTAGATTTTAACTAGAAGGGATTTGTGAGTGCCAGTTGGGAATCTTGATTAATGCAGAAGGAGTTGAGATGGGCAAGATCAAAGGAGAGGGATCCCTTAGTTTTTTTACTTTTCTTTTCTTAATTAATTTTTATTGAAATATAGTTGCTTTACAGTGTTATGCTAGGTTCTCCTATATACAAAGTGAATCAGTTATACACACACACACATGCATGCACACACGCGCACACACACACACATATATATCCACTCTTTTTTGGATTTCCTTCCCACTTAGGTCACACAGAGCCCTAAGTAGAGTCCTATGTGTTCCAGTCTTGTGTGATACAGTAGGTTCTCATGATCTATCATATACATAGTAGTGCGTATATGTCAGTCCCAATTTCTCAATTCACTCTCTTCTCTACTTCTTGCAACAGCCCTTTATTTTCAACCTGAGTGTTGTTGAACAAGACTTTGAGCTTGTTTTCCACTCAGTTTTGAAATGTTGATGAATTCATCTCTGTTCACAGGACTCTTTAACCTTTTAGCTTTCAGTGGGTCCACATTAAACATGATAATGCTCATACCCTATTTGTGGAAAAATTCAATAGAATCCATCAATTAGATTCATATCTTAGTTGTATAAAATCGGGTTAGTGTGCCAACGGTTCCTGATTCCTGGTGGACATTTAAACATCTTTACTAGCCTTTAATTTGCTTTTAAAGATCATTACAGAATCAACTCATGGTTTTACTGGGAATAGAGTATCAGGAAGGGGCATGGTTGAGAAGAGCATGCCAATTTACATGCAGAGTCAGTTAAGATACTTGGGAAAGAGCTATGTGCAATCAGGGCAGAAACAATGAGTTCCTGCCAGAGGTGGAGGAAAGAAGAATGATTTTCACCAATCTGTCAAGAAATGGAAATATTCAAGAGGAAATTGGTCCATATTAAATGACTAGACAAGATGAAAATGGCATGTGAGCTATATGCCAAGTAATAGCTATAGGTCCCTTGCAAGAAAAATAAAGAAAGTGAAGATAGGCACTGAGATCAAGAACTGAGTGGAACTGCTCTAAGTGAGACAGAAAAGGAGGATTTTGAGCAAATATTCATACAGCAACTCGCCTCAAGTTAATGTCAGCATGTTCTTCCTTCAGGCTTCCTTCCTTCATTGTACTTAAAAAATTGGTATTTGCATGTCCCAAGTCACAGGTTTCCTAGAAGAAGTGATAATTTCAGGCTTTTAGTTACTTCTTGGAAGAGAATTGAAGCAGAGTCTCACATGGAAAAATCAAGATCATGCTGAAACTACCCAAGTTTCATTGTATCTATAGCTTGATAATAGCTTCTGATGTGGGAGAGGATTTACCTCTGGTAACGTTAAACAGTAATAGAGCAAAAGCAAAATTCCACCCTTGGACCAATACAGAGAGTGCCTGTAAAAGTCAATAGGCCTTGAAAAGGGGGTTAATATGTCACAGAATTTGGCTTTATGGATTTTATTGTATGTAAATACATTTAATTGGAGGGAAAGACTGCTGGTGGGGGAAGGGGAAGGAATGAGGAAGGGAACATACTGTTTGCTAAAGGGCACACCTCTCAGCTTAGGATGTTTCATAACTATGTGCCTTTTTCCAAAGCTATCATCTTGTGCACAATCTTAATTAATGTTATCCTTGCTTAAACCAGGCAGCATTATGCATGGTGCGATGTGACACAAACATTTAACTCACTTTTCCCAAGAAGATAGTTAATCGTGTGATGTTTAAATTGCTATCTCTCTGTGCAAGATGATGTGGTTCTCACTTCTAAGCAGGAAGAAGAATTTTCCCAGCAAAGGGACTTGAACCATCGCAGTCCCTAATGGGAAGCGGATGTATACTGATTTCTGCAGAGAATCTCAAACGGTAGATCCAGTTAACATCATGTTGCACCATGAGCAAGGGGAAAGTTTTTCAGAGATGTTAGAAGGTAGAATGATTTCACCTTCATCTCCCTATTAATAAAGACTTCAGCAAACAGATAAGCCATGACCAGAATTTAACAGTAAGGATCCAAAGGATAGTGGTAGACACCCCTAAGTGATTAAGTGAAGCAAGAACAATGTAAGATTCAGACAAGGGAAGGTTTGCTTCATTACACAAGCTATGGATTTTTGCCAGATCCTTAGAAAGAAGGTCTTAGTGACCCCACGGACTGCAGACTACCAGGTTCCTCCGTCCATGGGATTTTCCAGGCAAGACTACTGGAGTGGGTTGCCATTGCCTTCTCCTAGAAAGAAGGAGGGGCTTCCCTGATAGCTCAGTTGGTAAAAGAATCCACCTGCAATGCAGGAGACCCTGGTTTGATTCCTGGGTTGGGAGATCCACTGGAGAAGGGACAGGCTACACACTCCAGTTTGCTTGGGCTTCCCTAGTGGCTCAGCTGGTAAAGAATGCGCCTGCAGTGCAGGAGACCTGGGTTTGATTTCTGGGTTGGGGACATCCCCTGGAGAAGGGAATGGCTACCCACTCCAGTATCCTGGCCTGGAGAATTCCATGGACTATACAGTCCATGGAGTTGTAAAGAATTGGACATGACTACGTGACTTTCACTTTCACTAGAAAGAAGGAACGGCAGAAGAATTCTGTGTTCCTCTAGGTCTCCTTTATGGAGCTATATTCTATATAAATGGGTAAACTATATACAGATTTATTGCAGCAGGAGTACTGTGAACCACCATCTTAGTGGGGTAGGCAATAGAGTTCAAGCTCTATGCCATCATGGGCTTGAACCTTGCCCATCTATTTGCTGCAAGTATAATCTTTGTTTGTTGAGTTATCTCTATTTGCTGCCGAGAAAATAAATGACTTCCCTGGTAGCTCAGATGGTAAAATGTCTGCCTACAATGTGGGAGACCCAGGTTCAATCCCTGGGTCAGGATGATCTCCTGGAGAAGGAAATGGCAACCCACTCCAGTATCTTGCCTGGAAAATCACATGGAAGGAGGATTCTGGTAGGCTACAGTCCATGGGGTTGCAAAGAGTCAGCCACGACTGAGTGACTTCACTTTTCCTCTTTCTAAAATACTCTGTCTTTAGACTGGAAATGTACTATTTCATAAATCCATCACTGTAATTGAAATACACATTTCTATAGCTTGTTAAATCTGGTGGCTCAAGTTTCTTCTTGGAATCCCCATTATTCTTTGATTATGAGAGTAACATTTAATTATCTGTACAAAGAAGGGCATTTTGTTATCTTAGTCTTTAAAAAAAATATGATTTGTTACCTAAAATAAATATGATTTGTTACCTAAAAACAGATGTCATTTTACTATTATACTATTATGACTGTTTATTGTCAACAGCCACTGTTTATTAGAGCTTCGCTCATGGCTCAGATGGTAAAGAATCTGCCTGCAATGCAGGAGACCAGGCTTCACTCCCTGGGTTGGGAAGATTCCCTGGAGAAGGAAATCGCAATCCACTCCAGTATTCTGGCCTGGAGAATTCCATGGACAGAGGAGCCTGGCAGGCTACACTTTTTTTGTGTGCTGGTCACTATAGGCCATTGGGTACATTATCATAGCCAATCAACATACCTCCAGTTGGCATTATTTGTTATTATCTGCATTTGCTTATGAGGAAACTAGTGAATTTAAGAAATTGTCTTGTGTCTACACAGCTTGTAAGAGGTGCACATGGATTCAAATCTAGCAAATCACCCCTTGTGTGGCCTACATTGTTCTTCCAGAGGAAGCAGTAACTTACAAGTAATTCAGAGTCACTCTTGTTTAATAAATGACTAATATCCTAACTACAGCTTTCCAATTTAACAGATAGATATATAGATGTCATTTCATATGGATCTATTTTAGGCTTAAATATCCCATTTCATCCTCATAACATCTGTAAGGTAGATATAGTAGGTTCTTCATCTAATGCTAATGAAAGGAGAATTGAAAGTGAAAACACATAATTCACTTAAAATCACATAGCTGATAATTGGCAAAGCTTGTATCTTCTAATTTTAGAATATTTTTTTCCCAACCCACAAGGTCCATCCAAAGTATAATCATCCCATCAAATTATGTTTACCTGCCTTAATCCCAAAATGTTAACCTCAAAAGAGATTTTTAAATCATGAAACACTAAATTAACTAGCGTTTATAAATTGCTGCTGCTGCTGCTGCTAAGTCGCTTCAGTCGTGTCCGACTCTGTGTGACCCCATAGATGGCAGCCCACTATGCTCCTCTGTCTCTGGGATTCTCCAGGCAAGAACACTGGAGTGGGTTGCCATTTCCTTCTCCAATGCATGAAAGTGAAAAGCGAAAGTGAAGTCGCTCAGTCGAGCCTGACTCTTAGCCACCCCCATGGACTGCAGCCTACCAGGCTCGTCCGTCCATGAGACTTTCCAGGCAAGAGTACTGGAGTGGGGTGCCATTGCCTTAGTGAGCACTAAACACCTGTGGGAAAGAATTTGAGACATTTGTCTTAAACACAGAGATGATTGTGTCATTTGCTATCAATTTGGCCCTTGCAATGACAGGGACATTTTAAAAAAAAAGAATGTTTCAAAAGTTTATTCAAGTCATAAAGAAGATTGATCTGTCTACATTCCATCACATTTGTCAAGAGAGATTATGACCTGACTTTTGCAAATCAGGGTCGCTGATAAAATGGAGGAAGAAATAAATATGAAAAATCTTTATGTTTATGCCATCAAACATCAAAAGTTCATGGCTTTACCTTTCAAAACAATCTTGCACATATGGCTAGGAGTACACAGTGGTATACTTGAGATTAGGGTGGGAAGGAGCAGAAAGGATACATCTGTACTGGGGAATGACAAGAAATATCATCCTGAATTGTCAGCTTTCTCAGAGACTTGGGATCAACCAAAATAAGTTACTTAAGTAGTGATTTCAAATGCCAATTAATATATTGCAACAAAGGAAGGCATGATAGTAAAAAATCTTCCATTAATTAAAACAGATTAATACATGTGATTTCTAAGATATCTCATGAACACAATTGACAGTTTGCCTATGAATACATCTTCAGTCTTTGAAAGGAGTGTTTTTTATGTCATCACTAGAGAAGCTGAGAAGCACTGATTTAGTGGGGGAGAGGGGAAAGTTTAAAGTAGAATATTGTGCTTTGTATGTATATGTATGTGTATGTTTCCTAAGAAGTCACTGGAGCAGGGCATGAAAATTGCAGGAAGATTTAATAAGTTTCTCGATAGGAATCTTTTGATGTTGCCGTGCCCTGAGACCAATGTTTGCAGGACTCCCTGTAAATTCTTGCTGTTTTGCCTTTTTAGCTAATACAAGAATCTGAAGACACTGAATTTAAACCTTGAAGGAAAAACAGAATGTTCACCACAGATTTATGTCTGTAGTTCCAGTTTTCAGAACCCAGCTAGTTAGAGCAGATGGCAAATAGAGGCTTCATTCATTTCACACAGCTCAACTTCCAGAAGCTTGGAGTTATGGCTTTTCAGAAAGGGCACAATTATCTTGTGGACACAAAGCATCAGCTTCAGAAAAGATTCACTGTCTCTAGCACATGCATACCTAAGAGCATGTCTGAATTATGCAGAATCGTGCCACTGTATCTCCTAAGAAACTGAACAGACAGCCAATTTTGACCAACAAGATGACAAAGCACCTTAGAACATTTGGGATATGTAAATAAAGTACGAAATTCTCCTGAAACTTAAGACACAATTCTCTCTTCAGGTAGCTGCCTAAGAGTGTGAACTAAGAATGTTATCCGCCATATCAGTAAACAAAGGATGGCACTGCCATCAAGCTACCACATTATAGCTGCCCTGACGGTGAGCCCAGAGGGAACTCAGGATAGGAAAAAAGAATGACTGCCATCTAAGAGTCAATTGCTGCATGCACCCCAACAGTGTACTGGAGGAGCCTCTCAGGATGAGAAAGCACAGGATGCTTGCCCCACATAGTTGAGCTATACACCAAGGGAATGATTTCAATGAGCCCAGACTCTTGTATCTGCCTGTACATAGGAAAGCACTAATTTCTGGTGGTTCAGCCAGTTAAGAATCTATGTGCTATGCAGGAGACCCAGGTTCAATCTCTGGGTCAAGAAGATCCCCTGGAGAAGGAAATGGCAACACCAGTATTCTAGCCTGGAGAATTCCATGGACAAAGGAGCCTGGAGGGCTACAGTGAGCCTTTGTGGGCTCACAAAGAATCAGACAGGACTGAGTGATTAACACTTCACTTTACTTCATGAATTTGAGACGTCTGGTTTTCTTTATTAACAGTAATTTTTAAAGTTCTGACTCCTTAGTTTTGTGTCAAATATTCCTATATATCTTAGCTTCCTTGCTCTTCCTCTTTGGTGCAGTCTTTCTGAATTATCTGAGATGCTTCATCCTGTGCCTAAGTCCTCAGATATTTGTCCACTCCTTAAAACATAATTCTGAAAATTTATGCTGTGTATTTTTTTCAGTCTACAAGAGCACACTGACTTTTATGAGATAGCTTGTGAGAACAATGAGAATCTCAGCCAAGGTGCACTCCTCAGCTAAAGTGATCTAGACCCACCTCAAAGGGCTCCAAACTGACTCCACGGAGTACGAATAGTATCTTTGACTTGATCAGTAATAAACTATGAGAAAACAAGACCTACAAGTTTTTAATATGAATGAACATGACTGTATTTGTTTTGAGGCTGACCACACTTTTAGGCTTCCCTGATGGCTCAGCAGGTAAAGAATCCACCTATAATACAAGAGACACAGGAGATGCAGGTTCCCTGGGTTGGGAAGATACCCTAGAGGGGGAAAATGGCAACACACTCCAGTATTCTTGCCTGAAAAATGCTATGGACATAAGATCCTGGCAGGCTACAGTCTATGGGATCCCAAAGAGTCAGACATGACTGATGCATACACACATACTTTTAATTTTAAAAATCTCTGCCTGGTCAAATAAAAAGATAGTCACGTGACCTATACAAACAAGATTTTCTGATCATGAGACCCACTGGTCTTAAAGTAGCTACTTTTTATTTCATATCCTGATGCTATCTCTGCCAAGAATATAAAAACTAAATTATGAAGTATGGCAAATATTTTCCAAAAAACACCTCAACTAATTATCACGTCTATATTGAGAGGTAAATAGTATAATTATCACATGAACGGTAAGAAAACTGGGACCAAGGTTAAGTAGCCTAAGTTAAAACCGCAGGAAAGAGGTGATTTCAATAGATTTTTGACTCCTAACTCAGGGCCAACTCTTTGTATGTCTCCTCAATGAAATGATACTCAAATCTATGGTACTTAAAATATGAGTGAAGTGAAAGTGAAGTCGCTCAGTCATGTCCGACCCTCAGCAACCCCATGGACTGCAGCCTTCCAGGCTCCTCCATCTATGGGATTCTCCAGGCAAGAGTACTGGAGTGGGGTGCTCAGGGACAAATATCCCTCATTTGCAGTCCAGCTTCACTTTATTCAATCTAAATTGCAATAGTTGTATTTAGTATATCATTTTGTACAACACCTACTATATTAATAAATGCACTTGGCTATAAAAATTATTGTATGAACTATGTATAGAAATATATACATAAACTATATATATATAATACATAGTTTATGCATTACTTTACGTAGATTGTAGGGGGTTGAATAACCTCACATGCAAATACCTAGTAACTAACTGTTGTTGCATAAGTATTCTCTCAAATGAGGGATAAAAGAGATGCTACTATGAAGATATTTTCATAAATGATTGCATACTATTTGAGAGCACTAATGCTTATTTTCTGTGCTCCCAATTAAGCTCAGTTTATCAAAGCTTCCCTAACTACAAAGATAAATACTGAAACTAACTTTATTAATTATAACTAGTTGATTTAAAAAATTTTTAGTATACATGCATATGCATACATATTTTTATTTAATATATAAAAATTCTGTGCCAAGGAATCATCTATCTTATTGCACCTAATAAAATAATAATAATAAATGTATGTAGACAGAAGGAAGATGCCTTAGTTCTGAATTTCAAGATCACATACTAAACATGTGTTCAGAAAATTGCTTCAGAGAAAATATAATGGTGGTTAAATATTCATAATCTCTTCCTATTCATTATAATTCCTTTCATTTTTTTTTTCACGTAATTAAGTAGTGATGCTTGCTCTGCTTAATTATTACAAAGCTTTTTCTAAGTGGAAGCTCTTACTTTTAAGCCACATTAAGAAGAGGTATTTTCATACTTACTGTGTATTATGTAGCAAATCATTAAATGTATTTTATTTCTCGCCCTATTTTTTGTTCAGAACAGTAATTTATTTTTCAAACCGTAACATGAAAGATGACTTTGAAGGAAAGAAAACTTAGGAAATTGTTATAAAAATTAACATATGTGTTTGGTTTAATTAAGTAGAATCATCAAATTTGTTATGGAATGCCATCATGTCAATGGGAAACAGCTTCAGTGTTTAAATGCTTAATAGGTATCCTACTAAGAGTTTATTCATTTGCTTTATTCTCTTAACTGCTACCTGCAGAGAAGACAAATTGATATTTTCATTCAAGTGATTCTAGGGTCACTGATTGGCACAAATGTGCAAATTCAGTTTTTAACACATTCATTGCCTTGACCCTGCTGCTGCTAAGTCGCTTCAGTCATGTCTGACTTTGTGCGACCCCATAGATGGCAGCCCACCAGGCTCCTCCATCCCTGGGATTCTCCAGTCACGAATATTGGAGTGGGTTGCCATTTCCTTCTCCAATGCATGAAAGTAAAAATTGACCCTGCTAGATCCTTCCAAATATGGAAAAATATACACATATTGGTGGTGCTTTAGTTGCTAAGTCATGTCCGACTCTTGCAACCCCAGGGACTGTAGCCCATCAGGCTCCTCTGTCCATGGGATCGTCCTAAAAAGAATACTGGAGTGGGTTGCCATTTCCTTCCCCAGGGGATCTTCCTGACCCAGGAACTGAACACAGATCTCCTGTACTGCAGACAGATTCTTTACTGACTGAGCTACGAGGGAAGCCCATATACATATTACCTTATGTAAATAATTTTAAACGAAAACAAGTAGACATAGCAAATTATAATACTTAATTACTATTTTTAGTTTGCTAAACTTGTCCTCAACAAGTAGGCTATTGGATCCAATAGAATTATAGTCTGAACATTTATTGCCTTTTGTTCTTTTAAGAAAAGTTAAAAATACATAAATAAATAAGGGCTCTCCTGGTGGCTCACTGGTGGAGAACATGCTTGCCAGTGCAAGAGATGTGGATTCAATCCCTGAGTCAGGAAGATCCCCTGGAGAAGGAAGTGGCACCCCACTACAGCACTCTTGCCTGGGAAATCCTATGCACAGAGGAGCCTGGTGGGCTATAGTCCACGGGGTCACCAAAGAGTCGGACATGACTTAGTGACTAAACAACAGCAGCAAAGAAATAAACAGCATTTACTTACTTACTTACTGAGCTTGCGCAAAAGATTGCTATTTGCTGGCCTATTTAAAAATATGTACTTCTTTGGATGATCCCAAACATCTGTAAATAAGTAACTCTACAGATTTGGGATGGAAAATATATGCTATTCATGGTGGCACTTTTTCTTCCTCCACTTATAGAATCTGTTGCCAAAATGATTTTACTTACTGATTTCTGATTTGGTCTTAGAAGTCTTTTCAAAAGAATTCTCTGGGCAGCAGTCCCTTCGTGCTCTAAATAGTAATTGTCATCACTGATCTAAACTGCACAAAGTTAAAATGGCTGAGATTGGTCTTTTGGTTAGCAAGGCCAACCACAGGATAAGTTCGAGGAAGTATCTGACTGTCGTGCTTGTTGGTAGGGAAAATTTGCAGACTGTGAAGCATGATACCAAATGGGGACTTAATTGGGGTTGCCCAAGAGTTTCAGAGGTTAACCATGAAATGCATATTGAATTACATTTAATGAAGAAAAAAGTCAATTTACTCTTTAATCTGAACACTGCCCTCAGCATCCATGTTGAGGATGGAATCCAAGTCATGGATTCCAGTATTTCTGGTCACAGTTGTTTATCTTAAAAATCCTGTTCTCTTTTTAGCATACCAATCACTTTGCATTCATGAATTATCAAAACTATTGCAAAGGAATAGCTTTCAGTTATCTCTGGTTATTTGGATGATTGTTATCTTTCATTTCAGTTCAATCACTCAATCGTGTCTGACTGTTTGTTACCCCATGGACAGCAGCTCAGCTGGCCTCCCTATGCATCACCAATGTCTGGAGAAGTTCAAAGTCATGTCCATCGAGTTGCTAATGCCATCCAACCATCTCACCCTCTGTCACCCTCTTCTCCTCCTGCCTTCAATCTTTCCCAGCATCAGGGTCTTTTCCAATGAGTCAGTTCTTCCCTCAGGTGGCCAAAGTATTGGTGCTTCAGCTTCAGCATCAGTCCTTCCAATGAGTATTCGGGGCTGATTTCCTTTAGGATTGACTACTTTGATCTCCTTGGAGTCCAAGGGATTCTCAAGAGCCTTCTTCAACCCCACAGTTCAAAAGCATCAATTCTTTGGTACTCAGCTTTCTTTGGAAAAGAGCATGACAACCGACTCCAGTGTTCTTGCCTGGAGAATCCCCTGGACAGAAGAGCCTGGTGGGCTACAGTCCATGGGGTCACAAAGACTCGGACACTACTGAAGAGACTTGGCACACACACACACACAGCTTTCTTTATGGTCCAACTCACATCCATACCTGACTCCTGGAAAAACCATAGATTTGACTCTACAGATCTTTGTCAGTAAAATAATGTCTTTGCTTATTAATATGCTGTCTAACTGAGCAAACAGCCCACAAACTGGAGAACAATCATACCAAAGAAGTTCTCACACTGTTGTGAAAGTTCTAGGGCCCACACCAGATTTCCCAACCTGGGGATCCAGCAAAGGGACTGAGAAGAACCCTCATGGAATTTAGTTTTGAAAGCCAGTGCATTTTGTTATCTTCAATCTGTGTCTGGAGAAGGAAATGGCAGCCCATTCCAGTATTCTTACCTGGTAAATCCCATGGACAGAGGAGCCTGGTGGGCTACAGTTCATGGGGTCGTAAGAGTTGGACACAACTTAGCGACTAAACCACCACCACCAACCTATGTCTACCTTGACCTATTTTGTCATATTTGTATTTTAGAAGATATTGGGCTTAGTGAACAGAGAATCACAACTCTCACCTCCCATGGTTAAAGGAAACATCTGTTTGCAGAAAGTTCTCTCTTTTAAGCACAGGGCAGGGACTGGCCCATGCAGACTAAAGCAATCTGAAAGAGCAGACTGCTTCTGGTCACCTGAGGGCAGAGGTCACCTGGCCTTGCTTCATTTGCTGTATATAAGCATACTGTGGGTGTGTGTTCAGTTGTGTTTGATTCTCTGCCATCCCATGGACTATAGCCCACCAGGCTCTTCTGTCCATGGGACTTTCCAGGCAAGAATACTGGAGTGGGTTGCCATTTCCTCCTCTGGGGGCTTTCCCAGACCCAGGGATGGAACTTGTGTCTCCTGCATCAGCAGGCAGATTCTTTATCACTGAGCCCCCTGGGAATCTTATAAGTATACTAAAGCCAAATACAGAAGAAAGCAAGAGCATTGATCCACTTTTAATTAATAGTTGCAGAAAATTAAGTTAACCAAGTTATGCTGCTATCAGCTTGTTACCAGAGCCCACTATATTAAAAAAAAAAAATCTTTAAAATAAATTACCCTCTGAAGTTGTGTAAGAAGTACAGGAAAGTAGAGCAGATAGATTCTAGAAATGATTCTCACTTAGAACCTAGGACTATTTTACTTGGTTTCTCATAATACTTACACACTTTTAAAAATTAAAAAATAAAGTCAGAGAAAGACAAATATCACATGATACTACTTATATGTAGAATCTAAAAATGATACATGTACACTTATTCACAAAGCAGAAACAGACTCACAGACACAGAAAACAAACTTATGGTTACCAAAGGGGAAAGGTGGCTGAGAGGGGGAGAGGGATAAATTAGTAGTTTAGGATTAACACATACACACTATTATATAAAATATATAACAAACAAGGACCTACTGTATAGCACAGAGAGCTCTACTCAATATCTTGTCATGACCTATAATGGAAAAAAAAATCTGAAAAAGAAGATATATGTATATGCATAACTCAGTCACTTTGCTGTATACCTGAAACTAGGTAAACATTGTAAATCAACTATATGCCAGTATACTTTACACATTAAAAACAGTAAAAAATAAACAGTCAGTTTTGCTCCTTGCTAAAACACTCTACATTGAGGAAATAGGAGTGTGTGGACATATGTGCATGTGCCAGGGAGCTTTGTTTTTCCTACCTGTCAACACTGGAGGCCCCTACAGAAATCGCTCTCTCTCTCTTTTTTTTTTTTTCCTTTTTTAAGCCAGGTACTTAATTATGTCCTCTTAATTATTTATCCTTGTCAATTCATATGAAAACAACATAGCTGCAGGGATTTTTCCTTGATTTGAGAGCGTGACTAAATAGAGTCAATTCCTGAGCCTCCAGCCTGCTCAATGGCCTTTTGCATCCTGATACCTAATTACTGTCAAACAGCCATTTCTGACCTGGACTGTGATTCTGGGGCACTGAATCAACCAGCTTTGCTCAGGGGGAACAAATGAACAAGGTTACTGAAAAACCAATCAGCCTTCAGGTCCTTTGTATGTGTGTTCGTCTGAGCACATACCAGGGCAGAGGCCAAAGTTTATAACTGGGTGCTGTGGAAAGAGCATATATTTGCAAAATAATTCTGAGCTCCTGCCTTATTTTTCTCATTTAAGAAAATCCTACTGAGTTCGGAGTTCGTGATGGACAGGGAGGCCTGGCGTGCTGCGTTTCATGGGGTAGCAAAGAGTCAGACACGACTCAGCGACTGAACTGAACTGAACTGAACTGACTGAGTTCCAGGCTCTGTCTGGATTGAGTGCTGGTGGCACAAGGTGACCTGCAGAGAACACATGAGCATCCACTTAGTATCTCGGGTGAGATTATTGTATTTCCTTTATTCTCCATCATCTAAACCTATGATGCAATGGGATGCCCTGGTTCAGAGTAGATCTGAGTTATACTGACATTGTAATGTCCAGGAGTGGGAAGATTGCCTTTTAAATTTACTAGGACAGGAGTTGTGCTTTAAATATTAAAAATGTTTTCCTGAAAGTGGAGACTTGAATTCACCTTTGAGAGTAGACTGCTCTTTGTTTTGGAAGTTGGGAGGAGGCAATAAAACTTTAATGGAAATTTAAGTTAGATTAAAGTAAGGATTCTATTGTGAAATTGAGATTCCAGAAACAGAGGAGTGAAACAGCTCTGCATAATAATGTAGAAAGTTATCTTTCTAGTGCGCGAGGCTGTGTTTTCCAGTATTGTGTTTCCTCTGTGGAAAATTGTTTTGTTTGTGTTTAACTTTGAATTCCAGTGTGAGAGTCGGATCATAAAGAAAGCTGAGCACCACAGAATTGGTGCTTTCAAATTGTGGTGCTGGATAAAACTCTTGAGAATCCCCTGGACTGTAAGGATATCAAACCAGTCAATCCTAAAGGAAATTAACTCTGAATATTTACTGGGAGGACTGGTGCTGAAGCTGGAGCTCCAATAGTTTGGCCACCTGATGCAAAGAGCTGACTCATTGGAAAAGACCCTGATGCTTGGAAAGACTGAAGGCGAAAGAAAAAGGGGATGGCAGAGAATGAGATGGTTGGATGGCATCCTCGACTCATTGGACATAAATTAGAGCAAATTCCAGGATATAGTGAAGGACAGGGGAGCCCGTGTGCTATAGTCTGGGGTCTCAGAGTTGGACATGACTCAACAAATGAACAACAACAACTTTGAATAGAAGAGGAATGCTCAGGGGAGCCCCTGGTGAGAAGGAGAGCAGGGAGATTCCTGGAGGGTGGGGCAAGTGGGCTCCGGGAACTGTCATTTAGTTTATTGCTTTGAAATTCCCATGTGATCTACAAACACAGGCATTCTCTGTTCTTAGTTGTTCAGAAGGCTTGTCAAGATAGAGAACATGTCTGTACTTAAGGAGTGTGTCTGTGTGCACGTGTGTATGTGTACTATGGACGTGCTTCTGTTTGAAGGCCATTGACTAGAATTCATGGAGGTATCTTTAAAAAAAGCTGAATGCCATACTGAATCTACGCACACACGGAGAGATATTTGGTACACACTAGAATTTCTAGGGTCTGGTAGGACTTCCAGATCATTAAAATATAGGCTTGAAAGAGCTTTCTGATTGCCTAAAGCTTTATGAAGCCTTAAAAAGTAGAAATTAAGTTTTGGAGGAAAGAACATAACTAATAAGTGACACAGAAATGATGCTCTTCTTTCAAATCCTAATTGTTAAGTCTGATTCGGGTTGTGATGGACTAGCTTGCAGCAGAAGAATCTTCCTATTAAAAAACAGCTTAATCAGCTGGATTAAGAAAAAAAAAAAAAATCCGTTTAAAGGCGTCTGAGAGCTACCAAGGCAGCCAGGACTTAATCGACTAATATTCCTGGAAGAAGACATTTTCATTAGTGTCAGCCATATATTCGATATCATGTTTCCATCAAGACATTTGTCAGTTCATAAAAGGGGTGGAAAGAAAGGCTGAGAAGTACTAGCTCTAGCTGAATATTGAGTAGAGCATTTGATAGTCTTTAGAATTGGAGGAGCCAAATGGTATTCAGGGCTACAAAATGCCCAGTGATTGGGAAGCCAAGATCCTAGAGGAGAACAAAGCACAGAGAATGAGCCCAATAGATGACCGCTTGTCATGAACTGGTTCAGGCCAAGAAACAGAAAAATTTAGCAAAACATATGTTCCAAAGGGGCTGAAAAGCTATGCAAGATGCTCACAGTTCTCAATAATGAATAGCTAAAAGTTGAACTTCAACATGGATAGTTCTTGGTGAACAAGTCAGGCTTTCAGTTGGTGCCCCAGAAGGATTACAGTCTGGAATTGAGACGGGACTTATGTATATCAGACCTTAGAAAGAGTGCAATCTACCCTAAAATCAGATAGAACGCTGAGTACTAATGTTATCTAGTCTCCATCTACCTGCCTCCTGTTCCTGCTTAGCTGCTAAGTTGTGTCCGACTCTTTGTGACCCCAAGGACTGTAGCCCACCAGACTCCTCTGTACGTGGGATTCTCCAGGCAAGAATACTGGAGTGGGTTGCCATTTCCTCCTCCAGGGGATCTTCCCAACTCAGGTTTCAAACCCAGGTCTCCTGCACCTCCTGCATTGCCAGGTAGATTCTTTACCATTGAGCCACCTGGGAAGCCTATCTACCTGCCCATCAGAAACTAAAAGGAGTCATCTAGAGAAAATAGCATCATTGCAAGGCCTCTGCAAAGTCTTACATTCAACTGCAATTAGCACAGGTTCAAGGGATATAACAAAAAAATAGAGAGAGAAACAATAGAAGCATTTATAGGTAATCAAGATGGTACTATGAAAGCTGGACCATCATATTGCAGAAGTGTAGCAGCCATTCTCTCATATGAATTTAGGTGCAAAAATGTTAAAACAAATGTTAACAGATTAAATATTGCAATGCTTTAAATGGATAACACATCATAGAAAAAAATGTGCATATTCTAGAAAGATAAATATTGTTTAACAATAAAAATATAACCCCCTGAATTATCCATATGTAGAAAAATGGAAGTAGCCCAGGATGTTCTCAGCAGAGTAAAAGCATGCCACTACTGTCAACATTCATTTGTATACAAACAAACAAAGGCTTTACCAAATGGCTGATATACATAAAGAAAAAGCTACTCAACCTTGTTAGTGTGTACAGAAATGAAAAGTGAAAACTACATACATATACCATCTCATGCACACACAGAAGGATGGCTAAAATTAAAAGGAGAAAAGCGAGTATTGTTGAGCATGTAATGTGGAGAAGTAGAGCTTTCATATACCGTCTGGCAAATATAAATTAACATTCTGCAAAAGCATAAGGCAGTTTCTACTACAGTATGCATGATACCTCAGAAATTCTACTCCTAAGTGTGTGCCATGCAGACATGTAGACATATATGTACCTAACGATTTGTACAGTGATGTTCATAACAGCATTATTTGCTACAATCAAAAAAATTAAAACAATCTAAATGCCCAGCTACTAGAAACACAAATAAAATCATTGCACAATAAATGCTATACTATTCAGCAATGAAAAAAAAAATCAAGCCATACTCATGAAGGTTACAAATAGCATTTTGAGCAAAAACAAAAAAAGATATTGAACAATACATACTTTATACAAAGCTCAAAAATAGATGAAACTAATTAATGGAAAAAGTCAAGGCTGTGTTGCCTTTGAGAAAAGGAGTTGGTTAGTGACTAGAGAAATTTCTGGGTTGCTAACAGTGGCTCCTTTGTTGATACAAGTGCTGCTTACACAAGTGTGTTCACTTTTAGAAAATTCATCCATCTGCAATGGTAAGATTTTTCACTTGTCTCTTTTTGGATAGTGCTTTAATAGACTTCTACTAAAAAGAAATTGAAGCCACAATGTGGTGAGTGCTGTAATGCCTTCCACGAGGTGGGCAGTCATTAGACTTTCGTGAAATGGAAACCTGTGTGTGGAACACCGACACACTGGGACACATGGAGTGAACTCTATGCTGGCGTGTCTGGGAGACACTCAGCTAATGCCTTCGATGGGACTGTGGTGGTAAATAGGCATTTTCCAGGCTCAAAGAGAAAAATACTGTAAATGAAAAAAGAACAGCACACAGAGAAGTTTTCCAAAGCTAAAAACTCTGAAAATGTAGAAACTTTCTGCAAATGCTGAATTAATTGCTAAACTTTTGCGACTTGAAGTCCTTTATTCCATTTGACCAGACTATGAAAGAGATTGGAGAGACAAGATCTGCTCTTCATGAGGCTGATTACCCATTTCCTCCCTCCTGCTGCCTAGCTATTAGACATGTGGCTACTCATTAGCCCCAGCGAGGCTCAGGAAAGGAAAGGGGGAAAAGTCAAATTGGTTAATTAGGCAGCCCTGGCCAGAGGTTTAGTAGGAGGAGGAGGTTGAAAACTAATAGCTATAATGAGTCAGTTAGACATAATGAAACTCTAGGTGTGGGCTTCCTCATGACTATGGAAAAATGAGAATTCACTTTCATTTACTTTTTAGTAGTGTCCCCTCTGATGCAAGATCTTTTATACTCAGTGCACCAAGTAAAAGTTTTAATGTATAGAATTTGCTCAGGGAAATAGCCCTTATTGAATCTTTCAGTATGGATTCCCTGAACAAATACAAAACATGAAATCAGAAACAACCTTAAGAAGTCCATTTTTTTAAGAACCAACTCTAGGCTGTTACAATGAGGCAATGGAAAAATGACAGGTGCTTTTAGAGATGTATGTAGCAAATGACATTATATACTTTTTAAACTAATGTTACTGATTTTTATTTTCAAGTTACAGGACATATAACAGTTTCAAAAATAACTTTATCATTAGAATTGCATACTGGATCATTCAACTTCAAGCAATGCTTTCAGAATAGAGAAAATTGCTTTATATTGGAATATGATTCAAGGCTATCCTAAAATATATTTACTGCATTTGAAAGCAGTAACTGGCAAGTGACTTACTTAGCACTGAAAAGGCTTATTTTAACATCTCTTCAGAAAACAACCATATGATTAAACAGTGTACTTCCCATGCCAACTTGGTTTGCTAAATCATCTTCGGCAAATACACTTTTCAGTGATAATACAGGGCCTCTGGGATCTTGGAACTCACATATGAATAGGCAAAACACAGCGAAACGGTTAAACAACAATAGTCTGATGACACATAGTTGGGAAATACTCACAATGGAGAGGTGACAGAAGAGGTATGAGAGGGTTTATGAGTGGAGAAAATAACCACAGAGAAAATAGAACATTAATTAGAAGTCACTCATTTCTGGAATCTAACAATATCTGTAAAAAACCTATAGGAAAAAGTCACATTGTGGTTGACACATGTGCAAAGCACATACAAAAATAGATAGTATCCATACAAATTTATGAAGTAGTAAATTGTCACAGCAATATGGTGTCTGTGTGTGGTTAATGGAGACTCTGTACTTTGAAGTCAGAGGCTTAAGCAACTTAGACCGGAGTCTGAAATCTCATTCATCTCTAAACTAGGAAGTTACTGGTTAACTTTGGTGTGGTACCAGTGGGTTTCCAACTGTTATGTATAGCTTGTCAACAGATGACAATGAAATGTGAAGTGAAGTGAAAGTGAAGTTGCTCAGTCATGTCCGACTCTTTGCAACCCGTGGACTGTAGCCCACCAAGCTCCTCCATCCATTGAATTCTCCAGGCAAGAATACTGGAGTGGGTTGCTTCCTGACCCAGGGATCGAACCCAGGTCTCCCACATTGCAGGCAGACACTTTAACCTCTATACCACCAGGGAAGCTTGTCAACAGATGGCAATGAAATGTGAAGTGATGAGATGCTTAATTATGTCTTTCAAACTGGATTTTCTGGTATGGGATACATGGTTAATGAACCCTGCTGTTATCTAGTCATGATTTCCAGGTATGGAGTTATTTGATCTAACAGATGGATCACTGCAAGGATTTCTGTCTTAGCAGTAAGAGCAGAATCGAACTGGAAGAACAAATGATGTCTATCTCATCTATAATTACCCCAGCAGCACTGTGCTTCCAAGGTTATTTTATTATTGAAATACAGACAGAAAAGGTATAAGTTTAGTTGACCTGCTCTCAAGCTGCACCTAGCTGCATTTGTCAAGGTTCTCCAGTGAAATAATCAATAATAGAATAGATAGAACCTATGTATGCTTGTATTTCCAGTAGTCATATACAGTTGTGAGAGTTGGACCATAAAGAAGGCAGAGTGCCAAAGAATTGATACTTTTGAACTGAGGTGCTGGAGAAGACTCTTGAGAGTCCCTTGGACAGCAAGGAGATCAAACCACTAAATCCTAAAGGAAATCAATCCTGAATATTCATTAATGTTGAAGCTGAAACTCCAATACTTTGGCCACCTGATGCGAAGATCTGACTCATTGGAAAAGACTGATGCTGGGAATGATTGAAGGCAGAAAGGGAAGAGGGTGACAAAGGATGAGGTGGTTAGATGGCATCACCAGCTCAATAGACATGAACATGGGCATACTCTGGGAGATAGCGAGGGACAGGGAAGCCTGGCATGCTGCAGTCTGTGGGGTTGCAAAAAGTCAGACATGACTTGGCACCTGAACAGCAACAATATATATATATACACATATATACAGAGAGATTTCTTTTGAAGAATTGGTGGCTTGCATAATTTTGGGGGTTGGCAAGTCCAAAATCTACAGAACAGGCTGGCAAACTGGAGACCCTGGAAGGGTTGATGTCTCAGGTCAAGTCTAAAAAGTCTGGATGAAAAATTCCTTCTTCCTCAGGGTGACTAGGTCCTTCTTCTCTTAACACTTTCAGCTGATTGGATGAGGCTCACCAACATTAAGGAGAGTAACCTGCTTACATAAAGTCTACTTCATCTAAAAAGTATGTTCACAGGGACATTTACACTGATGTTTGACCAGATAATTGATAACATGGCCTAGCCAAGTTGACACATAAAATTAAACATCACACTGGCATTCGTACTTCTCAGTAAAAGGGATCTGATTCAGTCAGATATCACTTTCTAATGGGGCTTCCTAGGTGGTTCAGTGATCAAGAATCTGTATGCCAATGCAAGAGACACAGGTTCGATCTCTGGATCAGGATGATCCCTTAGAGAAGGAAATGGCAACCCATTCCAGTATTCTTGCCTGGAAAACCTCATGAATGGAGAAGGCTGGTGGGCTACAGTTTGTGGGGTCACAAAGGATCGGGCACAACTGAGGGACTCAGCATGCGGCACATGCTTTCTGAAATGGAGCACTGCACTGGGGAAAGTTTTGTCCGGACTTTTCCCAGTTAAGTTGTGAGGGTCTGTTGGCATCTTTCAGAGTATATATTACTTACCTTTGATTCTTGCACTGAATACTGTTACCTTTGATTGTGGACAAAGAATTAGGTGTGGTTTTACTCAATGATCATGAATCATGACAAATCATACAGGGAGGATTGCTGAAGGCTGCTTTTCCTTGAAATGCTCTGAGTAACACAGACATGTAGATTTCTAACAATTTCTCTTCACCATACATCCAAAGTCTGTGTGTTGATTTATATTAGCAATGAATACGCTCTAAAGGGAAATCTGAAATCTTATCACTCCCTTTTAAATGTCCTTGTTTCTCTCCTAGGTATGATTGACATTTCTCATTGTTTTAATTTTCATTTATTTGAAATCCAGGGGAGGAAAAAATCTTCTCAAGTTTTTATCCTTTCCTCCTTGAGCAAATTTTTTACTCATATGATTTATCTATTCATCTGTTGAAATCTCTTTTCCTTATAAATTTAAGTAAGCTTTTCATATAGTGAAGATATTAACCTCTATGCCTTCAGCAGATTGAATAATATAAGCATTCCGGATTTAAACATTTTCCTTTTATTTTAATAATATTTATTTTAATGGAAATATAAATTTGCCTACTTCAAATCTATGAATTTTTCTTGAATGATTTCTTCTATTCTTTCAAACTTACTCCATTACTATATAATAAATATTCTCTTTTACTTTGGGTCACCATGATTATACTGTTAAAAAATTAACTTTTAAGACCATCTATGGTCTGTTTTAGAGAATGTTAAAACCCTTCACTATGGTCTATTTTAGAGAATGGCATCTAGTATGGATCCATTTTTTTTTTTTTCTCCAATTACTTCAAGGCAGTTCACTAAATACATTTTTATTCTTATATTTTTGTAAAAAACATATTTAAATTATTTAAAATAAAATATATACATATGCATGTACAAATATAAGTATATCTGTGTGTTTGTGTGTGTATCTATCAATATACATCTCTGCATATACGGATAGATATCTACCATAATGTAGCTATATCTATTTAACTATCTGTTGAGAAAAAGAAAAAAGTAAAAATATTTCTAGTTGTTCACTCAATGCCAATTTTCAAGGTGTATGTCAAGGTTGGAAGCATGCCAACTTGTAAACTGACACAAATCCTATTTTATTCTGGGAAACAATATGCTTAGTTATAGTTATCTCCCCATACTCCCTTGCAATATGAATAGAAATGTCACCAAGTTCTGGCCAACAACATATAAATAGAAGTCAAGGGACAGGGAACATGGAACCGTAATTTAAAAGGGACGACACTTAGCTTGCGTCTCTCTTCAGCTGTTTAACCTCCGCCTTTTCTGCTTCATCCTGTACAGATCTGGTACCTGGCGATAGACAATCACTTTTCCTAGAGGGCTAGGAAAGCCACACCTTGCAGTTGGTGGAGCAGAAAGCTGGAAGAACCTGAGTTTTCAAGACATCTTGAGGTTGTTGCACCAACTGTGGCTTGCCGGCCTCTCCTACATCCTTGATCTGTGAGGCACTGTTAGTTCAATGTAACATCATTTTTCTGCTATCTATAGCTGAATGCAGGCCTAATGAAGGCACTTAGTTCTGGGTAGGATTTATAGGGTTTTCTCTTTGCTGAAAATAGAAAATTAGGCATGCTTTTAAAACTTGATCAGTTTTCTTTTTTTAAATACCATAAAATACTATAATCTTTTACAGAGATGATTTAGTTTGGAAGATAAAGGGGATTAAACAAAACCATGCATAATTTAAAACTTTTTCTAGAAAATTTATTGACCCAAATGGGCCTGTAATATGATTAAGCCAGGGCCTTGACACAAAGAGTTCATGTTCTGATGGGTTGGACAAGTATGTGTTAGTAACTAGGATGCCCTCTGGGAAGTGTAGAAGATGTTAAGTTCCCAAAGTTCAACCCAAGCTCTTCTCGAACTCTGTTTTCCTGTATTTCTTCTTTCATATAGGGTGGACCATAAAGTCATCCAAGATTCATATTTCAGAGTCTTCTTTCTTTCTTTCCTTCACCATCAACCCGATTCCTAGGCTGCTTTGATTTGTGTCGCTCTCCATTTATAACACCAGAATTTATGTGCAGCAAATGGTTTATTGCACTTCCCTATTAGCTGGTTTGCCTACCGTTTATTTGTCCTTCTCTACTCCTTTCTATTTTTGTGCCTGCTACCAGAATGATCTTTCCAAAAGTTTTTGACTATGTCATTATTCAGCTTAAGAACATTTTTTACTTTTCATATCATCTATCAGACAGAACCAAACTCTTTAACATGGCTGGTCAGACCCATCACCCAATCTGTATACCCAGCATACAAGTTGCAGCCCCCAAGAATACATGAAAGCTTTATAAAAATGTCGTGTTCTTTCTGATCCTCCGCTATGGCATGGGAAGCCTTCTCTTCCCTTCTCTGTTTGAACAATAACTTCTCAACTATTCAAAGATAACATACTTTCTGAAAGCTTTTCTTATCCTCCCTGGTGATGTTAGCTGTTCTGCCTTCTCCTGACTCAGGAATTTCTTCCTTTTCCCCTCTTTCCCTCTCTCTCCTTTCCTCTTTCTCCCTATAGCAACTCCCTCCCTTCTCTTCCTTCCTTTCTTCTTGCTTCCCTCTCTCCGCCTCTCATCCCATTTTTCCTTGCCTACATCTTTCCTTTCTTTCTTTTCACTCTCATTTCTTTAATTACCTCCATTCACCACACTGTAATATTGGTTAATATATTTTTACTTTCAAAATTCAGAGACATCACATTGCCCACAGAGGTTCATATAATCAAAGCTACAGTTTTTTCAGTACTCATATACAGATGTGAGAGTTGGACCATAAAGAAGATTGAACAGCAAAAATTTGTTGCTTTTGAACTGTGGTGATGGAGAAGACTCTTGAGAGTTTCTTGAACAGCAAGATCAAACTAGTCAATCCTAAAGAAAATTAAACCTGAGTATTCATTGGAATACCATTTCTGTCCTTTATCGAGCCCATCTTTGCATGAAATGTTTGCTTGGTATCTCTAATTTTCTTAAAGAGATCTCTAGTCTTTGCCATTCTGTTGTTTGCCTCTATTTCTTTGCAGTGATAGCTGAGGAAGGCTTTCTTAACTTCTTGCTATTCTTTGGAACTCTGCATTCAGATGCTTATATCTTTCCCTTTCTCCTTTGCTTTTCACCTCTCTTCTTTTCACAGCTATTTGTAAGGTCTCCTCAGACAGCCATTTTGCTTTTTTGCATTTCTTTTCCACGGGGATGGTCTTGATACCTGTCTTCTGTACAATGTCATGAACCTCATTCCATAGTTCATCAGGCACTCTATCTATCAGATCTAGGCCTTTAAATCTATTTCTCACTTCCACTGTATAATCATAAGGGATTTGATTTAGGTCATACCTGAATGGTCTAGTGGTTTTCCCTACTTTCTTCAATTTAAGTCTGAATTTGTCAATAAGGAGTTCATGATCTGAGCCACAGTCAACTCCTGGTCTTGTTTTTGTTGACCGTATAGAGCTTCTCGATCTTTGGCTGCAAAGAAGATAATCAATCTGATTTTGGTGCTGACCATCTGGTGATGTCTATGTGTAGAGTCTTCTCTTGTGTCGTTGGAAGAGGTGTTTGCTATGATCAGTGCATGTTCTTGGCAAAACTCTATTAGTCTTTGCCCTGCTGCATTCTGCATTCTGAGGCCAAATTTACCTGTAACTCTAGGTGTTTCCTGACTTCCTACTTTTGCATTCCAGTCCCTTATAATGAAAAGGACATCTTTTTTGGGTGTTAGTTCTAAAAGGTCTTATAGGTCTTCATAGAAGTGTTAAACTTCAGCTTCTTCAGCGTTACTGATTAGGACATAGACTTGGATTACCATGATATTGAATAGTTTGCCTTGGAAATGAACAGAGATCCTTCTGTCGTTTTTGAGATTGCATCCAAGTATTGCATTTCGGACTCTTTTGTTGACCATGATGGCTACTCCATTTCTTCTAAGGGATTCCTGCCCACAGTAGTAGATATAATGGTCATCTGAGTTAAATTCACCCATTCCAGTCCATTTTAGTTCGCTGATTCCTAGAATGTTGACGTTCACTTTTGCGATCTCTTGTTTGACCACTTCCAATTTGCCTTGATTCACGGACCTGACATTCCAGGTTCCTATGCAATATTGCTCTTTACAGCATCAGACCTTGCTTCTATCACCAGTCACATCCACAGCTGGGTATTGTTTTTGCTTTGGCTCCATCCCTTCATTCTTTCTGGAGTTATTTCTCCACTGATCTCTAGTACCATATTGGGCACCTACTGACCTGGGGAGTTCCTCCTTCAGTATCCTATAATTTTGCCTTTTCATACTGTTCATGGGGTTCTCAAGGCAAGAATACTGAAGTGGTTTGCCATTCCCTTCTCCAGTGGACCACGTTCTGTCAGACCTCTCCACCATGACCCACCTGTCTTGGGTGGCCCCATGGGCATGGCTTAGTTTCATTGAGTTAAACAAGGCTGTGGTCCTAGTGTGATTAGATTGACTAGTTTTCTGTGATTATAGTTTCAGTGTGTCTGCCCTCTGATGCCCTCTTGCAACACCTACCATCTTACTTGGCTTTCTCTTACCTTGGACATGGGGTATCTCTTCACGGCTGCTCCAGCAAAGCGCAGCCACTGCTCCTTACCTTGGATGAGGGGTATCTCCTCACCGCCACCTCTCCTGACCTTGAACATGGAATAGCTCCTCTAGGCCCTCCTGTGCCCACGCAGCCACTGCTCCTTGGACGTGGGTTGCTCCTCCCAGCTGCCACCCCTGGCCTCGGACGTGGGGTAGCTCCTCTAGGCCACGCTATGTGAGGACAGAAATGGTATGGACCTAACAGAAGCAGAAGATATTAAGAAGAAGGGGCAAGAATACACAGAAGAACTGTACAGAAAAGATCTTCAAGACCAAGATAATCATGATGTGTGATCACTCACCTAGAGCTAGACATCCTGGAATGTGAAGTCAAGTGGGCCTTAGAAAACATCAGTATGAACAAAGCTAGTGCAGGTGATGAAATTCCAGTTGAGCTATTTCAAATCCTGAAAGATGATGCTGTGTGTACTTATATGCAGAGTACATCATGAGAAACACTGGACTGGAGGAAGCACAAGCTGGAATCAAGATTGCCGGGAGAAATATCAATAACCTCAGATATGCAGATGACACCACCCTTATGGCAGAAAGTGAAGAGGAGCTAAAAAGCCTCTTGATGAAAGTGAAAGAGGAGAGTGAAAAAGTTGGCTTAAAGCTCAACATTCAGAAAACAAAGATCATGGCATCTGGTCCTATCACTTCATGGGAAATAGATTGGGAAACAGTGGAAACAGTGTCAGACTTTATTTTTGGGGGCTCCAAAATCACTGCAGATGGTGACTGCAGCCATGAAATTAAAAGATGCTTACTCCTTGGAAGAAAGGTTACGACCAACCTAAATAGCATATTGAAAAGCAGAGACATTACTTTGCCAACAAAGGTCTGTCTAGTCAAGGCTATGGTTTATCAAGTGGTCATGTATGGATGTGAGAGTTGGACAGTGAAGAAAGCCGAGCACCGAAGAATTGATGCTTTTGAACTGTGGTGTTGGAGAAGACTCTTGAGAGTCCCTTGGACTGCAAGGAGATACAACCAGTCCACTCTGAAGGAGATCAGCCCTGGGATTTCTTTGGAGGGAATGATGCTAAAGCTGAAACTCCAGTACTTTGGCCAGATCATGTGAAAAGTTGACTCATTGGAAAAGACTCTGATGTTGGGAGGGATTGGGGGCAGGAGGAGATGGGGACAACTGAGGATGAGATGGCTGGATGGCATAACCGACTGGGTGGACGTGAGTTTGAGTGAACTCCGGGAGTTGGTGATGGACAGGGAGGCCTGGAATGCTGCGATTCATGGAGTCACAAAGAGTCAGACATGACTGAGCGACTGAAATGAACTGAACTGAACTGATACATTGGAAGGACTGATGCTGAAGCTAAAGCTCAAATACTTTGGACACATGATGCAAAGAGCTGACTTAGTGGAAAAGACTCTGATGCTGGGAAAGACTGATGGCAGGAGGAAAAGGGGGCTACCCAGGATGAGGTGGATGGATGGTATCACTGACTCAATGGACATTATTTTGAGCAGGCTCTGGGAGATAGTGAAGGACAGGGAATCCTGGCATGGGGCAGTCCATGTGTTCACAAAAATTCAGACATGACTTAGTGACTGAACAACAACATTTCCAAAAGTCTGTGAATTCCCTGTAGCAGAAACTCTGTTACAAGTTGTTTGCTACTGCAGAGGATAGGATTTAATTTCATAACATATGGATCTACTGTTAAAAGTCTCTTAAATCCTTCATAAATTTATTATTATAATTAAGAATATCAATAGTTAATAGCTATAGTAGCAGCATTATGTGACAAGCTTTATGTATAAGTAAACATCTAATAGGCATTCATTTGTGTGTTTACTACTTGGACAGTGATATGTATTTATAAATATGTTATATAATTCACATTACCTAGTAGAACATTTAAAAAATGGATCTTTTTCTTTAATTTTTGTAATTATTTTGCTGAAGTCTGAGTGTTGAATCTATGTAAATTAAATACATATGTGTCATAACTCAATTGTATTCTATTTCCCTTATTGTTGAAAATATGATTAAAATGTACCTTCAGTGAGTTATTTTTTTCACTTTTATTCTGAAAGTGAGTTTAGTGCATGAAATTAGTAATACATCTAATAAAACTATTTAGGTCTCACCAATATTTCCCTAGTATGTCCCCCCTGCAACGACTAAAAATCAGATCTATATCTCCTCATCTGATCATCAGCAAATGGTGCCCTTTTAAATCTGTGGGCTGTGCTGTCCTTAGTCGCTAAGTTGTGTCTGACTCTTTGTGACCCCATGGAGTGTAGCCCACCAGGCTCCTCTGTCCACAGGGATTCTCTAGGCAAGCAACCTGGAGTAGGTAGCTTATCCTTTCTCCAGCAGATCTTCCTGACCCAGGAATCAAACCAGGGTCTCCCGCGTTGCAGGCAGATTCTTTACCAACTGAGGTATCAGGGAAGCCTTTTAATCTCTAGGTAGTCACAACGGGGCAGAAAGTCCTTTTTAATTATCACCTCCCTCAATCCCACTATGAAGCTTCACACTGACCTTGATCAAGCAACAGATTTTTTTCTGACTTTAGGATCCTGGATCTCACGTTTGGAAACAAAAACGCTGACTGATGAGCGGTTTCCAGGGCTGTCCAGCTCAAACCCAGAAGGCTAATAACTGCCCCCTGGTGGTAAAATTCATGTGCCTTTCGAAAAGCAAAGGCTTGGCTACCTTCCTAGGGAAGGTGAAAACATATTTTTCATTTCTTTCTAGGGAGACTCTGGTCACAAAACCAAAGTATAATGCAATTTCTCAGTAAGTCACCATGATATTTTAACCGCTCTTTCTCTCTCTGCTTTATATTTCAACTTTTAATTCTGGCTCGATTACTCTGATTACCTGCTCAAACAGCTCTGGGATCAAGACACTCAGCTAGAGCAGGTTTAGTAACCAGTATATTTGGGGAAAGGACAGACTTTTGGGGGTTAGTGTTTGATTTCAAAGTTTCAGGGACAAAATTTCAGTTTAGGAAGGTGAAAAATTCAGGAAGTAGATGACGGTGAGAGTTGCACAACAACGTGAATGTACTTAGTGCCACTGAACTGTACAGTTAAATACGGTTAAATAGTATGTTACATATTATGTGACTTTTACTGCAATTTAAAAAAGCACATACACTCAGACAAACATGTCAAACAGATTGGGTACCAAATTCTAAGATAGATTTTTTTTTTTTTCCCTGAATCACAGACTCCTAAGTGATATGGAATTTTAAAAAGTTTGGGCAAAAAGTTACTTTAGTGTTCCCAATAAAGCCTTTGATTGTGTGGATCACAAAAAAACTGGAAAATTCTTAAAGAGCTGGGAATACCAGATCACCTTACCTGCCTCCTCAGAAATCTGTAATGCAGGTCAAGAAGCAACAGTTAGAACTGGACATGGAACAATGGACTGGTTCAAAATTGGGAAAGGAGTGCATTTTGTATTCAAGGCTGTATATTGTCACCTTCTTTATTCAACTTCTATGCAGAGTACATTGTGTGAAATGACGGGCTGGATGGAATCAATATTGCTGATAGAAATATGAACAACCTCAGATATATAGGTGATATCATTCTAATGGCAGAAAGTGAAGAGGAACTAAAGAGCTTCTTGATGGGGGTGATGGAGGAGAGTGGAAAAGCTGGCTTAAAACTCAACATTCAAAAAACTAAGATCATGGCATCCAGTCCTATCACTTCATGGCTAATAAATGGGGAAAAAGTGAAAACAGTGGCAGACTTTATTTTCCTGGGCTCCAAAATCACTGTGGATAGTAACTGCAGGAACTGAATTGAAAGACTCTTCTTCCTTGGAAGAAAGCTATGACAAAGCTAGACAGGATATTAAAAAACAAAGACATCACTTTCCCAACAAAGGTCCATATAATCAAAGCTATGGTTTTTCCAGTAGTCAAGTACAGATATGAGAGCTGGAACATAAAAAAGGCTGAGCACTGAAGAACTGATGCTTTTGAACTGTGGTGCTGGAGAAGACTCTTAAAAGTCCCTTGGACAACAGAGACATCAAACTAGTCAATTCTAAAGAAAATCAATGTTGAATCATTAGAAGGACTGATATTGAAGCTGAAAGTGAAAGTTGCTTAGTCCTGTCCAGACTAATCTTTGCGACCCTATGGACTACACAGTCCTTCATGCATTTTTATTATCCTTATTTTTATTACCAATTTTCAATTTAAGAGGGATAAGATCTTTTCAAGTGAAAATGAGGAAATATATTTAAGAATACTAATAAAGATGTAAGTTCTATACACAGAATAAGTTCAGTTCAGTCGCTCAGTTGTGTCCGACTCTTTGTGACCCCATGAATCGCAGCACGCCAAGCCTCCCTGTCCATCACCAACTCCCGGAGTTCACTCAAACTCACGTCCATCCAGTCAGTGATGCCATCCAGCCATCTCATCCTCTGTTGTCCCCTTCTCCTCCTGCCCCCAATCCCTCCCAGCATCAGAGTCTTTTCCAATGAGTCAACTCTTCACGGACTGGAGTTTCAGCTTTAGCGTCATTCCTTCCAAAAAAATCCCAGGGCTGATATCCTTCAGAGTGGACTGATTGGATCTCCTTGCAGTCCAAGGGACTCTCAAGAGTCTTCTCCAACACCACAGTTCAAAAGCATCAATTCTTCGGTGCTCAGCCTTCTTCACAGTCCAACTCTCACATCCATACATGACCACTGGAAAAACCATAGCCTTGATTAGACGGACCTTATACACAGAATGCTTATATACAATTATAACCATACTGCATAAGAAGGGAGATCTTTCTTGCATTGTCTCCTTTGGGTACAATTATTTGCTTCAGATATCTCTCCTACATAGTGGAAAATCATCCCCCAGGTATTATTTTTTCATATATGACTATTTATTATTTTTAATTTTTATTGGAGAATGTGTGTGTGCTCAGTCGTTTCAGTCTTGTCTTACTCTTTGTGACGCCATGGACTGTAGCCTATTGGGCTCCTCTGTCCATGGGATTCTCCAGACAAGAATACTAGAGTGGGCTGACATGTCCTTCTTCAGGGGATCTTCCTGACCTGGCGATCGAACTTGCATCTGCCTGAGTGTCCAGAATTGCAGGCAGATTCTTTACCCACTGAACCACCTGGGAAGCCCTTATTGTAGTATAGGTGATTTACAGTGTTGTGTTAGTTTCTGCTGTACGGCAAAGTGAATCTGTTATACACTCTTATTTCTACGTTATACCAAAGCAGTGGCTCAAGGTATTTGCAAGTGGCTCAGGCAGTAAAGAATGTGCCTTCAGTGCAGCAGTCCCAACTTTGATCCCTGAGTTGAGAAGATCCCTTGGAGAAGGGAAAGGCAACCCACTCTAGTATTCTTGCCTGGAGGATCCCACGAACAGAGAATCCTGGCAGGCCGTAGGCCATGGGGTCACAGAGTCAGACATGACTGAGTGACTAACACATTCACATTTTTTCACATTAAAATAGGTAGTGCTGCTGCTGCTGCTGCTGTCACTTCAGTTGTGTCTGACTCTGTGCGAACCCATAGAAGGCAGTCCACCAGGCTCCCCCGTCCCTGGGATTCTCCAGGCAAGAACACTGGAGTGGGTTGCCATTTCCTTCTCCAATGCATGAAAGTGAAAAGTGAAAGTGAAGTCGCTCAGTCATGTCTGACTCTTAGCAACCCCATGGACTGCAGCCTACCAGGCTCCTCCGTCCATGGGATTTTCCAGGCAAGAGGACTGGAGTGGGGTGCCATTGCCTTCTAGAAAATAGGTATTGAGTATCAGCAAACATTGTTTCACTTCTGTTTGAGCTCTCCTTGGTCCGCAGTCAGTATTTTTGGAACTGTTTGAAGAGACTTTCTCCATTGTTGGTAGAGATGTTTTCTCTTCTGAGAAATGTTATGGCTGTGCCAAACATCATTTGGTGCTCATAAACTCAACAGTGGCTAAGGTTTCTTCCTTCAACACTGGGACATCTTTTGCTATGGGCTCACAGTCATAAAATAAAGTTATGTTTTGTTATAATGAAGTAATTACTTTAAGGTTTTGTTTTTTCTTCTGGTTCTCGTTTCTTACAAGAAACTTCTTGTGTGCTTTGAAAAAAGTTTCTCTTCACATTTAGAAGAAATCATTCAGAGTTCTGTGTCTACACCTCATAAAAAAAGTCTCTCTCCTCTGCAACTTCATTCTAATAAAAACTTCCAAATAAAACCATAACTCAAGAGATATTGTTTGATAAAACATAATAATTTATATTCTCAATAAGCAAAGAACTTTATATTTTCACTATGAACTACTAATAAAGTATTAGAAACTGGCTTTGTTTTTGTATAGTTAAAGTTCCTATTCTGGTGATTTACAGAATACAAAGACACAGACTTAAAGTATATTACAGCATTTGTGTCTGAGAATAAAAAATTGATTCATTTCTCTCTTCCCTCTCTACCCTTCCCCAACCCTACCTTATGTAAGAATCTGATTAGGACATCTCATTGGGTACAACATTAATTCAGAATACATTCGTACAGATTTTGGTTGTTGTCTTCACTACTGACAGAGTAGCAACAGCATCTTAACTTTGCATTAGTTTATAACTCCTGCTGGTGGGAGGCATGAGATCAGAGAATTCTTTACTGGAATGAACCTTGTAGCTTGAAGAACACTGAATCAGAAGGTGTCTTATAGAGTATTGAGCTCTAAATTTAGATATAAGTGAAAGTGAGGGGAAAGAAATGAGGTGACAGAAACAGGCCCCACAGCAGCAAGGTGATAATAAGTAGATAATTCCATCCCAAGAGTCAGGCTCAAGCAGAGAGGAGAGAGGTATCAGTTTAGTTCAGTTCAGTCACTCAGTCTCATCCAACTCTTTGCGACCCCATGAACCACAGCACACCAGGACTCCCTGTCCATCACCAACTCCTGGAGTTCACCCAAACCCATGTCCATTGAGTCAGTGATGCCATCCAACCATCTCATCCTCTGTTGTCCCCTTCTCCTGCCCTCAGTCTTTCCCAGCTTCAAGGTCTTTTCAAATGTGTAAGCTCTTGGCATCAGGTGGCCAAAGTATTGGAGTTTCAGCTTCAACATCAGTCCCTCCAATGAACACCCAGGACTGATCTCCTTTAGGATGGATTGGTTGGATCTCCTTGCAGTGTAAGGGACTCTGAGGAGTCTTCTCCAACACCACAGTTCAAAAGCATCAATTCTCAGTGTTCAGCTTTCTTTATAGTCCAACTCTCACATCCATACATGACCACAGGAAAAACCATAACCTTGACTAGATGGAACTGAGAATAAAAAGAAAGAAAGAAAGAAAAGCTATACTATAAACTGGCTTACTCAAAGAAGAAGTCTAATATGGTGGTTTTAGTTGCTAAATCGTTAACGCCTCCTGCAACCCCATGGATTGCAGCCTATCAAGATCCTCTGCCCATGGATTTTTCCACACGAGAATAATGGAATGGGTTGCCATTTACTTCTCCAGGGGATCTCCCTACTCCAGGGATTGAACCTGGGTCTCCCACATTGCAGGCAGATAATTTACCAATTGAGCTATGAGGGAATCCCAATATATACTACTATATACAAAATAAATAAACCAATAAGCAACAAGTTCCTAATGTATAGCACAGGGAATTATAGTCAATATTTTATAGTAACCAATAATCAGAAAAATCTACAAAAGAATATCCAACTATCTGTGTATCTATCTACTGAATCACTCTGCTGCACACCTGAAACATAGGAAATCAACTATAATTAAAAAAAAAAAAAAAAAGAGGAGGTCTAAGAGATGAACTTCTAACAAAGAAGTATAAAGACAGAATCACAAACATATACCATTCAGGTTGTTGACCTAAGTACCTACTTGCTCTTTTAGTCATACAAACTTAAGTTTAAAAAAGGTCTTAAAGTTATATCCTTTACCCTCTGTCATTCAGTGGTTGGGTGTTCTCTACGACATACAAAGAAAATATTCAACCAATGTTTTGAATCACTCTGTGAAACACATTTGGTCAAATATACAAAAGTAGCCTACCTCTCTACCTTCTATCTTTTGGTGGAGTTTTGATTTTCAGATGACCTCTTCCTGGTTAACTGTAGATGTCTCCTATACATGCATATAAATACAGAAACCAATCAAAGATGCTAGAAAGGAGGGTAGGGCATATATTTACCTAGGGTATAAATTTTTATAGGAAATTTCCATGTTTCCATTTATTTTCTGTAGTCATCATCTTCATAAGATTTAGATGTATCATTATCTATGTGGCATCTACTTGTAAGTTGTCTTAAATCATAAATGTAACTTTCAGACATTTTATGTGGAACTATGCATTAACTGTCCATCAACTTCAAGGATATAAATAATTATTTGTTTTAGCTTTGAGAAGGTAACATTGAAAAATATGTCTCTGTCTTCTGATATAATTGGAGATCTCATGTCTCAAAATACTAAAACAATATGTATATGAGTATATACAGTACATTGACTGGCTTCCTAGTCTTTTTCCCTCCTAAGCTCAAGTTCTTTCTTAATTAGCTAATACTTAGCAACAACTTGACACATTATTCAGAGAGCTGTGCCTAATGTTCCTGGTTCATTGGTTTATTAATAGCTTTGACTGCAGAGCTGGGAAAAAGAGGTGTGTGAACAATGAATTATATGTTACCACTTTATTGTGGTAGGAGTAAAAATGGGGAACATTTTTAAAATTTTAAGTATTCAAATGATTGCAAATAAATGTGAAATATATATAAGTGGTTTAAAGTCATCTTCTTAAATCCAAGAATCTTGCTTGCCTGAAAGCAAACCTTTCCAGGTTCATGTCATCTGAGTAAAGCAGATTTTTGACACAGCAGTAAGCAAATTATTCTGAAATCTGTCCAAACATGTAATTGAATCATACTTGTTCAAGCATAAATTGCTTTTTCACCATGAATTAAACAAGCAAATGTAGAAATTGATAGCAGATTTCTGACATAAAGAGCTTAGGTAGATCTAAGATTGTGGAAAGAGATATAAAAGTATGTGGTTAATTTATTTGATTTATAGGTAGTATTCAAAAGTAAGCTTAGGGAAGACATAGAGGAGGTGGAAGGAACATTGATATTCTTGGCTATACTACAGACTTGGGAAAACAATATTACTGTTTTAAAGCAATTGAGGCTATTCCATTCTTCAATATTCCTTATCAATGGCAACTGTCATGGATGAATGAATACTGGTCTTCCTATTGCTTTGGTATCTTTCCCTGATCATATCTCTAAACATTACTTGTATCTCCAGAAGAACCCAATGGAAAGAGCTCCCCTATCCTAAATCACTCAAGCCTTCAACTGTACTGTATGTCTGAAGTATATATGAAGGCAATGTAAATGAAAAATAATAATAAAATCAGTTAAACTCCAAGCCCACATTTAGAATCCTTATGGCCTAGATTGCAGGTTGAAGCTCAGAAGCTATGAGAACTCCTCTGACCTGGGTCAGCCTAACTTAAACAGCCCAGAGAACAAGTAGTCACTCAGTTCTTCTTAGGTTCCTTTTCTCTAAGCTTCATTCTATCCCTGGCCTATAAACACACATTCTATCCCTGGCCTTCATCACACAAACAATGAAAATAATATGATATTAAGCAATCACTTTCAGTCTCTTCATTAATGGAGGGTTGCCTGGTGTATTGCAGTTCATGGGATTGCAAAGAGTCAGACACAACTTAGTGACCGAATAATTCTATATTAAATAAAATATGTCTTGGCATACAGAATTAATTTATGGTAGTTGTAGTATTGGCATAAGCACATATTTACTAAGTATTTATTTCTTTGTTTTAATTTTAGTTACCTAAGTTTTATAACTTGGATTAACATTTTTTTTTCTCTTTTTCACTCTAGTACTTAATCAGCAAGTTCTTTTACCACAGCATGTATCATTTTCTTTTATTGAAATAATTTGTACAAGTGTCTTAATCTTTCTAATTCTGACTCAGATTACTTATATATGGCCTATGCTGATTTAATTATATATCATGTAAAACTTTTCAATGTGCTCTGTAATATTTTTAGATGTGTAATACTTTTAAATAGTGCAAATTCAAAAAAAAATGAAAATTTAATCTTTAATGAAATGTTCTTACTTCTGTGTTTGTTACTTAGCCTTTAGAGTTCAAGATTAAATTTGATGAGACCTGTCACAATTCACCAACAAGTATTTTTGAAGGTGCAAAATATGGATATTGGTTGTTATGAAAATTAAACAATTAAAAAAAGATAATCCCTATCCCTAATCTCAAGGTTATTTTAGTAGTGATGGGGATAATGGTGCCCACAAAAAGCTAAACAGTAAGGCATCATGATATAAGGTGTAAAATAAAAACCCAGGCAAAAGTAGGTACTGATTTTTAAATGCTTATGCTGTTTTGGACATTCAATTATTAACTGTTAAAAGAACTCTTCAAGGTTGGTGTTATTAACCATGTCTTACTTTAAACAAAAGCAAAAACACAAGAAAACATCTAAAGATTAGAGAGTTTAGGGAACATGCTGAAACACATCAGTAACAGGGCCAGTGTTTTGACCTGGGTATTTCTCATGTCAGCACCTCCATTACCACCCATTGTCTTTTTGATAAAGGAGCATAGAGAAAGTATTTATTCTTTTTGTCTTTGGACAGACATGTCTAACAGATGGCATTTAAAAGATGCCATTGAAATAACTTAGAATGAGGACAAGTAGAAAGGAAAAACCATGCTGAAAAAGCTCCAAGAACACATGGAGAGGAGAAATGTGACAATAAAAGGTATGTCTTCATGATGTTATAATCTGTTTGCTATTTTAGTCCAAATTCTAGACACATCATAAAAACTTTCGGAGACTTTCTAAATGGTGATATTTAGAGAAAAGACAGTGTATTCCATTTTCTTTCTTTCTTTCTTTTGCCTTTTTATAGTGTTCATGGGGTTCTCACAGCAAGAATGTGAAAGTAAAAGTTGCTCAGTCGTGTAAGACTCTCTGCGACCCCATGGACTGTATAGTCCATGGAATTCTCCAGGCCAGAATACTGGAGTAGGTAGCCTTTCCCTTCTCCAGGGGACATTCCCAATGCAGGGATCAAACCCAGGTCTCCCGCATTGCAGGCCATTTCTTTACCAGCTGAGCCACAAGAAAAGCCCAAGAGTAGTGGAGAGGGTAGCCTATCCCTTCTCCAGCAGATCTTCCCAACCCAGGAATTGAACTGGGGTCTCCTGCATTGCAGATGGATTCTTTAACAACTGAGCTATGAGGAAAGCCCACAGCAAGAATACTGGAGTGGTTTTCCATTTGCTCCTCCAGTGGGCCATGTTTTGTCAGAACTGTCCACCGTGACCCATCCATCTTAATTCATTGAGTTAAGCAAGCCCTTTTGCCATGACAAAGCAGTGATCCATGAAGGCCAAAAAAAAAAAAATGATGCTTTTGAATTGTGGTGCTGGAGAAGACTCTTGAGAGTCCCTTGGACACTAAAGAGATCAGACTAGTCAATTCTAAAGGAAATCAACCCTGAATACTCATTGGAAGGACTGATGCTGAGGCTCCTGAAGTTCCAATACTTTGTACACCTGGTACTAACTATGGAAAAGACCCTGTTGCTTGCAAAGAATGAAGAAAGAAGGAGAAGAGGGCAATAAAGGATGAGATGATTGGATGGCATCACCAATTCAGTGGACATGAACTTGGGTAAACTCTTGGAGATAGTAAGGGACAGGGGGGGCTGACCTGCTGCAGTCCATGGGGTCACAAAGAGTCAAACATGACTTAGCAACTGCACAGCAACAGCAATAATAACAGTGCATTCCATAAGATTCTTTAAAAAGACCATGAAGCAAGGCAAAGTATTCCTGAAATTTTCATACCCAAAATAAGCAGTTTTCTATGTTTTGCAAAGAAGAATAAAACACGTGTATCAATTGGGTCAGGTTGCTCCTAGAAAGCCAAGATCCCATCCAAATAATTATTTTATCTCCATAGACTCTGGCATGGTAGACCTTTAATAGATATATCTTGAAAGATGTTCAAACCCCAAAAATATTCATTTCTCTCTGTTTGTGTGTGTGTGTGTGTGTGTGTGTGTGTGTGTGTGTGTGTGTATTTTAAAAAGGCCTGCATGTCTGTCTGATAAAATATTTGAGGGAAGGTTAGAATTTTGGAGGTCTTCATATCACAAAAGCTTGACTTTTTGTCTATGTTGAATTAAGAGAATGACCATAATTCAGTTTTCTTACTATCCACTATGACCAGCTGGATGTCAACGTTTCCTATCAGTAAATCAACATACAGAATAAATAAATGGCTTTCTGTAGCTATAGTTGTCCTTCTCATTAGAAATAGGTAACTGAGGACTTTTAAACTTGGAAAATTAGTGTTGTCCCAGTACTCTTGCCTGGAAAATCCCATGGATGGAGGAACCTGGAAGGCTGCAGTCCATGGGGTCGCTGAGGGTCAGACATGACTGAGAGACTTCACTTTCACTTTTCACTTTCATGCATTGGGGAAGGAAATGGCAACCCACTCCAGTGTTCTTGCCTGGAGAATCCCAGCGACGGGGGAGCCTGATGGGCTGCCATCTATGGGGTCACACAGAGTCGGACACGACTGAAGTGACTTAGCAGCAGCAGCAGATACTTTAACTGCTTAAATAAAGTTAGGTGTCTCCTGGTTCTGCTTTGAATGTTCTATCTTAGACAGTGAGCATAGGCAGAGTAGTAAAGATATTATAGAAGGTCCCCTACATACGAACCTTCAGCTTGTGAATTTTCAAAGATATGAACATTCATTCACATGTCCAATCACATACATTAGTTTACATGTTCAGTGTACGTTGTCACATGCATGCATCCTTACAAGTGGTTGTGCTTTTGTGTACTTTACTGTATAGTAATGTATAGAATCCAGTAGTATCGCATCTTTATTTCAAGCCCAGGATGTCCTGAAGCAGTGTAAAAGCAATGGTGATGTAGCTGGTACTGTTACACCAGATGTATATTGTACTATGATACTTTTCAAGGTCCTGTACTGTAGGACTAAAAATGTTTTCTTTATCCTTTGTGATGGCTTTTTATGTATTATTTGTGTGAAAAGTATTATAAACCTATTATAGTATGGTACTATATAGCCAATTGTGTTAGTTGGGTATCTAGGCTCACTTTGTTAGACTTGTGAACAAACTGGACTTATGAACTTGCTCTTGGAAGAGAACCTGTTTGTGTATAAGGGACTTGCTATCAATCAGTTCAGTCGCTCAGTCATGTCCAACTCTTTGCGAGCCTATGGACTGTCCATCACCAACGCCTGGAGTCTACTCAAACTCATGTCCATCGAGTCAGTGATGCCATCCAACCATCTAATCCTCTATCATCCCCTTCTCCTCCCGTCTTCAATCTTTCCCAGCATCAGGGTCTATTCCAATGAGTCCGTTCTTCACATCTGTTGGCCAAAGTATTGGAGTTTCAGCTTCAGCATCAGCCCTTCCAGTGAATATTCAGGACTGCTATATTAGTCATTAAATGATCCCAGAGAGTTCAGGCAGTGAAGGTTTAGGCTAGCCATAATATAGAACATATTTTGAAGTGTTAAATATTGGGTCATATACCTCCACGAAGGCATTGTCCACTTTAGGACACGATGTGTGGTAGTCTATCTATCTGCTCTTCTTACTGTACGTGCTTAGTAAAGACAGAGGGAGGGAAAGTTGAGTGGGTGCACGAATTAAATTTTGAATGATGGGTTTTTCTCCAGAAAGATTGCCATGACATTTCTACATAGATTTAGCTCCAATAAACATGATTCACAACTTCTTTAGGCTTTATTTAATACTTAGGTGCTGGAATTTCTATCCACAATTTGAAATTTTAGGTGACAATATTTTTATTTGAAAGATCACAACCTTAGGGTCTTGGGCAGAACATGACTTATTTACACAATCAGTGGAAACTTGCATGGCTCAAGGAAAGTTCTTAATGAAATCCACTCCCTCATCAGCTAAATGTCTAAAGGAGAATTAACAGGTCCACTTAAACTCAGTTTCATAGACGAGCAGAAGTTTTATTTAGAATTATTCCTTAAAATGTTTTTATTATATAAATAATTAAGGAAGGTATTTGCATTGAAATAAATTCATGCATAGGTTTCCTAGGTGGCACAGTGGTAAAGAATCCACCTGCCAGTGCAGGAGGCATAGCAGATGTGGATTCGATCTCTGAATCTCTGGAAGATCTCATGGAATGGAAAATGTCAACCCATTCCAGTATTCTTGCCTGGAAAACTCCATGGACAGAGGAGCTGGTGGGCTACAGTCCAAGGGGTCGCAAAAAGTCAGACACAACTGAGCAACTGAGCACACACAAGACACAGACATATATTAGTAAAGACAGATAAATAAATACCTCCAACTTCCCATCTCTCACTACACTTCCTTCTCTTCAAATCCGTCACTTCCAAGAGGTAAACACTATTCTGATTTGCTGTGTATCTTTCCCGAACTTTTCCTATGCATTTTCAAATAATTATGAATAGTTAAAAATTTTTGAATATTTGACTTTTTCTTCTGTATGTTTTCTTTTTTCACATATTACGTGTATCCTCTATTCTCTTCTACAACTTTTTTTTAATTAACCATATCTCCTGAAGATCATTCCTCATCAATATGCACAGACCTCACACATTCTCATCACAGAGGCCTGTTATTATATAGTATGGCAGTATTATAAACTAATTAGCTTATCTCTTTATTTTTATATGGACCAGAGAGTTGACAACGTATCTTTTTTAGTTCGTGGTATATTATTATCGTCGGTCTGTGCAAAACCCTCTCTAGTTAAGTTTGCTGTATCTTCCTTCTATCCTGATTTCTGAGATGCACTGGACTAGGGTTGCTGGATCTTTTTGGTCACGGGGCAGGTGATGATCTTTTTAGGACATTTAGAAATAAGATAAGTGCAGACATAAATCAATGTCTCCTGACCTTTCCCTCTCTCTCTTTTTGGCACCAAAAATTCTGCTCTAACTTGTCATTTTCCTATACATACACAAAACCATCTTCTCATTTCCCAGGTGTTTTTCCAAGTTTCTACATGACTTTCTCAGTGGCATCCTCATGCTGTACTTTTCCCAGTTACATCCCCCTGATTGGCTTTAAGAGAGTTCACATCATGTATCAGTTATTCTTCATCGCTCGTCTTGCTGTCTTAATTCCACTGTCAATGATAAATTAGCTGACATTAGTCTTAAAAGCACTGTTGAATGAAAAGTCTTAAGAATATATTCTGTAAAAAAGTCCACATATTCATCAGTTGGAATAATCACCACCACAATAGTAGCAGTAATTGCCAACTTTAAGTGGATATTTTATGTCTGCAATATTTGTAAACTCTTTAAGACGTGTATTGACTCATTAAGCCTTTCAGCCACTCAGTGGAGTGGATACAATTGTAATCCCTATTTTATAGATAAAGGAATTGAGCACTAAAAGGGAAACATATTATTATCCACAGATATATGGTGGAAGAAATGCAATCCAAGAGACCGTGCTTTAATTTTTACTCCAAACTACAGCAAGATGTGGAAGCACTGATCCAAAGGGTCTACATTTTCTAAATTTTAAGAGCTAATGTCAAGTTGCCCTTAAAATGCCTCTCTATAAATTTAGCTGTCAGCAAAACCTAATGACAAGTGGTACTTTTAGACTTTTATTTTTGTCTATCCAATTTTGGGGGGAAAAAAAACCCTCAAGATTTAAAATTTGTGTTTCAGCTAGCAAATTGCCAGCTACATATATATATATATATATATATACACATACATACATACATACATATATATGACATATATATACATACATACATATATGACACACATATATATACATATATATACATACATATATATGACACACATATATATACATACATACATATATATGACATACATATGTATGTATGTATATATATTCTTTAGTGCATTAGTCTGAGTTGTTGAGTGTTGGACTTGAAAGAGAATATAGAGATATACTCTAGCCTATTACTTTTTATTAATGAGAAGCCTGAGTGTCTGAGAGGTTATATGACTTCCATCAATTCCCACTGAGAATTTGTTACAAGGTTTGAGGGAGCTCATATATTCTGTCTCTCTTTTTTATGCTGTTTCTGCTAATCCACACTGCCTACTATAACAACCTCCCTTGGTAATCACATTTATAGCATCCTATGTTAATTACCATACAGCTGTACCAAGACACCACACTGGGCTTCCAATATTTCACTAAAGCACAAAGAAGACACCCAGAAGGCAGATTCTAGGATAATAGTACTGTTTTAACATTTAGCACAGTTTTCATAAAGAATAGAATACTAAGAGAATGGTGAATGAAGGATAAACCCGTACATAGAATAAACTCACAGGTTTCTGGCTACCCCCTAATATGTTTAAATTTGTTTTTGCTACAGATTCCATGATTACAAAATCAGCCATAGATAATCCACAGCATTAACAATAGAAACACAGGTTCAGTCCCTGGGTAGGGAAGATTTCCCTGGGGTAGGAAATGGCAGCCTGCTCCAATATTCTAGTCTGGAAAATTCCCTGGATAGAGGAGCCTGATGGGCTATAGTCCATGGTATCACAAATAGTTGGAATGACTGAGCATATGTATGTAAAGAAGTAACAATAGAGAAGACTCATAGAATTGGGCTTCCCAGGTGGCACTAGTGGTAAAGAATACCCCTGCCAATACAGGAAATGCAGGAGACGTGGTTTCAATCCCTGGATTGGAAAGATCCCCTGGAGTAGGAAATGGCAACCCACTCCAGTGTTCTTGTCTGGAGAATTCCATGGACAGAGGAGCCTGGCAGGTTACAGTCCATGGCGTCACAAAGAATTGGACACGACTGAACACACACACACACACACACACACACACAGCAGAATTGTGGAGCTGAAATGGATCTCAGAATTTATTCAGGCTTAGGCTTATAACTACATAGGACAGATGAGTGAAGTCTAGAGATGTCAAATGACTTGTCAAAATTAACACTGCTGGTTAGTATCAGACCATGTTTTGAACTTGAACTATAAATTTCCGTTCCACTAAAGTTAATCCCTTTCACCTACGCAACAAATGTTTTCTTAAGGTATTAATATCATTCATTGCTAAACACTGACCTAGGCACTGAAGATTTAATGGTCATGAAGCCCTTAACTCATTCAGATATGGTCAGTGTCTCCACAGAATTGACTGTCTAGTGGGGTAATGACTTACACTCAGTTCCTGGTGCTTACTTTCATGTTGCAGAGGTTTCATTAAGGTCATGCTCTTGGCCTTCCTTTGCTCATCAGGTAGGTAGAGGGAGATTTTCTTGTGTGTTTGAATAGGAGTTGGGCATATCACTTTCAGTACCTTCTCTCCTTCTTATCAGGGGACTTCTGTTCTGCCCTGCTTCCCTCCTAAATGCAATGAAGCCACCAGTTCAACCACTGCTTATTTCTGGAATGAATATCAGGAATGCCACTTACATTCAGATAGAACCCCCCTTCTTCAAGGATAATTATTTAAATAGTTTAAGTGGTAGTTTTCTCTCGTTTACTGACCCTTTTTTTTCCCTACTTTTCTGTTGGTTCAGAAGTTGCTGAGGGACAAGGTTGCTATATTTTGAATCACCATAAAGCCAAGCAAGAGATACCCTTGGCTCAAATGGTAAAGAATCTGCCCGCAGTACAGGAGACATGGGTTCGACCCCTGGGTTGGGAAGATCCCCTGGAGGAGGGCATGGCAACTCATTGCAGTATTCTTGCCTGGAGAGTCCCCATGGACAGAGGAGTCTGGCAGGCTGCAGTCCATGGGGTCACAAAGAATCGGACATGACTGAATGATTAACACAAAGCCAAAGAAATATATTCAGATAAGTTGTCATGACAGCAAAAATCTAGGCTGTGTCAAAACACGTACATGTGCTCATTCACTTGGTGATGTCCTATTTTTTGTGATCCTATGGACTGTAGCCCCCCAGGCTCCTCTGTCCATGGAATTTTCCCAGCAAGAAGACTGAAGTGGGTTGCCACTTCCTACTCCAAGGTGGCAGTAGAGATCGAATCCAGGTCTCTTACATCTCCTGCACTGACATGTGGATTCTTTACCACTAGCACCCCCTGGTTCAGAAAATACGGAAGTTGCATTCATAACTAAATTTAGATCATTTGATTGCTGCCTGTGATTTATTTGCTTGTTTTTAAAAACAGATCAGTCTTGCTTTAAACTAGTGTTATGAGTCATTAAAAAGGTTTATTTTATTTTATTTTATTTTTTTTAATAATATGTGTCTATCCTGAAGGGCCTCCCAGGTGACATTAGTGGTAAAGAATCCGCCTGCCAATGCAGGAGACGTAAACAAGACCCGATTTTGATCCCTATGTAGGGAATATTCCCTGGAGTAGGAAATGGAAATCCAGTCTAGTACTCTTGCGTGGAAAAGCCCCATGGATAGATGACCCTGGCAGGCTACAGTCCATATGGTCACAAAGAGTCGGACATGACCAAAGTGACTTAATATGCACACACGTCTGTCCTGAAACTCACCCAAGAGATTCTTGCTGACATAGGTTTGAGGTGGTGATCCATAGCGTGAGACTTAGCAGCAGAGTTAAATCAAAGACCTAAAGTGTTTTGATCTTTAGAAAGGAAAACAAATCTTCCATCAGACATTCACTATTACATTTCCTTATGATCTTATTGATGAAACCTAAAATGACAAATATGCAGCATAGGCACAGAATTCACATAGACACAGAGTTCACATAGACAAGCACAGAGTCAATCTGTGATGGTTACTATGGTCTTGTATCTTAGTTATTGTTTTTCAGATAAAACAAAAAATATAGCTTTATTAAGCTATAAATGACAAAATTTTACATATTTAAAGTGCACAACTTTTTCATTGGAATATAATTGCTTTATAAGGTTGTATTAGTTCCTGCAGTACAATGAGTGGGTCAGCTAGATGTATACATATATACCCTCCCTCTTGAACCTCATTCCTACCCTGCAACCCTGCTGCCTCTCCAGGCTAGCATAGAGCACTGAGCTGAGCTTCTTGTGCTTTATAGCAGCTTTCCACTAGCTCTCTATCTGACACGTGGTAGTGTATGTATGTCAGTGCTACTCTGCCAATTCATCCTACCTTCCCCTGTGTTCACCTGCCCATTCTCTAAGTCTGCATCTCTATTCCTGCCCTGGAGATAGATTCATGTTCACTGTTTTTCTAGATTCTGTAGATATGTATTAACATACAATATTTGTTTTTCTCCTTCCGACTTGCTTCACTCATTTGACAGACTTTAGGTCCATTCACATCTCTCCAAATGAGCCTATTTTGTTCCTTTTCACAGCTGAGTAATATTCTATTATATATGTGTGTATGTGTGTGTATATATATATATATATATATATATATATATATATACCATTTGTCTCCATTTTATTTATTTATTTTAATAGAAATTTATTTATTTTAATTGGAAGCTAATTACTTAATATTGTAGTGGTTTTGCCATACATTGACATGAATCCGCCACGGGTGTACATGTGTTCCCCATTCTGAACCCCCATCCCATCAGTCTGGGTCATCCCAGTGCGCCAGCCCCGAGCACCCTGTCTCATGCATCAAACCTGGACTGGCAATTCGTTTCACATATGATAATATACATGTTTCAATGTCACTCTCCCAAATCATCCCACCCTTGCCCTCTCCCATAGAGTCCAAAAGACTGTTATATACATCTGTGTCTCTTTTGCTGTTTCACATACAGGGTTATTGTCACCATCTTTTTAAATTCCATATATATGTGTTTCTATACTGTATTGGCATTTTTCTTTCTGGCTTACTTCACTCTATATAAAAGGCTCCAGTTTTATCCACCTCATTAGAACTGATTCAAATGTATTCTTTTTAATGGCTGTGTAATACTCCATTGTGCATATGTACCACAGCTTTCTTATCCATTTGTCTGCTGATGGACATATAGGTTGCTTCCATGTCCTAGCTATTATAAACAGTGCTGCAATGAACACTGGGGTATGTGTCTCTTTCAGTTCTGGTTTCCTCAGTGTGTATGCCCAGCAGTGGGATTGCTGAGTCATATGGCAGTTCTATTTCCAGTTTTTTAAGGAATCTCCACACTGTTCTCCATAGTGGCTATACTAGTTTGCATTCCCACCAACAGTGTAAGAGGGTTCCCTTTTCTCCACACCCTCTCCAGCATTTATTGCTTGTAGACTTTTGGATTGCAGCCATTCTGACTATCATGAAATGGTACCTCATTGTGGTTTTAATTTGCATTTCTCTAATAATGAGTGATGTTGAGCATCTTTTCATGTGTTTGTTAGCCATCTGTATGTCTTCTTTGGAGAAATGTCTGTTTAGTTCTTTGGCCCATTTTTTGATTGGGTCATTTATTTTTCTGGAATTAAGCTGAAGGAGTTGCTTGTATATTTTTGAGATTAGTTGTTTGACAGTTGCTTTATTTGCTATTATTATCTCCAATTCTGAAGGTTCTTTTCACCTTGCTTATAGTTTCCTTTGTTGTGCAAAATCTTTAAGTTTAATTAGGTCCCATTTGTTTATTTTTGCTTTTATTTCCAATATTCTGGGAGGTGGGTCATAGAGGGTCCTACTGTGATTTATGTTGAAGAGTTTTTTGCCTATGTTTTCCTCTAGAAGTTTTATAGTTTCTGGTCTTATGTTTAGATCTTTAATCCATTTTGAGTTTATTTTGTGTATGGTGTTAGAAAGTGTTCTAGTTTCATTCCTTTACAAGTAGTTGACCAGTTTTCCTAGCAGCACTTGTTAAAGAGATTGTCTTTACTCCATTGTATATTCTTGCCTCCTTTGTCGAAGATAAGGTGTTCATAGGTGCATGGGTTTATCTCCGGGCTTTCTATTTTGTTCCATTGATCTATATATCTGTCTTTGTGCCAGTACCATACTCTCTTGATGACTGTGGCTTTGTAGTAGAGCCTGAAGTCAGGCAGGTTGATTCCTCCAGTTCCATTCTTCATTCTCAAGATTGCTTTGGCTATTTGAGGTTTTTTGTATTTCCATACAAATCTTGAAATTATTTGTTCTAGTTCTGGGAAAAATTCCTTTGGTAGCTTGATAGGGAGTGCATTGAATCTATTGATTGCTTTGGGTAGTATACTCATTTTCACTATATGGATTCTTCCAATCCATGAACATGGTATATTTCTCCATCTATTTGTGTCCTCTTTGATTTCTTTCACCAGTGTTTTATAGTTTTCTATATATAGGTCTTTAGTTTCTTTAGGTAGATATATTTCTAAGTATTTTATTCTTTTCATTGCAGTGGTGAATGGAATTGTTTCCTTAATTTCTCTTTCTGTTTTCTCATTGTTAGTGTATAGGAATGCAAGGGATTTCTGTGTGTTGATTTTATATCCTGCAACTTTACTATATTCATTGATTAGCTCTAGTAATTTTCTGGTGGTATCTTTACGGTTTTCTATGTAGAGGATCATGTCATCTGCAAACAGTGAGAGTTTTACTTCTTTTCCAATTTGGATTCCTTTTATTTATTTTTCTGCTCTGATTCCTGTGGCCAAAACTTCCAAAACTATGTTGAATAGTAGTAGTGAGAGTAGGCACCCTTGTCTTGTTCCTAACTTTAGGGGAAATGCTTTCAGTTTTTCACCATAGAGGATAATGTTTGCTGTGGGTTTGTCATATATAGCTTTTATTATGTTGAGGTATGTTCCTTCTATTCCTACTTTCTGGAGGGTTTTTATCATAAATGGATGTTGAATTTTGTCAAAGTCTTTCTCTGCATCTATTGAAATAATCATACGGTTTTTATCTTTCAATTTGTTAATGTGGTGTACTATGTTGATTGATTTGCAGATATTGAAGAATCCTTGCATCCCTGGGATAAAACCCACTTTGTTATGATGTATGATCTTTTAAATATATTGTTGGATTCTGTTTGCTAGAATTTTGTTAAGGATTTTTGCATCTATGTTCATCATTTATATTGGCCTGTAGTTTTCTTTTTTTGTGGCATCTTTGTCTGGTTTTGGTATTAGGGTGATGGTGGCCTCATAGAATTTGTTTGGAAGTTTACCTTCCTCTGCAACTTTCTGGAAGAGTTTGAATAGGATAGGTGTTAGCTGTTCTCTAAATTTTTGGTAGAATTCAACTGTGAAGCTGTCTGATCCTGGGCTTTTGTTTGCTGGAAGATTTCTGATTACAGTTTCAATTTCCATGCTGTTGATGGGTCTGTTAAGATTTTCTATTTCTTCCTGGTTCAGTTTTGGAAAGTTGTGCTTTTCTAAGAGTTTGTCCATTTCTTCCACATTGTCCATTTTATTGGCATATAGTTGCTGATAGTAGTCTCTTATGATCCTTTGTATTTCTGTGTTGTCTGTTGTGATCTCTCCATTTTCATTTCTAATTTTGTTGATTTGATTTTTCTCCCTTTGTTTCTTGATGAGTCTGGCTAATGGTTTGTCAATTTTATTTAACTTCTCAAGAACCAACTTTTCGCTTTGTTTTTTGCTATTGTCTCTTTTGTTTCTTTTGCATTTATTTCTGCCCTAATTTTTAAGATTTCTTTCTTCCCTGGTGTTCTTCATTTCTTCCTTTTCTAGTTGCTTTAGGTGTAGAGTTAGGTTATTTATTTGACTTTTTTCTTATTTCTTGAGGTAAGCCTGTATTGCTATGAACCTTCCCCTTAGCACTGCTTTTACAATGTCCCATAGGTTTTGGGTTGTTGTGTTTTCATTTTCATTTTTTCTATGCATATTTTGATCTCTTTTTTGATTTCTTCTGTGATTTGTTGGTTATTCAGCAGGGTGTTGTTCAGCCTCCATATTTTTGAATTTTTAATAGTTTTTCTCCTGTAATTGACATCTAATCTTACTGCATTGTGGTCAGAAAAGATGCTTGGAATGATTTCAATTTTTTTGAATTTACCAAGGCTAGATTTATGGCCCAGGATGTAATCTATCCTGGAGAAGGTTCCGTGTGCACTTGAGAAAAAGGTGAAATTCATTCTTTTAGGGTGAAATGTCCTGTAGATATCAATTAGATCTAACAGGTCTATTGTATCATTTAAAGTTTGTGTTTCCTTGTTAATTTTCTGTTTAGTTGAGCTATTCATAGGTATGAGTGGGGAACTAAAGTTTCCCACTATTATTGTGTTATTGTTAATTTCCCGTTTCATACTTGTTAGCATTTGTCTTACATATTGTGGTGCTCCTATGTTGGGTGCATATATATTTATAATTGTTATATCTTCTTCTTGGATTGATCCTTTGATCATTATGTAGTGGCCTTCTTTGTCTCTTTTCACAGCCTTTGTTTTAAAGTCTATTTTATCGGATATGAGTATTGCCACTCCTGCTTTCTTTTGGTCTCTATTTGCGTGGAATATCTTTTTCCAGATCTTCACTTTCAGTCTGTATGTGTCCCTTGTTTTGAGGTGGGTCTCTTGTAGACAACATATATAGGGGTCTTGTTTTTGTATCCATTCAGTCAGTCTTTGTCTTTTGGTTGGGGCATTCAACCCATTTACATTTAAAGTAATTATTGATAAGTATGATTTCATTGCCATTTACTTTGTTGTTTTGGGTTAGAGTTTATACACCCTTTCGGTGTTTCCTGTCTAGAGAAGATCCTTTGGTATTTGTTGGAGAGCTGGTTTGGTGGTGCTGAATTCTCTCAGCTTTTGCTTGTCTGTAAAACTTTTGATTCCTCCTTCATATTTGAATGAGATCCTGCTGGGTACAGTAATCTGGGCTGTAAGTTATTTTCTTTCATCACTGTAAGTATGTCCTGCCATTCCCTCCTGGCCTAAAGAGTTTCTATCAAAAGATCAGCTGTTATCCTTATTGGAATTCCCTTGTATGTTCTTTGTTGTTTTTCCCTTGCTGCTTTTAATATTTGTTCTTTGTGTTTCATCTTTGTTAATTTCATTAATAGGTGTCTTGGGGTGTTTAACCTTGGGTTTATCCTGTTTGGGACTCTGTGTTTCTTGGACCTGGGTGACTATTTCCTTCCCCATTTTAGGGAAGTTTTCAACTATTATCTCCTCAAGGATTTTCTCATGGTCTTTCTTTTTGTCTTCTTCTTCTGGGACTCCTATGATTTGAATGTTGGAGCATTTAACATTGTCCCAGAGGTCTCTGAGGTTGTCCTCATTTCTTTTCATTCTTTTTTCTTTTTTCCTGTCTGTTTCATTTATTTCTACCATTCTATCTTCTACCTCACTTATCCTATCTTCTGCCTCCATTATTCTACTGTTGGTTCCCTCCAGAGTGTTTTTGACCTCATTTGTTGCATTATTCGTTATATATTGACTCTTTTTTTTTATTTCTTCTAGGTCCTTTTTTAAACATTTCTTGCATCTTCTCAATCCTTGTCTCTGGGCTATTTACCTGTAAGTCCATTTTGTTTTCAAGATTTTGGATCATTTTCACTGTCATTATTTGAAATTCTTTATCAGGTAGATTCCCTATCTCTTTCTCTTTGGTTTGGTGGACATTTATCCTGTTCCTTTACCAGCTGAGTATTTCTCTGCCTTTTCATCTTGTTTATATTGCTGTATTTGGGGTGTCCTTTCTGTATTCTGGCAGTTTGTGCTTCCTCTTTATTGTGGAGGCTCCTCACTGTGGGTGGGGTTGGATGGGTGGCTTGTCAAGGTTTCCTATTTAGGGAAGCTTGTGTCGGTGTTCTGGTGGGTGGAACTGGATTTCTTCTCTCAGGAGTGCAATGAAGTGTCCAGTAGTGAGTTTTGAGATGTCAATGGGTTTGGTGTGACTTTGGGCAGCCTGTATATTGAAGATCAGGGTTATGTTCTTGTGTTGCAGAGAATTTGTGTAGTATGTCTTGCTCTGGAACTTATTGGCCCTTGGGTGGTGCTTGGTTTCAGTGTAGGTATGGAGGCTTTGATGTGCTCCTATCGATTAATGTTCCCTGGAGTCAGAAGTTCTCTGGTGTTCTCAGGATTTGGACTTAAGCTTCCTGCCTCTGGTTTTCAATCTTATTCTTACAGTAGCCTCAAGACTTCTCCATCTCCTTTCAAAGACAATGGGCTGCCTTTCTGGGTACCTGATGTTCTCTGTCAGCATTCAGAAGTTGTTTTGTGGAATTTGCTCAGCGTTCAAATGTTCTTTCGATGAATTTGTGGGGGAGAAAGTGGTCTCCCCGTCCTATTCCTCCACTGTCTCAGGACCGTCCCTTGTCTCAATTTTGAATCTACCATTCTATACTTTGCTTTGGAATGCTCTACCTGAGAATCTGAAAGCCACATTTCTCCTCTGTCAACTATTCCATGTTAAGTTCTGTAGATATTGGCTCTAGAGGGCAATTGGAAGTCTGGAGAAGGAAGGCGCCTACTTCTTCCTCACTTGGTTTTCTATTTCTGTTAACATCACCCTGGCAAAGGCAGTGGATCCCAGGCCCTACACTGAAGCCCACCTCCACGTTCTTCCAGAAAGCAAAGTATGACTGAGCAACAGCACCCATGTTCAGAGGTCTGGCTCCCAGCTCCACAGGACCCTCCAAGCTCCGCCAGAGGACCAGTGCCCCTTTCAGAGGTCTGAGTCTCCCTCACCTGGAGTTACAAGGCTATAACAACCACGGCTTCTCTTTGTCCCTCAATCCTATGTTGGGAGCTGCTTCTTGCTCTTACTAACCCTGTCAGCTTGACTCATCTCTTTGCTTTATTCTGTCCTCTAATATTTGTTTAATCACTTCTCTATACTGAATTGGCATGGTTTCTGTTTTTCTGCATGAACTCCAAGCAGCTGTCAAAATGTCAGTCACATCTTACACATTCCATAAAAGTTGGATTCCCAAAAAGACAGTCTCCAACAATTCTGGGTCCACAGTTGGAAGAGGACAACAAATTCAATATCTAGATGTAAGGTCTAGAACATGTCAGCATTCCCTTTCACGGGACCAGTTAACTCGGTGAACAGAGTGGTACTCAGTAACACTTCTAGAAGGAAAATACTTAAAAAAACAACTTGACAAGCATACCCAGCACACAATGTCTTTATCTCCAACTAGAGCCAGGGAAAAAAGCAGAGACTGCAGCAATATGACCTGGTTGTTGAGACATTAGCTTAAGGCAACCATGCATTCTTAAAATTTGCTTTTCAGATACATTATTTTACAACTAATGCTGCCTACAAGAAAGAATAAATCTAGAAAGAGAGAGAGAAAAAGACCCTGAAATCAGCCCTCCATATTTGCGTGGAGTCCATATCTATGGATTCAATAAGTGGAGGATTGAAAATATTTTTTAAAAAAATCTAGAAAGTTCCAAAAATCAAAACTTGAATTTGTCTTGCTCCAGCAACTGAGAGCTATTTATGTAGCATTTATATTCTCTATACAACTAATTTCATAGAATTTACATTTTAGTGGTTAATTATATATAGGCTATGCTAAGCCACTCGGTCCTGTTCGACTCTTTGTGACCCCATGAACTATAGCCACCAGGTTCCTCTGTCCATGGGATTTCCCAGGCAAGAATACTGGAGTGGGTTGCCACTTCCTACTTCAGGGGACTCTTCCAGACCCAGGGATTAAACCTGTGTCTCTTGTGTCTTCTGCATTAACAGACATGTTCTTTACCATTAGTGCCACCTGGGAAGCTGAATTATATATAATAGATTATTATAAGTAATCTAGAGATGATTTAAAGTATACAGGAAGATGTGCATAGATTATATGCAAATACTGTGTCATTTTATAAGGGGCTTAAGCATTTTTGAATTTTGGTATTCACAGGGGTCCTGGAACTATTCCCCTGAGGATACTGAAGCTCTCAGCATCCTCAGGGGAAGGACCTTTTTCTTTGTCCTGCTTTACAATGAAATATCATGACTTAGAGTGATTGTAGCAACCAAAATTCATGCTGGAGTTTTAAAGCCTAAGTAAAAATTCTTCATGTCACTTTTTAGCCTGTAGAAGATTATACTGTTTGAAGGTAATCTACTTCTGGGGTCTTCCTTCACTATCTTCCCATATCTGCTCCTACAATCAGACTATGTTCTGGTTTCTGGTTAAAATAAATGTTTTATTTTTGGAATTCCTTGAATTTCTAAGTAAGATGATTGCATCAATCAGCACATCTACCTTTTCTTTGTAGTTTCCTTTTATTTTTTGCTTTTAAAGATAAACAGATGATATCGCTGGATCTTTCACATGAGGGAAGAATGTATGCATTAGGAGTTCCTTTCACCAATATTTGGAAAGAGTCCAGATCCCAGCCCAGCTGAACCAGAGTAAATATGCTGCTTGAAAAAAAAATATGTCAGATTTCTGCTACTCTGTTAAAAGGTTAATAAGTTATAGAGATTAAGTGGTCAACATTAGCAGATACCTTATTATTACATTATTAAAATATTAATGCTTTCAGTTGTGAAATATGATCCATCAGACACCAGAAGCTGGTGTCTTAGTGGAAAGTTTAACAGGCTAGCCTGAGGGCAAGGCAGGTTTTACTAGTGTACTTAGGTGTACATGTTTTACAAGAAGGGTGGAGTCTCTGAGTTCAAATGATTGCAGTTTGCAGTTTCTTCTCAGAAAATTAACTCAGAGGAAATTCACATCTCTTATGGGCACTTCCTTTTTTTTTTCCTTCCCTTCAAACATAAACTGGCATTAGCCAAAATGCAGTATCTTGAGGAAGTATATAAGTTAAGTACAAAGCTTTTATTACTAACTCTTGGCAATTTAATAATTAGGGTGTACCATAATTAAGTGCATCTCTCATGATTAAATGGCTTAGTTGCCACATGTAATTAACATCTGCTTGTATCATTAGATGCCTTTGGCTGGGCTTGGGTGGCTCCTGATAAGCACTTTGGGAGAGGAACATAGGGAAGGAAGGCCTAGTCAAACACAATAAAAGAATTTTAACACAGGTTATATCTACAATGTTAGAATCCCTCTATTTTAGTGGTGTAAAGGCTCATTAAATTCAACCTCTTCATTTCACTGGTAGGGAAACTAGGGCCCAGAGAGAATATATGTTGATGTTAGTCATACAACTGTATGGCGGCAAAATCAAGACTACAGAATTACCTTCTGACTCCACGCTGAGTCCCCTTGTATGATTGTGTACTTCTTCTCTAGTCCCTAGCTATCTGTCTACACTTGCTGCAGTAACAGGCCACCCTGTAATTACTTCCCACCAACACTCATGCTTTTCCAGAGGTCACCAGGTAACCATCCAAATGGTCTTTAGTATTTGCTTGTTGTTAACTTTTATCTTATATTACAGTATAGTTGATCAACAATGTTTTGTTAATTTCAGGTGTGCGGCAAAGTGATTCAGATATGCACATATGTGTAATTTATTCTTTCTCAAATTATTTTCCCACATAGGTCATTAAAGAATACTGAGCAGAGCTTTCTGTGCTATAGAGTAGGTCCTTGTTGATTATCTATTTTAAATATAGTAGTGCACACTTTTAGTTTTTATACAGGGGAGTTGAAAGACTACTCACTTGAAAAATTCATTGGTTTTGCACTTTTTTTAAATTTAATTTTATTTTTTTAAATTTTAAAATCTTTAATTCTTACATGTGTTCCCAAACATGAACCCCTCTCCCACCTCCCTCCCCATAACATCTCTGTGGGTCATCCCCATGCGCCAGCCCCAAGCATGCTGTATCCTGCGTCAGACATAGACTGGCGATTCAATTCTTACATGATAGTATACATGATAGAATGCCATTCTCCCAAATCATCCCACCCTCTCCCTCTCCCTCTGAGTCCAAAAGTCCGTTATACACAGCTGTGTCTTTTTTCCTGTCTTGCATACAGGGTCATCATTGCCATCTTTCTAAATTCCATATATATGTGTTAGTATACTGTATTGGTGTTTTTCTTTCTGGCTTACTTCACTCTGTATAATTGGCTCCAGTTTCATCCATCTCATCAGAACTGAATCAAATGAATTCTTTTTAACGGCTGAGTAATACTCCATTGTGTATATGTACCACAGCTTTCTTATCCATTCATCTGCTGATGGACATCTAGGTTGTTTCCATGTCCTGGCTATTATAAACAGTGCTGCGATGAACATTGGGGTACATGTGTCTCTTTCAATTCTGGTTTCCTCGGTGTGTATGCCCAGCAGTGGGATTGCTGGGTCATAAGGTAGTTCTATTTCCAGTTTTTTAAGGAATCTCCACACTGTTCTCCATAGTGGCTGTACTAGTTTGCATTCCCACCAACAGTGTAGGAGGGTTCCCTTTTCTCCACACCCTCTCCAGCATTTATTGCTTGCAGATTTTTGGATCGCAGCCATTCTGACTGGTGTGAAGTGGTACCTCATTGTGATTTTGATTTGCATTTCTCTAGCAATGAGTGATGTTGAGCATCTTTTCATGTGTTTGTTAGCCATCCATATGTCTTCTTTGGAGAAATGTCTATTTAGTTCTTTGGCCCATTTTTTTATTGGGTCATTTATTTTCCTGGAATTGAGCTGCATAAGTTGCTTGTATATTTTTGAGATTAGTTGTTTGTCAGTTGCTTCATTTGCTATTATTTTCTCCCATTCAGAAGGCTGTCTTTTCACCTTGCTTATAGTTTCCTTTGTTGTGCAGAAGCTTTTAATTTTAATTAGATCCCATTTGTTTATTTTTGCTTTTATTTCCAGAATTCTGGGAGGTGGATCATAGAGGATCCTGCTGTGATTTATGTCGGAGAGTGTTTTGCCTATGTTCTCCTCTAGGAGTTTTATAGTTTCTGGTCTTACATGTAGATCTTTAATCCATTTTGAGTTTATTTTTGTGTGCGGTGTTAGAAAGTGATCTAGTTTCATTCTTTTACAAGTGGTTGACCAGTTTTCCCAGCACCACTTGTTAAAGAGATTGTCTTTAATCCATTGTATATTCTTGCCTCCTTTGTCAAAGATAAGGTGTCCATATGTGTGTGGATTTATCTCTGGGCTTTCTATTTTGTTCCATGGATCTATATTTCTCTCTTTGTGCCAGTACCATACTGTCTTGATGACTGTGGCTTTGTAGTAGAGCCTGAAGTCAGGCAAGTTGATTCCTCCAGTTCCATTCTTCTTTCTCAAGATTGCTTTGGCAATTCGAGGTCTTTTGTATTTCCATACAAATCTTGAAATTATTTGTTCTAGCTCTGTGAAAAATATGGCTGGTAGCTTGATAGGGATTGCGTTGAATTTGTAGATTGCTTTGGGTAGTATACTCATTTTCACTATATTGATTCTTCCGATCCATGAACATGGTATATTTCTCCATCTATTAGTGTCTTCTTTGATTTCTTTCATCAGTGTTTTATAGTTTTGCATTTTAAAGACATAGGCATAAATGGTTTGGCTGGAATTGCTTTTTGGTTTCATGTTCTCTTACAGGATTGCTAATTTGTTAAAGGCCTCCAAGGAATCAGACACAGGAAGAGACCTCCAAGTGATCAGACAGAGATATGTATGGCAAAACCAATACAATATTGTAAAGTAATTAGCCTTCAATTAAAATAAATAAATTTAAAAATAAATAAATAAAAATAAAATAAAATCAACACAATGTCTCCAAGTCCTTAGTCACTCAGTTGTGTCTGTCTCTTTGCAACACCATGGACTGGAGCCCGCCAAACTCCTCTGTCTATAGGATTCTCCAGGCAAGAATACTAGAGTGGGTTGTCATTCCCTTCTCCAAGGTATCTTCCCAGGGATCGAACCTGTGTCTCCTGCACTGCAGGCAGAGTTTTTACTGGCTGAGCCACCAGGGAAGTCTTGTCCATTAACACTCCCTCCTATTTGAGCAGTGATCATGAAATCCATGATCTTAGCATCTTATTTGAGAACATGTTATACTGCTATTTCTAACATTTCTTAGGAGGAAATAATGGCAAATATATGCACATTTTCAAGTATAGAATAAATTTACTAAACAGATGTTGATTGCATGAAATGTTTTGCAACCCCTGGAAGCAAGAGCTTTTCAGCACTTGGCATTCTGGAGCTGAGGACTGCTTGTGCTCTTGATAAAACATGGATTACACTGGAATCAAAACAATGAAATTTTATCCAATATTTAGATTAGACAAGAAGGATTTGGCCTGGTTTTGTGTCTGGTACAACTGTCATCTCTAAAAATTCTAGATCACCTAAAATCCTTCTTTCAGTGTGTGTATCCTAAAAGTGCTCCTCCCAGGAATTGTGCATCTGAGATTCTCTTCCATAATTTACCTGTGGGTAAGGCCCTGCCTTCGTGGTGACTTCACATTCATGTTTTCAGTTTTTCAGATTAGTGAGTTCATGCTTCTCAAGGAATAAACAGAGACAGCTTCCTCAAAAGACACCAAAATTATTTCAATCAAATGGACCTGTCAGACCAGGCCAGTGGAATACTTGTGCTTTTACATTATGTTTTTATTTATAACAGCATTAGAATTTACCTGAAATCAACAAGAAATGTAGATGTTCTATGCCTCAGGCTGTATCTCTGTTACAAGAAAAAAGGGAAAGAGTATTCTAGCTAAATTCTTTGGAACACAGTTTTCTAAGTTATGGAGATACCATACTTACACGATTATTATATCTAAGTGTTAAGCAGATAATTAAGGCAGAAGTGCTAAATGTATATTTTCAAAAGCACTAGAACTATGACTTCTGGATATATACACAAGTTTAAGAACTATGATAAAAAAGAAATATATGTATATGTATATACACATGACAAGCATACACATTATTCAAAATTATTCATAAAGTCAGCATAGTTATTACTTTTAATTAGTTCTAGGATAATTGTCAAAGAAGTCATTGGCTTCAGCAGAAATCAAACTTTATTTGGGACCCATATTTATAAGTTTGCAGAAGATGGATTTGTGGGAGTCAGATGTGGCCCACCATGGCAAGGAGGCTCAGGATAGGAAGAAATTGGTTAGTTTCCCATTTGAGGACCTTTATCTTTTATGGGGAACCCAATTGTTATCATGACAGGGGAACAAAGGAGTATTTTGGAAAGGTAAAACTGGCTCCCCAGGTGGCACAGTGGTAAAGAACCCACCTGCTGATGCAGGGAATGTGGGTTCAATCCCTGTGTCAGCAAGATCCCCTGGAGTAGGAAATGGTAACCCACTCCAGTATTCTTGCCTGGAAAATTCCATGAACAGAAGAGCCTGGTTGGCTACAGTCCAAGGGGTCACAAAGAGTCAGATATGACCGAGCATGCATGCACACCTGGATCCACTTCCTTTTCATATCCTTTCTCTTTCCTTCTTTTCCCACTTTCCCCCTACTATTTCTCTCCACCTTTCTCCCTCCCTCTCTCTTCTCTACCACTCCCATCTAACCTGCCCCTCGCCTCCCTCACCCTCTTCTCTCATTGTTAATGGCAGTCGCATATGTTATGTGTTCCATGTCAGAAACCAAGAGTTTTACTGACTCAAGTATTTTTCTTAAAAAAAAAAAAAAAAAAGTTGTTTATTTTCATCCTACAGTGTGACTTCTCTCAAATGTATACAAGATCAGGAGTATCAATTTAAGTTGTATATGATTCTATCCAAAGATATGACTTCTGTCTTGGATCAAATTTTTTAAACTATTTTTCTTCTGTAAGGATAGCGCCATTCAATTCATTCCCATACACTACCTCACTCTGCATTATAGAGCATAAATTCTATACAGAAAGAAAAGCCTGTGGCGTTGATGATGATGAAATACAAACATCTCTTTGCTTCTTAACGTGGTAACATTGCCACCATTTGTGTGCACTATTCCCAGGCACCCTGTGAGGGCATTTTATACACTCTCTCTCTTTTAATTCTAAGAAAGTCCCTCACCGTATCGAGGCTCAGAGGATTAAGGGACAATTTAAGTGAGGGGCAGATTCAGGATTAAAATTCAAGTTCTTCTGTAAGTCACTCAACTACTACACTCATGATATGTAAATCGTGATGCCACACAGAACAAAAAGCATTTAGTATCTCTCTTTGAGTCTGTGGGCTAAAAAAATACTCCTCAAAGTGACTCAAGTTTCAGATGGCAGCCAGTTCTTGTAGTACAAAGAAGAGGTACAATGCATTACCCAATCCAAGAGAACAGAGTTCAGAAAAGCCTGTTGCTTATTAGAGATGATAGAGAAAAGATGCACATTGATGAGAAAGAGCATATTCTGGGGTAGTATAATTTGTAACCCTCCATTCTCAGTGCCCACTCTTTAGATGAGAAATTATTCTGTAAAAGTAATGATGATGACAATAATAATTTTATCATAATTACTTTTTTAAAAAAGGACTCTGTACTTAAAATCATTATTCATTCTTCCTTAAAAGAATAATTCTGGATTTTAGAATATTCTTTAGTTAAACTTTAACATCCTTCTTTTAGATAACAGGATCTAATGTGAATTTGGAGGCCATATATAATGTTTTTAATTAAGAGAATTACTTGGTGTTTTTTTAATAATATTCCCTTTAAATATATGAGGGCCTGGAATAAGGACAGTCAACAACAGCATCATCTAGAGTTTTCAGGACTCCAGACCGCAAGGCATAGAACACAAAGGTAAGATCTAAGCTTCTGTTTCCTTTTGATCTGTCAGTGACCTGACTACGGATACACAGCTCCGTGATTTACTGAGTCTCAACTGCCAATCACATTTAAATAACAGACAAGAACAAGCCCAGTGAGTGCAGAGAGCAGCTGAAGAAATAACTTCATTAGCTCTAAGACAAGTCTGATCAAGGGTTCACTTTCCTTCTGATTCACCTCTGAAGTGAATCTCAGAACTATGATTTCAGCAGTCATGGGGGCAGGTAGAAATTTTAGCATGAAGTGTACAGTGTTGGTAGTTATGAATAATTATAGAGTTACATGGTTTTGCAATAGTCTTGTGATATTGGGAATGAAGTTCCTTGTTCATTGAACTGTCAGGTGAGACTGCTATTCCTCAAGAGCCTCCTGGTAGAAGAGATCCATTTTCCTATGAATCAGGGACAACACACTAAAATGTATACTGAAACTCTGGTAGAAGTGTCTTGCAGAACTCAAAGAAAAAGACACAATTAAGAAACTCAGTGGGACAAAGGTTTAAAAATCTATAAAATAGGGAGATTTCTTTCTTATCCATTAGAGAATATGATACCTAAAGGAAGGATTCTAAAATAGATTGGCTGATGATTCTAGTTTTAATACAGCAGAAGAAAAAAACATGAAGATCATATAGTTATACTCAGTTCTTTAATAGCATAGCAATAGTAGTAGCTTTATCAACTTGTTAAAATTTTATTATAAATTATTATCTAAAACATAAATTTTTAAGAATATGAATTAAAATAGAAACTTTAATCACCCTTTAAATAGATTATATTGAGTAAATTCTAGGATAAAAGTTTTGTCTGATTTATAGACCTTGGAATAGCATATTTATATATGAATTTGTTGTATTTCTTTCTCTGCTATATACAAAGAAGATAAGCAAAGTGTAAAAAAAAAATTGAATGCTTATATTTATATTGGTAAAATTTTTGCAGCTGTAGAAAGTATTATTTTAAATTTATAAATAATTTCTAAATAAAAAATAAATTGTCTCCTTCTTTTATTTGAGAAGCAAAAACTGTTGCCCAGCTATACAGGGAAAGAAGTAATTCATTTGTATATTTTTAAGTGCAAATATAAAAAGACCTCTGCTGGGTTCTATAAATTAGTTGCCATTGAAGTAATGGACAAAGTGTGTAACTTATTAAGCATACTTTGCAGCTAACTGAAATTAAACAGGACAAACATATATGAATATCTATATTCTATGAACTTCTAGAAGGCAATGTGCTACACTGCTACAGAGGACTACAGAGGGCCACAATGTGCTACAGAGGCTGATGTCTATTTCACTTTGCTCTTCAACCTTTCTATTAATAGGAATAGGAGTGAGGTTGTTGATTATACACTCTAAAAAGTCAGAGGGTGGGGCCAATTTAATTTCTCAACCAATGTTTAGTTGCTAAGTTTGCAACCCCATAGACTGTAGCCACCAAGCTCCTCTGTCCATGGGATTTCCCAGACAAGAATACTGGAATGGGTTGCCATTTCTTTCTTTAGGGGATCTTCCTGATCCAGGGCTGGAATAAGCATCTCCTGCACAACAGGTGGATTCTTCACTGCTGAGCCATCTGGGAAGCCATATTTCTCAGTACTATGATTTTATTTTGATTTTAATTTTTTTAATGACTTAGGGAATCAAATCAGAATTGTTTAGTCTAAAAATCTCTTGGAGAATTACCAGCTCTCATACCTAAAAACTCCTGAGAAATCTGTGTGCAGGTCAAGAAGCAACAGTTAGAACTGCACATAGAACAACAGACTGGTTCCAAATTGGGAAAGGCTGTTGGAAATGTCAAGGCTGTATATTGTCACCCTGCTCATTTAACTTCTATGCAGAGTACATCATGCAAAATGCTGGGCTGGATGAAGGGACTGAACTGAACTGAACAGATTCCTAAAACTCCTATAGAACTAGCACAACCTAGGTTGTGTTTTCCTAGCATTTTTATTCTAGTCAAAGTGTGTGTATATATATAGATGTATATATATATGCATATATATATTATTGATAACATGGAGAGATGTTTGTTAATAAATGTGTGGTTATACATAAAATATGCCACATTTTATGTGAACCTATAAAGCAAAAAAATACAGAGATTTCTGATATGCCCCAAAACTACACAGAAACACCCATGTTTATTTTTAATGTCTTTATGATATCTCCTATATCAGGAGCTTTTAATTTTGGTATAGTCATATTTATAATTTTTTTACAAGTTTTTTTTTTTTTTTTAATGAAGAAAGTATCTCCTACTTAACATGCTTAATCCTTTGTCCTATATTTTCTCCCAATTTTTTTCTCTTAGAAGAGCTTATGTCCACTTTTCTTGGGTCAAAGTAAGCTAGACCATTTTTCAAATTTCTCCTTTACTCCCATCCTTTTTCCCCCTTTCATCACACTTTCATATCTTAGTCTTCTCACCACTCAAACATGTCTTTAATTTATTTCTCTCACCAAGTATTCTTTCATTCTTCCAGTTAGAATCCTTCCTGTGACTTACTTTGTATTGTTTTTAAAATGGTTGAGACAGTATTATGTTTCCATGTATGACTTCTCTGAATAATTCCTGAGAACAGATCTATAAATCCTGATATCCCCAAAGAGTCTCATTTAATGCTTCAAAGAATAGGTTTTCTATTAATGTTTGTAAAGAGAAAGTATGTGTTCAGTTTAGACAACTAAATACTCAGCTGAGACACAGCAATTATTTTCAAATACTCAAGCACTTGTCCTATGTTAAAGGAGTTAAATGGGCTGTACATGGTTATGGATGGTTTCTAAGGACAATTGGATTTTTCTCAATATAAAGAAGAAATTTTCAACAAATAGAATTTTCTCTGAAAATAGAATGAACTCACAAAGCGGTGACTTGATTGTCTCCTAAACATATTCACTCAGGAGAGGTATATTAATATTCTTTCTACACATGGTGGGCCTCCTGAAAGAATAAGTAAAATGGTATCCTTATTTGTATGCTTCATGAGTTTTCATTTTAGTCACTGACCTTTCATATTTGTGATCCTTCCCCCATCTTTCCAATCTCCAGTTACACCAATCTACAGGAGTCATTTTACCTGTTTTCAAAAATGATTTGCTTTCTACATACAAAAAACTCTTAGGATAAACTTTTATCACTCAATTTTTATTTTCAATTTTTAGAAAACTTTAGAGGTTAAATCACTTCTCAGAGTTCAAGATAAAATGTATCCCAAAGTCAAATCTCACCAACATGATTAAATAAATATGCATATTTGCAGGGAAATATACAAATATTTAATATTTTATGTAGTTTTATTAAAATTGATTTATTTTGAAATTTCTCCATAAATTTCCCCATGTAACTATCAATCACAGACACTTTAAGAGAAATACCACTTAATATATTTAAAATAGAACAAAATAAAACAAATAAATGTCCTGGATATTTATAGTCCATCTTCTTTATATTTTTAATTAGGCCAAAAAATAAATCGCAGGAAACTAGTGCTTCAAAAATATCATGCATATTGCCCAGAACACTGATCAAACCTTAGTGAATATGAAACAAAGCAAAATGAAAATCATTATTTCCTAATAGAAACTTGTTGCCTAACTATGTACCAGAACTATTTTGGCAATCAGAAAGCAGTAAATCAACAGGGGAGAATTTTAGCAGAATCATGAACATAGATTCATGAAGCATCTATAGAATATTTTGTCATTTTTCCAACAAGCAATTGTTTGTGTTTCTGCTACCTCTGAGGTTCTCTCTTAGCGCTGAGAACAAAAGCTGACTGCCAGTCAATCCTATGTGTTCTGGCTTCTCTGGAAGGGAAGATTTGCTGAAGGTCTTCTGATTTTGAAGTCTAGTTGGACATTGCTGCTTGCACATTCTTATATTCAGGCAGTACGAGGAAGGATGAAATAGCTCAACTCTGAATGTTTACAATGATGTTGTTTAGTTGCTAAATCTTGTCTGATTCTTTTGATGATTCTGTAGCCCACCAGACTCCTCCGTCCATGGGATTTTCCAGGCAGGAATACAGTAATGGGTTGCCATTTCCTTCTCCGGGGAATCTTCCCAACTCAGGGATCAAACTCACGTCTCCTGCATTGACAGGCGGGATCTTTACCACCAGGCCACTTGTGAAGACCTAAGATGATGTTACCTTATAGCTTATTAGAAAGATGCTAGTTAGGCAAGCAGCAAAATGACTGATAGAAAAGCAAAACGATCTTGAAAGAAAGTGCTGGAATGACCAATCAGACCAAGGAGACTCCACTTCATCAGGAAGTCGCATTGGCAGACAAGTGATGGTGACCGCCCAAATAAGAAAGCTGTACTGGCCTGTATTTCATATGGAATATGTGTCCATCATATTCAATCTCAGAAACAATAATAGTACCTTCAGGATCAGGCTTCAACACTAAGGGCTTTAAGAGAGCAACAGAAAAACAGCTATTGGTGATACCAGTTGTGGTGAGTAAGTCCTGGAGTTATATTTGAGGTTAACGGAACATGATTCTTAAGACACATGCAGTAATTCAGCAGATTATTAGAGAAGGTGGCACCTGCACCTTGGGACAATTTCTAGCAGCTATAATTGCAATAAGTTGATCGGTAGCAATTCAGAGGTCTGTAACCACCATATAAATACCTCAGAGGAGGGAAGGAACTTGGTATAGAGCTTAGAGACCGGAAGTTTCTTGCAAAACAGCTCAGTGGAGGGCATCTCCTATGCCAATAGTATGGACATTGGCTATTTCTTATTAAATAGTTTTGGCGTTGGCAGCTGTTGGTGATATATCGTGATGCTGAGAAGCCACTGGGTATGAAGCCAAGATCTTGGTAGCTTCTGTATCCAAAACTGCCCAGTCTGTAGTGGCTTAGGGGCTGGAAACTCTTGGATAAGCAGTTAGGTTGCCCAAAGCATTTAAAGCCATTGCCGAGGGTCTGGCAAGCTTTGGATGTACGTCGGCTGGGGGTGCAGCCATCAGATACATACCCCTTGGTCTGAGGGCACGGATTGCAGCTGAGGCTGGGTCCGATGTTGGTCGTTTCACGGGCACTGCAGATTTGGCCCCCTGTTGGAGAGTTGCAGGGCACAGACGAGTTTGATTGGTCACAAGTTGTGGTGCAGGTCTTGGGCTCAGAACAGGGAGATTCACAGGTCGGGGCTTCCCCACAAGTTTCTTGGCAGTTATCCAGGAGCCAGAGATTCCCGTGGTAGCTACTGGGTAGGCTGAGCCCAAACGTAGGGCTTACATCGCTGGAGCAAAGAGCAACAGAAGCAGTCACTGGGAAATAATAGTGAGTTCTGTAGGATACGCCACTACAGTTCCCAGGATAGCCTAGAAAAGCCATGGAGTCTGAGTGTATGTTCAGTGATGGCCGTGAAGGTATGGCGAGACTGTGGCTTGACGCCCTTTTATATCTTCCCTGGGGATTGTCTGCATCCTCCCCAGACTCTCTTCCTTCTCACTGCCTGGGACAATAACATGGCAACATTTCATTAGTGTGCTGTTTAGTGACAGCTGCTGATGTCTTCACACTCATATTAAAGCAAGTTTATTTTGATTCTTCAAAGTTATCTATAATCACCACATTGACCATCATGCATCACTCATCATATGCAGACCATAACTTTTGTGAATAGTGATTTCAGTGTTAACAAGTAAGCTCTCATCTGTCAACTGGTGGTAAACAAGAGATCATGTGTCTATGGGCTTTTGCAACATGGTTGTTAAGGGGTTAATGAGGATCCAAGTGACACAAAGAACCTGGACTTTTCCACTCTTTTGGCAACTGCAAAATCCTGCCAGGACTTGACCCCATACTCTAAAAGAAGCTGAATGCTTTGATTGTCTCCACATTGTTGCTCAAAAGAGAGCATGAGGCTTTGAACTATTAAGAGGACTTTCTCCCCCTAAATAAGTATTATATCCTTAACTATGCCAGGCCATGTACTGGTAGCAACATCTCATCCATTTGGAAAAGTCTGTCTGTAACATTCACAGCAATCTCATTGAGATTTAGCGACCTAACACAAGGCCAAAAATGAACTTGTTCCCAGGGGTCAGCGGTTGCTAAGTAACCAAGACTTCTGGAAGAAGTCTTTCTTAAAGAGTTTCTATAATATGTATTATCAAAGAATGCCAGTTTCTCAAAACTGTACCTGCCTAATTGACTAAAATTGTATATCCCATTGTCTCTGTTGTAAAACCCCATTGCTGTCAGATGTATAATATTTCTTTACATTTCTGCCCAAGTAAGTTTTACTTATTTTTGATTTTCTTTTCTTTTCACATAGAGTTTATTCCTCTGTTGAAGAATATAGTTATTTTTGGTCTAGAACCACAAAAGGAAATGGCTATGCTTAATTTTGTTTTAAATGACCTGTACAGTTCTTATAGGCACTGTACATATTAAATAATACTTTTCACTTCTTATGGTGAAGGCTGAAGAAAAATTTTTAAGAGTTTAATTTAAAGTAAAGAACTGGCACTTTGTTCTTAAAAATACAAGCTATAATTCACACTTATAGCCTCCACTGAATTGGAAACAGCAATGCATTTATTAACTGTAATACATTCAGACAAAAGACAAGACCAGTTTCTTCAGGTATGATAAGCTATAGGGTTAGTTTTTAAAAGACACTGTCCTCACAGTGATTTAAAATCAGCTAGATTTTTCAAATGTACATCAACTTAAAGTTACAGATATTCTTCACAATTTTAAAAAATTTGAATTTTATCATAGTTCCTCTCAGCATTTATTCAATAAGGTGATGGATTTTATTCTATGGGTACCTCTTTATTAAACATATTTTACTGTTTGCACTGTCTTTGGGTGAAAGGGTGAGGATCAGGAACCCATATTTTCAGCAAATTCTTCAACTATAGAATATCCCGAGGTTTTGCACAGAAATTTTCAGCCTTGAGACAGGCAAATAGGAACTAAAATATTCAAGGAGCTTGGTGGCCTCCATGTAAGTTCTGGAGAGAGTGTGGAGAAAAAGGAACCCTCTGCACTGTCAGTGGGAGTGCAGTCACTGTGGAGAACAGTCTGGTTTCCTTATGAAACTAAAAATAGAAATACCACATGATCTAACAGTCTCATGCCTGGACATAAATCTGAGGAACTATTTCAAAACGATACATTCACCTCAAAGTTCATAGCAACAATATTGACAAAAACTAAGACATGGAACCTCAATGTCCATTAAAGGGTGAATGGATAAAGAAGATGTGGTGTATATATATTCAATGAAATATTGCTCAGCCATAAAAAAGAATGAAACAATGTCATTTATGCAACATGGATGAATCTAGAGGTTTTCAGAGAAAGACAAAGCTTATATGACATGGCTTATATGTGAATCTAAAAATGATACAAATGAATTTATTTACAAAACAGAAACAGACTTAGAAAACAAATGTATGGTTACCAAAGGGAAAAGGCAGGGGAGGGATAAATTAGGAGTTTGGGATTAACATATACACACTACTATATATGGATTTCCCTGGTGGCTCAGATGGTAAAGAATCTGCCTGCAATACAGGAGACCTGAGTTCAGTCCCAGTTCAGTCCCTGGGTCAGGAAGATCCCCGGGAGAAGGGAATGGCTACCCACTTCAGTTCTCTTGTTTGGAGAATTCCATGGATAGAGGAGTCTGGCAGGCTATATAGTCTATGGGGTCCCAAAGAGTCAGACATGACTGGGTGACTAACAACAATAATCAGCAAGGACAAGGACATACTGTATAGCACAGGGTACTATACAGAACAGCTTGTACCAACCTATATATAATGGAAAAGAATCTGAAAAGGAGAATGTGAAAAAATAAAGACTTGGAAAAAAGTACACAAGGCAGTCATCGGTGAACTTTCCACTAAACTACTTGTTCCAAGAAATACACAGGAGAGTTCAGAGGTTGGTGGAAGTTTATTTCTGCATCCCTTCATCATACCACAATTATCTTTAGTCTTTTTTTAGAGTTCCTTGAAGCAAATTTGAGAGAAAATAAACAAACAAAACCCAAAATAACTCCATCTGCTGTAAAGCCCACATACTCCCTTTCCGACTTTGCATTATAAATGGCAGAGTATTTTAAATTAATATCACATACTCTAGTGTGAGTCCAACAATTAAATAATGTAGAACATCACTTAGCATAATTAATGTTCACAGCATGAGGATTTATAACATATTTAAATTTATTTTGGTGCAATCATGTTCTAAACAGTCAAATACTGCGGTTTGCAAAGGCAGTTAGCCCAGCTTGTCTCATTGGCTTTTATGTTTTACCTTATTCACTCATGGCACTCATAAGCGACCATCACTCGCTTTTCACCCACCACATTCTGTAAACACTACCTCTACAGAACTGTCTTCTGCTCTCGACTCTGTTTTAGCAAGAAACCAAGTAGTCAGGCAGTGATCGTTTTCAATAGTAAGGACCGTTGTTGTTTGGGTGACATTATCCTCTGAAGGCTTTGCTTGTGGCTCAACTGGTAAAGAATCTGCCTGCAATGCGGGAGACCTGGGTTCAATCCCTGGGTTGAGAAGATCCCCTGAAGGGAACAGCTACTCACTCCTCTGAAGGCTTCGGAGAACATATGGATTTCTCCATTTTCATTTAATTACTAAATAACCTTTCCTTCCATTATAATAATAATCCTACTCTATTTGTAATATTTTATATATTACAAAATAGAATAACCCTGTCTATATAATATAATCCTGTCCACTATATAATAATCCTGTCCTATTCGTAATATTTTCTGTGTGTAGAAAACCTACCCCTGCCTCCCCACCATGGGCCAATGCAGGAGACATACTCCCTGGGTCAGGAAGACCCCCAGGAGTAGGAAATGGCAACCCACTCCAGAATTCTTTCCTGGAAAATCCCATGGATAGAGAGGCCTGGCAGGCTACAGTTCATGGGGTCTCAAAGAGTCAGACACAACTGAGCACACACACAGACACAGAGACACACAGACACACAGACACAGACACACACACACACACACACACACACACATCCTGCCACTCAAAGTCCACTTCCTAATCAGCAGAACCTGTGAATGGTATGGCAAAAGGGGTTTTGAAGATGTGATTAGCCTAAGTGTCTTGAAATGGATTACCTGGGTGAGCCTGAGATGATCATAGAAGTCCTTCTAAGAAAGAAGTAGTAGATGAGAAAGAGAGAAGAAAGTGACCACAGGAGTAGAGGCTGGAGTACCGCTGCTGTAAGTGAGGAGAGGACAGCAAACTCAAGAAGGTAGAAGAGTCAGGGAATGGATTCCTCTTCAGAGACTTTAGGAGAAATTGGTTCTGCTCATGCCTTGACTTTAGTTTGGTGAAACTGATTTTGGACTTCTGGCCTGCAGAACTTTAAGAGAATATTATGTCAGAAAAATACAGGTATAATACATAGTCTTTATGTAGTGTGAGGAGTTTATGCTCTGTATCCGTGGCAAGGTTAAGATGCAAAGAATGAACTTTCTACCACCAGATAATTCAGAGAAATCCCCATGCCTTCTGAAAAAGAATAAACATACTCCCTTTATCTAATGAGGCAGCAAATTTTTTACAACTCATTAAAAAAGAGTAATGCAACTGTTTCTCAATTTTTCCAAAGGTTAGAAATCCTTTAGGGTAAACACAGAATATCAGAGAAAGCTAAATTTTCCAGTAAATGGCCCTTAAAGAAAATAATGGAGGTCACCTTCAAGCCTTTTAGGTCATGATGAAATTTTATCTTCCGTTTTGCAAAATATGTATATAAGTGTGTCCTAATTTCACTTTCCAGAGCATTGTTAAATGATTCAACAATGATCCTGTGATCTGAAATGCAAAATCTATGCAAATCTATACTTACATAGCAATTAAGCTATATATATTGAGTCAAAATGATTCTTAAATTTAGCAGTGGTAAAATAAAATGGTGTAACCCAGCTACATTTATGTTGTTGGCTTCATAAATCATTAGTGGTTTCCAAAAGCTTTTAAGAGACAAATTTAAAGGAAGATGGGCTTTCCCAGTGGCTCAATGGTAAGGAACCTGTCTGAAATGAAGGAGCCGCAGGAGACCTGGGTTCCATCTCTGTGTTGGGAAGATCCCCTGGAGAAGGAAATGGCAATCCACTCCAGTATTCTTGCCTGGAGAATCCCATGGACAAAATAATCTGGTGAGCTTCAGTCCAGAGGGTCACAAACAGTCAGACATGACTGAAATAACTGAGCACACACACAGGCACACATGCGTAAAGGAAGATAAAATATATTTTTTTCTAGCTTTCAAGGTCCTTGAAATATATTTAGCATATGAGACATGGAGAAAGGGATGGGGGCAGACTATAACCAAGGGTCCAATGTGTGATCCAGATAGTTATATTTTCTTTCCAGTTTTTAATTGAGGTACAGTGGATTTACAATATTATGTTAGTTTCAGGTGTACAGCAAAGTGATCCAATTATATATACATATCTAGTCAAGGCTATGGTTTTTCCAGTAGTCATGTATGAATGTGAGAGTTGGACTGTGAAGAAGGCTGAGTGCCAAAGAATTGATGCTTTTAAACTGTGGTGTTGAGGAAGACTCTTGAGAGTCCCTTGGACTGCAAGAAGATCCAACCAGTCCATTCTGAAGATCAACCCTGGGATTTCTTTGGAAGGACTGATGCTAAAGCTGAAACTCCAGTACTTTGGCCACCTCACTGGCCAAAGTACTGGAAGAAGAGTTGACTCATTGGAAAAGACTTTGATGCTGGGAGGGATTGGGGGCAGGAGGAGAAGGGGACGACCGAGGATGAGATGGCTGGATGGCATCACTGACTCGATGGACATGAGTCTGAGTGAACTCTGGGAGTTGGTGATGGACAGGGAAGCCTGGCGTGCTGCGATTCATGGGGTCGCAAAGAGTCGGACACGACTGAGTGACTGAACTGAACTGAACTGATACACATATATATTATTTTTCAGATTCTTTTCCATTATAGGTTGTTACAAGATACTGAATATAGTTCCTGGGCTATGCAGTAAAACCTTGTTGCTTATTTTATATACAATAATGTGTATTTGTTAATCCCATACTCCTAATTTATCTCTCCTCCTCACCTTTCCCCTTTGGTAACCATTTATTTTGTTTTCTGTGTCTGTTTGTCTGCTTCTGTAAGTCCATGTTTATTATTTTTTAGATTTCACATATAAGTGATGTCATGTGATATTTGTCTTTCTCTGACTTACTTCACTTAGTGTGATACTCTCTAGGTCCATCCCTATTGCTGCAAATGGATATTTCATTCTCTCTATGACTAATATTCAATTGGACTTCCCAGGTGGCACAGTGGTTAAGAATCCAACTGCCAATGCAGGATACGTGGGCAGGAGACTTGGGTTTGGTCCCTGAACCAGGAATGGATTCCTTACCTGGAGAAGGTAATGGCAACCCATTCCAATATTCCTGCCTGGAAAATTTCATGGACAGAGGAGCCTGGCAGGCTACAGTTCATGGGGTTACAAAGAGTTGGACATGACTGAGTGTGCGTGAGAACACGTGCGCGCGCGCGCGCACACACACACACACACACACACATTATGCATTGACGGTTGACAAGAACTGGAGAAATGCGAACTAATGGGGAAAGAAATAGTTGCTCATAGGACCTGTGGCCACAGTTAAGTGGTGGAAGAGTAGTGTGAAGTTTTATAAGTTGTGGGCTCACAGCTGGATGGTTGATAGCTGGAAAGCTTGTCACGTGTCTCTGGGGAGCTGTCCAGAAGCCAGGTTTTGTTTCGGCTGGAAAAGTCAAAAGCATCACCATAGTTTATACCAGTAAAGTAGAGAGTAGTGGATGAAGTGACAGGAACATGGCAATAACTCCCAAGTGAACAAGAGTCATTGTTTCCAGAACAGCAGTCGTTGGATGACATAGTAGAATGTGAAGCAAAAATTTCAGATAAGCAACAGAGAACGGCTTGTCTATGTTGATGTAAGTATATAAAACCAGATTGCTTATATACTTTGGTGGACATATATCGCTATTCTTCTCCTCCCCATATTTTAGATCACTTTGCATAATATTATCTCATTAGTTCATTTTGCTGACCATGGAAATGACTTCCCACCCATCCATAAAATAAGTCCAGTTTGCATCTTCTAAATATCTGCTGTCCTAATCTCTCTCCTGTTTATCAGGCTTAAGAATGTAAGATGTAATCACCTATGTATTTCATCTGCTTTGCTTCTGTTCCTACCCTTTAATAATGCATGGTTACATGGAGTCCATCTGAATGGATGTTTATTCTAGTCATTATCTACAAAGAACCTGGTTAGGAAGGCATAGTCTTCATCATTGATGAAGAGACTTATTGTTACAATGCTTGATGTGCTGAACTAGTTCCCAAATGGCACATTTATTGGATTTGCAAGATAGAAAAACTCATACTTTTTCTCTGTTTTTTACTACTTATCTGAGAATCTAATTGGGTTATGCTGTTCTCTGTATATTTGTCCTGACAGTCAATTTTATGCAAGCATCTTAGAGTGCATTTTAAAGAGCTCTACCCTGACCATGTGATGTTTTTTCATTACTTTAAAGTTGGTTTTCAAAGACTTGAGGAGTTGTATGTAATATTTCTACATGGTAACATTGTAAAAGGCATTCATTTCTATTTGTGGCATTCAACCAAAAGGAAAAACATTAAAGGCCATCAGATTGTGCATCAACATTCCAGAACTGATGGATGTCTTCACCTGAGATAATTTACTAAGGCACTTCAGTCTTCATGCAATTAAAGTGAGCAAGGATTAAGAAAATGTTTAACATCACAGGCAGAAAGATATCTGAAAAGTTCTTACTTGGGACATCACAGAATAAGTGATCTCTGTACCTCATTTTGGATTCTCCCCCCAAAGAAGAGCTAATCTTTACAGACATCCATTTCCTGGAGTTAGTATTTTAATAGATCAGAAATATGTCTTTTCAAGCTCTTTCACAGATGGTCAAAATGATGCTGGGAATGAATAGAGGAGAACAAAGTTTCCATGAAATTACTTGGTGTCTAAAAGTGCCATTGGTGATTCTTTTGGTGGAAGTTTCCCCATTTTGCAGCAGTCCCAGTTTCTTATATAACCTTTCGAGTAAGAATGGGAGATCTTATATCCCCATGCAGGCATGCACCAAGAGGAGGGAGGGAAGTAGGAGGGTGGGTACTGCAATTGCACATGATTTTAAAAAATTTTATTTTTTAACATCATAGAAAGCATGACATTTTGTGGAGGTGGAATGTAAGTTTTCTCTTCTGAATTTTTTGTTTCAGGTAGTGGAAGAAAAAATAGTTGACATCACACATGGGGCATTTTCAAAGTCAATGTATTGCATTCCTTCTTAAAGAAAGCATCAGATCACATTGGTGTCAGGCATGCTAATAGTAGAAAAAAACAGAAGAGATTGGAATCATCAAAGGTTGAAAATTTGAGAATTTTCTTGACAATTTTCTTATTTTCTCCAAGAGCATTAAACCCTCCAGATAAATAAAATCTCCCAAACTCTTACATGCTTCCAAAGAAGATTCCTTCCCTTCCCTTGATTAGCCTCAAATGAAGCAATTTTTTGTATGTGCCACACTGAAATTCCTCATAATCTAAGTCAAGATTCTCTTCACTTCTTTGGTTCTTTGTAAAGTTCAAAAATAAATGATAACCAACTAGTCTATAAAATCTCTTCTTATGTGTATGCATGTTACATATGACTTTGAAAAATAAAATAAAATATTTTGGTTTTGCCCACAGTGAAAATAGATTTGGTTTTTATAGAACTGCTAATAAATGTATCTGATAACTTGAGTACCACGGAGGCTAGAGTTATCGAGCTGAGTATAATCTAGCCATTAATAATCAGTAGTTAAACTGTGAGTTAGAGGCAGAATATATAACTGAGAGAAATCTAGAATCATCAATGATTTATCATATCTTTATGCCAAACACAGGAGAGGCCAAATACACACACCTACCTAACATGTATCCTAATTCACTATTTTTAATTCCATCTGTAATTCTTCCCAATACAGAGACTTTGAGTTCATTATATCTCCACGTAGTTTCCTGCCTCAATAGCCCGAGATCAAAACAAAACAAAACAAAAAAACTTTTGAAAAGTTATGTCTTTTTATTAGAAATGGTTGCTTGTGGATATGATAAAATTAACACAAAATAAAGAACCTCTTGATAAGGGTAAAAAAGATGAGAATGAAAAAGCTGGCTTAAAACTCAGTATTCAAAAATCTAAGATCATGGCATCTGGCCCCATCACTTCATAGCTAATAGATAGGGAAAAAGTGTAAACAGTGACAGAGTTTATTTTCATGGGCTCCAAAATCACTGTGGACAGTGATTGCAGCCATGAAATTAAAAAACAAAACAAACAAACAAACAAAAAATGCTTGCTCCTTGTAAAAAAAAAAGCTATGATAAATATAGACAGCATATTAAAAAGCAGAGGCATCACTTTGCTGACAAATGTCCATCTAGTCAAAGCTATGGTTTTTCCAGTAGTCATGCGGAGAAGGCAATGGCAACCCACTCCAGTACTCTTGCCTGGAAAATCCCAAGGGTGGAGGAGCCTGGTAGGCCGCAGTCCATGGGGTCACAAAGAGTCAGACACAACTGAGTGACTTCCCTTTCACTTTTCACTTTCCTGCATTGGAGAAGGAAATGGCAACCCACTCCAGTATTCTTGCTTAGAGAATCCCAGGGATGGGGGAGCCTGGTGGGCTGCTGTCTATGGGGTCGCACAGAGTCAGACACAACAGAAGCGACTTAGCAGCAGCAGCAACATGTACAGATGTGAGAGTTGGATCATAAAGAAGGCTAAGTGACAAAAAAATCGATGCTTTCGAGAATGCTCTTGAGACTCTTGAAATCATAGAAAAGGTAGCTCCTGGATTGACAGCCATTTGTCAGCTAACTCAGAGGTTGACAACCAAAGGACTGGTAACTTGAAAGATGGCAACTCAAGGTTGTCTACAACATACTGGCTGGCAGGAACTGGAAACATGGGACTTGATAGAAAGAAAGATATTTCCTTGATAGGATCTGAACACATCAGAAATATTCTGACAACATTCAGAAGGGATGCAAGCACTGTTCTCACAACTGGTTGGAAGGCAGCTCATGGTGTCACCACAGGGCTCATGCCAGTGGCCATGGAGTGTATTGCTGCCCAGGCTCCTATTAGGATCAGTTCGGTTCAGTCACTCAGTTGTGTCCAACTCTTTGCAACCGCATGGACTGCAGCATGCCAGGCCTCCCTGTCCGTCACCAATTCCTGGAGTTCACTCAAACTCACGTCCATAAAGTCAGTGATGCCATCCAACCACCTCATCCTCAGTTGTCCCTTTCTCCTGCTTTCAATCTTTCCCAGCATCAGGGTCTTTTCCAATGAGTCAGTTCTTCACATCAGGTAGCCAAAGTATTGGAGTTTCAGCTTCAGTATCAGTCCTTCCAAAGAATATTCAGGACAGATTTCCTTTAAGACTGACTGGTTGGATTTCCTTGCAGTCCAAGGCACTCTCAAGAGGCTTCTCCAACACCACAGTTCAAAAGCATCAATTCTTCAGGGCTCAGCTGTCTTTATAGTCCAACTCTCACATCCATACATGACTACTGGAAAAACCATAGCTTTGACTAGATGGAACTTTGTCGACAGCGCAATGTCTCTGCTTTTTAATATGCTGTCTAGGGTGGTCATAGCTTTTCTTCCAAGGAGCAAGCATCTTTTAATTTCATGGCTGTAGTCACCATCTGCACTGATCTGGAGCCCAAGAAAGTAAAGTCTCTCACTGTTTCCATTGTTTTCCCATCTATTTGCCATGAAGTGATGGGACCAGATGCCATGATTTTAGTTTTCTGAATGTTGAGCTTCATGCTAACTTTCTCACTCTCCTCTTTCACTTTCATCAAGAAGCTCTCTAGTTCTTCTTCACTTTCTGCTGTAAGAGTGGTGTAATCTGCATATCTGAGATTATTTGCAATCTTGATTTCAGCTTGTGCTTCATCTAGCCTGGCAACTAGCATGATGTACTCTGCATATAAATTAGATATGTAGGGTGACAATATACAGCCTTGACATACTCCTTTTCTGATTTGGAACCAGTCTATTGTTCCACATACAGTTCTAACTGTTGCTTCTTGACTTGCATACAGATTTCTCAGGAGGCAGATCAAGTGGTCTGGTACTCCCATCTCTTGAAGAATTTTCCACAGTTTGTGGTGATCCACACAGTCAAAGGATTTTGTGTGGTCAATAAAGCAGAAACAGATGTTTTTCTGGAACTCTCTTGCTTTTTTGATGATCCAGGAGATGTTGGCAATTTGTTCTCTGGTTCCTCTGCCTTTTCTAAAACCAGCTTGAACATCTGGAAGTTCATGGTTCATGTATTGCTGAAGCCTGGCTTGGAAAATTTTTAGCATTACTTTGCTAGAGTGTGGGATGAGTACAATTGTGTGGTCGTTTAAACATTCTTTGGCACTGCCTTTCTTTGGGACTGGAAGGAAAAATGACCTTTTCCAGTCCTGTGGCCACTACTGAGTTATCCAAATTTGCTGGCATATTGAGTGCAGCACTTTCACAGCATCATCTTTTAGGATTTGAAATCAACTGGAATTCCATCACCTCCACTAACTTTGTTCATAGTGATGCTTCCTAAGACCCACCTGACTTTGGACTCCTGGATGTGCTTCCAGGTGAGTGATCACACCATCGTGATTATCTGGGTCATGAATATCTATTTGTATAATTCTTCTCTTTATTCTTGCCACGTCTTAATATCTTCTGCCTCTGTTAGGTCCATATCATTTCTGTCTTTAATGTGCCCATCTTTGCATGAAATATTCCTTTGGTATCTCTGATTTTCTTGAAAAGATCTCTAGTCTTTCCCATTCTATTATTTTCCTGTATTTCTTTGTTCTGATCACTGAGGAAGACTTTCTTATCTCTCCTTGCTCTTCTTTGGAACTCAGCATTCAAATGGGTATATCTTTCCTTTTCTCATTTGCCTGTAGCTTCTCTTCTGTTCTTAGCTGTTTGTAAGGCCTCCTCAGACAATCATTTTGCCTTTTGCAAATTTCTTTTTCTTGGGGATGATCTTGATCACAGCCTCTTGTACAATGTCACGAACCTCTGTCCATAGTTCTTCAGGCACTCTATCAGATTTCATTCCTTGAGTCTATTTGTCACTTCCACTGTATAATCATAAGGGATTTGATTTAGGTCATACCTGAATGGTCTAGGTGGTTTTTCCCTACTTTTTTCAATTTAAGTTTGAATTTGGCAATAAGGAGTTCATGATTTGAGCCACAGTCACCTCCTGGTCTTGTTTTTGCTGACTGTATAGAGCTTTTCCATCTTTGGCTGCAAAGAATATAATCAATCTTTGATTTTGTTATTCATCATTTGGTGAGGTCCTTGTGTAGAGTCTTCTCTTGTGTTGTTGGAGCAGGGTGTTTGCTATGACCAGTGCCTTCTCTTGGCAAAACTCTGTTAGCTTTGACCTGCTTCGTTTTGTACTCCAAGGCAAAATTTGCCTGTTGCTCTAGGTATTTCTTGACTCCCTACTTTTGTATTCCAGTCCCCTATAATGAAAGGACATCTTTTTTGGGAGTTAGTTCTGGAAGGTTTTGTAGATCTTCACAGAACCATTCAACTTCAGCTTCTCAGCATTACTAGTCAAGGCATAGACTTGGATTACTCTGATATTGAATGGCTTGCCTTGGGAATGAACAAAGTTGATTCTGTCGTTTTTGAGATTGCATCCAAGTACTGCATTTTGGACTCTTTTGTTGACTATGATGGCTACTCCATTTATTCTAAGGGATTCCTCCCCACAGTAGTAGATATAATCATCATCTGAGTTAAATTCACCTATTCCAGTCCATTTTAGTTCACTGACTCCTGAAATGTTGATTCTATGTCCTGTTTGACTGCTTCCAATTTGCCTTGATTCATGGACCTAACATTCCAGGTTCCTATGCAATATTGCTCTTTACAACATCGGACTTTACTTTCATCACGATCACAACTGGGTGTTGTTTTTGATTTGGCTCTGTCTCATTCTTTCTGAAGTTATTTCACCACTGATTTCCCATAGCATATTGGGCACCTACCGACCTAAGGAGTTCATCTTTCATGGTCATATCTTTCTGCCTTTTCATGCTATTCATGTGGTTCTCAAGGCAAGAATACTGAAGCGATGTGCCATTCCCTTATCCAGTGGACCACATTTTATCAGAACTCTCCACCATGACCCATCCTTCTTCTGGGGCCCTACATGGCATGGCTTATAGTTTCATTGAGTTAGGCAAGGCTGTGATCCATGTGATCAGTTTGGTTTGTTTTCTCTGATTGTAGTTTTCATTCTGTCTGCCCTCTGATGGAGAAGGATAAGAGGTTTACAGAGGCTTTCTGATGGGAGAGACTGACTGAGGAGGAAACTAGATCTTGTTCTGATGGGCGCGGCCATGGTCAGCAAATCATTAATCCAATTTTCTATTGATGGGTGGGGCTGTGTTCCCTCGCTGTTGTTTGACCTGAGACCAAACAATTGTGGAGATAATGAAGATAATGACAACGTCCTTCAAAAGGTCCCATGCGTGTACTGTTGCACTCAGTGCCCTTGGCCCTGCAGCAGCCACCACTGACCCAGGCCTCTACCAGAGACTCCTGGACACTGACTATTAGGATAGCAGGGGGCATTTCCACAAGTCACCTTGGTGGAGCAGAAAGCACTGGGTGAGGTGACAGGAACATGGCAGGAATCCCCAGGGGGAGTGAGAGCTGTAGTTTTTGGAGCAGCTGTTACTGTGAGACATAGTAGAGCTAGAAGGTCAGGCCTTGCTTAAATTGCAAAGAGCAGGATGCTGAAGTGATTGTTTGCTGGACATATTGCTTATCTATCTTGCTTGCTGGATGTTTGCTCTTTTAAAGCCCAACCTCCAGCTCATTCTCCAGAACCATTTCTATGGAATCTCATTGGAGTAATGCCTGCCAAGCAGTCCTCCCACCAACTTATTAGATGTATGTTAACTCTATCACACCCTTCAGAGAACTATCATTCCAAAATCAATCTTGTCTTCTTCTCCAGTCTTTGTCAGAGTACAGGAATATAGAAGCAGTTGTGCTTCTTTATTTGTTCATGTGTCTTGACAGTTCATTGAAATTGTTGTTAAAACCTCACAAATAGAGCCACAAATAGATAATAGAGAAAAATAATTTATGACCATTTTTTCTATAAAATGAAAAAATATATATCTTGTATACATATATATCTAACAGCTTAATGATATATTTTAGAAGTGATACATGTTGAAAAGTCTTAATTTGGTAATTGAAACTTACTTTGCATTACTTTCTAGATAAAACCTACATTCAAAATCTGATTCATTTTTCTGGGAAACTTGGCATGAATATCATACGCAGGTGTTTCTTTCCCAGTGAAGAATGGTGATGTGGAAAGCTTTGACTATCTTTGTCAAGATCCACACTCAGAGTTTATATATCACTGGTCTTTCATTATTATAAAACTGAAGGTGTTAGCACACCAATTTTTATGGTTGCTATATATAAAAAAAAAAGAGGTCATATATCTTCGTGGATGTTTAAGTGAATTTTAACATATTAGTGTACATACAGAGTGTTTATATTTGTAATTCAGTTAGTGCACAAATGCTGACTTATCTTGGTGAAGCTGAAACTCCAATACTTTGGCCATGTGATGTGAGGAGTCTACTCTTTGGAAAAGATCCTGACGTTGGTAAAGACTGAGGGCAGGAGGAGAAGCAGGCAACAGAGGATGAGATGGTTAGATAGCATCACCAACTCAATGGGCATGAGTTTGAGCAAATTCTGGGAGAGATGGTAAAGAACAGAGAAGCCTGGTATGCTGCAGTCCATGGGGTTGCAAAGAGTTGGACATGACTTAGCAATTGAACAACAGTCTTTGACACACTATATTTACAAGTTCCTGTGTAGACAAAAGTCACAAGTAAAAAATAAAGCAGAAATATTACCTCTACCTTGGAGCCAAATAAAATAAAACAGAAATCATGATTCATAATCTGCTCAGCTGCCTTCTAAAATGGATTTATGTCAATTGGTTCTTTTGAGCACATTGATTGGCATAGATGTGAAAGTTTGGGAATAAGATCTGGAAGGGGTGGAATTTATTTTCATTGGAGATTAAGATTTTATAATTAGAATCAATTCAGGTAAGAGTGGAATGGGGAAACTAGAGCAGAGGAGCTGATATGGGAAAGGGATATGATGCATATAGTGTTAAGTGACCCACCATTTGACCAATCTTCCCAGTAATATAATTGACTTATTTCTGTTGGAAAGTAGTGAAGGGCTGCATAGAGTTTCTATCAATAAATGAATGACTAGTGAACTGATGACAGCAGGAGCAGTAACAAGACTATAATACACAGGGAACTGAGAAGTAGCAGGATGGTGTATGATTTTCATAAGCTATGGAAATGTCAAGTGTTAGTTTCTCAGTCATGTCCAACTCTTTATGACCTCCTGGAGTGCCAGACTTCTCCATCCATGGAATTCTCCAGGCAAGAATACTGGAGTGGGTTGCCATTTCCTTCTCTAGGGGATCTTCCAGACCCAGGGATCGAACCTTAGTCTCCCACATTGCAGGCAGATTCTTTACTGTTTGAGCCACCAGGAAATGTCAAGGATTCGGGTCAGTTACAGCCTCATGTGAGAGAGGACAAAATTCAGTATATTATTATGGCTGTATCTCAATCTCATGTTATGAATTTGTAAACATAAGAGATATGCCAATAAATCTCCCTGTTCATTTCATTCAGTATTTTTTCTGTGTGTTTCATTCTGGACAGTTTCTGTTGCAATGTTTTGAAATATATTAATGGTTTCTTTGGCAATGTCTAATCTGGTAATGTGTTTTCTACATCAAGCAATGTAGTTTTCATCTCTGTTTTTTTTTTTTTTTGTATCTTTCATTTGTCTATCTAATAAGATCAATCTTTCCTCTAACTTCTGAAATGTATGAAATACAGGTAAGCTGGTGAGCTGACCATGGGGCTCTTGGCAGTAGTCCAGGAGCCAGGTTGGCATCTATGGATTATGCAGACAGCACGTTCACAAATCACTCTTCTAGAGCAGAGAACAATAGATAAGGAGAAAGGAGCAGAGCTGACTCTCAAAAGAGTAGGGACTATCATTTCCAGAGCAGTAGTTGTTGAAACACATGAAGTTAATGAGTTTTAGAAGAGTAGTAGAAACTTTCTCAAGTGTGATTGTCCTCTTCTAAGTAAAATTTTTATATACCCCTACTGCTTTCCAGTTATGACCAACCTAGGCAGGATCTAAAAAGCAGAGACGTTACTTTGCCAACAAGGGTCGATCTAGCAAGGCTATGGTTTTTCCAGTAGTCGTGTATGGATGTGAGAGTTGGACTATAAAGAAAGTTGAGCACCGATGAATTGATGCTTTTCAACTATGGTGCTGGAGAAGATTCTTGAGAGTCCCTTGGACAGCAAGCAGATCCAACCAGTCAATCCTAAAGGGATTCAGTCCTGAATATTAACTGGAAGGACTGATGCTAAAGCTGAAACTCCAATACTTTGGCCACGTGATGTGAAGAAGTGACTCATTTGAAAGGCCCTGATGCTGGGAAAGATTGAAGGCAGGAGGAGGAGGGGACGACAGAGGATGAGATGGTTAGATGGCATCACTGACTCAATGGACATGAGTTTGAGTGAACCCTGGGAGTTGATGATGGATGGGGAAGCCTGGCGTGCTGCAGTCCATGGGGTCACAAACAATCGGACATGACTGAGCCACTGAACTGAACTGAACTGAACTGCTTTCCAACAGTTCCATACAAATACTCATTTCTTATTTTGCTCAGATTTTTCACTTGACAGTATGTTTTTCTTTTGAACTTTTTAATTTTGCACTGGTTAGCAATGCTGTGTTGGTCTCAGGTGAACAGTGAAGGGACTCAGCCATCCTTGTACATGTCTCCAGTTTCCCTCAAACCCTGTCCTGCCCAGACTGCCACATGACATGGACCAGAGACAGCATTTTATTAATAATTGTTCAGATGCCAATGGAAACACCCTTCAACCTTCTCATAAAAATTTACTCATATTTTTCAAACACTCCTGTCCCACATAGTACCCTAATTCTGATTACTTCTAGAAAAGTGGGAGAGTCATAAATCACTGACATGGAATTCCTTCTCCAGGATATGGTGCAAGAGGGGAGGGAGAACGAAATAAGAGTTCTTATCCTTAGGTTGTGGGTGCAAACACCAAAGAATGGGCTGCTGCTGCTGCTGCTGCTGTTGCTAAGTCACTTCAGTCATGTCCAACTCTGTGCAACCCCAGAGATGGCAGCCTACCAGGCTCTTCTGTCCCTGGGATTCTCCAGGCAAGAACACTGGAGTGGGTAAGAATGGGCTAGTGGCTCCCAAAGCAAGACTGCCTTCTTATCCTTGAAGTTTTCACAAGTCTGGTTGTCAGCAAAATGAGAAAAATATATGCTATGTGGTGGAATTTTATAAATTAAACTTTCCAAAATAAACTGTAACACTGATTTGAAAATGATATACAGATTACATTGTCATTTAGTCACTAGGTCGTGTATGACTCTTTACAACTGTAGCCCCCCAGGCTCCTCTGTCCATGAGATTTCCCAGGCAAGAATACTGGAGTGGGTTGCCATTTCCTTCTCCAAGGGATCTTCTGGACCTAGAGATCAAACCCACTCACCTGTATCTCCTGCACTGGCAGGTGTGTTCTTTACTGCTAAGCCACCAGGGAAGTCCATGCAGATTATATCCACATGTAAATTCTCCAATTAAAAAAAATTAGCATGTAAAATTCCAATTGTTTGGATTATTCACTACCTGATGTAAGGTGGTTTCAACACCTAAAAGATATTGCTAATATTTTCATAGATCTCCATGACAGCAAGTGAATTCAAAAAGATTTGTTTGGAGGATGCTCATCTTCCTACTTTATCCTTGCTAGTGTATTATTTCATAAAAACATTCTAATCTACTCATATCTCAATATATTTTAAAAGCTTTTGCTACATGTTTCCAAATTCACACTTCTAATACAATTAATGAATATCTGATTCACCAAAACTTCTGTACCATTGGAATTGCTACCATTATTTACTTTTGCCAATTTGATATGAAAATAATGCTTGAGACAGGAAAAAAGACGCAGCTGTGTATAACGGACTTTTGGACTCAGAGGGAGAGGGAGAGGGTGGGATGATATGGGAGAATGGCATTCTATCATGTATACTATCATGTAAGAATTGAATCGCTAGTCTATGTCTGACGGAGGATACAGCATGCTTGGGGCTGGTGCATGGGGATGACCCACAGAGATGTTATGGGGTGGGAGGTGGGAGGGGGGTTCGTGTTTGGGAACACATGTAAGAATTAAAGATTTTAAAATTAAAAAAATAAAAAAACTATTAAAAAAATAAAAGAAAAGAAAAGAAAAGAAAAAGAAAATAATGCTTGATTATTAATCTAACATGCATTTTAAATGACTGGTAAGGTTTTCTATTTTGGTATATTTTAATTAATTGTTCAGCTTTCCAGTTTTTAGATCTTGACTGTTAATTTTACTATCATCTTTTAAGCATGTGTCATAAGATGAGGCAGTATTCTAAGAACCCAGAAAACAATAAGCCTCTAGAAAGGAGAGTTTAGATTGTTCCTTTATTGCCAAACAAAACTTTGCTTTGAAAAATATGCTGAAAGGGAAAAAAAATAATGCAGATTTCCAGACCTATCACTTAGAGGATGATATTAAGAGACCTGTAATTGGACTCAAGAACCTAATTTATTTTGCAGATGTCTCTACAAATCCTGGTTAGGGATCCATTGGGTATCCACCAATTCTCAAAGTCACTGATTAGCTGCATCTAGTAAAATAAAAACAATCTCATGGCATTCTAAAAGCTCTTAAGATAGATATTTTTCTCCATTGACAAGAGTTCATTGCCAGCAAAAGCTTGCATGCAACTTTCTGCAATTTTTTTCTTTTACAGAAAATGCCTCTCACCACCAAACACATACCAAATTGTTTGACATTGGGTAGGTAGGTTCAGAGTAAGAGGTCAGATTAAAGCCTTATTAGAGTTCTGTTTCCAGATGCCAGAGCATTCACCTGGTAAATAAACTTCCCATTTAGATGCAGAAAGTTCAGTAGTATGGGTGCCCAGGCAAATAAATTGTGATCTGTACCTAGAATAGTGCCCTTCACATAATAACTCAAAAATAATTATTGAATGCATGATATTGAATGAATGCATTTCGAGATGCAATTATAAGCAAAGATATGAAGTTGATGAAGCAGTGACAGATTTTATTTTCTTTGGCTTCAAAATCACCGAGGATGGTGACTGCAGTCATGAGATTAAATGACACTTGATCCTTGGAAGGAAAGCTGTTACAAAACTAGATAGCAAGTAAAAAAGCAGAGACATAACTTTTCTGACAAAGCTATGGTTTTTCCAGTAGCAAACACCAAAGAATGGGTACAGACGTACAGATGTGAGAGTTGGACCATAAAGAAGGCTGAGTGCTGAAGAACTGATGTTTACGAACTGTGGTGCTGGAGAAGCCTCTTGAGAGTCCCTTGGACTGACAGGAGATCAAACCAGTCAATCCCAAAGGAAATCAACCCTGAATATACACCGGAAGGACTGATGCTAAAGCTGAAGCTCCAATACTTTGGCCACCTGATGTGAAGAGCCTACTCATTGGAAAGACTCTGATGCTGGGCAAGATTGAAGGCAAAAGGAGAAGGGAGCAGCAGAGGATGAGATGGTTGGATGGCGTCACTGACTCAATGGACATGAATTTGAGCAAACTCCAGGAGATAGTGAAGGACAGAGTAGCCTGGCGTGCTGTTGTCCATGGGGTCACAGAGGGTTGGAAGCAACTTAGCAACTGAACAACAGCAACATGAAGTTTTACTTCACCAGCATAGTTTCAGATTCTATACCTGAGTAACATTTTTTCCCCTTTCAAGCTTTCCCTGTCTTTGTCTTTTTTCTTTTCCACCCTCCCCACACCACTTGAAAGGAAACAGAGTGCTTGTGTGCTGCACTGCTTTATCCTGATAATAAATAGAGTAATAGAGAATGGGTTTTTCTACAAGAAACAGGATGTCAAGTATGCTTTAAAAGATAGCAGTCTTTTCACCCTGCTGTCGAGAAAGTTCTATAATCAATTTATAAATTTGTATTACAGGTATATCTTGCAGGCCATGATCACCTCCAGAGATGCAGCTCTTGTTGAAATGACAATACTAGATATTTATCAGCTAGTAAGAATTCCACAAAGAAAATGGAAAATACACTTCTATTTTAATGGAGAATGAGGGCTCATCAATTCAGTTGATCTTTGCACAAACAAGAATAGGCTATGTGTTATGTGTGGGCCATGTAATATTTCCTTGTGTGGTCTTTCTTTTCTACTGTGTAGTTATATCTGACCATGGTCTATTTATTTTGGTAACCAGATATGGTTTGTACCCATATATGGGATTAAAAAGAATGGAAAGGTGTAGAGGCTTCAAAATATTTTTTGTATCCTTTCAATTTGCCTTTGAAACCATTGACCTTAAGTGCTCAGAGAAAAACAAATTGTGCCTCCGAAAGTACTATGCTGGCTGCCTTATTAAGTAAACTCAATTTCTTTGGATCATAGAAAAAAATATTTTAACACATTCAATAAAGTTCTGGTTTAAATTCAGAAGGAAACCTAGGCTGTGGTCAGTTCTCATTTAAATATGTTCTGTAGTACAATCCTTATAATTCTTCCATTCATGCTAAATAATGGCCAAAAGATTCAAATATTCCAGGAATAAAATATATTATTTTGAGTTTATTCTGTCCCCCCCAAGATAGTAATGCGTCTGGACTTTAGATAAGAAAATAAGGCAATTGTAGAGGAAATACAAATAACACACCTGTGATCCAGTGCTCACTATGAGTTAGGAAACTTTACAAATCCATGTCTAAAATCAGCTGATTAGAGTCAAACAAATGTTTAAGACATGATTTCCAAGACTTGGGCATATGAAAGTATGAGGTCCCATAATGCCATGATTTAATTTTCTACTGCTCTAAATTTCATGTGGGCCTATTTCCTAGGATCATTTGAATGTAACAGTTTCTGTTCAAAAATTGTGTCACATTTTTCTAAATAATTTGGTTTACATGTTGTGATAGAGCTGATCAGCATGGCTGTGATTAAGAAAACAAAACATCATTTGTTCGATATTGCACAGGTAAAGTTTTAAAAACTTGACAGCATTGTAAGTTCTGTAATAAGGGATTAAATAATAATATGGTGTTTACTATTAAGTTCTCATTTACATGAATTTACATGGGACTTTAAGAAATTTTCTTGACATGAAGCAAGACTCTATAGTCCTTGCCACACACACACCCCCACCATCCCCCCCACACACAATGTTCACTGCCTGACTTTTGTTTGTGGAAAACTTTAGTCAAAGAATAAGTTAAATCAGAGAAGTGAGAAATACAAAAGCAAAGGAAAACAGTCAAAGGAGACTAAATAATGATGTAGTCACTAGGCATAGTTGGTGATGGATAGGGAGGCCAGGCATGCTGCAGTCCACGGGGTCGCAAAGAGTCAGCCATGACTGAGTAACTGAACTAACTAACTAAGCTAGTCAAGGACCTTCAGTTCTTACTCAAGGGCTGTAGGTAATATTCTGAGCCATATCCTGTGAGCTCTTATAGATACTAAAACCCCAGGTGGAAAAGTTAACTACAAGATGACCAGATTTTACCCAGGACCTGTGCTTTGCTTTCTGTGCTAAGTCACTTCAGTCATGTCCAGCTCTCTGTGACCCAGTGGACTGTAGCCTGCCAGGCTCCTCTGTCCATGGGATTTCCCAGACAAGAGTACTGGACTGGGTTGCCATGCCCTTCTCCAAGGCATCTTCCTGACTCAGGGATGGAACTGGCATCTCCTTCATTGCAGACAGATTCTTTGCCTCTGAGCCACCCGGGAAACCCAGGACATGAGCTGCCACAGTTGTGAGAATTGGCCAACAAGAAAATTGGAACAAGTGCACCCTGGAACTGAAGATTAACTGTACCTAAAGCAACCAGGATGACGCTGGTCAGACCACTGACAACCAATGGGAAGAGGACTGTCAGAGATGACTGTGCTATTTCTGCATATAGCCCCACTCCTGTACTCTGTCTAAAAAAACTCCCACCCCCCGCTTGTCAGGAATGGGGGGACAGTTGGCCTTTGTACAGATGTCCTTACCTTCCCTGTCAGGCTGCTGGCATTTGAAACAAAGCAAGCTTTCCTTTCCACCAATCTGGCCTGTCTACTGGCTTTGAGCAGCAGACCACACACATACCCTTTGGGTAACATTCTGAGTAGGATTACATTTTTGAGGATCACAGAGTTTAATGATCCGATGATTAGATTTGCTGTTGTTGTTGTTGTTTAGTTGATAAGTTGTGTCTGACTCTTGCAACCCCATTGACTGTAGCCCGTCAGGTTCTTCTGTCCATGGGAATTCTAAGGCAAGAATATAGGAGTGGGTTGCCATTTCCTCCTCCAGGGGATTTTCCTGACTCACAGATCAAACCTGGGTCTCCTGCTTGGCAGCTGAATTTTTCACCCTTGAGCCACCTGGGAAGCCCAGTTAGATTAAATTACTGTATAAAGTTTGTTTGGATTAGTTCTCTAATGCTGAAAAATTTCAGCTGATTGACTAATCTATATACCATGATGGGAAAGTGAGTCACTCAGATGTGTCTGACTCCTTGCAACCCCATGGAATACACAGTCCATGGAGTTCTCTAGGCCAGAATACTACTGGAGTGGGTCATCTCCCCCTTCTTCAGGGGATCTTCCCAGCCCAGGGACCAAATTCAGGTCTCCTGCATTGCAGGCAGATTCTTTACCAGCTGAGCCATCACGGAAGCCCAAGAATACTGTAGTGGGTAGCCTAGCCCTTCTCCAGCAGATCTTCCCAACCCAGGAATTGAACCAGGGTCTCCTGCCTTGTAGGCAGATTCTTTACCAACTGAGCTATATACCAAACCACATGCCCAATTTGTAGCATTGCTTTTTCACTGGAATCAAATGAGGAACCTTTATCAAAATGATGTGTTTTACAGGGTGCTGTCTATACAGAAGGGCTGTTCCTTGTCAGCCCTTGTTGGAATATGACCTTGGAAGAGCTCCTGTAAGTTCATCCTACAGCCTCTCACTAGCAGCTTTTTTTTTTTTTTTTTTCCACAGCTGACACATCATATGCATTCCTCGTGGGCAGTAAATTGTCTTCTCATGACATCCTAGAGGTCCAGATGTCACATAAAGGGCACTCGCCCATTTGGAAAAGGTCACTAGTTTCCACAATATGAATACTACTGTATGCATAGGACATGGAAGCTTTCTCTAACCCACACAATTATTCCTAATGAATCACATTTTGAAAGAGCATTGCTAGACACCTCAGAGGACAAATAACCTCATGTATTTTGTAAGTAGATGTTTAGTTTTCATTTTTAGATATTTCCAAGCACAAGCTACTAATAGATAAGTAGGAGATAAAGCAGCCTGCTTTCCTTTCAATGTACAACCCAAACATTGAGAATCTGTATGAGTGCAAATTCAGTGCCTTGGTTGTGTCCAACTCTTTGCAGCCCCATGGACTGTAGCTCTCAAGGCTCCTCTGTCCATGGAATTCTCCAGGCAAGAATACTGAAGTGGGTTGCCATTTCCTTCTCCAAGGGACCTTCCTGGCCCAGAGATCAACCCCGCATCTCCTGTGTCTCCTACACTGGCAATTGGATCTACCTGGGAAGCTTGAGAATCTATTTTGCTGTTGTTCAGTTCATGTCTGACTCTTTGCTACCCTGTGGACTGCAGCACACCAGCTTCCCTGTCCCTCACTATCTCCCAGAGTTCAATCAAGTTCATGTCCATTGAATTGGTGATGCCATCCAACCACCTCAACCTCTGCTGCCCTCTTCTCCTTTGGTCATTAATCTTTCCCAACATCAGGGTCTTTTCCAATGAGTTGGCTCTTCACATCAGGTGGCCAAAGTGTTGGGAGTTGCAGCTTCATCATTAGTATTCAGGGTTGACTTCCCAATCTATATACACAACAAAAAATAGAAAAAAGATCATGGTAAACACATTAGCAATAATGACATAAGATATGACCAAAGAGTGCATCAAAATATGCTGAGCAATTTTCTATATAAAAATGTAATGCATACAGTAAAAAAAAAAAAATAGTAGAACTATCCAAATGATTTGAGAAAAGAAAAGTCCTTGTACCTTGAAAAATATAAAGCAAATATTTAAATATTGTCATGGTAAATATATCAGAAAAGTTACAAAATTAAGAACATTTTCTTTTAAGTATTTGTTTTGAAATTTACAATTAGGGTTACTTTGACATCTCAAAGGATATTTTTGTAGTTTTTTAACCTTCAAAAGATGAGCAAAATGTTTGTTAATATATTGGTTAAGTAGCTTTCTACTGAAGGTTAATAACCACAATAGTCACATTTGGAAGATAATGAACATTGTGAGGGAAAAATCACTACATTTCCTTACTTGGCTACGAATAGCACTTCCTTGTCTTGTACTATGATCTCAGATTTGCTATGCTTCTTGTTTTTATTGGTTTGAGAGTTATGTTTATGTGTATGTGAAGTTGCTTCAGTTGTGTCTGACTCTTTATAACCCTATGCACTTAACCACCCAGGCTCCTCTGTCCATGGCAAGAATCTTGGAGTGGGTTGCCATATGCCCTCATTATTTACTTTTCTGTCACATAACAGCTCCAAAGGAGTAATCTGAAAATTTAAGATCTTCTGTTCTGTTTACCCAGCTGATGAAATAAATGCATGAATGGAAGTAATGGGCGATGCTAAAGCATCTAGAGGAGAATATGGTTGCTTGTCCCAGCTGCTGACATGTCATAAACTACTTCTTACCAGACTTCCTACTTCTCTTCCTCAGAAGTGTGTACCTTACAAAATCTTAAGTCAAACATAGAGCTACACAAATGAAACATTAGATTAATGACTGACTAACAAATACTAAAATTTATGGGTACAAGTTATTTTTAAAGATCATCTTCTGGGATATGAAAACAATCTAAATGTCCATCAACAGATGAATGGATAAACATGTGGTACATACATATATAATGGAATATCACTTGGTCATAAAAAGGAATGAAATAATGCCATGTGCAGCAACATGGATGGACCTAGAAATAGCCACACTGACTGAAGTCAAACAGGACAGATATGTGATATCACTTGTATGTGGAGTCAAAACAAATGGTACAAGTAAACTTATTACAAAATAGAAATAGGGTCACAGACATAGAAAAGAAACTTATAGTTACTGGTGGAGGGGGTAAAAATTGGGATTGACATATACCCACTACTGTATATGAAATAGATAATGAATAAGGACCTATTGTATAACACAGGGAATACTACTCAATCTCTTTAGTGATCTATATCAGAAAATATTCTGAAAAAAAAGACTGGATATATGTATATGTATGACAAGTTCACTTTTCTGTACAGCAGAAGCCAACACATTTTAAATCAGCTCTACTCCAGTAAAATTAATTTAAAAAATAATCTTGTGAGAGAATCATTCTTTCTTATGTAATACAAGCCACTTTGAATCTTACTGTCTCGACAAGATGCTATGACTCATGATAAGTATAGGGGAGATATTCTTCTCGAGTTGGACACCCATCTGGCTGTATTTACTCTGTTCTTGGAAAACAACCAATGCTTGCTAAATACATTTTAAATGTACCTGAGATATTCGATGACCCTGTGGTTGGCAAGAGTGTCTGATACATTAAATATATTGGTCAATTCTGACACTGCTCTCAGCTCACTCAACCCTCCAGTCACACCAGTCTCCTCTTGTTCTGAAAACTCTCCAGGTTTGTGCCTTTAATCTTGTTCTCCCTGCCTAAAACACCTGCTTCAGTTTGTCACAGGGTGCTCTCCCTCTAATCTTTCTAGTTCCAATTCACAGGTCATTCTTTAAATGACAAGATGCCTCTGACCTTGTTGAAAGTAGCTATCATCTCCTCCTGTTTGCTTTTCACCCCCTTTATATTACCTTACACACTCTAATAGCATCGCATCTTTATCAGTGTTTACTCTTTATTTTCTATTATTCCCCCAGATAGTGTGTACCTCCATAAAGGAAGGGATAATATCTGTCTTGTATATCACCATGTCTCCACTCTTCACAGAAATTGACACATAATGGAGGTGCTGGCTCCATTGCTAAGTCTTATACAACTCTTGTGACCTCAGGGACTGTAGCCCACCAGGCTCTTCTGTCCCTGTGATTTCCCAGGCAGGAATACAGGAGTGGATTGCATGCCCTCCTCCAGGGGGATCTTCCCAAGCCAGGGATCGAACATGTATCTTCTACACTGCAGGCAGATCCTTTGCTGCTTAGCAACAAGGGAAGGCCCCTTGACACATAATAGAGAATCCTAATTATTTGCTGAATGATTATGCACACTAAAATAACTATAAATTATGAAGATATATTAATCAAATGATACACTAAAATATTTATTTGGTTGTAAATCTGAAACAGGTTTTTTTTTTATTTAAATTGATTTTTTTTTTTCAAGAATTTCAAGGAATCCACAAAATAAAAACAAAACAAGAGACTGGTTTGATAATTTAAATGATGAAGGGGATGAATATTAAGTAGTCCTGCTACTATAAACATTTCTTTTAGATTAATTAAGACTAAGGAAAATTAAAAAGCTTTTTCCTCCAATATTCATCCTTTCTTTATGAGCAGCTAAGCTTCTAACATATACAATTTCCTTTTCCCTGAAAGAAACTTTTAACATTTCTTGTGGAGCTAGTCTCTTGGTAATGGATTTCCCAGGTTTTGTTTGAGAAAATCCTTATTCTTCTTCACTCACAAGTGAAGAATAATTTTACTGCATAGAAGATTTTTGGTTTGTGGGATTGTTTTGTTTTGTTTTCTTTCAACATTTTAAATATTCCAGTCCACTCTCTTCTTGTCTGTATGATTTCTGATAGCTCTGTATTTCTTTTCCTATTTCCTATATAGATAACATTCTTTTTCATCTGTTTTTTTTTTCCCCCCCAAGATTTCACATTGTATTTGTTTTCCTGAAGTTTGAATATGACATAAGTAGGTATAATGCTTGTTTTGATTTGGTTTAGTTTTTAATCCTGTTTGGCATTCTCCAAACTTTCTAAATCAGTGATTTGATGTTGTCATTAAATTAGAAAGTTCTTAGTCATTATTGCTTCAATTATTTCTTCTACTCCTTTTTTTTCTTCTTTAAGTACTCCAATTACAAATATGCTGTTGCTCAGTCACTAAGTCTTGTCCGATTCTTTGCAACCCCATGGACTGCAGCACACCAGGTCTCCCTGTCCCTGACCATCTCCTGGAGTTCGTCCAAGTCCATATACCTTGAATCAGTGATGCAATTCACCCATCTTATCCTCTGCTGCCCTCTTCTCCTTTTGCCTTCAGTGTTTCCTGGCATCAGGGTCTTTTCGAAGGAGCTGTTTCTTCATATCAGGTGGCCAAGGTATTGGAGGTTCAGCTTCAGCCTCAGTCCTTCCAGTGAATATTCAAGGTTGATTTCCCATGTGTTTTGACATTGTCCCCCAGTTCTTAGATGCTCTGTTCTGTGTTCTACATTTTTCCATTTTTTTCCTCTTTGCATTTCAGTTTGTGAAGTTTCTTTCTTCTTTTTTTTTTTTTAATGGGGGAAAGAGATTTTTCCTTTATTAATAAGCACTGTAATGAAAAGTTTCTATTGATCTATATTCATACTCATTGATTCTTTCTTGGCCAAATCTTGTCTACTAATGAGATAATCAGAGGCATTCTTCATTTCTGTTATAATAGTTTTGATTTCTAGTATTTTTATTCTTTCTTCAAATTTCTATCTTTGTGTTAACATTAGCCATTTCTTGTATGTTGTCTACTTTTTCCATTAAAACTCTGAATCTAATTATCAGAGGTATTTTTAATTTCCTATCTGATGATTCTAATATCTACATCACATCTGAATCTGACTTTGATGCTTATTTGTTCTCTAAGACCATTTTTTATATCATTTTCCAATGTACCTCATAACTTTGTTGAAAGTCAGATATGTATAGAATGATAAGAAATGAGGTAAACAGACCCTCAGGGTGAGATTTACAGCTAATTTGGCTAAGAGCTGGGCTATTGTTTGACATTTGCTGTACTGTAGTTCTGGGCTTCCCAGGTGACTCTGTAGATAAAGAATTCACCTGCAGTGCAGGAGACCCAGGAGGCCAGCTTTGATCCTGTGTTGGGAAGATCCCATAGAGAAGGGCGTAGCAACTGACTCCCAGTATTCTTGCCTGGAGAATTCCATTTGACAGAGGTGCCTGGTAGGCTACAGTCCATAAGATTGCAGAGTCAGACAGGCATGCATGTATTGTAGTTACAGGTACCAAAGCCTTCAGGTTTCTATAGTATCTTTTTGTTCCCTCCCTTTTTGGCTTTGGGCTGTCTTATGTCCTCCTCCTTAGAGAGAAGCTGCACCATGCACCTCTTCCAGCTATGATCACTGTTACTAAGCTGGAGCCCTGTGGGTATGGTGGTGAAGTGTAGGAGAGAAGAAGCTCTCTATAGCCTTATAATTAAATCCCAACCTTTTAGTGGACCAGTGACCCTAAGCTTCTCATTCACAAGTGTTTCTGCTTTCTGAGTCTCTTCTCCACCACTTAGGTTAAATAGGAAAGCTAGTGGGTGGGCTAGAAAGTGAGAAGTATTTTTTCTTCAGGTTGGGTAAGGCTCTAGTGAAGTTCCCCTACCCCGCCTGGAGAATGGGGATTTGTAATGGAAGAGGTAGCTTTATGTATGTTTCACTAGGATTAAGCCTCCCCTTCTCCTGGCATGGCTGTGAGGAAAACTTCTTAGTTCTTCATCAGGAGAACCTGGTGGGGTTCCTGGAGGTAAAAGTGATGAAGTGTGAGGCATTCTTAAATCTGAGCTTTGCAGGAGGTTCTCATCCTCATGCTACTTCACACTCAACCCCAAAGAAGTCCTCAGAATTCTTGAGTTCCTACAAGGGTATGGTTTCAAGCAAACAGGATTTAGGTATGATTCTCTAGATTCACTAGCTATTCTTCCTCCAAACTTTGAGAGAAGAGTTTGTCTGCAAATTCAGCTCTCTGATGGTTTCAGGAAAATGCACCGATTTTCAAGTTGTCCAACTTTTTCTGGTTTTAGATTGAAATGGTGATTTCTAAGCTCTTTACATGTTGAAGCTGAAAATAAAAGTCCATGCTTTCCTTCAGAGTCACTTCCACTGGCTTCACCTTCTCCAGTTTCTGGAAAATGGTACTAAGAAAAATTATATCTGTGGAGAAGAAATAAATACTCTTTATATTGAGGAGTGATTTTTCAGAATTAGGCTTTGAGTAAAGACTCAGATTCCAAAATCTCAGCTCAAAATATCTGAACAATCTGTTAGACTAACCCCGAATTTTTTTCCTTTATGCTTGCTGCTTTAGAGTCTAATCTGGTTGTTATTCAAGTTTAAATGTTTCATTGTCTCCAGTCTATCTTAGGCAAGATAAGGAACAATATGATTCTATCTGATTTTGAACTCCAGGGATAATGCTTCGTGACTGGTTACAGTGGAGACCCAACATGCTTTCTTGATTAGAGTTCGCTAAAGAAGGGCAGTATGTATTATCTGAATTCACGGTTTGACAGAAGGTAGGCAGAGTTCTGATAGCCAGTTTGAAAAGAACTCTATCCACAGGGTTAATCACAATCAGCGCATTGGTGCTTATATATTAATATTTTTTTAAATAAAGGCATCATTTATCCTCCATTTATTTAAGCCATAGGACATATACCTATGAAGCTGCTGCTACCAAGTGGCCTCAGTCATGTCCAACTCTGTGAGACCCCATAGAAAGCAGCCCACCAGGCTCCCCTGTCCCTGGAATTCTCCAGGCAAGAACATCAGATTGGGTTGCCATTTCCTTCTCCAATGCGTGAAAGTGAAAAGTGAAAGTGAAGTACTGGAGTGAGCTAGAAGTCAGTAAATAACAACTAATAGGTGGCTCAATGGTAAGGAATCTGCCTGCCAATACAGGAAATATGGGTTCCATCCCTGGGTCTAGTCCCTGGGTTGGGAGGATCCCCTGGACGAGGAAATGGCAACCCACTCCAGTATTCTTGCCTAGAAAATCCCATGGACAGAGGAGCCTGACAGGACTACACTCCATGGGTCACAAAAGAATTGGACACAACTTTAGTTAAGTTCAATTCAGTCACTCAGTGTTGTCCGACTCTTTGTGACCCAGGGACTACATCACAACAGGACTCTGTCCATCACCAACTCCCGGAGTTTACTCAAACTCATGTCCATTGAGTCAGTGATGCCATCCAACCACCTCATCCTCTGTTGTCCCCTTCTTCTCCTGCCCTCAATCTTTCCCAGCATCAGGGTCTTTTCCAATGAGTCAGCTTTTTGCATTAGATGGCCAAAGGACTGGAGTTTCAGCTTCAACATCAGTCCTTTCAATGAACACCCAGGGCTGATCTCCTTTAGGATGGACTGGTTGGATCTCCTTGCAGTTCAAGGGACTCTCAAGAGGCTTCTCCAACACCACAGTTCAAAAGCATCAATTCGTTGACACTCAGCTTTCTTTCTAGTCCAACTCTCACATTCATACATGACCACTGGAAAAACCATAGCTTTCACTAGATGGACTTTTGTTGGCAAAGTAATGTCTCTGCTTTTTAATATGCTGTCTAGGTTGGTCATAGCTTTTCTTCCAAGGAGCAAGTGCCTTTTACTTTCATGGCTGCAGTCACCATCTGCAGTGATTTTGGACCCCCCAAAAATAAATTCTGCCAATATTTCCCCATCTATTTGCTATGAAGTGATGGGACCAGATGTCATGATCTTTGTTTTCTGAATGTTGAGCTTTAAGCCAACTTTTTCACTCTCCTCTTTCACTTTCATCAACAGGCTTTTTAGTTCTTCTTCACTTTCTGCAATAAGGGTGGTGTCATCTACATATCTGAGGTTATTGATATTTCTCCCAGCAATCTTGATCCCAGCTTGAGCTTCCTCTAGCCCAGCATTTCTCATGATGTACTCTGCATGTAAGTTAAATAAGCAGGGTGACAATATACAGCCTTGACATATTCCTTTTCCTATTTGGAACCAGTCTGTTGTTCCATGCCAAGTTCTAACTGTTGCTTCCTGATCTTCATATAGGTTTCTCAAGAGGCAGTTCAGGTGGTCTGGTATTCCAATCTATTTTAGAATTTTCCACAGTTCATTGCGATCCACACATTCAAAGGCTTTGGCATAGTCAATAAAGCAGAAAGAGATGTTTTTGTGGAACTCTCTTGCTTTTTCCATGATCCAGTGGATGTTGGCAATTTGATATCTGGTTCTTCTGCCTTTTCTAAAACCAGCTTGAACATCTGGAAGTTCACTGTTCATGTATTGCTAAAGCCTGGCTTGGAGAATTTTGAGCATTACTTTGCTAGAATGTGGAATGAGTGCAATTATGTGGTAGTTTGAGCATTCTTTGGCATTGCCTTTCTTTGGGATTGGAATGAAAACTGACCTTTCTCAGTCCTGTGGCCACTGCTGAGTTTTCCAAATTTGTTGGCATATTGAGTGCAGCACTTTCACAGCATCATCTTTTAGGATTTGAAACAGCTCAACTGGAATTCCATCACCTCCACTAGCTTTGTTTGTAGTGACTAGAGATCTCTTCAAGAAAATTAGAGATGCTAAGGGAATATTTTATGTAAAGATGGGCTCAATAAAGGACAGAAATGGTATGGAGCTAACAGAAGCAGAAGATATTAAGAAGAGGTGGCTAGAATACACAGAAGAACTGTACAAAAAAGATCTTCACAACCCAGGTAATCACAATGGTATAATCACTCACCTAGAGCCAGACATCCTGGAATGTGAAGTCAAATGGGCCTTAGGAAGCGTCACTAAGACATAACTTAGTAACTAAACAATAACAGCAACAATATATTGATATGGAATTAATTGGCTAAAGTAAATACATTTTTTAACTATAATCACAATGCAGTTCACTAGAGAAACAAACTTTGAGACAATTTGGAAATAAATCTCAGATTAGTAATTTATACTCTGTATGATCTTGTCTAAATTAGGAACAATTATTACTACCTTACCAGATATTAAGGTAATTAAATTAATTAATAAGAAAAAGAACCACAGCTGGCAACAGAAAATTATCACATATGGACTAATGTATAGCTATCAGCAGGTCCTGTCTCATCTTGGAATATTGGATATTAATTTTCCCTTAATTTCCAGCTCTTAGAATTGTGAACTATGAGGAGATGAGAAATGAATATTTGTCTTCAGCCACACAGAATAAAACTCCAAATGGAAAAACATATATCATGTAGAATTTCTCATTAGTATTATCCTAAATTGAATGCTTCTTTTCCTAGATTTCACTATCATCTGATCCAAAACATAATTTACTTAAACTCAAGTCAACAAAATTTTATGGAGATCTTAGCCATATATTAAGCCCCCTTCGTAGCTCAGTTGGTAAAGGATCTGCCTACAATGCAGGAGACCGGGTTCAATTCCTGGTTTGGGAAGATCCCCTGGAGAAGGAAATGGCAACCCACTCCAGTATTCTTGCCTGGAGAATCTCATGGACAGAGGAGCCTGGCAGGCTACTGTCCATGGGGTCGTAAGAGTGAGACACGACTTAACGATTAAACCACTAGCCATATATTAACCAAAATAAACCTTCAAAGAGCTTCTGGAGAAGAGCTCAGAAATACAAATAAAACAATGAAAAATTAAGCATGACATTGATGGAATAATAGACAAGTGGTGAATAGAACAGAACAAAGAGTTTAGATATTGGCACAGCCATATATAGGTACTTGATTTATGTCCCAAGGGCACTGAACTGTAGTAGGAAATGAAGCAAGTTTCTGGGATATGGGATTGGGTCAAATGGAACTTGACCCTCAGAACATGCACACAAACACACACACACACACACACGTCATTTTACACTGACAGCATATTTAAATGTTGAAGGGAAAACATTTTCTGAAGTTACCATTTAGTTGCTGTTGTTGTTTAGTCACTATGTTGTGTTCAACTCTTTGCAACCCCCATGAACAGTAGTCTTCCAGGCTCCACTGTCCATAGGTTTTCCCAGGCAAGAATACTGAAGTAGGCTGCCATTTCCTTCCTCAGGGGATCTCCCCAACCCAGGGATCAAACCCGCATGTCCTCCTTCGTAGGCATATACTTGACTACCGAGCCATGGACAGAGAAGCCTGGCAGGCTGCAGTTCTTGGGTCACAAAGGGCTGAACAGGACTGAGTGACTGAGCATTGATGTGCACATCTTTTTGAAACCCCCCTGCCAACAACAACAAAAAAACTATCCACAAACAAAGGTTGATAAATTGAACTAACTGTAAGTAAGGAAGCTGTTTCAGTCTAAAGACACAATTAAGTGAAAAGGTAAGCAGTGATATGGGAGAATATATTTAAAAGCAAACAAACAAAAATATGTATATTCAACAAGGCTCAATATCTATATTATGCAATGAACTATTCTCGTATTAAAAGCAGAAATATCAAATAAAACCATGAGCTAAGGACTTGACTGTCTACTTTGCGCATGCATGCAAACACACACACACACACACAGGCACACAAAGGATATTCAAATGGCCAAGAGACATTTTAAAATTTTCTCAACCTGATAAGTCATCAGGGAAATTCAAACTAAAACCAATATTTGTTATAACTACATACTCACTAGAATGGCTAAACTTAAAAGAACTAACAATTATAAATATTGATGAGGATGTAAAGCAACTGAAATCCTTATGGTTTTGAGAGAAGAAATCAATATTAGTATAACCACAAGGCATAACTTTGTCATGGTATAAAATAAAACTGAACAGGTACATTTCATATAATTTGTCAGCTTTACTCCTAAATATATTACCCAATAGAAATATCTCCATTTGTACATCAAAAGATATGTGCAAGAATAAAAGAGTATTTCATACATTATTTCTAACAGATCCAAACTGGAAACAAGTCTTCTGATCAGCAATGGCAGAATGCATAAACACATTTTGATGTTTTAGCACCATGAATATTATAAAAGAGGAAAATAAACAGACTACTGGCATGTTTAACAGCATGGAAGAATCACACAAGCACAATATTTAATAAAAGAAGCTAGAGACAAATGGGTAGATATTATATAATTTCATTTTTAATGTCAAACACAGGCAAAACTAATATATGGGTTAGAAATAAGAACAAAGGCTACATCTGTAGAGTAATAATCTGTGTATAAATTCATTTGTATGTCACATTTTGTTAACAGAAGTTCATGTGCCCTATGTTCAGTGAGGATAAACTTACTAAAACATTGGAGTTTAGAGCAAAGGAAGATTTGCCACAAGCCAAGAAAGGAGATGTGGTGGCTCATGCCCTAAAAACCCTGAGCTCACCACCTGCCCACCCCAAAGGTTTTGGTAAAGCTTTTTTAAAAGCCAGGTGAGGGAAAGGGGTCCCAGTGTCTGTGATCAGCCTGTGCGTAACTCTCTGATGGTGAGATAGTTGGGTGATGTCACAGGAGTGAACATGATCAGTCCTTAGGAGGCTTGGGGTATGTGGTCCTCAAGTAGTTAACATCTTCCACTTGTTGGAGAGGGGAGATATTTTACATCTGCAAAACCACTCAGGAAATGTGCAACAAATCCTATTATCTAGGTACTTCAGAGAGGAGGTAAGGCAGAGGATACGGGGCAAGGCCTGTTCTGGGAAGACCAGTAGGGTTCTGCTCCATTACATGTTCAACTAAAATCTCATTAAAATTATTTTAAAATTTACTCCAACAAGATCAGCAATAGAAATATGTCTGAGATAAAAGACAGGCCAAGTCAAGGTGTGATTTGTTCATTAGAATGTAGAGGGCCTGGGAACGTCTTCAAAACATAAAGGGTCCAGATGTCACAGACTCAAAATATCTAGAAGAGTCAGGCAAGTAAGGCCACATAAGAACTAGAATGGGTTTGGAAACAGCAGTATGAACACAGTGATAAGAGGAAGCACCATTCAGCTTCAACAGCAGAAAGTCCATAGGAGAGATGAGTTCTGATAACCAGAGGCATATACTTCTCTAAAGAGATTAGCCACTAGTTAGTACCTAGAGGTCACTGTCTTCTTGCTTGTCATTGATGAAGCTTCTAGCTATTACAGTTCTTCAAAAAGGTGAATATTCATGCCTTTACACTTTAGTTTTTAGTCAACTTATGTATTTATAGTTTCTATTAAATTTATATTTCTGATTGCTGATAAAACAGTACTTTATTTATTTATGATTATGTTCTGTGGCATGTTGATCTTAGTTCTGTTGACTTAAAAAAAAATGCATAACATGAGAGCTGTGAGTTAAGTTTTATTAGGGGCAAAATGAGGACTGCACCCTGGAAGACGGTACCTTGGATAGCTCTGAGAAACTGTTCCAAAGAGGCAGGGGCAAAGGTCAGTATCTATGTAATTTTGGTGAAGAGGGAATACATACAATGGAGTACATATTTTTCAGAAGTTTTCTACTAGTCTCACGAAGATTTCTGTTAGTCATGAGGAACAGTCATCACCGCGAAGAATTTTAGTGCTCTTCTGGATATGGGGAGATATAAAAATTGGGCTCATAAAATCAGCTCCTGAAAATATCAAGCTATCTGAAATCCTATCCTTCCAGTTCCCTCCCCCACCCCTCCAAGAACAGAGTGCCTCACTCTTGGTCTCCACCCTGGACTCCTTCCACTGGAGTACTGAAGGTCAGCAGCTGCAACAGCACGTGAGTTAATCCTTGTAGTGGTAGATGGCAAGTGGCATCACCTACTCAATGGACATGAGTTTGAGCAAACTCCAGGAGATACTGAAGGACAGGGAAGCCTGGCATGCTGCAGTTCATGGAGTTGCGAAGAGTCAGACACAACTCAGCGACTGAACAACAACATGGCAAGTGCCAGTTTGCAGTTGACAGTTGTGGTTTGTGATTTGTAGTGCCAGTTGTGGTTTGATCACTAATCAGGGATCAAACCAGCGCCCTCTGCACTGGAAGCACACTCTTAACCACTATACCTCCAAGGAAGTCCCTCATTTTATTTTTTGAAATATATATCTCTACATATTTTATGTTGAATGAAGAAAAAACCTGTACCTTTAATACAGGTATGTCCCATAGTATATGACTTCTGGTAAGTACTGAGATAGTCCAAAGTTGTCTTATTCACCTCTGATTCACTTGTGCCTGACACAGATGACTTGGGATTTAGTAGGTATGTAATAAAAATTTAGCTGAATAAAGCAACAGTTTAATAAAGTTGGGCTGTGTTTTTAAAAATGTGCATGAGTCTTCAAAGTGGATAGATTAGAAGTTCATCCTGGTCTTGTAGATACCATATGTAAAAAGGGTTTAGGCTTAAAACCAAAAACAAACAAACAAACAAAACACAGCATGTTGGGGAGCTATGTGTATGTCAGAATCATCAGACCTTAAAATTTGCAGTATTGAGAAGAAAAGAAAGTGAAGCCAAAGAAGTGGGAAGGAGAGAGACAATGAAAAAAAAAAAGAGAGAGAAGAAGAAGAAGAAGCAACAAACAAATGTAATGATAAGTTTGTATTTTTGTTATATAGGAATCAGTCATAAGAAGCCATCAAAGGCTGAAGCAAGAGTGAAATACCTTCAGTTTTTGGTTAGAAAGCATGTTCTGGTCAAGGCATGTTCACTGGAAGAGAAATATAGAGAGATCATTCCTAATTTTGTCTTTTCAAAATAACTTCCATCAAAAGTTTTTGGGTCTCTTAAGGTTGTAGGATCAGAGAGATCTAGAAAGCAGTTTGAGGAGTAAACCATCAAGCTAGTCCACTACTGTGAGGTAAAATCACATAGTTGAGTGTACCAAGTCCTAGCCACTTCTCTTGTAGGCAGTTGAGGTTAGTCACACATGTGTTAAAATAAAGACAAACTGAAGCAACAGGTTCTTAGTTCTAACTTACACGCATTTATTATAATCCAAAGCGAATAAATTCTTCCCACACCCAATCAACGTTGAAGAGCACTGCAAACCATAATTTTATGCTAAGGAGAGATGAAAAAAAGATGAAAATGGGAAAGGAACAGCTTTCATTGGATCAGGCACAGGAAAAGCACAGGAACAGCTTTCATTGGATCAGGCAGCCACTACTAGGAAAGGAGCAGAAGAGCACGGAGTTGCAATTGTCTTCTCGGATCTTCAGCGTGATCATTGCCCGGAATAAAGAAGCTACAGGCCTCCGCAGGCAGAGTAAGATGGACGGTAAGGACTGAACACATGAGGCAGAGTTTGGCATCCACTGAAGACAGGGCGTAGAGGTCTGAGGCTGCTGGACACAATGCTGATGGGTTGAAGACCACAGGGCAAAGAACCCGAGGGGCGATATCCACAAGGGAGAAGGCTCAAGGGGCGCGAGCTGCTGGACACATAGGCCAGCGGTCTATAAGACACTGAGAGGCAGGATCCAGAGAGGTAAGAAGAAGCGGGAAGAAAACTGGTTCCTTGGCCGGGTCTTGGCACATAGCAACCAGAAGAAGGGTAGCTGGAAGTTTCACAGCTGCTGGGCTCGCAGTTGGCTGGTTGGCAGCTGGTAGGTTCACTGCAGGTCTCCTGGCCATTGCTCAGGATCCAGGTTCGGTCCTGACAGCTGCTGGGCAAGCAGAGACCATCTCCGATGCTCACACTCGGAGTGTAGAGGCCGACGGAGGAGGCGATGGGAATGTGACAGGGACTCCTGAGAGACCCCAAGGTGTAGTTTCCGGAGCAGTAGTTGTGGCAAGACATGGTGAGGTTTCAGGAGCAGGTTGTTGTCTGTTGCAAAGAAGTGAGTGTCTCAGGTTTCTCCTTCGTCGTGCTGTCTTATATACCCTGACAGAAGGCGGTGATCCTGCACAGACTCTTCCGCGTTGCATGATGCCGCATCACAACTCTTCATTAGAGTCCAGGAAGCGATGCTTCCACCTCCCATAAAACTGGATGTTCCTTGCAAGGCTTTCCATTGATTAAGGATATCTATAAAGCAGCATGACCGGATTTAAATAGTATCTGTGCTCCTTAAATTACCCAACCAAGACAGATATTTTGAAGGTCGTTTTCTTAATTCCAGTAATAATCGCCACTCCAAAAGTGAACAAAGCTAGTGGAGCTGATGGAATTCCACTTGAGCTATTTCAAATCTTGAAAGATGATGCTGTGAAAGTGCTGCACTCAATATGCCAGCAAATTTGGAAAACTCAGCAGTGGCCACAGGACTGGAAAATGTCAGTTTTCATTCCAATCCCAAAGAAAGGCAATGCCAAAGAATGCTCAAACTACCACACAATTGCACTCATCTCACACGCTAACAAAGTAATGCTTAAAATTCTCCAAGCCAGGCTTAAGCAATGCGTGAACTGTGAACTTCCAGATGTTCAAGCTGGTTTTAGAAAAGGCAGAACCAGAGAACAAATTGCCAACATCCGCTGGATCATGGAAAAAGCAAGAGAGTTCCAGAAAAACATCTGTTTCTGCTTTATTGACTATGCCAAAGCCTTTGATTGTGTGGATCACCACAAACTGTGGAAAACTCTTAAAGAGCTGGGAATACCAGACCACCTGACCTGCCTCTTGAGAAATCTGTATGCAGGTCAGGAAGCAACAGTTAGAACTGGACATGGAACAACAGACTGGTTCCAAATACAAAAAGGAGTACGTCAAGGCTGTATATTATAACCCTGCTTATTTAACTTATATGAAGAGTACATCATGAGAAATGGTGGGCTGGAGGAAGCACAAGCTGGAATCAAGATTGCCTGGAGAAATATCAATAACTTCAGATATGCAGATGACACCACCCTTATGGCAAAAAGTGAAGAGGAACTAAAGAGCCTTTTGATGAAAGTGAAAGAGGAGAGTGAAAAAGTTGGCTTAAAGCTCAACATTCAGAAAACGAAGATCATGGCATCTGGTCCCATCACTTCATAGCAAATAGATGGGGAAACAGTGGAAACACTGGCAGACTTTATTTTTCTGGGCTTCAAAATCACTGCAGATGGTGATTGCAGCCATGAAATTAAGACACTTTCTCCTTGGAAGGAAAGTTATGACCAACCTAGACAGCATATTAAAAAGCAGAGACATTACTTTGCCAAAAAGATCCATCTAGTCAAAGCTATGGTTTTTCCAGTGGTCATGTATGGATGTGAGAGTTGGACTGTGAAGACGGCTGAGTGCCCGAAGAATTGATGCATTTGAACTGTGGCGTTGGAGAAGACTCTTGAGAGTCCCTTAGACTGCAAGGAGATCCAACCAGTCCATCCTAAAGGAGATCAGTCCTGGGTGTTCTTTGGAAGGAATGATGCTAAAGCTGAAACTCCAATATGTTGGCCACCTGATGTGAAGAGCTGACTCATTGGAAAAGACCCTGATGCTGGGAAAGATTGAGGGCAGGAGGAGAAGAGGATGACAGAGGATGAGATGGTTGGATGGCATCACTGACTCAATGGACATGGGTTTGGGTGGACTCCGGTAGTTGGTGATGAACAGGGAGGCCTGGCATGCTTCGGTTCATGGGGTCACCAAGAGTCGGACACTACTGAACGACTGAACTGAACTCCATAAACATTCTTAGAATTCCTCTCGTAAAATTCTTGTCTTGAAATGTTGTATCAAACTTCTTTGAAACATTGGTGAATTATCTCTCTTTGAGGGGCAATTCTATGCTTTTTGGAAATTGCCCGAAGTAAAGAAACACTTGAATGCAACTAGGTTGTGAATGAATGAAAAATCCTACATGATTTGGTGCAAAGATTGTTTAAAAGTAGTATAAGATAGAAGATAGCAATGTGAAAAATACTGTGCTTTGTTTTATTTTAGCACCCTGGTGGAAAGTGACTCCTCACTGAAAAATCTTTATTTTAAAAAGTCATGCTCATTTGATTTGTTTTGATAAATAAGTAAACTGAGGCAAGTTGAAAGTTTGATTTATGTGTATTTTTTAATATAAAGAAGGAAATTGGGCTCAGTTTTAATTATGGTTCTTACTGAGAGCAAAAGGAAATAAGCAAAATCTCTTTTAAAAAGTCAAACAACATGACAATTTTTGTAGATATTATAGGTTTATCATTGCATGGTTAGTCATATTCCAACTGAAAACTAATATACCTGGTTAAAAAATTAGACACAATTATTTAGATATAGATGGATTTTGTTTTGCTTTTGACACTGATTCTGATATCAGTATCCAAAGAGGAGTTTTTAAATTGCTGTACAAGGGCAATAGCATCAGAATTAATGCAGAGTTTTTCTAAGTACAAATACTTCAAAGGTTATTTGGGGATATATTTTCTGGTAAAAAAATTGTTTCAAAAGATGCAGGATTCTGCTGAATCTCAACCATACCACTGAACTTTTCATTTACCAGCATACCTAGTGGCTCCAAGGGCTATTTTAACAGAAATTTTAATTATCTACTGGATCTAAGTTTCAATTCCCTTTAGCTAAAAAGTTAGAATAAATCACAACACTTTCTCCTATTTTTATGTTCAATGGATAGGCTTATTAATTCTCCCTCTGTCCTGGAGTAGAATCAGTGAAATATAAGTTTGGTTTCTCTGTGAGCCCATATAGGGTTATTTTACTACCAGGGATAGAAATATGAGGTCTTCTCTCATGGCTCAGATGGTAAAGAATCTGTTTGCAATGCAGGAGACCTGGGTTCAATCCCCAGGTTGGAAAGATCCCCTAGAGGAGGAAATGGCTACCATGCCAGTATTCATGCCTACAGAAAACCATGGACAGAGGAGCCTGGCAGGCTACAGTCCATGGGATCGCAGAGTCTGACAGGACTGAGTGACTAATACACAAAGGAATATGAAAAGAAATTGTACAGTCTCTGAGGTCCTTTGCGAACTTGAAATAATCACAAATTTTTAGGATAGAGAACATTACCCTTTGATGATTTGTACTGGATGTGTTTGAGTCCACCCCTGCCCCCTGCCACCCAATCCAACACCCACCCTGCCAGCTTCAGTCACTTGATGTTGTTTGTACACATCACAAGAGTCCTCTTGTGAAATACTGGATGCATCAGCTGAGTGGCATTAGTAATAGGTACAGCCATGCTTAACTGAATGCTTATCAGTTTTATAGGTCAATGCTCTATATAGCAGCTCCTCTTTTTTATAAGTACTAGTCCAACATTTGCATCAACATGTCTGTATGTGTGTGTATGCGTTGTTTATGGTGTATACATCCATGAATGCTTTTCCATGAAGAGAAGGGTTGTGGAATAACAGGAAACTAGCACTCATCTAGTGTCTATTCTGGGCAACACCTTGCAGTGTGCATACCCACAGGTGTGGTGTCAATTTATCCTCACAGTTCTTTACAGTACATTTTAAAATCTCATGTATTCATGTGAGGAAACTTGAGACATAAAAAGTTACAGTAAATAACATGAAGAGAAACATCTGAACAAAGGAGGGTCAAACATTTTAATATTTGTTTTGTGGTCCTTGACCCCTAAATTTTTTTTTTTTTTAATTTTCCATTATCCAATATGACTGTATGTAGAGATACACTGATACCATCATTCACTAACTGTGTGACCCTGGGCAATTTGCACACTCTAATTCCCAGTTGCTATCAATATACTTTCTTAAAACAATGGAAATATTAATAATATCTATTTTCAGTTTCACTTTAGGATATGCTGATACATAAGAAAAAGTTAAGTATAAACTGCAAAGCACTCTACTAGAATAATTAATTTTCTCACTTGGAATTCTTGCGTGTTTGTATCCAGTCACTCAGTCGTGTCCGACTCTTTGCAGCTCCATGGACTGTAGCCCGTCAGGCTTCTCTGTCCATGGGATTTTCCAGGCAAGAAACTGAACATTTGCTACTTCCTACTCCAGGAAGTCTTCCTGACCCAGGGATTGAACCCACTCTCTAGAATCTCTTGCATTGGCAGGTGATTTCTTAACCCATTCCAAAGAGTGCCACCTTGGGTTTAATTCCTTTAGCACACCTCCACAAGACTCTCATTTTTTTTCTGTTGTGGGTAGATAATACTGCAGAAATATTCATGGAATTAAAAAACTAGAGTGCCCTAAATGTAAGTTGTCCCCGAATAACAAATCTTAAAGTGGTGATATTTGAAAGTAACACTCTCACCACAAAATAAGAGCTCATGTGAGCATGACAACACGTATCTAATTATCAGTCTCCCATAAATATGATTCAGAATCTTCTGTTGCAAGAGCCCAGGGAGGGACTGGATTTTCTGTCTGTTCCTCCAGTTTTACCCACTTTGTTTCTTTCTCTGCAATGAACTAGAGATCCCTACCTCTCCTAGTCTAGGAAAGGCAACACCAAATTTCTCTCTTCCTTAGACACAAAGAATCTTTGGAGCACTGCAACAGTAAAGCTATATCAGTGAATGACAACATCACATTCATTCATTCAGCAAATATTTATTGAATATCTTGTATGTGCAAAACATGACAGATGCTGAAAATGATGTCAAGATATCATTGATTTCTGCTCCTAGACATCCGATCTTGTAGATATGATGAGATGGATACACAGGCCATGTCGGTGTTTGCTAAGTACTCTAAGCCTGGAGAATCCCAGGGACGGAGGAGCCTGGTAGGCTGCCGTCTATGGGGTCGCACAGAGTTGGACACGACTGACGCAACTTAGCAACAGCAGCAGCAGCAGCTAAAATGTTTACAGAGAAGGGCAAATGTTTTTTGCAGGCCTTACCTAAAGTTAGTTTTTTATATCAATTTTGAGGGATGGGAGGAAATGTCAGGGACCTGGGGGAAGATGGAGATACTTCAGGGTGCGGCAAAAGGTATAAAGACAGAAAAAAAACGATGACAGTATTTTCAGCAGGAGATTCTTAGGGGCAAGTTGTAGTAAGAAAACTTAGATTCACATGCTTCATCTAACTCAATCATCAAGTAAATAGCTAAGATTTTGTTCTATAGGGAGAGTCATTTAGTAACTGATTTTAAGATGAGACTGCTGTTATTTGAGATTAAAATAGTGTGATGTCTGGAATGTGCCTCGAATTAGTCCATAGGGAAAAGGTGATGAGGGGTGGAGATAGATGAAGCTATATTGGCATTCAGAACATCAATGATTATTGAAGCTGGGTGATCAATATATGGAACTTCACTATACCTCTGCTTTCATGTATGATCAAATTTCTGCAATGTCTTCAACCATGCTATTGAAAAAAAGAGACTGCTGTGATGAAATTGTAAGAGGGAAAACCTATTGTAATGCTTTTCTCTCTTGATCCACCGAAATTGTTGTTTTACCCATTTATTTTCTCTGTTACTGCTGCCATCACTCAAGTTGGGTTTTGTTCCCTGTTGGTGAATACATGTATTTCTTACTGACATCTTGACTCCTTTCTCTACTGTCTTCTCTTTAGTTTGAGTTCTACATTTAAATTAACAGCCTTAAAATTAATTTCTTCCTATGATTCACTTACTCAAAAATGTCAGTGACTCTCTTTTGCCTGCAGAGAATTGTCCAAACACTTGACTCACTCTCTCCTACTTCTCAATATCAATTCTGCCTCTTCTCTTCATGTCTCTAATTACTCCATATTTCACATCATCTCATTCTTCCTTTGGAATAATTCTTTAATTTTTTCCATCATTTAGAACTCAGATAAATTAAAAGATTAAATTTAAAAGACAAATTAAAGTAAAAGATCCTGTCTTTGTAAACACTTTCCTACCAGCCAAAAACTCTCAGTCTTAAATTTGTATAATTTTCATCACCTAATTCGCACACACACACACACACACACACACACATACAGACTCCTTTGCGTTCTAAAACATTGTTTTTACATGTCTTATTTTCTGCATATATATTGCAGAACCCTTACAAGCTACTATTCATGGAGTTTTTATTAAATACCAGGCCTGATTTTACATGCATTAACTGATTTAATCAGTTACATTAAAAATTTACATGTTTTAACTGATTTAATCCTCACTACATCTCATTCAAGTAGGTGCAATTGTTAGTCTCAATAGGCGTGAAAAAACTTGGCTGATCCTTAACAAATATTTGCTGACATTATAGCATTTACAAAATATTACCAGGTTTTCTTTATAAATTAAATAGCAACCTTTACTTAATAAGAATCTCCTTTCTACCCTTTTCTCACTGTCTCCCCTTTTTTTTACTAGAGAAAGTCAGCTTTCAAGGAACATAAAAGAACATGAAGACAGATTCAGATGGACAGAAAACCCTTTTGCCAAGTTTTTTTTTTCTCCTTCCCATCCTAATATTCTTGAATAGTATTCATCTTAACATGGTATAGGGAAGATAACCTGTTAATTGTTTGGAGTTAGTACATTGCAATCCACCACATAATAAGGTGTCCTAACTTTAGCATCCCCTGTTGGGCGCCTTGTGTAAAAATCACTAAATTATAATCAATTGTAAGAAGTGATGTAGTTTCCCTGGAGTAGGAAATGGCAAATCACTGCTGTATTCTTGTCTGGAAAATTCCATGGACAGAGGAGCCTGGCGGGCAACAGTCCATGGGGTCACAAAGAATTGGATATGGCTGAGCATGCATGAACGAACAGATATAGAGTTTGGGGTAACTGATAAAGTCGTAAGACTGTAATCTACTTTCAGCTGAATTTTTGCTATAATATTCTTGAAGTGGAAGCTACGGTTTATACATGATTTGCACAAATCTGCTATACTCATTCCTACTTTATTCATACACAACAACTTTCCCTCAATGGTGTTAGAAAATTGTTAACACCCTTTCATACTTGTATTAAGAGAGAGTGTAGGTGGAGGTTCCCCTTTCACAATTCATGCTTAAGTTATGCTGTGTCCCTTTCACCTTAATAGCTATTATTCACTGAGCCCTTCTTGGGGCTTCTCTGGTAGCTCAGCTGGTAAAGAATCTGCCCTCAATGCAGAAGACCCCAGTTTGATTCCCGATTCAGGAAGATCCAATTGAGAAGGGATAGGCTACCCACCCCAGTATCCTGGTACTGGAGAATTCCATGGACTGTATAGTACATGGGGTTACAAAGAGTCAGAGACCTGAGCAACTTTCACTTTCACTATTACATTCTTTACATGGTTCTATGCGTTTTACATGTATTAACTGATTTAATCCTCACAGTGTCTCTATTCAAATGTTTTAGTTATTCTCTTTGTCAATATATTTTATCAACTTTATTGAGATATAATTCATGTGCAGTAAACTGGTCATATTTAAAAAGTGCTGTTTGATAAGTTTGACCTTTGTTTACATCAAAATCAAGATCATCCCCCCCAAATCTCCTTGTGCCCCATGTATTCTTCCCTCCCATTTCTCTCCACCTCACTCCACCCCTACCCCTTCCCCAGGCAGCCATTTATCTTCCTTCTACCTTTGGATTACTTTGTACTTTCTAACATTTTATTACATGAAATAAAACGGTATGCATATATTCTGGTTTTTCTTTATTTTACTAAGTATACTTGTTTGGGGATTCATCCATGAGGTAGTTTGTTCCTTGTATTGCTGTGTAGTTTTCCATGACATGGATATGATGTGACAGATTATTCACTCATGTATCGATGGACAATTGTGTTGTATGCAATTTTTGGAAACTACAAACACAAATATGCTATAAACATGTGGGTATGAGTTCATAAATGGACATATGCACTTGGGTAGATATTTAGAAATGGAATGAGGTAATCATATGATAGTCAATGTTTAATTTTTATTGAACTGTCCAACTATTTTCCAAGTGGCTGCATCATTTTATATTCCCACTAGTAGTGTGTAAGAATTCAAGATGCTTTTTTTTTTCTAACATTTGCTATAGGCATACGTGTAAAAATTTTATTTATTCTATTGTGTATGTAGTAATATTTCATTGTGGTTTTAATCTGCTAGGGACTGATGATTCTGAGAATAAGTGTTGCTTAATTTCTATCTATATATTTTCTTTAGTGAAGAAATTGCTCCATGGTTTGTCCATTTTTCTCTTGGCTGATTTGCTTTCTTATTACTGAGTTTGGAGTGTTCTTCAAATCATTTAAAAACAATTTCTTTATTAGATGTAGAATTTACAAATATTCCCTACCAGTCTGTAGCTTGTCTTTTTATTCCTGTAATAGTGACATTTTGAAGAACTTATATTTTTAATTTTGATGTTCAATTTATTAATTTTTAATTAATGGATAGTGTTTTTTATTCTATATTTAAGAAATCTTTGCTTAAAATCAAGTCTTAAAAGATTTTTTCCCTTGTTTTTTCCATCTGTTTCTTTGAAATCTAATTTCTATGTTCACCAATATTTTAAGCTGTTATCTTAAAGACTATAAATAATTACTTCTCTATCCAACTGCACTATCCAGTCTGGGCCCTTGTTCTGAACTCATGGCACACTTGACATTGCTGACCATGCTCTGTTTTGAAACATTGTTTTGCTTCTATTTCAGCAATGCTCTAATCTCATGGTTCTCTTTCTATCCCATAGAATACTTGTTTTTTCTTTGTATCTACTTCCCTTTTCAAAAAAACTAAGATCATGGCATCTGGTCCCATCAATTCATGCCAAACAGATGGCAAAACAATGGACACAGTGACACTTTATTTGGGGGGCTCCAAAATCACTGCAGATGGTGACTTCAGCTATGAAATTAAAAGATGCTTGCTTCTTAGAAGAAGGCTATGACCAACCTAGACAGCATATTAAAAAGCAGAGATATTACTTTGCCAACAAAGGTCCATCTAGTCAAAGCTATGGTTTTTCCAGTAGTCATGTATGGATGTGAGAGGTGGACTACAAAGAAGCTGAGCACTGAAGAATTAATCTCCTATCATATTGATCATTTCATACTTTACATTTTATTTATTTTATATCTTATATTTGCTTCTCTATATTAAAAATAGTATAATCTATTTGTGTTTGCATTGCTAAAAATGCCCAATGCGCTGTTTTTGCACATATTTATTTAAAAAAAGGGTGAAAAGGTTTTAGTGAATTTTTTCTCTATTCTGTTCATGCATTTTATTATCTCTTACTTTACTTCAAATATTTCTATTTTTATTAATGTATAGTTGATTTACAATATTGAGTTGTTTTCTGGTGTACAGCAAATTGATTCAATTAAATATATATATTCTTCTTCACTTATGGGACCTCCCTGGTGGTTCAGATGTTGTATATTAAATAATATATAATAAGCATACACAGAGAAGGCAATGGCAACCCATTCCAGTACTCTTGCCTGGAAAATCCCATGGACGGAGGAGCCTGATAGGCTGCAGTCCATGGGGTCACTAAGAGTCAGACAAGACTGAACGACTTCACTTTCACTTTTCACTTTCATGCATTCGAGAAGGAAATGGCAACCCACTCCAGTGTTCTTGCCTGGAGAATCCCAGGGACGGGGGAGCCTAGTGGGCTGCTGTCTGTGGGGTCGCACAGAGTCGGACACAACTGAAGCGACTTAGCAGCAGCAGCAGCAATAAGCATACATATACGTATGTGTGCTTAGTCGCTCAGTTGTGTTCAACTCTTTGTGACCCCATGGACTGCAGCCCACCAAGATCCTCTGTCCATGGGGTTTCTCCAGGCAAGAATATTGGAGTGGGTTGTCATGCCCTCCTCCAGGCGATCTTCCCAACCCAGGGATTGAGCACTGGTCTCCCACATTGCAGGCAGATTCTTTATCATCTTATTAATATATATTATATATATTATTAACACATATATTCACACTTTCAGAGTCTTTTCCTTTGTAAGTTTATATCAGATTGGAGACTTACATGTAGATCAATGTGTCTGATGGAAAATGGCTGTTGAGAAAATTTATCAAGGATTGGCAGAATTTGTCTTAAGTCATGGTTTCTGATATTTTCTAATCTATCAAGGATATAGATATATATTTGTATGTAGACATATATCTTCAATCCTTTTGGCCATTAGTTCTATAAATTAGAACCAGTTGTTGCTTTTGGTTCTTTGAGGGCTTTTCACAGTGAAAGCAGATTTACTCTAAACCTCTTAGAAAAAAATAGGTGTAGGTCGGTCATAGTGCTTGCCTTGGATTTTCTTGTATAATGCACTTTAAAGGCAGGGGTACACAGTTCACCTCCAGGTCACAGAAGCCCCTTATTCAGCTATTGCCTTGCATAGGATAAGTATCTCTCCTGGTTTCTCTTTACCGCAGACTCTCTAGACATACAAGAACTCTAGAAAAAGAATTTACAAGCAAAAATATCATTTTAGAGTGCAAAGGTTTTCTAGTTTTTTTTGTTTTTTTTTTTCTTTCTAATGGAACATGAGATCAAAATAGCAATGCTATGACTGTCAGCGACTCAGCAGTCTCACTAAAATCAATAGGTGCTTTCTGGGATTTGGACTCTAGCAAACCTTTATCCTGCCAGAGAGAATAGCACTCAGGGACCAGTGAAGACTCTGAGTTCCCTATAACATTTTTTTTTTTCCTCTGAAACATTAAAGCACTTCATAAAAGATAGAGAATCATCACTTCCTCAGTTGAAAGACTGACATTTAAGTGCTTCAAGTCTTTATCCTGGTGATTATAACAGTCTATTCCCAGGTTCTGATAAAATAGATTCATGCCTTTTTCTTCCTCCAAGCTTAAGAGTTTGTTTTTCCCCTAGAATTGTTCTCAAAATATTTAAAAATCTTTCATCTTTTTCCTTGACTATACCTCTAGAGATGGCCTTATTTTATAAATTCAGTTAATCTGTGATGAAATACTCTGAAAACCTGACAATTGGTTACTGTAAACAGTAATTGTGTGTTACTATTCATAACAGTTAGCATTAGTAACATTTTATATTTTTATGTTTATATTTTTCCATGTTGGAACTAGGAAAGGGAGAGATGTCCCATTTTCATTTATCACCAGGAGTTCTTCTCCAGAGAAATGACGTTTCATTCTGAAAAAAGTGGAGGAAATTTTCCTATCTAAAATACTTGTGGACTGGATTATGTAGCAAATGGTGCTTTACTTTAATAAAGGTCTTAAAATCAGTAGGTTCCTTGAAAGTGATATAAAACATCACTGAGATGACAGAAGACCTAATTTTATGATAAATAAAGCAGTACCGTTTGTAATTATCATCCATTACCTGGCATTTCAACATTAGGCTTGAGCGTGAGTGAACTGACTTCAGGTTTTAGTGATCATGCAAAAAAATTTTCAAAGAATGAAGAAACCAAAAGAGAGGATAATGTGACCTTATGGGTGGAGCCTTTTGGATACGTTCAGGGTACTTTTGTTGTTTCAAGTGTTAGAGACCTACACTCCCCCATTTGGGTGAGTCTAGAGATTTCCCCTTAATTGGGAAGAGCTGCACGTTTAGAAGTGCTGGTAGCTTTGGGACCCCTTTCAGCTACAAGATTCTGGGACTAATGCTTATGCTGACTCAAGACTTTGTCAAAGAAAGTCTCTACCCATTTAATGCTGCTTGGAGACCTTTTAATATTAATCTTATTGAAACACTGAGTAAGATATTGAATAGATTTGGTTGTAATCTCTATGGGTCAGATTAATCAGAGTAGCCAGTGGAGTGGCATTCTCACAGGAAAATTCATTAGAAGCAGTGCGGTTTAGACAAGTGTTGGATATTGGGGGGTAAAAAGTCCCCATGGGTCTCTTGCATTTCTGCATATCTTTAAAGCAGTCACAGGTTCCCTCTCTTCTGAATTAACTTTGCAAGCACATCTGTATAGTGAACAGCATAGGAAAATAGGTATAGTATTTCTCTTTGGGGCAAATGACAGGCATGCTTCCTGTCCATTTTCATGTCCATGATTCAGGCTTCTGAGCTAAAGAGTCCTCTCCTATAAAACAACTCACTATATATGTAGATATCATCTGCCCATCTTACTACTGGCCTTTAGAATTGAGGCTCAGGAAATTGCTGCAAATACTAACACTCTGGCTTCTGCTTTTGCCATGCATAATAAAATCTGTCTCTGATCCAGGTGTCCCATGTCATCTGCCAGCTTCCATGAAGCTGTGACAGGCTATCTTGTTAGCTTGCAAATAGGATAAGCCATTGGACCTTTTATGGTTCTCATTAGGTCTCCCCTGCAGCTCAAACAGTAAAGAATCTGCCTGAAATCCCGGAGACCTGGGTTCGATCCTCGGGCTGGGAAGATCCCCTGGAGAAGGGAATGACAATCCACTCCAGTACTCTTGCCTGGAGTAGCCCATAGACAGAGGAGCCTGGAGGGCTGCAGTCTGTGGGGTGGCGAACAGTCCAACATGACTGAGTGACTGACACCACTTCTACACGGTTCTCATTGCCATTTCTGACCAGTCTCTCCTTTGTAGTGGGAATTGCAGCACCGCACTGTCATAACTAACTCTATTCATTTCTGCAAGCGTGTACTAAAACAAATTTTAATAGAAGTACAACAATCATAGTAATATGGAAATAATGATGACAAATGTATGCAGCAGTGACTAGTGGAAATCAATCAAAGTTATTAGATGAAGTAAACAGCTGCTGTATGGAAAACATATCTTAAAAGCGTAAAGGACATTAAAAATCAGACAAATTAAAAGAACAGCTGACTACCTTGGTGGTGAAGTGGGTGGGAATCCACCTGCTAATGCAGAGAACATGGCTTTGATCTCTGGTCTGGGACGATTCCACAGGCCACTGGGCAACTAAGCCACGCACCAAAACTACTGAGCCCACGAGCCACAGCTACTGCAAGTCACGTGCCTAGAGCCTGCACTCACTAACAAGGGCAACCGCTGCTATGAGGAGCACTGTACCACAATGAAGAGCTCACCACAGCTGGGAAAGCCTGGGTAAAGCAATGAAGACCCAGTATAGCCAACATATGTTAAAATACATAATAAGAATAACATCAGAACCACTGTAAACCATGACTCAGTGAATAGTCTTAAGCTTAAATAGTAAAGCAGCAGTTGGGTAAGGCAAATTTTTCTTGAAAACAATGTAACCATATCACATGTCTTTTAAAAGACTGCCCGCCTCTCTCAACTAGACTAGACAGTACTGTGTATGTCCTTTACTGAGGAATTCTCAACGATAAGGAATTACTCAAACACTTCAAGGTATATGACACCGATTTGGAGCTGGAGTGTGTATGCTCAGGAGTAGCCAACTTCTTTTGTGACGCTATGGACTGTAGCCCACCAGGTTCCTCTGTCCACGAGATTTCCCACATCTCCTGCATTGGCAGGCTGATTCTTTACTACTGAGCCACCAGGGAAGCCTTGTAAGATATGGAACTCAGGGGTAAAAGTTGATGAACAATGTAGCTCATTGGTTATCGAGAAAAGGCTCTCCACTAGGGGTCAGCACTGCTGAACCTCAGTCACAGGTGAACCTTAAGTTACAGCCTAAAGGATGAATGGCTGTGAGACCTGTGTATGTAGCAGCGTGCTATCCATGTAGCACAAAGCCTTAAGTGCAGGTTGCTGGATAGCAGGGACTAAAGACTTCAGAAAAAAAAAAAAAAAAGGCAGCTGATGATTGTATGACAGGCTCTGCCATATGGTATTGACATACCACCATCAGAGAAGTGTAGGGGGTAGTTTCACAGGAACTGGGTACAGGCATGCTGGTTGGTAGCTCTAGTTTCTCATCAATCCTTTAAAAGCTGAGTTCTTCCATGACTTCAACTGGCTCAGCAGAGGCCTAGCAGGACTTTGTGGGGCTCCTGGGCACAAAAGTTTTTCTGTTTCCCCCATTTCTTGCTTACAGGCTTCATTCGGCCTCCAAATTATTCGCTGAGTTCCAACAAGCAGGTTCAAACTGTTGTTAATTAGAGAAGGCTAGGGAGAATGTGGAGACAAGGGAAGAATAGTCAAAAGAAACAACAGTGCAGCCTTGGGCTGGGATCCTGATTCCCCCTAAACGGATACACATAACAGAATCTTTGAGCTATTTTGCAGATACCGAAACCCCTTCCAGGTGGGGAAGTTAATGGTATGCTGCTCATAAGCAGGAGACAGCCAGCTGGTTGGAACTAGGAGGCTGGTGATGCTGACTCTGACTTATTTCACCACCAACCAATCAGAATGTCCACAAGCTGATCAACTGCTTTGAACCATTACTGTAAAACTTCTCACTACCCACTCCAGGTTGGGACACACAGCTTGGAGGGCATTAGCCCACAGTGTCTGCCTTTGCCTGGCAAAGCAATAAAGTTCTTCTTTTCTACCTCACTCAAAACTCTGTGTCCAAGATTTAATTCAGTGTTGGGGTACAGAGGCTGGATTCAGTTTCCACACCGATGAGAGTCACATAGAGGAAGAGTTATTAGAGGAGATGATGGAACCATGTAAATAAACCCTGAGCTGAGCAATTCTCGAAGGACAAGATGACCTTAATGTGGGTTCTAAGTCAAACACCCACATTTAGTGATCTTTTCCTCTTAGTGCTACTGTGCTTAGTCGCTCAGTCATGTCCGATTCTTTGTGACCCTGTAGACTGTAGCCCGCCAGGCTCCTCTGTCCATGGGGATTCTCTAGTCAAGAATACTAGAGTGGGCTGCCATGCCTTCCTCCAGGGGATCTTCCCAACCCAAAGATTGAACCCAGGTCTCCTACACTGCAGGTGGATTCTTTACCATCTGAGCCACCAAGGAGTTCCTCTAGTGCTGCAGCTAGAAGTTTTTAAGTGTTGATTATTGGCATCCAGTGCAGACTTTATCCTGACTCTCTGTTTCAAAAATGTTGATAAACACAGGTATTTAGAATTCAAGAAAGATGGCTAATTACAACCATGGAAAAGTATGCACTGAGTCTCTAAAACAAACAAACTACAGTCTTATTTACAATTCAGCAAATTATGCATCTGGAGAAGCAATATTCCAACCTTCATTAAAAGATACTTGAAATTCTGAGGAGAGATTAATGTTTATTACATCTGCCATATTAACTTAAGGTGGCCACATTATAAAGGCTTTTAGAGTCAGACACAATTTAGGGAGTGAAAAACTACAAAAAAAAAATAATAATAATAAAAAAAAAAAAAGGTTTTTTATGTGGTATGTGTTCCCTGGACGAAGGCATGGAAACCCATTCTAGTATTCTTGCCTGGAGAATTTCATGGGCAGAGGAACCTACGGGCTACAGTCCATAAACTCAAAGAGTCAGACATGACTGAAGCAACTTAGTACACAGCATATGTGTTATGTGTGGCCTTTAATGTACTTATATGGGTACATTAAAATTATTGTGCTTAGTACATTTAAACATTTTTAATGAACTTCTCACAAGGGATACTTTGGATTATGGCCAATGAAACACCAGAGTGAGAGTCACTAGGCTTGAATTCTAGCCGTGACTCTGTAAATCACATAACCTCAGCAAGTGTATTTACTAACTGCCTGATACATGACATTCACAAAACATCTCTTAAACACTTAGAAATAATTATGATTCTATAGAAATATAACTGTAATAGCAATGAGGGAGCATAAGAAGATCCACATTAAGGAGGATGAATAGGCAAGTGGTCCTTACCAGGAATGTTTAAGACATCAACATTTCACTCAGCGACCTGATGGAGGCATGGCAGACACTTAAGCCTGATGGAACACCTTTAACACATAACATAGTTTCAGATGGTATTTGTCCTCCAGAGTGGCTCAGTGGGCCAGAGTATATCATATTGTTTTTAGATTGCCTAGAATTCCATGTGTAGCCTGAGGGCCCCAGAGCTACAGCTTTACATTAGAAGCCCCTCGAGGACCACTTCAAAATCAATGCTTTGATTGCCACAGTCATTCACTGCAAGAAATTAAACCGGACTCCTAGAGACCAAGCCACCATCAACCACAGCCTCTGGGAAATAGGAGGGAGCAGGCACACTTTAAAATAATACAGACTTGAAAAATGAAAGAACTATACCGATGCCTATTTCTGTTTCCTGAGAAATATTTCTGAAAAAATATCTCACTTGGTAGTAATGGATATTCTGAGTTTAATCTGGCAAGTATACCTGTGATCATGATAAAACTTTACTGTGATTTAAACCCAATCATTAAATAAATACAGTATAGCACTTGTGAATATCAATATAGCTAAAATTTAAAATGTGCTGCTTTCACTGCCTCCTGCAGCTTAATTTAATAAAATATAAAGTCTAGAGGAAGATACTTTGTTCATGAGAATTTCAACATGCATTATTGCATCAGTTTCCTGATACAGAGTGTCAGAGTGAATGCAGTTCATTCCAAGGGGGGATGGGGGGGGGCGGGCAACAGTAGTTAATAACCCTACTGTAAAGGTTGACAGGGTTTATGGTGGAAGAGGGCTTTTTAATCCAAGTGTTACACTCTGCACACTCAATTTAAATAAGCAACATGCTACAGTCCATGAAGCGATAGTGACAAGGCGGTGAACTGCTAAGAGAGGCGTTCTTCTTAGCCTTTTATTTAATTTTCAGTCTTCTTTTTCTCATTATCTTTGTCAATTAGTAGTTACTGAATTTCTGCACAGGCATTGGTCCAGGCTTGAAGCAATGCCATATTGGGTACTGGAAGAATAGTAATGGACCATTTTCAGTATTTACCTTTGAGGTTTCTTTGCTCCTGTGTCTGGATGCATTCACACTGGTTTGCCTCTTGCCTCCTAGGAATAATTATTCTCTTTGAATGTCATTAATGAATTTGTTTTCACAGAGCCAGAGAAAACCGTGCAAAAAGTCAGGCAAATGATTTAGTACCACAAAAAGGCATTTTTAATTCAAAATATAATTTAATTACAAATGTTTAGTCTATTTGTGCCTATCTGCCTATGGGATAGCTTACTTCATAGCAAAGCTGTAGCTTGATACAACCCGTAGTGATGAGTTATCAATTGTCTTATGATGTATAGAGGTTTTTCTTTGTGTTGGTTGTTCTTTCTTAGCTATTTTTTAAAGGGCTTTTTCTTTCGTAGTGGGGTATAGCCAATTAGACTAACAGAGAAGGCAATGGCAACCCACTCCAGTACTCTTGCCTGGAGAATCCCAGGGACAGGGGAGCCTGGTGGGGTGCCGTCTATGGGGTCGCACAGAGTCAGACACGACTGAAGTGACTTAGCAGCAGCAGCAGCAATTAGACTAACAATGTTGTGATAGTCTCAGGTGGACAGCAAAGGGACTCAGCCATACATATACATATCTCCATTCTCCTCCAAAATCCCCTCCATTCAGCCTGCCACATAACATAGAGCAGAGCTCTATGTGCTCTACAATAGGTCCTTGTTGGTTATGCATTTTTAATACAGCAGTGTGTACATGTCCATCTGAAACTCCCCAACTCTACCTTCCCCCCACTCCTTTCCCTGCACCTGCCCCCCAGCAATCATAAGTTTGTTCTCTAAGCCTGTGAGTCTATTGTTTCAATCAATTATCATTCTTTCCATTTAGGTCCTAGAGAAAGAATATGGAAGCTCCTGACATGAAAGAATTTCAAGTGAAGGGAGTAATGGGAATTCTCTGAAGGTATAAATGGGAAGCAGGACTAGAGAAGAATATTCTGGCTTCAGGAAAGGTGTCAGTGACTGGGATGCAACAGAACACAAAATACTGTCTCATATCCTGTTAGATTCTTTAAATTGCTCAACATTTTCAGAAGGATTAATTATTTAACTTAAAAAATGGTAGAAACTATTGATTATGAAAAACGAACTTGCTAACATCATTCAGACAACTGAGCTTATGTTGTCGAAAACATAGTTTGAACTCAATACCATCCAAATACTTTCCCTGACACCTAGGTTATGTTGATTTCACATGATTTGGAGTTACTCTTCTTTTCTCAGATGTTAAAAAATCTATATAAACTTCAATGAAATATGCCTAATTTATTTCTAGAATTTATTCCTGGGTTATAAATAAATAAAACATCCAATCAATTATACTAAATTCTCTGACTGTAGCCTCTACAGACTCATAGCAAAATAATATATGAGACCAAGTATTTTCGATCAAATTATTTGTACAGACCTTTCATATGACACAGAAATTTTCCCCACATTTGATCCGATCTAGTTATAAAAAGCCTAATATTAATATAATCAGATTGTTAGAGCTTATACTTCAAACTCCAAAGTCCAACTCACCAGATTAAAATGCTGGCCACACATTTACTCTTTGTATTATCTTGGACAACCTACTTTATTTGTCTGGATTTTCATCCTCACTGAAAAAAGGTACTTAATGAATCATACTTCCCCAATTGGACAGTTTGAGTTTACAGTGATGAAGTATACGTGCACAGTGTTTGTTAAATCATTCAGGTCAGTTCAGTTGCTCTGTCTTGTCTGACCCTTTGCAACCCAATGGACTACAGCACACCAGTCCTCCCTGTCCGTCACCAACTCCCAGAGTCTATCCAAACTCATGTCCATTGAGTCGGTGATGCCATCCAACCATCTCATCTTCTATCGTCCCCTTCTCCTCCTGCCCTCAATCATTCCCAGCATCATGGTCATTCGAAACGAGTCACTTCTTTGATCAGGTGGCCAACGTATTGGAGTTTCAGCTTCAGCATCAGTCCTTCCAATGAACACTCAGGGGTGATCTCCTTTAGGATGGACTGGTTGGATCTCCTTGCAGTTCAAGGGACCCTCAAGAGGCTTCTCTGACACCACAGTTTAAAAGCATCAATTCTTCAGCGCTCCGCTTTCTTTACAGTCCAACTCTCACATCCATACATGACCACTGGAAAAACCATAGCCTTGACAAGATGGACCTTTGTTGGCCAAGTAATGTCTCTGCTCTTTAATATGCTGTCTAGGTTGGTCATAGCTTTTCTTCCAAGGATCAAGTGCCTTTTACTTTCATGGCTGCAGTCACCATCTGCAGTGATTTTGGACTCCCCAAAAATAAAGTCTGCCAATATTTCCCCATCTATTTGCTATGAAGTGATGGGACTGGATGCCATGATCTTAGTTTTCTGAATGTTGAGCTTTGAGCCAACTTTCTCACTCTCCTCTTTCACTTTCATTGAGAGGCTCTTTAGTTATTCTTTGCTGTAAGGGTGGTGTCATCTGCATTCTGAGGTTATTGACATTTCTTCTGGCAATCTTGATTCCAGCTTGTGCTTCATCCAGTCCAGCATTTCTCATGATGTACTCTGCATATAAGTTAAATAAGCAGAGTGACAATATACAACCTGATCTACTCCTTTTCCTTTTTGGAACCAGTCTGTTGTTTCATGTCCAGTTCTAACTGTTGCTTCCTGACCTGCATACAAATTTCTCAAGAGGCAGGTCAGGTGGTCTGGTATTCCCATCTCTTTCAGAATTTTCCAGTTTATTGTGATCCACACAGTCAAAGGCTTTGGCATAGTCGATAAAGCAGAAATAGATGTTTTTCTGGAACTCTCTTGCTTTTTCTATGATCCAGTAGATGTTGGCAATTTGATCTCTGGTTCTTCTGCCTTTTCTAAAACCAGCTTGAACGTCTGGAAGTCACAGTTCATTAGGATCAAATTAATAAGAGATATTTTATGCTTCTTGACGTAGTATTGCATAGACAAGGAAATGTCCTTTAAATTCTTTCAGAATCTGCCTTCAATGCAGGAGACCCTGGTTCAGTTCCTGGGTCTAGAATTTCCCCTTGAGAAGGGATAAGCTACCCACTCCAGTATTCTTGGTCTTTCCTGGTGGCTCAGATGGTAAAGAATCCATCTGCAATGATGGGAGACCTGAGTTCAATCTCTGGATTGGGTATATATCTTGGAGAAGGGCATGGCAACCTACTCTTGTATTCTTTCTTGGTAGGCTACAATCCATGGGGTCACAAAAAGTTGCACATGACTGAGTGACTAAGCACCACACAGCACAGCTTCTAGGAAGGAAAAAAAAAAAACAACATGCTGTTAAGCTACCTACATTTTGAAAAACCTAGGGTAAGTGATGTCAATACACAAATTCTATCAAAGGCTTTCTGTTCAGGCAAGAAGAAATTCCTTGCACTATGAAGAATGTTCTATAGCATGTACCCACTGGAACATTTCTACAGTTTTTAAGAGTACTACACAGACAGAGTCATGTTCCATACTACCTATGTCCATTGTGCTATAATGAGTAGCTTTTCTTGATCACTAACCTAAAATTTAAATTCAGTATAGAGAAATCATGAAAATGTGGCTTAGGTCCAAGAAGCAAATATCATGTAAAGTACCTGATGGTTTCTTGCATATTTTGACATAAACATTTCAAGAAGCCTTTAGTGGGCCTGTCACAATTATCCAATGAATTAGGTATGATCTACATTTTACAATGAAGGGGGGAATGTTATGACCAACCTAGACAGCATATTGAAAAGCAGAGACATTACTTTGTCAACAAAGGTCCATCTTGTCAAGGCTATGGTTTTTCCAGTGGTCATGTATGGATGTGAGAGTTGGACTATAAAGAAAGCTGAGTGCTGAAGAATTGATGCTTTTGAACTGTGGTGTTGGAGAAGCCTCTTGAGAGTCCCTTGGACAGCAAGGAGATCCAACCAGTCCATCCTAAAGATACAGTCCTGGATGTTGATTGGAAGGACTGATGTTGAAGCTGAAACTTCAATATTTTGGACACCTGAAGCAAAGACCTGACTCATTTGAAAAGACCCTGATGCTGGGAAAGATTGAGGGCAGGAGGAGAAGGGGACGACAAAGGATGAGATAGTTGGATGGCATCACTGACTCAATGGACATGGGTGTGGGAGGACTCTGGGAGTTGGTGATGGACAGGGAGGCCTGGTGTGCTGTGGTTCACGGGGTCACAAAGTATTGGACGTGACTGAGAGACTGAACTGAACTGAACAATGAAGGAACTGAATCTCAGAAGTATAAACTTGTCCCAGGCACATAGTTAGGAAATGGCAGAATTTGTATTTAAACAAATGACAGTATTACTCACCTCAGTCATGTTCCACTCTTTGTGACCACATGGACTATAGTATAGCCCACAAGGCTCCTCTGTCCATGAGATTCTCCAGGCAAAAATGCTGGAGTGGGTAATCATTCCCTTCCCAGGGGATCTTCTTGACCCAGGGATTGAACCCAGGTCTCCTACATTGAAGACAGATTCTTTACTATCTGAACCACCATTTGAACAAGGTCTAGTCATAATCCAAGGCCAATTCCCACTACACTAAACTGAATACAGAGCATCTCTTCACATCCACACCAGGCTCCATTCCAGTACCAAGATTCTGTAGCCCCTGAGTCCACAGAGTTTCTCTCTAGAAAGAGTTCCAATGTGCTCCATACAGGGTTAGGTTATATACTGGCTCCTTCTTCAGCTAACTTCTCAGGAGATTTATCATGCTCATCCCAGAAAGAATGTGTGGCCCAGAGCAGTTGAATCCTTCCCTGTTTGAGTTACATTAGTGACAGTCTGCTCTACCAGCAAGTTTCATTTATGTCCACATGATTGGCTGTGACTGGAATCCCCTGAAGCTACCATGAGGAGGAGGTCTCCTTACTGCTGTCAATGCTGTGTTGCTGCCATCGCTGCTAGAGCCAGAAGCTTTATGTCAATGTTTTTTGCAACAGGAATACTCTGATGTGATCTCCACGTGCTCTGTTGCTATTAACAGAATCAAAGTGTTCATTCAGCTTCTTTCAGACCTGCATCAGCTACCTCTCAACTGTGTGCCTTTACAGAAGCACCTGTGTAACTGGTGGTTTATGGATTTTAAATCTTCCTCTTTTGGATGACCTCTGCCTAACCTATTCACAGAGATGACAGGTAAATCAACACTAGCTTTGTCATAGAGATACTTGTCAGATATACTTGCCAGCCCACTTCAACAAAGGACAACACTTGGTTTTTAAGCCTGTCTGTTAGTGTAAGATACGGCTTGTGTCTTTCCGGATACAAAACAGCTTAATTTCTCAGTTTTGGATGAATAGCTTTCCTAATATGTCATAGGTTTCAGAGTTCATCTACACATCCCTGCCTTCACCCTTCATATTGAGTCTCTGAGCTTGCAAAAGATGTTGCTAAATTTTACTAAACATTTTCTATACACAAAGTCATGTGCTGATCTCTTTCAAATTACTAACTTATTAGGTCTCACAATGGTCATACCATTATCATCTCAATTTTGTAGTTGAATAAGCTGAAACGGAGAATGGTTAAAAAACTTACACATACCACACAGCTGGGATTCAAACATCCTTCACCAACACAGCTAAGGAAATCTGATTTCAGAATCCATGCCTGTAACCACTACTTTATGTTGGCTGAAAATGAGAGATCCATTAAGACCACATCCACATTTCTCTAATAATGAGTGATGTTGAGCATCTTTTCATGTGTTTGTTAGCCATCCGTATGTCTTCTTTGGAGAAATGTCTATTTAGTTCTTTGGCCCATTTTTTGATTGGGTCATTTATTTTTCCAGAATTGATCTGCATAAGTTGCTTGTATATTTTTGAGATTAGTTGTTTGTCAGTTGCTTCATTTGCTATTATTTTCTCCCATTCAGAAGGCTGTCTTTTCACCTTGCTTAGTTTCCTTTGTTGTGCAGAAGCTTTTAATTTTAATTAGATCCCATTTGTTTATTTTTGCTTTTATTTCCAGAATTCTGGGAGGTGGACCATAGAGGATCCTGCTGTGATTTATGTCGGAGAGTGTTTTGCCTATGTTCTCCTCTAGGAGTTTTATAGTTTCTGGTCTTACATTTAGATCTTTAATCCATTTTGAGTTTATTTTTGTGTGCAGTGTTAGAAAGTGATGTAGTTTCATTCTTTTAAAAGTGGTTGACCAGTTTTCCCAGCACCACTTGTTAAAGAGACTGTCTTTACTCCATTGTATATTCTTGCCTCCTTTGTCAAAGATAAGGTGTCCATATGTGTGTGGATTTATCTCTGGGCTTTCTATTTTGTTCCATGGATCTATATTTCTGTCTTTGTGCCAGTATCATACTGTCTTGATGACTGTGGCTTTGTAGTAGAGCCTGAAGTCAGGCAACTTGATTCCTCCAGTTCCCTTCTTCTTTCTCAAGATTGCTTTGGCTATTCAAGGTTTTTTGTATTTCCATACAAATCTTGAAATTATTTGTTCCAGTTCTGTGAAAAATACCGCTGGTAGCTTGATAGGGAGTGCATTGAATTTGTAGATTGCTTTGGGTAGTATACTCATTTTCACTATATTGATTCTTCTGATCACACCAGTCAGAATGGCTGCGATCCAAAAGTCTGTAAGCAATAAATGCTGAAGCAGGTGTGGAGAAAAGGGAACCCTCTTGCACTGTTGGTGGGAATGCAAACTAGTACAGCCACTGTGGAGATTCCTTAAAAAATTGCAAATAGAACTGCCTTATGACCCAGCAATCCCACTGCTGGGCATACACACCGAGGAAACCAGAATAGAAAGAGACACATGTACCCCAATGTTTATCGCAGCACTGTTTATAATAACCAGGACATGGAAACAACCTTGATGTCCATCAGCAGACGAATGGATAAGAAAGCTGTGGTACATATACGCAATGGAGTATTACTAGGCCATCAAAAAGAATACATTTGAATCAGTTCTAATGAGATGGATGAAACTGGAGCTGATTATACAGAGTGAAGTAAGCCAGAAAGAAAAACACCAATACAGTATACTAACACATATATATGGAATTTAGAAAGATGGTAATGATGACCCTGTATGCAAGACAGCAAAAGAGACACAGATGTGTAGAACGGACTTTTGGACTCAGAGGGAGAGGGAGAGGGTGGGATGATTTGGGAGAATGGCATTGAAACATGTATAATATCATGTAAGAAACGAATTGCCAGTCTAGGTTCAATGCAGGATACAGGATGCTTGGGGCTGGTGCACGGGGATGATCCAGAGAGATGATATGGGGTGGGAGGTGGGAGGGAGGTTTATGTTTGGGAACTCATGTACACCCGTGGTGGATTCATGTCAATGTATGGCAAAACCAATACAGTATTGTAAATTAAAATAAAGTAAAAATAAAATTTAAAAAAAATAAAATAAAATGTAAAAAAAAAGACCACATCCACAGCTTCTTAATAGCCAAGCTGTTCTAAACAAAGTTAATGAGTCTTCATATATTTGAACCCTGTGGTTTAATCATCTTCGTATTTAGCATGCACCTCTGCTTTGACTGATGGTTGACTACCACTAATGTGCTTTCCTACTCTGATCCATACTGTACACTCTGGTGCTGGAGAAGACTCTTGAGAGTTCCTTGGGCAGCAAGAAGATCAAACCAGTCAATCCTAAAGGAAATCAGCCCTGAACATTCATTGGAAGAACTGATGCTGAACTGAAGATTTGATACCTCAGCCACCTGATGACAAGAATTGAGTCATTGAAAATGATCCCGAATCTAGGAAAGATTTAGGATAGGAGGCAAAAGCAGTGGCAGAGGATAAGGTGGGTGGATGGCATCACTGACTCAATGGACATGAATCTGAGAAAACTCTGGGAGATAGTGAAAAACAGGGAAGTTTGTCAAGCTGCAGTTCATGGTGTCTGCACACAAAGAATCAGATGCGACTAAGTGATTGAACAACAAAATCTGGTATACAAACAATGGTAAGGGATCATGTTCTCTTTTATGCTTCCAAATACTGAGTTGGCTTCCAGAAAGTTTGTTTGTATTTTTCTATAATATCTTCCAGAAAAACCTGAATGAACTTTTGGGCCAACTTTTGGGAACTACTTACACTTTTAATCCAATTGGGTGGAATGTGGGGGTAACTGTAACCTAAAACCCATAAAAATGTGAAATAAAAATAATAGTAACAATTGCTTGTGATGTAAATAAAGTAAATTTATTTACTACAAAGAATATTTTCCAAAATCACACACCCCAAAACACTTAAATAGTGAAAAGAGAATAGCAGAACACCAGAACAGCATAAATGTAGTGAATATGCTAAACCTGAACTTATCCATGGTTATGAAGTTTATGGAGGTGAAATTCAAAACTGTCTTGCACTTGTCGGACAATAGGTTCAATGTAATAGTTAACTAAAAGAATGCTGTATTACAGTAAATAGAATAATGATGGACAGTGAGGAGACACAGATTTGAGTTGTGGTTTGATGTTATATGAGCAACCTCTGATACAGTTGAAGCCAGCAGAGCTCACAGGACTAAATGGGTTTCAAGGCATCTTTAAACTCTAGTATTATGTTTTTCTGATATTAGTAGCCCATTGTCTTTATTATAGCATGTTATAATAAGCCAGATTCAATGATTAGTGTTTCCACTGATAATAATCAGTAGTCAAAGTGTAGTGTGGACTTTTTAAGTATTCATGTTAGTCCCTGGTGGCAATTCTTATTGCTCTATAATAAATAGTGTCCTAGTGACCTAAAATAACATACTTTCCCATCAGCTTACCACCAGTTTCTTTAGTCGCTCAGTCTTGTCCAACTCTTTTGCAATTCCATAGACTATAGCCTGCCAGGCTCCTCTGTCCATGGGATTTCCAGGCAAAAATACTGGAGTGAGTTGCCAGTTTCTTCTCCAGGGGGTCTTCTTGACCCAGGAATCGACCCCGAGGCTGCTGCCATGTCTCCTCCATTGCTGGCAGGTTCTTTACCACTGAGCCACTGGAGAAGCCTAGCTTACCACCAAAAATGCTCAAAAAAGAAAAAAAAAAAGAAAAAAATTTTTCTCTTTAGAGACAGCACAGGATGGTTCATTCACTCACAAACAGGCAAAAATAGCTTGTGTTTAGAGAAAGAAAAGATCCTATTTTTCAGGACTCAATTTATGAAACTTAAAATCTGAGTCTCCTGAGACATTCTGCAGATTCTTCACTCAGTAGGCAATTACAAACCACCAGTAACACAGCAAGTAGGCTCATAAGTGTTAGAAGTTTCCAGGAGCTGTGACTCTGGTGTGACATAGACCAAAGAGCTACAGGAACTGGATTCAGAGCTCTGAGCTTGGCTCTGGCTACAGTCACAGTCCAGAGTCTGGCAACTCTTAGACACATAAGTCTTGGGTGGACAAGACTTCGCCATGTTGCTCACAGGTAGGCATCTCTGGACTACAGAACACATTTGCTGGCTACTTTCTGACTGGCAAGGCTGAGAAACACACTCCAACACTGCCGAGGAACTTCTTGACTGGCATGCTGTGTTTTCACAGGGCCTGGAAGTAGAACAAGTTGTTTGGACGACTCTGGAGACACAGACATTTTGCACACAGCTCTCCTCTGTGTGTAATTCCCGTTCATCTTCAGGTACCATGCAGCTGGTGGTTTCCCTGCAGGTTTCTGGAAAGTTGTCCAGGAGCCAGGTCTTGCTGTAGCAACTGCTGGGTAAAAAGAATCCATCTTCAAAGTTTATAACATTCGATTCATGTATGATGGCAGAGAGAGGTGGGGCATTGTAGAAGTTCTTGAGTGAGTGGATGGGTCTCTGGGTCATATTGTGAAAATCCTTGATTGAGTTGGTCCCAGGGACACAACATGCTGGCCTGAAGATCAAATTCATTACTGAGGAGGTTATATACTCTGAAAACTGGGTGTTGGCTTCTTTTCATGACTCTTGCTACTTCATTGCTTAAGCTTATTGGAAGGATAGCATCTCATTAACACTTTGCTTACTTATATATGAGGATAATGTTTTATTAGCAAAGAAGCCGGTCCACTTTGAATCTTCAAAATGGCTTTCATGTTAGCCCCAAAACTGACTCATCGGGGTGGGGCTTGTCAAATATGAGTCCCAACAAGTCACCAAGCTAACATTTTTTTTTTCCCCCTTAGTCACCGTGACTTTCTTTATTGGTAAATGGACAATAAAGAATATATGCGGAAATAGCCAATTGGATAGTGATTAATATTCAGCACTGTCATTTTGAGAAATGACATCTAAGCAGAACTTGATAATATAATCAAAGTATTTTTCAGTAAGAGGTTCATTTGATTGAAATTGCCCTCATTCTCCTTTGAACTCTTCACCCAATGTACTGAATCTGACCATTGCCCTATAAACATCTTTCCCTTTGTCTGATATTTCGTTCCCCTCATCTTACTGAAAGTGAAATTCAAATGTTAACGCTTTTTAAAGCTTTCCTTCGATTTTCCTGGTCAGATGTTATTACTTATTCCTCTGAATTAGCAACGGATTCTGACACATTCATTGTTTTGATTATATTTTATACCAAGTAGTAAATTTATTTATCTTTGTGCTTGATAATCTGCCTTTGTAAGAAACCTGTTTCAAGTATGCTTTACTTTTTACTTTTTTTTTTTAAACTCAGCATTTCGTTTTTGATGGAAGAATGATCAGCTCCTACATTTATCAGCTATTATGCTGTACTTAGGGTAGTTTCACAGTCATAGCCCAAGACCTAGAAACACGATTTCTCTAACATATTCTGCAATTTATTTCGTTCAGCTTATGACAGTGGAATGACAGAAGTATATTTTTAGACCAGCTCTCTGTTCTACCTGCCTTGGTCTGAAGCAAACCAAGAACACTCAGGAAATTTGAACAACCCTTATGCAAGCTCTTCTTTAATACGTAATGGATTATATACTTAAAAGGACACCTCTGAGTGTCCACATTCAGCTTGACAGGTTGTACACTCAATTTGTGTATAATGTTTTTTAATGCTGGCAAATCATTTATAATTTTGCATGACCACTTTTGTGAGATGAAAGATCCCATTATGCCCTCCACATGAACCCTACAACAAACCATTTAATGTTTATGCATGTTTGTATTCATCATTACACAAAAGCTTCTCTTCTTCAAAGCGGTAAATGGATTCTCATTGCTCTTAAAAATGAGACCCATTCTCCTATAGCACCATCTAAGACCTGGTTGCTGCCTATTTTTTTTTTTCCCCCCCAAATCTCATCACTTTCTTCTGCCCAAAATGCTCTATGCTCCCAAGTCTTTACCTAGTCCTTGAACATGCCAAGCCTTTCCTTGCTTCAGTATTTTGCACATGCTGTTGTCTGTATCATCCCTTCACTGCCCTCTTCCTTTCCATATACAGCTCCCTTCCTCATATTTTGTCTCATCTTAAATGCTCCTCTTAAGTTCTTTCCTTCATCTTTCCAGTTGAAAAAAAAGTCACATTCTCAGAGAATCATTTTTTTTCCTTTCACAATACTTATCTCAGCTTATAATGATTTTGTTTCTTTATTATGTCTTTGTCATTACACTCAAAGTTCCATAAAGGCAAGAAGTATATATCTTTCTCACTACTATATCCTTAACTCTAAACACCGTGCCTGGCTGGTACATAATAAGAGCTCCATCAGTGTGTTTTGAAACATTAATTAATAGAAGTTGCTAAGTAAAAATTCACTCAAATTACAGCTAAAGTCTTAAGGTATACAGTTCTGAAACTGGAACATACCCAAGAATTGGCAAGGGCACAGAGGTTATAAAAAAGAGATAATAATAACCATGCCTACCTGAAAGGTAAATAAGTAAAATCAGTGAAATAAGAAGAAAATCATTAAGGAAGGCTCTTATTAGCTGAATCAATTATTTTAGAATATTTGATTGCCCATAGAAACAACACAGGCAAATGTTTTTGAAAGCTTTTACCAAGCAAAACAGCAGTACTTTTCACGGTCAGCAGAGCCCTTTGCCAAATTCTGAGGGGCAAAGACAGGACACCATCCAGGCCAACATTCGCACAATTGTCTTCAGCAGTTAACCTCTTTATTAACCTCACAATGTGTAGTAAATTAGTGCATACCTGTCCAGTTCCAAATCTCCACATGAAGACAGTGTCAGTTGTGAGTAGGTCTGTCATTTGTGAATAAGGCTGCTCTGTGAGTTCTTTTCTGTTTGGGATGAGGCATTAACTTGAACATTCTGTCTAATTAAGTGTTGAATTAACAGGTGTTCCAGTATACAGTTTTGATTTTAACTGGTGCTGAGTTTATAGAGGGAGTGGCCTGGCATATTTCAACATAATGATGTAGGTTAGGACAACTAGTCACCTTGGAATTGTTTTCATTCAACTCACTGGAAACTAAACATTAGTTCTGTAGGCACTTGAAACTGATAATTATGTAGTCTATTTCCTAGAATTCTTGAGAAATAAGTACAATAATTATCTGATGGCTTATGGTGACTGGATTCTTTGCTACTAAATGGTTGAACAACAATTTACTGGTCTTGAAGTCAACATGATTGCAGATAAAGTGGCACCTCCTACCCACCAGAGGGTGGAATATCAACATTTGCAGTGGGATGCTAAGTCACTTTAGTCGTGTCCAACTCTGCAACCCTGTGAACTCTAGCCTGTCAGATTTCTCTGTCCATGGAGTTTTCCAGGCAAGAATAATGGAGTGGGTTGCCATTTCCTACTGAGATGATATATATAATATCGGATTGCCTGCCACATTTTGAGTGATAAATGAGTGAAAGTATTTCCAATCAAATTAAAGATCATCTTACAGACCAAGATGGTGCTCTTATGGCAACATCAGTCTGGGGTTGCTACCATACTATAAAGTAAAATAAAAGAGTCTTTTTTGTGTTTTTGAGATTATGTTGTTTATGGCTGTAAATGTCACACATTCTGAGACCCTTTTAAGGGTTGAAAGGTGTTTATCATTTTCATTAAATGTCTAGCCAGCCCGTCTCCATCTCTCAAAAACTTAGCACATGGTTGCTGTAAGGTTGAGTAGTTTATATTGTTTTTATATTGATTATGTTGCTACGTCAGACTTCTAATCACTGGTACAACTGTATCAAGGTAAACAAAAATTCACAAATGAAAGTCACCCTTCTGCATTTAGAAAAGGCAGAGGAACCAGAGATCAAATTGCCAACATCTGCTGGATCATAGAAAAAGCAAGAGAATTCCAGCAAAACATCTGCTTCTGCTCCATTGCCTACATTAAAGCCTTTGACTGTGTGGATCACAACAAACTGTGGAAAATTCTTAAAGAGATGGGAATAATAAAACATCTTACCTGCTTCCTGAGAAATCTGTGTGCAGGTCAAGAAGCAACATTTAGAACCAGACATGGAACAACAGACTGGAAAGGAGTATGTCAAGGCTGCATATTGTCACCCTGTTTATTTAACATATACGCAGAGTACATTATGCAAAATGCCAGGCTGGATGAAACACAAGCTGGAATCAAGATTGCTGGGAGAAATAACAATAACCTCAGATATGCAGATGACACCACCCTTATGGCAGAAAATGAAGAGGAACTAAAGAGCCTCTTGATTACAGTGAAGGAAGAGATTGAAAATTTGGCTTAAAACGTAACATTCAAAAAGTGAAGAATTTGGCACCTGGTCCCATCACTTCATGGCAAATAGGTGTGGAAAAAGTGTAAACAATGAAAAACTTCATTTTCTTGGCCTCCAAAATCACTGTGGACAGTGACTGTGGCCATGAAATTAAGATGCTTGCTCCTTGGAAGAAAAGCTATGACAAACATTGACAGTCTATTAAAAAGCAGAGGCATTACTTTGCCAACAAAGGTTGATATAGTCAAAGCTGTGATTTTTCCAGTAGTCATGCATGGATGTGAGAGTTGGACTATAAAGAAGGCTGAGTGCCAAAGAATTAATGCTTTCAAACTGTGGTGTTGAAGGCTCTTGAGAGTCCCTTAGACTGCAAGGAGATCAAACCAGTAAATCCTAAAGGAAATCAACCCTGAATATTCATTGGAGGGACTGATGCTGAATGCTGAAGCTGAAGCTTCAATACTTTCTAAGAGCTGACTTATTGAAAAAGACCTGATGTCAGGAAAGATTGAAGGCAGGAAGAGATGGAAATGACAGAGGATGAGATAGTTGTATGGCATTATTGACTCAATGGACATAGTTTGAGCAGACTCTGAGAAACCTGGCATGCTGCAGCTCAAGGGGTTGCAAAGATTCAGGCACAACTTAGCTACCAAACACAAGATGCCATGCATGCAGGTAGAAATCCACAACTATAAATTAGAAGTTCTGTTATATTTGAGATAACAGAAACCTCAGATATGCAGATGGCACCACACTTAGGGCAGAAAGTGAAGAGGAACTAAAGAACCTCTTGAAGAAAGTGAAAGAGGAGAGTGAAAAAGTTGGCTTGAAGCTCAACATTCAGAAAACGAAGATCATGGAATCTGGTCCCATCACTTCATGGGAAATAGATGGGGAAACAGTAGAAACAGTGTCAAACTTTATCTTTCTGGGCTCCAAAATCACTGCAGATGGTGACTGCAGCCATGAAATTAAAAGACGCTTACTCCTTGGGAGGAAACTTATGACCAACTTAGACAGCATATTAAAAATCAGAGACACTACTTTGTCAACAAATGTCCATCTAGTCAAGGCTATGGTTTTTCCAATAGTCACATATGGGTGTGAGAGTCAGACTATAAAGAAAGCTGAGTGCCGAAGAATTGATGCTTTTGAACTGTGTTGTTGGAGAAGATGCTTGAGAGTCCCTTGAACTGCAAAGAGATCCAACCCGTCCATCCTAGAGGAGATCAGTCCTGGGTGTTCATTGGAAGGACTGATGTTGAAGCTGAAACTTGATGTGAAGAGCTGACTCATTTGAAAAGATCCTGATGCTGGGATAGATTGAGGGCAGGAGGAGAAGGGGATGACAGAGGTTGAGATGGTTGGATGGCATCACTGACTCAATGGACCTGAGTTTGGGTAAACTCTGGGAGTTGGTGGTAGACAGTGGGGCCTGGCGTGCTGTGGTTCTTGGGGTCACAAAGAGTCAGACACGACTGAGCAACTGAACTGAACTGAACTGCAAGTAAATAAAAAGTTTGCTTCTCTGGACAGAAACACATGAAGAAAGAAAGTGTTAGTTGCTCAGTCATGTGCAACTCTTTGCGACCTCTTGATCTGCAGCTCAACAGGCTCCTCTGTCCATGGGATTTTCCATCAAGGATACTGCAGTGGGTTGCCATTTCCTTCTCCAGGGGATCTTTCCCACCATGGGATCAAGCCCGGGTCTCCTGCAATGCAGGCATATTCTTTACTGACTGAGTTAGGGCTTCCCTTGTACACATGAATCCGCCTCAAAAGAAGGTGTTAAGGGGAATGATCTGTTTCCTTTAGACATTGTTGTTCTTGAGTTGCTAAGCTGTGTCCAACTCCATTAGATATCAATTTCTGTAAACTAAGTCAAGTACCATGTAAAACTCCTCAGGCAATGAAATGGACATGGTAGAATTTTTAGGCTCTAGAATACTCAAAATCATGACACTATAACCATAATATTCAGAGAAGGCAATGGCACCCCACTCCAGTACTCTTACCTGGAAAATCCCAAGGTTGGAGGAGCCTGGTGGGCTGCAGTCCATGGGGTCGCTAAGAGTCGGATACGACTGAGCGACTTCACTTTCACTTTTCACTTTCATGCATTGGAGAAGGAAATGGCAACCCACTCCATTGTTCTTGCCTGGAGAATCCCAGGGACGGGTGAGCCTGGTGGGCTGCCGTCTATGGGGTCGCACAGAGTCAGACACGACTGAAGCGACTTAGCAGCAGCAGCAACCATAATATTGATCCTATGTGGAATACGGCAATAATCTTTCACCAACACTCTCTGTTTCTAATGATAAATAGATTCTCTTAGAATATGATCATAAAAGGATTCACACATAACAGCATTTCTTCTCTGAAACTATTTCTAAATAATTTTGCTTCCTGGAATAATTCTTAGCCATTCACAATTCAATCACATCAGATTTTGATTCATAGAGTTGAAAAGAGAAAAAATTAAAAAAAAGAGAAAAGTTAGATGATTACACACTGTCTATGAAAACTTTAATGAGGAGTAATTAAAAAAAAAAATGAACCAGAGTATCTTAAGTATCTAAACATTAACTCTCATATTTTCCACCCCTTTGTTCATTATGTCTTGGATGTGAAAGTGTTATGGTTTATTATAGTAATTATGTAATTGCTTTTATTCCTATCCTCAGATGTTCTTACTCTGGCCTTCCTCTGAGGTTACCATATGGTGAAGTTATTTTTCTGCCTTTGTGTGATCCAAAAATGTGAATTTGCTTTTGAGTTCTTCCAGTTATCCTACGGGTAATGAGGTCATGGTAATATGCCATTGAGATGGTGCTAAATCATTTCTGATGATAATGATGAACAAAGGATTGAAGACTTTGATGACAAGTAACTGACCTAAATAGAGTTCAACTAGCAAAAATGAATACATGCTTGTTGTCACTGACATAATATATTCTTCAGACTGTCACCCTCATCTCATTCATTCATTTATTCATTAAATTAATTTTTACTGAGTCTTTACTACTTACAAAATTTTGTTAGACTAAATCCCATTGTATATATTGAAAATATAAGTGTAAGTACTGAACAAAATAATAGTTTAAATGAAATATTAAAACTAGTGACTTTGTAATTAGCAAAATATAAGCATATATAATGCTAGCATTATATTCAGAATCATCAACTTTATTGATTTTGTAGTCTATTTAAAAGAAATGGGAGAAGAGATAGTGTTGTCATGGGTTTTGAAGGTTAAGAGAGATGTAGCATTAATTTTAGAAGTATTAGATCTGCACTCAGATCTACACCATGTGTTCCTGGAAATGTGAGTAGTTGGCAACAATGGAGTATATGCTGGTGGAGTGTATGTTTGTGGAGTGTGATGAGAAGAGAAAATGGGAGAGTGCAGAGTTGCAAATGGTCTTTAATATTATATTAAGGAGTCTTTATAGCCAGTAAAGAACCCAACTGCAATGCAGGAGACTCAGGTTCGATCCCTGGGTTGGGAAGATCCCCTGGAGAAGGGAATGGCTACCAACTCCAATATTCTTGCCTGGAAAATACCTTGGACAGTTTGTAACCTGGTGGGCTACAGTCCATAGGGTCATGAAGAGTCAGGCACGACTGAGTGACATACTTTCACCCTCACTTTTTTCTTTTTAATTGAGAAAGAGATTGTTTTAGGTTTTAAAGGACTGTCTCATTTAGGAAAACTTTAGTTACAAGCAACTTAAATTGTAATTCAGCATGGCTTATATAATAACATGTGTTAGCTCATGACCAAAGTCCAGAAGTAAAGTGGTCCGGGCTCTGTTCCTCAGCATTCCTGTTGGTTTTACCCTCTTTCCCACAATGGTTTAGTTCTCAGGCCATATGCAAGATGGATGCAGCATTCCACATAAGACGTGATAAAATGGAGACATGCTGGCTTCAAAAAACTCCATAAGAAGATTTTTTAACAAAAACATCTCTTAAGATTACTCCCTGTTTCTCATTGGCTTAAGTTAGACCACGTGCTCCCTTCTGAACCATTCCATTTCAGTAGGAACTGGGATTGCCAGATTCAGTCCTGAAACCTGGGCCATAGCTATGTTAATATAAAAGAATAGGTGGATAAGACAGGATACACAAGCAAAATTCAGTTATTGTGGGAAGAAGAGAGGAGAGAAAAACAGCTGTGAGGACAATGAATAATATGTTACCCACATCCACCTAGATATGAACATTTTATTCCCACTTAGGTATTTCAAATGTAGATGTATGCATTCATGAAACAAGAAAACTTAACAAAGTATCTGTTATCATATCCAAATATAAGCCCAAGATATCAAGTCCTCCCTCTCGGCTAGTATTTCCTATTCATGATGCTGCCATATTTCCAGAAGTTGTCAGGAGAATTCTGTGAAACAGCTGGCCTTATACTGACCAAATAGAAGAGAGAATGAAGTCTGAACATCAACATGACTCAGAAGTCCAAGCATCAACATGACTCTAATCTTTTTATTGCAATAAGATGAATCTGTGGTCAATTTCATCCGTACTTAAGATATTTGTTTCATTATCTGGGTTACTGTGGTCGGTTAATATCACGACCTCAGAATTTCATTAGAGCTTGCATAAGGTCACCTGATGCGAAGAGTTGACTCACTGGAAAAGACCCTGATGCTGGGAAAGATTGAGGGCAGGAGGAGAAGAGGATGACAGAAGATGAGATGATTGGATGGCATCACTGACTCAATGGACATGGGTTTGGGTAGACTCCAGGGGTTGGTGATGGACAGGAAGGCCTGGCACGCTGTGGTTCATGAGTCGCAAAGAGTAGGACACAACTGAGTGACTGAACTGAACTGAACTGAAGTCTATAAAAGTGGTAAAGAACCTTCCTGCCAATACAGGGAACATGAGAGACTCAGGTTCAATCCCTGGTTCTGGAAGATTCCCTGTAAGAGGGCATAGCTACCCACTCCAGCATTCTTGCCTGGAGAATTCCATGAACAAAGGAACCTGGCAGGCTACTGTTCATGGGGTCAGAAAGAGTTCAACACGACTAAATTGACCTAGAATGCAAATCTGTAAAAAGGTCCTATAAAAGTATTTTGACAGTTCTTTAATCTAAAACAGCCAAGCTAGTACTTGCTGAAGCATCACTGCTGTTTCCTGAACTTTTCTGCTTGGCTCAGACCTATGACTAGTTTAACCAAAGTTAAAGTGTCCTGATAAGGTTTTCACAAGAGAGCTTAGGATAATCCCCTGCCCACGCTCTAAGTCCACTTGCTCCAAATTCCAATGAACCAGCTCTGTATTGACAGGTAATTCTGCCAACCAGGGTGTCTGCTCCATAAATTAAATACTTCTTTTTAGTCAAACAACAGGAGGTTTGTAATTCCCAACAGACAGCCTCTTAAAAAAATTGAATGGGAAGCTTTATGAACTGATATCAGCTTAAATAAGTTTTCTTGAAAGGAAAAGAGACCTCCTGTTCTATTTTTAACTAGAGAAGTGAGGGAGGAAATAGGAGAAAACAGAATGTGTACTCTCTGAGATGAATTATTTTAGTATTAATAGGATTTTTAAAAAATCCCTCATCAAAGTAGTAGAATATAGACTCTGGCCAGATATTAATAATAATAGCCAAGATTAGCTTTGAGGGAGATAACTGTGAAGTCACAGTCTAGAACCCTTAAGAAGCTGAACAGTAGTAGAAGCCAAATATAGAAAGTTGATTGATCATAAGAAGTTTGGCAGCTCCCAGAAGCCACGTACATTGAGTTGCAGAATCGGGATCTGTGGCTCAGGGAAGGGAAACCACAGACTCTGTAAACCAGGGGTCTGAAGCCATGGGATCCAATGCCCAATGAGTAGCAGGTTCTAGATCCATAGCCCAAGCAGTAGCCTCTGCTGGACCCACGGCTCAGGGATCCAGTGTGAATTGACTGGCAAAGACAGCAGAACATGGAAGTCCTTGGGTGGTAGAAGGGCACCTGACACCGGATGGGTTCATAGCACGTCTCCTGACTGTTGAGAGAGGAGTCCAGCTGGCAGGAGCTGGGAAAGCAGAAGTCAGTGCTGTAGACCAGGTTGCTAGGGATGGAGGAGTCACAGGAGGAGCCTGGTAGTACAGATGGTCCCCAAGGGAGCAGGAGGAGAAATTTCCAGAACAGCAGTTGTAGGACAATTTCACAAGTGATGTGAGTTCAGCTGAATTACCATGAAAAGATGCTCTGATATCCTTGGCTTCTCCCAGGCATGTTTATATATAAATGTATATCTTCTTGGGAGGAGAAGGGGACGACAGAAGATGAGATGATTGAATCGCATCACCAACTCAATAGACACGAGTTTGAGCAAGCTCCAGGAGTTGGTGATGGACAGGGAAGCCTGGCGTGCTGCAGTCCATGGGGTCACAGGGTTGGACATGACTGAGCCACTGAATCGAACTGAATTGATATATTTTCACTCTGTTGAGTGTGATGCAGACCCTCCTCATCCTCCTCCTTGTGCAAGTCTTGTCATGAAAATAGCTAATTAACCTAGGCTATAGTTATCACTGAACACATGTATGTGTTTTCTTAATTGCAGTTCAGTTATTCTTGTTTATAGAAGCCACTCTGCTTCTCTCTCTTTTCTTCCTTTCCCCAGAAATAAGTTGCTATTTGCCTTCAAAGACGTTCATGATGCATACAGACAGTGCCCTCGCTGCCCCTGAGCTTGACTGTAGGGATTTTGTGCCTTAGAGTGTAAATGATTACTCCTAACAGTTGTCAGCACTTCTTTCTCGGCTATTTATACATGCTTTATGGAGCCTATACTATGTGTAAAACACGGCAGATTGTGGGATCATTTAATCCTGGCAACAACTTTAGGAGATGGTCACCAGTTTAATAACCCAGATGTGACTGCCTCCAAAGCCACCAGGAACAGCAATGTTGTGCTGACAACTCCAAAAGCTTAGCCTTTCAGCTGCAGCCATCCATAAACAATGAATACCCATGCTCAGTTGCTCAGTCGTGTCCATTTCTTTGCAACCTCATGGACTGTAGCCCACCAGGCTCCTCTGTCCATGGGATTTTCCAGTCAAGGATACTGGAGTAGGTTGCCATTTCCTCCTCCAGGGAATCTTCCTGACCCAGTGATCGAATCTGTGTGTCTCCTGTGAATATCCTGCCTGTATATTCTTACCTATTTTATGAGAAACCAAATACAGCCACACACACACAAAAAGTTTCTTATTTTATTTTTTTTTCAGCATTCAAAATTACCATAGAGATGGTTGTTTCAAACTAGTCTTCTATTTGTCTTCTCATTTACCTTATCATCATTAAATAATTCATGTTTGATCCTATATGGAATTATTGAATTCTTTTTCCACACGAGGCAGAGGTTCTTTGGCAATCATGTAGACAATCACTGAGAATAATTGCTAAAAACTAGTATACCATGAGTGAGTTGACTACCAATGAAATACATTTGCAAAAGCTTGAATTTTAATAGTGCGCTAACCTTTGCCAACTCAGTTGGGAGTGAGAAATGAGACACCTTAGACAGTGATTCATTTCACTTCCTGCTGAGCTTCGCTTTGGCTCAGCCTTCTAGAAAGACAAAGAAGCAAAAAAGTACCTCCGTTTTAAGTAGTTAAGATTATCCTATCATCACTATAAAAATCAGTGGTAGAAAGAAAGTCTTGGAATTAGAGAAACCTTTTTTATTCCCCACTTATTGTATATCCACCTTCTGTCTTGAAGCATCTTCTAGAAATTGGAAAACAAAAAAAGCTATTTATGTAATTTTATCTTTTATATTTGTTTCCCAATGATTGTTTTCTCTAATCTCCTCTAGTATTTACTTATATGGCACCAGTGGAATTGTCTCTCCATTGTTTTGTTTACAAATTTCTGCCAAATGTCTTACTCACTTCCCCAAATCTTTCTCATTCCTCAAATCTAAATTCAAATTCCTCATATTTGAGAGGTGTTTGTCTCAACTGTTTAAAATTCTTCTACAATAAGGCTCTTAGTATCTTACCAACTATCAATTTGGGTGACCAAACATACACATGCACACACACATGCACACAGCGCACAGGAGTTAAAAGAGATGTCTTTTGAGATGGATCATGCAGACTAAGATTTCAGTCACTTGAGCTTGCTGGACAGGCACATAAACATGTGTAAGAGTGGAATACCCTGAAGTTCCTCAGGATCTGCAAAGTGTTTAATTTTCTTTGAACCAGCATCTGGCACACTGTGGGTGCTCTAAATAATTTATAAAATGAAGGAATATATCAAGTCCTTAACTTTTTATTTTCACAGGATAGCTCAGTGGTAGAGGATCCCCCTGCAATGCAAGAGATGCACATTTGAACCCGGGATTGGAAGATCCCCTGGAGAAGGAAATGGCAACCCACTCCAGTAATCTTGCCTGGGAAACTCCAAGGACAGAGAAGCCTGGTGGGCTACAATCCTTAGGGTCGGAAAAAGTCAGACACAACTTAGTGCCTAAACCACTATGCATAAATCCTTGTATGTACAGTGATTGCTTATCTTTTAGAAGTTAACTTTAATACAATGTGAAGTGAATATAAACATTTCTTTCATAATTAAATATAATCCCCAAGTCAATAATAACCAGTTTAGTGCTTGAGGTGACCCTAGATCTCTGCCCCTCACCTCCAACCCAAGCAAAGTTGACTTTGTGGCCTTGATCAGTAACTATTTCTTTCTCTATCCAAAAGCTTCTCTGTCCAACCCATTCTAATGGTTCTGTTTTCTCAGACTTCACACATAGTCAACCTCTTCAATTCAAAAATCTTACTGTCATTTCTTTCATGATTATATAGCTTATCTGTTTTTGAGGACCAAATTCTCTATAAAGATTTGTGTGATCAGTTTGCCAACTATCTAAATTCTTATGGCCTTTTCAATAAGCATACTGTTCTTCTCTGGTTTAACACTCTCCTGAAATTTCACTAGCATGGTCACCTTTATGCTACTAAGTGTGGACAGTTTGGGGATGATGTTATGCAAATGTTTAACTACATTCAACATAGGCAACTGTGCCCCTGATCTTGAAATATGTCCATCTACGTACTTCTGTGACAGCACATTCCTGATTTTCTATCTAACTTTCCCCTAGTTCAATTTACCCTTAGTTTGGTTTCCTGAATATAATGTTTCTTGAGGCTTGGCACTGGTCTCATCGCTGGTTCTCTCTGTGGGGAAGACACTTCGCCATTATGCCTTGAAATACTATCAATAGTCTTCATCAAATGTATATTTCCAGTACAAATATTTTATTTAAATTCTAGACCCAGATATCCAGTCACTAGCCATTTCCACTTAGAGATGTAATAAGACTGTCAAAATTGTATGTGTATAAAGTTGAACTTTTTCTCTTCCCTAGGGAGGAATAAAAAATACTTTTTCTCATCTGAGTAAGCAGCATTTTGAACCACATAGTAGTTAAACTCAGAAACCTTGGAATCCTCTTAATATATGCATCTTCTCTAAATATGACCCATTCTGTCTTCCAAGTTTATCATAAATTTCCCCAGTCATCTTACTGCCTTCTTCCTAATCTAGAGCTTCTCAACCTTGTCATCATTGACATCTTGAACTGGATCTTATTTTGTTGTGGGGAGTATCCTGTTCATTTAGGAGGTATTGGGCAGTGTCCCTGGTTCTATCCACTAGATGTCTGTTGTGTGTGTGTGCGCACACACACACACACATGCACACACACATTATAACAGTTAACAATGTCTCCAAAAATTGCTTGAGTGCCAAGCAGTTCTGGTATAGAACCATTGTTCTAGAGCAAGAACTTCTCCCTTGGTGGAACTACTGAAAGATTCTGAGGCAGGAGATAAATGGACCCCAGACTGACCAGTTTCTCACCTGTGGAAAGAAATTCCATAATAGAAATTCCTGCCCAAAGAAGAGATGAAGGACCACATAGTCCTCATTCTTGGGGAGAAGGAGATTTTTTTAACTACAAATGCACAGAAGGGCTCCTTGGAGATCTAAAGAGTGGTGATGGTGATCATCTCACAGTAAGTGATGGTAACTACCCATTGGCCTCTTTGCTAGAATCCACCATGGCTCAGAGATGCATGTGCACACACAGGAGACCTTAAGATAAAGCAAATATGGATTCAGAACCAGGCAAAGCAAGATGACTGGTCAAAGGTAGCCCAGAAGAAATGCCCCACGTTAGTGTTTCAAACTACCGTGAGGGTGCAATTTTCTGAGTTAGCCCCTGTGTCTATCTACACGTACTCTCCTTCCTAATAAATACTTTAGTTGTTTCACTATTTCCCATCTCTATGTGGAAATTCATTTCAACACAGCTGGCAAGCCAGGGCCTTGTCACTGGTCCCTGGTCCCTGGTGGTTTAGAGGCTAGGATTCAGTGTTCCCCCTGCCTTGGTCTTGACTTCTGTCTCTGGCCAGAAACCTAAGCCATGCTCCAAGCTGCTACAAGCCAAGGTCACCTGAGATCAGCCCAACGTGGCTTATCTTATTCTCAAAAGGAAAATGTCTCCTCCAATCTTTTCTTTCTATCCCTGTCTGATCAATCTTCTTAAAACAAAACAAAACAAAAAATCCTGGCCCTCTCACTGTCCCAGTGAAAGCTTTCCCATTGCTTCTAACACATATCCAATAAAACACACACCCTCTACTTGACTTGCAAGGTTGCCTTAACTTGTCTCTGCCCGTGTCTCTAACCTCATTTTCACACCTTATTTCTCCTCTGTTCCAAACACACTGTCTCTGCCCTGCCATTAACACAGCTCAAGCTTTTTCCCTACCAGGACTTGCTCTTTCCTCTACCTTGAATATTCTTTCTTCATCTGGATAATGAAGATAATTAAGCCTTTCCTCACTACTTAACCACTTTATCCCAGGATAAATTAGGTTCCCCTGTTATGATCACTATCATCCCTATAATTAATTTTATTATTTTTATAATATATTTATTCTGTAGATTGTCCTCTAAGCTAGAGCAGTGCAACCTTAATGAACCATCCCGTGAGAGTCTGTTATTGTCTGCCATGAGACAAATAATGTATATCAAGTAAATGAGTACATTAGTTCCTTCATGAAGAACTCTGGCATGATTAAAAGGTATCAGCTTAACTAAATTATAGGCTTGGTAGCACCATTGATTCACCTGGTCTATAACCCACTCTTTTATTCTTTACTTTTTATTTTCTACTGGAGTATAGCCAATTAACTATGTTATGATAGTTTCAGGTGAACAGCAAGGGACTCAGCCACGCATACAAAAATTGAGAGTGAAAGTCGCTCAGTCATGTCTGACTTTTTGTGATCCCATGGACTATACAGTCCATGGAATTCTCTGGGCCAGAATACTGGAGAGGGTAGCCTTTCCCTTCTCCAGGGGATCTTCCCAATCCAAGGAACAAACCCAGGTCTCCCGCATTGCAGGCCTTTTCTTTACCAGCTGAGTCACAAGGGAAGCCCCCAAATACTGAAGTGCATAGGTTTTCCCTTCTCCAGCAGATCTTCCTGACCGAAGAATCGAACTGGTGTTTCCTACATTGCAGGTGGATTCTTTACCAGCTTATAAAAGTATCCATTCTCCCCCAAATTCCCCTCCCATCCAAGCTGCTGCATAATTTTGAGCAGAGTTCCATGTGCTATACAGTAGTTCCCTTTCAGTTATCCATTTTAAATATAATAGAGTGTACGCATCCATCCCAAACTCCCTAACTATCCTTTACCCCATCCTTCCCCAGTGGGATCCATAAATTCATTCTCTACATCTGTGAGTACAACCCACTCTTAGTGACACATTTCTTACTGTGATCTCTTGGGAGAGACAATAACTACATTCTTTCTTGTTCAACAGTGAATACTCAGCTCAAGAACAATCAAAGTTACATAGTTGTTTCCCCATAAATACTTACTTAATGGATAAATTAGGGCTTCCCAGGTGGTTCAGTGGTAAATAATCTGTCTGCCAATGCAGGAGATACAACAGATGCAGCTTCAATCCCTGGGTTGGGAAGATCCCTTGGAGAAGGGAATAGTTACCCACTCCAGTATTCTTTCCTGAAAAATCCCATGGATAGAATAGCCTGATGAACTGCATTCCATGAGGTTGAAAAGAGTCGAACACAACTAAACATGAACACAATGGATATTAGGGACTCGATGGTTTTATCATCACCCATCTTTTGTCTGTCTCTCTAAATCCAAACTTTTGCTTGATCCTCATATCCCCTTGGATGATTCACAAAACAGGAAACCCAGCAGAAGCTCAACTGCTCTCCTAAGCCTTCTAAACTAGACCAGCTTCTAATTCCTTTGCATGCTACAGTAGTTATTGTGTAGCCTCTAAGCAGGGCTTGGGGGATATTATGGCCTTCCTTTTCCTTTCTTCCTATATCTAGATAAGCATACCTTGCTATTTTTAAATCTGAAAAATGGTAAAATCTTTGTTTTTCTATTTTGCCATAATTCAGCCATTTTATCTGTTATTGCAGGTGGTCCCCAGAGTCTCTGGTCTTGCCTATGTCCTATCAGCAGTTGCAGGCAGATTCTTTACCATCTGAGCCACCAGTGAGGGCCATGTCCTATGTATTTATCAGAAAGATTTTTCTAAAGTCTATGTTGGCTTTTCCAAACTAAGATTCAATTTCTGAAGTCTTTGATCCCAATCATCCTATGATTTAACCCCCAATTATCTCATACTTGGTATCTCCATGCCCTAATTTTAATCTTCAAAAGATATCAGATGGCTTCCATGTAGCTTAAGGCTGAAAGCAAAGAAGTTAGGTGAGAGGGTCTTATTTCAAGCTCAGCATCCACAATGAGTATCAGAAGAGAAGAGATGAAAGGTGAGGCTGGAGATAGACAGGAACTAGATGACAAGCAGCTCCTGGACATTCTTCAGAGGTCCAAAATACTCTGAAAATCAAAAACTTCCCTTAAAACTAATTTGGTGGTGAAAGAAGGCATTATCTATTCTCTGGATGGAATGACGTGATCAAATGAATGGTATCTGTGCATATTCTTTTTCCTTCTCTTCTTAGTATAGATATATTGTGCCTCAGGATTAGATCAATATGTTTGATTATAGGGTGCTTTCACAATATTACATACAGCTTATGCATTCTATTATCATTCTAAAATCTGAAAAACTGGATTTCAAAAATCTTCCATCGCCCTTGGCTTAGACAAGAGAATGGAGACCTGTAACAATGAGAAGCCACAGATAGGTTATAAATGTGGACATAACTAGATCAAATTTGCCTCCTAAGGAAATGACTCTAGCTGCAGTGTGATGGCTTGGAGGGTCACATAGGAGTTAGAGTGGGTCCCCAGGTCAGACCCTGGCAGTGTGATTCAGTAGCCTGTATTCTTAACTACAGTGAGTGGCTATCTTCAATAAAAATGATTATTAAAACTCAGAAATATGTGTAAAATGAGAAGGGAACCTCAGATGGCACCCTGAGAAAAACTTACATTTAATGAATTGGCAAAGTTTAAAGGGAGCCCACAGAAGACTAAGAAGGAATAGCCAGTAAATTTTAAAGAAAACTGGGAGTGTAACAAAGTCAAGTTAAAAAGGCATTATAAATAAACAAAAGCAATCAAATTATCCAGCATTGGAAGGAGGTCAAGATAGTCGGTCCTCCTAAATCTTAAGCATTTCACTATCACAAATTATATATCTATATCTGTCTCTATATCATTTATTTTGGGAGGTTGTAATTTAATTTGGAAATGACCACCATTTAAATAGTGCCTGGTGCTATTTCAAATGCTAAAAAACTTGCTAAATATAGATCAGCTATTTTTTTAAGCAATAGGTGCTAAAAAACCCATTTGTTAAACTAAACCATCTTGTCCAACTTTCTCAATATACTAGCATAGTATTTGAACCTAAATAGATTCATTTCAAGTCGATTAGCAAGCACACATTAAAGGACAAGGCATGTCATAGATGGTGAGGATGAGGAGGGGACTAAGAAAGGGCTCTATCCAAAGGAGCTGTGCCTTATTGGAGCAACCTAAATGTCCACTGATGACAGAGGAATGGACAAAGAAGTGGTACGTATATACACTGGAATATTACCCAGCCACAAAAAAGAATAAAATAGTGTCATTTGCAACATCAATAGAACTAGAGATTATCATACTGAGTGATGTAAGTCAGACAGAGAAGGAGAAATATAGTATGACATCTCTTCTATATGGAATCTAAAAAGAAATGATAAAGGAACTTATTTACAAAACTGAAACAGACTCACAGACTTAGAGAATGAACTTGTGGTTTCAGGAAAGGATGAGGGGAAGGGATAGTTAAGGAGTTTGGGATCAACATGCTCACACTGCTATATTTAAAGTGGATAACCAATAAGATCCTACAGTGTAGCACAGGGAACTCTGCTCAATGTTGTGTGACAACCTGGATGGGAGAGGAGTTTGGGGAAAAATGGATACATGTATATGTATGGCTGAGTCCCTTTGCTGTCCGCCTGAGACTATCACAACATTGTTATCAGCTATACTCCAATAGAAAATAAAAAGTTAAAAAAAAAGTTAAAGCTCTAGAAAGTGAGAAGTATATTAAGAAACGATAAGTGATTTTAGAATGTATTACAGGCAATTAAATCCAATAACTTTTGTTCTTCCTTCAGACCCCTCAACAAATACACAAAGCTGAATAAAATCATATGCCCTTTTATTTACATAATGTGAACTATTTTGAATTTTATGTTCTACACAGGAAATAATAATTCTCTAATTAGAAGTTTTTCTTAGATTATAATATTTTTCTACCTCTACAGAAGGATTATATACCTCTGATTTTACAGAATGCTTTTTACAAAATCAATAACCAAAGTTATCTAAATGGTATTCATTCTATTAAAATATGCAACCCCAGGGAGCCAAGAACTCTTTAAAAATTCAATGAAATATGATTGTATTTGGAATTCCTTAAAAGATTAGTTTATTCAAAAGCAAGATTTCTGTCACATTTGCAGGATAGCAAGAACATATGAAATAACCTCCTGATTTCTCTTATGAATCGTTGTTCAATCTCTCAGGTATGTCCAACACTTTGCGAACCTGTGGTTGGCAGCACAGCAGGCCTCCCTGTCCTTTGCCATCTCCTGGAGTTTGCTCAAACTCATGCCCATTGAATCAGCGATGCCATCCAACTGCCTCATCCTCTGTCACTCCCTTCTCCTCCTACCCTCAAACTTTCCCAGCATCAGGATTTTTTCCAATGAGTCGGCTCTTCACATCATGTGGCCAAACTATTGGAGCTTCATTTCTTTTAATATACAACATATAAAACTCAAAGATAGTTTCCCAATTTTGACTACTCTGATTGTGTAATGATGACAGAATATCTATATCTGAGAGAGAAAAAAAAAAAGGGAATTGGTGGTCAGTCAATTCCTAAAATGGGGGGTTATAGTAAATGAACAAAATAGAAAATAGTATTTCATGTAGGCAGTATTTCATTCTGCTCTACAGAATCCAGGCCTCTAGGCTGGTCTGTATTAAGTTGGCAGGATACTTTAATAAGAAAGTAGTTTTCATGATAGAACCTGGGAAGATAATTCAGATTTAGGGAGTTAGAGGATGGATTTAAAAATTGGAAGCCATTTAATTCGTACTGTTTGGGAAAAAGATGACTTCTGGTTGCTGATAGGCTTCTAGCATCTCTTTTGAGAGTCATTAGAAGCAAAGTGAAGTGAAAGTTGCTCAGCCGTGACCGAGTCTTTGTAACCCCATGAATGTAGCCTGCCAGGCTCCTCTGTCCATGGAATTCTCCAGGCCAGAATACTGGGGTATCTTCCTTCTCCAGAAGATCTTCCCAACCCAGGGATCAAACCCAGGTCTCCCACACTGCAGGTGGGTTCTTTACTGACTGAGCCCTCAGACAGTCATTAGACAGAAATGCATCTTGGAAGAGACTAGGAGAACAAAGATCAGTGGGTGAGAAGTGGCTGAGATAAGAGGCACCAAAGGACAAGAGTAGGTAGACTAGGAATTCTTTAAGAAAGCTGGAGAAGTTTTCCAGTCTAGCTGCTATAACATGTTATCACTATATCTACTTCATTTGTTAACAGTGTCAGTGAAACGGGAAGTCGCTTTGTTGTGTCCGACTCTTTGCAACCCCTTGAAATTCTCCAGGCCAGAAAACTGGAGTAGGTAGACTTTCCCTTCTCCAAGGGATCGTCCCAACCCGGGGATCAAACCCAGATGTCCTGCATTGCAGGCAAATTCTTTACCAGCTGAGCCACAAGGGAAGCCCAACAGTATCAAAGAAGATCTAAATATTCTTATTGGCCTAGAGGGCTTATGTGCACTGCACCTGTGGGTGAGATGTTCTTGACAGCCAGTCTCAATGTCTTTGTACACTACAAGTTGTATAAGAACATCTCCTTAGGAATACCTTGATGGTTCAGTGGTAAAGAATCCACCAACCGATGCAAGGAACGTGAGTTTGATCCCTGGTCTGGGAAGATTCCACATGCCACGGAGCAACTAAGCCTGGGCGCCATGACCACTGAAGCTCGTATGCCCTAGAGCAGATCTGAGCAACTAGAGAAGCTATGGCAATGAGAAGCCTGCCCCTGCAACTAGGCAACCAGAGAGTAATCCACTGTTGGCCTCAACTAGAGAAAGCCCTGGCATAGTGACAAAGACCCAGCCCAGTCAAAAATTATCTATAAATAAATTTTAAAAATTAAAAGAAGACAATCTCTTTAGTGTGTTGTCTAATTACAATCAAATAGATTAGCAGCATGGTAAATATGCTTACTTGTATTTTATAGTCGAAGACAGTTTATAGTTTATATGGCCTTGGATTTAAGGCATCATTGTATGCTCAGAACAGTTGGTCATCATCTCTGGTTTAATTTGTGACTCAGAGGGTTATTTGCAGGATGTTGAGATATGGCTCTTTTCTTTCCTCCCTGCATTCAGCATTATTTTTTACTGCAATTCTTTTCTCAGGCATCCTTGATGTGATTTGCCATATTATAAAGCGTGTACTTACGCTCAGTAACAACTGATATGTGTGGTATAAATGGTGCATAAAAGACAATGATATCATTGCCTGATCATGATACTCTGTGAGAATCAAATGAGTTTTATGGAAAAATAATTCTGCTCAGCTCTTTTTTTACCAGCTGGATGAATATGGAATGCCTCACATAAGTGGACTTAAATTATATTAGCTAAGAAGATGGAGATGTTAGCCCTAATACTTTTAAAAAGTAATCTGCTATCAAATTTATAGTGTGTAAATTTTTAATGGCCCCTTAGAGGCTATGTTTATAAGCAGTAAAGCAAATACCAAATTATTTTCTTCCAGCACATTGAAAAATGCTGAACAGATAAAAAGTTCCAAAGCAATGTTACAGATAATCACATTTCTATATTATGGGAGGGTGGGCATTACATCTAAAGACCCTCGATTAACCTAACTATAGGAATGTGGTAGCTTGAAGGGTAGACAGACACTCGTGAAGACCAAGAGTTCAAGGCACAGAGATAAGACTGCCCAGAAAAACCACAGCATAAAAGAAACATTAAATAAATACATAAATATATCTATATACTTGTGTACATAAGAAAATGCCAAATTAGGTTACTCCCAGGGTAAAAAATTGTAAAGAAAATGCATTAAAACATCTTTATTTGCATGTTTGTGAGGTTGAGATGGAATTGTGTACGTTACTGTGTATTTAATGTTTACGGATTGAGAGTGTAAATATTTGGCTTTAGGTCAAATGAAAGAGTTTGATGTTTATGGCTTACATTAGTTAGGTCACAGTTTGCTTTATTGACTATGCCAAAGCCTTTGACTGTGTGGATCACAACAAACTGGAAAATTCTTAAAGAGATGGGAATACCAGATCACCTTACCTGTCTCCTGAGAAGTCTGTGTGCAGATCAAAAAGCAACAGTTAAAAATGGACATGGAACAACAGATTGGTTCCAAATTGGGAAATGAATATGAAAAGGGTGTTTATTGTCACACTGCTTATTTAACTTATATGCAGAGTACATTGTGTGGATCCAGGGTGATTCGAAGGTGGGGACGGAGTTGGCGTCCTTGGAAATAACTTATTTAATTACAGATAGAGAGGGATTAGAAAATTAGCAGAGAAAAAGAGGCTGAATAACTTGGTTCACATGGAATAGCAATCACCACCTATGTAGGCTGCAGGAGTCTTCCCATTCTCCCGAAGGAGAGGAGGCACTAAGGCCCCCCGGTCCAATCTTAGAAGCCCAGGCAAAATTAGCAGGCTTGGTGGGTACCCATGCACCAGATGGGAATTCGGCCAGAAAAACGGAGAGCAAGAAAGAAGCGACATGGGGGAATCAGTCTTTCCAGAAACTGATCCCATTTCTTTATTTTTAGGTTTGCTTATATACCTTTTGTTATACATAGGGATGAGTACAGAGTCACATGGGGGTCAGAAGCCCTGACCTTTATCAAAATCAGGTGCTTCACATAAATGTATAAAAATAAAAGGTCTTAGGGGTTTTACATCATCTTCTGGCCATGAGGACCTGCTGACATTATACGACCCTTTCTTTCTCATAACCAAAAAACTTATTTTTTCCAAGGGTGTTTTTTTCTTAAATCAGGCACCACCCTCCAAATAAAGTTGCATTCCTATAGGGTGAGGGTGTAGTGAGTTACAATCAAGAAAGGAATTCATGTAACCCAAGGTTAACATGATTAATCTTAAAGGTTAATACTTATTTCTCCTATATGTTAGTTATATTCATTATAAGGGCAGGGAATATGGAGATTTATCAGCAAACATCAGCCCAACAAATGAAAATCCTTTCACCAATGTTCCCCTTAAGATCTGTTTGGTCTTAAGATAGTGATAAAGTTACATTTTTACATAGCAAGGACAGTGATTTATAACAAAGTACAGTGATCTATAACAGAAGAGAAAATTCATTAACTCAAAGTCTAGTATTGTTAACCTTAAAAATTACTATTTTTCCTTTTCTATATTCCAAATACATTGATTAATATGCTCCCAGGTGCCTAAGGATATGGAAGCCTGGAAGCAATCATTGACTCAACAATGAGAAAAGCCCTATGCTAATTAAGACTCTCAAAATACTCCAAAGCTCTCTGTGCTGTTTATGGTTGAGAGGTAGTAAACAATCATGTGCAGTAGTGGCAGGAGTATGGATAATCCTGTCACACAAGCTAGTCTGTCAGCAGAGAGGTTTGACCTGAGACACCCTTGTCACACCCAGGGCAGGGAATTAGCAGCAATTACTGGCACAACAAATGAAAAATCCTTCACCAATATAATTCCTAATCAACACACTATACTGACAATTTCCCAAAAGAATTTGCCTTTAGTAAGTCTAAAACATCTCATGCCTCTCAGGTTGGGAGGCTGTAAACAATCACATGTGGCTGGAAGAACCTATACAGGCGGGCTAGATAAACTTCAGAGGAGTCCGTAAGCTGAAACACTCTTGTCATGCCCAGGAATTTTTATTGCCTTGGAGCTGCACGTTAACTCCTTCTCTGAGAGAAATGATGATGGGGGAGAGCACCCCCCGTAAAGTCAGAGGTGTAGGTGAGAGCATGAAACAGTAAAGTAGATAGACTCTGGTTTTGGGATAGATGCTCGGGAACAGGGTGTTTCCTGAGGCTTGATCATGCCTTTGTGTATGCCAAGACTCCTTCCTCATGACCTTTGCCATGGGTGGAGTTCCTCACGCTGGCCCCCGGCAAGAATACATAAATGCCGGAATGGATGAAGCACAATCTGGAATCAAGACTGCTGGGAGAAATATCAATAACCTCAGATATGCAGATGATACCACCCTGAAGGCAGAAAGTGAAGAGGAACTAAACAGCCTCTTGATGAAGGTGAAAGAGGAGAGTGAAAAAGCTAGTTTAAAACTCAGCATTCAAAAAACTAAGACAATGGCATCTGGTCCCATCACTTCATGGCAAATAGATGGAGAAACAATGGAAACAGTGACAGATTTATTTACTTAGGCTCCAAAATCACTGCAGATGGTGACTGCAGCCATGAAATTAAAAGACACTTGCTCCTTGGAGGAAAAGCTATGACAAACCTAAACAGCATATTAAAAAGCAGAGACATTACTTTGTCAACAAAGTCCCATCTAGTCAAACCTATGGTTTTTCCAGTTGTTATGTATGGATATGAGAGTTGGACCATAAAGAAGGCCAAGCACAGAAGAAATGATGTTTTTGAACTGTGGAGAAGACTCTGAGAGTCCCTTGGACTGCAAGGAGATCCAACCAGTCAATCCTAAAGGAAATCAGTCCTGAATATTCTGAATATTGGAGCTGAAGCTCCAATACTTTGCCCACCTGATGCAAAGAAACAACTCTTTAGAAAACACTCTAATGCTGGGAAAGATTGAAGGTGGGAGGACAATGGGATGACAGAGGATGAGATGGTTGGATGGCATCACTGACTCGATGGACATGAATTTGAGTAAGTTCTGGGAGTTGGTGATGGACAGAGAAGCCTGGTGTGCTGCAGTTCATGGGGTTGCAAGGAGTCAGAAATGACTGAGCAACTGAACTGAACTGAATAGTTAGGTCAAGGAATCCATAGGCATCAATTTTTTTTTTTTTTATATAAGCCACATACATCTATAGCCTAATAATAGTTAACATTTGTAGAATGATTTCTGTATTCAAGGAACAATTCTAGTTACTTCACATATCACTTTCTTCCCATCGTGATATAAATACTATCATCTCTCTTTTGCATTTAAGGAAATTCAATTTTTGAGAGGTTCTGCAAATAGCCATTAAGTATTAGAATTCAAGGTTTTAAATATACAGTGTTTCTTCTTAAATGTAGTTTAAATGAGTTCATCCTCACAGCAGACAAACTAATGTCCAAGTGAAAAATAAAATCTAAATGCTAAGGACACATTCTGAAACATGAAAATTCAGAAATTCTCTAGGTGGAGAAACCAAAGTGGGGACCAAGAATGAAGCATCCTGAAGATCAAGTGATCTCGTTATCTGGAGGGTGGCATGGGAGCTCAGGCACAGCTGTCTCACAGAACATTCCTGACTCTTTCTTCTTATTAATGGGCTTGATCCTGACAACTCTGTACTTAATATCAGATAGCTCTCCTAGTTCCATTTGCATTTTGGGAACAAGGAGTCACTGCTGATAATCTAGTTATGACTAACTAAAGATACTCACCATTCAGGATCCATGTGCCTAATAACAGACAGGAATTCTTAGGACAGCATCAGTTCTTCATGGTTTTAGCAGCTTGGAGACAATGGACCTTCATTCTCTACTCATATCAGCAAGAGTCAAAGTTCAAGAAACAAAGATAATAACTTATGGTACGCATTTGTTTCAAATTTTAAGACCAGTACACATTCGTTTCAAATTCTAAGACCATTGGGAAGCAGTTTTCTGTTTGGCATTCCCAACAGAATCATGATAGTGTCATAACTGATATTGTTACCCCCAAGAATAGAATCCGGCAGGTTAAAGGGTGTCAGGTGGAGCTTTGTTTCCCTAGCCACGTTTTCTGACTTTTTGGTATCTTTCATCACGTACTATAGTATAGATTTATATAGAATTATGCAACATAGTGTCTCATCAGGTGAGAATGCTTTCAAGGAAGGTTTGCATATTTTTAGGCTGCTTTGCTCTCATACAATATAGCAATCTGTGAATATTTAGGCTAAAAATATATTAAATTAGTTACAAATAAACTTTGGAATGCACATTTATTTTTCTTCATATTTGAGAAAGCAGTAGTTGCTTTCCTTATGCTTAAAATAGTGATGCTCTTGGAATATATTTTTAATCTCAGTAATGCAGACCAAGGATAAGATGGCTGGATGGCATCACAGACTCAATGGACGTGAGTCTGAGTGAACTCCAGGAGATGGTGATGGACAGGGAGGCCTGGTGTGCTGCGATTCATGGGGTCGCAAAGAGTCGGATACGACTGAGCAACTGAACTGAACTGAATACAGACCAAAGCCTACTGTATGCAGCTTCTTGCTAAAAGACATTCATATGTTGACCAAATATATGATAATCACACCATATATCAAGGAAATGGGCTTAGAAGACAAAGATGACTGAGACACAATACCTCTCTTAAAATCGAAACCTAAAGCCTCCTATTCTAATTACATAATTCTCATAGTTGGTCCTCATAATAGCTCAATGAATTAACTAGTGCTGTTTTCACTTTGCAGAATAAAGCATATTGATATGTTAAACAACGTGTACAAATTATTTTAATAAAACACTTTATAAAACCAGAAGGTTAAATAAAATCTCTCTGCCTTCAAATATTTCATTACCCATATCTTCTGTTTGTTAGGGTTCCCAGGTGGCTCAGTGGTAAAGAATCCACCTGCCAATGCAGGAGACACGAGTTCAATCCATGGGTTGGGAAGATCTTCTGGAGAAGGAAACAGCAACCCACTCCAGTATTCTTGCCTGGCAGATCCCATGGATGGAGGAGCCTGCTGGGTTACAGTCCGTGTACATGACTTAGTGTACATGTACATGACTCAGTGACTAAAGTCATGTAGTGACTAGTGTACATGTGCACGACTTAGTGACTAGTACAAAACTTAGTGACTTGTACATGGACACGTACAAGTCCATGTACACGACTTAGTGACTAAAATCACCACCACCAGCACTGTCTGTTTCTTAAGCCACAATAGCTAACAATAAGCTAACAAATGCTGAGAACCAAATGCATGACATAAATGTGTCGAACTTTTATTACTCAGCTCTTTAGCACTTAAGAACCTCTCTAAAATAGGATTAAAATGGAAAAGAGGATGATACTATCCCAGGCAAAGTGCTAACCCACACACCAAAAGGTACTGGGTAGAAAATGAAAAGCAAGTCATTTTAGAATTCACATCACATACTTGTCTAGAATTTGAAAGTGAAAAACTTGCTGAGTAGAATTCCATCTTGTGACTTCAGTAAAGACAGTCTTGCTGTACAAAGCATTCCTTCCCATGTGTTGACAATCGATTAAGAGAACATTTCCACATCACTCTCCCAGAATGAAGTCTGCAGCTCCTGAGGATGTGCTAAATGTGGTTTGACTGTTTGTTTTTCCTGTGTTACCTTGTGCAATAATAGACCGTGAAAAATCACCCTAAAATTGTTGAAGCGAAAGCATTTTTCAAATTTGGTTTATAAGCTGGAAAAGATGAACAATCAATGACACCATTTCACCTTGCAATATCATGGGACACAGGAAGTGTAGTCCCTTGGAATCAATTTTATAGTCAAGACATTAACCTCTGTGGTCATTTGCCCAGCAGGAAGAGTAAACTGTTAAAAACACAGAATCAGCTGCTATTCACTTCTTTTTATGATTATAAGTGTAATAACAGCTTCCTCTTCAATTACATGACTGGAGTTATTTTGCTGGTAAAGTACCATAAAGGGTGTATATCAAAAGCAAATTTAGTTATTATCCCTTTGCAGAAATTCCCTGAAATAAGAGCAATAACTCATTCCTTCCCTAGTAGCTCAGATGGTAAGTAATCCACCTGCAATGCAAGATACCCTGGTTTGATCCCTGCATCAGGAATACCTGGAGAAGGAAATGGCTACCCGCTCCAATATTCTTACTTGGAGAATCCCATGTTCAGAGGAGCCTGGCAGGCTACAGTCCATGCGGTCTCAAAGAGTTGGATGCAACTGAGTGACAGCATGTACAGGTTTTAATTAAAATTAATTTTGACTAAAATATTATCTGGACCTAAAAACTTAGAAAAACTCATGTTGTGTCTCTTTCATCTCTACAATGGAGAAGAGAGGGACAGAAACAATAATTCTCCCCTCTTCATTTGGAAATTCAGATATTCTTGCCCACGTGAGTTTGAGCAGACTCCTCTGGCCATGGGATTCTCTAGGCAAGAATACTGGAGTGAGTTGCCATGCCCTCCTCCAGGGGGTCTTCCTGACCCAGGGATCAAACACAGATCTCCTGCTTTGCAGGCAGATTCTTTATCACTGAGCCACCAGGCAAGCCCATATGTGTATAGTTCTATGTAATTGTATTTTATGTCTGTGTGCTTAGTTGCTCAGTCATGTCCAGCTCTTTGTGACCACATGGACTGTAGCCCACCAGGCTCTTCTGTCTGTGGGGATTCTCCAGGCAAGAATACTGGTGTGGGCTGCCATGCTCTCCTCCAGGGGATCTTCCCAATCCAGAAATCGAACCCAGGTCTCCCGCATTGCAGGCAGATTCTTTACCATCTGAGCCACCGGGAAACCCATATCTTATGTCTAGGTCTTCCATAACCATAGCCACAATCCAGGTGAAGAACTGTTTCATCAGTGGTTAACTTTTCAACATTAGAAAAATTGGCATTTGTAATGAATCACATACATGGGCCATCATATTGCTTTTTTATATTTAAGTGTGTTCGATTTAATTACATCTGAGGTTTTTTTAATTTATTTTTAATTGGAGGATAATTGCTCTACAATGTTTTATTGGTTTTTGCTATACATCAACCTGAACCAGCTTTAGGTATACATACGTCCCCTCCATCTTGTACTTCCCTCCCACTCCACCCCCATTGCACCCTTCTAAATTGTCACAGAGCACCAGTTTGAGCTCCTTGTGTCATAGAGCAGATTCCCACTGGCTGTCTATTTTACATATGTTAATATATATGTTTCCATGCTACTCTCTCAATTCGTCCCACCCTCTCCTTCCCCCAGTGGGTCCACAAGTCTGTTTTCTATGTCTGGGTCTCCTTTGCTGCCCTGCAAATAGGTTCATCAGTATCATCTTTCTAGATTCCATATATATGGGTTAATATATGATTTTTGGTTTTCTCTTTCTGACTAGCTTAACTCTGTATAATAGGTTCTAGGTTTATCCACTTCATTAGAACTAACTCAAATGTGTTCATTTTTATGGCTGAGTCATATTCCATTGTACATATGCACCACAATTTCTTTACCCATTTATCTGTTGATGGATATCTAGGTTGCTTCCATGTCTTAGCTATGGTAAATTGTAATAATGCTGTAATGAACATTGGGGTACATATATCTTTTTAAGTTTTCTCAGGGTATATGGCCAATAGTGGGACTGTTGGGTTATATGTTAGTTTTATTCCTAGTTTTTAGGAGAACCTCCATACTTTTCTTCAGAGTGCTGTATTAATTTACATTCCTACCAACAATGCAAGAGGGTTTCTTTTTCTCAACACCCTTTTGAGCATTTATTGTTTGTAGATTTGTTGATGATGGCCATTCTGACCCAAATGAGTTGATACCTCATTGAAGTCTTGATTTGCATTTCTCTAATAATGAGCAATGTTGAACATCTTTTCGTGTATTTATTAGCCCTCTGTATGTCTTCTTTGGAGAAATGCATGTTTAGGTCTTCTACCCACTTTTTGATTGGGGTTGTTTGTATTTTTTCTGGTATTGAGTTGCATGAGCTATTTATATATTTTGAAGATTAATCTTTTGGGTCAATTTTTTCATTTACTATTATTTTCTCCCATTCTGAGAGCTCTCTTTTTACCTTGTTTATAGTTTCCTTTGCTGTGTAAAAGCTTTTAACTAGGTCCAACTTATTTATTTTTTATTTTATTCCCATTACTCTAGCAGGTGGGTCATAAAGGATCTTGCTGTGATTTAATGTCAAAGAATGTTCTACCTATTTTTCCTCTAACAGTTTTTGGCTTCCTCTAACAGAGTTTCTGGTCTTACATTTACATCTTTAATCCATTTTGAGTTTATCTTTGTGTCCAGTGTTAGGAAGTGTTCTAATTTCAACCTTTTACACGTAGTTGTCCAGTTTTCCCAGCACCATTTATTGAAGAGACATATCTGAGGTTTTTAAAGAAAAGTCAAGCTCACAGTAGACTTCCTCAGTGGCTCTGTGTTAAAGAATCTGCCTGCAATTCAGGGCACAGACTCATTCCCTGGGTCAGGAAGATCTCCTGGAGAAGGGTATGGCAACCCACTCCAATATTCTTGCCTGGAGAATCCCATGGGCAGAGGAGCCTGGCAGGCAACAGTCCCTAGAGTCACAGAGAGTAGGACACAACTGAAGTGACTTAGCATACTTGCAAAAGTATGCTATATAGCAGTTGAGGTGATATAGCAATTGAGGTGACATGAGGGATGGAGCAGAGAAGGAAGAAAGATCAAGTCAAAGTATTGTACCAAATGTAATAATCTTTTCCTCCAGATTCAAGCAGATGCAGTGACCCTAGGAAAGCATACACTGATAAAATAGACCAGATCCTTCCATGATACAGTGTAATTTCTTTTTCTTTTTAGTTTCCACATTAAAGAAAAAATGGTGCTCACACAGTTGCAGATCATGTATTACTGTTTTACAATGAACATTACTGATTCCACATTCTGTTGTCAGAAAAAATTTCCTAGACTTTGAAATAAGGGGCATTGGAATGAATTACTCCGTAGCTTATCTAGTTCACCCTTCAGGGTATCTCTACTTGCCATTGCCTTTTTTCTCTTATATAATTCTATACATTGTAGAAAATTGACAATAATGCAGATGGTTATTGTTCATTGAAATAAAAATGATTTGTCTGCTGGAGTTCCATTGACTTTTCCCTCTTTGTACAGTGAACACTTCTCAACTCTCTTTGCAAATTCATTTCATAGGCTCTGACAGCCTATGTAAGTGTGTTCTCCGAATTCTGTTTTAAGACAGTTGTGACTTCTTAACAGTTATCCCCTTATTCATTAATGAGTTAAATAAAATACTCAGTATGTTTTGTTTTATTTGCATGAAGATCATAACTCTACTTTTTAAAAAAATTCTCTCTTAACACAGAAGGAAAATGTTTAAACATATGGAAATGTGCTTATATTATTATTTTTTATTATTCACTATTATTTTATATTGTATCATATTTTTAAACATTTTTCCTTCTGTTTTTCCCTTCCCAGTCCACGGAGAAAAATTATACTATTACAGGAGGAATTAACAGCCCATCTTTCACATGCTACTATTAACCTAGTATTATTATCATATAATATGTGGATAGGTTAGTAATGGGCTTCCAAGGTGGCTCAGTGAATAAAGAATCCTCCTACAGTACAAGAGGTGAAGAGATGTGGATTCAGCCCCTGAGGGAGGGAGATCCCCTGGAGGAGGGCATGGCAACTCGTTCCAGTACTATTGTCTGGGAAATCCCATGGACAGAGGAGCCTGACGGGTTGCAATCACTAGTGTCGTAAAGAGTCACACACGAATGAAGCAACTGGGCACACATGTGCAGGTCAGTGATGTTGGAATCTTAGGGATCGCAGTCATCAAGGACCATCTCATCTAACATGTAAGAAAAATACTCAAAGAAGTTGTGATGTGTATAAAATCAAAATCTTGCTAGTGGGAGAATCACAAATAGAACCTAACTCTTAACATACGGTTTTACTTTATTTTCTTTTTGATGACATCATTTAAAAAAAGTGAAAATTAGGAGATTTCAGAACTCTAATCTACCTGTGTGGTGGTTTAGTCACTAAGTCTTATCCTACCCTTGTGACCCTATGGACAGTAGCCTTCCAGGCTCCTCTGTCCATGGGATTCTCCAAGCAAGAATATTGCAGAGGGTTGCCATTTCCTTCATCAGGGAATCATCTCAACCCAGGAATCAAACCCAGGTCTCCTGCATTGCAGGCAGATTCTTTACCAACTGAGCTATGAGGGAAGCCCCAAATCTACCTATAGTAATCCTATATGTAACCACAGTCTTATAAGTTGAAAATAGTGTATATTTCACAGGAAAATGAATGTTTTGTAAAGCCCAGAGTATTCAAAAGACATACCAGAATATACACATTAATGACAATGTTGGTGCCAGTGAGTTAAATCTCCACAATCTTGCTTTTCTCTGTCATTTTCTACTTGCTGTATGGATCTACTTCATTGCAAAAAATAAGCCTTAAAATAAAACATCACTAAGATTTAATAACTTTCAAATGAATTAATCAAATGGTAGAGTTAATGGACAAAGATGACTTTTCTCTACGTAGATGCTGCTTGTCCTGTTATAGGGGATGTCTTAGAATAAGTACAGTTGATCCAGGGCAAAGGTGTCCAGTAAGAGACTGTTCATATTTGATGATAGAAGCTCATGTAGTCTTTTCAGAAAAAAATGAGGTCATGCAGCAGCTTATTACCTTCTTTATCTCTTCCTCTGTTTCTCTGTTAATAGATAAATATGTGTATATATAACTAATTCTGCTTGCTGAAACTAACAGCAGAAACTAACACAACATTGTAAATCAACTATACTCTAATAAAAATTAACTTAAGGAAAACAAATAAAGGGAAAGTAGGTTGGGTGGTGGAAAGAGAGCCCACAACCTACAGGGGTAACTATTGTGTCCCTAGACATAATATCATCAGCTTGGTAAGAACTATAAATGGCAGCGGTGCTTAAGTGGGATGCTTGTGACATTCAACACAGGGCATAATTGGAGATTAGAGTTATTGCAAATCAGGGCCAAGGCTAGGGTGGGGCAAGTGGAGAGCTTGGGGTACAACATGGAAAGAGGCCATTGTTTGCACAACCCTGAAGCGAGTGTACCCATAAGAATGAGACGCTTCTGTAAACCAGATTGATGGGATGGGAACAAACATAGCAAGACATTAGGAGATCAGAAGAATCCCTAAGGGGACAGGAGGGGAATCCCCAGAGCAGCCACATGTAAGCCAAGGTGAGAGCTAAGATTTCCTGCTGAGTACTCATGCCAAGTATTTTAAGCTTGAAGAGTAACTCACATTCTCTTGGAGTGTAGTTCCTCTCAAATTATAGCCTGCATCCCTAAACTCTGCCTTGTGCAAGTTGGCATTTTATTAGACTGCTAATTGCCACTGAATGAGTCCCCAGTCACATAAATAAACACACTGATTTTTCAACCCAAGAAAAACATGACCCCCCCCCCCACCCCCTGCAATCACTTCTGCATATTAAATGTGAAGGTTTATCACTGACATCTCATTACCCCAGACCCAAAGTTCAGGTCTTTTTAAACATCAGAGTTGCTTCTGTCTCTATTCCTGGACCAGTAGGGTTAGGCAATCACACTTTTAATTATTATGTAATCTCTTACTTCTCACTGCCCCCATTTAACACATCAATTTAAAAAAAAAATCTTGCAGGTTTCCGCCCTAAAACTCGCATTATATTCTCTCAAGCAATCGTGGCATTGCTTATGCAGTTGGCTCTTCCTGAAGATCTCTTCACATCCACCTTTCCCACCAAGATAATGGGAGACAATCTCTCTCTCTCTCACGAGATGTGAACTAACTCTTGGAAGGCAAAGGTCATAGTCTTTTCTAAGTTCTCCAGTGCATTTTTCATTGGAGAACTCTAGCACAAAGTTAAAGCTCAAAACATATTTAGTGAGCTGAATTCAGAACAAAGACCTGATGTCAGTGTATCAAAGAGCATTAGAGGTGGGACAGTTGTGAATGAGAAGAGTGAGCTGGAAAGGCACGTGCCCCATGTCACTCTGAGCTTTTTTGTAGCCACTGATAGATTGCAGTCTTACACACTCTGTCACCATCATCTGAACAAGTCACCCACCCAGTGTTACCTGGACCTAGAGGGGAGATATCACTGGATATCTCTTTCCTCCACCTTGGGCTGTTCTGAGTTTTAAACAATTCTCTCTGCCCATCACTGCTCTGTGGGCTGGGTGACTTCCTTTGCTTGAGGTTAAGCTCAGTTCACTCAGTCACGTCCAACTCTTTGCAACGCCATGTACTGCAGCACGCCAGGCTTCCCTGTCCATCACAAATGCCTGGAACTTGCTCAAACTCATGTCCACCTAGTCACTGATACTACCTAACCATCTAATCTTCTGTTGTCCCCATCACTTCCCACTTTCAATCTTGCCCAGCATCAGGGTTTTTTCCAATGAGACAGTTTTTCACATCAAGTGGCCAAAGTACTGGAGCTTCAGTTTCAGCATCAGTCCTTCCAATGAATATTCAGGACTGATTTCCTTTGGGATTGACTGGTTGGATCTCCTTGCAGTCCAAGGGACTCTCAAGAGTCTTCTCCAACACCACAGCTCAAAAGCATCAATTCTTTGGCACTCAGGTTTCTTTACAGTCCAACTCTCATATCCATACATGACTACTGGTAAAACCATAGCCTTGATTAGATGGACCTTTGTTGGCAAAGGAATGTCTCTGCTTTTTAATATGCTGTGTAGGTTGGTCATAGCTTTTCTTCCAAGGAGCAAGCATCTTTTAATTCCATGGCTGCAATCACCATATGCAGTGATTTTGGAGACCAAAATAAATAAATAAAGTCTGTCACTGTTTTCACTGTCTCTCCATCTATTTGCCATGAAGTGATGGGACCAGATGCCATGATCCTAGTTTTTTGAATGTTGAGTTTTAAGTGAACATTTCCATGCTCCTTTTTCACTTTCATCAAGAGGCTCTTTAGTTCTTCTTCACTTTCTGCCATAAAGGTGGTGTCATCTGCAGATCTGAGGTTATTGGAGGTTACTGACATTTCTCCTGGCAATCTTGACTCCAGCTTGTGCTTCATACAGCCCGACATTTTGAATGATGTACTCTGCATATAAGTTAAATAAGCAGAGTGACAATATACAGCCTTGATGTACTCCTTTCCCTATTTGGAACCAGTCTGTTGTTTCATGTCTGGTTCTAACTGTTGATTCCTGACCTGCATACAGATTTCTCAGGAAGCAGGTCAGGTGGTATGGTATTCCCATCTCTTCAAGAATTTTCCACAGTTTGTTGTGATACACACAGTGAAAGGCTTTGGCATAGTCAATAAAGCAGAAATAGATGGTTTTCTGGAATTATCTTGCTTTTTCTATGATCCAATGCATGTTGACAATTTGATCTCTGGTTCCTCTGGCTTTTCAAAATCCAGCTTGAACATCTGGAAGTTCATGGTTCACATATTGTTGAAGCTCGGCTTGGATAATTTTGAGCATTACTTTACTAGCTTGTGAAGTGAGTGCAATTGTGTGGTAGTTTGAGCATTCTTTTACATTGCCTTTCTTTGGGATTGGAATGAAAACTGACCTTTTCCAGTCCTGTGGCCACTGCTGAGTTTTCAAGTTTGCTGGCATATTGACTTCAGCACTTTAATATCTTTTAGGATTTGAAATAGCTCAAGAGGAATTCCATCACCTCCACCAGCTTTGTTTGTAGTGATTCTTCCTAAGGCCCACTTGACTTTGCATTCCAGGCTGTCTGGCTCCAGGTGAGTGATCACACCATTGTGATTAGCTGGATCATGAAGTTCAGTTCAGTTCAGTTCAGTTCAGTCGCTCAGTCGTGTCCGACTCTTTGCGACCCCATGAATCGCAGCATGCTGGGCCTCCCTGTTCACCACCATCTCCCGGAGTTCACTCAGACTCACATTTATCGAGTCCGCGATGCCATCCAGCCATCTCATCCTCGGTCGTTCCCTTCTCCTCCTGCCCTCAATCCTTCCCACCATCAGAGTCCTTTCCAATAAGTCAACTCTTCTCATGAGGTGGCCGAAGTACTGGAGTTTCAGCTTTAGCATCATTCCTTCCAAAGAAATCCCAGAGTTGATCTCCTTCAGAATGGACTGGTTGGATCTCCTTGCAGTCCGAGGGACTCTCAAGAGTCTTCTCCAGCACCACAGTTCAAAAGCATCAATTCTTCGGCACTCAGCCTTCTCCACAGTCCAACTCTCACATCCATAAATGACCACAGGAAAAACCATATCTTTTTATAATTCTTCTGTATATTCTTGCCACCTCTTCTTAATATCTTCTGCTTCTCTTAGGTCCATACTGTTTCTGTCTTTTATTGAACCCATCTTTACATGAAATGTTCCCTTGGTATCTCTAATTTTCTTGAAGAGATCTCTAGTCTTTCCTATTCTATTGTTTTCCTCTTTCTTTGCATTGATCACTGAGGAAGGCTTTCTTATCTCTCTGCTATTCTTTGGAACTCTGCACTTAATGAGTATGTCTTTCCTTTACTTCTTTGCCTTTAGCTTCTCTTCTTTTCTCAGCTATTTGTAAGACCTCCTCAGACAACCATTTTGCCTTTTTGTATTTCTGTTTCTTGGGGATGATCTTGATCACAGCTTCCTGTACAAAGTCACAAACCTCCATCTATAGTTCTTCAAGCACTCTGTCTATTAGATCTAATCTCTTGATCTATTTATCACTATAAACATAAGAGACTTGATTTAGGTCATACCTGAATGGTCTAGCGGTTTTCCCTACTTCTTCAATTTGAGTCTGAATTTGACAATAAGGAGCTCATGATCTGAGCCTCAGTCAGTTCCTGGTCTTGTTTTTGCTGACTCTGTAGAGCTTGTCCAACTTTGGCTGCAAAGAATGTAATCAATCTGATTTCAGTATTGACCATCTGGTGATGTCCATGTGTAGAGCCTTCTCTTGTGTTGTTCGAAGAGGGATTTTGCTATGACTAGTGCATTTCCTTGGCAAAACTCTGTTAGCCTTTGACCTGCTTCATTTTGTACTCCAAGGCCAACTTTGCCTGTTACTCCAGGTATCTCATCACTTCTTACTTTTGCAGTCCCCTATGATGAAAAGGACACTTTTGGGGGGGTTAGTTCTAGAAGGTCTTGTAGGTCTTCACAGAACAGTTCAATTTCAGCTTCTTCTGTGTTACTGGTTGGGGCATAGATTTTGATTACTGTGATATTAAACATCTTGCCTCAGAAATGGACAGAGATCATTCTGCCATGCTTGAGATTCCACCCAAGTACTGCATTTTGGACAGTTTTGTTGACTATGAGGGCTACTCCATTTCTTCTAAGGAATTCTTTCCCACAGTAGTAGATATAATCGTCATCTGAGTTAAATTCTCCCATTCCAGTCCATTTTAGTTCACTGATCCCTAAAATGTCAATGTTTACTCTGGCCATCTCCTGTTTGACCACTTCCAATTTACATTGATTCATGGACCTAACATTCCCAGTTCCTATGTAGTATTGTTCTTTATAGCATCAGACCTTACTTCCATCACCAGTCAAATCCACAACTGGCTATTGTTCACTTTGGCTTTCTCTTCATTCTTTCTGGAGTTTTTCCTCTGCTCTTCTCCAGTAGCATATTGGGCACCTGCCAACATGGCAGTTCATCTTTCAGTGTCCTATCTTTTTGCCTTTTCATACTGTTTATGGGGTTCTCATGATTGAGGTTAGAAGCCTCTAGTTCAATTACATTTGTTGAATGTGTTCCTAAGGCCTTCTCATGAGCCACATGACTGTTTTCCCTTTGAATTTGTTTCCCAGTGGTGTCTTTAGTCCACATGTTACTCATTCCACATTACTTGAAGAAGAATTATTTCTCAATGCCAGTGCCAAAAATTCAGACTCACAGGGTCTTTTTGTCTTACTAATAAAAAATTTAAATTCCTGTTTATACAAAAGTCAATGAGTAACTCTGCATCTAGATGACACATTACTATTAATTATAACTCTTTGGATGTGAGTAACAGAAATCTTATTTTATTTTAATTAGTTTAAACCAAAAGAAGACTTTATTGGCCAATATAATCAAGGTGCATAAAAGATAGGTAAATCTGGCTTAAAGGATGCTGGGAACAGAGGCTCCTGAATTGGCAGAAACTTTTGTGTCCCACTTCTTTGTATGTTTTTCTTTCTTTTCTTTTTCTTTTCTTTTTTTTTTTAAAATTTCCTGTCTCTTGAGAAGATTTCCCTGAACAGATGACGTGGTTCCTGAATTCCTGTGGTAAGCCATGATTATTTCCAATTTAGGAGAAAAGAGGCCCCCTTTTTCCAGATTCACTTAGAAAAAATCCGAGGAAGAGGGAAGACAAATTAATAAACAGTCATAGCACATGATTGGAGCAAATGGTAATGATAGTTATTTTCCCACTCATGAAGAGTTATTACTAAATGTATTATGAACAGTTTTAACTGAATTCTGACCCTACATTTAGCTCTGAGACAAAAAACTTGCTCAAATTAAAATAAACTCGAAGTGTGCTCTGTCTCAGACCTGAGTAGACCTCCCTCCCTCTCTCTTTCACACAAACACACCTAATAATCCATTCCCTATTTATTTAAAGACAACCATAATGGCAACGAACTCCAGTACTCTTGCCTGGAGAATCCCATGGACAGAGGAGCCTGGGGGCCTACAGTCCATGGGGTTGCAAAGAGTCAGACACTACTGAAGCGACTTCGCACTCACGCACATAATGTCCTTCAACCCATGGTACTTTATCTTTTCTCTCTTGGAAACCAATGCATCAGATTTATACAAATATTTGATATAATATATTTTATAAATATTTCATCACCATAAATGACATCTTCTGGACAAACTCTAAACCAGTTCTGATTTGAAAATGTAAAATCAAAATCAAATATGGATGTCAGCACAAGGTGTCCTCCTAGAAAGCACAATGAGAATATTTGCTCCACTATGAGCACACTTTCAATTAAAAAAAAAAAAAAAAGCCCTACCAGATTTGATGGTGGAAGACATGCACACTTATTAGCCCTTAGGCAGTGGAATACACAAAGAATTTCCCATATAGCAGGCCTGATACCATTTCCTGGGGAAATACAAATCCATTCCTAGGGAAAAGACTTTGAGGGTCTGGAGCCCCAAAGATAGATTATAAATCAAACTTAAAACCAAAACAGAACAATGAAAACATCAGATGCAAGAGTGAATGAATTTATTAGGTGAAGCAAAGCTGGATTTCCATGCATTTTGTAAGAAAAGTTTATGTAATTCTGAATCAATTGTTTCAACAAAATTACAGATTTGAACTCAATATTTTGGTTATTAATTTCACTGAAAGGATTAGTCAATCAGTGTTTGACACTAGAGAAACGATGAGATGCTGGTGGTGAGAGGGGTTAGCTAACATTTCTGAAAGAGGCTATGGTAGCTGTAAGTAGAGACTGAAACGTTTTGCTCAGAAGTTCTGGAAATTCAACAAGTTGACCTACGGAAGTTTGATCTACAGATTGGCCTATAGCAAGAAGACTGGCAGCTCCTAGAAGCCAAGTAGGCTGGGTGGTAGAACCTGGATCCACACCTCAGGGAAGGGAAGCCATGAATTCCATAACCCAGCAGTCTGAAGACTCTGGATCCACAGCCCACTCTGGATCCACAGTCCAGAGAGTAGCAGCTTCTAGATCCATAACCCAGGGAGCAGCCTCTAATAGACCCACATCCAGGAGAACCAGAATAAGTTATCTGGAAGGGACTGCAGAGAGTGGAGGTCCTTGGATGGTAGCTGGACGTCTGACAGGGCTTGAACACCACACGGGTGGGCCGGCAGATCCTGGGAGAACAGAGGTCAGTCCTGTAGACCAGGTTTCTGGGGAAGGAGGAGCCACAGGAGAAGCCTGGGTAGCGCAGGTGGACCCCGAGGGAGCGGGAGGAGAAGCTTCCAGAACAGCATTTGTAGGACATGTTGACAGGAGATGTGAGATCAGCTGAGTTACACGGAGGACACTCTCTGAGCTTCAATGTCAATGACCTGGACTTCGAGTGTGTATATATACTCTTAGACCTGGATGCGTCACTGTGAAGAAAGATGGTTCCCCTTCTTTGCTCACCATTTCTTACAGGCATACCGCCCTAAGTTATTGCTTAAATGTATCACGTCTTCACATACTTAATCATGCTTTAATCACGCTGATAGAAATAAACTACTCAGTTTCTTTCCCCTGGAAATTGACGTGACTTGACTTCCAAAATTATTGGTCATCACATCTCCAAATAGCCCCTCCCACTTTTCATTCACGTGTGCACTTATGTCCTGTTCCTACCAGGTAATCTTACATACATTTTCCTTCACTTCTAGTAGGTTATTGTTCAAAATCATTTCATGTCTTCTTCAAAAACATATGATAAGGATTTCTCCAAATACTAACTATATTCAATGGTCTTACCGATCTATCAGTTGGAACTTTTTTCTATTTCTAATTCATATAATTTTTGAAGAATATGAAAAATATGTTTACATACACATATGTGCATAACTGAATCACTTTTTCTGTACACTTGAAATTAGCAGAACACTTTAAATTATCCTTCAGTAAAAATCCATGAAATTCTTGATATCCATTAATTTGGCTTAATTAAACCAGTTCATTGGCAAAATTTTCATCCTACCTTTTCTGTGATACCCTTGACTTTCTCACATCTGAGTTCATGATCAGTATTAAGGGACAAAGACAGCCATCCTTGGTGTTCAGGCCAATAAACTGCTTTAAAAAGAATGGAAGCTTAAAACATTTCCTTAGATGATATTATTTTAAGAAACAATAAATATAACTCTGTGAGAGAGACCTTGAATAAAGTGTGTGCTAGATTTGAACATCTTCATGTACCACCTGATACATCTGTCTGGTAGTAAAGTTCCAAGGAAAGTTAACATTTCCTGCAACAACTAACTTGAAGTATTAGAGCTACATGAGTCTTTACCATCCACTGATCAATCTACACATAAAAAAACATTGTCCTAGAGAGGTTTAATAACTTTCCTTTAATAACTCAGTGCCTGAAAAAAATTGAAGTTTAGACCTTGATCTCCGTATACTGAGTCAAGATTCAAACACTGCAAAGATAAAAGCAAATTCAACTTTAACCTGTCTCATAAATGAAGCTACTAAGCTTACTTACACTAAGATATAAATGCCTGATAAAGGCTTATTTACTTCTCCTAAGAATATTTGCATTGGATAGTGTCCAAGAGAGAATTCCATGCATCCCTCGTCTTTATACATTTAAAGTATATTTGACTTTCTAGCCTAAGAAAGAGAAAAAAATCCTGTGCAATCTATACTTAGATTAATGGGTAAAAAAAGAAAGAAAAAGAAGAAGAAAAAGGACTTTTTAAAATCTGGTGTGTTCCCATTTGTCTTCTTTTGAATCTAACATTTTATTTGATTGAACTAAGGGAAATAGCATTCACAGCTGTCATTGAAAAGAAAGCTCCCTAACTACCTGAAAATTAAGTTGCTTTATTCCAAAGCACGCTGCTTCAGAGCACTTAGTTACTTTGTTTTATGATTATCTCTCCCATGCAGAATCCAAAGTGTAGCATGCATCACATGAAGTGCCCTTGTGCAATACTTAAACCATCACTCTGATTCACAGAAGTAAAATAATGCTTTATGAATGGATACCTATTAAATTTGTTAAAGATGTATGTGTCACTCTCAACATATGGGATTCTTTATTGTGCCAGCCTTTAACTTCTTTGGGATGGATAATGTTTATATATTTCTATTAATAGTTGGTTTCTGCTTAAAAAAAGAGAGATGTTCTAATATGCATATGTTCTTGCTTTTTCAGGCCAGCTCTCTGTGTTTGGGAATTAAAATGAAAATGACTCAGGAATAAGTCAATTTCAATTAACATCCCCTCAACCCATTCCTAATAGGTTAACACTTTTCATTAGAGTTATTTGTGTACATTGTACAAGTGCTAATTATTAACTCATAAATGCTAATAAATGTGTCCCTCTGAAAGTCGGAAAAGGCAAAACAAACTAGAGTAGCTTTAATAGTTCAGAAGTACATCCTGGAACTAATAAAATACGCTGTGTGCTTTGTATGCACAGGCAAATGTTTAAGAGAAGAAAAAAAAATCACTCTCTGGATAAATCAGAGGGAAAATGCAATATTGGAAAACTTTTTTATGAGAAATAGAGGAATACCAACATTACGTAGAATAGAACACATTTTAGAGTACCCACTAGTCATAAGTAGCTTATGATCTGAATGACTTAAATAGTGATGGTTTTTCTAAGTGTCAAAAATGACAGTCTCTTTTACAATGTGCTTTCAGCCATTTTTGAATACCTTTCCTCTACTAGGCAGTAGTAGAAAGAATGAAAATCCATGTGCTCCATCCTATACCTTTTTCCCTTCCTGTTCACTTTTTCTCTGCATCCTCAAAATTGCCTTTTCTAGACCTAAAGGATCTTTGCATTGCCCCTTCACCAAAGGCTCTTCTTAACAACTAAGATGTTTTTTAAATTTTTATAGTTTTTTCTTTGTTTCCAATTTTTATTCATCTTCTTTCTTTTTTTTTTTTTTTTTTTAATAATTTTTTGGCCTTATCAGGAGGCATATGGGATCTTATTCCCCTGACCAGGGGTGGAACCCTGGCCCCCTGCAGTGGAAAAGTGGAGTCTTAACCACTGGACCACCCTGGAAATCCCTTCACTAACAGCTTAAACTTTCTTACCAGAGGGTGATCTGCCTGTTAAGCACTATTGCTAGGTATGGGCTGAAAGACCATTTCTGGGTAAAGAACTTGAGATAAACCACTTTCTTTTCCAGAGGGCATTCTGCTTCATTGTTAGAATTCTTCTTAGTACTGGTACTCCTCTTGTATGACTACAGCTTTTTCCTGCTTCATATTGACCCAGCTTACATCTTCAGAACTGCATCATCCATAACTTTTAATTGAAGTGAAAAGGCCAGAGTAGCTGACTTCTAAAGGGTTCTGCTTACAGACCTCTCTGATTTTTTACACTTGGATTTACCCATTGAAAAGTAACAAAACATCTTAAAAAAAAAATAAAGTAATGCTAATATAACTTCCCTCTTTCAGAGGTTCATTCAAATCAAGTTTTATCATTTATCTTTATTTAAAAAAAATTTTTAAGAGAACAAGCATCTTTGGAATCTTATTAAGCTTGACAGCTTCAAAATAGAATACATGCTCCAGTTGAAAGGACACCCCAGTTGACTTAACACCATCACTTTTTATGGATATAAAAAGTGGACTTTTTAACAGCCACAGTTCTACCTCACTTCCCCTTGGTGCCACATTGAGCAGTGTGTGACTAACAGGGCAGAAGGGAGTGATAGGTTTCACCTTGTATTTGAAGGGAAGATCAATCCCTGGGTGTTGGATGGATCATTAAACTGGTAGAGGCAAGTGGAAGTGTTTCCAAAACTTAGTTTTCAAATCTCCATCTTGAAAAATTTTAAAGATGGAGATAATCTGGAAAAAAATTCTTAAGGGGCCAGAAAAGGAATTTAGTTTCATATTCAACTCTATGTTGTTCTGTTGTTGTTTTTGTTTGAATTGAGCACTGTGGGCAAAACAAAAGCAGAGCACAGCAGCTGCAAGCTTCCACCTATAGCACAGCAGGGTGGAAACTCAGACAGGTTTTCTATGTAGCAACCTTGATAATTTCTTCTAAATAAACTTTGGTCTTTTCTCTTGAGGCCTCCAACTCACTGGCGGAGGCTCACCTATGTTATGAAAGGTAATCTGCTTTACTCAAAACCTACATTTATGCATTGTACAGAATTTATACATTTATACATTATACAGAAACATCTGAGTTGGTGTTTGGCAAACAACTGGACACCATATCCTAGCCAAGTGGAAACACTAAGGTTAACCATTACAGATGGTTATTAAGGCATTCAACAATACTTGCAAATCAACTGTTATCAGGCATCAAAGTGTTAGCAAACAATGCTTTCATTAGAAAAATGCAGTTATTTCTTTTTGTTAATTTAGTATTTGTTTGTTTTAGCAACATTGATAATATGGAACCTGTGGAAGTCTCAGTATCTTTCAGTCATCTGGATCAAGTTATATTTAAAATTTCAAGATTTAAAACTACAACTGCATTTGAAAAAAAATATGAGATTTTTGATACAAATGTTTTACAGCGGTAAAGCACCATCTGGGAAAGACAATCATCTTGTTTACACATATAAGAAAGAATGCTTCAAAATATTCACAAATAAGTACTGCTAATGGCATCTCTGACTTGATGGACATGAGTTTGAACAAGCTCTGGGAGTTGGCAATGGACAGGGAAGCCTGCTGTGCTGCAGTCCATAGGGTCTCAAAGAGTTGGACACGACTGAGAGACCCAACCGAACTGAAATGTAAACTAAGTTTACATACACTCTAAACCTCATCATAATAATGAAGCTTGTGTATTTATTTACCAAAAATCACAAATTAATTTCCTATAATTTTGAAATGTTTATTTGAATAGTTTTAAAAACTCCTGACTTTGAAACATGAGACTATAAATCTTTCTCATATAGGAAGACACATTTGTTAGGGTGCATTAGTACTTTGCTGGTGGCTCAGATGGTAAAGCATCTGCCTATGGTGTGGGAGACCTGGGTTTAATCCCTGGGTCGGGAAGACCCCCTGGAGAAAGAAATGGCAACCCACTCCAGTATTCTTGCCTGGAAAATCCCATGGATGGAGGAACCTGGTAGGCAGTCCATGGGGTCCCAAAGAGTTGGACACAACTGAGCGACTTCACTTTCACTTTCTTTCACTTAAAGTTGTAAACTTTATTTGCCAATTCCTGTAGGATGTGAATTTTCAGTCACCATACTTTTGATTATTAACATTTTAACTGTGACATCACTGAAATAATTATGCTTAAGTCCTGTAAGCAGTGGGAAAGCCCTGGAGAGTTCTTTGAAACTAGAAATATACAGGAAAGCATTTTTGGTTCTTAAATTAAAAGGCAGGTAAAATAGATTTGATAGTCTAATTAACTTTTTAACACAATGCAGAATCTCAATTTTCTCTTTTAATGAAATAACACTAGCGAATAATGGCTTTCTAGGAGGTAGTCCATGGGGTCACAAGTGAATAATACTTAATAAGCATTTTATACAGGTCAGACACTGTTCTAAGCTATTCATCTGGTGAATAAGAAATGTTATTTAGCACACAGATGAACAGAGACTACACACCATCACAGCTTTATCTGAGTCTACACTCTTAACTGTGTACTGTCTCAGTAACAAGGAAGATAGATAAGGGAGGTGGGGAGGGTCAGGAGTAAAAGTTTTGAGGCAAGTTAAAAAGTGAAGAAATATTAGAAGGACATAGTCAGAAATATAAGAATAATTTGCTAATGGCTCCAATGGTAAAGAATCTGCCTGCAATGCAAGAGACCCTGAATTCGGTCTCCTGGGTCAGAAAGATCCTCTGGAGAAGGAAAACAGCAACCCACTCCAGTGTTCTTCCCTGAAGAATTCCACGGACAGAGGAGCCTGGAGCCCTATAGTCCCTTTGGGTTGCAAAGAGCCAGACACTACTGAGCAAGTAACACTTTCACTTTCAGGTTTGGGGAATGCTCAGGGTCTATTTTTAGTTCCTGTTATCCATTCTGTTGAAAATAAATTTTAATTACACTGTGGTTTGTGTATGATTGAACCAAACCAGAAAAACCACCACCATCTGCTACAACCTCATGCCACCCTAGGCTTCAATGACACCAAAAATGTTCTATATTCCTTAAAAGAAAAACAAAAATCTTCCATCTGATTCTCTAATCTTTTATAGATTCTCGAATCTTTCCTGAATATCTTCCTTTTCTTGTGATTCAAATAAACTCCATAGAGTTGAACTTCACAACCACCTCAAATAATGATACTCATGAAATCCTTCTAGCTTTTTTCTGACAATATCTCCTTAGTTCAAATATATTCATCAGCTTCACACATTTTTTTGTGTTGAACCTGAACATTATTTTAATTTCTAATTTACATGACAGAGATTATGAGCATGCAAAAGTTATAAAAGAGACAAGTTCAGGACTACTAATAATCAGAAGCAAGCTCATAGAGGAGAAAGCATAGAAACAAATACTAAGATGTTGAAAAAAATTAATCCAAAAAGTATTTCTGGGTAAAAAGAGATTTAAAAAAAGGGATATGGATTAGCATAGAGATTAGACGGAAAGAAAAGAAAGTAGATTCAAAGTGTAGTAAACAAACAAATCAACAAAAAAAGAAACCACTTGCCAGCAATTTTACATTTACAAAGTAATTTAATTCTCGTAAGAAATATATGACTTTATCACTCACATTTTCCAGGTATAGAAGCAGATACAAACAAAATTTAACAAATTATATAAGGCTGTAACTTATAAGTAAAAGAATTAAGCTTTAAATTCAGGTTTATTTTATTCCAAATTCCATTCTTTTCATTTACCATTAATTTACTCATTCACTGTATTCATTTCATTTCCTTTCATGAGTTTCTTACTCTGAATAGTATTTCATGAGCTTTGAGAAAGTCTTGATATATAGATATATAAACAATAGAGCCCATAAGTAAAGTCTGAACTCCCTCATTTGTTCTATTTACTCATTCTCCAGGCAAGATTACTGGTAGCCATTCCCTTCTCCAGGAGATCTTCCCAATCCAGGGATGGAACCCAGGTCTCCTGCAGTGCAGGCAGGTTCTTTACCTTATGAGTCACCAGGAAAGCCCCAAATCTGAATTATTAGTACCAAATACATCCTCACGTTCTCCCAAACTCTGACTCTGTTAGGAGCCTGAAATATATTTCTGGATGACTTAGGTTGAATTTGGATTCTGCTTCTTTGAGATAACATTTAGGTCTCAAGTGGAACAGCAAGTGCAAAAGAAAGATCTTTCCTCAGCATATTCCTTAAGTTGTCCTCATTGCTTTACCTCGCCAGGGATGAGGAAAAGCTAATTATTTTGGGGACTTGTAAAAAAATATCTTGCTTCGGGCTCCAAGTTTGGATAGAGACCAAGAGAGGAAAACAGAGAGAAAAGACAGATAATTAAAATCCAACTATAACAATGATTTCAATATCTGGGTCACCTGGCTTGTGAATTCTCTAGAAACTCTAGGCCTTGTAGCTACAGGGTATTCCTTAGAGGAAGCAGGATCACTGTGTGTTAAAGCCAACTAAAACTAAGGACACACAGAAACCACTGAAATACCTAAGTAGAAGCCTAATCCTCACTTTTATGCTAATTTAAGCAAATTACCATAAAGCAGGTTGGAATTTTGTTATTCTTTTATCACATTTTAGAAAGAGATGATTCAGAAAGTGGGTAAAATAAATTGTGTTCTGAGAAAGGGAGAGGAAGAAATGGGAGATAGAGGTAGGAGGGAAAATTGTGTGGTGGGGGAGAGAGAGAGAGAGAGTATTTCATAAGAATTAATTTGCAGATTTCTAGTTGCTTAGCTTGGTGAATTAAAAAGCTCTAGTTAGTGATAAAAGGTGGATTTTGAAGGTCTAATATTTTGGAAATTGATAAGCAGCTCCTGAGCTAGCAGAACTGAAATTTTCTTAGTAATAGTTTTAAGAAATTAGGTCTTCAAGATCTTGTAAATGTGTCATGCTGATTTGTAAACCTCTGAACACATACTCAGCAGTGGCCATGGGACTGGAAAAGGTCAGTTTTCATTCCAGTCCCTAAGAAAGACAATGTCAAAGAATGCTCAAACTACTGCACAATTGCACTCATCTCATATGCTACTAAAGTAATGCTCAAAATTTTCCAAGCCAGGCTTCAGCAATATGTGAACTGTGAAACTCCAGATGTTCAAGCTGGATTTAGAAAAGGCAGAGGAACCAGAAATCAAATTGCCAGCATCCTCTGGATCATCAAAAAGAAAGAGAATTCCATAAAAACATCTACTTCTGCTTTATGGACTATGTCAAAGCCTTTGATTGTGTGAATCACAACAAACTGGAAAATCCTGAAAGAGATGGGAATACCAGACCACCTGATCTGCCTCTTGAGAAATCTGTATGCAGGTCAGGAAGCAGCAGTTAGAACTGGACATGGAATAACAGACTGGTTCCAAATCAGGAAAGGAATACATCAAGGCTGTATATTGTCACCCTGCTTATTTAACTTATATGCAGGGCTCAGTTCAGTTCAGTCACTCAGTCGTGTCCAACTCTTTGTGACCCCATGGACCCCAGGGATGCCAGGCCTCCCTTTCCATCAGGGTACGTATGCAGAGGATATCATGAGAAATGCTGGGCTGGATGAAGCACAAGGGAGAATCAAGCTTGCTGGGAGAAATATCAATAACCTTAGATATGCAGATGACATCATCCTTATGGCAGAAAGCGAAGAAGAATTAAGGAGCCTCTTGATGAAAGTGAAAGAGGAGAGTGAAAAAGCTGGCTTAAAACTCAACATTCAGAAAACGAAGATCATGGCATCTGGTCCCATCACTTCCTGGCAAATAGATGGGGAAACAGTGGAAACAGTGATACTTTGTCTTGGGGGGCTCTAAAATCACTGCAGATGGTGACTACAGCCATGAAATTAAAAGACGCTTGCTCCTTGGAAGAAAAGTTATGACCAACCTAGACAGCTTATTAAAAAGCAGAGACATTACTTTGCTAACAAATGAACATCTAGTCAAATCTATGGTTTTTCCAGTAGTCATGTATGGATGTGAGAGTTGGACCATAAAGAACGCTGAGCACTGAAGAACTGATGTTTTTAAGCAGTTGGAGAAGACTTTTGAGAGCCCGTTGGACTGCAAGGAGATCCAACCAATCCATCCTAAAGGAAGTCAGTCCTGTATAGTCGTTGGAAGGACTGATGCTGGAGCTGAAACTCCAATACTTTGGCCACCTGATTTGAAGAGCTGACTCATTTGAAAACACCCTGATGCTGAGAAAGATTGAAGGCAGGAGAAGGGGACGACAGAGGATGACATCTCATGGTGATGCCATGGTTGGATGGCATCACCGACTCAATGGACACGAGTTTGAACAAAGTCTGGGAGTGGGTGATGGACAGGGAGGCCTGGTGTCCATGGGGTCGCAAAGAGTCAGACACGATTGTGTGACTGAACTGAAACTGAACACACACTGGTTGGGAATAAGGTGAACTGATCTCTCCTGGAAAAACAGTAGGAATGTCAAGGAAGCCCTGTCCATCCCTAAAAGTGACAAAGGTCCCATATCCACAGCCCAGAGAGTATAAACCACAAAGTAGTTACAAGATTACAGTATCATCTTCTGGATAGACCAATGAGGAAAGGTGCTCATAAGTGGGCACAGGATACCTGGCAGGTTCCCTATGGACAGAAGAAGCTTGGTAGACACTGGGCATAGATAGTTTACTATAGTCTCTCATTTCTGGAAAGGTGGGACTCCCTTCTTTGATAGTAATTCTCTCCCTATAACTTGATTCATACCTGTAAAGACCCTGTCTTCCAACAAGGTCCTATTATGAGGTATCAGGATTTATGACTTCACACTATGAATTTTGGGGGGACAGGGCACAATTCAACCCATAACAAGAGACAAGCAATCGTTAAAGATAGAAAAAGAGTCACTTTACAAAGTTGATCAGATAGAGTTTCAACTTTATTGGGGTTTAATGAGAAATTAGAGCGAATTTCTCCCGAAGAACTTTGCAAACTACTCCTGGGTACAGTATATGAAGAAAACATTCTGGTCAAATCCTCTCTGCTCAGTTCAGTTGCTCAGTAGCAGCTGACTCTTTGTAACCCCATGGACTGCAGCACACCAGGCTTCCCTATCCATCACAAACTCCCAAAGTTTGTTCAAACTCATGTCTGTCAAGTCGGTGATGCCATCCAACCATCTCATCCACTGTCGTTCCCTTCTCTTCCTGCCTTCAACATTTCCCAGAGTCAGGGTCTTTTCCAATGAGACAATTGTTTGCATCAGGTGGTTAAAATATTGGGGCTTCAGCTTAATATTAGTCCTTCCAATGAATATTCAGGACTGATTTCCTTTAGAATTCTCACTAATCAGTTATCTAATTAAAAGGAAATTAATCTGCACAGACAAGGCTGAATATGTTTTATTCATTTATTAGGAAACATAGATCATTTCCCATTTACAGAATGATAGTTGCTACTTTCATGGCCAATAATCCATTAATCACCATGCAGAACAGCAAAGCTCCCTACCACTGCCCACTCTCCACCATCTTGCATTGACAAAATGCTATGGTCTTTTATTTCTGTTTCCTAAGGAACAAGGCAGCACAATCTCAGTTTATGAAGCAATAATCACATATCTTCAATTCTCAGCAAGTAAAAATAGCAATGTCAATACTAAGAGGTCTGGTATCTCTCTTTTTAATAAACATACATTATGAAACAGAAACTGTGAAAAGAACATTATGTTTCACATCTATATCCTTCTAATCTGATAGATTAAGACATGATGACAAGGGATTGATTTCCAAAATATGTAAACATGTTAATATTTTAAAAAACTCAATCAAAATATGGGCAGAAGGCCTAAATAGACATATTTCCATAAAAGACACAGATGGCCAACAGGCACAGGAAAGAATGCTCAATATCATTAATTATTAGATAAATGCAGATCAAAACAATAATGAGGTATCACATCACAACTCCCAACATCAGAGTCTACAAATAACAAATACTGGAGGGAGTGTGGAGAAAAAGGAACCTTTCTACATTCTTGGTGGGAATGTAAATTTGTCCAGCCAACATGGAGAACAGCATGGAGGCTCCTGAAATACTAAAATAGAGTTACCTTATGATCCAGTGATCCCATTCCTGAGCATATATCTGGAGAAAGCTCTAATTTGAAGAAATACATGCACTCCCATGTTCAGAGCAGCATAGGAGCACTATTTACAGTGGCCAAGACACAACAATAGTCTAAATGTCCACTGACAGGTGAATGGATAAGGAAGATGATGTAGTTTATATATACAATGGAATATTACTCACCCATAAAAAAGAATTGAAACAGTGCCATTTGCAGGGTCATGGATAGGCCTATAGATTATCATACTAAATGGCGTTCTCAGAAAGAGAAATACAGATATCATATAATTTATATGTTAAATCTAAAAAGAGATGATACAGATGAGCTTATTTACAAAACACAAATAGACAGACACACACACGGAAAATAAACTTATGGCTGCCAAAGGGGAACAAGGAAGAGGGATAAATTGGAAGTTTGGAATTAACATATACATGCATATATGCTAGATTGCTTCAGTCATGTCTGACTCTTTGTATCTCTATGGACAGTAACCCATCAGGTTACTGAACCCTCTGTCCACAGGATTCTCCAAGCAAAAATATTGGAATGGATTGCTATGTCCTCCTCCAGGGGAACTTCCAAACACAGGGATCAAACCTGCACCTCTTATGTCTCCTGCACTAGCAGGTGGGTTCTTTACCACTAGAGCCACCTGGGAAGCCCAATATATACATGCTACTGAATATAAAATAGATGAACAAAAATACCTGCTGAGTGGCATGGGGAACTATATTTAGTATCAAGATACTAAATCTGAAACAGAAAATATTGAAAGTGAAAGTCACTCAGTCATATCCGACTCTTTGCGACCCCATGGACTATACAGTCCATGGAATTCTCTAAGCCAGAATACTGGAATGGTAGCCTTTCCCTTCTTCAGACGATCTTCCCAATCCAGGGATCAAACCCAGGTCTCCTTCATTGCAGGCAGATTCTTTACCAGTTGAGCACAAAGGAAACCCATATGTGTGTGTATGTGTGTGTGTGTGTGTGTGTGTATGTACATAACTTAATGACTTTACTGTACACCTGAAAGTAACACATCTTTGTAAATTAACTATACTTCAATTTTAAAAAGTGATTGAAATGAAAAAAAGTCATGATGTTCAGACCTGAAGCTTTCTAAAGCATTCTGTAAGAAACAGACCAATGCTTTGAAAAACAGATATGCACAATTATGAACTCAGGTTTTCAGGGCCACAGTTGTAAATTATCTTGAAATTGCTTGCCTTTGGAAATACTCTATTAAAAAGGCATTATTACACTGAGATTTCAGCATTTAAAATGAGTGCTGAAAATTCATTAATTATTTCTATTCTAAAATTAAATAGCAATAAAGCTAATTAAACATCAAGCTTTTTAAGAGAAATGAGTAGAAATGTTTAACTACTCCTGAAAATGAACATAATGCATGGTTCTATTCAACCGATGAAATGACTAGATTTCCATGAGAGTATTTGTTGTTGCTGTTGTTCAGTCACCATGTTGTGTCCGACTCTGTGACTCCACGGACTACAGCACAACAGATTTCCCTGTTCACCACCATCTCCTGGAGTTTGCTCAAACTCCATTTGAGTCAGTGATGTCAAACATCCATATCATCCTCTCTTGCCCCCGTCTCTTCTTGCCCTCAATCTTTCCCAGCACCAGGGTCTTTTCCAATGAGTCAGCCCTTCACATCAGGTGGCCACAGTATTGGAGCTTCAGCATCAGAGTTGAATATTCAGGGTTGATTTCCTTTAGGTTGAATGTTCACGGTTGATTTCCTTTAGATTGAATATTCAGGATTAATTTTCTTTTGGAAATGATTTGATATACTTGCTGAGAGTATTGCCAATTTAGAAAGCTAAATCAAAATGAATAGCAAATGAAAAACAAGTAAGGGGGAACAAAAGAGAATGGAAAAAAGGAGAAAGTAAGAGATGGATGGTGATGAGGCAAAAAAAGGGAAATGAGACAAAAAGAATAAAAGAGGCAAAACAGCCTGTGAGTGAAACACTAACTTACTAAGTTAGGAAGTCATTTATAATGGATTTTGAACCACTGATTAGTACTGTAAAGGTTTAAAATAGTGTTTTCTACATGGGATTGCAGATTGCAGTTGCAGTGAATATTCAGGATTGATTTCCTTTATAATTGAGTGGTTTAATCTCCTTGCTGTCCAAAGGACTCTCAAGAGTCTCCTTCAGCACCGCAGTTCAAAAGCATCAATTCTTCAGTGCTCAGCCTTCTTTATCGTCTACCTCTCACATCCATACATGACCACTGGAAAAATCAGAAATTTAATTATATGGACACTTGTTGGCAGTGATTTCTCTGTTTTTTAACATGCTGTCTAGGTTTGTCATAGCTTTCCTTCCAAAGAGCAAGTTTCTTTTAATTTCATGCCTGCAGTCATGGTCTGAAGTGATTTTGGAGCCCAAGAAAATAAAGTCTGCCACTGTTTCCAGTTTTTCCCTTTCTATTTGCACCATGAAGTGATGGGACCAGAAGCCATGATCTTCATTTTTTGAATGTTGACTTTTAAGCCAGGTTTTTTCACTCTCTCCTCGTTTACCTTCATCAAGAGGCTCTTTAGTTCTTTTTCACTTTCTGCCATTAGAGTGCTATCATCTGCTTATCTGAGGCTGTTGATATTTCTCCCAGCAATCTTGATTCCGGCTTGTGAGTCATCCAGTCTGTCATTTTGCATGATGTACTCCACATAGAAGTTAAATAAGTAGGGTGACAATATATAGTGTTTATGTACTTCTTTCCTAATTTTGAACCAGTCTGTTGTGCCATGTTTGCTTTTGTTGCTTCTTGACTTGCATACAGATTTCTCTGGAGACAGATATGGTAGTCTGCTATTTCCATCTCCTTAAGAATTTGCCACAGTTTGTTGTGATCCACATAGTCAAAGGTTTCAGCATAATCAATGAAGCAGAAGTAGATGAGATATAACTCAGCCATAAAAGTAATGAAATGATGCCCTTTGCAGCAAGATGAGTGGACCTAGAGATTATTACACTAAGTGAAGTAAGTTGGAGAAAGACAAATATTATATGATATCACTTATATGTGGAATCTAGGAAATAATACAAATAAACTTATTTACAAAACATACTAAATTTATGGCTATCAAAGCCCCTTTTAGAGAGATAAACTGGGAATTTGGTATTAACTGATACACACTACTATATATAAAACAAATAAACAACAAGGGCTTACTCTATAGAACAGGTAAGTATATTCAGTTTCTTGTAATAACCTATAATGGAAAAGAATCTGTAAAAATATACATGTAACTTTGCTGTACATCTGAAACAAACACAACATTGTAAATTAACTATATTCCAATAATTTAAAAAAAGAAATATTCAGAGTGACCAAGCATACTGTATTCTATAATACCTTATATGTTTGTTTGTTTTATTTAAATTTCGTGTATTTTGAAATACTCAAATCTTGGTACTAGGATAAGTTTAAAAGTCAGTATAAAAAAAGATACCAAGAAAGGATGGAGGAACCTGGGCTTAATTCTAGGAATAAATAGGCTAAACTATGCTTTGTGCTATGCTTAGTTGCTCAGTCATGTCCAACTCTTTGCAACCCCGTGGAATGTACCCTGCCAGGCTCCTCTGTCCATGGGTTTCTCCAGGCAAGAATGCTGAAGAGGGTTGCCATGCTCTCCTTCAGGGCATCTTCCCAACCTAGGAATCAAACCCAGGTCTTCCATATTGGAGGCAAATTCTTTACCATCTGAGCCACCAGGGAAGCCCAGACGATGCCTTACAGCCCTTTAACTACTTTTATCAAAACCTCAGTCTACTTTGTCTAGGACAGAAGTCTCTGGGCACCAGCAATGTTGCCAGAACAAAATTTTTGCATCATAGAATTTGAGCACTTAAATGGGAAAATGAGTAAACTGAATTAAGCATCTTACACTGCAAATTGAGCAAGAAAACAAAAAGAAAGACTCTAAGTTAGAGATTTCTCTGTAGTCAGAGCTCTTTCCAGTTACCTCCAACAGATATTGGGGTACCATGAGGGTGCTCAGTCATGTCCAACTCTTTGTAACCCCATGGACTGTAGCCCTCTGGGCTCCTCTGTCCATGGAATATTGGAGCAGGTCACCATTTCCTAATCCAGGGAATCTTCCCAACCCAGGGATTGAACCTCTATCTTGGTCTCTGCTATGTCCACTGCTGTATTTAACCAACCTATCACTACAAGACCAGTTCACTCCAGAGAAAATAGGACTCCATTCTTGTCTAGGGATCTGTCTAGTTAGAAGGGTGAACTGCCTTGGAAACAAAAAATCTCAAGTAATCCTCTACTTTTAAACCTTGAAAATCCAGAAACACCTTGGAATAAATTCTTACTCTTCAGTATCCTTTTTTCTGGTCTCTTCCCTGTGTATTTTCTACCCATATTTTCCCCAACCTGCCTAACCTATCTCTGCAGATGAAGAGGGTTCATGAACAGAAAGCAAATTCAATCCTATGTTTCCTTTCAGAGGTCAGATGAACAAAGACAGAGTAAATATGGAGCTGCTTTCTGTATGCCACTCGCCATGCCTTCAGTCAGTAAAGACTTTGGGAAGAAAGAAATGAGGCAGGAGATGGTGATCAGGAAGAGGCCAATATCCTCAAAGTGGCAGGAGAGGAAACTTACTCAACCACACATCTTCCAGCATTTTCTCTTTTTGCTGTCTCACTACTTTCTAAGAGAAAGACTTGGTACCAACTGGATAAATCCAAAATCACTGCAGATGGTGACTGCAGCCATGAAATTAAAAGACGCTTACTCCTTGGAAGAGAAGTTATGACCAACCTAGATAACATATTCAAAAGCAGAGACATTACTTTGCCAACTAAGGTCCGTCTAGTCAAGGCTATGGTTTTTCCTGTGGTCATGTATGGATGTGAGAGTTGGACTGTGAAGAAGGCTGAGCACCAAAGAATTGATGCTTTTGAACTGTGGTGTTGGAGAAGACTCTTGAGAGTCCCTTGGTCTGCAAGGATATCCAGCCAGTCCATTCTGAAGGAGATCAGCCCTGGGATTTCTTTGGAGGGAATGATGCTAAAGCCGAAACTCCAGTACTTTGGCCACCTCATGAGAAGAGTTGACTCATTGGAAAGGACTCTGATGCTGGGAGGGATTGGGGGCAGGAGGAGAAGGGGACGACAGAGGATGAGATGGCAGGATGGCATCACTGACTCGATGGACGTGAGTCTGAGTGAACTCTGGGAGTTGGTGATGGACAGGGAGGCCTGGTGTGCTGTGATTCATGGGGTCGCAAAGAGTCAGACACGACTGAACAACTACACTGAACTGAGGTCTTATAATGACCATAAATTCTGAGTTGAAAAACTTCCAAATCTGTTAATAGGTATTGTCAACCTTCCCTCAGCTACCCAATCAAAGAAAAAACAAAAAAGTAGCTAGTAATTGTACAATCTTTTTATGCTTTATTTCATTTAAGATATCTGCCATCTGAATTCTCTTTTCAGTAAATCAACATATATTTATGGAGTACTTACTATATGCCATGGACCATTTCAGTTTCACTCATATACTCAATATGCCAATCATCTGATTTTTAACTAAAACCTCCTTTTTATTCTGCCTCCCAAATGTAGCTATGTCTGTCAAAACTGCTGCTTTCTCCCATATTTGTAGTGAGTCATTACTAGTCACCATGAGGCCATCTGTGCAAACTCACTGAGAAGTGACTTGCAGCTTTTGTTTAATGCTGCATTCTGCAGGAAGGATAGTCGTGCTACTGAATCCATCTTCAGCATTCCTAAACAATAGCATATGTAACAGCTATTATATGTCTGCAGTAGCAAGAAGGGATATAGCATATTATTAGTAGGAACTGTCCATTACAATAGAATTATGATGTTATAAACAGAAAATAGATTTCCTTTTTTTTTTTTAATATTTTGCTTGACTTTCTTGGAAATGCAATTCTTGTACAAAAGTGGTTACACTTGTCAGGCATGTGGCATGATTTCACCCAGCAATAAGCATCTCCTATGGGCAGCTGGCTAGACGTTAAATCTTTAATTTAACAATGTTGGTGCATCACAGTCACAAGTGGAGTGGCCGGGAAAGGAGTTCAATCACTCAAGATTTTAAAAAAATTATTTAGTTTCAGGTTGGTTTGTTGTGTATTCAGCATTAAGATTTAAGTCTTTGCCCAGTATATAAAATCCTGCTGATGTATAAAGTCAGAGGATCACAAACATAAGTGAGGTAGTCTAATTGACTTGTGATCTGTTTCATAACTGATGTTTTATATTCCAGCCCAAGAGCACAGATTCACAATATTTTCCTATAAAACACAGGAGAATATCCTTCTAGCACACAAGAGAGTTTGTTTTCACAAATTGTCTTTTTTAATATTTATTTTATAATAGAGAACAGTTGATTTATTGGAGAAGGCAATGGCACCCCACTCCAGTACTCTTGCCTGGAAAATCCCATGGATGAAGGAGCCTGGAAGGCTGCAGTCCATGGGGTCGCTGAGGGTCAGACATGACTGAGTGACTTCACTTTCACTTTTCACTTTCATGCATTGGAGAAGGAAATGGCAACCCACTCCGGTGTTCTTGCCTGGAGAATCCCAGGGACGGGGAGACTGGTGGGCTGCCGTCTATGGGGTCGCGCAGAGTTGGACACGACTGAAGCCACTTAGCAGCAGCAGCAGCAGCAGCACAGTTGATTTATAATGTGTTAGTTTCAGGTGTACCGCAAAGTGATTCAGTTATACATATACATATATCTATTCTTTTTCAAATTCTTTTCCCATTTAGGTTATTACAGATTGTTGACTAGAGTGTCTTGTGGTATAGAGCGGGTCTTTGTTGGATATCTGTTTTACATACAGCTGTGTGTATATATCAATCCCAAATTCCTAATCTACCCCTCTCTCCCACCTTTTCCCCTTCCACCCTCCCCCCAACCAATGCTCCTACTCAGTAGCTCAGTCATGTCCGACTCTTTGAGACTCCATGGACTGTAGCCTGCTAAGCTCCTGTCTGTGGAATTTTGCAGGCAAGAATATTGCGGTGGGTTGCCATTTCCTACTCCATCCTCCACCCCCCTCCGCCCACAATTGTTTTCTAAGGCCTTGAGTCTGCTTCTGTTTTGAGTTCATTTGTATAATTCTTTTAGTCGCTAAGTCATACCTCCTTCTCCTACTGATAATAGCATTAACAGGATAAAAGCTGTGCTGGCTTTATGATTATTGGTAACTGAAATTAGCTGAGTGTTCAGAGATTTGGGGAACTAGTGGACACATACTCCATATGAATGGAGCAGTTTGTGTTCAGCTCCAGGCAATGCCAAGAAAGGGAGCCAAGTATAACCAGATCTTCAGAAATTTTGAAAGTCATAAATCCACATTCCATGTGATTCTTTTGATTTCTAAATATTGACAACTAATTTGAAATTTAATAAAAAACCTGTGGAGACCTGTGCTTGTGCAGTAAACACAGTTATGTGTGTTTGTTTATGAAAACTTTGAAACTAGAATTTTTGACTAGCATCTGTTTCAAAATGGAATAGACATTTTCAGAAAATTAAAAGTTTAGACAACCTGTCACTAGCCTTCCAGCTGTAAAATATATAATTAATAGCTATACAAAGTCAAAACCAAAATAATCCTGTGTGTTCAGTGGCTCAGTTGTGTCCCACTCTGTGACCTGATGAACTGTAGACCACCAGGCTCCTCTATCCATGGGATTTCCCAGGCAAGAATACTGGAATGGGTTGCCATTTCCTTCTCCAGATGAATCTTGCCCACCTAGGGATCAAAACAGTGTCTCCTGCATTGGCAGGCGAATTCTTTACCACTAAGCCACCAGGGAAGACCTAGCATACCACAAAAAGATGTGAGAAGGAATGAAGAGTAAACAAAAAATATTCCCCCATGGCTCAGTGGTAAAGGATCTATCTGCAGTGCAAGAGACCCAAGTTCAGTCCCTGTGTTGGGAAGATCCCCTGGAGGAGGAAACAGCAACCTACGCCAGTATTCTTGCCTGGGAAATCCCAATGCATGGAATCTCAAGAGTGAGACTTGACTGGACAACTAAACAAAAACAACAACAAATATATAATCAAATATTACTTATAGCAACATAGGGAAATACATACAATATAAGTAGAAAATGAGTAAGCATACACAAAATGAAAATAGTGAAATCATAACACATGAATTGGGATAAGGATAAATGGGTTTCCCACATTTTGTATTGTACAAAAAACAGTAAAAGCATTAATTAGCAAATCAAAAATTGCCCATGGTCCCTAAGGTAGTACTATCCCATAGAGCTTTTCTTGATGCTGAAATATTTTTTACTAGCAATTTCCAATATTAGGTATCCATTAGTCACATATTATCTGTTGTACACTTGAAATGTGGTGAATATGGCTGAGGAACTGAAATTTAATATAATTTACAGAAATTGAGCTTGAAATATATGACTAGAGGCTACTCTAATGTATGGTGTGCCTTTAATGTAACATTTGAATGACTAATAATGTATATCATCCTGGAAGTCTGACAGGATGACTGTCAGGAAATATCTTGCTTAATATGTTAAGAAAAAACCATCATATAGCAAACTTTGAGACTAATAAAGTGGCCCTAGTATTGTTTTTGTTTGTTTGTTTCTTTTCCTGGATATATCTTTTACTTTTCCCTTTTCTGTTTTGTTATAGTTAAGAAAATCTAGTTTATGTAGAAAACAAATTTCATTTTCAGTTCAGTCTGTTTTATATATGGACTATTTTGTCACATGATATTTAATTATATATGAAGTCAGATTTCTACCTATGTATTTACTATTTTGTTGCTATTTGGTCCATCTTTAAATTTCTTTATGTTGCCTTTCATGCTTTGGGGGCATAATAAAATGGTTTAATGCCATAATTTAATTATTTTGTTATTTTTTCCAAACTTTTAATTTTAAGCAGTATCTTAGATTTTAATGATCATTCTTAAATTTATTACTGTTTAGTCCTGCTTATAGATTAAGAATTTTGTTAGAATTGTGCACAATGTGTATTTACACATAATTCACTCTTATTTAGTCTTCTTTAATGCTCCTGCATGCAATTCCAAATTTCCTTTTGCAATTATTATCTTTTTAATTTGTTCATTTTGGGTTTACCTGATATAGAAAACTATAAAAAGAACCTATTTGGTTATTTTACAGTAGAAAATAATCTTAAAGAAATAGAATCAATAAAAAGTAAGTTTTACAGTGAAAAAGAAAATTGTATGAAAGAACCTGAAAAAGTAAAAATATTCAGAAAGTATTGCTTGATTGGAGTTGTTCAGAAGAGAAAGATCTCTAGAAAATTTTAAATACAGAAGACAAGAGGGACAATCTGTATACATGAAAACCCACAAACTATAATGATACTGAACTTTTAAATTTTCCCTTTCTGAAGAATTTGAGAACCAAATGTATATAAAAATAATTTTAAGCAATGAAATAAATTTAGAAAAGAAGCTTATTGATGGCAAATAGAGTGTCTTTATACCACTGACAAAGAAAGGCTATTAATGTTTGCTTCATCTTAATCCCTGCCTTTAGAGCTAAGCATCCCCAGCTGATATACAGTCAAATGCAGGAAGAATCTCAAACCATTGAGAAGAGTAGGGGATTAAGGCAGGTAGTCATAGAATTTCTGACTTAGGAATACGTCATCAGCTTAGTCCTTTAACAACATGGTGAATTCACCCATGAGTATGAGATGAAAGGAATTTTTCACAGCAGTTACAGAAAATATTATTGAATTCCACATTTGGATATGAAAGATTACAAGCATGAGAAAGGTGACTGTGAATGCCACACCCATGGCTGAGAGTATAAAAACACCCCAGTCCGGGAGGTGACATTGAACCTCAGAATCTTCTCCTAGTCACTCACCTAAACTCACATCACCTGCGAAGATGTCCTATAACTGCTGCTCTGGAATCTTCTCCTCCCGCTCCCTCCGGGACCACCTGCGCTACTCAGGCTCCTCCTGTGGCTCCTCCTTCCCCAGCAACCTGGTCTACAGCACTGACCTCTACTCTCCCAACTCCTGCCAGCTGGGCTCCTCTCTCTACAGCCAGGAGACCTGCTGTGAGCCCATCAGGACCCAGACTGTGGTGTCCAGTCCCTGCCAGACGTGCTGCTACCGCCCGAGGACCTCCACGTTCTCCAGTCCCTGCCAGACGACTTTCCCTGGGTCTCTGGGCTATAGGTCCAGCAGCTGCAGCTCCCTGAGCTCTGGATCCAGAAGCTGCTACTCAGTGGGCTATGGAGGCCGTGGCTTCAGACGATTGGGTTATGGAATCTGTGGCTTCCCGGTCCTGAGCAGTGGATCTGGATTCTGCCGGCCAACCTTCTTTGCCTCCAGGAGTGGCCACTCTTCCTGTTACAGGCCAACCTGTGGATCTGTCTTCTATTGATCAGCTTGAGAAGAGTTCAGATGTTTTCTGCAATGTGTGCAATCTCTTAACAGAGCTTCTATCATCTTCATGATCTTCAGGAAGATGAAGGGCGCATCACATTTTTTCCAGTCATAAAATACTTACCAAAAACGGTCTGCCATGCACACTTAATGATTAACTTCATTGATTGATTTACTGAATGCATTAATGGAGTTAGTAAAATGAATTCAATACATTACTAGATCAATTAATGAAATTTATGTTAAGAAACGAATTAATGTTAATGAATTAATGGAATCCTTGTTCATGTATTCACAAAATATATAAAAGCCTAAATAAATATAATAAACTCTTTCAAACTGGCTTCTAAATATGCTGCTAATTTTATTGTTAGTTTTAACTGGTTAAATTTTGGTTTTTTTCTTTTTGCTTTTTTATGGAGGGATATTTAGGTTCAAGTTTACTATACCTTTGAAAGCCAACTTTGAAAACCCAATATTGATAGATTTGAACGAATTTCTTGTGAGCTTTGGAGCTTACCCTGTGACTCTGGTAAAAGAATCTGCCTACAATGCAGGAGATGTGGGTTCTATCCTTGGGTTGGGAGGATCTCCTGGAGGAAGGCATGGCAACCCACTCCGGTATTCTTGGGGAGAAGCCCATGGACAGAGAAGCCTGAAGGACTGGATCCCATGGGGTCCCTAAGAGTCGGACACGACTGAAGTGACTGAGCACGCACATCATGGGCTTTAAATATTTTCCTTCAAAACTTCTGCTTTCTGGAATCCTTATATTGCATACATAGACTTAATATGCTTAAAATCTCAGGAGTGGCATAAAACACGTTTTCTTCAAAAGATGCAGTGCATTGACGTTTGTTGACTGAAGGAGGAAACAAGGAACTTAGAAAATACAACCAAGTGGGGGAAGTTTTTAGATTATATGGGAAGTTTTGTACACTAGCTTAAAGAGCTTTCTTTGATTCAATCCATGTTGGGTGACCAAAAAAAAACCCTTATTACTTCATCTCACTGAAAGTGTTATGTGTAATTGATGTCTTCACAGGTGCAAGGAGGAAGTCAATTACCTCTGGTAAGAATTAATTAGGCTCATGAGATGTAGAGTCTCACCTTCTTGTATCCAAAATCCAACTAAACATGGCTGGAAAAACACAAGCCTTTCATTTTAGAAATTACTGCTTCATTCATATCTTATCACATATTTAAACACTTCTTGACTTTACGTTGCCATTCTGGTATTTATAGGTTAAATGCTTCAGAAAACAACATGAAGTTAAAATAGATAACATGTTGATACAATCTACAGCTAATAACAAAAAAACAGTATCTTTATACAGAGATAAAGAGAAATGTTCAATAAATTTTCCCTTTCATTGTTTTTCAGATCACTGTAAGGATCATGAGAAACACATTTTATGAACTAGTAATTTTATACATAAGGAGATGAAGACTCAAAGCAGATCAAGGATTCATTGTAGGTCCCAGTCTTACAATGAAATCAAGGTACAAGATTTTATGACAAATGCCTAACTGAAGAAGTGAAGACGCAAGCAATTTGGGACGGAATCAGGAGAACTTTGAGAAGATGAAATAAAATGAACAAAGAAGAGAGGTACAAACGTACTTGTGTTTAGGGAATTATTGAAAATCAAGTTAGAGTTTGTATGGGTTAGTAATGGAAAATCAGGCTACAGATATTTAATAGGTCTGTTTCACTTCATTGTTTTGGACATCTTGAATGTTGGGTGACATTAGTCTTAAGATTCATCTGGTCTTATATATACTGTTGAAATAGGTTTCTGCTTGGTCATTTTCATTCTATTTTCTATACCTGTTTAAACATTCTCAAATACTTTAAAAAAATAAAGTTTTTGCCAAATATTATGTAAAGTAGTATATCACTATATTTCCTCATTTTATATAAATATGTTCCTATTAATATATAACACAATATAAAAACATAAAATATATAATAAACAGTTAAACTCTTAAATCCCATACTACAAATAGAGTAGCAGAGTTTCTGGTAGAATTTTTTGGGTTCTGGAGCAATCAGGCTCCCCAGGTAAATATCCCTCTGGGCTATATGCACAGCTTCCTTTAGGCCAGGAGCAGGATTCTTTAAGCTGAGTTTCAGATGCAAGTAAACCCACTGGTTGGGTCAAACAGTTTGGCAAACCATATGGTGTTGGTGACATCTGTGGCTATTGGAGGTGATGGAATTCCAGTTGAGCTGTTTCAAATCCTGGAGGATGATGCTGTGAAAGTGCTGCACTCAATATGCCAGCAAATTTGGAAAACTCAGCAGTGGCCACAGGACTGGAAAAGGTCAGTTTTCATTCCAATCTCAAAGAAAGGCAATGCCAAAGAATGCTCAAACTAATGCACAATTGCACTCATCTCACATGCTAGTAAAGTAATGCTCAAAATTCTCCAAGCCAGGGTTCAGCAACATGTGAACCATGAACTTCCAGATGTTCAAGCTAGTTTTAGAAAAGGCAGAGGAACCAGATATCAAATTGTCAACATCCACTGGATCATCGAGAAAGCAAGAGAGTTCCAGAAAAACATCTATTTCTACTTTATTGACTATGCCAAAGCCTTTGACTATGTGGATCACAATAAACTGTGGAAAATTCTGAAAGAGATGGGAATACCAGAGCACCTGAACTGCCTCTTGAGAAACCTATATGCAGATCACGAAGCAACAGTTAGAACTGGACATGGAACAGACTGGTTCCAAATAGGAAAAGGAGTATGTCAAGGCTATATATTGTCACCCTGCTTATTTAACTTCTATGCAGAGTACATCATGAGAAACGCTGGGCTGGAAGAAGTACAAGCTGGAATCAAGATTGCCGGGAGAAATATCAATAACCTCAAATATACAGATGACACCGCCCTTATGGCAGAAAGTGAAGAGGAACTAAAAAGCCTCTGATGAAAGCTCAACATTCAAAAAACAAAGATCATGGCATCTGGTCCCGTTACTTCATGGGCAATAGATGGGGAAACAGTGGAAACAGTGGCAAACTTTACTTTTTTGGGCTCCAAATCACTGCAGATGGTGATGGCAGCCATGAAATTAAAAGACGCTTACTCCTTGGAAGAAAAGTCATGACCAACCTAGATAGCATATTCAAAAGCAGAGACATTACTTTGCCAACTAAGGTCCATCTAGTCAAGGCTATTGTTTTTCCAGTGGTCACGTATGGATGTGAGAGTTGGACTGTGAAGAAAGGTGAGTGCTGAAGAATTGATGCTTTTGAACTGTGGTGTTGGAGAAGACTCTTGAGAGTCCCTTGGACTGCAAGGAGATCCAACCAGTCCATTCTGAAGGAGATCAGCCCTGGGATTTCTTTGGGGGGAATGATGCTGAAGCTGAAATGCCAGTACTTTTTCCACCTCATGGGAAGAGTTGACTCTTTGGAAAAGATTCTGATGCTGGGAGGGATTGGGGGCAGGAGGAGAAGGGGACGACAGAGGATGAGAGTTCTGGATGGCATCACTGACTCAATGGATGTGAGTCTGAGTGAAGTCCAGGAGTTGGTGATGGACAGAGAGGCCTGGCGTGCTGCAATTCATGGGGTCGCAAAGAGTCGGACACGACTGAGCGACTGAACTGAACTGAACTGACATCTGTGGCACTTGAAAGAAATAAAGAAACCTGCAACATGACGTTCATGGCAACCTCAATGGAAAAATCACAACATAGGCAAACAAAGTTGTAGATTTTAAAATCTGTAGTGCAAAATTAACATATCTTTGGAAAATCTAATTCTTTAACACTTGAGCATGGTAGAGGTACAAAATTTGACCATGGACCAAGTGATCATGAGTCATAGCTGTCCATCATGAGCTGCGTTCTGATGAAATTTCAAAATCATCAAGTCGGTGGACTCAGTAGCAATTCATGGTAAGACAGAAATAGCTTGGAACTTCCCTGGTGGTCCAGTGGTTAAAACTTCACTTTCCAATGCAGGGGGTGCAGATTGAATCCCTGGTTGTGGCACTAAGATCTCACATGCCTTGTGGTCAAAAAACTAAAACATAGAAGAGAAGCAATACTGTAACAAGTTCAATAAAGCCTTTAAAACTGGTCCACATCAAAAATTCTTTTAAACAAAGAGTAGTTTATTCAGAAATGAGCACTAGCAAAACAAGAAAGCAGGCCCAGACCACCTGGTATAACCAGCATTGTACAACCACTCCTTTCTCAGGTCACATGTGTGGTCACATTGGGTGCCTCAAAGGACCACCTGAAGGAAGAAGGGAACAATCCCAGTGACGCTTGTAGATGGGTTGACCCATTGCATGGATACCTTAAAGAACATGATGAGAAAAAAAACATTTCTTCTATGGGTAGAATTGTAGGTCTAGATCTGGTTATCCACTCATGTAAAAGAGAAAAGTGGCCCCAGTTGGTAATACAACTAGATTCCTAGACAGTGGTAATTGACCTGGCCAGCTAGTATTAGAGCTGGAAGGAAAAATATTAGAACAATGAGACAGTAAAATCTGGGATACAGACTTGTGGATGGATATACACCAGTGGGTCCAAAGTGTGAAGATCTTTATTATTTATTTTCAGTGCCCACCAGAATGCATCCATCATGGAAGAGGAACTGAAAAATCAAGTTGAAAAAATGACTGTGAGTTGATGACAGCTTGCCTTTGCCAGAAGTTGTAACAATGCTGGCAAGGTAAACATGTGAATAAGTGACCACAAGGGATTGTAGATGGGTCCAATTACATAAACGCCCACTTACGCATCTGATACAATCAATGCCATAGCAGAGGTCCAATCTGTCAGCAATAGAGGGCAAGGCTAAACTCCCAGTGTGGCACGATTCTTCAAGGAAACCAACTGGTCATTGCTACTGCTACTGCTAAGTCGCTTCAGTCGTGTCCAATTCTATGTGACCCCATAGACGGCAGCCCGCCAGGCTCCCGCGTCCCTGGGATTCTCCAGGCAAGAATACTGGAGTGGGTTGCCATTTCCTTCTCCAATGCATGAAAGTGAAAAGTGAAAGGGAAGTCGCTCAGTCGTGTCCGACTCTTAGCGACCCCGTGGACTGCAGCCCACCAGGCTCCTACATCCATGGGATTTTCTAGGCAAGAGTACTGGAGTGGGGTGACATTGCCTTCTCAGAACTGGTCATTAGGTTGCAATTAAACATGGCCCCCTTCTGTCATGAAAAGACCAGTGGTTCATCTTCAAACATGTGCCTACCTATTCAGAGTAAGTCTGTTTTTTCATGCTTATCTCAGCAGCATCATTATTCAGGAGCTGATGAAAAAATTGATCCACCAGCATGGAATTCCTCACAATGCAGGGTCCAATCAGGAAATCCACTTCATAGTACAGGCAGCAAGAACTGTGGTCCATTAATATATATCAAAACCCACCGGACCCTGAAGCTTTCTGCCTTATGGTGCATTAAATAGCCCCACTGCCAGCAAAAACTGAAGTTTGCTTGGAGCAGGCAAGCAATGTCCTCAAACACTGGGTTCCAAATATCCAGTTATTATCATCCTCAATGACCCATTAAAGTGCTTTGTGCTTCCTATTTCTGCAACTGGAATTTCCAAAGATAGAAGCACTGTTTCCAAAGACAAACTTACTAAAGGACACATCAATCAAGTATTTCATTAAACTACAAATATGTTTGCTGGCTGAGCACTTTGGGTTGCTTGTTTCAGGCAAAAAAAAAAAAAAAGAAAGAAAGAAAAAAAAAGAATTAATATCTAATCTAAGGGTAGATAATCCTGATTAATAGAAAGTGGTAGGGTTACTGTGTGGATGATGCCCTGGAGGAGGAAATGACAACCCACTCCAGTATTCTTGCTTGGAGAATCTCCATGGACAGAGAAGCCTGGAGGGCTATAGTCCATAGGGTCACAAAGAATCGGACACAGTTGAAGCGACAGAGCATGCAGGGTTACTACTGCAGAGTGAGGGTAGGAGGGACTATGTGTGGAGCTCAGTGGACCTACTTGGATGGCCCTTGAAATCTGCTGTCCAATTGTGGATGTAATTTGTCCTATACAGTAACTCTAGCAAAAAAAGGATATGGCTATCAGAGTTCATGCCAAGTGTATGCAACTCTTTGCAACCCTGTGGGCAGTAAGTAGCCCTCCAGGCTCCTTTGTCCATGGAATTCTCCAGGCAAGAATACGGTAGTGGGTTAGCATTGCTTTCTCATACCTGCTGGGAATAAAGGCAGGGATGATACCACCCAGAAATCCACTGAGACCAATAGAGGTGGTAACTGAGGGAAAGGCAAAGTTACAATGGGTTGTGAAGGAGGGAGATAGTGAATACCTATGGCAGCTCTAGGATCAAATACGGAGACAGAGTCTGTTTCATCAGGCTGAGTCACTCTTGTACATTTCCCTCTGAAGGGAAGCCGACCAGAGCCACAGAGAAGCTCTCTCCTGATAGGTTGACTCTCAGGGTGCAAATGGCGGACTGTGACAGGGACAGATATGCGTTGAAATTCACATCACATCTCTTCCAAAAAGGAACAGTTATCCAGGTGTGACAAGTGAGATTACCAGACAGCCTCTCTCTGCTGGCTTCGTTCAGATCTGTCTCAGATTTCAAGCCACAGTCAGGTTTTTCTCATAGCAGCCCTTTGTCAATGACTGAACAAGGCGGTCAAATGGCTTTTTTTTCTTTCACAAGTCCTACTCTTTTGCAAACTCTTGCTCTCCCATTCCTGTCTTATTGCCTGCTTCCTAGAGAATCCAACTAGCACATATTCTCTCTACTCTTTCTTGAAGTTTGATGTTTCCTTTTAAAATTATTTCCTTCAGTCTAAAGAATTTCTGTGCTTATATCAATGCAAATTTATCTGAGATAATTAACTCACTGGAAATTAGGACTCAGTTATCGTGCTACTCAAAGGAAAACATAAAATGGAGAACAGGAGTGACAAAAGAAAAAGGAATTTTTGAAAGAAATTATAGAAAAGGAATTGACTTTGAAAAGTGCACAGAAAACAAGTCTGAGGGGAGAAAAGCCTGAGTTGTTCTAGGATGCAGATCTCAGATTCTTTTTAAGTTTTTATGATGTTAATAAGAGTATATGAAAATACAGTAAGTCTCCTACAGATGAATAAGTTCAGTTCCAAGAATGTGTTCATAAGTCCAAGAAAGCTAGCCTAGGTACCCAAGGAACACAGTTGGCTATAAAATACTGTACTATAATAAGTTTATAATATTTTGCACACAAACAATACATAAAATACAAACACACACAAAAATAAAATATTTTAACCTTATGGTACAGTACCTTGAAAAGTACAGTGGTACAGTACAGTAGCTGGCATACAAGGGCTGGCATCGAGTGAATAGGCAACAGTTACCTACTAGAGGAGACAGAGGAGGTGGGAGATGGGAGACCTGAAGGATCGTCAGCAATAGGAGATGGAGGGAGAGCTGTAATTTCACTCATGCCTGACACTGATGAAATACGTGTTTGCATCTTTTAAAGTTTGCAGCTTGAAAGTTCATGTTTAAGGGTCTTACCGTACATAAACTATATTTGCTTTCTACATTTTCCTACTGTATTTATTTTTCTTAATGGCATTTAGATCCATAGTCTCAAGGTAAGTAGAAAAGACACCTGATTTCCCTCTCTTCATCCCTTTTCCCAGTTTCTCACACTACCTTCATTATCCCCACTCCCTCTCCACATGCCCCATATCAATTTCTCTTGTGACTCCATCCCAGTTCAGTCTTCTGAAGTCACTTTGTCTTTAAATGTTTGCCTGCTTCCTTTCTGTTTCTAGCCACTTCTCATTATGTGCCATTTTTCTTGCCTCTGTTGGATGTGAGCAGCATTGTATAATAATGTGTGACAGATGGGAAATAAATTTGAAACATGTGAATCAGTAGTGACAAGGAGAATCAATCATTAGAAGCATCCTTATAAGAAGCAAAGCCACTGATCACTTGGCACCCTAGACAAGGGACAAAAAAAAATTGCAGAGCAAAGCAAGAATAGATGTACATGGCATCACAGGAAGGGAACAACAAAAAAGCGGGGATGGGGAGTACTTTCCTGGCCTTAATAGAATGAAGATAACTGACAAATTGTGCTAGATTTTCTGTATAGGAACAGTCATTAGCTTCATGTTATAATAAATCATGGCAGTAGTGATCATTCTCCAGTAGTCATCATTCTCTGGTAGTCATCATCCTCCAGTGGTCATGTATGGATGTGAGAGGTGGATTAAAAACAAAGCTGAGTGCGGAAGAATTGATGCTTTTGAACTGTGATGTTGGAGGAGACTCTTGAGAGTCCCTTGGACTGCAAGGAGATCCAACCAGTCCATCCTAAAGGAGATCAGTCCTGAATATTCATTGGAAGGACTAATGTTGAAGCTGAAACTCCAATACTTTGGCCACCTGATGCGAAGAAATGACTCATTTGAAAAGACCTTGAAGCTAGGAAAGACTGAAGGCAGGAAGAGAAGGGGATGACAGAGGATGAGATGGTTGGATGATATCACTGACTGAATGGACACGAGTTTGAGTAAACTCTGGGAGTTGGTGATGGACAGGGAGGCCTTGCGTGCTGCAGTCCATGGGGTTGCAAAGAGCCAGACATGACTGAGCGACTGAACTGAACTAAATTGAAATCATGGCATCCATAAATACAATAGATAGGAAGCTAGTAATTTACATGTAATTACAAAACAACACACTTATTAATGAATTACACACATGTAGAAAGTGAAAGTGAAGTCACTCAGTCGTGTCCGACTCTTTGCGACCCCGTGGACTGTAGCCCACCAGGTTCCTCCATCCATGGGATTCTCCAGGCAAGAATACTGGAGTGGGTTGCCATTTCCTTCTCTAGGGGGATCTTCCTGACCTAGGGATCAAACCCAGGTCTCCTGCATTGCAGGCAGACGCTTTAACCTCTGAGCCACCACACACATGCAGAAGAGGGGTGCAAATGGGAGAGGACTGCAGTAGTCCTGTGCCATTCCAACTGACAAGAAGCATATAATTGCCTAATGCACAAGATGATCTTGGACCTCAGAATATTTTCAGTGTAATTCTGCTGAAATCACATCTCCCAGCACGATGTCTTATAACTGCTCCTCTGCAAACTTCTCCTCAAACTCCCTTGGGGTCTATCAATGCTACCTAGGCTCCTCCTGATAGCTTACCAGTGTCTTGATCTCCAAAGAAGATTTAGCTTTGGGTTGATCACTAAAGAGCTTTTGTGTAGCAGAGTTTTATTAAAGTATGAAAAGGGACAGTGAAAGTTTCTGACATAGACAGCAGAAGGGGGATGGAGAGTGCCCCCCTCGCTAATGTTAGCAAGGGAGTTATATACTTTTTAAATTAATTATTGCAATAAATCAAAAGAATGTCTCAAGGTTGTAAAAACTTTACCAGACCCACTCCCACAATTTACATTTCAAGGTAACAGGATTAGAATTTAGCAACAGAAAGATCCTACCAGACCCACTCCCATAATTTACATTCTAAGGTATCAGGATTAGTCAGAACATTTTCAGGAAGGAGAAACTGCCGGGAGCCAGTGTGAGGACTCCCGCCCGTGACAAGGTCATGAGGAAGGAAGCTGACATATGCAAGGCGTGCTCAGACTTCAGGGGCCCCTCTGGAAATTCCTAAGCATGTACCCCAACAAAAATCTGCCGGTTTTTGTGCTCTGCTTTTCTACTCTTCTGACATTTTCTGGAAAAAGTCAATTCAGGGCTTTAGTCTTCTGCATTTGAAAGAGTGTTTCAATCCAAAACCCCTCTGACGGCTTTCTAGCCTGCCTGCAGGACTCGTACAGCTGCGCGTGTGATTGTTTGAGGCCTCCTGACCACAGGAGGCACAGGAAGCTTAAAACATCCTAGGAATGTAGGGGCTTCCGAAGAGTCAAAATCTTTAGAATAAGACTGATTAAAGGTTTCATTTGTTGAGTCAATGCTTGCTGCCAAATTTTCCTATCCTTTATTTTTAGATATAGTTGGTATATAGAAAAACAAGTAGTAGACCTGGTATTAGCAACATTAGATCTTTGAGTTAAGTACCTTCTTTGTTATAACCCACTGCACCTTTGTTCTATAGAGATGTAACTTTAATGCTTTAAGGAGATGCAGATTAAAGAAAAACACTTCAGGGGAAACAAAATTAACATTCATTAGGGAAGAGAGCCAAAAAGTGTTAACAAGCCTCTTGGCCAGAAGATAATGTAAATCACCTGAGACCTTTTGTATACAAAATGATATACGGAAAGAGTCTGGGCTGCGAACGCTACCTAATTTTGTGTTATCCATTGATCTCCATGTTTTATCAAAAGTATAAAAGGCCTTCTGAACAATAAAGGATGGGACCAGCTTCTCGGACCAGCTTCTCGGACCAGTTTCTCGAACTGGTTTCTGGGGAATCTGGCTCCCCCCATGTCTCTCTCTCTCTCTTTTTCTCTCCCTTTCCCTCCCTCTGCTCTTTACTTTAATTTCAGGCTGAATTTCCATCTGGGGCATGGAGGCTCGCCAGGTCTACTTATTTGCCCTGGCTGTGAAGACCCGCACGAAAGGGAGCTTAAGGCGAGGCACCCTTAGATATTCAAGCGGGCCCCGGTGGCCCAGCGTAGATGGTGCAAATTCCTTGTCTGGAATTTTATTGGTCTTCCGCGTAAACCAAGCTATTCAGCCCTCTTCCTCCACTTAATCTTCCTACTACACTATAGTTTCTTAATCTAATCTTATATTAATAAACGTCTTTCCACGCCAACGCCGTCCACCCTTAGAATTCCCTGGATCCACCGGGGCTGGACCCCGGCAAGAAACTGTCCTCAAGCAGGATGCATTGTTGTTATATAATCCCTAGTAAGTGAAAGAGGAGAGTGAAAAAGTTGGCTTAAAGCTCAACATTCAGAAAACTAGGATCATGGCATCTGGTCCCATCACTTCATGGCAAATGGATGGGGAAACAGTGGAAACAGTGGCAGATTTTCAAAATCACCAAAGATGGTGACTGCAGCCATGAAATTAAAAGATGCTTGCTTCTTGGAAGAAAAGTTATGACCAACCTAGACAGCATAGTAAAAGCAGAGATATTACTTTGCCAACAAATGTCCATCTAGTCAAGGTTTTTCCAGTAGGCAGTACTGGTGTGAGAACTGCACTATAAAGCTGAGCACCGAAGAATTGATGCTTTTGAACTGTGGTGTTGGAGAAGATTCTTGAGAGTCCCTTGGACTTCAAGAAGATCCAACCAGTCCATTCTAAAGGATATCAGTCCTGAATATTCATTGGAAGGGCTGATGTTGAAGCTGAAACTCCAACACTTTGGCGACCTGATGCAAAGAGCTGACTCATTGGAAAAGACCCTGATGCTGGGAAAGATTGAGGGCAAGAGGAGAAGGGGACAGCAGATGAGATGGTTGAATGGCATCACCGACTCAATGGACGTTTGAGTAAACCCCAGGAGTTGGTGATGGACAGGGAGGCCTGGTGTGCTGCAGTCCATGGGATTACAAAAAATCAGATACAACTGAGTGACTGAACTGAATTGAACTGAACTGAATCCCTAGCACAGAGTTTAAACTGAGTTGTTTGTTGTGTAATCATCATTTCTGGGCTTAAAGAAGAAACCATTTTATGTGACTAAGACTAAGGAATGTAGAGGGAAAAAACAGTTTGTCCTTTTCTCCTCCTTGACAATTCCAGACCCCTATCTCTTCTTTGAAAGCCCCAGACCCCTCTCTCCTCCTCAGAGACCCCGGAATTCTTATCAACCTACCTAGGAATTGACTCTCTCATTCCTGTGTCTCCTCCATCCCCAGCCACCTGGTCTACAGCACTGACCTCTGCTCTCCCAGCTCCTGCCAGCTGAGCTCCTCTCTCTACAGCCAGGAGACCTGCTGTGAGCCCATCAGGACCCTGGGTCTCTGGGGTTTGGATCTCTGGGGTTGAGTTCCCTGAACTCTGGGTCCAGAGCTGCTACTTACTGGACTGTGGATCCCATGGCTTCAGAGCCCTGATTATGGAGTCTGGGACTTCCCTACCTTGGGCTTTGTACCCAGTTTCTGCCATCCAACCTACTTGTCTTCTAGGAGCCTCTAGCTATTTTGTAACCAACCTATCTATCCATCTGCCCTCTACTGATCAATTTGTTGAGTTCCAGTACTTTCTAAGTCAATTCATCAAAATGCCTGCTCAGAGTTCCATCATACTCATTATTTCCATTGGCACATATCTTCTTACTCCTTGGTCATCAGTTCCTCACTCAATCTCTTTCCACAGACTGATTCCTGAATCCTATGAATTTAAAGACATAACCCCCCAGATAAGTATAACATCAGCATTACTAATGGAATTTATGTTAATTTACTTTCTGCCCCAAATGGATACAAAGTTAAAGGACTGTAATCCAATAAACTAATCCATCCTGGCACTGAAATATTTTTGTTACTGTTTATACATTTTGACCAGAGTCTGTGCTGATTCGATTTATCAGCTAAGCCAAAGCTCAACATGCTTGTGGAGGACATTTTGAAAGCCTAAAATGTTGCAGGGTGTTCCCTGGTGGCTTAGTGGTAAGGATTTTGCCTGGCAATGCAAGAGTCAGAGGAGACTCAAGTTTGATCCCTGGGTCAGGAAGATTCCCTGCAGAAGGAAATGGCAACCCACTCCAATATTCTTGCCTGGGAAATCCCATGGACAAAGGAGCCTGGCAGGCTACAGTCCATGGGGTTGCCAAAGTGTTGAAAGTGACTTAGTGACTAAACAACAACAACAAAAAATGTTGTAGATTTGAACTAATTTCTTTGAACAATGAATATTTTTCTCATTCTGACTATAGTTACTAAATATTCATGTTTTGAAGTTTTGGAGCTTTATTGAATAAAACTGTCAGAATCAGGATAAATTTTGATTCTATCAAAGATATGAATCTTATCTATATGGACAGAGGGAATGTAATTGTGAAGCTGACAGATTCAAGGGGAATTTCATGAATAGATTTACATTGTTAGATTTATATGGCTAGTGTAATAAATGAAAGAAAAACTTGAGAAAAGACCAATTTAAAAATCCACATGAACACTGAATAAATTCTGAGTTTACCAAGTATTTGTTAAAATTGACCAGATTCATATTTCTAATGGTGAGTTTCTAATGTAATCCACTTTTTCATATGTATGAGAAAATATAGACAATGATTTTAATGGGAAGGATACAGCTTCAGAATCACAGATACAGCTTGTGATTCCACATCAGTGCTTTCTTAAAGCTCAAATGAAATTTAGGTGAAAACAAAAACTTTCAGCGAATTTGACTATTTCAATCTGATCTCAATATAAAGTTGGAGACACTACTTGTTTATTTATTGTTTTGGTAACATGCTCAATGTTTACAGGCCGAGTATTTAATGAAACTGTAAGAGACCAAAATAAATATATATTTGGGTAATGAAAGTGGATTACACAGGAGGTGTGGCCTTAATCCCTGGGTCGGGGAGATCCTGTGGAGAAGGAAATGGCGACGCGCTCCAGTATTCTTCCCTGGAAAATCTCATTGACAAAGGAGCCTGGCAGGCTACAGTCCATGGGGTCACAAAGAGTCAGACATGACTGAGCAGGACCACACAAACACAAAAAGACATTATCCCTAAATAATGCTTTAATCAATGTTCAAAGAATAACCTACTCAATGTATGTTTAGGTCCTTGAATAGATTTGTGACAAAGATATGTATTTAAAATTCAAGCTCTTTTAAAAAAGAAGCAATGGATACCTAAAGCAGAGCAGGGAATTCCCAAGTTATTACAAACAAAATTGTCTCTCCAGATATTGTCAAATAATCCCTAGTGGACTAAAGGGAAATTATCTTCTGATTGAGAAACATTTATCTAAACTAATGCACAGAGAAAAGAGGAGATAAAAAATAGAGAACAGAGTTTAAGAAGATATGGATCATAGTGAAAAGATTTAGCATATTTGTGTTTGAAGTCCTAAAAATAGAAAAGAGAGAGAATGGAGGAGGAAATATATTCAGGGATAAAATGCTATGAATTTTCTAAAACAAATTCAAATAAGTGTTGCCAACTGAAATTTGGAGAAATACAGAGAATACACCTACACATACCTAAATCAGTGGCAAGAGAAACATTTCTAAGTTACGTGGGGAAGAAAGCTGATTACCTTCAAAAGTAATAATAGGACTGAAATATAAATTATTTTAAGAGAAAATTGACTGAAATATTAAAAGCTATGACAAATTGAAGATTTCATGTTTGAATACTAGGGACAGGAAACATGTGCTTCAAAACTGAAGAGAACTGCAGATAACAAAAGGCTGAGAAAATGTCTCACCAGCAGACTGACTAAATCCATAGGCTGAGTTGACTGTTAGTGAAGAAGGAAAATACATTTGCTGGACGATGGAAGAAAATATGACATTAAGATATGGGTTGAATTGTTTTCCCATTCTTAAGATTCTTTCTTAGTTATGGTAGCCTGACCAGTACTAGTTACCATTTTGTGGGATGCATAATGACTCCTAGTCTCCACTGGGTAAATATATATATTAGAAATATTCTCTAGAACCGGACATGGAACAACAGACTAGTTTAAAATTGGGAAAGGAGTCTATCAAGCCTGTATATTGTCACCCTGCTTATTTAACTTATATGCAGAGTGAAGTGAGTGAAGTCCCTCACTTGTGTCAGACTCTTTGTGACCCCCATGGCCTAGACAGTCCATGGAATTCTCTAGGTAAGAATACAGGAGTGGGTAGCCTTTCCCTTACCCAGAGGATCTTCCTAACCCAGGGATTGAACCCAGGTCTCCTGCAGTGCAGGCAGATTCTTTACCAGCTGAGCCACAAGGGAAGCCCTATATTCAGAGTACATCATGCAAAATGCCAGGTTGGATGAAGCACAGGCTGGAATCAAGATTGTCAGAAGAAATATCAAGAGCCTCAGATATGCATATGATACCACTCTAATGGCAGAAAGCAAAGAGGAAAAAGCCTCTTGATGAGGGTGAAAGAAGAGAGTGAAAAAGCTGGCTTAAAACTCAGCATTCAAAAAATGAAGATGATGGCATCAGGTCCTATCACTTTATGGCAAATAGATGGGGAAAAATTAGAAACTGAGTCATATTTCATATTCTTGGGCTCCAAAATCACTGTGGACAAAGACTGCACCTATCAAATTAAAAGACACTTTCTCCTTGGAAGAAACTTGTCTTTTGTGTCTCACACAAAAGTGTGACATCACTTTGCCAACAAAGGTCCATATAGTCAAAGCTATGCTTTTTCCAGCAGTCATGTATGGATGTGACAGTTGGACAATTAAAAAGGCTAAGTGCAGAAGAATTGATGCTTTTGAACTGTGGTGTTGGAGAAGACTCTTGAGAATCCCTTGGACTGCAAGGAGGTCAAACCAGTCCATCTGAAAGGAAAACAGTTCTGAATATTCATTGGAAGGACTGGTGTTGAAGCTGAAGCCCCAATATTTTGGCAACCTGATGTGAAGAGCTGACTCATTTGAAAAGACCCTGATGCTGGGAAAGATTGAAGGCAGGAGGAGAAGGGGACGACAGAGGATGGGATGGTTGGATGGCATCGCCGACTCAATGGACATGATTTTGTGTAAACTCCAGGAGATGGTGTTGGACAGGGAGGCCTGGCATGCTGCCGTTCATGGGGTTGCAAAGAGTTGGACATAACTGAGTGACTGAACTGAACTGAACAGGTGATGATGAGGGACAGGATATCCTGGTCTCTGGAAACAGAGTCATGTTTCATATTCTTGGGCTCCAAAATCACTGTGGACAATGACTGCACCTATGAAATTAAAAGACACTTTCTCCTTGGAAGAAAATCTGTGACAAACCTAGGCAACATATTAAAAAACAGAGACATCACTTTGCAACAAAAGTCCATGTAGTCAAAGCTATGGTTTGGTGGCTCAGATGGTAAAGCGTCTGTCTACAATGCGGGAGACCCGGGTTCGATCCCTGGGTCAGGAAGGTCCCCTGGAGAAGGAAATGGCAATCCACTCCAGTACTATTGCCTGGAAAATCCCAGGGACAGAGGAGCCTGGTAGGCTACAGTCCATGGGGTCCCAAAGAGTCGGACACGACTGAGCGACTTCACTCACTCACTCGTGGTTTTTCCAGTAGTCATGTATGGATGTGAGAGTTGAACCATGTAGAAGGCTGAGCTTTGAAAAATTGATACTTCTGAATTGTGATGCTAAATAAGACTCTTGAGAGTCCCTAGGACTTCAGGGAGTTCAAACCAGCCAATTCAAAGGAAATCAACCCTGAATATTCATTGGAAAGACTATGAATGCTAAAGTTGAAGCTCCAATAATTTGGCCACCTGATGTGAAGAACCGACTCATTGGAAAAGGCCCTGACACTGGAAAAGATTGAGGGCAGGTGGAGAAGAGGACGACAGAGGATGAGATGGTTGGATGGCAACACCGACTCGATGGACATGAGTCTGAGAAAACTCCAAGAAATAGTGAAGGACAGAGAAGCCTGGAGTGCTGCTTTCCATGGACTTGCAAGGAGTTGGACATGACTTAGTGACTGAACCACAATAACAATTTTCTAGATAATAGGTGTACAAGACACCATCTGGTGGCATCAATCTTAATACTCCAAGTCATGACTTATGATACCTGCCTGCTTATTAAGATGGCTAATCAAAGTTGAAGACTCTGGATGGCTAGTATGTTAGGTGAAAGTCACTCAGATCTGTTCAACTCTTTGTGACCCCATGGACCATGGAATTCTCCAGGCCAGAATACTGGAGTGGGTAGCTGTTCCTTTCTCCAGGGGGTCTTCCCAACTCAGGGATCGAACCTGGTCTCCAGCATTGCAGGCAGATTGTTTATCAGCTGAGACACCAGGGAGTTTTTGTCTTTTAAATAATTGAACGGAAAAAATTGGATCTATACAATATAATGGTTCCATAAACCACAGATTTGAAAAAAATATATAGAAATCAGATATGAAAACAATTTTTAGAGGCCACTATTTCCATAGTTTGGAGCCAATATTTTAACTTAAAATTCTCCAATATTTTAAAATATGGATAAATAAATTTCCTTTAGGGGAAAAAAAATCTATCTTCAGAAACATAATTTGTGTCAATATAACACATGATCTCCATTTAGTAACCATCTGAGAGTTAGTAGTTTCATTAAAATATTTGCTACTTATACCTTATTATTAAGGAATGACTAGAGAGGAGAAAATGCAGGGAACTACTGGACTTATGGATTAGTTCAGTGAAAGATACTCTTAGAGAAGAAATAGTTCCTAAGGAAAATGCACTTACTCCAAGGTTTTGCTTGAGAATGACCTTGCTCTTCATTCATCAACTCTGAATTTGTTCCACCAAGGCTACTTTGGGGGAAAAAGAGAAAGTTTGGCAATAAAATAAAATGGAAAATATAGACACACAAGATATTACTAAGCGGAAAATTTTCCCTGCTTGGTTGGCAAGAAAGAATGAGATTGCAGTTCTAATTTGGGATATCTGAAAATAAAAGATGTGCAAAAGAGTTATTTACATTTGGAACAGTTATTTCCTCACTTTGCTCTCTCTTGTAGGAGTCTTGTATAATGTTTCTTTTTCAATTTGAATGCTACTCTTGTTATCAATTTTGAAGAACCAACTCTGGACCTGGTTATATTCTATACAAATAATTTTTTTACTCTTATATTGATTTCTACCTTTAATTTGTTTCCTCTTTTTGTTTTCTTTTGTCTTGATTTGTTATTCCTTATTCTAACTTCTTGATTTTCAGCCTTTCTTCTTTTCAAACATACCCATTTAGTGTATAAAATACCCTCAAAGAACTAAATTAGCCAAAACCTGTTAAGTTTTAGTGTTTTATCTTCAAAAGCATTCTGATGAAGGAATTTTATATTGTTCATATTGATATATTTTCTTTGAATCATGAATTACACAATGTCTTGAATTGTCATTTGACCCCAAAATCCAAATGCCAACTTCTAATTCTGAACACAGTGGTTATCAGAGATGGAAATCTTTTGAATAGGATTAGTGCCCTTGAAAGAAGAAACCCCAGAGAACTCTCAGTCCTTCTATTATTGAGGTTACATTGAAAAGATAGCCATCAAGGAAAGGGTCTCATCAGACATTCAGACATCTCACGGTGCCTTGAACTTGAACTTCTTAACCTCCAGAACATAAGAAATCAATGTTTTGATAAAGCATCCATTCCATGATAATCTGTAATAGCAGCTGCAAAGAACCAAAACAGATTATTTACAAGTGTATTTCACTGCCTTATAATTATTTCCTCGATGACAAGAGCATTACTAAGAGTTATTATAATCATGTGAGTTGGTGGAGATTTGCTTTATGATTGGAGTATTTTCAGTTAAACTCCCTGTGTGCTTCAAATGATTGTGCTTGTTGAACTTGAGTGCAATGCATCCACCGTTTGATCAGTTCTCTTAACTGTGTTGGTCAAGGGTTCTACACCCTAACTAGCTTTTGTCTTCCTTTTTCATATCCTTAAGCATTGAGTATGATGCGCATGGAGGATTCACACCTTTTTAAAAATTATGATCATTCCTCTTTATCGTTAGTGAAGTTTCTATGACTGAGATTAATAAATTAATAGCTCCCTTTTTTTTTTAGATAATTCATATCATTTCTTTCAAAATTTCTGTATGCTTTTATTTTTATTGATTATTCTTGAAAGTAGAATACTGTGGTACTCTTTTAAAATTGAATCTGAATCTTTGTATTAGACTCTTTTTCCTTTTATGTATCATATACATATATAGATAAAGATGTCTAAATATATGCATATGTGTATATGCATATACGGTCCCAGGGGGTAAAGTGTGAAGAATGCACCTGCCAGTGCAGGAGATGTGGGAGACACGGGTTCTATCCCTGGGTTGGGAAGATCCCCTGGAGTAGGAAATGGCTGGGCTTCCTTGGTGGCTCAATAGATAAAGAATCCGCCTGCAATGCGGGAGACCTGGGTTCAATTCCTGGATTGGGAAGATCCCCTGGAGGAAGGCATGGCAACCCACCCCAGTATTCTTGCCTGGAGAATTGGGCTACAGTCCATGGGGTTGCAAAGAATTGCACATGACTGAATGACTAAGTGCAGGCAATGGCAACCTATTCCAGTATTTATGCCTAGAAAAATTCCATGGACCCAGAGCCTGGAGGGCTGTAGTCCATGTGGTCACAAAGAATCTAACAGGACTGAGTGACTGAGCATGCACATATGTATATATACACATATAAAAATGTATATCTAAAAATTTGGAATTTTTAAATATTTAATCTTTCAGATTAATTTTTTTCCTTTTTTGATTAGCAAAACTTTTAATATTATCATTTCCCATTTTTAATGTAATATCTGTGGTGTTTTACTGATTTTAGATTTTTTTTTAGAAATTTCAACATACATTCCTGATTTACTTCTTGTTAATATAAATTATTATTTTACAATTTCCACAATAATGCTAAAACCTTGGAAACCCTTAAATCCCATTGTTCTCTTTTTTGGTATTGTTGTCCTCAGGTATTTTAATACTATATATATTTTAAAACCAATAATCTTTTCAATTAATGATTTATAAAGTTTTTACTTAAATGTAGTCTGTGTTTATCTATATATTCACATTTCTTCTTGCATTCCATGTTGCTCTCTAGGAATATTTTCTTTGTATCTACCTGAAGAAAGTCGTTTACTGTCTGTGTGTGTATGTGTTAGTTGCTTCAATCATTCTGACTCTTTGTGATCCCATGAACTGCAGCCCACAAGGCTCCTCTGTCCATGGAATTTCCCAAGCAAGAATGATGGAATGGGTTGTGCATTCCTTCTGCAGGGGATCTTCCCAATCCTGGGATTGAACCTGGTTGTCCCACATTGCACGCAGTTTCTTTACCATCTGAGCCACCAAAGAAGCTCAGCAACTAAAAGTGTTAGTCGCATCCAACTCTTTATGACGCCTTGGACTGTAGCCAGCTAAGTTCCTCTGTCCATCGGATTCTCCAGGCAAGAATACTGGAGTGCGTAGCCATTCCCTTCTCCAGGGGCTCTTCCCAACCCAGGGATCCAAGCCAGGTCTCCTGCATTGCGGGCAGATTCTTTACCATCTGAGTCACCAGAGAAACTTTGCACCTGAAGAAAGTGCTTTAGTGTTTAGTTTTTCTTTTTCTTTTTTTTTTTTTTTTGGCCATATGGTATATGGCGTCTTAGTTCTCTGACCAGGTATCAACCTGTGACCCTACAGTGGAAGCGTGGTGTCTTGACTACTGGACTGCCAGGGAATTCCCCTTTAGTGCTTTTAGAGAGATAACACGAAAGATACATTCAGGTATCCTGCACTAAAGAAATAACAGTAAGAAAGTGGTCTAAGGAAGAAAGAGGATGTTTAACAAGGAGGAAATGTAGTCACCTACATGATGGGGCTGCAGTGTCTAACTGGGACTTTTCTAGAAGAGCAACATATCTGGTTGTACTGTAAATGCAGATAGCAAAAAGGCAAAAAATATCTCAAAATTCATAAAGTTAATCCATTTGAAACTCTTTTGATTTGAATAATATTTATTCAGCAAATCGTAGGTTTGAAATCAGATAGAGGAGAAACCAGAATGTGTCATTCTGTCCTCTGTCATTTACTTCTACTCACCTCAACAGAGGGCTTCAGATGGTAAAGAATTCACAGGAGACCCAAATTCCGTCCCTGGGTTGGAAGCTCCCACGGAGAAGGCAGTGGCAACCCACCCCAGTATTCTTGCCTGGAGCAGCCCATGGACAGAGGAGCCTGGTGGGCTACAGTCCATGGGGTCTCAAAGAGTCGGACATGACCGAGTGACTAACACACACGTACACCTCAGTAGAGCCATCACCCGAGTTTCCTCTGAGAGGCTCAGATTGGTCTCCATTTGTGAGTGTTCCATTGATTGGTCTTGTGTCTTCCAAATGCTCGCCTAGGCTTCCCTCTGTTCCTGTTACTCCTTCAGTCAATTTGTAACAGGGTTGGGCCTTTTGCATTGGCTGTGAGGTCTCTACATTAATTTTAATATTTGGAAATTAATCTTGGAGGAAATAAATGAATGTCACCAGCAGGTTCAATGTTTAGAAGGCTGTTTTGAAGGCCAAAGCTATGCCTCTGACCAAATAAAAATGAAAGATGGTATCATTTCAATCTTCACCCTTAGAAAAACTGCATATTCCAGCAAAACCAGTCTCAGATACACATGCAGCATATACCAGGAAGAAATGAAGGAACATTCCTGACCACAATGGGGTGGTCATGAATACAAAAGGGACATACCTTTGTGACATGAGTAGTTTACTGGGTTTGTGTTATAAGGAAAATTATTACACCACACATAAGTACTGGAGAAGGAAATGGCACCCCACTGCAGTATTCTTGCCTGGAGAATCCCATGGACAGAGGAGCCTGGCGGCCTACAGTCTATGGGGTCGCAAAGAGTCAGACTCGACTGAGCGACTTCACTTTCACTTTTTTCACACATTAAGCACAATGTGTAGGAAACTAGCCAGCTGCACTTACAGAAATGATGATTGAGAGATCATGCAAATGAGGGAGAAGAAATGTGGAAATGATGACCTTGTAGTTGTTAATACCTATTGCTAAGAGTGTGTAAATGCCACAGTCCAGGAGGTAGAAATTGTCCTTGCATCTCCTGTCAATGCGTCCTATAACTACTGCTCTGGAAACTTCTCCTGCTCCTGGGGGACCACCTGCACTACTCAGGCTCCTCCTTCCCCAGCAACCTGGTCTACAGCACTGACCTCTGCTCTCCCAGCTCCTGCCAGCTGGACTCCTCTCCCTACAGCCAGGAGATCTGCTGTGAGCCCATCAGGACCCAGACATCTCATGTGTGTCCAATCCCTGCTAGACATTCTGCTACCATCCAAGGACCTCCACATTCTTCAGTCCCTGCTGGACAACTCACCCAGGGTCTCTGGGCTTTAGGTCCAGCAAGGACTGCTCCCTGAACCCTGGATCCAAAGGCTGCTACTTACTGGGTTGTGGATCCAGTGGCTTCAGACCCCTGGGTTATGGAGTCTGGGGTTCCCCTACCTTGGGCTATGGATCAAGATCCTACCACTCAACCTATCTTGATTTTTGGCCAATCTGTGGACCTAACTTCTAGACATTAACTTATAGAATATACAGATATTTTTGAAAAATGTCAATTCCTAAATCTCATAAGAAACAACCCTTTTTGTGGTCCCAAAGTTTTGTTCACCCATCCGTAGACCACCCATTGGTTCTTGCATAATGTAAAAGTAAGTAATAGACTTAAACTTTAAATCATATAGCTGCACTGGTGATGGAAATCACCCAGTTATTAAATATACTTCATAATTCAACATTATTTAATTACCTTAAGTAAATAAACAAAGGAACCTGGTGGGCTACAGTCCACAGGGTCACAAAGAGTCAAACATGCCTGAGCAACTAATATACATATAAATAAACACACTTATTCTGGCAGCCATATATAGTATTGTTATCATTATTATTAATTATTGACCAGGAGTTTCTTTTACTGTTTATTGGATTTATAAATGTAAAAGATTAATTTGTTTTATAATGCAAACTTTGGGATAATAAAGATTGAAGAATTTGAGATAAAAAATTTGTCATTTAGATTTCTTTTAACCTTTTTATATGAATTGGTATGAATAAGCATCTCAAAAGTTATGTGCTGTGTGCTAAGTCACTTTAATCATGTCCGATTCTTTGTGACCCTATCAACTATAGCCTGCCAGGCTCCTCTGGCCATGGGATTCTCCAGGCAAGAACACTGGAGGGGGCTGCCATTCCTTCGTCCAGGGGATCTTCCCAACTCAGGGATGGAACCCGTGTCTCTTCTGTCTCCTGCACTGGCAAGTGGGTTTTTTTACCACGAGCACCACCAGGGAAGTCCCTCAAAATCTATAAAAACCTCATTATTTAAATCACATGAGATCTTAGATCTCTCTTCACAGGAAAAGAAAAGAACAAAAGTTAGCGGATATATATGGAATGCAGAGAGAAAGAACAAAATTTAGATATACTGCTAGATTTGTACATAAAACAAAAATACACATCTAACTTGTGGCAGTATATTTTCAGAAAATGCTAAATATAAATCTAAAGTAACTTCCATTAAGTTCATCCAAAGTTGGTTGGTAAAAGTGATCAGATTCGTGAATCTTGGTGAGTACTTTTCCATGAAATTCATTTCTTTACAGCATGCAAGAAGGAAGCCAATTATTCTTCTTGGGAAGAATTTTGATGCAGGATGTGTGGGCTTTTATCTCTATGCTTTCCAATGGCTCAAACTATATATGGTTGAGAATCATCACAACCCTTATGTCAGCAAAAATGGATATTCTTTACTTTTTTATAGTCATGTGCTAATCTTTTTAACAAGACACAGATTCCAGAAAATGATACACAGTCAGACAGTTTGAAAAGGAGGCAAATCTAATAATAAAGGAGCATTATCTTTGTGTTGAGGTAAATAAATGTTCAAAGAGATTTTCAAGTCATTATTTCTTCAGAATTTTAAACAGTACTCAGAGGAAGGTCAATTTTGTGTGATACATTTTTTTTTTCCCCCTAAGCATGAGGCAATGAAAGTTCAAAGGGAGTCAAGATCTGGCCAAACATCCCAGTCTCACAGAGAAACTGTTGTTCACAATTTTCCTAAATGAGGGAGGCTGTTATGAAAAGCTAAAACAGAAGTAGTATAGAATTGAATTAGAGAAAATTTGGAAAAATAAAATTTTTCTCTCTCTGACACACAGAGATAGAAATTGTCTGGTATATTCCAGGAACATTCGGGGAATTGATTTGCAATGGGGTTATTAATTAATTTGGTAAATAGGTTTAGACAACATTTCTAATGGCTTCATGTCCATCATTTTGAAGTTTGCATTTTGAAAGACATTAATCCTATTTTCCTTTCCATCTAGTCAACTTACTGGAACAGATTTTTGGTGATAGTCTTCACTAGATTTCTCATCTATTCTAAATGACTTTGCATGCATTGTAAAATAAATATTTTTACTAACCACCTTTGTATTTAATATGTAGAAGGGTAACATGATGAAGGGCTTCCCTGGTGGCTCAGCAGGTAAAGAATCTGCCCGCAATGCAGGAGATCCTGGTTTAATCCCTAGGTCAGGAAGATCCACGTAAGACGTGAATGGCAACCGACTCCAGTAATCTTGCCTTGAGAATCCCAGTATAGCCCAAAAGGTTGCTCTGTCCACAGGATTCTTTACACACAAGGGAAGCCCTTTACCAAATAAAACTTTTATCATCATCAGATTGGATACTTCAAATCAGACAAGATCGGACACATTCAGGGTGGTTTGGCCATAGACAGAGTTGCACTGATTTTGATGATATGATGTTAGCAATCTTACAACAGCTTGGTTTATCCAAAGTAAATTCCTCTGCAGATAGATCCATTAAGAGCCTCAAATTACCTATAGTAATTGATTAAACATGATCAGTGCTACAAAAGGGCTAGAAAAGAACAAACCAAGAGGCAACACAGAGTACAAAAAAGTCTACAGTTCAGTTCAGTCACTCAGTCGTGTCCAACTCTTTGCAACCCCATGGACTGCAGCACTCCAGGCCTCCCTGTCCATCATCAACTCCTGGAGTTTACCCAAACCCACGTCCATTGAGTCGGTGATGCCATCCAACCATCTCATCCTGTCATCCCCTTCTCCTCCTGCCCTCAATCTTTCCCAGCATCAGGGTCTTTTCAAATGAGTCAATTCTTCACATCAGGTGGCCAAAGTATTGGAGTTTCAGCTTCAGCATCAGTCCTTCCAATGAACACCCAGGACTGATCTCCTTTAGAATGGACTGGTTGGATCTCCTTGCCGTTCAAGGGACTCTCAAGAGTCTTCTCCAACACCACAGTTCAAAAGCATCAATTCTTTGGTGCTCAGCTTTCTTCATAGTCCAACTCTCACATCCATACATGACTACTGGAAAAAGCATAGCCTTGACTAGATGGACCTTTGTTGACAAAGTAATGTCTCTGTTTTTATACGCTGTCTAGGTTGGTCCTACCTTTCCTTCCAAGGAGCGTCTTAATTTTATGGCTGCAATCATCATCTGCAGTGATTTTGGAGCCCCCCAAAATAAAGTCTGACACTGTTCCCACTCTTTCCTCGTCTATTTGCCATGCAGTGACAAATATGTCTAAAAGAGTTACAGATAATGGGCATATTAGAAATATACACCAAATAATTGTGGCTATTTTTCTTGAGAAATTAATGATAAATTTAAGAATTTTGACAGAGTATGAGAATGTATAAAAATGAACATTTGAAAACTGTAAAATACAGTAAAATAATGGGCAAAACTCAAATGAATTCAAAGGTAAACTAAAACATTCTGAAACTATTGGCCAATATATCTCCCATCTGAAACAAAATGTAATAATGGCTCAGATCAGGGAGTGGCAGTGTATCTGGTCTAAGTGTAGGCAAACTAGAGGTTCAATCAATCACATTTAAATTGAAGACATTGCCTAACTAATTTAATTTTTTGAGGAAGCTTATTGATAAGCCCTTTACCTTTCTAACATGAAGAAAAAAGGGTTTGCAATCTCTGGAAAACATTACATCAAAATATTTTTGTACATATATTTATGTGTATATATGCACTCATTTCACATGCTAGCAAGGTGACACTCAAAATCCTTCAAGCTAGGCTTCAACAGTACGTGAACTGAGAACTACCTGATTTTCAAGCTGGATTTAGAAAAGACAGAGGAACTAGAGATCAAATTGCCAACATCTCTTGGACTATAGGAAAAGCAAGAGAATTCCAGAAATATATCTACTTCTGCTTCATTGACTACACTAAAGCCTTTGACTGTGTGAAATCACAACAAACTGAGAGAGTCATTTCCTAGGCAGGTTAATAAGAAGTCTAGGGGTCCCCAAGGAGAGGTGAGGCGAAATCGCTCAGTCATGTCCGACTCTTTGCGACCCCGTGGACTGTAACTTACTAGGCTTCTCTGTCCATGGGATTCTCCAGGCAAGAATACTGGAGTGGATTGCCATTTCCTTCTCCAGAGGATCTTACTGACCCAGGGGTTGAACCTGGGTCTCCCACAATGAAGGCAGACACTTTAACCTCTGAGTCACCAGGGAAACCCCAAGGAGAGAAGGGTCTGGAATTCTCAAGGAGGAAGAAAGGACAAACTTTTTTTCCTTCTCTACATTCCTTAGGGTTATATAACAACAATGTATTCTGCCTGAGGACAGTCTCTGGATTAAACCTTCTGGCTAATTCTGTAAATTATGGGAGTAGACCTGCTCTTTACAAGGATTATATAACAATGTATTCTGCCTGAGGACAGTCTCTGGATTAAACCTTCTGGCTAATTTTGTTATCTTAAAATGTAAATTATGGGAGTAGGTCTGGTGAGGTCTTTACAACCTCCAGACATTCTTTGGATTCATTGAAGAGTATATAACTTCATTGCTAATACTAACAAGTGAGTACTCTTTCTACTCCTTTCTGATGCCTACGTCAGAAGCTTTCTCTATCTCCTTTATACTTTAATAAAACTTTATTACACAAAGGTTCTGAGCGATCAAGCCTCATCTCTGGCCCTGGGTTGAGTTCTTCTCCTCTGGGGGCCAGAATCCCGGCGTCGTGATACAACAACAACCTTTCAAAACTGTGGAAAATTCTTTAAGAGGTGGGAACACCAGACCACCTGATCTGCCTCCTGAGAAACCTGTATGAAGGTCAAGAAGCAACAGTCAGAACCAGACGTGGAACAATGAACTGGTTCCAAATTGGGAAAGGAGTACATACTGTCACCATGGTTATTTAACTAGCATGTAGAGTACATCACGAGAAATGTCAGGCTGTGTGAAGCACAAGCTGAAATTAAGACTGCCTGGAGAAATATCAATAACCTCATGTATGCAGATGACACCATTCTAATGGGAGAAGGCAAAGAGGAACTAAAGAGCCTCTTGATGAAGGTAAGAGTAAAAAGGCTAGTTGAAAACTCAACATTCAAAAAACTAAGATCATGGTATCCGATCCCACCATTTTCATGGCAAATCAGTTCAGTTCAGTTCAGTTCAGTCGGTCAGTCGTGTCCGACTCTTTGCGACCCCATGAATTGTAGCACACCAGGCCTTCCTGTTCACCACCATCTCCCGGACTTCACTCAGACTCACGTCCATCGAGTCCATGATGCCATCCAGCCATCTCATCCTCGGTCGTCCCCTTCTCCTCCTGCCTCCAGTCCCTCAGAGTCTTTTCCAATGAGTTGACTCTTCTCATGAGGTGGCCAAAGAACTGGAGTTTCAGCTTCACCATCATTCCTTCCAAAGAAATCCCAGGGTTGATCTCCTTCAGAACGGACTGGTTGGATCTCCTTGCAGTCCAAGGGACTCACAAGAGTCTTCTCCAACACCACAGTTCAAAAGCATCAATTCTTCAGTGCTCAGCCTTCTTCACAGTCCAACTTTCACATCCATACATTACCACAGGAAAAAACATAGTGTTGACTAGACGGACCTTAGTCAGCAAAGTAGTGTCTCTGCTTTTGAATATGGTATCTAGGTTGGTCATAACTTTTCTTCCAAGGAGTAAGTGTCTTTTAATTCCATGGCTGCAGTCACCATCTGCGGTGATTTTGGAGCCCCCCCAAAATAAAGTCTGACACTGTTTCCACTGTTTCCCCGTCTATTTCCCATGAAGTGATGGGACCAGATGCCATGATCTTCGTTTTCTGAATGTTGAGCTTTAAGCCAACTTTTTCACTCTCCTCTTTCACTTTCATCAAGAGGCTTTTTAGTTCCTCTTCACTTTCTGCCATAAGGGTGGTGTCATCTGCATATCTGAGGTTATTGATATTTCTCCCAGCAATCTTGATTCCAGCTTGTGTTTCTTCCAGTCCAGCGTTTCTCATGATGTACTCTGCATACAAGTTAAATAAGCAGGGTGACAATATACAGCCTTGATATACTCCTTTTCCTATTTGGAACCAGTCTGTTGTTCCATGTCCAGTTCTAACTGTTGCTTCCTGACCTGCATACAGATTTCTCAAGAGGCAGGTTAGGTGGTCTGATGTTCCCATCTCTTTCAGAATTTTCAACAGTTTATTGTGATCCACACAGTCAAAGGCTTTGACATAGTCAAGAAAGCAGAAATAGATGTTTTTCTGGAACTCTCTTGCTTTTTCCATGATCCGGCAGATGTTGGCAATTTGATCTCTGGTTCCTCTGTCTTTTCTAAAACCAGCTTGAACATCAGGGAGTTCACGGTTCAAGTATTGCTGAAGCCTGGCTTGGAGAATTTTGAGCATTACTTTACTAGCATGTGAGATGAGTACCAAATGTGTGGTAGTTTGAGCATTCTTTGGCATTGCCTTTTTTGGGGATTGGAATGAAAACTGATGTTTTCCAGTCCTGTGGCCACTGCTGAGTTTTCCAAATTTGCTGGCATATTGAGTGCAGCACTTTCACAGCATCATCTTTCAGGATTTGAAACAGCTCCACTGGAATGCCATCACCTCCACTAGCTTTGTTCATAGTGATGCTTTCCAAGGCCCACCTGACTTCACTTTCCAAGATGTCTGGCTCTAGATTAGTGATCACACCATCATGATTATCTGGGTCGTGAAGATCTTTTTTGTAGAGTTCTTCTGTGTATTCTTGCCACCTTTTCTTAATATCTTCTGCTTCTGTTAGGTCCATACCATTTCTGTCCTTTATCGAGCCCATCTTTGCATGAAATGTTCCCTTGGTATCTCAAATGGGGAAAAAATGGAAACAGTGACAGACTTTATTTTCTTGGGCTCCAAAATTACTGTGGATGGTGACTGCAGCCATGAAATTAAAAGACATTTGCTCATTGGAAGAAATGCTATGATAAACCTAGACAGCATATTAAAAAACAGAGACATCACTTTGCTGATGAAGGTCCATATAGTCAAAGTTGCGGTTTTTTTCAGTAGTCATGTACAGATGTGAGTATTGGGTCAAAGAACTGGTGTTGGAGAGGACTCTTGAGAGTCCCTTTGAGAGCAATGAGATCAAATCAATGAATCCTAAAGGACATCAACCCTGAATATTCATTGAAAGGACTGATGCTAAAACTGAAGCTCAGTACTCTGGCCACCTGATGTGAAGAGCTGACTCCTTATAAATGACCCTGATGTTGGGAAATATTGAGGGCAGAAAGAGAAGAGGATGATAGAGGATGAGATGGTTGGATGGAATCATCGACTCAGTGGATATGAGTTTGAACAAACTCTGGGAGATAGTGAAGGACACTGAAGCCTGGAGTGCTATAGTCCACTGGGTCACAAGCAGTCAGACATGACTGAGCAGCTGAACAACAATGTATCAATCATGTAATTTTCTAACCATAGTGTAGGAAAGCAATCATATATATATACATATATATATATGCATATATATGTATATATATATGCATATATATATAAAGATATATATTTACAAAATACACTGCTCTTTTACATACAATGTCTGTAATGAAATAAAATATTACCAAAAATATCTAAATGTTATTCCTCCCCCCAACAAATAATAACAATCAACAGGAACAAATTCACCTTAAACACACATATTATAATCAGTTGGCATAGACTGAAATGACGGTGATGGACAGGTGAGCTTTTTAAGAAAAATATGAATATAATTGATGAATATATGAGAAATTTTAAGAGATATGGACATAAAAAGCCTAACAGATATTCTCAAACAGCAAGTTAAGGGTTTAAATTTTTAAAAAGTCAACCTAGGATTTTACTTCAGTTCAAGATATCCCTCAAAAATAAAGGAGAAATGAAAACATTTTAAGAAAACTTTTATTCTCAAAAATAAAATAATTAATTAGACTGTGGCTAATTTGATTAACAGTTTCTAGAAGTGGATGCAGTCGAAAAGTGCTATAAACTATGGACAACACTTCTTATATCAAATAATTGTGTCGTATCTAAGGAATGCACAATCACACAGACTAAATATTGCAAATCAATATTTCTATAGTAAAGAGCACATATATTTTGAAGTCATCCAGTTCTATGATACTGACAAATAATTCAGCTTTTTCCCTTAAGAAAATAATCTTCTTCTGGAAGCCTACTGTGTACAGCAATAATCAGTACAAGATCGGAGCTGAGTTGACCAGGATCCAAATGTCTGGGAAGTCTCATTTATCATTCACTGTAATACAAATGTATAATTAGAGATGAAAATAAACTGGGAGAGAATGAAGCTAAAAGCCTCTTTGATTGTTGCACAGGATATGAACTAAGATTCTGCACCTTTTAAAAACAAATTTATTAATTTTTCACCTTGTTCAAGAGTAGTTCTGCTCCTTATTCATTATTTGATTACTCAAGTTTGACAAGAGGGCTATTTTGAAGAAATGTTTGTAAAACAGATACAATGAGGAAGGCTAAGAAATTTACCTCAATTGCTGGAGAAAATGAAAAAAAAATCTGCCTTGGAATATAGGAAAATGAGTAGCTTCTTAAATAATTATGTAAATCCTATGAAGCTATTGGTCACTTCTTTTTTCACATGACATTTCTTTTAAAAAATGAAGTAATTGATTTTCTTGATTTTCTCAAAATCTAAATTTTGACCTTAGTTTTCTCTGTTTTATGTTTGACTTCTATTTCATTGATTTCTGTTCTTATTATTGTAATTTCTATCTTAAATTTGCTTTTGGCTTAAATTGCTATTTTGCCTAACTTCCTCAGTATAAAGTACTAAAGTTTCAAGTTTTCTTGAATTGTGAAAGTGTTAGTTGCTCAGTTATGTCTGACTCTTTGCAACCTTATGGACTGTAGCTTGCCAGGCTCCTCTGTCCATGGAATTCTCTAGGCAAGAATACTGGAGTGACTAGCTATCCCCTTCTCCAGGGGATCTTCTCCACCCAGGAATCAAACCCAGGTCTCTTGCATTGCACGCAGATTCTTTACCATCTGAGCCAGGCCCCAAGTACAAGGATATGAACTATCACGTATGCATTAAAATCTAAAATTTTCCTTCTACACACCTATATCTTTACATTTTTACTGGGTTGTACCATCATTATCATGCATTTTAAAATATTTTCAATTTCCATTGTGGTTTTTTTCTTTGATGTTTAAATTGTTATGAATAATATCAATTAGTTTACAGTCACATGAGGTTCTTTTTATTTATAATTTTGTAGTTTACTTTTATCATATATCAACTTATTTTTAACCTTTTAAAAATTTATTGCCAGCAGTAAGTTGAACAAAAGCCCAAATTTAAAGTCTAATGCCAGCATTTGTGATAGAATTTTCTCCTCCAAATGAAATTCACATGAATTAAATGTAATAAACCCCTTAATCCAAAAATAATATGGTGGTTTGTTATCTGTTGCTTTTCTAATTTTGTTCTCTTGTCTATTTGACCAATTAAAATGAGAGATCAATATTCCCTTGTGAATGGGCTTTGAAATTCTAAGTGTGTCCAAGTCCTTAACTAATATCTTCAGAATTTTAAGTGTGTTAATGTGGTAATTTCCTGGAAGTTCATAGTTTGAAATCATAACTTTCTCTGGCTATAAATCTCAGAAGCAGAGGAGAGCTGAATTCACTCATGAGCAATTTTCTATGTGTCTATTTCTGCAGAAGTACAGAATTAAGAAAGTAAGGAAATAATTTAGTTCACATGATTTGGTTCACATTAAAAAAAAAAAGTAAATAAAGGACTAGTTTAAATTTGTAAGCTTGAAAATAGAATGTCTATGAGCTTTCAATAACTAAAATTGATTTACCCCATTTTGGGTGACAAAAGTTTCTGAATTTAACATTTCAACAACCAGTTTCTTGTGTAATTTCTCTAATGTATATGTAAGGAGGTTATCACTCAACCTAGGTACATATATGTGTGCTAAGTCGCTTCAATCATTTCTGACTATCTACAGCCCTATGGACTCCAGCTGGCCAGGCTCCTCCATCCATGTGACTCCCCAGGAAAGGGTACTGGAGTGGGTTGCCATGCCCTCCTCCAGGGGATCTTCCTGAGTCAGAGGCTGAACTCATGTCTTTTATGTCTACCATATTGACAGGTACGTTCTTTACCACTGCTGCTGCTAAGTCACCTCAGTCGTGTTCGACTCTGTGTGACCCCACAGATGACAGCCCACCAGGCTCCGCCGTCCCTGGGATCGTCCAGGCAAGAACACTGGAGTGGGTTGCCATTTCCTTCTCTAATGCATGAAAATGAAAAGTGAAAGTGAGGTCGCTCAGTCGTGTCCGACTCTTCGCGACCCCATGGACTGTGGATTTTCCAGGCAAGAGTACTGGAGTGGGGTGCCATTGCCTTCTCCTAGCCCCACCAAAACAGATATATGGGCAGCTCTGGAAGGGTTTAGGTTCAGAAGGCATGGGTTTCATCTTGATGCCTTCCCAAGTCTCAAACTCAAAGCAGCTGAAAATGAGCTTCTAGGGCTGCCCATATGTCTGTTTTGGTTGCACCTCACCATGAAATTTGATTTTTTTTATAGTTACTTTCTATGCTTTTATAAATATATAAAAATACAACTTGTAAATGAGCCAAATGTAAAAATAAGTGCTTATCTTTGTCCCGAGCCAAGGAATCTAAAGAAACTTCCCATGCCTTATTTCATTATACCTTCAAATGGATCTGTGAGGAATTCACTCATTACATTTAAGGTCCTTTTAGCATAAGAGAAAAGAGAGGCTCAAAGAGAATCAGACTGGCTAAAGATGACATTTCTTTAAGGATATGAAAATGCTCTACTCTCTTCCTAAGAAGCATTAAATATAAGACACAAATCACTGTATAGATCCCCAAGTAGATCTTACTTATTGCATAGGTGTAAAACTTGAGAACTAGAATTATTTGTTTCTAGCCTGGAAAATCCCATGGATGGAGGAGTCTGGTGGGCTGCAGTCCATGGGGTTGCGAAGAGTCTTACACGACTGAGCGACTTCCCTTTCACTTTTCAGTTTCATGCATTGGAGAAGGAAATGGCAGCCCACTCCAGTGTTCTTGCCTGGAGAATCCCAGGGATGGGGGAGTCTGGTGGGCTGCCATCTATGGGTTCACACAGAGTCAGACACGACTGAAGTGACTTAGCAGTAGCAGCAGATCTCAAAAAAAAGTTAATATTAAGGCTAACAACAGAGCACCTAACTTCTAAGCTTCATTTTCATGCATTTTCAGTTCTGCCACGTGATCTCATTCTCTCTCCTATTCATCCATCTCTCTCTCTTCTTCTCTTCCCCATTATCATCTCCATCATTACTGCTATCAGAATGCTTGGGAGATTTTCAGGGTTCTTAAACTGTTACTGGGAAATCTAAAGGGAAAAAAATAATGAAAGAAAACAGAAAATTTAATTTGGCATCTGTTGACAGAAACTGAAATAGTAATGTCACGTTGCTCCCCTGTGAACACAATCTTATTTTGTCTATAGCATCCATAATTTTTTAAAATGTAATAATTCAAGTTATCCCCACATGCAGTTCCCCTATTTGGTTTAGGGCGGTCTCTGATGATTAGAAATCAGCTGCATATTTCAGATGTGAAAGTGTTTCTCTGACCACTGGAAATTTTCTAGTTAAAAAGCAAGCCTCTTTTTGAAAAACAATCAGGGATATATTCAACAATAATTACACAGCAATAAAGTGATGTAATAGGGCTTCCCTATTTACCGTGGCTCAGACGGTAAAGAATATGCCTGCAATGCGAGAGACCCGGGTTCAATCCCTGGGTGGGGAAGATCCCCTGGAGGAGGGCATGGCAACCCACTCCACTATTCTTGCTTGAAGAATTTCAAGGACAGAGGAGCCTGATGGGCTACAGTCCATGGGGTTGCAAAGAGTTAGACACGACTGAGCTACCTACAGTGATATACTAACACATAACTAGAAATTACAGTGTTGAAAACAGTACATTTGTAATATCACAACTGGTGCTGAAGTTAAGTATGCTACTGCTTTATATCCTCAAACATGTAAGAATCAAAGTGTAAAAATTACATCATTATTTCTCCAGAAATTGGTTCAGTCCCATACAAAGGCTGCTCTGGAAACAGCCAGTTCATATCCCTGAAACCAAGCAGGACCCTGGGGGGTTCTGGGCACAAAAGTCTTTCTGTGTCCCTTTCTTCGAGTTCAGGGAGCAAGTTCAAACATTTGCTAGTCAGGGAAGGGAGGGGAAATGCGGAAACAGGGGAGGAGAAGCCAAGAAACAATAGTGCAGCCTTGGGGCAAAGTCCTGCTCTGTGAATCCCCTCCTGGAGGGATACATAGAACAATATCTTTGAACTCTTTGCAGAGTTAAAAACCTCATCAAATGGAAGATGTCACCTACCTGATGAAGCACTCTTCATTCCAGAGACGGTTTGTCTCATCATCACCTGATGCCAGATGATCTCTGGACTGAAGGAATGAGGGATATGCAGGCACCCTGAGCCTTTTCAGCCACCTTGCTCCTTGACTACAAAACACCTTGCAACCCTCCCCCGCCTGCAGTCAGACACACAGTTTTGAGGGCATTAGCTGGCTGTGGCCTTCTCTGCAAAGCAATAAAGCTATTCTTTTTCTACTTTGCCCAAAGCTCTGTCTATGAGATTGAAAGCAGTGTTGGGCTACAAAGGCCAGATTCAAGTCTTTTGTAACATTCTGAATTTATCGGGATCAAGGTAAAGGTCTCTGTCCCAGCAATAGTGATTCTGGGTCTTCATTTCCCTGCAAAAGCAGCCTCTCTCTACCAGATTACCATTATCTCTCTTGTAGATCCTGCCCCTACTAAGCCGATTTCCTCCTGCTGTATCCCTTGTCCAAATGTTATGCTCAGTGGCTCTGTGAAATTTGAATTCAGGAGTTCTATTCCCAAGCTCCTGCTGCCTAAGCTACTTTATTTCCAGGAATTGCCAGTCATCTTTTTACCAGCCAGCATGTGGTTCCTACTTCTAGGGATTAATTTATTCAGTTTCCCAGGAAACTCATCATGAGCCATTTCCATGCAATTGATTTCACCAGTTTCTATTTATTTACTCTCGTCACTTTAGTGATTATAGGTAACAGCTTTGTTCTCTCCCAACCTTAATTCCCATATTTTTTTATTAGCCATGCCTCAGTAGTACCCTGTCAAACATCTTGTCAGCACCAGTGAGTTCACAAAATAATATTCTTTCAACTCTATTCTTATAGAATACTTGATGAACAAATTGCGTGATAGACAAATATTTTATTACATTCTTTTTCAGGGAGAATGCATTCATTCATATTATTTTCTATGTTAAGAAAAGTTTAAAATTATTTTTAAAATGGATTTCCATTTCTCTGACCTTACCAACTATCAAGGTTAATCAAATAATGATTTAATTGCAATGGTAAATAAGGCTGTAAATGAGCATCTTACATAAGTACATTTAACAACAAGATCTTAATAACAATCTGAGATGTCAGAGATGCGAACAAGGCTTCCCAGAGAAAGTATTTTATAAGCTCAGTCTAGAGAATGAGTAAAAATAGTTTTATTCAGATGGAAACTGGAGCCACAGTACCCAATTAGATAACTGCACCAATTTGAACAGAAATAACAAAACCTTAATTAATGAAGTCAGCATACCTACACATACCCATCATATATTGCTACCTCTGTCTCTCATTTCTGCATAAATTTCTCCTTTTACTGTAAACCAACTGACCTTTGGTTCTCCCCTGAACACAATTGTGTATTTTTACCATCTACTTGGTCGTTTCACTTCAGCTTCATCTATTTTCCTTAATCGATTCTCATGGCTCTTCGTTTTTGATATTTAAGACAATTCCAACTTTTAGATTCTTTTAAATGCCCTTTCCTTTTTAATTATTCCATCACCAAATAAAAATTTTCTTTTCATCTTTTGAAATTGGAGCTAAAATGAATTACGGGGAAATTTAAAGAGTGAGGCGATAAAGATAATATGGTCCAGTGAGTATGGCAGTTTAAAACTAGAAGACATTTAGTTAGCAAAATGCTATATGCAAAGGTCCCATTTCCTAATCTGCTAAGTCACTTCAGTCGTGTCCGACTCTGTATGACCCCATAGACGTCAGCCCACCAGGCTCCCCCGGCCCTAGCATTCTCCAGGCAAGAACACTGGAGTGGGTTGCCATTTCCTTATCCAATGCATGAAAGTGAAGTCGCTCAGTCGTGTCCGACTCCTAATGACCCCATGGACCGCAAGCCCACCTGTCACTTCCGTCCATGGGATCTTCCAGGCAAGAGTACTGGAGTGAGGTGCCATTGCCTTCTCCAATTTCCTAATCTAAAGAGTTTGAAAACGGAAATTTCAGGCTTATGAGGATAAGAGAGCAGGCATTTTGTTGCAAATGCCTCCTAAGTGAACTGCTTCTAAGTCACCTCAGTCGTGTCTGACTCTGTGTGACCCCATAGACGGAAGCCCACCAGCTCCCCCGTCCCCGGGATTCTCCAGGCAAGAACACTGGAGTGGGTTGCCATTTCCTTCTCCAATGTATGAAAGTGAAAAGTGAAAGGGAAGTTGCTCAGTCGTGTCCGACTCTTCGTGACCCCATGGACTGCAGCCTACCAGGCTCCTCCATCCATGGGATTTTCCAGGCAAGAGTACAGGAGTGGGGTGCCAAGGTAAGTACTATCAGTCAGCTTTCATTCACTCCTCTGCTCAGATACAAGTTGGTATTATAAACCCCAGACTTTTAAAAGCAAAAGGATACATATTTATTAACTGCTGTTAACAGAGAAGGTAAGACACTGCTCAGGCATATAAACACACACAAATTCAGCTACAGGAACATATTCCCACATTTCTAGTCATCATTGTACTATATGTCTTAGCTAGAGCAGTAAGGCAAGAAAAACAAATAAAGGGCATAAAATATCACCAAGAGAATAAGAAAGTTGTCTTTATTCACAGGCAGAATGATTGTCTACACAAAACATCCTAAGGAATGTATGCAATTACTATAGAAAACTATTTTATTTCTATATATAAAACCAACATTGCTTGAACAATTAAGTCTAAAATATGTTTTAAAAACAAAATATATAATCTAGAAATACATTTCATGATTCCAGATTCCCATATTAATACTTATAAAATATTTCAGAAAGAAATTAAATAAGACTCAAGTAGAGATACATATCATGGGTTGAAAGCTTTTATTACATCTTAATGTACATTGATAGATTCAATACATTCTGAACAAAAATTCCAGGAGGCATGTTATAGAATCTGAAAGATCAACCGTGAAATCTACATGGGAGAGTAAGAATAGCAAAAACAACTTTCAAAAAGAGAATTAAATTTGAAAGACTTTTATTATATCATTTCAGGACTTAATATAAAGATATATCAATGTATTTTGGTACAGAGAAAATTATAGGTGATTATTCAGTGGAACAGAATATAGATCTGAAATAGATTCACATGTATATCATCAATTTCTTTTTACAAAATGTCAAATAATTCCAATGTGGAAAACATATTTTCAATAAATGGCATTAAAATTGCTGGATGTATTAAAGTGATTTTTTAAAAAGGGGTGAAAATGTGTTGTGCAACAATATTATACTTCTGCTGAAAACCATTAAACAGTCTGTGTTGCTTTCAGAAGTAAGTGATCCAGAATTAGACACCTAAGACCTAAAGAAAATAGCTCCTAAATCTTTCTGGCCTAATTTCAAATCATTCTTCCCTTTTCCCTCAATGACCAGACAAAATGGCTTTCCATCTTATAGTGCACATATCAAGGCTTTGATGCTAAAACACTTGTTCTCCATGTCCCACGTATCTAGCCCCTACTTTTTTTTTTAATCTTTTTTCTCCCTACTTATTCTTTAGACCCGTTTCAAATGCTCTTTCTCTGGAAATTCTTTCTTTACTTGTAAGGTATATGTTGCTCAACATATGTTACTGTAGCATCAAGGACTTATTCACAGCTCATTATTTATATAACATTTGCTTTCTCCGTTAGACTTTCATTCTAGTTAGAACAAATAGCAGACATTTCTCACTCTGTTTTTCATTTCTCATTATGGAGTAATACACAAAATAATTTTATTAAAGAAATATATTCAACAGTGTATTTCCATAGCACAGATTTTGGCTCACAGTAAAGGTTTAATGAAAATATTGTGAAAAATAGTAATACTGACCAAATGTTTGGCTATGTGTTCTGAGGTGTTAATAATTTAAAAAAGGGGCATAAGGGGTTTGGGGAGGATACAGTTCACTGTAATCACTAATGAGGTAAAAATTATTAATAAATGGAAATTGTTGAAATCAGATGCCTAAAAATGACTCATGAGAAAATTTCCTGGAAAAATGGATATATTTATTCTCAGAAATCAGAACTGGAAACAAGTCGGTAGACAGATAATCAGCAGTTTCTGGAACTTTAGTTGTGTGGGCAGCAGCTTGGGATACAAAACCCTGTGTTCACATTTCCATGGTGTTAGGCATCTGTGGAAGCACGCAGCAGGTGGAATCAGGAAGCTAGAAACCAGATAAGTGCCAGTTGGTCTGCTCTTAGTTGTATAGAATAGGATTAAGTTAGTGAAATCTGAATGAACACTATACTATTCACTATCCTAAAATTAATTGATGAAATATAGAAAGAATAAAATCTGTTATTCCAGGAAATTTGTAATGCCAGAGATTTGGAACAGAGGAAGATACAGTTTCCCAAGTGGTAATGGCAAAATATCAGCTCAGGAATTATGTGTTTCCTGTTGTAAAATAATACAGTTTTCTTATTTTGACTATCAACTTGAAATGGGATACTATATTTAACTTCAGGTGTAATTGTAACATTATAAATTCATTGTCTTCACCACCGAATTTTAGTGATTATTTGTGATCTCATCGTATCACTATTTACACTCAATCAGTCTTTGAGTTATTTTTATCAATTTGCTTACTAGTTTTGGTAAGGAGAATAATGGCCCCTTGCTGCTGCTGCTGCTGCTGCTAAGTCGCGTCAGTCATGTCCGACTCTGTGCGACCCCATAGGCGGCAGTCCACCAGGCTCCCCCGTCCCTGGGATTCTCCAGGCAAGAACACAGGAGTGGGTTGCCATTTCCTTCTCCAATGCAGGAAAGTGAAAAGTGAAAGTGAAGTCACTCAGTTGTGTCTGACTCTTAGCGACCCCATGAACTGCAGCCTACCATGCTCCTCCGTGCATGGGATTTTCCAGGCAAGAGTACTGGAGTGGGGTGCCATTGCCTTCTCCATGTTACATAGCAAGAGTAATGAGAGTAGTACTGAATTAAAGTTGCTAATCAGTTGATACTAAACAGAGAGATCATCAGGTGAGCCCAATGTGTTTATAAACATTCTCGAAAATGGAAGAGAAAGGCGGAAGAATAGACCAGAGTCATATCAATACAAGGAGGATTTTACCCACCACTGCTGATTTTGGAGGAAGTGGGGCATAGACTAAAGAATTTCGGTGGCCTCTAGAAAACAAACAAACAAAAAGAAGACAAGTAAATAGGCTTTCCCCTAGATCCTCTGGAAAGAAATGAGGCCCTGCTAGCGCAATGATTTTAGCTGAGGGAGATATCTCATTCAACTAAATTTAATTTCCTAATTTGCATCTAATTTCCTAATTTCAGGGATGTTTGAAAATCTTACAAAGAATAGGAAAATATTTGTTTTTCCTATATAGAATGCTACTTGTTCTACATAAAGATTAAATTTCCAGTTGTCATTGTACTGTCTCTGTTACTACTTTACTTTCTATAACACTTGTATGTAAGATAGAAAAATAACACTTAAAAAAAGAATATCCAAATTTATTTCAATATACAGTTGAAACATTCATTTTTGATGATATTAAAGCTTTCTTGAGAACAGTTAGATTCTGTTTCTCTGTTGCTTATGAAACCCAGGTGCAACCTCACACCTGCTGAGCCTAGTTCCTTCTCTTCTAAGTTTGTTGCCTGTCTTTTTATACAAATGGTGATAATTTGAGCAGATTGAAAACAGTAATTGGGGTACAGGGATTTAGTCAATTAAAAAAAAGAGAGAGAGAGAAAATTTCCTGCAAGGTGATTATCTAAAGCTCAGAGGTGTTCTTTCCTCTAAAAATGTACAGCCACACACTAGTCTTCCATTTTGATACCCTTCATGCCCAGGTCTTATCACAGAAGCCTAAATTGTATTCCTGCATTCTTAAAACCACTCTTGTACATAAGGCATTTCAAGATGTATGGTCTGTGTAAGATAAAGATATTCAAATCTCTTGAGATTTTCTTTTACAGTAAGGCTGTATGTAGAAGCTGTGAGCATCTAGAGAAAATTCTTAGTTAAAGAAAGAAAAATGTCTGGAGTAGGAGATGGCAAGCTACTCTGCTGGACATGACTGAGTGACTGAACAGTAACAAAAACCAGTATTCTTGTCTGTAAAATTCTATCGACAAAGGAGACTGGTGGGCTACAGTCCGTGTGGTCGAAAAGAGTTGGACATGACTGAGCACAACCAAAATTAGTGCATAGCCCCCTAAATCTGAGCTTTCCAAAGCCCATTAATAGAAACAATAACAATACAAATTTTAGTTGACACATTGTTAATAAATAACAACATTCACAGCATATTTGGATGGCAGAACAAAGAGTTTATTAAAATCAAATTATTTGACCTTCCATCTATCTTTGGGAGAAGTGCAAAACCGTAAATTCTATCTACCATTCAATTTGAATTTCTTATTAACTTTGTAGGTTGACAGTGTGAATTTATCTCCCCAATCTCATGGTTAGAAAGGTAAAGAATTTCCAGTGATCAGGAAATATTAGAATACTTTTCAATGGAGCAGATTAAGATAGCAGATAATTAGGGTACACAATCTAAATTTCTCAAATGAATTTGGCTCTTCTACAAGTTAATCAGTAGAAGCCAGATCTACAGGTTGGTAAGTAGCAAGATTAATGGAAACTTCTGCAGGGAAAATTAATTGGGTGCCAGAATCGGGATCCACAGCCCAGGGAAGGGAAGCCACAGACTCCATAGGCCAGGGGTCTGAAGACATGGGATCCACAGCCCGCTGAGTAGCACCTTCCAGATCCAGAGCTCAGGGAGCTGCAGCTGCTGGACTTACAGCCCAGAGATCCACAGTGAGTCGTCTTGCAGGGACTGGAAAAGGTGGAGGTCCTCCGACGGCGGCAGGATGTCTGGCAGGGACGGGACACCACACGGAACGTCTGGGTCCTGATGGGCTCACAGCAGGTCTCTTGACTGTAGAGAGAAGAGCCCAGCTGGCAGGAGCTTCGAGGGCAGAGATCAGTGCTGTAGACCAGGTTTCTGGGGAAGGAGGAGCCACAGGAGGAGCCTGAGTAGCTCAGGTGGCCCCCAAGGGAGCAGGAGGAGAAGTTTCTGGAACAACAGTTGTAGGACATGTTCACAGGAGATGTGAGTTCAGCTGAGCTACAGTGAGAAGATTCTGAGTTTGAATGTAATGTTCTGGACAGATGTGCTTATATATACTCTCAGCAATAGGTGTGGTAACCTACAGGGTCATTTTTTCCATATGTGTGTTCCCTTGTTTACATGTGTGTAACTTAGCAATCTTCTCTATAATTGTAGTTGGAATGGTTCTCCCCATATTGTATTTATGAATGCTATAATTTTGGTGTTATAGCCAAGGCCAATGAACTACACCTATGTTAGAAATGCTATGACTTGTTTCACATGAATGCTTATTCCATCATAGTCAAGAAAGCCTTTCTGCTTCCTCTTGCCATAATCTTTGGGTGTTTTGCTTCTGTCAATGAAGAGAAAATGCTTTTCTCAAATGGCAGTTACATAAGATAAAGTTATTTTTCTTCTTTGTCAGTGGATCAGAGGTGTAACTTTGGCTTGGACAAAGAACCTACTAAATACTGACTTTACTTGTTGCCATGTCTTCTCAGAGGATGAGATGGTTCGATGGCATCACCGACTCAATGGAGTGAGTTTGGGTGAATTCCAGGAGTTGGTGATGGACAGGGAGGCGTGCCATGCTGTGGTCCATGGGGTCACAAAGAGTCGGATGTGACTGAGTAACTGAACTGAACTGGTATCTTCTCATCCTCCATTATTGTCAATCTACTACATTCTGTTACGCATGTGTCTCAGATACAATGGAAAGGAAAAATTATCAGCCAAGACACTTTTTTGAGTACCATTGATGGCTAGAACCAGAAAGAAACCTGCACAGCTATTTGGAGACATGGTGACAGTGAGGGACGGAACTAAGACAGAGTCACAAGGAAAGCCAGCTTGGAAAGCATCAAAGAGCTAAGAAATATTGAGATGAGGGAAGGAAGCAATTGAGTTTCAGATTCAGTGGACCTGACATGAGCCCTGTAGTCTTAACAGATTGTCATCTGTACATGTAGACGCCCTAAGAATTTCCTTCTCCGATCTCCATCTACAGGAGGCTTGACTGATCAAGGATGCCGCTGCCCCAACTCCATGCTATGGCCCAAAATCTAACACTGCATTGGTAGGAGAGCCTCTCTTTCCATGGGGCTGCTCCCAGGCAATGACCAAGCACAGGAGAGATATTAGAAGGCCTCCTTCTTAAGACACATGAGATCCTTTGCTGGCCAACAATTGAGGATCTCCAATGGTCTTGAGAAACTGTCCGCAATCCGAGGCTGCCTGGGGCATGTCTGTCTATCTTCTTCACTCTGATGAGACTCTCATGGAAGTCTGACAAGTCTCCTAGCCTTCTTCCCCTCTTCCCCAACACTCTTCTCTCGCAGCCATCTCCCCATAAGTCTTTGTACCTTTAATTCCATCTCGGGATCATTTCTCACCATTTCCATTTCAGTCACCTCAACGTTAGGCCAGTTCTACTCATTTCCTGAGTACCATTTCACACGTCAGATGATGCATCAACTTTGATAAATCCTAAACTATTGTTTAGATATGTTAGATAGTATCATCAACTTAATGGACATGAATATGAGCAAACTCCAGGAGGCAGTGGAGGACAGAGGAGCATGGCATGCTGCAGTCCATGGGGTCACAAAGAGTCAGACACGACTTAGTGACTGAAGGACAACAAAAGTATTATTTCTTCAAATACTGTTTCCATCCCCTTTTTATCTCCTTTTTTCCTGAGATCCAATTATAAGCAAAATAGAGTATACATTATATATATATGCCTCTCACAGTCTTTTCTGTATAGTCAGTCTTTTTGTCTTTTTCATGCTTTAGTTTGGGATTTCCTTCTATTCCATCTTCTAATTCACTGTCTATTCAGTTCAGTCACTCAGTCACATCTGACTCTTTGCAACCTCATGGACTGCAGCATGCCAGGCCTCCCTGTCCATCACCAACTCCTGGAGGTTGCTCAAACTCATGTCCATCAAGTTGGTGATACCATCCAACCATCTCATCCTCTGTTGTATCCTTTTCCTCCTGCCTTCAGTCTTTCCCAATGAATCCATCAGGGTCTTTTCCAATGAATCAGTTCTTCGCATTAGGTGGCCCAAGTGTTGGAGCTTCAACTTCAGCATCAGTCCTTCCAATGAATATTCAGGACTGATTTCCTTTAGGATGGACTGGCTGGATCTCCATGTACTCCAAGGGACTCTCAACAGTCTTCTCCAAAACCACAGTTCAAAAGCATCATCTATTAGGCAATGTTTAATCTACTGATAAAAGATATCACTAGTTTTTCCAAATCAGTTATTACTTTATAAATTTCTAAACTTTCAGTTAGATTCTGTTGTCTAGTTTTCATTTTCTGTCCCCAATCCTCAAATTATCTTCAATTCTGAAACACAGCTCTTCCTTGATAGCAATATTTCCCTGTTTCCTACTACTAAATTCATAGCATAAGTAGTTTAATGTATGATTTTCCCAAGACTATTATATGGATTATGGATTTCAGATTGTATTTTCTGCTGTTATATTTTGTTCCAGTTTTATTTTGTTATATGCAGTATTTTAATGTTATTATTTTTGGTAAGTTTATAATAGCTTTATTAAAAAATAAAATAAGAAAATATTGCTATCAACAATAACATTACATTTCCTTGAGTCTGGAGTATAGTTTAACTAGTTTTATTTTAACACTGAATATTTTGTGAATAAACTTTGAAAGTAGCTGTAGCTATTTACACACTCAGAATATGAAAAAATTTAGTAAACTTTGTTTTTAACCTTTGACTCTATAGTTAAAGAGAAGCTATATATATATGAAAAACAGAAGGGAGAGAAAATCTAAGTTAAATACATTAAAAAGAGGAAGGAATAATGGTAGTGTGAGAACAGAAAGAGGAGAGAAAGATAGATTTATACACCCTACAGAATAAAAGAGAAGTGGAAAAACATCTTCACATATAGGCAGGAAACTGCAGCTCTGCAAATGCCAGGAAGTCAAAGCCTGTGCAGAGAAAAACTAGAGATATTCTAAGACAATAGAAATCCTGCATCGCTGTTCAGTTGCTAAATCGTGTCCAACTCTTTGCGACCCCATGGACTGCAGCACGCCAGGCTCTTTTGTCCTTCACTATCTCCTGGAGTTTGCTCAAACTCATGTCCATTGAGTCAGTGATGCCATCCAACCATCTCATCCTCTGTGGTCCCCTTCTCCTCCCACCTTCAATCTTTCCCAGCATCAGGGTCTTTTCCAATGAATCAGCCTTCACATCAGGTTGCAAAGGATTAGAGGGGCAGCTTCAGCAGATAATGAAAGGAACAATATATCAAGATTCATAAAATATACTAATTTTGATATTTTTAATTATAAAGACATTAGGGAATAAGTAATAATTTGAGTGCAATAGAAAAAAAATTTCCTAAGCCTTCTCTGTGTTTCACTTTCAATTGCTTCCTTCTCTCACCATACATCAGCATTTCCGTCTTAACTAAATAGACATGGGCCAGATTGATCTCTCCTGGATACTATTTCAGCTGAGCCTCTTTTTTGGTCATCTTATCTTTACATACAGAAAAGCTGTCTTTATGTTCCTCGCCATTTCTCTCTCAGTATCTTATTTTATCTATTTTTGGTCTCTATTGGATTAGGGACATACTGTATAACTGTGATCCTTGGTGTATTTTCTATTGCTGCCATAACGATTACCGGTTAGTGATTTTGGAGAATGGGAGTAAATGGTGACAAAGTGGATCATTTCAGAAAAGCTTCAAAACTGTGTCTCTGATCCATGGTACCAGAGGAAAATCCATCTTATTCCACACTCAGGAGGGAAACAGTCACCAGGAAAAACAGATGTAGATACATAGGAAGTGGGTTAGGGTAAATCAGAAAAAAAGCTTTCCTGGTCATGACGCTTCCCTGGCCATGATGGGATGTGCATTAGTAGGAAACAGTCATAGCATTTCTGACATAGCAGTAGTTCATTGGCTTTGGCTATAACAACAGAATTACAGCATCCATAAAAACAAATGCGAGAAACCATTTACCTGCAACTGCAATTACCGAGAAGACTACTGAATTACACATATGCAAAAGAGGAAATCTCATTAGGAACCATGATCCCTTGGTGTGCCACACCCCTTGCTGGAAGTGTATAAATGCCACAGTGCAGGAGAGACATTCAAACTCAGAATCTTCTCACTGTAACTCAACTGAACTCCCATCTCCTGTCAACATGTCCTACAGCCGTTGCTCTGGAAACTTCTCTTCTTGCTCCCTTGGGAGCTACCAGCGCTACCCAGCTTCCTCCTTCCCCAGCAACCTGGTCTGCAGCACTGACCTCTGCTCTCCCAGCTCCTGCCAGCTGGGCTCCTCTCTCTACAGCCAGGAGACCTGCTGTGAGCCCATCAGGATCCAGACTGTGGTGTCCCGTCCCTGCCAGACGTCCTGCTACCGCCCGAGGACCTCCACATTCTCCAGCCCCTGCCAGACGACTTTCCCTGGGTCTCTGGGCTATAGGTCCAGCAGCTGCAGCTCCCTGAGCTCTGGATCCAGAAGCTGCTACTCAGTGGGCTGTGGAGGCCGTGGCTTCAGACGCCTGGGTTATGGAATCTGTGGCTTCCCTTCCCTGAGCCATGGATCTGGATTCTGTCATCCAACCTACTTTTTGTCCAGTAGCTGCCAGTCATCCTATTACAGACCATCCTGTGGATCTGGCTTCTATCGTTCAATTTGTTGAATGTCTAAATCCTTTTGCATATTGAGATCAAAGTCTCTCTCAGTATACCCATTGTTTTCCTTCTCACATTTACCACCAATCTTTTATTCTTAAATCATCAGTTTCTTGCATCATCAACTTTTGAGGGACTCTAAACTTAATGAATAACCCAATATGAAGTCCTGTTGCCTGTACTATTGGATTGAAAATATACTATTGGATTTTCATGGAAAAGCATTTGAAAATGAAAATTTTAATCTAATAAATTTACATCATCTGACATTGAAATATATTGTTTGTCTTATTATTTGCCTATAGTTTAATCAATATTTGGGAATTTTAAATAAAGATCAATGTGCACCTGGAACTGGATGTGAAAACACACATTTTGAAAGATTTTAGCAAATTTCCATTGTCATTGCATATGTTTCCTAGTGGGAGTAATTATTTCCTGGAGGTCCATATTTTATTTGCCTCAATATCAGTGATATTTGCCTGAGGATGGAGGCATGGAATTCTGCTAATAATGGAAAACAGAGAAATTGGTGTATAACTAGAAATGCAGGCAACAAAAATACAGTATAATTTACAAGATGAGATAATATGTACATAACATACTGAAAGTTTAGTATCTCAATGTAGATTTTCAGCTAAGAGAAAAAATAAGCCTTTAAACAACTCCAAGGGTAGATGTTTTGTTCTCTGTTGGTTGGCATAAGTGCCATAATCCTTCCCTGAGCCTGGTCCCAGTGATGATCCTTTCTGAGCCGTACCTATGAACATTCATAAAGAGATTCACAATGATTTTAATTGGGGAATAACTGCGTTAAGCAGTGAGTGCTAATTCTTTCCAGTTGTATCTCACTCTTTGCAACCCATGGATTGTATCCTGCCAGACTCCTCTGTCCATGGAATTTTCCAGGCAAGAATACTGAAGTGGGTTGCCATTTCTTTCTCCAGGGGATCTTCCTGACTCAGGGATCGAACCAGTGTCTCTTACGTCCTCTGCACTGGCAGGTAAATTCTTTACCACTAGTGCCACCTGGGAAGCCCACTGGGTTAAGGAAATGTGGGATAACCTCCCAAGGCTTCCTCAAGGCTCAACCTGAATTACTAACAGCAACATACGTGGAGCAGTGTTGAATAAATATTTGTATCCTCTAGGCTTAGGCTGTATCCTTTTCCCCTAGTATCTTTTTCCTCCTGTATCCTTTTCCTAACTCTAAAGCAGAGCTGAAGTCAAAACCTTGAGTACAGACTGTGTATTTGTCACAAGATATCAGGCGACTAGGACTTCCCAAGTGGTGCTAGTGGCAAAGAACCCGCCTGCCAGTGCAGGAGACAGAAGAGATATGGGTTTGATACTTAGGTCAGGAAGATCCCCTGGAGGAGGGCATGGCAACCCACTCAGTGTTCTTGCCTCAAGAATCCCACAGACAGAGGAACCTGGTGGGCTACAGTCCAATAGATTGTACAGTCGGACACGACTGAAGCAACTTAGCATGCACACATGCACAGCATTCATCACGCAAATAGTATGGGAGACCATGGAAGGTGACAGAATCAAAGAGAAAAAATCTTACAAAGGAATATTTTTTTTTGTTGCTGACTTTATGATGGGCAAAGAGGGCTTAGTCTTTCAAGGTCTTTTTAGGAACATATGGTATGATTTTGGAATTGTCGTCCCCTGGATCTGATCAACAGTGAGAATCATTTATCCATCAACTTGCGCTTCCCATTGTTGGAATGTTGCCTGGCTATGTATTAATTTTCTGGAACCTCATTAAACATGTGAGAGGATTCAGTATGTTCCTTTTGTTTTTCTGGCTGTGATCTCTGAGAACCCAGGTAGAGAGTGAAAGAAATGTTGTTTATGCAGGAGGGGAGATACTGTCAATGCAAAGAGGGTTGAAACTTGCATGCAATTGTTTCAGGCACCATAGCTGTGTCTGGGATCACAGTTGGAAGAATTAATATATAACAGAGGGTACAAGGGGTACCTGATACACAACTTGCGTTTAATTGCTCAAATATCCTCATGAGAAAGACAAACATTCTGTGCTATAGATCTTCCTAGACATGAGAGAAAGAAAAGTCAAAAAGAATTAGAAATTTGCCCAAATTTGTTCATCAAAGATCTAGTAGAATTCCATCTCTTGAATCAACCTATTCTTGTTATTTTCTGAACTTTTTTTTTTTTTTACCTACTTTTTTAACCAAGAGCCTTGAATATACCTCCTACTATGGAGATTGCTTTACCTGAATAGACTTCAGCTCCTTTGGATCTAGTTTCATTAGCCTCGTGAGTAGTATTCATAATAAAGAGAAAAACAAAAAATAAATGTAGAGTTTAGGAAAAGAATGCTAAAGAAAAATGAGCTAATTTCTCTTAAAAAGATTTGCATTAATCATAATACTTAATAATAGATTGACAGAAATACATTATTATCCCTCAGAAAGATATTGCTAGAAATTCTGAGTGCAATGACAAACCCTGTATTATTCACTTTAATTATCATTATTAATGTCACATTAAAAAGTTCCCTTCCTCAATAACTACCACTATGAACAAGAATAGTAAAACACAAAACAAACACACACACACAAAAAAAACTCTCTTTCACAGTCACACATGCATAATTTTAATATCAGCAACCCCAAAATTGAAGATGAGCTTACTGTTAGTATTTTTTAAAAATAAGAGATAAAGGTGATTTCTATATAACTTGACAGATTTCTTCTCTTCCCTCTGAATTCCCCCAACATAAACACTGTCACTCCTAGAAGCTTTTCTCTGAAAATTAAAAAAGAAAAGAGTAAAATTGCCAAACCATGATATCTCACTAATCTGTAAACTGCATTCCCATTTGGGTGAGTCAGACTGAAGGAGCAATCAGGAGTCGATCAGGATAGAACCATGGGGAAGTCCTTGAGAAGGGAAAGGTCGTGTAATTAGATGTAAAAGTAACATAGAATATGGAATAAAGACCTCAAATCAAGCATGAAAGAATGTACCTCCCTCCCCCGCTGTGTGTGCTTCGTTATATAAAGTAACATGCTAATGACATAAAAATCAACAACCAAAAGGCACCAGGAAAATAAAAATACAACAGAGATGGAAGAGGTGATTGACGAGGTAAGGAAAAGCATGCCAAAAGAACCTATTCTGGGTATACACAAAAAGTGCTTTAAAACTACAGCTTCTGTTTGGAATAGCAGAATATTACAGCATGTTTGGATCCAATTATGGGTTATACATTTATAGCAATTACAACAGTATTTTTTTCTTCATGGGAATCCTACTTGATTATTTTTATCATGATGTGGTCCTTCAGCAAAATTTTTGTTTCTATTGTTACTGAGACAACCAGTCATTTTATCTTTGATTTGAACTTTTTAAATAATTTTGCATTAGAACTGCCAGTGTATTATGAACTTTCATTAGCTTTACATGGACTCTTTGGACTGGATGAAGAAATCAAATCAAGAAGAAATCAAATCAGTATTGAAATTAAATTCATTTTTTATTTGAAGTATTTAGCAATATTGACATAATGCTGGCTTCATTAATCCTTAGTGAAGCTTTTCTTTTGTTAATGGAAGGGCACATCATCTACTGCTTCATTTGTGCTTTTGTTGTTTGGTGTGTGTGTGTGTGTGTGTGTGTGCACATGTGTGCATGTGTATGTTTTACTTGTACAAGAAAACTGAGGATTTAACGTGGCAAAAATGATTTAGCTAACTTTTAGCTATTTGACCTAAATGAAATGTATGCATCAGAGTGATATATGAACAGAGTTTTTACAACTGTTAGTGATAAATAATCATCTTTGGAAGTAATCTTTTTAAAACTTCTGTCTTTTGAAATAGATACTGATGCTTCTCCAGCAAAATCATCTCTTTGACTTTTTATCTGGTAAGTGATACTTCTGACCCCCATGGTGGAGAGTAAATGTCAAAAAATTGTTGTACAAGTCATATTTCACCATCAACTTGCTTTAAGGATAGAAGCTAAGAACTCACACTTTTAAATTAACATATGAACTTTTAGCTTTAGTTCATTGCTCCTAATAAGATATTCTTTTGCAAAGTCTAAAAACATAAAAATTCTCCTAAACAATAAAATAAATAGTTGTAGATTTAAGCAGTACAATATGTGGCCAAGCAAGCCACTGCAGCAAGAGCATTTAGATTGATCTTTATATGCTGTGTGCTTCTGCACACAGTCATGTCTGACTCCTTACAACCTCATGGACGGTAATCTGCCAGGCTCCGCTGTCCATGGGATTTTTTTCAGGCAAGAACACGAGTGGGTGGCCATTCCCTTCTTCAGGGGATCTTTCCATCTCAGTGGTCTAACCTGAGTCTCTTGGCCTACCACATTGGCAGATGGATGCTTTACCACTGCACCACCTGTGAAGCAAGTATATGCTGTGTACCACCCTCAGTTTTATGCCCATATTTTATGTACTGCTGCTGCTGCTGCTAAGTCGCTTCAATCGTGTCCGGCTCTGTGCGACCCCAGAGACGGCAGCCCACCAGCCTCCCCCGTCCCTGGCATTCTCCAGGCTAGAACACTGGAGTGGGTTGCCATTTCCTTCTCCAATGCAGGAAAGTGAAAAGTGAAAGTGAAGTCGTTCAGTCGCGTCTGACTCTTAGCGACCCCATGGAGTGCAGCCCACCAGTCTCCTCCGTCCATGGGATTTTCCAGGCAAGAGTACTGGAGTGGGGTGCCATTGCCTTCTTCCTAATCGGTAATCCTAAATTTCCCACTATCTCCACCTACTGGTAGCTTGGTGTCTATTATGGCATCTTGCAGGATGTGGAAACAGCCACAGCAGTGCTGGCTAGGTTAGAAGGACAAATGAACCTCTGCCAAGATTTGAACACGTGAACTGTCCTACCACTGTATTTAAGTGCAATGTGTTTTCCATGATGCCTCAGCAATAAAAGGAGTAGTTCTATTTTTTTCAGGCAGAGCAAAGAATAGGATATGGCTTGTCTTCAGATTTAACACTGGTTAAAGTAAAAACTGTTCACCCTGTATGCATCTTATAAGCACTCCACTAGATGAAACCATAGCAAACGCAAAGTGGAAGTTTCCTAAACCAATCATCACTTATGTTGACTCAGTTATTCATTACATATAAAAAGTGAGAAATCTAAGACAATTACCAAGTGGGACTGGATGCTGAGACAAACAGAATAAACCAAGACATATGGTTACCCTGTGGGTGAGAATCTAGGTCATCTGTACCTTTTAATAATATTGTCCTTGACTTAAAGGATAAAAGTTTGGAGCATAACTGCTGATTCAGGTGTAATCAGCTTCCTAAACATTTAGTTACCTCTTGTAACATGAGAATATTTGCATTGTTTTTGAATTTCATTTTCCTTTTTTTTTCTCTAATTAAATGTTATCAGCAGAACAACTTAAAAAGTGGTTGCAAACCAACTGTATTAATGATTGTACAAAAAGTGCTGGGCTTACTTCTGATAAGTATTGGGGTGTATTAGATGTTTTCAATTATCAACCAATTAGACATTTCATTTGCTTTCTTATGAAAGCAGTAAATCTGGGGCAACTGAAATTCTCACCAAATCTAACTCACTGACTTCTTACTGAATTTATTATTTTAGAATCTATCTACAAGTAGTCTTCCTTCCAAAATTATGTGATGTAGTCAATTTAATATACCTATTTATAATTATATAAAATATTCAAGTTTCGAACCCCCTACAAAACCAAAGGTCACAGTTACTTGTCTGTAGTCTTAAAATGTAGTCTTAAAAATGTAATTTCAGATTTTACCATATTAACAGAATGTATTTACTCCTTCTGTATTAACAGAAGGGTAAACATGAAAGATGAAATAATTTCTTCCAAACCTAAACGACACTGAACAATTTTACCTTTTAAATTGAGAAAATTTAAATTATGAGTACAAGATGCAGAAAAATACAGCCAGATATTTAGAAATAGATTTGAAGACACGTCCTAAGTTGCTTCAATTGTGTCCAGCTCTTTGTGACCCTATGAACTTTAGCCTGCCAGGCTTGTCTGTCCATGGGATTCTCCAGGCAAGAATACTGGAGTGGGTTACCATGCCCTCTTCCATTGAAGAAACAAAGCAAACAAAATGACAAAACCAATATGTGGATGTCATATACCATACTTTATTTAAACTCACACCATTTTTTCTACTAGTAAAATTTGAAATAGATGCATTTGGGGAAATAACCAGGAGAAATAAACAGGAAATAAATGTGCTTCAGTATTGCATGTCTATATAGCTACAAGGAAGTAGTTATGGCACCTTTCTTCAATGAATACATTTTCAGTTACTGGTATTCAAATTATTCCTTATCCAGCGTAGGTAACAGCAGAAGTCAAATTTATAAGCTAAAGGTAAAACAAGAGGTCAACAGATAGTGTAGATCTCAATATAGTTAAGTATTGCATTAAATTCTAGATGTAGTAGATATTGTATTCAAGTATGACATTAGTAGAAGCCAGATCCACAGGTCGGTTGGAAAGAAAGAGACCGGCCACTCCTGGAAGAGAAGAAGGTGGGACGGTAAAAGCTGGATCTACAACTTAGGGATGAGAAAATGCTGGGGCTGTGACCCACGGATTGAAAATCACCGGATACAAAGCCCAGAGATGGGAAAACGTGACCAACAGATTGAAAATTACTGGAACCGAAGCCCAGAGACCCAGGGAAAGTCGTCTGGCAGGGACTGGAGAACGTGGAGGTCCTCGGGCGGTAGCAGGACGTCTGGCAGGGACTGGACACCACAGTCTGGGTCCTGATGGGCTCACAGCAGGTCTCCTGGCTGTAGAGAGAGGAGCCCAGCTGGCAGGAGCTGGGAAAGTAGAGGTCAGTGCTGTAGACCAGGTTGCTGGGGAAGGAGGAGCCACAGGAGGAGCCTGAGTAGCGCAGGTAGTCCCGGAGGGAGCGGGAGGAGAAGATTCCAGAGCAGCAGTTGTAGGACATCTTCGCAGGTGGTGTGGGTTACTAAGGGAAGGTTCAGAGTCTGAATGTCACTTCTTGGACAGGAGCATTTATATATCCTTATCATCGGCTGTTTCATCCTCGTGGCTCATAAAAACAAGCTACCATCATCTTTTTAATTGAATCCAAAAGATCAGCATAGTTATACACATGGAGTGTTTGTGGTTTTACAGCTGAAAAGTATAATCATGTTGGTGCCCTGAAATTCAAGTAATAGTATGGAATCTTCAAAGCTCTTAGTCATCCTTTTCTACCAAAGTCACCAAGCAGATCATTCAGAAAACTTTAGAGGCAGTGACTGGGTTGATGGAAGCTGGCTTAATTAAAAATAACTGAATTCCCTTTCACAATCTGGCTCAAAATTGTTGTCATCTGGAGAGCAAAGTTGCTAACTGATCTACTCAAAGTCGTTTTTTAAACAAGGACATACACGGATTGTACCAGGAAGTGGCAGGTTAACCTAATGGGTAATGCCATAAGGAAGTGGCAATGGTAACACACAAGATGTATGATGATTTTTTTTAATTGAACGCCAATGTTAATGGCTTTCATGAAATATTAAATGATAGATCCCCTTATTTCTGATGCTCCTGCTTAAAACTGTATGCAAACTATCAAGAGTCCACCTTAGCCAGTCACTCTTTCATGGGCATGTGTGTGTTTACTGTGCATGTGTGGCTGCTAAGACGCTTCAGTCGTGTCCGAATCTTTGTGACTCTGTGACTGTAGTCCACCAGGCTCCTCTGTCCATGGGATTCTCCAGGCAAAAATATTGCAGTGGATGGTCATGTTCTCCTCCAGGGGATCTTCCTGACACAGGAGTTAAACCCTGGGTCAGGCATCTCATATACTGGCAGGCAGGTTCTTTTCCACTAGCACCACCTGGGAAGCCTGTGTGTTTACGGTGGAATGAGTTAAATATTATAAATACCTTTATATTGTTTTGGAAATATTCATCTAAGATACTTTTAGAGACATCAAAAACAAGAATAAAACATGCAACAAAAATGCCCAATGTATTTCTCTCTCTACTCAGAGGCAATGTTTTCCACCAAAAGGACTCCCTGGAATCTAAAAAAAGGCCTTTGTTTTAAAGAAATTTTATAAGGCCTTGAAGTATTTGACCAATGTAGCCATCTTAAGGAGATTCTTCCTCTGCCTCCGAAAGCAACATACTTGACTTTGACTTAAACTGTTCTTAGGTGTTTCTGACAAGTCTTACACAATTTCTAAAGTAGTGGTCATTTTTTATTGTTATTCTATGACTTGTATTCCTCCTCTGTGTGGTAAGGTAATGAAGATTGACACCTTGAAGAAGAAAGATTGAGAAGCTTTATCTTCCTGTGGCTTCTGTGCTGTTCGATTTGTTCACATCACAGAAAAAAATTTCTACTTTTGAACAAAAGTACTTGTGTGCAAAAAATTCATTTCATTGAGAAAAGAATGTTCAGTATTACTTAATGTCTTATCTCATAGCATATTCTTCTACAGAAATAGCTTATATGAGTGGATGATATTGAAGCAAGCAAATTCAATCTAGCTGAGTGAAATATTTATATGGATGTTTTGACGTTATAAACAAAACAGGAAGGTTTGGAATCTACTAGAAAGCAATTTTCTATTCATAATTAAGAAGCCTGATAAATAAGAACTGTTTATTTTAGAAACAGAGCACAAATTATGTTGCCTACCAAATATATGGAATATGACTGAAGACCAATTTGTGTACTGAAAACATTCAAAGTCATAAAGTTTACAATTTAGAAGGAAGTTTAGCAATTATCTCCAGTACTCTGCCACGTTGGAATCCCATTTACAATATCTTATCAGATGGATATCTAATAAGTGCCCCCAAGATGAAAATCTCAATTACCTGCAAAAGTACCTTGTTTTAGATTTTTTGTTGAATCTTTCCTAAAAACTTCCACTTAGTAATTTCAAATCTTCATAGAATGAGTCTCAGCTCATTTCTATGATATATCAGTTTTTGAAGATGGGTGTCTTAAGAGATTTGCCCATCACCACAGGTTATTTTAAGCTATTCTCTGTACACATGTACTGCTGTATTTACAGTTAAGCAATGATGAACTTTATGGGAGAATCTAGAAAAAATACTTATACTAGTTCTCTATGCAGAATATATAAACAAAAATATATAATTATATATATGATTTAATGTATTTACCACATCAGAGGTAAATTCAAAAGGATTCATTCTCTTTTTTACATCATATATTTTGAAACTCTCTACCCTCATTCCAATCTACAAAGGTCATTTGTAATTATGAATTTTTCTAACTTGATCTTTCTTTGAAGTTTACAGGTAGTAGGCATTTTCCTTACTTCTTGATTTTATTTACCTTCTTTAGTAAAAATCCCACCCTATGAGAGAAAACTGAGAGACTAAAGGTTCATCTTTTTTAATGTATAGAGCTTATTAGTTTGTTCTCAATGACATCAACACCACTAAAAATGACTTAAACTTTATGCAGAGATTTTTTTGAAAATTAAATTTATTGATGTGATCTCTCAAGAAGCAAGTGAACTTCAGAATAAGGATTTCTTAAGCATTTTTACAATGGAAACTTCAAAGCACTGCTGAAAATATGGATCCCTTATTCATAAATCAAAAACTCACTCATATAAGAGCAGTTTGGGTACTTATACTATAAGAAAACTAGAATATAAATGTGTTAGATGCTCATTTAACATTTGTACCAATTAAGGATGATAAGTGGGTTATTTCTTCTATAAGGTACACAAGATTTGGGATGTAAAACAGATATTGATTTTTTTTCCCCTCCATTCCTAAACTTGGAACAAAATGAATGTTCCCTCCTGACTACAAAGTACTTTTTAAAGCTTTAAATACAACGAAGTTCTCACTGTGTTACCCATTCAATACACTATGTTGAAGGATAAGATGAATAAAACCCCAATCTTACAGGTACAATTATGGTGCAATCAGAGTCACCTACCCAAGCTAGATGAATGAGAAATAACATTTTTGCTTCATGAACAACTGCTTTGAAAACCTAATGAAATTCTTTCATTTAAAAGTCTGTAATCATAAAAAAGGTCTTTGAAGGTTAATGCATTTCATTTTTACTGGAGCCTAATTAAGCATTCTTATTAAAATGAACACATGCTATTACACCCATTGCTAGAGTATTTAAGTATCCGGTGTAGAAGGTAACATTCACAGTCACAAACTTCCCTTTGCAACTCAGCTGAACTCAGAACTCCCAACAGCATGTCTTTCAACTGTAGCATGGGAAACTTCTCCCGTTCCCTTGGAGGTTACTTGGGGGTCCCAGTTTCCACCTGTGATTCTTTCTATCCCAGCAATGTTGTCTACTCCCCCAGCACTTTCCAGCTGGGCTCCACTCTCTACGGTGACTGTCAGGAGAACTTCTTTAGGCCCGTCAGCTTCCAGACACCCTGTGCTGTGACCAGATCTTTCCAGACATCCTGCTCCCATCCACAGAATTTCATCTTCCGCAGTCCCTGCCAGACAATTTACACTGGATCTCTAGGGTCTGGAAATATTGGCCTTGGGTCTTTTGGTTGTGAAAATACTGGCTTCCAGTCTCTGGGCTGTGGATCCAACATCTGCTCCCCAACTTAACGTTTCCTCCAGGAGTTGCCGGTCATCTTATTACTAACCAGCCTTTAGCTCACACTTTTGTGAATCAACTTTCTGAATGACTCCAGTCACCTCATGGTTATATCTATGCTTTATGAAGTTTTAACCCTCGGCATTTCCAACATCTTTGATAACGGACCGTCTTCAGCACCGGGGCTTACTATCACAGTCATTCTGGAAGTATACAATTCACTGTGGACAAAGTAATCTTGACTTTGTAATCAGGCATATGAGATATGTCTTGGATTTTCTTCATTCCTGATCCAATGCTCAGAATCTCCGTTGCTGTCTTACTCAGAATCCTGTTTTACTGCTTTTCTCCTAAGACTCTTTCACTTGCGCATTTCAAAAGATATGGCATTTAAAATAAAAGTATTTCTTTAGAATGAATTACAGCATTTCATTTTTTAATTCATATGGTACATTTAGTGAATGCATCCAGTACCTTCAACTGTGTTCACTAGCTAAACATTTTGTTTCGTTAATATTATGCTGCATAGAAAAAGGAAGTTTAGAGAATCTAAATATATGGCACATTTTATGTCTTAAGGGATTTATATCCTCTCCTAGGTACATTTTTTCATCTAATTACTTTAGAAAATTTCCTTTTTAGGTAGGCATTTGTTGAAAAATATTTATTGAATTCTGGTTATAGTCTGGGCATTCATGCTGAATGAAGACATAAATTCCTTCCCTTCACAGAGTTCACACACACACAAGTTTAACTTACTGTGATTTAGCAAGTGCAATAATGTCAATAAAAACATGTTTCATTGGGAACACAAAGAACAGGATGTTCAGAAAAGGGTGAGAATATCACAGAAAACTGATTAGTGACAATAAGGTTACTAGTTCATGTAAAAAACAAACCGTGCTCATATAATGTGTTAGTTGCAGTCCTTTGAGAGATAGCTGTGGTCTAGGACTTGACATGACAGATGTTTGTTGAACAAAATACCTGCCAGTGAAAATGGGGAGGTAGCTGGAGGGTTCTGGGAGAGCCATCAGACAGCATCGCCGGTCTGAACTCACTGAAGGGAAGATGGAAGGAAGGAAGCTGGGTTAGAATACCCTTCTTCAGGCCAGTTCTAAGTTTTGATGAGTCACCTGCAAGTCACAGAGACAGCCTTGCCTGCATATCCTTGCCAAGTTCAGTCACTGGCCAAGAACAGGTCACAGCATGGCTTTGGCGTAAATGTCGGGCTACACTCAGAGACTAGCAGCTGGGACTGTAAGTCAGTTATGCTCCCTGCAGTGGGAGCTACATTTCCATAGCTTCCATGTTCAGAAATTCATCCTGATTTCAAGGAAGTCAAAATAATGACCAATAGCAAAATAATAAATGAAAACAGACTTTTCCATGAATTACATTCAATATACTTTATTTCATGTCCACTGATCCAAAAAAAGAAAAGACTGATTACTGTATTAGATCCTGTATAGGATGCAATGAGTGAAAGTCAAACCCTGAAATAGAACGTGAGGAAAGAATTGAGAATTATTGGAGGGCTACGCTTGATTTAGAGAAAGCAGAGGAACCAGAGATCAAATTGCCAACATCCACTGGATCATAGAAAAAGCAAGAGAATTTCAGAAAATCATCCACTTCTGCTTCATCACCAACTCAATGGACATGAATTTGACCAAGCTCCGGGAGTTGGTGATGGATAGGGAAGACTGTCATTCCACAGTCCGTGGGGTCACAAAGAGATGGACATGACTGAGTGACTGAACAGAAAGTCTTTTACTGTGTGGATCACAACAAACTGTGGAAAATTCTTAAAAAGATGGGAATACCAGATCACCTTACCCACCTCCATAGAAACCTGTATGGAGGCAGAGAAACAACAGATAGAACCAGACATGGAGCAACAGACTGGTTCCAAATTGGGAAAGGAGTACATCAAGGCTGTATATTGTCACCTTGCTTGTTTAAATTCTATGCAGAGAACATCATGTGAAATACTGGGCTGGATGAATTACAAGCTGGAATATAGATTGCCGGGAGAAACATCAATAACTTCAGATATGCAGACGACACCACCCTTATGGCAGAAAGTGAAGAGGAACTAAAGAGCCTCTTGATGAAAGTGGAAGAGGAGAGTAAAAATGTTGACTTAAAGCTCAACATTCAGAAAACTAAGATCATGGCATCTGGTCCCATCCCTTCATGGCAAATAGATGGGGAAATAATGGAACAGTGACAGACTGTTTTCTTGGGCTCTGAAATCACTGTAGATGGTAACTACAGCCATGAAATTAAAAGACCCTTTCTCCTTGAAAGAAAAGCTATGACAAACCTAGGCAGCATATTAAAAAGCAGAGACATTACTTTGCCAACAAAGGTTCATATAGTCGAAGCTATATGGGTTTTTTCAGTAGTCATATATGAATGTCAGAGTTGGACTATAAAGAAGGCTGAGCACTGAAGAACTGATGCTTTTGAACTGCGCTGTTGGAGAAGACTCTTGAGAGTCCTTTGGACTGCAAGGAAATCAAACCAGCCAACCCTAAAGGAAATCAGTACTGAATGTTCATTGGAAGGACTGATGCTAAGGCTGCAGCTCTATCACTTTGGCTCCCCAATGAGAAGAGCTGATTCAGAAAAGAATGATGCTGGGAAAGATTGAAGGCAGGAGGGCAAGGGCACGATATGGTTGGATGGCATCACCGACCCCATGGACATGAGTCTGAGCAAACTCTGGGAGATGGGGAAGGACAGGGAAGCCTGTGGTGCTGCAGTCCATGGGGTCACAAGGAGTAAGAGACAACTGAGGACTGAAGAACAAGTGTTTCATTTGAAGTGCAACTAAATGTACTAAACAGACAGGACTTATTAGGGCGTATTTAGGACATTCCCTCATTTTTCTCCTGTTATAGAACTTTACACTTGACCCAAGGGCTCTAACTTCCCTGAATTTCTGAACAATATCATGGACAGATACATGACCACATTAAAAAAATATTTTGATTTCATACAAATAGATTTTATCCATAAATTAGAAGTCAGATAGCTCCTCCTCTTCCTCTCTATTCAAGCCTCTCATGTGATTCCATGGGTCACCAATGACTTGAAATGGCCTGACCACTTTATTTATCTCTTTGCTCTTCCTTGTCTTCCATCACTGTGCTGCTCCTGGCTTCTGTTTAAGCCAAAGGGAAAGAATAGGTGGAAAGGAAATGACAGCTGAGGCCATCTGTCTTAATCTGCTTTAGACCACCTGGGTCAACATGACCTAGTTAATTCAGGAATATTTTTCTGGGAAAAATGTTAGATTAAACCAATAAATCATTTCACTGTATGTTTCAGTAAACTACTGTAATATTGGATACAGTAGTCTGCAGACCTGAAAAACAGCCCCCCTAATTAAGCAAGAGGCTTCCACGGTAACTCAGATGGTAAAGAATCTGCCTGCAATATAGGAGACTCTGGTTTGATCCCTGGGTAAGGAATATCTCCTGCAGAAGGGAATGGCTAGCCACACCAGTATTCTTGCCTGGAGAATTTCATGGATAGAGTAGCCTGGTGGGCTACATTCCATAGGTTTGCAAATTATGTAACAGTCAACTTTTATCAAGAGACTGGTGTCAGTAGCTTCTCTTTGCCATGCCCATCAGTTCTATGCTATCTACTAATAAACTTGCCCAGTCGCAATCAATTCTGTACCTTGAAACCATCTGAGCCCATGATCTCACTTCTAACACATGTCTTTGGAGTCATGTATGGGTTGTGAGAGTTGAACTATAAAGAAAGCTGAGCACCGAAGAATTGATGCTTTTGAACTGTAGTGTTGGAGAAGACTCTTGAGAGTCCCTTGGACTGCAAGGAGATCCAACCAGTCCACCCTAAAGGAGATCAGTCCTGGGTGTTCACTGGAAAGACTGATGTTGAAGCTGAAACTCCAATACTTTGGCCACCTGATGCGAAGAGCTGACTCATTTGAAAAGACCCTGATGCTGGGAAAGATTGAGGGCAGGAGGAGAAGGGGACGACAGTTTAAGATGGTTGGATGACATCACCTACTCAACAGACATGAGTTTGGGTGAGCTCCAGGAGTTGGTGATGGACAGGTAGGCCTGGCATGCTGTGATTCATGGGTTCGCAAAGAGTAGGACACGACTGAGCGACTGAACTGAACTGAACGTGGAGACACAAACAGCTGAATGTCTCGATGCAATGGTGTTCCCCTTTGCTGAAGGAAGTTCTGACATTTCACTTTGCTTAGTTAACAGATTGTCTGGTAGTATTCTGAGATGTCCAAGAGGGACATAAAAAGTCTTTTTGCTCAGCTAGCACTAAGTGCTACCTGTGGTTTGTCTTTGCTGTTGAGGATCCTCACTCATCACCCATGTCTGAATACTAGCTCTTTTCTGGAGGAGACAATGGTATGTTTTCCAGAAATCCCTTTCTTACCTCTCTGCCAGCCTCTGTGGGACCCTCTGCACTAACCCATTCCCCTGATAGCACAGACTTCTATAACGTCTCCTTAAATCATCCCCCTCAATTCCACCAGCTCTGCACCCCACCCAGCTTTCCTCTGCTAGCATCCATTTGCTCTGCAGATGACACTCTTAGCCTGGAACTAACACATACACTTACCACACTATTCATGGAAACAGAGACGGGCAGAATGCTTCAGGTGAGCAGAAAATATTTTTCTCTAAAGGTCTTAATTGATTGAATGAGCTCTGCTCACATTATTGACAGCAAACTCCTTTACTTAAAGTCAACTGATTATAAACAACAAATTCATCTTTATAAGGCCTTTACAAGAACAGCTGCTGCTGCTGCTGCTAAGTCGCTTCAGTTGTGTCCGACTCTGTGTAACCCCATAGACGGCAGCCCACCAGGCTCCCCCATCCCTGGGATTCTCCAGGCAAGAACACTGGAGTGGATTCCCATTTCCTTCTCCAATGCATGAAAGTGAAAAGTCAAACTGAAGTCACTCATTCGTGTCCGACTCTTTGCGACCCCATGGACTTCAGCCTACCAGGCTCTTCCACCCATGGGATTTTCCAGGCAAGAGTAGTGGAGTGGGGTGTTCTTGTTCTCCAACAAGAACAGCTAGACTATAGTATTTGACCAAACAAATGGGCTCCATAGCCTAGCCAAGCTGACACATAACAGAACCATCAAAGTCTCCATTTTCTAGAAAAGCTGGGCTGACAGTTTCTATTTCATAAAAATAGAGTTGAAATTACTGCACAAAACTTAAGGCAATAGTAAATTAGAATTTTGCTTATAAGTAATCTTCCTCTCAGTTTATAAAATTATTCTCATTTTTTTGAATGAACATTTTCTCAGATTCTTATGTCCATTTTTTAAGAGAGATTTCTAGCACAACTCCATGATCATTCAATGGAAGAACTAAGTCTCTTAATAAAATGTCTATGTGTATTCACAAAAATAGTTTTTCTCTGTTTATGAGCTGTTTAGCCTCTTCAGTGTATTTCTGCTAAGAACACAGCTCTGACCCAGCTGTGCACAAGAGACCTGCTCAGGCAAAGGGCAATATTCAGAGAATTTATTTCTTGGAGCATTTTTAGTCTATTTGCCCAACTTATATCTGTCATCATATTTCTCATGTTTTCCCAATCCATTTGCCTTTTTTTGTGCCTCCATTTTTGTCATGTCCTTCATTGATCATTTTCTACTCTTCTGCTTTGTTTCTTGCACTTGACAAAAGTATTCACCCTCCTCACTTTCCAAAATTTTGGCACTAGTAACACCTAGGGCAGATACAATTTTGTTAGGATAGGGCTGTCTTGTCCACTGTGTGATGTTTAACAGCATCCCTGGGCTCTTCCCACTAAATGTCAGTGCCGTTCCTCTCCACCCTCATTGTGACAATCAAGTATGTCTTCAGATGTTACCAAACGTCCTCTGGAAGTGAGCTTATTCTGCATTTAGAACCATGGATTTAGACGATGTCCCGAGAGTGAGTTGTTTGGGATAGTTCTTGACAGTGAACACTGGACCTACCCACATTTCAGATAGGGCTTGGACAGTAAAAATGCAATAGTATATCGTTTTATGCATTAATGAGGTGTTGTAAATGATGATTATCCAGTAAATATATTTATAGTTCATAAATAATGTTGACTACTTACTTAGCAAATATTATTCCACAATCGCACATAAATACAGTAGCTGTAATTATGTTTACAACCATCACCAGTGTAATAACCTGTTCAATTGCAATTAGAGAAAAGAAAACAGTATTTTTGTGATAAGCTCCTCAGCCTTAGAATGGCTAGGTTGTCTGTTAGGATCACACCTGTTCTCATCATCCTAGACCAAGAAGTAACAGTAAGATGTAGGTTATCTTCTCACTCTATTTCAAATAGTCAAGACCAATTGACACCAATTGCTGGTTTATAGACTTCTGCAATATCTCTTGGACATTCTGAGCATTTTCTTTGATTTGTCTGAGTCATTCAGTACATTCCACAAAAGAGATATCAACTCTTTCTGTATGTGCCAGCAGTGATGAAGTGGATCTCAAACTACATTTATTCAATTTGAGTTTTTGAAGGTGACATGACAGTTTCAAAAGTATCTCAAAATCTCAATTCATCATATGGGTACTTTGCTATGAACTTCTTCAGCTGTATCTACCAAATATTTCATGCTACAAGCATATACTCAAAGAGATTCATATTTCAAATACAAGAAAACAAGTTCATTTAAACAAATATTTATTTGTTCCTGCTATATACCAGCGTTTATGCTAGGTCCTGGAGAATGCAAGTTTAAGTAATTGTGTAATGGAACTGATACACTGTTATAAACAATATTATAAACCAACTATAATTTTAGTTAGACTGATATAATCTCACAAGACAAGAAATGAAGATTGAAAGACCTTTCCCAGAAAAAGTAAACATCACGTTAGAATCTAGACGATAGTACATTTGAACAGGCAGAGGAAGGTCACAAGAGAGGACATGGGACAAGTGAAATATGTAGTTTGTAGGGAGATACTCCCTTGCCCTTTGTGTGTGGGAAAAAGCTTGAGCTTGAACTACAAAGGTTATTTGGCCATGGATATTATGGTCACAAATTTAGATTATATTATATAGGAAACTAGAGGTCAATAGAAATTTCTGAGTAATCATTTTAGAATTTCATCCTGTCACCTAAATTTAGTGTGAATTTTGAGGGGCAGATTTTTAAATGAGAGCTTTCACTTTATTGTTTTAGTCAATACTTGTTTTATGATATATTTGCAGTTCACTTTTTTTTTCCTCATATTTTATCATTCTGGCCAGAAAGGTATTAGAAATATTTTGTAGTTTGTGGGCTATCTGCCAACTTTCTGGAAAGGAAGCCCCAAGACAAGACTTGTACCTTCTATGTAATTTGTTACTTTCAGAATATCAAATGTTAGTAGTCAATTCACTCTCCTTTCAGGGGAGAACAGCACTTTAGATATAAATTGTTTATTAAATGTGGAAAACTATCTTGATATCTTCTGTTACTCAGAAGTTGTCTTGATCGAAAAAGACTTATTTTTTGGTGTCTCTGACACATATTGCATTAAGTTGTGCACAGGTGTGCTTTCTGATGAACATAGGAAAACGTTCGAGACAGAGCAATGCCCTCAAAGGGGCTGAACGTTTTATCTCAGAAGCAGTGCATATTTCTTATTAATGACAATTTTAAGCACAGTTCTGTGTAAAGGGATAAAAGATGTTTTGAACAATGTCCCTCCATTAATACCAAATTATATTGTCAGGTTTTTACTTCTGGCTGAAAAAAAGATCACAACATTAAAAAAAATAATTCATTGTAGACAAAAATAAAAACTGGTGATCGCAATTACAATCATTAATCCATTCACTTTTATGTTACTTTTAAACACAGTAGACTCAATTTTGTGGGTTTTCCTCTTTTGTCTCATCATTCATTATTTGTTTATTTTTGGCTGTGCTGGGTCTTTTTTGCTACGCACAGGCTTTCTCTAGTTGCAGCGAATGGGGTTGCTCTCTATTTGTGGTGCAGGGGCTTCTCGAGGCAGGGTTGCAGATCATGGGCTCCGGGGCACAAAAGCTTCAGTAGTTGGGGCACACTGGCTTAGTTGCTCCGTGGCATGTGGAATCTTCCTGGATCAGGGATCGAGCCCATGTCCCCTGGATTGACAGGCGGACTCCCAACCACTGGACCACCAGGAAATTCTTAGGACTTTTCTTTTCAATAATACATGCTACAACTATATACTCTTATAATCCATAAAAAACACAAAGTTTGGCTGGGTATTAGTTCAGTTTTCTGTTTGTTTGCTTTGCCTTGTTTTAAAATAGCATACAAAGATGTTTATCTGTCCAAGATCATACAGCTAGTTAGTGGTGTATTGTAAACTCAGTTTTACTTTTAAAACTCTTTTTAACATATCACCCTATGCAAGAAGTAAAAATGGATCAATTGGAAAAGAACACATCCTGATGATGGTGAACCATTACAATCTTCTGGGTAATTTGCTGTTGGTCAGTTGCTCAGCTGTGTCCAACTGTTTGTGAACCCGTGGACTGCAGCATGCCAAGTTTCCCTGATTTGCACCATCTCCCTGAGTTTACTCAAAATCATGGCATTGAGTTGATAATGCCATCCAACCATCTAATCCTCTGGGTAATAATGTATCTATTTTCCTTATTAATATCTTCTAAGCATTTGACATCAAGGAAACATTGAACATTAAGTTTTCAAAAGTCTGGAAAAAATGTCACATTTGGTTATTAAGAATCTATGCTCTTAACAACTTGCATGTCTTCATATTTATTTTACAACCCAGTAAAAATTAAAATAAATGCTGAATAATGCTCTGAATAATTATAGCCAAACTTATGATGAATATCAAAGAATATTGAATTTTGAGCAAGTGGAATACAAATTGAGGAATGATGATATGAAAGAAATACTATGGAGAATTGGATGGTATTGCTTGCAAAGAGAAGTTCTACGTAAATTGTGACCCTTCTACACAAAGACAAGAATGTTGATGCAGAAGACCCAAGCAAAGAGCAGGCTTTCTTACATGTGATATAATGCATTCTCATTAAACCCATTCGGGTACCACATTCTCATAACAACCAAATTAGAGATTTCCAACTATTGTGAGATTGACTTAGGTCATGGATTTCATATAATACAGAAGGAATACAAAAAATACCTACAAGAAAATTAAAATTAGGAAACATTTTCATTTTACTCTTTTATATATCATGCACAGAATATTTTGCTGCCTATTGAAACAGAGAAATGCAAGTATGGAATGATAAATTCTAAACTGCTTAAGCTCACAGTACCAGGCTCCTCTGAAGCAGTGGTCAGATTCATTCTAGCCACTTAAAAATCATGACATAGACCAGTTTTGAACAAATTATATTATGAGGAATTAAGATTTATTTAGTTTGTGCATTGTTCACCTCAACCCCCAAAGATGGCTTATATTGCAATGACTACATATAAAATGAGCTCTATTAAGGATAAAATGCTCTCATTTTTAAAAACTATTTTCCTGAAAGTGATAACACTAAGTTAGAGCGAGAAAGAGAGACTAGTTTTACTGAGAAACTGAGATCTTTTATATCCTCTGAGTTGTTATAGCAGGATGATACATCTCTTAGTTTCCACATCTTCTTGAGAAATCTTCCTAATATTTTTTTTTTCCTTTTAAACTTAGTTATCAGGGATGATTTTTTTTTTTTTATTCCTGAGATACAAGCTGGTTAACCTCGGTGACTTACCTTCTGGCCTCAATTTCATCATTTTAACACTTGGATTAAAATTACATATTTGGCAGGATTAGTCTAGGAACTAAAGGAGACATTATATTAAAAACACTTATTACCTAAATGGAAGATGGTGACAACATTAGGTCTTTCTTGCTACTATTTTTATTAGTTTTAATTTACACATCCTAAAACAGGGAAATTTCTTCAGTTGATACTTAACACTGAATGGCATTTCTTATCTTCAAACAATTTATATAGCAGTCTTAAAAATTAGCAGAAAGAAAAAATTTCCCCACGTGTATTTAAGTATATTAGAAATAAATGACTCCATCTAGCAGAAGTTTGTGGTGCTGCAAGAGTAAAATGGACAGGAACAGGAATTTTACTGTTTCTCTTTCTGTGGCAGGGTGGTGGGGGGGGGGGGGAAGGGTGGGAGAAATTGGGAGATTGGGATTGGCAATATACACACTACCATATGTAAAATAGGTAGCTGGTGGGGAGCTGCTGTATTTTATGACCCACCGATAATATAGAACTCACAAACTGAAAAATTTTGCTAAGATTTTCCACATTAGATTTATTGAAGCAACTAATTTCATGTCTGAGCACAGGAAGTTCAGCCCAGGGCTGTGATGACCTGCATGGGTAGAACGGGGGTCGGGGGGAAGGGAGGTTCAAGAGGGAGGGCATACATGTATGCATGCATAGAGCTGATTCACTTCATTGCACAGAAGAAAGGAACACGGCACTGTAAAGCAATTATATGCCAAAAAAAAAAAAAAATTTTAAAAATGCTCTGCATTTTACATTTAAAAATAAAGAAAATACATCCTAAATAGTTCTACTAGGAGACTGTCCACCCTGTTCCCAATGCAGTGGACAACACCATGCAGTCAGGGCAATTGGAGCCAGGGAAGGTTTTTGTAGATCAGCGGTTTTCAAATCTGTGTAAGCTTGACCTGGACTGAGAAATACATTTTACTATAGAATCTATTTCTCTTTCCTTTTTTCTGTAGGTGTGTGTATGTATTTCTCTCAAAAACCAAAATTTTGGAAAAAAGATATGTGAGATAACTCTGAATGTCTCTTTCCCGTCCCATTCCATCCCATCTCATCCCATTTCATTCTATTCTATTATTTCTCACTAGAAGAAGTACTGATCACCATCAATGAATAGATTATGTGACCCACTAATGCTACAGGACTCACATACTGAAAACTTTTGCTAAGGAGATTTTCCACATGGGATTTATTGAAGCAGCTAATTCCATGTTTTCTTACTTGACCTTATCACAAACATTTTCTTCTATTTTATGTAACAGCGCACTATCTCTCACCCAGTAAGTGAAACAAAATTCCTATTAGACAATTGTTCTACCTTGAGTCACTCAGTTCAGTTCAGTCGCTCAGTCGTGTCTGACTCTTTGCGACCCCATGAATCGCAGAACGCCAGGCCTCCCTGTCCATCACCAATACCAAGCGTTCACTCAGATTCACGTCCATCGAGTCAGTGATGCCATCCAGCCATCTCATCCTCTGTCGTCCCCTTCTCCTCCTGCCCTCAATCCCTCCCAGCATCAAAGTCTTTTCCAATGAGTCAATTCTTCGCATGAGGTGGCCAAAGTACTGGAGCTTCAGCTTTAGCATCATTCCTTCCAAAGAAATCCCAGGGCTGATCTCCTTCAGAATGGACTGGTTGGATCACCTTGCAGTCCAAGGGACTCTCAAGAGTCTTCTCCAACACCACAGTTCAAAAGCATCAATTCTTCGGTGCTCAGCCTTCTTCACAGACCAACTCTTACATCTATACATGACCACTGGAAAAACCATAGCCTTGACTAGACAGACCTTAGTTGGCAAAGTAATGTCTCTGCTTTTGAATATGCCATCTAGGTTGGTCATAACTTTTCTTCCAAGGAGTAAGCGTCTTTTAATTTCATGACTGCAGTCACCATCTGCAGTGATTTTGGAGCTCAAAAGAATAAAGTCTGACACTATTTCCACTGTTTCCCCATCTATTTCCCATGAAGTGATGGGACCAGATGCCATGATCTTTGTTTTCTGAATGTTGAGCTTTAAGCCAACTTTTTCACTCTCCTCTTTCACTTTCATCAACAGGCTTTTTAGTTCCTCTTCACTTTCTGCCATAAGGGTGGTGTCATCTGCATATCTGAGGTTATTGATATTTCTCCCAGCAATCTTGATTCCAGCTTGTGTTTCTTCCAGTCCAGCATTTCTCGTGATGTACTCTGCATACAAGTTAAATAAGCAGGGTGACAATATATAGCCTTGATGTACTCCTTTTCCTATTTGGAACCAGTCTGTTGATCCATGTCCAGTTCTAACTCTTGCTTCCTGATCTGCATACACATTTCTCAAGAGGCAGGTTAGGTGGTCTGGTATTTCCATCTCTTTCAGAGTTTTCCACAGTTTATTGTGATCCACACAGTCAAAAGCTTTGGCATAGTCAATAAAGCAGAAGTAGATGTCTTTCTGGAACTCTCTTGCTTTTTCCATGATCCAGCAGATGTTGGCAATTTGATCTCTGGTTCCTCTGTCTTTTTGAAAACCAGCTAGAACATCAGGAAGTTCACGGTTCACGTATCGCTGAAGCCTGGCTTGGAGAATTTTGAGCATTCCTTTACTAGCATGTGAGATGAGTCCAATTGTGCAGTAGTTTGAGCATTCTTTGGCATTGCCTTTTTTTGGGATTGGAATGAAAACTGACCTTTTCCAGTCCTGTGGCCACTCCTGAGTTTTCCAAATTTGCTGGCATATTGAGTGCAGCACTTTCACAGCATCATCTTTCAGGATTTGAAATAGCTCAACTGGAATGCCATCACCTCCACTAGCTTTGTTCATAGTGATGCTTTCTAAGACCCCCTTGATTTCACATTCCAGGATGTCTGGCTCTAGATGAGTGATCACACCATCGTCAATATCCGGGTCGTGAAGATCCTTTTTGTACAGTTCTTCCATGTATTCTTGCCACCTCTTCTTAATATCTTCTGCTTCTGTTAGGTCCATACCATTTCTGTCCTTTATTGAGCCCATCTTTGCATGAAATGGTCCCTTGGTATCTCTAATTTTCTTGAAGAGATCTCTAGTCTTTCCCATCTGTTCTTTTCCTCTATTTCTTTGCATTGGTCGCTGAAGAAGGCTTTCTTATCTCTTCTTGCTATTCTTTGGAACTCTGCTTTCAGATGCTTATATCTTTCCTTTTCTCCTTGGCTTTTCGCTTCTCTTCTTTTCACAGCTATTTGTAAGGCTTCCCCAGACAGCCATTTTGCTTTTTTGCATTTCTTTTCCATGGGGATGGTCTTGATCCCTGTCTCCTGTACAATGTCATGAACCTCATTCTATAGTTCATCAGGCACTCTATCAATCAGATCTAGGCCCTTAAATCTATTTCTCACTTCCGCTGTATAATCATAAGGGATTTGATTTAGGTAATACCTGAATGGTCTAGCTGTTTTCCCTACTTTCCTCAATTTGAGTGTAAATTTGGTAGTAATGAGTTCATGATCTGAGCCACAGTCAGCTCCTGGTCTTGTTTTTGTTTACTGTATAGAGCTTCTCCATCTTTGGCTGCAAAGAATATAATCAATCTTATTTCGGTGTTGACCATCTGGTGATGTCCATGTGTAGAGTCTTCTCTTGTGTTGTTGGAAGAGGGTGTTTGCTATGACCAGTGCATTTTCTTGGGAAAACTCTATCAGTCTTTGCCCTGCTTCATTCCACATTCCAAGGCCAAATTTGCCTGTTACTCCAGGTGTCTCTTGACTTCCTACTTTTGCATTCCAATCCCCTATAATGAAAAGGACATCTTTTTTGGATGTTAGTTCTAAAAGGTCCTGTAGGTTTTCATAGAACCATCCAACTTCAGCTTCTTCAGCGTTACTGGTTGGGCCATAGACTTGGATCACTGTGATATTGAATGGTTTGCCTTGGAGACAAACAGAGATCATTCTGTCGTTTTTGAGATTGCATCCAAGTACTGCATATCAGACTCTTTTGTTGACCATGATGGCTACTCCATTTCTTCTGAGGGATTCTTGCCCGCAGTAGTAGATATAATGGTTATCTGAGTTAAATTCACCCATTCCAGTCCATTTTAGTTGGCTGATTCCTAGAATGTCGACGTTCACCCTTGCCATCTCTTTTTTGACCACTTCCAATTTGCCTTGATTCATGGACCTGACATTCCAGGTTCCTATGCAATATTGCTCTTTACAGCATCGGACCTTGCTTCTATCACCAGTCACATCCACAACTGGGTATTGTTTTTACTTTGGCTCCATCCCTTCATTCTTTCTAGAGTTATTTTTCCACTGATCTCCAGTAGCATATTGAGCACCTACTGTCCGGGAGTTCCTCTTTCAGTATCCTATCAGTTTGCCTTTTCATACTGTTCATGTGGTTCTCAAGGCAAGAATACTGAAGTGGTTTGCCATTCCCTTCTCCAGTGGACCACATTAAGAAATTTTAGATTTATAGATACTTTTTATCAGATAAAATTACAAGCTTTAGATGGAAAGATAATTTAGGATAAAATCCGAGTTGTTATTCTAAAAGGGATAAGTAATAATTAGGAAAGCATGTTGAGGCAAATTTAAATCAATTAACAATATCTCATATATGTCTCTGCTTATATCATAATCAAAAAGAATACTAACAAGTATGTGTTTGAGTTTGAATTCTTTCAAGTTAAACTCTTAAGAAAGTTTAATCTTCCTTAATGTTCATATCTTGTTTTATAGTTTATATGGCACTTTAATACACATACATTACATTATGAACATCACATAATGTATTACAAAATATTTAGGTACTTGCTTCTTTTACAAAGATCTTGCATTACAGTGTACTTCTGATGGAGAATTATGTGTGTGCACATGTGTGCTCAGTCTCTTAGCCATGTCTGGCTCTTTTTGATACCATGGTCTGAGCCCATCTGCCTTCCCTATCCACGGAATTTTCAAGGCAAGAATCCTGGATCAGGTTCCCATTTCCTACTCCAGGGGATCTTCCCCACCTGGGGATCAAACCCTACAATCTGCTTAGATGGTAGAACCCACTTCTATAATCCCACTATCTAGTATTAAATTCTTTGTCAAGAGTGAGACAGAAAGAAAGCTTTGGCTGGATATACAGGAGCTGAGCCAATGGCATTGTAGAAAGAATCGTGGCAGCCATCATGGTTTTAGGAGTTGTCTTGAAAGGCACAAGGCAAAAATAGATACAGTGGCTTGGATAGAAAGACTGAAAGAAGGAACTACAGGGAGCCCCAAGGACCTAACTGAAGTTTCTAGAATGACAGATGATAGCGGTTCTGATGTATTCATTTTTAGGGAGTGATCTGAGAAAGTGTTTCACCCAGTATTCTAACCTTTGTGCCTTGCTGCTGCTGCTGCTGCTGCTGCTAAGTCGCTTCAGTCATGTCCAACTCTGTGTGACCCCATAGATGGTAGCCCACCAGGCTTCCCCATCCCTGAGACTCTCCAGGCAAGAACACTGGAGTGGGTTGCCATTTCCTTCTCCAATGCATGAAAGTGAAAAGTGAAAGTGAAGTCACTCAGTCGAGTCTGACTTCGCGACCCCATGGACTGCAGCCTACCAGGCTCCACCACCCATGGGATTTTCCAGGCAAGAATACTGGAGTGGGCTGCCATTTGTGCGTTGGTAATGGACATAATGTCTACACATGATTTTGAATAAATCCATCACCTTACTGAAACTGCAGGTAGAACTATGTCACATGCATTAATATTTAGTTGAATCTCCTGGGAGTTAGTGGTGAGGGAGACTTATATGTAATAAATCTTGTAAAATACTTCATTTTCAGAAATCAGTTCTCTTTTTAAAGTAATCATTTCACATAATTTTAGCCATTAATTCTGAAAACACTGAATTAGAGTATTTGCCAAGACCAAGCATCTCAGGAAACCTGAGCTAGGACAACTAAAACGTAGGCCTTTAAAATTAGTCTAATGATACAATTTTACCAGATGAAAAAATATAATTTAATCTAATTGCCACCCACCTTGTTGTAAACCTTTCAAAAATATCACATATCTTCAAAGGAAATGTGGGAAACCAAAAGAATTAAAAACTGACACCTCTAGTCATTAAGATAATTAGAATTTAATCAAGGAAACATATATGCAAGCAAAAGCCTAGAACAAGTGAGTCAGAGAGGATTTCTCATCAGTCATCCAAACAGTTAGCATCTTTTGACCCAATATATGTCAGACGTGCTGTGTGTAGAGTTTTGAACAAGACTGGAATGATTCCTTATCTCAGAGAGCTTACCTTCCATTGACATTACCAGGTCTTCAGTTCAGTTCAGTTCAGTCTCTCAGACATGTCTGACTCTTTGTGACCCCATAAACCGCAGCACACCAGGCCTCCCTATCCATCACCAACTCCTGGAGTCCACCCAAACCCATGTCCATTGAGTCAGTGATACCATCCAACCATCTCATCCTCTGTTGTCCCCTTCTCCTCCTGCCCTCAATCTTTCCCAGAATCAGGGTCTTTTCAAATGAGTCAGCTCCTCGCATCAGGTGGCCAAAGTATTGGAGTTTCAGCTTCAGCATCAGTCCTTCCAATGAATAATCCAGACTGATTTCCTTTATGCTGCATTGGTTGGATCTCCTTGCAGTCCAAGGAATCTCAAGAGTTTTCTCCAACACCACAGTTCAAAAGCGTGAATTCTTTTTGCTCAAATTTCTTTATAGTCAAACTCTCACACCCATACATGACTACTGTAAAAACCATAGCCTTGACTAGATGGACCTTTGTTGACAAAGTAATGTCTCTGCTTTTTAATATGCTGTCTGCTGCTGCTGCTGCTGCTAAGTCACTTCAGTCATGTCCAACCCTGCGTGACCCCACAGACAGCAGCCCACCAGGCTACCCCATCCCTGGGATTCTCCAGTCAAGAACACTGGGGTGGGTTGCCATTTCCTTCTCCAATGCAGGAAAGGGTAAAGTGAAAGTGAAGTCGCTCAGTCGTGTCTGATTCTTTGCAACCCCACGAACTGCAGCCTACCAGGCTCCTCCATCCATGAGATTCTCCAGGCAAGAGTGCTGGAGTGGGGTGCATTGCCTTCTCCATAATATGCTGTCTAGGTTAGTCATAACTTTCCTTCTAAGGAGTAAGCATCTTAATTTCATGGCTGCAATCACCATCTGATTGCAGTGATTGCACCTGATTGTATCAATCATCTGAAGAGATTTTGGAGCCCAGAAAAATAAAGTCAGCCACTGTTTCGACTGTTTCCCCATCTATTTGCCATGAAGTGATGGGACCAGATGCCATGATCTTCGTTTTCTGAATGTTGAGCTTTAAGCCAAGTTTTTCACTCTCCGCTTCCACTTTCATCAAGAGGCTCTTTAGTTCTTCTTCACTTTCTGTCATAAGGGTGGTGTCATCTGCATATCTGAGGTTATTGATATTTCTCCCAGCAATCTTGAGTCCAGCCTGTGCTTCCTCCAGTCCAGCGATTCTCATGATGTACTCTGCATATAAGTTAAATAAGCAGGGTGAAATATACAGCCTTGATGTACTTCTTTTCCTATTTGGAACCAGTCTGTTGTTCCATGTCCAGGTCTAACTGTTGCTTCCTGACCTGTATATAGGTTTCTCAAGAGGCATGTCAGGTGGTCTGGTATTCCCGTCTCTGTCAGAATTTTCCACAGTTTGTTGTGATCCTCACAGTCAAAGGGTTTGAATAGTCAGTAAAGCAGAAATAGATGTTTTTCTGGAACTCTCTTACTTTTTCGATGATCCAGTGGATGTTGACAATTTGATCTCTGGTTCCTCTGCCTTATCTAAAACCAGCTAGAACATCAGGAAGTTCACAGTTCATGTATTGCTGAAGGCTGGCTTGGCAAATTTTAAGTATTACTTTACTAGCATGTGAGATGAGTTCAATTGTGCAGTAATTCTGAGCATTCTTTGGCATTGCCTTTTTTTTGGGACTGGAATGAAAACTGACCTTTTCCAGTCCTATGGCCACTGCTGAGTTTTCCAACTTTGCTGACATAGTGAGTGCAGCACTTTCACAGCATCGTTTTTCAGGTCTAGTCAATAGATTAATAATCCAAGGTGTTCATGCCAATGGTGATTTTAACATCTAGACTGACTCAGCACAATTACACTCAAACTCATCAAACTGTAACAAATGAAACATGTAAAAACATATCAAGAGAACAGAGAATAAGTGAACAAGAGCTGGTGAAATCTGATTGCCACAACCCCATCCCCACTTTTCAACTCCATGACTCATATCTACAAATAAACTTTATACAACCTGTCTCTTTTTTTTTCTTTTTTTTCTCTTTGCCTGCTCACTCTTTATTGGCCACCACTGGTTTTTCTCTGCTGAAATGCTAGGTTACTGATCATACTGGTCATCAATGCCCAGCTAGTGATCGAATTCAGTGGTTTCTTCTCATTCTTATACTTACTTGCCTTTCTAAACTGTCTCATGGGACCACTTTTCTACATTTCTTGAAACTCTCTTCTTTGAATCATTTATTTGATTCTGCATCACTTGGATCTCTCAGTATCCACCTTATCATAAATTCTCCATTGTATGTCCTTCTTTTCAGTCCTCAAAATGTACTCATTTTGCAAAATGGAGTACCATGCTTTTTTTAATACTCTATGACTCCTCCCAGGATAGCTGCATCTTCTTTCATGTCTTTCACTATCAATTTTACATGTAATTTAAAAATTTGCATTCAAACTCTTAACTAGTTTTCAAAGAAAAGTCTTGCATGTCAACTAATTCCTTGGTATCTCTTGCCATGTTTGTTAACCATCAATATCTCAAAGGCAGCTTGTGAAACTTGGACTCATTGTCATACCTCCTCATTTCTGCTAAGATAAGCCCTTTACTTCTGTAACCAAAACTCAAAATCTTCATGTTGGTTTGGTTTTTATCCTTCTCTTAATCGTCATTTACAACAAATTAGATTAGCCTGTTCTTTTAACATGTTCTCAGTAGCTACCAATTGTTCCTATTTCTTTGCTTCTCTCTTACATAGACTTTGCAAGCTCTTGTCAGGCAATATTGCAAGGACTTTCCTCTGTCTGATTAATTCCTATGTAAATCTAGTCTTTGTGTTGGATACAACTAAATTTAATTGATAAAACAGAATTTCCTTCTTAAATCAGTTCAGATAACAGCATCCTTCTCCTTAAATCTGCTCAGTGGTTGGCCAAGAACAAGAATAAAGATTTACTGAGAACTATTTGCTGCCATATATGATACAAACTTCACTTCAGAATTCAAAATAGTTGGTCAAATTGGCCCTGCGTTCATCTATTCAATGAATGAATCATTCAGTTATCATTTTTTTTCAGTAAGTAGTTATAGAGAATCTCTGAAGGCCAAGGATTCTTTCAAATTTTATTAAAATGACTTATATCAATTGCCCCAGTGTTCTTTCTTTTTTAATTGAACAGGTTTTCAAATTTTTAAAAGGAAGAGATCAAAAGATCTATTGGTACTCTGATTATTTTTTTTTAAATCTTGTAAGCCTTAGCCTGACTCCTAAAGGATAATCTACTAAAATTGTCAAAATGTTTCCTTTTATCCTGGGATATGGTCCTGCAGTTCACCACTTTCTTTTAAACTGAGAATTAACATGATTAGAAGTTGTTAATGTATTTGCACTGTTTTTTTGTCATAAGGTAAAATTTAAAAAGTGGTGAAATATTTCTTGAACTCTAGTCTCTAGCAAAAGTGAAAAAAATATTGAGGTCTCTATGTTTTAAAAAATATGAAAGAAAGTACATATTTCTTTGTGAAAGACTGTTTCTACATACTGAATACACTAACCATACTGGCCAACTGTGTTCATGAAAAATAAAAATAGAACCTAAGATACTATTTGAAATATGATGTACTGAATCCTTATGTGAGACTCTCTTGTGCTCATTTATATAAACTGTCTGTCTCTTGTTGCTATTTAAATATGAGGTCTCGCCTTTGCACAAGATAACTTACTTAATTCTCACAACTCTGTGTGGTTGGCACTAGAAATCAGGGAAAACAAATAACATGCCAAACAACACTCAGATAATAATTTTTGAAGCTGGGAACCTTAGCTCAGTCTGAATCCAAACTCATCTTTTCAGTACAGTTCTTTCACATAATAGTCTATGATTTGGTTCCAACCTTCTTTTTCTAATTTGTTTCTTTCCACACTCCTAATTATTTACCAATTTCCCCTCGTCGAATACTTTTATACACATTTGCTTTTGTTTGAGATATTGCTGTATTGTTTCCACATTTTGGAATGCTTGACTGCTTCTATGTGTATTCTTATACATAGAAGAATGCGTAAGAAGTGTTCAGAAGTGTTCCTCTGCTCTATGAGACTGCTACTTATAACAATCACTTTTCTTCTATTCAAGAACAAGGGATATTCTTGTATGTTTGTTTCCTACTATTTGGGTACATACTTTGTTAAAAATCTAATACAGCATCCAGCTCGGGTTTTTTTTATTTTTATTATATAATAGAACTTCCATTCTTATTTATTGCTTTGGACTTAATGTAATTAGAGAAGGCTACCTAAACAAAACATGTTTTATATAACAGTTCCTACAGTATTGCTCCTCTTTCTCATTTTATGGCCATTAACAAATATGGGAATACTATGATAAAGTAATCATTTTACTTGTAATCATCTACTTCTTCAAGAGATAGTGGATGCTGTTCTGACAGGTTAAGATATTGACATCACAGTAGGAGTGCATGCTTAGCTTGTAGCAGATGTTCCAAAACATGTGATTTCTTGCATGACTAAATAAATTTTGGAATTTACACATAAGCATTACTAGTTTAGCATCAATGGTGGGGTCAAAAGTGTTTGTACCTTTTTTTTTTTTTCAATTTTCTCAACTTTTCACTGAAGGCATTGGGATATAGCATACTCACACTGATGACTTTCTGAAAGACTCAACCATTGGCTTTTCTTATGAAAGCCATGTTGCTAAGCAACACATGTGCATTGGTATATTTCTTTATAAAACTGTCTATCATGAGAAAGGTCCATGGCTTTTTCACTTGTAATTACCAGAGTCCCTTGAGAAATAAACCACAGCTCAGCCACTAAGCTTTGCTTTGTAGTTTGCATTGGATTTAATAGGAGATGAGTATTCCACTTGACCCCTGAATGCAGAGGTGATTGCCAGCAGAGACATTTTCAGGCTGAAATAAAACATGATTTATGACATGCCTCAGAAACCACATCAGCTGCTGTTCTCCATTATGTTGCTTAACTCTGATCTCTATAAGGCATTTGCCTTACAAAGGCTGTGCCTTGCAAGGCACGTAGAAAATCATGTTTTCTATTATTGATACACAGCCTCTGTTTTCTTCAGGTCCAAGTATTAAAAATCAACTGGCTGAGAAAGCTCAGTTTTTACACTCAATTTTACATTTGCCACATGTCCTGAAATTATAATAAGGATGTACGTGTGTGCGAGTGTCAGTGTGTGTGTGTGTGTGTGTGTGTGTGTGTGTGTAGACAGAGAGAAAGCTCCTTTTTTCTGTTGACAAAGGCAAAATGTCTCCAGTAATACCTTCTGTACACCAAGGATTATGTTATATAGTTTCAAAGATCTATACTCTTTATTAACTGAAAATAAAGGATTTTTGGTAATGAGCTTTTTTTTTCTTTGAAAAGCATTAGACAGTAGTAAAGGATTCTTTCTAAGTGTCCTTAAGTATTACTGCTTTGGCATCGATTTTTATGAGAATTGTTCTAAGTAAGGTCTAAAAGATCCTCAACAAATTAGCAATGGACTGCAACCATCCAAAGCATGTAAATCATGGAAAACTAGGTCGTGCTCATCCTATTTGCAGAAGTTTCTACCTCAACAGAAACATCAAGCTTCACAGAACAAAGAGTTTAGGCTTTTAAATACAGAAAGTTTGAAGAGTTTTATTCCAATTTTAAAATGTTTCCTGTTGGCTTCTAATGACTCAATATTAACTCCCAGCCAACTTCAGCTCTTAGAGCACCAAGATAAAATTAGAAGAGAACAAAAGTAGTCTTGAAAGATAACCAAATGATCAGTGAGACAACAAGGAAGACAGAGTGAATGAGAGAGTTCTCAAAATTACTTTAGAAATTTCCTAAATGGTAAACAATGGTGACTCGCCCCCTGGTGGACAGACGTTCCTCTGCAGCTGTTTTGTCAAAAAAAAAAGTGTGTATGAAGGGATGGAGCCAAAGTAAAAACAATACCCAGCTGTGGATGTGACCAGTGATAGAAGCAAGGTCTGATGCTGTAAAGAGCAATATTGCATAGGAACCTGGAATGTCAGGTCCATGAATCAAGGCAAATTGGAAGTGGTCAAAAAAGAGACGGCAAGAGTGAACATTGATATTCTAGGAATCAGCCAACTAAAATGGACTGGAATGGGTGAATTTAACTCAGATGACCATTATTTCTACTACTGCGGGCAAGAATCCCTCAGAAGAAATGGAGTAGCCATCATGGTCAACAAAAGAGTCTGATATGCAGTACTTGGATGCAATCTCAAAAACGACAGAATGATCTCTGTTCATTTCCAAGGCAAACCATTCAATATCATGGCAATCCAAGTCTATGCCCTAAGCAGTAATGCTGAAGAAGCTGAAGTTGAATGGTTCTATGAAGACCTACAAGACTTCTTAGAACTGACATCCAAAAAAGATGTCCTTTTCATTATAGGGGATTGGAATGCAAAAGTAGGAAGTCAAGAAACACCTGGAGTAACAGGCAAATTTGGCCTTGGAATGTGGAATGAAGCAGGGCAAAGACTAATAGAGTTTTGCCAAGAAAATGCACTGGTCATAGCAAACACCCTCTTCCAACAACACAAGAGAAGACTCTACACGTGGACATCACCAGATGGTCAACACCGAAATAAGATTGATTATATTCTTTGCAGCCAAAGATGGAGAAGCTCTATACAGTCAGCAAAAACAAGACCGGGAGCTGACTGTGGCTCAGATCATGAACTCCTTATTACCAAATTCAGACTCAAATTAAAACAGTAGGGAAAACCACTAGACCATTCAGATATGACCTAAATCAAATCTCCTATGATTATACAGTGGAAGTGAGAAATAGATTTAAGGGCCTAGATCTGATCTATAGAGTGCCTGATGAACTATAGAATGAGGTTCATGACATTGTACAGGAGACAGGGATCAAGACCATCCCCATGGAAAAGAAAAGCAAAACAGGCAAAATGGCTGTCTGGGGAGGCCTTACAAATAGCTGTGAAGAGAAGTGAAAAGCAGAGGAGAAAAGGAAAGATATAAGCATCTGAATGCAGAGTTCCAAAGAAAAGCAAGAAGAGATAAGAAAGCCTTCTTCAGCGACCAATGCAAAGAAATAGAGGAAAACAATAGAATGGGAAAGACTAGAGATCTCTTCAAGAAAATTAGAGATACCAAGGGAATATTTCATGCAAAGATGGGCTTGATAAAGGACAGAAATGGTATGGACCTAACAGAAGCAGAAGATATTAAGAAGAGGTGGCAAGAATACACAGAAGAACTGTACAAAAAAGATCTTCATGACCTGGATATTGATGATGGTGTGATCACTCATCTAGAGCCAGACAATCCTGGAATGTGAAATCAAGTGGGCCTTAGAAAGCATTACTATGAACAAAGCTAGTGGAGGTGATGGAATTCCAGTGGAGCTATTTCAAATCCTGAAAGATGATGCTGTGAAAGTGCTGCACTCAATATGCCAGCAAATTTGGAAAACTCAGCAGTAGCCACAGGACTGGGAAAGGTAAGTTTTCATTCCAATCCCAAAGAAAGGCAATGCCAAAGAATGCTCAAACTACCACACATTTGGCACTCATCTCACATGCTAGTAAAGTAATGCTCAAAATTCTCCAAGCTAGGCTTCAACAGTACATGAACTGTTAACTCCCTGATGTTCAAGCTGGTTTTAGAAAAGGCAGAGGAACCAGAGATCAAATTGCCAACATCCACTGGATCATCGAAAAAGCAAGAGAGTTCCAGAAAAACATCTATTTCTGCTTTATTGACTATGCCAAAGCCTTTGACTGTGTGGATCACAATAAACTGTGGAAAATTCAGAAAGAGATGGAAATACCAGACCACCTGACCTGTCTCTTGAGAAATCTGTATGCAGGTCAGGAAGCAACAGTTAGAACTGGACATGGAACAACAGACTGGTTCCAAATGGGAAAAGGAGTACATCAAGGCTGTATATTGTCACCCTGCTTATTTAACTTGTATGCAGAGTACATCATGAGAAACACTGGACTGGAAGAAACACAAGCTGGAATCAAGATTGCCGGGAGAAATATCAATAACCTCAGATATGCAGATGACACCAGCCTTATGGCAGAAAATGAAGAGGAACTAAAAAGCCTCTTGAAAGTGAAAGAGGAGAGTGAAAAAGTTGGCTTAAAGCTCAACATTCAGAAAACGAAGATCATGGCATCTGGTCCCATCACTTCATGGGAAATAGATGGGAAACAGTGTCAGCCTTCACCTTTTGGGCTCCAAAATTACTGCAGGTCGTGATTGCAGCCATGAAATTAAAAGACGCTTACTCCTTGGAAGAAAAGTTATGACCAACCTAGATAGCATATTCAAAAGCAGAGACATTACTTTGCCGACTAAGGTCCGTCTAGTCAAGGCTATGGTTTTTCCTGTGATCATGTATGGATGTGAGAGTTGGACTGTGAAGAAAGCTGAGTGCTGAAGAATTTATGCTTTTGAACTGTGGTGTTGGAGAGGACTCTTGAGAGTCCCTTGGACTGCAAGGAGATCCAACCAGTCCATTCTGAAGGAGATCAGCCCTGGGATTTCTTTGGAAGGAATGATGCTAAAGCTGAAGCTCCAGTACTTTGGCCACCTCATGCGAAGAATTGACTCATTGGAAAAGACTCTGCTGCTGGGAGGGATTGGAGGCAGGCAAAGGGGACGACAGAGGATGAGATGGCTGGATGGCATCACTGACTCGATGGTTGTGAGTCTGAGTGAACTCCCGGAGTTGGTGATGGACAGGGAGGCCTGGCGTGCTGCGATTCATGGGGTCGCAAATAGTCGGACACGACTGAGCGACTGAACTGAACTGAACTGATATGTATCATGGATTATTAGAGGCTTTTGAATCTTGAGAATATCAAATAGATTCTCTCCACACTCACTGAAGCAGAAGATATTAAGAAGAGGTGGCAAGAATACACAGAAGAAATATATATATATATAAAGAACTTAATCATCAAGATAATCATGATGGTGTGATCACTCACCTAAAACCAGACATGCTGGAATGAGAAGTCAAGTGGGCTTTAGGAAAAATCACTACAAACAAAGCTAGTGGAGGTGGTGGAATTCCAGTTGAGCTATTTCAAACCCTGAAAGATGATGCTGTGAAAGTGCTGCACTCAATATGCCAGCAAATTTGGACAACTCAGAAGTAGCCACAGGACCGGAAAAGGTCAGTTTTCATTCTAATCCCAAAGAAAGGCAATACCAAAGAATGTTCACACCACCACACAATTGCACTCATCTCACACGCTAGCAATGTAATGCTTAAAATTCTCCAAGCCAGGCTTCAGCAGTACATGAACCATGAATTTCCAGATGTTCAAGTTGGATTTAGAAAAGGCAAAGGAACCAGCTAGGAAATGACCAACTCTGCTGGATCATTGAAAAAGCAACAGAGTTACAGAAAAAATCTCTTTCTGCTTTATTGACTATTCAAACACTGTGACTGTGAGGATCACAACAAACTGTGGAAAATTCTTTAATAGGTGGGAATACCAGACCACCAGACCTGCATCCTGAGAAATCTGTATGCAGGTCAAGAAGCAACAGTTAGAACTGGACATGAAACAACAGATTGGTTCCAAACAGGGAAAGGAGCACTTCAAGGCTGTATATTGTCATCCTGCTTAGTACATCAGGCAAAATGTCAGGCTGGATGAAGCACAAGCTGGGATCAAGTTTGCTGGGAGAAATATCAATAACCTCAGATATGCAGATGACACCACCCTTACGACAGAAGGTGAAGAAGAACTAAAGAGCCTCTTGATGAAAGTGAAAGAGGAGAGTGAAAAAGTTGGCTTAAAGCTCAACATTCAGAAAACGAAGATCATGGCATCTGGTCCCATCATTTCATGGCTATCAGATGGGAAAACAGTGGAAACAGTGACAGATTTTATTTTGGATGGCTCCAAAATCACTGCGGATGGTGACTGCAGCCATGAAATTAAAAGACACTTGCTCCTTGAAAGAAAAGCTATGACCAACCTAGACTGCATATTAAAAAGCAGAGACATTACTTTCCAAGCAGAAGTCTATCTAGTGAAAGCTATGGCTTTTCCAGTAGTCATGTATGGATGTGAGAGTTGGACTGTAAAGAAAGCTGAGTGCCAAAGAATTGATGCTTTTGAACTGTTGTGTTGGAGACGACTCTTGAGAGTCCCTTGGATAGCAAGGAGATTCAACCAATCCATCCTGAAGGAAACCAGTCCTGACTATTCATTGGAAGCACTGATGTTGAAGCTGAAACGCCAATACTCTGGCCACTGGATGAAAAGAGCTAACTCATTAGCAAAGAGCCTGATGCTGGGAAAGATTGAAGGCAGGAGGAGAAGGGGATGAAAGAGGATGAGATGGTTGAATGGCGTCACCAACCATGAGTTTGATCAAGCTCTGGGATTTGGTAAAGGACAGCAAAGCCTGTTGTGAGGCATTCCTTCTAGATTATCCTTTGAAATTTTCTTCTTCCAAACACCTAGGCTATCTCTCATGAAATTTCTTTTTCTCCTTGGGAAAATTTTGGCAAAATTTACCTTCCTTAAAAGTTATCTGATAGAATTTGAAGCATTATATATCCCATGGTGAAAGAGAAAGGATTAGAGGAGATGACATAAGATTAGCGTGTTGCTTATATGACTGTTCTTCCTTAGCTTATATTCCAGTAGACCTAGGCCTACTGTTGCAATTCTGAGCCTCATGAAGTTTCCTCTAATAAAATAAATTTTCTGTCCATTCTCAACTCAAAATTATAGGTTCTGTTTGACAGTCAAACACAAAGTATCATTAATATGTATTTCAACTAGTGTAAAATATATATTTTACTATTATATATATAATATATATGCTATAGAAAACTATTAACAGTTGGTTTATATTCAGTTCAGTTCAGTCGCTCAATTGTGTCTGACTCTTTGTGGCCCCATGAATCGCAGCACGCCAGGCCTCCCTGTCCATCACCAACTCCCGGAATTCCCCCAGACTCACGTCCAATGAGTCCGTGATGCCATCCAGCCATCTCATCCTCTGTCATCTCCTTCTCCTCCTGCCCCAAATCCCTTCCAGCATCAGAGCCTTTTCCAATGAGTCAACTCTTCGCATGAGATGGCCAAAGTACTGGAGTTTCAACTTCAGCATCATTCCCTCCAAAGAAATCCCAGGGCTGATCTCCTTTAGAATGGACTGGTTGGATCTCCTTGCAGTCCAAGGGACTCTCAAGAGTCTTCTCCAACACCACAGTTCAAAAGCATCAATTCTTCAGCACTCAGCTTTCTTCACAGTCCAACTCTCACATCCATACATGACTACTTGAAAAGCCATAGCCTTGACTAGACAGACCTTTGTTGGCAAAGTAATGTCTCTGCTTTTGAATATGCTATCTAGGTTGGTTATAACTTTTCTTCCAAGGAGTAAGCGTCTTTTAATTTCATGGCTGCAGTCACCAACTGCAGTGATTTTGGAGCCCAAAATTACTGGTTTATACTAGAGTTTCCTTAATTTTTCCTGGGTGTGTGCCAATGAAAAACTCATGATCTAAACAAAACTCATTTTTCCTGTTTTTTTTTCCTCGTTTCTAGATTTCTTGAGTCTTACCAATTTACATTAGCCAGCAAAGACAAGTCAATCTACCATCTCTTGCAATCCACAATTTATCCTAAATATCAGAACTGAAACCTTCTCTCTGGGAACAGCAAGGTGTTAAATACAGAACAAACATGGATTGTGAATCCAGATTCGAATCTTGACTTTACCACCTACTAGATGTTTGGTATTGGACAACAGATGACACAGTGGTAAAGAATCCACCTGCCAATGCAGGAGATGTGATTTGATCCCTGAGTTGGGCAGATCTCTTGGAGAAGGAAATGGCAACCAACTCCAGTATTCTTGCCTGGAAAATCCAATGAAAATAGGAGCCTGGTGGGTTACAGTCTATGGGGTGCCAAAGATCCAAACATAACTTAGAGACAAAATAACAGCATCATCTCACAGTTTTGTGGGGGGTTTTTTGCCTTTTTTTTTTTTTTTTTTTTTTTTAGTGAGAACACTTGAAATTTACTTTCGGCAATTTTCAGGTTTACAATATAGTATTATTATCCATATACTCCTGATGCTATATATTAGGTCTCCAGAACATACTCATTTTGTAACGGAACATTATTACTTTTTGACCAATTTCTCCAGTCCCAGCCCATAGTCTGCCCATTTCCTCTACCCCACAGCCCCTGGAATTCCCATTCTATTCTCTGTTACTAAGAATCTGGCCTTTTTTAGATTCTACATATAAGTAATATCACACAGTATTTGTCTATCTGTGTCTGGCTTATTTCACTTAGTCAAATGTTCTCCAGGTTCATCCATGTTGCTGTAAGTTATTTAGCTTTAAATGGTGATTTTTTTTATTAAATTCAAATTAATTTATCCCAGGTGATTAAATTTGAGGCCAGCTAGAGTAACTAATTCCTAGGCACTGTAACTCAAACTCATCAAAAAGCACATGCTCACTTGTTTTATATTTAGCAATAAAAATCAATTCATAAAGGGTAAGGAAATGTCTTGAAAATAAAAATCAGTTAACCCAAGTTATTTCAAGTTGTGAATTTAAATATTCATTAGATTCTTCAGTAAACACTAAAGAACAGTTATCTTTTATGACTTTTACTTTAGGTAAAGCTGAAAACATATATTTGGCTTGAAAGTTGTACCCCTTTCCTCATAGATTTTATAGGCTACTTATTAGATAATCGGGGCTTCCCTAGTGGCTCAGACAGAAAAGCATCTGTCTGCAATGCAGGAGACCTGGGTTCGATCCCTGGATTGAGAAGATCCCCTGGAGAAGGAAATGGCAGCCCACTCCAGTATTCTTGTCTGAAAAATCCCATGGATTGTGGAGCCTGATAGGCTACCATCCATGGGGTCGCAAAGTGTTGGACACGACTGAGCAACTTTGCTCACTTTATTAGATAATCAGGCAATTAATAGAGACAATGAATCGACACTCCATGAAATTCTGTTAAGATAAAATTAAAAACATATAAAAGCACATATATCTGTAATAATTTTTAGTTGTAATAACAATTCTGAGCCATCTGTTTTAAATCAAAAGATGGTATATAAATATATATTAAAGGTATTTGGTTTTATTTACAAAATAAAAATTGAACATGCGAAAAGAACACAATATCTAGTAATGGTAAAAACAGGATCATAGAATATTAAAATATCTTCGCTATAAGATGAGTACAACATTGATTCCTTTTTTCACAGATGTTTAAAGTGAGGTTCAGTGAATTATGAAAGGAATATAAAACATGTGAGCATGACATATGGTGCTTAAACTATGCTGCTCTGAAATAAAGGTGAAAAATATGAACTCTGCAGATATAATCACAATGGTTTCCCTGGTGGCACAGATGGTAAAGAATCTGCCTGCAATGCAGGGACCCAGGTTCAATCCCTAGATGGGGAAGATCCCCTGCAGAAGAGAACAACTTCTCACTCAAGTATTTTGCCTGGAGAATTCCATGGACAGAGAAACGTAGCAGGCTACAATCTATGGGGTTGTAATGAGTTAGACACAACTGAGCGACTAACATACACAAAGTCACTATAGACTATTTATTGGTGTTTCTAAAAGTCAATAAAAGATATAATTCTAAGAGTTAAAAGGATATTACAACAGCCACACCACTTAAATTGGTTTTGAAAAACCGTTGTGTCTACTTAGTCATCATAATAAGGTGTCTATAAGAACAACATAGATTATTACTAAAAATAAGATATCATTGCTCATTTGGAAGGCCTAGTCAACACCAAAGAAGGATATTCAGGAATCATTACTTGTTTTAAGGTAATAACAACTATATACAAACTGAAAATACAAAAATATATGAACTATGACTCACAGAGTCACTGTGAAAGATATAAATTGAAAATTGGGATCAATGTCAAGCAAATGTTAAAAGGTTACTGCACAAACACAACCCTGAGGCTAAATGAGCTGTAGGTGAAACTGAGTTTCTCAGTTGAAGAATTAATGCAATCAGTGGGTGAAATGCATTGTATAGGATGCCATAATCTTGATGTTCTTTGCTATTAAATCTTTATTGTGATTAAGTGGCCATTTATTCTTATGTCTTCTGTTGTGTATATAGATTTTATTTTTACTCAGAGCCTAAATTGCAAAGTCAGACACGACTAAGTAACTGAACAACAACAGAGCCTGAATATTTAGTGCATCTAAATATCTAAAAAAAATAAAAATAAATGACTGAATATTATTCTACATGTTGCAAAATTGACATTTTGATTGTTTGCTTGGTTTGACTGGTTTTAATTGCTGTTGATTCCTTTTTTCACCAGCATCCCATGATACTAACTATACATTTGTTTTTTTTTTTGGTTTGAATGTAATGTCTATGTTTCCTACCACTCAAAATAAAAACTAAATAAATAAAAGACTGCTTATAGCAACAAAAAGCCCTCATTAGAAGGAACATAACTGAAAATAACCCTCTCAAGACATAATTCACCAGAAGAATAATGTCCTTTGAATACCATCACCACACTTCTTAGTAGTGAGTACCTTATAAGTTAATCCTTTAGAAACTTGATATATCTGAGGTAGAAATTAAGCAGCTCGAAAGATTGCAATGTGATTTGCAAGATATTAAAGCTGAGGTTTGGTCTACAACAATTAAATACTCATTACTTGCTGAAATTGTTTGGGGGGGAAATGTCATGCTTTAAAAATTCTGATCTACAAATGTGATGGCACAAAGATAATCTTATATCAATAAATCAAAAATGCTAGCATCTTGTTAATGGGTGTTGAATTGATTGCTGGGAACATGAACTTTCCATGACCTGACAGAGGCCAGAATAATTTACCTTGTCTTCCAAAGTTCTCATCTCCAGAGTCAAAATGAGAATGGCGACTGAAACCACCAAGGCCACAGCACCCACTGCAAAGCTTCTAGGGAGGCCTGGATTTTGCCAATCACCACAGCTCACGCTCTATAACAGGGATGAATCCAGATGAGGAGTAAAAGTCCAGTTACTTCAGCTTCATCAGAAGTGGGACTAGTAAAGACTTTAGTCTTTACATCTCAAATGGCATCTGAGCCTCCCAGTCCCTTTAACATTCCCTGGATTCCAGCAAGGGAGGGACTCCCCCTGAGGCAGGAGATAGATAGGCACCAGTCCCTGACTTAAAAATCTCCTCCTGTTTGCATTTCCTGAGATAGGAGATAGGGGTGCTGCAAGTTAGGCATTTACAATCAGCCTCCTGTTAACACTTTGAAATAGCAACAGAAATGGGGTAAATTAGCCAGATAAGTAGCCAGGCTTTTCCTGTTTCTTAGTTTCCTGTGGACACTAAGATGCTTCCCTGGTGGCTCAGATGGTTAAGAATCTGCCTGCAATGCAGGAGACCCAGGTTTAATCCCTGAGATGGGAGGATCCCCTGGAGAAAAGAATGATAACTCACTCCAGTATTCTTGCCTGGAGAATCCCATGGACAGAGGAGCCTGGGAGCTACAGTTCCTGAGGTTGCAAAGAATCGGACCCGACTGAGCGACTAACACACACACACACACACACACACACATGGCACATGGTGGAGACAAAGACGGCCAAACCCTGTTTGAGCAAAAGATCCAGAGATCCAGAGGTCACATATTTCCCCTCCTTGGGGCAAGGGAGACACTTCCTACAAGCGCAGGAAGGCCCCTAGGGAGTCAGAAAGGAGGGGCACCACTCCGTAGTTGATGACAAGGCCCTCCCATGGGCCTCTGGGCTGGAATGCATTTTGAAAAAAACTGCATCTGCGTGTTGGCGAGTATACTAGGGTAGGTCAAGCATGGGAAAGAAAACATATATTCGACCAAAAGCAAATAAAGGCCCGGAAGAACTGTCCTATATAAATGATTTAACTGCTTCTTTACTGAGTCCCTCCTCATCCAGGGGGACGCCCACACCCTTTCTCTCCACGTGTGTGTCTCTGCCTTGCCTCTGTCTTAAGTAAGCAAATTGCTTCTCTGTGTGCTTTCCCATTTGTACTGTGTCTCTAATAATAAACTTTGTACCTGATTAGACAGTTTTGCCTCCTTGAGAAATGCATTTTTCAATAGTGGCAAAGGCCAGGGGAATTTTGTTTCGAGCCCCCAGCCCCTGGTGGATGGTGGCTAGGATTCCTAGTTTTATCCAGCTTACCTAGTCACTTTACAAGGAACTAAGATCTCACTTCAAGCCCTAGCTCACTGCTCCCTCTCCAAGATCACTACATGTTAACACATTTTAAGTCAGTATCCCTTTAATCAATGTTGTGCCTATTAGAGGTAATTTTTCCATTCTCAAAGCTTTGGCTTTTATGTGACCCTGGTTAGATTCCCATAAACTGACTCTACGACATGAGGTGATACCCTGACTGTATTTCAAAAGATTGTTTTGGTTCACTAATTATATATGACTGCTTCTGACATCTTCTGTAAGAAGATATTTTATGTAAATGTCACATCCACCATTATTCAAAACCAGGCTCTCTTAAAGTGTTAAAACCACTTCAGTTGAGTCCCTGGAACAGACATATCTCATATTTGGTAATAATAATAGTAAAAACAGTGTCTATTCATATTATCATGTTCAGAAACTTTACATGTATCCATTCATTTAATAGCCACCCTGTGAGGTGGATACTGTTGTTACTCCCATTGCACTGATGACTCAGAGCACTTAAGTGGTAACACGCCTAAAGACACCACAACTGCTAACTGCACCGGTTGGATCTGAACTTAAAGTGAAGTCGCTCAGTCGTGTCCGACTCTTTGCGACCCCATGCACTGTAGCCTATCAGGCTCCTCCATCCATGGGATTTTCCAGGCAAGAGTGCTGGAGTGGATTGCCATTTCCTTCTCCAGTGGATCTTCCCAACCCAGGAATCGAACCCGGGTCTCCCGCATTGCAGGCAGACACTTTACTGTCTGAGATTAGGCTCCAACAAAGGTCCGTCTAGTCAAGGCTATGGTTTTTCCTGTGGTCATGTATGGATGCGAAGGTTGGACGGTGAAGAAAGCTGAGCGCCTGAAGAATTGATGCTTTTGAACTGTGGTGTTGGAGAAGACTCTTGAGAGTCCCTTGGACTGCAAGGAGATCCAACCAGTCCATTCTGAAGGAGATCAGTCCTGGGTGTTCATTGGAAGGACTGATGCTAAAGCTGAAACTTCAATACTTTGGCCACCTCATGCGAAGAATTGACTCATTGGAAAATACCCTGATGCTGGGAGGGATTGGGGGCAGGAGCAGAAGGGGACAACAGAGGATGAGATGGCTGGATGGCATCACCGACTGGATGGACATGAGTTTGAGTGAACTCTGGGTGTTGGTGATGGACAGGGAGGCCTGGCGTGCTGCAATTCATGGGGTCTCAAAGAGTCAGACACGACTGAGTGACTGAACTGAACTGAACTGAAGAGACTCAAGAGCCTGTTTGTTTTTCACTTGCCTGAATTGCTGATTAAGAGAACCCTCCAGAGGGGGCAGAAGATAGCCACTCCCGGATGGTGTTTCTCCAACACACTTAGAACAAGGGAAAGCCTAGGGCATAACTTTTGTTCAGGTGATTGATCTTGGTGACTTCTCTTCCATTTCCATTTAGTCACTGTCTCTCATCTCTGTCACATCTGTTCTTAGAATCTCCCTCACTGTGTGCTGTCTCCTGGGTTTGCAAAGTGGAAAGAAAAAAAAAAAAAAGCACAATCTAAAAGTTGAGAACTACGTTTTATTTGGAGGACATTCTGAAGGCTTCAATCCAGGGAGGCAACCTCTCAGAGGGCCCTGAGGGACTGCTCTGAAGCAGTCAGGGAGGAGTGAGGATATATAGGAAGTTTTGCAACAAAGACCAGGCAGTCAGAACATCAAAAGCTTACTGTTAGTTAAAGAAAACCTAGACATCTCAAGTTACTAAACTGAACACGTCTCTATATAGAGGAAGACTACATCTGCACTTTAGCTGTCCAGGGTTAGTTTCCTATTCTTTCCCAGCCTGAGTCCCCTCGTGCTGTACCAGTGAGAATGGCTACATTACCTGAGGGCTTGGCAACGTGCAGCCCATTTGTCTCCATCCTGAGTTCCCTCCCGGAAGCTGCAACGTCCTTTGTTTACTGACCTGGCAGGGAACGTTTTCATTCATAGGTTCCGTGGTTTTCCCTGCATCACTTCAGAAGCCTGCTCTCTTGTCACGTTCTCTCTTGCTCCAGATTTATCTCTTTGTTTTCTTCTTTTCTTTATTCTCCAAACATTTTTGTGTCTAGTGTTTCAGGGACAGGTGGGAAATAACGTACAGTCTGCCCTCCTCTCAAGCCCTGTGAAATAAATGAACAGTTCTAACCATTGATCTCATGTCCTAACCCTAAGGGCCAAGTGGTGATTTGACTTGGTTTAGAGAAATTTTCATCACCTGTAGAAAACTGGAAGAATTGTTAAGAGAAGCAATAGTATATACAGATTCTTTGCGACCCTATGGACTGCAACCCGCCAGGCTCTTCTGTCTGTGAGAGTCTCCAAGCAAGAATACTGGAGTAGGGTTGTAACAGGGAGAGTTAATTTTGAACTTATGTTGGGTCTGCTTCTGTGACTTTAACGCTTATCTTGCCAGTTTGTAGGCATACATAATGGCCTGCCTCAGAGAGTTAGCCTGACCCCCCCCCCATCTATGAAGGACTGTGACATTCTTGAATTCTTTGCATGGCAAATAGCTCAGCATCTGGTGCCTCCTCATTTGGGGAGGCCGGAATCATAGATAAATGTGACATCTTTGTTTGCTGATATGACAAGAGATGTTGCATTTAACACCACCCATGAAATGACTGTAAGAAGTAAAACTAACACATCCCCTACCTGAGGCTTGCCATTCTAGGAGATATTTGCAGGAATTAAATGGTCTTTTTACTTTGTTTCCTCACCTCCCCTCGTCTCTGATCCATAAAAGATCTAACATCCAGGTCCCTAAAAATTGATTATTTTGAGGTGCTAGCCTGCTGTCTTCTCAGTCAGCCAGCTCCTGAGTAAAGTCCCTTCCTAGTTCCAGCACTTCATTTCACGTTCATTGGCTTATCTTGCAGTCAGCAGAGCAAGCTTGGACTTCATAACAAGTTGCCATGCCCTCAGCCCAGGGATTGAACCCACGTCTCTTATGTCTCCTGCATTGGCAGGCAGGTTCTTTACCACTAGCACAGCTTGGGGAACCTTCATAGAAAACTGGAGGAATTATTAAGAGAAGCAATAGTATACGTAGATATAGACGATATAAATGCAGTGTGTATATGTGTATGTTTATATGTGTTTATTTTAAGGAATTGATTCACATGACTGTGGGGCTGATAAATCCAAAATGGAAGTAAAGGTTGGCAAGCTGTAAATTCAGGCGAAGTTTGGTGCTGCAGTCTTAATGGATTCCTTCCTTAGGAAGTCTTAATTTTTGCATTTAAGGCTTCCAGTTGATTGGCTTAGATCCACCCGTATTATGCAGGTAATCTCTTTTATTTAAGGTGGACTCATTTTGGATGTTAACTATGTCTTCAAAATACTCTCACAGCATAGTGTAAACCCTTGGCAGTTGTTTTGTTTTGCTTTTTTCTCTTTGTAAACCAAGGGCCTGACTTAAGCTTTGATCACCCAGGCAGCCACTTCAAAGAGATATCCACTTCAAAGAAGCTATCTGGAAGAAACACAGTGCCAGCCACATGATTAGATAAAGAGTCAAGGCAATTTTGTTTTGGAGCTCTTGGTTGATTTCAGTGACTGGCCATTGGAGCCACTTGTTTTTTCTCTTCTTGCATTTTGAATCTACACTCTTACATACTAACTTCTCCAAAAAAGGCTAAAACCAAGTAACCTTTACCCTCAGTCCCACTAAAAGCAGAACCCCAGATATATGTACTCCCTCTCCCTTGAACTTGCTATTTGACCCCAGGTATGTTGTATAATTTCCAGGTCCTGTAAGTAATAAACCCTTTCCCCTAAATTTCCTGGCAGTTCTTGTGACAGTGTCTCACACTTATAAGCACCACAGGGTTGGTCCAACCATGTCATCCCAACAGTAGTGGATAAGGAGGTATTGTATGACTACTGCTGCAGCATTGGCATGGTTGTTATTCCAACCATCTCTGCATCCTTGGATCCTGGGCAAGTTGTTAAACTCATCTCCCAGCTTACCAACTTTTTCTTCAAATAACCCATTTTCTCAGTAAATGTATTTGTTTTCAAGTGATTTCCATCTCTTTTGATCCAGAACTATGTCATATATATCTTATTTCTCCTTACATCTTTACTTCTGAAAGAAAAGTACATGATGAAGATAGTGATAACCTGAAGTTATGTGAAGACTTGACAATCTTTCTTTGAACCTCTTCCTTGCCTAGTAAATAGTGCTGTCCTAAGATCTCTGAACAGAATCTTAGGGTAGTCTGGTGGAGAGAAGGAGTAACCGGTGGCGAGAACATGAGTCTGTGCCTCTTCATAGTACAAACGACTGTTGGAATGGAAGTTCTGATAAATTATCGTACTCATATTGTGCATTCACCTAAGAAGCAATGCATTGCTTTATAAAGGCTGATTAAACTTTTTTAGCAAATTATTTCAGTTATCATTTTAGCATAAAAATATAGCGTAAAGGAAACTCAACTTATAATAAGACCATATCAAGTGTAAGAATCATCTCGTATTACTGCCTCAATAAGCATTTAGTATTATAGCAATGAATGAAAAAGAAAGTAAAATACTTCTCTAATGTGTCTGTAATGAATTTCAATGTAGCTGTATTGAAGGTGAGTAAATACAGACTTCAATGAAGGAGTTCAATGAAGGAGCAGCAGAGAAAGATAAACAAACATCACCTTATAAAATAATGGTTATTGTGAAAAAATAAAGCATGTGAAAAGAATAAAGTTGAGCACAGATTTTAGTTTTTATATGCTAGGCATTAGAAGGTGAGGATACTTTTATTGAATTAAATAGAGGAAAAAGATATACACTAGTAAAATTATTAAAGTAATAATTATACTTATAGCTAAAGAATATTATTTACTCTGTCTGGCCATTCTTTGTACTTTACAAACGTTAGCTCATTTAATACTCACAATATTACAAAGAAAACAATGAAATAATCTTCAATTTTCAGATAATAAAAATGAGACTCAAAGTAAAATATATTCTCAAGGTCATAGAGTTAATCAACATTGACATTATAACCCAAGCAGTGATGTCAAACTTTGGGTTTCTAACCAATAAGATGAATGTAGGAGAATGGCATGTTAAGATAGGAACGGAGTGAAAGTTGATTTAAGAAGACTCTTAATAGAGGATATTGTGACGAATTGATGAAAATATGTCAAATAAAGGATAAGAATTGGTGATGAAAAAGATGAAATCTCTTTTGGGAAGATTTACATGGTGGAATTAAAGATAAATCAGTGAATGAGGAGATGAGACAAACTGAAAATTGTTTTCATGACTGGCTCAGTCTTGGAGTGTTAGGTAGGTAGAAATATCAGAACAAAGGGTCTGGTTCCTCTCAGTTGGAGAGTAGCAATTATATTTGTTAAAAAAAAAAAAAAAAAACAACAACAACTTATTCAGACTTGGAAAATTGACCAGGTATAATTAGTTTTTATTCTATACACACAAAAGATAAAATATTTACTAAAATGCCCTTTCATATTAATGCAGCATTTTTCATTGATTAAAGAGTTTTTGTTTTGACTTTAACCAATAGATTCCCTGTGACCAATTTGAACTGTAAAGAGATGTGGTTATGATTTTATGTTTCCAAAATCCTTTTCAGTGGAGATAAGAAATTTTGTAGTTTGGTAACCACATTTCAAGAAATTATTCTCCTTTTACTTCTATTCTTTAACAATTATCCTGGATTCTAAATTATGCAAACTTTGTTTACTAGCATACCATGGATAAAACTAACAGTATTATACCTTCTTCAAAATTAAGAGCTTATATTTAATCTAGAGTTTTCTCCTCTACGTACATTCTGGAATGTTCCAAGGACAGAGGATCTTGGCAGGCTACAGTCCATGGGGTCACAAAGAGCTGGCCATGACTGAGCACACACACACACATACATGCCAACTTTTTGTTTTCAGGCAATTTCTAACTAGACTTTCCTAAGATAACAATTAGACCTTTCAAAGATGTTGATAACGTTACTTGTTCAAAATATTTTTCAATTTCCAAAATCCTCTGAAATTTTATAAGGACTTGTACAACCTGAAATACTTAAATTATCTAAATGCATGGCACAGTTGGTAAAATGGACAGAGAATAAGGATATATGCCGGGGTCCAGCCCCGGTGGATCCAGGGTGATTCGAAGGGGAGACGGAGTAGATGAGGAAAAAACTTATTTATTTATTAATATAAGATTAGATTAGGAAGAAATAGTGTAGTAGGAAAATTAAGTGGAGAAAAGAAGCTGAATAACTTGGTTTACATGGAAAGCCAATAAAGTTCCAGACAAGGAGCTTGCACCAACTACGTTAGGCCACTGGCGTCCATTTGAATATCGGAGAGTGGCCCGCCTTGGGCTCTCTCTCTTACAGATCTTAGAAGCCGGGACAAGTAAGTAGCCATGGCGAGCCTCCATGCCCCAGATGGGAATACAGCCAGAAAATAGAGTAAAGAGGAGACACGGGGGAAACCAGTCATTCCAATGACTGGCCCGCCTCTATTGTCTAGAAAGGCCTTTTTGATTGTACATAGAGATCAATGGGTAATACAAAGTTATGCAGCTTTAGCAGCCCAGACTCTTATCAAAACCAGGCTTTCTCTCTGCATACCTAATTGTATACACAAGCCTTAGGTGATTTACATCATCTTCCAGCCAGAGGGCCAATGAACATTTTACAGCCTTTTTTCTGGTAAGGGTTTGTCAACCAGAAGACTTATTTGTGTTGATCTTCCCAAAGTCTGGTGCCACCCTCAGAAAACACTAAATAAAGTTACATTCTTACATAGCAAGGACACAAGAGGAGTGCAGTGATATATAACAAAAGAAAAGTAATTAACTCAAAAGTCTAGTGTTAACATCAAAACTACTATATACCCTACATTTTACATAATGGAAGATACAGAGTCATGCAGGGGCAGCAGTCTTGACCCTTTCTGTATATCTTTTTGTATACAAAAGGTCTCAGGTGATTTACATTATCTTCTGGCGAAGAGGCTTGCTAACACTTTTTGGCTCCCTTCCTTAATGAATGTTAATCTCATTTCCCCTGAAGTGTTTTTCTTTAATCTGCATCTCCTTAAAGCACTAAAGTTACATCTCTATAGAACAAAGGCACAGTGGGTTATAACAAAGAAGGTACATAACTCAAAGATCTAATGTTGCTACTTGTTTTTTCTATATACCAACTATATCAACAAATAAAAGATATGAAAATTTGGCAGCAAGTATTGGCTCAACAATGAAACGCTTAATCAGTTTTATTCTAATGATCTTGACACCTTGGAAGCCCCTGCAATCCTAGGATGTTTTAAGCTTCCTGTGCCTCTCCGCAGTTGGGAGACTGTAAACAATTCACAAGCTGTAAAAAGTCTGAGGGAATCTGTTAGGCAAGTTAGAGAGCTATCAGAGGGGGTTTTAAGCCAAGACATTCTTTTGCAGGAGACTGAAGCCCTGAATTAACTTTTTCCAGAGAGTGTCGGAAAAGTAGAAAAATACAAGGAAGAATGATTATAAGAACAATAAGGCAGGCAGATTCTCATTTTTGAGGGGTACATGCTCAGGAAATACCAGGGGGAGAACCTGAGGCCTGATTTGCCTTGCCAATCAAGGCCTCTGCCGCATGACCTTGCCACGGGTGGGATTCCTCACGCTGGCTCCCGGCAGATATACTGCTTGAAAACTTTTGACCAGGTATTCACAGAGTTCCTCAGATTAGCCCAGACAGGTTGTCACTAACATCCAAAGCTGGTCCCATACCTGAAAAAGCCCTAAGTATATGTACCCAAACCTTGGAACTTGAGAAAATTTCTTGAAACTCAAGAAACATGTTTTATGGGACTATAACCGTATTGCTAAGCTTTTGCTGAGATTTGTAAGCAACATTTGGATAATGTATTTTTGTCAGGTTTGTTCTCTGACGTTATCCTAGTATCTAAATAAAACATAGCAACAGTATTGTTTAAAGAATTTTATGACTGTGATGTTAAAAGGAGGAACATATATATCATACCTGAATAATTTGTTGGCTTTCCTAGGAAATATCTGAAGGTTGATGTGAGTTCCAACAGGCTTTCTGGCTACAGAATGGCATTACCCCAATGTCAGACTTTAATCTCTTGCTTAATCTTTACTTAATATTTAATCTGCCACTCTAACCCAATTTTATTCCATTTTTATTCTGTATTCAGATAATCAGCTGAAAATATTAATATTTTCATTTTTAATGAATCATTTAGAAATACAGATAAATTACATAACATTAAAGATTTCACACTCTTCTTGTGTGATTTAGTCAGAGCATATGACCAGGATTAAGAGTTTGGTTTTTTTTTTTTTAAGTGTTAGGCTCTCTCTACTTTATACATGGAAAAAATATGGGATATAACTAAAAATCTTCAATAACAATAAATGTTAATTGTGTTTTCAAAAAAAAAAACAAATTACAATTGTATGCATATTTTATAAATGCTCATTAGCTGTTTTTTTTTTTTTTAAAAAGCAAAAATAGTTAGAAAATTATGGAACAATTTTTCCCCACCACCACAAGCACAAGAAAAAAAGTCATGTTGGAAATTTCTATGGTGGGTTACTATTTTTCTATCTAATCAGTGGATCAAAAGCAGATTCAGATTCTATTTGCTTTAATTTTTACACATGACTTAAGTTTCTATTCATGTTGATGAGTGAAAGAATGTAAAATGTTCTCACATTTTTCCTAGAAGTCTTTTGTTATAAATTCAAAACATTTACTTTCATCTCAGAGATAGATCAATGAAATCTTAGCACAAAATTATGATAATATTGATTACACTAAGAATGTCAGCAATAATAATAATTATATTGATTACTGCTTGTCATCCTCATGCATACTCTCCCTAGAGATAGTAACCAAATGAAAAGGAAATAGAAATTCTTCTCTTCTGCATCAAATTATTAATATATAGTCTAATTCTTCTACAAAGTAACTTACCTTTATTTCTCCTACTGAGCCCACTGTGGTGCTACAAAGGACCCCTAGATAATGATGACTGAAAGAAAAGGTGGTAAATTTTTGATTTGCTATGGTTTGTTTTTATTTAGACTTGAATTTTAACATTGCTTATTGTTTAGTTACATTCAAAAGCAGATAAACTAGAAATTGATAAGTACAATTCTCTGTATGAGGACAGTAAAAATGTTAAAGAAACACAAGTATTGATTTATGAGACCAATCTTCATAAAATGAGTTGTCATATTCAGCTCTAATAACTATCACCAAAACTTTTTAAATAGTCTATTTGAGAATTTTCAGGGAGAAAATACTTACAGAGTGAACATTGCATAGTCATCACGGAAATCAGGACAGCAGGGTTCTGTCCCTAATTTTGTCACCAATTTTCAAGGGAAAATCATTTGTTCCAAGATACCTTGTCTGTAAAATCATGCTATAAATCCTTCAACATAGGCTTCAACAGTATATGAACCAGAAATTTCCAGATATACAAACTGGATTTAGGAAAGGCAGAGGAACCAGAGATCAAATTGCCACCATCCTCTGGATCATACAAAAAACAAGAGAATTCCTGAAAAACATCTGCCTCATTGACTATTCTAAAACCTTTGACTGTGTGGATCACAACAACCTGTGGAAAATTCTTAAGGAGATGGGAATACCTGATTACCTAACCTGACTCCTGAGAAACTTGTATGCAAGTCAAGAAACAATAGTTAGAACTGGACCTGGAAAAATAGACTGGTTAAAAATTGGAAATGGAGTACATCAAGGCTGTATACTGTCACCCTGCTTGTTTAACTTATATACAGAGTACATCATGTGAAATGCCAGACTGGATGACTCGCAAGCTGGAATCAAGATTGCCTAGAGAAATGTCAATAACCAAAAATATGCAGATGATACCACACAAATGGCAAGTGAAGAGGAACTAAAGAGCCTCTTGATGAAGGTAAAAGAACAGAGTGAAAAAGCTGGCTTAAAACTCTACATTCATGAAACTAAGATCATAGCATCCAGTCCCATCACTTCATGGGAAATAAATGGGGAAAAAGTGGAAACAGTGACAGATTGTATTTTCTTGATCTCCGAAACCACTGCTGATGGTGACTGCAACCATGAAATAAAAAGATGCTTGCTCCTTGGAAATAAAGCTGTGACAAACCTAACTATGACAAACAGCACATTAAAAAGCAGAGATATCACTTTGCTGACAAAAGTCTGTATAATAAATTCATGGTTTTTCCAGTAGTCATGTACAGATGTGAAAGTTGGACTATTAGGAAAGGCTGAGAACAGAGGAATTGATGCTTTTGAATTGTGGTGTTGGAGAAGACTCTTGAGAGTCTCTTGGACTGCAAGAGGATCAAACCAATTAATCCTAAAGGAAATCAGTCCTGAATATTCATTGAAAGGACCGATGCTGAAGCTGAAACTCCAATATTTTGGCCATCTGAAGTGAAGAGCTGATTCTTTGGAAAAGACCCTGGTGTTGGGAAAGATTGAGAGCAAGAGGAGAAGGGGGCGACAGAGGATGAGATGGTTGGATGGTATCACCAGCTCAATGGACATGATTTTGAGCAAAATCAGGGAGATAATGAAGGACAGAGAAGCCTGGTGTGCTGCAGTCCGTGGTGTCCCAAAGAGTCCGACAAGACTTGGCAACTGAACAAGCACAAAAATCTTGCCTGCAAGATTATGAAGCAGCATTGTAGAGTTTTAACATTGCATTCAGGTCTCTATGATTTCACTTTTTGTTCTTTTATACAATTACTGTTGTTTAATCACTAAGTTCTGTCTGTCTCTTGTGACCTCATGGACTGTAATCAGCTAACTCCTCTGTCCATGGGATTTCCCAGGTAAGAATATTGGAGTGGGTTGCCATTTCCTTCTTCAGGGGATCTTCCTGTCCCAGGGATTGAAGCCAGGTCTCCTACATTGGCAGGTGGTTCCTCTACCGCTGAACTATGAAGGAAGCTCTTTTTAAAATTATATTTGCCCAATTTATGCCAAATATTATTTGGGCCATATCATTTTCTGAAGATATCATTCAATTTTATGAAAACAATTTAGAAACTCTGGTGTTCTATTTATTCTATTCCTCAATTCTTTTATTTCAATAAAATGATTATTTTTGAAGGGAGAATATTTTACTGAAATTCATCTTTATATAATTTTTTTAAAATCCTTCAGTGATCATCTTGTTCAGTAGAAGATAAACAATGTTTTGCTCCTTGGTAATATTTCTGTGCATTTATTCTTCTTAATGAATTATAATATTTCAGTGTTGCAATTACTATGCAAATGAAAGATTGTGTTCCCATAGGAGGGTAAGTGAGATGAGTGAGCTGAATGACCAAATTTCATATTTTTATTATACAGATTGTAAAAGACTTTTAGTCATTTAAGTCGGTGTTATTTTACATGTATAACCAAGTAGATGAAAGCAGAAGATTATGAACAAAGAAGACATTATAAAATATAATTAAAAGATTCACAGAAAAATAGAACTTACTTTCCCTAAAAATTTAGAAATATGGATTTTAAGATTTGTGAAATGCAAAACTCTGACTACAGTTTTAATTAAGTATGGATGACTAGCAACTATAAATGGGTACATCTAATATGAGTTGTTTTTATAAAAAAATTAAAGGACTTCTTCCTTGTGTTTATAACTGTCAAAAAGAAAAATTACATATAGGTGTGTACACAGAACTGAGTTAAATTAACCACAAGGAGCCATATTTTTTATTTCCAATTAGAACATTTATTGGTCACCAACATAAGTCATCTGATAGTGCCCAAGCAAACAAATGCCAGGAGACATGTGGCAGACACGCTTATAAATAATAAATTCTCTGAAATTCTTGAGTTTATCATGCTATATAGGGGTAGGGTTATCTCAACTCATCGGCTGAATAATGTTATGTCAAATCTGCACTCAGGGAAGCAGATGTTGGGGTACTATAGCCAGAGTTTAGTAGAAGCTGGAAAAACCACATCTTCTAAAGAACAGTGGACGGTGACAGCAGCCAGAGCCATAGCTTCCGAAACCAGAGCCACAACCGTAGCCTCCGAGGCCAGAGCCGTAGCCCAGCCTGCGGAAGCTGCCGCATCCACAGCCACGGCCAAAGCCCAGGCCGCCAAAGCCTCCGTAGCCGTAGCCCAGGCCTCCGTAGTGGTTGCTGTAATGGCACATAGTGTCAAATAGTGAGTCCGGTTTGCTGTTCAAGACCAGGTTCTGAGTGTGGATGTTAGCACATACAGAGGGTTGCTTATATACTCTGGTCACAACACGTGGTGATACGTGAGGCCATTTCTTTGTATCATTCCAAATTATTCATTTACTTGAGGCAAATTGCTAATCTGTTTGCTGACACAAGGAGAGGCACACACACTCATTAAATTGTTTGAGATTGCATAACTGCCTGGTTAAAATGTTCTTGAACTCATTACATTCTTTTTTAATGAGAGAAGAAAATATCTTCAAAGTCACAAAATAAAAATGCCCTGAATAGATTTCATTACTAAGCATATTGCATCATTCATATTGGGCAATATTTTCTTATTGAATATTATCTAATTTCTCATTTTCATAGCATTCTTTGGATTGTCATGTATTAATTCCACCTAGATCTAGATACATTGATCAAGATTAAATTTTTTAAATCTATAAAATTCTTTAAATAAATATTAAATTTATTTCCTTTATACATTATGCACATAGAAAAATTATATAATATACATGTATATGATATATACACCCACAAGAGAATATTATTTGATTTCATGTAACAACTGACAAAACATTTTTTAGATTTATCAATATAATAAAATTTATTTCAGGAACTGACAGACTATCAAAAGGAATGAATTCACTTTCATAATCAGATTGAAAACCATGAAAAACTATTTCCTTTACATTGTTATCCACTTTTCCAAATTGGACAATACCCAAATATCTTAAGATGTAGGTGATTTCGTCTCTATGCTTTCAGTTCTGTTCAGTTCAGTTCAGTCACTCACTCGTGTCTGACTCTTTGTGACCCCATGAATCGCAGCACGCCAGGCCTCCCTGTCCATCACCATCTCCAGAGTTCACTCAGACTCACGTTCATCGAGTCAGTGATGCCATCCAGCAATCTCATCCTCTGTTGTGCCCTTCTCCTCCTGCCCCCAATCCCTCCCAGCATCAGAGTCTTTTCCAGTGAGTCAACTCTTTGCATGAGATAGCCAAAGTACTGCAGTTTCAGCTTTAGCATCTTTCCTTCCAAAGGACTGATCACCTTTAGAATGGACTGGTTGGATCTCCTTGCAGTCCAAGGGACTCTCAAGAGTCTTCTCCAACACTACAGTTCAAAAGGATCAATTTTTCAGTGCTCAGCTTTCTTCACAGTCCAACTCTCACATCCATACATGACCACTGGAAAAACCATAGCCTTGACTAGACAGACCTTTGTTGGCAGAGTAATGTCTCTGCCTTTGAATATGCTATCTAGGTTGGTCATAACTTTTCTTCCAAGGAGTAAGTGTATTTTAATTTCATGCCTGCAGTCACCATCTGCAGTGATTTTGGAGCCCCCCAAAATAAAGTCTGACACTGTTTCCACTGTTTCCCTATCTATTTCCCATGAAGTGATGTGATCAGATTCCATGATCTTCGTTTTCTGAATGTAGAGCTTTAAGCCAACTTTTTCACTCTCCTCTTTCACTTTCATCAAGAGGCTTTTTAGCTCATCTTCACTTTCTGCCATAAGGGTGGTGTCATCTGCATATCTGAGGTTATTGATATTTCTCCCGGCAATCTTGATTCCAGCTTGTGTTTCTTCCAGTCCAGCATTTCTCATGATGTACTCTGCATATAAGTTAAATAAGCAGGGTGACAAAATATAGCCTTGACATACTCCTTTTCCTATTTGGAACCAGTCTGTTGTTCCATGTCCAGTTCTAACTGTTGCTTCCTGACCTGCATACAGATTTCTCAAGAAGCAAGTCAGGTGGTCTGGTATTCCCATCTCTCTCAGAATTTTCCACAGTTTATTGTGATCCGCAGAGTCAAAGGCTTTGGCATAGTCAATAAAGCAGAAATAGATGTTTTTATGGAACTCTCTTGCTTTTTCCATGATCCAGCAGATGTTGGCAATTTGATCTCTGGTTCCTCTGCCTTTTCTAAAACCAGCTTGAACATCAGGGAGTTCACGGTTCACGTATTGCTGAAGCCTGGCTTGGAGAATTTTGAGCAGTACTTTACTAGCATGTGAGATGAGTGCAGTTGTGTGGTAGTTTGAGCATTCTTTGGCATTGCCTTTTTTTGGGATTGGAATGAAAACTGACGTTTTCCAGTCCTGTGGCCACTGCTGAGTTTTCCAAATTTGCTGGCATATTGAGTGCAGCACTTTCACAGTTTTACAGTTCTTCCATGTATTCTTGCCACTTCTTCTTAATATCTTCTGCTTCTGTTAGGTCCATACCATTTCTGTCCTTTATTGAGCCCATATTTGCATGAAATGTTCCCTTGGTATCTCTAATTTTCTTGAAGAGGTCTCTAGTCTTTCCCATTCTGTTGTTTTCCTCTATTTCTTTGCATTGATTGCTGAAGAAGGCTTTTTTTATCTCTTCTTCCTATTATTTGGAACTCCGCATTTAGATCCCTATACCTTTCCTTTTCTCCTTTGCTTTTCACCTCTCTTCTCTTCACAGCTATTTGTAAGGCCTCCCCAGACAGCCATTTTGCTTTTTTGCATTTCTTTTCCATGGGGATGATCTTGATCCCTGTCTCCTGTACAATGTCACGAACTTTGGGAGGCTGTAAACAATCACATGTGGCCGAACCTGTACAGGCAGGCTAGATAACCTTCAGAGAAGTTCGTAAGTTGAAACACTCTTGTCATGCCCAGGAATTTTTATTAACTAGAGCTGCAAGTTAACTCCTTCTCCGAGAGAAATGGTGATGGGGGAGAGCCCCCCATAAAGCCAGAGCTGTAGGTGAGAGCATAAGTAAAGAAGGCAAACTCTCATTTTGGGGGTAAATGCTCAGGAACAGGGGGTTTCCTGAGGCTCGATTCTGCCTTTGCGTATGCCAAAGCCTCCTTCCTCATGACCTTTGCCATGGGCGGAGTTCCTCACGCTGGCTCCCGGCACCTTGGTATCTCTAATTTTCTTGAAGAGATCTCTAGTCTTTCCCATTCTGTTGTTTTCCTCTAATTCTTTGCATTGATCGCTGAGGAAGGCTTTCTTATCTCTTCTTGCTATTCTTTGGAACTGAACTCTGCATTCAAATGGGTATATCTTTCTTTTTCTCCTTTGCTTTTCGCTTCTCTTCTTTTCACAGCTATTTGTAAGGCCTCCCCAGACAGTCATTTTGCTTTTTTGCATTTCTTTTCCATGGTGATGGTCCTGATCCCTGTCTCCTGTACAATGCCACGAACCTCATTCCATAGTTCATCAGACACTCTATCTCTATGCTTTACAGTTACCATTTTTCTTCTCTTATGTATACTTCTTCATTATCCGTATGTTACTCTCTCATTCAGCATTTCTTTAAATCTCATTCTACAGCCATTCCCAATACATGCTTGCACCACCTAGATTTTTGCTTTTATCTCTTTCCCAATCAATATTTTATCCCTCTATTCATGTCTGTAGTTTTATCATATTATTTTTGCCTTTAAATTTCTCTAACAGTTCTGACTGAGTGCTTTATTTTCTCTCAGGCAATCAGCAATTTTTTTCCATAATAAATTGCTCACTTATTAAGGCTTTAGATATAATAAAAAAGATTTATATGTTTTTAAAAATTATACAACATTTCTAACACAGCTTCTTAAAATCCTGATGCCTTGAATATTGCCAAAAATGAATGTAGTGATGAAATGACTGAGACAGGAACAGGTATTTCATGCAGTTGGCCAGTCTTCTGCTTTTTCTTGGCTCACTCCATGAAGATAGTAAATCTAACCTATGTTCAAGTTCCTCTGAATATGACCATATCTTGGACTTGAGTCTTTAACAACATGTTCACCTTCCATTACTTAATCATGTTATGGAGTATTTTGTTTTGTTACTGGTGCTTTGTTTTGATTTGTCTTGAGATTTATAAATGACATTTTCATTGAGATATAATTGACCAGTATTATTGTATTGTTTTCAGGTGTACAGTGCAGTGATTCAATATTTGTATACATTGCAAATTGATCACCTTAGTAAGTCTAATTAAATCCACACCACACAGTTGCAATTTTTTTTCATGTGATAAAAACTATTAAGTTTTACTCCCTTAATAATTTCCAAATGTACAATATGGTGTTCCTAACCATATCTTCTATGCTGTATCTTAGATGCCCATGATATATATTTTATAACTTGAAGTTTGTAACTTTTGAGCACTTTCACCCATTTTGCCCAAGCCTCTGCACCTATCTCTGGCAACCACCAATATGTTCTATCTGTGAGTTTAAATTTTTGTTTTTTTAATCTTACATAAATGTGAGATCATATAATGTTTGTCTTTTTTTTTTTTTTTTTTGTCCTTTTTCAATTAGCATAATACTTTCAAAGTCCGTCTATGTTGTTCCCAGTAGAAGAAATGTCTTTTTTTTTTTATGGTTGGATATTACTTCATTTTACACATAACACATTTTCCTTGTTGATTTTTCCATCAATTGTCTCTTAAGTTAATTCCATACCTAGGCTATTCTTAATAATGTACCCATCATCAGTTGCTTCAGTCATGTCTGACTCTTTGCAACGCTTTGGACCATAGCTCACCAGGGTCCTCTGTCCATGGAATTCTCCAGGCAAGAACATTGGGGTGAATTGCCATGCCCTCCTCTAGGGAATCTTCCCAACCCAGGGATTGAACCCAAGTCTCTTATGTCTCCTGCATTGGCAGGCATGTTCTTTACCATAGCGCCAACTGGGAAGCCATAAATAATATATGTGTTGTGCTTAGTCACTCAGTTGTGTCCAACTCTTTGTGACCCCTTGGACTCCTTTGTGATCCCAGGCTCCTCTGTCCATGGGAATTCTCCAGGAAAGAATACTGGAGTGGGTTCCCATGCCCTCTTCCAAGGGGATCTTCCCTAGCCAAGGATCGAATCCAGATCTGCAATCCAGCATTGCAGTTGGATTCTTTACTGTCTGAACCACCAGGGAAGCCCAAGAATACTGGAGTGGATATCCTATCCCTTCTCCAGAGGATTTTCCCAGTCAAGGAATTGAACTGGGTCTTCTGCATTGCAGGAGGATTCTTTACCAGCTGAGCTCCCAGGGAAGCCCCAAATAATGTATACAGGGTTGCAAATATATTTTCTTTTTTTCTTTGTTTTGCGAGACCATGGGGCTTGTGGGATCTCGGTTCCCTGACAAGGAATTGAGCCTGACACCTGGTAATGAAAGCCCAGAATCTTAACCACTAGGCCACTAGAAAACTCCACTCAAATTCAGTTAGTGTCTTAATGATGTTTTTGATAATACATTTTCCCAACCAGATTTATTTACTGTTTTTTCAAACAAAAAACTTGCCAAATTAATAAAATAGTAAATTCTGCAGGCCACAACTTGTAATAATTACTTAAGAAGAATTATTAATTCAAACGGTTTTCAGCTTTTAAAGGAATATTTAACTCAAAATATAATCAATCCTACTGTTAAATCCTCCTTTCTCTTTTAGCAAACTTTATTCCATCTTAATTTTTCATTCTGAAAAAGAAAGTAGTTGTCAAAGACTATTTTTTTTCTCATTGAGTAATTTTGAAGTCAAGTAATGACAAAAAATCTAAGTTTAAGCATCCTATAAATGATTAAGCAAATCTACTAGACCAAGTGTAATAAGGGCTAATTTATGTTCTTACTGCCAATGAAAATAGCTATGTTCATGTGATATAAAAAACAATAGATTTTATAATTTTTTAAAAGCTGAAAGATGAAATATAGCATTAATTTATTTTATATTTTCAAAGAAAATGGTGATATGTAAATACATAATTAAGAACAAAAAATGTGAATGAATGCTATGAAGTATATGAATCAGGTATTTTTTGTATTTTTTATTGTGGATAAAAGAACAATAGTAATATCCTTTGGATATTAATTACCTTTGCAAACTGAGAAATGTATATTTCTTTTGAGAGTCCTTTGCAGAGTGGCTTTTGTGATTAATTCAATGGACTCTAAGACTTGGGCAATTCTTTGTTAATCTTTTTAGGAACTGCTACAAGAAGACAATGAGTTGATTGTGAAGCTCGGATCCTGTTTTGACATGCTAAATGATGAAAATATACTTTTCCATTGGCCAAATGGTAGCTTTTATTTGGCAGCTAAGGGGATTTCTGATGGCTCAGTGGTAAAGAATCCGCCTGACAATGAAGAAGACACAGGTTTGACCCCTGGGTTGGGAAGATCCCTGATGAAGGAAATGGCAATTCACTACAGTATTATTGCCTGGAAAAGCTCATGGACAGTTGAGCTTGGTAGGGTGCAGTTCATGGGGTCACTAAAGAGTTGGACACAAATAGGGGAGCCCAAATTAGTGACTAAACAGCAACAACAAAGGGCATTTCTACCGTGAACTCAAAATGTGTTCCTTAGACAAAACTAACTGAATTGTAAAATAGAATGTAAGAAAACACGATAATGTATTTTTTTTAGAAATGTCATACGCAATACTTCTCTATCTAATGATATTGATGACTTTATTTTTAGCCATTTGAAGCAAGTTCCTAAACTTGGAACTATTACCTGATTGCATGCGTGCTTGCTCAGTCGCTTCACTCCTCTCCAACTCTTGGACCCCATAGACCATAGCCTGATAGGCTCCTTTGTTCGTGGGATTTTTCTGGCAAGAATACTGGGGTGAGTTGCCAGGCCCTCCTCTGGGGATATTCCAGACCCAGGAAACAAATCTCTGTCTCCTGCATTAGCAGGCAATTCATTACTGCTGAGCTATCCAGGAAGCCCTTTTAAAAATTATATTTGCCAATTTATACCAAATATTACTTGGTTTATATCATTATCTGAAGATATCATTCAGTTTTAGGGAAATAACTGAGAAAATCTGGTATTTTATTTAGTCTATTTCTCATTTTTTATATTGCAATAAAATGATCATTTTTGAAGTGAAAATATTTTACTGAAATTCCTCTATATATAATTTTTAAAGTATTATCAAATGGTAATTCTGATTAGTTGAAGATTAACAATGTTTTATTCCTTGATAATTGTTCTGTTCATTTATTGTCCTTCTTGTTCAGTCGTGAAGCTGTGGCTGACTTTGTGCAACCCCATGAACTGCAACACGCCAGGCTTCCTTTTCCTTCACTATCTCCTGGAGTTTGCTCAAACTCTTGTCCTTTGAGTTGGTGATACCACCCAACCATCTCATCTTCTATCAACCCCTTCTCTTCCTACCCTCAATCTTTCCCAGCATTGGGGTCTTTTCCAGTGAATTCTTCAGTTCAATTCAGTTGCTCAGTCATGTCCGACCCTTTGTGACCCCATGAATCACAGCACGCCAGGCCTCCCTGTCCATCACTAACTCCGGAGTTCACTCAAACTCATGTCCATCGAGTCAGTGATGCCATCCAGCCATCTCATCCTCTGTCGTCCCCTTCTCCTCCTGCCCCCAATCCCTCCCAGCATCAAGGTCTTTTCCAATGAGTGAACTCTTTGCATGAGGTGGCCAAAGTACTGGAATTTCAGATTTAGCATCTTTCCTTCCAAAGAACACCCAAGACTGATCTCCTTTAGAATGGACTGGTTGGGTTTCCTTGCAGTGAAAGGGACTCTCAAGAGTCTTCTCCAACACCACAGTTCAAAAGCATCAATTCTTTGGGCGCTCAGCTTTCTTCACAGTCCAACTCTCACATCCATACATGACCACAGGAAAAACCATAGCCTTGACTAGATAGACCTTTGTTGGCAAAGTAATGTCTCTGCTTTTGAATATGCTATCTAGGTTGGTCATAACTTTTCTTCCAAGAAGTAAGTGTCTTTTAATTTCATGACTGCAATCACCATCCGCAGTGATTTTGGAGCCCCCCAAAATAAAATCTGCCACTGTTTCCACTGTTTCCCCAATAAGCGTAGGCGGTGGCGGTGGTCTGGCGCACTAAGCGCAGGCGGCGAAGAGGCAGCGGGCTGGCACACTAAGTGCAGCCCAGAGCTACCCCACATCCGAAGTCAGGGACAGCGGCCTACAGTGCCAGGCTGTGAGGGCGCAGGAACTGCCAGGAGGAGCCACCCCACGTCCGAGGTCAGTGGTGGTGGCCGAGAGGAGCTACCCCGCGTCGGAGGTCAGGGGCGGCCGGGAGAAACCACCTCGCACCAGAGGCCAGGGGTGGTGACCCTGAGGAGCCACCCTGAGCCCGAGGCCAGGGCCAGCAGCCTGGAGGAGCAACCTGAGGAGCGGTGGCTGAACAGGCACAGGAGGGCCTAGAGGAGCCATCCCACGTTGAAGGTCAGGAACAGCGGCAGTAAGGAGATACCCCTTGTCCAAGGTAAGGAGCAGCGGCTGTGCTTTGCTGGAGCAGACCTGAAGAGATACCCCACGCCCTAGGTAAGAGAAAACCAAGTAAGATGGTAGGTGTTGCAAGAGGGCATCAGAGGGCAGACATACTGAAACCATACTCACAGAAAATAAGTCAATATAATCACACACTAGGACCACAGCCCTGTCTAACTTAATGAAACCAAGCCATGCCTGCGGGGCAGCCCAAGACAGGTGGGCCGTGGTGGAGAGGTCTGACAGAGTGTGGTCCACTAGAGAAGGGAATGGCAAGCCACTTCAGTATTCTTGCCTTGAGAACCCCATGAACAGTATGAAAAGGCAAAATGATAGGATACCAAAAGAGGAACTCCCCAGGTCATTAGGTGTCTAATATGATACTGGAGATCAGTGGACAAATAACTCCAGAAAGAATGAAGGAATGGAGCCAAAGCAAGACCAATACCCAGTTGTGGATGTGACTGGTGATAGAAGCAAGATCTGATGCTAGCAATATTGGATAGGAACCTGGAATGTCAGGTCCATGAATCAAGGCAAATTGGAAGTGGTCAAACAAGAGATGGCAAGGGTGAACATCAACATTCTAGGAATCAGCAAACTAAAATGGATTGGAATGGGTGAATTTAACTCAGATGACCATTCTATCTACTACTGCAGACAGGAATCCCTCAGAAGAAATGGAGTAGCCATCATGGTCAACAAAAGAGTCTGAAATGCAGTACTTGGATGCAATCTCAAAAATGACGGAATGATCTCTGTTCGTCTCCAAGGCAAATCATTCAGTATCACAGTTATCCAAGTCTATGCCCCAACCAGTAATGGTGAAGAAACTGAAGTTGAAAGGTTTTATGAAGACCTACAAGACCTTTTACAACTAACACCAAAAAAAGATGTCCTTTTCATTATAGGGGACTGGAATGCAAAAGTAGGAACTCAAGAAACACCTGGAGAAACAGGCAAATTTGGCCTTGGAATGTGGAATGAAGCAGGGCAAAGACTAATAGAGTTTTGCCAAGAAAATGCACTGGTCATAGCAAACACCTTCTTCCAACAATGCAACAGAAGACTCTACACATGGACATCACCAGATGGTCAACACCGAAATCAGATTGATTATTTTCTTTGCAGCCAAAGATGGAGAAGCTCTATACAGTCAAAAAAACAAGACCAGGAGGTGACTGTGGCTCAGATCATGAAATCCTTATACCAAATTCAGACTCAAATTGAAGAAAGTAGGGAAAACCACTAGACCATTCAGGTATGACCTAAATCAAATCCCTTATGATTATACAGTGGAAGTGAGAAATAGATTTAAGGGCCTAGATCTGATAGATAGACTGCCTGATGAACTATGGAATGAGGTTTGTGACATTGTACAGGAGACAGGAATCAAGACCATCCCCATGGAAAAGAAAGGCAAAAAAGCAAAATGGCTGTCTGCGTAGGCCTTACAAATAGCTGTGAAAAGAAGAGAGGTGAACAGCAAAGGAGAAAAGGAAAGATATAATCATCTGAATACAGAGTTCCAAAGAATAGCAAGAAGAGATAAGAAAGCCTTCTTCAACGATCAATGCAAAGAAATAGAGGAAAAAAACAGAATGGGAAAGACTAGAGATCTCTTCAAGAAAATTAGAGATACCAAGGGAACATTTCATGCAAAGATGGGCTCGATAAAGGACAGAAATGGTATGGACCTAACATAAGCAGACGATATTAAGAAGAAGTGGCAAGAATACACGGACAACTGTACAAAAAAGATATTCACAACCCAGATAATCATGATGATGTGATCACTAATCTAGAGCCAGACATCTTGGAAAGTGAAGTCAAGTGGGCATTAGAAAGCATCACTACAAACAAAGCTAGTGGAGGTGATGGATTCCAGTTGAGCTGTTTAAAATCTTGAAAGATGATGCTGTGATGGTGCTGCACTCAATATGCCAGCAAATTTGGAAAACTCAGCAGTAGCCACAGGACTGGAAAACGTCAGTTTTCATTCCAATTCCAAAGAAAGGCAATGCCAAAGAATGCTCAAACTAGCACACAATTGCACTCATCTCACATGCTAGTAAAGTACTGCTCAAAATTCTCCAAGCTAGGCTTAAGCAATACATGAACTGTGAACTCCCTGATGTTCAAGCTGGTTTTAGAAAAGGCAGAGGAACCAGAGATCAAATTGCCAACATCTGCTGGATCATGGAAAAAGCAAGAGAGTTCCATAAAAACATCTATTTCTGCTTTATTGACTATGCCAAAGCCTTTGACTGTGTGGATCACAATATACTGTGGAAAATTCTGAGATGGGAATACCAGACCACCTGACCTGCCCCTTGAGAAATCTGCAGGTCAGGAAGCAACAGTTAGAACTGGACATGGAACAACAGACTGGTTCCAAATAGGAAAAGGAGTACATCAAGACTGTATATCGTCACCCTGCTAATTTAACTTCTATGCAGAGTACATATTGAGAAACACTGGACTGGAAGAAACACAAGCTGGATTCAAGATTGCCGGGAGAAATATCAATAACCTCAGATATGCAGATGACACCACCCTTATGGCAGAAAATGAAGAGGAACTAAAAAGCCTCTTGATGAAAGTGAAAGAGGAGAGTGACAAAGCTGGCTTAAAGCTCAACATTCAGAAAACGAAGATCATGGCATCTGGTCCCATCACTTCATGGAAAAAATGGGGAAACAGTGGAAACAGACTTTATGTTTTGGGGGCTCCAAAATCACTGCAGATGGTGACTGCAGCCATGAAATTAAAAGATGCTTACTCTTTGGAAGAAAAGTTATGACCAACCTAGATAGTATATTCAAAAGCAGAGTCATTACTTTGCCGACTAAGGTCCGTCTAGTCAAGGCTATGGTTTTTCCTGTGGTCATGTATGGATGTGAGAGTTGGACTGTGAAGATGGCTGAGCGCTGAAGAATTGATGCTTTTGAACTCTGGTGTTGGAGAAGACTCTTGAGAGTACCTTGGTCTGCAAGGAGATCCAACCAGTCCATTCTGAAGAAGATCAGCCCTGGGCTTCTTTGGAAGGAATGATGCTAAAGCTGAAGCTCCAGTACTTTGGCCACCTCATGCAAAGAGTTGATTCATTGGAAAAGACTTTGATGCTGGGAGGGATTGGGGCAGGAGGAGAAGGGGATGACTGAGGATGAGATGGTTGGATGGCATCACGGACAAATGGACGTGAGTCTGAGTGAACTCCAGGAGATGGTGATGGACAGGGAGGCCTGGCGTGCTGTGATTCATGAGGTCGCAAAGAGTCGGACACGACTGAGCGACTGAACTGAACTGAACTGAACTGAACTTCCCATGAAGTGATGGGACCAGATGCCAGGATCTTCGTTTTCTGAATGTTGAGCTTTAAGCCAACTTTTTCACTCTCCTCTTTCACTTTCATCAAGAGGCTTTTTAATTCTTCTTCACTTTCTGCCATAAGGGTGGTGTCATCTGCATATCTGAGGTTATTGATATTTCTCCCGGCAATCTTGAATCCAGCTTGTGTTTCTTCCAGCCCAGCATTTCTCATGATGTACTCTACATATAAGTTAAATAAGCAGGGTGACAATATACAGCCTTGACGTACTTTTCCTATTTGGAACCAGTCTGTTGTTCCATGTCCAGTTCTAACTGTTGCTTCCTGACCTGCATATAGGTTTCCCAAGTGGCAGGTCAGGTGGTCTGGTATTCCCATCTTTTTCAGAATTTTCCTCAGTTTATTGTGATCCACACATTCAAAGGCTTTGGCATAGTGAATAAAGCAGAAATAGATGTTTTTCTGGAACTCTCTTGCTTTTTTGATGATCTCTCAGATGTTAGCAATGTGATCTTTGGTTCCTCTGGCTTTTTCTAAAACCAGCTTGAACATCTGGAAGTTCATGGTTCACGTATTGCTGTAGCCTGGCTTGAATTACAAATACTTCAGTGTAGTAATGATGATACAGATGAAGAACTGTTTCCATAAGAGGGTGAGATGAGTAGGCTGAGTGACCAAAGTTCATGTTTTTATCATTTAAGTCAGTCTTACGTTACATGCATAATAAACTAGATGAAAGTAGAAGATTGTGAAGATAGGAAGATCACATATAATTCAAACAGTCACAGGAAAACATAATTTACTTTCTCTAAAAAATTAAAATATGGATTTTAAGTATTGTGAAATGCAAGCATGCTCTGATATAGTTTTAATAATATGGCTGACTACCAGTTATAAATGGCTATATCTAAGATGACTTATTTTCATAAAAATTTAATGGGAACAATCCTTATGTTTATAATTGGCTAACAGCAAAATTACATATAGCTATGTATGCATAACTGAGTTAAATGAATCTATAAGAGCCATATTTTTTATTTCCATTTAGATCATTTATTGGTCATTTACAAAAGTCATCTGCTAGTGTCCAAGCTAACAAATGTCAGGAGAGATGCTTCTAAATAATAAATTTTCTGAAATTCTTAAGTTTTTCACGCTAAATTGGCCTAGGGCCATTTCAGTTCATCAATTGAATGATGTTATATCAAATCCACTCATGGTAGCAGATGTTGGGTTGCTAGAGCCAGAGTTTAGTAGAAGCTGGAGAAACCACATCTTCTAAAGAACAGTGGACGGTGACAGCAGCCAGAGCCAAAGCTTCCGAAACCGGAGCCACATCCATAACCTCGAAAGCCTGAGCCGTAGCCCAGCCTGCGGAAGCTGCCGCATCCACAGCCACGGCCAAAGCCCAGGCTGCCAAAGCCTCCGTAGCCATAGCCCAGGCCTCCGTAGTGGTTGCTGTAATGGCACATGGTGTCAGGGGTGGTGAGTCCGGTTTGCTGTTTAAGACCAGGTCCTGAGTGTGGATGTCAGAACGTGCAGAGGGATGCTTATATACCCTGGTCACCACACGTGGTGATACATGAGGCCATTCCTTTGTATCATTCCAAACTGTGCATTTCCAGGAGGCCAATTGTTACTCTGTTTGCTGACTCAAGGAGAGGCATACACTCATTAAAATGTTTGAGATTGCATAACTGCCTGGTTAAAGTGTTCTTGAACTCATTACATTCTTTTTTAATGAGAGAAGAAAATATCTTCAAATCACGAAATAAAAATTCCCTGAACAGAATTCTTTGTTACTAAGCATACTGCATCATTCATACTTGACAGTGTTTCCTCATTGAACATTTTTCTCATTTTCATAGCATTCTTTGTATTGTCATGTATTAATTCCACCTAGATTTAAATACAATAATCAAAATTAAAATTTTTAAGTCTATAAAATTCTTTAAAGAAATATCAAATTTATTTGCCATTTGTATATATATATATATATTGCACATAATATCCACATATATAATATGTATATATATACACACAGAAGAAAACTTTTGATTTTATTGAACAGCTTGCAAAACATCTTTGCTTTATCAATATGATAAAATTTATTTCAGGAAGTGAGGGACTATCTAATGGAACAAGCTCACTTTTTATAATCAGTCTGAAAACTATGAAAAAATATTCTCTTTACATCATTACATACTTTCTGAAAATAGACAATACCCAAAATATCTAAAAATATAGATTATTTTTTTGAGTAGAAACAATCTTTTTATTTTATTTATTTTTAATTTTTATTTTTACTTTATTTTACTTTACAATACTGTATGGGTTTTGCCATACATTGACATGAATCCACCATGGGTGTACATGCGTTCCCAACCCCCCTCCCACCTCCCTCCCCATAACATCTCTCTGGGTCATCCCCGTGCACCAGCCCCAAGCATCCTGTATCCTGCATTGGACATAGACTGGCGATTCGATTCTTACATGATAGTATACATGTTTCAATGCCATTCTCCCAAATCATCCCACCCTTTCCCTCTCCCTCTGAGTCCAAAAGTCCGCTATACACATCTGTGTCTTTTTTGCTGTCTTGCATACAGGGTCATCATTGCCATCTTTCTAAATTCCATATATATGTGTTAGTATACTGTATTGGTGTTTTTTTTCTGGCTTACTTCACTCTGTATAATCGGCTCCAGTTTCATCCATCTCATCAGAACTGATTCAAATGTATTCTTTTTAACGGCTGAGTAATACTCCATTGTGTATATGTACCACAGCTTTCTTATCCATTCGTCTGCTGATGGACATCTAGGTTGTTACCATGTCCTGGCTATTATAAACAGTGCTGTGATGAACATTGGGGTACATGTGTCTCTTTCTATTCTGGTTTCCTCGGTGTGTATGCCCAGCAGTGGGATTGCTGGGTCATAAGGCAGTTCTATTTGCAATTTTTTAAGGAATCTCCACACTGTTCTCCGTAGTGGCTGTACTAATTTGCATTCCCACCAACAGTGTAGGAGGGTTCCCTTTTCTCCACACCCTCTTCAGCATTTATTGCTTGCAGATTTTTGGATCTCAGACATTCTGACTGGTGTGAAGTGGTATCTCATTGTGGTTTTGATTTGCATTTCTCTGATAATGAGTGATGTTGAGCATCTTTTCATGTGTTTGTTAGCCATCCGTATGTCTTCTTTGGAGAAATGTCTATTTAGTTCTTTGGCCCATTTTTTGATTGGGTCATTTATTTTCCTGGAATTGAGCTGCATAAGTTGCTTGTATATTTTTGAGATTAGTTGTTTGTTAGTTGCTTCATTTGCTATTATTTTCTCCCATTCAGAAGGCTGTCTTTTCACTTTACTTAGTTTCCTTTGTTGTGCAGAAGCTTTTAATTTTAATTAGATCCCATTTGTTTATTTTTGCTTTTATTTCCAGAATTCTGGGAGGTGGATCATAGAGGATCCTTCTGTGATTTATGTCAGAGAGTGTTTTGCCTATGTTCTCCTCTAGGAGTTTTATAGTTTCTGGTCTTACATGTAGATCTTTAATCCATTTTGAGTTTATTTTTGTGTTGCGGTGTTAGAAAGTGATCTAGTTTCATTCCTTTACAAGTGGTTGACCAGTTTTCCCAGCACCACTTGTTAAAGAGATTGTCTTTACTCCATTGTATATTCTTGCCTCCTTTGTCAAAGATAAGGTGTCCATATGCGTGTGGATTTATCTCTGGGCTTTCTATTTTGTTCCATGGATCTATATTTCTGTCTTTGTGCCAGTACCATACTGTCTTGATGACTGTGGCTTTGTAGTAGAGCCTGAAGTCAGGCAAGTTGATTCCTCCAGTTCCATTCTTCTTTCTCAAGATTGCTTGGCTATTCGAGGTTTTTTGTATTTCCATACAAATCTTGAAATTATTTGTTCTAGCTCTGTGAAAAATATGGCTGGTAGCTTGATAGGGATTGCTTTGAATTTGTAAATTGCTTTGGGTAGTATACTCATTTTCACTATATTGATTCTTCCGATCCATGAACATGGTATATTTCTCCATCTATTAGTGTCCTCTTTGATTTCTTTCATCAGTGTTTCATAGTTTTCTATATATAGGTCTTTAGTTTCTTTAGGTAGACATATTCCTAAGTATTTTATTCTTTTTGTTGCAATGGTGAATGGAATTGTTTCCTTAATTTCTTTTTCTACTTTCTCATTATTAGTGTATAGGAATGCAAGGGATTTCTGAGTGTTGATTTTATGTCCTGCAACTTTACTATATTCATTGATTAGCCCTAGTAATTTTCTGGTGGAGTCTTTAGGGTTTTCTATGTAGAGGATCATGTCATCTGCAAACAGTGAGAGTTTTACTTCTTCTTTTCCAATTTGGATTCCTTTTATTTCTTTTTCTACTCTAATTGCTGTGGCCAAAACTTCCAGAACTATGTTGAATGGTAGTGGTGAAAGTGGGCACCCTTGTCTTGTTCCTGACTTTAGGGGAAATGCTTTCAATTTTTCACCATTGAGGATAATATTTGCTGTGGGTTTGTCATATATAGCTTTTATTATGTTGAGGTATATTCCTTCTATTCCTGCTTTCTGGAGAGTTTTTATCATAAATGGATGTTGAATTTTGTCAAAGGCCTTCTCTGCATCTATTGAGATAATCATATGGCTTTTATTTTTCAATTTGTTAATGTGGTGAATTACATTGATTGATTTGTGGATATTGAAGAATCCTTGCATCCCTGGGATAAAGCCCACTTGGTTATGGTGTATGATCTTTTCAATGTGTTGTTGGATTCTGATTGCTAGAATTTTGTTGAGGATTTTTGCATCTATGATCATCAGTGATATTGGCCTGTAGTTTTCTTTTTTTGTGGCGTCTTTGTCAGGTTTTGGTATTAGGCTGATGGTGGCCTCATAGAATGAGTTTGGAAATTTACCTTCCTCTGCAATTTTCTGGAAGAGTTTGAGTAGGATAGGTGTTAGCTCTTCTCGAAATTTTTGGTAGAATTCAGCTGTGAAGCCGTCTGGACCTGGGCTTTTGTTTGCTGGAAGATTTCTGATTTCAATTTCCATGCTTGTGATGGGTCTGTTAAGATTTTCTATTTCTTCCTGGTTCAGTTTTGGAAAATTGTACTTTTCTAAGAATTTGTCCATTTCTTCCACGTTGTCCATTTTATTGGCATATAGTTATTCATAGTAGTCTCTTATGATCCTTTGTATTTCTGTGTTGTCTGTTGTGATCTCTCCATTTTCATTTCTAATTTTATTGATTTGATTTTTCTCTCTTTGCTTCTTGATGAGTCTGGCTAATGGTTTGTCAAATCTATTTATCCTTTCAAAGAACCAGGTTTTGGCTTTGTTGATTTTTGCTATGGTCTCTTTTGTTTCTTTTGCATTTATTTCTGCCCTAATTTTTAAGATTTCTTTCCTTCTACTAACTCTGGGGTTCTCCATTTCTTCCTTTTCTAGTTGCTTTAGGTGTAGAGTTAGGTTATTTATTTGACTTTTTTCTTGTTTCTTGAGGTATGCCTGTATTGCTATGAACTTTACTCTTAGCACTGCTTTCATAGTGTCCCACAAGTTTTGGGTTGTTGTGTTTTCATTTTCATTAGTTTCTATGCATTTTTCGATTTCTTTCTTGATTTCTTTTGTGATTTGTTGGTTATTCAGAAGTGTGTTGTTCAACCTCCAAATTTGGAATTTTTAATAGTTTTTCTCCTGTAATTGAGATCTAATCTTAATGCATTACGGTCAGAAAAGATGCTTGGAATGATTTAGATTTTTTTTAATTTATCAAGGTTAGATTTATGGCCCAGGATGTGATCTATCCTGGAGAAGGTTCCATGAGCACTTGAGAAAAAGGTGAAATTCATTGTTTTGGGGTGAAATGTCCTATAGATATCAATTAGGTCTAACTGGTCTAATGTATCATTTAAAGTTTGCGTTTCTTTGTTAATTTTCTGTTTAGTTGATCTGTCCATAGGTATGAGTGGGTTATTAAAGTCTCCTGCTATTATTGTGTTATTGTTAATTTCCCCTTTCATACTTGTTAGCATTTGTCTTACATATTGCAGTGCTCCTATGTTGGGTGCATACATATTTATAATTGTTATATCTTCTTCTTGGATTGATCCTTTGATCATTATGTAGTGGCCTTCTTTGTCTCTTTTCACAGCCTTTGTTTTAAAGTCTATTTTATCGGATATGAGTATTGCCACTCCTGCTTTCTTTTGGTCTCTATTTGCATGGTATATCTTTTTCCAGCCCTTCACTCTCAGTCTGTATGTGTCCCTTGTTTTGAGGTGGGTCTCTTGTAAGCAGCCTATAGAGGGGTCTTGTTTTTGTATCCATTCAGCCAGTCTTTGCCTTTTGGTTGAGGCATTCAACCCATTTATGTTTAAGGTAATTATTGATAAGTATGATCCTGTTACCATTTACTTTATTGTTTTGGGTTCGGGTTTATACACCCTTTTTGTGTTTCCTGTCTAGAGAATATCCTTTAGAATTAGTTGGAGAGCCGGTTTGGTGGTGCTGAAATCTCTCAGCTTTTGCTTGTCTGTAAAGCTTTTGATTTCTCCTTCGTATTTGAATGAGATCCTTGCTGGGTACAGTAATCTGGGCTGTAGGTTATTTTCTTTCATCACTTTAAGTATGTCTTGCCATTCCCTCCTGGCCTGAAGAGTTTCTATTGAAAGATCAGCTGTTATACTTATGGGAATCCCCTTGTGTGTTATTTGTTATTTTTCCCTTGCTGCTTTTAATATTTGTTCTTTGTGTTTGATCTTTGTTAATTTGATTAATATGTGTCTTGGGGTATTTCGCCTTGGGTTTATCCTATTTCTAACTCTCTGTGTTTCTTGGACTTGGGTGATTATTTCCTTCCCCATTTTAGGGAAGTTTTCAACTATTATCTCCTCAAGGATTTTCTCATGGGCTTTCTTTTTGTCTTCTTCTTCTGGGACTCCTATAATTCGAATGTTGGAGCTTTTCATATTGTCCTGGCAGTCTCTGAGATTGTCCTCATTTCTTTTAATTTGTTTTTCTCTTTTCCTCTCTGATTCCTTTATTTCTACCATTCTATCTTCTATTTCACTAATCCTATCTTCTGCCTCCGTTATTCTGCTATTTGTTGCCTCCAGAGTGTTTCTGATCTCATTTATTGCGTTATTCATTATATATTGACTCTTTTTTATTTCTTCTAGGTCCTTGTTGAACCTTTTTTGCATCTTCTCAATCCTTGTCTCTAGGCTATTTATCTGTGATTCCATTTTGATTTCAAGATTTTGGATCATTTTCACTATCAATATTCGGAATTATTTCTCAGGTAGATTCCCTATCTCTTCCTCCTTTGGTTGGTTTGATGGGCATTTCTCCTATTCCTTTACCTGCTAAGTATTCCTCTGTCTCTTCATCTTGGTTGTATTGCTGCGTTTGGGTTGGCCTTTTTATATTCTGGTAGTTTGTGGAGTTCTCTTTATTATGGAGCTTCCTCACTGTGGGTGGGGTTCTATCAGTGGCTTGTCAAGGTTTCCTGGTTAGGGAGGCTTGTTTTGGAGTTCTGGTGGGTGGAGCTGGGTTTCTTCTCTCTGGAGTGCAGTGGAGTGACCAGTAATGGGTTATGAGACGTCAAAGGTTTTGGAGTAACTTTGAGCTGCCTGTATATTGATGCTCAAGGGTGTGTTCCTGTGTTGCTGGAGAATTTGCGTGGTATGTCTTGCTCTGGAACTTGTTGGCCCTTGGGTGGAGCTTGGTTTCAGTGTAGGTATGGAGGCGTTTGATGAGCTCCTATTGCTTAATGTTCCCTGAATTCAGGAGTTCGCTGATGTTCTCAGGCTTTGGACTTAAGCCTCCTGCTTCTGGTTTTCAGTTTTATTTTGACAGTAGCCTCTAGACTTCTCCATCTATACAGCACCGATGATAAAACATCTAGGTTAAAGATGAAAAGTTTCTCCACATTGAGGGACACCCAGAGAAGTTCACTGAGTTACATGGAGATGAGAAGAGGGAGGGGGTAGTTACAGGTGACTGGAATGAGATGCGGTGAGATCAAAAGAGGAGAGAGCAAGCTAGCCAGTAGTCACTTCCTTATGTGCATTCCATAGTCTGGACCGCTCAGAGGTATTTACGGAGTTATACAGGGAAGAGGAGAGGGAGGAAGTAGACAGAAGTGGCCAGGAGGATAAGAGACAGGAATGAGAAGGAGAGAGACAAATCCTGCCAGTAACCAGTTCCTTAGGTGTTCTTCACCGTCTGGAACACACAGAGATTCACAGAGTTGGATAGAGAAGAGATGGGGGAGGAAAGAGACAGAGGCCACCTGGTGGAGAAAAAGGAGAGTCCAAAGGAGGAGAGAGTGGTCAGGCCAGTAATCTCGCTCTCAGGTAAAATTGGGTAGTGAAGTTTGGGTTTTTAAATGTACAAAATTGACAACAAAAACCAAAAAGCAAAGATTAAAAACCTAGAGTAGAGGTTGGATTTTCAAAAATACAATATTAATGAAAAGAAGCAGAAGGAAAAAAGAAAAAAGAAAAAAAAGAAGAAAAAAAGCCACAAGAATTATTAAAAAAACACCAACAACAACCACATAAAGACTATATATGGTGTTTGCCTTAAAAAAATAGAGTCTTTTTTTTTGAAAAGTAATAGTAGGTTATAGAAATAAAAATTAGAGGAGAAATAGAAGACTTAACAATTTAAAAAAAAAAAGGGAAAAGAAAGAAAGAAAGAAAAAGGAATGATTGTAAAAATAGTAAAGATACATCTTCTCTGATGTTGTGGGCAGTGTGGGGTCACTTCCAAGGCGGTTCCCTCTGTTTAACTTCTTCTGTTTGCTGGTTTTTTAGGCTCACTAGTTCAGTCACGCTGTGGGGAGGGGGGGATGCTGCAAACAAATAGCACAGTCGTGTGCACACAGTGTCTCAGCCCCGCTGGACCTGTCCCTTCTCGCGGTGCACAAACCGCTCCAGCTCTACGATGCTCAGCCGGGAACCGTCTGAGGCCGGCCCTAGGCTGCGTGCACCTCCCTGTTCTAAGCCGCTCAGGTTCTGTGCTCAGGTAGCCCTCAGAGGCACAGATTCGGTTGGGACTGCATTTTGTGCCCTTCCCAGGTCCGAGTAGCTCAGGAGTTTGGTGAGCACGGTCGCTGTGACTTGTCGCCTTTTCTGTCTCTGCTGCTCAGTTTTCTGGGTGTACTGCTGGCGCCCCTTGTGAGGCAGATGGTGACTGTCCAGCACCCCCAGAAATCTTAGCAAAGAAGCCTGCTTGCGGTTTGGTAGGTAAAGTCTCTCCGGGGCTGCAATTGCCCCTTTCCAGCCCTTATGGCTCTGGCTGCCTGTCCCCGGTGGGGGATGGTCTGCAGCCAGCTATTTCTGTTCCATCCTTTGTTCTGTGTGCGGTCCTGACAGTGTCTTATGTTCAAGCTTTTCACGTGGTAGCTATCCCACAGTCTGGTTTGCTAGCCCAAGTTAGATCGTTCTGGTTACGCCTGGGGCGTTCCTGCCCGATTCTTACAAAGCACTGCAGCCCACACCTCCTGCGCTTCCCTGCCCTGCCCCCACTTGCTAGTGGCGGATGCAGGCGTCTGTTCTGCTTTTCCGCTGGGGGAGTTACTGTTAGGCTTGTAATCTGTTGGTTTTAATTATTTATTTATTTTTCCTTCCTGTTATGTTGCCCTCTGTGTTTCCAAGGCTCACCACAGACTCGGCAGGGAGAGTATTTCCTGGTGTTTGGAAACCTCTCTTCTTAAAATTCCCTTCCTGGGATGGGTTTCCCTTCCCGGGACGGAGCTCCCTCCCCACCTCCTTTGTATCTTTTTTCATCTTTTATATTTTTTCCTACCTGTTTTTGAAGACAATGGTCTGCTTTTCTGGTTGTCTGATGTCCTCTGTCAGCATTCAGAAGTTGTTTTGTGGAGTTTGCTCAGCTTTGAAATGTTCTTTTGAGGAATTTGTGAGGGAGAAAGTGGCCTTCCCATCCTATTCCTCTGCCATCTTAGGACCGCCCCTTGAAACAATCTTTTTAATAAGTGGTGGTGGAGAAAATTTCATTCTTGCTGAAGAATGAAATTAGTATAATTCTGTAGTACAATATACAAAAATAGACACAAAATGGAGTAAAGACCTAAATTTAATACTAGATACTATAAAGCTTTTAGTTTCATTGATCTTTGCTATTGTTTTATTCACCTCTATTTTATTTATTTCTGCTCTGATTGTTTATAATTTCTTTCCTTAACATAACTTTGAGTTTTTTTGTTCTTTCTCTAGTTGCTTTAAGTATAAAGTTAGTTTGTTTATTTGAGATGTTTCTGTTTCCTGAGGTAAGATTTTCTGTCTGAATAATCTCTGCACTGATAAAAGAAGGATTTTAAAGTCCCCCATTTAATTGTCTAACTGACTTGATTTCTTTTTATGGCCATGCTTCTATCTTGAGTGCATATAAATTTACAATTGTCATATCTTCTTGGATTGATCCATTCATCTTTATGCAGTGGCCTTTGTCTCTTGTGACAGTTTGTATTTTAATGTCTGACATGAGTACTGCTACTCCAGCATTCTTTTGATATCCATTTGCATAAAATATATTTTGCCATCCTTTCACTTTCAATTTGTATGTGTTCCTAGATCTGAAGCAGTTCTCTTATAGACAACATATATGTGAATTTTTATTTGTATACATTTGGCCAGTCTATGTTTTTTGTTAGGAACATTTAATCCATTTACATTTAAGGTAATTATCAATTTGTATGTTATTATTGCCATTTTGCTAATTACTTTGGATTTACTTTTGTAAGGGCAGGGTATATTTTCTATGAAGAGTCTGCTCTCTACTATATTGTGCAATATCCCAGGTAACATAGACCTCTGAATCTTGTACTATTATATTCTTTACAAACAGTGCTTCCTATTTTAGAATAACATTAGCCTTTAGTTCAGTTCAGTTCATTTCCGTTCAGTTGCTCAGTCGTGTCCAACTCTTTGAGACCCCATGAATCGCAGCACGCCAGGCCTCCCTGTCCATCACCAACTCCCAGAGTTCACTCAAACTCATGTGCATCGAGTCAGTGATGCCATCCAGCCATCTCATCCTCTGCCGTCCCCTTTTCCTCTTGCCCCCAATCCCTCTCAGCATCAGAGTCTTTTCCAATGAGTCAACTCTTCGCATGAAGTGTCCAAAGTATTGGAGTTTCAGCTTCAGCATCAGTCCTTCCAATGAACACCCAGGACTGATCTCCTTTAGGATGGACTGCTTGGATCTCTGTACATATATTTAAAAAAAAAAAAAAAAAAGCTGGCTTAAAGCTCAACATTCAAAGAACTAAGATCATGGCATTGGGTCCCATCACTTCATGGCAAATAGATGAATAAAAAATGTAAACAGTAATAAACTTTATTTTCTTGGGCTCCAAAATCACTGAAGATAGTGATTGCAGCCACAAAATTAAAAGATGCTTGCTCCTTGGAAGAAAAGCTATGACAATCCTAGACAGCATTTTAAAAAGCAGAGAAATCACTTTGCCTACTAAGGTCTGTCTAGTCAAAGCTATGGTTTTTCCAGTAGTCATGTATGGATGTGAGAGTTGGACCATAAAGAAGGTTGAGCACTGAAGAACTGATGCTTTCCAACTGTGACACTGAGGAAGACTCTTCAGAGCCTCTTGGTCAGCAAGGAGAGGAAACCAGTCAATCCTAGAGGAAACTAACCCTGAATATTCATTGGAAGGACTGATGCTGAGGCTGAAGCTCCAGTACTTTGGCCATGTCACGTGAAGAACTGACTCTTGAAAAGACTCTAATTCTGGGAGAGATTGAAAGTAGCAGGAGAAGGGAACGCCAGAGGATGAAATGGTTGAATGGCATCACTCACTCAGTGGACATGAGTGTGAACCACTCCAGGAAGAAAGTGAAGGACAGGGAAGCCTGGCATGCTGCAGTCCATAGGGTTGCATAGAGTCAGAGATGAGTGAGTGATTGAACAACAACAGTTGTGCACATAACACACCTTCCTCACTTTTCACCGTGGTTACATATGGAAATAATGCACCTGACAACAACTTTAAGATATTAACAGCAACAAAAATATTACCCTTGTTGGCCAACCCAGGCATGCTATTTACTGTAAAATAGGTATTGAAAATTTTACAGACCACATTTATCCACTGCTTCGAAAAGACTGGCCCACCACCAATCACTCTGATTCTGTGTTAGAATCAGCAATAGCCAGAGCACTAAAATCCACTAACAGATAATCTTGATCACAAATAGTGAATAGTGCAAGCCCTCACATGAGGGCAGCGAGAGTCACCTCCTGACCCATCTTTTAAGCTACCATTCTACCTAACATTTCTAGTTTCACAATTTGGAAGCAAATTGAGTGTGTGGCCATGAAATCCAAGCAATCCAGTGCAATTATAATGTCATAGAGTCCTTCTTCCTGAGGAACTAGCAGGATGCTGAGGAGAACCAATGGAGCCCCAGCTGAACTGGGCACAGACATGAGAAATTAAGACAGGAAAACAGACTTCACAAGAGAATTTATGAAAAGAACTGCTCATCAGTCTCAACCCAGCAGGTGCAATAGCTCTGCAGAAGTGGCAGAAGGCTAAGACCAGGCCAAGAATTGAAGCCTTCAGGGACAGAGATACACCAGAGTTCAGAGGATTTCCTTCTGTGTGTCTGATTTGTTGCCAAGACTCTGGTGAATAAGTCTGTGGTCTGTGAAAATCTGAACAAAAATTAGTACAAAGTTGACAGTGGACGTGCAAAGAAGATAGTGGTTAAGACTCTGCCTTGCAATGCAAGGCACACCAGTTAGATCCCTGGTATGGGAAGATTCCACATGCCACAGAGCAACTAAGCCCTGTGAGAAGCAACTAATGAGTCCAATTATTGCAATTACCAAAGCTTGTGGTGCCTAGAGCCTGGGAACTGCAACAAAAGAATGCACTGCAATGAGAAGCCTGTGCACTGCAATGAAGAGTAGACCTTGCTTGCAGAAACTAGAAAAAGCCACATGCAGCTGCGAAGACCCACTGTAGCCAAAAATTAAGCAAATAAATACATAAATAGATAAACATTAAAAAAAAAATACTGAACCTGGAGAAAATCCTTGGTATGAGTTTATTGAATGAATGACTGAAAAGAAAAGTAGGGATCTTACAGGTTCTGGTGATGTGTGGACACAGCAGTTTTGTATTCTGGTGGAGTCGGCAAAAGTAACAAATAATAAAAGGAATACTACCAGGCAGAAGGATATAGCAGTGCTGCGGGAGACTTGGGTGGCCTCAGATAGCCAATCCCCCACCATCCCTGCCATCTGGCCTCTGTCATGGCCCAGCCCTTCTTGAGTGGAGACTAGGACCTGGTGTGGAAAGCCCTTCATCCAGAGAAATAGGGCACAGCGGAAAAGTGGCCTCGTCCTCACCCATCACGCACCACTGGGCGCTAAACCATTTGTAGATGACCTGCTTCTGGGCTGGGGCTTCTGACTTAGCAGAGCAGCTCCCTCACTATTGTTCTTGTTGTTTAGTCTCTCAGTCCTATCCATCTCTTTGCAAACTATTGAACAACAGCACACCAGACTTCCCTGTCCTTCGCCTTCTTCCAGAGCTTGCTCAAACTCATGTCCATTGAATCGATGAAGCCATCCAACCATCTCATCCTCTGGCATCCCCTTCTCCTCCTGCCTTCAATCTTTCCTAGCATCAGGGTTGTTTTTCCAGTGAGTAGGCTCTGGGCATCAGGTAGCCAAAGTACTGGAGCTTGAGCTTCAGCATCAGTTCTTTCAGTGAATATTCAGGGTTGATTTCCTTTAAAATTGACTGGTTTGATCTCCTTGGTACCCCTGGTGGCCCAGATGGTAAAGTGTCTTCCTGCAATGCAGGAGACCTTGGTTCTATCCATGGGTCAGGATGATCCTCTGGAGAAGGGCATGGCAATCCACTCCAGTATTCTTGCCTAGAGAATTCCAAGGAGAGAGGAGCCTGGCAGGCTACAGTCCATGGGATCACAAAGAGTTGGACAGGACTGAGCAACTAACACTTCCCTCACTGCCATCTATTGAATATCAGCCCTGGAGACAAGGATTTGGGGAAAAAAGAAAAGTAATAATAATCCTTATGTGAGAAAGAGCCTTTAGATGGGTTGGGATTGAGGTCTATAAGGGCAGACACTAGTTTCAATTTTAGCTTGTTTGTTTGTTTCAACTGTGAATTCTAACAAAAGCTGCGAGAGAAGTGGAATCCATCTTTCAGATGAGAAAGTTGGAATGCCAGCTGTGGACATATGAGCAGAAGAAACCAACTTGGAAATGGCGCAGGGGAGCATGGAGACCCTGACTGAGAAGCGGTCCGTGCTGGACGTCACTGGAGCAAATAGAACGAAGGAGGTGAGGTGTTTATGAACAGCAAAGCACCAGGTGAGAGTTATATTTGACTCACAGTCCAAAAGGGTTAAATCTCAGACCCTAAGAGGGAAGAACAAAATGCGGATAATCTTGATTCTATACTTTACAGTTACCATTTTTCTTCTCTTCTCTACTCTTCTTCACAACCCATATATTGCTCTCCTATTCTACCTCTCTTTAAATCTGATTCTGCACTCATTCCCACTACATGCTTTGACGATCTAAATCATTTGTTCTTATCTATTTTTCCAATTAATATTTTATCCCTCTATTTGGGTCTCTAGTTCTATCATAATATTTTTGCTTTAAAAGTTTTCTTTATTCTGTGTGTCCTAGCCCCTTATTTTCTGTCAGGTAATTAGCAAATATTTTTTTCATATTACTTATTCATTAAGGTTTTAGATTTTTTTTAAAAAGATTTATGTACTTTAAAAATTATGAAGAAACCAACACATTGTAATTTTTTTTTAAATTAAATAAAAATAGAAAAAATATATAATATTTTTAACAGAGCTTCTTAAAATCCCAATGCCTTGACTATTTCCAGAACTGAATATGCAGTGATGAAATTACTGAGACAAGAATAGATATATGAAGTTGGTGGCCAGTCATCTGCTATTTCTTGGTTCACTCTGTGAAGATGGTAAACCCAGCCCACGTTCAAGTTCCTCTGAACATGACCATATCTTGTAACTGCATCTTTAAGAACATGTTCACTTTCCATGGTTTAAACATGTTACTGAAAATTTTACTTTGTTTTGCTACTGTTGCTTTGTTTTGACTTGTCTTGAGGTTTATAAATAATGTTTCTATTGAGATATAATTAACATATTATTATATTAGTTTCAGGTATAAAGCATATTGACACAGAATTTGCATACATTGCAAAATGATCATCATAATAAGTCTAATTAAATCTATTGCCACACACTTACAATTTTTTCCTGTGATAAAACTATAACTCTTTATTGATAACTTTCAAATGTACAGTGTGGTGTTTTTAACAATATTTCCTATTATATCCCTATGATATTTATTTTATAATTGGAAGTTTATAACTTTTGACCATTTTCACCCATTTTTCCCAGCCCTCAGTCCCTGTCTCTGGCAACCACCAATCTATTCTATCTGTGAGTTCAGAATTTAGTTTTTTTAATCCAGTGTATAAGTGAGATCATACAACATTTGTCTTTCTTTATCTCATATCACTTACCATAATGCCTAGAAAGTCCTTCTATGTTGTTGCAAGTAGAAATATTTCTTCCTTTTTATGGCTGAATAATATTTCACACATTTTCGTTGTCCATTTTTCCATCTCTTAGGTTGATTCCAAACCTGGGCTATTGTAAATAGTGCTGCAATGAACATAGCGGGTGTGCAATGTGCTTTTCCTTTTTTCTTTCTTTCTTTTAGCCCTGCCATACGACTTGTAGCAAGTTGTGGAAAATTCTTAAAGAGCAGGAACTACTAAACCACCTTGCTTGCCTCCTGCAAAACCTGTATGAAGGTCAAGAAGCAAGAGTTAGAACCTGTCATGGAACAACAAATTGGTTCAAAATTGGGAAAGGAGCACAAGCTGGAATCAAGACTCTGGGAGAAATATCAATAATCTCAGATATGCAGATTTCACTACCCTTATGGCAGAAAGCAAAGAAGAAATAAACAGCCTTTTGATGAAGCTGAAAGAGGAGAGTGAAAAAGCTGGCTTAAAACTCAGCATTCACAAAATGAAGATCATGGCATCCTGTCCCATCACTTCATGGCAAATAGATGGGGAAACAATGGAAACAGTGAGAGACTTTATTTTCTTGGGCTCCAAAATCACTGCAGATCATGACTGCAGCCATGAAATTAAAAGATGCTCCTTGAAAGAAAACCTATTGCAAACTTGTTGCTGTGATGGGCTTAGTCATTCAGTCGTTTTCAACTCTTTGCTACCCCATGGACTATAGCCCCCAGGCTCCTCTGTCCATACAGATTTTCCAGGAAAGAATATTGGAAGAATTTCCATGCCCTTCTCCAGGGGATCTTCCCAACCCAGGGATCAAACCTAGGTCTCCCACATTGCAGGCAGATTCTTTACCATCTGAGTGACCAGGGAAATGCATGATAAACTTAGACAGCATATTAAAAAGTACAGACCTTGCTTTGCCAACAAAGGTCTGTATAGTCAAAGCTATGGTTTTTCTAGTAGTCATGTGTGGATGTGAGAGTTAGACCATAAAGAAGGCTGAGCATTGACGAATTGATGTTTTTGAACTATGGTGCTGGAGAAGACTCTTGAAAGGCCCTTGGACTGCAAGATTAAACCGGTCAATCTTCAAGGAAATCAGACTTAAATATTTATTGGAAGGACTAATGCTCATGCTGGGAAAGATTGAAGGTAGGAAGAGAAGGGGATGACAGAAGATGAGGTGGTTGGATGGCATCACTGACTCAATGGACATGAGTTTGAGCAGGCTACCAGAGATGGTGATGGATGGGGAAGCCTGGCATGCTGCAGTCCATGGGGTCACAAAGACTCAGAGTGAACTGAGCAACTGAACAACAACAAATATAGCTTGTGGGATCTCAATTCCCTGACCAGGAATTGAACCTGGTTCATGGCAGTGAAAGTCCAGAATCCTAACCAGTAAGTCACCAGGGAACTCCCGGCAAATTTCTCTTTGAGTTAGTGTTTTAATAACATTTTTGATAATACTTTTCCCTAACTGTATCTGTTTACTGTCATTCCAAACAAAAATATTTGTTAAGTTAACAAAAAATAAATAAATTGGGCCTGCTACAACTTGTAATGATTCCCTAAGATAAATTATTTATTCAAATGGCCTTTGGCATTTGAAGGAATATTTAACTCAAAGTACTAATTCTTCCTATTGTTAAATCCTGTTTTCTCCTTTATCAAATTTATTTTTATTATTTTTTAGAAAAAAACAAATAGATGGCAAAAACTATAGCTTTCTCAAGGAGTAATTTTGAAGTCAAATGATGACAAATAAATCTTACAAGTTTAAGAATTATTCCATGAATGAGTAAGTAATCTCCTTGATTAAGTGTAACGAGGGCTAATTTTTATTCTTATTTTCAATGAATATAGCTATGTTCACATGAGATAAAATTGAGTAGATTTTACAAACTTTTTGAAAACTGAATAATAAAATATGGCATGATTTGTTTGTGTATATTCAAAGAAAATACTATGTAAATATATAATTAGAACAAAATGTTTTGAAACAATGCTGTGAAATATTTGAACCAGGTTATATTTTTATTGATTTCATTCTAGGTTAAATAATGGAACAATGTTAATATCCTTTGGATATTAATTATCTTTGGATGCTGAGAAATATATATTTCTTTTCAGAGAAAGAAATGTTTTAATAATATGGATACATTATTTTACATATATTTTAATAATATGAATGACTACCAGTTATAAATAGGTATATCTAAGATGACTTTTCATAAAAAATTAACAGAGATAATCCTTATGTTTATAATTGACTATTAGAAAAATTACACATTAGGCATGTACACATAGCTGAGTTAAATGAACCATAAAGAACCATGTTTATTTCCAATTAGATGATTTATTGATCATCAGCATAAGTCATCTGGTAGTGCCTGAGCTAACAAATGCCAGGAGACATGAGACAGACATACTTCTAAATAATAAATTCTCTGAAATTCTTAAGTTTTACATGCTATGTAAGCCTAGAGTAATCTTAATTCATTGATTGAATAACATTATGTCAAATCCACTCATGGAAGCAGATGTTGGGGTACTAGAGCCAGAGTTTAGTAGAAGCTGGAGAAACCACATCTTCTAAAGAACGGTGGACGGTGACAGCAGCCAGAGCCAAAGCTTCCGAAACCAGAGCCACATCCATAGCCCCTGAAGCCAGAGCCGTAGCCCAGCCTGCGGAAGCTGCCGCATCCACAGCCACGGCCAAAGCCCAGGCTGCCAAAGCCTCCGTAGCCATAGCCCAGGCCTCCGTAGTGGTTGCTGTAATGGCACATGGCGTCAGGGGTGGTGAGTCCGGTTTGCTGTTCAAGACCAGGTCCTGAGTGTGGATGTTAGAACGTGCAGAGGGATGCTTATATACCCTGGTCACCACACGTGGTGATACATGAGGCCATTCCTTTGTATCATTCCAAACTGTACATTTACGGGAGGCCAATTGTTAACCTGTTTGCTGATACAAGGAGAGGCACACACTCATTAAAATGTTTGAGATTGCATAACTGCCTGGTTAAAATGTTCTTGAACTCATTACATTCTTTTTTAATGAGAGAAGAAAATGTCTTCAAAGTCACAGAATAAAAATTCCCTGAATAGAATAGAATTCTTCATTACTAAGCATATTGCATCATTCTTATTTGACGGTGTTTTTGCATTGAACATTTTCTCATTTTCCTATCATTCTTTATTTTGTTGTGTATTAATTCTACTTAGATTTAAATACAGTGATGAAAATTAAAAATTTTAAATCTATAAAATTCTTTAAAATAATATCAAATTTATTTTCCACTTGTATATATAGAGATTATACATAGTATCCATATATAATATATATGTATACACACATACAAGAAAACGATTTTGATTTTATGTAACAGCTTACATAGCTTCCTTTTGATTTATCAACATAAATGTATTTTAGGAGCTGAGGGACTATCCAAGGGAACTAACTCACTTTCATGAGCAGTTTGAAAACCATGAAAAAATATTATCTTAATCACTGCAGATGGTGACTGCAGCCATGAAATTAAAAGACGCTTACTCCTTGGAAGAAAAGTTATGACAAACCTAGACGGCATATTCAAAAGCAGAGACATTACTTTGCCAACAATGGTCCGTCTAGTCAAGGCTATGGTTTTTCCAGTGGTCATGTATGGATGTGAGAGTTGGACTGTGAAGAAATCTGAGTGCTGAAGAATTGATGCTTTTGAACTGTGGTGTTGGAGAAGACTCTTGAGAGTCCCTTGGACTGCAAGGAGATCCAACCAGTCCTTTCTAAAGGAGATCAGCCCTGGGTGTTCCTTGGAAGGAATGATGCTAAAGCTGAAACTCCAGTACTTTAGGCACCTCATGCGAAGAGTTGGCTCATTGGAAAAGACTCTGATGCTGGGAGGGATTGGGGGCAGGAGGAGAAGGGGACGACAGAAGATGAGATGGCTGGATGGCATCACTGACTTGATGGATGCGAGTGTGAGTGAACTCTGGGAGTTGGTGATGGACAGGCAGGCCTGGCGTGCTGGGATTCATGGAGTCGCAAAGAGTCGGACATGACTGAGCAACTGAACTGGACTGAGCAACTGAACTGGACTTAGCGACTGAACTGAACTGAACATCGTTATCCACTTTTCCAAAATGTACAATACCCAAATATCTTAAAATGTAGATGATTTTGCCTCTGTGCTTTACACTTAATCATTTCTCTTCTTTACTCATTTTTATAATCCATATATTACGCTCTTACTCAACTTCTGTTTAAATCTCATGCTATACTCATTCCCAATACATGCTTGTGCCATCTAGGTCTTTTATTCTTATCTATTTTTTCCAATCATTATTTTATCCTTCTATTTGTCTCTAGTTTTATCATAAATTTCTACTTTTAAATTTTCTTTCCCAATTCTGCGTGTCCCATCCCCTTATTTTCTCTCAGGTAATCAGCAAATAATTTTTCATAATGTATTCCTTATTCATTAAGATTGGATTTAAAAATTTTATATGCTTTAAAAATTATGGCAAAAACCAACACAACATTGTGAAAAATTTTGTATATTTAAATTAAAACAGTTGAAAATATATATACAATACTTTTAACAGAGTTTCTTAAAATCCTGGTGCCTTGAATAACTCCAAAAATGAAGGTACGGTGATGGAATGCCTGAGATACGAATGGGTATATGAAGTAGTGACCAGTCTTCTGCTGTTTCTTCGTTCACTCTGTGAAGATGGTAAACCCAGCCCACATACAAACTCCTCTGAATGTGACCATATCTTGATCTTGGGTCTTTAACATGTACACTTTCTATGACTTAACCATGTGACTGAGGATTTTGTTTTGTTTTGTTACTCTTGCTTTGTTTTGATTTGTCTTGAGGTTTATAAGTGACATTTTTATTGAGATATAGTTGACATACATTATTATATTAGTTTCAGATGTACAACATAATGATTCAATATTTGTATATGTTGTAAATGATTACCATAATAAATCTAGTTAAATCAATCACCACACAGATGCAATTTTTTCCTGTGATTAAACTATTAAGATATACTCTCTTAATAACTTTCAAATGTGCAATATGGTATTATTAACCATATTCCCTATGTTGTACATTAAGTCCCATGATATTTATTTTATAACTGGAAGCTTATAACTTTTGACCACTTTCACACATTTTGCCCAACACTTAGCCCATGTAGCTGGCAGCCACCAATCTATTCTATCTGTGAGTCCAGAGTTTTGTTTTTTTAATGCCGCATACAAGTGAGATTATACAATATTTGCTTTGTCTTATTTCAGATGCCTTCAAAGTCCTTCTATGTCGTTGCAAGTAGAAAGATTTACTTCTTTTATAGGTGAATGATATTTCATTTTATAAATAGCACATTTTCTTTGTCTATTTTCCCATCAATTGTCTCTTAGATTAATTCTATACCTAGACTAAGATAAATAATGCTGCAGTGAAATTGGGAATGCAAATATGTTTTTTTTTTTTTTTCTTTCCTTTTCTTTCTCTTTTTGCCTTGCCACATGGCTTGTGGGATCTCAGTTCTATGACCAGGAATTGAACCTGGGCCATGGTAGTGAAACTCCAGAATCCTAACCATTAGGCAAAAGAGAACTCTGCACAAATATCTTTTTGAATTAGTGTTTCAATTACATTTCAATAACATTTTTGATGATATATTTTCCTAACTGGATTTGTTTTCTGTCTTTCCAAACTAAAAACCTTGTTAAATTAATACAATAATAAATTCTGCATGTCACAGCTTGTAATGATTCCCTAAGATGAATTATTGACTCAAATGACTTTCAGTTTTAAAGGAATATTTAACTCAAAGCAATAATTAATCCTACTGTTAAATCCTGTTTTCTCCTTTATCAAACTTTATTCTATCTTTATTTTTTATTCAAAAAAATACTTAGAAAAATCTATACTTTTCTCATGGAGAAGGCAATGGCAACCCACTCCAGTACACTTGCCTGGAAAATCCCGGACGGAGGGGCCTGGTGGGCTGCTATCCATGGGGTCGCTAGGAGTCAGACACGACTGAAGCGACTTAGCAGCAGTAGCAGCATATTTTTCTCAATGAGTTATTTTGAAGTCAAATGATGACAAATATAACAAGTTTAAGAATCCCATGAATGATTAAGTAAATGGGTTATATTGAAAGTGAAGTGTGAAAGTTGCTTAGTCGTGTCTGACTCTTTGTGACCCCATGGACTATGAGAGTCCATGGAATTCTCCAGGCCAGAATACTGGAGTGGGTAGTCTTTCCCTTCTCCAGGGGATCTTCATTACCCAGGGATTGAACCCAGGTCTCCTGCATTGCAGGTAGATTCTTTACCAGCTGAGCCACAAGGGATGTCCATATTGAGTGCGATGAGGGCTAATTTTTGTTCTTATTTCAATGAAAATAGCTATGCTCACATGAGATAAAAGCCAATAGAACTTACAATTTTTTAAAAAGCTGAATAATGAAATATGCCATGATTGACTTGTGCATTTTCAAAGAAAATAACAATATGTAGATATATAATTAAGATAAATTAGAAAATAAATCTGTGAAATATACAGACCAGATATTTTTTATTGATTTAATTGTGGGTTAAATAAGGGAACAATGGAAATATCTTTTGGATATTAATTAATTTGAAAACTGAGAAATGCAAATTTCTTTTGAGAATTTTCTTTGCTTTTTGCTTGCTTTGTTTTTGATTTTTGTTTTGGTTAATTCAATGGACTCAAAGACTCAGGCAATTCTTTGTTAGTCTTTTTGAGAACTGTCTACAAGAAGGCAAGGAGTTGATTGTGAAGCTCAGGTCCTGTTTTGCCATGCTAAATGATGAAGACATATTCTTCCATTGGCCAAAATATAGCTTTTATTTGGAAGCTAAGGGCAATTATGGAGGATCAGTGGTAAAGAATCTTCCTGCTATTACAGGAGACATGGGTTCAATCCCTGAGTCAGGAAGATCCCCTAAAGAAGGAAATTGTAACCCTCTCCAGTATTCTTGCCTGGAAAATCCCATGGAAAGAGGAGCCTACATTTCATGGGTTCACAGAAGCATTGGACTTGGATGGGGGAGCCTGAATTAGCAACTAAACAGTAACAACAAAAGGCACTCCTAGCATTAATTCAAAATATGTTTCTTAGACAAAATGAATCATGAAGAAGGATGTAATAAAATATGATAATATATTTGACTAGAAGTATCATACACAACACTTCTAATGACATTGATGGCAGTTTTCATTTTTAGCCCTATAGGGAATGTCCATAGTCAGAACCAGACATGGAAGAGCAGACTGGTTCCAAATTGGGAAAGGAGTATGTCAAAGCTGTATGTTGTCATCCTGCTTATTTAACTTCCATGTAGAGTACATCATGGAATATGCTGGGCTGGATGAAGCACAAGTTGGAATCAAGATTGCCAGGAGAAATAGCAATAACCTCATGCAGATGAAAACCACTATACGGCAGAAAGCGAAGAAGAAATAAAGAGACTCTGGATAAAAGTCAAAGAGGGGAGAAAAAATGTTGGCTTAAAACTCAACATTTAGAAAACTAAGATCATGGCATCTGGTCCCATTACTTCATGGCAAATAGATGGGGAAACAATGGAAACAGTGACAGACTTTATTTCCTTGGGCTCCAAAATCACTAGAGATTGTGACCACAGCCTTGAAATTAAAAAAAAAAAAAATGTTTGCTCCTCAAAAGAAAAGCTATGATAAGCTTAGACAGCATATGAAAAAGTACAGACAGTACTTTGCCAACAAAGGTCCATATAGTCAAAGCTATGGTTTTTCCAATAGTCATACATGAATGTAGGAGTTCAACAATATAGAAGGCTGAGCAATGAAGAATTCATGTTTTCAAACTGTGGTTTTGGAGAAGACTCTTGAGAGTCCCTTGGACTGCAAGGAGATCAAACCAATCAATCCTAAAGGAAATCAATCCTGAATATTCTTTGGAAGCACTGATGCTGAAGCTGAAGCTCCAGTAGTTTGGCCAACTGATGGGAAGAGCTAACTCATTAGAAAAGACCCTGATGCTAAGAAGGATTGAAGACAGGAGGAGAAATGTTTGACAGAGGATGAGATGGTTGAATAGCATCACTGACTCAATGAACTTGAGTTTGAGCAAGCTCCTGCAAAAGGTGAAGGACAGAGAAGCCTAGTTGCTGCAGTCCATGGGGTTGCAAAGAGTCAGATATGACTGAGGTACTAAACAACAGTAAGGCTTGTCCATATACTAGGAACTATTACCTATTGCATGGGTGCATATTCAGTTGCTTCAGTCATATCTGACTGTGACCCCATGGACCATAGTCCACCAGGCTCGTCCCTCCATGGGATTTTCCCAAAAAGAAAATTAGAGTGAGTTGCCCACCTCTAGGGGAGGTGCCTTGCCCCCTGACCCAAGCATCTAACCCACATCTTGTGCCTTGGCAAATAATTCATTACCACTGAGCCACACAGAAAGCCCTTTTTAAATTATATTTGCCCAATTTATACCAAATATTATTTGGGTTATATCATTATCCAAAGATATCATTAAGTTTTAGGAAAACAATTTAGAAAATCTGGAATTTTAACTGTTCCCTATTTCTTATATTGCAATGAAATGATTGTTTCTGAAAGAATAATGTTTTATTTACATTCCCCTTAATATGATTTTTTTAAACTTATCAAATGGAAATTTTGATTGTAAAATTTTTGCTCTTTGATAATATTTCTATGCATTTAGTGCTTTTGTTTTCATTGTTGTTCAGTCCCTAAATCATGTCTGACTCTTTGTGCCCCCTGAACTGAAGTAGGCCAGGCTTCCCTGTCCTTCTCTATCTCCCAGAGTTTCCTCAAACTCACATCCACTGAACTGGTGATGCTATCCAATCACCTTATTCTCTGCTGCCACTTTCTCCTCCTGCTCTCATGTTTCCCAGCATCAGTATTTTCTCCAATGAGTTCTTACTGAATTACAAATACTTCAGTGTAGTAATGATGATGCAGATGATTTAAAAGGGTAAGTGAGATGAGTGAGTTGAGTGGCCAAAGTTCATACTTTTACTATCCAGTTTTCTTAATGACTTTTAGATCATTTTACTCATTTATCTTACATGCCTAACAAACTAGATGAAAGCAGAAGATGACAAATATAGGACAACATTATAACACACATTATAATTAATATATTCACAGAAAAACAGAGCTTATTTTTCCTAAAAATTTAGAAATGTGGATTTTAAGATTTGTGAAATGCAAGTATGCTCTGACTACAGGTTTAATAATACAGATGACTGCCAACTATAAAAAGGTATATCTAACATGACCTGTTTTATAAAAAATAATAAAGGAGCTAATCCTTGTATTTATAGTTGACAAATAGAAAAGTTAAATACAGGTAGATACACATACCAAGTTAAACGAAACCAAAGAGCCATAGTTTATATTTCCAATTAGATAATTCATTGGTCGTCAACATCAGTCATTTCTTAGGCCCCAAGCTAACAAATTCCAGGAAACATGAGACAGAGATGCTTATAACTAATAAATAAATAATAAATTCTCTGAAATTCTTAAGGTTTCGGTGTATATAGGCCTAGGGAAATTTCAGTTCTTCAACCGAATAATGTTTCAAATCCATTCTTGGTAGCAGATGTTGGGTTACTAAAGCCAGAGTTTAGTAGAAGCTGGAGAAACCACATCTTCTAAAGAACAGTGGACGGTGACAGCAGCCAGAGCCAAAGCTTCCGAAACCAGAGCCACATCCGTAGCCTCCGAAGCCAGAGCCGTAGCCCAGCCTGCGGAAGCTGCCGCATCCACAGCCACGGCCAAAGCCCAGGCCACCAAAGCCTCCGTAGCCGTAGCCCAGGCCTCCGTAGTGGTTGCTGTAATGGCACATGGTGTCGAGCGGTGAGTCCTGTTTGCTGTTCAAGACTAAGTCCTGAGTGTGGATGTCAGAGCGTGCGAAGGGATGCTTATATACCCTTGTCAGAACACGTGGGAAAACACATGTGAAATTATGCATTTACCGGAGGCAAATTGTTAATCAGTTTGTTGACACAAGGAGAGGCACACACTCATTAAAATGTTTGAGCTTGCATAACTGCCTGACTAAAATGTCCTTGAATTCATTACATTCTTTTTTAATTAAACAAAAAAAAAAAACTGTAGTTAAAGTCACAAATTTGTGTCTGCACAGTCACAAAGTAAAAATTTCCTGAATAGAATTCATTACTAAGCATATTGCATCATTCTTATTTGACAGTTTTCTCATAAAATAATTCCTCATTTCTCATTTTCATAGCACTCTGAGTTGTTGTGTATTAATTCCACCTAGATTTAAATACAATGATCAAAATTTAAAAATTTAAATCTATAAAATCTATAAAATTCTTCAAATAAATGTCAAATTTATTTCCTACTTGCATATCTATAATATATTCATTTAATATACTAATATTATATATACATATAGCATACATATATATAGTATATATGCATCACAGACAAGAAAACTATTTTGATTTGGCATATGGCATACAAAGCATTCTTTTGGTTTATAAATATAGAAAAATTGTTCTCACAAGTGGCAAGGAACTTTCCAAGGGAAAAAACTCAGTTTCACAACCAGTCTGAAAAACACTATAAAATATTGCCTCACACGATAATCTTTTTCAGAATGGACAATACCCAAATATGGTCTAAAATGCAGATGATCATGACTCTATGCTTTACAATTACAATCTTTCTTCTCTATTATTCTTTACAATCCCTGTACCTTTCTGTGAAACCTCTGTTTAAATCTCACTCACCATTCATTCCCAGTCAGTGGAAGTGATAGAATTCCAGCTGAGCTATTTTAAATCCTAAAAGATGATGCTGTTGAAGCGCTGCACTCAATATGCCAGCTGCTGCTGCTAAGTCACTTCAGTCGTGTCCAACTCTGTGCGACACCAGAGATGGCCAGCAAATTTAGAAAACTTAGTAATGGCCACAGAACAGGAAAAGGTCAGTTTTTATTCCAGTCCCAAAGAAAGGCAATGCCAAAGAATGTTCAAACTACTGCACAACTGCACTCATCTCACATCCTAGCAAATTAATGCTCAAAATTCTCCAAGCCAGGCTTCAACAATATGTTAACTGAGAACTTCTAGATGTTCAAGTTGGATTCAGAAAATACAGAGGAACCAGAAATCAAATTGCCAAGAATAGTTGAATCATCGAAAAAGCAAGAACATTCCAGAAAAATATCTACGTCTGCTTCATTGAGTGCACTAAAACCTTTGACTGTGTCAGTCAGTTCAGTTCAATCATTCAGTCATGTCCAACTCTTTGTGATCCCGTTGGCTGCAGCATGCCCAGTCCTTCCTGTCCATCACCAATTCCCAGAAGAGTTTTCACAAACTCTTGTCCATTGAGTCAGTGATGCCATCCAACCATATCACAACAAACTGTGCAAAATTCTTATTGAGATGAGAATATCAAACTACTCTATCTACCTCCTGAGAAATTTGTATGCAGGGCAAGAAGCAACAGTTAAAACTGCACTTGGAACAACGGACTGGTTCAAAATTGGGAAAGGAGTATATCAAGGCTGTATATTGTCACCCTGCTAATTTAGCTTTTATACAGAGTACATCATATGAAATGCTGGGGTGGATGAAGCACTAGCTGGAATCAAGATTGCTGGGAGAAATATCAATAACCTCAGACATGCAGATGACACCAGCTTTAAGGCAGAAAACAAAGAGGAACTAAAGAGCCTTTTGATGAAAGTGAAAGAGGATAGTGAAAAAGCTGACTTAAAACTCAACATTTATGAAACTAAAACCAAGGCATCTGGTCCCATCACTTCATGACAAATAGATGGGAAAACAATGGAAATAGTGAGACTTTATTTTCTTGGGCTCCAAAATCACTGAAGATGGTGACTGCAGTCATGAAATTAAAAGACACTTGCTCCTTGGAAGAAAAGCTGTGACCAACCTAGACAGCATATTAAAAATCAGTGACATTACTTTCCTGACAAAGTCCGTATAGTCAAAGTTATGGTTTTTCCAGCAGTCATATATGGATGCATGAGTTGTACCATAAAGAAGGCTGACAGCTGAAGAACTGATGCTTTTAAACTGTGGTAGTGGAGAAGACTCTTAAGATTTATTTCCTTGGACTGCAAGGCAATCAAACCTAAATGAAATCAGTCCTGAATAATCACTGAAATGACTGATGTTGGAGCTGAAGCTTCAATACTGTGGCCATCTGATGCAAAGAACTGATTCATTAGAAAATACCCTGATACTGGGAAAGATTGAAGGCAGGAAGAGACGTGTTTGACAGAGGATAAGATGATTGAATGGCATCACCGACTCAATGGACATGAGTTTGAGCAAGCTCCAGGAAAGGGTGAAGGACAGGGAAGCCTGGTGCACTGCAGTCCATGGGGTCAGAAAGTGTCAGACATGACTGAGTGACTAAACAGCAACATTAGGGCTTGTCCATATACTAGGAACTATTAACTGATTGCATGCGTGCAGACTCAGTCACTTCAGTCATCTCTGACAGCTTTGTGACCCCATGGAACATAGCCCACCAGGCTCCTCTCTCCAAGGCATTTTCCCAACAAGAATATTGAAGTGAGTTGCCCACCTCTAGGGGATCTTCCTGACCCAAGCATCTAACCCACGTCTCGTGCTTTGCCAAGTAATTCACTAGCACAGAGCCACCCAGAAAGCCCTTTTTAAAAATATATTTGCCAAATTTATACCTAATATTATTTGGGTTACTTGAAGATAACATTAAGTTTTAGGAAAACAATTTAGAATATCTGGAATTTTACCCATTCCTCATTTCTTATATTGCAATGAAAAGATTGTTTTTTAAAGAACATTTTTTATTTGCATTCCTCTTTATATAATTTTTTAAAAACTTATCAAATGGAAATTTTGATCAGTTCTAGATAAAAAACTTTTTGCTCCTCGAAAATATTTCTGTGCATTTAGTGTTTTTGTTTTTGTTCTTGTTCAGTCACTAAATCATGTCCGTCTCTTTGTGACCCCATGAACTGAAGTAGGTCAGGATTCCCTGTCCTTCTCTATCTCCATTTCCTCAAACTCATATCCATTGAGCTGATGATGCCAGACAATCACCTTGTTCTCTGCTGCCACCTTCTCCTCCTGCCGTCATCTTTCCTAGCATCAGTGTTTTTTCCAATGAATTCTTACTGAATTACAAATACTTCAATGCAGTAATGATGATGCAGAATATTTAAAGGGTGAGATGAGTAAGTTGAGTGGCCAAAGTTCATATTTTTACTATCCAGTTTCTTAATGACTTTTAGATCATTTTACTCAGTCTTCTCTTACATACATAACACATTAGATGACAGCAGAAAATGATGAATATAAGACAATATTATAACACTTTATAACTAATAAACTCACAGAAAAACAGAGCTTATTTTCCTAAAAATTTATAAATATGGATTTTAAGATTTGTGAAATGCAAGTATGCTCTGACTACAGGTTTAATAAAGTACACTACCAGCTATCAATAGGTATATCTAACACATCCTGTTTTTATAAAAATATTAAAGGAGAAAATTCTTGTATTTATAATTGACAAATAGGAAAATTATACACAGGTATGTATACATACTGAGTTAAATGAACCCCAAAGATCCATATTTTGCATTTTCAATTAGATAATTTATTGGTCATCAACATCATTCATCCATTCATGCCCAAGCTAACAAATTCCAGGAAACATGAGACAGAGATGCTTATAACTAATAAATAAATAATAAATTCTCTGAAATTCTTAAGGTTTACATGTATACAGGCTTAGGGAAATTTCAGTTCATCGACTGAATAACGATGTTTCAAATCCACTCATGGTAGCAGATGTTGGGGTACTAGAGCCAGAGTTTAGTAGAAGCTGGAGAAACCACATCTTCTAAAGAACAGTGGACGGTGACAGCAGCCAGAGCCAAAGCTTCCAAAACCAGAGCCACATCCGTAGCCTCCGAGGCCAGAGCCGTAGCCCAGCCTGCGGAAGCTGCCGCATCCACAGCCACGGCCAAAGCCCAGGCCGCCAAAGCCTCCGTAGCCGTAGCCCAGGCCTCCGTAGTGGTTGCTGTAATGGCACATGATGTCAGGGGTGGTGAGTCTGGTTTGCTGTTCAAGACCAGTCCTGACTGTGGATGTCAGCACTTGTGGAAGGATGCTTATATACCCTGGTCACCACACGTGGTGATACATGAGGCCATTCCTTTGTATTGTTCCAAACTGTGCACTTACGGGAGGCCAATTGTTAACCTGTTTGCTGACACAAGGAGAGGCGCACACTCATTAAACTGCGTGAGCTTGCATAACTGCCTGACTAAAAGGTCTTTGAACTCGTTACATTCTTTTTTAGTTAGAGAAAAAAAAATTTGTCATCAAAATTACAAATTTGTGTCTGCACGGTCACAAAGTAAAAATTTCCTGAAGAGAATTTTGCATATTGCAAAATTAAGCATATTGCATCATTCATATTTGATAGTGTTTTCTCATAAAATTTTTTCTCATTTCTCATTTTCATAGCATTCTTTGGATTGTCATGTATTAATTCCACCTAGATTTAAATACAATGATCAAAATTTTAAAATTTGAATCTATAAAATTCTTCAAATAAATGTCAAATTTATTTCTCATTTGCATGTATATAATAATACATATAGCACACAAATTCAATATGTACATATAACATAAATATATATAATATATATGAATAAACAGATGAGAAAACCTTTTATTTTACATATGGCATACAAAGCATCCTTTTGGTTTATCAGTTCAGTTCAGTTCAGTTCAGTCACTCAGTCGTGTCCGACTCTTTGCGACCCCATGAATCGTAGCACACCAGGCCTCCCTGTTGATCACCATCTCCCAGAGTTCACTCAGACTCACGTCCATCAAGTCGGTGATGCCATCAAGCCATCTCATCCTCTGTCGTCCCCTTCTCCTCCTGCCCCCAATCCCTCCCTCTTTTCCAATGAGTCAACTGTTCTCATGAGGTGGCCGAAGTATTGGAGTTTCAGCTTTAGCATCATTCCTTCCAAAGAAATCCCAGAGTTGATCTCCTTCAGAATGGACTGGTTGGATATCCTTGCACTCCAAGGGACTCTCAAGAGTCTGCTCCAACACCACAGCTCAAAACGATCAATTCTTCGGCGCTCAGCCTTCTTCACAGTCCAACTCTCACATCCATACATGACCACAGGAAAAACCATAGCCTTGTCTAGACAGACCTTAGTCAGCATAGTAATGTCTCTGCTTTTGAATATGCTATCTAGGTTGGTCATAGCTTTTCTTCCCAGGAGTAAGCGTCTTCTAATTTTATGGCTGCAGCCACCATCTGCAGTGATTTTGGAGCTCTCCAAAATAAAGCCTGACACTGTTTCCACTGTTTCCCCTTTATTTCCCATCAAGTGATGGGACCGGATGCCATAATCTTCATTTTCTGAATGTTGAGCTTTAAGCCAACTTTTTCACTCTCCACTTTCACTTTCATCAAGAGGCTTTTTAATTCCTCTTCACTTTCTGCCATAAGGGTGGTGTCATCTGCATATCTGAGGTTATTGATATTTCTCCCAGCAATCTTGATTCCAGCTTGTGTTTCTTCCTGTCCAGCGTTTCCCATGATGTACTCTGCATATGAGTTAAATAAGCAGGGTGACAATATACAGCCTTGATGTACTCCTTTTCCCATTTGGAACCAGTCTGTTGTTCCATGTCCAGTTCTAACTGTTGCTTCCTGACCTGCATACAGATTTCTCAAGAGGCAGGTCAGGTGGTCTGGTATTCCCATCTCTTTCAGAATTTTCCACAATTTATTGTGATCCACACAGTCAAAGGCTTTGGCATAGTCAATAAAGCAGAAAGAGATGTTTTTCTGCAACTCTCTTGCTTTTTCCATGATCCAGCAGATGTTGGCAACTTGATCTCTGGTTCCTCTGCCCTTCCTAAAGCCAGCTTGAACATCTGGAAGTTCACGGATCATGTATTGCTGAAGCCTGGCTTGGAGAATTTTGAGCATTAGTTTACTAGCATGTGAGATGAGTGCAATTGTGCAGTAGTTTGAGCATTCTTTGGCATTGCCTTTCTTTGGGATTGGAATGAAAACTGACCTTTTCCAGTCCTGTGGCCACTCCTGAGTTTTCCAAATTTGCTGGCATATTGAGTGCAACACTTTCACAGCACCATCTTTCAGGATTTGAAACAGCTCAGCTGGAACTCCATCACCTCCACTAGCTTTGTTCATAGTGATGCTTTCTAAGGCTCACTTGACTTCATTTTCCAAAATGCCTGGCTCTAGATTAATGATCACATCATCATGATTATCTGGGTCATGAAGATCTTTTTTGTACAGTTCTTCCATGAATTCTTGCCACCTCTTCTTAATATCTTCTGCTTCTGTTAGTCCTTTATCGAGCCCATCTTTGCATGAAATGTTCCCTTGGTATCTCTAGTTTTCTTGAAGAGATCTCTGGTCTTTCCCATTCTGTTTTTTTCCTCTATTTCTTTGCATTGATCTCTGAAGAAGACTTTCTTATCTCTTGTTATTCTTTGGAACTCTGCATTCAGATGCTTATATCTTTCCTTTTCTCCTTTGCTTTTCGGTTTATAAATATAGTTAAAATTTATCTCATGAGTGGCATGGATCTTTCCAAGGGAAGAAATTCACTTTCATAACAGTGAAAACCCTTTCACAGTCTGAAAACCATGTAAAATGTTTTCTCACACGATATCCCTCTTTTCCAGAATGGACAATAACTAAAATATGGTCTAAAAGTGCAGATGATCCTGGCTCTATACTTTACAGTCACTATCTTTCTTCTCTTCTCTTCTTCATGATAATGAGTCATTCTTCCATGAAACATACCTTTAAATCTCATTCAGCATTCATTCCCAGCCACACTAGCATCAGCTAGGTCTTTTGTTCTTATCCACTTGTTCCAATCAGTATTTTATCCTTCTACTCATGTCTCTAATTTAACATAATATTTTTTATCTTAAATTTTCTCTAGTAATTTTGTTTGTCTCAGTCCCTTATTTTCTCTCAGGCAGTAGGCAAATATTTTTTTCATAATCCATTACCTACTCATAAAATTTAGCCTTAAAATAAAGTTCATTTTCCCTTAAAATCATACAGTTTTTTCAACAGAACATCTCAAAATCTTGATGTCTTGAAAATCTCCCAAAATGAATGTGCAGTGATGAAATGACTGAGATGGGAGAAAGGTATTGGAAGCTGTTGTATAGTCTTCTGCTGTTCCTTGGCTCACTCTGTGAAGACAGCAAACCCAACCCACATTTAAGCTCCTCTGGGCCTAATCATATCTTGCACTTGGGTCTTTAACACCATATCACTTTCTATGATTTAAATTATTACTAACACCATAAACAAAAATAAACTCAAAATGGATTAAAGATCTAAACGTAAGACCAGAAACTATAAAACTCCTAGAGGAGAACATAGGCAAAACACTCTGTGACATACATCACAGCAGGATCCTCTATGACCCACCTCCCAGAATATTGGAAATAAAAGCACAAATAAACAAATGGGACCTAATTAAACTTAAAAGCTTCTGCACAACAAAGGAAACTATAAGCAAGGTGAAAAGGCAGCCTCCAGAATGGGAGAAAATAATAGCAAATGAAGCAACTAACAAACAACTAATCTCAAAAATATACAAGCAACTCATGCAGCTCAATTCCAGAAAAATAAACAACCCAATCAAAAAATGGGCCAAAGAACTAAATAGACATTTCTCCAAAGAAGACATACGGATGGCTAACAAACACATGAAAAATGCTGAACATCACTCATTATCAGAGAAATGCAAATTAAAACCACAATGAGGTACCATTTCACACCAGTCAGAATGGCTGCGATCCAAAAGTCTACAAGCAATGAAAGCTGGAGAGGGTGTGGAGAAAAGGGAACCCTCTTACACTGTTGGTGGGAATGCAAACTAGTACAGCCACTATGGAAAAAAGTGTGGAGATTCCTTAAAAAACTGGAAATAGAACTGCCTTATGACCTAGAAATCCCACTGCTGGGCATACACACCGAGGAAACCAGAATTGAGACACGTGTACCCCTATGTTCATCGCAGCACTGTTTATAATAGCCAGGACATGGAAGCAACCTAGATGTCCATCAGCAGATGAATGGATAAGAAAGCTGTGGTACATATACACAATGGAGTATTACTCAGCCATTAAAAAGAATACATTTGAATCAGTTCTGATGAGGTGGATGAAACTGGAACCTATTATACAGAGTGAAGTAAGCCAGAAAGAAAAACACTGATACAGTATACTAACGCATATACTAACTTAGAAAGATGGCAATGATAACCCTGTATGCAAGACAGCAAAAGAGACACAGATGTATAGAACAGTCTTTTGGACTCTGTGGGAGAGGGAGAGGGCAGGATGATTTGGGAGAATGGCATTGAAACATGTATAATATCATATATGAAATGAGTCGCCAGCCCAGGTTCAATGCATGATACTGGATGCTTGGGGCTGGTGCACTGGGATGACCCAGAGGGATGGTACAGGGAGGGAGGAGTGAGGGGGGTTCAGGATGGGAAACACGTGTATACCTGTGGCGGATACATGTTGATATATGGCAAAACCAATACAATATTGTAAAGTAATTAACATCCAATTAAAATAAATCAATTTATTTAAAAAATAAATTACTACTGAGGCTTTTGTTGTTTTGTTACTGTGGCTTTGTCTTGAGGCTTATAAATAGCATTTTATTGAGATATAAATGACATATAGTCGTTTCAGATGTACAATGTAGTGATTCAGTATTTGCATACATTGCAAAGAGATCACCATAATAAGTCTAGTTAAATTCATCACCACACAGGAGTTAAATTTTTTCCTGTGTTAAAAACTCTTAAGACTTGCTGTCTTAATAACTTTCAAATGTACAATAGTATCCCCATGACATCTACTTTGTAACTGGAAGTTTGTAACTTCTGACCACTTTCACCTATTTTACCCACCCCTCACTCCTGCCTCTGCCACCCAACAACCTATTCTCTGTATCTATGAGCTCAGATTTTTGTTTTTGCTTTTTGTTTTAATTCCACACATAAGTGATATCATACGATATTTGTCTTTCTTTGTCTTACCTATTTCACTTCGCATAATGTCTTCAAACTCCATCTGTATTGCTACAAGTAGAAAGACTTCTTTTTATGACTGTGTAAAGTTTACTTTATATATATATATATATATATATATATATATATATATATATATATAACACAGTTTCTTTATCCATTCATTTTCCCATTTTTCTCTTAGGTTGATGACATATCTGGCTATTGTTAAAATGATGCTTCAGTGTACAAGAGGGTGTAAATATATATATATTTGGCCTGCTCTGTGGCTTGTGGGTTACCAGTTTTGCAACCAGAGATTGAATGTGGCCGTGGCAGTAAAAGTTCAAAATCCTAACCCTTAATAAACCGGGGAACTCCCCACAAATATCTTTTGACATGTTTTTATAAAATTTTTGATAATGCGTTTTCCTAACTGGATTTGTTTATTGTTTTCCAAGCAAAAATGTTTGATGAATTCATGAAAAAGTAAATTTTATATGGCAAAACTTTTGATAATTCTTTAAGGTGAATTATGGACTGAAATCACTTTCAGGTTTTAAAGGAATATTTAACTCAAAGGACTAATTAATCTTACTGTCAAATCCTGTTTTCTCCTTTATCAGCCCTATTTTTTATTTTTATTCTAAAAAGAAAATAATTGGCAAAAATTATATTTTCTCAATGAGTCATTTTGAAGTCAAAAGAGGACAAATAATCTAATAAAGTTAAGAATCCCATGAATGATTCAGTATATACTAGGTTGAGTGTGATGGGGGCTAATTTATGTTATTTCTGGTGAAAATAGCTATGGTCACATAAGATAAAATACAATAGATTTTACAAAATTTTGAAAATGCTTAAAAATGATATATGGCATGATTTATTTGTGTAATTTCAAAGAAAATAATAATATGCAAATATGTAATTAAAAATCATGGTATATTGGAAGTGGTCAGGAGAAGATGGCAAGAGTACACATTGACATTTTAGAAATCAGTTACCTAAAATGGACCAAAATGGGTAAATTTAATTCAGATGGCCATTATATCTACTACTAGGGTCAAGAACCCATTAGAGAAATGGAATAGCCCTCATAGTAACAAAAGGGTCCAAAATGCCATACTTAGGTGCAGTCTCAAAAATGACAGAATAATCTCTGTTCATTTCCAAGGCAAACCATTCAATATTACAGTAACCGAAGTCTATTTTGCAGAGGAACCTAAAATGTTAGGTCCATGAATCAAGGCAAATTGGAAGTGGTCAAACAGGAGATGGCAAGAGTGAACGTCGACTTTCTAGGAATCAGCGAACTAAAACGGACTGGAATGGGTGAATTTAACTCAGATGACCACAATATCTACTACCATGGGCAGGAATGCCTTAGAAGAAATGGAGTAGCCATCATGGTCAACAAAAGAGTCTGAAATGCAGTACTTGGATGCAATCTCAAAAACGACAGAATGATCTCTGTTCGTTTCCAAGGCAAATTGTTCAAAATCATGGTAATCCAAGCCTATGCCCCAACCAGTAATGCTGAAGAAGCCAAAGTTGAATGGTTCCATGAAGATCTACAAGACCTTTTAGAACTAATACCCAAAAAAGATGTCCTTTTCATTATAGGGGACTGGGATGCAAAAGTAGGAAGCCAAGAAACACTTGGCAAATTTGTAACAGGTAAATTTGGCCTTGGGGTATGGAATGAAGCAGGGCAAAGGCTAATAGAGTTTTGCCAAGGGAACACACTGGTCATAGCAAACACCCTCTTCCAACAACACAAGAGAAGACTCTACACACGTACATCACCAGATGGTCAACATTGAAATCAGATTGATTATATTGTTTGCAGCCAAAGATGGAGAAGCTCTATGAAGTCAACAAAAACAAGACCAGGAGTTGACTGTGGCTCAGATCATGAACTCCTTATTGCCAAATTCAGACTTAATTGAAGAAAGTAGGGAAAACCACTAGACCACTCAGATATGACCTGAAGCAAATCTCTTATGACTATACAGTGGAAGTGAGAAATAGATTTAAGGGACTAGATCTGATAGAGTGCTGACACACTATGGACAGAGGTTCGTGACATTGTACAGGAGACAGGGATCAAGGCCACCACCAAGAAAAAGAAATGCAAAAAGGCAAAATGGCTGTCTGAGGAGGAGTTACAAATAGCTGTGAAAGGAAGGGAAGCATAAAAGCAAAGGAGAAAAGGAAAGATATAAGCATCTGAATGCTGAGTTCCAAAGAATAGCAAGGAGAGATAAGAAAGCCTTCCTCAGTGATCAGTGCAAAGAAATAGAGGAAAACAACAGAATGGGAAAGACTAGAGATTTCTTCAAGAAAATTAGAGATACCAAGGGAATATTTCATGCAAAGATGGGCTTGATAAAGGACAGAAATGGTATGGACCTAACAGAAGCAGAAGATATTAAGAAGAGGTGGTAAGAATACACAGAAGAACTGTACCAAAAACATCTTTATGACCCAGATTATCACGATGGTGTGATCACTCACCTAGAGCAAGATATCCTAGAATGAAAAGTCAAATGGGCTTTAGAAAGCATCACTACAAACAAAGCTAGTGGAGTTGATGGAATTCCAGTGGAGCTATTTCAAATCCTGAAAGATGATGCTGTGAAAGTACTGCACTCAGTATGCCAGCAAATATAGAAAATTCAGCAGTGGCCACAGGACTAGAAAAGGTCAGTTTTCATTCCAAACCCAAAGAAAGGCAATGCAAAAGAATGCTCAAACTACTGCACAATTGCACTCATCTCACACTCTGGTAAAGTAATGCTCAAAATTCTCCAAGCCAGGCTTCAGCAATATGTGAACCATGAACTTCCAAATGTTCAAACTGGTTTTAGGAAAGGCAGAGGAACCAGAGATCAAATTGCTAACATCCACTGGATCGTGGAAAAAGCAAGAGAGTTCCAGAAAAACATCTCTTTCTGCTTTCTTGACTATGCCAAAGCCTTTGACTGTGTGGATCATAATAAACTGTGAAAAATTCTGAAAGAGATGGGAATACCAGACCCCTTAACCTGTCTCTTGAGAAACTTATATGCAGGTCAGGAAGCAACAGTTAGAACTGGACATGGAAGAACAGACTGAATACAAATAGGAAAACGAGTACATCAAGGCTGTATATTGTAACCTACTTACTTAACTTATATGCAGAGTACATCAAGAGAAATGCTCTGGAAGAAGCACAAGCTGGAATCAAGATTGCCGGAAGAAATATCCATAACCTCAGATATGCAGATGGCATCATGCTTATGGTAGAACATGAAGAGAACCTAAAGAGCCTCTTGATGAAAGTGAAAGAGGAGAGTGAAAAAGTTGGCTTAAAACTCAACATTCAGAAAACTAAGATCATGGCATCTGGTCCAATCATTTCATGGCAAATAGATGGGGAAACAGTGGAAACAGTGTCAGACTTTTTTGGGGGGGGGCTCCAAAATCACTGTAGATGGTGATTGCAGCCATGAAATTAAAAGACACTTGCTCCTTGGAGGAAAATTTATGACCAACCTAGATAGCATATTCAAAAGCAGAGACATTACTTTGCCAACAAATGTCCGTCTAGTCAAGGCTATGGTTTTTCCAGTGGCCATGTATGGATGCAAGCGTTGGACTGTGAAGAAAGTTGAGCACCGAAGAATTGATGCTTTTGAACTGTGGTGTTGGAGAAGACTCTTGAGAGTCCTTGGACTGCAAGGAGATCCAACCAGTCCATTCTAAAGGAGATCAGTCCTGGGTGTTCACTGGAAGGCTTGATTGCTGAAGCTGAAGCTCCAATACTTTGGCCACCTCATGCGAAGAGTTGACTCATTGGAAAAGACTCTGATGCTGGGAGATTGGGGGTAAGAGGAGAAGGGGATGACAGAGGATGAGATGGCTGGATGACATCACCCCGGATGGACGTGAGTTTGAGTAAACTCCAGGAGTTGGTGACGGACAGGGAGGCCTGGCGTGTTGCGATTCATGGGGTCGCAAAGAGTCGGACACGACTGAGCGACTGAACTGAACTGAACTGAACTGAACCCAAGTCTATGTCCTTAGGGGAAGCACACTGACTGAAACCTCCCACCTTGGCCGGGCACCATAGACACCATTTCATGAGTTGTTTTATGATAGGAGGTCCTGGTAAGGAACTCAGAACTAATAAATCACCCCCAACTGGAAGAGTTCAGGAAAGGTCAAAAGGAGACACCACATGTCCACCTCCCAGAATCCCGCTCTCTGGCATCCATCTTGGCTGAACGTGATGCAGCACCACTTGCACCACCAGAAAAGACTCTGAGTCAGAATGATTGGCTAAAGACAACCGGGAAACTACTCCCATCACCATAAAACCAGGTGCAGAGTAGTTCTCCTGGGTTCTCCTACCTTACTGCTCTCCACCCGAGGGCCCTTTCCCAATAAAATCACTTGCTTTGTCGGCGCATGTCTCCTCAGACAATTCATTTCCAAGTGTTAGACAAGAGTCTAGTTTCAGGCCCTGGAAGGGGTCCCCCTTCCTGCAACAAATGGCAACTCTGGCAGGGACGCTTCGTGGTGACTGACATCTTGACCACTCGGGGTACTCAGGGACCAGCTTGCCTACCAAAGGACCAGACCCAGTGGCTGCAACTGGGACCCTTTTGACCCTGGTCTCCTCCTGACCCAGACAACTGCCCAGAATGTCCCAACTGGGTAAGGAACAAGGGACTTTATTGACCTCCCCTGCCTTCCCTCTCTCTTTCCTCTCCTTAACCCTTCCTATCCTTCCCTTTTTTTCTAGTCCCCTGGACCTGGATGCAGGAATCTGATTGAAGGGCCTCACCCTGAGCTGAGGATTGGAGACTGATCACCTTGTTTTGGCAGAGAACTCGAATTCTGGTTCTGTTCTGGTCTGGTTCCTGGTAGGGCTGAATTCCAGGCCTCCCTTCTCTGGAGGCCCAAGGTAAAGTCCCATAATGCCTGGGTATCTGCAGGTGGCAGGAGATGGCTGTAAGGCCACTGCTTTTGCCCCCACTCCTGCCTCCTCCCCCTTCTTCTTTCAACCTGGTTTCCTTTCCTCTCTTTGAAATCTTTGAAGAGCTGAGATATTTTCATTTACTCTGTTAATAATTGGATCTGAAGTTTTGTGTCTTTATAAGAGGTTTTCTGAGAGACTGTATACTTGTGTTAAACAGAGTGTCTGATAAGGACTGCCAGGTCTATGTGTGTACTTTAACTCTGCTCTGTGTTGTGATTTTTGATAGCCGTTTTGCTTTGTCTGGCCACCATTTGGTTTAGACCTGCCACCATTTTGTTAGAACTTGATTTCCTTTCTCTGTGCCTTGAGTCCAGGGCTCTTAGGAACACTTAATCTAGACCATCTCTAACTCCTGAGACTCCTGAGGAAATATGGGGAAAAGCTTTTAAAAATTTTATTTATTGCAACTGTTTTTTATAAACTAGTAAATTTTATATCATAACATCTAATTCGTGACTAAGTTTAGAAAATGAAGCTAGATCTTGCATTGTGTCTGTCTAAGTATGTCTAGGTATGTGTTTGTCTCTAGTTAATATTTTTGAGATTAATTTGTAAATGAGCTCTATTTAATTGGCTTAAAAAAAGGTAAGTGCTTACAAATCAAATAATTTTAAATTAAACAATAAATTCCAGGTTCATGTGACCTGAGAATTATTCAGTATTAAATTCCTGATAGTAATGTCCTTTTCATTATAGGGGTTTGGAATGCAAAAGTAGGAAGTCAAGAAACACCTGGAGTAACAGGAAAATTTGGCCTTGGAATGCGGAATGAAGCAGGGCAAAGACTAATAGAATTTTGCAAAGAAAATGCACTGGTCATGGCAAACACCCTCTTCCAACAACACAAGAGAAGACTCTACACATGGACATCACCAGATGGTCAACACCGAAATCAGATTGATTATCTTCTTTGCAGCCAAAGATGGAGAAGCTCTATACAGTCAACAAAAACAAGACCAGGAGCTGACTGTGGCTCAGATCATGAACTCCTTATTACCAAATTCAGACTCAAATTGAAGAAAGTAGGGAAAGCTGCTAGACCATTCAGGTATGACCTAAATCAAATCCCTTAAGATTATACAGTGGAAGTGAGGAAGATATTTAAGGGCCTAGATCTGAAGGGTTAATGTGGCCACAATAGGGAAAAAGTGGAGATGTACTGCTTGCAAACAAGACGTTCTGCCAAGAAGATGGACACAGCCTTGAGATTAATGGTCCCTTGCAAATAAGGGAACATTCCCTTCTTGTGATAAGGGCTCTGGACAGACTCTGCAGTAGGCCGGAATTTCACTCCCTTTTGCTGTATGATAACATTTATGCACATGTGCTGTACTGAACAAGTTTGGTCATACAGTCTGAAATTCTGCCCAGGGGGCTACATAAAAATAAACCACGAGCCTGCTTGCTTGTGCAGTTATTATTTTTCCTCTGGCCAGAGTGTGTCTGTCTCTTGTATGTGTGTCTTGTTGTTTTATGTCATTTCACTTGTAATCTCCAGAAATCTCCTACATCTGGCACCCAACGTGGGGCTCCAGTGAAAACGAAAGGGTGAGTAACCCCAGGGGGATTTTAAATCCATAGCAGGGGAACTTTCGGGAAAATCATGGGGAATTCCTCACCCTAGCAGGGGAACTTTCAGAAAATCATGGAGAATTGCTAAGGGAATTCATGTACATGGAGTTAGTCAAAGGACTTCTCCACTCCATAGGCGTTAAGGCCTTGACTCGTCGATTGAGTGAGCTCTTTCGCTTGGTGGAGCAATATTGTCATCGGTTTCAATATCAAACTAAGTTATAGTTAAACTTGAAGGAATAGAAAATAATTCAAAAAAAAAACAATTTTGAGAAAGCAACATCAGAAGGGTGATGTGATCCCTTTGAAGTTACGGACTTTATGTAATGCTATAACACAGGCTTTGACTTTGCTATCTACTGATAATGAGACTAAATCTAATGCTTCAGTGAAGTAAGAAACAATTTATGAGGATGTGCCAGACGTTGGTGGGGCTTCTGCATCGCCTAAAGGTAAGGATACAGGTGAGCCTCCTTCTGGAAATGGTGAAATATCTGACAGTTCAGAATCTGATCCAGAGGCTTCTTTGGTTTCGTCAGAGGAGGGTAAAGAGATTAAAGAAATGACCCATCTATTTCGGGAATGGTAGAGATCCCGTAGGGAGAAGAAATCTGCGCCTTCTGCTCCTCCTTATGCTTCTCTTTTCCCCACTGCGGTTGATCGGCCCGATGTGGGCAAGGAGCATCGTCAGTTCTCCTTTCCTTTGTCTATGCTTCATGATGATGACTCGCCTGTTCCCCCTAGTGGTTTTATCGATCCTCCACAATTATTTCCCATCCAGAGACAGCAGAATGACAATGCGATAAATATTCAATACATTCCTTTGGAAGACAAATTTTTTAAAGATCTTAAAGCTGCAGTAGCGCAATACGGTCCTCAGTCTCCCTTTGTTTTGGCTATGCTGGAATCATTGGGAAAAGGCAAATTAATCATTCCATTAGATTGGGAACCTATTGCCCAAGCTGTCTTGGAGGGCTCTCAATGGTTGCAACTTCGTAGCTGGTGGGAAGAAGAAGCTAGAAAGCAGCCTCGGATTAATGAAGGACAGAGTCCCCCTGGTCCTCTCGAGAATAAATTAATGGGAGAGGGCCATTATTGGGCTTTAAGACAACAGGCTCAGTACTCTGATCAGGACTTACAACAAGTCCACCAGGTCTTTTTACAAGCATGGCGTCGTGTGGTGCCTACTGGCCATGCCCAGCCCTCCTCTGTTAAGACAATACAAGGCCCCAATGACCCATATACTGATTTTCTAGCAAGATTGGGAGTAGCTATGGAATGAGCTATAGGGAGGGATGAAATTGCAGAGATATTATTACAAACTTTAGCATTTGAAGATGCAAATACTGAATGCAAACGTATACTGGGGACTTTTCCTCTCTGTCCTCCTGCCATCCCTCATACCCCAACCCTGTTCCCTCCCAACAACAGTTACCAGTCAATGCCTCATTAAAAGGACCTCAAATGATGATTACAGACGTGCGGTCTGCTACTTCAGGGAGTGCTACTGCTGATTTGCCACTAGCTGAGAATGTTCTTTTGTCACCAGGAGGAGGCATTGACAAATTAAAAGCACATGTATTTGGACCACTGCCTAAAGGCACCTTTGGCTTAATATTAGGCCATAGCAGTGCGGCTTTGAGAAGTCTAACCATAATTCCTGGGGTAATAGACTCCGACTATATTGGGGAAATTTTGATTATGGCTTCTACTTCTACCACGCTTTCATTATTAGCTGGGGAACGTATTGCTCAAAAACTTCTCCTACCTTATCATCCCTTTTTGCCTCTTCCTAATGAACGAACAGGAGGATTTGGAAGTACTGGGAGACATATATTTTGGGAAATGCTTATCAAAGATTCTCACCCTGTTCTCTCCTTGATTATACAAGGAAAAAACTTTGAGGGACTAATAGACACAGGGGCATATGTTTCAGTTATTTCTTCTCAACAATGGCCCCAAGATTAGAAAAGAAGAAAGAAAAAAGCCCTCTAATGCTGATGGGACTGGGCTCTATTACAGATGTCTGGAAGAGTACCCGTCCCTTTCAATACCAACTCCATAATGGAAGATCAATATCTGTTACCTTTTATATTGTAAACATACCTATTAATATTTGGGGAAGAAATCTCTCTCCTTTGGGGGCTTTTATAACCATTCCACTGGAAAACTAGTAGCCACTGCTCAAATTCCTCGAGCACTCCCATTAAAATGGTTAACTAATACTCCAAAATGGGTTGAGCAGTGGCCATTACCACACATGAAGCTCGAGGCATTAGAACAATTAGTACAAGAACAACTCCAACTTGGTCATATAGAGCCCTCTACCTCCCCCTGGAATTCTCCTGTTTTTGTATAAAAAAGAAATCTAAAAAATGGAAAATGTTAGCTGATTTACAAGAAATTAATAAGTGTATTGAACCTATGGAAGCATTACAATTGGGACTCCCCTCTCCAGCTCTTATTCCTCAGAATTGGTCCTTAATGGTGCTAGATCTTAAGGACTGTTTTTTTTTTTTTTTTTTTGCCATTCCCCTACAATTACAAGATAGAGATAAATTTGCTTTTACAATTCCTGTTCTTAATCATGCTCAGCCTGTTAAGCGTTATCAATGGACAGTCTTACCACAGGGAATGACAAATAGTCCTACTTTATGTCAAGAATTCATAGCTCGCCCTTTACAATCCCTCCGTCAAGAATACCCCAATTATATCCTATATCACTATATGGATGATCTCCTATTAGCAGTTCCTAATATTGTTGAACATGATGAATTCTTTCTAAAAGTACAAGTTGCAAATCAGAAGAGACCACCTCAAAATTTTAAATGATTTTCAAAAGTTATTGGGAGATATCAATTGGCTACGCCTGGTACTTAGGATTCCTACTTATCAATTACGACATTTGTTTTCTACTTTAGGGGGAGATAGAGCTCTGGATAGCCCCCGAACTTTAACCCCATTGGCTTTACAGGAACTTCAATTTGTTGAGCAATGACTAAATGACAGTTCTTCAATTTGTTGAGCAATGACTAAATGACGGTTTTTTGACTGACTTACATGCGTCTCAACCTATTTCCTTTATAACATTTCATGCCCCTTATTCTCCATCTGGTGTAATTGCTCAAGAAAAAGGATTAATAGGTTGGGTTTTCTTACCTAACAGCTTTTCCAAAAATTGACTACATATATGGATAAATTAGCCTTCCTTATACAGAAAGGTCGCCATCGTATTTTACAATTGTCAGGATGTGAACCATACCAGATTGTTACTCAATTAACAACTGCTCAAATATCTCGATGTTTACAATTTAATGAAAACTGCAAATTTCTCTTGCCTCATTTCCTGGTTGGTTTTCTAATCACTATCCGTCATCTAAATTGATTGATTTTCTCCAGACTAACTCTATGATATCTCAACCCCCAATTTCAGATGTTCCAATTAAGGGACCCACTATTTTTACAGATATAAATAAAAATACTACAATTGATGCCTTACTTTATCCTATAGAAGCAGCAAAACAAGAACATCTCTTACAGCATACCAACTCCAAAAGGTTACAAAAATCTCACACTATTACTCGAAAACAAGCTCAAAATATTGTTTGTTCTTGTTCCATATGTGCACCCTTTGCTTTACTGTTTACCTCACCAGGTGTCAACGTAAGAGGACAGCAAGCAGATCAAATATGGCAAAGGGATGTAATTTACATTTCTTCTTTCGGACAACAAAAATATGTGCATCATACTATAGATACGTATACACGTTTTCAATGGGCCACTGCATTACATTCTGAAAAGGCTGACGCTGTTATTACTCATTGTTATCTTGTTTTGCAGTTATGGGATTACAAATTGAATTGAAAACTGATAATGCACCTGCCTACCAATCCGCAAAATTAGCTCACTTTTTATCCCAATACCATATAACTCATACTTTTGGTATTCCTTATAATACTCAAGGGAAAACTATCATTGAAAGAGCTAATCATACCTTGTGTGAATATCTTGAAAAAATAAAAAAGGGGGAACAGGAGAGATTTATGAAACCTAAAGACATGTTGAATAAAACCTTACTTACCCTAAATTTTTCGAATATTTGGAGCAAGGGAAATCTATCAGCAGCAGAGTTGCATTTTCAAGGGAAAAAAGAAGACAAGAAGATCTTGAATACGCCCATTTGGTATAAAGATAAAGAGAAAGGCTGGATCCCAACATCATTAATATATCTGGGATGAGGGTATGCTTTCATTTGTGTTAATAATTACAGGTTTTGAACCCCAGCGAGATGAATCAAAATCAACAATGGCTGATCCCTTTGTTCAAAAATTCGAAGAGCTTACTATGCAGAGGAGCTTTACTTTTCGTACAAGGGAAGCAACACCTCCTACATGGGGTCAAATGAAAAAGTTGAAAAAAGCAGAAAAAACGTTAATGAAAGCAAGACAACCTCTGAATCCTACCAATCTTTTGCTTGCCATGATGGCAGTGGTAACATGTCAGGTAATCGGTGTATCGGCAAGTAATCATACATATTGGGCATGTATACCTAATCCCCCATTAGTAAGAGTAATTTCCTGGGGGGAACCAAAAGTGCAGGTATGCACTAATGAGACTGCCTTCTTTCCCCCACCAGCTTGTGGGGGAATAGAACAACTACCTCATCATAAACAACAATATAATATTAGTAATTTGACCATTGCAATGGAAGGTATTCCTTTGTGCATAGGAGGGCACCCCTTTTGTCTGTCCACCAAGGAACGTTCTCATCATTCCTATAATACATAGGGGGTAAAATACAATAATTATCATTTTGCTACTTTTACTGTGCTTGTTTCCACCAGGGGCTTTAACACCTCGACAGAACCGATTGGCATTCATAATGGAATACATATGTCACTATGTCCTGTTAACTTTTTTGCTCCTTCTCTAGAATCTTTGGAATGGGAACATTGCCGAGGTCATCGACCCTTTAAAGTCATGAATTATTCTGGGTCTATCATTGTAGATTGGAGTCCAGATTATGGGTAATTCTTAGAAAACGGTCAAATAAATCTCTTAAGTGGCATCGTGCAAATAGCACTTTGATGGGCAATGGTAATAAAACAATTAAATGGCAACAATTTGCACTTGTCCCTCCTCAATTACAATTGCAGGGATATCCACACATTCAAGGGGATATTTGGAAACTATGGGCAGTTTCTGATAATCTTACTGTTTGGTCAGGAAACTATACTATGGATAGTGGCGACTCTTAGGGTCCATTTCATGTTAATTTACATGTTAATAGATCTTATTCCACAATGGCATGCGTAAAATATCCTTTTGCATTGTTATATGGGAATTGGACTTGGAATGATACTGTGGGGTCTGTGTCATGTGATTATTGTAATCTAACTCAATGTGTAAATCAATCTTGGTGGAAAGTATTTGAAAGACGAGCCTATAACTCTAATTTTTCGTTAGTAATTGTTAAAGCTTGGACAGAAGTATGGTTGCCTATAAATTAATTAAGCCATGGTCAGATTCTTTTGCTGTCTTTCATCTAGTAACCACTGTACAGACTTTGCTACATCCATCTCGACGCATGCTTGGTATGGTCATTGCTTTGACTCTAGCAGTTGTGTCAGTAACTGCAACAGCAGTGATAGCAGGCCTCATGTTACACCAAGGGATTCAAACAGTTGATTTTGTTTGGGACTGGCATAAAGACTCTCATTTGTTATGGCAACAACAGCGAGATGTGGATGCACAATTTGCTACCGACGTGCTCAATCTTCAACACACCGTTTCCTGGCTTGGAGATCAATTAGCTATTTTATCTACACGAAGTGTGTTGAAATGTGATTGGAATTCTTCTCAGTTTTGTATAACACCTGTACCATTTAACATGAGCCCTTCAAGAAATTAACTGAGACATATAAATAAAAAGAGTTCTAGATGCCATCATCTAGAGAGATTCCGCCTAGCCCCCAAGAGGTGGCCGGATAGCCAATGACAGGTAAGACCCTCAAAGGAGGGCAAACTAAGACAGGCACAGCCACGAGAGGGGCTGGCGAGGCTGGAGCTTGGCCACCTACAGCTTTACGCCTTGCTCTACAGAGCATCAATACAAATGTCTTGAAGGCTTAAATAAAATAAAAAAGGGGGAGATGAAGGGTTAATGCAGCGACAATACGGAAAAAGTGGAGATATACTGCTTGCAAACAAGACGTTCTGCCAAGAAGATGGACACAGCTTTGAGATTAATGGTCCCTTGCAAATAAGGGAACATTCCCTTCTTGTGATAAGGGCTCTGGACAGACTCTGCAGTAGGCCAGAATTTCACTCCCTTTTGCTGTATGATAACATTTATACACATGTGCTGTACTGAACAAGTTTGGTCATACAGTCTGGAATTCTGCCCAGGGGTGCTACATAAAAATAAACCGCAAGCCTGCTTGATTGCGCAGTTATTATTTTTCCTCTGGCCAGAGTGTGTCTGTCTCTTGTATGTGTGTCTTGTTTTATGTCATTTCACTCGTAATCTCCAGATATCTCCTACAAGATCTGATAGATAGAGTGCCTGATGAACTATGGAATGAAGTTCGTGACATTGTACAGGAGACAGGATCAAGACCATCCCCATGGAAAAGAAATGCAAAAAAGCAAAATGGCTGTCTGGGTAGGCCTTACAAATAGCTGTGCAAAGAAGAGACATGAAAAGCAAAGGAGAAAAGGAAAGATATAAGCATCTGCATGCAGAGTTCCAAAGAATAGCAAGAAGAGATAAGAATGCCTTCTTCAGCAATCAGTGCAAAGAAATGGAGGAAAAGAACAGAATAGGAAAGACCAGAGATCTCTTCAAGAAAATTAGAGATACCAAGGGAACATTTCATGCAAAGATGGGCTCGATAAAGGACTAAGAGAAGCAGAAGATATTAAGAAGAAGTGGCAAGAATACACAGAAGAACTGTACAAAAAAGATCATCACGACCCAGATAATCACCATGATGTGATCACTCATCTAGAGCCAGACATCCTGGAATGTGAAGTCAAGTGGGCCTTAGAAAGCATCACTACAAACAAAGCTAGTGGAGGTGATGGAATTCCAGTTGAGCTGTCTCAAATCCTGAAAGATGATGCTGTGAAAGTGCTGCACTCAATATGCCAGCAAATTTGGACAACTCAGCAGTGGCCGCAGGACTGGAAAAGGTCAGTTTTCATTCCAATCCCAAAGAAAGGCAATGCCAAAGAATGCTCAAACTACCGCACAATTAGACTCATCTCACATGCTAGTAAACTAATGCTCAAAATTCTCCAAGCTAGGCTTCAGCAATATGTGATCTGTGAAATTCCTGATGTTCAAGCTGGTTTTAGAAAAGGCAGAGGAACCAGAGATCAAATTGCCAACATCCACTGGATCATGGAAAAAGCAAGAGAGTTCCAGAAAAACATCTATTTCTGCTTTATTGACTATGCCAAAGCCTTTGACTGTGTGGATCACAATAAACTGTGGAAAATTCTGAGAGAGGGAATACCAGACCACCTGACCTGCCTCTTGAGAAATCTGTATGCAGGTCAGGAAGCAACAGTTAGAACTGGACATGAAACAACAGACTGGTTCCAAATAGGAAAAGGAGTACCTCCAGGCTGTATATTGTCACCCTGCTTATTTAACTTGTATGCAGAGTACATCATGAGAAACGCTGGACTGGAAGAAACACAAGCTGGAATCAAGATTGCCGGGAGAAATATCAATAACCTCAGATATGCAGATGACACCACCCTTATGGCAGAAAGTGAAGAGGAACTAAAAAGCCTCTTGATGAAAGTGAAAGAGGAGAGTGAAAATGTTGGCTTAAAGCTCAACATTCAGAAAATGAAGATCATGGCATCCAGTCCCATCACTTCATGGGAAATAGATGGGAAAACAGTGTCAGATTTGATTCTTTTGGGCTCCAAAATCACTGCACATGGTGATTGCAGCCATGAAATTAAAAGACGTTTTCTTACTCCTTGGAAGAAAAGTTATGACCAACCTAGATAGCATATTCAAAAGCATAGACATTACTTTGCCGACTAAGGTGCGTCTAGTCAAGGCTATGGTTTTTCCTGTGGTCATGTATGGATGTGAGAGTTGAACTGTGAAGAAAGCTGAGCGCCAAAGAATTGATGCGTTTGAACTGTGGTGTTGGAGAAGACTCTTGAGAGTCCCTTGGACTGCAAGGAGATCCAACCAGTCCATTCTGAACGAGATCAGCCCTGGGATTTCTTTGGAAGGAATGATGCTAAAGCTGAAACTCCAGTACTTTGGCCGCCTCATGTGAATTGTTGACTCATTGGAAAAGACTCTGATGCTGGGAGGGCTTGGGGGCAGGAGGAGGAGGAGGGGACGACAGAGGATGAGATGGTTGGATGGCATCACTGACTCGATGGACATGAGTCTGAGTGAACTCTTGGAGTTGGTGATGGACAGGGAGGCCTGGTGTGCTGTGATTCATGGGGTTGCAAAGAGTCGGACATGACTGAGCGACTGAACTGAACTGACTGAATGTTTATTTGTTGACCTATCTAATATAGACATGTCTTCGAGTAATTAACATTAAGTAGAATATTTTCATCGTGCCTAGGTTTAATATAAGTTAAATATAATCATATCTGTTACAAGTTTGTCAACAAGGAAATTACCTCAAGTGAAGAACTTCTAAAAAAAAAGTAAATGACACATAAACTTTTAGATAAACTCTATTAAGAATAATTATCCTTTAGAAATGTCGGTTTAAAATAGTTTTTCCAGATTGGGGTAACTTGAATTTCTAAGAGTTGTGCTAAAATAAGTGTTGGAAGTCTATTGAATAGTTAGGTCATTTCCAAAATAAAATAAGATTTTGAAACATTTAGTACTAAACACTAATTTCCTTTTACAAAAAAACTAGAGATTTGGGACTATAAATTAATAATGTTTGGTGCCATCCTAAAATGTCCTAAGAAAGCAAGGGTTTTAGAAATTATCACTGGTATTTATGCTCAACAATCTATAAAATGCCCATTGAGACATATCAACAAGCTAAATGATACACCCATCAACATTGACTGCTGCTGCTAAGTCTCTTCAGTCATGTCCGACTCTGTGCGACCCCATAGATGGCAGCCCACCAGGCCCCCCCGTCCTTCGGATTCTCCAGGTAAGAGTGGGTTGCCATTTCCTTCTCCATGCATGAAAGTGAAAAGTGAAAGTGAAGTTGCTCAGTCGTGTCCAACTCTTAGCGATCCCATGGACTGCAGCCTACAAAGCTCCTCCGTCCATGGGATGTTCCAAGCAAGAGTACTGGAGTGGGGTGCCATCGCCTTCTCTGGAACATTGACTAAATCTGACCAAATGTTTTAAACCCTTTTAATTGATTTTTTTTTGGACAAAACGTCCTAAATAGAATTCTTCTGAAGTTCCTTTGACCTCTAGCTAACTTTGGGGTGCTTCAGAGGACCCTTGAAACATCCCAAAGAGAGATATTAAACTAACTGTGCTTTTTTTGTTGGTTAAATTACATGAAAAAATATTATCAAATGAGTATTATTACTCATGTTTCTAATGTATAATTTTACAAAATTATTGTCATAATTAGTTTGAGAGGATGGTTTTCCCTACTCTAGGAAAGCACAAGATTCAAACCCATAATTTTTCAGATAGAAACCATAAAAGTTATAAGCATATTTGCTGGCTCATTCAGTCCTTTGAATTACTAATGTAGATATCCTAGAAATTATATGGAGTTCTTAACATTCTGATATGTCCTGGTATTCTAACCAAAAACCTGATGACTTCACAAAAGTTAACAAAGGACTGAATGAGCCAGCAAATATGCTTATAACTTTTATGATTTCTCTCTGAAAAATTATGGGTTTGAATCTTGTGCTTTCCTAGAGTAGGGAAAACCTTCCTCTCAAACTAATTATGACAATAATTTGGTAAAATTTTACATTAGAAACAAAACAATTATATTTTCTTTCTATCTGACTCCTCCAGAAATTGGAAACTCTTAGGTTTCCAGTAAGTTTATCAAATGAATTAGGAAGTTTATCTCATAACAGGTACAAAAATCTCAAGGAATTTTTGAGACCTTAGAAAGGGAAGAATTCACCCAGATTTGTTAGGTGAAATCTGTGATAAGGTGTGAGTTTCCGAGTTCTGTTTTATTTTAAAAGTTCAATCTAGACTCTATAAATATTTCAGCAAAATAAAAAGTCTATGATCAATTATGGTTATATAAATCATCAGGCCAAAATTAGTATGAGCAGGCCTATTTTGCAAACAAACTAGCCTTAATTTGGTTATATTTGATAAAATGAGGGTAATTTTAGGGAAAAAAGATGTTTCAATAAAGGTTAAATCCCAGTTTGTTAATGGAGATCTGCATCTAGTAAGACTCATTTCTTGGATAGTTCTTTGATGTTACGTGATATTAATGTAAGATTTATTTGAACTCTTAAAGAACACACTAAGTTTGTTTCTGAAGCTTATCTCAGTAATTTATCTTTGGATGAAGATCAGTCACCTCATGACCTGCAACCAGGACTGGAAGAAGACATAATTTAAGGGACTATCTCCAACCTGGATGGAAGGACTCTTTTTTCAGGTACTCTTAACTAGCTCATGCACAATGAAACTGAAGGGAAATTTACTCTTACATTAATTCCCACTTCCAAAGGCCTCTACACTGGACTGGTGTATAGAGAAGAGAGCTGACCTGATTTCACCTTAAATGATGCTCAGACAGAGGAGAAACTACCCTACACCTGGATTAGAAGACAATGACATCAGAGGTAGACAGCTTGCCCAAGATGCTGGGCCTGATTCGTATGATCATTTATAATGTCTTCTTGACTTCTTAGACCTTTGCATATAAATCAAATGCTTTTCTATCATAGGCCTGATCCTGTGCTAGTTTTAGAAATCTATCCAATTGTTGGGTCTGTGGCCAATTGCTTGTGCCTAGTTCAGGGTTACCTTGGTATATTTCTCCACTACAAGGCTCTAACCTGTTGGCCCTGAGAAAATTTACTTTAAAAAAATTATAGTCATATTCAGGTCATTATTGATATTACTAGATGGGATCCGCTCACCTGGACAATTAATAATGCCTGCTCTGACTTGGCTATAAATTTGAGCTTTCTTCTATTACTCAAGCTCAATCAGAGCAAAAAGCAAAGTTTCAGCAAAGAGAAAAATCTCCTACAGTTATGGGATGGACTTATATAGATAACACCAGGCTATGGTAATTTATGTTTAAAGTCTCCTCTATGTTGGAAACAATTAAATCATACTAAGGATAATCAAGATTGCTGGGAGAAATATCAATAACCTCAGATATGCAGATGACACCACCCTTATGGCAGAAAGTGAAGAGGAACTAAAAAGCCTCTTGATGAAAGTGAAAGTGGAGAGTGAAAAAATTGGCTTAAAGTTCAACATTCAGAAAACGAAGATCATGGCATCTGGTCCCATCACTTCATGGGAGATAGGTGGGGAAACAGTGGAAACAGTGTCAAACTTTATTTTCTGGGGCTCCAAAATCACTGCAGATGGTGACTGCAGCCATGAAATTAAAAGACATGACCAACCTAGATAGCATATTCAAAAGCAGACATTACTTTGCCGACTAAGGTCCGTCTAGTCAAGGCTATGGTTTTTCCAGTGGTCATGTATGGATGTGAGAGCTGGACTATGAAGAAGGCTGAGCGCTGAAGAATTGATGCTTTTGAACAGTGGTCTTGGAGAAGATTCTTGAGAGTCCCTTGGACTGCAAGGAGATCCAACCAGTCCATTCTGAAGGAGATCAGTCCCGGGATTTCTTTGGGAGGAATGATGCTAAAGCTGAAACTCCAGTAGTTTGGCCACCTCATGTGAAGTGTTGACTCATTGGAAAAGACTGTGATGCTGGGAGGGATTGGGAGCAGGAGGAGAAGGGGACGACAGAGGATGAGATGGCTGGATGGCATCACTGACTCGATGGACATGAGTCTGAGTGAACTCCGGGAGTTGGTGATGGACAGGGAGGCCTGGCGTGCTGCAGTTCATGGGGTCGCAAAGAGTCGGACATGACTGAGCAACTGAACTGAACTGAAGGATAATCAGTGTAGTAAACTGGGCTATGTACCTATAGACAGTGCCAATATATAAGTTCCCTGTAAGATAAAGATTCGTACAGAGTAGAGTAAGTTAGATGACCTGGGATATACTGGGCTACATCTAATGGAATCTATTAAGTCTTACTTATGACTTTACTAATACTGCTGGCTATGTTATTTGTATTTCACCTGTTTTACAAAATTTCTGTTTCTTACACTGCAAAATGTGTGACTGAGGCCTCTGAGAAAATAATGTATAGTTCCATGTGAGAAGGATGATGGTAACAGTGTAGCTCTAGATATGGAAAGAAGCAACAAGAGGGAATGTTTTACGGGACCAAGAGGCTAGTATGACAGGTGGTTCAGGGAATTTTGGATACTGTTTTATGGCCTAGTCCAGTAACAGCACATTGAGTGACCTGTCAGAAAAATATTTGCCAAACCTGAGAATGGACTTTCTCGACACCATGGGATAAAATGGTTATGAAACGCCCCCCTCGAAATCATGGTTTAGTTTATGAGAAAAAAGGGGCTCTGCCAGCTGAAAACTGATACTTGCCATCTATATCTACAAAGATTAAATCATGGCCATTGCAACTGCTGACCTTCAACTCCCCTGAAAGGAGTTCAGGGTGAAAATCAGGAATGAAACACTCTGTGCTCTGGGAAAAACTGGCAGAACAGGCCTTCAGATAGTTAGATCTTTTCAGGAGAAGATTTTATGAGTCCCAATTCTTGCATCTTCTCATACCTAGAGAAACACTGGCATCATTAATGGTGACATCTGCTTTGGTTAATCAGGAAAATTTTACAAATAAAAGTCAAAATAGAATAGCTATGGTTCAGACATCCTGGGAAATAACTAGGTGATACAATGGGTGTAATTTCAGACTAGACCTTGTATTGCTACGCACTTGAGTTTTCTGCATCATGTCAGGCTTTGATACCACCATTCTCAAAACAATGTCTGCTGGAAGCTAGTAACTGCAACCTTACTTTTTATAAAACTAGGCAACTGGCTACCTGGCTACAAGTCTCCCTGAAGTGCCAGGTCCAGACTGGGTTTCAGGTCTATTCTAAAAACAAATATTTATTTTGTCTATTAAAATCCCAGCTATCATTCCTCCAACTACTTCTAATTGGGTCTGTTACACCAAAATGGCAGACCAAAGGATTGAGATTTTAATCACACAAGGCTCAGATCTAGGACTTGGAACTCAGGAATACTTCCAATTCAGTGTCTATTCTCCAAGCTGAGGCAATCCTATGCCCCATTTTGGCAGGAAGTTATCACAGTCATAGTTGCCCAGTTCCCTGAATTAAAAATGTGCACGACTCTGTGGGGCTCTGGAGTAGAGATCTGTTCTGTGTTCTCCATTTCCTGTCTGTAGGATATAGGCTTCATTCAGCCTCCTTGACCTTCCCTGAGCTCCAAAGGGTGGATTCAAACAATTGCTAATCAGGGAAGGGAGATGATACAGAAACAGAGGAGGAACAATCAGATGGTGGTACAGCCTTGAGAGAGGGTCCTGGTTCCCACTCAAAGGAATATGCATAATGATGTCTTTGAGTTCTTCTACAGAACTGGGGCCCCCACCCAGGTGGAGGATGGCAACTTCAGAATGAGCACAAGATTCCTGGAGCACAGTTCTGATGCATCACCACCAACCAATCAAAGTCACAAAACCTGCAGCACTCACCCCAAATGCTGCCTTCTGTTTCCAGGGACCAGAGATGACCATCCTGTTAGGTCTCCTGTTTGGCCCCTGTCTATTTCATCTCTGAGAGAAGCCAATAGTTTCAAACTAAATTACTGTTATTATAAGGGTGATTGCTGGTTTCAGGCAAAAATATACCTCAACTTAGGTCAGGTAGAGAAAGACTTCTGCTCTGCTAGGCAGGCCTACACCCTTGCACAGCAGGAAGAAGTTACAGAAGAAAGAGACCTTTGCCCAAATTCTCAAGAAGTATCTTGAGTATGAAGTCTCTCAGTGGGGAGTTGTTAGGGGAAGCACACTGACTGAAACTGCCCACCTTGCCCAGGCCCTTTAGTAACCATTCACATGAATGTTTTATGACAGGAGATCCTTGTAAGGAATATGGAACTAATAAGCCACTACCAACCAGGAGAGTTCGGGAAAGGTCAAAAGGAGATACCACATGTCTGACCACCTCCCAGAATCCTTCTCACTGGCATCCATCTTGGCTGAACGAGATACACCACCACTTGCACCACCAGGAAGGACTCTTATTCAGAATGATTGGCTAAAGACAACCTGGAAACTAATCCCAGCACCATAAAACCCAAGACTGCAAAGCCACGTGAAAGAGCAGTTCTCCTGAGTTCCCTTGCCCTACTGCTCTCCACCTGGGTGCCCTTTCCCAGTAAAATCACTTGCTTTGTCAGCACATGTGTCTCCTTGGACAATTCATTTCTGAATGTTAGACAAGAACCCAATTTGGGGCCCTGAGAGGGGTCCCCCTTCCTGCAACACAACCACTAACTCCAAAGAAGCTGAAGTTGAATGAAAACCTATAAGATCTTCTAGAACTAACACCAAAAGAAGATGACCATTTCATCATAGAGGACTGGAATGCAAAAGAAGGAAGTCAAGAGACAACTTGAATAACAGGCAAGTTTGGCCTTGGAGTACAAAATGAAGCAGGAAAAGGCTAACAGAATTTTGCCAAGAGAACACATTGGTCATAGCAAACACCCACTTCTAGCAACACAAGAGACGTCTCTACACATGTACATCACCAGATGGTCAATACTGAAGTCAGATTGATTATGTTCTTTGCAGCCAAAGATGAAGAGGCTCTATACTGTCAGAAGAAAAAACACTGGGAGCTGATTGTGGCTCAGATCATGAACACCTTATTAATGAGTTCAGATTTAAATTGAAGAAACTACGGAATCAAATCCCTTATGATTATAGAGTAGAAGTGATAAATGGATTCAAGGGATTAAATCTGATAAATAGAGTGATTGAAGAACTATGGATGTAAGTTCATGACATTGTACAGAAGGTGGTGATCAAAAGCATCCCCAAGAAAAAGAAATACAAAAAGGCAAGAGGGTTGCCTGAGGAGGCCTTACGAAGAGCTGAGAAAAGAAGAGAAGCTAAAGGAAAAAGAAGAAAGGAAGATATATACCCATTTGAATGCAGAATTCCAAAGAACAGCAAGGAGAAATAAGAAAGCATTCCTAAGTGAGCTATGCAAAGAAATAGAGGAAAACAATAGAGTGGGAAAGACTAGAGATCTCTTGAAAATTAGAGACACCAAGGTAACATTTCATGCAAAGATGGGCACAATAAAGAATAAAAACAGCATGGGCCTAACAGAAGCAGAAGAGATTAAGAAGAGGTGGAAAGAATACACAGAAGAACTATACAAAAAAGCTCTTAATGAACAAAATAACCATGATGGTGTGGTCACTCACCTAGAGCCAGCCAACTCAGAGTGCAAAGTCAAGAGGGCCTTAGGAAGCATCACTAAGAACAAAGTTATAGGAAGTGATGGAATTCCAGCTGAGCTATTTCAGATCCAAAAAGATGATGCTGTTAGAGTGTTGCACTCAATATGCTAGAAAATTTGGAAAACTCAGCAGAGGCCACAGGACTGGAAAAGGTCAGTTTTGATTCCAATCACAAAGAAAGGTCAAAGAATGTTCAAACTACTGCACAACAGCACTCATCTCACATCCTAGCAAATTAACACTCAAAATTCTCCAAGCCAGGCTTCAATAGTACGTGAACTGAGAAATTCCAGATGTGCAAGCTGGTTTTAAAAAATCAGAGGAAACAGAGATCAAATTACCAAGAATTGTTGGATCATAGGAAAAGCAAGAGAATTCCAGAAAAACATCTGGTTCAGTGACTGTGCTGAAGCCTTTGACTGTGTGGATCACAACAAACAGTGGAAAATTCTTCAAGAGATGAGAATACCAAACCACTTTACCCGCCTCCTGAGAAATCTGTATGCAGGTCAAGAAGCAACAGTTAAAACTGCACTTGGAACAAAGGGCTGGTTCAAAGTTGGGAAAAGAGTACTCCAAGACTGTATATTGTCATCCTGCTTATTTAGCCTCTATACAGAGAAGGTTCAGTCAGTCAGTTCAGTCATTCAGTCATGTCTGACTCTGTTACCCCATTAATCACAGCACGCCAGGCCTCCCTGTCCATCACCAACTCCCGGAGTTTACCCAAACTCATGTCCACCAAATCTGTGATGCCATCCAGCCATCTCATCCTCTGTCTTCCCCTTCTACTCCTGCCCCCAAGCCCTCCAAGCATCAGGGTCTTTTCCAATGCGTCAACTCTTCCCATGAGGTGACCAAAGTATTGGAGCTTCAGCTTCAACATCAGTCCTTCCAATGAACACCCAGGACTGATCTCCTTTAGGATGGACCGGTTGGATCTCCTTGCAGTCCAAGGGACTCTCAAGAGTCTTCTCCAACACCACAGTTCAAAAGCATCAATTCTTCAGCACTCAGCTTTCTTCATAGTCCAACTCTCACATCCATACATGACCTCTGGAAAAACCACAGCCTTGACTAAACGGACATTTGTTGGTAAAGTAATGTCTCTGCTTTTTCACTCTCCTCTTTCACTTTCATCAAGTGGCTTTTTACAGTGCATTATGTTAAATGTTGGGCTGGATGAGGCACAAGCTGGAATCAAGATTGCTGGGAGAAATATCAATAACCTCTTGTATGAATTATAACACCACATTTATGGGAGAAAGCAAAGAGGAACTAAAGTGCCTTTTGATGAAAATGAAAGAGGAGAGTGAAAAAGCTGGCTTAAAGCTCAACATTCAAAAAGCTAAGATCATGGCATCCAGTCCCATCACTTATTTGCAAATAGATGGGGAAACAATGGAAATAGTGAGAGACTTGATTTTCTTGGGCTCCAAAATCGCTGAAGATGTTGACTGCAGCCATGAAATTAAGACACCTGCCTCTTGGAACCTAGACTGCATATCAAAAAGCAGAGACATTACTTTCCCGACAAGTGTCCATATAGTCAAAGCTATGGTTTTTCCAGTAGTCATGTATGGATGTATGAGTTATACCATAAAGAAGTCTGAGAGCTGAAGAATTGATGTTTTAAACTGTGGTGTTGGAAAAGACACTTGAGATTCTCTTGGACAGCAAGGAGATCAAGCCAGTCAATCCTAAAAGAAATCAGTCCTGAATAATCATTGAAATGACTGATGTTGAAGCTGAAGCTCCAATACTTTGGCCAACTGATGCAAAGAACTGATTCATTAGAAAAGACCCTGGTGCTGGGAAAGACTGAAGGCCAGAAGAGAAGGGGAGGACAGAGGATGAGATGGGTGGATGGTATCACTGACTCAATGGACATGAGTTTGAGCAAGCTCAATAAATGGTGAAGGACAGGGAAGCCTGCCGTGCTGCAGTCCATGGGATTGCAAAGAGTTGGACACGACTGAGGGAATGAACAAGAACAATAATATTAAGAACAAAAAATTGTGAAACAATGCTGTGAAATATATGAACCAGGTATTTTTATTGATTTCATTCTGTGTTAAATAATAGAACAATGACAATATCTTGTGAATATTAATTCTTTGAAAACTGAGAAATGTACATTTCTTTTGAGTGTTTTTTTTTTTTTTTTGAAGTGTGGTTTTGTTAATTCAGTGGACTCTAAGATTGAGCCAGCTTCCCTGATAGCTGAGTTGGTAAAGAATCCACCTGCAGCACAGGAGACCCCAGTTGCCTTCCTGAGTCAGGAAGATCTGCTGGAGAAGGGATAGGCTACCCACTCCAGTATTCTTGGGCTTCCCTTGTGGCTCAGTTGGTAATGAATCTTCCTGCAATGTGGGAGACCTGGGTTTGATCCCTGGGTTGGGAAGATCTCCTGGAGAAGGGAAAGGCTACCCACTTTAGTATTCTGCCTAGAGAATTCCATGGACTGTATAGGGGTTGCAAAGAGTTGGATATGTCTGAGCGACTTTCACTAATACCAAGACTGAGTAATTCTCTGTTAATCTTTTTGGGAACTGTCTACAAGAAGACAATGAGTTGATTATGAAGCTTGGATCTTTTTTGATGTGCTAAATGATGAAAATACATTCTTCCATTGCCAAATTGTAGCTTTTATTTGGAAGCCAAAGGCACTTCTGGTGGCTCAGCAGTAAAAAAAAATCTATGTGCTAATTCAGGAGATACAGGTTTGACCCCCTGGTAAGGAAGTTCCCCTGGAGAAGGAAATGGCAACCCACTCCAGTATTCTTGCCTGGAAAATCCTCCTCTTTCTCCTGGAAGAGGAGCCTGTTGGGCAATATACATTTCATGGAGCTGCAAAAGATTCAGACATGAATTAGTGACTAAACAGCAACAACAAAGGGCATGTCCAACACAAATTCAAAATGTGATTCTTAGACAAAATTAATAGAATTATAAAGTAGGATGTAACAAATTAAGATAGTACATTTTGCTAGGAGTGTATTTTTTCTATATAATGATATTGATGAGTGTTTTTATTTTTAGCCCTATAGGGCATGTTCATAGACTAGGAACTATTACCTGATTAAGTGTGCTATAAGGGAGTCATTAATGTATAATATCTCATCTGTTCTATATATTGAAACTCTGTAATATTCAGACTGGATTGACTTAAAGGGTAGATGATAACTCATGCCTGAGCAAGTTTCTTTATATGTAGATGGTCTGTACCTTTCAAATGAAGACTTTCATCTTCTATAGACAAAGCTATATACATATGTATATGTATATATATAAATATAATAGATATGCATATAAATATAGGCAAAATATAGGGCTTCCCCAGTGGCTCAGCAGTAAAGAATCCACCTGCAATACAGGAGCTGCAGGAGCTGCAGGAGCTGCAGTTTCAATCCCTGGGTTTGGAAGATCCCCTGGAGGAGGGCATGGTGGCCCACTCCAATATTCTTGCCTGGAGAATCCCATGAACAGAGGACCTTGGCAGGCTACAGTCCATGGAGTCACAAAGAGCCGGACATAACTGAAGCGACTTAGCATGCAAGCACACACACAGGTAAAATCTAGCTAAAGCTAGCACTGAAATTACATTTCAGTTTTTTATATATTCTACAATAATAAAATATAAAAATGGTAATTCTATCTAAGAAAATCTTCTTTCACATCCCCCATAAATTCAGCTATTTCAAGATACTCTGCTTACCTGCATGGATTGGGGGAAGTACACTGAAAAGGAAACTGTCTTCTGGTGCCGACATTCAGATCTTGGCCTTAGTCCTGATGCTACCATTGGAGGTGATATAACTCCTTAGAAACCAATTTCTTCACTGACTTTTTTTTTCTTTTTGAAGCTGCAAGATGAGCTACAAAGCACTATTGATATTTAATGTTTGTTTATGAAATTACTGTCTGACTGAATCAAATATATTTGACCAATGTAAACAAAAACCCCTTCATAGATACAGAGAACAGATTGGTGGCTGACAGAGAGAAGGAGGTGGGGTGGGAAAAATGGGTGAAGGAGATCAAAAGCTATAAACTTTTAGTTACAAACTAAGTAAATCATTATACATCATGATGATTATGGTTAATAATCACACTATATCACATATTTGCAAGTTGCTAAGAGAATCATGTTAAAAGTTCTCATAGGAAAAATATGAGACTATGTGGTGATTGATGCAAACTAGACTTACTATGATGTATATTTTGCAATGTATACAGATACTGTAGCTCGATTGGTAAAGAAATCGCCTGCAATGCAGGGGACCCCAGTTCAATTCCTGGGTCCAGATCAGCTTGGAGAAGGGATAGGCTATGCACTCCAATATACTTGGGCTTCCCCTGCAGTTCAGCTAGTAAAGAATCTGCCTGCAGCACGGGAAACCTGGGTTTGATACTTGGGTTGGGAAGATCCCCTGGAGAAAGGAAAGGCTACCCACTCCAGTATTCTGGCCTAGAGAATTCCATGGACTATATAGTTCCATAGGGTCACAAAGAGTCAGACACAACTGAACAACTTTCACTTTCACTTCACTCTCACAAATTATGTTGTACACCTGAAACCAATATAATGTTATATGCCAAGTATACCACAATAAAAAAAAATCTTTAATTTGCATTATTACCTGAATATATCATTTGATTTCAGACAAAAATTGATATTTGTTTACATATTTTTCTTATTTCATCAATAAAATGTTCCCTTCTGCCCAGTTTTAAAAGGAGAAATTCAGATTCAACTGAAATTAAGATTTAAAGAGAAGCTCTTTGGATTTATCTGTGCTTGTCATCAGGATCAGCTAAAAAATAAATTAGTTCACAATTACATCATGTTGTTTACTTTTCTTGTTAGGTTCAAAAAATGGTCAATATAATAAAAGTAGAAAAGACAAATATCATATCAAGTCATGAAGATTCAGTAATAATATAGGAAAGCTAACAGAAATGTCTTATTTAAAATATTTTTAGTTAAATGATGTCCTATGAAAAATATTACCCTAATTCTTATTTACTTATAGATCAGGTGCTTGATGAAAGTATCAAGTGAAATAATTATGCAGAACAGAGTGATATAAAAGGTGGATTAAATTTTTGGATAGGTGGTTTACTTTCCTAATTACCCTAGTGATGGTTTAATCTACCACCATTTGTTTGCACTTACAATAGCCAAAAACTAATAAATTTTGAGTAAATGGGAAAGATTCTTTATACATTTGGACTAAATTGGGAAATAAGAGCTAAATTACATAAAACATTTTTTATTAAATAAATTTAAAACTATGTTTAATCAATATTGCCTTTTGTTGACTTAAATCTGAATACTATCTAAATAAAAGCAAGAGATAGAAAAATATTGAATTGCTAATTGAAAAACCTGTTCATTTTAGTCTAGAATTAGTCCTTTTGTCAATCTTTCTGTCTGTGCAGATACTTGCGAGTAAAAAATCATTCTAAACTAAGGCAATATCATCCTTTACTGACAGTTGAGTAGGATGAAAACTTCATAACTTTCATATAATTGACTTTCATGAACAAGACAAAACCAAATTTTATTTTCAAATTTAATGTTTTATTTGAAATTGAACAGATAATCCAATCAGTTTCAAAAGCAAAATTAGAGGATTCTAGGATTATGATGGAGAGATTGAAGTATATTGAAAAAGTGTGCAAAATTCTAAGAAGTTAGATGCTTCTGTGCAAATAACTCCAGAATGATCTTTGTTGTCCTGCAATTGAGATAAGATTTGGAAAGTCCTTATAACTTCAGATGTCGGAGTGGGATATCAGTAGAAGCTAGAGAATCCATATCTTCCAAAGAAGGATGGGTAGCGATTGCAGCCATATCCAAAGCTTCCAAATCCAGAGCCACATCCATAGCCTCCAAAGCCAGTGCCGAAGCCCAGCCTGCGGAAGCTGCCGCATCCACAGCCACGGCCAAAGCCCAGGCCGCCAAAGCCTCCGTAGCCGTAGCCCAGGCCGCTGTAGTAGTTGCTGTAATGGCACATGGTGACAGGGGTGGTGAGTTTGGTTTGCTGTTCAAAGCAAGAACTTGCGTGTGGATGTCAGTGCATGTAGAGGGATACTTATATACCCTGGTCAGAGCATGTGATAAATCACATGTATGCCCTCGTATTAGTCATGTTTTCATTATACATACTTGGCAGGCAACATACTTGGCACAACTCATATATTCATTGTTCCCTAACACAGGGAGAAGGCCTTACACTCATTAAAATATTTAACATCACTTTGATGCCTAGTTAATGTGTCCCTTAGAAGTCAGGGCATCACTTTATCTTAAAAGTTATTGCATCATTTTATCAAATCATCACTTGGCAGGCTTTAAATACACACAATTATTTTTGTCAATTATACATCAAGAAAGCACATGAAAACAGTTATTGCATCATTTTGTAAGAAGGAATGCTATATCTTCAAAGTCTAGACACATCAGACCCCAAATAACATTCTTCATTGTCGGGCATACCAATCGTGTTCGATCGTGTTGTGTTTTTCAGTTAAATACTTCTCCATCTGTTTTTTTTTCCTTTTCCTTAGATACTTCACTTGCAAATTAAACCAAAGAAACTAGGTCAAATTTAAAGATCTATCATATCCTTTTAAATCATTTTTCCTCTGTTCCAATACTGACTTATTTCTTTCAAAAATAAAACAAACATTTGAGAGCCATAAAGGATCAATTTGACTTTTGTAAACACCAGTAAGGACCTCTAGAAAAATAAATCTATTTTTAATTTAGTTTTAGAATGTTGACAATCACAACTGACACACATATTCCTTTTCATGCTACTTTAAAAATTAAAAAAAAATGTTTTGCTTTTTATAATTGATGAGCCAATACTGATGTATAATTATTAATTAAAATCCTTAGGTTACTCTTCATTCTTTGTGCTACACACTTGCATGTGCTTTGACAATCATAGAATAAAACTGTTCAGAAACTGATGGCAAAACAGTAATCAGAACTTTATTTCAGAAGTTCTGCTTTAAAAGCAGATTAAAAGTTATCTTCTCAAATCCTCACCCTCTTCTCTAGTCTGTCATCCATCCAAGTTGCCTCCAAAGGGCATGTTACATCTCCCTCCTTGTCTTTATATTCACCATCTCCTGTTTATTCACCCACATATCTATCTTATACAATACCTTTTTTAACAAATAAATTTTATTTGAAGAACAGTTTTAAGTTTACAGATTAATTGAGCAGGAAATACAGAATTCCTATATAACCCCTCATACACACAATTTCCCCCATTATTGAACACTTTGAATCATATGATATATTGATTATAATTAATGAACCAATAATGACACATTACTAATTAAAATCTATGGATTAGCATTCACTCTGTGTTGTCCTGTCCTGTGGGTTTTGATAAATGCATAATGTCACTGACCTCTATTACAATATCATACAGAATAATTTCTCTGTTCTAAAAATCTCCTATGCTCCAATTATTCTTCCCTCCTTCTTCAGAACTCTGGGAAACACTAACCTTTTGACTGTCTTCATAGTTTTTTCTTTTCAAGAATGTCAGACAGTATTCAGCCTTTTCACATTGACTTCTTTCACTTAGCAATAAGCCTTTATGAGTCCTCCATATCCTTCCATGGCTTGATACCTCATTTCTTTTTATTGCTGAAAAATATTCCGTTGCCTAGATGTACAACAGGTGATTTATCCATTCATCCTTTGAAGGACACCTTGATTACTTCCAAAGTTTGACAAATAAGAATAAAACTTGTATAAACATCCACATTCAGGTTTTTGTGTGGATATAAGTTTTCAAGTCATTTGGGTAAATACCAGGGAAAGTGATTGTTGAATCTTTTTCAAAAGACCATCTTTAGCTTTGTGAAAAACTTCCAGACTGCCTTGCAAAATTGCTGTACCATTTTTCATTTCCAATGAATAATACCTTCTGTTGCTTCACAGTCAAGCCATCATTTGCTGTTTTCAGTGTTTTAAAATTTAGTCATTCTAACAGGTATTTGGCCTTCCCTTGTGGCCCAGCTGGAATCCACCTGCAATGCAGGAGACCTGGGTTCGATCCCTGGATTTGGAAGATCCCCTGGAGAAGGGAACGACTACCCACTCCAAAGTGTTCTGGCCTAGAGAATTCTGGGTCGCAAAGTGTTGGACACAACTGAGCAACTTTCACTTTCCATGCTTCATTATTATGCTTAAAAAAGAACCAATGCAAATGAAATGATGATTCTATATTTCTCTAAATTCAGAAAGACATTTGAGGTTATTTCTCCCTTACACTTTTGGGAACTTCCCTAATGGATCAGTCAGTAAAGAGCCACTTGCAATACAGAAGACCTGGGTTCGATCTCTGGGTTGGGAAGATCCCCTGGAGAAGGAAATGGCAACCTGCTCCAGTATTCTTGCCTGAGAAATCCTACGGACAGAGGAGACTGGTGGGCTATAGTCCATGGGGTCTCAAGAGTCAGACACGACTTGGTGACTAAACCACTACCACCACCACCTCCTTTCCTGTTCAGATGCTGTCACAGAGTTACCCATGACTGGCAGAATTGTGATGCTTGCTCTTAAATACCTTAGAATTCATTCATCCTTTCAAATCTTATTTTTTATTTTCATATTATATGGTTGTTATTAAGAGAAGCAACTAATTTCAGTTGGGGAAATACATCATTTGACAATTACATATAAGACTAGAAGAATAGAATCTGAACACTGCATTTGAGGTTATATAATGTTCATAAGAACTTGAGGACTATAGCCTAATGCTAAACCATAACTAAACCCTGTTACTCATCCACTAAAAGGAACTAAATAGATGCTATTTTGGTAGGTTTTGCAGTCCCCCAGTCAGCTTCCCTTGTCGGTAAAGAATCTGCCTGTAATGCAGGAGACCTGAGTTTGATTCCTGGGTTAGTAAGATCCTCTGGAGAAGGAAATGACAAGCCACTTGAGTATGCTTGCCTGGAGAATGCCATGGACAGAGGACCTTGGCAGGCTACAGTCCATGGCTTAGCAAGAGCTGGACACGACTTAGTGACTAAATCACCACCACAAGTCGGCTTCACAATTCTACTATTATATTATTCCTTGGTTTAATTGAATTTGGTAACTCAAAAGATATTCAGTTTCTTTTCACTGCCTACATATATAACAGTTTGGGGAGGGGGGATGGTGATATTTTGTTATATCATTTTTCACAGTCAAATAATACTCATTTGTAGTACTAATGGCACCCCACTCCAGTACTCTTGCCTGGAAAATCCCATGGACGGAGAAGCCTGGTAGGCTGCAGTCCATGGGGTTGCTGAAAGTCAGACATGACTGAGTGACTTCACTTTCACTCTTCACTTTCCTGCATTGGAGAAGGAAATGGCAACCCACTCCAGTGTTCTTGCCTGGGGAATCCCAGGGACAGGGGACCCTGGTGGGCTGCCGTCTATGGGGTTGCTCAGAGTCGGACATGACTGAAGTGACTTAGGAGCAGCAGCAGCAGCAGCAGCAGCAAGAAATAACCCACTTTTTGAATGTCAGCATTATGAGACCCTCGTTAGAATGTACAAGGTCTTCCCAGGTGGCAACAGTGGTAAAGAATCCATCTGCCAGTGCAAGAAACGGAAGAGATGCAGGTTTGATCCCTGGGCCAGGAAGATCCCCTGGAGGAGGAAATGGCAACCCACTCCAGTATTCTTTCCTGGAGAATCCCATGGACAGAGAAATCTGGCGGGCTGCAGTCCATGGGGTCCCAAAGAGTCAGACACAACTGAAGCAATTTAGCACAGTACACAGAATGTACAAGGTTTCAGATCAACCATAACCTCAATGCAGGTCATTTCACAAGTAATAGCAGTGACTTTTAAATTTCCTTGGTGAATTGCAAAATATTTCAATGTTCTGGTAATACTGAAGAAAAATGTCATATCACACCATGGCATACTATGAGGAAAACATGGTAGAGATTCACAAAAAGAAGTTCATTTTTCAGCATATATTTGGAGATAGGTTTTATTCTATCATCATGTTTTCTTATTACTGAGATGGCTAAATAAATATTAATTTTGAACAAAACAGAAAAACATTTATTCTTCATGGTACTTCATTCCAGAATGGAAAACACGTAAAGCTGATATTTCAGTGCTAGATTTAAATGCCAATGTTCTCTAACTAAAAGCATTGAATAAGATCTGGTTTCATGTTGAAAGAAAAAAAAGTTACTTCAGCTGAGTGTTGCGGTTTGCAAGTATGTATTTAGACATATGAGTGAGTGTAGAAGCTCCTATTACCTTAACTCTTCATTGAGTAGCTTTTTTTTTTTTCATTGTTAGTGAAAGTTACTCAGTTGTGTCAACTCTTTGCGAACTGATGGACTGTATAGTCCATGGAATTTTCCAAGCCAGAATACTGGAGTGGGTAGCCTTTCCCTTCTCCAGGGGATCTTCCCAGCCCAGGGATCAAACCCAGGTCTCCCACATTGCAGTCAGATTCTTTACCCAGCTGAGCCACAAGGGAAGCCCAAGAATAATGGAGTGGGTAGCCTATCCTTTCTCCAGCGGACCGTCCCAACCCAGGAATCGAACCGGGGTCTCCTGCATTGCAGGTGGATTCTTTACCAACTGAGCTATGAGGGAAGCCCTTTCCATTGTTGATTGGGTGCAATTACAAATAATCACTTTGATCTTCTGAGTTAACTTAAAAAATAAAAGCCGTGTATGCTGTTTCAGGAAAAATTTATTGCAAAATGCTTAGAGGAATTCCCACAGTTATGAAAGCACAAATAAGAAATAGCAAAAGACATGATGTAGACAATTATGAAGTGATAAAATATCCCTAAAATCTGAGACACTAAATATGATTTTTGATCTTGGCCTTAATCTTAGACACTAAATAATATTTTTCATCTTGGCTTGGCCCCAGGTATCTTGTTTAGTATAGTTATTGTAGTCAGATAATTCATTTATGGGCTCAAATGTTGGGCTCCTGGGAAAGGATTTCAGTAGAAGCTAGAGAATCCATATCTTCCAAAGAAGGATGGGTAACGATTGTAGCCATATCCAAAGCTTCCACAGCTAGAGCCAAGTCTATAGCCTTCAAAGCCAGAGCCATAGCCCAGCCTGCAGAAGCTTCCACATCCACAGCCATGGCCAAAGCCCAGGCCACCAAAGCCTCCATAGCTGTGGCCCAGGCCTCCATAGTAGTTGCTGCAATGGCACATGGTATCAGGGGTGGTGAGTCTGGTTTGCTGTTCAAAGCAAGAACCTGAGTGTGGATGTCAGCACGTGTAGAGGGATGCTTGTATACAATGGTCAGCTGCTGCTGCTGGTCAGAGCATGTGATAAATCATGTGTCATTGTGCCTATTACCTGCACAGCCTTCCTATGAGTCATTTCTCATGTTACCTGAAATGTTATAATTCAGTAATTTGCTGTCTCCAGACACACAGAGGGACCCTCATTAAAACATTTGAGCTTACTTTAGCTTTCTATTTATAACGTCCTTGAGCCTGTTGTTTTGATTTTATGGGAAAAAAAATGACTGATTCTTCAAAATTTGTAAGTTTCAAACTCTGAATTGAATCACTTATCATTGTGCATATTACATCATTTATGATTGATGGCATTTCTTTTATAATTAAACATTTGCTCTATTCTGTCATCTCCTGAATGAATAACTCCATCTCCAATGAAATTCACAGATACTTGTTCAGGCTACAGATGTTAAATCTATATTTTTTCAGAATGCAAGCCTATGTACTGGGTTGAGGACTGAAGAAAATGCTTCTATCCAGAATATATGAAAAAGTTAATTAAAAAAAAAGACATGTTGATTTTTTTTAGCATTTAAATCATAATAACCTTTATAATTTTGACTTTACACACCAATTTCAGAACATTTTGGTTACAAAACATGGAACAATTTTAATTTCAGAAATTGAGAGCACAAAATCCATCTCAAAGGCTGGCTTATCAGAGAAGCAGTTGAATTTCCATTTCCAATCCTAAAACCTTCCTCCATAGTTTTTTTCTGTTCAAAGTCCTACTAAAGTTGCAGATTGCATCTGCATCTACAGTTTTTCACAAGCCAGCCAATTCCTCCCATTTTTGTCCTTCTTCAATTATCCATGAGTGGTTTCTATTTTCAATCTCACTTTAGCTTTCATTTTCCTTATTTTGCTCCCAGTACCTACAAAGAACAACCAGGTAAAAGTTTTAAGTTGAAAATAGATCCCTTCCAAAGTCTGTTCTTTACATCTGTGTTTCTTTTGCTGCCTTGCATATAGGCTGTCGTTACTGTCTTTCTAAATTCCATATATGTGCATTAATATACTGCATTAGTGTTTCTCTTTCTGACTTACTTCACTCTGTATAATAGGCAGATATAAAGAACAGACTTTTGGATTATGTGGGAGAAGGAGAAGGTGGAATGATTTGAAAGAATAACATTGAAACATGTATATTACCATATGTAAAATAGATGACCAGTGCAGGTTTGATGCATGAAGCAGACCACTCAAAGTCGCTGCTCTTGGACAACTCAGAGGGATGGGGTGGGGAGGAAGGTGGGAGGGGTGTTCAGGATGGGGGGACACGTGCAGTTGAGTTCAGTTCTGTTGCTCACTCATGTCCGACTCTTTGAAACCACATGAACTGTAGTCCACCAGGCTCTTCTGTCCATGAGATTTTCCAGGCAAGAATACTGGAGTGGGTTGCCATTTCTTCTCCATAACCACTCTATGAATCTGTTAATTGTTCGTTAAGGTCTTATATATTAAAATATACAAAAACTCCTAGGGTCTTCTGAATGTTAAAATAGCATCTTAAAATTGAAAATATCTTCAAACTTTTGCAAAGGAAAATAGAATGATACAAAGCTGAAATGATACAAACCAAGAAATATATGTGAAGACATTTGGCTTGGACTTCATGGATTTCCCTTGCTAACTTCATGAAGTTAGTCACTGAGGTCCAAGGTTGACCCTACACCTGACCAATCTCCATGCAGCACTTGCCTCTTGACTTGGGTCAGTAAAAACTTATTTAATTGACATCATCTTGAACATGTAATTGAGCTTTTGTAATATTTCCAAATATTTTATCAAAGATGAATTTCTTCAAATGGATGTTTTTTATTCTAAGCAGCAGAGTAGGAAATTAAAAACTGTTTATAGAATTCATAAATGAAGCATAAGTAAATTAGAGTTGCTATCATGGCTACCGTATTCTGTGCAGTTCTTTCTATACTCTAGCAAACTAGCTGTTTAAAGTCACAATAAGGCTCAGTATGTCATAATTCATGTATCATATCTCTTTTATCCAAATACTGTTCTGCTACATCTCATTCTGAGTTACAAACAATTGATAAGCTTAAATTTTATTTTCAATGAATCCTTTGGAAGACATAGAATCACAAATAATTCAGATAGAATTAAGGATATCACATTTTGCTAATGTAACTCAAACCATATCATGTAAGAGTGATCAATGTCCAGTCTTGTTTGTTTAGAATGAAAAGGATGCATCTTCCTAAGATAGAAAATGGAAAACTTCAACAGTCAAATAAACATCAAAACAGTTCCAAGGAATAACACGTAAGTTTTGCACAAAACCAATTAGTGATCATTAGCAGCAAAATATCAACCCTAAAATATTATAGACTATATAGGACAAATGCTTGTTTTTTTTTTCCTAAGTGAAAAAGCTAATCAAAATTAAAATATCCATTGGACAAGGAGGGATACATATTTCTTTAGAGAAGTATTGGTTTTATGCATAGTTGTTAAGCCTAAACACCAACAAATTGAATGATGATTTTTTTCTTCATTTCACATTTGGGAAGTCTCCTTTGAAATATTTGTCAATTCTATGATAAAGGATGAAGAAGAATAAAACGTTTTCATTAGGGATATGTAATAGTCTTTCAGTTCAGTTCAGTCGCTCAGTCGTGTCCGACTCTTTGCGACCCCATGAATCGCAGCACGCCAGGCCTCCCTGTCCATCACCAACTCCTGGAGTTCACTCAGACTCATGTCCATCGAGTCAATGATGCCATCCAGCCATCTCATCCTCTGTCGTCCCCTTCTCCTCCTGCCTCCGATCCCTCCCAGCATCAGAGTCTTTTCCAATGAGTCAACTTTTCGCATGAGGTGGCCAAAGTACTGGAGTTTCAGCTTTAGCATCATTCCTTCCAAAGAAATCCCAGGGCTGATCTCCTTCAGAATGGACTGGTTGGATCTCCTTGCAGTCCAAGGGACTCTCAAGAGTCTTCTCCAACACCACAGTTCAAAAGCATCAATTCTTTGGCACTCAGCTTTCTTCACGTCCAACTGTCACATCCATACGTGACCACTGGAAAAATCATAGCCTTGACTAGATGGACATTTGTTGGCAAAGTAATGTTTCTGCTTTTCAATATGCTATCTAGGTTGGTCATAACTTTTCTTCCAAGGAGTAATAGTCTTTACCTGTATATAATAGAAATTTTTGTTATGCATTTCAAAATTTTTCCTTAAAATTCAGACACAGGTCAGTAACATATGAAAATGTAGTTTACAAAATATTTTATTATACTAGGAGTACAACACATGCAGGGCTTCCCAGGTGGTGCTAGTGGTGAAGAACCCACCTGACAATGCATGAGAAGTAAGAGATGTGTGTTCAATCCCTGGGTCAGGAAGATCCTCTGGAGGAAGAAATGACAACCCACTCCAGTATTCTTGTCTGGAGAATCCCATGGACAGAGGAGCTTGGTGGTCTACAGTCCATAGGGTCACAGAGAGTTGGACATGACTGAAGTGACTTACCACCCACCACACATGCATTTTTCTTATTCCAATTTTTAACGTCTTTTTTTTTTTTCAACTTTCCGACACATTTCTTAGACTTGAAGATATTGACCTGTGTGTGAATCCAGTAGTTTCAAATGAAATTTAGTTATATGGGTCAAAGTCCCTTTAATGGAATGACCAAACTTTATCTAGCATAATCTCTTTTATGAAAGCACAACAAGTGACCAGAACAGGCTGTTTTATTTTTCTAACCTCGATGTAATTCAAAGAAATTCAAATCAAATAAAATGTCATGATCTCGAGAACTGACCTTTAACATTATTCATTCTTCATTTGCCTCAAAGTAAAACTAAATTATAAACTGAGAAGCAGGAGATTATATATAATATAATAAAACAGTAACAACAAAAATGAAAAAGAAAACAAAATAAGGGGTAGTTAATCTAACAGAGGGAAATGATTCCCATAAATTTAGCTATAAAAGCATAGCTGTTCATGAAAATATGATGAGAACTTTCCAGATGATATTCAAATGTTTAAATATGTAATGAAAAAGAATCAGCCTAATGGAGTAGAACCCCAGGATTCGGGTGAACTACTGATCTTGGTTCTAACACTTGTGCTTGAAACAGGTTGCTGTTTGGTCACTCAGTTGTATCCTAATCTTTGCGACCCCATGAACTGCACCATGCCAGGCTCCCCTCACCATCTCCTGGAGCTTGCTCAAAGTCATGTTCATTGAGTCAGTGTTGTGATCTAACCATCTCGTCCTCTGTTGTTCCATCCTCCTCCTGCCTTCAGTCTTTCTCAGAATCAGGGTCTTTTCTAAGGAGTTGGTTTTTCATATCACATGGCCAAAGTATTGAAGCTTCAGCATCAGTCCTTCCAGTGAATATTCAGGGTTGATTTCCTTTAGGATTGACTGGTTTGATCTGTTTGCAGTACAAGGAAATCTCAATAGTCTTATCTAACACCATAGTTCAAAATCATCAAGCTTTGATGCTTGGAAATATTGAAGGCAGAAGAGAATGGGACGACAGAGCAGCTCTCAGCCTTCTTTATGTTTCAGCTCTCACATCCATACATGACTACTGAAAAAATCGTATCTTTGACTATACGGACCTCTGTAGGCAAAGTGAAGTTTCTGATTTTTAACAAACTATCTAGGTTTGTCATAGCTTTCTTTCCAAGGAGAAAACATTTCTGAGTTCAGTTTAGCTCAGTCACTCATTCATGTCTGACACTTTGTGACCCTGTAGACTGCAGCATGCCAGGCCTCCCTGTCCATCTCCAACTCCAGGAACCTACTCAACACATGTCTATTGAGTCCAGGGGATGCAATCCAACCATTTCATGCTCTGCCATCCCCTTTTCTTCCTGCCTTCAATCGTTCCCAGCATCAGGGTTTTCAAATGAGTCAGTTCTTCACATCAGGTGGCCAAAGTATTGGAGTTTCAGCTTCAGCATCAGTCCTTCCAATGAATATTCAGAACTGATTCCCTTTAGGATGGATCGGTTGGGTCTCCTTGCAGGCTGAAGGACACTCAAGAGTCTTCAACATCACAGTTCAAAAGCATCAATTCTTTGGTGCTCAGCTTTCTTTATAGTCCAACTCTCACATCCATACATGACTACTGGAAAACCCATAGCTTTGACTATACAAAACTTTCTTGTCAAAGTAATGTCTCTGCTTTTTAATATGCTGTCTATATTGGTCATAGCTTTTCTACCAAGGAGCAAGAATCTTTTAATTTCATGGCTGCAGTCACCATCTGCAGTTATTTTGGAGCCCCCCAAAATAAAGTCTGCCACTGTTTCCACTGTTTTCCCATCTATTTGCCATGAAGTGATGGGACCAGATGCCATGATCTTCGTTTTCTGAATGTTGAGCTTTAAGCCAACTTTTTCACTCTCCTCTTTCACTTTCATCAAGAGGCTCTTTGGGTCTTCACTTTCTGCAGGGTGGTGTCATCTGCATATTTGAGGTTATTGATATTTCTCCCAGTAATCTTGATTCTAGATTGTGCTTCATCCAGTCCAAGTTTTCCCATGATGTACTCTGCATATAAGTTAAATAAGCAGGGTGACAATATACAGCCTTGACATACCCCTTTCCCGATTTGGAACCAGTCTGTTATTCCATGTCCAGTTCTAACTGTTGCTTCCTGACCTGCATGCATATTTCTCAAGAGGCAGGTCAGGTGATCTACTGTTCCCATGTCTTTCAGAATTTTCCAGTTTGTTGTGGTGCACACAGTCAAAAAAGTAGAAGTAGATGTTTTTTTCTGGAACTCTCTTGCTTATCTGATGATCCCGCAAATGTTGGCAATTTGATCTCTGGGTCCTCTGCCTTTTCTAAATCCAGTTTGAACATCTGGAAGTTCATGATTCACGTACTGTTGAAGCCTGGCTTGTAGAATTTTGAGCATTACTTTACTAGCATGTGAGATGAGTGCAATTGTGTGGTAGTTTGAGCATTCTTTGATATTGTCTTTCTTTGTGATTGGAATGATAACTGACCTTTTCCAGTCCTGTGGCCACTGCTGAGTTTTCCAAATTTGCTGGCATATTGAGTGAAGCACTTTCACAGCATCATCTTTTAGGATTTGAAATAGCTCAACTGGAATTCCATCACCCCTACTAGCTTTGTTCATAGTGATGCTTCCTAAGGCCCACTTGACTTCACATCCCAGGATGTCTGGCTCTAGGTGAGTGATAACACCATCATGATAATCTGGGTCATGATGATCTGTTTTGTATAATTCTGTAAATTCTTGCCACCTCTTCTTAATATCTTCTGCTTCTGTTAGGTCCATACCATTTCTGTCCTTTATTGAGCCCATTTTTGCATGAAATGTTCCCTTGGTATCTCTAATTTTCTTGAAGAGATCTCTAGTCTTTCTTATTCTACTGTTTTCCTCTATTTCTTTGCACTGATCACTGAGGAAGACTTTCTCATCTCTCCTTGCTATTCTTTGGAACTCTTCATTCAAATGGGTATATCTTTCCTTTTCTCCTTTGCCTTTCATTTCTCTTCTCTTCTCTCTTCTTTTGTAAGGCCTCCTCAGACAACCTTTTTGCATTTTTGCATTTCTTTTTCTTGGGAATGCCTCTTTCTTCTGCCTCCTGTATAATGTCATGAACCTCTGTCCATAGTTCTTCAGGCACTCTATCAGATCTAATCCCTTGAATCTATTTGTCACTTCCACTGTATAATTGCAAAGGGTATGATTTAGGTCATACCTGGATGGTCCAGTGGTTTTCCCTACTTTCTTCAATTTAAGTCTGAATTTGACAATGAGGAGTTCATGATCTGAGCAACAGTCAGCTCCCAGTCTTGTTTTTGCTGACTCTATAGATCTTCTCCATCTTTGGCTGCAAATAGTATAATCAGTCTGATTTTGATATTGACTATCTGGCGATGTCCATGTGTTGAGTCTTCTCTTGTGTTGTTGGAAGCAGGGGTTTGCTATGACCAGTGTGTTCTCTTGGCAAAACTCTGTTAGCCTTTGCCCTGCTTCATTTTGTAAGGCCAAAAATGCCTGTTACTCCAGGTATCTCCTGACTTCCTACTTTTGCATTCCAGTCCCCTGTAATGAGAAGGACATCTTTCTTTGGTGTTAGTTCTAGCAGGTCTTGTAGGTCTCATAGAGCTGTTCAGTTTCTTCAGCGTTACTGGTTGGGGCATAGACTTGGATTATCATCATATTGAACAGTTTGCCTTGGAAAAGAACAAAGATCCTTCTGTTGTTTTTGAGATTGCATTCAAGTACTGCATTTCAAACTCTTTTGTTGACTATGATGGCTACTCCATTTCTTTTAAGGGATTCTTGCCCACGGTAGTAGATATAGTAGTTATCTGAGTTAAATTCACCCATTCCAGTCCATTATAGTTCACTGACTCCTAAAATGTTGGTGTTCACTCTTGCCATCTCCTGTTTGACCACCTCTAATTTGCCTTGATTCATGGACCTAACATTACAGGTTCCTATGCAATATTGCTCTTTATAGCATTGGACTTTACTTCTATCACCAGTCACATCCACAACTGGGTGTTGTTTTTGCATTGGCTTCATCTTTTCATTCTTTCTGGAGTTTTTCTCCACTCTTCTCCAGGAGGAGCATATTGGGCATCTACTGACCTGGCGAGTTCATCTTTCAGTGTCCTATCTTTCAGTGTCCAGTGTAGCCTCTCTAGGCAAATCATTTAACCATTTACAGTTTCTCTACTTGTTTTATAGGGAGCAATACTATACAACAGTAATGCTAGGTCCAGGACCTACTTACATTGTTGTCCTTGTATTGTTAGATTTCATCAACTAAAATAACAACAAACTTCGCTTATACCATCACCTGAATATGAAATTCATATTTGAAATGGCAATATATTTATATTACATGGTGTATATATTCAATCACATGAAACACCAACAATCAAATGCTACCTTTTTCGTTTGTGTTAATTGATGGAAATTCCACTTAAAAAAAGCAAACTCTTTTGTTCATCCCCATCAAATAAAGCCACAGAATAATAAATTTGTTATAACTAGAGGTTTACATTCCATTTACAGCTGCAAAGGTCTTTGATGTCATGATTATCAGAATCATATTAAAGAAGAATATCATTGCATGCCACTGAAGAACAGTAACAAAACCTTGACCTAATGTATTTTAATACTACACATATTTTAACTAGCTTTGTGATACTTTTAATAATTTTATAAAATTATTAAATGATATTTTCATAATGATATCAAGAAAAATAACAGGAAATAGAGAAAATAATATATAATGAAGAAATTAATTTAAAAATAGTTTTCTTTCATAGAAGCTTGGTGCTTATCACTGTTCTTACCACAAAAGGTCAAATTTCAAAAGAAGGGATGTATTATTTATATATTTTGAACTGCATTGATAAATTAAATTGCATAAAATATAAAAATAATTTTTATTTATTACCATGGATATGTTACTCAAAATAGTTAAAGTTGAATTTTTTATTGTTGTTGAAATAGACTCTAAATATTATCTGATTAAAATCAAGGAAATAAAATTTCAACAGTTGTATCTGAGTAATTATTTTTCATTTCAATTCATATTTATTTCTCTTTTTTAAATGTTTCTGTTCATGAAATAAATATTTAATAAATAAGAAAGTATATTAAAATAGTCATTTAGAGTTGACCAGTGTTTACACCTATTTGAGATTAAATAAATTTAACCAATGCTGTATTTGCTGTTTCAAATTAAGAGATTTAAAGAAATTGAGGAGACCTGATGAAGTCAGAATTCTGTAATTATAAATGTACTAAAGGGGATTCCCTAGTGGCTCAGTGGTAAAGAATCCTCCTGTCAAAGAAGGAGACTCAGGTTCAATCCCTGGGTTTGGAAAATCCCCTGGAGAACAAAATGGCAATCCACTCCATTATTCTTGCCTGGAAAATGATGGGAACAGAGGAACTTGGTGGTTTACAGTCCATGGGGTTGTAAAGAGTCAGACATGACTTAGCAACTAAACAACAACAGCAAAAATGTACTAAAGTTCTTAGGTACTAATTTTTTTGAACAAGTGGAGCCAGTATAATCTTGTCCCAATGGTTGAAATCAGCTGAAGCAAGTCAACTTATGGCCCAGATTTTAGATTCACAAAGAATAATTTTAATAGAAGGTAGAGAATCCGTATCCTCTGTAGGCCAATGGACAACAGTAGCTATATCTATACCTTCCATGCCAGAGCCAAATCCATAGCCTCCATGGCCATAGCCATAGCCCAGTCTGTGGAAGCTGCCACATCCTCAAGCATAGCCGTAGCCCAGGCCTCCATAGAAATTGCCATAGAAGCTTATGGTATGGGAGCTAAAGTCTTGGTTTGCTATTGAATGTGTGTTTCCTGAGTATGGATCTAAAGACCCGTGCTAAAGTTTTTACACCCTAAGTTACTGACATGGGAAATCATTCAGAGATACCTCATTTTCATTCTTCAGAAGATATTTTATGAAACAAATTGTATTGGCTATTTGTTTTGTTTAATTCTCATGGAGTCTGAGAAGTCCCTACAGTCCAATCAACTGACTGGCAACACCATGAAGATAATACTCCTTAGCTGTGAGTGCTCTCTGTCTTTATTTTTCCACAATGGTGATTATATCTTCTCTTCTGATGTAATCAAGGCTCTCACTAATTGTACTCCCAGGGTGGCCTGGAGTGCTGCAATTCATGGGCTCGCAAAGAGTTGGACACGACTGAGCGACTGAATTGATTGATCCATGTCTCATTTAAAATTATAATCACTTAGAGGTCAAATATCTAAAAATAATGAAATACAGACAAATTTTACTGATTGCGTGTAGTTTGAAGCCACCATAGGATCAATCTTGTTTAAAGTGTCCAATGCAGACATTTTCTTAACTTTTAGCAGGCAATGTTAAAACCTTGATGCCTTCTTAAAGCAGGCATTTCCAAGCCTGAGAAGAGCTAGAAAGGAGAGAGAGAAAATAAAACAAATAAATGTTTCTTTCCCCTATAGTTATATCTAGTCAGAATTGACAGTGACCCATTAAATGAATGTTGACACTCCTTTTGCAATGATTTCCTCAGAAATTTCAAGGGACATTCTGCAAATTTAAGACTAGTTTCTGGAATTCAGGATTATGATACCAGCTGAAAATAAGTGGTTCTATTGATCTCTTGCAGAAAGTAGAGGAACAAAATTGTAAACAATATGAGTTTACAATAGTGATTTATTTCAGAGATTAATAATGGATTTTTATTAATAATAAAAATATTACAAATTTTTTTTAATTTGGACACATTTTTAAAATTTATCACCATCAAAGAATGAAGAAATTAAATAACTATTTGTTAAGAGTTTATACATGATGTCATTGGGATTTCTGATATTCCACTGTCTGATACTCACGTGTTTCATTTTGGAGAACATGCTACTTAATGACTAGAAACATGGTTGAAGTTCTTTAAAGAGAGATTACCACAGGGCTTCAAGTTAATTCAGTTCAGTTCAATCTCAGTGGTGTCCGACTCTTTGCAACCCCATGAACTGCAGCATGCCAGGCCTCCCTGTCCATCACCAACTTCCAGAGTCCACCCAAATCCATGTCCATTGAGTTGGTGATGCCATCCAGCCATCTCATCCTCTGTCGTCCTCTTCTCCTCCTGGCCCCAATCCCTCCCAACATCAGAGTCTTTTCCAATGAGTCAACTCTTCGCATGAGGTGGCCAAAGTACTGGAGTTTCAGCTTCAGCATCATTCCTTCCAAAGAAATCCCAGGGTTGATCTCCTTCAGAATGGACTGGTTGGATCTCCTTGCAGTCCAAGGGACTCTCAAGAGTCTTCTCCAATACCACAATTCAAAAGCATCAATTCTTCCACACTCAGCTTTTTTGATAGTCCAACTCTCACATCCATACATGAATACTGGAAAAACCATAGCCTTGACTAGATGGACCTTTGTTGACAAAGCAATGTTTCTGCTTTTCAATATGCTGTCTAGGTTGGTCATAATTATGGTGACTTAAAGAGTCCCAAAATATTTCATGGCATTGTTTTATTCTGCAGCTTCAATTTTGGATTTTATTAAGCAAGATGAATATTACAATTACCACCCCTCAGAAAAAAAAAAAACAACAACAGAATTTCTTTGCAGTCCAGTAGTTAGGACTCGTGCTTCCACTACAGAGGACATAGGGGACACAGGTTCCATCCCTGGTGTGTGAAATAAAATCCTGCATGTTATGCAGTGCAACTCATATATAGTTTTGTTTAATCTCTGAGTCTTGTTGACTTTTTGCAACCCCATGGACTATATCATCCCGACCCAGGGATCAAACCTGCATCTCCTTCATTGGCTGGCAGGTTGTTTACCACTGAGCCCCCAGCAAAGCCATATATATATATGTGTGTGTGTGTGTGTGTGTGTGTGTGTGTGTGTGTGTGTGTGTATTCTATGTATATCAATTGGTTGATCAAAACATTAGTATTAGTACTGGTTCTACCTCAGACAGGAATAATACATAGAAAACAAATTAACCTGATTTTCCAAAAGTTTTCTTAATACCAAATGAGACAGAACTCAAGTGCTCTGTACTCATTTCTAAACTGCACACTGCATGGACGAAGTCAACAATTTCTTCAAAATAAAACATTTACTAAAACTGACCCAAAAGAAGATAATGACCTTTAAGGTTATATCTTTTAAGAAAATAGAATTTGTAGGAAAAAAATTAGACTTCTCACAAAGAAAACTGCAGGTCTACCTTGCTTTAATGATTAATGTCAACAACTATTTAAATAATTCTGATTAGTGAAGAAGTGATATTAATTTTATACTATTTCATAAAATTAACCTAAATGTAATTATATACAAATATATAATACAATTGTATGTGAAAGTTGGAAAACAAAGTGGAAAAATACCTTTTAAAAAACAAAATCTATAAATTCACTATGAAATTATACATTAAAAATTAGAAAATAAAATGCATAAATGTCATTTACAATATTATCAGAAAATATGAAATACTTAGAGACAATTTCAAGGAGATATGCAAGACCTAGTCCTTGATAGTTATAAAATAATAAAAATATATGTATATATATGTACATATATATGGAATAAATTAAAGATATATATTTTATGTGTTCTGATAATATACAAAATTATCAGAACAAACAAAATATATTGTAAATTAGATGTTTTTGTTTGTTTTGTTTTAGACAGAAAACACTGACTATAAAATAAACATTGGGCAATGGATTTCATTAACAGCAAATCACAAACTGGAAGAAATAAAGCCTAGATATAGATGACATAGATTATATAGATATAGATTAGATGCAGAGATTAGAGATAGAGATGAACATATTCATCATAAGTAAAGATCTCCTACAACTCATATCTCCCAAAGATAAAACATCACCAAAAACCTGGGCACAGTGAAACAGAAATATACAAATCTCCAACAAGAAAATGAAGTGTTTGACATAGTTAGTTATCTGAGTTATCAGGAAAATGCAAATTAAAACAATTATTATATACTGATCCACTAGAAGTGCTAAAATGAAAGAAACAGTTATAGTTTTTGCACTCAATGGATTATGATTTATATTAACTATGATTTACATGAAATCTCCTATTGATTAATTTTTAATGTTTCTAACTGATTTTTTACTCTCAATTATTTCCCAGTGTAATTTCTCAATTTGATTCCCAAGAGATTAAGTCTAAGGTTTTGGTGCAGAGTCCCATACTTCAAAAGACACTGTTAACATGTTTTAAAAAGGTGCCTGCATGCATGTTCAGTTGTGTCCAACTCTTTGTCACCCCAAGGACTATAGTCCACCAGGAAGATGAAAATAGCAAAAATTGGGGAAAGAAAATCAGTCAAAATTTCTGACACATGAGCAGATCAGTAGTCCTCACCCTATAAATAACTCATGAGTCAGATAGTCAAAAGGCAACAGGGTGTGTTGATAGGATGGGTACACTCTGATTCAGTGATTCATTTTAAAGCTCTCACATAGCTCCGTGATATCAATTTACCTTTGGTGATTCAGATTTTTTTTTTTTAATGCATGCAAGCATGCTCAGTCATGTCTGACTCTTTGAGATAGTGTGGACTGTAGCCCACCAGGCTCCTCTCTCCATGGAATTTTTCAGGCAAGAATACTGCAGTGGGTTGCCATTGCCTTCCCCAGGGGATTGAACCTGCCTCTCCTGTGTCTCCTGAACTCACATCTGTTGCATTGCCTTAATTGGCAGGCAGATTCTTTACCACTGTGCCACCTGGTAAGCCCCCATGTGATTCAGAATACTATGGGCATAATCAGAGGCTAAGTGACCAAAGAAATTAACATCAGGACTTTATAAGTAGGATCTCAATATTAGGGATATTAGCACCCAAAATCATTGCCATAAACTGGAATTCACATGGATATAAATTTTGATTAAGAACTTAAAAGCCACATTTGCTATCTAAGAAGTATTTTCAGTGATGACTGATGAGACCACTTAGGTCTGGAAATCTGGATTCTGACTCATAAATACAGAATACAGAAGAAAAATAGCAAACCAGGAAAGATCAGCCATTTCTCCCTCCCAAACTTAATCTGTGCTATTTGTATTTCACTGATTTAATAATTGGTATAAATGAGGTCTTCAGGAAATGAAAGAGTTGCCCTCATTTCAAACACCATAAAACAAAGCAAATTTATTAAGATTAATAACTAAAGTTAAGACCATATTGTGATGCCATCTTAAACACATGAACTGACAAATGATTATAGAGATGTCTCCCAGTGTAAAAATACACTAAAGAAATTTTAGATGAAAAATTATTATCTTGAGAGTGCAAGGAGAAATAACTGTTGTGGCAAAATATCCAATATTTATAAAATAAGTCCAAATTGCTATTGAACAGCTGTACATATACAGACAGCTCTTAAATCTTATGCCAACAAGTTTGTAAGCTTGCAATTCATCCTTTCTGCTTGTTACAATCTGGAAGAAGAATTGAAAAGATGAAGCACTTGAAAAGTTCAATTTTGTTGTTGGATCATTCTCCCAAGGATCTTTGGTCCTAAGTAGAAAATAGAGGTCCAGCACCTTCCATAACTGACTGGCAGCACTCATATCCACAACCACCATAACCAAAGTCATATCCATACACTGTTCTCAAAAGCTACCACATCCACAGTCATTAGCAACATCCCCGGCCAAAGAAGCCAGAGCCCAATGCCATCTATCGCATTGTGTAGAGTTGCAGTTTGATGTTGAAAGACATTTAAACGTCTTCAGTGGTGTGACCTGTCTAAGGCACTGTAAGTATATTTATACCAAAGTCGTAACATACATGAAAAAAATCTCACTACTTAAGTCATGCATCTATTAAGACTAGGTTTATTTTGATAGCTTAATCAATATTTCCCAATTAGTGCTATTAGGTTTTATTTCTGTTTGCCACTTATTCATCTGCAATACAGATTTTATACTGCTCATGTCTTCAAGGACTTCATGATATTATGCTTTTGAATGTGCGCTCAGTCATTCAGTTGTGTCCAATTCTTTGCAGCCTCATGGACTGTAGGCCACCAGGCTCCTCTGTCCATGAAATTTTCCAAGCAAGAATCCTGGAGTGGGTTGTCATTTCCTTCTCTAGAGTATGCTTCCAATCGAGGGATTGAACTCATGTCTCTTGCGCCCCCTGCATTGGCAGGTAAATTCTTTACCACTACACCAGCTGGGAAGTCCTATGCTTTTAAGTAATAGTGCATATTTTTTTCTGGTGAAATATCTTCAACATGTTTTAAAAAGAAAATGGCAAAAATCCCATGCTGATGGTGTCTTGAATTTATATATTGTGGAGGGTTTTTAGTCACGACATGAATGATATTATCATTTTGCTTTTAGGAAAAAAAAATCTATAGCTCCATTTAAACCTTTATTTTAAGTTGGCTTAAAGCTCAACATTCAGAAAACGAAGATCATGGCATCCGGTCCCATCACTTCATGGGAAATAGATGGGGAAACAGTAGAAACAGTGTCCGACTTTCTTATTTTGGGCTCCAAAATCACTGCAGATTATGACTGCAGCCAGGAAATTAAAAGACACTTACTCCTTGGAAGAAAATTTATGACCAACCTAAATAGTATATTCAAAAGCAGAGACATTGCTTTGCCGACTAAGGTTCATCTAGTCAAGGCTATGGTTTTTTCAGTGGTCATGTATGGATGTGAGAGTTGGACTGTGAAGAAGGCTGAGTGCCGAAGAATTGATGCGTTTGAACTATGGTGTTGGAGAAGACTCTTGAGACTCCCTTGGACTGCAAGGAGATCCAACCAGTCCATTCTGAAGGAGATCAGCCCTGGGATTTCTTTGGAAGGAATGATGCTAAAGCTGAAGCTCCAGTACTTTTGCCACCTCATGCGAAGAGTTGACTCATTGGAAAAGACTCAGATGCTGGGAGGGATTGGGGCCAGGAGGAGAAGGGGACGACCGAGGATGAGATGGCTGGATGGCATCACAGACTCGATGAACGTGAGTCTGAGTGAACTCTGGGAGATGGCAATGGACAGGGAGGCCTGGCATGCTGCAATTAATGGGGCCGCAGAGTCGGACACGACTGAGCAACTGAACTGAACTTAAGCTCCATCTCATTAGAACTGATTCAAATATATTCTTTTTAATGGCTGAGTAATACTCCATTGTGTATATGTACCACAGCTTTCTTATCCATTCATCTGCTGATGGGTATCTAGGTTGCTTTCATGTTCTGACTATTACAAACAGTGCTGTGATGAACATTGGGGTACACGTGTCTCTTTCAATTCTGGTTTCCTCTGTGTGTATGCCCAGAAGAGGGACTGATGAAACTGGAGCCTATTATACAGAGTGAAGTAACCCAGAAAGAAAAATACCAATACAGTATACTAATGCATATATATGGAATTTAGAAAGATGGTAATGATAACCCTATATGCGAGGCAGCAAAAGAGACACAGATGTATTGAACAGTCTTTTGGACTCTGTGGGAGAGGGAGAGGGTGGGATGATTTGGGAGAATGGCACTGAAGCATGCATAATATCATGTATGAAACGAATCGCCAGTCCAGCTTTGATGCATGATACTGGATGCTTGGGGCTGGTGCACTGGGATGACCCAGAGGGATGGTACAGGGAGGGAGGGGGGTTCAGGATGGGGAAAAGGGGAACATGTGTATACCTGTGGTGGATTCATGTTGATGTATGGCAAAACCAATACAATATTGTAAAGTAATTAACCTCCAATTAAAATAAATAAATTTATATTAAAAAAGAATAAAAAATCAAACAAAAAATAAGCTCCATCTCTACCTCTCTTCTGTCGTTGATTGCATCATGTTATGTTGTAGATATTTGATGGCAGGTCCCTGGTGGCTCAGATGGTAAAACATCTGTCTGCAATGCAGGAGACCTGGGTTCGATCCCTGGGTTGAGAAGATCCCCTGGAGAAGGAAATGGCAGCCCACTCCAGTATTCTTGCCTGGCAAATTCCATGGACAGAGGAGCCTGGTAGGCTACTGTCCATGGGGTCACAAAGAGTCGGACATGACTGAGCGACTTCACTTTCAACCTCCACTAGTTACCAGTAAGTGCTAGAAAAGATCTGGTAGAGTCTATATTGGACTGATCCTTTTATCCATTGGATGCCTAGCACATAAAGTGTGTGTTTAATAAATGTTTTTGAGTGAACAAATGTACTTTCATTTGATTCAGTTATATACACAAATCTCCATCATCACGACAGTGTATTTGGCACTCCTAAAGATGATAAAGTTCTGCTTTTTTACCCAGAAGTTGATTAATGCTCACTTTGGAAAAGTCAAACTTTCTTTGGCATTCCAAGAAAACAGATCTTCATTTAAACTTAAGAGTATCTCTCCTCTTTCCTACTCTTTAAACCTCAAACTAATTTGCTAGAGAGAAAAAATCCTGGAAAGAATTTCCCTTAATCTGTTAAGTGAAAGTATTAGTCACTCAGTCATGTCTGACTCTTTGCACCCCATAGACTGTAGCCCACCAGGCTCCTCTGTCCATGGAATTCTCCAGGAAAGAATACTGGAGTGAGTTGCCGTTCCTTCTCTAGGGGATCTTGCTGAACCAGATATCAAACTCAGGTCTTCTGTACTGTGAACAGATTCTTTACCATCTGAGCTACAAGGGAAGCCCTTAAATCTGCCAAGAATTCACCAAAAATGGAATATCTCCCATTTACCATTATTTTACAAAAAAGAGGCTTCATCTGATTTTGTAAGAGAGTAATCAATATCATTATAACTTCTATTATGAAGATCTGAAATGCTTAAAATTCTTAATTTATAGCTTAAAAAAAAGAAGCACCAGTAAACAAAATGCAAATATTCCTTGGAATGTCTCAATTCAGTTGCTTGAAATGCTTAAGGCCAAGGAAGCAATCTTGGAAAAAGATCCCACTCCAGAAAAGAAATTTATTTTTCTGATTGGACAATTTATTTATTTTTAATCAGTTGGTAGGGGGTGGGGTGGGGGGGAGGAGATGAGAATTTATGGCTTTGTAATAAGCTTTATCAGAAAATAAATATAAAAATGGAAGCAATAACTGTATATGAATAACTGAATGATTCAGAGACGAACCTCAGTTTTGCTGATGAAATCCATTATTTCTCTGTTGATGCCATTGGCACTGCCAGTTGCTATCCCTATTTCTTGTGGAGTCTCCCACCAGAGTCGTGAAGGCTTGTTATAAAATCCAAAAAGAATATGTTTGAAAATCGTTCAGGCTAAAGGATCTAGAAGCTGACCTTTCTATTTCTGAAGTCCCAAAACGTTAATCGATTTTTTCAGTGCAAATCAGATCTACTTATCTTAGGGCCAGAGCAAGAACCAAGACTTACAAGGTGAACAAAGTCATAGACCAGGCAGTGGAAGCTCTCATAACCACAGCCAGAACCCGTGTCCAGGCCATTATTGTCAAAGCTCAGGCCTCCGTAACAGTTTAGAGTGACAAGGCTTGTGGGCCTGGTTGAAATTCCTCTGTATGACAATACCCACAGAAAGAAGCTTCTATCTCCTCTCAGATGTAGATGTGGCAAACCATGCTACTTTATTTCAAGAGACTCAGCTATACATAGTCTCTGTGTTTGATTTTCTGCAGTTGGAAGGTGATATGCCTAGGTGTGGGGGTTTTGCTGATTATTAATTTTGCCTTTTTAAACTTCTCATTGGTATTCTCAAAATTATCTGGCTCAATAATTTGGTGTGTGAATAATGTCGAGAATTTCACCCATCATTGCTTCAAATATTTTTTCTCTATTTTATTATTCCTTCTCCTAAATTGTTACAGTTATGTGCATATTATACACTTTAATATTGCCCCACAATTCTTGGATGTTTTCTTATTTTTTCTCTTTACATTTCTTTTTGTCTGGTTTATACAGATCTATCTTCAAGTTCAAAGGCATTATTTATTTCTGCTGCTGTCTTCTATTTCTAGCATTTCTTTCTGTTTCTATTTTGGAGTTTTCATCTCTGCTTACATTGCTCATCCATTTTTGCCATTTGAGTACTTAACGCATTTATTATCAAAATTTCATGTTTATTCATCTGTCATATTTAAGCCTAGTTCAGATGATTGCTTTCTTCAAAATTTGTTCTTTATTGCCTGTAGGTATGCCTTGAATGTTTTTGTTGAAAGTCAGTGATGATGTTGTTGTTGTCATTGTTTAGTCACTAAGATGTGTCCCACTCTTTTGTGACACAAAGACTGTCACTGTAGCCCACCAGGCTCCACTGTCCATGGGATTTTCCAGGCAAAAACACTGGAATAGGTTGTCATTTCCTCCCCCAGGGGATCTTCCTGACCCAGGGGTTTAACTCACCTTGCCTGCGTTGGCAGGTGCATTCTTTACCACTAAGCCACCAGGCTTCCTTCATAGCTCCGTTGGTAAAGAATATGCCTGCACTGTGGGAGACCTGGGTTGAGAAGATCCCCTGGAGAAGGGCATGGCAACTCACCCCAGTATCCTTTCCTGGAGAATCTCCATGGAGAGAGGAGCCTGGGGGGCTACAGTCTATGGGGTCGCAAAGAGTCAGACAGGACTAAGCAACTTGAACTGAAGCTACCAGGGAAGCCTCCAGTCATGAAGTATTAGTCAGTAAAAACTGAATTGATATAAACAGGATTTTAGTGTAAGGAGCTGTGTTTGTCTTGCTAGGGATCTGGCTTTTTAAATGTTTCCTGTAGTTACAGATGCCAGCAGTTTCAAGGCTTCAAATTCCTCCAGCATTCTTTTCTGTTTCCAGCCCTCTAGACCTCAGTTTTCCTAATAAGCCCCTCCTCAGAGACAATCTGTGTGCCACATGTCTTTCAGTTTGAACACACTTCAATTTGTTACACTAAAGCCCTTCAGTGTAATAGTTTGGTGATAAAATGTGGGGAAGGGAACCATTCTACAGTCTTCTGATTAAATATCACTTTTTTACAGGGACTGGTCCTAACGTTATGAACTTAAATTTTTCTACAGGTTCTACAGGTATATGGCTTCACAGGTTCTAAGGGTATATGGCTTCTCTTCTCCCTACTCTCTTGCTTGACTGCTGCTTTAATCATCTGTTTCCTTGGAGCCCTTCTTATATATTCTCCTTACTCTGCTGCTGCTGCTGCTGCTAAGTCACTTCAGTCGTGTCCGACTCTGTGTGACCCCATAGAAGGCAGCCCACCAGCCTCCGCTATCACTTGGATTCTCCAGGCAAGAACACTGGAGTGGGTTGCCATTTCCTTCTCTGTACTCTACTCTAGGTAAAACCAAAGGTCTGGAGGAAGCTGGAGTTGTACGAATTTCCCTCTTTTATTTGGGGTAGTTTCAGAATTAAACTCTGGCAACGTTTTTAATTTTTAACTGTTTTTTCTCTCTCTCTCTGTTTAACCCTCTCTTGAAGTTTAGATCATTTTTATCGAGAAGATTCTGGGCATATTTTACTACGGTTACTCTTTCCTCCCACTTCCAGAATCAAAAAAGGATCCTTCTTGTTTTCACAGTGGAAACTCGATGGGGTTCTTACAGGGAAACCCAAAAATGGTATGAGGACTTTCTCATACTGTCCCCTCAACAGTTTCTCACATATGTTTGTCTATACTCGGCCTCCAGAAATTCACCAAACATTATCATTGAAGTGTTCCTATCAGTGTATTATTCCAGCAGCTTCTGCTCCATTTAAGTAGATTTTGGTAGCTGACTCTTTCTCAATGTACATGTCTTTTTAGTTGTGGGTGGTAGTTTACCCAATGACTTTATCTATCTGAGGAATCTAAGAAAATTCATTGAGTCTCAGTTTGTCCAAAGTCCTCCAAGTTCTTTACTTGCCAGAACTGAAACTGGATGTCCTGTATATCACCTTTTAATATACGCACAGGATATTTTTCAAGCAGGTCACTTGAGGGTCATATGACTAGCGGAATAAAATTTTATCTGAATAATGGATTAGGGCCTAGCATTTTAAAATAATAAAACTGAAGAAGTGTGATGATGCTCTTTTCATTAATGTAGAAAACTACAAATATTATTCATTGCCTCTTTGCAAATTAACAATTTTGAGGGGGTCTAAGTTAGCCATCTCAGTATTTATTTTATTCACTAATAATGGATATCTTGCTTTTTCACATATTCTTTTGAAACCAAGTTTACCATTCTGTTGGTTCCCTGCTAATATATGAAATAAAATTTTATGCAATCTTACTATTTTTTTTTATTATGATTTTTAAACTTTGTAGAACCTATGCTTTCATGGTGTCAGACTGTAAAAGACTTTCTGATATGATCCAAAGAATTACTAATTTTATGGTGTGCTTATTGAATTTATATTGCTCCTGGCTGGGCACCATTTCTCATGCTAATAAGCACATCTTGTTTCATTCAACCTTCTTACTTGCCAAGGATGAAATATATCTTTCAGTACTTAACTTGGGACTCACATCTTTTTAAGGCAGATATCATCTTTTATTTGAAGCATAGTCAATTTACAATATTGTGATAGTTTCAAATAAACAGCACAGTGATTCAGTTTTATTTAAAAAAATATGAAGAATTTTCACCCAACTTTAAGGTTAAAAAGTATTACATATAAAATAACTACTATGCTATGTATTTTTCTCTCCTCAAAATTGAGCAATATTTACTCTTTCTTGAAATAATGAATTTTCACTTGCTCATTTTAAATCTCCCTGTAGTTGCCATTTTCTTTAGAATGCAGTAGAAAAAGAGCAATGTGCCTACTAAGTTGAATGGAGTATAAAAATGACAGAAATACAGTCATGTCTCAACATACTTCATTCCAAATGGGGAGATAAATGAAAAATAAAATTAACTTTAATGGGTATAAGCATGTATATGTTTAATGATGGAAGTATAGGTAAAATATACTCAACAGTAGAGGAATGCGTAGGTTATAAAAAAAAATACTTGTAGTTAATTGAAGGAATAGAATTTGATCAGTGTTTTGATAAGTATAGACACAGAAGAAGAAAAATCTTTCAAAAGAAAGAAAACAGTAAACAGTAATGAAAAAATACTAAGATACTCAAGGAAGTTTATACTTTAAACAACATATATTTTCCCAGTAAACTTTAACTTTATTTATTTAGATCTGGCAGTTCTAGAGAATAATAATAAAAAATATATAAAATAGGAAAAATTTTTTTAAATTTAATGATATTATAATTCAAAGCATTATATGTAAGATCTTTACCTGGAAGAATTAATAAAAAGGGAGCATTTTTTTGCTGTGTAAGCTAAGGATTTTTTTTTTTTAAATTAATCAACAGCGAATATGCACTAGAGAGGCCTCTTTAAGAATAGTTTGACAATGATGTAATAGAAAATTTTCCTGATCGGGCAAGGGTGTATGAGGCATGAGATCCTGCTTATTTGTACTAGCACTTATCCAAAAGCACACATTCTTCATCATTAGGCTTGCCTGTGACAAAGATTTTTTCTTCATGAAGCTACTTCCAGATTCTTCTGCGCTCCCTTCTGAACATAGCCTCAGACTTAACCTGTAAGAAGAGCAGCTCTCAGCCTTCCAACAAAGCCTGCCTGAGAAAACTCAGTGCTGCTAAAGAAGGTGGTTTGTTCCAATCAGAAGCTGACCATAGGCCCCAGACCACTCTTTACTTGAAAGAACTTACTTTAAAAAGTTGTGATTGTTGGGACTTCTTGGTGGTCCAGTGGTTAAAACTTTCCTTCCAACACAGGGGATGCAGGTTCGATTCCTACTCAGTGGGCTAAGATCCCCCATGCCTTGTGGCCAAAAAAAGAAAACATAAACAACAGAAGAAATATTGTGACAAATTCAACAAAGACAATTAAAAATGGTCCACTTCAAAAAAATCTTAAGAAAAAAAAAATGGTTGTAAATCCCTTCTCTATCCCTTTTAGAGACAGGACTCTAAACCTATGACTCTCTCCTCAAAGACATGGGAGTCCTCTCTCTGAAATATAAACCTTCAAGCTTTTGCATTGTCTCCAGTCCCTGCTGCTGCTGCTAAGTCGCTTCAGCCATGTTCGACTCTGTGTGACCCATAGATGGCAGCCCACCAGGCTCTCCCATCCCTGGGATTCTCCAGGCAAGATCACTGGAGTGGGTTGCCATTTCCTTCTCCAATGCATGAAAGTGAAAAGTGAAAGTGAAGTCGCTCAGTCGTGTCCTACTCTTAGCGACCCTATGGACTGCAGCCCACCAGGCTCCTCCGTCCATAGGATTTTCCAGGCAAGAGTACTGGAATGGGGTGCCATTGCCTTCTCCAGTCCCTAGAGGAGGATAAGGGCCTAACTTACACTGAGTGCCCTGGTATACCTTGCAAAACTACTTCTTACCCTGTTTTTGAAAAGTTGTTTTTCCTTCAGATAGGCACCAGTGAACAAATCCAGATGGCCTAGTCACATTGGCCAATTCTGTCTTCCTCCTTTTTGTAATTTTCCACTGCTCTGACTCTGCTCAAGACCGTGTTTGCTCCTCCTTCCTATGCCCTCATTCTCACTCTGAAACACCCTGTTATTTCTGCAGAGATTGGAATTCAGCTCAGTTCTGTGAAGCTCTTTCCCCTACCTGAATGGTACTGAATAAAATCTTTCTTACTACATCTAATTAGTGCCCAGCTTTGTTTTTCTGTTTTATTTTCTTTTGGTTTGGTCTTTGTTTTGTCACTGGATACCAAACATTAATAACTAGCTACACACCAAAGAAGACAAGTCAGATATGAGACATGATTCAGAAGACCATGCAAATAAACACATGACTATGTATACCTTCTAAAGTCCTAGGAGATCAGCAAGTTCTCCTGATTACTCAACTGGATGCAGAGTTCCAGAGAATTGCAAAGAGAGATAAAAAGAACTTCTTAAATGAGTAACACAAAGAAATAAAGGAAAATAAGAGAAAGGAAAAGACTAGAGATATCTTCTAAAAAATGGGAAATATCAAGGGAACGTTTCATGCAAAGATGGGCACAATAAAGGACAAAAACTGTAAGGACCTAACAGAAGCAGAAGATATTAAGAAGAGGTGGCAAGAATATACAGAAAAAATATACTAGAAAGATCTTAATGACCCAGATAACCACATTGGTGTGGTCACTCACCTAGAGCCACACATCCTGGAGCATGAAGGCAAGTGGGCCTTAGGTAGCATTATTATGAATAAAGCTAGTGGAGGTGATTGAATTCCAGTTGAGTTGTTTCAAATCCTAAAAGATGATGCTGTCAGTATGTCAGCAAATTTGGAAAACTTAGCAGTGGCCACAGGACTGGAAAAGGTCAGTTTTCATTCCAATCCCCAAAAAAGGCAATGCCAAAAATGTTGAAGCTACCATACAGTCTCACTCATTTCACATATTAGTAAGTTTATGCTCAAAATTCCTCAAGCTAGGAATTCCTCAAAATTCCTTCAGCAGTATGTGAACCAAGAACTTTCAGCTGTACAAGTTGGGTTTAGAAAAGGCAGAGAAACCAGAGATCAAGTTGCCATCATTCATTGGATCATATAGAAAGCAAATAAATTTCAGAAAAAAAAAATATATCTGCTTCACTGACTACACTAAATACCTGATTAAAAACAATATCAATTGGTTATAACTTTATTATTAAAGGTGGCTCCAAACATGATTGAAGTCAATTTTTCCTTTGAGTTTGTTTGATTGTTGTATCTAAGACCCAGCCTTTATATAGAAAAACAGGTTTTACATTAAAAGCTAATGACTACACCTATTTCTACATTTAAAATGACATCCTGATATCCCTTGCATCAGGTAGCTCATTCATGTCATTGTCTGAGAATTTGAATTTCTCAAATGGCATTTCCTTCACTCTGTCTAAAATAGAGTTTCAATATGTGCCAAATATCATGTTTCTCTTCTTTTTCAAATTCAATAAACTAGAATGCAAATTATAAAATTACCATGCATAATTATATACTTTTAAAACAAGAGTTATAATTTATTCAGAGAAAACAACAAATATTTGCCCATCTTCCTGTTTCCTTTCTCTGTGAAACAGTATTCTAACTTCCAGCATATTGTGTTGGTCAAATTCTATTCGATTACATTCAAGTCCAACTTTCTTTTCACTACTACCCTTGAAGAAGCATCCATCATGTATGGAAGAATTATCCAATTGTTTCTAAAGCTGCAATTCGTATCTGTATTCAAAACTTGTTCTAACACCTCTCAGCTAATCATTCCTACACTTCCTACACCAATATATTCTCCTTATAATCTTTCAATATTCCAGATCACAGTCATCTATTGAATTACTCTCTTTTTATATCACTGATTCCCTATCATATAAAAGGTAATTTACTATACTTTTAGATAGAAGGATGATAAGTGAGAAAAAAATAAATGATGACTTCATGGTCCTAGAAAGCTTACCCTTCCTTGCTTTAGAGTCCCAAGAGGTATAAGCATGCATGCATGTGTGTGCATGTGTGTGTGTGTGTTTCTACATCTGTGTGTGTTGTATGCAGGTACAAACCTAAATATATAGAAGCACAAAATTAGAGGAAGTTAAAATTACTTGAGAAGTTTTTTCATAGAAAGAAAATCTATAATGGGCTGGATTGTGCTATAAAAGAAGCTTTGGAAAAAGTTTAATTCAGGCTTCATCACAAATAATTTATAAGAACTTAATAGGGAAGGGAAGAGGGGATGTCCTCAAGAGGCAAAGGTTTAACCAGTACTGAAAGATTAAGCAAGAACTGCAGGTAGGCAAGACAGAAAATTTCCGCAAAGAGTAACTGAAGATCAAGAAGCATGCTGTTGCCAGATCCACAAGGATCTTTGCATATTCCCTGTTGCTTATGAATAGTCAAATATTCTAAGGTTTTATGCAAGGTACTACCACAACAAAGTGACTTTCTAGGAATAATTATTTGATGTCAAGATGAATTGCTTGTAAAAACCAGAAAAATGTGCATATTTGTGGTCTTTTATATTTCCATATAAATCATAAAAGTGCTTTTTTTTTTGTAAAAACAACATTGATTTTTGATAAGGATTATATTTAATCTGTAGATCACTTTGGGTAGTATGGATATATTAGAATATTACATTTTCCCAATCCATTAATGCAACTTATCACCACATTTGTTTGTTTCTCCTTTAATTTTTTTCACCCATGTTTTGTAGATTTGAGTATATAAGTCTTTTACCTTCTTGGCTAAGTTTATTTTAAAATATATTTTTTACTTTAAAACTCATTTCTTTGTATTGCAATCACAAAGCTGTATCCCTAGAAATCTTCAAATATACCTAATTAGGGAACACTTACTTATCAAGTTGAAACTTTCCATATGCTGTATTCCATGTAATTAGCCAATATCAATTATTGAGCTTTAGTTTTTCTTTAATTTTAAATTTAAGAAAATTTTAATTTAATGTATTTTTTTAAATGTTCAGAATGCATAGTCTACTGTGGCATTTATTATGCGTTTGATCAACTAGCATGAGATAGTCCTAACCTTTTTGTCAGGTAAACTATTTTCTCCTCTGATTATTTAGCTTGATGTGATCTATGTATCCAGGTTCTTTAAGTCATGAATTTTTTTTTCCATGATAGAACTTTTAATTGTGGCAAAGTGTTTCTATACTTTTGCATGGTAAAGTGCAGACTTGGATAATATAATGAACTCATAGATGAAAGTAACTCATCAATAACTGTAATCAATTTGTTACCAATTATCTTTATTTATACATATTCTAATGCCTTGATTTTATAATTTTGAAAAAAATCCAGATATCATCTCATTTTAGCTAAAGGTGTGTGTGTGTGTGTGTGTGTGTGTGTGTGTGTGCATAACATGGAAACATACAGAACATAAGGATATAATACAATAATGGAAGCCATAATAGTTGCATTTTTATTTTTCTTCTTACTTACTGGTAAAACAAGCTTTCATTGGCAGGATCACATTTTAGATTCTACTGCAATGCTACATAAAGGCTTGCTACTGAATTGGTTGAAAAACTTCAATTCTCTATGGAATCAGTGAGTATCATTCCTGTGATCATGCGTAACTTCTCTAAGTTATCAAAAAGAATCATTACTGACACATTAAATTTCTTTCTTGAAATCATTGCTGAATTACTTGTGAGAATAGATTATAATATATGAAAACAAAAGAGGCTCACAAATTGAGTGAATGGTAGGTCTGGAGCAATACTGACTGAGATAGAAGGATATGAAGAGAGAACTGAAGTCAAACATGAAGCAGAGGATCATAGCCCCTCTCATGATTGAAGCCAAAAGACTGAAAACAAGATCTGGGAAGTAATTCTTGTCAAATTTTATAAAAGGAGAAAGTAGAATTAGTTGAGTGGGCTTCCCTGGTAACTCAGCCGGGAAAGAATCCTCCTGCAATGCATGAGACCCTGGTTTGATTCTTGGGTCAGGAAGATAGCCCAAAGAATGAATAGGCTACCCAGTCCAGTATTCATTAGCTTCCTTGGTGGCTCAGATAGTAAAGAATCCACCTGCAACGCCAGAGACTTGGGTTCAGTCCCTGGGTTGAAAAGATCCTCTGGAGGAGGGCATGGCAACCTACTTCAGCAATCTTGCCTAGAAAATCCTCATGGACAGAGGAGCCTGGTGGGCTATAGTCCGTGGAGTCCCATAGAGTTGGACACGGATGAGTGACTAAGCACACAGCACACACCGCATTAATTGAACATCTGAAAAACCTTAAGAATTATTCTGACATAACAGCAGTGGTGTGTGCTATTCAATATACCATAATGCCTTTGACCTCTAAGAAAACACACTACATCAAAGTACCCTGAAGACAGACAATTGTTCCTATTTGCCTGTTTTTCATACCATTTAGTAATTCAACAAAATCTGATGTCACTAAGAAGGGGATCCCATACCTTGTAGCACTGAAGATTCTTAGTAATGTGTATAATGATATTGAAAATAAAACATGGTTCTTTGAATTTCCTGGTGGCTCAGATGGAAAGGGTCTGTCTGCAGTGCAGGAGACCCGAGTTTGACCCCTGGATTGAGAAGATCTCCTGGAGAAGGAAATGGCAGCCCACTCCAGTACTCTTGCTGGGAAAATCCCATGGATGGGGGTGACTGGTAGGCTACAGTCCATGGAGTCGCAAAGAGTCAAACACGACTGGGCAATGTCACATTCACTTTCTTTGAATTTCATAGAGAAAAAGTATATCCACTGGAATTCACGATGTCTATAACAATTTGGCTCTAGGGTTTCCAATCAAATGGAAACATGAACCAAGCAAAACCTGTATCACAGGAGCCTTTATAATCCTGTGGAAGGAATTATAATCTGAAAGCATCAGTGAATGTAATGAATTAAGGAACATGGTAGGAAACAAATACTTCCGTTTGGAAAAAATTTTAAATAAACAACATTATTAAGATACTACAACACTTGAAATTCAATACGCCAAAATGAATAAAAAGAAATATACCCAAGTTTTTATGCTTAAGAAAAATGTTTATTAGAAACTATGCCAAAATCATCACAGGATAAATTAGGAAAGAAGCTATATGTCAGGAATGTTCCCAGAATGAGAATGTCTGATTTGAGCGATCAAACTCTGGTCCAGATTCATACGCCTCCATTGACAAGGTGTCAGTCTGCATTGCAATAGCTTCTTCAATGTCTGCTCAAAACTTTCAGTGCTCATTTTGAAGCAAGCGATAGAACTAATCAATTTTTAAAGTATTAAGAAAATAGTGGGTGAGTAACTGGAAAACATTTTTATAAAAATCCAAAGGATGAATATCTTCCATAGAAAGAGGGATGGAAGTAGCCACAGCCATAACCTCCATAGCCTCCAAGGCCATAACTGGAGCCGTAGCCATAGCCCAGGCCTCTGAAACCACCAAGGCCATAGCCAAGGCCACCATAGTAGTTGCCGTAGTAGTAGCTCATTGTGTCAGGGCTTGCGGATTTGTCTGGATATCAAAGGTGACTTTGCTGAGAATGAATATCACCAGTTACACCTGGACTTTTATACTCCCTCCATGTGGGTGTGGTAAACCACAACACACAAGTGTTATTCTCTTTGAAAACCTGTGTTCAGTGAAAAACAAAACTATTAACCCATACCTTTCTTTACGAAGGATAATTCCAGAGATGCACAAATATGTTTTTCCTTTAAATTGAATGCTCATTCTTCAGAAACAAGCTGTGGGTCAATCATTATTTTCATGTTTTCAAAGCTTATGTTTTTACATATTTCTATACTTTACATCATAATGATCAGGGTCCCTGATTTTAGACAACTTTTGATCTTGGTCAATGGTATCTCCATTTTGTTTCAAACATGTTCTTTTCAATGATGATTTTCTTTACTATTTATGATGAAAAAAATGGGTAAAGTATTCAATAATTCATAAATGATTAAGAACACCTATTTTTAGAAAGGAGGTATGTACAAGTATGTGACTTTCCTTTTTTGTTGCGTACTTGTATGATAACCTTTTGATCTATGCTAAGCTGCTTTGGTCATGTCCGACTTTGCAACCCTATGGGCTGTAGCCCTCTAGGCTCCTCCATCCATGAGGCTTTCCCGTCAAGAATACTGGAGTGAGTTGCCAAGTCCTCCTCCAGAGGATCTTCCCAACCCAGGGATCAAACTCACATCTCTTACATCTCCAGCACTGGCAGACGTGTTCTTAACCATTAGCACCACTTAAGAACTTTCATACCTAAAAAGATAATTTTCAAGTCGTGTTATAATTTAAGCCTACTTTCTCAAATTTCTTGCCACTACAACTGACAATAAATCTCCAGTCTACCTAGATGAGGCCTCTCAGATTGTCTCTTGACAATTGCTTTTCTCAGTTTAAGCTTTTTTTTCTTTCTTTTTTTATTATAGTTGCTTTACGATGTTATGTTAGTTTCTGCAGTTCAGCAAAGTGAGCCAGCCACATGTATACATATATCGCCCCATGCTAAGCTTTTTATCAGACATCCTTTCTCATTCTAAAGTAACTCCCTTTCCTCGTGGCTTCCTTCAACACTTCTAATTCACAAACACCTACAAACACAAATCTATTTTTTTACCTTGACACTGCCTCTTATAAATTTCCATTTTTCAACTGTTTATTGGAACTGCTTTGCAAACACTTTATGGGCATGACCTGACATCTGAAACACAATACCTCATAAAAGGGAAAAAAATATGTATTTATTGATTCTTAAATTTTTTTCCTAAAATGCCAATTCATATTGTATGAACTTTCCATAAATAGAGAAGTATTTATACGAAGGCATACTTTGCATTTCAAATTGAAAAAATAATCACAACTAAATATATTCAGTAAAATCATATTTATTATGAGAAAGAAGGGCTTCCCAGGTAGCTTAATGGTGAAGAATCCATCTGCAATGCAGCAGATACGGGTTCAATCCCTGGGTCAGGAAGATTCCCCTGGAGAAGAAACTGGCAGCCCAGTCCAGTATTCTTGCCTGGGAAATTCAACTGATAGAGGAACCTGGGGAGCTTCAGTGCATGGGGTCCCTAAGAGTCAGACATGACTGAGTGACTAAACAAATGACTAAATGAGAAAGAAACAATAATAAGCATTTGGCAGGGAGGTGATAGATATTAAATTAAATATATAAATGACAACTCAATAAACTTTAAATCTCACAACTTAATTGCACTTGCAATCATATATGTGCTTGTCTCTTTATGTTGTATGTATGTGTGTTCAGTTCCACAGTCATGTCCAACTCTTTGTGGCCCCACGGACTGTAGTATGTCAGGCTCCTCTCTCCATGGAGTTTTCCTGGCAAGGATACAGAGTGGATTGCCAATCCCTCCTCCGTGGGATCTTCCTGATCCATGGATCAAACCTGCATCCTTGTATCTCCTGCATTGACAGGTAGATTCTTTACAACTAGCACCACCTGGGAAAAACCAGGGTGCACATTATGTATATGTGTTCTTTGATAAAGTGAATGAAGACATATGTGTGCTTTTCCTTATAAATACCATAAAGAGGTATATGGAGGAATAAAATGATGGATAGTTACACTGATTTCAAGATTATTTAAAGGAATTAACTATTAAGGTGGCTGCAATGTCATGCAAGTAAGAATTCCGTAGAAATGTAAAATGAGTTACATCTAAGAGGATGTGTATAAGAATTCTACAAAGTGAGAAGAGAGAATGGGTTTCCAACAAGGAAAATGATCTTAGCTTATGATCAGATACACTGGTAAGCAAAGGCAAAGTGTGTTCTCAGTGAGCAAAATATTGTGGTTGGAGAGCAGAGTAAACAAAAAATAACTGATGGCTGGGAAGCATATTAAGTTACCTTCAGGGAAGACCATACATTATATTCTATAGTTTTGTTCAGGGCTAAAATTCTGAAAGAGATGGGAACACCAAACCACCTGACCTGCCTCTTGAGAAACCTATATGCAGGTCAGGAAGCAACAGTTAGAATTGGACATGAAATAACAGACTGGTTCCAAATAGGAAAAGGAATACATCAAGGCTGTATATTGTCACCCTGCTTATTTAACTTATATGCAGAGTACATCATGAGAAACCCTGGACTGGAAGAAACACAAGCTGGAATCAAGATTGCCAGGAGAAATATCAATAACCTCAGATATGCAGATGACACCACCCTTATGGCAGAAAGGGAAGAGGAACTAAAAAGCCTCTTCATGAAAGAGGACAGTGAAAAAGTTGACTTAAAGCTCAACATTCAGAAAATGAAGATCATGGCATCTGGTCCCATCACTTCATGGCAAATAGATGGAGAAACAGTGGAAACAGTGGCAGACTTTATTTTTTGGGGCTCCAAAATCACTGCAGATGGTGACTGCAGCCATGAAATTAAAAGACACTTGCTCCTTGGAAGGAAAGTTATGACCAACCTAGATAACATATTCAAAAGCAGAGACATTACTTTGCCAACAAAAGTCCATCTAGTCAAGGCTATGGTTTTTCCTGTGGTCATGTATAGATGTGAGAGTTGGACTGTGAAGAAGGCTGAGTGCCGAAGAATTGATGCTTTTGAACTATGATACTGGAGAAGACTCTTGAGAGTCCCTTGGACTGCAAGGAGATCCAACCAGTCCATTCTAAAGATCAGTCCTGGGTGTTCATTGGAAGGACTGATGCTAAAGCTGAAACTCCAGTACTTTGGCCAAATCATGCGAAGAGTTGACTCATTGGAAAAGACCCTGATGCTGGGAAGGATTGGGGCAGGAGGAGAAGGGGACAACAGAGGATGAGATGGCTGAATGACATCACCGACTCGATGGACATGAGTTTGAGTGAACTTCAGGATTTGGTGATGGACAGGGAGGCCTGGCGTGCTGCGATTCATGGGGTCGCAAAGAGTCGGACAGGACTGAGTGACTGAATTGAACTGAATGGGCTCACAGAGTGATTTTTTAGGAATATATAATTTTTCTGAAATGTAGATTGTATGATGAATTCTTGAAAGCAAAAGGACTACTTGAGAAGCTTTCACAATATCCTATCATAGTATGAAACAAGCAAAAGGGACTAGGAAAGATAAGCGTAAGATATATTCTTAAAAACCAGTCATATTAATGCAGATGTTTAGAGACAAAGGTCTTCCTTGATGGCTTAGACAGTAAAGTGTCTGTCTCAAGGCAGGAGACCCAGGTTCGATCCCTGGTTCGGGAACATCCCCTGGAGAAGGAAATGGCAACCCACGCCAATAGTCTTGCCTGGAAAGTCCCATGGACAGAGGAGCCTGGTGGGCTACAGTCCATGTGGTTGCAAAGAGGCAGACACAACTGAGCAACTTCACTTCAGAGACAAATATGAAACTTACAAGCAACAATTATTACCATTCCTTATGTAAATATAATGTGCTGCCCTTTTTAAGTTAACCTTATCAAAAATTAAACAAATAATTGTTCCTTAATTTTTGTATCAGGTTCTAAGATTTCTCAATATCTTTATCTAAAATACCTCAGCCTGCCTGGAGATCTGCACCCTGACTCAGGGACGCCTGGCTCTCAGGTTGCAACAGTTCTGGATAGGATAGGGCTTCCCTGGTGGTACAGAGGTTAAAGCGTCTGCCTGCAATATGAGAGAACTGGGTTTGATCCCTGGGTCGGGAAGATCCCCTGGAGAAGGAAATGGCAACCCACTCCAGTATTCTTGCCTGGAGAATCCCATGGACGGAGGAGCTTGGTGGGTTACAGTCCATGGGTTGCAAAGAGTCAGACATGACTGAGCGACTTCACTTCACTTCACTTCACTTTTAAATAATTAGGATGAAATCCATTTCCTTAGATTTTCAGTCAATCAACAATCAATTGGAAGGGAAATATATTTTGTAAATAACTATCCAAGGATGAGAACACAGCAAGGTAAACTAATGATAATATTAAAAGGAAAACTCTGAAAAAATAAATATTTTGGTGCTAAAACCAAATTTGGAAAGTCACTTTGACTCCTGAATTTGAGATGCAATTATTGGCTGTGCACAAAGTATATTTTGAGGTGTTTCTTTGAAATTACAAATAATTTATAAGTAAAATTATACAAAAGTATAATTAGATGAAAACATCAATCATTCCATTATGTCAACAACGTGTTTTCATTTGGCAAGCAAAGTGGCTGTGTAGACGCAAATATTCTGAGATCAAAGCTTCTTTTGTTTTATTGATATGTGTATCTACTTCTCTGTTCGTAAGATGATGGGCAGCAACTGTATTCAGGTCTCCAGTCCTGGAAACTTGAACTCAACTTGCAGTCCTCTTTTTTTAATCATCCCTCATATGATGTGTGCATGACATCTTGAAATATAGTTCCTCAAACTTCTTTCCTTTCTATGCTAAAACCTATATTTGAGACAGTGTTTGAGTTGGGACTTCTTTGAAATTGTGCCAAGATCACAATACTTTATATGGATTCCAAATGCTTTCTTTTAAACATTTTTTTCTGACAGTAATTTTTAAAATTTGTGGCAATATGAAATAAAATTATTTTAATTATTTAAAGATGTTCATATGTGTTATTCACTTTAATAACACAAAGCAAAGACCCTAAAGCTCCAATTCCTTCTTTATCCTATGGGAAATACTTTTCTTCTCTTTCTCCATGACAATACACTTGCCGTTTTCTTCTTCAACTCTAATTTTCTCTAATTTGTTTAAATACCATTTAGTCTTCTCATAAAATTTGTTCCTGAAGTTATTTGTTATTGTTGTTCAGTTGCTAAGTTGTGTCTGATTCTTTGTGACCCCATGGACTACAGCACATCAGGCTTCTCCGTCTTTCCCTGTACCCCAGAATTTGCTCAGATTCACGTCCATTAAGTCAGTGATGCTATCCAACCATCTCATCTTCTGTCACCCTTTTCTCCTCCTGCCCTCAATCTTTCCCAGTATCAGGGTCTTTTCCAATGAATTGGCTCTTTGCATCAGGTGGCCAAAGTATTGAAACTTCAGCATCAGTCCTTCCAATGAATATTCAGGGTCGATTTCCTTTAGGATAGACTGATTTAATCTTCTTGCTATCTAAGGGACTCTCGAGAGTCCTCTCCCTCACCACAATTTGAAAGCATCAATTCTTTGGCACTAAGCCTTCTGAAATTATGGTGATGGACAAAAATTTAAATACATAAGTAAAGTAATACAATATAGACAATTCCCACCAATCATTCATTTACTTTAATGAATTATCAAGTCAAGGTCAATTGTATTTCAAACTGAGCCTCACATGCTTCTTTCACTGATGCATCATTTTGAGTTGCCTTGCTTTGGGGGTCCATAAATATTTCAACATATGCCTGGTAGATACAAAAATGTTCTCTTTAAAACAAAGTATTGGGTGTGTGATTTTTAAATTATTATTTATTTCCTGGAATTTAAGCTCCATTAATTAAAACTTCCTGTTAGGTTGAATTTAATGCTGGGTAAGTGACAGCTAGTGACGGAACTGAAGGTTCCTATTTTTAGCTTGAATCAATGAAACTCATCCTCCAAATCATTCCTCCAGTCACTAAATCGTAAAAAGTCGGCACAACTATTAGTTTATGCACATGTTACTGAAGTATACTAATATGACTCACTGGAGATCTGAGAAAACATGTGCAACTTATCTAATTAAATGAGTTATATTGGGAATCATATCATGTTTAAAATTTAAAGAGTAAGGATCTCAAGACTTTAATTATGAGAATACAAGGTAAAAATTAATAACTCAGTCTTAGGTTTGGAGGAAGCCCCCCCCCCACACACACACACACACACAAACAGCTACAGTAAAATTCTGCTCAAGATTTAAATGAGGAGAAAATTCCACTACTCAACCTGAGTTAGACAAATGATAGAAACATTGATTCAAGCCTCAATTATTTTTAATTTATAAAAAATGTAGTGTAAAACTTGAAAATTTAGTTACATATTAAAGTGTTAAAATAAAGTCTGAACATAGACAAAGAAAACCCCAGACTCTGGGTTTTTCTGTTGTTGTTATTTGTTTAATTTATTCACAATTGGAGGGGGCTTTCTTTACAATGCTGTGCTGGCTTCTGCCACACATGAATCAGCCATAAGCACACATATATCCCCTCCCTCATGAACATCCCTCCCAGGACATCACCGAGCACATCCCGAGCTCCCTGTATTACACAGCAACTCCCCAATAGCTACTTGTTTTACACACAGCAGTGTACACAGTCCAGTTGAAGCTTCTGGAGTGGACAGTGTGTATATGTTTGGGTACAAGGAATGAGACGGGAAGAAGACTTAAACAATGTGTACCACTGTCATTGTGTTCCTAGGCAGTACCTGGTGGTTGGCATACTGGACAAAGTCTGAACAAAAAGCTTCTTTACTAAGCTCATAAAAGTAGCAGCTTTTAAAGAGTATATATGCTCAAAAATATTATTTTCCTGGTATACTGAGGATAAAGTATTTAGTATATTAAACTAGTAACTTTGTAAGGAAAGTGCTATTCTTAAGAACTAGGTTGTGTCTAAATATTTTGCTGCTGTAGAATGTCAAATCAAAAAGGGAATAATGTCTGAGCAAGTTATCACATGAGGTATAGAAGTTACTGGGCTTCCCTTGTGGCTTAGCTGGTAAAGAATCTGCCTGCAATGCAGGAGACCTGGGTTCGATCCCTGGGTTGGGAAGATCCCCTGGAGAAGGGAAAGGCTGCCCACTCCAGTATTCTGGCCTGGAGAATTCCATGGACTGTATGATTGATTGGGTTGGAAAGCGTTAGATGTGACTGAGAAACTTTCACTTTCACATAGAAGTTACTGGCTAAAAGTTAATAAGATCATTTCTAAGGAAATAAATGGAGCTTCCCTGGTGGCTCGGTGGTAGAGAAGTCATCTGTAAGGCAAGAGACATGCGTTCAACCCTTGGGTCAAAAGATCCCCTGCAAAAGGCAATGGCAACCAACTCCAGCATTCTTGCCCAGGGAATCTCATGAACAGAGGAGCCTGGTGTGTCCTTGAGGTCACAAGAGTCAGACACAACTTAGCAACTAAACAACCACCACAACCAAGGAAGTGTAAATAACTGTATGGAGAAAATATCCCAACCCAGTATATTAATCAAACGGGCCAAGCTTATGTATAAAAAGTGCATTTACATTGACAAAAATAATGAAACAAGGTTCTGAATGTTCATAAATTTTATTGGAAAATACCCCCAGAAGAATCACAGAAGGGATAAAGAAAGACGCTTCATGTCAGTAACATAGCAAGAGTGAAGATATGCAGTCTAGGTGATGAGTTTTGGATCAGGGAAACAGACTGCTATAGAAGGACAATGACTTCAGTAAAATCCAGAGGACAAGTATCTTCCATAGAAAGAGGGACGAAAGTAGCCACAGCCATATCCTCCATAGCCTCCAAGGCCATAACTGGAGCCATAGCCGTAGCCCAGTCCTCCAAAACCACCGAGGCCGTAGCCAAGGCCACCATAGTAGCTGCCGTAGTAGTAGCTCATTGTGTCAAGGCTTGAGGACTTGGTTGGATGTTGAAGGTGACTCTCCTGAGAATGAATATCACCAGCTGCACCTGGACTTTTATACTCCTTCATTGTGGGTGTGGTAAACCACAACACACAAGTGTCATTATCTTTGAAAATCAATCTTTGTTGAAAAACAGTACTATTAACTCATAGCTTTCTTATGAAGGAGGAATACCAAAGATGCATGAAATGTTTTCTTTTTTCTTTGAAAACATTTTAATTTTTATTTTCCTTTCATATCAATTACTTATACTCCTACAGTTAGAATATAAGGTCCTTTGAAATAGATAGACTGTGTCTGATTTCCTGAGATCTTTGTCCTTACCAGACAATATCTTCTTCATGTTTTCTTATACACAATTTCCATCTGCTTTAAATATCACATTTTCTGTCTCTTCTTCTCTTTGGCTTTTAACAAACCAGGGTATCAAGTATTAAATAACCATGAATGATTGAAACAAATCCAAAAATTAAAGACTGCTTATTTAGAAAAAAAACGTGAAAATATATTCATCTTCTTTGTTGCCATTTTCTGTGTTACTACATTTCAATCCCTCTAATTTGTAAAGACAAACTCCATAGACGTGTCACAATGCAAATAATACTATTGTGTTAGTTTCCTAGGACTTCTGTGAAATGGTACCACACATTTGGGTAATTGTTTCCTGTTTCACTTAAAATAAGAGAAATTTATGTTATCACAGTTCTAAAAGCTAGAAGTCTAAAATCAAGATATTTATAGGGTTATGCTCCCTATAAATGCTCTGAGGAAAAATTATTCTTTGGCTCTCCCTAGCTTCTGGTGGTTCTTGGTAAGTCTTAGCATTTCTTGTCTTGTTGCTCCATCATCCCAGTCTTTGCCTCAGTCATCAGTGGCCTTCCTCTCTCCTTATGGGTGCATGCATGCATGTGTGCTTCTAAATCTCTGTTTTCTAATAAGGACATCAACAATTGGATCGAAAGTCCATCCTAACCCAGTATAACCTCATCATAACTAGGTTACATCTGTGAAGACCCTCTTTCTAAACAAGCTCCCCATTCACAGGTACCGGGTTACACTTCACCATTTCTTTTTAGGAGACATAATTCAACTTGTTAGCACTGACTTTTTGATGAACCATACATTGAAGGCAACAGGAGAGGAGAGCGACAGAGGATGAGATGGTTGGATGGCATCATTGATCCAAGGGACATGAACTTGGGCGAACTCTGGGAGGCAGTAAGAGACAGGCAGCCCAGGTATGCTGTAGTCCATGGGGTTGCGAAGAGTCGGACACGACTCAGCGACCGAACAGCAACAACAACGTCTTGTGTCATCTTGTATTTTGAAAATTTAGCTAAACTGAGAAGAGTTTTCAAGAAATCTCCTTCCTATATAGTTCTAGGTTGAAAAGTAAAAGTGGATGTCACTCAGTCGTGTCCGACTCTTTGTGACCCCATGAACTATACAGTCCATGGAATTCTCCAGGCAGGAATACCAGAGTGGGTAGCCTTTCCCTTCTCCAGGGGATCTTCCCCACCCAGGGATCAAACCCAGGTCTCCCATATTGCAGGAGGATTCCTTACCTGCTGAGCCACAAGGGAAGCTCAAGTTCTAGGTTAGCTAGGGCTGAAAGGAACATTTTGCTTGAGATTTGGAAGGCAGGAAATGAAACAAATCTTAATTTCTCTGCCCTGACTTTTGTGAGACAGGGAAACTACAGGGAGGTTGAGTGAGAGGAATGCCTTTCTTCTCAGACTCTGGGACAAGGCTATGGTAGCCCATTCTCCTTGAATCAAGACCTTCCCAGTTACGGTCAGGGCTCTGGGTGTCTCTGGGTGTCTTTCACAAGGGTCTTTCACTCCCCACTGCCAGAGCAAATAAGGGCTGTTTCTCAGATTTTAACAGTAAGGACCTGGTAGATTTTCTGTAGATAAAGCCCGTAAAAGCATGGGCCCCTCTAAGACCAAAGCCCCTTCTAGTTTCTCCCTCTTACACAAATCCATACTTAGCCTCTAGCAATTTGTCACAATTACAATTTGAGTGTTTGTAAGAGTTTATAACTTCAGAGGCTTCCATTAGTAAGCAGATCATTATTGTGACTATGCATTCTCCCATTTCTTCAGATTTTAAGGTGGTTTGTCCTGCAAACTAAGTTTTCTACTGGATTCTAGGATAGTCGTTGATTTTTAGTTAGTGCAGCTTTTTCTTGTTGCAAAGACCAGACTGACAATTTTCAAGCTCTGACCATGTCAGACCAAAACAAAAACTAATTTTTTATTTAATAGAAAATAGAACTATTATGTAGAGAAGAGAAGCCTTCAAAGTTTAGATTGCACACAGAAAGGATTACAAGTGAAATGAGGATTCATTCGAACAAAGAATTTTATTGAATACCTTGAATATGAAACTTATTTCACCGTGCTTTGAAAATAGTAGATGATTAAAGGGAAAAATATAAAATGGCCACTCATGAAATTAGAAAGCCTTCCCTTCAGCTGTGGTTTCAAAATGTGTGTGTCTGAGGTGTCTATGGCTTTCTGAGTATTGTAGCCTGGGAGTAGGGGTAGGGTGGAGCAACAGATTGAGCCACATGAGGGAGTATAGGAAGGCAAAATAAAAGGTCAACTCACTTCAGTTCATTTCAGTCGCTCAGTCCTGTCCAACTTTTTGAGACCCCATGAATCGCAGCACATCAGGCCTCCCTGTCCATCACCAACTCCTGGAATTCACTCAGAATCACGTACATCGAGTCAGTGATGCCATCCAGCCATCTCATCCTCTGTCATCCCCTTCTCCTCCTGCCCCTAATCCCTCCCAGAATCACGGTCTTTTCCAATAAGTCAACTCTTTGCATGAGGTAGCCAAAGTATTGGAGTTTCAGCCTCAGCATCAGTCCTTCCAATGAACACCCAGGACTGGTCCTTATTTCAAGAACAGTGAAAAAGAGCTTCAGATTTCCTGGGCTAGCTTCATTCAGCAAAGAATTATGGAGAAGGTGGGACACACTGGATGTAAAGAATGCATAAAACTCAATAAAACATTAAAGGGAAAGACAAACTAAAAGGATGCAATGACTTTAGCTAAAGCTCTGAGTCAAGATTCAACCGCATGTATCCTAGACTTGTACATGTAGATCAGTGTAGCAGGAGCAGAGTTTATATACAAGCTAAGTATATTTGGGAAGTACACATATTACAGAAAATGAAGGGTCTAGACAGAGAAAGATAAATATTGTATGATCTCACATGCAGAATCTAAAAGAGCAGAAGTCGTAAAGAGAGAGTAGAGTGATGGTTTCCAGGGACTGGCTGCTGCTGCTGCTAAGCTGCATCAGTTGTGTCCAACTCTGTGCAACCCTATAGACAGCAGCCCACCAGGCTCCGCCGTCCCTGAGATTCTCCAGGCAAGAGTACTGGAGTGGGTTGTCATTGCCTTCTCGTCTAGGGACTGGGAGCTGGAGCAAATAGGGAAATGTTGTTCAAAGACTACCCACTTCCACTTATAAGATGAATAATTTCTGGGATTTAATGCTATTGTTAATGGCTATAGTTAATAATACTGTCACATACTTGAGAGCTGCTATAAAAGTAAATCTTAAATGGCCTCACACACAAAAAACAATGACAATTATATGAGGTGGTGGAAGTGTTAAATTAACCTTATTGTGGTAATCATTTCACAGTATACATGTGCATTAAATCACCATGTTGTATGTTGTATTCCTTAAGCGTGTACATTGTATGCTGATCATATGTCAATAAATCTGGAAACAATTCAAGTAAAATGAAAAGTTTGAGATTTGCATTTAAAAGTTTGTTGTTTATGGAGTAACCCTGTAATTTTTGGCCAAGGAAGTACTATAAAGAAGCGAAATTGCAAGAATGCTTGGTTTTTGGTTCAAGTTGGGTAGTGTAGGGAGATCTGGAGAGTAAGGAGGTGACTTAGATAATAGCCCACTAGTCATAGTGTAATCAAATACTATAAGAGCTGGACTTAGGGTTCTAGTAACAGGGATGGCCAAAGTGGCAAAGGATGGATATAAGGTAGAACTAATATCAAGTCGCTTCAGTCGTGTCCCACTCTGTGCAAACCTATGCACTGTAGCCCACCAGGCTCCTCTGTCCATGGGATTTTCCAGGTAAGAATACAGGAGAGAGTCACCATGCCCTCTTCCAGGTGATCTTCCTGACCCACAGATCAAATCCGTGTCCCTATGGTTTCTGCTTTGGAAGTCAGGTTCTTTACCACTAGTACCACCAGATGAATATGAAGTACATGATACTAAAGGAGCAGTGCTCATATGGGTCACTGAATAAAAACAGAAACATCACCAAGCTACAATTTTCAATTCTTTATATCATTTTAACTTTTAAGTGAATATAAGCAGATAGAAATCGATTTCCTGTCAAAAGGAAAAATCATTATGACCAGTGCTTGCTTTTTAATAAAATGAGTGAAATACTTCATGTGTCTGTTTAGTGCATATTTGAGATAGAAGCTTTGGAGAGTAATAAAAAATCAAAAATATGTTTTTGAAAAATATCTTGAGTAGAAGTCAACAAAAGGCAACTTTAGAGCTTCAGTTCGGTTCGATTCAGTCGCTCAGTCATGACCGACTCTTTGTGATCCCATGGACTGTAGCATGCCAGGTCTCCCTGTCCAGCACAAACTCCCAGAGTCCATGCAAACCCATGTCCATTGAGTCAGTGATGCCATCCAGCCATCTCATCCTCTGTCGTCCCCTTCTCCTCCTGCCCCCAATCCCTCCCAGCCTCAGAGCTTCAGTTATTTAGAGATAAATTAATATTTTACCTTAAGTCCGTTTTTGGAAGGTTATCATGAATCCCATTACCAATATTCTCCTCAAATTCTGAAGGGACATTTTGAGATGTTTGCTAGTGAATAAAATGAATGCTAAAGTAATAATTACAAACCATAAAGCAAATTATATTCTCCTACATCACATTTTACCTTTGATACCTGAGTAGTATAATTAGCATATTTGATAGTCACATCAGATCATTCCTCATTATAGCAAAATTGTATTAACTAATAATCATGAGATAGTTATAACGACCAGAAACAAAGCACATAATGAAAATATTGTTTTATTAAAATACATATGTAAATTATAAAACTTATTGTCTATTAACTAAGTGAATTTAAACAAAGATAAAATACCTGTAAAATATTTTAGCAAATGAAAATAATATATTGTGTAGTCTTGCAACATTTCATTGTTTTGAATTTATGACACCACACACACACACACACACACACACACTCTAACTGGGCTATGCTACTACAGACTCTCTTGCTTCCTCCTATCCTCCCCCTTTCCTCCCTGCTTCCTTCTTTTCTTCCTTTTTCTCTTCTCTCTCTTTTCTTTATTATTGGAGAAGCGATATGTCTGCTTATCTGTGGGTTTTCTAAATTTAGTTTTTCTTTGCTATCTTTTCCTCAAAGTCTACAAAATATGGAAAAGTCAAATTTTTTTGTCAGTCAGTTAAAGCTCTCTGTAAGCTGTATTCTTTTTAAGAAGTCAATATTTCTCCTCAAATGACAATTACTCCATAACCTCAAGAATACTGTATTCTCTTCTTTGTGCCTATGATAATGTTGTTCTCTTCTCATCTGACATTACTTTACCTAACTAGCTAAAATGTTTTTAATTAAGATGAAACACAGTCTTCTTTGTTTTAAATTTGCTTTTATTGATTCATCTTTCCCTGTTCTTTAAATCTTGTGCTTTATTTCCCTTGCCACATGGTGAAATATTTAGTTATGGCCATAAAATATAAAAATAGTGTGGCAAAAAGAATAATTATATAAATAACCTATCTTCATATATTATCACCTTGTGACCAATCATATTTCCTCTATACCTCTGCCCTTTTTCTTGTTATCAGCTTTGTAATTTTTAAACAACTCCCAGTAATCATATCATTTTATCTATAAATATCATCAGATGAATCTCTAAATAATAGGGACTTTTAAAAAGCACAATTATTTTGAAAAATTTTTATCTTTGAACTTAAATATCAGATTTTTCAGGTAAAGTTGCATGCTAAGTTTATTGAGATTGATTGAAAAATAAAATCTTTAATCAGAATTCTTATGATTCAGCATTCTAAGCACTCATTCCTTATTTCATAAGATCATCAGAAGAAATGAGAATAAACTTTACCCTAGGATGATTTTTCTCTTAAGCACAGTGTTGGAAGTATCTGTGAGATTCATTGCAGACTTATGAAGGCCCATGGGATTCACCCAGTTTGCTGAGAGTTATATTAGTAAACCTGTTTATGCAGACTCAAAGGTGAAAGCTAATATACAAGGAAACAAAAACTCCCACAAAAATCAATCATCCATCCCTGGAATAGAATTCTGATCAAGGTGTAAATGAAAAACCAAGACAAATACTGAACTGAAATTGGAAAAAGAACTAGGAACATTAATTCAGAGTCAATTTCTAAGTTCTAAGTGAGTTTAAAGTGAGAGTCTATTTCAAATGTTGATTTGTATGTGCTATAATACTAAGCTAACCAAAAATCTTAACTGTGGAGAATTCTTAGGTTTATCTCTCGTTCATAGAGCTCCTGCATTTATTGATAAATTATACAATAAGGACACTGAAACAAAAAGATTTGGGACAGTGAGCTACAAATGAAGGACACTGCTTTCTTTATAAGCTCAGAAAAATAAGAATACCTTCTGGGTAAGTATAACACACAAAAAGAACTTCCTACAGGGCTGAAAGTCTCCTAACTTTTCATTAAATAAAAGAAAGAATAGATGTTCCATCAAACTTCACATATTTACATATTGTTGATGAAGGAGATCGCTTCATAAGTATTCAGAATATCTGGATATATTTGATTGTATAAGATTCCATATTTTAAAAAATAGAAGCATAAATTTAGCAAAATAAATCACCTACATGAATTATACTTTAGTTATCAGTAAGGATTATTTCTGACCAAGAATGAATACAAAGTAAACATGTTCCATGGGAAAATATGTTTCAATGAAATAATACTCCTAAAATTTTAGAAAAAATAAGTACTTAGTGTTTTGAAATGATTGAAGGAAATGAAGCTTGATATTTAATGTTCACCAAAAAAGTATTTATTCAAAAGCAAGTTTAGAAATATCACAGAATGAAAAGGAGGACAAATTAGACCATTTTGCAGAGCAGTTGACTACATCTTGGTAGAGCATTCAAATCATCCATCAGAGATGTGGACATCTGCCAATCTGAAAAGCTGCAAGTGCATGGTGGTAACATCTTTGAAGTATTAGGTAATGAAAATTGGATAAACATTGAGTCCCCAAATAATGATCAGGTCTTTCAGAAGAATCTAGCTGATGAATATCTTCCATAGAAAGTGGGGCGGAAGTAGCCAAAGCCATAACCACCATAACATCCAAGGCCATAGCTGGAACCAAAGCCATAGGCCAGGCCACCCAAACCACCAAGGCCATAGCCAAGGCTGCCGTAGTAGTTTCCATAGCAGCAGCTCATTGTGTCAGAGCTTGAAGGTTTGGTTGGATGTTGGAGGTTAGTTTCCTGAGAATGAAGATCACTAACTGCATCCAGACTTTTAGATCCCCTCCATAAGGGTGTGCTAAGCCACAAGTCACAAATGTCATTCTCTTTGAAAATGCATCCTTGGTGAAAAATGGTACCATTAGGTCAGTTTCCTTATTAAACATAGTTCCAAAGAGTCATGAAGACATTTTTCCTTTGTACATACTTTAATTTTCATAACTCAAGGTTAATATTTGCTTTAATTATGTTCATCTTCAAAGCTTATTTTTTTCATGCATTTCTACATTAAAGTTAAACACACATGCTTTCTTTCATGAAATATAATTCCTGACATTTTTCTGGAATTTTTAGTACTGCCAAACAATATTTCATTTTTCTGTCTTAGATTTTGTTTTTATCTTTCCCAAACACCTTTTTCTTGAATTATTCAGTAATTAAATTAGAAATTTGTTAAATTTAATTATGAAAAATAAAGCCCAGGTTTGTTATCAATTAGATAACAAAGACATCATCTATTTAGAAAAATTTGGACAAGTTATGATTATCCTCTTTTCTGCATATTCTATGTCACAAACTTTCAGCATCTCTGCACTTGCAAATACTAAATTCTATAAGAAAACTGACCTGTCCTCACACAAAGCAGCATGATTTTCTTCTCCTCCCTTACAAAAAAAAAAATCCTCCTGACCACGTGATATACCAGTGTTTCCTGTAGCTGGAAGTTGGCATCTTTGTTATATATTTTTTTCCCACATGTACTTATTCTCTTGGGAAAAACAAAAAAAAAACAAAAAACTGACTCTTGTCCCTGTGCCATTTTCACCCATTCTAACCCAGAATCCCACTATTTTACTATTATTTTTTAATTAATTTACTTATTTTAATTGGAGGCTAATTACTTTACAATATTGTGGTGGTTTTTGTCATACATTGACTTGATCAGCCATGGGTGTACAGGTGTCCCCCCAACCTGAACTCCCCTCCCACCTTCCTCCCCACCCCACCCCTCTGGGTTGTCCCAGAGCACCAGCTTGAGTGCCCTGCTTCATGCACGGAACTTGCACTGGTCCTCTATTTTACATATGGTAATATGCATGTTTCAATCCACTGGCTTACTATTCAGTTCAGCTCAGTCGTTCAGTCGTGTCTGATTCTTTGTGACCCCATGAATTGTAGCACGCCAGGCCTTCCTGTCCATCACCAACTCCCGGAGTTCACTCAAACTCACGTGCATCAAGTCAGTGATGCCATCCAGCCATCTCATCCTCTGGCATCCCCTTCTCCTCCTGCCCCCAATCCCTCCCAGCATCAGAGTATTTTCCAATGAGTCAACTCTTCACAAGAGGTGGCCAAAGTACTGGAGTTTCAGCTTCAGCATCATTCCTTCCAAAGAAATCCCAGGGTTGATCTCCTTCAGAATGGACTGGTTGCATCTCCTTGCAGTCCAAGGGACTCTCAAGATTCTTCTCCAACACCACAGTTCCAAAGCATCAATTCTTCAGGCACTCAGCCTTCTTCACAGTCCAACTCTCACATCCATACATGACCACTGGAAAAACCATAGCCTTGACTATGGACGTTTGTTGGCAAAGTAATGTCTCTGCTTTTGAATATGCTATCTAGGTTGGTCATAACTTTCCTTCCAAGGAGTAAGTGGCTTTTAATTTCATGGCTGCAATCACCATCTGCAGTGATTTTGGAGCCCCCAAAAATAAAGTCTGCCACTGTTTCAACTGTTTCCCCATCTATTTCCCATGAAGTGATGGGACCAGATGCCATGATCTTCGTTTTCTGAATGTTGAGCTTTAAGCCAACTTTTTCACTCTCCTCTTTCACTTTCATCAAGAGGCTTTTTAGTTCCTCTTCACTTTCTGCCATAAGGGTGGTGTCATCGGCCTATCTGAGGTTAGCATGGTATTTCTCCTCCCTTTCACACTGCCACCTAGTGGTCAGATTTCTTTATCATTATTTTCCTTTTCATTTCTTTTCCTTTTTCACCCACTGCAGTGTCAACATCTGTTTGTTGAGAAGCAAACACTGTGATGGAGTCAAGAGTAACATCAAGGAGAAACATCAGTGAAAGGAAAAGAAAGTAAGTAGGATTAAGCAGGGGAGTCATGAGACCATAATGCAGACCCTACAAATTCTCTGCTGCCCAGGAGGAACACTTCAGCAAAGATTGCTTTCAGAGGAGACCCACGATAAGCAGAAATGCTGTGCCTAGTCATTGATTGGCAGCTGACCTATGCATACAGCAGCTGCAGCTCAAGGGTTACGGAGAAGGCAATGGCGACCCACTGTAGTACTCTTGCCTGGAAAATCCCATGGACGGAGGAGCCTGGTGGGCTGCAGTCCATGGGGTCGGTAAGAGTCGGACATGACTGAGCAACTTCACTTTCACTTTTCACTTTTCTGCATTGGAGAAGGAAATGGCAACCCACTCCAGTGTTCTTGCCTGGAGAATCCCAGGGACGGGGGAGCCTGGTGGGCTACCGTCTATGGGGTCGCACAGAGTCGGACATGACTGAAGCGACTTAGCAGCAGCAGCAGCAGCTCAAGGGTTGAGGTAGAAACTGACCATATTAACGTCTTGTTCTCTGTGTAGTGACTCCTACTGAGGAAAGATCTGAGAGGTTGATCTCCATGTTTGGAAATTATAAACCATTTGAAGTTATGGACCCTAACAGTACCATGGAGACTAAGCATAAAATAATATGTAATAATTTCTAACATATAATGTTTTAGAAATTCTCTTATAAAAACTTAAAATGTTATATTAGAATATGACAGGTATGTCATATAGAATATTTCAAATTTTATTTTTCAAAGGGATGATGATTTATATAATTTTCTTTAAATAAATTCTTACTGAATGCCTGTTATATGAAAATGTATTTCTATGCATTTGATCAGAGAGATGATGAGTTGGAGATGTATAAGGACCTAATTCCTAGCCTTAGAAATGTACCTTTTACTCATACTCATGCTGTGCTGTCATACTTGTGTGTATATGTGTTTGTGGTTTGTGTGTATGTGAAGGATATATTTGTGTATTTGAATAATATGAAGCAATTAAATAACAGTAAGACGCAGGGTTGATCCTTGGGTCAGGAAGGTACCCGGCAGAAAGAAATGGTGACCCACTCCAATATTCTTGCCTGGAAAATCCCATAGAGGAGTCTGACAGGCTCGAGTTCATTGGGTCACAAAAGAGCTGGACACAACTTAATAACTAAGCCACACCACCAAAATAAGGGGAAGTGACATTTAGTACAAAGCAAAAAGTTAGAGTGGGTTATATTGATCTGCAAATGATTTCTTTAAAAGGTAAATTCTGGGTAGGCTCTTGAGGGACAGAAGTTATTCAACAGAAAGAGAAGAAAAGAGGAGACATCATCATGATACAGAGCAGAGATGTGAGACCAAGCAAGGTGTGTTTTCAATGAACAGAGGAAAAACTGATGTAGCAGAGGGTTTACAGAAGGATAACTGAAGGTTATAAGGACATTGAATCCCATCAGGAGGGGATCTCATTGATCTTTAGGCTGAGAATTCTATATTCAATTATGTCCTGTTTTTATTCAAGGCAGTGACATAACAGAGTAATATTTCAGAAGTACTTTTTCGGTATTCAGAGTAGATTATGTGGGAAGAGCTTGGGGGCAAGATCATTCCAGTAGCTACCATATTATACTGATTTTGACTTTAAAAAGGGATGGAAATACAGAAAGAGTAAAACAGATATCATATATTAAGGATATATATCATATATAAAGAATCTGGAAAAAATGGTACTGATGAACCTATTTGCAGGGCAGGAATAGAGAATAGGAGGGCAGGAATAGGAATAGAGAATGCAGACAGAATGGCTTGTGGACATATCATGGGAAGGAGAGAATGGGACGAATTAAGATGGTAGCATTGAAACCCATACATCACCATCCGTAAAATAGCTAGTGCGAATTTGCTGTATAGCAAAGGGAGCTCAGCCTGGGACTCTGTGACCGCTTAGAGGGATGGGATGGAAGTGGGAAAGAGGCTTAAGAGGGAGGGGCTATATGTATACTTGAAACTGGTTCACATTGGTGTACGACAGAAACTAGTGCAACATTGAAAAGCAATTATCCTTCAATGTAAAAGAAAAGGATGAAATACGTTTGTGGTAAAATGAGTGCCAGAACATGATAGATATAAAATATAGTAAAAGAAGTCAAGAACAGGTATTAGGAAAGAAAAAAAAAATAGAAAAAGAAGAGAAAAAAAAAATCACCTGACTGCATAATCTTTGCTATCCAAATATATTTTTACCTTTATAAAGTTGCTGTTATATATCATCGGCAAGCAATATCAATCCATATAATTTCTCTTGGTTATTTTTTTTAAAAACCTTCATATTTTAAGCTCTTAAGAAATAGTTTGATACATATGCTGAACTCCATTGCACTTGACATCTACTGAATTCATAATTACATGGGGGAGAAAGAAATTTGAAAAAATTAGCAAAACTGGCTTGGAGTTTAACCATATTTCATAATATAGGGCATTGAAAGATTGTTTTAAGTAATAAGAAATGTTGTGGTAAATAAATACTTTAGCCCAAAATCTAGTTTTGGATAGTCCTTATTAACCCCAAATTTAAAAACTATTGTTCTTATGAAAACACAGTCCTGTTGTTACCATTCCTTCTCTCAAAAATTCATACAATATGAAGATATAAAGTCCCTTTACATAATGTTTGAGATATGCCAAAATCTGTTTTCCCACTAAGAAGTTAACACTGACCCTCAAACTTCACTTTACATTATCACACATTCTCTTTATCCACATGAAATGTACTTGTTGATCTTGTTACCACTGTATATTTTACCTGTGAACTGAGATGAAAATACCCTTCAGTAATGTCATTTTATGCTGAAATAGTTGCTTTACAGTTTATTGAAAAGCTAAGGCTTTGGTCACCCCACTCCGTTACTCTTGCCTGGAAATGCCCATAGACGGAGGAGTCTGGTAGGCTGCAGTCCACGGGGTCGCTAAGTGTCAGACACTACTGAACGACTTCATTTTCACTTTTCACTTTCCTGCATTGGAGAAGGAAATGGCAACCCACTCCAGTGTTCTTGCCTGAAGAATCCCAGAGATGGGGGAGCCTGGTGGGCTGCCGTCTATGGGGTCGCACAGAGTCGGACATGACTGAAGCGACTTAGCAGCAGCAGCAGCAGCAGCAGCAAGGCTTTGGTTGAAAATAGTGAAAGTGAACTGTCTTAACTTTCCTAATTACATGGAATCATGAAAATCAATTAGCAAAAACTGTGACTTTAATAACCATTTTCTGGTTATCTTTGAGCCCAGTGGTAGAAGTGTATGTAAGAAATCACTTGAGTATCACCAAGTCCTGTATGGTTCAACCAGTTGAATGAGGCTTCCATAAATGTTTGTTCTTGTGATAGCAGGGATATGTGGAGGTGAAAATGGGGGTATGAGGACGGTGATAGTGGAGTAAGGAGGCAATAATCAATCTCAGGATTGATTGCAGAAGGCCAAAGAGAGGAATTAGAATTCCTGTCAAGGGTTAAAGCAGGAACAATGTCAGGAGCCATCCAAAGCTAGAGCATTTATTCCAAACCCATGCCTATAAATGAGGAAAAAGAAGAACCAAATATCAAAAAGTAAACTGATATAAATTGCAGTGTTGAAATAACCAAGGAAGAGAGAGCACAGGGAAGTCTTAGGCGTCCTCCTCTTTCATAGAAGATGCTATGAGAGTCTAACAACTTTGACTTCTAAAGACACAGTGGCATTTAGGTACTATAAAGGGAGGGAAAGATGCAGGAGTTGCCTTTTTCTTACACAACTAAGAAAAATAACAATAACTGTGGGATACATGCACAACAATGGAAACAGTGAGAGACTTTATTTTTTGGGGTTCCAAAATCACTGCAGATGGTGACTGCAGCCTTGAAATTAAATGATACTTGCTCCTTGGAAGAAAAGCTATGACCAACCCAGACAGCATATTAAAAAGCAGAGACATTACTTTACCAACAAAAGTCCGTTTAGTCAAAGCTATGGTTTTTCCAGTGGTCATGTATGGATGTGAGAGTTGGACTATAAAGAAAGCTGAGTGCTGAAGAATTGATGCTTTTGAACTGTGGTGTTGAAGAAGACTCTTGAGAGTCCCTTGGATGGTAAGGAGATCAAACCAGTCCATCCTAAAGGAAATCAATCCTGAATATTCATTGGAAGGACTGATGCTGAAGCTGAAACTCCAATTCTTTGGCCACCTGATGCGAAGAACCGACTCACTGGAAAAGACCCTGATGCTGGAAAAGATTGAAGGCAAGAGGAGAAGGGGATGACAGAGGATGAGATGGTTGGATGACATCACCGACACAATGGACATGAGTTTGAGTAAACTCTGGGATTTGGTAATGAACAGGGAGGCCTGGCATTCTGCAGTCCATGGGGTCGCAAAGAGTGACTGAGCGACACGACTGAGCGACTGAACTGAAGTGACATGCTCAACAAACACATAAAAATAACAAAGCATTTTGTTTTCTTCTTACATACTGGAGGTTTTAAAAAACCCAATATTGTATCTAATTCAGCATGGATATCACCAGTTGTAAAGAAAGAGAGAAAGAATAAGAAAGAAGGTAAAAGAGAGAGAAAGGAAGGGAAGAAGAGAACAAAGAAGGAAAAGAAAAAAGTCTTCTTTAAAAAAAGAGGAAGAAGCCTGACTTTAGCCTTTGCTGGTTTCTGTAGTGTCAGTATTCTGAGCAAGGTCTCTTTAATCAACCAAAGAGAAGCCACTTAACACGAAGTTGAAGAGTGATGCTCAAAATCACTCTTGTGAGCCAGTGTGAGACAGCTCCAGCCCACCAACAAAAGTTACATATACTGGAGATTTTGAATGTATTTGTAATTACGAATGTCTAAGTTATTTAGTTCCATTGAGTGTTATATAATAATGGAAGGATTTTCTGATTAAAATTCATGGCAAATAAACAATGTGTGGTCTTAAAAATTCTGACTTTTATATCTAAGGAAACATTGGCATGAATTAAGGACTTTCATTCTTTCACGGAGAAAAATATGTGTGTGTATGTCTGTGTGTGTCAGTGTGTGTGTGTATATATATATACATATACACACACAGATATATAAAATTATAGACATATATAATTTAATCTATATAATCTTAAAAAAAAAACTCACCCATTTTACAAAAATTTATTTTTGAAACATAAAACTCAAGTGTTTATCCATTAAGGCTGCCTATTGTAGAATACCATACACTGGATGACTTATAAACAACAGACATTTCTCACAGTTCTAGAGACTAGAAATCCAAGATCAAGTTTTCAGAAGATCTAATGTCTGGTTAGGACCCATTTCATTGTTCATGGACTGCTGTCTTCTTGTGCCCTTCACATGGCAGAAGGAGTGAAGGAGCTCTCTGGGATCTCTTTTGTGAGGGCGCTAATCTCGTTCATGAAAGCTCTTCCCTCATGACCTAATCACCTTCCAAAGGCCCTGCCTCCAAGTGATATCACATTGGGGATTGTGTTTCAGTATAGGAATTCTGGGGGGACATAAATATGCAGGTTCTGACAGTGCATTAGAATAGATGAAAAGAAGTGAAGTGAAGTATTATAAGTTCATGGAAAATTTATTAAAATGTATCTCCAGAAATGTCACAGAAATTATAAGGAAGGTGGTGGCATATGATGTATGTATGTTTATGTATATTCTGTATGTGTGTATATTCTATATATGGCAATATCCAGTTGGAGTAGCAAAACTCTTATCAGAGAGATAGGTCCCTACTGAAACTAATATTCCCTTTACATGGTGATATCTTCTCGGTGGCTTAAGCGAAGCTCTCAAGAAAGTCATTGGTCATGTGTGTGTCTTATTTGTGCTCAGTTGCTCAGTGGTGTCTGACTCTTTGTGGTCCCATAGACTATAACCCACCAAGCTCCTCTCTCTATTGAATTTTCCAGGCAAGAATACTAATGGGGGTTTCCATTTCCTTCTCCAAGAGATCTTCTGGATCCAAGGATCAAGCCACATCTCTTGCATCTCCTGTATTGGTTGGCAGATTCTTCACCACCAGCACCATGTGATAAGACCTCAAGAATGTCACTGGTCATGTTGGAAGACCAAAAAAGAAATATATCACAGAAAATACTGTAATAACCTGAATTCTGAAATGACAGTCATCTTTTTCAGTAGAACCTTGAGAACCAATATCTTCAATGGAAAAGAAAGCAAGATTTTAGATTTCCACAGCCAAAATTTAGTAGGTAATATGCCCCAAAATATCCCCAAAGGAATCAAGAAGGAAGTTCAGTTCAATAACACAGCTGGAACAAAGGTATCCAACCTGGGTTATGAGATTATGGATCAAGGAAACACATCTTCTCAGATTCAGAGGATGAGTCTACATTTTGATGTCTTCTTCAGCAGGCACTCAGGAAAAGCTCTTGAAGATGTCACTAATGATAGTGAAAGAAGGAACAGAATCACTTGATGACAATAATATTAAAGCTGTGGACTGTGTTCACAGAAGAATCTAAATGATGACTATCTCCCATAGAAAGAAGGACGGAAGTAGCCACAGCCATAACCACCATAGCCTCCAAGACCACAGGTGGAGCCGTAGCCATAGCCCAGGCCACCAAAGCCACTGAGGCTGTAGCCAAGGCCATCATAGTAGTTGCCGTAGTAGTAGCTCATTGTGTCAGGGCTTGCGGATTTGGTTGGATGTCAAAAGTGACTCTCCTTAGGATGGATATTACCAGCTGCATCAGACTTTTATACTCCTTCATTGTGGGTGTGGTCCCCTCCATGGATATTTTGCATTCCTGTTTATTTTCACAACTGTGCAAAACAGCCCAATTATATCCTTGCCTTTTGATTTTAAAAGTTTTGGTGCTACTGATGCATGATTTCATTTACATATTTGCTTCATCTGCACTTCTTGCAGCTGGAGTCTTTTAATAAAAGGTAATTACTATCAAATCTTTAAAGCCTATGACTATGCTTAACATTACCTAACTAGATGACTGGGTACAATCTACTCTCTTCTTGCATCATATCTAAATTTTCTAGTTTTCTTCCTTTCAAAAGAGCCAGAGCTCTCCTTCTAGACTGAAAATGTATGTTTTTCTGTTTACTTCTTGAAATGAGTTTTAAAGTGTTAGAACACATTGACTGAGCACCCAGTACATGGAGCCACACAGGTCTTTCATTCAAATCTTGGTTCTATCCATTAGACATTGTGTAGACTTGCATTTCTCAATCTCTTAAAAATGTCAATTTTCACATATATGCAAAGAGAATAATAATTCCCATCTCTCGTTTTGACCTTTGCAGCAAAGTTCCCTAAAGATAGAGCAACAATCCTTGTGTGTTTTACTTCTCTCAGCTCACCAAAGTAATTATATGAAAGGAATGTAGAACTATGGAAGATTCCTTTCTTATACACCTTTGAAGATGCTTAAAGGTGCACAGATTGAGGCAACAAGGAAAAGAAGATATGTAAGAGTTCTTATCTGTAAAATGAAAGGGCAATACCTCTTTCATTTTGGGAAAAATCTATACTCAATTAGTTCAGAAATATTTGAATCATGGTAAAATTATATTAGCCCAAGAAGGAAAAATATCTTGGGGACTTCTCTGGGGGTCCAGTGGTTGAAACTTCCCCTTCCAATGCAGGAAATTTGATCCCTGGTCAGTGAGCTAAGATTCCATATATCTGATAGCCTCATGGCCAGAAAACAACAAATAATATTGTAACAAATTCAATTAAGACTTTAAAAATGGTCCACATCAAAAAAGTAAAAAAGAAGTAATTACATCTTATAAAAAAGCTTTATTTAAGTCTTTTATAAGGAATCACGCCAGGCTTCCCAAGTGGCACTAGTGGTAAAGAACAAGCCTGCCAATGCAGAAGATTCGGGAAATATGGGTTTCTGTGAGTAGGGAAGATACCATGGAGGAGGAAATAGCAACCCACTCCAGTATCTTCCCCTAGAAATTTCCATGGACAGAGGAGCTTGATGGGCTACAGTCCACACAGTTGCACAGAATCAAATATAACTGAGCAACTAAGTGCAGACATAAGGAATCGTTACTAAGAAATATAATTCAAAATGAAACATATTGCTTATTGTAAAAATACTGGCAAAACTTAGGTGAAACAATTCCACTTAGAGGAATAAATAAACCAACTTTTCTATGTCAATAAAGCAATTTTATTGAAAACACGCACAGATATTTTTCTCTATGGAATAAGAAATTTAGAACAGTGTTGATAATGTGGCAATGATATAAGTTTTCACTGGGGGTGGAATTTTAAAGAGAAATAAGCCCTCCTGGTCCTATGTGTGTAGTGTGACTGCTTCATTAGTGGTCCACACTAGGCTACCAGGAGAGCAATTGCAATAAAGAGGTTAAGATGAATATATTATTTTGATGACACTGAAGAAGCAGCAGAAGAAAGGGAGTACAATAATAAAGATCCAAAGGACTGAGAGATCAATACATTTAGAATGCAATGTAAAGAAAGTATTCCATAGAAAGGAAGTAGTTAGTGGCAATAGCCTAAATCATTCAAATCTACCTATTTCAAACTCAAGCCACCAATATATCAAGTGCCATCATAACCTTGCCTGGCATAGTTGTTACTGTGGTAGCTCACAGAGGCTAGAGATCAGTTTTAACAATGAAAGGTACACCTTAAGAGTTCAGACTTCAAAGGACACCATCTACAGTTCAGTCACTCAGTTGTGTCCAACTCTTTGCTACCCCATGAATTGCAGCCTGCCAGGCCTCCCTGTCCATCACCAACTGCCCGAGTTTACCCAAACACATGTCCATTGAGTCAGTGATGCCATCCAACCATCTCATCCTCTGTCGTCCCCTTCTCCTCCTGCCCTCAATTTTTCCCAGCATCAGGGTCTTTTCAAATGAGACAGCTCTTTGTATGGGTGGCCAAAGTATTGGAGTTTCAGCTTCAACATCAGTCCTTCCAATGAACACCCAGGACTGGTCTCCTTTAGGATGGACTGGTTGGATCTCCTTGCAGCCCAAGGGACTCTCAAGAGTCTTCTCCAGCACCACAGTTCAAAAGCATCAATTCTTTGGTGCTCAGCCTTCTTCACAGTCCAACTCTCAGTAGTCATCCATACATGACCACAAGAGAAACCACAGCCTTGACTAAATGTACCTTTGTTGACAAAGTAAAGTCTCTGCTCTTTAATATGTTGTCTGCTGCTGCTGCTAAGTCACTTCAGTCATGTCCGACTCTGTGCAACCCCATAGACGGCAGCCCACAAGGCTCCGCCGTCCCTGGGATTCTCCAGGCAAGAACACTAGGTTGGTCATAATTTTCCTTTCAAGGAGTAAGCGTCTTTTAATTGCATGGCTGCAGTCACCATCTGCAGTGATTTTGGAGCCCCCAAAAATAAAGTCAGCCACTGTTTCCACTGTTTCCCCATCTATTTCCCATGAAGTGATGGGACCGGATGCCAGGATCTTCGTTTTCTGAAAGTTGAGCTTTAAGCCAACTTTTTCACTCTCCTCTTTCACTTTCATCAAGAGGCTTTTCAATTACTCTTCACTTTCTGCCATAAGGGTGGTGTCATCTGCATATTTGAGGTTATTGATTCTTTTCCCAGCAATCTTGGTTCCAGCTTGTGTTTCCTCCAGCCCAGTGTTTCTCATGATGTACACTATGTATAAGTTAAATAAGCAGGGTGACAATATACAGCCTTGACGTACTCCTTTTCCTATTTAGAATCAGTCTGTTGTTCCATGTCCAGTTCTAACTGTTGCTTCCTGACCTGCATACAGGTTTCTCAAGAGGCAGGTCAAGTGTCTTGTATTCCCATCTTTTTCAGAATTTTCCAGTTTATTGTGATCCATACAGTCAAAGGCTTTGTCATAGTCAATAAAGCAGAAATAGATGTTTTTCTGGAACTCTCTTGCTTTCTCGATGATCCAGCGGATGTGAGCAATTTGATCTCTGGTTCCTCTGTCTTTTATAAAACCAGCTTGAACATCAGGAAGTCCACAGTTCACGTATTGCTGAAGCCTGGCTTGGAGAATTTTAAGCATGTCTATATTTCATCTTTGAGAAGAGTAACCAACATTACCCAGTTATTTTTATTAACTTCCCAAGAAAAATGTATAAAATATATTTGACTACTTTATGTCTTTAAGTTTGGTTTTATTACAGCTTATTTTGATGCTTTTTCTAATTTCATAATCAGTCCCAGATTCTTTCTAACTTCTGCTACTGCTGTACCCTTCCTAATTGACCTTGAGAAAGTACTTACTTTATTTCTGTTTTCTTATCTCTATGTTCATAATATATTTTTTTCTGAAAGACTAAATCATTAAGAATTTAATTAAATAAAATGATACTCAATAATTAGAAGTTATGGGGAATGCAATATGTATATGAATTGTCTCTAGTTGTATGCAGCATCAATTAGTTTGACCTTACTTGATAACAATTATTCCCTAAAAAGCTTCAAAAACTATGGAGAGATAGTGAGGGCAGGACTCCTCATAAAGGGATAAGACAAGTGAAAAATCTGCACTAGTCAAAGTGGCTAAAATAACAAATTATATAACAGTGTTTTTTTACAGTTAGTACCAGAGTTTGCTCTTCTGTGCAATTTATAGAAAAGAAATTATGGAGATCTAAGTCCTAGTAGTGAAACTCAGGGAAAGTAACTGAACTCAAGTTTTAAGACATCTTCCAAGTCCCATACCTAAAATTAGAGTACCTGTCAAGGATGTGAAAAGCACAAGCTTTCTTTCAAGAAAATGTCTCAGTTAAATTATTATAAAAACAATTTCTAAAGAATTCTCCCTAAGAAAATCAATCTCAGAGGAAAATAAGTATAAACTATATTGCTTATACATTGCCAAACTTACATAAAACATATTTCTTTTAATATGTGGACAAGAAACTAAAATTTTCAATGACAATAAATAAACTTATAAGAAATATGACCAGGATTATTATCATAAATAAGGAAGTTAGTACCATGTTAATCAGCTGCAATTAGGACAAAAATCAGTCCTTTATGTAGAAGCTAGTTTCAAGGTAAGTGGTTTTTACTTTTTGTGGTCAAAGATGGGCTCCAAAGAAAATAGTCATAATTTTTGTTGTTTTTGTTCAGTTGCTAAGTCATATCTGACTCTTTGTGACCTCATACTGTAGCATGTCAGGCTCCCCTGTCCTTCACTATCTCCCAGAGTTTGCTCAAACTCATGCCCACTGAGTCAGTGATGCTATTTAACCATCTCATCTGGTAGAAAAAATAATTTTGTCCTAATTATATAGAAGATTTGGTCTTCCTAATATAAGTTTTTTAGTAGAATAGAAGGGACAAATATCTGTCATAGAAAAAAAGACAGTGGAAGCTGAAGCCAGATCCGTGGTAGCCATTAATCCACAGTTAGGGGCAGAGGCAGAGACAGGGCTCAGGCTACTATAGGAGATTTATAATGCCACCACCAGTACAGTTTTTCATATTCTCTCATGAGTGAGAGTAGCCAATCCCATATCCAGAAATTCTTGTTTAATTGGAATAAGGTCAAAGCATGATTATTTTAAAAGCTCCCAGAAGATTCCAGAATATAATGAGTTAAGAGCTAGCAACTAAGTGATATGACAGAGATTCCAATTCGATCCCATCAGTTTTCCAATAAATATTTAGAGTTCTCTTTATGCCAGTTTTCTATGTTCAGAGGCAAAGCTTAAAATAAAAAATAAAATGCCTGACCTCATTAGGATTTCATTCCAGGGAGATGGCAATAAATACATGATGTAGTAGAGATATGTGTTTGAAGAAAGGAATTACATACAGAGAGGATATGCCACTAACATAAAATGATCAAGAAAAGTCAGTTTGGATAGATATTTGAACACAAGGATGAAGTAAAGGAGATACATTTGTTAAGTGTTGTTTAAGCCAAAGAACAAGCTGTGTGTATGTTCTAAGTTGCTTCAGTCATGTCTGACTCTTTGTGATCCTATGGACCATAGCCCATCAGGAATTCTCCAGGCAAGAATACTGGAGTGGGTTCTCATGCCCTTCTCCAGGGGATCTTCCCCATGCAGGGATGGAACTTGCCTCTCTTATGTCTTCTAAATTGGCAGGCATGTTCTTTACCACTAGTACCACCTGGGAAGCCCCAAAGGAAATTCTCATCTAAATATTCTAAGGTGGGAATTATTTTGCATGATGAAGTAGTGAGAAAGTTACTGTGACTAGATTAGGCTATCAGCTAAGCTAACAGTAAAGGAAAGGATTGTTGAGAGGTAAATTCAGACAGTTAGGCAGTGGTGAGATTATGAAGGCAGGGCCTTCTGGGACTTTTTCTCAGCCTTTTGGTTAAGATCAAGCATAGTATGGGAGCTTTCCAGATGGTATTGGGATAAAAAATCCACCTTCCAATGCAGGAGATGCAAGAGGCATAAACTCAATCCCTGGATCAGGAAGATTCCCTGGAGTAGAAAACCAATTCAGTGTTCTTGCCTGAAAATTTCTATGGACAGAGGAGCCTAGCAGGCTACAGCCCGTAGGGTCACAAAGAGTCAGACATAATAGAGCACAGCACAATGATTTTTAATGAAATTTTAGGTGTAATGGAGGAGTTTCCCTGGTGGCTCAGACAGTAAATAAACTGCCTGTCTGCAATGTCAGAGATGAGGTTCAATTCCTGGGTCAGGAAGATCCCCTGGAGCAGCGAATGGCTTCCCAAAGCTATTGAAAATATTTAAGACAAGAAGGTGATCTGATTGACATCTTGATGCTGTTTGATGCATGAATTGTAAGTGCTCAAGAATGGAACCTGAGAGTCCAAGGTTGTTGCAGTAATCTAGGCAAGAAAAACTAGCAGATTCTAACAAGGACTTGCTGCTGGATAGGACACAAAAAAAAGATATAAGGAAACAAAGAATCAAATCTTGGTTTGAGGCTTAGGAAGTCTGTTGAATGCCATTGGCATTTTATTTAAAAGGAAGCCTAAATGGAGGGCAGAATGTACAAACATAAAGAGTTATGATATACTATAACCCAGTGTTCATTGCAGCACTATTTACAGTAGCCAGGACATGGAAGTAACCAAAATGTCCAATGACAGATGAGTGGATAAAGATGTGGTCACATTCTGTACATATGTATGGAATACGTGTATTATTCCATACAATGCAGTGGAATATGACTCTGCCATAAAAAGGAATGAGATTGGGTCATTTGTAAAGATGTGGATGAACCTAGAGTCTGTCACACAGAGTGAAGTCAGGAAAACAAATTTCAAATATCAACACACGTATGTGGAATCCAGAAAAATGGTATAGATGAACCCATTTGCAGAGCAGAAATAGAAATGCAGACAGAGAATGGACTTGTGGACACAGCAGGGCAAAGAGAGGTGGACAAATTGGAAGGTAGGTTTGCACATATACACTGCAATGTGTAAAATAGACAGCTTGGGAAACTTCTGTATAGCACACGGAGCTTAGCTCGGTGCTCTGAGATGACCTAGGTGGGTTGATGTCGGTGGTGGTGGTGGGGTTTGGTCAGAGGTCCAAGAGGGAGAGGCTATATGCATATAGCTGACTCATTCTCTTGTGCAGAAGAAATTAACACAAACATGGTAAAGCAATTATACTCCAAATAAAAAAATGTTATGATGTGCATATATGAGATGTCTATTTAAACTGTTGAACAGATAGTAGGTTATGCCACATTGAACTGGAGGGAAGAGGTTAGGAGACAATTATTCAAATGATGTTTACAACATAATATTGCATGCGGTAATTGGAGAGAAAGTAGTTGGATAAGAGTTCACCCCTGGGGACTTCTGGCACGTAAAGGTAGGAAACAGGAAAAGAATCCAGCAAAGGAGCCTGAGATAAGGTGAATAGTGCAGTAGGAGGTAAATATGGGGAGTGGTGATCAGGAGATAAATGAAGATCTTTCAACAAGGAGTAATGAGTAAGTTTACTGTATATGGTGTTGAAGAATGGTTGAAAAATAAGAGGCTTAATTAGAGTAGAGGGGCTGGCATCCATTGCACACGTGGAAGGACAGCTTTAGACAGGTTAGGGTTGTAGTATGTAGAAGGTAGATTCTTAAAAAATGATTGGGGTAGACAGAATTATAAAGATATATCATCAGTGTTTTTTTATCTCCTGATTGTTTAATTGAAGATGAATCTAGGGACTTCTGTGAAAGGACTTTGCAGACATAAGTGAACGTGAAGTTGCTCAGTAGTTTCCAACTCTTTGCAATCCCATGGACTGTAGCCCACCAGGCTCCTCCATCCATGGAATTTTCCAGGTAAGAATACTGGAGTGGGTTGCCATATCCTTCTCCAGGGGATCCTCCTGACCCAGGGATCGAGCCCCAATCTCCTCTGTTGCAGGCAGACGCTTTACCATCTGAGCCACCAGGGGAAGCCCTTGCAGACATAATTAGAGGGTAAAAGAATCCACCTGCAATGTGAGAGACCTGTGTTTGATCCCTGGGTTAGGAAGATCCCCTGGAGAAGGAAATGGCAACCCACTCCAGTACTCTTGCCTGGAGAATTCCATGGCCAGAGGAGCCTAGTGGGCTACAGTCCACGAGATCACAAAGAGTTGACACAACGGAGCAACTAAGCACAGCAAAATGACTGAGTAAAGTCATCTCTCTCATATTTAAGAGGATATTTAAACATGTTTTTAAAGAATTCTATTAGTTTTCATTCTATTTAGTCTTCAAAGAAAACCTGTGGCCATGGTGCAAAATGATAGTTATATATTCAAAGAGGACTTTATACATTTAAACGTTTAAAATAGATTTTATGACATCAAGTAGAACCACTATCTTGCTAAATATTTTTAAATCTCATATGACATCTATATTATTTTATTTATATTAAATAAATCACATAAAATCTACTCATAGAAAATGATGCAAAATCATGAAAACTCTTTATAAAACTGATAAAAATGTATCAGTATTCTAATTTCCTATAATGGTCAATTAGCAGTTTCTAGAGCATAATTTCATATTGTCAATTTTTTTCAAATATAGAAAGTGGATATGTAAATGACAAAGCATGTAAACCAAGATATTCTGAGTAAAAGAAAAATGCAAATGATTTAAAAAACAAGTTTGCAAAACAGAGGATCCATGCATGACATTCACATTTATTAGGCAGAGTCAGATAGCCTTAATAGTGGGAACCTTTATGAAATTGTTTATTCCTTTGCCTTTAGCTTTCTCAAATGAACTGTAAAAGAATTTAAAAGATGTTTTAAATTTCGTAAGTTCTCTTTTTATTAATATTAAGAAAATCTAAAAGTCTGATACCTGAAATGGGAAATTTGTGGGAAGAATGGCTCTAACTGTTATACTAATGAAATTGTTAAGCATATTAACAATCTAGAACACCAAGGACCTTGGGGTGGAAGTTGAAGCAGGAGCGTGTTTTAATCTAATGCTAGGCAGGATGATTCTGTAATGATTCTTCAACTAATCAAACATATTGTTATTTAGTTTCTGAGTCATGTCTGATTCTTTTGTGACCCCATGGACTAGGCTCTTCCCTCCAGGGGATTTCCCAGGCAAGAATATTGAAGTGGGTTACCATTTCCTTCCCTCAGGGGATCTTCCCATCCCAGGGATCAAACACATGTCTCATGCATTGGCTTGTATCTAGCAGGAAATTTTCAGAACAACAGAGTAGATAAGGTATGTGGAGACAAACCTATTTTACTAGAATTATTACCATCTTTCTTCCTACCCGTCAAGTCCTGAAAAGACTAACATATTTTTAATTATATAATTTTTTCTAAGAGATCAAAGAATGGGACAATTAAAAAGAAGCATTGTAATTATTTATTCCAATTTAAAAGTTTTGCAAATTTTATAAGTGGCATCCATGTGTGAGAGCACAGGAAAATATCTTGTTCAAAAGCCCAAGACATGCCCTTATCTGATTGTTTCATGTTGAAATTTAAAGAGTAAATTGAGAAATTCTTTTGGAAATTGAAAAAGTATAATTTTGATGGGACATAATATATATTTTGTTAATTCTATAAATAGACATTTGGAGAAAACCAGACATAAGTTTTTGGGAAGAGGAGGTTTGTCTGAGGTAAGAAGAAAGACGTGGAATAAAGTATGTGAAAAGCATTAGTGGCTCAGTTGTGTCTGACTCTTTGTGACCCCATGGACTATAGCCACCAGGCTCCTCTGTCCGTGGGATTTTCCAGACAAGAATACTGGAGTGGGTAGCCATTCCCTTCTCAGGGATTCAATCCCAATCCAGGGATTAAACCAGATTCTTTACCATCTGAGCCATCAAGGAAGCCCTGGGGAAGAGCGTATGTAATTCACAAAGGCTGAAATTTCTGGCAATAAAAATTTGGGGAAAGATCTTGATTTGCGTAATTAATTTGAGCAGCTAGTGAAAAATCACAAACTGGTTTTCTGAAATCAATTATAAGCTGCCTTGGGCTAGTACCTCTGCTTTTGTGGATGAGACTGTTTGGCTATTCATGTTTATGAGAAGCTATAAATTAAACCTCAAGCTCTCTAATGGGCAGTTATAAATGACTGTCTAATTGTCAGTTTAAACACAATGCATTCTAAATCAAAGTCATCATTTTCTCTTCTTTAATCTCTTTCAGTTATAGGAAGAGTTGCATAGAAGAGTGGAAAGAATTTGAAGACGAAAACCAAAAGTCTTATGTTGAATTTGTTGTTATTGTTGTTCAGTAGCTAAGTCATGTCTAACTCTTTGCAACGCTATGGACTGCAGCACACCAGGCTTCCCTGTCCTTCACTATCTTCCAGAGCTTGCTCAAATTCACATCCATTGGCTTTGTGATGCTATCTAACCATCTTATCCTCTGCCACCCCCTTTTCCTTTTGCCTTCAATGTTAAACATAGACTATTGATCACTGTTCTTGGTTAAAATTTTCCTCCCCAAAGACATATTCAAGATATAACCTCCTTCTTCATACCTGTGGATGTGACTTTATTTGAAAATTGGTTCTCTTGCAGATTTAATCAAGTTGACACGAAGTCAAGATCATTGGAAAGTGAAAGTGAAGTCGTTCAGTCATGTACGATTCTTTGTGACTCCATGGACTGTAGCCTACCAGGCTCCTCTGTCCACAGGACTTTCCAGGCAAGGGTACTGGAGTGGGTTGCTGTTTCCTTTTCCAGGGGATCTTCCCAACCCAGGGATCAAACCCAGGTCTCCTGCATTGCAGGCAGATGCTTTACCATCTGAGCCACCAGGAAAATAAGATGATTAGAATGGGCCCTAATTAAATATGATTGTTCAATTTGACTGATGTCTGCATCAGAAGGGGAACTTTGGGCACAGAGACAGACATTGACAAAAGATGTAAAAACCCAGAGGGAGAACACCACGTGCAAGGAGAGACTGGAGTTACTCATCTGCAAACAGGGAGTGCTGATGGTCACCAGCACACCACTGGGAGCTAGGACGAGGCCAGGAAGAATGCTCTTGCTGGTCTCAGAGGGAGTGTGGTCTTGCTCACACTTTGATTTTGCACTTCTAATTTCCTGAACTGTGAAATAATACATTTCTCTTGTTTTAAGACACCCAGTTGGTGGCACATTTTTACAGCAGCCCTAGGAAATTAATACAATCTCCTACTGTGTCTTCTGCACTGTAATATACTAATTTGTTTACATGCATATGTGTGCAGTAGAGGGTAAATTTATTTTAAAGTTTTTTTTAAAAAATAAAATTTAATTTAACTTAATATGATACATATTTAATTCATTGATACAATGAAGTAAGGGGCTTCCTTACTCACTTACTAGCACCAGTAAGGTGCTAGTGGTAAAAAAAAACCTACCTGCCAATGCAAGAGAGGTAAGAAATACAAGAGATGTGGCTTTGGTCCCTGGGTTGGGAAGATCCCCTTTAGGAGGGAACCCACTTCAGTATTCTTGCCTGGGAAATCCCATGGACACAGGAGCCTGGCAGGCTACAGTCCACGGGGTCACAGTCAGACATGACTAAGTGACTAGCACACATATCAGTGAAGTAAAGAACTTTGCCTTATACCGTACAGCAATTTGCCTTAGTGTGTTAAAGTCTGAAAGGTCCATCTAGTCACAGCTATGGTTTTTCCAGTAGTCATGTATGGAAGTGAGAGTTGGACTATAAAGACAGCTGAGTGCCAAAGAATTGATGCTTTTTTTTTTTTTTTAAGTTTGCAAAAGCGTTACTTTAATACAAGAGAGGTATTTCTGTCACGAAACAACTCCATTTTATACACAGACAGTTAAATAGCTTATGTGAATTTTCCAGGTAGCCATGACCCATAAATTCACACAGGTTTAATATAAGCAGTCCTAGACAGATTAAACTGTGGTGTTGGGAAAAGATTCTTGAGAGTCCCAACCAGTCAATCCTAAATGAAATCAGTCCTGAATATTCATTGGAAGAACTGATGCTGAAACTGAAGCTACAATACTTTGGCCAAGCAAGCTCGGAGAGTTGGTGATGGACAGGGAAGTCTGGTTTGCTGCAGTCCATGGGGTTGCAAAGAGTTGGACACAACTCAGCAACTGAACTGAACTGATCAGATACAACTAGTCAGTAAGAGAGAGAGAATATTATCTCAGTCTCTTTGCCACAAACTCATATTTTCCCCAGTATTCTAACTACTTTTTAAGAGTTTTTTAGACTTTTCATACTTTTAAAAAGAAACTTCTTTCATACTTTTAAAAAGTAAACTTCCTATGTTGTAGTATTATGAATATTAAATGGTAAAAAATAAACAAAAAAGTTTTCAAAATATCTCACAAATAGGTCAAATTTTTAATTACCTCCCCTGTTTCTCACTATTCAGTTCTTTAATGCAGCAGCTATTTATTGAGCTAGGCACAGTTCTAGAAGCCAGTTGATTCCAAGTTCAGAGCAGGTTAAACTCAAAAGCCCTTTCAAAGGGCTTCCCTTTAGTCTTTGGTTTTCCTTTAGTTCAACAATCTTTCAACTAACTCTATATAAATAGTCATGTAAATAAAGACCAATAACCTCTCTCATTATTCTCCAATTATGGTTTATGAGAAAGAGAAAAAAAAAAAACAGTCACATATTATAAACAGTCTGGGAAAATCTGTCAAATCAGTGTTCTGCCTTTCTCCTGAACTCTGAGTTACTTCGGGTGGTCAGAGCAGCATCTGAATTTTGTTTGAAAAGAAAGAATTGAAAGAAGAACAAACAGTAGGGTTGCATTATGATCTAAAGTCCCAAAGCATCAGTCTTTTTTTTCTTTTTCAATAGAAGCCAAAGAATTGACATTCTTCATAGCACAAGGGGTAGCAGTAGCTATGAGTAGGTTGCCATTTCCTTCTCCGAGTAGCTTCCTCACTCAGGGAAAAAACCCATGTATCCTGTATTGCAAGCGGATTCTTTACAATGAGTCACAAGTGAAACCCTATATATGTATATGTATATATATGTGTATAAATATACGTATACATATATATACACATATATATACATATACATATATATATATACACACAATATATATTTATATCATGTATATAATATATATATTTACTTCAAAGGTGTGTTTCCCAGGTATGAATTTTATTATCTGCCCAGAGACTTATATATACCACAGAAAAGGATGTGACAAAAAACAGACTTGCATAATCCTCATTCCATGGCCTCAGTGACATAATAGACAAATCTCATTAATCTTTGTTGTTACTGTTTTAATTTTTATTTTATATTCGAGTATAGTTAACTTACAATGTTGCGTTAGTTTTAGATGTACAGCAAAGTGATTCCATTATATATATAAATATAAATATATGTATATATCTCCATTCTTTTTTCAGATTCTTTTCCCATATAGGTTATTAAGTTCCCTGTGGTATACAGTAGGTCCTTGTCAAGTATTGATTTTATATACAATAATGTGTATATGTTAATCCCAAACTCCTAATTTATCCCTCTTCTCCACCTTTCCCTTTTGATAACCATAAGTTTGTTTTCAAAGTCTGTGAGTCTATTTCTGCTCCGTAAGTAACAGAAAGAAAATTTCATTGATCTTTTGTCTTCTTAATTTAGGACTACTGTCACAGATTCCCGTGAAATGCTATGTGTCTTTATTGACAATGAATGTGGCATCATCAAAGACTAAACGTGAGACAACTGCCCTTTATAAAAGTATCTAGCCAGGTATAACATCTCACGGCTATTCAAAATAGTGGGTACATCCATTGGATGAAGTCAATATCATGGAAAATTTCCCATTTTTAAGACTGAAAAAAATGTGGATGATGCTTGTTCAAAATTCCCAAGTATGCCACTTTTCCACTTCACTGTGCTCCATCAAGATTTTGAACAATTGCTTTTTCCATACTAAAACTGAGTTGCTTAAACACTTGACCATAATCAACTTGCTCATTTTATTTTTAGAAAAGAAATAGTGGTATTATTTTTCACAGCACACTTAACAGTAGTTTCCCAAAGGACTGACAGTGAATTTAGCATTAAATGTCCATTCAATTTACTTGATTGATTGGAATCATGTGAGAATTCAGCATAGATTCTTTTTTGGCACTTGATCTTGACTTTACAAAATCATCGGCAAAGAAAACATGATGAAAAAAACTGTTCTAACTCAAGACTCTAATTTAGATTATTTAAGAAAATGTAACTCTCTCTGTTTACCTTTGTGTACTATTTGTTTGGGACTTTTCAAATTTGTTTGTGTCAAAGGAAATACAAACCAGTGGGAAAACAATCAACATTGTTAGGATAATTAGATTTTCTCTGGTAGCTGTCAATTTATTGGACCACAGTTTCAAGATTCAGTTTATAATACATCATCAACAAGGCAAGGATTTTAATTATTTAGTGGCTATTAATTATTAGTACTAGAAAGATAACACAAAACAAGTTTCATTGCTGATGAGCCAACAGGAATCATTTTTACATTCAAAACACAAACTGTGAATTTAAATTATGCATCAATTATTTCATAAATGAAATGAATGTTCTTTGTTCCTTAAATGGTAGACGTGTCAATATTATAAAGTTTCATCTATCTAAGACATGTATAAGTAAGCCTTCAGAACTATAAACGTTTGATCCTTTTAATATGAAATGCCCTAAAATGACACAAATTATATCTCTTCCTTCAGGAACTATCAGACACAGGATTAACCAATGTGAAACAAGCATGATAAAGAGCACATTTCTTTGACCTACTGGGAAATACAGACTTCAGACTTTTCATCGTCAAAAGCAGCAGAATTTCATTTGACAGAAATACTTAGCATGAATTTTTTAAACATTCTGTATTTTTCTGAAGAAGCTAAACCAAAAAGCCTTTTGCAAAATGATTTATTCACAAAAATTAGCAATTTAAAAACATTTTCACATGCATATCTTCCTTTGTTCCTATCAATGACTCTCTCATTTTTGCTGAGAAATATTATTTTCTTCATTTTATAAATGTACTTTGCTTTTGGAAATAGAATTTTACAACTTTATAATTTATGAAAGTCTATGGTTTTCTAAAATTTATATGAGCAAATAAAGAGATGTAGTGTGATTCATATCACTTCACCCTTAATTCAAATTATCTGAAGGAAATATATAAAAAGTCAACTTTTAAGAATCAAAATATTATAGTTAAGGATACAGTTTGCTTCCTAAATAGGATTTGGAAATCAATTTTCAATCTTTTGACCATTTTTCAGCAGTACTTTAGCTCTGTTTTTGAAGGTTTTATTAGGTAACTTATTTGGATCACAAAACTATTATTATTGATTATTTTATTTTAATAAATATTCATTAAGCACCTCTCTGCATTTGCTATTATATTATCATAAGGGGGTTTCATACAGACCTTGTCATCAAAGCCTGTCCTATAACACAAATATTAATTTTCCAGGCCACCAATCCACAATTAATATGAAGGACACTAACAGAAATATTCCATATTTCTCTAATCCAGCAAGCAATCACAGGACAACTCATTTTAGATTCAAATTAACTATCTTAATAAAATAGGGATAATTGTATTTTACAACAATTTGAAACACTCAACTATTAAAGAACAGCATACATTTTTTCAGCATTTGAAGGTTAAGAGAAAGTTTATTTTATTAAAGGTGATTTCCTTATTGTTGTATTTGAAAGAAAACAATCAGCAGTAATATTTTGCAGTTTTATTTTCAATTTTATTTTAGCAAACAAGTAAATAAATAAATAAGGCTAAATGATTTGCAAGTTCACCTAGAACCCAGTTTCCCCAATAAGCATGTGTAAGAAGGTCCAACTAGACCATCCTAAAGGAAATCAGTCCTAAATATTCATTGGAAGGACTGATGCTGAAGCTGAAACTCCAACACTTTGGCCACCTGATGTGAATAACTGACTCACTGGAAAAGACTGATGCTGAGAAAGATTGAGGGCAGGAGGAGAAGGGGATGACAGAGGATGAGATGGTTGGATGGCATCACCAACTCAATGGACATGAGTTTGAGCAAGCTCCGGGAGTTGGTGATGGACAGGGAGGCCTGGTGTGCTGCAGTGCATGGGGTCGCAAAGAGTCGGACACAACTGTGTGACTCAACTGAATTGAACTAATGTTAGAATTAAGCATGAAATCAGATCCTCCAAAAGCTCATCAAAAAACCCTCTTATGGGAAAAGGCAGTTGAACAAGAAACCATAATATAAACTGAATAGTGCTACTTTCATCTTTATTCATCTTTATTTCATCTTGTTTGAAATATACACAAGAACTCTCCAGACATAAGGAGAAATTTCAGTTTATTATTTTGTCTTTAAATGTAATTGTCCTATAAGAGTTTCCCAGATCTTCTTCCATTTGTACCAAGTCTTTGTACTAATTTACCGAAAATGTGATCTTGAGAGTGGAAAGCATCTGAAAGCTACCACAAAACATTTTTTATTGGGAGATCGGTGGGGGTAGAAAGTGATATCAAGCTTTACTATAAGAAATTGAAGAGACCTTGGATGCCTCGTGAAACAGTGATTTTCCAAAGAAGTTTTGACTAATAGAAAGTTTGAGAATCTAACAAACCCATTAAAAACAAATTATCTAAGAATACACCTGAGGAAACTGAATTGGTACACGCACTCCAGGAGTTTTTTATTCAGACAATCCCCAGGTTTACTTTTGAGAAAAAAATACATTTTGAGAAGTAAAACCCTTCCTCTATAGGTATGAAAATAGGAAAGCCAACTAAATAAATTAATTTTTCAAGGAAGAAGGGTAGATTCATATACATATATTAGCATATATATGAAATGAAAAATGTGCTTATTTTAAGATATAAAATGTACCTGATTATATAAAGAACACTCAGTTCAGTTGAGTCACTCAGACGTGTCCAACTCTTTGTGACCCCATGAACTGCAGCACACCAGGCCTCCCTGTCCATCACCAACTCTCACAGCTTGCTCAAACTCATGTCCATCTAGTTGATGATGCCATCAAAACAACTCATCCTCTGTTGTCCCATTCTTCTCCTCCTTCTATGTTTCCAAGCATCAGGGTCTTTTCCAAGGAGTCAGTTCTTTACATCAGGGGACCAAAGTATTGGAGTTTCAGCTTCAACATGAGTCCTTCCAATGAATATTCAGGACTGATCTTTAGTATGGACTGGTTGGATCTCCTTGCAGTCCAAGAGACTCTCAAGAGTCTTCTCTGACACCACAGTTCAAAAGCATCAATTCTTTAGCACTCAGCTTTCTTTGTAGTCCAACTCCCACATCTATACATGGAAAAATCATAGCATTGAATGATGGACCTTTGTTGACAAAGTAACATCTCTTATTTTTAATATGCTGTCTAGGTTGGTCATAGATTTTCTTCCAAGGAGCAAGCGTCTTTTAATTTCATGGCTGCAGTCACCATCTTTAGTGATTTTGGAGGCCCAAAAAATAAAGTCTCTCACTGTTTCCATCATTTCCTCATCTATTTGCCATGAAGTGATGGAACCAGATACCATGATGTTAGTTTTTTGAATGTTGAGTTATAAGCCAACTTTTTCACTCTCCTCTTAAACTTTCATCAAGAGACTCTACTTCTTCACTTTCTGCCATAAGCATGATGTCATCTGTATATCTGAGGTTATTGATATTTCTCCTGGCAATCTTGATTCCAGCTTGTGCTTCAACCAGCCCAGCATTTCTCATGATGAAGCATTTCTCATGATGTACTCCACATATAAGTTAAATAAGCAGGGTGACAATATACAGCCTTGACATACTCCTGTTCCTATTTGGAACCAGTCTGTTGTTCCATGTCCAGTTCTAACTGTTGCTTCCTGACCTGCATACAGGTTTCTCAGGAGGAAGGTAAGGTGGTCTGATAGTCCCATCTTTTGAAGATTTTTCCTCATTTGCTGTGATCTGCACAGTCAAAGGCTTTGGCCTAATTAATAAAGTGGAAGTAGATGTTTTTCTGGTATTTTCCTGCTTTTTTGATGATCCAAAGGCTGTTGGCAATTTGATCTCTTGTTCCTCTGCCTTTTCTCAATCGAACTTGAACATCTGGAAGTCCATGTTTCACTTACTGTTGAAGCCTGGCTTGGAAGATTTTGAGCATTACTTTATTAGCATGTGAGATGAGTGCAATTGTGTGGTAGTTTGAGCATTCTTTGGCATTGCCTTTCTTTGGGATTGGAATGAAAACTGACCTTTTCCAGTCCTGTGGCCACTGCTGAGTTTTCCAAATTTGCTGGCATATTGAGTGCAGCACTTTCACACCATCATCTTTCAGGATTTGAAAGAGCTCAACTGGAATTCCATCACCTCCATTAGCTTTGTTCATAGTAATGCTTCCTAAGGCCCACTTGATATCTCATTCCAGGATGTCTGGCTCTAGGTGAGTGATCACACCATCGTGATTATCTGGGTCATGAAGATCTTTTTTGTACAGTTCTTCTGTATATTCTTGCCACCTCTTCTTAATATCTTCTGCTTCTGTTAGGTCCATTCCATTTCTGCCCTTTATCAAGCCCATCTTTGTGTGAAATGTTCCCTTGGTATCTCTAATTTTCTTGACGAGATCTATAGTCTTTCCCATTCTATTGTTTTCCTCTATTTCTTTGCACTGATCATTGAGGAAGGCTTTCTTATCTCTCCTTGCTATTCTTTGGAACTCTGCATTCAAATGGGCATATCTTTCCTTTTCTCCTTTGCTTTTGGCCTCTCTTCTTTGCACAGCTATTTGTAAGAGCTCCTCAGACAGCCACTTTACTTTTGTCATTTCTTTTTCTTAAGGATGGTCTTCCTCCCTGTCTCCTGTACAATGTCATGAACCTCTGTCCATAGTTCATCAGGCACTCTGTCTATCAGATCTAGTCCCTTAAATCTATTTCTCACTTCCACTGTATAATTGTAATGGATTTGATTTAGGTCATGCCTGAATGGTCTAGTGGTTTTCCCTACTTTCTTCAATTTAAGTCTGAATTTGGCAATAAGGAGTTCTTGATCTGAGCCACAGTCAGCTCCTGGTCTTGTTTTTGCTGACTTTATAGATCTTCTTCATCTTTGGCTGCAAAGAATATAATCAATCTGATTTTGGTGTTCTCCTTCTGATGATGTGCATGTGTAGAGTCTTCTCTTGTGTTGTTGGAAGAGGGTGTTTGCTATGACCAGTGCATTCTAGTTAAATATCCTAGTTAAAATGGTCTAAATCTGCTTAATAGTCTCTGTACTTGCATGCTAAGTTGCTTCAGTCATGTCTGACTCTTTTCGACTCTATGAATTGTGGCCCACCAGGCTCCTCTATCCATGGGGATTCTCCAGGCAAGAATACTGGAGTGGATGGCCACTTCCTTCACCAGGGTTCTTTCCAATCCAGGGATCAAGCTCACATCTCTTATGTCTCCTACACTGACAGGGAGGCTCTTTAACACTAGTGTCACCTGAGCAGAACTTCCAGTGACCCTGTAATTACATCACCTCAGAGTGCTTTTCTTTTTAATTTGTATTCCACTGCCTTTCTACCGACTTTGGCAAAACCCAAGAAATTTTATCCATGATGATGAGAGCATGGTCACAAACTCATTAGTCAAACGATTTCCAGATAGTCAAATTGAAAACAAAAACAAACCAACAAAACCTTCATTTTCTACTTTGGTTTTTGTTATTTAGTTTGTTTGAACTTTCCTTGGCATTTGCCCTCCTAACCAAGGCCGACTTATCAGGGAAAAAGACCTAACCTGAACTTTGCTCCCACTCTTGGAGAAGGCAATGGCAACCCACTCCAGTACTCTTGCCTGGAAAATCCCACGGATGGAGTAGCCTGGAAGGCTGCAGTCCATGGGGTCACTGAGGGTCGGACACAACTGAAATGACTTAGCAGTTAGCAGCAGTTGCCCACTTCAATCTCCCTGCCTAGACTAAGAGGAGGAAAGTACAGAGTCTTCATGGGTCAGAACTTCAAATAAGCTTTTGGGTTACTCTATGGCCAGTGAAGACAGTAAGGGGTGTATACTAAAGAAATATTATGATGTTAGCTTTGAGACACAAGTCCACTGAAATACTGAGATTTAATTATAAGATTATAGAATGATTCCTTTCCCCTAAACCTTATCTTCACACCAATGAAGGTCCAGTATAATAGTAGATTACAGCAGAAAGAGCTACAAGATATAGACTCTTTCTGAAGGGCATTTAGAAATTCCAAAGCCAAGAGGAAACCAACCTATCTGCCCTTATCTGCTCCCACCTACAACAAATACCTAACTCAGTCCAACCCTTAATCAGATTGATACAAATTCTCATACTGAAGACCTCTTGCCTCAATTCCCAGTACCCAATAAATATATCTGACTTTCAACAACAAAAAACTACAAGGCATGCTGAAAGGTAAGAAGAAACACACTTAAAGAAAATCAATCATTAAAATGAGTCAGATATAATAAAAAGATTGGAGTTAATAGGTTGAGAATTTAACAATCAATAGATATGATATTATGCTTTTGCCATTTATTCTATTAATATATTGACTTCTGTTCATGATTTTCTAATGGTAAGGTTTTCTTGCATTCTTCAAATAAAGCTTGGTTGTGATATATTCTCTATTCCATCTCTTACTAAATTAAATTTTCTTATATATTCTTAAGAACATGTGCTAATGAGAAATACTGGCTTGTACTCCCTGATAATGATAATATATTTTTATTTTGAAATATTGTTGATTTCAAAATTCATAGCAGTATTCCCTCTTTCCTTATTCTCTGGAACAATGTTTAGAATTCACTAGTGGAATTATCTGGCCTTAAATTGGTATTTTGGGAAGATTTTTAATCATAGGTTTAATTTCAATATGTGAAAACTATTCATATTTTTTTCCTCTTGGGTCAAGTTTTATAAATTTACCTTATTACTATAATATATATTTGAGTTCAAGATGAATGATTTTGCTTTTATTTTAGATCTTTTATTTTATAAAGTATTTTAAATATACCCGAAAGAAGAAAAAATAAATACTTCAAAAAACATTATAGATTTAACTATTGTTAATGTTTTGCTATAATTCTTTCATGTTTCTTTTCTCAAGAGTGCTAAATAATTTACTGCAAGCTAAAGTTTTTCCCTATTATTTTCTTTGAAATTAACATAATTTTCAAAAAAATTGAATTTAAAAACTAAACTAAAATGTGATTGTTATCACAGGGCCTCTTCAACCTTTAGACATAGAATTCCTTTGTCTGGCTGGTGAAGAAAAAGATGCATATTGACTATAATGATGAGGATGAGCCTGATAAAGGAGAAGAAAATGAAAAGAATGAGAAGAAAGAGGTAAGGGAAAGAAGAAAAGAAAATGAAGAAAGAAAAAGATAATTATAAAGCAAAATGTGTTGGTAAATTTCTTAGCTATAAGAAGAAAAATGGTTGATGATTGAACTAATGCAGTGTAATGTGTTTAAAAAATTAAAATTTAAAACACGTTTATGTGACTTCCTTGGTCCTCAAGTGACTAAGACTCTGAGATCCCAATGCAGGCAGCCCAGATTCAATTCCTGGTCAGGAATTAGATCCTACAACTAAGAGCTCCCACACCACTTTCCACAAAGAAGATCAAAGACCCTGTGTGCTGCAACTATGACCCAGTGCAAGCAAATAAATAAATATTAAAATAGAACACGTTTACTATGTCAGAAAAAGTTTATTGTTAGATGGGAGATGCTGAAAGGCAAAGACTTGCAAGATTAGGATGACTCTTCATCCTATAGAGCAGAAGAATCCCTCAGAACATCACTAATCAAGCACCAACATCTAGTTCATCAAATTTTCTTCACATTAATGTCAAAAGCCAGGAGGTCCAAATAACAGGCTCACCATCAAGACAGGATAAATGAAGCATGCAAGCAATGGAGGAATCAGAGTCTCACAGAAGGCCAAGTCCTCAAACTGTAAATCTTCAAACGCTTTTTCAGTAGAAGCCAGAAGACCAGCATCTTCTATAGTAGCATGGGCGGTAGCAGCCACATCCGTAGCCTCCATAACCACAGCCATAGCCCAGTCGGCGGAAGCTGCCACATCCATAGCCATAGCCACAGCCCAAGCCTCCAAAGCCTCTGTAGCCGTAGCCCAGGCCTTTGCAGGAGGTGCTGTAATAGCTCATGGTATCAGGATGGTGTTTGACTTGCTGCTGCAGATCGGCTTTGTGACTGTGACTACACGGGAGCATTTATATAATATATGCTGGTGGGTGTGGAAAGCCATACCTCTAAATATCACCCAATAGAGCACACTATTTGAAAACTGTGTCAACTATCTTGCTTCCTAACTTGAAACCATGCTTTCCACTTGTTTGTGCCACTCCTTATTTAAAAGCTATGTGACACATTTTATTTTCTGCTTTATTTGAATTCCTAGTGAAAATTATTTCACTGCTAATAAGATACTATCGTGTTTATATCTGCTTACTTGTTTGGGTTTCTGAGTTTCAAACTCCATAAACAAACGTCTATAGCTTTCAGTCTTCAAACTACATCACATGAAATTGCATTTACCCTGTAATTGTCTCCTCCCCTTTGCCATTCCAAGACTGTTGACTCCTTTCTAAGCCATGGGTGTTATTTTCCTTCTCCCAAGAATTCTCATAAATTGAACCATAATTTTTCCCTGAAATACTGGCTCAATGAAAAATGACAATCAACTGACATATGTCTTAAAACAAAGCTTTTAAAGTCAGCTGAGAACCGCATTTAGCAATGCAATGGTATTTAATTTTTAAAAGAGCCACAGATTGATGTCAAAGGAATTTCTCTAGCATCATGTTTCATGCAGAGTAAATGTGCTTGGTAGATACCACTGAAGATTGCTTAAGAAGAGTTCCTCCTAAGTTGCTATATAGGACAGGGAGCCCAGCTCTGTGCTCTGTGATGACCTAGAGGGGTGGAATTGGGCTGGGAGGAAGGCAGGCTCAAAAGGGAGGGGATATGTGTACACACACGGTTGATTCACTTCATTGCACAGCAGAAACTAACACAACCCTGTAAAGCAATTACCCTCCAATTAAAAAAAAATTTAAAAAGCAATAAAAAAAAGAGTTCCTCTTAATCATTATACGTGGCCCCCTACCCACAACAATATTCTTATTCCAGATACTAAATTCCATATTATCATACATTTCATATTATCATAAGATTGCAACATGTCAGAATTCAGAAAAAAACTTGAGGCACCATTTATTTGTGTCTTTTATTACCTTTTTTTAACCAATGAGACAACTGAAACTCAGATGAACAGAATTATGCAGCAATGATCTTTAGTGATAGTTGACTAAAATCTCAGGTAAATTTGAAATTTCCACATTACAGGCTAAGGAGTTTTACTCTCCCATGGTGTGCAGCTGCCTTATATTTTTGTTTACTCCCACTGTCATTAGAAATAAATGCTGCTGCTGCTGCTAAGTCGATTCAGTCATGTCCGACTCCTAGTGACCCCATGGACTCCAGCCTACCAGGCTCTGCAATCCATGGGATTTTCCAGGCAAGAGTACTGGAGTCAGTTGCCATTGCCTTCTCCAAAAGAAATAAATGCAAGTGACCTAAAACCAGTTAGCCTTGTATATTCAACTATATAGTCCCACTTTCTTAAAAAGCACAAAATAACTGAGTATTTAAAAAGAGTATTGATGATTTTTAAACTCCATTTATACTTATTATGCTAGTTTCCCTACCAGTTAATTAAGAATGCAATGTGACTAGGTACTCTATATTAAGTGCTGTAAACATATAGATAGATAGATAGATAGATAGATAGATAGATAGATAGATAGATAGAGCTTTCCAAACTACAAATTGAAGAGAATTATTAGTGATAATGAATTGTTCTGTTTGAATCTACTTTAGTTAGAAGAATTTCAATACTACTAGTCATTTTGCCTTATCTTCAATAACAGAGGTTCTCATAAGATTTAATGTAGGAATTACACTCTATGTTCTAGAAGCAAAGCTCCAGCCATAAGTTTTGTTTGTACATGAAACACAAAGTTATCTGCCACCTCTTCTCATTTTCAGCCAACACTACCTCCTACCTAGAACAGCAAGGACCAGACTCCCCACTCACTCTATGACACTTGCTTTTCTTCCTATAGAAAGACACTCTTCTCCGTCTTTTATTTTTCTGAGATACTACTGCACATACATCTTGAGATTTTGGCAAATACCAATGTTAAGGACTCTTTTTATTTCTTAGAACAATTCTTTATTTTCTCTTTAATCTACATATATATTTATACTATATTCACCTAAAGTCAGTCTTATTTTGTGATTTTGAAACAGCTGTGAAAAAAGCAAACACACTATAATGGGTAAAGAGAAAATCCAATTCCCTCAAAATATCTTTCAACTCAACAGACTTTGGACATCAGCCAATTTGTCAAGGTAAAACTGCATAAACTTTCCTGTTCCCATCATTGTACCTCCAATAACCTCAAAGTATGTACAGGAACTTACAGACAGTTTACAGACTGCCAAGAACACTTTCTTTGGTTATTAAGAAAAAGGAATATTTTAGGATAGTTCTCCATGAAGAGTACACATGTAAATGATGCAATGATGGGGAAATAACCATGTAGGATACTTCTAGGCCTCCCTGTCCATCACCAACTCCTGGAGCTTGCTCAGACTCATGTCCATTGAGTCAGTGATGCCATCCAACCATCTCATCGTTTGTCGTCCCCTTCTCCTCCTGCCCTCAATCTTTCCCAGCATCAGGGCCTTTTCCAATGAGTCAGCTCTTTGCATCAAGTGGCCAAAGTATTGGAGTTTCAGCTTCAGCATCAGTCCTTCCAATGAACACCCAGGACTGATCTCCTTTAGGATGCTGATTGGATATCCTTGCAGTCCAAGGGACTCTCAAGAGTCTTCTCCAACACCACAGTTCAAAAGCACCAATTCTTTACAGTTCAGCTTTCTTTATAGTCCAACTCTCACATCCATACATGACTACTGGAAAAACCATAGTCTTCACTAGACGGACCTTTGTTGGCAATGTCTCTGCTTTTTAATATGCTGTCTAGGTTGGTCATTACTTTCCTTCCAAGGAGTAAGCATCTTTTAGTATACAAGTAACATATAACAAAAAGATTTTTTGTGAAAAAATAAAAAAATAAAAAGTTCTATTTGGAGGTCTGGGCAGTGGTCTTGCCAGTGGTATAATCTGAAAGATAGTCATGGGATATTGACTTGTTGGAAGACTGAGGCACAGTCCTTTAGCTAAATATCTACAGAGCACTGTGTGATTCCAAATTTGTGTTTCTACTTCTTCCTTCCCTCTAGAACATCTTGCTTTTTCATTGGTATTTCTTGGTATTTTCAAATGATTTGACATAAACACAATGATTTGTTTCTGTTAATCAGAAACTTCTCCTACTGCTTCATCTTTCTGCACTTGAAAATTTTGTTTTCTTTTCTATATATGTTTTCTATTTTAATGTGATATTTTTAATAGTTTTGGTTATTTTCCTTCTTTATTGAACTTTCTCTTCAAAATGTCAGTGGGGTTTATACTAAAAACACACTTCTCTCTTTGGTTTCTTATTGCCTCTCATGAAGTTGTAAATTGTTCCTCTAGGAACATTCACTGAATGCCCAATATGATTCAGACACAGATTATACCTTTTGTATACATCAGTAAATAAGTTACCCTCACTCTCTGCTTCAAAGAATACCAGCACTGTAACTTTCCAATTGTTACCTATTTGGTTATTCTTTTTCCCTTCATATAATCCACAGTACTTTAGGAACTTCTATGTGTATGAATAGATTAATATTATAAGGAGTTTAATGTCTTAGCACTGACTTAAAAAATTATTTCTCACATACATACACACTATATTTAAAGAAAAAAATTTATATTAATAAGCACAAGTAGTGAAATATATTGGGCTTGCCAGGTGGCTCAGTGGTGAAGAATCTCTCTTCAAATGCAGGAGACACAGGTTCGATCCCTGGTCCTGGAAGATCCCCTGGAGAGGGAAATGGCAAACCACTCTGGTATTCTTCCCTGGGGAATCCTTAGGATAGAGGAGTCTGGTGGGCTACATTCCATGGGGTCTCAAAGGGTCAGACATGGCTTAGTGACTAAACAAAGCAAAAACAAGTGAAATATATTAATAAATCAGTTACTTTGGATTCATCTGAAGCTGAGGGAAAAAATGCCATCGCCTCGAAAAACTCTGAGGATTATATAACAAATGTATTGCCTCTCATCTAAACTGAATGCTTCAGTTCAGTTCAGTCTCTCAGTCGTGTCCGACTCTTTGCGACCCCATGAATCGCAGCACACCAGGCCTCTCTCTCCATCACCAACTTCAGAAGTTCACTCAAACTCATGTCCATTGAGTTGGTGATGCCATCCAGCCATCTCATCCTCTGTCGTCCCCTTCTCCTCCTGCCCTCAATCCCTCCCAGCATCAGAGTCTTTCCCAATGAGTCAACTCTTTGCATCAGGTGGCCAAAGTATTGGAGTTTCAGCTTTAGCATCAGTCCTTCCAAAGAACACCCAGGACTGATCTCCCTTATAATGGACTGGTTGGATCTCCTTGCAGTCCAAGGGACTCTCAACAGTCGTCTCCAACACACTTCAAAAGCATCAATTCTTCAGTGCTCAGCTTTCTTCACAGTCCAACTCTCACATCCATGCCTGACCACTGGGAACACCATAGCCTTGACTAGACCGACTTCTGTTGGCAAAGTAATGTCTCTGCTTTTGAATATGCTGTCTAGGTTGGTCATAAAACTGAATGCTTAGCTCTGCCCATAAACCTGTCTTTATTGGACCTTTCCCCCATGACCACAGTCACACCCAGCATCTGTCTTTCTGTCAGAACACCTTCTCACTCTCTTCTCTTTGGTCCATCCCCAGTTGATTTCACTGAGAAAACTGCCACCATCAAGCAGTAACTCTGGCACCTCTTCACACTTTCTCATCAGCACACTTACTCACTTTGAAAATTATTTCAAATTGAATATGTGAAAAACTTTTATAAATAAAGGCAAAAAATAGCAGTCATCTCCCCTTTCACCTACCATGTGCTTAATTCCACCCCCCCTTCCTTAGTGGTTTTATCTTAGCACACAGCTTCAAAAATCACCAGCTATCTAAGCCAGAAACTGGATTTATACCTAAGTCAAGCTTCTTTTCCTGCTTCCTCCAAATTCAAGTTATTTTCATTCTTTCGTTCAATAAATAATAGAGAACATTTACCTACTTACTTTGGCAAAACAGCAGTAAAAAGAAAAACAAATCTCTCAACCCCAGCAGTCTAATGTTTTACTGGGGGAGATAGACCATAAACAAATACAGACTTCACTGAGTCATTCATCAAATATTTACTGAATGGCTACTTTGTGCTAATTTTTTTTTTTTTTTAAGGCACTGGGGTATTTCACAGTGGTTAACAAAGCTGACAAAAGCTCTGTATTCCTGAAGGTTACATTCTATTGGGCAAGAGAGTAAATGACTAATCAATCAGGCTGTCAATCAAAATGGTATGCTCCATAGTGACATAAGAAAAAAACACAAAGCAGCGGGGAAGACTGGCAATGGGCAATGACAAACAGGGAACTTGAAATTGTAGACAGATAGGTAGGGAAGGCCCACCCTAAAAAAGGATCTTCTAAGTGAAGACTGGAAAGATGAGGGATTCCCTGGTGGTCCACTGATTAAGACTTCATCTTCCAAAGCGGGGGTTGCTAGCTTGATCCCTGATCAGGGGGCTAAGATCCCACATGCCTCATGGCCAAAAAGCCAAACCAAAACAAAACAAACAAAGAAACAGAAACAATGTTGTCACAAATTCAGTAGTTTTTTTTTTTTTTTTAATGGTCCACATCAGAAAAAGAAAGGAAAACACTTCAAAATAAGGACTATAAAGATGAGAACGTGAAGCATGTAGCTACCTGGAGGAAGAATGTGGGAGGCAGATGAAACTAAAAGCACCTTTAAGAGCTCTGTTTAAGAAATCTGTTTACACAAATACCTAAAGAGATCATCGGAGAAGGCAATGGCACCCCACTCCAGTACTTTTGCCTGGAAGATCCCATGTACGGAGGCGCCTGGTGGCTGCAATCCATGGGGTTGCTAGGAGTCGGACACGACTGAGCGACTTCACTTTGACTTTTCACTTTCATGCATTGGAGAAGAAAATGGCAACCCACTCCAGTGTTCTTGCCTGGAGAATCCCAGGGATGGGGGAGCCTGGTGGGCTGCCGTCTATGGGGTCGCACAGAGTCGGACACGGCTGAAGCGACTTAGCAGTAGCAGCAAAGAGATCATAGCAAAGGCTTTGTGCTTGCTTTGAATCAGGCAGGAAGTGGCTGTTCAGGGTCACATGAGAACGTCTCTTGGTTAGGCAGCATGTGAAGATGGACCCATGCCCCTTCATGGTGTACACACCCCGCACTGCTCCAGCTCCACCAATATAATGGGTCTTACACCTGTGATTAGGGGCTTCCCAGATGGCTCAGTGGCAAAGAATCCACCCTCCAATGCAGGAGACTCAGGAGATGCAGGTTTGATCCCTGGGTTGGGAAAATCCTCTGGAGGTGGAAATGGCACCCCACTCCAGTATTCTTGTCTGGAAAACCCCACAGACAGAGGAGCCTGGCAGGATATAGTCTATGAAGTCACAAAACATCAGACACAACTGAGCGGCCAACACTCTCACTTTTGATGTTTAGACTACCTGCCCAGTATACTCACTATTTAGGGACTGAGCATGCATCCCTGTGATTAGGCTATTTCATATGAAAAGGTTAATTTATCTCGCCTTGAGAGGCCTTCTTTTTAAAAAAAAATTTGTTTAATTGGAGGCTAATTACTTTACAATATTGTAGTGGTTTTTGCCATACATTGACATAAATCAGCCATGGGTGCACATGTGTTCCTCATCTTGAACCCCCCCTCCCACCTCCCTGGTGCACCAGCCCTGAGCATGTGACAAGGTTAAGAATTGGAGATCATCTGGATGGGCCTAAACTAATCACAAGAGCCCTATAAAAGTAGGATTGGCTCTAGAGGAATAAGTCATAGGTTCAGAGCATGAGGGGATTTGACATGTCTTTGCTGGATTGAAGATGGAGGGGGCCATTTGGCAAGGCATGTAAGTGACATCGGGTTATTAAGAGTAGCCCCCAGCTGACAGTCAGTATGGAAATGCAGCTCAGTCATACACACACAGGAACTAGTTGACACTAATATGAGCTTGGGAGCAGATTCTTCTCCAGATCCCCCAGAGAAGAATTCAGCCCGGCCAATGCCCTATTTCACCTATAGAATCCCTGAGCAGAGAACTTACTGGCACCTTGACTGACTTCTGATCCACAAAAATGAGAATAAAGAAATAGTGCTATTTTAACTTGATATGTTTATGCTGGTTTTTTAAGCATCCATAGAAAACTAATACAATAACTTTAACATTTTTATCCTGAAAGCTCTTCACACTCAAATAACTGAAATTAAATCATAGCTATAGTCCTAAACTTCATCATATAAGTTTTGTCACACACAAATTCAGAAGGGATTCAAGAATTGAGACAATAATATCATGGTAAATTTGGAATATTATGTATATTATTATAAATCTCAAAAGTAAATGTATTAAAAGCTGAGCTTTATGATGTTTTAGCATGGGTACAAAATCAGTGATCAATGTAAAGAAATAGTGGAAAATAGTAGAACGGGAAAGACTAGAGATCTCTTCAAGAAAATTAGAGATACAAAGGGAACATTTCATGCAAAGATGATCACAATAAAGGACAGAAATGGTATGGCCCTAACAGAAGCAGAAGATATTAAAAAGAGGTGGCAAGAATACACAGAAGAACCATACAAAAAAGATCATCATGACCCAGATAACCACAATGGTGTGATCACTCACCCAGAGCCAGGCAACCTGGAAAGTGAAATCAAGTGGGTCTTAGGAAGCAGCAATATGAACAAAGTTAGTGGAGGTGATGGAATTCCAGTTGAGCTCTTTCAAATCCTAAAAGATGGTGCTGCACTCAATATGCCACCAAATTTGGAAAACTCCGTAGTGGTTACAGGACAGGAAAAGGTCAGTTTTCATTCCAATCCCAAAGAAAGGCAATGCCAAACATTGTTCAAACTACCACACAATTGCACTCATCTCACACGCTAATAAAGTAATGCTCAAAATCCTCCAAGCCAGGCTTCAGTGGTATGCGAACTGAGAATTTCTAGATGTTCAAGCTGGATTTAGAAAAGGCAGAGGAACCAGAGATCAAACTGCCAACGTCCATTTGATCATCAAAAAAGCAAGAAAATACCAGAAAAACATCTACTTCCATTTTATTAATTATGCCAAAGACTTTGACTATGTGGATCACAACAAACAGTGGAAAATTCTTAAAGAGATGGGAATACCAAACCATCTGACCTGCCTCCTGAGAAATTTGTATGCAGGTCAAGAAGCAACAGTTACAGCTGGACATGGAACAACAGACTGGTTCCAAATTGGGAAAGGAGTATGTCAAGGCTGTATACTGTCAACCTGCTTATTTAACTTATATGCAGAGTACATCATATAAAGTACTGGCCTGGATGAAGCACAATCTGGAATCAAGAATGCTGGGAGAAATATCAATAACCTCAGATATGCAGATGACACCACCCTTATGGCAGAAAGTGAAGAGGAACTAAAAAGCTTCTTGATGAAAGTGAAAGAGTAGAATGAAAAAGCTGGCTTAAAACTCAACACTCAAAAAATGAAGATCAGGACATCTGGCCCCATCACATCATGGCAAATAGATGGAGAAACAATGAAAACAGTGAGAGACTTTATTTGGGAGGGGTTCCAAAATCACTGCAGATGGTGACTGCAGCCATGAAATTAAAAGATGTTTGCTTCTTGGAAGAAAAGCTATGTCAACCCCAACAGCATATTGAAAAGCAGAGCCATTACTTTGCAGACAAAGGTCCATCTAGTCCAGCCTATGGTTTTTCCAGGAGTCATGTATGGATGTGAGAGTTGGACTAGAAAACTGAGCACCAAAGAATTGATGCTTTTAAACTCTGGTGTTGGAGAAGACTCTTGAGAGTCCCTTGAACTGCAAGGAGATCCAACCAGTTCATCACAAAGGGAATCAGTGCTGAATGTCCATTGGAAGGACTGATGTTGAAGCTGAAATTCAAGTACTTTGGCCACCTGATGGAAATAACTGACTCATTTGCAAAGACCCTGATGTTGGGAAAGATTGAGGGCAGGAGGAAAAGGGGATGACAGAGGATGAAATGGTTGGATAGCATCACCAACTCAATGGACATGAGTTTGAGCAAGCTGCAGGAGTTGGTGATGGACAGGGAAGCCTGGCATGCTGTAGTCCATGGGGTTGCAAAGAGTTGGACACAACTGAGTGACTGAACTGAACTGAACTGAACAAAATCAATACTCCCTTAAAGCCGCATTCCATCTGTCAAATTTCAAAAAGAACACTGTTCCTTATGCAAAGAAAGTTTGCTTCTCTGAAGGTATAAGTAAACCAAATTTAGACAATTTAGATTTTAGTTCTGGTTATGTCACTTAATGTGGTATTGGTTATTATGCTGAAGTTTATTTTGAAATCTAAGATCAAAATGATGATGTAATTCAAAAAGCTGTTGTCAATATTAATGAAGAAAACCCACAAGAAAGTGAACTGAAGAGAATACAACATCCTTTACTAAATAAAAATATCCTTAAAGTAATATTTCAATTAAGGAGAATCCAAGGAAAGCCTAAAGCAATATATTTCTGGTTAAAATCTATGCCCATCAAAATAACACCTTTCTGATACAATCGGTTCAAGAATTTTAATCTTCTTTAGACATATAATGGTACAAACCAGGTCACCTATTCTGCTAAGTTATCTTGCTTTAATTTCATATTCCCTCTTGTAGCCATTCCTAGATAACATATACCATTATTTGTGATGATGGTTATCACCTATCACATTGGAAGAACTTCCCAGATGATCTAACTCTACCTTTCAATTTCTAGCTCCTAAAGGAATGTCTACTGGAAATGTTGAATAAGTACATGTCTACTGGAGAAATCTTCATCTAGATATTGGTTACGGGGAAACAAGCTGTCAAAAGTAATTAAGTTCAGGTCAGTCACTCAGTCATGTCCGACTCTTTGCAACCCCATGAATTGCAGTGTGCCAAGGTTCCCTGTCCATCACCAACACCTAGAGTTCACTCAAACTCACCTCCATCAAGTCAGTGATGCCATCCAGCCATCTCATCCTCTGTCATCCCCTTCTCTTCCTGCCCCCAATCCCTCCCAGCATCAGAGTCTTTTCCAATGAGTCAACCCTTCACATGAGGTGGCCAAAGTATTGGAGCTTCAGCTTTAGCATCATTCCTTCCAAAGAGCACCCAGGACTGATCTCCTTTAGAATGGACTGGATGGCTCTCCTTACAGTTCAAGGGACTCTCAAAAGTCTTCTCCAACACCACACTTCAAAAGCATCAATTTGTTGGCACTCAGCTTTCTTCACAGTCCAACTCTCACATCCATACATGACCACAGGAAAAACCATAGCCTTGACTAGACAGACCTTTGTTGGCAAAGTAATTTCTCTGCTTTTGAATATGCTGTCTAGGTTGGTCATAACTTTCCTTCCAAGGGGTAAGCATCTTTTAATTTCATGGCTGCAATCACCATCTGCAGTGATTTTGGAGCCCCAAAAAATAGTCTGCCACTGTTTCCACTGTTTCCTTATCGATTTCCCATGAAGTGATGGGACCAGATGCCATGATCCTCGTTTTCTGAATGTTGAGCTTTAAGCCAACTTTTTCACTGTCCTCTTTCACTTTCATCAAGAGGCTTTTTAGTTCCTCTTCACTTTCTGCCATAAGGGTGGTGTCATCTGCATATCTGAGGTTATTGATATTTCTCCCGGCAATCTTGATTCCAGCTTGTGCTTCTTCCAGCCCACCGTTTCTCATGATGTACTCTGCATAGAAGTTAAATAAGCAGGGTGACAATATACAGCCTTGATGGACTCCTTTTCCTATTTGGAACCAGTCTGTTGTTCCATGTCCAGTTCGAATTGTTGCTTCCTGACCTGCATATAGGTTTCTCAAGAGGCAGGTCAAGTGGTCTGGTATTCCCATCTCTTGAAGAACTTTCCACAGTTTATTGTGATCCACACAGTCAAAGGCTTTGGCATAGTCAAAAAAGCAGAAATAGATGTTTTTCTGGAACTCTCTTGCTTTTTCCATGATACAGCAGATGTTAGCAATTTGATCTCTGGTTCCTCTGCCTTTTCTAAAACCAGCTTGAACATTTGGAAGTTCACTGTTCATGTGTTGCTGAAGCCTGGCTTGGAGAATTTTGAGCATTACTTTACTAGCATGTGAGATGAGTGCCGCAAAGAGTTGGACACAACTGAGCGACTGAACTGAACTGAACTGAACTGAGATGAGTGCAAAAGTAATTATGTAACACAAATGCTATGCGCCAACACAGTCTAAATCTCTTCTTGTTTATTTCCTTAAAACTAATATCAGGCAATATCATTTTGGGGATACTTTTATGACAACACAGCTTGATTAATGCTCCATCTATGGGATCCAATCACTCCCAAATATATAAATATTTCTTAAACTTAACACAGAGAATTGTAATTATATATTTATTATCAGAATTTCCACCTGACCTGTAAATTCATAAAGATCCCAGGAACCTACTTTATGTCTTTCTACCTCTGGTACTTAGCACAGATTGAGCACAGTGATGATAATGACTCTTGAGTGAGTTGAATAAATGCAAGATTACATCTGTCATGGGGGTTGCCAGTATGGCATCACCAAGTATAGTAAGACTTTGTAAGGTGAATGCTCTTGTTGACACAATTAGCAGACTTTTTTCTTAGATGTCCAAGTCTAGCTCTTCTAAAAATGTTTTGAATTGTAGACTAATGTATAATTATTTTATACAGTTCATAGAAACTTTGGTGGCCCCTTGAACGTGTGCTGTATGTGATATGCTGTGTCTTTTATCTAATATTTGTCACCAGTGCCTGTTCCTACTATTTTATGAATCAGCAGCTGAAGGCAGGCATTATCAACAGTTTTTCTTAAGCAGACATATTGATTTATGTAATGACCAACCCATGTTCTTGAAAGAAATTAAATGTAGCATTTTCACAGTTTTCCTAATTTTCTCTGGATCTCCTGTTCCCTGTCTTTGGTTGGTTTGGTTTATAGAATCCAAAGCTAAGGGTGCTACTGTCATAAATTAATATACAAGTAGGTTGACTTATGTTGTGGTTATAGATTGAATGCAGTTGTCTTTCAAGAGATGTCATTCATTCAAAAATATCTTAAAAGAACTTCCTTCTGACAGCTGAAAAAGAAACTGCTTCACAGTGATAATAGAGTTCCATCCAATCTCCATTTTTTGCAGTTTTCTTATCATTGAAGGAGGTTGAATAAAAGGTGAAGGCACAATCTGAAGACACAAAGAATAGGTAAACTCAACAGCCAAAAATAATTCAGGCAGTTCTGGAAGTCTAGGAGCAGAAATGATGCTTAATACACACATACACCATACAGTGGAACTCTGACTCTACAAACCAAATTACCTAAGTGTAACAGAAGGAGAGGGGGCAACAGAAGATGAGATGGTTGGATGGTATCATGGACTCAATAGACATGAGTCTGAGCAAACTCAAGGAGATAGTAAAGGGCAGGGAAGCCTGGAGCACTGCAGTCCATGGGATCATCACAGAGTTGGACACAACTTAGCAACTAAACAAGAACACATTTGTCTGATTATCAAGGGAGTAAACCCAAGGTTAGACATTTTAAGGGGCAAAATTCTACAGTATGACGGGTGTCTTTTTGGGCACTCCATATAAGAACTTGCTGAGTCATGTATTCAATAACAGTTGAGAGCAATGGGTACCTGACAGCAAGGGTGATAACTTAGCTTACCAATTGCTATATGATTCTGAAGGTTGTTTGCACTTCTTCAGTTTTTATTTAGGGGCTTCCCAGGTGGCCCAGAGGTGAAGAATCCCCACAATGCAGAAGCCCAAGAGATGTGGTTTCAATCCCCAGGTCAGGAGAGTAGGAAATGGCAACTCACTCCAGTATTTTTGCCTGGAAAATGCCACAGATAGAGAAGTCTGGCAGGCTATAACCCAAGGGATCACAAAGAGTCAGACACCACTGAGCACACATGCTTCTAACTATTTAAATGAAGCCGAAAAAACAGCCTCAGTAGAAGAAATCCATTAAGAACATAGATTCCAACCATACAACAGAGTTGGGTCCTGCTTGGAAACAGTCAAAGCCAGCAGGACTTTGAGTACCATCCTGGCAAAGATTTAGTAACATTGCATAATGGTCCCACTGTGAAGATATGAGGCTGGTGAAGAGCAGCAGCAGCAGCTGTGTTGATATACTTTTAACAAAATGTGAGAAGAATTGCTGGACAGTACCTCTACCTTCTTGGTCACACAGAATTGCAGGCACAGCACCTCCATTGGAGCTTTCACAATGAACACACACACATACACACTGCCAACAGACAGACAGATAAATTCATGCTCAATGCCCGTATATATGGACATCCTATTTATGAGGGACAGACAACCAGGACACGTTTAAAATACCAGACAAAGCAAATTTAATGAAAATAAATTTTCACGGATCTCACATGAACAATTCAGAATGAGAGCTCTGCTAAAATATATGTCCAAAAGGAGAATTGTCACCCAAACTGTAAATCCATCCACCCCTCTACCCTGGTCCAAATTAGAATGACAAATTCAGATGATTTTTATCCCAACAGTCCTGGTAAGCTGAAATCTGAAGATCTATCAAAGTGACCTGGGATTGGCTCATTATAATTTCATCAGAGAGAAGCACCAATGGAGTGAAGTGTCCAGACAGCAGAATCTAGAAGAGGAAAATTGGCTGATGGGTCTCAGTCACGTGTAAGTTTGAGTGCAGGGTTTCTCAGTAGAAGCTAGAGGACCAGTATCTTCCATAGTAACACGGGCGGTAGCAGCCATATCCATAGCCACCATGGCCAGCACCATAGCCGCAGCCCAAACCTCGGAAGCAGCCATAGCCACAGCCATAGTTGCAGCCCAGACCGCCAAGGCCATAGCCCAGGCCACCGTAGTAGTTGTTGTAGTAATAGCTCATCTTGTCAAGTGTTAAAGATGTAGAAGAGAACAAAGCCTTTGCTTGCAGAATATGAACTGCCCTGCTCCCTTGAGGCCTTTTATACACCCGTGTAGTAGGTGTGGCAAATCAAAAGCCACCATGCCTTGCATTTTAACAGCTAATTTGCATGAAAACATCATTAACATTGTGTTTATTTAGAGGAGAGGCACTCACACTTATTAATGCTGGAATTCCTTTACTGCTGCTTCCTAAATTCCTGAAGGTATATCACATAACTTCAGTAATAAAAAAACAAATTTACTGTCTGTAACCAAGCTTCATGAGTTTGCATAACTTGAGGGCCATATATATTATTTAACCCTGCTTTGAAATAAGAGTGTCATTCCTCTGCAGATGTAAAGCACAGATTCATAGAAACTCCAGGCCTCAATGAGATCATATCATTTAATCATCAATATTTCCTTTACCTTAGCTTTTGCAGAGAAACCAAATGTCTAGATAAATACTGCTTTTGCTTTCTTTTAGTTTTTTGACAGAATTGATATTGATATTCGATTGCAAATAATTTTTTTAGCCAACTCTTTGGAAAAGATCCTGATGCTGAGAAAGATTGAGGGCAAGGGGAGAAGAAAACGACAGAGGATAAGATGGTTAGACAGCATCATTGACTCAATGGACCTGAACTTGAGCAGACTCTGGGAGACAGTGGAGGACAGGGAAGCCTGATGTGCTACAGTCCATGCAGTTGCAAAGAGTCAGACATGACTTAGTGACTGACTACACTAACAACATGACATCAGTTCAGTTCAGTTCTGTCACTCAGTCGTGTCCAACTCTTTGTGACCCTATGAATTGCAGCACGAGGCCTCCCTGTCCATCACCATCTCCCAGAGTTCACTCAAACTCACGTCCACAAAGTCGGTGATGCCATCCAGCCATCTCATCCTCTGTCATCCCCTTCTCCTTCTGCCCCCAATCCCTCCCAGCATCAGAGTCTTTTCCAATGACTCAACTCTTCTCATGAGGTGGCCAAAGTACTGGAGTTTCAGCTTTAGCATCTTTCCTTCCAAAGAACACCCATGACTGATCTCTTCTAGAATGGACTGGTTGGATCTCCTTGCAGTCCAAGGGATTCTCATGAGTCTTCTCCAACACCACAGTTCAAAAGCATCAATTCTTTGGCACTCAGCTTTCTTCACAGTCCAACTCTCACATCCATACATGACCACAGGAAAAACCATAGCCTTGACTAGACAGACCTTTGTTGGCAAAGTAATGTCTCTGCTTTTCAATATGCTATCTAGGTTGGTCATAAATTTCCTTCCAAGGACAACATGACATAGTGACTGACAAATATTGACAACAATATTTTTAGGCTAATTTATTGTATGTTTTTATATGGTTATATGGTATTAACTTTTATGTGCATCAACATTTCTTAATCATGAAATATCTCAAATATATTTTCTAGTAAAAACTAAGTATGTATATAACTTGGGTGTGTGTACAACACCTCTGTGTGTCGTAATGTAACACATGCATTATTTGAGGTATATAGAATAAATTATTTATATTGAAAAGTATATTTTAGTACACGTGCATGCATACTCAGTTGCTTTAGTTGTGTCCAACTCTTTGTGGCTCTATGGATTGTAGCCCACCAGGCTCCTCTGTCCATGGGATTTCCTAGGCAAGAATACTGGAGTGGGTTCCCTTGCTCTCCTCAAGGGGATCTTCCCAACCCAAAGAGCAAACCCTCATCTCCTGCAGCTCCTGCATTGCAGGCAGAGTCTTTACCATTGAGCCACCTGGGAAACCCATATTTTAGCATACTAATATCTAAAATGGAGCTTGCCAGATGGCACTAATGGTAAAGAACCCGCCTGCCATGGAGCAGACCTAAAAGACACAGGTTCAATCCCCAGGTTAGGCAGATCCCCTGGAAAAGGAAAGAGCAGCCCACCCCAGTATTCTTGCCCAGAAAATTCCATGGACAGAGGAGCCTGGTGAGCTGCAGTCCACAGGGCCACAAAGAGTCAGTCATGACTGAAGTACACTTTGCTGTTGTTGTTGTTGTTTGGCTGCTAAGTTGTGTCCGACTATTTTGCAACCCTGTGGACTGTAGCCCACCAGGCTCCTCTGTCCATGGAATTTTCCGGGCAAGAATATTGGAGTGGGTTTCCATTTCCTTCTCCTGGATATCTTCTTGACCCAAGGGTCGAACCTGCATCTCCTGTATTAACAGGCAGATTCTTTACCAATGAACCACCAGGAAGAACTAGAATTATTACTGATGAGACAAATACTATATTTGGAATGATAAAATGATAATACCTTAGATAATATCACAAAATTCTGTAGGTTATACATACATCTTACAATGTACCAAACCATTAAAAATTGTGAATATTATTGTCACCAAAAAATAGTATATGAACACAGCATTTTAAATATAGTTGCAAGAAATGTATAGACTGCTAGTAACCAACTGAAGGCACATAAAATTAATAAAACCTAGTTACATGACTTCATAGACTACACATCTTGTAGCTTAGTGTGAGACAGTCAAATTTCTAAATTATTGAGATACTAAAGAATTTCTTTATCAAAAAACATCAGTTTTACTATTTCCAATTTCCCTTCACCTATAGACAAAATGATGGTAGTAATTCTACATATTTTAAGAGTCAACTTTTGTAGTTAGGTAATTACAGAAAGAACTAAAGAAATTAACCATTTGAAACCCAAAATCATGATTATTAAAGGAATTTCATCTCATTTTTTTTTACAAGATTCATGCTGGAGTCTCATAGGGATGGGGGAGCCTGGTGGGCTGCCATCTATGGGGTCACACAGAGTCGGACATGACTGAAGCGACTTAGCAGCAGCAGCAGCAGCTAATCAGTAACAGGAGTATTGACTAGTTTCCCAGGCATATGGTATAAAGCTAACCTACCAGAGTCAGAGTGCTCACTTTGATATGACTTGACAGGGACTATCAAAGCTTTATTGAGGTTCTCCAGTATGTCATAGTTACATTGAGGGATACAAGTATTCTTCAAGTCGAAGGAGATATTAATATGGGACTTCACATAATTCTAGTAACATTGGGATGATTAAATACACTGTATAATGAATTTATTAAGTTATCTTAGTCTTACATCATTAAACATTTAGTTTATGTAACTCCCTGTTCTGACTGTTGACCTGGAACACAATCTTCTGATTATGTTCAGTCTTAGCATTCCTTACCTTGGACGAGGGCTATCTCCTTACTTCTGCCATTCCCGACCTTCAACGTGGGATAGCTCCTCTAGGCCCTCCTGCACCTGCGCAGCCACCGCTCCTCAGGATGCTCCTCCCCGGCCGCTGGCACTGGCCTCGGGCGTGGGTGGCTCCTCCCAGCTACCGCCCCTGGCCTCGGGCTCGGGTTGGCTCCTCAGGGTCACCGCCCTTGGCCTCGGGTGCTAGGTGGCTTCTCCCGGCCACCCCTGATCTCGGACGCAGGGTGTCTCCTCCCGGCCGCCCCTGACCTCGGTATATGCAAAAGCAGAGACATTACTTTGCCGACTGAGGTCCGTCTAGTCAAGGCTATGGTTTTTCCTGTGGTCATGTATGGATGTGAGAGTTGGACTGTGAAGAAGGCTGAGCACTGAAGAATTGATGCTTTTGAACTGTGGTGTTGGAGAAGACTCTTGAGAGTCCCTTGGACTGCAAGGAGATCCAACCAGTCCATTCTGAAGGAGATCAGCCCTGGGATTTCTTTGGAAGGAATGATGCTAAAGCTGAAACTCCAGTACTTTGGCCACCTCATGTGAAGAGTTGACTCATTGGAAAAGACTCTGATGCTGGGAGGGATTGGGGGCAGGAGGAGAAGGGGATGACAGAGGATGAGATGGCTGGATGGCATCACGGACTCGATGGACGTGAGTCTGAGTGAACTCCGGGAGATGGTGATGAACAGGGAGGCCTGGCGTGCTGCAATTCATGGGGTCGCAAAGAGTCGGGCACGACTGAGCAACTGAACTGAACTGAACTACCATTCCTTAGAAGAAAAGAGTAAGCTGATTATATTGGGTTTAAGTCCTTTGGCCATGAAGACAGTGATATCTAAGAGTAAATTAACAAATTGGCTTCTCATTATGATTTCATTCCCCATATAAAATAGAAATGATGGGGAGATAAAATGGGCTAGGGGTATGTCCATTTCCCTGTAACAGAAATTTGTCTTTGTAAATTAATAAAATGATCAGATTATAATTTAGATTTCCATGTAGGCTAACTATAAGGAGAATTCTCAAATCAAGCATACTCAATTATTACATTTCCTGCAAGAATTATTTCTTTTCCTATCTTAATGGGTTAGCTTTATGTTGTATAGATGATCCACTTGAACTTAATGTTCATTGGCCCCTGATAAATGGATTTGTTCTCAGTGTACTGACTGAACCAAACCATCTAACTGAGCCTGTAAGTAGAAGAGCTAGATTTTGGAGAGGGATAAAAATATCAGAGCAATTAATGTTTTTCTAGGAGACTTCCAGTGATTTGACTTTTTTCCTTGGATGATTCCATGTACTTCTCTCTGTCCTCTGTGAGCTAAGCAGAATTAACTGAATAATGAAGTTACTTTTATCAACATATACCTGGGACTAAACCTTATATTTATTGTGCTCCAGTAAATGTATTTATTCAGCCTATTATTCTGAAAGTGTGTTTTAATTGGTAAAAATTTTTAGGACTTAGGCCTGGAAGGCAGTATCTCAAGTAGACCTGAGAGAACTGCTCCAAGGAGAGGGGAAGATCCGGGTTATACCGAAGTTTTGTAACAAAAATATGTAGTTTGAACTTTAAAAAAATATTGTTAAAGAAAACCAGATATCCCAAGTTAAGAACTTTAGCACATTTCTATGTATGGGAAGATGCAAGAGTTTGGGCTCACTGAAATAGTTCCTTTCATTTATATCTCAGCTACCCTAACACTAACCCTTACATCAGGAAGTGAAGAAGAACCAAAGACCCTCTTCATGAAAGTGAAAGAGAAGAGTAAAAAAGTTGGCTTAAAGCTCAACATTCAGAAAACTAAGATCATGGCATCTGGTCCCATCACTTCATGGCAAATAGATGGGGAAACAGTGGAAACAGTGGCAGACTTTATTTTTCTGGGCTCCAAAATCACTGCAGATAGTGACTGCAGCCATGAAATTAGAAGACACTTACTCCATGGAAGGAAAGTTATGACCAACCTAGAGAGCATATTCAAAAACAGAGACATTGCTTTCTCAGCAAAGCTCCATCTAGTAAAGGCTATGGTTTTTCCAGTGGTCATGTATGGATGTGAGAGTTGAACTATAAAGAAAGCTGAGCCCCGAAGAATTGATGCTTTTGAAATGTGGTGTTGGAGAAGACTGTTGAGAGTCCCTTGGACTCTCCATTCTAAAGGAGATCAGTCCTGGGTGTTCATTGGAAGGACTGATGCTGAAGCTGAAACTCCAATACTTTGGCCACCTGATGCAAAGAGCTGACTCATTGGAAAAGACGTTGATGCTGGGAAAGATTGAGGGCAGGAGGAGAAGGGGATGACAGAGGATGAGCTGGTTGGATGGCATCACCAACTCAATGGACATGGGTTTGGGTGGACTCTGGGAGTTGGTGATGGACAGAGAGGACTGGTATACTGTGGTTCATGGGGTCACAAAGAGTCAGACACAACTGAGTGAGTGAACTGAACTGAACTGAACCCAGGGCCAGCATCCTGTGTTTTTCACATCCTGAGCTCCCTTCGGGCTAGCTCACCTAGAGAGTGGCTGCAATCTGATGGCTGCCAAATTGTAGGTATTCCTCTCCTGCCTGAGTGCCCGTAGGGCTCACCAGGTCATATTGGAGGGCTGCAACCACTGATGAAGGTGACATCCTTGTTACTGATACAGTATGAAATATTGCATTTCTCAGTTTCCTCCTCTTGGTATGAAATTTGACCAGTTTTTTACCCAGCCCATTTTTAATTCAGTTATTAAGCAATATCCTGGGCTACCCTAAACAGATGAGCAAGAAGGCATATATGATCTATTACTGCAATGGTCCTGTGCATACCTCAGTCCTGTAGTTCACTGCCTCAGCTTCTATGGCAACTACAGATTGTTTCTGCTCCTATTAGTACAGGCTTCTCCTTTGATGTATTAGTAGGTTAAATAGTATATTTTGTTTTACAATCGATGTCTTCATTTAATTCATAAAGATCACTTTGTCTCTCTTTACCATTTTTTAATACCATAAACTATCCATCAGGACTGCCAAGGCTTTTATTTTAGCTGTTTGAAATTTCTGCTTTATACTCCATTGCTTTTTAGATGACTTTTATACTGCAACCAAGACAATCTCTCCCAAGTCAGTATCCTAGCAGCCTAAGATGGGTCTCATATAAACAGTAATATGAAAGTAAAACACAACCTGAATTGACATCATGAGTGCAATTATTAATTTTGAGTTTTATTTAGATCTTTCCTCTCAGACCAAAAAACAGATTGATCCAAAGTCTACAGCACTGTAATATTATGAATGCAATCCTCTTATTCTTAAATAAAGGGAAAGAACCCTATAGTAGACAAGAGTGACTTTCATAAATTTCTTCTGTTAACACAGCTGATTGTTAAACAACATGGCTTTCTACTCAACCAAAATATAGAATTCCTGAATCCTGGTATTCCTCCAGGAATTTCACCTAGAATCAGTGAGATAACATAGCTTTCTGAACTTAGAGAAACAAAATTTATACAGGATCCTTCAGTGTTTGCTCATGTATTTTGCGTAGAATTCTCTAACAGATATCCTGGGATAAATTCAAAGTAAGCAGACTTAAAACATCTGGACGATGACATTTTTTTCTGACCACAAGAGGATTAAGTAACTGATGCATTCTTTGTATACTGCTCATGGGGTTCTCATGGCAAGAATACTGGAGTGGTTTGCCATTCTCTCCTCCAGTGGACCACGTTTTGTCAAGGAATCCTGGTACATATATATTTATAAGGCATTTTAATGCCATGAGAAATCTCTAGTGGTAAAACACTTATTAACTAAAGCAATATTTTAAAAATCACTATATGAATTCAAAAATCCAAATATCATAAAGCAAAAAAATGGGACAAGGGTTAATAATCCTGCCTCACAGGATTGTTATGAGAAGAGAATGATTGAGAGAAAGGAAATTAGTACAGAAGTTCTTACTGCACAAACACTCATTGTGTTGGCTTCTATTATTTTGAAAAGTGTAAGTGAATGCATTTTAAGAATTTAAGAAATCAGCAAATTAAAATGGACTGGAATGGGTGAATTTAAATCAGATGACCATTGTATCTATTACTGTGGGCAAGAATCCTATAGGAGAAATGGAGTAGCATTTATAGTCAACAAAACAGTCCAAAATGTAGTAGTTGGATGCAATCTCAAAAATGACAGAATGATCTCTGTTCATTTCCAAGGCAAACCATTCAATATCACAGTAATCCAAGTCTATGCCCTGACCAGTAATGCTGACGAAGCTGAAGTTGAACAGTTCTGTGAAGACCTAAAGACCTTCTAAAACTGACACACACAAAAGATGTTCTTTTCATTACAGGGGACTGGAATGCAAAAGTAGGACGTGAAAAGATATCTGCAGTAACAGGCAAATTTGGCCTTGGGGTACAAAATGAACCAGGTCAAAGGTTAACAGATTTTGCCAAGAGAATGCACTGGTCATAACAAACACCCTCTTCCAACAACACAAGAGAAGATTCTACACATGGACATCACCAGATGGTCAATACCAAAATCAGATTGATTATATTCTTTGCAGCCAAAGGTGGAGAAGATCTATACAGTCAACAAAAATAAGACTGGGAGCTGACTGTAGCTCAGATCATGAACTACTCTTTTGCCAAATTCAGACTGAAATTGAAGAAAGTAGGGAAAACCACTAGACCATTTCAGTATGACCTAAATCAAATCCCTTACAGTTATACAGTGGAAGTCAGAAATAGATTCAAGGGGTTAGATCTGATAGACAGAGTGCCTGATGAACTATGGATAGAGGTTCATGACATTGTACCGGAGATAGTGATCAAGACCATCCCCAAGAAAAAGAAATAGAAAAAGGCAAAATGGTTGCCTGAGGAGGGCTTACATATAGCTATGAAAAGAAGAGAAGTGAAAGTGAAGGTGAAAAGGAAAGATATACCCATTTGGATGCAGAGTTCCAAAGAATAGAGAGGAGAGATACGAAAGCCTTACTCAGTGATCAGTGCAAAGAAATAGAGGAAACCAATAGAATGGGAAAGACTAGAGATCTCATCAAGAAAATTAGAGATACCAAGCGAACATTTCACGCAAAGATGAGCACAATAAAGGACAATAATGTGGTCTGGACCTAACAGAAACAGAAAATATTAAGAAGAGGTGGCAAGAATATACAGGAGAACTATACAAAAAGTATCTTCATGACCCATATAATCACGATGGTGTGATGACCCACCTGGAATGCAAAGTCAAGTGGGCCTTAGGAAGCATCATTATGAACAAAGCTAGTGGAGGTGATGGAATTCCAGTTGAGCTATTTCAAATCCTGAAAGATGCTGCTAAGAAAGTGCTGCACTCAATATGTTAGCAAATTTGGAAAACTCATCAGTGGCCACAGGACTGGAAAAGGGCAGTTTTCATTCCAATTTCAAAGAAAGGCAATGACAAAGAATGCTCAAACTACTGCACAGTTGCACTCATTTCACAAGCTAGCAAAGTAATGCTCAAAATTCTCCAAGCCAGGCTTCAACAGTACATGAACATCAACTTCCATGTGTTCAAGCTGGATTTAGAAAAGGCAGAGGAAACAGATCAAATTACCAACCTCTGTTGGATCATCTAAAAGCAAGAGAGTTCCAGAAAAACTTCTACCTCTTCTTTATTGATTATTCCAAAGCCTTTGACTGTGTAGATCACAACAAACTGTGGAAAATTCTTCAAGAGATGCGAATACCAGACCTGCCTCCTGAGAAATGTATATGTAGGTCAAGAAGCAACAGTTATAACTGGAAATGGAACAACAGACTGGTTCCAAATCAGGAAAGGAGTACATCAGCACTGTATATTGTCACCCTGCTTATTTCACTTATATGCAGAGTACATCATGGGAAAACTTGGATTGGATGAAGCACAATCTACAATCAAGATTACTGGGAGAAATGTCAATACCCTCAGATATGCAGATGACACCACCCTGCAGAAAGTGAAGAACTAAAGAGCCTCTTGATGAAAGTGAAAGAGGAGAGTGAAAAAGTTGGCTTAAAGCTCAACATTCAGAAAACTAAGATCATGGCATCTGGTCCCATCACTTCATGGCAAATAGATGGGGAAACAGCAACAGATTTTATTTGGGGGCTCCAAAATCACTGCAGATGGTGATTGCAGCCATGAAATTAAAAAGATGCTTGGTCCTTGGAAGAAAAGTTATGACCAACCTGTATGACATATTAAAAAGCAGAGTCATTTCTTGGCCAACAAAGGTCCATCTAATGAAAACTATGATTTTTCCAGTGGTCATGTATGGATGTGAGAATTGGACTATAAAGAAAGCTGAACATTGAAGAATTGATGCTTTTGAACTGTGGAGTTGGAGAAGACTCTTGAGAGTCCCTTGGACTGCAAGGAGATCCAACCAGTCCATTCTAAAGGTGACCAGTCCTGGGTGTTCATTGGAAGGACTGATGTTGAAGCTGAAACTCCAATATTTTGGCCACCTGATATGAAGAAGTGACTCGTTGGAAAAGACCCTGATGCTAGGAAAGATTGAGGGCAGGAGGAGAAGAGGACGACAGAGGATGAGATGGTCGGATGGCATCACCAACTCAACAGACATGAGTTTGAATAAATCCCGGGAGTTCATGAGCAGGGAGGCCTGGTGTGTGGTGGTTCATGAGGTCGCAAAGAGTTGGACATGACTGAGAGAATGAACTGAGCTGAACTAAAGGGAATGCTTCTCTTAGAACATATAAAACATACATATCATCAGTAAGTTTGGTGCATATAAAAAGCATTCACCTAAAAGTCTTAATTGACAGAAGAAAAAGATATTCCCTTACCAGAGTAAAAGTAATATTCTCCCAGATAATTCTCTCAGCTGGATGCATGCACAGCGTGAAAGGATGTTATTTAAGCAGCTGGCATATGATGAGTTCAGATGGGATATTTGCTTAGAGAACAAACTAGTTACCAAGGAGGAGGGAAATGGGGGAGGAGCAAGATAAGGGTAGGTGGATTAAGAGGTAAAAACAACATGTGTATAAAGTAAATACACTAACAGTATATATTGCACAGCAAAGGGAATACAACTGATATTTTATAACTTTAAATGGAGTATAATCTATAAAACTACTGAATCACTATGTTGTATACTTTAATACATTTGATTGGCCAAAACGTTCATTCAAGTTTTTCCATAACATGAATTTTTTGACCAACCCAATTGTATTTATTGTAAATCAACCATGTTTCAAAAAATTTCACTAAGCAGATCAAGAACACAAGACCCCAGGGTTCTGAGCTGCCAAGATATTTAAATGTGAGCAGACCAATGAATTGTAGTAGACCAATGAAGATGGCAATAGTCTTCCAATGAGAACTGAGGTTAGCCCTCCAACATGAAATAACACAAAATTAGTAAACTGTGGTAGCTTTAAATTCATTCATTCTCATATTTAATCATTCCACAGATATACATTTTTCATGAACTATAGAGTCTTGCATGAAGTTTGGGGGATAATTTTATGGAAAACAAATCAGGGGTCTCTGTCCTCAAGGAGCATGCATTTTTCTAGCTGAGAACAAATACAAATAGACTAGATGATGATGAATTATATGAAGGTAAAAGGTGTACAGAAGGGGCTTAGAGCGTGCAGCCAGGAAGTTGAAATTTTCAGTAAAGTAGATAGGGATGCCTCACAGAGAAGAAAATTTTAAGACAACTGTCAGAGAATATGAGGAAGCAAAACGTACCAATGTTTGACAGAAGACCTCTCCAATTAGAAGGCACAGCAAGCACTAAGACACTGATGTGGTCTGGAATACAGAGGAGTACCACGGGAAGAAGGGTATTGGGAGGTTAAAAAAAAAATGGAGGTGTTTTTAGGGGCCTCTGGAGGAATCTGGATTTTACCCTGAATGAGACAATAGATAGCAGAGTGTTTACAACCAAGGAGTATATGATCTTCCATGATCTATACCCCTGTTATCATCAGTTTCTGTCTCATAAAATAGTACAGCACCAGGTGGCGCTGGTGGTAAAGAACCTGTCTGCCAATGAAGGAGGTCTAAGAGATGCAGATTCGATCTCTGGGTTGAGAAGATCCCCTGGAGGAGGGCATGGCAATCTACTCCAGTATTCTTTCCTGGAGAATCCCACGGACAGAGGTGCCTGGAGGGCTATGATCCATAGGGTCATAAAGAGTTGGACATGACTGAAGCAGCTTAGCAGCAGGAGCAGCAGCAAGAAATTCTGAAACGGTTTCAAATTTCTGTGCTTGAACTACCAACAACTTAATACATTGTCTGTCTATGTTTACATATCTTGATTCCACAGTGAGCTATCTTAGAAGGGGCACCACTCCAATGAAATAATATTTTACATATCTAAAAGCAGTCAAGATCTTTATGAAATACATCCCATAACAGAAAATACATTCTACTTGTAGTTTGCAGAAAACGAACATCTGGAAACAAGATGTGGGTCATTACTTTGGAGTTTCAAGCTAGTATTAATAATAAATGTTAATAAACCTTGGGAACTTATTCTATTCTAGGTACTACACTTAGTTTTTTATATACAAATGTCATTTAATCCTCACATCTCTGAGGTGGGATGTGTATTGAGCTTTCCACACTTTATGAAAGAAGAGGTTGATGGCTGAATAGTAAATTTTTCCAAATTGCATAAACAGATAACTGTTAGAGCTGGGACAGGAATCTAGTTGGTCTGAATCTAGATTTTCATTCCCCATCATTCCATTCTATCACTTACAAGGATAGAGAGAAATAAATCCAATAAAGAAGCATTGACCTTGACAATAATGACAAACATTATACATCCCTTACTCCTCTCTGTTAAACTATGTTACTTCCTTTCCGGTATTTTTAATTCTGTGAACTTCTACTTATCAGTCTCACCTTACTATGAAAACGAATACATAAGGTGCATATGAGTGAATCAGTAAATTCTGTAAAAGAAACAGGAGATGAGACTAGAAAAATTAGGCAAAAAATTTGTGGATGACTTATATGCCGTGCTAAGATGCTGAAGCAAATGTCCCATCAGGAAATCTTTCTTGTGCACACAGAGGAGCATATCCATTGTGTCTCTCCCTGCTGCTGCTGGCCCAAGCCACTGAGTCTGCCCTTGCATGTGTAACCCTGGGCCTACTGCACCTTCTGTTACTACTATATTTACCTCTCATCTCCCACGTTCTGATTTGGGGGTTCGCAGCATGTGGGATCCTACTTCTCCGAACCGGGAATCAAACTCTCACCCCCGGTATTGGAGTTTCAACCATTCCCTGGACCATCAGGGAAGTCCCTGGATGAACTCTTGGCGTGCTCCATGATAAGTTGCTTCAGTTCAGTTCAGTCGCTCAGTCGTCTCCGACTCTTTGCGACCCCATGAATTGTCGCTCGCCAGGAGAAAGCAATGGCACACCACTCCAGTCCTCTTGCCTGGAAAATTCCATGGACGGAGTAGCCTGGTAGGCTGCAGTCCATGGGGTCGCTAAGAGTCGGACACGACTGAGCAACTTCACTTTCACTTTTCACTTTCATGCATTTGAGAAAGAAATGGCAACCCACTCCAGTGTTCTTGCCTGGAGCATCCCAGGGACGGCGGAGCCTGGTGGGCTGCCATCTATGGGGTCGCAAAGAGTCGGACACAACTGAAGCGGCTTAGCAGCAGAAGCAGCAGCAGCAGCAGGCCTCCCTGTCCATCATCAACTTCCGGAGTTCACTCAGACTCACGTCCATCCAGTCAGTGATGCCATCCAGCCATCTCATCCTCTGGCGTCCCCTTCTCCTCCTGCCCCCAACCCCTCCCAGCATCAGAATCTTTTCCAATGAGTCAACTCTTTGCATGAGGTGTCCAAAGTACTGGAGTTTCAGCTTCAGCATCAGTCCTTCCAAAGAACACCCAGGGCTGATCTTCAGAATGGACTGGCTGGATCTCCTTGCAGTCCAAGGGACTCTCAAGAGTCTTCTCCAATACCACAGCTCAAAAGCATCAATTCTTCAGCGCTCAGCTTTCTTCACAGTCCAACTCTTACATCCATACATGACCACTGGAAAAACCATAGCCTTGACTAGATGGACCTTAGTCGGCAAAGCAATGTCTCTGCTTTTGAATATGCTATCTAGGTTGGTCATAACTTTCCTTCCAAGGAGTAAGCTTCTTTTAATTTCATGGCTGCAATCACCATCTGCAGTGATTTTGGAGCCCCCCAAAATAAAGTCTGACACTCTTTCCCCTGTTTCCCCATCTATTTCCCACGAAGTGATGGGACCAGATGCCATGATCTTCGTTTTCTGAATGTTGAGCTTTAAGCCAACTTTTTCACTCTCCTGTTTCATGTTCATCAAGAGGCTTTTTAGTTCCTCTTCACTTTCTACCATAAGTTGCTTCAGTCATGTCCAATTCTTTGCAACCCCATGGACTGTAGCCCACTAGGCTCCTCTATCCATGGGATACTCGAGGCAAGAATACTGGATTGGGCGGATTGGGCTGCCATGCTCTCCTCCAGGGAAATCTTCCTTACCTAAGGATTGAACCTGCATCCCTTACATCTCTTGCTTTGGCAGGCATATTCTTTACCACCAGCACCACTTGGGGAGCTATTGAATGAACTTGAAATAAATAAAGTTCTAAGTAATTATGATATTTTTATGTTTTTGGTATGTTATGTTATAATGAAAATGATAATAATAGAAATCTCAAAAATAACTGTAAATATCATGCTTGGAATGTGTTGCCTCAAGTCATGCTCCCTGCCACTCACTGCAAGGTTATGAGTTCACAGTGCTTAATTAATTCATTCAAAAATTGCTTATTGAATTCCTATTTTGTATAAGACACTGATATTTTAGAATCAGTGATACAGTGGGAAAAAAATAAAGATGTCATTTTCATGGATCTTATGTACCCTGCCCTATGAAACAATTTGAAAAACTACGAGTGAGGTGTAAGATGGGCTTTAGAAAGAACTCTGTAGAAAAGAAGAAGAATTATATGTGAAAAGACAGGCAAGAGTCTATTACAATAGTCCAAATGCTGAAAACCCATTAATCTTCAGTTCCATAGTGACTCCAATATTAAAAGTGTGATCATTTCAGTATTAAACCTCTCTTGCTCCTTCATTCTCTCTGAAGTCTGGTTGATTCACAGTGAATGTCTTCCTGTTATTTTAGCTCATGATGTTTTTTATTTATCTCCTGTCACTTCCTCCTAAAACCCCTGTCACTCTTTCCCTTACTTCTTTACATTCACTCACATGTACACACATAGAACCCATCTTCATCTTAACATTCTTCCCAGTCATCCTTCAGATGTCACTCCTTCCAGAAAGGCTTAGGCCTTCCCATAATATATGATCTTACTATTCTCAGAATAAGAAATATCAAACTGTGTTATAACTGTCGAATGGATTGACATAGATTGTACATATGAGAGAAGAGTGACCATCTCCATCTTTTATATCTTCATCTCTGTGATACTGGGTGATAACTTATACCTAGTAAGCAACCATTCCATAAGTATTTGTGTCACTAAACCAAACTGGGGTAGAAGCACCAACAATATCATTGGTCATGAAAATACAAGTTAAAAAGAAACACTAATGCATAATGATTGTAATCAAAAAATATAAATAAAGCCATCTTTGTAAGATCATTTAATAGTTACTTTTAAAAAGGGGAATTTTAACACAGAGATAATTTTAATTGGGAATGTGTGGAATTGCCGCTGCTGCTGCTGCTAAGTCACTTCCGTCATGTCCGACTCTGTGCGACCCCAAAGACGGCAGCCCACCAGCCTCCACCATCCCTGGGATTCTCCAGGCAAGAACACTGGAGTGGGTTGCCATTTCCTTCTCAAATGCATGAAAGTGAAGTAGCTCAGTCGTGGCCGACTCTTCGTGACCCCATGGACTGCAGCCTACCAGGCTCCTCCATCCATGGGATTTTCCGGGCAAGAGTACTGGAGTAGGGTGCCATTGCCTTCTCCGTGTGGAATTGCTAAAATAGTACAGTTTCAAAAGGAAAAAAGTAAGCACTTGGAGATACTTCTTGTTCAATCCAGATCCTGTGGATTGTGTTCCAAAGTAATTCAGCTGTAGCCCTGGATTGCTTATTTTTTGGTAACTGATGGGATGATGAACACTGGAAAAAGAGCTAGCACTTCTCAGAAGGTGAACCCAATAGCTGAGTGGATCCAAGCGTTCCTCAGTAGCATCTGAAGCGTGGACATCTGCCACCACAAGAAGGATGACAGAGATTGTAGCCATACCACTCAGAGTCACAGCTGTAAATCACCATAAATAGCCAAGCCAGCCAGTACTGTACCTATAGCCGAAACCATCGTAATAGTAACCTAACAGAACCTGGTGTCAGGAGTGGAGGGCTAATTTTAAGAACAGAGTTATTTCCCGGGGTTTGAATATCATCTGCATATGACCTTTTATATGCTCAGTAGTGGTTGCAGCAAAACACAGACACACCTAGTCTCCTTATGGTAAAACCTGAATAACTCATTATTTCTAAATTCTTCTTTCCTGCCTTAAACAATTCAGCGTGGCACGTTGTAACATCCTGACATCTTAAAATACTATACAATCTTTCTATTGTATGCATTTGCTTATATTCTTGTCTCATATAGGAAACTATGAGCTACTTCAGGGCAAGAGCCTATATTACTCATCCTTTTACCCCACTGTCTCACAGGTGGTTTGACACAAACAGATACTTAAATGTTTGCTAATTGAATTAATAGATGGATATATGGAGGAATAAATCAATTTGCATAAATTGTTAATTTCTCAGAATGGTTTTGGGCAAAGATAAGTTACACTGGATAGCTCCAGTTTGATCCCAGGGTCTGGAAGAAGGAACAAGGGCATGGCAACCCACTGCAGTATTCTTGCCTGGAGAATTCCATGGACTGAGAAGCCCGGAGGGCTATAGTTCATGGGGGTCACAAAGAGTCAGGTACAACTGAGCGACTAACATTTTCACTTTCAACTCATACTAACAAGTTTCTATAGTACAATTCTACCAGTCCAATCATGCCTACAATGAAATTATTTTCCTTGATTAAAAGTCATAGTCACTTAGATTCCAAATTTTAATCCATTACCAACTTGCACACAATCACATGTAACCTGCTAACCCCATTTTGAGCACTTTGCTAATAATATTTGAGATAGAATCAGGTCACAGTTTAGAGCACATGTTTTATTGGAAGTTCAAGGGAAGACATTCAAAGGATAATCTGACAGCTTTGTTGTCTTAGGACAAAAATTGTTCCACAATCAATTCATTAATCTCCCCTCTTATACATTTTAGTAGGTATTGACTGGTTGGCCTGAATTCTACCTATGTGAACTAATCTTTCCAGAGGGTAGGGATTGGTCAAAGACCTAAGTGGCCAATATCTTTACACAGTAGTCATATTTTTTTAGGAATCCAGCAATGCTGACAATGCCATGTCTGTCAAAGGCATCTTTGTTATTGCTGTGAGTATTTTATGGTACTATTTCACGTGGATAATAACATGTTTAGATAAAAGCATTACCTCATGCTCCCAGATCTTGTTCTAAGAGGAAAGTAAGAAGCAGGTATTTGTGCAGCAACATCTGAACAGCTTAGACACTTCAGTAAGTGTTAAGTATAATTATAGAAAAATAACCAGAGAAATAGTGTTCGATGGGTTTTTTAATAAAAATAAAGCAACTTTTAAAAATAAAAGCCATATTTTTTCACTATTTTAAAGTGACTAATAATTGACAAAAAAAAGAAATGTCCAGGATCAATGTAAATATGATTATCATCACATATTTGTTCAATCTTTTCACTCTAGTCTATTTTCTGTTAGCTTCTTAAAGAAATATTCCTTCTGATTCTAACATGCTGGTCAGAATACAGATTTCTCTTCAACCTAGTTACTATATTTACATCACCAAATTTTACTAAGTATAATTCTGTTCTGCAAAGAATTTTCCCTCCAGAGGTATCCACACTATGAGGCTTTGCTTGAATTTATCACTGAGCACTTTCAGCCTGCCATTGTCTTCAGCAACCTCAAGTGACAAGGTAACTCATTCTGGCAAAAAAAAAAAAAAAAAGAGAAAAACGATCTTTTGTTTTAAGAAGTAGGACATATGAGACATCAGACATACATTTGCATTATGTTGTTTGTAAATATAGAATCTTTAGCATAGCTTTTTATACACTCCACAAAACTCTAGCTCTGTGATATTCTCCCACTGATGATGCATCAATATCAAATTAAAACTTATCTATCAATTAGAAGTGGTACAGAAGTGATGCTAGTGGAGCTGACATGCCAGTTACAATGAATCTCACTATTCAGTTGGTTTTGAACTTATTAAGAACCTTTATCAACATTCAGAAATTTAGGGAAACTAACATTTTGGGGCAGTAGTGTGGTGCTTCCCAGGTGGCACTAGTGGTAAAGAACCCACCTGCCAATGCAGGAGACATAAGAGATGTGGGTTCGACCTCTCCGTAGGGAAGATGCACTGAAGAAGGAAATGCCAACCCACTCCAGTATTCTTGCCTGGAGAATCCCATGGTCAGAGGAGCCTGGTGGGATACAGTTCATGGGATTGCAAAGAGTCAGACACAACTGAAGTGATGTAGCACACACAGATTGTATCTTATCCCATTCAGTTCAGTTCTGTTCAGTTGCTCAGTTGTGTCCGACTCTTTGCGACCCCATGAATGCAGAATGCCAGGCCTCCCTGTCCATCACCAACTCCCAGAGTTCACCCAAACTCATGTCCATTGAGTCGGTGATGCCATCCAGCCATCTCATCCTCTGTCATCACCTTCTCCTCCTGCCCCCAATCCCTCCCAGCATCAGTCTTTTCCAATGAGTCAGCTCTTTGCATCAGGTGGCCAAAGTACTGGTGTTTCAGCTTTAGCATCATTCCTTCCGATGAACACCCAGGACTGATCTCCTTTAGAATGGACTGGTTGGATCTCCTTGCAGTCCAAGGGACTCTCAAGAGTCTTCTCCAACACTACAGTTCAAAAGCATCAATTCTTCAGCACTCAGCTTTCTTCACAGTCCAACTCTCGCATCCATACATGACCACTGGAAAAACCATAGCCTTGACTAGATGGACCTTTGTTGGCAATGTAATATCTCTGCTTTTGAATATGCTATCTAGGTTGGTCATAACTTTTCTTCCAAGGAGTAAGCGTCTTTTAATTTCATGGCTGCAATCACCATCTGCACTGATTCTGCAAAACTAAAGTCTGACACTGTTTCCACTGTTTCCCCATCTATTTCCCATGAAGTGATAAGACCAGATGCCATGATCTTTGTTTTTTGAATGTTGAGCTTTAAGCCAACTTTTTCACTCTCCTCTTTCACTTTCATCAACAGGCTTTTTAGTTCTGCTTCACTTTCTGCCATAAGGGTGGTGTCATCTGCATTTCTGAGGTTATTGATATTTCTCCCAGCAATCTTGATTTCAGCTTGTGTTTCTTCCAGTCCAGCGTTTCTCATGATGTACTCTGCATAGAAGTTCTATAAGCAGGGTGACAATATATAGCCTTGATGTACTCCTTTTCCTATTTGGAACCAGTCTGTTGTTCCATGTCCAGTTCTAACTGCTGTCTCCTGACCTGCATATAGGTCTTATCTCATTAGAATGCCAAAAATCCACAGTGACAAAAGTGAAAGTGAAGTCACTCAGTGTGTCTGACTCTGAGACCCCATGTTCTGTAGCCTACCAGGCTCCTGGAATGGAGGGTACTGGAGTGGGTTGACATTTCCTTCTCCAGGGGATCTTCCCAACCCAGGGATCAAACCTGGGTCTCCCACATTGCAGGCAGCTGCTTTACTGTCTGAGCCACCAGGGAAGTGCAGGCATACTAAAAATCAGTCTTAGATAAGGGAGTGCCACTCTAAGTGTGGACAAAAAGGCAAGCAGGCCAGATAGAAAACCATGAGACACATCCCACTTTTTTTAAAAAAATCCTCTTAGAGTTGAAGAAAAATAGCCAAAAGAATGTGAAGCAGAAAGTGTGCATTATAGCCATGGAGAAGCTCAGTATTAAATGATGTGACAGAGCTACAGTGACGGAAAAAGATCCAAAGGTCAAAAATCAGGGGTGGGGGTGGGGGGTGGGTGGAAATGGAGCTACCGTTTTGGACAACTGGTTTTGCTATGACTAAATGAGGTTTAAAGTTTATCATGATCAGGGATGAGAAAATGTGAAAGTGAGAAAGTGCTAGTTGTTCAGTCGTGTCCGACTCTCTGTGACCCCATAGACTGTACCCCACCAGGCTCCTCTGTCCATGGCATTCTCCAGGCAAGAATACTGGAGTGGATTGTCATCCCCTTCTCCAGAGGATCTTCCTGACCCAGGAATTGAAGCCGGGTCTCCTGCATTGCAGGCAAATTCTTTACTATCTGAACCACAAGGGAAACCCAGTGTCAATTACTTAAGTACCCTGCAGAGCTTGCTTCTTAGCAATGCACATTCTGTGGAAAACAACCTTTGTCCATGCATTGGTTTTTAGCTGCGTCATCATCAACAACAGCATCATCACCCTCATTATATATCTGTATAGACATGCTTATGTATATAACTTTTTTGTTTTCTTTGCATTTATGTAGGAGACAGATCTCAGTTATGGAAACTTTGCTGATGATTAGAAATAAGCAAGGCAAAACAAGACATTTAAAGAATTCATAATCACTGTACATATTTCTTGAATAATCGTGTTGTTTGTATATCTATGCCGCTTTATATGCTACTTCCTCTGCCTGGAAAGACTTCTCACCTTGTTTTTGTCTGGATCTTTCATCATTGTCATGGAACACTCAGCCCATGTATCCTTATCTCTGGGTAATTTACCTTATCATCAGCTGGTGTCTGTCTTTTATGCTCCCATGATACCCCTGTGGCCAACTCTCTTGGAACTTCTAAGTATAATGTAGACCCAACTGTCTACTTCACCAGGCTCCAAGCTCCTTCAAGGCAGGAAATAGGTCTTATTTATCTTTTTATGATAGGTGTCCAGTTTATACAGCATATGTGAATTAATGAACTAATAAATCTTATAGAGGTAGACCTAAAGTAAATAGCTACAAAATAAATAGTAAGTCCTATAGTAAAGAAAGTTCAGGTTCTTTGGATGATAAGTACAGAGATAATCTAGGTCTGCCTGACATGACTAAGTAGGTTGTGTGGGAGGTAGACAAGGAAACTCAGATGATGCACTGTTCAAGTTGAGAGTTAACATTTGATTTAGATACAGGCTGGCAGACAGATGGAAGAGGCATTATCACAGATGGCATGAGTTATCCACAGATAAGAAGGTGTAAGAATGCATGTCACGATCAGCAAAGTATAAGAAGGAAACACAAGATAAAATGGCTATTGGTATATGAGAGAATAACTGGGAATAGCATTAGACACTAATGTATCATGAAAGAATTTCATATCCTGCTCATGAAATTAGATTTTGTGTTTTTAGTGATGGAGCCAAAGACCAAGGATGGATTTCCAGCTCCCTCACAGGTAGCCTGATAAGAAGCACCATGAAAGCAAGATAATCAAATTGGGAAAAACATGTAATGGAAACCACGGAATGAGGTGGTCATCAGTGCCAAATGCTGCAAGATAGAGAGGACAAACATGAGGCACGTCAAGGATAATGAGTATTTAATAGGTTGTTGGTGACCTGAGTAACAGTGGGAGGCAAGGTTTAGCGAAAGTAGGAGACAGGTTAGAGTGGATTGAAGACAGAACAAGAAGCACCAGAGGAAACCATTTAAAAATCTTAGATGTCAAAGAAATTGAGAAAAAAACCAGTCAGGGCTGATCTGGTGTTGAGATGGGCTTTTTAATTTCACAAGACTTGAGCATGTTTTGAGACTAAAAGGAAGGTGTCAGTGGAAAAAAAGAAGCTGAAAATATATTAGACAGAGGGGATAATTTTTCAAGCTAGGTGTTGAGGGAGATGGCATTAAAATCAAAGTGGAAGGATGATTTTTTGGACAGGAGGGAGGACATGGTTTCCCTGGAGACTTAGATAAAAGGCTAAAAGACAGGTGCAAATGTAGGTAAGTGTGTGGGAAGGGAGTTGATAGAACTTCCCCCTGATAGATTCTCTTTTCTCCATGAAATAAAGCCCAAGAGTTACAGACAGAGGAGGGAAGACGCAGAAGTAAGCTCTGAATAAGAGGTTTTTGTGATACTTGTGAACGGTTGGCATTGATGCGGTGAAAGTAAGAAATAAAGAGACCTGAGAACAACCAAGAGGATTATCAAGCAACACTGAGGACTCAGCCAAAATGAGGATGCTGAAAATTCATGATGGCACCACTCCATACATTCTGGGATTTTCTCCAGCAGCTGTTCCGAGCCCGTGTTTGGAATAGAGGAGATTGGAATTAACGCAGATGAGAGTTTACAGGGTAGAGGGCTAGAAGGAGAAAAGAGCTTGCCGAAAAGAGTGTGATGGATAAAATTTACAGTAAAGACAGAGGTCTATATATATCATTTATTGTCCAAATTAGTACCCTTGAATGTTAAAGGTGGCATTATTAATAATCATGCCAGGACAGTGGATATACACCAAAGAACATATAGGAAATTAAGTGAATAACATAATAGGTTTTTTAAAGGGAGGTGTTTAAGGAAAAATTGATTTTGTTTGTGTACTTAAAATGGCAGAGCTGTAATAGACCTGTGAGGACCTGGGAGAATAAGAAATGTAAAGATATTGCACTTCATTTTTAGAAAAAGAACATCTTCTAATCTTGACACGTGTGGATCTGGGAGTTGTTTGCTGAAGTAGAACAGAGATGATGGGGGACCAAGGAATTTTGAGTCAGAAATGCTTAAATTAATTGTCTACATAATTCAATATTCTAAATATAAGACTATAGTTTAGTACTCACTGTCATAGTCTTTAAAGCTTTTGAAAAGAGATTATGATGGTGGTATAATAACAGATATCAGAAAGTATGGAGAGTTGCTGGATCAAAAGATTGAGGAATCAGGGACCTAGAAGGGAAGTCTGATGTTTCCTGCCAGGAGGCCAATCCAGAGATGCCAGCTTTGACAATCTGCTAAGTATGGAAAGCACAAAGGCAAACAGCCAAGTAAGATTTCTCTAACCTCTTCCTTAAACTTGATTCAGTATGGGAGCAAAAAAAAAAAAAAAAAAAAAAAAAACCCAAAACCTGAAACAGCTAGTAAACAACTAAAAAGGGTAGCTTCAAAAGTAGAAAATACAATCCTTATCCTCTATCTCCCTTTTCTACCCTAGGCTGCTAGTCTAATTTTTTACTAAGCTGTTTCATCTAAATCATTGTTTCTACATTTGCCCTTTGTTTTTTGCTTACCTGTAAAATGAAAAAGATATTCAAATGCACATTATAGGGTTATATAAGATAGCAAATAGGTTTATATCTGTTAATCACTTAGAGATATGTACAGTACTTTTGTAGGCGATAGTATTCATCACCACTATCAGCATATCATCATCATGTCATCAGAAGCTGAGAGCAGAGTCTCAAAAAGTCTTTCCCTCTCACTAACCTGAAATTTTGCATCTGCTACTCACATTGGGAAGTGTGTTTGAATATCAAAAGTCAGTGTAGAAAGGTCTAGAAGATAACCAGGAGGAGGCAGAGAAGAGACTGAGGAGCAGTGGAGGTTAAGAGGATTGAGACGTTTGCTCCATAAGTGGACATGAATGAAGCTCCTGTGTAAACAAACGCCTCACCACTGTGCAAGGGCATTTAGACGAAACTTTCACCAGGTCAGCATCAATGACAGCCCAGAAAGTTGCAGTGTGGTGAAGTATATTCTTATTCCCTCTCCTCTGTAAAAGGATTATATATTTCCAATTTCAAAACTCAACATTCAGAAAACTAAGTTCATGGCATCTGGTCCGAATACTTCATGGAAAATAGATGGGGAAACAGTGGAAACAGTGACAGACTTTATTTGGGGGGCCTCCAGAATCACTGCAGATGCTGACTGCAGCCATGAAACTGAAAGACGCTTACTCCTTGGAAGAAAAGTTATGACCAACCTAGACAGCATATTCAAAAGCATATTCAAAATTTTGCCAACAAAGGTCCATCTAGTGAAAGCTATGGTTTATCCAGTGGTCATGTATGGATGTAAGTGTTGGGCTATAAAGAAAACTGAGCACTGAAAAACTGATGCGCTTTTTTTTTATTTTATTCTTTCCATGTTCTTTTTAATGTATGATACATTTTCTAAAAATGGTCGTATAGTGTACTAACCTTCCTTTTTGAACTTTTTTTTTTTTTAATTTTAAAATCTTTAATTCTTACATGTGTTCCCAAATATGAACCCCCTCCCACCGCCCTCCCCATAACATCTCTGTGTGTGGTGTTTCAGAAGACTCTTGAGAGTCCCTTGGACTGCAAGGAAATCTAACCAGTCCATCCTAAAGGAGATCAGTCCTGGGTGTTCATTGGAAGGACTGATGCTGAAGCTGAAACTCCACTACTCTGGCCACCTAATGCAAAGAGCTGACTCATTTGAAAAGACCCTGATGCTGGGAAAGATTGAAGGCAGAAGGAGAAAGGGACAACAGAGGATGAGTTGGTTGGATGGCATCACTGACTCAATGGACATGAATCTGAGTAAACTCTGGGAGTTGGTGATGGACAGGGAGGCCTGGTGTGCTGCAGTCCATGGGGTCTCAAAGAGTAGGACACGACTGAGCGACTGAACTGAACTGAATTCCACTGATATCGGGTTTGCTGCATGATGCATGTGGTCAAGGACTACGTGTATATTACATTGCTTTAGTCATGTCCAACTCTGCCACCCCAGGGACTGTAGTCTGCCAGGCTCCTTTGTCCATCGGATTCTCCAGGCAAGAATACTGGAGTGGATTGCCATGCTCTCCTCCAGGGAATCTTTCCTACTGAGGGATCAAAATTGTGTCACTTATATCTCCTGGGCTGGCAGGCAGGTATGATGACCCTGTGATTTACATCATATGTGAACACTCTATTTCAGAGAAATGACAAGTTTTGACAGTGATTCTGTTTTTCTTTCCTCTTTCCAACAAAAATGTTCTCAAGAGGTGTCCTTGTTTCTGCTTAGATTCTGAATGAGAAAACATGAGCAAGTAGACTCAAGGCTGTTGACCCAAACCTGGAAAGGGAGAAAAATTATGATTTGTTTTTGTAATGCACTGTGATGTGAAATGTTCACCTTGGCAAAGCTGACTGCTAATCGAAACTGTTAAAAGAAATAGCATGTTAATCTGTAAAAAGTGAAACTGCGTGATTGGATTCAGCTGTAGGTTGTGGGTAAAAGGGAAAGTTATCAGTGGAGGATGAAACCATGAGACCTGTGTTGTGGAGTGTGAAAAATTATTGTTTGCAATAATTTGGAAGACAGAAAATAAATTTGTGTCTTCAGAGGAAGAGGTCGTGGAGCAGAATGGATTACGGGTCTGTTTTTCAGATTAATCAGCTTCTTTGCAGTGTTTCAGAAATACAAGGAAAATAGTCAATAATAATTTTCTAGAAATGTCATGAATTATGAAGAATTAAATTAGAAAAAAGTATATAATTAACTTCATGTTTGCTTTATCAAATAAAATTCCTTATTTTCTATACTACTATTTCTTATGAAATGGGGGTGAGAGAATATATGGACCACGTACATTTTAGTATCTAAATATTTTTTAACTTAAAATTCCTGAGGAAAATAAATATAAGAAAGTAAATACATGAGTGAAAGCTGACATCCGTTTTGCTGAATTCAGATCATATCAACCGAGAAACTGGTATACAATCAATAGGAATGATCTCACTGAGTGGAGTGAGACCATGGTTCTTCCTGGAGTGGCATGTGTTTTAATTTTAATTCAAATAAACAATTAAGGCTGATTTAGGACTGCTGCTGCTGCTGCTGCTGCTAAGTCGCCTCAGTCGTGTCCGACTCTGTGCGACCCCATAGATGGCAGCCCACTAGGCTCCTCTGTCCCTGGGATTCTCCAGGCAAGAACACTGGAGTGGGTTGCCATTTCCTTCTCCAATGCATGAAAGTGAAAAGTGAAAGTAAAGTCACTCAGTCGTGCCCGACTCTTAGTGACCCCACTACTTTGTCTCAAATGATATACTTTAGAATTAGTAAAATAGTATAGCTTTATTTTAGAAAAATGGAAAATAAGCAAGAAAGAAAGCCTTTACAAATTGACATCAACTTACAATATTCAATACTGGTAGTATGATGTTTATCCTTTGTATATTAAAAATATTATTTTAACAAATTTGAAATTATTTAAAATCTTTGAAAATTATGACACAGCTTTTTTATTGTACCACCTGTTTGGTCTTATTTACATGGTATTTACTGATAGAATCAATTTTTTCTAAATTATCATGTTAGTGATGGTATAGAGTTCCCAAACTATTTCATGTTTGGAATATGAAATACATGTTTCATGCATTTTCATGTTTTTAAATCAATTCTATATTGTGGAACATCATTATGTCTCAGGCCATAAGGAATATCCCTCTGGGAATAAAGACTTACTGTCATCATACCGGGCCATGTTTTCCTGCTTCATTTAAACAGATGAACATCTGTGACAATTTTCTGCTGTTGATTACCCTGCTACCTCAAGATGTGTTTGTCCTTCTCCCAGAAGATAGAAGACAATGTAACACCTGCAAACTAACTTTCTTTTTCTATTAGAGAATTTTTTTAATGCCTCTTCGAATACCAAATGAAACAAGAGTGGTGAAATTTGATGTCAACAAGGGCAGGCAGCATCTGTTCTAAGAGAAGGTAAGGAGAAGGGTCTGACAAATGCCCTTTTTTTTAAAGGAGAATCACTCACTAAACTTACAGAGACTCAGCTGCACAGGAGGAAAGCTTTTCCATTGAGAGACTAACTAGTAAAAGATACATGCTGTTCCTGGACACATTTGGAAGAGCCAATCTTCATGCAGAGTTCTGGGTGTAAAGGTCAAACTAGCTAAATATTGATGATAAATAATGTATTACAGAAAAATTTAAAAAAAAAAAACCTTTGACTTCCCCTCTCTTATTCTAGGAATCACATCTCATAACCATTGAAGAAAGCAATCATTATATTACATCGCAAGAAATGTCAAAGATTGCCTGATTTTTCTTTGCAAAAACGAGATGATTATATACATTATTATTACTCAACTTGTTTTTTCACTTAAAATGCAATGTGATTTTTTTAAAATAGAAATCTATCTCATCATTTTTAAATGTACATAGAAGAGACGCTTTTTCTTCCACCTGTGTCAGAGTAACTAGTATTGGGTTTGCCTTCCTATTATATTAAACTGAAGAAAATATCTGAAACAACCGGTTTCAGAAATTGTGCACTGTACAAGAAATAGTTCAGGATCACAGTGCCTTAAGAAAAGGAAATGAACTATTTAAGGCCTACTTTAGCTTTTTGCCTATTAAAAAAAAAAATCTCTCAGGCCAACAGTTCAGGGAAGAGAACTCCAGGAGATCATGAGGTTAATATTGTGCTGAGTAAAGAAAGATCAAATTTCAAAGTTGAGTGAGAATAAGGAAGAAAGGTGAGCCATGCAGAGAAAGAACTTAGGTATTTTCATACGGTGCTCTTTTGTCTGCTTTATTGAACCCCTAGACATGCAAGCATATAGTGAAATTCCTTGAAGAGGGGCTAAGAACCACTGTACATCTGTAGCTAAATAATCCCCAGAGATCCCACAAGGCCAGGAAATACATGAGTTCCAAAGTAGCCTCTAAAAGGAAAATGCTTTAGTAGTTGGGTAAACTAGCACTGAAGACTCTATTACGTCCATGAAGTAATAAAAAAACTCAAGGGATATACAAGTAACTTAATTGCCTACCAAAACCAATGTCCACACTATATAAAGAAAGGCGACGAAAAGCACATTCACAGCAACATATCCTTAATATTTTATGGTGTGTATTTTAAAAATTACTAGACAAGGAAAGAAGCAGAACAACAATGTGATTAGCAAACAAATTAGTTTAAAAAAAAAAGAAAAAACCTAAGAAATCACAAAGATAATGGAGTCAGTCAGTCAGTCAGTCAGTCAGATCAGTCGCTCAGTAGTGTCCGACTCTTTGCGACCCCATGAATCGCAGCATGCCAGGCCTCCCTCCCCATCACCATCTCCCGGAGTTCACTCAGACTCACGTCCATCGAGTCCATGATGCCATCCAGCCATCTCATCCTCTGTCGTCCCCTTCTCCTCCTGCTCCCAATCCCTCCCAGCATCAGAGTCTTTTCCAGTGAGTCAACTCTTCGCATGAGGTGGCCAAAGTGCTGGAGCTTCAGCTTAACATCATTCCTTCCAAAGAAATCCCAGGGTTGATCTCCTTCAGAATGGACTGGTTGGATATCCTTGCAGTCCAAGGGACCCTCAAGAGTCTTCTCCAAAACCACACTTCAAAACATCAATTCTTTGGCGCTCAGGCTTCTTCACAGTCCAACTCTCACATCCATACATGACCATAGGAAAAACTAGAGCCTTGACTAGACGGACCTTAGTCGGCAAAGTAATGTCTCTGCTTTTGAATATGCTATCTAGGTTGGTCATAACTTTCCTTCCAAGGAGTAAGCATCTTTTAATTTCCTGGCTGCAGTCACCATCTGCAGTGAGCATAAAATCTTAAAAGAGATGTCCAAATGTGATCAAGAACATAAAGAAATACATAAATAAAAGGCAATAACTGAAAAATAAAAAATGGAAAATCAGCATCTCAAAAATAAAATGTGTGAGATTTAAAAAATCACTGGATGGTGTTAAAAATCAAACTTAACCAAAAAAATAAGAAGAAAACTCACTACTAAGAGAAAATATTTGCAAAATACACACCTGATACACCAAATATCCTTTGCCTCGCCTGACTCCTGCTCCAGCACCCCCTGCAGTGGCTGTTCTCTCTGGCCTCCACCCACTTTCTCGCATGTGTAACTTGAGAATGGCTCTTTTTTGGCCAGAGATTATGCCTCTCACCTCCAGACCACATGGTATCCTATCAGTGTTGAGATGTGAGCTGGTGAAACAGAACCTATGGATATGTACCTGAAAGTACAGAAGTGTCAATGCCCCCTGGATCAAATCTAAATTAAATTTGATCACATCTCATAAAACAGATTCATTCAATTTGTAGATTACCTCTGTTTTCTTACAATTGTCTTGAATAGCTGGAGTCAAACCTTGGACAGAACTACTGAAAAAAATTATTGCTTCTGAGAAACATGAGCTTTTGAAAAATGAGAATTGCTGTGGTAATAAGGCCCCAGAGTCTGTGTTGGGTGCTTAACCCATTTTTGGTAGCATATAAATGTTCAGGGCATGGGGTGATATCCATATTTAGAATCTTCTCTAGCGAATTACTGAATCTGCACCTCTAGACACCACGTGTTCCAAACTACTTCAGAAATACATGTGCTAGCTTTGGCCATGGCAAACTGTTCTGGATATGGCTGTATCATGGTCTGTGGATACATGTCTGGTTGTGGTTCTGCCTATTGTAGATAAGGGTCATTTCTGTATGGATGTTTCTTGTAACTAGAACATAACTGCAATGTTTCTTTTCTTCTAAAGTCATCATCCCAAAGTCACTTTGGTTTCAATGTTTCGTAGTCACACCAGATCCCACCAGATCCCACCAAACTGAGACCTATAAGAGCCACTGGGAAATTGATTGTTCTGAAATTCCTGTTTGTAACTGAGGGACCTGAGTTACTCCATAATGTTCCTGAAAGACTGAAGATCTCAATTTGTTCATGACTCAAATATAAACCCACTACTTTCTTAGTCTGTGTTTCTGTATTGGGATTATTTTCCAAATAAACATATTTTATTGACCCTAAATAAGTTGTGTATCTTTTACACCAGAAATGCTACTGACTCTATTTTTGTATTCTATTTCTGTGCTTTCCTCAGAGATTAGCAGGGATAATTCTCAGTTGTCTATTTCAATTGTGTATGTATCCCTGGCTTCCACTCTGATTGGTCAGTACCCATGACATATTGAAAGCTGCATATCTGGAATTTCACCCCCAAAATAATGGCTTGTTATTGGCTGAAACTTGTGGTCTTAATTCAGTCTTTTTAAGAGTTTGTTGGAAGCATTTGTTGTCATGATCCTAGGTCTATTCATTTTTTTCTTTCTGTATTAATCATTACTCAGATACTCATCAACACATGCACACATGTACACACAACAGACAAATGTCTTAGAAAAAAATCTTGGGAAAACAGTAATGAAAAATGTAAGTTGGAAGGAAAGAAGCAGAGGTCTCAATATTTTTTTGTTGTCATTGTTCAATCACTAAGTCATGTCTGACTGTGATCCCATGGACTAGGGAGCACACTAGGCTTCCCTGTCCTTCACTGCCTCCCAGAGTTTGCTCAAATTAATGTCCATTGAGTTGATAATTCTATCTAACCATCTCATCCTCTGTTGCCCTCTTCTCCTTTTGTTTTCAATCTTTCCCACCATTGGGAACTTTTCCAGTGAGTTGTCTTTTCATATCAGGTAGCCAAAGTGTTAGAGCTTCAGCTTCAGCCTCAGTCTCAATATTCAGGAATATAAATAACTTGGAGACTGGCTAACTGATCCTGAATATAGATGATGCCATAGATAATTTTTAAAAATAGAAAAGCATCAGAGAGGTTGTGAAGGTAAAACCTATATGACCTTAGACATCAATTAGCAAAGGAGAATAGATAAATATCTAGTTGCCATTCCCTTCTCCAGGGGATCTTCCCAACCCAGTGATTGAAGCTGGTTCTCTGCATTGCGCAGATTATTTACCATCTAAGCCACCAGGGAAGTCAAAACATGTAGAGGAGATAATTTCTAAAGTATTTATTTTTTTCTTAGAGCTTAGAGTTGTGGGGCTGGAGAAGGCAATGGCACCCCACTCCAGTACTCTTGCCTGGAAAATCCCATGGACGGAGGATCCTGGTAGGCTGCAGTCCATGGGGTTGCTAAGAGTCGGGCACGACTGAGTGAATTCACTTTCACTTTTCACTTTCATGCATTGGAGAAGGAAATGGCAACTCACTCCAGTGTTCTTGCCTGGAGAATCCCAGGGACAGGAGAGCCTGGTGGGCTGCCATCTATAGGGTCGCACAGAATCGGACACGACTGAAGCAACTTAGCAGCAGCAGCAGAATTGTGGGGAATCAGAGTAGTAGACACAATTGCATATTTGAAAGACTTGTATTGCAAAATTAATAATACTGGGATCTCAGATGTATTCTGTGTCTTTCTAAAGACACTAAATGAGTTTGGGGAAAGGATGATGATGACATAAAACATTTTCAACATAAGAGCTCTTTCAAATATGTGACACCATCTGAAGCAAGCATGAATCCCTTATTCAGTGCTCTATCACTAGGTATATCTAAATCCAGGAAGGATTACCCACTGCTAGAATTATGTGGCAGGGCAGGGGGGTAGTGAGAAATTACAAACTCAAGGAGAGGGATGAAATTAACTGATCTTACGTATCCAATCCCATCCCACCCTATTCTAGGAGACTACAAGTTGGAAATGAATTTGAGTTTTAGAGTCTGAGTAAAAATGGTGATGTTGATACCAGGAAAATACAAAACTGAAAATGTGTATGTTGCTGTGTCTGGGAGGAGAGGCCAGTTACAATATGCTTTGGCTTTAGAAATCCAATCTTCATATGGTCTATAAAAAGGCTATAGGAACTGGATCAAGATTCAACCACCCATGGCTAAGTTGATTTATTGTTCCTAGAATCCCTTGAACCTTGAAAGAAATTTCAGTCTTGAGAAGAAGAGTAAAAGGAGATAGATGAAGAGAATGATTGTTATTCTTGAAGGAATAGAATCATTTCCTAAGAATTAGATAATTAGTCATCTCATTCATCAAACACTTAACTTTTAACAGAAGATATTTCATTATATACTCAGAACAGAGAACTTGAAAGACCTCTTGGTTTTAACTGTTAAGAATAAAGTTACCATTAACCACTGTGTGCAAGGGTTTTTTGGTGGACTTTCCAGTTCCTGTGGGTTGATACCAAGGAGTGAAGTTGCTGGACCAAATACTATTTCGATTTACAAAGTGTGAGAAAGACAAAAAATTCACAAGCTACCAAGATCAACATATTACTATAACTTTTATACATAAAGTTTGTGAAATAGAAAAGAAGAGGAGAGGCCAGAACTAACAGAAAGTAGAAAGAAGGGTTAGTAGAAAGAATCTTTCTGGAAAAAGACAAACTTGTAGCTGAAATAGGAAGAATGAATAGGAGTAGATCAATTACAGAAGAGGAGAAATAACTTTTAAGGCAGAAGAGGAGAATTATATTTCAGAAAATGTCCAAATGCTAGAATCTTATTGCAGTAGCTATCATCTATCCTGGAGAAACTATAATTACTGGATGGGCTTAAGGAATAAATTCACAGATATGACTAGGCAGTATTCTAAGATGATCCCCAATGACATACCCCCTTGTCAGATCCTTTTCCCTTCAGTGTGAGAAGGACCTGTAACTTGCCTCTAACCTTGGCAAAGGTGATGGGATGTCACTCCGGTGATTATAATTATATTTGAGTCCTGCACAGAAAATTCAATATAGATAAATCTGAATTTCAGATTTAAAAAATGACTTCTATTTTCTTCATGCAAAATCTGGGCTGTATTTGCAAATCTAGAAACACTGGTTAATTTATACAAAAAAGATATTTTGAATTATCACAGAATTGTTTGTTAATTGGCTATACCACAATGCACAATAAAGAATTTAAAAAAGAAAAAGAAAAGATATTTTGCAGATGTCCTGGCTGATACTTTGTCTGCAATATTGTGAGATGTTGAAATAAGATCCCAGTTAGGCTGTGCTTAGACTTCTGATCCACTATGACCCTGCAGTCCTAAATGGGTGTTGTTCTGAGCTAATTTTGTGGTAATAATTTACAACGGGCTTCCCCTACTGTTCTCTAATATATCTGGAAAGAGGTGTAGTTGATTTGATGACCAGATGTCATACCCACATGGGAGCAGAGACTAGGAGACTCCAAGGATAGGTCACTATGGAGTGAAGGTGAGAGGATCAGAGGGCACTGGAAGCCAGGCTTGATGGGAGGGGCATGTGAACAGAACACTGAGACACATTTTATTCAGAACCCTAAATGACATGGAGAATAATGAGAAACTCCGAAACATGGGTGCATTTTATAGCAGGGTAATTTCAAAATGAAATGGGTTGTCATAAAAAAAACAATAAGCCCCTTATGACAGCAACTGTTCACATCTTCGATGATTAGAAAGGGGCACTTTATGCAGCATAACAAAGAACAAATATTTTATCTTAGTAATGTATTTGCTGTGGTCTTTTAGTAAATTTCCTAACCTCCTGTTATTAACATCTCAATTTCTTTTGTGCATATCCATTGGGATAAAAAAGATAAAAAATTTCTGAAGGAAATTTGTGATTTACAAAATATACAACTGCTATTGTAAAAGATATTATTTTTTGTTGATGCTCTGGTTTGAACTAAATAACAACATAGACATAAAATTTTATTGAGGAATGGTTCTAGGGGTAATGTATTATCAAAATATTATATTCATGGGTATTTGAATTCATAGGAACTCTGCAACAAAAATGTTAAGGACTTTCTCTATAGAGAAGTATTGTATTCCAAAGAAATTCCCTATAAGTAAACTAGTAAAAGTAATTAGTCAAATTGGCTGTAATAGATGCATTCAGAACATAAAATCCCCTACCTTTCCCAGAGCCTTGCTGCTTAAAATATGTTTTACTAATCATATGTTCAGATGATTAGATCATCGATGGAAACTTTCCTTATTGATTTATACTTGGCTTTTATCTTGACAATAATCAGACACTATTTGATATGCAGCAGATTCATAGCTATGAATTTGATATGAAGCACATGTCTAGCTATGATATGACAAGTCCAAAAATTGTCAATTGAGAGCAGTGATTTGCACATATTAAATATTAAATAAATATTTATCACCTAAATGGCAAAATTGATGGTGTACTCTGGCCCTCCTCAACAGTATATAAAGATTTCAGGGTAGTAGGTGACATTTAAGTTTCAGAAACATCTTTCTGTATCTCATTTGAAACTTCACCTTCTGCTACGTGTGTTTCAACTATTAGGGAAACTCCTATGCTGACTGTGGATATGGTTTCAGCTAAAAAAAATAGCTATTGCTTCTTTATATTTTATTTTAAAAATATGATTAATAAATTATAATTCAGAATATTAATAAATGAACAGACTAAAGATGAGAAGTCACCACAAGAAACTTCGTTAAGAGGCACCTAAGATTGCTGCGCCCTCTGCCAGGGGATCTTCCGACCCAGGGGTCAAACCCATGTGTCTTATGTCTCCTGCATTGGCAGGTGGGTTTTTTTTTACCACTAGTACCGCATGAGAAGACCCAAATTGTTAATATCAGCTGTAAAAAAAAAAAAAGTGAGAGTAACAAAGTATCACAGACTATTTTTCTCCCAATTGTTGGAAAATCCCACCAATCAATGCAGTTATGATTCACAGCAGTCAAAGATTAGATTTTGTCAAATTTAGACACACAAAAGCAATATTTGTATAACATTTCAAGAGTGAAAATTCCATTTCTTTTATGGAAAAATTTGCATTGATATGATCAAAATATATTTACTAACAATGCCTCTTTAAGAAGGACACAGTAACATTTTGTCATAATAATGTATTTAAATATTTTGTTACTAAAAGCATACTTACATGACACATAGACAGAAAATAAAACATTTTAAATGAATAAAACATTATTTCATTTATCAATTTGAATATATTAAAATCCTGTTCCCTTATTTGAATTTCTTATCAAGGCAGATGATATCAGAAAAATAAATATTTTGTGTCCTCATATTCATTCAAATATTATTACCTCTGATAATAAGGTGAGAGCTTATTAAAATGCAGACGAACCCCTAGATTATATTTATGCTTTACTTTGATCTTCACTTTAATTCTATAATGTCACCACCATTACATAAGTAGGACATCACTGTTTGGGCTAAAATAAGAGTTAGAACTATGTTATGGGAGGGTGCAAAATTTTAGGAGGTCAAGAACAAAAACGAATTATTTGTGACCAACTGTTAGTCAAATGAAACAATTGAAAATGCTCCCTGTTTATGTAATATCTGATAATAGAATGTTAAAGTGAAGACTTGTTATGAAAGATAGTTTTATAAGTGTGACTATACCATCTTATTAAAAGACTTCAGTTGGTTACAGCAAACCTCCATAATACCTTAAGGCATTATGTTCCAGTCTTGAAACAACACACTAACTATATTAGTCATAAAATTAGCCCACCCACACCTCTGGCATAAAAAGGCTGTGGGCAAAAGGAAATGTCCAGAATAAAGGAATTAACCCTCCTTTCTTACCCAAAGTGGAACAAGCAACACCATGAGTGGCCACTACGGAAGCTACTGTGGGGGCCGCGGGTATGGAAGCTGTGGCTCTGGAGGCCTGGCTGGTGTCTCTGGCTCTTGCTGTGTCTGTGGCTCGGGCTATGGCTCTGGATTTGGCTACCACTATTGAGGTTGCAATGGAAGACGCTCCTCCTGTACACCTGGACATCAGGACTCACCAGTTCTGAACCCTTCATGCTCTGTGCCTTTCCCTTGGGTCATGATAACCCTGTATCATGGAAGTTTAGTGAAGCCTGTCGCTAACCTACCATCTAACCTATACATTCCCTGAATTTACTTCATTAAATGAGATACAGTGAAATTCACCCAAATTCAGAATTCTTTCCTGTTGCTACCTGTTAATCTAATGGGTCTAATGTGTCATTTAGCACCACTGTTACCTAATCAATTTTTTGTGTAAATGATCTGTCCATTGACATAAGTGGGATATTATAGTCCTATTTTTATTGTATTATTGTCATTTTTCCCTTTATGTCTTTTAATATTTGGTGTATGTATTTAGCTGCTCCTATATTTGTTGCATATCAGTAAGCAATGGTATACCCTCTTATATCGATTATATTATCATGAAATAGTGCCCCCCTTTTGTCTCATCTCATGTGAGTAGTTTTACTCCAGTCTTTTGTTTCTATTTGCATGAGATACATTTTTCCACCCCTCACTTTCAGTTACTGCATCTTTAGCTCTGAAGTGATTTATCTTGTAAGCAGCATGTAGGCGGGTCGTGAGGTTTTTTGTTTGTATGGTTTTATCCATTTAGCAATCCTGTGTCTTTAATTGGAACATTTAACCCATTGATATTTAAAATTATTATTAATAAGCATGTACTTGTTATTTTGCTACTTGTTCTCTAGTTTTTTGTAGCTCTTTTCTGTACTTTTCTTCTATAAATTTCTTCCCTTATAGTTTACAGTTTTCATTAGAGATACATTTGTGTTCTTTTATGTCTAGTTTTTGTGTATATATTGTAGGTTTCTGATTTGTGGTTACCATGGGATTCATATATGTTGACCTATATGTACTTGTTTTAAACTGGTAGTCATTTAATTCAAACACATTTTAAAGATCTACATTTTTGCTTACTCTCCTACCCCATATATTGTGTTTCCATCATATTTTATATCTTCATGTTTATCTATTAACTGTTTATTGTTTTTATAGTCTATTTTACAAATTTCTGTCTTTTAATCTTTGTTGTTACTTATTTAACTGTTTGACCCATATACCCTTACTATATATTTGACTTTACTAGAGAGAATTTTATTTTCCTACAAATTCTTACTTCTCATTGTAACCTTTTCTTTTCCGTTTAAAACTGACCTTTTAATGTTTGTTTCAGGGTTAGTTTGTTAATAGTATTGATGAACTGTTTTAGATCTTGCTTGTCTGAGAAGTTCTTTATCTCTCCTTTAATTCTGAATAATAATCTTGCTGGGGAGAGTGTGCTAGGTTGTATGTTTTTCTTTCCAGCACTTTAAATACATCATGACACTCAGTTCTGGTCTACTAAGTTTCTGCAGAAAAAAATCAGAAACTGACAGCTTGCAGCCATATCAGGTCTCCCTTGTACATCACATTTTGTTTTTGCCTTGCCATCTTTAGAATCCCCTCTTTATCTTTAACTTTTGCCATTTAATTACGATATGTCTTCATGTGGATCTCTTTGAGTTCATTTTGTTTGGGACTCTGTGCTTCCTGTGCCTGGATATCTGTTTCTTCATGTTTAAGTATTTTTCAGTCATAATTTCATCAAATTAATTTGATCCCCCTTTTCTTTCTCTTTTCCTTCTGGGATCCATATTATGCATATATTAGTATGCTTGATTTATTGCTTTAATTTTTAATTTGTTTTCTTGTTTTCTGTTTAGACTAGGTTATTCCCCTTTTTCTGTCTTCCAGATCATTCATGTGTTCTTCTGTATTATTTAGTCCGCTGTGATTTCTTTCTACTGTGTTTCTCATTTCAGTTATTGTATTCATCAGCTCTCACTGGTTATTTTTTATATTCTACAGTTCCTTATTAAAGTCATCACTGTTTTCATGCATTATTTTCCCTACTTCAGGTTCTATTCTCATTACTAATACTTTAAAATATATCTATGAATCATTTATCTCTGTTTCATTAGTGATTCTTCTTCTGTTTTATTGTTGTTATTGTTGTTTCATTTGAAACAAATTCCTCTGTTTTCTGATTTTGCTTAACTCTCTCTGACTCTGTGGAATTATGTGAAATAAATAACCCTCAAAGCCTTGAAAGTGTGTCTACACAAAGACAAGGATGTGTTGGTTTACAGTTTGTGTGTGCCCAGGGTCTTTGGTGGGAGAGCTGGATATGAAGTAAGTACAACTCATGTCTTTCCCCAATGTGTGCCAGCAGTTATCATCTTGATCAGAGGTGGGGCTAGAGATGAAGAGGCTAGAGGCAGGGCCAGGGGCAAGCAGAGGCTTCTCCTGTATGCAATGTCCTACAACACCCTATTGGGGCAGGATCGGGTTCCAAAGCTCCAAGGGTCAGATCTGAGCAGAGTTCCTCTAAGTGCCACCCCAGCATTGGTATACATTTGCTCAAAAGAGGGGATAAGAGGGGCCAGAGCAGACCCCTAGGATGGGCAGGAGCCCACTTTGTGGTGGACCTAGCATAAAAGTCAGAGTTGTGATCTACCACCTTGAGAGTGCCAGCAATGTCTACTCCCATCCTGTTCAGATGTAGTATTGGGTCCAAGTCAGCTCTGTCCCCTTCAATGGTACACTCTTCTCAGCAGTGGTAGCCTTTGCCCTAGTGGGGAACTGCTGGCAGAGCAAGGGGGACTGGATCAGGCACTTTGTGTGGGCTGGAGAGTACACTGCTGTGGTCATGGGAAACCAGTCACAGTCCTAGGCACTCTCCATCTTGTTTCATGAGTAAGCAAGAGTATGCATCATCTTCACAAGCAGAGACCAGTTTCCTCACAACCTCACTGCCAGTCCCACTGGCCTTCAAACCAGCCAAATGAATGCATTTTCCTGGTATCAAACACCAGTGCTGGGTGCCCAGTGTGTGGTTCAAATTGGTTGGTCCTCAGGGAGAAACTATGTGCCTGTAGTAACCACTCTTCTTCTGTGTTCCCTCAAGAGACACAGGTGCTGAACTAATTGTTTTGTTCCCTCACCTACCCAACTCCTTTGGGTCATTCTTTACAGCCTTAATTGTATAAGATGCTTTCTGCCAGTCTCCAGTTGATTCCACTGAAAACTGTTCACATGTAGGTCTGCTCTTGGTATGTTCCCAGGAAGAGTCAGGGTCCTCTGTTCTACCATCTTGATCTCCTCCTTGAGGCATGCATGATTGTAGTCTACCCAAGCCACTGCCTGATTATGAAACACAACAGATCTCTTTCCAAAACTCAGATTGACTGATCCTTTCAAAGTTTCAGTGAAACAAACCATAAATTCTGTATTTTCTTGTGAAAAAATGAGAATGACAGAAAGCCATTCTCAGAGAAAAAGTGTACAGCTTCAATACATGAGTTCAAGTACATATTCTCAGTGAAGAAAAGAAAAAGCAGTAATATAAAATTAGAACAAAAAATTACATCTGTCCAGAGACACATTCAAATAGTAAGCATCAATAAAGAATAAGATACTAAAATAGTATCATTGAGTGGTAAGAAGAGGGATACTACTTTCCCAAATCTTTAACCAAACTAGATATACCAAAGATATGGCTTTGGTTAGATCAAGGTAGTTAATAGTCCTTGGATATCCTTCAGTTCAGTCACTCAGTTGCATCCAACTCTTTGCAACTCCATAGACTGCAGCCAGCCAGGCTTCCCTGTCCATCACCAACTCCCAGAGCTTGCTCAAACTCATGTCCTGTGAGTCAGTGATGCCATCCAAACATCTCATCCTCTGTCACTCCCTTCTCCTCCTGCCTTCAATCTTTCCTGTCATCAGTGTCTTTTCCAATGAGTCAGTTCTTTGCATCAGGTGACCAAAGTATTGGAGCTTCAGCTTCAGCATCAGTCCTTCCAATGAATATTCAGAACTGATTTCCTTTAGGATTGAATGGTTTGATCTCCTTGCTGCCCAAGGGACTCTCAAGAGTCTTTTCCAACACCACAGTTCAAAAGCATCAGTTCTTCAGTGTTCAGCTTGCTTTATAATCCAACTCTCACACCCATACATGACTACTGGAAAAACCATAGCTTTGACTAGAAGGACCTTAGTTGGCAAAGTAATGTATCTATTTTTCAATATGCTATCTAGGTTGGTCATAACTTTTCTTCCAAGGAGCAAGCGTCTTTTAATTTCTTGGCTGCAGTCACCATCTGCAGTGATTTTGGAGCCCCCCAAAATAAAGTCTGTCACTGCTTCCATTGGTTCCCCATCTATTTGCCATGAAACACACATATTAGAAAAGTAATGGTTGAATATACCTATTCACCCATACACCTAAATTGTTGACTATAGATAGCCAATTCCATACAGAAACACACATACATACACATATTCACAAGAAACCTATATAATTATACACAAAAGCATAATAATGTGAAAAATTGGTTACCTTTCATGAATAACAAATTTAGACATTTTCCCAAATGTAAATGGTCAAGATTGTTTTCATTCAATTATGTAAGAGTAATAAAAGATCAAATGAGTATTTTTTTTAATTGTTAGAAGCTCAGGCAATTCAATCAAGAAAGGTCTGATGTGGCATGGTAGTTTAAGACTTAGTAGTAACTGTTTACAGAGAAGACAGTGGCAACCCACTCCAGTACTCTTGCTTGGGAAATCCTATGGATAGAGGAGCCTGATAGGCTGCAGTCCATGGGATCGCTAAGAGTCAGACATGACTGTGCGACTTCACTTTCAGTTTTCACTTTCATGCAATGGAAGCAACCCACTCCAGTGTTCTTGCCTGGAGAATCCCAGGGAAAGGGGAGCCTGGTAGTTGCCATCTATGGGGTCACACAGGGTCACGCAGAGTCGGACACAACTGAAGCGACTTAGCAGCAGCAGCAGCAGTAACTGTTTAAACAAATAAGAACATATTTATTATAATTAATGAAGGAGGTAAACATGGGTCTCATAAGATCACGCCCTGAATAGATGAGCAGTCTAGAATTTCTCAGAAGAAGCCAGAAGACTAGTGTCTTCCATAGCAGCATGGACGATAGCAGGTATATCCGCAGCCACTGTAGCCCATCCATATTCACATCCCAGGTTTGCCATAACCAGAGCCCAGGCCACCATAGCAGTTGCTGCAGTAATTCACAGTGTGAGGAGAAGAAGGCTCAGTTGAAGATCAGATTCTGTTTCAAGATTTTTAAATTTATAATCTGCATAGCACCAAGTATACCAACTAAGTGGCAACCCCAGCCACTGTTGCACTCACATTCCAAACTAACTGGCATTAAAACTATCTCAAGGATTCCTCATAACCAGTGTATCCAAAACAAGACATCTATGCTCTGTGTCAGGATGCATGAATGAAATCATACTCTAATGAGTGGTTCTTCTCCTAATTCAGTGGCTTGTTTATTTCTGATTCCAAATTTAACTGTGTTACTAACTACCATGAGATCATATAACTCATGCATAGCATACCTGTTGAAAACCTTGTTGTTTTTCAGTCATTAAGTCATGTCCAACTCTTTGCGGCCCCATGGACTGCAGCACGCCAGACTTCCCTGTACTTTAGTATTTCCGAGAGGTTGTTCAAACTTAGGCTTATTGAGTCAATGATGCCATGCAACCATCTCATCCTCTGTTACCCTCTTCTCCTCCTGCCCTCAGTCTTTCCCAGCATTAGGGTCTTTTCCAGTGAGTCGGTTCTTTGCATCAGCTGGCCAAAGTATTAGAGCTTCAGCTTCAGCATCAGTCCTTCCAATGAATATTCAGGGTATATTTCCTTTAGGATAGACTGGTTTGATCTCCTTGTTGTCCAAGGGATTCTCCAGAGTCTTCTCCAGCACCACAATTTGAAAGGTTGAAAACCTTAGTTTCTTTTAATAATATCCTCTTTCTGTCTGCCCATGTGTAGTCTTAGAAGTATAAGGATGGCTTTAAAGGGAAAGAGAAGGGTGGAGAGTTTGTGGGAGGAAAGCCATGGTGTCAGAATTCACTTGTTTAACATTGAATAACAATGATAAGTGTTTTATCATTTTTTGAAGAACAATGTTATACAATACACTTTGGTTTATACTTCACATAGACAAGTATCTATAATTTTACAATGGACACAAAACGAGCATAGGGAAGCTAAAGTTAAACCCTATTAACTATAATTATACAGAAAGGAAGGAGCGTTTTTTCTATCAGAAATCTGAGTTTAAAAATGACTCCCAAAACTCTCAATGATTTACTGACTAATGTGCTCCCCAGTATGTGGCACTGAAAATGGCACACTTCTTCCAGAGTTCTTGCCCAAAAAGGTGACCTCAGCTGAGGCATGAGAAAACTTCAGACGAACCCAATTTGTGAAATAGTCACAAAATACCTGACTCTTCATGAAATTTCCAAGGAAAGCAAGAGGAACTGTCACTAATTAGAAAAGACTAAAAATATACACAACAGAAAATGAGAACTGGGACCCAGGACAATAACAAAAGACACCAATAGACAATAACAATAAAGCAAAAATCCATACTAAGAGTATTATACAAAGTTAATTTCTTTAATTTGATGAATGGTCTATGATTATGAAAGAAGTTAACACAAAGAGACACTGAGTAATGATTATATGTGAATTTTTTTGTGTGCTTTTGGCAACATTCAGTAAATCTAAAATTATTTCAATACATGAAGTTCAAAATAAAAAGTTAATAAAAAGAGGATACTGAGAAGAAGCAGTTGCTGAGGCTAGAAATGAACCAAAGGTGTGTATACAGGGTGAAGCTAAATGTTGGAACCTTTTAGGATTGAAAAGAGAGGCTGGTGGACATAAATGTATTCAGAGACTGAGTAAAATAATAACTTGACCTGTGGATTTGACAAGACTGAGGTCTTGAGGTCTTGATTTCTGCATCTCAGTAGAGTAGCTGAGGCGAAAGACCAAAAAAGATGATTGAAAAAGTAAAGAAATATTAAAATGCCTCAATGGAAATATACTTGTGATTTTTTTTTAATGAAGCAGAATATAACAATAGGGCTTACTTGAAGGATATTCAGAGTGAAATAAAGCTTGTTTTATTTTTAATTTCAGAATATGTTTGAGAATTGAGTATACTCAAAATGACACACCAGAAACGAATGGGCAAAAAAACAGTGATGCTTTACAAAGCTCTTACTGCTATGATCAGAGAGGACAATTTAGTTATTCAAGAGAAAGAAATTCACTCCTTGAAGTAAATATCAGGAGAAAAAACTTAGTAAATGTTGTAATTTGGAACTTGTTTTGCACACACACAAAATGTATCCTCATCCTATTTAATCAAATACAAAAAACAAGTTAATTATAGGTTTTATTTTTATTTTTTGATTAACTGGAAAATTCACACATCAAAATTAGGCAATGTTCTAAGACTTAAATATTCTTAAAGAAGAATAATCATCATGTTGTTTCAACTAGTTTTTACTAAAAACATTGTTTGATTGACTCTGAACTGTGGGAGCTGAACCTACTATTATTTTCTGTATGAGAAATTTGTATATGATGTAGTGAAGAAGTTCTCTGCTTATAATATCTCGATCCAGTAATAGTGAACTGAATGTCACAATAGCATGTTTACTTTATAAAACTGCACCGAACATAAAACACACATAGAAAGTGCATTTAAAAACTACATAATGACTGAACAAATGAATGTGTTGGTCTGATCATTAGCAAGACAACATTTTTCTGTTTCATTAAAATATGATTTTATTTTGACTTCTTTGAAATAGCTATGATGTTAAGTGAATCAGGCGATTTGAAAAATCTGTATCCATACTCTAATACTCTGCAGAGAGAGTTGATTAAAATGTATAGGATGTCCAACTTCTCAAACCACCTTCACTGCAATGCAAACCAGCCCCAAATTCCACTCTCTAAACCCTATCTAAATCTAGGTAAAGAGAAAGTGAAGTCACTCAGTTGTGTCTGACTCTTTGTGACCCCATGGACTGTAGCCTACCAGGCTTCTCCATCCATGGGATTTTCCAGGCAAGAATACTGGAGTAGGTTGCCATTTCCTTCTCCAGGGGATCTTCCCAACACAGGAATTGAACCCCGGTCTCCTGCATTGTAGGCAGACACTTTACTGTCTGAGCCACCAGGGAAGTCCAAAAACCTGGGTAAAGAGACATATATAAATATTTTGAATAACAGTTATCATAGAATATCAGAAATCCAGTGGATGTATAAATAATGCTGCTTTCCCACATGCATTTTGCTAAAGATGCAGAAATACAGTTTTAAACTATAATACTACGCTTACTTTGGTACCCAAAATGTTGAGCTGTCTCACTGATTTGAATGAAGATAGGGGGCTTCCCAGGTGGCTCAGTGATAGAAGAATCCACCTGCCAATGCAGGAGACATGAAAGACATGGGCTCAGTCCCTGAATTGGGAAGATCCCCTGGAGTAGGAAATGGCAACCTACTCCAGTATTCTTGCATGAAAAATCCCATAGACAGAGTAGCCTACCAGGTCCATGGGGTCACCAAGAGTTGAACATGACTGAGCACACACACACAGTTGGAATTCAAGCATTATGCAAGATAGCTAAGCAGGTTACAAAGCTTACTGATCGAATGTTTTGAGAGAGAAACAGTTTTCTATCTAATTATCATTATTAGCACAAAAAATGGTGCTAATCCTATTGGATACTTATTTAGAGTATTAGAATATTAACTAATATTAATATTAACTAATACTAACTAATCACAGTATACACAATTACAGAAATTGGATTCTAGAGAATGACTTCTATTTTCACATCCTTCAGTGGAAGCTGAACTTAAATGAAAGTTAAACTCATTGATATAAGTAAGAAAATAGAAGATATTTTGTTCAGAACTGATTGCCTTGAAATTTTATTTCAAGTAACTTTATTAAAATTATTGTCAATATTATGTCATGAAAGACAAAATTGCTTAAATATCTGAAGAAAGTAATAATTTTGATGAAGAGAGAAGAAAAATGTATGAAACGATAGAAATATTATTCTTTGTGAAAGGTTATAAAATAATAAAATTATTTGAAAAGTCCTAACAAAGTCTTTTTTTCTTGACATGAAGGATGGTTCTAGAAGCTTAAAATGAACACATATAATACTTTGGGGCAGGACTGTGTAGGTATGAGTGTGTCTCCTCTCATCCAAACACTCAATTAAATAAGAGGAATACAAGCTGGGATGTCAGCACAACAGGCCTGCTGAATTTCCCTGTTGTTTCATGCTATGGTTGTGAGCAACAAACTAATTAGATCAGTCATAAAGTTAGCCAATGGCATGAAGGTGTGGTGGGTCACACCCACATTGAGGGCATATAAAAGGCCCTCTGCAGGGAGAAATGTCCACACGCAAGTGACATTTTTACTCTCCTTGTCTACCCGAGAACAACCTCAACAACCAACACCATGTGTGGCTACTACAGAAACTACTATGGCGGCCTCGGCTGTGGAAGCTATGGCTATGGAGGCCTGGGCTGTGGCTATGGCTGTGGCTATGGTTCTGGCTTCCGCAGGCTGGGCTGTGGCTATGGCTCCTGCTACGGCTCTGGCTTCCGCAGGCTGGGCTGTGGCTATGGCTGTGGCTACGGCTATGGCTCCCGCTCTCTTTGTGGCTGTGGCTATGGATGCGGCTATGGCTCTGGCTTTGGCTACTACTACTGAAGACGCCAAGAAAGACTCTCATTCTCTACACCTGAACACCAGGATTCACCAGTTCTGAAGCCCTCATGTTCTGTGTCTTTCCCCTGGGTGATGGTTAGGCTGCATCACGGAAGTTTAGTGTGGTCTATTGTGGACCTACCGTCTAACCTCTACATTTCCCAGAACTTACCTCATTAAGTGGATAAAGTAAAAGTTTCCTGTGAACTCAAGAGTTCTTCTTTCATTAGATTGATGATACCATAGTAATTACCTTGATGCTTTCATCATGGAGCTTGTTTGTTGGTTGATCTAATAAAAGTAAGCAATCCAAAGAGCAATCCTGGTTTTTGGGTCAGTTATTTGACATTCAGTATTACCTACAGACTTATCTCTGGCTGAATTCCATTCTGTGTGCTTGTGTAACTGGGGGGTGGGGGGGGGGTGGGGGGGGGTGGGGGTGGGCTCAACAGTGACTTTTGGTGGGAGGCACTTGTAAGCTGACTGCTAGAGGCCGCTCTCAGCTTCAGGAGCCTGCCTATAGTTTCTTACATGCTTGCTTGTTTTTTCAAAGCCTGAAATGGAGGGAAAACACTCCAGTAAGATGGGCACTATGGTGGTGGTGGTTTAGTCGCTAAATCCTGTCCAACTCTTGCAACCCCATGAACCCTCTGTCCATGGGATTTTCTAAGCAAAAATACTGGAGTGGGTTGCCATTTCCTTCTCCAAGGGATCTTCCTGACCCAGGAGTTGAACCCAGGTCTCCTGCACTGCAGGCAGATTCTTTACCAGTTGAGCTATAAGGAAAGCCCAAGATGGGCACTATAATCCCATACAGTTTTGTGTAACATAATCACATAAACAATCAAATGTTTCATCACTTATTCTGTATAGTATTCAGTTCAGTTCAGTCATTCAGTCATGTCTGACTCTTTGTGACCCCATGAATTGCAGCATGTCAGGCCTCCCTGTCCATCACCAACTCCCGGAGTTCACTCAAACTCACGTCCATCAAGTCAGTGATGCCATCCAGCCATCTCATCCTCTGGCATCCCCTTCTCCTCCTGCCCCCAATCACTCCCAGCATCAAGGTATTTTCCAATGAGTCGACTCTTCGCATGAGGTGGCCAAAGTACTGGAGTTTAAGCTTTAGCATCATTCCTTCCAAAGAACACCCAGGACTGATCTCCTTTAGAATGGACTGGTTGGATCTCCTTGCAGTCCAAGGGACTCTCAAGAGTCTTCTCCAACACCACAGTTCAAAAGCATTAATTCTTCAGTGCTCAGCTTTCTTCACAGTCAAACTCTCACATCCATACATGACTACTGGAAAAACCATAGCCTTGACTAGACAGACCTTTGTTGGCAAAGTAATGTCTCTGCTCTTGAATATGCTACCTAGGTTGGTTAAAACTTTTCTTCCAAAGAGTAAGCGTCTTTTAATTTCATGGCTGCAATCACCATCTGCAGTGATTTTGGAGCCCAAAAAAATAAAGTCTGACACTGTTTCCACTGTTTCCCCATCTATTTCCTACGAAGTGATGGGACCAGATGCCATGATCTTTGTTTTCTGAATGTTGTGCCTTAAGCCAACTTTTTGCTCTCCTCTTTCACTTTCATCAAGAGGCTTTTTAGTTCCTCTTCACTTTCTGCCATAAGGGTGGTGTCATCTGCATATCTGAGGTTATTGATATTTCTCCCAGCAATCTTGATTCCAGCTTGTGCTTCTTCCAGCCCAGCGTTTCTCATGATGTACTCTGCATAGAAGTTAAATAAATAGTGTGACAATATACAGCCTTGACGTACTCCTTTTCCTATTGGAACCAGTCTGTTGTTCCATGTCCAGTTCTGTTGCTTCCTGACCTGCATATAAGTTTCTCAAGAGGCAGGTCAGGTGGTCTGGTATTCCCATCTCTTTCAGAATTTTCCACAGTTTATTGTGATCCACAGTCAAAGGCTTTGGCACAGTCAATAAAGCAGAAATAAATGTTTTTCTGGAACTCTCTTGCTTTTTTGATCATCCAGTGGATGGTGGCATTAGTTAGAAGTAAAGAGGAGGGCATCACACCAGGCCATTGACATCGAGAGGAAGAAATCATAATGGCATCTTGATTGTTTACCTACCACTGATATCAAATGCTATGCATCCTTTCTGTTGGGAATCAAGCACTTTCCTCATTTGCAGTACTCTGGAACAATTTATAGGACATCAAATCATTTTATCTCTGAAAATTTGGTAGAATTTCCATGCATAATTATCGAGATCCAGAATATTTTGTAGGGTATTTCTATAATGATTTTTTCTGTTTCTCCCCAGGAAATCAGTCTCTTTATAACTGCTCAGTGTAAATGTATCAGTTCTAGTCATCTATATTCCCCTAAGAAATTATTTTTTGCATCCAGGGTTCAAATTTATACCTACAAAGATCTGCAAAGTAGATTCATAACATTTTTTAAACTTATTTACTTGTTTATTTTTCATTATTTCTAATTTTGTATAGACTTTTTCTTTTTCTTTTTTTTTCTTTTTTTCTTTTTCTCTTTCCCCCTTTGATCAAATTAGCAAATGATTTATAAATGCCAATCTTTTCAAATAATAATATTTTGAGTTTATTAAAAGCCAATTGCTTTTTTTCTGTTTTCTGTTTCATTAATTTCTGCTTAGCTGTTTATTACCTCCTTCTTTGCATTTCCTTTGCTTTACTTAATTGTTTTTATTTAAGGCTCTCTTAACCAAGATAAGTGACTTCCCTGGTGGCTCAGATGGTAAGGCGTCTGCCTACAATGTCGGAGACACAGATTCAATCCCTAGGTCAGGAAGATCTCCTGGAGAAGGAAATGGCAACCCACTCTAGTATTCTTGCCTGGAGAATCCCATGGATGGAGAAGCCTGGTAGGCTACAGTCCACAGGGTTGCAAAGAGTCGGACACGACTGAGCGACTTCACTCACAACCAAGATATTTTTTATGCTATTTCTTTCATCTTTCACTGACAAAAGTAGTTAGTGTTATAAATTTTCCCCAATTAGTGCGTGAATATTTTTCATCAATTTTCTTAATTACTATTTCCATTACCATTATTTATTTTGATATTCTGTGATCTCAGATTATATTCACTCTTTTTTCTGAGAGACGTTTAATCAAAGATTTAGTCACTAGGTGGACAGGATTTTCTGTCCCTTGTTTTGTTAACAACCTCTGCTGCTGCTGCTGCTGCTGCTGCTGCTAAGTTGCTTCAGTTGTGTCTGACTCTGTGCGACCCCATAGACTGCAGCCCACCTAACAACCTCTATCTTCATAGCAAAACAGTCTAAAAATATTTTCTGCATCACCTCTATATTAAAAATGGACAAATTTTTTTCCTTTTAATCAATTTTTATATATTTCTATGGAAACTTGAGAAGAAGGTTTTTTCTCTACTGTAAGTACATAGATGGACATATATCCATAATATCTACCTTATAAATTAAATTGTAGGTGTTCTCTCATTTCACTTATTTGTTTCTACTAGATATGCTTGTTCAGAGAGTGGTATATTAAAGCTTTTCATTGTTGATATGTTTCTATCTATATTTCCTAGATAGATAGATACATAGGTAGACAGATAGATATGAATTCTGTGTTCTGGTACAATTAATAAAATACCTGTGGGTATATCCTTTTTTAGGCATTGCTTTGGAGAATATATTTGAGGAAAGCTCCTAGACCACTCTCTTTTTCTTAAGTTAATGATAAAAATGCTGTTTAAATATTTAATGAAATTTACCATTGAAGTCATCAAAACCTAGAGTTTATTTTGTGGAAAGCTGTTTTGAATAATGTATTCACTTTCTTTATTAGATAAAATGCTGTTCAGATTTACTGATTAATTTTGGTGTTTTTAATTAAAAGAAACTTTCTATTTCATCCATGTTGTGGAATTTATTGGCATAACATCCTTTGTACTTATTCACCTATTATTTTTAGAGTCTGTTAGATTTTAAAGATGTTGATTCTATCATTCTTCAGATTGGTAATTTGTATTATCTCTCCTATATTCTTGATCAGTTTGTCCAGAGTTTATCAGTTTGGCCTACCAAACTTGTGTACTATTTTCTTTATGGCATGTCCTTTTTCTGTTGAATTGTTTCTACTTGTGTTTATTTTTCCTTCATCCTTTATAGTTAATTTTATATTACTTTCTAGCTGTTTAAATAAACTTTTATTGATTTTAAATATCTTTTTTCATAATATAATATTTTAAAACTGTAAATTTCCCTCTAATCACTTCTTCATTGGTAAGCCATTAATTTGGTACATTGCATTTCTTTATTAATCAATTTAAAATGTTTTCCAGTCTTCCATGTGATTTATTTTTTATTAATATACTTTTTGAAGGGAGTTTTTCTGAATCCCATAAGACTTTGCCCTAGGTACCTAGGTACCCAGGACTCTCCTATCCCGTCCAAGAGTCATCTTGGTAGTGAGGGGGGTAGGTGGGTGATCTCACTATGCCACTGCTCCACCAAGAGAAACACAGAGCCTGAGCCAGTGAAATTCTTTCTGCCCTTTCAAGTATCAGGAACCAGTGGGACAACCAGTGGTCAAGATAAAGCAAAGACATTAAAATAATGCTGCAGCAGTTCTGAAATTTATGAATCATAGTCCACAGAACCCCCATGTTGAACCTGAACAAGGTGACTGCCAACTTCAAAAGAGAGAGAGATTTAAATAGAACCGAGATGCTCTAAAAAATTTTCTCTCATACCATCACACCAAGAATCAACAAAATGACAACTTGAATAGAAAAAGATAGCCAACTGACTCTAACACTAAGTTAATCAAATTATCTAGCACAGATTTTAGAGTAGCCATCATAAAAATCTTTCAATAATTAAATGCTCTTGAAACAAACACAGACAAATGCACATATATATGCGCACATGTATACATATGTATAATGCAAACAGCTACCATTAGAAAGCTGGAGTACATACACCAATATCAGACTAACTAGACTTTAAAACAAAGAATTTTAATAGTGATAAAGATGAACCCTTTTTATGATAAATAGGGCAACCTATCAAGGAGATATAACAATTTAAAATTCATATGTACTAATAACAGAGCTAAAAAATTCATAAATCAAGAATGGACAGAACTGAAAGAGACTGCAATAAAAGTACATGGTTTTTCTAATATTCCATTTTGAATATTAGATAAAATAACTATATAGAAGATCATAATATAAATGGTTGAAGAAAATTATAAACCAACTAGACCTAACTATCAAAAGAATACCCAACTACACAGATTTCTTTCAAGTACACATATATAATATTCTCCAAGACAGACCATGTGTGTGGAGTGTGTGTGTGTGTGTTAGTCACTCAGTCATGTCTGACTCTTTGCAACCCCATGGACTGTAGCCCACCAGGTTCCTCTGTCCATGGAATTCTCCAGGCAAGAATATTGCACTGGATTGCATTTCCGGGCTCCAGAGATCTCCCTGACTCAATATTGAACCAAGTTTCCTGCATTGCAGGCAGATCCTTTACTGTCTGAGCCACCAAGGAAGTCTCAAGGTAGACCATGTGTAAGGACAAAAAGAGCCAATAAGTTTAAAAAAAATAAAATCAAGTGCATTTCCATGCATTTTTAACTGATGAAGGAAGGCATACCCACACAATTCTTCCCTCTAAATGCTTCCAAAAAATATGCATTTGGGACAGTTTAAGATTTTAGCAGTCTCATACTTTGACCCCCTATTCAGAAAGTAACTGTGAACAGACAGTTGTGCATATGTCATTTAAGCTACTCTAAATTCCAACATTAGTTACTAAAAACATATTTAAAACTCACTAATTTATATTTTATCATTTTTGATATTATTATTTATATCTAATAAATGGAGTGAATTAACTAAAGTTACCATAACAGATTTGCTGAACATTACCCAGACTATTAGGATCGAGGATACACTTTTCAGCCTGTATTCTTCATCTGGCCTATGTTTGAATGGTTGTAGCCTACCAAAGCCACTGCCTTGTTATGAAAAAATAACAGGTCTCTTCCCAAAAGACATGCAAAATATAGAATCTCAAATTCTATATTTTACTGTGACAATATAAAATGAAATTAATGAAATAAAGCCCTTTGTGCAGATACAATGCATAAGATGAGTTCAAGCACATAGCTGTTAATGAGAAAAAGACTAGTAATAATACAAAATTGAGAAGAAAAATTACATCTCCCAAAAAGTATCTTAAAATAGTATCAAGAAAGAATAGAGTTCTTAAGAATTAGCATGAAGTGGTGAAAATAGAGCTATCACTTTGCCTATATCTTTAGTGAAATTTTAGTTGATCAAAGACTTTGATGATATCAAAGTACATAATAGAAGCCCTTGGATATGCTCATGAAAACATATATTAGAAAAGCAGTGGTTGAATATAACCATCCATGCACCAAAATTGTCTACTGTAGATAGTGAAAGTGTCAACAATCTCATATATTCATATGCTCACATACAATCTGAAGAAAGCTAGATTAAAGAATATATATGGAAATGGTAAAGGTGTGAAAACAGAGTATCTTTAATGAAAAATGAATTTAGATATATTTTACCAAAAGCAATTGCTCAAAAATTGTTTATATTCAATCATACAATACTAACATGGATTACATGAATAACTTTATAATTTTTGGATTCATGCAATTTAATCATAAAAGATCTAATGTTGTATGGTAGTCTAAGACTCAGTAGTCATTGTTTGAATATCCCTCCTTGTTATAAATAATGCAGGAAGTACACACTGTGCCTTATAAGACCATGTTTTGAATAGACAAGCAATTTCAAATTTCTCAGAAGCCAGAAGACCAGTATCTTCCATAGCAGTATGGACAATAGCAGGTATATACACAGCCACCATAGCCACATCCATAGCAACATCCCAGGCCACCGTAGCCAGAGCCTAGGCCACCATAGTAGTTGTTGTAGAAGCTCATGATGTGAGGAGAAGCCTCAGTTGAAGAACAGATTTTGTTTCAAGAGTTTTAAGTTGACAATTTGCACAGCACCTTATACACCAACTAAGAGGTATGTGGGGCAACCACAGTCACTGTTGCACTCATATTTCAAGCTAATTAGCATTAAAACCATCTCAAGAACTCTTCATAACCAGTATATCCAAAACAAGACAACTGTGCTGTGTGTCAAGATGCCTATCATGAAACCATATGCTTTTAAAAGAAGATTTTTTTCTAATTCAATGGCTTATTTCAGGTTTCAAGTTCTAACTATGTTGCTAGACATCATGAGATCATGTAACCAACACAGATTCTACATGTTAAAAATTAGTTTCATTTAATAATACCCTCCTTCTATCTGCATACACACAGATATACTTGGGAACAAAAACAAAACATACTTGGGAACAAAAGTATGGCTTCACAGTGGTAAGAACAATGGAAAAGTTGTGGAGGAGACTTGGAAAAAGACATACGGAAGATGTAGATAAGACAAGTTCATTTCTAAATCCTTGAGTGATTAATATATTTTATTACTTTTTGTGGAGCAATATTATTCACTTTGATTTATACTTCATATGAAAAAGGCCATGGTAGAATCCCTGAAGTTTAAAGCCATGAACCATAATTATGTAGAAATAGAAATACTTATTCTATTACTACTTTAAGATCAAAAATCTATTCCAGAGACTTTCAAATGTTTACTGATATTATGAAACTCCTCCTACACCCAATATAATACCCAATCTCTTCTGACATCTTGGCTTAAACATATAACTTCAGCTTTGTTATGAGCAAACAGACAAACTAAAATTGAAGAATAAACTACAAGACATTTGGCTCTTTGAATCTGTCAGTATCATAAAAGAAAGACTGAAAAGCTCTCACCAATTGGAGGAGATGAAAGAAATAAGATCACCAAAAGCCATGTAGGAACTGGGACTGGATCCTGGAGCAGAAAACAGACAATAATGGCAAAAATGTGAAATTCAAGTAAAATATGTAGATTACTTAAGAATATTGTACCAGGTTAATTTCCTAATTTTGTACTTGGTTATTAAAGATATTACCATAGGTATAACTGGGTAAAGGGTATATTTTTGCTACTTTTGATAACTAAAATTATTTCAAAATAGAAAAGTGACAAAGAATTTTTAGATGTCCCAGATTATATTGATTTGGAAATTTGTTAATTCTATTGTACATAAAGCTCTTGAGTATCAATTGTATGTTAGGGATTGTTATGAGCAAAATGGATGGTGCAATGAACAGGACAGACAAGATACATTTCATTGTGGATCTTACTCTCTGGACTGAGCATCAGCAGAAAATAGAGGCAGATATTTGAAAGCAAATTCTTAAGGTGAATGAGATCATTTCTGATAGGGTTAAGTCTATTTAAATAATGAGGCAAGGAAAGGGGTAAGGTAAATTTAAGAACTCTTGGTAAGAGAGTTTCCAGATTAGATGGTCAGTTCAGTTCAGTTGCTCAGTTATGTCTGACTCTGTGGCTCCATGGACTGCAGCATGCCAGGCCTCCCTGTCCATCACCAACTTCCAGAGTTTACTCAAACTCATGTCCATTGATGGAGAAGGCAATGGCACCCCACTCCAGTACTCTTGCCTGGAGAGTCCCCTGGATAGAGGAGGGGGACTGCAGTCCACGGGGTCGCTAACAGTTGGACACGACTGAGTGACTTCACTTTCACTTTTCACTTTCATGCATTGGAGAAGGAAATGGCAACCCACTGCAGTGTTCTTGCCTAGAGAATCCCAGGGATGAGGGAGCCTGGTGGGCTGCCGTCTATGGGGTCACACAGAGTCGGACACTACCAAAGCGACTTAGCAGCAGCAGCATGTTCATCGAATTGGCGAAGCCATCCAACCATCTCATCCTCTCTCGTCTCCTTCTCTTCCTGCCTTCAATTTTTCCCAGCATCAGGGTCTTTTCAAATGAGTCAACTCTTCCCATCAGGTGGCCAAGTATTGGAGTTTCAGCTTCAGCATCAGTCCTTCCAGTGAATATTCAGGGCTGATTTCCTTTAGGATGGACTGGTTGGATCTCCTTTCAGTCCAAGGGACTCTCAAGAGTCTTCTCCAACACAACAGTTCAAAAACATCAGTTCTTCAGTGTTCAGCTTTCTTTATAGTCCAAAATCCATACATGACTATTGGAAAAACCAGTCAGGGAAATCCTATTGGAAAGATCCAAGGGAAGAGAAGATTCTAGCCTTTTGCTATTATTTGCAGAGGATCAGTGACCCAAAGGCAGAGATTTTAAGCTGGAAACAAACTGGGTACATCTGAACAGAAGAAAGGTTGTTAACTTATGCATACTGTATGGAGAAGAGTGCCCTCGAGACTAAAACAGGGCAGATCATAAAGGCTGTGCTTTCTGTGGTTCGGGTTTACAGATACAGCAAATACAGGCACTGGACACTCAGATACATTTAATTTTCAGATAAATTATTTTTTGTACATACATATACTGTGTGATACCTGGGAAATTCAATATTCTGAGGTTTAATAATTCAAAATTCAAATTTAAATGGTGCCTGGTATAGTCTAGCAACCTTAATGCAGAAAGACATGAATGGATAAACCACTGGGAGAGGTCTAACCTGACTTAGGTCTTACATGCTTTAAAATGTAGCAAAAAACCAAAGGGGCTTTGAGGGTATGAAGAAACAGGAACTCATTTTCATTCTGTTAAATTACGATGACCATTAACAATCAAAGGAGATGTCAAGGGATCGTTTGAATATATACCAGAACTGAAAATGTCAATTGAGATTAATTGGCTAAAGTAACATTTCCAGTTATGCACGCAAAGAGAATTTAAATAGAAACTATAAAAGGAGCAAACAGCTAACTGGGCACCTTCATATTTGAGAAAAAAATAGTCTGAAAAAGTGAAAAGAGAAAGGCTATGGAAAAGAAGCAATTGGGTATACTGCAATTGAATCAGATGTGAGTGGTAGGGTATAAGTAAGGGTTGGAGAGTGCTTTAGGAATGAAAACGGAAGCTGGGGAACCCGAATGCTACTCAGAGACAGTGAAAAGAAGTGGACCAAGAAAAAAAGGGATAAAGAGAATAAGAACAACCATAGAAATATTGATTTATGGGATATTTTGCCAAGAAGTAGAACAAAATAGGATATCAGCAGGAAAGGACTGAGGAGAGAAAGAGGGCTTTTTATCTGTTTTTGATTTTGAGATGTACTTAAGAACAGAATAGAGTACAGAAAGTTACACCAGGAAAAAAAAAATTTAAGAGGAATCCCATAGAGTACAATGCTCTCTGTTGTGACTAGAGAGAAAGGAACTCAGTGCTATTAAAGAAACAAATTAAATCCAGGAATTAAACTCTATGAAGAAGCAACACAGTAGTTGTTATTGGGGACATTATTTTGTCCAAAATAACGATGTCTTTTGTAACCCACTTTAATCAAATACCTTCCTTTTTAAAAAGTTAATTGTATTTTTTTAAAAACTGAGAGACAATTTTAGTCATATCAATTTCAGATGATGTTTTAAGAACTTAGATAACCTAGAGAAAGACTGATCATCATTCTATTTTAATGAGCTTTTTCTGGAAACTTATTTTGTTATCTCTCGATTGACTCTGCATTGTCATAGTTGAGGTTACATTAATCATTTGTTCAGGAAATTTGAAAATGATATAGTAAAGATGTTTTGTAATACCAATATCTCAACCCAGCAAAAGGTGAACAAAAGTCACAATCAATTCAGTTCAGCTAAGTCTCTCAGTTGTGTCTGACTCTTTGTGACCCCATGAATTGCAGCACGCCAGGCCTCCCTGTCCATCACCAACTCCCGGAGTTCACTCAGACTCACGTCCATCAAGTCGGTGATGCCATCCAGTCATCTCATCCTCGGTTGTCCCCTTCTCCTCCTGCCCCCAATCCCTCCCAGCATCAGAGACTTTTCCAATGTGTCAACTCTTCGCATGAGATGGCCAAAGTACTGGAGCTTCAGGTTCAGCATCAGTCCTTCCAATGAACACCCAGGACCGATCTTCAGAATGGACTGGTTGGATCTCCTTGAAGCCCAAGGGACTCTCAAGAGTCTTCTCCAACACCACAGTTCAAAAGCATCAATTTTTTGGCTCTCAGCCTTCTTCACAGTCCAACCCTCACATCCATCCATGACCACTGGAAAAACCATAGCCTTGACTAGATGGACCTTTGTTGGCAAAGGAATGTCTCTGCTTTTGAATATGCTATCTAGGTTGGTCATAATATTCCTTCCAAGGAGTAAGTGTCTTTTAATTTCATGGCTGCAATCACTATCTGCAGTGATTTTGGAGCCCCCAAAAATAAAGTCTGACACTGTTTCCACTGTTTCCCCATCTATTTCCCATGAAGTGTTGGGACCAGATGCCATGATCTTCGTTTTCTGAATGTCGAGCTTTAAGCCAACTTTTCACTCTCCTCCTTCACTTTCATCAAGAGGCTTTTTAGTTCCTCTTCCCTTTCTGCCATAAGGGTGGTATCATCTGCATATCTACTGTATTGATATTTCTCCCGGCAATCTTGATTCCAGCTTGTGCTTCTTCCAGCCCAGCATTTCTCATGATGTACTCTGCATATAAGTTAAATAAGCAGGGTGACAATATATAGCTTTGACATACTCCTTTTCCTATTTGGAACCAGTCTGTTGTTCCATGCCCAGTTTTAACTGTTGCTTCCTGACCTGCATATAGGTTTCTCAAGAGGCAGGTCAGGTGGTCTGGTATTCCCATCTCTTGAAGAACTTTCCACAGTTTATTGTGATCCACACAGTCAAAGGCTTTGGAATAGTCAAGAAAACATAAATAGATGTTTTTCTGGAACTCTCTTGCTTTTTTGATGATCCAATGGATGTTGGCAATTTGATCTCTGGTTCCTCTGCCTTTTCTAAAACCAGCTTGAACATCTGGAAGTTCACGGTTCATGTATTGCTGAAGCCTGGCTTGGAGAATTTTGAGCATTACTGTACTAGAGTCAGATGAGGGCAATTTTGTGGTAGTTTAATGCTATGTCTATTTTACATAAGTGAGCCTACCAAATATACACATGGAAACAACATTCAAAAACACATCTTGAATGAATGATAATTGTGTTTGGCTAGACTCTTAGTATAAAAACACTCCGTTTTACTAAGAAGCATTTCTGACTCATTAAATGTACCTCTCAAGAATAAGAATGTTTTTAAAAAATCTCATGGTTTTATTCTTTTCATCTCCAGAGGAGATTTTACTAAAATACAGGGTGTGTCCAATATCTTATACTCTCTGTCCTTGCCTAAATTTATGAGAGGATTATAAAAATAATATTTTGACTCAGAAATATCATTTGAATAATAGAAATCCACTGATAGATTACACATAGATGATGGATCATGTTACCTCCCAATGCACATCCTTTTAAGGATACAAAGTACAGTTTAACTATAATAAGAAACTTTTCTCACTTTTCTTGTGCCTCCCAATGGGAGGAATTGTCACACTAATTTTAATTAAGTGAGCAATAATACTAGGTATATGCAAGGGAACTCAGTATGACTGGTTCAAAACAAATTTAATAATTGAACACATTGATGGCACCCCACTCCAGTACTGTTGCCTGGAAAATCCCATGGATGGAGGAGCCTGGTAGGCTGCAGTTCATGGGGTCACTAAGAGTCGGACATGACTGAGCGACTTCACTTTCATGTTTCACTTTCATGCATTGGAGAAGGAAATAGCAACGCACTCCAGTGTTCTTGCCTGGAGAGTCCCAGGGCTGGGGGAGCCTGGTGCACTGCCATCTCTGGGGTCACACAGAGTTGGACATGACTGAAGAGACTTAGCAGCAGCAGTAGCAGCATGTTGATTAGGGACTTGGTTTAGCACGTTAATAAACATAAATATGTTAGTATATTGGATATTTTCTTAGAATATTAATCTAATACTAATGAACAAACTAATTTGTATAACTGTATATTCAATTTAGAAAAACAAGTGGAGAAATCAGATTTCAAGAAATAACTCCTTTTTGCAGTCCTTCAATAGAAATTGAGCATAAATGTGAATTAGTCATTGGCATAGACAGAAAAATATAATACATTTTGCTCAGACTTGGTTTACTGGAAACTTTAACTGGTTGAATTATGATCAACATCATGGGAACAAAAGATACATTATAGTTTCAATATAGGAAAGAAACTGAATCACTGAAGAGGAAAATTTGGATCAAGAAGATAAGAATCTTTGAGTAAAAAGAAGTTGTTAGTCTTAAGAAAAAAATTTTAACGTTTGGTGAAACAAATTGAGGTCAAGAGCAAATAAGATTAAGACCAACAAATAGATTTCTCACTATACTGAAGGTGCTAGGTGGTTAAAATGAAATGTGTGATCTGGGACAGGACTGCGTAGGTGTGAGTCTCATTCAACTCCTTAACTGGATAAGAGGAATCTAAACTGAGATGTCAGCACAGCAAGCCTGCTGAATTTCTCTGAGGTTTCATCTTTGGTTGTGAACAACAAGCTAATTAGATCAGTCATAAAGTTAGCCAATGGCATGAAGGTGTGGTGGGTCACACCCACACTGAGGGCATATAAAAGGCCCTCCGCAGGGAGAAATGTCCACACTCAAGTGACACTTCTACTCTCCTTCTCTACCCGAGAACAACCTCAACAACCAACACCATGTGTGGCTACTACGGAAACTACTATGGCGGCCTCGGCTGTGGAAGCTACGGCTATGGAGGCCTGGGCTGTGGCTATGGCTCCTGCTACGGCTCTGGCTTCCGCAGGCTGGGCTGTGGCTATGGCTGTGGCTATGGCTTTGGCTCCCGCTCTCTCTGTGGAAGTGGCTATGGCTATGGCTCCCGCTCTCTCTGTGGAAGTGGCTATGGATGCGGCTCTGGCTATGGCTCTGGCTTTGGCTACTACTATTGAGGATGCCACGGAAGACTCTCATCCTCTATACCTGGACACCAGGATTCACCAGTTCTGAATGAACCTCATACATTCTTCATCCTGCTAAAGACTTGCCTTCCGGTGCCCTCTACATCTGATACACCAACCCTTCCCTTTTTGCATTTGATGTCAAAAGAGTGGAAGAATGTGAAATTCATTTGAGAACTCTAGTCATGATCTCTCATTAGAATGATGCCATCACAGAAACTCTCTTTTGACTTCCATGCAGAAGACTTTTCTCTATTTTCCTAATAAACTTGTTCAATATGGAATCATAAACCTGTTTGTTTGTTTGTTTCTTTTTTTTTTTCTCATTTTAAATGCATTATTTATCATTTGGGGCTTCCCTGGGTGGATCAGTGGTTAAGAACTCACCTGCCAATACAGGAGACATAGGTTCAATCCTTGGATCAGGAAGATCCCCTGGAGAAAGAAATGGCAACCCACTTCAGTATTCTTGCCTGGGAAATCCCATGGACAGAGGAGCTTGGTGGGCTACAGCTCAAAGAATCATAAAAGGAGTCAGACACAATTTAGCAACTAAGCAACACAAAACAATGTGTCTTTTTGGTTTTCTTTTTTTTCCTTTTTTGAATTAAAGAAAATAATTTTCTTCTTTAGAGAATAGCTTCTTTTAGTATTTCTACTTTAATTGCTTTACCAAAGTTTTGACTTGTAACATAAGAATGTAGTGGTCTTAAAGCCTTCAGTGTTCTGCTCTGGTAAAGCAGTGATCTGTGCTGCTGGTCCATCATGAGGATTAAAAAAATTGACGTTTGCCAATGTAGGTAAGCATTGCCTGGATACAGTGTGTATTCCAAGCGAATTATTCCAAAATCTACATCTATGTGGAGTCCTTTAGAAAATACAATGCTGATATATAGTTATCAAACTCTAATTTCAGTTTTAGGTATATTTAAACAAAAAGTGTTTCCTATGCTTGTCCAGCACAAGAAGTAAAGAAATTTTAACCTACCCTGCCTTCACCAAACTTTTAAATGCCTTGAACTATAATTGTGTGTTGTTTTTTTTTTAAGTGACACCTTTTCTAACATCCACTGTGTATTTCAGTTTACAACCATTTAATAGAATCTGATATTCTTACTATCTGACATATATTAATTAATATATTTTATTTATCCCCTCTTTGTTACCCAGAGTTTGCACACTTTTTGCATTCTGTTATTTAAATTTTTTTTTTTTTACCTTCTATGTTCAGGTTCACATTTTCAGGCAGGAAATTTAGGCTTTGAAAAATAAATCACTGCAGATTTTGGTACTCCAAGAATAATATTTTTTAGATATAAATTCATTTCTCTTAAAATTTAATTTTAAAAAATTTAAATTCCTCAATTAAGTATAGAAAGTAATATTATGAGTACCTAAAACTGTCCACCTAGATTGATTTGGCAGTTTTTAATATTTTGCTAGTTTTGTTTCCTCTGTCTTTCTCTTTCTTCCTCTATCTCTCTCTTTCTCTGTGTCTCTCTTCCTACACACACATACACACACATTCACGTGCTCAAGCACCCAAACATTATTTCTGAAACATCTGAAAATAGGTTGCAAACTTCATGACACTTCATTCTTAAATGAATACAATAAGATATGTCAGTGTAGTTGTGACTGACTCTGCCACAAAGATGAGCCTCTCCTGCCAGGCTCATCTGTCCATGGGATTTGCCAGGCAAGAAAAGTGGAGTGAGTTGCCATTTCCTTCCCCAGTGGTAAGATATGGCTCCTACATAACCAAAATACCATTATCACAAAAAGAAATATAGTTCTGATACAATTCTGTTATCTAATTCTTAGTCTTCCCGACCCAGGGATCAAATCCGAGTCTCTGGCATCTTCTTCATTGGCAGGTCAGGTGGGTTCTTTACCATTAACGCCACATGGGAAGCCCATATAATTCATAATCTAAGTTTAATTTTTTCAATTTTTGTAGCTTTATTTTTGATACAGAATCCAGTTTGTACAAATCATCATATTTTGCAATTTATGGTCTGTTGTAATCTAACAGTTCATAAAACCTAGAGCATTTCCACAGGCTTTTGTGATTTCATGGTGTTAATACATGAATACATTTTTTAACATTCTGAGACAATCATTCACTAATGGTTAGATGGCATCACTGACTCAATGGAGATGAAGTTGAGTAAACTCCAGAAGTGGTGATGGACAGGGAAGTCTGTCGTGCTATGGTCCATGGGGTCGTGAAGAGTTAGACACAACTGAGCGACTAAACTGAACTGAACTGAGACTATGTCACCATCAGTTTTTCTATGATTGTATCAATTATAATAATCATATATTTCTTAAACCAATATTTCCAAAAATAAACTTAAGATCATTACACATGTCAAAAATTAAGCTTATAGTTCAATCAAGTATTGAGTGTGTATAATGTAGAATGCCCTCAGCTAACAAACAACCCTCACAAGAGATCATGCCTGCTTCCAGGCCCCAATGATTGATTAGAGTGGGGGTATAATAACATTCCTTGTTCAACCCCAGTAACTGTTGGGACACCCCCTTTCCACAGTCCCACAGATGGTTTCCTGAGGTTTCCACTGACTGCCATGTCAACTCAACTTTCCCCTCTATCAAAATCTGCTTTTTTCTCTTTCTTTTCACAATATTCACTCAAGAATAGATTGCTCCAATAAAGCTCTTAGAGAAAACTAATCTACTTAAGGTCCTGTAGTGCATTCAGTTATCATGCTGCCTAGTATTTTTGATAATCTTAAATTTTTTGTAGATTATAGGAATTTTTTTTCTTTTAGAGTATTCTTCAGTTTAGCTTTAAAGTATCTCATGATGAGAACAAGATTATGAATTATGTCAAAATAGTGAATAGGTTTGCTTTTATTTAAATCTATTTTTTGGCACTTGATTTCCTTCATCACTTACAGTAACTTTGCAACTTGATCAGTTGTAAATATTAGATTCTTCTGCTCAAAAGTTACTTTTATTACTTTTTTTCAATTAAGAAGTATTTTGGTAGAGATGTTTTGTGACTGTATAAATATTCCATTCATATGCCAAAGTTTAAATTTTATCATTTATTTTCCTTTATTGCCTAATTATTTATTATGATGGATTGCAAATGTTGGTTTTTCTGATTTTCATTGTATTTTTTCAAATGCATTAATTAGCATTCTACTGAAAGCAAGTTTTTCTTTCTACTCGATTGTTCAATTACATGGGTCTAAATTCATGGATTTCTATTATAAATAATCCATCATTATTATAATAGGGATAGCAATTCCCAGACTGTCTCATCAATTAAAAAGTACATATAATTATGTCGCACTAAGATTTAGGTGGTGCCTATAATATGTTGCAAATGATGCAACTTCTTTGAACTTGGCATTCTTACATAAAAATTACAAACTAATCTAGGATTTTTGTGAACACTAAGTGGGTTAAAACATGTAAAGCACTTAGCTCATGCTTGGAATTTAATAAATGCTTTGTATGTGCTATCATTTACTATTGTATGCACTATTTTCTCTTTTTTTTCTATGTCTTTGATTATCTAAGAATATTCTGTTTATCTCACCTGATATTATTCATAGAATTCTACATCAAAACTTTGAATAACTTTTTAATTATTGTGTTAAAGTCATATTAACTAAAGTTTCAGTTATTTACCATAGGGCAATCACTGCGCAAAATACCTTATGTGCATTATCTCACATTACTCTCAGAACAACCATAAGATGTGGTAAAACTCTCCATTTTACAACATTCAAAAAGGAAGGATATAAAGTAACTTACTCAAGTGGCAGGTCTCATAACTAAACTTTTTTTCCTCATTGTATATAAATATAAAATATTATTTTCTGGCCTAGATATTTTCTCCAGAAAAGGCAAAGGAGCACTCATCATTTCCTTTTATTTTTGAGTGTAAAACTTGAAACCATGGGGAAAAAAATTTATAATTTAAACAAAGAATTTTTAAAATGTACAAAATATTAATATAAAAGAGAAAGAAAAGTTCAGTCTTTTTCAGGCCTAGTGTTCCAGAATTTCAAACTATTTGTTGCTAGTCTACAGTCTCATGAAGCTCAGTGATAACATTTGGCTTTTAGCAGTAAGCAATCTCTCACATGAAAATGAGATAAATCCTTAAAGAAAAAGAATGGATTGAGAGAAGCAGTAATATTAATAAAAAGAGAAGTTCAAGGTCAAGATGTAATACTATGATCTGTTGAATGTCAATAAAAAAGAAGGCAAAATTATTGTTTTTCTGGAGCAGGCCAGAGTTTGTCAATAAAAATGGTATTTACTGCCATAAAGATTAGTTACAAAGGGCAATTTAAAGAAACTATGAGTAAGGATTTGAGGATGAGATAAATGAGTCTGTTAATGACCCACTAACTGGCTCAGATGTGGTGAAACAAAGCATATCTCCTCAATGCTTGTGAAGTCATCCCTAAAACCTATAGTCAACAGATTACTCCTATTGGTCCTGAAAAATTAGCCAATAGCATGAGTGTTTATGGTGGATCACACAAACAATGAGGACATATAAAAGGCCTTCTGCAGGCAGAAATATCCACGATCAAGTGACACCTATACTCTCCTCCACCCAAGAACAACCTCAACAACCAACACCATGTGTGGCTACTACGGAAACTACTATGGCAGCCTCGGCTGTGGAAGCTACGGCTCTGGAGGCCTGGGCTGTGGCTATGGCTCCTGCTATGGCTCTGGCTTCCGCAGGCTGAGCTGTGGCTATGGCTGTGGCTGTGGCTTTGGCTACTACTATTGAGGATGCCATGGAAGACTCTCACCCTCCAATTTTCCAGTTCTGGACCCCAAAATTCTCTGCCTCACCCTCAGATGATGCACAACACTACAGACTTCTGATATGATTTGCTAAAGGCCTGAATGTCACTTGATATCTGGAAGAATATGAAATTCACCTTATGAACTCATTTTCCTCTTCACATTGAGATGATTTTGGTATAGATTCATTTTCATAATTTTATCCTAAATTTGTTTCTATTTTCCTAATAAATTGTGAATAAATGGGCAAAAGAAAACTTTTTATCATTTTTGTCTATTTATTATGCACAATCTACCTTTTATTTTTTGGTTGTTATCAGGGTAACAATTATTTTCCTTTGGCAAATACTTTTTCTCAATATTTATTTATTTTTGCTGTACTAATATCTAGATTTGTAACTTCAGAAAAGTCTGTGATGCTAACAATGAGAAACAGAGAAGTTAAGGAAATAATTCCATTCACCAGTGAGACAAAAAGAATAAAATACTTAGGAATAAATTCACCAAAAGAAACAAAAGACCTATATATAGAAAACTATAAAACACTGATGAAAGAAATCAAAGATGACACAAATAGATGGAGAAATATACTATTTTCATGGATTGGAAGATTCAATATAGTGAAAATGAGTATACTACCCAAAGCAATCTGTAGATTCAATGCAATTCCTATCAAACTACAAATGGCATTTTTCACAGAAGTAGAACAAAAAATTTCACAATTTGTATGGAAATACAAAAGACCTCGAATAGCCAAAACAATCTTGAGAAAGAAGAATGGAACTGGAGAAATCAACCTGCCTAACTTCAGACTATACTACAAAGCTACAGTTATCAAGACAGTATGGTACTGATATGAAGACAGAAATATAGATCGAAGGAACAAAATAGAAAGCCCAGAGATAAATCCACACACCTATGGACACCTTATCTTTGACAAAAGAGGCAAGAATATGCAATGCAGAAAACACAATCTCTTTAACAAGTGGTGCTGGGAAAACTGGTCAGCCACCTGTAAAAGAATGAAACTAGAACACTTTCTAACACCATACACAAAAATAAACTCAAAATGGATTAAAGATCTAAATGTAAGACCAGAAACTATAACACTCCTAGAGGACAACATAGGCAAAGCACTCTCTGACATAAATCACAGCAGGATCCTCTAGGACTCACCTTCCAGAGTAATGGAAATAAAAGCAAAAATAAACAAATTGTACCTAGTTAAACTTAAAAGCTTTTGCACAATGAAGGAAAGTATAAGCAAGGTGAAAAGACAGCCTTCAGAATGGGATAAAGTAAAGTTATTAACCTCAAATTAAAATTAATTATATATATATTATATATATATATTTATATATATATATACATATATAATTATTTATATATATATAAAAGAAAAGTCTGTGATGACCTAGAGGAGTGAGATGGGGAGGCGGGTTTGGACAGAAGCTCAAAATGATAGAGATATATATATACTTATGGCTGATTCACATTGTTGTTCAGCAGAAACCAACATAACATTGTAAAACAATTATCCTCCAATTAAAAATAACTCGAAAAGAAAGTGAATTTTGTAAATCTCAGTTTCTTGTCTGAAAGGACTTTTTTTCTTATTATGAATTTAGCTCTTCATAATTTTTGCTTCATAGATGGATATAGTTTTTCAATTGGTACTTCAGGCTGCCTCCAGTCTCAAGAGAAATCTAGCATATTGGGCTGAAGTTGACATTCCCCTATATGACCAGAGAGCTGAGAGTGCTCAAGAATTTTCATTTATATGGCTTAGATAGGATATATGGGGGCTTCCCTGGTAGCTCAGCTGGTAAAGAATCTGCCTGCAATGAAGGAGACACTTGTTCAATTCCTGGGTCAGGAAGATCCCTTGGAGAAGGGATAGGCTACCCACTCCAGTATTCTTGGGCTTTCCTAGTGGCTCAGACAGAAAGAATCCACCTGCAATGTGGGAGACCTGGTTTCTATCCCTAGGTTAGGAAGATCCCCTGGAAGAGGGCATGACAACCCACTCCAGTATTTTTGCCTGGAAAACTCTCACGGACAGCAGAACCAGGCGGGCTACAGTCCATGGGGTCACAAAGAGTCAGACATGACTAAGTGACTAAGCACAGCACAGCACAGAGTATATAAGATGATGAATTTCAGGTGCTTGCCAACACACAATGCAAGAAATCCTATACTAATTCTCTCCAGTGGAGCCCAAATGGAGTCCTAGTCATCATTTAGCTGCTCAAATCAAAGATTTTATCAGCCATTTAGATGAGGAAAGGATAATTACACTTAGGAATGGAAAGGAAGGTAACATGATTCAGGTTACCCAATTGCCCTATTCAAACGATTTAGAATCTGCCACAGATATGGGTTCAGGCCAATATTTCAACAAGTTTATTGACATTAATTTTTATGAGTTCATCATATATAGAAAATATTGCAACCTTGTTGTTCAGTCATTCAGTCTTGTCCCACTCTTTGCAACCCTATGGACTGCAGCACACCAGGCCTCTCTGTCCCTCACCATCTCCCAAAATTTGCCCAAGTTCATGTGCGTTGCATAAGTGATGCCGTCCAGCCATCTCATCCTTTGAACCCTCTTCTCCTTCTGCCCTCAATCTTTCCCAGAGACAGGGACTTTTCCAACGAGTCAGTTGTTTGCATCAGATGACTAAAATACTGGCATTTCAGCTTCAGCATCAGTCCTTCCAATGAGTATTCAGTGTTGATTTCCCTTAAGATTGACTGGCTTGATCTCCTTGCTGTCCAAGGGACTCTCAAGAGTGTTCTCCAGCACCACAGTTTGAAGGCATCATAGCTGAAAATACAAAATCCTACTGTCAGGTTTCATGTTTCTTCTTTGTCTTTATATATATAACAAGTCCAATCATGAATTTGGGACAGAAAATGTGTGAATCTTTGGGACTAATCTATTGCTAAAAGAAAACAACCACAACATAAATAACAATCTCTCAAGATTTATAACAAAATTCAGAGAATGTCAACATAATATTCAAATGTCCAGGATATTATACAAAATCATATTAACATAAAAAGTACTGGCCATTGTGATAAGTTCTCAAGGGAAACAACCACTGAGAGATGCTGTGGTGTATAGACCAAAACAGTCCCCAATTCTTATCACTTACTGGCATTCACATCCTTGCATTTTCCTCTCCCCTTGAATATAACAAACTCATGATGTGCTTCTAACCAATAGAGCACAGAAAAAAGAATAGAAGTTCTCCCATGATTAGGTCATGTAGATCATGGTTGTTGTTGTTCAGTGGCTAAGTCACGTCCAATTATTTGTGACCCTATGGACTGAAGCCAGCCAGGCTTCCTTGTCTTTAACTATCTCTCAGAACTTGCTCAAACTCATGTCCATTGGGTTGGTGATGCCATCAAACCATCTCATCCTATGTTACCCTCTTCTCAACCTGCCCTCAGTTTTTCCCAGCATCACAATCTTTTCCAATAAATCAGCTCTTCATATCAGGTGGCCAAAGTATTGGAGCTTCAGCTTCAGTATGAGTCTTCTCTAACATCACAGTTCGAAAGCATTAATTCTTGGGCACTCAGCCTTTTTTATGGTAAAACTCACACATTCGTACATGACTATTGGAAAAACCATAACTTTGACTAAGGACATTTGTTGGCAAAGTGATGTCTCTGCTTTTTAATACACTATCTGCATTTGTCACACTTTTCTTCCAAGGAGCAAGCATCTTTCATGACTGCAGTCACTGTCTCCAGTGATTTTGGAGAACAAGAAAATAAAATCTGTGACTGTTTCCAATTTTTACCCATCTACTAGCCATAAAGTGATGGGTTGGATGTCATGATCTTAGTTTTTTAAATGCTGAGCTTTAAACCAGATAGTGTAGGTCAAAATGTCCACCTTTTTTTTTTTTGCATACTTCATTCTTTGAAGGTGTTGATTATGCTAACAGTTAAATTGTGAACTCCCAATTAAACGATCCATTTGAGAAGGAATTGAAAGCAGCCTCTAGTCAGCAGCCAGCAAGGAACAACAGGCAACCTTCAGCCCAACAATGTGCAAGTAACTGAGCCATCGTAACAAACATGTGGGATTAGAAATGAATCTTCCCCAGACAATCCTTCAGATGATACCACCGACCCTTCTGGCATATTGATTGCAGCTTCTTGAAAAATTCTTAATAGAGGACTCAGGTAAGTTGTGTCTAGAGTAGAGACCAACAGAAAATATGTGATCATATGTGGTTGTTAAGCTGTTAAGTTTTTGCTAATAACATTCTATAACCATTACAGGCACCAATTCCAAAATTATTGAGTTAGGACATTTAAGCCACTATTATCACAATAATCCATGAGGTAAAGACAAACACTCCTGAACTAAATGGGAGAAAATTATATCTACAGAGAAACAGAAATGTAGAAAGTAACAAATGGCAATTTTGTAAACAAAACACAATATCTGAATTTTAAAATACTATTGAATTAGTTTAACTGCAGAATTGAGATGTCAGGGGAGTCAGACAACTTGACGATAAATGAATAGAAATTGTTGAATTTGCAGAGGTAAGTAAATACAATTTTAAATATAAATGGAGTCTCAGAAATGTGTTGAGTGTACCAAAAATTCTAACATTTATGGCATTGGAATCTCAAATGGAGGGAGAAAGTATTTTGGTGCAGAAATCATATTTGAAAAATAATGGTTGAAAATTTCCCAGATTTGATAAAAAGTCATAAATTTACAGTAAAGAAGCTATAACTCTCAGTTAGAATAAACTCAAAGGAAGTTATCTCCAAATGCATCATAATCAAGCTTCTATTAACAAATAAAAAGGGAAAATTCTTAAAAGCAACTGGAGATAAACCACACATTACTTATAGAGAATAACAGTTCAAATTACTGTTGGATTTCTCATCTGACATAATGAAGTCCAGAAGACAGTGGAAAACATGCCTAAAAGTGCTTATAAAAAAGAATCCAACATTCTATCCCCAATAATATCTTTCAGGAATTAAGGTGAAATAAGAAGTTTTATCAGATGAAGAAAACTGAGAAGTTGTGTCCAGGATAAATTTTCTAAACAAAGGAAATATTTTCAGGTTAAAGGAAAATAATAGCAAACAGATACTTGGTACTTCAGAAATAAAGGGAAGACATAAAAATTAGCAAACATTTGTGTGAATAAAATAATTATTTTTTGCCTCTTAAATTCTTTAAAGTATATATGATTGCTGAAAGCAAAAACTTGTAGTAATGAATGAAGAGGCTTGAAGGTAGGTCAATATAATACACATCAGTGTAAGAAGAAGAGACAAATGGTAGAGGGAATTACAAACTTTTAAGACTTATGCTTTTTAGTTTAAGTAGCAAAATATTAGCTCTGAGAATGCTGTCAAAGATTAGTTGTATAAGCCATAATCCCTATCAGTTCAGTTCAGTCGCTCAGTTGTGTCCGACTCTTTGCGACCCAATGAATCCAGCATGCCAGGCCTCCCTGTCCATCACCAACTCCCAGAGTTCACTCAGACTCACGTCCATCGAGTCAGTGATGCCATCCAGCCATCTCATCCTCTGTCGTCCCCTTCTCCTCCTGCCCCTAATCCCTCCCAGCATCAGAGTCTTTTCCAGTAAGTCAACTCTTCTCATGAGGTGGCCAAAGTACTGGAGTTTAAGCTTTAGCTTCAGTCCTTCCAATGAATACCCAGGACTGATCTCCTTTAGGATGGACTGGTTGGATCACCTTGCAGTCCAAGGGACTCTCAAGAGTCTTCTCCAGCACCACAGTTTAAAAGCATCAGTTTTTCAGTTCTCAGCTTTCTTCACAGTCCAACTCTCACTATACTAACCTCTAAAACTTACAAAGGTATACCAAACAGTAAAGAATCTGCCTGCAATTCAAGAGACCTGGGTTCAATCCCTGGGTTGGAATATCACCTGGAGAAGGGAATGGCCGCCCACTCCAGTATTCTTGCCTGGAGAATCCCATGGACAGAGGAGCCTAGAATACGGGCTTGCAAAGAGTGTACACAACTGAGCAGTAAACTTTCACTCTCAGCCAAAAAGGCACTAGGTGAATTGAAATCCGATATTAAATATATTCAATGAACACAAAATAAGACAGAGAAGTAGAAACTGAGAACTAGAAACCAGATACAGTTAATAAAATGATAGAACTAATGCCAGTCATGTCAACATTAAATTACATGTAAATATGTAAATACACAAATAAAAGACAGATTATCAAACTGACAAAACCAGATCCAGCTGTATATTGTGTATAATAAATCATTTCAAATGTGTGTGTGTGTGTGTGTTTGTGTGTGTTTAAGGGAGATTTCCTGGGAATACTGAAAATATTTTGAACTAAATAAAAATGAAAATAGACGGTATCAAAATTTGTTAAGTGCAAATAAGTAGTGTTTACGGAGAAATTTATAGCAACCAATTTTACACTGAAAAGAGAAGAAAGGTCTAAATTAGCCATTTAAGCTTCCTCTAAAAATAATTCCTAAAGAAGCACCAATAAAGAAAGGAAGGAAATAATACAGATGATAACTGGATGAATATATTTTGAAATGAGAAATAGAGAAAATAAATGAAACTAAAAACTGATTCCATGAAAAGTTCAATTAAATTGATAAACCTCTAGCAAGACTGAAAAAGAAAAAAAAAGAGAAGACATTTTAACAACAGTAAGAATTAAATACTCTGAAGGAGTATCACTAAAGACTTTACAATAACCAAGATAAGAAACAAACAAAAAAAAACAATATCATTATCATGCTCATAAATTTAATAACTTAGATAAAATGGATCTATTGCTTAAAAGGCAGAATGTTTCAAAGCTAGCTTAAAAGGAAATAGATCATCTAAATTGCCAAATATCTAATGGAAAATTATGTTTTCTGATTAAAATCATTCTAATAAAGAAACAGTTAAAACTGGACATGGAACAACAGACTGGTTCCAAATAGGAAAAAGAGTACGTCAAGGCTGTATATTGACACCCTGCTTATTTAACTTATATGCAGAGTACATCATGAGAAATGCTGGACTGGAAGAAACACAAGCTGGAATCAAGATTGCCAGGAGAAATATCAATAACCTCAGATATGCAGATGACACCACCCTTATGGCAGAAAGTGAAGAGGAACTAAAAAGCCTCTTGATGAAAGGGAAAGAGGAGAGTGAAAAAGTTGGCTTAAAGCTCAACATTCAGAAAATGAAGATCATGGCATCTGGTTCCATCAATTCATGGGAAGTAGATGGGGAAACAGTGGAAACAGTGTCAGACTTTATTTTGGGGGGCTCCAAAATCACTGCAGATGGTGATTGCAGCCAGGAAATTAAAAAATGCTTACTCCTGGGAAGAAAAGTTATGACCAACCTAGATAGCATATTCAAAAGCAGAGACATTACTTTGCCAACTAAGGTCCGTCTAGTCAAGGCTATGGTTTTTCCTATGGTCATGTATGGATGTGAGAGTTGGACTCTGAAGAAGACTGAGAGCCGAAGAATTGATGCTTTTGAACTGTGGTGTTGGAGCAGACTCTTGAGAGTCCCTTGGACTGCAAGGAGATCCAACCAATCCATTCTGAAGGAGATCAGCCCTGGGATTTCTTTGGGAGGAATGATGCTAAAGCTGAAACTCCAGTACTTTGGCCACCTCTTGCGAAGAGTTGACTCATTGGAAAAGACTGTGATGCTGGGAGGGATTAGGGGCAGGAGGAGAAGGGGATGACAGAGGATGAGATGGCTGGATGACATCACGGACTCGATGGACATGAGTCTGAGTGAACTCCGGGAGTTGGTGATGGACAGGGAGGCCTGGCGTGCTGCAATTCATGGCGTTGCAAAGAGTCGGACACGACTGAGCGACTGAACTGAACTGAATAAAGAAAACTCCTGGTTTATGTAATTTCATCTGTAAATCCCATCAAACATGTAAGGAAGAAATAATAACAACCTTTTGGACTCTCTTCAGAAAAAAAGGAGAGAGTATTTAAAAAAAAAAAAAAAACAGGGAATGAACAGGTCTTCACTCACTCTATAAAATCAGTGACACCCTGACACTAAATCTGAGAATTAGATTTCAGCAGAGTTCTCATCAATCCCTAACTGATAAGGTGGCTCACTGCATCTATACTGCTCGTACAAATAATAGAGTCATTTGCTGAACTTGGCTTTTCCTTCTAGGGGTCTGGAATTTTGCAGGCACCTCTTTGACATTATACAGGAGGCAGTGATCAAGACTATCCCCAAGAAAAAGAAATGCAAAAAGGCAAAATGGTTGTCTGAGAAGACCTTACAAATAGCTATGAAAAGAAGAGAGGCAAAAGGCAAAGGAGAAAAGGAAAGATATACCCATCTGAATACCGAGTCCAAAAGAATATCAAGGAGAGATAAGAAAGCCTTCCTCAGTGATCAATGCAAAGAAATAGAGGGAAACAATAGAATGTAAAAGACTAGAGATCCCTTCAAGAAAATTAGAGATACCAAGGGAACATGTCATGCAAACATGGGCACAATATGGTATGTCTTAGGTATGGACCTAACAGAAGCAGAAGACATTAAGAAGAGGTGGCAAGAATACACAGAAAAACTGTACGAAGAAGATCTTCAAGACCCAGATAATCATGATGGTGTGATCACTCACCTAGAGCCAGACACCCTGGAATGCAAAGTCGAGTGGGCTTTAGGAAGCATCACTATGAACAAAGCTAGTGGAGGTGATGGAATTCCAGTTGAGCTATTTCAAATCCTAAAGATGATGCTGTGAAAGTGCTTCACTCAATATGACAGCAAATTTGGAAAACTCAGCAGTGGCCACAGGACTGGAAAAGATCAGCTTTCATTCCGATCCCAAAGAAAGATAATGCCAAAAATGCTCAAACTACTACACAGTTGCACTCATCTCACACGCTAATAAATGCTCAAAATTCTCCAAGCCAGCCTTCTGAACAGTACTTGAACCATGAAATTCCAGATGTTCAAGCTGGTTATAGAAAAGGCAGAGGAACCAGAGATCAAATTGCCAACATCCGCTGGATCATCGAATAAACAAGAGAGTTCCAGAAAAAAAATCTACTTCTGCCTTTTTGACTGTGTGCACCACAACAAACTGGAAAATTTTGAAAGAGATGGGAATACCAGACCACCTGACCTGCCTCCTCAGAAATCTGTATACAGGTCAAGAAGCAATAGTTAGAACAGGACATGAAACAACACACTGGTTCCAAATTGGGAAAGGAGTACATCAAGACTGTATATTGTCACCCTGCTTATTTAACTTATATGCAGAGTACATCATGAAAAATGCTGGACTGGATGAAGCACAAGCTAGAACCAAGATTGCCGGGAGAAATATTAATGACCTCAGATATGCAGATGACACCTCCCTTATGGCAGAAAATGAAGAAGAACTAAAGAGCTTCTTGATGAAAGTGAAAGAGGAGAGTGAAAAAGCTGGCTTAAAATTCAACATTCAGAAAACTAAGATCATGGCATCTGGCCCCATCACTCCATGGGAAGTCCATGGGGAAGCAGTGACAGATTTTAATTTGGGGGACTCCAAAATCTCTGCAGATGGTGACCACAGCCATGAAATTAAAAGATGCTTGCTCCTTGGAAGAAAAATTATGACCAACCAAGACAGCATTATAAAAACACAGAGACTTTACTTTGCCAACAAAGTTCCATCTAGTCAAAGCTATGGTTTTTCCAGTAGTCATGTATGGATGTGAGAGTTGGATTATAAAGACAGCTGAGTACTCAAGAATTGATGCTTTTGAACTGTGGTGTTAGAGAAGAGTCTTGAGAATCTTTTGGACAGCAAGGAGATCCAATCAGTCCATCCTATAGGAAATCAGTCCTGAATATTCATTGGAAGGACTGATGCTAAAGCTAAAACTGCAATACATTGGCCACCTGATGCAAAGAGCTGTCTCCTTTGAAAGGACTGTGATGCTCGGAAAGATTGAAGCCAGGAGGAGAAGAGGATGAGATGGTTGGGGATGCTGAGAAAGACTGAAGCCAGGAGGACAACAGAGGATGAGATGGTTGGATGGCATCATCAGCTCAGTGGACATGAGTGAGTAAACTCTAGGAGTTCAGGATGGACAGGGAGGCCTGTCATGCTGCAGTCCATGGGGTCACAACGAGTTGGACATAACTAAGGTATTGAACTGAACTTTTGATCTATGCCCAGTTAAAAATTTGGGCAGAAAAGTCATATATATATATAATGGTTTATTTCTTTTGTTAGGAGAAGGTTAATTTCTGCACGGATCCTCATGGACAAAAAGAGCACACAAATTAGCACACAGGTTAAGCACACAAATGCCTCCTGAATCTTCCTGGATCTCTTTTCTATGTGATTCAGCTGTGTACCCTTACTACTTTGCTGTGATAAATCTTGCCCATGGGCACAATTATATGCTTAATCTCATGAGCCCTTCTAGCAAATATCAATAATGCAAGTGCCCTTGGGGACCCCCAGCACTCTGTGATCTTCTGGAAAAGGCTGAAGTATAGGAATTTAGAAACAGCAGTTACTTACAGGGTTTAGGAGTATGAGGGAAGGATTGACTGCAAAGGAATTTTAAAAAAGCATGAGGGATTATATGGGGAAAGTGATGGCACTGTTATCCCTTTGTGGTTGTGGTGGTTGTACCACAAAACCATGCATTTTTCAAAATTACAGAGCTCGAGTGAATCACAGAACCAAATGAGCAAATTTCTGTCTGTGTAATTGAAAAATAAAGCATAGAAAGAAAATTTGGAAAAGTGTGAAACTTTGTAGTTGATGGTTTGTGAAGCTAAAATATGCAGAATGTTTACTATATGCTAACCCATGAAATCAAAAGACACGTACTCCTCGGAAGGAAAGTTATAACCAACTTAGATAGCATATTCAAAAGCAGAGACATTACTTTGCCAACAAAGGTCCATCTAATCAAGGCTATGGTTTTTCCGGTGGTCACGTATGGAAGTGAGAGTTGGACTGTGAAGAAATCTGAGTGCCAAAAAATTGATGCTTTTGAATAGTGGTGTTGGAGAAGACTTGAGAGTCCCTTGGACTGCAAGGAGATGCAACCAGTCCATTCTAAAGGAGATCAGTCCTGGGTGTTCATTGGAAGGACTGATGCTAAAGCTGAAACTCCAGTACTTTGGTCACCTCATGCAAAGAGTTGACTCACTGGAAAAGACTCTGATGCTGGGAGGGATTGGGGGCAGGAAGAAAAGGGGACGCCAGAGGATGAGATGGCTGGATGGCATCACTGACTCGATGAACGTGAGTTTGCATGAACCTTGGGAGTTGGTGATGGACAGGGAGTCCTGGCATGCTGCGATTCATGGGGTTGCAGAGAGTTGGACATGACTGAGCGACTGATTCTAAACTGATTGACGTTATCTCATTTAATCTGAGAATTCCCAGCAGCAAAAACATGATCCCCTCTTTAACAAAGGAGGAAATTTACAGCATTAAAATAATTTTCAAAAATCACAAACCTAGAACCGGCAGAGCAGCTGAGGTTGAAATATCAAGAAACTATATGTCATAAAAAGTAACACAGTATTTTTTTGAATCAAGATAGTTAATAATTCAGAGAAGGCAATGGCACCCCACTCCAGTACTCTTCCCTGGAAAATCCCATGGACGGAGGAGCCTGGTGGGCTGCAGTCCATGGGGTCGGTAAGAGTCGGACATGACTGAGCGACTTCACTTTCACTTTTCACTCCATGCATTGGAGAAGGAAATGGCAACCCACTCCAGTGTTCTTGCCTGGAGAATCCCAGGGACGGGGGAGCCTGGTGGGCTGCCGTCTATGGGGTCGCACAGAGTCAGACATGACTGAAGTGACTTAGCAGCAGTTAATAATTAAAATAAATAAATTTAAATTAAAAAAATAAATACATAGTTGCAACATTTTTAATAAATTCTATTATATGTAATCAGTGGCAAGAAAACCAAGATTTTTATTTCAGGATAACCGCATTTATTGAAAACAGTTTAAAGCAGAATACATGAAAGTGATCAATGTAGCCCGAAGACTGCTTCACTCTGGTAAAGGGAAACAAGAAACTCACACTGAAATGTGAATCCACATGAAGTAGGTGGATATCACATTCTCTTACTTCTCATGAGGCAAAGCATGGGGATAAATTACTGTGGGTTTTAGATCCAGATGGTAGTAACCAGATTGCAGGTAATCGGCAAATCACATCAGGAGTCTATGGCATAAGGTTTATCTCAACCTACAGTGGGCATTTAGTATTGGAGCCTGAATGTGTTCTTGCTTACAAGTTAATCCTTGACCCATTTGATCTCAGAACCTGTTGCAGCCCTTCCTAAGCTCTGCCCTATGCCATGGGGAGTTGATCCCTGTGGGCTTTTGTTGTCAAGCTCCCATATTCACTGCCTTCTGACTGGATGTGGCCCATCTGAGGTGAGAAATTGGAGGACACAAGGAAGCCAGGATGTTTCTTCACTCTCTCTACCTCCAGCTCCTACTTTCAGGCCCACTTTTCTAGCTTCTAGAGGGAAACCTTGGACCCCTGAACTCCAGCAATGCCATCTCCTCTCTTCATCCCATCATTAGTTTTGTCATTTATATGAGGGCCTCAGGTACAGTGGCTTAGCTGGTAAAGAATCTGCCTGCAATGTGGGACACCTGTGCTCAGTTCCTGGGTTGGGGAGATCCCCTGGAGAAGGGAACGGCTACCGAGTCCAGTATTCTGTCCTGGAGAATTCCATGGACTGTATAGTTCATGGGATGGCAAAGAGTTGGACATGACTGAATGATTTTCAGTTTCACTTTTTTGTTTACAGAAGATTGAATTAATAACACAGTTCTTGGTATAAGATATCACTGATCAGTGTCTTATCTTGTGTTTTTCAATAATAATAATAATTTAAAATAGTTAAACAATTATTATTTAAATAATAATAATTTAAAATACTAATTTAAATAATTTAAAATAATAATTTTTAAAAATTATCCTCTTTTATTACCATATCCATTTTTAATTTGCCTCCTCTCAAAAACCTTCCATTCCAATGCATTTAAGGTTCCCTTTTGTTTGTATTCTTGCAAAACATGAGTTGGTTTATGAGCAGGTGGCTCAGTGGTAAAGAATCCATCTACCAAGGCAGGAGATGCAAGAGATGTGGGTTGGGTCCCTGGGTCAGGAAGATCCCCTGGAGAAGGAAATGGCAGCCCACTTCCAGTATTCTTGCCTGGGAAATCCCATGGACAGAGGAGCCTGGTGGGCTGCAGTCCATGGGCTTGCAAAGAGTTGGACATGACTGAGCACAGCACAGCAGTGTAGTGACACAGGATGTGGGATTCATGTCTGGTGAATCATGATGTTATATGCATCTGAGATAAAAAAAAACATCCTATGGTGTCCTCAATAAGAGTAGCTGGGCCATCAGTAGCCATATCCACAGAGAGAGTGGGAGCCACAGCTACAGATTAGGCCCCCAGAGGAACAAATTCCGCAGCCATGGCCCCCATAGCAGTTTCTGTAGTAGACACACATGGTGTTGGTTGTTAAGATTGCCCTGCAGTAGAGAAGGATGTGGAAGTGTCCTTTCAGTGTAAACAACACCCCTGCAGAAGGCCTTTTATATGCCATCAAGGCGGGTGGGAACCACCACATGTATCATGCCATTGGCACACTTTATGACTAATCTAACTAGTTCCATGTTTCTCAACCATAAGATAAAGCCTCAGAGGTATTAAGGAAGCTTGTTTTATTCAGCTACTTGGGACTCTTCTGAAACAATTCAGTGCCAATAATAGAGGAGATGGCTGTACAAATAAATTCCTTCATTACACTATGTCTTTTTTTTAACTTCAATAAACATGCATCATTTCAAGAAGTAGCATTTGTAGGAGGCCCATTTTGACTCTCTCGGCACAAAATAAATTCTATATTCTCCTTATCTTTCTGTAACCAAAAGTATTCATTTTTAACCAATGAGTTTTGCTTCTATTTTGCTTCAAAACAATTTTTCCTCTTTAGGACTTTAGTTTTTTCTTCTATGAAAGAATACAGCATAGAAAATCCCAATTGTCACTCATCTCTGTGATGCAATTAACAAAGAGCCAGCTTATTAAATTTTTCTATAAAAAGGTTGAGCCAACAGTATCTTTTGGATTTTTATATTAACAAATTATTTTTTATTTTTATATGCCTAATTCTTTTTCATATCACTAAAAATGGTTATTCCTATGAATTCAAATTTCTATTCAGACCCTACCTGAAAGAATGGTAATACAGTAATGGATTCCATTTTATTGAAACTTCTTTCAATTGTCATTTTCAATATATACCATTTTTTAAACTTTTAAGACATTTGTGAACTGCTGCCAATTATGGGCTTATAGTATATGCAATGTCAGTGTTTCACAAGGCAAGACTTTTTCTTTTTTTTTTTTGGTAATCTCATTCTAGTCAACAGAAAGATTTGGTCAAATTTGGAGATACAAAATAATCAGTTAATACTCTGATGAATTGAAATTTTTTCTTCAGATATTTGATTTTATCAATGTCTTAGACAAAGATAAGTTCATTTGTAAAGGCACACAATGTTAAATAGATAATCTATTTTTATCAACTCCATGGAACTCTCTTAAATAATCATTTAAATATCATTTTATGTAGTTTCTTTTCATTATGATAATTCAGACTACTAGGAGGCACAGAAAAGCCAAGAAAATCTTGTTATTGTCAAAAAAAAAAAATAGGATATGATGTCTCTGGGAGGATCCAGGAATAATGTGTAATTATGGACACATCTGTAATCAATGACCAAGGTGTTGACATTTCATTCCTATTCTGTGTTCCAAGATGGTTCTTACAAATCTCTTCATGTGATTTACAAGCATAGAGGAATTGGTTATGCAGCAATGGTTTTCAGGACAGGAAACCACCCGCATTTCAGCTAACCTTCCCCTGGAATTCAGAATACAAAATTTTTGTAATTCATTCAACTTATCTGCTTTGGTAAGTAATTTAAATTAATTTTTAAAAATAGACTTTTAATATAATAGAGAATGTTTTCCTAAAATAGTAAGGTCAGATGCAATTATTTATTCATTTACCATGCATTTTTAAATGTATTTTCTCTTTATTTTTACTGATAAGTGTATATCTATAAACTAGACCCCTCATCATGGTTAATATTGAAGTCTTATAGATAATAACTGTTAAGAAATCATAATGGTGTCAAATAATTTAAATTTTTCCCTACAGAAAATGTCAGTTGCTTCAAATCATCATCCCTAGATTCCATCAATTGGTTATCATACATTTGAGGATTATGTTTAATGACCACTTGTTAAAATAATGTGAAAGCCATTTTATTTTGAGAGATAAGTTTTACATATTGCATAAATTCATGGACCAGAAGGGGATATGACTAAATAATAGTTAACAAAGTAATCATTCAGCAGATAGTTTCGTAATTGGTTAAAATGATTGTGGGAGATACTGTCTGCCATATAACCCAATGCTCCCAATATAAACAGTTATGAAACAAGTTCTCTTAGAATTTGTTTTCAGAAATTATTCATCTCTTAGAAGGAACTGATGTTTACTTTTCTGGTCAGACAATGAGTGCATTATGTGTCATAGCATTACTCTTAATTAATAAGCAATATTTTTAGAGTAGTTTTAAGTTCACAGCAAAACTTAGCAGATAGGACAGAGAATCTCCATGAATTCAATTTCTACATACACACAGCACATTCCCCTCTGTCAACATCTGACACCATAGTAGTGTTCTTGTTATGAACTAAACCTACACTGACACATTAATATCACTTGAAGTTTGTGGTTTAAATCAGGGTCCATTCTTTATGTTATAATTCTATGGGTTTTGACAAATGTATAATGGCATGCATCCATCATTTTAGATACATGTAGAATACTTTTACCAACCAAGCCAAATAGTTGTAAAATCCACTGTTTCTTGAGATGTAGGAGTATAAATCATCTAATTGTTACTTAATATTAAACAAAAATTCCAAAATTTAAGAATAAAGTAAATAAGAAAGACAAATTGTCATACAGGCATACTTAAAGAAGAAAAAAAAAATGCTCTGTTGAGGGATTTTATCTTTCCAGATATCTTACTCCATTCTTGGGAGGTCAACAATTTCAAACTGTGAAATTGCACATGAAGTGAGGCATATCCCTCACCTTAAACTAAATAGAGCAGTTGAACTCACTCATGTCTGGGATTTAGAAATCTCATTTCAAAACAAAAGATAATTAAAAATTTCCCAAACATATGACTCACAAAAATTATTGGAAAGGCAAATAATTCCAATTAAAACTGTGAAGCCACACAAAAACCAAGAAAAGAAATAACTCAGGACAAATAAGAACATAGAAATTTTATGAAATAGCTCTAAACAAAAATGTGTCATGAGTTTCTGAAATGGTGTCTTTTTCAAAAAAACAAAATTTTAAAATACAGTAAGGTTTGTTAAAGTTAGGAGGAAGCAGGCCAGGGTAGATTTGACTTTGTTTACTTCTTGAACTGAACAAACATAAGAAACACTTATTGTGGAACTGTGCTAGAACCACAGATTAGAAGCAGTAATTATGCATCTATGATCACATCTTCCAAAAAAACTTCACACAGATTAAAGGTTTGATATAAAAGTACTTAGATATAAAGTATTTCTAGGTAGTGCTTAGCTAAACTGGCAAATATTACTTTATTGTGATAACCTGATATAATATATGCAATAATTGCTTAACTAGAACAGAAAACCAACATCTACGAAACTGAAATTGATGTAAGAACTGAAGGATTTGGTAGAACAACTGAAGTAGAAATAGAAAAAAAAAAGAAAATTCCTAAATAAGATAATTTTTTTTAAATTCAATTAGGGAAAAACCAAAACCGTGAATATCACATATTAAATGAAAAGAAACCAAGGTTTATTTTTCCAGATTAAACAAGTTTATTAGGAAAAGAGAGAAATGGCTTCAGCATGAAAATATAAAGACAGAATCTGTGACCACTATTATAGTAAGGGATTATATGGGAATTCTCAGGATGAATTTCAATTCCTCTTCTTAAGAGTTAAATACAGAAAGGGAAGCATGGCTGTATCAGATGTAGAGGGCATTAAAAGGCACGTCTTCAGCAAGGTTCAGTATACGTGGTGTTCAGAACTGGTGAATCCTGGTGTCCAGGTATAGAGGATGAGAGTCTTCCGTGGCGTCCTCAATAGTAGTAGCCAAAGCCAGAGCCATAGCCGGAGCCGTATCCATAGCCACAGCCACAAAGAGAGCGGGAGCCACAGCCATAGCCACTTCCACAGATAGAGCGGGAGCCATAGCCGTAGCCACAGCCATAGCCACAGCCCAGCCTGCGGAAGCCAGAGCCGTAGCCACAGCCATAGCCACAGCCCAGGCCTCCATAGCCGTAGCTTCCACAGCCGAGGCCGCCATAGTAGTTTCCGTAGTAGCCACACATGGTGTTGGTTGTTGAGGTTGTTCTCGGGTAGAGGAGAGTAGAAGTGTCACTTGAGTGTGGACATTTCTCCCTGCAGAGGGCCATTTATATGCTCTCAGTGTGGGTGTGACCCACCACACCTTCATGCCATTGGCTAACTTTATGACTGATCTAATTCGTTTGTTTTCACTCAACTATGAGATAAAGCCTCAGAGTAATTTAGGAAGCTTGTTTTGTTGGCCTGTTTGGGCTCCTCTAATCCAACTGAGGACTTGAATGAAAGGAGACACCTACATTGCCCGCCCCAAATTATATGTTCTTTTAACCTCCTCGAAACTTTCTTTATGTTAAAAAAGATCATATTGCTAAGACTCAGTCTTATTTGCTCTTGGTTCCAGTTAGTTTCACTGATTTTTTTTAAATATTTCATAAACATCACACTCCTTTTGACTCATGTATTTATCTTTCTTCTCTTGATTCAAATTAATTATCTTCATCAGATATTCAGTTCTTTTTCTATATTGAAACCATAATGTATCTTTCAACCCCAGGATGTTGATATTAACCCAACCAATTAAAACTTCCAAAAAACCAAGTCAGACCAAAATGGCATTATGCTTTTCTACTTATGCCAATCAGCCTAATTTTCACTTACATTCAATTGTTACATTCAATTTTTACAAACTTAAGTTATTCCTTGGAATCCAATTTCTCCAATTTTTCTTATCAGTAACAAATTCTTCTGTATCAATATTTGAGTTATATTCTAAGTAACTGTAAAATAGACTAAACAACATATATTTATGTACACCTGTGGATTAGACACAGGTCTGTTCTTTCATCAAGATATCTGATCATTATTCTCTTTGTAACCAGTCACACTGAGTTCTCTTGTATAGCCCTAGTATCACTGCTGTCTTAATTCAAGTTAGTGTGATTCTCCACCTCATTGGGAGGCAACAGAAAAGTGTAAATAGTTGTACATCACAATTAAAATGTAAAATGTGCCTTCTTTAAGAGAAGACATATGGGGAGGTGTCATTATCCACCCATCCATGTGAAAAGAAATCTATCAGTAGATTTTTACTTTTCTAATGGTACTTCTGAGTCAAAATGGTTATACATATATTCTCAAAACTTTAGAAAGGGACAGAGAATGCATGATTTTGAACACACCCTTAATTTCAGCCAGTTCTCCTCTAGCAATCACAAGAATGAAGCCATAAGATTTCAAAATATTTTCAGTACATCTATCTTGAGTATATCTGATGAGTCAAAAATTGCTTTTTAGTGAAACAGAATGGTTTAATACTAAAGATCTGATCAAATACATTCATCTAATCAGAAAATAAACATATGCTTCAGAGTGTCCTTTCCATGTGTGTGTTTGGTAGGGTCGTTTTTGTAAAATAGACAGAATATTATTACTTTTTTTCACCATTTGCTGGGTGATGATATTAGACTTACAAAACATCTTCAGTATATCTTTTTCAAATTTCCTATAGAGAAATAAAAGTAGCATCAACTATTTTAAAATGCAGAACCAATCAAGTGATAAATTAAAATAAGTTTCCAGGAAAAAACTAATTTAAATAACCTAATGATCATTCTTCCTCTAGGCTATCAAAGTTCTTAGAACATCACCTGAAATTGGTATGACTGAATTGCCTCACTCAAAAAAAAACAAAAAACAAAAAGGCTATAATTAACTGCTTTTTTTTTTCTTGGATGGGGAGGAGTGTTTGGTTAAGGTAGTCATAAAAGATATTATTATTTTGATAGCAACATTTAATAGGTAGCAGTGGTTAATGGATTTAAATGTCAGGGACTCTACCATGACGTTTGATCATTTACAAAATGACAGATGCAGCTATATGTAGGTATAAATTAAAGTGAATAATATTGCTTCACAAATTTATTAGAACGTATTAGGTACTCAAGGATTTAGAATTACACCCTGCCATTGGCTTCCCTGGTGGCTCAGATGGTAAAGAATCTGCTTGAAAGGCAGGAGGCCCATGTTTAATCCCTGGATTGGGAAGATCCCCTGTAGAAAAATGGCTACCCACTCCAGTATCCTTGCCTGGAGAATTTCATAGACAGAGGAGCCTGGCAGGCTGCAGTCCATGGGGCTGCAAAGTGTCAGACATGACGAGCTAATGACACAGTAGTGTCTTCTCTATGTCTTCTCCTTATCTTCTCCACGAATTGTCCTTAGTTTCCTACCACTTTGAAGCCACAATTTTATTCCCAAGACTGCACATATGCAGATAAAGTTGAAAGTATTGCTAAAATAAGATTTTCAACAGGTGGAATCTATATGGATTATATGATCACATGCTGATAGTAACATAGTTTAAATTTGTCATCTGGAATCAATAAGCCATCAAATTAGAAGAATCTCTCATTTAAGGCATTTGATTTACTGATAGGTGTCGTGACACAGAGCAGAGTTGTTTGGGCTTGAATACATTGGTTATGAGGAATCTTTGAGATAGTCTCAATGCCATTTAGCTTGAATATGAGTCCAACAATGCCTGTGGTTTGCCCCACATACCACTCAATTGATATTGGTTTGCCTTGCCCTCTTCTAGGGGATCTTCCCCACCCAGGGATCAAGCCCACCTCTCTTATGTCTCCTGCATTGGCAGGCAGGTTCTTTACCACTAACGCCACCTGGGAAGCCCATAAGGCATTGCAACGGATTTTAAACATAGAACTCTTGAAACTGAATCTGCTCTTCAATTAAGCCTTCTCCACCTCACATCATGAGTTTCTAAAGCAACTACTATGGTGGCTGTGGCAGCCTGGGGTATGGCTATGGATGTGGCTACAGTGGTTGTGGATAAACCCGCTACCATCTATGATGCTATGGAAGATACTGGTCTTCTGGATTCTTCTGAGAAATTCTAGGCTGCTCATCAGTGCAAGATATTCTATTATGAATAGAGGCATCATAATACATCCAGCATTAATTATATTAAGGATTTTTTTGTCTATAAAACAATGACAACCACATCTAAGCAACCATGTAACATCAGACCTTTTTGATTGAATTGCCAGTTTACAATAATTTAAAAAATATTCATTTGTTCTATGTTATTATTATATGTATGTATCCTAAGTTGCCACTCCAGCACTCTTGCCTGGAAAATCCCATGGACAGAGGAGCCTGGCAGGGTGCAGTCCATGGGGTCGCAAAGAGTCGGACCCGACTGACCAACTTCCCTTTCACTTTTAACTTTCATGCATTGGAGAAGGCAATGGCAACCTACTCCAGTGTTCTTGCCTGGAGAATCCCAGGGACAGGGGAGCCTGGTGGGCTGCCGTCTATGGGGTCGCACCGAGTCGGACATGACTGAAGGGACTTAGCAGCAGCAGCAGCAGCAGCATCCTAAGTTGCTTCAGTCGTATCTGACTCTTTGCAACTCTATAGATTGTAGCCGACCAGGCTCCTCTGTTCATGGTTCTCTCCAGGCAAAGATAGTGGAGTGGGTTGTCACGCCCTCCTCCAGGGGAATCTTCCCAACCCAGGGATTGAACCAGTGTCTCTTATATCTCCTGCATTGTCAGGTGGGGTCTTTACCACTAGCACCACCTGGGAAGCCCATTATTATATAGTTGAATACAAACAATCTTGTGTGTGTGTGCTGGTTGCTCAGCCATGCACAACTTTTGCAACCCCATGGATTGTACTTGTTTGACTTTTCTGTCCGTGAGATTCCATTTTCATTTAGAAAAATATCTAAATTGATTTTTCATTAAAAGTATTCTGTTTTTCACACCTACAACATTTTCATGCATATTTATTGATGTGGATTTCCCATGATTCTGTGTATGTGTGTTTGTTTGCATGTTGTATGTGAGATATCTTTCACTATTTTTAGTTGACAATATATATGTGTGGATTAGAAGTTACATCCAACTAGTGCTTTTCTGCTATGAGTTTTTGTGAGCATATTCAGAAGCTACTGTTATCTACCTTGATTACCCCAAAACTTCATCTTTGGAACATCCACACTTTGGTTAAAGATACTGGCAAAGTAGTATCTCTCATCTTACCACTTCATGTTATTTCTTTAGTATATCTTTCTTTCCTTTTTAAAAATAATTTTCTTTATTTATTTTTGACTGTTGCTGGGTTCTTGTTGCTGCACTGGCTACTCTCTAGTTGTGGCAAGTGGGGGCTAGTCTTCCCTGCATTGATAAATTCGCAGTAATAATAGTGAACATTGTTGAGGTCCTTTAATGGACTGGAACCTGGTGGTCCGGAGTTGATGATAAGAAAGTAAAGGAGAGAGAAAAAGGCTGATATTCCTTGGTTTACACAGAAAACCAATAAAGCCCCTGGTATGGGGCTTGCACTGCTCATGAAGGCACCAGGCGCCCTCTTTAGGGGGTGAAGGCACAGTGCACCTTCACCAGAGCTTCTTAGAACCGCAGGCAAGAAAATGAGCTCAGTGAGACTGCACTCCAGAGAATTAGCCTGAGAGAGAGAGCGAGAGCGAGAGAGAGAGAGAGAGAGAGAGAGAGAGAGAGATGGGGACCCAAGCTCTGATGGAGCAAAGGTGTTTTATTCAACATTGTGTGAGTATATATACTGTCTTACAAGGTAGCTATTTTCAGCAAAGATAAAAATCAAAAGTCCAGACTTACAAATTATCAAGGAAAACATAAGGTGATCCATATCAAAGAGAAAGGGTTGTAAAGAATCACTTTTACCATGTGGTTCATAAAAAGGAAGAGGGTCATAAATAGTTACTTATCACCGTATGGAAAAACCAATGAAGGAAATGCATGCATTCCTAAGCCCCCAGGAGTAGTTTGCTACTCCACTTAATTCCTGAATATTCAGGGACACAGGATTCATGACAGATCCAAAACAGCACACAGGAAGCCTTGTGTTAAATGCTTCCTGACAAACATGGCGGTCTTCGTTAGTCTCATTGCAGTGGCTTCTCTTGTTGTGGAGAACAGTCTATAGGGCAGCACGTGGACTCAGTAGTTGCAGCTCCCAGGCTCTAGAGCACAGGCTCTACAGTCATGGCACACGGACCTAGCTGCTCTGTGGCACATGGGATCCTCCCAGACTGGCGATTGAACCCGTTTCTCTTGCATTGTCAGGCAGAGTCTTTACCACTGAGCCACCAGGGAAGCCCCCCTTCTTTATTTATATTTGGTACTTGAATATGCCTCTGGGAAGATCTCACTTTTCTTCTAAAGTTTATGTTATTGCTAGTTCTTCTCCTCACTGACATCATGTACTTGAACTCATCCTGTTCAGGTTACCACATGGATGTTGTGAGCTATGATTTATAACGTTCAGAGTTATTGCAAAGTTATTTTGGTCTGTTTAGTTTATCTTGTGTGACTGGTGCTTCCGTTAGCCATTGCTGCCTAAAAGTACAGAAAAAATTCCACCAGTCCATGTACTGTGTGTCTTTTGGCAGAGTAGTAGCATAGTGAGATTTATTTTCAACTCCAGTGTTTTTCCCCAAAGCAATAACCTAACAAAAGGTATATTACACATCTGAGTATTTTACTTATGTGCTAAAAACAGATACCATCTTTAAGAAAAATGCATATATATTGGCCTACCTATCTATCAGAGAGAGATAAAGACTTAGATAGATTCACAATAATAATAATGAACAACTTTAACTTATCACTCTCAGGCAGACAGATAAAATAGTTAAAAAATTTAAAAACTGATTAAAAAGAAAGAAGACCTAAAAATGTAACTAACAAGGTAGCTTTGGGTGTATATTCATCTATATACTGATGATGGAAAGTAAAGCTTCTTCTCAAGCTTCCACAGAAAATACCAAAAATTGATTGTAAAGAAAAAGTTAACATGTTTTAAATATAAAAATATTGCAGAAAACATTTTCTGACTGCTATGCAGAGAGAAATTTGCAATGCTATTTATACTTGGAGAATAAATTGTTGATTAAAAAACTCTCAGGCAGAAGAGAATTATAATCTGAGATAGAATTTCAAAATAAAAAATGATAATGATAGTAGTACCTAACAGAATCTGCAAGAAAATTTCAAGTAGTAATTAGAAAAAAATCCATAGTACTAAACACTATGGAAAAAAGCAGTAAACACTATGAAAAAAATGTACTATAAAGTGTTTCATAGTACTGAACACTATGAAGAAAAAAGCATATGCAAAATAAGAAAAAAAGATGAAACAAGGAGTTTTAAAAATAATATGCATCTTTATGCATATAAATTTGAAAACTTAGATACCATGGATAATTTCCAAGGGGGATACAAAATACCAAACTTAAAACCTTCAGAAATTATAAAGAAATTGAGTATCATGGAAGAAACAAACAAAAAAGATAACAATTATGTAAATGCTACACAAATTATGACCTACCTAGACAGCATATTAAAAAGCAGAAACATTACTTTGCAACAAAGGTCCGTGTAGTCAAAGCTATGGTTCTTCTGGTAGTCATGTATGGATGTGAGAGTTGGACTATAAAGAAAGCTGACACTGAAGAATTGATGCTTTTGAACTGTGGTGTTGGAGAAGTCGCTTGGACTGCAAGGAGATCTAATCAGTCCATCCTAAAGGATATCAGTCCTGAATATTCATTGGAAGGACTGATGCTGAAGCTGAAATGCCAATACTTTGCCCACCTGATGCAAAGAACTGACTCATTAGGAAAGACTCTGATGCTGGGAAAGATTGAAGGCAGGAGGAGAAGGGGAAGACAGGCTGAGATGGTTAGATGGCAACACTGACTCAATGGACATGAATTTGAGTAAACTCCAGGAGCTGGCGATGAACAGGGAGGTTTGGCATGCTGCAGTTCATGGGGTCACAAAGAGTCGGACATGACTGAGAGACTGAACTGACTAACACAAATTATTCTAGATCAGATAATTATTTGGGGGAAATTCTACCAAATCTTCAGAGATAAAATAACTTTATGTTCTGTAAATTATTTGACAGCACTGAAAATGAACAAAACTTCCACTGATATCAGTGATAGACAAAGTTGCTTCCATGATTTGTACCTTTTGATATCAATGCCTTAGTCATGCCCTCCTCTTGAGAATGGACAGGACTTTTTATTTACTTCTAACAATGAAATATAATGAACAAGTTAATAAAATGCATGTGATCGTGTGTATGTGTTTCTGATACATAAAATTGTATGGCATTGTAGAACCCATCTTGCTAGAGTAACTTTCTCACCTTTCCAAGCCTTGAGAAGGCACACAGCAGTATTTGGAACCAATCTGGCAAGGAGGTGGCTTAGCCAGTGAAGACGCCACCTGAAATACAGGAGACCCAGGTTCAATCCCTGGGTTGGGAAGATCCCGTGGAGGAGGGTACTGCAACCCACTCCAGTATTCTTGCCTGGAGAATCCCCATGGATGGAGGATCCCTGTGGGCAATATAGTCCATGGGGTCACAAAGAGTCAGACATGACTGAGCGACTAAGCACAAAACACAGCACACATGGCAGGGAATTATAGCCAGCCTCCTGGAGCTGAGGCTGACCTCCAACAGCCAGCCAGCGAAGGCCTCCCACCAACAGTCAGCGTCGAGCCCCTCAATTGTACAAACACAAAGAATAGAATCCTGCCAAAAAGTGTCTGTAAGTAATATTGCATATCAAATAACTGACATAAAAACCAGAATTGCTATTTGCATTGAACAAGTTTATTAGGGTAAGACGAAGACAGCATGGAAGGCATCAAGTCAGTTACTATGGTATCATCATCTTGATGAAAGCAGAACTCTGAGGTCAAGGTGGACTTCAGTTTATGTCACTCAATGATGTAAATTCAGAGAATGTAGGTTAAAAGGTAGGCTAGGAATAGTCCATATTAAACTTCCATGCTGTGGGATAAGCATCACCCAGGGGAAAGGCACAGAACGTGAGGGCTTCCGAGCTGGTGAATCCTGGTGTCCAGGTGTAGAGAATGAGAGTCTTCTGTGGCATCCTCAATAGTAGTAGCCAAAGCCAGAGCCGTAGCCAGAGCCGCATCCATAGCCACGGCCATAGAGAGAGCGGGAACCATAGCCGTAGCCACAGCCGTAGCCACAGCCCAGACTGCGGAAGCCAGAGCCGTAGCCACAGCCATAGCCACAGCCCAGCCTGCGGAAGCCAGAGCCGTAACAGGAGCCATAGCCACAGCCCAGGCCTCCATAGCCATAGCTTCCACAGCCGAGGCCACCATAGTAGTTTCCGTAGTAGCCACACATGGTGTTGGTTGTTGAGGTTGTTCTCGGGTAGAGAAGGAGAGTAGAAGTGTCACTTGAGTGTGGACATTTCTCCCTGCGGAGGGCCTTTTATATGCCCTCAGTGTGGGTGTGACTCACCACACCTTCATTCCATTGGCTAACTTTATGACTGATCTAATTAGTTTGTTGTTCACAACCAAAGATGAAACCTCAGAGAAATTCAGCAGGCTTGCTGTGTTGACATCTCAGTTTGGATTCCTTTTATTTAATTGAGCGTTTGGATGAGAAGAGACATACACTCACACCTACACAGTCCTGCCCCAGATTACATGTTCATTTTAACTTCTTAGAACCATTCTTTATATCATGAAAAGAAGATATGTTAGTTATTGGACCCCACTAGGGTTTTTATTTTGTAACACTTCATACCAAAAAAATTCCTTTGAATCTTAAATTGTGCTCTAAATTGTTGTTGTTGTTGTTGTTTCCCAGTAATTCAGTGCCCTTTCTCAGCAAACCCATAATGGATCTTTCATGTCCACAAAGTTGATTATTTTACTTATAAAAATGTCAAAGGAATCAGTTCTGAAAAAAATGTCTTTCCTATGTATTGATGAGTATAAATTTTATTTATGTTCAACTTCTAGTGAAGAACATGAGAATAGAAGTAATTTTCTGAAACTCAATTTCTACATTTTCCTTTTTCCCCCTAATTAATTACTTAATATTTTAAGTAACTTTCCAACTTTCATGTGTGCATTAACAATAAGTTAGAGAGCTGTTCCTTTCTCAGTCAGTCAGTCAGTTCAGTTAGTTCAGTTGCTCAGTCATGTCTGACTCTCTGTGACCCCATGGATTGTAGCATGCCAGGCCTCCCTTGTCCACCACCAACTCCCAGAGTTTACTCAAACTCATGTCCATTGAGTCAGTGATGCCATCCAACCATCTCATCCTCAGTTTTTCCCTTCTCCTCCCGCCTTCAATCTTTCCCAGTATCATGGTCTTTTCAAATGAGTCAATTCTTTGCATAAGGTGGCCAAAGTATTGGAGTTTCAGCCTCAATACATCAAATCAAAAGCTTTGTAACCTGCTATACTGAGCTCTCTTGCATAGCCCTTGAATTACAACTTGTCTTCATTCAAATCTCTGTGATAACTCATCCTTTTGGGTAGCCAAAGAAAAATGGTAGTAGGGTTACAGATAAAAAGTGTATTTCTGTGTCTAAGAAAATCCTTATGGGAAAGCAGCTTTATTTGTACATCACAAGAATTTCTGATATACAGTGATAATTCTTCCTCAAAATATCATTTTTATATGTACCTTCAGGTAACCATGGGCAAGAATATGCCTACAATGCAGGAGACTTGGGTTTGATCCCTGGGCCAGTAAGATGCCCTGGAGAAGGAAATGGCAACCCACTCCAGTATTCTTGCCTGGGCAATCCCATGGAGAGAGAAGCCTGTTGGGCCACAGTTCATGGGTTGCAATGAGTCAGATACAACTGAGTGATTACCTTTTCAGGTAACCTTAGATAGGAATTAGACAGTAAAATTCCTATCATATTGCAGTGAAGATGGTTTAAGAATTTAGACATCCTCTGCACTTTAATCAACACTCTTTGGGGATCATCACAACATGGACATAGATTTTGTTAAGTTACCTGATTCATCTAATATCATAGCTATGCAAATGGGTCAAGAGAACAGAGCATGTTAATGAAACTCAAAAGTATTTTCAGGCTGGAGGTCGGATCTTTAGAGCATTCAATTTTTATTCTATCATGTGTTTTTGAATCTATTTTCCATGTGCATTTCTTGTTAGGTGCATTTTTTTAAGTAAATATGCTATTGTGATATTTAATTCACTATCTACTGGATTGAGATATTGTAAGCAGAGGACATCTTCAATTTCTCATATAGAAACTAGCAATAGCTTCAACTCCCACAGTGCAAAATCAGTCAGACAATAACTTTTTAGTAAAAACTAGTTGAAATAACAGAACAATTAGTCTTCAAGGATATTTAAGTCCTTAGAACAGTGACTAATTTTGGTAAGCCATAATTATATCAGTTAATTTTTTAGAAATACTGTAAGTAACCTGTAGCTTTGTGTTTCTGACTTTAAAATACAGAATACATTACTTTTTATACAACACAATATTCCTAATTACAACATTTACTAGATTTTTTTCTCCTATTATTTACTTTCAGGAATTAATTTGTTTCTCCCTAGTTGAGTTGCCCTCTCTGATCATATCAGTGTGGGCTTTGCACAGCATCACTCTTTTCTCCCTCCGGTTTGTTGTTCTGAATATACTCAATTCTCAAATATAGTCCAAAAAATAAAGCAAGTCTTATTTCACCTTTCATACCCTTCAAAGTAATCTCTATTGCCATATTCTGCTTCACAGCAAAATGTCATATGTGTACTTCCATGGAGGCATTTTAGTATGTCTTTAGCACTTCAATCATATTTTTTGGTCTTTGGCCTCCACTACTCTATTGAAATGCTCCTGCAGAAATCATCAAGACTTCCCAGGTGGTCCAGTGGTTAAGACTCAATGCTTCCATGGCTGGGGGTATGGGTTCCACCTCTGGTAGGGAGATTTAGATCCCATATGCCATGTGGCATGGCCAAATATAAAATAAGCAAACAAAAACCGCTGAGTCTTGTCAAATCCAGAGGTCAAGTGTTCATTTTCCCTAGCTTCTGAGTACAGTTAGATCCACCAACCTTTTTTTTATTCCTAAAAACTCCAACCTTTAGCTTCACCCTATGCACACAGCTTTGGTTCATTTCCCACCTCAGCAGCTGCTTCTTCTCAGTATCTTCTCTTTAATCTCCTCAGATTTTGTCCTCAAATTTTAGAGTTCCCAAAAATATGTTCACCCCACTCATTTAGTGGCTAGTCTCTACCTAAACTCTGATTGGAGCACTTTGGATGTATTCTTTTGTTCAATCAATTTCAATTCCATTTTCAGTCTTATTACTTCATATATAATTTTCATATATATTTCCAATGCTATTCTATATATCTTCAAATTAACACTGATGTTTTCATAGATGAATAGTGATTAGAAATTTACGACAAGTTGCATTCATGATTTTCTATACTTCCTAGTCTAATTTCTTTTCCGTCTCATAGCACGCGTGGCACAAATTAGATCTAACTTTCCTTTACTGAAATCCTGTAAGTGTTCCACATTGGGATTGCTAGAGTAGATACCAGACATGCAATTAGATTTCAATTTCAAAATATTGATTTTCAAATCAAAATTCAGAAGATTGGATTTCCCATAGATTGCAAGAGGGATACTTAAACTAAAAAATAATTTATTTACATGACATTCAGATTTAACTGATTTGCTTGCATTCTTATGCTACACCTGGATACATTTTGGGAAACATAGCTGACATAATCCAACATGCCAAAGCTATGACCACATCCATCAGTTCATCTGGTAACCCCTTTCCACTTCATTAAATATTCACACTTCTTTTGGTGGCTTTTCAGTCTTTCAAACAGACTTACTTTGTTTCCACTTCAGGTTTTCTGCCCTCCAGTTCTAAGTAACAGCCAGAGTGACTTTGCATTCTCTCTTCTCCTAGAGAAGCTTTTTCTGACTACTCAGTTTGAATCATTCTTTACACATAAGTCTTTAAATTCCCCATAACTGACAATCATTTAGGGTTTACATAAACCCATCGCTATCAGAAATTAACTCATTCGTTTTTTATATCTTTGTCTTGAATTTCCTGATCTGGATTAATCTAGATTATATGCACCATAAAAATATTGACTTTATGTGATATGTTTACTGCTCCATCCTTAATAGTGTCCAATATATGACTGGTTCTTAACAAAGTTTGATGCATGAAAGAAGTCATAAATGATCAAACCAATGAAACAGAAAGAGTACTTTTACATTCCTTTTGAACCTCATATACTAAAATAATTTTAGATTATAAAAACTTATTTAAACACAAAAAAAATCTCATATATCCATTTCTCAATGTCCCCTAATATCTTTTATAACTATAGTGCAATTATCAAGACAAATTAATTTTGTACAAAAATTTGTTTTCATTAACATCTTTTTTTTTTTTTCATTTCCAGGATCCACTTCACATTGTCTTTGCTCCCATATATTTTCAGTGTTTTCCAGTTAGTGAGAGTTACTCCATCTTTCCTTGAGTTTCCTGTCCTTTACAGTTTTAAAATGTTGGATATTTAGTAGTTCATTTCAGTTGCTCAGTAGCGTCCAACTCGGCATCCCATGGACTGCAGCCGTGAGGCCTCCCTGTCCATCACCAACTCCCAAGCTTGCTCAAAGTCATGTCCATTGACTCGGTGATGCCATCCAACCATCTCATCCTCTGTTGTCCCCTTCTCCTCCTGCCTCCAAACTTTTCCAGAATCAGGGTCTTTTCAAATGAGTCAGTTCTTTGCATCAGGTGGCCAAAGTATTGGAGCTTCAGTTTCAGCATCATTCCTTCCAGTGAATATTCAGAACTGATCTCCTTTAGGATGGACTGGTTTGATCTCCTTCCTGCCCAAGGAACTCTCAAGAGTCTTCTCCAACACCACAGTTCAAAAGCATCAATTCTTTGGCACTCAGCTTTCTTCATGGTCCAACTCTCACATCCATACATGACCACTGGAAAAACTATAACCTTGACTAGATGGAGCTTTGTTGGCAAAGTAATGTCTCTGCTTTTTAATATGCTGTCTAGGTTGACCATAGCTTTTCTTCCAAGGAGCAAGTGCCTTTTAATTTCATGGCTGCAGTCACTGTTTGCAGTGATTTTGGAGCCCAAGAAAATAAATTCTCTCTGTTTCTACTGTTTCCCCATCTATTTGCCATGAAGGGATGGGACCAGATGCCATGATTTTAGTTTTCTGAACGTTGAGTTTTCAGCTAACTTTTTCACTCTCCTCTTTCACTTTCATCAAGAGGCCCTTTAGCTCTTCTTCACTTTCTGCCAAGAGTGCCATATTTAGTAGAATATTTCCCAATTTGGGTTTGTCTGAAGCTTCCTCATACCTAGGCTGAGGTTACACATTTCAGCAGAATACCAAAAGAGATGTGCCTTTTTTAGTATGGTATATCAGGAGACACATCATATCCATAAATCTTTGAGAGTTTCTGGGATCATTTTTAAACTCTAATTTCTAATGGAATAAGTCCTCTAATACTTTGGTAAATGAGGTTAATCTTCACGGTCTTGCCTTGGTTTTGTGTCATGTATAAAATTATTGATACCCATTTATGCCAAGTATAAACCAAAGTGTATTATATAACATTGCTTCTCAATAAAAATTATAATACAGCTATTCAATGTTGTACAAGTGAACTCTGCCACCCCATCATCTGTCTCACAAAAATCCCATCCTTCTCTTCCACTTCAAAGCCACCGTTTTGTTTCTAGGTCTACATATATGCAGGTAGAAGGTTTTAATTTAGTTTTTAAACTAAAATAAACTTTTCAACAAGCTGAATCTTCATGGATTAAATGAACTCATGGAGCTAGTAACCGCGTTTAAATTTGGAAACTAGAATAAACATCAAGCCACAAATCTCTCTCCCTAAATGCATACGATATATTGATAGGCATCATGACACACTGCAGATGTCTTGGCTTGGATACATTGGTTATGAGGAATTCTTGAGATAGTTTTAATGACAGTTTAGCTTGAAATGTGAGTCTAGCAATGCCTGTGGTTTATCACACGTGACACTCATTTGGTAAATAAGGTACTGTGCAGATTATAAACTTAAAACTTTTAAAGCTGAATCTTCTCTTCAGCTGAATCTTCTCTGAATCACACCATGATCTTCTACAGCAACTATTATGGTGATTTGGGTTATGGCTTTGGTGACCTGAGATGTAGCTATGAATATGGCTATAGTAGCTGTAGACATATCTGTTATCATCCATGATGCTATGGAAGAGACTGCTCTTTTGGTTTCTTTTGAGAAATTCTATATTGCTGATCTTTTCAGGATGTTCTTTTATGAGGATCCATGTATACCTCCTATATTTTTTTATAATGAGGATGTCTGTGTCTGTTAAAAAATAAGTACCAAATCTAAGCTACTATGCAACATCAGAATTTTCTATTGAATTGCCAGTTTCCAATAATTTGTAAAAATATTCATCTGATCTATCTTACTACCATATGATTCAATGCAAATTTGTTGTTCACTCACGAAGGTCTGACTCATTGAGACCCATGGACTATAGGAAGCCAGGCTTCTCTGTCCTTCACTATCTCCCAGAGCTTGCTCAAACTCATGTACTTAGAGTCAGTGATGCCATTCAACCATCTCATCCTCTGTCACCCGCTTCTCCCACCCTCAACCTTTTACAGCATCAGAGTCTTTTCTATGAGTCAGCCCTTCGAATCAGGTGGCCAAAAGACTGGAGCTTCAGCTTCAGCATCAGTCCTTCCAGTGAATATTCACGGTTGATTTCCTTTATAATTGACTGGTTTGATCTCCTTGCAGTCCAAGGGAATCTCAAGAGTTATCTCCAGCATCACAGTTCAAAAGCATCAATTTTTCGGCACTCAGTATTCTTTATGGTCCAGCACTCACATGACTACTGGAAAGCCCTAGCTTTGACTATAAGGACCTTTGTTGTTAAAGTGATGTCTCTGCTTTTTAATATGCCGTCTAGGTTTGTCATAGTTTTTCTTCTAAAGGCTATTTATCTTTTAACTTTGTGGCTACTGGCACCATCAGCAGTGATTTTGGAGCCCAAGAACATAAAATCTGTCACAGCTTCCACTTTTTATCTATCTATATGCCATGAAGGGATGGGACCAGATTCCATGATCTCAGTTTTTTGAATGTTGAGTTTTAAGTCAGCTTTTTCACTTTCCTATTTCACCCTCATTCAGAGACTCTAGTTTCTCTTCCCTTTCTGCCATTAGGGTAGTATCATCTGCATCTGAGGTTGTTGATATTTCTCCCAACAATCTTGATTCCAGTTTGTGTTTCTTCTAGCCTGGCATTTTACATGATATACTTTGCCTATAAGTTAAATAAGCAGGGTGACAATATACAGCTTTGATGTACTCATTCCCCAATTTTCAACCAGTCCATTGTTCCATATCCAATTTTATCTGTTGCATCTTGACCTGTATATAGGTTTCTCAGAAGATCAATCTTAACCACTTCCCTTTGGGAAAATGTCTAAAAAATTTTTTTTGTTCAAATTTCTCTGTTTTCCCTACCTACAATACAATACTGTGACATATATTGTTTATGTAGATTTCTGTGATTGTGTGTGGGTTTTGTGTGAGGTGTTTGGCCCTTTCACTATTTATAGTATGAGATAATTTTTTTTTTATTAAAAGCATCTTGATTCTACTTAAATCTTTTTAAAAAAAATAAAAAAAGGATAGCTACTCTGTTTCAGTCAGCTCAAAGTTCTTGTGGAGTATGATTAATAATTTTCAGAGTTTTTACAGCTATGTTTGCAATCTCTTTGGCTCATCTTGTGTCACTGGCTGTCTCTCTGATCCCTGACATTGCTGCCTGAAAGTGCAGAAGGAATTTCATCAGCGAAGTCTCTGTCTTTTGGTGGAGTAGGAGGATAGCAATATTCCCCATATATCTTCCTCACTGTCAAGATGTGTTTGCAGAGGACAGGAGAGTGTCAGGTACACGAGGACAGAGTCTTCCTTAATTTGGAAATGATTCCCTTTAAATAACTAGATGTATGGCTTATCACTGAATAAACCATTTCAAATATTTATGTAAAAAGAAGAGGACATTTAAAACATCAGTGTTCCAAACCTCTTTAAAAAGCAAATAGTAAGGGAAATTTTTAATATAAATATTTTCAAGTATAATGTAAGGAGAATAAAGGAAAAATGAAGATACAAGCACAATTAATTCAATATAAAATAGATAAACTATAAAGAAAATCAGTAATTCCTCAAGCTGGTAGTTTGAACAGATATGTCAAAGTGATGAATTCTAGATTTTGATCAAGAATGTAGGAGAGAGAATTCAAATTATGAGTGTTAAGAATGAAAGAATGAATATTTTTTAAGATCCCACAGGCTCCAAACATAATCAGTTCAATTCAGCTCAGCCACTCAGTCGTGTCCAACTCTTTGCGACCCCATGAATCTCAGCACGCCAGGCCTCCCTGTCCATCACCATCTCCCGGAGCTCACTCAGACTCACGTCCATCGAGTCCGTGCAAACATAATGGAAAACATGAAAGACGTTAGTCAATAATTCCACAACACAGTTGAAATGGAAAAATATCTTTTAAACACACCGATTACCAAAACCAACTCCAGTAAATCTGAGTCAGTCAGTTCAGCTGTTCACTTGTGTCCGACTCTTTGCAACCCCATGGAATGCAGCAAGCCAGGCTTTCTGGTCCATCACAAATTCCCAAAGCTTGCTCAAACTCATGTCCATAGAGTCAGAGATGCCATTAAACCATCTCATTCTCTGTCATCCCCTTCTCCTCCTGCCTTCAATTTTTCCCAGCACCAGGGACTTTTCCAATGAGTCAGTTTGGATCAGGTAGCCAAAAGTATTGGAGTTTCAGCTTCAACATCAGTCCTTCCAATGAATATTCAGGACTGATTTCCTCTAGGATTGACTTGTTTGATCTCCTTGAAGTCCAAGGGACTCTCAAGAGTCTTCTCCAACACCACAGTTCAAAAGCATCAATTCTTTGGTGCTCACCTTTCTTTATAGTCCAATTCTCACATCCATACATCAGTTCAGTTCAGTTCAGTCGCTCAATCGTGTCTGACTCTTTGCAACCCCATGGACTGCAGCATGCCAGGCTTCCCTGTCCATCACCAACTCCCGGAGGTTACTCAAACTCAAAGTCCATTGAGTTGGTGATGCCATCCAACCATCTAATCCTCTGTTGTCCCAGTCTCCTCCCATCTTCAATCCTTCCCAGCATCAGGGTCTTTTCAAATGAGTTAGCTCTTCACATGAGGTGGCCAGAGTATTGGAGTTTCAGCTTTAACATCAGTCCTTCCAGTGAACAACCAGGACTGAGCTCCTTTAGGATGAACTGGTTGGATCTCCTTGCTGTCCAAGGGACTCTCAAGAGTCTTCTCCAACACCACAGTTCAAAAGCATCAATTCTTCAGCACTCAGTTTTCTTCACAGTCCAACTCTCACATCCATACCTGAGACTAGACAGACCTTTGTCGGCAAAGTAATGTCTCTGTTTTTTAATATGCTGTCTAGGTTGGTCATAACTTTTCTTCCAGGGAGCAGATGTCTTTTAATTTCATGGCTGCATTCACAATCTTCAGTGATTTTGGAGTCCAAGAAAATTAAGCCTGTCACTGTTTCCATTGTTTCTCCATCTATTTGCCATGGAGTGATGGGACCAGATGCCATGATCTTAGTTTTTTGAATGTCGAGTTTTCAGCCAGCTTTTTCACTCTCCTCTTTCACCTTTATCAAGAGGCTCTTTAGTTCCTCTTTGTTTTCTGCCATAGGAGTGGTGTCATCTGCATTTCTGAAGTTATTGATATTTCTCCTGGCAATCTTGATTCCAGCTTGTACTTCGTCCAACCCAATGTTTCTCATAATGTACTCTGCATACAAGTTAAATAAGCAGTGTGACAATAAACAGCCTTGATGTACTTCTTTCCCAATTTGGAACCAGTCTGTTGATGTCTAGTTCTAACTGCTGCTTCTTGGCCTGCATACAGATTTGAGTAGCACTTTATCTAATAAAGAAAATGAATGCATAGTTAAAAACAAATTCTCCCTAAATAAACTCTAGGCATAGATATCTTCAGTGGTAAATTCTATTAAATATTTATACAGCATATTTATGGGTACCTTAAGAACATTACAGAGACTGGGAACTTGACTTCAAATATTTTTCTCTAAAAGCACTAGTAAGCAAGAGATATTTTTAACTTATTAATATTTTATTTAATACATGAAAAACACAAAAACTATCTTTATGAAGAATCACTTATATTTATCTATCTAACTATATCTAGGAGAAGCAGATAAAAACACACTAATAATGGATGACTTTCCTCAGAACAAGACAGATAAAATAGAAATAATAAGTAAAGCCTAAACAATATAATCAATTAGGTAAAACTTATAATATATTGATCTTTGCATCCCCATAATATAAAATTAACCTTCTTGCCAACACACACAAAACAAACACTATAATTGATCATCTATTTAATATTATGTTACACAGAATTAGCATCTTTTGTAGAGCAGAAATACAAGCAAGAATACTTCCTTACATCATGCAACAAAACTCATAATTACTGGGGAAAGGAAAGAATGGAAAATCCCTTTAAAAATAAAATCAAGCAGTAGGAAAAACAATCAGTTCTTTACAACCTAGAAAATAAAAAGTCTTCTATTAGGAAAACTTTGGGGGTAAAAGATAAAATACGAATGAAATTATAGATTTTTAAATAACTAATGAAAATGATCCATAATAGTCTTTGAGAGATATTTAAAGCAGTGTTTAAAGAAAAATTCATAGCACCAAACACCTTTATCACTAAAAATAAAAGAAAAACCAATATTTCAGTCAGAACACTTCATAAAGGAGAAATAAGAAAACCAGAAAAGGAAAAAATAGATCAAAAAACAGAAAGTAATAAAAGTGACTTAAATAAGCAGCCAAAATGCTGTTATTGGAAAGAATTAACAGAATTATAAACTACTTGCTAACTTGAAAAAAAAAAAAAAGAGAAATCACATACAAAATAAATAACAAAGGAAAAATGAACATTAAAATGGAAGAAATTTGAAACATCATATGAAACTACTTTTCAGAATTTTATAAATGTGAAAACCAAGGTGAAATGGATAATTTCTTAGCAAAATACAAATTACCAAAATAGACACTGTTCGTTTTAGAGATCAAAAACATACCAATTTCCTTGGAAGGAAAAGAGGTTATTATTAACAAAATAGCCTACATAAAAGCCTAATCCCAGATGAAGTCTCAGAATTCTATCAAAGTTTCAAGCACAAGAAAATCTTAATACTGTAAGAATTGTTAAAGTGCACTGAAAATGAACAACTTCCTAATTTCTTGTATGAAAATTGTGTAGCATTGAGTCAGCAGTAGTTAGCTTGCCCCTTTGATTCCTAACTTTTGATGTAAATCTTTTTGTGTGATCCTCTCCCTGTGAGTATGAGACCTGTGACTTATTTGTACCCAGTAAAATATGGCAAGTGTATATTATTATGTGTGATTATGTGATTATGTTACACAAGACTGCATTACCTCTCTTGCTGGAGTCTCTCTCCCTCCTTGCTGGCTTTGAGTAAACAAGCATCCCATGTTTGGGAATTTACTTGGGAAGGGAACATGGGCAGTCTTTTGTGGCCGAGAGTAGCTTCTAGAAGACATCCTGCAAGGGGCTCTGGTCAATAGCCAGCAAGAAAATAAGTCTTTCATTTCTACAGCTAAAAGCAACTGCCAACAATAATGTGAACTTAGAAGTGGATCCTACCCCAGCTAAGCCAACATCTTTAATTAGGACATTTTGAGATGTTGAAATTTTTAAGCCCATATCTGTAATAGTGTTTTTATCTTAGTATTATAATCCCCCATGCCTGCCAAATATTTTCACAATTTATTGCTAGCTTGAGATGCAATTCATTATTAAAGTATTCTTAACATTATATCTCTCATACCTTTAAAATGGACAGAAGTGATATTTGGCTTTGTGTTAAGAGTTTTCCAACATAACACCTTATTCCCTCAGAAGCAGAGGAGGAAACTGAAGTCTACAGAAAGTAAGTTACTTTTCTAAGACAACTGATATTTGAACTATAAAGAAACTAACTTAAGAATAATAAGAGAAAAATAGCTCCCCAAGAAAGCAATTGTTGACTTTCCTAAAAACTGAAACACAAGCACTATCAGAAATGCTGAAAATCAAATAATTGGCATAGAGACCAGAGTTTCTGTTTAGATTGAACAAGTTTATTAGGTCAACAGAGAAGCAAGCTCCAGTGCGAATGTCAAGGCAATTTCTTGACACCATCATCCTAACGAAAGCAGAAGTATGAGGTCACATGTGAATTTCACCATCTCCCACTTAATGGAGTAAATTCAGGGAATTTGTAGGTTAGATGGTCGGGTAATGACAGACCGTACTAGATTTCCATGATACAAGATAATCATCATCCAGGGAAAAACACAGAATATATAGGGTTCAGAACTGGTGAATCTTGACGTCCAGGTGCAGAGGAGGAGGCTCTTCCACGGCGTCCTCAATAGTAATAGCCAAAGCCAGAGCCATAGCCAGAGCCACATCCATAGCCACAGCCAAGGCCTCCATAGCTACAGCTTCCATAACCACAGCCCCCATAGAAGTTTTCATAGTAGCCACACATGGTATTAGTGTTGAGGCTTTCCGTGGGCAGAGAAGGAACACAGGTGGCTTCAATCTGGACAATATCCCTGTAGAGGGCCGTTTCTATATACTTAGTGTGAATGGGAACCACTACACATCATAATGCTATTGGCTAATTTGCAGGACTAGCTGAGTAATTTGCTGATTCCTGGCTTTTAGTCATGGCCTCAAGGGGCTTGAGGATCTTTGCTAATGTTTAGTCACACCTGAATCATTTGTGAGCCATTAGTAAGAAACGACTGTCTCATATTCAAAACTCTATTCATATAAGATCTTCAAATTATCCATTTCTAACCAATATTTATGGCAAGAAATAACATTTTGAGTAAACATTCTAACCTTTCCCAGACAATCAATGATTATATATTATATTGATGGCATTCAACACATCATGATAATCTACCTTAACCTTGAGCTTTTCTATCTGCTGCTCCAGACTTTGTTTCCTTTAGAAATTTTCCTTATGTTCATGTAAGAGATGGCTTACTAGGAAAAAGCCAAAAGGTATCACTCAGCTTCATGAGACGATTGACAAAAACCCAATACTGTAGTTATGGTAGTTTGAAATTCTGGGCCACCAAGTCTGAGAAAACTGGACTCCTCTTCCTCACTAACATTAACATTTCTTCTTATGACTATATTTTAAATGTTTTCCATAGTTTTAAAGTTATACCTTAAATCTATCGCCAGAAAATAAAAATTACTAGATGTCACTTATAAAGTTGCATTTTCATGAAAGGGCTTTCTTCAAATTTCAATATATTTGTAATATTTGTATTTTGATTCAAAGGTGAATATAAATATTTTATTTTATTTAAAACAATGATACTGGCAGAGGTACCTTTCATGATGCTAGTAGACTAGGAGTTCTTGGTAAAATTGCTTGGACTATGAGAAACATATTCATTATGACATATATATTTTTGTATGCAATGAATAATCTGAGCTGAGTGATTAAGTAAAGTTCAGTTCAGTTCAGTCACTCAGTCGTGTCCAACTCTTTGTGACTCCATGGATTAAGTAAAAAAGCCTCTAAACTTGTGTTCTTAGAAAGATGACTTCATAGATGTCAGCAGAGCCTAATAGATAAAACTAAAACTTTTCGAATCAGCTCTCCAGGTTGAAATATTTCCGTCACTTATAGCTGGGTGACCGGGAGAAGGAAATGGAAACCCACTCCAGTAGTCTTGCCTAGAAAATGACATGGATAGAGGAATCTGGCAGGCTACATTCTATGGGTCTGCAAAGACCCACAGACACGACTGAGCAACTAACACTTGTAGTTGAGTGAGCACTGTAACTGTGTGGTTACACAACACACAACAATTTTGAGAATCAACTTAGCTGATATGTATCAAGCATTCAGAACAGTGTCTGGCTCACAGTGGGCACTAGGCTAACACTGGCTACTACTTATTTCATCTGATAATGGTGTTCATAGATATTTTGTTGAATTGATAAAGAGAACTCAACTATAGTTAAGTCCTCCTTTTGGCATTGTGCCACTGAAGCTGAGGGGAAGGGAAACCATATATTAAGACTATGCATCTAAAAGTAGAAATCACACTATGAATGAGCAAGTCCCATGAGTTACTCAGCAAACATTTCACAGGCAAGTAGAGAATGCAGCAAATGGTACCTACCTATGTGGATCTGAGTGCAGACTCACTGACTTCCCTAGCACAACAAAAGACCTTTCTGGCTGTAGAGCTACAAAGATGTAACTCTAAATGGTAGGTAACTGACTTATCAGAAGAATTTTTTGGTTATGGCCATGGAAAGTGGCAATTTCCACTCTACCATCCACAGATATTAGCATGAGACAGATTAGGACACTCCCTTTCAATTAACAACATATCATTGCACATTGAAGTTCACCTCAGAAGGTGCAGAAGGAATGGAAAAACTTTTAACAAAATTGAGTTTAATCCTAACAACTAGAATGTCATTGAATTTTGTTGAGTTTACTTGGAAGAACCAAGAATAGATGTTTTGACATCTAGTATAAATAGCGGGCTTCCCCGATGGTTCCGCAGGTAAAGAATTGCTTGTAATGCAGGAGACACAGGAGATGCAGATTCACTCCCTGGTTCAGGAAGATTCCCTGGAGGAGAAAATGACAACACACTCCAGTATTTTTGCCTGGAAAATCCTATGAACAGAGGAGCCTGGCAGGCTATAGTACAAAGGGTTGCAAAGAGTCAGACACAACTGAGCGTGAGCACAGATAATGGATAAGCGTTGAGTCAAAATAAAATTTGGTAAAATATGAGAAATGAAATATATTTGTACACTCGCAAAGTTGTATTCTGCAAAAAGGGTTATCTGAATTATGCGTTAAAAATAAAATATATATTTTTCTACAAATAAATACTGTGCAATATTGCACACCTCACACTTTAGGTAAATAAAGTGACTCTTAGCACTTCTGAGCTTACTGGGTGGCTCAGCTGGTAAAGAAGCCACCTGCAATGTGGAAGACCTGGGTTTGATCCCTGGGTTGGGAAGATCCTCTGGAGAAGGGAACTGGTTACTCACTCCACTATTCTGGTCTGGAGAATTCCATGGCCTGTACAGTCCATGATGTCACAAAGAGTTGGACATGACTGAGCAAGTTTAACTTTGTCTTTAGCACTTCTATTTCTTCAAAACTAAAGAAAACTATTTCCTCTACAGCAGTGGGTAGGTGAACTTGAAGGTACTAATAACCACAAAACAATTTTAATTGATTTCAGTTTGCATAGCTTTTGTGATTTCATAGAATTTCATGGCAAAATTTAAATTTGAGCCCTTAGGGAGAAAGGGCTTTCAAATCAAGTTAAATATCTGTCATTCAAAACACATGGTTTGATTGTGCAAATCTTGTTGACACAACACCAGTGTAAACTTGCCTGTGGAGGCTTCACTATGCCTAATGAAATAAAAGATTTATGAGCACTACATTGTTGGTGTTACTTGTGGTTAATGCACAATAATCTGTATTGAAGACAGCATTACCTGTGACTTGCCACACCTACTACTAAGGAAGTATAGAAGATGATGTGAAGATGGTGATGTTAAGACTCAGGAAACCATCTACCTTTTCTACACCAGCACTGTCTATTCCTGCCACCATGATCTACTATGGAAACTACTATGGGGCTGTGAATATGATAGGCTTAGCTGTGGCTATCAAGTATATGGTGACTATGGATATGATTGCTGTTGCCCATCTTACTATGGAAGATATTGGTCGCAAAGATTCTACTGAAAAGCTCTAGAGCCACCAAACCCACCATATTTGTCTTCTTGCGAGATATGAATTCTGCTGTTAGGCTTACATATCTCATCCTGTCTCTTCAAAATAGCAACAATTTAAACTGAAATCTAAACCATCATGAAAATAATTCAGATCTCATCTTTCCCTGGTTCCATTGTGCAAGATCATAGAGATTTTTTTTTCTTAAATGCAATAAAAACTTTCCTTTTATTCTCTAAGCATTTATTTTAATAAATTTAATCTCTTTGCAAATATGATACACTTTCACATCATTGCATATGGATGATTGTAACATAAAAACTTGTGTATATTATCCCAAGGGATTGACTGACCCAAAGCTTACCTCCATCCTTTATTTCCTAGTTTTTGTCCCTCTACATATTTCTCATGCTGTTTAAAGCTGAATTTCCATGTGACATAGTTAATTGCTTCCTCATCAATAAATTCAACTTCCTTTTAACTCACAAACAAAATGGCTCAAAATACACGTGAAGTCTGGTAGCTGCATGGGGTGTCTGTACGTTTCCCTAGAACACAGACGAACATTTTAAGTGGTGTTTCTCTGAGTTTTCCAGGTGTCTATTTTCTATTTACTGGTATACTCTTAGTTGCTTGATGTCATTCATATAGAATTTGTGTCAAGCTTGAAATTGAATGTATAAGTCCTGAGGCAGCCCTAAGAAACTGGATGTTCTTTTAATAAATCTATTTATCATAAAGCTTGAATACTTTGGCCACCTGACGTGAAGAGCTAAATCACTGGAAAAGACCCTGATACTGGGAAAGATTGAGGGCAGGAGGTGAAAGGGGTGACAGGATGAGATGGTAGGAATGCATCACCAACTCAATGACATGAGTTTGAGCAAACTTCTTGAGATAGTGGAGGATAAACAGGGAAGCCTGGCATGCTGCAGTCCATGGGGTCACATAGAGCCAGAAAAAACTGAGCCACTGAGCAAGTTTCAGTTCAGGTCAGTTCACTTGCTCAGTCATGTCTGACTCTTTGTGATCCCATGGACTGTAGCACGCCAGGCCTCCCTGTCCAGCACAAACTCCCAGAGTCCATGCAAACCCATGTCCATTGAGTCAGTGATGCCATCCAACCCTTTCATCCTCTTTCGTCCCCTTCTCCTCCTGCCCCCAACCCCTCCCAGCATCAGAGTCTTTTCAATGAGTCAGCTCTTCACATCAGGTGCCCAAAGTACTGGAGTTTCAGCTTCAACATCAGTCCCTCCAATGAAAACCCAGGACTGATCTCCTTTAGGATGGATTGGTTGAATCTCCTTGCAGTCCAAAGGACTCTCAAGAGTCTTCTCCAACACCACAGTTCAAAAGCATCTATTCTGTGCTCAGCTTTCTTTACACTCCAACTCTCACATCCATACATGACCACTGGAAAAACCATAGCCTTGAATAGATGGACTTTTGTTGGCAAAGTAATGTCTCTGCTTTTTAATATGCTGTCTAGGTTGGTCATAATTTTCCTTCCAAGGAGCAAATGTCTTTTAATTTCATGGCTACAATTAACATCTACAGTGATTTTGGAGCCCAGAAAATTAAAATCAGCCACGGTTTCCACTGCTTTCCCGTCTATTTGCCATGAAGTGATGGGACTGGATGCCATTATCTTAGTTTTCTGAATGTTGAGCTTTAAGCCAACTTTTTCACTCTCCTCTTTCACTTTCATCAGCAGGCTTTTCAGTTCCTCTTCACTTTCTGCCATAAGGGTGGTGTCATCTGTATATTTGAGGTTATTGATATTTCTCCTAGTAATCTTGATTCCAGCTTGTGCTTCTTCCAGCCCAGTGTTTCTCATGATGTACTCTGCATAGAAGTTAAATAAACAGGGTGACAATATGCAGGCTTGACATATTCTTTTTCCTATTTGGAACCAGTCTGTTGTTCCATGTCCAGTTCTAACTGTTGCTTCCTGACCTGTATACAGGTTTCTCAAGAGGAAGGTCAGGTGGTCTGGTATTCCCATCTCTCAGGATTTTCCACAGTTTATTGTGATCCACACAGTCAAAGGCTTTGACATAGTCAATAAAGCAGAAATAGATGTTTTTCTGGAACTCTCTTGCTTTTTCCATGTTCCAGTGTGCCAGGGGCCAGCATGAGGAACTCCACCCACGGCAAAGGTCATGAGGAAGGAGGCTTGGCATATGCAAAGGCGTGATCAAGCCTCAGGAAACCCCCTGTTCCCGAGCATCTAACCCCAAAACCAGAGTCTGTTTTATGCTCTCACCTACACCTCTGACTTTACAGGGGGCTCTCCCCCCATAACCGTTTCTCTCGGAGAAGAAGTAAACGTGCAGCTCCAAGGCAATAAATTCCTGGGCATGACAAGAGTGTTTCAGCTTACAGACTCCTCTGAAGGTTATCTAGCCCACCTGTATAGGTTCGTCCGGCCACAAGTGATTGTTTACAGCCTCCCAATCTGAGAGGCATGAGATGTTTTAGACTTACTAAAGGCAAATTCTTCTGGGCAGTTGAAAATCATTAGTATAGTGGGTTGGTTTGGAATTATATTGGTGAAGGGTTTTTCATTTGTTGTGTCAATAATTGCTGCTAATTCCCTGCTCTGGGTGGGACAAGGATGTCTCAGGTCAAACCTCTCTGCTGACAGACTAGCTTGTGTGACAGGATTATCCATACTCCTGCCACTACACTCCTGCACATGATTGTTTACTACCTCTTAACCATAAACAGCACAGAGAGTTTTGGAGTATTTTGAGTCTTAAAATTAGCATAGGGCTTTTTCTTCTTGTTGAGTCAATGATTGCCGCCAGGCAGCCATATCCTTAGGCACCTGGGAATATATTAATCAATATATTTGGATTATAGAAAAGGAAATATAGTAGTTTTTGATGTTAGCAATACTAGACGTTTTGAGTTAATGGATTTTCTCTTTTGCAATAGATCACTGTACTTTGTTATAAATCACTGTGCCCTTGCTATGTAAAAATGTAACTTTATCACTATCTTAAGACTAAATAGATCTTAAGGGGAACATTGGTGAAAGGATTTTCATTTGTTGGGCTGATGTTTGCTGCTAAATCTCCATGTTCCCTACCCTTATAATGAATATAACTGACATATAGGAGAAATAAGTATTAACCTTTAAGCATATAGGAGAAATAAATATTAACCTTTAAGAGTAATCATGTTAACCTTGGGTTAAATAAATTCGTTTCTTGATTGTAACTTACTACATCCTCACCTATAGGAACGTAACTTTATTTGAAGGGTGGTGCCTGGTCTAAGAAAAAACACCCTTGGAAGAAATAAGGTTTTTGGTTATCAGAAAGAAAGGATCATAAAATCCCTAAGACCTTTTTATGTGAAGCACCTGATTTTGATAGAGGTCAGGACTGCTGACCCCCGCGTGACTCTGTATTCATCCCTATGTGTAACAAAAGGTATATAAGCAAACCTATTATAAAGAAAATGGATCAGTTTCCAGAAAGACGGATTCCCCCATGTTGCTTCTTTCTTGCTCCCGTTTCTCTGGCTGAATTCCCATCTGGATTCAGCCTCCTTTTCTCCACTACACTATCTCCTACTACACTATCTGTTTCTAATCTCTCTATATATCTGTAATTAAATATGTATTTTTCCAAAGACACCGACGCCGTCCCCACCTTCGAATTCCCTGGATCCACCGGGGCTGGACCCCGGCACCAGTGGATGTCGGCAATTTGAGGTCTGGTTCCTCTGCCTTTTCTAAAACCAGCTTGAACATCTGGAAGTTCACGGTTCACATATTACTGAAGCCTGGCTTGGAGAATTTGGGGGAATTACTTACTTTACTAGCGTGTGAGATGAGTGCAATTGTGTGGTAGTTTGAGCATTCTTTGGCATTGCCTTTCTTTGGGATTGGAATGAAAACTGACATTTTCCAGTCCTGTGGCCACTGCTGAATTTTCCAAATTTGCTGACATATAGAGTGCAGCACTTTCATAGCATCATCTTTTAGAATGATAGAATTCCATCGCCTCCACTAGCTTTGTTCATAGTGATGCTTCCTAAGGCCCACTTGACTTCACATTCCATGATGTCTGGCTCTAGGTGAGTGGGAGTGATCATACTTTCATGATTATCTGGGTCATGAGGATCTTTTTTGCACAGTTCTGTGTATTCTTGCCACCTCTTCTTAATATCTTCTGCTTCTGTTAGGTCCATACTATTTCTGTCCTTTATTGAGCCCATCTTTGCATGAAATGTTCCCTTGGTATCTAATTTTCTTGGAGAGATCTCTGGTCTTTCCCATTCTATTGTTTTCCTCTATTTCTTTGCATTGAGCAAGTTTTTCATAGACCATTTTGATTATGAAGTCCATTTCATGTGTTCAGCCATTCATTCATTCATTCAATACTCAGCTCCTAAAGTATGCCAAACATGTTGCTGTGTTGGGAGAGAGCATTTTGTAAAAGATTATTTGAAATGATTTTCATTGTGACACTACTAAATTTTATTTGGGTATCAGTTCAGTTCAGTCGCTCGGTCTTGTCTGACTCTTTGCGACCCCAAGAATCGCAGCACGCCAGGCCTCCCTGTTCATCACCAACTCCCAGAGTTCACTTAAACTCATGTGCATCAAGTCGGTGATGCCATTCAGCCATCTCATCCTCTGTCATCCCCTTCTCCTCCTGCCCCCAACCCCTCCCAGCATCAGGGTCTTTTCCAATGAGTCAACTCTTCGCATGAGATGGCCAAAGTATTAGAGTTTCAGCTTCAGCATCAGTCCTTCCAATGAACACCCAGGACTAATCTCCTTTAGAATGGATTGGTTGGATCTCCTTGCAGTCCAACGGGCTATCAGGAATCTTCTACATCACCACAGTTCAAAAACATCAATTTTTCAGCGCTCAGCTTTCTTCACAGTCCAACTCTCACATCCATATGTGACCACTGGAAAAACCATAGCCTTGACTAGATGGACCTTTGTTGGCAAAGTAATGTCTCTGCTTTTCAATATACTGTCTAGGTTGGTCATAACTTTCCTTCCAAGGAGTAAGCATCTTTTAATTTATTTGGGTATAGCATTTATAAAATCCTGACATCCATGTAATATTAAAGTGTTGAATGTAGAATATTCTAATTCATTTTAAAGTTTTTGCTAAATGAAGAGTTTTAATGTGTTTTGACCTCATTTGTAAAAAGAAAGCTTCTCAATTAATTTGTAAAAACATGCTACTGCAATTAAAGAGAGTATTAATTCATTAGCTAAATTTCAAAAACAAATTGCATCACTAGATAGTAGAATTAAAATTTATTAGACATTAAAAATGATTTGGTTGAGGTAACATATTTTTCAACCTTTAAAATAAGTTGAATTTGAAAATAAATTTCAAATCTATGTTTTCACAAAATTTTAAACAAAAATTTCCTAGTGTCCTATACCATGATCTATCATAATATAAATTCTTTCTTTTATAAATAATTCTGTATGTTTTATACTTAATGGTATTTAGTGGTAATTAATGCATATAAAAATTGGAGATAAATTGTTATATTCAAATTTGAGACTTAACCTCAAAATATTGGCTGGTCTGGTTTTCCTGCACTTGCTCAGTCACTTCAGTAATGTCTGACTCTTTACGACCCTATGGACTGTAGCCCCGGTCCATGGGGTTCTCCAGGCAAGGGCACTAGAGTGAGTTGCCATGCCCTCCTTCAGGGGATCTTCTCTACTCAGGAATGGAACTCATGTCTCCTGCCTTACAGGTGAATTATTTACTGCTAAGCCATCAGGGAAGTCTCATAGTTTTCTTACCTAAAAGTTTAAAGAATTCCTGCTCTAGACCAGGAATTCTCAACGTGTGATCTTTTGACCCCTGTAGGAACTGAAGACCCTTTCAAGGGTCCATAAGACTCAAACTATTTTCGTGTGTTTATTTACTTTTTTAATATAATAAATTCATGAAAATACAGCAACATTTTCCAGATACATGTTATAATATAACATATGCTACCACAACTGATTAAATACAGAGTCAAATATGAAATACCCATGCCACATGTTTCTTCTGCCATTATTTCAAGAAATCTTTTCTGGAAAAACTCAAGGACAACTTTAAAATCAAGTTGAGGATTTGGGAACCTAAAGGGTGAAATGTGGGGGGAAACTCAGCATTAATACTTGGATTTCTTTTTTAAAAAATGATTAATTGTATAATATAATGGTGTACTCACATGAAATGAATCAAGTCATGGTTACAATTAAATAAAACTCTCAAGATAAAAAATGATATATGATATTATATTAACATTTGAATGTAGTAAATATTTTATTTACTGACTAGTTTATTGACAGTAATGAGTAGAAAATATTATTTAGTCTGAAGAGTCATTTGCCTGAAAGAAAGAATTACATAATTTAAAAGATAATTTACTTCAGGTACCTCCTCACTTTATCACTTCACTGCTCAAATAGACATTCTCTAGGTTCCTTGATTGCATATGAAAAAAATTATTAAAACTGAGCCAAAAGGCTTAAAATTGACAACATTTCAAAGAACTTAAGTATGGACTTTAAAACTGAGTGAGAAAATCTCCAAAATACAAAAAGAATCTCTAAAATTAAGGACATGTAACAGGATTATTGGATCCCAGGATAAAGTTTATAATTTTTGCTGTAAGGCCCTCTCCTTACTTTTTCAAACAAGTGTTTCAGGAAGTTTTGTTTTTATTTTTATTTTTTTTAATATGGAATGATTCATGAATGTACACATCATCCTTATACAGGAGCGATGCTAATCTCTATATCATTTCATTTTTTTTAGTATATATGCTGCTGAAGTTTTGAAGTTTTATTCTTATGAAGCTTTACTATTCAAGTTTGTCTGAAATATACTATAGAAAGTGTATAAAATTCTATGTGTTGATGGTGACACTCAAATTGAGGAAAATAACTCCCTGCTATGAAACTGAAACTTTCATCTCTGATCCCAGGCACTGTTATAGCAATCGTCAAGGTGGTCTGGGGTGTGGCTCTGGCCCTGGCCATAGGTGTGGTGAAACCCATACCATGGCTGCTGCTGCCTGAGTTGCTAAAGCAACTGACCCTGTGGATTCTACTGAGGTGTATCCAGAGCAACACAGTCTGCTGGACTCCTTCATCTGTGATTCCTCACTCTGCTTCCATGGTTAATTCACAAGAATGTGTGTGTGCGCTTAGTGGCTAAGTCATATCTGACTCTTCATTCATTGGATTTCCCAGGCAAGAATACTGGAGTGGGTTGCCATTTCCTTCTCCAGGGAACCTTCCCAATCCAGAGAATGAATCCGTGTCTCCTGTGTCTCTTGCATTGTGGCAGATTCTTTACTCACTGAGTCATTGGGAAGCCAATCACAGGAATAATTCCATCCTTTATAGGAGCTATGACAAGCTTATCCAAGGTTAACCTGGAAAACAAGAAGTCCAAATCTGATATACCTCTCAGCCGATGAAAATAGCCAGGAATGTGTTAAAAATTATAGATGTTTTATCTTCGACACCAATATATTTGTTTTCTACTGTTGATAAATATCTTTCATATGCAACAATGTTAAGTTAATTTTTAATGAACTTATTTTCTCATATTGAGTACTATTTTGCTATGTTTACATTAATCTGCATGTCTCTGTGGGAAACTGCATTTGGATATCCCTTTGTTTGCTTTCTTTTTCTGAGAAAATCATTTTCTAAAAGAGTACAGCTATGACCATCAGTTCTTTATAACAACATGAGTATAAAAATTGTGTTTATAGGAAGCATTATTATTCATATGTAAACACATTAAATGCCATGCCACACAATAATAGCCCTATTTTCTATGACATATGCAAGAAATATCTATCTTTGGCTTGTGTTTTTCAAAAATTCTGCAGTTAGTTTGAATCTTCAGGTTTGTGCCTTAGGGTCTGTGTAAATGGTTTACTCTGCCTCTCCTATTTCTTGCTCTTCCTCTGAATTTAACAGAAAAAGAATACAATGCATACCTTCATCTTTGCTGGGTCTGTTCACATTTTAGTCATGAGATCTACCAGAAAAAGCCCCTGGCTCCCTTCTTGGTAAACAATGTTTCAGCAGGCTAGATCACCACCTTTCACTTGCATTAGGGATATTCATGTTGTTCTTTCACTTCCAATTTGAATAAAACAAAATGACTTTTCAAAATTATCCTAGCTTTCTTCCTGAGGCAAGTGAGGAAAAGAAATCTCCATTAATAAGACATCAGTGAGGAACAGAACATCTGAATATTCCAGGCATCATCCAGACAGTACTCTCAGATATCAACACATATGGCTAGAAGCACTCCAGATATTTCAAAAAATTTATTATTCCTTGCAGAACTTTTGACAGTATAACACTTTACATTATAAGAAGTCCTGTTTCATTGTCTCAGCAACTGATTTAAAGAATTCTCCTCCAATTTTTCCTGTGGGGTGGTGGATTTTTCTCAAAGGAACTTGCATAACTGACACATGATCAAGTAATGAATAATAAAAAAGATATTATTCGCAAATAAGGGATTGAAATCCTGTAGCTGGAAGAGTGGCTGGTACATAGTAAGTGCCTAATAAATATTTTGAACAAATAAGGACACTGAATAATGTCATAAAATGTCTCCCTGGAATTTCATATTTTACTTTAACAGATGATGAGAAAGTAGGAATATAAACTATCTTCAGAGTCATGTTGTGCAAATAATGTTATTTCACCCAGAAAGTATTGATTGTCTCATTGTGTGCTCTCAGTAGCATACTCAGAACAAAACACAGCTTGGAAAAGAAACTTCTCAGGCCTCACTCAACTGTGCTATGGCTGCAAAGAGATTGAAGACAAGAATTATATGACTCTGAATATGGAGGTAGGGCAGATCAAAACTACTTTTTAATCAATAATGGACTAGATGTACGAATCCACCTATGTAAATCCACACTACTTTTCAAAAGGTTCTATTTGTGTATCATCTTGGAGCTAGGTTTCCGTAGACTAGATCACTGTGTCTTCCCCTTTCAGCCTTTCCAGGCCAACTTCTTTTGCTTCTCCATCTAGTTTCCAGGCAAAGTCAGCAAGAATGAATGCCTCCAACACTGAATTTAAGTGTTCATTTTAAAGTCTAACCTGACTCATGGCCTCTCCTAAGAGAGAACATGTTTTTTCACAAGTGAAAAATGTTTTTTATCTCCATCACGCACTCCCTTATAGTTGCCTTCAGAACAGAATTCAATTATGTGTTCCCCGTGCTGATACCCAGCAGCCTTGGGAGGACATCTCACTCCAGACCCCCAGGACAACTGTGAGAGCAATAGAGACTGAGAAGGCAGAGCAGTGGGGGGGGGGGGGGGGGGGGGGGGGGCGGAGGCAGGGGGGATGGATGGAGGTGTCCTCAGACCTCTACTTAGGCTGATGAAAGAGGAACCCAACTTTAGAACAAATTTGACATGCTGTGATAGAGAAAAGCAAAAAAAAATCCTGCCTAATCTCTGCAGAAAGATCAATTTTAATAGTTTTACTGAGGTGTAATTGATATGCAGAAAAACTGCATATGCTTAAAGGACTGGGTACCCTTTGATGAATTTTGACATATGACTAAACCTGTGACACTGTCATCACAACCAAGGTGATAAACATATCTGTCAGCTCCAAAAGACTCCTCCTGCCCTTTCCTTTCTCTTATTGTTATTGAGGCAGGTACACTCAACATGAGATCTACACTTTTAGCAAACTTCTGAGCACACACGACAGTATTGCTAACTACAGGCGCAATGTAGAGTAGCAGATCTCTGGAACTTACTCATCCTGTATAACTGAAACTTTATACATTTTGGGTAGCAACTCCTCGTTTCTCCCTCTCCCCCCAGCCCTTGACTACCTCCATTCCACTCTACATTATGAGTTGATTATTTTAGATGCCTCATATAAGAATTATGCTCTATGTGTCCTTCTGAGACTGACTTGTTTCACTTAGCAATTAAATGTCCTCCAGATTCAACCATGTTGTCACAAAGGCAGAATTTACTTCTTTTTTAATGTGTGTGTATTCTTAGGCATTCAGTCATGTCTGACTCTTTGTGATCCTTTGGACTGTAGCCTGCTAGGCTCCTCTGTCCATGAGATTTTTCAGGCAAAATACTGGGGTGGGTTGCCATTTTCTTCTCCAGGGGATCTTCCTGATCCAAGGACCAAACATGTGTCTCCTGTGGTGCTGCATGGCAAATGGATTCTTTACCCACTGAGCCATCAGGGAAGCCCTTCTTTTTTAGGTCTGACTAATATTCCACTGTATATCTATACTGCATTTTTTTAATACACTCATCCATCAATAGACACTTGGATTTCTTATGTGGCATTACTATTGCTAATAATGCTTCTTTAAACATGGAAGTGCAGATATCTTTTCCAGACCCTAATTTCAACTCTTTTGACTACATATCTGGTTATATGCCCGAAAGTGGGATTCTTGGATTATATATTAGTTCCATTTCTATGTTTTTGAACAACTGTCATGCTACAACATTTTATATTACCAAAAACAGTGTACAAAGCTTCCAATATCTCCACATTTTTTGGTTCTAGTGGTCGAAAGAATCTGCCTGCCGATACAGGAGATGTAAGAGACACGGGTTTGATACCTGGGGTTGGGAAGATCCCCGTGAGGAGGACAAAGGAACCCACTCTAGTATCCTTACCTGGAGAATCCCATGGACAGAGGAGACTGGAGGGCTACAGTCCATAGAGTTGCAAAGAGTCAGACACGACTGAAGCAACTTAGCATGCAGCACACAAGAAGAGCAAATACATAAGCCCATGTTTTATTCTATAAAAAGGTTGTACATTTTCCTAAAAATAACAAAAAGAAGCATGATTTCAGATAAAAGTACAGGTGCTTTTACAGTAGCATTTAAACATGCAATGTGTCAGTATATCCATTATGAAAAGTTGAAGGACTATTTCCCTTGGGGAGAGAAATTATATAAAAAATACATAAGCATTTTGGCAGAATTCTTACTTTAGTTAAGTTATCTGCCCATGCACGTATAAACCCACATAAGGAGTCAGCATTCTGTAGAAATTCCATAAAACCAGGTCTAGGAATTTTCACTAACTATCCTGCTTTGATGCAGTTTTGAAAATGTAGTAAAGATTTATTACTGGAGTCTTATACTTTAGTTTAAGAAGCCTAACCTGAAAGACAAATAAAATCTAGCCTATGAGAGTCTCTTTGATAAAATCAAATGAGCTTAAGAAAGTTTTATTATTCAAATTACATATTTTGGGCTTTGGGTGCATCAATGGTAATGAACCTGCTTGCCACTGCAGGAGTTGTAAGAGACTCGAATTTGATCCCTAAGTCAGAAAGATCTCCAGGAGGAGGGCACGGGAACTCAATCCTGTATTCATATTTGGAGAATCCTTTGGACAGAGGAGCCTGGCGGGCTATGGTCATAGAGTAGCAAAGAGTCAGACACAGCTGAAGCGACTTAGCACACACACATATTATGTAAATTGGCATGAATTACCAACTCAGCACCTTCCTATGATTTGCCCTACCCACCACTGAAGGTGTATAAAAGGCCCTGGGAAAAGTGATATTCAGACTGAGGACACTTGTTCCTTGATTTTCCATTAAATCTGCAACTTCTGACAGCTTGTGCCTCTACAGCAACTACTTTGGTGGCCTAGGCGGTGGCTATGGCTATGGCTAAGGCAGGTGTAGCTTTGACAGGTGTCACCCACCTTGCTAAGGCAGATACTGGTCCTACTGATCTTACTGAGAAACTTCTAGAGACATTCCAGGAATCCTGAGTTCCCTGACTCCACTTTCTGAGTTCTTTTTGGAAATAGAGATTATTTCATTTCCAGGCTACTAGGAAGGAAAGAATCCTTGAAATTTTACTGTATCATCTCAGTTGACTAATCATCTGAAATATCTTCCATTATCAAACAAAATATTTCTCCTCTTACTGTATACAATTATTACTCTGAGTATGAGAAGAGACTCACTTCAGTTGCTCAGTCATGTCCGACTCTTTGGGATTCCATGAGCCGCAGCACACCAGGCCTCCCTGTCCATTATCAACACCCAGAGTCCACCCAAACCCATGTTCATTGTGTCAGTGATGCCATCCAACCATCTCATCCTCTGTCGTCCCCTTCTTCTCCTGCCTTCATCTTTCCAAACATCAGGGTCTTTTCAAGTGAGTCAGCTCTTCACATCAGGTGGCCAATTTATTGGAGTTTCAGCTTCAACATCAGTCCCTCCAGTGAACACCCAGGACTAATCTCCTTTAGGATGGACTGGTTGGATCTCCTTGCAGTCCAAGGGACTCTCAAGAGTCTTCTCCAACACCACAGTTCAAAAGCATCAATTCTTCAGCACTCAGCTTTCTTTATAGTCCAACTTTCACATCCATATATTACCACTGGAAAAAAACATAGCCTTGACTAGATGGACCTTTGTTGGCAAAGTAACGTCTCTGCTTTTGAATATGCTATCTAGGTTGGTCATAATTTTTCTTCCAAGAAGCAAGTGTCTTTTAATTTCATGGCTGCAATCACCATCCACAGTGATTTTGGAGCCCAGAAAAATAAAGTCAGCCACTGTTTCCACTATTTCCCCATCTATTTGCCATGAAGTGATGGGACTGGTCTTAGTTTTCTGAATGTTGAGCTTTAAGCCAACTTTTTCACTCTCCGCTTTCACTTTCATCAACAGGCTCTTTAGTTCTTTTTCACTTTCTACCATAAGGGTGGTGTCATCTGCATATCTGAGGTTAGTGATATTTCTCCCGGCGATCTTGATTTCAGCTTGTGCTTCCTCCAGCCCAGTGTTTCTCATGATGTACTCTACATATAAGTGAAAAAACAGGGTGACAATATACAACCTTGATGTACTCCTTTTCCTATTTGGAACCAGTCTGTTGTTCCATGTCCAGTTCTAACTGTTGCTTCCTGACCTTTATACAGGTTTCTCAAGAGGCAGGTCAAGTGGTCTGGTATTCCCATCTCTTTCAGAATTTTCCACAGTTTATTATTGTGATCCTCACAGTCAAAGGCTTTGGCATAGTCAATAAAGCAGAAGCAGATGTTTTTTCTGGAACTCTGTTGCTTTTTCCATGATCCAGACGATGTTGGTAATTTGATCTTTGGTTCCTCTGACTTTTCTAAAACCAGCTTGAGTATCTGGAAGTACACGGTTCACATATTACTGAAGCCTGACTTGGAGAATTTTGAGCATTACTTTACTAGCGTGTGAGATGAGTGCAATTGTGCGGTAGTTTGAGCATTCTTTGGGATTTCCTTTCTTTGGGATTGGAATGAAAACTGACCTTTTCCAGTCCTGTGGCCACTGCTGAGTTTTCCAACTTTGCTGACATATTGAGTGCAGCACTTTCACAGCATCATATTTTAGAATTTGAAATAGCTCAACTGGAATTCCATCGCCTCCACTAGCTTTGTTCATAGTGATGCTTCCTAAGGCCCACCTGACTTTGCATTCCAGGATGTCTGGCTCTAGGTGAGTGGGAGTGATCACACCTTCATGATTATCTGGGTAGTGAAGATCTTGTTTGTACAGTGCTTCTGTGTATTCTTGCCACCTCTTCACTCATTGGAAAAGACTCTGTGTCTGGGCAAGATCGAAGGCAAAAGGAGAAAGGGGTGGCAGAGCATGAGACGGTTAAATAGCATCACCAACTCAATGGACATGAAGCTGAGCAAACTCCAGGAGCCAGTGGTGGTGGCCCAGATGGTAAAGAATCAGCCTGCAATGCAGGAGACCCAGGTTCCATCCCTGAGTTAGGAATAGCCCCTGGAGAAGGAAATGGCAACCCACTCCAATATTTTTGCCTGGAGAATTCCATGTACAGAGGAACCTAGTGGGCTACAGCTCATGCAGTTGGAAAAGAATTGGACACAACTGAGTGACTAATGCTTTCACTTTCAGTTTCCAGGAGATAGTGAAGGACAGGGAAGCCTTAAGTGCAGTCCATGGGATCACAAAGTGTTTGACACGACTTAGCAACTGAACAACAAACACAAAAATCCTTCATGTGGGAAAAAAAAAATTAATCAGAATAATATAATTTCAACATTAGTCTGTTGAAGACTCATTTTGATTTGACATTTTGTTTTATTTCAACCTTCATTTAAAATTATAAACTAAAAAAAAAATAAAATAAAATTATAAACTTTTCCCCAAATTACTGGTAAGGGCAAAGCCATTTTAACAATATTAAATATCAATATGTTGTGTGATACAGATATTATTAAGACTAATATAGAACTGCAAAATTAAAATCTTCTGTATTGACAACATTGCACGTTTAACATGACTTTTTAAAATATCTGTTGCATGCACAAGTGTGAGAGTGTTATTGTGACAGAAACATTGTCTTCCTCTATATGTTAAGAAGTTGAAACCTAAGAATAAGTCATTTCTAAATGAAACTTGCTTTTAATAAAACTGTACTCACTGCAACCATTTACATAGTATCATATTAAAACAGTAGCCCCCAGGCTAAGATTTGAAATAATGTGTAAACGTCACAGTAGTGCTCTTATACCCTGTCACCATATTCTGTGTACTTGTGTGTTTGGCCATTTCCTTCTTTTATATATTTGGATATTTAGGACTGTACTTCTTGGTGGTATGCTTGGACTTTCCACTTCACATTCTTTGAATTATCCTCTATGTCCCATCTCTGAGTGATGGTAGCACAGAGTAGGTCTGCACATTATTTTGTCATTGAAAATCTCTAGAAAGTACCACCCCATTACCACTTCAGCACAGCAGGCATTCAAAATTAAATCACTGCTTTTGCAGAACAGTAGTTTTGAATTTTATATTTTCAAATTCTGTGTTGAAGCTATCAAACTTATTTTTATATTGAATGCAACCTTCCTTCAGACTCAATCAGGAAACAAAATCAGAATAATATAATTTCAACATTAGTCTGTTGAAGACTCATTTTGATTTGACATTTTGTTTCATTTCAACCTTCATTTAAAATTATAAACTTTTCCCCAAATTACTGGTAAGGGCAAAGCCATTTTAACAATATGAAATATCACTATGTTGTGTGACACAGATATTATTAAGACTAATATAGAATTGCAAAATTAAATTTATTCTAAAAACTGGGTCATAAGATTCAATAAGAACATTTATTGTTTGCCATAAAGTACTAGAAGTCAGGTCTCACTTTCTCAGTATGAAAAATGTTTTAATTCATGTATCCCTAGTATAATAGAGTTTTCTCAAATGGCTTTCTAAAAATATTACAGTGATGATGTTATGAAAGAAAAATCAAATAATAGTAAGAACACACAGCACCACTGATGAAATTTACTTGGTTCCATCACCAAAGGCAGTGCCTGGCAGTTATAAGAAATCAAGTTCTTTTCATTTTCGGATTTTTTAAATGAATAAACAGAAAATAAATGAATCAATGAGTAAGGCTGACAATTCTTTGTTACTCCTTTATGTGACTTTAAAGTTGTTTTAAAATTGAGTTTAATTTTAAAATTAAGAGCATGTGAAAAAATATGGCTTTTCAAATGTATATATATTTATCTTTCTCCAGAGCCTCAACACTCAAATAATTCTATTTCATCCAATTGGTATCATCCATAGCTTTCCCAGGGAAACCTCGGAGGGAAAGGTGAATTCAGTAGCTGTGGGAGAGAAGAGGGTTTGTACTCTACCATCTTACCTTACCTTCCGAAGGCCATGAAAACCTGGAAGACATGTGCAAAATATCAAATCACTCTCTGATGATTCTGATAGAGAATTGCATTATGTGTTTAAAATTGTCTAATATAATAAGCTAAAATTACTTTTTATGCCTAGATTGAAAATGTCATCAGCTCTCTCATATGTTCTTGATACCCTCCTTAAGTGATATTGTGCAAGCGCCATTGCTTCAGTAGATTTCAGCCAATTGGACAAATACTACCTCTCCTTTTTAGTTCACATTAAGATATAACCAGGGGCTTCCCAGGTGGCTGGTAAAGAATCTCCCTGCTAATGCAGGAGATGCAAGAGATGCAAACTTGATCTCTGGGTCGGGAAGATCCCCTGGAGGAGGAAATGACAATCTACTCCAGTATTCTTGTCTGAAGAATCCCATGACAGAGGATCCTGGTGGGCTGCAGTCCATGGGGTCATAAAGAGTCAGACATGACTGAGTGACTGAACATGCACAGATATAACCAATGTTGGCAAGAAAAACAAAACCCAGCTGAGTTATAAAAAGTAAATATTCAATTAAACATGAAAACCTGAAGCATGCTCTCCTATAAACAAGAAATATTTCTCTGTATGCAGTAAGAACATCCAGTGGATTCCTAAGCATAACATCTATCATAGGATACAAAAGGGCCCTCTGCTACTGATAAATTAACCTGTACATGCATCTTTCAGAGACAACCTAGAAAAGTAAGAGGAAACCCTAGGAACCTCACAGTGATGAAGAAGAAGATTAAAGAGAAAACAACTCCACCAGGATCATTAAACTGAGACTTCCTCATTTTTCACATCTATTTCAATAGGATTTAATCACACTGTGCAGATGAATGCATAAAATGCCATCAATTTCTACTAATAAATACATTAAAAGCTTTCTGGATTTGGAACCATGATAAATTAATGAAAAAATAATATATAATATAAAATAAATGCTAATATCATGGGTAAATGTCAACTTCATGAAATATGATCAAACATACATTGAAAAAAAATAAAATCATATTGAAAGAACAGGTGTATTAATAGTAGGAGAGAAATGTATTTGTAGTTAGTCAATTAGTCAATGCCATTAGTCAATGAAAAACATTTTGGTGTGAAAAATCTTTTGCTCTAACTGAAAACAGTTCTTAAAATTTATAGACATATAACTTCAAAAATTTTCCATTTCCAACTGTCTACTGCATATCTGATTATGTACTGGAAGTTAATATTCTTCAAATGGAAATAGGGGGGAAAAATACAGTAATGTTTTATATGTTTCATGGAATTATATAGAGCCTTACCCAAGATATTAAATATACATTTTATGTAGGTCACATCCAGTAGTCATGCACAGATGTGAGTTGAACCATAACGAAGCCTGAGTGCTGAAGAATTGATGCTTTCAAACTGTGATGCTGGAGAAGACTCCTGAGAGTCTCTTGGACTGCAAAGAGATCAAACCAATCAATCTTAAAGGAAATCAACCCTGAATATTCATTGGAAGGACTGATAGCGAAGCTGAAACTCCACAATTTTGACCACCTGATGTGAAGACCCAGCTCACTGGAAAAGACCCTGATGCTGGGAAAGATGAAAAGCAAAAGGAGAAGGGGACAAAAGGATGAGATGGTTAGATGGCATCACCAACTCAGTGAACATGAATTTGAGCACACTCCAGAGACTAAGCACACAGCACACCAGGAGATAGTGAACAATGAGGAAACCTGGAGTCCTTGGGATCTCAAAGAGATAAAAATGACTTAAGGACTGAAAGACAAATGTAGGTCACATAGAATAGACAAAACTGTTCAAAATGGAATAGAATCTTCCCTTGATACAAGTGACTAGATCGCAAGAACCCAACCATCGTTATCAAGTATTCATGGCTGGGGGAAACTACGTCACATAATGAAATAAACAGATTCATGAGAAGCTCTATTGTAAATTAACCTGAAATATGAGGTCAACGTTGTCTGTGGTTAATCCCATCTATTACTTATTTCATATAAAATGTCCTCTGCAGATGGTGACACTCAAAGTCAGGAAATGCATTTTCTGCTCCTCAATGAAAACTTGCACTAATAACAACCATTTTAGCAGCAACTACTATGGCAGTCTGGGCTACAGGTGCAATAGTCTGAAAAGGAATGATAAAACTTTAAAAATAATTTAAGAATTTCTAGCAATAATGAATCTAGGTAACTATAATCAAGTGTAAAAATTAATCTAGGTAACTATAATCAAGTGTATAAAAGTCAATGAGAAAGATTGTAACATGAACCCAACTAGCAATGCCAATATTATTAAATATGAAAAACAAGACAAACATACCATCTGCCTCTTAATATTATAAAAAAGAAAATACACACAGAACCTATGAAGTATTTTTTATCAAAAATAAGAAGGAAATGACCAGAATTATATCAAAACTTTACTTTCACCTGCCAGGACAGAGATGATATAAGGAATAGAGGAATATATGAGAAGAAAAACCAGGAACACATCAGTTCAGTTCAGTTCAGTCGCTCACTCATGTCCGACTCTTGCAACCCCATGAATTGCAGCACTCCAGGCCTCCCCGTTCAACATCAACTCCCGGAGGTCACTCAAAATCATGTGCATTGGGTCGGAGATGCTATCCAGCAATCTCATCCTCTGTCGTCCCCTTCTCCTCCTGCCCCCAGTCCCTCCCAGCATCAGGGTCTTTTCCAATGAGTCAACTTTTTGTGTGAGGTGGCCAAAGTATTGGAGTTTCAGCCTCAGCATCAGTCCTTCCAACGAACACCCAGGACCAGTCTCCTTTAGGATGAACTGGTTGGATCTCCTTGCAGTCCAAGGGACTCTCAAGAGTCTTCTCCAACACCACAGTTCAAAAGCATCAGTTCTGTGCTCAGCTTTCTTCACAGTCCAACTCTCACATCCATACATGACCACTGGAAAAACCATAGCCTTGACCAGATGGACCTTTGTCGACAAAGTAATGTCTCAGCTTTTTGATATGCTATTTAGGTTGGTCACAACTTTGCTTCCAAGGAGTAAGCATCTTTTAATGTCATGGCTGCAATTACCATCTGCAGTGACTTTAGAGCCCAAAAAAATAAAGTCTGACACTATTTCCACTGTTTCCCCATCTATTTCCCATGAAGTGATGGGACCAGATTCCATGATATTAGTTTTCTGAATGTTCACTTTTAAGCCAAGTTTCCACTCTCCTCTTTCATCAAGACACTTTTTTGTTCCTCTTCCCTTTTTGCCATAAGGGTGGTGTCATATGCATATCTGAGGTTACTGATATTTCTCCCAGCAATCTTGATTCCAGCTTGTGCTTCTTCCAGCCCAGCGTTTCTCATGATGTACACTGCGTAGAAGTTAAATAAGCAGGGTGACAATATACAGCCTTGATGTACTTCTTTTCCTATTTGGAACTAGTCTGTTATTCCATGTCCAATTCTAACTGTTGCTTCCTGACCTGCATATAGGTTTCTCAAGAGGCAGGTCAGGTGGTCTGGTATTCTCATCTCTTTCAGAATTTTCCACAGTTTATTGTGATCCACACAGTCAAAGGCTTTGGCATAGTCAATAAAGCAGAAATAGATGTTTTTCTGGAACTCTCTTGCTTTTTCCATGATGCAACAGTGCCGGGGGCCAGAGTGAGGAACTCCACCCATGGCAAAGGTCATGAGGAAGGAGGCTTGGCATATGCAAAGGCGTGATCAAGCCTCAGGAAACCCCCTGTTCCTGAGCATCTAACCCCACAACCAGAGTCTGTTTTATGCTCTCACCTACACCTCTGACTTTACGGGGGTCCTCCCCCATCACCATTTCTCTCGGAGAAGGAGTTAACTTGCAGCTCCAAGGCAATAAAAATTCCTGGCCATGACAAGAGTGTTTCAGCTTACGGACTCCTCTGATGGTTATCTAGCCCGCCTGTATAGTTTCATCCAGCCACATGTGATTGTTTACAGCCTCCCAGCCTGAGAGGCACGAGATGTTTTAGACTTACTAAAGGCAAATTCTTTTGGAAATTATTAGTATAGTGGGTTGGTTAGGAATTATATTGGTGAAGGTTTTTCATTTGTTGTGCCAATAATTTCTGCTAATTCCCTGCCCTGGGTGTGACAAGGGTGTCTTAAGTCAAACTTCTCTGCTGACAGACTAGCTTGTGTGACAGGATTATCCATACTCCTGCCACTTAAGCACATGATTGTTTACTACCTCTCAACCATAAACAGCACAGAAAGTTTTGGAGTATTTTGAGAGTCTTAATTAGCATAGGGCTTTTCTCATTGTTGAGTCGATGATTGCCACCAGGCCTCCATATACTTAGACACCTGGGAGTATATTAATCAATGTATTTGGAATATAGAAAAGGAAATATAGTAGTTTTTAAGGTTAGCAATACTAGACTTTTTGAGTTAATGGATTTTCTCTTTTGTAATAGATCGCTGTACTTTGTTATAAATCACTATGTCCTTGCTATGTAAAAATGTAACTTTATCACTATCTTAAGACTAAATAGATCTTAAGGGGAACATTGGTGAAAGGATTTTCATTTGTTGAGCTGATGTTTGCTGCTAAATCTCCATGTTCCCTGCCCTTATAATGAATATAACTAACATATAGGAGAAATAAGTATTAACCTTTAAGCATATAGGAGAAATAAGCATTAACCTTTAAGATTAATCATGTTAACCTTGGGTTAAATAAATTCCTTTCATGATTGTAACTCACTACACCCTCACCCTATAGGAATGTAACTTTATCTGGAGGGTGGTGCCTGGTTTAAGAAAAAACACCCTTGGAAGAAATAAGTTTTTTGGTTATCAGAAAGAAAGGATCATAAAATGTCAGCAGGTCTTACTCATGGCCAGAAGATGATGTAAAATCCCTAAGACCTTTTTATGTGAAGCACCTGATTTTGATAAAGGTCAGGACTGCTTACCCCCACGTGACTCCGTATTCATCCCTATGTGTAACAAAAGGTATATAACAAACCCCAAAATAAAGAAATGGGATCAGTTTCCAGAAAGACTGATACCCCCATGTCGTTCTTTCTTGCTCCTCGTTTTTCTGGCTGAATTTCCATCTGGAGCATGAATGCTATTCCACGTAAACCAAGTTATTCAGTCTCTTTTTCTCCACTAATTTTCCTACTACACTATCCGTTTCTAATCTCTCTATATATCTGTAATTAAATACGTATTTTTCCAAGGACGCCGACTCCGTTCCCACCTTTGAATCACCCTGGATCCACTGGGGCTGGACCCTGGCACAACAGATGTTGGCAATTTGATGTCTGGTTCCTCTGCCTTTTCTAAAACCAGCTTGAACATCTGGAACTTCACTGTTCACATATTGCTGAAGCCTGGCTTGGAGAATTTTGACCATTACTTTACTAACGTGTGAAATGAGTGTGGTTGTGTGGTAGTTTGAGCATTCTTTAACATTGCCTTTCTTTGGGATTGGAATGAAAACTGACCTTTTCCAGTCCTGTGGCCACTGTTGAGTTTTCCAAATTTGCTGGCATATTGAGTGCAGCACTTTCACAGCATCATCTTTCAGGATTTGAAAGAGATCAACTGGAATTCCATCACCTCTGCTAGCTTTGTTCATAGTCATACTTTCTAAGGCCCACTTGACTTCACATTCTGGGATGTCTGGCTCTACATGAGTGATCATATCATCATGGCTATCTGGGTGGAGAAGATCTTTTTTGTACAGTTCTTCTGTGTATTCTTGACACCTCTTCTTGATATCTTCTGCTTCTGTTAGGTCCATACAATTTCTGTCCTTTATTGAGCCCATCTTCATTTGGGGGGGGGGGGCCTCCAAAATCACTGCAGATGGTGATTGCAGCCAGGAAATTAAAAGATGCTTACTTCTTGGAAGAAAAGTTATGACCAACCTAGATAGCATATTCAAAAGCAGAGACATTACTTTGCCGACTAAGGTCCATCTAGTCAAGGCTATGGTTTTTCCTGTGGTCATGTATGGATGTAAGAGTTGGACTGTGAAGAGGGCTGATCTCTGAGGAATTGATGCTTTTGAACTGTGGTGTTGGAGAAGACTCTTGAGAGTCCCTTGGACTGCAAGGAGATCCAACCAGTCCATTCTGAAGGAGATCAGCCCTGGGATTTCTTTGGAAGGAATGATGCTAAAGCTGAAACTCCAGTACTTTGACCACCTCATGCGAAGAGTTGACTCATTGGAAAAGACTCTGATGCTGGGAGGGATTGGGGGCCGGAGGAGAAGGGGACAACAGAGGATGAGATGGCTGGATGGCATCATGGACTTGATGGACGTGAGTCTGAGTGAACTCCGGGAGTTGGTGCTGGACAGGGAGGCCTGGCGTGCTACGATTCATGGGGTCGCAAAGAGTTGGACACAACTGAGTGACTGAACTGAACTTGCATGAAATGTTCCCTTGGTATCTCTAATTTTCTTGAAGAGATCTCTAGTCTTTCCCATTCTATGAAGTGAAGTGAAGTGAAGTGAAGTCACTCAGTCGTGTCCGACTCTTTGCGACCCCATGGACTGTAGCCTACCAGGCTCCTCTGTCCATGGGATTTTCCAGGCAATAGTCCTGGAGTGGATTGCCATTTCGTTCTCAGGGAATCTTCCCAACCCAGGGATCAAAACCGGGTCTCCCGCACTGTAGACAGATGCTTTACCATCTGAGCCACCAGGGAAGTCCCATTCTATAGTTTCCCTTTATTTCTTTGCATTGATCGCTGAGGAAGGCTTTCTTATCTCTGCTTGCTATTCTTTGGAACTCTGCATTCAAATGGGAATATCTTTCCTTTTATCCTTTGATTTTTGCTTCTCTTCTTTTCACAGTTATTTGCAAGGCCTCCTCAGACAGCCATTTTGCTTTTTTTGCATTTCTTTTCTATGGAGATGGTCTTGATCCCTGTCTCCTGTACAGTGTCACAAACCTCATTCCATAGTTCTTCAGGGACTCTGACTATCAGATCTAGTCCCTTAAATCTATTTCTCACTTCCACGGTATAATAATAAGGGATTTGATTTAGGTCATACCTGAATGGTCTAGCGGTTTTCCCTACTTTCTTCAATTTATGTCTGAATTTGGCAATAAGGAGTTCTTGATCTATGCCACAGTCAGCTCCCGGTTTTGTTTTTGCTGACTTTATAGAGCTTCTCCAATTTGGCTGCAAAGAATATAATCAATCTGATTTTGGTGATGTCCATGTGTAGAGTCTTCTCCTGTGTTGTTGGAAGAGGGTGTTTGCTATGAGCAGTGCATTCTCTTGGCAGATCTCTATTAGTCTTTGCCCTGCTTCATTCCACATTCCAAGGCCAAATTTGCCTGTTACTCCAGGTGTCTCTTGACTTCCTACTTTTGCATTCCAGTCCCCTATAATGAAAAGGATATCTTTTTTGGGTGTTAGTTCTAAAAGGTCTTGTAAGTCTTCATAGAACCGTTCAACTTCAGCTTCTTCAGCATTACTGGTTGGGGCATAGGCTTGGATCACCATGATATTGAATGGTTTGCCTTGGAAATGAATAGAGATCATTCTGTTGTTTTTCAGATTGCATGCAAGTACTGCATTTCGGACTCTTTGTTGATCATGATGACTACTCCATTTCTTCTAAGGGATTCCTGCCCACAGTAGTAGATGTAATGGTCATCTGAATTAAATTCACCCATTCCAGTCCATGTTAGTTCACTGATTCCTAGAATGTTGATGTTCACTCTTGCCATCTCCTGTTTAACCACTTCCAATTTGCCTTGATTCATGGACTTGACATTTCAGGTTCCTATGCAATATTGCTCTTTACAGCATCAAACCTTGCTTCTATCACCAGTCACGTCCACAACTGGGTATTGTTTTTGCTTTGGCTCCATCCCTTCATTCTTTCTGGAGTTATTTCTCCACTGCTCTCCAGTAGCATATTGGGCACCTACTGACCTAGGGAGTTCCTCATTCAGTATCCTATCACTTTGCCTTTTCATACTGTTCATGGGGTTCTCAAGGCAAGAATACTGCAGTGTTTTGCCATTTCCTTCTCCATCAGCCACATCCAAAACTTAAGAATTTTATAAGAAAATAATATACCATATTCAAAAAATATTTTAAAAAGTCCTGGAGACTTTTATATATTTTGGGAAAGTTTAGAGACATTATTATACCTAAATATAATGTGAGTCCCAACATGAAAAGACTGACTATAAATAAATAAATTTGTGAACCAATCAAGGAAATCTGAGCATGAAATTAAGATTAGAGGATGCTAAGAAATCTTTTTTTTTAAAAAATTTCATCTCTGTGATGATAGTAGTATGTTAATAGACATACTTTTCAACTCATTTGTGATGGAGCCATACACCGAAATATTTATAAGAAAAAAAATGATACATTGTCTTGGATTGGTTTTTAAATATTTGGCAAAAATAACAATACTTACAAAAGGCTCACAGGGAAAGAAGGAACTAATGGTGAATATTGACAGTTATTAAGTCCTGAGGATATGTTTAAGATACTTCAAAATACTATTCTATTTGCTTTTAAGCCTGCATGAAATTTACTTGTTAAGGTAAATAATAAATGTGGAAAAACTTACCTGACTCTAGTAAAATAAGCTCTATTGGTAAGAAAGCTACTTTTCGCTTTGTAGAAGATCCTCACATAACAAGTGCAGAATTAATGATATAATTTTAAGTATCAACACTTCAGAACCCTGTCACTGCTTAAACTGGATAATAGTCACATAGTGGCTATGCTAAATAAATAAATGGTGAGTGAGGGTTTTCAAATGAGGTTAAGGAAAGCATATGAAAGGCACATGATTTGATTGTAGAAAAGCTGACTCAATAGCAAAGTCATCTTTCTTATGACTGCCTAATGAAGCAAAGATTCAGGAAGTGTACTAATATAAATTAATAGGATATATGTGATCAACAAGCCCTGTGATGTGTCCCACCCACAGTGGAGGGTGCATATGAAAGGACATGTGCAGATGGTGATATTCAGACTGTAGAGACAGATTCCCTGCTCTTCAACCAAATCCTCCATTTCTGAAACCATGTGCTACTACAGAAACTACTATGGTGGCCTGGGTTATGGCTACAGTGGCCTGGGTTGTGGTTATGGGTGTGGCTACAGTAGTCTAGGCTGTGGCTATGGTGGCCTAGGCTGTGGCTATGGCACGTATGGGTATGGCTGCTGCCGTCCAACCTGTTGCAGAAGATACTGGTCATATGGGTTACACTGAGAAACTTTCAGAGAAACTCAACTAATTGGTCCACCTAGGCTTCCTGGATCTGTCTTCTTGAGTCTTCCTAAGAATAAATCCATTTCCTATTCTAAATGTCTACAACATCCTAAACTGTCTTTTAAAAAAAAAAGAAAGAGATCATATTCTGCAAGCCTCCTCTAGAGTAACTGAAATCCTCTGGAAAGTTCCACAAATTTTTTAAGCTTTTCCTCTGATCTCATATAGTCTTTGAAATTTCTTACAATTTTGATGAACACCTCAAGTGATAAATGTTTAAATTAATTTTAATAAACCTCTGTATCTTTGAATATATTAATTTATTGTGCTTGAGTTTATTTTTCTTCATTGTGTATGTGTATGTTTGTGTGCGTTTTGGTGTATTGGCAAATGGGATAATGTGAGGGTTAGTTTTATGTGCCAGCTTGACTAGGCTAAGGGATGTCCAAATAGCTGGTAAAACATTATTTCTAGGTGTCTGTGAAGGTGTTTCTGGAAGAGATTTGAATTAGTAGATTTCCTTGACCAACATGGATGAGTGTTATCCAATCCACTGAGGACTTGACTAGAACAAAAAGGTAGACAAAGGGCAATTTTGTTGCATCCACTTGCCAGTGTAGGAGATACAAGAGATGCAGGTTCAGTCCCTGGGTCAGGAAGATTCCCTGAAGTAGGAAATGGCAACCCATTCCACTAATGTTGCCTGAAAACTCCCATGGACAGAGGAGGCTGATGGGCTACAGTATATGAGGTCACAAAGAGTTGAACACAACTGAGTGACTGAGCGTGCACACACGCACACTTGAGCTAGAAAACTTCATTTTCTAAAGTTTAATTATTTTCATTGCCCTTTGACAGCAGCACTCCTCATTCTCAGCCTATTTTCGTATAAAATAGGAGTCTATTTTAGTCTCTGAGTCTATTTTCCTCTAAAAACAATTCTGGTTTCCTTCTCTCCATTCTTCAGTTCAGTTCAGTTCAGTTCAATTCAGTCCTCAGTTGTGTCCAACCCTTTGTGATCCCATGAACCGCAGTACTCCAGGCCTCCCTGTTGATCACCAACTCCTGGAGTTCATCCAAACCCATGTCCATTGTGTCAGTGATGCCATCCAACCATCTCATCCTCTGTCATCCCGTTCTCCTCCTGCCCTCAATCTTTCCCACCATCAAGGTCTTTTCAAATGAGTCAGCTCTCCACATGAGGTGGCCAAAGTATTGGAGTTTCAGCTTCAACATCAGTCCTTCCAATGAACACCCAGGACTGATCTCCTTTAGAATGGACTGGATGGATCTCCTTGCAGTCCAAGAGACTCTCAAGAGCCTTCTCCAACACCACAATTCAAAAGCATCAATCCTTCTGCGCTCAGCTTTCTTTATAGTCCAACTCTCACATCCACATATGATGACTGGAAAAACCATAGCCTTGACTAGACGGACCTTAGTCGGCAAAGTAATGTCTCTGCTTTTGAATATGCTATCTAGGTTGGTCATAACTTTCCTTCCAAGGAGCAAGCATCTTTTAATTTCATTGCTGCAATCACCATCTGCAGTGATTTCGGAGCCTAAAAAAATAAAGTCAGCCACTGTTTCCACTGTTTCCACTGTTTCCTCATCTCTGTTCTTCACATCAGTGTAAGTCCTTGAGTAGGTCTGGGTGAGTTTACTGTTTTGTATGCAACTTATATTTTATTTATGAACCTATTTTCTGTTCATTAGGTAAAATATCTCACATAGACTATAACCATCTTATTTTATAGTTACTATTTTATTAGTTTATAATATATTTTATATTCATGTTTTGTAACTATAAATGGTATATAACCTTTAAAAATTGTGAATCATTATATTATATACTTGCAAGTTATATATTGTATAGCTATAAATTATACCATATAATAATTGAACAACAATTTAAAAAATTAAAAATAAAAGATCCTATACCATGCAGTTGGTGACATTCAATCTGAGGAACAGATTCCCTCTTCTTGACTGAACCTTTCATTTCTGTCACCAAGAGTCATAATGGCAACCTCTATGGTGTTTTACCTCTGCTTATGGGCCATTCATCCTACAGAAGAGTATTCTTGTCCAATAGGTTCTATCTAGGTCCTTCCTGAGTAGCTTGATCCACTGGACTCCTTCTCTTGTGTTCTGTAACTCAACCTCCACAGTGACATCAGACAACTTCATTTCTGACTACTGGGAAAAAAGTAATACAGATTCAACATGCACCATTTTGGTTAACCAAAACCAAAAGAGTGTCTTCAAATTTATAGAAAAATGTTACTGTTATCTTGTGTGTGTATGTGTGTTAGTCACTCAGTTGTCTCCAACTCTTTGCAACCCTATGGACTGTAGGCTCCTCTGTCCATGGAATTCTTCAGTCAAGAATACTAGAGTGGTTAACCATTCTCTTCTCCAGGAGAACTTTCTGACCCAGGGATCAAACTCTGGTCTCCTTCACTGGCAGGCAGTCTTTATTGTCTGAGCCACTAGGGAAGTTCTACTTTTATCTTGTATTAAAATTATTTTTTATCAGCATTATATATATATTAATTTCCACTCCATCACTTCCCCCTTTTTAAATGTATATGTGTGTGCAGCATGTTGGCTCAGTGGGTAAAGAACCTACCTGCAATGTAGGAGACACAGGAGACATGGGTTTGATTCCTGGGTCAGGAAGATCCCCTGGAGAAGGGCATGGCAACCCACTCCAGTATTCTTACCTGGAGAATTCCATGGACAGAGTAGCCTCAAGGGCTACAATCCATAGAGCTGCAAAGAGTCAGGCATGACTGAAGCAACTGAGCATGAGTCCAAGTATGTGAAAGAGAGAAAAAGAGATGGAGAAGAACAGAGACATGAGAGAAAAACAGGGAAAAGAGCCAAAGGACAAACACTGACTTGTCTCCTAAGGTTTTGATGTACTGGAAAACTCAAAGATCTGAGCCTCATTTCTTTTTATCTAAGGCCATATGTATCCAGGCTTCATGTGATTCAGCAGCCACTGATTTACATTCAAATGCTAAATTTTAAATGAAACTTTTGCTCACCAAAATGATCCTTTTTCCTATCACCACATTTAAAACCCTTACCTTTATCTATTTCTTTATAACTTAGTTTTGGCTAAATTGTGGTAAACTGTCTTCTGAAAAGAAATAACTTGCTCTTCTCACCTCACATGCGTCTATTTATCCTCTACATGGCATTCACAAAATAGTTCACAAAGCATCCTATGTCTGATGGCTGCTGACTCATTGCCTGAAGGTTGATGTTCAAATTCTTCAGGAAGCATCTGCCCATGGTTCACCATCTCAGCTGGACAGTCTTCAATGCACTGAATGACTGCCTCTGTCTTATACTGCTGCTCCACAGTTTTGTGGCTCCACAGTTCCCCTTTGAAATCCCAGAAATGAATGTGCCTGCTTATTCTGTTTCTTTTTTTTTTTCTTAAAAAGACTAATGACATTGGGAAATGATAAAAAAAAAAAACACCAACAAAAATAGGATTTTATGAAATATGATGTCAGACAAGCAAAAGATAATTTTGATTAAATATATTTTTCTTTACATTTTTAAAAGAAATTAATATATTTTACCCCAAAACTGTTTAGGCATCATTATATATGAAAAGTAAATACTATCATTAAAATTCAAATTGACTAACATAGATGTCAAGCATCATTTTGAAACCTGAAAATCGGTCATAATTATTTGAAGAAATGTGAAATGTTTCAATAATGTCAGATATATTTGACCCATTGAAGAAAATAATGATCATTTTTCAATTTCAAAAGAAAGAAGTCATTTTTTTTCTTTTTTTCTGGAAGTGTGGCTAATGTTCTTCTGCCATTTCTAGCATCTCATGGATGGGAAAGCAAGTGACAAAAGGAGACACTGGAACAATTGCTATTGTTCAGTCACTAAGTCATGTCTGACTCTTTGTGACACTGTGGATTGCAGCATGACAGATTCCTGGGTCCTCCACTATCTCCTAGACTTTGCCCAAATTCATTTCTGAGTTAGTGATGCTATCTAACCATCTCACCCTCTTCTGCCCTCTTCTCCTTTTGTTGGTCAACCTTTCCCATCATCAGAGTATTTTCCAATGAGTTGGCTCTTCATATCAAGTGGCCAAAGTATTGGAGCTTCAGTATCAGCAACAGTCCTTCCAATGAATATTCAGGGTTGACATCCTCTAGGATTGATTGTTTTGTTCTTGCAGTTAAGGGACTCTGAAGAGCTTCTCCAGCACCACAGTTGGAAAGCATCAGTAATACAATGTCTTAAAAATGGTTGACACATCAGTTCAGTTCAGTTCAGTTCAGTCGCTCAGTCGTGTCCAACTCTTTGTGACCCCATGAATTGCAGCACACCAGGTCTCCCTGTCCATCACCAACTCCCAGAGTTCACTCAAACTCACGTCCTTCGAGTCAGTGATGCCATCCAGCCATCTCATCCTCTGTCGTCCCCTTCTCCTCCTGCCCCCAATCCCCCCCAGCATCAGAGTCTTTTCCAATGAGTCAATTTTTCGCATCAAGTGGCCAAAGTATTGGAGTTTCAGCTTCAGCATCAGTCCTTCCAGTGAACACCCAGGACTAATCTCCTTTAGGATGGACTAGTTGGATCTCCCTGTAGTCTAAGGGACTCTCAAGAGTCTTCTCCAACACCACAATTCAAAAGCATCAGTTCTTCTGTGCTCAGCTTTCTTCACAGTCCAACTCTCACATCCATACATGACCACTGGAAAAACCATAGCCTTGACTAGATGGATCTTTGTTGGCAAAGTAATGTCTCTGCTTTTGAATATGCTATCTAGGTTGGTTATAACTTTGCTTCCAAGGAGTAAGCATCTTTTAATTTCATGGCTGCAATCACCATCTGCAGTGATTTTGGAGCCCAAAAAATAAAGTCTGTTTCCATTGTTTCCTCATTTCCCATGAAGTGATGGGACGAGATACCATGATCTTTGTTTTCTGAATGTTGAGCTTTAAGCCAACTTTTTCACTCTCCTCTTTCACTTTCATCAAGAGGCTTTTTAGTTCCTCTTCACTTTCTGCCATAAGGGTGGTGTCATCTGCATCTCTGAGGTTATTGATGTTTCTCCTGGTAATCTTGATTCCAGCTTGTGATTCTTCCAGCGCAGCACTTCTCATGATGTACTCTGCATATAAGTTAAATAAGCAGGGTGACAATATACAGCCTTGACATACTGTGGAATGCTATAAGACAACACAAATGAATCAGCCAACAGCATAAAGAAACCAGAAGGTGAGCCATATATTGGACTTTGAAACAAGAAATTTAAAAACTGTCCTAATTAATTCATACAAGAAACAACATAAAATTGCAAAATTTGTGGTAAATTGAACAAATTTACCAAAGAATCCATTTTAAATACTAGATCTTAAAAAAAAAAAAAAAAAAAAAAGCAAATGCATGCTCTTAGACTAGCTACTGGAAATCTGAGTTACTAAACTAAAAGATGAGTTGATGAAAGCTATTCAACTAAAGTAAAGACAGAAAACTTGTGATATTAAATACAAAAGAGAGTATAAAGGACATGTCAAACCTCATAGAACAGTAAAACTTTCATGTAACTGATATTTGGCAGAATAAAACAGAAACCATTTTTTTAAAGAAAGCAATCCATAACTTTACAAAACCAATGAACAATATCACTTCACATATTCTAAAAGCTCTGCACTACCAAGAGGGAAAAATACAATTAAAATCATAAAATAGAAATCACACAATAGAAGCACATAACCCAAGAGCTGAAAGTTAAACACAAAGCCAAAGCATAGTTAGAGAAATAAATAGACATATTGCCCATAAAATGTATCAGTAATTACAGAATCCTCATAAGAAATAAAGAAAGTGAGGATATTTTAAGAAAGGATGGATTACAAATAACTATTTATAATTTAATGCAGTCAAAAGTATCTTACAAAAAATAAAAATAAAAGTCTCTGGACCAATAAATAGTAAGAAAATTTATTTTTATCAAGTATTAATTGCCAAAAAGCAAAATAGTTGTTTAGGCAGAAAGGAAAAGATCCAGAAAAAAACATAGACACAAACAAAAGTAAAACTAATAGAAAAATAAATAAATACTGATTGTGCACAAATAATAATAATGATTTCTTTTGAGATTTAAATATCTAGAAAATGAAATTCATGACAAGTATCCTATAAAAGACTACATATAAAAATAACTGACTCTAAAGCCTTAGACTTGTTGTTGTTCAGTTGTTCAGTTGTTCAGTCATGTCTGACTCCTGGAGACACCATGGACTGCAGCACGCCAGGCTTCCCTGTCCTTCACTATCTCCCAGAGCCTGTTCAGACTCATGTCCATTGAGTCAGTGATGCCATCCAACCATCTCATCCTCTGTCATCTCCTTCTCCTCCTGCCTTCAATCTTTCCCAACATCAGGGTCTTTTCTAATGAGTCAGCTCTTCGCATCAGGTGGCCAAAGATTGGAGCTTAAGCTTCAGTCCTTCCAATGAATATTCAGGATTGATTTCCTTTAGGATTGACTGGTTTTTATCTCCTTGCAGTCCAAGGGACTCTCAAGAGTCTTATATTTCAAAAGAAATTTAATATGTCAATAAAGCTGAAAAAGAAGAAAAATGCAAAGTGCATTGAGAAGCAGTGAGAAAACTGCAGGTAAAAAGATGGAAATTTGGAAAACTATTTGGTGGTCTCTTTCATAACACTGCAATTCCAATTATAGGCATAAATCAAATCAGTATGCTTATTTTGATAGATAAATTAAGACCAGGCAAATATTTTCTGTAAAGGGTGTGTGGATGCGTGCTAAGTTGCTTCAGTAGTGCCTGACTCTCTTTGGCCCACCAGGCTCCTATGTCCATGAAATTCTCCAGGCAAGAATACTGGAGTGGATTGCTTTGCCCTCCTCCAGAGGATCTTTCCCACTCAGGGATTGAACCCGAGTCTCTTGCATCTCCTGTATTGGCAGGCAGGTTCTTTACCACTAGTGCCACTCAAAAATATTTCTGATTTTGTGGACTATATGATCTATATCTCCATTATTCAACTCTGTCACTGCAGCAAGAAAACAGCCACAGACCCTACATAAATGAATGGATATGACTACTCTCCAATAAAACATTACCAAAGCAGATGGTGATCAGACTTACGGGATCCCTGGGTTAGATTATAATTCAGCAGAATGTGTTCTTTCCCCTCTCACATCTGAGGTTATCTGCCAATATCACTCAGTCTGGCTTTACTATGAACAAAGTGTATTTTCCTGACCCTTGCCATTGGGTTTAACCATGCTATTTACATTGGCAGTGTGCTGTTGGAAACATGCCTTGAACATGGGCATACAAACACATGGCTGAACTTTCTTCATGCTCTACCTTCTTCGTTGGGGAAGATGCCCCCAGAAGCTGCAGGTCCAAGGAGAATGAAGAAGGAATGCAGAAGCCTTGAAACCAACACACAATTTGAGCCAAATCCACATGATGTTGGCCAAATCCCAGACAATCTACAAGCACAGTATGTTTGTATGTTTAGTCACTAAGTCATGTGTGATTCTTTTGTGACCCCATGGACTGTAGCTCACCTGGCTCCTCTGTCCATGGGATTCCCCAGCAAGAGTACTGGAATGGGTTGCCAGTTCCTTCTTTGGGGGATCTTCATGACCCAGGAATCAAAATCGTGTCTCCTGCATTGGCAGGCAGATTCTTTACTACTGAGCCACGAGGGAAACCCTTAAAACACACTAATAAGACATAAATGTTAATGTTATATGACACTGTGATTTGAGGGATTTTTTTTTTAAGAAAATTATCACAGTAATAATTAGCAAGTCTTAGATTCATGCATAAATGTATCAAGAGACATGTACAAGATTGTTTGTAGCAGCACTATTTGTAAAAAAGTTGTTAAAAATTCAAACCAATACAAATGACCATCAAGAGTAGAGATAAAGGAATTGCAGTACATTTGCACATTGACATTTTATACAGCAGTGAGAATTAACACAGAAACAAATTGTATGCATAAAGAACAGAGATTATGTGAATCAAAATCAGTCAGACTGAAAGTCATATTTGTGTGATTCCATTTGCATAAGTTTCAAAAATTGGCAAAATGAATTCATGGTTTTAGATATCAGGAATGGTTACACTTAGGGGCTGGTACTGAATGAAAAGGGGTATAAGGAGAGTCATTGGAGATATTAGTGTTGTATGATTTTTAACTGCTGATTAAACAGCTATGCTTTGAATATTCATTGAGTTCTACCATTATGATTTATGTTATGAATCTGGATGTTATAAAATATATATGACTCGAGGTTTTCTTATTAAACAGCATAAAAATGAGTTGTCATGGAAAATAGCAGTATTTTGTAGAAAACATCATCTAATAGACATGCCATGGTTTCATCTGAGAACAGATGGAGAATTTAACAGAATTCTGGCATCATACCATTTCCCTTTCAAGGTGCCCACTCACCCCTTAAAAACAATATAAAATTTCATATTGTATAGTGTATAATTATATATAACCATAATATAAAATAATTGCATAATTATTTAAATATTGTAAGTGATAATAAATGTTAGATATTTTAATAAATATAAACATTTCAAGAAATCCACATTTGAGTAAAACAAATATTCAAATAAAACAGCTTACAGGAATACTTGTGTGTGGCATTTCAAGTAATTTGGTAATATTTATCAACTGACCAAACCTAGAGTGAGAAAAGGCTTTGGAATAAGCAAATGCTTCTTTTTTAAAAAAAAGAGCAGACTACTACTTGGTATAGATTTACAGAACAATTTAGCAGAAGGTAAGAGAGTTTCCATTTATACCCTTACATGCCTACCTTCAGTATCTGCTGTTATTAATGTATTGAATTAGAGTAATACATTTGTTAGAATTGGGGAGCCAATATTGATACACAATTATTAACTAAAAACTGTAGTGTACTAGGGTACATTGTGCTGTACATTCTGTGAGTTTTGACAAGTGCATAATATGTACTCACCATTACTGTATTATGTAATAGCTTCACTGTCCTGAAAATCCCAGTGTTCTACCTATTCATCTGTCTTTCGCTACCTTCACGACTGGCAACACTGATCTATCTATTAGCTCCATAGTTTTGCCTTTTTCAGAATGCCATATAGTTGACTCATGCAGTACATTGTCTGTACAGATTGTCTTTGTAATATGCATTTAATGTTCCCCTATGTCCTCTCATGGCTTGATATCTCATTTCATTTTATTGCTGAGTAATATCCATTGTATGGATGTAATAATATCCATTGTAAGGATGTAGTACAATTTGTTTATCTGTTCACCTAGTAAAGGACTTCTTGGTTGCTTATGTGTTTTACCATTATAAATAAAGCCACTGTAAACATCCATGTGCAGGTTTTTTAGTTATCAGTTGACTAAATACCAAGGAATATAATTGCTAGGTCGCATAACATGAGTATGTTTAGTTTTATAAGAAAATGCCAAACTGTCTTCCAAAGTAGCTGTACCATTTTGCAATCCCACCAGCAATGAATGAGACTTCCTGGTGCTTCACATTCCTGCCAGAATTTGGTGGCATCAGTGTTTTGGATTTTGCCCATTATAATGAGTGTGTAGTAGTTCTATTAATAATCCTAACATTGTAGCAAAGTAAATTTGGTTACGAAGCCTCCTTCATTTCACCTTATGAATCAAAAGACTCCGAAAGTTTTATAGTGAGAATTTATGTGAAATATGTGATAAACACTGCTTGTGGTTTTCCCCACCCACTACTGAAGGTGTGTAAAAGGTCCTATGCATACAGCCACGTTCAACCCAAGGCATCGCTTCCGTGTTTTCTCAACTGACCTACCTGTTCCTGACACTATGAGTTTCTGAAGCAATTACTACGGTGGCCTGGGTTACGGCTATGGCTGCCTAGGCTGTGGCTCTGACTGTGGCTTTGGTGGGTCTGGATACAGCTGCTGCCACCCATCTTGCTATAGAAGATTCTGGTTCTATGGCTTCTACTGAGGAGCATCTATTGCTACTCGAACTATTGGACTCTTCCTCTTGTAACTCACTGAGTCTCTTCCAGGGATCTTCATATGGAATTCTAGTCTCTCCTCAGATAAAGGCCAATCAGTCTTAGCCTAAAGTAATGGTAGGGGTGGGGAGAGTCTGGGCTCTGTTTGTCATGTTTCACCTTGGTTGATTAAAATCGTTTCAACTATGTTATGACTTGCAGACATTTTTTAAGCTATGTTTCCATTTTACTTCTGTGTACAGTTTAATTCATGAGTAGAGAAATTCAGGGCTTCCCTGGTGGCTCAGATGGTAAAGAATCTGCCTGCAATGCAGGAGACCTGGGCTCAATCCCTGGGTTGGTAAGATCCCCTGGAGAAGGGAATGGAAACCCACTCCAGTCTTCTTGCCTGAAAAATCCCTTGGACAGAGGAGCCTGGTGGGCTAAAGTCCATGGAGTCACAAAGAATCAGACACGACTGAGCAACTTTCACTATCACTAGAGAAATTTAACTTTGTTTAAAAATCAGCATCTTCATTGCCACTATTGCTTTATTTTCATTTACTTTTCTTCATCCCCATTAGTTTTAGGTGATTAGGACTGAAGACACTGTGTTATTTGTATTCCCAAAGTGATGAATAATCAAATGATATGATCATCATTTTTCTTAGGTAACAATTGTTGTGCACATTCTTGTGTATCTACAGCCACTACTATTATCAATATCTTGATTACACTGAAACTTTATCATCATAAGCTAAAATGGTAGCTAATAATTATCTTAATATTTAATACTACTTTTTCCAATGTAACCAAATTTTCCCTGATGCTGTTCTGTATCTCTTTTGTTAGCTTTTTCCTGACACTGCACTTTTGGATTGACAATTCAATCCTGTGCTTCTGTGTGAACTGATTTGTTTTTTCCACTTCAAATATTACTCCACTGAGGTTGCCTTTCCCACAGATCCAACATTAGAAGTAATTGCATTTGATGAGATTTCAGTAAAATACAGCCTTTAAATGAAATGTTTTAAGTTTGAATTTTGTAATATTTCAAAATTTCACATAAAATAAGAATATATCAAAATGACTTCAGTCCTTTTTTTCTGAAAAGATGAATAGCAGTAGTCTCTCTCTCAACAAATCAACAATGAGATGGTTCAGTTCAGTTCAGTTCAGTCGCTCAGTCATGTCTGACTCTTTGCGACCCCATGGACTGCAGCACGCCAGGCCTCCCTGTCCATCACCAACTCCCGGAGTTTCCTCAGATTCATGTCCATTGAGTTGGTGATATCATTCAACCATCTCAACCTCTGTCGTCCCCTTCTCCTCCTGCCTTCAATCTTTCCAGCATCAGGGTCTTTTCAAATGAGTTAGTTCTTTGCATCAGGTGGCCAAAGTATTGGAGCTTCAGCTTCAGCATCAGCCTTTCCAATGAATATTCAGGACTGATCTCCTTTAGGTTTGACTAGTTGGATACATGCACCTATAAAAACATATTGAATGTAGTATTAACAGGGTCCAGTGGATAACTAGTCTTACAATCCATGGAATTTTCAAGGCCAGAATACTGGAGTGGGTAGCCTTTCCCTTCTCCAAGGAATCTTTCCAACCCAGGGATCAAACCCAGGTCTCCTGCACTGCAGATGGATTCTTTACCAGCTGAGCCACAAGGGAAGCCCAAGAATACTAGAGTGAGTAACTTATCCCTTTTCCAGCACATCTTCCTGACCCAGGAATTGAACTTGGGTCTCCTGCATTGCAGGTGGATTCTTTACCAAATGAGCTATGAGGGAAGCCCTTACAATCCCCACTTGAAGGCAATAAGGCAGCTTGATTGGGGACCCCATTTTCACCAGAAGGCATTATCAAGCAGACATGAGTATTAAAATTTTATTCCACCCACTAGCAACAAGAAACAGTGTGAGTTAGCATTTCAGTTTTACCAAGGTGGTTTCAGTGAGTCCAAAAGGAAGTGAAACAGACATGCACACCCAGCACTTGCTACCTCAATAGTGAACTGCTTGCTTTAAAAACAGAGAGAATTGGAGGTGGTAGAATTTTGTTTCTCTACCAGCTTGGAGAGGGAAAAAGGAATCCATTCATCTTCAGGAAAAAAAAGTGACTGATTTTACAAGCACAGCCCAGGTCTGAGTTCTAGCCACCGCCCAGTTGTGTGATCTTAGCCAATGAACCTCTCTGGGTGTCCCTAAATTTGAAGAAACTTTTCATCTTTAACCTAGATGTTTTATCATTGGTGCTGTATAGATGGAGAAATCTTGAGGCTACTGTGAAAATAAAACTGAAAACCAGAAGCAGGAGGCTTAAGTCCAAATCTTGAGAACATCAGAGAACTCCTGAATCCAGGGAACATTAATCGATAGGAGCTCATCAAATGCCCCCATACCTACACTGAAACCAAGCACCACCCAAGGGCCAAAAAGTTCCAGAGAAAGACATACCATGCAAATTCTCCAGCAACACAGGAACACACCCCTGAACTTCAATATACAGGCAGCTCAAAGTTACTCCAAAACCATAGACATCTCATAACTCATTACTGGACACTTCATTGCACTCCAGAGAGAAGAAACCCAGCTCCACCCACCAGAACTCCGACACAAGCTTCCCTAACCAAGAAAACTTGACAAGCCACTGATACAACCCCACCCACAGCAAGAAAACTCCATAATAAAGAGAACTCCACAAATTCCCAGAATACAGAAAGACCACCGCAAACGCAGCAATATAACCAAGATGAAGAGACAGAGGAATACGCAGCAGGTAAAGGAACAGGAGAAATGCCCACCAAACCAAACAAAAGAGGAAGAGATAGGGAATCTACCTGAGAAAGAATTCCGAATATTGATAGTGAAAATGATCCAAAATCTTGAAATCAAAATGGAATCACAGATAAATAGCCTGGAGAAAATGCAAGAAAGATTTAACAAGGACCTAGAAGAAATAAAAAAGAGTCAATATATAATGAATAATGCAATAAATGAGATCAGAAACACTCTGGAGGCAACAAATAGTAGAATATCAGAGGCAGAAGATAGGATTAGTGAAATAGAAGATAGAATGGTAGAAGTAAATGAATCAGAGAGGAAAAAAGAAAAACTAATTAAAAGAAATGAGGACAATCTCAGAGACCTCCAGGACGATATGAAACGCTCCAACATTCGAATTATAGGAGTCCCAGAAGAAGAAGACAAAAAGAAAGACCATGAGAAAATCCTTGAGGAGATAATAGTTGAAAACTTCCCTAAAATGGGGAAGGAAATAATCACCCAAGTCCAAGAAACACAGAGAGTTCTAAATAGGATAAACCCAAGGCAAAACACCCCAAGACACATATTAATCAAATTAACAAAGATCAAACACAAAGAACAAATATTAAAAGCAGCAAGGGAAAAACAACAAATAACACACAAGGGGGTTCCCATAAGGATAACTGCAGATCTTTCAACAGAAACTCTTCAGGCCAGGAGGGAATGGCAAGACATACTTAAAGTGATGAAAGAAATTAACCTACAGCCCAGATTACTGTACCCAGCAAGGATCTCATTCAAATACGAAGGAGAAATCAAAAGCTTTACAGACAAGCAAAAGCTGAGGGAATTCAGCACCACCAAACCAGCTCTCCAACAAATGCTAAAGGATATTCTCTAGACAGGAAACACAAAAAGGGTGTATAAACCCGAACCCAAAACAGTAAAGTAAATGGGAACGGGATCATACTTATCAATAATTACCTTAAACGAAATGGGTTGAATGCCCCAACCAAAAGGCAAAGACTGGCCCAATGGATACAAAAACAAGATACCTATATATGCTGCCTACAAGAGACCCACTCAAAACAAGGGATACATACAGACTGAAAGTGAAGGGCTAGAAAAAGATATTCCATGCAAATAGAGATCAAAAGAAAGCAGGAGTAGCAATACTCATCTCTGATAAAATAGACTTTAAAACAAAGGCTGTGAAAAGAGACAAAGAAGGCCACTACATAATGATCAAAGGATCAATCCAAGAAGAAGATATAACAATTATAAATATATATGCACCCAATATAGAAGCACCACAATATGTAAGACAAATGCTAACAAGTATGAAAGGGGAAATTAACAATAACACAATAATAGTGGGAGACTTTAATACCCCACTCACATCTATGGACAGATCAACTAAACAGAAAATTAACAAAGAAATGCAAACTTTAAATGATACAATAGACCAGTTAGACCTAACTGATATCTATAGGACATTTCACCCCAAAACAATGAATTTCACCTTTTTCTCAAGTGCTCACGGAACCTTCTCCAGGATAGGTCACATCCTGGGCCATAAATCTAACCTTTATATATTCAAAAAAATTGAAATAATTCTAAGCATCTTTTCTGATGATAATGCATTAAGATTAGATCTCAATTATAGGAGAAAAACTATTTAAAATTCCAACATATGGAGGCTGAACAGCACACTTCTGAATAACCAACAAATCACAGAAGAAATCAAAAAAGAAATCAAAATATGCATAGAAACTAATGAAAATGAAAACACAACAACCCAAAACCTGTGGGACACTATAAAAGCAGTGCTAAGAGGAAAGTTCATAGCACTACAGGCATACCTCAAGAAACAAGAAAAAAGTCAAATAAGTAACCTAACTCTACACCTAAAGCAACTAGAAAAGGAAGAATTGGAGAACCCCAGAGTTAGTAGAAGGAAAGAAATCTTAAAAATTAGGGCAGAAATAAAATGCAAAAGAAACAAGAGAGACCATAGCAAAAATCATCAAAGCCAAAAGCTAGTTCTTTGAAAGGATAAATAAAATTGACAAACCATTAGCCAGACTCATCAAGAAGCAAAGAGAGAAAAATCAAATCAATAAAATTAGAAATGAAAATGGAGAGATCACAATAGACAACACAAATACAAAGGATCATAAGAGACTACTATCAGCAATTATATGCCAATAAAATGGACAACGTGGAAGAAATGGACAAATTCTTAGAAAAGTACAACTTTCCAAAACTGAACCAGGAAGAAATAGAAAATCTTAACAGACACATCACAAGCATGGAAATTGAAACTGTAATCAGAAATCTTCCAGCAAATAAAAGCCCAGGTCCAGACGGCTTCACAGCTGAATTCTACCAAAAATTGTGAGCAGAGCAAACACCTATCCTACTCAAACTCTTCCAGAAAATTGCAGAGGAAGGTAAACCTCCAAACTCATTCTATGAGGCCACCATCACCTTAATACCAAAACCTGACAAAGATGCCACAAAAAAAGAAAATTACAGGCCAATATCACTGATGAACATAGATGCAAAAATCCTTAACAAAATCCTAGCAATCAGAATCCAACAACACATTAAAAAGATCATACACCATGACCAAGTGGGCTTCATCCCAGGGATGCAAGGATTCTTCAATATCCACAAATCAATCAATGTAATACACCACATTAACAAATTGAAAAATAAAAGCCATATGATTATCTCAATAGATGCAGAGAAGGCCTTTGACAAAATTCAACATCCATTTATGATAAAAACTCTCCAGAAAGCAGGAATAGAAGGCACATGCCTCAACAAAATAAAAGCTATATATGACAAACCCATAGCAAACATTATCCTCTATGCTGAAAAATTGAAAGCATTTCCCCTAAAGTCAGGACCAAGACAAGGGTGCCCACTTTCACCGCTGCTATTCAACATAGTTCTGGAAGTTTAGGCCACAGCAATCAGAGCAGAAAAAGAAATAAAACGAATCCAAATTGGAAAAGAAGTAAAACTTTCACTGTTTGCAGATGACATGATCCTCTACATAGAAAACCCTAAAGACTCCACCAGAAAATTACTAGAGCTAATCAATGAATATAGTAAAGTTGCAGGATATAAAATTAACACACTGAAATCCCTTGCATTCCTATTCACTAATAATGAGAAAGTAGAAAAAGAAATTAAGGAAACAATTCCATTCACCATTGCAAAGAAAAGAATAAAATACTTAGGAATATATCTACCTAAAGAAACTAAAGACCTATATATAGAAAACTATAAAACACTGATGAAAGAAATCAAAGAGGACACTAATAGATGGAGAAATATACCATGTTCATGGATCAGAAGAATCAATATAGTGAAAATGGGTATACTACCCAAGGCAATCTACAGATTCAATGCAATCCCTATCAAGCTACCAGCGGTATTTTTCACAGAACTGGAACAAATACTTTCAAGATTTGTATGGAAATACAAAAAACCTCGAATAGCCAAAGCAATCTTGAGAAAGAAGAATGGAACTGGAGGAATCAACCTGCCTGACTTCAGGCTCTACTACAAAGCCACAGTCATCAAGACAGTATGGTACTGGCACAAAGACAGAAATATAGATCAATAGAACAAAATAGAAAGCCCAGGGATAAATCCACACACCTATGGGCACCTTATCTTCAACAAAGGAAGCAAAAATATACAATGGATTAAAGACAATCTCTTTAACAAGTGGTGCTGGGAAAACTGGTCAACCACTTGTAAAAGAATGAAACTAGATCACTTTCTAATGCCACACACAAAAATAAACTCAAAATGGATTAAATATCTAAACGTAAGACCAGAAACTATAAAACTCCTAGAGGAGAACATAGGCAAAACACTCTCCGACATAAATCACAGAAGGATCCTCTATGATCCACCTCCCAGAATACTGGAAATAAAAGCAAAAATAAACAAATGGGATCTAATTAAAATTAAAAGCTTTTGCACAACAAAGGAAACTATAAGCAAGGTTAAAAGACAGCCTTCTGAATGGGAGAAAATAATAACTAATGAAGCAACTGACAACGAATCTCAAAAATATACAAGCAACTCATGCAGCTCAATTCCAGAAAAATAAACGACCCAATCAAAAAATGGGCCAAATAACTAAATAGACATTTCTCTGAAGACGACTTATGGATGGCTAACAAACACATGAAAAGATGTTCAATATCACTCATTATCAGAGAAATGCAAATAAAGACCACAATGAGGTACCATTTCACACCAGTCAGAAAGGCTGCGATCCAAAAGTCTACAAGCAATAAATGCTGGAGAGGGTGTGGAAAAAAGGGAACCCTCTTTCACCGTTGGTGGGGATGCAAACTAGTACAGCCACTATGGAGAACAGTGTGGAGATTCCTTAAAAAACTGCAAATAGACCTGCCTTATGACCCAGCAATCCCACTGCTGGGCATACACACCAAGGAAACCAGAATTGAAAGAGACACGTGTACCCTAATGTGCATCGCAGCACTGTTTATAATAACCATGACATGGAAACAACCTAGATGTCCATCAGCAGAAGAATGGATAAGAAAGCTGTGGTACATATACACAATAGAGTATTAGCCATTAAAAATAATACATTTGAATCAGTTCTAATGAGATGGATGAAACTCGAGCTGATTATACAGAGTGAAGTAAGCCAGAAAGAAAAATACCAATACAGTATACTAACACATATATATGGAACTTAGAAAGATGGTAATGGTAACCCTGTATGTGAGACAGCAAAAGAGATACAGATGTTTAGAATGGACTTTTGGACTCTGTGGGAGAGGGAGAGGTGGGATGATTTGGGAGAATGGCATTGAAACATGTATGCTATCATGTAAGAAATGAATTGCCAGTCTATGTTCGATACAGGATACAGGATGCTTGGGGTTGGTGCACGGGGATGATCCAGAGAGATGATATGGAGTGGGAGGTGGGAGGGGGGTTTCAGGATTGGGAACTCATGTACACCCATGGTGGATTCATGTCAATGTATGGCAAAACCAATACAGTTTTGTAAAGCAAAATAAAGTAAAAATAAAAATTTAATAAATAAATAAATAAAAACAGAGAGAATTGAAATAGGATTCAAGTCTTATAATATCAAAAATATTCAGACTACAAAGTCATGCATCACACTAGAAATCAGAAAAAAATCACAATCTGAGTGGGAAAAGGCAAACAAAAGAACATCAGGATCAATATTGATACTGGAATTATCTGAGAAAGATTTTAATGCAACCATCATAAAATTGCTTTAGGAAGTAATTAGAAGCTCTCTTGAAACAAATGAAAAAGTAGAAAATCTTAGGAAACAAACATTTTTAAAAGAATCAAAAGAAAATTTTAGAACTGAAAAAATATAATCACCAAAGTAAAAATAAGCACTGAGTTTAATAGTAGTGTGGAGATGACAGATGAGAGAATCAATGAATTTGAGAACAGGCCAATAGAATTTACTCAACAGGGAGAAATGAGACCAAATAAACCATTCAAACAGAGCATTGTGGACTTGCTGTCATAAGGAAGTAAAATTCCTACCCCTAGTGAATTAAATGAAATAAAGAAAAGAAATATATAAATAACAAATTGCTTGGTTGAATTGATAAACTCACCTAGACACAAAAATGATAAAAACCTAAATGTTAATGAAAAATTCTATCTATATGAATTAATAGAACAAAAAGTCTACATGTGAATAAATAGGCACATTGTCCATCATAAGCAAGCATTAGCAAAGCATAATACAGAAGAAATATTTGCATTAAATTTTTTAATCAAAAAAGATAATTATCCATTTGGGTTTTCATTAAATTTTCCCATTCAAAAATCTGTACTCATGCATAAAGTATTTAAAATTCTATGTTATATATTTCATAGTTAGATAAAAATAAACACCCCCAAAAATATGATAGAAGAACTTTTCATGAAAATTAATCACAAGCTCTAAACAAAAATGGAATAAGTAAGAGCTTTCTAAATAGACTAAGAATTGTTTGTTAAAGGCCCCTGATTTGGCTGTGGGAATCCTGACATAATTGTAAATTATTCTCCTTTATGAAAAATTCTCTTTCCAACAAAGAGTAGGTTCAAAAAATTTTTAAAGCAAATTTGTATGAAACAAGGTCTGAACTTCCTGTGGCTTGCACTATCTTCTACTATATGGTAATATATTATATAAAAGCCTGTTTGCACATGGTGAAAATTTTGAACTCAGAAAACTGATTCTTACCTTCTTAACTAAAATTACCATTCACCAGATTGAGCCACTACAGTAACCCAACTGGTGGCCCAGCCTGTGGCTTTGATGCCCTGGGTTCTGGCTTAGGCTCTGGCTTCTTGTTGTTGTTCCATTGCTCCATCATGTCCGACTCTTAGCGACTCCATGAACTGCAGCACACCAGGCTTCCCTGTTCTTTACCATCTCTGAGAGCTTGCTCAAACTCATGTCCATTGAGTTGGTGATGGCATCCAACCATCTTGTTCTATGTCTTCCCCTTCTCCTCCTACCTTCAATCTTTCCCAGTATCAAATGGCCAAAGTATTGGAGCTTCAGTTTAGCATCAGTCCTTCCAATGAGTATTCAAGGTTGATTTCCTTAAGAAATGACTGGTTTGATCTCTTTGCTGTCCAGTGAACTCTCAAGACTCTTCTCCAACACCGCAGTTCTAAAGCATCAATCCTTTGGCACTCGGCCTTCTTTATGGTCCAACTCTCACATCCATACATGACTACCAGAAAAACCATAGCTTTGACTAGATGGAACTTTGTAGACAAAGTGATGTCTCTGCTTTTTAATAGGCTCTCTAGGTTTGTTATAGCCTTTCTTCTAAGGAGCAAGAGTCTTTTAATTACATGGCTGCAGTCACTGTTTGCAGTGATTTTGGAGCCGAGGAAAATACAGTCTGTCACTGTTTCCATTGTTTCTGTCTACTTACCATGTAGTAATGGGACCTGACACCATGATCTTCTTTTTTTGAATGTTGAGTTTTAAGCCAGCTTTTTCACTCTCCTCTTTCCCCTTTATCAAGAAGCTTTTTAGTTCCTCTTCACTTGCTGCTATAGGGTAGTGTCACTGGTATAACTGGTTACTGATATTTCTCCCAGCAATCCTGGGAGAAGGAAATGGCAACCGACTCCAGTATTCTTGCTTAGAGAATCCCGTGGACAGAGGAGCCTGGTGGGCTACTGCCCATAGGGTCGCACAGAATCAGACATGACTGAAGCAACTTAGCATGCATCCATGCTGGCAATCTTGATTCCAGCTTGTGCTTCATTCAGCCCAGCATTTAGCATGATGTCCTGTTCATAGAAGTTGAATAAGCAGACTGAAATATACAGCCTTGATGCAACCCCTTTCCCAATTTTGAACCAGTTTGTTGTTCCATGTCAGGCTGTGGCTATGTCGGTATAAATACAGCTGCTGCCACCTACCTCACTGCAGCAGGTACTGGACTTGAGATTCCAGCGAAAAACTCCTACAGCCACTCACACTATTGATCTCCTCCATCTGTGCTTTTTTTTTTCCTCTACTTTTTCACTCAGTTCAGTTCAGTCACTCAGTCGTGTTTGACTCTTTGTGACCCCATGAATCGCAGCACGCCAGGCCTCCCTGTCCATCACCATCTCCCAGAGTTCACTCAGACTCACATCCATCAAGTCCGTGATGCCATCCAGCCATCTCATCCTCTGTTGTCCCCTTCTCCTCCTGCCCCCAATCCCTCCCAGCATCAGAGTCTTTTCCAATGAGTCAACTCTTCGCATGAGGTGGCCAAAGTACTGGAGTTTCAGCTTTAGCATCATTCCTTCCAAAGCAATCCCAGGGTTGATCTCCTTCAGAATGGACTGGTTGGATCTCCTTGCAGTCCAAGGGACTCTCAAGGGTCTTCTCCAACACCACAGTTCAAAAGCATCAATTCTTCGGCGCTCAGCCTTCTTCACAGTCCAACTCTCACATCCGTACATGACCACAGGAAAAACCATAGCCTTGACTAGACGGACTTTAGTCGGCATAATAATGTCACTGTTTTTTAATATGCTATCTAGGTTGGTCATAACTTTTCTTCCAAGAAGTAAGCGTCTTTTAATTTCATGGCTGCAGTCACCATCTGCAGTGATTTTGGAGCCCCCCAAAATAACATCTGATGCTGTTTCTACTGTTTCCCCATCTATTTCCCATGAAGTGATGGGACCAGATGCCATGATCTTCGTTTTCTGAATGTTGAGCTTTAAGCCAACTTTTTCACTCTCTTCTTTCACTTTCATCAAGAGGCTTTTTAGTTCCTCTTCACTTTCTGCCATAAGGGTGGTGTCATCTGCATATCTGAGGTTATTGATATTTCTCCCGGCAATCTTGATTCCAGCTTGTGTTTCTTCCAGTCCAGCGTTTTTCATGATGTACTCTGCATAGAAGTTAAATAAGCAGGGTGACAATACACAGTCTTGACATACTCCTTTTCCTATTTGGAACCAGTCTGTTGTTCCATGTCCAGTTCTAACTCTTGCTTCCTGACCTGCATACAGATTTCTCAAGAGGCAGGTTAGGTGGTCTGGTATTCCCATCTGTTTCAGAATTTTCCACAGTTTATTGTGATCCACACAGTCAAAGGCTTTGGCATAGTCAATAAAGCAAAAATAGATGTTTTTCTGGAACTCTCTTGCTTTTTCCATGATCCAGCAGATGTTGGCAATTTGATCTCTGGTTCCTCTGCCTTTTCTAAAACCAGCTTGAACATCAGGGAGTTCACGGTTCATGTATTGCTGAAGCCTGGCTTGGAGAATTTTGAGCATTACTTTACTAGCATGTGAGATGAGTGCAATTGTGCATTAGTTTGAGCATTCTTTGGCATTGCCTTTCTTTAGGATTGGAATGAAAACTGACTTTTTCCAGTCCTGTGGCCACTGCTGAGTTTTCCAAATTTGCTGGCCATGGACTGCAGGACCAAGGAAAATCCAGAAAGGACCTTTGACTTTTTCACTAAGGATCTTCTATTCCCTCTTTGAAAAGTGGAAACTTCATCCTAGGCTACTTCAAAAAAAAAAAAAAAAAAAAAAAAAAAACCCTCGACAAAATTACGTAGTCTTGATCTAATATGTTTCAGTTAAGTTGACCCAAATCCTGTGGAATAGCTCAGTTTATAGAACTCTAAACTTTGATATAATCTTGTCATTACACTTCATGTATTTATTATAGTATCTCTATGTCATTTTCAATAAATCCTGTATCTGATTGTAAACTGTACTGTTTTTAATTTATTCTCATGTATTTCTATCTTATTTATAGATACCATGTGTGTTCAATTGTGAGTGTAAGAAAGAGAGGAAGAAAGTATAAAAAGCAGGAAGGGAGGAATGGAGGGACAAAGGAGGAGGGAGGGAGGGAAACACAGAGGGACAGAAGTTACATAGATTTTCTCCCACAGGGATTATGTGTCTAAGAGATATGAGCAGTCCAGCTGTTCTTTCTTTCTGAAGTCATAAAAATCTGTGCATTCTAAGTTCATATAAATCTGTGCAATCAAGAGGCCTGAAGCCTCTGTATGTATACTAGCACCCACAGCCTACCAGGCTAAAGTCTGAGCCTCATATTTTGTGTTATTATTTTCCCAGTGCAGCTAAATAACTTGATTCTCATGGGGACATTCTGTTACCCTCTCTTTTACTCTCTTTTTGGTACCAAGCAGGCTACATCTGTACGCTGATGTTACTTGTCTTTTCTACCTACAATTTTGGCTTTTCTTCTTTAGGTCATCAGTTGAAGTGTCCAGATCACATTCCACTTAACTACTTCCTGTCCAGATGTGATTTACTAACCAAGGGTCACTTTTATTATAAACAATGTTGCTTTTTATGTTGTTGAGAGTTATCACTTTATCAGGTTACCAGGAGAATAAAACCAGCTGATTAAACATAATTGTGATGTATCAGGGAAAAGGGGGTTGTACCTTATTTTTCCTTTACACCTCAGTAGTTCACAAAGAGTTGAATTAGCATCTTACACACACAAAAAAAGAATAACTAAAAACAATCAATAGTATATTAAAAGGTGTTCAGCTATATTAGGTGTCAAGAAAGAACAAAGTGAATTCACTGTACACTTGCCAGAACACCTGAAAAGGAAAAGACAGGTACTATGACCTGTTGGTAAAACTTTGAACCATCAACTTGTAGAATTATCAAAAGACACAACCACTTTAGGAACCTGATTCCTCCAGTTCCTATTTTCTCTTTAATAGATTATTTACAAAAACTGAACAATTTCATACTTTATAAAAGTGCAATTCCAATAATAAATGGAGAAGCATATCAAGTTTAATGACAGAAAACTCAAATTTTGTGATGTGAATTCTTGCTAAATGCTAGACATTTTTTAATTAGTTTCTTTGGGGAAGGTCAAAGTTGGCTTGGTCACTCTATATTATATAGAAAGACAAGGGACAAGAATAGCTAAAAAAATGTTTTAGAAGGGTAAAATTATAAGAATTAAAAGGTCATGCTACTTCTAAAGGTTAACTGAATGGACAAGAGGAATCATGAGTCCAGAGAGGAGAGTTAGATCTCATGCCTGTACTTGAATATCAACTGAGTCTTCATCAGTATGCAAATTTTGGACAAAGGATTTTGGCAACAGTGTGACATACAAAATCATAAAGTTGTATATCCACCCAAGAGATTTAATTCATAAATAAGCAAATAGCAAATTACACAGTTCACTGGTAAAATCACCCAGACCAAGGCAAGAATATTGAATAATAACAGTTTAAGGTGAAAGAGAAGATGCTGTTAAAGCAACAAAAGAACTTACAAGCAGCCATTCTTTTGAATAATCACTGAAAATTCATACCTAGGGAAAACTATTACTTGCTCCTTGAAAAACAGACAATTTGACAGCGTTTTAAAAAATTTTATTAATGTCTCCATGAATCGGCATACCAACATAAGGATATTCACAAATTCTAATCACACATTTTATTACAAGATGCAAAGTTTAACAACAAAAATAATAATTATTAATTTAAAAGTATGCAAAAAACGAGCTTCCCACACAAATTTGTCATAGACCTGAAACTAACAAAAACATTGTAAGTAGGGCACTGCAAATATAGCTAGACTGCTTGCTAAAATCACCTACTTTTTTTGTGAGCATTCTGACATAACATCAAAGAATTTTTAGGAGGGTTTATTTCTGCCTAACAAACTATAGATTCTGAAATTTTAAAAACAAATTATAGTTTGAAGTTGAGGAACCTGATTCCTCCAGTTCCTATTTTCTCTCTCAAGATTATTTCAAGAGTAATCTTGAGAGTCTATTCAAAGTCTTTTGTGTTTTCATGAAAATTGTAAAATTTTTTGTTCTAATCCCATGAAAAATGCCATTGGTAATTTGGTAGGAGTTGCAATGAATCTGTAGATTGATTTGGATAAGATATTCATTTTCACAATATTGATTCTTCCAACCCAAGAACATGGTATGTCTTTCTGTTTGTGTCATGAGACAGAGGTCCAAGGGGGAGGAGATATATATATATATATATGTATATATATATATCAACCCTGAATTTCATTGGAAGGACTGATGCTAAAGCTGAAGCTCCAATACTCTGGCCACCTGATGTGAAGAGTTGACTCATTGGAAAAGACCTGATGCTGGGAGGGATTGGGGGCAGGAGGAGAAGGGGACGACCGAGGATGCAATGCTAGGATGGCATCTCTGACTCAATGGTCATGAGTTTGAGCAAGCTCCAGGAGTTGGTGAGGACAGGGAAGCCCAGTGTGCTGCAGACCGTGGGGGTCACAAAGAGTTGGACACGACTGAACAACAACAATCACCAAGTAAGAAACACAATACTTAGTGGCTTTCTCGTATTTTTATGACAATATAATCCTGCTCTCAATGTGCAACCTGTTATCCATTTGGAAAGTAATAAAATGGCTACCACTTTTGTGTGAATGAAGTGCAAGAGGAAGCATCAAACTGGTCATAGACTGCATAGATGCTGCTCTGCTATGATAGAGTGCAACAGACTCAGTGCTGCCCACAAAATATAAGGATGGTGTTTTGAAGTTTTCCCAGGTCTGCAGAGGTGAATCACAGCACAAGATTTTAGGATTTGAAAGTAAATCTACATTGTCCTCTGCAGATTACCATTATCTTCTGAAGAAACAGCTTCTGGCTCATCATTGAACTTTTTTTCCTTTTATATTTATTTTTTCCAGCTTTGTTGAGATATAATTGGCATATAACTTTTTATAAGTTTAAGGTGCACAAAATAATGACTGCATATATATGTAAAATGAAACTGCTAGTCACTCAATTGTGGCTGACTCTTTGTGACCCCATGGACTCGCTGGTCTCCTCTGTCCTTGAGATTCTCCAGGCAAGAAAACTGGAGTGGGTAGCCATTACCTTCTCCAGGGGATCTTCTCAACCCAGAGATTGAATGTAGGCCTCCTGCATTGAAGGCAGATTCTTTACTGTCTGAGCCTCCTAGACCAGGTGGCTCAGACAGTAAAGAATGTATATTACATTCTTTGTATATAATACATATATATTCTTTGTGTGTGTGTGTGTGTGTGTGTATATATATATATATATATATATATATATATATATATGAGATTACCACTAGTTTAAATATATATATGTAGCTAAATGATCATCACTAGTTAATATCCATAACTTCACATAATTGCAACTTTTTTTCTTATGATAAGAAATAGATCTTTCCTTTGAAGTCTATACTCTTAGCAGATTTTCAAATATGCAACACAGTAAGGTTCACTAAGTTCCCCATGTTGTACATTATATCCCCAGAACTTATTTTATAACTGGAAACTTGTACCTTTTGACCACCTTCACCCATTTCCTCCACCCCAGACCCCTCCATGTCTGACACCCACCAATTTATTCTGTTTCTATGAGTTCATTTTTTTTTTTTTTGAGTTCTTGTCCATGAGCCACCAAATTACCACGTAACTTGAACTGATCATTATGAACTAGTATTGACTTGCTCTCTGAGTCACAAATATAAGTATACACAGAAGCTCTTCCATTATCAAGTGAAAGTGGTGTATATGATACTAGGCTTGAGAAAGTCCAGGAAGCACAGATAAATTATATAAGAAACTGGTTTGAAATATGGAGAACAGTGTGGAGATTCCTTAAAAAAAAAACTGGGAATAGAACAGCTATACAACCCAGCAATCCTACTGCTGGGCATACACCCCAGAATTAAAAGCGACACATGTGCCCCAATGTTCGTTGCAGCACTGTTTACAATAGCTAGGACACGGAAACAGACTGGTTCTAAATTGGGAAAGGAGTACATCAAGGCTGTATTGTGTCACCCTGCTTATTTAACTTATATGCAGAGTATATCATGTAAAATGCTGAACTGGATGAAGCACAAGCTGGAATCTTTATTCCAGTCAGGAGAAATACCAATAACCTCAGATATGCAGATGACATCACACTTATGGCAGAAAGTAAAGAAGAAGAGCCTCTTGTTGAAAGTGAAAGAGGAGAGTGAAAAAGTTGGCTTAAAACTCAATATTCAGAAAACCAAGATCATGGCATCACTTCCTGGCAAATAGATGGGGAAATAATGGAAACAGTGACAGACTTTATTTTCTTGGGCTCCAAAATCACTGCAGATGGTGACTGAAGCCATGAAATTAAAAGACTCTTGCTCCTTGGAAGAAAAGTTATGATCAATCTAGACACTATATTAAAAAACAGAGACATTACTTTGCCACCAAAGTCTGTCTAGTCAAAGCTATGGTTTTTCCAGCTGTCATGTATGGATGTGAGCATTGGACTATAAAGAAAGCTGAGAGCTGAAGAACTGATGCACATAAACTGTGGTGTTGGAGAAGACTCTTGAGAGTCCCTTGGACTGCAAGGAGATCCAACCAGTCCATCCTAAAGTAAATCAGTCTTTGGAAGGACTGATGCTGAAGCTGAAACTCTAATACTTTTGCTACCTGATGTGAAGAGCAGACTCATTTGAAAAGACCCTGATGCTGGGAAAGATTGAAGGTGGGAGGAGAAGGAGACGACAGAGGATGAGATGGTTGGATGGCATCACCGACTCAATGGACATGAGTTTGAGTAGCTTCCAGGAGTGGATGATGGACAGGGAAGCCTGGCATGCTGCAGTCCATGGGGCTGCAGACTCAGACATGACTGAGTGACTGAACTGAACTGAACTGGAAGCAACCTAGACATCTGTCAGCAGATGAATGGATAAGGAGGTTGTGGTACATATACACAATGGAATATTACTCAGCTATATGCATTTGAGTCAGTTCTAATGAGGTGGATGACCCTGGAGCTTGTTATACAGAGTGAAGTAAGTCAGAAAGAGAAACACAAATACTGTATATTAACTCCTGTGTATGGAATTTAGAAAGATGGTAATGATAGTCTTACATGGAGGGCAGTGAAAGAGACACAGATGTAAAAAAGCAGACTTTTGGACTCTGTGGGAGAAGGCGAGGGTGGGATGATTTGCGAGAACAGCACTGAAGCATCTATGTTTCCATATGTAAAACAGATGGCTAGGGCAAGTTTGATGCATGAAGTGGGGCACCCAAAGTCAGTGCTCTGGGATGACCCAGACGGATAAGGTTGGGAGGGAGGTGGGAAGGGGTTCAGGATAGGGGAACACCTGCAACTGATTCATGTTCATGTATGGCAAAAACCATCACAATATTGTAAAGTAATTATTCTCCAATTAAAATTAATTAATTAATTTTTTAAAAACAGAAACTGACTTGAGTCTTAGGGATTCCACTCTCCCGAGTGTCTCCTTTTCTCAACACCCATTGATGGATCTATGTTGATTTCCCACGGAAGGAAGAAAAACATCAGATTTTTTTTCTTGGCTTATAGATGGTTCTGACAATATCCTGACACACAAGTGGGTGGCTGCAGTACAATAGCCCTAATCAGTCATGGCCCTAGAGAACAGTGGTAAAAGAAAATTCACAGTTGTTTCCTACCTCCTGAGAAACAATAACATCCAGATTTAACTTAAGTCTATATACAGGGCATGCTATGTACAGAGACAATATCCTTTTATTTTTATTTATTTATTTATTTATTTATTTTAGAAATTAGCAGATTTCTTTAATAGCTTGCATAAAGGTTCTGAAGATAATTTTCTTTTCTTTGTTTAAATTAATTAATTTATTTTTATTTTACTTTACAATGCTGTATTGGTTTTGCCATACATTGACAGGAATCTGCCACGGGTGTACATGAACTTCCCTCCCACCTCCCTCCCCTTATCATCTCTCTGGGCCATCCCAGTGCACCAGCCTCAAGCATCCTGTATCCTGTATCAAACCTAGACTGGCGATTCGTTTCTTACACGATAGTATACATGTTTCAATGCCATTCTCCCAAATCATCCTACCCTCTCCCTCTCCCAGAGTCCAAAAGTCTGTTCTATACATCACTCATTATCAGAGAAGTGCAAATCAAGACCACAATGAAGTACCATTTCACACCAGTCAGAATGGCTGCGATCCAAAAGTCTACAAGCAATAAATGCTGGAGAGGGTGTGGAGAAAAGGGAACCCTCTTACACTGTTCATGGGAATGCAAACTAGTACAGCCACTATGGAGAACAGTGTGGAGATTCCTTAAAAAACTGGAAATAGAACTGCCTTATGACCCAGCAATCCCACTGCTGGGCATACACACCGAGGAAACCAGAATTGAAAGAGACACGTGTACCCCAATGTTCATCGCTGCACTGTTTATAATAGCCAGGATATGTCCATCAGCAGACAAATGGATAAGAAATCTGTGGTACATATACACAATGGAGTATTACTCAGCCATTAAAAAGAATACATTTGAATCAGTTCTAGTGAGATGGATGAAACTTGAGCCAATTATACAGAGTGAAGTAAGCCAGAAAGAAAAACACCAATACAGTATACTAACACATATATATGGAATTTAGAATGATGGTAATGATAGCCCTGTATGCGAGACAGCAAATGAGACACAAACAATATCCTTTTAGAAAAAATAAATATTTTTGCAGCCTATCAAATCTGAGCCTCAAAGAGGTCTACTCTGTGTTCCTATGAACTTGGAATCCAATTAGATTATCAATACTCTTCCTGTATGTGAAGAATTTGTACATTCTGGTGCAGGTAGAGATAATCAACTAGACAACCATTTTAGAAACAGAAAAAGCAAAAAAATTGCACAGGCAACAAAGTAGCATTACTCTCAAAAGAATAGAGCAACACTAATCCCACAGAGCAAAATGTGATTGAAGTGGGTGTTAGGTTGTACAGAAAAAAAAAAAAGTTGCTTCTAAGATTTATATAGATAATATCACAGCTGTGTTGATTAAATTTTAAATCTGCATATGAAATTAAGGTTATTATTAGCAAAACCATTGCAGCAAGAAGGCATTTGCCTCCTCCATATGATGTCATGGGGCACAGTCACAAAGGTTAAATTCAGCATCAGAGTGAGCAAGGTCAATGAATTCAGCATTTTTTAAAATTTAAAGCATATAAACAGTTTGGGAGGATCTTAACATACCAAGAAAACAATCTCCACTTTAATGAGTATGAAGAGTTGTTTATTATCTGAAGAAATGTGATTAATAAGATATTCAAATACAAGTCGGTCTATATGATGAGGATGTCAGAAGTGCCTGCAATTTGCCACATCTACACTTAGACTGCATAAAAGATTATGAGTGTTTAATGTTCTCAGGTCAGTTCAGTTCAATTCAGTTGCTCAATAATGTCCAGTCTTTGTGACCCCATGGACTGCAGCACACCAGGCCTCCCTATCGATCACTAACTCCCAGAGGCTACTCAAACTCAAAGTCCATTGAGTCGGTGATGCCATCCAACCAGCTCATCCTCTGTGTCCCCTTCTCCATGCATATTTAATCTTTCCCAGCATCAGGGTCTTTCCAAATGAGTCAGTTCTTTGCATCAGGTGGCCAAAGTATTGGAGTTTCAGCTCCAACATCAGTCCTTCCAATGAATATTCAGAATTGATTTCCTTTAGGATGGACTGGTTGGATCTCCTTGCAATCTAAGGGACTCTCAAGAGTCTTCTCCAACACCACAGTTCAAAAGCATCAATTGTTTGTTTCTCAGCTTTCTTTAGGAGAAGGCAGTGGCACCCCACTCCAGTACTCTTGCCTGGAAAATGCCATGGATGGAGGAGCCTGGTGGGCTACAGTCCAGGGGGTCACTAAGAGTCGGACACGACTGAGTGACTTCACTTTCACTTTTCACTTTCATGCATTGGAGAAGGAAATGGCGACCCACTCTAGTGTTCTTGCCTGGAGAATCTCAGGGATGGCGGAGCCTCGTGGGCTGCTGTCTATGGGGTCACACAGAGTCGGACACGACTGAAGTGACTTAGCAGTAGCAGCTTTCTTTATAGTCCAACTCTCACATCCATACATGACTACTGGAAAAACCAAAGCTTTGACTAGATGGACCTTTGTTGGCAAAAGTAATATCTCTGCTTTTTAATATGCTTTCTAGGTTGGTCATAACTTTTCTTCCAAGAAGCAAGCTTCTTTTAATTTCATGGCTTCAGTCACCATCTGCAGTGATATTGGAGCCCAAGAAAATAAAGTCAGCCACTTTTTCCCCATCTATTTGCCATGAAGTGATGGGATCGGATGCCATGATCTTAGTTCTCTGAATGTTGAGTTTTAAGCCAACATTTTCATTCTCCTCTTTCCCTTTCACCAAGAAGCTTTTTAGTTCCTCTTCACTTTCTGCCATAAGGGTGGTGTCATCTGCATATCTTAGGTTATTGATATTCCTCCTGGCAATCTTTATTCCAGCTTGTGCTTCATCCAATCCAGCATCTCACATGATGTACTCTGCATATAAGTTCAATAAGCAAGGTAACAAAATACAGCCTTGACATACTCCTTTCCTGATTTGCCGAGTTTCCTAGATTTGCTGGCATAGTGATTGCATCACTTTCACAGCATCATCTTTAGGATTTGAAATACCTCAACTGGAATTCCATCACCTCCACTAGCTTTGTTTATAGTGATGCTTCCTAAGGCCCACTCAACTTCACACTCCAGGATGTCTGGGTCTAGGTGAGTGATCACACCATCGTGATTATCTGAGTCATGAAGATCTTTTTTGTATAGTTCTTCTGTGTACTCTTGCCACCTCTTCTTAGTGTCTTCTGCTGTTCTTACTCAGTAAAGTTTGCTCTTAAATTTTAAGAGTCTCTTAGGCTAAAAATTTAGATTCTGACATAGTATGTTACTACTAAGTCAAATATTGTAGAGGACTGGGCTATGACTATGGCTGTGGTCACAGTTATATCTATGGTTTGTGCCTTTAGAATCTTGGGATGTTGCTACAGATGTGGCTTAAGAGGTACGGACTTGACTGTTGACACCAATATTGACACACTTGACATTTGCCCCATGGCATCAACTGAATACTGTCTGCTACTGAATCCATTCTCTTGTGAGATGGCAGTTCTCCTCTACAGAGTCTTTTCATTGCACCCATTGTACTCTTTTGACTAAAAATTATCCAAACTAAGTCTAGGCAATCAGAATAGATTATTGAATTGAGAGTACATCCTCATCAGTATCTTAGAATGACTGTATTTTTCTCTTTTAGGTTTTTTTTCATAATATATCAAGTTAATAATAATTTTGGCATGTTTCACAAGTAGGTAACTCTAAGTTCATTTTTTTTTTGTTACTCTGGCGTGGCCAGTGCTGTTAGTGGCTTCTCCTTTAAGAAATTTATTATTCGTTTGTTCAAAAATGTTTATTAATTGCTACATAAGTCTTCCTACTAAGTCTTTGTGTTGTAAATGTGAAAATATGTGTTAATGTGCAAAATAAATATGTAAACAGACTTAACAGATGATGTACTGGTCAACTGGAAACACAGAGGGAAAGGCTCAGGTCTAGGTTCAAAAAAGAGAAGTGTTAAAGCAAAAGGTGGGACCAAATATACTCTCACTAAAGATTACATTGAAATCAATCCTTGATGGAGGAGAAATACAACAGAGAGGTGAAGAGTATGCCAGGCAAGAGGAACAGAATATGTGCAGGCATACAGAAAGCATTGGATTAAAGTTATAAACTGTGTACTCCTAGAAAGTACACAGAGCAAAGCAAGTGTCTAAAATGCAGGCAGTTAAGATAAACCAGGACATCAAGGTCATATATATCTTTCTATGGGTCACTGTACTCTGTGCCAAGTCACTTCAGTCATGCCCTATAGTTTGTAACTCTATGTACCATAGCCCTCCAGGATGTTCTGTCCATAGAATTCTCCAGGCAAGAATACTGGAGTGGGTTGCCATTTCCTTCTCCAATAGGTACACTACAAACTGTTTTAAAAAGCAATGATCTTTTCCATGAAATTTATGTTTTATAAAAATCATTATGTTTTATAAAACATGTTTTATAAAATCATTGTTTATAAAATGCTTATAAAATTCATGTTTTATAAAAATCATTTATAAAAATCATTATGGCAGCTTATTGAAATAACATTGGCCAAGGTGTATGACCACAGACTAATAGATCATTCAAGAGGCTATTCAAGTAGCCGATGTGAAGTCTTCATGTAAGAAAGCAGCAGCCAAAATTTGCAAGAGGACCTAGATCAAATATATATTTAGGTTATAGAATTTAAAAGGTTGTTTATATGTTGTGGGGGTAAAGGGTCACAAAGAATTGAAAGGACCACATAAGGACTCCAGATTTGAGGTCAAGCAACTGATGGACTGTGGGGCTAACAGACAATGTCATATGAGACTGGGAGCATTTGAAAATCAGAGTGGAGACCTGAAAAGTCATTGAGTTAGGATCAATTTTTGCTAAGCTATTTAGTGGTAGTCTCTTATGAAAATCTGGAACCCAAGAAAGAACTGGATTTGAGATTTCAAATAATTGGATAAAGGTTGTAGCAACTTCACAAAAGCAGTATTCCAACTATTTAGAATTGAGCAGAGGAAAAAGGGTTCACAATTGAGGTAAGGAGCAGACAAAAGGCAAAAGGTGAAAATCAGAGGAGAGGTCAATCAGGGAAATCCAGGGCATATAAAACTTTCTAGGAGGGAACTATTAACAAGTGCATTTTCACTCAAGCATTTATCCTTTCACCAAGCATTTCTAGAGTAATAACACAAATGTTGGTTGCCTCCTGGTGGCTCAGATGGAGGAGACCAGGAGACCTACAATGCGGGAGACCAGAGTTCGATCCCTGGGTCAGGAAGATCCCCTGGAGAAGAGAATGAAACCCACTCCAGTAGTCTTGTCTGGAGAATTCCATGGACAGAGGAGCCTGGTGGGCTACAGTCCATGTGGTCCCAAGAGTCGGACATGACTGAGGAACTAACACTTTCATCTTCACAGCACAAATGTTGAAACTAAACTAGATGCTGGCTAATGGTTAATGGGCATGGTCTCTGCCCTTACAGAAGTCACAGAATTAGGAAGGGATTATAGAGCATCATAAAGACAATTATTGTAAAATAACCGAAGCTTTAGTCATCTCTTAGAGGAGAGTCTCTCCAGGCCCCAATGTCTGGGGAACTGACCCAAACTTCATCCACATGATAATCAAAGAAACAGCCATTTTTAAATTTATTTTTAATTGGATAATTGCATTATAATGTTCTGTTAGTTTCTGCTGCACAACAAGGTGAATCAGCTCCCTCTTCAGCCTCCCTCCCATTCCATCCCTGCAACACACTCCTTTAGGTCATCACAGAGCACCTGGCTGAGCTCTCTGTGTTATATAGCAGCTTCTCACTAGCTATCTGTTTTATACATGGTAGTGTATATATGTCAAAGATAGTCTCTCAATCCATCCCGCTGTCTCCTTTCCTCTCTGTGTGCACAAGTCCAGTCTGTTCTCAACATCTGCATCTCTATTCCTGCCTTGCAAATAGTACTATAAAAAATATAGTATTTTTCTATATTCCAAGTATATGAGTCAATATACGAAGCAGCCATTTTAAATGTGATTCCCACATTCTAGTCAAGGTTAATGGGTCCAGATCTGGCCACTTGAAGAAACTGACCAGAAAATTGCCAGGATTTATGACCAGAAGCCTGTATTTTTCTCCACTGGATGAAGCTCTAAGGGCTAACACTTGGCAACTATTAGCAGCTATCCTTTACTCTTTGTTGAGCGCCCATTAACAGTTCATTGTAAGACACCTACTTAAGTAATGGGCTGAATAATCCTTTATATGTTTGGCTTAGAGACAATTCATGGAAAATCTATTTTTACTTTTTTAGGTTGTCCATTTTAGTAGGTGATATTCCATCAAATCTATGAGGTTCACCATCCTAACAATACTAGATGAGTAAACTTAAAATCATTATTCTCTTGATCTACACATTGACCTCAAATGCTATTCTTTTTTTTTTTTTTATTGGAATGTAATTGCTTTACAATGTTGTGCTAGTTTCTGCTGTACAACGAAGTGGATCAGCTATATGTATACACATATCCCCTCTCTCCTGGCCCTCCCACACCTCTAGGTCAGAGCACCGAGCTCAGGTCCCTGTGCTATATAGCAACTTCCCACTAGAAATGTATTTTATACATGGTAGTTTACATATGTCAAAGGTAATTTATGATTTGCTTATTTGCCTCAGAGGTGCAAAAGTCTGTCTCAGTTGGCTTTGCATAGACGTGGACAAAGTGTCATAATTGAGATATCATGCGAAATCTCTAAGCCTCAAAGAGTTACTTGAGATAGAACATTAACATCTTCTGATGGCTTGAAAATATAGCATCATCAGTTGTCAGAAGGGATATTCTCATTACAGTTGTGATTGTGACTACAGATTGAAAAATGTCTATAAAGAAATTATAAAACATGGAGCAAAATTTCTGACCTGATGGCTGAAGGCAATGGCCAGAGTTGGTTAGACCTGTGTTCCTGTTTAGTCACTAAGCTGCATCTGACTCTTCTGCAACCCCATAGACTCTAGCCCACTAGGCTCCTCTGTCCATGGGGTTTTCCAGACAAGAATACTGGAGGGGACTGTCATTTCCTTCTTTGGGGGATCTTCCTGACTCAGGGATCAAATCCGTGTCTCCTGTGTCTCTGGCATTGGGAGGAGGATTCTTTACCACTGAGCCACCAGGGAAGCCCTAGTTAGATCTTAACTAGGTTGAGACGAAATATAATAACTACCACAACACTGGATTCTTCCCAGTCCCTCTTAAGAGCCTCAAAATCCTAAATACTTGTGGAATTAAGTTATTTTTCCTTCCTAAACAGAGAGATTTTATTCCAATTCCCTGTTTGGACCAAAGGGCATTGTAGAAAGATCAGCAGATCTGTAGCTCTAAAAGAACAGTATCCCACAGCTTAAAACATTGAAGTATTTATCTACAGGTATGTGTGTGTACATATATATATATATATATATATATATATATATATATAGCAATGCATATCTATATACGAAACACATATATGTGTATATTGAAATAGAAATAGAGAGGGAAATATACTAGATAATTTAGCATATGGTTATCTAGGAGTGGGGAGCTGATGCTTAGTATTGGGAGAATGAGTAAGGATGGAAGAAAGTAAGGGGTTAACCATAAGGTAAAAAATAAACATACAGACTATAACTGAAAAAAATCCCAAAATGAAAAATATAGTTTGTATGCTTGTATTTATGTTTGTAATAGATAATAGGCAAAGACATTACAGCTGTGGATTTATGGTGTATCCATAATAAATGACAGTAAAAAAAAAAAAAAAAGACAGGAGCTCATAGGTGTAGCACAATTCTTTTTTGTTTGAAACCACAAATTTCAAAAAAAAAAAAACCACACAAATTTCAAACACCCATGTGTACCTAAGTATGGGTAGAGACTACATTGCCTCTGTCTGTATCAGGAAATAAAGAGTAATAGAAAGTCCCCTGAAGTGGATACTGTGTGTGTGCAGTAAAATCAGAGATCATTAACTTGATCTTCTACATATTTGCATTGCTTCTGTCATTATTACAGGAATACATTATCTTGTAAATGAAGATAACATCAAATGAAGAAAATGTTTTAAAAATGAAAGGATACTTTAGATACTAGGAAACCAAATATTGGATGCATAGAATTAGAAGCTTTGGGAGAGTTGGCTTTATTTAACTTTTGTTTCATTTGCAATTTGTTAGCATTTCCTGTAGAAGATTTTAACATTTCTTTACAAACAGTTGGCATTCTATTTTTAATTTTTTGTTTTGTTTTTTAATATAAATTTATTTATTTTAACCGGAGGTTAACTACTTTACAATATTGTATTGGTTTTGCCATACATCAACATGAATCCTCCACAGGTATACACGTGTTCCCCATCCTGAACCCCCCTCCCTCCTCCCTCCCCATACCATCCCTCTGAGGCATTCTATTTTTAATTTATTTAGCTTATTTACATGTCCTGAAGAGAAAAGACTACTTGTTCACAGCTCTCCAAATAAGTGTTAGCATGTAGCAGTCATAAAATCTAAACAAATGAGATAGTGTGAAATGTAAAGACAGGGTAAGCATAAATTTTTAACAGACGTGATATATTTTAACCCCTGGAGAGATTTCTTGCCTTTATAATCAACTAGTTCCACCACGCCATACTGGAATATAATGAGACTCAAGACTACTTTAGGACACATAACACAATAATTTGAATTTATATATAGCTACCTAGAAACAAAATGGGTTGAATGAGATGTTATGTAAAGTCCTCCGAGGAGTCACCTGATATTATTAGTCAGGTTAAGTGGTAGTTTTCTTTACTGACTAAAATAGTTTCATATTTCTATAAATCTGATATAGAAAAGAAGGAAGAATGCATGAGAAATGCATGAGAAAACTCTGGACAGCAAGTGGTAGAAATAAACTCTCAGCGATCTTTAGTGTATATTAATATATTAAAAAGCTGAGGCATCACTTATGGTGTAACAAAGGTCCATACCGTGAAATCTAAAGGCCAAGTGTCAAAGAATAGATGCTTTTGAATTGTGGTGCTGGAGAATGTGGTGACCCAAGGACAAAAGAACAGATAAAACCAGGGAGGGTCATGGAATTCAGGAAAGGAAAAAACAGACCCTTATCATCCTTCCCTCTTATGTGTTGTAACTATTAACGGAATTCAGGTCATCCTGAGCAGTATAACCTGTCGCTCCTCCTACCCCATAGGGAGAAGATATTTGCCTTTCTCTTCCCTCCCCACCCAATATATGTGCCTCATCCAATCAGAAATGACCCACAAGACCCTTATCCCACTCCTTGTACCCAGGGTATAAAAGAGGACTAAGGACCCCTGTTCAAAGGCAGTTCTCCCTTGAGCTGGCCTGCTGTTCCAACAGCATCGCCCACTGTAATAAACTTTATTTCCCTCTCATTCTGTCTCATGTCAAGAAATTCTTTTCCAGCCCACCCACAGACCACGACAGAGAAGACTCCTGAGAGTCCCTTGGACAGCAAGATCAAGCCAGTCAATCAGAAAGGAAATCAGTCCTGAATATTCATTGGAAGGACTGATGCTAAAGCTGAAGATCCAATATTTTGGCCACCTGATGAGAAGAGTCGACTCACTGGAAAAGACCCTGATGCTGGGAAAGATTGAAAGCAACAGGAGAAGGGAGTGGCAATGGATAAGATGATTAGATGGCATCACCGACTCAAAGGACATGAATTTGAGCAAACTCTGGGAGATAGTGAAGGATAGGGAAGCCTGGCATACTGCAGTACATGGAGTTACAAAGAGTCAGACACACTTACAAACTGAAAAACAGCAACAATATCCTTCCATGGTATTCCTTGGATAGAGAGAGGATTGAGATGCACCACCTCAACAATCATTGAAAACAGCATATGCTTCTAAGTGCAGCTAGGCGCTTTGCTGTGAAGTCTTTACAGATAACATTTTATACAATATTTTTATCATGAAAAACTTTTGGAGGGAACTACTTAAAGAGAATTCTGGCTTCTATAATAATCAATATCATTTATTCAATTTAAAAAATATTATTGACTTAAGATAGCAATATTTCTGATAGTATATGGGCTTCCCAGGTGTTGCTAGTGGTAAAGAACTTGCCTGCCAATGCAGGTTCAATCCCTGGGTCAGGAAGATCCCCTGGAGAAGAATACTACCCACTCCAGTATTCTTGCCTGAAGAATTCCATAGACAGAGGAGCCTCATGGGCTAAAGTCCATAGGGTCACAAAGGGTCAGACACGACTGAAGCAACTAAGCATGCACACATTAGAAAATCAAACACTCATTCATCTAGGGGGCAAATATCCATTGAATATGGTCTACATACATGATCTTGGTACTTACATGGTCCCCGTGCATAGTCTTTGTACCTACAATTATTCCTATTGCTTCCTCTGCCTTTACTCTTGCCATGTTTAGTTCCTATTAATATAGGTATAAACTATTGCATTAGTTGATGTGAAAGAAACATTAATAATAGTGTTGGGGTAATAATGTGATTGAGAGTTGGACTGTGAAGAAGGCAGAGTGCTGAAGAATTGATGCTTTTGAACTGTGATGTTGGAGAAGACTCTTGAGAGTCCCTTGGACTGCAAGGAGATCCAACCAGTCCATTCTGAGGGTTATCAGCCCTGGGATTTCTTTGGAGGGAATGATGCTAAAGCTGAAACTCCAGTACTTTGGCCACCTCATGCAAAGAGTTGACTCACTGGAAAAGACTCTGATGCTGGGAGGGATTGGGGGCAGGAGGAGAAGGGGACGGCAGAGGATGAGATGGCTGGATGGCATCACTGACTCGATGGATGTGAGTCTGAGTGAACTCCGGGAGTTGGTGATGGACAGGGAGGCCTGGCGTGCTGCGACTCATGGGGTCGCAAAAAGTCGGACATGACTGAGCAACTGAACTGAACTGAAGTAGGAAAATCAGTAAGAAATATATTTAGTTTTTAGATATGCATATTAAAATGTTTTAAATTATATTTGTAATTTATTTGAAAATATTCAATCAAATTATGAGTAATATATCAAAACATTAATAATTATTGAGATTAGGTAATGAATAAAAACGTTCATACTCTTATTTTTGTGTCAATTAAATGTTTTTAATGAAAAGTTTACAAAATGCATAGCAAGAGCAGAGAATGTTCGTGAATGAGACAAATGAAATGAGCAATAACCCATGAGTTAGAATGTTTAAGACCTGTCTTGGGACCGTAAAATTTTTACAGAAGCTAACAATAGGGGGAAAAGAGTTAATGAGAGCTAAATTGGGAAATATATATTGAAGTGTTATTATTGAAGGCCTTAGTTACTAAATATGGTACTGTCAAACATATAGTTGGAGTACGTGAAGCATAATGAAATTTTTGAGCAAGGCAATAATAAAAGCGGTGAGATTCATTTGTTGATTGGTTGGTTGGTTTGGTGTGATTCTTTTAGAAAGATTAAATAGCTTAAGTGTTTGTGGAATGCATCAAGGAATAAGGAAATGCAAAGTAGGAGACTAATTAAGGGATTGCTATGAGAGCTCAATATGCTTTTGTGGAAGCAAAGGCTGTGAGAATATGAATCACAAGAAGAATGGAAAGACCTAGACAATAAATTAACAGGACTCAGATGTTAGAGGAAGTAGGGGTAGCAAACAGAAAATGGCCAAAAATAATTCTGAGATTTCAAGACATTAGCCATATGATAAGGTCAGTTGTTTGTGGCAGTCTGATGCTATATATAAATGCATCTGACTTTAAACAATGCAATGTGAATTTCCTGTTGAAATGGTATTTAATATCAGCCATTTTGTTTTCAAAAACTCTGATAAGCAGTTTATTCCACTTCTACTTAATCAAACATTATGTCAGTAAGTAGGATTCAATTCCCTTCCAGTCTACCATCTTATCATCTAGATAAAATTGAAAAATGCATAATAAACTATAGAAATTATTTTAATTTGTATATGATTGGCCAAAAACACGATAAATCCTTCTTGGGATAATCATAATTTGTTTCTGGGATTTCAAGTTTATGTGAATGATCTGTGTTATTTTTGGCTTTTGATATTATAACATTATAGCTCCTTGATTTATTCAGTCATTTTTTTAAAATATGTTTTCACATCATGTCTGATCCAGTACCAGGATATAGATCAGAAATATGAATAGTACATGATACTGCCATATGCCCCTCAGAAACATGTATATATAAAAATGATTGCAAATATGTATGTTAAGTGGCAAAAGTGTGGTTTTCACAGGGAGTACCAATAAAGAAAATCAACCTTTCTTGGGATTGTCATGATAGACTTTACAGGGACCAGGCTCTCTAAAGATTATTAGAATGTCACTTCACAAATAAGGGTATTAAGAATTTTCTAGCCCATTTTTACTCACTAATTTTGTGTTTGTAGCACATGTGACAACTCAATGGTTCATTTAATAGACATGACAAGGTCAAAACATATCCTCAGTTAAGATTATCATAAAGATTTTCTGTAAATTAAAATTTGTCAACATGTCTGGGATGGATACACAGTACGTAATGTTCTGGGACACATTTGTGGAGAATGCATTCCATCTATAAAGACAAATGAGTTACCAGGACATAAAGGAAATAAAACAAATAATAAAGGAAAAACTTCATACGAATCTATAGGAAATGGAGTTATCCAAATTATTCTGTGAAGATAGAAATGTCTCCCCAGAAGAAGTAATGAGTAAGATAGACAGATGTGGATGCAGGTACCTAGACAAAGGGAAAAAAATAAAATAAGAAAGAGAGACAGATGCATTTGAGCCAAAGAGAAAACCCCACTGATGGTATGAAACAGAACATTATGGACTAAACGTATGTGGCCCTCAAGTTCATGTTGGTATCCTTTTCACAAATAAGATGGTGGAGTCTTTAGGGGGTGGTTGCGTCATAAAGATGAAGCCATCATGAGTAGGATTAGTGCCCATATAAAAATGACCTCAGAGAGCTCTCCCACCCATTCTACCATGAAAGGACACAGCAAGAAGATGGCCTTCTATGAAGCAGGAAGGCAGTCCTCACCAAACACTAAATTTGCTGGCCTCTGGATCTTGGACTTTCAGCCTCCAGAACTGTGAGAAAGAAACATTTGTTGTTCAAACCACCAGTCCTGGTACTTTTATTACAGCTTCACAAATGGACTCATAAACTAATACCAAAAGTCAATGTGCAGGCTGTAACAACTATCTAAAACTATGAAGGTGGCTTTGGACTTGGGTTTTGAGATGCATGCTAGAAAATCCTACATTGTTATAAATGGATCATTGCAAACAATTCTGATGAGAAATCAGAATGAAAAGCAGACAGCTGTAGAGAGAGTTTCTGTCTTCTTAGATAAAACAAGTAATCATGAACAGAATGTTGGTAGAAGTATGGATGGTAGACACCATTCCGATGAAGTCTCAGACAGGAAAAATGAACGTGTTATGGGAATCTGACCCATATAGACCCATAGTGCAAAGGGTCATGATAAAGCTAGTTCCTCCTAGTTTAAGCAGGCCAGAATGCTCCTGCCCAGTGTATCAGGGGCTCCTGCCAGGAGCTGAAATTGGGCTTCACCTAGCGGACCCGGGGCAGAGCCACCCAGAGAGGGAATAGCCTGGGAGAGCACCAGAGGTGGGGCCACCATACTATTTAATTCAAAGGGCATAGCATTGAGCCAGAAAGGATTATTCTTGAATCTTCAGGTTTAATGTTGTTTGCCCTGTTAGGTTTTGTATTTACTTGGGGCCTGTGCCCCTTATGTCTTTCTTATTTCTTTCTTTTGGAATAGGAATATCTATCCTGTGCCTGTTCCACCATGGTATTTTGGAACCAAACATAATTCTCTTGGCTTCACCAATTCACAGCTAGGATTTGCCTCAATATGAATCTTACCTTGCATATCAGTCATATCTGATTTCAATGATATTAAGATAAGAATTTGAACTTTAGACTTTCAAAGCTGAAATGAATTAAGACAACCTTTACATTCATGTCACTTGACTTAAAATAAGAATGCCAAGGCCTTCTGGGAAATAGTAGGATTTTCAACAAATGGTACTGAAGCAACCGCAAAAGGATGAGGTTGACTCTGTCTCATATCTCTCACCTTATCAAGAATTAACTCAAAACAGATCAAAGATCTACTGTTAGAGCTAAGGGTTTATATATATCTCTTAGAGGAAAGCATGGGCAAAAATCTTCATGACCTTGGATTTTTCGATCATTTCTTAGATACAACACCAAAAGCACAAGCCACAAAATAAACTAAGTAAATTGGATTTCATCAAAATTGAAAGCATTTTTGCTTTGAAAGACATCAAGAGAGTGAAAAGAGAAACTAGGATGGGAGATTATATTTACAATTCAAATAGCCCATAAAGACGTAATCAGAACATTTTAAGATCTGTTACAACTCAACAGTTCAAAAACCCACAATTAAAAAGTGGACAGCACTTCTGAATGATAGTCAAAGAAAGCATACAACTGGTTAATAAGCATGTGAAATGATGCTCAACATCATTAGCTATTAAGGAAATGCATATTTAAAACATGTTACGTTCATGTTCTATATTCTGGGAAATTAGTGAACATCCAAGCCAATGGTAGCTAGGATAAGGGTCACTGTGCTGGTTCTTTAAGGATTCATTTCTTTGAGTGCCTGCTCTTAATCATTCATCATACCTCTTCAAAATACCATGTCTTATGTTTTAAATTTATTCACATCAGTCCTCATTAAACCAACCAATACTTCATATCACTTCTGACACACTTAAAGATGCATTCTCAAGCACCTCCTTAGTTTTCAGACAGCATCAATTCATAAGATCTCCAGAGCTTTTTATTACTCTGATTTCCATTATCTTGGACCATGTGACTCTGAGCAATGCTGGAATGCAAAGGTGATCACTCTGCTCAAAAAGCTTTTAAAAATTGCCTGCTGCGGGTTCTTCAGGGAAACCTTCCCTCCCTCTATTGCTGTGGTTAGGGAGGATTTCTGAAGATTAGAATGGTGTTTTCCCCAGGAGAGTTGCTACTTACCAGCAGAATTCTTGCTCAAAAATACATTTCCTATCATTCAACTTTTTCTGATTGGTTCTTTATAATGACAACAGCAACAAAACTTTGTTATTACTTTCTTGTTACATGATTGAATATTTTCCATGCTGAGAAATTGTTTTTCATACACTTATCCATAAGCCACATAAGCAATAATGAAAATCCACATAAACTCTGATACAACCTGTCATCTTGAAGATTCATAACTGCTATGTTTCACAGCCTGATGTTGGCAACTGTGCATTTTGACTGCAGAGACCTTAATACACACATAAATGTGTATCTAGCTTCTACATGCCCTAATCCCTGGATATTTTTCATGGATCTTGGGTTAAATCACTTTATTTTTATTTCAACTTTAAGCTTCTTACAGAGACTATGTATTCCCAACATCTTAGCTTAGAAATGCTAGATATTGTATTCTCTTCTTCTTTTTTTTTTTTTTTTTTTTGTCTATACGTTTAAAAATGTAACACCTCTGAATTCTATTGTGTGGAGCTAGAATCATTATTTTTGAGGATAATATTTAAACCTAAATGAAATCCAACAATCTCAGCTGAAGAACATAGCAGTACATCTGAGATGACTGTTTTCATTGATGTCATGAGAGAGTATTAAGAAGCAGTGTAAGAAAAACTGTATTTGCTCATCATTCTGCTGCCATAAAGAGATCACAGCTGCTTTGAGTATAAAGGAAATAGCAGCCATATTCCTGTGTTTAGCTAAATTTCCCAGCTTGGAAAAGGAATATGTTTAATTTATATAGGAATATATAGGAATCTCTAGATTCCTATATAGGCTATAGATTTTTTTTATATTGAGCTAAAGGATAAACAGTGATTTCTAAAGCCATGTTTCTTTCCTAATTTTCAAGAAATTCTAACTTTGCACAAGGATTCCAAGAGCAACTTAACATTGTTCACTCATATACACCAAAATTAGCTATCTTCTTGACACTAATTAGTATATGGAATTAGAAATTGAAGTCCTGGAATTTCCTACAGCCACTCTTGGTAGTATATCAAGATCCTAAATGTTGACTACTCTTCACTGACTTCCTACACCATCCTCATCTCCGAAGACTCTATGCTGCAGCTATTTTGGAAACTATTGATACTTTGGACCCATGGTGGTAGATGCTACGGCTTTGGAGGCTTAGGGTGTGACTACTGTTGGGACTTTGGAGGCCTGAGACAAGTCAATTAGTGTGATTAGGATGGGTATTAATGAAGCTGCTGTCATCCACTGTGCTATGAGAAAACAAGTATTATGGCCTCTTCTGAAAACCTTGATCATTTAAATAATTCCCCAGAGATTCATCAGCTCAATTTCAAATGAAAAGAAATCCTCTTCTTTTCACCCACAGTCTATAATTTATATTTCCTCTCCATTGCTGAGAAACCCACCACTGCTGGCCTCCATCAATCCAGGAGGCAGCCTCTAGCCATCACAGGGACCACTTGAATTGCAAATGTCAGCATTCTAATTGCAGCTCTTCTTATCAGGCTTATTTTTTAACTCTGACATCAACCCTTCCTCCTGTATGTGTACATTTCACTTTTTCAGTAAACAATGTTCAATCTTCCCTAGCAAACAGTGCTTGTTACTTGTGTTTATTCAATTTAATAGATTTCTTAAGCTATATAGGTACATCATTTTTAATCCACGACGAATTTTGCTTCACTGCAGCTGCAGATAATTTTTGTTCCTGAGTATATATGTGATGAAATTGATCCCCTTAACATGTTGTAGCTTCTTTCAGAAGAAATAATGAAATCTGATTGCTTACTAACTTTTGCTTTCTTCATGAAAAAAAAAATGTGTTTTCTTCCCACTCTTACTTCCAGACATATTATACATACAAGATGCACAGATTTTAAAAGTCATAGATTGTTGACAGGGAAAGAGTCCTATACTAGGTTCTCAGGATTGCCATAGCAAAGAACCATGAATTAGATGGATTTAAACACAAATTTATTCTCCTACAGTTCTGGAGATGAGAAGTTCAGAATCAAGATATCCACAGATACATGCTTTCTGAAGACTCTAGAGGAGAATCTGTTCTATGCCTTTCTCCTCATTTCTGGTATCACCAGCAATCCTTGGCATCCCTTGACTTGTAGAACACTCGAATCTTTGTCTCCATAGTCACACACTTTCTTCCTGTGTGTTTCTGTGTCTCTTCTTTTCTTATATGGACATCAGTTATATTGGGTTAATATCCACCCTAATTGATCATGACCTTATTTTAACTTGATTATATCTGCAAAGTTCTAGTTCCAATATCGACTTTAAAAATATTAACAATCTAAAAGTTGAGGGTTATGTTTTACTTGGTGGTAATTTTTAAGACTTCAAGCCTAGAAGCCTGCCCCTCAAGTAATCCTGAGAGAACTGCTCCCAGGAAAAGAGCAGGGAGCTGGGATTTATAGCAGTTTTGCAACATATGACAGGTAGTTGGGAACATCAGAAAATTAATTTTAATTTAAAAAAAAATCCCAAGTTAAGGAATTTAGTACTTAACAATGCATGCAAGAATCTGGGCTCACCAAAATCATTCCTTAGGTATGCATTTCATCTATCTGGGGCCAGTATCCCACGTTTTTATATTCTGAGTTTCCCGAAGGCTCACCATAGGGAGAGGCTGCAGTCTGATGGCTGCTCGATGGCAGGTATTCCTTCCTCCATGTGTATCCTCAGGGCTCACTGGCTCACATTGGAGGGCTGCAATCACTGATTACTGTTATCCTTGTTTACTGATGTAGCAGGAAATATTTCATTTATCACCAAGTAAGGTCACATTCCAGAGAAGGCAATGGCACCCCACTCCAGTACTCTTGCCTGGAAAATCCCATGGACAGAGGAGCCTGGAAGGCTGCAGTCCATGGGGTCACTGAGGGTCGGACACGACTGAGTGACTTCACTTTCACTTTTCACTTTCATGCATTGGAGAAGGAAATGGCAACCCACTCCAGTGTTCTTACCTGCAGAATCCCAGGGACGGGGGAGCCTGGTTGGCTGCCATCTATGGGGTCACACAGAGTCGGACACAACTGAAGTGACTTAGCAGCAGTAGCAGCAGCAAGGTCACATTCAGGTTATTAGGGACTAGCTGTTGAACATATATTTTGGGGGAGTGCAATTCACTCACGAGTCCCAAATTCAGAGTTTATCCAAATATTCAACTCATAATGGACTAAAGAATGTGGTCTCTCCTCTTGTACATGACCCTACGAAAGTTTAGGAACTTTTTGCTCTATGTACCATGAATAAACACAGATCTTAAGATATTAGGAAAAAGGAGTACGCCATATTTATTTTCAAAAGTGACAGTGCTAGGAAGTCAAGGTCAACTGATAGGAAAACCAAATGTTTATAAACTTGTGAAGGACACACAGGTCAGTTTAGTCAACTGCTTCAGTGCATAGTCTTTATAATCAGATAGACCTGTCCGTGAGTGCCAACTCCTTTGCTTAGTTATCTGTGTGACTTTGGGGAAGTACTTGGCATTTCTAAATTTCCATTTCTTTTTCAGAAAAATAATGAGGCTCTGGATAGATTATTACATGTTAACTGTTTAGTAGAGTAGCTGACACATAAAAGTGCTTAGTAAAATCAAGTGAATTTATATTTACATTCCCACTTAGTAACAGATAAGCAAAGGAGAAGTCTCTTAGTCAAAATGCACAGAGAAATTTTAAATAATCCAGAAAAGTATATTTCAAATTATAATATTTCTTATATATATGTTAGAATCTTCTGTTTCATCTTAGCTGCCAAGTAAAGTAATAACTTCCTTCTGCAGTATTCTAAAAAGCAGACTTAGAGCCTCTAAATGCAATGTGAACACCTATGATTGAGTACTCAGTATCCCTGAAAATAATGAAGATATATTAATTGGACAGGATTATTTAGGTGAAGTTAATGAAGATGGTGAAATCAGAAATTTCTTCATAATTAAATAATTGTCATATGACAAGCCTAAATGACTCCTATCACTTCAAACAATCTGTACCCACTGTAATAGAACTTCACAGGAACATGACTATTCAATATCTATATGCATAATTTGACTTCCTATCCACCTAAGTTTATGAGCCATTTAATCTATTCTAGTGTGCAAGGAAGAGCTTGGAAAACAATTTGCAAACCTCCTTCACACCTGAAACTACTTGAAGGGAAAAAAACTACAATACCTAAAGGTGATTCAATTCAACCCAAACCAATATTGGCAGTCCATCAAGCACTGCAGCAGTGCACAGAAGCAGTACTAATCCCAGATGCAGGAGCCTGTGATGCCTTCCCAGGAGAGGTGACCACATGAGTTAACTCTTACATGATGAGCAGGAGTTAACCAGGTAGGAATGGGAAAGGAATAAAGCATGGCAGCAGAGGGAGAAATATACACATAAACCTAGAGCTTTTTATTTATTCAGGAAACCATAAAATAAAGAATAGTAAGGAGAAGTGAGAGATGACACTTGAAGATTAAAAACCAGATCAATAATTTTTTTGTAACACTAGGGATTTAGCAGTCTATTAGGAGGGCTATTAAGTCATTCTCACTACATAGCAGAGAATAACATATTGGGGCTGGGTTTGAGGCTGGGTTTGAGGCTGGGAGACTACTTGGGTTACCATGGCAATAATCCATGACAAAGCAGATTAGGACATGAATTTAGATAGTGGAAGTGGAGATGGAGAAAAGTTGATGAGTTTAAGAGAGACAAATTAAGCAGAGTACATAGGGTTTGGCAGAAAAGTAAGAAAAGGAAAAAAACTGAGGATTCATTGCCAAGTTTACGGATTAGGCATATGGCTAAAAATTGTTGCCTTCCACTGTGATGAGAAACACAGAAGAAGGTCAAGTTTTTAGAAGAAGAAATTTGGAGCACATTGACTTTGAGGCCATCTAGATGGAGAAGGAAATGGTAACCCACCACAGTGTTCTTGCCTGGAGAATCCCAGGGACAGGGGAGGTTGGTGGGCTGCCGTCCATGGGGTCGCACAGAGTCAGACATGACTGAAGCAACTTAGCAGCAGCAGCAGCAGCAGATGGAGATAGTATAAACAAACAAAACAAACAAACAAACAAAAAGTGAATGAAAGAAAGAAAGAGTTGGGGAAAGGAAGAAAGGGAAGAGAAAATTAAAGAAAGATATTGATTTGGGAATCATCAAAATACAGGCATTATTTGATGCCATGGGCAAGAATAAGATTACCCAGAGAGAGTATTTAAAGTGATTGGAGGCCAAGCACAGAATAATGGGAAACAATTGTATGTAATGAGAAAGATAAGAGGGAGAAAGAGAATGGATAGTCAGACATAGTCATGCGACCAAAAAAAAAAAAAAATAGAGGATAGAATTTCCAAATACAATATTAGCCAAATGGCCCAAAGGGCCAATACTATAAGGTCAAGAAACATCCACTAAATGTTGTCACAAAGAAATTACTGTTAATATCAGAGTGAGAAGTGTGGGCAGATGAGTGAGTTGAAGATGTGTTGGAAAGAAATGCAAACACCTTGTCTGCTCTACTCTCTTTTATTTTTTAACAATAAAATTGCTTTAAAAAGGGAAGAGATGATACATTACAGAAAAAGTTAGCATGTGTATTTTTGTTTTGATTTTCAAGTCTTCGCTTGTTAAAATTATACGAGGAAGGGTGAGGAAGAGTATTGGGTTTTGAAGGATAAAATTTCCTATAAAACAAGAGAAGTTGGGATCCAGAGACGGGGCAGAAAATAGAAGTCAATTCTTACACTGAGACAGGGAAAGAAGGAAAAAAAAAAAAAAAAAAGCCAAGAAGGAGCTAACATCTAAGAAGCTGAGAAAATTCTCCTTTAGTAAATTTTCCCACTTTCTGTGAATTTTAAAGGAAGGCCATGCTCCAAAAATATATCTGTGTGGTATGTTAGATATAGAAAGGATGATGTCTCAAGATAATAAATATCTGAAATAGATATGACTTGGATTTCCTGGAAAGCAGACTCTGAGACACAATGTAGGGTTCAGGACGTTTATTCAGGCATGGTCTTATGATCAACACCTGGAATGAAAGGAGGAGAAAGCAGGATTGGACAGAGGCAGGAACTGAATTACAATGCAGGATGTACAGTCTCAGTTCCTTCCGTGGGGAGCTCTGGCACTGAAATGGCCCATCAATTATCCTCCGTTGCACTGAATGGATGACCTTAATACCACCTACTTTGATCAGTCATGAAATGCGATCACCTTTGGGAAAGTGTGGCAAGAAACAAAGCTGCCTTATTATTACTGAGTCCAAGCTGGCTCTGCTCACTGCACGACAGGCCAATAAGTTCGGAGATAGAATGCAGAGGCAAAGAATATGACTATTTAGAAAGCTGGCAAACAAGGAAGATGGCACACTAATGTCTCAACATAACCATCTTATCAGGTCTGGAGGCCAAGTTCTTTTATAGAACACAGAGGGGATACATGAGGAAGTAAATTAAAAAGGCCATTAATCTTGCAAATATCTCCCAGAATGGCCAACCTCAGAGAGGGGACGTGTTAACATTTAGGCAGAGGGTCAGAATTGCCCGAGGCAGGACATTAGGTATAGATAGTATATTTTCAGTGAACAAAACAAAGGTTAAAATAAAAGAAACAAAAAGTAAAAGAAGCAAAAGTTAAAGAAAAACAAATTCTTCCCTGTAACATTATGCAACTGAGGCATTCCATAAAGGGTCTGATACCTAAGATCAACTACCAATAGGACTCTCAGTAGCCAGGGCACCAAATCTTGGTGTGGGTTCTGGGTGAAGCTGCTCCATGTTATCCCACATAATACGTCATACCTTCCAGAAAGATACAAAGATTAACTGCCATAATGAAAATTAATATTCTGTCAGATGTCAATAACCCAAGCAGTATTGTGATTTTCTAAGGTAGCAATTTAAAATCAAGATACAAAAACCGTGCATATGATGCAATTCTTAGTTGTTTGATAAATGAGAAAAGATTTATAAGAAAAGCCTTCATGTGGTAATCATAGGAAGCATCATCCATCCTTCCTTATAAAGAAATTTTTATAAACTCAAGTCTTAAGGCATTTGGAACGTTAAGGCAATTAGAACATTTCCATGATCATCCTTCAGAAGGAAATACACTGGTAGTGGCTCATGTTTTTTTTGAGTGGTTTAAAATCCTCAGATTGAACATATGGAAATAGAAATATAAAAACTCAATAATCATTTTTGGAGCACAAAGTAAAAGATTGTCATATTTTGACCATTATTTTGCAGTTAGCTGGGATTGAAACGAGTTCAGGGAAAAGACGGGACAAATTATCAGGAGGCAGTCAGAATTTAGGGCTTCCCAGGTGTCTCAGTGGTAAATAATCCTCCTGCTAATCAATAACCATGGGTTGAATCCCTGGGTAGGGAAGATCCCCTGGAGGAGGAAATGGCAACCCACTCTAGCATTCTTGCCTGGGAAATCACAAAGACAGAGGAGCCTGGTGGGCTATCATGGAGTTACAAAGAGTTGGACACTACTTAGAGAATAAATAGCAGTCAGAATTTAAGTAACACAGTGGCAAGGGGTAACAAAGTTACCATGGAACCGAAGTCAAGAACTGGGTTGAAGTCCTAGCTCCCTCATTTTACTTATTTATGAATTACATTGTTATACTTATCTCATAAACTTTCTGTGAAATTTACATGAAATAATATTTGCAAAGTGCCTTTTGCATGGTGCTTAACACCTCACACCTGCATGCCTCCTCTCCTGAATAAGTTCCCAAATGTGAATAAGAAACATAAAGTGAATAGACACTGAAGGTTCTTATTAGATATTGCAAGTAGATGTTTCTTTTAGACTATTTTGACAAAATGAAAGTATTCAATACTTTCAGAAAAGGATGGCATCAACACTGACACATCTCCCCCATGAAGTTGGTCTATAATGTCATTATCCTATGTTGCGTCTGGAGACAACATGAATGAGGACAATGATTCTAACATGTGCTGTAGTTTGAAATAAAAGTACCAACCTACCTCAGGGCTTATCCTAATTCTGGAAGTACTTATTTACGTAAATAAAGTGATAGTGATTTAGAGCAATAAAACTTCATTATCCAATAGAGTTCCTTTAGATGGCATGGCTGTAGCCATGCGTTCCCGGAAACAAACTCACTCAGAAGGACAATGCAGATAGTGGAGTGCAGTTGATTACACCCGCGGGCCCAAGGCAGAGACTCCTCTCAGTCAAGGACCCCGACCAGTTTTTGTGAAAACCTTATATACCCTAAGTGTACGTGCCCAAACCCACCTCCCCAAATTCCCTGAAACTAGTCTGAACAAAGGAAAAGAAAGATACAACCAAGGTTGACCCATGATTCATATGCCTTAAGCCTAGGTAGTTAACAGTGGACAATTATCAGTAGTCCTGTGGTCATACCCTAATAAGCATAATAGAATGTATGATTCTTTTCGGTTACACAGATAGTTAGGGCATTCTTTTAGGTGACTGAGAGACTAGGTATGAGCTCTGGGGCTCTTCCTTCCGGAGGCCTTTCCATAGATGGCAATGTCCTTTCCATAGATGGCAATGTCCTTTCCATAGATACTGGGTATATAGTTCAAAGTTCACAGTCCAGCCCAAGATGAAGTCCTGCTTTCAAGATAGAGCCTGTTCTGTCTGTTTCCTCCTTCATTATCATAACCATGCCATTGTTAGGTAGGTAGAATAGGGGAAAGGAGTCCAAAATGACGGTGACTAAAAGACAAGGAAGGGAAAAGCCCACGAAAAAAGAACAAAAGAAGGTCCGAGGACAGGAGTGAGGACCTCAGGTAAAACAAACAACACTCCTGGCTGGCCCAATTTACATAGGACAGGCCCAGGGAGAGAGAAACATATAAAAAGAGGAGCCAAAGCTAGCTCACTCTCTCTCTTGCTCTCTCTCTCTCTCTCCAGCACGCTGGGGTGCTCTTCTCCTCTTGTCCTTGGATCGACGTGCCCTCACTGCCTCAAAGATGGATTTTCCTGCTATCTTCTAAATAAAATAGAGCTGTAACACTGAGCTGTAACACTGATTTGTCTAAGAGCTGTAACACGGTCCATTCGAGACCTGAATGCTATAACCTGGTCTATCCAAGACCTGAGAGCTGAGACATGCCAAGGGGGCTTTAAGGTCCCTCGCTCCAAATCTTTGTTGTGACGAGACAAAGAACCGAGGAACATACACTTGCGTGACACCATCAAAGGGTCCATGCTTACGCAACATCCAGGTATAATAAAATCCCCAGCCACAGCTGTAGGTAAAGCCATATGCACATTCTTCATGGGCATTTCCTTGTGTGGCAGGAAGTCTTCTAAAGATGTTCCCAAATGTTCTCCACTTCCTCATAGTGAAAGGTTGCTACTACAGGCCGTGTGCTATGCTGGGCCTCCAGAGGAGAGGAATTTGACCCAGGGCCAGAGATGAGGCTTGATCACTTGAAGCCTTTGTGTAATAGTTTTATTAAAGTTTAAGAGAGATAGTGAAAGCTTCTGACATAGACATCAGAAGGGGGCAGAAAGAGTGCCCACTTGCTAGTTTTTATGTTTTATGTCTGTTAGCAAGATGCTAATCAGATAAAAGAGACACCTCAAGGCTGAGGGAGTTTCACCAGGCCCCTCTCCCACAATATGCATTTTTGAGATAGAATGGCACAAGGTGTGTCACCCTAGGTAGAAATTACTAGGCAGTTAGTGTAGAGCTCTGAGTCTTGTTTTCAGTAAGCATCCTGGTCCATTGTCCTGAATTCCTGGAATGTGTCTTTAGTCTGATAAATTATCAGCACTCAGATCCAGGGAAGGGCAGTAATTAAATTCTGTTCCACATGCTTGAGGGAAAAACAACTGGTGATCATTAATTTTAAACCCATTCTTCTGGGTTTTTCATGCCAGAAGGCATGAAAAAGGGTGGTGACTTAATCCAAGGATCCAGAGAAGCCATAAAGATGTTAAATATCTTGACCTTTAAATTGATTCATTAGAAATAATGTGGTGTAAAGAAGGATATAATAACTTCTATAAGTCCCACCGTGGGGGAACTCTTTACTCTCTCTCAGTGTTGCTGAGAGTTTTGTACTTTTCTCCTCTCAAATAAATCCTACTCACTTGCTACCATTCATGGATTCCATTCTTCCGGGCTCCATGGACAAGATCTCAGATTCCCTTCTCACCCCAGCCATAGAACAATTGACATGAATACTGGTTTGTTGAGCCATTAATAAGCCAAGTGTTGAGAAAAGAAAAAAAAAAAAATTAGCCTTAGGCAGAACTGACTTGAAGAAAGCCAGATTCCGAAGCAAATACATAGTTTCATTAACATAGCTTAAGAAAAACGCATTGGTTAGCTCAAGGTTTGAGAATAGTTAAGTTCGGGTGGAACCAGGCATTCTCAACAGAAAAGGGAAAAATGTCTGCCACTTACAGTTTATTTCCTCCTGCTGCTTGGGGACCTCTGGCCTCCCTACAGAGGATGTTATCACTTTCAGTTCTAAAATCTTTGGGTATTTCCGCCCTTTGAGCATAGGATGGACTTGGTAACTTTCTTCTAATGTGTAGAACATAGCAATGTAATCGGATGTAACTTCTAAGATTTAATTATAAAAATCTGAAAATGTCACATTGCTAGCATTCTCTTTGACTCTTCAAGGCCATATACCTTGATGGTCACACGATCTGTTGACTACAAATTGGCATTTGCCAAGAGCATTTGTCAGTGACTGAAAACAACAATCAGTTCAGTTCAGTCACTCAATCCTGTTCGATTCTTTGCTACCCCACAATTCTTGCGACTCCTGCACTCCAGGCCTCCCTGTCCATCACCAACTCCCGGAGTTCACCCAAACCCATGTTCGCTGAGTTGGTGATGCCATCCAATCATCTCATCCTCTATCATCCCCTTCTCCTCCTGCCCTCAATCTTTCGCTGCATCAGGGTCTTTTCCAATGAGTCAACTCTTCGCATCAGGTGGCCAAAGTATTGGAGTTTCAGAGTCAACATCAGTCCTTCCAATGAATATTCAAGATTGATTTCCTTTACGATGGATTGGTTGGATCTCCTTGCAGTCCAAGGGACTCTCAAGAGTCTTCTCCAACACCACAGTTCAAAAGCATCAATTCTTTGGCGTTCGGCTTTCTTTATAGTCCAACACTCACATCCATACATGACCACAGGAAAAACCATAGCCCTGACTAGATGGACCTTGTTGGCAAAGAAATGTCTCTGCTTTTGAATATGCTATCTAGGTTGGTCATAACTTTCCTTCCAAGAAGTAAGTGTCTTTTAATTTCATGGCTGCAGTCACCATCTGCAGTGATTTTGGAGCCCAGAAAAATAAAGTCAGCCACTGTGTCCACTCCCCATCTATTTGCCATGTGGTGATGGGGCTGGATGCCAAGATCTTCATTTTCTGAATGTTGAGCTTTAAGCCAACTTTTTCACTCTCCTCTTTCACCTTCATCAAGATGCTCTTAACAAGGGCCTTTGCCATCTGCCTCTGAGGAGATTGAACCCTGTGCTGCTGCAGCTACCAACAAGACCTTCAACACCACCCAAGGGGGATTCAGGGTGGAGACTGAGGCACTCTGTGCTCCAGAGAATCTGGTTGAGCAGGCCTTTCAATAGTTAGATATTTCCAGGAACTGATTTCATGATCCCAATCCTTGTATCTCTTCATTTCTAGATAAGCACTAAATCCCTTCATGGTAATAGCAGTTTCTCATGACTAGCAGAAAATCTTTTGTAAAGTAAGCCCTTGATTGCACTGAACTCTCCCTTCACCAAAATCTTATATATTGACCTTCCTCCACTGCTTCTTTGGAGAAGTCTCTCAGAATTATCTGAGGTGCAGTTTCCCAGGCTTCAGTCCTCATTTTGCCCCAAATAAAACATAACTCACAACTCTCTCACTCAGCATCTTTTTAGTTATCAGTTAGGAACCTATGCACATAGTCCAATATCTGTTGAGAAACTTTTTCCCAGAACCGTGTGAGTGAACATGGAGAGGGTCCTTCCCCAGCTGAGCCTTCATTTGGGACTGTAGTTTCAGTCAGCCTCTAGTTAAAGACTTATAAGCTCTGAAGCAGAGAACCCAGTTAAACCATGCCACTCTTCCTGACCTCAGACATGATGAGATAATAAATCTGTATGGTATGGGGTGTTAAATTTGGGGATAATTTGTTACACAGCAATAGACAACTAAATATATCTTGACTCACAATCTATGGTGTCCAGAGTAGAAATCTCAGTTGAACAAAGAATAAACTATTTGAATTAAAATGCCATCTTTTCAGAAGGTCATATATTTATCTTCAAAAGTGATTGTCATGCAAGAACAGTTACTTTGCTCTGGCTAGGTTTAAGTACTTTATGAAATTGCACTGCCTTAAAATAATGGTGGATAAGCCCCATCTCTGAGAAGACTGAGTTCAAATCTAAACCACTACTACCTAGGTTCTTAACCTTTTTGTCCCTCATTTCCTTCATCTGGATAAGGACAGCACCTATTGTAAGGTGTTTACTAGGATTTGATTACTCAGCCCATGAAGCATTTCTAAAATGCTGCCTTGTATATATCAAGAGTTCAGTAAGTGATTTCTAGATTTATGTAGAAATGCCGCGGCCAGCACAAGCAAGAGTTGCACCTGCACAGGGAGAGAACGGAGTGTCCCCGCTAAGAAAAATAAGAGATAGAGACAAAAGATGGGGTTGAGAGGATCAGACCACAAATGGCTGATGCCTTTTTTTATTAGGCTACAATATTTATAGGCTAAAATACGTGACTTAAGACATGCACAGGATTATTTTTTAACCTCAGGATACAATCACCAGACCCTTACCATTGTGTACAGAGCACTATAAGATTATCTGTCTTACATGTTGCAGAAACAAGACATCTTGGGGCCTTAAGGGCTATAAAAATTCTTGAGGGTGGCGGGACAGGGAGCTTAGGAACGTGCCTAAGGCTCTGCATATCTGCCGAGCAGCTCCCAAGACTTAACCCTTCACGGGCAGTCCCCCGCATAGAAACATCTAATTATCTTCAGTACAGGCACCACAAGTTGTTTGTCATCGCTAGAGAGTTTCCCAATTTATTTCCACCTAGTATGCAAAGGCTTCTTTTCCTGAACATATTACAAAATGAGAGAGGAGCACATCATCCCAGTCATATTTAATATTAATGATTAATTGCCCACATTTAGTATTCATGACCTTAGTAGAACTCTCTGCTAGTTCAGCAGCAACAAACATTTACTGAGATCCTGCTGTGCACAAAGAATCACTCCAAAGGCTCAAATAAATTCATAGAAGAGCCTGTCTTTTAAAAAATGTAAGCAAAAAATAACTTTGACTTGGAAGAAATTTCATTAATCTAGTACAATGATTTTTCAAACCTGGATGGATGTTCATTAGAAACATCTGGGAAGCTTAAAATATGTCCAGATGAGTGACAAAGCCTTGTTCACAGAGAATCTAATTCAACTGGGATTGAGCCTAAAATTAATGCTTTTTAAAATCTCTGGGGGATTATGATGTACAAGCAGGGTTAAAAACCACTGATTTAGCACAAACCATCTGGTTAAAATATTAATATTTATAGAGGCTTATTTCAGGTGACATGGAGAGTTATTATTAAAGTCAGGACTAAAATTCAGAGCTTCTGATTCTGGGTGACTGTTCAGTGATCAGGGGGCTTCAAGCTTCTCTTATCCACAGATTCAATAGTCATTTACTAAGCATTTCGCGGAGGCAAGAAATGAGGACACCACAACTTAGACTCACACAGTGATTTTTATTCAAGACTAAAACTTTCTGGAAGAGATAGATAATAAAAAAAAAAAAAAGTGGAAATAACAAAATAAATGCTGCAAAGGAATGATTGCAACCTTGAAAGCACGTTGAAGGCAGAGTGGCAAATTCATTGGCATGTATGATGGGAGACCTGGATGAGATTGGAGAGGAAGAGCTGTCTTTCGGGAAGCGATTTTCAATCTAGGGATTTTATTATATGTGACTGGATTCCAGAGATAGGCTTTTAAAATTTTTATCTTCGAGGTACTTCTTTTCTTCCTCTATCCCTCCATAAAAAGATCAACCTCAGTGATATTTCCAAAAACAAAATTCCTTAAAAGATTACTTATGTGATGAACATCATGATAATAGCAACAAAAATTATTATTATTTTTCAAGCACTTGACCAAGTGCTTTGCATGCATCATTTCATTTGATCATGGCAGTAAAAATCAATACCACAAATCTCTTCTTATGGCAGCTCTATCCAAAACACCATGAACCAAACAAGAATAGTAAGAAGAGTTGGTCTTCCCTCAGCACATTGACCTCTCTGGCATATCTTCCAGTCATTAGAATGAAGCAATGATTCACTAAGTGCTCAACCTAGATAACACCTTCAAAGAATTCTATCTGCACACCCTCATTTCACAGATGGCATTTGCAAGGAACTGAGCCCTCCTGTTACAGAGTCTGATCAGCAACTTGCATGATTTCCACTCCCGTGGTTGACCTTGCTATCTAAGTGTAGCATTTGAGAAGCATATCAAAGAGATAGCAGGATATGAGTGGCATTACTGTAGAAATTTAAAATGATGAGCAAATACCAAGTGGTGAAGCAGCAGTGAATCATATTTCAAGAAACTGCAGCCTGAAGCAAGGACCCAGATTAATAGCTAACTAATGCAGAGATGTCACTTTGCCAACAAAGGTCTGTCTAGTTAAGGCTATGTTTTTTCCAGTGGTCATGTATGGATGTTAGAGTTGGACTGTAAAGAAAGCTGAGTGCCGAAAAAATGATGCTTTTAAATTGTGGTGTTGGAGAAGACTCTTGAGAGTCCCTTGGACTGCAAGAAGATCCAACCAGTCCATTCTAAAGGAGACCAGTCCTGGGTGTATTGGAAGGACTGATGCTAAAGCTGAAACTCCAGTATTTGGCCACCTCATGCGAACAGTTGACTCATTGGAAAAGATCCTGATGCTTGGAGGGATTGGGGGGCTGGAGGAGAAGGGGACGACAGAGGATGAGATGGCATCACCAACTTGATGCACATGAGTTTGGGTGAATTCCGGGAGTTGGTGATGGACAGGGAGGCCTGGTGTGCTGCAATTCATGGGGTCACAAAGAGTCGGACATGACTGAGCGACTGAACTTAACTGAATCTAGAATCAACTTTCCTGGTGGCTCAGTTGGTAAAGAATCCACCTGCAATGCAGGAGACCCAGGATAAATCCCTGGGTTAAGACACCCTGGAGAAGCAAATGGCAACCCATTCCAGTATTCTTGCCTGGAAAATCCTATGGACAAAAGAGCCCTGCTGGCTAGAATTGGATGTTACTTAGCGACTAAACTATCACTACAATCTAGAATAATAATACACCATCTAAAATAGTGTGTTTGTGAGGGTTTCAGCTCCCATTTTAGGTCCTATAAAAATGATCAGATGGATTTGTGTTTTCTCACATGTATTCATAGTTCTGAACAGCAAAATATTAGATCACAATAGGTTTTATTTAACAGATTCTATTACACTGTGTAAATATAAAATCATGGAAACAATCTAAGAAATAATATAAGATCATGGAAATAACTGGAAATGGAAGAAGTGATGAAAGACTTTACAAATAAATTGGAGTCTAAACTGGACTTCTCACTTGAGAAAAGAGAAAAGATAAGTTAAGGCTATGGGAAAACAGGAAGAAACAGAGGAAGATAAAGGGAAAATATATTCAGAGGATTGATTGATATTCAATAGCCTGGCTGGTGTGCAGAACTAGAGGAATAGAATAGAATGACAGTGTATGATGGGGGAATGAAAAACTAGAGTGGTACTGGAACCTAAATTGTTAGGTGAATATCACAATGGTACACATACTTGTGGGAGTGTTCTGTACTTGCTTTATGAAATCCTGGCCCCAAGATAAGGCCAAACCAGTACCATTCTTTGGAAACGTTTCCTTGCCCTAAATAAGTGGAGTCTCTACAAGGCTGAGGGCCTGGAAGGGCAGAAATAAGCAGAAGAAGCTCTAATGGGAGTGAGAGATACAGCAGCGGGCTTAGGAGCAGCAATGGGGTGAGGAAGCAATCCATTCTTACCCCTGTCAGCAGGTAACAGGAGATCCTAATGAGGTCAGTTGTGAGGTTCTTGTTGTAGTTCAGTTATGACAAATCACAGAGCCATAGGTGCAACTGATGGAGTGTTGAATTCAGGTATCCAGCTTATCTTCAGTGAGACTCGGTGACTATTAAAGTTCCAAAGGTGCTCAGTGTCTTGGATGTCCATATTCACTTCGGGGACTCATATAGGAAGGATGTAAAGAATGTAATCATAAGCAGAAAAGGTATGCTTGACATGGGTAAATGTGTCTGGTGCAAAATGGATTTTTTATCCTAGCAAATATAACTGCAAAAGAAAATGAGGGTTGCCAGATAAATATCAACTGACGATAAATACAATGATGAAAAATAAACACATTTGCCACAGATTCCTCTTTTTAAAGCACAGAGTGTTTGTTTGCTTGGCAGTTTTCCTGCCACTTGAGTTTATAGCAGTATTCTGCCATTTTCCTCTGAAATTATGAGATCCATAAAGTTGAGTCATCATTCTAGTGTCCTAGGATATTTGTTCAAGAACCACAGGACACTAAAGGTTTCAACTACAAAGTATATAGTTCAGAGCAAGCTAGCTCATTTCATGGGAGGCAGACAGGTTTCCTGCAGAATGGTTTTAGTATCCCCAGGCCAGTTTGGCCTGTAAGAGATCCTAGCTAAGTTTTGGACATGTTAACCAATTAAAAAGTAAAGGGACTGCCCAAACCCAGCGTCCTGCACTCATCTCTCAAGTATGATGTAACAGGGTCTTTATTCTGCCCTCTTTGGTCTTCAGTGCAAAGCTTCTCATTTGAAAGCTTAATATTCTATGTTCAAAACAATGTGAGATCAAAAAGGTTGAAATCCTCTGATATTCTCTGCTTACCAATGATAAAACTTTGATTACCTATGTTTGATCTTTATAAAGAATTTGGACGGCCGGTCATCATAGTATTACCACTAGGAAGATGCTTGTTCTTGGGGATTGAAACGAATTTAAGAGCCTCTATTTGCCCATGTCCTTAACCTCTTCAGTGAACTCTATTTTAAATATAGAATGAAGTGATATATTATATTCCTAAAACTAGGAATACAGAGGTAAATTAATTCTTATAAGAAAATAAGGGCTTCCAGTTCAAGATGGCAGAGTAGAAGGAAGCATGCTCATTTCCTCCTGTGAGAGCACCAAAACTGCAACTAGCTGTTGAACAACCATCAACAGGAGGATGCTGGAACCCACCAAAAATTGACACCCTAAGTCCAAAGGCAAAGAATAAATGGTATTATTCACTTTATACCATGTACCATGATTGGTCAACAGAAAATAAAAAAAAATTCTACATCACTAAAGCTACCATTTAACAGAAAAACCTGTAATCACTTTTTAAAATCCAGATGCATATCAGAATTATCTTGATTTTTTTTTTGAAAAATACCAATACCTAGGTATTGCAAAAAGGAAAAGATAATAAGAAGATGCCAGGGAAAAGGTTAGGAAGTGCAAAGCCACCAACTGCTGAGTGCCTTCTCCTATTTGAGATACTTACTCATGATCATTTGGGAGTTTTCTACTGGGACAACCACACAGCAGTGCTTCCCTCACTCCAAATTTTTCACTACTTAAAATACAAAGGATAGGGTGAACCATTTTTCAGCCAACTTTGACCCAAAACAGGCTAGGCTAAGTGGACACTTGTACAGATGAAGGATGCAAAAATTCAATTTTCCACTAAATCATGAAATAGACCTAAAAGACATGAAGATTTTAGGCCAAAATTTAGATTTTCACTGAAACCCAAGTCCAGGATTCACGGATTCCATCATCAACTCTGAGAATATAAATGGGTTGAGAAGGGAGAAAGAAAGATATTTGTAGAGAAATTTCCTAGAAATTTTGGTTGACATGCTGTGAATTCTCATCCCTAAGACACAAAGGGAGAGAGATTTATCCCCACTTTACTTCACAGTGATGAGGAGATAACTAGGAGGGCTTCAGTTCATTTTTCAGCAGGTGGTAGACAGAAAAAGCTGGTCCTGGTAGACACTCGAGAAAATGAGAGCATCCTGAGGAAGCAGGCTGGAGGTAGATGTTCAGGGATCTACCTGCACCCTTAGAATTTTTTAAGGAAAGGATTTTTGTTCTACATAATCCAGATAATGGCTACATGAAAAGAGCCTTTCTTGGCTCATCTGTCTAGTTGGGTCATGGAAAGACATGATAAGAAGTTGTAGATGGATTTTAAACTCCTGAAGGCTGAGGGATGTATAACAAGTCATCACCTACAACATTAATAGTTTTGCCTGGCTCAAGGAATTTCAAGAGAACATTCCCAGACAATGGCCATCTCTGAAGAACCATGATTTTACGTTAGGAAAAGTCAAGCCCATAGAATCGGAAGAGATTTGAAGGTGGCAGAATTCAAGCATATTATTTTCTATGCTATTATCTCTTTCAAAATGAGGCCCATTTTTAGTTAATACCTTGGATTTAGTGTTTAATCAATAATTTAAGACACTGCAAATACTCATATTACATTTTTCCAGGTGGGACAATTTATCTGACAGTCTTCATCTATGGGCAGAGGAAATTTACCTATACTAAATATATCTTAAATAAACAAGAGACAAAACTGAAGTTGCATTTTTCTCTATTCTTTATAAGTTATTTATTTTTTTATTTATGGCCATGCCAGATGTTCGTTGCCGTGCCAGCTTTTTTCTAGTTATGGCTGTGGGTTTGTCATTATGGTGACTTCTCTTGTTGCAGAGCATAGGCTCAAGGGCTCATGTGCTTTAGCATTTGTGGCACACGGGCTCTAGAGCAAAGGCTCAGTCGTTGTGATCGATGGGTTTAGTTGCCCTGAAGCATGTGGGATCTTCCAAGACCAGGAATTAACCCCATGTCCCCTGCGTTGGCAGGCAGATTCTTTACCACTGTGCCACCAGGGAAGCCTTGCATTTTTCATATTGCTATGAGTTTTGCTTCTTGGAATCCTGGGTTTGCACATATAGATTTTTGCAGGTACTCACTTTCTAATCGATGAGTGAAAAAATTGAGCTAAGTTTTGAAAAATTTAAAGGCAACATGCTGTGTGCTGTGCTGTGCTGAGTTTTGCAGCCCTGTGGATTGTAGCCCGCCAGACCACTCTGTCCATGGGATTCTCCAGGCAAGAAAGCTGGAGTGGGTTGAAAGGCAACATGCTCTGACATAATTGGTACTACGCACTTCATACTCAATAACTTTGACTTTCAGAAATATCTGTCTTTACCTAGGAATGTTTCTATTTGAGAAAAGATACAGCTTCCAGGGTGATACTCTTGGAGTCCTGAGGAAGAGAGAAAATATTGTAGTATATTGCAGATCTATTTGTCTTTCATCCCTGTACTCATGACTTTTTCCATATAATATTTTTAAGCATCCTCCAAGTCTGATTCAACTATGTCATTTACTTTAGCTAATAAAATGAGGTAGAGGAATAATGTGTAAGTTTTGAGCCAAAGCTCAAGAGCTCATGTGTCTTTCTGTTTGCTTTCTGGTGCTTCTGCCTTTACAGAGGGATCATGCTTATGCTACTGGGGAATGAGAGATGTGAAAGCAGAGCTGTGTCTTTCAGTTTTTCCAGACAAGGCCAATCTAGACAAGTCAGCAGACTTCCAGCTCCTAGATGTATGATCAGACCCAGTCCATATCAGCAGACTCCCCTGTCCCACACTCAGATGACCCCTGGCAGTGAGTTATAAGCATATATTGTTTCTTGCCACTGAATACTTGTAGTTATCTGTCACATGGCACTATTATGACAATAAGCAGGTGACATCTATGTAGTCAGTCAAACGAATCCACTCCACCTATTCAGAGATGATGGGGTCACAGCCACATGGCTCTAATGCCTAAAACATATGATATTCTGTACATAGACTCAGAGTCCTTTTCATTTAAACAATAACTAATATAAGAATGTCATATCATTAGCTACTTGATGTCTCAAAGTGAAATTTGCTCAGCTGTGTCCAACTTTTTGCTACTCAACGGACTGTCCATGGAATTCTCCAGGCCAGAATACTGGAGTGGGTAGCCTTTCCCTTCTCCAGGGGATCTTCCCAACCCAGGGATCAAACCCAGGTCTCCTGCATTGCAGGTGGATTTTTTTTACCAACTGAGCCACAAGGGAAGCCCAAGAATACGGAAGTGGGTAGCCTATCCCTTCTCCAGTGGATCTTCTTGACCTAGGAATTGAACCAGGGTCTCCTGGATTGCAGGCAGATTCTCTACCAACTGAGCTATCAGGGATATATCGCTAAATTTGCTATTAAACTACCTCACCATATGCTGAATACCAGGCACAGAGTCCCAGGTGGCACAGTGGTAAAGAATCCACCTGCCAATGCAGGAGACACAAGAGCCATGGGTTCAATCCCTGGGTTGGAAAGATACCCTGGATTAGGAAACGGCAACCCACTTTGGTATTCCTGCTGGAGAATTTCGTGGACAGAGGAGCCTGGCAGGCTATAGTCCATGCGGTCGCAAAGAGTCAGACACGACCAAGTGACTGAGAGCACAAGGTGCAGATCCCAGCTGGAGGCCTGGTGAAGAGCTACAGAACAAGATGACACAAACACTGAGACAGTGAGCCATTATCATGCTTTTCATCCAAAAAATAAGGCAGTCTGTGGCAGAAATGTGATGCTTGCAAAGGCAAGTATACCATGAAGAGAATAATAGGGACGCCCCAGTGCTCTCCATTTGAATGAGTTTTTCACAAAGACCAGAAAGGAGCTCTTAGCAATATATGAACATAACTTTGAGGCTTCCCTGATAGCTCAGTTGGTAAAGAATCTGCCTGCAATGCAGGAGACCCTGGTGGTTCAATTCCTGGATTGGGAAGATCCTCTAGAGAAGGTATAGGCTACCCACTCCAGTATTCTTAGGCTTCCCTTGTGGCTCAGCTGGTAAAGAATCTGCCAGCAATGAGGGAGATCTGGGTTTGATCCCTGGGTTGGGAAGATTCCCTAGAGAAGGGAAAGGCTACCCATTCCAGTATTCTGGCCTGGAGAATTTCATGGAATGTATAGTCCATGGGGTCTGAAAGAGTCAGACACGACTGAATGACTTTCACTTTCAATGTAACTTTATTTATTTTTCAGTTCAGTTCAGTCGCTCAGTCATGTCCGACTCTTTGCGACCCCATGAATCGCAGCACGCCAGGCCTCCCTATCCATCACCAACTCCCAGAGTTCACTCAGACTCATGTCCATCGAGTCCGTGATGCCATCCAGCCATCTCATCCTCTGTCGTCCCCTTCTCCTCCTGCCCCCAATCCCTCCCAGCATGAAAGACTTTTCCAATGAATCAACCCTTCGCTTGAGGTGGCCAAAGTACTGGAGTTTCAGCTTTAGCATCATTCCTTCCAAAGAAATCCTAGGGTTGATCTTCTTCAGAATGGACTGGTTGGATCTCCTTGCAGTCCAAGGGACTCTCAAGAGTCTTCTCCAACACAACAGTTCAAAAGTATCAATTCTTCAGTGCACAGCCTTCTTCATAGTCCAACTCTCACATCCATACATGACAACAGGGAAAACCATAGCCTTGACTAGATGATTTTCCTTCAATTTTAAAATATGAATGTGACAGCCAGTATCTCAAATGGTCCTCAATGGTGCTCACCTTCTAGCATTCATGTTCTTGTATAACCTTCTTCCACCTGAATACAGACAATCTGTCTAGCCAATAAGATGTTAAGAAAATGATGGAATGTGGCCTTTGAAATTGTCATAAGAGACATTGTAGCTTCTACTTTGCTCTGTCTTGGGTGCCAAGTATCATGTCATGAGTACCTCCAAGTAACCCTGTGGAGAAGTCCAGGTGGCCAGAACCACTCAAATCCACTCTCCAAACCCTGACCCACAAGAAAAGAATGTGAAATAATACTTATTTTCATTTAGGCCACTAAGATTTGGTTTAATTTGTTGGATCTCTTGTGTGAAACCCTCATACAATGAGATCTTTTCTAAACTTTATTTTTTCCTACAGTGGCCCCTAAATTGTATAAGCACCAAGGCTCACAAACTTGGCTCTTATCCCCAAATCTGTGCATGGTTATCTCACCCCAAAAGATTTTCAAGCAGCCAATTTTTGATGTATGGTAACTTCTAGTGCTTGGGATGATGCGCCACTCTTCCAGATTACTAAGTAAAAAATAGGCAAATGAACAAATTAAAAAAAATAAATAAAGGACTTTGATAGTCATTCTTTCTAACAGATGAGGGCAATTCTCTGACCCAGATCTCTCTTGCCTGAGACTAATTTGGTCTGGTCCATTCAGAAACTATATAGAAACCTTAGTAAGCTTTGCTGTTGTTGTTGTTTAATTTTTCAACAGCAGAGTTACCATGGCTTTACATATGTGATGCCTAAACTGAGTTTATAAAAGTAAATAAATTTCAGTGTTTTTTTTAATACTAACTTTCTCTTGTTAATGCATCTTTTAAATATTTAGAATGGAAAGAAGAAATTGCATAACCATGAAAAGAAAAGCAATCAACAGTCCAGAGATTAATAAAGAAGCAAATAGAAGCAAAAAATAGCAAGATAGAAAAAACAATAAAATGATTATTTTTTACATTAAACATGTCATGAATTTCTCAACTTTTAAAAAATTGGGTTATCCAGAGAAAAGTGTGTGTGTGTGTAGACAGAAAGAGAGAGAATACAATAATGCATTTATAAAAAAAAGTGTGTGTGTGTGTGTGTGTGTGTGTGAGAGAGAGAGAGAGAGAGAATTGGCTACATGAATCAGGTAAAAGCTATAAGCTGGGAATATAAAATGTAAATCATCAAGATTTTTGAATGTTAAATGTTAAGCCAGCTTTTTCACTTATGAGTTTGAGTAAACTCCAGGAGATAGTGAAAAACAGGTGGAAGCTTGGCCTGCTTCAGTCCATGGGGTCTCAAAGAGCTGGACACAATTTAGTGACTGAACAACAACAATTGAGATTTTAAAGATGGTATTAAAAAGTATGGAACCAAATGACTTTTTAACATGATAGATAAGCACATAGAGATTGAAGAAGCCAAGAGTTCTGAAGATTGAGACAAGAGAATCCTAATATTAAGAAGTAGGGGGAAAGGTAGCGATATGAAAAAGGATGGGCTTCCTTTGTGATAAAGATCCGCCTGCAATGTGGGAGAACTGGGTTTGATATCTGGGTTGGGATGATCCCCTGGGGAAGGGAAAGGCTACCCACTCCTGTATTCTGGCCTGGAGAATTCCATGGACTATACAGTCCATGAGGTCTCAAAGAGTCAGACATGACTGAGTGACTTTCACTTTCACTTTCATGAGAAGGGACACAGAAAGATGGACCAGGGTAGTAGGAGGAAGACAAGAGAGTATGAAGTCTGAAGAAAGACATTTGAAGAGGAAGAAATGATAAACTAATAAATGCTGGTATAGGTCCCGTGTGTTGATAGTGGAGAACTGGTTTTTATTTAGCAAGAAGGTATCATATATGAATCATACAGGAGCAGTCCGAGCACGATACTGGAGATAAAAAGCTGACCCCAAGGCGTTTAAGTCTTTTCTGTACCATCATCCAGAAATCGATCCACTAATCCATTCTGCAGTGGTTCCTGAGCAGAAACTAATAATATTTGCTGTGGACTTTATAATTTGTCTGTTTAGGTAGTTCTAAGAGAGCTAAGTGGCTCTTTTTGACTTAAAGTTCATGTTTTTTTCATGATTTTCCAGATGTTTAATTTATTTTCTACCCACTACTATCCTGAGGATCATTAGACTATTTGCTTCACTCTACAAACACAGCTGTATAAATGTGAACACTGATGAGAGATTCACCCTCATGGCGGCATTGTTTAGCAGCACTTCTTTATCCTGTCTTAGATGCCTATCGATAGTGAACAAGACAGTGAGAGCATAGTTATATTTATCTCAGGCAGAGCAGAGTCAGAAGACGATGTTTTGGAATAACTCCACAGAATTTTTAAAAATCCTCATTACTTCATGGCATACCCTAAAATGTATGGAGTCAGGAACAGTGGCAGAACAGACAAGCCTAAAAGTTCTTTCTAATTTTTCCTTCTGACACGGTGATGGTTATTTTTCAGTGTTATCACCTCCTGTCTTAAGACTTAATATGAAAACAATTTATGAACTGTTTAATCTTATTCTTTCCATAAAGGATTTCAAGACACAAAAAATATAGTAATTCTCTGTGTGGGGGAATGGATTATAAAAATAATCTGGATCAGATAAAATGTCAAATATAAAGGCAATACTAGGAGTAATATTTCACTGTGGATATGCAGGCTGCTGGGAATTAGAGTTATAATAGGCTCCTAAAATTGAAAGAGATGGGAATACCAGACCACCTGACCTGCCTGTTGAGAAACCTATATGCAGGTCAGGAAGCAACAGTTAGAACTGGACATGGAACAACAGACTGGTTCCAAATAGGAAAAGGAGTACATCAAGGCTGTATATTGTCACCCTGCTTATTTAACTTCTATGCAGTACACATCATGAGAAACGCTGGGCTGGAAGAAACACAAGCTGGAGTCAAGATTGCCAGGAGAAATATCAATAACCTCAGAGATGCAGATGACACCACCCTTATGGCAGAAAGTGAAGAGGAACTAAAAAACCTCTTGATGAAAGTGAAAGAGGAGAGTGAAAAGTTAGCTTAAAGCTCAACATTCAGAAAACGAAGATCATGGCATCTGGTTCCATCATTTCATGGGAAATAGATGGGGAAATAGTGGAAACAGTGTCAGACTTTATTTTGGGGGCTCCAAAATCACTGCAGATGGGATTGCAGCCATGAAATTAAAAGATGCTTACTCCTTGGAAGGAAAGTTATGACCAACCTAGATAGCATATTCAAAAGCAGAGACATTACTTTGCCAACAAAAGTCTGTCTAGTCAAGGCTATGGTTTTTCCTGTGGTCATGTATGGATGTGAAAGTTGGACTGTGCAGAAAGCTGAGCATCAAAGAATTGATGCTTTTGAAGTGTGGTGCTGGAGAAGACTCTTGAGAGTCCCTTGGACTACAAGGAGATCCAACCAGTCCATTCTGAAGGAGATCAGTCCTGGGTGTTCATTGGAGGGACTGATATTGAAGCTGAAACTCCAGTACTTTGGCCACCTCACGCGAAGAGTTGACTCATTGGAAAAGACTCTGATGCTGGGAGGGATTGTGGGCAGGAGGAGAAGGGGACGACAGAGGATGAGATGGTTGGATGGCATCACTGACTCAACGCACATGAGTTTGAGTAAACTCCGGGAGTTGATGATGGACAGGAAGGCCTGGCATGCTGCAATTCATGGGGTTGCAAAGAGTCGGACACAACTGAGTAACTGAATTAAACTGAAAATTTTTTTTTCAGGATTCCTGAAGTCTAGTGATAAAGGGGCATGAGTTTCCAGGGGTATCCTATTGTTACTTAAGACAAACCAAAGAGATGGTAGAGTAGGCATTGAATTGTCAGTCTTGAGGAGACTAATCAAGGCTCAAATCTGAATGAATAGTTACCACACCTCCAAATGGAATTAGGACCTTTCCCTTAAAAGAAAATCCTGGAACCTGAAATAAATATTCATGATCCTGAAATACTTCATTGATCATAGACAGTTATTTTTATTGTTCTTTTTAAACAGCTAGTATCTAATGTCAATGAGTATAAAGTAATGCATGTAATGTATATGTCAGTTATAATGCATAATAATAAAAAGAGCATCATGAACATACTATTCACCCCATGATGGAAACATTAACCATACCATCAAATCAACTTATGTGGTCACACCTTATCCAGTATCCCTAAACACCACAGAAGGTGATAGTTTTTTACTGTTTCCATGTGTGTAAAAGCATAAGTTGAAATTGCTGCTTTGGAAAACAAGTTTGAATTATTTCATAAAGTTAAATCTAAGAATATTTTAGAAGACCTTTCACTTTCACCCCCAGATGTATACCCAGATACAGCTGAATCATTCAGTTAACCGTTACTGGCCCCTCAGGATATGCTTCTTCAAAACTTCTATATATAATCTTCATTAGCTTAATTAATAATAGTAATTTATAAGGATCTCAAAAAGTATTAGCATGTAAATATCTTCAATATAAAAAATGGTCTTTGATCTTTGAGTTTCTACTTTATTAACCACCCTCCAGGGAAACTCAATGATGCTGATTGGAGGCTGGGAAAAGCTTGGATGGAGCAGCGAAAGTAGGTGGAGTGGAAGGATTCTCAGAAAAGATTAGTCTATGTAAATAAGAGCTGGAATGATACAAGAGGAGAAATAGTGTAGGTGACGATTCCTAAAGGACCGAGGCAAATGACAAACTCCAGCCCTATTGAGGACTGTTGCTGTGGACTATGAATTCAACTCCCTCTAATAGTTTGTGGAAGAAACAGTGAATGCTCAAATTTTGTTAATTATTTTTTGCTTTGGTTGTCTTGACAATGATTTTTTGACTATTTGACTATGATTCTTGGACTCTTGGGCTTCTCTTGTGGCTCAGCTGGTAAAGAATCTGCCTGCAATGCAGGAGACCTGGGTTTGATCACTGGGTTAGGAAGATCCCCTGGAGAAGGGGAAAGTTACCCAGTTCAGTATTCTGATCTAGAGAATTCCATGGACTGTACAGTCAATGGGGTAGCAAAGATGCAGACATGACTGAGCTACTTTCAGTTGGACTATTAGAGATACCAGATCACTTGGGTTCAAGATTCATAAAAGTTGCATACATATAACACTTAATTTGCTTTTTTTGAGTTGACAATTTTGTTTTACATCACAATAACATGCTTTCCATATAAACACAATGAGCTATATTATTTTTAGTTCAGTTCACTTCAGACACAGAGTCATGTCCGACTCTTTGTGACCTCATGGACTGCAGCACACCAGGCCTCCCTGTCCATCACCAACTCCTGGAGTTTACTCAAATTCATGTCCATCGAGCCTGTGATGCCATCTAACCATCTTGTCCTCTGTCGTCCCCTTCTCCTCCCACCTTCAATCTTTCCCATCATCAGGGTCTTTTCAAATGAGTCAGCTCTTCACATCAGGTGGCCCAAGTATTGAAGTTCCAGCTTCAGCATCAGTCGTTCCAATGAATATTCAGGACTAATTTCCTTTAGGATAGACTGGTTGAATCTGCTTGCTATTACACTTTAGTTGCTTCTTTTTTTGGAGATTATATATATATATATATATATGTATATATATCAGTTCACTTCAGTTCAGTCGTTCAGTCGTGTCCAACTCTTTGTGACCCCATGAATCGCAGCACGCCAGGCCTCCCTGTCCATCACCAACTTCCAGGGTTCACTCAGACTCGCGTCCATTGAGTCAGTGATGCCATCCAGCCATCTCATTCTCTGTCGTCCCCTTCTCCTCCTGCCCCCAATCCCTCCCAGCATCAGAGTCTTTTCCAGTGAGTCAACTCTTCGCATGAGGTGGCCAAAGTACTGGAGTTTCAGCTTTAGCATCATTTCTTCCAAAGAAATCCCAGGGCTGATCTCCTTCAGAATGGACTGGTTGGATCTCCTTGCAGTCCAAGGGACTCTCAAGAGTCTTCTCCAACACCACAGTTCAAAAGCAGCAATTCTTCAGTGCTCAGCCTTCTTCACAGTCCAACTCTCACATCCATACATGACCACAGGAAAAACCATAGCCTTGACTAGATGGACCTTAGTCGGTAAAGTAATGTCTCTGCTTTTGAATATGCTATCTAGGTTGGTCATAACTTTTCTTCCAAGGAGTAAGCGTCTTTTAATTTCATGGCTGCAGTCACCATCTGCAGTGATTCTGGAGCCCCCCAAAATAAAGTCTGACACTGTTTCCACTGTTTCCCCATCTATTTCCCATGAAGCGATGGGGCCAGATGCCATAATCTTTGTTTTCTGAATGTTCAGCTTTAAGCCAACTTTTTCACTCCCCACTTTCACTTTCATCAAGAGGTTTTTTAGTTCCTCTTCACTTTCTGCCATAAGGGTGGTGTCATCTGCATATCTGAGGTTATTGATATTTCTCCTGGCAATCTTGATTCCAGCTTGTGTTTCTTCCAGTCCAGCGTTTCTCATGATGTACTCTGCATATAAGTTAAATAAGCAGGGTGACAATATACAGCCTTGACGTACTCTTTTTCATATTTGAAACCAGTCTGTTGTTCCATGTCTAGTTCTAAATGCTGCTTCCTGACCTGCATATAGGTTTCTCAAGAGAAAGGTCAGGTGATCTGATATTCCCATCTCTTTCAGAATTTTCCACAGTTTATTGTGATCCACACAGTCAAAGGCTTTGGCATAGTCAATAAAGCAGAAATAGATGTTTTTCTGGAACTCTCTTGCTTTTTCCATGATCCAGCGGATATTGGCAATTTGATCTCTGGTTCCTCTGCCTTTTCTAAATCCAGCTTGAACATCAGGAAGTTCACGGTTCACATATTGGTGAAGCCTGGCTTGGAGAATTTTGAGCATTACTATACTAGAATGTGAGATGAGTGCATTTGTGCGGTAGTTTGAGCATTCTTTGGCATTGCCTTTCTTTGGGATTGGAATGAAAACTGACCTTTTCCAGTCCTGTGGCCACTGCTGAGTTTTCCAATTTTGCTGGCATATTGAGTGCAGCACTTTCACAGCATCATCTTTCAGGATTTGAAATAGCTCTACTGGAATTCCATCACCTCCGCTAGCTTTGTTTTTAGTGATGCTTTCTAAGGCCCCCTAGACTTCACATTCTAGGATGTCTGGCTCTAGATGAGTGATCACACCATTGTGATTATCTTGGTTGTGAAGGTCTTTTTGTACAGTTCTTCTGTGTATTCTTGCCATATGTTTCATTTCTGTGATCCATAAGTTTAAGGACAACATCTGTTCCACTTCTACTGTGGAGCACTAAGTTCCACCCATCAGCTCAGGAGGTGGCTTAATTAATTATATTATTTGAAAATAATTATAATAAAGTAGAGCAACCGTCCTTCGACAGATAGTGATTCCATCTCCTTAACTGCATGAAGAATGAATTGATGATGACTCAGACTTTTTCTGAATTGATGCCTAACTACAACTTAAAATGCAAAAATGAAAGATACAAAGGATGTTTCCTATGGACTAAATGCTCCCTCCAATTATTATCCCTCAACCTTTAAAAGTCCTTGGGTCTTTGTTATAAATATTAGTTATTTCATATGGAAAGTGAAATAATTTAGTTACAAAAGTTACCAATGTATTTCTTTTCATGAATTTTTAAATGTCTGCTCATATTTTTCCTTTATAGATGTCATTTTTACACATCTTCACAATCTTCTGAGATTGACCTACACTTCTGTCTCCAACTCTGGTGAATCGTCTTTCCATGTGAGTGCACTGGAGTCACTCTTTGTTCTTTCATTGTGCCCTTTTTAGATACCTTTGTATATTTTTGTCTAATTTGTGTTTCATATAAATTGTATGGATATTTTTATCTGATAAAAAACCTCAAGCCTATGGTGCTGAAGACATTAGTGACAAAGTTGACTTGGCTTGGTCTAGCTGAGTAATTTTACCTGTTGGATCAATGGGTTCCCACTAGATAAACAAGAGGTACCCATAGACAGATTAAAAAATATATATAAGTGGTGCCTTTAAGTGGGACAAATATTCTCTCAGATGAAAGGAGTAAAAGTTTTAATTGTGATGTATATCAACCAAAGAGAATTCAGTTCTGCAGTACACCGAAAGTAGTTTATTTTACCTATCATTCATTTATTTCACTCACCCATTTAGCAAATACAGGCCTTTACTGTTATGTTCTTGACTCTGTGTACATATGAAGTGAATCATGTTATAAGAGAAAGAGACATGAGCATACAAAAGGAGTGGGGAAGGGAAGATAGAAGAAGGAAGAGGGGAGAAAAGAGAAGGGGGAGAAAGAAGAGAGGAGAGGAGAATACCAGGAGGTTAGTTGAAATAATAGGTCTGTAAACAGGGTACTGTGGAAGCATAGAGGTGAAAAATAGGAAACACTTACACCATGAAATAAAACTGATGATGTGGACTTCAGGTAAAGAATTGGGAGCAATAAACATCACTAAAAGATAACATGGCTGTCTAAATGTGTGGTTTCTCCATTTATTTTTTAAGAAGATATTTGACAGAGTGATCAGTTGGTGGCATGGGCTCAGGTATGACCTACAGTGTGTTGAAACAGCAGAGCATGAAAGCCCAGAGAGGCTGAGAAGAAGCCAGTCTAGCCCATCATCCAGTCACGGAGCCAGCTGGTTGAGCCTCCCAGGAAGTGTGTACCACTCCTGTGAAGGGAGTCCCGTAGCCACCAGCTCAGATCACTGGCTCTTACCTTCATTATTTAACTTAAGAAACACTCTTCATGCCAATACCCCACAGCATCAGGGAGGCGAAGCTGTGTGCAGTGGCAGAGAAAACGTGTAAGGCAAGAAACAGAGTGGATATTTGTTTGAGTTGATCTTTCTGTAAAGTATCTTCCCCTCACTGAGAACAGATAGTCACATATGAAAAAAAAAAAAAAAGTAGAGCATGGAATAAAGACACTTTGTTTTGTTGTTAAAATCTATGTTTCTTAAAAGTGGATACAGAAAATCAAGGATTTTAATGTTTTAATATTGTTGAAGGGAACATAATAAGAGGGGATGATCCAGAGAGATGATATGGGGTGGGAGGTGGGAGGGGGGTTCAGGATTGGGAACTCATGTACGCCCATGGCAGATTCATGTCAATGTATGGCAAAACCAACACAGTATTGTAAAGTAAAATAAAGCAAAAATAAAATTAAAAAAAAAAAAGAGGAAACAGAGAGTAATTTCATCTAATGCCCTTAAAAGGGAAAAAGATGGGGCTCTGTGGGTACCTTGAGCAGCAGGATCCTGGGTGACACTCCAGGGTAACAACCAAGAAGTTGACAAGGTCTCAAAGAAGACAGCAGAATTTTGTTAAATTCCCAGATTCAGCAAACATCTCTGCACTACATACTAAACAATTTATCCAATGGATTTCTACAGAATGTACACAGTAAGGATGGCATTCATCCTAATTGGATGATTGGCATAGATAATCAACAATAGCAATTCATAGCTTCTGACATTATTTTTAGAGGAGGAGGAGTAAACCATAATATATTCATGGATGGAATTTCCTGTTAGCTCATAAAGTGGGAATTTGGTTTCAGCATTTACCTGATACAAAATAAATATTAAAAGTATATTTGGGAGGCACTGTAGTTGTTAGGAAGCTAATTCATAGCTATAAAATATGTGAGGCTAAACTTCACTGAATAGTTTGTATTTATCCTTTTGGTTGGATTCTCACAGAAGCATCTTGAGTTTGCAACTGCATATAAGGCCCTGTGTGTCTGTTCTTTGAAATAAAAAGCTTTTCCTTTAGTGTCCCAGGCCTTTCCTGAGTCTTAAAATCCTGACTCAACAGTTAATGATTAGAAAATGTGAAGATGTAGAAACAAATACTTGTTGGGCAGGAAAACTAGTGAATTGGCAGAATCACTGAATTCCTAGGTCCCTGAAGGATTATCAAGTTGATTTTATGTGAAGCAAACACTCACCAGATGAAAACTGCTGACTGTGAGCACACAGACTCCAGACCAGCTGAAATCAGAAAACTGTCAATTCTCAAAACTTAGCCTTGCATAAAAAGCTGATTAAGTACTCTGCAGCCCCTCCCTCAAACCACCTTTTAAAACCCCTCCCTGAAAGCCATCTGGGAGCTCACATCCTTGGACCCTGAGCTGCCAATTCTCCTTCCCTGCCCACGTGCATGAAACATTCTACTTTCCTTCACCACAACCCGGTGCAAGCACACTGGCTTTGGACTCCTCTATGCAGGTGGACGGTTACCCAATGTGGTTTAATAACTGATCACTTTGCTGGACACCGGAAACATTGTAAATCAACTATGTTTCAATTTAAAAAATTAAAATTAAAAAATAAATATGGCAATTCCCTATCACTAACCAACTGACCAACTTTGGGAAGAGCATTCAAGTTCTCATATCCAAGATTTGGGAGGAATGACATTTAAGGCCATCTCAAAGTTTCTCCTAAGAAATTTATCTGTATTAACACCTTTCAAAAAATTCAAAGACTACTATCATACCTCTTTTTGTTAGATCATTTCTTCTGTGGATTGCCTTATACCTTATAAAAGACTCAGGATATTTGAGTTAGCTCCATGTGGTTGTACCTCAAGCAAAAAATCCTCTGGCAGAAAAATGCCCTTAAACTAAATCAGACTGGCCTCAGAAAAAAAAGGTTAATTAAAGTTGTTTGTTTGCTTTGGCTGTTTGATTTCCATTCACCCTTAGCTTATGTACTTAAAACCTGAGGCCTGGTTCTGTCTGGGGTCATCTTTTATCTGTATTTTGGAATGACTTTCACTGGCCCTGGAAAATAAGGAACATGCTGTCTGTTTGAATGAGATGACATGGCTCCAAAATGCACCAAAGAGTCAGGCAGCTGTGGCTCACTCATATAGAGGGGAAGGGGAAAAAGGGTTCAGCTGAAGTGTATCAGGGAGAAAGATTCAGGACCCAGAATATATGTCCCTGTGCCTGCCGGAGTCCAGCTCCAGCAGCCAGGGATTCAACCTGAAGGGATGGGCGGTGTAAGTGAGAGAAACTGAGGCAACCTGTCAGTTTTCTTGGACTGCCTGTTTATTTCAAGCTTATGATTCTCTTTTATACTTTTACAAAAGCATTAGGTCAAAGGTTGGATAGTTTTAGTCCCCATTAACCCAGATTTATTTTTCTCTAAAAATCATTGTTGCCCCTCAAAAGGAGTTCCTTCCTCAGCAATTTTCTTATCTACTTTTTCTCATGTGTCCTTGTGAATACACTGTAACTCATGCTAATGTCTGGGCTGCATACCACATTCCTCAGTTTATTTCTTATCTTTCTAAGTCCTGTTTACCCCTAGTATGGTGGCTCAGAGGTTAAAGCGTCTGCCTCTAATGTGGGAGACCTAGGTTCGATCCCTGGGTCAGGAAGATCCCCTGGAGAAGGAAATGGCAACCCACTCCAGTATTCTTGCCTGGAGAATCCCATGGACTAAGGAGCCTGGTGGGCTGCAGTCCACGGGGTCACAAAGAGTCGGCCACGACTGAGTGACTTTACTTACTTATCCTAAGTTCACTATTTCTTAGAAAGGGCTTCTAGCTAATAATATCTCTAAAGTCCCTAATTTTTATAAGCTATAGTATAATATTGCAACATTACAGCAATTCTTAAATCTTTAGCTTCTAACTATTTTAATTATTCCTAAGCCCTAAATTCAGCAAACTCCTTTGCCATAAACACATTTCTCACAAATAGGCTTCAGATAGGAATCCCTCCCATGGTCTCAAGCTGCGGCTTCTGTGCTTACCCTGGAACACTCTTTTGTAAAAGTCCTTGAACAAATGTCAGTGATTAACTTTATGAATTATTCTTTGAGCACAGCTGCAGAAGGCTTTATGCCTTCTCCTGCTCCTCTCAAAAACAATTAGCACCTTAATATTCTCTTCAGTCAACTCAGCCGAGGAAAGGAAAACAAGTCAGAATCACAAAGCCTAACTCCTGCATTCCGGGTCTGTGCCTACGGAACAAAGGGAGGGAGTTTAGGCCATGCCTCTGTTTTGTCAGTAGTCCCTAACGTGGCTCCCGACATGTGCCGACTTTGTGGTGTTTTCTCTGATGAAATATCTAACTAGGGAGTACATTTTAGGGGAAGAAAGAGATAGGTACTCTTTTCCCTAAAATTAAAACTCAGAGCAGGAAAATTAAGATAATAGTCAACAGTTGGCTGAGCCTATTTGCTATTTTCTTTCTTATTTACCATGACTTCAGGAATGTTTTCCCTGTTATCTTATTAAATGAACATTCCTAACCAAGTGGTTTATTCTAATATTCTAGTATTTCATGTACAATATTATTTATACATTATTCTTATATCAAATATAAATACAATGAAATTTATATATAAATAAATAATGTTTTCTAATATTTAATATAGAAATAAATAAACGTGTGTGTGTGTGTGTGTGTGCTCAGTCACTCAGTCATGTCCAACTCTTTGAAACCCCATGGACTATAGCCTGCCAGGAGTATAAATTCTACCATCCATGGAATTTCCCAAGAATATTGGGATGGGTTGCCATTTCCAGCTCCATGGGATCTTCTTGACCTAGGGATCAAACCTATCTCTCTTTTTTCTCCATATGGGGAGGTGGATTTTTTAATAAATAAATATATTACCCTATAAATATTCTGAATATACTATTCTAAAATATTCTAATTTTATATACCAGTTCAGTTCAATTCAGTTGCTCAGTTGTGTCAAACTCTTTGAGACCCCATGGACTGCAGCACGCCAGGCTTCCCTGTCCGTCACCACTCCTGGAGCTTCCTCAACTCATGTCCATTGAGTCGGTGATGCCATCCAACCATCTCATCCTCTGTCGTCCCCTTCTCCTTCTGTCTTCAATCTTTCCCAGCATCCGGGTCTTTTCCAAGGAGTCAGTTCTTTGCAAAGGAGTCACTTTCGCAGGTGGCCAAAATATTGGAGTTTCAGCTTCAGCATCAGTCCTTCCAAGGAATATTCACCACTGATTTCTTTTAGGATGGACTGGTTGGATCTCCTTGTAATCCAAGGAGACTCCAAGAGTCTATTCCAACACCAAAGTACACTGAGAAATTCATAATATTTAATATCTAAATATCTATTTTTAGACAAGTTTATTCTAATATCTAACATATAACTGGAAGGACTGATGCTGGAGTTGAAACTCCAGGACTCTGGCCACCTGATGCAAAGAACTGAATCATTGGAAAAGACCATGATGCCTGGAAAGATTGAAGGCAGGAGGAGAAGGAGACAACAGAGGATGAAATGGTTGGATGGCATCACCGACTCAATAGACATGAATTTGAGTAAGCTCTGGGAGTTGGTGATGGACAGGGAAGCCTGGTGGGCTACAGTGCTTGGGGTTGCAAAGAGTCAGACACAACTAAGGGATGGAACTGACTGAATATATAAATATCATGAAATTTAGCTTTACATATGATAACCTAAAGCACTTATGTTGTATATTATTTATTACTATATAATTGGGAAGAAAATGTAGAATTTTAATAGAAAATTCGTGGGTTGTATTAATAGAAAATAACCTAAACTATTTATGATTTTTATTGCTTTGTTTTGATTAGACTCAGGATATAAGAGAAAAAATAGTTGTAAACCTTGAATTTAAAAATGATGAGTGTGTGTGTTAAATAAATATCCTCTTAATTTTCTCATATTTACTTCTACTTCCATTTGAAAATACCATTTCCTACATGAAAAGAACAATGTGTACGATTCATGAAAGAGAAATATTTTATCACAGTGTTTTATGGCTTCATAACTGAAACTACAGTATTGATAAAAGAGAAACTAGCAAATGTGTTCTGTCTTTTATTGTGCTCCTCTTTGCATGAAATGTTCCCTTGGTATCTCCACTTTTCTTGACAAGATCCCTAGTCTTTCCCATTCTACTCTTTTCCTCTATTTCTTTGCCTTGATTGCTGAGGAAGGCTTTCTTGTCTCTCCTTGCTATTCTCTGGAACTCTGCATTCAGATGGGGGTATCTTTCCTTTTGTCCTTTGCCTTTAGCTTTTCTTCTTTTCTAAGCTATTTGTAAGGTCTTGTCAGACAACCATTTTTTTCTTTTTGCATTTCTCTTTCTTGGGGATGATCTTGATCACTGTCTCCTGTACAACGTCACGAACCTCCGTCCATAGTTCTTAAGGCACTCTGCCGATCAGATCTAATCCCTTGAATCTATTTATCACTTCCACTGTATAATCATAAGGGATTTGATTTAGGTCATATCTGAATGGTCTAGTGGTTTTCCCTACATTCTTTAATTTGAGTCTGAATTTGGCAATAAGGAGTTCAAGATCTGAGCCACAGTCAGCTCCCAGCCTTGTTTTGGTGATTGTATAGAGTTTCTCCACCTTTGACTGCAAAGAACATAAACAATCTGATTTCAGTATTGACCATCAGGTGATGTCCATGTGTAGAGAATTCTCTTGTGTTGTTAAAAGAGGGTATTTGCTATGACCAGTGTTCTCTTGGCAAAACTCTGTTAGCCTTTGCCCTGCTTCATTTTGTACTCCAAGGCCAAATTTGCCTAATATTCCAGGTATTTCTTGATTTCCTACTTTTGCATTCCAGCCTCCTATGATGAAAAGGACATCTTTTTTGGGTATTAGTTCTAGAAGGTCTTGTAAGTCTTCATAGCATCATTCAATTTCACTTTCTTCGGCATTACTGGTTGGGGCATAGACTTGGATTATTGTGATATTTAATGGTTTGCCTTGGGAACGAACAGAGATTATTCTGTCATTTTTGAGATTGCACACAAGTACTGCATTCCGGACTCCTTTGTTGACTATGAGGGATACTCCATTTCTTCAAAGGAATTCTTGCCCACAGTAGTAGATACAATGGTCATCTCAGTTAAATTCATCCATTCCAGTCCATTTTAGTTCACTGATTCTTGAAATACCAGTGTTTACTCTTGGCATCTCCTGTTTGACCACTTCCAATTTACCTTGATTCATGGACCTAACATTCCAGGTTCCTATGCAATATTGCTCTTTAGAGCATCAGACTTTAATTCCATCACCAGTTGCATTCACAAATGGGTGTTGTTTTTGCTTTGGCTCTGTCTCTTCATTCTTTCTGGAGTTATTTCTCCACTCTTTTCCAGTAGCATAGATACTAGGAAGAGGCAGCAAGAATACATAGAAGAACTGACTAAAATATCTTCATGATGTAGACAACCACGACAGTGTGATCACTGACCTAGAGCCAGACACCCTGGAGTGTGAAGTCAAGTGGCCCTGAGGAAGCATCACTACGAACAAAGCTAGTGGAGGTGATGGAATTCCAGTTGAGCTATTTCAAATCCTAAAAGATGATGCTGTGAAAGTGCTGCATTCAATATGTCAGTAAATCTGGAAAACTCAGCTGTGGCCGCAGGTCTGGAAAGGTCAGTTTTCATTCCAATCCCAAAGAAAGGCAATGTCAAAGAATGCTCAAACTACTGCACAAATGCACTCATCTCACATGCTAGCAAAGTAATGCTCAAAATTTTCCAAGCCAGGCTTCAACAGTAGGTGAACCGTGAACTTCCAGGCATTCAAGCTGGATTTAGAAAAGGCAGAGGAACTAGAGATCAAATTGCCAGCATCTGTTGGATCATCAAAAAAGCAAGAGAGTTCCAGAAAAATATCTACTTCTGCTTTATTAATTACACCAAAGCCTTTGACTGCATAGATCACAACAAACTGTGGGAAATTCTTAAAGAGATGAGAATACCAAACCAACTTACCTGCCTCCTGAGAAATCTGTATACAGGTCAAGAAGCAACAGTTAGAACCAAACATGGAGCAACAGACTGGTTCCAAATTGTGAAAAGAATACTTCAAGGCTGTATATTATCACCCTTCTTATTTAACTTCTATACAGAGTACATTATGGAAAATGCTGGGCTAGATGAAGCACAAGCTAGAATCAAAATTGCTGGGAGAAATATCAACAACCTCAGATATGCAGATGACACCACTTTTATGGCAGAAAGTGAAGAGGAACTAAAGAGCCTCCTGATGAAAGTGAAAGAGGAGAATGAAAAAGCTGGTAAAACCCACCATTCAAAAAATGAAGATAATGGCAATCAGTCCCATCACTCCATTGCAAATAGATGGAGAAACAATGGAAACAGTGAGAGACTTTATTTTCTTGGGCTCCAAAATCACTGCAGATAGTTACCGCAGCCATGACATTAAAAGACACTTCCTCCTTGAAAGAAAAGCTATGACCAACCTAGATGACATACTAAAAAACAGAAAATTTGCTGACAATGGTCATTTTAGTCAAAGCTGTGGTTTTCCAGTAGTCATGTATGGATGTGAGAGTTGGACTATAAAAAAAGCTGAGCACCAAAGAATTGATACTTTTAAATTGTGTTGTTGGAGAAGACTCTTAAGAGTCCCTTGGACTGCAAGGAGATCCAACCAGTCAGTCCTAGAAGAAATCAGTCCTGAATATTTATTGGAAAGACTGTTGTTGAAGCTGAAGCTCTAATACTTTGGCCACCTGATGTGAAGTACTGACTCATTGGAAAAGACCCTGATGCTGGGAAAGATTGAAGACAGAAGGAGAAGGTGACAACAGAGGATGAGATGGTTGGATGGCATCACCGACTTGAAGGACATGAGTTTGAGCTAGCTCTGGGAGTGGTGATGGACAGGGAAGCCTGGCGTGCTGTAGTCCATGGGGTTGCAAATCACTCAAGCAATATAACAACATTCCCCAGGAGGTCACATTGCTTTGTAGTTGAGATTCTGAAGTTATTATTTTCTCATCTATGAAGTTCACAGGTGGAATTCAAGAGAGACTAAGGGACTTTATCATCACAGGTTGAGAACGTGTAGTAACTTTGTAATGTAAGATGATGCTATACTTCTGCTCTTAAATACAATAAATATACATATTATTTCTGTTTTATTTTGTGAATAAAACCAAAATAAATCTAAATAATTTCTAAATATTAAAATTTTAAACCCCGTAACTCTATAGATGCTTCCAAGTACCTGGATATTTAGCACTATTGACCAGGAAATGTCTAGAGTCAACGTTGCTATAACAATTCTCCTGTATTTCATGAAGTCCACTGAAAGTATGCAACCAGGAAATAGAAATAATAGTACAATCTGATAACTTAAATTAGAGGATTCTATCTCTCGAAAGTAGGCAAAGATTGAGTATTAAATTGGATAGAAAATAACATACATAGGAGACATTTTGAAAAAATAAAAACAAAATCTTGTTCTTTATTCAATATCTACCATAAGTTGGAGGGCTTCCCTGATGGTGCAGTGGTAAAGAATCTGCCTGCAATGTGGGAGGCCTGGGTTCAATCCCGGGTTGGGAAGATCCCCTAGAGGAGGGCATGGCAATGCACACCAGTTTTCTTGCCTGGAGAATCACCATGAACAGAGGAGCCTGGTGAGCAACAGTCCATGGGGTCACAAAGAGGCAGACACGACTAAGCGACTAAGCCCAGCACGTGGTCAACTGAACGAGAGCCATAATATTTTTCCAAAGTCGATTTTTACACCCCTCCAGAAGTGTGTGAAATCTTGTCGCTCTTACATCTGTTCCCTTGCTTCTATTCTTAGCCTTTCTAATTTTAACCATTCTAGTGATATATGTGGTAGTTAATTTTTTTTTGTTTTGTACTTACATTTCCTAAGGATGAAGGATGTTGAAAATCTTTTCAGTGCCTTTTGTACACCAGTAGCTCTTTTTGAAGTGTGTGTTCGGTCTTTCCCCATTTTTCATCCATCTATCTCTTAATAATTGACTTGTAACCTACAATCTCTTTTGTCACATATATATTCCTCCCTGTCTATGGATCTCTTTTCATTTTTTAATAGTGCTTGTTGAAGAGAAATAATTTTTATCTTTGAAGCTCAGCTCATCAAAATTTTGTACACATATGCTTTTGCTTTATAGTAAATCTTATCTCTTTAAGTCTACCTCAAAGGAAAGTGTTCCTTCCAGGCATTTTAGGGTTTCAGCTTTCACACGTAAGTCCGCAATCCAGTTTGAATTAAGCTTTGTATATATTATGCTATGCTGATAAATGTGTTTCCCTCTAGGAATTTTATAGATTGGTGTTGAAATTTAGGTTTGCAATCCAACTCAAATGTATCTATACATGGTGTGAGGTTTAGATCAATGTTTATGTTCCATTTCTCCACTTGAATATTCATTTATTCCAATATTAGTAATGACATTCAAGAACTTTTGATAGCAAAACTGTAAGAAAGCTAAAAATTGAGCTTGCCTAGCTAATTTGTGATAACCATTTTTGAGTTATACCTAGTTATCATGTAATGTATTCACAATTTATGTGTTATTAAGTGCATCATATTAAATTTGTTAAAGATTTTCTTTTATTATCATTTGAAATTTTCCAGCATAAATACAATCTCTAGTCTGTGCTGTTTCCATAGTCGACTAATCTGCAAGAAACATCTGTACTGATGGATTTCTAAGATTTTGCCGTCTTAATTTGCATACCCAAAACCATTGTATGATGTCATCTACAATGATTTGTCGTACTTCATCAGTGACTATGAATTGCACAACTACAGTTTCATCTCTGAGACCATATTCCCTTTAGTCATTTGAAAATTTCTCACTTCTTCTATCTCTTTCTCTTCTTTGCTTTTGTTCATCATAAACTACTGTTTCACACTAAAGATGTGGCCATTCCAGTTCTTTTCTTCATTTCTGTGTATTTAGAAATATATTCAACCAATTTATAAATCTCTATTCATTACTGAATATGCATCAGACACTGACAACTAACTCAAATTTTTATTAGACTATAAAAGATAAAGAGAAAAAGAAGTATTGGTACTTCCCTGGTGATCCTGTGATTTAAGACTCCATGCTCCCAGTGCAGAGTCTGGGTTCATTCCCTGGTTGGGGAATTAAAAATCTCACATGCTTTCTGGCTTACTTCACTCTGTATAATCGGCTCTAGTTTCATCTCATTAGAACTGATTCAAATGTATTATTTTTAATGGCTGAGTGATACTCCATTGTGTATATGTACCACAGCTTTCTTATCCATTCATCTGGGAAAAAAAAAAAAAAAAAAGCCAATACAGTATACTAACACATATATATGGAATTTAGGAAGATGGTAATGATGACCCTGTATGCGAGACAGCAAAACAGACACAGATGTGTAGAGCAGACTTTTGAACTCTGAGGGAGAGGGAGAGGGTGGGATGATTTGGGAGAATGGCATTGAAATATGTATACTATCATGTAAGAAAAGAATCGCCAGGCTATGTTCAATGCCGGATACAGGATGCTTGGGGCTGGTGCACGGGGATGATCCAGAGAGATGATATGGGGTGGGAGGTGGGAGGGGGGTTCATGTTTGGGAACTCATGTACACCCGTGGCGGATTCATGCCAATGTATGGCAAAACCAATACAGTATTGTAAAGTAAAATAAAGTAAAAATAAAAATTAAAAAAAAAAAATCTCACATGCCACACAACACAGTCAAAGTAAACAGATAAAAATAAAAAGGCACCAACTTTAAAAAAAAAAATTTTTGACGATTAAGAATATCTGGATTTCTTTGGTGTTCCAGTCATTAAGAATCTGTCTGACAATGCAGAGAACACAAGTTCAATCCCTGATCTGGGAAGATTCCACATGCTGCAGGGCAACCAAGCTTGTGAACCACAACTACTGAACCTAGCATGTCGAGAGCCCATGCTTGACAACAAGAGAAGCCATCTCAATGAGAAGCTCACACACTGCACCTAGACAGCAGCCCCTGCTTGCTGCAACTAGAGAAAGCTCATGCATAGCAAGAAGACCCAGGGTAGCCAGAAATGAATAAGTAAAAGAACATCTAAGAACCTGTGGCTCAACTAATCCAGTTGCCTGGCTTCCCAGAATGGTCAGAAAGCCTACAGCAGGTGTTGACTCTTACACACAGAGAGAATTTTCATATTTTTCAAAATTGCAGAATCATCAGTCACATGTTCAGTCACTACAATGATATCACATCATGTCCAGGAATAAAAGGTCTTTTGAAGACCAGTGAGATTTTTGCCAGGCAAGGAGTCATCTTTCCTTGAGTGGAGGGCTGTCGGGGTAAAGGGTGCTTAAAGCACATGGGTCTTTAAAGAATTAAATAAGAGACAAAGGGTGCTCAGAAATGATGCTCTAGAATCAACATTCATAGGATCCTCTAGAACCAAACAGCAGTTAACCATATTATGCAAAATAGCCATACTGTCACGGTGGGAGCCATATCCACAATAATACCAACAACCATCAATTCAGTTCAGCCACTCAGTTGTGTCTGACTCTTTGTGACCCCATGGACTGCAGCACACCAAGCCTCCCTGTCCATCACCAACTCCCAGAGCTTGCTCAAACTCAAGTCCATCGAGTCAGTGATGCCATCCAACCATCTCACCCTCTGTTGTCTCCTTCTCCTCCCACCTTCAATCTTTCCCAGCATCAGGGTCTTTTCCAAGGGGTCAGTTCTTCACATCATGTGGCCAAAGTACTGGAGATTCAGCTTCACCATCAGTCCTTCCAATGAATATTCAGGACTGACTTCCTTTAGGATTGACTTGTTGGATTTCCTTGCAGTCCAAGGGATTCTTGAGAATCTTCTCCAACACCACAGATCAAAGGCATCAATTTTTCAGTGCTCAGCTTTCTTTATGGTCCAGCTCTCACATCCATACATGACTACTGCAAAAACCATAGCTTTGACTGGATGGATATTTGTTGGTAAAGTGATGTCTCTAGCAGAAGCCGTATCCACATCCCCCACCCACATTTCTGCAGTAATTGAATCAGACAGCATCAGGAGATGAGGAGGCAGCCAGGCTTTAAAGGAAAGTTGCCTGATTTCAGTATCACGGATTGCTTTGGGCTCTTTCTATATCTTGATAATCAGACATCTACAGAGTATCTATCATACTTTGCTTCTTGCTTCCACAAAAAGTTATATTTTAAAAAAGCTTATTGTTTTCATTTATGTCATAAGAAGTCCTCTTATTTTATAGCCCTTTTTCAGTTTTCCAAAATCAATCACACTTTCAGAAATAACTTGTGTATTCCATATATACGTTCCCAGTGAGTTACAAATATATATTCCACAGGTGTCATGTCATACAATAGCACACTGTTTTTCTCTTCAATAATCTATAATTATATCATACTAAAGTTGGAACTAGGTTAAGTTCTTTGCTATATCTCCTAAACCAATAGTTGGCCTCTTGCCTCTTCATTATTCATTCCCTACTCTCAGTTGAGTTAAAGCAAATTTAGTTTTAAAATAATGTCTTAGATTTTCAGTCTTCAAGGTTAAGCCTTCACACACTCATGCTCTCTCCCAACTCCCTCCTTCTTTTTCAAATTAGCATTCCTCCGCTCCAGCACATTTTCAATATTTATCCTTCCTTTGTGTGGTTTTTACCTCATTTCTATATCCCCATATTTCAAAACATCTCTTTAAAACATCTCTAGTTTTCAGATTCTATGATTTATAAATTGTCATTGACTTCTCTCTAAAGTGAAATGTGAAAATGCTTACTGGCCCAGCATGCTTCCTAAGTCAAGTAAATATTATTTCTCTAGAAGTCAGAGGGAGAATTTTCTCAAGTGGCCCTTTACTCTTATCCCCCATGTATGTCATACCAAAACGCATTCCTGTACTTCTCCCCTAACTCCCCAGTGCTTCTTTCCCCCTAATAATACAACCTCATATCCAATGGATGACATGGTCTTCCCTTTTTTGTCTGTCTGTGTGACCACCATTTCTAAGAGCATTTCAACTACTTGATATAAATGGGACAATCAACACCCCCCCCAAAAAAATACACATTTTATTTCTAATAAAAGTATCCGATGTCAACCCAAGCAATCGGTACTAATCAGACAAGAGGCAGAGTGGCAAAGACAACAGAGAGCTCTCAAGATTTTTTTTTTTTTTTCCTTTAGGGAGGAATATGCTTTTATAAACAATTTAAATATAGAACCCCCCAAAAAAACGATGAATTCACACTAAAAAAAAATGAGAAAATGGGAATTTCCCCTTTTTTTCTTCTCTCTTTATTCAGCTTTTCTATGCAACCCTTACCATGTTTAGAGTAAAAAGATTTCTTCTTTGCTGCCAACAACTGTCTAACAGAAAATTGCTTGTTAAACCTTATCTGAAATAGGCACACACTGAGTTTCAGAAGTCCCCCTTGGTATCTAAGGATTACCAGATAAAAATACAGGGCACTCATTTTGCATTACTGTATGCTGTCTCTCAGTCATGCCCAACTCTTTGTGACCCCATGCACTGGGGCCCACCAGGCTCCTTCATTCACTGTTACTAAAATTAAACTTGACTAGTTGTCCTGTTTTCCTGTGTTAAATAGCCACCCCATATATATGTAAATGGGACTTTCCTGGTGTCTCAGTGGTAAAGAATCTGCCTACAATGCAGGAGATTCGAGTTCAATCCTGAGTCAGGAAGATTCCCTGGAGAAGGAAATGGCAACCCACTCCAGTATTCTTGCCTGGGAAATTCCATGGACAGAGAAGCCTGGTGGGTTACAGTCCACAGGGTTGCAAATGAGTAGAACATGATTTGGCAACTAAACACTAACACAACAATATGGGTAAGCAAATATGAGACATCATTAATATAGATGCCCATATTGTTTACATATGTAAGCCTGAAGAAGCTAGAATTAAACCTTCAGCTGCTATTGTTTATTGCTAGTTATAACAATATTTATACATTCAATAATGAGAGATCAACTAAAACAAAATAATCTCATTACTCTTCAGCATCTTCCCGTGGTCATTGTAATGGGACAGGCACTCTCATGCCACCTCTTAGACTGAAATTGTAAGCTCATGACATTTGTCTGTGTTCTGAAGTGATGGGTTATGAAGCATTTACATGGCATCTACAGACCATTTTACAAAGCATCATGCTACAGAGTCATTTTGACCATTTCATAAGAGCCACACTTGGATTATTGCTTTGTATTCCAGCCCACATAAAATAATCCAATGTCTAATGGTAGCATGCTATGCTTTTGAAAATATCTACTTCAGGAAAATGGCAAATATGAACATGAAATTACTTGTGTTTTTAAAAGATAAGCCAGTGGTTATATTAATAGGCTGCTGCTGCTGCTGCTAAGTCGCTTCAGTCATGTTAGACTCTGTGTGACCCCATGGATGGCAGCCCACCAGGCTCCTCTGTCCACAGGATTCTCTAGGCTAGAATACTGGAGTGGGTTGTCATTTCCTTCTCCAATATTAATTGGCTATATCCTTCCAAACACATGAGAGAGAGAATGTAATATTAGCCCCTCTAGCTCCATATGACCCTATGGCTTTAAAATAAAGGGAAATTAACAAGAATTACTGTTTCAGAAAAGTTAAGTCAGAAAAAAAATATATGTACACACATACACAGTTTTTTAAAGTCTACTAGCAAAAGTAGTAAAAATTTCAATAGTAAGTTGTCTCTGGTTAATGTCATTACACTTTATTTTAATTTCTTTAAATCTTCTGTAGCTTATAAATGTAAAACAGTAATATAATATTACCTTTCAAATCAGAAAAATACATAATATGGCAAATCTATTTTCTAAAAGTTTTTTTCCTTAAATCTAATATAAGGCATATTAATGCAAGTGATAAACTCTTTTAACATATTCTAATAATTAACATTTCCCTGCTACTTCTTCACTTTATGATCACTTCAGGAACACAACAATATAAGAAATAATATCTATGTTAAGAGAAAAAATGTCTATGTTAATATCTAGCACTTTCTGCTAGGTTGCTGTATTAGTTTGCCAGGGCTGTCATAACAAAGCAGCACAGACTGGGTGGCTTAAAACAACCAAAACTGATTGTATCACAGTTCTGGAAGCTTGAAGTTCAACATCAAGATGTTGGCAATGAGTTTCCTGTAAGGGCTGTGAAGGAGAGTCTGTTCCAGGTCTCTCTCCCAGCTCACTGCAGCTTCTAACTGTGTCTTGGCTAGTAAATTCTGTTCTTGCATTTTCACACCATCTTCCCTCTGCGAGTCTCCATGTCTGTCTAAATTTTCCCTTTTTCTAAAAGCACAGTTCTATAGGATGAGGGTCCACCTTAGTAACCTCACCTTAGCTTGATTATCTACAAAAGTCTTATCTCCTAATAAGGTTACATTTATAGGTATGAGGGGTTAGGACTCAAGATCTTAGGAGAGACACAATTCAACCCATAATACTCACACAATCAGTCATGATTTTAAAAGCAGTCATTTTTCTGATGAGTAAAAACCATGCCAAAATTTAGCTTCTACAGACTAAAGAGGGATGTGTCGCCTCGTTTACCAAGCTGGGGAGTCCACAATGTTTGTAGTACATTAGGAATTGCTATTTTTCTCCACCTACTTTCAAATGTCATAGTCTGCAGCTCTCAAAATTATCTGAATGCAGCACTTTGATGGAGAGTTTGGTATCAGTAGGGTCTCCTAAAAACTTAGTTACGGAAGTAGCTGTTGTTTAGTTGCTAAGTCACGTCTATCTCTTTGCGACCCACTGGACTACAACTCGCCAGGCTCCTCTGTCCATGGGATGCCCCAGGCAAGAATACCGGAGTGGGTTGCCATTTCCTCCTCCATGGGATCTTTCCAGTTCAGGGATCAAACATACATCTCCTGCATTGGCAGGCAGATTCTTTACCACTGAGCCACCAGGGAAGCCCTATACAGAGGTAGTTTGGCTTCCAAATGATGGGTGATCCCTGTGTTAATGGAAGGAAGAAGTTCTGAAAAGTGATGAAGGGACAGCTCTTCTCTGTAAGGTTCTGGTCATTAATCACAACAGCTCACTTAAGTCTGGAAAAACATATTTGTTGAAACCTAATTCCTCGTTTCATCTCATCACCTAACTTCTCATGTTTTCTCTAGCTGGAGTCTCAGTACACTGTTGGTGGGAATGCACAGTGGTACCACTGCTATGGGAAATGCCATGGAGGTTTTCCCAAAAACTGAAAATAAAACTACCACGAAATCCAGCAATTTCATTACTGCGTATTTACCCAAGTGAATTGAAATCAGAATCTGGAAAAAATATCTCCATTCTCATATTCATAGTAGCATTATGCACAGTAGCGAAGATTTGGAAACAACCTAAAAGTCCATAGACTGTTGTTTAATCTCTAGGTCATGTCCTACTCTTTGTGATCCCATAGACTATAGCCCAGCAGGCTCCTCTGTTCATGGGATTTTCCAGGCAAGAATACTGGAGTGGGTTGCCATTTTCTTCTCCAAAATGTCCACAGATAGCTGAATGGATAAAGAAAATGCAGTATAGGCACACAATGGAGTATTACTCAGCCTGCAGAAAGGAGACATTGCTCTTTGTGACAACATGGATGAACATGGAGAACATTACACTGGATGAAATAAGGCAGTCACAGGAAACGTACTGCATAATCCTTCTTGTATGAGGTGTCTAAAGTAGTTACCCTCACTGAAACAGGCTAGAGTGGTGGTAAAGAGGGATGAGGATTTGAGGGAGGGGAAATGCGGAGTTGTACTTCAACAAATATGAACTTTTGATAATGCAAAATGAGTAAGTTCTAGAAGTCTGCTGTACAATACTATATCTATAGTTAATGGTACTCAGTTGCACACTTTAAAATTTACGAGGGTAGATCTCAGGTTGTGTTCTTAGCACAATAATAAAATATAATATTATTGTATTCCCATTAATTTCTTCCCTTATGTCTGTCACTATTTGTATTACATATCTGGATGCTCCTATATCCTAAAGGAAATCAGTCCTGAGTGTTCATTGGAAGGACTGATGCTGAAGCTGAAATTCCAATACTTTGGCCACCTGATGTGAAGAGCTGACTCATTGGAAAAGACCCTGATGCTGGGAAAGATTGGAGGCAGGAGGAGAAGGGGACAACAGAGGATGAGATGGTTGGATGGCATCACTGACTGGATGGACATGAGTTTGAGCAAGCTCTGGGAGTTGGTGATAGACAGGGAAGCCTGGTGTGCTGCAGTCCATGGGGTCACAAAGAGTCGGCATGACTGAGTGACTGAACTGAACTGAACTGATATACCAGATGGCTCAGTGCTGAAGAATCTGCCTGTCAATGCATGGAAAACAGGTTTGAACCTTGGGTTGAAAGGGTCCCCTGGAGGAGAAAATCAATGCACTCCAGTATTCTTGCTGAGAAATCTCATGGGCAGAGGAGCCTGGTGGGCTGCAGTCCATGGGATCCCAAAGAATTGGACAAACTTAGTAACTAAAGAGCAGCAGCAGCACACTTCTGTTAGGTGCATGTAAGCTGACAAGTGCAAAATTCTCTTCTTGTATTGATTCTTCTGTCCTTATATGGTGCCCTTCTTTATCTTTATTATGGCCTGTGTTTTAAAGTCTGTTTTGTCTGAGATGAGTATTGCGACCTCTGCTTTCTTGCTGTTTCCATTTACATGAAAAATCTTTTTCCATCCCCTCACTTTCAATCTATGCGTTTCCTTTGCTCTAAAGTAGGTCTCCTGTAGACAGCATATTGTAGGTGCTTGGTTGTTTACCCATTCTGCCACTCTGTTTGGATTGGAGTATATAGCCCAATGACATTTAAAGTAGTTATTGATAAATATGTATGACTTCCTTATGACTTTTCTGGTGAAGAATCGGCCCGCAGTGCAGGAGACACAAGATATGCAAGTTCCATCCCTGGGTCGGGAAGATCCCCTGGAGAGAGAAAAATGGCAACCCACTCCAGGATTCTTGCCTGAAAAATTCCATGGGCCCTGGGCTACAGTCCAAAGGGTTACAAAGAATCAAGACATGACTGGGCAACTAAGAATGTACATACAAGTATATATTGTCTCTTTAAACCTTGTTTTTCAGTTGATTCTATTTCTTCTCTGTTCCTTTCTTTTTTCTTTTTGTGGTTTGATGATTTCCTTTATTATGTGCTTGTTTTAGTTCTTTTCAGTATTTTTTAGTCTACTGTAAGTTTCTGATATGTGGTTATCCTGGTTTTCAAGTATGTCAACCCCTTTATCTGCTTTCTTTAGACTGATAGTCATATAGGCTCAAACATTTTCTTAAAAAAAAAGAATCTACATTTTCTTACTCCCCTCTCCCACATTTTATAATTTCAATGTCCTCTTTTACATCTTCATGTTTATTCTTTTGGTGTTCCTTGTGTTTATCATTGCTTACACAAGTAGAATTTTTTATCTGTCTACTGATGCATCCAAGTTATTTACTTTCCAGGTGTGATTTCTTCTTTTCTGTATCTTCTTGCTTCTTTTCTATTAAAAAAAAAAGTTTAAATATTTCTTTTAGGATAGGTTTAGTATCGCTCTATTCTTTTGATTTTGCTTGTCTGAGAAATTCTTTATCTCTGCTTCTATTCTGAATGATAATCCTGGTTATAGTTTTATTCACAGCATGTATTTTTGCCAGCAGTAAAAATCTAGTAGGTTTTCATGACAAAATAAAAGAGTGAATCCAGGTATAATTCCAGCTAAGCATACACTCCTTCCCTATTGCTCTCATAGGTCAACATTTCCCAGAGAGAGTGGACCAAGGCCTGGGGTTTCACACATTTTCTTCAAAGGCTTTTGGATTTCAAAACTACAGAGCAATAAACTGCTACTTATTGACGACAGCAGGGATATTTGCTGGGGGCACTGAATTTATAAAGTAATACATATCTTCTCACTTGTTTTATTAATCAAAGACATATCAGGGTCATAAGTTATATTATTAGTGCAATAAGTTGATTTGATTAGAGTTAAAAGCAAAGAAACATTTTTAAGTGCCCTTTCAATATACTTTCCCTGGTAGCTCAGACACTAAAGAATCTGCCTGCAATGCAGGAGACATAGTTTTGATCTCTGGGTTGGGAAGATCCCCTGGAGAGGTGAATGGCTTCCCACTCCAGTATTCTTGCCTGGCGAATTTCATGGACAGAGGAGTCTGGTGGGCTACAGTCCATGGGGTTGCAAAGAGTCAGACACAACTGAGTGACTAACATTTTCTTTTCAACATAATCACATAGAAATATGTATAATTTCTTAAAATTTTTATATATTAAAAATCATTCATGGATCCCATTACTAATTTAGTAGAACTGTATAGATTCAAAACTTTGGGCTGGAAATTATAGATTCACCAATACGAAAGCTTTATTTTTAAAGTTAATATATAATAATCATAAATATCATTATTTCAAATTATGTTCTGACATCTAAAAGGTTTTCTGAATCCAAACCTAAAGAGACATAATTTAATTCTAAGTTTAATAATACTCAGTCTTTATCCGTAAAAGCAGTCATCTTTTTCTGCACACCTTTATTGCATGCAGAGTAATCGTCTATCTGTATGATTCTGTATCACTGAACTGTTCAACTGTCTTGATTGCTTTTGCATAATTGTTCTAGACAAGTGTCCCGTCTACTTACTTTTTCAATCTGTCTTTCTTCCTGTAAATACATCTTGTCTAATTCTTCAGATTCTTTCTCCATATTGATATCTACTTGAGGTTGCCCAAATATAATCCATTTATGATTTCTTAAGTATACTTTTCTATTTCTATCCCATATAGCCATGTACATTGTGAAAGAAAATTGCAATGCTCCCTTTCTTCACAAATTCAATGATTTCAAACTAATGTGTGATGTGGGACATGTGTTTCTGATTTTTAATTAATTGTATCAGATTCTTTTCCATTTTATTGTTTTCTTCTATTTCTTTGCAGTGATGCCTAATGAAGGCTTTCTTATCTCTCCTTGGTGTTCTTTGGAACTCTGCACTCAAATGGGTATATCTTTCAGATTGCCAACATCTGCTGGATCACTGAAAAAGCAAGAGAGTTCCAGAAAAACATCTACTTCTTCTATATTGACTATGCCAAAGCCTTTCACTGTGTGCATCACAATAAACTGGAAAATTCTTCAAGAGAAGGGAACACCAGACCACTTGATACGCCTCCTGAGAAATCTGTATGCAGGTCAAGAAGCAACAGTTAGAACTGGACATGGAACAACAGACTGGTTCCAAAACGGGAAAGGAGTACATCAAGGCTGTATATTGACACCCCACTTATTTAACTTATATGCAGAATACATCATGAGAAATGCTGGGCTGGATGAAGCACAAGCTGGAATCAAGATAGCCAGGAGGAATATCAATAACCTCAGATATGCAAATGAGACCACCCTTGTGGCAGAAAGCGAAGAACAGCTAAAGAGTTTCTTGATGAAAGTGAAAGAGGACAGTGAAAAAGTTGGCTTACAGCTCAACATTCAGAAAACTAAGATCATGGCATCTGGTCACATCATTCATTCATTTCATTTCAGTCGCTCAGTCGTGTCTGACTCTGCGATCCTGTCAACCGCAACATGCCAGGGCTCCCTGTCCATCACCAACTCCTGAAGTCCATCCAAACCCATGTCCATTGTATTGGTGATGCCATCCAACACAAAGTATTGGCCAAAGTATTGGAGTTTCAGCTTCAGCATCAGTCCTTCCAGGGAATGTTCAGGACTGGTTTCCTTTGGGACTGACTGGTTGGATCTCCTTGCAGTCCAAGTGACTCTCAAGAGTCTTCTCCAACACCACAGTTCAAAAGCATCAATTCTTCAGTGCTCAGGTTTCTTTATAGTCCAACTCTCACATCCATACATGACTACTGGAAAAACCATAGCTATGACTAGATGGACGTTTGTCAGCAAAGAAATGTCTCTGCTTTTTAATATGCTATCTAGGTTGGTCATAGCTTTTCTTCCAAGAAGCAAGCATCTTTTAAATTCATGGCTGCAGTCCCCATCTGCAGTGATTTTGGAGCCCCCCAAAATAAAGTCTGTCACTGTTTTCATTGTTTCCCCATCTACTTGCCATGAAGTGAAGGGACCAGATGCCATGATCTTAGTTTCCTGAATGTTGAGTTGTAAGCCAACTTTTTCACTCGCCTCTTTCACTTTCATCAAGAGGCTCTTTAGTTGTTCTTCACTTTCTGCCATAAGAGTGGTGTCATCTGCATATCTGAGGTAATTGATATTTCTCCCGGCAATCTTGATTCCAGCTTGTGCTTCATCCAGTCCAGCCTTTCTCATGATGTACCCTGCATATAAGTTGAATAAACAGGGAGGCAATATACAGCCTTGACATACTCCTTTCCCAATCTGGAACCAGTCTGTTGTTCCATGTCCAGTTCTAACTGTTGCTTCCTGGCCTGCATATAGGTTTCTCAAGTGGCAGGTCAGGTGGTATGGTATTCCCATCTCTCTCAGAATTTTCCACAGTTTATTGTGATCCACACAGTCAAAGGCTTTGGCATAGTCAATAAAGCAGAAATAGATGTTTCTCTGGAACTCTCTTGCTTTTTCAATGATCCAGCAGATGTTGATAATTTGATCTCTGGTTCCTCTGCCCTTTCTAAAACCAGCTTGAACATCTGAAAGTTCACAGTGCACGTATTCCTAAACTCTGGCTTGGAGAATTTTGAGTATTACTTTATTAGCATGTGAGATGACTGCAACTGTGTGGTAGTTTGCACATCCTTTGGCTTTGCCTTCCTTTTGGATTGGAATGAAAACAGATATTTTCCAGTCCTGTGGCCACTGCTGAGTTTTCCAATTTTGCTGGCATATTGAGTGCAGCACTTTCACAGCATCATCTTTCAGGATTTGAAACAGCTCTACTGGAATGCCATCACCTCCACTAGCTTTGTTCGTAGTGATGCTTTCTAAGGCCCACTTGACTTCACATTCCAGGATGTCTGGCTCTAGGTGAGTGATCACACCATCTTGATTATCTTGGTCATGAAGATCTTTTTTGTACAGTTCTTCCGTGTATTCTTGCCACTTCTTCTTAATATCTTCTGCTTCTGTTAGGTCCATACCATTTCTGTCCTTTATTGAGCCCATCTTTGCATGAAATGTTCCCTTGGTATCTCTAATTTTCTTGAAGAGATCTCTAGTCTTTCCCATTCCGTTGTTTTCCTCGATTTCTTTACATTGCTTGCTGAGGAAGGCTTTCTTATCTCTCCTTGCTATTCTTTGGAATTCTGCATTCAGATGCTTATATCTTTGCTTTTCTCCTTTGCTTTTCACTTCTCTTCTTTCCACAGCTATTTGTAAGGCCTTCCCAGGCAGCCATTTTGCTTTTTTCATTTCTTTCCCATGGGGATGGTCTTGATCCCTGTCTCCTGTACAATGTCACAAACCTCCATCCATAATTCATCAGGCACTTTGTCTATCAGATCTAGGCCCTTAAATCTATTTCTCACTTCCACTGTATAATCATAAGGGATTTGATTTAGGTCATACCTGAATGGTCTAGCGGTTTTTCCTACTTTCTTCAATTTAAGTCTGAATTTGGCAATTAGGGGTTCATGATCTGAGCCACAGTGAGCTCCCAGTCTTGTTTTTGCTGATTGTATAGACCTTCTCCATCTTAGGCTGCAAAGAATATAATCAATCTGATTTTGGTGTTGACCATCTGGTGATGTCCATGTATAGAGTCTTCTCTTGTGTTGTTGGAAGAGGGTGTTTGCTATGACCAGTGCATTCTCTTGGCAAAACTCTTTCCCCTTTGCCCTTTGCCCTGCTTTATTCCACACTCCAAGGCCAAATTTTCCTGTTACTCCAGGTGTTTCTTGACTTCCTACTTTTGCATTGCAGTCCCCTATAATGAAAAGCACATCTTTTTTGGGTGTTAGTTCTAAAAGGTCCTGTAGGTCTTCATAGGACCGTTCAACTTCAGCTTCTTCAGTGTTACTGGTTGGGGCATAGGCTTGGATCACTGTTGCACTGAATGGTTTGCCTTGGAGACGAACAGAGATCATTCTGTTGTTTTTGAGATTGCATCCAAGTACTGCATTTTGGACTCTTTTGTTGACCATGATGGCTACCCCATTTCTTCTAAGGGATTTCTGCCCACACTAGTAGATATAATGATCATCTGAGTTAAATTCACCCATTCCAGCAAACAGTTAGACATGATGGGGTGACTGAACAACAAAATGCAATTTAAATTAGTCTTAGTCAAGCTGGTATGACAACGTGATAGACTGGATGAATTATAAACAACAGAAGTTTACTTCTCACAGTTTGGGAGTCTCGAAGTCTGAGGTCATGGTGTCAGCATGGTGAGATTCCAGTAAGAACCCTCTTCTCAGCTGCAGACTGCCAACTTTTCATTGGGTCCTCACAAGGATGCCAGTGGGTGAGAGAGCCCTCTGGGGTTTCTTTTAAAAGAAAAAAAAAAATCCCATTTGGGCTTCCCATGTGGCCCAGTGGTAAAGAATCTGCCTGCTATCTCACCCTGGTCAGAATGGCTGCTATCAAAAAGTCTACGAAGAATAAATGCTGGAGAGGGTGGGGAGAAAAGGGAACCCTCTTACACTGTTGGTGGGAATGCAAACTAGTACAACCACTATGGAGAACAGTGTGGAGATTCCTTAAAAAACTGGAAATAGAACTGCCATATGACCCAGCAATCCCACTGCTGGGCATACACACTGAGGAAACCAGAATTGAAAGAGACACGTGTACCCCAGTGTTCATCGCAGCACTGTTTACAATAGCCAGGACACGGAAGCAGCCTAGATGTCGATCAGCAGACGAATGGATAAGAAAGCTGTGGTATATATGCACAATGCGATATTACTCAGCTATTAAAAAGAATATATTTGAGTCCGTTTGAGGTGGATGAAACTGGAGCGTATTATACAGAATGAAGTAACACAGAAAGAAAAACACCAATACAGTATATTAACGCTGTTGCTGTTGCTAAGTCACTTCAGTCATGTCCAACTCTGTGCAATCCCATAGACGGCAGCCCACCAGGCTCCCCTGTCCCTGGGATTCTCCAGGCAAGAACACTGGAGTTGGTTGCCATTTCCTTCTCCAATGCATGAAAGTGAAAAATGAAAGTGAAGCCGCACAGTCATGTCCAACTCTGTGACCCCATGGACTGCAGCTTTCCAGGCTCTTCCATCCATGGGATTTTCCAGGCAAGAGTACTGGAGTGGGGTGTCATTGCCTTCTCTGGTATATTAATGCATATATATGTAATTTAGAAAGATGGTAACAATTACCCTATATGTGAGACAGCAAAAGAGACACAGATGTAAAGAAGAGACTTGGACTCTGTGGGAGAAGGCAAGGGTAGGCTGATTTGAGGGATAGCATTGAAATATGTATATTGCCATATGTGAAATAGATTGCCAGTCCAGGTTTGATGCATGAGACAGGGTGCTCAGGGCTGGTGCACTGGGATGACCCTGAGGGATGGGATGGGGAGGGAGGCAGGAATGGGGTTCAGTATGGGAGACACATGAACACCCATGGCTGATTTATGTCAATGTATGGCAAAAACCACCACAATACTGTAAAGCAACTAGCCTCCAATTAAAATAAATTAATTTACAAAAAAGAAAAAAAAAAAAAAGAATCTGCCTGCTAATGCAGGAGACACAGGAAACCCAGGTTTGAACCCCGGGTTGGGAAGATCCCATGGAGAAAGAAATGGAACCTGCTCTAGTATTCTCGCTTGGAAAATTCCACGGACAGAGGAGCCTGGCGAGCTATAATCTATGGCATCTCAACAAGTCGGACATGACTGAATGACTGAGTACACACACGCCCAGTTCCATCTATGAGGGTTCCATCTTCATGACCTAATTACCCTCAAAGGACCACCTCCTAATATCATCACATTAGGGGTTAGAATTTCAAGAAATGAATTTAACAAAACATACACATTCAATCCATTACAGTTGAATGTAGAGCTAAGGTGACTAAAAACTCTTCCTGAGCTGTGTGTCACTTACAGTGTGGTAAATATATAGATTAGGTGCATGCCTCATAACGTGAAATAAACCACTTTATGTAATAATTTTTAACAATTTTATTATTAGCTGCCACTGGTCATCTTCCTTGTTGCCTCACACTCAACGTGATTAAAGTGGAAGAGAAGGGAATGTCATAAAGATCATTGGCCTCCTCTTGAGTGCCCTTCCCTTCAAACAGTAAAGCTTGATTTGTAATTTGATTATGCATTATAAAACTTCAATGAAAAGGTACAGAATCATGACTGTATAGAATTTAATGTTCAATCTGTCCTTTTTGGCCTTCATCACCTAGTAAAAATTTATGCTGTGTCCAGAGGTCTCCATAGTCTCTGCACCTCTCTGGACAGCAGTTATTTTATGTGTCCAGTTATATGTCTTCAAGATATGCTCTATTCATACATTTAGTTAGTTCTTCTCACACATTTTTCAAAAACCTAAAGGAATTACCTTCAACACAAGCAAAATGGACTTTTCTCTTATTTATTTAACTGAAGGATAATTGCTTTACAATATTGGTTTGATTTTTGCCATACATCAACATGAATTAGCCACAGATATACATATGTCCTCTCCCTCTTGAACCTCCCTCCCACCTCCCACCTTTGCCACCCTACTACCTTGTTACAGAGTCCCAGTTTGAGTTCACTGAGTCACACAGCAAATTTCCATTGGCTATTTTAAATGCACTTATTTAATTTAATAATAATAAGTGCCCATAACCACATGCAAGAAAATGCAGTTTTGGCAGAACTATTTTTTAATCAATGTCTTTAAGGATGTTCTACCATGACTTCAGTTCAGTTGTTCAGTCATGTCTGACTCTTTGAAACCCCATGTATCACAGCACACCAGGCTTCCCTGTCCATCACCAACTCCCAGAGCTTGCTCAAACTCATGTCCACGGAGTCAGTGATGCCATCCAACCATCTCATCCTCTGTTGTCCCCTTCTCCTTCCAGCATCAGGGTCTTCTCAAATGAGTCAGTTCTTGGCATCAGGTGGCCAAAGTATTGGAGTTTCAGCTTCAACATCAGTCCTTCCAGTGAACACCCAGGACTGATCTCCTTTAGGATGGACTGGCTAGATCTCCTTGCAGTCCAAGGGACTCTCAAGAGTCTTCTCCAACACCACAGTTCAAAAGCATCAATTCTTTGCTGCTCAACTTTCTTATAGCCCAACTGTCGTATCTGTACATGACTACTGGAAAAACCATAGCTTTGACTAGATGGACTTTTGTTGTCAAAGTAATGTCTCAGCTTTTTAATATGCTGTCTAGGTTGGTCACAGCTTTTCTTCTAAGAAGCGTCTTTTAATTTACCATGACTTAATTTGATTGAATACAGGTATTCACAGTTTGCAAATCACTTTCACATTCATTCTTTCTGTCTAGGGAATAGGACAAGTATCACAAGCCCATATCACAGAGAAACAAACTGAGATCTGTAGTTGCCAGATTTTACATGGTGGAACTAGCAGCTATTGTAGCTAGGACTTGCACTCCTCATGCCAGTACCATCTGGTTGAACAGTACATGACTGATGTTTTAGGGGTCAAGAAATGTTCAAATATAATCCATTTCATATGGTTCAATTTAATTGTACAATACATTCCCCATTTGAAATATAAATTAATTTTTATGCTATAAATAAAATCACAACCATTATGGCTCTTCTCTTTCTACTTCTTAACCATAGCTTAAAACCAATCCATGTTTGTGTCAGTCTTTAATGTATTACAGCCACTACGATTGGAACTATAGGATCTCTCCCCTTGGGTCTAAGCATCAACCCTGAATATTCATTGGAAGGACTAATGCTGAAGCTGAAGCTCCAGTACTTTGGCCACATGATGTGAAGAACTGACTCCTTGGAAAAGACCCAGATGCTGGGAAAGATTGAAGGTGGGAGGAGAAGGGGATGATAGATGATGAGATGGTTGGATGGCATCACCGACTCAATGGACATGAGTTTGAGTAGGCTCTGGCAGTTGGTGATGGACAGGAAAGCCTGGCGTGCTGCAGTCCATGGGGTCACAAAGAGTCAGACACGACTGAGTGACTAAACAGGACTGAAGTGGTAGCTAAGATGGTATAGAATCTGCCTGCAATGTGGGAGGCCCAGGCTCAATCCCTGGGTTGGGAAGATCCCCTGGAAAAGAAATGGCAACCCACTCCAGTATTCTTGCCTGGAGAATTCCACGAACAGAGGAGCCTGGTGGGCTACAGTCCATGGGGGTCACAGAGTCAGACACAACTGAGCAACTAACACACACACACATATAACTATAACTTTATGGTTTCAAGATATTGACTCTTAGAAGGGCCCTGTGAGGCTTCTATACACAAAGCCTCCCATCATTTATTTGATTACAGGAAATAGCCTTCTTTCAGCCTCCATGTCCTTCCCTGAAGTCCAAGGAGCAGATGCAAGCAGTTGTTAATTAGGGGAGGGAGGGGATGCAAGACCAAGAAAAACAATAGTGCAGCCTGGGGACAATGTCCTCAACAATATCCTCGAGCTATTTTGCAGATACTGAAAGCCCTTGCAGGTGGGAGAAGTTAAAGATTAACAATGGTATGCTGCCCACAAGTGCATATACCTCAGATCAGTTGGAACCAGAAAGTTGATGTTATTAACTCCCACTTACCTCAGCACCAATCACTCAGAAGAATTAGCCCACAAGCTGATCACACCTTCTTTGAGCCTTCTATTATAAACTTCTATCTTCTCAAAGGCAGGCAGTTTTTGGAGGCATTAGCCTGCGGTGTCTCCTCTTTGGCTGGCAAAAAAATACAGTCACTCTCTTTCCTCCTAATTCTGTCTCTGTATTTCTATTCAGTACCAGTGTACAGAAGCCAAGATTTCAGCAACACTAGCAAGGCTTTAATAACCATGGTCCATGATATCACAGCTGCCAAGAAGATTAAAGATGCTCTGGCAGTGGCACTATAGTCATGGTGCTGCCATGCTGTCAGGAACGTTGTCCTGCTTTTCCTGGCACAGCTCATGCTGTGGCAGAAGTTATCCCAGAGCTGCCTGTGAAGCTGGCAGGTGTGGTCTTCTGTTTCCCCACACTCAACTTGTTTATATGAGATCTGACCTGCTAACTAAAGAATGCTATTGCATAATTTGTCAAGGGCTACCATAAAAAATTGCCACAAATTGGTTGATTGAAGACAGTAGAAATTTATTCCCTGATACTTCAAGGGACCAGAAGTTCAAAATCAACACCAGAAGTTAAAATCAAGACTTTAGCAGGATGAGCTGCTTCTTGGGGATTCAGTGGGAGAATTGCTTCATGCCTCATTCTTAGTTGCTGACAGTGGCTGGCAATCTATGCATTCCTTAGCTTAGAAATGCTTCTATTTGTTCTCTGCCTCTGTCTTCACAGAGACATAAAATATACAGGCATTTTCCTTGTGTGTCTCTTATCATCTTCCTCAAGTGTATCAGTTCAGTTCAGTCACTCAGTCATCTTCAACTCTTTGCAACACTATGGACTGCAGCACACCAGGCTTCCCTATCACCAACTCCCAGAGCTTATTCAAACTCATGTCCATCCAGTCGGTGATGTTGTCCAACCATCTCATCCTCTGTCATCTCCTTCTCCTCCTGACTTCAATCTTTCCCAGCATCAGGGTCCTTTCCAATGAGTCAGCTCTCTGCATCAGGTGGCCAAAGTATTGGAGTTTCAGCTTTAGCATCGGTCCTCCCAATGAATATTCTGGACTGATTTCCTTTACAATTGACTAGTTTGATCTCCTTGCAGTTCAAGGGACTCTCAAGATTCTTCAACACCACAGTTCAAAAAAATCAATTCTTCGGTGCTCAGCTTTCTTCACAGTCCAACTCTCACTTACATACATGACCACTGGAAAAAACCATAGCTTTGACTAGATGGACCTTTATTGGAAAAATAATACGTCTGCTTTTTAATATGCTGTCTAACAAGACCAGGAGCTGACTTTGGCTCAGATCATGAACTCCTTATTGCCAATTCAGACTTAAATTGAAGAAAGTAGGGAAAACCGTTAGACTATTCAGGTATGACCTAAATCAAATCCCTTATGATTATACAGTGGAAGTGAGAAAGAGATTTAAGGGCCTAGATCTGATAGATAGAGTGCCTGATAAATTATGGATGGAGGTTCGTGACATTGTACAGGAGACAGGGATCAAGACCATCCCCATGTGAAAGAAATGCAAAAGAGCAAAATGGCTGTCTGGGGAGGCCTTACAAATAGCTGTGAAAAGAAGAGAAGCAAATAGCAAAGGAGAAAAGGAAAGATATAAGCATCTGAATGCAGAGTTCCAAAGAATAGCAAGAATAGATAAGAAAGCCTTCTTCAGCAAGCAGTGTAAAGAAATAGAGGAAAACAATGGAATGGGAAAGACTAGAGATCCCTTCAAGAAAATTAGAGATACCAAGGGAACATTTCATGCAAAGATGGGCTCGATAAAGGACAGAAATTGTATGGACCTAACAGAATCAGAAGATATTAAGAAGAGGTGGCAAGAATACACAGAAGAACTGTACAAAAAAGATCTTCATGACCAAGATAATCACGATGGTGTGATCACTCATCTAGAGCCAGACATCCTGGAATGTGAAGTCAAGTGGGCCTTAGAAAGCATCACTACGAACAAAGCTACTGGAGGTGATGGCATTCCGGTAGAGCTATTTCAATCCTGAAAGATGATGCTGTGAAAGTGCTGCACTCAATATGCCAGCAAATTTGGAAAACTCAGCAGTGGCCACAGGACTGAAAAAGGTCAGTTTTCATTCCAATCCCAAAGGAAGGCAATGCCAAAGGATGTGCAAACTACCACACAGTTGCAGTCATCTCACATGCTAGTAAAGTAATGCTCAAAATTCTCCAAGCCAGGCTTCAGCAATACGTGAACCGTGAACTTCCAGATGTTCAAGCTGGTTTTAGAAAAGGCAGAGGAACCAGAGATCAAATTGCCAACATCTGCTGGATCATGGAAAAAGCAAGACAGTCCCAGAGAAACATCTATTTCTGCTTTATTGACTATGCCAAAGCCTTTGACTATGTGGTTCACAATAAACGATGGAAAATTCTGAAAGAGATGGGAATACCAGACCCTCTGACCTGCCTCTTGAGAAACCTATATGCAGGCCAGAAAGCAACAGTTAGAACTGGACATGGAACAACAGACTGGTTCCAAATAGGAAAAGGAGTAAGTCAAGGCTGTATATTGTCATCCTGCTTATTTAACTTATATGAAGAGTACATAATGAGAAACGCTGGGCTGGAAGAAGCACAAGCTGGAATCAACATTGCTGGGAGAAATATCAGTAACCTCAGATATGCAGATGACACCACCCTTATGGCAAAAAGCCAAGAGGAACTAAAAAGGCTCTTAATGAAAGTGAAAGAGGAGAGTAAAAAAGTTGGCTTAAAGCTCAACTTTCAGAAAACGAAGATCATGGCATCTGGTCCCATCTCTTCATGGCAGATTGATGGGGAAACAGTGGAATCAGTGTCAGACTTTATTTTGGGGGGCTCCAAAATCACTGCAGATGGTGACTGCAGCCATGAAATTAAAAGTCGCTTACTCCTTGGAAGGAAAGTTATGACCAGCCTAGATAGCATGTGAAAAGCAGCGACATTACTTTGCCAACAAAGGTCTGTCTAGCCAAGGCTATGGTTTTTCCTGTGGTCATGCATTGATGTGAGAGTTGGACTGTGAAGAAAGCTGAGCACAGAAGAACCGATGCTTTTGAACTTTGGTGCTGGGGAAGACTCTTGAGAGTTCCTTGGACTGCAAGGAGATCCAACCAGTCCATTCTGAAGGAGATCAGCCTTGGGATTTCTTTGGAAGGAATGATGTTGAAGCTGAAGCTCCAGTACTTTGGCCACCTCATGGGAAGAGTTGACTCATTGAAAGAGACTCTGATGCTGGGAGAGATTAGGGGCAGGAGGAGAAGGGGACGACAGAGGATGAGATGGCTGGATGGCATCACTGACTTGATGGATGTGAGTCTGAGTGAACTCCAGGAGTTGGTGATGGACAGGAGGCCTGGCGTGCTGTGATTCATGGGGTCGCAGAGAATCAGACACAACTGAGCGACTGAACTTAACTGAGGTTTATCATAGCTTTTCTTCTAAGGAGCGAGCATCTTTTAATTTCATGGCTGCAATCATGATGTGCAGTGAGTTTGGAGCCAAGAAATAAATTCTGTAACTATTTCCATTGTTTCCCCACCTATTTGCCATGAAGTGATATGACCAGATGCCATGATCTTCATTTTATGAACGTTGAATTTTAAGCCAGGATTTTCACTCTCCTCTTTCACTTTAAGCAAGAGGCTCTTCAGTTCCTCTTCAGTTTCTGCCATAAAGGTGGTGTCATCTGCATATCTGAGGTTATAGATATTTCTCCCTGCAATCTTGATTCCAGTTTGTGCTTCATCTAGCCCAGCATTTCGCACGATGTACTCTGCATATAAGTTAAATAAGCAGGGTGCCAATATACAGCCTTGTCGTGCTCCTTTCCCAATTTAGGGCCAGTCCATTGTTCTATGTCCGGTTCTAACTGTTGCTTCCTGACCTGCATATAGATTTCTCAAGAGGCAGGTCAGGTGGTCTTGTATTCCCATTTCTTTAAGAATTTTCCACAGCTTGCTGTGATCCACACTCAAAGGCTTTAGTGTGGTCAATGAAATAGAAGATATTTTTTCTGGAATCCTCTTGCTTTTTCTATGATCCAGTGCATGTTGGTTTCTGTCCAGACTTCTTTCTTCTTTCTTATAAGGACACATGCCATTGAATTTATTGGGGCCCAGCCTAGTCTGTATACCTCATCCTAATGATTATATCTACAAACATTTTAAGTATGCTACATTTTGAGGTTCTGGATGAACATGAACTTGGGGGGACACACTTCAACCCAGTAGGACTACCAAATATGCTTTGAAGGTGATGAAGAAAACATTGACGAGTTCTCTGAAGATCATATCCTAAGACATAAGAAAGACCAGGTTCCCCTCTATGATATTCAGAATGAAAATCACAGCTTCACCATTGAGGGCTGAGGTTGGCGTTGACTCAGTGACTACTTCATGAAGCTCATTGCCTAGAGTGAGAATTAATATGTCTACTGCAGCCATGTGTTTGACCTCATGGTCCACATGGCCCTATAATAGAGTAAAAGCCCTATATCACCAACCCAGCAAGGCCACAAGAAAAAGAAAATTCCTCAGTTGCAGGGGAGTAATTCCCCCCAACTCAAATCCAAAACACTGAAAATCTCCCATCATCTACAACAAGGGTCCCCAACCTTCAGAATCTAATGCCTGATGATCTGGGGTGGAGCTAATATAATAATAATAGAAATAAAGTGCACAATAAATGCAATGCCTTTGAATCAGCCTGAAATCATGCCCCCCATGTCCATTGAAAAAATCACCTTCCACAAAATAGATCTCTGGTGCCAAAAAGTTTAGGAATCACTGCCAGGATTCCCATTTCAGGTTCCTAAAGAAAGATAGGGGCTTAGGGATCTCCACCTTGCCAGTGGCAATCAATATTATCCTAAAATATACAGCTGCACTTAGGAGAAGGGATGGGTGTGGGAAAGTGAAACTGAGAAATATGCATTCAATTTAATTAGCTTTTATTGAGAGCCTAAAAACAAAAGAGCATGACTCTAGGCATTGCTGAAAATAAAAGGATGAATAAGACCCTGAAAGGGCCTTCAGAGAACCTCCAACTTAGTGAGGAAGAAAAGTACCTATACAACCAAATCACAGGATGATTGGGTGAGTAAATGGAGACAGAATGTGACACAGGAATAGAGAAAAAGGGAAAGAGAAATCATGTGAAACAGTCCTCAAAGTGAATTAAATCTTAAAGAGAAAAACAAATATCATACATTAACACATATTTATATGGAATCTAGGCTTGTCATAGCTTTCCTTCCAAGGAGTGAGCTAGAAAAATGGTACTGATGAACCTATTTGCAAGGCAGGAATAGAAATGCAGATGTCTAGAACAGACATGCAGACACAGGCGGGGAGGAAGAGGATGGGACAAACTGGGAGATGAGGATTGACTTATGTACTCTGCTGCTGGTGCCGCTCAGGCTCTTCTGTCATGCCCAATTCTTTGTGACTCTAGAGACTGTAGCCTGCCAGGCTCCTCCATCCATGGGATTCTCCAGGTAAGGCTAATGGGGTGGGTTGCCATGCCCTTCTCCAGAGATCGGAACTTCATCTTCTAGGTCTCTTGCATTGCAGGCAGATTCTTTACCCTCTGAGCCACCTGGGAAGCCCCCATGTGTACTCTACCATGTGGGAAATAGAGCAGAAAGCCGCTGTATAACACAGAAAGCTCAGGTCAGTGCTCTGTGATGACCTAGAGGGGTGGGATGGGAGAGTGGGACGGAGGCTCACGAGGGAGCGGATATGTGTATACCTACAGCTGATACACTGTTATAGCAGAAGCTAACTGCCTGGAAAATCCCATGGATGGAGGAGCCTGGTGGGCTGCAGTCCATGGGGTCGCTAAGAGTTGGACATGACTAAGTGACTTCACTTTCACTTTTCACTTTCATGCATTGGAGAAGCAAATGGCAGCCCACTCCAGTAATTCTTGCCTGGAGAATCCCAGGGATGGGGGAGCCTGGTGGGCTGCCGTCTATGGGGTCGCACAGAGTCGGACAGGACTAAAGCGACTTAGCAGCAGCAGCAGCAACACAACATTGCAAAATGATTATACTCCCCACCCCCACCCCACCCCCACAAAAAAGGAAATGAAAGAAACAACTTCAGTCATAGGTCCACTCAGGGCTTTTATATTTGCTATGCTTCTACCTGCAACTTTAATTTCGTAAGTCCATGTGACTCACTCCCTCACCCCCTTAAGGTCTTGTTCAAATGTCACATCCTTATTTATAACGTCTACCTTCCCATATATGCCTTCCCTATCTAATTTTTCTTCATAATATTTATTACCATATAATCATTGGTGTTTTACTTATTTGTTTACTGTCTTTTCTTCTCACTGGAACATAAACTTTGTGAAGGAAGGTATGTTTTTCTTTTTTTTCCCCACCATGGGAACAAACTAGAGAAAAAAATCTGATATTCCAGGGTCAAATAATAAAAATACTTAAGTATCAAGGTAAAAGGCTTGGAATTCATTCTAAATGTAATGGAGAATAAGAGAAGCTTTTGAGCCAATGAATGACAGTGATCATTACTTCTGTGCCAATTCATTTACTCATATCTTATTTCTTTGAAAGCACTATTAAATTACTCGAGTAAAAATCTCTTCATGAGTATTATCCCTGATTGCAATAAATTTGTGGCAGTTCACATCAGCTGCATTCTCCATCTATGCTTCCAGGAACCCTGAGTCTGGGAGGTATTAAAAGGTATCCCAAGAAGCAGAGCTTTCAAGATGAAAAGATATATATTGTCAAGTGTTGCAAAATAAAGTCACTTTCAGGAGATTCACAATTTACATTCATCCTTAAAATTTTACTTAAGCACCCCTTGTATACCAAACACTATAATAAGAATACCAACTAGAATGTAAAGGTGCATTTTTAAGTGTCCTCTGGAGAATCATCATGTAGAAAGAACCAATCTGACATTGTTCAACAAATGAACATATCTGTGGTATAAAAATAACTTCAAGTTAAGAAATAACTTTTTCAGGTCTTTGAAAGGTCTTATTTTAGAGTATATGTTAGAATATGAAAGTCTTATGAGAGTACATGCTTCCTAAGTAAATTATGGGTGTTTCTACATAGAAATCAAGAATAAACCATATTAAATCAAATGGGTTATTTTCAAAATAGTTGTGTGGGAAGCATTTTGCCTGGAATAAACTGAAAAATTTCAAAATACACTTTTGGTAGAAAATTGATTCAGTCCTAACGATGTAGTCTCAATTCAACTACAGAAGGGTATGTACTTGATCATGAGAGTTGAAAATTATTTTTGTAGATGCTGAGTGAGGATTGAGCCATAGTTTAACAATCAAAGAAAGCTTCTGAAACATGGCACTTTATTTGAATTATGGTGTGTGTGTGGTTTTTTTTTTTTTGGCAAGTAATCAGTATGGTGTCATTTTGTGCATTTGTTTGCATAACTCTCTTATGTTACAAAATGTAAGGCATGTAAGGTCTTTAAAAACAACAATCCTACTATTACTTTTATTTTTTGTTTGATTTTGCTCTGTTCATTCTAAAGTTCCAGAAACCATATTACCTTGCGCAGACCCTTCAGAACCCTAGAACCACAATATATGCTTCTTCTGTGGAATTACTTTCTTCTGTATTTTTATTCACTTACATATTTGTTCCTTTTTAGATTTTAAACTTTCATGTGATCATCAGGAATTGTAGCCACTATTCACCATCCCAAAAATGCTCAGTTGTTCTAGACATTATTTCCTTACTTGATAAAATTTCATCTTACTCTTTCGGAAATTCCTTTCTACTTCACTTCCCAACTACCCTTGGTAATATATTATGTCATTACTTTCTGTTTTTCATTAGTAAAAATTCACCATGTTCAATCAAATGCAAAATTCACTGCCACTTAATTCATCTTTCCTATGGACAGGGAGGCTTGGCGTGCTGCGATTCATGGGGTCCCAAAGAGTCGGACACGACTGAGCGACTGAACTGAACTGAACTGATACTCTCTTTTTGTTTTTTGCACCAGTAGCCTCATGTTAATCATAAAAGATGACTTTGTACCACCCTAAATAAAATTTGGAACCTTTATACCCACAATCGGAACTTCCCAGGTGGCTCAGTTGTAAAGAATCTCCCTGCAATGCAGGAGATACATCACATACGGGTTTGATCCCTGGACCAGGAAGATCCCCTGGAGGAGGAAATGGTAACCCACTCCAGTATTCTTGCCTGGAAAATTCTATGGACAGAGGAGCCTAGCAATCTACATTCCATTGGATGGCAAGAAGTCAGACACCACTGAGTATGCATGAATATTTCCAACCATCATTTTAAAAATGAAGCCCTCTTTAAAACCATTATAAACTCCCAAAATAGGTGATTATAAAATTTTATATTCTTCCTGAAGCACTTTTTCTAATTTTTACTAAATATACTATTGATCCATTAAGTCAATTTTTCTTTCTTGAATAAATGTTTTTTCTCTATACCAGGAATATCATCAAATTTGGAAATTTTCATTTGTTTCCCCTTCTGGAAATTGCTTACATCCTATGTTCTTTATCCTCTGTGAAGTTTCTCCAATCTGGAAGGAACAAAGTGTGACTATTAACCTTCATCCATCAAAATGAAAAAAAAATAGAAAATAAGCTATTTATTATCCCACTAGATGCTTTGCAATTTATATTTATTAGATTTAATCTATCAGGTCAATAAAATAGCCACATAAAAATCCAATACTATTATAATATTAATGGAAATTCCTTTAGTTCAAAGTCAGTATTCATTTAATGGGTACTTTTAAATGCACCTATAATTTATAGTAGATTACATCATGTGCAAGAAATATTTAATAATTATAGATTTATGTAAATAAATACATTTAATTTTGAGAGTGGGTGATTAGATTAACAATAAATCATACCTAATTTGTGTTTTTCCTTCAGTCTCAATGGATGGGCTATTTTTTTTTTCACTCTAATCATTAGCTTTCCGCAAGCATACATCCTGCCTTGTTTCCTCATTTTAATTCTTCTGGAACTTTCTTCATTAATCTCCTCAACTCCACTTTCTTCTCCTGCCTATTTGTCTCTAGGAGATTTTCAATGTTTCTTTTGCCGGGCCCAGAGATCTCTCCTCATTTGGGGGTTTCTCATCCTCTGCTATGGTGTGCCATTCACCACAATTGACCACCTTCTTCTGCAAACCCTTTTCAATAACTTCCTCATTTTCCTTGTACTGCTTTACTTCTCACATGTTTCTTCATTGATTTCTCAGATTTTATCCTGATTCTAACTAAAGCAGCCTTCTAAGATTCAACTCTTTGACCTGGTACCCTCTTCCTCTAAAGTCTCTCATTAAATTACAGTTTCTACTCCAAATGCAGTGCCTGACCTATTGAAGGCACTCAATTAAAACTCAAAAGAAAAATATCCATGAGTAAATATTGTATCTCATATTTGTAGCTTTAAATAACAAATTAATATTGTTGCTGATGTTGTTGTTTAGTTGCTAAGTCGTATCCAACTCTTTACAACCCCACAGACTGCAGTATGCCAGGCTTCCCTGTACTTTACTTTTACTTAAATTCATTTCAAGTCCGTTGGGTAGGTGATGCCATCTAACCATCTCATCCTCTGCACCTGGCTGGCTACAGTCCATGGAGTCATAAAGAGTTGGACACGACTGAGTAACTAACAAATTAATATTGGTCACTTACAGACTGATAATCATGTAGTCTCCTCTTTCATGCACCTACAGATTTCAGCTAGACAGCTCTCTTCTTGAATGTGTTATCATAACCTCCAATCCATGTATTCCCAGCAAAACTAACTTCTACTGAAAATAATGTTTCTCTCCATCGGCACACTACCTCTCCTGATGATTACTCAAGTTCAATATTAAAAAACCACTTTTACTCATTTATTTGTATCACTCACTCAAACAGTTTTCCATTGGAAATGTCACATCACATCCATCTCTTCTTACTCTCTTGTTGCAACTAGCCTAATTCTGGACCTAATCTTGGCACTATCGGATCCTCCACTGTACTACTAGCTCCAGGTACTCAGAGCAAATCTTATATTTTGACGCTCCAATCTTTTCTGCACATTGTTACCAAGTTTATATTTCTTTTCACTGATTTCTCCTATTTAACATTTTGGATTTCATGTTCCACTAATTCTAAATTATCTGCCTGGTTCTCAGATCTTTTTAAATATTCTTCTTCACCAACCATTCTAAACCTGTTCACCACTCTAAGTCATGAGAGTCATCAAATTATTTATGAAATTCATACATATGCAAAACACCAACCATATTCCCTAGACCACTAATTTAATGCCCATTTTTATCTCTGTCTCTGTCCTGAAGTAGTTCTCCCACTTTGAATTTTTCCTTCATTTCTAATCTATTGGTCCAACTCTCTAAGCCCAGTTCAATATTTCCCTTCTATGAGATCATTCTGTGATTATCAGAGTCCTCTGAATTCCTGTCAGTCTTCTTCTTTGTGTCACATAGCTCTTTCCTACTAAGTTTTGTTCATGAGATTTTAGTCTTCATTTTCCAAACAAGTTAGTTCTTTGGTGGCAGCAAATGTATCTAATCTGTCTCTATATCATCCATCACAACAATAATCAAACACATATTTAGTGCTCAGTAAATGGGAAGAGTTGGCTCATTGGAAAAGACTCTGATGCTGGAAGGGACTGGGGGCAGGAGGAAGAGGGGACGACAGAGGATGAGATGGCTGGATGGCATCACTGACTCGATGGACGTGAGTCTGAGTGAACTCTGGGAGTTGGTGATGGACAGGGAGGCCTGGCGTGCAGCGATTCATGGGGTCGCAAAGAGTCGGATATGACTGAGCAACTGAACTGAACTGAAATCCCTCTTCATCCGTGCTGAGTCCTGGTGGAAGCAAGATTTGCCACTAACTCTTTTTTATTAAATTAATGTATTTATTTTAATTGGAGGATAATTACAAATTGTGATGGTTCTTGCCACACATCAACACGAATTGGCCACAGGTATTCATGTGCCCCCCCCCCTTGAGCCCCCCCCCCCACCTCCCTCCCCACCCATCCCTCTGGGTTGTCCAGAACACCAGCTTTGGGTGTCTTGCTTCATGCATGGAACTTGCACTGGTCATCTCTTTTATATACGGTAATGTACATGTTTCAATGCTATTCTCTGAAAACATCCCACCCTCATCTTCCAAAGAAGACATACAGATGGCTAATAAATACATGAAGAGATGTTCAACATCACTCATTATTAAAATGCAAATCCAAACCACAGTGAGGTGTCATTTCACACTGGCCGGAATGATCATAAAAGTCTATAAACAATAAATGCTGGAGAGGGTGTGGAGAAAAGGGAACATTCTTACACTGTTGGTGGAAATGCAAGCTGGTATAGCCACTATGCTAAGCGCTGTGGAAATTCCTTTAAAAAAACTGGGAAGAGAACTGCCATACAACCAAGCAATCCCATTGCTTAGCATACACATGGAGGAAACATAATTAAAACAGACACAGGTACCTTAATGTTCATTGCAGCACTATTTATAATAGCTAAGATATAGAAGCAACCTAGATGTCCATCCACAGATGAATGGATTAGGAAGCTGTGGAACACAAACACAAGGAAATATTACTCACCTTTAAAAAGGACTATATTTGACTCAGTTCTAATGAGGTGGATGAAACTGGAGCCTATTATACAGAGTGAAGTAAGTCAGAAAGAGAAAGACAAATACTGTATATTATCACATATATATAGGATTTAGAAAGATGGTACTGATGATCCTACATGTAGGGCAGCAAAGGAGACACAGATATAAAGCCACTAGCTCTTAGTTTGACATCATTTGTTTAATAACCATGGTTGCTGAAAATGTGAGCTATGGGCCAGTGACATCAGCATCACCAGGGAATTTGTTAAAAAATAATATTTCAGACTCTACTCAGTTCAGTTCAGTTGGTCAATCGTGTCCAATTAACACTTACACTGCTTTGCTTAATGTCCACTGATGTAAGTCTTAATCTCAATAAAAAAACACCCTCACAGAAGCACCCAGAATAATATTTGACCAAATATCTAGGCACTGTGGTCCAGAGGGCTTGTTCAGTCACTCAGTCGTGTCTGACTCTTTGTCATTCCATGAACCACAGCACACCAGGCCTCCCTGTCCATCACCAACTCCCAGCGCTTACTCAAACTCATGTCCACTTAGTAGGTGATGCCATCCAAACATCTCATCCTCTGTCGTCCCCTTCTCCTCCTGGCTTCAATCTTTCTCAGCATCAGGGTCTTTACCAATGAGTCGCTTCCTCGTATCAGGTGGCCAAAGTATTGGAGTTTCAACTTCAGCATCAGTCCTTCCAATGAATATTCACGACTGATTTCCTCTAGGATGGTCTGGTTGGATCTCCTTGCAGTCCAAGGGACTCAAGAGTCTTCTGCAACACCACAGTTCAAAAGCATCAATTCTTCAACGCTCAACTTTTTTTATAGTCCAAATCTCACATTCATAAATGACTACTGGAAAAAACCATAGCCTTGACTAGATGGATCTTTGTTGGCAAAGTAATGTCTCTGCTTTTGAATATGCTATCTAGGTTGGTCATAACTTTTCTTCCAAGAAGCAACCATCTTTTAATTCCATGGCATCAGTAACCATCTGCAGTGATTTTGGAGCCTAAAAAATTAAAGCATGTCACTATTTCCACTATTTCCCCATCTACTAGCCATGAAGTGATGGTACCAGATGTCATGATTTTAGTTTTCTGAATATTGAGCCAACGTTTCCCCTCTCCTCTTTCACTTTCATCAAGAGGCTTTTTAGTTCCTCTTGGCTTTCTGCCGTAAGGGTGGTGTCATCTGCATATCTGCGGTTATTGATATTTCTTCTGGCAATCTTGATTTCACCTTGTGCTTCATCCAGTCGATCCAGCATTTCACAAGATGTACTCTGCATATAAGTTAAATAAGCAAGCTGACAATATACCGCCTTGATGTACTCCTTTCCCGTTTTGGAACCAGTCTGTTTTTCCATGTTCAGTTCTCACTTTTGCTTGTTGACCTGCATACAGATTTCTCAGGAGGAAGGTCAAGTGGTCTGGTATTCCCATCTCTTTCAGAATTTTCCGCAGTTTATTGTGATCCACACAGTCAAAGGCTTTGGCATAGTCAATAAAGCAGAAATAAATGTTTTTCTGGAACTCTCCTGCTTTTGCCATGATCCAGCGGATGTTGGCAATTTGATCTCTGGTTCCTCTGCCTTTTCTAAAACCGGCTTGAACATAGGGAGTTCACAGTTCACATATTGCTGAACTCTGGCTTGGAGAATTTTGAGCATTACTAGCGTGTGAGACGAGTGCAATTGTGCGGTAGTTTGAGCATTCTTTGGCATTGCCTTTCTTTGGAATTGGAATGAAAACTGACCTTTTCCAGTCCTGTGGCCACTGCTGAGTTTTCCAAATTTGCTGGCATATTGAGTGCAGCACTTTCACAGCATCATCTTTCAGGATTTGAAACAGCTCAACTGGTATGCCATCACCTACACTAGCTTTGTTCATAGTGATGCTTTCCAAGGCCCACTTGACTTCACTTTCCAAGATGTCTGGCTCTAGATTAGTGATCACATCATCATGATTATCTGAGTCATGAAGATCTTTTTTGTACAGTTCTTTTGTGTATTCTTGCCACCTCTTCTTAATATCTTCTTCTTCTATTAGGTCGACATCATTTCTGTCCTTTATTGAGCCCATCTTTGCATGAAATGTTCCCTTGGTATCTCTAATTTTCTTGACGAGATCTCTAGTCTTTACCATTCTGTTGTTTTCCTCAATTTCTTTGCATTGATCGCTGAGGAAGGCTTTCTTTTCTCTTCTTGCTCTTCTTTGGAACTCTGCATTCAGATGCTTACATCTTTCCTTTTCTCCTTTGCTTTTCGCTTCTCTTCTTTTCACAGCTATTTGTAAGGCCTCCCCAGACAGCCATTTTGCTTTTTTGCATTTCTTTTCCATGGGGATGGTCTTGATCCCTGTCTCGTGTACAATGTCACAGACTTCATTCCATAGTTCATCAGGCACTCTATCTATCAGATCTAGGCCCTTAAATCTATTTCTCACTTCCACTGTATAATCATAAGGGATTTGATTTAGGTCATACCTGAATGGTCTAGCGGTTTTCCCTACTTTCTTCAATTTAAGTCTGAATTTGGCAATAAGGAGTTCATGATCGGAGCCACAGTCAGCTCCTGGTCTTGTTTTTACTGACTGTATAGAGCTTCTCCATCTTTGGCTGCATAGAATATAATCAATCTGATTTTGGTGTTGACCATCTGGTGATGTCCATGTGTAGAGTCTTCTCTTGTGTTGTTGGAAGAGGGTGTTTGGTATGACCAGTGTGGTCTCTTGGCAAAACTCTATTAGTCTTTGCCCTGCTTCAATCTGCATTCCAAGGCCAAATTTTCCTGTTACTCCAGGTGTTTCTTTACTTCCTACTTTTGCATTCCAGTCCCCTATAATGAAAAGCACATCTTTTTTGGGTGTTAGTTCTAAAAGGTCTTGTAGGTCTTCATAAAACCATTCAACTTCAGCTTCTTCAGCATTACTGGTTGGGGCATAGACTTGGATAACTGTGATACTGAATGGTTTGCCTTGGAAATGAACAGAGATCATTCTGTCGTTTTTGAGAATGCATCCAAATACTGCATTTTGGACTCTTTTGTCGACCATGATGGCTACTCCATTTCTTCTGAGGGATTCCTGTCCGCAGTAGTAGATAGAATGGTCATCTGAGTTACATTCACCCATCCCAGTCCATTTTAGTTTGTCGATTCCTAGAATGTCGACATTCACCCTTGCCATCTCTTGTTTGACCACTTCCAATTTGCCTTGATTCATGGACCTGACATTCCAGGTTCCTATGAAATATTGCTTTTTACAGCATTGGATCTTGCTTCTATCACCAGTCACATCCACAACTGGGTATTGTTTTTGCTTTGGCTCCATCCCTTCATTCTTTCTGGAGTTATTTCTCCACTGATCTCCAGTAGCATATTAGGCAACTAATGACTTGAGGAGTTCCTCTTTTGGTATCCTATCATTTTGCCTTTTCAAACTGTTCATGGGGTTCTCAAGGCAAGAATACTGAAGTGGCTTGCCATTACACTGGAGAAGTCCAGTGGACCAAACTCTGTCAGACCTCTCCACCATGACCCGCCAGTCTTGGGTTGCCCTGCAGGCATGACTTGGTTTCATTGAGCTAGACAAGGCTGTGGTCCTAGTGTGATTAGATTGACTAGTTTTCCGTGAGTATGGTTTCAGTGTGAGTATGGTTTCTGCCCTCTGATGCCCTCTTGCAACACCTACCATCTTACTTGGGTTTCTCTCACCTTGAGTGGGGGGTATCTCTTCAGGTCTGCTCCAGCAAAGCACAGCTGCTGCTCCTTACCTTGGACGAGGGGTATCTCCTTACTGCCGCCTTTCCTCACCTTCTACTTGGGACAGCGCCTCTTGGCCCTCCTGCGCCTGTGCAGCCACCGCTCCTTGGGATGCCCTTGCCTGGGGCCTGGGTGGCTCTTCCCAGCTGGCGCCCCTGGCCTCAGGCTCGGGGTGGCTCCTCAGGGTCACCGCCCCTGGCCTCGGGGGCGAGGTGGCTTGTCCTGGCCGCCCCCAACCTCGGACGCAGGGTAGCTCCTCTCCGCCGTTCTGGAGCCGTCGCAGCCTGGCACTCTAGGCCGCTGCCCCTGACCTCGGACGTCGGGTATCTCCTCCCGGCCACGTGCGCTTAGGCGCTTAGTGCTCCGGCTCGCGCAGCCGCCTGCACTTAGTGCACTGCGAGAGCCGGCGCACTAAGCGCAGACGGCTGCGAGAGCTGGTGCTGGGCAATGCAAATGGTTAATTTACTGAGCTTTTATATTTGAAAGCATTCCTACCTGCCTAGTATAAGGCAAGTGGTGATCAGCAATGTCCTTTTGGTGATTCACAGAGTTGGGATGATAATGGAAACACAGTCTGTTTGTGCAGTCATTTAAATCTGAAAAGTTTTGCAGTGAAGGTTTATATTCCATATTTCTTTTAACTTTAGCCTTGAAAATGAAAGTCAGTCAGTCATGTCTGATTCTTTGCAACCCCATGGACTGCGGCACTCCAGGCTTCCCTGTCCTTCACTATCTCCAGGATTTTGCTCAAACTCATGTCCATTAACTCAGTGATGCTATCTAGCCATCTCATCCTCTGTTGCCCTCTTCTTCTCCTTCCCTCAATCTTTTTCAGCATCAGGGTCTTTTCCAATGAGTCAACTCTCCGCCTGGGGTCTCCCCAAGTGGTGCTAGTGATTAAGAACTGCCTGCCAATGCAGGAGACATAAGAGACACAGGTTTAATCCCTGAGTCAGGAAGATTTCCTGGAGAAGGAAATGGAAACCCACTCCAATATTCTTGCTTGGAGAATCCTATGGATAGAGAAACCTTGTGGGCTACAGTCCATGGGATCACATGGAGTCAGACATGATTGAAGCAACTTAGCACACAGCACACAGCTCTTCACATCAGGTGGACAAAGTATTGGAGCTTTGGCTTCAGCATCAGTCTTTCCAAAGAATATTCAGGGTTCATTTCCTTTAGGATTGATTGGTTGGACCTCCTTGCCGTCCAAGGGACTCTCACAAGTTTTCTCCCACACCGTAATTCAAAAGCATCAATTCTTCAGCATTCAGCCTTCTTTATGGTCCAACTCTCACATTCATACACGACTACTGGAAAAACCATAGCTTTGACTATATGGACATTTATAGGATATGTATGTTGGCTATAAAAGGAAATATGAAAGATTTATTTTAAGCATTTTGGCTGACATGATTTTGAGTACTGTCAAGAGTAAAATCTGCAAGGCAGGCTGGAGACACAGGGAAACAATTTGATCTTGCAGTTCAAATCCAAAGGCCATCTAGAGGCAGGATTTGCTTTTCTTCAAATGGACCTGGCTGGGTCTTTTCTCTTAAGATCTTCAACTGATTGGATGAAGCACACCCACATTATGGAAGGCAATCTGCTTTACTCTACTAATCTAAGTGTTAATCTCATCTCTAAAAATGCCTTCACAGAAACATGAAAACTGGTGTTTGACTGAACATCTGGACTTCACAGCCTAGCCAAATGGACACATAAAATTAACAATCACAGATGGTGAACAGCCTGAGTTCTCAACACTGATTGTAATGTAATTCAGGCTCTCCACACATATTTAATAACAGAACTACTTTGAGTTTTAATTTCAAACAAAAAGAAAATGTATATCTCCAGGTGGCAGTAAAAAAAAAAAAAAAAAAAAAGATTTGACTGCTTTAAGGAAGTTCAAGTTCTTTTCAATTATTTGGTCTAAGGCACAATTTTTCTTAACAGGTGTTGAGGTAATAGGGAACTTCTTTTCAATCATGGAAGTGCACTACCTTTCCTGGGGAAGCTTTTATAAAATGCCATCAGTCTCACTCCTGACCAATTAAATTGGAATTTCAGGGATGGGGTCCAGGCAATGACATTTCATGAAAGCTCTTCCAAGTGAACCTGATGCGCAATCAGATTTGAGAATCACTGCTCTAAATAAAGGACACCTTCCTCAGCATGTCCTACAAATCCAGTCATCTGATGAATCTGATATTGCAGTCACTAAGAAAAATGAGTCACTTCTTTAGATTCATATCAGCAAAATATAAGCTTCCTTTATGATTGCTTCATATCTTACATTAGAGTTTATTAATATCATAAACATTTTTATGTTTGTGTCTACTAGATGATGAACCCTAGTTTTTCCTTTGAATTTTAAACTTTGGATTTATTTTTTAAATATGTATATCATAGAAAAGACATACTTGTATTTGCAATTTTTGCTTTTTTGTCTTCATTTAGCTTTTCATCTGTAGTTTCTTTTATTTCCATCTCCTCGAATTGCCTTTGTTTTTATTATTATAGTTTGAATATTTCCTAGTTTTCTAAACTTTTCACTCAGTATTTAATCTTTATTCTATTTTAGACATGTTTTAATCATTTATGCTAAATTATAATACATGTATAAATGGTTTCAATGCTCATCATATTTGTCTTTGCAAAAAAAAAACTTCCTATTTATAAATTATTTATTTGTATTCAACTCTCAATTGGCAAATATATACCTTCAAGAATTTGCTTTATTTGGCCAGTCAAAGATACATTAATAATCTGCTTCCCAAATCTTCATATATTTGAAAATCATTTAATATTTTCTTAAATCTATAAACAGTATTAGAAAAGTGTTGGATTTTAAATCCTCGATATAGCAAGACTTTCTCTCAAAATACTGTAATCAGTCTTCTACTTTCCCTTGTCATTCCAGCGATGGAAGGACTGTTACAGAACAGAATTATTTTTGTTCCCTTTAGGTGATATTTCTCCTGCTCAGTTCCATGTAGAAATCTTTGTTTACACGTAAAGTTTAATTCCAACAAGTTATGTTTTGTTACCGTTTTTCTTTCATTTTGGTGGACATCTAGAGTTCTTGTTTTCAATAGACTTGAATTTATTCACTATGTCCACTGTGGCTTTGAATACTTCTTTTTTATGTTTTTCAAATTAATTAATTTATTTTAATTAGAGGACGATTACTTTACAATTTTGCCATACATCAACAGGAATCAGCCACAGGTACACTTGTTTCCAACCATCCTGAACACTAAATCCCTCATCCCTCCACATCTGATCCCTTCTAGGTTGTCTCAGAGCTCCAGCTTTGAGTGCTCTGCTTCATGCATTGAACTTGCATGATCATCTGTTTTACGTATGGTAGCATACATGTTTCAATGCTATTCTCTCAAACCATCCCTCCCTCACCTTCTCCCACAGATTCGAAAAGTCTGTTCTTTACCTATGTGTCTCTTTTGCAGCCTTGCATATAGGATCGTCATTACCGTCTTTCTAAATTCCATATATATGCATTAATATGCAGTATTTGTGGTTCTCTTTCTGACTCACTTCATTCTGTATAATTTGCTCCAGTTTTATCCACCTCATTAGAGCTGACTCAAATGCATTCCTTTTAATAGCTGAGTAATACTCCATTGTGTATATGTACAACTTCCTTATCTATTCATCTGCCAATGGACATCTAGGTTGCTTCCATGTCCTACCTACTGTAAACAGTGTTGCACTGTTTTCTTTAGAAATGCCATATAAGTTTATCTTGAAAAACACCATCTGAATAACATCTAATTGGATGGTTTTCATCTTTTGCCCATTTTCCCCTCTGTGGCTTTTTTATTTTGGATTCTACATAATATCTTTTGTGTTTAGTTTCTATCATGACACATTTTTCATCCACATTAGCTCTGTGGTTTAATTCCTTTTTTCTTTTAAGATCTTTTATATTATCTTCCCTCTTTTTCTTTCCTACTTCTGTCAGTACCTTTTCTGGTCTCAGTAGATTGACATTTAGTCTGTGAGTTGGTCTTAATATTTTTTAAAGCATTAAGCAGTACATGCATTTTTTCTGCTTCCTAGTATAAATCTTCATAAATGCTGTTTTGTGCATATTTTGATTAACAAATCAATCGTCTTTGTTATTGGAAAACATTCACAACAGTTCCATACAATTTTATGCTTAGAAAGTTCATTCAAAACCACACTCTTGGAACTTCTTTAGCAGTCCAGTGGTTAAAGATCAGTCTTACAATGCAGGATACTCAGATTTGAGCCCTAGTCAACCAGATTTTTAAATATTTGGTCAAGGCAATTTGCAAGGCCTCTGAAGTCAACCATTTCAAATGATATTGCCACAGCAGTGTCATTCCATCACCACACCAAATCTTTACGCTATTATTTCTTATCACAAAACCTTGGCAAAAAAAAAGCACAACAAATAGAAAGATCCACTCCTTAGTCCTTTGTAAAAGCTACTGTGAGCCAGATGTGTGTGTCACATTATAAAGTGTCCAAAATTAAGCATAAACTTGGTTTTAAAAGCTTGAGAATTGATGTTTAATTTGACCTAAAAACCAAATAACCAATGCTTGGTTTACAAAAGATAGCCCAAATATTATAGCCAATGAATTAGATCTAAAACTTATTTTAAAAGACTTCCTAGGGCAAAGGAGACTTTATTAGAAGCCTTATTCTAACTTTCTGTTCCTAGAATATGCTCAAGATCACAAAAGCAGAAGCAACAAATACAAGTGTTTTTTTCTGAATGTATGAATTTTTACTTTGTTTTCCAAAAGTGAAAAATAAACTCTAAAAACTGAAATATTTTTGTTGAGAAGCAAGTACTTAACATCAAAATATTTACAGGTAATTTGCAAACTTGTATGGAGAGGGAAAGCATTTAAACAGACCCAGAGAAGAAAAATTTCTCTTAGAAGACGATGTCAGAGCAAATGGGATGTGTTGAAAGTCACAATCTAGGAGAAAGGCCAATTGTATCTTTTTAAATTTTTTATTTTATACTGGAGTATAGTTGATTAACAATGTTGTGTTAGTTTCAGGTGCACAGCAAAGCAATTCAGTTATACATATACCTGTATCCATTCTTTTTCAAATTCTTTTCCCATTTAAGTTGTTACATAATATTGAGTAGCATTCCCTGTGCAGCTGATTTCCTTGAGCAATTGTAATAGCTCTAGCCAGCTTGCTCCAAGATTTCTTGTTCCACATATCTCAAAAAATTCATTACTGAAACTTGAACCCAGGATACAACCAACCACTTCTGTCCTGGACTAGTACACATGTCTCATTGATAGACTCCTCTTTTCATTGACTTCTCTTTTCTAATCCTTTTCCCACATAAGATAGGAAATTTTGGGTGTGATATTTGTGTTTATATTTAGAAATAAAGTAATAAATGGACATACCATGGAATAAGAAATATGTCAAAGAGCCAATATTTGGATTCAACCAAAAAAGGAACATAGTCTTATTCTAAGTGTGCTCATCCAGCTTTCCAAGAGGCTTCAAATTCTGAAATCAATGATCTCTGACATAAAGAAACCAGACTTCTTAATAAAGACTTTTTATTAAGAGACTGACACTTTTGCTCCATTTTCTTGTACTTCAATTGTATATTCCCCCTGCATTTGTGCAAAAGGCCACAGCACAGAAAGAAAAAAAGATGTAAGAAGTTACATTTGAAAAATGATCAGAATGAGATCTTCTATCTTCAGTAATGTGATGGAACTATTCTCTCTCCATCAATTGCAAAGAGCTTCTTAGAAATTAGGGACTTCCCTAGTGGTCAGATGGTAAGGAGTCTGCCTGCAATGCAGGAGACCCAGGTTTGATCCCTGGGTTGGGACGATCCCCTGGAGAAAGAAATGGTAACCGACTCTAGTATTCTTGCCTGGAAAAATCCCACAGATGGAGGAGCCTGGCGGGCTATAGTCCACAGTGTCACAAAGAGTCGGACACGACTGAGCGACTTCAATTTCTTTTTATTTTCTTAGAAGTTAAATCAGGTTCCTGACAGACAGTAGTAATTTCTTACTTTGGTGTGAAGTTAACGGTGGGGGTGAGAAAAGGTGGATTTCAACCAAAGTTGTACTTGGAGCGATCATTTCAATGGCACAATATGAACTGCAATGACGATTAGCAGCAGGAGAAAGAGCAAAGTCTGTAGCAAAGTGATTGGTAACTGCAGCAGCCTAAGCCAAATCCGTGACTATAACCAGATCCTCAGCCATAGTGGGAGTCGTAGCCACAGCTAGAGCCATACCCACAGCCATATCCCCAGTGAGAGCCATAGTTCAGTTCAGTTGCTCAGTCGTGTCCATAGTGCCCACCATGACGTCTGTAGTGCTGTGACACATGGTGTCAGAGTAAAGCCTTCAGTTAAGCTGTAGGAGGATTTCTAAAGTCTGAACATCATCTTCTCTACCAGGACCTTTAGATACTTCCAGGAATGGATGGGTCATACCTCACATGGGCTGTCCTCTCTAATTGTGCAATAATTTGCCTAAAATGAGCTCATTCTGATTTTTAAAAAATTTCTTCAGTTTGACATTTTTTATTCCTACCCTAGGAATTTTCTCAAGCCTTTAAGCACCCAAGCTTATACTGGCTTCCCAGGTGGCACAGTGGTAAAGAATCTGTATGCCAATGGAGGAGGAACAAGAGACATGGGTTCAGTCCCTGGGTTGGGAAGATCCCCTGGAGGAGGAAATGGCAACCTGGGCTACAGTTGTCACAAAGAGATAACACTTGGGCTTCCCTGGTGGCTCTGATGGTAAAGAATCTACCTGCAATGTGAGAGACCCAGGTTTGATCTCTGGGTTGGGAAGATCTCCTGAAGAAGGAGATGACTACCCACTCCAGTATCCTTGGAACTTCCCTAGTGGTTCAGAATAAAAAATGCAAAGACATTGTTACAGTATCAAACTTCCCAGATGAGCCATTTACCAATCTTATGGCCATGGAAAATATTCTCAAATTTATGAAACTCAGTTTTGGCAACTGCTAAATGGGAATAAAAATAGCTACACGTGCTTAAAAATTGGTCAAGAGGTCTATGGGAATTATACGGCAAATACAAAGGTTGTAGCACAGATCCTGATATATAGTGGAGACACAATGCATTCTATTTCTTTCCCCCTGTCTTTAATTCAAGAATAAGCATTCCCAAATAACTACAGCAATCAGTGAAGACCAAGTGAAGTTGCTCAGTCGTGTCTGACTCTTTGAGACCCCATGGACTGTGGCCTACCAGGCTCTTCCATGCATGGAATTTTCCAGACAAGAGTACTGGAGTGGGTTGCCATTTCCTTCTCCAGGGTGTCATCCCAACCCAGGGACTGAACCCAGGTCTCCTGCATTGCAGGCAGATGCTTTACCATCTGAGCCACCAGGGAAGCCCTAACAACAGCAATACATATTTTCAAATATCTATATTTGAAAATATACTGATATAATTATTATAGAAAAATTTTAATATTCACATTAATGTTTCTGTTATTTTTTTTCATAGTAACCTATCAAAAGTGACTCAACTCCCTCAAAAAATTAATTACCATGCAGTTGAACACATTGCACCTTGCCTGAAGCATCTTAAATCCTATTTCTGTAAAAATACAGTATGAAGCAATACATCACAGGGTTAGACTTTATAGCATATTTTGAAGCTCAGTTATCATGAACATCTATTAAAACTATAAGTGCCTAACTTGAGAACAAGCTTATTTATTTAATAAAAATAGCTAAATATCTCATTTCAAAATTGTCACAGGTGTGTGTGTTTAGTTGCTTAGTTGTGTCTGACTCTGTGACGTTATGGACTGTAGCCCAGGCTCCTCTGCCTATGGGGATTCTCCAGGGATGAATACTGCAGTGGGTTGCCATGCCCTACTCCAGGGGATCTTCCCAACCCAGGGGTAGAAAACAAGTCTCCTGCATTTCAGGTGGATTCTTTACCATTTGAGCCACCAGGGAAGCCCAAGAATACTGGAATGGGTACCCTATCCCTTCTCCAGAGGATCTTCCAAATCCAGGAATTGAACCGGGGTCTCCTGCATTGAAGCTGGATTCTTTACCAGCTGAGCTATCAGGGAATAGGATTTCTATGTAAAAATAAAGTCAGATTTTATTTGGAAGTGACCATATTGAAATTGACATGAATATAGAGATGACTCAGGTGTGGTTATAAAGTGGTTCCTCCTGATTTGAGAGATCATACTCCAAAAGTTCGATGAGAATCACACTGACAGCAGGTATACTTTTCCCCTCTTTTCACTAGATGTCAATTCAACCTAAGCACAAATGTGATTTGGCCTAACTCCCCCCATCTAGTCAATTTTCTCTACCAGTAAAAAAAAAAAACTGAAAAAATTTCAGAGGTCTGTACTTGATCCTTAAAACCATTTGGTGAAACTAGTAGATTATAAATTATAAAGTCATTTAACAAACGCTGGGGCTCAGAAGGGTTTGATTCCAAATCAAATCACATTTCCAAGTTTTCTTGGTCTCACATACAGTGAGAATACTATAGTATTCTCCAGAGCTATGCAAATGACTTCTCCTTGAATATTTTCAGTGATGGAAACTCTCAACTTCTTGTTTTAAAAATCTCATTTTATTATGAAATCTTTTTTTGTTAGCACTTCTATACAACCCAAATCTCTGGGAAGACCCCGATAGGAGTTGCTAGGGTAACTTAAGATCTTTGCACACATAATAGTTCTTTTCCTGTCCTCTCTAGTTTATCCCCCATGAAATATCTAATGCAGTCTTCGGTTAATAAGAAATATTTTTATCTTGCCTTTAGGTTCAAGCTTCTGCCAGCACTACACTCTAGCTCTGCTAATATGTTTGCTATTCAGTTCAGTTCAGTTCAGTTCAGTTCAGTTCAGTCGCTCAGTCATGTCCGACTCTTTGCGACCCCATGAATCGCAGCACACCAGGCCTCCCTGTCCATCACCAACTCCCGGAGTTCACTCAGGCTCACGTCCATCCAGTCAGTGATGCCATCCAGCCATCTCATCCTCTGGCGTCCCCTTCTCCTCCTGCCCCCAATCCCTCCCAGCATCAGAGTCTTTTCCAATGAGTCAACTCTTTGCATGAGGTGTCCAAAGTATTGGAGTTTCAGCTTTAGCACCATTCCTTCCAAAGAACACCCAGGGCTGATCTCTTTCAGAATGGACTGGCTGGATCTCCTTGTAGTCCAAGGGACTTTCAAGAGTCTTCTCCAACACCACAGTTCAAAAGCATCAATTCTTTGGCGCTCAGCTTTCTTCAGAGTCTAACTCTTACATCCATCCTGTATGGATGTATGGATGGATGTTTGCTGTTACCTCACGGCAACCACAATGCCTTTTCTCTTCTGTAGGATAAGATATTCAAAACAGCATTTCCAATCATCTGTGGCCATTTTCCAAACCTATAAAAAGTTGTTTCTCTTACCTCTCTCTTATTATTTTTAAGAACATTGCCATTTTTCCAGTGATTCTGATTCTATACCTGGCATACAGTGTTTAAGCTACAGGATCAACATATTTTTTTTATATTAAAGTAGGAAGAAGTGCTAATGGTCAGATAGATCTATCTGGCTTTTGTGTGTTTTAATTTATTCATAATATTCAGATTAAGTAAAATGTAGTATAATAATCAGACACCCTCAGACTTGGATAAACCTTTCTGACACCGAAATCCACTTTTGTCTATTAGGTTTAGAAAACTATCACATATTAATAAATTCTCGTTGCTCAGTTGCTAATTTGTGTCTGACTGTTTGCAACCCCATGGACTGCAGCATGCCAGGCTTCCCTGTCCTTCACTATCTTCTGGAATTTGCTCAGACTCATATCCTTTGAGTTGGTGATGCCATTAAGAAATCAGTCTCCTTTAATTCCAAATATATTCATTAAATTGTGGCTCTTGGAACCAGAAGACCAATATTAATCCATTTTTCATAAGAATTATTTTAAAATGTAGACAATGATGCTGTCAACACAAAGTGCTATGGGGTTTGATAGTGTTAGCAGCTCAGTCATGTCTGACTCTTTGCGACCCCATGGACCCTAGCCTGCCAGTTTCCTCTGTCTAGGCAGGAATACTGGAGTGGGTAGCCATTCCCTTCTCCAGGGGATCTTCCCAACTCAGGGATCAGACCTGGGTCTCCTGCATTGCAGGCAGATTCTTTATCAACTGAGCCATTAAGGAAGCTATGAGATATACACTACTAAGTATTCACTCTCTTAGCCTAGCTTCCTCCATCATTCCCCTCACTCTCTCAGCTATCCTTGCAAATTTCTCTAGCTTCCTTATCATTCCCCTCACTCTCTCAGCTATCCTTGCAAATTTCTCTAGCTTCCTGCATCATTCTCCTCACTCTCTGAGCTATCCTTGCAAATTTCTCTAGCTTCCTCCATCATTCCCCTCACTCTCTGAGCTATCCTTGCAAATTTCTCTAGCTTCCTCCATCATTCCCCTCACTCTCTGAGCTATCCTTGCAAATTTCCAAGTGCAGATAATAGACACGCCCCCTCACCTATTCCAATGTCCTCCAAACAAGGTAGCTTTCTTCCTTTCCTCCAGTGGCCAATATACACACAGAGAAATGATTTGAATTTGTGTTTTAGTGTTGATATGAAATGTGACAAAGAAGCAGAAAAGGAATGAAATTGCAAATGCAAAACAAAAATGGCTGACTAGACCAATAAGTTTCTTGAAGTAAAATCCAAACAAATCTCAAGTCCTTATTATATTAGCCTGTATAATCTGGCTTCTAGCTACCTCTCTAGCCTCAATTTGTTCTGCTTTCCTGTTACATGGACCTGTTTACAGTCGAGATGTGGGTTCAATCCCTGGGTCAGGAAGATCCCTGGGGGGATCCTTAAGGAAAAGGTAACACCTTCCAATATTCTTGCCTGGAGAATTCCATGGACAGAGGACCCTGGTGGGCTGCAGTCCATTAGGTCACAAAAGAGTCAGCCAAGACTAGTAACTAAACAACAGCAAAGCATGTTGAATAGCTATCATCTTAGAGCCTTTATACTCATCTTCTTCTCTGCCTGGATTTTTCTCCCCAATTCTGAGACCTACCAATTTACCAAATAAAGACTTAGTTGTCACTTCCTCAGACACTTAACCTGATCTTCCTATCTGAAAGGACATTATTTAATGTTTTTAATTAGACTTTACTTTTTTTAATTTATTTTAATTTATTTATTTATTTTAATTGGACGCTAATTTTTTACAGTATTGTGATGGCTTTTGCCATACATAGACTTTACTTTTTAGAGTGGTTTTACATTTGCGGCAAAACTGAGCAGAAGGTACAGAGATTTTTTTATAGATTCTGCCCCCACACGTGCATAATTTCTTCCATTGGCAACATCCTCCACTAGGGGGGTTCCTTTGTACTGTTTTCATATTCTTATCTGCCACCTTTATATCTTCTTTAATGTGGTGTCTGTAAAGGTCTTTGGCACACTTTTTACTTAGGTTGCTTGTTTTCTTATTTTTGAGTGTTAAAAGTTCTACATATATTTTTAATAACTGTCCTTTATCATAAATAACTTTTGCAAATATTTCCTCTCAGTTTTTGGTTTGTTGTTTCATTTACTTGGCATTGCCTCTCATACAGCAGAACTTTTTAATATTTATGAAGTCCAACTCATCAATTTCTTCTTTCATAGACAGTGCCTTTCGTTTTGTACTTAAAAAGCCAACACTGAATCCAACATTATGTAGATTTTTGCCTATATTATCTTCTAAAATTTTATATTTTTACATTTTACATTAAGGTCCATTTTGAGTTAACTTTTATGAAGAATGCAAGGTTTGTTTCTAGATTCTTTTTTTTTTAAGTGAATGTCAAGATGTTTCTGCATCATTTATTGAAATGACTCTTTTCTAAGTGATCTTCACCATAGATCATGAAGAAAGTACGGAAGTTTCAGAAAACATTTACTTCTTTTTTTTAAAAGAAATTTATTTTAGTTGGAGGCTAATTACTTTACAATATTGTATTGGTTTTGCCATCCATTGACATGAATCCACCATGGGTGTACATGTGTTCCCCATCCTGAACCCCCCTCCCATCTCCCTCCCCATCCCATCCCTCTGGGTCATCCCAGTGCACCAGCCCCAAGCATCCTGTATCATGCATTCATTGACTACGCTAAAGCCCTTGACTATGTAGATCACAACAAACTGAGGAAAATTCTTAAAGATATGGAAATACTAGATCACCTTACCTGTCTCCTGAGAAATTGTTTGTGGGTCAAGTAGCAACATTGAGAACCAGACATGGAGTAACTGACTGGTTCAAAATTGGGAAAGGAAGAGACAAAGGCTGTATATTGTCACCTTACTTATTTAAATTCTATGTAGAGTACATCATGCAAAATACCTGACTGGATGAATCTCAAGCTGAAATCAAGATTGCTGGGAGAAATATTAACAACCTCAGATATGCAGATTATGCCACTCATGGAAGAAAGTGAAGAGGAAATAAAGAGTCTCTTGAGGACAGTGAAAAAGCTGACATGAAACTCAACATTAAAAAACAAAGATCCAATGGCATTTAATCCCATCACTTCATGGCAAATAGAAGGGGAAAAGTAGAAGCAGATAGATTTTATTTGCTTGGGCTCCAAAATCACTGCAGACAGCGACTGCAACCATGAAATTGAAAGATGTTCGCTCCTTGGAAAGCTAAGACAAACCTAGACAGTATATTAAAAAGCAGAGACATTACTTTGCCATGTAGTCAAAGCTATGGTTTTCCCAATATTATGTATAGATGTGAGAATTGAACCATAAAGAAGGGAGTGCTGTGCTTAGTTCCTCAATCATGTCCAACTCTTTGTGACCCCATGGACTCTAGCCTGCCAGGTTCCTCTACCCACTATTCTTCAGGCAAGAATACCGGAGTGGGTTGCCCTGCCCTCCTCTTAATCTTCTTAACCCAGGGATCAAACTCTTGAGAATTCCTAGGACAGCAAGGAGATCAAACCAGTCAATCCTAAAGGATAACCCTGAATATTCATTGGAAGGACTGACACCTTGACATTAATGAGTCTTCTTATCTGTCTGTGAACATGGAATAATATCTCTTGACTTAAGTTCTTCCTTGATTTCTTTCATCAGAGTTTAGTGGTTCCTCATAGAGATCTTATACAATTTTTTTTTACATTTTTATTCAAATATTCTATTTTGGTGGCTGCTATTGTAAGTGGTATTATGTTTTTAATTTCAAATTGTATGTGTTCATTTTTGATATGTAAAAAATTAATTGGCTTCTTTGTATTAGCCTTATATGCTACAACCTTGCTTTAATTTCTTCTTTTTAACAGGAGATGGTTGATCTTTTTCAAATTTCCTATGTAGGCAATCATGTTATCCATGGAAAAGGCAGTTTCATATCTTCCTTCCCTACCAATATATATTTTATTTTATTGCTTTATTGGATCATCATAGTTCCAGTATGATGTTGAAAAACAGTAGTGAGAGAGGCCATTCTTGCCTTCTTCCTGATCTTAGTGAAAATGCTTCTATGCTCTCCCATTAACTAAGATGTTAGCTGTAGTTCTTTGTGGATTTTTTTTTTTAATCAAGTTGATATGCTTTATTCTGGGTTACTGAAATTTTTATCATGAATGGGTGATGGATTTTGTCAGATGATTTTTCTTTAGCTATTGAAAAGTTCATGTGATTTAGGCTGTTGATGTGATAGATTGCATTAATTCATTTTTTAATGTTGAACCAAGACATGTGTTACTGAAATCAACAAATCACTCTCGGTCATGGTGTATAGTTACTTTTATACATTGTAGAATTCAATTTTTTAATATTTTGGTGAAAAGTTTTGCATTCATGTTTGTTTAAGATACTGGTCTGTAGCTTTCCTTCCTTGTGATATCGTTGTCTGATTTTGGCATTAGGGTAACATTGGCCTCATAGAACAAATTAGACAGTCTTTCTTCCACTTCAATCTTCAGGAAGTTGTTGTAGAAAATTAGTATAAATGTTTTATAGAATTTGCCAGTGAACTCATCTGGGTCTGATGCTTTTTGATTTGGAAAGTTATTAATTATTGATTCAAATTCTTTAATAAATATAGTTCTATTAATATTACCTATTTCTTCTTGCATGGGTTTCGGCAGATCATATGGCTTCTTATGTGTCAAGTTTATTCAGTTCAGTTCAGTCGCTCAGTCATGTCCAACTCTTTGCAACCCCATGAATTGCAGCATGCCAGGCCTCCCTGTCCATCACCAACTCCCGGAGTTCACTCAGACTCACGTCCATCGAGTCAGTGATGCCATCCAGCCAACTCATTCTCTGCTGTCCCCTTCTCCTCCTGCCCCCAATCCCTCTCAGCATCAGAGTATTTTCCAATGAGTCAACTCTTCGCATGAGGTGGCCAAAGTACTGGAGCTTCAGCTTTAGCATCATTCCTTCCAAAGAAATCCCAGGGCTGATCTTCTTCAGAATGGACTGGTTGGATCTCCTTGCAGTCCAAGGGACTCTCAAGAGTCTTCTCCAACACCACACTTCAAAAGCATCAATTCTTCGGCTCTCAGCTTTCTTCACAATCCAACACTCACATCCATACATGACCATGGCAAAAACCATAGCCTTGACTAGATGGACCTTTGTTGGCAAAGTAATGTCTCTGCTTTTGAATATGCTATCTAGGTTGGTCATAACTTTCCTTCCAAGGAGTAAGCATCTTTTAATTTCCTGGCTGCAGTCACCATCTGCAGTGATTTTGGAGCCCAAAAAAATAAAGTCTGACACTGTTTCCACTGTTTCCCCATCTATTTCCCATGAAGTGATGGGACCAGATGCCAATAATTGTTAAAACTCTTTGTAGTTCTGTGTATTCATTTTTATTTAGTTACTTAGATATCTAATTTTTTTAAAAAAAAATTTGTCTATCTCCCCTATTAGAGCCTACAACAGAAATCAAAAAAGATCTAGTTATATGCAGCGATATGCTATATTTGGGCTTCCCAGGTGACACTAGTGGTCAAGAACCCACCTGCCAATGCAGGAGACATCAGAGACAGCAGGTTAGTTTTCTGGGTCAGAAAGATCTCCTGGAGGAGAGTGTGGCAACCCACTCTAGTACTCTTGCCTGGAGAATCCTATGAACTTGTAGCTTGGCAGGCTACAGTCCATAGGGCTGCAAAGAGTTGGGCATGACTGAGTGACTTAGCATAGCACAGCACATGCTATGTTTTATGGATTGAAAAATTCAATATTATTATGATGTCTATTCTCCCAAAATTGATCTATAGATTCAATTCAAGAGCAACTAAAACCTCGGCAGAATATACTTGTAGATACTGACAAGCTGATTTTAACATCCAGGTGAAAAATAAATTAGAATAGCTAAAAATGATTTTGAAAAAGAAAGAAATTGGAAGTCTACACTACCTAATATTGAGATTTACTACAACTGAGCAGTAAACAAACCCATGGGATATTAGTGAAAGAATAAACTCTAAATAAATAGTGGATGAAGAAATGAATAATTCTAAGGCTAATAAGCTGGGGCTCCTCTGATGCCTCAGTGGTAAAGATCCCACCTGCCAACTCAGGAGATGTGGGTTTAATTTCCTGGGGCAGGAAGATCCCCTGGGAAAAGAAATAGCAACTCATTCTAGTATTCTTGCCTATGAAATGCCATGGAATCTGGCGGGCTACAGTCCATGGGATCACAAAGAGTCAGACAAGATTTAACAACTGAGCATGCAGAGCTGGATTGAAGGCAACAAGTCAGACAAGGCTAAGCTAACACAGCAGTCTCGTAATGTTTTAGCAAGGCCACACATATTAATATTATTAATGATTCTGGCACAAAAGTCACAATTACTTGCAGAAATAAGTGAAATTTGTTTCTTCCAACTATAGAGTATTTATGCTCATGGACAACACAAAACTATAGAATAGATAGCCAAGAATTTACATTTTGGACATAATCAGAATCAAATCTGTCTTCAGATAACATAATGGAAGTATTAATAACATTCCTCAATAACAAATTTTTAAAGTAAACACAGGGGGTGTTCAACACTTACTTGAATATAGAGATTATAAAATAGAGAGCATCCTTTAGCTTGGGCGGGTGGGTGGGAGCATTAATCTTTAAATATTTCAGAGGCATAGAATATTCCAGGTTGTTATTCTGTCTACAAGAGGAATAGCATCTTCTGTTAAAAAAAAAAAGTCAGTAGATATAGCAACCACAGACAGAACCATAGTCATAACTGTAACTATAACCATAGCTATAACCACAGCCAGAGCCACAGTCAAAGCCACCGAAATATCTACAGCCATAACCCCCATAGGAGTTCCCGTAATAGTTGTAACACATGATGGCAGAGGGTGAGGTTTTAGTTGAGGTGCAGAAGAATGTTTCTAACATTTAAATGTTACCTCCTATCCTAGATCGTTTATATGCTGACTGAAGGAAGGACCAGAGCACACCGTCAATTTTATGATTCAAGCAACAAATATTTATTTAATACCTAGTGTTTGCAAGTCATTCCTGTCCATTGATAATGAGAGGACTGTCTTTACAAAGCTATGGCACCTGTCTTAAATAAATCCACTATTATAGAGTTTCCAGTTTTATTGGGGAATCATGTTTGCTTTTTTGTCATCCAGGCATTGACTTGAGTCAATTACAAATCTATATTATCTGAATACATGATTCCGAAGATACATTTTATATAACAAGGCTCTGTGGAATGTAGGGGAGTTTATGTTTGGGAATGCAGCTATTAAGATGAGCTTGACTAATTACATTGACTAGCTTACTAATTGCTTGTAAGAAATTTCTTTGGCACACAATGTTGCTCTTTAGAGAAACTCCCCAAGCTTCTAGCTTATAGAGTTCCTGTGAGCCCACACACTTGTGAGTGTAGTACTCTGATAATTTATTTTTATCCCAAGAGCCATTTCTCAGTAAATTTTTATCAACTCTATATGTGGTCATTTAATTCAAACCAGAACAACAAATGCAAAAACTATCCTTTACAATAACACCGTTGGATGTTTTGTAATAAATCACAAATTTCATTCAGACATTTTAATCTATTTGATCATAATAAAAGTGTGAAAGTGATAGATAACTTTTAATAAGAAAACCAGATACAAAGAGGTTTGGAAATTTACTCAAAGTCCACAGGTAATTCATTACCAAGATTGAGTATTTGTTCTTTTTTGTTATGATATAGTCATCATTTCTAATCACTGGAGGCTTGAGTATTTGCTGTAACAAGAAGTTTATTGTTTTTTTATGGTGATCTATCTCATTTCATTGTGAAATTACTCTTATAAAATATCCACATGCTTCAAAATCTTTCATTATTCCCAATGTCACTTCAAGTCCTAATTAAAATATATTTCAATGTTTTGTTTACATGTCCCTCCTATCAAGTATGGTTGATAATACCTCTCTCCCTTTCACTTCTACTCCAAATGGATCTATTCTTGGTCTAGCCTAGTCTCTGCTGATATGGAGATATGACATCCAGGTAATCAAGTCAACCACACCATTTACCAGATAGTTTAAAGAACAATAGGGAAGCCTGTTGTAAATTACTCCAAAGATAGTATCTTAGAAAAATATTCATCCATATCTTTGCATATACTAGATCTTTTTTGATTTCTGTGGTGGGCTTTAATAGGGGAGACAGACAAAATTTTTTTAAAAAATCAGATATCTAAATAACTTAAAAAATTAGTAAATAAACAGAATTGCAAATAGTTTTAACAATTTTTTAAATCTGAAATTCAAATTTATCCATGACATGTTTTATCTACCAACCCTAAACATAATTGCAAGAATGACACCCCATTATCTTTGCCAAGGTTAGAGGCAAGTTACAGATCTTTCTTCCTGCATGAAAGAGGAGGGGATCATATAAGAGTTTGTCTTTGGGGGTCATCTTAGAATTCTCAGCACCCACCTTTCTACTTAAGCCCACTAGTGAAAACATTTCCTCCAGGATAGTTGATAGCTATTGCAATAAGGTTCTGACTTATGGACATTTTCCAAAATGAATCTTTTCTCTTTCCCTTGTCAAGAATGATTTTCTTTTCAACTATAATTCACCAACTTCTATTCATTTTTAAAAGAGGTCTGTTATCTTTTTAGAAATTCTGTCCATTTTTGAAAGAGGTCTCTTTCCTTTTCAGAAAGATTCCTGAATTTTCTCTCTACTTTCTTTTAGTCCTGACCTCACCTCTGATTTCTTCCTCTGATTTCCCACTCTAGTGTATAAATATAACAGTATTCTGATCTTTGTAACTTGTAGGGCATTCTTTTTGTCTTTTCCATACTTTAGAAAGCAGGGGTAAAATATTTTAGCTCTCTGTTCTTAGGACATAGTGAAATGTCCTTTATGAGGAGCTCAGTAAGTGAATGAGACTACTCATTCATCTAACTCCTAAGAAGAAGTTCTATTTCTTTAAGAATAATAATCTATCCATCCATCTTCTGGTTTACTCTTCTCAAGCCTGCAATCTCATTCAAGTTTCAAGGGATTTTAGAAATACTGAAGTTATTTAACCATGAGTGGTTGAATCTTGACTTCAGTTCTTGTAGTCTTCTTATATCCTACAAGAACATTGATTTCTAAAGCCAAAATATAAACATACTTTAACTGATCTCTCCTCTCAGACATATAACCACAAAAGTTGCCCATTCCTTATTTACCTGGTGTCAGCATTTTCATTTCCACAATTAGGGTTCATAATTTATTACTAATTTATTACTAATACAATGACAAACATTATTTCACTTTACTGGGTACCATGGTGTATGGTAGAGTATATGACTATGGAATATGTATATATGACATATATACAAAACATCTAACAGAAGTCTGCCTAATTATTTGACAGAAAATTGAAATTATTCATTAAAGTTCTAGGATTTTCAAGATATTGACAATAAGAATAATATCTAAGGTTGAGTCATATAAAATTGCCATTTTTGTAGGTTACAGTGAAAGAGCCAGCTTATATTACAGAAACTAAGGTCATGGCAGCCAGCCCCATTACCTCATGGAAAATAGAGGGTGGAAAGGTGGCAGTAGTGACAGTTTTCCTCTTCGTGGCCTCTAAAATCACTGTGGAGTGTGGCTGCAACCATGAAATCAGAAAACATTTGCTTCTTGGCAGGAAAGCTGACTGACCTAGACAATGTGTTGAAAAGCAGAGACATTAACCTGCCGACAAAATATGTATAGTCAAGGGTATGGTCTTCCCAACAGTCATGTATGATTATGAGAGCTGACCATAAAGAAAGTGGAGCATCAAAGAATTAATGCCTTTGAACTGTGGTGTGTAAAAGACTCCTGAGAAAGCAAGACTCTGGATAGCAAGGAATTCAAACCTGTCAACCTTAAGGGAAATCAACCCTGAATACTCGTTGGAAAGACTGATGATGAAGCTGAAACTCCAGCATTTTGTCAGCTGAAGCTCCAGTATTTGGGGGAGCTGACTCATTGGAAAAGATCCTGATGCTGTAAAAGATAGACAGCAGGAGAAGAAGGCATCAGAAGATGGAATGGCTGGATGGCATCACCAATGCAAGGGACATGAACTTGGGCAAACTTCAGGAGATGGTGGACTGAGAGGCCTGGCATGCTGCTTTCCATGGGGTCACAAAGAGTTGGACACGACTGGGCAAATGAACAACAGAGGTGATTAAATATTATCAATTTAATATTAAGCAACCTAATAATAAATATAATAACAAAAATGTACTGAGTTCTTGCAGTGGTATCAGTTCAGTTCAGTTCAGTTCAGTCGCTCAGTCATGTCTGACTCTTTGCGACCCCATGAATCACAGCACGCCAGACCTCCCTGTCCATCACCAACTCCCGAAGTTCACTCAGACTCATGTCCGTCGAGTCACTGATGCCATCTCATCCTCGGTCGTCCCCTTCTTCTCCTGCCCCCAATCCCTCCCAGCATCAAAGTCTTTTCCAATGAGTCAACTCTTTGCATGAGGTGGCCAAAGTACTGGAGTTTCAGCTTTAGCATCACTCCTTCCAAAGAAATCCCAGGGTTGATCTCCTTCAGAATGGACTGGTTGGATCTCCTTGCAGTCGTATAGCTATGCATATTTTATTTAATCTAGTACTCTCAACAATCCTGATATAGCACTATTTGCCATTCTACCTTTGAGTATACTGAGGCTCAGAGAAGTAAGGGAATGTGCCTGTGATCAATTACATAGTTAGCAACTCACAGAGCTTATGCTTGAGCATAAATATTGTAACTCTGGAACGTGGACTGAATTGCTCTCTATATAACCTTCCTATTTTAAATATGATCACTTGTATGTCCTTGAAGAAATGATGTATTATTGCAAGGGAGTACAGTTAAAGATAACGTTTCCTGTGTCAAAGAACATAGATATCAACTCAAAATAAGCTTAAGATTTCTTTTCTTTTTTATTTTTACTTTATTTTACTTTACAATACTGTATTGGTTTTGCCATACATTGACATGAATCCACCATGGGTGTACATGAGTTCCCAAACATGAACCCCCTCCCACCTCCTACTCCATATCATCTTTATGGATCATCCCCGTGCACCAGCCCCAAGCATCCTGTATCCTGCATCAAACATAGACTGGCAATTCTTTTCTTACATGATATTATACATGTTTCAATGCCATTCTCCCAAATCATCCCACCCTCTCCCTCTCCCTCAGAGTCCAAAAGTCCGTTATACACATCTGTGTCTCTTTTGCTATCTCGCATACAGGGTCATCATTACCATCTTTCTAAATTCCATATATATGTGTTAGTATATGTATTGGTGTTTTACTTTCTGGCTTACTTCACTCTGTATAATCGGCTCCAGTTTCATCCATCTCATTAGAACTGATTCAAATGTATTCTTTTTAATGGCTGAGTAATACTCCATTGTGTATATGTACCACAGCTTTCTTATCCATTCATCTGCTGATGGGCATCTAGGTTGTTTCCATGTCCTGGCTATTATAAACAGTGCTGCGATGAACATTGGAGTACATGTGTCTCTTTCAATTCTGGTTTCCTCGGTGTGTATGCCCAGCAGTGGGATTGCTGGGTCATAAGGCAGTTCTATTTGCAATTTTTTAAGGGATCTCCACACTGTTCTCCATAGTGGCTGTACTAGTTTGCATTCCCACCAGCAATGCAAGAAGGTTCCCTTTTCTCCACACCCTCTCCAGCATTTATTGCTTGTAGACTTTTGGATCGCAGCCATTCTGACTGGTGTGAAGTGGTACCTCATTGTGGTCTTGATTTGCATTTCTCTAATAATGAGTGGTGTTGAGCATCTTTCCATGTGTTTGTTAGCCATCCGTGTGTCTTCTTTGGAGAAATGTCTATTTAGTTATTTGGCCCATTTTTGATTGGGTCGTTTATTTTTCTGGAATTGAGCTGCAGGATTTGCTTGTATATTTTTGAGATTAGTTGTTTGTCAGTTGCTTCATTTGCTATTATTTTCTCCCATTCAGAAGGCTGTCTTTTCACCTTGCTTATAGTTTCCTTTGTTGTGCAGAAGCTTTTAATTTTAATTAGATCCCATTTGTTTATTTTTGCTTTTATTTCCAGTATTCTGGGAGATGGATCATAGAGGATCCTGCTGTGATTTATGTCAGAGAGTGTTTTGCCTATGTTCTCCTCTAGGAGTTTTATAGTTTCTGGTCTTACGTTTAGATCTTTAATCCATTTTGAGTTTATTTTTGTGTGTGGTGTTAGAAAGTGATCTAGTTTCATTCTTTTACAAGTGGTTGACCAGTTTTCCCAGCACCACTTGTTAAAGAGATTGTCTTTAATCCATTGTATATTCTTGCTTCCTTTGTCAAAGATAAGGTGTCCATATATGTGTGGATTTATCTCTGGGCTTTCTATTTTGTTCCATTGATCTATATTTCTGTCTTTGTGCCAGTACCATACTGTCTTGATGACTGTGGCTTTGTAGTAGAGCCTGAAGTCAGGGAAGTTGATTCCTCCAGTTTCATTCTTCTTTCTCAAGATTGCTTTGGCTATTCGAGGTTTTTTGTATTTCCATACAAATTGTGAAATTATTTGTTCTAGTTCTGTGAAAAATACCGCTGGTAGCTTGATAGGGATTGCACTGAATCTGTAGATTGCCTTGGGTAGTATACTCATGTTCACTATATTGATCCTTCCAATCCATGAACATGGTATATTTCTCCATCTATTAGTGTCCTCTTTGATTTCTTTCATCAGTGTTTTATAGTTTTCTATATATAGGTCTTTAGTTTCTTTAGGTAGATATATTCCTAAGTATTTTATTCTTTTCATTGCAATGGTGAATGGAATTGTTTCCTTAATTTCTTTTTCTATTTTATCATTATTAGTGTATAGGAATGCAAGGGATTTCTGGGTGTTGATTTTATATCCTGCAACTTAACTATATTCATTGATTAGCTCTAGTAATTTTCTGGTGGAGTCTTTAGGGTTTTCTATGTAGAGGATCATGTCATCTGCAAACAGTGAGAGTTTTACTTCTTCTTTTCCAATTTGGATTCCTTTTATTTCTTTTTCTGCTCTGATTGCTGTGGCCAAAACTTCCAGAACTATGTTGAATAGTAGCAGTGAAAGTGGGCACCCTTGTCTTAGTCCTTACTTTAGGGGAAATGCTTTCAATTTTTCAGCATAGAGGATAATGTTTGCTGGGGGGTTGTCATATATAGCTTTTATTATATTGAGGTATGTTCCTTATATTCCTGCTTTCTGGAGAGTTTTTATTATAAATGGATATTGAATTTTGTCAAAGGCCTTCTCTGCATCTATTGAGATAATCATATGGCTTTTATTTTTCAATTTGTTAATGTGGTGAATTACATTGATTGATTTGCGGATGTTGAAGAATCCTTGCATCCCTGGGATAAAGCCCACTTGGTCATGGTGTATGATCTTTTTAATGTGTTGTTGGATTCTGATTGCTAGAATTTTGTTGAGGATTTTTGCATCTATGTTCATCAGTGATATTGGCCTGTAGTTTTTTTTTTTTTTTATTGTAGCATCTTTTTCTGGTTTTGGCATTAGGGTGATGGTGGCCTCATAGAATGAGTTTGGAAGTTTACCTTCCTCTGCAATTTTCTGGAAGAGTTTGAGTAGGATAGGTTTAGCTCTTCTCGAAATTTTTGGTAGAATTCAGCTGTGAAGCCGTCTGGACCTGGGCTTTTGTTTGCTGGAAGATTTCTGATTACAGTTTCAATTTCCGTACTTGTGATGGGTTGGTTAAGATTTTCTATTTCTTCCTGGTTCAGTTTTGGAAAGTTGTACTTTTCTAAGAATTTGTCCATTTCTTCCACGTTGTCCATTTTATTGGCATATAATTGCTGATAGTAGTCTCTTATGATCCTTTGTATTTCTGTGTTGTCTGTTGTGATCTCTCCATTTTCATTTCTAATTTTATTGATTTGATTTTTCTCTCTTTGTTTCTTGATGAGTCTGGCTAATGGTTCATCAATTTTATTTATCCTTTCAAAGAACCATAAGCTTAAAATTTCTGAACACAGAAAAATGTTGTAGTCAACACAGAACAATTTTGTAGGTTACAAATTGCTTAAAGTTTATACCAACTTCTAGTGCTTTAAAATTTAAATTTCATGTTTAGAATTTTAATAAATATGGAGTTTCTATTGTGTATGGTGTGAAGCAAGCATTTATCTTTCCTGAAGTAGTTATCTCAGATGAGAACTTTTCTTTACTGGGAATACCCCTGAAGTCTTTTGCACTGACTACCATGGTCTTACTGGTTCAGAATGATCCACTGCCTACACCTTGATAATGTGGCCAGATTGTCTCACCTTTACTGGTGGCTCCTCTTCAGATCTACAGTCTTCTCTGGGTCAGCTTACTGAGACCTCCTAAAATGCCATGGTAGAGTAAAATATATTCTGTGAAATGTGTATAGAATTTTTAATTTTCCTGGAGTCACATTTAAAAAATATTAACAGAAACAAGTAAATTAATTTTATAGCATATTTTATTTAAGCTGCTGCTGCTGCTGCTAAGTCACTTCAGTCATGTCCGACTCTGTGCGACCCCATAGACGGCAGCCCACCAGGCTCCACCGTCCCTGGGATTCTCCAGGCAAGAACACTGGAGTGGGTTGCCATTTCCTTCTCCAATGCATGAAAGTGAAAAGTGAAAGTGAAGTCACTGAGTCGTGTCCAACTCTCAGTGACCCCATGGACTACAGCCTACCAGGCTCCTCCATCCATGGGAGTTTCCAGGCAAGAGTACTGGAGTGGGGTGCCATTGCCTTCTCCTTATTTAAGCTAATACATGCAAATATTATTTAATACCTAAGCAATATTTTAATGTAATTTTCATAATATTTTTACACTACATCCTTGAAACCTGGCTTGTAATTTACAGATAATATCCCCTTTCATCTTGCACTTAGCAACATTTTCAAGTGCTCAATACAGATATATCTCTAGTGGCTATGATACTGGGCTGAGCAGCATGAGAAAATTTAAAGACTCCTCTATAGCTGTTGATTATAACTTTTCCAGTAATGATTACTTCTCTAGAAATAAGTTGGCAATTTATTCATTTCTTTTTCTAAATTTCTCTGCCTTGAATTCTATTTTCCTTCTTACATAACTGACCAATTTCAACTCATCTTTTATAGCTCTGCTCGTATACCCTTCTCCTTTGGAATCAATTTATGACTCTTAGCTAACTTTCTCTTCTGACATTCTGGCTGATTTAGGCTTCCCCCTTGAGTTCTTCTTCAGTTGCCCCATAACACGTGTAAATATACCTGCTTTAATGTGCATCTGTGATTTACTATTTTGTATCCAATGAACATTTTGAATTCTTAGAAGGAACAATGTGTTTTGTATCTCTGCACCCAATACCAGATGATAGTACATATCTGCAACATGAACCTTAAGGTTTGCTAACTGACTGAAAGAACAAATAATGGGTTTTACAATTTAGAACCTCTACATTATGCAGTAGCTCACCAAAGAAAAGGATTTTGTGTTTCCTCTTAAAGGGGTATTAAAGTTTAAATCATTTCCTGACTACAGAAGGAACTCACTCATGGCAATGGTCTTTCCTTTCTGTTATAATATGATTAGATGTGTATGCATATGTGAGTGTGCACTCAGTTGTGTCTGACTCTGCAACCCCAGACTGTAGCCCACCAGTCCATGGAATTTTTCCAGGCAAGAATACTGGAGAGGGTTGCCATTTCCTACTCCAGCGGTTTCTTCCCAAGCCAGGAATTGAACCTACATCTCTTGTGTCTTTTGCATTGGCAGGTGGATTCTTTACTACTAGCGCCACCTGGGAAGCCTGATATGATAACGTATGTGAAGCCAAATCTTCATTTTCCCAACATTCATTAAACTCCATACTACCCTACACACACACAAATTTTCTCTAATTTTATTATCCCTATCTCTTCCAACATTATTGTTATTTTCTCATTTCACTCAAGCTAATAGCAACAAATTCTCTTATATTTCAGTCCTAATATTTTGGATGCCAAAGCTATATTAAGTGTTAGTTTGTGAAAACCTTTCTCTGGATATATAAATTATTTCATACATGCCTAATAAAAGACAGACCCTTTTCTGGACACACAAATTTTTTTTATACACACCTACTAAACTACATTCTTCTTTATTTTAGACATATCTTTGATGATAAGGAATATAAGGAAAAAAAGTTAGATTTTTCAAAGAGCTTTAAGTGTTGAAATTCTCTTCCTCTGCTTGTAAGACTAAACTTAGTGTAACCCAGAGCATAGTCCTATCCTCAGATCAGATTTAACAAATGTTGTAGCTGTGAAAACTGTACTGCACTTGAAAGAACCAGCTTTTTCATCACTTGGACAAATTGTATTCTGAGTATAACCTCATTCCGGAGCTGAATTTGACAACAGGTCCAGTTTACCTGGTGTGGGCCATTGTGTGCAGTCTCCTAGGTTCAAGGACCTCAACACCACATTTTGTGTAATGAAGCATGACATGCAGATGAGCAACATCTTCATCTCTGCCCGTTGAAACTTGATTGTTACTGAATCTGAAGATTTATTGACTATGCCAATGCCTTTGACTGTGTGGAGCACAAAAATCTGTGAAAAAGAAATGGGAATACCAGACCACCTTACCTGCCTCCTGAGAAATCTGTATGCAGGTCAAGAAGCAACAGTTAGGAACAGACTCAATGAAACTATGAGCCATGCCATGTAGGACCATTCAGGATGTATTGGTCATAGTGGAGAGTCCAGAAAAAACATGATCCACTGGAGAAGAGAATGGCAAACCACTTCAGTATTCTTGCCTTGGGAACCCCATAAACAGCATAGAAGAGTAAAAATACATGACATTGAAAGAAGACCTCCCCAGGTCAGTAGGTGCCCAATATGCTACTGGAGAAGAGTGGAGAAATAACTCCAGAAAGAATGAAGATACAGAGCCAAAGAGAAAAGAACGTCCAGATGTGGATGTGATTGGTGATGGAAGTAAAGACGGATGCTGTAAGGAACAATATTGTATAGGAACCTGGAATGTTATGTTCATGAATTAAGGTAAATTGGAAGTGATTTAAATCAGTCCTGAGTGTTCACTGGAAGGATTGATGCTGAAGCTGGAGCTCCAATACTTTGGGCACCTGATGTGAAGAACTGACTCACTGGAAAAGACCTTGATGCTGGGAAAGATTGAAGGCAGGAAGAGAAGGGGGTGACAGAGGATGAGATGGTTGGGTGGCATCACTGACTTGATGGACATGAGTTTGAGTAAGCTCCAGGAGTTGGTGATGGGCAGGAAAGCCTGGCATGCTGCAGTCCATGGGGTCACAAAGAGTCAGACACGACTGAGTGACTGAACTGAAGTGAACTGAGACAGGAGACGGTAAGAGGGAACATCAACATTTTAGGAATCAGTGAACAAAAATGGACTGGAATGGGCTAATTCAATTCAAATGACCATTATACCTACTACTAGGGCCAAGAATCCCTTAGAAGAAATAGAGTAGCCCTCTTAAGTCAACAGAAGGGTCTGAAATGCAGTACTTGTATAAAATCTCAAAAATGACAGAATGATCTCTGTTCATTTCCAAGGTCAACCATTCAGTATCACTGTAATCCAAGTCTATATCCCAACCACTAATGTGGAAGAAGCTAAAATTGAACAATTCTAAGAAGACCTGCAAGACCTTCTAGAATTAACACCCCAAAAAGATGTCATTTTCATCATAGGGGACTGGAATGCAAAAGTAGGAAGTCAAAAGATACCTGGAATAACAGGCAAATTTGGCCTTGTAGTACAAAATGAAGCAGGGAAAAGACTAACAGTTTTGCCAAAGGAACACACTGGTCATAGCAAACATCCTCTTGCAACAACACAATAGTTGGCCCTACACACAGACATCACCAGATGGGTCAAAACCAAAATCAGATTGATTATATTCTTTGCAGTCAAAGATGGAGAAGCTCTATATAGTCAGCAAAAACAAGACCAGGAGCTGACTGTGGCTCAGATCATGAACTCCTTATTGCCAAATTCAGACTTACATTGAAGAAAGTAGGGAAAACCACTAGACCATTCATAAATCAAATCTCTTATGATTACGCAATGGAAATGAGAAATAGACTCAAGGGATTAGATCTGATAGAGTTCCAGAAAAACAATGGTCAGAAGTTCATCACATTGTACAGGAGGCAGTGATCAAGACCATCCCCAAGAAAAAGAAAGCAAAAGGCAAAATGGTTGTCTGAAGAGGCCTTACAAATAGCTAAGAAAAGAAGAGAAACCAAAGGCTAAAGAGAAAAGGAACGATATACCCATTTGAATGTAGAGTTCCAAAGAATAGCAAGGAGAGATAAAGCTTTCCTCAGTGATCAATACAAAGATAGAGGAAAAAATAGAGGAAAACAATAGAATGGGAAAGTCCATGGGGTTGCAAAGGGTCAGACACGATGAGTGTTTGAACTGAACTGAACTGAACTGAACTGAGTATGAAGAGGCTTTTTTGTTACAGGATCTAAATGTTAGCATTCAGGAAGGTCATAAAAAACACTTAAGTCAGAATCCAACAGAGTAATAGGTTCTCTGATTCAGTGATTTGACTGCACTTTTTAATCCCATTTTTATATATGCTCCAGTTAAGGCATTAGAGAATCTTACTGAGCCACTAGATTTTACTCTTTTCCACCTGAAAAATGTAGCCCTACCTTATCAAACCCAAAACTTAATTGACTCTTCCCGCTGACACTTGCTATTGATCTTTGTAATCTTTCTTTTCAATTGGTGTCAGCTCATTTCTCACAACTTCAAACACCTCCTAGAGATAGTTCAATCCTTACTCTCTTTCTTTTTCATTGTTTTTGTTCAGTCAATAAGTCATGTCCCACTCTTTGCAACTCCATGAACTGTAGCACGTCAGGCTTCCCTGTCCTTCACTGTCTCCCAGAGTGTGCTCAGACTTATGTCCATTGAGTCGGTGATGCCATCCAACCAGCTCATCCTCTATCACCCTCTTCTCCTGCCCTCAACCTTTCCCAGCATCAGGGTCTTTTCCAGTGAGTCACCTCTTTGTATCAGGTGGCCAAAGAACTAGTGTTTCTTTTTCAGCATCAGTCCTTCCAGTGAATATTCAGGGCTGATTTCCTTCAGGATTGACTAGTTAGATCTCCTTGCTGCCCAAGGGACTCTCAAGAGTCTTCTCCAGAACCAGTTCAAAAGCACCAGTTTTTCAGTGCTAAGCATTTTTTATGGTTCAATTCTCACATTTGTACATGACTACTGGAAAAATCATAGCTTTGACTATATGGATCTCTGTTGGCAAAGTGATGTCTCTTATTTTTAATGCACTGTCTGTCTCATTAATTCATTTTATTTCTTCCATTCATTATCACCTTGAATTTGTCTTCATTATTTTTTGTTGTTTATTTTTATCTTCACGGACTAGAAAGTAAACACTGTGAGGACAGAAAACTTGTCTATAATTTTCCTACTGTGTCTTCACTGTTTAGTATGAGAGCTTCTCAATACTACTCAAAAGTATTTGTCAATTAAGTGACTGAAATCAATTTCTTCAATCTCAATAAATATATGAAAACAAATATATTTCCAATTTCATCAAAAGTAGATGGTATGATAAAACATTTTATTCTCATTTATCTTTTGCGAGTTCTTCTTTCCCTGTGTACTTTAACACCTAGATCTGCTTGTAATTTTTCGCTAATTCTGGAAAGTACGTCTTTCATTCTATTACTCCTTTAACCACTCAGGTCACCTCTTCTCTGCCTTAGACTTTATGTTAACAACATAAATAAAGTGTCATTCATCCTTCTCTTTCCCCTGAAGATCCAACTTGGACAAAATGTTATTTTCCAAGCATGGTTCTGAAGTAGTGTAAGATATGTGCATGGGTATGTGAATGACTGAGCATGTGGAATATCAGAAATAAGTGGAGAAGATATTATTTCTAACACAGGTATAAGAAGAAATGTTTGTATTATATTAAAGAACAACTCAAGGTGCAGGCAACCTATTAGCCCAATCTTCAAGAGAGGTCAGAACTAATTCACAAACAAGTACACAGAAATTTGTTAGAAGAAATGAACCATTTTTATTGAGAATAAGTGATTTCCCCCACCGTATGATGCTACAATCATCGACACAGTCATAACAGAGAATCAGAGATTAAGACGATAAAGGCTAACTATTGGAAAATGATCAGGCGCTATCATGGAACCTCAAGCTTTAAGGATGTCAATCTAAATATGGGCGGCTGGAGGTCAAAGCCTCTGTCAGGCATGTAATTTCTTAGACATAGAAATGTAGCTTAAAAATCTTTGAATCAGCATTATCTTTAGATGTGTTATTTCAGAAGCATTATCTTTAGATGTGTTATTTCAGAAGGCTTGGATGGTGATATTCTAGCAGCAAGAAGAATATCTGTAGCAGACTGGCCGGTAACTGCAGTATCTGGAGCCATATCCGCAGCCATATCTTGTCCCGTAACCACAGCCATAATGGGAGCCGTAGCCACAGCCATAATAGGGGCTGAATCCACAGCCATATCCTGAGCCATATCCATAGCCAGTCCCATAACCACAGCCGTAATAGGGGCTGAATCCACAGCTATAGCTGTTTCCATAGCCATAGCCACAGGAGTTGCCGTAGTAGTTGCAGCACATGTTGTCAAGGCAAGTGGATTCAGGTGAAGTGCAAGAGGATGTTTTCGAAATGTGTGTGTCTTCTCCTCCCCACGGACCTTTATATCCTGTCACTAATTGGCAGAGCATACCATTCATTCCCTGACATAGAAAACAAATATGCAAGCAACATTACGCACCAGCCACTGTTGACAGTCACTAATGGTTTCTTTTAAATGAGCTTGCTATTTTGGTGATTCCAGTTTTATTAAAAGAGCATCGTTTGAATTTTCACTGCCAAAGAATTGTCTCAGTAGAGTCATGTGCCCAAATAACAAATTTCTTGTCTGGGTTGGTTTTTTGGTTTGTTTGTTTTGTTTTTTGAGCTGTGTGAGCTATTTATCTAATTTGGATATTAACACCTTGTTGGTCACATCATTTGCAAATATATTCTTCCAGTTCATGGTGGTCTTTTCATTTTTCAGCTACTTCCTTTTGCTGGGCAAAACCTTTTAAGTGTAACTATGTTCTGTTTGTTTAACTTTTAATTCTTTTGCCTTAGGAGACAGATCCAAAAATAGTTTTTACAATTTATGTCAAAGAGTGATCCTTTATGTTTTCTTGTAAGAGTTTTATATTCTCAGGTCTTACATTTAGGTCTTTAGCCCATTTTGAGTTTATTTTTGTATATGGTATGAGGCAATTTTCTAATCTCATAGTTTTACATATAGCTCTCCAGTTTTCCATGTAGCACTTGAAGAGACTGTCTTTTCACCATTGTATGTTCTTGCCTCCTCTGTCATGGGTTAATTTATGGCATTATTTCTGACCTCTGTATTCTGTTCCACTGACCTGGGTCTGTGCGTGCATATGTGTGCTCAGTCATGTCCAACTCTTTGAGACCCCATGGACTGTAGCCCACCAGGCTCCTCTCTGCATGGAATGTTCCACACAAGAATACTGGAGTGGCTTGCCATTTCCTACTCCAAGGGATCTTCCAGACCCAGGGATCAAAGCCAGGTCTCTTGAGTCTCCTGTATTGGCAACCCATACCACGGTGACACTTGGGCAGCCCTGTTCTGGGGCAAACACCACACTGTAGTATTGTCTGAACTTTGGGACGGTTGTCCAGTTTTGTCCTTTATTCTGAAGAGTTCTTTGGAAATTGAGGATCTTTGGCTGTTCTAGTTTAAGATTATTTTTCTATGAAATAGGATTATTTATTCTAATTCTGTTAATTAAAAAAAAATTTGTTCTACCACTGTGAAAAATGTCATAGTTATTCTGATGGAGATTACATTAAATCTGTGGGATTCTTTTGGTAGTGTGGCCATATTTAATATTCTTCCAATCCAAAGACATAGGATATATTTTCATTTTTTTATATCAATTGCAATTTTGTTAATGAAAATTTAATAATTTTCAGAGCACAGGTCTTTCACTTCTGTGTCTAGGTTTATTCCTAGGTATTTTTTGATGCAGTTTTTATGAGATTCATTCTACTTTCTCTTCTGAATGTTCTATTATGAGTTATAAAAACATAGCAGATTTCTGTATATTAATCTTGTATCATGCAGCTTACTGAATTTATTAGTTATTTATGGTTTGAGGGTGGAGATTTGATTTCACTACATAAGGTACAAAATCACTGCAGATGTTGACTGCAGCCATGAAATTAAAAGATACTTGCTCCTTGGAAGAAAAGCTATGACCAAACTAGACAGCGTATTAAAAAGCAGAGGCTTTTTTTTTGCCAACAAAGGTCCATCTAGTCAAAGGTATGGTTTTTCCAATAGTCATGTATGGATGTGAGAGTTGGATCATAAAGAAAGCTGAGCACCGAAGAACTGATGTTTTTGAACTGTGGTGTTGGAGAAGACTATTGAGAGTCCCTTGGACTGCTTGGAAATCAAACCAGTCAGTCCTAAAGGAAATCAGTCCTAAATATTCATTGAAAGGACTGATGCTAAAGCTGAAACTCCAGTACTTTGGCCACCTGATGTGAAGAACTGACTCATTGGAAAAGACCCTGATGCTGGAAAAGAGTGAAAGCAGGAAGAGAAGGTGACAACAGAGGATGAGATGGTTGGATGGCATCACCAAGGCGATGGACATGAGTTTGAGAAAGCTCTGGGAGTTGGTGATGAACAGGGAAGCCTGGCGCACTGCCGTCCATGGAGTCACAAAGAGTCGGACATGACTGAGCTACTGAACTGAAGTATAAAGTACCGTATCATGGACAAATAGTGAGTGTCACCTCTTCCTTTCCAATCTGGATGTTTCTATTTCTTTTTCTTGTCTGACTGCTGTAGCTAGGACTTCCAGTTCTATCGTAAGTCGAAGTGGTAAGAGTGAGCATGATTGTCATGTTTCTGAACTTAGTAGGAAGGCTTTAATCTTTTCAATACGGACTATTATGTTGGTTGTGGGTTTGCCATAAATGAATAGTTTTTACTAAGCTGAGATATTTTTCTTCTACACCCACTTTGACCAGAGTTTCCATCATGAATGGATGTTGACTTTTTCAAATGCTTTTTCTGCATCTATCAAATGACGCTATGGTTTTTGTCTTTGTTGTTGTTGTTGTTAATGTGGTGTATCACACACATTGATCCAACCTTGTGAGTCTCAAATAAATCCAACTCAGTCAAGCTATTTGATCCTTTTCATATTGTTGAAATTTGTTTGTTGATGTTTTGTTGGGAATTTTGTATCAATTTTCATCAAAGATCTTGGGCTACCATCTTCTCTTTTCTGTAGTCTCTTTCTCTGGATTTGATGCTAGCATAGCGGTGGCCATGTAAAAGGAACGTGGAAGTGCGCCCTCATCCTCAGTTCTTTGGAGCAGTGTGAGAATGATAGGTTTGTTTCTTCTTTTTCTATTTGCTAGAATTTCCCTGTGAAGCCCCCCAGACTCACGTTCATCGAGTCAGTGATGCCATCCAGCCATCTCATCCTCTGTCGTTCCCTTCTCCTCCTGCCCCCAATCCCTTCCAGCATCAGAGTCTTTTCCAATGAGTCAACTCTTCACATGAGGTGGCCAAAGTACTGGAGTTTCAGCTTCACCATCTTTCCCTCCAAAGAAATCCCAGGGCTGATCTCCTTCAGAATGGACTGGTTGGATCTCCTTGCAGTCCAAGGGACTCTCAAGAGTCTTCTCCAACACCACAGTTCAAAAGCATCAGTTCTTCGACCTTTTGCTTGCTAGAAGGTTTTCAAAGCACAGATTCAGTTTCATTTCTAGTAATCAGCCTGTTCAAATTCTTTCTTGATTCAATCTTGGGATTGTGTATGTCTAGACAAGTTTCTAGAAATTCATCTGTTTTTTCTAGACTGTCTAATTTGTTAGCATATAATTGTTAACTATCTATTATGATCTTTTGTGTGTCTGTGGTATCACTTGTTACTGTTCCTCTTTCATTTCTTACCAAAATTGAAGTAATGGATTATAGTAACTCATTGTAAAAGACCCTGATGCTGGGAAAGATTGAGGGAAAAAAGAGAAAGGGGTGACAGAGAATGAGATGGTTGGATGGCGTCATGGACTCAACGCGCATGAGTTTAAGCAAACTCAGAGAGATAGTGAGGCACAGGGAAGCCTAGCAAGGTGCAATTCATGGCATCACAAACGGTTGGACACGGCTGAGAGACTGAACAACAACAAGTCACAGTCACAGCTATGCAATGCGAGTTGGAATGGAGTGTAAACTCTGAAGGGTGAGTCCTTCTACTGAACACTCACATTTCAACAACAAAAAAAAAATGAGTTATGACCCAGTAGTTTATGGAATGCCTTCAACAGGAATTTTCAGCAAGCTCCTGATTTGATTTTCTGAGAACATTCTTAATTGGACAATTTTTTTTCCAGTGGAAAAATCTTTCTACCGATTTTTTTTCTGGTATTAGTCACTGGACAGTCATTAATCTGATCCTTCTGCAATGTTTAATCCCTAATAATAGGGATAAAGAAAATAAACCTTATTCCAATTTTTATCATTCTTGTGAATTTCTTTCCTTTTCTGTCATCATCACAGATTTCTCTGGCATTCAGTTCACTTTTCAATACTACTGACAGCACACACTTTCTGTCCACAATATACCTGAATTACTGAAAGATCTTCTATCTTTACTGTACTAATTCTAATACCTTTCATTCAAATGTCTGGCCAGTGGTCCAAAACAACAAAAACAATATATTTTCTGTACATCACTGAATAACCAATTCTGAGAACAGTGCCTAGCATCTAATTTGCACTTAGTCTACATTTCTCCAATAAAAACATAGGTGAAGTTAAACATTTGTGTAGCAATTATAAACTGTAAGATATTTGAATATACTATTATCATTTTCTTGTTTTCCTAAAGCTGAGTGTCTCAAGTGTTCTTTGATTAAGGGAGTCACACCATTTCAGATTTTGAAGGTATGTTGAGTTATTTTGTGAAAACTCTTTTCTAGATGTGTGAATTATCTCATACATGCCTAACAAATCATATTGTTACAAAACTTCATAAATTTTCTCCCATTTACACTTGCTACTGCCCTTTCTTTGCAATTGACATCAGCTCATTTGTCACAAGTTCAAAATACCTCCCTGAACTAGCTCTCTAATACTTCAACTTTTACTCTCTTTTGCATTTACCTATTTTATTCCCTCCACTCAAAATTGTCAGTTCCAAATTATCTGAATTATTTATGCTGTTTGTTTTTCTATATGCACGGGCTGGAATATAAACACTGTGAAAGCAAGAGGCTTGTCTTTAATTCACCTACATTGCCTTCACTGTCTAATTTGAGACCCTTTCAAAAATACTCAAAAGTGTCAGTTAAGTGACTGAAATCAATTTCCTCAACCTCGGTATATGCAAATACATAGGCAATTACATCAAAACAGACAAACTGAGTATATTTCTAGTATTACTTTTCTGTTGCTTAGTTCTTTATTCTCATGTTCTTAATTCCTATATCTAATTCTAATTCTCATGAACCTGGAAAGTGTCTCTTCCATTCCTTTAAGCACTCAGGTCATCTTTTGTCTACCTTAGACTTTACATCAACTTCCTCAATAAAGTGGCATTCTTCCTCCTCTTTCCCCTTTAGTTCCATCCTAGACATGGTGGGATTTACAAAGCACAGTTCGAAATACTGGGATACTTGTGCTTGGATCTGTGAGTGCCAGAGTGCATGAGATACAAGAAACAGGTGGAGAAGACATTATTTCTGACGCAGATATGGAAAGAAATGTTTGCATTACATCAAAGAAGAACTCAAACTTCATGCATCATGTTTGCCCAGTTTTCAACTGAGTCTACAATGCCTGGAAAAAGAGTAATTCACAAGCAAGTACACAGAGATTTGATAGAAACAATGAATCATTTTTATTGAGAACAAGTGATTTTGTTAGGATCATCAATACAGTCATAACAGAGAATCAGAGAATAATGATGAACATTTGCAGAAGAGTCAGAGATACTACCAAGAAGCTTCAGGGCTCAAAGATGCCAATCTAAAGTGGGTATTTGCAGGTCAAATCCTCTGTCAGGCATGTGATTTCTTGCAAGTGGAAATCGTGGGTTATAAGTCCTTGAATCGGCATTATCTTTAGAGACTTCATCTCAGAAGAAAAAAGGGCTTAGATGGTGAGGTTCTAGCAGCAAGAAGAATAACATCTCCTGTAGCAAACTGGCCAGTAGCTGCCATAGCCAGAGCCATATCCACAGCCATATCTGGTTCCGTAGCCACAGCCATAATAGGGGCCAAATCCACAGCCATATCCTGTCCCATATCCACATCCGTATCCTGAACCATATCCACAGCCGTATCCTGAACCATATCCACAGCCATATCTGGTTCCATAACCACAGCTATAATAGGGGCTGAACCCACAGCTATAGCTGTTTCCACAGCCATAGCCACAGGAGTTGCCGTAGTAGTTACAACACATGTTGTCAAGGGAAGAGGATTCAGGTGGACTGCAAGAGGATGTTTCTGAAGTGTGTGTGTCTTCTCCTTCCCTTGGACCTTTACATACTGTCAGTAATTGGCAGAGCATACCATTCATACCCAGACATAGGCAGCAAATATGGAGTCAACATTATGAGCCAGTCACTGTTGACCAATAATGCTTTGCTTAAAATAGCTTCTTATTTTGGAGACTCATTTCACTTAAAGAGCATCATTTTAATTTTCCTCTGCCAAAGAATTTCTCACTAGAATCATGTGCCCAGTAACAGATACCCATTTTCAAAACCTCCTTTCATTTAATATATATCTTATTTTAAAACGTTTGGGAGGAAATGTTAAAAAAATCTCCCCTTAACTTTTTCTTTTTTATTTTCACATCTACCTCTGATCACTTGAAAACAAATATGTCTCTTCATTTTCTTGAATCATTGTAACGTCTTGCCAGAGTTCTTCACCCAGATACCTACTTCCTGATACCAATTGGTATCTTGTTGTAGAACTCAAGGATGCTCCTAATTCTCCAGGGCACAGAACAATATGTAATAACTAAAAGAAAAATAATCCAGAATGTCACTAGTACTGAGAACAGAAACATTACAGTATAGCTGTGTGTTTGCAAATAAGTTTCTCTCTCTATGGATGTCTAAATCCAAACATACTCTTCCTTCTCACTCTAAACTAAACATATGAACTTTCTATTGCCAAACATGTAGCCAAAAAATGTGTAACTTCTTAAAGTTTCAGTTCAGTTCAGTTTAGTTGCTCAGTAATGTCCTATTCTTTGCCACCTCATGGACTACAGCAAGCCAGGGTACTGGTCCATCATCAACTCCCAGAGCTTGCTCAAACTCATGTCCATTGAGTTGGTGAGGCCATCAAACCATCTCATCCTCTGTTGTCCCATTGTCCTCCTGCCTTCAATCTTCCGCAGCATCAGGGTCTTTTCCAATGAGTCAGTTCTTCGCATCAGGTAGCCAAAGTATTGGAGCTTTAGCTTCAGGATCCGTCCTTTCAATGAATATTCAGGACTGATTTCCTTTAGGATGGACTGGTCTGATCTCTTTGCAGTCCAAGGGACTCTCGAGAGTCTTCTCCAACAACACAGTTCAAAAGCATCAATTCTTTGGCATTCAGTTTTCTTTATAGTCCAAATCTCTCATCTATCCATGACTACTAGAAAAACCATAGCTTTGAGTAGACGGACGTTTGTTGGCAAAGTAATGACTTTGCTTTTTAATATGCTGTCTAGGTTGGTCCTAGATTTTCTTCCAAGGAACAAGCGTCTTTTAATTTCATGGCTGCAGTCACCATCTGCAGTGATTTTGGAGCCCAAGAAAATAGTCTCTCACTGTTTCCATTGTTTTCCCATCTATTTACCATGAACTGATGGGACCAGATGCCATGATCTTAGTTTTTCGAATGTTGAGTTTTAAGCCAATTTTTTCATTCTCCACTTTCACTTTCATCAAGAAGCTCTTCAGTTCCTCTTCACTTTCTGCCATAAGGGTGGTGTTATCTGCATATCTGAGGTTGTTGATATTTCTCTCGCCAATCTTGATTGCAGCTTGTGCTTCATCCAGCCTGGCATTTGCATGGTGTACTCTGCTTAGAAGTTACATAAGCAGGGTAACAGTATACAGCCTTGATTTACTGCTTTCCCAATTTGGAACCAGTTCATTGTTCCATGTCCAGTTCTAACTATTGCTTCTTGACCTGGATACAGATTTCTCAGGAGATGGCTAAGGAGTTCTGGTATTCCCATCTCTTTCAGAATTTTCCACAGTTTGTTGTGATCCACACAGTCAAAGGCTTTGGCATAGTCAATAAAGCAGAAGTAGATGTTTTTCTGGAACTCTCTTGCTTTTTCTATATTAAAGTTGGGGAAGGGAAGGGAAGGGAAAGTCGCTCAATCGTGTCCGACTCTTTGCGACCCCATGGACTGTAGCCTACCAGGCTCTCAGTCCATGGGATTTTCCAGGCAAGAGTACAGGAATGGGTTACCATTTCCTTCTCCAGAAAGTTGGGGAGTGTGTTATTTTTGCTTATCTCACTTGCTTATGTGTACTACTATCTTTCATAATCAAGCAGATTCCAATACTTGTTATTTTTTACAACAAGAACCATGAAATCTTCTATTGTACACTCAAATATCAAAAACAGTGAAATGAGTAGTGATCCAGTACTTTATTGAATGCCTTCAGAAGGAACTTTCATCAAGCCTCTGATTTCATTTCTGAGAATTTTCAGTATTAGGCATTAATTCTTCAGCTGAGAAATCATTCAAACTTTTTTTTTTTCTTCTATTGATCACTGGTATAATCTTCTGACTCTGCTATGTTTAATCATGAATGATAGGCATAAAGAAAATATATCTTCATTCCAATCATCATTATGCTTCAGTTTTCTTACCTTTCCTGTCCTCCTTGCAATTTGAAATTTTAAGTTTGCCTCACAAATTCTCTACAATAGATACTTTGCTTTTCAATGCCACTGCCAAAGCAGAATTTCTGGCCACAATTCCCCTGGTTTACTGAAAAGACTTCCATCTTTATTGCATTATTCTAAACCTTTTCACTCAAGCCTCTCCATACCTAATGATGCCTGCAGAACCACCTCTATTCTGTGCATCATGGAATAACCAGCTCTGGTTGTAATACCTTGCACATAAGTTGGGCTCAATTAATATTTCTCTAATAAAAAATTGATAGATTAAGTCAAATTTCTGTTCAAATATTTGTGTGTCACTTACAAACTTATAGATACTTTGATTGATTATCACCATTTTGTCATTTCACTAAGTTGGATGTCTCAAGTGTTCTTTCACTAGTGAAAGTATGAAAGTGTTAGTTGTCCAGATGTGTCCAGCTCTTTGCAACCCCATGGACTGTAGCCTGCCAGGCTCCTCTATCCATGGAATACTTCAGGCAGGAATGTTGGGTTGGATAGTCATTGCCTTCTGCAGGGGATCTTCCCAACCCAAGGATTGACCCCAGGTCTGCGCTGCAGGCAGATTCTTTACTGTCTGAGCCACCAAGGAAGCCCTCTTTAACTAAGGGAGTCACACCGTTTCAGATTTTGAAGGTATGTTAAGAGTTAGTTTGTGAAGACTCTTTACTGGATAAGTAAGCTGTCTCATACATGCTTACTAAATCGTATTCTTCCAAAACTTCGTGGACTTCTTTTCCCCTTTACATTTGCTACTACCCTTTTGAATCTTTCTTTGCAATTGACATGAGATTTCACAAGGTGAAAATATCTCCCTGAAATATCTCTTTAATGCTTCAATCCTTACTCGCTTTCCCACTAAACGGTTTTATTCCCACATCCCAACTGTCAGTTTGAAATTATCTTATTTTTCATTCTTTTATTCCTTACCTACTAGAATGTAAACACTGTGAGAGTAGAAAATTTTTTCTATAATTTTTCTACTTTATTCTCAGTGTCTAAGATGAGACCTTTTCAAAACTATTAATCATCCAAGTGATTAAAAACAATTTCAACATCAATATATACACAAAGAAATACATTTGCATTTCCATCAAAATCAGATGATATGATAGAATGTTTTGACTTTTGCATGTATTCTTTAGTCTCATGTGTTTGACACCTATCTCTGCTTCTTATTTCTCATATATGCTGGAAATTTCCCTTCCTTTCCATTACTCCTTTAAGTACTCAGGCCACCTCTTGTTTATTCTGGAATTTGCATTAACTTCATGAATAAAGTATCATTCCTCCTACTCTTTCACCTCAGGCTCCACCCCAGACACAGAGAGATTTGCAAAGCCCAGTCCTGAAATACTGAGATTTCTGCTTATATATGTGAGTGCCTAAGCTGAGCACCAGAGAATTGATACTTTTGAACTGTGGTGTTGGAGAAGACTCTTGAGAGTCCCTTGGACTGCAAGGAGATCCAACCAGTCCATTCTGAAGGAGATCAGTCCTAGGTGTTCTTTGGAAGGAATGATGCTAAAGCTGAAACTCCAGTACCTTGGCTACCTCATGCGAAGAGCTGACTCATTGGAAAAGACTGTGATGCTGGGAGGGATTGGGGGCAGGAGGAAAAGGGGACAACAGAAGATGAGATGACTTGATGGCATCACCGACTTGACGGACGCGAGTCTGAGTGAAATCCAGAAGTTGGCGATGGACAAGGAGGCCTGGCGTGCTGCGATTCATGCAGTCGCAAAGAGTTGAACACAACTGAGCGACTGAACTGAACTGATCTGAAGTATGTGAAAAACAAGAATAGGTGGGAAAGACATTATTTCTGATGCAGGTATAAAAAGAAACGCTTATATCAAGAAGGACTTCAAAGTTCAGCTTCACATTTGCTCAGTTTTCAATAGAGGCCATAACACCTCAAAACAAAAATTATGCTCAAGCAAATACACAGAGATTTGTTAGAAACAGTGAAGCATTTTTATTGATAACAATGGACTTCCTCAACAATAGGGTATTAGGATCATTACTACAGAGAGTCAGAGATTAAGGGAGTAAAGGTTAATATGGGAAAAAAGACAGATGATACCCCCATGGAGCTTCTGACCTCAAAGATGCCAATCTTAAGAATGGGTAGTTGAAGGTGAAAGCTCTGTCTTGCATGTAATTTCTTGCATATAGAAATCATGACTTTTCAATCCTTGAATCAGCATTATCTTAGATGTGTGGTTTCAGAAATAAATGGTGTTTTAGGTGGTGAAGTTCTAGCAGCAAGAAAAATAACATCTCCTGTAGCAGACTGGCCTGTAACTGTCATAGCAAGAGCCATATCCACAGCCACAGCAGGATCCACATCCACAGCCATATCTGGTTCCATAACCACAGCCATAATGGGACCTGTATCCACAGCCATAATAGGGGCTAAATCCACAGCCATATCCTGAACCATATCCACAGCCAGTCCCATACCCACAGCCATATCTGGTTCCATAACCACAGCTATAAAAAGGGCTCAATCTGCAGCCACAGCCATAGGAGTTGCCGTAGTAGTTACAACGCATGTTGTCAAGGGGAGCAGATTCAGGTGGACTGCAAGGCGATGGTTCTGAAGTGTGTGTGTCTTCTCCTTCCCATGGACCTTTATATACTGTCAGTAATTGGCAGAGCATACCATCCATTCCCTGACATAGACAACAAATATGGAAGCAACCATGATGTGCCGATCACTTTTGACAATCAATAATTTGCCTAAAGTAGCTAGTTAGTTTGGAGATATTTAAAGAGCATCATTTTAATTTGCTCTGCCAGAGATTTTTTTCAGTAGAATAATGTGCCTCTAAACAGATACTCATTTTTAACATTTCCTATCATTTAATATATATCTTATATTAAAAATGTGAGAAGCAATGTAGAAAAATTTTTCCCCTTTTCTATCTCTTCCTTCTTAAATCATTTGCCTCTGGCCATAATAAAAGAATATTTCTACCTCCTTTCTTGAATCATTGCAAATTCATGTATAGAAGCCAAAGATGCTGATGATTCTGCATTCACAAAGAAGCCCCCAACAAGAAAACATCTTGTCCAAACTGTCAATAGTGTTAAGAATAGAAATCTTGTTTTATAGCTACATATTTATAAATGTTTCTCTATCTGTAGATGCCTAAATCCAAACATATCCTGTCTTCTCAGTCTAAACAAACAAACACGTTCAATCATCAAACATGTAGTCAAAATTGTTTTGTTATTGACCTTTTCTGCATATCTTACTTGTACAGATTTTACTTTCATATCACCTATTTCAGAATCAGGCAGGTCCAAATTTTTAAGTTTTTTTGTTAATTCAACTATATCTGATTTACAATATTGTGTTAGTTTCAGGTGTAGAGCATAATGATTCAGTATTTTTGAAGATTATACTCCATTAAAAATTATTACAACATAATACATAATTCACCATGCCATATAGTATATCTTTATTGCTCATCTATTTTGTAAACTGTTGTTTGCATCTGCTACTCCAGTAGTACTAATCAGTCCCTCCCCTTTGCTATCTCCTTTCATAACCAAAAGATTGTTTTCTATATCTTTGGGTCTCTTTCTGTCTTACATATGCATTCATTTTATAATTTTAGAGTCTTCATATAACTGAAGTAATACAGTATTTGTCTTCCTCTATCTGCATTATTCCTCTGCCCAAACATCTTTCACTAAGCATATTCTCTAGATCCATCCATTATGCTTCAAACTGCTGTATTTTATTTTTATATCTGAGTAATATTCCATGATGTGTATATGTACACCATATCTTCTTAAATGAGACATTTGAGTTGCTTCCATATGTGAGATATTATAAACAGTATTGCTATGAACCCTGGAGTGTATGTATCTTTTGAAGTTAGTGTTTTCACTTTTTCTGGATAGGTACCCAGGAGTAGAATTGCTGGATCATATAGCTGTCCTATTTTTAGGTTTTTATGGAACCTGCATACTGATTTCCATAGTGGTTGAACCAATCATTTACATTCCCCAAGAGTGTTCAACTGATTCCTTTTCCCATATCCTCTAAAATTTCTGATATCTACTGATTGCTTTGGTGATAGGTATTCTGACAGATGTGACTTGATATTGCATTATTGTTTAAATTTGCATTTTCTGATAATTGGTATTATTGAGCATCTTTTCTTGTCCTGTTATTCATCTGTGTGTTCTGTGTGCCTTTTTATGCCAATACCATGCTATTTTGATTACTGTAGTTTTACAATATAGTCAGTTTGGGTGAGTTATATCTCCAGCGCTATCGTTTTTTTCTGAAGAGTGATTTGCCAATAAGTGGTCTTTTGTTGTTCTAGTTTTAAGATTATTTTTCTATGAATTTTAGAATTATTTAAGGATTATTTTAGTTCTGTGAATTTTAGGATATTTTTGGTCTACTTCTTTGAAAAATATCATGGATACTTTGATAGAAATTGCATTAAATCTGTAGATTTCTTTGGGTATTCAGTTCAGTTCAATTCAGTCCCTCAGTCGTATCCGACTTTTTGTGACCCCATGAATTGCAGCACACCAGGCCTCTCTGTCCATCACCAACTCCCAGAGTTCACTCAGACTCATGTCCATCGAGTCCGTGATGCCATCCAGCCATCTCATCTTCTGTCGTCCCCTTCTCCTCCTGCCCCCAATCCCTCCCAGCATCAAAGTCTTTTCCAATGAGTCAGCTCTTCACATGAGGTGGCCAAAGTACTGGAGTTTCAGCTTTAGCATCATTCCTTCCAAAGAAATCCCAGGGCTGATCACCTTTAGAATGGACTGGTTGGATCTCCTTGCAGTCCAAGGGACTCTCAAGAGTCTTCTCCAACACCACAGTTCAAAAGCATCAGTTCTTCAGCTCTTAGCTTTCTTCACAGTCCAACTTTCACATCCATACATGACCACAGGAAAAACTATAGCCTTGACTAGACGGACCTTTGCTGGCAAAGTAATGTCTCTGCTTTTCAATATGCTATTTAGGTTGGTCATAACTCTCCTCCCAAGGAGTAAGCATCTTTTAATTTCATTGCTGCAATCACTATCTGCAGTGATTTTGGAGCCCAAAATAATAAAATCTGACACTGTTTCCGCTGTTTCCCTGCCTAATTCCCATGAAATCATGGGACCAGATGCCATGATCTTCATTTTCTGAATGTTGAGCTTTAAGCCAACTTTTTCACTCTCCTCTTTCACTTTCATCAAGAGGCTTTTTAGTTCCTCTCCACTTTGTGCCATAAGGGTGGTGTCATCTGCATATCTGAGGTTATTGATATTTCTCCCAGCAATCTTGATCCCAGCTTGTGCTTCTTCCAGCCCAGAGTTTCTCATGATGTATTCTGCATATAAGTTAAATAAGCAGGGTAACAATATACAGCCTTGACGCACTCCTTTTCCTATTGGAACCAGTCTGTTGTTCCATGTCCAGGTCTAACTGTTGCTTCCTGACTTGCATATAGGTTTCTCAAGAGGCAGGTCAGGTGGTTTGGTATTCCCATCTCCATCAGAATTTTCCACAGTTTATTGTGATCCACACAGTCAAAGGCTTTGGCATAGTCAATAAAGCAGAAATAGATGTTTTCTGGAACTCTTCTATTATGGCCATTTTAATAATATTAACTTTTCCAATACAAGGGAATGGGATATCTTTCCATTTTTGCTTATCATTTTCAATTTTCTTTATCAAAGTTTGTGGTTTTCAGAAGATACTTCTTTCGCTTCCTTAGGTTGATTCTTAGGTATCGTTTGTAGAACCAATTAAATAAGTTTTTTTTTTTACTTTCACTTCCTAATATTTCATAATTAGTGTATAGAAACAACAGATTTCTCTATACTAATCTTGTAACATACAATCTACTGAACTAACTTATTAGTTCTAATAGGTTTTCAGTGGAGACTTTAGACTTCTCTATACAAAGTACGTCATCTGCAAGTAGTGATAGTGTTACCTCTTTCTTTCCAATACATTTTATTTCTTCTTGTCTGCTGCAGCTAGAATGTCCAATTCTACTTTAAATAGAAGTGGTGAGAATGAGAATCCTTATCTTATTCCTGAATTTAGCAGGAAAGATTTCACCTTTTCACCAATGAGTATTATGTTGGCTGTGAATTTGTCATAAACAGTCTTTATTATATTCAGCTATTTCTCCCTAAACCACCTAGATGAGAGTTTTTAACTTGAATGGATGCTGATTTTTTAAAAACTATTTTTTCTTATTTATTGAAATGACCATGTATTTTTTGTCTTTTTTTTGTTAACATAGGTGTATCACATTGATTGATTTGCATATGTTAAACTGTCTTTGTGACCCTGGATTAAATCCAACTTGATCATGGTGAATGACACTACTTTGTATTTTTTAATTTGGTTTGCTAACATTTTGTTGAGCTCTTTATTTATTTATTTGTTCTTTGGTAGTGTTTTTCTCTAGTTTGGTAGCAAGGAAATGGTGGTCTAGTATTGGAATAAATTAGGGAATGTACCCGCATCTTCAGTTAGCTGGAATAGTTTGAGAAGGATAAATATAAGTTATTTTCTATGTTTGGTATAATTCCCCTGGAAATTTTTTGAATTGCTGCTTTATTTTCACTTCTGGTGATCAGTCTGTTCAAATTATTTTTCTTCTTAACTCAGTGTTGGTACGCTCTGTGTTTCTAGAAATTTGTGTTTCTTCCAGGTTATCTAATTTGTTAGTATATAACTGTTCACAGTATTCTCTTATGATTGTTCGTATGTCTGTGGTATCTCCCAGTCCTAGGGATTGGAAGGTAGAAAAAAATATACCCTAAGGAGGAAATCTATGAAGTGAAGTGAAGTGAAAGCTACTCAGTCGTGTTGAACTCTTTGTGACCTGTTAGACTATAGCCTGCCAGGCTCCTCTGTCCATGGAATTCTCCAGGCAAGAATACTGGAGTGCATAGCCATTCCATTCTCCAGGGGGTATTTCCAACCCAGCGATCACACCCCGGTCTTTTATATCTTCTGCACTGCATGCAGATTCTTTACCATCTGAGCCACCAGAACAGTCCATATATAGTCCTAATTACGGGAATCTTTAGAACATATTTCACATGGATATTTAAAACCTGCTGTTTAATAAGCCTTTGATCTTGACTAAAATGTCTTACTGCAAGATGATACTTAATTCGAGTTATCAAAATAGACTCCAGAGAAGGCGTTCTCACCGAGGGCGCGCTGTCCCTCACACGGATCATCTCTCCTTCGGGCCCATGGAGGCGCTCCAGGAGCCGCCAGCCCTCGGCTGGGCGGGAGGTGTCTGCAGTACAGGTAAGCAGACCACCACACAGGAGCATGTACTGGAAATAAAATATTTTTCTACTATGGACTGATCTTTTTACTCCTGTGTAGTTTCAAAAATATTGATATCAAATTTTTGCATAAACCTGTTCCCAAGACATATGCTTTAAAAATATAACATAAAGTTATTCTTTAATTTCTGAACTTGAAAATATGCATGATTCCATGCCCTTTATGTTGACATGATGTTAACACTGTATTTTGGGTAATAAATTACTATACAAAATGGCTCAGTCAGAGTGCAAAAAGTCACTAACAGGTAATTTGCATTCTGAGGGGTTTTGCTTCCTCATCATAAAAGTGTTTTTAATTAGGGCATACATATGTGTATACCATAGAATGACTTCTTTTATGTTACAAAGCTATTATATTAAATTCAGACTAAATCAGGATTACAGTACAAATAAATATGGGTATTTTAAAGGTGTTATTAAACATGAATTTAAAACTATGGAATAAGAAAAATGAAGTTTCAAAAATTTAATTTTTATTGGACTATAGTTGATTTACAATGTTGTGCTAGTTTCTGCTATACAGCAAAGTGAATCAGTCATATACATACCTATATCCACTCCTTTTTTAGATTCCATTCTTATATAGGTCATAACAGAATATTCAGTAGAGTTCCCTGTGCTATACAGTAGATTTTTATTAGTTATCTATTTTATATATAGTAGTGTGAATATGTCATTTTCAACCTCCCAGTTTATCCCCTTCTATACCCCTTCCCCTCCCCACCCCTTGGTAACTATGCTTGTTTTCTACTTTTGTGATTCTATTTCTGTTTTATAAATAGCTTCATTTGTACTATTATTTTTAAATTTCATAGAAATCTAAAGAAATATCATATATTTGTCTTTCTCTGTCTGACATACTTCACTCTGTAAAAGAATTTCTAGGACCACCTTGTCACTGAAAAAGAAAATTATTTAAAATTAAAATTTATGTTTGGATTCTAAAAAGTGCATATTTAAATAACATGTATTAAATGATAATCACGAAAATAAATATATATAGCCAAGAGGGGGGGAAAAAAGGAAAGTGAGGTAAAGAGAATAACATTTATTGAGTAAAATTCCTGACCAGAACGCTAAATAGATATGAAACATAAGGAAAACAATTATATAAAAATAGTTAAGCCTCATTTTAGAAGGAAGAAATTTGCATTTAGAAAAGTTAATCATATACTCAAACGTCTTTACAGTATATGTGGCTCTCCAATGTTTGAATACATGTTTGATTTGATTCATCCACTTTTATGGAAGAATACTGAGTCCAAATTATGTATCAGGGACTGTACTCAGAGCTGGTTTCAAGGATGCACAGAATAGGAGTTGTCTTTACTGTTTTAAACCAGTATCCAGAGATCTGAATGGAAAGGTATTAGAAATAATGCAACAAAGATAAAAGAGCTTTTCAATAATCCAGGGATACTGTGACCAGAGAGTGAGTTGGCTGTGGCACTGAAAAGTAACGTGTCTGTACCAGAGAATTTGTCAAGTAGAATTTATAGTTTTGCATTTCAAGGTGGACTGAAAAGGTAAGAAACTGAAGGATAAGAAAAATGGGATGGGAATATATGTTCTTTATGTTTATGGTTAGGAATGAAACATAGCAGAGTGTCAGATTAGACCAGTGGCCAGTATCAGAAAAATCGGTAGAATGATTTCTTAACTGAAGGAAAAATGTCTGATAGTGAAACTTCTCAACAATTGAAGTTGGCAGCCTTGTGAAAATCCCTGTTAAAGGCATTCAATAAAGTACTCGATCACCACTTATTCCTTTGTTGTTGAAATTCAAGTATATCCAGTGGAAACAATAATCTTGACTTTATACTCCCTTCCAATTCAGATCTCATGGTTGTTAAAGTGAAAAATAATCTGAATTTTGGAGTCTACCAGATTCTGAAAAAGAGATTTAAATAAAACTTAGAAACTAAGATAAGAAAAAAAAAAAAATGTCCCCCTACCCCAACAAATAAAGCCACATGTTTTCTTTGGACTGAAGATTTGGTCAAGAAAGTTTGAATGTTTGGTATGAAGTTACATTTCAATCAGTGAGGCAAGACATAGTTTCAATAAACTTTGACAAGTGCTTTGACAAGAACCAAGAGGTGGTGATGGTGGCTTAGTTGCTAGGTCATATCAGACTCTTTGCAACCCCATGGACTATATAGCCCGCCAGGCCCCTCTGTCCTTGGGACTTCCCAGGCCAGAACATTGGAAGAGGTTGCCATTTCCTCCTCCAGGGGATCTTCTAGAGGTAGGGATCAAACCCACATCTGTTTCATTGCAGGCAGATTCTTTCCTGAGCCACCAGGGAAGCCCCAGGAGCCAAGAGGAGGATGATCCAGTTCAGACAATAGCACGAAGGAAAGGCATCTCACAGGAGCTGATTACAGATCTGAGTTTTCAGTACAAATAGATTTTTTTTTTTTAAGTGGAGAAATTTGGTGGCAAGAAAAATATTAACAGCAGAGTGATACTCATTTTCCTCTTTTACATGTTGAAAAGGTAAGTGTGTTAGAGAGGATTATTTAGAAGAAAGGAGACATATTACATTTCAAAGTCACAATGAACATTTTTGTAGAAGGTTGAGAACTTCTGATTAATGTACATATAAATAAGGATAAAATTGAGTTTTGTGGTACTTGATGTCATGAATATACTAGGAACTGAAGATGGGCTTTTGCTGTAAGTATCAAAGTGACCCTATGCCAGGGTCCAGCCCCAGTGGATCCAGGGTGATTCGAAGGTGGGGACGGAGTCGGCGTCTTTGGAAAAATACATATTTAATCACAGATATAGAGCGATTAGAAATGGATAGTGTAGTAGGAAGATTAGTGGAGAAAAAGAGGCTGAATAACTTGGATTACGTGGAATAGCATCCATGCTCCAGATGGGAATTCAGCCAGAAAAACGGGAGCAAGAAAGAAGCGACATGGGGGAATCAGTCTTTCTGGAAACTGATCCGATTTCTTTATTTTGGGGTTTGCTTATATACCTTTTGTTACACATAGGGATGAATACAGAGTCACGCGGGGGTCAGCAGTCCTGACCTCTATCAAAATCAGGTGCTTCACATAAAAAGTTCTTAGGGATTTTATGATTCTTTCTTTCTGATAACCAAAAACTTATTTTTTCCAAGGGTGTTTTTTCTTAAACCAGGCACCACCCTCCAAATAAAGTTACATTCCTATATCATGAGGGTGTAGTGAGTTACAATCAAGAAAAGAATTTATTTAACCCAAGGTTAACATGATTAATCTTAAAGGTTAATACTTATTTCTCCTATATGCTTAAAGGTTAATACTTATTTCTTCCTATATGCTAGTTATATTCATTATAAGGGTAGGGAACATGGAGATTTAGCAGCAAACATCAGCCTAACAAATGAAAATCCTTTCACGAATGCTCCGCTTAAGATCTATTTAGTCTTAAGATAGTGATAAAGTTACATTTTTACATAGCAAGGACACAGTGATTTATAATAAAGTACAGTGATCTGTTACAAAAGAGAAAATCCATTAACTCAAAAAGTCTATTATTGCTAACATCAAAAACTACTATATTTCCTTTTCTAGTCCAAATATACTGATTAATATATTCCCAGGTGCCTAAGGATATGGAGGCCTGGCGGCAATCATTGACTCAACAAGAAGAAAAAGCCCTATGCTAATTAAGACTCTCAAAATACTCCAAAACTCTCTGTGCTGTTTATGGTTAAGAGGCAGTAAACAATCATGTGGCAGGAGTATGGGTAATCCTGTCACACAAGCTAGTCTGTCAGCAGAGAGGTTTGACCTGAGACATCCTTGTCCCACCCAGAGCAGGGAATTAGCAGCAATTATTGACACAACAAGTGAAGAACCCTTCACCAATATAATTCCTAACCAACACACTATACTAATAATTTCTAACTCCCTAAAAGAATTTGCTTTTAGTAAGTCTAAAACATCTCATGCCTCTCAGGTTGGGAGGCTGCAAACAATCACATGTGGCCAGACGAACCTATACAGGTGGGCTAGATAAACTTCAGAGGAGTCCATAAGCTGAAACACTCTTGTCACGCCCAAGAATTTTTATTGCCTTGGAGCTGCACGTTTACTCCTTCTCCAAGAAAAATGGTTATGGAGGAGAGCATAAAACAGACTCTGGTTTTCGGGTTAGATGCTTGGGAACAGGGGGTTTCCTGAGGCTTGATCACGCCTTTGCGTATGCCAAGCCTCCTTCCTCATGACCTTTGCCATGAGTGGAGTTCCTCACACTGGCTCCCGGCAACCCTACTTACCTTTAGCCTTTGAACTAAATGTGTAAGAAACAGTAGTGATAGAAGAAGGCAAGAATGATTGAGTGAGGGGAATGGACTAACATCTCATAATACAAAACTCTGATAAGGCTATATGTGAAAAAATGAGTTTCTGGTCTAACTGAGGACTTCTGATTCTTCAGCCAAATCAAGTTGGTTACACTGTTAAAGGCTCCTCAATGGTGATACTCTGGTAGCTACAAAAAAGAGAGAAAAAGAGGGCTGCCCCACTTGAACAGGACCTTCCCCTGCCTGGTGCATGGATGAAGAAAATATAAGAAGGAACACATACAGCACACTGTCTCCACAACTATAAGTATTCACTCTTCCGGGGAAAGACTGTTTCGAATTACCAGATACTGATCAGTTTCTTAGGATTTGAGGAGAGTCGGACAAGGCAGGGGTAAAGAATGCAGAAAGGGTAGGAGAAAACGGACAGGAAGTTGCAATGATTCAGGAAAGGAGACTGGAATATTCCTTCTCCTGTGGTCAGAAGCAGGTATTTTGGAAAAATGAGAGAGAAAATGAGGCAAACTTGTCTGACATTCCCCAACAAGCTTGTTTTATAAGGTATCTGTTAAATGATAGGAGGTTTTGAAAATGATCAGCTTTGGGTCACACGATTCTACTAAGACAGTTTGTCAGCAGAACAAATTAAAGTGAAGCTCTTAAAATGAAACAGGAGTCTCCAAAATAATGAGCTATTTTAAGCAAACATTATTGATTGTCAGTGGTGAGGTGACTGGCTCATCATGTTGCTTCCATGTTTGTTGTCTATGTCCGGGAATGAATGGTATGCTCTGCCAATTACTGACAGTATATAAAGGTCCAAGGGAAGGAGAAGACACACACACTTCAGAAACATCCTCTTGCAGTCCACCTGAATCTGCTCCCCTTGACAACATGTGTTGTAACTACTACGGCAACTCCTGTGGCTATGGCTGTGGAAACGGCTATAGCTGTGGGTTCAGCCCCTATTATGGCTGTGGATATGGAAGTAGATACGGCTGTGGATATGGCTCAGGATACGGCTGTGGATACGGTTCAGGATACGGCTGTGGATATGGGACAGGATATGGCTGTGGATTTAGGCCCTATTATGGCTGTGGTTATGGAACCAGATATGGCTGTGGATATGGCTCTGGCTATAGCAGCTACTGGCCAGTTTGCTACAGGAGATGTTATTCTTGCTGCTAGAACATAACCATCTTAGCCTAGTCTGCTTCTGAAATGAAGAATCTAAAGATAATACTGCTTTGAGGATCAGTAACCCAGGATTTCTACTTGCAAGAAATTACATGCCTGACAGAGACTTTTTCTCCAACTACCCACGTTTAGAACGACGTCCTGAAGTCTGAGGTTCTATGGTGATAACATCTGACTCTTCCAAATGTTAGCCTTTACTCCTTAAATCTCTGAGTCTCTTATGACTGTGTTAATGATTCTAACATTCTATAGCATGGAAAACCCCTTATTCTCAATAAAAATCACTCATTCCTTCTAACAAATCTCTGTGAATTAGTCTTTTTTGAGGTGCTATGGACTCTTTCAAGACTGGGCTAACAGGGTGCTTGAACCTTGAGTTCTTTGATATAATACAGGCATTTCTTCTTGTATTTGCACCAAAAATAATACCTTATCCAACTATTTCTTGTATCTCACATGCTCAGGCACTCACATACCCAAGCACAAATCTCACAGTATTCCAGAACCATGCTGAACTGTGCAAATCTCACTGTGTCAAGAATGGAGTTGGAGAAGCAAGTGGAGGGGGAATGACACACATTCAGGTGGTCATGGCAAAGTTCAGGTACAGGAGCGACAATCTGATTTCCTGAAGGAGTAATGGAATAGAAGAGATACTTCCCAGAAGTAATGAGAAATTGGAAGCAGAGTTGGGTGTTAGGCACTTGAGAATAAAGAACTAAGGAATGGCTAAGTTAGAATAAAAATATTCTATGATATCATTTTCTTTTGATGGAATTGAAAATGGATTTTTAAAATTTATTTTTAATTGAAGGATAATTATTTTGTAATTCTGTGTTGATTTCCACTATACAACAATGCAAATTAGTCATCTTTGGAAGCAATGATGCTAATGCTGAAACTCCGGTACTTTGGCCACTTCATGTGAAGAGTTTACTCATTGGAAAAGACTCTGATGCTGGGAGGGATTGGGGGAAGGAGGGAAAGGGGAAGACAGAGGATGAGATGGCTGGATGGCATCAACTCAATGGATGTGAGTTTGAGTGAACTCCAGGAGTTGGTGATGGACAGGGAGGCCTGGCATGCTGCAATTCATGGGGTTGCAAAGAGTTGAACATGACTGAGTGACTGAACTGAACTGATATGCATATCCCCTCCCTCTTCAGCCCCCCTCTCACCCACCCCTATCCCATCCGTCTAGGTAATGACAGAGTTCCAGCTGGGCTCCCTATGTTAATAGCAGCCTCCCATTAGCTATCTATTTTACATATGATAATGCATATAAGTAAATGCTACTTTCTCACTTAGTCCATCCTCTCCTTCCCCCACTGTCCACAAGTCCATTGTCTATGTCTGTGTCACCACTCCTTCCCTGAAAAATACTCATCAGTACCATATTCTAGATTCTACATATATGCATTAATATATAATTTCTGGTTTTCTCTTTTGGACTTACTTTACTCTGTGGAGCAAACAGGTTCATCCACTTCACTACAAATTACCTAAGTCCATTTCTTTTATGGCTGAGTAATATTCCATTGTACATATGCACCATAAATTCTTTATCCATTCATCTGTGAATGGACATTTAGGTTGCTTCCATGTCCCGCCTATTATAAATAGTGCTGCAATGAACACTGGAGTACATGTGCATTTTTGAATTGTGATTTTCTCAGGGTATAAGTCCAGTACTGGAATTGTTGGGTCATTTGGTAATTTTATTCCCTGTTTTAAAAGGAATCTTAATATTGTTCTCCATGCAAAATCCTGGGTTGGATGAAGCACAAACTGGTATCAAGATTGCTGGGAGAAATATCAATAACCTCAGATATGCAGATGACACCACCTTTATGGAAGAAAGTGAAGAACTAAAGAGCTTCCTAGTGAAAGTGACAGAGAAGGCAATGGCACCCCACTCCAGTACTCTTGCCTGGAAATCCCATGGACGGAGGAGCCTGGTGGGCTGCAGTCTATGGTGTCACTAAGAGTCGGACATGGCTGACATCACTTACACTTTTCACTTTCATGCACTGGAGAAGGAAATGGCCACCCACTCCAATGTTCTTGCCTTGAGAATCCCAGGGGCGGGGGAGCCTGGTGGGCTGCCGCCTATGGGGTCGCACAGGGTCGGACACAACTAAAGTGACTTAGCAGCAGCAGCAGCAGTGAAAGTGAAAGAGGAGAGTAAAAAAGTTGGCTTAAAACTCAACATTCAGAAAATGAAGATCATGTCATCTGGTCCCATCACTTCATGGCAAATCGATGGAGAAACAATGGAAACAGCTAGAGACTTTATTTTGGGGGCACCAAAATTACTGCAGATGGTGACTGCAGGCATGAAATTAAAAGACACTTGCTCCTTGGAAGAAAAGCTATGACCAACCCAAACATCATTACTTTGCCAACAAAGGTCTGTCTAGTCAAAGCTATGGTTTTTCCAGTAGTCATGTATGGATGTTAGAGTTGGACTGTGAAGAAAGCTGAGCACCGAAGAATTGATGATTTTGAACTGTGGTGTTGGAGTAGACTCTTGAGAGTCCCTTGGACTGCAAGGATATCAGACCAGTCCATCCTAAAGGAGATCAATCCTAAATATTCATTGGAAGGACTGATACTGAAGCTGGCCACCTGATGCAAAATACTGACTCATTTGAAAAAAGCCTGATGCTGGGAAAGATTGAAGGCAGGAAGAGGAGGAGACAACAGAGGCTGAGAAGATTGGATGGCATCACTGACTCAATGGACATGAGTTTGAGCAAACTCTGGGAGTTGGTGATGGACAGGGAAACCTGGTATGCTGCAGTCTATGGAGTCACAAAGAGTTGGACACGACTGAGTGACTGGACTGAACTGATAATGACAGTATTGAATATTTCACATATATTGACCTTTAGGAGATTGTTTTCAGTCGTTTAATTGGCAAATAGTTTTGTGTAGCTTTGAGAGGGTCTTATCTTAGTGAAGACAAAGTGGGAACATTATAGACAACTTTCCTGCTCTCACACGTTCTACAATCTAGCATTTGAAGCTAAAAAAAAATCAGGAAAAATATTAAGGTGATTTCAGACTGACAATTGGGGTAGGGGAATAAAACTGCTTAATAGAAAAAGAGTAAGGATTGAATTATTACAGAGACAGTTGAGGGAGGCATTTTGAACTTGTGAAAAATGAGCTGATATCAATTGCAAAAGAGGAGTTAAAAGGACAGTAGCAAGTATAAAAAAGGAAGAGAAATGTTCTAAATTTTAGAAGAATATGATTTATTAGACACATATGAGATAATTTATATATCCAGGAAGAGTATTTACATTTTAACTTTTAACATATCTTAAAATCCTGAAATGTTGTGACTCCAGTAAAGAACACTTGAGACACTCAGCTTTGGAAAAATTAGAAAATGATGACAATCTATCCAAATACCTTATACTGACACAGCAATGTTTGACTTAATCTATCCCTTTTTATTGGAGAAATATTGATTGAGTGCATATTATGTGCCAAGTACTCTTCTCAGAGGAGGATATTCAGTGATACAAAGACTAGATATTTTTGTTCTTGTTATGGATCAATATCCAGAGGTTTGAATGGAAATGTATTAGAAGTAACACAATAAATAGGAGATTTTTCAATAATCCTGGGGGATTGTGATGATAAAGTTTGTGCTGGCAACAGTACTGCAAAGTAAAGTATTTATACTAGAGAATTTATAAAGTAGAATTGATAGTTTTGAATGTCAAGGAAGACAGAAAAGGAAAGAAAGGATAGAATAATAAAAATTGGAATGGAAATATATTTCTTTTATGCCTATTCTTAGGGATTAAACATAGTAGAGTCATTAGATTAAAGCAGTGATCAATATCAGAAAAAAATAGGTAGAATGATTTCTTAACTAAAATAAAACTGTCTAATAATTAATGTTCTCAGAAAATGAAATCAGCAGCTTGGTGAAAATTCCTGTTAAAGTTATTCCAGTCTATAAAATACTGGATTATGACTAATTTTTTGTTATTAAAATGTGAGTGTCCAGTATAAAGAATCACCTTCCAGATTTTATACTCCATTCAATTTGGATTTCATAGTGTTCAACATAAAAAGTCACTAGAAGTTTGATAATAAATGATAGAAGAAAAAAATACAATACCACGGATATACAAAAAATCATAAGAGAATGCTGTGAATAGTTATAAACTAACAAATTGGATAACCTGGAAGAAACACAAATTTCTAGAAACACAGAGCATACCATGACTGAGTTAAGAAGAAACATAATTTGAACAGACTGATCACTAGAAGTGAAATTAAAGCAGCAATTCAAAAAATTTCCAGCAAACGGGAATTCTACCAAACATATAGAAAATAACTTATATTTATCCCTCTTAAGTTAGTCTAACTAATTGAAGATGAGGGAACAGTCCCTAATTTATTCCAATACTAGACCACCATTACCTTGTTACCAAAACTAGAGAAAGACACAACAAAAAAGGAAAAAAAAAAAAACTCAACAAAATGTTTGCAAAACAAATTTAAAAATACAAAGAAGTGTCATTCACCGTATCAAGTTGGATTTAATTCAGGGTCACAAAGACAGCTTAACATATGCAAAGCAATCAATGTGATACACCTATGTTAACAAAAAGAAAGACAAAAAATACATGGTCATTTCAATAAATAAGAAAAATAGTTTTTAAAAGTCAGCATCCATTCATGCTAAAAACTCTCATCAAAGTGGTTTGGGGGGAAATATCTGAATATAATAAAGACTGCTTATGACAAATTCACAGCCAACATAATACTCATTGGTGAAAAGGTGAAATCTTTCCTGCTAAATTCAGGAATAAGACAAGGATGCTCACTCTCACCACTTCTATTTAAAGTAGAATTGGACATTCTAGCTGCAGCAGACAAGAAGAAATAAAATGTATTGGAAAGAAAGAGGTAACACTATCACTACTTGCAGATGACGTACTTTGTATAGAGAACTCTAAAGTCTCCACTGAAAATCTATTAGAACTAATAAGTTAGTTCAGTAGATTGTATGTTACAAGATTGGTATAGAGAAACCTGTTATGTCTTTATACACTAATTATGAAATATTAGGAAAAGAAAGTAAAAAAAAAAAAATCCTATTTAATTGGTTCTACAAATGATACCTAGGAATCAACTTAAGGAAGCAAAAGATTTATATTCTGAAAACCATAAGACTTTGATAAAGAAAATTGAAAATTATATGCAAAAAAGGATAGCTATCCCATTCCCTTGTACTGGAAAAGTTAATATTATTAAAATGGCCATAATACCCAAAGAAATCTACAGATTTAATGCAATTTCTATCAAAGTACCCATGATATTTTTCACAGAACTAGACTAAAACCATTCACAGAACTAGAACAATCTTAAAATAGTTCTAAAATTCATAGAAAAATAATCTTAAAACTAGAACAACAAAAGGCCACTAATTGGCAAAGCACTCTTGAAAAAAAAATGATAACACTGGAGATATAACTTTCCCAAAGTGACTATATTGTAAAACTACAGTAATCAAAATAACACTATATTGGCATAAAAAAACACATAGATCAATGGAGCAGAAGACAGAGTCCAGGAACAAACCTCCACACCAAAGATCAGTTAATTTATGACAGAAGAAGCTAGTATATACAGTGGTAAAAAGACAATCTCTTGGACAAGTGAACCTGGGAAAACTGAACAGCCACATATAAATCAATGAGATTAGAACATTCCCTCACACCGTACAAAGAAGTAAACTCAAAATGGGTTAAAGACGTAAATGTAAGACCTAAAAATTAAAAACTCTTAGAAGAAAACATGGGCAGAAACTTCTTTGACATAAATTGTATCACTTTTTTTTTTTTTTTTTTTTGATCTGTCTCCTAAGCCAAAAGCAATGAAAGCAAAAGTAAACACATGGGACATACTTACACTTAGAAGTTTTTGCATAGCAAAAGAAGCAGTCGATAAGGTAAAAAGGTACCCATTCTCTGCAGAATGGGAGAAAATATGCAAATGATGTGACTGACAAGGTGTTAATATTCAAATTATGTAAACAGCTCAAAATAGAAAAGTTGAAAGACCCAATCAAAAAATGGACAAAAGACCTGAATAGCTATTTTCCAAAGAAGACATACAGATGGCTAACAGGACAAGAAAAGATGCTCAATATTACGAATAATCAGAAAAATGCAAATCAAAACAATAATACAATATCAACTTACATCAGTCAGAGTAGCCATCACCAAAACAATCTATAAATATCAAAAGTTTTAGAGGATATGGGGAAAGAAACCACATAACACTCTTGGGGAATGTAAATTATTGGTGCAACCACTATGGAAATCAGTATGGAGGTTCCATAGAAACCTAAAAATAGAACAACAATATGATCCAATTCTACTCCTGGGTACATATTCAGAAAAAGTGAAAACACTAATTTGAAAAGATGCATATGCTCCAATGTTCATAGCAGTACTGTTATAATATCTCACATAGGGAAGCAACTCAAAGGTCCCTCGAAATATGAATCAATTAAGAAGATATGGTGTACATATACACACAATGGAACATTCAGTTCAGTTCAGTTCGGTCGCTCAATCGTGTCCGACTCTTTGCAACCTCATGAATCTCAGCATGCCAGGCCTCCCTGTCCATCACCATCTCCCAGAGTTCACTCAGACTCACGTCCATCGAGTCAGTGATGCCATCCAGCCATCTCATCCCCTGTCGTTCCCTTCTCCTCCTGCCCCCAATCCCTCCCAGCATCAAAGTCTTTTCCAATGAATCAGCTCTTCGCATGAGGTGGCCAAAGTATTGGAGTTTCAGCTTCAAAATCAGTCCTTCCAATGAACACCCATGACTGATCTCCTTTAGGATGGACTGGTTGGATCTCCTGGCAGTCCAAGGGACTCTCAAGAGTCTTCTCCAGCACCACAGTTCAAAAGCATCAATTCTTTGGCGCTCAGCTTTCTTCACAGTCCAACTCTCACATCCATACATGACCACTGGAAAAACCATAGTCTTGACTATAGACGGACCTTTGTTGGCAAAGTAATATCTCTGCTTTTCAATATGCTATCTAGGTTGGTCATAACTTTCCTTCCAAGGAGTAAGTGTCTTTTAATTTCATGGCTGCAATCACCATTACTCAGACATAAAAATGAGATACTACCATTTGCAGCAAAATGGATGGATCTAAACAGTGGCACCCCACTCCACTACTCTTGCCTGGAGAATCCCATGGGCGGAGGGGCCTAGTAGGCTGCAGTCCATGGGGTCGCTGAGAGTCGTACACGACTGAGCGACCACTTCACTTTCACTTTTCACTTTTCACTTTCACTTTTCACTTTCATGCCTTGGAGAAGGAAACGGCAACCCACTCCAGTGTTCTTGTCTGGAGAATCCCAGGAGCAGGGGAGCCTGGTGCGCTGCTGTCTATGGGATCACACAGAGTCAGACACGACTGAAGTGGGTTAGCAGAAAATATTATGAGTCTTCCCTGGTGGCTCAGATGGTAAAGCATCTGCCCGCAATGCAGGAGACCTGGGTTCGATCCCTGGGTTGGGAAGATCTCCTGGAGAAGGAAATGGCAAACGCTTAATGAAAGAAGTTCAGGCAGAGGAATAAGTCAGACAGAGGAAGACAAATACTGTATTACTTCACTTATATGAAAACACTAAAAATTGTAAAATGAAAGCACATGCAAGACAGAAGAGACCAAAATATATAGAAAATAATCCTTTGGTTACAAAAGGAGAGAGAGAAGGGGAGGGACCAATTAGTGCCATTGGATTAGCAGATGCAAACTACTGCTTATAAGCAGATGAGCAATAAAGATATACTATATGGCATGGCGAATTCTTTATTATGTTGTAATAATATTTAATGGAATATAATCTTCAAAAACATTGAATAATTATGCTCTACACCCAAAACTAACACAATATTGTAAATCAACTATAGCTGAATAAAAAAGAAAACTTCCAAATTTGGAGCCTGCCAGATTCTGAAAATGGTGAATGAAAGTAAAATCTATACAAGATATGCAAAAAAAAAGTTCACAAACAAAAAAATTTTGACCACATCTTTGATGATGGAAAGGTCCGGTGTTCCTTTCGAGTGAGGAGCAAGGGTATGTTTCGATTTAGGCATCTACAGATAGAGAAACATTTATAAATATGTAGCTGTAAACAAGATTTCTATTCTTAGCACTATTGACAGTTTGGACAAGATGTTTTCTTGTTGGGGGCTTCTTTGTGAATGCAGAATCATCAGCATCTTTGGCTTCTATAAATGAATTTGCAATGATTCAAGAAAGGAGGTCGGAATATTCTTGTCTTATGGCCAGAGGCAAATGATTTAAGAAAGGAGAGAAAAGGGGCAAAGTTTTTCTACGTTGCTTCTCACATTTTTAATATAAGATATATATTAAATGATAGGAAATTTTGAAAATGGGTATCTGTTAGAGGCACATGATTCTACTGAAAAAATTCTCTGGCAGAGCAAATTAAAATGATGCTCTTCATATATCTCCAAACTAACTAGCTACTTTAGGCAAATTATCGATTGTCAAAAGTGACCGGCACATCATGGTTGCTTCCATATTTGTTGTCTATGTCAGGGAATGGATGGTATGCTCTACCAATTACTGACAGTATATAAAGGTCCATGGGAAGAAGAAGACATACACACTTCAGAACCATCGCCTTGCAGTCCACCTGAATCTGCTCCCCTTGACAACATGCATAGTAACTACTACGGCAACTCCTATGGCTATGGCTGTGAAAACAGCTATGGCTGCGGATTGAGCCCTTAGTATGGCTGTGGTTATGGAACCAGATATGGCTGTGGGTATGGGACTGGCTGTGGATATGGTTCAGGATATGGCTGTGGATTTAGCCCCTATTATGGCTGTGGATACAGCTCCCATTATGGCTGTGGTTATGGAACCAGATGTGGCTGTGGATATGGGACTGGCTACGACAGTTACAGGCCAGTCTGCTACAGGAGATGTTATTCTTCTTGCTGCTAGAATGTCACCACCTAAAACACCATTTATGTCTGAAACCACACATCTAAGATAATGCTGATTCAAAGATTGAAAAGTCATGATTTCTATATGCAAGAGATCACATGCAAGACAGAGCTTTGACCTTCAACTACCCGTTTTTAGATTGGCATCTTTGAGTCCAGAAGCTCCATGGGGGTATCATCTGTCTTTTTTCCAAATGTTAACCTTTACTTCCTTAATCTCTGACTCTCTGTAGTAATGATCCTAATACCCTACTGTTGGGGAAGTCCATTGTTGTCAATAAAAATGCTTCACTGTTTCTAACAAATCTCTGTGTATTTGCTTGTGCATAATTTTTGTTTTGAGGTGCTATGGCTTCTGTTGAAAACTGAGCAAATGTGAAGCTGAACTTTGAAGTCCTTCTTGATATAAGCATTTCTTTTTATACCTGCATCAGAAATAATGTCTTTACAACCTGTTTCTTGTTTTTCACATACTTAGGCACTCACATATAAAAGCACAAATCTCAGTATTTCAGGACTGTGCTTTGCAAATCTCTCTGTGTCTGGGAGGTGAAAGAGGAGAAATGATACTTTATTCAGGAAGTTAATGCAAATTCCAAAATAAACAAGAGGTGGCCTGAGTACTTAAAGGAATAATGGAAAGGAAGGGAAATTTTCCAGCATATATGAGAAATAAGAAGCAGAGATAGGTGTCAAACACATGAGACTAAAAAATGCATGTAAAAGTCAAAACATTCTATCATATCATCAGATTTTGATGGAAATGCAAACGTATTTGTTTGTATATATTGATGTTGAAATTGTTTTCAATCACTTAGTTGATCAATAGTTTTGAGCAGTTTTGAAAGGGTCTCATCCTAGACACTGAAGACAAAGTAGAAATATAGAAAAATTTTCTACTCTCACAGTGTTTACATTCTAGTAGGTGAAGAATAAAAAATGAAAACTAAGATAATTTCAAACTGACAGTTGGGATGTGGGAACAAAACCGTTTAGTGGGAAAGAGAGTAAGGATTGAAGCATTAAAGAGATATTTCAGGGAGATATTTTCACCTTGTGAAATCTCATGCCAATTGCAAAGAAAGATTCAAAAGGACGGTAGCAAATGTAAAGGTGAAAAGAAGTCCACGAAGTTTTGGAAGAATACGATTTAGTAAGCATGTATGAGACAGCTTACTTATCCAGCAAAGAGTCTTCACAAACTAACTCTTAAACATACCTTCAAAATTTGAAATGGTGTGACTCGCTTAGTTAAAGAGGGCTTCCTTGGTGGCTCAGACAGTAAAGAATTTGCCTGCAGCACAGACCTGGGGTCAGTCCTTGGGTTGGGAAGATCCCCTGCAGAAGGCAATGACTATCCAACCCAACATTCCTGCCTGAAGTATTCCATGGATAGAGGAGCCTGGCAGGCTACAGTCCATGGGGTTTGCAAAGAGCTGGACACATCTGGACAACTAACACTTTCATACTTTCACTAGTGAAAGAACACTTGAGACATTCAGCTCAGTGAAATGACAAAATGGTGATAATCAATCCAAATATCTATTAGTTTGTAAATGACACACAAATATTTGAACAGAAATTTGACTTAATCTATCAATTTTTTATGATAGAAATATTAATTGAGCCCAGCTTATGTGCAAGGTATTACAACCAGAGCTGGTTATTCCATGATGCACAGAAGAGAGGTGGTTCTGCAGGCATCATTAGGTACGGAGAGGCTTGAGTGAAAAGGTTTAGAATTAATGCAATAAAGATGGAAGACTTCTCAGTAAACCAGGGGAATTGTGGCCAGAAATTCTGCTTTGGCAGTGGCATTGAAAAGCAAAGTGTCTACTGTAGAGAATTTGTGAGCAGACTTAAAATTACAAATTGCAAGGAGGACAGGAAAGGTAAGAAAACTGAAGCATAATGATGATTGGAATGAGGATATATTTTCTTTATGCCTATCATTCATGATTAAACATAGCAGAGTCAGAAGATTATACCAGTGATCAATAGAAGAAAAAAAAAGGTTGAATGATTTCTCAGCTGAAGGATTAATGCCTCATACTGAAAATTCTCAGAAAATGAATCAGAAGCTTGATGAAAGTTCCTTCTGAAGACATTCAGTAAAGTACTGGATTATCACTCATCTCCCTGTTGTTGAAATTTGAGTATACAATAGAAGATTTCATGGTTTTTATTATATAAAATAGCAAGTATTGGAATCTGCTTAATTATGAAAGATAGCGGTACACTTAAGCAAGTGAGATAAACGAAAATAACACCCTCCTCCCACCAAACTTTAAAATGGAACAATTGACAGTGCTAGTCAGTCAATTGTATAAAATCTAATGAGATTTTGAATTTTTAGATCAAAATGGGGAGAACTGATAGACTTGCAATATGCTAATGGGTCTAATCTGCCTAATTGTTACTTAGATCTTTTTCAGTTTTCTTAATAATTTTCTGTAGTTTTTAGTGTAGAGTTTTATATATATTTTATAAAATATATTCCTAGGAATTTGGTGGGTTTTAATGATATTACAAGTAATAAATATGTTAAAACTTTTTCCTTTTGTAAGTTCCTATGTTGCAAATAAATGAAAATCCAACTGAAAACCATAAAATAAAATAGAGCAAGCAAGAGAGTTCCAGAAAAACATCTACTTCTGCTTTATTGACTACACCAAAGCTTTTGACTGTGAAGATCACAGTAAACTGAAGAAAATCTTTCAAGAGATGGGAATACTAGACCACCTTGCCTGGCTCCTGAGAAACCTGTATGCAGGTTAAGAAGCAGCAGTTAGAACTGAATATGGAACAATGAACTGGTTCCAAATTGGGAAAGCAGTAAGTCAAGGCTGTATACTGTCACCCTGCTTATTTATCTTCTAAGCACAGTACATCATGCAAAATGCCAGGCTGGATGAAGCACAAGCTGGAATCAAGATTAGTGGGAGAAATATCAATAACCTCAGATATGCAGATGACACCACCCTTATGGCAGAAAGTGAAGAGGAACTGAAGAGCCTCTTGATGAAAGTGAAAGAGAATTAAATGGCCAGCTTAAAACTCAACATTTAGAAAATAAAGATCATGCAATCTGGTTCCATCACTTCATGGCAAATGAAAACTGTGAGTGACTTAATTTTCCTGGGCTAAAAAATTACTGCAGGTGATGACTGCAGCCATGAAATTAAAAGATGCTTGCTCACTGGAAGAAAAGCTGTGGCCAACCTAGACAGCATATGAAAAAGCAGAGACATGACTTTGTCAACAAAGGTCTGTCTAGTCAAGGCTATGGTTTTTCCAGTAGTCATGGGTGGATGTGAGAGTTGGACTTTAAAGTAAGCTGAGTGCAGAAAAATTGATGCTTTTGAACTGTGGTGTTGGAGAAGACTCATGAGAGTTGCTTGGACTGCAAGGAGATCCAACCAGTCCATCCTAAAGGAGATCAGTCATGGGTGTTCATTGGAAGGACTGAGGTTGAAGCCGAAACTCCAATACTTTGGCCACCTGATGCAAAGAGCTGACTCCTTTGAAAAGATTCTGATTCTGTGAAAGATTGAAGGCAGGAGAAGGGGATGACAAAGGATGAGATGGTTGGATGGCATCACTGACTCAATGGACATGAATTTGTGCAAACTCAGAAAATTGGTGATGGACAGGAAGGCCTGATGTGCTGCAGTCCTTGGGGTTGTAAAGAGTCAGACATGACTGAGTGACTGAACTGAACTGAACTGAGCTGATATATGTATTTATGTATGAATCTCTCCTCTATCTAGCCAATGAGCCTAGTTCTCAGTGAATTCATAATTTTATGTAGGAGTAACAGGTAGGATTTAAAGAAGAAATCAAGTAATTGTTTTTGTAGCCATGTGTTATGAAAGTTATAAAATATGGAAGGTTATTAGTGTTGTGAGAGTCAGGAAAGAGTTCTGAGAAGATGGGGTCTCGACATGAGGCTTGAGTAGGAACTGGCCAGTCAGATAGGCGAGTGGTACAACAAGTCTTTCTGTGCATTTGTTACCACCAGTGAAGGTGTGTAATCATTAAACAGACTTAGAGAGGAACTCTCAGGCTTTTCTTTTTCTCTTCAGATTATTTAGAGCACAGCACATAAGCAGGAGAGGGCCTAGCCAGGAGAAGCATATGGCAGTGAGCTCACTAGCAGAAGACTATGAAAACTTAGCTCTGACACTCGATTGTTGTGTGATTTCAAGATAGTGCCTTAATCACTCTGAGCCTCAGCTTCTTTCTCCCAGTGCTTATTTGTCAAGTACCCACTCTATTTATTTTAAGAGGATGTGAAAATGATTTGAGATAATGTGTTAAAAATACATTTTACAGCATGCAATAGCGATGAACTGATTCAGATCAGTTCAGTTCTGTTCAGCTATTCAGCTGTTTCAAACTCTATACAACCCCATGAACCAGGCCTCTTCCACGCTAGGCCTCCCTGTCCATCACCAATTCCCGGAGCTTAACCAAACTCATATCCATTGAGTTGTGATACCATCCAACTGTCTCATCCTCTGCCATCCTATTCTCCTCCTGCCCTCAATTTTCCCAGCATCAGGGTATTTTCAAATGAGTCAGCTCTTCGCATCAGGTGGCCAAAGTACTGGAGTTTCAGCTTCAACATCAGTCCTTCCAATGAACATGCAGGACTGATCTCCTTTAGGATGGACTGGTTGGATCTCCTTGCAGTCCAAGGGACTCTTAAGAGTCTTCTCAAACACCACAGTTCAAAAGCATCAATTTTTCTGCACTCAGCTTTCTTTAAAGTCCAACTCTATCATTCATACATGACTACTGGAAAAACCATAGCCTTGACTAGACAGACTATTGTTGGCAAAGTAATGTGTCTCCTTTTTAATATGCTGTCTAGGTTGGTCATAACTTTCTTCCAAGAAGCAAGCGTCTTTTAATTTCATGGCTGCAATCACCATCTGCAGTGATTTTGGAGCCCAAAAAAATAAAGTCTGACACTGTTTCTACTGTTTCCCCATCTATGAAAGTGATGGGACCGGATGCCATGGTCTTAGTTTTCTGAATGCTGAGCTGTAAGCCAACTTTTTCACTCTTCTCTTTCACTTTCATCAAGAGGCTCTTTAGTGCTTCTTCATTTCCTGCCATAAGGGTGGTGTCATCTGCATATCTGAGGTTATTAATATTTCTCCCAGCAATCTTGATTCTAGCCTGTGCTTCTTCCAGACCAGCATTTTTCATGATGTACTCTGCATAGAAGTTAAATAATCAGGGTGACAACATACAGCCTTGATGTACCTCTTTTGCTATTTGGAACCAGTCTGTTGTTCCATGTCCAGTTCTAACTGTTGCTTCCAGACCTGCATACAGGTTTCTCAAGAGGCAGGTCAGGTGGTCTGGTATTCCTATCTCTTTTAGAATTTTCCACAATTTATTGTGACCCACACAGTCAAAGGCTTTGGCATAGTCAAGAAAGCAGAAATAGATGTTTTTCTGGAACTCTCTTGCCTTTTCCATGATCCAGCGGATGTTGGCAATTTGATCTCTGGTTCCTCTGCCTTTTCTAAATCCAGTTTGAACATCTGGAAGTTCACGGTTTGCATATTGCTGAAACCTGGCTTGGAGAATTTTGAGCATTACTTTACTAGCATATGAGATGAATGAAGTTGTGTGGTAGTTTGAGCGTTCTTTGGCATTGCCTTTGTTTAGGATTGCAATGAAAACTGACCTTTTGCAGTTCTGTGGCCACTGCTGAGTTTTCCAAATTTGCTGGCATATTGAGTGCAGCACTTTCACAGCATCATCTTTCAGGATTTGAAACAGCTCAACTGGAATTCCATCACCTCCACTAGCTCTGTTTGTGTGATGCTTTCTAAGGCCCACTAGACTTCACATTCCAGGATGTCTGGCTCTAGGTGAGTGATCACACCATCCTGATTATCTGGGTCGCGAAGATATTTTTTGTACAGTTCTTCTGTGTATTCTTGCCATCTCTTCTGAATATCTTCTGCTTCTGTTAGGTCCATACCATTTCTGTCCTTTATTGAGCCCAAAGTGTATGAAATATTCCCTTGGTATAGCTAATTTTCTTTAATAAATCTCTAGTCTTTCCCATTCTATTCTTTTCCGATATTTCTTTGCATTGATCACTGAAGAAGGCTTTCTTATCTCTCCTTGCTATTTTTGGGAACTCTGCATTCAAATGGGTATATCTCTACTTTTCTCCTTTGCTTTTCGCTTCCCTTTTTTTCACAGCTATTTGTAAGGCCTCTTCAGACAGCCATTTTCCTTTTCTGCATTTCTATTTCTTGGGGATGGTCTTGGTTCCTTTCTCCTGTACAATGTCACTAAGTCTGTTCATAGTTCATCAGGCACTCTGTCCATCAGATCCAGTCTTTTAAATATATTTCTCACTTTAACTGTATATTTGTAAGGGATTTTATTTAGGTCATACCTGAATGGTATATGAACTGTGAACTTCCTGATGTTCAAGCTGGTTTTAGAAAAGACAGAGGAACCAGAGATCAAATTGCCAACATCCGCTGGATCATGGAAAAAGCAAGAGAGTTCCAGAAAAACATCTATTTCTGCTTTCTTGACTATGCCAAAGCCTTTGACTGTGTGGATCACAATAAACTGTGGAAAATTCTGAGAGAGATGGGAATACCAGATCACCTGACTGCCTCTTGAAAAATCAGTATGCAGGTCAGGAAGCAACAGTAGAACTGGACATGAAACAACAGACTGGTTCCAAATAGGAAAAGGAGTACGTCAAGGCTGTATATTGTCACCTGCTTATTTAACTTATATGCAGAGTACATCATGAGAAATGCTGGACTGGAAGAAACACAAGGTGGAATCAAGTTTGCCAGGAGAAATATCAATAACCTCAGATATGCAGATGACACCACCCTTAAGGCAGAAACTGAAGAGGAACTGAAAAGCCTCTAGATGAAAGTGAAAGAAGAGAGTGAAAAACTTGGCTTAAAGCTCAGCATTCAGAAAACAAAGATCATGGCATCTGGTCCCATCACTCCATGGGAAATAGATGGAGAAACAGTGGAAACAGTGCCAGACTTTATTTTTGGGGGATCCAAAATCACTGCAGATGGTGATTGCAGCCAGGAAATTAAAAGACGCTTACTGCTTGGAAGAAAAGTTATGAGCAATCTAGATAGCATATTGAAAAGCAGAGACATTACTTTGCCGACTAAAGTCCATCTAGTTAAGGCTATGATTTTTCTAGTGGTCATTTATGGATGTGACAGTTGGACTGTGAAGAAGGCTGAGCACTGAAGAATTGATGCTTTTGAACTGTGGTGTTTGAGAAGACTCTTGAGAGTCCCTTGGACTGCAAGGAGATCCAACCAGTCCATTCTGAAGGAGATCAGTCCTGGGCTTTCCTTGGAAGGAATGATGCTAAAGCTGAAACTCCAGTACTTTGGCCACCTCATGTGAAGAGCTGACTCATTGGAAAAGATTCTGATGCTGGGAGGGATTGGGGGCAGGAGGAGAAGGAGACGACAGAGGATGAGATGGCTGGATGGCATCACTGACTCAATTGGCGTGAGTCTGAGTGAACTGCGGGAGTTGGTGATGGACAGGGAGGCCTGGCGTGCTGCGATTCATGGGGTTGCAAAGAGTCAGACATGACTGAGTGACTGAACTGAACCTAACTGAACTGAACTGAATGGTTTAGTGGTTTTCCCAACTTTCTTCAATTGAAGTTTGAATTTGGCAGTAAGGAGTTCATGATCTGAGCCACAGTCAGCTCCTGGTCTTGTTTTTGCTGACTGTATAGAGCTTCTCCATCTTTGGCTGAAAAGAATATACATTCCTTAGTTCTTCATTCTCAAGTGCCTAACACCCAACTCTGCTTCCAATTTCTCATTACTTCTGGGAAGTATCTCTTCTATTCCATTACTCCTTCAGGAAATCAGATTGTCTTTCCTGTACCTGAACTTTGTCATGACCACCTGAATGTGTGTCATTCCTCCTCCACTTGCTCCTCCAGCTCCATTCTTGACACAGTGAGATTTTCATGGTTCAGCACGGTTCTGGAATACTGTGAGATTTGTGCTTGGGTATGTGAGTGCCTGAGCATGTGAGATACAAGAAATAGTTGGATAAGGTATTATTTTTGGTGCAAATACAAGAAGAAATGCCTGTATTATATCAAAGAACTCAAGGGTCAAGCAACCTCTTAGCCAGGTCTTGAAAGAGGCCATAGTACCTCACAAAAGACTAATTCATAAACAGTGCACAAAGATTTGTTAGAAGCAATGAGTCATTTTTATTGAGAATGAGGAGTTATCCAGGCTATAGAATGTTAGGATCATTAACACAGTCATAACAGAGACTCAGAAATTAAGGAGTAAAGGCTAACATTTGGAAGAGTCAGATGATATCACCATTGAACTTCAGACCTCAAAGACATCAATCTAAAAATGAGTAGTTGGAGGTCAAAGCCTCTGTCAAGCATACAATTTCTTGCAAGTAGAAATCATGGGTTACAGATCCTCAAAGCAGTATTATCTTTAGATTCCTAATTTCAGAAGCAGACTAGGCTAAGATGGTGATGTTCTAGCAGCAAGAATAACATCTCCTGTAGCAAACTGGCCAGTAGCTGCTATAGCCAGAGCCATATCCACAGCCATATCTGGTTCCATAACCACAGCCATAATAGGGCCTAAATCCACAGCTGTATCCTGTCCCATATCCACAGCCATATCCTGAACCGTATCCACAGCCGTATCCTGAGCCATATCCACAGCCGTATCTACTTCCATATCCACAGCCATAATAGGGGCTGAACCCACAGCTATAGCCGTTTCCACAGCCATAGCCACAGGAGTTGCCGTAGTAGTTACAACACATGTTGTCAAGGCAAGAGGATTCAGGTGGACTGCAAGAGGATGTTTCTGAAGTGTGTGTGTCTTCTCCTTCCCTTGGACCTTTATATACTGTCAGTAATTGGCAGAGCATACCATTCATTCCCTGACATAGACAACAAATATGGAAGCAACATGATGAGCCAGTCACGTTCCCACTGACAATCAATAATGTTTGCTTAAAATAGCTCATTATTTTGGAGACTCCTGTTTCATTTTAAGAGCTTCACTTTAATTTGTTCTGCTGACAAGCTGTCTTAGTAGAATCGTGTGACCCAAAGCTGATCATTTTCAAAACCTCCTATCATTTAACAGATACCTTATAAAACAAGCTTGTTGGGGAATGTCAGACAAGTTTGCCTCCCTTTCTCTCTCATTTTTCCAAAATACCTGCTTCTGACCACAGGAGAAGGAATATTCCAGTCTCCTTTCCTGAATCATTGCAACTTCCTGTCCATTTTCTCCTACCCTTTCTGCATTCCTTACCCCTGCCTTGTCCGACTCTCCTCAAATCCTAAGAATCTGAGCAGTTCAGTTCAGTTCAGTTCAGTCGCTCAGTCGTGTCCGACTCTTTGCAACCCCATGAATCGCAGCACGCCAGGCCTCCCTGTCCATCACCATCTCCCGGAGTTCACTCAGACTCACATCCATCGAGTCAGTGATGCCATCCAGCCATCTCATCCTCTGTCGTCCCCTTCTCCTCCTGCCCCTAATCCCTCCCAGCATCAGAGTCTTTTGCAGTGAGTCAACTCTTCGCATGAAGTGGCCAAAGTACTGGAGTTTCAGCTTTAGCATCATTCCTTCCAAAGAAATCCCAGGGTTGATCTCCTTCAGAATGGACTGGTTGGATCTCCTTGCAGTCCAAGGGACTCTCAAGAGTCTTCTCCAACACCACACTTCAAAAACATCAATTCTTCAGTGCTCAGCCTTCTTCACAGTCCAACTGTCACATCCATACATGACCACAGGAAAAACCATAGCCTTGATTAGATGGACCTTAGTCGGCAAAGAAATATCTCTGCTTTTCAATATGCTATCTAGGTTGGTCATAACTTTTCTTCCAAGGAATAAGCGTCTTTTAATTTCATGGCTACAATCACCATCTGCAGTGATTTTGGATTCCCAAAAAATAAAGTCTGACACTGTTTCCACTGTTTCTTCGTCTATTTCCCATGGAGTGATGGGACCAGATGCCATGATCTTTGTTTTCTGAATGTTGAGCTTTAAGCCAAGTTTTTCACTCTCCTCTTTTACTTTCATCAAGAGGCTTTTTAGCTCCTCTTCAGTTTCTGCCTTAAGGGTGGTGTCATCTGCATATCTGAGCTTATTGCTATTTCTCCTGACAATCTTGATTCCAGCTTGTTTTCTTCCAGTCCAGCGTTTCTCATGATGTACACTGCATATAAGTTAAATAAGCAGGGTGACAATATACAGCCTTGACGTACTCCTTTTCCTATTTGGAAACAGTCTGTTGTTCCATGTCCAGTTCTAACTGTTGCTTCTTGGCCTGCATACAGATTTCTCAAGAGGCAGGTTAGGTGGTCTGGTATTCCCATCTCTTTCAGAATTTTCCACAGTTTATTGTGATCCACACAGTCAAAGGCTTTGGCATAGTCCATAAAGCAGAAATAGCTGAAGGTCAGGAAGGGCAGTGAGAGGAGATACCCCTCATCCAAGGTAAGGAGCAGCGGCTGTGCTTTGCTGGAGAAGCCGTGAAGAGATACCCCACGCCCAAGGTAAGAGAAACCTAAGAATCTGATCAGTATCTGATAATTCGAAACAGAGTCTATTCCCCGGAAGAGTGAATACTTATAGTTGTGGATACAGTGTGCTGTGTGTGTTCCTTCTTATATTTTCTTCTTCCATGCACCAGGCAGGGGAAGGTCCTGTTCAAGTGGGGCAGCCCTCTTTTTCTCTCTTTTTGGTAGCTACCAGAGTATCACCATTGAGGAGACTTTAACAGTGTAATCAACTTGATTTGGCTGAAGAATCAGAAGTCCTCAGTTAGATCAGAAACACATTTTTTCACATACAGCCTTATTAGAGTTTTGTGTTATGAGATGTTAGTCCATTCCCCTCACTCAATCATTCTTGCCTTCTTCTATCACTACTGTTCCTTACACATTTAGTGTTCAAAAGCTAAAGGTAAGTAGGGTCACTTTGATACTTACAGCAAAAGCCCATCTTCAGTTCCTAGTATATTCATGACATCAAGTACCACATAACTCAATTTTATCCTTATTCATATGTACACTAATCAGAAGTTCTCAACCTTCTACAAAAATGTTCATTGTGACTTTGAAATATATGTCTCCTTTCTTCTAAATAATCCTCTCTAACACACTTACTTTTTCAACATGTAAAAGAGGAAAATGAGTATCATTCCTTCTGCTGTTAATATTTTTCTTGCCACCAAATTTCTCTGCTTAAAAAAAAAATCTATTTGTACTGAAAACTCAGATCTGTAATCAGCTCCTGTGAGATGCCTGCCTTTCCTTCATGCTATTGTCTGAACTGGATCATCCTCCTCTTGGCTCCTGGGGCTTCCCTGGTGGCTCAGGAAAGAATCTGCCTGCAATGAAACAGATGTGGGTTCGATCCCTGGCTCTAGAAGATCCTCTGAAGGAGGAAATTGCAACCCCCTCCAGTGTTCTTGCCTGGGAAATCCCAAGGAGAGAGGAGCCTGGCGGGCTATATAGTCCATGGGGTTGCAAAGAGTCTGACATGACCTAGCAACTAAGCCACCATCACCACCTCTTGGTTCTTATCAAAACACTTGTCAAAGTTTATTGAAACTATGTCTTGCCTCACTGATTGAAATGTAACTTCATATCAAACATTCAGACTTTAATGACCAAACTTCTTTCAGTCCAAAGAAAACATGTTGCTTTATTTGTTAGGGTAGGGGGACTTTTTTTTGCTTATCTTAGTTTCTATGTTTTATTTAAATCTCTTTTTAGAATCTGGTAGACTCCAAAATTCAGATTATTTTTCACTTTAACAACCATGAGATCTGAATTGGAAGGGAGTATAAAGTCAAGATTATTGTTTCCACTGGATATACTTGAATTTCAACAACAAAGGAATAAGTGGTGATCGAGTACTTTATTGAATGCCTTTAACAGGGATTTTCACAAGGCTGCCAACTTCAATTGTTGAGAAGTTTCACTATCAGACATTTTTCCTTCAGTTAAGAAATCATTCTACCGATTTTTCTGATACTGGTCACTGGTCTAATCTGACACTCTGCTATGTTTTTCATCCCTAACCATAAACATAAAGAACATATATTCCCATTCCATTTTTCTTATCCTTCAGTTTCTTACCTTTTCAGTCCACCTTGAAATGCAAAACTATAAATTCTACTTGACAAATTCTCTGGTACAGACACGTTACTTTTCAGTGCCACAGCCAACTCACTCTCTGGTCACAGTATCCCTGGATTATTGAAAAGCTCTTTTATCTTTGTTGCATTATTTCTAATACCTTTCCATTCAGATCTCTGGATACTGGTTTAAAACAGTAAAGACAACTCCTATTCTGTGCATCCTTGAAACCAGCTCTGAGTACAGTCCCTGATACATAATTTGGACTCAGTATTCTTCCATAAAAGTGGATGAATCAAATCAAACATGTATTCAAACATTGGAGAGCCACATATACTGTAAAGACGTTTGAGTATATGATTAACTTTTCTAAATGCAAATTTCTTCCTTCTAAAATGAGGCTTAACTATTTTTATATAATTGTTTTCCTTATGTTTCATATCTATTTAGTGTTCTGGTCAGGAATTTTACTCAATAAATGTTATTCTCTTTACCTCACTTTCCTTTTTTCCCCCCCTCTTGGCTATGTATATTTATTTTTGTGATTATCATTTAATACATGTTATTTAAATATGCACTTTTTAGAATCCAAACATAAATTTTAATTTTAAATAATTTTTTTTTTGCAATTACAAGGTGGTCCTAGAAATTCTTATACAGAGTGAAGTATGTCAGACAGAGAAAGACAAATATATGATATTTCTTTAGATTTCTATGAAATTTAAAAATAATAGTACAAATGAAGCTATTTATAAAACAGAAATAGAATCACAAAAGTAGAAAACAAGCATGGTTACCAAGGGGTGGGGAGGGGAAGGGGGGACAGAGGGGGATAAACTGGGAGGTTGAAAATGACATATTCACACTACTATATATAAAATAGATAACTAATAAAAATCTACTGTATAGCACAGGGAACTCTACTGAATATTCTGTTATGACCTATATAAGAATGGAATCTAAAAAAGGAGTGGATATAGGTATGTATATGACTGATTCACTTTGCTGTATAGCAGAAACTAGCACAACATTGTAAATCAACTATAGTCCAATAAAAATTAAATTTTTGAAACCTCATTTTTCTTATTCTGTAGTTTTAAATTCAAGTTTAATAGCTTTAAAATACCCATGTTTATTTGTACTGTAATCCTGATTTAGTCTGAATTTAATATAATAGCTTTGTAACATAAAAGAAGTCATTCTATGGTATACACATATGTATGCCCTAATTAAAAACACTTTTATGATGAGGAAGCAAAACCCCTCAGAATGCAAATTACCTGTTAGTGACTTTTTGCACTCTGACTGAGCCATTTTGTATAGTAATTTATTACCCAAAATACAGTGTTAACATCATGTCAACATAATGGGCATGGAATCATGCATATTTTCATGTTCAGAAATTAAAGAATAACTATGTTATATTTTTAAAGCATATGTCTTGGGAACAGGTTTATGCAAAAATTTGATATCAATATTTTTGAAACTCCACAGGAGTAAAAAGATCAGTCCATAGTAGAAAAATATTTTATTTCCAGTACATGCTCCTGTGTGGTGGTCTGCTTACCTGTACTGCAGACACCTCCCGCCCAGCCGAGGACTGGCGGCTCCTGGGGCGCCTCCATGGGCCCGAAGGAGAGATGATCCGTGTGAGGGACAGCGCGCCCTCGGTGAGAACGCCTTCTCTAGAGTCTATTTTGATAACTCGAATTAAGTATCATCTTGCAGTAAGACATTTTAGTCAAGATCAAAGGCTTATTAAACAGCAGGTTTTAAATATCCATGTGAAATATGTTCTAAAGATTCCCGTAATTAGGACTATATATGGACTGTTCTGGTGGCTCAGATGGTAAAGAATCTGCATGCGGTGCAGAAGATATAAAAGACCGGGGTGTGATCGCTGGGTTGGAAATACCCCCTGGAGAATGGAATGGCTATGCACTCCAGTATTCTTGCCTGGAGAATTCCATGGACAGAGGAGCCTGGCAGGCTATAGTCTAACAGGTCACAAAGAGTTCAACACGACTGAGTAGCTTTCACTTCACTTCACTTCATAGATTTCCTCCTTAGGGTATATTTTTTTCTACCTTCCAATCCCTAGGACTGGGAGATACCACAGACATACGAACAATCATAAGAGAATACTGTGAACAGTTATATACTAACAAATTAGATAACCTGGAAGAAACACAAATTTCCAGAAACACAGAGTGTACCAACACTGAGTTAAGAAGAAAAATAATTTGAACAGACTGATCACCGGAAGTGAAAATAAAGCAGCAATTCAAAAAATTTCCAGGGGAATTATACCAAACATATAGAAAATAACTTATATTTATCCTTCTCAAACTATTCCAACTAACTGAAGATGAGGGAACATTCCCTAATTTATTCCAATACTAGACCACCATTTCCTTGCTACCAAACTAGAGAAAAACACTACCAAAGAACAAATAAATAAATAAAGAGCTCAACAAAATGTTAGCAAACCAAATTAAAAAATACAAAGTAGTGTCATTCACCATGATCAAGTTGGATTTAATCCAGGGTCACAAAGACAGTTTAACATATGCAAATCAATCAATGTGATACACCTATGTTAACAAAAAAAAGACAAAAAATACATGGTCATTTCAATAAATAAGAAAAAATAGTTTTAAAAAAATCAGCATCCATTCAAGTTAAAAACTCTCATCTAGGTGGTTTAGGGAGAAATAGCTGAATATAATAAAGACTGTTTATGACAAATTCACAGCCAACATAATACTCATTGGTGAAAAGGTGAAATCTTTCCTGCTAAATTCAGGAATAAGATAAGGATGCTCATTCTCACCACTTCTATTTAAAGTAGAATTGGACATTCTAGCTGCAGCAGACAAGAAGAAATAAAATGTATTGGAAAGAAAGAGGTAACTATCACTACTTGCAGATGACGTACTTTGTATAGAGAAGTCTAAAGTCTCCACTGAAACCTATTAGAACTAATAAGTTAGTTCAGTAGATTGTATGTTACAAGATTAGTATAGAGAAATGTTTTGTGTTTCTATACACTAATCATGAAATACTAGGAAGTGAGAGTAAAAACAATCTTATTTAATTGCTTCTACAAACGATACCTAGGAATCAACTTAAGGAAGTGAAAGAAGTATCTTCTGAAAACCACAAACTTTGATGAATAAAATTGAAAATGATATGCAAAAATGGAAAGATATCCCATTCCCTTGTATTGGAAAAGTTAATATTATTAAAATGACCATAATAGGAGAGTTCCAGAAAAAAATCTATTTCTGCTTTCTTGACTATGCCAAAGCCTTTGACTGTGCGGATCACAATAAACTGTGGAAAATTCTGAAGGAGATGGGAATACCAGACCACCTGACCTGCCTCTTCAGAAACCTATATGCAAGTCAGGAAGCAGCAGTTAGAACTGGACATGGAACAGACTGGTTCCAAATAGGAAAAGGAGTGCGTCAAGGCTGTATATTGTCAGCCTGCTTATTTAACTTCTATGCAGAGTACATCATGAGAAACTCTGGGCTGGAAGAGGCACAAGCTGGAATCAAGATTGTCAGGAGAAATATCAATAACCTCAGATATGCAGATGACACCATCCTTATGGCACAAAGAGAAGAGGAACTAAAAAGCCTCTTGATGAAAGTGAAAGAGGAGAGTGAAAAACTTGGCTTAAAGCTCAATATTCAGAAAACGAAGATCATGGAATAGGTCCCATCATTTCATGGGAAATAGATGGGGAAACAGGGGAAACAGTATCAGACTTTATTTTTGGGGGCTCCAAAATCACTGCAGATGGTGATTGCAGCCATGAAATTAAAAGATGCTTACTCCTTGGAAGGAAAATTATGACCAACCTAGATAGCATATTGAAAAGCAGAGACATTACTTTGCCAGCAAAGGTCCGTCTAGTCAAGGCTATGGTTTTTCCTGTGGTCATGTATGGATGTGAGAGTTGGACTGTGAAGAAAGCTGAGAGCCGAAGAATTGATGCTTTTCAACTGTGGTGTTGGAGAAGACTCTTGAGAATCCCTTGGACTGCAAGGAGATCCAACCAGTCCATTCTGAAGGAGATCAGCCCTGAGATTTTCTTGGAAGGAATGATGCTAAAGCTGAAACTCCAGTAATTTGTCCACCTCATGCAAAGATTTGACTCATTGGAAAAGACTCTGATGCTGGGAGGGACTAGGGGCAGGAGGAGAAGGGGACTACAGAGGATGAGATGGCTGGATGGCGTCACTGACTCGATGGACGTGAGTCTGAGTGAACTCTGGGAGTTGGTGATGGAGAGGGAGGCCTGGCATGCTGCAATTCATGGGGTCGCAAAGAGTCAGACACAATTGAGGGACTGAACTTAACTGAACTGAATATTTCAAGAAATCTACAGATTTAATGCAATTTCTATCAAAGTACCCATGATATTTTTCATAGAACTAGACCAAAAAACCCCTAAAATTCACAGAACTACAATAATCCTTAAATAATTCTAAAATTCATAGAAAAATAGTCTTAAAACTAGAACAACAAAAGACCACTTATTGGCAAATCACTCTTCAGAAAAAAACGATAGTGCTGGAGCTGTAACTCACCCAAACTTACTATATTGTAAAACTACAGTAATGAAAATAGCATGGTATTGGCATAAAAAGGCACATAGAACACACAGATGGCTAACAGGACAAGAAAAGATGCTCAATAATACCAATTATCAGAAAATGCAAATTTAAACAATAATGCAATATCAACTCACATCTGTCAGAATACCTATCACCAAAGCAATCAGTAAATATCAGAAATTTTAGAGGATATGGGAAAAGGAACCAGTTGAACACTCTGGGGAATGTAAATGATTGGTTCAACCACTATGGAAATCAGTATGCAGGTTCCATAAAAACCTAAAAATAGGACAGCCATATGATCCAGCAGTTCTACCCCTGGGTACCTATCCAGAAAAAGTGAAAACACTAACTTCAAAAGATACATACACTCCAGGGTTCATAGCAATATTGTTTATAATAGCTCACATATGGAAGCAACTCGAACGTCTCTCAGCTCATTTAAGAAGATATGGTGTACATATACACATCATGGAATATTACTCAGACATAAAAATAAAATACTACAGTTTGCAGCAAAATGGATGGATCTAGAGAATATGCTTAGTGAAAGATGTTTGGGCAGAGGAATAAGGCAGATAGAGGAAAACAAATACTGTATTACTTCAGTTATATGAAAACTCTAAAATTATAAAATGAATGCATATGTAAGACAGAAAGAGACCCAAAGATATAGAAAACAATCCTTTGGTTATGAAAGGAGATAGCAAAAGGGAGGGAACGTTAGTGCCACTGGATTAGCAGATGCTAACAACAGTTTATAAAATAGGTGAGCAATAAAGATATACTATATGGCATGGTGAATTATGTATTATGTTGTAATAATTTTTAATGGAGTATTATCTTCAAAAATACTGAATCATTATGCCCTACACCTGAAACTAACACAATATTATAAATCAAATATAGTTAAATTAAAAAAAAATTGGCACCTGCCTGATTCTGAAATAGGTGATATGAAAGTAAAATCTGTACAAGTAAGATATGCAGAAAAGGTCAATAACAAAACAATTTTGACTACATGTTTGATGATTGAATGTGTTTGTTTATAGTGAGAAGACAGGATATGTTTGGATTTAGGCATCTACAGATAGAGAAACATTTATAAATATGTAGCTATAAAACAAGATTTCTATTCTTAACACTATTGACAGTTTGGACAAGATGTTTTCTTGTTGGGGGCTTCTTTGTGAATGCAGAATCATCAGCATCTTTGGCTTCTATACATGAATTTGCAATGATTCAAGAAAGGAGGTAGGAATATTCTTGTCTTATGCTCAGAGGCAAATGATTTAAGAAAGAAGAGATAGAAAAGGGGCAAAATTTTTCTACATTGCTTCTCATATTTTTAATATAAGATATATATTAAATAATAGGAAATTTTAAAAATGAGTATCTGTTTAGAGGCACATGATTCTATTGAAAAAATTCTCTGGCAGAGCAAATTAAAATGATGCTCTTTAAATATCTCCAAACTAACTAGCTACTTAGGCAAATTATCGATTGTCAAAAGTGATCGGCACATCATGGTTGCTTCCATATTTGTTGTCGATGTCAGGGAATGGATGGTATGCTCTGCCAATTACTGACAGTATATGAAGGTCCATGGGAAGGAGAAGACACACACACTGCAGAACCATCGCCTTGCAGTCCACCTGAATCTGCTCCCCTTGACAACATGCGTTGTAACTACTACGGCAACTCCTGTGGCTATGGCTGTGGAAACAGCTATGGCTGCGGATTGAGCCCTTATTATGGCTGTGGTTATGGAACCAGATGTGGCTGTGGATATGGGACTGGCTGTGGATATGGTTCAGGATATGGCTGTGGATTTAGCCCCTATTATGGCTGTGGATACAGCTCCCGTTATGGCCGTGGTTATGGAACCAGATACGGCTGTGGATATGGCTCCTGCTGTGGCTGTGGATATGGCTCTGGCTACAACAGTTGCAGGCCAGTCTGCTACAGGAGATGCTATTTTTCTTGCTGCTAGAGCATCACCGCCTAAAATACCATTTATGTCTGAAACCACACATCTAAGATAATGCTGATTCAAGGAATGAAAAGTCATGATTTCTATATGCAAGAAATTACATGCAAGACAGAGCTTTCACCTTCAACTACCCATTCGTAAGACTGGCATCTTTGAGGTCAGAAGCTCCATGGTAGTATCATCTGTCTTTTTTCCCAATGTTAACATTTACTCTCTTAATCTCTGACTCTATGGAGTAATGATCCTAATACCCTACTTTTGGGGAAGTCCCTTGTTATCAATAAAAATAGTTCATTGTTTCTAAGAAATCTCTGTGTATTTGCTTGTGCATAATTTTTGTTTTGAGGTGTTATGGCCTCTATTGAAAACTGAGCAAATGTGAAGCTGAACTTTGAGTCCTTCATATAAGCATTTCTTTTTATACCGCATCAGAAATAATGTCTTTCCCACCTATTTCTTATTTTTCACATACCTCAGTTCAGTTCAGTTCATTTCAGTCTATCAGTCGTGTCCGACTCTTTGCGACCCCATAAACTGCAGCACGCCAGGCCTCCCTGTCCATCACCAACTCCCGGAGTTCACTCAAACTCATGTCCATTGAGTTGGTGATGCCATCCAGCCATCTCATCCTCTGTCGTCCTCTTCTCCTCCTGATCCCAATCCCTCCCAGCAGCAGAGTCTTTTCCAATGAGTCAACTCTTCGCATGAGGTGGCCAAAGTACTGGAGTTTCAGCTTTAGCATCATTCCTTCCAAAGAACACCTAAGACTGATCTCCTTTAGAAAGGACTGGTTGGATCTCCTTGCAGTCCAAGGGACTCTCAAGAGTCTTCTCCAACACCACAGTTCAAAAGTATCAATTCTCTGGTGCTCAGCTTAGGCACTCACATATATAAGCAGAATCTCAGTATTTCAGGACTGTGCTTTGCAAATCTCTCTGTGTTTGGGGTGAAGCTGGAGATGAAAGAGGAGGAGGAATGATACTTTATTCAGGAAGTTAATGAAAATTCCAAAATAAACAAGAGGCGGCCTGAGTACTTAAATGAATAATGGAAAGGAAGGGAAATTTCTAGCATATATGAGAAACAAGAAGCAGAGGTAGGTGTCAAACACATGAGACTAAAAAATGCATGTAAAAGTCAAAACATTCTATCATATCATCTGCTTTTGATGGAAATGCAAATGTATTTGTTTGTATATATTGATGTTGAAATTGTTTTCAATCACTTAGTTGATCAATAATTGTGAAAGGTTCTCATCCTAGACACTGAAGACAAAGTAGAAAAATTATAGAAAAATTTTCTACTCTCACAGTGTTTACATTCTAGTAGCTGAGGAATAAAAAAATGAAAAATAATTAAGATAATTTGAATCTGACAGTTGGGATGTGGGATTAAAACTGTTTAGTGGGAAAGAGAGTAAGGATTGAAGCATTAAAGAGATATTTCAGGGAGATATTTTCACCTTGTGATATCTCATGCCAATTGCAAAGAAAGATTCAAAAGGGCAGTAGCAAATGTAAAGGGGAAAAGAAGTCCATGAAGTTTTGGAAGAATATGATTTAGTAAGCATGTATGAGACAGCTTACTTATCCAGCAAAGGGTCTTCACAAACTAACTCTTAACATACCTTCAAAATCTGAAACGGTGTGACTCCCTTAGTTAAAGAGGGCTTCCTTGGTGGCTCAGACAGTAAAGAATCTGCCTGCAGCGCAGACCTGGGGTCAATCCTTGGGTTGGGAAGATCCCCTGCAGAAGGCAATGACTATCCAACCCAACATTCCTGCCTGAAGTATTCCATGGATAGAGGAGCCTGGCGGGCTACAGTCCATGGGGTTGCAAAGAGCTGGACACATCTGGACAACTAACACTTTCATACTTTCACTAGTGAAAGAACACTTGAGACATTCAGCTCAGTGAAATGACAAAATAGTGATAATCAATCCAAATATCTATTAGTTTGTAAATGACACACAAATATTTGAACAGAAATTTGACTTAATCTATCAATTTTTTATTAGAGAAATATTAATTGAGCCCAGCTTATGTGCAAGGTATTACAACCAGAGCTGGTTATTCCATGATGCACAGAAGAGAGGTGGTTCTGCAGGCATCAGTAGGTATGGAGAGGCTTGAGTGAAAAGGTTTAGAAATAATGCAATAAAGATGGAAGACTTTTCAGTAAACCAGGGGAATTGTGGCCAGAAATTCTGCTTTGGCAGTGGCATTGAAAAGCAAAGTGTCTACTGTAGAGAATTTGTGAGCAGACTTAAAATTACAAATTGCAAGGAGGACAGGAAAGGTAAGAAAACTGAAGCATAATGATGATTGGAATGAGGATATATTTTCTTTATGCCTATCATTCATGATTAAACATAGCAGAGTCAGAAGAATATACCGGTGATCAGTAAAAGAAAAAAAAAAGGTTGAATGATTTCTCAGCTGAAGGATTAATGTCTAATACTGAAAATTCTCAGAAAATGGAATCAGAAGCTTGATGAAAGTTCTTTCTGAAGGCATTCAATAAAGTACTGGATCACCACTCATCTCAATGTTGTTAAAATTTGAGTGTACAATAGAAGATTTCATGGTTCTTACTGTAAAAATAACAAGTACTGGAATCTGCTTGATTATGAAAGATAGTCGTACACCTAAGCAAGTGAGATAAGCAAAAATAACACCCCCCAACTTTAATATAGAAAAAGCAAGAGAGTTCCAGAAAAACATCTACTCTGCTTTATTGACTGTGCCAAAGCCTTTGACTGTGTGGATCACAACAAACTGTGGAAAATTCTGAAAGAGATGGGAATACCAGAACTCCTTAGCCATCTCCTAAGAAATCTGTATCCAGGTCAAGAAGCAATAGTTAGAACTGGACATGGAACAATGAACTGGTTCCAAATTGGGAAAGCAGTAAGTCAAGGCTGTATACTGTTACCCTGCTTATGTATCTTCTGAGCAGAGTACACCATGCAAAATGCCAGGCTTGATGAAGCACAAGCTGCAATCAAGATTGCTGGGGGAAATATCAATAACCTCAGATATGCAGATGACACCACCCTTATGGCAGAAAGTGAAGAGGAACTGAAGAGCTTCTTGATGAAAGTGAAAGTGGAGTTGAAAAAATTGGCTTAAAGCTCAATATTTGAAAAACTAAGATCATGGCATCTGGTCCCATCAGTTCATGGCAAATAAATGGGGAAACAATGGAAACAGTGAGAGACTATTTTCTTGGGCTCCAAAATCACTGCAGATGGTGATTGCAGCCATGAAATTAAAAGACGCTTGCTCCTTGGAAGAAAATCTAGGACCAACCTAGACAGCATATTAAAAAGCAGTCATTACTTTGCCAACAAAAGTCCGTCTACTCAAAGCTATGGTTTTTCTAGTAGTCATGTATAGATGAGAGATTTGGAGTATAAAGAAAGCTGAGTGCTGAAGAATTGATGCTTTTGAACTGCGTTGTTGGAGAAGACTATTGAGAGTCCCATGGACTGCAAGGAGATCAGACCAGTCCATCCTAAAGGAAATCAGTCCTGAATATTCATTGAAAGGACTGATCCTGAAGCTACAGCTCCAATTCTTTGGCTACTTGATGAGAAGAACTGACTCATTGGAAAAGACCCTGATGCTGCGAAAGATTGAAGGCAGGAGGAGAACAGGACAACAGAGGATAAGATGGTTGGATGGCCTCACCAACTCAATGGACATGAGTTTGAGCAAGCTCTGGGAGTTGATGATGGACTGGTACCCTGGTTTGCTGTAGTCCATGAGGTGGCAAAGAATAAGACATTACTGAGCGACTAAACTGAACTGAACTGAAACTTTAAAAAGCTACATATTTTTTGGCTACATGGTTGGCAATAGAAAGTTCAGATGTTTAGTTTAGAGTGAGAAGGAAGAGTATGTTTGGATTTAGACATCCATAGAGAGAGAAACTTATTTGCAAACACACAGCTATACTGTAACGTTTCTATTCCCAGTACTAGTGACATTCTGGATTATTTCTCTTTTAGTTATTACATGTTGTTCTGTGCCCTGGAGAATTAGGAGCATCCTTGAGTTCTACAACAAGATACCAATTGGTATCTGAAGCAAGTATCTGGGTGAAGAACTCTGGCAAGAAGTTACAATGATTCAAGAAAATGAAGAGACATATTTGTTTTCAAGTGATCAGAGGTAGATGTGAAAATAAAAAAGAAAAGTTAAGGGGATTTTTTTAATCATTTCCTCCCAAACCTTTTATTTTTTATCTTTTTTTTAATTTAAATTTTATTTTTTTTACTTTACAATACTGTATTGGTTTTGCCATACATTGACATGAATCAACCTTTTAAAATAAGATATATATTAAATGAAAGGAGGTTTTGAAAATGGGTATCTGTTACTGGGCACATGATTCTAGTGAGAAATTCTTTGGCGGAGGAAAATTAAAATGATGCTCTTTAAGTGAAATGAGTCTCCAAAATAAGAAGCTATTTTAAGCAAAGCATTATTGGTCAACAGTGACTGGCTCATAATGTTGACTCCATATTTGCTGCCTATGTCAGGGTATGAATGGTATGCTCTGCCAATTACTGACAGTATATAAAGGTCCAAGGGAAGGAGAAGACACATACACTTCAGAAACATCCTCTTGCAGTCCACCTGAATCCTCTTCCCTTGACAACATGTGTTGTAACTACTACGGCAACTCCTGCGGTTATGGCTGTGGAAACAGCTATAGCTGTGGGTTCAGCCCCTATTATAGCTGTGGTTATGGAACCAGATATGGCTGTGGATATGGTTCAGGATACGGCTGTGGATATGGGACAGGATATGGCTGTGGATTTGGCCCCTATTATGGCTGTGGCTACGGAACCAGATATGGCTGTGGATATGGCTCTGGCTATAGCAGCTACTGGCCAGTTTGCTACAGGAGATGTTATTCTTCTTGCTGCTAGAACCTCACCATCTAAGCCCTTTTTGCTTCTGAGATGAAGTCTCTAAAGATAATGCCAATTCAAGGATTTATAACCCACGATTTCCACTTGCAAGAAATCACATGCCTGACAGAGGATTTGACCTCCAAATACCCACTTTAGATTGGCATCTTTGAGCCCTGAAGCTTCTTGGTAATATCTCTGACTCTTCTGCAAATGTTCGTCTTTATTCTCTGATTCTCTGTTATGACTGTATTGATGATCCTAACAAAATCACTTGTTCTCAATAAAAATGATTCATTGTTTCTATCAAATCTCTGTGTACTTGCTTGTGAATTACTCTTTTTCCAGGCATTGTAGACTCAGTTGAAAACGGCAAACATGATGCATGAAGTTTGAGTTCTTCTTTGATGTAATGCAAACATTTCTTTCCATATCTGTGTCAGAAATAATGTCTTCTGCACCTGTTTCTTGTATCTCATGTACTCAGGCCCTCACATTCCCAAGCACAAATCTCCCAGTATTTCGAACTGTGCTTTGTAAATCCCACCGTGTCTAGGATGGAACTAAAGGGGAAAGAGGAGGAAGAATGCCACTTTATTGAGGAAGTTGATGCAAAGTCTAAGGTAGACAAAAGATGACCTGAGTGCTTAAAGGAATGGAAGAGACACTTTCCAGGTTCATGAGAATTAGAATTAGATATAGGAATTAAGAACATAAGAATAAAGAACTAAGCAACAGAAAAGTAATACTAGAAATCTACTTATTTTGTCTGTTTTGATGTAATTGCCTATGTATTTGCATATACCGAGGTTGAGGAAATTGATTTCAATCACTTAACTGACAGTTTTGAGTATTTTTGAAAGGGTCTCAAATTAGACAGCGAAGGCAATGTAGGTGAATTAAAGACAAGCCTCTTGCTTTCACAGTGTTTATATTCCAGCCCATGCATATAGAAAAACAAACAGCATAAATAATTCAGATAATTTGAAACTGACAATTTTGAGTGGAGGGAATAAAATAGGTAAATGCAAAAGAGAGTAAAAGTTGAAGTATTAGAGAGCTAGTTCAGGGAGGTATTTTGAACTTGTGACAAATGAGCTGATGTCAATTGCAAAGAAAGGGCAGTAGCAAGTGTAAATGGGAGAAAATTTATGAAGTTTTGTAACAATATGATTTGTTAGGCATGTATGAGCTAATTTACACATCTAGAAAAGAGTTTTCACAAAATAACTCAACATACCTTCAAACTTTGAAATGGTACGACTCCCTTAATCAAAGAACATTTGAGACACTCAGCTTTGGGAAAATGAGAAAATGGAAATAATATATTCAAATATCTTACAGTTTATAATTGCTACACAAATGTTTAACTTCATCTATGTTTTTATTGTAGAAATGTTGATTAAGTGCAAATTATATGTTAGGAATTGTTCTGAGTTGGTTATTCAGTGATGTACAGAAAAGATATTGTTTTTGTTGTTTTGCACCACTGTCCAGACATTTGAATGAAAGTTATTAGAATTAGTGTGGTAAAGATAGAAGATCTTTCAGTAATTCAGGGATATTGTAGACAGAAAGTGTGTGCTGTCAGTAGTATTGAAAAGTGAACTGAATGGCAGAGAAATCTGTGATGATGACAGAAAAGGAACGGAATTGAAGAATGATAAAATTTGGAATAAGGTATATTTTCTTTATGCCCCCAAGGCTATGGTTTTTCCAGTGGTCATGTATGGATGTGAGAGTAAGACTGTGAAGAAGGCTGAGCACCGAAGAATTGATGCTTTTGAACTGTGGTGTTGGAGAAGACCCTTGAGAGTCCCTTGGACTGCAAGGAGATCCAACCAGTCCATTCTGAAGATCAGCCCTGGGATTTCTTTGAAGGGAAAGATGGTGAAGCTGAAACTCCAGTACTTTGGCCACCTCATGCGAAGAGTTGACTCATTGGAAAAGACTCTGATACTGGGAGGGATTGGGGGCAGGAGGAGAAGGGGACGACAGAGGATGAGATGGCTGGGTGGCATCACTGACTCAATGGACCTGAGTCTGGAGGGCTTCAAAGGGAAATTCTAGTAAATAGAGAAAGAAGAAACAAACCTATCATTCTCATACTCTTCCAAAGAACTGAGGATGAGGGCACAGTTCCACGTTCCTTCTACAAGGCCACTGTTATGCTGGCATCAAATCCAGAGAAAGAGACCACATAAAAGAGAAAATGATAGTTCAAGATGTTTGATGGAAGTTGATACAAAAATTCCCATCAAAATATCAACAAACAAATTTCAACAATATGGAAAGGATCAAATAGCATGACTGAGTTGGATTTATTTGAGACTCACAAGGTTGGATCAAAGTGTGTGATACACCACGTTAACAACAACAGAAAGACAAAAACCATAGCATCATTTGATAGATGCAGAAAAAGCATTTGAAAAAGTCCACATCCATTCATGATGGAAACTCTGGTCAAAGTGGGTGTAGAGGAAAAATAGCTTAGTAAAAGCTATTCATTTATGGCAAACCCACAACCAACATAATAGTCCGTATTGAAAAGATTAAAGCCTTCCTACTAAGTTCAGAAGCATGACAATCATGCTCACTCTTACCACTTCTACTTACGATAGAACTGGAAGTTCTAGCTACAGCAGTCAGACAAGAAAAAGAAATAGAAACATCCAGATTGGAAAGGAAGAGGTGACACTCACTATTTGTCCATGATACGGTACTTTATACTTCAGTTCAGTAGCTCAGTCATGTCCGACTCTTTCTGACTCCATGAACTGCAGTGCCAGGCTTCCCTGTCCATCACCAACTCCCAGAGCTTTCTCAAACTCATTTCCATCGCCTTGGTGATGCCATCCAACCATCTCATCCTCTGTTGTCACTTTCTCTTCCTGCCTTCACTCTTTTCCAGCATCAGGGTCTTTTCCAATGAGTCAGTACTGGAGTTTCATCTTCAGCATCAGTCCTTTCAGTGAATATTCAGGACTGATTTCCTTTAGGACTGACTGGTTTGATTTCCAAGCAGTCCAAGGGACTCTCAATAGTCTTCTCCAACACCACAGTTCAAAAACATCAGTTCTTCGGTGCTCGGCTTTCTTTATGATCCAACTCTCACATCCATACATGACTACTGGAAAAACCATACCTTTGACTAGATGGACCTTTGTTGGCAAAAAAAAAAAAAGTCTCTGCTTTTTAATATGCTGTCTAGGTTGGTCATAGCTTTTCTTCCAAGGAGCAAGTATCTTAATTTCATGGCTGCAGTCAACATCTGCAGTGATTTTGTACCTTATGTAGTGAAATCAAATCTCCACCCTCAAACCATAGATAACTAATAAATTCAGTAAGCTGCATGATACAAGATTAATATACAGAAATCTGCTATGTTTTTATAACTCATAATAAAACATTCAGAAGAGAAAGTAGAATGAATCTCATATAAAACTGCATCAAAAAATACCTAGAAATAAACCTAGACACAGAGGTGAAAGACCTATGCTCTGAAAATTATTAAACTTTCATTAACAAAATTGCAAATGATACAAAGAAATGAAAATATATCCTATGTCTTTGGATTGGAAAAATTAATTATGGCCACACTACCAAAAGAAGCCCACAGATTTCATGTAATCTCCATCAGAATAACTATGACATTTTTCACAGTAGTAGAACAAATTTTTTTTTAACTCACAGAATTAGAATAAATAATCCTAAAATTCATAGAAAAATAATCTTAAACTAGAACAGCCAAAGATCCCCAATTTCCAAAGAACTCTTCAGAATAAAGGACAAAACTGGACAACCGTCCCAAAGTTCAGACAATACTACAGTGTGGTGTTTGCCCCAAAACAAGGCTGCCCAAGTGTCACCGTGGTATGGGTTGCCAATACAGGAGACTCAAGAGACCTGGCTTTGATCCCTGGGTCTGGAAGATCCCTTGGAGTAGGAAATGGCAAACCACTCCAGTATTCTTGTGTGGAACATTCCATGCAGAGAGGAGCCTGGTGGGCTACAGTCCATGGGGTCTCAAAGAGTTGGACATGACTGAGCACACCTATGCACACACAGACCCGGGTCAGTGGAACAGAATACAGAGGCCAGAAATAATGCCATAAATTTACCTATGACAGAGGAGGCAAGAATATACAATGGTGAAAAGACAGTTTCTTCAAGTGCTACATGGAAAACTGGAGAGCTATATGTAAAACTATGAGATTAGAAAATTGCCTCATACCATATACAAAAATAAACTCAAAATGGGCTAAAGACCTAAATGTAAGACCTGAGAATATAAAACTCTTAGAAGAAAACATAAAGGATCACTCTTTGACATAAATTGTAAAAACTATTTTTGGATCTGTGTCCTAAGGCAAAAGAATTAAAAGTTAAAATAAACAAACAGAACATAATTACACTTAAAAGGTTTTGCCCAGCAAAAGGAAGTAGCTGAAAAATGAAAAGACAACCTATGAACTGGAAGAATATATTTGCAAATGATGTGACTGACAAGGTGCTAATATCCAAATTAGATAAATAGCTCACACAGCTCAAAAAACAAAACAAAACAAACAAACCAAAAACCCAACCCAGACAAGAAATTTGTTATTTGGGCACATGACTCTACTGAGACAATTCTTTGGCAGTGAAAATTCAAATGATGCTCTTTAATAAAACTGGAATCACCAAAATAGCAAGCTCATTTATAAGAAACCATTAGTGACTGTCAGCAGTGACTGGTGCGTAATGTTGCTTGCATATTTGTTTTCTATGTCAGGGAATGAATGGTATGCTCTGCCAATTAGTGACAGGATATAAAGGTCCATGGGGAGGAGAAAACACACACATTTCAAAAACATCCTCTTTCAGTCCACCTGAATCCACTTGCCTTGACAACATGTGTTGCAACTACTACGGCAACTCCTGCGGCTATGGCTATGGAAACAGCTATAGCTGTGGATTCAGCCCCTATTACGGCTGTGGTTATAGGACTGGCTATGGATATGGCTCAGGATATGGCTGTGGATTCAGCCCCTATTATGGCTGTGGCTACGGCTCCCATTATGGCTGTGGTTACGGGACAAGATATGGCTGCGGATATGGCTCCAGATACTGCAGTTACCGGCCAGTCTGCTACAGATATTATTCTTCTTGCTGCTAGAATATCACCATCCAAGCCTTCTGAAATAACACATCTAAAGATAATGCTTCTGAAATAACACATCTAAAGATAATGCTGATTCAAGGATTTTTAAGCTACATTTCTATATCTAAGAAATTACCTGAGTATCACCATTGAGGAGACTTTAACAGTGTAACCAACTTGATTTGGCTGAAGAATCAGAAGTCCTCAGTTAGACCAGAAACTCATCTTTTCACATACAGCCTTATCAGAGTTTTGTGTTATGAGATGTTAGTCCATTCCCCTCACTCAATCATTCTTGCCTTCTTCTATCACTACTGTTCCTTACACATTTAGTTCAAAGGCTTAAGGTAAGTAGGGTCACTTTGATACTTACAGCAAAAGTCCATCTTCAGTTCCTAGTATATTTATGACATCAAGTACCACAAAACTCAATTTTATCAGAAGTTCTCAACCTTCTACAAGAATGTTCATTGTGACTTTGAAATATAATATGTCTCCTTTCTTCTAAATAACCCTCTCTAACATAGTTACCTTTTTGACATGTAAAAGAGGGAAATGGGTATCATTTCTTCTGCTGTTAATATTTTTCTTGCCACCAAATTTTTCAGCTTAAAAATATCTACTTGTACTTCAAAACTCAGATCTGTAATCAGCTCCTGTGAGATGCCTTTCCTCCGTGTTATTGTATGAACTGGATCATCCTCCTCTTGAATCCTGAGGCTTCCCTGGTGGCTCAGGAAAGTATCTGCCTCCAATGCAAGAGATGTAGTTTCGATCCCCGGGTCTGGAAGATCCCCTGGAGGAGGAAATGGCAACCCCCTCCACTGTTCTTGCCTGGGAAATCCCAAGGACAGAGGGGCCTGGCGGGCTATATGGTCCATGGGGTTGCAAAGAGTCTGACATGACCTAGCAACAAGCCACCACCACCAGCACCTCCTGGCTCTTATGTGCAGACACATCTCAAAGAACTTGTCAAAGTTTATTAAAACTATGTCTTGCCTCACTAATTGAAACATAACTTCATACCAAACTTTCAAACTTTCATGACGAAACATTCAGTCCAAGAAGAACCTTGTTGCTTTGTTTGTTGGGGTAGGGGGGCTTTTTTTTGGTTTGTTTGTTTTTGTTTGCTTATCTTAGTTTCTAGATTTTATTTAAATTAACTTTTTTCAGAATCTGGCAGACTCCAAAATTTAGATTATTTTTCACTACAAGAGCCATGAAATCCAAGTTGGAAGGGAATATAAATTCAAGAAGATCACTCTTTCCACTGGATATACTTGAATTTCAACAACAAAGGAATAAGTGGTGATCGAGTACTTTATTGAATGTCTTTAACAGAGATTTTTACAAGGCTGCCAACTTCAATTGTTGAGAAGTTTCATTATCAGACATTTTTCCTTCAGCTGAGAAATCATTCTACCAATTTTTCTGATATTGGTCACTGGTCTAATCTGACACTCTGCTATGTTTCTTCCCGAACCATAAAGAACATATATTCCCATTCCATTTTTCTTATCCTTCAGTTTCTTACCTTTTCTGTCCGCCTTGAAATGCAAAACTATAAATTCTACTTGACAAATTCTCTGGTACAAACACGTTACTTTTCAGTGCCACAGCCAACACACTCTCTGTCAACAGTATCCCTGGATTATTGAAAAGCTCTTCTATCTTTGTTGCATTATTTCTAATACCTTTGCATTCAGATCTCTGGATACTGGCTTAAAACAGTAAAGACAACTCCCATTCTGTGCATCCTGGAATAATCATCTCTGAGTACAGTCCCTGATACATAATTTGAACTCAATATTCTTCCATAAAAATGGATGAATCAAGTCAAACATATATTCAAACACTGGAGCCACATATAGTCTACAAGACATTTGATTATATGCCTAAATTGTTTGAATACAAATTTCTTCTTTCTAAAATGAGGCCTACCTATTTTTACATAATTGTTTTCCTTATGTTTCATACATATTTAGTGTTCCGGTTAGGAAATTTACTCAATAAATGCTAATCTCTTTATCTCACTTTCCTGTTTTTTTTTTTCTCTTGGGTATATATATATTTATTTTGTGATTATTATTTTAATACATGTTATTTAAGTATGCACTTGTCAGAATCTAAACATAAATTTTAATTTTAAATAATTTTGCTTTTTTTTTTGCAGTAATGAGGTGGACCTAGAAATTCTCATACTGAATGAAGTATATCGGACAGAGAAAGACAAATATATGATATGATTTTTTTAGATTTCTATGGAATCTAAAAATAATAGTACAAATGAACCTATTTATAAAACAGAAATAGAGTCACAGAAGTAGAAAACAAGCATGGTTACCAAGGGGTGGGGGGGTGAAGGGAGGACAGAAGGGGATAAACTGGGAGGTTAAGAATGACATATTCACACTGCTATATATATATAAAATAGATAACTAATAAAAATCTACTGTATAGCACAGGGAACTCTACCCAATATTCTGTAATGACCTATATAGGAACAGAATCTAAAAAAGGAGTGGATATAGGTATGTATATAACTGATTCACTTTGCTGTATAGCAGAAACTAGCACAATATTATAAATCAACTATACTCCAAAAAAAATTAAATTTTTAAAATCTCATTTTTCTAGTTCAATAGTTTTAAATTCTTGTTTAATAATAGCTTTAAAATACCCATGTTTATTTGTACTGAAATCCTGATTTAGTCTGAATTTAATGTAATAGCTTTGTAACATAAAAGAAGTCATTCTATGGTATGCACATATATATATGCCCTAGTTAAAAACACTTTTATGATGAGGTAGCAAAACCCCTCAGAATATAAATTATCTCCTATTGACCTTTTTGCACTCTGACTGAGCCATTTTGTGTAGTAATTTATTACTCAAAATACAGTATCAACATTATGTCAACATAATGGGCATGGAATCATGCATATTTTCATGTTGAGAAATTAAAGAATAACATTATGTTATATTTTTAAACCATGTTTTGGGAACATGTTTAAGCAAAAATTTGACATCAATATTTTTGAAACTCCACAAGAGTAAAAAGATAAGTCCATAGTAGGAAAATATTTTATTTCTAGAACTATGTCTATTTTGATAACTTGAATTAAGTATCATCTTTTCTTGTGGTCATGTATGGATGTGAGACTTGGACTGTGAAGAAGGCTGAGCGCTGAAGAACTGATGCTTTTGAACTGTGGTTTTGGAGAAGACTCTTGAGAGTCCCTTGGACTGCAAGGAGATCCAATCAATCCATTCTGAAGGAGATCAGCCCCGGGTGTTCTTTGGAAGGAATGATGCTAAAGCTGAAACTCCAGTACTTTGGCCACCTCATGCGAAGAGCTGACTCATTGGAAAAGACTCTGATGCTGGGAGGGATTGGGGGCAGGAGGAGAAGGGGATGACCGAGGATGAGATGGCTGGATGGCAACACTGACTCAATGGACATGGACGTGAGTCTGAGTGAACTCCGGGAGTTGGTGATGGACAGGGAGGCCTGGCATGCTGCGATTCATGGGGTCGCAAAGAGTCAGACATGACTGAGTGACTGAACTGAAACAACTGAACTTGCAGTAAGACATTTCAGTCAAGATCAAAGGCTTGTTAAACAGTAGGTTTTAAATATCCATGTAAAATATGTTCTAAAGATTCCCATAATTATGACTATATATGGACTTACCTGGTGGTTCAGACCATAAAGAATCTGCATGCAATGTGGGAAACCTGAGTTTGATTCCTGGGTTGGGAAGATCCCCTGGAGAATGGAATGACTACCTACTCCAGTATTCTTGCCATGGACAGAGGAGCCTGGCAGGCTACAGTCCAACGGGTCACAAAGAATCAGGCACAACTGAATAGCTTTCACTTCACTTCACTTCACTTCATAGATTTCCTCCTTAGGGTATATTTTTTCTACCTTCCAATCCCCCCAAATCTCCTAGCCTACACTCTCATTAAATACTGAGAAGATTCCTTCTAATCAGTTCATCTCTATTGCATGTTGTAAAATATCTTTATACACATTATCTCAAAACATTTTCACATCCTCTTAAAATATATACAGTGGGTACTTGACAAAAAAGTGTTTGGAGAAAGAAGCTGAGGCTCAGAATGATTAAGTCACTATCTTGAAATCACACAGCAATTGAGTGTCAGAGCCGTTTTCATAGTCTTCTGCTAGTGAGCTCACTGTCATATGCTCCTCCTGGCCAGGTCCTCTACTGCAGTGGAAGAGGTATGGGCTGTGCTCTAAATAATCTGAAGAGAAAAAGGAAAGTCTGAGGGTTCCTCTCTAAGTCTGCTTAGTGATTACACACCTCCACTGGTGGTAATCAGTTCAGTTCAGTTCAGTTCAGTCACTCAGTCATGTCTGATTCTTTGGAACTTCTAGGACCACAGCACATCAGGCATCCCTGTCCATCACCAACTCCTGGAGCTTACTCAAACTCATGTCCATTGAGTTGCTGATGCCATCCAACCATCTCATTCTCTGTCATCCCCTTCTCCTCCCATCTTCAATCTTTCCCAGAATCAGGGACTTTTCCAATGAGTCAGTTCTTCACATCAGGTGGCCCAAGTATTGGAGTTTCAGCTTCAGCATCAGTCCTTCCAATGAATATTCAGGACTGATCTCCTTTAGGATTGACTGGTTTGACCTCCTTGCAGTCCAAGGGACTCTCAAGAGTCTTCTCCAACACCACACTTCAAAAGCATCAATTCTTCAGTGCTCAGCTTTCTTTAGAGTCCAACTCTCACATCCAGACATGACTACTGGAAAAACCATAGCCTTGACTAGACAAACCTTTGCTGGCAAAGTAATGTCTCTGCTTTTCAATATGTTGTCTAGGTTGGTCATAACTTTTCTTACAAGGAATAAGCATCTTTTAATTTCATGCCTGCAATCACCATCTGCAGTGATTTTGGAGCCCAAAAAGATAAAAGCCTGACACTGTTTCCACTGTTTCCTCACTTATTTGCCATAAAGTGATAGAACCAGATGCCATGATCTTAGTTTTCTGAATGTTGAGTTTTAAGCCACCTTTTTGACTCTCCTCTTTCACTTTCATCAAGAGGCTCTTTAGTTCTTCACTTTCTGCCATAAGGGTGGTGTCATCTGCATATCTGAAGTTATTGATATTTCTCCCGGCAATTTTGATTCCAGCTTGTGCTTCATCCAGTCCAGCATTTCTCATGATGTACTCTGCATAGAAGTTAAATAAGCAGGGTGACAATATATAGCCTTGATGTATTCCTTTCCCTATTTGGAACCAGTCTGTTGTTTCATGTCCAGTTCTAACTGGTTCTTCCTGACTTGCATACAGATTTCTCAAGAGGCAGGTCAGGTGGTCTGGTATTTCCATCTCTTTCAGAATTTTCCACAGTTTGTGGTAATCCACACAGTCAAAGTCTTTGGCATAGTCAATAAAGCAGAAATAGATGTTTTTTTGGAGATGTCTTGCTTTTTTGATAATCCAACAGAATCTGGCAATTCAATCTCTGGTACCTCTACTTTTTTTTTCTAAATCCAGCTTGAACATCTGGAAGTTCATGGTTCACGTACTGTTGAAGTCTGGCTTAGAGAATTTTGATCATTACTAGTGTGTGGGATGAGTGCAATTGTGCAGTAGTTTTTGCATTCTTGGCATTGCCTTTCTTTGGGATTGGAATGAACACTGACCTTTTCCAGTCCTGCGGCCACTGCTGAGGTGGTGGTAATAAATGTATGCAAAGACTTGTTGTCCCACTCCCATATCTGACTGGCCAGTTCCTACTCAAGCCTTGTGTCAAGTACCCCATCTTCTCAGAACTCTTTCCTGATTCTCACAACACTAACAACCTTCCATATTTTATAACTTTCATAACACATGGCTACAAAAACAATTGCTTCATTTCTATTTTTAATCTTATTATGTTACTTCTATATAACATTATGAATTCACTGAGAACTGGGCCCATTGGATGGATAGATGAGAGATACATACATAAATACATACATACATAGATAAACTGCCCACAACATCTAACACCGCATGCTTTACCTCTCTTTCCTTAGCCTCTATATTGGTTAATAACTCCTGCCTATACTGCTGAGTATCCAGAAGACCTGACATGATTTTATTTGAAGACAGAATTGTTGAAAATCCCACCAGCCATGATATTCTTCCTATTTTTCTAAAATACTTTGCAGTGTGAAAATCTGACTCTCCCCTCCATCCGCACTCCCTACTCCTGCAACATTTGTGGAAGGCACAAATCAGAGAAAGGGTACCCCCCTTGACTTCCTTGTTTCCAGAGTCCCAACATCATTTTCTGTCAGGCAGCCTCAATACTGCTGAGTCAGTGCTGAGCTGTGTCTATACAGCTATATCTGAGCTGTATCTACACCCCCCATGGAAATCTCCGAGGCTGTAGCAGCTCAAGGTGCTTAGGAGGTGAAAGTGTCAATGTAAGATGCAAGCGGGTAGCCAGGGGGATGGGCTGCAAGACGAGAGTTACCCACAGTGTCTGACCTTTAGATGCGCCCTCAAGTGCGGTGGGAAACACTGAATCAACCCACTCCGTGACATAAAAATTTGCTTCAGAAAAGCTCATTTTACTAGGCACTTCTAATTTAAAATATCTCTTTTTAATTTGCTCTTCCCTAGGGTTTTATCTAGCTGATAATAAGACTAGAATAACATTTTATTTTTCATAATCCCAGCTTTATTGGAAATTTGTCTCTCATGTGACTCATCACTTTGCAAAGACTAAAATAAGTGTTGTGTCCTCTAATTAAATTCAGTGGCTTTGAAATCATCTGTGTGTGTATGTGTGCATGTAGGCACACCTATTTGTTGCGTATGTGTGCATATGTTTATCCTTATTGGCAAGACTAGTAAAATTATTATCATTTTCCACACTTAACATAAAATAATACAGTAAGACTGAGGATTTCTAACAAGCCAGAGAAATTGAGAGGTATTTTACTATTGTTCCCTATATTTTCCTGGTGCTCATGCTCAGTTGTGTCTGACTCTTTGTGACCCTTTGGACTGTTACCTATCAGGCTCCTCTGCCCATGTGATTTTCCAGGCAAGAATATTGGAGTAGGTTACCATTTCCTTCTCCAAGGGATCTTCCCAGCCCAGGAAATGAAACTGTCTCCTGTGTCTCCTGCATTGTAGACAGACTTTTTATCCACTGAGCCACTGGGAAAGTAATTTTCATACAAATTTAAAGATTAGATTCTATTTACAGTTATTACAAAGTGTTGACTGAATTTCCCATGTTGTATAATACTCTCTTGAGCCTATCTTACACCCAGGAGTTTGAGTTTTTAAAAAATAAGTGACTTGGCCAGAAACATGCAGCTATATAATGATAGAGATAAAACAGTCATTGAACTCCAAATTCCAGATGCCATTTTTACTTCAAGAAAAGGAAGAATTTAATAAATCGAACTCATTAAAAACATCAAAATGCCAATGTCTGCATTTTGTAAATTGTCAAGCTCCATACCTTGCTTCTTTTATGTTAATAGAGCTTTTCTTGCATTTCACTTTGACTTTCATATGTTGGTATAAACCAAATGCAAATGGATAATTTTAACTATGTTTCTGTGAGTTCCAAGCACCTCTTCATGAGCAAAGTGCCGTTATTGCTCATTCCTCCGGTCATACTGCTCTACATTTAGTCCCTTGAGGTCAGAATTGCTTCTTCCTCTTCTACTGGAAAAGGGATAGGTAAAGACAGGTTTAAGAGAGAATTAATATGTCTGTTTACAAGTGCTTCAAATTCTGGATCTAAGTCTGTATGAAAGTGTAGCTTTAACCATTACCATGTAAAATTAAGCCATAAACTCAAAGTCATCTTGAGATTTAGACTTCCATCATTATTGCCCATCCCTACCCCTCAGAAAAGTCTCCAATAAAAGTGTGATCCTTTAAAATTTCATAATTCCACCGACATAGCTAATGCTCCCCTGCCTTCTCTTTAGGTATTTGGAATGATGAGATTTACTTGCATAAGTTTAATTGGATTCTTAGCTAGAGAGTCATGAATCAAATCAATTCAATTTGTCCACCATGCACTGAATACACACTCTTTCTGAGACACAGTCAGGTCAATTGTACACGTGTACAAGCAGTGTACTTGTACAATTAATTAAATTTGTCTTTTGCAAGTGAAGTCTGGGCTTCTCAAGTGGTGCTAGCGGTAAAGAACCTGCCTGCCTATGCAGGAGACATAAGAGACACAGGTTTGATATCTGAGTTGGGAAGATCCCCTGGAGGAGGGCATGGTAACTCACTCCAGTATTCTTGCCTGGAGAATCCCATGGACAGAGGAGCCTGGCAGGCTACAGTCCATGGGGTCACTAAGATTTAGACAGACTGAAGTGACTTAGCACGCACACGTGCAAGTGAAGTCCACTGGGACAATGCAGGATGTGCTGAAGACTTGGGGTGTTACAGGCAGTCCCACCTCTCACCACCTCCCTACCACCCGAGAATAAATCCGCAGTTTCCCGCTGCCCCTTCACCGTCCAGTAGTCCAGTAAGTGCTACCACCTTCTGCCCCCTCCCACCATGAGAACTTGGGCACAGGCATGGGAAGTGCTGGGCTCCAGCACTTGTGAGGGTCTAGCCTCACTCAACAGTTGTCCTCTTACCCCAAAGTCATGTAAGTCAAACTCATTAAAACTCATTAAGTCTTACATGACTTTAAATAGCAAACAAGAAGCACTATCACATGTCAAAAGAGACCACAGAAGATAGGCAAAAGATCTTGTCCCCTGCTCTTTTAAACACATTTGCAGTTTGCGCGGGACCCTGAAGATTATGTAGCTGGTCCTGGACACAGTGCCAAAGATTGGGAGGATAGAAGTTGGAAAAGCGTGTGTTCTCAGACCTTCAAAATTCCAAGAATATTCTAGGAATTAGTTCTTGACCCTATAAGTGGCTGCCAGAGGGTGCTGGTGAAATGACTCCTTGGAAAAAAATTAAATGTTTCCATCTTGATCAATTTCAAACTACCAACACATTGTCACTGATGTGGAGCTGGGAAGAGGTACACATTGTTAGCCCTCATGAGCTGGTACAGGCTGGCTTCTGTACACCTATGCAAGAGAGTACTCTTGGTGTGGCATTTTAAAAACATGGATTTTGATTCCAAATTCTGGCTCTGCCACTTACTAGCTCTAGAGCCTCGGACAACTCACTGAATTTTCCTAGCCTCAGTTCCCTCATCTACAAAATGAGGATGTGAAATGACAGTACCTACCTCTTAAAGTTACTGAGAAGTTTTGAGTTAATATCAGTAAATCACATAGAAGGACACTTTGTCTTTCAGTAGGTGCTTACTGGATATTTTTTATATACCCTGATTATTCATTGGAAGGATTGTTGCTGAAGCTGAAACTCTAATACTTTGACCACCTGATGCCACAAGCTGACTCACTGGGAAAGATTCTGACACTAGGGAAGACAGAGAGCAGGAGGAGAAGGGGACGACAGAGGATGAGATGGTTGGATGGTATCATTGACTCAATGCACATGAGTCTGAGTAAGCTCCAGGAAATAGTGAAGGACAGGCAAGTCTGGCGTGCTGCAGTCCGTGGGGTCACTAAGAGTCAGACATCACTTAGCAACTAAACAGCAACTCATTCTTGAGGGAAAATGGCATGTGTGATCTTGTTATCTCTCCCATACACCAGAGTGTGAACTCTTTGGGGTCTAGAACTTTTTCTTATACCATTAAATTCAAGTCCAACATAACATATTTCATGAATGTTTGATGAATGAGCATTTTTAATTCAGAATCTAAAACAGAGACTGGTTCTTTAAGGGTGAATTTTTGTCTTTCCACAAAGCATACACACAGACACAGAATTTGTCACATTTTATTTGCCCCTACTTTGACTCTCAAATTTATTCAGTGCTATATCTCTCCACTGGTGGCTCAAATGGTAAAAAATCTACCTGCAATGCAGGAGACCCAGGTTTGATCCCTGGGTTGGGAAGATCCCCAGGAGGAGGGAATGGCAACCTACTCCAGTATTCTTGCCTGGAGAATCCTACGGACAGAGGGGCTGGGCTGGCTACAGTTCATAGGGCTATAAAGAGTTGGACACGACTGAGCAACTAACACTTTCACATATCTCTCCATAATGTGATGAGGTTTTTTAAAGCTAACACTAGAAAACTCATTTGAGTCAGTTCTAACGAGGTGGGTGAAAGTGAAGTCACTCAGTCGTGTTTGACTCTTTGCAACCCCGTGGACTGTAGCCCACCAGGCTACTCCATCCATGGGATTCTCCAGGCAAGAATACTGGAGTGGGTTGCCATTTCCTTCTCCAGGGGAATCTTCTCAACCCAGGGATCGAACCCAGGTCTCCTGCACTGCAGGCAGACGCTTTAACCTCTGAGCCACCATTATACAGAGTGAAGTAAGCCAGAAAGAGCAATACCAGTACCATATATTAACACATATATATGGAATTTAGAAAGATGGTAATGAAGACCCTATATGGGAGATAGCAAAACAGACAGAGATGTAAGGAACAGATATTTGGACTCTGTGGGAGAAGGTGAGGGTGGGACGATATGACAGAATAGCTTTAAACGTGTATATTACCATATGTAAAATAGATGACCAGTGCAAATTCAATGCATGAAGCAGGGCACCCAAAACTGGTGCTCTGGGACAACCCAGAGGGATGGGGTGGGGAGGGGAGGGAGGTGGGAGAGGGGTTCAGAATGGTGGGACACATGTACACCTGTGGGTGATTCATGTCGATGTATGGCAAAAACCACCACAATATTGTAAAGCAATTAGCTTCCAATTAAAATAAATAAACTAATTTTTCAAAAAAGTAACTAATACTATTTTACTTCACCCTGTATTATACAAACTGGAAATAGGAAGAGAAAAAAATTAATTGGGGGCTAATTACTTTATAATATTCAGCATCATTATTCTCAAGGTTTTATATTTCACTATTTGCCTGTAGAAACCCAGAGTATTAAAGTAAGAAAAAGGTAGACAAGACAATGAATTCTGCCTCTCTCCTGAAGCAACAATTTCATCCACAAATTGGTGATCTGAACTGGTTTAAAACCTTTAGTGACACAGGAGCCAGACATATTGCCAATCCACTTTTCACACAGAACTAATTTTTAGACAAATTTCTTATGTCAAGAAGTCTAACCCCTAAATCTTCCATTTACTTTTAATGATTATGGCCTCTTGAGTTGGAAAACCAAATAAAATACAGTTATCTAATACTCTTCAAACATCCAACACCTCAGACAATATTTCCTGCCTCTATTTCTGTCATTTTAAATATTATAAAAACAGGCTTCTTTTTTCTAGTAAGGGAAATCACCCATTTTTCTATTTTCAAATGTTAATATTAAATATATCTGATGATTTAATAAATATATCTGACACTAAATTCTTTCATGTTTTTCCCATATCTTGTTTTTCTATTATTTTTATCTTGATGAATCTAATCACAGTTTGTTTTGCAAGCAGATCACTGTGACTAACTCATAAACCTATTGTATATCTTCTCTGAGGTACAGAATATTGTTGTTAATACTATTCTTTTTTAACAGTTACATTTTGGCAGAATAGGGGAAGAAAAAGTGGAATCACCCCAGGAGTTTTCCTTTTTTATCTATAGTAAAGGATAGTGGAATACCAAAGATCAAAAATTACCCACCCTAAAATCATAGCCTCAAGATCTCTTGTAGAAATTCTTTATTATTCAATCATAATTGATCGACTTTGACAATTTTTACCCATAAAAAGTAACCATTTTCCCTCCAATCTTCCTGAAGCCAAGCATTTTTCTGCATTTGTTTCTCACATTCTTTTCTCTCAGTAGTTTTGTAACGTCAGCATTTTTAATTAACTTCGCCGATTGTCTCCGTAAGCAGCATCTCTTAGTAAACACAGACAGAATATAAGAAGTCACGTCATGGTCAGCAGAATTCTAACACAGCCCTCGTGATTCCTACCCATTGGCATCCTTGCTTTTTCCAGTCCCCACACCTTGATTACAGGCAGGACCTGTAACATCCTTCTAACAAGTAGACTATCATGAAAATCATTCCCAAGGCTGTGCTACTTCCTACGGCAAAAGTGAAGGGATTTCGCTGATGTAGTTAAGGTCCATAATCATTGAGAGCAGGAGGAGAAGGGAGTGACAGAGGATGAGATGGTCTGCGTATGAGCAGACTCAGGGAGACAGTGAAGGACGGGAAGCCTGGCGCGCTGCAGTCCTTGGGTCACAAACAGTGAGACACAACTGAGTGACTCAAGAACAGCGATCATTTTGTTTTGATAAACGATCATCTTTATTTTGATAAATTTAAGCTAATCAGAAGGGAGATTCTCCTCGGTGTTCCTGATCCCATCAGGCAAGAGCTTGAAGTGGAACATTCTCTCCCCTTTTCTCTCTTCCTCCCGTCCCTTCCTTTCCTTCCTCCTCCTCCTCCCGCACTTCCTTCTGCTGCTTCTCCTCTTTCTCTCTCTCCTCCCCGCATTGCTGGTTTTAAAGAATCAAACGAAGCAAATGAATTCTATAGCGTCAAGGAAATGGATTCTGCCCAAAACCTGAGGAAACTTGAAGTATAACTCCTTTTTATCTCATGAGACCCCAACCCGAGACCCAGTGAAGCTGTTCCCAGACTCCTGGCCTATTAGCAGATAACAAAATGTATGTTGTTTTAAGCTACTAAGTGTGTCCTAATTTGCTACATAGCCAAAGATAGTCAATTTCTGATTAGTTTCAAAAATTGAAGAACATATATATATATATATACACATATATTCTTCACCTATGCTTTCAGACAGGATGTTTTGGAAGTTCCTCTTTGATGAATGACCATTAACATCCCTCCTCCTCCTCAGGATGTTTCTTAAAACAGTAACTGATATTCATTTTGTTCGCTGCTTTACTATTCATGCAATCCCAGGTTAAGCAAATTGCATTTACTTTCACCACGCTATGAAAGTAGTCAATTATTTTCATGAGAATCACCATAATTGAACTAATTGTTAAGGTAACTGATGTTTTGGAATAATTTCTTTATTATTTTATGAGGAAGCAGAAAATAAAAGTGGTTAAATCATAGAAATATAGACTCTTACTTTTAGTGGCCTTATTATACTTTGCCTGAAGTGCTTTATATAACAATTTATTATTTAAAATGTAATGAAAACAGTCTGATATCATATGATACTTGGAGTTCAGGAAGGAATGAACAGCTTTTTATGTAATATCCCATTTAGAGATATTTATATATGTTTAATTATGAATAGCTGCAATTCTTCCCTGAAATTTTATTATGATTAAATGATTTTGATGACATTTAGATGATTTACTCTTAGAATTTAACAAATCCTAATCTAAAAGCTAAGCTATATTTAGCAGTCTTATGAGGTGAGCACTATTATTCCTTATAATTTATTTTAAAAAATACAGTTCAGAAGAAAAGTAAATTTCCTAAGACCACAGATCAAGTAAATAACAGAGAGAAGAATAGAACTTTGAGATAAAAAACATTCATGCTAGATTCTGGAATTTAAAACATTGTATGTCATTAAGCTTAGGCTTAGAAATGCTGAGTTTTAATAAACTGAAATCATTATTTCATATAACAGGAGATTTTCATTGTAATCAATGTTTCTTTTTATATTCATCTGGGATACAGGAGTTCTCATGAATCAGAGTGCCCCAAATGTTGTTGTTCAGTCACCAAGTCGTGTCTGACTCTTTGCCCCATGGATGCTGAAGCTGAAACTCCAATACTTTGGCCACCTGATGCAAAGAACTGGCTCATTTGAAAAGACCCTAATGCTGGGAAAAATTGAAGGCCAGAGGAGAAGGGGATCACAGAGGATGAGATGGTTGCATGGCATCACCACCTCTATGGACATGAGTCTGAGTAAGCTCCAGGAGATGGTGATGGACATGGAAGCCTGGCATACTGCAGTCCATGGGATCGCAGAATCGGACACGACTGAGCTACTGAACTAAACTGAACTGAATTGGATTGCAGCATACCAGGTCTCCCTGTCCCTCACCGTCTCCCAGAATTTGCCCAAGTACATATCCATTGAATAGGTGATGCCATCCAACCATCTCATCCTCTGTCACTCTCTTCTCCTTCTGCCTTCAGTCTTTCCAAGAATCAGGGTATTTTCCGATGAGTTGGCTGTTTGCATCAGGTGGCCAAAGTATTGGAGCTTCAGCTTTAGAATCACTCTTTCTAAAGGGTACTCAGTGTTGACTTCCTTTAGTTGACTGACTGGTTTTACTTCCTTGCTGTCCAAGGGATTCTCAAGAATCTTCTCCAGCACCACAGTTCTTCAGTGCTCTGCCTTCTTTATGGTCCAACTCTCACATTCATACATGACTACTGGAAAAACCATACCCTTGACTGTAAGAACTTTTAATGGCAAAGTGATGTCTTTGCTTTTTAACTAAGTCATGTCTTTGCCTTTTAAATCTCTCTTATGCCCTTTGTGAATACCACAATTAGCAACTGCAATGAAAAAATGTGGTGTATTTAATTTTATACTTCTAAGAGAAGAATGGGTGGACGGGATCCATCTCTAGGAAATAAATGGTATTTTAATTCAGGAATGCAACTTGGTAGGTTATTTTTATTTTTCATAAGGAAAAGTAAGGTCCCAGAAGCATAACCTGAATGATGACTACCGAGAAAACTAAACTCAGCATATTAAAAGAGAGAGAGAATTTGGAAATCGGGAACAGAGATGACACAATGAATGGTTATTAATGAGGAGTGAGCTGGCCAGAGAGAAATACTCTATAAGACAGATGGCAGGGTATTTATTAGCCTTTCATTGCAATATAACATGTATGCAGAAAAATATTAATATGCTCAATAAATTTTCATAAAGGGAACACAATTGATTGACCCCTGTCAATATCAAGAAAAAAATACAGCAGTGTCTCAGAAACCACCTCACTCCTCCTCCTGGTTTCAATTCTCTTCCCAAAAGGGACAAGGAAAATTATAACCAATATCATGACTTTCAAGATTATAAATTAGCTTTACCTTTTTTATTTTACATAAACTAAATCTTGCCTATCCATTATTTTGTGTCTGAGTCTTTTGTTCAACATTATATCTGTACAATTCTATCCCATTTTACATATATCAAAGTAATATGTTCTTATTTCCTCATAATATATAACTTTATGAAGATACCACATTTCAGCTATGAATTTTATTGTTGATTAACATATGATTTGTTATGTGTTGACCTATCAAATATAATGCTACCAGGAGTATTCTTGTGTTATGTCATTTGATAAACATGTGTATGCATTTCTTCAGAAAATAGTCCTTGTAGAAGTACTTAATCATAGGTTTTGCATAAGCTATTTTAAAAGATACTCCAAAATTGTACCAATATATATTTCCTCTGGCAGTAAATGGAAGCCCTATTTATGCATATATTTAGTAGTCCTTGATATGATTTGTTTGTACACTTTCACCACTCTGGTGGATGAGTGATAATATCATTGGGATTCCTTGGTGGCTCAAATGGTTAAGAGTCTGCCTGCAATGCATGAGATCTGGGTTCAATCCTTGGGTCAGAAAGATTTCCTGAAGAAGGGAATAGCAATGCACTTTCTTGCTTGGAAAATCCCGTGGATGGAGGAGCCTGGTAGACTACAATCCATGGGGTTACAAAGAGTCAGACATGACTGAGTGACTTCACTCACAGTTTCAATTTTTGTCTCACTAATAGTGAAGGCTGAAGACCTTTAAAATGTTTGTTGGCTATTTGAATATCTTCTTTGGTGAAGTGGTAAAAGTCTTGTGTTCATTTTTCCACTGGCGTCTTTTCCTGATAATTTTATAATTCTTTATGTATTTTGGATACAAGAGAATTAACTTCTTCTGTAGCAAAATAGAGCATTGCTGTAGTCAGATATGCATATCCACAGCCATATTTGTATCCAGATCCATAATCACAGCCACAGCCATGTCTAAAACCATAACCATGTTCAGTCCTTTGTGGTTCTTGCATCCACAGCTGTAGTAATAGATATAGTCACACCCACAGCCATGCTGGGTACATAGCTATAGCCTCCACAAGAGTTCCATAGTAGTAGAATCCCATGGTTTCAGGATTAGTGTGTTGTAATAGGAAGTTTCCAATGTTTCTCACACATCTGGGTTTCATATACTGTGAGAAACGGGTGGGGCTTACCTCAGTATGAATCTGCTTCTCATCACAGAAATTTGCATACGATGAACTCATTATTTTGGTGGCTTAAATGTATTACAAACTTTCTATTTTATCTGCTGTTACTAAAAAATTATATCACACAATCACCAACTTTAAAGGAAATTAACATCACCCAAGTCCATGCTATGAAAACATACTCAACAACCTTGGTTCTAACCTACAACAGTCCCTCTCCTTGTTAACTTCTTTCCATAGTACTTTCAGAAATATTGAAAATTAAATTCAACATTCCCTATATGATGCTTCAAATGTGTAAGACATACTCCCACCAGAGTGCTGTCTGGCAAAACCCAACATGTTGTTTGACAATCAACACAGACATCATCTGATTCACATATCCCTTCTTTGAGGCTGCACCCTTATATTATGCCATGACCCCCGCACATCACACTATGATCTTCTCTTTGATTATCTACCTCCCTTACTGAATTTCATTTGCTTACCTGAAATGCCTTTTGTTTATTGGACCTAGCTTAACATCTGGTTCAAAGGAATCACTAAGCAACTGGGGGCTTAATAAAGCAAAGAATGAATAAATATTATTGTGATCCTTCATTTCATGTCAGCTTGATAGGGTTATGAGATACCAGGTAATTGATAAGAGTATTTCTAGGTGGGCCTGTGAAGGTGTTTCAAGAAGAGGATTTGGGGGCAGTGGAAGTTTTCTCTACAATACTATAGTGGTGGATAAACATTATACATTTGTCAAAACCACAGAATGTACACCAAGAGTGAATCCTAACATAAACTGTGGACATTGGATGACAATGACAAGACCATATTGGCTCATCAGTTATCTCAAATGCACACTGTGGGGCAGGAGGCTGTTCATGTGTAAACACAGGGAGTGTGCAGGAATGATCCATCCTTTCCACTCCATTGTGAACTTAGATCTCTTAAAAATCATTTACTGATTTAAAAAATAATAAATAGGAACTTCCTTGGCTGTACAGTGGTTAAGACTTCACCTTCCAATAGAGAGGGTATGAGTTCAGTCCCTGGTTAGGGATCTAAGATCCACATGCCTCTTGGCATAGCCTCTCCAACAAACTGAAGCAATTTTTTTTTAAAGACATAAACAATATTGTAACAGAGTCAATAAAGACTTTTTGAAAATGGTCCACATCAAACAAATTTTCTAAAAATCACTTTAAAAATAATAATAAACTCTAAAAGCACAAAAAAGAATGAATGAATGAAGAAGTGAATTAAATTAATGAAAAGACAAGCAATAATTAGATCTGCTAATATTTAAGATGCTGCCAATTCTTAATATTCAATTACTATTTTAATTAGCAACTAAAACACAAATTTCAGCAATATTAGTTAAAATAGCAACAAATATTGACAATTATTTTTTGTTGTTGAGTTGCTAAGTTGTTGCAACAACATGGATTTTATCCCACTAGACTCCTCTGAGCATGGGATTTCCCAGGCAAGAATACTAGAGTGGGCTGCTATGGCCCTCTCCAGAAAATCTTCCCAGCCCAGGGATTGAACCCATGTCTCCTGCATTGGAAGGTGGATTCTTTACCACTGAGCCACTAGGGAGCACACCCACTCCTGGTAGCCCATGTCATTCTCAAGAGGCCTGTGAGAAATATTTTCTAATTTGTTCTTATCATTTTATAAATAGATTGTTGTTAGAGGTTAAGATATTGGCAAGATCACTCAGTCTTCAGCAGCAAAACTTAAATCAAGTCTTTTGAATATGATATCTACACTATAGAAGTTTCCTCTGGTCTAGAGGTTAAGTATCTGCCAGCCAATACAGGGGATATGCGTTCAGTCCCCGGTTCAGGAAGGCGCCACATGCCGGGGGCAACTAAGCGCCACAGCTTCTGAGCCCACACTCTAAAGGCTGTGCTCTGCAACAAAAGAAGCCCCCGGAATGAGAAGCGCACTCACCACAACCAGAGTAGTCCCCGTTCACGGCAACTAGAGAAAGCCTACACACAGCCACAAAAACCCAGTGCAGCCATAAGTTAATTAAGTAACTTTTTAAAATCTATGCTTTTTCTTGAAGTCTCAAAAGAAGAGAAGGGTAAGTAAAATAATTCATTTCTAAGGTTTTTCCATAAAACTTACATTCACTGTATCTTCTAAGTAACAGACACTTACGATTCTTTCCTTTTATATACCGAAGTTTTTAAATCTCCTTTTTGACTTTCACTGCCGCAATGAAACCACAACCCCTTCTTAAGTAGACTCCCTTATTGAATGCTTACATTCACTGCAAACCTCCCTTTAAACTTGAAATGTTATATTCTTGTGGTAATGCCATGCTATGCTCTGATTTTGGGGAGAAAGGCCTATTATTTTTATGAAAAGGAGTTATGAAACACTAGAAGTTAGAGAAAAAGCACAATGAATTTTCTAACAGTTTTAATTTTGAATCTTATGTAACAAAGTGTCATAAATCCACAACCTCCATGTGAAAGACCTACCTTTCATTAAAAGCTTCCTCAAACTCTTTCATTATTTTGGATATTTATGATTACTCTTTCCTATAATAATCTTCTGAAATATCAATCCTTCCTGGATTTATTATAAATGTTTTTTTTCTACTACTGTTATGACAAAGTAGATTTTATTACAATAATCTTTATTTGCATTAATTTTCTTTCTTGTTTTTCTGTGGTCATGAGAAAACTGGTGAGCATTTATTAAGCACATACAATCTGAAAAGCATTAACATATTGAATTTTGAAAATGTGTCCCTGTCTTCCAGGCTTAAACTTCTGTTTCAGGAACTCCCTTTTGACTTGGCATGTCTCATGCCTGTGACCCAATTGCACTTTTTCATGTTATCAACCTCCACTTCTCCAAGACTACACATCAACCCTATCACCCACTGCAACTAACTGTTTTTGGTTAAAAAAAAAAAAAAATTTAATAATGACCCATGTTGCAATTTCCAATAACTTTTTTATATACCCATTTCTGAGCACAGTAACCATCCTTTTTCTTGAAAATATAAACCTTTAGTTTCCTGATAATAGACTATTTTTTAGTTCCAACCTTAACTTCTCTGAAAACTTCTCGTTTTTCACTGGCTCCTCTTAAAGTAACTTCAGCTTGTCTTTTTAATTATCAGGGTTGCCTTAATTCTGTCCTCATTACTTACTTTTCATTTTCTACATGCTTTCTCGCGTCAGTCGTGTTTGACTCTTTGCAAACCCATGGACTGTAGCCTGCCAGGCTTCTCTCTCCTTGGAATTCTCCAGGCAAGAATGCTGGAGGTTGCCATTCCTTCTCCAGGGTACTTTCCTGACCCAGGGATCAAACATGGGTCTCCCGCATTGCAAGCAGATTCTTTACCATCTGAGACACTGGAGAAGCCCTTCTCACTGTTTTAACTACCTATAATTCCAAGTACAGGCTTCTCTGATTATTGCTGTTCGGCTGCCCAGTTGTATCTGACTCTTTATGACCCCATGGACTGCAGCACGCCAGGCTTCCCTGTCCTTTACCATCTCGCTAGACCTATTCAAACTCATGTCCATTGAGTCAGTGATGCCCTCCAACCATTTCTTCCTCTGTTGTCCACTTGTCCTCCTGCCTTCAATCTTTCTCAGCCTCAGGGTCTTCTCTAATGAGTCAGCTCTTCACACTAAGTGGCCAAAATATTGGAGCTTCAACTTCACCATCAGTCTTTTCAGTTAATATTCAGTGTTGATTTCCTTTAGGATTGACTGGGTTGACCTCCTTGCAGTCCAAGGGACTTTCAAGAGTCTTCTCCAACACCACAGTTCAAAAGCATCAATTCTTCAGTGTTCAACCTTCTTTATAGCCCAACTCTCACATCCATACATGACTACTGGAAAAACCATAGCTTTGACTAGATGGACCTTTGTCAGGAAAGTCATGTCTCTGCTTTATAATACGCTGTCTAGGTTTGTCATAGCTTTTCTTCCAAGGAGCAAGCATCTTTTAATTTCATGGCTCCAGTCACCATCTGCAGTGATTTTAGAGACCAAAAAAATAAAGTCTGTCACTGTTTCCATTGTTTCCCCATCTATTTGCCATGAAGTGATTGGACCGGATGCCCTGATCTTCGCTTTTTGAGCAAAGATTGAGTTTTAAATCATCTTTTTCACTCTCCTCTTTCACCTTTATCAAAAGGCTCTTTAGTTCCTCTTTGCTTTCTGCCATAAGGGTGGTGTCATCTGCATATCTGAGGTCATTGATATTTCTCCCAGCAATCTTGATTTCAGCTTGTGCTTTATCCAGACCAGCATTTTGCATGATGTACTCTGCATAGAAGTTAAATAAGCAGGGTGACAAGGCTTCTCTGGTAGCTCAGTGATAAGAAACCTATTTGCCAATGCAGGAGACACAAGTTCAATCCCTGTGTCAGGAAAAGTCCCTGGAAAAACAAACTGCCACCCACTCCAGTGTTCTTGCATGGGAAATCCCATGAACAGAGGAGACTTGTGGGCTACAGTCCATGGGGTCACAAAGAGTTGGACATGACTTAGGTACTAAACAAAAGTGTTAGTCGTGCAGTCGTGTCCAACTCTTTGGCACCCCATGAACTCTAGTCTGCCAGGTTCCTCTGTCCATGGAATTCTCCAGCCAAGAATACTGGAACGAATTGCCATTCCTTCTCCAGGGGATCTTCCTGACCCAGTGGTTGAACCTGGGTTTACTGCATTGCAGGCAGAGTCTATATCATCTGAGCCACCAAGGAAGCCCACAAACAACAACAACAACAACAATTCCAAGTACGTAAATCCAACTTGCTAAAAAAAGAAAATTTCCCATGAATGTCAGTCTGATACCATAAGTTCCATAGAACTTATACCATTGTTATTTCCTGGAATCTTAAGTAGTGTCCAGAACTTTGTTAGATGTAATAAATTCTTCTGATGTAGATGAAAGAGTGAGCACATCTTATTCATCCTTAAATCTGCTCTTCCTCCTATGTTTCCACTCTCCGTGATTGGCACAAGCCAATCACCCAAGCCGCATACCTAAGAGTTATGCTTCACAATAACATCTCCATAAACCACCAACATCCAGGCAGGCATCAAGACTTGACTCTACCTTCTGCACAACATCTCTGGAATCTGCATATTCCCTCAGGCCATGCTCTTTTCCTATATCATCATTATCATGTTTGCTGTACTGTATTTTTCGGCTGCACCATATGATGAATGACTGTGGATTTATGGAATTTATGGTATCAGAGTGACATTCATGAGAAATTTTCTTTTTTTAGCAAGTTGGATTTATGTACTCGGAATTGTTGCTGTTGTTGTCTGCGGGCTTCCCTGGTGGCTCAGATGGTAAAGCGTCTGTCTACAATGCAGGAGACCCGGGTTTGATCCCTGGGTTAGGAAGACCCCCTGGAGAAGGAAATGGCAATCCACTCCAGGACTATTGCCTGGAAAATCCCATAGACAGAGGAGCCTGGTAGGCTACAGTCCATGGGGTCGCAAAGAGTCGGACACAACTGAGCGACTTCACTATATATATGACATGTGGGATCTTAGTTCCCCAACCAGGGATCGAATCCAAGCCCCCTGCACTGGAGGCATGAAATCTTAACCACTGGACTGACAGGAAAGTCCCATCTTTTCTGTATTCCTGTATTTTTAGTATAAATCCGGTCTTTATAGCACCAAGTCATTTTACAAACTACTACCATAACTTTTCTAAGCTACAAGGCTAAGTGTGTGTCTTCATTAATTCAATTCAATACTCCTTATCACCATGAGAATGAAACACAAATTCTGAATTACAATATGACATACCATGTATTCCTTAACCTTACCAAACTACAAAGATATGAATTCTAGCCTGCAGGTGATTCTTAGTAAATATCTCTTGTGTTTAGTTGGCAAGAGGAATACAAGCTTTTTCATACTTTCCTGCCTTTTCACATGCTACTTTGCCTGACTGGAATATCTCCTCCACCAGGGTGCTAACTGGCAAACTCAGTCTTCATATCTTTTGTGAAGCTTTTAGGACCTCCTTTTATACCAGCCAGTATCAAGCATATCAATCCTTTTATGGCTTTACAAATGAGTAGGTGCATAAATTAAAAGAGGAATTACTTTTATCTGTTGTTTTATTATTCATTTTGAACTTTAAACACAAAGTCAAAAAACAACTACTTAGTATCCTGGTCATGACGTTGTTACAGTTTTCATCTTGTTGCTTTTTGTTTCTTTTCTTATAAAGCCTATGAACACTCTGGAGGCAATTATTCTTTGTTTGTTCATTTATCATATATTCTCCTGTTGTCTGCCATTTACAACTAGTGAATATATATATATATATACACTATATATACAGACTTGGCTATTTGCTACACAGAATAGAATAGAATGGGATGGATCAAAAAGTTAATTTTTATAGTAATGTCTAGGATGGTTACAAAACAGCACGTTGAAGTCATAGAGAACATTTATAAATTATTATACTAGATAAAAGACAAGGAATCTCCAGCCTAGACAGTTGAAATGACACTTGAAGGAAAGGTAAATTAAAAGAATTATAAACAGAATTTGACAAGATATTGTTCCTGATAATAAAGGAAAAGAGCTGGATAATGATGCTATACTTTCTGACCTTTGCAACTTGGCAAAAATGACAGGGTTTTAATGTTCACTATTTTCTTTTCTTTACAGTTAAGATTTCAACTCTCTGTGTGTAAGATCTTTGGGATCAAGAAAAGATTCCCACAAAGCATGATGAGAAGATGGCCCAGTTTTCATTACTTGGCAATAACAGTGATTAAAATGAGTAATGAAAGCTCTGATATTCATCTCCGCTGGGTGTTTCACACCCTAGAGATGTTCATAAAAGAAATGATCTAGTTATTAACTTTACACCTTTGGCTACTGTTGTAACCACCACATCCTTTCTTATAAACACAGTTTGCAGGTGTTACATCATTTATTTTGTCATCCTGGTATAACTGCAAGTGGGTAATCATGACAAAGTACAAATGTGTGCCTGCCTGAGTGTTCCTATTAGGAATGACCCTGCCAATTTTTATCAGATTGTTTCTTTCTGAGAATCTCTGGTTCACCAGCAAACTGTAATTGGCTAAATGTCTGAAGGAACATAAGTTTCAATGATAGCTGATTGATACTTTTTTTAAATTACAGGAGAATCTAGGGAAGCCAGTATTGTGTTGTGATCGGGATTATGCAGAACAGAAACCCAAGGGAGGGCAGGTCTCGTGGGGTGAGTTGTGTTGATGCTGATATTAGAAAAGCAAGAAATGCTTCTTTCACAAGCACTAAGACTGTGTGTTGTGTGCAACCACATTCCCTCCAAGACTTGAACCAAAAGGCAAACCATGTTGTGAAATTTTACAGCCAAGACACTCTTTGTGCCGATTACTATATTTCATAAGAGAAATCAATGGCACTACATTGCATATGATGTTGAAAGAAAAAGAAAATTAAATTATCTCAAGGAAGATACAACTGTGCCCCTACAATCCTATGAAGTGTTGTATATGCAACTGGGAACTGAAATCCATGAAAAGATACATAATAAACTAGACTTTAACTTAGGCAACAAGAGGATTCATGATGGTTCTCTCTACAGTACATATGACACTGCAAAACAAGCCCAGTTTCCAATTAATGTAGATTCTTCCTACAAATTGATTCATGTCCCCCTAAATCCATATGTTGAAGCCCTAATCCCCATAGTGAAATTTAAACATGGGGTTTTGGGGAAGAAATTAGATTTGGATAAGGTCATGAGAAAGGGCTTTCATGAAGGGATTAGTGTCCTTTTAAGAAGAGATACTAAAGAGGTTGCTCTCACTCTCTTTCTTCCATGTTAAAGACACTGCCAGAAGGCCATCTGCAAAACTAAGAACAGAGCTCTCACCAAGGAAACTTGACCTTGGACTTCCCAGCTTCCAGAACTATGAGAAATAAATCCCTATTGTATAGGCCACCAGCCTATGGTATTTTGTTAGACACAAGCTAACTAATACAGTTACTATCAACTCTGAACTGGTGATGGCAATCTTTAGTTTCAGCACTAACATTCAAGTCAGGATACTAACAGTTCTCATTTAGATTAAAGTGGCCAGAGGCTTTCATATCAAAATAGAAATTATTCATATGCAGGCACAGTTTAAAAAAAAAACCTTAAAGTCTAGAATCAGTTCAGTTCAGTCACTCAGTCATGTCTGACTCTTTGCGACCCCATGAATCGCAGCATGCCAGGCCTCCCTGTCCATCACCAACTCCCGGAGTTCACTCACACTCGCATCCATCCAGTCAGTGATGCCATCCAGCCCTCTCATCCTCTGTCGTCCCCTTCTCCTCCTGATCCCAATCCCTCCCAGCATCAGAGTCTTTTCCAATAAGTCAGCTCTTTGCATGAGGTGGCCAAAGTACTGGAGCTTCAGCTTTAGCATCATTCCTTCCAAAGAAATCCCAGGGCTGATCTCCTTCAGAACGGACTGGTTGGATCTCCTTGCAGTCCAAGGGACTCTCAAGAGTCTTCTCCAACACCACAGTTCAAAAGCATCAATTCTTTGGCCCTCAGCCTTTTTCACAGTCCAACTCTCACATCCATACATGACCACAGGAAAAACCATAGCCTTGACTAGACAGACCTTAGTCGGCAAAGTAATGTCTCTGCTTTTGAATATACTATCTAGGTTGGTCATAACTTTCCTTCCAAGAGTAAGTGTCTTTTAATTTCATGGCTGTAGTCACCATCTGCGGTGATTTTGGAGCCCCCAAAAATAAAGTCTGACACTGTTTCCACTGTTTCCCCATCTATTTCCCATGAAGTGATGGGACCGGATGCCATGATCTTTGTTTTCTGAATGTTGAGCTTTAAGCCAACTTTTTCACTCTCTTCTTTCACTTTCATCAAGAGGCTTTTGAGTTCCTCTTCACTTTCTGCCATAAGGGTGGTGTCATCTGCATATCTGAGATTATTGATATTTCTCCTGGCAATCTTGATTCCAGCTTGTGTTTCTTCCAGTCCAGTGTTTCTCATGATAATAGATAACAATTTTAAATTCAGTAACTGAATTAATACAATTATTACATCCAGATCCAACTTCTTTTTCACAAGTCCCCAGTGTTCAGAAAGACTTCCCAGGTGACTCAGTGGTAAAGAATCTGCCTGTGCAGGAGATGCAGTTTCAATCCTTGGGTTGGTAAGATTCCCTGGAGAAGGAAATGGCAACCAACTTCAGTATTGTTTACTGGAAAATTCCATGGACAGAGGAGCCTGGTGGGCTACAACTCATGGGGTCACAAAGAGTCAGACACGACCGAGCATCTGAGCACACAAAATTCAGAAAGCACACAAAGAAGTTGAAAAGCTACAATCTGTTTCACAGGATATAATCTGACCCTTCTAAAACCTTCATTTTTTTTAATCACTTATTTTATTCTTACAAGTTAGAATCTAAAGTTCAAATTCTCATTTTAAATTTAATTTTAAAATCATCTTCCTAAATTTCTTAAAATCAATGTCAGCTAAATCAGAGGAATATTTTGATTATGTCCTTAATAGGAATGAAGTTGATCACTTTTTTATTTAAAAAACTGAGAATAGTTGTAAAAAGAAACTAAAATGCAAATAATGAGAGAATGGCTGAGTGGAAGAAAGGAAGGGAGACAGAGAAGATGAGATTACTGCTTAAGTTTATAATTTTATATTGGAAGGAAAATAGTATAAACATTGTCAAAAAAAATGAAAACAAAATAGCTTCTGGAGCGGTTTCCCTAGTAGCTCAGACAGTAAAGCATCCGCCAGCAATGCAGGAGACCTGAATTCAATCCCTGGGTTGGGAAGATCCCCTGGAAAAGGAAATAGCAACCCACTCCAGCACCTTTGACTGGAAAATTTCATGGACAGAGGAGCCTGGCAGGCTACAGTCCATGGGATTGCAAAGAGATGGACACAACTGAGTGACTAAATTCCCTGGATGGTCAGTTCTTTTTAACAATGAAAAATTAGAGCAACTAAACATTAGACTCTAAATTGTTAAAGGCATTAGAAAATATGTAACTAGAAAATAAACTAGTTAACCACTTTCTATTTTAAAGAAAATATAAACAATTGCATCAGGAACATTAGCCTATAGATAGAACACCATAATGCAATCATTTCCACTTCTGTTGAGTTTTATACTCTTGTCTTCAATCAGTGAGGAATAAGTACGTAACAATACTTTAAATCTCTTGCCTCCTCTTTCCATCTCCCCATGACTGTAAATTAACTGATACAATTTGGCAGATGAAACATTTATAATACCAGGAAGTATTTTTATAGGCTTCCTGGGTGGTGCTAGGGGTAACGAACCCATCTGCCAATGCAGGAGGAGTAAGAGACATGAATTCAACCCCTGAGTTGGGAAGATTCCCTGAAGAAGGGAAAGGCTACCCACTCCAGTGTTCTTGCCTGGAGAATTCCATGGACAGAGGAGTCTGGTGGGCTATAGTCCTTAGGGTTCCACAAAGTTGGACACCACTGAAACAACTCTGCACACACCCAAGTATTTTTATTTCCTTCCCTACAACACTAGCAAGATTTTATCTCCCTGCCTAGATTTTAAGTTTTGAACAATTACTTTTGTTAACAGATCCCTCAAATAAGTGCTTGATTAAATGTAAGATAAATTGAAATATATTAATACAAAATTAGCTTCTTATAGGCACCGCATATATTCGGCTCATAGAAAGTCCTGGGGTCTTTATCCATTTAACTAAGAAAATACCTAGGTCTTGTCTTCACATAATCAAATGTCATATCTGAAATCTGAAAACAAAAATAGTATTCTCTTTATTTAAAATATCTGAATGTTTAACTCTTATACACCATAACTACATTTCCAAAAAGTTTTTCAATATTTGTCATAGTCCAAATAAAGAAAAAAAGAAAGAATCACTCAGACTATGTGATGGAGTAGCCACACACTCCATTTTTGAAGAACCCCTCAGGCCACTGATTAAAGCAATCAATCCAGTACCAGACCATTACATCTGATTAAGCACTCCCTGATTTTATTGGCAGTTTAAGAACTCCAGCTTAATACTGAGGAGGAAATTGAGAAGTATTAAAACTCATACATCTTTTTCTTTTCAGGAGGGAAAACTTCCTTTGGTATTCAGTCCTCACTAGATAAGGGGTAATCTATGGAGACAAACACACTGTATCATGGACATGCATAAAATGAATAAATCAAAAGGAAACTATCCCCCCAAACACAGGATTTTAACCAACAGCCTTACTGTTGAGTGGACTGTTCTTTCCAGTGAACTCCTTTGCAACTCAAGTTATAATAATGCCAGTAACAACTAATGAAATGAGATCTCTGCTCCTAGAAATGCTAGGAACCAGCATATTATTTAATACTCTTTCCTGATTTCCTAGACATTTCCTGTGGATAAGAAAGACAAGCTTTTGTAAGAAATTTCAAGAGACTCAAAACATGCCTGAATATAGACAAAAGAAAAGAGAAGACACCAAGGAGTGATGGGGCCATCTCTCAACCTGATGTTGGAAAATTGACTCCTGTAAAGTAGATTGTCATGTTATACAAGGGGCTTGCCTGGTGGCTCAAATGGTCAAGACTCTGCCTGGGGGAGATGGGTTCGATGCGGGTTCAAATGTGGGAGACCTGGGTTCATCCCTGGGTCAGGAAGATCCCCTGGAGAAGGAATGGCAACCCACTCTAGTATTCTTGCCTGGGAAATCCCATGGACAAAGGAGTCTGGTGGGCTACAGTCCGTGGGGTCACAAAGAGTCAGACACAACTGAGTGACTTTCACTTTCACTTAGCAATTCACTATAATAAACTTATACTAAGTGAAAAATGGGCTAGTTCACCATGTCATTAATTATGCAAAGAGAACCACCATGAATCCTTGCTGCCTATCTCAGAGAACAGGTTATCATGAGTCTTCTCATGGGTTTCAGTGCTCAGGTACACATATAATTATAAAATTATAATACTTTATAATTTTAAATCATTTAGTTATTCTCTTAGATTCAATGAAAACTAAATTTTGTATAGAAGACTACAGATAAAATACACATTTTAAAAAGATTAAAATATAGTGAAGAATTCAGCACAAGAATTATTTTTTAGTATTTAAAAAACAGATTAAACAATGTCCTTGAATTTCAAAGTAATTAATCACATAGAAGATGAACATGGATTTGGAAATCAGAATATCATTTTGAAGCTCCAACCATTCTTATGATATTAGATAAGTCATTTAAACTCACTGGGATGCAGTTTATTTGTTTTTAAAATGAGTGAGATATACAAACAGCTCATGAAGCTCAATATCCTAAAAATAAATAACCCAAATAAAAAATGGAAGGGGAAATCTAGACAGATATTTTCAAAAGAAGACCTACACATGGCCAAAAGGACACATGAAAAGATGCTCAATATTGCTAATTATTAGAGAAATGCAAATTAAAACTGCAGTGGGGTATCACCTCATTCTGACACCAGAATGATCATCATTAAAAAGTCCTTAAGCATTAAATGCTGGAGACAATGTAGAGAAAGGGTACCCCCTACATTGTTGGTGGGAATGTAGATTGGCCATTATGGAAAACAGTATGGAGGTTTCTTAAAAGATTGAAATAGAATTACCATATGACCCAGCTAATCCACTCCTGGTCAGATATCCAGAGAAAAGCATAATTGAAAAATTTACGTACATCTCAATGTTCACTGTGGCACAGTTTACAATATCCAGGATATGTACGCAACCTAAATGTCCATCAACAGAGGAATGGATGAAGAAGAAGTGGTACGTATATACAATAGAATATTACTCTGCAATAAAAAAGAACAAGATAATGCCATTGCAGTAACATGAATGAACCTAGAGATTGTTATACTGAGTGAAATAAGTCAGACTCAGAAAAACAAATATCATATGATATGTACATGTGGAATCTAATAAAAGCAGGGTTACAAATGCGCTTACTTATAAAACAGAAGTTGAGTCATAGATCTAGAAAACAAATTTATACTAATAGTTATCAAAACATAAGAAGGAAGAGGGGATAAATTGTGAGATTGGGACTGACATATACCTGTGTCTGTGTACATGTGTACTCAGTCATGTCCAACTCTTTGTGACCCCATGGAATATAGCCTGCCAGGATCCTCTGCCCATGGAATTCTCCAGGCAAGAATACTGGAGTGGGTTGCCACTACCTGCTCCAGAGGATCTTCCTGACAAAGGGATTTAACCTGCATCTCCTACACCACCTGCCTTGGCATGTGGATTCTTTACCACTGAGCCACTTGGGAAACACACACATATACACATATATATACAATACATATCTAATAATAACCTGCTGTGTAGCACAGAGAAGTCTACTCAATACTAGTTTATAACCTACATGGGAAAAGAATCTTTAAAAAATAACAATAAAATGAGTGGGGGATGAATGGATAGAGAAAATGTGGTGCATATATACAGTGGAATATTATCCAACCATTAAAAAGAATAAAATAATCTCATTCACAGCAAAATGAATGGACCTGGAGATTATCATACTAAGGGAAATAAGTCAGACAGAGAAAGACAAATAGCAAGTGATATTGCTTATATGTGAATTCTAACAAATATGATACAAATGAACATTTTTTTTACAGAGTAGAGTCAGACCACAGCTTAGAAAATAAGCTTATGGTTACCAAAAGGAAAAGGTGGTGGGGAGGATAAATTAAGAATTTGGGATTGACAAACATACACTAGTAATATTTAAAATGCATAACCAACAAGGATCTACTGTATAGCCAGGGAAATTTGCTCAGTATTCTATAGTAACCCATATGGGGAAAGAATTTGAAAAAGAACAGATACACGCATTCATTGGATCAAAGCAAGGGAATTGGAGAAGCATTGGAGAAAGCAAAGGAATTCCAGAAAACATCTACTTTTGCATCACTGACTACACAAAAGCCCTGTGTGGACCACAACAAACTGTGGGAAATTCTTAAAGAGATGGGAATACCAAACTACCTTACCTGTCCCCTGAGAAACCAGTACACAGGTCAAGAAGCAATAGTTAGAACCAGACATGGAACAATGGGCTTTTCCAAAATTGGGAAATGAGTGCCACAAGGCTTTATTTTGCCACCTGCTGATTATACTTATATGCAGAGTACATCAGGTGAAATGCCATGCTGGATGAATCACATGCTAAAGTCAATATTGCCAGAAGAAATAGCAACAGCCTCAGATAAGCAGATGATACCACTCTAATGGCAGAAAGTGAAGAGGAACTAAAGAGCCTCTTGATAAAGGTGAAACAGGAGAGTGAAAAATCTGGCTTAAAATTCAACATTCAAAAAATTAAGATCATGGCGTCTGGTACCATCACTTCATGGCAAGTAGGAGAGGAAAAGGTGGAAGCAGTGACAGATTTTATTTTCTTGGGCTCCAAAGTTACTGCAGACAGTGACTACAGTCATGAAATTAAAAGACACTTGCTCCTTGGAAGGAAAGTTATGACAAACCTAGACAATGTATTAAAAAGCAGAGACATCATATTGCCAACAGAGGTCCATACAGTTAAAGCTATGCTTTTTCCAATAGTCATGTAAAGATATGAGAATTGAACCATACAGAAGAAGAATCGATGCACCCAATTGTGGTGCTGGAGAAGACTCTTGAGAGTTCCCTGGGCAGCAAGGAGATCAAAGCAGTCAATCGTAAAGGAAATCAACCCTGAATATTCATTGGAAGGACTGATGCTGAAGCTGAAGCTCCAATACTCGGGTCACCTGATGTGAAGAGCTGACTCACTGGGAAAGACCCTGATGCTGGTAAGGAGTGCAAGAAAAAGCAAAAGGGAGCAGCAGAGGATGAGATGGTTAGATAGCTCACCAACTCAATGGACATGAATTTGAGTAAACTCCAAGAGGTAATGAAGGACAGGGGAGTATGGTGTGATGCAATTTATGGAGTCACAAAGAGTTAGACACAACTTAGCAAGTGAACAACAAACACACATTCAGAGTAAGACACAATTTAGTAACTGAACAACAAAGATACATTCATATGTATAATTGAACCATTTTACTGTGCCCCTGAAACTAACACAACATTGTTAATCAACTATACTCCAATATAAAATAAAAATTTCAAAAATAAAAAGATAAAAATAAATAAAATGAATGAGGAGAAGGGGACAGTCAGCAGACTGAAGGGATTAAAAAAAAAATGAAATGTTAATGCTAAACTTAGCCATTTCACTAGGCTATTATGAGGTTAAAATGAAGTATTTTTTGCAAAAGTGGTTTTTTTTTCCTGTTATTAAAAGTTACACATAATGAAATTTACATCATTATAATTAAAAAACTACTCAGGGGTTTATGTCACAAAAGTGTACTGAGTCCACATATGCCAGCCCCTGAAGCTAAGATTTTAGAGGTGAACAAGAAATAAGACACAGTCTCAGACTGTAGAGAGCTTCCAGTTAGAAGAAGAGTTTTCAGAATACAAGTTTAGGCTTTGTAGTAGTTTATTTTTCAAATTTACATATATAATAATCACTCCAAACTCTAAAAGTGAAAAGAAGAAAGAAAGTGAAGTCACTCAGCCATGTCCAACCCTTTGTGACCCCATGAACTGTAGCCGACCAGGCTCCTCTGTCCGTGGGATTTTCCAGGCAAGAATACTGAAGTGGGTTGCCATTTCCTTCTCCAGGAGATCTTCCTCCCAGGGATTGAACCTGGGTCTCCCACATTGTAGGCAGATGCTTTATCCTCTGAGCCACGAGGGAAGTCTCAAAGTAAAAGTGGAGTGAAAGAATCACTCCAAAGCTCAGTCAAGTCCACCTCTTTTTGACCCCATGGATTGTAGCCTGCCAGGCTCCTCTTTCCATGGAATTCTCCAGGCAAGGATTATGGAGTGGATAGACATTCCTTTCCCAGGGGATCTTCCCAAGTCAGGAACCAAACTCTAAAGAGATAGTAAGAAAATTAATTACCAAATGGTAAAAATGAAAACAAAACAGCTCTAATGCTTGGCACCAAATTTGCAAACTTTTGGTTATTGAGTGAACTTCTGTTGTAAAATTCCTTATTTTTGAAAGCCTTAAAAAAAGCTCTATTTTACTTTCAATATGCCAATATCTTCCTTCATATGGAAAATCTCCCATTTATTTGTTCTCAAAATCTGGACTTACTTGCCCCAGTGTTTCCTATCTAGACTCACTGAAGTATAAGCTATATTTCAAGCATAAACATTGTACATGAATGACAAAACCAGTAAAAATAGACTATCTAAATTATAAGGAAGGCCTCTAGAGTCTATTTTATACTTCACTCACTAAAATGCATGACCACAATGCACACTGATCAATAAACAGTGTTCAAGGTTAGTCAGGTGATGGAAATTAATATATACAGTAATATCTTCATATGTTACAGGAGTAGAAAGCCTGTGACTTTCATAAACATCATGGTAGGAAGGAAATAATCATTTTCCTACATTAAAGCAAGACAAAAAATAGTTCTCAGCTAACATTATTCTAGAACACTTAAAACTTAAAAATAGAGCACATAAGATATAAAAGACTGGAAGCAGAGAATCAAAAGCAACACAAGTTATTTCGTAAGATCTAATCTTTTACTGCGTCCAGCTCTATTAGAGGATCAATTGTTCTGGATCATTACAACACTTAAATGTGACCCAATTCATGAATGGTTTAAAAGAACCATGAGTCTTTGACAAACACAAACAGAAAAAACAGTGAGATGAATTTAATGCATTTATTTAGAAACTGTGCTATAATTCATAAACTTGAAATGCCATAGTTTGACAGTACAAGAGAAATTGCTTAAATGTTGATTGTATCAAAATGTTGGTAACGCTTCCCCAGAGGCTGAAGAGTAAACTGTAATGTTGTGCTTTTGCCCACTGTCCAAAAAAGTTAAAGATAAATGTAAGGAAAATCAACACAGGCTTTTTGAAATGCATCATAAGATACTAGTGAGGAGCATTAAAAATTCTGAAAGTCAAAAAATTCCACAAGATGGCTTTGGGAATATAATAGTCAGAGTTTGCTCAAACTCACATCCATTGAAAAAAGAGCATTCATAGTCAAAGCTGTATCCAGCTCAAGGCATAGCTAGACCCATAATCACAGCCATATTCTGAGCATTCACCACAGCGTGGTCCTGGATCACTTCTGAATTCATATTATAGCCACTGCCAAAGCCACATGCAGAGCGCCCCACACCCATGAGTTCTTGTCATGTCTAGAATGTACAATGTCAGAAGATAAAGTTTCAGTTGGTTGTAAAGAAAGCTTGATGCCATTCAGAGCTCTAAGACCTATAGGTACATCCTCTGCCAGGAATTTGTGGACCATGTCTCATACAGACTCTACATTCTCACTCAATGCATCCATTTGTATAGCAACTTCTCATTATTTTGTGATGCCCTCTTTAGAAAAGACTTTGTCATCGCAGTTAAGGAAGTTTTCAGGTCACCTCATGGGATCATGGGTTTTCCCCATACAAATCTTCAGTCCAAAATAATAAGTTCTTTTATTAGGAAATGTACCACTCAGATTTTATTATACATAATCAGCATTGTGACTCCTTCTATTAATGGTAAGTTCCCATGTGAGTACACATCCATGTGAAAGCTACTACAGCAAATTCCTTTGCCTCTTTCATCATCCTGGTATTTTACCTAAGACCATAAACTCAACTTATTCCTCACTGCAATTTAACACATCAGATTAGGCAAGAAGTCACATTCCCATTGATGCATAATGGGATTAAGTTTGTGTCCGCCTGCTGTCAAAACAACATACAAATGGCCGGAAAGGCACATGAAAAGCTGCTCAACATCTCTACTTGTTAGAGAAATGGAAATTTTAAAACTACAATGAGTTACCACCTCAGGCTGGTCAGAATGGCCATCATTCAAAAATCTACAAACAATAAGTGCTGGAGAGGCTGTGGAGAAAAGGGAACTCTCCTACACTGTTGGTGGAAATGTAAATTGGTATAGTTGCTATGGAGAACAGCATGGAGATTCCTTAAGAAACTAAAAACAGAACTGCCATATGATCCAGCAACCCCATTCCTAGGCATATATTCAGGAAAAAAAAAATTCAAACAGGTATATCCACCCAAATGTTTGCTGCAGCACTATTTACGGCAATCAAGACCTAGAAGCAACCTGAATGTCCATCAACAGAAGAATGGATAAAGAAGTGGCATATACATACAATAGAATATTACTCAGCCATTAAAAAGAATGAAATAATGCCATTTGCAGCAACATGGAAGAACCTAGAGATTATCATACTAAGTCAGAGAAAGAAATATATCATATGATATTACTTATATGTAGAATCTAAAAGAAAATCATATAAATGAACTTATTTGCAACACAGAAACAAACTCACAGACTTTGAAAACAAACTTATGATTACCAAAGGGAAAGGGGGAGGGAGAGGGATAAATTAGGATCTTAGGATTGACATATACACACTTCTGTATATTAAATAGATAAACAAGGACTTACTGCAGAGCAAAGGGAACTCTACTCAATATTCTGTAATAACCTATACGGGGAAAGAATCTGAAAAAGAAAAGATACATGTGTATGTAAAAAGAAAAAAGTACAATAGTGATTAAGTCACATATGTCATTAAATCTATAGAATTAATGAAGAAATTCATCAACACTTGCATCAAAAATTTTGCTGCAAAAGCAAATAATTTGGTTTTTTTTCTCTCTCTGTAATATCTTATCTGCCTAACTTATTTGTTGTTAATATTGTTTTGATAATTTATCCATCCTTCATGTAATTGTTTTATGTATTTCTATTACTCAAAAGTTATGCCTATAGCAAAGCTAGTAAAAAATGTTCCACAGTTTCCAATGTATTGTCCAAATCCTGACTTTCATTCTGTTTCTCGTTCTCCATTGTCAAACACCGTTCATCTTTTGGTGTTTGGCCCAAACACTGCCATACCCAAATGAAGAAATAACATGATAGCGTGGCTAGTAAAAATTCTGCCTGCAATGCGGGAGACTTGGGTTGGATCCCTGGGTTGGGAAGATCCCCTGGAGAAGGGAATGGCTACCCACTCCAGTATTCTGGCCTGGAGAACATAATCATAAAGCATTTTAAATGTTTTTAAACTAAGCAATCATGTAATCATGCTGAAATTGCACGGAAAAGCTGACGGGACCATGAATCTAATTCATTGGTATAATTATTAATACCATCACACTTTATTCTCAAGGGTATTCCAGCTTGGATAACAAATTCTAATAGTGTCATTTTATCATTGTCTTGAGGGTCTGTCTGTTTAGTTTCAAATCCAAGCTTTGCTATTTAACATTTGTGTAAATTTGGACAAGTGTAACCTCTCTATTTCTTAGTTGTTTCATCTGTAAATTAGTGTTAGGGATTAAGTGAGTTAATATATGTATAGTATTGAAAACAGTGTCTGGAAATAGCAATTATATTTTTGAGTGTTAGCTACGGTTATTATTCCATATATTAAAACCAAATACACATTCACAGAGAGAGAAAGGAGTAACATATCTTTGTGGTCTATGGCACTTCAGAAGTAAAACAAATATAATGTTGAAAAACCAGAAACTAAAACAGTACTGTTTGATTATACATAGCATTAAGGACAGAGAATGTTAACAGGGACTTTTGGGACTATGAAACTTTTAGAAGAAAATAGTTATTAGCTTTGCTACATTGTACCTGAGGCAAAATGAATGTTAACATTCCATAGAAATGTTAACAGTTGGGCTTGAATATTAGTTTTAGTTTAACAATCATGGAATACAAATAAAATGCCTTTAGAAAGTTCTGGGCATGAAGCATATATAAATAAGTGACTATTAATATGAATAAAGTAGTTTTTAATTAAATCCTTTATGTATTGTTTTATTTTTGAAAGATAAAGTAAAATATTTAAAGAATCTTTTCCCCAGGATTTTAAAGCTATTGTGGAAAGTAAGAAATAAAATGAATTAATTTTCCCCAAGTTTTTCACATACAAAATGGCTTAATATGCTACCTACAAATGTTTCTAAAAATCTGAAAATTGAAAATATTTTTTCAGAAGGCATGTGGCAAGTTTTCAATAACTTTGTCTTTTCTGTTAACATTTATACCATTTTTGCTTTTTATAAATATGACAGAAATAAGCCATCAATATAAGATGTACTTGAGTAACTATTTGTAAAAGCAACAAATAATTAATCCATACTTTTTGAAAGTATGAAATTTGAAATAATTAATCCATACTTTTTCCCTTTAGAAAAAACAACATGCAGATCAAAGGTGATTAACCTGGATTGGCTGCCAAGCCATGGTGATGGTATATATTATACTCAATTAGCCCAGTAAGAATTGTGTCCATGACCTCCAGATAATTGAGAGAGTCATATACAAGAATCACTAATTGGATCAGATGCTGTTTTACACCCAGTTTTATTCCAGAGTTCTGAGTTTTCCCAAGAAGAGAATTCAATTATACCAGGAAACTTAGATAAGTCCAAAGAGTCACAATCAGAAAGCCCAGAAACTTCCAAAAACTTCTAAGTTGATTTGAAGGTAGAGTGTGAATAATGAACTCAATAAAGAGACTTCTATTTCCAGTTGTCATATAAAAGATTAAGAAATATCTTCCCTCCCATAACAACCAGAAAATCTTTAACAAAAGAAAATCACACTCCTCCACAGGGCTAACAAAGAGCAGTAGATGCGTGAAGACCTTGTTGGACTGAATTCAAGAGAGAAATGAGCCTGACAGAAGAGCAGGAAGCCTTAGGAGATTTCTTTCCTAAAGGCAAGTTCCTGCACTATATGTAGGCAGACCAGACCTAGTGAGAGACCTTGAAGATAGCCTTTGTGTATTTCAAATATGAAAGAGAAGCCAGCTCCCTGATTTTATCTCGACTCTATGAAGCAGCATGTGTTCTGATTTCTAGCAGGAGGATGAAGGTTCAAACCAGCTGAACACCTCAGAACATGGACTGGTTAGCCACAAATGAGGAAAACATGTTCCAACTCAAGCATCCAACTCATGAACATCATGATCTCTTTTATGTATAACCTTCTTGTAATCTGCATCTGACATCACCGTGATAGCTTGCTCTGGAGTCTGTAACTGACAACATATAAAATGTAATCGGAGCCAGGTAGAGCATTACAGTCCCTGAAATGAAAGGAGATTTGCCTTAATAGAAACTCAATTGCCATCTTCTGCGTCAGCCATAAGTGGCATGTTGGAACACAGCACTCTAACCCCAATCACACCTTATCTTAACACTCAGCACCAAAGGCAGACACAGGCTGATAACGGCTGTCTTTCCAGAGAGACAAATAATAACAGCATCTTATATCTTACAGGGTTTTCCATCTACAAAGTGCTTTTGAGACAGGTTAGGACCTGAGACCTGGGACACTTTGCTGCAGTGCTTGCACCTGGACAAATGTCTCCTCAAGCAATGAAATGCAAAGAAACTATAAGGGACTAAGTCAGTCACTCAGTCGGGTTGACTCTTTGCAAAGCCATGGACTATAGCCCTCCAGGCTCCCCTGTCCATGGAATTTTCCAGGCAAGAATACTGGAATGGGTTGCCATTTACTTCTACGGGTGATCTTCCTGAACCAGGTATCAAACTTGCATCTCTTGCATCTGCTAAATTGGCAGGCAGATTTTTACCATTTTGCCACCTGGGAAGCCCAAAAAGGAAGTGACTGCATGCACAGTTGAGGTAAATTTTGGGCAACAAGATACAAACAGGCCAAAAAAACCAACTGCCACTTCTGAAGAGCTGGGAGCATAACCAAGCTGTTGGGAGCAAAAGCAAGGTACTGCACAAGTACCCTACACCAGATACCACCAAAGGGGTGGGCAAACCACCTAAGCCACCCCTCTGGCCCGAAATCTGGACCCACTCTTACCCTCACCCCGTATAAGGAACTAGCTCACCTCACCCTGGAGGAGAGAGCCAGGGAATCTATTACTTATTTCCACTCCCCACTGCTGCAACAGAGTCTCAGTTAAGCCTCGCCTGAACTTCTTATCTGACCTGTTATCAATTCTATTTACTAAAGAACCCTGGTCAGTAACACTTTCATGATTTAATTTGGTACAGTGATTAAAATTTATAAATTGTTTGTTACAGAAAAGAAAACTAAGGTTTGGAGACATTAAACTATCTGCAGATGGTCAAATAGTGGACAAAGGGGAAAATTGCCCTAGTTTCCTTATTCTAATGGGATTCCCTGGTGGCTCAGACAGTAAAGAGTCCGCTTGCAATGAGGGAGACATGGGTTCGATCCCTGAGTCGGGAAGATCCCCTGGAGAAGGAAATGGCAACCCACCCCAGTATCCTTGGCTGGAAAATCCCATGGATGGAGGAGCCTGGCAGGCTACAGTCTATGGAGTCGCAAAGAGTTGGACATGACTGAGCAACTTCACTCACTCTCCTTGTTCTAAATATAAGTTTATCTCTACAGTAACACAAGACCATATTCTTTCAAATACTTAATATCATTGAAATAGCATACTGGATCATATAATCAAAATCTTGGTTCTAGTTTTTCATTACTACTGTCTGATAAGCAGGTGCATTACATGGGCTAAAGTATCCATTCATCTGTGCAATAAATGTTAATTGAATATTTTTTCATGTGGTAAATCCTAGAAATGCAAAATTATCCCTGTTCTCAAGGATCATACATGAATAAACATCTAAATAGGCAAATCCAAGGTAACATGACAAGGAGAACATAGAGATGGGTAGTAGGTTAACCCAGAGGGTTCTGAGACTCTCCAAAAGGCTAAGTAAGATGCCACAGGGCAAGAATCAAGGAAAATATTCAAGGGAGAAAGACAAAGTATACGAGAGTAGAGAAGGGAGAGAATTGTGATGCATTTAGAGTGAGGCTGGATTTTGACACAGAGCACTTGGAATTCTCTCTTTGGAACTCTTCCCTTTCCTGCCGCATTCATTTCCTTTGCGATCTCATGCGATCTCATCCAATCTCCTGGCTTTAAATACTTATCTATGTTTTCTGACAACTATCAAATTTAAAAGTCTGACCAGATATCTTCCTGGATGATTTTGCCCAATTGCTTAATTAATATCTCTGCTTGGGTATCTGATGAGCATCTCAAACATAAAAAGTCCAAAACTGACCTCTTGATCTCGCCCCACAGACCTAGTCCTCTTGCAATTTATTTTATCTCAGTTTAAGACTGTCCTATCTTTCCTGTAACTCAGCCTAGATTTTGGAATCATCCTTAACACCTCATTTACACCTCACCATCCAATCATTCAGCAAAATTGGTAAATTCAACCTTTGAACTATATCATCATTTCCATTGCTATCACCAAAAGCCAACTGCAAAAGCCAGTAGCCTTCTGACCAGTCTTCCTGCTCCCAGACTTGCCTGTCCCCAATGCATAGCAAGATATTATCAACACAGCAACCAGAGAGGTCTGGTTAAAATATATCAGTTTATGCCTTTCCTCTTCCCCAAACCATGCAATGGACTCCCATCTTAGAATAAAAACTAAAACCCCCATTCTAGGTTCTCTGACCTCATTTCCCACTACCCATTCACCAACTTAACTCCTCCCAGCCAAATTCCAACTGTTGCTTCTTCAACACACTCATCACAGTTCAGGCTTTGTACTCACTGATCACTCTCCTCAAATGTTGTTTCCACATAAACATGAGTCACATTTTGTCTTCCTTTAAGATTGTCTTGAAAGCCATCTTCTCAGGGAGACCTTCACTGACCACCTTGCTTAAAATTTCTGCTCTCCTCCCTTGTACTCTATCTCATTAACTTTCTTGTTTTTCTCCAAAGCCCTTTTTACCATCTGATATGTGTTTCACTTACTCATTGTAAATTCCCCCAATGCTAAAAGGTAAGCTCTACCACTACAGTGATTTTCATCTAGAATAATAATTAGTAGAGAGGTTTCCAAAACCAATTTGTTGAAGGAATGATTAGTGGGTGAATGAAGCATAGGGCAAGGTTTCATAAAGGATGAAACTTGAAATATAAGCCTTATCTACAAAAGTTAACTACCTGTAGACTGATCATACTTTCTGATTTGTCAAAAACTATTCCAGTGGTTCTAGTTTTAGTATGAATCGGCTTTGTCTTAGTCTGTCCTGGCTGTTTTAACTAAATACAGACTGGGTAGGCCATAAACAATAGAAATTTATTTCTCACAATTCTGGAGGGTGGAAGTATGAGATCATGGTGCCAGCAGAGTCAGATGAGGGTCCTCTTCCCTGTCACAGACTTCTCCTTTGTATCCTTATGTGGTAGAAGGGACTAAGGAGCTCTCTTGGACATTTTCTGTGAGAACACTGATCCCATTCATGTGTATTCAACTCTCATGACCTAAACACCACCTAAAAGCCCCACTTCCTAATAATATCACTTTGAGCATCTATTAGGATTTCGACATATGAATATGGGGGGATACAATCATTCAGACCATAGCAGTCTCCTTCAAGCTGTCCAAAATATTCCAGTTTGCATGATAAATTATACAGATACCCTACTAATATGGCAGGCATGCTAGGAAATTTGGATTTTTTTTTTCCTCATAGGCAGTTGGAAACTATCAGAGGACTTAAAACCAGTAAGTGGCATAAGCAAACATGCATTTTAAAAAGATATTTTGATACCAATAAAATGAATGAAACTGAATGGAGGATGGGAGATTTGGAATATATAAGGAAGCCAATACAAGCCTTCCAAGTTTGAGATTGTCTAAACTCTGTGAGAGCCTGTGAAGAGTTTGATAAAGTGAAATTCTGAGATAGAGATCTGTCATCAGGATTTGGGAATTTATTGCATTATGGAGATAACAGGTCAAGGCCAATAGAGTGATTTTTAACCTGGGGAATGGTGACAATCAAGAGGCTATTCACTGAAACAGTGGTTACAGGATCATCAAAATTGAGTGGGAAAACATTAAACTCAGCTGAGCTATAACTTTGAGACATATCTGTGTACATCTAGAAGATAGTTTCTTTGTGGCTCAGCTGGGAAAGAATTCCCCTGCAATGAGGGAGATCTGGGTTCGATCCCTGGGTTGGGAAGATCCCCTGGATAAGAGAAACACTACCCACTCCAGTATTCTAGCCTAGTGAATTCCATGGACTGTATAGTCCATTTCTTTTTCTTGGGGATGGTCTTGATCACTGCCTCCTGTATAATGTCATGAACCTCCATCCATAGTTCATCAGGCACTCTATCAGATCTAGTCCCTTGGATCTATTTGTCACTTCCACTGTACAATCAAAAGGGATTTGATTGAGGTCATACCTGAATGGTCTAGTGGTTTTCCCCACTTTCTTCAATTTAAGTCTAAATTTGGCAATGAAAAGTTCATGATCTGAGCCACAGTCAGCTCCCATTGTTGTTTTTGCTGACTGTATAGAGCTTCTCCATCTTTGGCTGCAAAGAATATAATCAATCTGATTTCAGTGTTGACCATCTGGTGATGTTCATGTGTAGAGTCTTCTCTTGTGTTGTTGGAAGACAGTGTTTGCTATGACCAGTGCATTCTCTTGGCAAAACTCTATTAGCCTTTGCCCTGCTTCATTCTGTACTCCAAGGCAAAATTTGTCTGTTACTCCAGGTGTTTCCTGACTTCCTACTTTTTGCATTCCAGTCCCCTATAATGAAAAGGACATCTTTTGGGGGTGCTAGTTCTAGAACATCTTGTAGGTATTCATAGAACCATTCAACTTCAGTTTCTTCAGCATTACTGGTCAGGGCATAGACTTGGATTAACTGATATTGAATGGTTTGCTTTGGAAACGAACAGAGACCATTCTGTCATTTTTGAGATTGCATCCAAGTACTGCATTTCAGACTCTTTTGTTGACTATGATGGTTACTCCATTTCTTCTAAGGGATTCTTGCCCACAGTAGTAGATATAATGGTCATCTGAGTTAAAATCAATCATTCCAGTCTATTTTAGATCGCTGATTCCTAAAATGTCAATGTTGCCATCTCCAGCCAAAGTTTGACCACTTTCAGTTTGCCTTAATTCATGGACGTAATATGTCTGAGGAGGCCTTACAAATACCTGAGAAAAGAAAAGAACCTAAAGGCAAAGGAGAAAAGGAAAGATATTCCCATCTGAATGCAGAGTTCCAAAGATTAGCAAGGAGAGATAAGAAAGCCTTCCTCAGTGATCTCTGCAAAGAAATGGAGGAAAACAATAGAATGGGAAAGACTAGAGATCTCTTCAAGAAAATTAGAGATACTAAGGGAATTTTCATGCAAAGATGGGCACAACTAAAGACAGAAATGGTATGGATCTGACAGAAGTAGAAGATATTAAGAAGAGGTGGCGAGAATACACAGAAGAACTATACAAAAAGATCTTCATAACCCAGATAACCACTATGAAGTGATCATTCACCTAGAGCCAGACATCCTGGAAAGTGAAGTCAAGGGGGCCTTAGAAAGCATCACTGCAAACAAAGCTAGTGGAGGTGATGGAGCTATTTCAAATCCTAAAAGATGATGCTGTGAAAGTGCTGCACTCAATATGCCAACAAAGTTGGAAAACTCAGCAATGGCCCCAGGAATAGAAAAGGTCAGTTTTTATTCAAATCCCAAACAGAGGCAATACCAAAGAATGTTCAGACTACTGCACAATTGTACTCATCTCACACACTAGGAAAGTAATGCTCAAAATTCTCCAAGCCAGGCTTCAACAGTACATGAACCATGAACTTCCAGATGTTCAAACTTGATTTAGAAAAAGCAGAGGAAGCAGAGCTCAAATTGCCAACATACACTGGATCATCGAAAAAGCAAGAGAATTCCAGAAAAACATCTACTTCTGCTTTATTGACTATGCCAAAACCTTTGACTGTGTGGATCACAACAAACTGTGGAAAATTCTGAAAGAGATGGGAATACCAGACCTCCTCACCCACCTCCTGAGAAATCTGTATCCAGGTCAAAAATCAGCAGTGAGAACTGAACATGGAACAGACTGGTTCCAAATCAGGAACGGAGTACATCAAGGTTGTAGACTGTCACCATACTTATTCAATTTACATGCAGAGTACATCATGTGAAATGCCAGGCTGGATGAAGCACAAGCTGGAATCAAGATTGCTGGGAGAATATCAATAATCTCAGACATGCAGATGACACCAACCTTATGGCAGAAAGCAAAGAAGAATTAAAGAGCCTCTTGATGAAAGCAAAAGAGGAGAGTAAAAAAGTTGTCTTGAAACTTAACATTCAGAAAACTAAGATGATGGCATCCAGTCCTATCACTTCATGGCTAATAGATGGGGAAACAATGAAAACAGTGAGATACTTTATTTGGGGGGCTCCAAAATCACTGCAGATGGTGACTGCAGCCATGAAACTAAAAGACACTTGCTCCTTGAATGAAATGCTATGACCAACCTAGACAGAATCTTAAAAAGTAGAGACATTACTTTGCAAACAAAGGTCCATCTAGTCAAGGCTATGGTTTCTCCAGTAGTCATGTATGGTTGTGAGAGTTGAACTATAAAGAAAGCTGAGCACAGAAGAATTGATGCTTTTGAACTGTGGTGTTGAAGAAGACTCTTGAGAGTCGCTTGGACTGCATGGAGATCCAACCAGTCCATCCTAAAGGAAATCAATTCTGAATATTCATTGGAAGGACTGATGCTGAAGCTGAAACCTCAATACTTTGGCCACCCAGTGAGAACTGACTCATTTGAAAAAACCTTGATGCTGGGAAAGATTGAAGGCGGGAGTAAAAGGGGACAACAGAGGATGAGATGGTTGGATAGCATCATCTACTCGGACATAATTTGAGCATGCTCCTGGAGTTGGTGATGGACAGGAAGGCCTGGCGTGCTGCAGTCAGTGGGATTGCAAAGAGTCAGACATGACTGAGCGACTGAACTGAACTGAACTGTGTAGTCCATGGGGTCATAAACAGTGGGACACCACTGAGCGACTTTCACTTTCACTTTCAGCAAATAAAGAAGCAAAGGAATCTGAATATACTGAAGAATTTTAAGGCCAGGAGATACAGATTAAGTGTTCAAGTACATTTGGGAACTTAATATGTCTTGGTCTATGTGTTATTGAATATTTTGAGTGACATAATTGATGAGGAAAAGTTTTCCATATTTATTGCAATAAATCACTCATATCTTTAAGGGAAAGGATCAAATACCACAGATGTTAGTTATGCATTTTCTTAAACATTTATCCAGACTCATATTTTTGATAACTTTCCAAAAAATATTGCACACTGGAAATTCATTTTTTATGAAGACACAAATCTTGATGACACTTATTTATCCCCTTTTAGCTCAATTATTCATCCTTAACATGTTTATATTCATTTTGAATTCATCTAATGGATATACAGTAAAATCTACCATAAAAAAAAATGTACTTAACAGCAATCCTCACTGTTCATTTATAAGCTTAGTATTTGAAGAGCACTTCAAAGACTCATTTTGACCAAAGTCAAACGGCCATGTTTAAAATCAAATATCAACTGAAGCTGAGGTCAACGTGATCTATCAGTAATACAAAATATAATTCCTATTCATAGAAGTAAATCTGAGGTTTTTTAAAGTATTATTACCACATTATTAAAAATTAAATGGACAAAAGGTAAGGTGTGATAATTTAGTTAGTTAGGCATGCCATGTCACAGGAGGCCACATAGAGAAGCACTAGGGTCAGTCAGGAGGTAAAAGAAGAGATAAAAATGTGGATAAGAGACTTTCTTATAGTTTCCACAGCAAGGAACAGAGAGGCAGGGTAAACAGGCTTAGGAATGGCTAGTGTGAATAATTTCAGCGGGCTCTGGGGCCTTGGGACTACCCCTAGTTATCTGGTATGTGGTCCTAGGGTGGTTTGAAGAGGTTGATAGTGGCCTAGGGTGTGAAAGGCAAATAGCAGAATTGGTTGGGTTGAGGGTTCTGGATTCATTGATTTGCATTGAAAATGTAATAAGCTCATGATGATTTGCTTGTTTTCTCAAGAAACTGGCTAAGCCTGGGAGGAGGAGTCCCTCCAGGGTCAGCAAGACCCAGTTATCAAAGCATCAGAATACGGAAAGTAAAGGACTTGGCTAATACATTTGCATATACTTGTTGCTTCATTCCATAACTTGAGGAAAAGCTTTTCCTTCAACATTGGATGGTAATGTAGCAGTATTATTAACTTTCAAAGCAAATGATTTATTAATTATCTATACCTCAGATTTCATTGCATGGACACTAAGCTTAGCATCTCCTCTAGAATAGAACAGTGGGAAACAGATATGAGGGGAGACATACATACATGAGTTTGAGGGAGCAGATTCTTTGGCAGCAGATTCCAGCAATAGATAAACTATCTGCAAGTAGTCAGATGTCCTACTATATTGGTATAATCTAGGCTTCCCTGGTGGCTCAGCTGGTAAAGAATCTGCCTGCAATGCAAAAGACCTCGGCTTGATCCCAGGGTTGGGAAGATCCCCCTGGAGAAGGGAACGGCTACCCACTGCAGTATTCTGGCCTAGAGAATTCCATGGACTGTATAGTCCATTGGGTCACAAAGAGTTGGACATGACTGAACTATATTGGTATAATCTGACAAGTGAAATTTTGATGGTTCTTCAAACATCATTTAACATAATAAACGCTATTCTATCTTGTTTGGGACATCTTATATAAGCACATGACAAAAAGTCCCAAAATTCTGTGTGTCATATAGTTTGTCCTTGGCTAAACAATAATAATTTAATTAGCTCGCTATTTCATGAATTATAGACAGTATTTCTGTTTCTCTACCATGTGCTGTATTTATGCCCTGAACATAAAACTAAAGGGTGAGAACAAAGATCATGATATATGTAATTACCAAATCACTTAGAGCCTTCATCATGTTTTTCCCACCATCACTGGCAATTGTAATCACTTTCTTTTACTGATTTCCTTTCTCTAAATATATTTTTCCACCAGATTTCCAATGTTGTTCACTGTGTGAGTTGCAGAGATTTCTCAGCAAGAGTAAAACAGAATCACGATGAGTGTCATTATTAACACAAACATATTATCAACCTGAGATTTTTTTCATTGCTTCATCATGTTCATTATCTAGTATACAAAATACAGAATAGAACATTTAATTACATCATTAACCCTTTGGGAAACAGAGAACTTACTTCAGAAAAAGAAAACCTAAGTTAAAATTAAATATTTTCTAGAATAAATTATGTGCCTTACAGTCATAACTTGGGGAAATCTCAGAAGTATTTTTTAAAAAAAAGCCTGAGTCTGTAGCACTAATTTCAGCCTAAAAGTCTGTGGTTTTCATTTCAACATACATTTTCCATAGACTCAAAATCATAAGGCAGTGTCTTTCTTTTTTAAGCATTTCTCTAAGGCTTTTGCCTTGAATTTTTATAGTGAAAGTCAAATACCTATTTCTCTCAAAAAGCATCCAGATAAGGTAATAGGGAAGAACAATTCTGACTCCATATTGTGTCTGTTTCTTTTACTTCAACTTTTGTATTCTATTGCTTTGCTACAAGTTAAGAATGTTGCCTGTAACCTGAAGTATACAGGATGCCCCATTCTCAAGATTCTGACCTTTAAAGGTATAACACTTCTGCATGGATATGAAGATGAAAAAGGAGATATGGGTTTGATCCCTGTGTCAGTAAGATCCCCTGGAGAAGGAAATGACAACCCACTCCAGTATTCTTACGTGGGAAATCCCATGGATGGAGGAGCCTGTCAGGCTACAGTCCAGGACATCACAAGAGTCAGACATAATTGAGTGATTAAACTACCACCATCAGAGATGAAGAAGTTGCAGAAGAGAGAATCATATTTGCCTTGTTTACAGGGACATCCTGACCTGACTTTACATGCACAGCTACAAAAACAAAGGATTTTGATGCCAAGAAGTTAACAACAACCAACCATACCCCCTCCCCCTTTTAGTATAAAAGAAATCTGAATTCTAAAATTGAGTACAATGGTTCTTTGAGACTGTAGTCAAGCATTTTCTCAGTCTACTGGCTTTCTGAACAAAGTCTCTATTCCTTGCCCAACAACTAGTCTCAGTTTATTGACCTGCCAGGCAGCAAGCCATATGAGCTTGTACTCTGTAACAATAGTAAATGGTTTCACTCACTTCTCAGGATATGCAAGTGTTTCAGTGAACACCTCTGTGCTATAGGTATCATATTAATCTCAACAGTTGCTTGCCCCTGAACTGATGAAAATCTCAAGTAGAGACCTCAAGACCCTGCTCTAGAAAAGTTTTTGAAAATGCAACCTATCCTACACTTTGATTTGTTATCATAACAGTAAAGCAACATAAACAAAGCTTATCTACTCAATAGGTTCTAGACTGGACATTGTAACCTCCAGAAATCCCTTTCTAGCTCCAGAATTCTACTTTTCTATTTGTTCTTATATTATGTTGAGGAGTACAATGTGCTATATACTCATAAAGGGTCACCAAAGTGCAGGTACAATCAATAAAATACTCTGAATTGCTGTGCAAACACAAAGTAAACATTGTGCTATCACAAGCTTAAATAGAAATAACTACACACATATCAATAAATTTAGTAAAATGAAAAGTGATTTTCCTTTCAAGGCAAAATTAGAGCCAGTAGTATTGTTTAACATGACGTTCAATAAAAACATCATATAGCTTATAGTGATGACAGAAACCATGCACATTTGTGTAGGGACTATAAAAGGAAGGCTAGAACTACATAAAGAATTGCAAGAATTAAATAAGCCTTAACGACAATATCTGTAAAAGGCTAAATAGAAAAGGCATGTCTGAATGTAATCCTCTTCCAGGCTATCACTAACACTTTTTTGCTCTCTTGCCCAATTCTGCCTTTTGTCACCAGTCAATGAAAAATATTTTTTACCGTTTATTCCCCATGGAGTAGTGTTAACCTCTGTATCATGTCGCCCTGAGTGTCGGCTTCACCATTTTATTGATTGACAAAACAATCGGTTTTGTCAGCTGATTGTTTTGCTCAACCACAGTCAGTTTACAAGAAAAGTCACTGTTGTTTTATCATCTGTTCTTCTCATCCTGTACTGTTTTCACTTCCCTTTAGTTGGGCTGTGTTATGGGTCATAAGTACTGGCAAGGATCTCCTAAAAAAGAAATAGAAGTTTTTAAAAGATTGAGTGTCAAAATATACAGCATTTAACCCTATTTCAGGTGAGACGGTGTTTGAAAACACCCCAAATTGTGTAAAACTGTGATTAAACAATTAAATACGCTATACTTTGTAGAGAAATATGATGCAGTCATTTTAAAATTATGTTTTCAAATATTTAATTTTATAAAAGAGTATTTAAAATGATCACACTCTTAAAAGTATAAAAAATTACTTTCAGTCACTAGGGATAAGACATTAGTCACTCCTGATTAATAAATAATATTCATGATTTTTCTTACTTTATTTTCCATACTGTTTGCCATGAGTGATTATTCACAGAAAAAACATAATTTTTAAAAACTTTTCTACAAAAGTAAATAACAACCCATATTCTTTTAATCTTTTCCTATGGAGCTCAGTTTCTCTCCCCTTACTTCTAATATAGAGAAATTTCCAGTTATTTCTAAGCAATGCGTTCAAATGCTTTTCCTTTCCTAAATTTCCTACATTCTTAACAAAACTCATCTGATAAATATGGAATCAGTATTCTAATACTGGTCTGGACAGAGCCATATAGCGGGAGGTTTAATTATCACCTATGTGTCATACTTCCAGTAATTTATATTTGTCTCAGGTTCTTTTTTAATTATATACTACACTGCTGATTCATTCATAGTGTATGGCTTGTTTGGTTTCTGCAATACTTTCCTGAGCCAAGATTGCTCCATCCTTTCCCTGGCACTGATTTGCACTTATTTCTCCCAGGCCAAACTTCATTCTTGCTGATCACTGTTTAGGTCAGTGAAATCTACTTGAAATCTACTTTGAAATCTACTCCTAACCTTCAAGATTTGGGAATGCCACTCAAGTTAGTGACACCAGGAGAACATGGTGAACATATCAAAATCTTTTTCTAGATCAGTGTTTCTAAAAGGTGATTCTAACACTGTAATCATCTTGCGCTGGTTAAACATGCAGAAAAATAGGGTGTGCACCATACTCTAAGCCAAAAACTGTGGAGGCACAACTGCGAACTGTGCACCCTTTAACAGCTTGGCAATAGTTCATAATGTGTGTTCAGATTAAAAAATCATGAAATCTACGTTATTAGAAAATGAATTTCACATCTTTTATATATCCACCATGGCTGCTAAGACATTTTCAAAAACTGCCCGGTTGTCTCTCCCCACGTTTCCTCTCTTTCAGTCAACCTGGAGATCAGGCCTACCCCAAATTCTGAATAGATTGTGCTCTTAGCTTACCGCTAGCCAAAACAGGTTCAAGAAGCTTAGCAAACCTCATATACGAACTTCCTAAAGAATCATTTCATTTATATGTTCTTGTCAAAAAGACAATGCATGGTGATGGAGAACAGACCAACGGTTGTCAAGAGTCAGGAGAGAGAGTATGACTAAAATATGGACAGCATGAGAGAGTTTCTCGGGTGATGGAAAATTTCTATATCTTGATTTTTCTGATAATTACACACATATATTCCAGTTTTAAAACTTGTACATGATTCTACTATATGCTGATTTCTAAATGTTTTTAATCTTGCTTGATAGAAATTTTTCTTACATATATAAAATACTCCATTTGTTTTGATGATCTTGATTATACACTTGGATAATGTTACATCTTTCAGAGAGCTTTACATCTATCACATCATTTTGCTGCCTATACAAATGCATTATCTTGCATTAGCTTTTATGTTGCTTCATAGGCTTACATTAGAAGAGATTACAAGAAATAGATATTAGAAACCCATTATAATGTTACTATTAGAAGTGTTCTTTAAGTGATATATAATAATAACAGTAACATCTTTTTGAAAAAGTATTAACAGTTAATTCAGTGCACAGTTGAATTATGCTTGAATTCACAGTTAGGGACCCAGGAGGATGTGGATATTACACAGGGGACTCTCATTTTGGTCAAGTTTGATCTAATGCAGTAAATTCTGCCATTTCTCTTCCATGTCCATTTTGTCAAGTTTGATGGTTCAGGAATAAACCAGAATGTGAACTACAACTTACTGTAAAGAAAATTCACCTTCTTTGACCTTTTATATTTAAAGGGATTTAAAACATATTTCTCATCTTCCTTCATGCCATCCATTGAGAATACTCGAGAGAAGAACTTTTTCTTAGCTTGCTGTGTGAGGCATATACCACTGTAACATCGCTGGGATTTATTTTAATTCACAACCTTGTCCTTTTGTTAGTAATAGTTTAACCATTAAATTCATGGATTCAAAAAAGTAACCATATAAACCAAAATCAGAGTTGAAGTAGAATATAATGGACATAGAAGGGATGTAAATTTTAAGATTCCTCCTGTACACTAGTTGTTTTAGTTGGCATTTAGTTGACATTGAGAAGACAACAGGAAACTGTTTTTCTTAAAAAGTCAAAACCTTATTGAGACACTTAACGCACTGGAGATTAAAGAGGTTATGGCTAATTTTAATCCCCAGATTTCTCATTCAAGGCTATAATATAAATAAAAGAATGAAAGAAGAGTGCATGAACATTCACCATGCACTGCTTACTTTTGTCTTAAATCAATATCCCTCCAGTAGATAGAATGCTTATAATAGCAAAACATTACCCTCACTGCAAAATGCAGAAGGAAAATATATCCACAAAGAATGAATCAACAGAACACCACAAAACTGAAAAGTCACACTTATAGGCTAAATTAAGTATATTTATTAGAGTAAGGAAATCAATGTAAAAACTCAACCAGAATTTAGGGGGAATGTGAAAACCAAATATACTGCACTAGGCCATTGAAAATCCTAAGGTACAATACACTATCAAGAAAAATTAAGGCTTCAGTTACAGTTCAGTTCACAAAGTTTATGATCACTCTACTTTGCACAGTTCAATATATAGAGAATATGAAGTCCACGTTCTGTACTCTGGAAAGTTGTCAGTACGATATTGCTTCAAGTTTGGTTCTGAGGGATGCAGATTATTGTACAGTTCATGTGGTTAAAAGTTGATTAATAGAGGTCAAATGTCCAGTATCTTCTGTAGTCAAATGGGCGGAAGCCACCATATCTGTATCCGAACCCATAGCCCACTGGGGAATAGGTGCTACCATATCCACAGCCAACACTGTAGCCCAGGGGGTATCCCCAACTGCCCCAGTAGTAACCTGGGTAGATGCCTTCATTGAAAAAGCCACAGGACATTTTTGTTAAGAGATGAGTGTTCAGCGGCAAAGACCCCGTTTCCTGGGAATAACTTGCTCCATCTGTCCAAGCCTTTTATACACTGCCACTAAGGGGTGTGGCAACAAATACCCACCCTAGGCTTCTTCATTACTCTTTAAAATTGTTTGAGGATGACTGACTGCCTAGTGTTCCTTGAATTAATTTAGACCCTATAATGGAGAAGCTACTGAAAAGTCATCAAAGTCTTTGGTAAAAGCAGATTCCCAATTTAACCTTCAAAACTCAGGCTTCCAAACAACCAGAAATATTCTTAGTATGTTACCTAACATGGCCTGTGAGATTGCAGGCATTTTCTGACCACACAAAAGGGACTATTAATGCTCTCTAAACTTTGTGACTAAATATACCAGAGATTGCTCTCCCAAGAAACTTCTGATGTACGATTGAGCCCTTTATAGATGTTTTCAAAACTAAGGCAAATCTTCTGGTAATATTTCATGATCTATTCCACAATTTAACTGCAATTATTTTATGTTCAGTGATCCCTTAACATCTGTCAATGATGAAGAAACATTTTTATGTTTATAAGTAATCAGTTTTCTAGAATAACCACTACATTTAATTAAAAGTTTAATGAATTTTCAATGTCTTCACTGTTCCTCCTTTGTCATAGAATAATGAACCATGTTTAAGCTCTACGTTTATTAAATAGCCTGATGGTAACCAATATCTACTATACATAAGAAAATAAGTAATTGGAAGAACAGAGTACTTCACAGGGTCAACCAAGTGAGATAAATTACAAATGTAGTTCCCCTCATGTTTCTCTCAATAATCTACACTCAAGAAACATGATTTTTCATGATTAACTATCAGCTTGTACTGAGAATGAGAAGAATAAATAATAAATGTTGCATTAAAAAAAAAGAAATGTAACATTAGCCTTTCAACAGAAACTTAAAGAATTTCTGAACCTGCTTTCCACCTTGCTACTGCTAAGTTGCATCAGTCATGTCAGACTCTGTGCGACCCTATAGACAGCAGCCCACCAGGCTCCTCTGTCCCTGGGATTCTCCAGGCAAGAACACTGGAGTAGGTTGCCATGTCCTTCTCCAATGCATGAAAGTGAAGAGTGAAAGTGAAGTCGTTCAGTCATGTCCGACTCTTAGTGACCCCACAGACTGCAGCCTACCAGGCTCCTCTGCCCATGGGATTTTCCAGGCAAGAGTACTGGAGTGGGTTGCCATTGCCTTCTCCGCTTTCCACCTTACATATATTTAAATCATTAAACCAACTGGTTTTTACTTATTTCTTTCTTAGGATATGATCAATATTGTCAGAAAAATACCCATTAAGCTGAAAGAAATAAGAAAAAACTAGATTATTGTATCAGAGTACTAATTTAACAAAACAGTAGCAATTCTTTCAAAGGATACTTTGAAAATTTAAAATTTGAAAATGTTTTAAAAATTGTTCAGGACGCATTTTAAAGATGATAGTTCAATTCAGTCACTCAGTCATGTCCGACTCTTTGCGAACCCATGGACTGCAGAATGCCAGGCCTCCCTGTCCATCACCAACACCCAGAGTTTACCCAAACTCATGTCCATTGAGTTGGTGATGCCAACCAACCATCTCATCCTCTGTCATCCCCTTCTCCTCCTGCCTTCAATCTTTCCCAGCATTAGGGTCTTTTCAAATGAGTCAGCTCTTCACATCAGGTGGCCAAAGTATTGGAGTTTCAGCTTCAACATCAGTCCTTCCAGTGAATATTCAGAACTGATTTCCTTTAGGATGGACTGGTTGGATCCATCCAGTTGGTTGGATCCAGATGCCATCCAAAGATGATAAAGCCAACTTTATTTAAGGAAAGCTACTACAATGTAGTAATACAGCTTTTGTAATAGTAGAGAAAGATTGGGCTCAACTTGGAATACAAGGAAAAGTGGAAATTGTTAGCCAAGGAGCAAGAGAGAATCAGGGGATGGAAAATTACTAACATGGTTACTGACAGGATTCTTACTGAAGTCAGTTCCAGAGAGATCAAACTGGAAGATGGCAGAAGATGAGCAATCAGATCATGTATTGAGGGTGAACAGACACTGAGGTTGGGAGAGTGGGTGGAAGGGTTCTGGTTTAGCTGAATTAGCAGATTTCTTGTTAAAACTGGATGATACAGAGACAAACACAGAAAACCAAAAGTCAAACCTAGTTGAGAAGAAAGTTCAGGGAGGTCTGATTAGAGTGTGATCAAGGAGAAAATCTTTGTCAGATAATAAGCCTCTTTTCCTTACCTTTACTTCCTTCTTCACTGGCCTCCTACCTCTAGACTGTGCAGTTTTATATAGATCACTCACCTCTTCATTTAAGGCAGAACGTCAAATCAGTTTTTACATTTACAAAGAATTATACTGGAGAAATACCCTATAATTGATATCTCTAAAATTCTAAGAGACACAGTTGAATGAATGTCACTGAGAATGCTGGGGGATGTGAAATTGCTGCATGACATCTTATCAGCAGATCCTAACTACATGGCATCCACAGCCCACTCCTCCATCTCAGGAATATGTTTCTGGGCTCATAGTCACCACATTCATGAAATCTCTTGTGAGTGTCAAAAAACAAACAAACTAAATTTGAACAAAAGACTTTCGTATTTGAACAAAAGACTTTCAAAGGATCTCATTGCCATGATCAGGGATTCTTTATTTTAATTTGAAAATGGCATCTTGTCTTTTCATTCATGTGACATTTATCCAGGATTCAATATAAGCCCAATGCTGTGCTTTATTTTGGGGACACAGTGGTGAGCAAGACAGATAATAGCCCTTTATAGAGCACACAGCTCTATAGGATGCAATTAGAGTTGACTCTTGTTAGTGGGAGACAGGCAGCAAGGGTTCAGCATCAAACACAACCAGATTAGAAATCCTGTTCTGCCACTCTCTGGCTTTGAGAATATCATTGAATGTTCTGAATTCCAGCTTCCTCTTGTACAAAATGAGGAGAACAGAATCTAGAACAAAACCAAACTCATGGGGTTGTAAAGAAGAGTAATGTATTATGAGCCCAGAAATAAATGAAATATTACTTCTTTTGCCTAATCATTTTTATCATTGAAATGACTGAAAAATCATACTATGCTCAAGAAGATGACCTCATCTAAAATCTCAACTTCACTTCAGAAGATTTAATGTGGTAGGAGAGCAATGGGATGAAAGCATGCTTACCAAACATTTAATTCAAAAGTTATTGTGCTGTTCTAGGATGTACTAGGGAGCTGGTGGCTAGGTGGTAAAAAAATCTGCCTGCCAATGCGGCAAATGCAAGAGACACAAATTTGATCCCTGGGTCAAGACAATCCCCTGGAGAAGGAAATGGCAACCCACTTCAGTTTTCTTGCCTGGGAAATCCCATGGACAGAGGAGCCTGGCAGGGCTACAGTCCATGGGGTCATCTAGAATCAGACACAACTGAGCAACTGACCACAGGATATACACAAGGTTGAGCGGGTGGTTGGATTTAAGTAAAAGTTACTTGCATGGTTGCCATTGTAAAACCATGAGTTGAACATGTCCACTGAGCAGCAACTATCACATTTTGGATGGTTCCTTCGACAGCAAGAGAAATGAGGGAAATCAAAAATCCGAGCCATGTAAGTATGAAACTTTTCCTGGTTCTGCTTTGCTTCCTGTGTCTGAAGTTTTGGACAAAAGAGTGAGCAAAACCTTCTTTGGATAAGTAAAATTCACTTTGAATAACTATACCAAATACCAGTGTCATCCGTTGATTCTCCAGTATTTTACATTTATGTTCTTTTAGCATCTCCAGCAAGTGAAGAACTCTGGCTTATAAGGTGTCTGACATCTTCCTTAGGTATCCATTGTAGTTGAAAGGTTTTTTCGAGTTTGGACGGCAGAGCTGGTGTGAGTCTTTGAAAATGATGATTCACTGCAACTGTGAGATTTCTCTGTGCAGGGAAGGTGCTTCTCTTGATCTCTCTACTTTCTGAGAAACTGCTCATACATCTAGTTAGAAATTTACCCTGGCTTCATATGATTTCTGGGAATAGAAGTGAATCTGTGGTCCTCTAAAAAGTAAAAACCTGGAGGACAAAGATATAGAAGCAAAAGAGGAAAAGCTGCAGAGAAGTGAAAAAATATGAAGGAGGGAGGGAAAACATTGATCTTTTCTTATTTTCAAGAACAATGTAAATATGGTATAAAATTTCCTGCCTGCACCAAGCTTGCTAAGACTCTGTCATCTTCACATTCTTTGTTGTCATAACTCCATGGCCAACATCTTGGATGAAAGTGAAAGCCACTCAGTCGTTTCCAACTCTTTGGGACCCCATGGACATGGAATTCTCCAGGCCAGAATACTGGAGTGGGTAGCCTTTCCCTTCTCCAGGGGATCTTCCCAACCCAGGGATTGAACCAGGGTCTCCTGCATTGGAGGCAGATTCTTTACTGACTGAGCTATCAGGGAAGCTCTCTTTATGGGATGGTGTAATCAAATACTCTGGTCTCATAAAAAGCCACATTTGGAGAACATTTTTCTACCAACCTTGTGACAGAGGGCATATATTAGACGCCTCCAAAATGGCCTTAAAAGAATACTAGGAAACTGTTTAAGGGAGCATTGCTAATAGACTTATTATCAAAGTTAGTTTTGGATATGTGTACTACATCTTCTTTATCCATTCCTCTGCTGATGGGTGTTTAAGCTGCTTCTACATCCTGGCTATTGTAAACAGTGCTGCAATGAACATTGGGGTGCAGATATCTTTTTGAATTAGGATTTTCTCCAGGCATATGCCCAGGAGTGACATTGTTGGGTCATATGGTAGCTCCTTAAGGAGCCTCCATACTTGAGGAATGAAATTGCAGAGATGTGAGTGGACCTAGAGACTGTTATACAGAGTGAAGTAAGCCAGACAGAGAAAAAGGTATATTGACACTTATGTGGACTCTAGAAAAATGGTACAGATGAGCCTATTTGCAAAGCAGAAATAGAGACACAGATGTAGAGAATAAATCCCGAGGCCGGGGGTGGGGAGCGGAGGGAAGGGTAGGGTGGGAGGAATTGGGAAATTGGGACTGACATATATACACCACTATGTATAAAATACTAATGAGAACCTACTGCATAGCACAGGGAAGGCTACTCATTGCTCTGTGGTGATCTAAATGGGAAGGAAACCCCAAGAGGGACATATATGTACAACTGATTCACTTTGGTGTACAGCAGAAATGAACACAACGATGTAAAGCAACTCTACTCCAACAAAATTGTTTTGCAGTTAACCTTGGAAAATTCTCTGAGGCTTTAAACCTGTCCTGTGAATGTAGATGCAAATGAGCAGTCATACATTCACCTACGGCTACTGAATCATGACTTCCAAGGAATCAAGGAACTGGGAAGCCTAATGTCTAGAATAGAAACTTTAGGAGAGGGGACAGAAAGTCAGAATCCAGGTGGCAGACATTAGTGATGCCTAGAGTTTTCACACACCAAAAACAAATTCCTAAAGAAACTTTCAGCATTCGAAACCCCACTTTTATGCAGACAAGTTGGTTATGGGAATAAGTCATTAACAAAACAGTAAGCAGAGCAGCATTGCACTCTGAATTCCAGGGAAGCTTCCGCAGTGTGATTCTGAGTGCAACAGACTCATCATTCCAGGATAGTCTCTAGCCATGCCTTCTTCTTCCAGGAAACACTGCTCTGAAACATCCTAAACTATAAGAGGAAAATATGTATTTCTCTCTCTTTCTCTTTCTCTTACAGGTTCCTCTATAGACAAGGTGTCTATTAAGTATTCAAGTCACCTTTCTCAGCTACAGGCTTTATTCAGCACGGAAATCTTAAAAATAATAGATCAGCTTTTCAGGTAATTCGGAGAAATAAGTAATTCATGGGAAAACAGGAAAGAAAAACAATACTTTGCTTCACGTGTGACCTTCTGCAATGAATCCAAATCGTAAAATGCACAGACATCAGGCTTCCAGACTGCAAATGAATTAAAGAATAGTTATAAGATGTTCACAAAAGAATGCTTGGTATTTTTTTTCATGTTTGTTGAGGAAATTTGTCAGATAACTCAGTCATATTTACAAAATTTCTACTATGTGTAGAACACTAAACTGGCCCAGCTCAATACCAAAACTCATGTACAATTAGTAATAAATATCTAGCCATATTCCCTACAGACCACAGCCAAGCCTGAATGTAGTAGCATCAAATGTTCCTCCTCCTCTTTCTTCTCACTTTGTGTGTAAAATGCATTTATTTTGTTTTCATTGAATCCTATCTAAACATAAAGGAAACAACTTGGTTCCTAGATTCAAAATAAATGGAGGAAGCTGAAAGGATGGGAAATAAAAAGCCATGAATAAGAATTTTGTCACTATCCCAGACCGGTTGCACAAAGATAAACTACTTATGGAGAATGCAATGTATGGCAAAACCAATGCAGTATTGTAAACAAAAAAATATTTTAAAATCATGAATAGAATAAATAAATAAAAATAAATAATAAATACAAATTTCCAGAGCCTATAGAAGATCTTCCTATCAAGATTTCCGAGGGTGGGATCTGAGTACAAGCATAAGTAATAAACGCTAACTACAGTTAAAAATAACCAACATGAAGTAATGCAGAACATTTTATTACATGGAAAAATATGAATTTATAAAATCATCCCAAAGTACATTTTTTCTTTTTGTGTGTGTCTTTCTCAATTTTATTATTAATATTTTATAATATTACATGATGTTTTGTGGGTAATCTTGTGTAATGAGATGCAGAAGTTGGGGGAAACCTCTTGGAAGTCTTCTCTCTCCTTGCTTCCTTCTCCTTCCCTTTCCTATGCAGAAATAAATAAAATAGAACCTACTAGAAATGCTAAAAGATTTCTGATATAATCTGTTTCCTTGACTTATTTCAATAGGCTTTATATATTTTGCACATCAGAGTAATAAAGTTGAGGAGGGAAAGCTAACCTTTTTGTTCATAATACAGTATTCCTACTGTATTCCTTCAGTCTCTCATTCATCAACAGAGAGCTTCTGTTAATGACATAACCCTTCATTCCTGTACAGTGATTTCCCCTTGGCTCTCTAAATCTCTGTCCTCCCACTATACTTAGACCATTCTTGTGGTGACTGTGAAACATTTTTTCTTAAGCAGAGTATATAATCAGAAACTTCAACCCCAATACCGCAGTTAAAAGTGCCAAGCACAGTAGTCATACTTCAGTGTACCTCTTGTATGTCTCTGGGGCTATAAAGAATTCCTTCTTCTGGCCTTAATCTTGCTGAGTTCAGATGTAGATAATATTCTTCTATCAAGATTAAGTTATCTGAGCATAAATTAATGAATAGATAAATAAGTGTGTGTGTGTGTTTATAATGTCCTGAAACAGTGCTTTTTAAAGCATGGGGGTCAGACCATCTGATATAAAATCCTGTTGCTGTTGTTGTTCAGTAGCTAACTGGTATCTGACTTTTTGCAGCCCCAGAGTCTGCAGCACACCATGCCTCCCTGTCCCTCACTATCTCCCAGAATTTGCCCTGGGGAGATAGAACAGAATCCTAGAGCACTTCTAAAAACTTCAGATTTCCGGTTCATCCATGTTGTTTCCAATGACAAAATTTCTTACATTTTTAAGATTGGGTGTAATACAATGTAACAAATTAAATATTCTATTGTATTTACACAACACTTTCTTTATCCATTCATCTCTCAACAGACTCATAAGCTGTGTCCATACCTCAGCCACTATGAAAAATGTTGAACAATGAACACAGGAGTGCAGATACCTCTCCAAGATAATGACTTCCTTTCCTCTGAGGATACCCCCAGAAGAGAGATTGCTGAATCATTTGATAAATCTATTTTTTAATTTTTTTTAAATTTTATTTTTACTTTATTTTACTTTACAATACTGTATTGGTTTTGCCATACATCAACATGAATCCACCACGGGTGTACACAAGCTCCCCATCCTGAATCCCCCTCCCTCCTCCCACCTCATATCATCTCTCTGAATCATCCCCATGCACCAGCCCCAAGCATCCTGTATCCTGTATTGAACATAAACCACATTGTTTTTCATAGTGGCTGAATCCATTTACATTCCGATCAACAGTGCTTAACAGGGTCCCTGTTCTCCACATCCTGGAAAAACATTATTTTCTCTCATCTTATTGATGATACCCCTTCCAACAGGTATGAAGTGATAACTCTTTATGGCTTTATTTCCCTGAAGATTAATGATGCCAACATCATACATCTGAAAAAAATTGGTAATTTGAGGTGATATGTGTTTTCGGTCACTCAGTCATGTCCAACTCTGTGACCCCGTGGACTGTAGCCCACCAGACTCCTCTGTCCATTAACTTCCCAGGCAAAGGTACTGGTGTGGGTTGCCGTTTCCTCCTCCAGGGGCCCTTTCCAACCCAGGAACAAACCCATGTCTCCTGTGTCTCTTGCACTGGCAGGTAGATACTTTACCAGTGCGCCACCTGGGAAATCCCCATATCTGAAGTGAATGATACATTAATTCACTTGATTATGGTAGTCATTTCACAATGTATACACATATCAAACATCCTTTATAATTACTTATTACACCTTAAAGATACAAAAATTTTTATTTGTCAATTATACCTCAGTCGAGCTGGGGAAAAAAATTATATTTTTGGATCACATCTCAGAAATGTCAGAATTCCTGGGCCTAAAGCGTAAGAATTTACATTTTAAGCCAGCTGCCCAGTGATGCTCCTGCATCCTGCAGCTTCAAAAACACTGAATTAGATGTTCTGTGCAGTTTTCTCAAGCACAAAATTTTTATAACTCAGTCCTTATTCTAGAACCTTCAAATAGACACCTTCTAACCTCAATTTGACCCTCCAGTTCCTGAAAACCCACTTTTATTTCTTTTATTATTCTATTCTAACCTACATGTTTGATTAAGTTACAGTTCTCAGCGTGAATCAACCTATGGCTGCTAGAAAGTTTCAAACTAGGGATTTTCTAGGTTATAATAGCCCACTGGAAAAGAATCTACGGAGTCAATTCTTGAACATGATGTCTTTTGAATTCTTTAAAAAAGATATTTGTTGGATGAAATATGGTGCAGAAAATACTCTTTCCTAAAATGATCTCTCCAAATAGCCATTATATTTATAGCTAATGTGGAGAATATGCAAGATACCACTTGCAGATACTTAATAGAGGAGCAGAGTTTAAGCCAAACCCTGCTGTCCCCAAGAATATGTGTACTCTACATAAAATATTTTCAACAAGAGGATTGAGGAATTTTTGATTTGTCTTATAAAAAGAATATTACTCTCTTCTCTAAAAGAATACAGAGAAAGGCTGAGGTATCTTCAGGTATATAAGAAGTGCTCTTTTAAGAGTAAAACTCACTATCTGATATTGATTCTTCAAAGAATAAGAAGCTTTCTGTCGCTGTTTCTAAACTGGTCCTTGTAAGTTGTAAAGTAGATATCCTAGGTGGTTTGAGATGGGGGATCTATTCCTCCCTTAAAAGACTCTCAGATCCCTAAAATATGTCTATAGGTATTCTAGATTCTCCAGAATCCTTAAATAAGGGACATGGCATTTTATTCTACAATCCTTGGTCCCCAAGAGGGAAAATAGTGGGTTTGGTTAGTATTGATACAGAAATAATTGACAGAGTCCCTCAATGTTGGGTTCCCTTGTGAGGAACAGGAGTGGTGAGATGCGGAGGGACACCAAGCAATGGATGGTGTAACACTGGCGGCAGAATTGGAGGAGGATGTCACAGACTTAAAGGAGGGTTAAGATAGGATTTTTTAAAAAATCATAAGCAGACCCCTGTTGCCTGCTTCTCACACAAGAGCAGGGATTTTTGCTTTCTCACTGCTTCTAACACCCCCGTGAGAAAAATAAATCCACTATCCACCTCACTGCCTGTTCCAAGCAATATGCACACCAAGAAAGGACACTCGACTCAAGTAAGAATATAATAGCGGTTGAGACAAGTTTATTGAGAATTTGACAGACACATCCACAACTTGATAATGACTAGAGTCATGGTGAAAAATTCAAATGTAAAACGTGTTTGGGTGTCAAGTTTCTCGAAATGTCCCAACAAACATCATGCAGGGAAGGCAGCTGGAGGCAAGTGGTTTTTCATCTTCTTCCCTTGAGACTCTGGTGCCAAGGTGAAAAGCAGCTAACTGGGAGGCTGATGAGGCTCTGAGGACCTGGAAGTCCGCCTCTTGGGTTTGGGGGAGACGATTCCATGCCTCCGGTATTTCAGCAAATCAGTAGAGAGCAAATGGCCAGAATCTTCGCCAACCGAAGGCCCCAGAGCCGTTGTAGCCATAGCCGAAGCCATAGCCCACTGGGGAGTAGGTACTACCGTAGCCACAGCCCACACTGTAGCCCAGGGGGTAGCCATAGCTGCCCCAGTAGCAACCTGGGAAGACGGTGCTGGAGAAGCAGTAGCTCATGGTGTCTGGGTTGGGCGGCTTGGAGAACAGGGAATGAATTTCCTCAGTATGATGGATTCCCTATGCTCCCTTCTTCTTTATATACCCGGGCTAGGGGATGTGGCGAAAAACACAAGGCGTCATTTTCATTCTTGACACCAATTTGCTAATTAGTTTGTGTTGCTTGCTTACGATGTCTTTACAATTGCTTCAGAAAGCTCTCATGTGATAGAATAACAGGGGCTGGAGTCCTTCCTGTAAATTGTGTCCCTTCATTGAAATACGCTTTGCAGAGTCTTCAAAGCCCTGGGTCTTATAAAGTCCTAAGTACAAGCCTCTGGAAGCAGGCTTTACAGTACTACGAAAATTTCTGAGGTTAACTGTTATCCAGTCCTCTTGCGCTCTGAATTTCGACAGCACACAGTTGGAATTCAATAAATATGTGTTGGAAAAAATTGAATGAAATAACATATACATACTGTGTGTTGTGTGCGTGTGCGTGCTCAGTTGCGTCCTCAGTTGCGTCCAACTCTTTGCGAGCCGGTGAACTGTGGACTGCCAGGCTCCTCTGTCCATAGAATTTTCCAGGCAGGAATACTAGGATGGGTTGTTTTCTATTCCAGTGGATCTTCCCAACCCAGGCATCCAACCTTCGTCTCTTGAATCTCCTGCATTGGAAGGCGAACTCTTTACTACTGTGCTACCTGGGAAGCCAATACATAGTGAAATCACCTTGAGACTGAGATATTCTTTGTGTTTGTCTGATTAAATAATTTATTTTGGCTTTACCCAAGACAAATACCGAAGAGGTCATTGGAAAGACTCTTTTTTCCTCTATTTATAGCTACCGTGTTTACAAAACTGAATAAAATTTCAATTTTAATTATAATACCCACCTGAACTATATTTAACATCACATTTTTAAACCACTACCTGAACTAATAATCTTGTAAGTATACAAAAAATGAAGCTTGTGGATTTATCCTAGAAATTAATTGTCAAATATCATGTTGGTAGAATATACTTTTTAAAATAAATGTTGAAAATAACAACAGGGTAAAAACAGAATAATGAATGGGAACTTTTACCTTAAAATGTGCATGATTTTTTCATTAGATCTAATAAAACCAGATTATGTAACAAATATGATGATCTTGTAAAGAGCCAGATGACAATATTAAATCTAAGTTATATCACTTTAAGGGTGATAATGCACCAGAATTGGGGGAAAAATCTTCTCTCTAAATGGAAACTTAGTTCTCAAATAGGAATTAAAGGAGGAATAAGACTGATCAAACTTATCTTGGGTAATGGAAGTCTTGAAAAATTATTCTCAGATACCTGCCTTGAGATTCTTCTGAATGGCACTTAATAGAAAATTTACAGAAGATACAGCAAAAGAGGGCACATGACAGAAATAGAAAGGCACAGAGCTATCAGGAATCATTCTTAAAAGGTTCAGAACAGTATGTATTACACACTAGCCTCCAAGATTTTACTTTAGATCTCAGAGGTGACTTTCCTTCCTGTTACCAGCAGCTAAGACCAAAATTTCTGGAGGTATGTAGAGCTCACAGGTAGACTCCAAGGGCAAGGTGAAACATTTGGAAAATGCAAAAGTATAAGAGAGTTCCAACCACTAATTGGTAAATTACAGCAGAGGTATTTTTGAAAATATACAGTGTTATTGCACCATTCTTGTTCATGAACAAAGTTTTATGGCCCCTAGGGTGATTCAGCATTTAAAATTCAAACATTTCATGTGACTTATAGCTAAATAAGGCCAAGGAATTTAAATTAGCTTCATTCACTAAAATATCCCCAAGAGAAGGGAAAGGCTACCCACTCCAGTGTTCTGGCTGGAGAACTCCACAGACTGTATAGTCCATGGGGTCTCAGGGTCGGACATGGCTGAGCGATTTTCACTCTCTCTTTCACAAAATATAAGCACATTAAACTACAGATCCTTGTCTAAAAAAATCATAGACTAGATTCTGCTGTCATCACATGTCCCTCCTTCATAAAGAAAAAACTGGTAATATTTGGAAGAAATAAAAATTAAACAAACAGCAGTATGGTACAATGGAAAGAAAAAAGATTGCATTAATGTCAAGGTTCAGTTGTGATGTTCTGTTTAAATGAGTTCCTCTCCCACCTGCCTACCCAGTCTGACAAGATGCTAGCCTGCCCTGCTGGACACAATGCCTATGAAAGTAAAAGATGCTTGCTCCTTGGAAGGAAAGCTATGATAAGACTAGATAGCATATTAAAAAGCAGAGACATCACTTTGCTGACAAGGGTGCACATAGGCAAAGCAATGGTTTTTCTAGTAGATATGTTTGAGTGTCAAAGTTGGACCATAAAGAAGGCTGAGTGCCAAAGAATTGATGCTTTCAAATTGTGTTGCTGGAGAAGATTCTTGAAAGTTCTTTGGACTGCAAGGAGATCAAATCAGTCAATCCTAAAGGAAGGACTGATGCTGAAGCTGAAGCTCCATCCTCTGTCTGCCTGATTCAAAAAGGGAACATGTGTATACGCGTGGTGGATTCATGTTGATGTATGGCAAAACCAATACAATATTGTAATTAGCCTCCAATTAAAATAAATAGATTTATATTTAAAAAATAAATTTAAAAAAAAAGAGGTGGTTCACTGGGAAAGAACCTGATGCTAGGCAAGATTGAAGGCAAAAGGAAAAAGGGAAGGGTCAGGGAATGAGATGGTTATATAGCATCACCAACTCAATGGACATGAATTTGAGCAAACTTCAGGAGATTTTGGAGGACGAAGAAGCCTGGCATGCTGAAGTCAATGGGTTTGAAAAGAGTCAAAAAAATCTTAGTGGCTGAACAACAACATGATTTATCAAGTTATTTAAAAACAAAATCTACAGTTAGTTAAATCTTGCATTAAACCTATGAAAGCTTTATTCTAACATAGGTGTATCTAAGAAGGATCCAGGTTTTAAAGAGCCTGGAAAAATGTATATACAATGTTGAGAACCCTCTTTATGAAAAACAGTACCACATAAAAATATAAAAATAAATATTTGTTAAAATGCTAAATCACATAAAATTAAATGCTAATAAAAGACACAAAACTTAAAAAATTCTGGAAAAAAGTTTTTACTACATAACTGCCTGACACAATTCTACAATATTCTTTCCATAGACTAGCTTCTGGCTCCACCATTTCAAATTTTTTCCTCCACTACTCATTCTACTCTGGATGCCATGGGGCAAATTCACACTGAGATATGACTTCTGCTGCTGCACATTCATGTCATAAATTCTGGGTGAATTGGAAGAGCAGATGGGAGAGAATTCCTGGAAGCCATCACCATACAAGGATGTTCTAAAAGCTGCCTAATTAGACACAAAATCTATTCCCCATATCAAACTCCACTGGATGCCAGACTGGATGAACCACAAGCTGGAATCAAGATTGCCAGGAGAAATATCAGTAACCTCAGATACGCAGATGACACCACCCTTACAGCAGAAAGCAAAGAAGAGCTAAAGACCTAAAGACCTGCTCATTAAAAGTGAAAGAGGAAAATGAAAAAGCTGGCTTAAAACTCAACATTCAAAAAACTAAGATCATGGCATCCAGTCCTATCATTTTATGAGAAATAGATGGGGAAGCAATGGAAACAGTGGCAGACTTTATTTTTCTGGGCTCCCAGATCACTGCAGATGGTGACTGCAGCCATGAAATTAAAAGAAGCTTGCTTCTTGGACAAAAAGCCATGACAAACCTAGATAGCATATTAAAAAGCAGAGCCATTACTTTGCCAACAAAGGTCCATCTAGTCAAGGCTATGGTTTTTCCAGTAGTCATTATGGATGTGAGAGCTGGACCTTAAAGAAGGCTGAGCACTGAAGAATTGATGCTTTTGAACTGTGACATTGGAGAAGACTCTTGAGAGTCCCTTGGACAGCAAGGAGATCAAACAAATCAACCCTAAAGAAAATCAGTCCTGAATATTCATTGGAAGGACTGATGCTGACGCTCCAATACTTTGGCCACCTGAAGTGCAAGAACCAGTTCATTGGAAAAGACCCTGATGCTGGGTAGGATTGACGTCAGGAGAAGAAGGGGATGACAGAGGATGAGATGGTTGGATGGCATCAGTGACTCAGTGGACATGCATTTGAGCAAGGTCCAGGAATTGGTAATGGACAGGTGAGCCTGTTGTGCGGCAGCTCATCAGCCGCAAAGGGTAGGATGCAACTGAGTGACTGAACTGAACTGATATCCAACTTCAGCTTCTCCCTAGCCAGATCCCAGAAAGGTCTGTGGCTCACTAACACCTCCCAACATGAAGGGAAGTGTGATTGTAGGAACACTAGGTGAAAAGCAGCAGCAGGTTAAAACAACTGGAGCTAAAATGTCTTACTTTTGTGAGTTTCTTTAAAAAAAAATGGTCTTGTGACTTGGGGGTTTGGAAAATAGAAAAATATTATATTCTCATGTATGAAATGACATAATATTGGATTAATCATTGTTAATGACAGGGAAGGCTGGCTTGCTGCAGTCCATGGGGTTGCAAAGAGTCAGACACGACTGAGCATCTGAATAACAATAACATCATTACTAGATATCTATGGGTTTGGATAAAGTCCATGACCCTTTCTCTTTGAATACCAATGTTAAGTTGTTATTTAATAAATAATTTGATTTGTTCTTTCATATTTCTTTCATTTCAAATAAGGTCTGACATGAACAAAAATAGGAGAAAATCTTGCTCTTTGATTTTCTGCAGGAGCAAGAAATGTATAATGTACAGGTCATAAAGAGTCAATTCCAGTGTGCACAATGAAACAGTTCTTCTCTTATCAGTTTCAAGTATAAACTTTACAGCTTCAAAATACTATAATTCATTACAAATGAGAGAGAAATTACAAGGAAATGTTTTAAGTGAGTTTTAGAATATACATCAGTGGTTACGCTCTAAAATAAAAATTATATTTCATTCATCCTTTCATTTATTCTTACAAATATTTATTGAGCATCTCCTGTGTTCCAAGTGTGTTGTTAAGTGCTGGAAATCTAAAAACATGCATTTAGAATTAGAAATGGAAAATTAAGTAGAAAGTGATAAATAAATGAAAATGCAATGTTATATGTTCTACACTGGAAGTCCAAATTTCCCTCTTTGTAGACTTCAGGGCATGAAACAGAGAAGAGACAATCCTACATGACGTAGAGGGTAATGTTCTTGGAAAGCTTCATTATGAAAGGGATAGATATATGAGCTAGGACTTGAAAATGGTATCAGCTAGAAAGAGGTAGATTTAGAGGATATTCCAGAAAGAAGTGTTTGAAGTAAAATCTCAAAGGTGTTAAATAGTACAGTGTCTTCCAGGAGGCATAGAAAATTCAATGGCTATAAAACTGCTTATAACAGAAGAATTAATGGAGTGTGGAGCTGGCGAGACAGTCAGGGGACATATGAGACTGTGCATTCTATGAAAGCAAAGGGAGCCACTCATACACTAATCTGTTATGCATTTTAGAGAGATAACTGCTCTGACAGTGTAGAGGATGAATTAGAATTGAGAAGCATGCTCATGCTCAGCTGTTTACTCACGTCTCACTCTTTTGTGACCCCATGGACTGTAGCCCACCTTTAGCCCACCAGGTTCCTCTGTCCATGGGATTCTCCAGGCAAGAATACTGGAGTGCATCACCATTTTATTCCTCAGGGGATCTTCCCCACCTAGGGTTCAAACCCACATCTCCTGCATTGGCAGACAGAGTCCTTACCGCTGTGCCACCAAGGAAGACCAGCTCTAAAATTGTATCCATTAGGAATGCTTTTGGCTATTGCTGACTAAGGTCCGTCTAGTCAAGGCTATGGTTTTTCCTGTGGTCATGTATGGATGTGAGAGTTGGACTGTGAAGAAGGCTGAGTGCCGAAGAATTGATGCTTTTGAACTGTGGTGTTGGAGAAGACTCTTGAGAGTTCCTTGGACTGCAAAGAGATCCAACCAGTCCATTCTGAAGGAGATCAACCCTGGGATTTCTTTGGAGGGAATGATGCTAAAGCTGAAACTCCAGTTCTTTGGCCATATCATGAGAAGAGTTGACTCATTGGAAAAGACTCTGATGCTGGGAGGGATTGGGGGCAGGAGGAGAAGGGGACGACAGAGGATAAGATGGCTGGATGGCATCACGGACTCGATGGACGTGAGTCTGAGTGAACTCCAGGAGTTGGTGATGGACAGGGAGGCCTGGCATGCTGCGATTCACGGGGTTGCAAAGAGTCGGACACGACTGAGCGACTGAACTGAACTGAACTGAACAACAACCAGTTAAAAGTTACTTAAATAAAAAGCTTTTTTCTTTCTTTTCTTTTCTTTCTTTCTTCTTTTTTTTTTTTTTTTTTGGAAATAATAAGAAACAAGAACATAAGCAATTTGCAGATGACTCCAGGGCTTGACAACATCAGAGTTCAGAGCTGTGTGTGATTCTCTGTTTTCTCATGGTTTCAAGATCATTGTGGAAGGTCGATGCTTCATATTCATACACATCACCATCCAGAAACAGAGGAGTAAAAAAAGGACTTTCCTCAAAGCTCCTTCTTATTGCACAATGAAAAGGAAAAATTTCACATTTGTCTTCCCATAGATTTCCCACAGGAAAATTCCAGTTTCCATATTGGAATTAAATAATATCCCAGGGCTGAACTACAAGGGAAGCTTAAAAAGTGCACATCAGGAATTTTCTGCTTGTATTGTGTAAAGCAGGCTCTGCCAACCTAGAAGGAGGGGGAGGAATAGTCATTGGATAGATAATCAGAAGAAATATGCAAAAGTCATCTCACTAACTAGGTGGCAGTGTTAGTAAGGGAGTGAATTTAAGAATTGTTAGAGCTTCCCTCGTGGCTCAGTGGTAAAGAATCCCCCTGGAGTGCAGGAGACACAGGTTCAGTCCCTGGATCGGGAAGATCCCCTGGAGAAGGAAATGACAACCTGCTCCAATATTCTTTCCTGGAGAATTCCATGGGAAGAGGAGCCTGATGGGTTATAGTTCATGAGGTCATAAAGAATCAGACAAGACTTAGCGACTAAACTACCACTACCACCAGAGAACATAAAGTCTGAGTGGGATGAGGTTCAGGTTGCTTCTATTCAAAACTCCATGGGGCAACTAAGTGTAAGATAGGCTGGGGTTAGCTGTAGTCTTCTCAAGGACAGCCAGTCAGTTTTCAGTAACATGTCAAACGGAAAGGAAAGGCTGAGTCAGGTATATAATCAAGTAAGTAAGCATTCTTCTTCATGGCCAGCCATATAAATAGCCAGGCCATAATCTGGAAGAACAGCAGTCTAATGTCAAAGCTCTGTAAATAAGTTTTAACACTGCATACTCCAGAGTTAATCCATAGCATTTACTCTGGATACAATTTCCTGATCTTAAAGGGTGGTTAGGTGCAGGAACTTTCCTTTTCCTGTTTACCTGACAAAGAAATTTCAGCTCAGGAGAAGGCTGTATCCTTAATCCAGACTCAGAATCTTTTTTCTGAGATTGCGTAGCTCTGTAGGATGAAAAACTCAAACCAACAGGACCCATCATATCAAAAGAGCCTGTCAGAGAGGTCAGTACAGAGGAAAGAGGAGCCAAATGATGGAAAGACTTGAGTCCTGATGACAATGTTTGTGCCTTGGATCCAACCATGCCTGAAGCTAGTATATTCTCTGGACTTTTCAGTCATATGAACCAATAAATACCCTTCTTTGCTTAGGTTTTTTTTTTAAAAAGAACTGCTAGAGAGATTTATGATAACAAGTGAGTTAACAGCCATCTATCAGGATCATATCCCTACTAGGAATTCAATTGCAGGACATCCATGGAAGACTCTGGGAGAAGAAATATCAAAGGGCCGCTGCCTCTGCTAAGTCACTTCAGTAGTGTCCGACTCTGTGCACAAAGGGCTGCTACTGCTGCTAAGTCACTACAGTCATGTCCGACTCTGTGTGACCCCATAGATGGCATCCCACCAGCCTCCCCCGTCCGTGGGATTCTCCAGGCAAGAACACTGGAATGGGTTGCCATTCAGTGCTTGTCAATTTTTTCTTCTTTGTTGTTGTTAGTGTTCAGTTGCTAAGTCATGTCTGACTCTTTGAGACCCCATGGGCTGCCTCATGCCAGGCTCCTCTCTCCTTCACTATCTCCTGGAGTTTGACAAAATTAATCTTAATTAAGTCAGTGATGCTACCTAACCATCTCATCCTCTGTTGTCCCCTTCTCCTCCTGCCCTCAGTCCTTCCCAACATCAGGGTCTTTTCCAATGAATCAGCTCTTTGCATCAGGTGATCAAAGTATTGGAGCTTCAGCATCAGCCCTTCCAATGAATATTCAGAGTTGATTTCCCTTAAGATTGACTTGCTTGATCTCCTTGCTGTGCTCTCAAGAGTCTCTCCAACACCACAGTTCAAAAGCATCAGTTCTTTGGCACTCACCTTTCTTTATAGTCCAACTCTCACATCCATACATGAACACATAAAAACCATAGCTTTGTCTATACAGACTTTTGTCAACAAAATGATATCTCTGCTTTTTAATATGCTGTCTAGGTTTGTCATAGCTTTTCTTCCAAGTAGCAAGTGTGTTTTACTTTCATGGTTGCAGTCACCATCCGCAGTGATTTTGGAGCCCAGGAAAATAAAGGCTGTCACTGCTTCCACTTTTTCCCTTTCTATTTGCCATGAAGTGATGGGACTGAATGCCATGATCTTTGTTTTCTGAATGTTGAGCTTTAAGTCAGCTTTTTCAGTCTCCTCTTTCACCTTCATCAAGAGGCTCTTTAGTTCCTCTTAACTTTCTGCCATAAGGATGGTGTCAGCTGCATATGTGAGGTTGTTGATATTTCTCCCTGCAATCTTGAGTCCAGCTTGTGAGTCATCAAGCCCAGCATTTCACACGATGTACTCTGCATATAAGTTAAATAAGCAGGGTGACAATATACAGCCTAGTCATTCTCCTTTCCCAATTTTGAACCAGTACACTGTTCCATGTAAAGTTCTGACAGTTCTTGACCTGCATACAGGTTTCTCAGGAGACAGGTAAGATGGCCTGATAGTCCCATCTCTTGAAGAATTTTCCACCGTTTATTGTGATCCACACAGTTAAAGGCTTTAGTGTAGTCAATGAAGCAGTAGATGTTTTTCAGGAATTCCCTTGCTTTCTTTATGATTCAACCAATTTTGGCAATTTGATCTCTTTTTCTCATAATAACACACAAAGTACATTAGACATCTCTAGGGTATGGTGGGATAATCTGACAAGACTCACTCAAAGAGATGGCCACCCCATGAGCTCTGACACCCCAGATCCTGCCCAGGTCAGCTGGAGACTAAGGAGCAACAACACCCTGGCACACCTGTAATTCTGTGCTGACGTCCTCTAATTGCAAAGCTCTGTAAGATGTTTGGGGCAATTAGAGATGATAAAATAGACAGCAGATACTACATCTAATCATTGCTACAAGAGAAAAATAAAATCTTCACGCTTCCAGAATGGTAAGTGGAGGCTCTCTTAGACTCTTGATTTAAAATCCTCCAGACTCTTGATTTAAAATCCTGGTAATCAGATACTATGAGTCTCAAAATATGACTTCCTTTCAGGTAATTTACTATCTAACATACAAAATTTAATTATTGTCTAGGCTGAGCACTGAAGAATTGATGCTTTTGAACTGTGGTGTTGGAGAAGACTCTTGAGAGTCCCTTGGACTGCAAGCAGATCCAACCAGTCCATTCTGAAGGCATTTCTTTGGTAGGAATGATGCTAAAGCTGAAACTCCAGTTCTTTGGCCATCTCATGTGAAGAGCTGACTCATTGGAAAAGACTCTGATGCTGGGAGGGATTAGGGGCAGGAGGAGAAGGGGACGACCGAGGATGAGATGGCTGGATGGCATCACTGACTCGATGGATGTGAATCTGAGTGAACTCCGGGAGTTGGTGATGGACAGGGAGGCCTGGCGTGCTGCGATTCATGGGGTCACAAAGAGTCGGACATAACTGAACGACTGAACTGAACTGAACTGAGGGCCTCACGTTCAGTAATTGCATCTTGTTTTTGATATGAAATTAAGGTTTACACCCATGAGATGATGCCATCTGAACCATAAGAATGGACACCCGGGAGTCACCCTTGACACCCTCCCAAACTTGCAAATGCCATCTGTCATGGAGTGCTGTCATTTTACCTTCCAACACTCTCTTGAAGGCACTCATTTCTATCAGTCTCTGCCTCAGTGCTCTACTGCTTTTCTGACTGTTTCCTAATGCTACAGACTACCACAAACTTGGTGACTAAAAAAGACACAAATGTACTGTCATGCAATTCCAGCAGAGAGAAGTCTGAAATAAGGTGTTGACTTGGCCAGTTCCTTGTAAAGACTCTAGAGAGCAGAGTCTGTTTTCTGGCCTTCTTCAGCTTCAGGCATGAGGCGGCCCTCATTCTTGGCCATGGCCTCTCCCTTTCATCACTCCAGGCTCTTGCTGCTGCTCACTCTGATCCTTCTGCCTTCCCCTCTTAGAAGGACCCTCGTGACTACACTGAGCCACCTGGAAAATCCAGGATGATCCCACCACATCGAGATCTTTAACTTCATCATCACGTCTGCTGTGCCCCTTTCTCCATGGAAGGTATCATATTCATAGGTTGTAGGGATTCAGAGTGAACAACTTTGGGAGCTCCTTGTTCATCCTGCCGTACTACCTAATGCAAGGTACCAATTTACATACCTACACTGCTACCCTGATTCTGGGAAAGACTGAAGGCAGGAAGAGAAGGAGATGAAAGAGGATGAGATGGTTGGATGGCATCACCGACTCAATGGACATGAGTTTGAGTAAGCTCCAGGAGTTGGCGATGGACAGGGAGGCCTGGCATGCTGCAGTCCATGGAGTCGCAAAGAGTCAGACACGACTGAGCGACTGAACTGAACTGAACTGACACTGCTACAGTGACTGCAAAACCCACTGAGTCAATAGTTTCCCTCCTTACAAGCTGCTTCTCATCACCTAACTGTTTAAAAAATGTAGATCTGGTTATGATGCATGCACACACACACACACATACACACACACACACATACAAGCACACACATGTTAAAAAACATTTCAACATCATCCCATTGAATTTTAGATTTTTTTATGTTTAAACTGACCTAAAACTCCGTAACTGTCTCTGCTTAGACATCACTGACTATCTTAGATCTTCAAAATGTGTAGTGTCTGGTCACTTCTTGGCTGTTCTACATGGAATTGTTCTCTTGTCCTCAACTCCCATTGACCTTCAGACACTAGTTCAATCACTTCCCTTGGGAGGCCTTTCTGTGGCCCCTGAGGAAACAAAGTCCACTTAGAGTATCATAAGGGCCACCATCTCCCTCCTATTTGTGTGATTGGCACCTGTTCCACCAATGTGCTTGCTTCTAGGAGAGCAAATATGATGTCTTCCATCAGGCTTGATTCCTCAGTGCCTAGCTCACTACTGGGTGTAATGTAAGTCTTTAATTATTACTTGAGCTAATGAGTGAATGAACAAATATAGTACGTTCTCTGCATACCAATCTTCAAGTTGTAAACTTTCAAAGATGCGAGCGTGTGTTCCCATGTCCAGTCACACAGCTTAGTTCACGCGTCTGGTGTACATCGTCATGTGCATCTCCTACCAGTGGTGGTGCTTTTGTGTATTCTACAGTGCACAGTAGTACAGTATCTTTATTTCAAGCCCAGGATGTCCAGAAGCAAGCGTAAAAGCAGCAGTGAGGTAGTTGGTACTGCTAAGAAATGCCAGCCATTCCACTGTACTACTGTACCTTTCAAGGTACTTTACTGTAGGATTAAAAATGCTTTATCTGTTGTGTTTGTTTTTTATATATTATTTGTGTGAAAAGTACTATAAAAGTATTACAGTACAGTATTATGTAGAACCCTTGAGTGGTCTTCCCAGCTGATCCAGCAGTAAAGAACCCACTTGCCAATGCAGGAGACGTAGGTTCAATCCCTGGGTGGGGAGGATACCTGGGAGGAGGAAATGGCAGCCCACTCCAGTATTCTCACCTGGGAAATTCCATGGATGGAGGAGCCTGGGGGGCTACAGTCCATGGGGTCACAAAGAACTGGACACAATTGAGCGACTAAACAACAACAGCAACACTAGATAGCCAATTGTGTTAGTTGTGTATCTAGGCTAACTTTGTTGTATGTATGAGCAAATTGGACTCATAAATGCACTCCTAGAAAGAAACTCGCTTGCATGTAGAGGATTTACTGTATTCTAAATCTAAAGTGGCCACTCACTTGCTGAAAGAATTTAGGCAAATCACTTGCTGGGCCCCAAGTCATTCTACTGTAACAAGAGGTAAGTTGATTCCCTGAGACTCACCACCTTAGCCACTGTATGATCCTAACATCAAAATCACTGAGAAGCTAAGATTACAATTCAACCATCTCCCATCGGATTTGGTCAATTAACCATGAGACTGTACAGAGTAATTTTGCTCACTGTGTTACACACCCCTGCTAAGACACACTCAGGAGCTCCCAGCTGCCATCAATTTAAAGCACAGACTGTAACAACAGAATCTCAGAAGAGAAATGTTGAAATTTCTACAAGACATTTCACTGCAGTAGTTTCAAAGTTTAGACTGCAAAAATCTCCTTGAATACTTATTTAATATGCACACGACTGAGCTCTCTTCCTATAGATTCTGATTCCCTGGGTCTGGGCTGGGTCTGAGGAGTCTACATTTTGAATAAGCAGCCCAAATCATCCCCATAAAGTGCTTTGGGGAACCCTCACTGTCCAGTGGTTAGGACTCAGCACTTTCATTGCTGTGGCCCAGTTTTCATCCTTGATCAGAGAACTAAGACCACATAAGCCAAGGGTGCTGTGAAAAAATAAGAAGAAAGTGCTTTGGCCACTCCTTGAGAAACCTGTACTGTTCACTGGTAAGCCATCTGTAAAGGTGTCCTCGCTAAGAAAACACACAACTTAAAATGGGATGAGCTTAAACTGGTGAAGGAAGAAAAGGAGAAACCTTCTTGTGTCCTGCCGTGTGCTTAGTCGCTGAGTCATGTCCGACTCTTTGCTACCCTACAGACTGTATCCCGCCAGGCTCCTCTGTCCATGGGTAGTCTCCAGGCAAGAATACTGGAGTGGGTTCCCATGCCCTCCTCCTGGGATTGAACCCAAGTCTCCTGAATTGCAGGTAGATTCCTTACTGTCTGAGCCATCAGGGAAGCCTAAGAATACTGGAGTGGGTAGCCTATCCCTTCTCCAGGGGAACCTCCTGACCCAGGAATCATACCAGGGTCTCCTGCATGCAGGCAGATTCTTTACCAGCTGAGCTACCCAGGAAGACTGACACCTTCTTAGTCACGATTAATAAGCAGAGTTTATATAACTTATTATCATGGACAACTTTGCTTCCCAGGGGACATTTGGCAACTATCTAGAGACAATTTCACTTGTCATGACTGGTAGGTTGTTGCTGCTTTCCATCTAATGAGAGAGGCCAGGGATGCTGCCAAGCATCCTACAGTGCACAGAACACTCCTCTCCCCTCAACGACAAAAAACTATCCAGCCCCAAATGTCAACAGAGCCAAGGTCAAAAACGCTTGTCTGAAGTCAAGGTCACATGCCGTCAAATGTGACTTCCAGGCGGCAGCATACTCCAAGAGTGGTCACCTGAAATGGATCAGAACTTGCTGACAAGGTCCTGGGACCAACTTGAGACACAATTTCACTACCTTGCTATCTCAGCACTCTTGGGGCTAAGCCACATTTGTGAGGCTACTAGGTTAATGGTGGAGCAAGCAACTAATTAATCAAGTTTGCTATTTGATGTAGAACCTGTGTGGTTTTCTTCAGAAATAATGTCGTACTACAACAATGCCTAGATGCATAAAAGCCTCACTGACTCTGGCCGTAAACATCTCACATGTGTTTCAGAATCAACATGAAAAAGAAATTCCCCAAGGACATTACCTTTTTTGCTGCAAGATTTTAGTCTCTAGTGGGATCTGAAGGTCCTTTTTGAACATCTACCTTCTGTTCCCGTTGATGCAAAAAGGAGGAGCTGAGGTCTACTTCTTGTGACATAAAGGGGGAATGAGAGTCAGAAACTGGAAATTTATATAAAATTGAGCCACAGCAGCAACCGGCAAGCTGAGTTAGTGAAAAGGATCAAGGATGAGAAATTATGGTCTGCCGTGCTAACTCAGTGCTAAGGCAGACTTGCTAATGAGTGCAAGGGAGACATTTCAACGTATTTACTTGTTGGTTACCCTTTGGAATATCTGAGGTCATGCTCACCTGATGATTTGAAAACAGTGTTTCCTATTACAGCCAAACTACAAAGGATGATGAGTTCAATCTACCAAGATCATCATTTCTTCAAAGTCTTTGCTAACCAAAAACGAACATAAAAATAAATTTAAATTTTAAAAATGAGGGCTTTTGTCCCAAATCTTTTTCTTAACATTTAAGGTTGTTCGTTAGGAAAGCCTTGAAAATTCTGTGGTGGCAACCAAGTGCATAGGACAAAGAAGCTTCAGAGTGGAAATAATAAGGCATATATGTAAAGCAGGCTACTAAAGAGGAGGATGATTGAAAGTGAAGAAAACAGACCAGGACACTCTAACTCGATTATCATTGTCAAAGATAATATCAGGAGCCTCAGAGGCAAGTCACTGAAAAGGAATTGGTGTCTAAGGAATAACAGGGTATTTTTAGAGACGACCGTACTCAACATACTCTGGAGTCATAGAACATTCTGAGCAGTCTCTGCCTGGCAGGCCATAGAAACAAGAAATATTTCCATTTATCTAGTAGAAAGCTCTCCTGCTATAATTTTAAGAGCTATTTCTCTATCCTCAATAGAAATTAAGAAAAGGGAACTAGTTTTTCTGTAAATAGCAATAAAAAAAAATAGAACAAAGGTACAGGAAAATATTTTTTTACCTTTTCCTTGTTGCTGAAAATGTTAATACCATCTCATCAACACGTTAAAAAATCAACAATGAGACATGTCCCCTTCTCTCCTTCTTTTAGGATAAAGAATTAACCAGACTTGATGAATACTCAAATCTTTTTGTATCAATTTTTTATTTATTTATGTCTGTATTTATGTATTTGCTTATTTATTCTGGCTGCATTGGGTCTTACTTGTGGCACAAGGCTCTTCATTGCATCATGCAGGATATTTTGTTGCAGAATACAGGCTCAGTATTTGCAGCTCTCAGGCTTAGTCGCCCCTTGGCATGGGGGATCTTAGTTCCCCAACCAGGGATGGAACTCCCATCTCCCACATTGCAGGTGGATTCTTAATCACTGAACCATCAGGGAAGACCCCCCACCCAATATTTAAATTTTACGTGCACACAAATCACCTGCAGATCTTGTCTGTGTGCAGAGTATGATTCTGACAAGGAAGACCCACGACTGTGCATTTTGAAGACGCTTCCAGAGGATTTCCATGTCTGTTGTCTGCTGACCATATTCTAAATGGAAAGGGAGTGGGCTTTTTCTCTAAGGCTTTAAATAATTATATTAATTCAACAAATATTTGTCAAGTGTCTGGGTTACAGCACTGGCGATACAGCATTGAGTAAAGCATGGAGCTTTCTCTCAAAAACCTTACAACATACATGCTACAATGAGGGAAGCCAACCTGTCAACTAATGATGGTGAGAAAGATAAACAGCAGCCCTGAAAACACAAATGGTAAACCAGAGCATTCCCTGCTCCACACACACAGTCTTCAGAAAGAGCATCAAAAAAGACAGGGTCAGGCAATGGGAGATGGAGACAGACAAAAACAAAACCACTCTGTAGTCACACCCAAAAACAGATGAAACCAAGAACACTATTCAAACCCAAAACAGTGACTAACCATCTTTTACAGTGACTGCTGCCCTTTCACCAATGACAGCTTCAGCATTTTTCCATTTCTTCAATAAAACTTTTGTTAAAATACCCAGCCATAAAATTAGATCCTTTCTTGTGGAAGGTAGACTAATAGCACCCCAATGATGCCACTATTCCAATTTCCAGAACCTGTGAATATGTTACACTGGATGAAAAGAGGGCATTGAGGTTGCTAATCCACCAGCCTAGAGGTAGAGAGATTATTCTGGATTATCTGGGTCATCCCGATAATCAGCAGGATCCTTAAAGTGAAAGAGCAAAGTAGGAAGGTCCGAGTCAGAATCACCGCGCTATTGCCTTTGAAGATAAAGGAAGAAGACACAAAGGAATTGGGGCAGCCTATGAAATCCGGAAAAGCAAGGAAATAGGCTGTTCTCTAAAGCCTCCATAATAAATACAGTCCTACCAACACCTTGATTTTGGAACTTCTGACCTCCAAAATTGTAAGAGTAAATTTGTGTTGTTTTTCAACCACTAACTTTGTGAAAATTTGTTGCAGATAGTACCCAATCCAGAAGACACCTCTGCCTCTTTTGTGTGTATGCATGCATGCTCGGTTGCAATTTGACTCTTTGTGAGCTCATGGATTGTAGCCCACCAAGCTCCTCTGTCCATGAGATTTCCCAGGCAAGAGTACTGGAGTGGGTTGCCATTTCCTCCTCCAAGAGATCTTCTCCACCCAAGGATCCAGCCCACATCTCCTGTGTCTCCTGCCTTGCCAGGCAAATTCTTTGCCACTGAGCAACCTGGGAAGCCACCCACCTCCTTTAATCATCTCCAATATCAAATCCCTCAAGTGCAAATCCTAGAACAACCCCTCCTACACCCTCTTATTGAGACATCCTACAGTTTCTCATGTTGCATGATCTTCATTGTCACAATAAGTTAATAAGCCCAACTTTGTTGATTATAGTGTGTTCCAGATGGTCTCGGTTGGTGAGCAGAGCCGTGTGAGCACTGTAACAGAGGTGAAGCTTTTCAGCTGAAACAAGGGAGGACCCCTGGGGTAGAGGAAGTCCTTTTGAAGGCTCTGTAGGAGTTCGCTAGAGGAAGACTAGGGCAGAAACAGCAAAGAACTATAGTACGTCCCATTGCAGGAGAGAGGGAAGCATGTCATAATGAAGCATGAGACTAGAGAAACTGATGTTCTTGTGTGCCACTAACTGACCTTTATCCTAAAATCTGTAAGTAACCACAAAATAGCCAAAGTCTGTGAAGAAAGTCATGTTATTAGATTTTCATTTTGAGTGACGATTTCATCTGTAGTGCAGAAGATGAGCTTGACTCTGCTTGGCACACTAAACAGGCATCTGGTGTTTTAATCCAGGAAAGAAAAGATAAGGGTGTGAATGGATGCAGAAATGGGGAGTTAGGATCTGCCGCCATTTCTTAGAGATACTGAGATGGGAAAAATCCAAGAACTTGGTATCAAGATAAAGAATGAAGCATAATATTTATTAAACTTATTTGACAAGCTTAGGAAAATACTGGAGGATCTTGATAACCTTAATTAGGGTCAAATCACTAAACACATAATGAATGTTTTGCCTTTGTTATCAGAGGTAGAATAGTGTTCATGAAAGGAGTCAGAAGACCTCAGTTTGATACCTTGGCTCAAAGCTCAACTCTCCCAGTTGATAAATATTTTCCCACTTGGGAAAATTACTTAATTTCCATCAATGTTTTCATGATACCCATCTCCCAAGATAATTGTCAGAATTAAATAAAATTCTATGGACATATTCTGTAAAATGTAAATCCAATATATATCTAATATAATAACTATATTAGATATAGTTATTAATGGCATAAGAAGTGCATTAGGCAGGGATATTTCTGGGAAAGAGTTCTATAATTTTTAAAATGCTACATGACTTGTTTTATAGTGGAGGGATGGATTTAGAGTCAGGTCCCCATTACTATAGCTTGGCATTTTTCTTTACAGATGAATGATGCAGTCTCAAACAAATCACTAAATTTTCAACACTGGTGTCCTCTTTAGTGATATAATAAAGAAATCCATCTCAAAAAATTTGTATGCAAATAAATAGTGAAATTATCTATTGTTGTATCTATTATATAATTAAGGGGCGGGGGGAAGAAGACAGGTAGTTTTTGTGGTTCTTAATCCCTTCCCGTCCCTCTTTAAGGATTTTATATTTTTTAGGTTGGCAGATGAAGCAGATTTCTTCCCCTCCCCTTCCCCAGAATCCATTAAATTAAAGCAAATGTTGGAAGCCAACAATGACAAGGAGAATTGTGGGGACAATATCAGTGGAGGAGAGATACCTAAATGTCTGGAAAATGGAAAAGAAATGAAAAACAAGGAGAAAGTCATGGCAGAGACTATGAGAGGGGGAGTCTACAAGTGGAACTAAGCAGACCTTCCCTTCAAATTCACAGGGAGAACTGGGACTCAGAATATTTAAAAAAAAAAAAATAGCAACTTTGGGACTGAAGCAAAGATCAAGTAGTTAAATGAAAATCTCACTGAAGAACAAGGGAGTACTAGGGCAACTTGTCATTTCAACTTAGAGCAAAACTTTAGACCTTTACACCCTGGCATTTGGAGACCTCAACCAGCCTAAAGGTCAGCCACCCTCCTCTCACCCTAATGTGAATTCTGCCTGTCAATGACTTTCCCCCACACCCAGAACTCCAGTGCAGCTTGTCAGTGTGTCATTATTAAATCTGAAAGAATGATTAACAACCATAACAATGACTTTTATAACGTATGTTACTGTGCATTGTTCAGCCATTAGGTTGTGTCTGACTCTCTGCAACCCCACAGACTGCAGCACACCAGGCTTCCCTGTCCTTCACCATCTCCCAGAGTTTGCTCAAACTCATACCCATTGAGTCAGTGAGGCCATCCAACCATCTCATCCTTTTTCTTCCCCTTCTCCTCCTGCCCTACATCTTTCCCAGCATCAGGGTCTTTTCCAGTGAGTTGGCTCTTCACATCAAGTGGCCAAAGTATTGGAGCTTCAGCTTCTGATGAATGACCAGGGTTGATTTCCTTTAGGATTAACTGGTTCAATATGAGAGGATAGAAATTAGCATATGCAGCAATGATACCATAGCAGTGAGTACACTTAACACCTATATCATACTTTCTAAATACCAGTCTTTACCAAAGGGATACAGTGCTCCCATGATTGAAGCAGAAGAGTTCAAGATGAGCCTGGAATATCTCATTGAGTCAGAAAGTAAAGCAGTGATCAAACAGCAATGGGAACCGTTTCTAAAGGACAAAGGAGCCAGAATGATGATGTTCCCACTCTCCAAATCTGGGGCAATTAAAGTGTGAAACTTAATAATATTATTAATGAAAAAATAATATTAGTGGATGGTAACACATTGAGTAAAATAAGAATCCTCAAGCCCACACTGATATAGCTTTTGATAACAATAAATAAGCACACAAAAATAAATGGGGAAAAGAGAAACTTCTTTCTTACAATAGACTGCGAAACAATAAATGTAGAAGGATGTATAAACTTTAAAAATTGTGAATGGATCCTAAGACAGTGGATGAAAACTTGATAAGGAATAGAATAGTTGCATAGTGTCAAGGTTTCAACACAAACTATTAATTACAAAGAGAAAAATAGAAAATTTTCAGTGAAAAAACTTATAGGAAACTACTTTCATCAAGTGATCAAAGTAACCAAACAACCAAATTTGCATGAACCAACATAAAGCGTCTCCTTATTCAATGCACTGAAAAGGATTCAGCATTACTTCTATGGCATTTGCATAAAAAAATGCTAAGTATGGATCTAATCATGAGGAAAGTTGGATAAACCCAAATCAAGGGATATATATCTTATTATAGGCTATCTCTTATTTTGGGTCCTTGGAAGGAAATGAGTCTTTGGATAATCATTTATTAATATAACACATTAATTTTCATAAAATAAGAGACTATTAAAGGTCTGCATAGTCAAAGCTATAGTTTTTCCAGTAGTAATGGATGGATGTGAGAGTTGGACCATAAAGAGGGCTGAAGCACTGAAGAACTGATGCTTTTGAATTATGGTGTTGGAGAAGACTCTTGAGAGTCCCTTGGACTGCAAGGAGACCAACCAGTCAATTCTAAAGGAAATCATCCCTGAATATTCATTGGAAGGACTGATGCTGAAGCTGAGACTCCAATACTTTGGCCACCTGATGCGAAGAACCGACTCATTGGGAAAGACCCTGATGCTGGGGAAGATTGAAGGCCAAAGGAAAAGGGAGTGGCAGAGGATGAGCTGGTCAGAGAGCATCACAGACTCAATGGACATAAATTTCAACAACCTCCGGGAGATAGTGAAGGACAGAGGAGCCTGGCATGCTGCAGTGCATGGGTCGCAAAGAGTCAGACACGTCTTAGCAACTGAACAACAACGAGAACATGTTTAACTCTTGAGAGGCAGAATTATGTTTTATTCATCTCTGTCCCCACATTTTAGGACAGTGTGTGATGTTGTAGCTTCTTGGAGAGTGTCTACTGAATGAGTGTCTCAGTCCAGAGATTGTGGCAGGTTTGTACAGCCACCCAGTTTTAAACAGAGTGACCAGAGCCCAGTAACTTCATACATACATAAATGAACTTTGTATCGGACTATATAATATTTTGCGCCCATAAAGCAGAGATGTAACAAGTCAATGAACAATTATTGAGCATCTTTTCTGAGACAGGTAGGGGTTCAATAAATACTTTATGCATGAATGAATGAGCTTTAATTTAAACAGAGCAGAGTTTTCTCAGGAAGCATTTTCTAAGTGCAGATCACATATCATTTCAAGTGCTTTTGATGGCAACTATCATGAACTGAACTGAACTGATCATTCCAAAGAATAAACACTTCATTTTTAATATGCCTACATATATAATCAGAAGTGAAGAAGGTGGGAAAAATAAAACCCATCAATCAAAAAGGAAAAAAAGTATTATGTGATTTTAGTTGCTGGCTTGCCTTTATTAACCAAATCTTAGGAAGCCTTAAAAACAGTTTCATAACTCATTCCACTTAAGGAAATTTTTCCAACAATTTATGGGGTTTAAATCTCTCTATAATGAGTTCTATAAACAGCAGAAAAGAGGAAGAAGCTTAAATGGAACTGTGTCAATAATGAAAGGAGGAAAGAATTTTCTTTCAACATTAAACAGCTAAGAAAATTTGCTATTTATAATCAGCATAGAGAAACAATAACAGTCGCAGTGTACAGACTATACACCTGACTTGAATAAAGTGGGTTTGAACTTCAAAAGCCCACTTATATGCAGAATTTTTTTAGTAGTGAGCACTACAATGCTACACAATCCACAGCTGGTTGAATCCATGGATGCAGAGAAATCTCAGATACCAAGGGCTGAATATAGATTATACATGGATTAACCTCCCACACTGTTCAAGGGCCATCTGTATTTTGGTTAAATTTAGGACTTTTTAAAGAATTTTTTTTTAAATTGAAAATCTCAACATACAAGGACAAAATTGTTAGGCATCACCCTATCCAGGTGTACAGTCTGAAATCAGAATAAAATGTGATTGAAGCCCACCCTCACAGGTTGAAACTGGTTGATGAGAGCAAAATGAACAAACAAAAGGCACAATAAAATAAACAACCAGAACAAAAATGTTTGTGCTGAATGTATTGGATTTATTGTGATGAACAGCAAAACCCCTTCCTACTCACACATGTAATAGTAATGCATTGATATTGATGTAGAACTTAATGATACATGGGCAGAGCTATCATAAGAGACAGACTGTCTTCCTCATTAGTAAAATTCAAGTATGTTAGAGAAATACAAAATCTTGCTTTGGCTGTAGATGAGTATCAGCTCAGCATCTGATGCCTGGGTGACTTGTTCAGCAATGTCGGAGATCAAGAAGACTGCAATGTATCTCTCTCAAGTGTTTCTGGAGGCAGGAAGACAGTCATTGTTTTTCAGGCTGTTCTGCACACAGAGAATTGAGGGCGGGTCCCGTAGTCGTCTGGAGCCATGGTCCATCAGTAGGTGCTGTAGCCAAAGCCAGAGCCAGAGCCCCATGGCCTATAAAAGCTGCCCCCATAGCCACAGCCCAGGTTGCTAAAGTTGCTTCCACCAAAACCGTAGCCCAGGGAGCTGTAGCCATTGCATCCATAACCAAGGGGAGAGCCAAGGGGCACAACGCAGTTCAGGGGGGTGGCTCTGAAGGTCCTGTGGAAATTGGTTCCATAGGAAGGATAGCCTGGGAAGTAGCTTCCGCAGCAAAAGAAATGAGTCATCGTGGCAGGAGTGGGAAGGATTTGGATAGAATGTGAAGAGCAAGTTACCCAAGAAGGAATGAAGTTCTCGTCCTGCACGGGACCTTTTATACCTCAAGCTGGTGGGCATGACATGCTTGCCTAAACATCTTGCCATAAATTTGCACAGAAAATTCCATTATTGCTAATAAAATGCATATAAAGCAACCCACAGACTCTTTGCCCATATTTTTGTTGGCTTTTCTATTTACAAAGGAATGTGTTGTATCTTCAAAGTCAGTGCCTTCCTTGACATGCAATTGAATTCTTTTCATCAGTGTCCCATGGTTTAACAACTGTTCTGATTGCATCCTGTGAGGCTGTTTAAATTCTCTGATTATAAACTCCTCCCAGCTGACATAACTAAACTGAAAAAAGCTTTGGCAACAATATAAACACTTCCATAGCTTGAAATTATCTCCATATGTCATTCAAAGACATTGGTATATTAACGGCTATGGGGTTTCTTCTGGAATAGGAAAATTATTTGTAACTAGAGGTGGTGATTGCATCACCACAGAATTATTCACTTTAAAAATGGCTTATCTTGTGTTTACATTTTATAGCATTGAAACATATACATTACCATATGTAAAATAGATAGCTGAAGGGAAGTTGCTGTATAACACGGGGAGCTCAACATGGGCTTCCCTGGTGGCTCAGACAGTAAAGAATCAGCCTGCAATGCAGGAGACCCAGGTCCAATCCCTGGGTAGGGAAGAACCCCGAGAGAAGGCAATAGCAACCCACTCCAGCATTCTTGCCTGGAGAATTCCATGGATAGAGAAGCCTGGCGGACTATAGTCCAAGGTGTCACAAAGAGTCAGACACCACTGAGCGACTACCACTAACACTTTAGAAGGGGAGGGGTGAGGGGAAGGGAGGTTCAACAGGGAGGGGATGTATGTATACGTAAGGCTGATTTATGTATGGCAGAAACCAACACAACTTGGAAAAAAATTATCCCCCAATTAAAATGGCTTGTTTTATGTTATGTGAATTTCATCTCAAATTTTTAAAATTCTTAAACATTGCTTCAGAAATCCATCAGAACAAGACTTTTTACAGAAGCTGAAAGAACACGAAATAATAGGAGAGCTATGGATACAGTAGTTGTTATTTTCATGTATTTCATTTATGAGCATTATCCTTGTTAACGTTTTCTTTTCATGGGCAACACACAATCTTTGGTTGTAAATCATGTTGAACATTGCCAAGCTTCTTATTGTGAAGGTGCCACACTGGAGCTGAGTGGAATGGTGCCCAATTTAAAGTCGTGTTATGTCATGCTTGGTCTTATTCACTCCTAGTAAAACAAGCTTTGATACCATGATCTATTATATAATACCAGTTGTATTTTAATATGCAGCAGCTCACTTCTGCTCCCACTTTGCAGAAGTATGGCCACTTCTCATGACAAAAGTAAACCAGAAAGAATTTGAGATCGGCAAAGCTAAGTCTACTCTAATTCAAATGTTCAGAAAAAAATTGGTTTTTATAAGATCTAGATTCTCTGAAAATAGATAAAGAAAGCATCCTGGATACCAACTCCTTTTGCATATTCTCCCCTGAATGGACAACTATAGAGCCCAAAGAGCAAAACTAATCATTCTCGACATTTTCTCTATTAAAATTCCTCTTCTCTCAGGTTTCCTGACAGAAGAATTTCCTACAGATCATATTACTTAATTTTACACATTTTTTTAATTCTAAAAACTGACTGTATGTTATGAGAATTTATAGTTAGAATCAAAAAGATAAAGTCTATTTTCAAATTCAATTTTTAACAAAATAAATAAATAAAAATAGAGGTTATATCCACAAGAGTCCAAATGGCATAAATTCTACATAAGCTAATCCCAGAAAACTGGAAAATATGTCTGTGGGTTGGAGATGACAAAGGTGACTGCTCTCATTGAATTTTGACAATTTTGTGGTTGCTTGAAATTTTTAACTGCTGATTCTACCATGTAATGACATGTATGGATGTGAGAGCTGGACCATAAAGAAGATTGAGTGCCCAAGAATTGATGCTTTTGAACTGTGCTGCTGGAGAAGACTCTCGAGAGTCCCTTGGACTGCAAGGAGATCAAACAAGTCAATCCTAAAGGAAATCAACCCTGAATATTCATTGGAAGGACTGATGCTGAAGCTGAAGCTGCAATACTTCAGCCACCTGATGCAAAGAAAGAGCTGACTCAATGGAAAAGACAGTGATGGTGAGAAAGATTGAGGGCAGGAGGAGAAGGGGACGACAGAGGATGAGATGGTTGGATGGCATCACCAATTCAGTGGACATGAGTTTGAGCAAATTCTGGGAGATCATGAAAGACACAGACACCTGGCGTGCCGCAGCCCGTGGGGTCTCAAAGAGTCAGGCACAACTTAGCAACTGAACAGCAAAACTACGCAGTGACATTTGAACCTGTAATTTGGATCTACTGCCACTAAGTGGCAATGATATTTCAATTAGTCTGAACGACCAGACTGGAGTTGGTGTCTCAAATGTAAACAGGCAGAACACCCTAAAGAACTTGTTTGAAATTCAGATTTCCAGAGCTCTCCTTTCCCACTACCAGCATAAGATCCTTAAAATCTATATTTCTAATGAGTATGTAAGGTGAGTCTGATAAATAAATCTTCCTGATAAATTCTGGACCTGGTCTTTCATGAGATTGCAAAGAATCTGTCTTTGCTTGGCTGTGTGAAATCGCCCCGAGCTGAGCTCTCTCTGACGAGCATGTTCAGTGTCAGTCACAGGTGGCCTATTTCCTTTCTCTCTGGCTGATAGAGATAATTAAGGAAAAAACCTTGGTTTGTCTTTTCCATTCACCTGTGCTCTGATTCTTTTCTTAGGATACACCTGAATGGAAATGGAAGTAATAGCGATGTGTGCAGGCATCTTTTACCGAGTGGTAATATCCACCTGGGTGGGGCTCTGAATTAGTTATCCCCAATTGAAAAAAAAAAAACAAAACTCTTTGGCGTGCTTCTTTTACCTTCCTGTCTCCTTTTAGACTTTCCCAGAGAAAATTCTCAGCCATGTATTTGATTGTTATTCAATATTTTTATTTTAAATGTTAGTAATGACAAATATTTATGCATGGTTCTTTCAGTGCTAGGTTCTGATGAAATATTGGACATGGATAACATAGTAAGAGGACTTACTATGCACTTTTCTAAGCACTTGTGTTGAGTTGTGTGCAACTCCTTGGGACCCTTTGGACTGTAGCCCACAAGGCTCCTCTGTCCATGGGATTTTCCAGGCAAGAATATAGGGGTAGGTTGCCATTTTCTTCTCCAGGGGATCTTCCCAACTCAGTGATCAAACACACATCTCCTGCGTCTTCTGCATTGGCAGGAGACAATACACATATGACAAGTTTCACCCTTTTAAAGTATATAACTCAGTGATTTTTATATTCTCAGAATTGTCAACCATAACCACTATTTAATTCAGAACAACTCCATCACCTCAGAAAGAAACCCCATAATCATTAAAAGTCACTCTCCATTCACAACCACTAATCTAACTTCTGTCTCTATGATTTGCCTATTCTGGACATTTCAAATAAATGTAAGCCTACTATTTACAGGCGTTTGGGTTTGGTCTTTTTCTCTCCACATAATGTCTGCAAGGTTCATCTATATTGTAGCATGAATCAGTATTTAATTCTTTGTTATTGTCAAGTAGCATTTCATTGAATGGATATACCATAGTCTTCTTAATTCATCAGTAGATGGATATTTCATGCTATTCATGGGGTTCTCAAGGCAAGAATGCTGAAGTGGTTTCCATTCCCTTCTCCAGTGGACCATCTTTTGTCAGAACTCTCTGCCATGACACGTTGGTCTTGGGTGGCCCTACAAGGCATGACTCATAGTTTCATTGAGTTAGAAAAGGCTCTAATCCATGTGAATATTTTAGTTAATTTTCTGTGATTGTGGTTTTTATTCTGTCTGCCCTCTGCTGTAGGAGGTTAAGAGGTTTGTGTAAGCTTCCTGATGGGAGGGACTGACTTTAGGAAAAACTGATGGCATTCCAGTTGAGCTATTTCAAATCCTGAAAGATGATGCTGTGAAAGTGCTACACTCAATATGCCAGCAAATTTGGAAAACTCAGCAGTGGCCACAGGACTGGAAAAGGTCAGTTTTCATTCCAATCCCAAAGAAAGGCAATGCCAAAGAATGCGCAAACTACCACACAATTGCTCTCATCTCAGATGCTAGTAAAATAATGCTCAAAATTTTCCAAGCCAGGCTTCAGCAATACATGAACCGTGAACTTCCTGATGTTCAGGCTGGTTTTAGAAAAGGCAGAGGAACCAGAGATCAAATTGCCAACATCTGCTGGATCATGGAAAAAGCAAGAGAGTTCCAGAAAAACATCTATTTCTGCTTTCTTGACTATGCCAAAGCCTTTGACTGTGTGGATCACAATAAACTGTGGAAAATTCTGAGATGGGAATACCAGACCACCTGACCTGCCTCTTGAGAAATCTGTAGGCAGGTCAGGAAGCAACAGTTAGAACTGGACATGGAACAACAGACTGGTTCCAAATAGGAAAAGGAGTACATCAAGGCTGCATATTGTCACCCTGCTTATTTAACTGCTATGCAGAGTACATCATGAGAAACGCTGGACTGGAAGAAACACAAGCTGGAATCAAGATTGCTAGGAGAAATATCAATAACCTCAGATATGCAGATGATACCCCCCTTATGGCAGAAAGTGAAGAGGCGCTAAAAAGCCTCTTGATGAAAGTGAAAGAGGAGAGTGAAAAAGTTGGCTTAAAGCTCAACATTCAGAAAATGAAAACCATGGCATCTGGTCCCATCACTTCATGGGAAATAGATGGGGAAACAGTGGAAACAGTGTCAGACTTTATTTTTGGGGGCTCCAAAATCACCGCAGATGGTGACTGCAACCATGAAATTAAAAGACGCTTACTCCTTGGAAGGAAAGCTATGATCAACCTAGATAGCATATTCAAAAGCAGAGACATTACTTTGCCGACTAAGGTGCATCTAGTCAAGGCTATGGTTTTTCCTGTGGTCATGTATGGATGTGAGAGTTGGACTGTGAAGAAAGCTGAGTGCCGAAGAATTGATGCGTTTGAACTGTGGTGTTGGAGAAGACTCTTGAGAGTCCCTTGGACTGCAAGGAGATCCAACCAGTCCGTTCTGAAGGAGATCAGCCCTGGGATTTCTTTGGAAGGAATGATGCTAAAGCTGAAACTCCAGTACATTGGCCACCTCATGTGAAGAGTTGACTCATTGGAAAAGACTCTGATGCTGGGAGGGCTTGGGGGCAGGAGGAGAAGGGGACAACAGAGGATGAGATGGCTGGATGGCATCACTGACTGGATGGACGTGAGTCTGAGTGAACTCCGGGAGTTGGTGATGGACAGGGAGGCCTGGCGTGCTGCGATTCATGGGGTCACAAAGAGTTGGACACAACTGAGTGACTGAACTGAACTGAACTGAACTGAGTCTTTCTCTTGTGGGCAGTAAGTCTTTAATCCAATTTTCTGCTGATGGGTGGGACTGTGTTCCCTCCCTGTAGTTTGGCCTGAGTTAAGTAAGTAAGTGAAGTCACTCAGTCATATCCGACTCTTTGCAACCCCATGGACTGCAGCCCACCAGGCTCCTCCATCCATGGAATTTTCTAGGCAAGAGTACTGGAGTGGGTTGCCGTTTCCTTCTCCAGGGGATCTTCCTGACCCGGGGATTGAAGCCGGGTCTTCTGCATTGGGGGCAGACGCTTTACCATCTGAGCCACCAGGGAATCCCATAGCAGGGGTAAGGCTCCTCTAAAAGGACTTATGCCAGCACACCATGCCTCCCAGGACTGCTGCTGCCAGTACTGCTGAATGCAGAGTAGGCCACTGTCAACTCACGCCTCCACGGGAGACTCCCAAACAGACACACACAAGTCTGGCTCAGTCTCTTGTGGGGTCACTGCTCCTTTCTCCTGGGTCCTGGTGCACACAAGGTTTTGTTTGTGCCCTCCAAGAGTCTCTGTTTCCCCAGTCCTATGGAAGTTCAGTAATCAAATCCCACTGACATTTAAAGTCAGATTCCCTGGGGATTCTCAGTCCCTTTGCCAGATCCCCATTGAGAAGTCTGTTGGGAGGTCTAGAACTTTCACAACAATGTTAGAACTTCTTTGATATCATTGCTGTCCAATTTGTGGATCACCCACCAGGCAGCTCTGTAGTGGGGCTAATGGTAACCTCAGGGGAACCAAAGATCAAATTGCTGACATCCATTAGATCATAGAAAAAGCAAGATAATTCCAGAAAAACACCCATTTCTGCTTCATTGACTATGCCATAGCCTTTGATTGTGTGGCACAAAACAAACTGTGGAAAATTCTTCAAGAGATGGAAATACCAAACCACCCTACCTGCCTCCTGAGAAACCTGCATGCAGGTCAAGAAGCAACAGCTAGAACTGGACATGGAACAACAGACTGCTTCAAAATTAGGAAGGAGTATGTCAAGGCTGTATATTGTCACCCTGCTTATTTAACTTCTATGCAGAGTGCATCAGGCCAAATGCCAGACTAGATGAAGCACAAGCTGGAATCAAGATTGCCAAGAGAAATATCAATAACCTTAGATATGTAGATGACACTACCCTAATGGCAGAAAGTGATGAGGAATTAAAGAGCCTCTGGATGAAGGTGAAACAGGATAGTGAAAAAGCTGGCTTAAAACTCAACATTCAAAAAACTAAGATCATGGCATCTGGTCCCATCACTTCATGGCAAATAGATGGGGAAACAATGGAAACAGTGACAGACTTTATTTTCTTGGGTTCCAAAATCACTGCAGATGGTGACTGCATCCATGAAATTGAAAAGCACTTGCTCCTTGGAAGAAAAGTAAAGTTGGTCATAGCTTTAATGTCTTTGTTAGTCATAGCTTTAATACATCTCCGATAGACAGCATATTAAAAAGCAGAGACATTACTTTGCCAACAAAGATCTGTCTAGTCAAAGCTATGGTTTTTCCAGTAGTTGTGTCTAAATGTGAGAGTTGGACTCTAAAGAAAGCTGAGCGCTGAAGAATTGATGCTTTTGAACTGTGTTGTTGGAGAAGACTCTTGAGAGTCCCTTGGACTGCAAGTTCAGACCAGTCAATCGTAAAGGAAACAGACCCTAAATATTCATTGGAAGTACTGATGCTGAAGCTGAAGCTCCAATACTCCAGCGACATGATGTGAAGAGCCGTCTCACTGGAGCAGGAGGAGAAGAGGGTGACAAAAGATGAGATGGTTGAATGGCATCATCGACTCAATGGACATGAATTTGAGTAAACTATGGGAAGGACAAGGAATCCTGGTGTGCTGCAATCCATGGGGTCACAAAGAGTCCAACTCAACTGAGCAACTGACCAATAAGAAAAGATTGGACACTTAAGTTTTTTCCAGTACTGGGCTATTATGATTGATGCTGCCATGAACATTTATTCACATATGAATGACTTTTTTAAATGTTAAAACTTGAGCTCCTAATTTTTTCCCATATGCCTATTCCTCCTCTAGTCTTTTGCACCTTAGTAAATAATATTGCTTGCTATCTAACTGCTCAGAACAAAAACTTAACTCCTTTTTTCACGTAATGCCTTTATCTTGTATTTCACGTAATTCCTTTATCCATCAGATCCAATCAGTGCTGCCTCCAAATACCTAACAAACCCACACCTGGTCTTTCCATTCTGACTGCTGTCATCTAGTCAAACCACTACCATTCTTACCCAGCACCACTGCCATAGCATCCTCTCTGATTTACCTTTTCCCGCTTTTACTGTCCCTCCACATCAGCTAATGTGATTTTTTTCAAAATAAATTGTGCTTTACTTTACTTAGAAACCCATCAGTGACTTCCTATTTCTCTTAGACAAGTAAAAGCTCAAACTTCTGACGTGGCCTGGTTTCCAACTCATTTCATACTTTTCCTCCTTTCTGATGGCCCAGCCACTGTGGTCACCCCTCTCATTGTCTGTCTCCCCTGGTGGAAGGTGTCTTGTCTGTCTTGCTTGTGCCTAACTGATACGCAGTTGAAACTCAATAAATATCTCTTAATCTCTTCAATGAATGAATAGATGAATGGACGAGAGAGTTGTAGGAGGGTGCAATGAAAAATGAGTATGATTTAAACAAGGGGAGATCAAAAGATATTCAGGATGAAGAAACAGCATCAGCAAAGACATCACAGAAGCGCACATGTTTGTTTTGGGATTGGAGAACTGATCCATTTAGATGGAGGAATGACATATGGAGGGAAATTAAGGCACAGTTTCTGGCATAGCCATACCAGAGTTAGAGAAGGAGTGGCCTTACATGCAGGGCAGGTGCGGGAAGAGATAAAGTGCTGCGACTAAAGGATTTAATTGAGGAAATGGTGTGATTAGAACTGGCTTAGTGTGAATAATGGATTGTGGGACAGAGCTGTGGAGGAGAGAGAACTATTAATATTCTCTTAGAATTGTCAATTTAAAAAAAGTACTGAGCCTCTGAATGACGCTTGTGGCAATAAAATTTGGAATAAGAAAGCAAATTTGAGTGGCATCATGGTGGGGAGGAATGTATGGGATTTAATTAGCAATGAATAAAATGTCATCTATGAAAGAAAGAAAGGAAAGCAAAGACTTACCTCTGGTACCTAGGTAAAAGGTGTATCTAATAATGGCATAGGCATATCAAGAGAAGGAGTTTAATTTTGAGGGGTCACTCAAAGATAAATATTTGGGAAAAAATATTCTTCTGTTCAAAGGAAAGAAGGTAATACAAAGATTGAGGTTTCATCTTTCTTAAAGTAACACTTCAAAAAATGTTGGTAAATAAACCCACTGGATAGAACAAGAGTGAGAACAGAATACTGGGGACACAGGGGGTTTTGGGGGATGAGGACCAACAGAAGTCAGAGGGGTGGACTGTGGTGGGTAAGTCAAGATAACTAAGCTAGCAGATGCCATAACAGGTGGGGACTTTTAAAGTCAGAAAAGCTGATATTACTTAATTCCAGACAGAGTCAAGGAGGATGGAGATTGGGATCACGTCACTAAATTTGGCAAAAAGAGTTTGCTGATGACATTTGAGAGAAAAATTTCAGTAAAAGAAAGGGGAAAATCTGCACCACAAGTGATTAAGAATTGTAGCAGTGATTTTTTTTTTTAATGAATAAACATTGACTATCCTTTACAGATGCTGGAGAAGGCAATGGCAACCCACTCCAGTACTCTTGCTTGGGAAATCCCACGGACAGAGAAGCCTGGTAGGCTACACTGTCCATGGGGTGGCAAAGAGTTGGACACGGCTGAGCAACTTTACTTACTTACTTACTTACTTACAGATGATGATCAAGGAAGGAGAGAAAAGTGATGACAAAATATAGCTTGAAGGGTAGAACGATCAAGCATTAGTTTCTGCTTTGATGATATGTTTGTTAGATATATGCAATATGTTTATGTGCTCTGTGATATATATGTGTATCCATATGCATGTATGTACGTGTGTATATATATGTACATACATATATATATATATATATATATATATATATATATATATATATAAATCCTCAGTGTTAGAGTTGGAGGAAACATTGGTCCAACTCTCTCTTCATTTTACACACAAAGAAAATGAGATCCAAGGAAGAAAGTGAAATATCCAATGTTACACTATCAGTTTTGCTTGGAGCATAAATCAAGAAGTTTTGAGTCCTTGTCTATTAGAGACTTGAAACGAACCAATTTCTCAGGAAAAAAAAAAACACTAATTCCTTTTCTGTACGTTACCTGCTATAATGAACAGACCTAAGCTCTCCCCATGATCCATGTCTCTTGGTATTCATACCCTTGAGAAATACTTCTCAGTGCGTGGGACCTGTGACTTGCTTATAATGAATTGGAAGAAAGCTATGACAAATCTAGGTAGTGTATTAAAAAGCAGAGACATCATTTTGCCAACAAAGCTATGTATAGTCGAAGCTATAGTTTTCCCAGGAGTCATGTATGGATGTGAGAGTTGGACCATAAAGAACCCTGAGTGCCAAAGAACTGCTGCTTTCAAACTGTGTTGCTGGATAAGACTCTTGAGAGTCCCTTGGACTGCAAGGAGATGAATCAGTCAGTCCTAAAAGAAATCAACCCTGAATATTCATTGGAAGGACTGATACTGAAGCTGAAGCTTCAATATTTTGGCCACCTGATGCAAAGAGCCAACTCACTGGAAAAGACCCTGATGCTGGGAAAGACTGAGGGCAAGAGGAGAAGTGGGAGACAGAAGCTGAGATGGTTGGATGGCATCACTGACTCAATGGACATAAGTTGGAGCAAATTCTGGGAGATGCTGAAGGACATGGAAGTGGTCTCTAACAACAACAGTGACAGGATGTCAGTTCTGTAATTATATTGCATGACTTTGTAACATCTGTCTTGGTGAGCAGCTCTCTCCCTTGCTGGATCTGATAAATACAAGTACCATGTTACAGACACCCATGTGGCAGGGAACTCCATCCAGCAGCCAACCAAAGAAATGGAGACTCTCAGTCCAATAAAGTGAAAGTGAAGTTGCTCAGTCGTGTCTGACTCTGCGACGCCATGGACTATAGCCCACCAGGCTCCTCTGTCCATGGGATTTCCCAGGCAAGGGTACTGGAGTGGGTTGCCATTTCCTTCTCCAGGGGATCTTCCCAACGCAGGGATCAAACCCGGGTCTCCCACATTGCAGGCAGACACTTTACCATCTGAGCCACCAGGGAAACCTCAGTCCAATAAGCCACAAGGAATTGAATTCCACCAACAATGGTGTGAATTCAGAAGTGGATCCTTCTCCATTTGAGCCTTGAGATGAGGCTGCAGCCCCAGCAGGCACTCTGGCTGAAGCTCTCAGATGAGACACTAAAACACAGATCTCAGTGAAGCAGTGCCCAGAATCCTGACCCACAGAAACTGGGATAATATATATGCTATTTGGAACCTCTGAGTTTGTAATGATATTGTTACACATCAAGAGAAAACTAGTACACCTCACATACCAATGCACATGCACACACGCATTCACAGAAGCATAGATGCAATCTGCCACAGATACAAACTTCTCCAAAATATATCTGAAATCCTCATATTTCTCCATCACCACTGTCATCAGCCATCAAGAGACATTATCTTTTTTGCTCTCTACTCACTGCTTCAAATTTGAGGTGAATTCCTCTTCTGCACCCTGCTTGGCACAAGGAAGAAAGGGTAGATACCTGCTCACCCACTTGCTCCTAGATAACTATCCTCCTCACCGTTGCATCAGGTTATCACAATTGCTCCCACCTGTTTCAATGGTTCTGCATGTGACCAGGCATCTCTGCTTCCCATCTTTAAACTGTAGTGAAAGTGTTAGTGGCTCAGTCGTGTCCAACTCTCTGTGACCCCACGGACCATAGCCCACCAGGCTCCTCTGTCCATGGAATTCTCCAGACAAGAATACTGGAGTGGTTGCCATTCCCTTCTCCAGGGGATCTTCCCAACCCAGGGATCAAATCCGGGTTTCCTGTACCAAAGGCAGGTTCTTTCCATCTCTGTGAGATGCCTTATTCCTGTTCTCCTCTGATATCAATCATTTTTTTAATTTTTCCAGTATTGTTATAATTTAAAAAAAGAAATTATATTTTCCATATTATTTCTAGGGATGTGGTGAAGGAGCAGGAGGTGGATGTCTATGTTCCATCTGTCACTTTGTTACAATACCCTTTCCAGAGTAATTTTCACTATATTATGCTGCCTCTCCCCAAATCCATTTATGGGCATTTTTCCTGGAACTAAATTCTGGCAGGGACTTTTTATAATGGTTCTAGTAAGTACTATACAGCCACTGCAAATTATATTTATGGAGAATATTTAATGATATTGCCAAACTTTCACACTATAATGTAAGTAATAAGGTGGTATAAAAACTATATGAGTCTTCATTCTCCTTGAGGCAAAATTTTAAGCCATACTATTGAATGATATTTAAAGGAAAACAGAAGTTGGAAGGAGTTGGAAACAGACCTTGAGAAATTTCAAAAAGAGAAGTAGAAAGATATACACACACACACACACACACACATATTGGGTTGGCCCCAGAATTCATTCAGTTAGTGAATACATTTTTCAAAAAAGTTCTTGGTGAAAATAAAAAACGTGTCTTTTATTTTTACTTAAAAATCAGACAAACTTTTTGGCCAATCATATAGAGAGAGAGGGACTTCCCTGGTGACTCAGTGGTAAAGAATCTGCCTGCAATGCAGGAGACCCAGGTTTGGTTCCTGGGTTGGGAAGATCCTGTGGAGGAGGGCATGGCAAATCACTCCAGGACGGTTGCCTGGAGAAGCCCATGGACAGAGGAGCAGTCAGACACAGCTGAAGCGACTCAGCAACAGCAGCAGCAGCACAGAGAGAGACAGGGGCTTCCCTGGTGGCTTAGACAGTAAAGAATCTTCTGCAATGCAGGAGACCCGGGTTTGACCCAGGAAGATCCCCTGCAGAAGGAAATGACTTACCACTTCAGTGTTCTTGTCTGGAGAATCTCATAGACAGAGGAGCTTGGCAGGCTACAGTCCATAGGGTCGCAAACAATCAGACACAACTGAGTAACTAACCCTTTCACCTTTCATATATATATATATATAAAGAGAGAGAAAAAAAAAAAAAAAAACAAGCAGTAAACAAGACTGTGGAAATCCTGGGAAGCTTCCTGGAGTTGGACATAAGCAGCTGATTCCTATAGGAGAATAGAAAAGACCCAAGAGAAGTGAGCAAAGGAATTACAGATCAAAGGGTCAGTGGAGGTAAAAGAAGAGGATGAGAAAGCTTGTAAATTTTAGGCGCTGAGACATTCAAATCACAGAATCTGGCACAAAAGGTGCATTTTTATAAGCATTTTTAAATAATTAATTGATACTAATGGGCTAATTAATAAAGCAAAAGAAAAAATGTTCTGAATGAAATCAATATTGTAGCATCCTTATAGCAGCCAAACAGCGTCAACCTTGAACTGTCCTGGGAGCCATGTCCTAAAGCTTGCTGCCCTCTGCAGGCCGTCAGCGTAACAGGCGCTGCTCAGAGAAGCTTGGGTCTTGGTCTGCCTCCCCACTTTGACCCAGCCCCGCTCTGTCTGTCCCAGTATCTTCACAGGGATAATGCAGACGGGGGCCAAAAGAGAGGCACCAGGAATTGTTAGCGCCCCAAACAGCAGCCCATCGACTCTCGTTAAACGTGTGCTCTGTGTGCTGAGTCATGTCCGACTCTGAGACCCCCACCTATAGCCCACCAGGCTCCTCTGTCCACGGAAACCTCCAAGCAAGAATACTGGAGTGGGTTGCCATTTCCTCCTCCAGGGGGTCTTCCCACCCAGGGATCGAATGTGCATCTTCTGCACTGGCAGGCGGATTCTTTCACCAGTGCCCCAGCTGGGAAACGCCTTTAATCTATCTCCACTGTTTCTGAGTTCTAGTCCATCCGTCAGAGCAGAGACTGTCCTAGAACAACTGTCGGAGAACAATCACTGTAACGCGGCCTTTGGCTATCATTCAGTTCAGTTCAGTCGCTCAGTCGTGTCTGACCCTTTGTGACCCCATGAATCGCAGCACGCCAGGCCTCCCTGTCCATCACCAACTCCCGGAGTTCACTCACACTCGCGTCCATCCAGTCAGTGATGCCATCCAGCCGTCTCATCCTCTGTCGTCCCCTTCTCCTCCTGCCCCCAAGCCCTCCCAGCATCAGAGTCTTTTCCAATGAGTCAACTCTTCACATGAGGTGGACAAAGTACTGGAGCTTCAGCTTTAGCATCATTCCTTCCAAAGAAATCCCAGGGTTGATCTCTTTTAGAAGGGACTGGTTGGATCTCCTTGCAGTCCAAGGGACTCTCAAGAGTCTTCTCCAACACCACAGTTCAAAAGCATCAATTCTTTGGCGCTCAGCCTTCTTCACAGTCCAACTCTCACATCCATACATGACCACTGGAAAAACCATAGCCTTGACTCGATCGACCTTAGTCGGCAAAGTAATGTCTCTCCTCTTGAATATGCTATCTAGGTTGGTCATAACTTTCCTTCCAAGGAGTAAGCATCTTTTAATTGCATGGCTGCAGTCACCATCTGCAGTGATTTTGGAGCCCAGAAAAATAAAGTCTGACACTGTTTCCACTGTTTCCCCATCTATTTCCTATACTTCCTGTGTTTTTCCATTCCTCAGTTTCATCAGAGAAGAACACAACACAGGCTTTAGGTAAGAAATGAGAGATGCCTGTTGGCACAGTTCATCCAAAAATATCTGTTTCCTCAGTTTCCCAAGCAGGGAAGCATACCAATTTAAAATAAATGCTAAGTAAAGAAAGAATTTAAAATATCATCAGGGCTCCTAAATGTCATAATACAGTGGACCCTAGATCCTTCTTAGTGATTGCTGTGATTCTATTCATTATTTTATATACAACTCAATAGAATACTTCTTTGTCAGCGCACAACCATTGTATCAAAACAGAAGAATTTCCCTGACATCAAGCTTTATGTTCTCTGTATAACTGAAGTTTGAAAGTCAGAAATTTGGAGATAACTTCAAAACCAGAAATGAATAAATAAAGATTATATCTAAAGTACCATGAAAAAGAACTTTTTAAAGTTTTGATCTTATTATTCAGTGTATTTATTCAGACAGTCAACACATATATATTCAGCATCCTTTATGTAGAAAGTACTTTCCCAGTCACTGTTGAAAATATAAAGATTAAAAGATATAGTCCCAGACTTTCAGGAATTTTCAAAGGGAGTGGATAAAGGAGATGGGACAAATTGTGCTGATACCTAAGAACACCAAGAGCCATCAGAAGGTAAATTCACCGATCTGGGTTTAGAGTGAGATGGAGGGCAGCAGACTGGAGGCCTACGAGTCATGAAAATAGTTGGAAAAAGCCGTGATGAAGGATGCCAGGACAATAGCCATGATAGAAATGAAAATTAGAATTGAATAACCTGTCCTTTCTATGAAGCAGAGTAAATAGTGAGTCCAGCCAAGAGCAGCGAAAAGCTCTGTCTTTGAAATAACTGCAATGGTAGAATTAATGATACTACAGAGAAACAAAGTATTCATGTTAAGCCTAGAAAACCAAACTGCCTTCCCAGGTCTAACAGAGAATTGAGACATCTTCTCACCAATAAAACCACACTTATTTTTAACTAGTTCCAGGCAAGTTGCCCAAATGTTTCTTAGATATAGGCCGTTTTCATCTTTTCTTTTCTGAGCACTCTCTTATGGCATGGATAGAAAATAGAACTATTCCTATATGAAGAGTCTGAGTATTGGATTAATATTTTAAAACCCTTTGTGAACATCTTCTAAAAGCCCATAAAATGCAGACTGTTCCCTTATGCAAGGAAGTGATATATCACTTAATATCACTATTTCCTTGGGAAAGAAGAAAAAAAATAGAGAGAAGTTAAAAAAAAAAAAAAAAAACCTAAAATTATGATCATGGGTGCCATTAAATAAACTTTATTGTAACAAAGAAAAAAAATTATGACCACTGGTCAAGTTTAAGACCTGGATTTTGTAGCCTCTAAAAATTATACTTTCTTCTGGACATCAATACCTTCCACTGCACTTGGAACATCTATAGAATTCTCAGAGACCCAGGAAGGACTATTCTGACAGACTGGCCATTATTAACATTATAATTAGCACCAATAATTTGTTATTTTTCCGGTGCTCAGTCATGTCCAACTCTCTGCAATCCCATGGACTGCAGTACACCAGGCTCCCCTGTCCAAATTTGTGTCCATTGAGTTGGTAAGAATAACAACAAAAATTACTATTTATTTAATACTTAATGTATCTACCTCTCCTCTAAGTGTTTTGCACACATTATTTCTCATAATCTTCACAAAATCCTGATGAGGAATCACCGTCTACTATTATGCCCACATTTTAGTTGAGGACACTGAGGAAAAGAGAAATAAAGTAATTTATCCAGGGTCATGTGGCTCTTATGTTGTTCAAAGTACCGTCTGAGAGGCATGGGTGAAATGATAAGAATAAGTGATAGAATAAGCAAGAGTCTAATAAAGCAATATCTTAGGACAAAAATCAAGGTAAAAGCTTGAGTCAGATCACGTGACTCTGTATTTTGTTTTATGATTTTGTTGTGCCTTTTCGCAGAAAACAGTGGCTCAGAAAGGCTTAGAATATCGGGATTGTTGTGTTCCCCAAGGTTGGGTTTTAGTGAAAAGAAAGGAGATAAAGATAGCAAGAGATGCTGCACACAAAAAAGAAAGAAAGAAAAGGGACTTCCCTGGCAGTGTGTGGAACTAAGACCCCACATGTGTGCCACCAAAAAGAAAAGAAAAAGAGAGAGAGAGAGAGATTGGACTATCTCAGAAAAGCCAAATTAAATTGGGTAACAGAGGTATCTAGGTAGAACTGAATTGATGGGTAGGCATGTCAGAGAGAGATGAGTAGCCTTTCATTGTGCAGCTTTCATAGAAGTATTTGTTTAATACTGTGATTGACTCATGATGTCACCATCAGAAAAGAAAAATGGCATAGTTCCCAGAAAGGGCAATTTGGCACTGTCTAGGAAAATTTCACATGCATTTGCTTTTTGAGTAAGATACTTCTTAAGTATCTGTCTCTATGATTCAATGGCAAGTTATTCATTGCCTCACTATTTTTAAAGGTAAATGGTTGAAAACAACCCACATTTTTACCAACTGTAGACAGGCTGAATAAACTATGCTACATCTATATGATTTTGTAGTCAAACAACTCTAAAGTGATTGGGGGAAGATCCCTGTGTGCCCACAAGGAGTTAATCTAGAATTTCTAAGCAAGAATGTCACACTGCAACACATTTTCATCATGCTATATATAGGGTAAGAAAGAGGCATATACAACTATTTTGGAGAAGGAAATGGCAACCCACTCCAGCATTCTTGTCTGGAGAATCCTATGGACAAAGGAGCCTGGTGGGCTACAGTCCATGGGGTTGCAAAGAGTCAGACATGACTGAACAACACACACACACACACACACATTTACCCACATTTACTTACAATATTTAAAACAGTGGAAAAATGCATCAAAAACTTGTAAAAAATAGCTACCAGTACAAGGAGAACAGGAGGCAGGGCATAGGATATACCTCCTTCTATATATTTGAATTTGTAATCATGTAACTTAATAAATTTCAAAAATTAAATAGAAAGAAGGAACCTGAAAATTGAAAGCAATGTGAAGCAAATGAATCTAACTAAATCTCATGATGGTGGTGTAACCCCTCAAAGGATTATTTCAAGTGATTTTTAACATACAGAGTTTGTGGTGCACATCCCTGAAGGTAAAATAATTCTAAAATGAAAAGAAATGGCTTAAAAATCTTTAAATTTATATTCAGTAATCTCGTTGTTAGTAATAATATTTGTTCTGTTATTCTGAAACTATTAAAGCTATCAGATAATGTAAATAAAAAACAAAGATTTTAAGCTTAAGATATGGCAGAAGCTTAAATTCAAAGAAGATAAAAATCCTATAAATTCAAATTAGAAATATCAGGGGGGAAAATCAGTGCATGCTTTTCTCCCTAAAAATTACAAACTTCCTGGCTTTGTCTACTGAAATTGTCTACAGTGACAGCCCAGGAGCAATGAGGGCAAATAGCATTCAGATTGTGTGCTCTTAGCACCATTTTGAATTAAAAGGAAAGAATTTCCCAGGGAAATGACTGATTCCAGGTCTGGCAGGAGATGTGGAAAATATGTCATAGACATATTTTATATTTATATTTTATATGTCCCAGACATCTATGTGACTGGTAAAGGGGAGGGGAGGGCGTGAGTGGGGGAGGAAAGTAAAAGGAATAGCCTAAGTCTAACCAAGCCTCTAGACCAGGGTTTTTCAGCCTTGGTAATATTGACACTTGGAGCCCATTCCTTGGTTGCAGGCTGCCCTGCCCACTGTATGATGTGTATCTAGCAGCATCCAGTCTACGGGGTCGCACAGAGTCAGACACGACTGAAGCAGCTTAGCAGCAGCAGCAGCAGCAAGCACCTTAAAATCATGTAACTATATTAATAAATTTCAAATATTAAATTGAAAGACAAAAGGAATCTGAAAATTGAAAGCAACGTGAAACAAATGAATATGATTTAAATAAGTACTTTTATTTTGACTCAATCCAAATATATAACTCTTATTAAAATATTTCAGTTCAATTCAGTTCAGGTGCTCAGTCGTGTCTGACTCTTTGTGACCCCATGAACTGCAGCACGCCAAGCCTCCCTGTCCATCACCAACTCCTGGAGTTCACTCAGACTCATGTCCATCCAGTCAGTGATGCCATCCAGCCATCTCATCCTCTGTCATCCCCTTCTCCTCCTGCCCCCAATCCCTCCCAGCATCAGAGTCTTTTCCAATGAGTCAACTCTTCGCATGTCATTCCTTCCAAAGAAATCCCAACTTCAGGGAAGTATTAATGAACGAACCATGACATCTGTTCAAATAGGAAAACAAAACAAGTGAGCTCTAAATCAGTTTATAAGAAAAAATAAAGTAAAGAAAATCTTCTTCACTTGGGGGAAAATATCATTATACTATGTTCAGAAATGATTAAAAAGCCATGTGTCTTTCCAGCAATATCACAACGGCTTCTAATATCTCTGCTTCCAAACCCTTTCTTCTTCCTACCCATTTTTCGATTCTTTAAGTGTGTCTTCACAAAGTTCAGCACCATTTTGTTGTATTCCGCAGCTATCATTGGCTTCTTGTTACTAAGTAGTTCAAACTTCTTAGTAACCACTAAGCTCCTCCACAGGCTCTTGCTCTTCCTTTCTGTGCACCAGGCAACTAGAATTAACACCATTTCCAAGTGTGCATTGCTGATTCCTACTCTAAAATTTTAGTTCCTATTGACTCTGTTTATTGGAATGGCTCCTTCACTAAAACCATCTCACCCTTTGAGATACCCATGGCTCAGATGACAATCTGCCTGCAATGTGGGAGACCTGGGTTCCATCCCTGGGTCAGGAAGATCCCCTGGAGGAAGGCATGGCAACCCACTCCAGTATTCTTTCCTGGAGAATCCCCATGGGCAGAGGAGCCTGGTGGGCTGCAGTCTATGGGGTCACATCAGACACAACTGAGTGACTAAAACACCATTTACATCAGGATTCAATTAAATGCCACTTCTTCTAAGAAAGTAACCCAATCAACCTATCAAAAGTTACTTTGCCTAGGTCTTTGACCCACAATTAGAGCAAAAGTATTCTAATTTTTACCTGAATAAAATTTGAATCACTTAAATTCTACCACAAGGTCCTTGAAAGGAAGGATGGTAGATATTTTTCTCAGACCCACCTGGCTCTGGGTCTGCCAAAGTTCAAATGAAGGAGCGTTATGCAACAGCCATCCACCGCCTTCAGCTGGACTTCTAACAGTGGGTCCCTCTGAGCGACTGCTCCTTTTCTGAGGTGGGTGAGTCATGCAGATAAAGTTTTGGGAAAGAGAATTATAAATTAACTTACCTGTGTCAACATGGGTAATAGGACATGTTGTAGAGGAAAGAGCCCAGAAGGGAAGAAAAAAGGTTGGACAAACAAGGCTGAAGAGAAATGCAAAGAGGAAGCAGAGGAGAAGAATGGAAAGTAGGAGCCGAAAGGGCAAAGACACTGGGAAAAGAGAAGAAATCAAGTGGAAATCTCCAAAGGAAATGGAAATTCGGAGAAGGAAGAAGCAATACAAAGAAAGATTTCAGTAACTTTAATTGCAAGAAAGGTGATATAATCCCTTCCTCTTCATTCTCAGCAATGCCTTGACGTTGAAACTTGAGGTGAATTGATTTGTGGAATGGAAAGTGATCGAGGTAAGGCTGCTCATTGCTCAAAAGCCAATCTAGAGGCAAGGCTGGTGGAAAGGAAAGTTTCCTTTATTTTGGATACCAACAACAAGGTCAAGGGGTGGATTCCACCCCCATCCAAGGCCGACTCCCCAACGCTGACAATCAATGGGCAAGAAATTTTACATATAGAGGGACGTGGCTCCATGCAGAAACAGTACAGTAAGCTCTGCCAGCTGTCTTGACATTGGTCAGGTGGTGATTTAACCACTGTCACCTTGACTGATTTGGGGCTTCCCTGATAGCTCAGTTGATAAAGAATCCACCTGCAATGCAGGAGACCTGGGTTCGATCCCTGGGTTGGGAAGATCCCCTGGAGAAGGGAAAGGCTATCCACTCCAGTATTCTGGCCTGGAGAATTCCACAGATGAGTCCATGGAGTCCCAAAGAGTCGGACACGACTGGTGACTTTCACGTCACTTCATCTATTGATTTAAGTACAGTTTGTCTTCAGGTCCAGGGTAGGTTTGTTCCCAGTCTTCTGAGGCCAGTTCTTGGAATTGTAGCAGCTTATGTCATGGATACTGTCTTCAGTTCAGTTCAGTCGCTCAGTCGTGTCCGACTCTTTGCAACCCCATGAACTGCGGCACGCCAGGCCCCCTGTCCATCACCAACTCCTGGAGTCCACCGAGTCCACCTCTGCCGTTCCCTTCTCCTCCTGCCTTCAATCTTTCCCAGCATCAGGGTCTTTTCAAAGGAGTGAGCTCTTCGCATCAGGTGGCAAATTAGTGGAGTTTCAGCTTCAGCATCAGGGCTTCCAATGAATATTCAGGACTGATTTCCTGTAGGATTTAATCTCCTTACAGTCCTAGAGACTCTCAACAGTCTTCTCGGACACCACAGTTCAAAAGCATCAATTCTTTGGCGCTCAGCTTTCTTTAGAGTCCAACTCTCACATCCATACATGACCACTGGAAAAACCATATCCTTGACTAGACTGACCTTTGTTGACAAAGTAACATCTCTGCTTTTTAATATGCTGTCTAGGTTGGTCATAACTTTCCTTTCAAGGAGTAAGTGTCTTTTAACTTCATGGCTGCAGTCACCATCTGCAGTGATTTGGGAGCCCAAAAAAATATAAAGCCTGCCACTGTTCCCACTGTTTCCCCATCTATTTCCCATGAAGTGATGGGACCAGATGCCGTGATCTTCGTTTTCTGAATGTTGAGCTTTAAGCCAACTTTTTCACTCTCCTGTTTCACTTTCATCAAGATGCTCTTCAGTTCTTCACTTTCTGGTCACATGTAATGAATTTCTTCCACCTGATGAGGGTTTCAGTATCTGTAAGACAGCTCAAAAGATATGGCTCAGAATATTATTAATATTATAGACTTTGAGAAGGAATTAATATCTTTGACTTGGCTTACTGACTATTATTATTTCATCCTTTTGACTGCTTTTCTTTGTTTCTGAATTTTCTCACTTCTCTTATTAAACTTACTCTTTTAACCAAAGTTTTTCCACAGACAAAAAGCAGGCAGAGCACATGGGAGGGCAAGGACCACAGTGTCCTTGTGGTCTCACCCAGGGCTGAGAGAGCCTGATGGAAGGAAGTCCAATTGCAGTGTTTTACAATTAATTCCAGAATCACACCATATCACAGTTTCATTTTCATTTGTTGGTTTGGGTACATGTACAGTTTAGTTCAGTTCAGTCACTCAGTCGTGTCCGACTCTTTGCGACCTCATGAATCGCAGCACGCCAGGCCTCCCTATCCATCACCAACTCCCAGAGTTCACTCAGACTCACATCCATCCAGTCAGTGATGCCATCCAGCCATCTCATCCTCTGTCGTCCCCGTCTCCTCCTGCCCCCAATTCCTCCCAGCATCAGAGTCTTTTCCAATGAGTCAACTCTTCGCATGAGGTGGCCAAAGTACTGGAGTTTCAGCTTCAGCATCATTCCTTCCAAAGAAATCCCAGGGCTGATCTCCTTCAGAGTGGATTGTGCGGGGGACTGACCGTGAAAGGGTTGTCTTGGGAGCTGCTCAGCAGGTATGCAGAGCCTTAGGCATGTCCCTAAGCTCCCTGTCCCGCCACCCTCAAGAATTTTTATAGCCTTTAAAGCCCCAAGATGTCTTGTTTCTGCAACATGTAAGATAGATAATCTTATAGTGCTCTGTACACAATGGTAAGGGTCTGGTGATTGTATCCTGAGGTTAAAAAATAATCCTGTGCATGTCTTAAGTCACGTATTTTATCCTATAAATATTGTAGCCTAATAAAGAAAGGCATCAGCCATTTGTGGTCTGATCCTCTCAACCCCATCTTTTGTCTCTATCTCTTATTTTTCTTAGCGGGGACGCTCCGTTCTCTCCCTGTGCAGGTGCAACTCTTGCTTGTGCTGGCCGCGGCAGGTGGCGCCCAACGTGGGGCAGATCGACAGTTTTCCTCGCCACTACTCTTATTAAGCTGAAAAGAGTGAGTATATAAGTATACAAGTGATTTAAATTAAGGAGGAGTAGTAAGGTATATAGTTGAGAGTATAAATATGGGACAGACGCATAGTCGTCAATTGTTTGCACATATGTTATCTGTAATGTTAAAACACCGGGGAATTACTATTTCCAAACCTAAATTAATCAATTTTCTTTCATTTATTGAAGAAGTCTGCCCTTGGTTCCCCAGAGAAGGCACAGTAAGTTTAGAGACGTGGAAAAAGGTAGGGGAACAAATTCGGACTCATTATACTTTACATGGCCCTGAAAAGGTTCCTGTAGAAACTTTATCTTTTTGGACACTAATTCGTGATTGCTTGGACTTTGATAATGATGAATTAAAACGTTTAGGAAATTTTTTAAAACAGGAAGAAAATCCTCTTCATGTTCCTGATTCGGAGCCCAAGTATGCTGTTCCCGAGGGAATTAAAGGTGACCCTCCATTTTGTAACTTATCGCGTCCTTCGGATAATGATGATTCACTTTCCTCCACAGATGAGGTGGAATTAGACGAAGGGGCTGCTAAATACCATCGAGAAGACTGGGGTTTTTTAGCACAAGAAAAGGGGGCGTTAACATCTAAAGATGAATTGGTTGAATGTTTAAAAAATCTCACTGTTGCTTTACAGAACTCAGGAATTAAGTTTCCTAATAACAATTTAAAATTCGCTTCTGCTCCACCTCTTCCCCCTGCCTATGCTCCTTCTGTTGTTGCGGGTCTCGATCCCCCTCCGGGGCCTCCTCCTCCTCCGCCATCTGAAATTGTGTCTCCGCTACAAAAGGCATTAAGACAAGCACAACGACTTGGTGAGGTTGTCTCCGATTTTTCTCTTGCTTTTCCTGTCTTTGAACATAACAACCAGCGTTTCTATGAAGCGCTGCCTTTCAAACAATTAAAAGAGTTAAAGATTGCTTGCTCACAATACGGTCCTACCGCTCCATTCACTGTTGCTATGATAGAAAATTTGGGTACTCAGAATCTACCCCCAAATGATTAAAAACAAATAGCTAGAGCTTGTCTTTCGGGGGGAGATTATTTATTGTGAAAATCTAAATATTTTGAACAGTGTGCTCGTATAGCCGATGTTAATCGGCAGCAAGGTATACAAACCTCCAGTGACACCTACAAATATATTGATCATGTTATTATTATTGTTACAGCGGATACAAAACGGAGAGGCTACGGCTTTTTGGGCATACATTCCTGACCCGCCTATGATTCAATCATTAAGATGGGATAAAAAAATAGTACCTGTCTATGTCAATGACACAAGTCTTTTAGGAGAAAAATCAGACACTCATATTTCCCCTCAGCAAGCCAATATCTCCTTTTATGGTCTTACTACGCAATATCCTATGTGCTTTTCTTATCAATTACAACATCCTCACTGTATACAGGTGTCAGCTGATATATCCTATCCTCGAGTGACTATTTCTGGCATTGATAAAAAAACCAAAAAAAGATCGCACCGTGAGGGAACTGGACCTCTCGACATTCCGTTTTGTGACAAACATCTAAGCATCCGCATAGGAATAGACACTCCTTGGACTTTATGTCGAGCCCGGGTTGCGTCGGTGTACAACATCAACAATGCAAATACCACCTTATTGTGGGATTGGGCACCTGGGGGAAAACCTGATTTTCCTGAGAATCGAGGACAGCATCCACCCATTCTCTCTGTAAACACTGCTAATGTATATCAAACAGAACTGTGGAAACTTTTGGCTGCCTTTGGTCATGGTAATAGTCTATATTTGCAACCCAATATCAGTGGGAGTAAATATGGTAATGTAGGAGTTACGGGGTATTTATATCCCCGAGCTTGTGTCCCTTACCCATTCATGTTGATACAAGGCCATATAGAAATAACATTGTCATTGAATATTTATCATTTAAATTGTTCTAACTGCATACTTACCAATTGCATAAGAGGTGTTGAAAAAGGAGAACAAGTTATAATAGTAAAACAACCTGCTTTTGTAATGTTACCAGTTAAAATAACTGAAGCTTGGTATGACGAGACTGCTTTAGAATTGCTACAACGCATTAACACGGCTCTTAGCCGCCCTAAAAGAAGTGTAAGCCTGATTGTTCTGGGTATAGTATCTTTAATCACCCTTATAGCAACTGCTGTTACCGCTTCTGTATCTCTAGCACAATCCATTCAAGCTGCTCATACTGTAGATTCCTTGTCATATAACGTTACTAAAGTAATGGGAACACAAGAAGATATAGATAAAAAAATAAAAGATAGATTATCAGCTTTATATGATGTGGTTAGAGTTCTAGGGGAACAAGTTCAGAGCATTAACTTTCGTATAAAAATTCAATGTCATGCTAATTATAAATAGATTTGTGTTACTAAAAAGGCCTATAATGCATCTGACTTTCCGTGAGATAAGGTGAAAAAACATCTACAAGGAATTTGGTTTAATACTAATGTTTCTCTAGATCTATTGCAATTACATAATGAAATCCTTAATATTGAAAATTCTCCTAAGGCTACTTTAAATATAGCTGATACTGTCAACAATTTTTTACAAAATTTATTTTCTAACTTCCCTAGTCTGCATTCACTGTGGCAAAGCATAATTGCTGTGGGCGTGGTTTTGACTGTTGTACTTATCGTGATTTGTTTGGCTCCTTGTTTTATTTGTAGTATTGTTAAAGAATTTTTACATGTAAAAATTCTGATACATAAAAACATGTTGCAACACCGACATCTTATGGAACTTTTAAAAAAATAATAAAGAGAGGGGAGCTGCGGGGGACTGACCGTGAAAGGGTTAAGTCTTGGGAGCTTCTCAGCAGGTATGCAGAGCCTTAGGCATGTCCCTAAGCTCCCTGTCCCGCCACCCTCAAGAATTTTTATAGCCCTTAAAGCCCCAAGATGTCTTGTTTCTGCAACATGTAAGATAGATAATCTTATAGTGCTCTGTACACAATGGTAAGGGTCTGGTGATTGTATCCTGAGGTTAAAAAATAATCCTGTGCATGTCTTAAGTCACGTATTTTATCCTATAAATATTGTAGCCTAATAAAGAAAGGCATCAGCCATTTGTGGTCTGATCCTCTCAACCCCATCTTTTGTCTCTATCTCTTATTTTTCTTAGCGGGGACGCTCCGTTCTCTCCCTGTGCAGGTGCAACTCTTGCTTGTGCTGGCCGCGGCAGGATTGGTTGGATCTCCTTGCAGTCCAAGGGATTCTCAAGAGTCTTCTCCAACACCACAGTTCAAAAGCAGCAATTCTTCAGCACTCAGCCTTCTTCACAGTCCAACTCTCACATCCATACATGACCACTGGAAAAACCATAGCCTTGACGAGATGGACCTTAGTCAGCAAAGTTATGTCTCTGCTTTTGAATATGCTATCTAGGTTGGTCATAATTTTTCTCCCAAGGAGTAAGCATCTTTTAATTTCATGGCTGCAGTCACCATCTGCAGTGATTTTGGAACTCCAAAAAATAAAGTCTGACACTGTTTCCACTGTTTCCCCATCTATTTCCCATGAAGTGATGGGACCAGATGCCATGATCTTCGTTTTCTGAATGTACACATACAGGCTCCAGTAAAACTAGAGTTGATAAAGGTTTGATTCACTCATTTGCTAATATTTTTTTAATGTGTCATTGTGGTAAATGTCACAGGATACTATTTTTACCATGTTTAACTGTATAGCTTGGTGGCAGTAAGTATATTCACATTGTTGTGCAACTCTCACCATTTCCCAAATGTTTCACCTTTCTAAACTGAAACTCTGTCCCCATTAAATACTAGCTCCTCATTTCCCCTCCCCGCTTTCTCATCCCAGCCCCTGGCCTCTGCAAATGTACTTTCTAACTCTATGGATTTTACTATTCTAGATATCTCACTTCAAAAAACATTTGTCTCGACGTATGGTATATTGGTCATTTTCTACTATTAATTTCATTATAAGATTTCTGTATAAAATGAAGTTCATCAGCTATTATTAAAGAGAGACAGTATCTTAACAGTAGGAATGAATTAACATTTGCAGCTAATGTTCCATCTAATATTCAGAATTGCAGAAGCAGAATCCATTTTGTAGAATTGGACCTGGACAAAATTTGGTTATATTTCGGTGGGATGTACTTAACGTTAGCAAAGTGTATTACTTTTTGACTTGCTAAGGAGTCAAAAAATGAATAAATAATGCCTCTGTCTCTAGTAACAGTTATAATTGATCTGAGATGAACAGAACTTAAATCGGTGAGTTTTCTCTTTTCTATATTAACAAATTTATATTTTGTCTGCCAAAACAAAAACAAAAACTTGAAAGCACTGTGAGCCCCCTTCTTTTAATACTTAACACTATACTCTAAAATTGTGCCTCTTCTTTCCCTATAACATTCCTATTCTCTCCGAGCCAAATAACCCCAGCTAGGTATAAACAGCAGGATGTGGGGTTGGGGGAATAGGTGGAAGACTCTGAATAAATCAATTGTAGTCAATTAATGTCTGTGACTATCAATCTTTAATTGGTGAAATTTCAGGCCCAGGAGAAGAGAAGAATTTGAATGGGTGGAAATTTCATTTTTTTCGAGGGGCCTTTAAGAGAGCCATAAATCCCTTCCTAGGTACTATTCCACCTTCAGTAAAGTGGGAGTTCCTTGTGAGAGAAAACGGCAAAACCCTCTGTTCTCTCCCAGGCCCTACTTGAGCGTAAACTGAATTAGTCTGGTCCAAAACTTGGCTAATGAACAGGGAACGCTGCTCAATATTATGTAGCAATCTAAATGGGAAAAGAATTGGGAAAAGAATAGACACATGTATAACTCAATCACTTTACTGTGCACCTGAGATTATCACAGCATTGTTAATCAGCTATACTCCAGTATAAAATAAAAAGTTTTTTAAAAACTTGGCTAGTAAAGAACACTAAAATTTAAAATAGCATGCTTGCTTCTATACTTTGATGTTTAAAAATCTTGAGACTTAAACTTAGTCTAACGTAATAAATCCAGGCTCTCACTGAGCAGAGTTGAAAATTAGTATGCACCATCACATTTTAGCAAAGTTTTGATCACTTACATAAAATACATACATTCAACACAATGCTCTTCCCTGTCATCTAAGAGTAAACGTTTTGAAGAAAATAGACATGAAGATGATTCCTTAAGCTGCCTACAATTGGCAGGCCCACTGTACACCACCTGAAACAATTTAAGTAAGTGAAAAGATGAGAACACTACAGTTGCTTTACCAGCTGTGACAATTTAATAGAAAACAAACAAAAAATATTCACTCCTTTACACAGAGCAAACAGAGAAAATAAATGAACAGGCACCTCTGAAAATTTAGAAAAGCTTGTCCTTGGTCATTCAATATTTAAGGAGACAATTTATGGATAATAAAGACAAGCTGAATGCTTAAGAACTGTGCATGCAGCTAATGTACTAAAGTGAAAGTGAAAGTGAAGTCGCCCAGTCGTGTCCGACTCTTTGCAACCCCGTGGACTGTAGCCTACCAGGCTCCTCTGCCCATGGGATTTTCCAGGCAATAGTACTGGAGTGGATTGCCATTTCCTTCTCCAGGGGACCTTCCTGACCCAGGGATCGAACCTGGGTCTCCCACATTGTAAACAGACGCTTTACCGTCTGAGCCACCAGGGAAGTCCTAAAGCAACCATTAACTAAAAACCGGTCTTTGAAACTTAGCCAGTTTGCAAAATGCTGTTACAGAGCCCACACAGCCAAACCAGGCCAGCTAGTCTAAAAAGCACTTTGTCCATGACCCAGAACTTGGAACCCACTGTAGCCCAGGAAGAACCAGGGCCCCATGACCCGCAGCTAACACCATGGACGTCCCACAAAGACATTATGAATGGATTGACAAATTCAAATCCACAGTCCAAAGGGGTCCCAGTGGCAGAAGGAAAACTATAGGATGTGGATTGAATGAGTGGAGGCCAGAGTCTTCCTAACTTAGACACTTACTAGCCAACTGTCTGCCTGTCTCTATTATGAAAACAAAATTATTATTTTAAGAGGACAGTTTGGGATGATGAGAATGAAACGTGTTTTATAAACAGTAAAACATCATCTGCTGTTGTCATCTACTCATAAGTAACATAAATGCTCCTACAACAAAGAGTGAAGTCTATGTGTGCTGTCCTTAGTCATTCAGTCGTGTCCAGCTCTTTGCAAGCCCATGGACTGTAGCCTGCCAGGCTCCTCTGTCCATGAGGATTCTCCAGGCAAGAATAGCGCAGGGGCCTTCCCAACCCAGGGATCGAACCCAGGTCTCCCACATTGCAGGTGGATGCTTTACCATCTGAGTCACCAAGGAAACCCAAGAATACTAGAGTGGGTAGCCTAACCCTTCTCCAGGGAATCTTCCCAAACCAGGAATCAAAGCTGGGTGTCCTGCATTGCAGGCAGATTCTTTACCAGCTGAGCTTCCAGGGAAGCAGTGAAGTCTGTAATTTGGTGAATAAAATTAATATTGATTTTATCATTAATATTAATTAATACTATCAATATCAGATCAATAAAACATACTTAAACTCCAAAGATAAAAAATGAGTCTTGAAATCTCATATTAAAGGTTTTGGAAAATGAGATAAGGCATACCATAAACAGTTACTCTCATAATTATTGTATTAAATTAGGTATATATGACCCAAAGTTAAGTATTCTAAACATTTAAAATTATAAAATATATTAATGTTAATATAATTATATTATATTTGATTAATGGGGAAATTTTAATGAAATTATTATTAAATACAATCATTAACATTAGTTTTTATAATACAATGGCAAAAAATAAAAGAAAATTTTATTTAGTTAACTAGGCTTTCATGACAGATTTTATAATGTAAAGAGAGTAACACTAGAAGTAGTCTTTAAAAGTTTTGCTATTTCATCCTCTCAGGTTTTATTAGTAAAATCACAATGTACAAAATTATGCTATGTTCTTGCCAGATAACAGCTGTAGCACTACAGTGAGTTCTTAGAATTACGCTTTCAGAGGAAAATTAATGAACATTAATGCGGTGCACAAGGACAGAGGGCTTGAAAGCACATTATGTGCAGAAAGATGAAAGGAAATTGGACTTCTGAGTTTAGGCTTTAAAAACAAGGAAGAAATAACAGTTATATCCAAATATTTGAATAGCTTTTATAATTACTCCCAGACAATAATGTTAGAAGTAATTGCAGGCAACTACAGACAAGTGGTGGTCCAGAGGTTAAAGCATTTGCCTGGAATGCGGGAGACCCAGGTTTGCTCCCTGGGTCGGGAAGATCCCCTGGAGAAGGAAATGGCAACCCACTCCAGTACACTTGCCTGGAAAATCCCATGGAGGGAGGAGCCTGGTAGGCTACAGTCCATGGGGTCGCAAAGAGTCGAATACGACTGAGTACTTTCACTTTCACAGAGCAGTAGACCACATTTATCTTTTTGAGAGTGAATAATTGTGGTGTTGGAGAAGACTCTTGAGAGTCCCTTGGACTGCAAGGAGATCCAACCAGTCCATTCTGAAGGAGATCAGCCCTGGGATTTCTTTGCAAGGAATGATGCTAAAGCTGAAACTCCAGTACTTTGGCCACCTCATGTGAAGAGTTGACTCATTGGAAAAGACTCTGATGCTGGGAGGGATTGAGGACAGGAGAAGAAGGGGATGACAGAGGATGAGATGGCTGGATGGCATCACTGACTGGATGGACGTGAGTCTGAGTGAACTCCGGGAGTTGGTGATGGACGGGGAGGCTTGGGTACTGTGATTCATGGGGTCGCAAAGAGTCAGACACGACTGAGTGACTGAACTGAACTGAACTGAACTGAACATTGAAGAGGATGGACAATGACTTATGTGGTAGGGATTTAAACATTAAAGAAAGTGAGAAGAGAAAAAAATAGCTACGTTACATACAATGGTGTTTCACAACTCAGATTTTGTGGTTTATTACTTTTTTCTTTTAACAGCTCAATGTAAATCTCTGGCGGCCCAGTGGTTAAGATTTTCCCTTCCAATGCAGGGGTTGTAGGTTTAATCCCTGGTAATATCCCACATGAATTGCGGCTTAAAAAAAAAAAAAAAAACAGAAGCAATGGTCCGCATCAAAAAATCTTTTAAAAATAAATACAATATATTCAGCTGAAATATGGCAACAATTTTCATGATCCTTGTTTACATATTTTAAACAAGTGTAGCTCCACAACTGAAAGATAGAATTATGCTTTGGAGCTAGAAAGAAAAAATAATTCTCTCACAACCTTAAAATAATCACACACACACACACACACACACACACACACACAAACACACTGCTTGCTAAAAGTCCTTTCATGAGATACACTTCAGGTACCCTTGCAGGCTTTCCCTGCCGCAAAGTGTCACTCAATATCTCCATTACTAATTAAAAATGAATGATTGTGCAATGGGGGAGAGTAATTATCTCCAGTCCTACTGGTTCCTGAAAAATAATAAAACTTTCACTCCTTGGAACAGATAGGTATAGAAATAACACTTCCAGGTCCATTCATTCTCTTTGATTATCTTATTGATGAAACTGGGTGAAAACCTGTGCAGGAGAGAAGCAATTCTTTTTGAGCTCTGTTTTAAACATACATTTTCTTCTCCTTTGCCACGAGGTACATTTTCTTCTCCTTTGCCCTAATGTGGCACCTTGCAGTTGTCCACCCCTTACCTGAAAAAACAGCAGAAGCGTTATTTGGGCAGAAGAGAAGGAAAATGTTACAGTCCAGATGCAGGCTGCATTTTTTTAATTTGATTGATAAGTAACCAAGCTGATATTTTTGTTTGAATCACCATCTGTTGGCAACCTATGTTTATTTTCTGAAATTGGCTCTAAATGCTGTTGTGAGGGAAAGAGTTGAGATTAATCATTTGCTTCCAAAACCTGTACAAGTTTTACCCAAATGACAGAAATACATCACATTATATGCCAACCCAGGGTGGCGTTGTTGAAGTAAGCACGTTTATCCAGAAAACAGAAACAGTCACAAAACTCAAGAAAACAGGAAAGAGGAAAACAAAGCCTTATTCAACATTTCATGAAGTTTGCTTTTTATATAAATGAAATTTGAGTTATGAAAAGTTATATATGATAGTTATTGCCTAAACTCAGGGCAGAAAGTTTATAGTGAATTTGCTATAAATAGGTGGATGAAGCACAGCTGGTCTTGGAAACTGGGCAGAAATATCTCCACAAAGTGAAATTATTTTTACTGCCTATGAAAGAATTCTGCAATAGATGAAGAGAAAATACTGCACTTCAGAGAGAGAGCAAAGCAGTTTTCAAATAAGTGAATGTAGAAAAGAGAATGTTTTAAAGAATGCTTATGTTGTGACCTCAATAAAATTAAATAGAAAATAAAAGATGAAAATGAGATAAAAAGACAAAATGAGATGACTAAGGAGCTTTCTTGTGATGCAAGTTGTGGTGAAAAGTTTCCCCAAAATAGAAAAATATTGTTCCAAAAATTGAGTAGTAGAATTTATATCTTTATCACATTGAATAAAGAGCAGAATTAACTACATAAAAAACAATGTAATATGAAGCATAAACTTAAGTCTTCTGAAAATGAAGAAGCTAGAAAAAAATGAAAAAAAATTAATAATAATGGCTCACAATTTGTGCCTAGAGATGAATGGACAACAACAGAATGAAGATGAGATAAAATACACTGAATTCTGAAGTCCTAACTTCAATGTTTTAAAAAAGAAAAATGTTTTCTTATTGTATTCAGTTCAGTTCAGTTACTCAGTCATGTCCTACTCTTTGCAACCCCATGAATCACAGCACGCCAGGCCTCCCTGTCCATCACCAACTCCCGGAGTTCACTCAAACTCATCTCCATTGAGTTGGTGATGCCCTCCAACCATCTCAACTTCAATCATCCCCTTCTCCTCCTGCCCTCAGTCTTTCCCAGCATCAGGGTATTTTCAAATGAGTCAGCTCTTCGCATCACGTGGCCAAAGTAGTGGAACTTCAGCTTCAACATCAGTCCTTCCAATGAACATCCAGGACTGATCTCCTTTAGGATGGACTGGTTGGATCTCCTTGCAGTCCAAGGGACTCTCAAGAGTCTTCTCCAACAACACATTTCAAAAGCATCAACTCTTTGACTCTCAGCTTTCTTTAGAGTCCAACTCTCACATCCATACATGACTACTTGAAAAACCATAGCCTAGACTAGACAGACTTTTGTTGGCAAAGTAATGTCTCTGCTTTTTAATATGCTATCTAGGTTGGTCATAACTTTCCTTCCAAGGAGTAAGCGTCTCATAATTTCATGGCTGCAATCACCATCTGCAGTGATTTTGGAGCCCCCCAAAATAAAGTCTGACACTGTTTCCACTGTTTCCCCATCTATTTCCCATGAAGTGATGGAACCAGATGCCATGATCTTAGTTTTCTGAATGTTGAGCCTTAAGCCAACTTTTTCACTCTCCTCTTTTACTTTCATCAAAAGGCTTTTTAGTTCTTCTTCACTTTCTGCCATAAGGGTGGTGTCATCTGCATATCTGAGGTTATTGATATTTCTCCCAGCAATCTTGATTCCAGTTTGTGCCTCTTCCAGCCCAGCGTTTCTCATGATGTACTCAGCATCTAAGTTAAATAAGCAGAGTGACAATATACAGCCTTGACGTACTCCTTTTCTTATTTGGAACCAGTCTGTTGTTCCATGCCCAGTTCTAACTGTTGCTTCCTGACTTGCATACAGGTTTCTCAAGAGGCAGGTCAGGTGGTCTGGTATTCCCATCTCTTTCAGAATTTTCCACAGTTTGTTTTGACCCACACAGTCAAAGGCTTCGGCATAGTCAATAAAGCAGAAGTAGATGATTTTCTGGAACTCTCTTGCTTTTTCCATGATCCAGCAGATGTTGGCAATTTGATCTCTGGTTCCTCTGCCTTTTCTAAAACCAGCTTGAACATCTGGAAGTTCATGGTTCCCCTACTGTTGAAGCCTGGCTTGGAGAATTTTGAGGGTTACTTTACTAGCATGTGAGATGAGTGCAATTGTGCGGTAGTTTGAGCATTCTTTGGCATTGCTTTTCTTTGGGACTGGAGTGAACATTGACCTTTTCCAGTTCTGAGGTTGCTACTGAGTTTTCCAAATTTGCTGGCCTATTGAGTGCATCACTTTCACAGCATCATCTTTTAGAATTTGAAATAGCTCAACTGGAATTCCATCACCTCCACTAGCTTTGTTTGTAGTGATGCTTCCTAAGGCCCACCTGACTTCATGTTCCCAGATGTCTAGCTCTAGATGAGTGATCACACCATCATGATCATCTGGGCTGTGAAGATCTTTTTTGTACAGTTCTTCTGTGTATTCTTGCCATAATATATATGTATTAATATATACACACAAATGGCTTCCCAGTTGGCCCAGTGATAAAGAATCCACCTGCCAATGCAAGAAACACAGAAGATGTGGACTCAATCCCTGGGTCATCAAGATTCCCTGGAGGAGGAAATGGCAAGCCACTCCAATATTCTTGCCTCGAAAATTCCATGGACAGAGGACGCTGGCAGCCTGCAGTCCTTGGGGTCATGAAGAGTAGGATGCAACTGAGCGAATGAGTGTGTACTCACACACACATACATAATATATAAACAAATACATACATAATGTATAAACAGATATAGGTATATATACATACTATGCCTATTCTAAAATGGTATGAGTTAATGAATTACTTTCAAAAAGTAAGCTGTTGTTGTTCTTGTTTAGTCACTAAGTCACACCGGTTCTTTTGTGACACCATACACTATAGCCTGCCAGGCTACTATACTATGTCCATGGAATTTCCCAGGCAAAAATACTGGAGTGGCTTGCCATATTCTTCTCCAGGGGATTTTCCTGACCCAGGGATCAAACCTGTATCTCCTGCATTGGCAGGTGGATTCTTTACCTCTGAGCCACCTGGGAAGCCCAATACACACATATAATAAGGCTCTTAAAATACATTTTGAAAGCAAGAGTCATATGACACAGTAAGGTGATGGCAGTATCTTGAAGCCCAACTAATTGATAACAGTAAAACACAGGATTGAACTCCTGGCAGCCTCTTTAAGTGGACAAAAGTCTGAAAAGATGCATGGAGCATAATCAAGAACACTTTATAATCTATCAGCTGTGATTTGGTCAGAAGGAAGAATACAAAAAGAATTCAAGAAGCATTTGGCTCTAGGCGAATTAGTTGTATCCAATCAAGTCTTGAAACAAAAAGATGGGGCTGAAGACTCAAACATAGGAAAAAAAGTTTACTAAGTGCTAAACACTGAATACATGTCAACTAAATTGTTGGTCAAAATGGAAACTTTATTTTGGGTGTCTTTGAAAAATGTCAACCTCAGCATTCTTGGTATGAAAACTTAGGTTCAATTAATAACTGGGCCCACATGGCCCCATTTGACTTTCCTGGGCCTCCAGTAGAAACAAAATTATTTCCATTTCTTAACCATGACAGTTTGGGACTGGACCATATCTGCAACCCTCTCCCAGCCTCCCATGCCTAGTCAGGCATTGGTCAGGCCTAGTCAGGCCATTGGTAAGGACCTGACAATTACATATACCCTCTGAAATATCTGAAATGCCATAGAGAGCCTGAGCAAGAAGCCATAGTCATAATTAGAAATCCCTTCTCCCTGGTAGCTAATGTGCGTGCATGCTGTCGCTTCAGTCGTGTCCAATTCTTTACGACCCTATGGACTGTAGACTGCCACTCTCCCCTCTCCATAGGATTCTCCAGGCAAGAATATTGGAGTGGATTCCCATACCTTCTCAAGGGGATTTTCCTGACCCAGGGATCAAACCCACATCTCTTACGTCTCCTGCACTGGGAGGTATGTTCTTTACCACTAGTGCCACATGTGAGCCCCCGGAAGCTAATACCAGGATGGGAATCATTTTAAATTTCATAAATATGTCAAATCAGTGCTTACACACCTTAAACTTGCACAATGTTATATGTCAATTATAACTCCCCAAAGTTGAAGGGGAAAAAAGAAAGCAAATCTTCTTCTAAGGTTCTAATCAGTAGCTCCTCGTCACACATCTCAGACTTCTACGTGGAAAGATCTGCTAAAGAAAATTAACTGAATAGAGATACATGATTATCTTTCTGAGTTTGATGAAGTCAGTATGTTTACTTAACAGAGGAGAAATTAAGAAGGTAATATGTTCAGAATTTTCTTCTAGAAAAGTAAACTCATTAATCAACATACACAGAACTCAGTCGTGATAAAATCTGGAATTCTGACAGCTACAGATGGTATCTGTTGCATTGAAAAAACTGAGACAACAGTTTGTCATTAGCTGAGAAATGATTACTGAAGCTTGAAAAACAGTATAAATCGGTATATATCCATAATCCCTAGAATTCAGTGTGGTTTGGTAGATGCCATTCATTCAAATTCAACTGAATCTTCAGTTTTTAATAACTGTCACATCCTTCAGTTCAGTTCAGTTCAGTTCAGTTGCTCAGTCGTGTCCGACTCTTTGCGACCCCATGAATCGCAGCATGCCAGGCCTCCCTGTCCATCACCAACTCCCGGAGTTCACTCACACTCGCGTCCATTGAGTCCGTGATGCCATCCAGCCATCTCATCCTCTGTCGTCCCCTTCTCCTCCTGACCCCAATCCCTCCCAGCATCAAAGTCTTTTCCAGTGAGTCAACTCTTCACATGAGGTGGCCAAAGTACTGGAGTTTCAGCTTTAGCATCATTCCTTCCAAAGACATCCCAGGGCTGATCTCTTTCCGAATGGACTGGTTGGATCTCCTTGCAGTCCAAGGGACTCTCAAGAGTCTTCAACACCACAGTTCAAAAGCATCAATTCTTCAGTGCTCTGCCTTCTTCACAGTCCAACTCTCACATCCATACATGACCACAGGAAAAACCATAGCCTTGACTAGACGGACCTTAGTCGGCAAAGTAATGTCTCTGCTTTTGAATATACTATCTAGGTTGGTCATAACTTTTCTTCCAAGGAATCACATCCTTAGCCAGAGCCAAATCTCCTTGACATAGCACTGTCATGATTTTTTTTTGAGGGGGTGGGAATCATAATTTATTGATCCAAGGCCATACTCACTGGAACTAAAGGTGCCAAACTCAACACTATCTAGCAATCAAAAACCTGCAGAGCTGACTTGACCAGGCCCAGAGGCTCTATTTCTGGTTTGTGTACAGATTACATGGATGTGTTCATTTTGAAAAATTGACTTTGTTGCCATTATTATGTATATTTTTTGCTTTTGTGCTATATTTCAGTACAACTGGCATTTAAAAAGTTGATAGTATAAACTTTCAATTCACTCTCCATAGGAGTAATTTTGATAGGTCAAGTATATTTATATTCTTTAACTTCTGTTAGCATTTCTTTAAGATGGTTGGCATGTACCTCCCTACACTTAAATCCTCCCTTATCATTAAATGGCTTCAAATTGACATGTGACTGAAACATGTTGTAAATGGCTCCTGATTGCATATATTTCCAATCTATAAAGAACTAGACACCACAAAGCATTGCACAAAGAATAAACACTACATAAGCGTGATTGACAGTTTGGGCTCTGGTGTCAGATTGCCTCCATCGAAACTAATTGTTCCACACTAGCTATGCAGGCTTGAGACAGTTTTTTAACCAGCTCTGCAATTTTTAAATCTTCTCAGTAGGAACAATTATAGTGTTACTTCATAAGGTGGTTGTGAGGATGAAGTTAGTTGATTCATTAAACTCTTAGAAAATTGCTGACTCATGGTAAGTTCTAAATAAGGGCTGCTGATGGTGCTGCTAAGCCGCTTCAGTCATGTCCGACTCTGTGTGACCCCAGAGACGACAGAGCATCGGGCTTCCCCATCCTTGGGATTCTCCAGGCAAGAACACTGGAGTGGGTTGCCATTTCCTTCTCCAATGCATGAAAGTGAAAAGTGAAAGTGTAGTCGCTCAGTCGCTCAGTCGTGTCCGATTCTTAGCGACCCCAGGGACTGCAGCCTACCAGGCTCCTCCTTCCATGGGATTTTCCAGGCAACAGTACTGGAGTGGGGTGGAAGGAGGCCTAGCTATCATCAACACTATTAATGTTATTGTTGTTTAGATGCTAAGTCGTGTCCAACTCTTTGCAATTCCATAGACTGTAACCAACCAAGCTCTTCAAATCCATGGGATTTCCCAGCAAGAATACTGGAGTGAGTTGCCATTTCCTTCTCCCCAGCATCATCCCTACCCAGGGATCAAATCTGCATCTCTTGTATTGGCAGGTGGGTTATTTACTGCTGAGATTCTAGGGAAGCTCCATCAATACTATAAATGCTATTACAATTATTATCTTAAATTTTGCCACTAAATTCTAGTTACAAGACAGTGTGTTGGAGAGTTTTATACTTATATGATGTAAGTTATTTTTTTCAGCTGCTATAACAGATTTCAAATAATAATGACTTCAAAAGGCAGAAATTGAGGCTTTCCTTGGTGGTCCGGTTGTTAAGACTCCATGCTTCCAGTTCAGGTGGCATGAGTTCAATCCCTGGTCAGGAAACTAAGGTCTCACATTCTACACAACACAGACAAAAAAATGTTTTAAAAAATTTTTTTCATGGTAGTGATGACCCTGTATGTGAGACAGCAAAAGAGACACAGAAGTATAGAACGGACTTTTGGACTCAGAGGGAGAGGGAGAGGGTGGGATGATTTGGGAGAATGGCATTGAAACATGTATACTATCATGTAAGAAATGAAGTGCCAGTCTATGTTCAATACAGGATACAGGATGCTTGGGGCTGGTGCATGGGGATGATCCAGAGAGATGATATGGGGTGGGAGGTGGGAGGGGGATTCAGGATTGGGAGCTTGTATACACCAATGGTGGATTCATGTCAATGTATGGCAAAACCAATACAGTATTGTAAAGTAAAATAAAGTAAAAATTTTTAAAAAAGAAAAAAATGTATATATATGATACAAAAAAAATTTTTTTTTCTAAAGGCAGATGCTTATTCTTCTCTCATGTAATAGGACTAAGTTAGGCAAAGTTGGCAGACAGTTTTATTATCTTTAAAAAATAGATTCCACATAGAGGTTTAAGTCAGCTGCTCCTAACATTTGCCACATCTCATAAAACAAGAAACTTGCCAGAGGAAAATACAACCAATGTTTTTAAGAATTAGAGCCAGAGGGCCCATCATTTCTATTTGTATCCCATTGGTCAGTATTTAGTCACATGGTCACACTTGGCTGCAAGGGATGCTACAAAATGTAGGCTCCAGCTGAGTAGCCACATGTCAGCAAAAACTCTATTGATATGGGAAAAGCGGAGAATGGATATTGATAACCAGTTAGACCTCTGCCATAATTACCAACACAGTGCTGTTATGCAGTCTTTAAAAGATCTAAGATACTCTACGTGCCACAATAATTTATACCTGTTCTCTTCTGAGAGTCCATTAAAATGTTAGTAAGGGAATGAAAAGACCACTGATCCACAGTAATTGGTTAATCATGGACCTTCAATAATACAGAATAAGTTCTCTGGGGTCATCAAATGAGAAAATGTTTCAATGAATTTCTGGAAGATGGCATTGCTGATAGAAAAGACTGGAGCAATGTTAAGCTCATGAAGAAAATAAAATCAAGGAAGATGACTCTCCACCATGTAGAATGTTAAGAAGGCTGAACACTTAATGGGAAATATTCTTAATAATAACCAAAATACCAGACATGAGAATGGAGAAGCTTTCAGATGATAAAAAATCATTCCTAGTGCTTCAGCTATATACTGCTGTGTAACAAACCACCTAAAAGTCAGTGGCATAAAATTAGAGCCATTTCATTATGCTCATGATTTGTGGGTCAGGAATTGAGACACAGCACAGAGGAGGGATGGCTTTGGCCACTGCACAGCATTCAGAGCCTCAGTTGGGAAGACTTGAGTAGCCAGGAGTGACCCAAACAACTGGAGTGTGGAATCATTAGAAGGCTTCTTCTATCCTGTGTCTGTCACTTAGGTTGCAATGCCTTACAAACTGATCTCAGCTCAGAATATCAGTAGACTGCCTACATATGACTTCTCCACATAGTCTTGGCTTTTTACAACAAATCAGCTAAGTTCTGGCAGAAGAAATCCCAAGATGGAGTTTCTGGGGAGGATGAATTTCAAGAGTCCCAGGGCAAAAGAAAAAGATCAGTCATAACCAAGTCTCAGAAGTCACTTAGTGTTATTCCTGAAAGTGAAAGTGTTAGTCAGTCATGTCTGATTCTTTTGCTACTTCATGGACTGCATGGAGCCCACCAAGCTCTTCTGTCCATGGAACGCTCTAGGCAAGAATACTGGAGTGGATTGCCATGCCCTTCTCCATGGGATCCTCCTGACCTAGGGATCGCAGTTGGGTCTCTGGCACTGCAGGCAGATTCTTTGCCATCTGAGCCACCGGCAGACTTCAGTTTTTCAGGCTATCATAAGCCTATCCAAATTCAAGAGGACTTGTGGACCCCATCTCTCTAGAAGAAAAATGCCAAAGAAATGGGGGGCCATGTTTTAAAATGTGAACTCCTATGTGTGCATGTGCCTACTCAGCCCCTCAGTTGTGTCCAAGTCTGTGACCCCCATGGACAGTAGCATATCCATGGGACTTCCCAGGCAAGAATACTAGAGTGGGTTGCCATTTCCCCCTCCAGGGGATCTTCCCGACCCAGGGGTCCAACTTGCGTCTCCCATGTCTCCTGCACTGACAAGCAGATTTTTTCCACTGAGCCACCTGGAAAGCCCGAACTCCTGCATCCATTGTGAAATTTCATAATGCTAAGGCTCAAGGTATCCAGAGGGAAGAAAATGCAAATAGCTTTGTATTTTCAGAATACAATGGAAAGAGAATCAGCCTGACAGAAGATATTGCATCAGAAACACAAGGAGCTAAAGACAGAGAAGGAAAATTGTCTATATTGTGATAGAAAAATTATCTTCAATCTAGTATTTGATATATAGACCTGATCCAGACTAATAGAGAAGTAGAAACGTAGGATGACAGCCATCATCAGTTTAGTTTGAATAGAAAGATAGGAGACAAAAAATAAGATTCACTGGAAGAAAATAACAAAAACGCTGCAACTCCAAAGTTTCTAGGGAAAGGTGAAGCTAAAAATAATCAAGATAAAGTAAAGGCAAATAGTGCAAGAAAAAAATAATATCATTGAAGAGTCCAGAAAAAACCAAAAGCTATTTAAGAAACCAATGTAATTATAGTGTGCTATTTGGCTCTACAAAATAGCTGTATAGTCTTAATGACTTAGAAATTGTTATTGATTGCCCAAAGGATAGATAACAAAATAGAAAGAACATGTTGATGGGAAGCTACCAGGGATTAGGATATGTTGTTGTTGCTTAGTCACTAAGTCATGTTTGACTCTTTGCGACCCCATTGACTGTAGCCGCCACCCCAGGCTCCTCTGTCCATGGGACTTCCCAGTCAAGAATACTGGGTGGATTGCCATTTTCTTCTCCAGAAGATCTTCCTGACCCAGAAATCGAACCCACGTCTCCTGCATTGACAGGCAGATTCTTTACCACTAAGCAACCAGGGAAGCCCTTGGATTGTGTAAAAGAGCTAATTCTTCAGCCATTGTATAGCAGCATACTATACTAACCATGGATAGAGCAGTAAGTACTAAAGAAACAATCTAAACTAATGTAAGGTGCCTGCTTTTGGAGAAAAAGACTGAAGAGTTGAGAATAGAATTTTTGCTTTATTTTAAAATCCACCCTTGTACCATTTAATTATTTAATTTTCATGTTTTAATTACATTAAAATTTTTAATGATTTTTAAAATGCTGATTATCATACTTTAATGTTAGTTAAAGATCAAGGGAAGACATAAAAAGATTAATTATTACATTATTAAAGATTATGAGTCTCAAAACACAAATATATTCTCATGTACTTAAGAATTTAATGCGTTACAAATATGAAATTATAAATCAGTAAGAAAGGGAGAATATTAGTCAAATAGTGGTGCTGAGATAACTGTTCAACATTTAAAGGGAAAAATACTTTATATCATAAAATATATTGTTATGAGTTTCTATATTTAAATTAAAAATCTAGAAAGGATACCTCCTGTGCAGTGGGCATGTCTTCCCTTTCCTAAGTAGAAATCACCACAATCAGAAAATAACCATGCCTGGCAAACTGGATTTTAAAAGAAACAAAAAGGTTATCTTTTTTTCTTTTTTTTAAGACAAAAGGTTGTCTCTCTTTTTTCTTTTTTAAATTAAAATGATCGCATATGAAGGCCAAGAATTTTCTTGTTGTTTTTTATCTTGCAGAACACACAATATAACACACGTATAGGAAAAGGAAGTGACCAGAAAGAGCTGACAATAGAGTTTTAGACAGGGAGATAGTCCCCTTGGAGGAAATTGTCAGCACCCACGTGGAGGTTAACTTGCACGTAACCCTCAATGGCATCTGTTTTGGGAGATGAGAGATAGTTTTCATCTTCAGTTTGTTCTACTCTCTATGACAACAGATTCCAGTTGGCTTTATTAAAAACTTCCTCTTAAACATCTTAATGTGCTTTTCTAACTAAAATGTGCTTTTAGCATTGTCAATGCTCTATATGAGGTATAACTTTAGATATAAGGCTAGCCAAACCAATCAATCAGATTGAAATGCTCTAGGAAGGTATAGTGGATTGAATGTTGTTTAGTCACTCAGTCGTGTCCAACTCTTTGTGAACCCATGGACTGTAGCCCACCACGATCCTCTGTCCATGGGATTTCCCAGGCAAGAATATTGGAGTGGGTTGCCATTTCCTTCTCCAGAGGATCTTCCCAACCCAGGGATCAAACCTGCCTGGCAGGCAGATTCTTTACCACTGAGCCATCTGGGAAGCCCAACAGGTGAATAGTAGCCTCCGATGAAAGTCCAAGTCCTGATACTCAGGACCCATAACTGCAGCCTTATTTGGAAATGGGGTCTTTGCAGACCTAATTAAATTAAAATAAAGAAAGTGAGGTCTCTCAGTCGTGTCTGACTCTTTGCGACCCCATGGACTATAGCCTACCAGGTTCCACCGTCCATGGGATTTTCCAGGCAGGAATACTGGAGTGGGTTGCCATTTCCTTCTCCATGAGATCTTCCCAAACCAGGGACTGAACCCGGGTCTCCCACATTGTAGGCAGACACTTTACTGTCTGAGCCACCAGGGAAGTCTAATTAAATTAAAGGGCCTTCCAATGAGATCCTCCTGGATTTAGGGTGGGCTCTAAATCAAGTGACAAATATCCTTATAAGAAACAGAAAAGACGTAGAAACAAAGACGGAGTCCACTTGAAGACAGAGGTAAAGACCAGAGAGCTGCTGCCACAAGCTAAGGACCACCAGGAGTCATCTGAAAGAGACAAGGAAAGAGTCTTCCCTGAAACAGGGAGTAGGGCTTCACTAATACCTTGATTTCAGACTTTAGGCCCCACAACTGTGAGATAAATTTCTGTTGTAATAAGCCATCTCATATAAATAATTTATTATAGCAGACCTAAGAAACTAACACAGAGGACCTCATGGAGGTATAACATGTCAATGCCACTTTGACGAATGGGAGGATATTCAGGAGGAAAAGGAAAAAGAACTAAAAACTTTATGTTTAGGTATGAAAGTCTTACATGACTTTCTATTTTAAGTGAAGTATACAGTATTCTGGCCTGAAAAATGCCATGGACGGAGGAACCTGGCAGGCTACAGTCCATGGGGCCACAAAGAGTTGGATATGACGGAACACACACAAACATAAAACATATATCCTATGACAAGAAAGTGGTTAATACACTGGAAGGGTATTTGTGACCTGGTAAGTCATTGATTGCCAGCCTAATAAATGCAGACTTGGCAGAGCAAAAGTTGTACTTCCCAGGTATGTTCTGTTTCAAAGTTTACAAAGACATATTATTTTAAATCCACAGCTAATTTATGAATTAGGCAACAAGCGTATTATTGCATGAACTTTATAGGTGGAAACAGTTTCACCTCCAGATGTTAAATGACCTGCTCAAGGTTGCAGAGATCATGAGCGGTTCTCAAAAACATGACATTTTTGCTCCAAATACAATGCCCTGTCAGTTGCATCTTATGACTTTAATATATGATTAGGAACTAATAAAGTGTGATTACGAGATAGTAATAGTGCAGCCAGAATACTAATTTGGATGAGATGTTATAATTAGTGAAACCTATTAGCCAGCTATTATAACAGTCAGGCATAAGATAACAAGGGCCAAGGTCAAGATGGTGTTGATTTAAATATACAATGGTACATGAGGGAAATAAAAAGAGTCTATATATTTCAAACAGTGTATGTCATGACTGACCAAATTTTGTCATATTGCCTTAAAACCTTTCTTTTTGAGGATTTTGTATAAATACTAATTGTAGTGATGTGTACTGAAATATATTATGCTTCTTCCTGCTTATCCATTTAGCATGATTTTCTAGGCAATCTGGTATATTTTTTGTTCCCAAAAGGACTAATAATTCCTAACTTCATCTTGGCATCAGGTAGGATTTAGCCTATATAAAAGCTAATTAAAATATCCTAGAACTTAAATTGATGGCATACACACACAAAACCCATGAATTTGTGTCAGTTACCTAACACAAGTACCTGCTGTACTTGTATGAGCTCAGATAAAATACCTGGATGACACAAACCACATACATTGAAAGACACTATAGGAAACTATTTATTGCTCTGGTGAATCAGAAAGAAGGTTAACTAAGATGGAAATCTGAAACTTGAAAACCCTACTTTTTAATGCAATAAATGTTTAAAATATTGATAATGTATACATCTTGAAACATCTGAAAAATTAAATAACTAGTACAGAAAGTCACATTTTAACAAAAATTATCCATGTTCAATTGGGTATATATACCCTAATGAATGGCTTTAGAGAGACTCAGGTTCTTCAAGATATACCAGGGAGAAAAGTGTTTCAAATGCATTTCAAGTTATATTTCACTCTTAGAGGGTCATGATGTATTCAGTTCAGTTCAGATCAGTTGCTTAGTCATGTCTGACTCTTTGAGACTCCGTAGACTGCAGCACACCAAGCCACCCTGTCCATCACCAACTTCTGGAGTTTACTCAAACTCATGTCCATTGAGTAGGTGATGCTATCCAACCATCTCATCCTCTGTCGTCCCCTTCTCCTCCTGCCTTCAATCTTTCCCAGCATCAGGGTCTTTTCAAATGAGTCAGTTCTTCACATCAGGTGGACAAAGTAATGGAGTTTCAGCTTCAACATCAGTCATTCCAATGAATTGGACTGATTTCCTTTAGGATGGACTGACTGCTTGGATCTCCTTGCAGTCCAAGAGACTCTCAAGAGTCTTTTCCAATTCAAAATCACAATTCAAAAGCATCAATTCTTTGGCACTCAGCTTTCTTTTAGTCCAACTCTCACATCTATACATGACTACTGGAAAAACCATAGCCTTGACTAGACAGACCATTGCTGGCAAAGTAACGTCTCTGCTTTTTAATATGCTGTCTAGGTTGGTCAAAACTTTTCTTTCAAGGAGTAAGCGTCTCATAATTTCATGACTGCAATCACCATCTGCGGTGATTTTGAAGCCCAAAAAGATAAAGTCAGCCACTGTTTCCATTGTTTCCCCATCTCTTTCTCATGAAGTGATGGGACCAGATGCCATGATCTTAGTTTTCTGAATGTTGAGTTTTAAGCCAGCTTTTTCACTCTCCTCTTTCGCTTTCATCAAGAGGCTCTTTAGTTCCTCTTCACTTCTGCCATAAGGGTGGTGTCATCTGCATATCTGTGGTTAGTGATATTTTTCCCAGCAATCTTGATTCCAGCTTGTACCTCATCCAGCCCAGCATTTCTCATGATGTACTCTGCATATAAGTTAAATAAGCAGGATGACAATATACAGCCTTGAAGTACTCCATTTCCTATCTGGAACCAGCCTGTTGTTCCATGTCCAGTTCTAATTGTTGCTTCCTGACCTGCATATAGGTTTCTCAAAAGGCAGGTCAGGTGGTCTGGTATTCTTATCTCTTTCAGAATTTTCCACTGTGGTGATCCACACAATCAAAGGCTTTAGCCTAGTCAATAAAACAGAAATAGATGTTTTTCTGGAACTCTCTTGCTTTTTAGATGATCCAACAGATGTTGGCAATTTGATCTCTGGTTCCTCTGTCTTCTCTAAAACCAGCTTGAACATCTGGAATTTCAAAATTCATGTATTGCTGAAGCCTGGCTTGAAGAATTTTGAGCATTACTTTACTAGCATGTGAGATGAGTTCAATTCTGTGGTAGTTTGAGCAATCTTTGGCATTGCCTTTTTTTGGGATTGGAATGAAAATTGACATTTTCCAATCCTGTGGCCACTGCTGCATTTTCCAAATTTGCTGGCATATATGAAAGTGCAGCATGTTCACAGCAGTCATGATATATATACTAAAATATTAAAAGCTCAGATAAAAGCTACAGTAAAGAAATCAGAAATCTCTTCAACAAAATTAGAGATACCAAGGGAACAGTTTGTGCAAAGATGGGCACAATAAAGGACAAAAATGGTATGGACCTATCAGAAGCAGAAGATAGTAAGAAGAGGTGGCAAGAATACACAGAAGAACTATACAAAGAAAGATCATAATGACCCAAATAACCACAATGGTGTGATCACTCATCTAGAGCCAGACATCCTGGAATGTGAAGTCAAGCGGGCCTTAGGAAGTATCACTCACTACAAGCAAAGTTAGTGGAAGTGATGGAATTCCAGCTGAGCTATTTCAAATCCTAAAAAATTGATGCTGTGAAAGTGCTAGTCTCAATATGCCATCAAATTTGGAAAACTCAGTGGCCATAGGACTGGAAAAGGTAAGTTTTCATTCCAGTCGCAAAGAAAGGCAATGCCAAAGAATGTTCAAATTACCACAAACTTGCATTCATCTCACACACTAGCAAAGTAATGCTCAAGATTCTCCAAGCTAGGCTTCAACAGTACATGAACTGAGAACTTCCAGATGTTCAAGCTGGATTTAGAAAAGGCAGAGGAACCAGACATCAAATCACCAACTTCTGTTGGATCATTGAAAAAGCAAGAGTTCCAGAAAAACATCTACTTCTGCTTCACTGATGACACTAAAGCTTTGACACAACAAATGGTGGAAAATTCTAAAAGAGATGGGAATACCAAACCACCTTACCTGCCTCCTCAGAAATCTGTATGCAGGTCAAGAAGCAACAGTTGGAACTGGACTTGAAACACTGGACTGGTTCCAAATCAGGAAAGGAGTATGTCAAGGCTGTCTATTGTCACTCTGCTTATTTAATTTATATTCAGAGTACATCATGTGAAATGCTGGGCTGGATGAAGCACAAGCTGGAATCAAGATTGCCTGGAGAAATATTGATAACCTCAGATATGCAGATGTCACCACCCTTATGGCAGAAAGCAAAGAGGAACTAAAGAGCCTCATGATGAAAGTGAAAGAGGAGAGTGAAAAAGCTGGCTTAAAACTCAACATTCAGAAAACTAAGATCATGGCATCACGTCCCATCACTTCATGAGAGAGATGGGGAAACAATGGAAACAGTGACAGACTTTATTTTCTTGGGCTCTAAAATCACTGCAGATGGTGACTGTAGCCTTGAAATTAAAAGACATTTGCTCCCTGGAAGAAAGACTATGACCAACCTAGACAGCATATTAAAAGCAGAGATATTAAAATGCCCACAAAGGTCCATGTACTCAAAGCTATGGTTTTTCCAGTAGTCATGTATGGATTTGAGAGTTGGACCATAAATAAAGCTGAGTGCCGAAGAAATGACGCTTTTGAACTGTGATGTTGGAGAAGACTCTTCAGAGTCTCTTGGACTGCAAGGAGATCCAACCAGTCCATCCTAAAGGAAATTAGTCCAGAATATTCATTGGAAGGACTGATGATAAAGCTGAAGCTCTAATACTTTGGCCACCTGTTGCAAAGAACTGACTCATTGGAAAAGACCCTGATGCTGAAAAGATTGAATGCAGGAGCGTAAGGGGATGACAGGGGATGAGATAGTTGGATGGCATCAGTGACTCAACGGAAATGAGTTTAAGCAAGCTCCAGGAGTTGTGATGGACAGGGAAGCCTGGCATGCTGCAGTCTATGAGGTTGCAAAGAGTCAGACACAACTGATAACCTGAACTGAACTGAAAGAAGTAAGCTTTACTTTCACTGTGCCAGTATTTTCAAATTTATTTCACCTGAAAAATTTTTTGAGAGAGAAGAGGAAATATTTATTTTTGATAATTCATGGAACTAGAGCTTCATATAATACTGTTCTAACTTTCTAAGTCAACATGCCCTCAGCAGAATAACTATTTTAAACTTGCATCAGGGATTAAAAAAAACAAACAAACAAACAAAACTTTTCTTTGTGCAAGAGGCAGTCATCTTTTGAATTAAATGAAACAACCCAAATAAATGACATGATGTCCCAAACATATCAAGTGAACTAGAGTCATTACTGTTCTCAAGAAGCATAAAATATGCACAGAAACTAAAAAGGCAAAAGAAAGAGAAAAGAGAAGAGAAAATGCTGATTTTTTAAAAATGTTTGGGAAACCTGTTTTATCTTTCAGCATCATGTCAGCTACGTTCTGAGTGAACATCATCTGGATTCTTGGCACTGAAGCACCAAGTTAAATGAACCAATATTATATAAATCTGGATTCCAAGGTATAAATAAGCAAAGGAGAGTGCGAAGATTCAGGACCTACATGCAAACTTTTCAACAGCCATTGATTTCAGAAGAGACTGACATGGCCAGCAGACACAATTGTAGCCATGGTCTCGATCCATAACTTCCAGAACCAGAACCATAGACTTCAGAATTTGACCTTTCGAACTCAAAACCGATGCCCACATTTTATTTTACACAGTGCCCGCATTTATAAAATACAATGCTCGCATTTTATTTTACAACAGACCTCCAAGGCTCACTCCTTATGAGTTATGGGTCCCTAAAGACTCCAAGAGCAAGATCCCAGAGAAAAAATTGTGGTCCTCTCTGTCAGGAGAGAAAGACAAGGTGTGAAGGGAGAAATAAAATCCTGGAGCTTATTTGATTCTGCCTAAGGACATCTGTATCCTTTCCCTCATTAAAAAGTGTAATCTCACCTCAGGACCTTCTCTCTCATCATGCATTGTAATAGTTTTGAAAATTCCTTTTGCCTAATCAATATTTCCTGGCTCATTTAGAATAGAAATGTACTTATTTGCAGAGGAATTGAAGTACATTCAAAAATCATATAAAATACATACTATATTTTCAAAGTCAGTGTGTAGCAGTAAACCATTAAATTCATGCACCTTTGATATTTATCAAGGGACTACTCTTTGTTGATATGACTTTATTCATTTATTCCTTGGTTGTATATTACTGACAAACCATTGTCAACATAATACTTTATATTATCCACAGCAGGGGTCCCCATCCTCTGGATCAAGTGCCAAGTGATCTGAGGTGGAGATGGTACAATCATAATAGAAATAAAGTGCACAATAAATATAATGCACTTGAATCATCTTGAAACCATACCCCACACCCCACCACCACCATCCGTGGAAAAAGTGTCTTCCATGAAGCCAGTCCCTGGTACCAGAAACGTTGGGGATGCTGCTACAGTATCCACAGTATCCAAAATCTACCCCCAATTTGTTAGAAAAGTCATGTACATTGCTTTATAGATATAGCAAATGATCAGTAGAAATAAACAGACCTTGGTCATGAGATAGTTACCATGTAAATCTCAGTGAGTATAATCAAAGCTCTCCTTTGCCTACAGGAAAATCCATGTTGATGTAGCACAGCTTGTACCTGAAGATCCAGTTGCCACATGCTCACACCCACCTGATGTTCTGCAAATGTCCCAAATGCCATCTTCTCTAAATGAAAATTATTATCTGTGGTCCACCTCATTTATCCCCCTGCCATATGCCCTTTCACGGCTAAGGCATCATTATTCACCAATCTTCCAGAATGGAAACTTCAGGGTCATCTTTGAGCACCCGTATTTTAGAGCTCACCTCAAGCATCTATCATCACAGGTTTCTCTGGTTATCAGATAAATAGAACTCTTACAACATGTCCATGGCTCCTTCTTAAAAAAATAAAGTGAAAGTGTTAGTTGCTCAGTGGTGTAAACTCTTTGCATAGCCTGCCAAGCTTCTCTGTCCATGGAATTCTCCAGGCAAGAATATTGGAGTGGGTAGCCATTCCCTTCTCCAGGGGATCTTCCCTACCCAGGGATCAAACCCAGGCCTCCTGCACTGAAGGAAGATTCTTTATCACCTGAGTCACCAAGGAAGCCCAGCTCCTTCACACTTATCCTAGAGGTTAAATTCATCACGTGGTATTCAGGATACCCAAGAAAGATATCTTTGATTCAAGCTTTGTCTTTCATAACTAATAATCATTTATAGTAATTTTTGGAGCCACATTGGAGCACACTGTTTTCTGAATTCATTATAAGTTTTCATGCCTCCACAGTTTGGGCCTTACTGGGAAACCAACCTCTTTTTTTCTCTTTTCACTCTGCCCTGCCCAACACCACTATCCCCTTAATTAACTGGGCTTATTCTTTAACACTCAATTCAAATTATTTTCCTCTGAAAATCCTCCAATCTGTCTCCACCTCACAGCAGAATTGATCCTACTAATCCTCTATATCCACAGCATTTTACATGCGATTCCCTACTATGACACTTGTCTCATGTCAGCTGGGTGTTTGTGTATCTGCTTACCCTCTACATTAGAGTCTTCATAAGAAAGGTAGACTGTCCAATTACCATCAGATGTTCAATAAACATTAGCTGGGTAACAAAATGATTAACTGAACAAAGAGTTTCAGCTATAAGATCATTCCAGTGTCCCCTGATTTTAAATGTTTGGTAAATGACACCTCAAGTGTTACTGGAATCTTCCTTTAACAATACGCTGTCTCCTGAGGCCATCTTATGCATTTTTTCTTCAGGGAGATATGCAAAGTTAAGGGATAAAATGAGATCAAACAAGATCATCAAATGAGATCAAACAAATTCATCAAACAAGAAATAAACGGAGGGAGGAATAGGAGGAGAATCTAATACTAATTTTAAACCATCAATCTTTCCAATGACCTTGAAGAAACTATTAGCAGCTTTGAAAAATTGCTCATATGATAGGTTCTGCACAGAAATAAGTTCTCTGGGGAAAAAAAGAAGAATCAAAAAACTACTGTAAAATGCCAAAAGTTTTTAATTGTTTTGCAGTGGATTTATTTGGCATTCAAATGTCACGTCTCACTTTGAAAAGCCAAACTACTCGTCAAAATATTACACAGCTTAGTCAGCTCTGTTCACTCAAAAATGCAGTTTGCTTTTTCAATTACAATTGCACCAGAGATATGGCGCAGACTCAAATAATTTTGTTGAGAGCCACTCATATAAAACATGGCCTAGACACGTTAATTTAGCAGTGCATATGGAACACTAGAAGTTGGCAGACTGAACTTTGAATCAGAGAAAAATTGGATCAGCCAGCCTATCTGATCCTTCATATTACAGAATGCAGAAGATGAAACAAGTCAATGAGCCATGAAAATTAAGCTGTACTGGTTTTTCTGCAAGTCATATGGGTGTTTCTATTTTTCTCCTTAAAATTCATGTGACTACCCTGGTCTTCTCACCCTTCTCTTATATTAGAGAAAGACTGGAATCTGTCTTGCAGGCTGATTTCTCTGAGTCAACTAGCACTGCACTTCATCAGTGTTTTCCAAAATACGTTTCACAGAATGACAGTCCCACTATATGCTCTGATATGAAAAGTTTTCAAAGTTAAGACAGTAAGAGAAAATAGGTAGATAGATAGGACAGATATTTGAATATTGAAAATGTCTCCTTGCTAGGGATTGAATTGTGTCACCCTCTGCATTCACAATACATAGAGTCCTTGGACAGCAAGGAGATTCAACAGTCAATCCTAAAGGAAATCAGTCCGAATATTCATTGGTAGGCCTGAGGCTGAAGCTGAAGCTTCAATACTCTGGCCACCTGATTTGAAGAGTCGACTCATTGGAAAAGACCCTGATGCTGGCAAAGATTGACAGCAAGAGAAGAGAGCAACAGAGGGTAAGATGGTTGGATCACCAATTCAACAGACATGAACTTGGGCAAATTCCAGGAGATGGTGAGGGACAGAGAAACCTGGTGTGCAGTCAATGGGGTCGCAAAGAGTCAGACACAACTTACCGACTAAACAGCAACAGGAATTTTTAAAGGTGTTTTTCCCTTTACAGTTATTTAAAACTGCTCACTGTATTCCCCAAGCTGTAAAATACATCCTTGAGCCGATCTTACCTCCAACAGTGTGTACTTCCCACATTTACACCTCTCTCTTGCCCCTCCCCCTGCACTGGCAATCACTAGTTTGTTCACTATATCTGTGAGTCTGTTTCTTTGTTCACTCATTCTCTAGTTTGTTGTATTTTTTAGATTCCTAGATTCCTCATGTGATATCATACAATATTTGTCTTTCTCTGATTTATTTCACTATATTCTCTTGCATTCTTACAACCACATTAGGAAATATTCCAGACACAAGCTTACTGTTCACCAGATCCACTTTCTCTTCCTCCTTTGCCTGCATCTAGCTCTTACAAACCTGCTCTTTGGACTTAGGTGGGATGTGGGCAGAAACAATACATGCCACTTTCAAGGCTGACTGATAAAAACTGCCCACGTGTAATCCCCGCACTCCTTGTCCTTCTGCAACCACGTAAGAAAACTTGGCTAGAAAAGCCCCAAGATAGGAAGTGTGTATGTTCCCAAACCATCTATTGGAGAAGAGCCATCCACTGCTCAGGAACGCCGACTCAAGACTGGGAATGAACAGGAGATAAGCTCCTATTGTGTTAAGGTGTTGAAACTATGTAACTATGAGCATCATGTTAAGACAGCATTATTATAGCCATTTTCCACATGATGGAACAGAAGATCTAACAGTTCAAACAACTTATCATTAATGTGTGTACATGCTAAGTCGCTTCAGCAGTGTCCAGCTGTTTGCAATCCTATGGACTATAGCCTGCCAGGCTCCTCTGTCCACAGGATTCTCCAGCAAGGATATTGGAGTGGGTTGCCATGCCCTCCTCCAGGGTAATCTTCCAGACCCAAGAATGGAACCTATGTCTTTTATGTCTCCTGCACTGGCAGGCAGATTCTTTACCACTAGTGCCACCTGGAAATCCCCACTGTAGTAGAATTTATCAGCAGATGTAATTCTAAATCCTGTGATTTTTCCAGAAGAGTGCTGCCTCACTTCCAAAATTTCTGATTTCAGGAACATTTCATATGCTTTTCAGACCATTTGCAGGCTTTGCTTTAAAGAAAGAAAATTTCCAAATTCTTTCCAGAAGCATATGCTGACATAGGGAGGAATCGATGAATGAATATCTTGGTAAGGACTATCAGAAAAATTGAGTTCTGTCCTCATTTTAATAAAATCAATATGAAAATAAATGCATCTCTAAATTCTGGGATTAACTATAACTTTTGTCCTTGGAGTTTTAAGATAAAGTAGTTTCACTTTTTGGTGAGTTTTCTTTCCACATTTCACCATCTACTAGGGAAAAAAAGAAGAATACAAAGATAATTGAACATATTTTTAATGTGATTTCTAGTCTCTCAGCAACTTTGAACTTTTTGTAAACATAGAAATGTTGAATTTGATCAGTAAAGTATACAGCCACATAGATCATGACTATACTTATTTATCAAGTCTGCTTTCATGAAAAGAAGAATTCTGGGAAAATATAGAAATGAGCAAAAAGAGTTATACTTTTAATTAAGCCAGTTAAGCTCCCAAACCCATTAAATGTAAAGTGTTTCCATCTACCTTTACAAAAACCCAGAATAGTTCAGTGACAACTTCTCTGTGAGAAAATCACTACAACTTTTTTTAAAAACTATTTCTTTTCTTTAGCATTAATATACCACATCTGTTTCTTCCAATAGATTTTAATATACATGTAAATGTTATTTTGATGTGTCAACTTGGCTGGACCACAGGCTGCAATCAAGATAGCCAGGAGAAACAGCAATAACCTCAGATATCCAGATGACACCACCTTTATGGAAGAATAAAGGTAAAAGAGAAGAATGAAAAAGATGTCTCAAAACTCAACATTCAAAACGCTAAGATCATGACATACAATCCCATCATTTCATGGCAAATAGTTGGGGGGGAAATGGAAACAGTGAAAGAATTTATTTTCTTGGGCTCCAAAATCACTGCTGATGGTGACTGCAGCCATGAAATTAAAAGGCTATGACCAACCTAGACAGCATATTAAAAAGCAGAGACATTACTTTGTCAACAAAGGTCTATCTAGTCAAAGCTATGGTTTTTCAAGTAGCATGTACGGATGTGAGAGTTGGACCATAAAGAAGGCTGAGTGTCGAAGAATTGATGCTTTTGAACTGTGGTGTTAGAGAAAATGCTTGAGAGTCCCTTGGACTGCAAGGAGATCCAACCAGTCAATCTAAAAGGAAATCAATGCTGAATATTCATTAGAAGGACTGATGTTGAAGCTGAACCTCTAATACTTCGGCCATCTGATAAGAAAAGCCGACTCATTAGAAAAGACTCTGATGCTGGGAAAGATTGAAGGCAGGAGAAGGGGATGACAGAGGATGAGATGGTGGGATAGCATCACCAACTTGATGGACATGAGTTTGAGCAAACTCCAGGAGATGGTGAAAGACAAGGAAACCTCGCATGCTTCAGTCCATGGGGTCGCAAAGAGTCAGACACGACTGAGTGACTGAACAAGCTCTCTGGACCACAGCGCCTAGATATTTGGTCAAATATTATTCTGGGTGCTTCGGTGAGGATGTTTTTGTTGAGATTAAGACTTAACATCAGTGGACTTTAAGCAAAGCAGTGTGTGTTAATCCCTCAGTCATGTCCAACTCTGCAAACACATAGTCTATAGCTCACTGGACTCCTCTGCCCATGGAATTCTCCAGGCAAGAATACTGGAGTGGGTTGCCATTCCCTTCTTCAGGGGATCTTCACAAATTACTCTTCATAATGTAGATGGGCCTCATCCAATCAATTAAAGGCTGAACACAATAAAAGACTGACCTCCCCCAGGCAAGAAGGAATTCTACCAGGAGAGAGCCTTTGGGCTTGAACTCTAGTATCTGTTGACTGTGTATCCATCCTTATGGCACACCCTGTAGATTTTGGACTTATCAGCCTCCATAACCCAACAAGCCAATTCCTTAAAATAATCTCATTCTCTCTCTCTCTCTCTCCCTTCCCCCTTATCTCTCTCTCTCTGTCTATTTATTTCTACACACACACACATGCTGTTGGTTCTGTGTCTCCAGACTAATATCGTACCATGATTATTACTTAGGCTTTTATAGAAGTTAATAAAAACCTAAAATTCAAAAATTATATTTTTCTTATATTTTTTGAACATTTATTAAGTACTCTTCTGGGAATTATGAATGTCACACCAGCATATGCCAGGTAATGAACATATTTTTACATTTTTGAATAAAAACTGACTCTATCAGTTTTATGGGCTGGGTTGTTCACTCCCCAGACTCATATGTTGAAGTCCTAATCCCCAGTATCTCATAATATGCCCTTGTTGGGAGCTAAGGTTTTTGCAGGTAGATTTAGTTAAGATGAGGTCATTCTTGAGTTGAGTATGTCACGAGTTCAATATAGCTGGTGTCCTTATAAAAGGGGAAGTTTGGGCACAGACATTGACACACACACAGGGAGAATGTCATGTAAAGACAATGGCAGCAGTTGGGGTGGTGCTTCTACAAACTGAGGGGTACCAAAGATTGCCAGCAGCCTCTAGAAGTTCAGGGTGAAGTATGGGACAGTTTCTTTTTCACAGTCCTCAGGAAAAATGAACCTCCCTAGCACTTTGATCTCAGACTTCATGCTTCATAACTTTAAGACAATAAATCTCAGCTGTTTAATCTGGTCAGGTTGCGATTCTTTGTTACAGCAGACCTAGCAAACTAATGCTGATAGATCTGAGAGTGCTGTGCAGAAAGGGAAAAAAAACACTCAGATCACTTAGGAGCTACTCACAATACCCTGGTGAAAGGCAGTGAATTCCCAGAGTAGGCAAGACTAGAGGAAATGCTGAGAAAAAGACAGAAAGCATTTTTACGTTATATCATTATATTTACATTATATTATTAAATGTAACGTTTAAATTGTTACAATAGAAGGAATTAAATGTGTGAAGTTAAGAGGAAGAGGAGTAGAAAATGATGACAGGACTTCAATCGTAGATGACTTGGAAGATGGCAGTGGCATTCATCAAGAGATGGAAATAAATATGGTGAGAAATTTTAGCAAGAGAATATTTCATTTTGGTGAAATATTGTGCCTTTGATTTGTTCCTAAGGACACTTGCACTAGTATGCTTAATGGAAGGAAAAGATAGTTTAGGGGGCTTGACTTTCAACCCAAAATGATACACTTTTTTTGTAGGAATTGCAGTAATAAATTCCAATATAAATATATACAAAAATAGATTATGGTTGTAAGTATACGACTATGAAAACTACACATTTCTAAAGAAATCCTACCAGTGACAACACCCAGCTTTGCTCGAGAGTAATCATCTATTTTTCCTACAGTTATTAGCACTATCATTACCACAGTTTTTGCACTAGGTTGTCATTTTGATCATCCATTTTTATAATAAAGCACAGAGAAACTTCTACATAATAATTGTGTTTGTTCATAATACCATCATAGGAAAGTGGAGTAAATGAGAGAAGTGGGATCTAGGAATCTCAATCAGTGAAGATCTCGTCATAGAAGCTAATAAAATGCCCTATAGGTAGGGGCCATTCATAAATTTCTAAACACAAGTGGTAGCTTCCTAAAGATACAAAGATGCAGATATTTACCAAAGCTAAGGTCAAATTGCAGAGCTCTCCTTTACTGAAGGCAGAGGGCAATTGTAGAAGACATCCATATGGGTCTGTACCTCAACATGCCAGTCATTCATTCTTGCCGTTCAATTGGTTATCAGCACATTTCCTTGAGTCCCACAACCTTCCTGACTCCCAGATTCTTTTTTAATGGTTAAAACTTTTTAAAAATCTTTATTGGTGTATACTTTATTTACAGTGTTGTGTTACTTTCTGCTGTACCGCAAAATGAATCGGTTATACAAATACGCATAGTCATTTGTTTTTAGATTTTTTTCCCATATAGGTCATTACAGAGTATAGAGTTTCCCATGCTATGCAGTAGGTCCTTATTAGTTACCTATTTTATATATAGCAGTGTTAATATGTCAATCTTAATCTCCCAATTTATCCCTTCTCCCCATTCCCCACTGGCAACCATAAGATTGTATTCTACACTTGTAATTCTGTTTCTGTTCTCTAAATAAGTTCATTTGTGCCGTTCTTGTTTTTTAATCAGTTTTTGTCAGAGTATAGTTGTTTTATAGTGTTGCATTAGTTTCCACTGTATGGCAAAGTGAATCAGCTATATGTATACATATATCCCCTCTTTTTTTATTTTCTTCCCATTTAGGTCACCTTAGACCATTGAGTAGAGTTCCTTGAGCTATACAGTAGGTTCTCATTAGTTATCTATTTTGTACATAGTATCAACAGTGTACATATGTCTATCACAATCTCCCAATTCTTCCCACCTCCCTTTCCTCTTAGCATCTATATATTTGTCCTCTATATCTGTGTCTCTACTTCTGCTCTGCAAATAAGATCATCTATATAATTTTTCTAGATTCCACATATATGCATTAATATACAATATTCGTTTTTCTCTTTCTAACTTACCTCACTCTATGTACCTCTGGGTCCATGTACCATGTACCATTTTTAAAGACAAATTATTCCAGAGGTTGGTTATATTTCCAAATTTCATTGTAGTTGTATAATAAGTAGAGTGTTAGTTGCTCAGTCATGTCTGACTCTTCGAGACCCCATGGACTCTAGCCTGCCAGGCTTCTCTGTCCATGGAATTCTCCAGACAGAAATACTGGAGTGAGTAGCCATTCCCTTCCCCAAGGGACCTTCCTGACCAAGGGATTGAACCTGGGTTGCCTGCATTGCAGGCAGATTCTTTACCATCTGAACCACCAGGGAAGCCCCGACATCGTATAAGAAAAAAAGTAAAGAATTTTACTTTTTCAGGGAACTCGTGGGATATAGCCCCTTGGTAGGCCCTTAGGAGCATTTACAGGGAAAAGGCAAAGCACATAGAATCCCTAAGTGGAAGATACAGAGGAAAATGTAAAAGGTCTAGCTATATTACTCTACATAACTAAGCTATGAAATTCATGAGAGCAGGAGTCATAACAAGCACCCAGCACAAAAGCTGGAATGTTAGAGGTACCCTAATGTTTGTGGAAGGAAGGGAGGGAGGAAAGAAAGGAGGCAGGAATTTGGCTTTGAGCAAAATATGATAGTGTCCCAGGGACAATGACCAAGGAGCTTCCTTATTTCTAAAATGTAATGCTAAGTTGTTTTCATCATGAAAGTATAAGCATCATCTATGTCCCCAGACTTTCAGTAAAGTCTGTAAGATACACAAATGCTTGTGTAAATAGATTTTGTGGCAATCAAGCAAAGGAAATGGTGCTGTAGTGTCTGAATCATTACAGTCTGAAGAGAAACAGAGGCTAGACTAGGAAGAAGAGCCATAAAATGAACTAGTTCTTCTAAAGTAAAAGTTCAAACCAGAGATTAGGAAAGAAAACAGGAAGTCACTATCCTTTAACCTCTCCTCTCTCAGATTCCTCAGCGATGCTGGAAGTAGCCAGGATTCCCACCAAAAAGGAAAAGGAGATAGAGAAAGTCAATTTCGTGTCAATATCAAAAACAGGATGGCTCAGTAATACCTTGGATGCACATGTTTTATCTCAGTTTATTCCTGAAATAAAGACGTAAGATGCCATCAATATCTTTGTTTCACAGATAAGCAAAGGTTTAGGAAGCTTAACAAGCCTCCAGCCAAGGGACAGAAACCAGGATCTGAATCAAAGTGCCCCAAACTGCTTCCCCACAACTATAGACCGTTACATATAAGATACATTTCTGGGTCCCAGACCAAGGAGAGAAAGAAATCATCACTCCTCTATCTTTTAAAACTGTTCTCAAAGACAAACTCTGAAACTTTACAATTTATTATGAAATAAAGCAAAGAATGGAGAGAACTTTCGAAGTTCAAGTACAACTAGAATAGCTCTGATAGTGAAATAGAGGATTCCCCAAACAGACATAAAAGCAAGGAAATAGTTTGGTAAGATGGCTACAGCATCCTTGGGTGTTCGCACCATCACAATAAAGAGCCCAAGCAAAAGCGGACTCATCTCAGCCTATAAAATCTGTTATTATTTATTACTACTACATGAATCTTATATATTAAAAATGATTGGCCATCTAAATAAAAAGAAAGAAAAGACATCTCTGTTCTTCATTTTTATTGAAACCTACAAAGCTAAAGAATAAAACAAAAGAATCACTAATAATGTGTAAATCTCTGAAAAACTTCCTTTTTTCCAAATCATATGTGAAGTGACTGAAATAAACAAATGTGAGAGTTATACAAACAACAGCTTTGAAGGGGACACCCAGGGTTCCCCAGTGATTTATACCATAGCACAAACCAGAGAATTTCTGAAAACCAGGGTATTATTTTTAAAAAGAAGAAGCATGAAATCAATGTGTAATAAAATATTATACATTGATATCTCACTTTAATGAGATATTACTATGAGTCTTACTTATTAACATTTGACTAGAGGAAAACTTTACTCTACGAGGAGAGTCAGTAATAGGAAGAAATGAACATTTTCTCTCCAGAAATTATCCATACATTTTGCCTCTCTGAAAAGCCATTAGTGAAATAGGAAACCCATTTTGCGCTGACAAAAGAAATGGATGGTCAGAAACTCCACAAGGCACTAAGTACCGCTGTTATGAGAAAAGGTACCCATTGCCCCTGGCATGCCCCTCCTCTGTCTCTATTTTCTGTAAAAAGACAAAAAAAAAAATCTTCCTCTTCTGATTCTCCTTGATCAGCTCTGAAAGGGAAATATAGAGGTGTGTTTCTGGGCATAAGAGAGAGTGAGGACACAAGAACACCACCTGGCAGTCAGTTCTCACTTTCCAAAAAAAAAAAAAGCAAAAGGAATTAGCGTGTCAACCACCAGTCCAGATGACTTGTTTTATCTGCATGGGAGCTCCAGTGGAAAGCAAGCACAAAACAAGACCCCACATATGAAAATGAGCTTCCCAGGTGGCTCAGTGGTAAAGAATCTAAGAATCTACCTGCCAATCCAGGAGACAAAGGAGATGCAGGTTTGATCCCCTAGTCAGGAAGACCCCCTCTCCAATATTCCTGTCTGGAGAACCTCATGGACAGAGGAGCCTGGTGAGCTACATAGTCCATGGGGTCACAAAGAGTCAGACACAACTGAGCACAGGAGCACAAGCTATTAAAATCAGCCAACATGTGTTTGAAATTTGTTTTTAAGTCTCTTCTGTCCAGGTTTACTAAAACATGGAACTTTAGTTTACCCAGAGCATGTTCGGGGTCTACCAATACATAGTGATACATGAGGGAAATAGAAAACTACAGTCACCTTTTTGATGCTGTGAATCTCAGGACCTAGACACTGACTTTTCATCTTTCTCCTTCTCCCTGCATCTCATCTGATCACGGAGGGATCCTTTGCAAAGTTTTCCACAGTTGTCCTGTATTGAAGAAAGACTCGGAAACTAACTGACTCCCTTCACTGTACAATTCCCCAAACTACCTGGCTTCCTAGGTAACTTCTCTTTGTCCTGCATGGAAATTATTCTGCAAGCCCATAAATAGTTGGGAGGAAGTATAGAGGATTAATCATCCTACTTGACTACATGTGTCAAGACTCTCTAACCAGATATAGTTTTCCCAGTAGTCAAGTATGGATGTGAGAGTTGGACCATAAAGAAGGCTGAGTGTCGAAGAATTGATGCTTTTGAACTGTGGTGTTGGAGAAGACTCTTGAGAGTCTGAACTTCAAGGAGATCCAACAAGTCCATCCTAAAGGAAATCAATCCTGAATATTCATTGGAAGGACTGATGCTTAAGCTGAAGCTCTTATACTCTGCCCACCTGATATGAAGAGCTGACTCCCTGGAAAAGACCCTGATCCTGGGAAACATTGAGGGCAGGAGGAGAAGGGGATGACAGCGGATGAGATGGTTGGATGACATCATCAACTTGATGGACATGAGTTTGAGCAAGCTCTGGGAGATGGTGAAATACAGCGAGGCCTGGCATGCTGCAGTCCATGGGTTCCAAAGTGTCAGACACGACTGAGTGACTAAACAACAACAACCAGGTAAAACATAAGATAATCCCTTGCTGTCCATTCTCTATGTCTGCATCTCTATTCCTGACCTGCAAACAGGCTCTTCAGTGCCATCTTTCTAGAGTTCATACATATACATTAATATACAGTATTTGTTTTTCTCTTTCTGACTTACTTCATCATGTATAACAGACCCTGGGTCCATCCGTGGAGGGTAAGATGAATTGGGAGAGTAGCTTTAGCATATACACACTACCAGATGTAAAGTAGATAGCTAGTGGGAAGCTTCTATATAACACAGGAGCTCACCTCGGTGGTCTGTGATGACCTAGAGGTGTGGGATGGCAGGGGTGTGAGGAGGCTGAGGAGGGAGGAGGTATACATATACTTATAGCTCATGTACGTCATTGTACAGAAGAGACTAACAACATTGTAAAGCAATTATTCTCAACTTTTTAAGTTAAAAACAAAAGATAACCCCTTGCTTGTCATGAGACACAATGACTGAACCCATGCTCCAGGCTCAGAAAAGAAACCTGGACCCTGATCAGCAAAGGATGATTCATAAATAGTAAAAATTCTTGCAAACAAAGAACTCAACTGAGACATACATTTGCAATGCCAAGTAATGAGGTTTTATTGAGAAACACAGAGCAAGACAAGTTCCCTTTTCCAAGGCACAAAAGCAGAAGCCAGAAGACAAAGCAGCAAGGTCAAAACATGCCAAAACCCTTAGAGACTGGGGCGTGAGTGGTACATTTCTGGAAACATCCAGAGGTATACATGCCACCAGTCATCAAACCCTTAAAATAAGATTGGTGCCGGCCAAATATTAGATTGCCAAAGGCGGCTTATTCAGGGCTGGCAGCCAGCAATCAGGCAGTTAGAACAGGGGTCAGCAATGAAGTCACTCAGGCAGCATGTCGGAAGATCCTGGAAACGCAGCTGGCAGGTCATGGAATCTTGATTCACTCATGGGCTTCTGAACTTAGCAAATTCTTCTGCAGCTGGACACGCAGGACTGCTGGTACGTCCTGGAGACCCCGCAGGTAGGTTGGCAGATGGTGGAGACTCCTCCCACCGGTTGGCAGACAGTGGAGATGCTTCTCACTGGCTTGCACACAGTAGAGACGCCACTCAGAGGCTGACAGCCACTGGAGATAAAGGTGAGTGGCCGGCTGCAGGTAGTCGAACAGGGACTGGAGACACAGGTGGTTTGCCGAGAGGTCACCTGCACAGGGCTGGAGACACAAGGAGTTGGCTGGTAGCAAGTTGACTGGCAAACAGTGGGCTCACAGCAGGTCTCCTGACAGTGGTCCAGGAGCCAGGAGCCCGTTTGGAAGGAGCTGGGCAAATAGATGCCACTCAGGCAATCGGCATCCGGGGAAGAAACTGTGGCCACTGGAACAGTGCATTCTCCTCCAATCCACCTGGAAGAGCAGTTCCTTGTGGAGCAGCTGTAGGACATGGTGCTGGTGGAGAGATGTGGGTAGCTCACTGAGGCTGGTTCTTGAGCTGTGAATGCCACTTCAGGCTTCTGAGCTTTTATACATTCTTGCTGGTGGGTGGGGCTCCCACCCTGACCTTCCTGGCTTCTTTGGCTCACACCAGCTTGCCTTAGAACCTCCTGTGAATTTCCAGGTTAATTGTCTCTTGAGAAGCCTTCATCCTCATAAAGAAAGTTTAGTAGTTTGGTAACTAAGTCAAAAGGCTTCTGGACTGTACTTAGTTCCAGGATTAAGGAGGTGGGTTGACAGCTTCAAAGCTATTGGTCATCCCAGCCCACAGTTCATCCCTCATTCATCTTGCGTGGATACAATGAGTGTCCCTCTGACAGTAACACCAAACATACTACCATCCCAGCCTCTCTCCCTTCTAACCAGGACTCATTACACACCCACACCCTGTTTGGATTGTTGTTGGTACTTAATATGCTTAATTTAATCAGTCACTCTTCCATAGCTAACGGGGCTTCTACAAGGAATTTTGTTGAATATGCTTCAAGATGATAATGACAAGACCGAAAAAGGACACAAAGATATATCCAGAGTACAAACTGGTTTGGAAAATCAATTAAGTGATCAGAGCAAGATGCCCCCAGGAAACTCAGAGGGCAATGGGACTCACCATTTATGTCCAAGCAGCTAAGCAACTTGGAACAGAAGCTAATTAAGTGGGACTGCATTTGTAGCCAAGTTTCTTTCTCAATAAACTGAATGAGCTTTATTCCCAAAATGTTTAATCTTGTAACAATGGATAAGAGCAACTCATATGACTCATCAATGTGTCAGTGGAACAGGTTTAGTTAATTTATTAAATTATTATAATGTTTATTTGAAAGGGCATGATGTCTTTCTCTCAAGGTGCTCAATATATTCAAAAGACATTTATTTTCACACAAAAACTTACAGATAGGATGCACTTTCATCACAGATGAATCAAAGGCTCTTCAGGGTCACTGTCTACGTGAAGGATAAAGGGAGGAGAGAGTGGAGGAAACAGGCCCTTAATCAATATTTGGTGATGAATGGATGTGTGAAGAGTGGGCTGTAATATTTAATTATTCTTTTTATTCTTGGGGAAACCATAGAAAGATATTCTCTCCGCGATTTCACTTTGCTACAATGGATTCGGTTCCCAATGCCAAAATGACTGAGCCTTGTGATCCATCTGTAGAAAACCATTTCAACCCTGGAAAAACAAGTCACTTCAGCACAGCTTAAATGGTTGGTGATATTTCTACATCAAAACAGCTGTAAGAGCTGATTCATTTTGTAAACTGGCTTACATGGGGTAGGAAAGAGTGACAGCAATGAATTTACATATATTTGAGGGCTATAGAATGCTATATTTTAAACATGCACAAAGCAAACAGCTTTATATTAGATCTCACCAGAAGTCCTTTTGCTGAATGCTTTATTCATTTCTATTCATCCCACTGAAGCCATGTTGGGAGCTCCCCATGGCTCTAATTTGGAGGCTAATAATACACCCCAACAAAACGATGCTGTGCTGTGGGACGTATTATAATTCCCAGGGATCACACTGTCTCTCCCTCAGTGGCTCACAGCATGTACTCGGGTATGGGGAGAAATTAAAGAGATGACTACTTTCCACAAGGTTAGGGCTATGCTCTTCCGACCATGGGGAATTTCCCAGTTGGTGTTTGAAGGTCAAGTTCCTGGTCACAGGAGCTGGCTTCCTTCTTTGAAAATGGATGTGTAGTTTACAGGCTTCTACCTGCCACAGATACACAGACAGCTGTGGAGACGTACTTCATTGTGTAAATTACTCAAGTGACCACATGAAAATGTGAAGTGAGTGGTAAAGTGACACAAGAGAAGTTTCCAATACCTATTGCCACATTTCTGGAAGAGAATTTGTATAAACTGTTGCTCTGTCTTTATTTCTCATTTCCATTAAAAGTTAAAAATCATAATTTAAAAAATTCTAGAAAATATCTTCCTTCAGCTTCAGACGGAAAGGAAATGAACACTTTTGAGGCTCTTCCAGGCATTAAGTTAGAGATTTCACATACACCAACAGAACAGAGTGCATCCAGCAACCCTAAGGACTAGGTATCATGTCACATAAAGAAGCTGAAGTTCAAGGAGGTTTAATGACTAACCAAAGTCATACAGTTTATACTTGGCTAAGTTGAGATGTGAATAAAACAGAGTCATGTGTTGTGAACCTATGCTGGGAATATTCAAACACGGTGAGATGCCTTCATTAAAGTTCAAGCAAAAATTTATTTGAAAAATCAAGTAATCAATGTTTTATTGATGACACCACAAAGAATACAGTCTTTATGTCTATTCCAGTTCCATTAATTAACAACAACCAAAATAAATAAAATCTTAAATAGTAAGTTACAAGCACTGCTGTCTTTAAACTTCATGAGGGTTTTTTCATTATATATAATTTTGACAATTTTACTTCATTAGAATTGTCCGGGGAGTGTGTAATTTCCTCGGTTCTGTCTCATCACAACAAAAATTTGAAGCGACAGACGTTAAAGCCTTCAGTGCATCACAGCTCTCAGATAGATCAGTGTCACAGCTGTCTTATTTAGAAAATAAAGGAAAATACATCCTCGAGGTGTGAGGGCATGCCAAACCAAAAGACGCAAAAAGAAGAGAGAGAAAGACAAGAGACAGGGAGCCTGGGCCCTTTGGCTCCTCTTTTGATGTCTTTTCTCCTCCCCCTGGGCTTGTCCTATGTAAATTGGGCCAGCCAGGAGTGCTGTTTGTTCTACCTGAGGTCCTCATTCCAATCCTTGGACCTTCCTTTGTTCTATTTTCGTGGGCTTTTCCCTTCCTTGTCTTTTAGCCACCACCATGCTGGACTCCTTTTTCCCATTCCAACTACCTAACAGAATAAAGTGCAAGATCACTACAAACAAAGCAGGAAGAGACAGAAAGCCTTTAATAGCTTGCAGCTACAATTTGAAATTGAAATTATTTTTAATGGTGACATGTACAACTAATTATTAGAGAAGAATAGAGAAGTGAATTGATTTTTCAAATCTAGGTGTCATGACTCCTCTGAGAAAACAGGATTCACAAATTCTGAAATCGTTGCAGGAAGGGGAACCCCTTCCAGAGCCCAAAACTGGGCTCTTGTCTAACGCTTGGAAATGAATTGTCCGAGGAGACATATCTGCTGACAAAGCAAGAGATTTTATTGGGAAAGGGCAACCAGGTGGAGAGCAGCAGGGTAGGGGAATTCAAGAGAACTGCTCTGCCATGTGGCTTGCAGTCTTGGGTTTTATGGTGATAGGATTAGTTTCAGGGTGGTCTTTGGCCAATCATTCTAATTCAGAGTTTTTCCTGGTGGTGCATGCATTGCTCAGCCTAGATGGATGCTAGCGAGAGGGATTCTTGGAAGTGGACCGACACGTGGTGTCTCCTTTTGACCTTTCCGGAACTCTTCCAGTTGGTGGTGGCTTATCAGTTCCGTATTCCTTACCAGGATCTCCGGTCATAAAATAACTCATGCAAATGGTTACTAAAGGGCTTGGCCAGGGTGGGCAGTTTCAGTCAGTGTGCTTCCCTAACCAAATCACTCTAAGATGATATTTTAGAGTTTTCTCCCTGTCACAAAGTAAGAAAAACCAGGAGACTCTTTAAATAATTAGATCTAGAGGCACTAATCAATAGACTGCTTTCTACTCAATATTTAGCCCCGGCGAAATGGCAAGTTCTCTGAAAAACAGCAAAGGCTAGTGTCTTACAATATCCTACAGAAAAATCCCAAGGACAGAGGAGCCTGGGGGAGCTAAAATCCATGGATCGCAAAGAGTTGGACATGACAGCAACTGAGCACACACACACACACACACAAGGAGTTAGAATTGCTGCTTAACACTCTTATACATTCAATATGTAAATGCCAGCATCTAGATTCTTCATTTGAATTGAGTGTAAGATGCAAAAGTAAAGAACCATGCACATCAAGGAAAGAGGTGTTTGCAAATTCACATCTCACCTACTTTTTAAGTTGTTTGCCATTATCTGAAATTGTTTAGGGAGTACCAAGTTACAATCAGCATACCCATTATCAAGCTAATGAGATTCTGTTATAGAGTGTTTTTTCCCCCCTTTTCCTTTTCTTCCCTTTCCCCTCCTTAAATGTGAAAGAAAATGTTCAGGGCTTCTAAACAAAAATGAGAAATTTTTGGCTTTGACCAGTGTTGTTTAGTGCCAAATTTACAATGGAATTCAAATCCACATAGTAAGGATTTTATTCATAGCAGCTATCCTAATAGAGGAATCTTTCACTTTGCTTCTATTCAACTAGCTTAAAATCTCCTGTTTCAAACAGCTATGTTCCTTGATTAAAACAATGCTAAAATTTGCAAAAAGAAAAAAGAAATAGGCACTGACAGCAACATGAAGCTTAAAGACATGATTCTAAGTCTACAGTGTTGCTAAGTGAAATCAATAAATCATCCTTTCATTGGAATGTAAGAAAAAAAATTGCGTCCAGCAGCTATCACGAGATAGTTATATGCAATATCAAACTTCAGCTCAGCGAAAAGGTTTGTGAAGATTATTCCTGTGTCTGCAGGGTGTGAAGTGAGAGGAGTATATGATGAGAGAAGATGAGAGGAGATTAAAGTACTACTACCCATTATCTACATCCTTGATGGGTAATTTGCTCTCGTTTGTATAGAACAATCTAAGCCTTATACAATAATTATCACAGACTGGAAATGAGCAATTCTTTCACTCAAAACTGAATCACAGCAATCACTGACAAGGCCAAGTGTTTGAGAGTAAAAAGAATTAAGCATGTGTGGGAGGCTGAAGTTTTGACATGCAGGAAGGATATTTTTTATCACAAAATTGGTAATAATGTTTATCAATGCTGGTTCAAAAAAAAATCACATAGTCTCATCGAATGGAGCATTAGTAAACTCGCTGAAAAATTAATAAACATAAAATTAGAATTTGTCATCCTGCACTTTTTCAGGATGCTCATACTCTCAAATGAAAGCTATTCACTATATCTTAAAAAACATAAAAAGGGAATTGAAAAATTCTAAGGACAGAACATAATGGCTGCTTTAAAAAATGAAATACATCTTGGCTGAATTGTTCTGCCATTTTTTCCCAACTTCACACAGACCTCAGGTTGAATCTCCAGAATTCTTATTAACCAAGACATTATAAACCCCCCAAAGGCTGAGTGATTTGCACCAAAACTGAACTGAAATTCATTTTCCAAACTCTTTTCAAAAAGCGTCAATCATACAAAGGTTTGAATCTTTGGGGCTGGAGGGAAATGTAAGGCAGAAAGCAGAAAAGTGAAAGAAGCAGGCAAAGACCAGCAAAATAGTTGCTGCTTTTAGAACTTGAAAATAGCAATCACCAGCAACAAGATTTGTAGAAAAATAAATCCTCAGAGGATAATGTAAGGTTGAAAAATCCAAAGTTGAACTGCCATTCTCTTCATGCCTGTTTTCAAAATCATGTATTTTTTCATGAATGCTTTTATTGGGGATCAGAATCAGGATGCTCTCAATAAAAGTAAGTAGATTCCCAAGTTTGGAGACCAGACAAACTCTCTTGCAGGATATCACATGTGTGCTCCAGTTCCAGTCTTTCAAGTAACAAGAGGTGAACCCGCCTTTGACCAGACGTGAGTAATGTTTATGTATAGGGCCAGAGAGAAGGCGCAAAGTCACACAATTGTGTTATCCTTCCCTGATACAGAATTATTCAGGGTCTCCTTGGTACCCAGGAGGATAAGGATGCTATTAATAGGAGCTATGTGAGAGAAAGAAGTATAAGGTAAGTCTTGTCTTTAGCATCACCTAGCTGACCTGTGCTGATGCCCTTTCAATGCAACTCTTCTTGGTCTGATCTTTCTATCCAGGGGAATTAGTAATGTAGCCTTAGACCAGTACTCCCTCATGTTAGTAATTAGACTATCAGAACTGGATCTTAAAGACCTCTAGTCTAACTCTCTCATCTGATGGATGAGATATTAAGTGTCAAAGAAGAAGCATCATGGTCAAATATATCAAACAAATATATCAGGTTGTGAATTAGTTCCAACCTGTGTCATCCCCTCTCTTGCTGCATCCTTTTTGCACACACTTGAGCCAGCTTCACGGTGGTGCACCCAGACACTGCTGTCTTCATTTTAGGGCCACTCCCCTACTTCTTGCTTCCCATCCTAAGTCTTCTCTGATGCCACAGCAAGAGGAGTCTATGCTAACTGACTCTGCATGCCTATATGCACCACCCAGAAATGGGTCTCCCTTGAGCAACAGGAAATGCAGATGAATGAGCGAGTGTTTCCACCTTTCATCCTCCAGGTAGACAGCTCGGAAACTATTTCAGAAAAACCCTCAAAATCATGCACGAGTTGCTTGTGATGGTGGCTGATCAATAACAGTTCCTGTGATGGCATTCCTGCTCCTCTGTTTCACTCCCCATTTGCTGCCTTCCCTGAAATAAAACTCCCAAACTAACTGTCTCAAAATCTGCTTCCAGAGATCTCAGATTATGATACCAGATTACAAACGCTTTCTATTTATATAAGAAAAGTAACTGGTTTGGGGATTCTCTGATGGTCCAGATGTTAGGACTCTGTTCTTTCACTGCCAACCTGTGAACTGAAATCCTACAAGCCAACTGGTACAACTGAAAAACAAAAAGTAACTGGTCCTAATCACTGGCTCGGAGCCCCTCAAGGTACATCCATGTCTCTGTTCATACAAGCCTAAGAAATATCTTATACACAAACTGAGCATCAAACGACTAACATTTACATTTTTAGAGTTCCTTTTGGAAAGACCAAATGAAACACTGCAAAAGTCCTTAATCACAGATAGAATATGAGTAGATTTTTAACTTCTAACAAGTAATGTCAGTCACTGCAGCCTAGTAAGCTGCTGTCCATGAAGTCACAAAGAATCAGATGCAACTTAGAAACTGAACAGCGACAAAGTCAATTATACTGTGTCATTTTCTTAACATAGGCTAGTCCCTAGGAGTTGACACCCCAAACACTAAAGCTGAAAGATCTCATTGTCTGTTTGATGGCACAGCTCTTTTCCAAGATGAAGGAAGTTTTTCCCAGAATGAGATATATGCTAATTATGCAATGGGAGATAATTTTAGATAGTAATTGGACACTTTTTAATCTCAAAACATATGCGTTTGCTTTTAAGTGTATTAATACAGTGTGACTAAGCTATAAAAGCCACTAATTCATGGATATCATTACATAGAATGAGGTTTAACCAACTTTTTTTTATTTAAAAGGTAAATTAATAGAAATTTAAAAGTTAGTTGAATAATAATGAATATAATAGGAAAACAGGGCTAAAATTTTCAAGATAGAAATCATGACAATATTTTAACAAATACTTAAATGATTTCATGGTTTAATAAGAGAGTTTAATAGATATCTAAATAGTAAGCATTGTAAGTGCTTTTTAAAATGTATTCAAAAGTATAACTCATTTTCATTCTGAGAATGTTACCACTTAACTACACCTCACTTAAACACACATACAAAATCCAGAAGCCCTACTCTCTTCTGCTTGTCAGTTACTTTGGAACAAATTACCCCAAAACTTAATGAACAAAAGTGAGAGTGAAAGTGTCAGTCGCTCATTCCTGTCCCACTCTTTGTAACCCCATGGCCTGTAACCCACAAAACTCCATGCCCTTGGGATTCTCCAAAGAATAATAGAGTGGGTAGCCATTCGCTTCTCCAGGGGATCTTCCCCAGTTCAGTTCAGTTCAGTTGCTCAGTCATGTCCAACTCTTTGTGATCCCATGGACTGCAGGAAGCCAGCTCCTGGAGTTTACCAACTCCCAGAGTTGACTAAAACTCATTTTCATTGACTCAGTGATACCATCGAACCATCTTATCATTTGTCATCACCTTCTCCTACCTTCAATGTTTCCCAGCACCAGGGTCTTTACAATGAGTCAGCTCTTCACATCAGGTGGCCAAAGTATTGGAGATTCGACTTCAACATCAGTCCTTCTAATGAATATTCAGGACTGATTTCCTTTAGGATGGACTGGTTCGATCTCTTTGCAGTCCAAGGGACTCTTGAGAATCTTCTCTAAACCACAGTTCAAAAGCATCAATTCTTCGGCACTCAGCTTTCTTTATACTCACATCCATAGCAACTACTGGAAAAATCATAGCTTTGACAAGACAGACCTTTGATGGTAGAGCTGGTTTTAGAAAATGCAGAGGAACCAAAGATCAAATTGCAAACATCATCAAGGAGTTGATGCAAGGGAGTTCCAGAAAAACATCTATTTCTGCCTTACTGACTATGTCAAAGACTTTGACTGTGTGGATCACAATAAACTTTGGAAATTCTGAAAGAGATGGGAATACCAGACCACCTCATCTACCTGTATGAGAAATCTGTATGCAGGTCAGGAAGCAACAGTTAGAACTGGACATGGAACAACAGACCGGTTCCAAATAGGAAAAGGAGTACGTCAAGGCTGTATATTGTCACCCTGCTTATTTAACTTGCATGCAGATTATATCATGAGAAACGCTGGGCTGGAGGAAGCACAAGCTGGAATTGCCAGGAGAAATATCAATAACCTCAGATATGCAGATGACACCACCCTTATGGCAGAAAGTGAAGAAGAACTAAAGAGCCTCTTGATGAAAGTGAAAGAGGAGAGTGAAAAAGTTGGCTTAAAGCTCAACATTCAGAAAACAAAGATCATGGCATCTGGTCCCATCACTTCATGGAAAATAGATGGAGGAACAGTGGAAACAGTGGCAAACTTTATTTTTTGGCCTCCAAAATCACTGCAGATGGTGACTGCCACCATGAAATTAAAAGACACTTACTTCTTGGAAGAAAAGTTATGACCAAACAAGACAGCATATTAAAGAGAAGAAACACTAGTTTACTAGCAAAGGTCTGTCTAGCCAAAGCTGTGGTTTTTCCAGTAGTCATGTATGGATGTGAGAGTTGGACTATAGAGAAAGCTGAGTACCAAAGAGTTAATGCTTTTGAACTGTGGTGTTGGAGAAGACTCTTGAGAGTCCTTTGGACTGCAAGGAGATCCAACCAGTCCTTCATAAAGGAGGTCAGTCCTGGGTGTTCATTGGAAAGACTGATGTTGAAGCTGAAACTCCAATACTCTGGCCACTTGATGCGAAGAAATGACTCATTTGTAAAGGCCCTGATGCTGGGAAAGATTGAAGGCGAGAGGAGAAGGAGACAACAGAGGCTGAGATGGTTGGATGGCATCACGGACTCAATGGGTATGACTTTGAGTAAACTCCGGGAGTTGGTGATAGACAGCGAGGCCTGGTGTGCTGCAGTCCATGGGATCACAAAGAGTCAGATGCAATAGCGTGACTGAACTGAACTGAACTGAATGTCTCTGCTTTTTAATATGCTGTCTAGGTTGGTCATAGCTTTTCTTCCAAGAAGAAAGCATCTTTTAATGTCATGGCTGCAGTCACCATCTACAGTGATTTTGGAGACTCCCATAATTAAGTCTGTTACTGTTTCCACTATTTCCCCATCTGTTTGCCATGATGATCTTAGTTTTCTGAATGTTGAGTATTAGGCCAACTTTTTCACTCTCCTCTTTCACTTTCATCAAGGAGCTCTTTAATTCTTCTTCACTTTCTGCCATAAAGGTGGTGTCATCTGCATATCTGAGATTATCGATATTTCTCCCAGCTATCTTGATTCCAGCTTGTGCTTTGTGCTTCATCCAGTCCAGAATTTCACATGATGTACTCTGCATATAAATTAAATAAGCAGGGGGACAATATACAGCCTTGACGTACTCCTTTTCCCATTTGGAATCAGTCTGTGGTTCCATGCCCAGTTTTAACTGTTTCTTCTTGACCTGCATACAGATTCCTCAGAAGGCAGGTCAGGTGGTCTGGTATTCCCATCTCTTTCAGAATTTTCCACAGTTTGTGGTGATCCTTGTGGTCAAGGCTTTGGTATGGTCAATAAAGCAGAAATAGATGTTTTGCTGGAACTCTCTTGTTTTTCAGATGATCTAACGGATGTTGGCAATTTGATCGCTGGTTCCTCTGCCTTTTCTAAATCCAGCTTGAACACCTGGAATTTCATCGTTCATGTACTGTTGAAGCCTGGCTTGGAGAATTTTGAGCATTACTTTGCTAGCATATGAAATGAATGCAATTGTACAGTAGTTTGAGCATTCTTCCTGGAGAAGGAAATGGCAACCCACCCCAGTATTTTTGCCTAGAGAATCCCATGGACAGAGGAGCCTGGCGGGCTACAGACCACAGGGTCACAAAAAGTTGGACATGAATGAGTGATTAATACATACTTGAGCATTCTTTGGCATTCCTTTCTTTGGGATTGGAATGAAAACTGACCTTTTCCAGTCTGTGGATACTGCTGAGCTTTCCAAATTTGCTGGCATGTTGAGTGCAGCACTTTCACAGCATCATCTTTCAGAATTTGAAATAGCTCAACTGGAATTCCATCACCTCCACTAGCTTTGTTCATAGTAGTGATGCTTCTTAAGGCTCACTTGACTTCGCATTCCAGGATGTCTGACTCTAGAGTGATCACACCATCGTGAGTATCTGGGTCATGAAGATCTTTTTTTGTATAGTTCTTCTGTGTATTCTGGCTGCCTCTTCTTAGTATCTTCTGCTTCTGTTAGGTCCATACCATTTCTGTCTGTTGTTTTTTATTGTGTCCATCTTTGTGTGAAATGTTCCCTTGGTATCTCTAATTTTATTGAAGAGATCTCTAGTCTTTCCCATTCTCTTGTTTTCCTCTATTTCTTTGTATTGATCATTGAGGAAAGCTTTCTTATCTCACCTCGCTATTCTTTGGAACTCTGCATTCAAATGGGCATATCTTTTCTTTTCTCCTTTACCTTTCTCTTTTCTTCTTTTCAGAGCTATTTGTAAGATCTCCTCAGACAACCATTTTGCCTTTTTGCATTTCTTTTTCTTGGGGATAATCTTGATCCTTGCCTCCTGTACAATCTCACAAACCTTTATCCATAGTTCTTCAGGTACTCTATCAGATCTAATCTCTTTTAATGTCTAATCTCTTAAATCTATTTCTCACTTCCACTGTATAATCATAAGGGATTTGATTTAGGTCATACTTGAATGCTTTAGTGGTTTTCCCTACTTTCTTCAATTTAAGTCTGAATTTGGCAGTAAGGAGTTCATGATGTGAGCCACAGTCAGCTACTGGTCTTGCTTTTGTTGACTGTATAGAGCTTCTCCATCTTTGGCTGCAAAGAATATAATCAATATGATTTCAGTATTGACCAACTGGTGATGTCCATGTATAGAGTCTTCTCTTGTGCTGTTGGAAGAGGGTGTTTGCTATGACCAGTGCGTTCTCTTGGCAAAACTCTATGAGCCTTTGCTTTGCTTCATTCTGTACTCCAAGGCCAAATTTGCCTGTTACTCCAGGTGTTTCTTGACTTCCTACTTCTGCATTCCAGTCCCATATAATGAAAAGGACATCTTTTGGGGGTGTTAGTTCTAGAAGGTCTGGTAGGTCTTCATGGAACCATTCAACTTCAGCTTCTTCAGTTTTATTCATTGAGGCATAGACTTGGATTACTGTGATATTAAATGGTTTGCCTTGGAAATGAACAGAGATCTTCCTATCGTTTTTAAGATTCCACCCAAGTACTGCTTATCAGACTCTTTTTACTATGATAGCTACTCCATTTCTCTAAGGAATTCTTGCCCATAGTACTAGATATAATGGTCATCTGAGTTAAATTCACCCATTCCAGTCCATTTTAGTTCACTGATTCCTAAAATATCAATGTTCACTCTTGCCATCTCCTGTTTGACAACTTCCAATTTGCCTTGATTCATGGACCTAATATTCCAGGTTCCTAGGCAATATTGCTCTTTATAGTACTGTCCTTTACTTCCATCACCAGTCCCATCCACAACTAGGTGTTGTTTTAGCTTTGGCTCCATCTCTTCATTCTTTTTGCAGTTATTTCTCCACTCATCTCCAGTAGCATATTGGGCACCTATCAACCTGGGGAGTTCATCTCTCATGTCTTGTCTTTTTGTCTCTTCATACTGTTTTGGGATTCTCAAGGCAAGAATACTGAAGTGGTTTACCATTCCCTTCTCCAGTGGATCACATTTTGTCAGAACTCTCCACCATGACCCGTCCGTCTTGGGTGGCCCTACACAGCATGGCTCATAGTTTCACTGAGTTAGACGAAGCTGTGGTCCATGTGATCAGATTGATTAGTTTTCTGTGATGGTGGTTTTCAGTCTGTCTGCCCTCTGATAGAGATGGATAAGTGGCTTATAGAAACTTCCTGATGGGAGAGACTGAGGGGGCAAGTGGGTCTTGTTGTGATGGGCAGGGCCACCTTGGTAAATCTTTAATCCAATTTTCTTCCATCTTTTTCCTTCCATCAATTTTTTTTCCCCAACTAGGGATCAAACCCAGGTCTCTTGCATCTCAGGTAGATTCTTTATCATCTGAGCCACATGGAAAGTCCTAATGGACAAAGCAACCATTATGTCCAAGGATTCTGCAGCTCAGGAATTTGGGCAAAGCTGCTTTGTCTCTGCTGCAGGCTGCATAAGGGATGGGAAGCACTGGAGGTGGGGGATTGTGAGCTGATGTTATCTGAACTATCATTTGTTCATGCATCTGTTAATCAATATTTGCTGTCAGCTGAGAAACCTATGCATGACCTCATGTGGCCAGGACTTCAACAAAGAGGCTGGTTCCAAGAGTGAGAATCCTCAAAGAGAATGCTAGGCAGAAGCTTTATTATTTTTTTGTTTTTGTTTTTGTTTTCTGACTTAGGCTTAAAAGTCACACAACATCCGTTTGGCCACACTTTCTCAAAGCATCACAAAAGCCCCATGTTTGAGGGAAGCTGAAGCAGATTCCACTTTGAGGAGTGGCAAAATTCTAGATAAGAATGTGGGACTGAAAAAATCATCTTGGCCATGAAACTATTAATGAAATTACCTTATTCCCTGAGTTGCCAGGATGCCAAAACCTAGCTGGAAATCTCTGACATGGACTTAGGGTATCCTACAAGAAAATCTGAATTTCATGTTCTACATTATTAGCAATGTCCAAAGCAGACAGACAGCTCATTATTCCCTGTGAATCCCCTGTGAAGGGGACTGTTACAAAAGTCGGTACCAATGTGATGACCTCCAAGCTCCCTCTAACTCTCCAATTAGACACGTCTTTGACTCAGGGTACTTTAGTGGCTCAGAGGGTAAAGAATCAACCTGCCAATGCAGGAGACTTGGGTTCAATCCCTGAGTCTTGAAGATTCCCAGGAGAAGGGAATGGCAACCCACTCCAGTATTCTTGCCTGGGAAATCCCATGGACAGAGGAGCCTGGTGGGCTACAGTCCATGGGGATCACGGAGAAGTCGGCCATGACTGAGCTACTAAACAGCAACAACAACAAACCAGCATTTGCCTGCAGGTCTATGCCCCAAAGCGATGCATCTGGCTAAAGACAATTCTCAGTACTTTCAAGTAGCTTCAGCCTCTCAACAGTAATCTGTTCCTCTGGTCTTATTTCTCACTAAACACTATAAAACTGCAAAGTCTATGGACAATATGTGTGTTCTACAACAGGTGAAATAGTGAGACCTATAGGAGTCCTAAGAGTTACTGAAAACTATGAGAACTCTACCAGTCTCTCCCAGCCCCTTTGAAGACTATACAGTCTTATATTTTAAATGGAACTGGTTTGCAATTTGTTGTGGTTTGGAAATCATAAAGGTGCCATTAAAATTGGAGGAATATCCAATACCAGTAGTAATGCTGAAAAGAGTGGATTATTCCTAGTTGCTAGACTGCCTTCCATTTTCTGCCTCAGCTTTAGAGTCTAAGAGTTGGCTTTCCTTGGATGTCTCTTTATTTAGGGTAAGTGTGAAACTGAATACATCTTTTGTATTTTAAGATGACATTTCTCTCCCTGCGAGCAGCTTAGCCACAGGCCAGGAAGGTCACAGTTCATGGTAAAGGGCCAGTCTCCTTACAGGAATCCTAGAACAATGCTCAGCCCTTGCTTTTCTGACCACAGTTATCTTTGATATTGACCTTTGAGGTGACCCTAAAGACAGAAACTGCTTTTGCTAAGTTACAAAAGAACTAACAGTTGACAAAATGATCCTACAGGAAAAAAATCAACTGGGCCTGATACCTGATTTCATCTTTGGCTTCGTTTCTTAGCTTCAGTTTCTTTTTCCTCTCTTGATACCAACACAGCCACTTTGTGTGCATGCTCAGTCGCTTCAGTCATGTCCAGTGCTTTGCAACCCTATGGACAGGAGTTCACCAGGTTATTCTGTCCATGGGATTCTCCAGGCAAAAATCCTAGAGTGGGTTGCCATGCCCTCCTCCAGGGGATCTTCCCAATCTGGGGATCAAACCTGCATCTCCTGCTTGGCAGGTGGATTCTTCACCACTGAGCCACCAGGGAAGCCCAGCATAGCCACTAACTTCCCTTTATTGGTCCAGAAATCTACTATAAGCTCCATAGCAAGCTTTCAGATTTAGATATTGTTCTAAGAGAGGTACCAAAATACCTAAGTTGTGACCAAAATAAATAAATAAATAAATAGAAAATGGGCCTAAAGAAAAATAAATGGATAAAAACTAGGAAGAGCTGAAGGCAGTGATTAATATGCAATATGAGAAATGAAATTATGTGTTCTATGTAGTTTAAGTGTAACTATAGTACTGACTCAGTGTGATCTCAGAATCTGGAGCTATGAATCAGAAGATGGGCAAGATGACAGAAATAAATAAGAATCTAAAATGAAGGAGATAAAATGAAGAAAATGTGTGTACATCTTCAGAAATAATCAACTTCTGAAAAGAGAGCTTCTAAACAGATTTTTTTCAGACTAAATTATCTGCGTCTCAGTGCCCAGGCAAATGATAATTATCATTAGAGAACCTGCAGTCCAACTAATGGAAACATGTCAAGGGTAATGTAATCTTTGCAGAGGGGTGGAGGCCTGCGGGCATTCGATCAGCCAAGCAGATGTTCTTCTTTTTCACTGGGTAAATGCATCTTTTTCAGACATGATGAACATGTCATTCAGATAATCCAATCCTCCAACTAGACTCTTCAAGTAGAATTCTGATATTAATTTGGTCTCCCAATTGGCCTAGCTTCCTAGAAATGCGATGCACTAAGTATCCCTGTTAGCGCAGATGGTAAAGAATCTGTCTGCAATGCAGAAGACCTGGGTTCGATCCCTGAGTTGAGAAGATCCCCTGAAGAAGGAAATGCAACACACCCCAGTATTCTTGCCTGGAGAATTCTACGGACAGACCATGGAGTCACAAAGAGTCAGACGCAAGTGACTAACACACAAGTATCCAGCACCAATAAGCTACTCTGATTTCAACGTGAATTAAATTGCACTCTTGTTTATACATCAGTCTCTTTCAAATTTGGCTAATGTGACTCAGTTCTCCAGAGCCTGCTAACCTGGGGTAAACTAACACAACCAAAACGCTCAACAGGCAAAGCTGAGGGGCAGACTCTCATCCTCTGCAACTCTAATCAAAGTACAGACCCCAGTTCCAAGCTGGATAGCTGTTCTGCTTCCCTCAATGACTGGATCGTTTTACCAGCAGCATATAGGGGCACACATTTCATTAACAGGTTATTTCTAATGTTACCTAATGAAGTCCTGCTTCCTCAAGTACTTTTAGCCATAGAATTCTCAAGTTGACTGTTCTAAGTGTAGCAGAGGTTGGACTGACTAAATGACCTCTATGCAAAGTGGCTTCCAGTTTTCTAATTGTTCACTGCTGCATACCTAAATATCACACTAAGTTAATTGAAATTATTTCTTGTATCTCCCATTGCATTTCTATTCTTTCATATTTTAAGTATCTCCCTCTTTGGTTACTGACATCACCTATCAGGGGCCAACCAAAACATACTCTAGTAGTTATTCTACAATCTTCCATTTACATACACACCTAAACGCTAAAACCAATTGGCCCAAAATGTTTTATGTCACAGTGAGCTGCTTGGAAAATATATATATATACATACTGCAATTTCATTTTCATTTAAGCTAAGACACAATTTAAATAATTCGTTAGAACAATGATTGTCCATCACAAATCTGCTCTACAAATGGATCTTCGTTTATCTTGCTCATCTATTAATTGCTCACCCTTCTTAAGGCAGCACATTCAAGGTACACGTCAAAAGTTCCACAAGTTTTTTCCCCCGACTTTCCCACTGACTCATCGCCTGACCAGAGGCTGCTCACTGAAACTCCCTGGGCCGGTTTCATGATCATGTGTAAAACAGGGTTAATGAGATCTACTTCCCCAGGGCTCTGCAAGAACCAAGTTATGGTTTGCAAAAGGCTTTGTGATTCATACATAAAAGGCTCTACAAGAAAGTAAACTGTCATTGAGCCTTACAAACAGTTTTCATCCCAATTATCTTAAAGTCAGGAGAGAAGGCTATCCTAAGCTTCCAAAAGATAATTCAATTAGCAGGAAGTTCTGAGAATTTTCAAAGCTCAGGTGGGCAGTTGCTAACTCAGGTTTTTTGGTTGTTGTTTTTTTTTTCCTAAGAATCAGAAATGTCATTAACAGATAAGTGCAGGGAGGAGCAAAACAGAAAGACAGGAAGTTCTTGGCTCTGGGATCTGGTAATAAGGGAGTCTGCCACTTTCAAATTACCTGCTGGAATCTGGCTCAAGACAATTATAGATGAAAAATCTTCCTGGTCTTCAGGAAATTGATGTTGGTTTTACACTTCCTAAAGTTGGAACAATGATTTTCATGACTTAGAGGTAAGTAAATTAAAAGTTAGTCCTATTAGGCTTGTTGTTATACTGTGTGTGTGTGTGTGTGTGTGTGTGTGTGTGTGAGTTGCTCAGTCATATCTGACTCTTTGCAACCCCATGGACTGTAGCCCTCTAGGCTTTTCTGTCCATGGAATTCTCTAGGCAAGAATACTGGAGTGGGTTACCATGCCCTTCTGCAGGGTATCTTCCCAACCCAGGGATCAAACCCCAGTCTCCCAAATTGCAGGTAGGTTCTTTACTATCTGAGCCACCAGGGAGGATACTAGAGGATAGTAAAACTGAAAAACTAAATTCTAAATTGTATAGAGCAATGGTGAGATAATTATGCTGTACTTTAAATTTCCTACAATCATCTTAGGAGGAGGCTCTGGGGAAAGACATTATTCATAGCTTATAGAGTTACAGTGTTTGACATCAACTAATAATTCCATTTAGCTGCACTGTACTTATTTTCACCTTTAAATTATAACCACACTGGGAAGGAGTAAATTTTTTCCTGTTATCATTTGGTGGATTTCCATATTAAAAATGCTCCTGGGCACTCTTGGCACTGCAAATATCATAATAGTAATTAAAATGATTAACATTCACCCTCTTCCAATTAAGACGGTGCCTTAACTGCACTGATCCAGTGATGAATGTCAATGTCTTTGCTATAAAAGACAGACTGTGGCTAAAAGTTAGCAACAAGTAACAAGTGAAAACAAATTTTTTCAACAACCAAAATAAGATGTTCTTGGCCACTAAAATTAATTTTTTTTAACTTTTAAATCAAGGAAAGGCTTCCGGTAGGTTCAAGAAGATCAGGAAACTTCTCCTGGAAAAATGCTAAAATTCCAGTTTCTCAAAAGTCTTGCCAGATTTCCACTATAGGAAACCTCATTGTCCAGGTAATTTTCATAACTTAGATTAAGCAAGCAAAAACATGTATTACCTCAGTTTTTGTGAAGATTACATACCAAAACTAGACTCTGTTATGTAACTAGCTGTGTGACCTTGAGCATTAACCTCCCTCAGTCTCTTTCCTTGTCTGTAAATGGAAATGATTAACAGAACCATCTGGGCTTCCCCTGTGGCTCAGTTGGTAAAGAATCCACCTGCAGTACAGGAGACCTGGGTTCGATCCCTGGGTTGGGAAGGTCCTCTGGAGGAGGGAAAGGCTACCCACTCCAGTATTCTGGCCTGGAGAAATCCATGGACTGTATAGTCTACGGGGTTGCAAAGAGTCGGACACGACTGAGCGGCTTTCACTTCACTTCTTCGCTTCACTTCAATAGGGACTGGTGAGGAGACATTTACATGGTCACTAAATAGTTGTTTTCCACTCCCCTTTCTCTTTTATTTAAATTAAATCAAGCCTCTGTTGGGGTCTAATTTTCCCTAAATAAAACTTCCAAGCCTCTTAAAATTATAGTAGATTCTTAATCACATGTAACTTATATATACTTACATGTATATAGCAAGCAATTAATGAAATATAGTGCCCAAATGACTTAGAATACTTAATAGTTACAGTTCCACACTTTTAGATCATGAATGGGACTCAAGTTTCCAACACAAATCCTCAAATTCCAAAGCAGCTATAATTAAAGTGCATTAGATATATTGCTTCATAGCTATGAGGACCATAAAACAAGAACAAAAATATTTGTCTCACTGGGTTGTTGCTATCACCATGATGACAGGGGTAAAGATAGTCCTTCTAAACTTTATGACCTAAAGTTCTAAAAGAGGATTCCTTAGGTGGTAAAAATTAATACTTCCCTTGGGGGTTTTCAAACATGTCCACAGTCATTCTTTTGACAACAGAGAATAAATAAATGTCCCTAGGAAATATTGGTAGAGACCATTAGGGAGTAATCTAAAGCAGCTGAGAGCCAACACAAAATTTTTTTGAAGATTCATGTTTGGTCTTACTAGAGTAGCAGAACCATCATTATCCTAACAGCCGGAGCCGATTCTTACTGAAGAAACTTCCTGTTGGGGAACTGCTTTGATAAGCTCTTGGGGTTGAAAGATGACACTTTCAGAGCACCCTTGTCAGCAGAAGCCAAGGCAACAGACAGCTAAACTCTGCCACGTGCATAAGAGGACTTGCTGGGGAGTGGAAGGGGGACATGGAAAGAAAAGGGAGAAGGAAACCACAGAAAACCCAGGTAGGAGAGAAAGAAATTAGCCAACCCAGTATGGCAAGGCTGAGGCATCTCACTGAACAAGAACACAGAACTTCCTCCAAAGACGGTGATGTGAAGGAAACTTCAGGGAGTATCTGTTTTCCAATTTGCACTTGTCCAGATTGTTTTTTTATAAAGACCTCTGCTCACTTCCTCCCCTTTTTATGCACCACGACTTCATACCTGTGTGTGATGCATGGGGTGTGTGTGTGTGTGTGTGTTGGTAAAGACCTGATTTTCACATATGGTCAACTCAATGTTGACAAAATTAGCCCACATTGGATACTTCTGAAAACAATTCCTGGAAATGGGGTCCCAGAGTCAGGTGTGACCTGAGAATATAGGCCTTAGAATACATCAAGATCTTGTTGTAAATATCTCTGGACTTTCACAAGGTCAGAATAAACTGCTCATAACTTGGTATCAAGCAGCTTTTGAATTTCTAATGTTTTGATTACTGAAGAAGCTTGTTCATTTATTGATAATGTTCATTAAATTTTGGTGAATTGTCTGCCTGCATCTCTGCCTAATTTTTAAGGCACTTTTTAAAAAATTTATAACAGCTCTTTATATATTAAGCGTACGAGCTCTGTGACAGAGCTTTGCAATTTTTTTCCCCTCTTTGGCCCTTGTATTTCACTAGGATCACTGTATTACTGATAAACATTTATGAACTATTTTTATAGTTTTTAGCTTTGTTCTTATGTTTAAACAAACCTTCCACACTCCAAAGGGTTTATCCATATTTTTCACTAGTTTTGTAATAAACTTTTATTTTTAACTCTAGAATTTGTCTGGAATATAACTTGCTATACATTTATGTAGAATGTTGAGACTGTTTATAAATGAGGTTAGGTTTTCAGCTCTCTGTTTTGTATCTTCATAATCACATTTGAGTAATGCTAGTTTGTAAAGTAATGTCAGCCCTTTGTGTACTGTCTCACAACTTATGGATCACAACACTGATCTTCATTCTTAACCTGTCCTTAACAGAGTAGGAGAGCTGACAGCTCCGTATTCTGGGCCAAAGCATTTTCAGAAAATAATATTTGACAAACATTTTCAATATTTAGCTCAATTATTTGTTCATATGCTCAGATTCTTTTCTTCTTCAACCCTTTTTCATGGTTTATATTCCCTCATATTCAGTCATTTTTTTGAGATTTTAAAATCATAATTTTAAATTTCTCATTATTGTTATTTCCTTTTTATCTGGACATCAGTTATTTTATCTTTGTATTTTCCAACTTAATTATAGTAATTGTTGCTCTCTGTGTAATTTTTCCACTCTCATTTTAAGTTATATACCTTGTTATTCTTTACCTAATTATTAGCTTTTATTTTTATCCTTTGTTATAGAAAAATAGCTCAATATATATCAAATAAATAGCCTAGTTTATTATATTATTCAGATGTGTCTTTGGCATTTATTATTTCCTACTTTATCTGTTAAACACTAAGAAAGGCATATTAACATCTTCTGCTTCTATTAGATTTTTGGATTGCTCTTGAATTTCTAAGAATTTGTTTATATAATTTAGTGATTTTTTTAGTTTGGGGCATAAAAATTTTTACACTTTTAAAAAATATTATGGAACTTCTTTGTCCTGTTTAACAGTGTCACACTGTCAAAAGTTCAGAAATAACAGAAGTAAAACCACTGAATCACCAAAACAGTAATTAGAAAAATTTTGTTCCGCACACACCAAAAAGTTTGCAAACAAGGGCACGCAAGCCAAGCATAAAGTGAGGCTCAGGTGGGGTACATTGTTATAAAGCAGCTTACAGAGTAAGTTCATATTCATCACTGCAATTGCTTATATTATTAGAATTTTCTTCAGTAATAGGGATCTGGTTAGTGGTTACCTCATACTAACCTTGGAAAACAGTGAAGTGTCACTTATGATTTCCAGAGCATAAGCAAGAAATGACCTACATCAAGCCAATCTTGCAAAGTCAGCTAGGTTTCTGGTGTTTTTGTTTTGTTTTGTATGACCAAACTGGTTGAGTGTGCCCAGGGAATTTTCAAAGCTGGTCTCCACTTGTTTTTTAACAATGGTGAATCCTAATCCTACAGATTTACTGTAACTCCAGTTGTTTCATTTGCTTTTTGATTATGTAGATTTTCCTACCTTCTTACTCGTAATCTTTCTGCATTGTTCCATTTTATGTGTATTCATGACAAGAGGTTCTCCCTCAGATATTATTTTGAGCCAGTCTAGTATTTACCTTTCAGTAAAAGATAACATATTCACAGCTATTCCATAAATTTGTATTTACTTTTATCATCCCATTTTAGAGCTCCTATTTCAAGCTTCCTTGTTGTTTTCTTTTTACCATTGTATTGAGGTATAAATTTTAATTTATTTTTTCAACAATCCATCTTGTTTTCAAAGCTGTATGTTATCCCCTTTTAAAATATTTAAAGATATATCTCTCATAAAAGCCAAGAACTGCAAATAACCCGAAGTTCACCCACAGTGGAAGACATTAGTTAATGTCTGTAGAGACAATGAAATCCTACAAACTAATAAAAGCAAACAAACTGAGCTATCTCAATAGCATGGATGAAACAAACTGTTGAAACAAAACATAAAATAATGTATATATTCTATTCATAGAAAGTTCAAAACCAGGCAAGAGCAAACAGTATTGGAGAAGGAAATGGTAACCCACTCCAGCATGCTTGCCTGCAAAATCCCCTGGACAGAGGAGCCTGGCAGATTAAAGTCCATGGGATCGCAAAAAGTCAGACATGACTGAACAACTGAGCACAAATTGCTATCCTAAGGCAACGAAAGTTAGGATGAGGGGATGTTAGTGGGGAGGAATGGAATTGTATCAGAGAGGAACTGAGAACGCTTCTGGGGAGATAGGAGAAGGCTTTCTTATTCGAGACGAGGTTACACTGGTGTCACACTGTAATTACCTGCCACGCCTTGCACGTCTGTTTTGTGCAGGATTCTGTGTCCATTTTGGGTAGGCTTCCCAGGTAGTTCAGATGGTAAAGCGTGCAAGAGACCCGAGTTTTATTCCTAGGTCGGGAAGATCCCTGGGTTGGGAAGATCCCCTGGAGAAGGAACTAGCAAGCCACTCCAATAATCTTGCCAGGAAAATCCCATGGACAGAGGAGCCTGGTGGGCTACAGTAAATGAGGTCTCAAAGAATCAGACATGACTGAGCGACTAACACTTTAGAACACTGTATAGAATGTTACAATGAAAAAAGATAATCTCACACATAACTGTAATGTTTTAAAAACTATGTCAGAAAATACATATCTATTTAGTATCTTTCATGTAATTAAAACCACTTCTGTTTTCCTTGTACCCCACCCTCAGCTCTTACTGTCTGCTTTTGTTGGTACTGATATGACTTTTTTTTTTTTTTAATTTTCATCACCCTTCGAAAACTATTTAAGACCTATTCAACTGACTTTACACTATAATCACAATAATAATCTAGATTCCATTCTATTTCAGATTTTTTTCAACATTTACCATTAGTCATATTCTATAAAATAGTCCCATTCTAAACTTGGGTTTTCCTTTTCTTTTTCCTATTTTTTAAAAAATTTCTCCTGGCTTGAAATGAGTACATTATTGGTGGTATACTTTTTTTCAGCCAATTAAAATCTGAAAATTGTACAATTATATTCTTCTGTAAATGAAAACTCAATTAAGTAAAAAACTCTAAGGATAGACATGTTTCTTCCTCAAATATCTGAATCTTGACTCATTTCTTCTTGAATTCAATGTTTCAGAAGAAAACTCTGAGTGTAAATTCATTCAAAACACCAGGATCCTTTCGTTACATCTCCAGGATGCATGGAACATGTCATCTTCTTCCTCATCAGTTTCATCCCTTTACTCTCCTCATCTGAATTCTGGAAAAGCTTCCCACTTATCTTCCACATTATGATCCCTTGTATCATGGAAAAAGCTTTTCCATTCTAATCTTTCTAAAGCAAATTTTAGTCTTTCGCATGCAGATTTTAAATGGGTTATTACATTTTGATTCTCTTTCTTCTTTTCCTACCTCATCCAACTCATGTTGAATTTTTATGCTCTGTGTCTCCCGGCTAGTTCCCTTCTTAAACTCTGTCTTTTGTTTTATTATCTCATGCTCTTTTTCATATTTTCTAGAGTTTTACTGAAAACATAAAGAGTCTATTCTTTGTTCTGTTTTCCAAGGAAATTATTTGCCTTAGAAATAAAGCTTCTTTGCCATCCTCTTCCTTTCAGGACTCAGAACATTTGCTTTGGTACCACACTGAGCTGTTCTGATGTGGGGCATCCATATTTAATGAGGCTAGCTTATGCTGTTTGGTTCCCCCTCGCTGATTTTTACATTTCTCTTAGAATGGGCTTTGTGGACTTTAAGCAGCAAGGTTACTTTCTATAAATTACATGTGTAGCTGGCTGTTCCAGAGGCTGAGGAAATGAAGGGGGAACTCTTTCTGGTGGTCTACTCTACTAAAGATCACCTTTGGGTCTTCCCTTCTCTTTGCTTCATCCATAACAGTAGGTTCATGGAGGATCTTACCCAGTCTGCTTTCCCAGGCTGCTGCTTACCACATCAAATAGAAAGCTAAACCTCACCTCACAGGCAGCTTTGTTCTTGATGTGAACCTTGTACGCACTCTAGAGTCTCCTAACACAGTGCTTTCCTCTGCTGTGGGTCCACATGGGATCCATGTCCATGAACAAGGGCCAAGAGGACATCCTGAACATTCTCCAAGGTCCACCATGGCATGCAGGGCTCACTCTCCAGACAAATCACCCGTGGAGCATTTCTGAAAGTATCCATCTGCCCTGTATCCTCCTTGCTTTGCTTCATTTTGGAAAAATCTGAATTAAAAATAAAAGTAGTCAATGTTTCCAACGTTTTTAGGGGCTCCTTTCCATAATGTGCAATGGTAATGTCTGCTTCCTGATCTATTTTTCAGTTATTGCTAAGGAGATTTGAGATGGAAGTGGTGTGTTATACAAATGGTCACAGCCATTCTTACCTGAAGATCATAATATACATTTGTTTATTTTTTAATTAATTATTTGTTTGTTTTTGGCTGCACTGGGTCTTTGTTGCTGCCCAGGCTTTCTCTAGTCGTGACTAGTGGAAGCTATTCTCTACTTGTGGTATGCGGTTCTGGTTGCAGCGGCTTCTCTTGTTGCAGAGCACAAGCTCGAGGGCATGGGGGCTCAGTAGTTGTGGCACAAGGGCTTAACAGCCCTGCAACATGTGGGATCTTCCCAGATCAGGGGTCAAACCCATGTCCCCTGCATGGGCAGACAGATTCTTAACCACTGGACCACCAGGGAAGTCCTTAATATTTTTAAATTAACTAATGAGCCAGAAATTCCGAAGTTTCCCAGGTGGGTCAGCCTTGAGGGAAGAAAAACAGTGAGAGAGAGGTAAGGTGAACACCCTTAGGAATCACGGTCTCGGTGAGTCTCCAACCTTCCATCTGTCATTTGTGTGAACTATCTCATTCAGTCTGCTTTTAGTTCAGCTTTCAGGTGAGTCACCTCAAAACTTCAAGCTGCAAAATTGTCCAGCTACAGCAAGGAGCAGTGATGCTTCCCAGAATCTTGTGAAATAACATGATTTGTGAGCAGAATTACCCAGACAATATTTCTCAGGGTTATTTTTCACTCTTCCTTTCTCCCTGATAACGTTAACTCAGACGAGTGCATGGAGCTTTGCAGTGCTAACCTAGAAAAAATGAGAAAGGCAGTATTATTTTTAAATAAGGACCCACTTACAGAAATATGGTTGCACTGGGTTCCATATTACACTGTGAAAGCATCAGGATGAAGTCAGAAATCTCAAAATGTATGTGATTTGAGCACCCCCCTATAATTCACTGAACAGGATGAGATAATTATTTAACAACCAGAAAAAAACATGATATGCACATTTCAAATGCTTCGTAGGGTGAGAAATAATTCCTGGTGGTTTTCTCTTCCCATTAAGTGAGGACATATCTGACCAACTGATGAAGAATAGAGTGTGTGGAAGACGAAGGAGGAACAACCACTCAGCTTCTACCTGCCGCTGGGCTGATGAATGTGCCTGTATCAGAATGGAGGGACCTACTCTCACCCAGCTACAGATGGTGATGAATCCCTCATCACCTGACTTTACACCCACTGTCCCCAGAAAGCTGGATTCAACTGTAATTGAGAAGAGGGCAAGACATACTTCTCTGCCTTATAGTCCTGTATGTCCAAGTGATCAAATTTTAAAATGTGTCGAAGATTCCTATTCACCAGTTCTGACCATCAAATGAGCAAAATGAATGGGAATTGCTTTATTGACAATTTAGCCAAAAATAAGATGCTAAACATTACCACCTTCTATGTATTATTTATAATAAGGGTACATAACAAACCCAAACCAGTAATAAATACGGCTTTATTTTGCTTAGGAGTCTGTGTTGTTGGTTTAAGACGGGTTCAGCCGCACAGTCTGGGCCTCAGCTGGGCATACTCTCAAATTTGGGAGAAGCTGCTTCTTGGCCGATCTCATATGGCCTCAGCTGGGATGTCTAGAACAATTCAGCTCCGCTCTAAATGTCTCATTCTATAGCAAGTCAGCCAGGCATCTTTTCAGGGCAATCACAGAGGAGCAAGAGAACAAGCAAAAATATATAAGCACTTGACCTCTGCTTCGGGGGCATCACACTTGTTAAAATGCCATTGTTCAAGGCAAGTTACATGCTGCACCCAGAGCCAAGGGGTCGAATAGAACAAACACCCAACCCAGAGCAATGCAGAGGGAGTGGGTACAGAGAGGGATGCGGAACGGAGAACAACAATTAACGCAATCAAGTTACTGGACTCCTCTAGCCAGTTTGTCTGCTGTTTGAGTCAATGAGATCCTGAGTCAACCGGTGACTTTATAACATGCCTAACCCTTCATTTAGGGCCCTCAAATCCAGAACTACTCACTCAAATAAGAGTAGCTACTCAACTAACCTCAAAACAGTTGAAACTGAGTCACTGAATAATTGTGATTATTATAATCACATTAATTGTGATCATAAATAGATGAAATTTAATTACTAATGTGTAAACAAAATTGGCTCATATCCAGGTAACACATGAAACTATGGTAAGTCCATCTTTGTTCTAATGTTCAACACAATGCAATATTTTTCACAATGCTCTTGCAATAGCACATCCTGGAGAATGGTTAAAGTCATGATCGTGCCTTAAGGTAGACACATACAAGCCAGATATACACAAAGAAATGATGACTCTATAAAATGACAACATAAAATCAATCTTTAGAAGTACAGTGGCTTCCCAGGTGACTCAGTGGTAAAGAATCTGCCTGCCAATGCAGGAGCTTCAGGAGACTTGGGTTTAATTCCTGGGTCAGGAAGATCTCCTGGAGGAGGAAATGGCAACTCATTCCAGTATTCTTGCCTGGAGAATCCCATGGACAGAGGAGCCTGGAAGGCTACAGTCCATGAAATCGCAAAGAGTCAGACTTGACTAAGTGACTGAGCAAGCAAGAAGTGCAGTACAAAAGTCATCAGTGTTCCCTAACAGTATCAAAAATAAATTGGAAATCAAAGATACATTTCCTCAAAATAGTCATTAGAAATGTATCACCCATTCATTTAACATAAGTGTGTTAAAAATCCTCATGATTATATCTGCACCGAGTACTTTTGCAGGAAACTCTGTCCCTGTCTTCAAGATTATTGATGTTTGAAACAGAACACTTAGCTATAGGTGCTTAGTTGTCACAGAGATTCTTTTGAAATCAAACTTTGTGTCTGAAAAATTGAGTATGAATTAAATGTTAAGCAAATTTTTGAGTTATAATTTAGAGTGAATTTCCCACTTCCATTTGCTAAAATGGGAACCACAAATTGCTTGAGATGGTTTCAGTGTTTATTGCAGAAAATAATGGAAGTCAGATTTTTAATATTAATATTCTTACAAAAAATTCAGTTGTAACCTTTCTCAATCATTGGCATAATTCTTTTTTGTTGTTTGTTTCCACTGTCTTTTTCTCTCTTTTTTAATTTTTTAATTGAAAGATAATTGCTTTACAGAATTTGGTGGTTTTCTCTCATACATCAACAAGAATCAGCCATAGGTACACCCATTTCCCCTCCCTCCCAGACCTCCCTCCTGTCTCCCTCCCCACCTACCCACCCTAAAAGCCTGTCACAGAGCCCCTGTTTGAGTTCCCTGAGTCATACAGCAAATTCCCGTTGGCTATCTATTTTGCATATGGTATTGTCAATTTCTATGTTACTCTCTCCATTCATCTCCCCTTCTCACTCCTCTCCTCCCACCTTGTCCATAGGTCTGTTCTCTATGTCTGTTTCTCCGTTGCTGCCCTGAAAATAAGTTCATCAGTGCCATCTCTTCAGATTCTATATATATGTGTCAGTATACAGTGTTTATAGTTCCCTTTCTGACTTACTTCACTCTGTATAATGGGCTCTAGTTTCATCCACCTCATTAGAACAGATTCAAATGTATTCCTTTATATGGCTGAGTAATATTCCATTGTGGGTATGTATGTACCACAGCTTCTTTGTCCATTCATCTGTTGACGGACATCTAGGTTGCCCCCATGTTCTAGCTATTGTAAACAGTGCTGCAGTGAACATTGGGATGCATGTGTCTTTTTCAGGTTTTCAGTTCCTCAGGGTATATGCCTAGGAGTGGGATTGCTGGGCACATGGTGGTTTTATTCCTACCTTTTTAAGGAATCTCCATACTGTCTTCCACAGTGGCTATCTCAGTTTACATTCCCACCAGCAATGTAAGAGTGTTCCCTTTTCTCCACAATCTCTCCAGCATTTATTGTTTGCAGAGTTTTTGATGATGGCCATTCTGACTGGTGTGAGGTAGTATCTCATTGTAGGTTTGATTTGCATTTCTCTGATAATGAGTGATGTTGAGCGCCTTTTCATGTGCTTGTTAGAATCATTGGCATGATTCTTAATTTAATCATCTGGTCTGGTCTGATGAAATTCTGGCTGGCAGGGTTATGCATGCCTGCATGCTCAGTCACTCAGTCATGTCCCACTCTTTGCAACTTCATGGACTGTAGACTGCCAGGCTCCTGTGTCCATGGCACCCTCCAGGCAAGAATAATGAAGTGAGTTGCCATTTCCTGCTCCAGAGGCTCTTCCCAATCCAGGGATCGATCGAAACTGTGTCTCCTGTGTCTCCTTCATCGGCAGGCAGATTCTTCACCACTGAGCCACCTGGGAAGGCTGGTAGGTTCATAGAGATAGTTAAATGAAAACTGATTGGATTTTGCCTCTCTCTTTGTATTTCTTAGGATAAAGCGTCTGCCTGCAATGCAGGAGACCCAGGTTCGATCCCTGGGTTGAGAAGATCCTCTGAAGAAGGAAATGGCAACCCACTCCAGTATTCTTGCCTGGAGAATCCCATGGACAGAGGAGCCTGAGTGGGCTACAGTCCACCGGGTCGTGAAGAGTCGGACACGACTGAGTGACTGCACTTCACTTCTTCATGATCCAGAAAGTAAAGTTATGACAATGAGAGTTGCTTCCAACCAAAAAAACTTTGAATAAAACAGTTCTATCAAGGCTACAGAATTATACTCCATTTCTGACCCAAGCCTTTTCTGGCAAGTTATCTGTGAAGTTTTCCTTCTCTTTCTTAATCCACTTTGTCTTTATCTCCAAGCCAGAACAGAACTCTTTCTAAATGAAACTGCTGCACTGCCCATTTTAACTCTCTTTTTATTTTACTTTATTTTTTGAGACTTAACTATGGAAGCAAATCACATAATGTGATCTGATAAGAGTCCTAACAGCAGTAGGCACCCTTCATCCAGTTTCTCTTGTTATCAGCACACAGGTTGTTTTAGACATTCAATTCTGCTGAGGCGCTTTCAGGGGCCATAGGAGACAGCAAAGTCTCCTCATCCACAGAGGATCGTATGAAGCACTAGGAATGTAAAGGCTTTTCAGCAATCCTCAAAGGAAAAATGGAAAGTTTCTTTCTTTTGTACTGCTGAGACATCCCCTGCCTTTCCTCGATTTCCAGTCCCAGCTATCATATGAAATGAACAAAATCGCAAAAGTAGCTTTTTGTAAGAGAGGGTCCATTGTTTCCAAAATCTAATGTTAGTGCAATTTGCATAAGCATTCAAATAAAGATAAGGAACCAGCACCATTAGAATTTTAGGGAAACGTATCGGGAAACAAAAAGGCAGATTTGTGGCTTCCTGCTCTTAAACAAAAAAAGGGACTTAACTAATAGCTAAAATGTACCAGAATAATGACAACAACAAGTCTTAATTTCTGTCCTTTGCTTCCACTGCCAAATACCAGTGGAAGTGATTTTTGTCAACTGTTGTTTCTGCATCCTGCCAAGCCTTCCCTACATTAACCTAAGTAACGTTGATAAAATTGTTCTTTTGAAGATCAACATGACTGCTTTACATTTTTTCCTTACTTTATTATAAAGTACAGCACACAAACAGAAAAATGCATGAAAGAAAATGTCAATAATGTATCACAAAGAAAACAGTTGTAGATTCCCTGGTGGCTCTGACAGTAAAGAATCTACCTGCAATGCAGGAGACCCAGGTTCAATCTGCCAATCAGGAAGATCCCCTGGAGAAGGGAATGGCAACCACTCCAGTATTCTTGCCTGGAGAATTCCTTGGACAGAGGAGCCTGATGGGCTACATACAGTCCATGGGGTCACAAAGAATTGGACAGGACTGAGTGGTAACACTTTGACTTTTCACCACCTTCCAGGGGAGGAAACTGAATATTGTCAGCATCCCAGAAGCATTCCCGCCTGTTCCTTCTCAATAACAAGAGAAATATGCTCCCCAAATATGCTCTTTATCTTCATGCCTAACACTGGAGTCCAGTGTTCCCTGTTTTTCACATTTTTGTGTATGGAATTATGTTTCCATCTTGTTACTAAATTGTGTCTAACTTACGTCACTCAGCATTCTGGTGGTGAGATTCACCCATGCATTGCATGCAAGGGTAGTTCATTTATTTTTTGTTGTACAAGTATTTGCACTGTATGACCAGCTATTCCACAATTTTATTTACCCATATGGCACAAAGTGAAGAAGAACTAAAGAGTCTCTTGATGAAAGTGAAAGTGGAGAGTGAAAAAGTTGGCTTAAAGCTCAACATTCAGAAAACTAAGATCATGGCATCCGGTCTCATCACTTCGTAGCAAATAGATGGGGAAACAGTAGAAACAGTGGCATATTTTATTTGGGGGGGGGGGCTCCAAAATCACTACAGATAGTGATTGCAGCCATGAAATTAAAAGACGCTTACTCCTTGGAAGAAAAGTTATGACCAACTTAGAAAGCATATTGAAAAGCAGAGACACTACGTTGTCAACAAAATTTCATCTAGTCAAGGCTATGGTTTTTCCAGTGGTAGTGTATGGATGTGAGAGTTGGGCTATAAAGAAAGCTGAGCACAGAAGAATTGATGCTTTTGAACTGTGGTGTTGGAGAAGACTCTTGAGAGTCTCTTGGACTGCAAGGAGATCCAACCAGTCCATCCTAAAGAAGATCAGTCCTGGGTGTTCATTGGAAGGACTGATGCTAAAGCTGAAACTCCTATACTTTGGCCACATGATGCGAAGAGCTGACTCATTTGAAAGGACCCTGATGCTGGGAAAGATTGAGGGCAGGAGGAGGAGACGACAGAGGATGAGATGGCTGGATGGCATCACCAACTCGATGAACATGGGTTTAGGTGGACTCTGGGAGTTGGTGCTGGACAGGGAGGCCTGGCATGCTGTAGTTCATGGGGTCACGAAGAGTCAGACAGAACTGAGCAACTGAACTGAACTGTTTATATGCATTTAGGTTGTTTCCAATTTTAACAGTAATAGATATTTGAACATTTCTTTTTCTTTTCCTCTATAACTTATAAGATATTGAGAAGGGTTCCCTATGCTACAAAGTAGGACTGTGTTATTTATCTATTATATATATATTGTTTTTGTACAGTCACTGAAGAGTATCTGACTCTTTGCAACCCTACAGACTGAAGCTTGCCAGGCTTCTTTTATCTTCTGGGGCTTGCTCAAACTCATGTCCATTGAGTCGGTGATGCCATCCAACCATCTCATCCTCTGTTGCCCCCTTCTCCTCCTGCCTTCAATCTTTCCTAGCATCAGCATCTTTCTTTTCCAATGAGTGTGTTCTTTGCATCAGGTGGCCAAAGTATTGGAATTTCAGCATCAGTTTTTCCAATGAATATTCAGGGTTGATTTCCTTTAGGATGGACCGTTTTGATCACCTGGCTGTCCTAGGGACTCTCAAAGAGTCTTCTCCAGCACCACAGTTCAAAAGCACCAATTCTTCAGCACTCAGCCTTCTTTATGGTCCAACTCTCACATCCGGACATAATTACTGGAAAAATCATAGCTTTCATGATATGGACCTTTGTCAGCAAAGTGATGTTCCTGCTTTTTAATATGCTGTTTAGGTTTATCATAGCTTTCCTTCCAAGGAGCAAGTGTCTTTTAATTTCATGGCAGCAGTCACCATCCACAATGATTTTGTATATGCTAATCCCAAACTCTCATTGATCCCTCCTTCTCCTTTACCCTTTCAGTTCAATTCAGTTCAGTCGCTCAGTCATTTCCACCTCTTTGCGACATTTACCCTTTGGTAACCATAAATTTGGTCTGTTTGTCTGAGTCTGTTTATGTTTTGAAACATTTCTATAAACATTTCTTTTTACAGTTTTATAATGCACACATGCATATGTATCTGCTAGATAATTAGGAGTAAAATTTCAGGAGCATAAAATATACATATATTAAGACTAATAGAGAACTAGCAATTGTACTAATGCCTGCTTTTGTCAGCAGTAAATGGAAGTTGTTGTTCCAGAGACTCTCTTATATTTGGTACTGTCAGCCAGTGTAGCTTTACCACTTTGGGGTAAACATTTTACCTCACTGTATGTTTAATTTGCAATTATAATTTATATTTATATAGTTATAAATATATAATTGTTATATAAATATATAACTGTTAATTATAAAGCAAAGCACTTTTTTATGTATGTTCATTGGCCACTGGATTTCACCTTTTCTAAAATGCCTGTTCAACTCTCTTAACTATTTTGCTATTGTCACATTTTCCTTATTGATTGCTGAGGGTTCTTTTATAATCTGAATATAAGCTTTTTGTCAGTTACTTGTTAGGGAAATGTATTCTGTCACTTTTTTATTAGTTTCTCCATGACATGTCTTAATTTTGATATCACTATAGTCTTGCCTTTCCTAGAGTCTTAAGCAAATGAAATAATATATTACGTAGTTAGTTGTGCTGACATAATATTTTTAAGATCTATTTATGTTGCATGCATTAATATTTTACTACTTTTTATTTCTAAATAATATTCCATAATACAGAAATACCACGATTTATTGTTTGTTTATGCATTCACCACCTGTGATGTTTTTGGGTTTATATGTACTATCATACTCAGCCCCTTCTATTTGTCTCATTAATTTCTCATTTTTTTCTTCTTTTTTTTAATAAATTATTTTAAATATTCCATTATTTTGGTCACTATTATCTTGGTAGTACTATCTGCCCTTGCAATTTTTTGGTGACTTCCTTAAAGGTGACAGTACTCATCCTCCAGTTATCAAGTCTAATGGGCGGCTGCGACCTGGCACACTAAGCACAGGCAGCTGCAACCTGGCGCAGTAAGCGCCGCCGAGAGGAGTTACCCCACGTCCGAGGTCAGGGGCAGTGGTCGAGAGTGCCAGGCTGCGATGGCGCAGGAACAGCCAAGAGGAGCTACCCAAGTCCAGGTCAGTGGCGCCAGGAGGAGACACCCTGCATCCGAGGCCAGGGGCGGCGGCCGAGAGGAGCTACCAGACGTCCGGGGTCAGGGGCGGCTGGGAGAAGCCACATCATGCCTGAGGCCAGGGGCAGTGGCCCTGAGGAGCCACCCCAAGCTGGAGGCCAGGGGCAGCGCCCGAGGCCAGGGGCGGTGGTCAGGAGAAGCAACCCAAGGAGTGGTGGCTACGCCGGAGTAGGAGGGCCTAGAGGAGCTATCCCACGTTGAAGGTCAGGAAGGGTGGCGGTAAGGAGATACCCCTTGTCCACGGTAAGGAGCAGTGGCTGCGCTTTGCTGGAGCAGCTGTGCAAAGATACCCCACACCCAAAGTAAGAGAAACCCAGGTAAGATGGTAGGTGTTGCAAGAGGGCATCAGCGGGAAGACCCACTGAAACCATACTCACAGAAAACTAGTTAATCTAATCACACTAGGACCACAGCCTTGTCTAACTCAATGAAACCAAGCCATGCCCACGGGGCAACCCAAGACAGGCAGGTCATGGTGGAGAGGTCTGACAGAATGTGGTCCACTAGAGAAGGGAATGGCAAACCACTTCAGTATTCTTGCCTTGAGAACCCCATGAACAGTATGAAAAGGCAAAATGATAGGATACAGAAAGAGGAACTCCCCAGGTCAGAAGATGCCCAATATGCTACTGGAGATCAGTGGAGAAATAACTCCAGAAAGAATGAAGGGATGGAGCCAAAGCAAAAACAATACCCAGCTGTGGATGTGACTGGTAATAGAAGCAAGGTCTGATGCTGTAAAGAGCAATATTGCATAGGAACCTGAAATGTCTGGTCCATGAATCAAGGCAAATTGGAAGTGGTCAAACAAGAGATGGCAAGAGTGAACGTCAACATTCTAGGAATCAGCAAACTAAAATGGACTGGAACGGGTGAATTTAACTCAGATGACCATTATATCTACTACTGCGGGCAGGAATCCCTCAGAAGAAATGGAGTAGCCATCATGGTCAACAAAAGAGTCCAAAATGCAGTACTTGGATGCAATCTCAAAAACGACAGAATGATCTCTGTTCGTCTCCAACGCAAACCATTCAATATCACAGTTATCCAAGTCTATGCCCCAACCAGTAATGCTGAAGAAGCTGAAGTTGAATGGTTCTATGAAGACCTACAAGACCTTTTAGAACTAAGACCCAAAAAAGATGTCCTTTTCATTATAGGGGACTGGAATGCAAAAGTAGGAAGTAAAGAAACACCTGGAGTAACACGCAAATTTGGCCTTGGAATGCGGAATGAAGCAGGGCAAAATCTAATAGAGTTCTGCCAAGAGAACACACTGGTCATAGCAAACACCTTCTTCCAACAACACAAGAGAAGACTCTACGCATGGACATCACCAGATGGTCAACACCGAAATCACATTGATTATAGTCTCTGCAGCCAAAGATGGAGATGCTCTATACAGTCAACAAAAACAAGACCAGTAGTTGACTGTGGCTCAGATCATGAACTCCTTATTACCAAATTCAGACTTAAATTGAAGAAAGTAGGGAAAACCACTAAACCATTCATGTATGACCTAAATCAAATCCCTTATGATTATACAGTGGAAGTGAGAAATAGATTTAAGGGTCTAGATCTGATAGATAGAGTGCCTGATGAACTATGGAATGAGGTTCGTGACATTGTACAGGAGACAGGGATCAAGACCATCCCCATAGAAAAGAAATGCAAAAAAGCAAAATGTCTGTCTGGGGAGGCCTTACAAATAGCTGTGAAAAGGAGAGAGGTGAAAAGCAAAGGAGAAAAGGTAAGATATAAGCATCTGAATGCAGAGTTCCAGAGAATAGCAAGAAGAGATAAGAAAGCCTTCTTCAGCAATTGATGCAAAGAAATAAAGGAAAACAATAGAATGGGAAAGACTAGAGATCTCTTCAAGAAAATTAGAGATACCAAGGGAACGTTTCATGCAAAGATGGGCTCGATAAAGGACAGAAATGGTATGGACCTAACAGAAGCAGAAGATATTCAGAAGAGGTGGCAAGAATACACAGAAGAACTGTACAAAAAAGATCTTCACGACTCAGATAATCACGATGGTGTGATCACTCATCTAGAGCCAGACATCTTGGAATGTGAAGTCAAGTGGGCCTTGGAAAGCATCACTACGGACAAAGCTAGTGGAGGTGACGGAATTCCAGTGGAGCTGTTTCAAATCCTGAAAGATGATGTTGTGTAAGTGCTGCACTCAATATGCCAGCAAATTTGGGAAACTCAGCAGTGGCCACAGGACTGGAAAAGGTCAGTTTTCATTCCAATTCCAAAGACAGGCAATGCCAAAGAATGCTCAAACTACTGCACAATTGCACTCATCTCACATGCTAGTAAAGTCATGTTCAAAATTCTCCAAGCCAGGCTTCAGCAATAGGTGAACCATGAACTTCCTGATGTTCAAGCTGGTTTTAGAAAAGGCAGAGGAACCAGAGATAAAATTGCCAACATCTGCTGGATCATGGAAAAAGCAAGAGAGTTCCAGAAAAACATCTCTTTCTGCTTTATTGACTATGCCAAAGCCTTTGACTGTGTGGATCACAATAAACTGTGGAAAATTCTGAAAGAGATGGGAATACCAGACCACCTAACCTGCCTCTTGAGAAATCTGTATGCAGGTCAGGAAGCAACAGTTAGAACTGGACATGGAACAACAGACTGGTTCCAAATAGGATAAGGAGTACATCAAGGTTGTATATTGTCACCCTTATAAGCTTATTTAACTTCTATGCAGAGTACATCATGAGAAACGCTGGGCTGGAAGAAACACAAGCTGGAATCAAGATTGCTGGAAGAAATATCAATAACCTCAGATATGCAGATGACACCACCCTTATGGCAGAAAGTGAAAAGGAACTAAAAAGTCTCTTGATGAAAGTGAAAGTGGAGAGTGAAACAGTGGCCTAAAGCTCAACATTCAGAAAACGAAGTTGATGGTATCCGGTCCCGTCACTTCATGGGAAATAGATGGCGTAACAGTGGAATCAGTGTCAGACTCTATTTTTCTGGGCTCCAAAATCACTGCAGATGGTGATTGCAGCCATGCAATTAAAAGACGCTTACTCCTTGGAAGAAAAGTTATGACCAACCTAGATAGTATATTCAAAAGCAGAGACATTACTTTGCCGACTAAGGTCAGTCTAGTCAAGGCTATGGTTTCTCCAGTGGTCATGTATGGATGTAAGAGTTGGACTGTGAAGAAGGCTGAGCGCCGAAGAATTGATGCTTTTGAACTGTGGTGTTGGAGAAGTCTCTTGAGGGTCCCTTGGACTGCAAGGAGATCCAACCAGTCCATTCTGAAGGAGATCAGCCCTGGGATTTCTTTGGAAGGAATGATGCTAAAGCTGAAGCTCCAGTACTTTGGCCACCTCATGCAAAGAGTTGACTCATTGGAAAAGACTCTGAGGCTGGGAGGGATTGGGGGCAGGAGGAGAAGGGGACAACAGAGGATGAGATGGCTGGATGGCATCACTGACTCGATGGACGTGAGTCTGAGTGAACTCCGGGAGTAGTGATGGACAGGGAGGCCTTGCGTGCTGCGATTCATGGGGTTGCAGAGTCGGACATGACTGAGTGACTGAACTGAACTGAGCTGTTACTTGGCACTTTTTCTCTTTTACAAATCAATGCAAAGAACTTGGAAGATTTTAACTTTACTCATTCCCCTTCTACTTATATGATATGGTCATATTTTCTTTTAAGTTTCTACTATTTTTTAACATAGTCAGTATTCATTTAAATCTGTTTATTTGTTCCTCATTTTCATTGTACTTTATTTCTCTCTGTATCTCAGATTTTGAAACTGAATAATGTTCTTTCTGTCTTTGGTGTAGATTATGGGTGATAAATTCTCCTAGTTTTTACTTATCTGAAAAATGCTGTTTATCTCTTTTTGGAAGGTATTTTCACTGAGTATAGAATTCTCCACAGCAGTTATTTACTATGAATGCTTTAAAGATAACATTTCATTACCTTCTAGCTTTGGCTGTTTCTCTTCTGAAGTCAGCTTGTCACTCTAATAGTTGTTCCCTTGAAAGTAATTTGCTTTTTTCTCCTCTGGATGCTTTTATTACTTGTCCTTTGTTTTTGATTTTCAGATGTTATATTATGACAAGTCTATGTTGGTTGGTTTGTTATTTTTCCTGTTTGCGGTCTGTAAAGATGACTGAATATGTGACAATATGCTTTGCTAACTTTGGAAAACTCTCAGATCCACCCCCTACCACCAACTGCTTCTGGCCCATTATCTCTCTTCAATACTCCAGGGCCTCCAAATCATTTTTTCACAGTGTTGTTTACACTATATTTCCTAATTTTAACTCTCCATACTGCACTTTGTATTTTGCAGTTGTACATTTTCTATGTGGTTCTTTTCCATATGGAATTGACTTTAATGCAATAGGAATTGAGAAAATTCAGAGTGTGACTTCAGTCCCTTCAAGGACTGGCTGAATTCCAGCTCACTCTGACTCTTGTTTTGGGTTCTCAATCCAAAATAAGAAAATTTACCCTGTCCCACCAGAAAGTCCTGGTTTTTAATTTTCTTGTTCCCAGCTACAGATTTCTTAAAAAATTTTGCACAGTACCTCAACTTCTCAAGTATCTCTTCCAGGTTTAGCCCTAAATTCCAGACTCACCTTTCTGAGGGAGTTAACCAAGTTGTTTCTCTAATGATTTCAAACAGATAAACCATTTTGTAATATTTTATTCATATTTTGTAGTTCTTAGTGTGAGGTTTAATCCAACTTACCCTGTTCATCATTGCTGGAAAATAATTTATTTGGTTTAAAATTGAATATTCCTTCTATAATCATCACTATAATCCTCCAAAACATTTAATTTTATTGCTTAATTTAAGATTTTCTTTTCACCTCCATCAAACTGTGCATTTCTAATTTCCATCTATAAACCCTATGTTTCTACATATACTCTATACTCCTTATTTATCTCTCAGGACTTTATTTTCCCTTTATATGCATTCTTTTGAACCTGTGTCTGTCAGGATAAATAGTTCTTCATACATACCCTTCAAATTTATCTACTCTTACAGCTGCAGCTATGTCAACAACTTCCACCACATCCTCTTTGGTCCTGAAACATCATTTGTGCTTATGTCTCATATTTTTAACTACATAGAGGTCAACTCCATTGAGATGCCCAGTCTTCATGTCTCGTTAAATTTGTTGGTCACCTCCCTCCCAACTAAACTATTTTGAAGGGGTGCAGGACACCAGGAAGGGGGGAAAAAAGAGCATAAGGAGATGATTCCAAGTTTGCTTTCTTGGAAGATATAAAAGTACTTCCCTTTGATGTTAATTAATTGTCTGGGAAGAACGCTGTCCTGGGGAGATAGGTACTATGCATATCTTCTTTTTACTCATCTTCCACCCTCATCCCCCTCCTTCACCACCACCTCCATTAGAAGTATATCTTGAGTAACGCTTTCATAGTATTCTTCCTGTTGCTGTTGTTTGGGCATTCAGTTGTGTCCAACTCTTTTACAACTCCATGGACTGTAGCCCACCAGGCTCCTCTGTCCATGGAATTCTCCAGGCAAGAATACTAGAGTAGATAGCCATTTCCTTCTCCAGGAGACTTTCCCAACCCAGGGACCAAACCCAGATTTCCTACATTGCAGGCAGATCTTTACCATCTGAGCCATCAGGGATGCCCAGTATTCTTCCTAAAACACACTATTACTCACATGACTCCAAATATGAAGAATCCATCTGAAGAATCATCTTCTGTGCCAAACAACTCTGCCTAATTTTCAAAACTATTTATAGTGTTTTTTTTTTCCTACCTAGCCATTGTTCATAATGCAATCTCTGTTCCAATCAATAAACTTCTGCAAAATACTTAATTTTATTCCCTACTCTCCAATTGTTCTTTATGCTGGTCTCAAGACTGAAAGGTTTTCTCTACTTCCCTAAACTTTTATTAGTCTTAATTATTCTTCAAGTTTCAATTCAAGTTCTGCCTCTGCCACAAGGCCCTCTGAAAGTATATCAGCTCATGCTTCTCCCAGCCTTCTCTCAAAAACCTATTACAGGAAGATAATATCAGCAAAAGGAAAACAGAAATTCTAGTTTTTGTCCATCCCAGAAACATTCGATTAAAAAACTATTTCCCTGCAAGAAAACACCTTCACAAGATCCAAGGATTCCAGGTAAGGGATTACAGCACCTAAGCATAGAAATAAGGAAGGACTCACTGAGGAGGGTTGGAGAGATAATTCATGCTCCCCCGGTCCATCACAGGTCCCCCAAGACCAGGAAGCCCAGCATGAGACACCCTCCCTGGTAGAAGACACCCTCCCTGGTAGAAGGAGAGTGAAGTGAACACCAGACTTTCCCTCAAACCCCAGAGCCTGCCTATCCCATCGTCAGGCTTACCCCTTCAGTCCTAGGTAACCCTCTGCAAGTTCCCACAAGCCCTCGGTTATCCCAGTGCCAGCTAGCTCCCATGGCCTCCAGGTTCTCAATCAGCCCCTGCAACCTGGGCTCCAGGTGGGCACCCACAAACCCAGACTTCTGTCTGGGCCCAGAACCAGGCCAGCTGCTGTGGAGAAAGGCTTTCAGCTCACTCCAGCACCAGTCAGCCTCTGTGATCTCAAGTTCCAAGCCAGCTCTCATGGCCCCAGTATCTAGAATGGCTCCCTCCAAACCAAGCTCCCGGTCGGTGCTGTCTGGGCCCCTACCCAGACTCCAGACCCACCCCATGAAGATCCATGAACTGTCTGACCAAGAATTCAGAATCATCCTCTTTAAGAAATAGCATGAACCACAAGAAAACACAGGACAATCACATGCAAAAGGATGAAATTGAATCCCTATCTTAATACTATTCCAAAAAATTAACTCAAAATGCATTAAAGACTTAAATGTAAGACCCCAAACTATAAAACTGCTACAAGAAAGGATAAGGAAGAAACTCCTTGACATTACTCTTGCAAACGAAATTTTAGACACAGCACCAAAAAATACCAGCTAAAAAAGTGAAAATCAGTAAGTGGGATTACACCAAACTAAAAAACTTCCATACAGAAAAAAACAATCAGAAAAACACAAATTCAACCCATGGAATGGGAAAAAAATATTTGCAACTATCTATCTGATAAGGGGCTAATACCAAAAATATATAAGGAACTCACACAACTCAAGAGCAAAACAATAAACAATCCACTTAAAAACTGGCAGAGGACTTGAACAGACATTTTCCTGAAAAAGATACATAGATTGACAGCAGGCAAATGAAAAGATGTCCATCATTAATCATCAGGTAGGTGCAAATAAAAACAAGATAGAACCTCACACTTGTCAGAATAGCTATTACGAAAAACAAAAGATACAAGTGTTGGGAAGGGTGTGGAGAAAAGTGAACCCTGTGTGCTGTTGGTGGACATGTAAATTGATGCAGCCACTGTGGGGAACAGTGTGGTTTCTTTAAAAAATTAAAAATATAACTACTGTATGATCTAACAACCCCATTTCCAGGTATAGATCCAAAGAAAATAAAACCATTCTCTCAAAGAGATATCTATATCCCTATGTTGACTGTAGCATTATTTACAACAGCCAAGAGAGGGAAGCAACCTAAATATCCATGAAACTGGGGAATGGACAAAGAAGATGTGGTATATATGTGAAATGGAATATTACTAGACCACAAAAAAGAAAATCCTGCCATTTGCAGCAACGTGGATGAACCTTAAGAGCATCATGCTAAGTAAAATAAATCAGACAGAAAATGATAAATACAGTACATCCTTACTTTTATGTGGAATCTAAAAAAGCTGAACCCATCAAAATACAATGATGGTTGGCAGGGACTGAGGGTGTGAGAAATGAGGACATGTTCAAAAGGTACATATCCCAGCTACAAAATGAATACATTCTGGGGATTTAATGTATTAATACTACTGCTGCTGCTGCTAAGTCGCCTCAGTCGTGTCCGACTCTGTGCGACCACATAGATGGCAGCCCACTAGGCTCCTCTCTCCGTGGGATTCTCCAGGCAAGAATACTGGAGTGGATTGCCATTTCCTTCTCCAATGCATGAAAGTGAAAAGTGAAAGTGATGTCAGTCGTGCCTGACCCCATGGACTGCAGCCTACGAGGCTCCTCCATCCATGGGATTTTACAGGCAAGAGTACAGGGTAACTATAATTACAGTATTATACTATATACTATAAAGAAATAGATCTCACATGTCATCAACTTGAAAACAAAAGGTAATTATGTGAGAAAATGAAGATGTTAGCTAATCTTATCATGGTAACCATTTTGCAGTATGTATGTGTATCAAAGCATCACCTGTTCATTCTCTCTCCCCCATATACCTTTAGCTCAATGAGTAGTAGCACTAGGAATTTATGGATAAATAATAAAAAGGAAAGGGAGAGATGTCTTTAGTCTTGCATGATTTCATAGCAAGGTATGTAAAGGTACTTAAATCAGACACTAATCAAAACTAACTAAAGCATCAAGCAATCCATTACAGAACCCAATTCCTTATTTTGATTGAATACATCAGACTCCTCAACCTATCTACTTATAAAGCGAAAGTCTCTTCTGGGTTCGTACACATTTACTTCAGTTTCTGCTACCCTTTTAGGCACAATGTCTATGATACTATAAAATGTTATGAGACAGGTAAAGAAGCAGAAAACATGACCCATAATGAAGAAAATATGCTCAACAGAATAAAGCTACAATAATCAAGGTAGCATGATATTGCTGAAAGAATAAAGAAACAAATTAATGGAACAGAATAAAAAGCACAGCAGTGTGGGTGTGCACATGCTAAGGAACTTCAGTCATGTGCAACTCTGTGCCACGCTGTGGACTGTAGCCCACCAGGCTCCTCTGTCCATGGGATTTCCCAGACAATAATACTGGAGTGGATAGCCATCCCCTTCCCCAGGGGATCTTCCTGACCCAGGGATCAAACTCAGGTTTCTTGCATTTCAGGCACGTTCTTTACCACCTGAGCCACAAGGGAAGTCCAGCAAATAGTTCAATTCAGTTCAGTTCAGTCACTCAGTCGTGTCCGACTCTTTGCGACCCCGTGAATCGCAGCATGCCAGGCCTCCCTGTCCATCACCAACTCCTGGAGTTCACTCAGACTCACGTCCATCGAGTCCATGATGCCATCAGCCATCTCATCCTCATTCGTCCCCTTCTTCTCCTGCCCCCAATCCCTCCCAGCATCAGAGTCTTTTCCGGTGAGTCAGCTCTTCGCATGAGGTGACCAAAGTACTGGAGCTTCAGCTTTAGCATCATTCCTTCCAAAGAAATCCCAGAATGGACTGGTTGGATCTCCTTGCAGTCCAAGGGACTCTCAAGAGTCTCCTCCAACACCACAGTTCAAAAGCATCAATTCTTTGGTGCTCAGCCTTCTTCACAATCCAACTCTCACATCCATACTTGCAAATAGTAGACCCACATGAATACTGTCGGTTGATCTTTGACAAAGGAGCAAAGGCAATACAATGCAGCAAAGGTTGTCTTTTTAACAAACATTGCTGGAACAACTGGATATTCACGTGCAAAAATAAAATAAAATAAAATGAATCTACACATAAACCTGGCACCCTTCAAAATTAACTCAAAATGAATCACAGACCTAAATATACACACAAAACTATAAAACTACTTAAAGATAACATAGGAGAAAATCTTGATAATCTTGGCTATGGCAATAATTTTTTAGATTCAGCAGCATAGGCATAATATACAAAAGGGATAAAATTGATAATTTGGACTTCATTAAAATTAAAAACTTCTACTCAGTAAGGACAACGTCAAGAGAAGAGAAGAGTGGGAGAGTCCCAAAGACCGAGAGATAACACTTGCAAAAGACACATCTGATAAAATACAGTTATCCTAAATATAAAAAAGAACTTTTAAAGCTCAATGCTAAGAAAATGAATCACTCGATGAGCAAATTACCTGAACTGACACCTCACCAAAGAAGAGATACAGAGGCAGAAAAACTTATAAAAAGATGTTCAGTGTCACGTGTTATTAGAGAATTGTGAATTAAAACAATGAGCTACCACTATACATCTCTTCAGTTCAGTTCAGTTCAGTCACTCAGTCGTGTCCGACTCTTTGCGACCCTATGAACTGCAGCACACCAGGCCTCCCTGTCCATCACCAACTCCCAGAGATCACTCAAACTCATGTCCATCGAGTCGGTGATGCCATCCAGCCATCTCATCCTCTGTCGTCCCCTTCTCCTCCTGCCCCCAATCCCTCCCAGCATCAGGGTCTTTTCCAATGAGTCAACTCTTCGCATCAGGTGGCCAGAGTATTGCAGTTTCAGCTTTAGTATCAGTCCTTCCAATGAACATCCAGGACTGATCTCCTTCAGAATGGACTGGTTGGATCTCCTTGCAGTCCAAGGGACTCTCAAGAGTCTTCTCCAACACCACAGTTCAAAAGCATCAATTCTTCGGCGCTCAGCTTTCTTCACAGTCCAACTCTCACATCCATACATGACCACTGGAAAAACCATACCCTTGACTAGACAGACCTTTGTTGGCAAAGTAATGTCTCTGCTTTTCAGTATACTATCTAGGTTGGTCATAACTTTCTTTCCAAGAAGTAAGTGTCTTTTAATTTCATGGCTGCAGTCACCATCTGAAGTGATTTTGGAACCCAGAAAAATAAAGTCTGACACTGTTTCCACTGTTTCCCCATCTATTTGCCATGAAGTGATGGGACCGGATGCCATGATCTTAGTTTTCTGAATGTTGAGATTTAAGCCAACTTTTTCACTCTCCTCTTTCACTTTCATCAAGAGGCTCTTTAGTTCCTCTTCACTTTCCGCCATAAGGGTGGTGTCATCTGCATATCTGAGGTTACTGATATTTCTTCCAGCAATCTTGATTCCAGCGTGTGCTTCTTCCAGCCCAGCGTTTCTCATGATGTACTCTGCATATAAGTTAAATAAGCAGGGTGACAATATGCAGCCTTGATGTACTTCTCTTCCTATTTGAATCCAGTCTGTTGTTCCATGTCCAGTTCTACCTGTTGCTTCCTGACCTGCATACAGGTTTCTCAAAAGCCAGGTCAGACGGTCTGGTATTCCCATCTCTTTCAGAATTTTCCACAGCTTATTGTGATCTACACAGTCAAAGGCTTTGGCATAGTCAATCAAGCAGAAACAGATATTTTTCTGGAACTCTCTTGTTTTTTCCATGATCCAGCAGATGTTGGTAATTTGATCTCTGGTTCCTCTGCCTTTTCTAAAACCAGCTTTACCATCTGGAAGTTCACTGTTCACGTATTGCTGAAGCCTGGCTTGGAGAATTTTGAGCATTTCTTTACTAGTGTGTGAGATGAGTGCAATTGTGCAGTGGTTTGAGCATTCTTTGGCATTGCCTTTCTTTGGGATTGGAATGAAAACTGACCTTTTCCAGTTTAGAAGAGACAAGACACAACAGGAACTCTAATTTTTGCTGATGGAAATGAAAAATCATACAGTGACTTTATTGGTTTGGTGATTTCTTACAAAACTAAACATACTGTTATTAAACAGTCCAGTAATTGTGCTTCTTGGGATTTACCCAAATGAACTAAAAGCAAATGCCCGCACAAAAACCAGCCCACAGGTGTTTTTTTATAATAACTTTGTTCATAATTTACAAAATGAAGAAGCAACCAAGGTGTCTTTCAGTGGGTGAGTGGACAAATAACTGGTATATCCAGGCAACAGAATAATGTGTGTGCAAACGTGCTCAGCCACTTCAGTCATGGCGCACTTTTTGCGACCCTATGGACTGTATCCTGCCAGGTTCCTCAGTCCATGGGGTTCTTCAGGCAAGAGTACTGGAGTGGGTTGTCATGCCCTTCTCCAGGGGATTTTCCCAACCCAGGAATTGAACCCAGGTCTCCTGCATTACAGGTGGATTCTTTACTGCTGAGTCACCAGGGAAACCCAACAGGATAATATTCAGTGCTAAAAAAGAAAGGAACTATCAAACCACAAAAAGACATTTGTGCAGTTGCTAAGTCATGTGTAACTCTTTGCGACCCCATGAATTGCAGTGTGCCAGGCTTCCCTGTCCTTTACTATCTCCTAGATTTTCCTCAAATTCATGTCCATTGAGTTAGTGCTCCTAACTAACATCTAATCCTCTAAGCATCTCATCCTCTGCCACCCCCTTCACCTCCTGCCCTCAATCTTTCCCAGCATCAGAGTCTTCCAATGACTTAGCTCTTTGCATCAGGTGGGCAAATATTGGAGCTTCAGCTTCAGCATTGGAGGAGACTCAAATGCATATTACCAAGTGACAAAAGCCAAACTGAAAAGGCTACTTACTGTATGACATTCTAGAAAAAGCAAATAAAAGAATAAAAGATCAGTGATTATCAGAGTTACTCAGGACAGAAGCAGGATTTACCCCCAACTTATCAGTCAACCACTGCAGCCACCCCCAACCGTGCACCCTAAGGAGACTCACAATCAGAAGCACTGTATCCTTGCCCCAGATGGCTGAGGAGCACATCAAAGAAGTAATTTCAATAAGCCCAGATTTCGCATTTTCCCATACATGGAAAAATGCTGAATTCCTTAACTTGAGATACCTGATTTTCTTCAACTAACTGCAATTTTTGGATGTTTCGACTACCTGGTCTTTTGTTGCAAAAACTCTTATCTTTGCCTTGCCTCTTTGGAGCAGTCTCTCAGAGTTATCTGAGTTCCTATATTCCAGACTTAAGCCCTCAGAAAGTCTGCCAAACAAAATGTCAGTTCAATTTAGTCACTCAGTCATGTCTGACTCTTTGCAGCCCCCATAGATGACAGCACACCAGTCTTCCCTGTCCATCACCAACTTCTGGAGCTTGCTCAAAGTCATGTCCATCGAGTCAGTGATGCTGTCCAACCATCTCATACTCTGTCATCTCAGCTTTTAGACTGTGGTTTGTTTGTTTGTTTTAGTCAAGAACAATCTTCTATAACAATATAATGTCAGGTGGCATAGTGGTAAAGAATCCACCTGCCAATACAGGACTTACAAGAGACACGAATTTGATCCCTGGATCGGGAAGACCTCTTGGAGTAGGAAATGGCAACCCACTCCAGTATTCTTTCCTGGAAAATTCCATGGACATAGGAGCCTGGTGGGCTACAGTCCATGGAGTTGCAAAGAATCAGACACGACTGAGTGCACACAAGTCCTCAGAATGTTCACCAAATAAAACACAACTCTTAACTTTTAGGTTGTGCTTTCATTTTAGTCGAGAACAATCTGCCATGAAGGTATAATGTCAGAACAATAATACATATCAGAAACCAGCAACAGATGCCGTGTACATAAAAATTTAAGAAATGATCATAAGGACAGTTCAAAAAGGAGAAAATGGATGGATGACTCAAAACAGAAATGCTGTTGGCTTAACTGACAAGCAATTTAGAACAAGAAGATTACTTTCATATCTCACAATTTTTGACTATCTAAAGCAAATCCAGATAGTTTAAAATATAAGTGTTTATTTTTTAAAAAGAAATTTAAATGCACCTAGAGTGGGAAACAACATCCAATCTCGGAAGTGTCTGGCAATGGAAACCTTTTAGTAAATGATTCGTGAATAAAAATGGAACTGTACCTATGGGCTATGTTCTATCCCTATAGAAGCTAGAAAATGGATGGTTGTAAGTTTATACTCTAGTTTGAAACAATTGAGTATAAGGTGTGAATTTTTCCCTTTTTCCTTTCCTCTATAGCAGCTAATACAGTGTTGAGATCTACACATTAAATTTTCAGTAAATTCACAATTGACTGATTCACCATTGACTGATTCACCATAAATACCATGCTTCTTCTTAGAAGGCAAGAAAATTCGCTTGTGGGATTTTCATTTAAAAGAATTATGCTATTCATCAAAATTTTCACCCTGCCATCTGTTCTCAACATTACTTTATTTCAAACTAGGTTTAGCATAGCAAAGCACATGAATTTTACATTAGAAATGAGAAGGATATAAAAGTTTGTTTTCTAAACTATATTCCATAGTAAATGCTTATTTTGAAGACCTTGTGTGCATGTGGGTTTATCACTTAAACTACTTCCTATAAAGGTGAGGATGAGCAAGATTTAGAGTATCACTTACACTGCACAGCATGTGTGTTTTTATATACTCTCAAAATGAATTTCTCTCTTTAAAAAAAAATCTAAAATAAGTAAATCATTAGGTCACAATTTAGCAGTATGTGTCTCAGAAGTCCTGAGTCCCTGGCTTGCCCTCTGAGTGGTTTTAGGCTTACAACTCAGAAGACTAGAAAATGAGTTATTAAATCTAGATTTTAGATTCTAAAATATTGCTATAAGCAGAGTCTTCTACCTTCCAGATTTTAGGCGTCAATAGCCTGCCTCTTTTGAAATGGAATAAATAGGACGTGCAGAAATGGTCTGGGATATCTGGAAAGACTATGTACTTGAGATATCTCATTTATACATATTAATAACTAGAAAGTCATTTGAGTTAAAATTATTTTTCTATAAAATGCAGCTATATAGTGGGAAAGACAGTCATATTAGTTAGACACATAACATCTAATATCTGAAATCTTCAAAGAAAGGAATAAAATTTTATATTGGAGAGAGGCCAAGGTTTACAAAAAAAAAAAAAAAAGAGGACCATTTTGGGCCACAGAACACAGTCAGAAGAGGCTGCTCTGGAGCAGGGAGAGAATAGCAAGAAGTGGTATTCCAATGAGAAACTAAAGGGCTCCAGAGTTCAGGAAGCAGAACAGAAAAGTTGCTGGGGAGTGGACATGGTGAAGCTGAATCCAGCATCTGTAGGCTAACAGCAAATTCATTCTCAGAGCCTGAAGAGCTTTGGGTGAAGTAGACAAGAATAGGCTTCCCTGGTGGCTCAGACAGTAAAGAATCTGCCTCCAATGCAGGAGACCCAGGAGACATGGGTTCAGTCCCTGGGTAGGGAAGATCTCCCTGGAGAAGAGAATGGCTACCCACTCCAGTATTCTTGCCTGGAAAATCCCATGGACAGAGGAGCCTGGCGGGCTACATGGGATCGCACAAGAGTCAGACACGGTTGGGCTACCAACACTCACAGAAAAGAATAGCTTTATTGCTTTGCCAGGCAATGTAGGCCACAGCAAGCTGATGCTCTCAAAACTATGTTCCAATCTGAATAGTGAGGAGTTTCATAGTAACGGTTCAAAGAGGGTGTGATTAGCTCATGAATATTCTTCTGATTGGTTGACATTGAGGTAAGTGGGAGTCAGAAACATCAACCTTCTGGTTCCAACTTTTTTGGGGTCTCTGTGCTTATGAGCATGCCTGCTCAGTCTTGTCCAACTCTTTGTGACCGCATGGACTGTAGCCCTCCAGGCTCCTCTGTCCATGGGATTATCTGACAAGAATACTGGAGTGGGCTGCCATTTCCTCCTACCGGGGGATCTTCCTGACCCAGGGATCAAACCCATCTCTCCTACATCCCCTGCATTGACAGGTAGATTTTTTTTTACCTCAGAGCCACCTGGGAAGCCCATGCTTGTGAGCTGCATACCATTAACTTCTCCCATCTGGTAGGAGTTTCAGTCTCTGCATAAAAGCTCAAAGACACTGTTCTGTGTATCCCTTGAGGGAAAACCAGGACCCTGTCCCAAGGCCGCAAGAATGTTTCGTTTGACTCTTCCTCCCTTGTCTCTGCGTCCCCTCCCTTCCCTAAATAGCAGCTATTCAAACCTGCCTGTTGGAACTCAGGGAAGTTCGTGGAGGGTGAAATGGGGGGCAAGACTTCCCTGATGATCCAGTGGTTAGGAATCCACCCACCAATGCAGGGGATGGATACAGGTTCAGTCCCGGGTCCAGGAAGATTCCACACGCCTCAGGGCAACTAGGCCGGTGCACCACAACTACCATAGTGTGCGTACCATAGAGCCTCCCCCCAAAAGAAGAGAAGCCGCCACATTGAGAAGGCATGCAAAGCATCCAGAGAAAGCCAGTGCATAGCAGCGGAGGCCCAGCGCAGCCAAAAGTAATAAATCATTTTATTTAAGAAAAGAAAATTCTTTAAAAAAATAAAATGGCAAACACAGAAAGGCTTTTGTTCCCAGGAGCCCTACACAGTCCTGCTTGGTATCAGTGGTAGAAGGAAATAGCTGAAAAGATCACTGTGGGACAACTATGACTGCCCAAAGTCCATTCCAAGCCTGACTGTTTTGTAGCTGCAAGGTTTGTTTGAGGAATTGAAATTCTCTTTGGAAATGGATTCTAAATATATTTAAACCAATTGTTCTCAATAGGTGGGCAAACACCAGCAGTGTTAGCATCATAGAAGATGGGTTAGGAATGCAAAGTATTAGCTGGCTCCCACTCGGTCTTACTGAATCAGATACTTTAGGCATAGATTTCAAGAGATTGTTTGAACAAGCCCTCCAGGTAATTCTGACACTCTCTCAAGCTTCAAACAATCACTTCAATTCAGTTCAGTCACTCAGTTGTGTCCAACTCTTTGCCACCCCATGGACTGCAGCACACCAGTCCTCCCTGTCCATCACCAACTGCCAGAGTTTACTCAAACTCAGGTCCATTGAGTCGGTGATGCCATCCAGCCATCTCATCCTCTGTCATCCCCTTCTCCTCCCATCTTCAATCTTTCCCAGCATCAGGGTCTTTTCCAGTGAGTCAGTTCTTCACATCAGGTGGCCAAAGTACTGGAGTTTCAGTTTCAGCATCAGTCCTTCCAATGAATATTCAGGACTGATTTCCTTTAGGATGGGCTGGTTGGATTTCCTTGCTGGCCAAGGGACTCTCAAGAGTCTCCTCCAACACCACAGTTCAAAAGCATCAATTCTTTGGCACTCAGCTTTCTTTATAGTCCAACTCTCACATCCATACATGGCTACTGGAAAAACCATAGCTTTGACTAGACAGACCTTTGAACAATGGTTTAAACCATTTGTGGAAATCCATTCTCTTTAGAATATGAAATAGCCCAAACAAACAGCACACAGCCTTCTCACAGAAATAATTTTCGGGTCCGGAGTGGGTCTCTGGTCTGATCTAACCTTACCCAACTGAAGAGGTTTTTCTCCGTGTGTCCCCTGAGGAAAGGGACGATGTAGCATTTAGCCCAGTTGCCTCAACAAGAGAGGGAGCAAAGCTTCAAAGATGCCAATTCTCTCAATGGCAGAGAGGACAGATTAAGAGAGCTTGTTTTTGGTGACACTGTTGGACATAGGATCCTCTAACCTAAATCCCACCCTGCCTGTGGACTGCTCACAACCCAGTAAACTTCCCGATTATTTAAGTTTATAGAAGTCAAATTTCTGGAATGTTCCCTAACTGCTAGTTTGTGGGCATCATTATATCTGCCACAGACTCTGGTGTTGACAACAGTATGATCAGACCACCCACGATGGCAGTTTTCTTGCTTTCTATGCATCTCCTGCTCGACCAGTCCCTGCCTTGCATGCCTCTGTGCTAAGTCGCTTCAATCATGTCCAACCCTATGGACTGTAGCCCACCAGGCTCACCTGTCCATGGGATTCTCCAGGCAAGAATAATGGAATGAGTTGCCATGACGTCCTCCAGGGGATCTTCCCAACCCATGGATCAAACCTGTGTCTCTTATGTCTTCTGCGTTCTCCAGCAGGTTTTTTACCACTACCGCTACATGCCTTACCTAATCCCTACTCATCGGACTGATCTTCTGCCTTAATCATTGAGCCTAATCAGTAAGGACCTCTGTACTTGGCCCTGGCCCCAGCTCTCAATTGTTCTAATCTTTAGATCAGAACTATCTTTATTCTGTTCAGTTCAATTCAGTCGCTCAGTTGTGTCTGACTCTTTGCAACCCCATGGACTGCAGCAAGCCAGGCCTCCCTGTCCATCACCAACTCCCAGAGTTTACTCAAACTCATGTCCTTCCAACCATCTCATCCTCAGTCATCCCCTTCTCCTCCTGCCCTCAATCTTTTCCAGTATCAGGGTCTTTTCCAATGAGTCAGCTTTTTGCATGAGGTGGCCAAAGTATTGGAGTTTCAGCTTCAACATCAGTCCTTCCAGTGAACACCCAGGACTGATCTCCTTTAGGATGGACTGGTTGGATCTCCTTGCAGTCCAAAGGACTCTCAAGAATCTTCTCCAACACCACAGTTCAAAAGCATGAATTCTTCTGTGCTCAGCTTTCTTTATAGTCCAACTTTCACAACCATACATGACTACTGGAAAAACCATAGCCTTGATGAGACAGACCTTTGTTGGCAAAGTAATGCCTCTGTTTTTTAATATCCTGTCTAGGTTGGTCATAACTTTTCTTCCAAAGAATAAGTGTCTTTTAATTTCATGGCTTCAATCACCATCTGCAGTGATTTTGGAGCCCAGAAATATAAAGTCAGCCACTGTTTCCACTGTTTCCCCATCTATTTGCCATGAAGTGATGGGACCAGATGCCATGATCTTAGTTTTCTGAATGTTGAAGTTTAAGCCAACTTTTTCACTCTCCTCTTTCTCTTTCATCAGGAAGTCCTTTAGTTTTTTTCACTTTCTGCCAACTCTATTCTGATACCTCATCAAAGGCCACGACCCTCTTCTGGTTTCCCTGGTAACTGATGAACCAATTTGACCTCAATACCCCCTATAATTGGTAATCATCCTCTTTCTCTGAGAGCAAAGACTATTGCCACAGTCTTGCTTTGGACAAGAAAGACACCCCAATCCATTAAACCATTGATGTCTCTGTCACTGACTCTGGGCTTTTTCTTCAATTTTGAGGTTGAACAAGTACAGAGCTTATAGGACTGAGGGGTGCAGCCCAACAGCAACCTTTGACCAAATGCTCAGACATTCAGGTGAAAAGTTAATTGCATTATGGGGAATTCCCATACAACGGAATTCCAAGTACAACAGATGTGAAAATTAAACAGACATTCCCAACTACCTAACGACCAATAAAAGTGGTTGAAAACTGAAACTCGCTTCTGAAAAGAAAAATTAAAAAAAAATCGTTGCAAAAGACTAGATATATGTTCTAGATATATATCCTATTTCTGGCCCTAGATGTTCTCCTTCTCCTCAACATATATGAGGCACAGAATCACTAAATAAAATCTGAAAGTTCTCAAAGGTCAAATAATGATGAACAAGATAGCATAAGAATTACACATTACACAAATGTTATCAATAAACCAGAGGCAGCAATGGAAAGACATGTATTTCCTCGATTTTTGGCAGTATCATGACTATTCCCAGAACTAAAGCAAGAGGGAGAAATGAATGTGTTATATAGAAACAAACTACAGAACACTAGTTTCATTATATGTCTTTAAGCTAAACACCAAAGGAAGCATCATTTAATTTTTATCAGCATTAGTAAAAACAGTTTTAAAACTTTAGTGTGAAAAAAAGAGGATTTTCATGTTATTTGTACATAAACAGCCAAATATTTACTCTCCTGGCTTTTAGTCTTTGACACTTCTCACCTGATAGTAGATACATAATGCCCTGATATTTGCTTTTGATGTTGCTAGAGAATATCTGTTGTACAGAATTGTAAACACTGCTGCTGGTTTTGACATTTAAAGAGCAGGTGGTCTGATATGAAATGCTCTAGATTTCTAAAACCTGGCAGCTTGGGTTCCACACCTGAATAAAGGGAAGGAAGGGCAGGTTAAATTTTCTGGCCTCTGAAGTTTCCCAAAGGGTAAACTTAATTTAACAGCATCCGCAGTTGGTGACTGGGGATTGGGAGGGGAGAAGTTCTCTGGAGCATTAAGGAGGCAGCACTACAGTCACGGCTGCCCACAGGGCATGGGTGCTGGCCAAAACAAGAGTCAGATGCATATCAATGTCTTGCCAATTAGTTGGTTGCAGCAAACTGCAAGAATTTGATTGAGAAGTAACACTTCAACTATTTTAGAAAGAAGCACTTTAAACTTGCCAACTAAGTGCTTTCTTTCATGAGAATCCAGGTTATAAAAACAAAGCAATGTATTTGATTCATACAAGAGGCCTTTTTTCTAATGCTTTTGCTACTCAGAACAAAAAAAAAAATTTTTTTAATTCTTAAGTATAGCAAACTATATTTCCTTACTGAAGCACAAAATGGCAAAATTTAACTTAAAATCTTGAGGTGCCAACCCTAAGGACATTGTTGTATTTGATGAGACTTAGTTTTAGAGAGCTGAGGACCATTCTCTCCAGGACCACTGCATATTTGTCATTGTCACTTCCAATTTTCCAGATGGCACTAGTAGTAAAGAACCTGCCTGCCAATGCAGGAGATGTAAGAGATGCAGGTTCAATCCCTGGGTCAGGAAGAGGACATGGCAACCCACTGCAGTTTTCTTGCCTGGAGAATTCCCTGGACAGAGGAGCTTGGAAGGCTACAGTCCGTGAGATCTCAAAAGAGTTGGACATGACTGACGGACTGAGCAATTTGTTTGCTTGCTATATGCCAGACACTGCTTTGACCCATTTAAACCTCAGAAGGACCAAACGAGGTGTGGGTGCTATAACTTTTATCCTCAGCAGATAAGAAATCAAAGGTACACAAATACGAGATAAGTTGCTCAAAGCTACCTCTCTAGTGAGTGGCAGAATTCGGTTTGGATCTGATCAGTTTTGTGCTCCACACTCCTAGACTACTATGAAACACTGCTTTCCTGGTGACAGATAATTCCGACTTGCTCAAAGTGCACCAACACACTCAGCTTTCACAAAGCAGTGCATAATCTTCCCGTATTCTTCCCAACTGGCTGCCTTTAAATTTATCTGAGCCAAAGTCAGCTTGGGTGGGCGCCAGAAAGCCCTTGTCAGATTGTCCTTTTTCCAGCCCTCTGTGCCCCAGGTGCACCCTTCCACAGTCTTTGGTGGCTGAAGCACAAGATGCACTTTGAGTGTCATTCCAAGTTCAACAGTTCTTACTTTGAGTCCCCAAGCTAGAAGCATGGAGGGGAATCCTACTTTCCTTAGATTGGAGCATCCACAAGGCAAATAAACTTAAATTGCTTCTGCCTGCCACTCCTGGCATGATTCTGCTGTGTTATTATGTGAAGGCAGGTGGCACTAGTGGTAAAGAACCCGCCTGCCAATACAGGGAGACAGAAGAGACACGTCTGGTGGGGAAGATCCCCTGGTAGAGGGCATGGCAACCCATTCCTGTATTCTTGCGTGGAGAAGCCCATGGACAGAGGAGCCTGGTGGGCTACAGTCCATAAGATCACAAGGAGCTGGACACAACTGAAGCTACTTAGCACATACCACACACACGTACATGTGAAGGCACACTTCCCACCACATGCTGGTGAAGAAGAAAGATATGGTGATGATGAAATAAAGAACCTGTAATAGGGTCCTCCAGAGAAACAGAACCAGAGGACATATATAGATATTTACTGTGTGTGTGTGTTAGTTGCTCAGTCGGGTCCGACTCTTAGCGACCCCATAGACTGTAGCCCTCCAGGTTCTTTCCTTCATGGGATGTTCCAGGTAAGAATACTGGAGTGTGTTGCTGATTCCTTCTCCAGGAGGTCTTCCCAACCCAGGGATCGAACCTGGGTCATCCACATTGCAGGCAGACTAGATATGTAGAAAGAGATGTATTAGGAGGGGTTGGCTCATGCAACCATGGAGGCTGAATCCCACAATCCACCCATTTGTTCTATTCAGACCTTAGTGCATTAGATGACACCCACTTTCACTCAGTCTGCAGATTCAGTGCTAACCTTGTCCAGAGACTCCCTCGCAGACACACTCAGAGAACATGCTTTACCAGCTGTCTGGGTACCCTTTAGCTCAGTCAAGTTGACACATAAAATTAACCATACAGAACCCCAACCTGCAAAACTAAAGAAGCTGCTCATGCAATTCCATCAGGTTTATAGATTCCATGTCTACAACAGGGTTCAAATCCCTGGCTCTAGCACAATGCTGAGTTTCTAGGTGCAAGACTCTAAGGCAATACTCCAGAGCGATTCTTTTCATTTTTTAAAAGAAAATAATACATTCACTGGTTCTTGAGAAGAAACCACTTGTTTAGTGACAGCTGGAGGGGGAAGCTGAACATCGACGTGCTTCACTGTATTTCAGAAGTGCCTCCCATGCGAATCTGGGACCTACCAAGGAGGCACTGAGTGTGTCCTTTTGCAAGAGCCTTAGCATACAAGAAAGCCCTTAAGAAACCACCTGGCCGTCCGCATGGTCTGACTCAGCCTAGTGTGGGAGAGAGAACATGGCCTGTGTCTAAACATAGTTGCCAACTCCTCTTTTTCCAGTATCTATGTAGCTCTGATATCTTGCTTAGTCAGTCCCCTTCTGTAGATCTCAGCTTTCTCGTCTGTAAAATAAAGGATTTTGTTCAGTTATCCTGAAAAATCCCTAAACACTCTATGGTCATTTACTGTTAGATCTGGCATTAAGAACTGATGATTTGGACTTGAAAGACTCCTTGGGGTTGATGCTAAGACTGGATAATCCTTAGACTAGACCTCACCCTGCAGGAGAAGGGAACCCCAGGCTACAGGAAACTGAACAAAAACAATTACCAGCTTTTGTTTGCATTCCCTTAAATGCTCCAGGCAAGATGGCAAAGGTGCTATTGGAACAAAGCACATACAAAGAGTAAGGGACTATTTCCACCTGTCCTGGAACTCACTCAACCTGACCACAGCAATAAACAGACTAAATTTAGTTCAGCCTTCAGTTCCAAGAAGAACCAGGAATCAAGCAGACGCCAGGCCCTGGCACAATACTGAGGGGCTCAGCTTCCAGGGACACGATATCCCTGCCACCCTCCTAGACCTAGCCAGGTTCACACAGCGTTGCCTTCCTCATCTGCAAAAATAAACAAGTGGTGAGTGATCTTCTTCAACGGAAATGGCCTAGTTCACATCACACAGTGCCAGGCAGGGCCTGGACCAGGATGAGACAAGCAGGTGCCTACGTCCAGAAATTTAAGGAGACAAGGTTGCGATGGTGCTCACCTTGCACTCAGGATCCAAAACTGAGAGCCTTCAGGAAAAGATGCTCAACGTTGCTAATTATCAGGGAAATGCAATCAAGACCACAAGAGTTATCACCTCACACTTGTAGGAATAGCCATCATCAAAAAGCCTACAAGTAACAAATGTTGGCTAGAATGTGGAGAAAAGGGTACCCCTGTGCACGTTGGTGGGAATATAAATTGGTGGCGCCACTAGGGAACAGTATGGAGATTTCTCAAGTTCAGTTCAGTCGCTCAGTCGTGTCCAGCTCTTTGCGACCCCATGAATTGCAGCACGCCAGGCCTCCCTGTCCATCACCAACTCCCGGAGTTCACGCAGATTCACATCCATCGAGTCAGTGATGCCATCCAGCCATCTCATCGTCTGGCCTCTCCTTCTCCTCCTGCCCCCAATCCCTCCCAGCATCAGAGTCTTTTCCAATGAGTCAACTCTTCGCATCAGGTGGCCAAAGTACTGGAGTTTCAGCTTTAGCATCATTCCTTCCAAAGAAACCCCAGGGCTGATCTCCTTCAGAATGGACTGTTTGGATCTCCTTGCAGTCCAAGGGACTCTCAAGAGTTCTCCAGCACCACAGTTCAAATGCATCAATTCTTCGGTGCTCAGCGTTTTTCACAGTCCAACTCTCACATCCATACATGACCACAGGAAAAACCATAGCCTTGACTAGACGGACCTTAGTTGGCAAAGTAACGTCTCTGCTTTTGAATATGCTATCTAGGTTGGTCATAACTTTCCTTCCAAGGAGTAAGCGTCTTTTAATTTCATGGCTGCAGTCACCATCTGCAGTGATTTTGGAGCCCAAAAAAATAAAGTCTGACTCTGTTTCCACTGTTTCCCCATCGATTTCCCATGAATTGATGGGACCGGATGCCATGATCTTCATTTTCTGAATGTTGAGATTTAAGGCAACTTTGTCACTCTCCTCTTTCACTTTCATCAAGAGGCTTTTTAGTTCCTCTTCACTTTCTGCCATAAGGGTGGTGTCATCTGCATATCTGAGGTTACTGATATTTCTCCTGGCAATCTTGATTCCAGCTTGTGTTTCTTCCAGTCCAGCGTTTCTCATGATGTACTCTGCATAGAAGTTAAATAAGCAGGGTGATAATATACAGCCTTGACGTACTCCTTTTCCTATTTGGAACCGGTCTGTTGTTCCATGTCCAGTTCTAACTGTTGCTTCCTGACCTGCATACAGATTTCTCAAGAGGCAGGTTAGGTGGTCTGGTATTCCCATCTGTTTCAGAATTTTCCACAGTTTATTGTGATCCACACAGTCAAAGGCTTTGGCATAGTCAATCAAGCAGAAAGAGATGTTTTTCTGGAACTCTCTTGCTTTTTCGATGATCCAGTGGATGTTGGCAATTTTATCTCTGGTTCCTCTGCCTTTTCTAAAACCAGCTTGAACATCAGGAAGTTCACGGTTCACATAGTGCTGAAGCCTGGTTTGGAGAATTTTGAGCATTACTTTACTAGCACGTGAGATGAGTGCAATTGTGCGGTAGTTTGAGCATTCTTTGGCATTGCCTTTCTTTGGGATTGGAATGAAAAAAATCTAAAAAAAGAATTACCATATGGCCCAGCAATTCTATTCCTGGCTATATATATCTGAAAGATACCCATATCTCAATGTTTGTAGCAGCATTATTTACAGTTGCTGAGATATGGAAGCATCCTAACCACCCATTAGCAGATGAATGGATAAATAATATGTGAGATACAAATATATATGTATATATATATATATGGAGTATTTCTCAGTTATAAAAAAGAACTAAATGTTGCTGTTTGTAGTAATATGAATGGACTTGGAGGGCATTAGGCTAAGTGAAATAAATCAGATAGAGAAAGACAAATACTGTGACATCACTTATATATGGAAACTAAAAAATATAACAAATAAGCAGCAGATTCACAGATATAGAAAACAATCTAATGGTCATCAGTGGCAGGGTGAGGGGCAACATACAAGCGGGGGAGTGGGTGGTACAAATTACAGGGTGGAAGATGGATTCAAGGATGTATTGTACAACACAGGGAATATAGCCAATATTTTGTAACAACTGTAAATGGGAAGCAACCTTTAAAAATTATATAAAAACTTAAAAACTTTTAAGTGAGTGCTTTCTTAAATGCTGTGCCCTGGATCCCTAGCTGTCTACTTCATGCACAGGTGGAGTCAGCACTTACACAGCCTTGCTTTCTTCAAGTTTCACCTCTAGTCACCTGCTTGTCTCATCCTTGTCCAGACCCGCTGCTATGTGATGTGAAAGAGGCATTTACTTCTAAGGACACCAGTGATTGTTTGTTTTTGAGGTCTATGGACATGAGTTTGAGTAAGCTCCAGGAGCTGGTGATAGACTGGGAAGCCTGCTGTGCTGCAGTCCCTGGGGTCACAAAGAGTCAGACACGACTGAACTGAACTGAAGGCAGCATTGAGTACATCTGGCTGAGTCCAGGAGGGTGGCAGGCACACTGCGTCCCCGGAAATTCAGCCCCCAAGTGCTGTGCCAGGACCTGGCATCCGTTTGATTCCAGGGTCTTCTTGGTACTGAACCCAAACCAAACTCCCCTGGTCCTGGTCCTAGGTTTTACAATTATTCAATAGGGACTTATGGACTTGAAATTCCTCACTCTTCTTTATGTTTTTATTTCTCATGATGGTCATTTTAAACCACTGCTCAAAAAAACAGGGCTCAACTCAGATTCATTTTTCCAAACCTTGAAAGAGCAATTCTTTCATTTTAGCGTGCATAAAAAAGTGCATGAAAATCACTTGTGGAACATCTTTAAAATGCATATTCCAGCTATATTAGTTTGCTGGGGCTGCCATAACAAACAGACTGGTTGGCTTGAGCAATAGAAAAGTATATTTTCACAGTTGGGAAGGCTGAAAATCCAAGATCACAGTGTTGCTGGCTTGGGTCCAAATTTCCTCCTCCTACAAGGATACTAGTCAAATTGGATTAGGGCACCTTAAAGGTTTCACTTTAATGTAATGACTTGTTCAAAGACCCCTGTTATGGTCAGATTATGAGGCCCTAGTGGTCAGGGTCAACATATGAATTTGGATAGTACATGATTCAGTCCATAATACCAGCACACTCTATCCCTTCACATTTTGATCTAATACATCTGAGATGGGATCAAAGATTTTTTCTGTGTGGTTTTGTTTCATTTTGTTTTGTTGTTTTGTTTTAAACAAGCACCCTTATGATTCTGATTTCACAAAATACAGTTTGAAAAGGATGCCATTTTAGGCCCATTTCTCCTGAATTTTCCTTGGGCAACTCTCCCTGCTTTCTTTCCTATTTCATCAGTTTCCCAGGCTCACTTTCTCCATCAGTCTATAAGTTTGGGGCTTGTTGTCCTCTGCCCTGGAGTTTCAATCTATAGCTAATGTCCTTAACAGCTCTTTCAAAGTACACAGGAGCTAATGAAAACAAATTTCATCAATACAAACAAACAAATTTGATTTGTTGGTGAGTGGCTTCCCAGGTGGTGCTAGTGGTAAAGAACATGCTTGCCAATGAAAGAGGCATAAGAGAAGCTAGTTAGATCCCTGGGTCAGGAAGATACCCTGGAGGAGAGTATGGAAACCCACTCCAGTATTCTTGCCTGGAGAATCCAATGGACAGAGGAGCCTGGTGGGTTACAGTCCATAGGATCACAAAGAGTCAGACACAACTGAAGCGACTTAGCACACACGCACTGCATCTCAGTGATTGAGAAGCAGAATCAGAGAAAAACTTCAACAAGAAATAAGAAGCCAAGTTCCAATCTACCTTCAGAACCAGTCTCCTCTGCATTCATATAGGAGATGCAGGTTCGATCCCGAAGTCACGAAGATCCCCTAGAGAAGGAAATGGCAATCCACTCCACTGTCTTTGCCTGGGAAATACCATAGACTGGTGGGTTACAGTCCATGGGGTCACAGAGAGTTGGACACAACTTACCAACTAAATAATGGGTCTTACAGAGAAAAGTTGCCAGAAAGGTTCCTGAGAGAAAAGAAATCTCCATGGGGTTTAGTAGAGTGCCTGCCTCGGAGCGTCCCCCACCCCAACAACAGCCCTCAGGGCTCCCACATGAGCCCCAAGGAGCTCATAGCACTCAGCTCTGGGCTAGCTTCCAACAATGAAACGCACACCAGTTCCAGCCAGTTGGACTTGTTCTCCCTTCAGCTGCAGTGCACACTGACCCCTGGGAATTTCAAAAGAATACTTTCCAGTAGATTCCATGGATCCTGTGATTCCAGTTTGGCTGCAAACTGCCAGTGCAGCATTTTTCTCCAGCTGGCAGTAACCCAAACCAGGAAGCAAAACACCCAAACTCAGCCACATTTCCCTCCTGAAACTTTTGAACAGGAGCCTATGAATTAATCAGAATCTTAAAGGAACAGTTCAGTTTGCCTTTTAATAAAATGATTGGATCTAGAGGTGTTCTATTTCCTTTCCTCTCAATCAGACTGTATCTCCTCAGACCACAGTGTTCTGCCCACAGCACAGTTAACTCAAACGAAAGCATTTTCAATGGAATTTCAAAAGTATCACAATGAAAATCATTTATGATTTCAGACTTCGTCCGTTTGGATCAGATTAGAAGAAAAATGTTTGCAGTGTTTTGATAAGGAAAACCAGACGCAAACCAAAAAACAAGTCAAAGACTATTTCTGATTTTAAAATATGAGATATTAAGATGTGGCACATGATAAAATTCAGTCCATGTGTCAAGAGGTTTTCTCAAAGAGGTTTCCTTCTCCCAATTCAATCATCGTCTGTTCCAGATAAGGAGAGAGCAGCAGTTCAAGGATGTTTTCAAAGATACGCTGGAAAGATTCAAAAATGCCAACCTATGGGAAGTCACTGATGGGGCCAGGTGGATAGAAGGAACCCACTTCAAGGATGTTAACAGTTTTACATCCAAGACAATAGCAGGAGTAACCAGGGTTGCTCTTTTTTTGTTGCAGGGGTTCAGAAGTGCACACCTCCACACCTCCACACTTTGGCTTGTGGGTTATTTTGATCTAAAGGCTTCCCAGGTGGGTCAGTGATGAAGATCCGACTGCCAGTGCAGGAGACACAGGAGATGCGGGTTCAATCCCTATGGCCAGAAGATCCCCTGGAGCAGAAAACTGCGATCCACTCCAGTAGTTTTGCCTGGGAAATCTTATGGACAAAGGAGTCTGGCGGGCTGTACAGTCCATGGGGTCAAATATGGAGTCGGACATGACTGAGTGGCTGAGCACACACACATTATTTTGAGCTAAAGACAATGGAGACCCTGTGAGCTTAGGAGAAACTATGGCCTTTCCCTAAGCCAAAAAAGATTTATGTCTTATTCTTTTTTCATTTGTTTGGAGAATAGTTGCTTTATAATGTTGGGTTAGTTTCTGCTGTACAGCGAAGTGAATCAGCTATATGTATATGTATATGCCCCCTTTTTTGTATTTCCTTCCCATTTAGGTCCCCGCGGAGTACTCAGTAGAGTTTCTTGAGCTATACAGTAGGTTCTCATTAGTTATCTATGTTATACACAGTATCCGTAGTGAATATATTTTGATGCCAGTCTCCCAATTCATTCCCTGCCCCTTCTTCCCCACCTTGATGTCCATATGTTTGTTCTTTACATCTGTGTCTCTATTTATGCTTTGCAAATAAGTTCGTCTGGACCATTTTTCTAGATTCCACGTATAAGCAATATTATACTACAATATAGTATATATTACAGTATATAATATTACATATGATATTACAATACTTGGTTTTCTCTTTTTGTAAGCCAGAAGAATTTAATTTGGGGATTTCTCCCAGAAATAATGTTATCACCAGAGATGAATTTTATCTAAGAGACCCTATCCATATGACATGGCAACTGTGTAATTACTGAACATTTGCTCTTCTTTTTATCATCCTATCAATGACCTCCTGTCCTTGGACGCCATGGGTCTCTATCTTGTTCCTTAGCTCGGGATTGCCTACCTACCTCATTTTACCTTTCTGTCTGAACCTTTCATGTATGTGAATTTCTCAGGTATGTGGGATTCTAGTACATGTGAAATTAAATTTGATTTTCTTCTACTCATCTGTCTCATAGCAATTCAATTCCTAGACCAACTAGAAGAGGCTTGAAGGGTCAAGTTTTCTTCCTTCCGAAGACTGCCAAAGAAAGCGTATCCCATGTGTGATAATTCACTAGTCCCAAAATGCTCTCCCCAGACACCTCCAGTTACACATGTGTCCAAGGAACTAGTCTGAAATATTTATGGGTTTTTCTCCTTTCCCTTCCCTGCTTCCTACCTTTGAAGGCTGTGTGAGGATGTAATGACCAGCCCAGGAACAGCTGTGTTGTAATCATCACAGGATAGGCATGAAGCAAAAAGCTACCACATTAAGCCTGGTGGATTCAAAGCACAGAAAGAAATTGAGTACCTAATGTATTGCTGAACCAATAAAACAGCTCTGAGATCCACCTGTCTCCAGACTTCTTGTTAATTAGACAATGAATGTCTTGTGATTTAAGCCAGTGGTTCTGAAAGTCAGTGACCAGGAACAGCATTATCTGAAGAACTGAGGTTCATAACATTGTACAGGAGATGGTGACCAAAACCATCCCAAAGAAAAAGAAATGCAAGAAGGCAAAGTGGTTGTCCAAGGAGGCTTTACAAATAACTGAGGAAAGAAGAGAAGTGAAAGGAAAGGGAGAAAGGGAGAGAAAATCAGAAAAGCCAGTCGACATTTTGGTCTTTTTTTGATTGAAATGGTCTCTTTTCAGTTTAGTCCATTCAAGGTCAAGTTCCTATAGAGCTTTGGTTTAGATGGCATCATCCAGATTGCTCAGCCTCTTTATGTGTGGTGCCTTCTTTCTTGACACTTCTCTCCTGAAGGTGGGTGAACCACGTGATTATCTGACAGTGGGGTTCAGGGGTCTTCTGGCTCCTATGATCTCTAGGCCAATGTCCCTTGTCCACCTGGTTATGCTCCTCTTGCTGGCATCTGTGACAGGATTTGGTGGCAAGTGTGACCCAATGTCTTGCTCCTCTTGCTGTGTAGAGTGCCTTGTGGTTGGTACTGGCTTCCTGAGACCCATGACCCTGCCATGCCCTCCACACAGTGTCTGTCCTTGGTTATACTATGACATCACCCTACCCTCCAGGTTGACATACATACAGGAGACTCTGTATCTTATTCATCCCATGAACATGTCAAGAAGATGAAATTCCATCTGCATCTTGTTTTGAGCCATGAAATTTACTTTGCTAGTCTAGTTCAGGGTTGGTGAAGGAGAAAACTTTGAAATAATGTCATTCCAGAGTTTTTAAGAGTCCTTCACTTATCTAACTAGCCAAAGACCCTACATCAGTGATTTCCAGCATGGAGTGATTTTGCTTCCTAGGAGATATTTGGAATGTCTGGAAAAGTTTTTTGTTTTTTTTTGGGGGGGGGGGGGCGCAAGGGGAGGGGAGGTACACTGCAAAATATGTGAGATCTTAGTTCCCTGACTAGGAATTGAACTCACGACCCCTGCAATTGGAGCACAGAATCTTAACCAATGGGCCATCATAGAAGTCCCCGGAAATATCTTTGGCATCACAACCCAGGGAAAGGCAACCATTGCTACTGATATCTAAGGGGTAGAGGCTGAGGATGCTGTTAAACATTCTGTCATACACTGTGGTGGGCAGCTCCCAAGGTTCCCATCTGCTCTGTGTCATCCCCTCCCCTTGAGTATGGAGAGAATCTGTGAATATGATAGGATATTGATCCTGTAATTAAGTTACAGTATATATCAAAGGGCATCCCCAGTGAGTCGGTTAAAAAAAATCCATGTGCAATGCAGGAGGCACAAGAGACACTGGTTCAATTCCTGGGTCAGGAAGATCCCCTGGAGAAGGAAATGGCAACCCACTTCAGTATTCTTGCCTGGAAAATCCCATGGACAGAGGAGCCCAGGAGGGCTACAGTCCATGGGATAACAAAGAATCAGACATGACTGGGCATGCCTGCATATTCTGCATAGCAAAGGGAACTTTGCAGCAGTGACTAAGACCCTTAGTCACTTTATGATTAAGCAAAAGGGAGAATACCCTGCGTGGGCCACGTATAACCAGGTGAGCCTTAAAAGAGAGAAGGAGCAACAGCAGACACATTCCTATTCACCTTGAAGACATAAACACTCCTGTTAAGAACTGCCTATGGGAGGGGCTCCAGGAACTGAGAGCAAATCTCGCTCACAGGCAGGAAGAAAACAGAGAGCGCGGTCCTACAGCCTTAAGGAAGAGGACCTCAAACCTTGACTTCAGCCTGAGAGACCTAGAGTAGAGAATCCAGCTATGCTGTAAGTACACCTCTGACCCAGGGGAACTGTGAGATAATAAATGCCCATGGTTTGGGGCAACTTGTTATGCAGCGATAGAAAACTAACAGAGAAACACAGGACAACCACTCAAAACAAAGAATGTTATCTAGCTGTAACTAAGATTCCACATATTTAGTGGCAACTAAAGATCCCATGTGCTGTAGCTAAGACCCCCACATCCAAATAAATAAATAACTGATTAAAATATGTTTTTTAAAAATGTCAGCAGTGTCACTGTTGAGAAACGCTTTCCTCTTCCTCCTCTTGCGTGCTTGGTTGTGTCCAACTTTTTGCAACCCGCCAGGCTCCTCTGTCTGTGGGGTTCTCCAGGCAAGAATACTGGAGTGGGTTGCCATGCCCTTCTCCAGGGGATCTTCTGGACCCAGGTATCAAATCCCCATGTCTTATGTCTCCTGCTTTGGCAGCTGGATTCTTTACCACTGGGCCATCTGGGAAGCCCTTGAGAAATCATGTTTTATAGGAAAACATGTGTTCCCCCATGCCTCTCTTTCCCCTAAATTCCTAAAAAATTGAAAGAGAAAACATCTGGACATTTCACTTTCTCGGGATGTATCCCACATCCTGAGACTATTTTACTCCAAGTCAGCAAACCATATCATGACCTGCATGGAGTATGGGGAGAGGAGCAGGTATCCAGGGGGCTCTGGAAAGACTGGAATCTCCTGGAAGGGCAATGTTGCAGAAGGTGAGGTAGCTGGGGGATCTGGAAGAGGTCAGAGAGGTCAAATGGGAGTTAGTATTAAGTTCTGGTGCATGAGGTACAATAAAGTATGTTTAGCCCCTGTGATGTGTGCTGCAAAAGCAGCTAACCCTGTGGGATGTTAGATTTGCTTTTGGGTGTGCAACAAAGTAAGGAGATGCCAGCGTCCTGCTTTGTCATGAGAAGGAGGGTGAGAACAGAGACCTTCCCCAGTCACATCTCATAGAAGTCTCTGAAAACCTGTTCGTGTAAGCACTATTTATTACGCCAATTAATATCACTTTTATGGATGAGGACCTTGATGCTAACAGATGTTGAGCAATTTTTTTTTAAGTAATTCAGCTAATAATCAGCTAATATAAGGATGCTCAGCACTGGCGCCTCGTATATTTTGGATTTCTCAGAATTATCAAGGCTCTATTAACCCCATCTTCATTACATCCGTAAAGAGTCGTGTATATAAGGGGTACTCAACTCTAGTTACATTAGAAAGATACAGGGAACTTTTCACAAAAGACTGAAGTTCCTGTCCTTCCTCCTGCTTCTCCATCCCCATCCCCTGACCCCAGAGAATCTAACCTCATTGCACCAGGGTGTGGTCCCAGGCCTGGCTCCTAGTTCCCGTGTGATTCTAACATGGACTCAAAAGTTAAAATCATCACTCTTAAAATGCAATTCTCTTTATTCTATACATGATTAGAATACATCTAAGCCCATTTATTCCTCTGGGATTTCTTAAAATAATTTCTTTTCCTTAACTGAGCTGTCAATGATTACATCTTCCTATTTATTTTTCTAAGAACCAGGCTTGGTTGTTCTTGTTCACAGGAAAAACATACCTGAGCAAAGTAGCTACCAAAGGCCAAGAAGGGAGGTACCAGTGTGAAGAGAAGCATTACTGTATTTCTGGGCAGGAAGCCCTCTCAAATATCACCCTTGGCATTTGCAGACTCTTCACCTATTTAATCTTGTTCACAATCGTCATGAATAAAGAAAAACAATGAAAAGCAAGTCTTCAATCCATGTGAATGGAATATATTGAGACTCTGCCTTATCTCACATCCCTTCAGTTCAGTTCAGTCCAGTCGCTCAATCGTGTCCGACTCTTTGCAACCCCATGAATCGCAGCACGCAAGGCCTCCCTGTCCATCACCAACTCCCAGAGTTCGCTCAGACTCACATCCAGCCAGTCAGTGATGCCATCCAGCCATCTCATCCTCTGTCGTCCCCTTCTCCTCCTGCCCCCAAGCCCTCCCAGCATCACAGTCTTTTCCAATGAGTCAACTCTTCCATGAGGTGGCCAAAGTACTGGAGTTTCAGCTTCAGCATCATTCCCTCCAAAGAAATCCCAGGGCTGATCTCCTTCAGAGTGGACTGGTTGGATCTCCTTGCAGTCCAAGGGGCTCTCAAGAGTCTTCTCCAACACCACAGTTTAAACGCATCAATTCTTTGGCGCTCAGCCTTCTTCACAGTCCAACTCTCACATCCATACATGACCACAGGAAAAACCATAGTCTTGACGAGACAGACCTTAGTCAGCAAAGCAATGTCTCTGCTTTTGAATATGCTATCTAGGTTGGTCATAACTTTTCTTCCAAGGAGTAAGCGTCTTTTAATTTCATGGCAGCAGTCACCATCTGCAGTGATTTTGGAGCCCAAAAAAATAAAGTCTGACTCTGTTTCCACTGTTTCCACTGTTTTCCCATCTATTTCCCATGAAATGATGGGACCAGATGCCATGATCTTAGTTTTCTGAATGTTGAGCTTTAAGCCAACTTTGTCACTCTCCTCTTTCACTTTCATCAAGAGGCTTTTTAGTTCCTCTTCACTTTCTGCCATAAGGGTGATGTCATCTGCATATCTGAGGTTATTGATATTTCTCCTGGCAATCTTGATTCCAGCTTGTGTTTCTTCCAGTCCAGCGTTTCTCATGATGTACTCTGCATAGAAGTTAAATAAGCAGGGTGATAATATACAGCCTTGACGTACTCCTTTTCCTATTTGGAACCAGTCTGTTGTTCCATGTCCAGTTCTAACTGTTGCTTCCTGACCTGCATACAGATTTCTCAAGAGGCAAGTCAGGTGGTCTGGTATTCCCATCTCTTTCAGAATTTTCCACAGTTTATTGTGATCCACACAGTCAAAGGCTTTGGCATAGTCAATCAAGCAGAAAGAGATGTTTTCCTGGAACTCTCTTGCTTTTTCGATGATCCAGTGGATGTTGGCAATTTGATCTATGGTTCCTCTGCCTTTTCTAAAACCAGCTTGAACATCTGGAAGTTCACAGTTAATGTATTGCTGAAGCCTGGCTTGGAGAATTTTGAGCATTTCTTTACTAGCATGTGAGATGAGTGCAATTGTGCGGTAGTTTGAGCATTCTTTGGCATTGCCTTTCTTTGGGATTGGAATGAAAACTGACCTTTTCCAGTCCTGCGGCCACTGCTGAGTTGTCCAAATTGCTGGCATATTGAGTGCAGCACTTTCACAGCATCATCTTTCAGGATTTGAATCAGCTCAACTGGAATTCCATCACCTCCACTAGCTTTGTTCGTAGTGATGCTTTCTAAGGCCCACTTGACTTCACATTCCAGGATGTCTGGCTCTAGATGAGTGATCACACCATCATGATTATCTGGGTCATGAAGATCTTTTTTGTACAGTTCTTCTGTGTATTCTTGCCACCTCTTCTTAATATCTTCTGCTTCTGTTAGGTCCGGACCATTTCTGTCCTTTATTGAGCCCATCTTTGCATGAAATGTTCCCTTGGTATCTCTAATTTTCTTGAAGAGATCTCTAGTCTTTCCCATTCTGTTCTTTGATATTTAAATATTAAGAAAGTTCATAAGGATTTATTCTTAGTGTATTTTATTTATCAGGAACTTTATTTTTCCTTTATTTTAAGGAGTCTTGGGAAAGGATTGATGGAGATTAAAATGCTCAGGTAAAATTAAAATCAACCAATCTGCAATCACGCTTACAGGGAATATGAGGTGCCTGGGTTTTTCCAGTCATTATAATAAGTATATAACCACGTGAACATATTACAGCATCCTTTGTAATCTCAGAAATCAAAACCAAAACAGTATTCATCTCAAGTAACCAACCCCACTCTATGTTTCATGGAGTCATACTTCTAAAGAGGAGCACAGCAGCTGTACAAAAGAAAAGCACCCACATCCGCAGCCCACCTGCAGCAAGCCTGGAACCCTGGCGCTGCCCCTGCCACATCACAGTGTGTGGGTACCACAAACCCATGAAATAAGATCTCCCATTCAGGATCCAGCCCGGACAGAAGGCATCACAGATCATTGACATCAAAATCTACAGCATACTACTCTACCTTATTTCATGCATCCCAATTCTGACTTCACACTTGCAAGATTCTGTATGGCATTCTCTGAATCTGGAATTTTTGTGAGGCATAGGAGGCAAAGGAGGTGAGCCTGGTCATAGCGATGATAGTAGCTAATGTTCACGAAAATACGTCAGACTCTGCACTCGGCTCTCACACATCTGTCGTTTAATCTTTGCCAACAGCCCTGTGAAGTACATGATAAGGAAGCTGGGGCTGGGGCCTGGAGAGGATAATATGTTCCCAGGGTGACAGAGTATGCAATATCAGAGCTGAGACATCAATTCAGATCGCCTGGTTCTAGATTCCTTAACTCCTTCCCACGGATAAGAGTGTACATGGTACAGAAACTTGCAGTGGTTCACTCAGTACTTCTGGCAAGCAATGTTTCAGGCAAGTTAGATCTAACTTCACGTGATGCCTAAGAAAAAAAATGCCCATGAAAGAATTTTCCATTTAAAAAAACAAGCATTAGGCTGATTGGTGGAAACACAAGTTTTGAGGAGGTCTTATGTTGGGACAAGCTTCCCAGGTGGCATTAGTGTTAAAGAACCCACCTGCCAATGCAGAAGTAAGAGATTCAGATTCAATCCCTGGGTCAGGAAGATCCCCTGGAGGACAGCATGGCAACCCACCCCAGTATTCTTGCCTGGAGAATCCCATGGACAGAGGAGCCTGGCAGACTTTAGTCCATAGGGTTGCCAAGAGTCAGACACGACTAAAGTGACTTAGCGTGCACACACATGGTGGACCATAAGAGGATCAGAGGGTAGATTACCCTCTACCTGGCCTTCAGGGCCTTCCAGGCTAGACCCGTCCATCTTCATTTCTCTTTGTCTCCTGTGGTAAAGAATTCACCTGGCAATGCAGGCAATGTAGAAGATGTGAGTTTGATCCATGGGTCTGGACGATCCCCTGGGGCAGAAAATGGCAACCCACTCTAGTATTCTTGCCTGGAAAATTCCACGGACAGAGAAGCCTGGTGGGCTACAGTCCATGGAGTCCCAGAGAGTTGGACCCGACTGAGCACTCACACACCTAGTTACTTTGTAAATGAAACAGGTAGGTATTCCTTTTCAGCCGAAGGGCACTCGAAGAAATCACTGTTATGAAAAGTCACTGTGATTTGTGAAATTTGGGAACCTTTGTCTTAAGGGCAATGTGAAGTCACGGACATGTCCTAAAGAGAGTGATGGTCAAATTTGTGTTTAGAATAGATGACTCCAGGAACAAGGTGGAGAGCAGATTATTTGGAGGTGGGCAATTAGGTATGGAAACCTAGATGTATGCGTGCTTGTCAGTTGTGTCTGACTCTTTGCAACCCTATGGACTGTGGTCCACCAGAATCCTCTGTCCATGGGGTTATCCAGGCAATAATACTGGGGTGGGTTGCCATTTCCTCCTCCAGGGGATCTTTCTGACCCAGGGATCAAACCTGCATCTCCTGCATTGCCAGGTGGATTCTTTACCACTAAGCCACCTAGGCAGTCCAAATAACTAGGTATGTAACTGGGCTTCCCTGGTGGCTCCCAACAGTAAAGCATCCACCTGCAGTTGCTGGAGATCTGGGTCAAGAAGATCCCCTGGAGAAGGGAATGGCTACCAACTCCAGAATTCTTGCCTGGAGAATTCCATGGAGAGAGAAGCCTGGCAGACCACAGGCTACAATTCATGGGCTTGCAAAGAACTGCACAAGACTGAGCAACTAAAAAAAAACTTAATAGTAGTAGTTTCCATGGTGTCCAACAGATTCCTCCAAATTTGAAACATTTCATGATGCTCTCCTCATTTACCTTGGTATCCCGGGGTAATGCAGCAGAGTTAGGAAAGGCGCATTGAAACTCACACTAAAGCCTTAAAGTAGCCACCTATGTTCTGCAAATTCTCTCCTACTCACCTGCCCAGCCTCGTGTATTTCAGTTCCTCCCCCACTTCTCAGGTTCAGAGTTGTCTCTAGATTCCTTATACACACCACTAAGAATCTATCTAAAAGACTCTCCCCATGCCATCCAGCCAACTCTTTGATTAAGCGAAACCCTAATTCATCAGCTCCACCAGCAATTTCCTGGAGAACACCTGTTGTCGACCTCCCTCCCTGGGTCAACCCCTGTCATCACAGGCCCTCCTGGAACCTTGAAATCCTGCCTGTGTTTGTTTCTTTAATGACTCTCTGACTCACGTCTGTCTGAAAGCTCTGTGATGCCAGGGACCACCTCCCAACCGTTACCGATGAGGCATCTAGCAGTTCTATCACTGAGTCCAAACAGTGGATATGCAAAACATCGTTGTTGAATGAATGAGTGAATTGCCACATTTTTGCACAACCAGCCTTCTCAAATGCTTTGCATTCCTTCTTCTGGACTTTTATTCTCACATGCAACTATAGTGCTTTCCTCTTTCTTAGCCCTCCTATTCCAGTCCCAACATCATTTGTTGCTGTTCAGCTGCTAAGCCATGTCTGACTCTTTGCAGCCACTTGGACTGCAGCACACCAGGCTCCTCTGTCCTCCACTATCTCTCAGAGTTTGCTCAGAATCATGTCCATGGAGTCGGTGACTCTATTTAACCACTGCATCCTCTGCCTTTCCCTCAATATCTTACTCAACATGGCTCACACTGATCGCGTGCTTCTCAGAACGTTCACTCCACCTGCACTCTATACCCTGATCTTATGCATCCTCCTTGTCCTCGAAAGAGTTAGCAGCTTTCTTGAACCAAGGGGGACTCCTTCAAAGCCTCACATTCAGTAGGGGTGCAGTTAACACCTTGGGACCCATTACTCCAGGTCTTTTGTTATACTTATTTATTTGATTGCAACAAGCCTTAGTTGCATCAAGCAAACTCTTAGTTACAGCATGTGGGATTTAGTTCTCTGACCAGGGATCGAACCCAGGGCCCCTGCATCAGGAATGTGGAGTCTTAGCCACTTGACCACCAGAGAAGTCCACTCTAGGTCTTTTTCTTGAGGAAGAAGATAAAGAAATGTAGATTAATGTGTCTTCCCTTACTATGTGAGTGAAAATACTAATCGTACTTCCTTCTCCTCCCTCCCCTGGGCTGACTTCCAGCTTTCTTCCACTCTCCTCAATAGTCTCCACTGGAAACCAGGACAGGAAAACCCAAAGATTTCATACTGAAAGCTCATGAAGACTCTTAATATCATCACATTCAAGCCTTGTAACAAACCTATGAAATCCCCAAAGAGGATATTATCATCTCAGTTTTACAAGGAAATGTGAGCTCCAGTAGATAAAAGGATGAGCCTAAAATTATTGCAGACATTTGTGACAAATTATTGTTCAGAAATATTTACCCCATCCTTCACCTCGCTTTATTTCTGAACCCTTGGCTTTAGGTCAATGTTGTGACTTTCCTTGGCTAAGACAGAAATGATGCTGTGCAAGTTCCAAGTTTTATGCTGCTGAGTCACTTCAGTCGTGTCCGACTCTGTGCGACCCCATAGGCGGCAGCCCACCAGGCTCCCCTGTCCCTGGGATTCTCCAGGCAAGAACACTGGAGTGGGTTGCCATTTCCTTCTCCAATGCATGAAAGTGAAAAGTGAAAGTGAAGTCGCTCAGTCATGTCCGACCCTCAGTGATCCCATGGACTGCAGCCTTCCAGGCTCCTCCGTCCATGGGATTTTCCAGGCAAGAGTACTGGAGTGGGGTGCCATTGCCTTCTCCATCCAAGTTTTATATGGCAGTATATATTTCCACTTGCTCCCTTGTTATTCCACCAACAACTAGCCAATATATATATTTCTTAGAAGAGTGAATGAATGAATGACTTGACTGAGATCAAATTACTAGTAATTCAAACTTGGAAGATTTTCTGAATCCCTGTCTCTTGCTGTTTTTATTTCTCATGTTTCTCTCCAGCTGGTGAAGAATTAGCAATCTTAAAAGAGAATATTTAAAAATTTGATAGAAAATAGACATAAGAGGCCAAAAGTAAAGGAAACAAACTAGTTATCTGGACAAAAGAAATAATGCAGTCTTCTGGGCTCCCGTGTGCAAACAATGCCCCATGTCATCGGTTGTTTTTCAGTCCCTGAAATAAAAGAGATTTCATCTGAACAGGAAGGACATGGGTTATATTTGAAAGAGAATTTCCACACCGCAGGAGTTTTAAGCTTAAAACTATGCCTCCAGGGAAGTTCCCTGGTGGTCCAGTGGCTAAGATCCTGTGCTTGCAATGCAGGGGACCCAGGTACCATTCCTGATCAGGGAACATGCTACAACTGGAGACATCTCAGTGCAGCCAAATTAATTAATTAATTTTTTAAACAAAAATCATGCCTAAAAGGTATCTAAGAAATCTGTAGTAGTTCCCTATAGATTTTTTTCAAAATAATATATATATTCATCTTTCCAGAAAGTAGTGTAGTGCCCGGACATACACATGCAGACAAGGATTAAGCTAGTTCTCTAACTTCTTAAAACAAGCACAGATTTCTAGATACAAGCCACGATTCAAGCTCAGTAAATGCAGCTAAGATCGAGGAATCCATATTTTTGGAATTTCCCCTAGCATTCTGCTACGCAGCCAGGTTTGAGAACCTCTAGCTTATATGGGAGGAACTTGACCACAAGACCTTTAGCAGTGACTTCAGTGCAGTTTCGTGTTTGTCTCAAAGTATCTTGTGAACACTAGTGTCTATTAAGCTATCTGTAATGGATGTAAGGAAGACTTCAGAGGAAAAAGATAATGAAACAATTTTACTAAAATATGTTTTACAAATTTGTAATGTAAATTCAGTTATAATTTCTGCAAGTAATGCATTAATTTCTTAATTGTCCAACTTGCTTCAGATTAGATTTAGTTAACAAGCTGCAGTTTATCTCAGCTATAAGGTTCCTAGTTTCCAATCTTTCTGTTTTACTCTTGAGTAAGTTTTCTTTTTGATGTTGTTACCACAAAGGTTGCATTTTTCCCTCAATAATGAATGTGAATTATTCAAAGGAATCTCCTCTAAGTAAAAGAGGAAAGATTTTTAAAGTAATATGAATGGTAGAATTCAAAATAATGTAAATGTGCTCTTCTTTGTCGCTCAATCACGTCCAACTCTTTGCGACCCCATGAACTACAGCCCACCAGGCTCCTCTTTCCATGAGGATTCTCCAGGGCAGAATACATCTTCCCAACCCAGGGATCAAAACCAGGAATCGAACCCAGGTCTCCTGTTTTGCAAGTGGATTCTTTACTGTCTGAGCCACCAGGGAAACCCAGGAATACTGGAGTGGGTGGCCTATCCCTTCTCCAGGAGGACTTCCCAACCCAGGAATTGAACCAGGGTCTCCTGCATGGCAGACAGATTCTTTAACAGTTGAGCTACCTGGGAAGCCCAATGATTGCTATTGTCAGGATTAAACTCAGATCTCCTGGTTTGGGGGCAGAGGGTGTGTGTGTTGAACAAGTAGTAACACATTCTCAGGTCTGACTTCTCATGTAACAGTTGTCATATCATTTCCACTCAATGACATCATGATACATCTCATTCCTTCCCAAGTGAACTCAGGGGCACTTACTGGTAAAGAGAGTGGTTAGGGACTTCCCTGGTGGGCCAGTGGCTAAGACTCAGTGTTCCCAAGGCAGTGGGACTGTGTTCGATCCCTGATTGGAGAACTAGATCCCTCATGCAACAACTAAGACTCAGTACAGCCAGATAAACAATAATTTAAAATAAAACACAGTGGTTAGCAAACACAGGGCCTCCAGATAAGCCACCACTCCTCTAAAGATGAGTTCCAATTTCTCCTGGAAAACCATTTGAGAACTCCCTAACGTCCTATCTTCAGATTTACACTTGGCAATATGTGCCTTGTATTCAGCCAAGTCTACTTCAATAATACCACCACTGGGCTTTTGCAGGCAAGTTCCAAGTCACATCAAATGCTTCGTACATTTGTAATTTCCCTTGTGAAGTGCTGGGATAATCACCCAGGAGATGGAAGCTAGCTCATTAGCTTTGATATTCAGCAGTTCACATTAACAGCCATGGTTGATAATAGACTACATTCCAGATAAATCAGGTAGTGGCTTATGTGTCATGGAACAAATATCATGAAACCCCAGATGAAATGACTATTCAACAACACATTAAATCTGGTGGCAGTTTATATGTCTAAGAAGTGAGCTGTGCCCACGTGCAATCAAGCAGATTGTTCCATTTCCCCAAATCCATAAATTCTAATGCTTCCCCTTTTCCTAAACTCTCCTGAACTCATACTACCTCACTCAGTCATAAAAATAAGATATTTTCCCTTACTCACAAATCTCAATGGACTTTTTTCTTACACAGGACATGCCTCAACTAAAATCTTACCTTATTATAGTTAGATTTATTTTTTTAATTTAGTAGAGTAATAGGAACTTTATCCAAGAAACTTTAGCTTTTGTTCAAAAAAAATTGTCTAATCTTGGTGACTAATTCTATTTAATAAAGCTTGGGTACTTTTCTCCCATATGGTACATACTCTGAAGTTACTTTTCTTTGTATGGAAGAATAGCACATTTAGTTACCTGGTTTCCCATTTTATAGCTGATTAGAAGCATGAAAACAAAATAGTTTGAGGGGATAAAAGCTGAACAAAGCAGACATGCTTATAAAAATGAAAAGTCCAACCTCAAGGGAGAAGAGAAAATACTAAAACAAAGGATGATGAGAATCAAAAGCATAACTCACTATACCCATTAGTCTAACGCCAAGTAACCCAATATTCTTTGGTGGCTCTGAAGGCACCAGAATTTACATAATACCAAATAATTTTTGTACTTAATAATAATCTATATAAGGGTGCTCATCACATAGTATTCATAAAAAGGAAAAAAAATGTTGAAATAGACTTATCAAACAATGGAAAAACTATTAGGTAAATTATAAAGTTCCATTCAGTTGACTATTCTGCAATCTTTAAGTGGTGTTAACAAAGAAATTTTAAAAAGATAACCATAAAAGCATTCTGAAAAAAGTTGAAACCATGTCCTATAAATTCCATTCAACCAAGCTGAGAAGTATAATAAATTCAAAGATACCGTTCAAGATGGTTAAAATTTTAGAGGTATAATAATTAAAGAAATGCAGGTTGAGTCCTCATAAAATCCATATGTGTAATAATTCAGTTTTTCAAGATGCAAGCTAAATAATGCTATCCTAGCAAAGGGGCTAATCATAATGCGATTTGTTCTCAGACATTTCCTAAGCTTTCTTAAATTTATCCTAGTAAAACAATAACTACTGCTGCTAAGTCACTTCAGTCGTGCCCGACTCTGTGCAACCCCATAGACGGCAGCCCACCAGGCTCCCCCATCCCTGGGATTCTCCAGGCAAGAACACTGGAGTGGGTTGCCATTTCCTTCTCCAATGCATGAAAGTAAAATACGAAAGTGAAGCTGCTCAGTCATATCTGACTCTTAGCAACCCCATGGACTGCTGCCTACCAGGCTCCTCCATCCATGGGATTTTCCAGGCAAGAGTACTGGAGTGGGGTGCCATTTCCTTAATTTTAAATAGAATATTTAGATACAGCAATCACAGCAAAGATGGCTTTTGCCTTAAAAAGACATAAGAAATACTGAAAATTAAGTTTAAAATGCCAATAGTATGTTTAACCACATATAAGAATCAGATGGCTGGATGGCATCCCCGAAACAATGGACATGAACTTGGGCAAACTCCGGGAGATGGTGAGGGACGGGAAGGCCTGGTGTGCTACAGTCCATGGGGTCGCAGAGTCGGACAAGACTGGGTGACTGAACAATGATCAACTAGAATCAGAAGCATGTTGCTTCACACAGTATAGAAAAGTCTGAGTCACAGACAGGCATTTATCATCACAACCATATACTGTCCATCTGTGATGGAGAAATTGCAGGACCTCAAGTGTCCCCTCCCACTCTTACTGTCTGTAATTCGAAGTGTCCCACACAAGGGAAAGCCTCTTGGGGGAAGTTCATCAACATGAACAAGATGAATGAACTCTGCTACCTCTATTACAGCTACTCTGTACTATTTTAACTTCTTAACATTTATTTCTTTGCTGTTCTGGAAGTTTCCAGGCACTGTTTATTTTCGCTCTTAACAAGCCTACACAGGTTCTAGCTATGGCTTTTTCCACTTAGAACTATCAGCGGTCAAACAATTTGCTGCATTATCTTATTTTGTTCAGTATGAACTGTGGTTTTGGAGAAGACTCTTGAGAGTCCCTTGGACTGCAAGGAGATCCAACCAGTCCATTCTGAAGGAGATCAACCTTGGGATTTCTTGGGAAGGAATGATGCTAAAGCTGAAGCTCCAGTACTTTGGCCACCTCATGCGAAGAGTTGACTCATTGGAAAAGACTCTGATGCTGGGAGGGATTAGGGGAAGGAGGAGAAGGGGATGACAGAGGATGAGATGGCTGGATGGCATCACGGACTCGATGGACGTGAGTCTGAGTGAACTCCAGGAGATGGTGATGGACAGGGAGGCCTGACGTGCTGCGATTCATGGGGTCACAAATGGTCGGACACAACTGAGCGACTGAACTGAACTGAACTGAACAGAATTTATATACCATCTTGTTCTTCATATCACCTATTTCAGAATTCGGAATTCTACTACACAAACATTTCTGTTATCTTCATTGTCCTACATTTACTTCTGCTATTTACCCGAGAGTTCTATCTAAATATTTTAAATGGGTACATCTCAGGCACCAGAATCGAAGTAAACTCAATTCCAGTGGATATAGGTTGTGAATAATTATTATGCCCATACCAGTGCATGCCAGCTGAGTGTGAGCCCCAGGTCAGTCCCAAAATGCTCCAAAATATTACAGTTACAGTTTTTCTTCTATCTCTTTTGGACAAATTAATCTTCATGAGATGTCTTTTATTTTCCCCTAATCCGTAACTCTTTTCCCCACATGGTTTAGTACTACACCTTAAGCAATACTTTTTAACTGTCTCTATTTATAAGATGCTAGTCCCGGGTTTCAGCACCATTGCTCTTTCAGGCTTCCCAGGTGGCTCAGTGGGTAAAGAACCTGCCTGCTAAGCCAGAGATGCTGGAGATATGGGTTAGATTCCTGGGTCAGGAAGATCCCCTGGAGAAGAGCATGGCAACCCACTCCAGTATTCTTGCCTAGAGAACCCCATGGACAGAGGGCTACAGACCATAGGGTCACAGAGAGTCAGACATGACTGAAGCAACTAAGCACAGTCACAATTATGTGCCAATTAATTAGACAACCCAGATGAAACAGACAGATACCTAGAAAGACACAAAATGCCAAAACTGACTCAAAAATAAATCGAAAATCCAAACAAGCACATAAAAGTAGAGAAATTTTGAAATTGCCCTGGGGGTTCTTTTCCATGAGCACCACCTGTATTCACATAGAAAATAATAAAGTTAGACCCCTACCTCACACCATATGCAAAAATTAGCTCAAAATTACCTAAATATAAGAACTAACACTATAAAACTCATGGAAGAAGACATAGGCACAGTTATTTTATTTTGATTTGGGGCTTCTTCATGCATTGAGAACTAGCCCCTTGTCTGACAAATGAATTGTAAATAAGTTTCCAAGATTAGCATTTTTTGACTTTGCTCATGGCGGTTTTGCTAGGCAGCAATTTCTTATACATTTATGGAACTAAATTTAATCAGATTTTGTTATGGTCTAAGGGCTTTGTTTTTTTATACAGTTCATGAGGTTCTCACGGCAAGTATACTGGGATGGTTTGCCATTCACTCCTCCAGTCGATTAACTGGAAAAGTCCCTGATACTGAGAAAGATTGAGAACAGAAGGAGAAGAGGGCATCAGAGAATGAGATGCCTGGATGGTATCACTGATGCAATGGACATGAACTTGGGCAAATATTGGGAGATGGTGAGAGACAGGGAGGCCTGGCATGCTGCAGTCCATGGGGTCACAAAAAGTTAGACATGACTAGGTCTAAAGAACTGAAGAACAGCAGCAAAAGGTTTTGTAGCGTACCTAAAAGGATCTTTCTCGCCCTGAAATTATTAAAATATAAATGATTAGTGTGGAGGAGACTGCTTTGATGTTCACAAAAAATCTCTTAAAGAATCAAAATCTCAGACTATATCAGTTGTAAAATTCAAACCACAAAACTGTGTGAGGCTGATACCTACCGTTTCAATTTCTCACCAAAAACCTAGCAAAAAAAAAGGAAAATGCTCTCTGTTCTCCCTGTTCCACTGGGCAGTTATTTCCTAATGCATAGACAGGTGCCACTCTTCAAGCACCCAACTTAAGGAATGTGCAAGTTCCAAAACACATCTCTCACAAGGTCAATACTTATCCTCTTCCACTTCACAGATGTTAAAACCCAAACCCTCACATCAAGACTGACAGCTCAGCTCCTCAGCCATCAACTCACTTGCTTTCTACTCTCATTTTTATTTCAGGCGTAGTTTCCAGTACCTGGGATTTTCTTTTCTTTTCTCAGCTATACATTTAGAATAATGTGCATTAGATGTTGCTCCACACTTCTGAGTGTTGTAGCAGCAGAATTTTAGGCCATTTACTTTGCCACACTTTCTGAACCAGAAACCCATTCTTCAATTTTTTTTTAAGAGTTTCACTACCAGTCACTATGGGAAAGCAGACACAGATTACTAAAAGAGATGGAAAATCATAAAAATTCTGGAAATCTTGCAAAATTATTCATGCATGCTAAAGACTGCAAAATGATAGCCTCTGACATTTTTTTTCATTTAATTTAGCTCAGAAGCTAAATTGCCCACTACTCTTCTTTCCTGAGAAAGGCGCTTATGAAACCTGCTGTAATTACCAGCTCTTCCAATTTCTACAAGTCAGGTAAACTCTTTCCTCCATAATGGCCCTTTTGTAGCACAGGAGTTTTATTCCATGAGCATGAACAAGGAAAATCTCCTTTGGTTTACCATGGGTAATTGCAATTCCAGTAATCTCTTGACAACCAGTTCCCACATTGAGCAAAAGTCAGTTTCCAAATAGGAGAGATTTAACTTTCTGGTACAATTTTAGAGCTCCTTCTCTAAAGTAGAACTCTGTGGAGCTCAAGAATACCGTAGGGGAATCACAACCCAATGCCTAATGGGATTTTGTTTAATATGTTAAAACATACTTATTTTTTAAAAATAGCTATTATTTATTTGAAATTCAAAATTAAGCTGGTGTCCTGTGTTTTTATTTGCTAACTCTGGTAACCCTATGCTACAGTGGTACAGGGATATTTTTTTGTGGGTCATGATCCTGTGAGTTTCTCAGGTAACTTCAGAGAAAACAAAGACTTGTTTGGGAAAATCCTAGTACCTACAATTGCACAGGAGCTCAGATACAACTGCATACTAATGGATAGTTTCAACAAAGTTCATGAGAAAGAAAGGCAAAACTGTTTTCCAGTACCTTCCACAATCTCTCCCAGACTCAAGTCCTAAGCACACATCAGTGAGGGTAACAAGTGCTGGAGTGGGGTGGGTGCAATCAGTGTATTGGATTGTCACTGCAGGTTTCTCTAATCTGAAGACTGTTTTCTTAGAAAAGGCATTCCTACACTTTCCTTATGAACCTTCAGCATCTCCTACCACTGATCAAATGCACTGAAGGATCTAGACCCCATTAAATCCATTTACACTTAGATCTCTTCTGTGTAACTGACATCAGTAGAACAATTAAATGCCCAGAATTATGAAACCCTGCCTATGCCTCAGGAAATGGTGAAATATTCTGAGACAAAAACAGTTTCTGACCTTACCAAGATGACCCTAACTATGAAAGTCTGTCTATTAAATCTATTTCAGAACAAGTAGAAGGTAATAATGTTAAATCCTGGGGCAGCCAACCACAGCGATGATATCTTGTGCCCATCTGCTGACTCCAAGACGAGTTTAAGATTTTCTCTCACTCAAATTTCATCTCTAGACTCTGATTCAAAATAGGCCTCCCAGGTCTCACTGAAGCCCATCTAGTGATCCCAGCCTTAAAATGCTTATAAATCAATAGGGATTCATCAGAATGCATGCTAAGTACTTCAGTCGTGTCTGACTCTTTGCAACCTCGTGAACTATAGGCTACCAGGCTCCTCTGTCCATGGGATTCTCCAAGCAAGAATACTGGAGTGGGTTGCCATGCCCTTCTCTGCGGGATCTTCCCAATCCAGGGATCGAACCCAGGCCTCTTGCATTGCAGGCAGATTCTTTACCATGTGAGCTACCAAGGAAGCCATTGGTCCCTAAAACAATATTGAGCCAATAGAGAAGCCAAAATATGAACAGCAGATGGGCCAAACCCTGTCCAGATGTTTTGTGAGGGATGGAATTGAGAGTTTAATTTCATTTCCATTGCGTGTCTTTAGAGGAGACAGATACTCTCCAGAAGCTCAGAGGGTCCACTTCTCCCCAGTTGCCTTATATTGGCCCACCCCAGGCCGTGCCTGTCTGCCCCAGAAGAGAGTTCATCCAATATGTTCAAGGAACATCCATGTGCCAATCAGCTGGTTTTGAATGCAGTTTTAAGTCTTCCTACCACAAAACATTTTTCTACAGACATCAAATCATAGAAACAATAAAACTATGTATTTGCATGAATTTCATGTAAATTCATCATTTCTTGGGTCTTTCTGTTGCCTGGACACAACTTCTCACATGCCTATATGCCTTTGCACACAATTTTCACCTTTCCTACAATGATTTCCTCCAACTCTATTTGCACCCTAGCCTCCCTGCCACGTCCTATTCATTTTTAAGTCACAGCTCAAACATTGCTTCACTGTGGATTGATTTTTTGCTGCCCCACGGTAGCCTTAAATCCTTCCTCTGCTACAACTTATACATCTCTTCATGTCAGCTCTTCTTACTGTTTATATTTATTTATATTTTATTGTATTTAAAGTCCTTGAGATTAGAGACACAATGTTTCTATATGTAATTCTCCTTAGCACAGTAACTGCCCCATGGTAGGTTTTAAACATCAGTTTCGCAAATTAATTAATAAATGAATGGACGTGATTTAGTTGAATCGAAGTGGGCCTGAGATTAAAGTTACAATCTCAACATTCATGTAAACAAATGCTTCACTTCCCTTGGGCAGCAATATCTTCACCTTTGACTGATCTAAATCCCCCACCACTTTTATGAGACGTCAGATTTCATGTGGAATGACTCTTTGTCATTCCTTCACCTTTACCCAGAGAAGGCATTGCTGCTAGGGACGGATGGCTGCATTATCTCTGAGTTTAAATGGCAACATATTTTCCTGGAGTTGAAATATCCATTATCCTAGGTTTGTTATGGCTGTCTAAACATTTACACTCAATTGCTGGTGTGTGCTCACCCATTTCTTATTGCCTTCTGTGGCACAGAAGGAAAAAAAGTCACTTTTTAAAAATCTTTCTCCTTTCCAGAGGTGAGAAGTTTGTCTCTGTTATAGATGTAAGATGGTGTGAAATCAAAATGAGATTTTTCAGATTTCCATTCTAGGAGCCAAATAGCATTTCCACATTACTTTACCTTAGAGAACTCAATCTCAAACTTTCTACAGAAAAGTTGTGTGTGTGTGTGTGTGTGTGTGTGTGTGTGTGTGTGTAATAGCCATTGATTTGAAGTATGGTGGCCTGACCCAAAAGTCACCCTGCCAGAGTGAAGTCAAGTTGTATTAGTTTGTAGCTTCCAATGGTGGCTCAGACGGTAAAGCGTCTGCTTACAACACGGTAGACCTGGGTTCGATCCCTGGTTTGGGAAGATCCCCTGGAGAAGGAAATGGCAACCCGCTCCAGTGTTCTTACTTGGAGAATCCCATAGATGGAGGAGCCTGGTGGTCTACAGTCCATGGGGTCGCGAAGAGTCGGACACGACTGAGCGACTTCACTTTCACTTTCACTTTCCAATGGCTGGAGTTGTGGTCTGTGGACCAAGAGTGACAGTACCTCCTGGGACCAGACACGGAATGCAGAGTGCAGAGCTATTATTAACCCAGGGCTAATAATCAGATATACACTTTAGCAAAATCCCCCGGTAATTCAAACACATATGAAATTTTGGAAAACACTCATCTGAAATCTCATTTTAAAGAACAGGCTTCCGGCTCAACTTCTCCTAAGTGTTCACTGAGTTTCAAATATGAGTATTTGCCATGTTCCTCCCCTCCAGCTGATGGATCAGAATCCAGTTTTTAATGGTACATATCCATTAGGAAGATTTTTATCTGCAAGTAAACCCAAACAAAGACATATGCAGGTACACACATGTACACACACAAGTTTAAGGTGACTTAAGATCCATTATCTCCCAGTAACAGAAGGTCCTGAAATGACAAGGGTGCAGGGTTAGTCATGAGGCATCCCAAAGCCCTTGTCAAAGACTCAGGATTCCTTCTATCTTTCCTCTCAGACACCCTCCACCTGGTCTCCACAAGCTAATTTCCTTTCTTATCCCAAGATGGCCGCCACAGTTCCAAGCATCACAGGCAGAAATAAAAATGTCAGCAGCAGAAAATAACTTTCTTCAGGATCATATTTTTGAATATGAAGAAAATGTTTTGCTTTGTTTGTTATAAGAATCCCCTCCACAGACATCCCTTTGTATCCCGTGGGCCAGAATTATACTACATGACTTGTCTAAACCAAAAACTGGCAAATGATACAGAGCCTCCTTGATTGGCTTAGACCAATCATTCATTCCTTGTGATTTACTCTAAGGCTTGCTCTCCTAGGGCACGTGAAGAGTGGACATTTGTGCAAAATAGTGTTTGCTTAGCAACAGAAATGGTGGACAAGAGGTGGGGGGTGGGGGCGCTGATCTGACGTGGAGGTGATAGCCGGATTTTAAAGCAAAAAGGAAGGGTTTCCCTGATGGCTCAGTTGTAAAGAGCCCACCAGCCAGTGCAGGAGACACCAGGTCCATCCCTGATCGGGGAAGACCCCACAGGCTACAGAGCAACTAAGCCCGTGCACCACGGCTGTTGAGCCTCTGCTCTAGAGCCCAGGAGTCTCAAGTACTGAGCCCAACGGGGCACAGTTACCGAACCCTGAGCACCCTGAAGCGCATGCCCCATTCATAGCTAATGGAGAAAAGCCCCGGCACAATCATAAATAAATAAACAGCAAAAGAGAATAATCTGAATCATGAGTGATATAAACAGAAGGAAATTTATCTTATTTTGATCAAGGGCACTGTTTACAACAGGCACATGATAGAAATCAACGTTGGGTCTCAGGCTCCAAATCACCGCCAGTCTCCCTGAGCCCTCCCTCTTATCTGCGCCTGTCTCAGTCACTGAGGATGGGTCCTCAGTGTGAAGTGCAACCAAGAAGTGGATGCGAAGCTGGTGCTCTGCCAGTGTGCTGCCGCATGGCTCTCTAGGGTCTGACCCAGCACACCCAGCAGGTCTTTTAGATCAGACTCCAGTCATTCGTTAAAACTGCTAAAACCAAGGACTTGTAAGCAAACTCCTGAGCAAGAAGAAGGTAGGAAAGCTATAGATTGGACTCCCTGGAAAAAGCAAATCTGCAGTTGGTCGCTATGGTAGCAATACTGGTTGATGTTGTTTCCAGTGGACTTGGTAAATCATAGGGAATTAAAAGAAGGGAAGAGGATATATATATATATATACATATATATATATATATATATATATAGAGAGAGAGAGAGAGAGAGAGAGAGAGAGAGAGAAATACATATATATGTATATATATATAGAGAGAGAGAGAGAGAGAGGAATATATATAGGGGCTTCCCTGGTGGCTCAGTTGGTAAAGAATCTGCCTGCAACGCAGGAAACCCAGGTTCCATCCCTGGGTGGGGAAAATCCCCCCAGCGTAGGAAATGGCAACCCACTCCAATATTCTTGCCTGAAGAATCCCATGGACAGAGAAACCTTGCAGGCCACAGTCCATGAGATCAAAAAGAGTCAGACACGACTGAGTGACTAAGCACATACGTGTGCACGCACACACACACACACACACATATATATATGAGGCAAGAGAGTCAAGGACAGTGACATTCAAACATTAGTTAGCAGGCTTTATTACCTTATGCCTCAGAGGTTTTGGCTTGAAAAGGAATACTCAGATGTTTAGAAAGTATCTCAGGTGATTCCAGTACAAGTGGCTTTTTAAACCATTCCTGAGGAACACTTAAACTGGAGGAAGAAAGTATTTCTTTTTTTATTTGATGCAGTGTTGTCCCAAAATCTGTTTGGATTAAGAACAATGACCATTTCCCTATTACTATATGCCATGCAAGTTGTATGTTCCAATCCAGGCATTTAAGTAAGAAATGCAAAAATGGCGGAGAGGGGGTCCCACAAGTACGAAGTCTTTCAAACAGGCTTTGTCAACTATAGTAGTACAGTGGGATGAAAAGAACTCTGGGGCTCTGGTCCCATTTCTGCCACTAGGAGCCACCCTGGTCATATCACAGCCTCTCTAGGTTTCAGTTTTCCCATCTATAAAATGGAAATGATAATACCTACCTTGTCTCACAGAACTGTGTGAAGACTCAGATGTATACACATAAGGAACTTGTAAACTGGGCAATATAGTAAGAATGTATTCTTTTCCAATGCTGATTTATAGAATTTTTTCCCATGATATTGAAACATTTTTTCATCATATGTATTTGCTTGTACAACATCTTGAACTTGGCCATTTTATGAGAACTGTCATCCTGTTCCACTGGCCTTATAACCACATGGCATCAAACAGGACCTTGTCTTCGTTAACTCATTCAGGGATTATATGAGAACAAAGATTGTGGCATTAAGTGGCAATGTCTCATCTGGAATCTTTGCTTTGCACTTTGAAAGACCTGAAAATGTAAAAAGGAATGAACTTTTAACCAGTGTGACTGAGGAAACACTGAGGATAAGAGCTGTGTCCATTTCTGCCTTGTTATTTCCCTCCACACACACACAAAAAGCACTGCTCACATGCTGATTTGAGAGTGTCAACCACAAATTGGCCCCTGCCATCCACCTCTACAAGGGTTAAATCATGTGCCGCTGCAGCTGCTGGCCTTCAGCACCCTCTGAAAGGAGTTCATGGTGGGGAGCAGGAGTGAGGCACTCTATTCAGGGGCTTCCCAGTGGTGCTGGTGGTAAAGAACCTGCTTGCCAATTCAGGGGATGTAAGAGACTAGAGTTTGATTCCCGGCTCGGGAAGATCCCCTGGAGACGGGCATGGCAACCCACTCCTGTATTCTTGCCTGGAGAATCCCATGGACAGAGGAGCCTGGTGGGCTACAGTCCATGGGGTCGCAAAGAACTGGACACAACTGAAGTGACTTAGCACACACGTGCTCAGAGGGAAAGCTGGCAGGACAGGTCTTCGTGTAGTTAGATATTCTCAGGAGCAGATTTTATGAGCCCAATTCTTATGTCCCCTCACATCTAGAAAAACACTAAAATCCTTCACGGTGACGCCTGTTTCTCATGACTAGCCAAAAGCATCATGAGACTAGCAGAAACCTGGAGAAATATGTGCTTGATTGCATGTATTCCCGCTTGACCAAAATCACATATATGCTGATCTTCCCCCACCCCACCCTGCCTCTTTGGAGCAGTTTCTCAGAGCTACCTGAGGTGTTGTCTCCTGGACTGCAGTCCTCATTTTGCCCCAAATAAAACTTTCGACTCTCACATTGTGCATTTAAGTTGACAAGAGTTTAAAGAAGACTTTCAATGAGATGTGAACAAAATTATTTCCATAAAGGATGATGATTCAGGCATGAGGAGCAATCATAGCTGAGGCAACAATTTTTTACTGAATCAAAAATTGACTCAATGAGAAATACATCACTTGCTCCTACTTACAAATAATCATTCTATTCTCTCTGACAATACTTCCTTTTCATAGAAATACATTGAGTAAAATTGTTTTTTCTTCTTCTTTGTGATTTGTACCACAGATTCCAACTGGGACAGAAATAAATGGAAAACATGTATCCGGACCTCCCAGGGATCCCAGGCCAAGTCGTGTAGTTCTGTCGATGGAGGCAATTATAATCCTAATGAATATGCTTGATGCTCACTTACAAAGAAACTGAGCTCAGAGAAAATTTTTTCTCTTTTGTTTACATATACACACCAGCTGGCTCCCAAACGAGTCTCACACACGCAAATGTCCCTGATCCTATTTTCAAAAGAAATAATAATAGTACCAGGGGCTATCAAATAAAAACTCTTTCTCAGACCTGGAGTGAATTGAAGGAATTACAGTGTCCAAGGGTCGCATACCTATTTTTTCACAAAAATTCAGGCAGGTACCATAAACCAATAAGTAACACCTGTCCAGGCTGGAGGCAGCAGAATTTACTTACCAGACAATAACATCCATAAATCCACACACTGCCCAGATCTTCATTTTTCTCGGCACAGAAACCTCAAGGACTAACTTTTATGACCTGGATTCTAGTAGGGCTGAATAATGGCCTAAGAGATCAGATCCTAAATCCTGGAATTTATAGATGGTACCTTATAAAGAAAAACAGATCTTTGCAAATGTGATTAAAGTGAGGATCTTTTTTATTAAACTTTTTATTTTGCATTGGATTATAATCGATTAATGTGTCTTCCCTGGTGGCTCAGATGGTAAAGAATCCACCTGCAATGCAGGAGACTTGGATTCAGTCCCTGGATAAAGAAGATCCCCTGGAACAGGGCACAGCAACCCACTTCAGTATTCTTGCCTGGAGAACTTCATGGACAGAGGAGTCTGGCAGGCTACAGTCCATGGGGTTGCAAAGAGTCAGACACGACTGAGCAACTAACACACATGCACACACATAGTCAATTTACAGTGTTGTGACAGTTTTAGGAGGACAGCAAAGGGACTCAGCCATCCATATACATGTATCCATTCTCCCCCAAAGGGAACCTGGTGGCTTAGGGGTAACGAATTCACATGCAGTGCAGGAAAAATGGGTTTGATTCTGAGTTGGGAAGATCTCCTGGAAAAGGAAATAAAAACCCACTCCAGTGTTCTTGCCTGAGAAATCCCATGGACAGAGGAGCCTGGTGTGCTACAGTCCATGGGGTCACAAAAGTCAGACACAACTTAGTGACTAAACCACCACCACCATTCTCCCCCAAATTCCATCTCAGCCAGGCATCCACATAACATTCCAGTATGCCACAGAGGTTGTCCCACTATTGGGAAGGTTCTGAGCCCCCCATCAGGCACCCCAGCCTGAAGATCCAGCAAAGAGCCTAGGAATCTCCCAAGAATCTGACTTTGAAGGCAGCAGGATTTGATTGCAAGACTTTCACAGGACTAGAGGTAAGAGACTCTATTCTTGAAGGGCACACAGGAAATATTGTGCATACCAGGATCAAGGGAAAGGAGCAGTGACCCCACAGGAGGCTGAAGCAGACTTCTGCTGAATTAGGGATCTTGACATGAGAATAGGATGCTGAATTATCCCGGAGGGCCCCAAATGTAATCACACGTGTCCTTTTTGAGAAGGAGGCAGAGAGATTTGACACATGGGTGAACGGGATGTAAAGACAGGCAGACTGGAGTGATGAAGGCATGCGTGAAAGAATTCTGGCAGCTGCTAAACGCTGAAAGAGACAACCAGAGACCCAGGCGATACCTTGATCTCAGACTGTGTGTGCTAAGTCTCTTCAGCCGTGTCCAACTCTCTGAGACCCCGTGGACTGCAGCCCGCCAGGCTCCTCTGTCCATGGGGATTCTCCAGCCAAGAATACTGGAGTGGGTTGCCATGCCCTCCTCCAGGGGATCTTCCCGGCCCAGGGATCGAACCTAGGTCTTTTATGTCTCCTGCATTGACGGGCAGATTCTTTACCACTAGCGCCATCTGGACCCTAGGACTGTGAGACGGTAAACTGTGAGAGAGTAAACAACAAAGAGTTGTTGTTTGTTTGTTTGTTTGTTTGTTTTGCCTGACCCTTTCCCTTTATTTATTTTTTAATTAATTTATTTATTTTAATTGGAGGCTAATTACGATACTGTAGTGGTTTTTGCCATACGTTGACATGAATTAGCCATGGGTGAGTTCGTGGTGAATTCTTTACAGCGGCCACAAAAAACTAATACACAGACCCAAATCACCTTTCTTTTTCTGTCCCTCTTTAAGTCCCATCCTTACCACCATAAGCCAACCAATGTGAATTCCTTGTTCCTGTTATACACCCCCCATGTTATGTCTCATTGCTTTCTTGACTAAAACAACCCACTTCATTTCTCTAAAATAAACTCTATGCAGTCCTCAAGGAATAATTCGAATGTCACATTCTCCACAATTTGGGTTTGAATTTCAGTGTACAAATGAAGAGGGTTTCTTTTTTTCCTCATAATAAATAGATTTACACGGCAAAGATTATCAAAAATCTTGACTCCTTGTGTACTGATGCCAAACAGAAACATGAAGACGGAGATTTTGAGGATAAGAGGACTGGGTTTACTTTTGCCAGGCAAGGGGGGAAGCCAGAATCTCAAGAACTGTCTCCCTTTCCCTGGGGACACAAGAAGAGTTCTTATAAGTAGAGCTGCCACGGTGGGGGGGGAGGGGGGGGTGGGAACACATGTACACCCATGGCTGATTCATGTCAATGTATGGCAAAAATTACCACAATATTGCAAAGTAATTAGCCTCCAATTAAAATAAATTAGTTAATTTAAAAATAATTAGAGCTCCTATACGGTAAGGATCAGATAAATGAAGGTCTTGAATTTTCTTCTTCTTGCATTATTTCAATACAGTCACGACTGGAGTCAAGGAAACAGGTAATTGGATGTGTTTGCCTCTGGGTTATAGGTCTGTGACCTTCTTTCTGAAATGCAAAAACTACAACAGATGGACTGCTACAAGTGAGTGCAGGAAATGTCAGCTCCAGGTGCAGAATGTAATTGCACTTGGAGTTAGAGGGTGATAGGCACAGGATATAATTCATATAGTGTCAGAGAGTGTTAGAGGTTAGTTTTGGGAAGAACAAATCTAGTTACAGACACCACAGATTCAGTTCAGTTCAGTCCCTCAGTCGTGTCCGACTCTTTGAGACCACATGAATCGCAGCACGCCAGGCCTCCCTGTCCAACACCAACTCCCGGAGTTCACTCAGACTCATGTCCATCCAGTCAGTGATGCCATCCAGCCATCTCATCCTCTGTCGTCCCCTTCTCCACCTGCCCCCAAGCCCTCCCAGCATCAAAGTCGTTTCCAATGAATCAGCTCTTCACATGAGGTGGCCATAGTACTGGAGTTTCAGCTTTAGCATCATTCCTTCCAAAGAAATCCCAGGGCTGATCTCCTTCAGAATGGACTGGTTGGATCTCCTTGCAGTCCAAGGGACTCCCAAGAGTCTTCTCCAACACCACAGTTCAAAAGCATCAATTCTTCAGCACTCAGCCTTCTTCACAGTCCAACTCTCACATCTATACATGACCAGAGGAAAAACCATAGCCTTGACTAGACGGACCTTAGTCAGCAAAGCAATGTCTCTGCTTTTGAATATGCTATCTAGGTTGGTCATAACTTTTCTTCCAAGGAGTAAGCATCTTTTTCATGGCTGCAGTCACCATCTGCAGTGATTTTGGAGCCCAAAAAAATAAAGTCTGACACTGTTTCCACTGTTTCCCCATCTATTTCCCATGAAATGATGGGACCGGATGCCATGATCTTCATTTTCTGAATGTTGAGATTTAAGCCAACTTTGTCACTCTCCTCTTTCACTTTCATCAAGAGGTTTTTTAGTTCCTCTTCACTTTCTGCCATAAGGGTGGTGTCATCTGCATATCTGAGGTTATTGATATATCTCCCAGCAATCTTGATTCCAGCTTGTGTTTCTTCCAGTCCAGCATTTCTCATGATGTACTCTGCATAGAAGTTAAATAAGCAGGGTGACAATATACAGTCTTGACGTACTCCTTTTCCTATTTGGAACTAGTCTGCTGTTCCATGTCCAGTTCTAACTGTTGCTTCCTACCTGCATACAGGTTTCTCAAGAGGCAGGTCAGGTGGTCTGGTATTCCCATCTCTTTCAAAATTTTCCACAGTTTATTGTGATCCACACAGTCAAAGGCTTTGGCATAGTCAATCAAGCAGAAAGAGATGTTTTTCTGGAACTCTCTTGCTTTTTCCATGATCCAGTGGATGTTGGCAATTTGATCTCTGGTTCCTCTGACTTTTCTAAAACCAGCTTGAGCATCAGGGAGTTCACAGTTCACGTATTGCTGAAGCCTGGCTTGGAGAATTTTGAGCATTACTTTACTAGCGTGTGAGATGAGTGCAATTGTGCGGTAGTTTGAGCATTCTTTGGCATTGCCCTCTTTGGGATTGGAATGAAAACTGACCTTTTCCAGTAGCAATATTTAAAATATGACTAAGATTGATTAGCTCCTTCAGGCCAGTTTATGCCTCTCCTCTAACCTGTTCATTATTCACTTTATTTTCCTCCTTATCAGGAGAGAAAAAAAGCACCGTTTCTATTTTTGCTGCAACACAACGAAGAGCAGTGTCACAACAAAGACGGTGTCAATGCTATTTCTTATATAAACAACTTCTGGTTACATGGGTAATATATCCCCTACCCATCTCCTGCTAGTTCCTAGGAAATTTCCAGTTGGTCTGGTTCAGTTCTACCACAGGCAAGAGGAACCTGTCATGTCAGACCCACATCTTGACACAAATTGACCAAGTCCTCTCCACCCTCTGCCCTGCAGTCTAGGGAGGGTTTGATCTGATCGACAGTGACCCCCTGTGATGGGTCATTCAGAAGTCTGCAGTCCGGGTGACCTAATGACAAATCACATTCACACCTCCTTCTGATCTTGTGATGGATAGTCCTTCTTCCCCATCTACTTTGAGGACCATCTACTTCTGTTCCACACTGAGAAGCACTTTCCATGCCTTCTCTCTTCTTCCAGCACTGGTCTTAGTCTATATTTGGGGAGCAAACATGCATGTCTTACAATGAGAACAGAAGTATGTTTTATTCTATGGCTTGGTTTTTCTTAATATTTTTTAAATTAACCTTTCATTTTATAAGCAAACCATGTATGTGATAAGAAAGAAACTTATACAGAACAGTATAAGATAAAATGTAAAATTATTCTTTTCATCTCTGCCAGTTTCTATTCCCTCTAAGAGAGTTGGCAGTGTCTCTTCTATCTTTCAAATATTTTCTATAACCGTATTGCCATGTATGATATTGAGAAATGGACTATTTCCTGCCATATCAGTAAACAAAGGATGTCATCAGTGATTGCAGCCCTTCAACATGAGCTGGTGAACCCAAAGGAAACTCAGGAAAGAGAATACTTGCCATCTAGCAGCCGCCAGAATAAAGCCACGGCCTATCGTGAGCCCTGAGGAAACTCAGGATGTAACAAGACAGGGTACTGGCCCCAGACAGCTGAGGTGCATGTCAAAAGAATGGTTTCAGTGAGCCCAGACTCTTGCATCGTCCCACATAGAGAAAAGCACTAAATTCTTTAACTTGGGGTATCTGGTTTTCTATAATTAACAGTAATGTTTTGACGTTCAGACTACCTGCCCTTTGCTGCAAAATTCCTCTATATTCTGGTTCCCCTCTTTATCTCCTCGGAGCAATTCTTCCAGGTTTACCTGAGGTGCTGCCTCCCAGACTTGAAGTGCTAAAAATTCCCACCTAATAAAACTGAGCTCTCAGCTTTTAGGTTGTAAATATTTAAGTTGACAATGTATGCATTGTAAAGATTCTTCTTCCATATTTTACCTTTTATTATGAAATAGAGCATACAAATATGAAGTACAAGAAAATATATATGTACAGTTTAAAGAATACTCATAAAGGTAAACTCACCAACCAGCCAAGAGAATAACAACATATACCTCAGGAACCCGTATATGTACCTTCCAAATTGCATTTGTCTTCTAGTCTCTCAAAGGCATCCTAATTCTTAGGTTGAATATCCCTTTGGTAGTCATTAGATTTGTTCATAATTGTCTTGGCTCTCTACTTCTGGCCACTTGGTAAACTGTGCTTGCGCACACATTTGGCTCAGATGGTAAAGAATCTGCCTGCAGTGCAGGAGACCTGGGTTCGATCCCTGGGTTCGATCCCTGGGTCAAGAAGATCCCCTGGAGAAAGGAAGGGTACCCACTTCAGTATTCTTGCCTGGAGCGTTCCATGGACAGATAAGGCAGGCAGGCTGCAATCCATGGGATCATGAAGAGTCGGACATGACTAAGCAACTAATAGTTGGCAGTATTAAGTTTTTGACAAATGGAATGTGATCAGAAGTGAGTGGATAGACGCTTTAAAAGTCAATGTACACTATACTACATTCTCTTTTTCTGTCTGTGTCCGGCATGTTCTAGATGGTGGCTCTCCATCAGCCTGGGTCCACAAATGAAGACAACAGTGTGAAAACAGAGAAATGAAACCATGCTGTCAAGCATGAAGTGTTGAGTTGTTGATGACCGACCACAACAGAACATAGGTTATCTGCTGTGGTCTCATTGCTTCTTGCAGTATCTTTGTCACCACAAGTACAACTTTAAATACAATACACTTGCAAATGGATGCCCTTGAGTTTAGTTGTAGTTAGGAGGTGTTTGAAAACAGGAAACAGGAAAGAGCTGTGGAAGGCAGGGAGAAGCTGATGAGAAGATTTGAATCTGGTTTCTGACTGAAGAGTGATCTTTGTTTTTCTCTCAAGCTAAGGAGACTCTCGGAGAAGGGAATGGCACCCCACTCCAGTGTTCTTGCCTGGAGAATCCCAGGGACAGGGGAGCCTGGTGGGCTGCCATCTATGGGGTCGCACAGAGTTGGACACGACTGAAGTGACTTAGCAGCAGCAAGGAGACTCTCAAACCCCTCTCACAACTCTGGGAGACACTATTTTAAGAAAGACACTTTGGGGTAGCTTTGAATTAAAAGGCCATATACAGAGGAATCATTTTAGCATTTTAGCCTTATTAGAGCCAGGAAAACTTGACTGAGAGAGTATTTGTAATGGAGGAAGAATATAGGAATAATGGTGATGATGATAATGTGGAAACAGTAATTTTTACTTATTGAGTTCTTATTACATGCCAGACACTCAGTTCTTCATATTTCCTTGGATGATTCATTTAATCCTTACAAGACATTCTTAGAGGCTCAGACTCTTAATCTACTTGAAGCAGGAGATAGATGGGCCCCCAGCTAAGCAGCAGGAGTTTGTCCCTTGCAGACAGATACTCCACAAAGCAGAAGCTAGAAAGGAGTTGAGCTAAAGAGATAAAATACCACAGATTTCTCCTTCTTAAAGTTAAGGAGACCTTCATGACTACACATGCACAGAAAGTCAGCTCAGAGGTCAAAAGGGAAGGCGCGCCACCCCACAGTAAGTGATGTCAATCTACCCATAAGCCTCCTTTGTAGAATCCATCTTAGCTAGGAGATGCCCATGCACACACATGGGAGTGTTAGGTAGGTAATTAGATATTTTTAGCAGCCAAGAGGCGACAGAGGCAAAAAAAAAAAAGGGGGGGCGGAATAATCAAGCCAAGCCCCAACCATCTGGGGACCTGCCCTGAATTTAGCAGCAAAGAGGTGACAACGGCTAAAGGCAAGGGGAGAGCAGTCCAGTTAGGCTCCAGCCATCTGGAGACCCTCCCCTGACCTCACCTGAAACCATGATCAGGTGGTACACAACTTATCCTGATAAAGAGAGGGCACAGAAACACGAGAGAGCTTCCCAGGCAGGACTGTGCATGTCCAGAATAGACAGGCATATGACTCTAGTAAACCCAAACTCATGATATCAACATTACAATCAAATCTGCATGTGGTTTTGCCCTGCCCCGGGGGAGCTTTTCTTAGCAGATCAAGGGTAAGTGCATGCACAGTAACAAACTTGTTACAGAACTTGGGACAGGGAAACAGAGATCCTGTCACACCTTCCCTCAGAACAACCCTTTATAAACACCCCTAAACCTGTGTGGGAGGGCTGGCTTCACCTCCCAGAAACAGTTAGCTTGCCCTCTGAAAGTATATGTATGCTTCAATCAGCTTTGAAAGTAAAAGTGAAAGTCGTTCAGTAGTGTCCAACTCTTTGCAACCCCACAGTCTATACAGTCCATGGAATTCTCCAGATCAGAATACTAGGGCCTTTCCCTTCTCCAGGGGATTTTCCCAACCCAGGGATCGAATCCAGGTCTCTAGCATTGCAGGCAGGTTCTTTACCAGCTGAGCCACAAGGCAAGCCCAAGAATACTGGAGTGGGTAGCCTATCACTTCTCCAGCAGATCTTTCCAACCCAGGAATTGAACCAGGATCTCCTGCATTGCAGGCAGATTCTTTACCAACTGAGCTATGAGGGAAGCATTTACTTTGTGCTTAAGCCTGCAGTTGTCTGCAGTTCTTTGCTTGCTGCCACAAGGACTAAGATTGCTGGCCCAGCTCTCTCTTTGACCTCCTCAGTTGAAGCTCTCTGACATAACACACTCCAGTCCAGTAGCAGGAGGACCCTGTGTCTGTGTCTGGGTCTGCATGTGCCTGCTCAGTCACTTGGTCGTGTCTCTTTGTGACCCCATAGACTGTAGCCCACCAGACTCCTCTGTCCATGGGATTCTCCAGGCAAGAATGCTGTAGTGGGGTGCCATTTCCTCTTCCAGGGGATCTTCCCACCCAGGGACTGAACCTGCATCTCCTGCATTGGCAGGCACATGGGCTTCCCTGGTAGCTCAGTGGTAAAGAATCTGCCTGTCAATGCAGCAGACGTAGGTTCTATCTCTGCACTAGGAAGATCCCCTGGAGAAGGAAATGGCAACTTGCTCCATTCATTATTCTTGCTGGGAAAATTCCATGGACAGGAGAACCTGGTGAGTCCATGGGTCACAAAGAGTCCGACACAACTGAACACGACAACAACAAAGGCCAGGCCGCCTGAGCCCTGCTCAGCACAGTGCTAGAGTGCCACCCCAGCTGCAGACCTATCACCTCTGCTTCCTGCTGCTCCCTACCTCAGCGCCGATACCACAGGGCGCTCCTTAATAAACATCGCCTCTGAACCTCTTTCCCAAGTCTGCATTCCAGACAATTCAGTCTACTTTAATATGGAAGCAGAGATCCCCCAAAATGAAAGCTCCTTGATTCAATATCCTGAGATTATTCTCCGGCTAATGGTAGGCTGCAGTCCAAGGGGTCGCTAAGGGTCGGACACAATTGAGCGACTTCACTTTCACTTTTCACTTTCATGCATTGGAGAAGGAAATGGCAACCCACTCCAGTGTTCTTGCCTGGAGAATCCCAGGGATGGGGGAGCCTGGTGGGCTGCCATCTATGGGGTCGCACAGAGTCAGACATGACTGAAGTGACTTAGCAGCAGCAGCAGCAAGCTAAGCTTGCTCCTTGGAAGAAAAGATATGACCAACCTAGACAGCATATTGAAAAGCAGAGACATTGCTTTGCCAACAAAGATCTGTCTAGTCAAAGCTATGTTTTTTCCAGGAGTCATGTACAGATGTGAGAGTTGGACTATAAAAAAAGCTGAGCACCGAAGAATGGATGCTTTTGAACTGTGCTGTTGGACAAGATGCTTGAGAGTCTCTTAGACTTAAAGGAGACCAAACCAGTCCATCCTAAAGGAAATCAGTCCTGAATATTCATTGGAAGGACTGATGCTGAAGCTGAAACTCCAATACTTTGTCCACCTGATGCGAAGAACTGACTCATTTGAAAAGACCCTGATGCTGGCAAAGATTGAAGGCAGGAGGAGAAGGGGATGACAGAGGATGAGATGGCTGGATGGCATCACCAACTGGATGGACATGAATTTGAGCAAGCTCTGGGAGTTGGTGATGAACAGGGAAGCCTGGCATGCTGCAGTCTATGGGGTCACAAAGAGTCGGTCATGAATGAGTGACTGAACTGACTGAAGCAATGATGAAGGATCTGCAAATCCCAGTTTCTCCAGAGGAAGTCATAATGGGTCTCCGTAAAGGCAATGATCATTTTCAGTAAGTGATTATCTCTATCTTCTCAATGAAAATTCCCTTCCAGTGTGGGTTATCTTTTTGTGCCCAGCAAGTTTCTTGCATCGGCGTCTTCTTTTCTTGCTTCAAGAACCTCATTAAGGCAGTTCTAGTCAACCATTCAATCTTCATTAACTGATTTCTAAAGAAATATTTATTTCTCTGCAGTACCTGCCAAAAGCCTGCTGCTTCCTTAGAGAATATTGGCCCCAGACCACATCTATGGATGTCATTAACCTGTGTTCTTCTTATACCAGCTGCTTTTGTCTTTCCTGCTGTGACTGGAGTTCTGTTTGCTGTGGCAATAGGAGGGGTGTTTGAATTCCTTCCAGTGAGAAAGAAACATTTCTTCCTTGGTGTCTGGGCTGAAGACACACCCTCCCATTGTAGAATCAGAGAATGTTCTGTGTGACACTGGGTCAACCCCCTGATATAAGCAGCTCAGGAGTAACTTTTCAGGCACAATTCACAGAGCTTATTGAAAAATGTTAGTGTAAGAAACGTTTTAGAATAAAATTCAATATCCATTCATGATGAAAACTCAACAAGCTATGTATAGAAGGAATGTTAAACATCATAAAAAAAGGCCATATATGGCAAACACACAACTAACATTATACTTAAGAGCAAAAAGCTCAAAGTGTTTTCTCTAGGATCAGGAACAGAATAAGGATATAAAAAATTCTCACCAATTTTTTAACAAGATATTGGCAGTCCTAGCCAGAGCATTAGATAAGAAAAAGAAATAAAAGGAATCCAGATCAGAAAAGAAGAAATAAAATTGTCAACTTTCAGATGACATGATGTTATTTATAGAAAATCTTAAAAAGTGCACCCAAAAGCTGTTAGAACTAGTAAATTCAGCAAAGTTGCAGAATACAAAATCAATATACAAATATTAGCTGTTTCTATACACTAATAACCAGCTATCAGAAAGAAAAATTAAGAAAGCAATCCCATTTACAACTGTATCTAAAAGAATAAAATACCTAGGAGTAAATTTAACCAAGGGAGTGAAAGGTTTAGGGTTAAAAGAAAAAACCCTAACCCTAACCCTAATGTTGAAAACTTGAAGACATTCATGGAAGAAATTGAGAATGATACAAATAAATGGAAAGAATATTCCATTCTCCTATATTGGAAGAATTAGTATTGTTAAAATGTCCATACTACCCAAAACAACCTATAGATCCAATGAAATTTTTTAAGATTCCAATTCCATTTTTCATGTAAATAGAACAAACAAGTCTAAAATCTGAATGAAACCACAAAAGACTCCAAATAGCCTAGGCAATGCTGAGCTGGAGGTATCACACTCTCTGATTCCAAACGCTATTACAAAGCTGTAGTATTGAAAACAGTACAGTATTGGTATAAAAACAGACACACAGACAATTCAAACAAAAGAGAAGGCCCACAAGTAAACTTGTGTGTATAAATCAGTTAATTAATGACAAAGGATCCAAGAATATGCAATGGGGACGGAAATATACCCCATAGCTCTTCAATATGTGGCGTTGGGAAAAGCGGACAGCCACAGGTGAAAGAATGAAACTGGATGCCTATCTTACACCATAAACTAAACCTAACACGGATAAAGACTTAAACAAGTTTATGTTCAAACTTGTAGAAACCATAAAATTTCTAGAAGAAAGCATAGGCAATAAGTTCCTTGACATCAGTCGTTATGATGATTTTTTGGATTTGACACCAAAAGCAAAGGCAACAAAAGCAAAAACAAACAAGTGGGACTACATCAAACTAAAAACTTCTGCACATCAAAGGAATTCATCAGTAAAATGAAATGACAGCCTGTGGAATAGGAGAAAATATTTGCAAATTATGTCTAATGAGTTAATATCTACAATATATAAAAAATTCACACAACTCAATAGCATAAAACAGTCTGATGCAAAAATGAGCAGAGAACTGGAATAGACATTTTTCCAAAGAAGACACAAATAGATAACAGATACGTGAAAACGTGCCCAACATCACTCATCATCAGGGAAATGCAAATCAAAACCACTATGAGATATCACCTTACACTTGTTATCATGGGTATTATCAAAAAGACATGAAATAAGTTTTGGTGAAGATGTGGAGATAAGTGGACGCTTTTTCCTGTTGGCTTCCCTTGTAGCTCAGTCAGTAAAGAATCTGCCTGCAGTGAGGAGATCCCGGTTTGATCCCTGGGTCTGGAAGATCCCCTGGAGAAGGAAATGGCAACACACTCCAATATTCTTGCCTGGAAAATCTCATGGACAGAAGAGCCTGGTAGGCTGCAGTCCATGGGGTCACAAAGAGTCGGGCACGACTGGACTACTAACACTTACTTACTTACTTACTTACTTTTTCCTGTTGGTAGGTGTGTAAACTGTTGCGGCCACTATGGAAAAGAATATCAGTTCAGTCACTCAGTCGTGTCCAACTCTTTGCGACCCCATGAATCACAGCACGCCAGGCCTCCCTGTCCATCAACAACTCCCGGAGTTCACTCAAATTCATGTCCATCAGGTCAGTGATGCCATCCAGCCATCTCATCCTCTGTTGTCTCCTTCTCCTCCTGCCCCCAATCCCTCCCAGCATCAGGGTCTTTTCCAATGAGTCAGCTCTTCACATGAGGTGGCCAAAGTATTAGAGTTTCAGCATCAGTCCTTCCAATGAACACTCAGGACTGATTTCCTTTAGGATGGACTGGTTGGATCTCCTTTCAGTCCAAGGGACTCTCAAGAGTCTTCACCAACACCACAGTTCCAAAGCATCAATTCTTCGGCACTCAGCTTTCTTCACAGTCCAACTCTCACATCCATACCTGACCACTGGAAATACCATAGCCTTGACTAGATGGACCTTTGTTGGCTTTTGAATATGCTGTCTAGGTTGGTCATAACTTTTCTTCCAAGGAGTAAGCATCTTCTTTTAATTTCATGGCTGCAATCACCATCTGCAGTGATTTTGGAGCCCCAAGAAATAAAGTCTGACACTGTTTCCACTGTTTCCCCATCAATCTGCCATGAAGTGATGGGACCAGATGCCATGATCTTCGTTTTCTGAATGTTGAGCTTTAAGCCAACTTTTTCACTCTCCTCTTTCAAAAAGAGGCTTTTTAGTTTCTCTTCACTTTAGAATTTCCTCAAAAACTAAAAACAGCACTGCCGTGTGATCTAGCAATCCCATTTCTGGGTATTTATCTGAAAGAAATGAAAGTGCTAACTCAGAAAGATACCCATACTCCTGTTCATTGCAGCACTATTTACATTAGCCAAGGCATGAAATCAATTTAAGCATCCATAGATGGATGAATATGTAAAGAAATTGTCATATATATACATGTATATAATACAGAATATTGATCAGCTATAAAAAGAAAGAAATCTTGCCATTCGCCACAACACGGATGAAACTTGAGGCCATTACACTAAGTGAAATAAGTCAGCAGAGAAAGACAAATACTGTATAGCCTCAATTATATTTTGAATCTGTGAGGGGGGGCGCGAAATTCCCTCATAGATACAGAGACGATTAGTTATTGCCAGAGGCAGGGGGTGGTCAAAAGATATAAACATCCAATTTTAAAATAAATAAGTCATGGGGATATAGGACACAGCATGGTGACTATAGTTAATAATACTGGATTGTATATTTGAAACTTGCTAAGAGAATAATCTTAAAAGTTCTCACTGTAAGAAAAAATATTTGGAGCTATGTGTGGTGATGTATATTAACTAGGTTTACGGTGATCATTTCACAACATATACAAGTATCAAATTATTACATTGTTCATGTGAAATTAATATGTTATATGTCAATTATACCTCAATTTTTAAAATTGGTGGTGGTGGCGGTTTAGTCGCTAAGTCATGTCCGACTCTTGTGACCCCATGGACTGTAGCCTGCCAAGCTCCTCTGTCCATGAGATTCTCCAGGCAAGAATAAATACTAGAGTGGGTTGCCATTTTTTTCCTCCAGAGAATCTTCCCAACCCGGGAATCAAACCCCGGTCTCCTGTCTTGCATGCAGATTCTTTACCAACTGAGCTGCAAGGGAAGCAACTTTTTAAATTGCTTGGTTTATGGTAGTCAGTGGGACTTATGACTGCGAGCCCCATTAGCTATCAGAGCTAGGCGATTTGTGCCTCACCCTCAGGTGGCAGCCATGATAGGTGGGGCTCTAATTGTGTGGACAAGCTCCTGCTAAGGATGCTGGTGGCTTGGTCTTATTACTGGACTTAGTGAGAAGGATGTCAGCCACAAACTGGCATTTGCCATGGGCATTTGCTGTCTGCCTGTTTAAGGATTAAGTCAGGTGCTGCTGCAGCTGCTGATCTTCAACCCACACTGAAAGGAGTTCAGGGTGGAGAGAAGAGATGAGGCACACAGTGGGGAAAACTGGTAGAACAGGCATTCAGGTCATTAGATATTTTCAGGAGCTGATTTTATGAGACCAGTTCTTATACTCCTGATACCTAGAAGAGCACTAAAATCCATTATGGTGATGTCTGCTCCTGATGAATAGCAGAAAACTTGGGCAAAAAATATGTGCTTGATTGCATGTACTTCCCTTCACCAAAGTTACATATATACTGAATTTCCCCCCTACTTCTTTGGAGCAGTTCCTCAGTGCTATCTGAAATGCTGTCTCCCAGGCTATAGTTTCCATTTCGCCTCAAGTACAACTTGACTCAAAGTTCTCACATTGTGCGTTTTTCTGAGTCAGCAAGAAGGTGGGGAAAGTGCCCACTGGTTCTTTCAGGTTCTAGGAGAGGATTGCAGTGAGCACCAGGGTGTCCGCTCATTAGAAACTGGATCCTTAGGCAGCAGCTTGTAAAGTGTGCAGTTAAACCCTTTCCTGGGTGTCGACTAAAAACTGCAGTCTAAAAGTTGAGAGTTAGGTTTTATTTGGTGGGAATGTTAGGACTTGAGCCCAGGAGACAGCATCTGACGTGACCCCTAGAGAACTGACTCCAAGGAGGAGGGAGAGCAACCAGGCTAGATACCAGTCTGCAGCAAGGACCAGGTAATCTGAATATTAAAAGATTACTGTAAATTAAGAGAAAACTAAGTCTATCACATGCAGAGATTTAGATCTTCCATATATGGGAAGACGCAAGCCTCTGGGCTTGCTGAAATTGTTCCTTTCATATGCACCTATCTATCTGAGGCCAATTTTTTCTTTATTGTTCGCAAATTGTTGTTGTTCAGTTGCTCAGTCGTGTCCAACTCTTTGCGACCCCATGGACTGTGGCACACCAGGCTTCCCTGTCCTTCACTATCTCCCACAGTCTGCTCAAATTCATGTCTCTTAAATCAATGATGCCATTCAACCATCTCATTCTCTGTCATCCCTTTCTCTTCCTGCTCTCAATCTTTCCCAGCATCAGGGTCTTTTCAAATTAGCTGGCTCTTGGCATCAAGTGGCCAAAGTATTGGAGTTTCAGCTTCAGCATCAGTCCTTCCAAAGAATATTCAGGACCGATTTCCTTTAGGATGGACTGGTTGGATCTCCTTGCTGTCCAAGGGACTCTCAAGAATTTTCTCCAGCCCCATAGTTCAAAAGCATCAATTCTTTGGTGCTCAGCTTTCTTTGTAGTCCAACTCTCACATCTGTACTTGACTACTGGAAAACCCATAGCTTTGACTAGACAGATCTTTGTCGGCAAAGTGATGTCTCTGCTTTTTAATAGGCTATCTAGGTTTATTCACATACCAGTTCCTTGTTTACTGTGAGATGGCCAATGTGGCGGATGGCTGCCTCCCACCTCCCCGCAGTTCCTCAGCGCCTATCTGAGAGGAAGTAGCTGAGGGCTCCCAAATAGCTGTCATTGTTTCACCTGGGCTCAGAAATTTGCATTTGGAAAAGACTTATTTCCTGGTAGTTGTTTTTGTTCAGTCCCTCAGTTGTGTCGACTCTTTGCAACCCCATGGACTGCAGCACAGCAGGCTTCTCTGTTCTTCAGTATCTCCCAGAGTTTCCTCAAACTCATGTCCATTGAGTCAGTGATGCCATCCAACCATCTCATCCTCTGTTTGGTAGAGCAAAAAGCAGAAAACGTTTCATTTCACATGGGAAAGACCAGGAGATGAGTGTTTCTCTCTGTTCCCTCTGTACTGAGTCCTGAGGGCATCACTACAGTACGTAATCATGCTCCCTTCAAGGACAACTTCTTCGCTAGAGTCCCCTGGGACTTGTGAACACAAGCCCTGTTGGCTTTCAGAGCTTGATATTTGGGGGCCTTCCTGCCTCAAGTGGGAACCATAAAAGTTGGGGTGACAGATGCTCTGTCTGAAACCTTCACTCCTCAGGGAGACGCTGGGAATTGGGAGTTCTCTCTTGATTGTGTGGTGCTGTGCTGGGGCCAGGGTTTATGGCACAAGTAAGTCTCTGCCTTTTCAACCCATTTTGAAGTGGATATTTTCTCCTTCCCCTGATGTGCAAGAGTCACTCTTCTAGTCTCTGGATTTCTCTCAGAGGGAAATTGTTCCTTGTGTAGCTGTGTGTCTGTGGGAGGAGAGAAGTTCAGGAGCCTGATATTCTAAAGTCTCTCAATTTTCCACTCCAAAACGTTTGGACTTATTTTTGCTCTTTGCTCTTGGAATTAACATCGCTTAAACAATCAGTGCAACAAGCATTCTGATTGTAATCTCATTGAGAATAAGTGGATGTTGCTTCTAGTTTTCACTTACTAAATTTAGCCTTTTGAATTCCAGCCAAGAAGAAGGAAATGCCAATCAGCATAGAGATCAAAAAACAAAATTAGGAAGCTCACCAGCAGAGAAAGCAAAGGAAGGTTGTCATTCTTCCACTATGATAATGAAATATCTCTTGCTTTAACCCATGTTCATGTAGCATCTATAAAAATGTAACAAAGAGACTGACGCAATGGGAAATGAGAGATGGAGATGAAAGATTTAGGTTCTAGGCTAGGCTTTGCTGTTTGCTGGCCTATTTGGGCCAATGTTCTCTAAGTCTTGGTTTCCTCATCTGTGAAATGAGAATTTTAAACCAGTTTTTATATAGTAAGATTCTATCTGAAACTATTATCAATATTATATAAAATATTGCTATTGCTTGTATTTTTGAAATTGGTTTCGATATGAATGGCTAAGTAGGGCGATCCCAACATCTTACCACGAGCACATTAGTAAGTGAAATGTACACGTTGACCAGGACCCAGGTGACAGTGAAGATAGATAGAGTATGACAATGCTCTGTCACGTGGCACAGTTTACCCAGCATGACTTTCCTTAGAAGGTCCCCTGAATGTGCTACAGCAAAAGTCCCAACCACACGAACCTACCAGAAGAACTAACACAAGAGAGCTTTACATCTTCTAAAGTCAACGCCACACATGGGAACAGATTGGGGGGTGGGGGGCAAGTAGGTGGGGCTTTCCTTACTTTATCTTTATGTCCAGTGTGCAGTGTTGTGTACTTCCTTGTGGAATTTGGAAATGATTTACTGGAATTACAAAATCCATTTTTCTTTTAAATTGCAGCTTTGGCCTTTACTGCTTTTTAGAATAATGCAAGGTAAAGCCATATCTGAGGACTAAAAATGAGGAGGAAGACTTGATATTTAAGCAGCTTGAATGGTTTCTTTTCTTTCTGTTCAAAGAAATGCACTTGCCTATGATACAGTCTCTCTAGTGAAATGGTTACTCCTCCATTACTCTGCTGATACAATACTGTGCGTGTTCTCATTGTATGTTTAAATATATGGCTTAAAATTTATTAATTTATACTGTAGGTATTATGAATTCCTATGGGAAAAAATTGTCTTTGAGTTTTTTAATTTAATTTTTCCTTCAAGTGGGTGGTTTGCTCTACTGAATAGTAATTGTAACAAATTGATCTGCTTTGGATGCTGCTATAGTGCAGTTATACATTTTGTTTTCCAAGGGGAGAGGAGAGTAAAAGAAACACCAGTGTGTTTAATCTTAAGGTCTGGTGCTTGTTGTAGTGAAATTATAACTATTACAGTGCAAGATCAATGAATATGTTCTCCGAGTGAGCCTTTGTGCTTTTTGTCAAGTTATGCAGTGAACTATTTTTAAGATCTAATCAGTGATTATTTTCCCCACTCCGTGTTTCTCTAAGGAACTATTTCATACCCACACCATTCTTAGCAGTTTTCCTCAGTGATATCATGAATGTGAGTCATTATGTAGCTGCTCAACATTGAGCCAATAAACTTACAGATCTGAAAAAAATAAATAATTTGGCCCTATGGTGCCTTCAATTATGTTTTGTTGAATTTATCAGTAAGTGTTAAACTCTTCTATTACCTTCAACAACAAAGATGAAAGGGATAAACTCAAGGGAATGAAAAGGGAAGCTCTTATTTACAATTGTATCTCTCTAAGGCAATGGCACCCCACTCCAGTACTCTTGCCTGGAAAATTCCATGGATGGAGGAGCCTGGTAGGCTGCAGTCCATGGGGTCGCTGAGAGTTGGACATAACTCAGTGACTTCACTTTCACTTTTCACTTTCATGCATTGGAGAAGGAAATGGCAACCCACTCCAGTGTTCTTGCTTGGAGAATCCCAGGGATGGCGGAGCCTGGTGGGCTGCCGTCTATGGGGTCGCACAGAGTCAGACACAACTGAAGCAACTTAGCAGCTACAAGCATAGTACCCAGGATATGTTAAATGGGCATTAACAATTTGCAAAGTGAGTAAACAAGTAAACATCAGAGATTCTTGGAAAAAAATTTTAATGAAGGAACAATTTCAGATGATGAAATTGGATGTTGTGATGTCCAATTACAGATCTTTAAATATGAAGGTCAAAGAAAGAGGGTTTTGAAGACGGCATTATAATCCTTGTGGAATCCAAACTGCACAGAAATCAAATGAAAACATCCTTAATTAATATCAGGAATTATCCTAAAATTTTACATAATTAAGATGGTTGAGATTTTTTTTTTCATGTAATTTAATCTATTCAATGAGAATCATGCAGGTCCATGCGGCTTGCCCCACACATCACTAAGGATGCAGTAAGTCCCCTATATATGAACCAGTTTCACTCCAAGAGCGTGTTCATTAAGTCCAGTTTGTTCATAAGTCCAGTGGAGTTAGCCTAGGTACCCAACTATCTTGCCTGTGTGCGTGTACTCAGTCACTCAGTCGTGTCCGACTCTGTGACCCTATGGACTGTACCCCACCAGGCTCCTCTGTCCATGGGATTTTTGTCCATGGGATTTTCCTGGAAAGAATACTGGAATGAGGTTGTCATTTCCTCCTCCAGGGCATCTTCCCCAACCCTCCTGCATCTCCTTCATTGCAGGTGAACTCTACCCCTGAGACCCTGGGGAAGCCCCAGCCAGCCAGCATAATTGGCAGCATAGCACTGCACTGTAACAGATTTCATGCAAATAATACACAACAAACACAAAATAAATCAGACATCTTCAGTCTTACCGGACAGTACCTTGAACACTACAGTGGTACAGCACAACACCTGGCATCAGGAGCTGGCATCTAGTGAACAGGCAAGAAGAGCTACCGACCGGAGCGGGGGGGGGGGGGGGGGGGGGGGCAGGCTGGTAGGGCTGAAAGGCTGCCAGCAATAGAAGATGAGGGGCAAGCTGCAATCTCCCTCACACCTGACGTCTATGGAACGCACGCTCACATCTTTGAAAGTCCGCAACATGAAGGCTTATATACTGGCACCTTCCTGTGTCGTCCCAGGGAAGGTGGTGACAGTCATTCTTAGGAAACTTGTCCTTCATGTCCAAACAACTCTTCCACTCCTAACACCATGAGCTACTAGGGCGATTACTACGGAGGCCTGCCCGGGCTGTGGTGATGGCTGTGGCTGAGGGCATGGCAGCTCCCACGGGGCTGGGCTGTGACTTTGGCCATAGAGGATGCAGTGGTTGCTGTCCATTGTGCTGTGGAGGATCTGGATCATCCAGTTTCCACTGTAAGAGTGAATTCATTCATCTCAGCACTGCAGTCATCATAGCCTCCTGATTTAGTTCTGCTTTATCCCCACCGTGGTAGTACATAGCAAGCTATTCTGCCTGGCTCTGTAAGTGGAACATATAGAGCGCTACTCAATGATGGAACAGTTGAGGTATTTTTAAGCTCCTGAGACAAACAGAATTTATACCTAGGGAAAAGATGTTCAACTGTAATGTGTGTGTGTGTGTGTGTGTGTGTGTTATGTAAACCATATAAACCAGCAAGAGGATGACATTGAGCTCTTCAAAATCAGGACTCAGTCCTGGCAGCAAACACCAGAAGCAAGGACAGCAGCAAGGGAAAGGACCTAGAATCTCAACTTTAAAGCTGTTCATCTCTCTCTTCCCTTTTAATATACAAAGATGTTACCAACTCCCATATTTCAATAAAAATACTTTACATATCAGAGCAAACAATTTCAATTCATTTATTTTATGGAACTAGATCTAAGCTCCTTGGGAACAGCAACCATGCTTGCTTATTAATCATTTTATGCTTTATAACCATGATAATACCTGGCATATATAAGGCACTGAAAGAATTTTGCAGATGAGAAATTTGTTCATGGTTTTCTATAATGTAGAGCCATTTTTAACTTGCCCAGTAATTATTTGGTACCTCATCCAAATTTTGGAATCATGATCTGTTCACTCACCTTATTTCTCTTGCTCACACATTACAGCTGAACATCTTTCCACTAGATATAATTTCTGTTTGTCCCAGGAACTTAAAAATACTTCAACCGTTTCATAGTTAAGTAGCCTGCACTCTGTATGTACCCCTTACACAGTCAGGCAAAATAACTTGCAATTTGTCAAAATATGTAAATTAAAATTTGTTTACTGTCAAGGCAAGACAAGGGGTTCAGTTCAGTTCAGTCACTCAGTCGTCTCCGACTCTTTGCAACCCCATGAATCGCAGCACGCCAGGCCTCCCTGTCCATCACCAACTCCCGGAGTTTATTCAGACTCACGTCCATCGAGTCAGTGATGCCATCCAGCCATCTCATCCTTGGTCGTCCCCTTCTCCTCCTGCCCTCAATCCCTCCCAGCATCAGAGTCTTTTCCAATGAGTCAACTCTTCACATGAGGTGGCCAAAGTACTGGAGCTTCACCTTTAGCATCGTTCCTTCCAAAGAAATCCCAGGGCTGATCTCCTTCAGAATGGACTGGTTGGATCTCCTTGCAGTCCAAGGGACTCTCAAGAGTCTTCTCCAACACCACAGTTCAAAAGCATCAATTCTTCGGTGCTCAGCCTTCTTCACAGTCCAACTCTCACATCCATACATGACCACTGGGAAAACCATAGCCTTGACTAGACGGATCTTAGTCAGCAAAGCAATGTCTCTGCTTTTGAATATGCTATCTAGGTTGGTCATAACTTTCCTTCCAAGGAGTAAGCGTATTTTAATTTCATGGCTGCAGTCACCATCTGCAGTGATTTTGGAGCCCAGAAAAATAAAGTCTGACACTGTTTCCCCATCTATTTCCCATGAAGTGATGGGACCCGATGCCATGATCTTCGTTTTCTGAATGTTGAGCTTTAAGCCATCTTTGTCACTCTCCTCTTTCACTTTCATCAAGAGGCTTTTAGTTCCTTTTCACTTTCTGCCATAAGGGTGGTGTCATCTGCATATCTGAGGTTATTGATATTTCTCCCAGCAATCTTGATTCCAGCTTGTGTTCTTCCAGTCCAGCGTTTCTCTTAGTCCAGCATTTCTCATGATGTACTCTGCACAGAAGTTAAATAAGCAGAGTGACAATATACAGCCTTGATGTACTCCTTTTCCTATTTGGAACCAGTCTGTTGTTCCATGTCCAGTTCTAACTGTTACTTCTTGACCTGCATACAGATTTCTCAAGAGGCAGGTCAGGTGGTCTGGTATTCCCATCTCTTTCAAAATTTTCCACAGTTTATTGTGATCCACACAGTCAAAGGCTTCGGCATAGTCAATCAAGCAGAAAGAGATGTTTTCCTGGAACTCTCTTGCTTTTTCAATGATCCAGTGGATGCTGGCAATTTGATCTCTGGTTCCTCTGCTTTTTCTAAAGCCAGCTTGAACATCAGGGAGTTCACGGTTCATGTATTGCTGAAGCCTGGCTTGGAAAATTTTGAGCATTACTTTACTAGTGTGTGAGATGAGTGCAATTGTGCAGTAGTTTGAGCATTCTTTGGCATTGCCTTTCTTTGGGATTGGAATGAAAACTGACCTTTTCCAGTCCTGTGGCCACGGCTGAGTTTTCCAAATTGCTGGCATATTGAGTGCAGCACTTTCACTGCATCATCTTTCAAGATTTCAAAAAGCTCAACTGGAATTCCATCATCTCCACTAGCTTTGTTCATAGTGATGCTTTCTAAGGCCCACTTGACTTCACATTCCAGGATGTCTGGCTCTAGATGAGTGATCACACCAGCGTGATTATCTTGGTCATGAAGATCTTTTTTGTACAGTTCTTCTGTGTATTCTTGCCACCTCTTCTTAGTATCTTCTGCTTCTGTTAGGTCCATACCATTTCTGTCCTTTATCGAGCCCATTTTTGCATGAAATGTTCCCTTGGTATTTCTAATTTTCTTGAAGAGATCTCTAGTCTTTCCCATTCTGTTGTTTTCCTCTATTTCTTTGCACTGATCGCTGAAGAAGGCTTTCTTATCTCTTCTTGCTATTCTTTGGAACTCTGCATTCTGATGCTTATATCTTTCCTTTTCTCCTTTGCTTTTTGCTTCTCTTCTTTTCACAGCTATTTGTAAGGCCTCCCCAGACAGCCATTTTGCTTTTTGGCATTTCTTTTCCATGGGGATGGTCTTGATCCCTGTCTCCTGTACAATGTCATGAACCTCATTCCATAGTTCATCCGGCACTCTATCTATCAGATCTAGGCCCTTAAATCTATTTCTCACTTCCACTGTATAATCATAAGGGATTTAATTTAGGTCATACCTGAGTGGTCTAGCGGTTTTCCCTACTTTCTTCAATTTAAGTCTGAATTTGGTAATAAGGAGTTCATGATAAGCCACAGTCAGCTCCTGGTCTTGTTTTTGTTGACTGTATAGAGCTTCTCCATCTTTGGCTGCAAAGAATATAATCAATCTGATTTCAGTGTTGACCATCTGGTGATGTCCATGTGTAGAGTCTTCTCTTGTGTTGTTGGAAGAAGGTGTTTGCTATGACCAGTGTGTTCTCTTGGCAGAACTCTATTAGTCTTTGCCCTGCTTCATTCCGTATTCCAAGGCCAAATTTGCCTGTTACTCCAGGTGTAGGAAAAGATATTTGCAACATATACAACTGGCAAATTTGTGCTCCTGGGCACCACGGAAAACAGTCCAAATGTCAATCAACAGTAAAACAGAGAAAGAAACTGTAGTATATTCTTATAATGGAATAGTACGCAGCAGTGCCAACCACCAATCTAGAGAAACATCTAGAACTTGCTACATATACTGGAGCTACACGTGCCATCTGGACAGATCTCACAGTCACAATGCTGGGTGAGAGAACTCCAGCATAACAGAACATGCCTATTTACTCATAACAGTATGAGCCTATCTACTTACTGTCCTAGAGAGAAAAACCTAGAACACAGGGTTAGCAGTCAGGATAGTGGTTACCTTTGAGTACGTGGTCTTTGAGAGAGGGTCTGATTGGGGGCTTCTGAGGTGCTGTAAATATTTTATTTTTTGATCCATGGGGTTTTCAAATGCTCTCTTTGTGATAAGTCACTGAGCTGACACTTGTGTGTATTTTGTGCATGTCTATTATACTGCAATTTAAGACAATTAAAATTGATAACACTGCATAATTTAAAATGAGTCAGCCAAGAATAGACAGTTCAAATTATTTACCAGACTCTTTGTGTACCTACTCTACAGCCTTTGTTATTTTGTTCAATTGACCAGTCGTGTCTCTTTGTGACCCGATGGACTGTAGCTTGCCAGGCTCCTCTGTTCTGGGATTTCTTAGGCAAGAATACTGGAGGGAGTTGCATCTCCTCCAGGGATCAAACCCTAGTCTCCGGCATTGGCAGGCAGATTCCTTACCACTTAGTCACCAGGGAAGTCCATACTCTATATCCTTACAGACTAGAATATATGGGAGTTTTAAATGAATAACACATTGCTTTTAGTGTGAAGACATGCAAAATCTAGCCATCTGTAGTAGGGGCATAGGTGGGAGAGAGGGGCATGTGAAAGGGTGGTGAGTTCCTGATCTAAAATGTAGGAGAGAATTAGGGAAGTTTTTCCTGATTACCCATGCTCCAATTTTAGAGTCTCTACACATTATTAGTATCTTTTCTTTAGTCGCAGAATTAATCATAACTAAAGGAATAAGACAAGAAGTTAAATAATACCCACAAAAAGAATGAAGTGAAGCATTAAGAACCTTCTCAGTTAAGAAACCTGCTTACCTATTGATTCTTTTTTTTAGTTTGTATCGCAAAAAGATTCTGCTGAATGAATACTGATTATACTAATAATTGCTATATAAAGCCATGCAGTAGTATACTGCTGGGGGGGGGGATAAGTAAGGGATGGGTATTGTTAACTGAGAAAAAAGTATAGAAGAAAATTCTATGTGGAATTCCCTGGCAGTCCCTGGTCCATGTGGCTATGATGCCACATGCCCACTGCAGAGGGCCTGTGTTCAATCCCTAGTTAGGGAACTAGGAGCCCACAAGCTGAGCAGCATGGCCAAAAAAAGGAAAAAGAAAGAAAAATTCTAGAAAAACCATTAATAGAACTTCAAGAATTTTGATGCCTAAAAGTTGTTCTAGAATGATGTTTGAAAATTGTGTAGTAGGTTAAATGATGCTTTTGAATTTTGGTGCTGAAGAAGACTTTTGAGAGTCCCTTGAACTGCAAGGAGATCAAACCAGCCAATCCTAAAGAAAATCAATCCTGAATATTCATTGGTGCTGAAACTGAAGCTCCAATACTTTGACCACCTGATGCCAAGAACTGACTCATTGGCAAAGACCCTGTTACTGGGAAAGATTGAAGGCAAAGGGGGAAGGCAGTGGCAGAGACAGCTTTACCACCTTAATGGACATGAATTTGAGCAAACTTCAGGAGACAGTGGAAGACAGAGGAGCAGGCACCTGGTGTGCTGCAGTCCATGAGGTTGAAAAGTCAGACACAACTTAGTGACTGAAAAACAACAAAATTATTCTTTGATATTGTCTAAGAAAAATTGTTATACTGATGTGAAAGATATAAATATATTGAAGAAAATGGTGTTTGCCACTCTGAATTAACTTTAAGAATAATTTATTTTCTCTATTAAAGATGCTTGGGAAAGTAAGGATATAATATCAATTTTCTTGGTGTTACTGAAAGCTATTTTAGTTAGGTAACAGTATTAATAATTTTCAAATAAAGCCTTCAGTATTTCAATAGTGTGCATGCTGGGTTTGAGATAGCTGATCAGAGCTTTAATAAAATTGATGTGGGTATCAAGCCTTTCTCATACTATTGAAAATGTCTGTGGAAAATGTATATGGAAAAACAATGACTTGATAACCAAGAGTTACTCAGGGGGCTGTTGAACATGAGATCAGCAAAAATCTTTCTAGGTAGTTGCTTTTATGACCCCACTACTGACTAGTATCTTCTCCTTGACAGAAAAAATATACCACACATGAGCCTCTCACTAAACTCAACTTTCCCTGAATGTTTGCTGAGATTTATCTCACATAAGATGGATTAAACTTTCAAGGATTGGGGAGGAAAAAAAAAACTGTACATTTATTTCCAACTCACCAGCTAAATAGTATGCCAAGCTCATGTCATGCTGGAAAACAAGGCTTCAAAGATCATTCTGAAGCTCCAGGAAGGGGTAGCACTCCATGCCACAACCGAAGATGCCAAGTCTGAGACTGTAAGACCACCCTTTCATGCTCAAACTCAAACTAGCATTGATCATCTGGGCTGTAATAAGTTTCAGATCACCATCAAGAATAACTTTCCAGCATTGCTTGAGAATTAGTATTTTCCACTAAATGTTGATTGACTTGCTATCTGAAAGGTGCTTAGAAGTAGTTTTCAAAAAGGAAACTGAATTTTTTGTGAATGCCCCTGACTTATTAGTAATTTTCTTATCTCTATAAATGATAAATACCTATAAATAAAGAAGTATGTTTTTGCTAGCTCTTCTATCATGTCTAATTTGTAGTAAGACCAATAAATCCCAGTTAACTTTAGATCAAGGACTATTTGTACTTATGACTTGAAACAGTGTTCCTGTATTAGTCAGGATAGCTAGACTATGCTCCAGTAACAAATACACCCTCAACTCTGGGTGGCTTAATCCAGAAAGGTTTATTTCTGAGTTTTATCTCACCATTAAAAGGTCAGGCAGCTCTCCTGGGGGCTCTCCTGCAGTGACTTAGGGACCAGGGCTGATTCCATTGTATCTTTTTGTTCTAGCCATGCTGAAGGGAGAGGAGAAAACATGGAGAAGTCAGACCTGCTTTTAACTGCTTGGGATGGGATGTAACATATTCGTTCTGTTTTCTTTCCTGTTGGTGAGCAGTCAGTCATTTGTCTCTGTGTGCCCAGGAAGGGGTAACTCGGTGGTCTCTACCGTGGCTACTTTCCTACAACCAGAACGGGATTGCTTTGTACATCTCAGGGACACTTTGCTCGATTTTAAAACTAATTTGTTGGTGTAACCCAAATGTACACGTGATGGAGAAAACTTAGGTGCTCTCATCCAAAGCCTGGCCCAGATTTGTTACCCTTCTTTAATGTGCATTTTTTAATTTATTTGTTTATTTATTTGGCTGCACTGGGTCTTAATTGAAGCATGCAGGATCAAGTTCCCTGACCAGGGATTGAACCCCAGCTCCCTGTATTAGAAGCAAGGAGTCTTAGCCACTGGGCTACCAGTGAAGTCCCAGTATCCATTTCCTGTATGTCCTTATTCATTGACCTGAGTCAATTTGAGTCAATTCATTGACCCAAGTCAATGAAAAAAAAAAAAAACTTGGCTAAACGGGGCCAAATGTAGCTTTGTGGTCTTAGTGACTGAAATAACAAACAATAGCTTTATGGTATGTGTTAGAGATGAATTTCAATGTTAGTTACCATTCGTTCAGTTCATCATTCATCATTTCAAATAATACTGGACACCATGCAAAGCATATGGGGAGTGGTGATTAGAACTTCCTACTCCTAAGTATATGGCAATCTAAAGAAAGTAAAGCATAGCAAGGTTTAACAACTTAACAGATTTTGAACACAAGACCAAGACCAAGTCCAAGTCCAAGACCAAGAAGTTGCTCAGTCGCGGCCAACTCTTTGTGACCCTATGGACTGTAGCCTACGTCGCTCCTCCACCCATGGGACTTTCCAGGCAAGAGTACCGGAGTGGGTTGCCATTTCCTTCTCCAGAGGACCTTCCCAACCCAGGGATTGAACCCGGGTCTTCTGCATTGTAGGCAGATGCTTTACCGTCTGAGCCACAAGGGAAGTCCTAAATGGCAATCTAAAGAAAGCAAAGCATAGCAAGGTTTAACAACTTAACAGATTTTGAACACAGATCCAGTCAAATTACCGAACTGGAATTCAAAACCAAGTCAACTTCACCAAAACCCATTTTCCTAACTTTTATCCACTACTTTCTCTGTGACAGGCAGAATTTCTACAATGGCCTCCACAAAAAATGTTCTTCTCTGAGTCCATGGAAGCTGGGAATTGGAGGAAATATCACTCCCATGATTGTGTTATATTATGACATCATTAACCTTATTTGGGTGGGCTTGACTAGTCATATGACTCTTGGACGCAGACAGCTTTCAGACTGGTAGCAGAAGAGGCAGTCTTAGATGTCAAAGCATGAGGGAAATTCAATACCCAGTTGCTGGCTTTGAAAATGAAAGGAACCGCATGCAAAGCAACATGGACACCCTCTGGGAGCAGAGAGCAGCTCCTAGCTAACAGCCAGAAAGGAGATGGGCGTCTCAGACCTACAGCCTGAATAAGCTTGGATTCAGATTCACCTCTAGATCCTCCGGATAACAGCTCAGCCTGGCCGACTTTGGTCTTTTGAAATCCTAAGTAAAGAACCCGGTCAGGCTCACTGAAGTTCTGACCTACAGAATTGTGAGATAATAAAATGTGTTGTTTAAGCTGCTAGACCTGGAGTAACTTGCTCTACAGTAATAGAAAACTAATGTATCCTCTAAGGTTTTAAAATAAAATCCATCAGTCTGCCTTCTTTGAGCAATCTGATCAGTCCATTGTGAATCAAAATAGCAGCCCTAGATGAACAGATAAAGAAAATGTGGTATACGCATCTTCCATATACATGCAATGGAATACGTCAGCCATTAAAAAAGAAAATAATGTCATTTCTAGCAACATGGATAGGCTTAGAGATTATCCTACTCAACAAAGTAAGTCAGAGAAAAACAAGTATCATATGATATTACTTATGTGTGGATTCTTCAAAAAATGATACAAATAGTCATGTTTGCAAAACAGAAATAGACTCACAGATAAAGAAAACAAACTTCTGGCTGCCAAAGGGGAAAGGTGGAGTGAGGGAGGGATAAATTAGGAATTTGTGATTAATAGATACATACTGCTGCTAAGTCACTTCAGTCATGTCCGACTCTGTGTGACCCCATAGACGGCAGCCCACCAGGCTCCCCCGTCCCTGGGATTCTCCAGGCAAGAACACTGGAGTGGGTTGCCATTTCCTTCTCCAATGCATGAAAGTGAAAAGTGAAAGGGAAGTTGCTTAGTCGTGTCTGACTCTTCGCGACCCCATGGACTGCTGCCTACCAGGCTCCTCCATCCATGGGATTTTCCAGGCAAGAGTACTGGAGTGGGGTGCCATTGTCTTCTCCGAGATACATACTACTATATGTAAAAATAGATAAACAAGGTCCTACTGTGTGGCACAGGGAACTGTATCAATATCTTGCAATAGCCGATAATGGAAATCTGAAAAAGATTATGTATATCTGAAACACTGTGTGTACACCGGAAACCAGCACAACAATAGCAAATTACCTCCATATGAGTGTGCACGCTGTCACGTCCAACTCTTTGCAACCCCAAGGAACCCGCCAGGCTTCTCTATTTGTGGGGTTTTCCAGGCAAGAATACTGGAGTGTGTTGCCATGCCCTACACCAGGGGATCTTCCCAATCCAGGGATCAAACCCCTGTCTCCTGTGTTTCCTGCACTAGCAGGCAGATTCTTTACTATTGAGCCCCACCTGGGAAGCCCATATATTTCAATACAAAAAAAAAAAAAAAGATTAACATGGAAAAAAAAAAAAAAGAGCTGTCCTATGTTCCACCAAAATTTCTCCCTACTCTCCTAAAATTATCCTGAGAAAATTTCATGGAAGCCATTTTCTAGCTGCATTTTAAATACATACTTTGAGAGGTTTGTTATATTCAGTGAGATGCTTTCATGCATATTTCTCTTTGGGGAGCCAGGAGTGGCAGGTGTCTCTGAGCCCTTTGCCAGCACAGAAGTTCAGAAGTTAGGAGACTTGCATAATGTCACACAGGAAACTAGAGATAGATCTGGGTTGTTTAAACCATATTTTTATATATTAATTTTTTTTTCCTTTAGGAAGCATAATTTCTAAATCTTACTCTTTGGGGCAAAATTACCTCTAAAGGTGGATTTAATATCTGATACAGTTGTGACTTCCCTGGTGAATCAGATGGTTAAAAATCCACCTGCAATGCAGGAGACCCAAGTTGGAGAAGGGAATGGCTAGCTGCTCCAGTATTCTTGCTTAGAGAATTCCATGGACAGAGGAGCCTGGTGGGCTATAGTCCATGGGGGTCACAAAGAGTCAGGCATGACTGAACGACTAACACAGTTGTGACATTTACATAGAGAAATGTTTTATAGTTTGTTTTTCTACTCTCATTTTTAGACACATTTCATTATCATAGCCTTTTGGATTTTGCCAGCAAAATGTCTTTTAGTGACCTCAATTATATGCTTTTGATTTTGTTTAAACCATGCCATTTCCATTTCAGTGGTGATCCAACTGGTTGGCATTTGCTAGAACCTCATATCCATTGTTACATGAATAGACATTGAAAATCATTTTGATGCAGAAAAAGAAAGCAACTAAGTTTGGGTAACTAAAGAAAACTCAAACCAAACTCTTTGACCCTGAGCCCCAAAGAGTGCAGTATAAGTGCTGGGCAAATTGTCTTGTCCTCTCCTTCATAAATGAGTTCTTCTCTTTTTCTGTTGACTGCTGTCTGGCACAGCTGCTGTTTTCAGAGGCTAAAAAAGATGGGAATCCTGAAAACAAGGAAATAAAAGCTTGCCTGAGACACCTGGCCAGTGAATCGTGGCTGGTCTCCTCCGTAGCTTGTGTACAGCCACTGAGTCTCTTATGAATGAAGGAGCAGAGGTTAGTGGTGGCATCAACAAACACAGTTAGGACCGGCGGATTCTATTTCTGGTTCCAAATTGATGATAAAATGACTTGAGAGAAGTCACTGTAACTTCTTTCAGAGTCTCGACCTATGAGACGAGAAGAAAATAAGAAAATTCTTTTTCCCTAGAAGATTTTATAAAGACCTGTTTAACCTCCCATCTTGGCAGCCCTCTGATTCTCACACTCAAGAGAATCTCTGGATTCTCTAACATTTATCCCTCATATTCAACCCTGAATACTAGCTCTGCGCAGGCCTGCTGAGTTACTTTAGTCATGTGCAACTCTTTACCACCCTATGGACTGTAGCCCACCAGGCTCCCCTGTCCATGAGATTCTCCAGGTAAGGATACTGGAGTGGGTTGCCATGCCCTCCTCCAGGGGATCTTCCTGATCCAGGGATTGGACCCACATCTCTCATGTCTCTTGCATTGGGAGGCGGGTTCTTTACCACATTCCCAGCGCCAACTGGGAAGCCCTACTAACTTTATAACTTACCCTTTTCCTTGCAAGAGGGAACCCAGAACAGTAACTCACATGTCTCAGTTTTGATGCTATGTCACTTGGAGTTGTGAACCCTGGTTGGGTTCTGGCTTAGTTTTTAGTGATCTAACTCTTTTCCATAACTTCATTCTACTGACTGGATCCCGAGCCCGTTTTCACACATCTGAGCCTCTCTCCTGGTTTTCTATCTTTTGTACCACTGCTTCCAAGACTGAGGTTCTGCAGTTGATTCTTCTGAATGTCCTGACATATTTCAGCCACAAAGTACACATTCCACTGTCCTAACAACATTGGTGAACTAATTCTTAAAGATTATTCCTTAAAAATAAAAGAATGGAATAATATCATTTGAAGCAACAGGGATGGACCTATGGATTGTTATACTAACTGAAATAAGTCAGACAAAGACAAATATATGATTTCATATGTGGAATCTAAAAAATGATACAAATGAACTTATTTATGAAGCAGAAACAGACTCACAGACATAGCAAACAACCCAATGGTTACCAAAGGGGAAACGTGGGGGAGGGGATAAATCAGAAATTTGGGTCTAACGTATACATACTACTATCTATAAAATGGAGAATCAATAAGAGCCTACTGTATAGTACAGGAAACTCTACTCAAAATTGTGTACTAACCTATACGGAAAACAATCTGAAAAGGAATGCATGTGTGTATATGGATCGCTGAATCACTTTGCTGTACACCTGAACTAACACAACATTGTAAATCAACTATACCCTAATAAAAAAGAAAATTTAAAAATTTGTATTAAATATTGAGATTAAAATACTCACACAATACACACAAAACATAAAAATGGATAACACGAGACTTTTGAAATATTCTCCCCCATTACTGGGCTTCCCAGGTGGTTCTAGTGATAAAGAACCCACCTGCCAATGCAGGAGATATAAGAGGCTCGGGTCCGATCCCTGGGTCGGGAAGATCCCCTGGAGGAGGACGTGGCAACCCACTCCAGTGTTCTTGCCTGGAGAATCCCCATGGACCGAGGAGCCCGGTGGGCTATAGGCTGCAAAGAGTCAGACACGACTGAAGAGACTAGCACATACTCGTGACCCAGTGACCACTACCAAACATACCTGTTATCTTTGAAGCTCCCATCCCATCCCCTTCCCACTCTACTCAGAGGAAACCATTCTGTTAAAAGTTATGTTTATCATTCCTCTCACTCTCTCTTTTAGTTTTCCTAGATGGTAATTCCCTAAGTAATATATTGTCCAGTGTGGCATGGTTTTGAACTTAATATTGACAAAAAAATAGAGCATCTGTCTTACACTGTGCTAAATTGCTTCAGTCATGTCCAGCATTTTGCAGCCCTATGGACCACAGCCCACCAGGCTCTAGCAAGAACACTGGAGTGGGTTGCTGTGCCCTCCTCCAGGGGATCTTCCTGACCAGGGATCAAACCCGCGTCTCTTACATCTCCTATATTGGCAGGTGAGTTCTTTACCACTAGCACCACCTGGGAAGCCCTGGTCCTACTCTACTTGCTTTTTCAGTTCAACATTATGTTCGTGAGTTTTATCCATGTTTTTACATATCTATCTAATTCATTACTCTTCACAAGAATATCAGTTTCATTGTGTGACTATCATGCAGGTCATTTATCTTTCCTGAGGTCAATGAACCTTTGAATTGTTCCTCTTTTTCTTCCTATTACAAAAAAGTGCTGGAATGGATATGCACTTTCATTCTAGAAGTACTTGCTGGGTGATGCAGTTTTCAGATTTGTCATGAAAATAACACCACATCCTTGCCAACCTTAGATTTTGCCAGGATTCTTAATTTTTTTGCCAGCATGGTAGTTGTAACTTAGTATCTCATTGGTGTTTAAATTCTCATTTTCTTGATGACTAACAAGGCTGAGAATCTTGCTTGTATTTGTTTGAACGTTTGGATTTACTCTTCTCTGAAGATGTGATCTTTTGTTTTCATTTTTTGTCCACCGTTTTCATTTTTTCCGGAGGTCTTTATATACTCTAGATACTATTCGCTCGTTAATTACACATATGGCAACATGTTCTACCAGTCTCTGGTTTGTATTTTTACTTTCTTTTTCATACATTTTGTGAATGAAAGTTCTTACTTTTACTTTAGCTAATTTACCTGTGTGTGTGTGTTAGTTGCTCAGTGGTGTCTGACTCTTTGTGACCCCATGGACTGCAGCACACCAAGTTTCTCTGTCCTTCACCATCTCCTGGAGCTTGCTCAAACTCATGTCCATCAAGTCAGTGATGCCAACCATCTCATCCTCTGTCAACCCCTTCTCCTCCTGCCTTCAATCTTTCCCAGCATTATGGTCTTTTCTAATGAGTTGGCTCTTCGTATCAGGTGGCCATGTATATATATTCTTATTTTATTATTTACAGTCTTTGCATCCTGCTTAGGAAATTTTTCCTTATCCCTAATGTCACAAAGATGTTGTTCTGTGTTATACCTAAGAACTTATAGCTTTGTCCTTCATATTTAAACCTTTAGTTCACCTACAATTGCTTTTGTGCATGAGCTAAAGTGGGACTTTGATTTCATTTTTTGCACACCAGTAACAACTGCTCCAGTCATGGGTATTAAAAGTCTATTCTTTTCCCACTGATATGTAATGCTTACTCTGACATAAATTACATTTCACTCTGCTTTGAATTCTTTGTTTCATTCATCTATTTATCTTTCTTGATGATAATATGGTAGGGTCGTAACTTTCTAAGAACTCTTGTCAAAGCTTTATAAGAATTCTTTATATCTACGTTGTTGCTGTCCAGTCGCTATGACATGTCTAACTCTGCCACTCCATGAACTGTAGCCTGCCAGCCTCCTCTGTCCTCCACTGTCTCCTGGAGTTTGTTCAAATTCATGTCCATTGAGTCGGTGCTGTCTATCCATCTCATCCTCTGTTGTCCCCTTCTCCTCCTGCCCTCAATCTTTCCCAGCAACAGGATCTTTTCCAATGAGTCAGTTCTTCGCATCAGGTGGCCAGAGTACTGGAGCTTCAGCTTTAGCACCAGTCCTTCCAATGAACATTCAGGCTTGATTTCCTTTATGATTGATTGGTTTGATCTCCTTGCAGTTCAAGAAATTCTCAAGTCTTCTCCAGTGCCACAATTTGAAAGTATCATTTCTTCAGTACTCAACCTTCTTTATGGTCCAACTCTCACATCCAGACATGACTACTGGAAAAACCGTAACTTTGACTATGACAGACCTTTGTCGACAAAGTGACGTCTCTGCTTTTTAATATGCCATCTAGGCTGTCATAGCTTCCCTTCTAGGAAACAAGCGTCTCTTAATACCATGGCTATAGTCGCAGTCTGTAGTAATTTTGGAACCCAAGAAAATAAAATCTGTCACTGCTTCCACTGTTTTCCCATCTATTTGTGGTGAAGTGATGGAACCAGATGCCCTGATCTTAGTTTTTTTAACCTTGAGTTTCAAGGCAATTTTTTTCACTTTCCCTTTTCACCCTCATCCAAAGGCTTATATCTATAAGCAAGCTTCGATAGCTTTTTATTCTTTTAGAATATCTTGTTTATTTCTAGCCCTATGATCTTCCATATATATTTTAAATTTTCTTTTGACAAATTGCATGTACATATACACACAAATTTATTGCAATTAGTTGATAATGCATCTACTCAATAGATCAATTCGCAGAGAACTGATTTGTTTTGATATTGCTTCTTCCAGTTCACCAACATGGTATATTTTGCATCCCTTCTTTTAATAATTAAGATGTTTGTAAAAGTCTTAATATATTTTGTTAAAGTTATTCCTAGCAACACAAAAACTTGTCATGACTAATTATTGAATATCCTCTTTTGAGAAGACTAGATCAGACCTAATTTTCTACTTCCTCTCCTCCTTAATTAGGTTCAGTTCAGTTGCACAGTCGTGTCCGACTCTTTGCAACCCCGTGAACCTCAGGATGCAAGGCCTCCCTGTCCATCACCAACACCCAGAGTCCAGCTAAACCCATGTCCATTGAGTTGATTAAGCCATCCAACCATTTCATCCTCTATCATCCCCTTCTCCTCCTGCCCTCAATCTTTCCCAGCATCAGGGTCTTTTCCAATCAGTCAGCTCTTCACATCACGTGGTCAAAGTACTGGAGGTTCAGCTTCAACATCAGGCTTTCCAATGAACACCCAGGACTGATCTCCTTTATGAAGGACTGGTTGGATCTCCTTGAAGTCCAAGGGACTCGCAAGAGTCTTCTCCAACACCACAGTTCAAAAGCATTAATTCTTTGGTGCTCAGCTTTCTTATAGTCCAATTTTCATATCCATACATGACCACAGGAAAAACCATAGCCTTGACTAGGTGGACCTTTGTTGGCAAAGTAATGTCTCTGCTTTTTAATAAGCTATCAAGGATGGTAATAACTTTCCTTCCAAAGAGTAAGCGTCTTTTAACTTCATGGCTGCAATTACCATCTGCAGTGATTTTGGAGCCCAAAAAAATAAAGTCAGCCACTGTTTCCACTGTTTCCCCATTGATTTCCCATGAAGTAATGGGACCAGATGCCATGATCTTCGTTTTCTGAATGTTGAGCTTTAAGCCAACTTTTTCACTCTCCTCTTTCACTTTCATCAAGAGGCTTTTTAGCTCCTCTTCACTTTCTGCCATAAGGGTGGTGTCATCTGCATATCTGAGGTTATTGATATTTCTCTCGGCAATCTTGATTCCAGCTTGTGCTTCTTCCAGCCCAGCGTTTCTCATGATGTACTCTGCATAGAAGTTAAATAAGCAGGGTGACAATATACAGCCTTTATGTACTCCTTTTCCTATTTGGAACCAGTCTGTTGTGTCATGTCCAGTTCTAACTGTTGCTTCCTGACCTGCATACTAATTTCTCAAGAGGTAGGTCAGGTGGTCTGGTATGCCCATCTCTTTCAGAATTTTCCACAGTTTATTGTGATCCTCACAGTCAAAGGCTTTGGCATAGTCAATAAAGCAGTAATAGATGTTTTTCTGTATTTCTCTTGCTTTTTTGATGATCCAACTGTTCAATTGCTCAGTCGTGTCTGACTCTTTGCAACCCCATGATTCCCAGCACACCAGGCCTCCCTGTCCATCACCAACTCCCGGAGTTCACTCAGACTCACATCCATCAAGTCAGTAATGCCATCCAGCCATCTCATCTTCTGTCATCCCTTTCTCCTCCTGCCCCCAATCCCTCCCAACATCGGAGTCTTTTCCAATGAGTCAACTCTTCGCATGAGGTGGCCAAAGTACTGGAGTTTCAGCTTCAGCACCATTCCCTCCAAAGAAATCCCAGGGCTGATCTCCTTCAGAATAGACTGGTTGGATCTCCTTGTAGTCCAAGGGACTCTCAAGAGTCTTCTCCAACATCACAGTTCAAACGCATCAATTCTTTGGCACTCAGCCTTCTTCACAGTCCAACTCTCACATCCATACATGACCACTGGAAAAACCATAGCCTTAACTAGACAGATGTTTGTTGGCAAAATACCGTCTCTGCTTGTTAACATGCTATCTGGGTTGGTCATAACTTTTCTTCCAAGAGTAAGCGTCTTTTAATTTCCTGGCTGCAGTCACCATCTGCAGTGATTTTGGAGCCCCAAAAAATAAAGTCTGACACGGTTTCCACTGTTTCCACATCTATTTCCCATGAAGTGATGGGACCCGATGCCATGATCTTCGTTTTCTGAATGTTGAGCTTTAAGCCAACTTTTTCACTCTCCCCTTTCACTTCCATCAAGAGGCTTTTAGTTCCTCTTCACTTTCTGCCATAAGGGTGGTGTCACCTGCATATCTGAGGTTATTGATATTTCTTCCAGCAATCTTGATTCCAGCTTGTGCTTCTCCCAGCCCAGCATTTCTCATGATGTACTCTGCATATAAGTTAAATAAGCAGGGTGACAATATACAGCCTTGACCTACTCCTTTTCCTATTTGGAACCAGTCTGTTGTTTCATGTCCAGTTCTAACTGTTGCTTCTTGACCTGCATACTAATTTCTCAAGAGGCAGGTCAGGTGGTCTGGTATGCCCATCTCTTTCAGAATTTTCCACAGTTTATTGTGATCCACACAGTCAAAGGCTTTGGCATAGTCAAAGTACTATGTACAGGAGACAGGGATCAAGACCATCCCCATGGATAAGAAAGGCAAAAAAGCAAAATGGCTGTCTGGGGAGGCCTTACAAATAGCTGTGAAAAGAAGAGAGGTGAAAAGCAAAGGGGAAAAGGAAAGATATAAGCATCAGAATGCAGAGTTCCAAAGAATAGCAAGAAGAGATAAGAAAGCCTTCTTCAGCGATCAATGCAAAGAAATAGAAGAAAACAACAGAATGGGAAAGACTAAAGATCTCTTCAAGAAAATTAGAGATACCAAGGGAATATTTCATGCAAAGATGGGCTCGATAAAGGACAGAAATGGTCTGGACCTAACGGAAGCAGAAGATATTAAGAAGAGGTGGCAAGAATACACAGAAGATGTATACAAAAAAGATCTTCACGACCCAGATAATCATGATGGTGTGATCATTCATCTAGAGCCAGACATCCTGGAATGTGAAGTCAAGTGGGCCTTAGAAAGCATCACTACGAACAAAGCTAGTGGAGGTGATGGAATTCCAGTTGAGCTATTTCAAATGCCGAAAGATGATGCTGTGAAAATGCTGCACTCAATATGCCAGCAATTTGGAAAACTCAGCAGTGGCCACAGGACTGGAAAATGCCAGTTTTCATTCCAATCCCAAAAAAAGGCAATGCCAAAGAATGCTCAAACTACTGCACAATTGCACTCATCTCACACACTAGTAAAGTAATGCTCAAAATTCTCCAAGCCAGGCTTCAGCAATACATGAACCGTGAACTCCCTGATGTTCAAGCTGGTTTTCGAAAAGGCAGAGGAACCAGAGATCAAATTGCCAACATCTGCTGGATCATGGAAAAAGCAAGAGAGTTCCAGAAAAAACATCTATTTCTGCTTAATTATTTCTGCTTCTGTTAGGTCCATACTATTTCTGTCCTTTATTGAGCCCATCTTTGCGTGAAATGTTTCCTTGGCATCTCATGTTATAGTTTATCTCACATTATTATTTTATCACAAATAATCATAATTTTACCATAATTTTACCATAAATACTATTTTGCCTTTTTCCACAAGGTTTATGGGATTACTATTTTTGTTATTATCTCAATTCTAAATATTTTACCATTTCGCTCATGATTTCTTCTTTTACCTGAGTTGTTTAAATGTGTGCTTTTAAATTTCTAAATGTATGGGTATTTTCACTTATATTTTAGCTATTACATAATAATTATATGGTTGCTTTGTAGTTAATGCTATATATGATACCGGTTCTTTGACTACTTGTATAACTTACTTAACTCTACTCTTTGTTCTGACTTTATAAATATTTTTCATATACCTGAAAAGAATATGTATTCTGAGGACAGTGTATTAGATAATGTATATTAGACATTATTTTGTGTGTTGCTCAAATCTATGTCCTTACCAATTTAGTTTGTGTTTGTTCTATTCTCAGGAAAAGTATATTAAATATTGTACTCTAACTGTATTTTTCCTATATATCTGTTTGGTTTTGGCTTTAACTATTTTAAAGCTATGTTATTTATTTTCTTGTTGCATCTAACACCTTCTTTTGACACTGTTGCCTAGGGGAATTAAGTTAATACATGTGGCTAGGCTGGAGTTAATTTTCAGTGAACAATCTTCAGCTCTGCCAAGAATCTTTCCACTGTCTAGGAATTTATATCAATATGCACTTTAGGTATACAAATAAAAGAAAGCATTAGGTGAGTGGAATGCGTAAATAACACCAGCAGGGTTTGGGACAAATTATTAGTTTGGGGGTTTTTTGGCAGTGATGAGAAAGTTGAATTTGTACTCTTCTTGTTGAATTCACTAAATCCATTTAATATTTTTTCTTTTCATATGTGGTGCATTCTCTTGTTCATGACGCAATCTTTTTGTCCTTCAAGAAGAAAAACATGCTGCTGGGGGCCCTGAGTCGGTGATGGGAGGAAGATGAGGGAAGGAGCCACAGAAAAGGTCCTATTTGCTTAATGTCTTATTAGTCTAGAGTGTCCTATCTGCATCTTTCTTCTTCTTTATAGTTTTGGCTCCTTAAGGAGGCAGGAAGGAGATGAGCTTTCAGAAAGTTTCACTTTAAAGGAAAATACTGCTGCCCTAGTTTCAACTGCCACACAAGAAAGCATTAAATAACATTATACAAAGTGTGGATGCTACTAACATTAAACGTTGGACACCTAGCCCAGCAGTTTTGAAATCTTACTTTCATGGCACCATTTTATAAAGTCCAGGTTACCTTTAATCCTGAACATATTCAGAATATGATAGCAATTACCCATCACTTTTAGAGATATGCAAGAACAATAACATTTTTTAACTGACAGAGCCTAGTTTCTTTTGAAGTGCTTTATCAGGAACAAAAATGATGAAGTGTGCTGAGAATATGCAAATATATTCAAGTGCACACAATTAAAACCCTGAGATGTATTTGATGATAAATCACTTCACTGTGCTTGCAAGTATTCGCAATAGGAATTCAAATTGGTAATTATGACTATACGATGGTTAGAATAGCTAACAGTTTTCCATTTTTATCTGCTCTTTGAAATAAAAAGAGAAATGTAATGCCTTAAAACCACTCTCTAACAGGCAGATTGCATTTCAAATATATGAAAACTTTTTCTTTCCTCTGGCTATCTTGTGTAAAAATGCCTAGAGAAAACCACACGTACAAAAAAAAAAAAGAAAAGGCAACTCCTATCCCCACTTCCCACTCCTGACTTCTGGATAAGTTTCCAAACCTTTTTCCAGTTCTAAATTACCTCTAGTGCAGGCCTTAAAGAACGAGAGCAGATGCCCTATGTACCCATTACAATGCCAATGCGTTGTCGTGGAATTTAAGCCTTGTTCTAACCAATCCCTTCCCTGAGCAAACCCTGGACTGATGAAAAAGCCATATAATGCGAACATGTGCAGGGATGTGTTAGAGAAGGACCACTGTGATCCCTTTTTTTAAATTAATTTTTAACGGCGTATAGGTGATTTACAATGTTACATTAGTTTCTGCTCTACTGCAAAGTAAATCAGTTATACATCCATTCTTTTTCAGATTATTTCCCCATATAAATGATTAGTGTTTTCCAGGTGGCACTAGTGGTAAAAACCTATGGAGGAGGGCATGGCAACCCACTCTAGTATTCTTGCTTGGAGAATCCCTATGAACAGAGGAGTCTGGTGGGCTATGTCCATAGGGTTGCAAAGAGTTGGACACAACTGAAGCAACTTAGCATGCACATAGGTGATTACAGAGTATTAAGTAGAGTTCCTGGTGCTATACAGATTATGGCTATTTCTTGATTAAGACAATTCATCATCAGCTGGGCCAGTTCTCTGTTTTTTGTAGCTTTTTCACAGAGGTTGGTGAGACTTTATAAGATTATTGCCGTTCTCAAGAAGCAAATATAAACTAGATGTAGAGAGATGATTATATTTATGTCCTGAGGACCTCAGCAAGCAGACACAACTGGAATACACCGTCAACAGGGAAGCAAAAGTGATGCATGGGTTTATAAAGCAGGATTAAAAACAGAGTTACCTGAATAAAAAGCAGGAAGATGGGAACTTATATGTTCAAATGCCAGCTCTGTTGAGAACACGCTTGTTGTTCCCACTTATTATTTGAAATAAACAATAAGCCATCTCATTGCATGAGAGATTGCTCACGCCAGCCAGTTGATGACACTGAAATCCTCAGAAGCTTCCGATTTCTATGGAAACACAAAACAGTGTTCTTTGATGGAGATGGTAAAATAATTTTGATTGCCAGTGCACGAGTTTTAAAAATACATTATGAACTTTAATCTCTGGAATAATGCCTCTCAGTGGAAGGTGTAATTCTCAATAAATAGGAAAACTAAAACCACAAAAACCAGGGATGAAACTGACCTTGCCCGAGAAGGAGAAAAAACTATTTGCAAATGATGATTGAAAACTTCATGCCCTCTTTCTGGAAATAGTCCCGTCTCCACACAATAGATCTTAGGCTGTGTGGAGTTCTTAATCCTCATACCACTCTTCAAATTGGCTTCTCTGGTGACTCAGATGGTAAAGAATCTGCCTGCAATGTGGGAGACCCAGGTTCGAGCCCTGGGTCGGGAAGATTCCCCTAGAGAAGGAACTGGCAATTCACTCCAGTATTCCCACCTGGAAAAATCCATGGACGGAGGAGCCTCATGGAGTCCATGGGGTCGCAAAGAGCCAGACACAACCAAGCAACTAACACACACAGTATTTGCCTAACCAGAAGGTGAGCATTCTTAGTTGTGTTTTTCATAAGATTTGGGAAACCCTGAAATAAGCCAATATTTGATGGGGGCATTTTCAGGCTTCTTGAGGGATTTGGGAACCTAGTTGTTTTTAGAGGGTCTATAGGAGCTCATATAGTTCAGGTTGGGTGGATATTGGCACAGAGTGGGTACCACTGGGTTTAATATCCACCCGGTCTGGCTCTCAGCAGAGTCAGGACATGGGAGCGCTCAGGTGATAGTCATTAACACCTCCGAAAGCTTTATCAGATGTGAAATTCCAGACTTTCTTCTTCCACAACCCTGTTGAACTCTGATTCCTGCTGGACGGACTCCTCATGCTCCTTGGAACACATGTTCCTGTAGTTTTCCATCATCATCAGAGTTTTTGGCTCCTTTCTTTCTCCCCTGCTTCTCTACCCAACCCAGACCCCATGGCCCAGTTTGCACAAGTTCTTCACTGGTATCTTTGCCTCCTTCATCCTCTTTGGCCTTTCACCATTCCCACCGGTCACATCCATATCTAGATAGAAACCCATTCTCATGCCATTCCCAGGTGCCAAGAACTAATGGAGGGAGTTGAAAAGTGCTGAAGGATTGCAGATAACTTCAAGTTTTCTGGATGCCCAGCTTCCACTGCTGCTCATCAACCCTCTGCATCAGCTATCAGTCCTCAACTCTCCTCTTCTCCCAGAAAACCCTCCACTACTATCTTCTTCAGGTCAAGTCTATCTAAAATGAACCCTTCTCTTTTTTAAAGATCTCTGATATTTTTGAGGTATTAACTTATATCAACTTTTTTCTTCCATCATTCTTTCCTTTTCTTTTTTTTTTTTTTTTCATGCAGAGAAGCAATGAACTGGCTTCATCCTCGTGGTCTCAACAGAGGGGTAGGACAGGGTAGATCTTACTGGCTTTGGTTTCAAAGAACCTGAGCTCTTGGGAGGAGGAGGAGAATTGAGAATTAGCACAATGTCTGGATGAAACCAAAAGGGGAAGGATTCTCGTCCACCCCCCATCCCATCCAAATCCTTCCTCAGCTTAGGAGATCCCTCTGAGATGGTGGTGAGATCAGAGGCTGTGAACCCTGGAGAGTTGGAGATCAGTTGCCTTCTTGCTCAACAGAACTGCAGAGAGAAAATGGAGTCACAGTGATTGAGCAGACGAGTCCTTAATGAAGCAGAGCTGACCACACAGAGCACAGAGACAGCAGTAAGGGTCCCCTGCCACTGACATAACACGGAAACAGCAGGAAGAGCCACCAGACCTGAAGGTATCGTGTGCAAACATGGGCACTTCTCAGCTGAAATCTATGTGGACCAAAGCCCAGGGGGTACTCTTCCGCCTCCCCAACCACATGCTAGTACTCTGTAAGTAACTTGGAACCGTGACGGAGCTCTGGGAATGGAAAAGTGCGTAGGCAGGATAACCTGGGAGAAAGTCTTCACCAATTCAGCGGGATGAGGATGTAAAATATTAATACAAACTAGGCTGAGTTACAGACAAAGACAATTTCTATTTATTGCTTAATCAACTTAAAATCTGAAATTCAAACCTACCTTATCTATGTCTTCAACCATCTTCTTCCTCTCACATTAACAAGACAAAGTGTTCTATTGCCTTCTGTTCTATCTTCACTCTAATAATTTGTTGTTTAGTTGCAAAGTTGTGTCTGACTCTTTGTGACCCCCATGGACTGTAGCCCGCCAGGCTCCTCTGTCCATGGAATTTCCCAGGCAAGAATACTGGAGTGGGTTGCCATTTCCTTCTCCAGGGGATCTTCGCAACCCAAGGATCAAACCCGTGTCTTCTACACTGGCAGGCAGATTCTTTACCACAGAACCACCAGGGGAGCCCTGATTCCAAGAATATCATGTTGTCATTCTCAACCACTGTTTTCGTATTTTCCAACATTTATCAAGCCTTTGCAACACATATATCTCTTCTTGTGTTAGGTAATTGTAAGTCTCAAGGAGCAGAGTCTAACTCGGAGTACCTAAGACAAGAAGGTGGATGGGTTGACTGATAGAATCCAAGGAAATGTGGAATCGGTAAAACATTGGCGAGACATTAACATAACTGTGCCTCAGAAATAATTGGAACTAGAGTCACATCACTCTTAGGATTCTTTCTCTCCATTTCTTCAATCTACTCTCTGAAAACTGGAGTCATTATCTTTTTTTTTTTTTTTTTTTTTTTTTTGGCAGACTAGCTGGCTTATTTCAACAGAGGAGAAATACAACTGCTGACAGCGTCAAAGTTTTTCATATTAAAATTTCTCCAGTGGGGAGAAGACTGACTCATGCCTTCTTTCTGATATCACACTCAAAACTCCATGCATTCTGCATGTCAGTTCTAAGGTTTGCAGTGTAGGTAGAAATAGTTAGCAGAAAAGGCAGGGAGTGAAATTGGAACAGACAAAACAATAGATGTCCATAACCTATCTTTAAGGCAGGTTGGCTGTTATTTCAGTGGCCTATAAGCTTGCGCACTCAGTCACAGAAAGGAAATACTCACAAAGGAATTTGTAGTTTTTCAGTTGCTCACTCGGGTCTTACTCTTTTGACCCCATGGACTGCTGCACGCCAGGCTTCCCTGCCCTTCACAATCTCCTGGAGTTTGCTCAAATTCATGTCCATTGAGTGGATGATGCCATCCAACCATCTCATCCTCTGTCATCCCCTTCTCCTCCTGCCTTCAATCTTTCCCAGCATCAAGGTCTTTTCCTGTGAGTTGCCTCTTCACATCAGGTGGCCAAAGTATTGGAGTTTCAGCTTCAGCATCAGTCTTTCCAATGAATATTCAAGGCTGATTTCCTTTAGGATGGACTGGTGTGATTTCCTTGCAGTCCGAGGAACTCTCAAAAGTTTTCTCCGACACCACAGTTCGAAAGCATCAATTTGTCAGCGTTCAGCCTTCTTTATGGTCCAACTCTTACATTGATACATGACTACTGGAAAAACCATGGCTTTGACACAAAAGAATAGGTGTGTTTTATTCTCACTGCTTCCACTTTCTTCCCATTTACTCTCCTCGGTCTCTTACAGTTCAGCTCCTGCTTTGATCATTTAAAGAAATTCTTTCACAGGTACCTGTGAACGACCTCATCATTCTCAACTTCAGCTGCCTTTTTTTCTTCTTCTTCTCTCTCTCTTTTTTTTTTTTTTAGTAACCACCTTCCTTTCTTTTTTTTTTAAATAGCAATCGTTGACTCTTGTAATCAGAATCTTTTTTCCTAGCTCAGACCCATGTGCTGCTTTTCTTACCCGGTTCTCTTCCTGCCTCCTAGGCATGTCTCCTGTCTCCTTTGCTGATTTTTCCTTGCTCCACATGCTCCTTAATTATAAGTAATTATCACATTTCTGACCTCAATCACCTTTTTTCCTACTCTCTCTCTTACAATAATTTGAAGCCTTCTGCAGCATTTTATTTCCCACAGCATAAAACCAAAAGCAGTAAAAGCTGCAAAAAGCTAATGTGAAGTTAATATCCCATAATAACAATGTGATGAATGATAATAACAGCTAGAGTTGAAAATTTCTGAGCACTGACCACTACTCTAAGCACATTACTTGCATTAAGCCATGTGATCTTCATCTTCATTCTTCATCTTCATGGTGATCGCAGCCATGAAATTAAAAGATGCTCACTCCTTGGCAGGAAAGTTGTGACCAACCTAAACAGCATATTAAAAAGCAGAGACATTACTTTGTCAACAAAGGTCCGTCTAGTCAAGGCTATGGTTTTTCCAGTGGTCATGTGTGGATGTGAGAGCTGGACTATAAAGAAAGCTGAATGCTGAAGAATTGATGCTTTTGAACCGTGGTGCTGGAGAAGACTCTTGAGAGTCCCTTGGACTGCAAGGAGATCCAACCAGTCCATCCTAAAGGAAATCAGTCCTGAGTGTTCATTGGATGGACTGATGTTGAAGTTGAAACTCCAATGCTCTGGCCACCTGATGTGAAGAGCTGACTCCTTGGAAAAGACCCTGATGCTTGGAAAGATTGAAGGCAGGAGGAGAAGGGGATGACAGAGTATGAGATGGTTGGAATGCATCACTGACTCGATGGACATGAGTTTGAGTGAACTCCGAGAGTTGGTGATGGACAGGGAGGCCTGGCATGCTGCAGTCCATGGAGTCACAAAGAGTCAGACACAACTGTGCGACTGAACTGAACTGAACTGATCTTCACCTTATGAGGTGAATACTTTTTTTATTATTCTCTTTTTGACAGAATAATAAGGAATAAAAAAAGAAAAGGGAATGTGCAGGGGTTAAAACCGCATTCTCTGTCAAATAATGAGAAAGGTAACGTCCAGACTTGGGCAGTGTCTTAAACATGCCTGGGGCTTCCTGTGTTCTTGCTTCTGCTCCTGGAGATTGGCCTCAATACTGTACTCCATCATTGAACATTTTGCCCCTCTTTCAAGGAAGAAGTTCCCAGGTTTCCCCTTCCCAGTGCCTTGTTGGATGGATTCTTTCCCTCCCTTGTACTCCCATGGAGTCTTATTTGTGCCTTGCTTATAAATGTATCATTCTATTTTCTACCTGACTATTTTAAAAGATGTCATCTTCTTTGATATACTGTGGGCACCTGCAGGTGTGTGTGCCCACACTATAGTACCTCTGAGTGCTTTTTTCCATCATGGATGCTCAATCACTGTTTATTAACAGAATAGATGAGTCATTTGTCAAACAATAAATGAATGTTGAAAATCATCTGTAAGGTTCTATAGATCAGTGCTGCTTTGAGTACAGCCTGCAGACTGATACTGTAACTGAGAATGGGGTCCACTAATAGTCACTCAAAAAGCCAATAAAGAGGCAAGTTTGGCGGAAAGGAAAGTTTGCTTTAATTTGGACGGTGGCAACAATGGCAAGGAGAGAGACAGAGGGCAGACACCTGTCCCAAAGCCCAAAATCAGTGGGCAAGAGCTTTTCTAGACAGAGCAAGGGACCACATGCAGAAACAGCACAGTCAGCTCTAAAAGTCATCTTGTAGCTGGTCATCAGAGCTCTGACCAGCATCCTCTTGATTTAAGTACAATTACTCTTTAGTTCCAGCATCAGTTTGTTCCCATTTCTTGAGGCCAGTTTTCAGAATTGTGGCATCTTATGTTGTGGCTACAGCCTGGTCATCAGGTAGTTAAATTCTCCACCTGGTGGGAGTTTTGGTATTTCAGTATTTATAAGACAGCTCACAGGATATGGCTCAGAATATTATCTGTAGCCCTTGCAGAGGAACTAAAGGTCCTTGAATATGCTTAATGAATACATTATTATTATTGTTTGGTCTCCTTTGACTGTTTTCCTTCGGTTTTGAATTTTCTCACTTCCCTGATTGAACTTATTCTTTGATCGAAGTTTTTCCACAGATGAAAGGCAGGCAGAGGACACTGGAGACAAGAACCATAGGGTCTGCTCCATTTCAGTCCTCTTCCCGGAACCATTTGTTATGATAAGATAAGGAGGTTGTACCAGAGGGTGAATCAACACAAAGCTTCTTCATTAAGAAAGTTCTGCTAAGAAAAAAATCATGATTGGACTAAATGCTGTGCCTAGTGACATAGTTGATTTACCACGTGGTTGAGTTACATTCTGGTGCCAGCTGTTGATCTCATCAGGGATCAGTAATGAATAGTTTGAGGACTCGTGTTTTGAGTAGCATGGCTATAGCGGATATAAAGCAGATATGGCTTCTGCTCTTGGGAACTCACATTCTAGGTGAAGAGATACCTAGATCACAAGATGATAAGCATGTAGGTCAATAAAAAAGAATAAAAATACTATAGTGCTTCCAAACTGTTAGTCCAACTCTCCAATTTTTGCAGATTAAGAAACAAAGGCTCAGATGGGAATGCTTCCAATGCTTCCACTGGAATGGGAACAAAATGCTTCCAAGGGAACAAAAAAATTAGAAATACAGTTTAAAATATGATATAAACATTCATAACATTTATAGGTAGGCACATATATATGGGTGCCACAAGAAAATTTTTCTGATTTTATCTGTAGCTTTAATAAAATCTAAAAGCTTGCATGATGAAATATTACAATTAGGAGACATTATTTAACAATGTATTTTCCCAGTCTGCACATAATTGCTGTACTTAAAAATTCTAGTCTGTCTCTTCCTTAGAGAAAACAATTGTGAATACTTAAGAAAACACTTTCTGAGTGGCTATATTTTCTTTGAAGGGCATTCAAATATAGATCGTATGTAGCAAGGCTTTCAAACATTTGTCTGTTGATTACAAATACAATTTTAGGTACTCTGACAATCATCCTTTTGGGGAGAAATATTATCAATAAGAGTAGATTTACTGAACCAGACATTGTGCCAAAAGTGAACTGATTACAGATATTGGATGGAATGGGCCAGATTTCTGAACAATCATTTCCTAGGGACATGTGAGTTAAGTCAACAGATTGCTATGGAAATAGAAAAGGAAAGGAACACATTCTTAGGAACAAAATATATGATCTGACAGTACACATTCATGCTGTCACAGGGAAAGGAGAAAGAAAAATCTCTACTTCAAGGCAGTCAATACTTTTGTGGTTCTTGTACTTCCTGACAAAATATTTGATCTGCTTGGGCACCCAGGAGAGGAGACACAGCTGGCAAAGGATCGAGATAGATTCTAGCACAGAAATATTACAACACACTCTTACAAATGTGTTATAGAAAGCCATCAGATTTACAATTCTGTCCTCCATCCGCTCCCTCCCTGTCACAGAGGGAACACACACTAGAACTCACACATCAAAATGAAATCCCAAGGAAATCTAAGCAAAATGTAAACAGGAAAAGAAACTGTCTTAAAAAAAATAGCAAGTTCAATGTCACAGTGAGAAAACCTTTAGGTTTTTTGTCCAAAAGCTGTTGCTCTCTTCAACTGTATCTTAAAATATTCATTTAAGAAAATGGTAGGGGGAGGCGGGGCTTTAGATATTCTTTGGGAGAAATCTATTTAAAGATAAACCGAGCAGATGAAGAAGGGGGAGGATGAAGATGGAGAGATGTATAAACTTGTTTGTCACAGTGATCTTTATTGGTCAGGGATGAACTGTGGGGCACTTGTATGAGCTTTACTCCTGTTATGGAATAACCTGCATTTCCTCAAATTTGTACATTGAAGCCCTAACCTCTTAGGTGACTGTATTTGGAGATGCGGCCTTTAAGGAGGTAATTAAAGTTTCAGGAGATCAGTGGGTAGGGCCTTAATCCTTTTGAAAAGAGAGAAAGACGCCTGAGACCCTCACAGTGAGGAAGGACCATGCGAAGACACAGCAAGAAAGCAGCCGCCGACTGCTAACGAGGGGCTTCCCTGGTGGCTCAGCAGTAAAGCGCCCACCTGCGAATGCAGATGCTTGCTCGATCCCTGGGTCAGGAAGACCCCCTGAAGGAGGAAATGGCAACCCGCTCCAGTATTCCTGCTGGAGAACCCCATTTTCAGGACTTGACTAAGTGTCTGAACACAAATCAACACTGAGATAAAAGCCCCATTTTAATAACCTGTGAAAACATTCACTTCTGCCTGACACAAAATGCAAAAATGAGGAGTAAAACTTTGTTTATTTTTGCCTTTTGTAATACCTGAACTCATGTTTCTAGAGCCTCACGCTCAGCCTACTCTTTTGGGAATGGTATTTCAGTGACATTATTGATTAACCAAGTGTTTTTGGACCTGAGTGTTAGACAAGAGCCCACTCTCAGGCCCCAGAAAGGGTCACCCTTTCTGCAACAGACAGAGGGTTTATTATAAGGAAGTGGCTCATGTGATTATGGAGGCTGAGAGATCCCATCATCTGCTATTCGCAAGCTGGAGACTCAGGAAAGCCAAAATATGAGTTTCATTCATATTTTTACCCTGGGAAAATGCCTCGCAACACAGTCAGTTTATAAATTTGATTCAAAACATTGTCCACGTGATAGGTGTGGATTATCTTTGCTAAACTTGTTGAATCAGAAAGTTCAAGATTTGGGAAAGAGAATTGAACCCCTTTGGGAAACATTGTGCATTTTCTGAAGTCACTTTCCTTATAACCACTTAAATAAGGCATTTGAGAACACTGTGTCTTCCTTTAGTTGCAGCTCTGTACGTGATATGGGCTTTCCCAGTGGCTTTACGGTAAAGAATCTGCCTGCCAATGCAGGCAATGTAGGTTCGATCCCTGGATCGGGAAAATCCCCTGGAGGAGGAAATGGCAACACATTTCAGTATTCTTGCCTGGAGAACTCCATGGACAGAGGAGCCTGGTGGGTTGCAATCCATGGAGTCCCACAGAGTTGGACACGACTGAGCAAGCACACAGACAGAATGAACCGTGCAATCCATTGAGGGTCTAAATAGAACAAAAGACGGAAGAAAGAGAAATTTGCCCCTTTCCTCCTGACTCACTGCTTGAGTTGGGGCATCTCATCTCATCTTTTCCTATCCTCAGATGAGGATGTATACCATAAGCTTCCCTGCTTCTCATGTCCAAATTTGCCTTCCTGGGTCTCCAGCTTGCGAATGGCAGATGATGGGATCTCTCAGCCTCCATAGTCATGTGACCCACTTCCTTATAGTAAATCCTCTCTCTGTTGCAGGAAGGGGGACCCCTTCTAGGGCTTTTGTCTAACATGCAGAAATGAATTGTCTAAGACACACATGCTGACAAAGAAAAAGACTTTATTGGGAAGGGGCGCCTGGGCAGAGAGCAGGAGGGCAAAGGAACCCAGGAGGACTGCTCTACCCCATGGCTCAAAGTCTATAGGTTTTACAGTGATGGGGTGAGTTTCCAGATTGTTTCTGTTGAAGGATTCTGACTCAGGGCCCTTCCTGGTAGCGCATGCATCACTAGGCCAAGATGGATTCTGGAAAGCTGGCAGGACACATGCACTGGTAGCATCTTCTTTCTCCTTTTGACTTTCCCCAAACTCTTCCTGTTGGTGGTAGCTTGTTCCATGTTCTTTATTAGGACCTCATGTTCAAGATAACTCAGCAAGTTGTTACTATGGGGCCTGACAAGGTCGGGCGGTTTCAGCCTATGTTCCTCCCTGCCTTTCCTCACATCTAAATTTATATATAAAGTTATATGTTCTTATGTATTCATACAAAGGAACCCATTGGTTCTACTCCTCTGGAAAGCCTTGATAATCCAGGTATTAGTAAAGGAAACAGTTTTAGAGCTGTGAAGTCCAATGGCTTTGAGCTTAACCATGTAAAAAATCATGGTTGAAACCCAGAAGTCATCTGGGAAGTGTCAGAGTTCCTAGGGCTTCTGGGTTTTCATGCAACTGACTGTGTAGATGAGTGAGTTTTGAAATAGTACTCACTTTTTAAGGTTATCTACACTGATGCTATTTGTTTGAGCCTACTAGGAGATATCATTGCAGTCATGTCTGGTTTGATGGAAGATTATTTTTCTACATGCCCTGACTATGGCAGGGCAAAGGTAAGTCAGAACAGGTTATATCTAATAAGTTTACTAAGACTGCTGTGACCAGAGAAATGCATTGTCTTACAGTTCTGGAGGCTAGAAGTCCGAGATCAGGTGTTAGCAAGGTCAGTTCTTTTGAAAGCCTGTGAGGAAGACTCTGTTCCAGGCCTCGCTTCAGATTCTGGTGGTTTTCTGATCATCTGTGCTGTTCTTTGGCATGTAGACGCCCAAATCTCTGTCTCCATCTTCACATGGCCTTCTCCCTGTGTGCAGGTCTGTGTGCTAATTTCCCCCTTTTCTAAAGGGCATCAGTCATGTCAGACTGGGGGCTCACCCTTTCCAGTATGGGGCTTCCCTGGTGGCTCAGACAGTAAAGAATCTGCCTGCAATGCAGGGGACCCAGGTTCAATCTCTGGGTCAGGAAGGTCCCTTGGAGTAGGGAATGGCTATCCACTCCAGTATTCTTGCCTGGGGAAGTCCATGGAGAGAGCAGTCTGGTGGGCTACAGTCCATGGGTCACAAAGAGTCAGACACGACTGGGTGGCCAACAATCTCTTTCTACTGCAGTATGACCTTGTCCTAACTAATTACATCTACTATGACCCTACTACCAAATCAGGTCACAATCTGGGGTACTGGGGGTTTGGACATTAATATGTGAAGTTGGGGTGCACTTAGTTCAACCTGTAACACTTCTATTAACTTGAGATTTTTCAGGCCCTCCACCCGTAACCTTCAGCACCTCATCAATGAAAGTTAAAAATGTTTGATGCTGCACTTCACTTAATTAGCTATTATAATTCCCTCAGGGAGGGGGAAATTAGTTAACAGGTTTTTCTGATAATAGGAGGGTTGACATATTATGCGGTGAAACTGTCCTGAAGTCCACATTGCCTGGAACGGGGGACCTGCTGTTGGAACCCTTTATCAGGTGTGCACAATTGTGTTGATTGATCTCTTTTTAGAAACTAGCATTTTACAGCCATTCATTTTCAATCCAGTAATCAGCCTGATTAAACTTTGACAAGCATAAAGAAGGGGAAAAATGAAATAATAACTCTTTTGCTAAATTTTAACTGGGGAAGAAAGCTGACAGCCCTAAGAGGGAAAAATGATGGGCATTTAAAATAAAAAATTTGAAGAAACAATGGGCATCTGAAGGATACTTGTTAGAATAATTATATTTATTTTTATATGATTATATTCAAAGCATTCATGATAAAGCTTTGAATATAATCACTACCTTTTTTTTTTGGTGGCACTCTGTGTCATGTGGGATCTTATTTCCCAGACCAGGGATTGAACCCATGCCTCTTGCATTAGAACCTTGGAGTCTTAACCAGCAGACTGCCAGGGAAGTCCCTTGCCAATTTTATTTAGCTTAACATGAAGGTGAAAGAGGAGAGTGAAAAAGCTGGCTTAAAACTCAACATTCAAAAAACTAAGATCATAGAATCAGGTCCCATCACTTCATGGCAAATAGATGGGGGAAAAGTGGAAGCAGTGGCAGATTTTAATTTCTTGGGCTCCAAAATCACTGCAGACAGTGACTGTAGCCATGAAATTAATAAATGCTTGCTCCTTGGAAGGAAAGCTATGACAAACATAGACAGCATATTAAGAAGCAGAGCTATCACCTTGCTGACAAATGTCAAAGCTATGGTTTTTCCAGTAGTCATGTATGGATGTGAGAGCTGGACCAGAAAGAAGGCTGAGGACAATTCTTTCCAACTGGATTGGAGAAGACCCTTGGGAGTCCTTTGGACTGCAAGGAGATCAAACCAGTCAATCCTAAAAAAATATCAACCCTGAATATTCATTGGAAGGACTGATGCTAAAGCTGAAACTCCAATACTTTGGCCACCTGATGCAAAGAGCTAAGTCATTGGAAAAGACTCTGATGCTGAAAAAATGGAAGGCAAAAGGAGAAGGGGACGACAGAAGATGAGATGGTTGGATGGCATCACCGACTCAATGGACGTGGGTTTGAGCAAACTCTGGGAGATAGTGAAGCCTGGGAAGATAGGGAAGCCTGGTGGGAAAAAGTGGGACATGACTGAGCAACAACATGAGTAAAGTACCTTAAGGTGATACATGAGAGGTTGGTTTTGACTATTGGGGGATTTTGTTGTTTGGGGGGTTTGTTTTGTTTGTGTTTCAACATCTCACCTCTGGGTTAAGATCATTTCACTCTTCAGTGGTTCTCAGCTGGGCACACCATTGCCCCCAGGGAATATCTGGGACTATTTGAAAACATTTTTGTTGAAAACAACTTGGGCGAGGTGCCCGATGGGTAGTGGCCAGAGACACTGCTTACTCTCCTAACATGTACATGACAGCCACCCCATAACAGAGTTACCCTCCGCAGAACGCCAGTGATGCCAACACTGAGTTCATTCATTTTTCCCCCAAGGGTCTAGACTGAGGAGCCTTCATTCTGCTATCTAACTACCTGTGACAGCTATAATTCAGATGGCACCCCAGACTCATGCTATTCTTGGAGAGAAGGTAACAGTATACTGGGATCAAACCAAAACTCTGAAGGAGGTCCAATAGCCTCACCAAAATTTTTGCCAGTGTCTAGAAGTTCATGTTCTTAAGGTCACTCAGACTTGGCCTTCTGCTCCTGGGAAATTCACAGATTTTAATTCCATCTTCCCTTCTACTGTTATTCTCTCTGTTCACTTTCAAACCAGATGTCCAACTTGACCTCCCTGTCTTTTTCAGTTCAGTTCAGTTCATTTCAGTTCAGTTGCTCAGTCATGTCTGACTCTGCAACCCCATGGACTACAACACACCAGGCCTCCCAGCCAATCACCAACTCCTGGAGCTTGCTCAAACTCATGTTCATCGAGTTGGTGATGTCATTCAACCATCTGATTCTCTGTCATCCCCTTCTCCCCCCGCCTTCAATCTTTCCCAGCATGAGGTTCTTTTCAAATGAATCAGCTCTTCATATCAGAGGGCTAAAGTGTTGGAGTTTCAGCTTCAGCAACAGTCCTTCCAATGAATATTCAGGACTGATTTCCTTTAGGATGGACCGGTTGGATCTCCTTCCTGCCCAAGGGACTCTCAAGAATCTTCTCCAACCCCACATTTCAAAAGCATCAATTCTTCGGCACTCAGCTTTCTTTATAGTCCAACTCTCACATCCATACCTGACCACTGGAAAAACCATAGCTTTGACTAGAAGGACCTTTGTTGGCGAAGTAATGTGTCTGCTTTATAATATGTTATCTAGGTTGGTCATAACTTTTCTCCCAAGGAGCAAGCATCTTTTTCATGGCTGCAATCACCACCTGCAGTGATTTTGGAGCCCCCCTACCAAAAAAAGTCTGTTACTGTTTCCACTGTTTCCCCATCTGTTTGCCATGACATGATGGGACCAGATGCCATGATCTTAGTTTTTTGAATGTTGAGTTTTAAGCCAACTTTTCCACTCTCCTCTTTCACTCTCATCAAGAGGCTCTTTAGTTCTCCCTTGTTTTTTGCCATAAAGGTGGTGTCATCTGAATATCTGAGGTTATTGATATTTCTCCCAGAAATCTTGATTCTAACTTGTGCTTCATCCAGCCCAGCATTTCTCATGATGTACTCTGCACAGAAGTTAAATAAGCAGGGTGACAATATACAGCCTTGAAGTACTCCTTTCCTGATTTGGAACCAGTCTGTTGTTCCAGGTCCAGTCTAACTATACAGATTTCTCAAAAGGCAGGTCAGGTGGTCTGGTATCCCCATCTCTTTAAGAGTTTTCCAGAGTTCGTTATGGTCCACACACTCAAAGGCTTTTGCATAGTCAATAAAGCAGAAGTAGATGTTTTTCTGGAATTCTTTTGCTTTTTCAATGATCCAATGGATGTTGGCAATTTGATATCTGGTTCCTCTGCCTTTCCTAAATCCAGCTTGAACATTTGGAAGTTCACAGTTCACAAACTGTTGAAGCCTGGCTTGGAGAACTTTGAGCTTTACTAGCGTGTGAGATGAGTGCTATTGTGCAGTAGTTTCAGCATTCTTTGGCATTGCCTTTCTTTGGGATTGGAATGAAAACTGACCTTTTCCAGTCCTGTGGCCACTGCTGAGTTTTACAAATTAGTTGGCATATTGAATGCAGCACTTTCACTGTCTTTTTACTTTTGCAAAATCCTTCCCAAATAAGGCATCAGTGTAACAGTTTGCTGAATTTTTCATTTTGGAGGGGTGATATATTTCATGGGAAGCTGTTATTTTTCATAGGCACAAAAGAACAGAAGACAGACTATTTCATTTCTTTAGTCATCCCTACATGTTGCTTGGCCATCCTCTTTCTTTTCCACAATTCTCTTCTGCAGTTTTATAAGCCCTCAACCCTCAGGCTCCCCAGTGAAGCCAATTCCTCTGTGCTCAGTTGTGCATACCTATTTAGAATTCCAGGTCCAGTTTAGCTCCCAGCCTCCCTCCCTTGGGATTCATTACTGGGCTTCCTTCAGCAGTGGGTGATCCCCTTCTAGGTCCTGCTCTAACTCACGCCAAAATCAGGTGAAGGTGTTAATGTTCTGATGTCCTCCTTTCTTGCCCCTCAAACCAGTCCCTAGAGGAGAACACGCAGGGCTCTGTTTCCACTCAAGCGATGGCATCACTCTACTTTATCAGACTCTTAGAAACTAGACTTGACTTTCCCAGCTTTCCTCTGTTGCTCTTGTTTACAAAACTGTTTGACCCTGGGCACATCACTCAATTTAAAATCACAGAGAGTAGAGCCTACAGAAACCCAGGAACACATCTATTTTAAGTCTTTCATTTTAGAACCAAGAGAATTGTTTGGGATTAACCCAAGGTTAATTAATGGTATTTGGTACCTGAATCCAGGCACCTGTTTCCTGGTTTTCTCATCACAATTATAGGGAGGGAAAAAACCCAAGTCCTAGTTCCAGGAAATCTCTTTATTGAGCCTCAATTTCCTTGTTAAAAATAGGAAGGGAATAAATGAGATGGTCTCTAAGGTTCTTTTCAACACAAGTAACCATATAATTATCAAATGTTGCTTGGAGACTCTCTGAACCTACCCCACCACCACCGCCACTACCAGTAACAAAACAAATAAAAACACTTTTCCAACCGTCATGAAAAAGTTTCACTTTTTTACTCACATGACCTAATGGTATACTAGGTAAGAGTACAGACATTAAACCTAAAACATCTGGGTGAGAATCCAGGCTCAGCCTCTTATTAGATAAACTGTGTGATCTTGGCTAAGCCACTTAACATCTCTGTGCCCTTGTTTCATCCATTTTTAAAAGGATATTCATCATAATGAATATTCTATGATAGTTTTGGGGAATAAATGGGTTCATCAAAGCATTTAAAACATTAATGGCATATTCATGTTTATTGAGTCTTTGCAACCCCATGGTATGTAGCCTGCCAGGCTCCTCTGTCCATGGGATTTTCTAGGCAAGAATACTGGAGTGGGTAGCCATTTCCTTCTCCAGAGGATCTTCCTGACCCAGGGATTGAACCCGGGTCTCCCGCATTGCAGGCAGACTCTTTACCGTCTGAGCTACGAGGGAATCCAATGTTTATTAACACATTATTTCCGACACTTGCAATTAGTAGGCTACAGATGATGAAATAAAATAATTAGGTTAGAACAGGAAAATTACAGGAATACACTCATTTTACATCCACTTTTTTTCTTGTGTTCTAAGAACCAAAGAGTATCTGAGTCAACTCATAAGAGAATCTCACAGTATTATTTTTAGACTCCTGGGAAAAACTTTTAATCATGCACGCACTTGGATAGCAGATTATTCATGGTCGTGAGAATGTATCAGTTATTGAGGGCAGGCTGAGAACATCAAGATTGTGCCGGGTAAGCACTTGGGCTTGTGCTTCTGGGTGAGGTTCTGTGTAATGTGTTGCCATTTATATTTCCTGCAAAAATGCAGAGGAAAGCCAAGTGCTTGCAAACTGGGCTTGATAGCATTGGTTTTTTTGAATGTAATTTTTTAAATCTTGCTGTCAGAAGGGAGGTCTGTTGCCCTGGGAACCTCACCTGTATTTAAAGTTAAATTATTTTTAATTAGTCTCAAATTATTTTCCTGGAAGGTCTTAGCCTTGAAAACTCCTCTCTCTATCTCTTTCAGAAGCATCCAGTCAGAGCTACTGACCCAACCTTGGACGAGAGTTTATTCCAAAGTCATTCAGTCCTAGGATAAGAGATGATAACTTGCCAAATGAGATGCAGAGGTGTCAACAGCTTGGGATGGTTCAACAGAAGTCCCCAGCAAGGGCCCAGTCTGATCCAACTCCTGGTGACTATTTTCGTCAGATGTGATGATGGAGGTGCCCATGTCTACGCCTCTGCCCTCTGCCTCTTGGAGATGAATTCTGAGAGGGCAGCTGTGGAGAGGGGAGCGCTTACCATGAGCAGCCTGAGTCTCTGCCAGCAAGTCAAGGGGTGAGCAAGGAGGCACCATGAATCACAGGTGCAGAGTCACCAGGAGGGCGAGAAAGCAAGGTTTCCGGTCTTACTGGGGCCTCTCGTTGACAACGAAGGGCAGCCAACTCACGAGGTGTCGCCTGTTACACAGAAACAATCTACGCATAAATCAGCCTCGGTTAGGAGCGACTATCTGAGGGGCAGTGGGCCAGGTCTCGGAGTCTGCTCATTGCTGAGCCAAGTGTGAATCTGCAGCTTGAAAAGAAAAATCAAAGCAGGCAGAGAAATGTCAGAACAGAAGCATGGTGGCTCGGAGGCAAGTCAGGCCTTCCTAAATCTTCTGAAGCCTCCTCTTTCAAATGTTCTTTTCAGTGTTATTGGGTGGGGGCAGGGGGTGGGGGTGGGGGTGGGGCAGAGTCTGTTTATTTTTTAGATATTTGTTACTGTGGTAAAAGAATAACACATTTTTTAATTTTGCTTTTTAATTTTTCAATCCAAACCCTCTCCTGAGATCTAGAGCCACATGCCCAACTGTGCACTAAGTAACTTGAATGCACAAAAGTGCCTTGATCTCTTTTTAATTTTTTATTTTGTGTTATAGCTGATTTACAATGTTGTGTTAGTTTCAGGTGTACAGAAAACTAATTCAGGTGTGTGTATAGTTTTCCTAGGTGGTGCAGTGGCCAATGCAGAAGACATAAGAAACATGAGTTTGATCCCTGGGTTGGGAAGATCCCCTGAAGAAGGAAAGGGCAACCCACTCCAGTATTCTTGCCTGGCGGGCTACAGTCCATGGGGTCACAAAGAGGGGCACGACTGAGTATACAACACAACAGATATATACATCTCCATATTTTACAGATTTTTTTTCCCCAGTGCCAGACCTGCAGACTGGGAAGCCTGACATGGGGTTCAGAATTCTGTAGCCCACCAGGGCCCCCTGTCCGTGGGATTTCCCAGACAAGAACACTGGAGTGGGCTGCCATTCCTTCTCACTCCATCTCACTGTGGCTTCTTCCTTGCCTTTGGAAGTAGAATATCCTTTCTGGTCATCTCCAGTCTTTTCTGTCTACGGTTGTTCAGCCATTAGTTGTGATCTTGTTGCTTCTGTGTGAAGAAATTTGACAAGTTTTAAATTTTCCCAAACATTCTATTTCCTTTCCAGCTTCAGGAGCCTGCCCCAGGTAGCAGGTTTCCTCTTTATTTTGATCCCTATCAGCCTTCCTCGAGCCAGAACTCCAGGGAACCTCAACTGTGCTTGAGATCAGGTGTACAATGCATCCATCAGCTTCCACACTCAGAGGTCAAGAGATGCTGTGTGAATCTGTCGAGTTCCTGCCCTTCCTTCCAAGGCCAGTGGCTTCATCTTGCCCGTATATCAAGGTTCACTCTCTTCCACTGTGACTTAGCAGCTTCACGTCCCAGGCCTTTCCCCTTCCTTCTACTTGAACCTTAAATTTGACCCTAGATGCTTTCTTTGCAATGATATCACAAGGTCATTACAACTCTAGAAACACCAAGTCCCAGAAGGTAAGCCCCTGGTTTAGAGTGAGCCTCCAAGGATGCTCCTGTAAAGACATTGCTTTTGTAAACTTAGAGTCCATGGGCATTGCCAGGGCTTTTCTAAGGAGCATGGTCTTGGGAAGAGGCACCAGGAATCAGACTTGATATAAGGGAGAGTCATGAAACATAATGAAAAGCACAAGAACTGCAGGAAATGAAATCCTCGAAGCCAAGTAAGGCAGGAAGTTGATCTGAAGCCTTGAAGGAGGTTCCTTGATGAATGAACTCAAAGGATCCCACACATTTCTGGACCTTTTGATTCTCCAGTAGTTAAGCAGATGGAATTCATAGTCAACTCCCTGGGTCTTTGACTGATGGGTGTGATGATGATAGATTGTTTCCATTCTGCAGAATATGGCAGAATTGACTCTCCTTGACTCCACCCCTGCCTCCCCAACAACTCACAGAGCTCCAGTCCCCCCATCTCCATGGAGCCTCCTAGGCAGTCAGTCTCTGAGGGCACCTGCCATATTCAGTTGCCTCTTGTAGTGTGTCTGGCATTAGGTAGATACCATTTGCTTATTAAATTGGTAAATAAAAACCAAGTTCTGGGACTTCCCTGGCGGTCCAGGGGGTAAGAATCTGCCAATGCAGGTGACACAGGTTCAATCCCTGGTCCAGGAAGATCCCACCACTCAGAGCAGCTAAGCCCATGCACCACAACTACTGAGCCCGTGTGCCACAACTATGCACCTAAAGCCCATGCTCTCAACAAGAGAAGCCACTGCAATGAGAAGCTCGGGCACGCCAATAGAGAGTAGCCCATGCTTGCTGCCAACTAGAGAAAGCCCCCACACAGCGAGGAACACCCAGCACAGCCAAAAATAAACCAATAAAACTTTTTTAAAATACAACATTCTCTCTAATTTCCCATGAACATTGGAATCTAAAGCAGCTTAATTAATTCATTCACTTTAAAATAAAAATTTACGTTGAAACTCTGTCATTTTTTTTAAGGGGCCATGAGAATAGAATAGATTAAAAAACCTACTGAATGCTTGGTACTGGATAAGTTGTTTAACACACTTTATTTGATTTAGTCCTGTATTTAGTATCTAGGAACTATCTGTACCATTTTATAAATCAAAAACAGAAACACAAGAGAAGCAGCATACCCAAGCAAGACACAGAGTTCAATTCCAACCTACTTTTGCTGACTCCAAAGACTGGGTTTCATTTCCTCACAGTGTCTCGTACAATTCAGAGTTTTCAGTATATGATGTATTAAATCCCAAATTAGACTATTCTCTGTAATTGGGTATATACTAATTTCTAATTCTTGTAAGATCTGGTTTCAAGCATAAGAAACTTGGTATGAATGCACCATATATGTAAAAAGATAGAGGCAGATACTGCAAGTCAGGCCTAAAAATCACAATTCTAAGGCACTTTCCAAATGAAATTCCTGTTTCCTCTCTTTTTGTTTGTTTCAATTTTTTTCTAAGCCAAGTTAGAGTGAAAGGGAGGATCTTGGTAGACCATTCCACCAAGAAGAGTGATTTGTCTTCATTAGTATTCCAGTTTTTAGTATGCAAATTACATGCACTTTTCCTTTCTCTTATTTGTACCAGTGGTAAATTATAATTCACTCCCACTGAGGGAATGCCATTGAAAATGAAAAAAAAAAAAATCCAATCTTTAAAATTAGCCAGACTTCCTTTGATTTAAGCAGGAGTATAGCGGCCAAACTGAATGCATGTGGTCAGCTAAAAGGACTTTCCAAAGTCTTTTTTTCTAATTTTGGCTTCCCAGCGGGCAATGGCAACCCACTCCAGTACTCTTGCCTGGAAAATCCCATGGACGGAAGAGCCTGGTAAGCTGCAGTCCATGTGGTCGCTAAGAGTCGGACACAACTGAGCGACTTCACTTTCACTTTTCACTTTCATGCGTTGGAGAAGGAAATGGCAACCCACTCCCGTGTTCTTGCCTGGAGAATCCCAGGAACGGGGGAGCCTGTGGGCTGCCGTCTATGGGGTCGCACAGAGTCGGACACGACTGAAGCGACTTAGCAGCAGCAGCAGCAACAGCAGGTGGCGCTAGTGGTAAGTAATCTGCCTGTCAGTGCAGGAGACACAGAGATGGGGTTCAATCCCTGGGTTGGAAAGATCCCCTGGAAGAGAAAGCAGCAACCCACTCCAGTATTCTTGCCTGGAAAATTCTATGAACAGAGGAACCTGGAGGGCTACAGTCCCTGGGGTAGCAAAGTGTCAGACAGGACTGAGCGCGCGCACACACAGGTGCCATTTAATGGCTGATTTCCTGGTTTTCCCGTCCACTTTAATGTTTCTAGAAGCAGGAAGCACTTCACTGTTAATACAGATGTTTAAGGTTTTGACATGTCTTTATTTTGCCCCACTTAGGGGGTTGTGTCTCAGTTGATTGTCTCTTGGAATTGAGTGAATCTAGGACCCCCGATTCAGAGAGAGGGGCAGGGAGGCTTGGAGGGCTGCAGTCCACGGGGTTGCAAAGAGTTGGACATGACTGAGCAACTGAACAAAAACAACAGGAGGCCAAGTGAGGAGTCAGCTTCCAGGGTAACCTCTCGAGATCTGACTATGATCCCCAGAAGGGAGGCTGCCTCCCTGGCTAGAGGCTGCATTAGCTAAAGGAAGAAGAGGAGTGTGGACAGCACCACTCGAAGGCCAGGCTTGTGCTCCGCAACGGACCTGAGGTTGAAGCTTACATTAAATTAGTGAGTTAGGTCTGCTGGGGTCATAATACAAGGAGGCTCTTCTAACTACTGACACTGACTTAAAAGCTCCTTTTTCTGTCTGAGATGCCCTCAGGGAGTGAGAACAGAACTCAGATGGGGCATGTTGGGAGTAAGTGACTGGAGAAAAATAAAGCCTGCTCCTGATTGAAGCTCAACAAAGTTGGCTGTTCAAAAAGCTGATTACTCAGCTTAGGTCACAAGCTTCCCAGGTGACTCAGTGGTAAAAAGAAAAAAGAATCTGCCCGCCAATGCAGGAGATACAGGTTCAATCCCCGGGTTGGGAAGATCCCCTGAAGAAGGAAATGACAACCCAATCCAGTATTCTTGCCTGGAGAATTCCACAGACAGAGGAGCCTGGTGGGCTACAGTCCATGGGGTCGCAAAGAGCCGGACATGACTAGCAACTAAATAACAACAGCTTAGGTCACAGATGACACTCAGGATGAGGTGTCAACATGCAAAGCACTGCTCTCCTGGGCAGCATCCACTGTTCAGGATGTAGGGGGCTGGGCAGATGGTGACTGCAGTCATGAAATTAAAAGATGCCTGCTCCTTGGAAGAAAAGTTATGACCAACTTAGACAGCATATTAAAAAGTAGAGACATTCCTTTGCCAGCAAAGGTCCGTCTAGTCAAGGCTATGGTTTTTCCAGTGGTCATGTATGGATGTGAGAGTTGGACTATAAAGAAAGCTGAGCATCAAAGAACTGATGCTTTTGAACTGTGCTGTTGGAGAAGACTCCTGAGAGTCTCTTGGACTGCAAGGAGATCCAACCAGTCCATCCTAAAGGAAATCAGTCCTTGGTGTTCATTGGAAGGGCTGATGCTGAAGCTGAAACTCCAATACTTTGGCCACCTGATGTGAAGAACTGACTCATTGGAAAAGACCCTGATGCTGGGAAACATTGAAGGTGGGAGGAGAAGGGACGACAGAGGATGAGGTGATTGGATGGCATCACCAACTCAATGAACATGAGTTTGCACAAGCTCCAGGCGTTGGTTATGGACAGGGAGGCCTGGTGTGTAGCAATCCATGGGGTTGCAAAAAGTCAGACACGACTGAGTAAATGAACTGAACTGAACTGAGTCCTTTACTGGTAGGATGTTATTCATCTTTCTTAGGGTGAAGAATAGGCTTAATAATTATAAGAAATTATTATAAAATAAAGATCATAGTAAATTACAATAATAGCAACTAATATTTGGCAATATCAGAAGGATACGTATTTGGTTCTTCACAGTGAGGTAGAGAAGGGAACAGGTTCTACTGACATCTAGTGAGTAGAAGCCAGTACTGGACTCTTGGATAGAATTCACTGTGTGCAGCCCACATTTAAGGAGAGGGAACTAGCGCTCCATCTCCTTGCAGGAGGAGTATTTACATATATTACTTGGAATTTTAAGTGCTGGAAATTTACCTATTCCCTCCTACTTACTTGGGAATCCCTGGTGGCTCAGATGATAAAGAATCCACCTGCAATGCAGTAGACACAGTTTGATCCCTGGGTCGGAAAGATCCCTGGAAGAAGGAAATGGCTACCCACTCCATTATTCTTGCCTGGGAAATCCCATGGACAGAGAAACCTGACGGGCCACAGTCCATGGGGATCTCAAGAGTCAGACACAATTTAGTGATTAAACCACCACCAACAACAGCCCACTTATTTACCTACATATTCAATCATTATTTATATTGGTGTAGTGGATTGAATGGACTTCCCAGGTGGTACTAGTGGTAAAGAACCCACCTGCCAATGCAGGAGACAAGGAACTTGGGTTTGATTTCTGGATTAGGAAGATCAGCTGGAGGAGGGCATGGCAACCCACCCCAGGATTCTTGCCTGGAGCATCCCCGTGGACGAAGGAGCCTGGCGGGCTATGGTCCATAGGGTCGCAAAGAGTTGGAACCTGACTGAAGCGACTTCGGATGCAGACACATAATGGATTGAATGACAGTGCCACAAAAGTTACATCCACGTCGTAGCCCTTACGCCCTGTGAGTGCAACATTATTTGGGGAAAGGGTCTTTGCAGATGTAATTAAATAAGGATCTTGAGATGAGATCATCCTGGGTTACCGGGGTGAGTCCTAAACCCAAGGACAAATGTTCTTACAAGAGAAAGAAGAGAAGACACAGAGGATGAGACCACGTGAAGATGAAGGCAGTGCTTGGAATGATGCGGCCACAGGTCAAGAGCCGCGTGGAGCCACCAAGAGCTTAAAAGACAAGGAGTGGGTTCTCCAATAGATCCCATCACAGAGCATCACCCTGCTGACACCTTGATGCCAGACCGCTAGCCTTTAGACTGTAGACTTCCTATTAAGGCCCCTAGTTTGTTATAGCAGCCATAGGAAACTGATACAGTCAGTATGGGCTATGGAGACTCGTTTGTTTTTTTTTTAAGTATGGACTTTTGTATATATAGTTAAGTCCCCTGCATTCAAGTGAGTTCCTTTCTGAGGGCATGTTCATAAATCCAATTTGTTTGTAAGTTCAACAAAGTTAGTCTAGGTACCCAACCAACACAATAGGCTACATAATACTGAATAATAATAGGTCTATAATACTTATCACACAAATAATACATTAAAAACAAATACAAAAAATAAAAACATTTTTAATCTTATGGTACAGTACCTTGAAAATTACAGTAGTACAATCCAACAGCTGGCGTACAGGGACACATTCACATCTTTGAAAGTTCTCCAAGATGGGGGCCTCCTGTAACCCATATATAATTTTTATCTATGAGCTTATTTCTATGATCCAGCACTAAAGTATTTAGTTTATGGCTCTGGTCCCTGGGGACTCTCTTAGTTGGCGGCAGCAGTTTTCCCCAGGTGTCAATACCTCCCACCCTGGTGTGTGTTGCTGGTTCTTTGAGAACCCTCTCCGAGGTGCAGGGCCTCACCCTGCTCAGCAGAGTCTCTGAGTCACTTCTGCACAGGGCCAAGCCATCTCCAAATCCTAAACCAAAAAAATGACCTTTAATGTTTTACTGCTCTTTAACAATTCAGGCACCCATCAGTACACCCAAGAATGTTAGCATTGCTTACAATCCAGAAAGCTTGCCAAGAAGAAGAAAACTAAGTCAGAAGGCTGGTACCGTGCAGGTTTTCCTATGCCCCTCCCCAGTTAGGGGGGTTTCCCTGATGGCTCAGAGGGTAAAGAATTGGCCTGAAATGCAGAAGACCTGGGTTGGATCCCTGGTTTGGGAAGATCCCTTGGATAAGGGAATACTACCCATTCTAGTATTCTTGCCTGGAGAACTCCATGGATAGATTTTACACGTTTTATCCTATGTTTTATACATATCCTTGCATAGCATTAATAAGAGGAGGCAGAAACAAAAGCATGCTTCCAGAATTCTTCAAAGTTGGCCTGTTTCACTGAAATATTCTCGAGAGAAAGCAAAGGAAATAAAGACAAGCTTTCTGTTGGCAAATTCAAAATTCCAGGTAATCTGGGTCAGGCATATATCCAATTAACCAGGGCGTGTTTAGCTAGCCATAATGAAAGCCAGAATCCCAGCTTCCCAGAGGAATTTCCTTGAAGAGTTGAGGATGACAATCACAGTTGTACTTCAGCTGTTATATGAAGAAACAAAAACTTCTTTGTAACTTTAAACTTTGTCAGCTGGAAAGGACTGATATTCAGTTGCTACATGTCTCATAGAATGATTGTCTTTTTCTTCACAGCAGATTGATTTGTTCTGAGAACTGCTAGTGATGTGAAGAGTAGAGATGATTGAGAAACAATCAAAAGACCCAATCTCTGTTTCCCCCAACCTGCACCCCCTTCAGAACTTCCCATGTTCATTAATGCTTCTGGTTTATTAGTCTTGAAGCTGGGGTGTCAACCTTGGTCACTTAATTTTTTCCCTCCTCCCTTTCTTCTCCTTCTTTTCTTCACTCTCTCCCTACCCCATCCAAACACCAAGTACAGCCTATCTTTACTTCTTGAAGACTCACATCTATTTGATTACTTTGCTTCTTACAGACATCACCCTAACCCAAACCCTCATCACTTTATTTCTGGAATACTGCAAGACTTTTTTGGGGGCAGCGGGGTGGGCTGCACTGGCCTTCGTTGCTGTGAGAGGGTTTTCTCTAGCTGTGGCTTCTCTACTCTTCAGTTGCAGCATATGGACTCCTCACTGTGGTGGCTTCCCGTGTTGCAGAGCATGAGCTATAGAGTGCACAGGCTTCAGGACTGTGGCTTAGTTGCCCAGCGGCATGTGGAAGGTTCCTCAACCAGGGACCAAACCCATGTCCCCTGCACTGGCAAGCAGTTTCTCAACCCCTGGACCACCAGGGAGGTTTGCAAGATTTTTCATTACTCACTTTCAGCCTCCCCACTGTGCTTCCCATTGTTCACCAATGCATAATCATATTTCCTAATCACAGTCTTGTAGCTTGGTATTTATTCCTCACCTCATCATCCTATGGTGTATCCCCAGTGCCTGAACAAGAAGGTCCACACTCTTTATTGTTCCTTTTAAGCTCTCCCAGATCCCAAGTTGAGCACACCTCTCCAACTATAATTCCCACAACTCAAAAATGACATGAAGCTTTCATCCTTGCTGAACTGATTATAGACCTGGACAGACCCGTATTTCTGCCTGTTACAGTTTTCTCCCATTCGTCCCTTTGTCTCAAGTGCCCTTTCTCCTTCTTTCCACTAAATCATCCATAATTTAAATCTCTGCCCTAAAGGTGAGCTCCTCTCTTAAGGAGCCACTAATGCATGTTATCACAGTTTCAAATGGCTTCCATCTTTAAACTCCTGTGTTCTCACTGGCCATTCCAATATTTTCCAAACTGAGTCCCACAGAAGTGTGCTATGGCAGTGTTTCTCAAATTTTGCCACACCTGAGGATCACCTGGAAGGCTTCTTAAGCAGAGATTGCTGAGCCTTGACCAGAATTTCTGAATCAGCGCATCTGTAGTGGTACAGAATGTATATCTCTAACAAGACCCAGGTGCTTTGGTTCTTTATCATTATTATTATTGAAATATAGTTGATTTACAATGCTGTGTTAATTTCTGCTGTACAGCAAAGTGACTCCGTTACACACATTCTTTTTATTTAAAATGTTTTCCATTATGGTGAATCCCAGGAAATTGGATAGAGTTCCTTGCGCTATGCAGTAGCAACTTGTTTATCCATCCTATATGTAATAAGATCCATGTGCTCTGGATGCTGCTGGTTTATGGACCACAGCTAGAGTGTCACTATGATTTCTACTGAGCTTCCTAGGTGGTACCAGCGATAAAGAACATGCCTGCAAATGCAGGAGATGCTGGAGACTCAGGTTTGATCCCTGGGTTGGGAAGATTCCCTGGAGAAGGAAATGGCAACCCACTCCAGTACTCTTGCCTGGGAAATCCTATGGTTTTAAAAGTTGTTGTATCCATCAGAATCTTCTAGGATGCTTGCAAAAGGGGTAGATTTCAGAACACACATGTTTATGATCCAATGAGGCAAGTCTGGGCCAGGCCAGTCCTTAAAAAAAAAAGACCAAGCCCAGGGTAATTCTTACTGAGTTGGTCCTCTTGTCTGCCCAAGAGGTTTTGTTCTGGAAAGTGCAGGAGCTGTCATTTCTGAGGATAATAATGATGACCCTTCTTGGCCTTTGTCACTTAGCATCCTGTGGCCCTTCTCTCTGGGGAATTGGTCTATTGTTCTAGATAGTTAATCTTTGAGAAAAAGTTTCTTTTTTTTCTCAGTCTCTAGCACAGTTATCCCCATGGGGAAGTATACTCAAATATGTTGGATATCACCTGGTTAGAAAAAGATAATTCCTGTGACTTATTAATTCCTATGAATTCCTCTGATGTACTGTGAAAGTAAGGTAAGTATTGAATAGTGAGTAGGGGTGGGTGGCTGGGCGGGAGGGCTCAGACTGGGCTTTGTGAAATGGCCCGAGGCCGCTTTGAATTCCCAGGGTGGGCCTTGAGTTTCCCTGATGTGCAGACATGAAGGCCAGGCCTCATTTTACTCTGTTGCTTGGGGTGAGAACCGATTTGTCAAATGCCTGTGTTTAAGGTGCATTCTGATTTCTAAGCTCAAACTAAGCCATTTTGTCCTGTACTTGCAGATGGTTTCTCATGAATGATTAACAGGTGAATCCAAATGTCACTTTCATTTAGATTTAAAGAATAAAAAAAGATTGAGGGCACAGACTAAGTGAGAAGGATGACTTTTTAGTTCTGTCTTGTTTGATTGCTTACTGTTTCAGCAAGGACATGTGCATGGGATAAAGAGGAGCTGGGGGAGGGGTGGGCAGGATGCTAGAGATGCTACAGGCATCTTCCCAGGAACTCTACATATATGGTATAGAGAGACTGCAGAGTGAGGTTCTCTGTCTTGCCATGATCAGTCTGAAGAGGTACCTTCACTGCCTAAGGAGAAACTAGGAAAAGAGATAAGGAAATAATCACCTTCACACACACACACCCCAAAAAATCAGAATTTTTAAAATTGCATATTTAGCTTAAAATAGCATTTTCCTAAACATGTTTAATCACTGTTAGCTTTTCCCTGGACAGTGTTACCCAAAACAGCTGGTAGAAAATGTTTGTATAGAAATATATTTATTTCTGGGTCATAGTAATAGAATTGTGCCAGAACTTTCAACTCCTTATTTTAATTATTGAGTCTGAGTGAACTCCGGGAGTTAGTGGTGGACAGGGAGGCCTGGCATGCTGCGATTCATGGGGTCGCAAAGAGTCAGACACGACTGAGCAACTGAACTGAACTGAACTGAACTGAAAGGAATTTCAGAAGTGTGAACATTCCCTAGTATCAAGGATGATTGTAGAATATTCTCATGTGCCTCAGGACTATCACAGTGTTTTAAAGCTCAAATTCAAAGTAGTTTCAAGAAACTGAATTAAGTAAATATTTATAACTTTAGGGGAAAAAATTTTAAAGAACTGGACTTCATGTCAAGTAAATTCCAAATTTTAGAGATGAAGAAAAACTTACAGTGCAAACTGAGGGTCAGGGAAAAGATGTCACCTGAGTAACTGGCAAAAGTCTGAATGTTCAACGAAAGGAAACATTTGGTGGGGCAGGGGGACAGCATAGCTATGTGCATCAGTTCAGTCGCTCAGTAATGTCCAACTGTTTGTGATTCCATGGACTGCAGCACGCCAGGCCTCCCTGTCCATCACCAACTCCCGGAGTTCACTCAGACTCATGTCCATTGAGTCGGTGATCCATCCAGCCATCTCACCCTCTGTTGTCCCCTTCTCTTCCCACCTTCAATCCTTCCCAGCATCAGAGTCTTTTCCAATGAGTCAGCTCCTCGCATCAGGTGGCCAAAGTAGTGGAGTTTCAGCTTCAACATCAGTCCTTCCAATGAACACCCAGGGCTGATCTCCTTCAGAATGGACTGATTGGACCTCCTTGCAGTCCAAGGGACTCTCAAGAGTCTTCTCCAACACCACAGTTCAAAAGCATCATTTCTTCGGTGCTCAACTTTCTTCACAGTCCAACTCTCACATCCATACATGACTACTGGAAAAGCCATAGCCTTGACTAGATGGACATTTGTTGGCAAAGTAATGTCTCTGCTTTTCAGTATACTATCTAGGTTGGTCATAACTTTCTTTCCAAGGAGTAAGCGTCTTTTAATTTCATGGCTGCAATCACCATCTGCAGTGATTTGGGAGCCCAAAGAAATAAAGTTAGCCACTGTTTCCATTGTTTCCCCATCTATTTGCCATGAAGTGATGGGACTGGATGCTATGATCTTAGTTTTCTGAATGTTGAGCTTTAAGCCAACTTTTTCACTCTCCTCTTTCACTTTCATCAAGAGGTTCTTTGGTTCTTCTTCACTTTCTGCCGTAAGGGTGTTGTCATCTGCAACTATGTGTGTGCTCAGTAGTTAAATTGTGTCTGACCCTTTTGTGATGCCATGGACTGTTGCCCACCAGATTTCTCTGTCCATGAGATTTCCCAGGCAAAAATACTGAAGTGGGTTGCCATTTCCTTCTCCAAGGAATATACCTGACCCAGGGATCAAAGCAGCATCTCCTGCTTTGCAGGCAGATTCTTTACCAGTGAGCCACCTGGGAAGCCTCATACAAGGGAATATAACACAATTAATAGAAAGAAGAAGAATTAATATTTCACTGATTTGAAGGAACATCCCTTATGCATTGCTGAGTACAAAAGGAGCAAGTTTACAAAGGAATATGTGTCATATGATCTCAATTTTGAAAACAAAACAAGAAGCAAAACTATATGTGAATAAACATGTTTTGATATTTTTGAGCATCAGAAAAAACCTTGAAAGAATATTTCAAACTGTTGGCACCGGATATCTAGGAATAGACAAGAATGAGTTCTTTTCTTCAGTTTTTTTCCTTTAATGTGTCTGTGTTGGTTGCTTGGGGGCACTGACTCTGTATTGCATTTGTAGATAAATGGAAAATTCAGGTAGATATTTCTTATGAAAAGCACTCAAAAAGGAAGGCCTCAAAGTGTTCCAAAAATTTTTGTTAGAAAAAAACTACTGGTCTTTTTCTTCCCTTTAAGTGAGCCAGAGTGACCTGTCAACTGTCAGACAGATGAGAACTTGGGAGGTTCTTGAGTGCACTTGATTTGTCCACAGGTACTGAATGCTCTTCCCTGCAATGCTGTTGAGATGATTAATTAATCTATTAAGAAGGAGGGACTTTCAAGCAAAGGTGAACCTCACTGCTGCCTAAATTACATCTAAAAAGTTGCTTGAGGTGTTTTAAATGTTAACAATAGAAATGTGCAATCAAAAGATCCCTTATTAGAGCAATTTTATCATGTAACCAATCTAGAGTATAAAAAGTGGATCAGTTACCTGATGAAATTGCTCTAATGAGGGATCTTTTCATTGGACTGATGCTTTCAAATTGTGGTACTGGAGAAGACACTTGAGAGTCCCTTGGACAGAAAGGAAACCCAACCAGTCCATCCTAAAAGAGATCAGTCCTGGGTGTTCATTGGAAGGACTGATGTTGGAGCTGAAACTCCAATACTTTGGCCACCTGATGCGAACAGCCAACCCACTGGGAAAGACCCTGATGCTGGGAAAGATTGAGGGCAGGAGGAGAAGGGGACAACAGAGGGTGAGATGGTTGGATGGCATCACCGACACAATGGACATGAGTTTGAGCAAACTCCAGGAGATAGTGATGGACAGGGAGGCCTGGCATGCTGCAGTCCATGGGGTCACAAAGAGTCAGACATGACTGAGCGACTGAACAACAACAAACCGATCCACTAGGGAGCATTGCTGTCAGTCCAGAGGGAAGCCAAATCAGCACCCAGCATATTGTCATTGGTCTCTAGGGGTTTATCATGGAGATGAAAAATCTAATGCACATAACAATTAGAGACTGTAATGAAACAAAAAATACTCTCCGCACAGTGACATCTACCACTCTCAACTCTCAGTGCTGTAGACATTCAAAGAATGAACAAATGAAAAAAGACTGCCAGATTTGGATAAAGGCTACAAAGAAAATGTTTGTATAATTAGAAATAAAATATAAAATAAAAATCCAAGTCTTTGCAAAATGTCATGATGACTTAAGGAAAATAATTCATTCAAATAACCAGAATATAAAGGAATTGAAATTTTTGAAATTGTCCTAAAGGACAGCATATGCCCTTTAACCTCCTCTTTGAATTAATTGTGATTTTGAAGGTGGTTGCAAAGGTGGCTGAGTCCTTGATTTATTTATGTGTTTTCTCAGTTTCTTCTTTCTAAGGACTCTGAAGGGGACCTATTTTGTAAATCTGAAAATGAGGCTGCTGCTCCAAATATCTATTAAGGAGATGTAATGATTTTTCCTTGGCAATGTTTGCATCTTCAGTGGAGCTCTCAGAAATCATCTCAAGAGCTCTGTAGGCTTGCCTTCTTTGCTGGGCAGTCTTCCAGCCAGGGAAGGAATTGAAGCATTTAGTGCTCAGCCCTTCGGACATTAGTGGTCTCCCTGCCAAGGCTGCCTAGGACTAAACTGCTTCCTGAATGTTGCAATTACCTAGAGCATCGTTATTATGAATGATGGATACTCGTGTAGTCTCCTCATTTTGCAAAGTGCTTTATATTCATGGCGCATGCTCAGTCGTGATCAACTCTTTGCAACCCCGTGGACCATAGCCCGCCAGGCTCCTCTGTCCATGAGCTTCTCCAGACAAGAATACTGGAGTGGGTTGCAGTTTCCTCCTCTAGGGTATCTTCCCCACCCAGGGATCAAAGCCATATCTTTTGCATTGACAGGAGGATTCTTTACCTCCATGCTACCTGAGAAGCCCATGCTTTATAATTGTATTCCCTTATTATTTTTTAGATGTTAATGCCTAATTACAGTATGCTTTGGCCAAGCCTTAAAAGGATTGGCTTCTGGGGTGGCGGGTCCAGTCCCTTCCCCTACTGGGCTGAATGCACATGGACTCATTGGTGTCAGTTCATCACGGATACCCCTATGCCCTGAGAATAGAAAGCAAACCAAGTAAATCCTGTCCTGATCCAGGACTGTATTCGGCCTTTTTTTTCCAGGTTACCATTTCTGCTATAAGGATTGAGTACTTATTGCTTTTCTCAGCAGCAAAGACCACCTCCTTCCCTTGAATCTGACAAACATTTCTCATTTCAGTCACTAGGAAATAATTCTATCAAAAGCATATGAATAGTTTAAAGGTATTTTTAATAAGATAGCGGAGGTGCTTATCATATTGTAATGTACATTGTGTCAGTAAATATACATCTTTTTTAAAACAGTGCCATTTTTTTCTAAACAAAAACCATGCTTCTTGTCTTATTATCCATTGGCATGAATTGTCAGGACTTCACAATCCAGCTGAGCCACTGAGTGAGCAAAATATTCCCTAAAGTTTTCAAAGCATTCTAAAGAAGTTTAGAAATACAGTTAGTTCTTTTCAGTTATGAAAGAGAAGCAATTAGAAGCTGAATGGCTCAGAACTAGAACAAAAAATTTCACAATTCATATGGAAACAAACAAACAAATAAAAAAAAAACCCAAATAGTGAAAGCAGTTTTGAGAAAGGAGAATGGGGCTGGAGGAATCAACCTTCCTGACTTCAGATTATACTACAAAGCTACAGTCATCAAGACAGTATGGTACTGGCACAAAAACAGAAATATATACCAATGCAACAAGTTAGAAAGCCCAGAAATAAATCCATGCACCTATGGGTATCTTATTTTTGACAAAGGAGGCAAGAATATACAATGGGACAAAGGCAGCCTCTTCAATAAATGGTTTTGGAAACACTGGACAGCTACATGTAAAAGAATGAAATTAGAACACTTCCTAACACCACACACAAAGATAAATTCAAAATGGATTTAAAGACCGAAATGTAAGACCAGACACTATAAAACTCTTAGAGAAAAACATAGGCAGGACACTCGACGACATAAATCACAGAAAGATCCTCTGTGACCCACCTCCTAGAGTAAGGGAAATAAAAACAAAAGTAAATAAGTGGGACCTGATTAAACTTAAAAGCTTTTGCACAGCAAAGGAAAATATAAGCAAGGTGAAAAGACAACCCTCAGAATGGGAGAAAATAATAGCAAATGAAACAACTGACAAAGGATTAATTTCCAAAATATACAAACAGCTCATACAACTCAATGCCAGAAAAACAAATCAAAAAGTGGGGAAAAGACCTAAACAGACATTTCTCCAAAGAAGACATACAGATGGCTAACAAATACATGAAAACATGCCCAACATCACTCATTATTAGAGAAATGCAAATCAAAACTACAGAACTACACCTCACACCAGTCAGAATGGCCATCATTAAAAAGTCTACAAACAATAAATGCTGGAGAAGGTGTGGAGGAAAGGGAATGCTCTTGCACTGTTGCTGGGAATGTAAATTGATACAGCCATTATGGAAGACAGTATGGAGATTCCTTAAAAAACTAGGAATAAAGCCACCATATGACCCATCAATCCCACTCCTAGGCATATACCCTTCAGTTCAGTTCAGTCGCTCAATCGTGTCTGATTCTTTGCAACCCCATGAATCGCAGCAGGCCAGGCCTCCCTGTCCATCACCCACTCCCAGAGTTCACTCAGACCCACATCTATCAAGTCAGTGATGCCATCCAGCCATCTCATCCTCTGTCATCCCCTTCTCCTCCTGCCCCCAATCCCTCCCAGCATCAGAGTCTTTCCCAATGAGTCAACTCTTCACATGAGGTGGCCAGAGTACTGGAGTTTCAGCTTTAGCATCATTCCTTCCAAAGAAATCCCAGGGTTGATCTCCTTCAGAATGGACTGGTTGGATCTCCTTGCAGTCCAAGGGACTCTCAAGAGTCATGTACCCTTAGGAAACCAAAATTGAAAAAGACACATGTATCCCACTGTTCACTGCAGCACAATTTACAATAGCTAGAACATGAAAGCAACCTAGATGTTCATCGACAGATGAACGGATAAAGAAGTTGTGGTACATATACACAATGGAATGCTACTCGGCCATAAAAAGGAATGCATTTGAGTCAGCTCTAATGAGGTAGATGAACCTAGAACCTATTATACAGAGTGAAGTAAGTCAGAAAGAGAAAGATAAATATCATATTCTAAGGCATATATACAGAATCTAGAAAAATGGTACTGAAGAATTTATTTACAGGGCAACAGTGGAGAAACAGACATAGAGAATAGACTTATGGACATAGAGAGAAGGGAGGAGAGGGTAAGATGTATGGAAAGAGTAACATGGGACCTTATATTACCATATGTAAAATAGATAGCCAATGGGAATTTGCTGTATGGCTCAGGAAAGTCTAACAGGGGCTCTGTATCAATCTAGAGGGGTGAGATGGGGGTGGGGAATGGGAGGGAGGTTCTAAAGGGAGGGGATATCTGTATACTTATGCCTGATTTGTGTTGAAGTTTGACAGAAAACAGCAAAATCCTGTAAAGCAATTACCCTTCAATAAAAAATAAATAAATAATTTTTTAAAAGGAGAAGAAGCTGGATGGCTCTAGATTTTGATGGACCCTGGCACTGTGAGGGTCCCTTGTGGAGTCTGGGGCCTCCTAGTTCAAAGTCAAAGTCAGAGTATTGGCCTCCCATAATGGTGTCATTAATTAGCCTTCCATACCTGGACTGGTTAGGAACTGATGGACAATATTGTGGTTCTGGCCATCTGTAATTGTCTCATTAGTTAGGGATGTTCCCATTATGAATCTCCCTGTCCCTAATTGAAGCTAAAGTCCCCACACAACTCTCTTCACACACTTCGTTGTTGGGTGAATGTGGACATTGCAACCTTTCCTCCTTTCCCTGAGACAGGATCCACTTGCCATCCTCTACTGTCCTCCCAAACTTACCCAAAGGCCACAGCCAAGTGGAACTGGGGTGCCCACAGCAGGTGGCTGCAGAAGGATGTGAGGAACTAACTTCAGGATCTTTCTCATTGGTTTCAATTATAGAAGAACTAGAGCAACACGCAGAAGTGAAGTAAAGTGCTATTTCCCCCATTAGGATTGACCGTGGAACAGTTGTATGTTTCTAGAATTATAATATTTCATCATGTGTTGTCATTTATTCCCTCTCATGTGTAATAGTGATATCTGTGTTTATTTTGCACTTCTTGCAAAAGGGGAGGGCAACCAAAATGACATTCATCTCATATCTGATAACCATCCTTATTTTGAAGAAACCTTAAGATAAGAGGAAGCGTGGTGGTCCAGAGGTTAAGGATCTGCCTTCCAATGCAGAGGATGTGGTTCAATACCCAGTCAGGGACCTAAGATCCCACATGCTGCAGAGCAACTCAGCCTGCATGTAGCAATGAAAGATGCTACAACTAAGATCCCATACAAATAAATATCATTTAAATAAATAAATACTAAATATATATTTATTTAAATAATAATTAAATAAATATTATTAATTAATAAATAATAATATAAATAAATAATTATTTAAAATATAAGGGAAAAAAAGATCAGAGTGAGCAGGACCTTGATTCTCATTAAGGAAATTTATTTCAAGATCTTAAAAAAAGATTTCTTAAAAAAAAAAAAAAAAGGATGTTCTTATCCCATTCCCCTGATGCAAGGTAGGGAATAAATATCTGACCAAAGCAAAGCCTACTGTCCCTGGAGAAGGAAACAGCAACCCACTCCAGGATTCTTGCCTGAGAAATCCGAATGGACAAAGTGGGTTGCTGGGCCGGATACAACTTAGCAACTGAATAAGGACAGCAAAGTCTACTGTGCTCCTCCCTCGGGCTTTGACTCTGGGGCAGTGATATAAAATAGAGGGGCATTCTCGAACTCATCTTGTAGTGGCTGCAGTGATTTCCACTGTCTACTGGTGGTAGGGTTAGCAGTGATGCTGGAATAATGTGGCCACAATAAGGTCCTACATAGAGTTCCATTGTAATGATTTTGGCTGTGGTTCTGGCCTCCCTTCATTTTGCCCACTTTTGTGCCTGGTTGATTAGCTCTGCCCGAATCCTGCAAATCACTCCCCATCCTTAGGAAAAATTGCTTTTTGCTTTGAAGTAATCAGAGTTGGTTTCCACTATATGGAACCAAGAACCCTGAATAGTGCCATCATTCTGGGACCCAGGACATTGATGACAAATGTTAGTAGAATCTATTTGGCCCAATATCTCTTCTTAACAATAAAAGAAAGTTTTCTTTGAATTTGGGAGTGAGTCTTTGTGTCAGTGAACATTTATATTTTCAGTTAAGTCCCTGAAGCACAGAGACATTTAGTCACTGTATTTCTATTATTCTAATATTTTGTGCTCTTAGTGGCTAATTGTACATTCCATACAAATGTTGATGGTACAAGCTTCCTCTGAATTCTTACTGCAGTGGGCTCTGATGATGACTTTTGTAGATAACCCTGCTGCAATTGCCTATGAATTCATGCTCTGATGAGAAAATTTTTATAAATATTCTTGACTTTAGGAAGGAAAATAATAACTTATAGAAGAGAGTTATCCAAAGTGTGTCTTCATAATTACTTAGGAGATGTATTTTTTATTTGTCTTGTCCCCAAATGTTTACCAAATTCAATAGTTAAAAAACATCTGTGTTGCTTCCCTACAAATTTCTTACTTGTATATTTACAAATGGAATATATTTATTTGTCATTTTGGGGATTTATTTTCATAGTGCTCACTTCGTATGACAAGTTTCTCACTTCATGAATGAATGTTATTTTGGTCTATGTGACCCAAAAGTCTGGAATGGTTTTTAGGGATTCAGTACTCTTGCCTGGAGAATCCCTTGGACGGAGGAACCTGGTGGGCTGCAGTCCATGGGGTCGCTAGGAGTCGGACACGACTGTGTGACTTCACTTTCACTTTTCACTTTCATGCATTGGAGAAGGAAATGGCAACCCATTCCAGTATTCTTGCCTGGAGAATCCCAGGGACAGGGGAGCCTGGTGCGCTGCCATCTATGGGATCGCACAGAGTTGGACACGACTGAAGCGACTTAGCAGCAGCAGCAGCAGTGTGTTGGCCACCTCATGCGAAGAGTTGACTCATTGGAAAAGACTCTGATGCTGGGAGGGATTGGGGGCAGGAGGAAAAGGGGACGACAGAGGATGAGATGGCTGGATGGCATCACCAACTCGATGGACATGAGTTTGAGTGAACTCCGGGAGTTGGTGATGGACAAGGAGGCCTGGCGTGCTGCTATTCATGGGGTCACAAAGAGTTGGACACAACTGAGTGACGGAACTGAACTGAACTGAGTGTGTCTATTCTATTTCATTTGTGCATGCTGAAACTTTTATGTATTACATAGTGATTGTTGTTGTTATTCAGTCACTTAGTCATGTCCAACTCTTTTTGAACCCATGGACTGCAGCACGCCAGGCCTCCCCGCCCATCACCAACTCCTATAGCTTGTTCAAACTCATGTCCATTGAGTCAGTGATGCCATCCAACCATCTCGTCCTCTGTCGTCCCCTTCTCCCACCTTCAATCTTTCCCAGCATCAGGATCATTTCCAATGAGTCAGCTCTTCCCATCAAGTGGCCAAAGAATTGGAGTTTCAACTTCAGCATCAATCCTTCCAATGAATAGTCAGGGTTGATTTCCCTTAGGATTGCCTAGCTTGATCTCTTTGCAGTCCAAGGGACTCTCAAGAGTCTTCTCCAACATTAGTTCAAAAACATCACATCTTTAGTGCTCAGCCTTCTTTATGGGCCAATGCTTACATCCATACATGACAACTAGAAAAACCATAGCTTTGACTATAGACTTTTCTTGGTGGGGTTTCCCTTTACCTACATTGCAGGTAAAGAATCTGCCTGCAATGTAGGAGACCACTGTTTGATTCCATCAAATTTGGAAAACTCAGCAGTGACCTCAGGACTGGAAATTTCCGTTTTCATTCCAATCCCAAAGAAAGGCAATGCCAAAGAATGTTCAAACTACTGCATAACTATACTCATCTCATACGCTAGCAAAGTAATGCTCAAAATTCTCCAAGCCAGGCTTCAACAGTACCTGAACAGAGAACTTCCAGACGTTCAACCTGGGTTTAGAAAAGGCAGAGGAACCAGAAATCAAATTGCCAACATCTGTTGGGTCATCGAAAAAGCAAGAGAGTTCCAGGAAAATATCTTCTTCTGCTTTATAGACTTTGCCAAAGCCTTTGACTGTGTGGATCACAAAAAACTGTGGAAAGCTCTTCAAGAGATGGGAATCCTTGGAATCTTTATGCAGGTCAAGAAGCAACAGTTAGAACCAGACATGGAACAACAGACTGGTTCCAAATTGGGAAAGTAGTACATTCAGGCTGTATATTGTCACCCTGCTTATTTAACTTCTATGCAGAGTACATCCTATGAAATACCAGGCTGGATGAAGCACAAGTTGGGATCAAGATTGGCGGCAGAAATATCAATAACCTCAGATATACAGATGATACCACCCTTATGGCAGAAAGCAAAGAGGAACTGAAGAGCCTCTTGATGAAAGTGAAAGAGAGTGAAAAAGTTGGCTTAAAACTCAACATTCAAAACACTAAGATCATGGCATCTGGCCCCATCACTTCATGGCAAATAGATGGGGAAACAGTGGAAACAGTGTCAGACTTTATTTTCTTGGGCTCTAAAATCACTGCATGGTGACTGCAGCCATGACTGCTTGCTCCTTGGAAGAAAAGCTATGACAAACCTAGACAGCATATTAAAAAGCAGAGACTTTTCTGACACAGGCCCATCTAGCAAAAGCTATGGTTTTTCCAGTAGTCATGTATGGATGTGAGAGTTGGACCATAAAGAAAGCTGAGCACCGCAGAACTGATGCTTTTGAACTGTGGTGTTGGAGAAGACTCTTGAGAGTCCCTTGGACTGCAAGGACATCAAACCATTCAATTCCAAAGGAAATCAGTTCTGAATATTCATTGGAAGGACTGATGCTGAAGCTGAAGCTGCAATACTTGATTCGATCAAGCTTCACCTGATTCAAAAAACTTACTCATTTTGGGAATCTTGGCATGCTGCAGTCCATGGTGTCCCAAAGAGTCAGACATGACTGAGTGACTGAACTGAACTGAACTGACCTTTGTTGGCAAAGTAATGTCTCTACTTTTTAATATGCTGTCTAGGTTGGTCATAGCTTTTCTTCCAAGGAGCAAGCGTCTTTTAATTTCATGGCTACAGTCACCATCTGCAGTGATTTTGGAGCCCAAGAAAACTGTCTGTCACTGTTTCCATTTTTTCCCCATCCATTTGCCATGAAGTGATGGGCCTGTGTGCCATGATATTAGTGTTTTGAATGTTAAGTTTTAAGCCAGCTTTTTAATAGTGATGTGTGCATGCAAATGCTTACTTAATATTACCATATTAAAATGTATCAAAATATCCAAAATTATGTTATGAGTTAACATACAAATGCAACATGAAATGAAAATGTAAACTTGTCTGAATAAATAAAATATTTGCTCAACCACTGTTTATGGTGTCATCCTACTAAATACAAGGCCCTTTGAGGACAGCAGAAGCTGATGTGCATTCTGCCTTTGAGGAATTATCTATTTAATGACAGGAAGTCCCAGTTTCATTCGGAAGCTTATACACTAATGATAATTGTGTGTTGGTAGTCAGCCACAAGTATAAACTCCTTGTTGGCGTATGTGTGTTCCTGACAAATCTTTGGAAGTAAGCATTTGAATATGGAAAGGTCATATCCTTTAAAGGTTTCAGTCCCTATACAAAAGTCTCTGATACCCCTAACCTAATATTATAAGGCCAACTTCTATTTTCATATTTATACTTAATAAGATAAGGGTAAGATTTTGAAACTCTTGAGACCTGAAAGAGAATAAAAACAGAGAGAATATCAGAGCAGTTTAGACCTAGAATGAAGCACAGATTATCTGGCTCAACCCTTAAGTTTACCAGAAGGCTACTGTTCAACCTCTGGATCATTAGTATGTGAGAAATAAAAAGACAACTCCCTTGATCACTTTTTTATTCTTCTTCCATCTCCCCTCCCCACCTTATTGTGTTCTTCTGGAGTACTAAAGAGACCTCCCAGGAATGTTTTCATTTTGAGCAGAAGACAGATGCCAGTGCCAATTTGAAGATATCACATGACTGAGCAACTAAGCAAAACATCACGGTTTTAGGAAGGGAATTGGGACGCAGCCTACTCCTTCATACTGAGGCAGCCTCCTTATCCATGCTCTTCTTAATGACCACAGAGCAATGTTGGAAAACTTTTTCTGCAAAGGGTCAGAATAAACATTCTAGGTGTTGTGCTCCCTTTCGTCTCTACCCAACCTACTCTGCCCTGCCGTGTAGTGTGAAAGCAGCCGTAGACAACACAAATGAGTGTGGCAGGGTTCCATTCAACTGTGCTTATAGAAACTGAAGCTGGAATTTTATACAATTTTCACAGGTCATGAAATAGTAGCTTTCTTTTAATTCTTTTCAGTCATCTGAAAACAAAAATCATGCTTAGCTCACAGGTTGTACAAAAACAGGCCATAGTCAGATTTGGCTGGTGGGCCACAGTTTTTCTGTCCCTTTTGTAGGGAACACTTATGGGATGTCCCTTATATGTATACTGATGAATCTAACCTAGTCAGAATTGGTACTCAATGAAAACAAACATAAGGGGGACATAATTGCCTCAACACTAGCTGTTGTTCTTGTTGTTGATTTTGTCACTAAGTAACGTCCAACTCTATGTGACCTCATGGACTCTAGCCCACCAGGCCCCTCTGTCCATATGCTTCTCCAGGGAAGAATACTGGAGTGGGTTGCCTTTTTTTTCTCTGGGAGGATCTTCCCAATCCAGCGATCAAACCTGCATCTCCTGCATTGCAGGCTGATTCTTCACCACTGAGCTACCTGGGAAGCCAACCCTAGTTAGGATCCCAGAATTTTAGGGATTATTTTCCTTATCTCTCTACATTTCAAGATGATCAGGTGGTGGACCAGACACATAGGATATTGCCCACCATGATCTGGTAGTCAACCTTTGTTTTATGCTTATTCAGATACCAAGTTTTGCTGGACTGTGCCCCATATTTATTTCTTATTTATTTTCCTTTCCCCTCATCTTTGGGATTCTCCACAGGTGATGTCTGCCAGTACATATGGAAGGCAGATGCCTGTCTGTCTACTGATCCCCTTGGTAATCAAGGAAGCTTCTCAGGGAAGAAGTGTGGATAAAGCTCCATATAAAGAGGTGAGGTAGTTGTTGGGAGGGCTTCAAACTGCTGAGTCATTGCTATGTCATCATTTACAAGTTGCCATTTCTGTTACAAGGCAAATGTGAGGGTGTGTGAATTTATGTACAACTTATAACATCAAATTCAGTGAAACATTTGCCAGTAGCTTTATACAGGGTGGATCAAAGTAAAGGACAGAAGCCTAGAGACTGGAAAGAAAATGAGATTAAGATTTCATCACAGCTCCAGATTTCAGCCACACCTCAAAGGTGTTTGTTCTGTTGGCTTGTTTTAAGAACATGCTTAAATGGGTTACTGTATAATTTACTTGTCAGAGTAAGGATTTTAAATGCCGTTAAACTAAAGACATTATAAGAAAACCAATTTTCTCTCTTTTGCTTTTTTGGTATTCATCCTGAAATAAAATGCAAAGGTAAATTGTATGTATGGGACAAATAAATTCTCTTTTATTAGGACTCTTTCTTGTCTCGTTTTTGGTTGAGATCCCCAGGTAAAAAGTCTCAAACTTTCCCACATTCCAAAGTGAGCAACTGGACCCCCTAGTCAGGACTTGTAAAGGAGAGTCAAAACCCTGTTTTGTGACTCTCAGCTGGCCGCCTACTCCAGGCTGGGAAAGAGACCAAGATCATGGTATGGGCAGAAGAGCCTGAAACTTGGAGGGATTTCTTTGGGAAAAGTTGGGCTTTGAGTTTCATGTTTCACCCAAAGTCTCATATTTCTATTCTCAATCATGTGTCATGAAATGGCTTCCTCTTTCGATATTTTTTCAACCATTTAAGATGGCAAGGCCTTTCTTAGCTTGCTGGTTGTACAAAAACAATAGTGGGCTGGATTTGCTCCTTGTGCTGTGGTTTGCAGAGCTCTGACTTGGAAACAAAAACAGGGGGAAATTAGTGGGTTTTGATCATAAAACTGTTTTAAAAATTATTGTTCGTCCCTAAAATTTCGAGAGGAAGAATTTTTATATGGCGATGATAGCAATTGGTGTTGTTCAATCATTCATTGATGTCTGATTCTTTGTGACCCCTTGGACTGCAGCACATAGCCTTCCCTGTCCATCACCATCTCCCAGAGTTTGCTCAAACTCACATCCATTGAGTCAGTGACATCATCCACCATCTCATCCTCTGATAGTAATGATAATAGCTAAGACTTTAATAGTGGTTTCTATGTGCCTGATACTTTTGAAGTACTTTCCTCTATTTACTCATTTAGTTCTCATGATACAGCAATGAGTTAAATATTCAACACTATTAAATAATTTAGCCAAATCCTCAGTTTTAGTGAAAATAGCAGGGCCTAGATGCAAATCCAAGTGACCTCATTCTAGCATGGTACACTTAACTACAAGGCTGGTTTCTCACTTACACACCCAGGGAAGCCCACTGTACTGTTTCTGCTTGAGTGTTCTCCACAAGGTCTAGACAGTTTAGCAGGGTGTTCTCATTTAGAACCTGTCTTCAAGGCGGTGTCTGGAATCAGAGGGACAGAAAAATGCTGAGCAATCTTCAATATAAGTCAACACACATTTTTCAAAATTCTTGAGTGACATAATTTTAGCAGGCAAATTGATCATCCCAGGAAGGCTTCCAAAAAGTTTTTTAAAATGAGGGTGAAGAAAGAAGGCTTTATTTGACTGGATGTGTCCACTGGGGACATGGTGAGTCTGATTGTCCTTTGGGAACTCAATAGGCCTCCAACCAGCAGAGTGTTTTACTTTCCATCTAATCTCCAAGTCACTAATCAAAATGAGGATTGTAGCCTGTAAGGAGAAAATTCGTCATGAAGGACTCCAAGTCTGTGAAAGTTTTCTCATATATGTGGCCAATTGTAATCAGTCTCTAAAGCAAGTTATGTTTTATGTGTACGTGTGTGTTTGTTGAGAAAGGGCCACACTTCATTTGTGTGGGGAAAACAAGAAGAAATCTATAAAAGCCTGTGGATTCTGCAAGATTCTAGCTGTACCACTTTTGTACTGATTAACATCTAGCAAATTCCTTTCCCTCTCTAGCAGCCAATTACTTCTCTGAAAAAAATAAAATAGCGATGATAATATTACTAAATTCACAGGATCATTGAAAAGATTAAGGATAATAATGTATGTGCATTGCAAACTATAAAAAATACATATGTTAATATCTTTTAATAAAGCCAATGATAAAAGACAAATCAAGCTGAATCTAAAGGAACTCTATTGCTACCTGCATCAGCAAATCAAGATAAGACAGTTGCTTTTTTTTTTTTTTCAATAATTTTGAAAGCAACTAACAGTATAACCTCTATTGCAGGTCGTTTCTAAGAAAATACAGAGTCAGTATCACTTTAGAAATGTCTTAGGGGATAGATTTTCCTGGAGGAGGAAATGGCAACCCACTCCAGTATTCTTGCCTGGAAAATCCCATGGACAGAGGAGCCTGGCAGGCTACGCTCTATGGGTTCCCAGAATCAGACTCAACTGAACATGCATGCAAAAAAAAAAGGAGAGGAGATAGGGTCCTAAGATGGTGGAGGAATAGGACGGGAAGACCACTTTCTCCCTCACAAATTCCTCAAAAGAACATTTCAACGCTGAGCAAACTCCACAAAACAACTTCTGTAGGCTGGCAGAGGACATCAGGCAACCAGAAAAGCAGACCATTGTCTTCAAAAACAGGTAGGAAAAAATATAAAAGATGAAAAAGGAGACAAAGGAGGTGGGGAGGGAGCTCCTTCCCGGGAAGGGAAGCCCGACCCGGGAAGGGAGTTTTAAGAAGAGAGGTTTCCAAACACCAGGAAACACTCTCCTTGCCGAGTCTGTGGCGAGCCTTGGAAACACAGAGGGCAACATAACAGGAAGGGAAAAATAAATAAATAATTAAAACCAGGAGATTACAAGCCCAACAGTAACTCCCCCAGCGGAAAAGCAGCACAGACGCCTGCATCCGCCACTAGGAAGTGGGGGCAGGGCAGGGAAGCGCGGGAGGCGCGGGCTGCAGTGCTTTGTAAGAATCGGGCAGGAACGCCCCACGTGCAACCAGAACGATCTAACTTGGGCTAGCAAACCAGACTGTGGGATAGCTACCGCACGAAAAGCTCGAACATAAGACACCGCCAGGACCGAGCACAGAACAAAGGATGGAACAGAAAAAGCTGGCTGCAGACCATCCCCCGCCGGGGACAGGCAGCCAGAGCCGTAAGGGCTGGAAAGGGGCAATTGCAGACCCGGAGAGACTTTACTTACCAAACTGCAAACAGGCTTGTTTGCTAAGACTTCTGGGGGTGCTGGACAGTCACCATCTGCCTCACAAGGGGTGCCAGCAGTACACCCAGAAAACTGAGCAGCAGAGGCAGAAAAGGCAACAAGTTGCAGCGATCGCGCTCGCCAAACTCCTGAGCTACTCGGACCTGGGAAGGGCACAAAACGCAGTCCCAACCAAATTTGTGCCTCTGAGGGCTACCTGAGCACCGAACCTGAGCGGCTTGGACCAGGGAAGTGCACGCAGCCTAGGGCCGGCCTTAGACAGTTCCCGGCTGAGCATCGTAGAGCCGGAGCGGTTTGTGTGCCGAGAGCAGGGACAGGTCAGGCGGGGCTGAGACACTGTGTGCACACGACAGCGCTATTTGTTTGCAGCATCCCCCCTCCCCACAGCACGACTGAACTAGTGAGCCTAAAAAACCAGCATAAAGAAGAAGTTAAACAGAGGGAACCGCCTTGGAAGTGACCCCACACTGCCCACAACATCAGAGAAGGGCCAGATATATCTTTACTATTTTTACAATCATTTCTTTTTTTTTCTTTTTTTTTTCTAACTTTTTTTTAATAGTTAAGTCTTCTATTTCTCCTCTAATTTTTATTTCTATAACCTATTATTACTATTCAAAAAAAAAAAACGACTTTTTTTTTTTAAGGCAAACACCATATATAGTCTTTAGGTGGTTATTGGTGTGTTTTGGTTTTTTTTTTAATAATTCTTGTGGCTTTTTTTTTTCTTTTCTTTTTTTTCTTTTTTCCTTTTTCCTTCTGCTTCCTTTCTTTAATTTTGTATTTTTGAAAATCAAACCTCGACTCTAGATTTTTAATCTTTGCTCTTTGATTTTTGTTATCAATTTTGTACATTTAAAAACCCAAACTTCACTACCCAATTTTACCTGAGAGCCAGATTACTGGCTTGACCAGTCTCTCCTCCTTTGGACTCTCCTTTTTCTCCACCAGGTGGCCTCTGTCTCTTTTCTCCCCCATCTCTTCTCTATCCAACTCTGTGAATCTCTGTGTGTTCCAGATGGTGGAGAACACCTAAGGAACTGGTTACTGGCAGGATTTGTCTCTCTCCTTCTCATTCCTCTCTCTTATCCTCCTGGCCACCTCTGTCTACTTCCTCCCTCTCCTCTTCCCCGTATAACTCCATGAATACCTCTGAGCAGTCCAGACTATGGAACACACATAAGGAAGTGACTACTGGCTAGCTTGCTCTCTCCTCTTTTGATCTCACCGCATCTCATTCCAGTCACCTCTAACTACCCCCTCCCTCTACTCTTCTCCTTGTAACTCAGTGAACCTCTCTGAGTGTCCCTCAGTGTGGAGAAACTTTTCATCTTTAACCTAGATGTTTTATCATCGGTGCTGTATAGATGGAGAAATCTAGAGGCTACTATAAAAATAAAACTGAAAAGCAGAAGCAGGAGGCTCAAGTCCAAAGCCTGAAAACATCAGAGAACTCCTGAATTCAGGGAACATTAAGCAATAGGAGCTCATCAAATGCCTCCATACCTACACTGAAACCAAGCTCCACCCAAGGACCAACAAATTCCAGGACAAGACATACCACGCAAATTCTCCAGCAACACAGGAACACACCCCTGAGCTTCAATATACAGGCAGCTCAAAGTTACTCCAAAACCTTTGACGTCTCATAACACATTACTGGTCACTCCACTGCACTCCAGAGAGAAGAAACCCAGCTCCACCCACCAGAACTCCAACACAAGCCTCCCTAACCAGGAAACCTTGACAAGCCACTGATAGAACCCCACCCACAGTGAGGAAGCTCCATAATAAAGAGAACTCCACAAATTACCAGAATATAAAAAGGCCACCCCCAAACGCAGCAATATAATCAAGATGAAGAGACAGAAGAATACTCAGCAGGTAAAGGAACAGGAGAGTTGCCCACCAAACCAAACAAAAGAGGAAGAGGTAGGGAATCTACCTGAGAAATAATTCCGAATATTGATAGTGAAAATGATCCAAAATCTTGAAATCAAAATGGAATCACAGATAAATAGCCTAGAGACAAGGATTGAGAAGATGCAAGAAAGGTTTAACAAGGACCTAGAAGAAATAAAAAAGAGTCAATATATAATGAATAATGCAATAAATGAGATCAGAAACACTTTGGAGGCAACAAATAGCAGAATAACGGAGGCAGAAGATAGGATTAGTGAAATAGAAGATAGAATGGTAGAAATAAATGAATCAGAGAGGAAACAAGAAAAACGAATTAAAAGAAATGAGGACAATCTCAGAGACCTCCAGGATGATATGAAATGCTCCAACATTCGAATTATAGGAGTCCCAGAAGAAGAAGACAAAAAGAAACACCATGAGAATATCCTTGAGGAGATAATAGTTGAAAACTTCCCTAAAATGGGGAAGGAAATAATCACCCAAGTCCAAGAAACACAGAGAGTTCCAAATAGGATAAACCCAAGGCGAAACACCCCAAGACACATATTAATCAAATTAACAAAGATCAAACACAAAGAACAAATATTAAAAGCAGCAAGGGAAAAACAACAAATAACACACAAGGGGATTCCCATAAGGATAACAGCTGATCTTTCAGTAGAAACTCTTCAGGCCAGGAGGGAATGGCAAGACATACTTAAAGTGACGAAAGAAAATAACCTACAGCCCAGATTACTGTACCCAGCAAGGATCTCATTCAAATATGAAGGAGAAATCAAAAGCTTTACAGACAAGCAAAAGCTGAGAGAATTCAGCACCACCAAACCAGCTCTCCAACTAATTCTAAAGGATATTCTCTAGACAGGAAACACAAAAAGGGTGTATAAACCTGAACCCAAAACAATAAAGTAAATGGCAATGGGATCATACTTATCAATAATTACCTTAAACGTAAATGGGTTGAATGCCCCAACCAAAAGGCAAAGACTGGCTGAATGGATACAAAAACAAGACCCCTCTATATGCTGCTTACAAGAGACCCACCTCAAAACAAGGGACACATACAGACTGAAAGTGAAGGGCTGGAAAAAGATATACCATGCAAATAGAGACCAAAAGAAAGCAGGAGTGGCAATACTCAGATCCGATAAAATAGACTTTAAAACAAAGGCTGTGAAAAGAGACAAAGAAGGCCACTACATAATGATCAAAGGATCAATCCAAGAAGAAGATAGAACAATTATAAATATATATGCACCCAATATAGGAGCACCGCAATATGTAAGACAAATGCTAACAAGTATGAAAGGGGAAATCAACAATAACACAATAATAGTGGGAGACTTTAATACCCCACTCACACCTATGGACAGATCAACTAAACAGAAAATCAACAAAGAAACGCAAACTTTAAATGATACAATAGACCAGTTAGACCTAACTGATATCTATAGGACATTTCACTCCAAAACAATGAATTTCACCTTTTTCTCAAGTGCTCATGGAACCTTCTCCAGGATAGATCACATCCTGGGCCATAAATCTAAACTTGATAAATTCAAAAAAATCGGAATCATTCCAAGCATCTTTTCTGACCATAATGCATTAAGATTAGATCTCAATTACAGGAGAAAAACTATTAATAATTCCAACATATGGAGGTTGAACAACACACTTCTGAATAACCAACAAATCACAGAAGAAATCAAAAAAGAAATCAAAATATGCATAGAAACTAATGAAAATGAAAACACAACAACCCAAAACCTGTGGGACACTATAAAAGCAGTGCTAAGAGGAAAGTTCATAGCAATACAGGCATACCTCAAGAAACAAGAAAAAAGTCAAATAAATAACCTAACTCTACACCTAAAGCAACTAGAAAAGGAAGAATTGGAGAACCCCAGAGTTAGTAGAAGGAAAGAAATCTTAAAAATTAGGGCAGAAATAAATGCAAAAGAAACAAAAGAGACCATAGCAAAAATCAACAAAGCCAAAAGCTGGTTCTTTGAAAGGATAAATAAAATTGACAAACCATTAGCCAAACTCATCAAGAAGCAAAGAGAGAAAAATCAAATCAATAAAATTAGAAATGAAAATGGAGAGATCACAACAGACAACACAGAAATACAAAGGATCATAAGAGACTACTATCAGCAGTTGTATGCCAATAAAATGGACAACGTGGAAGAAATGGACAAATTCTTAGAAAAGTACAATTTTCCAAAACTGAACCAGGAAGAAATAGAAAATCTTAACAGACCCATCACAAGCACGGAAATTGAAACTGTAATCAGAAATCTTCCAGCAAACAAAAGCCCAGGTCCAGACGGCTTCACAGCTGAATTCTACCAAAAATTTAGAGAAGAGCTAACACCTATCCCACTCAAACTCTTCCAGAAAATTGCAGAGGAAGGTAAACTTCTAAACTCACTCTATGAGGCCACCATCACCCTAATACCAAAACCTGACAAAGATACTACAAAAAAAGAAAACTACAGGCCAATATCACTGATGAATATAGATGCAAAAATCCTCAACAAAATTCTAGCAATCAGAATCCAAGAACACATTAAAAAGATCATACACCATGACCAAGTGGGATTTCTCCCAGGGATGCAAGGATTCTTCAATATCCGCAAATCAATCAATGTAATTCACCACAGTAACAAATTGAAAAATAAAAGCCATATGATTATCTCAATAGATGCAGAGAAGGCCTTTGACAAAATTCAACATCCATTTATGATAAAAACTCTCCAGAAAGCAGGAATAGAAGGAACATACCTCAACATAATAAAAGCTATATATGACAAACCCACAGCAAACATTATCCTCAATGGTAAAAAATTGAAAGCATTTCCCCTAAAGTCAGGACCAAGACAAGGGTGCCCACTTTCACCGCTACTATTCAACATAGTTCTGGAAGTTTTGGCCACAGCAATCAGAGCAGAAAAAGAAATAAAAGGAATCCAAATTGGAAAAGAAGTAAAACTTTCACTGTTTGCAGATGACATGATCCTCTACATAGAAAACCCTAAAGACTCCACCAGAAAATTACTAGAGCTAATCAGTGAATATAGTAAAGTTGCAGGATATAAAATCAACACACAGAAATCCCTTGCATTCCTATACACTAATAATGAGAAAGTAGAAAAAGAAATTAAGGAAACAATTCCATTCACCATTGCAACGAAAAGAATAAAATACTTAGGAATATATCTACCTAAAGAAACTAAAGACCTATATATAGAAAACTATAAAACACTGATGAAAGAAATTAAAGAGGACACTAATAGATGGAGAAATATACCATGTTCATGGATCAGAAGAATCAATATAGTGAAAATGAGTATACTACCCAAAGCAATCTACAGATTCAATGCAATCCCTATCAAGCTACCAGCAGTATTTTTCACAGAACTAGAACAAATAATTTCAAGATTTGTATGGAAATACAAAAAACCTCGAATAGCCAAAGCAATCTTGAGAAATAAGAAGGGAACTGGAGGAATCAACCTACCTGACTTCACGCTCTACTACAAAGCCACAGTCATCAAGACAGAAATATAGATCAATGGAACAAAATAGAAAGCCCAGAGATAAATCCACACACATATGGACACCTGATCTTTGACAAAGGAGGCAAGAATATACAATGGATTAAAGACAATCTCTTTAACAAGTGGTGCTGGGAAAACTGGTCAACCACTTGTAAAAGAATGAAACTAGATCACTTTCTAACACCGCACACAAAAATAAACTCAAAATGGATTAAAGATCTAAATGTAAGACCAGAAACTATAAAACTCCTAGAGGAGAATATAGGCAAAACACTCTCCGACATAAATCACAGCAGGATCCTTTATGATCCACCTCCCAGAATACTAGAAATAAAAGCAAAATTAAACAAATGTGATCTAATTAAAATTAAAAGCTTCTGCACGACAAAGGAAAATATAAGCAAGGTGAAAAGACAGCCTTCTGAATGGGAGAAAATAATAGCAAATGAAGCAACTGACAAACAACTAATCTCAAAAATATACAAGCAACTTATGCAGCTCAATTCCAGAAAAATAACGACCCAATCAAAAAATGGGCCAAAGAACTAAATCGACATTTCTCCAAAGAAGACATACGGATGGCTAACAAACACATGAAAAGATGCTCAACATCACTCATTACTAGAGAAATGCAAATCAAAATCACAATGAGGTACCACTTCACACCAGTCAGAATGGCTGCGATCCAAAAATCTGCAAGCAATAAATGCTGGAGAGGGTGTGGAGAAAAGGGAACCCTCCTACACTGTTGGTGGGAATGCAAACTAGTACAGCCACTATGGAGAACAGTGTGGAGATTCCTTTAAAAATTGCAGATAGAACTACCTTATGACCCAGCAATCCCACTGCTGGGCATACACACCGAGGAAACCAGAATTGAAAGAGACACATGTACCCCAATGTTCATCGCAGCACTGTTTATAATAGCCAGGACATGGAAACAACCTAGATGTCCATCAGCAGATGAATGGATAAGAAAGCTGTGGTACATATACACAATGGAGTATTACTCAGCCATTAAAAAGAATACATTTGAATCAGTTCTGATGAGATGGATGAAACTGGAGCTGATTATACAGAGTGAAGTAAGCCAGAAAGAAAAACACCAATACAGTATACTAACACACATATATGGAATTTAGAAAGATGGCAATGAAGACCCTGTATGCAAGACAGCAAAAAAGACACAGATGTGTATAACGGACTTTTGGACTCAGAGGGAGAGGGAGAGGGTGGGATGATTTGGGAGAATGGCATTGAAACATGTATACTATCATGTAAGAATCGAATCGCCAGTCTTTGTCCGACGCAGGATACAGCATGCTTGGGGCTGGTGCACGGTGATGACCCAGAGAGATGTTATGGGGAGGGAGGTGGGAGGGGGGTTCATGTTTGGGAACGCATGTACACCCATGGTGGATTCATGTCAATGTATGGCAAAACCAATACAGTATTGTAAAGTAAAATAAAGTAAAAATAAAAACTTTTAAAAAAATAAATAAACTCTCTTTTTTGTCAAAGTTAATTCACATTTAAATACAATTCAAAGTTAAATACAACTTTGTGAAAGCCAAAAAAAAAAAGGAGATAGATTTTATGAAAATGTTTCTTTTACCTTCCTTTTAACGAGAAGTATTTTCCCAGTTTTGGTCTAAACTTTCTATGTTTTAAAAGAAAGTCGCTCTTTTCTTGCCTAGTGCAGCCATGACTCACGGTCCCAAGAAGTGTGTAGCAGCTCCAAAACGTTGGATGCTGGACAGAGTGACTGGTGTGTTTGCCGCTCGTCCATCTACCTGGCCCCACAGGCTGAGGGAATGTTTCCCCCTAACCATTTTCTTAAGGAACAGACTTAAGTATGCCCTAACAGGAGATGAAGTAAAGAAGATTGCATGCAGTGTTTCATTAAGATGGATGGCAAAGTCTGCACCGATATAACTACCCTGCTGGTTTTATGGATGTCATCAGCACTGATAAGACTGGAGAGAATTTTCGTTTGATCTACGACACCAAAGGTTGCTTTGCTGTTCATCGTATTACACCTGAGGAGGCCAAGTGTAAACTGTACAGTAAGAAAGATCTTTGTGGGGACAAAAGGAGTCCCTCATCCAGTGATCCATGATGCTCGCACCATCCGTTACCCTGATCCCTTCCTCAAGGTGAATGACACCATTCAACTTGACTTGGAGACTGGCAAGACCACTGATTTTGTCGAATTTGACATTGGTAACCTATGCATGGTGACTGGAGGTGCTAACCTGGGAAGAATTGGTGTGATTACCAACCAGGAGAGACATCCAGGTTCCTTTAATGTAGTTCATGTGAAAGATGTGAATGGCAACAGCTTTGCCACATGGCTCTCAAACGTCTTCCTTATTGGCAAAGGCAACAAACCGTGGATCTCTCTTCCCCGTGGAAAGGGTATTTGCCTTACCACTGCTGAAGAGAGAGACAAGAGACCGGCAGCCAAACAGAGCAGGGGATAAAATGATCTCTATGTGATGTGATTGGAAAAGTCTTTGTACCTAATTAAAGATAATTCCAAGTGATTAATAAAAAGAAAAGAAAAAGAAACTCGACTACTAAAGTTAGAAATGGGTGTGGTGGCCTCTTAAGAAAAAGGCATGCTATTTGATTAAAATCTCAGCTCTTTTGATAGTTCTTAGCTTGAGTTAACTAACATTCAAGAATAAATTAATGTTTTTTTCTGTTGTGTCATTTAAAACTGCCAGTGTTATCCATTCCAAGGTTTACCTTTATTGTTATCAGCCCCCTCTTTCATCACCCAAAATTAAATTGCTGGCTTTCCTCAAAGTTTTCTTATTTTTGATCAGATAAAATTTGCCTTCTTTGTGGTTTCAGGATGAATAGGGTGTACATGGCCTTTGGGCTTCATGTTGACTGAAAGTATAGCTCTCTAGCAACAAGGATCTTGCTGGCTGACTTCTGTTACATGTAAACACAAGCAAAACAAAAAGAAAAATGTGTTACACACGTGTATGTGTTAGCTCAGGCTACCATAACACAGTAACAGGAGCTGGATGGTTTAAACAACAGACTAATTTCTCATAGTTCTGAAAGTGGTAAAGTCCACGATCAAGGTGCTGACTGATTTGGTTCTTGATTAGGGCTTTCCTGCTAGAGTGTAGACAGATGTATTCTTATTATGTCCTCATGTTGAGGGGAGAAAGGGAGAGAGAGGAAGAGAGAAATAGGGAGGGGGAGAGAGAATGGGAGTGGGAAAGAGAAAGAGAAGTAAAGGGAAAGAGGAGAAGAAGCAAGCAAGCCCCGTCATCTTTATAAGGGCACTAATTCCATGATGGGGGCTCCATTCTCATGACCTAAGTAGTTCCAAAGTCCCCGCCTTCTAATACCATTGCACTGGGGATTAGGGCTTCAACATATGAATTCTAGGGGGAGCAGGAATCAGTCCATAGCGCTATAGAGAGAGACAGCTTCTCTGCAGCAAATCCTCAAATGGGATTGTTCTTGCTTGCTTTGGAGACAAAGCATAAACAATTAATTATTCCAAAGCTGGCTGAACAGTAGAGGAACTAAATAGAATTTCAATCAATGACTTCTGAAAACAAAGTAGTCTTAGGACTCCCCTGGTACAAGGATGATTTGAAGAAGGAATAGCTTGTGAATACTTATAAAATCTCATTTCAATAAATTTGAGAGAGATGGAAGTGGCATTGCTACATTCCAATTATATTTAAATGAAATTATATTCGAGCACAGAGGTGGTGCTACTGGGTTGAATTTGGTTTATCTAAATAAACCCGGCATTGTTTTCATGTCCTGGTTTTTCCGTTTTTTTCTTCATTTTCATCTCCTTTCCTCTGCACCATGTTAAAGTACCTTCCTTGGAGATATTCTTTCCCTGACCTCTAGTTCTGACAATTTCCTCACTCTCATTTCTTTTCAACCTCCTTTACTCCTCTAGGTCCCTAATATAACAATACTGATACAGTAGAAAGCACTAATTCTGAGCCATAACCATGTTTTCATTAAGCAGATCCACTGCAATGTGGACAGGGACTTGTGAACACACTGTTCTACAGGATTTTTCATTTAAAATAATTTTCTGAAACCACATCAGCAAAGTACTGCTATGATAAACTATCCCCAAAGACATGGATGTACTTTTGCTAATCACAACTCTAAATTAAAATGGCATGTAATCATGGGATTCTACTTGTATTTATTCGTTCTCATGCATTTATGAAGGTAAACTCTGAGCTAGTGTTATTTGGATGTGGATTTCATGTTTTGTCCTCACCTAATCATTGAACTGGGCCTTTATGGAGTTGCTGGATCCCTTGGCATTCCATGGCAAGGCTATTAGCCTTGGTTAGAAGGAAAATTTGTGGAAAAACACACTGCTTTACGCTAAATTAGCTATTAACTACTTCTTCAAAAATTGTACCCAGTTTCTTCTGTGATAAACTTATGATGGAGTTCATAAGATCCAAGAGGCTGAATGATATCATTCTAATAGTCTGCCATTGGTTGGCTTGATTGAAGAGGTTAATATTAGACCTTGAATAATACTCCTTGCTTCTTTTCCAAAGTCTTATAAAGTGCAACTAAGACTAAAGACACAATGCAGCTGTCTCTCTAATCTTGAATTTCAGATGAGTAATACCCAAAAGCAGGGGTCCCCAACCCCCAGGCCATGGGCTCTTACATGTCTGTAGCTTGTTAGGAACCAAGCTGTGCAGCAGGATGTGAGCAGCAGGTGAGTGAGTGAAGTTTCACCTGTGTTTACAGCCACTCCCCATCACTTGCATTGTCACGTGAGCTCTGCCACCTGTCAGATCAACGATGATATAAGAAATGCAATGCTCCAGAATCACCCCGAAACCATCACATACACACCCCGGGTCCATGGAAAAATTGTCTTCCACAAAATCGGTTCCTGGTGCCAAAACTGTTGAGGACCACTGCCCAAAGGGGATTGCAGCATTTTATATCTGCCTGTAGCTAGCTGCAGGATGGTTTCCTATGAAGTGAAACTTGGCTCTAGGTGGGCAGTCACTGAAATCACTGGGATGGATTTTAGCCATGTTAGTTTAATACAGTGACTCTTAAATGGGGTTATTTTATCCCTCTTCTCCACTGCAACCAAGGGCATTTGGTGACATGTAGAGACATTCTGGTGGCTAGAATTTGGGGGAGGTGGTGTATCTACTGAGCAGAGGCCACAGATGGTGCTCAACATGTGATAATGCCCAGGACAGTCCCACACAACAAAGAATGATCTGACCCCAAATGCTAATAGTGCTGAGACTGAGAAACCCTGGTTTCAAAAAGGAGCATGTTTGGACCTTAGCAGTTAAAAGGCTGAAGGAGTATGGCAGCCCAGACTGTGGACTATAATGCAGCTACCAAACAGTGACTTAGAGCTATGTGTCTCAATTTGTAGAGCTGTTAAAGATGTACTAAGTGGATAAAAGCAAGTTACAAGTGATGATGATAATAATTATTATTATAACCAATCTTTATTGACAAGTTACTCAGTCATTACATTAAATGCTTTAATTACATCATCCCATTAAATTCTTCCTACAATATGGGGTATACATTATTATTAATCCTGCCTTTATATACACTGACACTGAGGCATGGAGAAATTAGGTGAAGTTGCCTAAAATCATACATGTTACAGCCTCCAGAGTTCACCTGCATCATCATTTCATGTGTGCTGTGTGTGTTAAGCCACTTCAGTCATGATTGACTCTTTGAGACCCCACCAGACTCCTCAGTCCATAGGATTCTCCAGGCAAGAGTACAGGAGTGGGTTGCCATTTCCTCCTCCGGGGGACCTTCCCAACCCGAGGATCGAACTCACATCTCCTACATTTCTTGCATTGGCAGGCAGGTTCTTTACTACTAGTGGCACCTGGGAAGCATCACTTCATATATATGCACAAGTACAATGATATGATACTAAAGAGATTAACACAGCAATGGTTTCACCTCTACCCCCTTTCTAACTAGGGATGTTACTCCTCAAAGAAAAGCTCTTTTAATCATTTTTGCTTTAGATCTGTTTAACTTCACAACTCCAGATAATTGCTAGACTTAAAAAAATAGAGGCAACTTATTGATTTGTTTATCTCATGTTTTATTTATCTCATGTAGCTCACTCATACTATGTGATCCCCTCTCTCCCTTCCCTCTCAGCTCTCTTTAAAAAAAAAAAAATTATCATTCTACTTCTGTTGGTCACAGCTGCAACTTTGAATAACAGTGTAGTGCTTTGCTTTTATCATTTCCTAAATTGTACCACCTAGAGCCAGACATCCTGGAATGCAAGTCAAGTGGGCCTTAGGAAGCATCACTACAGACAAAACTAGTGGAGGTGATGGAATTCCAGTTGAGCTATTTTAAATCCTAAAAGATGATACTGTAAAAGTGTTGCACTCAATATGCCAGCAAATTTGGAAAACTCAGCAGTGGACACAAGATTGGAAAAGATCAGTTTTCATTCCAATCCCAAAGAAGGGCAATGCCAAAGAAAGTTCAAACTACAGCACAATTGTACTCATCTCACATGCTAGTAAAGTAATGCTCAAAATTCTCCAAGCCAGGCTTCAACAGTACATGAACCATGAACTTCCAGATGTTCAAGTTGGGTTTAGAAAAGACAGAGGAACCAGAGATCAAATTGCCAACATCCACTGGATCATCAAAAAATCTAGAGAGTTCCAGAAAGACATCTATTTCTGATTTATTGACTATGCCAAAGCCTTTGACCATGTGGGTCATGACAAATTGATGACAAAATCCTTCAAGAGATCGGAATACCAGACCACCTTACTTGCCTCTTGAGAAATTTGTATGCAGTTCCGGAAGCAACAGTTAGAACTGGACATGGAATAACATACTGGTTTCAAGTCAGGAAAGAAGTACGTCAAGGCTGTATATTGTCACCCTGCTTATTTAACTTACTTATATGCAGAGTATGCTTATTTAACTTATATGCAGAGTACATTATGAGAAATGCTGGGCTGGATGAAGCACAAGCTGGAATGAAGATGGGCGGCAGAAATATCAATAACCTCAGATATGCAGATGATACCACCCTTATAGCAGAAAGGGGAAAAAAACTAAAGAGCCTCCTGATGAAAGTAAAAGAGGAGAGCAAAAAAGTTAGCTTAAAACTCAACTTTCAGAAAACTAAGATCATGACATCTGGCCCCATCACTTCATGGCAAATAGGAAGTGTTTCATGGGAAACAATGACAGATTTTATTTTGGGGAGCTCCAAAATGCACATGGTGACTGCAGCCATGAAATTAAAAGATGCTTACTCCTTGGAAGGAAAGTTATGACCAATTTAAAAAGCAGAGACATTACTTTGCTATTACATAGCTATGTCAAAGCTATGGTTTTTCCAGTAGTCATGTATGGATGTGAGAGTCGGACTACAAAGAAAGCTGAGTGCCAAAGAATTAATGCTTTTGAACTGTGGTGTTGGAGAAGACTCTTGAGAGTCCCTTGGACTGCAAGGAGATCCAACCATCAATCCTAAAGGAAATCAGTCCTGAATATCCAGTGGAAGGACTGATCCTAAAGCTGAAACTCCAATAGTTTGGCCACCTGATGAGAAGAACTGACTCACTGGAAAAGACAATAATGCTGGGAAAGATTGAGGGCGGGAGGAGAAGGGGATGACAGAGGATGCGATGGTTGGATGGTATCACTGACTCAATGGACATGAATTTGAGAAAACTCCAGGAGTTGGTGATGGACAGGGAGGCCTGGCATGCTGCAGTCCATGGGGTCTCCAAGAGTTGGACATGACTGAGCGACTGAACTGAATTTAACTGAAAGTTTATCACAACCCCCTCCCTATATACTCTTTGTATTTCTCCTCTCCTCTCTTACCATTGCCATAATCTTTAACATTTATGTAGTCCTACAAACATCATCAAGTGTTCTGCAGTTGTCTTGCAGTTGATGCAAGAAGTTGAAAACTATCTGCAGGCACTTCCCTAGTAGTCCAATGGTTAAGAGTCCAACTTGCAAGGCAGGGGACATGGGTTCAATCCCTAGTCAGGGAACCAAGATCCTCCATGCAGCAGAGCAACTAAAGCCCACTCGCTGCAACTAACCTATATCTCCAGCCTTGAGAGGAGGTAGGTGATCAAGGTACAACGGCCAGTGAATGCTATCGTTCTGAGTAAAGACTATTCTCAAATCCCCTGTTTTCAACCCATTTCTCACCCCTGTTCACTCTGCACCCGGATCTGCAGTCTCCTGGATTCCAAAGAGCTGATCTCCAACGTCTTATGTAGTTGGAGAACTTCATCACCGACTTGGTGCTTTGAAAAAACGCTACTGAAATATTTATTTTATCTGTTTCTGCTGATATTTTATTTGTTCACATTTTAATTATTTTAATGGATAACAAAGTGTGGATAAGACAGCCAAGATCACGGCCTCCCAGAGGGAAATTCAGATGTCCTTTTTCTCTATGATTGATGAGCCCAGCACAGCCTCTTTCAACACGTTGGAGAGTCAGCTCCTCGGGGCCCTTTTGATCTTGGAAGAAGCCTCCTTGGAGAGTTGACAACAACACTTCTAAGGTTGCTGCTCTCGGCAACCATTAAATGAAAAGCTAGAGTATTCCCTTAAGATAGCTACATATCTCTTCAGAGCACTCCCAGGTGAAGAAAATCTGGCTCTGTACAGGAAGCCTGTGCAATGAGAGCCTGGGAGTCACTGAGCATCAGTTCTGACTGTGGACCAGCCTCCATGTAACCCATGTCCTGCCTGGGAAGTGGAAGGAAATCTCACCAGGAAAGGACCCCTGGAATCTTTCACGGGTTTAATGCTCAAAACTAGACAGGGAGGGACTTCCCTGTTGGCACAGTGGGTGAGACTTCACCTTCCAAAGCAGGGGGTGTGGGTTTAACCCCTGGTCAGGGAGCTGGGATCCCACATGCCTCACCCGCCAAAAGAAAACAAAATGTAACACACAAGCAACATGGTAACAAAGTTAATAAGGACTTTAAAAATGGACAAGTACACACTGCTATATTTAAAACAGATAACCAGCAATGGGAGGACCTGCTGAACAGCCCAGGGAACCCTGCTTAACATTGTGTGGCAGCCTGAATGGGAAGGGGGTTTGAGGGAGAGAGGATAAATGTGTTCGTATGGCGGGGACCCTTTGCCGTCCACTTGCAACTGCCATACCATCGTTAATCGGCTATCCTCTAATACAAAATTAAAAGTCTGATTTTTTTAATGGTCCACAGCTAAAGCATTAAAAAAAAAAATAGGGAGTCTGGAACATTTTGGTAGGCTCTGAGGAAGGAGGCTTGAGAGTTCGGCTCCCCTACAATGGATGGTTGTGGTCATGAGAAGGGACTTCATCTGGCCAGGAGATGTTTCTGTTCCTCTTCCTCCACTCCTACTTCCAAATAATGGGCTCTAATGATTCATAGGTGTTCCGTCATAATTTTCCTGATATCAGCTGGCCTGAATAAACCCAGTTGAATGAATTTACTATTTAGAAAGATTTTCCCAAAGTCTCCTAGTATATAGGAACTCTCTCTTTCCTACATGAGAGAAACTGACAATGATTCTCTCCATTAGGATATAATCCAGTGAACCAGTGAGGTTGCTCAGCCATGTCTGACTCTTTGCGACCCCAGGGACTGTAGCCTACCAGGCTCCTCCATCCACGGAATTTTCCAGGCAAGAATACTGGAGTGGGTTGCCATTTCCTTCTCCAGGGCATCTTCCTGACCCAGGGATCGAACCCAGGTCTCCTGCATTGTAGGCAGACACTTTACCGTCTGAGCCACCAAGGAAGCCACCAGGATATGATGGTGGTTTGTTGTTGTCAGTAAGTCCTGTTTGACTCTTTGCGACCCCACGGACTGTAGACCGCTACATTCCTCTGTCCATGGGGCTCTCCAGGCAAGAATACTGGAGTGGGTTGCCATTTCCTTCTCCAATAATGCTGGTTTACCTACTAGTTTATTTATCTAGACAATGCATAGAAAGCTGTCACAAACAAAACCAGACACAGAGAGAAACACAAAAACAGCAGTGAAATTTGCACAACAGGGCACATGGGATGTGCCGTCTCCTGTGAAGGGTGTGAGTCCTGGGAGCAGCAGGGGAGGGACTCTTGCTGAGCTGGTGGTGGAGGGCCAACCACTATCTTGGGGATCTGGGAATCCTCCAAAAAGACAGACAAATATCCAAGGGCCAGGTCTTCATTAGAAACCTCAACTGCTGCTGCTGCTGCTAAGTCGCTTCAGTCGTGTCCGACTCTGTGCGACCCCATAGACAGCGGCCCGCCAGGCTCCTCCGTCCCTGGGATTCTCAGCTAGGGAGAGTGTATTACACCTCACACTCTGATCTCGTGCCTGGTTATTGCTTGAAATGCACACCTGGAATATCCTTCCACCCTCGGAACTTTCCAGAGCCGCATTTATGCACCAACCTGTCTCATCTCACTTTCACTCTACATTTTCTCTCTGCTTTGGTTCTGGAACGTACTCTCTAGTCACTAAGAACCCCTCTAGTGACAGAGGAGGGGGTGGTAAAAATCTCTTCTTTCAAACTTAGGTTTTGCACCATCTAATTAAAAGATCTCTAACTTTTAAAAATCATTTCTGCCATATTCAGGGTCTAAAGTCCTTTTGCTAGGCTCCTAGAAAAGGAATTTTGATAGAGGCTCAGAGCAGACAGCTGCCCTAATCTCATTGAACACTCTAAGGGGAGCTTATGAGCTTTAACTCAGATTGAGTCCTGATTCCACATCTTAATAAGATCAACCTGGCACATTCCAAAGCAATAATTTCCTGACCTGACTACATATCAAAATGCCTTGTGGTATTTAAAAAAAAAAAAAAAATCCTGAATATACCCAAGACCCCAACCTACTGTATCAGCCTGTGGGGTCAGGAATCTGCATACTCTCAGATTCCCCCAAATGATCCTGAAATAGCTTCCAGGTAGAGGTGTGCTCAGGTCACTGTATTAATATATGTTAATGCCTGCTAGCAATGTGTTTATAAGTCTTCCAATATCTGGATACAATTTGATGAACTTTTGAATTCTGAGGACTGGCTTTACACTTGCCACACCCAGTACTAAGTGAGCTCATGTGCTCATGTCATTCTTCATGCTGGTGATAAGATTTTTGTATCTACATCAGTATTATTGATCCTGGCTGCACATTTGAAAATCACCTGAGTAGCTTTTTTTTTTTTTTTTTTTTTTTTTTGCATGTGGGATCTTAGTTCCCTGACGAGGGATCGAACCTGTGTTCACTGCATTGGAAGAGTGCAGTCTTAACCACTGGACAGTCAGGGAAATCCCTCAAGGAGCTCTTGAAATGTCTGGTGCCCAAGAACAATCACTAGAGATTCTAAAAGAAGTGGTCTGAGGTGAGGATCCAGGCATTGGCTATTTTTAACAAACTGTCTGGGCAATTATGTTGTATACTTAGGGTTGATAATCACTGATCTATGCAAAGGCTTAAGAAGTTGCTGAATGTTTTGACTTGTAGACAATGCATCAGTCAGCTATTGCTGTGTAGCAGACAACCACAAAAATCCCACAATAATAAGCATCATCTTTAGAATTTTAATTAGCTCAGTTGGAATTCCATCACCTCCACTAGCTTTGTTCATAGTGATACTTCCTAAGGCCCACTTGACTTCACATTCCAGGATGTCTGGCTCTAGGTAAGTGATCACACCATCATGATTATCTGGGTCGTGAAGATCTTTTTTGTACAGTTCTTCTGTGTATTTTTGCCACCTCCTCTTAATATCTTCTGCTTCTGTTAGGTCTAGACCATTTCTGTCCTTTATCGAGCCCATCTTTGCATGAAATGTTCCCTTGGTATCTCTAATTTTCTTGAAGAGATCTCTAGTAGAGCTAGTGGAGGTCATGGAATTCCAGTAGGCTATTTCAAATCCTAAAAGATGATGCTGTGAAAGTGCTTCACTTAATATGCAAGCAACTTTGGAAAAATCAGCAGTGGCCACAGGACTGGAAAAGGTCAGTTTTCATTCCAATCCCAAAGAAAGGCAATGCCAAAGAATGCTCAAACTACTGCACAATTGCACTCATCTCACACACTAGTATGGAGAAGGCAATGGCACCCCACTCCAGTACTCTTGCCTGGAAGAGCGCATGGACGGAGAAGCCTGGTGGGCTGCAGTCCATGGGGTCGAAAAGAGTCGGACATGACTGAGCGACTTCACTTTCACTTTTCACTTTCATGCATTGGAGAATGAAATGGCAACCCACTCCAGTGTTCTTGCCTGGAGAATCCCAGGGACAGGGGAGCCTGGTGGGCTGCCGTCTATGGGGTCACACAGAATCGGACATGACTGAAGTGACTTAGCAGCAGCAGCAGCAGCACACACTAGTAAAGTAATGCTCAAAATTCTCCAAGCCAGGCTTCGCAATATGTGAACCATGAACTTCCAGATGTACAAGCTGGATTTAGAAAAGGCAGAGGAACCAGAGATCAAATTGCCAACATCCGCTGGATCATCAAAAAAGCAAGAGAATTCCAGAAAAACATCTATTTCTGCTTATTGACTATGCCAAAGCCTTTGACGGTGTGGATCACAATAAACTGTGGAAAATTCTGAGAGAGATGGGAATACCAGACCACCTGACCTGCCTCTTGAGAAACGTGTATGCAGGTCAGGAAGCAACAGTTAGAACTGGGCATGGAACAGCAGACTATTTCCAAATAGGAAAAGGAGTACATCAAGGCTGTATATTGTCACCCTGCTTATTTAACTTATATGCAGAGTACATCATGAGAAACACTGAGTTGGAGGAAACACAGCTAGAATCAAGATTGCCAGGAGAAATATCAATAACCTCAGATATGCAAATGACACCACTCTTATGGCAGAAAGTGAAGAACTAAAGAGACTTTTGATGAAAGTGAAAGAGGAGAGTGAAAATGTTGCCTTAAGACTCAACATTCAGAAAACGAAGATCATGGCATCTGGTCCCATCACTTCATGGCAAATAGATGAGAAAACAGTGGCTGACTTTATTTTTCTGGGCTCCAAAATCACTGTAGATGGTGATTGCAGCCGTGAAATTAAAAGACGCTTACTCCTTGGAAGAAAAGATATGGCCAACCTAGACAGCATATTAAAAAGCAGAGACATTACTTTGCCAACTAAGGTCCATCTAGTCAAGGCTATGGTTTTTCCAGTAGTCATTATGGATGTGAGAGTTGGACTGTGAAGAAAGCTGACCACTGAAGAATTGATGCTTTTGAACTGTGGTGTTGGAGAAGACTCTTGAGAGTCCCTTGGACTGCAAGGAGATCCAACCAGTCCATCCTAAGGGAAACTGGTCCTGGGTGTTCATTGGAAGGACTGATGTTAAAGCTGAAACTCCAGTATTTTGACCACCTGATGCGAAGAGCTGACTCATTTGAAAAGACCCTGATGCTGGGAAAGATTGAAGGCAGGAGGAGAAGGGGACGACAGAGGATGAGATGGTTAGATGGCATCACTGACTCAATAGACATGAGTTTGGGCAAACTCCGGGAGTTGGTGATGGACAGGGAGGCCTGGCGTGCTGCGGTTCATGGGGTTGCAAAGAGTTGGACACGACTAAGCGACTAAACTGAACTGAACTGAATAAGCATCATCTATTCATGCATCTCTGAGGGAGACTGGGCAGCCCTAATGCTTCCAACATGGTTGGCTGAGTGTGGCTTCAGGCAATGGGTTTAGTTTATCATGGGTTCATGTGACTCTCACTCTTTTGGGACCAGCAGGTTACCTGGGGCAAGTTCTCTTCATGGCAATGATAGAACTGCAAGAAGAGTGAGTGGGAACATGTGATGTCTCTTGAGGGCTAGGCTCAGCTTATCACAATTTCACTTATTCCTGTGTTCTACAAGCCAAAGTAAGTCATATGGCCAAGTCCAGCAAGACCAGGCTCTGCAATCTAATGATGCTCTTAAGCTGCTTCCCTTGGCTCTGGTGCTCCCTGGTGGTGTTTTGAGCAAAAGCACAGTTGAGAATTGCTGTCCCATGCTGCAGTTCCCTCCCACACTTAAAAACTCCAAGGTAATTTTTATTTCCTCCATCTAGTGAACCTTGTAATTTAAAAATAATCTCCCAAATCACCATCTTCCTGCAGCCATGTTTTCACCCTTCTTTTTTAAAGAACACTGTTACTCTGGTGGTCCCGTGGCTAAGACTCCATGCTCAGTGTAGAGGTTCCAGGTTCAATGCTTGGTTGGGGAACTAGATCCCACAGGCAGTAACTAAGAGTGTACTTGCCCCAAGGAAGATCAAAGATTACGTGCTGCACCCAAGATCCAGTGCAGCAAAATAAATAAATATCCAAAAAAAGAAATTTCATACATGGAACCTAGAAAAGTGGTACTAATGAGCCTGTCTGTAGGGAAGGAATGGAGACGCAGATGTAGAATGGAATTATAGATACAACCAAGGAACGAGAAAGTTGGACAAATTAAGAAAGGAGCATTCTCTTGCATGCTGGTGACCCACCATGAAAGACCATGCTCACCCACAGACCATGAGCTTGATTGTTGCTTTAAGCCTCTGAGTTTGGGGGACCATCCTGTTAATCAGCAATATTGTGGCAAGAGCTGACTAATACCTAAGATGCCTGATTATGTGAGAAGGGCGGAGTTGCTAAAGAATGTGTGTAGTAAGCTCTCATCTAAATATAGACGCATTTGGTTGCACATGTGTGTGCTCCTGTGTGCGTGTGCACAGCAGTCTTTGGATCAGATGTTCATGGTGGTTTTCTAAGGAGATGGGATTTTCAGCAACTTTCCTTGTTGTAATGTTCTGTTGTTTTAAACCAAAAAGCCTATAATGCTCTTGTGATCACACAATAAAGACTGATTTTCTTTATAAGAAAGAAAGGAAGAAAGCAGCATTGACATATACACGACCCTGTGCTAGTAAGAAGTTGCTGCGTAACACAGGGAGCCCAGCCTGGCACTCTGTGTCTACCTAGAGGGTGGGGTGGGAAGAGAGAGAGCATATATGTATAATGTGACTCACACTGTCGCATAGCAGAAATCAACAGAACATTGCAAGGCCATTTTCCTCCAATTAAAAAACAAATTAGAACAAAAAAGAACATTTCTGTTAACTCTCTGTTGGTATTGCCCAAAGTAAATCCTGACACAAAGGAAACAGCAGTAACACTCATCCTGTTTTTACTTACCTTTGGATATGTTGTGCAACATGAACTTTTGTATTAATTTTCACTTGTTAAAGTCTCACATTCAAATGTTTTTTTTATTTTGATTCCAAAGTCTTGGGCTCCCTGTTAGCTCTGGTCCTGCTCTTCACAAACATCTGTCTGCAAGACGTGGCCTGCAGGGATCTGGCCCTTCTCCCTCCTCCAGAGGATGTCCCTGGATGTACCCAAGAGCTTCCTATCCCAGTTCTTCCTACAAACTGCTTTTTAGAACAAAACTCGGAGGTCTTTTCATTTGCCAAGTCGATATGCCCATGTGATGCAGCCTCTGTTTCTGTGTTGAGGTTAGATAAGACACTGTCCCTCATTCATTGCCAGGCTGACCTCCAAAAGCACTGGTGTGAGCCCACCCCTGTCTCCCAGCAGTGCTTGAACCTGGGAATCCAGAGAAGTCCTCAGTCAGCTGAAAGACTTCTTCATATGTCCTTCTACAGGGCACCGGGGCATATGGTAGGTACAAATTAAACACAGTAGCAACCTGGATATCTAATTATTCCCTGAGGCAAAGAAGTCAATCGAGCATGCTGGTAACTCTGGGTTATATACTTAAACACTTCATTTTAGGATATCTTCATGGAAAAAAAGGCATCTTTTTAAAAATTTTTATTGGAGTATAATTGTTTTACAATGTTGTGTGCATTTCTGCTCTACAGAAAAATGAATCAGCTATACGTATGCATATATATCCCTTCTTTTTTGGATTTCTTTCCATTTAGGTCACCACAGAGCATTGAGTATAGTCCCCTGTGCTGTAGAATCTGTTCCTGTTAGCTATCTATTTTATACATAGTATCAGTAGTGTATATATATCAATCCTAAAGTAACCCTGAGGAAGGTGACTCAGATAAATAAAGCTGTGTGGTATAATGACATAACAGGGATTTTGGAGTTAGAAAATCAAGCGTTTGTATCTTGGGTCAATCAAGTAGCAGATGCATGACTTAGAAAATTTCTCAACTTCTCTGAATCTCAATTTAGTATTGACAATGATCTTCCTCTTTGAGGTACATGAATATTTATATATACACTTGTAGCACATAACAGAACTTAAGAAATAACAGGTAAGAGGTACCTAAGTTTCTGACCTAGAAAAAAATATTGCTGATTTAAGCCTCAGAGCTTTTAAACAGTGTAACCCTTTGATAGAAATTCTTAAAAATTTATTACACCATTCATTTTCCTTCTTACCTAGTATAGACTGAGTTGACTTTATCTCAGTGTGCCAAGGCCAGTAATTGGCACAGCTGTTCCTTCCTGAGCTCTGATGAAATGCAGAAGTGCCCCAGGACCTATTGATTCATGAAGGCCAGTTTGTCCTTGTGTCCACTGCATAAAATGTCAGCGTGCTTATCTGGTTTTCATGCTCTTTGGTTTTTACCCCTGGCTGTCACAAGTTTGCTGTCACTTCTCCTTCCTACCCTGCTTGCCTCTTTTTATCTGTGAGTCCTGATCTGTGGTGGGTTGCTAAACCAGATGGCGAGCTTGATAAAGATTGTGGTCACATAAAAAGCATGACTAGGTTGTGTAAACACCCAGGGAATCCTGTATGTAATGCATGCATCTTGTGGCATCTATTTTACAATGAGTTTGCTTCTTGGCTGAGTCCTCAACAAAGTCATGAAATATCTGGACTTTGGAAGACTGAGGTGGAATTGTAATATTTCATATTCTTTGAATAAAGGGAAGGGCTTAAATATTTTCTTAGTGAAGAGATTTGCTTCATGACAGCTAGGACTCTGTTTTGTGTGACTTGATGTCTTTCACAACACCCAGCATATTCAGTTCAGTTGCTCAGCCATGTCCAACTCTTTGCAACCCCATGAATCTCAGCACGCCAGGCTTCCCTGTCCATCACCAACTCCTGGAGTTCACTCACACTCACGTCCATCAAGTCGGTGATGCCATCCAGCCATCTCATCCTCTGTCGTCCCCTTCTCCTCCTGCCCCCAATCCCTCCCAGCATCAAAGTCTTTTCCAATGAGTCAGCTCTTTGCATGAGGTGGCCAAAGTACTGGAGTTTCAGCTTTAGCATCAGTCTTTCCAAAGAACACCCAGGACTGATCTCCTTTGGAATGGACTGGTTGGATCTCCTTGCAGTCCAAGGGACTCTCAAGAGTCTTCTCCAACACCACAGTTCAAAAGCATCAATTCTTCAGCACTCAGATTTCTTCACAGTCCAACTCTCATATCCATACATGACCACTGGAAAAACCATAGCCTTGACTAGACGGACCTTAGTCGGCAAAGTAATGTCTCTGTTTTTGAATATGCTATCTAGGTTGGTCATAACTTTCTTTCCAAGGAGTAAGCGTCTTTTAATTTCATGGCTGCAGTCACCATCTGCACCATCTGCAGCGTATTCAGTAGGTATCATTTGGTGTTGCTCAGTCGCTCAGTCATGTCCAACTCTTTGTGATCCCATGGACTGGCAGCACACCAGGCTTCCTTGTCCTTGACCATCTCCCAGAGTTTACTCAAACTCATGTCCATTGAGTCGGTGATGCCATCCAACCATCTCATCCTCTGTCGTCCCCTTCTCCTGCCCTCAATCTTTCCCAGCATCAGAGTCTTTTCCAAAGAGTCAGTTCTTCACATCAGGTGGCCAAAGTATTGGAGCCTCAGCTTCAGCATCAGTCCTTCCAATGAATATCCAGGATTGCTTTCCTTTAGGATTGACTGGTTTGACCTCCTTGCAGTGCAAGGGATGCTCAAGAGTCTTCTCCAACACCACAGTTCAAAAGCATCAATTCTTCAGTGCTCAGCTTTCTTTACAGTTCAACTCTCACATCCTTACATGACTATTGGAAAAACCATAGCCTTGACTAGACAGACCTTTGGTGACAAAGTAATGTCTCTGCTTTTTAATATGCTGTCTAGGTTGGTCATAGCTTTTCTTCCAAGAAGCAAGCGCCTTTTAATTTCATGGCTGCAGTCACCATCTGCAGTGATTTTGGAGCCCAAGAAAATAGTCTGTCACTGCATCATAGTCACTAAATAAAAATTTGCTGAATTTAACTAGATTTCATATAATACACTTGGCTAGAAAAAAAAAAGTAAATGACCCAAAATCATATTAATAGTGGGTTAAAAAGAAAACCATAAGTGTTTGAAGGGGACTAGCTTCTCCTTTGGAAAAATTTTTAAGAGAATTTTCTTTGAAAAATGGTTTAAGAGAAACTCTGCTTATGAAATGACATTTAAGGATGCAGAGAAGCCATATTTTAACCAAGGGGCTCAGTTTGCCACTGACTGTGTTACTGATGTAGAAATGCCCCAGGCCCAGAAAATTTTGAGAGCAACAGGTTGATCAAATATCCTGACCTTAAATTACCTCTTACATATGTAGGTGAAGTGAAAGTTGCTTAGTTGTGTCTGACTCTTCGCAACCCCGTGCAAAGTAAGGGTGAGTAAAAGTGAAATAAGCTGTTGAGTTAGCTTGGAATTCAGGTGAAATTCTATGACTAAATTTACACTAAATATACTAAATTCTATGACTAAATATACTCTTACTCCTAGAAGAGAAACATAGCTATGAGTCATCCCAAATGGAACTACTTAAATGTCTATCAATTGTGGAATGACTAAATCATTCTATATTTGTGCAATGGATTGCTATTTAGTTATGAATGTTATGACACAACTGATTTTTAAAACAAAATATTGAAGAGTTGTAACAGACAATATTCACTGTGTTTACATTCATGTCAAGATAACAGACAGGTTTATGGAAACTCTTTGCATGCTCTGACCCTGATAGCTCAGTTGGTAAAGAATCTACCTGCAATGCAGGAGACCCTTGTTCGATTCCTGGGTTGATAAGATCCCCTGGAGAAGGGATAGGCTACCCTCTCCAGTAATCTTGGGCTTCCCCTGTGGCTCAGCTGGTAATGAATCTGCCTGCCATGTGAGAGACCTGGGTTTGATCCCTGGGTTGGGAAGATCCTCTGGAGAAGGGAAAGGCTACCCACTCCAGTATTCTGGCCTGGAGAATTCCATGGGTGGTATGGTCCATGGGGTCGCAAAGAGTTGGACACAACTGACTGACTTTCAGTTTGTTTGTTTGTTTTCAGAAGTTACTCAAGACACATAGTAGGTACTAAAGCACCACTTGTTTAATATAAGCTTTCTGGTCAACCTCCTCCCTCCCTATATTAAAGAGTAATTTCGAGATGAGCATGTAGCCATTATAAAAGACTGCCTATACTTTTTAGCTGCATTTTGTCTTTGATACCTACTTGGGGGGTGGGGGGAAGGAAAAATGTCCTTTAATTTTTCCAGCTTATGGGTCATGAGCAACCTGATTACATTGGAATTATTTTCTACTCATTGCCATTCATTATTTTTCCTTTCTTTTTAATGGTGTCATTGCTCTGTTGTTGCTTTGCCTCTCCAGGCAGAGAAGCTGTACTGAAATGTGTTTATTAGTTGTTGCACATATGTCTTGCAGGTTGCTTATTCCTGTTTCCACTTCCATCCTGATTAAATTCAACAAGGACTTTGGCCTTGGGTGAAAAGAGAAGCAAATTTAGCAGTGCTCCTTGAATTTATGAGACTGAGACATGATTTGTTGGTACTGGAGACTGGACACTGCTCTGGAGAGTGGGGCTGATGAAGGAAGAAGAACTTTGCCTCTGATGTCGGCCATCACATGGGATTCACAGGCAGGACTTGGCCAGGCTTCCTCTAAAGAGGCTGCGTAATGTTCCCTGGGGGGTGGGGGGGGGGCAGGTCAGAAGGTTCCACTCATGTGGCATCTGCTCTGAGATGGAAAAGGAAGTGAATCTACATTGCCTGTCATCTATCAGTCTAGTCACCAAACTAAACACTGAACAGTTTATGTCATTCGTACTGAGCACAGTGAATAGGTTTTCTTTCATTGGAGTACAATTGCTTACAATGTGTGTTAGCTTCTGCTGTACAACAAAGTGAATCAGCTATATGTATACAGAAATCCCCTCCCATTCCCCGCTCCCGATTCCTCTAGGTCATCACAGAGCCCTGAGCTGAGCTCCCTGAGCTACACAGCAGCTTCCCACTAGCTATCTATACTACACATGGTAGCACATATATGTCAGCACTACTGTCTCAATTTGTCCCACACTCTCCTTCCTCTCACCCCGTGTCCACAAGTCTGTTCTCTACATCTGTGCCTCTGTTCCTGCCCTGCAGATAGGTTTGTCAATGCCACTTTTCCTAGGTCCCATATACATGCCATATACATGTGTGGCAGTCACATTAATATACAATACCATTTTTCTGCTTCCCTCACTCTGTATGACAGACCCTAGGTTCATCCACATCACTCCAAATGACCCAATTTCATTCCTTTTTATGGTTGAGTAATATTCCACTGTATATATGTACCACATTTTCTTTATCCATTCATTTGTCAGTGGGCATTTAGGTTGCTTTCATGTCCTGGCTACTGTAAATAGTGCTGCAATGAACACTGGGGTACATGTATCTTTTTGAATTATGGTATTCCCAGGCTATATGCCTGTGAGTGGGTTTGCTGGATCATATGGTAGTTCTATTTTTAGTTTTTTAAGGACCCTCGCTACTGTTCTCCATGTTGGGTGCATCAATTTACATTCCCATCAACAGTGCAAAGGGGCTTGTTTTGGCAATAAGGAAGCAGAAGCTCAGGGAAGCTAAATAACATGGCAAAGACCACCAGCTATAAGCAAAGAAGTAGGGTGAGATCTGGAAACCACATCTGTGATTTCCAAGCATGGGTTATTTCTCTGTAGGTACCAAGAAACCTAAAGAAGAGAAATGTGTTAAGCAATGAAATAAAGTTTAGAATAAAGGGCAGTGGTCCAGCTAACAAAGTTGTACCATCAGTGGGGATTGCGGGTGGGTCTCACAGCCAATTAGCAAGATTAAGAGATTTTCTTCAGTGCGTCTCAGAAACCACAGCCAGGATGGAGAAATGATCTGATTGCTCAAGGGCTGGGGTCTGCACCATGAGTGTGACTAAAGTTTACAAGGTGACAAATTCGAGACTGACATGAGGGCTGCGATGTGTACACACTGAGTCCAGGCTGTGTGCAGAGCTGACTAACTCCAGAAGGGAGAGGGGGCAGACTGGGGCCGTGGGGAAGGGTCTGAAGTCGGAGGGAGGGGGACTTGGCAGAGATGGGGAGACAGGGAAAAGAATATCAGAGATACCCAAGGGAAAGAGTAGGTGACATCATCAAAGAGGCCAGTTTCAGGGTTGGATACAGTACGGGCAGAACCCAGTACATACATTATTCTCCGACAAGCTGCTCCCCTCCAGCTGTCAGACTGTGGGTAAGTCTAATGAGAGGTTTCCAGGGTTATCTGTACTTAAACAGGAGCCTCTTCCTAGACAAAGAAATGGGACTTAAAATATAAAGGATGCTTCACGATAGAATGGCAGGCGCTACAGAAAGATGCTGACGATTGTGAAAGCTAAATTTCTGGGGAGGACATCCCTCAGTACTTCCTTCAAATCTTACTACACAAGCAAGGTCTAATCTGTACTCGCTCATCCTTAGAATGGGTTTTGTTAAAGGGGTTATAGTCCCCAGTTTGGGATTTTTTGGCCACAGCCATTGGTTTCCAGCTCTCTCTCCTGCTTTTCTCTCCAACTTCACTCAGCACTACCACCCAGGTTTGCTCTTTGTTCCTAGAACATTCCTTTCTTACTGAAAGACTTTGCTTTTACCAAGAGGTTTCCTCTTCCATCAAAGAGGTCTTCCATGGAAGAGGTCTGGAAACCTTCCATCAACTTTCAACTTTTCAGGAGGTAGCTCCTTCTCATGGTTCAGGTCTCTGCCTAAACATCACCACCTTAAGAAACCATACCCAACCACTGACCTCAAACACATCCTCCACCACCCACCCAGTTACAGCGCTTATCCAAGTGGGTAATTACTGTGCCCTTTACCTTCTGTCGCCCCAACAAGGAAAGGAAGCCCCATGCAAACAGGTGTATGCTGGTATATTCTCAACATCTAGCAAACTGCCTCAGTGCAATTAGTTCAGTTCAGTTCAGTCACTCAGTCGTGTCCAACTCTTTGCGACCCCATGAACCACACACAGCACATCAGGCCTCCCTGTCCATCGGCAGCTCCCAGAGTCCACCCATACCATGTCCATTGAGTCAGTGATGCCATCCAACCATCTCATCCTCTGTCATCCCCTTTTCCTCATGCTCTCAATCTTTCCCATCATCAGGGTCTTTTCAAATGAGTCAGCTCTTTGCATCACATGGCCAAAGTATTGGAGTTTCAGCTTCAACATCAATCCTTCCAATGAACACCAGGACTGATCTCCTTTAGGATGGACTGGTTGGATCTCCTTGCAGTCCAATGGACTCTCAAGAGTCTTCTCCAACACCATAGTGCAAAAGCATCAATTCTTCTGTGCTTAGCTTTCTTCACAGTCCAATTCTCACATCCATACATGACCACTGGAAAAACCATAGCCTTGACTAGACTGACCTTTGTTGGCAAAGTAATGTCTCTGCTTTTGAATATGCTGTCTAGGTTGGTCATAACTTTGCTTCCAAGGAGTGAACATCTTTTAATTTCATGGCTGCAATCACCATCTGCAGTGATTTTGGAGCCCAGAAAAATAAAGTCAGCCACTGTTTCCATTGTTTCCCCATCTATTTCCCATGAAGTGTTGGGACCAGATGCCATGATCTTCGTTTTCTGAATGTTGAGCTTTAAGCCAACTTTTTCACTCTCCTCTTTCACTTTCATCAAGAGGCTTTTTAGTTCTTCTTCACTGTCTGCCATAAGGTAGTACAATCAGGGACGAGGTAAATAATCTTTGGATAAACAAATGAGTAAGTGCTTGGTTAGCAAGCATCTCAGAGGGGCAGAAGGGGGGTAGAGGAGAGGAAGAAGTGGTTTCATCAGCTGGGATTTGTTCCTTTCACGATGAACCTTTCAACTCTTTCCTGTTGGGCAATTCTAACCAAATTTCCCAGTGTGAAAAGCTTATATAGAAAGGGACAGAAGGAGAGGCAGGGCCTTTGGGCCTGGCCCCTCAACCACAGTCTGAGGCTAGAGGCGGGCTGAGGTGTGCCCCTCTGAGCAGCCCCTCCCTGTCCTTCCCTCTAAGGAAGGGCTGGAGGGTGGCTCAGCAGCCCAGGCCTTCTGGAGTGTCCTGAGACTCCAAGGCCTCATGCCCCTATGCCTGGTGGTATGGCTGTCAAGAAGGTTGCCATCTTCCGTGCCACCAGCAAGATTGGGCTCGCCACACTGGCCCTGGCGGTGCAAGCAGGTCCTTACCACAGTGATGTCTGAGGGTGCCGGAATATTGTGGCAGCCGTGAAGACCCATGGTGCAGACAAGGTCGTGGGCTGCACCTTGGCCTTCCTACCGTGGGACCCTTCCAAGGTGCCACCAAACTGTAGGATGTGACTGATGACCAAATCCGGATGCAGCAAATACTGCAGGAGTCGGGCCTGAAGTATGCAGCCAGGGATGCCACCACCTATGGGAGACCAGCCACTGACTGGGGCCCACACAGGGACCCTGGATGGACGAGGGCCCTCAAGGGTCATCTCCAAACAGGACTTGGGCCACTTCATGCTGCCCAGCCTCACTACCAGTGAGTACAAGGGGCACAGCCCTCCCATGAGGGCTCTGACCCCATAGGGCTCTGACCTCATCCAGGAGTGCAGCATCCTGCCAAACAGAGAACAAAGGAAGGGGGGCAATAATCTGGAGCCAGAAGCTTCAAAAAAAACACCTGAAGGGGACAGGGGAATTTATGATTTTATTTGGATTCCTCTTGTCCCGGGGTGATCCTTGATCCTACACAGCCCACAGCCATGTGAACATGATTATATGCTGAACTGTGTCCCCTCAAATTCCTAAGTTGAAGCCCTAACCCACAGTACCTCAGGATGTGATTGTATTTGGAGATGGTTTCCTGACACTATTAAGGTGGGCTCTAATCCACCTGGCTAGCATATTCAAAAGCAGAGACATTACTTTGCCAACAAAGGTCAATCTAGTCAAGGCTATGGTTTTTCCAGTAGTCATGTATGGATGTGAGAGCTGGACTATGAAGAAAGCTGAACACTGAAGTATAGATGCTTTTGAACTGTGGTGTTGGAGAAGACTCTTGAGAGTCCCTTGGACTGAAAGGAGATCCAACCAGTCCATTCTAAAGGAGATCAGTCCTAGGTGTTCTTTGGAAGGAATGATGCTAAAGCTGAAACTCCAGTACCTTGGCCACCTCATGCGAAGAGTTGACTCATTGGAAAAGACTCTGATGCTGGGAGGGATTGGGGGCAGGAGGAGAAGGGGACGAAGGAGGATGAGATGGCTGGATGGCATCACTGACTCGATGGACGTGAGTGTGAGTGAACTCCAGGAGTTGGTGATGGACAGGGAGGCCTGGTGTATTGCAATTCATGGGGTTGGAAACAGTCGGACACGACTGAGTGACTGAACTGAACTGATACAGTTTACCAGCACTACTTACTGAAGACATTATCTTTTCTCCATTATATATTCTTATCTCCTTTGTAGTAGATTAATTGACCATAGGTACATGAAAACAGTCAGTGTCAAGGTGTTCCTCCACCATACAGCCCCTTTGTCCACTTGCTGGAAATTTTGTCCTTCTAGTGCTTAAAATGTCACAGTTTACTTCATTTCTTCCTGCAGGGTGATTCAAACATCTATAAGGAACTTTCAGGAGAAAGTAAACTAGTCCCATTTAGAAAAATAATAATGGATTTCATAGGAGAAACTCAGGAATGAATGAATTTGTCTGAAAAATAAATAAATAAAAATAGAAGACCCTACTCTAGCTCTGCAGGTAAAATTTCCTTATTTTTATGTCATTAACTTTTATACTATGAATCATTTAAACTATTAAATATAGATCACCTAGCTGGGGATTGACCTGACAGAGAATGGTTGGATGGCATCACTGATTCCATGGGCATAAGTTTGAGCAAACTCTGGGAGTTGGTGATGGACAGGGAAGCCTGATGCAGAGTACATCATGAGAAACACTGGGCTGGAAGAAGCACAAGCTGGAATCAAGATTGCCAGGAGAAATATCAATAACCTCAGATATGCAGATGACACCACCCTTATGGCAGAAAGCGAAGAACTAAAGAGCCTCTTGATGAAAGTGAAAGAAGAGAGTGAAAAAGTTGGCTTAAAGCTCAACATTCAGAAAACGAAGATCATGGCATCCAGTCCCATCACTTCATGGCAAATGGATGGGGAAACAGTGGAAACAGTGGCTGACTTTATTTTTCTGGGCTCCAAAATCACTGTAGATGGTGACTGCAGCCATGAAATTAAAAGCTCCTTGGAAGAAAAGTTATGACGAACGTAAACAGCACATTAGGGAAGGCAATGGCACCCCACTCCAGTACTCTTGCCTGGAAAATCCCATGGACGGAGGAGCCTGGTAAGCTGCAGTCCATGGGGTCGCTAAGAGTCAGACATGACTGAGCGACTTCACTTTCACTTTTCACTTTCCTGCATTGGAGAAGGAAACGGCAACCCACTCCAGTGTTCTTGCCTGGAGAATCCCAGGGACGGGAGAGCCTGGTGGGCTGCCGTCTCTGGGGTCGCACAGAGTCGGACACAATTGAAGCAACTTAGCAGCAGCAGCAGCAAACAGCACATTAAAAAGCAGAGACATTACTTTGTCAACAAAGGTCCATCTGGTCAAAGCTATGGTTTTTCCAGTGGTCATGTATGGATGTGAGAGCTGGACTGTGAAGAAGGCTGAGTGTCAAAGAATTGATGCTTTTGAACTGTGGAGTTGGAGAAGACTCTTGAGAGTCCCTAGGACTGCAAGAAGATCCAACCAGTCCATCCTAAAGATCAGTCCTGGGTGTTCATTGGAAGGACTGATGTTGAAGCTGAAACTCCAATACTTCGGCCACCTGATGCAAAGGGCTGACACATTGAAAAAGACCCTGATGCTGGGAAGGATTAAGGGCAGGAGGAGAAGGGGACAACAGAGGATGAGATGGCTGGATGGCATCACCGACTCAATGGACATGAGTTTGGGTAAACTCTGGGAGCTGGTGATGGACAGGGAGGCATGGTGTGCTGCGGTTCATGGGGGTCACAAAGAGTCGGACACGACTGGGTGACTGAACTGAACTGAAGATGCTGCTGACAAATGAATTCTTACTTTTAATTTTTGCGTTTTTCCAGATTTCATTCATCCTGAAATTAATGGGAAAAAAATCATCTTTCAGTTTACAACTGCAGGAATTGCTTTCCATGAGTAATTTCATATTTCTAAATGTCATTGCATTTTAATTTTTGTAAACCTACACATTTGCTGTCTTGGTGTTCTTCCCTGTGGCCTCAGTTGAGCCCACGTTATTAATGGCAGGTGATGTTCTTTTACATTTATAGTCGTAAGTTGTTACAGTTGATTTGGGTGAAGGAAAGAGAGAGGAAGAGTCTTAAATGACCATTGGCATCTACAGTGGACCAGGTGTGAGCAGTGCATACCCCCATGTAATGAGTAAACCCCTGAGATAAACAGGAGCATAATTTTACTCACTTCTCTTTAAGTAAAATCAGCTTGGCTCCTGAAAGCTCAATTCTCTTTGGTGGTTGAAACACCTACTCTTGCCACTCAAGGTGAAATCTGTCACTGCCATTTTTAAATGCAACAATTCAAGATTTAAACTTGGTCATACCAAGCCTTTTCTCCAGCCCCTTTCTCCCTTGGAATGATTTATGACAGTGGGTGGGGTTCATTGTCTTGCTGGGTGGAAGAGGCAACTAGAGTCAGCCTCCATGACTGACTTCCTCTAGATCCAACTCAGGTCTCTAGGCCCCTGAGCTCTGTCCCAGAAGGCCCCAGTCCACCTTGGACAGAGGCAGGAGGCAGACAGAAAGGAAGCAGACAACTCTCGGTGGCTTTCTCCTACCCCACTCCCGGGAGCTCTTGACTCGGGCTCTCTCGACTCATCCGCTGGACACCTCAGCAAGTGCCTATTTGGACATTATTGGAGTAAAATACAGTGAACGAGGCTGCTGCTGCTAAGTCACTTCAGTCGTGTCCGACTCTGTGCGACCCCAGAGACGGCAGCCCACCAGGCTCCGCCGTCCCTGGGATTCTCCAGGCAAGAACACTGGAGTGGGTTGCCATTTCCTTCTCCAATGCAGGAAAGTGAAAAGTGAAAGTGAAGTCGCTCAGTCGTGTCCGACTCTTAGCGACCCCATGGACTGCAGCTTACCAGGCTCCTCTGTCCATAGGATTTTTCAGGCTAGAGTACTGGAGTGGGGTGCCATTGCCTTCTCCTTCACACCAGTTGGGTGAACTTTTACTCATTTTATTGAAATATAATTTACATATAGTGCAGTTTGATTAGTTTTAACAAACGCATACACCTGTGTAAACTGTATACTTAACCTTAGAATATTCTATCACCCAGAAATTTTTCTTTTGCCCCTTCCCAGTCAACCCCCACCCCCAAGAAAACACTGGTGATTTCTACCATCAAAGATTAATTTTGTGTGTTTTAGAATTCCATATAAATGAAATCATGTAGTACATACTCTTTGGTTTCTGGCTTCATTTGATATACTGTAAGTTAAATACTGAGATAAAAGGCTAAGCAGCTATTGAATGTCTGATGATAGATATTAAGGTAATGAGAGGGGGGGAAATAATTGGTTAATATATGCATAAACATTTATACCAAAGTAAGAAAAGCAGTGCTCAAATTACTGTGTTTCTATCACAACTCAGGCGGCCTTGACTGGTGTTTACAATTTCCTTCTTCCTCTCCCCATTCTAGCTGGTCCATCAAAGGGCACAATTTTCATAAAACACAACAAAATGGAACAAACTGCTAATGCACAAAGCAACGTGATGCTGAGCGAATGAAGCCAGACCCCAAAGAGTGTGTACGACATGCATTCACTTACATGGGATTCTGAAGCACACAAAACTAATCTTTGATGGTGGAAATCACCAGAGTGTTTTCTTGGGGGTGGGGGTTGACTGGGAAGCAGCGGCTCAGGTTAAAGCATCTGCCTGGAATGCGGGAGACCCAGGCTCGATCTCTGGGTCGGGAAGATCCCCTGGAGAAGGAAATGGCACCCCACTCCAGTACTCTTGCCTGGAGAATCCCATGGAGGGAGGAGCCTGGTAGGCTACAGTCCATGGGGTTGCAAAGAGTCAGACATGACTGAGCAACTTCACTTTCATATCAAAGTAAGAGCATGATGCAGCTTGAAAAGGAATAACATCACCTGGAGATGGATTAAGTGACCAATGAGTCTTTGTATCCTTTAGGGGATAATAATATGGGTGGGCCTCATCCAATCAGTTGAAGGCCTAAGCGGAACAAAAAGACTGGCCTTTTTTGTTGAGGAACTTTTGAAAAGAGGAAATTCTCCAGCAGATTGCCTTAGGACTGGGATGGTACCATCAGCTCCCCTGGGTCTCAAGCCTGCTGACAGACTGCAGATTTTAGACTTCCTAGTATTCACAATTATGTGGGCCAAGCCCTTATAATAAACCTCTATATACAAACATATATATGTATATATAATAAATCTATATATACATTTCTATATTATAAGTATATTATGTATATACTTATTCAGTTCAGTTCCATTCAGTCATGAGGGTGGTGTTATCTGCATATCTGACATATACTTATTACATACATAATATATACATACACATATATTCTCCTATTGGTTCTGTTTCTTTGGAGAACCCTTACTAATACACTGACCCACTGACCAGCACCTAATCCAGGCCACCTACCAGATCCCATGGAGGGAGGAGCCTGGTAGGCTGCAGTCTATGGGGTCGCAAAGAGTCAGACACGACTGAGCAACTTCACGTTCCCTTTTCACTTTCATGCACTGGAGAAGGAAATGGCAACCCACTCCAGTGTTCTTGCCTGGAGAATCCCAGGGACGGGGGAGCCTGGTGGGCTGCCATCTATGGGGCTGCACAGAGTCGGACATGACTGAAGCGACTTAGCAGCAGCAGCAGCATCCATACACTCAGACAATTTTCATTGGTTATTTCATAATCATCCCAAAACTCTAAGATTTTTTATCCCCTTCTGAGATCAGCAAGCTATACTGACTTGCCTAAACCCCTCAGTTCCCAAACAGAAGAGGCTGAAATCTGTCTGCCCCCAAGAGTCCTTGTTTTTTTTCTTTTATATCACATTAAGGTTCAGCATTAGTATGCGGAAAACTAGTAAGATTATCAATTATGTGCAATTGCATCATTTTCAAGTATATTCTTAATGAATGCATACTTCATATCCTAGAACACATATCTTATTTCATGTATTAAATTAGTTCCATGGCATCAGTTATCAATGTTTTGCCTCTTCTGATCACTCCAGTCCCTTACCTTCCCACTTAATCCTCACAATAACCCTGTAAATAGTTATTATTAATATTGAGCCTCATTTTACAGATGAGAACAATGAAAATCAGAGAGGCTGAGAAATACCTCCAGAGCCAATGTATCAAGGCTAGAACTCAAATTCTATTGTATTCCAGTGTTGAAGGCCATTCACCATGCTCTAGGTCCCCTGGGGTTAATTTCTGCCACGGGCTGGGGCTGAGGGGCGAATTTTGTTTATTTCCCAAGATGACTCATTCTTCCTCCTGCATGTCCTGATACTATTTCCTCCTTCTTCTCCCTCCAGAGGCTTCTGTAAACAGCTTCTTATTTATTTCTATGCCAATTGCTACTTTCAGCCTCATATAAACATTTGGGAGACTTACCTCAACAAGGCACTGGTTGAGCAAATAAAAAGAAATCTTTTAGTATGCTTAAACTGTGATGAATGACACAAAATTCCATTCAGTGCAATTTAGGTCTTCTAAGACATTTCTTTTATTTTAGCCAACCATGCACTCATAACTAGATGATTTTGCTTCTAGGTATGATAAAAATCCACAGAGGATTTCATTTTGCCTTTAAACTATAGCTGGCCATTGCTATTTGAGATGTTTAAGGCAACCCGGTATATATATAGCCTCATCTACAATTAAGGGAAAGATTATTGTATTTTTGTAATATTAATCCTGGGATAGACACAGCCTCATCTGCTATTTGCACCAGTTACCAACAACAGCTCTAAAGCAGAAAAATAAAATGGAAGGGAATTGCTTTTCAGCTCACTACAGGAAAAGGAGAGCTACATTAGTACATATGATTCATGTAAAAAGAGAAACATACACACATACACAGTGGGAGAGAAGGAAGCTAATATTTGTTAAAGGTTTAATATATACCAAGAGCTTCACATATCTTACAAAGTCCCTGTGAAATATCATTTCCTATTCTGAATTTCATATTATAAAGGAAAGAATTGATCCCAAAAAACAAACTCAGCTTGATAAATCCCTCCACCCCAAAAGTCCAGGCTTTTCTCACTAAAATACATTGACTCTGTGTAAAGTCTGATGCAAATTTCTCTTAGAAACTTGGAACTTGTTACATAAGATGTCATTTACCTTTCTGCGCCTCAGAATGAAAATAAAGTCATGAATCAGAGTCATAACAGCCTCTGCTCTAGTGTTTATTACCCAGTTTGCAAGCACTCTCATGCTTTAGCCTTGACAAATTTGTTCAGAAACCCTGAAGTTTATGATGAAAGTGAGTAGACAAAACTGGGCTCCCATTTGAAACACTAGAGGACTTCTAGCTATCTGGAGATGGTGTCTGTCATCTCACCGATTTTGGGAGCAAAGCCTTGCCTTCCCTCCTCCCTTGGGATAGAAGTTGTCTGGGGCTGATGCTTTTGACAAAGCTGTTTATCATTCCAGGTCCCATTCCCTCCCTGGACCAAGGTGAGATACACCAAAGCCAGGTTCTCCCCACTCCTACTCAAGACTCAGATTTTCTGTGGCTGCAGCTAAGTCACGTCAGTTGTGTCCGACTCTGTGCGACCCCATAGACGGCAGCCCACCAGGCTCCCCCGTCCCTGGGATTCTCCAGGCAAGAACACTGGAGTGGGTTGCCATTTCCTTCTCCAATGCATGAAAGTGAAAAGTGAAAGTGAAGTCGCTCAGTCATGTCCGATTCTTTGTGACCCCATGCACTACAGCCCACCAGGCTCTTCCGTCCATGGGATTTTTCAGGCAGGAGTACTGGAGTGGGGGGCCATTGCCTTCTCTGCAGATTTTGTGCAGAGAGATTCAAAGAGAGAAAACAATTGAAACAATAGATTTAACCCAAAGATGCCCCCATCGACACTGCCTATCACTTCTCCAACTCTGCTCAGAGCTTGTCCTGCTTATGACTTACTTTATCCTTTCCTCTAGTTCTGTGGGCATCCCATATCTCCCCAATACATTCCCCCTTTACTAGCTGCAGTCATTTTCTGCTGCCAGCCACCGAAGTCCCTGAAATGACAAGCCATCCCAGCCGTGAACTATGATGTGAGGCCGCAGTCACATTCTCCTGTCACAGCCAACACTGAGCTCCGATGCTCCTTCTCTCCCGGATGCCAGACTCCTTTACCCGTGTTTGCAGGTGTGCTCTTCCCATACCGATTTGCCATTTTCAGCTGAGCCCATTGAAAAAAAATGGTCATGATTCACAGTAGCTCAGATTGCATCCCCTACTGAAAGAGACGTTCATTCAGTAGGAAACCCAAGAAACTAGACAAGGAAAAGTGGGATCACACATACACTAAGGAAAAGAAAGGCAAATACCTATAGAAGACTGCTCTATAAAAACCTGTTCCAGCACGATCTATAACACTTACTGTCCTGTCATATGAACAGCGTTATCCCGGACAATCTGCCCCAGAATATTGCCCTAGTTTATGAAATCTCACACCCAGGGAATCTCTCTATGTAGATTCTTAATTACTGAATATTTTACTTACAACTTAGACTTGGTCACTTCCACACTCAGATGTGCCGTGCATGTGTGTGCTCAGTTGTATCCGACTCTTGGCGATCCCATGGACTGTAGCCCACCAGACTTCTCTGTCTGTGGGATTTCCCAGGCAAGAATCCTGGACTGGGTTGCCATTTCCTCCTCCAGGGGAATCTTCCTGACTCAGGGATCAAACCTGAGTCTCCTGCATCTCCTGTATTGACAGGAGATAAGCCACCTGGAAATCCACACTCAGATGTATTGGGGTTTAATTCAAATTTTTTAGAGGAAAAATCTACTAACCATCTACCCTTTCACTACTAATGAGCAGGTGTTATTGCAGACTACTCAGAGAATAAATTTTTGGGATCTGAGTCCATCTGCTTTATCTCCTGCTGCTGGTTATCATCTTAGCCCATAGATAGTAAAATTATAGCGAACCTCCACAACCCTCACCACCTTGCAGATGTTTCATTATTCAATTAATATCTGTCCATTTAATCTGAAGGTGAATAAAGGAGTGGAGACAGCTGTATTCCCTCGGGGGCTTCCAATTAAAAAGGATTAAGAGCATATCTATACCCTAATTGTCCCCAATTTCTGAGCATAATCATGTTTTGCTCCATCTAAATATGTCAGCTACAGAACTATCCTATAAATAGTCATGTTTTCAGAAAGACTCAAATCAGATAAGAAAATATGCATTTGCAGAGTCAGATAAAAATAGTTTAGGATCAGGACACTAAGTGTTACAGAGTCTCACTTTTGTACCTGTGAACACACACACCCTCATCTCTGCTCAATTATACTTCCCTGTCCTTTGAGCACAAGTCATTCACTTCATGAAAGCTTCGGTGGCCCACCGACCTCCTGATACATTCCCACTCCAGGGGTCCATTCATCCTCTGAAATTTCAGGAGTCTCTCAGGGCACTTAGCATAGAATGTGGCCATACACATTCTGACCTCAGGGGGAGCCCAAGGCTCCTCCTCTCCCATTCAGACCCTGCTAAGGTCCAGTTCAGCTGCCCAGTCGTGTCTGACTCTGCGACCCCGTGGACTGCAGCACGCCAGGCCTCTCTGTCCATCGCCAACTCCCGGAGTTTACTCAGACTCATGTCTACTGAGTCGGTGATGCCATCCAACAATCTCGGCCTCTGTCGTCCCCTTCTCCTCCTGCCCTCAATCTTTCCCAGCATCAGGGTCTTTTCAAATGAGTCAGCTCTTCACATCAGGTGGCCAAAGTAGTGGAATTTCAGCTTCAGCATCAGTCCTTCCAATGAATATTCAGAACTGATTTCCTTTAGGATGGACTGATTGGATCTCCTTGCAGTCCGAGGGACTCTCAAGAGTCTTCTCCAACACCACAGTTCAAAAGCATCAGTTCTTCGATGCTCAGCTTTCTTTATAGTCCAACTCTCACACCCATACATGACTACTGGAAAAACCATAGCTTTGACTAGACAGACCTTTGTTGGCAAAGTAATGTCTCTGCTTTTTAATATGCTATCTAGGTTGGTCATAGCTTTTCTTCCAAGGAACAAGCGTCTTTTAATTTCATGGCTGCAGTCACCATCTGCTGTGATTTTGGAGCCCCCAAAAATAAAGTCCAAGGTAAGGTCCAAGGACGTAATAAAGCAAAGAAGCACAGTTGGGCCACAGAGCTGATTAGGGCACAGAGAGTGATGCTTTGCTGGAGGAATAAAAATGAGGTGAGTGGGATGCTTTGAGAAGGATTTCCTTCCCACGTTTGTGGTGGGAGCTAGTAAGCCTGTGGAGCCATCTTGACCTACCTCTAGTCTGTGTCCACATTTATAAGGTACAGGGAGTTCTTGAAGCTGGGTATGTTCATTCCAGACACTCAGGGGAAGCCTGGAAAGTTTTCTTGTCTTTCCCAACTCCTAAAGGTTGCCTGCCTTCATGGATTCATGGCCACTTCCTCCATCTTCACAGCCAGCAGCATAGCACCATCAAATCTCTCTCACTCTCATACTCCTGACTCCCTCTCAGGAGGACACCTGTGATTGCATTTAGGGCTTACTTGAGCAATCCAAGACAGCCTTCCCATCACAGGGCCCTCAACTCAACCAAAACCTCAAAGCCGCTTATGCCGTGTAAGCTTAAGTCACAGGTTGCAGGGATTCAGACATAGATATTTTGGAAGGCCATTATTCTACCTACCACACTGCCTCCTTCACCTCTTTAATGGCCTACACACACACACACACACACACACACACACACACACACACACACATACACACACATACACACACACAAGTGGCTATGTAGCCACATCACACATTTACAAAGGGCCCCAGTGCTGAAACGGAAGGGATTTTTTTTAGAGTATTTAGCACAGCTCCCACTACAGAGGCACTGTGAGAGCACAGGAAAACCAGCACCCCCTGCACCTTCCAGGGAGGAGTAGGAAGAGCATCTCTGCCTTATTTTTAGGGCAGCAGCCCTCAGACAGTAGCAACCTCCTCCTGGTCTCTTGTACTAGGGTTACAGCTGCAAAGCCCACCGACAGTTGAAAACGTATGAATCAAATCATCATACGTGATAAAAGTTTGTGTGAACTCTTTGGTAAAGAAAAGAATGACTCTCAATTACTCTTTGGGGCCAATATGAGCTTTTATACAAAGGATTGCTTCAAGTTGAGTGCACTCACATTATTTTATTAAGCTTGGCATCCTGCATCCCACTCAGAAAGCTACTTAGGACTTCAGCCCCCAAAATGAAGAAGCACTGGGACTCCTCCCCAGAATTCTTGTTTAAAATAAAGGGATTGAGGGGAACAGAGGAGACACGAAGAACAGAGGAGATGAGAGGCCAGGAAAGAAGAGAAGTATGAAAAGAGTAGAATTTTCTGATGGGGTTCCCTAGGAAACAAACGGGCAAAATTTGCAGCATGTTTACCTGGGGAATGAAATGCACTGGCAGTCAGAGGGCGGGGGAAAGGAGAGTGGAACAGAAAACACGCCAAGTAGAAAGTAGACTTTTACTTAAATAGTCCATCTGCCCACTGGCAGGGACCGTCTCCCGATGCTGCATGGAAACTGGGACCAAGAACCAGATGAGGGAGGGAAGGAGCACAATTTATCTGTAGGCTCATTCCTGCCTCCTGCCTGTTGTTGGTCCAAGTTCACTCACATTGTGTCACCTGGCCCCTCCGGGCAGCAAATCTCATGTCATCAGTCCCTCCTCTTAGTTCAACAGACCCAGAACAGAGCAGTGTCCTGCGAGTCTGGTCTCGACCAGCTCCAAGTCCAAACTCTGTAACCCTCTGTCTCTAGGGCCACCTTTGCAGGACAGACATGGGTCGGGGCTTGGGACCACAGACTGCCCTGGCCTAACTCTGGTGACTACGTTCAGGGTTTCAGCTATTTAAGACAACTCTTTACCAGAAAAACTAGGCTGTGTCTCCATCTGGTCCCTTCTTGGCCAAGGGGCTGTCTCTGCATCCCTGGAGCCTGGAATCTGCCCTGACTCTTGCTTCCATGAGCACATTGGCGGTCACAACAGCTCTGCTCTAGAGCCACGGCCAAGGTGAGCCGGGAGCCCAGAGAGCTCTTCCCACAGAGGAAGCTGTGGTCTGAGACATACTGAAAAGAAAAAGTAAAGATACAGCACAAGGGAATCTGAAACTTAACAAATCAGAAAAAAACAAAAAAAACACATAAATTGGACTTGATACAAACTCTAAGTTGAGGATAACTTTAACATAATTCTAAATTATAACGGGGGCTTCCCAGATGGCTCAGCAGGTAAAGAATCTGCCTGCAGTGCAGGAGACACAGGCAACGCGGGTTCAATCCCTGGGTTAGAAAGATCCCTTGGAGAAGGAAATGGCACCCCACTCCAGTATTCTTACCTGGAGAATCCCATGGATGGAGGAGCCTGGAGGGCTACTGTCAAAAGGGTTGCAAAGAGTCAGACATGACTGAGCACACAATTGTAATGTGGAGACTGAACATTTTGAGATTTCAGTGGAAGGAAAAAGTCCCCAAGGCCAAGGACCAAGGGTGAGTTGAAAGTCACTCAGTTGTGTTCCACTCTTTGCGACCCCAGGGACTATACAGTCCATGGGATTCTTCAGGCCAGAATACTGGAGTGGGTAGCCTTTCCCTTCTCCAGGGGATCTTCCTGACCTAGGGATCGAACCCAGGTCTCCAGCTGAGCCACAAGGGCAGCCCATCAGCCCAAAGAGAACACCATCCAAAAAGAAACAGTTCTCAGGCCGAGCCGTGAAGGAGAGACTGTAATAACAACGACCACTGTTTTGCTAGCACATGAATGCTCCAGGCACTGTACTAGACTCTTTCTATAAGCTATTCCATTTACCCGACTGCTTTTTCCAAGTGCGATTATTGTTACCTTATTACACAAGCAAGGAAAGTGACACACAGTTAGTGAAGGGTCATTCAAAGTAGCAGAAAGAGCCTAATAACGTAGGAGAGTAGAGAGTTCATTAAGGAGAAAAGAAAAAGGTACTTTTAAGAGAATGGTAACTCCCAGACTCAGGAGGGTCTTCAGAGCCAGGCTGTAGAGTTGGGCTGTTATTTGGTAGCCCTGGGGCCAGCAGGGGAGGGTCATCTGCTGAGGAATGACCTGTGTACACGTTTTCAGAAGATAATCCTTCTGTAGCCAGGACCTCCCTGGTGGTCCAGTGGCTCACACTCAGCGCTCCCAGTTCAAGGGGACCCAGGTTCCATCCCTGGTCAGGGAACTAGATCCCACGTGCCACAACTAAAGATTCCTCATGCCACAACTAAGACTCAGCACAGCCAAATGAAAATAAATAATAACAGAAGAAGGTAATCCTTCTGTGGTAATAAGAAGGGTGGTGGTGCTCAGTTGCTTCAGTCGTGTCCAGCTCTTCGGGACCCTCTAGACTATAGCCTACCAGGCTCCTCTGTCCATGGGATTTTCCAGGCAAGAATACTGGAGTGGGTTGCCATGGCCTCCTCCAGGGGATCTTCCTGACCCAGGGATCAAACCTGGGTCTCCGACAGTGCAGGCAGAGTCTTTACCCACTGAGCCACCAGGGAATTCCCAATAAGAAGAGGGGCAGAGACAACAAAGAGACTGTGAGACTTCTGCAGTCCATGTGGAAGAAGGCAGGGCACTGGCAGGTTTAATACCTTGACCGTGGGGGACAAGGTGGCGGAAAGAGTGAACCACGGCCCCAAGGTTCTTCTGGGAGCAAACACAGATGGCTCAGGGCCACTGAGGAGGACCTCATTCCTCAGTCACTCATCTTAGCTGACTGTGCACACACAGGGCCCTGCAAAGCTCCTGCCCCAAGACCTTACTCACCCAAATGCTGCAGACAAAGGCGAGACTTTCCATCCGTGGTGAGGAAGTGGCCCATTCCCAGAGGCGGAGGGCGCGTGAGGCATCAAGAGCAGCCCCGCCTTGTTATCCGCCTTCCTTTCAAGTCACAGAGTGATATCACTTGGCACTTGAAGTTTCAAGGAGCACTTAGCGCTTCCCAGGTGCTCTTGCTAATTACCACAGAACCACAGGGAACTGGGAGGAGCAGCGAGAGTGAAGACGCCAAAGTCAGTGCAGGCGGCTCGGCACGAAGTGGCTGAATGAAAATAAAATGCGAGTGACCTGCTGCTCAGCCGTGTTGGCCTCACCTGCCCCAGTGCAAACAGGTGAGCTGCAGATTCTCTTTCATCCGGCGAAATGAGCAACTCTTAGGAAATGATGACCAGCCTGGGATGGGAGAAAATTTAAATTCATGATAAATGAAGCATGCAACTCTACATACAGATACTTACAGGAACAGCAGGCTTCTGAGCGCTGTGTTATTGTGTGCCAAGTCGCTTCAGTCGTGCGTGACTCTCTGCGACCCCAAGGACTGTAGCCCACCAGGCCCCTCCATCCATGGGATTCTCCAGGCAAGAATACTGGAGTGGGTTGCCCTACCCTCCTCCAGGGGATCTTCTCCACCCAGGGATCGAACCGGCGTCTCTTACATCTCCTGCATTGGCAGACAGGTGTTTTAGCACTCTTGTCACATGGGAGGACCTTTGCGTCATTGTAGGGACCTAAATTTTCCTGGAGACCCTGACAAGGTTATCACATGCAGTTTCTCCTTATTTGCCTGTAAGGAATGGTGTCAGGGAGTGTCTTAGGCAATTGTCGTTCAGTGCAACAGGTGACTGGATGGGGTCGCTGGCAGCCTTCTTGGGACCTCAGAGGGACATGGAAAGAGATGACCCAGGGAGTGAGGGAACCAGATCAAGCCCTGAGACACCCTTGGAGCCCCTGAATCCTGCTTATCTACCCTTGAGCTTTCCTGGGAAGTGTGGGAAACATTTTCTCTTTTCTTTGAGTTGATCAACTTTCGTTTGCAACTGACGACTTCTGGACTCTAAACATCCCAGATCTGGGACTTCCTTGGTGGTCCACTGGCTAAGACTCTGCGCCCCCAGTACAGAGGGGCCTGGGTTCGATTCCTGGTCAGGGAGCTAGATCCCACATGCTGTCACTAAAGGTCCCACAGGATGAAACTAAGACCAGTGCAGCCAAATAAATAAATAAAATTCTTTCAAAAACCCAAATCCCAAGAATATAAATAGCTGATGTTGTCTGTGAGAACAGCCTGAAAGCCATTATTCATTTGATTAAGAATACACATCATTTTGTGGTTTTAAAATTAGACAAAGAAAAAGTGAGAGAACAAAGCCTTCATTTCCCTGTGGCACAGTCTCCTATGACTTCACACCCCAGTACAGGCTACTAAGGCACTGAGCTGTTCCATCTCTGGAGCTCAAAGTCAGTGATTAAATCTGACTCCTATCCGCATCTCTAAACCATTCCTCTAGGCTTCGGGGAAATGCTGTACAAAATAATAGTTTTGTTGACATGAGAGCAGAGCGCACAGAACATTGAGTTAATTAGGTAAGAACACTGCCTCACGTCCTGCTGGAAACAGGGACCAAGCCACATTCCTCTTCCCTAGAGGAACTATCTGACCAGGCTGCAGACAAAGGTATAATGATTTTTGGGGGGTTTATACAGCACTTTGTGGGCTTCCCAGGTAGTTCAGTGGTAGAGAATCTGCCGGCCAACGCAGGAGATGCAGGAGACACAGGTTCGATCCCTGGGTCAGAAAGATTCCCTGGAGGAGGAAATGGCAACCCTCTCCAGTATTCTTGCCTGGAGAATCCCATGGACAGAGGAGCCTGGTGGGCTACAGTCCCTGGGGTGGCAAAGACTTGGACACGACTGAGCATGCATGCATACTTATAATTCATAAATGCTTTCTCGTCTACTTTGTCATTCCACATCCCTAGCGGTAGGCTGGGACAGAATGGCATCCTGCCTTGTTACAGATGAGGCAACTACGGCTTTGAAAAGTCAACAGACCAAGCAGCTCTCCTTCCAAAACAGGACTTGTTCCTTTAAAGCACGACCGGTGAATCTCACTTCTGCATGTTTGGCCTCAAAAAGAGAACAATGAAGCTTTGCCTCCACTCAGCTATCTCCCAAGTCATTTATAAAGGCCTTCTCCTTTTTTGATGGGGTTGATTACACGTATAGATGACAAGGGCAGGGGCAGAAGGGAGCAACAGAGGATGAGATGGTCGGATGGCACCATCGACTCAATGAACGCTGGGTTTGAGCAAACCTTGGGAGACAGTGAGATGCATGCAATTGTGCGGTAGTTTGAGCATTCTAGTCAAGGCTATGGTTTTTCCTATGGTCACGTATGGATATGAGAGTTGGACTGTGAAGAAGGCTGAGCACTGAAGAATTGATGCTTTTGAACTGTGGTGTTGAAGACTCTTGAGAGTCCCTTGGACTGCAAGGAGATCCAACCAGTCCATTCTGAAGGAGATCAGCCCTGGGATTTCTTTGGAAGGAATGATGCTGAAGCTGAAACTCCAGTACTTTGGCCACCTCATGCAAAGAGCTGACTCATTGGAAGAGACCCTGATGCTGGGAGGGGTTGGGGGCAGGAGGAGAAGGGGACAACAGAGGATGAGATGGCTGGATGGCATCACTGACTCGATAGACGTTTGAGTGAACTCCAGGAGTTGGTGATGGACAGGGAGGCCTGGTGTGCTGCGGTTCATGGGGTCGCAAAGAGCCAGACACGACTGAGCAACTGAACAACAGATGACAAGGGAATCATGCTGGGCCATGAGTCCATAGCTGGGAAAGGCCGCTGTCCCCAGCACCCACCATCCCAGGAACTGGAGCAAGAGAGCCTTTGAGTCCATAATTAGAGATTAGCTTCTGTGAAACCTGGGCCACTGGGTGACAGCAGGCAGACCCGCACAGCCTCCTTCCCCCACCTGTACACCAACCTCCCTGCAGCTTCCTGCCTCACTCCTCCCTTTCCTTCTCCCACCTGCTCCCAGTTAAAACCCTCCTACCAGCAGGAGGGTGAGTGAGGAAGAGAATAAAGACTACAGGGCCCCAGGGGGCTGGAGTGTTTGTGCTTTGGGGAAGGTTGGGGAAAGGAGGAATGAGCCGGGTACCCCATAGAGCGGGGGCCGCCTTCTCGCCATCATCTCATTTAATGCTGACTCAGCTTCTTGACGGAGGGTGTCCCCCTGCACTTTGCATCTACTCAAAGCCCGTAGAGGTAAAGTCAGTTACCCAAAGCCACACAACCCGGATCAAAAGCGGGTCTAACTGCAGAGCTCACGTTCGATCTGCTAGACCACGTTGCCCCACACACACAGCTCCCTCACCTCACATTAGAAGCTGGGGAACATGGGTCAGGAGAATTCCCAAATATAAACATCCCTTTTTCAGCTAAGAAATGAACTCCAATCAATCCTTTTGGATGCGTTGGGAGCACTGCTAAGTCTAACCAATTCAAAGGGAGGGAGAGGGTGGATTTTGTTACACCAGAAAAGTGAAAGTCGATCAGTCCTGTCCAACTCTTTGTGACCCGTGAACTGTATAGTCCATGGGATTCTCCAGGCCAGAATACTGGAGTGGGGAGCCTTTCCCTTCTCCAGGGGATCTTCCCAACCCAGGGATCAAACCCAGGTCTCTCGCATTACAGGCAGATTCTTTACCAACTGAGCTATGAGGGAAGCCCAAGCAACATGAAAAGGCTTATCTCTGGAAGAAATTAGTGCCTTTAAGCAAAATCTTAGAGCTTTTGCAGGTGCCTCATCAGCTATCGGAGAAGGCAATGGCACCCCACTCCAGTACTCTTGCCTGGAAAGTCCCATGGGTGGAGGGGCCTGATAGGCTGCAGTCCATGGGGTCGCGAAGAGTCAGACATGACTGAGCGACTTCACTTTCACTTTCCACTTTCATGCATTGGAGAAGGAAATAGCAACCCACTCTAGTGTTCTTGCCTGGAGAATCCCAGGGACAGGGGAGCCTGGTGGGCTGCCATCTATGGGGTCGCACAGAGTCGGACACGACTGAAGTGACTCAGCAGCAGCTATACTTGCCTTGTTTCTTCCTCCAAAGCCTCAGGCTTTCAAGTGGAGTCATAAATGTTATGTGTAGAGTGTCCATCAGATGGATGTCAGCTTGTGGGCTGCAGAGCCTCCCATGTAAGATGCCAACGAAAGACACCATTTGCTTTCCAGGCAGGTTTGCGAAGGCTGGCTGAGGAGGAGAGGTTGACACTTCAAGTTAATGAAGATCGTTGTGATAACCAATGTTCTGGAGTCATCTGTGCCAAGTTCAAGGACAGCACCATTGGATAATTGGTGTCTCCGAGTGGGGCAGAAGGGTAGAGAGGCACTCTTAGAAGTCGAAGAGCCGAAAAATGGCATTCCAGCCTCATCCTCAGGGTGACTGACTCCTGCAAAAAGAAACAGGCTGTGTCCTGAGAGGCAGGGGGTAATGAGGGCAGAAGGGGAAGTCTTTCCTGCAGGGCACTGCAGGCCGGTTGCACAGAGAGCAGTGAACACTGATCTGCAGCTCATGATCTTGTTTATGTTGATTTTTTTTAATTTACATTGTAAAATATTTCCATCATACAGAATAGAAAGGACGGCACACTGAACATCTGGGACCAACCACTGGGTCAATCAAATCTTAAGTCTTCCATACTTGCTCCCCATCTTTTTAAGACCCAAGTCATGAGGTTGAGGCTCCCCCCAACCCTCACCCTCTCTTCTCTCCTTCCCCAGAAATAACCAATATTCTGAACGTTGATGGCCATTCCCACGCATGCTCCTAACTATTATTACATGTAAATATAGCATTGTTTTGGTTTCAAATTTTACATATGGCATTGTCTTTGCTGTTTCCCTAAACTTTAGGTTTCTGAGCTGTATCCACTTTTCATTACTGTATTCTATTGGATAATAAACCAATATGTATTTATTCACTCTTGTTTTTGGACAGCTAGATTGCTTTATGATCTCTTTTTCTACAAACAGTGTTGCAATCTCTCTCTTTAGTCGCTAAGCCATGTTCGACTCTTGCAACCCCATGGACTGTAGGCTGCCAGGCTCCTTGGTCGATGGGATTCTCCAGGCAAAACTACTGGAGTGGGTTGCCATTTCTTTCTCCATTCTTATACATTTATCTCTCTGCATATCCAATGTGTGAAGTTTCTAGGGAATATTTCAAGAAGCAGGGCTGATATTTGTATCTTGAGCAAGAAACATACACCCACTGGGGACAGGAGGCCTCCATTCTGATTGGAGAAGATGCAAATTCTGATTAGTGGGTGGCTTGCCCTCTGGGATAAGTCTGTCGAGTATCATCCCTGCCTAGAAGTGGATTGATTGGGTTGAAGAGCAGAAGACCTTTAACTTTGCTAAATCATTTCAAATATCTCTCTGAAGTTACTAATGACCCCCATTTGTCCAGATCCTTGTCAACACTTGGTATTATCAGCCTTTATTTTTTGCTCAACTGATGGCATGAAGTATTATCTCACTGTGCAAATAATTTGTTTATCCCTCATTCCTAGCGAGGTTGAAGATCCTTTCATGTTGACTAGACATTTAGCTTTCATCTTTAGTGAATCACCAATTTGAAAGTTTGTCCATTTTTTAGTTTGAGTTTTTCCCTCATATTGATTTGATAATTCTTTATCAGATACATGGGCTTCCCTTGTAGCTCAGTCGGTAAAGCATCTGTCTGCAGTGCAGGAGACCCAGGTTCGATCCCTGGGTTGGGAAGATTCACTGGAGAAGGAAATGGTAACCCACTCCAGTATCCCTGCCTGGAAAATCTTATGGACAGAGGAGCCTAGTGGACTGCAGTCCATGGGGTCACAAAGAGTCAGGCACGACTGAGCAACTAACACTACCAGATACATATTAATATATTATAAGATGTGTATTATGACTATATATCAGTACAACATACTGCATAAATATCTTTTCCTATCTTATTGCATGGTCTTCAGTCTTTAATACCTGGTGCTTTGGTTCACTCCAGTTCCTCTTCCCCCTGGCCTTCTTGCTCTCTGAAGGGATATCAGCAAAATTGCCATCACAGGAGACCCACAAGTGTGACCTGTGACCTCTGACACACAGTCCTGCAACAGCCTCCTCTCAGACTATTTGTTTAGAATTACTAATATGTTGAGCTTACCTTTCACCTTGATGATAAATTTTATGAAGGCAAGAACCTGGGTATAGGACCGTGTTTTTCACAGAAATTAATGTCCTTACTTCTGACAGCTCCTAAGTGAGCAGGAAGAGGCTGATCTCCTAAAAAGCATAGTTAAAAGTTGGCAAGAATAATAATTATTGTGGTGAGAGCTGTCATCACTTATTAAACACAAACATATAAATTTAAATAATCTCTTCTCCACAACCCCACAAGGTGATCTTTTTATCCAATTTTTTGAGATGAGAAAAAAATTTTAGAGTGTGCCCTGTGGGATCATAAATGGGAGAATTAGCATTGAAACCCAGGAAGTTGGGCCTCAAGGATCTGCTCTTGATCTTTCGTTTTATTGATTCACTTTCTTCCTTTTTTTTTTTTTTTTCCATTCCTGTCCAAATAAAATCTTGGCATAACTGGAAAAGGTTTTCCAAAACCAAGAGAAAAGCAAAGACAGATACCGTGATTACTGCTAGTCTGAGACCCATTTCTTCCCACTCCAGCTTTGCCTCTTTATGGTTTTCTCCAAAAGCCCTTTTTCTGACAGGGCAGCAAGCCTGGGGAAGCTGTCAGCTCTAGGCATTGCTGTCCGGGTGCTCTGTTAGCCCTTGGGATTCAGAGAGAAAAGAATGGTGAAATGTTTCTGATAGAGATGGTAGATAGACAGACAGACTGAAATATATTACACTGCTTTTATATAAAGTTGCCTGTCTTTCATTGGTTTAAGTGTTAAGGTTGTGTTAAGTTATAATACAGTACATTTAATTGGTGGGCTTCCCAGGTGGCTCACTGGGTACAGAATCCGCCTGCAATGCAGGAGACACAGGCAGAGGCGAGTTCACTCACCAGGTCAGGAAGATCCCCTGAAGGAAGGCATGGCAACCCACTCCAGTATTCTTGCCTGGAAAATCTCATGGGCAGAGGAGCCTGGTGGGCTACAGTCCATAGGGTCGCAGAGTTGGACACAACTGAGCAACTGAGCCCGCGTGCATGCACACACGTTCACTGGTCAGCTCCCAAGGGCAAGAACTGCGCCTTTTTTTCCTTTCATGTTCTCTCTTAACAGGGGTTTCACAATGAGTAAATGCACATGGATTCATCTGAAGTAATTCACATACCTCCATCTCCTTCAGAGCAGATTCTATTCCTGTTTTGTGCGGGGACATTTGGTCAACACAGATTCTCCAATCCTATAGGCATAAGACCATATAGGAACAAGTAAAAAAAAATACTAATTCCTTCCTTTCCTCTACCTGTTTATAAGTTGTATTTTTTATTGTAATAGTTTTGTTGCTGCCCTATTTCAGGTGGGAGAGTCCTATACACAGTTTGCAATCAGATTATAAAGAAATAGAGAGTCTGCCATGCTGCAGTCCATGGGGTCACAAAGAGTCAGATACGACTTAGCCACTGAAAAGCAATGACAAAATAGAGCGCATTTCAGGATGAAGGATTCTAAGTAAATGTAAATTACTGTATGTGTTCACAGAGAAAAATTGCAATTGATTGTTACCTCCACCTTTACCCTAATGTGAGACAGCTGCTGGGTGTGATGGTTAATTTCATGTATCAGTCTCACTGGCCTAAGTGGTGTCCAGGTACAGCTGGTAAAACATTATTTCGGGGTGTGACTGTGTTTCTAGAAGAGATTTGAATTGGTGAACTGAGTAAGCAGATGGTCCTCCCCATTGTGTGCAGGCATCGTCCAATCCTCAGGGGGCCTGAAAAGAACAAAAAGACACAGGAAGGGCATGTTCACCCTCTCTGCTTGAGCTGGACATCCGTCTTCTCCTGTCCTTGGACATCAGTGCTCCTGGTTCTCTGTCTTTGAACTTGAACTGAATTATGTCACCAGCTTTCCTGGGTCTCCAGGTTGAAAACAATGTATCAAACAACTTCTCACCTTCTGTAATTGTGTGGGAAATATACATATACTTACATAATATTATATATGTGCTTTCTCAGTTCACTCAGTCACATCTGATGCTTTGCAACGCCATGGACCATAGCCCGCCAGGATCCTCTGTCCATGGGATTCTCCAGGCAAGAATACTGGAATGGGTTGCCATTCCCTTTTCAAGGGGATCTTCCCATCTTGTGTCTCCTGCATTGGCAGGTGGATTCTTTACCATTCAGCCACCTGGGAAGCCCCCATTTTATATATATATGTATACATTCTTTACCGTATGAGCAACCAGAGAAGTCAATATATATATAATACTTATATATATATATAATACTTATATGTATTATATATTTATATATGTATATGATGTATTTATAACATTTATATTATATATAATATATACAATTATTTATAAATATATATAAAATTCCTATTCATTCATTTCTCTGGAGAACCCCAACTAATACAATTGGGATAGTAGATCGGATGCCAGATCATGGTGCCACAAAGACTAAGGCAGTAAGATTCCTAACATGGCATTTGAAACCCTGATCAGATGCCATGAGTCCACATGGCCTTCCATGCCTGGGACAGCTGAACCCTGGGCAGAGGAGGAGACTGGCTCCAGGTCACAAAGTTCAGTTCAGTTCAGTCACTCAGTTGTGTCCGACTCTTTGCAACTGCATGAATCGCAGCATGCCAGGCCTCCCTGTCCATCACCAACTCCCGGAGTGCACTAAGCAGCGGACAATTCAGTTGAGACCCATTTGGTGGGCAGGATCCCCTTGCAGGTTTAAACAGCCTATGTGGAAGGAAAAGCAGGGATAGAATTGACTAGAACAGGGAAGCCTGTCTCCCTCCTGACCCCCACCCCCAGGACATTTCATGTCCTTGGGAACCATGGAGTCCAGGAACGTCTCTGGTGGCCCAGGGGCCAAGACTCTGCGCTTCCAAAGCGGGGGGCCTGGGTTTGATCCCTGGTCCCCCAGCTAGAGCCCACTGGCCACAGCTGACGATCCCAAGCGCTGCAACCTGCCACAGCCAAATAAATAAGCAACTATTTAAAAAAAAAACAAACTGCGGAGTCCAGGACACAAGGACCAAGTCCGTGCAAGGTCTCACTAACCAAGTGAGAATGAGGCACCTCTGCAGACAGGCAACACTTCCTTGGAACTCTGATCACCTCACACTTAAATACTTACTCTTCCCCACACCAAGGTAATTTAGAGAACAGATGACATTTGTATTCACGACACACCTCTCCCACCCCCTAACACACACACACATCTGCTCCCTTGTTTCTCAGGCTCCAAATTTCTTTTTATTTTAGTATTTAATCACGTTCTTCTGGGCTTCCCTGGGGCTTAGCTGGTAAAGAATCCGCCTGCAATCCGGGAGACCTGGGTTGGATCCCTGGGTTGGGAAGATCCCCTGGAGAAAGGAAAGGCCACCCACTCCAGTATTCTGGTCTGGAGAATTCAGTCCATGGGGTCACAAAGGGTAGGACACAACTCAGCGACTGTCACTCACGTTCTTCTACCTGATCAAATTTGAGTTTGACTGATGAAACTCCCAACTGAAACCTTAAGTGGATATGTTTCTTGAATAACTCAGGTGGAGAAATGGAAAAAAACAGAAGCCTGAGTGGAAAAAAAAAAAAAAAACACTGAAAAATATTTTTTCTAAAATGATTAATTAAAAAAAAAAAAACACCTAATTTTCAATTCACCTAATTTTGTGAATTGCTTAACAAAACAACTTCTAGAAAGCTAGTATCCAGGCAGAAAAAATGAGTTTTACCGGTCAAATGTCAAAATCTCAGGTTTCCTAGATTTGGCAGAGGATTTTTCTAAATACCTCCCACCGTTGCCCTCTCTAAGGCCAGGACAGTGAGAAAAAGAAACACTGAACCTCAGCGACGTGGGTGTTCCACTGTTCATATATAAAAATGAAAACCCATTTCCATCCCTAGAAGTTAGAAAATGGGATGGTTCAGTGTCTCTGCCATTCGCTTTCCCTCGAGTTTGTCACTAGGCAGAACTGTACTTGGTCAGCAAGAGGTAAGTGTTCAGAGAATGTGATGAACAGACACATCCTGCTATCACATCTGATACTGACTGACTGACATAATGGAGGTGAGGGATTAAAAAAAGGGGGAGAGGTGGTTGGAAGAAGGGGTGGAGGAAAGAAGGGAGAGAGAAAATGAGAATAAGAAGGATAATTTTTGGTCAGAACACTCCTTGAGTTTGTCTTGGACCATTAAAATATACATGGTGAAAGAGCGCCCTCGTCTGGTCAATAAAGGAAAATTCAAGAACTTTTCTCCCAAAAAGGTCTAATTTCAAAGATGGATGAATTACTACACTGAAAAAGAATTGCAATCAAAGTTTAATAAATCTGTTGTTGCGCTCTAAAATAAGCTCCATAAACTAGCAAGCTGAGCTCACAGTCAATGCCCGGAAGGTGATCAGTTCAGTTCAGTTCAGTCACTCAGTCGTCTCCGACTCTTTGCAACCCCATGAATCACAGCACGCCAGGCCTCCCTGTCCATCACCAACTCCTGGAGTTTACCCACACTCATGTCCATCAACTTGGTGATGCCATCCAGCCATCTCATCCTCTGTCGTCCCCTTCTCCTCCTGCCCCCAATCCTTCCCAGCATCAGGGTCTTTTCCAATGAGTCAACTCTTCGCATGAGGTGGCCAAAGTATTGGAGTTTCAGCCTTAGCATCAATCCTTCCAGTGAACACTCAGCACTGATCTCCCTTAGGATGGACTGGTTGGATCTTCTTGCACTCCAGGGACTTTCAAGAGTCTTCTCCAATACCACAGTTCAAAAACATCAATTATTTGGTTCTCAGCTTTCTTCACAGTCCAACTCTCACATCCATTCACGACCACTGGAAAAACCATAGCCTTGACTAGACAGACCTTAGTCGGCAAAGTAATGTCTCTGCTTTTGAATATACTATATAGGTTGGTCATAACTTTCCTTCCAAGGAGTAAGCGTCTTTTAATTTCATGGCTGCAATCACCATCTGCAGTGATTTTAGAGCCCCCCCCAAAATAAAGTCTGACACTGTTTCCCCTGTTTCCCCATCTATTTGCCATGAAGTGATGGGACTGGATGCCATGATCTTCGTTTTCTGAACGTTGAGCTTTAAGCCAACTTTTTCACTCTCCACTTTCACTTTAATCAAGAGGCTTTTTAGTTCCTCTTCACTTTCTGCCATAAGGGTGGTGTCATCTGCATATCTGAGGTTATTGATATTTCTCCCAGCAATCTTGATTCCAGCTTGTGCTTCTTCCAGTCCAGCATTTCTCATGATGTACTCTGCATATAAGTTAAACGGTGGCTTCCCTGGTGGCTCAGAGGGTAAAGCGTCTGCCTGCACTGCGGGAGACCTGAGTTCAATCCCTGCATTGGGAAGATCCCCTGGAGAAGGAAATGGCAACCCACTCCAGTACTCTTGCCTGGAAAATTCCACGTACAGAGGAGCCTGGTAGGATATAGTCCATGGGGTCTCAAAGAGTCAGACATGACTGAGCAACTTAAGCAGGGTGACAATATACAGCCTTGACGTACTCCTTTTCCTATTTGGAACCAGTCTGTTGTTCCATATCCAGTTCTAACTATCGCTTGCTGACCTGCATACAGATTTCTCAAGAGACAGGTCAGGTGGTCTGGTATTCTGATCTCTTTCAGAATTTTCCACAGTTTATAGTGATCTACACAATCAAAGGCTTTGGCATAGTCAATAAAGCAGAAATAGATGTTTTCTGGAACTCTTGCATTTTTGATGATCCAGTCGATATTGGCAATTTGATCTCAGGTTCCTCTGCCTTTTCTAAAACCAGCTTGAAAATCTGGAAGTTCACAGTTCACGTATTGCTGAAGCCTGGCTTGGAGAATTTTGAGCATTACTTTACTAGCGTGTGAAATGAGTGCAATTGTGCAGTAGTTTGAGCATTCTTTGGCATTGCCTTTCTTTGGAATTGGAATGAAAACTGACCTTTTCCAGTCCTGTGGCCACTGCTGAGTTTTCCAAATTTGCTGGCATATTGAGTGCAGCACTTTCACAGCATCATCTTTCAGGATTTGAAATAGCTCAACTGGAATTCCATCGCATCCACTAGCTTTGTTCGTAGTGATGCTTTCTAAGGCCCACTTGACTTCACATTCCAGGATGTCTGGCTCTAGGTGAGTGATCACACCATCATGATTATCTGGGTCGTGAAGATCTTCTTTGTACAGTTCTTCTGTGTATTCTTGCCACCTCTTCTTAATATCTTCTGCTTCTGTTAGGTCGATATCATTTTGGTCCTTTATTGAGCCCATGTTTGCATGAAATGTTCCCTTGGTGTCTCTAATTTTCTTGAAGAGATCTCTAGTCTTTCCCATTCTATTGTTTTCCTCTATTTCTTTGCATTGATGGCTGAGGAAGCCTTTCTTATCTCTCCTTGCTGTTCTTTGGAACTCTGCACACAAATAGGTGTATCTTTCCTTTTCTCCTTTGCTTTTCACTTCTCTTCTTTTCACAGCTATTTGTAAGGCCTCCCCAGACAGCCATTTTGCTTTTTTGCATGTCTTTTCCATGGGGATGGTCTTGCTCCCTATTTCCTGTACAATGTCACCAACCTCATTCCATAGTTCATCAGGCACTCTATCTATCAGATCAAGTCCCTTAAATCTATTTCTCACTTCTACTGTGTAATCATAAGGGATTTGATTTAGGTCATACCTGAATGGTCTAGTGGTTTTCCCTACTTTCTTCAGTTTAAGTATGAATTTGGTAATAAGGAGTTCATGATCTGAGCCACAGTCAGCTCCTGGTCTTGTTTTTGTTGACTGTATAGAGCTTCTCCATCTTTGGCTGCAAAGAATGTAATCAATCTGATTTCAGTGTTGACCATCTGGTGATGTCCATGTGTAGAGTCTTCTCTTGTGTTGTTGGAAGAAGGTGTTTGCTATGACCAGTGTGTTCTCTTGGCAGAACTCTATTAGATTTTGCCCTGCTTCATTCCGCATTCCAAGGCCAAATTTGCCTGTTACTCCAGGTGTTTCTTGACTTCCTTCTTTTGCATTCCAGTCCCCTATAATGAAAAGGACATCTTTTTTGGGTGTTAGTTCTAAAAGGTCTTGTAGGTCTTCATAGAACCATTCAACTTCAGCTTCTTCAGCATTACTGGTTGGGGCATAGACTTGGATTACCATGATATTGAATGGTTTGCCTTGGATACGAACAGAGATCATTCTGTTGGTTTTGAGACTGCATCCAAGTACTGCATTTCGGACTCTTTTGTTGACCATGATGGCTACTCCATTTCTTCTAAGGGATTCCTGCCCACGGTAGTAGATATAATGGTCATCTGAGATAAATTCACCCATTCCAGTCCATTTTAGTTCACTGATTCCTAGAATGTCAACGTTCACTCTTGCCGTCTCCTGTTTGACCACTTCCAATTTGCCTTGATTCAGGGACCTGACATTCCAGGTTCCTATGCAGCATTGCTCTTTATAGCATCGGACCTCGCTTCTATCAGCAGTCACATCCACAACTGGATATTGTCTTTGCTTTGGCTCCATCCCTTCCTTCTTTCTGGAGTTATTTCTCCACTGATCTCCAGTAGCATATTGGGCACCTACTGACCTGGGGAGTTCCTCTTTCAGTATCCTACCATTTTGCCTTTTCATACTGTTCATGGGGTTCTCAAGGCAAGAACACTGAAGTGGTTTGACATTCCCTTCTCCAGTGGACCACATTCTGTCAGACCTCTCCACCATGACCCGCCCGTCTTGGGTTGCCCTGAGGGCATGGCTTAGTTTCATTGAGTTAGACAAGGCTGTGGTCTGTGCGATCAGATTGGCTAGTTTTCTGTGATTATGGTTTCAGTGTGTCTGCATTCTGAAGCCCTCTCGCAGTCAGTGCCCAGAAGGTGATGGGGTCCAACAAATCCAATGAGAAAACAGGCTTAGATATGATCTTGTTCACAATCTAACTGTCTTCATAGTGATCTTCCTCCTGTTAAACTACAGAAAGCCAGAACAAATTTATCATCTTACAGTAAAACAACTTTTCCAAAGCATATTTCAGGAGTAAAGACTACACTTACTGTTCCAAGTGGCCGAACATCTGAGGTCGCCAGGAGGTCACAGTGGCTCACAGTTAGATTTAAGGGCTATGATTATATAAATAGGAAACGTGAGGCCAAGGCTTAACAGTCTGTTTTCCCAACTGTAACATGGGCAGAGTAACCTATTCAAGGTTTTCTGAGGACTGCATGAGAGAGTTTGTGAAGCATTAGCCAGGTAGGAAAATCTTGGCAAGGTGAGGCAAATCCCCTGCCTGTGTGGGTGGCTATCACTGAGTAAAATACAGCTATAATTAATTAAATTGTACAGTTGACATTTGTGTATTAGCTCTTCTGCTTTTACATTTAATCTTTAAAAAAAAAACTGAAGATAAACATCTCTTTTACATTTCTTTTTTGTGTAGAGTGTGGGCATCTGGTCCCATCACTTCATGGCAAGTAGATGGGGAAACAACAGAAACAGTGAGAGACTTTCTTTTCTTAGGCTCCAAAATCACTGCAGTTGCTGATTGCATCCATGAAATTAAAAGACGCTTGCTCCTTGGAAGAAAAGCTATGACCAACCTAGACATATTAAAAAGCAGAGACATTACTTTGCCAACAAAGGTCCGTCTGGTCAAAGCTGTGGTTTTTCCAGTAATCATGTATGGATATGAGAGCTGAATCATAAAGAAGGCTGAATGCTGAAGAACTGATGCTTTTGAACTGTGGTGTTGAAGAAGACTCTTGAGAGTCCCTTGGACTGCCAGATCAAACCAGTCAATCCTAAAGGAAATCATTCCTGAATATTCATTTATTGGAAGGACTGATGCTGAAGCGCCAATACTTTAGCCACCTGATGTGAAGAACTGTCTCATTGGAAAAGCCCCTGATGCTGAGAAAGATTGAAGGCAGGAGGAGAAGGGGATGACAGAGGATGAGATGGCTGGATGGCATCATTGACTCGATGGACATGAACTTGAGCACACTCCAGGAGATGATGAGGGACAGGGAGGCCTTGCATGCTGCAGTCCACGGGCTTGCAAAGAGTTGGACACAACTTATTGACTGAACAGCAATGGCACTACTACATTTAACTTTTTGAGAGACTGACAAACTATTTTTCACAGCATCTGCACCATTTTACATTCTTATGTGAGAGTTGGACTATAAAGAAAGCTGAGTGCCGAAGAATTGATGCTTTTGAACTGTGGTGTTGGAGAAGACTCTTGAGAGTCCCTTGGACTGCAAGGAAATCCAACCAGTCCATCCTAAAGGACATCAGCCCTGAGTGTTCATTGGGAGGACTGATGTTGAAGCTGAAACTCCAATACTTTGGCCACCTGATGCGAAGAGCTGACTCATTTGAAAAGACCCTGATGCTGGGAAAGATTGAAGGTAGAAGGAGAAGGGGATGACAGAGGATGAGGTGGTTGGATGGCATCACCAACTTAATGGACATAAGTTTGAGCAAACTCCGGGAGTTGGTGATGGACAGGGAAGCCTGGCGTGCTGCAGTCCACCGGGTCACAAAGAGTCAGACACGACTGAGTGACTGAACTGAACTGATCCACAGCATACAAACTGTTTCACTCTACCCACGTTCTTGCTGGTTATTTTCTGTCTTTCGAGTCTCACCATGCTAGCAGGTGTGAAGTAGTATCCTGTTATGATTCTGATTTGCATTTCCCTAATAACTAAAGATGTTGAGCATCTTTTCATGTGTTAATTTCACGTGCCATTCATATATGTTTTTTGGAGAAATGTCTATTCAAGTCCTTTTTCTATTTTTAAAGTGAGGTTTATCTTTTGTTGTGGAGTTGTAGGTGTTTTTATATTCTGGATATTAAACAGTTATGATTTGCAAATATTTTCTCTCATTCTGTAGTTTGTCTTTTCACTTTCTTAATTTGCAAAAACAACTGCTTTGTTGTAGATCAAGCAAAGACTCCAAGTAGAGTCTTTTCTACTCTACATAGAGTCAGTTCTATGATGAGCTGGCGAGGCCAGCACAGGAGTTTTGGACAGTAGTGGCTGGCCTGGGCCGATTCTGCCTGGAAGCAGAGGCCCACATATAAGACAAGAAAGCTGATGTAGGAAGTGGTAACTAAGACACTAAATTGGTTTGTTGTGTTTTTTGTTTTCTTTTTTTTTCAAAATTCAAGCAACTTCCCCAGCAGTCCAGTGGTTAAGACTTGGCCTTCCAATGCAGGAGGTGCAGGTTCAATATCTGGTTGAGAAACTAAGATCCTACCTGCCTCTCAGCCAAAAAACCAAAACATAAGACAGAAGTGTTACTGTAACAAATTCAGTAAGACTTCCAAAAAAAATGTGTTTTACAAAAAACGAAGTTCAAGAGAAGGACTCAGTGATGGAGTGGATGACAGATACATAATAGTGTCCAGCCTGATCAGCCCAATAGAAGGTGATGCCATCTACTAAGAGGATACACGGTGGAGGAAAGATAAAGTGAGGGTGGAGATAATGAATCACTTTGGGGAACAGTTTGAGGGACTGGCAGGTCCATAGCTCAAAACGTTTTCAGATTTTCAGGCTGAATGAGTAGTACCAAGCATCACCAGTGGGGGGCTTGTGTGTGACCACCTCCCCCAGGAGCTGTTCTAACTCATCATCACCCCCTGATTCTCATCTCCAAGGCTCTGGTCCCCAGAAGGCCTGAGTCACTGCCTCCTACCCATGAACAATGCACCCTAGCTAAACCCACACAACTCAATTACTACGTGTGTGGGCCTGGGAAATCCACACCACTGCTCATGGCCTCAGCTCCTCGTCTGTGAAATGAGAGCAGGTTAGAAAAGACGGGAGAAGGCGATGGCACCCCACTCCAGTACTCTTGCCTGGAAAATCCCATGGATGGAGGAGACTGGTGGGCTGCAGTCCATGGGGTCGCACAGAGTCGGACACGACTGAGCGACTTCACTTTCACTTTTCACTTCCATGCATTGGAGAAGGAAATGGCAACCCTCTCCAGTGTTCTTGCCTGGAGAATCCCAGGGACGGCAGAGCCTAGTGGGCTGCCGTCTATGGGGTCGCACAGAGTCGGACACGACTGAAGCGACTTAGCAGCAGCAGCAGCAGTAGAAAAGACGGCCTCCGAGCGTCCATCATAGTTCACTGAGCTCTGCTTCCAGAGTAACACTGGGCACTTCACTAATCCATCACCAGGGGGCGCCAGATGCCACTGAGTCTAAGCTCATACGGCTCCCTGCACAACAGGTCAATAAATGCAGAGCCGAGCTGCTGGGGACAAGCAATGTGTGCTGTGTTTAGTCCCTCAGTCGTGTCCGACTCTTTGTGACCGCATGGACTGCAGCCCACCAGACTCCTCTGTCCATGGATTTCCCAGGCAAGAATACTGGAGTGAGTTGCCATGCCCGCCTCCAGGGGATCTTCCCAACCCAGGGTAAGAACCCAGGTCTCCCATATCGTAGGCGGATTCTTTACTGTCTGAGCCACCAGGGAAGCCCAAGAGTACTGGAGTGGGTAGCCTATCCCTTCTCCAGGGATCTTCCCAACCCAGGAATCAAACCAGGGTCTCCTGCATTGCAGGCAGATTCTTTACCAGCTGAGCTACCAGACTTTATTTGGAAAGTCAATAGAGCGAGAAGGTGGTGGACTAGTGTCCCAAAGAACCATCTTCTCCAAGTAAGAATTCACACTCTTTTATACTAAGATGGGAGGGTGTTAAGTCTTGCCTCCCCTCAGCCTCTGGAGGAGATGTGTTAATTTCTATTTTCTGCAGCCATTACCAGGTGGGGCTGGTCAGGTTATTTCCTGTGAGCTAAACAAAGGTATTTTAGCTTAGCGCTTATTACATGGGAGGCATGGTTCCCAGAGGTGGGCCATTAGGTATAATTTAAGTTTATAGGCAACATCCTTGTAGTGATTAACTTGTAGCCAAAGCAGTGGAATACAAAGGTTAAAACAAAAGGAACAGATCCAGAACGTCCCCGGCGGTGCAGTGGATAAGAATCCACCTGCCACAAAGACAGAAATAGAGATCAATGGAACAAAATAGAAAGCCCAGAGATAAATCCACGCACCTATGGACTCCTTATCTTCAACAAAGGAGGCAAGAATATACAATGGGGAAAAGACAATCTCGTTAACAAGTGGTGCTGGGAAAACTGGTCAACCACTTGTAAAAGAATGAAATTAGAACATTTTCTAACACCATACACAAAAATAAACTCAAAATGGATTAAAGATCTAAACGTAAGACCAGAAACCATAAAGCTCCTAGAGGAGAACATAGGCAAAGCACTCTCTGACATAAATCACAGCAGGATCCTCTATGACTCACCTCCCAGAGTAATGGAAATAAAAGCAAAAATAAACAAATGGGACATAATTAAACTTAAAAGCTTTTGCACAACGAAGGAAACTATAAGCAAGGTGAAAAGACAGCCTTCAGAATGGGAGAAAATAATAGCAAACGAAGCAACTGACAAAGAATTAATCTCAAAAATATACAAGCAGCTCCTGCAGCTCAATTCCAGAAAAATAAGTGACCCAATGAAAAAATGGGCCAAAAAACTAAACAGACATTTCTCCAAAGAAAACATACAAATAGCTAACAAACAGATGAAAAGATGCTCAACATCACTCATTATCAGAGAAATGCAAATCAAAACCACAATGAGGTACCATCTCACGCTGATCAGAATGGCTGCAATCCAAAAGTCTACAAACAATAAATGCTAGAGAGGGTGTGGAGAAAAGGGAACCCTCTTACACTGTTGGTGGGAATGCAAACTAGTACAGCCACTATGGAGAACAGTTTGGAGATTCCTTAAAAAATTGGAAATAGAACTGCCATACGACTCAGCAATCCCACTGGTGGGCATACACACCAAGGAAACCAGAATTGAAAGAGACACGTGTACCCCAATGTTCATCGCAGGGCTGTTTACAATAGTCAGGACATGGAAGCAACCTAGATGTTCATCGGCAGACAAATGGATAAGAAAGCTGTGGTACATATACACAATGCAATATTACTCAGCCATTAAAAAGAATGCATTTGAATCAGTTCTAATGATGTGGATGAAACGAGCTTATTATACAGAGTGAAGTAAGTCAGAAAGAAAAACACCAATACAGTATACTAACGCATATATATGCAATTTAGAAAGATAGTAACGATAACCCTGTATGCGAGACAGCAAAAGAGACACATATGTTTAGAACAGTCTTTTGGACTCTGTGGGAGAGGGCGAGGGTGGGATGATCTGAGAGAATAGCAGTGAAACATGTACATTATCACATGTGAAACAGATCGCCAGTCCAGGTTCGATGCATGAGACAGGGTGCTCAGGGCTGGTGCACTGGGATGACCCTGAGGGATGGGATGGGAGGGAGGTGGGAGGGAGGGTCAGGATGGGGACACGTGCACCCATGGCTGATCCATGTGAATGTATGGCAAAACCACCACAATATGTTAAAGTAATCAACCTCCAATTAAAATAAAATTTTTAAAAATAAAAAAAAGTAAAATATAAAATACAAAAAAGAAAAAAAGAATCTGCCTGCCAATGCTGGGAACACAGGTTCGATCCCTGCCTCAGGAAGATTCCACATGCCTCAGAGCAGCTAAGCCCATGCATCGCTACTTAGCCCGAGTTCTAGAGCCCGTGAGCGGCAACTTTCGAAGCCCGTGCACATAGAACCTATGCTCCACAACAAAAGAAGCCAGTGCAATGAGAATGTGCACACTGCAACTAGAGATAGGCCCCCCCTGCAACTAGAGAGAGCCCACTCACAATAATGAAGACTCAGTGCAGCGAAAAATAAATAAAATCATTTTTTTAAAAAGAAATTCAATAGTTTCCTTTTTTTTTTTAAAAGGGAACAGATCCAATGTGCACTCAGGTTTGTTTTTCCCTATTACATGGAGAGGTGCCCTCACACGGGGCTACGATGGAAGTGCCCTCATCCAGCCAGAAGACACACGGGAGGCTGCAGTGGAGGTAAAAAGAGAACTGGAGACTTACCTGGTGGTCTAGTGGCTACGATTTCACACTCCCAATGCAAGGGGCCTGGGCTCAATCCCTGGTCAGGGAACTAGATCCCACATGCTGCAACTAAAGCATTGCAGGCGGATTCTTTACCAGCTGAGCCCCAAGGGAAACTGAAGAATACTGGAGTGGGTAACCTATCCCATCTCCAGCGGGTCTTCCTGACCCAGGAATCGAACCGGGGACTACCTGCACTGCAGGCAGATTCTTTACCAGCTGAGCTACATGGGAAGCCTCAACTAAGACCTGGCACAGCCAAATAAATATTTTTTAAAAAGAGAGAACTGGAATGCAGTCCTTCCACACCCTCCTTACTCAAACAAATCGTCAGCTCTAAAAAAAAAAAGTTCAATAAACAGCACTAGCAGCCAACTTTCTATTACCTTTATCAGTTTGTTAAGGGGGAAAACATTGTCCTGCTCTTCACAGCCAGAGCTTGAGTCAGTTGTGTGCTCAGTTGCACCCGACTCTTTGTGACCCCATGGGCTGTAACCTGCCAGGCCCCTCTGTGCACGGGATTCTCCGGGCAAGAATACTGGAGGGGGTTGCATTTCCCTCTCCAGGGGATCTTCCCAGACGGGGATTGAACTCGTCTCTTCTGCCTCCTACATGGCACCTGGATTTACCACCAGCGCCACCTGGGAAGCCCTGGAATCCGTTAGATGTGTGCACTTTCAAAGTAAATCAGCTCCAGTAAGTTTCAGTCCAATTATGTAACAGACAAGGATAAAGGGATTCGCTTTCCTGTCTGTGGTTGATACAGAAATGTAGATCACAGCTCTACTGTTACATTAGAATCACTGTGCATTCATGCTGTTGCTCCCGTCATGTCCGACTCTTTGCAACCCTAGGTACCACAGCCCACCAGGCTCCTCTGTCCATAGGATTTCCCAGGCAAGAATACTAGACTGGGTTGCCATGCCCACTTCCAGGGGACCTTTGCAACCCAGGCATGGAACCCGTGTCTCTTAGGTCTCCTGCACTGGCAGGCGGGCTCTTTACCACTAGTGGCACCTGGAAAGCCCTAGGATGCTTTTAAATATACTGATGCCCTAATCCCAACCTAGATCAAATCCCTTATGATTATACAGTGGAAGTGAGAAATAGATTTAAGGGCCTAGATCTGATAGACAGAGTGCCTGATGAACTACGGAATGAGGTTGGTGACACTGTACAAGAGGCAGGGATCAAGACCATCCCCATGGAAAAGAAATGCAAAAAAGCAACATGGCTCTCTGGGGAGGCCTTACAAATAGCTGTGAAAAGAAGAGAGGCGAAAAGCAAAGGAGAAAAGGAAAGATATAAGCATCTGAATGCAGAGTTCCAAAGAATACCAAGAAGAGATAAGAAAGCCTTCTTCAGTGATCAATGCAAAGAAATAGAGGAAAACAACAGAATGGGAAAGACTAGAGATCTCTTCAAGAAAATTAGAGACACCAAGGGAACATTTCATGCAAACATGGGCTCGATCAAGGACAGAAATGGTATGGACCTCACAGAAGTAGAAGATATTAAGAAGAGGTGGCAAGAATACACAGAAGAACTGTACAAAAAAGATCTTCATGACCCGGATAATCACGATGGTGTGATCACTCACCTAGAGGCACACATCCTGGAATGTGAAGTCAAGTGGGCCTTAGAAAGCATCACAATGAACAAAGCTAGTGGAGGTGATGGAATTCCAGTGGAGCTACTTCAAATCCTGAAAGATGTTGCTGTGAAAGTGCTGCACTCAATATGCCAGCAAATTTGGAAAACTCAGCAGTGGCCACAGGACTGGAAAAGGTCAGTTTTCATTCCAATCCCAAAGAAAGGCAATGCCAAAGAATGCTCAAACTACTGCACAATTGCACTCATCTCACATGCTAGTAAAGTAATGCTCAAAATTCTCCAAGCCAGGCTTCAGCAATACATGAACCCTGGTGTTCAAGCTGGTTTTAGAAAAGGCAGAGGAACCAGAGATCAAATTGCCAACATCCGCTGGATCATGGAAAAAGCAAGAGAGTTCCAGAAAAACATCTATTTCTGCTTTCTTGACTATGCCAAAGCCTTTGACTGTATGGATCACAATAAACTGTGGAAAATTCTGAGAGAGATGGGAATACCAGACCACCTGACCTGCCTCTTGAGAAATCTGTATGCAGGTCAGGAAGCAACAGTTAGAACTGGATATGGAACAACAGACTGGTTTCAAATAGGAAAAGGAGTACATCAAGGCTGTATATTGTCACCCTGCTTATTTAACTTCTATGCAGAGTACATCATGAGAAACGCTGAGGTGGAAGAAGGACAAGCTGGAATCAAGATTGCTGGGAGAAATATCAATAACCTCAGATATGCAGATGACACCACCCTTGTGGCAGAAAGTGAAGAGGAAATAAAAAGCTCTTGATTAAAGTGAAAGTGGAGAGTGAAAAAGTTGGCTTAAAGCTCAACATTCAGAAAACGAAGATCATGGCATCCAGTCCCATCACTTCATGGGAAATAGATGGGGAAACAGTGGAAATAGTGTCAGACTTCATTTTGGGGGGCTCCAGAATCACTGCAGATGGTGACTGCAGCCATGAAATTAAAAGATGCTTACTCCTTGGAAGAAAAGTTATGATCAACCTAGATAGCATATTCAACAGCAGAGATATTACTTTGCCAACTAAGGTCCGTCTAGTCAAGGCTATGGTTTTTCCAGTGGTCATGTATGGATGTGAGAATTGGACTGTGAAGAAGGCTGAGCACCGAAGAATTGATGCTTTTGAATGGTGGTGTTGGAGAAGACTCTTGAGAGTCCCTTGGACTGCAAGGAGATCCAACCAGTCCATTCTGAAGGAGATCAGCCCTGGGCTTTCCTTGGAAGGAATGATGCTAAAGCTGAAACTCTAGTACTTTGGCCACCTCATGCGAAGAGTTGACTCATTGGAAAAGACTTTGATGCTGGGAGGGATTGGGGGCAGGAGGAGAAGGGGACGACAGAGGATGAGATGGCTGGATGGCATCGCTGACTCGATGGATGTGAGTCTGAGTGAACTCTGGGAGTTGGTGATGGACAGGTAGGCTTGGCGTGCTGCGATTCACGGGGTCTCAAAGAGTCAGTCACCACTGAGCGACTGAACTGAACTGAATCCCAACCCAGAGCAACAGCAACCCATTCTAAAGACACAGCTCTCCCTTCAGCTGAAAGACGAACTTGGGACACATTCCAGCTCCCTCAATCACCTCTCACTCCCCCACCCCTACCTCACTCCTTCAATCTCACAGTCTGGTTGCTAAATCAAGTTCAGCTCCTCCCTTTGTTGATCCTACAAAAGAAAAATTTGAGACCATTCTGCAGGTCTCCAGCAGGGGGCAGTGGTGTATACATGGGACATTCAAAGCTGCTTTGGCTAAAAGGGGGTTACTATAGACCCTGTTCTGTTATCATCCTTATTAACAAGATAAACCCATAAAGAAAATGCCATTGGAGACTTTAAGAGGCTAAAACATTTTGTTTGTTCCTTTTCAAAAAGCAGGAACAGTGGCTTTGATCGCTGTAATTCTATTATTGTTATTACAGCCAGTCAATGAATTTTCTGGCTGGAAATCCATGGATTTGCCTATCTGTCTTTCTTTGTGGGTTCTAATCCTGGTCATTAACACATAACAGAAAAGCTGCTAGGGTGCAAGTCATAATTCCTTTGAGCTTTCTTTTTCACTTCTAATAAAGCAGTAAAGATATCTGCCCAAACCATCTCACAGGACTTTTTGCAAAGGTCAGGCAGAATAACAACTAACAAGATGCTCTGAAACGTATAAAAGGAATGCAAATGCCAGATGAAAATACTTTAGAGGTGAAGGTCACTTCACAATATTTTATTTACAATTAGCCAAAACATAAACAACTCAAACATCCAAAATTATCAAATTAGAGACTCTCATTTTTTTCAGCAAGTATTCGAGGGCATTAGTGGTGTGACCATTCAAAAGAGATTTTTATAACCCCTAAAAAGTATATGATGCATGTATTTTTATTGAAGTGCAGTTCATGGACAATGTTAATTTCTGCTTACACCATAGTGACTCCGTTATATATACATACGTATACTTTTTCACATTCTTTTCCATTACGGTTTATCACAGAATATTGAATATAGCTCTCTGTGCTATACTGTAGGATCTTGTTTACACATTCTGTATATACCAGACTGCATCTGCTAACCCCAGACTCCCAACTCATCCTTCCCCCAAGCCCTCTTCCCCTTGGCAACCACAAGTCTCTTGTCTGTGTCTCCGAATCGGTTTCTGTTGCATACATGCATGCTTAGTAGCTGCTTTGCGACCCCATGGACGATAGCCTGCCAGGCTCCTGAGTCCACAGCAAGAATTTCCCAGGCAAATTTCCCGGGAAAGAAAATTTCCCCGGCAAGAATACTGGCGTGGATCGCCATTTGTTTCATACATAGGTTCATTAGTCATAGTTTAGATTCCACGTGTAAGTTATACTTTATGGTCTTTCTCTGTCTGATTTACTTCACCTCAGTTCAATTCAGTCATCCAACTCTTTGCAGCCCCATGGACTACAGCACGCCAGGCCTCCCCGTCCATCACCAACTCCCGGAGCTTACCCACACTCATGTCCATTGAGTCGGTGATGCCATTCAACCTTCTCACCCTCTGTCGTCCCCTTCTCCTCCTGCCTTCAGTCTTTTCCAGCCTCAGGGTCTTTTCTTTTTCTTTCTTTCTTTTTTTTTTTTTGGTTTATAACTACCCTTTGATTTTATTTATTTTTCTTGTATTGGTTTTCCCATACATCACCATGTATCCACCACAGGTATACACGTGTTCCCCATCCTGAACCGCTCTCCCTTCTCCTTCCCCGTACCATCCCTCTGGGTCGTCCCAGTGCACCAGCCCCAAGCATCCAGTTTCATGCATCGAACCTGGACTGGCGACTCGTTTCATATATGATATTATACATGTTTCAATGCCATTCTCCCAAATCATCCCACCCTCTCCCTCTCCCACAGTCCAAAAGACTGTTCTATACATCTGTGTCTCTTTTGCTGTCTCGAATACAGGGTTATCGTTACCATCAGGGTCTTTTCAAATGAGTCACTTCTTTGCATCAGGTGGCCAAATGTTTGGAGTTTCAGCTTCAGCATCAGTCCTTCCAATGAATATTCAGGACTGATTTCCTTTAGGATGGACTGGTTTGATCTCCTTGAAGTCCCAGGGACTCTCAAAAGTCTTCTCCAGCATCACAGTTCAAAAGCATCAATTCTTGGGTGCTCAGATTTCTTTGTAGTCTGACTCTCACATCCATGCATGACTACTGGAAAAACCATAGCCTTGACTAGACGGACCTTTGTTGGCAAAGTAATGTCTCTCCTTTTTTATATGCTGTATAGGTTAGTCATAACACTTCTTCCAAGGAGCAAGCATCTTTTAATTTTACGCCTGCAGTCACCATCTGCAGTGATTTTGGAGCCCAACAAATAAAGTCTCTCACTTTCCATTTTTTTCCCCATCTATTTGCCATTAAGTGATAGGACCAGATGCCATGATCTTAGTTTTCTGAATGTTGAGCTTTAACCCAACTTTTTCACTCTCCTCTTTCATCGAGAGGCTCTTTAATTCCTCTTCACTTTCTGCCATAAGGGTGGTGTTGTCTGCATATCTGAGGTTATTGATATTTCTCCCAGCAATCTTGATTCCAGCTTGTGCTTCATCCAGCTCAGCATTTCTCATTATGTACTCTGCATATAAGTTAAATAAGCAGGGTGACAATATACAGCCTTGACGTACTCCTTTTCCAATTTGGAACCAGTCTGTTGTTCCATGTCCAGTTCTAACTGTGCCTTCCTGACCTGCATACAGGTTTCTCAGAAGGTAGGTCAGGTGGTCGGGTATTCCCATCTCTTTAAGAATTTTCCAGTTTGTGGTGATTCACACGGTCAAAGGCTTTGGCATAGTCAATAAAGCAGAAGTAGATGTTTTTTGGAACTTTCTTGCTTTTTCAATGATCCAACAGATGTTCGCAATTTGATCTGTGGTTCCTCTGCCTTTTTTTAATCCAGCTTGAACATCTGGAAGTTCATGGTTCACCTACTGTTGAAGCCTGGCTTGGAGAATTTTGAGCATTACTTTGCTAGCATGTGAAATGACTGCAATTGTGCGGTACTTAGAATATTCTTTGGCATTGTTCTTCTTTGGGATTGGAATGAAAACTGACCTTTTCCAGTCCTGTGGCCACTGCTGAGTTTTCCAAATTTGCTGGCATATTGAGTGCAGCACTTTCACAGCATCATCTTTCAGGATTTGAAATAGCTCAACTGGAATTCCATCACCTCCACTAGCTTTGTTCATGGTGATACTTTCTAAGGCCCACTTGACTTCACATTCCAGGATGTCTGGCTCTAGGTGAGTGAACACACCATCGTGGTTACCTGGGTCATGAAGATCTTTTTTGTACAGTTCTTCTGTGTATTCTTGCCACCTCTTCTTAATATCTTCTACTTCTGTGAGGTCCATACCATTTCTGTCCTTTATCGAGCCCATGTTTGCATGACATGTTCCCTTGGTATCTCTAATTTTCTTGAAGAGATCTCTAGTCTTTCCCATTCTATTGTTTTCCTCTATTTCTTTGCACTGAACACTGAGGAAGGCTTTCTTATCTCTCCTCTGGAACTCTGCATTCAAAGGAGTTTATCTTTCCTTTTCTCCTTTGCCTTTAGCGTCTCTTCTTTTTTCAGCTATTTGTAAGGCCTCCTTAGACAACCATTTTGCTTTTTTGCATTTCTTTTTCTTGCATTTCTTACTTCACTTAGTATAATAATCTCTAGTTCCATCCATGTTGCTGCAAATGGCATTATTTCATTCTTTCTAATGACTAATATTCCACTGTATACATGTGCCATGTCTTTTTACCCATTCATCTGTCCATGGACATATACGTCATTTCCATGTCTTAGCTATTGATATAGTGCCACTATGAACACAGGGGCGCGTGTATCTTTTAGCACTACAGTTTTGTCTGGATATATGCCCAGGCGTGGGACTGATGGATCACATGGTAATTTTATTTTCAGATTTTAGAGGAACCTCCATACTGTTTTCTACAGTGGCTATACCAACTTACATTCCCACCAACAGTGTAGGAGAGTTCCCTTAAAAAGTATGTTAGAAGATGTACCCCAGAGTTCATTGCAGCACAATAGCCAAGACACGGAAACATCCTGAATGCCAATCAGCAGAGGAACGGATAAAGAAGACTCGGTGTGTGTGTGTGTGTGTGTGTGTATATATATTCCATATACATATATAAGGGAATTACGTATGCTTAAGTCATGTTCCATTACATTACTTAGCCATAAAAAAGGATAAAATATTGTCATTTGGAGCAACACGGATGGACCTAGAGATTACCATACAAAGTGAAGTAAGTCAGGCAGAGAAAGACAAATATTACATGATATCATTTATATGTGGAATCTAAAAATAATACAAATGAATCTTTACAAAACAGAAACAGAGTCACAGACTTAGAAAACAAACTATGGTCATCAAAGAGGAAAGGCAGTGGGATAAATTAGGAGTGTGGGATTAACAGATACAAATTACTCTCTATATAAAATGGATAAACAACAAGGAGTGACTAGAGCACAATGAATTATATTCAATATCTTGTAACAACCTATGCTACTGCTAAGTCACTTCAGTCATGTCCAACTCTGTGTGACCCCATAGACGGCAACAACCTATAATGGAAAATATTATTTTTAAAATGTAAAAAAAAAAAAAACCATATATATATATATATATATATATATATATATATATATATATATCAGTTCAGTTCAGTCGCTCAGTCATGTCTGACTCTTTGCGACCCCATGAATCGCAGCATGCCAGACCTCCCTGTCCATCACCAACTCCTGGAGTTCACTCAGACTCACATCCATCAAGTCAGCGATGCCATCCAGCCATCTCATCCTCTGTCGTCCCCTTCTCCTCCTGCCCCCAATCCCTCCCAGTGTCAGAGTCTTTTCCAATGAGTCAACTCTTCGCATGAGGTGGACAAACTACTGGAGTTTCAGCTTTAGCATCATTCCTTCCAAAGAAATCCCAGGGCTGGTCTCCTTCAGAATGGACTGGTTGGATCTTCTTGCAGTCCAAGGGACTCTCAAGAGTCTTCTCCAACACCACCATTCAAAAGCATCAATTCTTCGGCGCTCAGCCCTCTTCACAGTCCAACTCTCACATCCATACATGACCAATGGAAGAACCATAGCCTTGACTAGACGGACCTTAGTCAGCAAAGTAGTGTCTCTGCTTTTGAATATACTATCTAGGTTGATCATAACTTTTCTTCCAAGGAGTAAGCATCTTTTAATTTCATGGCTGCAGTCACCATCTGCAGTGATTCTGGAGCCCCCCAAAAAATAAAGTCTGACACTGTTTCCACTGTTTCCCCATCTATTTCCCATGAAGTGATGGGACCGCATGCCATGATCTTCGTTTTCTGAATGTTGAGCTTTAAGCCAACTTTTCACTCTCCTCTTTCACTTTCATCAAGAGGCTTTTTAGCTCCTCTTCACTTTCTGCCATAAGGGTGGTGTCATCTGCATATCTGAGGTGATTGATTTTTCTCCCGGCAATCTTGATTCCAGCTTGTGTTTCTTCCAGTCCAGCGTTTCTCATGATGTACTCTGCATATAAGTTAAATAAGCAGGGTGACAATATACAGCCTTGACGTACTCCTTTTCCTATTTGGAACTATATATAGGTAACCAAATTACTTTATTGTATGCCTCAAACTAACACAATATTTTAAATGAACTATACTTCAGGTTTTAAAAAATCAATAAATATTTGTGAAATAGATGAATTGCATCTCTGAGGCAGGCAGTGGAATCTAGTCCCATGAGTCACTTTGTAGTCTTGATGGCGGGTGTCGTCCATTCACTCGGGCAGCCTAAGACGCATCAACTGATGGATAGAGTTTGGGGTTATTCACACAATAAAATCCAGCAGCAGCAATGTCCAGAATGTACGACTAGGACACGCAGATGAATCTCACCAACTTCGGATGAGTGAAGGAAGCCAGCCACCAAAGAATGCACACTATCTGCTCCTGTTTACGTTATGTTCAAAAGCAAGCAGAACTAATTGATGATGACAATCTTAGTCTGTGACAGCTTCTACAACAAAAGACCAGAGACCAGGTCATTTAAACAATAAAAACCTGTTTCTCACAGTTCTGGAGGCTGAGCCCAAGATCAAGGTGCCAACAGATTTGGTGTCTAGTGAGGGCTCCCTTCTCTGTTTGCAGATGGCTATTTCCCTACACTGGCTTGTGGGTTCTTTACCACTGAGCCACCAGGGAAGCCCCTGTACCTCTGTAGTGAAGTATTTGTATTAGTCTTGTGCCCATTCTTTTGGCCAGACTCCAGGACATGGTGAAGGACAGGGAAACCTGGCATGCTGCAATCCATGGGATCACAGAGTCAGACACGACTGAAGTGACTGACATGCACACACATCTTCTTGCTGGGTCTTCAAGTGGTGGAAATGATCTAGCTCATGCCTTGTGGCACTAATAAGGGCACTAATTGTATTCATGAGGGTCCCACCCTTACGACCTAATCACCACCCAAAGGCCCCATCTCCTAAGATCATCCTGTTGGGAACTGGGATTTCAACATACGATTGGGTGCAGGGGGTGGGGGAGAGACACAAACACTCAGTCCCCACAATGATGGAAGTCATAATATTGGTGACCTGAGGAAGGAGGTAGGTTTTGACTGAAGGAGATAAAGGGAACTTTATGAGGTGCAGGAAATGTTCTATATCTTGCTCTGAGTAGTGGTTAAAAAAAAAAGTGAGTGTCAGTCACTCAGTCATGCCTGATTCTTTGTGACCCCCATGGACTCTAGCCCACCAGGCACCTATGTCCATGGAACTCTCCAGGCAAGAATACTGGAGTGGGTTGCCATTCCCTTCTGCACATGATCTTCCCAACCCAGGGGTGGAACCCAGGTCTCTGAGCAGTGATATTGCAGGATAAATATAAGAAAATCAATTCACTTATGTAGTGCAATTGACTGTATATCCACTATAGCTCAATTTTTAAAAATCACTTTTAAGAACATCCCTCTCCCTCTCAGAAACTCCAAGTGTGTGTCTCTTATCTAGTACTCAGATAATTAGTAAAGCAAAACTGTTTGTCATTCTAGAACCTAACAAAGAATGTGGCCTTTTCCAGCCTGATACAGCTTTCTTTCCACCTCCCTAAGGGAATTTTATTTTTGTAATGTCAAGATTTCTTACATATACTATCCATCAAGGTAGAGTAGGGACATTTCCTAGAGGAAAGGCATTACTGTTTACTTACTTATGAAAACAAGATCCAAGGCAGAGGGTGCAGGCACACACGAATTTCCACTCCCAGAAGTGTTAGTAGCTCAGTCGTGTCTGACTCTTTGCTACCCCCATGGACTGTAGCCTGCCTGGTTCCTCTGTCCATTGAATTCTCCAGGTAAGAATACTGGAGTGGGATGCCATTCCCTTCGCCAGGGGATCTTCCCAAGCCAGGGACTGAACCCAGTTCTCCTGCATTGCAGACGATTCCTTACCATCTCTGAGCCACTAGGGAAGATATTGCGGGAGGGGGTAAGTCTTCAGAAGACAGCTCTCCATAAACAAAACCACATCATCTTTTCCAGGTTATTAGGAATAATGAGTAGAAGTGAAGTCAACTGCAATTTTTAAAACTCGACTATCAATTATAAAGTAATAATTTCAAGAACCATCAACTGATTTGAAGATTTTGGGGGGAAAAAAGTGGGGAAGCAAAGTATCAATAAAACTATGGTAGAATTCCTAAATATGTTTCTTATAAAAATTGAGTCAAGGATAGGATTTTAACTGAGAGAAATTACATATGCCCTGGATAAGATTTAGTAAGAAAAAGAAGGAAAAACATTAGTGTGTGGAATTCTCTGCATATTTGTGTTTTAGATTTCTTCATATGTGTAGAATTATCTGAGTAATATAAAAGTCAAGCAGAAGAAAGATTTTAGTAAATTTTTTCCTATCCTAGATAAGACAGATTGTGCAACGGGTCTTCATTCTCTTTTAACCTTAAAATCAGGGTGTATCAGACTCAGCCATCCAAATATGAATTACTGAGTAATATAGTAAGTGGCATAGGACTTTTTTGTTTAGTTTCTAAGTTGTTTGCTTCTCCAGTGGATCTTCCCATAGGTTACATCCACTAATTGCTATTTTGATCAAAGCTACTGTGTTTGTTTCAAAAATCAAGTACATAAATTAAATGCACTTTCTAGGTAGCTTTTCCAATTAAGTTCTATATAAAAACTTTCTGATATACTAGTTGGTCTAAATTTACTTTCACATATTGAACAGGATGATGAATAACTTTGCAAGTGAATACAAATCCCTAATAAAAACATTTTCCAGATGCTTCTCTACAAAGATCATTTTTCACTTGAAGGTTTCAAAGCACACTGGTACAAGGTCACCATCTCATTGATAAATTGCTATGTACATCAGGTTGACTGAGGTCCTGGCTAAGGAGAAGGAGGAAGTAGAAAGTGACCATTAACTGAGTTACAGGATAAAGTAGGTATTGTTAACCCACATTAGAGAGGAAACAGACTCAGAAGTGTTTGGTGTCTTGCCCAGGAAGATACAGGTGGTAGACAAAAATATCAGGGTTCAGCACACAGGCATCTGTGCCAAAATCCATCACTTTCTATCCATCCAGCTTCCCTGGTGCTCAGTGGAAAGGGAAGAGTGAGAAAGCGTGGAGTGCCCTCTAAAATAATCCCAGTTTCTCAGGCAACTGTTTTCAATTTTTTTTCACAGCAGCTTCCCAAGACAATTTTCAAAATTCATGTAACCTATTTGACATCTAAATGTTTTCCATTATTAAATCATTTCAAAGGATGTCATTTCTGGCTACGTAGATTGTTTCAGCAATGGTCCCTAATGAGTCTCACCTCCCTGGATCCAAACATTTGGGCAGATCCTTCCCAACCTGCCTCTGGATTTGGTGACATGACTTGTTTTAGCCAATGGGATAGAAGCGAACAAGTCAGGAAGGGGCTTGCAAGTGGGGCTTGGCCCCCATGCACTTTGAAACCCTGAGGCCACCACCATATGTTATAGATTGAATATCTATGGAGAAGGCAATGGCAACCCACTCCAGTACTCTTGCCTGGAAAACCCCATGGGCAGAGGAGCCTGGTAGGCTGCAGTCCATGGGGTCACTAAGAGTCAGACACGACTGAGCAACTTCACTTTCACACATTGGAGAAGGAAATGGCAACCCAGTCCAGTGTTCTTGCCTGGAAAATCCCAGGGACAGAGGAGCCTGGTGGGCTGCCATCTATGGGGTCCCACAGAGTCGGACACAACTGAAGTGACTTAGCAGCAGCTGTAGCAGCAGCCCCACTCTCACCCCAAGCCCCTGAAATTCATATGCTAAAGCCCTAACATCCAAAGTGATGGTATTAGAAGGTGGGGCCTTTGAGAAGTGATCAGGTTTAGATTAGTTCATGGTGGTGGGATGCTTGTGAGAGAATCAGTGCCTATTAAGGGCACTAACAGAAGAGAAACGGAGCTCCCTTCACACATGCTTAGAGGAAAGGCCTTGCTCATTGCTCTGTTGCATCAGATTCATCTTTCTGTCTCTCGTGGTGAGAAACTCCCTGAGACGTGAAATCCACCAGTTATTGCCCCTTCCCCGTTCTAAAAAACAAACAAAAACTTTCTTTTTCCACAGTGGCTTTTTAAAAGACATCATGATTTGTTGCAAGCGAAAAAAAACTTCATCTGGCCACCCATGCCTACCATGATTTTCTATTCATTCCCCAAACTTAAGGAATCTTGTTCTTGGAGTTGTAACCACTTTCCCATCTGCTAGAATTCATTAATGAGTTGTTCGATTCTTGTCCACTTGAGACAGAGCTTGATCCTGTGACATCTCCGTTTCAACTATTAAGTCTTATTTAAACCTAAGAAAAGGTCTATACGCCCTTGTTTCTTTCAAAATGTCATTTCATCCATTAGGATGTGCTGGGAAGAATGGACTGCCCAAGCATGTCTGTGATATAAAATTGATTTTATCACCACTATAAAAGCTCAACTTTCATTTAAATCTGGAGGTAAAACAAGCAGCTGCATGTATGGGGTGAAGGATATTTACAATTCCTGGGGTTTTGAAACGGGGAGTGCTTTGATGTTCAACTCATGTTACCCTAAATACCCCAAATCCTGTAGACTAATGACCAAATATTCCAGTAAAACTGCATGTGGGCTGGAGGAAGCAGGATGGAACACAGAGAAGGTCAAGCTCACCAGGCATATCCAGCCCAAGAATCTAAATACATGCTCAGGGGAAAAAGCCAGTTTCCCACGACAAAGCCATAGGCATTTCTGTGACGAAGAGAAGACACCACGTAGGAATTAGAATTTTGATTAGAAGACTCACCAGAAGCCAAACAGGTGTACAGTGTCCTACAATTCAGAAATGTGCATCAAAACCTTTCAAATGCATATAAATGTACACAAAGCTATTTCTTGGACTGTACTCTATGGACATAACTGGACTCCTGCACAAAGAATATGCAACATGAATGTTCATGGTATTTTTAGTGATTAAAAACTAGAATTCTTACTGTCCTTCAGCAGGGAATTGGGTATATGAATTACAGTAAATCACAGTCCATCCGTTAAGATGAATTACTATGTAGTTATGACTCAGAGTGATACAGATCTATTTATAATGATAGGGAAATGTCCACAAATTGTATCATAAAAGATAAAATTCAGATTAATAAAACAGTATAAATTAATAAATAGTATGAACCCACTGTGTATGTGTGTCTGCATACATGCTTATATTCAAGAACCTAGTCAGGAGTTCACAAGCCAAAATGCTAACATCTTAATTGAAAGTGAGAGTGTAATAATTAACCAATGTCTAAAGCTCAAGGCAAGGATACCAGGCAGAAAACACCAGCAGAGATTAGAACACAGAATGTTCTGTTTAAGATGGAGACACTGAAATTAGAAATAAGGGAGCTCTTAGGAACAGCCCAGGAAACCCCAAATGGCTCTCAGAAAAAGAGATTAAGTCCTGAAGCTAAAGAGGATGGAGCAACTCTGTTAGGATCCCACTGGATTAAAAAACCCAACTTTGGTCTGGTCTGAGTACAGAGCACATTGAAACTACATGAAAAGTCAGGGTTATGTTCTACGGTGGTTCCTGATTTTAAAATATGAAGAATCCTGGATTTAGGTTTTTAAACATGTGCCATGCCTCCCCCGTGCTGTGCTTAGTTGCTCAGTCGTGTCTGACTCTTTGTGACCCCATGGACTGTAGCCTGCCAGGCTCCTCTGTCCATGGGGATTCTCCAGGCAAGAATACTGGAGAGGGTTGCCATGCTCTCCTCCAGGGGATCTTCCCAACCCAGGGATCAAACCCAGGTCTCCCACATTGCAGGTGGGCTCTCTACCACCTGAGCCACCAGGGAAGCCCGACCTGAGAGTAACTGGCTAAACAGATGAGCACTATGTGAGCATGTGGAGACTTGAGATGCTGAGGAACTGCAATGTTTTTTTGTTCCTGTTAAAGCTTCAGACTCCACCAACAAATATCATATGATATCACTCATATGTGGAATCTAATTAAAAAAAATAACACAAATGAACTTATTTACAAAGCAGACTCACAGATTTCAAAAACAAATGTATGGTTACTAAAGGGGAAATGTGACAGGGAGGGATAAATTAGGAGCTTGGGATTAACATACACACACTAAGTGTTAGTCGCTCAGTCGTGCCCGACTCTTTGCAACCCCATGGGCTGCAGTCCACCAGGTTCCTCTGTCCATGAGATTTTCCAGGCAAGGATACTGGAGTGGGTTGCCATTCCCTTCTCCAGGGGAATCTTCCCGACCCAGGGATCGAAGCTAGGTCTCCTGCATTGCAGCAGATTTTTTTACTGACTGAGCTACAAGGGAAGCCCATAATCATAGACAATTCACAAGGACCTAATGTAAAGCATTGGGAACTCCACTCAGTATTCTATAATAACCTATAAGGGAAAAGAAGCTTACACAGCATGAATATGTGTATGACTGACTCACTTTGCTGTACACTGGAGACTAACACAACACCAACTATACACCAATACAATTTTTTTTAAAGTCTCGAGCTCTATCAACAGCAAAAGATAAATGCCATTATCATCTCACGGGTATGTGGAACCTAAAAAACAAACAAACAATAAACCAAGCTCATGGATACGTAGGACAGACTGGTGGTTGCCTGAGGTCGGGTGGAAGATGGGCAAAACAGGTAAAGGACATCAAAAAGTACAACTTTCAGTTGCAAAATGAGTCATGGGGATGCACTGTACAACATGGTGACCACAGTTGATGACATTATATTGCCTATCTGGAAGTAGCTAGGAGAGTGGATCTTCAAGGTCTTCATCACAAGAAAAAATATTTTATAACTATAGCTGGTGATAATGTTAACGACTTACTGTAGTGATCACTTTGCAATACACATATTATGCTCTGTACCTAAAATTAACATAAAGTTATACGTCAATTAACTTCAATTTAAACATACACTAAAAAACTTAAAGGACCCCAAGTCAGCTTTCCCTTGATGGTCATGATAATTATTTAGGAAAACAAAAAGGCACCCTTAAGTATTTTCTCCCACAAACTCCATCCATCCTTCCATCCAAAAAAGCACAGGACCGTCCACTTTTCAATATTTTTTTATTGTTTGACAGGCATTTACAACGTTCCATTCATAGACCTAAAAACATAAAAATAGACCTTCTTTCAGCTTATAAAAGAAATATATAAGAACTTTTGACATAGACACGTCATGACCTTATGTACAAGAGACAATGGCACCCTCTCCAAGCACCAGACTTTCCAGCATTTTCAGACAAACCCGTTGCACTGGGACTGGTCAGTGGGCCTATTAGAAGCCTCCGCTTCAGTTTTCCACCCAGACACAATCGAATTAGAGATGATATGGAACAATGCAGTGATACAAAGGGTATAGAAACCATTCTAAAGCTCTTTAAGAAAATCAGAAGATATAGCAAAAATTTAATAGAATAAAACTCTCAAAAGATCAAGCTCAAAGCCCTGGAAACCCGAAAGGGAAGGGACACGGTGGGGAAGCAGGTAAAGCAAGCAGGGGCACAAGAGCGTGATGTTCTGAACTCTCTATTGTCTGGAAATATAAATTCATAACTGATCTTTATAAAATATAATTCCTAAAGCTATATAAAATTCAGGTCTTTAAAGTACCTACTGATGTGTCAAACACCAAATAGATATTTTCCCCAAAAAGAAAGTTTTCATATTATTGAAACCTTTTTTAGGAAGTGGACATTGTGAAATGGGAAAAAAAAAAAAAAGCTATAAACCTTTAAAAAAAAAATTGAAAGTGCTTTAAATTGTTTTTGTTCATCCTGTTTGGAAATCTGTTTAGAACATTAGTTGTTTTCTGTTTTTTTTTTTAGCATGTTTACCCTGTTTGTTGGCATGAAGAAAGTGTTAAATACAAGACATGTTTTTGAAAAGGTTGTTTTGTTAAGAGGTTTGGTTATGGACTATCAGGGAAGGGGTAGGTCATCTATGGATGGAGACGTAACTATGATGGGAAAACCAATGATCACCATGGCAACCCCGTGAAAAGGAGTCTCCCCTCCCCCGCCATGTGCAACAGACACACACACTGCCCATTCCGGTGTCACGTTTAATCCAACCAAGCTCCCATCTCAAATAGAGATTCAAACATTAAAAAAAAAGAAAAAGAAAAACTGCTTCTTGGGAAAAAAGCTTCTCCTAAGCATCTTGTTGGCCTTTCATATATAAATATAAAATCACCACACCTCACTCTCTCTGTAAAAGGTAAAATCCTCATTCTTTAAACTCAGAGTTACACTAACACTGTAAAAGTCTCATCTGTTTGTGACCCCCTGCATCTCAGATAAAATACAAAAAATAGTGTTTTTTTAAAGTGATAAATTTGGATCTCTTTTCAAGGAGTTTGGCATCTTTATAATTCTATGCAAAACTAGAACTTCCGAATACCGACATCAAGTAAGACCAGCCATAGACTAATACAGAAGAGGAAAAAACGGAAGAATTTTAAAAGGCTCATCAAAACATAAAGCTTCACCCTCTCTTCACACATTCTTAAAATACACAGATATTCTCAGACATATAAGAGGGAAAGGAGAAAGAACACTGCGAGCTGTACAGTTGCTTTGTTTTCCCAACTAGGAAGTGGCTCCTGGATTAATTTCAGATAGAGTCCTTATTAATTTTTCGTGTGCTATCCCTTAAGCTAATCTGTTGTACATAGTTCAACTCCTGGGGTAATTTGCTTTCCAGTGCTATAGAATTTTTCTTTATTTTTTTTTAAACTCTTTTAGGCCCTGATTAATTGAGAATAAATAAAAGCCCTTAGTAATAATATACAGAAGCTCAAGCTGATTTGGAATTCTTGAACAATTCTTTCCGATGTGGTTAAAAGTGATCAAGTTGGGTGGCTACATGGCTTCAGAACAAAGTCAGCTGCCAAAACTGTGCAAGAGTGCGACTTACAGGGAGCTTTTCTCCCCCCGCCCCCCCCCCCCCCATCGTGGGTCCCGTTGGGGGAGGGGGGGGCGGTGGAGTTGGGTGGGGGGGGCAGGAGACGTATCTACACGGACTCGCTACGGATGGGGAGAATGTGACACAGTCAGATCTCAGTGTTCAGCTTGCGGGAGGGGGCAAAGTCTTCGCGCCTAACCCAAATGACCTCCTCGCTCGTACTCTCCGGGCCTCCGTTGATGCCCGACAGGGCGGCTTGCTTCTTGAGCTGCGTCATGCGGGACGCGTGGCTGTCCAGGGGCTTCCGGCCTCTCTCCCGCTGAGTGATGGAGGCAGCCTGAAGCCGCTCCTGCAGGTCTCTGTCCGCCGCGGCACCCTTGGCCGACTCACAGAACTCATCATCGTCACTGAGGATGTCTGTCTCCTTGATGTCATCCTGCTCCTCATACTGAGCAAGATCAAACTGTTCCTCCACCCAGCGGTCAGTGTCCCCGCCACCGGGGGTCTGCTGGGGGTCTTTCTCCGGGCTGCTGGCGGAGATGGCATCGGAATCAATGGTAAACCTGTTTCGGGCCAGTCGCCGCCTCCTCCTCCCAAGAGACTTGCTTGGGGCGGACACTGCACACACACACAAAAATATAACAATAAAACCCCCACATGCTTTATGTGTGATGAAAATCCAGAAAGCAAATACAAGCTAAAGGAAAGGAAAAGACTACGAGATATGCATTTGGGGCCTGGGTATCATTTGGGGCTTAGAGTCCAGTCTGTCTCATGGGGCGGGGAGGGGGGCTTTACCTGGGACAGATGTCTGGACTTAAGAGGATATTCTAGTCACTGAATGAAGGGAAAGGAGGTTGGGGGTGGTGATAGGGACGTGGGTGGGTTGTAGGTTATGTGGAAAAGGGGATTTGACTCCCTGTGAAATAATCCAATTCTCTACCAGTGCATCTGGGAGGCAGGTAATACAGATTCCTGCTGTTGTCAAGTCCACCACTGACCCTGGGATTAATTAGCGCCCTCCTTCCTGACCATGGCCTGCGGCACAGTGCTCTGAGGATCCCCGGGGGCTCTCCTAGAGTCATTTAGCAAGGATGGAGATGCTTTCAGCATTTTACTGTCTTTAGAGAAATCACCATGTTGTACCAAGGAGGGAAAAATACTGGTCCAAGTTACATTGCTTTCTGAACATCACATTTCCTGAGGATCTGCAGGTACCTTAAGGGCGCACCATCGTTTCTGGAGAAACTACAGAAAAGACTGGGTCTCAGAGACGTCAAGTCCTCTTTCTGACAAAACCTCAGGTGAAACTGAGGCTAAAGCAACTTTGAGCCTTAGTCCCTTCCTGACTCTGTTCTATGTATCCCCAATTTCTCTTCCACAAAGCGATTAAACTACTAGTGCCTGAGTGGAATGAGAAAGGAATAATACAACACTCAAGCTGCTGATGAGCAAAGTGCAAAATAAAGTGACTAACAGTTAAGAAAAACAAATCTCTGTATTCTGTATTTTCACCTCATTGCCCTCTAGGAAGTCAGTATTACTAAAAACAAACAAAATATGCCACCCAGTCAAGCAAATAACCACACAGACACACAGACACACACACACACTAAAGACACATCCTCCACAAACAGTGAAATGTACCATGTGCTTTCCCATGGGGGTGGGGAGCCTAGACACCAATAAGGAGCTGCTTTCCTGAAATCTGTGCCCCAAAATTCATTAAGCTGCTTCAGGGCTACAAGAAGAAAGATGACTATTCATAATTACTGACAAATATAGCCTTCACTTCAAATAAAGCAGGTGCAAGGTCAGTAAGCTGGATGATGGTCTAAATTGGCTCCCATTCTGACCATCCTCTGTCTCAGATCCCTGTGTTTCCGACATCATTCCTCTCATTCAAGGTAGAGAATGAAAAGCACTCCCGGAAAAACAGAAAACAGAAAGAATAAAAAAATAGTACTATTCCATTGGAAAGAAGCAAAAATTATTGTTCAATTTTAGCTCGATATCATCACAGTGGAGCCTGACTCTCCAATCACTATATTAGAACTACCTTAATTCCAAACTGGGATACTGGAAATATTTGTCAAGGATGTGCTGGCTGAAGTATTTAGGGGTAAGGAGTGCTAATGTCTGTATTCCGAAAACGTGTCAAAAGCAAGATGAGTTGATGGATGATAGATGGATATGTGGTAATGAAAATATATAAAAATGTTAATTACAGACAGCAGGTAGGAATGTGTATAATTCTTTCATTTGTTCTATATGTCTAAGAATTTCCATAAGAAAATGTTGAAAAACAAAAAAATTTGTAGTTGGATCACTGGCAGACATTTGGTGAAGGGAGGCAGAATATTTGCCTTTACTGTTCTATTCAAACAAGAGCAAAAGGAAAAATAAACTAGCTGGGTGTCGTGAATCACAACAATGAGCAAAGAAGCATAAGAATCGATCCTTTACGAAAAGAATACATAATAACCTAGCCAGCCTTATGGGGTTCCAAGAGACAATCTTTGACTTGAGTACTGCCATTATTCACTATTAAGACTGATTAGCTAGTACAGTGCTGACCCACTCAAACACCATTTTCAAATCATCTAATGTGAATGATGAGAGTGAGGAACTTCAAAAGCAAAGTGATAAAGACTTTCTTCAGCCAAAAATGAGCCATTAGGCTCTGACATCAAGGCTTTCTCTCTTGATCTTCAAGATGACAGAGTAGGTTGTAGCAACTTTGTCTTCTTTCCAAAGGGATCTCAGCGAGAAAACTCCTGAGTGTCCCACAGACTACAAATGCTTAGTTTCAAAGTGAATGGAGCTCTATCTAACTTTAGGTTCATCAATTAACAAGTAACACCTGGCCAATGACAGGTGGGCTTTCCTGAGGTTGGGACACATAGTCCCAATCCTAATTAAATATATCTGGAAAGTGAAAGAAACAAATGAGATAATTCCAAGGTGAAATTCTCTGCTATGAGCTCTAAAGGGATGAGCAAAGCTATTTAATACATGAGGACTCCAGCAGAAATCGTGGATGGGGAAGTACAGATACTGGCAAGCCCAGAAGAGTGCTAGGTGTTCACCGTACCAGGTTTCCAATAAACATTTGGCAACTGATTGAAGACTAGATGTAACTAGCCCCTTTAACATCAGCTAAACTTAAGGTACTTAGAATGTAATATACCCTATCAAGCTAGGCAGGTTTTGCCTATGAAAACCTTCAACCATTCACAGTGCCATACCTGCCTCTTCAACACAATTGAGAACAGGCAGAAAATTCACCAGAACAGAAGGCCTTTTGGCGAATGCAAAGGAAGCCTCTTTTATTGGAATGTTCCCTGCAAAATTTTGGACTGCTTCTTAAGGAAGGAGTGATAAAAATGTTAAATCTTGATGTCTTTAATACCCAAGTGTTATGAAAATATCTTTCTTCCTAGATAGATTTTAATGCCATTTACAGGTGGTAGTATTGATCCTTACTGCTTTAAGGTGATATAATAAGTCCTAAAAGAGTATTTACTCTGGGACCATTTAAATTCCAGATTCTTCTTTTCTAATAGCAGCTCAAGGCTGCCCCAAATCAACACAGAAGCTAAAATTAAAGTTGCAGGCACAGGTGAGGGTAACATCTGATGGGTCATCTGATCTACCAAACATGGCCTCCCTACTGAGAACAAGCCTGGCTGTGTTTCTAGAGGACAAAGCCACCGTGTTCTCAGAACGGTGGGCTGTGACCTTGCTGAGACATCACACACTGCTTTTTTTTTTTTTTGCTGGACAAAGCTGGCTGTCATGCAAAGCAGCAACTCTCATTCGGCAAGCAGGCTAAGACAGCCCCTCCAAGTAGGAGAAGGTGCTTACTTCCTGGCTCAGCAAATGAGAGGGGGAGCTCACCAGCCAGGAGGAGGAGGGCAGCCAAGGGAGAGCTTGAGGGAGGGCGAAAGGCTTAAATCAACGGAGGGAGGCAAAGGCAGGGAACCTCACACCAGGGAGGAATGTGCTCCAACATTAGCCCCCACAAGGCCACATCTAAGTCTTGTTCAACAAGGACGTCAGTTCTACAGTGGAGCGGGGGTGACGGGGATTTTGAATGTCTGAATCCCCACAGTACCTGCCCTGCTCATGGCCGGCCTGGCCCCTTTCAGCGCACACAACCTCTTTCCTCCAAAAGGGACATATTGCTGGGACGAGGGAAGGCTCTCGGTCTTCAGGAGCTGTCTTCTGTGCTTATCTCGCAGGATGGAATGCACAGCCTTCAGGAAATCCTTTCGGCTCTCTGGGGAGCTATGAAAAGAAGATTTACACGTGTTGGGGAAACAGCACTTAACACATGGTGAACTTCTGATGCTATCAGGTACAGTCAAACAAATATCCCAAGGACCAAAGTTAAAGATGGGAGGCCACCACTCCAATTTCACTGCCAAGGAGCATTTTCATCGCTGGAGATAAAGAACACGTATTCCTTTCCCTTTATGCTTTTGTGACTCATCTCCTGCAACCAATTTGGGACAGAGCACCCCATTACTGAATAGATTGATGGAGAGATGGATTTTATGGACAGAGTTGCCAGATTCTGCTCTCAGTACTTAAGGCAGAGCCTTTCATTCTATAGCATCTTTACAGACAAAGGAACCAAGAGATTCCTGCAGCTCTGCAGCGCCCCTGAAATAATGCTCCAACACCCTGAGCTTCCTCTAATTTGGCCTCCTTGTTAACGCATTACTGACTGGGGAATTTCTACAGAACCTAACATCTGTGGCCAGTGATTTACTAGGTTGGCCAAAAAGTTCATTCAGGTTTTTCATCGTATCTTACAGAAAACTTGAACGAACTTTTTGGCCAACTCAGTATCATGTAAGCAAAAACTGAAACAACTCCAGTCAATAACATTTGGGCAACAAAAAAGACCTATTAATACATCTCTGGTCAGTAATGTTTTAAATATATCAATGCCTCCCAGGGCACATGCCAACATGAAAATATTAAAGCTACATTGTTAAGAACTGGAAAATCTTCCCAAGTCCCAATTCCCAAAGTACATCCTAGGTCAGTTATTTTTCTTGCTAAGATCTCAATATTTTTACCCAGGTAAGTTTTTACCTGGTATTCCCTATTAACAATGAATATGGCGTCTCTGGGGCAGGCTCATTGGACCCTGTTGATTTAACAACAAAAACCACAAAATCACAAGTTTGCTCATAACTTTTCTTCCAAGGAGTAAGCGTCTTTTAATTTCATGGCTGCAGTCACCATCTGCAGTGACTTTGGAGCCCCCCAAACTGAAGTCTGACACTGTTTCCACTGTTTCCCCGTCTATTTCCCATGAAGTGATGGGACTGGATGCCATGATCTTCATTTTCTGAATGTTGAGCTTTAAGCCAACTTTTTCACTCTCCTCTTTTACTTATCAAGAGGCTCTTTAGCTCCTCTTCACTTTCTGCCCTAAGGGTGGTGTCATCTGCATATCTGAGGTGATTGATATTTCTCCCGGCAATCTTGGTTCCAGCTAGATAATGTGGTAAGGGAGCGCTACATGTGGTAAGGATGGTGCTAAACCACACATAGGTTATTTGAAAAAAATTTCTGTTCTAGTTCCAGCAGGTTCCCAGGATTTGGATTTATTGTTCCCTGTCATCCAACACAGACAGGTAAAGCAGAAATATAGAATACAGGCTTTGAAGTCAAACGCACTGAGCTTGAACTCAGAGTTCATTTGCTGTAAGATTTCAGCAAAGTAGCCTCTATGAGCCTTGACACCTCATTTATAAAAATGGAATAAATACCTCAGGCTGACTAACTGAAATAATGCAGGAAAGGTGCTTAGCCTAGTTGGTGTTTGGTAAATGTGTCTTCTTACTATGTCAGCAGTCACACTGTAAAATATTATTAACAACCATAAAATATTTATTCTGTAGACAGTATGGGCTGCACTTGAGAAGAGTACAATTCTCAAATTCTCAAGAGCTCAAAGAAAAGGAGGAGCAGAGGGGAATGGAGAGGGGCGAGTAAGAATAAGAAGAAATAAGTAGAAGCCCATATCATAAGCTCAGCTTCCACTCCAGACCTGCAGGTGAATCCGAGTCACCTGTGCCAGCCTCCCTAGGCTGAACTTTCTCTGCGTGATGATGAATCCCTGTAACACTCCCCTCCTCCCCGCTGACTCCCCCACCTGTTGCATCTCAGAGATGTTACAGTACAAACTGCACCCAAACCCCAAAACCAAGCGTTATTAAGACAACCATGTCCTTCTAACCCGCCAAATGTACACACGGGAAGGACGCCCTCATTCGAATGTTGGATATGTATGAAAATTCCAATTTCCTCTTAGAACGATACTAAATTGACCAGGTTACTGTCTGTATTCTAATAAAATTAATTGATCCAATGACTCTTACTCAATTAAGTGTTAAGTACTTTCTCAAATGTACAGGAAAAAGGATATAGCTTCTAAGGATGCACAGGCTGGTCCAGAGAACCCAGAGGGGTTGGGGACACCAAGCACAGTCACACCCCTTCCCCTGAGCAGCACAGCCCGCACTTCACGGCTCCAGGCTCACCTGCAGCACAGGTGGAAGACCCTCTCCGGCCTCCCTTCAGACTCCGACTTCACGTGGACGATTTCACACACGGCATTTGCTTCTGCATCTAGGTAAATTAAAACAAGGATGAAGGAGAGTATGTTTCAAAGAAATTTACTTGCGTTTTTATAAAAGCATCTTGCATGCTTTGGTGTCAAGATTAAATAGTGCAGAGCCGCCTAAGACCAAAGCAACTTCATTCCTGTCCTGTGATCTCAAGAGGCCAAGTGATTGAGAGCTTAATGGGTGCAAAAGAAAAGAACGCTTGGAAAATTTCCAGTTGCTAAAATCTCCCTCTGGATGGTCTAAAAGGACAATCAGTCAATCATACTGATGGAAGAACTGACCCTTTAGCTTCACCGCCCGTTTGGCTGAACTATTTTAATTAAGTAATTTGTTGTTTTGGCAACAGTTGGATGAGATGGAGCCCAAGATTCCAATCTAGGCCAGTGATAAAGAGAGGCAGGCCTTTTCCCAGCAGGACAGCCTTCCCACTGTGAACAGGCCTGGTGCCCTGGACAGGCATGTCCTGGGAATAAATGGGGCTCTTCTCTCTCAGTCTACCCATAGAGTCCAATCTGAGTGAAGCAAAAATGGTATCTGAGATGGTAAGAATAAGCTATATTTAGCAGTAATTTCTAAGTCTTTCAGTGCCTGAATATCATATTATTTTACCATGTTATTCATTATTAGTGTTTATAAAAGAGACAGTTCATTGCAGGCCCACTGAACTCTGCACATTGTGAAGTCTCATGCTGACCTAGTGGTTCCACACCTTGGTCACAACAAACCCTCATCACACCCACATTATTTAAACCCAACCGTTCACTTTCACTCTTCACTTTCATGCATTGGAGAAGGAAATGGCAACCCACTCCAGTATTCTTGCCTGGAGAATCCTAGGGACCACGGAGCCTGGTGGGCTGCCGTCTATGGGGTCGCACAGAGTCGGACACGACTGAAGCAACTTAGCAGCAACAACTTAGCAGGACCCATATAAACTAAGTTTCACAAGTTCTCCCAAATGCAGACAAAAATCTAGAAATATCCATCTTCTGATTCTCAAATCCACTGGCATGTACTTCATAAGGAGATGTGTTGGCTAGTCTTTACAACTCCATGAAAATAAGCTTCATCTTGATGATTTTAAACTTGATTTGAGTGAAAACCCGAGGATGAGAATGGAATGTCACATTCACAAAGATGGCTTTGTTTTCCAAACTTATGATCTTCACGTACAGTCTTCACGGAAGGCAAAATTCCTGCCTGAGACGGGCCTTTATAGTATGCTGTAAACATGGGCTTTTCCAGATATAAACCAGGCACAAGGAAACACAGGAACTAGAAAATTCACAACCTAGGGTTGTAAAGTAAGACAACACTAGTATTTAAGAGCCCAAACTTCAAAATACTATTAGAGTTGTTTGTAGACTTAAGAGTTCTAGGTTCCTGAAAATTCATCTGTAAATCAATTTTACTAATCAAATCAGAGTGAAAAAGCAACAGGGTAAATGTCTGGACCAGAAGGTTTGCCAGACAAATATTCATAAGGCAAATAGTCACCCCCAATGCATTTACCAGTCGTGGTTTTTGCATTTGAGTTCTCTTTGTGTGACGCACAAGAGCTGTGAAGGAAGCGATTTCTAGTTTAACTTGAATGAGTAACTGAAGGTTTACCAAATACTGCAGATGGTTTGTCCTCAAGACACTGGATTAGGAAAGAGTTGGTTCTATAAGGACTGAAAGTGAAAGTGATGTCGCTCAGTCATGTCCGACTCTTTGCGACCCGTGGACTGGAGCCCATCAAGCTCCTCCATCCATGGGATTCTCCAGGCAAGAATACTGGAGTGGGTTGCCATTTCCTTCTCCGAGGGATCTTCCAGACCCAGGGATCGAACCCAGGTCTCCCACATTGCAGGCAGATGCTTTAACCTCGGCACCACCAGGGAAGCCCTCTGTAAGGACTAGAGCCAACTTTATGGCTGATGGAGGGGACAAGTGCAAACGGGGAGAAGATGAGTGATGCCAATCAGACACAAAGAACTGTGCGCTCATGTTAGATGCCAGTGTGAAATGAAAATATCTCTTGCCATGTCAATAAACAAGAAATGTCATAGCCATCAGTGATTTCTGGCCTCCAAAGGTGAATGAGGGCTCCCAAAACTGCATTCCAGAGGATGCTGCCAGCCCCTACAGTGACTGCTGAGGAGCTGGGGGAATGCAAGAAGCAAGGTGGACAGGGAAACAGGGTTGACCCCAGATAGCTGAGGCGCATAGGAAAGGAATGCATTCAGTGAGCCCAGAGGCTTGCCTCTTCCCATACACAGAATGCTAAATTCTTAACCTGATACCTGATCTTTGATGTTCAGACGGCCTGCTTCCGTGGCAAACTTGTATATAGCCTGACTTCCCCTCTTGCCTCCTTGGAGCAGGTTTCTCAGAGCTACTGAGATGCTGTCTCCTAGGCTCAGAGTCCTAAACTTTCCCACCAAATAAAATAACTCTCTACCTTCAGGTTGTGACTATACTTTTTCGTCGACACCAGCAACACCAAACAGAAGTCCAGATGACTGTGTACCTGCGGAGGTCCACTTTCTCAGCCTCTCTTCACCACCAGAGAGCTGTACCTGCTGTCCAGGTGGGACAGGGATCAGAGTGTTCCAAGAGTTTCCACTTGACTCCAAAGCTGCTCCTTCCAGGGTGCGCCTGGGAGAACCACCACTAATTGCTCCTTCCTAATACAGCCTCAAATGAAGCCCTGGATGGGCCCCGAGTCACAGAAACACTGCTATTCTAAGTCAGTACCATGCTGACATTCGCCTCTCTTCTCATGCACTAAAGCACCATCTAATCAAGTACTGAGTTGGCCAAAACGTTCAAGACTGTCCATAGCATCTTACTGAAAAACCTGAACAAACCATTTGGCCAACCCAATACATTCATCACTGACAACTGGCTTCACGGATATTTGGGAAATAGAAGAAGAAGTGACATTTCATGCTTATACAAAGATAAAGATTTTTAATGCTTCAGGGAAAAAAAAAAGTGTATTTCAATGGCTCTTTTTGTGCTTTGGAGGCCTTTCGGGGTCTCTCAGTTAAAAGTCCCAGTAAGTCATTTACATGGGCTTTATCTGCTCATGGTCTCAAAGATTCTTTCCGGAAGTACAAGACTCACTGCTACTTAGGTGTGCCACTGTAAAGTTATTAATATATATAACAGAATAAATAGAATTCCTTGGAACAGCAGTAAAGGCATGACGTCCATTCACTTAGATCGTTTAACAAATAGCTGGGCAAATAAGAGACAATGAAGAGATTGAGGGAAAGGAGACATAAGCAAAGAAGAAAAAGGACAGTGGAGTGGTTGGGGCCAAGAGCATGGATTCAGAGAAACAGCTGATACATAGAAAGATGTACCCAGCCCACTTCAGAGTTTACCTGCACTTGCCAAAGCGCGAACCTGCAGAGCCTCAGTAGGAATCATGTGTCGAAATCGGAAGGGGTCCCAGTCCTCGTAAATTGAAAGCCTGTGTGATCCTACCTGTATGGAGAGAAGGAACCAGGTGCATGAGATCCATGTCTCAGTCTGGACCAGACCCGCACACTTTCTAAACCAGTGACGCTGCAGACACAGAGCAGCCCTGCGGTTAGGGGGTGAGGGACTAGGAGTGTAGGGTTAGCAGAGGCAAACTATTATATACAGGATGGGCAAACAACAAGGTCCTAGTATATAGTACAGGGAGCTGTATTCAATAGCCTGTGATAAACCATATGGAACAGAATAAAAAAAGGAATGTCTATATGCATATAACTGAGTCGCTTTGCTGTATAGCAGACACTGGCGCAATACTGTAAACTCAGTTGTACTTCAAAAAATAATGAAACTTAAAACATTACTAAAACTAAATTTTTTTAATTTAAAAAATTAAATTGTTTTAATTTTCAAAATAAAAACAGCAATGCTGGAATCCTGGGCTGCCCGCCCTACTAGGCCCACAAGCACTTCTGTTCACCCACAGCAGCAAGCCAGAGGCCAGGTGAAAATCTGCTGAGGGTGTGCAAATGAGCTTGCTAACCAAATTCAGGCAAAAGAGAGACACAAGGAAAAGGAGGGGAGGAACCCAAAACAAGGACAGAGGGGGGACAGGAAGAACAGGGAGGGGATAAAACTAGTGTTGGAAAGTTCTGGCCAAGGTAGGTTCAATAGTTATTTACTGGGTTGGCCAAAAAGTTCACTCAGGTTTCCCCATGTTATGGAAAAACCCCAACGAACTTTTTGGCTAACCCAGTATTTTATGCTCTAAATGTGAGCCGCCTACAGGATGGGCAATTTCCTCAAATGCTCAGTTAACACCTCAAAAAAAAGAAAAGATCATAAAACATTCAGGCCTGACACAGGTTCAGAATTATAATCACACAGAGCCAACTGAGAAGCAGATAGAAAGGGGAGATGCTTTGAAACTGTGGGTGAAAGAAAAAGTCTTACAAGTTTCTTCTTCTGTTTGGTACCATCTTTATAGACAAGGACCACGGCAGTTTTGAAGACTGGAAAAACATAAAATGAAGGCGGTTATGGCACGTAAGGCGTTGGGTTTTCCCCTTCACTTCAATAACTTGTGGTAACAAACACTACAGTTATGAAGAGGACAGACAGTCCCTATGAATGAGTTCCCCTTCCACCCTCCACTCCCTCAGCACATCTGAGAGACACAAAAGCCTGTTCAGGCAAAATTTTCCAGGTCCCAGATAATACAGGAAGCCTATACAGATGGAAATAAACCCTCCTGCCCCACTGGAAACTTTGGGGGTAAATATATCTTTCAACTATGCTCTCTCTTCAAGCTTCAAACTTCAGCTTATACACATTTAACAAAAATGTACTAGTTTAGCAGCTGAAGGAGCAATGCAAACATCAATAATAATAATAGTGCTTAAGGTAATTTCTATTCCTGTAAATCAAAATGATATTACACAGTGCTCATAATTCAGAAAATATAATTCTTTTAGACCTGAATAAATAAAAATTGGTTTACTAAGAAGAATGCAGTTCTACTTCTTCCAAACAGGATGAATCATATAAGCCATTTCAGGAATTCTCTAGGAGTCCAGTGGTGGAGACTTAGCCTTCCAACTGCAAGGGGTGCAGGTTCTACCCTTGGTAGGGGAGCTAAGGTTCCACATGCTTCTATGGCCAAAAAACCAAAACACAAAACAGGAACAACACTGTAACAAACTGAATAGACTTTAAAAATATGGAGGACAGGAGAAGATGGATCAAACAGAGAGTAGCACTGAGATATATACATTACCATATGTAAAACAGAGAGCTAATGGGAAGCTGCTATATATCACAGGGAGCTCAACCTTATGCTCTGTGACAACCTAGAGGGGTGGGATGGGGTGGGAGGGAAGTTTAAGACGGAGGGGACATATGTATGCCTATGGCTTATACATGTTGACGTATGGCAGAAATCAACAAAACATTGTAAAGCAACTGCCCTCCAATTAAAAATAAACTTTTAAAAAAGGTTTTAAAAACTGTCCACATTAAAAAAAAAAAACGAAGCTGTTTTTAGAAGCTAGGAGTGTGTTGTTTTATTCTTATATTCTTTGGGGGCGAGGTGGAGGGGAGGCGGTAGAATGGTGTTATGCATAATCTTCCATAGAATACCTTAAGCAACGCCAAGCACATTTAACACTCGGTGATTCTAACTCCTCCTGGAAGAAGAACCAGTGGCCAGCACAACAGGGGTGACCCCAGTCCGTCGCTGGCTCTCTGAATCAGGGTCTCTGTCTCCCTTCACACTCTGACCCCGAGTCACACTAGGGACCCCGTCAGTCGCAGAGAGGGGGAACCCTTGGGTTCCAGAAACAGAGAATTCTCAGGGACAGGCCTCCGGGCTCTCTACAGACCAACCCAATCTGTCTGGTTCCCTTTTCATCCTACCCAGTTCGGACGGGTCAGGGGTGGGAAAAGAGGGGATAGGGTACAAAGAAAGGGATCCCAGCCACTGAGTCTGGGCTGCCTAAGCACCTGACTTCATAAACACCCCAGAGGCTAGACCGTGAGGTTTCCACTGACCCCAGGAGGCCACAGCAGCTCTGACAGAGGACGTGTACTAGCGCCTGAGGAGGCCCTTGGTCCTGACCACGAAACCTTCAGAAATCACAGTGGCCAGGACAGCAGGTCCCTTTAAAAGTGAGGGAGCTCCCCTCCAGGAGAGGGCGAGGGTGCCAGTGACCTTCATCTCCAAAGACCCACCACCTCCTTGGGACCAGAGCTCAGTGAAACTGCTGCCATACTACCAGCCTGCCTTGGTCTACCTGGACCATCTAGCATCATCGTGGGAGGACAAGAGTGGACCTCAGCCCGGCCTGTGAATATCTCTGCCTCGATCCCTCCCTGATCCATGAGGTGACGCTCACTCAACCAACTCCAAGTGTTGCCCATCCCTTCAGGCACAGCCTTGACCTTCAAAACTCCTGGCTGCCCTGGCCAGCCTAAAACACTCGCTCCATATCCCAAAGGATGAGCATCTAACACCCTTCCAGGGTGAAGCCTGAACAGACGATGTCTGTTCTTCTTTTAAAGGTGATGATCATCAACCCTGAGCACAAACTAGCCTTCCTGGGAGTAAAAACATCAAGGTGCTCTGTTGGCAGCCGGTCAACTTCAGTTTCAGAAGAAAAGCAGCACCATTTCCTGAGATCAGAGGTTCCAACGGAAACAAGACAACCATGCTTTAACCCCAAAGCTGCCTGCTCAGTGCTAATTACTTCCCTCATAGCAACTCTTCCTTGTTTCAAAAATGCATTTCTAAGGCTCTGTTAGTTCTGCCTTGCTACTTAAAAATCACACCGAAACTGCCAACATATCACCTTTTAAGGACTGGGAATCGTAACAAAAAAATAGCTCATTATAATGACAATAGTCTGTTTACGCGTGCTCAGTCGCTCCAGTCGTGTCTGACTCATTGTGACCATATGGACTGTAACCCTCCAGGCTCCTCTGGTCCATGGGATTCTCCAGGCAAGAATCCTGGAGTGGGTTGCCATGCCCTCCTCCAGAGCCAAACACACACACACTGCCCCTGACCTGGGCCTGTGTCACAAAAGCCCCAAACCTTAAAATCGGCATTTTCCTGGACCTTTTCTATCACAGATTGGCAAGCTAGGGCCCACCCGCTTCTGCTCAGCCCACCAATGTGGTGCCCATTTGTTCACATACTGTCTATGGCTGCCTCTGGCTACATATGGCCTCTGGGTCTGCAAAGCCTAAAATATTTACTCTGTGGCCTTTCACAGAGTAAGTTGCCAATCTCCTGGTTTCTCCCACTCATATGATTTTCTTATTCTAAATCTGTTTATTTCTAACAGCAGAAAGAAAGAAAGTGAAGCCGCTCAGTTGTGCCCGACTCTTTGCGACCCCATGGATAGTGGCCTGCACCAAGCTCCTCCGTCCATGGGATTTTCAAGGCAAGAGTACTGGAGTGGGTTGCCATTTCCTTCTCCAGGGAATCTTCCCGACCCAGGGATAGAACCCAGGTCTCTCACATTGTAGACAGACGCTTTACCATCTGAGCCACCAGGGAAGTGGCTCTATCAGCAGGGAATCTGTAAAATATAGGAGATAGGTATGAAAATTTTCAATGCTAACCTCTGGTATGGTTCATCTGTGCCCAGAATCACAGACAGGGAGAGAGATGGTTTAGGTCGTTTCCTTCAGAATCCTATATCCCATAAATGACCTACTAAGAAGTATCAGAAAGCTCCCAGACCTCTCCGCACAGTGGATAAGGATCTGCCTGCCAGCACAGGGGGACACGGGTTCAATCTCTGGTCCAGGAAGATTCCACATGCCAAGGAACTTCTTAGCCCACGTGCCACAAGGATTGAGCCTTCGGTCTAGAGCCTGAGAGCTGCAGATACTGACACCTGCACCCCCTAGAGCCCGTGCTCTGAAACAAGAGAAGCCGCCGCAATGAGAAACCCACGCACTGCAACTAGAGAGCAGCCCCTGCTCTCCACAGCTAGAGAAAAAGCCTGCACAGCAGCAAAGACCCAGCGCAGTCAAAAAGAAATAAACACTTTAAAAAAAAGGAAGGAAGAAACTGCAATATTAGAAACAGAACTATGAAGGATGGGAAATGAACCAAACAGTATCCCTCCCCCTGCCAGAAATACCCACTCCTATCAAAAAACGCCAGCATGTAAAACTACCCCACTAACTCCTTTGACTATCATACTTAGTAACATGTTTTTCCTTTACACTTATATGCCTATTACTTTCAATTAGATGGCATCAACAGCTACAATAATGGCTCTTTGGAATTTTTAGGGATGTCACTAAGGTTTTCAATGAAGGCTGAGGGATCTAATTGGGAAATGCAATTAATCTTTGTATTAGACGTTCTGATTTTAATACCACTGGGATGTTCCACTTGGGGATGAGCTGTTCACATCATACAAGAAAAGAAGAGTTCAGTTTAAAAAGCAGTAAACAGAGAGAACAAGATGGCGGAGGAGTTGGTGGATGTGGAGTTCATCCCTCTCCACGGATACATCAGGAACACACCTTCAGACACAGAAGTGCGTGCAGAACACCAGCTGAGAGCGGACAGGAGTACCTGACCAGCAGAAAAGAATATATAGAACCACGCAAAACTCGGTAGAAGGAAGGAACTAGGGGGAAAAACAGGAGCGTTAGAAGGACTGGATCTGCCCTTGGCGGGTGGGGGAACTGAGGCAGGGGTCCGATCCTCATATCAGGGCAATTGTCTAAGTCGGAGGAGAAACATTTAAGGGTGAGAGTGAAACAGCTGATCTGCGGCAGCCTAAATGGAATGAGAAGCAGACAGTCCTTCCACAGCCATGCATACCCCAGACAGGGACGCAGGTCCCCTGGAAGGTGCAGCGGCTGGGAGCTGGAGTTTAGGGATTGTGGAGCGATCCTGCTCTCTGTGGAGCAGGGCGAGGGCTGCTGTTGACTGCGCAGAGACAGATGGAGGGGATGTGAGGGAGGAGATTGTGGTGGGAAATGCCAGTGTAGGAAAGCCAGGCAGCCATGGAAGCAAGGCGATACTGCTGAGTCAGCGTAGGGGGGTGGAGCCATCACTACAGCCTCTCTCCCCCAACAGGCCAGCTGCTGAACAACAGAGAGGCTGGCCCATCAAACGCCTGAGGCGCTGAACTAGAGAGCAGGACCCCACTAAGGGTGCCCGTTTGAGTGCCTGACACACCCAACTACAGAGTAGGACCCCAGCCAGGGAGGCCCCTCTATGCGCCTGATGCACCAAACAACAGAGAAGGACCCCAGGCAAGGAAACCCTCTAAGTGCCTGAACTGGTGGAGCTATGGGGAAAGACTGGCCAAAGAAGCATTCTGATCACCAGGTACAACAGGCTTGGGAAAGGACTCTGATAGCGCCATAACTCCTGTGGCAGAGGTAGTCTGTGTCCCTGCACACTTGGAGCCGCCAGGGTCCCCCCAAGCCATGCAGCTGCACCACCTTCATGCTCATCAGTTCTCACCGGGGCAGAGCTGCCACAGGCAAAAATAGTCTCGTGCCTATGCATGTAGGGTCACTCTGGTCGTGTCTAACTCTTTGCGATCCTGTAGACTGTGGCCTGCCAGGCTTCTCTGTCAGGGGGGTTCTCCAGGCAAGAATCCTAGAGTGTACTGGCCAATACTGGTTTCCATACCTTTTTAGAGCACTATATTTCCTGCTGCCCACCTGGTGCTGCCAGAACCCCTGTGAGCCAAGCAGCTGCACTACCGCCATAGCTGGCCCCCACGGGGCACACCCAAGTCTTCCAGGGCAGGAGCAAACCCCAGTGGACGACCCACATGCAGAGTTGGAAATAAAACCACAACTGAAACCCACGGGCAGTGTGACTAAGGAAGAAGACCCAAACATTCCCACAAGCTGTACAAGCTGCAGATTAAATCCACACAATCAACTAGGCAGACCCTGTGTCTATGGAATATATAAAAGGACATTGAGAGCTCCCACAAAAGAAAACGCACTAGTTCTGATAGCTGTGGACATTGGAGGGAAGAACACACAGGAGTAGGACCAGATTAGCATCTGAGCTGACCCCACAGCAGATCCAGAGATCAGCACAGTGCTGGAGGGCTTCCTGGGGAGGTGAGGTGGACTGTGACCCCCAGCGAGGGAAAGGACTCTGACAGCAGTGACAAGAAAAACATTTATTATTCTTCTGTTTTTACTTGTTCTGTTGATTCTTCAGGATTTTTTTTTTCTTTTTTCCCCCCTCTCTGTTGTAGCTGTCAATTTTATTGGCACTATGAAATCTAAGCTTTTGAGCTTTTTTTTTTTTGCCACATTTTTTGTTGTTTTTATAAACTCTGCCTCTACTTTGGAGATTTGCAGTTCTGTGGAGTTTTCTTCTCTCTCTTTTTTTAATTCTTAATTTTTTAAACCTATTATTATTTTTTCTACATTTATTCCTTTGTTTGCTTTTCCTATTGTGCTTTTCACCTTGCAGTTAATCTTTAATATATATTCAGTTCAGTTCAGTCACTCAGTCGTGTCTGACTCTTTGTAACCCCATGAACCACAGCAGGCCAGGCCTCCCTGTCCATCACCAACTCCCGGAGTTCACCGAAACCCATGTCCATAGAGTTGGTGATGCCATCCAACCATCTTATCCTCTGTTGTCCCCTACTCCTCCTGCCCTCAATCTTTCCCAGCATTGGGGTCTTTTCAAACGAGTCAGCTCTTCGCATCAGGTGGCCAAAGGGTTGGAGTTTCAGCTTCAACATCAGTCCTTCCAGTGAACACCCAGGACTGATCTCCTTTAGGATGGACTGGTTGGACCTCCTTGCCATCCAAGGGACCCTCAAGAGTCTCCTCCAGCACCACCGTTCAAAAGCATCAATTCTTTGGCGCTCAGCTTTCTTTATAGTCCAACTCTCCTATCCACACATGACCACTGGGAAAACCATAGCCTTGAAGGTCCTAGACGGACCTTTTTTGGCAAAGTAATGTTTCTGCTTTTTAATATGCTGTCTAGGTTGGTCATAACTTTCCTTCCAAGGAGTAAGTGTCTTTTAATTTCATGGCTGCAATTACCATCTGCAGTGATTTTGGAGCTCAGAAAAATAAAGTCAGCCACTGTTTGCACTGTTTCCCCATCTATTTGCCATGAAGTGATGGGACCAGATGCCATGATCTATGCTGTCTAGGTTGCTGTCTAGGTTGCTGTCTAGGTTGGTCATAACTGTCCATGAATCTTCTTTATCTACCTCTATTTAACTTTGCATAGCTATTCCTTTTTTTCCTTCTTTCCTTTCCTCTCAATATATTTGTTAGCTTTATTTTCATAGCTTTATTCCTCAATTGGCACCGTGCTTCAGTTTTTGGTTTTTATTTTTTCCAGTTTGTGCTTTGGTTAGTTTTGTTCTTAACTGGTATATATAATTTTGGGTTTCCTTTGTTCACCAGGTCAATCTATTGCACTTTACATTTGTTGGACTGTTTTGACTTTGCTAATGGGTGTATATGTATATGTAAATTATTATTTGCCTGATTTTGTAACTACCATTTGTTTGGGGTTCATCTTTGGACTCTCATTTTGGGGTATCTGTTTTATCTCACTTAATGCCATAAAAAAACACTTGTGGAATCTTCATTCCTGATCAGAAATTAAGCCCTGAGCCTTTGGAGTGGCAGCACTGACTCCAAGACCCTAGATTATGAGAAAACTAACTGTAGGGAGTATCAAATAGTGAGACCTCACACAAAGGAAACCACTTGAATACAAGATCCAGCATCACCCAACCACCAGTAGCACCCTGTGCAGGACACCTCATCTAAACAACAAACAAAACAAAAATACAAGTCCAATCATCAGCAGACAGGATCACCACCTCACTCAGCCTTGCACATCAGAGGAAAAACAAGCAAACAAAAAAACTCAGCACAAATCTCACCCTACAGGAAGCTTACACAAACCACTGGACCAACCTTAGGAGGGCATAAATCAAAAGGAATAAAGAATTCAACCTTGAAGCCCAGGAAAAGGAAACCTCAAACACAATAAGTTAAAAAAAAAAAAAGAAAAGGCAGAGAAATACTACACAAACGAAGGAACAAACTAGAAACACAGAAATCCAAATAAATGAAGAGGAAATAGGCAAACTACCTGAAAAAGAATTCAAATAATGATAGTAAAGATGATCAAAATTCATGAAAACAAAATGGAGAAAATGTAACAATCAATTAACAAAGAATTAAAGAATAAACATACAGAGACAAACAACACAATTACTGAAATTAAAAATACTCTAAAAGGAATCTATAGTAGAATATCTGAAGCAGAAGAATGAATCAATGGGCTGGAAGATAAAATGGTGGAAATAACTTATAAAGTAAAAAGAATGGAAAGAACTGAGGATAGTCTCAGAGACCTCTGGGACAATATCAAACACACCAACATTCGAATGCAGAAGAATGCACCTTCTTCTCAAGTGCACACGGAACATTCTCCATGATAGACTGCATCCTGGGTCACAAATCAAAGTTCAGTAAATTTAAGAAAACTGAATTCGTATCAAGCATCTTTCCTGATCACAATGCGATGAAACTAGATATCAGTTACAAGGGGAAAAAATGTAAGAAACACAAACACATGGAGATTAAACAGCATGTTTCTAGATAACCAACAGATTACTGAAGAAATCAAAAGGGGAATCAAAAAATTTCTAGAAACAAATAACAATGAAAGCATGACAACTCAAAACCTACGAGATGCAGCAAAAGCAGTGCTAAGACGGAAGTTAATAACAATACAATCCTACCTCAAGAAACAAGAAAAACATCAAATAGACAATCTAACTTTACACCTAAAACAACTGGAAAAAGAATTTAAAAACCCAAAAATTAGTAAAAAGAAAGAAATCATAATGATCTGAGCAGAAAGAAATGAAAAAGAAATGAAAGAAACAATAGTAAAGATTAATAAAACTAAAAGCTGGTTATTTGAGAAGATAAACAAAACTGACAAACCTTTAGCCAGACTCATCAAGAAAAAGAGAGAGAAGAATCAAATAAACAAAATTAGAGATGAAAAAGGAGAGGTTACAACAGACAATGCAGAAATACAAAAGATTATAAGAGACTGCTATGAACAACTGTATGGCAATAAAATGGATATTCTAAAGAAATGGACAGATTCTTAGAAAAGTTCAATCTTCTAAGACTGAACCAGAAAGAAATAGAAATTATGAACAACCCAACTACAAGCACTGAAACGGAAGCTGTGACCAAAAATCTTCCAAAACACAAAAGCCCAGGACCAGATGGCTTCACAGGAGAATTCTATTAAAGATTTATAGAAGAACTAATGCCTATTCTTCTAAAACTCTTTCAAAAAATTGCAGAGGAAGGAACACTTCCAAACTCATTTTACGAGGCTACCATCACCCTGATACCAAAACCAGACAAAGACAACACAAAAAAAGAAAACTACAGGTTAACATCACTGATAAACATAGTGCAAAAATCCTCAATAAAATGTTAGCAAACAGAATTCAGCAACACATCAAAAAGCTCATACACCATGATCAAGCTGGGTTTATTCCAAGGATGCAAGGATTCTTCAATATATGCAAATCAGTCAGTATGATACACCATGTTAACAAATTGAAAGATAAAAACTATATGATAATTTCAATAGATGCAGAAAAAGCCTTTGACAAAATTCAGCACCCATTTATGATTAAAACTCTTCAAAAAATGGGCACAGAAGGAACCTACCTCAACATAGTAAAGGCCATCTATGATAAACCTACAGCAAACATTTTTCTCAATGGTGAAAAACTGAAAGCATTTGCCCTAAGATCAGGAACAAGACAAGGGTGTCCACTTTCACCACGATTATTCAACATATTTCTGGAAGTCTGAAGTCCTAGCTACAGCAATCAGAGGAGAAAAAGAAATAAAAGGAATGCAGTTCGGAAAAGAAGAAGTAAAGCGCTCACTGTTTACAGATGACATGATACTGTACAGAGAAAGCCCTAAAGACAGTATCAGAAAATTACTAGAGCTAATTAGTGAATTCAGCAAAGTTGCAGGATACAAAATCAATACACAGAAATCACTTGCATTTCTATATACTAACAATGAAAAATCAGAAAGAGAAACTAAGGAATCAATCCCATTCACCATTGCAACTAAAAGAATTAAATATCTAGGAATAAACTTACCTAAGGAGGCAAAAGAACTGTACACAGAAAATTATAAGCCTCTGATGAAAGAAATCAAAGATGACATAAACAGATGTAGAGATATTTCAAGTTCCTGGGTAGGAAGAATCAATATTGTGAAAATGACTATACTACCAAATGCAATCTACAGATTCAATGCAATCCCTATCAAATTACCAATGACATTTTTCACAGAATGAGAACAAAAAATTTCACAATTCATATGGAACCACACAAGACCCTGAATAGCCAAAGCAGTCTTGAGAAAGAAGAACGGGGCTGGAGGAATCAACCTTCCTGACTTCAGATTATACTACAAAGCTACAGTTATCAAGACAGTATGGCACTGGCCCCAAAACAAATACAGACCAATGGAACAAGATAGAAAGCCCAGAAATAAACCCATGCACTCATGGATACCTTATTTTTGACAAAGGAAGCAAGAATATACAATGGGGCAAAGACAGCCTCTTCAGTAAATGGTGCTGGGAAAACTGGACAGCTACATGTCAAAGAATGAAATTAGAACACTTCCTGACACCACACACAAAGATAAACCCAAAATGGATTAAAGACCTAAATGGAAGACCAGAAACTATAAGACTCCTAGAGGAAAACATAGGCAGAACATTTGATGACATAAATCAGAGCAAGATCCTCTATGACCCACCTCCTAGAGTAATGGAAATAAAAACAAGAGTAAACAAGTGGGACCTGATTAAACTTAAAAACTTTTGCACAGCAAAGGAAACTACAAGCAAGGTGAAATGACAACCCTCAGGATGGGAGAAAATAACAACAAATGAAACAACTGACAAAGGATTAGTTTCCAAAATATACAAGCAGCTCATACAACTTAATGCTAGAAAAACAAACAACCCAATCAAATAGTGGGGAAAAAGACCTAAACAGACATTTCTCCAAAGAAGACATACAGATGGCTGACAAACACATGAAAAGATGCTCAACATCATTCATTATTAGAGAAATGCAAATCAAAACTACAATGAGATATCACCTCACACCAGTCAGAATGGCTATCATCAAAAAGTCTACAAACAATAAATGCTGGAGAGGGTGTGGAGAAAAGGGAACACTCTTACACTGTTGGTGGGAATGTATACTGATACAGCCATTATGGAAGATGGTATGGAAATTCCTTAAAAAACTAGGAATAAAACCACCATATGACCCAGCAATCCCACTCCTAGGTATATATCCTGAGGAAACCAAAATTGAAAAAGACACATGTATCCCATTGTTCATTGCAGCACTATTTACACAGCTAGAACATGAAAGCAATCTAGATGCCCATCGACAGATGAATGGATAAAGAAGTTGCGGTACATATACACAATGGACTATTACTCAGCCATAAAAAGCAACACCTTTGAGTCAGTTCTGATGAGGTGGATGAACCTAGAGCCTATTATGCATAGTTAAGTGAGTCAGAAAGACAAAGATAAATATCATATTCTAATGCATATATACAGAATCCAGAAAAATGGTACTGAAGAACTTATTTACAGGGCAGCAGTGGAGAAACAGACATAGAGAATAGACTTATAGACACGGGAAGAAGGGAGAAGAGGGTGAGATATATGGAAAGCGCAACATGGAAACTTACATCACCATATGTAAAATAGATAGCCAATGGGAATTTGCTGTATGGCTCAGGAAACTCAAACAGGGGCTCTGTATCAACCTAGACGGGCTGGATGAAGAGGGAGATGGAAGGGAGGGTCAACAGGGAGGGGACACATGTATAACTATGGCTGATTCATGTTGAGGTTTGACAGAAAACAACAATATCCTATAAAACAATTATCTTTTAATTAAAAAAAATAAAATTTAAAAAACAAAATTAAAAAAAAAAAGTAAACAGCAAAACTTTCCCTCTTCCATCCAAAGAAAGATAAGAGACGGAAGGTGAATGGAAATATTAATATTAGATTTCATTTATACTATTACTCGCCTATGAATCTTCTAGGGGGAGGCTAAGAAATGACACAGCCTAAAACAAAAGCAAGAATACTGGTCGCTGATCATGGCTGATCATTTTATACTCAAGAACACCACTCATGCTGTGCAAGCATTTACACACAACAATGAGCCATATTTCCTGAATTATGTACAGTGGGCTAACTCACTGTTTTTCTCTTTCAAAAAAGCATTTTCCAGTACAACAACATGAGAGTTCTAATTGTGGCAACTACATCCATCAGAACTAGTTTATTGACAAAATAATCCTTGACTCAGGGAACTCAAATCGAGACTCTGTGACAACCTAGAGAGGTGGAATGTGGGAGGGAGGGGACATATGTATACCTATGGCTGATTCATATTGATGGATGCAATGGACATGAACTTGGGCAAACTTTGGGAGGCAGTGATGGACAGGGAGGCCTGGCGTGCTGCAGTCCACAGGGGCGCAAAGAGTCGGACACAACCAGGCAACAGTCATGAACAACAACATGGCAGAAACCAACACAATATCATAAAGCAACCATCCTTCAATTCAAAATAAATAAAAGAAAATAATCCTTCATAATACCAGTGTGACTGACAAGCACCTTACAACTGATCAAGGCACCCAGTGGCGCCAAAACAGATGAGCTGAGAACCATGCCCTGAACCCAGGCATCACAAACAGCAACACAGAGTCAGGGAGAGAACAAAAGATCTCGGATTGGGGGGCTCAGATACAGAGACAGTTTTGATGTGTTGATTTTTCTTTCATCATTTTCAAATGATATTCGGAGCAGCAGCTTAAAAAACATCTTTTCCTGCCTATGTGTCTACACCCGGGTGAGACACAACACAACAGGGGGGGTCACGTTGGTTGTACTTAGCTGGAAGGTGTAATTTAGTATTGGTGACATGCTAGCGGCCACATCAAGAAGACAATGCAGATAACTTACATGATTATACTTTAATAAACTGTGTCTTGGAAAAGAAATGTTAACTTATTTCAAAAAATAAGCCAGCCTCCCTCTGCCCCTCCAAGCCCTTTGGTGACACATACCAAACGCTGCCAATTCGGGCTCCTTTTTCCACTTGCCCAGCGAGGCGGGTGGGTTTGGCCAGATGACGGTGGTATGCAACAGCAGGTCTCCCATGCTCAGATCTGCAACCTGAAATCCAGGGCAAAGCTTACTGGGTAATGTCATAAACACTCAAGATATTCATGACATTTTAAAATTCGACAGGCTGGTGTCAATATGACTTCAAGAAAAATGCCTCTAAATAATGTCTTCCATCTGGTCATCTTTTCTCCCTTTATTCTGTGTTTGCGTATCAGAATTCCAAGAGTATGGTGGCCAAAAGATACAAATAGGGCTTCTGAAATTCACTTGCAGTAAAGCTTTCAAAGGGCTTTCCTAGTGGCTCAACAGTAAAGAATCCGCCCACACAATGCAGGAGGCTCGGTTCGATCCCTGGGTTGGGAAGATCCCCTGGAGAACAAAATGGCAACCCACTCCAGTATTCTTGCCTGGGAAATCCCATGGACAGAGGAGCCTGGCAGATACAGTCCATGGGGTCGCAAGAGTTGAATACAACTTAGCAGCTCAACAACAAAAGACCTGTCAAAACTGATGAATAAAATCACAGAGGTTTGGTGTTCAAATAGATAGTTACCCAAGGGGAAACAACGGTCATCCATGACAAAGATCCAGGAAACTACAGACACTGCCACCTGTGAATTTAAGTCCCTTGGCAGCAAGGGTCTTCTGGGAAGCAGTGCAATCTTTACTTCATTTCTTCTTCTTCTGACTCATTTTAACCAAGATTTCATTTCACTTTAGAGGAGGAAAAAGAAGCCAACTGAGGTGCTGGGAGATTGTTCTTTAAGCTTCTACAATGTGAGCTCTGGGGTCCTTAGAAACCGCAAGGTCTATTCTTACAGCCTCAAAGGTCAAATGCTGAGCCATCTCAGATGGACAAGGTCCTCTTCTCCTTACGGAAGCGTGATAATCCTCAGATTCCACCAGTGTCCGTGCCCGACAACTGTCCTGTGTGTCTTTTTCACTGGAGCTGTTGACCACTTCCACGCCTATCAAAATCCCACCCTCCCCACTGAGCAACCTAATCACAGGTACGAGGATCATTTGGTCCCTCCAAGCGGCTCCCTGTGCTAACATGTCAGAGGACGAGGCTTTGCAACAACCAGAGTCCAAGGTCCATCCACTGGGCAACCCTATCAATTGTGGGGAGGGTCTTCTCCCAGTATGCCTCCCTGGAGCCCTCGCCACCAGCCTCTCACTTTTACTCTGTGTCCACAGCAAGCAAGCCTGAGACCTTCTCCCTCAAAGCAGCAATGTGAATATTTGAAAACTTGATGTTGAATTTCTCAAGGACAGATGGCTCTGGTTTATTTTGCTGCTTTCGATCGGACCGAGTTTCTAGATATGCCAGCCACCAAGCAGCCCTCCACCGAGCATGGCGCCATTTAATCACCACTCTGGGCCGCAATGCTGGAAATGGAGCTCCGGCAGTGTACAACAGAGTGGTACTATTGCCATTATAATGATCAAGATCATTATAGTAATAATAATTACTCTAATTACTAGTGAGCTACATGATTAGTCATATGGTCAGTGGTTAAAAACATTAAGCAATTATATTACTTTCTTCATATTAAGTAACTAGTCAACCACACCCCCAGGGGGCAGTAACCACTAAGGGAACAATACTGCTTTCTCTAAGTATTGCTACAGACTTATCACTGATCTTGGCGCAGGACCCACTATTTCCCCAGGACCATTCTCCCTAGGGTTTTACTTTTGTGGATTCAAGATCACTCCATCCTTTCCAGTTTGAAGACCATTCTCTTCAGTGGAGAAAAAAAAGACATCAAGTGGATTTGAGCCATTTTCTCTGGGTCATCAAATGTCTTTGCTTATGATACTTCTAGCCCCCGGTAGTGGTCTTTTTTTTTCTTATTCTTCCTGTAGTGCTAAGACATAATCTTCTGTTGCTCTCTTTGCATCTTCTCCAAGCTTTCATTTTTGTGATCTTCAGACATCCTACTATTGATATAGGACTTTCCCACCATGAACTACTGGTATGTGGTCAAAGGTCCCTCCTTCATCTTTTGCACATTTTTACGCTAACAAAATGTCTGCTCACAAGAGGCTGTTTTGCATAGCACTACATCTCTTTGTTCCCTGCTGGAAAGATTTCGTACTTAGTTGACAGAATTTCATTTTGGAGGTTGGGCAGTTCCACCAAAGCCATATGCCCTTTTATAGTCTGACTTGTGAATCATATGCAGCTTTTTGTCTAAAGTCTTTGCAATCTGCTACCCATATTACCTTCTAGTCTTTGGCATAATAGTCCTTTGCTCTCAAGATCATTAAAATTCAGAAATCAATTTGGAATATAATGAAATGCACTGCAATTGTTCATTTCCATGACTCAATAAAATTCACTTCTGTCAAAATGAAATAAACTAAAGTACAGGATAGAAGCCTTATAATTTCGAAGTATTATTCATAGTCGTCAAATGAAGCCAAGAGAAGTACCTGACAATAGGAATTAAGCAAGTCATTGTTCAATCACACAGTAAAATATTACACAATCACTTCAATGATCCTTTTGAATCATTTATAATAATGTGAAAATTAAATAATTCTTTGTTCAACATAGAAAAACTCAAGGTACAAAATAATTTCCAAAATATTCAAGAACATATATGAAATTATATTCAAGTACATAATAAATATATTTTTTTAAAAAATAAACACCCAAACATCAAGAGGTAAGTTTTGTGTTCTGAGATTGTAGGTAGTTTTAATTCTTGCCTTTTTCTGTAGCCTGCTCTTTTCTTTAATAAACATAGTGCATTTTTCTTACTATAAAATTTCACAAGAAAATGAAAACAAAATCCAGAGAGATACGTCTGTCTTTTCCACATTCTGATAGATTAAACTGTCTGCCTGGTAGACAGAGAATATTCACATACTCTTTCTGCAATACCATGGTGAATAAAAATCGTGTTTCAGTGGAAAACTGAGCAGCCTTTACAGCACACCCTCTTGGGCTATCAGAGTCCAACTCCGTATCTACGTGTCTTTGAACTCCTTTGCAAGGTGCAGGAAACAGATAAATGTGTACATTCTCTCCAGCCTGGTAGTGACTTTAATTGATTCCTCCCGCTGTGGAAAAACCAATTTGTCTGCATTTACAAATCATCTCGCCATTTCTTCACTTTGTACATACACCTTCTATTTTGACTGTCGGGTTCCCTCACATCATCTGAGTAAAATACACATCTTCATATGTGTTCGCTTTACATCTCTATGAGATGTCATGATTTTACCTTTTTCTGAAAATTATCTTTTTACAGTCCAAAACTTCTTTTGTTTCACCAAGGACATAAATGGGAACCCGTTAGAGAATAACCCTTTACACCTCCAAAGAGAAGACTGTTTTCTTTTCCAGACTAAACAACCAGGTCTTATCCCCGCCAGCCCTCTGCCTTTCCTTCCATCCAATCATAGCAAGAGAGTTTCTCTTCATAGTTTCCTGCTGGCTTGTCGCCTTTTTTGAGGGAGAAGGGAAAATGAGGACAACACTCCAATCAAACCAGGGGGCACAGCGGCACTGGTGAGTATCATTCCGCAGCACATCAGTCTGATCCATCTCAGTACTATCTACACTGCACTCACATCAGCTCTCCTCAGTGGCTCAGACACAACTTAGAGCTCATTTTACATTTTTCTCAAGTGTATCTGTTCCTGTGACTTTATTCTAAGCACAGTTTCAGGCAGACTTTAAAAAAAAAAAGATTCAGAGTCATTTGAAACTTTCACTCATTCAATAAATATTCACTGAGCGCCTACTACATGTCAATTATTAGTCTGGTCTCTGGAGATACAGCCATGACCTTTAACAGTGTTTAGAGAAAGAGTCCAAGTCATGGTCACGGAAATTCACTCTCACACTTAGAAGTTCGACCAACGTGGGAATGTACATTGGTGTAGCCACTACAGAAAACAGTTTGGAGGTTCCTTAAAAACCTAAAAATAGAATTGCCATATGGTCCAGCAAGTCCACTCCAGGCACATATGTGGAGAAAACTCTAATTTGAAAAGATATGCACCCCAATGTTCATAGCAGCACTGTTTACAAAAATCAAGACACGGAAGCAACCTAAGTGTCTACTGACAGATGAATGGGTAAGAAGACATGTATACATATATATACACATGCTGCTACTGCTGCTGAGTCGCTTCAGTCATGTGTGATTCTGTGCGACCCCACAGACGGCCTCCTACCAGGCTCCTCTGTCCCTGGGATTCTCCAGGCAAGAACACTGGAGTGGGCTGCCATTTCCTTCTCCAGTGCATGAAAGTGAAAAGTGAAAGTGAAGTCGCTCAGTCGTCTCCGACTCTTAGCGACCTCATGGATTGCAGCCCACCAGGTTCCTCTGTCCATGGGATTTTCCAGGCAAGAGTACTGGAGTGGGGTGCCATTGCCTTCTCTAATATATTCACATATATACACTCATATAATATATATACTATTCCAGTGTATTATTACTTAGCCATAATAAAGAATGAAATAATGCAATTTGCAGCAAAAATGGATGGACCTGAGATCATCATACTAATTGAAGTAAATCAGAGAAAGACAAATATCATATGATATCACCTATATGTAGAATCTAAAGTATGATACAAATAAACTTATCTATGAAAGAAGAAGAGACTCAGAGACATAGAAAACAAACTTATAGTTATCAAAGGGGAAAGGGGAAGGATAAATTAGGAGTCTGACACTAACAGATAGAAACTACTACATATGAAATAGATAAATGACAAGGTCTTACTGTACAGCACAGGGCAATATATTCAATATCTTGTAATAAACTATAATGGAAAAGAATCTGTAAAAGAATATATATATGCAAACTGCATCACTTTGCTGCACATCAGAAACTAACACAATACTGTAAATAAACTATGCTTCAATCAAAAAAAAATGCCACCAACGAAAACACTATCATTGTTACTATTTTACTTATAAATAACACCTTAAAAAGAAACAAACCAACCCAGCTCTACGGACAAGCATGCTGGGCAGAAGAGGGGTCCTTACCTCTTTTTTCTCACCAGTCTGTTCAGCGATCAGCTGGTCAAACACAGCCCCAAATTCCTCATGGATTTTCTGCATTTCATTGATATGACTTGCAACCTTGTTCATAGTCTTAATGGCCACTGGAGGAAAACAGGTCATGAAATAAATGAAAAGACCATTTAAAGGCTCTGGGAGAGATGTGAACAAGGGGCAGTTCTCAGGGGCTCTTGGCTCACCATCCAGGTGGTAATGTTCCTCACTCTCTGCGTCCGTCAGAGCAAAAAGCTCCTTCAGCAGAAGCGGATACTTAAGGATCCTCTGGATGGGCTTGATGAGGTAAGACTCCAGGGTGGACGAGTGCTGCTGCTTTGGGTTCTGGGCGTCTAGGAACGCCTTGAAAGCTGCGTCCGTCTTGGCTGAAAGAGTTTAAATACAGACTGAGCGGAACATCCAAATGACTCCCTTCTCACAACTTCACTCACTAATTCCAAGGTGCCTTTTCACAGGATTCAGAGTACAGTGAGTGGTCAGAGAAGGCCTGCCCATCAGATTTCTCTGTTTATTTAGGAGGAGTGAGCAGAGCTCCAATGAGTTAGCCGCGGTCTCCAACCTTTTTTGGCACCAGGGACTGATTTTGAGGAAGACCATTTTTCCCGAGATTGGGGAGGAGGGGATGGTTTGGGGATGATTCGAGCACATTACATTTACTGTGCACTTTGTTTCTATTATGATTACATCAGTTCCACCTCAGATAACCTGGCGTTAGATCCTGGAGGCTGATGACCCCTGAGCTGAGAGATGACAGAGTCTGTAAGTCCTACGCACGGAGGTTTTCAAGGGTTGCTGTTCCATTGCCTTCTTAATCTGATATTTTGACATCAAAGGCCTTACAGACCCGGGACAGCCTGTCCTTGAGCGAGTCAGTCCCTACAGACAGCCCAGGAATCACCTGGAAGCATGCCTTTTACACATAAACCAACCAGTCCAGAACCTCTGCCTCCATCTCTCTTCTATGAGGCTTTTATAACTCTAGGCCGATACTGCCCCTGCCCTAAGCATCCCAGAGCCAGGTCCCAGAGAACTCAGGACAGCTCTCCCACCCCAGAGCCTGCTGAGATTACTCAAATTAGCCAATCCTAAACCCACTTGCCCTGCTTCACCCATTCCTTCCTGCAGATGCCACAACAGAGCATCTTGCCTGTGTCTTCCCTTCACTCATTCTGCCTCCTGGTGGACCCTGGTGCTTCATCTCATGGCCCTGCATTGAGTGACCCTCTCCTCTCCTCTTGGCAACCGTGAATAACACACAATCTTTCTTTTAAATTAAAAAAATTATTTATTTGGCTGTGCTGGGATCTTTGGTTGCAGCATACAAACTCTTAGCTGTGGCATGTGGGATCTAGACCCCTGACCAGGGATCGAACCTGCTTCCCTGCATTGGAAGTGCAGCGCCTTAGCCACTGGACCACTAGGGAAGTCCCAGAAACTTCTGATGGTAATTGTCTCCTGATCTGTTGGCCTCGCCATCTCTGAATAATACAAAAGCCTGCATCTTCCAACACTGCTTACCCCAGTTCTTCTAATCTTTCAATCATTTCATTGCTGATAGAACCTCTTTTGAGAAGAGGAAGGAAAAAAAAAGCAGCAGCAGTATCTTGCAGCCGGGTAAGTGGAGCGGTGCTGGTCTCCTGCAGGGAATGCCTTTTAAGATCTGTTCTGTGTTAATGCAGTGCTACCAGCTATCAGGATTTATCTCAGAGGGAAACATACAACCAACCTAAAGTAACACAGGCAGCAATTTCCTCACGAGCTGGGCTTTTATCTGTGTCCCAGCTAGACTGAAAATCAGCCCTGGGGAGTTGTGGGCCCCCAGACAATCAGAAAGGTATCTGCCAGTGGACAGTCGGGAAGACACATCATGTCTTTCCAAGGAAATGGTGGAAAGAGAGGCTGAACTGAGGGCAAAAATGGGAAGAAGAATGGACAATATATTAAAATGGCTAACTGTAGGCATATACTTTTTTAAGCTTCTGATAAAATATATTTCCATCTCCAAAAATTAGGAATGTAAGCTAAGAACAAAAGATAGGGCTTCCCTGGTGGTCCAATGGTTAAGAATCCACCCTGCAATGCAAGGGACATGGGTTTAGTCCCTGGTCAAGGAAGACCCCACATGCTAAGGGGCAACTAACCCCATGGCCACAACTTCTGAGCCCACGCACTGCAACTACTGAAGCCCTCTCACCCACAGCCTATGCTCTGCAACTCATGAAGCCGCTGCAATGAGAAGTCTGCTCACTACAACGAGAGAAAGTCCTCGCACAGCAAGGAAGACCCAGCACAGCCGAAGGAAAAGAAGAACAGAAGGGACTGTAAAAGGATATCGTGAAATCATAGAGCGAGTCTTCTCACTCTCTTTATTCAATTAAGAAAAACAGCAGTCGTGGGGAAAGGCCTTGTAAAGACTACCATCTTCTCAGCCATTTTAAGGCCCACCAAGAGGAATCAGATTCCATGGATCCAGCCACCAAATCCATGAAGAGAAAGGAGACTGGAAATGCAGTGGTTGCAAAGCAGCCCAGGCGGGTACTTCGTGTTCTCAAAGAGTTCTCTTCATTCTATCTGCACATTGGGCCATCAGAAAAATATGGGTCATACCTAACGGTTTAAGGGATGATTTTTCAGGTGCAAAATATAATGATTTTGAATTTTTGAAAATCTACAGGGGCAGAATTTAATCAAGTGAGTAAAAATAACACAAACTGCTTTAAGGACTGTGATGAGTATATAATTTTACCAGAGAGCAAAGTGCTCTGAAATTGTTAACACTCTCATAACACAGCATTCAGTTAGAGTTTAAAAAGAAATACATACACAGAACTATATGACCAGTGCAGCTTATATAAAACCACACAGCAGGACAATTTCCTTGTCATATAGCTGGACTAAATTCCCAGGTTCTGCTGAAGCAGAACTCTTTTGCATGGACTGGAACTATCATTAAGTATGTCATTAAGTATGTCATTATCTGGGGCAGGATCTTTTGCTATCCAGAGACCTGTGTTGTATTCATCTTTATTATAAGTTTTGAATTAAATCAAGCTAGTTCTCTTTGGCAGCAAACACAAATGTAAGTAAATTACTTACATATTCAGCAGTTGTTTGCATGGCAGCCACCTGGTAAGGTGTAAAAGGAAGAGCAGGCTGATTTCCAGAGATCCTTTGAAACTGAACTTTCTATAGATTCTACTGTTTACCAAGGCTACATTTCCCTTGTCCCTTAACCTATCAAAGTCACACGCAGAACTATGGAAGAGAAACAGCTTTTTAGTGACTCTCAGAACACCCACCATCTTCTTAGAACACTTAGGAACAGGAGTTTGCCAATATAGAACTTCTCTTCTCTGTGCTAAACAGAATTACAGCTGGACTTTTGTAAATAATTAAAGGAATTTTAGTAGTGATGGTGGTAACTATTATCACTCACCTGGAAGCAAAAATCGGTGAGGGAAAGATGAAATGACACAAAAAGGTACATGAAGTGTGGTAGGTTATTATGAAATTAATGAAAATACAAATAAAGTAGGGAATTTCTAAATCCCCTATGTTTTTGCATAATTGGAAAATTGACTTATCAATTCTGGCCCTGAAGAGCTGAGTCAAAACTTTCACAATAAGAAAATTGACACCATCATTAATTCAAGATATTAATGCATTTAATTTCTCAGTGCAGTCAGCGCTCCATATCTAAGGATTCTATATCCACAGGTTCTGCATTGTGGATTCAACCAACGATGAAGAGGAAATAGTTGGGAGAAAAATTCCAGAAAGTTCCAAAAGGTGAAACTTCAATTTGCTGCATATTGACAACTATATTCTTGGCACTTATACTGTACTGGGCTTCCTGGTGGCTCAGATGGTAAAGAATCCGCCCACAATGTTGGAAACCTGGGTTTGATCCCTGGGTTGTGAAGATCCCCTGGAGGAGGGCATCGCAACCCACTTGAGCATTCTTGCCTGGAGAATCACCATGGACAGACGAGGCTGACAGGCAACAGTCCACGGGGTTGCAATGAGTCGGACACAACTGAGCGACTCAGCACAGCACACACATACTATATCAGGGCTTCCCAGGTAGCACTAGTGGTAAAGAACCCACCTGCCAATGTGGGTGGAGCAGGAAATGGCAACCCACTCCATTATTCCTGCCTGGAGAATCCCAGGGACAGAGGAGCCTGGTGGGCTGCTGTCTATGGGGTCGCACAGAGTCGCACATGACTGAAGCGCCTTAGCAGCAGCAGCAGCCAGTGCAGGAGACACAAGTTCGATGCCTGCAGTGGGAAGATCCCCTGGAGGAGGACGTGGCGACCACTCCAGTATTCTTGCCTGGAGAATCCCATGGACAGAGGAGCTTGGCAGGCTATGGTCCATGGGGTCGCAAAGAGTCGGACACGACTGAAGTGACTTGGCATGCATGCACATACTGTTTTAGGTATTTCAAGTAACCTAGCGATGTTTGGTGGTGCTAGTGATAAAGAGACTTGGGGGTTTGATCCCTGGGTTGGGAAGATCCCCTACAGCAGGAAATGGCTGCCTACTCCAGTATTCTTGCCTGAAAACATCCCTGGACAAAGGAGCCTGGCGGGCTACAGTTCAGGGGTTTACAAAAGATTTGGACACGACTGAACAGCTAAGCACACACACATAGGGGAAAATATGCATAGGTTATGTGCAAACAGTACGCATTTTACATAAGCGACTTGAGCGTCCCGGAAATTTGGTGTCCATGGGGGACCCTAAAACCAATACCCCACAGACACCGAGAGACAAGTGTACTCTCACTTGTAGAATATCTATCTGGCACAACAATGACTCTTAGATTTCCATCCAAAAGCCCCCGACCATGGTCAGCCACACAAATGTGAATTGACAATTAACATGCCCACCTGCTGCCCGGGCCTCCTAGGCCTTACCTTTCACCAGGACCTTGGGGACCTTCGTGTGGCTGGCGCAGAAGGCACTGTAGAGCTTGAAGCGGTCAGCGTAATACAGAAAGGATCCCCCCAGGGAGAACAGCACTTTCTGGACACAGTGAGAAACAGTGCAGTTAGTTTGCGGTCCTCCTCACCCAGGAACATCAGCAGGATGGAGCCAGGGGCTCACAGCTGCCCGAGTCTCCCCACAAATTGGCACCATTCGCACCCGTCACCGCCTGTCTTTGCTCACTGATGGCCTATTGGGAAGTCTATGGGCTCACCTATTCGTGTAACAGACGCTGTATTTGGCTCTCTCGGTAATCACAGCCAGTGTCACTGGTTTTGCTGGCTTGTGTCTTTCAATGACCTAGAGCTGGGATGTCTGACTGTTAACGGGAAAGTAGATATGGCATTTTGGAAAAGACAGAAATCTCCTGAATTCCCTCATTAGATTCTGTTGGAATGTAGAAGTGACAAACCAAACAAAGGCAAGAAATGCATAAATCCCCCAAAATAGAAAACACCTTTCCCTGATCACTAATTCCACCCTCTCCAACACCATACTCTTTTCTAGCAGGAGTGGATGAGAACAGAGAAACAGACTCACTTATGGGAATTAGGTAACATCTCCCAGCCCATAGCCTCTGCCTGAACTGGATCAAAACTAGGTGGAGGGCTTCCCTATTAGGGCTTCCCTGACAGCTCAATTTGTAAACAATCTGCTTGCAATGCAGGAGACCCCGGTTTGACTCCTGAGTCAAGAAGATCCACTAAAGAAGGGACAGGCTACCCACTCCAGCATTGTTGGGCTTCTTCCCTCGTGGTTCAGCTGAGAAAGAATCCACTGCAATGCAGGAGACCTGGGTTCAATCCCTGTGTCCAGAAGATCCCCTGGAGAGGGAAAAGCTACCCACTCTGGCCTGGAGAATTCCATGGACTATATAGTCCATGGGGTCGCAAAGAGTTGGACACGAGCAAGCGACTTTCACTTTCTTCCCTATTAGGAATTTAATATAGCTCAGCTGGGATACTTTTTATCCTACACATTTTCTATAAATATATGAAACAGGCCTTAGAAAAATATCTTCTATAGGTTTCACACTGATCTAGTCTAGTTCAGAAAGAGGTATGCCTTATTTAGGTTTAGAATTTTAAAGTTGGATTCCAAGCCAAAATAAATAAATAAATAAGACTTTGGATTCGAGTGATAAATTGAGTTCCACAAGATGCAATTTATTTTAATTAACAACATAGAAAATTCTGATAGTCTAATTAAAAGAAAACAAAGGTTTATTATGAACCACACATAATTGGTAATTAGAGGCCTAAATTCATTTCCTACATGTTCTACTTTCCCTCCTTTACTTTTTCAGCTACACGCCTCCCCAGATCTCATCCCCCTGACCCTGTACAGACAGTCATCCTTTGAACCATATCCAATAATTAAATGAGACAAGTTGTGTAAGAAAAAGGTCTAAATGTAACCCCTCACTTTAGCCACGTCAAGTCATTCATTTGTTTAACTTGATATAAATTCAAGGCATTTACCATATAGGAAACACAGATAGAACATTAACGTGTTCATTTATTCTTCCAGCCTTAAAAAATAATCTCAGAGCACAAATATGGTGGGTGTGCACACAAAGACTGCATTTACCCTGTGTCTCTATTCAGTAGGACCACACAGAGCCTCTCACTGGCTGACAGACACTGCAAATTCCCAGGAGGAAATTTTACCAAAACTTATTTGATCTCAGAACCAATTTTTTTTTTTACTAATCCTGTTGTAGGGCTAGTGTTCTATGCAACACAATTTGCACCTTTTTAACAAGCTTTTTAATTTTTGGCAAATATATAATCAGGATTTAAACGAAACAGCGATCACAGAAACCAAGAGCAACAGGCTTAGGGATGAACACCGACTGAGAAACCAACTCAAAAGTGCCAGAGAGCAGCCCTGGGGCCGAGAATATTCAGCGAGCATCAACTGTCACGTCTTACAGATGGAGTGGAGACTGTCAGATAATGCAGGAAATCAGTGAAATGAAGGTCGGAGAAGAGGGTTCCACTTAAATGCTATTTACAACAGTGACTGCTCTGGAGTGAACTTGCTCAACGGATCATGCGCTAATCCCTCCCTAGAATAACACCTCTGCTTGTGACACCATCATGTTTGTATCACAGTTCTGATAGTTAAACATACCTAAAGTGATCAACAGAATCTAAACACAAAGAACTGATGCCACAGTAAAAGCACGCTGAATGAAGACCATGAATGTTAGGTATTGTAGATTAAAACCAAGCATTTTCAGGTCCGTATGCATCTTTATCATGTTCCACAGTAAGCAACTTTTTTGATTAACTGACAAACTACTAGCCCTTATCATGGTGTTCTAACACTGTCCTATTAATTAATCTACCAATGAGCCAAGCTGTATTTCAAATGGACAGTATCACCAATCACCCTGAGGAGAGAAAAAATGAACTAACCCAAGCAATTCCACACACACACAAAAAACCCAACTATATTTAGTAGATAAAGGGGTATTATGCCTGTAATTTACTCAAATCTTTCAGGAGAAAAAATTATACCTTTTGTACACACAGACACACACAACACAACACAACACACACACACACACACACATACACATTAGGTAGCCAGAGAAAGGATAAAGCAAATGTGGTCAAATGTTACCATTTGGAAAACGTGGGAGGATAGCTTAGAATTCTTTGTGCTATTCTTGTCACCTTTCTGTAAGTCTGAAATTATATCCAAATAAAAATAGAGAACTATATATAAATATAGGTCCATAAGCTTATGTGTATGAAAGTGTATGTGCATTCTAAATGACTCCTGTTGCAGAGAGGGACTGTGAAGAGATGACACACACAAAAATACATCGAAGGATAGTCTTCCTCTCACCCTACAAACCTATCAGGGGTACTAACATGACACAGCCGGATTTCCGCACCTGTTAGAAGACAGTCACAGAGTACGGGGGCCACACCTGAGCGGACAACTGAGCCCAAGGCAACACAAGTGCAAAAGTTACTCAGTGGAGAAAGATCGAGAGACAGTCATTTCAAAACCCAGTGCTAGAAAATTAAATATTCATATACAAAAAACTGACTCAGATTCACCCATCACACCAGATAAGAGACTAATATATAAGTCCCCAAGTCACAAAACTTCCCTAGGAGAAAACTTTATGACCTTGCCTTAGGCAAAGATTTCATAGATAAGACACCAAAAGAATGACCCAGAAAAGAAAAAATTTGAAAAATTGGATTTCATTGAAAAACAAAAATTTCTGGGGACATCCCTGGAGATCAAGTGGTTAAGAATCCAGGCTTCCACTGCAGGGGGGTGCGGATCTGATCCCTGATTAGGGAATTAAGAGCCTGCATGCCATGCGGCATAGCCAAAAAAAAATTTTTTTAAATAAAACTTCTGTGGGGAGGAATAAATTAGGAGCTTGAGATGAACATATATATACTACTACACATAAAATAATAGCCAACAAGGACCTACTACATAGCACAGGGAACTATACTCAATATATGGTAATAACCTATAAGGGAAAAGAATCTGAAAACGATTATATGTCTATGCTAAGTCGCTTCAGTCATGTCTGACTCTGTGAGACCCCAGAGACGGCAGCCCACCAGGCTGCCCCATCCCTGGGATTCTCCAGGAAAGAACACTGGAGTGGGTCGCCATTTCCTTCTCCAATGCATGAAAGTGAAAAGTGAAAGTGAAGCCGCTAAGTCGTGTCCGACTCTTAGCAACCCCATGGACTGCAGCCTACCAGGCTCCTCCGTCCATGGGATTTTCCAGGCAAGAGTATTGGAGTGAGATGCCATTGCCTTCTCCTTATATGTCTATATATAAACTAAATCTGGAGAAGGAAATGACAACCCACTCCAGTATTCTTGCCTGGAGAATTCCATGGACACAAGAGCCTGGCAGTTTGCAGTCCATGGGGTTGCAGGAGTCGGACACGACTGAGCGATTTTCACTTATAAACTAAACCACTTTGTTATATACCTGAAACTAACATAACATAAATCAACTATACTCAATTTAAAAAAAGAAATCAACTTGAAAAAAAAATTCTGCTCTTTGAGAGATATTGTATGACAAAAGAAAATATTTACAAATCATATATATGGTAATAGACTTCTACACAAAATTTTCAAAGAACTCTCAAGATTCAATAATAAGATAACAGTCCAATATAATAAATGGGTGAATGATCTGAACAGACATTTCACCAAAGAGGCTATAATGAAAGCAAATTAGCACAAAGAAAGATATTCATCATCATATCATTAGAGAAATTAAAATAAAGCCATAATGAAGGGTCACCACATATCTGCTAAACTGGCTAAGTTTAAAAAGAGTGACCTGACCCTGCTGAAAGAAAGAGGAGGGACAGCTGGTGGAACTGCACACTGGCACAGTCATTCTGGAAAACAGTTCCGCAGCTTCTTAAAAAGTTATACATATACTTTCCATACGATCCAACCACTCCATTCCGAAGTATTTATCCATGAGAAATAAAAGCATATATTCATGGCTCAGCTGGTAAAGAATCTGCCTGTAGTGCGGGAATCCTGGGTTTGATCCCTGGGTTGGGAAGATCCCCTGGAGAAGGGAAAGGCTGCCCACTCCAGTATTCTGGCCTGGAGAATTCCATGGATCTCTTAATTTCATGGGTCTCTTAATACATTAATACTAAAACTTGCACACAAATGTTCACAACAACTTTACATGTAATTACCAAAAGCTGGAAACAACCTAAATTCCCAAGAAAGGAGAAAGGATCACAAAGTATATCAACAGTACCGATACATCCACACAATGCAAGTACTACTCAGCAATTAAAAAGGATGAATTATGGGTATATGAAACAATATGGGTGGAGCTCAATATAATTATGCAGTAAAAGATGCCACATAAAAAAAATGTCTGGGCTATATGATTTCGTTTATATAAAATTCCAGAATGCAAACTCGTCTATGGTAACAGAAAGCAGACACAGTTGCCTGTGGCTGAGAGGCCAGAAGAAAAAGAGAGGAATCACAAAAGAACAGGAAAGACAACTAGGGGGTGATAATTATGCCCATTATCCTGATTGAAGTGACGGCTTCAGAGGTGTACACATGTCAGATTTCATCAAACTGTACATTTTAAATATAAGCAGTGTGTTGTATGTCAATTATACCTTTGCATTTTAAACGTCTGTGAGGGTGACACATAAGCCAAAACCATTGTGCATGAATCAATGAGCTTTGTTGGTTGGAAACACAACGCAGAAAATCTCTGCAAGGGGAAACCAACCAAGGAAGAGGAAGCCTGCTGTAAGCACCATCACTGAGTGCTCTAGTCATAAATCCTCATTAAGGCTACAGGGACGCTGTGTGCTGGAAGACTGTCTTCCTCCTGGATAACGATAAGCATTTCTATTAACCAGTTCCCCAGAACAAGATAAATTAATTTGTTTATCGGAAAACTAAGACAGCTAGTCGAATTTTGCTAACAGCAAGTGTCGAAGGCCCCCACATAAACAGAACAAAAGGTAGGTGCATCTTCCTAAATAGAAGTCAGTAGATACTCCAGTTAAATGGAAATCAATGGCACTGGTTCCACCTTAGCCAGACCAGCAAGCACAGTCCATTCCCCTCTCCGACTCCCTTTAGGAACTGACCCCACTGGATATCCAATGAAGACCCAATACCACAGCAACAATGCCTCCTGTGATATGTTTTCAGGAGATTCAACTGGACCTACAGGATACCTCACTCCTGACATTAGGAGGCAGCTTGACACTATTTCAGGAAGAGACTTACCTTAAATTGATCAACTTTCTCAAGCTTTTCCAGATCAGGTACCAATCTCACTCCATCTTCCAGAGTTTTAAGGAATTCTACTTGAAACTCTACCATTTCGGTTAAATTTCCAAAGAGCACATCAAGCTGGAAAATGCAAAACAATGTCATCAACCGCCTGTTTCACTAGTGTGTGGATCCTTCATTTGCTTCTGATTTAAAAGTTTTTCTACCCATATGGTAATGCTCCCACCATCAGAAGGTGAGCCAACTCTTTCCTCTTGGAGTGCATGCCAAGAGCTCGCCAGGCAATAACTTGACCTATTTATTACAACTAAATGAATTCAAAATGCTCAGTATTGTGTGAGGTCCTCAATTCTTCCCCATCACCAGGTCAAGTTACCGTTCAGATGATAGCCACCGTACCTCATCCTGGGTGAGAAACGTTTCTTTTTGAAGAGGTTTTAGGTATCTCTCCATGAGACAGTTTAAGTCCTAAGGGTTGAAAGAATATCAGATTAGCACATCTGAAAGTCTATAAAGAATCTAAAAGAAAAAAAATAAATAATTATGTCCCAAAGGCTAATATTTCAGTCTTTAGGTCACTGAGGTTCACTGAAGCAGAAGTGAGCCAACCTCTTCTCAAAATATTTCAGGCTTTGTAGCCATATGGTCTCTGTCACAACTATTTAATTCTGCTGCTGCAGCAGGAAAGCAGTATAAATGATACTGGGTTGGCCAAAAAAATGGCCATGAGATGTTACAGAAAAATCCAAATGAACTTTTTGGCCAAACCAACACATAAATAAATGCATGTGGCTGTGTTTCAATAAAACTTTATTTGTAAAAGCAGAGAGCCGGATTTGGCCCAAGGGCCATACTTGCTAACCTCTGACTTAAAGACTAAGATAGATCATTAAAAATAGATCACACAGTTGAAACATAGACTCAACATAACTAAATTATACAGAGGTATATGTATATGATCATACAATGATCATAGTTAGGTTAATTATATCATTATAGGAATATATTGCAGTATATAGTGTTGAAATAACTTTCTAAGCCCCAGATGGAGCCTCTCTTGCCTGGGGTGCCATGTCAGTAAAGCAAAATTTAAATGATTTTTATGTCCCTGTCAATATACCACTTGACCAGAAATGTAGTATATATCTAGTTAACCAATATCCAAACGCCAAGCCAATTCTGGGTCTTTTCACCCCAACCAAGGTTGACTTTGTGGCCCTAGCCAATTAAATATTTTCTTCTTTTCTCTTCCTTGTTCTTGATTCTTTGTTACAAAAGCATCTTGCCTTCTGCCCCATCTTGCAATTCTACAAAAGACTGTCCAATTCATGAATAAAGTTTTAAATAAAGTTTGTTTGTATCACTTACAAGCTGTCTTCTTTAATCATTTTTAAACAACCATTGTATATATTATAAATTATATAGGAACACAAGATCTAGTTCGGAGAGTATAACTAAATGTCAGAACAAATTATAACACAAAAGAGACCTGATACCCTTCTGCCTCGACTCAAAGTAGATTGTGAAGATACCACTACTTAATTTGTCAAAACTGAATTCAATTTTAGTATGAGCTCAACAGCCTATTTAGAAAGGTCAGAAGGTTCACTTAATATTCACCATTATCTCCTTTCGGAGTCAATCAATCAGCTACTTCCATCAATGAATTGCTGTAATAGGCATGCCTCCCTAAAACACAGAAGGAAACTGTAACATTCAGAATCAAGGCCAGTTCCATAGGAGAGACAAGACACCCTTCATGGCCGTGGACTGGCTTTGTCATCAGCCGACATCGGCGTATAAACACCCAGCACGCATCCCTCAGTGACAACAGGAAGCACGCAGGAGGGAGGGCAGGAGACGCACCTTCACGTAGGTGCGCTCTGTCTCCAGGAGCTCGCAGATAACCTTGCGCAGCTTATCGGCGTCCGTGAGCTGTCTCATGGCGGCCAGCTGAGGCCCAGTGGAGTCCTGGGGGGACGGGCTCGGGTCAGAGGGCTTCATCTCGTGCAGACTGCGGCAGAACGCGGCCACCTGTTCCGTGCTCTTCAGAGCACAGTTGGAAAGGCAAGACAGACGAAGTCATTCCTCACCGGAGACACTTGCCGGACACCTGTCCTTCTGACGACGTTCAGCCTGGTTAACGAACTGCCACTCATGAATCACAGCGCCCATTTCCCCAGATTGCTCCACACATCTGAGCATTCACTGAATGCTCCAAACAACCATAATAACAACTCCTGGCATAGACTGAGTGATCACTGCCTATTAGGCACTGGTTTGATGCATTTAATCTGCTCATAAGTAAGGGCTGTGATCATACCTACTTAACAGTTGAGACAAGGGAAGTCCAGAGTAGTTAAGTAACTCATCTAAGAATGCACAGCTCAGACCTGAAACAGGCAGCATGGCTCAAAGTCTGTGTTCTTAACTACCCTGCAAGTTCACCAACCAGAGGAAGATACAGCCAAAGGCATTTCACCCAAAATACAAGGCTAATTCATTACCGGACTCTCAGTTCAGTGCGCTATACATATTTACATTGCAAAGCTGGAAGATGATTTGATAAGCTTGGCGTCTCCCTGTCTCTATTAAAAACTGAGATGGAAGCAACTTTCTACAGGCGCTTTACTGTCTGAGCTGCCAGGGAAGTCCAAGATAACCATAGATACTCGTATATATGTATTTTAAAGCTTCCACCTCTCCAGCTTCTCCAAGGCAGAAAGATTCCACGACCAACCCCACTACTGCTACCAGCACCCCCTGCCTCCCCACTCCTCCAGCTAAAACTAAGGGGCATTGGGCCCTGAACAAGACCTCCACAGCTCAGTCCCCACCCAATTGTCCAGGATGGGTCAAGCAGAAGTTCGGGATTCTAGAATTCGAAAATTCCAAGTTTCCAAGTTAGGCAAAACAGTTCTTCAAAGCAAGGGCCGAAGACAGAGCACTGAAAACCCCAGGGCATCAGTAGCTCTCCACCTTGGCTGCTGGAGGAATCACCTGGGGAGCTCTTAAACCGCTCCCAATGCCCAGCACACCCTCCAGATCAATTCAGAGTCTCTGGGGACTTCTCTGGTGCTCCAGGGGTTAAGAATTTCGCCTGCCAAGGCAAGGGACACAGGTTTGTGCCCTGGTCTGGAAAGAGCCCACACTCCATGAGGTGACTAAGCCTGTGTGCTGCAACCACGAAATCCTGAATGCCCTGGAGTCCGTGCTCCACAACCAGACAAGCCACTGCAATGAGAGGGCCAAGCACCGCACCCAGAGAGTAGGCCCTGCTCATCGCAACTAGGGAAAGTCCGCGTGTAGCAGCGAAGACCAAGCGCAGCCAAAAATTTTGTTAAAAATCAGAATTTCTAGGATGGGATGTGCAAGTGTTTGTATCTTTTAAAGCTCTCCATGGTATTACTCTACAGGCTATTATTTTGTAGCACAGAATCTATTGATAGTTTATTAACATTTGTTCAAAATGTACCACTCTAGAGATGTTTGATGCATATCTCTTTGAAACTGGTGGTTGCCTTCTTGGACTTCTCTTTCCTGCTTCTCTTGTCCAGTTTACCCCCAGGAAATACAAAGTATTTCCAATAGAGCAAATAAAGAATTACTTTTTCTATCACCCATCTACTCACTCCTAAGAGTGAACATTCTGAGAAGAACATGCTTCCAAAAACGACCATGGGTACACAGAGCTGAAAGTCATGGTTGGCATTTTGTGGAGAGCACAGGAGCCAAACCAAGTGTATCCCATGGAGGCAACATCACTCATTATCAGAGAAATGCAAATCAAAACCACAATGAGGTACCATCTCACGCCGGTCAGAATGGCTGCTATCCAAAAGTCTACAAACAATAAATGCTGGAGAGAATGCGGAGAAAAAGGAACCCTCTTACACTGTTGGTGGGAATGCAAACTAGTTCAGCCACTATGGAGAACAGTGTAGAGATTCCTTAAAAAACTGGAACTAGAACTGCCTTATGACCCAGCAATCCCACTGCTGGGCATACACACTGAGGAAACCAGAACTGAAAGAGACACGTGTACCCCAATGTTCATCGCAGCACTGTTTATAATAGCGAGGACATGGAAGCAACCTAGATGCCCATCAGCAGACGAATGGATAAGAAAGCTGTGGTACATATACACAATTGTTAAACACAGAGAAAGGCTACAGCAGCTAACATTAACCTGCCTTCCCCTCATTAGCATACTGCCTTTGCCTCGTTAGCATACTGCCTTCCGCTTATTAGCACAGCCCAACGGGAAGGAAGCCCGAAATAAAGACAGGACAAGGACATGGGAAATCAGAACCTAACAAGGATGCATTAGTAGCAATGTTGTGACAGGAAAGGGCAGAGCCAGGACCCAAATCCACATGATTATTGATCCAAATCTCTTCAGGTTACATAGCTTATTTATTGATAGCACAAACTCTGGTCCTACATGCCAGGATATATCAGTCACCTGTCAAGGGCACTATTAAATGCTTCCTATGGAATCAATGTTTCCAACACTGAATATGCCCCAAAGCATTCTCCCTTTGGTGACTGATGAAAAGCTCATCAAAATGGGCTGAACTCTATGACATGTGAATTATATTCTAATAAGGCTGTTAAAAAAAGAAAGACTGCTAGTTTTTCATCAAAGCCTGTTTCAGTAGAAATAAAGTTTTATCTAGTTATGTTAGGATTTTACAAACTCAATGTCATCATTAAATATTAACCGTAAAATATGGATTTGTCTTAATAATTAAAAAGGAACGAGTAAATCCATTTTGACAAAAATGTCCACATCTTTGAGATAATCTTATGGTAACTGTAATAGGCAATTATAATAGGCATTATAACACAGACATTATGGAAGGGGGGAGGGTGAGCCTCACTAAAATGAAAATTCCATGGGAAGAGAATGATCACAGCTGACAGTTTAAGTACCATGCCCTCCAGCTGATCCCAAACTCTCCTGTGTCACTTTGATTCGTCACTCGCCAACACAACAAATGTATAACTGGCACCTTCGCTTACACAATGCTTTTCTAACTGTCCCAGCTCTAACTGCAGCTGCCTGCCATTTACATGCAAATTAATATCCTAGCTATTATTCATGATATGTAAATCCATCACCGTATTCCCATCAGAGACATGGTAGACCTTTCTGCAGTTTAATCATTTAGACAAGTCGTCATGCAAAATCCAATGTCCTCATCAATTATACCAAGGATGCCCCAGGCCTTAAGATGCCCCATGCCAAGTTATAACCTGGGGACTCTGACACGCATCAAAAACAGGACACTTCCCTTGGTACCCCCAATTCACACCATGCAGACTTGCCATTCTTAGCAATATTTGGTTATAATAACGAAAAGCATGACATGGAGTTTCTGGGTTTTCATTCCCTCCGCTTCTTCATAAATACTCAGAGGTTTTCATTTTTAGGAATGCGAGTTTAAAGGAGGGTCGGTCATCCAGGTGATGACTGCTTTTCAGAGAGCAGAACAGCATACTTTGTCCTCGCATCTGAGCTCTGTGGGGGCCCAGGTTGCTTGAATTCCTGTCTCTGCTGCTAGGAGATGGGTCAGCTTGCTCATACCAATATGGGAACTGAGAAGATGAGAGTAGAAGTGATGAGCCTGCTGTGGCTTTGCTGGTTGACGGTAGAGCTGACCGAACCCCAGGCTCCCTGGGTCCCAGGTCTGCAGACCCACTGTCAGCAGGTCATCAGAAGACACACGTCTCACCATTTAGACCTTCTGTAACCTGTACCCTTGTCTCTCTTCACTTCCATCTCCCTTCTCAATCCCATGGTCCACACTCTCACGATAATCTTCTTTTCATGAAAAATTGACTTTTTTTGTGTGTGAAGTTGCTCAGTCATGTCTGACTCTTTGCGATCCCATGGACTATAGCCTACCAGGCTCCTCTGTCCATGGAATTTTCCAGGCAAGAGTACTGGAGTGGGTTGCCATTTCCTTCTCCAGGGGAATCTTCCTGACCCATGGATCGGACCCATGGATCGAACCCAGGTCTCCCGCATTGCAGGCAGACAATTTACCATCTGAGCCACCAGGGAATTATATTGTGTTAGTTTCAGGTATACAGCAACTGATTTAATTATACATATATATGTGCGTGCATGCATGCTAAGTCGCTTCAGTCGAGTCTGACTCTTTGCAACCCTATGGACTGTAGCCCGCCAGGCTCCTCTGTCCATGGGATTCTCCAGGCAAGAATACTGGAGTGGGCTGCCATATCCTCCTTCAGGGGGTCTTCCCAACCCAGGGATCAAACCTGCTTCTTGTGTGGCTCCTGAATTGTAGGCAGATTCTTTACCGCTGAGCCACCTGGGAATCCCATAGTTCCCTGGGCTATACAATAAATTCTTGCTGTTTATTTTATATTAAAAAAAAGAAAGAGTGTGAGTAGAGGTCCTGACTTGGCCTATGTCAAGTTCACCACCTCTAAGGCTTGGTACCCTGAGTTTTAATCAAGCCCATTGGGGAAGCTCTGGTCATGTAGGCCAGGGCATTGGTGCTCTACACCTAGCCATCTCCTACCAATATCACCTCAAACAGCCAGCTTCCTCACCTTCCTCCTGACACACCCCTCCTGAGCCAGATCCTGGGTTATAATAGGAAAGGAAATACCTTTAGCATCCCAGAAGACACCTCCAAATTTCCTTGAGTTCTCTTCTGAGAGTTCAGAGCCTTAGGCGTCCCTTCCTTATAAGACACTTTCTTTCTATGCTAAGACAGATTTATCCACTAGAGTCTCTGAAGTTGACTGCAGGGGGGAACGGGGACAGTTTCTCCACTGGCAACCCTATTCTCTGATTCAAGGTATAAACTCTCAGGTTTCTCACAAGGAAATGGGTCAACATAGCCATACAACTCCAGGTTATCTAACTAAATAATAAGTTTAATAAAATAAACTTAAATAAGAATACATAGACTAACCAGCTATATTGTACATATGGGCTTCCCAGGTGGCAGTAGTGAGATATTGCCAAGGGGTGTTATTTATAAAGCTCTTAGTGAAATTTTTGCTTGGAAACAATTATTTTCAAAGGATGTCATCAAGTTTGAGAACTCTGTTTCACTAAAATATTACCCACTCTCCAAAAAAGCCTTAGAAGGAAGTATGAAATGCAGGTTGTCTTTGAAAGTGAAAGTTGCTCAGTCATGTCCGACTCTTTGCAACCCCATGGACTATACAGTCTATGGAATTCTCCAGGCCAAAATACTGGAATGGGTAACCTTTCCCTTCTCCAGGGGATCTCCCCAACCCAGGGATCGAACTCAGGTCTCCCACATTGAAGGTGGATTCTTTACCAGCTGAGCCACCGGGAAAGCCCAAGAATGCTGGAGTGGGCAGCGTATCCCTTCCCTTCTCCAGTGGATCTTCCCAACCCAGGAATCAAACCGGGTTCTCCCCTATTGCAGGTCGTCTTTAGAATACCTCTAATCTAGGGATTTCTTTGGAAGGAATGATGCTAAAGCTGAAACTCCGGTACTTTGGCACCTCATGCGAAGAGCTGACTCACTGGAAAAGACTCTGATGCTGGGAGGGATTGGGGGCAGGAGGAGAAGGGGACGACCCAGGATGAGATGGCTGGATGGCATCACTGACTCGATGGACTTGAGTCTGAGTGAACTCCAGGAGATGGTGATGGACAGGGAGGCCTGGCGTGCTGCGATTCATGGGGTCGCAAAGACTCGGACACGACTAGGCAAATGAACTGAACTGAACTGAATCTAGGGATTTTCCACATGGTGGCCCAGGTCTTAAGTCTCCCTGTCCCCACACTGGGGTCAAACTTCTTTGCATCAAACTCTGATAGGACCTTCTCCAGAAGGTAGCTCAGCCAGGACACAGGAGGCAGGAGGAGTCGGATGCGGTGCTTTCCCCGCTCCGTTGCTAAGTGCTATGTGGCATCCTGATCATTTATACATCAAGCTCTACAGCCCAGAAAGAGAGCTGCCAGGTGAGGTCTTCAACACACCCCTAAAGTCGAAGTTTCCCAGAACTGGTACAAGTAGTGAAAGAATTGCTGGAAAGGAGAAGACAAACACGGTTTCTCTGAATCCAAACCTGTCTCCCCTGCTTGAGGACTGCCACCTTAGAAACGGAAAGCTCTTCTGGGCATTTCCAAGCTGCCCGTTTAAACCTGTTAAAGGGTGGCAGAGCCATCCCCACTGTCAGGACGAAGAATTATCCACCCAAGGTACGAAAATGAACAGGACAGTGGCAGGAAGAAACGGGCTACTTTCCTGAGGTCTGCTTGAAGTGCAGTGTTTATAATATCTCTTTCTTCCTGTGGGAGATGAAAAGAAAGTACAAAAAGAGGGGGTAGGCTTTTAAGTGCACACTATCAACTTGGGCTACCCAGCTGTTAAAGCTCTTCCTGTTATGCAACCACTGAAGGCAATTTCTATCTCAGGATGAGTTCAGAGTTCTAAAACTGTCCTTTGAGTCCGCCTGATTTAACACTCCCCACAGGTTTAAAAGGGGCCAGGGTGGCCTAAAATCTTGCAGCCTTACTTAAGCTTTCGTGACAAACAAACACCAAAGTAACATACTCCATCATTTCAGAGACCATCATATACAATGATAGTCCCTCGAGTTCTCTGTTACCTCTTCCGTCTCCTTTCGAACAAACTCTGAAGAAGAAAAATTCAAGAAGGTGAAGGCTTATTTGAGTAAAGCAGCTGTACTCACTGTTCAAGTTCACATTTCAGTACATGACACAAAATCTAACAGTCAGTAGGCTCTGATATGAATAGTAAACCATTACCATGCTTGATCTGATTTTAAGTTATTCCTCCCCATTAACACACCAAAAATATTTATTAAGGAGGTAAGGAAGGGTGGGATAAATTGGGAGACTGGGATTGGCATATATATACTACTATGCATAAAACAGACAACTAATGAGAACCTACTATATTACACAGGAAACTCTACTCTGTGCTGTCTTGACCTAAATGGAAGGAAATCTAAAAAACAGGGTGGATATATATGTGTGTGTGTGTGTGTATAAAACTGATTCACTTTCCCATACAACAGAATTAACATAACACTGTAAAGCAACAATACTCCAACATAAATTATATTTAGAAAAGAGGCAATAATTACCATAGGAATTGGCATACACAATATAGGTCAATTGATGCTAAATCATTAACACATACCCTGAGCCAACACCAATAAATCCACCTCCTTCTCGAGTGAGCAGAAATAGTCAAAATCGCTTAAAATTTTATAGGAGACAAACTGAACATCCATCTTCTAAAATGCTTGCTGAATAGTTAGGCTAACTTATGGGGGGCAAGGGGGGAAAGGGAGACAAACATCTTCTAACTCTCAACATCCAAAAGAAAGAGGGAGCAATTGAGATCATTACGAATAATAGCAATCCATCTTTCCATCATTTAAAAATGAAAAACCAGACACACGTAAAGATTGCAGGCAAACTTGACTTCACACCAACTACTGATGCCCCACCCCCATGCTAAAAGAGATAATTCTCTCTCAACAAAGGGATCTAAAGGGCAGAAGGATGAAGGATGCAGACATGGGACAAGCGTATCACCATCATTCAAACTGGGAAACAGACCAGCTAGAAAGTCGTAACATAAACAAAGGCTGGCAAGAAAGCCAGAATTCAAACAGTGCTCACCAGATGAAGCGTCCGGTATACAGAATCTCTGGACTTGCCATTGTTTTCAATCCTGGGCTTGCGCTTTATTTTCCACAATGCAGACATCATCAAGAAGGTATTCTCATGATAATTCTACCTCCTGACACGTTCAGCAAAGAGACAGGAGTTTCTTAAACACTTGGAGAGTACCTAGTGCCTTCGTGCTCCCGAGCAAGCATCCTTCATCCAGACAGCCCATGCCGGCTCTGCCACGAGGACCTACCTACAGCTGCATCTCTTTACAGAGGACAGCAGCAGCACAGTCCCAGCAGCAGCTCCCGCTGCCCAGCAGTGCCCTCTGGGAGGGTGACAAAGGCTACCCGATGGATGAGAAAGCTTTGATTTCACCTGGCTAAACAGCAGAAGTTCCAGAAATGGAGCGCCAAGAGGCAAGAAAACAATGGAAAAAAAAAAAAAAAAAGCCTCTCTGGCATGTGAGCATCTCTACTCTGCAGACTGAGATCAGCTGATTGGCCAGCAGCCTGCACTGCACAGGAATACTAAACCCGCCCGGTTCAAACAACTTCGAAGACACCCCTCAGAGAGTCAAGTCAGGAGCAGGCACTAAAACCCCAATTTATTATTTAAAAAAAAAAAAAAAAATTGATGTTTTCATGTTTTCCCTGAACGCTTTGTTACAAAAGCAAACATTTCCAAGACAATCACACTGTGAGTTAAAAAGATAAAAGAAGGCTTTCCCATCGGAAATGCTCTGAAAACGAATGACTCTCATACATCAGTTACTAAAATCGCAGCTGACAGGCGTCTGGAATGCAGGACGGGACTGCCCAGAGCTAATTAGCATTCATTTCAAGGGACAAGAGTTTTTGATTAGAAGCAGGGAAAGAAGTGGGGGGCAGAGGTGGTGGTGAGGAGGCCCTTTGAGGTTGTCACCCACAGTCACAAGAGCAAGCAGACGGCTTACAGAGAGAAAGGCCACCAGGCTGCCCCTGCAGTGTGAAAGTCCCACTCCCCCTCCCCATGGATGTGACATTCCCCTGTTACCACCGCTCAACAACAAAACTCACAATTACCTATTTGCTCAACCCCAAAAGACCACATAAAGCAATAACTGCGATCAGAAAAAGGTGTAAAAACAAAACTCCAACACGCATTCTCCTTATCCTGCCCACTTTTTCATTAAGACAATTCACTTAGGAAGAGCAGCAAAAACGAATCAACAGCCTTCATGTATTCAGCCAGAATTTTCAAAAAATGATTACTTGTTTCATTTCACTTGTTCGTTTGTTTGTTTCTCTTTACTTTTCTATTCTGCACCCATTCTGGAGCATTCAAGTTAAGGCGAAGTTGTCCTTCCACTTTTAGGCAGCTTACAACTTATATTTTGATGCTTTTGAATTGTGGTGTTGCAGGAAACTTTTGAGAGTCCCGTGGACTGCAAGGAGATCAAAGCAGTCAATCCTAAGGAAATCACTCCAGAATATTCATTGGAAGGATGATACTGAAGCTGAAGCTCCAATACTTTGGCCACCTGATACGAAGAGCCGACTCGCTGGAAAAGACCCTGATGCTGGGAAAGACTGAGGACAGAGGATACATTGGTTGGATGATATCACCGACTAAATGGACATGAATCTGAGCAAACTCCAGGAGACAGTTTGCAAGGGAGGGGATCCTGGCATGCTGCAGTCCATGGGGTCACAAAGAGTCAGACACGACTGAGCAACTGAACAACAACTTAAAAATGAATGTTCGCTTTTTTCTCAAGAAAAATCACACAATGCTATAGGAGCTATATTAAAAGAATATTTAACCTTAATCAAGAAACTTAAAATATACACTTGCTGTTACTTTAAATCATGACAGAAGATATTCACAAAGCTTAATAAGCATTAGAAAAATACTTCAGTGGCTAATGAGTATATAGTTGACTCTTGAACAACTGAGGGGTTAGAGGTGCCAAACATCTTCAAAGTCAAAAATCTACATATAACTTACATTTCCCGTCACCCCCATAAACATAGTTCTTACATATCCATATTTTTCCTCCGCATCCACGGTTCTGCATCTGTAGATCAAACCCCGATTGGTAGTACTATGGACTATTGGAAAAATATCCACCTATAAACAGACTCTCCCAGTTCAACCCTGTGTTGTTCAAGGTTCAGCTGTATCTAAACTGGCTTATTAATTAATTAATTACTTCAGCCATTAACTACTTCCTTCATTTTCTGAATCCTGGTATTTACCAGCAGACCATGCCCATCTGGCCAGGAGGTCCTTTCAGCAAAGCAGTAAACAACACAGAGCCATGTTTTGCCCTCTCAGAGCTGTGTGACCTTCAGTAAGTTGCTTAACCTTTCTGTTCCCAAATCATCATCTATCAAATAGGGGGCATAACAGTATCTCTTTCTCAGGGGTATTCTGAGGACGAGATTGATTAATACAGAATAACACCCAATATATACAAGATACTGTAGACAGTAGAGAATCTGCCCACAATGCAGGAGGCCTGGATTTGATTCCTGGGTGGGGAAGATCCCCTGGAGAAGGGAATGGCAACCCGCTCCAGTACTCTTGCCTGGAGAATCCCATGGACAGAGGAGCCTGGCGGGCTACCGTCCATAGGGTCGCAAAGGGTCAGACACAACTGAACAGCTAGCACTAATACACGTAAGTATTGTGTGTCAGCCACTCAATTGTGTCCGACTCTTTGCGATCCCATGGATTAGCTCTCATTTACTACTAATAACAAAACTGTTCAAATAAACATAAAATCTGAAGTCAACTCCACACTAGGAAGTAGTATGTTCAAGTACAGAATCATGGTGCTTCCTACACCCAACCTGGAAAAAAAGGACTATGAGCCTAACCTCTGGTGTCAATGAGGCCACTGTATGATCTTTAAAAATACTCAGATCATCACCCAAACTTGTCAATAACTTTGAAGAAATTCTCTTTTATGAGCGCCGACTGTGCCTTTCTACAGTGAACTCCAGGAATAGCATCTCCTGCTGCTTTATTTGACCCTGTCTGCTCCAGGCACGTTCCAGGGCCTTGCTCTCAGGAGAGAGAGCCATGAAGCCAGAGAGGCACCTGGGATGAGGCGACAAAGCCCTGGGCCTCTTCCTTCCTCCCTGTTGCCAGGACGTCATATTACAGAGGGCCCTGCTAAGGCCTCCGTGACTCACTGCATTTAAAACGGAAACAGTCTCTTAAAATCCACAAAGGCAGGGGAACACTGGGCTACTGGAGCGAGGTAAAAGCGATCCCAGTTTAAAAGTCTTCAAAAATGAATGTCTTAGATACAGGAAAAATAACTGTATTCCCAAATCAGAGACTGAAAAGAACATATTTAGCTTAATAACAGAATGATTTAATAAAGAGCCTTCAAAATGTCTTGCATGGAAATATCTATTTCTCTCAAAGGCCATCACCCTCCCCCCACCTTCCCAAGAAAGTAGGTGAAAGGCCACATAAATAAAAAGGAACTATAAACAAGCCTTTGTCTGTGTTTTTGGCTTTAAATGAAACATATATTTCCGTTCTCTGGCTTTTTAATTAATAACTGACAACATAAAGGCTTTCACCCTATAAATATTAAATTTATAAATGTTACAATTACTTTCAAATACTAAAATTTACAGTGTTCGATCCTAGGATGGCAAAAGAGAAACATATCGGTAAAAAAAGATACTCAAGAGAGTCAGACACAGGCACTCAAGAAAGTCCTCTATATGGATGTGGGACTTATGTATACCTACTGGGACACACGTATACTTATGGCTGATTCATGTTGAGGTTCAACAGAAAACAAGAAAATTCTGTAAAGCAATTATCCTTCAATTAAAAAATAAATAAATCTTTAAAAAAAAGAAAGTCCTACAAAGATACATGAAGACAAAAAGAGACACAAACATATGCACGTAGAAATGCAGGTTTTTAAAACAATCTTTCATATTTGAAGTCTAATTCCATTAACAGTATCAGTTATATTTTTGACCCACTGCATCATCCAGTCACTGGACAAGGGCAAGAAGCACCCTGATATTGCAGATGAGAAAACAAAAGTATAATTTAAAGTTACATGATTTGTTCAGGTTAAATGACGGTAAACGTCAAGCAATATTAGATAAGCAAGGGAACCAACGTAAATACGTCAACTACATTCTCCAAAAAAAGATGAATAAATACGGACATAATCACACACGCTTTTTGCTGCAGAGGCGTCTTTCGGCTATAGGTAATAGAGGTTTTAAATTGTGACACTGTGATAAAAAGAGGTTACTGACACATGGAACTCTTTAGGAAGTGGAAATAAAGCATGATGAATTATGGAAAACAAATTCATAGCAGCACCCAAGAGTCAGAATAAGAACATCGTCACGGTGCTCACCCAGCTGAGCACGCTGTATTTGGATGGACAAATCGATGGTCTCTTCCCCTTTAATGTAGAAGATGTTCGCCCTTCACAAGAGCTAAACAGAGGCCACGCAAATGCAGTTCCTTATAGAAACCCTGAGTAGCAGGAAAGTATAACTGACCCAGTTACACTCATTTTGGATGCCTTTTCCTCAGACAGAAAGGGAGGACATAAGAAGGAAACAGGATGGACACAGACTTCAGTTCATTAACAGTGAGCTCTGGCTTATACTGTCACATCTGGGTTTGTTCTCACGGCTATCATTAGGATGCCATATCCTATTTAGTGACCTCTCAGAAGTAGAAACACTTCTGTCCCATGGAGGGGCCTTCCCGCCACACACAGCTGCAGAGGTGACGTGTCAGCTGTGACTCTTTAGTGGTTCGAGACATGGGATGTGAAAATGGAAATCTCTCACCTTGCTGCTGTGATCAGTATCATCTGAGGATTCCAAGTCCGGCCCTTCAGCCTCCTCCGGAGCAGCCTCAGCACTGCTGCCTTGCTCGCTGCAGAGGCTGTGGCCTGCAAGATGAAATCAGAAGGACACACGGGTCAGCACATACAGCCACCGCTACCAGGGCAAGAGAGCGTGGCGTCAAGCTCACGTGTGCTCAGCGTGTCCCACTCTGCGACCCCATGGACTGCAGCTCGCCAGGCTCCTCTGTCCATGGGATTTCCCAGGCAAGAATATGGGAGCAGATTGCCATCTGCGGCTCCAGGGGATCTTCTGGACCTACGGATGGAACCACCATCTCCCTGGTACCAAGCCAGCTGGATAGACTTTTAAGCTTATGATGTGTCCATGGATTGTTAAACCCTCCAATATGGGCGCCATGACCTTGGTTCAATACATGCTAGTTTAGCTGTCTTTATCATTACCACTATTATTATTACTTTATAATATGTTTTTATTATTTATAATATATATTTTATAATACACAATATTTGCTGTGGACTGAATGTTTATCAGCCCTGAATATTCACTGGAAGGACTGATGCTGAAGCTGAAACTCTAATACTCTGGCCACCTGATGCAAGGAAATGACTCACTGGAAAAGACCCTGATGCTGGGAAAGATTGAAGGCGGGAAGAGAAGGGGATGACAGAGGATGAGATGGCTAGATGGCGTCACCAACTCAATGGACATGAGTTTGGGTAAACTCTTGGTGATGGACAGGGAGGCCTGGCGTGCTGTAGTTCATGGGGGTCACAAAGAGTTGGACACGACTGAGCGACTGAACTGAACTGAACTGAATGTTTACCGCTCCCCCTACCCCCGCCAAATTCATACGTAAAGCCCTAACCCCCAGTGGGACTGTATTCGGAGATGAGGCACTTGGGAGCTAAGCAGGCTTAAAGGAGGTCTTGAGAGTGGACCTCCGTGATGCGATTAGTGTCACTGGAAGAGAAACCAGAACTCCCCTCCTCTCCTGTGAGGACACTGAAAATAGCCACCTGCAAGCCAGGAAGACAGCCCTCAGCAACAAGCCTGGGCTTGGACTTCCCAGCTCCAAAACTATGAGAAATAAATGTCTGTTGTTTAAGTCACTCAGTCCAAGGTGTCTGTCACCACAGGCCCAGCTAAGACAATATAATATATACGCGTGCATGGTAGGCTGCTTCAGTTGTGTCCGACTCTTTGCGACCCTATGGGCTGTAGCCCAGGAGGCTCCTCTGTCCATGTGATTCTCCAGCTAAGAATACTGGAGTGGGTTGCCATGCCCTCCTCCAGGCGATCTTGCTAAACCCAGGGACAGAACCCATGTCTCCTGGAGCTCCCGCACTGCAGACGGCTTCTTTACCACTGAGCCACCGGGGAAGCCCATAACACATACAATAAAACTTAAATAAAATTAAATTAGGTGATTTGATTGATTTATAATTGACAAATTAATTGTCGGATCAATTAATTGCTAGGACAACTGAATAAAGCATTTTGAGAAGAACATTTTAAAAATAACTGTTTTGGGGCATCCCTGGTGGTTCAGTGGTTAAGAATTCGCTTGCCAATGCAGGAGATTCAGGTTCAGTCCCTGGGCTGGGAGGATCCCACGTGCTGTGGAGCGACTGAGGCCATGCACCACAGCTACGGAACCTGCGCTCTAGAGTCTGGGAGTGGCAACTACTGAGCCCATGTGTCATAATTAATGAAGCCTGCTCGCCCTAGACCCCATGTCCTGCAACTAGAGAAGCCACCTCAATGAGGAACCTGTGCCCTGCAATGAAGAGTAGCCCCCACAGACTGCAACTACAGAAAAGCTGCGCAGCAATGAAGATCCAACACAGCCAAAAATGAATGAATAAAATTATTTTTAAAAACTAATAACTGCTTCATAGACATTATCTGGCAGATTTCAAACATAACACCCACTCTTTCCACCATAGTCCATGCAAAAGTACAGGCAACTTTCTTTCCTATTTTACCAAGTCCCGACTCCAATATTCTTGCCTGGAGAATCCCATAGACAGAGGAGCCTGGTGGGTTACAGTCTATGGGGTCGCAAGAGTCGGATACGACTTAGTGACTAAACCGTTGACTACAATGGTTGGCTATGGTAAGCCCTGTGCTGGGGAAGAGAACATTAAGATCACTTTCCTCTGGGAGGCTTCTCAAATTTAAAGAGCATCTGAGCTGCCTGGGGATTTCTGTCATGCAGATTCAAACAGAATAGGGTCAGAACTATGATTCTGCATTTCTTACACGCTCCATGATACCAATCAACACTGCAGGTCCATGGACCAGACTAGGAGCAACAAGTCTCTCGGATATTTACAAACCTCTACTAGTCTGATAAGAAATTGGTTTGATGACTGTTAGAATATTCCAGGCACTAGGTAAGGGACTACAGCACCATACTGTAACCAGATAAGAGAAAAGGGAAGAAAGAAGAAACATGGGTAGAAGGAGCCACTTTCTGACTCCCGGGATGGAAGCGTCAGTCTGAAAAGAGGCTACCTTACTCCAGTGACACCATCACAGTCATAAGCCTGTGTTCGGCATCACATTCAGATCAGATTCTAGGTTGACTGGGAAACTAAGGGAAGAAGCCAATCCCTGAGCAAACCTTGATCCAGAACTGCATCCTATGGTCCCCTTCCCTTCCTCTGGAAGGCGGCACCAAGGAAGCGGAGCTTGCGTGGTTTGTACGTTGCTATCTGTGCCCACCCTTCCTGCGCCTTTGCTCTGTCTCTACAATTTTCCTGCACTTCTTTTAATTACTAACTCACTATAAATCCCATGGAAAGAGGCGCCAGGGAGCTACAGTCCATTGGATCGCAAGAACTGGACACCACTTAGCAACTAAACCACCACCACTCAATGGAAGCCGCCAAAGAAAGAAGTTCAGTTAACTTGGTGGACATCAACGATGTCATACTGTCACCACCAGAGTGGGGAAAAAATCGTGATTGAATACTTGAAACGGGGGCAATGATCTAGATGCTGGGGCTAGAGAGAAGGGGAAGATTTGAACAGCATTAAGCTCTGAAATGGCAGGAACCATGGCTCCCTGAGCAGCAAGCTGACGGTCAGGCTGTACGACACACAAGGTCACCTTCGTGCAGCAGTCTGCACAACGGCAACCCCCATTCTGTACAGCCAGATGCCGTGACCCTGCATGCTCCCACTGTACATTATAATGCCTGGGGTCAGAGGACGCTCACAAAACTGTGGGAAAATGAACGAAAGGATTTTCACTGGTAACACAGGCCAGCTATCCGGAAAAGGAAGCAACCCCCCACCCTAACTCTACAGAAACACTTACAAATGCTGAGTAAAATACAACAGAATCCTTTTTACTTAATTTTTATTATTATTATTTTTTGCTCACACTGCATGGCACGTGGGCAGTTCCCCAACCAGGGATCGAACCTGTGCTCCCTGCAGTGGAAGCAGGGAGTGGAAACTACTGGACCACAAGGGAAGGCCCCTGAATCCTTTTCAAACGTAAAACTGAGCTCTAAGAAACTATAATCACTGCAGCCATGAAATTAAAAGACGCTTACTCCTTGGAAGGAAAGTTATGACCAACCTAGACAGCATATTCAAAAGCAGAGATATTACTTTGCCGACTAAGGTCCATCTAGTCAAGGCTATGGGTTTTCCAGTGGTCATGTATGGATGTGAGAGTTGGACTGTGAAGAAGGCTGAGCGTTGAAGAATTGATGCTTTTGAACTGTGGTGGTGGAGAAGACTCTTGAGAGTCCCTTGGACTGCAAGGAGATCCAACCAGTCCATTCTGAAGGAGATCAGCCCTGGGATTTCTTTGGAAGGAATGATGCTAAAGCTGAAACTCCAGTACTTTGGCCACCTCATGCGAAGAGTTGACTCATTGGAAAAGACTCTGATGCTGGGAGGGATTGGGAGCAGGAGGAGAAGGGGTCGACCGAGGATGAGATGGCTGGATGGCATCACGGACTGGATGGACGTGAGTCTGAGTGAACTCCGGGAGCTGGTGATGGACAGGGAGGCCTGGCGTGCTGCGATTCATGGGGTCGCAAAGAGTCAGACACGACTGAGCGACTGAACTGAACTGAACTGAACTGATAAGACAGAAAACAGGTATTGGGTCAGTACAAGTCAGAGAGTTAGAACCAAATCTCTCACGTTCATAGGGTTCTCTAGAAGGGCTATACTCTCACCCCGAAAAGACAGAAAAACTTTTTTTTTTTCTAAGTACTGTGTACTCCATTGTAAGGAGTGAAGCTGAAACTCTAATCCTTTGGCCACCTGATGTGAAGAACCGACTCACTGGAAAAGACCCTGATGCTAGGCAAGAGTGAAGGCAGAAGGAGAAGGGGACGACAGAGGATGAGATGGCTGGATGGCATCACCGACTTGATGGACATCAGTCTGAATAAACTCTGGGAGACAGTGAAGGACAGGGAAGCCTGGCGTGCTTCAGTGCATGGGATCGCAGAGAGTCAGACACGACCGAGCGACTGAACAACAAACAACAAATGTATGAAACAGGTACAACTGACGAGAACACGCTGTATAGCACAGGAAACCCTACTTAATGCGCTGTAGTGACCTGAGTGGGCAGGAGACACACAAGGGAGGGGTATGTCAACATGTTTCTGGACGGCTGCTTCATTGGGCTATACAGCAGAAACTAACACAACACTGTGAAGCAACTATATTCCAACAAAAATTTAAAAATAGATAAGAAATTAAAGAAAGTGCTCACATGTGAAAGAGAAAAAAGAAAGAAAAAGAAGCTGATCTAACTCTGCCTATACGCTGGGATACAAGAGCAGGGAGAGAGAGAGAGAGGCTTCTTCTTGGAGATGAGAGCCACAGGCTGGCCCCAGGGGTGCTGGAGATTCAAATGTACACTATGTCCTCCATTCTGGAGACGCCGACCTCTTCGTCTACTCAGGCTGGTGTAACTAAGACCGCAGACTGGGGGGCTTAAACAACAGACAGTGATTTGTCTCAGTTCTGGAGACTGGAAGTCAAAGAGCAAGGTGCCAGTGGATTCCTTCCATGGCGAGGCCCTTCCCCTGGCTGTCGGATGGCTGCCACCTCCCCAGTACCCACACAACCTCTCCTTGTGTGTGCAAGGTGAGAGGGGTGAGCCCTGCTCTCTCTTCCTCTTCTTACAAGGACACTAATCCCATTATGGGAGTCCCCGGCCGGTAACTTCATCTGAACCTAACTACCTCCCAATGGCTCCCAACTCCTAATAAACCTCCCAGTGGGGGTTAGGACTTCAATGCAGGAATTCTGGCGGAACGCAAACATTCGGTACACGATACTCAAGATGAAAAATTGCCTTAAAGTCTCTCTGAATTTGTATTCCAAGAGCGTCTGGCAAAAGGCAAAAAACAAGTCTGTTCTGGAGGGAATCACCCTTGATGATGGTTTCATATTAATGGTCAGGCACAAGCTTGGTCCACCAAGAACCACAATCCATCATTATAGAACACAAGGAGAACCAGCTCCCCACGATGGAGATGCAGCAGCCACAACAAGGAGAAGGAGATTTCCTAGGAATAATACTGAAATTTTCAGACTGTCAAATGAGTATGCTTCAAAAAAAAGAAAAAAGAAAGAAAGAAAAAGGAACAACAGAAAAGAGGCTTTCAAAAAAGATTAGGTAAATTTGTAAAATTTTTAGAAATAAGAGCTATAAACACTGAAATTAAGCACTCAGTGGATAAGAATAACAGCTGAAGAAAGACATTTGAAAGGCCTATTTGAAGACATTACCTCACTAAAGCATAGACATCCTCAAATTCTCAAACTGTCAACATAAAACTGACATAATTTCAAGTCGAAATAGTATTCAAGAAGAAAAATTTACAACAAGAAACATTTGACAAAGAGTGAGAAAGCTTACTAATACAGAACTTTCCTTAAAGATTCTCTAAAGGATGTATTTTGGGTGGGAAAATACGTATACACACACACGCATAATCTGGTAGACTAGGTGAAATGATAAATCAGAGCTGATATACACACAGGACATGCTCCAGGAGATGGCGAAGGGCAGGGAGGCCTGGTGTGCTGCTGTCCGCAGGGTCACAGGGAGCTGGACACGACTGAGCGGCTGAACACCACAATACAAACAGGCAAGTCACAACTCGTCACACACACACCCACAAGGCATTTGTTCCAAAAACACAAGATGAAACTAAAGCAGTGGTGGGTGACTGTATTTAAATCATTTCATGATCCTTTTATGCCTCAGGGGATGTTAAAATTTTAAGGGAAAAAAAAAACAAAAATTAAGGGCAACCACTGAATAGAATAGAATAGATTGTATAAGTTGAAAGGGGAAAGTGGAATTTAGAAGTTCAACCCAAAAGAGGCCTAGAAAGGGCAGGAAGGATAAACAAGATCAAGACGGCAAAATATGATGAGAGAAACGAGCCAAGATACATGGGTCTTCTAAATAAATGTGACGTAGACTAAACTCAATATTATACTTCATGTTTAGATAAAAACCGAAATAATGTCACACAAAGCCTCACCTACATGCTATACATAAGAAATAGACTAAACAAAAAAGACAAAGAAGCCTGAAAGTATCGGGGTAGAAAATCAGGCAAATGTAAAGAATGCTCTCCAAATGCCAGACAAAATAGACTTAGTTAGACTACAGAAGCGGCAAACATCAAGAATTATTGAGCCTGGCCCACCAGTGTATTTTAAACCCTATGCACAAGAATTTGAGGATGCATGTTTTTTCCAAAGATTAGCAGTGTAGGCAAACAGGCCACATATGAGGCTATAATATAAATCTCAACAAATAGCGAGGGATCTGAATTCAGACAGACCACACTGGCAGCGTTATTTCTGGAACAAAATTTGCTATGAAAGAGCAAAAGGCCAGTAATACCAAAGACAGTTTTAGAGGGGCGGGGTGGGGAAAGAAAAAGCAAGACCGGGATACTTTCCCTACCAGATATCAGAATGCATTTAAAGTTAACAGTAATACAAAGCAGTGCAGAATTAGCAAGAAGACAGGCTAACAGAACAGAGAGTCCCAGAAACAGCCCCACCCATGTGTGGAAGTGTGATGCACAGCAGATGTGGTACTGCAGATCCGGGGGAAAAGAATGGAACGTTTGACAATGTAGCTAAGACAGCAGACTACCCACGTGGGGAAACAAAGAGCAGGACCCTAACTCCCATCATTTGCAAGAATCAGTGCCAGGGAGGTATGAACCAAGAAGGGAAAAGTTCAAAATATAAATCTCTCAGCAGGAAATAACAGAAGAAAATGTTTGTTACCCAGGGGAGAGAGAGAAGGATTTCTTAAACAAGAGAGAAAAAAGCACAAATCCTAGGAAACAGAAAATCAGATTTTACTAAAATTAAAAACCTTCCCTTGCCAAAAGGCAACACGAAGGCAGCAAGATACACTGTACACTGAGAAAGGTTATCTTCAACACATATAATTGGCAAAAGTATGAATATCTAGAATAGAAAAGAAGTCCTGAGACTCAATAAGTGTGGGTCTATCTGATTCTGAAACATATATTCTTTTTTACCCCTCTGGCTCTGCTTCTGCCCTTAACTGAAGATAAAAATTAATAAAAGAAGAGAAAGGCAATGGTTAGACAGTCAGCAAAGACGACAGTGATGATTCTTCCTGCTCCTTTAAACCTGGATCTCTGTGTCTCTCTCCACACCCCCATGAATTTGGGTTGGTCTTGTGACTTGATGTGAACAGCAGCATGCGACCCAAGTGGTGATATGTGAATTCTGAGCTAAGGTCTTATGTGGCTGTACAGTTTCGGGTCTGATCCCCCAGGAATGCTGGACCATCACACGATGAAACCCCCAATGGAGCTTCTTGAGAATGAAAGACCTCAAAGAAAGGGGGGTCCAGCCAGCCAATCACCAAATATGTCAGAAAGGCCAGTTTAACCCAGTCCCAGTCAAGCCCAAATGGCACAGCCCACGAGAGTGACTGAGGCAAGGAGAGCAGAACAACCACCCAGCTGAGCCCAGCCCAAAGTGCTGAGCGCAGTGAGCAAATTAAATGGTGGTTTCCCGCGGTTTGTTACAAGGCAGTAGATAACCAATACGTGGTTAGTGGAACTTAAGTCATCAAAGAAAGCCAGAGAGGCAGGAATTGACAGTGGTGCCCTTTAAGAGAGCTGAAGAGAGATACCAGCATGGCAGGAACAGGGAATCAAACCAGGAAAAGCCACATTCTTGCTCCCACACTTCAAGGTTTTCTCTGAACACCTCCCAGAGGAAGAGGTTTATAGAACACCATTGTTGAGTTTCTACGCAACCCCATAGAAACAGAATTTTGCAGCTTCCTACTCTAGCTTCCTTCACCACAAGAGACTTTTCCTCTAACAGCAGACACTGAAGGAATTATTTTTTTTGTCCCCATTTACTTACCAGTGCGCATGCAGACAGCTCCAGAGAACTGAAGACAGGCTAAGAGCAGGCTGAAGAAGCAAGAAGAACGGGAAACTGCCTGTCCCACCTTCACTCTTCCCAGCACCCAGCACCTCACTACATGGCACAAAGGAGATGCCAGTGATACCTGGAACCACAGAGACGGAACAGAGCCAAAACTAAAGAGACAAAGGATGAGTGGGGGTAGGCAATGGAGAATTATTCAGCTATAAAACCAAAGGACGACAGAGGATGAGACAGTTGGATGGCATCACTGACTCGATGGACATGAGTTTCAGCAAGCTTCAGGAGCTGGTGGTGGACAGGGAAGCCTGGCATGCTGCAGTCCATAGGGTGGCAAAGAGTCAGACACAACTGAGCGACTGAACTGAACTGACCTAAAAACCAAAGGAAATCTACTATTTGTAACAACATGGATGGACCTTGAGGGCATTATGCTAAGTGAAATAAGTCAGAGAGAGAAAATACTGTACGATCTCATTTATATGTAGAATCTAAAAGCAAAAGCCCTCACAGACACAGAGAACAGATTGGAGATTGCCTGAGGTAGGGGGTGGTGGGACAGGTAGGTGAAATGGGCAAAAAGGTAAAAATGCAGTTATGAAAATAAATAAGTCATGGAGACGTACAACATTTGTTGTTGTCTAGTCGCAAAGTCATGTACAACTCTTTGCGAACCCCGTGGACTGCAGCCCGCCGGGCTCCTCTGTCCATGGGATTTCTCAGGCGAGAGTACTGGAGTGGGTTGCCACTTCCTTCTTCAGGGGATCTTTTGGACCCAAGGGTGGAACCTGCGCCTCCCATGTCTCCTGTATTGCAGGCGAATTCTTTACTGCTGAGCCACCTGGCAAGCCACACACACATACACACACACTAATTAATAATACTGTATTGCATTTTAAGAAAGTAAACCTCTCTCATCATCAGGGAAAGAAAAAAGGAAGTATGTGTCCTGGTGGATGGTGACTAGACACAGTGCAGGTCATACAGCGATGCATACAAACTTAGGCTCGTTATGCTGTGCTCCTGAAACTGATGTTATGCGTCAATCACACCCCACTTGTTAAACACAGGATAAGCAGGGCGGGTGGCTCGGTAAAGAATCCGCCTGCAATGCAGGAGATCTGGGTCGGGAAGATCCCCTGGAGGAGGGCACAGCAACCCACTCCAGTACTCTTGCCTGGAGAATCCCATGGACAGAGGAGCTTGGTGAGCTGCGAGAGCTGGACACGACAGAGTGACCGAGCACAGGGCAGCCTCAGAGAATGGGGAACCTCAGGGCAGAGCTGAGCCCAGCAGGACAGAACCCATAGGCCATCACAAAAGCTGCCATATATAACATTCAATGTCGTGAACAGGTGTGATCATTTCTCTGCTTCTTAAAATTATTTTCACATCATAATGGAACTGTTTCTGTAACCAAGGAAACCTCTGCTGCTAGCACGTCCCACTCACCATTATCAGGAGAGAAAACAATGAGCTTAGGAGAAGTACAAACACATGCATGTAAGCTTACATTTCTATTAATTTACTCGGATGAGGTACATTCACTCAGGTTCCATTCAAGCCCATTAGAGACTTAACAGAGGAAGGCAAAAAAGATCTTTGCCTTATGAGATATATTAACAATGTTTGTTGAACTAAGAGATACCCCAAACATTTCCAAAGAAGAACCAATCATAACTGACTTTTGAAAGGTCTTTATTAACACCTGAGTTTCGATCTCTGAGTGAAAAACAACTGAAGGGAAGGGGAAAAGGAAAGGTTAGACTTGGCCAGTAAAGACACTGGGGCTTCCCAACGCAGGAGACATGGGTTCTGTCCCTGGGTTGGGAAGATCCCCTGGAGCGGGAAATGGCAACACAGTCCAGTATTCTTGTCTGGATATTTCCATAGATGGAGAAGCCTGGCGGGCTACAGTCCATGGGTCGCAGAGTCAGATGCAACTAAGTGTGCATGTGCACGGATGCACACACACACACACACACACACACACACACACACACACACACACACACACACACACAGTAAAGACACTGAGCTGGAACCCAATCCTTACGCTATGATTTTGCTTTGCTTTTCAGCCACTTTACTGTCATATAAGAATTCCATAAAAACACTCATAATATATAAGATCAACATAAATACTCACCCCTCCCTCAAGCTAAGAAAATAAAATCAAAACAATTATAAAGGGGGGGAAAAAAACCCTCAGGAGAGCTATATAAACTCTATAAGGCAGGGGAGGAAAAACACTGCAATTTTAACTTGAAAGACAATTTCTTTCCAACCATGTTTCACAAAATCCCAGAGTCTGTTTCTCTACACAGAACAGCTTTTTAATCCATAAAAACTGTACATATAGTTCCTCCCAACCCTATCAGCTTGTTGTGAAAGTCAAACTATAATCCACTAATGTTCTTTAAAATTATACAAATGGAGGCTTTTAATCTCCGAAGCAACCCTGTTTTTCCACACTCAGGACTTGATGGTGTCATTAATCAGAACCAGCCGGAAGGCAGGACTAGGCGTTGGGGTTTCCCCAGCAGGGCCCTAGGGAGCGGGCCCTGTGCTGGGTGACAGTAAGCATCGCACACAGCAGTTTACAAAACGCACACGGTTCCACATTTTCCCAACAGACACCTAGAAGGCCACGTGCACCTGGCTATCTGGGAGTCTGGAGAACGCGACCCTGCCTGTCTGCGGGAAGACAAGTCTGGGCAGCTCCTCTCTCTATGTTGCCCCTCCCAACTGTCTGCAGAATGGAGCTGCACACAATGTGCATGGAATGTCAACCAGAAACAGAACCTTGCATTTCACGGGCACAGCAGGGAAGCCTGCACTGCTGGGCCAATCAAAGAACGGCTTCCCCCACTCTGACCAAGATGCCCTGACTCTCCTGGCTATCACAGAAGCCTTTCCTGTTACAGCAAAGGCTGCTTAATCTACTTCCTGCAGGTGGGCGACCGGTGCCCACCATAGATGGCCATCTTTCCACTCAGCTTCGGACCCAGGGGGCTGACTCTCCAAACCCAAGGCTCACCCTAATTGCCTTTAACAGGTAGGGGCTAGGGCGGGCCACAGCCACTTAACCCACCCAGCTCAACTTCTGGAAAGGCCATTTTTCAAATTAGAAGCAATGTCAGCCCACTCCAACATTCTTGCCTGGAGAATCCCACGGACAGAGGAGCCTGGCGGACTTCAGTCTATGGGCTCACAAAGGGTCGGACACAACTGTGTGACTAACACTTTTAGTTCACTGAGCTTTCATCGTAACTGTTGATTAGTCGCTTAGTAGTGTCTGATGCTTTGCAATCCCACGAACTAGAGCCTGCCAGACCCCTCTGTGTGTGGGATTCCCCAGGCAAGAATACTGGAGTGGGTTGCCATTTCCTTCTCTAGGAGATCTTCCTGACCCAGGGCTTGAACCTGTGTCCTGCTTTGGCAGGCAGATTCTTTACCATTGAGCCCCCAGGGAAGCCCTTCATTGTAATATCATAAACTATTTACTGATCTAAGCAAGGGCATCTGTTTTATGCCAACTGGTCAAGTGAATTTTAGGGATGATAAAGCCAAGCTGCCTCCATCACAAAAGTCAAATGTACTTGAACCTTAAGGACAGAACTTAAAGTAAGAGAGACAAACAGATGTTTTGAAATCTTGGAAAGACATCAAAGATGCCCTCTGAATTATGATTCTTATAGCTGGCATGATATCAGGGGCTTTTGTTTTATCGAAGTTATTTCAAAAATTATTTTAGATTAGATTTGCTTTCCTATATTGATGTTCATATAATACTTCGCTAACTGAGGAGTGAAGGTATACATTCTAATAAACCAGGCCAGTGGTTTCACCTGGAAAGATTTCGCCCTGGAAGAACATTTAGCAATGTCTGAAGATTATTTTTTATTAACACAATTTGGGGAAGAGGGTTATGAGGACTAGTTGAGAGTGGTTTGTTGGAAAACTACTAACATCAAGGCTGAGAACAGCCCACCACAACAAAGAATTTTCTGGTCCAAAACGGCAGCAGCACCAGATGAGATCACAATTCAAAATAAATCACACAGGAGCATGAGAGAGGCTTTCTGGGAAGCTCAAAGAAACTACAGTTTTGCAACTTCCTATGCCAGCTTCCCCTTTACTTCAAGGCTCTTTCTAAAACAAGAGCCACTGAAGCAACAAGCTTTCTGTCTGGACCTCCTTCCCCCATTTTCGTACCGGTATGGACCTCAACAACTGTTGGAAAAAAAAAAAAGACGAACAATAGCCCCAGGCAGATTTCCACAAGGACACATGGATGGCCAATGGCCAAGAATGGAAACTGAGGATGGAATCTATCTTCCAGTCCCTGACATTCCAAACCAACACAGCAACCCACACTGGGAAGTGTCCTTCCCATACTGAGGAAGAGGAGGATAAAGATCACCTAGCAGGCTGTCATTACAAAAATCTCAATGAAGCAGACAACAGAAAGTTATCCACAAACACCCCAGTTATGGTCTGCATGGGACCGTAACATTCCAATCATCCTACCATTTCACCCGGACAAAAAACAGGACCAAGAACCAAGGAGAGAGCTGGTGACCTAAGAGAGCAACCTCCCATGTTGACTGCACATTAGAATCACCTGAAGGTTTTTAAGCAACCACGCACCCTAACAAATGCATACCCAAGCCCTGCCCCAGACCAAGGGAATCACTATTTCTGAAAAGGGGCCCAGCGGTCTCAGCATCTAGACAGTAGAATCTACTTCTTTCTACCCAGGGAAGGAAACTGCTCTAAGTATACTTCATAAACGTAGTTCAGACAATACTCCTGGTGTAGGCAGAAGTGGAGTGGAGTAGTAAGGAGAAAAACACCCAGCAGCCCCTGGTTACAAGTCAGAGAACCTTCCCGCCACCGTTAAGACACTGTGCTTTGAATGCATATTCACTGAGCACCTCCTAGGACTTATTCTGAACACTTTAATCACTCAGTCATTCCTCACAACAGCCTCATTTGATAGCAGCGTGGCACGATCCCCACTGTAGGCTTGAGGGCACGGAGCACAGCTTAACCATAATCTGTGTAAAGTCCTGAAGCTAATAAAGATCAACATGGGACTCATTCCCAAGGAACCTGGTTCCACAGCCCACTTAAGCCATTAGGCAGTGAGGTTTCTACATCAAAGAAACAAACCTCTCCATGAAAAAAGGCTTCAGAAAGAATCCAGCCCTGAAAGTTAATCACATCTTTCCATCAGAATTCTCAGGGCAGGATCAGGGCCAAGCTCGCAGACTTGGACTTGCTACAAGGGGCAATTCGCTGGGTAAAACTTCCTGCAGAGAGGCACCAGCCGGGGTGCCTGTGGACACGGCCAGGCCCTCTGTCCACATGGCCTCACATTCACTATGACCACCCTAAAATGGTCTCCACATCAAATCTCAAATCTGTCACTCAGGATGCTTCTTATTTTTAGTTACTTCTAAATTTAGACTAAGGCTATAGTCCAGCCTGCGCATTGTACACAGGTTCTCTGTTGTTTTCTATCGTCACTGCAGCTGTCTGTGGACACTGCTTTATCTCTGCTTCATTGTGGACCATCTTTCAGGTTATTTTATCCTGTTTACTTGCCCCCTCTTTTATCTTCCACGGTCAAATGTGGACAAGGAAATGGTAACAACCAGAAAGCAAACAGGCTGGGACCCAGGTGGGGGCCTGAGTGTCTTGCTTCCCTCTGGCCAAGGGGATGGAGCTACAGCTGCTGAGAGCGTTTGAGAATGCTTCTGGAACTTAATAATGTTGAAACCAATTTAGAAAACATCCAGGAAACCCACACTGTGACTTTACCTTCACGCTGTATTTCTGAACCAGGTTGATTATCTAACTTGACCAAGCACACTTGATTCTGAAGGGGTTTTGATCACTACAAAATAGTAAAAGGTGAAGCAGTTAAAAGAACGAAGAACTACACTAGAATGTTCAACCATAAGGACAGAAGCATGTCACAGTCAACAATATAACTTTCAGCAACCAGCTTAATTATTAAGAGCAAATACTTAAATGCTGATTACAACAGGGTAAGGCTGTGTACCCAGAATATACCCAGATATTCTCAAAACAGGTACCTATGTACAAACACATCTTTAAAATAAAAAAATTTTTAATGAAAAGTCTTAAAACTTCGCAAACTGTGTATATGCATATACACAGAGACAAACACCAATCTTTTCTCAAAAGAAAGAAATACATCAAAACAGTGACTGTGTTTAAAGGAACAAATCATGAGCAATGTCAATCACACCTTATATGAGAGGTCTGTAAAGGGCCAGATAGTATTTTCAGCTTTGCAGACCATGCATCCCAGTCATAACTACTCATATCCGCCGCTGAAATGGGAGAGCAGCCAGAGGCAAAACATCAATGAATGGGTGTGACGGTGTTCCAATAAAGCTTTATTTATAAAAAGAGGCCACAGCCTGGATTTGGCCAGTGCGTCTTAATTTGCCAACCCCTAATTTTTACCCATAAACTACAGAAAAAACTGAGACAGGAGAAAACATCCAAAAAATGGTTGAGCACACACTGTGATTTGTAGTATGTACACCCAGACCTTATAAAACCCTTTCAATAACCTAATGTAACCCAACATGCCTCACTTGGGTCATTTTACAGAAACCACCGTGAACCAAGTTTTATGGGGTTGAGCCTGCCATCTTGTGGCCACGTAAAAGAACAGCCTTGCTGGTATTCACTCCCTATCATTTACGCATACACAGCTCCCAGGTCAGAAAGAGAAAAACAAACGCCACTTGATATCACTTATATGTGGAATCTAAAATACGATACAAACGAACCTATCTACGAAATAGAAACACAATCAGGGACAGAGAAGAGACTGGTGGTTATCTTCCACCAGGGGCGGAGGGTGGGAGAGGGTAGGAGCGGGTGTTTCAGACTAGCAGATGCAAACGGGCATATGCAGAATGGATAAACAATAAGGTCCTACTGTAGCACACAGGGCACTATATTCCATATCCTGTGACAAGCCATAACGGAAGAGAATGTGAAAAAGAATATATATACATGCACATGTTATATATATATATACACACGTATATGTGTATCCATATATATATGTATGTTGTTGTTCAATCACCCAGTCATATCCAACTCTTTGTGACCCCAGGAACTGCAGCACGCCAGGCCTCCTATATATTTACATTTCCCAAGTGGAGAAGGCAATGGCACCCCACTCCAGTGCTCTTGCCTGGAAAATCCCACGGACAGAGGAGCCTGGAAGGCTAGTCCATGGGGTCGATAAGAGTGGGACTCGACTGAGCAACTTCACTTTGACTTTTCACTTTCATGCATTGGAGAAGGCAATGGCACCCCACTCCAGTGCTCTTGCCTGGAGAATCCCAGGGACGGGGGAGCCTGGTGGGCTGCAGTCCATGGGGTCGCTAAGAGTCGGACACGACTGAGCAACTTCACTTTCACTTTTCACTTTCATGCACTGGAGAAGGAAATGGCAACCCACTCCAGTGTTCTTGCTTGGAGAATCCCAAGGACGGGGGAGCCTGGTGGGCTGCCATCTGTGTCGCACAGAGTTGGACACAACTAATGCGACTTAGCAGCAGCAGCAGGAGCAGCAGCAAGTGGCCCCAATGCTAAAGAATCTGCCTGCTAATGCAGGAGACATGGGTTCAGTCCCTGAGTTGGGAAGATCCCCAGAAGTAGGAAATGGCAACCCACTCTAGTATTCTTGCCTGGAAAATTCCATGGGCAGAGGAGCCTGGCAGGCTATATAGTCCATGGGGTCACAAAGAGTCGGACAGGACTAAGCACTCACACTAAATGTATATATATCTGAGTTACTTTACTGTACAGTGGTAAGTAATGCAACACTGTAATTCAACTATACTTCAATTAAACAAACAAAAAGGGACACAGCTCCCTGGAATGCTTTCCTAAAGATATGATGGGCATATGGGTACTACAATTGATTGGGATTGATTCTCTCAAGACTCAACTTGTCGAATTCTCCCAGGGAACCACTCATTACGAGGATGAACTATCAGCAGGCATCTGGTGTGATCTATTCTTATTGACCGAGCTTCAGAAGGGACGTTGCAAAACAAGAATACTCATAGTACCTACACTCAGAAGTGGGAAAGGAAGACCTTTTTTAACCCAACTTTTAAAAATAAGTCCCCAGTCCCAGCTTACTAAAAGCCACCCCAGCTCTGGAACAGATCACGGCGAGATTAAGCAAGAGCCGTATCTATTCACCTGTGGGCTTGTTCCCAGATTCTCCTGCTGAACAAGAATGAGCACCTAAAAGTGAAGAAGCTCTAAGCCCAGTCCCGGGAAACAAACTCAGGAGATGGAGAGACGCAAGCAAGAACAGTGCTGCAGGAAGAGAGCCCGCGTGAAAGATGTCCGGGGAGCCAGAGGATGGAGCTCAGTGGGGGTCCCAGAAGGCTTCCTGGGGCAGGTAGCATCCAAGCTGCTCCTTCTAGAGCGAGCATAAGGTTGTCAGAAGGAGTGGAAGCAAAGGTATAAGCAGGAAAAACAGCAGATGGAGCAGGGGAGGGGTTTCTGCCAATGGGCTCATCTCCAGACTCCAGGTCAGAAGAGCCCCAGGGAAAAGCAGACCGAACGCCCGCTCTGGGCACATGTCCGCTCCGGGCTTCTCAGTCCACATCCTCTCCCCTTCCACACAAGGAGACACAGGACCGGGGCGACACAGGAGATGTGCCACGGAAGCAGGGGCAGGACCAAAGCCCAGCATCTTCAGTGACTCCTGGCACTTCGGCATCTCTACATCTCCGCCCACAGTCAAGAGACAGTGGGCTCCATCTACCTGTCTTTCCCCCAGAGGACAAACAGCAGCAGCACGACAGAGCTTTCCATTGTAGCCAAGCGGCAATTCCACCAGCATGTAAGTTCCCGGCCCCTTTACACCTCGACGTGGGAGCTCAGTAATCTGTTCATCTTCCTCAGGCATCTCACAGGGGCAGGAAATCCACAGAAAGACGCAGGCCGCGAGGGGCAGCCCCAGGGCACAGCCATACCTGTGTCGCTGCTGAGAAAGGCGAGGGGGCTCTCGCCGAGGTCGGCCGGGCCGTCCAGCCGATGGGGCGGGTTCTCCAGCAGCTCTGCTCCTCCCTCCAGCTCGGGGCAGGTCCTCACCAGGAGGCCCAGGGACGGCTGTGCGAGGAAATCTCTGAGCACAGAGGAGTTCAGGGTGCCTGCAGCCCGCTTATTGATCTCGAGAATCTCATCTCCCGCCTTCAGGCCTGCCAACGCGAGATGGAAAAATGTTTAATCTCTCACACACACATACACACATAAAAGCAGCGGCAGCGTTGAATCAGGTCGCAGCAGCAGAGGAGCCGGGCTTCTAAAGGGCACACCGAGCTTGCCCGTTAGAGGTGCCGCTGCTGCACACAGGCTGGTGTGCGCCAAGGGGCTCCTCGGGTGACCACGCGGGCTTCGGTTCTGGAAGGTTCTAGACTGGGATATCACAGCAGGCCTGAGCTGCCCTGAACACACTGATCAAACAACCATATCCCTTCTTGAATCTATGTGCTCTACTGTTAGTCTGACTCTTTGTGACCCCATGGTCTGTGGCCCGCCAGGCTCCTCTGTCCATGGGATTCTTTGGGTAAGAATACTGCAGTGGGTTGCCACGCCCTTCTCCATGGGATCTTCCCTCACCCAGAGATCGAACCTGGGTCTCCTGCACGGCAGGCAGATTCTTTACCATCTGAGCCACCAGGGAAGCCCAAGTGTTCTATCCTAGTTATTGTCCCCCCATTTCGAGGGGAAACGTGGCAACGCGCCCTGATTTCAGCAATGTGTGTGCCATGTACATGCTTGTCTACTGTGGACACGTGTGCACAGTCAGCTAAAGCCTAAAAATCGTTGCTATGGAAACAAAATGCAGGCTTCTCCTCGGCTGCAATCACTGAAGGTCATCTCATTCAAAATACATTCAGGGATAAGAGTTTACAGAACCAAATGCAATCATATTTGCTCCCCACACCCTGTCCCCCCCTCCAACCACCTTTTATACAGGCTTCCCAGCTGGTGCTAGCAGTAAAGAATCCACCTGCCAATGCAGGAGATGCAAGAGACTCAGGTTCAATTCCTGGGTCGGGCAGATCCCCTGGAAGAGGAAATGGCAATCCACTCCAGTATTCTTTCTGGAGAATTCCATGGGTAGAGGAGCCTGGCAGGCTACAGTCCATGGGGTCACAAAGAGTCAGACACGACTGAGGGACTGAACCACCACCACCACCTTTCATATAAAACTACATCAGGAACTTGGGGTGAGTGGCCTTCTGAAGGTCCCAAAAGGTTCTGCTACTTTTGCAAAGCATTCTGGGGAGCTGCCAAAGCTTGGGACCCAGAGGAGTAGCCGTGAACCAGTCTAGCCTCGGAGAACAGGAACTTGCGACTGACTCGGGGCAGGTCTGCCTGACATTTAAAGAACTTTGCAGCAGTGTAAGAAAGGGAGAGGTCAGGAAAGAACGGGAGACAAAACACGGGGTCCTTTCAGCTAAGAAGAAGGAAAGAGGTTGATTCTTATTTTCTAGACTAATGTGGAAAAACAAATCTGTAAAAAGGGTGTGACCGAAGGGCAAAAAGGCAAAGGATGATCTTCACCCAGTGTGAAGCCACACAGCCCCTTAGGCATCCGCAAGTCTCACTCTGATTCCGCAGAGAAGTTCTCACTTCCCACCTTCCCCGGGTCGTACCTCTAGGCCAGCTTTACTCAGGTTTCCAAAACACTTGAAATCAACTCTCTGTCATAAAAATACTCGAGGAAACATCATGGGTGAGAAGGCAATGGGAGAGAAACGAAAATTTCTCCCCATGCCAGAGGTGGAATTCTAGGAGACTAACCATTCCACTTCTGGGTGAAAGATTCTGGCATTACAACATTTGAATTGAAAATACCAAACTTCCACATGTGAAAGGCAGTTGTCATCTTTGAAGTCTTCTCTTGGAGACAACTCCTTTGGTTAGGCATCAGAGACCGTAATAGAAGGAGAAAAAGAAGAAAGGACAAAAACTAAAAACATCTGCAAGTTTTGTTTTGTTTTTTAAAATGAATCGCCAGGTTGGCTGGAATTCCCTGGTGGTCCAGTGGTTAGGACGCCACGCTCTCACTGCCAACGGCCTGGGTTCAATCCCTGGTTGGGGAACGAAAGCCCACAAGCCATGCAGCCAAAAAATAAATTGATTTCTTTAAATAACTTTTAAAAAAGAATTTCTAGGTTTGTATGACTGAATGAGTGTATAGTGGGTTAAAGGGCAACCCCTGAAAAAGTATGTCCGTGTTCCGGAACCTGGGAATGGGACCTTATTTGGGAATAGGATCTCTGCAGCTGTATTTCAGTAAAAGCTCTTGAGATCAGACCATGCTGGATTATCTGATGGGTCCTAAACCCAGTGACAACCATCCTTGTGGGACAGACACAAAAGAAAGACACAGAAAGTAGAGGAGAAAGTCAGGGGAGGATGGAGAGCGAGTGATGCTGCCACAGGCCAGCAGACACCAGAAGAAGGAAAAGGCAAGAAAGGGCCCTACCCACCGACGCCCCCCCAGAGCCTCCCAGGGACCCCAGCCCTGCAGACACTCCAGCTTCAGACTCTCCTCCAGAACTGTGGCAGAAAACAGTTCTGTTTCCTGAAAAATGTGTATTAGTCACTTAGTTGTGTCCGACTCTTTCAACCCCATGGACTGTAGCCCGCCAGGCTCCTCTGTCCATGGGGATTCTCCAGGCAAGAATACCGGTAATGGTTTAAATGAGACTAAACGAAATAATCCATGTAGAACTCCTCATGTTGCACTTGGCATGTTGAAGATGTTCAACAGACAGTAACTCTCATTATTAATGTTTGGTAGCAGAAAGAGGAAAACTTTGTTTTTCACTTTGAACCTATTCAAAAATACTCCCCACTTGCCCATGGGTAAAAGTTGTGAAATGTCCCATCTGTCTAGAGAGTTCTAGAGCAATGCCTTCTCAGCCAGGTTCTGTCTTATGGAGCCATCAGGAAGACACTTAGATGGCAATAAAAGATGCCCGATCCCAACCTCAGAGGATTCCAAGAGCAGAACAACGGGCCCAAGGTGAACAGAGACACGGGTAAACGCACTCTGATTTCAAAAGTCAATTCTACAAGGACAGTCAGTGTGAGATCCAACACGGAGCAGGGGGTGAGAGAGAGAAAGAGAGAGAGAGAGAGAGAGCAGGAATATGGGAACTAATCGTCAGCCCATTCCAGGCCAAAAGTCCATGGTGGCTAACAATAATAAAGTGTAGACTCAGTGACTGACAGAATATTCAGTTCTAATTAGTCTGCAAGCCACCAACCAGACTCCCCTTGGTGTGTACCACATTCTGGACATTTTAAAAAACACTGGCATCAGGATGGTGTCCAGAAGGCAATGACCAGAGTTTACTCCACCTTCTAATGAATTGTTGAAGGATCTGCAAGGGTCAAATTTGGAAAAGACTTAGCAGCTGTAACACAACAAATATCATGAACTCCTCTGGCTGGCTATAAAGAAGGAGGCTAAATGGAGAATGGAAGCTGAAGGAGAAGGATGTTTTATCATCAGAGTCTGTACGGTCCACCGGGAGCTCTCCAGCACTGGGGAGCTCTCCATCACCTTCACATAGAGGCTATGCTTTAACATCAAAAACCCCAAGTACCACAACAGCATCACTGACTCATGGGACACGAACCTGAGCAAACTCCAGGAGACAGTGAAGGACAAAGGAGCCTGGTGTGCTGCAGTCCCTGGGGTCACAAAGAGTTGGACAAAACTTCACAATTGAACAACCAACACAACCCCAAATCTCTCTCCCAACACAGTCCTCTGCAGGCTGGGTATTGGGATAGTTTGTTACCCACGTGGGCGAATGGACATCCCTCTTGCATCTGTAGAGAAGAGCGTCATAGGGGAAAAGGGGGCTGCAGCACTCAACCGTCGTTTTCATCTAACACCAGGGTTCTTGGATTCAAAGGACTAAAACAGGATGTGACTGAAACCAGGGCAGCGTATTTCCCCACCCCCGCACCCAGCACAGTCACTGCAGGGCTGAAAGAGATAAAAATCAGTTTGGGGTTCAAAGGGGAATAAACCCCACCACCTCTGCTCTTAGCTGAGATACCCTCAGTGAGGGAACCAAACTGGCTGCCTCTGGTCTTGAAAACACGGAAGAAAAATGAAGGAACAGTCACACCCGTGGCAGTTAGCAGCAGGTACATTACTTGGACTTTATTTCCCATGGGTTACACCCTTGTCATCTCTGTGCAGAGCCAAGACTGCAGGGAGCGCTTCTCTGATGCTGACAACACAGGGCTAGGTCAGCAGCACAGGGGCCTTGCCAGCTGAACACCCAGAACTAAGCTGCCCCAGCACGTGGAAGGAGGGAGAAAGGTCAGTCTGCCTTCCATCCATTCCCAGCTGCTTCATTCAGCCATCCCTGAGAAGAACTAGACACAGGTATCACGTCCAAGCAGTGGGTGTGAATTTGCCACTGCCTGAAAGAAGGCAAAATTCCATAGCAAGATGAAGCGAAGGTGGAGTTTAAGCCCTACCTACCTGCCCAATCCATTTACAATGAGCATAGTGACTTGAAGAAAAAGCGAGAAGAAAGTCACTCTGTTGTTTCTGACTCTTTGCAATCCCATGTACTGTAGCCCACCAGGTTCCTCTGTCCAAGGAATTCTCCAGGCAAGAATCCTGGAGTGGGTTGCCATTTCCTTCTGCAGGGGGTCTTCCCGACACAGGGATTGAACCCGGGTCTCCTGCACTGCAGGCAGATGCTTTACCACTTGAGCCACCAGGGAAGCCCAAGAATGTCTCCCCAAAAAGTCATGTCCACTCAGAATGTGACCTTATTTGAAAAGGGGGTCTCTGCAGGTGTAATCAGGTCAGGATGAGGCCATACTAGAGTAGAGCGCATCCTAAACCCAACGACTGGTGAATGTCATCTGAAGAAAGGGAGACACGCAGGAAAGATCACCCTGTAAGGGCAGAGGAGGAAATCAGAGTGATGCGGCTACAAGCCAAGGATGCCCTGGGCTATCAGCAGCCAGCAGAATCTAGAGAGGACCATGGAAGAGATTCTTCCTGCAGGGGCTCAGAAGGAAATGACCCTGCCACTACCTGGATTTCAAACTTCTAGCCTCGTGATCTGTCTGAGAATACACTTCTGTTGTTTTGAATCACCCAGTTTGTGGTAATTTATTCCTGCAGTCTTAGGAAACTAATATAGGAAGCCAAAAAAAAAAAAAAAGAAAATCTAGGAAGAAAAGATTTTCTCAGTAGAAAAAGGATGGAGTGCTGGGGTTCCACAAGTAGCCTAGACAGACAGTACTAGGAGCTTTTGTAGAGGGGCAGGCAGGCATAGCAGACAAGAGCTCTCTACGGAGGGCAGGAAGCCTGGATCTGGAACCCCGAGATTCTCAACTTCTACAAAGATCCCCCCATGAATGGCAGCAACAGAACATGAAGGAGCTTTGCAAGCTAAGGTGAAGATCAGTGTCAGCTTTGAGCAGTGTGCACCAAAGCACAAAGGGGTCTTTCCGAGCAGCTCCAACCAGACTCCCAAGACTTTCATTCCACCCGAGATGGTAGGGAAAGACAACCCCTTCTGAGTCGAAGGGGATTTCCCACCAACCCCATGGAAATGGGCTCAGAATTAGCTTTAAAATTCAGGAAGGCAACATTCCTTGCACAATTGAGCTGATGGAAAAAACACTCATAAAACACTCTTCAGAGGTGAACATTAGGAGCTGATATTTCTCATTCACCAACCAGAGAAATCCAAAAGGGAATTGAAGACAGACAAGTCAAGACAAGATGGTTAACAACTTACCTTTCTTGGAAGCTAAGCCAGTTTCTTTTACACTATTCACATAGAGCCTTCGAACACCATCTTCTTCCACAGAAGAAAGTGAAAACCCTGGGAAACAGAGACAGCAGGGTGAGACAGCGGGTAACACTCATACCCTCTGAGTGTGGAGCAAACACAGAGAGAATCCGGGGTGAGCCTGGCATGCTCACTGTTTGGGGTTATAGTCTTTCCTTGTTTGTACTGTGTCACAAAGCAGAAAAAAGTATTTTTAGACAACTAAACGAAGCCACAATAAAAATTAATATTACCAAGTACATCTATCTCCATACAACCAACTATCAACTCAAGTGGAAAAAAATGACCTTGTTTTTTGCCTTGCTTGATAGTTAATGCCAGTTTTGCTTCTTTTTTTTTTTTACTGTTCTCTCTGCCACACAAAAGAGAAACAGTTAGCTTATCTCATTTGGGTCCCCTTGACCTTTTTATTAGTCAATCTATGTCCCAGGACATGTCAGAACAGAACACCTGTACAGTGTGTGTTCACCTATATAGTGCCGTGTGGACACTGCTTTAATTTAGTAAAATTCAGCTAGCACCAAACGGGATAAGTAGCGACACGTTTTACAAATCCTTTTCATATTGAAACTGATGGATCGCACATTCTCCAGGTGTCAGATCATAAGATTATCTTATACTCATCCAGGCTTCCAGAGCTCAGTTAGTTAATTAACCTTGGGCTTTGCGACATCCTTCAAAAAATAAGGCAGAACAAGGCCCTGAAGTTCTAAGTGCTCCCAATCCCATGGCTACATGCCTTGGTCACTTCTGTTTCTCATATAAAACTCTTTCTGATCAATCAATGGAAAGTCCACAACCAAAACCTACTTTCCCTCAGGATAAAATACTTTGCCAGATAAGCCTAAAAGGGCAATGGAAATTAATGCAACTGTAAATATCGGACATGGTTTCTGCTCTGGGTGAAAAATAAGGCTTAGGCAGAGAAAAATATAGTGGTTTTTTAAAAAAGCAAAGAACAAAATAGAATAATTAATTAAGGGACTGGGGCCCAGGGATTCACTGAGACTTCTCAGACTGTGTCAAGTGAACACGTTTTCTTTTTGTACCATTCACAGAAGCAGGAAATAGATACCCACAGGCAGGCAAAACTGCCGAATGCCATCACCCACGTGGGGACCATAACTCCCTCAGATAGAGAACAAGACAAGCTCACCCCTGAGGACTTTCCAGAGTCTTTATTTTAGTCTCGTATTTTAAATTCCATTCTTACAGCAACTTCTAACTTTCAGAAGACTCTTCAAGAAGTCCCACTCAGGGCTTCCCCGGGGGTCCAGTGGTTAAGAATCCACCGTGCAATGCAGGGGACATAGGTTCAATCTCTTGTCTGGGAAGATCCCACATGCCTCAAGGAACTAGCCCTGGGAGCCACAACTGCAGAATGCTGCTTGCCTAGAGCCCTTGCTCCACAACAAGGGAAGCCCCCCAGTGAGAAGCCTGTCTATCACAACTAGAAAGTAGCCCCGCGCTCCAAAACCAGAGAAAGCAGCTGAACAGCAGCAAAGACCCAACACAGCCAGAATGAAAGGGAGGAATGTTAAAAACACTAAGTTCTCCTCAAATAAAAATCATTTTAGACATGAGCCATTTAGATGACATTAGCCTTAACACAGTGGTATTTATGTGTACTTCCACAGAGATTTTCTTTTCCTTTTATCTGTAAGAATAGATACTGAATCAAGGACTGGATCAGGGAAAGGATGAATAGAACCCATTAAAATACAGGCATTTCCTATCTAACATGCTATCATTTTATAAAATGCCGAGACCAAATTTCTAAATTATACTTCTAATTCAAATTTTCTTCTATTAAATATAAAATGAACACATTGTCTGGAGGGGTGATGTGCTGAGAGCCTACAGCAAGCCACCTTAAACCAGAGTCAGAGCAGAAGGCTGAGCTATTCACTTGTGGCTTTCTTTCTTTACCACTAGAGGTGTCCAGAGTCCCAAGGAGCAGTCTCTATTTCAAGATGTCAGCAGTCTGCACACTGTGGGGTAGGTGGGCATTTTAACCATTTCCTACAGTAAGAAATATGTGTTCATTTGTATTAGCTTTTAGATCCCACATATACGTGATATCACACTGTATTTGTCTCTCTCTCTCTGACTTCTTTCACGAAGCATAATATTTTCTAGGCCCAGCCATGTTGCTACCAATGGAAATACTTCGTTCTTTTTCATGGCTGAGTATTATTTCACTGTATCTCTATCCTATTGTAAATACTGCGGCTATGAACACTGCCGTGCATGTATCTTTTTGAATCAGAGTTTTCATTTTTTCCAGATATATATAACCAGGAGTAGGATTGCTGGATCCCAGGTAGTTCAGTTGGCAAAGAATCCACGTGCAATACAGGAGAACCTGGTTTGATTCCTGGGTCAGGAAGATTTCCTGGAGAAGGAGACGCTACCTACTCCAGTATTCTTGGGCTTCCCTGATGGTTCAAACAGTGAAAAATCTGTCTGCAATGTGGGAGAGCAGGTTTGATTCCTGGGTTGGGAAGATCCCGCAGAGGAGGACATAGCAACCCACTCCAGTATTCCTGCCTGGAGAATCCCCATGGACGGAGGAGCCTGGCGGGCTACAGTCCGTGGGGTTGCAAAGAGTCCAACACAACTGCGCAACTAAGCACAGCACAGTGCAAGGTAGTTCTATTTTTAGTTTTTACCGATAGCAACAATTTAATTCCGAGAAAACACATGTAATACCGTCTAAACTGACGGCCACAGGATACAGGAGTTAGTCCATGTAAAGCCAAAGCGCCCACCCCACTGAAAGGCTTAGAGTTACAGAGACCAGGAGGCACCATGCATGTCATACGGTCATGAAAATGAAGGAGGTGATTAAAACCAAGTGAAGAAACCAAAAAAGACAGACTCATTTCCTGAATAACCAGAAGCTTCTTCATACTGAAACTGAGGACCAAAGAAAAATCATGACAACACAGTAAACAAAACAGACGGACTCAAAACCAGATCCAGGACACAGTGAAATGGAGAAAGTGAGAAAAATGCAGACTCCACTGACACAGAGAAAGGGGGCTCCCGGGTGGCTCAGCGGTAAAGAACCTGCCAGACAACGCAGGAGATGTGGGTTCGACCTCCGGTTGTGAAGATCTCCTGGAGGAGGAAATGGCAAACCACTCCAGTATTCTTGCCTGGAAATACCCATGGACAGAGGAGCCTGGTGGGCTCTAGTCCATGGGGTTGCAAAGAGCTGCACATGACTTAGCAATGAGCAGGCATGCCTGCTGACATAGAGGGGACGCAAGACCAAAAATCTAATAGTCTAAGAAGTCCCCAGAGAAAAACAAATACTCAGTTGCTGAAATGATGCATTCTTCCACTTCAAGGCTGCCTAGACGATCATGCTTAGTCTATTACAAAACTATGTGAACTGACTTCAACAACAAGGTCTGAGAGACTCCTGAGGGCTGAGGTGGAGGGAAGGATGAGAAATTAGGCAAGTGCTAAATCTTTCCATTTGTTTCGTCAGTGGGATTATTAAGTCATATTTTCCTCCCTGAAGTGTTCTACAATAGAAAGCAGTATCTGGTTTTGTATGCTGATGTGTGCTAGGAACTTACATACACTGAAACTGATATAGCAGGAAGCTGCTCTTAGATGCAAATGTCGGAGAAAGATGGGCTGACTTTAGACTCCTGAGTACCTTTAGGACCGGGGGACTCTTTAACTTCTGTGGAAACACCTAAGCCAACACGAACCGGGCACTGAGAGTAGATGGGTTAGCTGAGCTTATTAGCTATGCATCTTGAGAGTCCCTTGGGCTGCAAGGAGATCCAACCAGTCCATCCTAAAGGAGATCAGTCCTGGGTGTTCACTGGAAGGACTGATGATGAAGCTGAAACTCCAATACTTTGGCCACCTGATGCAAAGAACTGACTCATTGGAAAAGACCCTGATGCTGGGAAAGATTGAGGGCAGGAGGAGAAGGGGACAACAGAGGATGCAATGGTTGGATGGCATCACCGACTCAATGGACATGGGTTTGAGCGAGCTCTGGGAGTTGGTGATGGACAGGGAGGCCTGGCATACTACAGTCCATGGGGTTGCAAAGAGTCGGACACGACTGAGCGACTGACCTGAACTGAACTGGAGGCTGTCCAAGGTGAAGTCCAGGAAGTAGTACAGACAGGACGCAACCGACAGCAACACAAGGATGGAAAGCAAGACTAAGCATCAAGAAACTCCTCGTTTGATACCACCACACCCTCCAAGCATGGGACTCTGTCATTTACAAAAGCAGGGGAGGTCCAGGACAGGACCCCTGCTTCCTTATGTCAGGTCATGGGAGAAGCACAGCTGACAATACCTTCTGGGTTGATTTCTGATGTCCTGTAGCCCCTTCAGTATGGAAATGGAAACAGGTTCTGTAACTATTTCAGTCACTTTAATAAAAAGTATAGGGACCTCCCAGGCATTCCAGTGGTTAAGACTCTGCACTCCAACTACAAGGGGCGTGGGTTTGACCCCTGGTTGGGGAACTGAGATCCAACATGCTATGTGGCAAGGCCAAAAAAATAGAAATAACTTTAAAGAAATAAAATTTTTAAAAATATAAAAATATGGGCTGCCCTGGTGGCTCACTGGTAAAGAATCTGTCTGCCAGCGCAAGAGACATGGGTTTGATCCCTGTTATGGGAAGATACCCTGGAGAAGGAAATGGCAACCCACTTCAGTATTCTTGCCTGGGAAATCTCAAAGACAGAGGAGCCTCATGGGCTATATAGTCCACGGGATAGCAAAGAGTCAGACATGACTTAGCAACTGAACAATAACATAAAAAGATAGCAGTTTTAGGCCGTTTCTGTTTCGGAGGCCCCCAAACCAGTCCATCTTGGAGTTTGACTCCAAGAACTTTGAAACTCAGATCTCTTGTTTTTTGCTATGTTCCTCTCTTACTCAAGAGAAATCAAATAAACCAGAGAGAAAAGAGTAACTGACATGGTGCATTTCAGCTCGAAGGACCCAGACATTTATTTGTAGCACTGCTACCGATTACTGCTTTTACTACTGAGGTCACGCTTCTGCTACAATAATAGGCCTTTCAGACACATTTATCCCTTGCCATCAAAAACATCTGCTAGCTTGATGATGTCTTTCGTTTTAAGGTCAAGAAGTAAAATAGCATGGAGGTATAACTCAAGTGGCCAGGGGTCGGAAGTTAGGTTTTTCTCATTAGGACAAAGTACTTGCCTAGTAAAGGGTCTATAGATTTTCAAACGCTAAAAAGCCCAATAAGTTAATTCAGAGAGAAAGGGTAAGCAAGCATATGCAGTAAACTTTGTATCTTTTCACCAGGTATTCTGTTGTTCTTCATTGCTAAGTCCTGTCTGACTCTTTGAGACCCCATGGACTGCAGCACGCCAGGCTCTTCTGTCCTCCACCATCTCCTGGAGCTTGCTCAAACTCATGTCCACTGAGTCGGTGATGCCATTCAACCATCACATCCTCTGTCACCCCCTTCTCCTCTTGTCCTCAATCTTTCCAAGCATCGGGGTCTTTTCCAGTGAGTCAGCTCTTCGAATCATGTGGTCAAAAGTATTGGAGCTTCAGCACCAATCCTTCCAATGAATATTGAGGGTTGATCTCCTTTAGGACTGACTGGTTTGATCTCCCTGCTGTCCAAGAGGCTCTCAAGAGTCTTTTGCAGGACCCCAATTCAAAAGCATCAATTCTTCAGCACTCAGCCTTCTTTATGGTTTTCTAGTCCTTCTCTTTTTTAAAAAAACATGCATATCTTTCTTTGGCCACACCGGGTCTTTCTTGCAGCAGGTGGGCTCTCTAGCGGCACACAGGTTTAACTGCCCTGTATGTGTGGGATCTTAGTTCCCCGTCCGAGGATCAGACCAGGGTCCCCTGCATTGCAAGGAAGATTCCTAACCACTAGGAAACTCCCCTTGTCCTCCTTCTTTCCAGCACCCTGTAGGCCTACACTTCTCTGCCCACCCACCCAATCCCTGGCTCCAGTCACTTGCTTTGAAGAGCATACTGGGAATGAGCCAGTGGCTGGTTCACCACCTCCCCTCTTTGCCTTCTGCCAAGAAACTGACAATGTCCCAGGTGGCAGCTGCTCCAGACCTAGGTCCTGGCGTGAGAACAACAGAGAGAAAGGGTCACGGCCAACCCAGAGGCGGCAGGGTGAACAGGAGAGAGAATTCCGCTGTTCGGACCCAGACAGCTTCGGTGACTGCCACTGCCTCAGCTAACCTCGCCCCGCCTGGCTAATCTACCCCGACAGAGTATGGGCTTCCCTACGTGTTATACTCAAGCAGCAACTCTTCTATGGTCCAAGTCATCAAGGGTAATGCTAAGCAGACCGGTGTTGAATCCATGGAAAATATTCCATTTTTAACACCACCAGAATCGGACAACTGAGTAGGAAAGCCCTGACGGAGAGGGCCTGACTGCTGCTCTTTGAAAAAAGGCCTGCTTACAACTTTGACTCCTGCCTGAAATCTGAGAACTTGGATTCTGGGAGGGTTCCCAACACCGGGATGGGGCTCACTATGTCTAAAAATCTGTACAGACACTGTGGGTTATGCCGAACACCTGCTTTCCTCCTGGAAGGCTGGAATCCTGGTACATGCGAGGCAGAGGGTGCCTACGTGACCAGCCTCCTAACCAAAACGCTGGGCACTGAATCCCTAACAAACCTCCTACTAGACAGTGTAGCTCACACGCACTGTCTCAGCTCGCTGCTGAGGGGACTGTGGACTTGCCGTGTGACGGGGCTGGACTTTTGGAAGTTTGCACCTGGTGTCCGAGCACCTCGCCCCACGTGCCTTCCCTCTTACTGATGTTATTTTGTAGAGTTTTGCTGTAACAAATCGTGGCCATGAACACGACCGTAGTGCAGTGAGTCTTCTCAGTGAATTGGCAAACCTAAGGGTGGTCTGGTGCTGCTGCTAAGTCGCTTCAGTCGTGTCCGACTCTGTGCGACCCGAGACGGCAGCCCACCAGGCTCCCCCGTCCCTGGGATTCTCCAGGCAAGGACACTGGAGGGGGTTGCCATTTCCTTCTCCAATGCATGAAAGTGAAGTCGCTCAGTGGTATCCGACTCTTAGCGACCCCATGGTCTAGGGCACCCCAACTCACATCAAAGGAAGTTCCTTTAACATCATCTGTGAGGGATGGAGAACAAGACATTTCTGGGGGATAGAGGTGCGAAAGGGTAATTTCCTCGTTACTTGTTATTGTTGTCCAGATACTCAGTTGTATCTAGCTCTTCTGCGACCCCGTGGACTGTTGCCCACTAGGCTCCTCTGTCCATGGGATCTTCCTGGCAAGAATATTGGGCTGGATCGCCATTTCCATCACCAGGGGATCTTCCTGACCCAGGGATCAAATTCATGTCTCCTATACTGGCAGGCAGATTCTTTTACCACTGAGCCACCTAGGAAGCCCTTCTTCATTACTAGGCTACGTTATAATATAAAGTAATCTATTCTCAATAAATCCACTCCTTTTTTATGACAGGAAAACCAAGAAGATTAAAGTTACAAAATTTAAAGCTGAAGTCTTCATCATATGGAGCGTAAACATCTTTTTTAGGTCCCCCCTCAGTTTGGCTGAGCTGCAAAGCACAGAAGCCAGATGGGTTATCTGTTTTAAATGGTCCCCAAAGGTTTTATTGAATTGTAAATAAGTACATGTTTATGCAGGAATTATTTTCACGTGAAGAACACCAAAGATCAAAGAAAAATAAACATACCATAATTATCACCAGCTGTATCTGACTTCTCAATCTGGATGTTCTGAGTGACTTTTGGACAAATTTCAATTTCTTTGTACAGCTGAAAATGACAAAGAGAAACCTAATTAGGACTACATTATAAATAACTTATTAGAAACAGTCATCAATTTGTAAATCTATTTTTTCACAACTGACACTTGACATCAAATTCTCATCACATCCCAGTATTTTTCTTGAACTGACACCATTAAGACTTAACGTGGAAACTTTTAAAAACTTATATTCCCAAATTTAGCTACAGTTCCAGTTTCTTAATGATTCCTTGGCATACTTTGTATATACAATTTTTTCCCACCCTATATCTATCACAGACCTGAAAAATAGTGCTAAGGTAATCAAAAATCTCCAATACTAGGGAAAAATATTAACATCAGGAAGAGGTTATAAAGATCTTGACATGGAATCCACAGAAATAGGAGAAATCCCTGTGCTTCTGTTCATATGCCATTTTTGCTCAAAAAATCGACAACATGCAGAGAAAAATTACAGCACTGAAACAGACAGAAAATCATATAAATGACAATATTCTCCCCTAGTCACTAAATTATACAAAAGTATTGAGAAAACTTGAGTATATAAATCAATCAAATCTCTTGGAAACCCAAGAAAAAAATGGGAAAAGAGATAAGAGAAATTGGTGGTTTATTAAGAAATTTTATTTCAATTAATTTAATTGATACTTCCCATTTCGATGGGCTTCCCCTGATGGCTCAGCTGGTAAAGAATCCGCCTGCAATGCGGGAGACCTGGGTTTGATTTCTGAGTTGGGAAGATCCCCTGGAGGAGGGAACGGCTACCCACTCCAGTATTCTGGTCTGGAGAAGTCCGTAGACTATAGTCCATGGGGTCGCAGAGTCGCACAACTGAGCGACTTTCACTTCACTTCTTTTAAGATTGACTGGTTTGATCTCCTTGCTGTCCAAGGGACTCTCAGGAGTCTTCTCCAGCACCACAGTTTGAAGGCATCACTTCTTTGGCTCTCTGCCTTCTTTAGGGTTATCTAAACCATAAATGGCTTTCCTGGCAGCTCAGATGGTAAAGAATCCACTTGCAAGGTGGAAGACCTGGGTTTGATCCCTGGCTTGGGAAGATCCCCTGGAGAAGGGAACAGCTGCCCACTCCAGTATTCTGGCCTGGAGAGTTCTGTGGACTTTATAGTCCGTGGGGTCGCAAAGAGTCACACAAGGGAACAACTTTCACTTTCACACTTCAGTGTGTGGACTTAGCATCATCATGGGCCATAACTTACGGAGGTTTTGTTTACCACGTGTTCTCACCCTTCACAAATGTGATCCCTATTTTACAGAGGAAGAGAAAAAGGTGCAGAGAAAGTACTTTCCTAAGATCAGAAAGCCAGCCTGGGCGGAGCTGGGATTTGAATGCAGGTTTCACTGTCTAGCACTGAGGGCGATGGCACCCCACTCCAGTGCTCTTGCCTGGAAAATCCCATGGATGGAGGAGCCTGGTAGGCTGTGGTCCATGAGGTCGCTAGCAGTCAGACATGACTGACCAACTTCACTTTCACTTTTCAGTTTCATGCACTGGAGAAGGAAATGGCAACCCACCCCAGTGTTCTTGCCTGGAGAATCCCAGGGACGGGGGAGCCTGGTGGGAGCCCGTCTATGGGGTTGCACAGAGTCGGACAGGACTGAAGCGACTCAGCAGCAGCAGCACTGAAGTGCTCCCCGCTACACTATAATGCCTCGCAGACTGCCTCCTGGTGGAACTCAGGGGTACCACAGTCACGGGTGCAAGCCTGACTTCCATGGAACGAATTGGAAGTGCAGCATTGACATATATACACTACTGTGTGTAAAAGAGAGAGCTGGTGGGAAGCTGCTGTGTAACACAGAGCTCAGCTCGGTGCTCTGTGATGACCTAGGCGGGTGGGAAGGGGGGTGGGTGGAGATATGTGTATACGTATGGCTGATTCACTTTGCTGCAGAGCAGAAACCAACATAACACTGTAAACCAATTATATTCCCCCATACCCCCCCCCCCAAAATCTTATTTCTTAGGTAAGCAAGTAGTTGTAGTGTTAGTCGCTCAGTGGTGTCAGACTCTTTGTGACCCCATGGACTGTCGCCTGCCAGGGTTCATGGAACTCTCCAGGCAAAGATACTGGAGGGGGTTGCCATTTCCTACTCCAGGAGATCTTCCTGACCCAGGGATCGAACCTGGGTCTCCTGCACTGCAGGCAGATTCTTTACCATCTGAGCCACCAGGGAATCCCGAGGTAAGTAAGCCAAAAGGCCATCTCTGAAAATTTATGATAGAAGTTCCAAAACAAATAAATGTGTCAGAGGCCTCATATGGAATTCTTAAAACTGTCATTTAATTTCAAAAGGAAAATCTCTTTTGAGCCAAAGTCAATAAGAGAAAGCTCTTCTTGAGCACTGAGGAGAAGTCTCAGTGATTATTTAAACTTGCTCCCATCTTAGTCATTTGTCCAGGAATAATTTCATTCATGCCAAGTATGAAAAAAAAAAACCACAGGTTTCTTTCTGTTCACTTTCTTAGGGCAGTTGACAGGTAGGAGAGGTGAGCTGAATGCTTAGGAATTAGGAGCCTGGAAACAGGCTAAGCCAAGAGGCTGGGGTGGGAGAGGGGCTGGAAATGTTGACCCTACAAGCCCAGAGCCTCTAGAACACCCTAATTTAGTGCAACTTCCATCAACTTCCATCTATATACTTCAGAGAAAGTTCCATACCAATGCATTCTGCATTTAGAAAACATCAGTTCTAACAACTGATCTTTAGTTCAGAAAATACAGTCACCAAAATTATATATTACCAAATGTAATCAATGCTATGATGTATTTTACAGTATCATGGAATGCTCAATAAAATGTTGTGAAATGTACTTATTACTTCAACTTCTTTGGAACCTGTTTGATTTTTTTCAATTTCCTTGAAAGCCAAACTCTCCCCGCTAGGTGGCACTATATCACCATTTGTTTTAGCCATCTCCAAAAAGTTCCAAATGGCTTTCTACAGATCCAGTGGGAATTCAGCTTCGTAAATAAGCTCTCCTATTCTTTCATAATATTGCCTCCTAGTCTTCTTTGTAATTGGTGTGAAAATCTTTGCGTTTTTTCACCAGTCTCAGACAGTAACTTCATATAACACTAGGCCCTTCACTGTGTGGTCTTTAGGCCAGGTGAACAAAAACTGGATTTTTTAAATCTCTAAAGTATGTATAATTCCAAGAAGGATCTGCACTTTAAATACATTTTTGATGCAATTAGAATATCTGACACCAGAAATTTTGAAATCCCACAGTTTTAGCAAAAAGTATCACACACATTCCCTATGCTATTAAATCAACGATGATGCGTATTATCCTTCTTTTCAAAAACCAGATTAAAGACCATCAGATGTTAAAAAATGATCTGATTACCCCGGAACTTGAGTTGTCAAGTGAATGTCACATTCATTTCTTACCAGGTCTTCTTGGGATGCCTGGTCCAAGCCACTATCACGCATTGCCTAAACAACAGCTCACCAGCCTCCTGCTCTCCCAGCCCCTTCCCCAAGGCTCACGGGCCACACGTTAGCCACAGTGAGCCTATTAAGACAGGAGTCAAATAAAGCCCTTGTCTCTTGGGGTTTCACCTCTCACTTGGGCCTGACAAGCCCTCCTGCTCCCCTTCTCCCTCACCTCCTGAATTCAACACCCCCTCACCACCATCCCCACTCACCGTCCCCACTGATGCTACTCAAACGCAGTAAACCACCTCCACCACCACCCCCTTCCCCTGCCAGGCCTTACCCGGCTTTGTTCTCTGACCCTAGATCACATTCCTCCAAAATACCTCTATGACTCAGCTTCTCACCTCACTCACCACCCTGCTCATAAATCACGTCGAAAAGGAGCGGTATGATCACTTTCAGATGTCCATTTTTCTCTATCCATTTATGTCCTAACCTTTTCTTTCCCAGCACTAAGTATCCCCGGAAAGACTACCCATTTACCTGTTTTTCTCAACATATTTACATGTTTTTATATCTGTCTTCACAACCTGGATATATTTTCCATAAAGAGCAGAAACTTTCCTGTTGCTCTCAGTGCCTAGAACAGCTAGCATGGTGCCAGGCACATAACAAACGCTAAATAAATATTTGCTGGATGAATCAATCGATCGATTGATCAGGGTTGTTGCAAACTCTATTCTTACTTGTCTTTTTAAGAAAAACATATTTAATTATGGGTTTTCAAAAAAAACCCAGTGCCTCCATATTCATTATCAGTCTACAGATTGGACCCAATAACCAACTAATTATGAAAAAGTAGCCAAGCAGGTATTGCTTATATTAAAACATAATTAGCAAGTGAAAGCAAAAGTCACTCAGTTGTGTCCGACTTTATACAGTCCATGAATTCTCCAGGCCAGAATACTGGAGTGGGTAGCTGTTGTTCCCTTCTCCAGGTCATCTTCCCGACCCAGGAATTGACCCAGATACAATTCCTGGGGTCTCCTGCATTCCAGGTGGATTCTTTACCAGCTGAGCTACCAGGGAAGCCCACAATTAGCAAAGCATAATACTTAGAGGACTATTCACGGCTTTTCTTAAGCAAAGGAATCCCCAGCCCCAGAAAATAAAGCTACCAGATGCCCCCCCAAAAAAAGATCTTTAAAATATAGTGCACACTTTTGCTAATAAATATTGATCTTCTAACTTAAGAATTTTTGACAAAACAATAGCAGAGAATAAGATGTTTTAGGACAGTCATCTATGAATGAGTCACTTTTCAGGACAGGACTCTAAATGTCTGTGAGTTTCATTCATCCATGGGAAATACAATGGAGGCGGGTTATGGAAACCAATTAGCCATGAGTGGTCTGATGCTTGTTCAGTAAGGGTCGATAAATAAAATATCTGTAAAATCTCAAAAAGCATCTAGAACATCGTGTGTTCAAAAACCCTCTGCCCTGGAATGACATCTCGCCCAGCTTAATGGCCAAAAGCCAAGATGGGAAACCATGGATGTACGGGTGTAATTCAAGGGGTCTGTGAACCGGGAAGCTGAAAAAGCCTGAAATTTTTATATTCACTAACCTGTAACTGAAACGTAGCATTTCCTTCAATTATTAATGAATGGAAGCAACAAACACGGCAACATGAGCAGTGTGTCTGTGACTTTGTCACAGCCAGAAATCTCAGTTATTTTTACACCACATTCTAGTTGCCGCTAATATCTCAAAATATTATTTATGCTCATCACTACTTCAGAACAGTGGCAGGTGTCAGACCAACCACTGTCTGATTATTTAATGAGCTATTAAGTCAGCATGTGTATTATCTATAATTTTTTAAATATCTTTCATAACTAATTCAACACAATTAGGCCATAGGTAATCCCATGTACTCCATTTCATGGAACTGAAAACATTATTCTGAAATGGGATCTGCAGGCTGTACCAGGCTGCCAAAGATATCCTAAGAACAAAAAGTTTACAATCTTGGTAAAAATAGAGGTGCCCATTAGCAGTACTCACTCGCAGTCTGAACAACAGAGTGAGTAAGAGTATGGCATTTGCTTCCTCAGGAATCTCATAGCTGGAGACCTTCTGCAACTGGGCAAGAAAGAATACCATGATCTTCCTGTATTTCAGGGTTTTGTTTTTAAATGGCAATTATAATATGTATATAGCAGTTGTAGTTAACAAACAGTAAGCTTGTTAGTCTCCTATACTGGATGAGACCACACAATGGCCAAGACTTAAAAATAATAAGGAAGTCAATATAATTTCAAAAGATATGTCTTCAGCACTCTCCTGTGTATAAGGTATGAAGGACATGGAAGTTCCTTAGGCTTGATCCCTGTCATTTAGGATATAAAAGATTCATTAACTCCAAGATACAAACTATATGATCTAACAGCTATTTCAGAGTTAACAGCAAAGCACTTTCCTTTCTTAAGTAAGAAAATGGGTTTTCTTTCTTCTACTCGTAGAGCACAAAGTCAGGGCTTTCCCCATGCCAGAGAAAAAAAATAAATCAGCCCCTGTTAAAAGTACCTTTCTCTGCATTAAACTTCGTGATTTAAGTGATGGTTGAAAAATGGTCATTTTGTTCTTCTATTTCATAACATGATAAGAATGCTATAAAAAGCACGCCCTCTCTTATATTTCATTAAAAACACTTAAAGGGACACAAGGGGAATTTTTAAGATGACAGAAATATAAATTATGACTGTAGGGGTGGAAACACAACAGTCTGTATACATTTGCCAAAACTCACCAAACCATGTGCTCAGAATTGATGTTTTATTGCCGAGAAAGCAAACCTCAAGAAAAGTTGATTAGAAACACAATTCCCTACTAAAGGGACTAAATTTTAAATCACGCTTCCCATTTTCAAAAGGAGACTTTTCAGGTCTAAATTTTCAGTTCTGTTTTCCGTGGTGAAAGGCTGTCTGAAGTCATACTGTTATCATTCACAGACCCATGGCAAGCAGTTCAGTGACCCCCAGAGAAATGACTAAGTACAGGAAAGAACAAACTCCAAGAGAAGGGGCCTGGCTCTCAAAATGTTTCTTTTCTGGAACTGAAAAAAGCACTCCTCGACTAACAAAAAAAGAACCATGACCACCGTTTACTGAGCATCTACTATGTGAACCATGATCTTTAATCTTTGCAAAATCCTACCAAGTATTAGTCACTACATTTGTTGAGGGCGGGGGAGGGGGGGGGTTGGCCAAGACCACATAATTACTAAGCAGCAGAGCCAGAATAAAAATTCAGATCCAGTTCAGAACCCAAATCCCATCATGAAACTCAAACCTATATAAGTATGCCTAAGAAGCTACAGAAATTCCAGAAGGCCAGGACATATAGTTAGTTAGCAGCTTTTTTCACCTAACAGGATTTTACCCATCAATTTCAACATGCAGGGGGAAGTCATACGAAATCGGAGCTAGGACTTTTTCTCTGACAACAGCCAGCTCATCTTTGAGTCACCCATTTAAAACAAAAGACTGTCAACACGGCAAGGAAAGCTAGGAACAGTAACTAAAATGCTCTCTGAGAGTCAGTTCTGGATTTCAATTTTTCATGGTAACACAGAACTGTTCCTTGCATAAACTAAGGTGGCATTTCCACTCTGCAAAAAAAATACTGTGATAGGTTAAGGCCATCTCCACAAATATAAGAGCATGGAATGAGGCTCATTTATTTTAGAATTTGTTCCACTCCACCAACCACAATTAGCATGAGCATACATATAATTTTAAAATAGTCTCCTACAGAATGTACGTGGACAACAGTCATAAACATTACCAGCTCATAAATGTCCTCCTCAGGCTTTGGCACGTAGTACTGCATTTTGTTTTCTATTAGAAATTTCAGGCGCAGGTAATGAGCAGAATGATCCAGTTTATGTGCCTAGAACCAAAAAGACGAGAAGAGAAAATGTCTGTTCAATAGTAAATAGATATGATTAGTTCTCCACTGACATATTGTCATGTATCCCTGAGAATAACAGGGATTGATTACTAGAGGGGGAAGTAACATTTCCGTATTTATTAAAATGTTTATATCCCAAACCCAAATTATATTCATTGAACATATTAATAACATCTCATGAGTACCTTACATTCACTGGAAATAAATAAGCCACATATTCACTTCTGCTTATCTGATTCATTCCATTCTTCAACACCGGGTTTGCGAGAAAATGTATCAGGTCCAAAAGGCTTTTAAACATAATTTCCAACACACATAGGTGATTAGAGAAGAAAAGGAACAAGAAAGGCCAGAGAGGATTTACCGTGACAGAAGAAAGCTGTGCCCAGGCAAAGTTGTTTTCTTAGCCACATGGGGACCCTGGGGATAGTTGTTAACAGTTCATTTGCAAGCGAGTCAGTGTATAGACAGGCATCTGGATTCAGTCTTATTTATACACACCCCAAGTGAGACTCCCTCCAGGCACGGCAGACAGGCGTGTGTCCAACTCGGGAAACACCCTGGATGACTTGCCCAAAGAAAACAATTCTAAAACAGATCGAATTTTCCAGGATTGAAATCTCCAGGCCTCCTGCACTGGTCAGAATGGGTCAAATCATTCTTCTCTACCTAGAAAGTCATTTGTGAATGAACTTTGTGAAAAAGGCAATGGTAGCTCTCTGGTTTTATAAATAACATCCTCAGTTCACATTCAAGAAGATGCGAAGGAAAAAGGGAGGGAAAAATGTTCTTCAAAAGTTACAAGGCAACATGAAAATGTATTGCTAGAGAGAAAATGCTTCCCTCAAGTCTTTCTTTTTTAAAGCATCCTTATCTTTTAGAGATTTATCTGAAAGTACTACTAGTACATAAAGATATGATGTCTGGAATTTGCTTCCCAAACCATCCAAAGCAGGGGGTGGGAGTCAGTGAGTAAATGGATGAAACATAATTTGATATTCTAGAACCCAGGAGTTAATTACATGACTGGGTACTCTTTTGTAAGTCTGAAATTTTTCATAAATACATCATCTCTTCACAACAGAAATTCAACCAAGGAGAATTCTTTCAAAGTAAGTGACATTAATTTTTCACTGGCTTAATACTCTATTTACCTTCTCCCTCAACCAAAATTTGCTGGGAAAGATTGAAGGCAGGAGGAGAAGGGGACGACACAGGATGAGTTGGTTGGATGGCCTCACCGACTCAATGGCCATGAGTTTGAGTAAGCTCCGGGGGTTGGTGATGGACAGGGAAGCCTGGTGTGCTGCAATCCATGGGGTTGCAAAGAGTCGGACACGACTGAGAGACTAAATGGAACTCAACCAAAACTTTAAGGCCAAAGTAAGAACACTTCTGATATTTATTCCAATAAATATTCAATTACACCCAACAAACTCTGAAGTGTGCTAGACACCGTGAGAAGCAATGCCAATAGGGCAATTAATAAAACCTAAGTGCAGTCATCAGAAGTGTGTGAAGGGGCATGCAGAACATAGGAGGTGGGGACACTGGTGGCTTCGCTTCGTAAATAAATATACACGCAAGACATCGATCCTGCATCGTCAAGAAAGCAGAGTTACAGACAGTAGGAGGGACTCTGCTAAACACCTAGCCAAATGATGAAGATGTTTTCAAAAGTGATGCTTGGATGCTTGGGAACCTCCAGTGTGCATCCACCTAGCCAAATGATAAAGATGTTTTCAAAAGTGATGCTTGGGAACCTCCAGCGTGCATCCACCTAGCCAAATGATAAAGATGTTTTCAAAAGTGATGCTTGGGAACCTCCAGTGTGCATCCTCCTCCTATAATGTGATGATTTGAAACCACAGCCTGAACACGCGCACCACGGAGCCAGCACCTTCCATGTACAGGCTTTTGGGCTCTGCTGTGGGTTGTCGTAGTTTAGTCACTCAGTTGTGCCTGACTCTTCTGCAACCCCCTGGACTGTCGCCCACCCGGCTCCTCTGTCCACGGGATTCCCCAGGCAAGAATCCTGGAGTGGGTTGTGCCATTTCCTTTTCCATTGCTGTGGGTGCTGAAAAGCAAATGCTCAATGACTCCCAGACCCAGACTGTTCTTGCAAAATAACCAGGGTGGATGGGTAAACCCAGGAAACAAAGGCAGGGGAGCTTCAAAGTGTGTTAGCTACTACTTCTCAGAGAGCCACAGAGTTAAACAACAAAGTAATAATACTTAAGAGAGCTGTGATATGCAAGAAAAGTTTACCTCACAGAGACAGAAGCTGCAAATGCTTCCCATGGACCAAGACACCCACGGAAATCTTTAATTATTAATAGAAGCAAAATATTTTGCTTCGCCATCTATTTCCAACTGAGGTGGGAGGGAAAGAGAAATGAAACTTCATGGGGTCTTGATCAACAGGAACAAACCCACTGGGAAATCTTACCATCATCATCAATATATATTTTGTGGACATTCCCAACAGAGCTGCCACTTAGAGAGTCTTCTGGAAACCAGACCCGAATAGCAACCTCATCCAAGACTCCTGAAACCTCAGCGTGAGAGACAGCCCACTGGCAGACACCAAAGGTCTTAAGGCGGTTTTGATGGAGACACCATTCCTTAAATGCTACCATGCTGAAAACATTTATACAGTTGCACAGAGAACCATAAACAAGAGCCCACACTTTGAAGTGTTTAACAAAGAGAACAGAACGACGGTAAAAGGGTGGTTCTTACCACCTTCCCTCCTCCACCGTATTTTCAAACTTCTTTGAGTTACAATAACGTCTTGATAACTTAGAAAGATAAAAGTGAGCACACACAACAAACACAAAAATGATAATGGTCTTACTTGTAACCCAGGAGTCTGTGATTCGATCAGTAAATCGTTACCCTAAAAATGGGACTTCCAATCAATACACCAGTGTGTCTTCTCATTTTGGGAAATGTTTCTCAATTATGAGCCCTAGTGAGTCATGGCTGGTCTAACATAAAGAGAATATCTTAATGAACTAAGATTATCAGCACTCTCAAGAATTTCAAGATCCTCCACTATTTGCAAGTCAATATCAAGGTGTTTAAAAAAAAAAAAAAAACCACTTACCGTGTTTGTAACACATCTATGTGCAAGAATTCCAAATATTAATGAATATTTTAAGACAGTAATTCTAAGATGTGGCCTGCACTATTTGTTGTTGTTCCTCTTCAGTCACTAAGCCGTGCCCTGTATTATACTCAAAAAATTTTCAAGAGAAAACTTCCTAACTTGGGAGAAATTCAGACAGGAAAAAATTTAAACAGTCTGGTTTCCAGAAGACTCTCTAAGTGGCAGCTCTGTTGGGAATGTCCACAAAATATTTACTGATGATGATGATAAGATTTCCCAGTGGATTTGTTCCTGTTGATCAAGACCCCATGAAGTTTTCCCACATTTACTTACTTAAGTTACTTAGCATTTGATTCATTTTGAGACAGTGAAGCCGCAAATTATACCATTATTTAGTGTAGTTGGCATACTTCTTAAAAATTTACATGTTTCTATGACTCCTCCGAAGGATGAAATATAAAACATAAGGTAGGTATTTTCAATAAGTAATCTGAGCCCATTAACACAGATACCATACTCTTCAAATCCATCAACGTTTGGCTCTTTTCTGCTCATATTCTTCCATTTCAGTCAAACCTCTCCAGAAAACATAAATGCATGCAGTTAGGACATACAGAGATCCATGCACGCGCGTGCACACACACAGAGCTACTGCAGAATTTCCAAGGATATTTATTCTGCCCTTCAAGATGATCTTTCTTTTTCTATTTTTAATGCCCACATTCATTAGGAAAAAGTCACAGGTCTACATGGTAAAGGCATGAGAAAGATGCCCACGGTCACACGTGAATAGTAACAGCTGAGTATGAATGAATGAATCTCTTTGTAATTATTTGAGTGATGGCAATGATCAGAATATATTCACAACCCACAGGCCAACATGCTTCCTGCTAGATTTAGTAACAGTCACTTTCATAACATTCAAAGCATGAACTGCACATGAAATGTAGATCTTGAAACAGTTACTGTACCAGAACTGGACTGGTGCTCGGATGGCAGATGACAGACTGATGTGGAATGATGTGGATCAGACAGAATAGGAAAGAGAATGAGCTGAATGCGAGAGACAGAGGAAAAAGATTGATTATTAAATATTAGCGAGAGCACCCATCACCAACACTGAGAACAGCAATAAGGAAATAAAAGACAGACAATTCCGACAATCACCGTTGTTGTTTGGACCCTCCTCTGGGGGGGGGGGGGGGGGGGGCGGGGACATCACTCAATGTTAATTAGATCATTAATAACATGTGGCACTGTTTTCTCTATTATCTCTTTCCGTCTGAAGAATAAAATCAGCTCCACTAACTGCAATAAAGTGTCTCCTAAAGAAGCATTCAGCTTTAGAAGGCACCTGGCTCTGGGCACACTATATAATTTACCCTACACAAATGCTTTTCTGGGGACCATCAATTTCTTGAAGTACACACCAAAGTTTTCTGTTTTTAAACTCAAGAGACGTAAGAGTGTTCCACACCATATTGCTTTTATCTCTAGTTCTATGTTTTTTTGGGGGAAAAAAAAAAATCTGAGGATTCAAGAAAAACAATAAAACCCTTTTATTGTTAGAGAAAGGGATATATGTCACAATGACACCATTAAAATCCCATCAAGTGATAAAACCCTTTATAAGGGCAGCTGGTCTAACTCATTAATTAAAGATGGTCTCTAAGTTGCCCTGACAGTTGTCCTTCATTCCCTTAGTTTCCATCAAAGCAAAAGCTTGAAAAGTACCTAAAATCACTATTTTCCCCACTGTTTAATTTTTCACCAATATTTATTGCTAAACTCTAACACACCCTCCAATTCCTGATGGAGTCTAATGCCAGTGCATACAGGAGGTGCCAGAGCAATGCTACTCTTTGGAAGGCCCCTCCAGAGTTCAGCTAATATGAAAAACCCAGAGTCCTACTTCTGACACCTTCAGCTGCAGTTCTGAGAATAACTCCCACAGCTCGGCAGAATATTAATGGGTCTCTAAAGAATCGTGCTAATCTATAAATAAAAGGATGCAGAAATCCTCAATAGACTAATTTTGTTAAGTAATTAAAATAAAAAATGTGAACAGAAATGCCATTATCTTTAAAAAGCTAGAATTCGTGTACATGAAGGAAGCGAAGCATGCAATGGTGTATCATTTATTTTTAACACCCATGTGGGGGCTGATTTTCAGCTTTGCCCTGAAACAAATGGTCCTTCTACTTTTCCTCCAGAGAGATGATCTGATACGCTTATTTGAGCCACAGTGTTCTATTTCTCCTTCACATGAAGCCAGATTTTTCCCTTACCAAGTCCTAGTCATTTGTACTTTTTGTTAAGTACAAAAATTGCTGATCGCAGAAGAACTGAGTTACTAGTTGAGATAGTGAAAGTTCTACCGTATTTATAAACCACTTGTATTGATAGAGGGCTTCCCAGGTGGTGGTAGTGGTAAAGAATCTGCCTGCCAATGCAGGAGACGTAAGAGAGTTGGGTTTAATCCCTGAGTCGGGAAGATCCCTGGAGTAGGAAATGGCAGCCCACTCCAGTATTATTGCCTGGAGAATTCCAGGGACAGAGGAGCCTGGCGGGCTACAGCCCATAGGACTCTCCAGTCCACAGAGTTGGACACAACTGAAGCGACTTAGCACGCGCATGTTGAATGAGAAGGTTCAAAACATCATTGGATTCATCCAGCTTCTTCTAGGATAAAATTATGACAAGGTTTCCACTTTCCCTTTAGTGGTCTCAGAGAAGGCAATTTCACTCCCCTAAGAATATTCCCTGGTAGCTCAGAGGTTAAAGCATCTGCCTGCAATACAGGAGAGCTGGGTTCAATCCCTGGGTTGGGAAGATCCCCTGGAGAAGGAAATGGCAACCCACTCCAGTATTCTTGCCTGGAAAATCCCATGGACAGAGGAGCGTGGTGGGCTATACTCCACGGGGTAGCAAAGAGTAGGACACGACTGAGCAACTTCATAAGAATATATTCTAGGCTCTTCCACCCCTTACGGACCATCCTTCCAGATGACTGACAGTTCTTGCAGCCATCTACTTGGCACAAAGGAAGCCATCCAAGTTTGGAGCCGCCAGATAGAGATTAAAAACCTCCTTTGGCGGGCCTCCCTGGTGACTCAGTGGTAAAGAACCCACCTGCCAAAGCAGGAGACGTAGGTCTGACCCCTGATCTGGGAAGAGACCACATAGGCTACGGAGCAACAAGGCTGAGGCGCCTCAGCTACTGAGCCTGTCCTCTAGCGCCTGGGAGCCGCAATCACTGGCCCAAGAGCCCGAGAGCCCCGCTCCGCAACGGGAAGCCAGTGCAATGAGAAGCGCGCACACTGCAACTAGAGAGTACTCTTCGCTTGCCGCAACTAGAGGAAAGCCCAAGGAGCAACGAAGACCCAGCACAGCCAAACAGCAAATAAACAAATAAAAGTACTGAAAGGGGAGAAAAAAACCTCCGTTGCAAGCAACTATGACCGTGATGTGAGCTCAGGCAAGGAACAAGGGCTTTCTGAGCCTCACCTTCTCATCTATACAATGGGGACGTACCATTTCTTCTCAGACTCGACATGACTACCAAATAAGATTATGAATGCTGTTAATTAGGTAAAAGAAAAGCCTGACATTTAAGAAAAGTCCCGTTCTTTCCTCCTTCCATTCTCTCACTAAAGGCAATCCAGTTCATCTAGCTGTCACTCAAGGAGGATCAAAAAAATGAAACTGGGCTTACCGTGAAAATGATCACGAAGTTTCTATAACTTAAGGTGTAAGCAGAGGAAGGGAGTTCAATCACTTGTCACTTTAAAGGAAAAAAGAGGCTAATTGTGTGTTCACAGGGAGGAGAATTTCTCATCATGGACTGCAAATTTGACATCTATTTCAACGTTTTCCTACCCTAAAGATGCCCATGGTGTATTAGAAACTGTCAAAGAGCAGGTTACAAATAGTGCACGTAACAAGAGTGTTGCGTCGATCTCTCAGTCGTGTCCAGCTCTTTGCAACCTCATGGACTGTAGCCCGCCAGGCTCCTCTGTCCATGGGATTCTCCAGGCAAGAATACTGGAGAGGGTAGCCATTCCCTCCCCCAGGGGATCTTCCTGACCCAGGGACTGTACCTGGGTTTCCGCATTGCAGGGAGATTGTTTACCATCTGAGACACCTGGGAAGCTCTGTGCACATAATATGATGCCACTGAATACATGTATGTGTGTGCTTGTGGCAAACAGAAAGCAGGGACAAACACCAAAATGTTCACCGAGGTGACTTCTGAATTTTGTGAGCAAGGGTGCCTTAATTTTCGGCTTTGTTCTTTACCTAAACTCTCTACAACTTGTGCAATGAGCACGTAATAGGCTTTGCACAAATCTATCAAGAACACATGTTGCAAGAAGCTTCTAAGAGAATCCCTCTCCTCCTAGTGTGGAAGAATTCATGTCCATCCATTAAGCGTATTATCACAAGGGGACCCAACACTACTCTGGAATGAAACGAAGGTGTTCTTTCAAGAACCCTCCTCTGCCACCCGCAGCTGAGTGTCCGTGGAGTCCTCGAACGCAAACAACCCCAAGTGGCCTCATACCTTGCAGATCAGCTCCAGGGTGTCCTGGGCCGTGTCCCCAGGCCGGACGACCGTCAGGGCTGGCTGATTGTTCGGTAGACAGAACCAGGATGGGGTGAAATACTCGTGGACCCAAATGTCACAGTCGGGATTGTGCTGGTGGACAGCGGGCAAGACCATTTCTTTCTCCCTCTAGGATAAGAAACAAAGTTAGCAGCAGAGAAGCAAGTCAGTCTCTGGGGATCTCAGACCCCCTGATAGCACACAGGGATTATCTATTCTGAAGAAAAGGGTCCGGCGGCAGAAGTGTGGTGGCAGGAGTGAAGGATAGAGGGGACTCTCAGAGAGAGGAAGAAATTATGGAGAAAGGAGCTTTCTGGGGGTGAGCGAGATGTCTCAGGTGAGACGCAGACCTCACACCTGACCCATGGCATCCACAGGTGGGCACTGCATGACTGAGTGGGTATCAAAGTTTGGAAGAAAGAAAGAAATGGACCATCCATTCAGTTCGGCTTTCTTGCTATGATTTCTTCCACTACAAATTTAGAGCTGAGAGTCCTCTGGCAAGACTCTGTACCCTGATGAGCTATAAGTTTCAAAGGCAACCAGGAGGCTCCAAGGAAATTCTTAAAGATGGTGTTCCAACACAAGCTATTGACAACCAGCATCATTTCTGTGCTCACATTTAACCTCTGGCACACCTCTGGGAGGGACAGAGAGCTACATTTCCCTTATGAGGTGCAGAGAACTCCACAGGGGAGCTTTCTGCCTTTTCTCAGGTGGTTGCCATCAGTCCATCTCTGAATCGGGGAATAGTACCAAGTTTCCAAGAGTGGGAGGAGCCATGCCCTACCTACATACTCAGCAGCTGGGTTATAGCTAAGCCAGCTAAACAGCTAAAGCAAAAAACACTCCACAGGTTGATGAAATATTAGGAATCTAGTCTCTCTGGAGTAAGCAAAGAAATAATTTCTTTAGATTTTAGCAAGGTAAAAATAATGCTGATGCTCAACAGGTGGTAAGAAAAAAGCTTTGAATATTGGTTTATATCCATGGATTGGTAAATATGTACCCATAGATTACTGAAAATGTGCTGCCATGAGCAGATTACAAGAAGAAACAAGTTTCCGAACGGAAGCCTGAGAGGTGGTAACGTAACACCTTCTGTATGTAAAAAGATCAGATCCCAGAATAGGGGACATGTTTCTGTAAAGGCTACTAACCTAAATTCTTCAATGGAGAAGACAATTTCAGCTCTGCCTTTGAATGGCTTGGCTTTCACAGATAAATTGAACCCCAGGGAAGGCACTGTCAAAATGCAATAAACTTGCCCAAATCCCATTAATTGTAATTGGAATCTTCCCACTCCGTCCCCACGTGCCACCTTAAAGAAATGCTCTTAGCACTAGATCAGCCCAAATTTTGCATCTAAACTGCTCTTTGAGTACAGGCATTCCAGCCAAGGAGTAAAAATAAAAGGGTATCTAGGAAAAATGAAAAAAGTGACAGAAATCCAATGGAACAATTTTTGCAGTTTCCAGGATTCGTGTGCCTGGGGAAAATATCCCTACATTAAAAGTGCACTAATTATGATATTCAAGATGAATTACCTAACTTCAGACATGAATACATGAACACAGAAACTGTGCCTGGATTGCACGTAAGGACAGTGATTTAACTTCATGAGATTTCATCAGAAAGAGACAGCGGTTATTGATGCGTATTTCCAAGGACAGCTATCTTGATATCCACAATGACATAATCCAGGAGTAGTTAGGCATCAAAGGGAGAAAAAGGTCCTTCCGTGACCACAATTCTCCCCACTCCCCGCAGTAACAGAACCCTGATTTCAGAGGCTCGGCTCTATCTAGAACATGGGACAAGCCACTGCTTGGTTGCATGGCGACTGAAAGCTGAACTCTGTCATATTGATTCTGAGTCAGGGAATGGAAGGATCATACCAAGGTCACATTATCAACATCAGAACTCCCACCCCTTCCCCCAACAAAGAGCCTGTTGGTATCACCATTAGGGTCTTTCAAATGAGGGATGTCCATTCATTTAGAGGCTGAAAATAGCAGCCGAGGGAAAAAAAAAATCAATATTCTTTATGGGCTTTCAATCAGAGCAGTTTGAAAGATCCTTTTAAATCCAAGCACAAGGTTAAACCAAGTCTGGAGATTTATAACTGGATGCTTGTCTTGGGAGGCAAATGCACGTTTTATTTTTAAAAGAACATACCATTAGAATAGTACTTTGAAATTAATTGAAGCAAATAGCACGTGTGGGTAGACAGGGAGACCAGTACAAACTCACCTCTTGAGAAGGAAGTTGTTTACGAGAGGAACTTACAATGGCATAAAATATTCTGCTACCCAGAACCCCACTTTCCTCCCTTCTTCTAGATGGAAACAAACATTCAAATGATAATTACTGAAAATGTGATGTCAGCGGGTGAATGTCTTACTGTAAAGAAGTTTTCCATCTCTTCTGACCAGTTACATAATTTTAAAGGACTGATCATTTCAGTTTCTAATACTGAGTCTACTTAATTTTAGGATCCCAAGAAACCATTGCACTGTGTAATGTTGAGGTTATTTGTGGTACTTTTAGAAAAGGAACATGTGTTTATTTTTACCTTGCCGTCTGGAACAGTGTCATCAAATATTCCCTCTAAAGATTTCTTTACAGCCTCAGTTCCCTCACCGAACACCTGCATATACAAAAGTATCATCTTAAAAAGGAATTTGGGCAAAAGAAGCATGAGAAGGGGATGGAAATGGGCATGGCTATTAGAAAACATTACAAAAATTTCACATGCTCTCACATCAAACTCTCAAGTAGGTAAAACAATTTACAGGCTAGCAGACCATGAAAACCATTCCTCTGTCGGGATCACTCCCCAACTCTCAGACGATTTTTTAAAATTGGCTTATTAGAGCTAGATTCTTTTCTATAAATTTAGATGAATTAGCTTACAAATGCAATGTACCAGATTCTTTCACAGTGAAGAATTTCAACTACAGTGCCACACATCTAATCAGATATTTACCAATAATAATTAGTTTATGTTTTAATCCTCAGAACTAAGGGGTCTTCCCTGACGGCCTAGCGGTTAAGACTCCACATTTCAATGCAGGGGGCGTGGGTTTGATCCCTGGTTTGAGATCTGAGGTCCCAAATGTCATGAGGTGTGGCCAAAGAATTTAAAAATAAACATCAATAACAAACTTAAAAATCCGCAAAACCTGAGACATACATTTAGAATTATGTTACCGCAACACCATGGAAAAGTTTCTTATTTAAAAAATAGAAACTTGTCTACCCTTGGAAATTTAATGAATTCTACAAACTTAAAGATATGACTGTGAATTGGGAGATGAGGTTTGACATATATACAGTACCATGTGTGAAAATAAATAGCTAGTGGGAAGCTGGCATATAATGCAGGGAGGTCAGTTCAGTGCTCTGTAATGACCTAGATGGGTGGGATGAGAGATGGATGGGAAGGAGGTCCAAAAGCTATACGTATGTATATAGCTCCTTATGTATCTAGCTGATTCACTTCGTTGCACAGCAGATACTAATACACCATCGCACAGCAATTATAATCCAATTTAAAAAGATATGACTAAAACCACATCAGGGTACCCATGCCACTAGGTGGTCAAAACCTGAATACGTCAACGTGAGAAATTTTATATACCGGCTCTCAACTGATGGTGTACTGTTGGTATAGAGTATGTAATTAAGAAAAAGGTTTTGCTCCAAAGCAAGTAAGATACATAGACACATACAATTTTTATCTGTTTCAAAGTCCTAAATTAACAAGTAAATTTCTGTTGGTATGCTTATGGCTAAGAGGTTTTTTAAAACTCTTACAATAAGAGAGAATAACAAGAATTGGTTATAGAACACCACATGATCCTTTGATTAAAAGAACCAGCTAAACTTCTTTTGGATTGGTTTAAATTCAGGCATATATTTCAGCAGCAATGGACTATAACATAAGGGGGCACCCATAAAGGAGAAGCATATAAATGAACTAAAGCTCCTTTTTTAAGATGTTTATTTTATTTTATTATTTTATTTATTTATCAGCTGCTCGTATGCATGCGGGATCTTTGTTCCCAAATCAAGGATCAAACCCATGCCCTCTGCAGTGAAAGCACCGAGTCTTGACCACGTCCCTGAAATAAGGCTTTTAACAGAAGAGAAATGCAACTCGAGTTGCCTACTGCAACTCCTGGCAGGTATTTATAGTGATGGTCTGAGTCACCTGTAAGGCCAACAGATGCACGTAGAACGAGGCAAGAAATGCTGACTGCTAAGGTCACCTTTTTGCACGTTTAGTCAAGAGTCATCAAGTCTTGTGTGTGACTTTTTCCGCTGAAATATTGACTTTCCTCCAGTTTATTCTTCGAATTTACACAGAAGCAAGACCCCAGGCAGCCAACTTGACGCGCCTCGCTCCCCAAAGACCAGAGAACAAAGAGCAGGACTGCTCAGGCTCTCCCCATCTGCTCATCGTAGAAACGATGAGCATGGTGGGCAGCTAAGGACTTAGTACCTCAGCCTTCAGGCCTGATTTCGCTTTTAAACGTCACTCCTAAGTAAACTAATGGCTGAACTAGCCGAATCAACAAGATCTTTTTTTTACTGAGTCAGTCAATAGACCTGTCTCACTTTGCATAAGGGCTCAGAGTGAACAGGTCAAATTGGCAATACTAATCATGACCTCAAAACGCACAGTGCCTCTGCAGCTCACGGACTGGATATTCTCCTCCTCTCCTATGTTCTTTCCATGCCTATCATCAAAGTGGCTCTGGGGCAACTTGTTTTCCAAAGCCAAAAAGAAATGACAATGGAAAGAGAGTTCCCCAGAAGTAACTCTGGCAGGAAAGTGGTCTTTGATAGTCAAAGTCAAAGTGATGAGGCCAGAGCATTTGGGTATTAGAGACCCACTGATGCTGCACCATAGGAGGTACCACTCAGGATGCACTGAGACAGGTCCCCTTCAAGCCCTGCCACCTCGGGAGATGGACGTCACGGTGGTGAGTAGGCGCTCTCAGACGCCTGGTTCCTCATATTGGTAGGTACCCATTTTAACATCAACCCCAAACAGTCAAGGGCAAAGAAATAACCAGATTGCCCTGGAGGCGGCCTTTGATCCAAAGCCAGAGGAGGCATAAAAAGACCGTCAGGTGCCCACGTGGCTTCATCATCAAGCCCTGCTTTTTTCCGGAAGACTCAGGAAGAAGTGCACTTTCCGTACGTCTGTAATTAAGCAAGGCTTAGAAAGGATGCAGGTGGGGACGGGAGCTTGGTGATAGACTAATAGCAGAGTTCAGCGTTGTGGGTGTACATTATCTATTTAAAGCACCTAGCACGACTAACTTCTTTGCTTCAGCTAGCTGAAGTGGTGTAACACTGGGTATCAATCAAGGAACAGCACACACATGCATGCACATCCCAAGTGACGTGTCCGTGGAAGCAACCTACGCTTGCTTCTCATCCACCCTGGAACCCACCTGATTGATGCTTGGGCGTCCCTGCTTCTTTTTAGAGGTAGTATCCAGACCCCAAAGAGAAGAAAACCTGCTCCTTCTCTTGCTTGCGGATCGGGACATGGCCTGAGTACGTCTTCTGACTCCAGTTTCACCCGTGCGGGCGGCCACCTGAGGACGGCAAGAGGGGCCATCGACAAGAGGTAGTCAGGACCACTGACCTGTTCCCCAAAGTCCCCACTAAGCCCCACCCTCCAAGAGTCTCATGTCAGCCAACACTGAGCCCACGAACCACAGCATTCCATCCATGACTCACATATACGGGAACTGTGAGAGTCCTTTCTAGATTCAAACTATAACCGAAAGCTTGGCAAACTCGATCGCTGTCTGAAATAATCAGTTGCTGTTGTTGTTCACTTACTCAGGCATGTCTGACTCTTTGCAACCCTGTGGACTGCAGCACACTGGGTTTCCCTGTCCTTCACTATCTTCCATACTTTGCTCAGACTTTCATCCATTGAGTCGGTGATATCCAACTATCTCATCCTCTGTCACCCTCAATCTTTCCCAACACCAGGGTCTTTTCCAATGAGTCGGCTCAGTAAAAATACATAATAACTGTAACAGAATGTATACCAGGTTTCCAAGAAATCAGATATCCTTCTGGTCACAGTCCCAAACTCTAGCATCAAGTTAAACTAACCATAGTTTCTTGAGATTCTCTCTAAATGATACAGAGTTGTTTCTATACCCTAACAAAAAATAGTGACCGAGTGTCAGCAAAAACAGTGAAAACAGCACATTTGGGTGCCTGTGATTTTGTACTGAATCTAAATTTACCCATCTCTTCTATTTTGTTTTCTCAGAATTACATAAAATTACATTCCTCATTAAGCAAGTGATGGTTGTCCCCCAATATTAATCACTCCTTGGCCTTAGTCAGAGAAATCTCAAAAACAGTTGAGCATCTGGCTGCCCCAAGTGGACTTATTTTCCTTGTAGCAGGGTGTGCGATACTGATGAAGTTCTGGTCAAAGGGAAGTAGAAAAGTTATTTATAATTTCCAGGAAGGATCCGCAAAAGGAGGGGGTTTTCCATTATCCTTCACTCCACTCTTTCCAGAAATGTCATGTTAGCTAGTTCAGGACATTTGGATGGAAGCATTTTCAAGGATTACAGAATAAGACGGAAAGGATCCAGGTCCATGAAAGATGGTGAAACCACGTTATAACCTTCATGTCCTATGTTTAGGTGAAAGAGGAATAAGATTGTATTTCCTCAATCATGATTTTGTAAAATATTTAATTTCAAACAGGCATAGAAAAGGCTAGAAGACATTTTCCTCCTTATTTTTATCGGATATATTTTACACAGAAAAAGAGAGCAAAAAAATGTTTCCCAAAACATTAAAACTACCACTGTTAATATTTGGTTACATCCTTCCTGACTTTACTTCCAAGCAAACATGTATATCATCTTTTTACAAAAATGGAAACATACTAAAAGCATTTGGCAATTCTGTCATCTACACTTAAAATATGATACTCACCTTTTTATTAAAACAAACTTTAACTTTGGAGAGGAAAACGTATTTTTATTTTTTTAAAAAAAGAAGCTAACCTCCATTGAGATGTTTGCAAGGTGCCAGCGTGCATGCTCAGTAATTCAGTTGTGTTTGACTCTTTGCAACCCCTACGGACTGTAGCCCACTGTGGCCCACCAGCCTCCTCTGTTCGTGGGATTTTTCCAAGCAAGAATACTGGAGTGGCTTGCCATCTTCTCCTCCAAGGGGATCTTCCTGACCCGGGAATTGAACCTGCATCTCCTGCATTACAGGCAGACTCCTTACACTTGAGCTACCCGCCAGGAACCCAGACAAATACTTAAATGTTCAGAAAGGGGCCACACCAAACCTACATCCACTGCTGTGATCGCCTGCATCAAGCAGTAGGTGCAGGAGCTCTTTGCAGGCAATCCTTCAGGCTTGAACTTTATCCCACAGGTGGTGAGCAGAGTCCCAGCAGAAGCCAGGAGGTCTCAAGAGGCCACCCACGGGCCCTCCTTTCAAACAAGGGAGTGCCAGGAGGTACAGCGAGTTGGGCTTGAAATGAAACTTCCCCACCCACTCTTTGTTGCTGGAGGTAAATATCTCAGAACCTACTTGTCACAGATTCCCACACGGGCAACTCCCCATGTGATGGCTGCCAACTGGCCGCCTTCTCATGGATGAACAATGTTGGGTAACACCCGGGGGCCCCCTCAGCAGTGAGTACACTAGCTACAAGGCACACCTTCCTGAGGTTTTCAGCATTGACAGGGTAAACACTCTGGAAGCCCCACTGAGTAGATTGGCAAAGACCCCAACGTCCATCAGAAACAAGAATCAAAACACCTTCTCTGCAAGGGTATTAGGGGGAAAGTTTTGGTCCCAAACAAAAAAAAAGACGAGGGAGCTTGAAAGGTCTTGCATTTTCTCAGCTTCAGACAGAAGCAAACCTAGACAGGGGCAGGTAAAAATGTGGCACTCAACACAATGGTGGGAAAACTCCCCCAGAGAGAGCTCTTACCACAAATATACTCAAGGCGTTAGGGGAGCAAAAGTCACACAACCGTAAAGGACACATTCTTATGTTAAATATGCAAACATTTCTTCTTCTCCATTTGATCGCTTTCTAAGCTAAAGGTAAACAACAGTTGTAAAAGGAATAAGTGATAATGTGCTAACATACAAAGATGCTCACATAACTATGTCAAAATCAGTGAAGCTTATGGGCACAACATGAGGCTTAGAACCACTGAATAAATGGTATGAAAGGTAAAAATTCTAGAGAAAAAAATGTTCACGTGGTCTCATATTTATATAAAGATATATATACGGACATATACAGGCAGACACACATGCATGGACACACACACACAATTGTCCATCAGTATCCATGGGAAACTGGTTCTTTAGGACCCCCAAGGAACCAAAATCCTCCCATGCTCAAGAGCTTATATACAATGGCATAGTACTTATATAACCTACAGACCATCTCCTATGTATTTTAAATATCACTAACTTACTTATAATACCTAACATAATGTATATTCTGTGTAAACAGGTGTAAGTACAATGTAAATGCTATGGAAATAGTTGAGTAAATTTGTTTTGCTTTTTGGAACTTTCTGGAATTTATTTTTTGAATATTTCCAATCCATGGTTGGTTGAATCCCCAGATGCAGAACCTGCGGAAACGAATGGTCAAGTCTGTGTGTGTGTGTGTGTGTGTGTGTCTGTGTGTGTGTCTGTCTGTCTGTGTGTGTGTGTGTTTGTGTGTGTGTGTCTGGTGTCTGTATGTATCACAGCACCCATCAATATCTGAACTTTTGTGTTTATCTGGTGTTGCTATTTAGTCGCTAAGGCATGTCCAACGTTTGTGACCCCATAAACTGTAGCCCACCAGGCTCCTCTGTCCATGGAATTTCCCAGGCCAAAATAACTAGGGTGGGGTGCCATTTCCTTCTCTGGAGGATCTTCCTGACCCAGGGATGGAACCCACGACTCTTGGGTCTCCTGCACTGCAGGCAGATCCTTTACCACCGAGACACCTGGGAAGCCGTTGTGTTTATCTGATTGCTTACTTATTATCCATCTTTCCCACAAGAATATAAGCTCCAATAGGACAAGAACTCTGGATTCATTTACCGCTATAACCCTAATCAGAGGACAGTACGGACATATGCCAGGCACTCCCATTTATTTGTTAGCTGAATGAATAAATAAACAACAAACAAACAAGAAAAAGCAGAAGCAGAGATCCTACATAACACAGTTACAACAAGTAAACAGCAACTCTAGTTTCTAATTTTGGACAAACAGAGTCCAGAAGAAAAACCTAAATAACCATAAGTGTGCTCAGTTCCCAGCTGACCAGTTGGTTTAATTCTGTTTAACAAATGGACTGTTTCATTTAAGGTTCTGATAGTAACTACTCTAAACTGTTGGGGACCTCTTAAACTGCGAAAGTTACTGCTACTCCCAAGACAATAATGACTCAAAATGAGCAAAGAGATTTAGATGGAAGGGGAAAAAAAAAAAGCTGGCAAAAGAACTGTTGGACAAGAGCTCAAGAGTTTCTCAATGATCTTTGCTCACACAATGCCTCTCTTTGTGGCCCGTACCTGATTACTCTATCATTCTGTTCATCTGTGCAAACAAGAACAATGATAACCTTTCAAAGAGTACAGTGGGGACCCTTCAGTTAATTACTGAAAATCGCTGAGCATGATGTGAAGTCGTCCTGGTCAATGGAAATTAAATTGTGCTCGAATCTCCTCCCCTAGCCCCGTTGCCCTGACACCTCCTCCTCCCATGCTCCCCACTTAAAAGAAAGAAAAAAAAATAAAGTCTGGACAAAGGCTAAATTGAAGAGTGTTTCAACCCCAAGGGAAAAGAACATTCTCTGGGGTCAAAAGACAAGGAGAGAAGGAAAAAAAGTAAGTATCCAATAAATGAGACAGTAAAAACTCCCTGCCCAGAACCTTCTATAAAACGTACAGCAACAAATAGGAACAGATACCCAACAGGCTTGCTTAACTGGTCTGGTCCCACTGAAACCCCTCATGGAAAAGAGAAGTTTGCAATGACACACAAATACCCAGATATATGAGACAGACGTAGCTAGCAAAAAACAAAAACAAAAACAAAAAAGGAACAGAGAATGGCACATATGGAATTAAACATTCTCCTTTAAAATCATGGACTGAATAGAGCTAAAAGTCACTAACCCTTCCACTCCCGTTGTCAGCTGGTCAGATTCTAAAAGCCTGCCCATCAAAAGAAAAGCACACACAAATCATAGACATCGAGACAGAGGAGATTAGAAGGTCTGGAGATAAATTATGGAAGGATAATTTAGTGGGTTTTATTTCATCATCTCATTTTAGAGGGACTTCCCAGGTGGCGCTAGTGGTGAAGAATCTGCCTGACCAATGCAAGAGATGCAGGTTTGAACCCTGAGGTGGGAAGATCCCCTGGAGGAGGAAATGGCAAATTGCTCCAGCATTTTTGCCTGAAAAATTCCAAGGACAAGAGAAGCCTGGCGGGCTATAGCCCACAGAGCTGCAAAGAGTCAGAGACAGCTGAGCAACTAAGCACACACAGGAGAGGTTAGCTTCAGTGGCTTTGAAGAAAATAATAGAAACAGAGAAGTTTTAGGTAGACAGCAAGATTATTTTCTCCAAAGGTTATCAAACCCAGGAGAAGGAAACAGCCATTTGGATGGCTTGGGATTTAGTATTGGGTTGGTTGAAAAGTTCATTAGGGTTTTTCCATAAGAACTCAAACAAACTTTTTGGCCAGCCCAGTAATAAACCTGATGCACCATCATGGGTATCAAACTTCCTACATAAGAAAGTGAAATCAAGTGTTAGTTGCTCAGTCATGTCCCAGTCTTTGCAACCCCATGACTGTAACTCGCCAGGCTCCTCTGTCCTTGGAATTCTCCAGGCAGGAATACTGGAGTGGGTAACCATTTCCTACACCAGAGGATCTTCCTGACACAGGGATCGAACTGAAGTCTCCAACATGCAGGCAGATTCTTTAGCGTCTGAACCACCACGGAAGCCCTTTCCTTAATAAGACTGCTCCTTCAATTGATGACATTCTCACAGTGTGGTAAACAAGAATTTTTCTTGCAATTATTTTGCAGAACAAGCAAACTAATATTTGGTTAAGTTACAAAGCAGGGTCCAGGTCTCACAGAAACAGACCAAGAGCCACAAACTGAAGACCGTTTGCAAAATTAATTGATCACAGCCCTTGGACCCAGTGCCACTAAAAAAATAAGACTTAATAGCTGTATGGAGAGGTGGTAGCCAGGAGACCAAGAGCTGAGCTGTAATTAGTAGAACAAATCAGGATGCCAGTTCTAATAACTCCAGAAATTGGTTTAAGACTTCTTTAAAAATGTAAATCTACCCTAATTATCTGAATGATGATGCTAATCTACTTATAAAGAACACAAACGCCTCTGAGTGAATTACAGCTCTGAATCAATTGAAGAGCGCAGCTGACACAGCGAGCCCAGAGCCCCACAGGAAAGCTTCTCCAAGGCGGTTTCTGGAACCTGGGACTTAACATTCAGTTTCACAGTACATGTGCTAAGGTGCAGTACATTTTCAGTGGGTGTTCATTTGGATAGGCAAAAACCGTGTTGCTCGCATAGCAATTTTTGAGAAGAAAGGAACCCAAAGTACATAAAGCTGTTTGCAATTTAGCAAGTACATGAAATTACAGATTGCAAACATACAGCTACACAATCTGCCGCCCTGGAGGTCAGATGAAAATTCTCTTCCCCAAGCAACGACCTATGTCGGGCTGAGAAACACAGAAAGGTCTTGACCTTCTACAAAAGAATCAGGTATTTATGGTCACGCAAAACTATGATGGGGGCTTCCCTGGTGGCTCAGACAGTAGAGAATCTGCCAGCAGTGTAGAAGACCTGGGTTCAATCCCTGGGTTGGGAAGATCCCCTGGAGGAGGGCATGGCAACACACTCCAGTATTCTTGCCTGGAGAATTCCATGGAGAGAGGAGCCTGGTGAGTCCATGGGGTCGAAAAGAGTCAGACATGACTGAGTGACTAACACTTTCACTTTCAAAACTATGATGAAAAAGTGAAAAGGAAGATTTTTAAAGAAATCTACTCAATATGTGGTGTGTGTCTTCATGTGAAAAACTGAGAGAGAAACACACTCATGTTTGAAGGAACAAGCTCTCCACTTATCATAGCCACAAGAATAACAGAAAAAATACATACTGGGGTTGAAAGCATGACACCACCTAAAAATGACATGAGTTATCCACCAGAACCCCACGCGAAGAGCTCTTGAGGTAATACCTTTCATGTTTTCTTTGCACAATAATTTAGGCCCCATCGAGACCAGCTTAGTAACAAATGTCAAAAGAGATTCAAATGAAGATTTGTATCCACAGCTGAGAGAGGACGTATCAGAAAGCCACACAGTAAAACTGGAAAACCACTTCAGAGACTCTTGTCAAGTCGTGCTCAGGATTAATAGTCAAGATGAATATTTATCAAAAACACATTAGCGTCTACTTACCAGGGCATGAAAAGATGACACAGAAAAAATTCCAAGGCGGCCCATTGCCACTTTGGTTGGTCGGCTTGCAAAGGCAAGTAACCTTTTAGGGTTGGGCAGCTCCCCACCTTGGAGGCTGGCTAGGTAACAGCGGTAGCGAAACAGGTCCATTTGGAACTGCTCAAGATTCTGCTCCCAGACAAAGATCTACAGTGGTGAAAACAGGGAAAAAGTGAAAGAAGAAAAAGAGAAGGCAAATGTTAACATTTTTATTCCTCGTAAGTGTGACAAGTCCACATGTTGCAAAGGTATTAATTTTAATCCTAAAAGGTAAACAGCAGGTATCCTACGTTTCTTAGGTAATAACAAGTCCCATTTTGCTGTTGCCATAGCTGACTTGTTTTTCTGCGAGCTAACGTCATACATTCAGTATGACACACAGAACATACAGCCTTAGTTGCTCTGCTCCCTTCCATCACAGATTCTATGTTTGCAACCAGGACAGACCATCAGCTCCAGGCTCAGAACCACAAACCTGAGGGAGGAGAAGTGAAAAAGCAGAGGAATTCCAGCCCTGGAGAAGTGCATGACTTACCTAGGGTTGGTTTTTCAGAGGAAGATAGAGAAGAAGAAAGGCAAAGTGATTTCCAAATCAGAGACAAATAGGCCGAGAGTTTTGGGAGCAGGTGGGCGGTTGAAAGTACAGGATGGGACCACCGAAAATACTAATGGTGAAGATCCACATTCTGGAACGCATAGTTTCAATCACAGAATAGATCCAAGATGTTTCCACATTTTTCAAAGTGGCAAAATAATACCCACCTCCTGAGGCTGATGTGACGGTTGAATAAAGTAATGAAAGAGAAAGAGTTGGAACAGCTATATTGTGAAGGCTCGGGGATCTTGGCTGTGATGTGGATATTAATCGGTGGTTGACAGCTACCTTTTTACTTCAGCTTAAAATACGGTGTTAGTATGAACACATATTCATAACACTATTCACAACAGCCAAATAATGGAAATAGCCCAAATATCTATCAAAAGATGAATGGGTAAACAAATTGTGGTGTAAACACACGATGGAGTAAAATTCATCCATGAAAGGGATGGAGTGTGCATACCACAACGTGGACCAGTCTGTAAGATATTACGCTAACTCAAAGACATTGACACAAAAGGTCACATATTATGCAACTCCATTTATACAAAACATCCGAAACTGGCAAACCCAGAGACAGAAGGCCAGGGGCAAAAGGAGCAACAGCTTAAAAGATACGGAGCTTCCTTTTGAGGTAGACGGTATTTGGGACTAGACAGAGATAATGGTTACTCAAAAGGAAATGGCAACCCACTCTAGTGTTCTTGCCTGGAGAATCCCAAGGACGGGGGAGCCTGGCAGGCTGCCATCTATGGGGTCACACAGAATCGGACACGTCTGAAGTGACTTAGCAGCAGCAGCAGCAGCAGCAGCATTACACATTTACACTTTAAAGCGGTTAAGTTTGTGTTATGTAAATTTCACCTCTGGTTAAAAAATACAAAGAACAGGGTAATCGAGGGAAAGAACAGACAGAGGGGAACTCAGAATGTCATATGCTGATCAATTATTTAAGGTAAGGTAAAGTCGCTCAGTCGTGTCCGACTCTTTGCGACCCCATGGGCTGTAGCCTACCAGGCTCCTCTGTCCATGGGATTTTCCAGGCAATAGTACTGGAGTGGGTTGCCATTTCCTTCTCCAGGGGATCTTCCCGACCCAGGGATCGAACCCGGGTCTTCCACATTGTAGACAGACGCTTAACCGTCTGAGTTCACATACTTATTTCCTACATACTAGGCAAAGTTTCAAAATGTTGCTAAATGGCAATCACTTTAATTTTTTTTTTTTCTTTTTGGCAATACCACATGGCACGTGGGATTTTAGTTCCCTGACAGGGATTGAACCAGTGCCCTCTGCATTGGAAGGGCAGAGTCTTAACGTCTGGACCCCCAGGGAAGTCTATCACTGACTTTAAAACAACTGAATAGAAGGCAAAATGTCCTCTGTTATCTCACTAAATCTTTCCTTTCTGGCATGAAATACACTTACCTGCATATACTGTAATTATACACATATTGTTAAAGCACACTCTACCTTTACTAAATATAGAAATTTAACTTTATTGAGGAGTCAGGGATGAAGTTAGACCCATCACAGTTGGGCACGCGGTCAACCTGATAACACAGGGAATGAAATCGCAGACATGCCAATTACCCAGATCCCTGAGAATAGCTTGCCACTGGAGGGAGGAGGAGGGCTCCTCCATTAGATTTCTGTTTTTCCTCCAGCGTAATACTGTTCCCTTCAGCTCATAACAATCAACTGTGAACCACTGGTGGGGAGAACTGACAGTCAAAATAGAGAGTCTAGCAGCCTGGGCGACAGGCCGACAAGGAGGAGATAACCAAGGATGTTTCTCGGTTCCAAGGCAGCAGAAACACCCCTTTCAAGGCCTAATTATTGGCCCGCGTCTGCACACAGGAGAACAATTACCTGATCTAATATCGTTTTCTTCTTCTTTGAATCCGTGACGGAGGACAGCTGCATTTCGCCCATTTTCTTCATCTTCTCATCCATGTCGATCTTCTGCTCCAGTTTCTTGATCTCCGACTTCAGCAGCCGGAGCGTGTCCTCTTTGTGGTGGTGTCTTGCGACAGCGGCCGCGCAAGCAGAGTGGATGGCAGTGATCCAGTTCTCCAGCTCCGTCTGGCTGGTGGTCTGTGAGGGGCGGGGCGGGGCCCAAGAAGAAACAGGCACCACGGAGGTCAGCAGAGAAGAACCGGTGTGCATTTCCAGGCAAGCCCTGGCTGGGGGTCAAGCAGACGGCTCTACACACCCCCTGGGGAAGGCTAACCTTTCTGACCGCCTTGCTCAGAGAGCAGATAAAACAAGGGCGTCTCAGGTCAGACACCATTCCACCCAGCCCTCACTCCCAAGGGCTGTCGGGAATGAGGCCACCATGTCAGCTCACTCATGTACTTATTGAGCTCACTTGTTGCAACGGACTGAATGGTTGTATCCAGCCCCCTGCCCCAGATTCAAACACTGAAAACCTAACCCCCAGTGTGATGGAGCTGTGCGCTCAGTCGTGTCTGACTCCTTGCAACCCCATGGACTGAAGCCCACCATGGAATGTTCCAGGCAAGAATACTGGAGTGGACTGCGATTTCCTTCTCTGAGTGTGATGGTATTAGGAGGTAATGAGGTCATGGGAGTGGAGGCTTCATACAGGGGATCGGTGCCCTTATAAAAAGAAGCCAGAGAGCTAGCTAGCTCCAGAGCTCCATAGACTGCCATCTGTGAATCAGGGAACGCACCCAATCAGACCCCAACCATGTTCCCACCCTCATCTCACACTTCCAGCCTCCAGAATGTTTATGAAGTCACCCAGTCTGGGGTGGTTTCTGACAGCAGCCCAAACCAAAGCACTGGCATATGTGACAATTCTATCCGCCACTGTCGTTTAATCACTAAGTCGTGTCCGCCTCTTTGTGACCCCACAGACCGCAGCATGCCAGGCTCCTCTGTCTTCCACTGTTTCCTGAAATTTGTTCCGATTCATGCCCACTGAGTCTGTGGACAGTTCTATACAGAGAGCTTAGTTTTGGTTTCTTTTTTAACTTCTGATTTTTTTAAATAATGAAAGTATGATAACACATTTATGGGAGACTGGGAAGATATAGAACAAAGTGACACATAGTTCCACTATGTAATTATTTTTATAAGTAGACAAATTAAGGTTTTTAGTAGGTGTTTCAGATAGCTTGGTTTCTTATTGACAGTTGCTATGAAGCAAAGGTCAGTTCCCAGAGGGAATGGGTCAGTTCAGAGGCGACAATGAAGCCAAGGGATATTACAAGGAAAATGCGATAACCCTGTCTGCAGTGAACCGCTGTGACCCCAATCCTCAGGTGCCCTGCCTAAGCCAAGAAGCCATAACATAACTAGGGCTGGGATAGAGATCCAGGAGCTAGAAGTATTACCAACTCAGGAACACAGGGGAGAGTCTAGAAATAGCGACCACCTAGGAGAACTCCAGCCACTAAGAGCGACCAGGTCAAGGGGCTCTAAAGATAACTTCAAAGTGGGCTTGCTGTAACTCCGGGTGCTCTGAAAGGCAAAAGCTGGGGGTACAGCTCATGTGTCACCATATGCTATGATTAAGTCTCTAGGAACACAATCAATGAGCATCTCCTTAGAGAAGTTTAGTAAACGCTCAGAAGTTAGCTCAGAACCCAACCATGCCTCAGCCTGAACAGAGGATCTCTTTGGCTACTTCAATATTAAACTGGCCAACAGCATCATTTTTCAGTCACAAAACATTGTTACTTTTTTATTTTCTCTCTGATGCATCTTCCTACTTTTCTCACTCATTTGAGCCACGGTTTGAAAATATATTCTACTAACAGGACTCCACCCACAAAACTGAAATTTAAGTGAAGGCACAACCACTAGAGTTTATGTTATTTCGGAATCTCATCAGATTCATATCCCACAAAAGAAACGGCATCAAATGTTACAGTGTCTGCCAGCAGAGACACCACACACCAGGCTAACCTAGGCAATCTGGCAGTTGTTATGTTTACAGCAAAACACTTGCCCGTATCTAAGGAAGACTTCAATAAGCTAGATATTCTCCTAAAGAAACAGCACCTGATAAAGCAAATGGAATCATCTCAGTGGGAAAAGAAGAAGAGATAAAGATATTGGAAGTCAAAGGTAAATACTTATAGGTAGGGAAAGGGAAAAATGCAATGTGTGTATATGAGATTCATCTTTCTATTCCCACCTAGGACTTAACCATCTTATAATTGCAAGCTTGTAACTGACTACCTTTCTCCATTTTACTTCCCACTCCCCCCTTTAATTCTTTAAGAGTTAAAGACTGAGCTGCAAATTTTTTATCTTTAATCTCCTCTTAGAAAGCAATTACCTTCCATTTTGTCTTTACGTATCACTTTAAAGTTATTTCAGAGAAACAGAGTGTAAGATCCTCCCACATATAAAACCACCATGCTTCCCATGCCTAGTGCAAATGAAACGTTTGCTGTCTCTGGGTTTCTCAACCTCAGTGGGTAATTTGCAGGTGCAGTTATCCCCCCCACCCCCGCCCCTTTAGAACATTTTACTGGAGAAGGCAATGGCACCCCACTCCAGTACTCTTGCCTGGAAAATCCCATGGAAGGAGGAGCCTGGTAGGCTGCAGTCCATGCGGTCGCCAAGAGTCGGACATGACTGAGCGACTTCACTTTCACTTTTCACTTTCATGCATTGGAAAAGGAAATGGCAGCCCACTCCAGTATTCTTGCTTGGAGAATCCCAGGGATGGGGGAGCCTGGTAGGCTGCCGTCTATGGGGTCGCACAGAGTCAGACAAGACTGAAGCGACTTGGCAGTAGCAGTAGCAGCAGAGAAGGAATCAGTTCAGATGGGAAAACAATCAAGTAAGGATGCTTTTCGAAAAGAAACATTTCCAGGAAGAAACTACCAAGTATTGGCGAAGACATGGAGCAACCAGAATATTCTTATGAGCTGCTGGATGCTAAAGTGGTGTAACTGGCTTGGAAAACGATTTGGCACTACCTCCTAAAGTAGAAGGTCTGCACACCTTGTGACCCCCCAAAACGCACTTGTGGGTATGTTCTCAAGAGAAATGCATTCCTGTGTTCACCAAAACATATGTCCTGAAAGGTTTACAGCAGTTCAGTTTGCAAAGGACCAAACTAAAAACTACCCCAACACCTGTCAACAGGAGAATGAAGGGAACACATGGACAATCACACAGTGACACACGACACGGGTATGAAAGACCGGTGATTACGCGCTACAATATGGGTAAAGTTCCACGCGTGCTGTGCACTTAGTCGCCGTGTCCACATCTTTGAGACCCCATGGACGCAGCCCGCCAGGCTCCTCTATCCAGGGGATTCTCCAGGCAGGAACACTGGAGTGGGCTGCCATGCCCTCCTCCGGGGGATCTTCCCAACCCAGGCATCAAACCCAGGTCTCCTGCATTGCAGGCGGATTCTTTACTGTCTGAGCCGCCAGGGCAGCCCCACATAAGATTGAGGAAAAGAAGCTAAACACGAAAGAGTTTCAATACTCTATTTATATAAAGTACAAACGCAGGAAAACTAATGCACACTATGAGAAGTCAGAAGGGTTGTTTGATGGGAATTGGGGGGCGGAGGGGAGGTAGCATTTTGAAGGAAGCACAGGGTGTCTCTCGGGTGCTGGCCATATTCTGCTTCTTGATCTGGGTGACAGTTATGTGAGTGTATGTCACGGGTATGCCCATGAAACATCATCAAAAAGAGTACTTTTCTGTGCATACGTTATACTTTTTAACAGAGAGATTTTAAAGGATCCTTCCCAGATATATCACCCTAATATTGCAGTCTAATTGTTCTATAACTATTCTAAAAATGTCACACTTCCGATTCTTATTTTTCAGGAAAAAGTGTCGCTGGAGGGTTGTAATGGAAGTTCCCAACAGCATGACCTTTTCCAGCATCACCTTCTTTGTCCTCCAAAGTGCCTGGCAGCATCTGATAAACAGCTAGTCCCTTGAGCCAAAACATGCTTTTCTCCTTTGTACGCACAGCTCAATGGAAACAAGGAGCTTTTAGATGTGAAGGGAGCTGGCGTTTTAACCCATGTGAAAAGGATATTGTGGGGCTCTTTCAGATGGAATCCATGCAGAGGCAGCACGTGTCACTAAGGAGGACAGGACATGTCTCCAGTAAAAACAGCTGGTGCATCAGTGCTCTCTGAAAGGTCAGCATCTATTCCCCCAGGACCATCTTCATACATCTCTGCTTCCCTTCTCCCACCCCAGAGGAAGAAAAGCAAATATCTACAACCCTGACATAATACCTAACGAACAGTGAGAAACAGCTTAAAATTCCTGATACAAACTCTGCTAAATCCATTTACAAACCTTACTTTTTAAAATAATATATTCATCAAGAAGGGGGTCCGTGGGATGATTTTACAGATGAAGAAACTCAAGCCTGGTCGAAGCAGGGATGACACAGTCATTTATCATAAACCCTGATCTCTTTCCATCCTTTTTTTTTTTTTTTTAAACATGTTACATACACCACTCCAGACCCCTTCAGCTCTCACCAATTGCTCTGAAAGCCTAGCTGTGGGGTCCTTGCTGTTGCGCACCTATTTTGAGCTCTCCTTAGGGACACCGGGGGATGGAATTTTCCTGCTGCCTTTGAAGTTAGGTGTGGTCAGATCACTTGGCTCTGGTCAATGGATCTGAGTAGAAGTGAAAAAAGTACAAGCCCCTGTGCCCTCGTCTTTTTGTTCTTTTTTGTGGTAGGTAATCGCTTTACAATGTTGTGCTGGCCTCTGCCATACATCAGCATGAGTCAGCCACAGGTACACACCCGTCCCCTCCCTCCTGAACCCTTCTTACCGCTCCCACCCCATCCCACCCCTCTAGGTGGTCTCACAGAACTGGGCTGAGCTCCCTGTGTCGCACAGCAAATTCCCACTGGCTGTGTATTTCACACATGATAATATGCATGTTTCCACGCAACTCGGCCCACCCTCTCCAGAGTGAAGTCACTCAGCAAGAGAAAGACAACGATTGCATATTACCGCATGTTACCCCTTGGAAGGAAAGTGATGAGCAACCTAGACAGCATATTCAAAAGCAGAGACATTACTTTGCCAGCAAAGGTCCGTCTAGTCAAGGCTATGGTTTTTCCAGTGGTCATGTATGGATGTGAGAGTTGGACTGTGAAGAAGGCTGAGCACTGAAGAATTGATGCTTTTGAACTGTGGTGTTGGAGAAGACTCTTGAGAGTCCCTTGGACTGCAAGGAGATCCAACCAGTCCATTCTGAAGGAGATCAGCCCTGGCTGTTCTTTGGAGGGAATGATGCTGAGGCTGAAGCTCCAATACTTTGCCCACCTCATGTGAAGAGCTGACTCACTGGAAAAGACTATGATGCTGGGAGGGATTGGGGGCAGGAGAAGAAGGGGACGACAGAGGATGAGATGGCCGGATGGCATCACAGACTCGATGGACGTGAGTCCGAGTGAACTCTGGGAGTTGGTGATGGACAGGGAGGCCTGGCGTGCTGCAATTCATGGGGTCGCAAAGAGTCGGCCACGACTGAGCGACTGAACTGAACTGAACTGAACTGATGGAATCTAGAAAGATGGTACTGACGACTCTATTTGCAGGGCAGCGATGGAGACGCAGGGCCTTCCCAGGTGGCGCCAGTGGTAAAGAATCTGCATGCTGATGCAGGAGCCTTAAGAGATGCAGGTCCAGTCCCTGGATGGGGAAGATCCCCTGGAGAAGGGCATGGCAACCCACTCCAGTATTCTTGCCTGGAGAATCCCAAGGGCCGAGGAGCCTGGAGGGCTACATTTCATAGGCTCACGAGGAGACAGACACAATGGAAGTGACTCAGCACTGTAATGGAGACGCAGAAACAGAAGCGTACCCTTGTCTTTTGAAGTAAAATGCTGACTCATGAGTTAATGATTGGGAAAGAGGAAAATGTAGAAACAAAGAATAGCTGTTGGGCTGGGGAAACTGGTAACAATTTAGACTAAAATTCTGCCACAGGACAGAATCACCCGAACTCCCAGTTCCCTGAAATATCTAGATAAAGGCCTGACACACATTCCTAAGTTGTTTTTACAGGAAGCAGACCCTCCCTCCAGATGAAAATAGCTGACACAAAAACGCAAACCCAAGACTGGCTGAAACCAGAAGACTGATGCTGCTTGAAACTTCACCTTGATACATCAACCAATCTGAGAACCGTCCACAAGCTAATCACACCCTGCTCCTTGAACACTATAAAACTCCTCCTCACTATCCCCCTCCCCACCCCAGGGTGAGTCACACAGTCTCGAGGCAATTAGCCCCCTGTGGCCCCCTTTGCCTGGCAAAGCAATAAAGGCTCCTCCTGTACTTCACCCAAAACTCTTGTTTTCCGTGTTCCTATTCGGCAACAGTGAGCAGAGGCTGAGTTTCGGCAACAGAAGCAACGTTATTAGTAAACGTGTTACTAGTAAACAAAAGCCTGCTTCACCCTATTCTGGTCCCTTGGCCTACAGTCCTGGAAGTCCTGGAGGAACAAGCTTCTATCCGCCTGGGTGTCTAAGTGCCTAGGATGAGAACAACGTCATAGCCAATGTCTTATCACACAGATGGCAGAACGAAAAGTTATGGTAAGAGATGTGAGGGTTGCTCCTTCCTGCAGTATAACCTAACCTGTCCTGACTGATATACTAGCAAAGTAAGAAATTCATTTTGAAATAAGTGATGCTTTTTTTTTTTTTAATTTCTTATTGGAATTCAGTTGCTTTACAATGTTGTATTAGTTTCCACTGTACAGCAAAGTGACTCGGCTATATATCCCCTCTTTTTTGGATTTCCTTCACATTTAGATCACTACATATGGTAGGTTCTCATTAGTTATCTATTCTTTACATAGTATCAGTAGTGTATATATGTCAATTCCAATGCTTTTTTTAAGAGTCTGTATCATATACTCCAAGAGGAGCCATAGGTTGATAGGTTCTGCAGTTTTTCACTCTCTTCACTTAATGAAAAGAGAATCCCATCTTCCTTCCACATGTGAGATTCTCCATCAAGCTCAGTCAAGGGCAACACACTCCATTCTCACGTCAGAGAGTTTATATCTGCCTCCAAGTTAAGAGGTAGAAATGAAGGAAACTGACACCAATTGATGAAGCCAAACATCCTTTGAAAGGTGTATATTTAATTCTGACAAAGCAGCTATCCTGGAATTAATTTATTTAAAAGAAAGAAGATGGTGGTTGCCAGGGGTTCAGGAAAGGGGAGTATGGAGAGTTCAGCGGGTACAGGGTTTCAGTTCTGCAAGATGAAACGAGTTCTGGAAATGGATGGTGGTAACGGTTGCAAAACACTGTGAATTACCTAATGCTGCTGAACTGGGCACTTGGAAACGGTTGGTATGTTCTGTGTATAGTCTATCACAACCGAAGTGCTTTTCTAAAAAAGACAAAATTTTTAAAAAAAGGGGGAAAAACCTACCAAATCTCATAATCTAGAGAAAGATGTTTAGAAAATGCGATCACAGCTTTATGAAAAATTTAACAAGCAGCCCATTAAACTATTAAAAACGCTCAAGCCACCAACCGCTTTTGAAAGCTGTCAGAGATGGAAGGAAGCTCCATTAGAGAGAAATTTTGCTCCTGCTGTCCTGTCTAAATAAAACAGTGGTCTCTGCCATTCTCCATCATTAGGACAAATCAATTTCTAAGTAGGACAATCACTCAATGAGCTTTTCAGCAGAGTCTGTCCCTGGCAGTGGCATACACAAGGCTACATGTGGAGGAGAGGGTGGGCACAGACCACGCTGACCGCTCTCAACAGCAAGTTAAGTAGAGTAAGGAAATGGTTTCTGGCCATACTACAGGTTGAACATTTCTGACTTGATCACAGCAAACCACTCACTTGATCCAATATTTTCCAGTGTGGCCACGCCAGGATCTAAACTCTGACATGCTAGAAAAAGCTTTCCAAAGCTGCTCACTTTGTATCACCTTCTTGAACCAGGCAAGTTTAATCAGGGACACCAGGTCCACTTGAGAGCCCTCCATCAGAGGCAGGAAGGAGACCCTCGAGTGGTACCCTCTCAACTCCCTCCACACACATCACCTCTCATTAAACAAACAGCAGCAGACAGGTAGAGAGAGGGAACTGTGTGCTTTGAAACTTTGCCTGCTGGGGATGCTATAAATACTGTATAAAGTTCAATGAAGGAAATAGTAGAGTTCTTGCCAAAAGAGGAATATAATCAACAAAAAAATGCATTCTGCATAAGAGCCCCGTTTGAGCATAGAGTTAAGATGAAGCTCAGGGCTTCATTATGTATTTTAAAAGATCCAGCTTCAATTATCCAACTGAATGGAGGATACTTTGTGATTTCAGATAATCAATGGTTTACGTGAGTGACAGGAAAAGAGAAATTCATTCTAAACAAGAGAAGGACTCGAGAATATACGCCAGCTCTAGGAAACTGACATTTCACATCATTTGAGTGTATGGCAGTGCGGGAAAAACTGTACCGTAGGTTGAACTTTTTCCACTTTAAAAGAACAAAAAGGAAAAAGAATAAAGTTACATATTTTTAAGAGGCTAACTGGGAACGAAGTTCCTGTGTGAGTTCCTAAAAAGTCTTTTTTCTCATTGATTTTCCTGTTTAACACATTTTAGAGTTTTATTATATAAGGGTTCATTAAACTATCATTGCTAATACTTATAAAGAAAATTATAGATATCACCCCATAATTATAACCTGAGGCTCATCTCATCTACTGGAGAAAAGTCATGTAACTGGGCAACCCTCCCACCCAAGGTGAACTCTTTAAAGAAGAAAGGCTTCAGGCCCCAGGAAACCAGACCCCAAAAGACAAAGGAACTAACTGTTTACTGCAAAACAGAGGAATACCTGCAAACCTGACCCGGTGAATGGCCACGGCAGGATCCATCTCTGGCCAACTGAGTAACCCTCAGGAAAGGCCAACAAATATTGTAAACTGGGGCCCCCTTCACCAAAAGCCTCCCCATCTGTTCATGGTGCAAAAGCCTCCAGGAGGTGTCAACATGCACCAATGAGACCCAAGTGCTTCTTTGGTACCTCGTATTTAAATGTGACCAGACAACCAAGGATCACGTGATGAAAGCCTCCAGCATGAAAGGCAGACACCGAAGCACACGGAAGGGTTCACGTGGTGACTGTGACGCATGGGGCCTTGAAAGAGACAAGACTAGAGCAAAAGGACCAAGTGCTAGGGGAGGGCAGACTCCAGGGAAAAGCCCAGCATTCATCAGCTACCCAATAAACTGGAGAATTTTAAAAATACAGTGAAGTAACCAAAAAATAAGCAAATTAAGCAGAAAAAGAAAGACATTCATCAACTACAAGCAAACAAATAAATAAAATAACAGTACACTATTTGGCTCAGCAGCTAATACTATTTATATGGTCATACAGCATGGGGACGTCAAAAGAGCGTAACAGGGACTGCTGACTGAATTCTAAATTTTCATGTAAGGAAGGATAAGAAGAGCACTTCACTGTAGGTCTTTTAAGATTAACTGAATTCTTCAAAACTATGCATTCAGAACAGAAACAGACTCACAGACAAAGAAAACAAACTCATGGTTATCAAAGGGGAAAGGCAGGGTGGAGGGGGAAAATAAATTAGGAGTCTGCGGTACAGACTATTATATACACAAACCATCTATACCAAATAAACAACAGGTCCTACTGTGTAGAACAGAGAACTGTAGTCAATATCATGTAATAAAATATAATGGAAAAGAATCTGGAAAAGAATACATATATATACATATGTATACCTGAATCACTCTGCTGGCACTCAAAATAAATGCAACATTGTAAATTAAATATACTTCAAATAAATAAAGTTATCTGTTTGTATTAACTTCACACAAATTTAAAATATTGTAAAAAGGAAGCGGAACACGGTCAGTAACACATTCCTTGGACGATACATAATAGTATACTAGGCTGCAATGGAGCTCGGTCACAACTGCACCTCTCCTCTGTGCTGTTAACATGTGGAGAAACCTCTGAACACACTAACAGCAGGGCATGCACTGTAAACAGTGGCCAGCCTGTGCACTTATTTTGCACCTCAACACCCGTACTCTGCAACAATACTCTCCTTAGAGCTGGGCCAACGGGTCCTCATGCTTTGAAAAGGGCCCCTCCCCAGGGCATAAAATGGGTAGGGTCCAGCAGGCACCCCTTCAGGGAGCTCTATGACCCTCTATCCCAAATGGGGCATTAATAAGAGGCCCTAAGGAGCAATGGCACCCCACTCCAGTACTCCTGCCTGGAGAATCCCATGGACGGAGGAGCCTGGTAGGCTGCAGTCCATCGGGTCGCTGAGGGTCAGACACAACTGAGAGACTTCACTTTCACTTTTCACTTTCATGCACTGGAGAAGGAAATGGCACCCCACTCCAGTGTTCTTGCCTGGAGAATCCCAGGGATGGTGTAGCCTGGTGGGCTGCCGTCTATGGGTCGCACAGAGTCGGACACGACTGAAGTGACTTAGCAACAGCAAGGAGCTCTTGGACATGAGTCTATGGCTCAGGTCATACCTGCTATTTCTTCTTTTCACCAGATTTCATGACACTGAGCCACCAGAATAGTACTGACAAGCTTATCTGAGTTGGGTACAATCCTTCACCAAGATTCAAAAAATTTGGCATGGGGATCCACAGATGCTAGAAGTGACCCTTTGTCACAACGAACCTATGCCAAAACCAAAGGGAAGTATTCCTAAAGTGGCTGGCTAGAGGTAGGAAAATGATCTACAGCGGTGGGAGAACAGGACTTAGCTAGAAACCAAGCCAACACTTAACGAAGACCAAACTTGGAGTCTGTCATATCTGCATATTTTAACTCAAAGTTAAGAAGGATATAAACACCACAGAAGATCAAATTAGCATTCTAGATGATTTCATTAGGAGGACAAAAACCACAAAGATAGAATTCTGAAGAACTAAGTTTAAGTTCTGCAATTTGGAGTTTTCAGAAATCTATTAAAATAAGATGACAAGGATCTTGTCACTGAGGGTTTATAGACCACAAGCTGGGTATGAGTCAACGGTTTGTTGTGGTTTCTAGTAAATTCAGGAATTGACACCAGCATCATGGAAGAAATGAGAGAGCAGGGACTGAAATGCAAGAGGCACAGGGCGGGCCTCACGAGGACCGGGGGTGGGGTCCTGGGTCACAGTTAGGAGAACACTCAGGAAAGGAGCTGGACCACTGGCAGCCTGGCTTGGAAACCTCTGGTAGGGACCTAAACAGGAGACATGGCACTGGGAAATGAGAGCGGTTTTCAAGTAGTTAGACAGTTATCAGGAAGAATAAGCATGAAAGGCTTACTTAAAACTCTGGGGGAAAACATGGAATCAAACAGAAATGGCAAATGTCGCCAGAAAGAATGTATCATCACGACACGACGAAGAACTCTCTAGAACGTGGAGCCAACTAACCAAGTAGATGGGCGCTTCCCAGGGATGGTAGCCGTCCAGACTGGCCAGACTGGCCAGCTGTCAGGAGCCTTGTAGGAATGGTACCAGCCTTGAGAAGGAGGCCTGATGCCAATCTACTGCTGCTAAGTCGCTTCAGTCATATCCGACTCTGTGTGACCCCAGAGACGGCAGCCCACCAGGCTCCCCTGTCCCTGGGATCCTCCAGGCAAGAACACTGGAGCGGGTTGCCATTTCCTTCTCCATCTACTCAAGTCCAAATACGAAGTCCCTTCTACAGGCTCTTCTAACAAGTCCACTTGATGCTCCTGGTGAAAGGTGATTTCCAGATCATTTTCTAACTTGGTTATCCTTGTCCAGGGCAAATGACACTGATCTTCACTGAGTCTGATACACAGAGTCACATGGGGCACTTGAAGGTAATTATTGCTTAGAAGCTGATCAAACTCAAAGTTTTAGTCTTTCCTCAGAGAAGCCACACTCAACTTCTGTAAAGATACTTATTTTAGAGAAGTACAGGGAACTAATCTCTTTTTCTTCTAGTTAAACTGCTAACTATAACATTTAGTGAGCATTTGCTATCTATCAGACACTTGACTTGCATTACCACATCTAATACCCAATTCAACATAAGGTGTAAATACTATTTTTTTTTTTAAGTCTTTTTAAACTGTGCGAGCTTTATAGGTTACGAGTTTGGCATCGAAAAAAAAATATATATATGCATGCTATACAAGAGACACTATAAATGCTGATGCTGAGAAACTTTCTATGGAAAGGCAATGCCCCCTTAGAGACAGTAGTTCCCACACTTCTTTTTTTGTTCATTGGGTTTTTGCCTGTTTGCTTTTGACTGTGCTGGGTCCTCGCCACACTGCACGGGCTTCTCCAATTGTGGCGCATGGGCTTAGCTGCCCCTCAGCACATGGGATCTTAGTTCCCCATAAGCGGTTGGTCCCACGGCCCTAGCATCGGGAAGATCCCCTGGAAAAGGAAATGGCAACCCACCCCAGTATTCTTGCCTGGGAAATCCCGTGGACAGAGGAGCCTGGCGGGCTACCGTTCACGGGGTCACAAAGAGTCGGACACAACCGAGCAAATGAGCACCCCTGCATTGGAAGGCAGATTCTTAACCACTGGGCCACTTCTTCAGATACATAATTCGAAATGATTTTCTACCCAGTCAGGCATCATTCTTACTCTGTCTGCTAACTATGTTCCCAAGGCACTGAATACAGAAGGTGAAAACTAATATTAGGATATGTTACCATAAAAGTCACCAAGATTTTTGGAACGGTAGGCAATATCCTCCAGTAATGGATGAGGAAAGGGCCGAGAGGAAACTGTGCTTTGTAGGTGATGCTGCCGATTCTGGCTTCCAGTTGGAGCGAAGAACACTAATAGAAATATCAATAGTTGAAATGCAGAAGCTCTAGCTTCCCCTTTGTAAACAGCATAGCACCTATATAAACTCTAACGTTCATGTCCATTCCCACCCCCGTCCTGGACACAAAACCCCTTTTCTACTTCTGCTGGTAGCACGAATCTCTTTTCCATGGGCAGCAAATCTGAATAACAGCATCAGGTCAGCAGCACACAGGCTCTGGAAACTGTGTGCACTGAATTGAGCCCCGGGGCTGAAATAACCTACAAATTATTTCCATAATCATGCTCCCTCTCCCTCGCTTTCGCCTCACCCCCTGCACACAGGTTCCTTTCAAATTCAGCCCCTCCAGAGTCATGTGGATTACAATAAGTAGAAGGTGGAAAATGCCCTCATGGATCCCAAAGAGCAGCAATTTCCTCTGAAAAGGTTCATTCTGTGCTCTGTCCCACGTAAGCAGCATAAAAATTTCACCAAAATCAAGAGGACACAGTGGTTTTCATGAATAAGGTCCTATGCTGCCACAGAAGAATTTTATTCAACGTGACTTATTGAGTATTCAGATTCTAATAGCAATTTTACGGCCAGGAAAGCCCTTTCAAAGGGAATTCACATGAGAAGTGTGTAGGTAAAAAAGAAGAACATCCTGAAATCAACCAAATTATCATCTAACTTGTACAGTGAGGCAAGGATGGCCAAAATGAAGTTACAACTTTCAAATATTCCAAGTAAGTGGCTCAATTATAAAAAAGAAAAAAAGTCACTTTTTATCATAATCACTGATTCTCACCCATGTTCTTCTGAGCATAAAAATTCATAGTAATGGGATAAGTAATACGCTTAGACAACAAGGGGCTTTGGGAAACAAAAGGCTTGGTTTGAATTTAGCCCCAACACTCAGTTACTATGAACTGGCATCCAATTATCAGCCTTTGTAGCCTTAGCTTCCACAGAGGGGGTACACAATCCGTAACAACTGGTTAAAAGATGGATACTGCTGTAAGACTTAAGTGGACTCACACTGTAAAACATATTCAATATGGTGGCATACAGTAAGGGTTCAGTAAATGTTTGTTTACTGTTGTTATCATGAGAGCAGTTAAGCATCTCATCATTTGCAAGATATCCAATTAATTAATAACAAGCTATTCCAGATTTGGAAACACAATGGTTTATAAGTTATATAGGAGAGTATGTTCATGGGACAGAGCATGGAGATTTTTCAATAGGATAAAGAACTCCCCACTAGTTCCCTTCCACCTTGAGAAATGAGACTACATTAAAATTAAAGTTTTGGTTTAACAAAGAATACCTTTAAGAGAGTAGAAAGCAAGCCACAGGGAGGAAAAATGACATTTGGATGAACATAATTATGCGTTTGAACTGTGGTGTTGGAGAAGACTCTTGAGAGTCCCTTGGACTACAAGGAGATCCAACCAGTCCATTCTGAAGGAGATCAGCCCTGGGATTTCTTTGGAAGGAATGATGCTAAAGCTGAAACTCCAGTACTTTGGCCACCTCAAGTGAAGAGTTGACTCATTGGAAAAGACTCTGATGCTGGGAGGGATTGGGGGCAGGAGGAGAAGGGGACGACAGAGGATGAGATGGCTGGATGGCATCACGGACTCAATGGACGTGAGTCTGAGTGAACTCCAGGAGTTGGTGATGGAGAGGCCTGGCGTGCTGCGGTTCATGGGGTTGCAAAAAGTCGGACACGTCTGAGCGACTGAACTCAACTGAAATGAATTAACAAAGAGATGATGTACAAAACACGTAACAAACTGCTGTGAATCATCACGAGGAGATGGACACCTCAGTAGAGAAGTAGGCGAGAGACTTAAAAACTTCACAGAAGATGATACTGCAGTGGTCATTAGATCCAGAAAAAGGTGCTCAACTTCATGCTGATAGCTTCAAAAAAGAAAAGACAAAGATCTAACAATAACACCTGTGGACAAGGATGAGAACGAACTGGAGTTCTCCCGGGCTGCTGATGCAAGGAGGACTATTTCGTTCACTTTGGAAACGGACAGTATCTAGTACACCTGACTGTGTGCACATACCCCATGACCCAGCACTGCCGCTCCTGGGTATACACCAAAAGAAATCCAGACAAATGCATCATGAACACAGACACAAGAGACGACGCGGGTTCGATCCCTGGGTCAGGAAAATCCCCTGGAGCAGAAAACAGTGACCGACTCCAGTATTCTTGCCTAGAAAACTCCATGGACAGAGGAGCCTGGTGGGCCCCAGGTAAAATAACCTATTACTCTCTTCCATGCCTTTATTTCAACTCTCTCTCGCATGGCATATCCTCACCATCAATTTCACTCAATTCATCCCTGTTTTTCCTTTAACATTCATGGTCAAGGTTTACCACATCATAAAGTTCCGTGTATTCCGGTGTCTGCCTCCCATATTATATGTGAACACTTTCAAGCACAGGGACTATGCTAAAATCTTCTTGGTATTTTCCATATCACTATGCATAGGACGTAGGAAGCATGGAATAAAGGCTTGAGGACTTCCTATATTATTCCTAAATTATAAAATGGAGAAAGCTTACCTAACGCACCAACACCCCAAAAAGTATATCACAACTGACCTAATTCAAAGGATTCCCTATAAAAGCAAATGCTCACCCTGAAGTGATACATAGGTTAGTATGTTTTAATACAATTAACAGTCAGAATTCAATAACTTTAAGTACAAGGTTCTGAAAAGATGAGGAAGAGAAACTGGTTGGGAAGAGACTATTTCCAGGATGTCATGATTTTACTTTATGAGTAATATTAGAAGAGAACATATTATGATAAAAAATTTTGACAGCGCAAATCAGGTCTAAATTAAGGAATTCATGATCCTTGCTCTAAAGTGCTACACAAATCATATCAAGATTTCAGTGAAAAATCCTTCAATCTATACCCCTCCCTTGGGCTTCACCGAGGAGACCTCTAGGTGAGTTCAATCATTCCTGGAACTCAACAGAGATGTTTATTTCGTCATTTATTATGGCGACTCAATGGACATGAGCAAACTCTGGGAGACAGTGAAGGACAGGGAGGCCTGGCGTGCTGCGGTCCATGGGGTGGTGAAGAGCACAGCACCTATTGCTTCTATAATGTACAAAAGCTAGAACCACCCCCCTCACCCCCCACCACCCACAACCCAACTCAACAGAAAACAGGATGAAATACTCAGGCAGGAGAGGAAGGTATCTGACAAGCGATCTGAAACGCTCTGCAAAGGAGGAGCCACACACCTGGAAAAGGAAGGCATCGCCCAGGGAATTGCTGAGGCAGAAGACGAAGTCCTTCTTGGGGTGCTCAGGAACTGCCTGTACAATGCTGTTCTCCACCCAGACGGCGTGCTTGGGGACGCTGTTGTGGTCTATCCCGGACCTGCCGTCACCCTCGTAGAAGAAGAGTGTGCACCCTGGGAAAACAAAGCGGCGTCTGCGTGAGTACTTGGTGCAACAGAAAGTCTGGAGTGAAAACTGTGGCTTGTGTGCTGTTACTAGGAAAGAGCTGGAAATTAGCATGGAACAGAGGAAGTAAAGAGAAGGGGGCTGTGCTTGTACTAAGTCTTGGATAGGCTTGTATTAAGAGAGGATCTTTCTTTTTTTTTCCCCCTAATCGAAGTATAGCTGATTTACAATGTTGTGCTAATACTTTTTTTTTTCCCCCCAAGTCTTCCTGGAATTTGTTACCATATTGCTTCTGTTTCATGTTTTGGGTTTTGGCCCAGAGGTACCATGGGATTCCTAGTTCTCCGACCAGGGATGGAACCCACACCGCCTGCAATGGAAGGCAAAGTCTTAACCGCTAGACCACCAGGGAAGTCTCCCATTAAGACTCAAATCTGTGTCATCACACGTGCCCTCCAGTTCTTCGCGATCTTACTTTCCACTTCAGAATGTTTTGTTCTGGGTATCCTCAGAGGCATGCGGGGATCTGAAGGCTCCTCCGACCAGTACCATGTACCATGCGCTCGGTCGCTCGGTACTACCTGACTCTGTGGTCCCGGGGTGGCTGCAAATTCAGCTCCATGGGTCCAAAGAGCAAGCAGTGCTGAGTGAGGCCTGGCAGTCGGGACTGCCCCCCTACAGCCTCCTCCCAATATCTCTCACGGCAAATGCAACCAGGAAACACCATCTATTGGGTTTCTTGACTGTGCCCTTGGCGAAAACAAAACACAGCACTGACTTCAGGTGCTTTCGGGATAAGGAAAGAAACGATGGACTTTTGAGTCTCAGGTCTTCTCTATAAAATGCTTTCCTAGAGATGAGCCAAGTGCTTGTTCCTCCTGGAAGAACAAACACACGATACATGCATGAAGGCCTAGGGGAAGCTGGAGGCCTGGGTCATGCTTAATTAAACTACGAAACGAGTAGAAACCTGGCCTAGATTTGTGGCCAGCTGGGTTCCACAGATACCCTCCAACCATGGCCTGCAGGTGAGGTGCGCTTTATTAGTACTCACTGAGGACTTACTCTCAAGTCATCAAATTCAGTTTCAGGGGAGGCTGGGGCCCAACTTTCTAATTCTTTTACTTCAACATAAGCCAGTTGGTCAGTTCTCAACATCTTCCTTACCACAAGCAAGGGCCACCGCTGATGTGACTCACAAAGCCCTTCCAAGTACCATCTCTTCGGCTGCAATATGAACTTCCGCAAAGCAAATTTCTAATTGACAGTGTGCAATGATGGGGATCAATTGAAAAGTCACACGAGTGCAAAGGCCATTTTCCCCTAGCCCTTAATATTTCACAGGACAGCTTTCTTGCTGGCTCAGCAGTAAGGAAATCTGTCTGCCAATGCAGGAGATGCAGGTTCCATCCCTGGGTTGAGAAGACGCCCTGGAGGAGGAAATGGCAACCCACTCCAGTATTCTTGCCTGGAAAATTCCGTGGACAGAGGAGCCTGGCGGAACACAGTCCATGGGGTTGCCAAAGAGTCAGATACGACTGAAGAAATTAACCTAATATTTCACAGGAGCATGGAACAGCTGCTGGATGTAGTGCCTCCAGCACAAAGGCACACCACACACTGGCTGGCAAGCCCTGCTGGTTTCCCGGTGCTTCCTGTGGTACCACCTGACCACGAGCTCAGCCAAAGAGTCTACTGCGTGGTGCTGCTGAACATCACGATTTTATAACTGTTGTCTTTCTATCCATAGTTCAAGAGTTTCAATTCTCCCTCTAACCCATTCAAGTTATATTCACCTTTCCCCCGCCCCCACCCCGAGGATAAAGCCCCATGTTTTCTGTGACACTTATTGTTGGAAATATACAGTGTTATGTAATTTTAGTAGGGTTTTACTTTGGTTTTATGTTTTGGGGGTATAAGTTACATACATATAATTTAACTATAGACCTACTACCCCAACACTATATATATATATTTTTTAATAATCCCTCTTATTTTGAAGAGCTCATGTTTTTACAGGAACACAGAGCTCACATTCAGAAACCTGAATTTCCTCTTTCCACGTCTTAAGCTAGCATAGATTCAGAGACAGAAAAGAAATGGAAAGAAGAGGATATTTTCTTTGAAATCTGAGGTTTCCGAGGTGGGGACATTTTTGCTGAATGAGGGACATTTGGTGAAGTCTAGAGACGTTTTTGGTTGTCACAACTTGGGGGTGGGGGACAGAAGTAGGTGGGTAATGCAGGGGTCCCCAACCTCCAGGATCTAAAGCCAGATGATCTGAGGTGGAGCTGATACAGATGATCTGAGGTGGAGCTGATACAATAAAAGATATAAAGAGCACCATAAATGTAATAAACTTGAATCATCCCCAAACCATCCCCCCCACCTCCCCATGGAAAAACTGTCTTCCGTGAAACCCGGTCCCTGGTGCCAAACAGGCTGGGGAGCACTGACTGGACGAGGATGCTGTCTAACATACAATGCCCAGGACAAGCCTCATGACAAAGAATTATCCAGAAAATGTCAGCAGTCCCGCTACTGAGAAACCTTACTCTAAATAATCCTTAGGACTAATATTACGCTAATGATGAACAGACTCTTAACAGAAAAGGGACAGTGCAGCTTTACTATAGTTAGAACAGAAACCGCAGCCTGTGGATCATGGATGCGCAACGTCCACACACTCATGTCTCCCCAAATTGCCATTTCTATCATTTTTCAACTTAGGTTTACAATCGCCCATGACAGTGGGTGGTTGAAAATCAGCTTCTCCTCAGTTATCGATGTGTTTCAACTTTAAGACTAGCGTGAAACAGCAAGGCTGGGCACTATGCGCTCTCTGGTAACATCTTCTTTACCTTCATCTTGAACGTAATCTGTTTGTTTTTCCGTCATGGATGGAGACACTCCAGAGTCTAATTCTTAAACTTTTAAAAGATTAATTATTCTGTCGAACGAGAAAGAATCTTTGAAGAATTCTCTAGCCCACAGTTTCCAAGTACCCTGCTTTTTATTTCTCCATCTCCAAGCCCGAGTCAGCAGCGAGCCCTGCCTGTGAGTGGCAGGGACAAGCCCCGAGTTTGTCAATCTATAATGGGACCCGTCATGAGCCAGAAGGAAAAGACTCGGCAGCTGTGTGTTCCCGTCTGGATCCTGACAGACTGTGTCATTCAGATCTGGGTCACCAAGGAAGTAAAGGCTCCCTCCTCTAATGGGCGTGTGGGCTGGGCTCCTGAGTGCCCACATCCTGCCTTCCTTGTTCATTTATTCTCTAAAGGAACAGCAGAAACAAAACAGCCCCCGCTTCCATGTCCCAAGTAAAAATAAAAATCACCTAATTATTTTTATCCTATGCCATTAACAGTGTTATTCTCAAATTGAGTCTAAGCATCACCTGGGAACTTTGTTTAAACCACAGATTCAGGGCCTGTCATGGGCTGAATACTATCCGCCCAGGTTCCTAGGCTGACGTCATAGCCCAGGGCCTCAGAACTTCGCTATATTGGGAGACAAGGGCTTTACCAAGGTAATTAAAATAAAAGGAGGTTGTTCAGGTGGGCACTAAGCTGCTATGACCACTGTCTTTATAAGAAGGAGGAATTTGGACATAGACAGGTACAGAGGACACAGAGAACACCAAACCTGCTGCCACCCTGACCTCAGACTTTGAGGCTCCAGGACTGTGAGACAATCCATTTCTTCTGTTGAAGCCACCCAGCCTGTGACACTTGGTTATAGCAGGTCCCATACAGGAATTAACACAGGGCCCCAACTCCAATACTTCAGCCCCCTGATGTGAAGAACTGACTCACTGGAAAAGACCCTGATGCTGGGAAAGGTTGAAGGTGGGAGGAGCAGGGGACAACACAGGATGAGATGGCTGGACGACATCACCGACTCAATGGACATGAGTTTGAGTAGCCTCCGGAAGTTGGCAATGCACAAGGAGGCCTGGCATGCTGCAGTCCATGGGGTTGCAAAGAGTCGGACACAACTGAGTGACTGAACTGAACTGAACCACCTTCAGACTTTGAGATTCAGCAGGTATGGATATAACCCAGGAAGCGACTCAGGCGACTGTGATGCAGGTGGTCTTCTAATCATGTTGTTAAAAACTCAACATTAAGTAATAAAATGAAAGATAAGACAGGCTGCTAAAGGGAACAGAGGCTGCAGGGTCCAGTGCTGTGGACCTTTGGGGAGCAGAATGAGGTGGAAGGGGTCTTTCTCCCTGATGTCATCTCATCCGATCCCTCACAGCAGGACAGTGGATATGATCCAGGGCCCCTTAGACATGACCCAATAGTGCCTTCAAATTAAGCCGAGGCAGGTCTCATGCAAAAAAGAACAGTAGCAGGTCTCCAAAATGCTCCCACAGGAAGAACAACTGTGTTTCACAAGCAGAACCACAACATCAAATAGCCTTTTCGCAATTCACAATGGAAAATGAAAAGCAAAGTGTGCTCTGTGTATGTGTCTGTGTGTGTGTGTCACCCAGTAAAATTAGCTCAAATCCAACGTTCCTGTGTTTTGAACACAGATGTGAAGTATCTGCACTTTATGTAGACTATAGTATGGTATCCGATTCTGCATAGACACCAAAATTCAAAGTTTAATATCAATATTTTCTGAGGTTTTCCACAGACGATACTATGGGTACCAGAATTCCACATCTAGTCAAACTCTGAAATCACTAAGGCAGACTTTCAGAACGAGAAGAGAACATGAGAAAAGAACCCGTGGCTGACTCACGTCGGTGTGCGGCAAAAACCAACACAGTATTGTTAAGTAATTATCCTCCAATTAAAATAAATTAATCAAAAAAGAAAAGAAGAAGAACCTGACTCTTTCCGAGACATCCTTAGAAGTGCAGCAACAAGATGTAATAACCCAACAAGTCTTAAAGACTAAAGAGAGCATCCTATGCTAAACATGCAGGAACATTAGACACACAAGCTCCTGGCAGAAAGGAGGGGGAAACTGCCCTGCACTGGCTGACAAGTGCAAAGACTCCTCTATGGGACAACTGGTTGTTCCCCAACATGCCCAACCTCCTTCCCTCTGCAGTAATAGCAGCCCCAGTGCTTGGCTGAGTCCATCCCTGCCTCCCTTGCAGCTAGGTTGGACTCATTTCTGGCCTATGCAGTGGAAGCAGAAGAGATTCAGTCAACTTCCAGGCTGTACTCTCAGTACAGAGGGATTCGCCTTCCACACCTCCATATTTCCACTGGAACTGGACCTGCTAGTGAGCTCTCCTGATCGTTCAGATGAAAACAATGCTCTGGGTACAGTTAAGCAGTAAGACAAAAGGAACCCTGGCTTCTGGATGATGTCACAGCAAAGAGTCGCCCCATCACCCTTAGAAGGCCTACCTCTGCTAGGTGGGAGGGAATTTAAGTCCTGGCTTGCTTGAGGCTTTGTCACCATAGGTCTCTGTGACGTGCAACAAGACCTACAGCCCAATTAATATGCTCCTTCCCTGTCTGGCCAGGTATTGAAGCAACAGTAGGCACCACAAGTAATGCAACCCACCCAAACCCTGCACAGGGGTTGACCTGCACATCACTGCACAGAGCTCTAGGCTGCTGTGTGCCTCCAGGACTGGTTATTCCACACCAGCCACAGATGATAAAATCCAGTATCAGATGGTGTAATGGGTGTACCATACCAGGTAAGCTCAGGCTTCTTTCTCTGGGACCCATCCTTCATGCTTAGTAACCTCTCTAACCTCTCTGGCCATACATTTACCTGCTTCAAATCTAGCTTCTGTTAAGGATTCTAAGTAGGCTTGAGAAGTGTCTTTCCTTTTAAGACACAGAGCTCACAAATACGTTCCAATTTCTATACCATCAAGACATGCAGACATGGGCAAAAACACACACACATACTTCCAAAATGTATGCAAAACATTAATGAACAGCAGCACATCAAAGCATTGTGCTCATCAATGAAAAGGCAGCGCATATATATACATGCATGTATACATGTATACACACACACTCAAGTATTCAAAGTGTGACCGCAGAACAGTGACTTTTTCACAAACATAGATGGCTCAGACATCCCATTAAACACTAGGTCAATTCTATGAAATTAACAATATTGCATCATTCTTTATGAAAAAAAAAATCAATTTCATAAGATTCAAACTACTGATTTTTCCCTCCAAAACAGTTACTCTGGGAGACACATTTTTTGGGATGATTTCAAAAAAATATTTTCTGGAACTCAAGGCACTGAAACTGTCACCACAACGAGCTGTACACAAGAAAACAAGGCATGAGAGGCTCTAATAGCTTACATGTGAAAAAGTAAAGACTATAAAGCATTGACGGGAAAAGGAATGGGGAGTGACTATCAAGGGACATAAAGTTTCAGCTCAATAAGGTGTTCTAGACATGTGCTGTGCAACCGTGTGCCTTCATCAACTACACTGAAACATACACCTAAAAATGTTTTAAGAGGGTGTGTGTGTGTGTGTGTGTGTGTGTGTGTGTTGTGTGTGTGCGTGCATGCTCAGTCATGTCTGACTCTTTGCAACCCTATGGACTACAGCCCGCCAGGCTCCTCTGTCCATGGGATTCTCCAGGCAAGAACACTGGAGTGGGTTGCCACCTTCTCCTGAAGGAGCTCTTCCCGATCCTGGGATCAAACCCGTGTCTCCTGTGTCTCCTGTATTGGCAGGAAGATTCTTTACCACTGTGCCACCTGGAAAGCCCAGGAGAGCAGGCCTCACGTTAAGTACTCTTACCACCATAAAATAACAATTTTGAAATTAGCATGAGATAGAAATCCCATGTAATTAAAAGGCATCACGTGTAAGGGCTACCACGGAGCACAGGGTTACCCAGCGCAGCAGGGAGGATGCGCTCTCTCTCTCTCACCTTTCAAGGACACCCAGTAGTGCTTCCACTTCCTCCGCGTGGCGGACTCCACCTTCTTGTTCTTCTTGTGCACCAGGAAGTTCTTGACGGCCAGGGCGCCGGCCTTGCGCACCGTGCCCTGTGCGGCCGTGAGCAGGATGTCGGACTGGCCCGGGGAGCTCAGGGTGCCGCTGCTCTGCTCGTCGCTGTGCGCGGAGCCCGCCTCCTCCAGGCTCTCGCTGTTGGTGGTGCTCATCTCCAGCTCCCGGCGAAAATTCTCATACACCCCCTGGCGGGCCGCGTCCCCGGTGGAGCTGCTGCCGCTGTCGCTGCCCACAAAGGCACGGCCGGTGGGGGGCGAGTAGCTGGAGTTAGTGGCATTGGATCGCCGGGACAGGAGGTCCGTGTCGGTGGTGGCCCCTTCGATCCCGCTGTCGGCAAACTCGCTACCCTCGCCTGCGTTAACATCCTTGGTAGCCGAAAGGGAGAAGAAAGAAGACATGCGTCACACAGAGAAGTAACCCGGGGCTCCTGTCGCTCCGGCCGGGGGCTGTGGAGCCGCTGGCGACCTGCAGTGTGTCACTGCTCCCCACCTTCCCGGGAGCAATTACCCCTCAACCTCCAAACCCTTCAACCCCAACTTGCCTGCTGAGCAGCTCAGGAAAACCATGAAGCCACCCCAGTATGAATGTCAACAATTCAGAACATTCAAAATACACACACACACAAAGCAAGAAACTTTTCAAAGAACTTATCAATGATCTGACTTAGATAATTAAGTAATGGGCAAATCAGCTATTCAGAATCCCCCCCACTGCCCTGCTGACAGAACTCAGCACCCTAGTCCTCATCAGCCAGCCTGGCACTCCAGGAAACTCTGCTGGCTGATTAGGTAGTTTATTCCGGAGGGAGGGGGTTCCAAGGGAATAATGACGTCTGTGTAGCTCGTACTTTAAAAAAAAAAGCAAATAAATAAACAAAACACTGAGTTAGGAGTCTAATTTATGATCTGGTGACTAGAAAGACAACTAGCATACCACCCCACCCACTCACCCAGCAAGGACCCAGAGCCCAGGAGCAGGGGAGAGCCCTCATGCTCCAATCCGCTTTGTTTCTTGAAAACAAGCAGCTTCTCACTCTGCACTTGAGCTGAACAAGTCTGTGGGGCCCAGGGCTCCAGTGCAGACTCTCCAATTACCCTGCGCTTTCAAAGCTGGGATGCCAGGAGCCGGAGCAAGCTACTCACTGCCCCGGGGGCCAAGTGACAGCTCGAGGCAACTGCCAAGATGTGGGGGGTATCCATCCCTCGGTTAAAAACATTTGGAACTTCCAAAGCGCTGGCCCTGCTCTCAGGCTTGACGGGACACAGACAGGTCTGTTCTTAAATCACAATCTGGATTGCTCTCAAGTGCTAAAGGCATTTCCACAAACAATAATTAAAGAAGGGTAGTCCTCAAGGGAGAATAATGAAAGCAGAATTCAACAGGACAGCTAAACAGTCTCAGGGATAAGAAATGGGACTGATTTTTCTCCAAGGGAAAGGATGGGAACGTGAAACTGACATGCACCTAATACGTGGTTTGGAGACCTAACCGTGTTTTAAGCCTTTAGTCTCATAAATAGTTCATTATGGTTTGAAAATGTAAAAGCTAACAGGATATTCCAATTGCCATATAAATGATTTGAATGCTGTGCTTTCAAATCTCTGCTGCCAGGTAATGGGGCAGAATGAACCAAGCCACAAACTATTGGGTTGGCCAAAACGTTAATTCCAGGTTTTCATACGATGCTACAGAAACATCAGAACGAACTTCTCAGCCAAGCCAATCACATTGTCCTGCATGAGGCCCAAACAGGCGCTGTGCCCTCATCTCTGCACATCTCACGTGGTCAATTCTAAGCCAAGGCCTTTAGAGTTCACCTTCGTCATGAATAGGTCCTAAGTTAGCAACTAAACCATGGGCAGAGCCAGACACGAAAACCATCATGGGATGCACAGAAAGACAGATCCTGTCGGATTCACTTCTATGTGGAAGGTAAAAACGCCAAACCCACAGAATCAGAGAGTGGGATGGTAGTTGACAGACTAGGGGACTAGAGGAAATGCAAGATCCTGGTCAAGACTATACATTTTCAGTTACAAGATCAATTAAGTCCTGGGGATCTGATATACAGCCAGATGACTCCAGCTAATGATACTGTATTGTATCCTGGAAATCTGCTAGGAGGGCAGATCTGTAAGTGTTCTCACCACGAGAAAAGAAAGAAAAGAAAAAGGAAGGAAGGGAGGAGGGGAGGGAGGGAGGAAGAGAGGAGTGGTTACGTGAGTGATGGATGTGTTAATTAACTTGACGGTGGCAATCATTTCACAATACACACATACATTACACTCCGGGAGTTGGTGATGGACAGGGAGGCCTGGCGTGCTGCAGTCCATGGGGTCACAAAGAGTCGGACACGACTGAGCGACTGAACTGAAACCACCACAGTGTACATCTTCAAAAACACAAAAACACACACAAGGAAGTACAGTGTGCAAAGCACACGAAGTTGACAGTGGAGACACCGGCCGAGGACTACCTCGACAAAGTGCTCAAGGTTAACTGAGTGCAGGGTACACGGGGACCCTTGGTGCCATGTTGCAACATTTGCTTGATTCTAAAACTGTTCTAAAATAAAAAGTTTATTTAGAAAAAAAAAAAAAAGGAAGAAACAAGGGGGCGGTGAGATGGGAAGACAGTAGCAGGAAGTGCTGAAGCAAGTTTCTAAGGACCAATGACACGTGCAATGGAGTTTAGGTCCCTGGTATACAGAGGGACTCAAGAGGGTCAAAGAAACCAGGGACACAGCTAAGATGCAGACCCTGTGACTGTCATCCTACCTGCTGGCCTGCCTGTTACCCACCACCAATGTCATCAAGGACGCACACATGGAAGGCATGCGATGTATATATTGTGCCACTGAGTGAGCATGCATACTCAGTCGCTTCAGGCACGTCCAGCTCTTTGTGATTCCATGGAGCCCACCAGGCTCCTCTGCCCATGGGATTTTTTTGGCAAGAATATTGGAGTGCGTTGTCATGCCCTCCTCCAGGGGATCTTCCCAACCCAGGGATCCAGTGGGTAAAAAAACTTCCCAGTACAAACAGGAGAGCGCTGTTACCAACCCACGTTTCTTCCTGGCAGGAACATTTACCATATGTCCCTTTTGATGATAATAAGTAAAGTCAGTCATCACCGATTATTCAAGATAACCATGGGTGGTGGGAGATGAGGAGTTTGTATGAGTCTCCCCAGTATCTGGACTCGTTTTTACATTTCAGTCCTTCTCCGGGAGACGGGACAAAAATCAGCCACAAATTTGCCTCAAAAATGAAAAATGATGAGCTGCTTCTCTGTAAGACAGGGAATGACCAGCTACACAGGGGTAACCTCCCTGGGTCCTAAGAAAAAGAGTTCAGAACAAAAAAGGAGACACTGATAGCAGGCACCTGATAATTTCCAGAGCTGGGGAACAGGAAGGAACCTTGCATGGGGATGCAAGGTTCAGAAAGTGAATGCTTGGGGATGCTAAGACTCAGAAAGTCAACGGCCTGGTGGGTGGCAGATTGGAGGTGAGAAACCCATGCCTCCAATGCCCTCTTCTACTCTGACAAGGCGTCCCCATAGCTCAGCTGCAGGCAGCACCTGATAGGGTCCTGTCTCAGCAGTCAACACCATGCCTTCCCCTCTGTCTGCCAACAGTGCCTCTTCTAGGGTTTCCCAACAAAGCTGCGTGAGTGGGCATCTGTATGCCTTGACCTTCCGGCAAAGAGCTCAAACTCCAAAGTGACGGGAAGGGGAAGGGGGAGATGAAAGAATCTGAGTGGAACAAGCAGAGAATGGACAGGCATGTCTCTTAACATCTGCTGGGCTTAGCTGCTCAGTCGTGTCTGACTCTTTGTGACCCCATGGACTGCAGACAGACAGGCTCCTCTGTCTGTGGGGTTCTCCAGGCAAGAATACTGGATGGGATTGCCACTCCCCTCTCCACTTAACATCTACTACATCCCCACAAACCATGAACCCCTACAGAATGCCCTGACATCCCTACTGGAACTGAGAGTTAAGGACTCGATAGACACTCCCCTCTTTTTCATACTTAAACACGTGCTCATGCCAACTCATGCTGCAACTCTGCAGTGGCTCAGGCTGTGCATGTTCAACTCTGGGACAGTCACTGAACTGAGCAGTGATTTCTCCAGGTAACAGGCCTGCTGGCCCCAGATGAGCTGGCATACTTTGGGAGAGTAACTGCCAGGGAATGCTCCCCATCTGTGACCCAAGGCAGCTCCACCTTGTCTCCACAAGCAGCTAAGCAGGCTCAGTGGTACACATCCCCCTTCTGATCTGTGACCCAGCCTGCCTGGAAACAAATGCTGCCTGTCCAGCCCCAGCCTCTATATGACCATGAAGCATGGGATGTTCCCAGATACCCAGAAATCCTTCCTCTAGCACTGTGGAAAATGATGTCCACCCCAGAGGCATCACTCAAGACCTGAATGGTCAACAGGACTCCACATCCCCTATACCAGCCATCTCCAACTTCAATACAATGAAGGAGTCATCTACAATGGGGCTGTTTTATCCAGCTTGCTCCCTGGAGGAAAAGCAATGACAAAACTAGACAGCATATTAAAAAGCAGAGACATTACTTTGCTGACAAAGGCCTATATATTCAAAGCTATGGTTTTTCCAGGAGTCATGTATGGATGTGAGAGTTGGACCGTAAAGAAAGCTGAGCGCCAAAGAATTGATGCTTTTGAACTGTAGTGTTGGAGAAGACTCCTGAGAGTCCCTTGGACTGCAAAGAGATCCAACCAGTCAATACAAAGGAAATCAAACCTGAATATTCATTGGAAGGACTGATGCTGAAGCTAAAGCTCCAATACTTGGGCCACCAGAAGCAAAGAGCCAACTCATCGGAAAAGATCCTGATGCTAGGAAAGACTAAGGCAGCAGGAGGAGAGGACAGAGGATGTGATGGTTGGATGGCATCACCGGCTCAATGGACATGAGTTTGAGGAAGTTCCGGGAGATAGTTGACAGGGAGGCCTGGCGTGCTGCAGTCCATGGGGTTGGACACCACTTAGCAATTGAACAACGAACAACAAAGTGCCACACAACAGTTAGAAGCCTACAGGTCACAGAAGCTCTAGAAGAAACCAAAGTCAGATACACGGATACAGAGGCTCTAGGTTCACACACTGCAAGATCACTCTGAGGCTGCACCCCAAACACCCAACCTCCCCAAATGCCAGGTGCATACACTGCCCTGTGGTTTCCAATCACACAGAAGACAGACAGCATCACTGTGATGCAAACGATCCCGGTGCATTTTTTCAAAGGGCTCCTCCTCCGACTACCTCCATCTCAAGGACACTTCATGCCTGAGAAATCTGATTCTCCCCACACTCAAAAGTGTCTGTGAACCACCCCCACTCTTTTAGTGGTCAACTTCAGGGAAGAGTTCCGTGGAAGCACAAGAGTCTTTATTCCCAATGCAAGGTATGTTCCTTCTTATCTAGTTAGATGCCTTAGCATATGATCAGTGCCAGAATATCAAACCAAATGTACTGAAATTTAAAGCAAAAGTCAGAGGCGATCAAGGGAAATAGTAAGACCCTAGCTAAACAGAGAAGTAACTCTCAGCATGATGCATGATCTGGACAGAGATTTCCTGAAAATAGCTCAAAATAAACTCCTCGTGTTAGAACCACTCCACTGAAGAGGCTTCCAATTATAAATAACATTCATGGAATATAGAGGTTCTTAAGCCCTGCTCTTCCTGGATGAATCCTCCCAAGCCGGATTTTTCACTCATCAGCTTCCATCCCACCGGCCGAAATCAACGCATGCACTTTCCCACTGGATGTACAAGTGGCCAGCTGTCGCCCAAAATATTCAACAGTGCAAGTTTTCTTAGTCATTTCAGCCAGGCAACAAAGCTTAAATGAGCTCTGGTACTAAAGCAGAGGCAGTGAGAGGCAAATTCAAAGCCTGTTTGCATGGCCTTGAAAACTAGAGGGTCCCCCAGCATGAACACGGGCTAATGACACATTGTGGCAAAGCTCACCTCGTTTCCACCAGGGACTCAGAAATACCCAAAGGAAGAGGTTTGCTGTGCTAATGACGTGTGGACACAATTCTGAAGAGGTCATTAGCCACAAAGTTCAAGGGCCCTGGGAGAAGTTTTAAGTCGAATGCAATCAGAAACTGTTATGTTGGTCACTTTCTTTAATTTCCCTGATGAATGCAGCTTTGCGTCAATACACCTGTATAGAGACGGTAAACGCAGTAGAGGGGAGTTCAAGGGATTCCAGTGACGGGAGGAGACTGTGACCTGTGGTGGTGATGGAGGTTGAGTCGCTAAGTCATGTCCGACTCTTGCGACCCCATGGATTTCAGCCCACCAGGCTCCTCTCTCCTCTGTCCACAGATTTCCCAGGCAAGAGTACTGGAATGGGTTGCCATTTCCTTCTCCAGGGGATCATCCCAACCCAGGGATCAAACCCAGGTCTCCTGCATTGGCAGGCAGATTCTTTCCTGACCATATGATCAAGCGATCCCACTCCTGGGCATATATCTGTGGACCTGTGGAAGCCTTGAACTGGAACAATTTCTGACTTACTAAATTCTAAAATATTCCTCCTGTGGTTTATCATCTTCTTATCCCCCAAATCTGAGTACCTCCACCCCCCAATACATGCATACACGTACACAATGTCTTTGGTTTCCAACACTCTCTCCATGGTATATCTCAGTACAGCAAATACCATGTCTAGGCATGTCATTCTGAACCAATCCATGCCTCAGTTTCCTCAACGGTATAATGGGAATGGCAATAATATCTACTTTGTAAGACACATTGTAAGATACGATATAGAGTTAACTCACTTTTCTAGAACTCTGCCCAGCACACAGCACTTGCACAGATCATGTCCATCTCAGCCCAAGGAGGGAAGTCACTGCCTGACCTCACTTCCTAGCTTCCTGCACTAATACAGAAGAAAGTGCGTTGCTGAGGAATGTGGGAAAAACAAGGCCTTATGGGGAAAAAGACAGGCAGACCAAGGTTGGCGTGAGCCAATGCAATCCCTCTGAATCCTCTTCACATTCATAACACTGCACAGTAAATGAAGAAAATGATGCTTCCCATGCTGCAAGTAATTGCTAGGCACTGTTACAATAATCACCTTTCTTGATTTACAAAAATATTGCAGTCTCCGTTTTCCATTATTGTAAGATTCCCCCCCCGCCCCAACTCTATAAACAAATGTCCAGTGCCTTTTTGAGTTTGTGATTCAGAAGTTTGTCAATTTCAGCTCCGGGCCTCCTTCTCTTCACCCCTTTACACCTGTCCTGGTTCCATCTGAGACATTTCTAAAAACCAGGTCCATTTCCCACTTCTTCCTCTCCCAAGGCAAAGACTCCATGCCCTTTCAAGTTTCCAGCACTCAGTCCCATCCGCGCTAATGATTCCCAACAGGGGTGACTCAAAATTTCTCTCAATTACAACCGCTGGAAGTGAATTTCTTACTGCTGCTCACAAGGGACTCAGAAGTTGTCTAATGCTTGAAATGCTGCTCCAGGTAACTTCAGACTGGAGTCAGCACTGTGCTGAGGTCAGTGAGTCATCTTCTCTCCTTTCATCTGTTTTCCTACGTGTGTGTCTCAGTCCCTGTTCTCACTCCCCACCCCCTCCCCCACCCCTCATCTCACATCTCCAGTCATCAGCTCTCTTTTCTAACTACCTTCCTCCCATAAGCCATCCTGTACAGTAAGTCTCCCAGCAACAAGGAGGAGGGCTCCTGAGGCTGTCCATCAAGGCCCTTCACTGGTGTCCAGCCTTAGCACCAGACCTTTGGAGGCACCCTGCCACCAGTGAAACTGAACGACTCCTGCCAGTGTACGCTCCCAGCCCTTCTTGCTTCTAGGAATTCCAGGAATACTGATCCTTCAAGGCTCAGCTGGAAGCCTTCTTCTAATCTCCTTTATCCCCATGAAACTTCTCAACACCCACCCCACCACCACCCCAGGCACACTGGCCTCTTTGCTCTTTCTCAAAAGTGCAGAGCGTGACCCCAGTTTCCAAATCAATGGTCGACTCCCGTCTCCCCTTCCAATCCCCACCCAAGCCTGCCCTTTCCAGGGGGCCTGCGCGGTCTGGAGTTGTCACCACGTCCACCACTGCCCACTTCTCCCCATCTTGCTCTCTTTTCCCATAGCATGTCCTGTACTTGTTGTGCTGTTTGCTGCGGACACACCCGCACTTCACCCCTAAGCTCAGCGATCTTTTCTTGACACCTCCCAAGAGCCAAGAATAGTGCTTGGCATGGCATAGGCACTTTAAAAACAAACAAACAACAAAAAAAAACCCACACTGTTGAACAACTTCACTGCTGTTCATTTTCCACCCTCCTCTCACAACAAGAAAATCGTTTCTCATGGAATACACTTGAGTTTGATTTAAAGATCTAGTTATTTGCAGGCTCAGCTCACGATCAACTCCAGCTGAAGTCACAACTGGAAAGCCTGACTTCGCCACCTTCCAGCAAAGATCCAGGTTTATGATGTCTTTTATGGAGACAACCAGAGCTCATTTACATGGCTTTTTCTTTCATCTTTTTAAAAGGGGAGAAAGTGAGAAAGACATATTGGGCTGTTTTATGGCCCACACTAGATATTCTGTCAACGGGAGGTTCAAAGCAAATGGGGCCCCAACCACAGAGTGAAAAGCTTGTGGGTGTTCCCTGCCCCGGGCTCCGTGGAGACGCTCCCAGGGCTGCAAGGCAGGCTGGTTGGGAGACTCCAGGCTCCCACCACAGCACTTTATCCTTCCCAGTTACACTGAGAAACCAGTAATTAATTACAGAGCATTGCAGGACACGATTTATGTTGAGGGACACCTACTCGCCTCTCCTCATGGACTAAATAGAGAATGTGGTTTTCAGAGGTTTGGACCTCCCCAAGCTATATTAGCATAAATGAGCTGCTCTCTGAGTGGGGATCGGGGTTACTTAAATAATTTCAGGGGGCCCCTAAAGCCCTCCCTTTTCCAACTACCTATTCTAAGCAAGACTTTCCCCAAATAGTCCAACAAAAGAGAATATCACGAAAGAGTGAAGGCAGAGCAGCTGCAGGACTCCAGTCTCTTCTGATAGGTTAGAAATTGTAGACAGTTGCAAAAATACAAAAAGGGACTTCCCTGGTGGTACAGTGGATAAGAATCTGCCAGCCAGTGCAGGGGACATGGGTTCAATTCCTGGTCTGGAAAGATTCCATGTGCCATGGAGCAACTGAGCTCAGGCACCACAACTGCCGAGCCCAGGAACTGCAACAAGAAAGGCCACTGCAATAAAAAGCCCACGCACCCGACACAGTAGCCCCTGCTTGCGACAGAGAGCCTGTGCACAGCGGCAAAGACCCAGCACCACCAAAATGAATTTAAAGCAAAGAAACAACGCCCTTCTTCTCGATCTTTCTCTTAATATTAGAAGACAAAATTTAACAATTAAAGTTATTTATGTGAACATGTAATGCTTTATTGCTGCTATTTTAAGATGAATTAACAAGTATTTTTTACATTTCTGGTTCAATTCCTAATGTGATAAATATTTATAGATATAAACATGAATAGAAACTCCTTGGAGTCTATAATACTTTTTAAGAGTACAAAGGAGTCTGAGAACTGCTGATATAAGCCATCTCTTGGCTACCTACTCCCACTCCTCAAAAGAAGATCTTGGCAAAGGAGATGGATATTCATGTTGAAAATGGATGGGCTGTTTTTCAAAATAAATATCTCATTGCTTAACTTACATGCCAGAAAAAGAAAGATAAAAGAAAAAAGAAGCATCAAAAAGGAGAAGTGAAGGAAAAAGTTGTTTTAAGTGGACTGTATAAAAAAATATTTTGTTTCATGAAGAATTAACCTGAGGTTCTTAATCAGAAGCTTCTTGATGGATGCTGGAGGACCCATGGATCCCCTGAAATGATACACAGCAGGGTGGTTCCTGTGTTTGACCCAAAAAAATCCATTCTTTTCATCTGATTCTCAAAGGAATCTGTGACCAAAGGTTAGGAATCTATTGGAAGCTGATGCCAATTCTCAGCTCAGGGAACATATTATCTTTGAACCATTTAAGCTAAGTATAGGACAAAGTCAAAATTTTAAGCACCAACACAGTTTATTATGGGAACTCAGGATCTCTTTCTGACCATGTTGCACCCTCTGTCTGGCTGAAATTACCAATCCTATTACCTGTTTCTCCAAGCAAGAAAGTCTTATCAGAGATAGAGCCTTCTAAAGCCATCTTTGTCATTTCTCCAAAAAGAGACATACAGATGGGCGAACAGGTATGTGAAAAGATGCTCAACACCATAATTATTGCTACTGCTGCTAAGTCACTTTAGTTGTGTCTGCCTCTGTGCGACCCCATGGACGGCAGCCCACCAAGCTCCCACATTGCTGGGATTTTCCAGGCAAGAACACTGGAGTGGGGTCCCATTGCCTTCTCTGGCCACTAATTACTAGAGAAATGCAAATCAAAACTACGATGAGGTATGACCTCACACCAGTCAGAACGGCCATCATTAAAATGTCTACAAATGAAAAATGCTAGAGAGGGTGTGGAGAAAAGAGAACCCTCCTACACTATTGGTGGGAATGTAAGTTCATGGAAAATAGTATGGAGGTGCCTCAAAACACTAAAGATAAAGCTACCAGATGACGCAGCAGTCCCTCTCCTGGGCATGTATCCGGATACAACTATGATTTGAAAAGGTACACGCACCTCTATGTTCAGAGCAGCACTATTCACAATAGCCAAGACACGGAAAACAAGCTAAATATCCACTGACAGAAGAATGCACATAGAAAACGTCGTGTATACACAATGAAATACTGCTCAGCCATGAAAAAGAACGAAATAACGCTACTTGCAGCAACATGGACGAACTAGAGATTATCCAACTACGTGAAGTAAGAAGGAAAAAGACAAATGCTGTATGATATACGAGGAATCCAAAATATGGCATAAATGAACTTAACTACAAAACAGAAATAGACTCATGGACACAGAGAACAGAGTTGTAGCTGCTGGCATGGGGGACAGGGGGCTGGGGTGGGGGGTAAGGCCTGGAGTGGGAATTAGGAGTTAGCAGTGTAGACTGTTATATATATGATGGATAAACAAAAGGTCCTACTGTGCAGCATAGGGAACTATATTCAACATCCTATGATAAACCATAATGAAAAGAATTTTAAAAAGAATATGTATATAAATATATACACACACATAATATATAACTAATATGTGTGTGTATGTGTGTATATATATATAACTGAATTACTTTGCTGCACGCAATGGCACCCCACTCCAGTACTCTTGCCTGGAAAATCCCATGGACGGAGGAGCCTGGTGGGCTGCAGTCCATGGGGTCTCGAAGAGTTGTACACGACTGAGCGACTTCTCTTTCACTTTTCACTTTCATGCACTGGAGAAGGAAATGGCAACCCACTCCAGTGTTCTTGCCTGGAGAATCCCAGGGACAGGGGAGCCTGGCGGGCTGCCGTCTGTGGGGTCGCACAGAGTCGGACACGACTGAAGCGACTCAGCAGCAGTAGCAGCAGCAGCAGAAATTAACTGTAAATCAACTATACTTCAATTAAAAAAAAATTAAAATGAAGTCATCTTTGGTGATCTCTCTCAGGAACCACTCTTTTGGGCCATGGTGGTAGAGAGTTACTTTTTTTTTCTTTTCAGCCCACCACCCCTTTGGGCTTCTGTACCAGAACTGAGGGTTTGTATGTTAAACTCTGAAGGCACAGGAGCTAAAACCTGTTTGAACATGGGGAGACAGTGTGGTGTCTACTGTCTACTCTGGACGCCATGGGGCAAATTCACACTGAGATGTGACTTCTGCTCCTGCACATCCATGTCACAAATTCTGGGCAAATTGGAAGAGTAACGGGAGAGAATTCCTGGAAGCCATCGCCATACAAGGACGGCTACTGCTGCTGCTGCTAAGTCATTTCAGTCGTGTCCAACTCTGCGCGACCCCACAGATGGCAGCCCACCAGGCTCTGCCGTCCCTGGGATTCTCCAGGCAAGAACACTGGAGTAGGTTGCCATTTCCTTCTTCAATGCATGAAAGTAAAAAGTGAAAGTGAAGTCACTCAGTGGTCTCCAACTCTTTGCAACCCCATGGACTGCAGCCCACCAAGCTCCGCCATCCATGGGATTATCCAGGCAAGAGTACTGGAGTGGGTTGCCATTGCCTTCTCCGGACAAGGATGGCTAAAAACAGCCTAAGTAGACACGAAATCTATCCCCCATATCCAAACTCCATTGGACGTCAGACTGGATGAAGCACAAGCTGGAATCAAGAATGCCAGGAGAAATATCAATAATCTCAGATACACAGATGACACCACCCTTAAAGCAGAAAGCAAAGAAGAACTGAGGAGTCTCTTGATGAAAGTGGAAGAGGAGAGTGAAAAAGTTGGCTTAAAACTCAACACTCAGAAAACTAATAAAGTCATGGCATCTGGTCCCATCACTTCATGGCAAATAGATGGGGAAACAATGGAAACAGTGACAGACTTTATTTTGGGGGGCTCCAAAATCACTGCAGATGGTGACTGCAGCCATGAAATTAAAAGATGCTTGCATCTTGTTAGAAAAGCTATGACAAACCTAGACAGCATATTAAAAAGCAGAGACATTACTTTGCTGACAAAGGTTTGTCTAGTCAAAGCTATGGTTTTTCCAGTCATACATGGATGTGAGAGTTGGACTATAAAGAAAGCTGAGTGCCGAATAATTGATGCTTTTGAACTGTGGTGTTGGAGAAGACTCTTGAGAATCCCTTGGACTGCAAGGAGATCCAACCAGTCAATTCTAAAGGAAATTGGTCCTGAATATTCATTGGAAGGACTGATGCTGAAGCTGAAACGCCAATACTTTGGCCACCTGATACGAAGAACAGACTCATCGGAAAAGATCCTGATGCTGGGAAAGATTGAAGGCAGGAGGAGAAGGGGATGACAGAGGATAAGATGGTTGGATGGTATCACCTACTTGATGGACATCAGTTTGAGGCTCCAGGAGTTGGTGATGGACAGGGAACTTTGGCGTGCCACAGTCTATGGGGTCGCAAAGAGTTGGACATGCCTGAGCAACTGAACTGAACTGATCAAATGCAAGACATTTTGCCAGGAGTTCTACATTCCATGTATCTAACCCTCACATTAGCCTTATTCAAGAGGCGCCGAGATCCTTCTGGGTTACACAGCCAACAAGGAACAGGGTTCCAACTTGCAAGCTCAGACCTGCCAGACTTCAGAATCTCTTCTTTGTAGAACAGCAGGCTGCCCCTCCTCTATCCTTTAACCATAGAGAGTATAGTTGAGGCCAAGAAACCAGAGAGGCATTCATTAAATCAAGAGGCAATCTATTGGGATGTCACAGCAGTCAATACAAATAAACTGTTTTACATAGTCTGGGTAAATCCCCTCAACAAATGAGAAGCAGTCTGACTCTCAAGATACTGTCTTATGCACACGGCACACACACATATTCGCATGTACTGAATTCAACAGATAGAATTCCTCAGCACTTACTGGGTAGCAAACCCATGAAATGCGCCAGTTTTTAAAACCGCAATGTGAACCCCGCTGCCTTCAGATTCATAGCTCAGGAACATGTCCAACTACTACTCAAATACAAAAGTAGGAAGAATGGCTCCCAACTCTGTTTTGATCATTTGCAAATAAAAATATGTTCTTCATGTTTGTTCAGATAAAACATTGTCTCCCAGGCTCAGAGGCCAGGCCCTTGGGCCAAATGCCTGCCAGGAACTCTTTTCTGAGGAGAAAAACTGCTGACAAGACTATTACAGATTCGACTACATCACCAGGGCAAACAAGGAGACTGTTAATATCTATGATCCAAACTCACGGGAGAGGGCCCCTGGGTCAGAAACTTTCACCAACAAAAGAAAACGAAAAAAGAATTACTTTCAAAGAAGCATCCACACCCACTGTCTCTTAAAATACACTGTTTGGAACATAGTGGGTTCTCAAAAAATCGCGTTGGATGAACACGCCAAACTTAAGATGAGGAAGCGTGGGTGGGTGGAGAGTGTTGTGCATAATTCTGGGGTTTGTTTCAAGTCATTAAAGATCCTCACTCAACACGTAATGTTGAGACCAAAATAAGACTTCCGTTCATTTTATAGACTCTGTAGAAGGCTTCTCTGTATGGAATCCCACTTGGTTCTCCTCCTGGCCCCATCGGAGGCTGGTGTCACTCACCCTGGACAGACAAGGAGCCAGTGATGAAATGACTCATCTAAGGTCACTGGCCGATAAGGACTGAGCCAGAAGCAAATGTGCTTCTCAGGACTCCCGGTCCCCTGTACTCTGTGCTACGTTAAGCTACTAGAGTGCTTTACGAGACAGCACTCTGAAATGATCTCACTTCCATATATTAACAATTTTAGAAGGCAACAAGCCAAAGAGTGGAAGTGGCATGCAACAAGTACACGTGAGAACTCCCCGGGATACCAGCAGTGCCCCTCTCCTGGGGGCGGCCAAGGCTCAAAGGCTCACAGTGCCATCAGTGAGGGGTGGGGGAAGCAGGAGTCCAACTGTCCCCCAGGGTCGGAGACAGAGAGCTACCCAGCACCCCCCTCAAATCTTATATAGAATGGATTCTAACTTAGCGTTGTTCCAGGTAAAAGTGACAGAGGCGAGGTTTCTTTTAAAAGAGTCTGGATCAATGAAGGCTGGTGAGGCTGCCAAGCCCATCTCTGCAAATCAGGCCTGTAGTGCCAATCTGATGATGTCTAAAGGACAAAGCCTGTGGTGCCTTTCAGGGGATCCTTTAACAGGACCGCCATCTCACCTGTGTCCTGACCCATCAAGTTGCCAGTGCAAGCAGAGTCCTGCCCAGGGCAGGCAGAAGGACCATAGCAGGGTTATTTCTATCATTATAATCATGCTTCAGAAAAGAGACAGGTCAGGACTCCCCTGCGGGGAGTCCAGAGCTGAAGAATCTGCCTGCCAATGCAGGGGACACGGGTTCGATCCCTAGTCCGCCAGGAAGACCCCACATGCCTTTGAGCTACTAAAGCCCAGGTATCACAACTACTGAAGCCTCCCCTCGCTGCAGCTAGAGAAAGCCTGCACACAGCAACAAAGACCCAGCACACTCAAAAATAAATTAATTAATTAAAGATACTTTTTAAAAAGAAAAGAGATGGGTCAAAATTCAAGGAGGGCATCTGAATGCAATATCCACAGCTCACCTTCTCACACCTCTGAATCAGCCTTTTTTTATCATTTTGTTTCCAAGACACAAAGTTTGATACAAACACCAAACTACCTGGGGTCCTCAACTCACAGAACACCATTCAGGATACTGAAAATCACAAGTAACAGACTGTCCCTTACCAGTGGCTTCTAAAGTACCAAGCACTAGCCTTTACCTTCCATTTCCTCAAAAATCTTATTACTTTGCCCATTTGCCAGATTAAGAAATTAAGGCTTCGAGACTTAAAAAATTGTGCCCAAACTAACTCAGGTAAAAAGAGCTTGGACATCAGCCAAACTTGTCCTTCAACAAATGAATGGCTGGGGGGCAGCGGGGTGGGGGCCGCTGTTTGGGGAAAGTGAAGTGTTAGTGGAATATTATTCAGCCTGAAAAAGGAAGGAAATTCTGACACCTGCTACAACGTGTGAACCCTGAGGATATCAACCTAAGTGAAATAAGTGAAAGTAAAGTTGCTCAGTCGTGTCTGACTCTTTGAAACCCCATGGACTGTAGCCCACCACGCTCCTAAGTCTGTGGGATTTTCCAGGCAAGAGTACTGGAGTGGGCTGCCATGCCCTTCTCCAGGGGATCTTCCCAACGCAGGGATCGAACCCCGGTCTCCCACATTGCAAGCAGATGCTTTACCATCTGAGCCACCAGGCAAGCCCGTGAAATAGGCCTGTCACAAAAAGACTTCACTTTAGATGAGGTATCTAGAGTCAAATTCATTGAGACAGAAAGTAGAACGGCAGTTGCCAGGGGCTGAGGAGAGGGTAAAAGGGGAACCACTGTTTAAGGGGGATGAAGTTCAGTTCCACAAGAGTTCTGAAGATGAAGCACAGGGATGGCTATAGGAACCATGTGAATGTATTTAATACCCCTCAACCACGCACTGAAAAATGGTCAAGATGACCATCTGCCCATTATACTTAGACACCCTTCCAAAGACAGCTGAACCTCACAATACCCCCTGACCAGCACGGAAGCAAGACCAGAGGCGCAACATCACCCCGCTGGCCAGGTCAGAGCACGCCTGCTGATTTCCAGCTGACCTCAGTGGTATTCACTGCTCACTCTGGGGACCAATTCACCTTTCAGGGCAAAGGAGCCCCACCTGGATTCCTGATCTGAAACACCATCCTGTAAACTACCAACCCATCCTCAACACGAGCCAGGACTCCTGGAACCCTGCTCCAGGACCAGAAAAGGACTGACGCAGGCAGGATTACTTGACATGTCATTATCCTCATGACACTGGGTTGGTCACAAAGTTTGTACAGGGGTGACCAGACCCCCGCATGAACTTTTTGGCCCGCCCAATAATTATCAGTAATGATTAGGGAATGCGAGGGCAGTCTTCGTTTCATTAGCAAGACGCATTTTAAATCTTTGAAAACACTTTCACACACACACTGTCATGCCCCAGACCCTGAAGCAGGTGGGTCAAGCATCTTCACCCCAGTGTTCCGAAGAGCACCTGGAAGTCAGGGTTTTGCCCAAGGTCAGAAGCCAGTTGGCTGCAGAGCAGACCTGGAACCCACCCATGTTATTCCTTGCAACACCTCCATCCAGAGAGAGAGGGCTGGCCAGCATCGCAAAGGAACAGGAAATTGAAATAGCTCCCGGGAAGGCAGTTAGCCTGCCAACCTCAGACGGAAGCTGACAAATGACCAGAGCCGGCCCCGAATCAAAAAAGGCTTCCTCCAAGGAGCCGCCTGCCGACTAACCTCTTCCCACCTGCGGCGCAGAAGAAATAAGCTCCAAGAGTCCACAGCCCACCATTCCCATCTGTCCAGGGAGAGAAAGCCACGTTAGGAAGGAAGCGCAGAGCCGGTGAGATGCTGCTCAGAGCTGAACTGGAGAGGCAGTTTCCCGATACGAACTTATCAGCTTCATTCCCACTCCTGTCACCTCACCCACACACACACACACACACACACACACACACAGAGGCTTCTTCCTGAATTCCCACCCCTTCAACAACAGAACTGCAAGAGGGGCGAAGCAGCAGACAGACGAATCTTCAGAGAGGCCAGCACCCACCCGGGCAAAGCTGTGGCTAACACGCAGCTGCAAGATGGGAACCTTCTAAGAGCCCAATCATGCACTTCAGGTCATGCACCAGTTTCCAAAAAACCAGAACGTGTTCCAGGCACTTTACCTGAGTGGTTTTTGCTCTTCTGCCTTGCATGCTGCTGCTATGGCTAATCTGTGGGTTGGTGGCACCTTCAGAGAGACAGTGAGATTTCCTACAGGGGAGTGTGTTATAATTACTGTAGGGGAGAGCCTCTTCAGCTGCAGCTGGTGGCATCTTACGGTTCGCGAGATCGGGGATGTCAGACACCAAATTCCGACAGTAGCCTGCAAGTTTGCTCCTGGGCCCCCCGTTTGCCGTCACCCCAGAGTTCTTCTGAGCATACAAGTCCCCCAGGGAATTGGCCCGTTGACAGGCACTGAGCTGCCGCGGACTCGCCCGGGTTTCCATCGCCGGAGCCTCCTCGCAGTCTTTCTCCTCAGCGGAACCCAAGATCTCTTCGTTGCTTGTTAAGTGTTCTTGGCTCAGATCAGACAGTGAGAATTCCAGGCTGTCCTCCCGCCAGATGTCTGCGGATTTGGAGCGTTTCTTCTTAAAGCTCGCCGTCTCCATGAACGCGGGCCCATTGGAGGCATAGGGGCGCTGCCGCCTGCCGCCCTCCGCCAAGTACGTCGCGTCATCCCTGTAAAGCCGGCTGTCTTCCGAGTCTGGCATGCTCTGCACGGAGGCTGCTGTGAGGACGATGCTGCTGTCCACGCTGGGAGCGACGGAGGAATCAGTGTAAGACACGGGTCTCAAGCCCATATCCACTCGGTCCACCCAAATGGGGCTCCCGAAGTCCTCGAGGGTGCCTTCCTGGGAGAAGGGCTCCAGGCCATTTTCGGCCAGGGACTGGGGGATGCTGGGGGTGCTGCTGGATCGGGTACTCACTTCGGAGTTCCTGTGGATCACCTTGCCGGAGGAGGCGTGCCTGGTCCGCCGCGCCTTGTGTGACAGGCGCAGGGATCGGGACGTGTGCTTGCGCCCCAGGACAGCGTGCTTGTCTCCATAGAACTCATGCACGACATTTTGACTTTCTGCGTTTCCCATGGTTTTATGGTCTGTAGCAAGGAAAAAAAAAAAAGGAGAGGATCACTGAGTCACCCATGGGTACGGGCGGTTAACGGGGAAAGCTCGGTACCTACGGAGGGCAGACAGCTTGGCAGGTAACAGCGGCACCTATATGCATCTGGCAGGCGCTTGGACTCAACGCGGCAGCAGGTGAGAACTAACATCACCTGCTGAGACTACTCCTGCAGAGATGGGAGATAAGAACATAAATAAAGTCATGGGGGATGACAGGGGTCTCTGCCCGGGGAGGGGAGCAGCGCTCCAGGCATGGCACAGACTTGCTTCCCTAAAGCTGGCAACACCTGCTTTCTTCTCCCTAATCTCTAGAGTTGTCTATTTAAAGCTCTACGCCTCTCCACCAACTAAAAACTCTAAAAAGTACAAACCAAGGTGTCTGCTCCAAATGAGTAACGTTCTGTTTGAAATGACATATTTCAAAAAACCAGGCGAAATTCCGAGGTGCCGTGGATAAAGGCGCTTCCTCTCCATAGGTTTCCGTTTCATCCTGACTTCATCTACACTTCAAAATCAATCAAAACCCACAAAGCTCAAGAGGTGAAGTCCAATTAACTCTTCCTGATAAAGTCAAAAAAAAAGGGGCTTTTTACCTTCGATGCCACAGCTTTCTGAAAACCTTAACAGGGGAGGGGAGGCAAAGTGGGAGGGGGAGAGGGAGATGCCCAAAACAAAACAGAAACCCCACTCTCTGCCCAGCAGCAAACTAACGGGTTCATTTCTGGGAGCAAATCCAACCCAAGAACATTAATCTGGTACAGAGTGCCCTGCACACAGAAATTCACATGATGAAATCACTAAATGTGATTCAGCCTTTTGGAGCTACCCAGGTTAATTCAAGTCCTTTCCTTAACATTTTTCTGGTCTTTCTCCTTAGTCTGAGGGCTGTTACCCACAGTGAGAAATTAAAACATCCTCAAAGCTCGACAAGTATGACTCTATTTAGCCTTATTCTCCTTGCTCTGCAGTGAGGTTTCTCTAGACCATTTCAACTGTATACACTTAGGATACACACATGAACAAGGTCAGAAAGGAGAGAAGAAAAATAGAATAGCTGAGCGCATCCCCGAGTTGATGTGTACAATCATCTACATGGTCATTCATTCAGAAAATATATATACTGGGACTTCCCTGGTGGTCCAGGGGCTAAGATTCCATGCTTCCAATGCAGGGGGCCCGGGTCTGATCCCAGGTCAGGGAACTCGGTGGCTCAGATGGTAGAGAATCTCCCTGGCAATGCAGGAGACACTGGTTGGATCCCTAGGTGGGGAAGATCCCTGGGAGGAGGGAATGGTTACCTACTGCAGCATTCTTGCCTGGAGAATCCCCATGGATAGAGGAGCCTGGAGGCTACGGTTCATGGATGGGTCACAAAGGGTCAGACAGGACTGAACAACTAACGCTTTCACTTTCACAGGGAACTAGATCCCACAGGTGGCAACTAAGATCCCATATGCCAGTAACTAAAAGATTCAGAATGCCAAAACTGAATACCTGATGTACCCAAATAAATAAATAATTTTTTTTTTTTTGAAACAGAGAGGTGGGGATGGAGCCCTGATGCTCATGCAAGCTTCTGCCTTGACTGGCTGAGCAATCTTGAAAACTGTTTAAAAGAAGAAAAGAAAGAAAGAAAGAAAATAAATAGTGCATAGCTACCATGTTCCAGAAACCAGAAATACAGCAGAGAAAAAAAGATACACATTCTCCACTCTCATGAAACTGCTACTCCAAGCCAGGGAAGGGATACAATAAACAAAAAAGCAAAAGGTACAGAGGGAAACAGGAACAAATTTACTGGACCCATTACAGTTTGAAACCCCCTGCAATATAATATATTCCTTCCCAATGCTCCAGGACCACTCTACAGTCCTACTCTTCGGTCTCAAAGGCTGCTTAAACTCCTATAAGCACATCTTTACTGAAATGAAATTTGTGGCAAGAAGAAGGGAAAAACCTCCATTGAATGTTCCGATGAGTTCAGAGGTAACTCATACAGACACCAGATGTGAAGCTATTCCCATACTGGAATATTCCCTACCAGGTCACACATCATATGATTCTGAGAGCAAAGTTTCCAAGAAAGAGAATCGTCCTTTTACTAGTAGCAAATATACTTCAAAGCAATAAGTTCACACCTCTCTGGCTGGTACCTTTAAGAAGCAAAAAAAAAAAAAAGAAAAAAAATAGAGACTCAACTCAGTACAGGGAAAATGGAAAGATTCATGGTCCATGTGTGACCACTTATGTGATCTATATTCCTAAGAATATCATGTGCTACATTTTTACAAGTAAAATATTTTAACAAGCATCTAAAGTAAGGCTAAACGCCATGACCAGTGTCTCAGGGTTCTTGATTTTTTAAAGGTACAGCTTTCCTGAAAACTCAGTTGGTAAGGAATCCGCTTGCAATGCAGGAGACCCTGGTTCAATTCCAGGTTGGGAAGATCCCCTGGAGAAGGGAAAGGCTACCTACTCCAGTATTCTTGCCTGGGAAATCCTATGGACAGAGGAGCCTGGCGGGCTACAACCCATGGAGTTGCAAAGAGTCAGACACGACTGAGTGACTTTCACTTGAAGATACATAGATGGGGACTTCGCTGGTAGTCCAGTGGTTAAGAATCTGCCTGCTAATGCAGGAGACACGGGTTCCAGCCCTGGTCCAGGAACTAAGATTCTACATGCAGCGGGGCAACGAAGCCTGCATACCACAATTACCGAAGCATGCGTGCCTCGAGTCCGCAAGAAGAGAAGCGCACCCCCCACTCAGCGCAACTAGAGAAAGCCTGAACACAGTCTAAAGAAGACCCAGCGTACCTGGAGGAAAAAAAAAGAGAGACACCTGAATGTGTCTATGTATCCATATGTTTTGCCAAAGAGTAATTAAAAGTTCAGAAAAAGTATTAGCCACAGTCCCATTTTAAGAATCACATAGATTTAAACTCAAAAGAGGGAAAGAATGGAGGTGACAGAAACCACAGTGTACAAAGGCAAAGCTGTCACCCCAAATATGCTCGAATGGACCCCCCCCAATATGCTCGGATGGAGCCCCACTTCTGCTGTATACAAAAGTTTGCAAATATAAATTGACAGATATATTCTCAACAACAAATTTCTGGTTAGCCTTGTTTCTGCCAACAGAAAACTAATCAAGTTAAAAGCCTCAGGAGCAGTTTCCTAAAGCAAATGGCGCCAACCTTCAAGAATTACAGCGTTCCCTGCATCGCTCTGATGGGTCTGTTATATTAATAGCATTTTTAGTAGCAAGATTCTTTTCAGCCAGCCAAGGTAGGAAAGAAGCCATTTTTATCTTCAGAACTAGAATTTAGAGATGAATGCCAAATCTCTTAAATCCTACCAAGAGCGATTCTCAAGGGATGATCTAAGTCGAGTCAGCAGGAAGTTTGAAGCAACTCAAGTTAGGAGAAAAATGTTCCTAGGGACTGCCGAAACACCCCTTCCTTTAAGAGCTTTTCCCCAAAGGTCAGTGAGACTCATGAAGGCCCATGTGGGGGGCCAGTGGGGGGCCCTGAAACAACACAAGCATGAAAAATGAAAATTGCTCACTGCATACAACAGACACAGTCTCCCCTTTCAGGGACAACCCCATCCCACAGGCAACCCCCAGAACACTGGTGACCTGAAAGCCCTAATCCTCTCCACACACAAATGGCAGATGCCAGCTACTTTCACCATCTTCACACTCCCCGGCTCTCTCCTACCTAACCCTTATCATTACTTATAACAAACCAAAACAGCCTGGTTTATACTTTACATTTACACAGTCTTTCTTTGTTTCTCTGAGTCTGGAAGCAACTTTCGGCAGAAAGTGGTTTACACTTCTTTTTTGAAGCCTCTATCGAGAGGGCTTCCCTGGTAGTTCAGAAGGTAAAAGAATCTGCCTGCCTGATAGTTCAGAAGGTAAAAGAAGACCTGGATTGGATCACTGGGTTGGGAAGATCCCCTGGAGAAGGAAATGACAACCCACTCCAATTATTATTCCCTGGGGAAATTCCATGGACAGAAGAGCCTGGCTGGGCTATAATCTGTGGGGTTGCAAAGAGTCAAGACACATCTGAGCGGTGAACACTCACACTCATAGAGACTAGAAGTGTTCTATGCATAAGGAGTCAAAAAATGCTCATGCACTTTAGAAACAAAAGTACGAGGTAGTGATCAGTACTTGGGCAACATAATCACCACACAGTCACTAGGAAAGAGGTGAAAGATTAAGCCGGGAGAGGACAGGGTGAAATGCAAAAACTGGGCTGGAAATGGACAAGCAGGGACTTCCCCTGGTGGTCCCGTGGTTAAGACTTTGCCTTCCAACACAGGGGGTGGGGTTTTGATCCTTGGTCATGGAGCTAGGATCCCACATGCCTCTGAAGCCAGAAAACCAAAACATAAAACAGAAGAAATATGGTAACAAATTCAAGACTGTAACAAACTCAATTTGTAACAACTTGAAAAGCAGAGCCTCAGAATACAGGTTCCATGATGGCAAGCTAGAAAATGTTCCCATTTTTAAACTCATTCAACTCCCTATTGACTTCCTTATGGAAAATGTGAGTGGCCTCAAACAGCTTGTACTTGCAGAGGGTAGTTAGTGGGAGGCATATTATTAAGCAGGAGGTGGTGGGCAAGACTAATACAGGAACAACTGTCCCAATTTAAACCTCAAATCTTAAACTTTCTTTCCAGTCCTCTAAGATACAGCTTCCCGGCTTCCCCACAGCCTTTGTTCATGCTCTTTCCTTGGCCTCCAACTCTCCAACCTTCAGGCATCTACACCTGGCTCGCTCTTTCCAGATCTTACTCAAATGTCACCTTCTTAAAGAGATCTTTCCTAGCATCTCTGTCCAAAATGACCCCTCAGAGCTCAACACTTCCCACCCTTCTTCTTTGCTTCCCCCCGCCCCCCGGCTCCTTAACATTTGTCATCACTGTCTCAATATCTTTCCCCACTAGAACCTAATGAAGCATCAGGGAGGCAGAAAGTTTGTCCAGTGTATTGCTATATTCTTGGTGCCTAAAACATTGCCTGAAAGGCACTAGGTGCTCAGTGGGAAAATACAGAATGAATGAATGACAAAATTTAACCTAGAATGTAAAGACACAAACTCACACAACTGCAAGAGAAAAGCGATGAGGGTGTTAGCATAATGTGAACTAGATAAAAGATACACTGGCCTTAAAAATGCCCGCTCTCCTACTTGAGAGTGCCTAGAAAATGCACCCGTTTCCAGTCTGTGTGCTGTTCTCTAGGCCTCCTCCACCTGCAGACTGGTGAAGGTCCCTCAGCCCAGGCCACTGGGTTTGGGATCACCCTGATTCTGTGAGCTGAGTTAATGGGTTCGGCCTGCCCTGCTCCACTGTTCTCCCCAACCTTCAACCACCTAGGCAGAGACTCATGGCCTTGCCTTTGTCTCACTTCACTTAATTCCTACATCCGTCCTCCTTTTGCAGGTTTAGGAAAGGGGGTTGGAATTGAGAGACTACCTCTCCTCCGTGTCGGGGTGACAGCTCAGGACTGGGCAGCCTGAGATAATTCAGAGAAAATGCAGGCAAAGGAGACATAGCGACATGATGGGGAGGCATCATTGGAAAGTAGAAGCGGTCCAAAAAAACAAATCAAGAGATTCTTAGGGTCAGAGACCAAGGACAGGAGAGAGAGGATGAATTCTCCATTCTTCCCAACACCATGGCCTTTCTCCTTAAGTCATCAGTTAAACTTTTCATAGCAACTTCCTTTAAATCCCATCAAAGTAAATACACATCGAAAGAGTAAAAAAGTACTCCCATGAAAATAAATGCACAGTGAAAGTACTTAAAGGAACTTTATCAGTCAGTACAGGCAGCACTGTGTGCAAGAGACAAGACATGGAGGCAGGTGAAAGGTGCACTGACCGAGGAATGGATAAAGATGTGGTGGGCATGTACAATGGAACACTGCTGCTGCTGCTGCTGCTGCTGCTGCTGCTGCTGCTAAGTCGCTTCAGTCATGTCCGACTCTGTGCGACCCCATAGACGGCAGCCCACCATCCCTGGGATCCTCCAGGCAAGAACACTGGAGTAGGTTGCCATTTCCTTCTCCAATGCATGAAAGTGAAAAGTGAAAGTGAAGTCGCTCAGTCGTGTCCGACTCTTAGCGACCCCATGGACTGCAGCCCACCAGGCTCCTCCATCCGTGGGATTTTTCAGGCAAGGGTACTGGAGTGGGGTGCCATTGCCTCCTCCGACAATGGAATACTACTCAGCCATAAAAAGGAATGAAATGATGCCATTTGCAGCAACATGGACAGACCTAGAGATTATTATCCTAAAGGAAGTAAGCCAGACAAAGACAAATGTTATGTTATTGCTTGTATGCTGGATCTGAAAAAAGAACATACAAATGAACTTATTTACAAAATAGACCCACAGACACAGAAAATAAACCTATGGTTACCAAAGGGGAAAGGAGGGAAAAGATAAATTAGGAGTTTGGGATGAATATATACATAAAATAGATAACCAACAAGGACCTGCTGTATAATACAGGAAACTATATTCAATATTTTGATACAACCTCTAAGGGGAAAGAATCTGAAAAGTAATATACCTTTACCACTATGCTGTACACCCTAAACTAACACAATTTAACACACACCAAAGAAAGTACAGTCATTAGGGCGGTTTGTAGATACATCAGATAGGTGATTCTCAGGGACCGCTTTTATAGATTTATTAGCCTACTAAGCCTTATGTAATAAAATGATATAAAACTATTTACACACTTTGAAAAAAAGTGTCAAATCCCTGGCTTTGGTAATTTGTGGAAATTAAGTAAGATGCAACCATTAAGGGAGGCTAGGTGAAGAGTATGCTTACTCTGTTCAATTTCACGTGGGTCTATAATTATTTCAAAATAAAAAGTTAAAGCTGTCACTCACTGGGAGTTTCTGGTGAAGGCAAATTTTTGTTTAAAAGTGACGATGCTGCCAAATGAAGCTTTTTTGAATCCTCTTTTTCAACAAATTATGCAAAAGAAAACAAGCACTCACTGGGCAGTATCTAGCACAATGTCCTCAGGAAACAGACAGCAAACACAAAACAAGGGTCCAAAGAAAGATTCACTAGAGAAGTAGGGTTGGTTAACTAGGGACAGGGCTTCTGTCTTTAACACAGTAGTGACCAAAACTGAAATACTATTTATGGTACCTGGTGCCAGCCAAGATGAAGTAAGACACAGTGGCTGGTCTTTCTTCCAATGATAAAGATTTAAAAACCCTGAACCAAGGTAAAAAGCAACTACCTGAGGATTCCAAAGAGTAAGCAAAAGCAGGTAAGCTGGGGATGGGAATCAAAAACAGAAGAAACACAAGGTATTCCCTGGTGCTTCAGTGGTTAAGAATCCACCTGCCAATGCAGGGAACATGGGTTCAATACCTGCTCTGGGACGATCCCACGTGCAGAGAGGCAACAAGTAAGCCCCCACCTGTGGAAACTAGCAATGAAGACCCAGTGCAGCCAAAAATAAATAAGCAAATAAAACTGAAGAAGCCACTCTAACAAGAGTGGGTTTCCCATTTCGGTTTTTAGTATTCTCATTTCTCTTCCAGCCTTGCATGGAGGGTGAGCACACAGTCCGTGCATGCATGCTGGGTCACTTCAGTCGTGTCCAGCTCTTGGCGGCCCTGTGGACTGTAACCCACCACAACCCCATGGACTGTAGCCCGCCAGGCTCTGCCATGGGATTCTCCAGACAAGAATACTGGAGCAGGTGGCCATACCCTCCTCCAGGGGATCTTCCTGACTCGGGGATCGAACCTTCATCTCTCTGTCTCCCGCACTGGCAGGAAGGTCGTTTACCACTGACGCCACCTGGGAAGCCTGAGCACACACCTCTCTGTGACAAAAGCAGCAAAAATTCACAAGACAGGCCTTGTCCTTCTGGCCAAAGACATCGAGAGTAGTGACCCCTGCAAGCCAGAGTGAGGGCGAGCTCAGAGAAGACAGAGCTGGAGGAGCAGACCAGCTAATGCCGTGTATAAACCTACCCAAGCCCCAGGCGCACTCCTCAGGCGCATGTGCCGGGACTGCCCCAGAGGGAGACAGCAAAGGCTTGGCGAACTGAGCTGCAACATAAAACACAGCTCACCTCACAGTCTAACTCCCAGGTGGTGCATGAGTGGACAAAGCCACAACTCTGGAGCACAGGCTTTGAAAACTGAACTGACATCAGACCTACCACCTACAGGAGGTCAGACAGAACTTGCCATCTGAACCTAGCCAGGTTGACTGCTTACTAAAACAGGAAAAAAAGAAAATTCAACATTCTTCAGATAATTTGAACAGGACCTAGATTCTCCCAATGTAATACTCCAAAGTGTCCACAATGCATTCCAAAGAACCAGGAAAATCTAATCAGTTCTCAGGGGAAAACACAATCAATAGATGCCAACCCCAAAGTGGCCCAGATGTTGGAATTATCAAGCTTTTAAAGCAACTAGTATAACTGTGTTCTCTGAGTAATGGTAAACACTCCTGAAATAAATGAAAATTTTAACTCCTTGGAACATCCATGCAAGATCACCATGAACATCAATTATTATGCATGAGTGGAGAAGAAGAATACAAATTAAAAAGACAGGTAAAATATTTTTAATTTGATCCAAAATACAAAACAAGCTGCATTTTTTAATCATCAGATGTGAAGTTTTCTTGGTATTGCATGAGAAAACATTCGAGTTAACAGAAACTCACCCATGGTCAAAGTCTCTGGGCAGAGAGAACAAAGAAAAACACTCCTATAACTACAGATTGTTCAGAGGAAAAAAGGGGGAAAGAAAGAAGATACAAGGGAAACAAGAAATAACCTCATCACTTTGCAGACTAAGGAGGTTATGATAATATTTTTATGGTTTAGGATGTCTAATCCTCTAGATGAGACCAGAAGTTCAAGCGGTACTCCAGACAGCAAAATGCCCCACCCTTTAGCTGAACAACAGGAAAGTTCCACATGATTAAAGCCCAGCCTTGTGGGTCAGCTTGCTGGGGCTTGCCCTGTTCAGAAGTAGATAATCAAAAAGATAATTATATTATTAGGGTCAATCACCTCTGGAGCAAAACTCTTATTCTCAGGAAGTAAAAACTTACATTTGAGATGCATATCCAAGATACTGGCTTTGAGGAGATTAAAATTCTAAAGATGTTAATATTTTACCTTCTTTCTCTCCCTCTCATAAACACACACACACACACACGAAGAGGGAGGGAGGGAGAGAGAGACACACACACAGAGAATATATAGACCTGTGTAAACATTTTTAAAGTTAGCATCCTAGATAGAGATTATGGGGTAATTTAATTTTCAAAAATATACTTTGCTTTTCGTATCTTCCTAAGCTACTACACTAAAGCTGTAATTCACTGTTTTGGCCATGCTGCATGTGAGATCTTAGTTCTCTGATCAGGGATAGAACCTGCACACCCTTCAGTGGAAGCACAGAGCCTTAATGGACTGCCAGGCAGGTCCCTTACCTAGAATTCCGTTACGGGAAAGAAAAGAATAACTGCTTTAAGTCCCCAGGTTTCTTGGATAACTCTCGGACAGTGAGGATGGGGACACCAGGCTGACAGCTGCAGCAAAAAAGCACCAAGCCCAAACTTAAAGCAGATGACTTGGGAAAATCACCCAAGATAAAGAAGAAAATAGTACCGAGCTTGGATTTAACCCTCCTTTCTCGACATTCCAATGGCACTCTGCTTGATCTCCTCCCATTCCATCTGTGGCATGGTTATTTGACACACTTATCTTTCTTTGCATGAATCCCTTCTTATTTTATTACAATCTCCCAATGGCAGGGACCATGCCTTACTCATTATTATATTGGCCATCTAAGTGAACTGAAGTTTTAGTACTGCTTTTTTCAATGGGATGCTCATCTCTCAGATTGTCTATAACAAGACTATTTCAAAAATATAAAACATTAGAGCCCATAAGTGGGCACAAGATGACCCAACTTATATTCAAGTCAAAGTTAACTATTAAAACAAGGTTTCTCTTGTCGGTAAGGGTGCTGTAGAATATGAGCAGAAGGCATCTAATGATGTATACAAATTATAATTGTTAATAATAAAATTTTTCACTCCCTCCTGAGGTATTTCAGAACTTATTAAAATAAACGTAATGATTACCCTTCTATGATTTGAAAACAGACCTCCAAAATTGCAGGAGAAAGGATGAAATGTATTTATTTCAAAGTTAAATTTGAAGCAAAAATCACAAGACAACAGATTGCAAATTTAAAATTAGATTCTAGTGGGAGGGCTTGGTTTCAAGCCTGTTTTTTCGCTACTGGAGGCTGAGCCTGAAGATAGGGTAAGGGGGTTGGGGGGAGACGGGGGGAGGAAAGCTAAGATTAAACTGAGACAAAGTTCTGAAAGTTTTAGCTAAATCTTTACAAACCCATGAAAAGCGTTTTGCCAAGTCACACACAAATACCCCTAACACAGGAGACTAAACAGGAAAGTTTTGCAACAAATAAAAGATGATCTTTGATTTAGAAAGATTATTATTTTGACTGCATTTATTTTGCTTTTTAAGAGATTATCCAAACCAGAAACAAAACATATCATTGTTCTGAAGATTTTTGAAGCCGGGTTTACCTTTTGCAAACATAATCCCATCTAAAGATGGTAAAGCTTGGGAATAAATTTCAAAGATCCCTGAGAGCAATTCACAGAGGGAAAAAGGTAGGTACCTGCTTTTTCTTTTCTTTCTTTTTTTTTTTTTAAGTTTTAATGTTAATACATTTGACTTGCTAGATGGGCGTAACCTTAATGCAAAAAAGTGAGTCCAAATTCTTTTTCCCACAAGCTGCATACACCATGGCAACGCCGTGGTACCTGTCTCACCACCTCTGAAGCATTATGTTTAATTCATGGAGGTATACACAGGCTCAAGCACACATTGACAAACTTACCTTACAAGGCAACAAAGGTTCCCAGCCCAACTTGCCCCAAGAGCACTGTGGCATTGAGATATGGAGCCTGGTGATGATGTCAGGATGAACAGTGACGGTGGCTGGGAAGTGTCTCAGCAACTGCCCCTGGAGCTGGCCATCACAGTCTCATCTGCGTCTACGCAGCTGTGCCAAAAACCTGGAGAGGGCAGAAAAAGGAAAGCCACTATTCAGCCAGAACACAGGAAACAGGAATTTTCCATCAAACCCATTTACATAAATTCTCCAACATCCATTTCATGTGAAATAGCACACCCCAGATCAAACAACACAACATTCAGCTACAGGTCTAAAATGACAGGCATAAATCCATAAACACAAGCATGCTTACGTTTACAGTAATAAACCGCTCTATAAACTCAGTAATATTTTATCATTTTATTCTGTCTCTGCAGATGAAAGTATCAGGTAACAGAAATCAATTCCGGTAGAATGGTTTCAAGGCTCTCTCTTCTTTTTACAGTGTTATTGGAGTACAGGTGCTTTAAAATGTTGTGTTAGTTTCTGCTGTAGAGCCATGATCAAAAACGTACACAAACAATAAATGCTGGAGAAGGCATGGAGAAAAGGGGTGTTGGTGGGTGGAAACGCAGACTGGGGCAGCCACTGTGGAGAACAGCATGGAGCGCCTAAAACTAGAACTTCCATACCCAGCAATCCCACTCCTGGGCAGAGACTTGGAGAAAACCGTAATTCCAAAAGGTACCTGCACCCCTACACTCGTGATTCCCTTTGAATCTTTCAAACCTCTCAACAAACAGCAACGAGTGGCAGGAAATCAGGGAGTCTCAGTTACTCTCAAAGCGGAGCTATAGCTATCACAGAAGTTGAAGAAGATGCTAAAAGACGGTAAAACAAAAGACCGAATTCAATATGATAGACCTTCTCATCGTATACACGGGGTGTTGCTGAGAATTCGTGCTCACGAATTCTCATGTTTTCAAAATAAGCTCCATGAACAGGCATTGTGAGTGGTCTTTGTTTTCGAAAACCTGGCTTCTGGTGAGACTGGAGATGCTAAGACAGGAGAGGGGCTTCTAATTTGGCTCAGCCGTAAAGAATCCACCTGTCAGTGCAGGAGATGCAGGTTCAATCCTTGGGTCGGGAAGATCTCCTGGAGAAGCAAATGGCAACCCATTCCAGTATTCTTGCCTAGAAAATTCCATGAACAGAGGAGCCTGGTGACACCTATAGTCCATGGTGTCGCAAAAGAGCCGGACACAACTTAATGACTAAACTATAAGACAGGAGAAAGCCCCGAGGGCTTCCTGGGGGTGGCTGCCTCTCATTCCTCTCCTACAGGTCATTCCTGTGGGGCTGCCCACGACTAGCACCTATAACTGGTAGCCTCATTAAGGCGGAACTCAAGATGACAAACAGCTTGCAGAGAAACACAGAGAAAATTGTGTACTGTTGTGGAAGGTGGTCACATCAAGACAGTAAATAAATAAATATCCATATCCATATAAGATAGCATAGGAAGTGAAGTTACCGTTCACCCTATCTTGGAAAATATGCTACTCTGCCGTGAACCTGGTGACTCACGCTTGCCGGGAGAGGAACACCAGTTCTCAGCAATATGCCATTATTACCCTCCAGTACATGTCCTCGCCATAATTCCCCCAACTGCTGCTTTTCCCAGGCATCCTCCTTAAGCTGCTCTCTGCAAAGTTTAAAATTTTCAAAGCGATTCCTGAATTGCTTAGGAACTGGCAGAAATTAATAAGCAACAGCCCATTTACATTGAAATGGACTCATTACGGTGCCAGCTGCCAATAATTTGCAAGGGCTGGATTCTTGCTGGCAAACCAGGCCTGCGGGCGGCTGTCCTCCACCTGCACATAGAGGCTGATAATACATTTTTTATACTAAAAAAACAAAAAAAGTACATATTCTGCTACCAGAACTGAAATGTTTTTCTATTATAGTCTTCTATTCCCTGAGCAGAAAAACGCTATGGGGAAGAAAGTGAAAAGTTGTCAGGCATTGTTTAAAAAATATGTAGGAAGACAAAACCCAGTCTATCTGGGATCTGGGATCATTTTTTCTCCCGCTGATTCTGATGGAAAAACTATTTTGACCTGTGACCTGTAGAACTGACCCCATGATGTAAAACAGATGAAGAGAACACATTTGCTCTTTGTGATCAGCAAATATGCTAAGGTTGCAGCGAGTCACCAAGGAGTCAATCTGTATCAAGTGTTCACAGTGGACTGACTAACTCCACCATGGCCTTAGGAATATACACCACAACAACCTGAGAACCATCAGGATTCCGGATTTTCCTTAAGAGCCGCAAAGAATCCACCTTCAACAGGAGGTAGACAGGCTTCCCGGGTGGCTCCGTGGTAAAGAATCTGCCTGGCAATGCAGGAGACACAGGTTTGAGCCCAGGTCTGGGAAGATTCCCCATGCCACGGAGCAACTGAGCCAGAGGCTCACGACTACCGAGCCTGCACGCCCACGAGAAGCCACCGCAAGGAGAAACCCGCACACTGCAAGGAGGAAGGAGCCCCTGCTCACTGCAACCAGACAAAAGCCCGCGCAGCACCAAAGACCCAGCTCAGCCTAAACAAATAAACAAGCAAGCGGCAGGGAAACAGCTAACTCAGTGATGGGAGCTTGAGCCTGGAGTCCCACTACATGCGTCACTCAGATCAAAACTCAGCTTTGTCACTTACTTGCAAGGTGATTTGCGGCAAACGCTAATTATCAGTTTACCCCTCTACAAATAGGGACAAGAACTCCTAAACCATTCTATTGAAATAAGCGTTAAATGACACCATCTATGTGACATGATTATTTCAGTGCCAACTCCTTGCTCAGCTCTCAATAAAAATACTAGATTATTTTCACTGTCATGCAACATTTGTAAACCATAAGGAAGATGCTACAAGAAGGGCCACTATGAAGGGGAATTCCTTAAAACATGGTACCTATCTCACTGAACCGGGTCTACAGTCTAAGTTGGATGAAACCAATCGCCTCAAATGTGCCATGAGACCAAAGGGGAATTCATTAACCCAGCTGGAAGACATGCTTGACTCAATTTGCCACAGTGCACGCATACACGCAAACCACGCTGACAAAATCTGGCAGGACCAGTTGGACAGCTTGCATTGCATTAAGATGACCCCCAGTGAAGTGAACGATAAGTGTGCCAAGTTTTACAGTCTCATTCTGATTCATCTCAACTCATAAAGTCAATTTCTGCATCAGGTGTCAAATAACCAGTTTTCACAGGGAAGTGTCTGTGCTGGAGAAGGGGAGGGAATTACCAAGCTAATCCCAGGCTTCAAATACCTCAAAAATAGACAGGGCTCAGAAGTTTCATCACTCCAACCCGAGACGAAATAGGACAGCGTCAGAAATACTGTGTTCATGGCAGTTAATCCATGGCTTTCCCTAAAGTGTCTGCCACAACAGAACTTTCTTTTTCACCTCAGAAAACACTCATGAGAGGCATCCTGTCACTTTTAAGTCCTTGCAAGTTCCAGGAATCAAAGTGTACAGAGAAAAGGATATTGTACTTGCCATCAAAATACCCACATCTACACCCCAAGCTCTATCACTTACTAACTTATGTGATCTTGGGCAAGCAAACTACCCATTCCAAAACTTAATAGAAAAAAGAAGGATGCATAATATTATCTGCTTTACTTAACGTCTACCTGAAAAGCTTGTTTTAAAACAGAAATTTGAGATTCAACATGAAACACTATAAAAGACCACAGAAGTACGTTCATTCTTACTCTGTTCATCATGAATAAGTGCCCCCAAAGTGTTTCATAATTACTAAATGAATGAGAATCAGAATATCTCCCTTCACCCTGAAACTTAAAGTGGGAAGGGAGTAGTTGTTCTGGGTCAAAATCCTAAATGAATCAGAAATCCTGAATATTTTTTATATGCAATAAGCACCAAAAGAATGTAGATTTTAATATTGACATTTAGTCCAAAAATCAGCCTGGGGTGAATAGATGGAGAGATGAATCTAGGACACTGAAAATTTTTTATTGGTTCAGAAATTAAAGGTAAAGAAAATTCATCAGTCATTTTGTTTTGCTGACAGTTCTTAACTATTATCATGTTAGAGAAAAGACTTAGCAGTGACTTCCAAAGATGCATGTTCTAAAATCGAATAGGAGACATTATCACTGGAAAAATAAAAGGACCCAAAGATTGAGACAAAGTGCTAGGGAACAGAATAAGGGTAATGAACGTACCTGGGTGATCAATTTACCCAGCTGGCTCAACTGGACTGTAAAGTTTTGGTAACAGCCAATCAGATGGGTAAAAGAGTAGTTGTAAGACTCACAAGGTCCTAATCAACTGTCAGAAAAAGGACAAACATTCCAGGTGCTAAGATCAGACAGGAACTTCCACCAGTGGCCCTTTGAGACCACTGTGATACAATGAGCCATGGGTTTCGGTTTTCGGTTTTGGCTGTGCTGGGTCTTCGCTGCAGCGTGTGGGCTTTCTCCAGCTGCAGCGCCTGGGGGCTTCTCCCGAGTTGCAGTGCACAGGTTTCTGTTTCTCTGGAGAGCAGGCTCAGAGTTCTGGCCAGTGGGCTGAGGTGCTCCCACACCCTGTGGGATCTTAATTCCCTGACCAGGGATTGAACCCTCATCCCGTGCGTTGGAAGGCAGATTCTTAATCACTGGACCACCAGGGAAGTCCCTGAGTCAGATTTTTAGAACCACATCCTTTCAAAGACAAACTTCATATGACTGTTTCTTGTCTTGATAATTGATTCAAGAAAAAAAAAACCAAAAATCACAGTTCAGGGACAGAAAGGCTGAAGAGGTATGATCCTGCTGAGTTGCAGCAGCTGCTTACCAGCAAAATCTCTTGGGATGCACGCTTGCTCTCCAGAGTACTGGGCTGAGGAGGGGTAACTTGAGTGAGATGGGGGCCCGTGCCCAAATGTGGCAGGTTGCTACTGCCACCTGGCCACCCCTCATCTGGCATAAAGGGACGATTCCATCGGGGGTGAGCTTGTCTGAAAACTGAGACTACGACAAGCACTCCTGAACAGAGAGGAGGAACCCACCAAGACTCAACAAGCACTCCTGAACAGAGAGGAGGAACCCACCTTCTCTATCAGGTACACCTTGTGACTACTGGGTGCCTGGAGCAGGACTAGGATTCTCCATGAAAAACTAATCCCTCCACACAGATGGGAGGGCTTCCCAGGTGACACAGTGGTAAAGAATCCGCCTGCCAACGCAGGAGACCGGGGTTCTATCCCTGGGTTGGGAAGATCCCCTGTAGCAGGAAATGGCCACCCCCTCAGTATTCTTGCCTAGAGAATTCCACGGACAGAGGAGCCTGGCAGGCTAGAGTCCATGGGGTCACCAAGAGTCAGAAACGGCTGAGCACACATCTCCCCCCTCATCTCAACAGAGATGAATGAATCGTGACAGGGTTTCCAAATTCCTCCTCCCTAAAGTTTGGATGAAATGGTTTTAGCCCAACCATGTTTTCCAAGGCGAGTAACAAATAGACATCCAAATCGGCCAAACAAAATTCCTAAAAGTTCCCCTATCCAAAGACTGCCCTGATTTTGAGCAACTTCTCAGCATATCCAAATGCATCCCAAGGTAACTGGGAAAAACATGTTCATAGAATTGATATTCTTAAGCCAGCTAAGTCAGTTGGGAAATTTCCCCTGAAATGATAACTTTAATTTTAGAACAGTGAATCTTTGGCAATACTTAACCAACAGGTTCAGCTGGAACAGACATGACTGTGGTTTCCTAGGAGTCCAGGCAGTGCACTGCAAAGTGAAGTAATATATTCTCCCCCGGCTCAGGGAGATCTACCATTTATGGAATGCTTACTATCTGGCTGGCACCATGTAAGTGACTTTAGACCAAAATACTACTCTCTAAGTTTCCCTTGGTTCTTGGTATTTATCATCTTGCGACTATACTTGGACACGGACAACTGCCAATGCGTACAACTCAACTCCAGCATTGCATCACCCACTACGAAGTGTTTGGAAACCACCAGTCCCAAAGGGCAGAGTTACACAGCTGGTCATCAGACCTTTCCAAACGCCCCCACACAGCCTGGCTCTGAAAGGGGCTCCAGTGAAGTCCCAGCTTACTGAAATGGATCAGCTTTTTCAGGACAGACCCCAAGAATCATGTAATTTTTCAAGATTCTAAGCAGCATCATTCCTCCTCGGAAGCCATGAAGCTACTGAACCCTTGAGAATTCCACCCAACGTTCCAAGAGGAGTGACCACAGGACTTGAGAGAGCTCAACTCCCGGCTCCCGGCTCAATTTCAAGTCTGAGTCACATCAAAAAAGCACGCCCAGGTCATCGTAAGAGAGCACGGAAAAAAACTGATCTCAAAAGAAATTGGGAATGGAGCTGCCTGACTGCAGCTAACTTCTACTGCTGAAATCCTTCTTTCACGACTTCACCATGTCGTGGCTTAAGAGCTCCTAGTGAGAGAAGGAGGTCATCCCATAGAAGACAGTGAGAGGGGATGGTACTCTGTTGAAACTGCTTCTGTAACTCCTGCAAAATGTATCAGACTGTTTCACCTTTAAACTGCACTCCCCAACAATCTTCTTGAAAATACATCAATGCCTGAGTTTGGAAGAGACTGCAACATACAATCGCATCACCAACATCTTTTCCAAGCCACTCAGCAGACATGACCCCCATATCCCCATCAGCCTCTCCAGGCACATTTCCTGAGACCCCCACACAGAGTGGGGGAGGGTAGCTACTCTTTCACCATCCAAGATGGAAGCTCAAGGGGAGAGAATCTGGTTTTCAAGGCAAAAGTTGCACCTTGAACAGAGACAGGGTGTCTCTATCTTAAAGGACACAGCCTTGGCCTTGAGTGAGCCCCGCAGAGGAAGGGCACCACCACAAGAGAAAGGATGGTCGCACCCAGCAGCGGCTGCCTGCCTCCAAAGACTCTTCCCCAGGCTCATTCAAGAGGACCCAAACGTAGGAAAACGGCCATTTCCGTGACGCTCTCCAGCCCCTAACAACCTGGCCTCTCCCTTCACCTGTTCTCCAGCAGCCAAGAAGGAAGTCTTTCAGACCAAAAGACAGTCAGGACGTCAAGCAGTCCTCTTTTTCTTCATCATGAAACAGAGTGGGACCCGATCATCCCGGCGATTTCAACCCTTCGCCACCGCACAAGCCACCGCTGTGTGCCCAGGAGCTGCCTTTCCCACTAAGAATGGGAGGATCACTCTGTGAATCAGACAAGAGCTCCCTGGACTGAGGCCACGCATGCAGGTGGCTGGTGTGGCAACTCTGCCTGCCAGCAAGGAGGGCTGGGACTGTCTTTGTCAGAGGACAGGGGAGAGGCCACCAGGCCAGGGTGCGTCCGACTCGTGCTGCTGATCCCTGGCACTCTGAGGCTAAAGGGCCCCCCAGAGGGCATCACGCCCCGTCTCCCCCGGGATGCCTGCTCCATCCTCCTTGGGTTCTGTTCCTGCCACTGTGCGATCTGTGTTGGCGGAAGGTGTATGTGAGATGGCAAAATTCTCCAGGAGAAAAGGTTACAGAGAGAGCTGGTAGACTGGATGCTAAGGAGGGAGAGGAAGGAAGAACAGCTAGAAACAATAAGTTTGTGCATACGTGTGCCTCTTTGATAGCAAGTGGATTTAATAACTAAAAGTCGAGGAGCAAGTATGACAGCTGGAAAACAGAGCCACCAGACATAAAAACGGAAGCTGTAATGGGGTCCCCTGCAACACTGTTGCTAGGGGGACACTAGGAACTTCAATTTCGGTATGTGTTTTGGTGGGAAGATAGGATTTGCAGGGGGGCAGTGGGGGGGGCGGGGTGTGGATAACTGCTTTACAGTGTGGTATTACTTTTTGCTGTATGACAAAGTGAATCAGCTCTGTGTTTACACACGCTCCCTCCCTCAAGGGCCTCCCTCCCATCCCCACCCCTCCTCCTTCCTACCCATCTAGGTCATCACAGAACAACACCCAGCTGAGCTCCCCTTGCTTTATAGCAAGTTCCCATCAGCTATCTATTTCACACAACAGTTCAGTACAGCCGCTCAGTCATGTCCGACTCACATGGTAGTGTATATATCTCCCCATTCATCCCACCCTCCCCTCCCCCATTGTATCCACGTGGTACAGAGGAACCTATTTGCTGGGCAGGAAGAGAAATGCAGACATAAAGAACACGCATGGGAAGACAGGATTTTAATCAAGTTTCAATCTTCCGCTGAAAGAATCATCCGCTTGAAAGTCAAATAAAATAATTTTTACAAAAATGTTAAAGAAATTCCTCCCAAAGATTTTCAAAACTGGGATGAATCTCTACGTGTAAGTCCTCATCTTTTCAAAGAAAAGAGACTAAGTCTCAGTCATAAGCCAGAATGACAGCCCACGGTTCCCAAGTCAATCCCCGAGTACTTCACCCAAAACACTCTTTACGCTCTCCTCATTTTATAACGAAAAACATCTTTTAAAGTGATCTCAGTTTTATATTTTCAAATCAATTCAAATTGTTTTCCAGTTAGGCATTCAAGACTACAGCTCTAACAGGAAAAACACAAGTCCTTATGTCGCTGACTCTAACAAATACATTTTTCATGTTGAATGTCTCTGAAGTTGACTATATCTTACGATTGCAAAGGTGTGATGAAAATTAGCACCATTTTCTTTCTTGGTTGGTGGCACATAAGAGTGGTTTGTCTTAGAATGGTTAGCAAGTCATGAAAGAGAGGATATAAAAACAGGTTTTTAAACAGATAGACAGTCATAACTGCTTGGTGAATTACAGGGGTACGGCAGAGTGCCTACATAAGAACCTACTGATTGTTAACAATTCAGGTCAACTCAACTGTTATTTACTGAGCACCCACTTGATGCTTGGGATAAGGAAACCAGACAGTTCTTTATATCCCCACAACCTAAGGAAATGGTGGACACTTTTCCACTCTGAGATAGGGTTATAAAGGCTAATCAGACTTCATTAACAGTGAATGACAGGGGAGGGGATGAATCGGATATTTGGGATTAACAGATACACTCTACTACATATAAAATAAACGAGAACCTACTGCATAACACAGGTAACTCCATTCAATGTCTTCTAATAACCTATGATGGAAAACAATCTGAAAAAGAGAGTGTGTGTGTGTGTAGCTGAGTCAATGTGCCGTGTGCCCGAAACATCGCAAATCAACTGTGTGCTCTGCTCAGGCATGTCCCACACTTTGCGACCCCATGCACTATAGCCCACCAGGCTCCTCTGTCCGTAGGATTTTCCCAGCAAGAATACTGGAATGGGTTGCCATTTCCTTCTCCATATAAATCAACTATCTGTCAATTTTAAAAATAAATAATTTTTTAAAGTAGCAAATGATGGAAAGAAACAGACGAATTCTGCAAGGGGAGCTATGGGTCCAATCTGGTTCTGAAAGGTTCGTTGGATTTAGCTTGGCTTGTGAGGATGGGAGGAAATGAACAGGGATAGGAGAGAACTTGCAAAAAAAGGGCAGAATGTTCCAGAAAAAGCGCAAAGACTCAGGCATGAAAGCATTAACCCAACGTCGTACAGAAGTACATGGAAAGGGGCTGGAGGCGATGGGGCTTTTAGAAAGATAGGCTGGGGTTATGGATGCAACACAGAGAAATTAGATGTTATTAAGTGTAATGAAGTCTGTGATAGGATTTGATTAGGGGAGCTACATGGTCAAATATGTTCTCCCCCAATCCCTCCCTACCCTCTGGGGTAACACGAAAGAGAAGGTGGAAGCTTGTTGCAACCAAAGCATCAGGCAGTGCCTGGAGAAATTAAGTTGTTTTTCAGTCCCTAAATCATGTCTGACTCTTTGTGACCCCATGGACTGCAGCACACCAGGCTTCCCTATCTTTCACTATAACCCAGAATTGTTCATATTCGTGTCCATTGAATCAGTGACGCTATGTAACCATCTCATCCTCTGTTGTCCCCTTCCCCTTCTGCCTTCAATCTTATCCAGCCTCAGGGTCTTTTCTAATGAGTCCGTTCTTCGCATCAGATGGCCAAAATATTGGCGCTTCAGCATCAGTCCTTGCAACGAATACTCAGGGTTTATTTCCTTTAGGATGGGCAGGTGAGCCTTGGGATAAGAAATGAGGCTGCTCCGTATCCCATTGCTCAGTCACTGTGTTCTATGAATGGAGTCACTAGGACTTGGTGACCATACACACCCCTGTGAGAAATAAGGAGGGAAGGAGAAAAAGAAGGAAGAGACACTCCTGGCATTTCTGGTCTAGTAACTGACAAAAGAGAAGATGACAACAACACCTTCCACTGTGAGAACAAATGGAACATCCAATTCAAAATTACACACTTGAAAGGCCGGAAGTCCCTGCCAGCAGTCCTACAGGAAATTCGGTGTCCATTCCACACAAGGCCTCAAGCCCAAAGGAACTGAGTTTGGAACACACCAATGCAGCCATTAAAGAAAGTAAGAAAAATATCCTCCCAAAATGCTTAGATCAGGAAGGATACCAAAACAGAGACACAAACAGTGGCCAATACTACAATCAAAGACCTTAAAATCAACAACAACAACAACAAAACCCACATATCTCATAACCTATGAGAGGCAACAGGTTAAAAACACTATCACACTATACTTTTATTGACCAAGCCAGGATCTGTAATAATAAATGGATTCATAGACAATTTCACACAAAAGTAAAAGCTTGATGCTTCAGATTTGGTACCACAAAATTAAAATGTAAATCAGGTTTGAGTGCAGCCCCCAAAACTCCCTAGGGCTGCAGGAACACCCATTATGCTCCCTACTCACACCTTGGGATTGGGGTTATAGTTTAAATAAGATCACTGACTGCAACGCTGATGTTCCAAAACTGTACAAACCACAGTGGAATGTGCCTGGACTGTATAAATAAGTGTGGCTGAGCACCACTTCCAAGAAAGGTAGCATTTAAGGACAACCCCTTCACCTTTCTGTGAGTGAGTGAGATGAGAAGCTGACAGCTGTGAACATCAGGTAGATTTCAGGTGAGGTTCCAAGTTGCTTACGCTCTGCTAGTGACCACGATAAAGACGGCGCAAGCAGGGCACATGGCAAAGGGGACAGAGGGATGGCAGGAAAGACAGACACTAATTTGTTGTTCAGTCAGTCAGTCATGTCCATTTTTTTTGAGACCCCATGGACTGCAGCATGCCAGGCTTCCCAATCCTTCACTGTCTCCCAGAGTTTGCTCAAACTCATATATATTGAATTGGTGATGCCATCCAACCATCCCATCCTCTGTCACCCCTTCTCCTCCTGCCTTCAACCTTTCCCAGCATCAAATTCTTTTCCAATGAGCCAGCTCTTTGCATCAGGTGGCCAAAGTACTGGAGCTTCAGCTTGAGCATCAGTCCTTCCAATGAACTATGGGGCTACTAACTTTAGAACTCGATCCGACTTAACTAAGAGGATCATTCAGAAGTTTTTACGGTCCCTATACTTAAAAAGAACTGCACGAGTCTTTAAGTTGCTTAAGTCAAAATCCATAAATATCATAATGGGAACCATCAAGAGATTTTCTCTGCTGGGCATTCTTTTTACAGTAAATAGGTGATTCAATTAAGGCAACAAGTACCAGTGAAACAAACTTCAGAAATTCAAGATAGAAAACAAATCCTTACTTTATTTTCTCTGTAAGACTTATTTACTAGTTTGTTTTTGCCTATGGTGGCTCTTCATTGCTGCACGCAGGCTTTCTCTAGTCTTGACAAGCGAGGGCTACTCTCCAGTCGCACTATGCGGGCTTCTCATTGTAGTGTTTTCTACCCCACTCCAGCACTCCTGCCTGGAGAATCTCAGGGACGGAGGAGCCTGGTGGGCTGCAGTCCATGGAGTCGCGAAGAGTCAGGCACGACTGAGCGACTTCACTTTCCCTTTTCACTTTCATGCACTGGAGAAGGAAATGGCAGCCCACTCCAGTGCTCTTGCCTGGAGAATCCCAGGGACGGAGGAGCCTGGTGGGCTGCCGTCTATGGGGTCGCACAGAGTCGGACGTGACTGAAGCGACTTAGCAGCAGCAGCAGCAGCTCTAGGGCCTGAGGGCTCCAACAGCTGTGGCTGGTGGGCTCTAGAGCATTGGCTCAGCAGTTGTGGTACAAAGGCTTAGTCGCCCTGTAGCAAATGGGACCTTCCCAGACTAGGGACTGAACCTACATCCCTTGCATTGCAAGGCGGATTCTTAGCCACTGGACAAGCAGGGAAGCCCCCTAATTCTGAGTTTAAAGGCTGACTCAAGATCTTTTTGGCTGAATAATGACTAATATTCATCCCAGCCAAATAACAAATTGGAAGAGAAATAAAAAGCAGCCAAAGTCATTGCACACTGGATTTCTGAAAGCAGAAGAAAAAGAATTAAAAAAAGCACGTACGCCCCTCCCTGAAGTCATAAGAGGATAAATCAACGTCTTTCAACATAAAGACGGTTCCTGGGAGGTCATGAGAACATTTCTAAAACAATGATACATCAAAGTCCCCAGAAAAAACCGATACACACAATCACAAAGTAAATCTGTTCCCTGTATGACAGCAACCAGCTTAAAAAGCTTGACATTCACTGCCAAGTAATATCTATGAGACCACACACCAGGCGAGTGAAACACACACCAGGCCGTGCCTTCTAAGAATTAATGAGGACACTCCTATCCAGGGCTGCTGTTGCTGCTGCTAAGTCGCTTCAGTCGTGCCCAACTCTGTGCAACCCCATAGACGGCAGCCCACCAGGCTCCCCCGTCCCTGGGATTCTCCAGGCAAGAACACTGGAGTGGGTTGCCATTTCCTTCTCCAGTGCATGAAAGTGAAGAGTGAAAGTGAAGTCGAGTCCAACTCTTAGGGACCCCATGGACTGCAGCCCACCAGGCTCCTGCAGCCATGGGATTTTCCAGGCAACAGTACTGGAGTGGGGTGCCATTGCCTTCTCCCCTATCCAGGGCACTAACGTGTAAAAGGTCTAATGGGAATCCTCATCCAATGAAGCCATTCCGACCACGCCCCCCCCCCCAAAACAGAGTGAGTGTGTGTCGTCACTTATTTAATCAACACATAAATTACATGTATGTGCTCTTGTGCAAATACGTTACGCACATTTTCAGTTTCTATGTATGTTTGTAATTTTCCTCATTTATTTGAACTGAAGTACGCAGAAATTTAAATGCATAACAGAGAAATTCTGAAATTCCCTTCCTACGCCCTCATGAAATCATCTTGCACATATACCCAGTAGTAAAGACCACTGTTGTGGGACAGGGAAAGCCGATCTGGAAACTAAGAAAAAATGAGGAAAGACAGTGGAAAACGCATAGGGATGCCTCCTGAACTTCACCGACATCTCAGGCTTACTGTGAAGCAGTAGTATAGCAGTGTCAAAACCTCCCAGAATCTTCAAGAAGGGAATGCAACCATTCAGAAGACCAAGTCAGTAGACACATACGGAAAACTGACGCCTGCTCTGAACTTGTCTGCTGACAGCACCAGCTCTAGACGACCCATTAAATTGTGTTTTTACAATCAAGACAGTTAACAATATCCCTTCACTAGTCATCAATAAAACAATGTCATGTGCAGAAAAAGAGAAGGATATAAAAAGGAAGATCTCGTTTTTGCAACTTCCTCATCCCCAATCCCTGGAAGACAATATAACGATGGGCCAAGAAGCAGTAAGCAAAAACACATTTGCAACCATCACTGCATTGTTCAGTGTGAGTACTCTCAGACACAGCCAGGGTAAGGAGCCAAGAAATCTCAGTTATATAGTCTGGAAGAATAAAGGCTAGCAATAACACATGCAAAGGAAAATTATTTTAAAAAAGGTTTTGGTGAGTCTGTTTCTATTTTGTAAATAAACTCATATGTATCACTTCTTTTTAGATTCTGCACAAAAAGGAAGTCATATGATACTTCTCCTTCTCTGTCTGACACACTTCACTCAGTATGACAACCTCTAGGTCCATCCACGTTGCTGCAATTGGCAGCATTTCATTCTTTTCAAGGGCTGAGTAATATTCCTTTGTATATCAAACGTATGGTTGCCAGGGGGAGAAGGGATACATGTACTGGCAGTTTCAGATCAACAGGCAGACACTGCTATGTTTAAATGGACAACCAACAAGGCCCTACTGTACAGCACAGAGAACTCTGCTCAGCGTTATGTGGCAGCCTGGATGGGAGAGGAGTTTGGGGGAGAATGGATACATGTCTACACATGGCTGAGTCCCTGTGCTGTCCACCTGAAACTATCACAACACTGTTAATCTGTTGTACTCCATTACAAAGAGTTTAAAAAAGAAATGAATGAATGAATTGTTGAAAATATTTTTAAACAAAATTTTCATCCTGAAGTGGGAAATGAAGGTTTCCTCTTCTGGGAGAAATTCTCTCTCTCTCTAGCTTCCAGTACAAGTAACAAAAGGAGTTCTCACTGGGGGCCCTTCATCAGCATTAGACCTTGCTGATTTCTTCCCCTAAAAAATTAAAAAATTAAAAAAAAAATAAAAACCATGCTGTCCACCTGAAACTATCACAACACTGTTAATCTGTTGTACTCCATTATAAAGAGTTTAAAAAAGAAATCAATGAATGAATTTTTGAAATTATTTTTAAACAAAAGTTTCATCCTGAAGTGGGAAATGAAAGTTTCCTCTTCTGGGAGAAATCCTCTCTCTCTCTAGCTTCCAATACAAGTAACAAAAGGAGTTCTCACTGGGGGCCCTTCATCAGCATTTGACCTCGCTGATTTCTTCCCCTAAAAAATTAAAAAATTAAAAAAATTTTAAAAAGTAAAAACCATGCTCCCTCCCCGTGGATTCCCTTATATAGTTCTCACATGTCCTCCTCAACCCAACTGTAGTTTCTACCCTCAGCCTTCTACCTAACTCTCCAGACCGAGTACTTTCCTCTTTAACAGACTTCTTTACTTCCTTCCACAGTGTCATCTACCTTCATCTCCATTTGAGTACAAATCCCTCTTCCTAAGCCCCTCTGGACACCTCCATAGGGTGAGCCTGTTGGGTGAGCCATAGGGTGAGCTCAAATCTAACACACCATTCAGGATCAAAACTTTCCACACTGACGATCCCTCCCAAAAGGCAGCAAGATTCATAAATGTAACAGAGTTGAGATGCAGTCAGAACCAGCCTTCATCTGCTCATTAATGTCCCCATGACCTTGAATGAAACAATAAACATCCCCATGGACCACCTTCTCCAACTGCAAAATAGGAAATCTACCTTGTAGGTCTGTGCTGGGGACAAAATGAGGCCATGTGTGAGAGACATCCTTCTGTCGTATTTACTTGCGCTCTCCTTGTGGCTCAGCTGGTAAAGAATCTGCCTGCAATGTGGGAGACCTGGGTTCGATTCCTGGGTTAGGAAGATCCCCTGGAGAAGGGAAAGGCTACCTACTCCAGTATTCTGGCCTGGAGAATTCCAAGGACTGTATTCCATGGAGTTCCACGGGGTTGCAAAGAGTCGGATACGAGTTGTACTTACTTAGGGCTTCATACATGTTCATCTCTGGACTTGCCTGGTGGCACAGTGAGTAAGAATCCACCTGCCAATGCAGGGGACATGAGTTCGATCCCTGGTCCGGGAAGATTCCACATGCCATGAAGCAAGTAAGCCCATGAGCCACACCTACTGAGCCTGTGTGCCCAAGGGCCAGACACTGCAGATACTGAGCCCAGGTGCTACAACCATGAAAGCCCACACGCAAGACACACTCAGCGTCCCTCAAGAATGCCACTGCATCAGTCCTGCACCGCTAAATGACATGCACACACCCCTGGCACACCCAGCAGACACGAACCAAAGGACTAAAGAACAACAGGCACGAGAGTCAGTTTTACTCAAAGATCTACTCAGGAGGTTAGGGGGAACAGGAGCGTTGGGGTAGATTAATAATGGCATACAAACTGTTAATGTGCATGATTTTCTATAGGAAAAAAACAGACTGGGAAAGACTAGAGATCTCTTCAAGAAAATTAGAGACAGCAAGGGAACATTTCATGCAACAAAGTGCAAAATAAAGGACAGAAATGGCATGGACCTAACAAAAGCAGGAGATGTTAAGAAGAGGTGGCAAGAATACACAGAAGAACTCTACAAAAAAAGATCTTCATGACCCAGATAACCACGAAGGTGTGATCACTCACCTAGAGTCAGACATCCTGGAATGTGAAGTCAAGTGGGCCTTAGGAAGCATCACTACAAACAAAGCTAGGAGAGGTGATGGAATTCCAGTGGAGCTGTTTCAAATCCTGAAAGATGATGCTGTGAAAGGGCTGCACTCAATATGCCAGCAAATTTGGAAAACTCAGCAGTGGCCACAGGACTGGAAAAGGTCAGTTCTTATTCCAATTCCACAGAAAGGCAATGCCAAAGAATGTTCAAATTACCGCACAATCGCATTCATCTCACACACTAGCAAAGTAATGCTCAAAATTCTCCAAGCCAGGCTTCAACAGTACGTGAACCATGAACTTCCAAATGCTCAAGCTGGATTTAGAAAAAGCAGAGGAAAGCTGAGATCAAATTGCCAACATCCATTGGATCATCGAAAAAGCAAGAGAATTCCAGGAAAACATCTACTTTTGCTTTATTGACTACACCAAAACCTTTGACTGTGTAGATCACAACAAACTGTGGAAAATTCTTAAAGAGATGGGAATATCAGACCACCTGACCTGCCTCCTATATCCAAGTCAAGAAGCAACAATTAGAACCAGACATGGCACAACAGACTGGTTCCAAATTGGTAAAGGAGTACGACAAGGCTGTATACTGTCACCCTGCTTATTGAACTTATATGCAGAGTTCATCATGCGAAATGCCAGGCTGGAAGAAGCACAAGCTGGAATCAAGATTGCCGGGAGAAATATCAATAACCTCAGATACGCAGATGATACCACCCTTATGACAGAAAGCAAAGAGGAACTAAAGAGCCTCTTGATGGAAGTCAAAGGGGAGAGTGAAAAAGCTGCCTTAAAACTCGACATTCAAATAACTAAGATCATGGCATCTGGTGCCATCATTTCAAGGCAAATAGACAGAGAAACAATGGAAACAATGACAGATTTTATTTTCTTGGGCTCCAAAATCACTGCAGATGGGGACTGCAGCCATGAAATTAAAAGACGCTTGCTCCTTGGAAGAAAAGCTATGACCAACCTAGACAGCATATTAAGAAGCATACACATTACTTTGCCAACAAAGGTCCATCTAGTCAAGGCTATGGTTTTTCCAGTGGTCATGTATGGATGTGCAAGTTGGACTATAAAGAAAGCTGAGTGCAGAGGAATTGATGCTTTTGAACTGTGGTGTTGGAGAAGACTCTTGAGGAGTCCCTTGGACTGCAAGGAGATCCAACCAGTCCATCCTAAAGGAGATCAGTCCTGGCTGTTCACTGGAAGGACTGATGCTGAAGCTGAGACTCCACTACTTTGGCCACATGATGTGAAGAGCTGACTCATTGGAAAAGACCCTGATGCTGGGAAAGACTGAAGGCAGGAGAAGGGGACGACAGAGGATGAGATGGTTAGATAGCACCACCAACTCAATGGACATGAGTTTCAGCAAACTCTGAGAGTTGGTGATGGACAGGGAAGGCTGGCATGCTGCAGTTCATGGGGTAGCAAGGAGTCAGACACAACAGAGCAACTGAACTAAAGTGAACTGATGATTTTCTAAAATGAAATACCCGTCTTCCTCCCAAAATAAAATGGCACATGGAGTGGTTAGAAATCAATTCTCTTTTTGTGGAGCATTTTTTTGCAAAATTTTGCAAAGCTCTGTTCTTTCAAGATATGCTTCATCAGTCTTCTCCTCTGAATCCCTGTAGTAATCAGTTATTTGAAAACTTGTCTTAATCCTCTCCTCTATTAGGATGGGAGAAGGCAATGGCACCCCACTCCAGTACTCTTGCCTGGAAAATCCCATGGACGGAGGAGCCTGGTAGGCTGCAGTCCGTGGGATCGCTAGGAGTTGGACACGACTGAGCAAGTTCACTTTCACTTTTCAGTTTCATGCACTGGAGAAGGAAACGGCAACCCACTCCAGTGTTCTTGCCTGCAGAATCCCAGGGACAGGGGAGCCTGGTGGGCTGCCATCTATCGGGTCGCACAGAGTCGGACACGACCCAGGAGGAGAATCCCTTCATTTTAGAGGACCTCAGTCTACTTTTAAGGTCTTCGAGTGATTGGATAAGGCCCACCCACATTACGGAGGATAACCTGCTTTAACTCAATGTCTGATTTAAATGCTAAATCACATTTTAAAAAATGCCTGGTAAAAGAAAACGGTGAGGAAAGAAGGAAAAGAAAGAACAAATCACCATATGATCCTAAAATCCCACCCCCGGGGAAAAAGAAACTATACTTCAAAAAGACACACGCACCCAATGTTCAGTGCAGCACTGTTCACAATAGCCAAGACTTGGAAGCAGCCTCAGGGTCCGTCGGGCCTCCCTGGTGGCTCAGACAGTAAAGAACCAGCAGCAGTGCAGGAAACGTGCGTTCCATCCCTGGGTTGGGAAGATCCCCTGGAGGAGGGAATGACTCCCCACCCCAGCATTTCTGCCTGGAGAATCCCATGGACAGAGGAGCCTGGTGGGCTACAGTTCACGGGGTCACAAGGAGTCAGACACGACTGAGTGACTAGCACATTAACTCCTTTCAAGGAGCCACCAACACAAGAATGATGCGGTACATGTAGAAAATGGGGTACTACTCAACCATTAAAAACAGCGAAATAATGCCATCTGCAACACGAATAAGCCTACAGATCGTCACACTGAGCGAAGTTAGACTGAGAAAGACAAACGTCATACGGCACCACTTACACGTGGAATCTTTAAAAAAAAAGTACTCACGTGCGTATTTACGAAACAGAGACGGAGTGCCAGATGTAAAAACCAAAATTGCGGTTGCCAGTGGGGAAAGAAGCGGGAGGGATACATTTAGAGCTTGGGATTGACATAGACACAGTCCGATATGTAAGAGAGGTCAGTAATAAGGACCTACTATACAGCACAGAGAACTCAACTCAGTACTCCGCAGTGCCTTACAGGGGAAAAGCATCTACAAAAGAGTGGTGTGTGTACATGGATCACTGATCCACTTCGCTGCATGCCTGAAAGGAGCACAATATGATAACGCAACTACACGCCAATAAAAACTGTTTATTAAAAAAAGCACATGAAGAATGCCTGGCGTACAAAACAAACAGACCTCGCAGCAACCTGCGAGGTATTTAACCAAATAACTGGGCACCACAGCCAAGTTCACATATAATTAACCACCCCGTGTCCCGGGAGAGTTTTTCTCTAGTACCTAGTAATGGCATCAATACCAGCCAAAGGAACAAAAGGAATAAAACATGTTGCCACACAGAATGTTTACGACAGAATATCCAGCAGGTGTTTAGACAACCCAGTCTACAATTCTACTTGATTTCAGCCCTAGGGGAAAAAAAGAAAAAGGTCTTCTTGGGGTGTTAGTGGTAACTGCAGGCTCTGGGGGCATCAAGGGGTCATGGAGAGAGTGGTCTGACTTTCCAGATGTCATCTTTACCACTTATTTCTCGGGGAAAGCACCCTTCCAAGCTTAGGTTTCCTAGCAGCCAACATCATCAAGAGTTGTGGCTCTCTTTTACGTTATGGAAAACAGCATCAAAATACATTTGAAGATTGGACAATACAAGTACAGCAGCCGCGCCCCCACCCAACGTTAGTCCTCCCCCACCCCTCACACATATACACAAATAACGCATCCTAGGTACACAAGCTTCCCTGTGGCGACATTTCTGCTCTAGCCCTGGATCTGAAATTACCACCCTCTCCCACCTCTGAGCCAAGATTTCAAGCACACAGCAGGGTGGGGGTGGGGGGAATGTCCCCAGCAAGTCCTCAGTTCCGATGCAGCTGGGCTTAAAATTAAGCTTGCAAGCCCAGGGATGGAGCGGGGAGGGCAGAGTGATTGTTCAACACCCTCCTACACTTAGCTCATGACTAATGCATCACAATGGGAAAGCAATTCCTCCCAGCTAGCTGGAAGCGACAAGTTCACATTTAAACCAAACCAGCCCCCGGAAGGCTCAGTGTAGCCTTCCCAAGCCCAAAGTGTACCCCTTTCTGAAAATATTCACCTTGACAAAAAACAAACAGAGAGATGAGGCTTAGGAGTTCTAATTCTGAACGCTTCCCTTCAGCACTTGCCGCTATTCAGTCGCTAAGTCATGTCCGACTCTGGAACCCATGGACTGCAGCACCCCAGACTTCCCTGTCCTTCACTATCTCCCGGAGTTTGCTCAAACTCATGTCCATTGGATGCTATCTAATCATCTCATCTTCTGCCGCCCCCTTCACCTTCTGCCAGGGAGCTTGAATTTCCAAGGACAAAATCAAAAAACATGCCCACTAGGGAAGCCATAGGTATTCCTCTTTGAGCTCCCTGAAAACCTATTAACTCGGGAGCAAATCACTTCATTTCTCTGTGGTTTCAGATTCTTCCTCAGTAAAATTCAGCACGTAGTCAGCACTTTCAAAAGGTAGAAAACAAGAGCCCAAAGTTAGGTGTGGTATGTCACAGGGAGACAAAAGGTACTGTGTACATCATTGATGCAGGGATTTGATATCCTATTCAAAATAGCATCCAGGAGAAGGAGGAGGAGCACTAATCATGTGTATTCACTAAACAGAGCTCAGTGATCAAAATAACATCAGCCTTCTGCTTCTGCCAATGCCTCGCTCACACGAGCACAGCAAAGTGTGGCCCGAGCTGGTGCTGACGCCAGGGTGCCAGCTCCCGAGCCACCTGTTTGCTCTGCTTCACTCCGTCCCCACACTCTCAGGAACAGGGTGCCATCTGTGCTGTGCCAGCTTAGCCTGGCTCTCCATAAAGGTAAATAAGATCCTGACGTGGTGTTTCATCTAAAAATTAAAAAATCCCTTCAATTTTGGCTTCCAGACCTCACTCTCAATTTAACTCAACCCAGCTCAACTTCAGTGTGTGCAGAGCACCTTCTCGGTGGCTGGCTCCACCCAAGATTCCATGAGGATTCTAAGACAGGGAAGGCTCAAGGCACCTTAAAGAGTCTTAAGGATCTTGGAGGTGGGGATTTAAGATGAGACCAGGACCCCCAAAGATGTACTAAAAGACCCAAGAGTGACCAGGCATCGATGATGAGCTCAGAGGGGTATGAAAAATGAAGGGTGCAAATCAATGAAAATTTAATGCTAAAGCCTGCTGATACAGCTAATACTCTTTACAATGAAAAATATGCTCTTAACAGGGCAAAGGCAAAAATATACATTTAGATTACAAGAATATGCATAGCAGGACAAGATGGCAGATTAATTTGACTGTGATTTTTTTAAGCCATGCTTACTCAGGAAAAAAGTATAATGACCATTTTGGCACCATTTAATGGGGATTAATAATGGGTATTTGAAAATTATTTTGTATAAAATCATGGTACAGAAGAGAATGTTCACTCTAACAAACTCATGCATTCCAAAGGCTTTATTTAAATAAAAACAGGTTATTTCAAATTTTAAGCTATTTAATTTTGAAATACATGCTATTTTTCATCCTAAAAGTTACAGGGGATTTCCCCAAAAGAGCCTCATATCAAGAGCCACTATTTTAAGACAAGTAAAAATGATGAAATATTAAGTTTAAAAATCCTTGTGCATAAATCTAGATAATAAAGATATAATACTTAGGTGTTGAAACTCATGCCTCTCATATTTCAAACACTGATTTAAGAAGCAACAAAGGGCTCTCTGCTTGTCAGGGAGAGCCCTGGGTCACTTTAGTTCTTATCTGAGGACGGACGAGATTCTTTTCCTAAACTTTTAAAAACGTATTTATCTTCAAGTTTTATTAAGATATGACTGACACACAGCACTGTATAAGTTTAAGGTATATGGCATAAGGATCTGACTTACATACCACATGAAATGGTCGCAGTAAGTTTAGTGAACATCCATCATCTCATACAGATACAAAATTAAAGAAACAGAAAAAATTTTTCCCTCGTGACGAGAACTCTGAGGATTTACTCTACACAGTTTCCTTGTATAAGTGCAGCGGTGTTAATTATATTCATCATGTTGTACATCTTTAGTACTTACTGACCTTATAACTAGAAATGTGTACCTTTCGATTGCTTCGAGGATGGAACAGACTCCTGAACAGCTTTTCTTAAAGGCACATCCTTAGCAGACCCTCTCCTAAAATTCTGGGTGCTGCCTAGCACCAGGGGCACTTCCCTGGCAGCCCAGCGGTTAAGACTCCACGCTTCCACCACAGGGGGCACAGGTCCGATCCCTGGTCAGGGAACTAAGACCCCATTTGATGCATGGGGCAGCCACGTGATTCGTGCTGACGTATGGCAGAAACCAAGAGAATACTGTAAAGCGCTTATCCTCCAAGTTAAAACAAACAAAATGGCATCAAGGGTGAGTGAATTAAGAAAATAAAATCTCACATCATAAAAAAAAAAAATCAGAGGATATGCCTGAAGATACTATGCCAAGTCAAATAGGACAATATTGTATGATTCCACTTATCTGAGGTACCTACAATAGCCATTGAGAGAGAAAGTAGCCCGGTGGTTGCCAGGGGCTGGGGGAAAAGGACGAGGTGATGTTTCAGTATGGAAAGAAACAAGACAGAAGTTCTGGAGATGGGCGTCGGCAATAATTGCAAAACAATGTACAGAACATGGCAAAACATTATCCATTAGCAATATACTTAATGGCACTGAACTGTACACCTAAAAATGGTTAAAATGATAAATCTTATGTTATATATATAATATCACAATTTTTAAAGTAGAGGCTTCATTTAATATTTCTGGAGTGCTTCAAATCTGAAAAGCATCTCTGTATGCATTAGATCCTTTGAAGATCACAGCACTTTGGAAGAAAGCTACGTGTATAAACTCTTATACTTGTTTCTAAGTGACATGTCTGTTGTCTAGCGGGTGGAAGAGTGGCTTGATCCAAACCCAGTCCTACATTCTTCGTGTATGCGTGCTAAGTCGCTTCAGTGGTGTCTGATTCTTTTGACCCTATAGACTGTAGCCCACCAGGCTCCTCTGTCCGTGGGGATTCTCCAGGCAAGAATACTGGAGTGGATTGCCATGCCCTTCTCCAGGGGATCGTCCCGACCCAGGGATCGAACCTGTGTCTCTTAATCTCCTGTACTGGCAAGCGGGTTCTTGACCACTAGCATCACCACTCCCCCACATCCTTCATACATGTGCTCAATTCTCAACCCCACGTTGTATTCCACTATTTGTACACATTCCGGAAATACACAGGGAATGTTTATAGATGCTTTAAGTTGGGAACTCCAACTCTTTCAGTCAAGAAGTGGATTTCATTTCATATATGACATTATCCATGTTTCAATGCCATTCTCCCAAATCATCCCACCCTCTCCCTCTCCCACAGAGTCCAAAAGACTGTTCTATACATCTGTGTCTCTTTTGCTGTCTCCCATATAGGGTTATCGTTACCATCTTCCTAAATTCCATATATATGCGTTAGTATACTGTATTGGTGTTTTTCTTTCTGGCTTACTTCACTCCGTATAATAGGCTCCAGTTCCATCCACCTCATTAGAACTGATTCAAATGTATAATATCATATATGAAACGAATCGCCAGTCCAGGTTCGATGCATGATACTGGATGCTTGGGGCTGGTGCATGAGACGACCCAGAGGGATGGTACCGGGAGGGAAGAGGGAGGGGGGTTCAGGATGGGGAACACTTGTACACCTGTGGCGGATTCATGTTGACGTATGGCAAAACCAATACAATATTGTAAAGTAATTAACCTCCAATTAAAATAAATATATATTTTTTTAAAAAGAAGTGGATTCCACTTTATTTAACCCAGTGTTTCCCAAACTTTCTTAATTGTGCAACTTTATTTTGCAGAATATCCGTGCGCAACCTGTGAGAAGGTGAGTATTTGATGGGCTACTGCTGTATGAACTCACCTAATGAAATGCACTCATTTATATAGTATTCAGCCGCCTCACAGAAGAAAGAGCCAAGTAATCAAGCTGTTTACTTAACTGGCAATTCCAAGTATCAATATCATCACCAGCAGTATCCTCATCTCGTAATGCCCCTCTCTAATTTTTTATCTTCCCTCATCCAGATCTTTCCATTAACCATAAAAATACAACAAAGACCATGAGAACGAGAATAATGAGTGACTGAGCACTGTCCTTGGCTCTCAGACTTCCTACCCACTGGGCCTGGATCAGAACAGCATGGACCCATTTGAAGGTCATGTATAAGTGTATGAGGGGTGGTATGTACAGGCATACATGTCTATGTGTATACATGATAACTGGAATGCAAGCTTCAAAAAAATTAAAACTGTAATGATATACATATACCCAGCCCCAATTCTTCTTTATACGTTCTGGTATAAATGAGTCATACAAAGAGACAAACAGCTACTTTACATGCAATACGGTTTCATATTTTATACAGCAACAATACTTCAACTTGGAGTTTAATGTACCACATGAGTGGTTTCTTCCCATTCATTGAAACAAAAACATCAACAACCACGAACCAAAATCTCCAATCATAGGTTTGGTGTTTCTATTGTGTTCTTAACACAGAACTTCCTCAAACCTTTAAGAAATAGTAATGAACTGTTCAAAATTAACTTGCAATATGTTATGCATATTTAATTCTCAGAAAGAGGTTGCTATCTCCCTCTGGGATGCAATCAAAACTAAATCTCCTCCATGCTTTTCAAAATGGAGGAAAATACAGCCAGGCTTTTAAGGAGTAAACCTGGTCACGTGACCACAACACCACCACCACCTCCCCCACTCCCATGATACTTCTGAGAATGCAGTTAACCACTGACACTGACCCAGGCTTCCACAGAGCAAATGCTAAGCCTGCCAACTGTCAGTTCTTGTTGGGGCTTGTGCAGTTTGTTACGTAGCTTCAATTTATAATGGGAGTTTGTCAGCTTTTTTTGGTTGAACTTGACACAATGGGAAAAGCCCTTAAGGGTTAATTAATTAATCTCACAATGAAATCTGAAACAGATAATGAATAGGTCTTGAGCAACTGTGAACGTCACACAACAGCATCAGCCAAAATAAGGGCTGTTCCCAGATCACACTCATCTCAAACTCAACTGCATTTCATTGTTTCATTTGCCATCAAATGGCTGGGACTCAGAGATTAGGGCTCTGAGTGCTGAAGCCAGACAGAGCTGGGTGGGAATTTTGCTCCTGCTACTGAATACCCAAATCACCAGTAAAGTTACTGCACATCACATAGACGCAGTGTGCTCACTGGTAAAAATGGGAATAATACCAGTAAATGGAACAATCCACTGGAAACCAGGCAAGTTTCCAACTAACCAAACTGTCTGAGCCAAGGAAATGATCAATAAAGTATACCCTCGGGGACAGACTTCAGACAACACTACAAAGCTACAGTAATCAAAACAGTATGGTATTGGCACCAAAACAGACATACGGGTCAGCAGAACATAATAAAGAGCCCAGAAATAAACCCACACACCTACAGTCAATTAATCCTTATCAAAGGAGACAAGATTATACAACGGGAAAAGAGAGTCTCTTCAGCAAATGATGTTGAGAAAGCTGGACAGTGGAATGTAAGTTGACAAAGTTAGAACACTCTCTCACATCCTATACAAAAATAAACTCAAAATGGCTTAAAGACGTAAACAAGAGACATCACACCATAAATGATTCCCTGGGGGGAAAAATATGGGATCTTTCATTACATCTAAGTATTGATTAGTAATTACAATCTCCAGGATTGTGTATCACTATTAGAAGCTTTCCCAAAAAAGTAAGAAAAATAAAATTAGTGAAATCAGTGCTTGAATTTATGAAATTTCTTTTCTTATTGATTACAGTGAACATGTATGATGCCTTCACATGGAGTAGGAAGGCACAACTTATAAGGGCAGTATCCCTGTTGGGGGCATTTGGTACCTTCCTTCAATGAAAAAGTATAAGGATGAGAAGTGACGACTCAAAAGACCATCGCTTTGTAAAATAATACACCCACTCTCTTCCTCTTGTATGCCTTTGCAAGCTTGTTGAAAAGATTATTGTTCACAGCAAATGCACCTTCTAAATATAAGTAACCATGTTGATTAAAGATAACCAGAGGCAACACTCTCAATATCTGGGAAAGAACACTGCCAATGGTAAAACATTATTTATTACCCCAGAACCTGTCAGGAAGGCACAAAGCAAATCAGACTTACTGAATAAAAATACAATGAAGTATAGATATACTATTTAGATTTAAAAGATCACAGTTTTGAGGGATAAAAACCAAATACCTGTTATCTCATGGTAGGAGGTGCCAATAATAAAATGTGTTGGCTGCTAAACTGACTCAGAAAAGCCAGCACCAAAAGTATGACTCACATGTTTGAGTAGAAACTCTTGAGTTATGGTTGGAAGGAACAGTAAGGTCAGATCTGAGTTGTGAAGTTTAGAACAGAGTTCATCTAGACAGTGAGATTATACAGCAAGATCACTTTTTGTTAACAAGCATAAACAGAAGTTATTACATCTGAGACACTCCATGGTTAGTACTTAGGGTTGGAAAAAGGTTGGGTTGTCCAATGAACTCTGACCCCCATGAGCCCAGGCCTGGAAATGAATGTCCTGTTTCCACAAGGCCTCAAGAGCTAGACTAATTCAGTGGAATTTAACACAACATAATAAAAACCCTGGGTTCAATTTCTCATTCTCCTCCAGACTCTTACTATAGAACCCTTAAAACTATGGAATACAGAAAAGGGCATAAACCCAGGACACTGTTAGAACTGAGAAGCATAAAAAGGAAGATCAGATAAGAATTATCCTCTAGGTAAATTCATCAAAGTATGCCAGACATATATAGTTGATCTGTTCCTGCTATCCAGGCAGGATAATAGGCTCAGAGAACAAAAACACTGTTATTTAACAAACAGTTGAGATGTCCAATAGCTCGCAAAACTCTCCGTACTCAATTTTAAGTGACTCCTGGATTGCAGAGCAGCATGCCACAGTCGTCCCAGTTATTAGCATCTAAATGATTTATAATTGTTAAAACAAAAAACGGCCTTTAAAAAAACACTCTCTGAGGAAGAATGACTAGAATAAAGCCAAAAGCAAATGATATAGTGAATATATCTGACACTCTATCCCAAGGTACGACTCACCAACAGCAATGAAATGTAAGACTTCTGTATGGTGGGATTCCTGAGAGTTTTGACCTCTATTTGACTGTGAAAACTACAGATGCGTTCGTGTACTCTATATACTCCTCTAAAGCAAAGAAAATGTCCTTTTTCTCATTTCCTCAGAAACTCTAAGCCAACCTAAAGGTCTCCTATCTAAGTTATTAGTATGAGAAATGGCAAAAAGCAACCATGGAGATAATAGCAGCCTGTGGAGTGAAGGAAAACAGAGAAGACGAAAAAAGAAGAAGAGAAATCTCGGAAATTTAGGGCTCAAAAGGGATCAGGGTACACCAACTAAATCCCAGTCTTAAGTTTCAAATGTTCTTTGTTTCTGGGAAGCCATCAGGAGAATTTATTTTTAAGAAACTTACCAGCCTGAAAACTGGGTTGTAACTCAGCCAAACGATTACCATAGGTTAAAGGCAAGAATAATGTTCTAAAATGAGAATACGGAAATGATTTAATGTGGGTGTGGTCACTGAAAATTAAAAAGGACCAAGACTTCTCCAGTCCTAGCAGATTTTAATAACAGATTGGAATATGATATCTAATAGTCCAATGATTAATATAAAGTATGTCCCTGACATGTTGTGAATTTACCCAACTCCTGCCACAGGTAAGTATCTTTCATCACACTGGGGTGGGAGTGTGTGTGTGTGTGTGTGGGTGTGTGTGTGCGCGTGCACGTGCACACACATGCATGTGGATTAAATAGGGGAGGGGGGAGGCAGAGAAGACATTTATAAAATAAACAGTATAAATTTTAAATATTTTACTTAACAAGGAGGTGCAACTGAACATGTGCACACTAATCATCATTTCATTAAAATCTCGCTTTAAAACAGACTATTGTAAACCATTTTTAAAAATTAAACTCGGGGCCAAGAATTTTAGTTGCTGATTCTTAGAGTGGAAAGTTCAAGGAAGTCATATAGAGAAGTGGCAACAAGTGAGTGAGTGGATCTCCAGCTGAGCGCAGGACTGGGCAGTGTGGTTGAAGACAGCAAAGTGGAGGAGAGCTCAGGAAGGTGAGATGAGCACAGACCATTAAAAAAAAAAGAAGAGGTTCTCATTCTTTCCCCTTCCTTCCATAACCTTGCATGCATGTGAGCTCAGTCCATTCAGTCACGTTCCACTCTTTTCAGGCCCATGAGCTGTAGCCCACCAGGCTCCTCTATCCATGGGATTCTCCAGGCAAGGATACTGGAGTGGGTTGCCAGGCCCTCTTCCAGGAGATCTTCCTGACGCTGGGATCGAACCTGCATCTCCGGCACTGCAGACACATTCCTGACCCACTGAGCCACGTGGGAAGCCCTTCCAGTACCATGTGTAACAAGTTCCTCTGTGAGCTGCCACAAACCTCCTTGAGAAGCTGTCCTTCTATCACCTTGGAAGTCCTATCAACACTCAGTAGTGTAGGAAAAAAGTGATAACAGTTTCAAACTTGGGTTTTTAACATGACTGAACTGCTCCTGCGTCTTTCAATAATTTGTATAAGAATGTGCCTGGAGGCACGGAAGCTCCCCTTCCACGCCAGCTAAAATACTCAGGCCCCATTGGGATTTTTTGCAGTTTAGAAACAAAACCAATTCTCCCCTGAAACGTTCATCTAAATGTCTATAGTATATCGGCCCCAAGTTAACCTGAGAGAGATGTGATATTATCTGATATTTGTCTTTTCCCGTACTTCACTTAGTGTGATAATCTCTAGGTCCATCCTTGTTGCTGCAGAGGGCATTATTTCACTCCTTTTAATGACTGAAGAGTATCCCACCGTACATGTGCACCACATCTTCTTCATCCATGTCTCAATCGATGAACATCTGGTTTGTTTCCATGTCTTAGCTATTGTAAATAGTGTAAATGAACACAGGGGTGCATGCAGCTTTTTGAATTATAGTTCTGTCTGGGTAAATGCCCAAGAGTGGGATTGCTGGATCATATGGTAACTCTATTTTTAGTTTTCTTAAGGAACTTCCATTCTGTTTTCCATAGTGGCTGCACCAATTTACATACCCACAAACAGTGTAGGAGGGTTCCCTTTTCTCCATACCCTCTTTGGAAATATACTTTAAAAAAAAAAAAAAAAAGAATTAAAAAAAGAAAAGATATCGACTCATGGGAGTGGCCCGGCACGGGGGGTTTTAGAGACCACGCAGGTCAAGTCGGGGGACAACAACAGAAAGAAGCATCCAGGGTGTCTCAGAGTCCAGCCAGAGTGAGAAAGGGGCAGAAGAGCACAGAGGAGCCCCTCTTGGAGGGACCCCGACAGATCCAACCAGGGAAGACCTGAATATCAACATAAAGACCACCACTAACAGATCATCAGTGTACGTGTTAGTCCCTCAGGCGTCTCCGACTCTGTGACCCCATGGACTGTAGCCCACCAGCCCCCTTGTCCATGGGATTCTCCAGGCCAGAATACTGGACTGGGTAGCCATTCCCTCCTCCAGGGGATTTTCCCAACCCAGGAATCGAACCTGGGTTTCCTGCCTTGCAGGCAGATTCTTTACCATCTGAGCTACCAGGGAAGCCTAACAGATTATAACCACTGACTAAAATAGGAAACCATGAGTCCTTGTAGATATAAATAAACTCAAAGATTGATGAGAAATGGGGAATCTACATCAAAGGACCTCTCTATAAAATGCTTACTAATTACAAAAGGGAAGAAGGGAAAAGAATCACTTCCCAGGAGGGAAGGCTGGCAGGAGCCATCTAAACCTAGGGTCCCAATGAGTGAGCATCACCAGAAACGGGACGGGGCCGCACCAAGAGTTCTCAGCGAAGACACAGAGGGAGGCTCACGCCACCACCACTGCGGGTGTCTGCTGATGACTCGGAATGTGGATCCGACCTCAAGAACGCACCAAGTAAAGCCACACTGAGGGACACTCAACAAAACAATGGCCTGGGTTCTTCCAAAGAGTCAGGGTTGTGACTCCTGATGGGCGGCTGTTGCTGAATGAAGAAATCTGAAGACACGTGACAACTCAGAGCAACACGTGCGGCTCGCTGGAAACACCTGTTATTTGAAATGGAGCTAGGGACAAGTGACAAGAGAGTGGGAGAGGGTGTGAGAAGGAGCTGGTGGTAAGGCATCCTGATTTTGAGCCCTGTAGAGCGGTTTTGTAGAAGACTGTCTTTGTTTATGGGGAAAAAAACCACTCATGCCTGAGGGCAATAGTAATGTACTCCCAAATGACTTAGAGAAAACAACCTTCTTTATACTATACGGCCAACTTCTCCAGAAGTTTGTGACAATTTCAAATTAAAAACTAAATTTGTGGCCTGCTCGTTTCTTTATTCTAAGTTACATACACAGGTGCAGAACCGTTATGGATAACGTGTACAAGGAGACATCCTTTAGCAAGTGACTCCCTATATCAAATATGAGAATTCATAAAAGAATAGATAAAATTTGCTAGTTTCAGCTTAGGGGTTAAAAAAAAAAAAAATCCCTTGAGCCACATGCGTACAAGGGCCCTTCTGGATTCAGCAGAATCCATGACTCCTCAGTCAGCAGGCTGTGTGAGCTCGGGCCCTGCTCGGTATTTCCATGCCAAGCCGCCCCTACCACTGTTTCCACCACTCTGAGCACACGGTTAAGCACACGGTACGCTCAGAAACACATCCCGCCAGCCAGAACCCTGCCAGGAGCTAAGCAACCAGACCAAAATAACTGCACACGTGTTCTGCTTTCAGAGTCCACATCGCCAGAGACTCAGGAAAACAACGGTCCTCGTCCCAGATCCTCCCTCAGCTCTGTGAGACAACCGCACCGGGCCTCGGCTTTGCCACGTGGAAAACGGGGAGAGGGCACGACCGTCTCTAACGCTGATGGGTTCCACCAGCATTTAACACAGGCCTCCCCAGCCCTGGCCCCAGCCTCAAGGAGCTCCAATAGAGGGGTGCGGGAAGGAGGGTGTTGGACAGATGGAAGGTGTAATGACCTCATTTCTGAGCACAGATTTCACTCTGTTCAGGAAAGGGCCAGTATGACACAAGGGGCATGTCACGGGACGATGTTGAGTCTCCACTGCATTTTGAGCAGAGAAATAAGGGACTATGCAGAGTAGAATGAGTGGCTGGAGAGGGGATTTACACCCATGACAGTCTGGCTGTTTGTCAACACTGCACAATGGGTAGCTGTGGCACCCCCAAGCTGTGTTACTTTGGCCAGCTTACATAACCTCTGCATCTCCCTTCCCCATTTGTTAAAGGGAGAGGAGAACAATTACCCAGCCTGTCCTTGAGACGGTTAAATGCTTTAATGTAGCCATATGCCCATAAAGTTATAGCTAATAATAATAATTAACTTAATTACACTTAAATACACTTGGGCTTCCCTGGTGGCTCAGACAGTAAAGAATCCGCCTACAATGCAGGAGATCCCAGTTCGATTCCTCAATTGGGAACATCCCCCGGAGAAGGGATAGGCTACCCACTCCAGTATTCATGGGCTTCCCTTATGGTTCACCTAGTAAAGAATCCACCTGCAGTGTGGGAGACCTGGGTTTGATCCCTGGGTTGGGAAGATCCCTTGGAGGAGGGCATGACCACCTACTCCAGCATTCTTCCCTGGAGAATCCCCACAGACAGAGGAACCTAGCCAGCGACAGTCCATGGGGTCGCAAAGAGTCGGACACAACTGAGCGAATAAGCACAGCATGATTATTAAAATATTAATATGTGATATGTCATGTGTGTGTGCTCAGTCACGTCCAACTCCTTCTGACCCCCCAGGACTGTAGCCCACCAGGCTCCTCTGCATGGAATTTTCTAGAATACTGAATTTCCCAACAATACTTGAGTGGGTTGCCATTTCCTACTCCAGGGGATCTTCCTGATCCAGGAATCTAACCCACATCTCTTGCACCTCCTGCATTGGCAGGCGGGTTCTTTACCACTGTGCCACTTAGAAAGCCCATGTGATATGTAATAGTATATAGTAATAATAGCTATTTTAAATGTTTAATATTTTTATCTATATTTTGCATACTCTAAATGCTTTGGTTCCTTGGAGGGTTTAACACTTTAATATATTCTACAAAAGACCCTGGCACATAAGTACTCAATTAACTTTCACTGATATTTATTACGATTATATGATTTATGAAGATTATGACTTGGTGTGGCTCAGAAAGAGGGTACAGTGTGCTCTGTGACCAGGGTGGGGCTGCTGCAATTTGTGCAACCAGCTAGGACCAGATGAGCCGGCTGCCGAAGACTGCAGACGGCGAGATGAGGAGTTTGAACTTCACTCTCTGCATAGTGGGAGTCTCTCTGTTGTAGTCCTCATTAAGAATCTACTGATTCTCAATTTAACACGCTCAGTTATCCGGCTTGACAGCCAACAGTAAACTAAAGGCAGAGAGTCTGTGAGGAGGAGGAAGGAGGGACAGAAAAACACACCAGATGTGCCGGGAGGAAATGAAAGCAACTATGAGAAAAATGGAGAGGTTAGCTCCACGGCCTCACCTTTCTGGGCCTTCCAACCTCAATTAACTTCTAACTGACTGAATCCCGCTTAGGAGAAAAAAAAAAAATTGACTAAATAGATTCAACCATGTTCAACATACTGTGTTGAAGATGCTGGGGAAAGTATGAAATGTTTTCAATGCTTCCAAAATTATTATTAAAGATGAAAGCTTTGGGATTTATAGGGGGAAGGATCTCCTAGAAGGAAAAACTGCATGACTGCAATTCTACACCCTTGGACAGGAAAGTCTGACCGGAGTCCTCCTGAATCCAAGAGACCTGCTTCTCAAAGGAGGAAACGCGACAATGTGGCCTTCTAACCCTGAAAACTCAGGGCAAAGTGAGGTACAAACACGGACATCAGGGAATCTTGAAGTCAGCACAGATCCACAGAGGAACCATCTAAAACACCCAAGTCTGATTATTACTAGATTGCACCATGCATGTTTTCTTTGCTTAATTGCTCAGTCGTGTCCAACTCTTTGGGACCCTATGGACTGTAGCCCTCCAGGCTCCTCTGTCCATGGGATTTCCCACGCAAGAATACTGGAGCGGGTTGCCATGCCCTTCTCCAGGGGATCTTCCTGACCCAGGGATCGAACCCACATCTGTACTGCAGGAGGTTTTTTTTTCACCACTGAGCCACGAGGGAGACACGCATCAGGCATGACCAGACATTAATCCTGGATCTTTAGGTAGGCTATAAATACATCATCAGGCAAAATGGAAAAGTACCCAGTGCAGCACTTTTCAAAAAAATTCCCTTCTTTGCCATTTGTGGGAAACTCGTGAACCCTAAGGTAAAAATGAACCTAGAATTCAGAACAAATACCTAGCTACCAAGTCAATCCCCTGTCAAGGTCCTCCTAATAGACACACTCACCTTCAGAACCCTTAAGATTAAGCTTATAATATGCAACTGTGGCAGAGACGTTACATGGGTTCCTTTCGCACGTGGGAAGTTAGGAAATGTAGCTTTTCAGCCCAGTCACACCTATATGGGGGCCCCATGCCTGTGTCACCACCAATAGAATACAAATGCTGGCCACTTCCAGAATCTAGCCCTGACACGTTCATGGAGACCCTCCTGTCCTCCCCCTTCTCTTCCCTACACACCAAGTGCAGAGAAGCCTGAAGACAAGCAGGTTGAGCAGCCCTGGGTCCTTGAATGATCTTGTAGAGAAAGAGAACCTACAGGAGACTGACAAGGGCAATCGTAAACCTCCCAGTACACGCAGCTGCTTAAATTTGGGGTTGTACATGAAAGGGGTGAGCCTATCTCGATGAAAAACTGCATTGGGTTAAAGAACTTTGGGGAGAACCTTCTGGAGGGTCACAAAGCCACCAGCTCCAAAAAACCCAAAAATCTTGGAAACTTACCATCATGGAGGTTAAATTAATTTCACAGGCTTACAATCGAGACGTACTGGATTCCTGAAGACCCAGACTCATCAGCTACCTTTCAGAATTAGAAGTTAACCACTTCCACATGGAAACGCCAAGCGACTGCATTCTCTCCTTACAATTGCAGTTCAGTTCAGTTCAGCCGCTCAATTGTGTCTGACTTTTTGCAATCCCATGGACCGCAGCACGCCAGGCCTCCCTGTCCATCACCAAACCCATGTCCATTGGGTCGGTGACGCCATCCAAAGATCTCATCCTCTGTCGTCCCCTTAGCCTCCTGCCCTCAATCTTTCCCAGCATCAGGATCTTCTCCAATGAGTCAGCTCTCCGCATCAGGTGGCCAAAGTATTGGAGGTTCAGCTTCAACATCAGTCCTTCCAATGAACACCCAGGACTGACTCCTTTAGGATGGATTGGTTGGATCTCCTTGCAGTCCAGGAGACTCTCAAGAGTCTTCTCCAACACCACAGTTCAAAAGCATCAGTTCTTCGGCGCTCATCTTTCTTTACAGACAATTTAGTTGACACCAAAATGACAAAGCCAAAGAAAGTGATATCGTGAGCACAGCCAGCAACCTTAAAACAAGGGCTACCCAACAATGTAGGGTGTGAGATGGAAGGAGAATGATATTCACTGAAAGAAAAACCTGCTAAAGGCAGTCTGTCAAACTCTTTTACTTCTACAGCAAAGTGAAATCTGCATTTTTATACACTGACATGTAGCTTGGTGACTGGCACAGCTCGATCCCTCTGACAAAGGGCAGCATTCCAACCTTTCTTTAGAGCAAGAGTTAACGTGTCTTCACAAGTCAGCAACACCTGCATCAGCTTGGCAGGCCTCTCAGCATATGTAAATAATGAACTGCCATACGCTGAGGCTGGAACCAAGGAGGAAAACCTGGATGTTTGCAATGTTGGGAAATGTTTTCAGACACTGCTTTGTTGACACAGTAAGAGGAACAGCATCAAAAATTGCTCACTCTCGGGAATTAGCATCCTCCAGCATGAGACAGGAGGTCCTGAATTGAGTTGCCAATTTCTTAAAACGGGGAAGGACCTCACCAAGAGAAACGACAATATTAGTAAGAAATTCTTTTCTCTGATTGTCTAACGACACTACCCAGTAAAAGATGGAAGCTTTAAACACGGAAATTAAATCATTCCAAAAATGCCCACCAGGATTCCCTGGGGACTTGAGATGGCAATTTTGGCCCAAACAGCCACCGGAGGTGGTTAACCATGACCTTTGACCCAACTTGGTGAGTAATTTCTTAAAAGACTCATCCTCCCACACCTGGGTCTATGCGCCTGTTTCAGAACAGGTCCATTTCCACTGTATTGGAGTGTATCAGTATTTGAAGGACAGTCCTTGACTGGGAAGGTAGGAGAGACACCCTCCTCTTGACCAAGCAGTCTAAAGAGCTCAGTCCATCTCTTCATGCAGAAAGAGAGGACTGAACAGTGATTGAGAAGTTAGGTTCAAGGGCCAGGAAGACTATGGACTGATTCTCATAACATCACGGAATTTCAAGTTTCCATCTGCGAATGAAGCTAAACTACCATCCCATCCCCAAGTGAGCGATGATGATTCAATGTAATAAACGCAAAAGCACATATTAGGCTTAGAACATAAAAAATGATCAATAAAAGTTATCATCACTAGCATCTACCTCTCAGCATGTAATGTCAGAGACCCTGCAAATAGTAGGGAAACTGAGAAATTTCCAGGTGGTACAGTGGTAAAGAATCTGCCTGCCAATGCAGGAGACACAAGAGATGCAGATTCGATCCCTGGGTAGGAAGATTCCCCTGGATGAACTGGCACCCCACTCCAGTATTCTTGCCCGGGAATTCCCTTAGCAGGCTCCATAAATTCCACGGGGTTGCAAAGGGTCAAACACACCTGGGCACGCATGCACACAAGGAGATTTCAGGGCTTCCAAGAGGACCCTCCTTGTTCACAAAATACATTTCCTACCCAGCTGAATAATAATAACAACAACAAAAATCTACAATTAGTTGCTGACTTTTAATTATTTCTCTGCAACACATACCTTTCAGGGAAGTAAGCTTATCAGTATAAAGTGCTCACTGAAGCCACAGATAAGAGACCCCTTTTACAAACAACAAACCAAAGAAAGCTCAGAGAGGTCAACGTTGTTGCCCAAATTCCTGAAAGCAGCTGAGTGGCAATGCCAACGTAGGTCCATTTGACACTAGAGATGTCTTTTCCTATAGAATTCTGCCAGATACTAGTAACTGCATTTCTTCTGACAGGAAAGTTTTTATTGCTAGAGAGAGTGAAAGGAAGAAAAGAGAATGTGAAAACATTATGTAAATAGAAGGAGTGAACAGGGCAGGGTATGGAAGAGAAAGCAGAGTCAGGAAGCATTTTAATGACGATAGGCTGCCCTATAAGAGAGAGCTCAGCAATCCTCACAAACCCACATCACGCACAACCTTTAAATTACAGCAGCTACTCACCGACCTGGTGCCAAAAAGAGTATTTATATGCATAGAGTATGTCCTATATATTATTTTAAAAGACACCACAAGGTTTAATTTAAATCTCCTCACACTACTCTAAGAGTGGTAGAGAAGCAAGATTTTCATGCATGAATTATCTCTTCTAAGAATTTGAATACATTTATTTGCTTTGAGTATTGCTGATAATTCTGGAAATTCAATAAACTTCTTTAAGATTAACACAATACCTACAAAAGTACTTCTGAGGGGGAAAAACACCAGGAAAATCACTTAGCTCTTCTTGTGAATTTTTTTTCCTTTTACCACATTTACTTTATAACAGAATCTGGCAATTGAGTTTTAATAGTATTCTGAGTTTTCGTGGAGACTCCATCTGGGTTCCAAAGAAATCAACATATGCAACATTTGTAAGTGAACAGAATGTTGATTCAAAATATAAAGAAAGAGAGATTGTTCTCTTAATGTTATTTATGATGAGAGGGGGCTAAATAATTTATACCAAAAAATGGAGTTAAATAGACTAGATTAAAAAAAAAAAAGATTAGACAGACGCTTCTGAAACAAGAATATTACCACACCCAGAGCACTCTTCTGCTTAGTAAGCGTAGCCTGAATGGACTGATTCTAAGAAATTCTAAGGGAAGCATAAAAAATAATTCCCTTACGGTATACCAACAATTTAACAAGACTTCTGAGAGTCCCTTGGACTGCAAGGAGACCCAACCAGTCGATCCTAAAGCAGATCAGTCCTGGGTGTTCATTGGAAGGACTGATGTTGAAGCTGAAACTCCAATACTTTGGCCACCTTGATGCGAAGAGATGACCCATTTGAAAACACCCTGATGCTGGGAAAGATTGAGGGCAGGAGAAGAAAGGGATGACAGAGGATGATATGGTAGATGGCATCACCAACTCAATGGACATGGGTTTGGGTGGACTCTGCCAGTTGGTGATGGACAGCGAGGCCTGGTGTGCTGCGGTTCATGGCGTCACAAAGAGTCAGACACGACTGAGTGACTGAACTGAACTGAACGATTTAAGCTATGCATTCTATCTATGTAAACTCATAACCTTCCCAACAGTCCTAGAAGAAGGAAATTATCATTATCCGGATCATTTCACAGATGAGAAAACCAAGTTTAAGGAATGTTGTCTAAAAGTAGAGAAGTGGTGGCCTGGTGGGGATCACACTGATTTTTACTTATCTGGAAAGGAGGAAAATTAAATATAAAGAAAAATCATGAGAGCCTTCAAGAGCCAGATTTAAGTTTATTTTCACAACTGTGAATAAGTGATGACTTGGGATAGACTGTTAAGACATTAAAATGTTAGTGGAACCAGTGGGCTCTTGGACCGTTTTTTAATAAGGAAGAAAAAGGGCCAACACAGTCAAAACAGACCATGAAAAGAAAGCATGCATTTCTTTAAATTGTTCCCACTGCCCTAAATATAAAGTAAAACAAGCAGAGCAGACATCAGTTTTCTCAAACAGGGACCCATATTTTTCATCTCAACTCAGTATATGGACATATAGCCTGGTTTCTTTTCCATTCCATTCCATTGGTTTGATAATGCTGGCCCCAAACTACTAACATTATTTCATAAATCCCAAAAGGGTCTCAACCCTCAGTTAAAAATCACTGCCCAGATGGAAATTATAAGTTTCCACATGAAGTTATTTGTATAGTTTTTAAACATTCATGCTTGTAAAGGGCAGGGGACATACAGTCTTGCTCACTTTAGCAATTTCACATAGGCCCTGGGAGTTGACCCAATACAAAGGTGCTCAGCATAGGGTCCCTGGAGAACTTTCAAAGGTCTTTGAACCTTCTGGAATTAGAGACAAAATTGCGTGCACAGGCACATCTGCATTTGTGTGAAAAGCAGTTCTGTGGCTTTTTCCAGTAGTCATGCATGGATGTAAGAGTTGGACCATAAAGAAAGCTGAGCGCCAAAGAACTGATGCTTTTGAACTGTGGTGCTGGAGAAGATTCCAGAGTCCCATGAACTGCAAGGAGATCCAACCAGTCAATCCTAAAGGAAATCAGTCCTGAATATTCATTGGAAGGTGTGATGCTAGAGCTGAAGCACCAATACTTTGACCACCTGATGCAAAGAACTGGCTCACTGGAAAAGACCCTGACACTATGAAAGATTGAAGGCGGGAGGAGAAGGGGTCGACAGAGGATGAGATGGTTGGATGGTATCGCTGACTCAATGGACATGAGTTTGGGTAAACTCCTGGTGAGCCTGGTGAAGGACAGGGAAGCCTGGCATGCTGCAGTCCCTGGGGTCGCAAAAAATCACACAAGACTGAGAGATTGAACAATGGCTTTTTTACCAGCTTTTCAAATCAGTGGGACCCACAGAAGTTGGTATATGAATACATTTATTCTGTGAAGGTCACTAAACTTGGCAACAAGATCATATACAGTTTCTCCCATTAATAAATAAAATGTACGTACCAGCGGAGCGGATCATCGCCACTGAGACGGCCACAAAATGCGTCACAACACACAGTAGCCACTCAGCAGAATATATATTTCATTCATTTATTCCACAAACTGAGTGCCTACCAAGGAAGATTAACCATATTATGATTCCGAGTCTTAATTTAGGAGAGGGGGTGAAACTAGAGGGGCCCTGATCCCCCCTGGTGGTATCCTGGTGCTGAGACACTAAGATTCTAAAAATCTACAAAATTAAAGACTGTCACCTACATAAGCAGGGAGACCCAGGGTCGATCCCTGGGTCGGAAAGATCCCCTGGAGTAAAAAATAGCAACCCACGCCAGTATTCTTGCCTAGAGAAGCCCAGGGACAGAGTCTGGCACAGGGTCACAAAGAGTCAGAAATGACTGAGCATGCTCGCTTGCACACACGAACATATGCACTTACCTACATTTCCTGTCCAACAGACAACCGCTGGGATGTTAAGCTAGTTACTTTCAAAATCACTGGCTTTATCATTGCACATTGCTAGTTTAACAGCCAAAATACTTTTAGAAAAGGTTTGCACTGATTTAGACAACCGTGAAGTGTAGCCGCTCTCAGATGAAAAGGGGTGTCCACATTTCACAAAGCGGAGTATTTTATGGGGAGTAAACATCTAAATGCCTATTAAATAGACATAAACATGGCCTTCGATTCACCGTATGGTAGGGGCCAGAATTCACCATCTTGCTGAAAATGAATCAAGACTCTGAGTGGCTCATTTTACCAGATCAAAGGTTATAAAAGAAATGTGTTTTGGAACAACAATAGCATTCAGCTTGCCGGAGCATGTGGGCCACATCCCTGGAGAGGATCTGCGTACAGTAAGCCACAGAAAAACCCCTGGCTTTGCTGACCGCTTGGACCGCTCTGGCAGGGGCAGAGTCACTCACTGGGTTTGGGGGAATGAGCCCCGCAGGCCTAACTCAAGTCTGTCTCTTCTCTCTCTCTCTTGGGATCTTCCAGGCCCATGGAGAACCCAAGGTCTGACCCGCTCTGGATCATGTGGCAGGTAATTTTAGTAGAGAGGATGCCTACTGGTGTCCAGGGCTGGGTCTGCATAGGTGGGCGAGTCGTGCTAACTTGATCAGACAACTGTACCACATATTCCTGTTCTCAAGCAGCTCCCAACCAGCAGCGAAACCAAAACCTGTAACCACTAACCCAGTTTAAGAAAGGATTTCAGAGAGAAGGTCTGTTTCTTTAGGTTAATGCCCAGTCACAGAACAAATGACAAGGCTGTACAGTGGAGTTAAACCAGAACTTGAGCTGTTAACAGCTCCTAGGTCTTTGTAGAGTGTATTTCATTCTATAATTCAAAGTGAATTTCCAGAACAACAAGTATTCAAGTGTGAGTATTCTGATGTACCCACTAAAGCTTTAAGTTCAGGATGTATTATCAATGGTTAATAGGTGGTCAAGAGACTCAACCCTGGGAATATGGAATAAATATCCATGAACTCAACTGTTCTAAGCAGATTTTCTATTCTCAACTGTGATTAGCAGGACCTATCAATCTCGTTACGGAAAATTTAAAAAAATTTAATACTTGGGAAATAAATCTCTGGGGCTCTGGGGCTGGAAGAAAAATGTTCTGTAGATGAATCTTCTTGACATTATTTTATCATTATCTCGACAATGTTTTTAGACAGAAGAAATCTGACTCAGCGTGGATTCTCCTTCAAAATGTTCCCTTTGTGTCTTGACATTACAAGATGGCCTCAGTGGCTGAGCCAAACTTTCCGTGTCTCTAGGGCTTCGGTTTCAACTAACATGGCTTGCATTATGTGGGTGGGATTATTTCCGGAGTTCTAATTTCTGCTCGTTTACATGCTAAATGCCCAGATGGCAACATAAGTAAATCGTCCTTAGCAAAGATTAATTGATACACAATAGTAACAACGTATATTCAAAGGAAGCTCAGTTGGTATGTATGTGTTTGTATGAGTCCCTATTTTCAAATTCTTGGGACACATACCTAGGAGCGGAATTGCTGAATCATATGATAATTTTATGCTTAACAATTTGAGGACGCATCAAACATTTTTCCACAGCAGGTGCACCATTTTGTATTCTCAAGAGCAATGCACAAGGTTCCAATTTTTCCACATGGTTCCAATTTCTCCATATACTCATCCTATTTTCCTTTTTTCTCTCCCCAATTATAGCTACTCTAGTGGGTGGGCAGTGATCTCATTGTGGTTTTGATATACATTTCCCAAATGACTAATGATGCTGAGTATCTTTTCATGAGCTTATCAGTCACATGTAAGTCATCTTCAGAGAAATGTCTCTGTCTTTTTTTATCATCAGGTTTTTTTGTTGTTGTCATTGAGTTGTATTTTGATTCAATGCTCAAAGCAAGACTATTCACAACAGTTAAAAGGTGGAAATATAAATGTCCACAGGCAGATTAATGGATAAACAAAATGTAGTATGTAGAATACATATATACTGAAATATTATTCAGTTTAAAAAAAAAAGAATTTCTGATGCATGCTACAACAGGAATGAACCTTGGAAACATTATGCCAAGTAAAGTATACCAGTCACAAAAGGACAAATATTTCACTTACATGAAGGGCTGACTATCTGGAATAAGCAAATTTATAGAGACAGAATGTAAAATAGAAGTTGGGGGTGGGGTATTATTACTTAATAGGTACAAAGTTTCTGATTGGGATGATGCAAAAGCTTTGGGAAAAGATGATGGTGGAGGTGGTGCTTTCCCTGATAGCTCAGTTGGTAAAGAATCCACCTGCAATGCAGGAGACCCCGGTTTGAATCCTGGGTTGGGGAAGATCCTCTGGAGAAGGGATAGGCCACCACTCCAGTATTCTTGGGCTTCCCTTGTGGCTCAGCTGGTAAAGAATCCACCTTCAATGTGGGAGACCTGGGTTTGATTCCTGGCTTGGGAAGATCCCCTGGAGACAGGAAAGATTACCCACTCCACTATTCTGGCCTGGAGAATTCCATGGACCATATAGTTCATAGGGTCGGAAAGAGTCGGACACAACTGAGCAAACTTTTAGTTAAAGGTTATATAACATCATAAATATACTCAACTTGGCTGAATTGTTCACTTTAAAATAGTAACTCTTTTGTTAGATATATTTTACCACACACAAAAAAATCAGCTCAATTTTGTTCAGCTCATGTGTCCAAATATAATTTGAGAAAAAGAGAAAAAGTCAAGACATAAAAGAAGGGTGGTTTTAGGTGAGGATGGTGGAGCTAGAGGATCCTGAGGCACTTGGGAAGAGGAAACAGCATTCAGGTTAGGCGGTATCAAGCTCGTAACACTTACAGCTCTACCCTGATCCATGCGCTATGGTGTGTGAATCCTTCAGCCTCTCAGAGCCTCCTTAGTTACACAATCAAAGGCGAGGGAGTGGTGGGCATTAACCTCAGATGGTTACTGCAGGGATACAGGAAGAGGTGGAGCTAGTGGTGAAGAATCCACTTGCCGGTGCAGGAGATGCAAGAGACACGGGTGCCATCCCTGGGTCAGGAAGATCCCCTGGAGAAGGAACGGCAACCCAGTCCAGCATACTTGCCTGGAGAATCCCATGGACAGAGGATCCTGGAGGGCTACAGCCCACAGGATCCCAAAGAGCCGGGCACGACTCGGCGCCGAACACCCAGGAAACTATTTGCCTGAAGGGCCCAATGCAGGGACAGACCTCGGGAACACTCAGTAAGTTCAGCAGGCTGCACCCCCCCGCCCAAGACTGCAGTCCTCTCTCTCCACATGACTGGAGCCCACTCCAGATACTGCCCTCTCCATGTTATTCTCTGCGCTCCTCTGTGTCTTTTAAATATTTCATGTCAGAATTTTAAAAGCAAGTAAAAATTGCTCCTTATATAACACACTGATGTAACCAAATTGATGGAATTAAGTGTAGGGAAACATTAACCCTCCCTGACATCCTTCAAAAAATCCACTCAGCAGAAGAGGAAAAAAGAAGTCTCAAAGGAAATAAGCTACATGCTAATCGTGGGTACCTCTGAAAGCAGGTCAAGGGGTAGGTTTTGATTGTTCTCTTTTTGACTGTCTATATACTACTATTTTTCTGTAATAAATGTGCAAGGAAAAGAGAATAAAAGCCTGGCTCAGAGTTCAACTTCGCTCAAGTCTTCCTTGCCCCTTCCTCCCCTCCACCACCAGAGACCATCACTCACATTCTGTGTATTCCATCTACCTTATCATGATACAGACTTCCCTCGTGGCTCCATCAGTGAAGAATTTGCCTACAGTGGAGGAGACCTGGGTTCAATCTATGGGTCAGGATCCCCTGGAGAAGGGAATGGCTCCCATTCCAGTATTCTTGCCTGGAGACAGAGGAGCCTGGCAGGCTACAGTCCATGGGGTCACAAAGAGTCAGACACGACTGAGTAATTAACACATCATGATGTGGAGAACGGTCCTAGCTCACATTTGCAGGAATTGTACCAGGGCTGGGCCCTCCTCTGAATCCTGACACATGTCAACCGATTCACTACTTGCAATAACTGGAGTTGGTGGTACCATGATCCCCCATCTTACAGGGGAAGAAACTGAAGCTCCAAGATCACAATAATTTGCCCATAGTCACTCCCATCATCTGTGATGAAGTTGGTTCCGCACCCAAACAGTATGGTTCCTGAAGCCACACTCTTTTGCCTCAACACTCTGCCCTCTCCTAGGTGTATTCCTAGGGCGGTCACTGCCTTTCTCGTTGTTCACATGCAATGACCTTCCTGACTCCTCTGCCACACTGAAACAGGAGCTACGTCCGATGAATCTCGACCTACAATACCCATGCCCTACTTGGTTCTACTGTTGAACCATCAGCTGAACTGGTCAGTCTTCGATGCCACATCCCAAACCAAATGGAATTTTTAGGCTGCTCACATAATAACACATACACCGCTACTCCTATTTCGATGAGGCTGGTGAGCATCACTGATAATAAGAGCAAAGGGTGACTCATCTGTCCCCTCAAATGATCCCCTCGGCCAGGAAGCAGTTAGCCAACTTTCTCTTCAGGAAACTTGGGTTCCCCAGTAGAGCTCACGTTTGACTGCTAGGTGCACTTCTGACCCTCACGGCCAAAGGTAAGAAACACGAGCCTAGTCGTAGAGAAGATACGAAAGGCAATGCTGCAGACGCATCATGAGAGGGGGCGGAAAACGGGCCCGTGGAGACTTCACCCCTCGTGATATCCACCTACTGCAGCTAACGAAGCTCCACAGGCAGGAAACTGAGGGAACTGGCTTAGAAATGGTTAGATCCAACACAGGTTTAGTAGGAGAGAACAGAAATCTTTTTAAAACCCCAACATTACTCATTCAGTTCCAGGCTCAAAGCAGAGAAACGAAGACAACAATAAAGTTGATAATTTGGAGAGACCAATCGTAACTCTGGGCTTCCCTTGTAGCTCAGTTGGTAAAGAATCTGCCTGCAGTGCGGGAGACCATAGGTTTGATCCCTGGGTCAGGAAGATCTCCTGAAGGAAGGATGTGTTCTTGCCTGGAAAATTCCATGGACAAAGGAGCGTGGCGGGCTACAATCCATGGGGTCACAGAAGAGTCGGACACGACTGAGCGATGAAGGACAACCAAGACTCAGAGGTTTCCCAGGGGGTGCTAATGGTAAAGAACCCACCTGCCAATGCAGGAGACACAGGAGACAGGGATTTGATCGCTGGGAAGGTTCCCTGGAGGAGGAAATGGCAACCCACTCCAGTATTCCTGCCTGGAATTCCCATGGACAGAGGAGCCTGCTGGACTCTATAGTCCACAGGGTGCAAAGAGTTGGACATGACTGAGCGTCTGAACACAACCATAACTCAGACCCTGGAGAAACATGGCAGTTTAGTTGCTAAGTCACGTCCGACTCTTGTGATCCCATGGACTGTAGCCTGCTAAGCTCCTCTGACCATGGGACTGTCCAGGCAAGAATACTGGAGTGGGCTGCCATTTCCTTCTCCAGGGGAATCTTCCCAACCCAGGAATCAAACCCAAGTCTCCTGCACTGCAGGCAGACTCTTTACCAACTGAGCTATGAGGGAAGCCTATTACTCCTCTTAACAGGTTTAGAAGGAAAGTACTTACCCCCAATTAAATGAAGCAATCCAAAGCACAGAGATTTTAAGTGACTTATCCAAGGTCACAAGCCAGTAAATGGTAGAACTATGATTTTTATTCTGAGTGTATCCTTCTTTTCTCTTTCAGACAGCTCCCTCAGAATTCTAGGATTCCATCCACAGGGCTCTTGACATGGCCCGCAAAGAGATTAACTCTCCAACTTGAAAGTGTGATTTTTAGGCTGAAGGCAAAGATTTTTGCTTATTTTGGCTTCTAAGCAATCAAGTGGATTTATAAGCCATTTCTCTGCTAAAATTACGTATGCATTTAAAAAATATTCCAGTAATATCGACACCAACTAGAGCTCCCACAGCATACGGAAATCCCAAAACCCCATATTAAGAATGGATGATCTTTCCATTACTGCTCCACCAAAGTAAACAAAGACTATACCAACACTTCAACAATTAAAGGAAAGAACACAAGCATTTTTGATAGTTCAAAAGGATTCAAAGACAATCACGGAAACACATGTTCTTTTAGAGGGCATGCTTTCGGAATTTACTCCAAAGGACCTTCATCTACAACAATACAAACGTTTATCTCTTACCTATGAATGGGTCTTTCTAATTTTTTGATCATAAAAATGGAAAGAAACCAGGAATCAGCGGGTTGGAGGTATCACATGGAGGGGACATTCAAAGAACACACACTTCTCAATATTTTTCCATCATATTGTTTATTTCCACATGTAATTCTAAATAGGGCAAGAATACTGGAGTGGGTATCCATCCCCTTCTCCAGGGGATTGTCCCTGACCCAGGGATTGAACCCACGTCTCCTGTATTGTAGGCAGATTCTTTACTATCTGAGGCATCAGGGAAGCCACATAAGGCAACATTACATTATAAAATCAATAACATATACTTTTTATTGGTATTTTAGAGAAGGAAATGGCAACCCACTCCAGTATTCTTGCCTGGAGAATCCCAGGAACGGAGGAGTCTGGTGGGCTACAGTCCATGGGGTCGCAGAGAGTCAGACATGACTGAAGCGACTTAGCAGCAGCAGTAGCAGCAGATTGGCATTTGGGAATCTTTAAAAATTGAGCTAAAGTCTCTTTTTAAAATAAAAAGGACCAGCATATCCAGACAGAACTCTAACCCAAAAAGACACATGTACCCCTGTGCTCACAGCAGCACTATTTATAAAAGCCAAGATATGGACACAATCTAAAAGTCCATAGGCAGATGAATGGACTAAAAAAGATGTATACATGCACACAATGGAATACCACTCAGCCACAAAAAGAACAAAATAATGCCATGTGCAGCGACGTGGATGCCACTAGAGATTATCATCCTAAGTGAGATAATTCAGAAAGACAAATGCCACACAATTATCACTCACACACGGAATCTAAACTACGACACAAACGAGCCGATCTAGGAAACAGACACAGAACTGCAGACACAGAGAACAGACTGGTGGTTGCTAAGGGGAGGACGCTGGGGAGGAAGGCTGAAGTCCGCAGACGCGAGCTTTATATAGAGAGTGGATGAACAGCAAGCCCCTACTGTACAGCACGGAGAACTGTCCCCAGCACTCGGTGAAAACCATCATGGAAAAGATGATTTTTTTTAAAAAGAACACACACACACACACACAGCAGAAATTAACACAACATTGTTAACCAATCATACTTCAATTTTTTTTAATCAGAAAACAAAGATAAAAATAAAATAACTCCCCTCCCTCTGCCTGTGCATCTCACAGCACTCTCGTGTGCTGTCAAGGCTTGCCTTTTCCACCTGCCATGCAGCATCCCCTCGCGGAATGACCCCTTCTCTGTGCCTATGAACACCCTGATCTTGGCAAGAGCCAGATCTCTGCTTCCCTCCTACAGGTTAGCAGCTAAATTCCCCACCCATCGATGATATGACCTTAACAGGCTCCCATTTGGGTTTTCTGTTGTTGTTCTGTTCCATCTTTTAAACCAATGTCCTCATTCATCAGGAATGAACTAAAGCAGCTTTTTCTGGAGAAAGACATGGCTCTCTCCACTGCCCTTCTGTTAACCCAGCTCACTTGGGAAACTTTCCGGAGGAAGAAGGTAAAGGTGAGAGGGAATGTCCCAGGCTCCTAAATGAGAATTAGGCTCCTAAATGAGAATTACCCATTACCCACTTGGAAGGCAGCTGACATTAAAAAACGAAGTCGAGTGAAGTGCAAGTCAGCTCAATCGTATCTAACTCTTTGCAAGCCCATGGACTAGACATTCCATGGAATTATCCAGGCCAGAATACCGGAGTGGGTAGCCTTTCCTTTCTCCAGGGGATCTTCCAAAGCCAGGGATCGAACCCAGGTCTCCTGCATTGCAGGCAGATTCTTTACCAGCTGAGCCACCAGGGAAGCCCAAGAATACTGGAGTGGGTTGCCCATCCCTTCTCTAGGAGATCTTCCCAACCCAGGAATCAAACCGGGGTCTCCTGCATTGCAGGCGGATTCTTTACCAACTGGGCTATGAGGGAAAGCACCACCTTTACCACCATCTTTTCCCAAAGCTATCAGGGAAGCCATTGATAAGGAAACTCCCTATCTATAGAATACCAACCCAAAAAGATGCAAAGAAAAGCAGACAGCCTTATCAGTCAACTCTGCTTCAGTCCACTCTGTGAGATTCCAGACAACACCTGAACTAGGATAAAGGTCCTCTGAAAAGACAGTACTGAAAAGCTAGGGCAGATTCCCCACAGCCCCCTTCCTGGAGAAGTGCATGACAACACACTGCCCACCAGGTAATACTTTTAAGATGCTAGAGGAAAGGCATTCAGGAAATGCAAAATGCCTGTGACTGTGTTGGGCCCAGAGGCTGTCCCTCTAAGTTCTCTGCAGAGGTGACTCAAACCGCGCCCTCCGCCCCTTCCCTACCTTCCAGTGATGGGAGGTTTACCTAATGTGCACCTGTGGTTTTAAGGTCCCTAACTGAAAAAGGGACCAGATGTGAAAGTTATTACCATTCTGTTCAAAGTACACGAGTAAACTAACTGTGGACAAGTTCAAGTTCGCCACATGCCACTTGAAATGGACTAACAGGGTCCAATAACAAAAAATTTAGGGTGGGATTTTTAAAAGAGATCCTCCAATGTGTTTTGGGCCATGAAGAGGAAGGTAACACACAGGACAAATGGTTCACCTTTTTAAGACCCAAAACACGATCAGACCAAACCAAACAGGGGTGTGTGAACTGCAAAGGCGAGTCGAACCTGATTACAGGCAAGAAAGGCGCTCGCAGAGCAAAACAAGAGCTAAAGCAGGGAGGAGGAGTCTTCTGTTTTGGAGGTAAATGGAACATTTGACTGCAGAAAACCCTAAATGATCCTCGAACATTTCTCGGGCACTCTAGAACTCATCATGGAATTCATCAGCTAACTATCCTGGCACAATGAAAATCCTTTTTCTCATCGACTGTAAAGAAAGATAACTGCACCTGGAGAAGCAGAAAAAAAATTTATTAATAGAGACCCAACAGCACCAGTGGGATCAGAGACTATGTGAGCCGTAACAAAGTCTAAGCACTGTTCAGATATCAGGATTATTGGCCACAAGGGTGAAAAGAAGGCTCCTGACTCAGCCTCAACACTGCAGGCAGAAGGAGCCTTTTAAAACCTCCATCAGGGACAACCACTATGGCGGTCCAGTGGCTAAGACTCCCAACTCCCAATGCAGGAAGCCTGGGTTTGATCCCTCATCCAGGTACTAGACCCCACATGCCACAACTAAGAGTCTGCTTGCCACAACAAAGATCTGCTGCAGCCAAACAAACAACACATACTTTTAAATAAAAAAAAACCTCAATCAGATCATGTCTCCCACACACTCTCTCTCAAAGGCCTCCCATCTCAGTAAGTCCTACCAGCTCCTCCCCTGATCATAGTCACCCCCCAGAGTCTCCCTGCTTGCCCTCTCCAGCCAGGCCCCAGGGGCCTGGGCACTCGACCTGGATCACTCCCCACCTCTTAACAAAAGATCTCACCCTCACCTCCTCAACATCTTTGTTCCAAAGTCAGCCGTGCACGGAATTCCCCGGCTGCCCAGGGGCTAGGATTCTGCACATCCACCATAGGGGACACAGATACAATCCCTGGTCTGGAAACTAAGACCTCACACCGCAAGTGACACAGCCCATTTAAAACAAAACAAAGTCACCCATGCAGTTGTTGTTATTTAGTTGCTAAGTCGTATCTGACTCTTTTGTGACCCCACGGACTGGAGCCCACCAGGCTCCTCTTTCCATGGGATTTCCCAGGCAAGAATACTGGAGTGGATTGCCACTTCCTTCTCCAGGGGATCTTCCAGAACGAGAGATGGAACCCATGTCTCCTGCCTGGCAGGCAGATTCTTTACCTCTGAGCCACGTGAAATGTACAGTGTCGTGTAATTGCCATTAAAATGATCATAGCGAATAGTTTCACCGCCCTTAAAATTCTATGCTTTACCGATCCGTCAATGCCTCCCTTCCCCAAGCTCCTAGCAACCAACAGTCCTTTTATTGTCTCCACAGTTTTGCCTTTTTCAGCAAGTTATACAGTTGGACTCATACAGTATGGAACTTTTTTAGATTAGCTTCTTTCACTTGGTAACGTGCATTGAAGCTTCCTCCATGTCCTTCATGGCTTGAAAGATAGTTTTTAGCCCTGAATAATATCCCATTGTCTAGATACTCCACGGTTTATTTACCCATTCACCTACTGAAGGACATCTTGCTGGCTTCCAAGTTTTGATAATCGTGAATAAAGCTGCCACAGACATCCATGTGCAGAGATTTTGTGTGGATGCTTGTATGGTTTTAATAGCATCTTACGAGGAGAGAAAAGTAAAGTATAACCTTCATGAGCTGAAGACAAAATAGGCTTCACACTCTCTAAGAAAGTCCTTCTTTCTAAGAATATTTCTGAGAAGCTAAATTTGTCAGAGAAGGCTGGTTTTAGTTTTATAAACACATGAATCCAATTCCAACACTATGGTTTTTTCATGCACTTCAAATGGATCATAAACTCTGAAATATTTTGAATATTTTCTCTTGTTCCTATTAATAACGCTTCTCCGTGGGATTTTGTCATCGATTCCATTACGCTTAGCCCATTACCCACAACTGGTACCACGAGCCCCTGAGTTCTGTTGGAGCATCTACCATACCCGACGCACCCATCCATGCCTGAATCCCATGAGCCTGTCACCAAGACACATAGCAGGTGCTGAGAAGAACTGTTAACTGGAAAATGCATTTGAACATCCAACCAAGCATTCAACCCAGACTGTGACAAATTTCAAGACAAAGACTCATAAAAGTCCCCTGGGACTTCCCGGGCAGTCCGGTGGTTAAGACTCCAAGCTTCCAACGCAGGGAACACGAGTTTGATCCCTGATTGGGGAACCAAGATCCCACACACTGAGTGGCGTGGCCAAAAAATGGAAGAGAAAAAAGACCCATGACAGTCCCTGGACCACAGATACAGAAAGAAAGTAGACGAGCATTATTCACTCAGCCATGTCAAAATCTACACACAGACTGATACACAAAAACGAGAGGAAGGGGGACATCTCAAGTCAGAGACCCATCTCTTTAGAAAAGGGGAGCTCCCCACCTCCAAACAGACCGCACGCAAGCTCATGGGCCCTCGGGGCTCGAAGGCCCACCAGTCACAGCAGGGTGAAGGGGAAACATAAGGAAAGATGATGCCCAAGTGCCCAAACGTGTTTTAAGCCATGAAACACTAGAAACCATTTCTATAGTCAAAATCCATTCTCAACAATTTCTAAAATCAAAATGTCTCCCTAGTATGGAAAACCCCACACAACCATACCACTCAGGACTGAAATCCTGGACTGTGTCGCACCAGGTTTAAAAGCTCAAACTGAAGGGCATCCCTGGTGGTCCAGTGGCTAAGACTCCAAGGTCCCAATGCAACAGGCCAGGATGCAATCCCTGGTCAGGGAACTAGATCCCACAGGCCACAACTAAGACTTGGCACTGCCAAATAAATATTTCAAAATTTATTTAAATAAATTTAACTAACTTAATTTAAAATTTAAAAAAATTCAAATGGAACTAAAAGGCATTTCAGAAGGCCATCCATCTCACATTTGTAAATGCAGACGTTTACAAAATGTCTACTCAAGGCTGACATTCTGCACACGAGTTCCCCACATCCCGTATTTACCACATTCGAAGTATTATTGGTCCCTCACACCCACTACCACTCCTGACCTAAAAAGAGAACCAGAGAGGAGTCCAGGTGGATAAACAGACAGGGGTCACCTGAACTAAGGTGAAAATTTTCAGTCTGATTTCAATTATAGACATAGAGAAGGCTGGCAATTTGAGTTTAAATGCCAACTTGATGTGTTCTAGAAAAGACAGAAATATTGAACATTTCAATCTGCTTTTTTTTTGCTTTCTGTTAAACCATAACGTCCCAATGAAAAAGTAATCCATGTACCATATATCCATTTACTTGGAAAAAATAGGCAAGCACTCCCATGTTCCCTTGATCTAACAACAAAATGGTGCCTTTTCCCATTTTGGTTAATTTCTCCACCGCTGAAAATTATTTCCAGGTCCAATCTCTTCTTTAGTTTTCATTTTCATCCTATATGAAACCCCCTAGAGAAAAAGACAGAAGAGAACACACAACCAGAAGATAACACAATACTTTAAACACCAAAATTGTAAAATCCAGCTGTAGCATCTGGGTCTAAACAAAAAATGTCTAAATAAATAATGCAGTTGCTGCTGCTGCTGCTAAGTCACTTCAGTCATGTCCGATTCTATATCCGATTCTGTGCGACCCCATGGAATCCCAGGCTCCGCCGTCCCTGGGATTCTCCAGGCAAGAAAGAACACTGGAGTGGGTCACCATTTCCTTCTCCAACGCATGAAAGTGAAAAGAGAAAGTGAAGTCACTCAGTCGTGTTCCGACTCTTCACGACCCCATGCACTGAAGCCTACCAGGTTCCTCCATCCATGGGATTTTCCAGGCAAGAGTACTGGAGTGGGGTGCCATTGCCTTCTCCTAAATAATGCAGTAATATGAAGCTAAAAGTTGAATCTTGATACATAATACCTCTAATATAGGTCTTTATAGTCAAAAGCTATGGTTTTTCCAGTAGTCATATATGAATATGAGAGTTGGACCATAAAGAAGGCTGAGTGCCAAAGAATTGATGCTTTCCAACTGTGGTGTTGAAGAAGACTCTTGAGAGTCCCTTGGACAGCAAGGAGGTCCAACTAGTCAATCCTAAAGGAAATCAACCCTGAATATTCACTGGAAGGACTGATGCTGAAGCTAAAGTTTCAATACTTTGGCCACCTGATATGAAGAACTGATTCATTGGAAAAGACTCTGATGCTGGAAAAGATTGAGGGCAGGAGGAGAAGGGGACTTAACAGAGGATGAGATGGTTGGATGGCATCACCGACTCTATGGACATGACTTTGAGCAAGCTCTGGGAGATGGTGAAGGACAGGGAAGCCTGGTGTGCTGCAGTCCATGAGGTCGCAAGAGTCGGACATGACTGAGCAACTGAACAACAATATAGACAGCAACTTCTGTACATCACAAGGAACCCCAAGGATAGAATGTGCTGCCCCAGGCAACTGGCTCGCCTAATGTCCAAGAGACAGGGAGCGCTCAGGTAAAGAAGACTTGGGTCTCTTCACGTCTAGCCCAGTGTTCCTTTCTTATTTTATTGAATGAACACTAGCAAATAACAATGATAATCATTTTGTTTAAACATGAATGATTGAGCTTATTTACCTCCCTCACCTACTTTTGTTTAAGAAATTAAAATGACCATTGATTTTTAAGGGCCCAAAGAGAAAACTCGCTAGACCCTAGCAGGAGATCATTGTTAGCAATGTCAACACTGACACTGGAACTATCCAGAGAAAACCTTCGAACCACAACCAAGAAGCTGAGTAATAAAAACTCCCACATTCATACTCACGCTCTTTATACGATAATTAGAATCACCCTCCGAAGGACCTAAAACATCAGTAGGGTAGATCTGTTTGTGAGTAAATGACCCATCAGGCATTCACACAAAACTAGATGCCTCTAAATACTGAAAAGAGTGGAGCAGAAACCAAGTGGCCAAATTGGTTGTCTGCCGCTGACTCTTAGAAATATGGAAGATGTACTGACTGTTGCAGAGACACGGGAAAGTCAGAATTGGGAAGAACCACAGAGGCTTGGGAGAGTCGGGCATGCAGGCTGCCCGTGTGTCCGCCTGGACTTGCTGTGCATAGCTGTGTCCCTCTCTGTTTCTCTGCCTCATTTTCCTCACCTGTAAAGCTGGGCTTTCCTAGTAGCTCAGATGGTAAAGAATCTGCCTGCAATGCAGGAGACCCAGGTTCAATCCCTGGGTCAGGAAGATTCCCTGAAGAAGGAAATGGCAATCCACTCCAGCATTCTTGCTTGGAGAATTCCACGGACAGAGGAGCCTGGCGGGCTACAGTCCATGGGGTCACAAAAGATCCGGACACGACTGAGTGACTAACACACACACAAAACCAGGATGATAATAGTTCACTGGGTTATCGGACAGATTAAAGGCAAGAGTCCATGTTAAGCGTTTAAAACTGAGCCAGGCACGTGATATCCCTGGTGGTCCACAAGTTACGACTCCACACTCCCAATGCAGGGGCATTGCTTTCATCCCTCGCTGGGTAATTAAGATCCTGGATGCAACATGACGTGGCCAAAAATAACACTGTGCCAGGCAGAGAGTAAATACTTAATGTGCGTGTGTGCAAGTCACTGCAGTTGAGCCCACCTCCTCTGACCCAGTGGACTGCAGCCCACCAGGCTCCTCTGTCCATGGGATGAGTGGGTTGCCATTTCCTTCTCCAAGGGATCCTCCCAACCCAGGGATCAAACCCAGGTCTCCTGCATTACAAACAGATTCTTTTACTCTCTGAGCCACCAGGGAAGTTGGGAATTGTATAAATGCATTAGAAAAATAAATAACAACAGTTATAACCTAGAGGCTAGAACAGGAAAAGCTTTCAACCAACCCTTGTGGCTTTTGCCTTTTCCACTCGGATTGAACTCCATGCTTGGTTTGCATGTAGGCAACTGTAATTACCTCCACTGTTCCTTCCAAAATTAAAACCATGAAGATCTGTCGACCCTTGATTTTCCTTCCAGGCGTGACTCTGCGGCCTCATGGCCTCCCTGTCTGCGGGTATCTTCATTACCACGCTTCCCGTTTCCATCAAAGCCTTCAGTCCTCATCACACAGATTGATGCTGTTTGACCAGCAAAGAGTCCCACGGGTAACAGGGCCCCAACTGCTCCATCTGGACTCCCCTGGAATTTCAGAGGCTTTCACCTGCACCTCTAGCAAAAGATAACCCAGGTCTCTGGAATGAACTTCTAGTTCTGAAAGTAATTAACTGCAATCCTCTCTCTCTCTTCAGCACCGCATTCCCACCCCACTCCATTCCCATTCTCATATTAAAACAGAACTCCGCTGAGCATCAATTAGAAGCAGAGGGAAAATCCTGTGCTTCACTGGTTTCTTCCCAAACTAAACACACTTCTGTAAACCTGACTCGGTTGCGGTCCAGCCTGCACATGTCTCAGGGCACCCAGTGCTTCCAGAGTTGAGCTTTTGTTTACCCACTGTCAAGTGGGTATTTCCCAGCCCACCTCTCCTCCCATGGAGACTAGTGGCAACCACCCGGACCCCCCACTCAGGCAACCAAATGTGACATCAAAGGAGCCCCCGAGTGGCCATCTGTCCCTGCCACGCCAATGTTTATGCAATGTGGGCAGGAGAGGGACAGGACGATCAAAGAATCCAGGGCATCCGGCTCCAACAAACCCAAGGCAGCAACACCCCAGGCCATGTGAGCTACCGAACAGGACAGTGGTGAGAAAGCCCCCCGTCTAGCTACAGAGGCTCCTTCTTCTTAAAAAGATGGCTGCAACTACCTTTTTAATGGTTATTTTTTTTTTTAATCGACAGATAGTTGCTTTACAATACTGTGCTGGTTTCTGCCATACATCAACATGAATAAGTCTGCAACTGTTTGACTTTCTTTCCTGATGGTGTGCAAGAAACGAGCTGGATACATCTCACCTGTGGGCAGGCAGCTAAAAATAAAATCAGCTCCCTAATTTGGCAGTAATTTTGTGATATTTTTCAAATATTATGCATCCTGCCAGAAAGTTTCACTTCAGTATGGTATCTCACGCTGTGCTGACGTTACCAGACTCATGAATGGTGAAGTGCTAAGGGGAACTGGCTAAGGCTGAAATGCAGAGATCAGACACCAACCTGGGAGTTTCAGAATTCTAGAATCCTCATCTAAGTTAAGTTAAGTCGCTCGGTCGTGTCTGACTCTGCGACCCCACACACTGTAGCCCACCAGGCTCCTCCGTCCGTGGGATTCTCCAGGCAAGAGTAACGCCTCTGCTTTTATCTAGAATGGCAGGTCAAGACGCATGGGAGCAGCCACAGATGTAAAAGTCAGACAAAGCACAGTTCAAGTCCAAGGTCACCATGTCAGGGTGAGTTTGGTGAAATCACATGGGTGCCATCAGCTGGACTTGGTCAGGATGCCACATCCAAGGAGGTACTGAGGTTCGATCACGGACTCTGTTGACAGCACTGAGCAGAAAGCAAGGCACACAGCACGTGCTCGATGTATGTGGACCCTTCTCTGCAGCATCTTCAGTTCCAGCCCCGTCCTCTCTCTGGGACCTTGAGGTGAGACACACCCAGGAGGCAAAGCATGTCTGAATCTCTTTGCCAAAACAGAGAGGTCACTGTGAACAGTGGGGCTGACCACCAGTTCAAACTGAACACACAAACTCTGCTGAAGCACATCATTATTATCCTTCAAATGGGGGAGAAAGCACGTCAAGCACTTTCACCTACCATTTTCATGAAGTCTGTCAAACCACATCCCAAGAATTGGAAGAGAGACCACATTATTCATCACATAAATCTGCTTCCATTCCCCCAGGGGGGGAAGACGGCTAACCACCGTGACTGAAGCCAAGAGATGATCCATCCACCCTGTGATTCAGCTTGAACAGCTGCAGCGTGAAAACGCAACACGAGCTCACCCAAAAGTGGGCTGACGATTTTTACATTTGCCCCCTCACTTATCTTATTTTTTTCGAGTCTGTTCCTTGACCTCAACTTCCCTTCATTCATAGAACCGGGAAACAACCGTGGCATTTCTCTGGACAGCGTGGGCCAGGTTATGATACATCCCCGAAGAATCAGATCAGCACACGCTTACTCTGTGGTTCCGGGCACCATCGTAGCACTCAAGGATTTACAGTTGAGTTGGGAGGAAAAAAAGATTAAAAAGGCAACATCTGACTAGCAATATGGGGCTCTGAGGGGGGAAAAAATGACTTGGGGTTGGAAAAGACTGGAAAGGCAGCAAGGAGGAGGTGGGCTGACAATGATTCTGAAAGACAGCTGGTGGGAGGTCACCGGAGGGGGAGATAGAATGGACACTTGCCTGGAGACAGGACTTGGTAAGGCTGTTTAGAGGTTAGCTGGGCCGATAAGCCACTCATTAAACAAGGATTTACACAACAGCCTGTGGCAGTCCAGAGAAGGCAATGGCACCCCACTCCAGTACTCTTGCCTGGAAAATCCCAGCGACAGAGGAAAATCCCAGGTGGGCTGCAATCCATGGGGTCGCTGAGAGTCGACTGAGCAACTTCACTTTCACTTTTCACTTTCATGCATTGGAGAAGGAAATGGCAACCCACTCCAGTGTTCTTGCCTGGAGAATCCCAGGGGCGGGGGAGCCTGGTAGGCTGCCGTCTATGGGGTCGCACAGGGTCGGACACGACTGAAGCGACTTAGCAGCAGCAGCAGCAGCTACGGCAGTCACTCTAACCCACAATGAGGCAAATATACAGAAGAGGACGACCAGCCCTACCTTGGAGAGATACACAGGAGCCTTCGGGGAATCGGGCAGCTGCGGTTCAAATCCTCTCTCCTCCTTTCCTAACGCTGTCACTTGGAACAAGTTCCTTAACCCAGAGATGAGAACTCACGCTTAAGTTACTTAGTGGAAGCAGTTTCACAGAAAACCAGTTGGGAAGTGGGAGAAGGAGGACACCAGAGCTCTCTGGAGACAGGACAGGGAAAACCTCAAGAGTCTGCCTGAAATACCCACACCCAGCTCTGGCTAAGGATTGCCTCAAGGGACAAGGACTCCATGGTCAAAGGAGCCTCAAGAGTCGAGGCTGGCTCGCCAACAAAGAGAAGGGAATGCTGGCCTATGGGGTGAAAGCACGTGGGGGGAAGCTGATTTGCATGGAAGACAACGTGGATCCAAACAGACGGGACAGGGCACAGGCGGCATGTGCCTCAGGGGGTTCAATGTTGTTTTCACTATTGTTGTTCATATTATTTACCCCTTAATAAAAAGCCAGCAACCCAACCAAGACAATGCAATGGGATTCAAAAGAGAGCAAGAGGTCTGTAGGCTGCCCTGTGCTAAGGCGGCTCGTCTGGATCCAGGTGTGGCCAGAACAGGTAGGACAGGAAGAACAGGTCATAGCAAGGCCTGCACAGGAGGTGCTGGTGGGGAGTAAACTGCAGGGATCAGGAGGCAAAAGTGCACAGCCATTACAAAAGAAGGAAACAGAATGAGCAGAGGATCCAGCAACCCCACATCTGGGTATTTACCCAAAATAAATGAAAGCAGGATCCCAAAGAGGCATGTTTACTGCAGCATTGCTCACAGCAGCCAAGATGGGGACAGGGACACCACCCAAAGGGCCAACAATGGAGGAAGGCGGGGAAAAGGCAGTATACACATGTGTGCACATGTGCGTGGGCGCACGCGCACGCACACACACACACACACACACACACACACGAATATTATTCAGCCTTAAAAAAGAAGGAAACCCTGCATATGCAACACCACGCTGTGTGAAATAAGCCAGTCCCAGAAACACAAGTGTTCCATGCTTCCACTTACATGAGGTTACCTAAAATAGTGAAACTCGTCATGAAAGCAAAAGCTAGAATGGGGGTTGCCAGGGGCTGGAGGGAGGGGGGATGAGGAGGTGCAAATCAACGGATATTAAATCTCAGGTATGCCGGATGAGCAAGTTCTAGAGACTCGCTGTAAAACACCGCACCTACTGCTAATACTGTACTGAACACTTAAAAATCTGATCAGAGGGTGGATTGCGTGCTGTGTTCTTATTACAATAAAAAAAGAGAAAAAAAATTTTTTAATTGCAGGGCTCATGCCTCAGGAAGCATCGGTGATTCAGCCTCTCCATCAAGCTGGAGATCCCTTATTTGTTCAGATCCTAGATCAACTGGCATAGGACCCAAATCTGATCACTGTTAAATGGTAGAGCATTATGTCACTTATTAACAAGGCTTGAGTGGCTACATTCATGGGAGGAAAGCAAGCTTGTTTGCTTGTTGTTTCTTGTGTTTGTTTGTTGTTGGCCATGCCATGTGGCATGTGGGATCTTAGTTCCCCAACCCAGAATCGAACCCAAGCCCCTGCCGTGGCAGCATGGAGTCTTAACCCCTGGACTGCCAGGGAAGTCCCTGGAAGAAGGCAAGCATGGAAAGAATAACTATACTTGTATAGTTAGAAAGCCCCCTTTGGTCCAAACCATCCTCGCCCAGTGACGTTAAGTGGGAGATGTTGCTCAGGGCAGACGACACTGTCCCCACGTGGCAGAGGAACTTTAGAGCCACGAGTCCCCTTTCGCTGGACTTCCGAGAAGAGTCTCAGGCCACACATGGGAGGCAGGAAATTCTGTTCCGCAGATTTCTTTTCTCCAAGTGCCTGTAAACCAGACACTCTTCCCACCTGGATCCTTCCAGCAGGAAGCCCCTTGCCTCTCAAGCGATGATGGGACCCCATCTGGGCACAGCAGTGAAGGCCACATGAAGTACCCCACTGCAACCGAACCTACTTCCCAGTTCAGGCGAAGAGTCAACCTCCCTGTTCCAAGGAACCTGATCTCATGTACAACAGCCCCAGAAAAAACCCATCTGCTACCAAGCTTCCCCCGCTGCTCTCCAAATCGATTCTTTCTTCCCCTTTTCTGGTGTCACGAGGGCAGGCAAAGGAAAAGTCAGGAAAACAAAGGTAGGAAGGTTATCTCGTAAAGTCTCCAAATGATGTAATCTGAAAATCAATGGGAACCTTCTTCCTCACGACTCAAGGTGGAAGGAATCAATGCATATGTATGGAGGCTCCCAAAGGGCAGACCCACCCAGCTCATGGTGGCCCTGACTTGGGGTGCACCCCACCACCTCCTCATCAAGCCCGAAAGACTGGCCTGTCCATGCGGACAACCCAAGAAGAAAGGGCCCCTAAGTGTCCCAGACAGTAAAGAATCTGCCTGCAATGCAGGAGACCCAGGTTCAATCCCTGGGTCAGGAAGATCCCTTGGAGAAGGGAATGGCAAACCACTCCAGGATTCTTGCCTGAAGAATCCTGTGGACAGAGGACCCTGGTGAGCTACAGTCCAGGGGTCCTTGAGTCGCCAAGAGTAGGACACGACTGAGCGATTAACCCTTTCACGTTCAAGCATCAGAAAGTTCCCAGGAAATCCGTTTCAAAGACTCAGTTTCTGAGCAGGTAGAATCAGAAACCCTCTTCTCATCAAAATAGTCACAGATAATGAAACTTCTGTCGTCCTGAATAGGAGGATTTCAACGGATCCTAAGACAAGAAGGACTTCAAAGGCTGGCCTCCTCACGTCCCAGCCTTCTGCAAACACTCCACTTACCCCATCCCAAACAGGAGAGGCTTCTCAAGATCTCCAAACGTGCCATCCACAGGGGCAGCTCACGTCCTAGGTGAGAGGCTAGGACCCAGAGCCATCACACCCCAAGGAACCAGCCCCTCTGCTCCTGGCTTTGGGTCTAGAGGATGGGGTTCAGTCCACTGAGGTTCTACCCACAAGAGCAAGGGGTTTTGTGCTCACCTTTCATATTCCTCTAGAGGTTACGAGATCCTCCTAGGAAACCTCACTGTGATAACTTAGGAAAAGTACCTCATATGTTGTAGACGGGCTTCCCTCATAGCTCGGTCGGCAAAGAATCTTCCTGCAATGCAGGAGACCCGGGTTCGATTCCTGGGCTGGGAAGATCCCTTGGAGAAGGAAATGGCAACCCACTCCAGTGTCCTTGCCTGAAGAATCCCATTAGCAGAGGAGCCTGGCAGGCTGCGGTCCATGGGGCCGCAAGAGTCAGACTTGGCAACTAAACCACCACCACCACCGTGTTATAGATACTCAATAAATCAGTATTTAGTATTCATAATCTAACTAGCAATTTGTATTTGAATAATCAAAGAAGCATCTGCATGTATGCTAAGTCGCTTCAGTTGTGTCCAACTCTGTGCAACACTATGGACTGTAGCCCACCAGGCTCCTCTGTCCAAGGAATTCTCCAGGCAAGAATACCGGAGCGGGTTGCCATGCCCTCCTCCAGATCTTCCAACCCAGGGGTCGAACCTTCATTTCATACGTCCCCTGCACTGGCAGGCAGATTCTTTACCATTACCACCACCTTCGCTTACCAGGCCCTTATACCACTATGATGCTGCTGCTAAGTCACTTCAGTCGTGTCCGACCCTGTGCGACCCCATAGACAGCAGCCCACCAGGCTCCACCGTCCCTGGGATTCTCCAGGCAAGAACAGTGGAGTGGGTTGTCATTGCCTTCTCCAATGCGTCGAAGTGAAGTCGCTCAGTCGTATCCGACCCTTAGCGACCCCATGGACTGCAGCCTACCAGGCTCCTCCGCCCATGGGATTTTCCAGGCAAGAGGACTGGAGTGGGTGCCATCGCCTTCTCCGTTATACCACTATGGCTTCATACAAAGCACTTTGGCCATGGTTATTGTTGCCCACCAAAATCACATAATTTATGAAAGCCTGAATTGTCAAACACCAGAGCAAGCGAGTCCAAGGTACCACATGAGGTGCTATGACCTAGCTCAAGATCTTACAAATCCATCCAGAACAATTCAAAAAGACAGCTTTCCAAAAGTGACGACCTCTCACCCTCAAGTTTCACCAATGAATGGTATGCTAATACTTTGTTTTCAAGCAAAGGAATCAAAATAAACTAGGGAAGCAGTACTGCAAAACACTTAGAAAGACTATGGGCCCTCTTGTTCTCCGTTCTCATAAAAAGACCAACTAAAACAAACAGCAGCTCCGGTGCTATTACTCAGCCCTCGGAATCATAAGCAGACAGGCCAGGTCAAGGGCAGCTGGTTAATCAATCTGCTGACTTGAAAAATAACCCCATGGTGAAGGCCAATTCACTCCGCAAAATGTAAACCAAGACTCGCTCCTTGGGCAGAATAGCAAATGATGTTGGTACAACACCATAAAGCCTTTCTCCAGCTCACAATTCTCCATGCCCAGCTCAGCCCATCACAACACTGGATGCCTAAATAAATCTTAACTAGTTATGCCACAGATTCTCCCAGGATCTATTCAGAGGAGAAACCCTAGGGAGAACAAACAGCTTGAGTTTGGAGACTTCAATAATGCTACAGTCCTTTGTGCAGGAATATTACCCAGCCAACCTCCTCCGCCCTTTGCTCTTCACTTCCCTTCTTGGTTAAGAGGTCAGCAACAGCACTCAACGATCCATATCTCCCCACAAAGCATGGACAAACTCCAAGCCCAGGAAGAGGACGCTCAGAAAATGCGGTGGAAAAAAGAAATCAATGTGGCAATCAACCCCAAGCATCTCCCAGCTAAATTCTGTAGTAAATAAAGTTAATAAACTTTGCCTTCAAAGGAGCAACCCCACTGACTTACATCCCAAGTTCTGAGCTTTGCACCCATTTCAATTGTACCCTGTGTGTGTTAGTCGCTTAGTCGTGTCCGACTCTTTGTGACCCTATGGAGTGTAGCCCGCCAGGCTCCTCTGTCCATGGGATTCTCCAGGCAAAAATACTGGAATGGGTTGCCATTTCCTCCTCCAGAGGATCTTCGCAACCCAAGGATCAAACCCAGGTCTCCTGTACTGCAGGCAGATTCTTTACCATCTGAGCTACCAGGGAAGCCCCGATGTGTACCCTAAAGACAGCCCAAAAAAGGCAAGAAAGAAAGGGAGGGAATTAGAAGAGAGCAGTGAAACTCTCAAGGGGGTGAAATGAACTGAAGGCAAACATACAATAATCCCAGGAAGGTGGCGATTGTGAGAGCTGCACAATGTGTGTGCACTTGGGGCCGCTAAACAGTGCCCGTGTGCGCGCTAAATTGCTTCAGTCTGTCTGACTCTTTGCGACCCTCAGGGATTATAGCCTGCCAGGTTCCTTTATCCATGGGATTCTCCAGGGAACAATACTGGAGCGAGCTGCCATGTCCTCCTCCAGGGAATCTTCCTGACCCAGGGAGGGAACCAGAGTCACTTACGTCTCCTGCACTGGCAGGAGGGTTCTTTACCACTAGTGCCACCTTATAGTATAGATATCAGAAACTGTGGTGGAAATACAAAATCAATGTAGTGTTCATCAGCCCCAACCATCTCCCCCCATATTAAAAGAGTATGTTGTAGATTATGTCACTTGTTTCACAACTAAAAAAAAATTTTTTAATTAAAAAAAAAAGTGGAGGGGGAAATGTACAGTCAGTTTACCATCAATTCACTGGGATAAGATGAAGATATGGGAAGGGACCCTGGTAATTCCACTTGCCTGGAATTAAAAAAAAAAAAAATAATGACAGAATTGGTTTTGTTTCATGCTACTGCAAAACCCTTTCACATTTCTGGAAGGAAGCCACCGGCAAAACTGTGACCTTGCACAACGGTAGCAGAGGAAAACACTCCACGGACTACAACTGACTACCTACTGTGTGCCAAGCCACGAGATGGGTCCCTCACATGAAAACTCAGAGAGATCTCACGAAGGCCCCCCAAAGTAGTTTTCATACCTCTGTCTCACAGTAGGGGACCCACAGGCTCAGAGAGGTTATGCAATTTCCCCAGGGCCACACAGCTAAAACTGAGAGCAGGAATTCAAACCCAGCTCTTTCTGACTCCAAAGTTATTGCTCTTACACCACCACCAAGTACTCAGAACGGTTTTCTGAGGAAACTCTAAAATGCTAAGGCTCATGCATTAAATATGAACCAAACTGAAACATTTTTCCTCAGTCATTACAACAAATTTGCTCTGTCTCAGTACAAAGTAAACCTGTATTGTTAAGTGGGTTGAAATCACCTTCAATTCACATTAAATTATCAGTAAGTCTTGGGTGAATTCTAGTAAGATGTTTCCAAAACAATTTCACAGGGTGTGTCCCAGTGAATATGCAAACCCCCCCCTACAACAATTTGCTCCAACAGGTACGATACTCAAGAACACAAGGAATGTTTTAATAAAACTGGAAAACATTACGTCAGACACAAACATACACAGTATCTTCCTCCATACAACTAAGAGACTCAGTTATTTAGTTTTAAAGGCTCTTGAAATCTTTTTTGACAGAGTTCCATAGGGCACAATTTTTTAAATGCATGTAAACTTATAAGAAGTTGTGTTTGTTTATGCTTCATTTAAAATATAAACAAAACCAAAGTTAGGTCTTTCAAAAATGAATAAAACTGATAATACATTAGCAAGGTTGATCCAAAAGAAAAAAGGCACAAATAACCAATTTCAGAAATGAAAAAGGAAACACTTCTACAGATGCTATACTCTTCAAAAATATTATGAAAGGATATTATGTGTAACTTTATATAAATAAGTTTAAGATGAAATGGGAAAATCCCTATTAAAAAGAAAACAAAACTAGTTAACTAAAAATAAGATCATCTTAATAGCCTTACTTCTACAGAATAAACTGAACTTGTGATAATAAAAAAATAAAATCCAAGGACTTCCTTGGCAGTCCAAGGATTAAGACTCCACAGTACCAATGAAAGAGGGGCAGGTTCAATCCCTGGTCAGAGAACTGAGATCCCACATGCCCAAACAATATAAACAAATAAATAAAGAAGATAAAATTCAAATATCCAGAGCCCATCCAGGTTACTTATGGGTGAGGTATACAGACCACAAGAAAACAATGATACAGAAGTTGTAACGCCTACAAGGTCATATAGCATAATCAACACACGTTTCAAATAGCTTCAGGATGATGTCCCCTGGCAGTCCCATGTGACAGTGTCTAGGAACCTTTCTGAATAATATATTCCCCTTCCCTAGCCGAGGATTACTGTTCCATAAAACTCCACAAACAAGGGTCTATTAGTCAGTTCTAGCAGCACTATCACCAGATCGAGTCTGGTGTCTTTCCTGTTGAGTAAGTTACTAAGGCTCCTTGGCGGGGTAGGAGGAATCAGCATCAAGTTCATCCCACCTGCATGTTCTTCCTTGAGCCCACAACAAGTGAGAAAGCAGGGCTCCAGCAGCCCAGACCATGCCTCCAGTTGATTTTCCCTGGCACGTGTGCGTGATCATGCCCGGTAGCTAAGTCATGACTGACTTTCAACTCCATGGACTGTAGCCCTCTGTAGCCAGGCTCCTCTGTCCGTGGGATTCTCCAGGCAAGAATGCTGGAGTGGGTTGCCATTTCCTCCTCCAGGGGAATCTTCTCCACCCGGGACTGAATCCCAGGTCTCCTGCATTAGCAGGCGGGTTCTTTACCACTGAGCCGCCTAGGAAGCCCAGCATGTGTCTAGACTGGTTTAAAAGTAATTTCATTCTACTTCTGTATCATAAACTTCGAGCAAGCTAGAGGGTGAAAGTAAACGAAGGCTAAGACTGTGGGCACAGCATCCCATCCCCCAAGCCCCAAAGTTCTGATGGAAGGTGGGCTAGGGAAGTCAGGCTGGTCCATTCTGGCATTAGGAGAACAACAGAATCGGCTGCTAACATCCTCCCAAGTCACACCCACCCCAGAACTTGGAGAAGCCCTTACAAAATAAAACTTGGTTTTCTACAAATATAATAAGATCCACACATTCATTCGCCTTCACTTCTGGCTCAGAGAGTAGGACGATTCTCTAAAAATTCTTACAAAAGATCGGCTTACAACACACACACACACACACACACACACACACACACACACACACACACACACCTCCCCACTGCTCTGCGCAAACCTGTTGATCAGATATGAAATAGATGACACAGATAACAGTTAACCCCCAGGCCTCCACCTAACCAACCCTGCAGTAAGGAAACACTGCTGCTGCTGCTGCTAAGTCACTCGTGTCTGACTCTGTGAGACCTACACAGGTCAAAATAAAGCTCCCTGCGAGGCTCAAAATAAAACCTAAATAAAGAATGCCCACATTTGTCCAAGTTTATCCTCTGCTGAGACAAGTGAAGCGTCTCTTGCAATCAACCCAACCTCATGCCACCCTCCACCCAAACTTCCTCTCCCCACCCCACCCGAAATCGACTTGGGCAATCAGTCTAAAAACAAGTCAGCTGCCACAAAAAACTAACATTTTTCAAGGGAAAAAGTTCCACATAAATAAACAGCACCTCAATAGCCAGAAACCCTGGAACTGTACTCACTCAATCAGACAGAATTAATGAGAAACGTAGACTTCCCAGGCTTCACTCCAGAATTCCCACCCAGGAGCCTGTTAGCACCACAGCTTCGGAATATTCCTTCGGAAGTTTCTGTCACTTAAAATCCCGAGACTTTCACGGGGTTCGTTTTCAAAGACGTGGACACTGAACGCGCGGCAGGGCAGCCTGAGACACGGCGCATCTTTGGTGGATAACAGCATGCCACCATCTCCTTCCAGAGCCCAGATTCAGTGAGATCCTTGGTATACAGAAGCGGCGCGCTCGGAAGGGGTTAGGGGATGAAGCGTTTTCAAAACCCGGAACCCCTTTCCCCACGAACCAGCACCCACTTGGGTGGTGTCCCCGGGCAGCCCCAGCGCAGCGCGGAGACGCGCCCCGCCGATCCCGGGCGCACAGGTCCCCGCGCGGGAGCTGCGGAGCCCGGGCTCCCATCCCGCCTCTCGCCGCCCAGGGCTGGCCCACACCTCCCAACACAAAGAAATTTGCCGCTGAAAAGAACCGGGTTTGAAATTCAAGCTCACCGCCGCTCAGCGAGGCACACATGCCGCTCGCGTCTTGCTTCCCATCTCTCAGAACTTCCAGTAACAGAAATGAGGAAGCAGCCAGCCTTCCCCGGGCTCCAGGCGGTGGGAGTGGGCGTTACCTTGTGAAGTTTCGCGCTGTGATGAATCTGGTCATTTGGGTGTGTGTGGCTCCTCCCCGCACACCGTCGCCTCCCTCCTCTCCGCCTCCTCCAATTCAAGTCTCCCGTTTGGCGTGCGCAACGCCGTGGACTCCCCAGCGCCCAGCTCCTCGCATCCTTCCGTTCAGTTCAGTCGCTCAGTCGTGTCCGACTCTTTGCGACCCCATGAATCGCAGCACGCCAGGCCTCCCTGTCCATCACCATCTCCCGGAGTTCACTCAGACTCACGTCCATCCAGTCAGTGATGCCATCCAGCCATCTCATCCTCTGTCGTCCCCTTCTCCTCCTGCCCCCAATCCCTCCCAGCATCAGAGTCTTTTCCAATGAGTCAACTTAGGGGAAATTAATTCCTAACAGGTTTTACCCATTCTACAGACGAACCTGGTCGCCCTGCAGAGTCTATTTTTTCGAAAGCACGTGGCAAAAAAAGCAGTGCCTTTTTTAGGATTTAAGAGGCTATAAATCTTAAATAACTGCGCAGTACCCGCTCTTCCCCCGCAGGAATATGGGTAGTTCAGCAAGTGGAGACCTAATTTTATGAATATCTAGTTTAAAAGAGCCGAGGACAGGAAAAAAAAAAAAACACTTTCAGCTGCTTATTTTTCCATTAAAGCCTATTACAAAATATTTCAGGTATACAAAAACATATTTGAAAATAATATAATGAACCAGACAACTTAAAAAAATTAAAATTCCCAATCTTGTTGAAGCCATCTGTAAACTCCTCCCTGAAATGCATCCCCCCGCCCCTCCTCTTTGAAATAGAACTGCTGTAAATTTGATCTCCCATGAGCAATTTCTACATCACAGTTTCTAAAAATTCTAAAGGACACAAGCCAACAAAATTCACGTGAAAGCAGTCCAGTGCTATCTTTCAGCTGGGCTTGCTTTTGGTTCCCAAACAAAAGTTCGCTTAAATAAAACTTTAAAAGGACCACACATGAAATGAAGCCTCAGGTGGCCAGTTAAAGAAAAGGAAAGAAATCACAGTATAAGAAAATAGGATATCTGGAATGACAAGCAAGAGGCCCTGTCTGAAAGAGTTGAAGCATTCATGGATGAAATTGATAGATTAATAGCGTATTATCATTTTACAAGGTTAAGAGCTGTGTTAAAAGCCAAGGATACTGACCCAGGCTGCAAGGGACTTTTTTCAAACAAACAGGCTACAGAAATAGAAACACAACATTCATCATTAAAGAGGTCCTAATGGCTCAAGTGCCTGTCAGAGATACAGGCTGGGAGCAATACTCAGAAAAGGGAATTTTCAAGATAATCATGATAAAAATCAAAATGGTAAAAACCACGATCCATTCAAAACTGATTCAAACATTAGTAAGAAGTAGATGCCTAGTTGATGTATATGTTCCCAATACCTTGCTGAGAAGCTAGCATAAGTAAACATTGAAAGACTGTCTGATACATGAAGCAACCAACCAAGAGAATGCTCACGTAGACTTCTGAAGGAGCAGAATGAGAAAGGAAGGCAGTGGTCCTGGATAGGGGATAGTGGTTTTGGTCCTGAATTTGGATAATGGTCTTTAACAAAAGGTGACTTTGCCTTGAGGGGATATTTAGCAGTACTGGAGACACAACTTGGGGGTGCAATGAGCATCGAATAGGTGACAGTCAGGGATGCTGCTAAGCACCCTAAAATGCACAGGAAAGCCCCCTTCAACAAAGTTATGCAGCCCAAGAAAACAGTAGTGCTGCTAGTGAGATACTCTGACAGAGGTCCTGCTATCCACTGTCACTTAACGGACATTCCATCTATGATCACCAATATTATAAAGAGACTCTCCTGGGACTTATGACAATGCAGAATAGCATTTCTCCTTCCTTCCCATTGTGCAGCATTTGATGACTGATGGCCGTCGTGTGAGCTCAGAAGAAAATGGGCACGGGGTCAGATCGGGAAAAATGTTTACCGATTTGGGGTTCATGCAACTCACAAAACCAACTTCTGTTGAACCTGGATAAAGATAATCAAGAGAGGGGTTGAGAGGAAGATGACAGAAAGCCAGGGTATCAGCCTGAGAATCACTGCATGGCTGGGCAAGGAGGCATCAGGTACAAAGTGAAAGAGTTATGAAAGATACACAGGGTTGGGCTTATCCCGGTCACATCGGTCATCTCTCTATAGACAGTCATTAGCTGGAGACACTCCATTGAGAACAAGAAGGATGTTTAATCTCATTACAGCTTACCGAAAAGCAAGTTACAAGTCACTTACAGGAAAAAGAATGCAAGCATCACAAAGTCTACATCTTTCCTACAGGTTTTTCTGGTCTCATCATTACCTAAGAAGTATTGAACACTTCTTTTAACGAGGATGCCGTGTGTATTTTTTTCTCTTTTCTTGAATAAGAAAGAGATTCGTTGTCGTTGTTCAGAGGGGTAAGGGGCGGGTGCGAGGGGGCAGCGGGTGTGCTCATTTCGAACCCCCCCTTAAAACCGACCAGATGGTAGGTTCTCAATAAATGGACATGGGATTAAACTGAAGGAGTCCCCACTTTACTACCAACCTCTCAGGTCAGAAAAGAGAGTCCCCTATAGTTGCTTCTGGCAGAAATCCACAGGGCTCCAAGGGGGTTCAAGAGTTTGAATGATCTGACAGCACATGAAAACGCTGCTGCTTGCATTCAGTGGCTGACAGATTGCCAAAGACAGGCGACAAGGGCTAGCCTGGACCAATATCAGAACCCAAGCGGCTCCCAAGCGGCGGCCACTGGCCTCACGGAAGCGCTTACTCCCATAACAGAAGGAAGAGTTCCCAGCTGTGGGTCCCCTCCACAAGCCACGTGACAAACTGATGACAAGGAAGACACTTGAGCCCTCCTTAAGGTACCAACTTCTGAACCTGCAGTTTCTAACGATATGAATTTAGGAAAAGGACAAGTCAGCACAGTTATGAGCCCTGCCACAAGCAATGAACTCAGGCATCAACATGCAACACTTCTGTAATGGAGAAATACAACCAGTAGAGGGCACGCAACTGACTTTTATTTTTACCAGTCATCTGGGATCAGGATAAACCTGGAGACGATATTAAATGAAACGAGTTACCAGAGTAATCCTCCACTACCACAAGTGGGAAAAAAGAAAGATTTACCTAAAAATCAGTTTGAAAAAAATCTACAAGCCATGACACCCTTATATGGCGTTTATACTGCTTATGGATATTTATACAAGAGGTAGCTAAACCGACATAATTATAATTAATTAATCAGTTAATATATGTTGGAAACAATATTTGATATGTGGAGAAGAAAGCCACAAAGGGTTAAACGTCTCTCTTCTTTGTCAGCTGAATTTACACTCAGAAAAAAACTAATTTTTTCTTAATTTTCCCCAAAGATTTTACTAGGTCTTTATCTTGCTATTTTGCTTATTAGACCTATAATAGCTGGCTTTTAAAATTCCTTTGAAATTGTGTTCTAAACAACATAAATCCCCTTCTTAAACAAGATTCTTCTGGATGACCTATTCATCCAGAAAGGTCTTCAAAACCAACTTACTCAGGAATCAAAGCAGCTTAACCCCAAATCATTGTAATCAGCTGAGCTGAAAAGATCTGCAAAGTTGATATTAGTGGCTGCAGTGAGCCCTCTGCCACTGGAGCTAGGAAGGAGGGCTAAGGTACCAAATGCTCACACCAACCTGCCGTCACCTGTATCACCCTGAGTCAGCAACAAAGCTGGGGAGAAAGTGCTCCTTAAGTGAGGTGAAGCCCAACTGGGCTGTTAATTAACACCGTCAAATATTCTGAATCCAAATAAAACGATTCCCCAGGATAGGTACAGATCTAAACACGGATCCAGTTAATCCTATGATGTCACTAGAGAAATTCAGAAGCTTATTCACAAATACATTTCGCAGTTGACTGCCGTCTGATTGCCAAAATCAATTTTTTATGTTCGAAACTGGTTGAAAGTCTAAATATGGATCCATCTCACCCAGCCCGCTTGGTGATCTGAGGATGCGTTCAGGGACACTGACATGTTTGAAAACCCTTGACTCAGCCCTGGACGAGCAAGGCCTTCCTTCTCTCTGAGAAGAAACCAAAGCCCACCCTTTCAATGCCTTGTCTTAATGTGCAAGTGAAAGTGAAAAGTGTTAGTCGCCCAGTTGACTCTGTAGCCCACCAGGCTCCTCTGTCCATGGGATTCTCTAGGCAAGAACACTGGAGTGGGTCACCATGGCCTCCTCCAGGGGATCTTCCCAACCCAGGGGTGGAACCCGGGTCTCCTGCATTGCAGACGGATTCTTTACCGTCTGACCCACCAGGGAAGCCCATGATGTGCAAAGCCCTCACTACACTTGATTTGATAAAAGAATGTTTTATGACTTTACACTTTGCACCAACCAAACTTTGAGCCTCTTTCTTTCTTTTTAGTCTTTCTTGAAGTGCTTACATTGTTGTTGTTGTTTAGTTGCTAAATCATGTCCGACTCTTTTGCAACCCCATGGACCCACCAGGCTCCTCTGTCCATGGGATACTCGAATGGGTTGCCATTTCCTTCCCCAGAAAAACTCTTAACATAGTTTTCACTATCTGAAAATGAATGCAAAATCAATAAGTGGAAATATTCCTGAAAAATACACCATCTGCCGAAAGAGGGCATGCAAACTCTAATAGCTTTTAAAGGCCACCTCCAGTGTGGCAAGTTCCTTGAAATCCAAAGGCTTCAATTTCCTCAACCATATAAATGATGGTGTTCAAATTAATTTTCTCTGACTTCCCAGCTCTAGTTTCCAATTGTATGTTTCCATGACTTTAAAATTCCCTTTGGCTTTCATTGCCCCAAATTACATTTCTTTACAGAACCACTTTTATCTCACACGCCAAGGCTAAGAGGTTCAGGACTCCAGTGGTGACTGACGTAAATGAACCTGGACTTGTAACTGGGAGGGTGAAGGGGAGAGGGGAGGAAGGGTAGCCAGCGGAAAGAGGTAACAAGGAAGACAGAGGATGAGCCCATGAACTCTCAGCCCCTATTAGCGTCACCCACATGGAGCCCAATGCTGTCCCGCCCCCACACACACTGTGAGGCAGTTGGTTCCAAGGTCTCCAAGCGCCTTGCACAAGAGATGCATGTGGTTCGTGGGGGCGAGAGCATCTGGGTTCTCACTGGTGTGGGATCTTTTAGGCATCTCTCTGCTCAACAGCAATAAACAATAACAATTATTATTGGGACAAAGAGTCACATCACGGCTGAGTAACAAATGTAGCAAGACAAGAAGTCAAGCTGTAATTTCAGTCCTGCTATCTTTCCAAAGAACATGCAGCCAAGATAACCTTACCATTCAGTACGATAGCCTCCTGCAAAAGCTGGGGCAGGGAGTGTTCTCACTGGGGAGGCCTCCTTTGCTCACAGGAGGTGCAAAAAATAGGCAGTAAGAAGACCTACTTCAAGTCCAGGCTCCACTAACAACCAGGTAAGTGACTTAAAGCAAACCCTCCAGTTTCTTCGGTAAAATGGGAAGTTGACATAGATGCCTTTGACAATGGGTGGGATGGGCTAACAGGTTTTGTACAAGCACATGCCTAATATTTTCCCTAAACGGTACAGGACACAACACAGGTCAAGATGTGTCAATCAGGAAATAAGCCAAGCCTGCTTCTCAAGCTATTTTAGTGTTTAGAATGTTTTCGATGTTTTTCTGTTGATATTGTTATTTTGGTCATGGATATAGATGGTGCAGTTGAGACATGAGCTTCCCTGGTGACTCAGCGGTAAAGAATCCACCTGCCAATGCAGGAGACACAGGTTCGATCCCTGGGCAGGGAAGATCCCCTGGAGAAGGGAATGGCAACCCACTCTAGTATTCTTGCCTGAGAAATCCCATAGACAGAGGAGCCTGGCGGGCTACAGTCCAGGGGTTACAAAAGAATCAGATACGCCTCAGTGACTAAACAACAACACGGTTGAGACTAGTCACATGCTGAATGAGACAGTGGGGCCCCTTCCAAGAGCCCAGGTCCACAGAGGCCCCTCTTGAGCCCTTCCTATCGAGCCCCTATTACGAGGAAGCAGCACGTCCCCTCATGAGGGTCACTGCAGTGAGTCACAGCAGCCTTGGGTGCTCACCAAGGACAGCCAATAAAGTAGTATTAGGTTTCGTTTTCCATAGGGAAGAGGAGCTTTTAGCTTAATTTGACATTACAGGAGAATGGTAAATGTCATTTCACAATTTCTGCATTACCCAGAACATATCCAGGTGAAGCTGGGTAGAAGGACACACCTAGCAATTGGGTACAACGGCAAAGTGAGAAGGACCACACCCAGAGGTGCCTTTCTAACCCCTGACATCTGACAGCGTTCTCTGCCAGTGAAAGGAACATAATCAAATCAAATCAGGGGACCTGCAATGCCAGGAACTTGCTAATGGGAGTCCGCTCCTTTCGCTTTCCCTTCCAAGCACACAAGCGTTGGATTTTATGGTCTCTAAGACCACACGGCGCCATCTTCCCTAGACACAGACCCAACATGCAAAGACTACGTTCGATCAGGAAACGCAACAAGCTTACGTATCAGAAGAGTAAGTGGCCTGAGGCAAGGCAACAAACTCATGAAGAATCATAGACCAATGGATATAAGAGCCGAAACAAGGGTGGCGACCTTGCAGGCCAGAGAGGTTAAGGGACCTGCTCAGACTCACAGAATGAGATGGTAGCAGATTCAGCCTAGAAGCCAGGTGGATTGAAACCTGCTGTGCGTTCCACCAAGTATTACCTCCTTAAAACAATTCCCTAAAATGAACATTAAAGGCAGCATAAAGTGAAAGTCGCTCAGCTGTGTCCCACTCTTTGTGACCCCATGGACTGTAGCCTGTCAAACGCCTCTGTCCACGTAATTCTCCAGGCAAGAATACTGGAGAGGGTAGCCGTTCCCTTCTCCAGGGGATCCTCCCAACCCAGGGATCAAACCCAGGTCTCCGAATTGCAGGCAGATTCTTTACTGTCTGAGCCACCAGGGAAGCCCAAGAATACTGGAGTGGGTAGCCTATCCCTTCTCGAAGGGATCTTCCTGACCCAGGAATTGAACCAGGGTATCCTGTACTGCAGGTGGATTCTTTACCAGCTGAGCTACCAGGGAAGCCAGGCAGCATATACATAAATAATTCTGTACCCCAACACAGGACAAAAGGCATCTATAAATAAAAAAATGATATACACTGATCCCATCTACAACTAATAGCAAACCATAATAACTGGATGCACAAGAAACTCCTAGCAAACAAGAGGCTCAGAAACTTAGGATGGAAGGATGCAATTAAGCCAGGATGGCTGAAGGCAGGCTGACTCACCAGCAGCCAGCATCCTCCCAAACAAATTACAGTGGTAAGCTTGGCAAGAAAATGGGGGAAGCCTGGTAAAGACATGGGACACTCATACATGCCCAAGGGTCAAGAGGGCACCCTGGTCAGAGACAAGGATCCCCCAGTTTGAAAAGTTCTACACCTAGAATCCCAAGAAATTAAAATATATCTCCACAGATGATACAAAATGGCATCATTGCTAACTTGCACATGAATATTCAATGGAGTATTATTCACAATAGGCAAAAAGTGAAAACATCCGAGGTGTCCATCAGCAAGTGAATGGATAAACAGGATGCCGTCTGATAAACACAGTGGAATATTACTCAGCCATTAAAAGGAATGGAGGATGATACTTGCTACATATGGATGAACCTTGAAAATGTCATGCTACAGTGACAAGGTCAAAGCCCACTCACATGAAACACCTAGACTAGGCAAATTCATGGATATAAGAGGAGATCAGAGGTTACCAGGTTCTGAAAAGCAGGGAAAATGAGGATTTACTGCTTAATGGGTACAGTGTTTCTTGGAGGTGATGAAAACGTTTGGGACATAGACAGTGATGGTCATTGTACAATCTTGTCAATGTAATTAGTACTACTGAATTGTAAACACAAAAATGGTTAAAATGACAAGTTTTATGTTACATTTTTTACCACAGTTTTTTTTTTAAGATTCAAAAAGAGAATTTATTGCTTTCTAACTATTGGTTCAGGTACATGTAGCTTTTCACAATAGCGCTGTTAAAAAGTCATCAAAACTTTAAGCGTGTTAACTAAGCTTTAATGTGTGCCCATTCTCCCTGCCACATCACCATGACCTCGACCTAGCAGCATTTTTCTCTGACTGTAAGCGGTAAAATGCGATTGTCCAATCTGTAAAACTAAACCTCTTGTAATCACGAAGATAAAACGAGGCACACCTTTGCACATCAAGAGCTTCCACAGGTGCCAGGCATCACACCTGTAGGGAACATCTCACACCATGGCTCCACTTCCACCAACCCATCCCAGTCCCAAATTTCACAGCAGAACACGAAGCCAGAAAGGGTGGGATCTGAGCCCAGAACAGTAAGAGGAGAAAACAACTCAATTTCAAATTATCAAATGAAAATACTAAATGGCACACTTTTTTTTGAGAGTGATAAACAGTCTTTTATTGGGTTTGGTTCAGTTCTAGGATGAAAGAAAATATAGCCATGGAAAATGTGTTATATTCCTAGTGTTCACTGTTTCACATTTCTATTTAATTGAATATTGGCTATTTTTTATTATTGAAACTTTATATTATTCTTCTTCTCTAGTGCTTTATTAATATACTTTTTAATTTTTACAAAGCATGTTTTACGCATTTATCCCACATAGCAGACCTAGACTGGCCAGGAATTCCTTTTCTAGTCACAGGCCTACTTGCTAATTTTTGTAAAGCCTCAGTTCCCCATCTGTAAAACAGGTTATAATGTTCAGGTTTCTCTGCAACATCTTACAGAAAAGATGGATGAAACCCACACAGTATTTCACTTGTGACGCGATGGGAGGCTGAGGGCACAGAGAAAATTTATGAAGACCTCCGTCAAAAGCATAGGACTGGGGTCTGCTCATCAATCTTCGTTCCTGGTCCTCATACAGAGCAACAAAGTGCTAGACCCATTTAACCGATAAAGAAACTTGAGGCGCACAGGGGTGACGTGAATTGCACAAAGCTGTTCAACAGGAGGAGGCAGGGCTGAAATTCTAACTTGGTCTCACAGAGTCTGGGAGCCTGGCTCTTCCCCACCTCAATGCTACACTTGGCCTGTAGCCTTGTCATTCATCGTTGACCTGGGCAGCCTCACGTGCACGGCATTTGTTTCTACTGTCCTCATCACCTCCAGAAGTCACTGGTTCTCACCGCCTCACAAAGTCACAGAGCTGAGTCTGATTCCTGAAGCCTGTGCTTACTCACAGGGCACCTTGCCTCCTTCCCAAGACCAAATGGAGCGGCAAGCTACATACTTAAGTTGCTGGAAGATAATCATCACTCCATCTGAGAAAGATGACCGAACAAGGTATCTAAGGTGAGCAAGTTCAGCTGGGCAACAGTCAAAGAATGTGCATAACCCCCATGAAGAAAATTCATCGGTTCAGGTCAGCCGCTCAGTTGTGTCCAACTCTTTGCGACTCCGTGGGCTGCAGCACTCCAGGCCTCCCTGTCCATCACCAACTCCCAGAATTTACTCAAACTTGTGTCCAAAGAGTCAGTGATGCCATCCAACCATCTCATCCTCTGTGGTCCCCTTCTCCTCCCACCTTCAACCTTTCCCAGCATCAAGGTCTTTTCAAACGAGTCAGTTCTTCAGATCAGATGGCCAAAGTACTGGCATTTCAGCTTCAGCATCAGTCCTTCCAATGAATATTCAGGACTGATTTCCCTTAGGATTCAAAGTGTCCTTTCGCAGAACCAAGGTCCCCTGCCAGAGGCAAGTTCCAGGTCCAGGTTGAGATAATTAACCATTGGGTGGGTATTTTATACTAACCTATTTGCAGTGTTGGTTCCCAGTCAAAAGAAATACATGATGAACAGAATCTTGCTGGCACTCAACCAGCTCACACTCTCCCAGACTTCCCACTAAAGCACAGCAGGTGAGTCACAGGATGACACACGGCTCTTGGCGTAGGTGCCAAGAGTTACCCGTGCCTCCTGGTCGGAGTGGAGGAGGCTCCTCTGCAAGCGGCCTGACCAAGGCCTCACCAGACCGCCTGGCTACTGAGAAAAGGGACTTCTCAGCATCGGATTACGATGACGCCCAACCTGCCATGCTTTGAGATCTTTGCAGAAGGCTGGCGATGACCGAGATAAGCCATCTCAGCTTCAATGGGTTCACACACTTTGCTCAAGCTCGGGTTTATGACTCAGACTCCTCCCTCCTCCCAAAGCCCTGTGCCCTGACAGCCTTTGTTCTTCTCTGCTGGCCACAGATGAACTCAGCCCATTGGAGAACAGCTGTAATCCCTTCCCTGCTGAACTTTCCATCAGCAAAAATTAGTCAGGTCGGCTGGGTGTGAGGTCAGCTGATTCCTGAAGGAACACCCACCAGAGAGTTCCCTTTCCCACTCAAAAAGAAAATCAAATATAGCTCTTAACCAGCCTTAGAGATGCTACTGGCACATACATGTAGCCTACTCGACTTCAATAACCAAAAACAATATTCTTGGCTTTTGGCATCAGCATGGGATTTTGTTTTCATGGGAACATGGTGCCAGCTCATGCTATTTGCTCCGGTGGGAACGTGCATTCATTCTGAGTATACATGGACCCTAGATTTGAGCCCTTTATTCAAGGTACCTTCTCTGGGAGGTCCTTTCCCCTCCCTCATCTTCTTTCCCACTTCCCTGCTTTATTTCTTCCTCCTTTATACACACAGAATATGTTAACACACAGGCACTACATCAACAAGAAAAAGACCAACAACCAAATAGAAAAAAGACAAGTGATTTAAACAGGTGGTTCACAAAAGAGGATATTCCAAATGGCCAAGAAACCCATGAGCAGGAGTTTAGCCTTCATCAGGAAAATAGAAATTAAACGCAGAAAATCCCCTTATTACCAGAACAGCTAGAATGAAAATGAGTGATAATGCCAGGGGTCCCCGAGAACATGAAACAACAGAAACACTTTTACATTCTCAGGGAGAGTGGAACTGGCTCAACTTCCTTCTTTATTAAAGGTGAAAAATCAGCAATTCCACTCCCAGAGATAAACCCAAGAAATGCACGCACAGGTGCATTCAGGAAGCTGTCCCCAAACATTCTCTGCAGCATTAGTCATAGCAGCCAAATGTTAGAACCAACCCATTTTTCACCAGCACTAGAATGGTTGGATCAGTTACACTCTGCTTATAAAATGAAACTGTGAAACAGTGCAAATGGACAAATTAGACCTACACACAAGAGAGATGAATCTCATTGTTTAAAAAGTGAGGAAATGAAACCATACCTAAAATAGTAAATAAAGAATGGTGGCTCAGATAGTAAAGAACTGCCTGCAGTGTGGAAGACCTGGGTTGGATCCCTGAGTTGGGAAGATCCCCAGGAGGAGGGAAAGGCTACCTACTCCAGTCTTCTTGCCTGGAGTCATGGACAGAGGAGCCTGGCGGGCTACAGTCTGTGGGGTCTCAAGGAGTTGGACACAGCTGAGTGAATTTCACTTTAACTTGAGCTTCCCTGGTGGCTCAGCTGGTAAAGAATCCGCCTGCAAAGAGGGAGACCTAGATTCCATCCCTGGATTGGGAAGGCCCCCTGGAGATAGGAACAGCTACCCACTGCAGTATTCTGGCCTGGAGAATCCCATGGACTGTATAGTCCCTGAGGTCACGACTGAGCCACTCACACTTTTCACTTTCTGCTCATATAAGATTCAAAACTAAACTACAGTGCTCGAAGAGACATAATTGAGTAATAAAGCTGAAAAAAAACAAGTCCAGCCCACTTGTTATCTTCAGGAGGTGGGAGGAGATCGTAATTGACCACAGAGGGGCAGGTCTTCTGGCGGAGGTGACAAGGTTCCATTTCTTGAGCTGGTGATGACCACACCCACCTCAGAGTGTACCTTCAAGTGTGCTACTCCAAACGCGGGGCCCGTTTCACAATTCAAAAAGAGTTTAGAAACCCCTTCCACCAAGAAAATCCACATGAAAACTATCTTGGAGAAAAATATCTTTCATCAAATATTAAACCCCTTCCCAAATAAGAAAGCCTCATATTTTTAGGGTACAGATATAAAATCCTGTATAAATAGCGGTGCTTCATAAAAAAAATAATCTCTGAAAGAAAGTTCAATGACTAAGACAGTTAATGACACATAAGATAACATTCTTGTTCTAAAGGGAATATTTAGTGCATGAAGCCATTCTTCTCTACTAGCCATTTAAATTAAATTAAATCTACTAGCCATTTAAAATACTAGTAAGTCACATGGACATAGATTCCAGTAACTCTTTTCTTTGAGGACTACTGTCATAAGTGTGACTGATTAGAAAAAGACCCTGATGCTGGGAAGGATGGAAGGCAAAAGAAGAAGGGAGTGGCAGAGGATGAGACGGTTAGAAAGCATCAACAGCTCAGTAGACAAGAATTTGAGCAAACTCCGTGAGATAGTGGAGGACAGAGAAGCCTGGTGTGTTGCAGTCCATGATGTCAAAAAGAGTCAGACACTACTTAAGGATTGAATGATAACAACAGATAAGATCTTCCCAACCCAAGGATCGAACCCAGGTCTCCCACATTGCAGGCAGGTTCTTTATCATCTGAGACACTAGGGAAGCCCGAGATATAGATAGACAGATAGACAGATATGATGTATATATTTATTATTATGTACACATATACGTACATGTTTATGGATTATAGCTCAGTCAGTAAAGAATCTGCCTGCAGTGCAGGAGACCTGGGTTCAATGCCTGGATTGGGAAGATCCCCTGGAGAAGGAAATGGCAACCCACTCCAGTATCCTTGCCTGGAAAATCTCATGGACAGAGGAGCCTGGTGGGCTGCAGTCCATGGGTTCACACGACTGAGCGACTAACACTTACTTACTTACTTATGTATTATATACAGCCAGCATAAGAATATGCCACTTGATATGCACTCAATATGCCAGCAAATCTGGAAAACTCAGCAGTGGCCAAGGGACTGGAAAAGGTCAGTTTTTATTCCAATTGTTTTATTGAAGAATTGATGCTTTTGAACTGTGGTGTTGGAGAAGACTCTTGGGAGTCCCTTGGACTGCAAGGAGATCCAACCAGTCCATCCTAAAGGAAATCAGTCCTGAATATTCATTGGAAGGACTGATGTTGAAGCTGAAACTCCAATACTTTTGCCACCTGATGTAAAGAGTTGACTCATTTGGAAAGAGCCTGATGCTGGGAAAGATTGAAGGTGGGAGGCTGGATGGCATCACTCACTCGATGGGCATGAGTATGAGTAAACTCCAGGAGTTGGTGATGGACAGGGAGGCCTGGCGTGCTGCAGTCCATGGGCTCGCAAAGAATCGGACACGAGTGAGTGACTTACCTGAAGCATAAGAATACACCTCTTGTGAGGACTTTTAGATGAAAGAAGCATGTAACAGTGGGCTCAGCACACTGACTCTCTTCCCTACTTCTTCTAGGGAGTCACTGGAGGTATGGACCTCATGCTTACAACTTGGAAGCCCCAGAAAGAAAGCACAGAAGATGCAGTGGCCAGCCCCTCACTGATCCCAGAGACTCAAGCCATTCACCCAGTAGGGTTTGCCCTTGTCCTCATGATGAATCATGGAACCATTACCCTTGAATGTGCTACAATTTTTAATTTTAAAGAAATGCCCAAATGACCATTCATCTCTTAGAGCACTCTTTCTTACCCACACCATGAAACAGTTAATTTCTTTATGTTCTGACGAGTAGCCAACCTATAAACAGGAACATCAAGCTCTGTGATGTCTTTTTTGCCAAGGAGTAGCGGCGGAGACCACTCCTTTCCTCCTTTATTTGTTACTATTTTTCTCTACATGCTTCACCCTTTCTTCTTCCTCCATCCCCAGACACAAAGGGTGGAATAATCATTAAACCCCAAGCCCCTGAACACAGTCCATTGGCCCAGAGGTGGGTTGACCATCTATATTAGCCAATCAGAGAACATCCTTGGGAATAATTTTTTTAAACTGAAAAGTCAGTCTAGAGCTCCTGGCAGCCACGTCTCTGCCATGTTCAAGCTAGACAGAGAAAAATCGAATTCAACTCAGGGAAAAATGGGGATGAAAGACAGAGACCCCTGATGTGCTGAAGCCCCTGGGTCTAACTGTCCCCCAGACCCAGCTTCATCCTGCTCCTTACAGGGTCCAATATTTCCATTTTGACCTTCTTTAAATCAACTTGGGTTAGTCACTCAGTCGTGTCTGACTCGTGATCTCATGGACTGTAGCCCAACCAGGCTCCTCTGTCCATGGAATTCTCCAGGCAAGAATACTGGAGTGGGTTGCCATTTCCTTCTCCAGGGAATCTTCCCCACCCAGGGATTGAACCTGGGTCTCCCACATTGTAGGCAGACTCTATACCAAGTGAGCCACCAGGGAATCAACTTGAGTTTCTAAACCTTGCAACACAAAATTCTAATATTACTGGGATCTCATTTTTCTTTTTAAATGGTTTTATTGTTGATGTTGCTACTTTACTGATGGAAGATGCAGAAATCTGCCCCTATGACCTACAGCACACCTCCACACCACACATGTGTGAAAAAATCATTTGTGAGTCCCTAAGCTTACTCTCTTTTTTTTAAACTTTTATTTTATATTGGAATAGAGTCGATTAACAATGTTGTATTAGTTTCAGGAATACAGCAAAGTGATTCTGTTATACATATACATTTATCTATTCTTTTTTAAATTATTTTCCCATTTACATAATACTGAGCAGAGTTTTCCCTGCTATACAGGAGGTCCTTGTTGGGTGGGAGTGTGTGCGTATGTGTGTGTGCGCACGAGCACTCACGAGTGCGCTAAGTCGCTTCAGTATACGGGCTGTAGCCTGCCAAGCTCCTCTGTCCATGGGACTCTGCAGGCAAGGATACAGCCGTGGGTTGCCATGCCCTCCTCCAGATCTCCCCAACCCAGGGACCGAACCTCAGTCCCTGATGTCTCCTGCACTGGCAGGCAGGTACTTCACTGTAAGTGTCACCTAGGAAGCCCCCTTGTTGGTTATCCACTTTAACTGTAGCAGTGTGTGTCCATGTCCATCCCGAACTCCCTAACTATCCCTTCTCCCCACCCTTCCCTTCCGGTAACTAAGTTCCTTCTCTGAGTCTGTGAGTCTGTTTCTGTTTTGTAAATGTTTGCTATATGCAGAATCTAACTGTCTCTTTTCACTTCTTTTAAAACTATACCCTGGGTGTGTTCTTCTCCCTATTTTATTTATTTCTTATTTAATCTTGATTTTTTTTTTCTTTTCCCTATGTTGAACGACACGTGGCGAATATCTTGGATTTTTCTCTGTTCCGTGAGAAGGGTGACTGCCCCCGAATTAAGACCTGAAAATGGAGCAGCGGCTGTAGATGCTTTTGCAGCATCCAGATTACAATCTTAGAACTCTTCCCAAAGAAACCTCTGTAGCTCTGAGGAAACTCCACGCTTGGGGCAACCAAAGGAAGTGCCTTTGCAACCACACAACATGCAATGGAACCACAGAAAGGAAAAAAAAAAAAAAAGCCGCTTCCGGTATATTTTCTGAAGCATTTCGCTTAAAAGGAGATCAAGAAAGAAACAGGAGGAAAAACACAGGGCAAAACAGCTCCTTGACAACAGAGGAGAATGTTCAGGGCTGCAGGGGTAATTTGCATGGACTTCATACACGTCTCCATTATCCTGATAATAAAGGACATAATTTCAGCATTTTCTAAGAGGGCAAAAATGCATTCCTCCTTTCCCCAGCCAACAGCTTTCTGAAGTAATTCCACGGAGGGCTCACAGGACACCCCCACCCCTGCCCCTGCCCTCGCCCTGCTTCCTGGGGATGGATTAGAGGCCCCGGCACTGCATAGTTTTACGTTTCTCTGAACTACAAAAAATTTAAACGGATCCCAGGTGAAGTAAGCTTGTTCAGCAAAGAACCACGTAAAAGTGAAATCGCTTCTAGAGAGCTCTCTCAGAGCTTAATGAATGGGACTCCGTTTCTCAATCGAAAATTCTGATCAAATGGGAAGCCCTTCAGAGGTTCCTGCTGAAAACCCACTCTGCTGGCCTTGCAACCAGGAGCTGGAGTGGAGTATTGGGGAGCAGAGGAAGCTATGTTTGACAGTGGAATAGTGGAACTGAGAAAAAAAATGGAATATGAGCCACAGATGGAGAGTAAAGCACAGCTCAACCTACAGGAATTGCTGATACGAGTTGGGCTTCACACGGTAAAGAATCCACCTGCAATGCAGCCGACCCAGGTTCAATCCCTGGGTCGTGAAGATTCCCTGGAGAAGGGAATGGCTACCCGTGAGTATTCTTGCCTGGAGAATCTCACAGACAGAGGAGCTTGGCAGGCTACAGTCCATGGGGTCGAAGAGAGTCAGCCTGAACGATTAACACTTTCCAATTCAATACCATCTATGCTCTATAAACGTATCTTGGAGTAGCTAATACCATGGTGGCCGAAAACCGCCATGGGTGGGTGGATGGATGGATGGATGGATGGTTGGACAGACTAAGAAGAGGATGGCGACAATTACAACCAAGTGAGTGTATACTGATGGAGGGGAGAAGGAGGACAGGCAGATCACATCAAAATCGCTGAGCAATGGCCTGGACCAGAGTGGGCAGGCTTTTTCTATGAACAGCAGATAGTATTTTATGCTTTACGGATATTATAGGCTTACCTCAGTTCAGTTCAGTCGCTCAGTCGTGTCCAACTCTTTGCAACCCCATGAACCGCAGCACGCCAGGTCTCCCTGTCCATCACCAACTCCCGGAGTTTACCCAAACTCATGTCCACTGAGTTGGTGATGCCATCCAACCATCTGATCCTCTGTCGTCCCCTTCTCCTCCTGCCTTCAATCCTTCCCAGCATCAGGGTCTTTTCAAATGAGTTAGCTGCTCTTCGCATCAGGTGGCCAAATTATTGGAGTTTCAGCTTCAACATCAGTCCTTCTAGTGAACATTCAGGACTGACTTCCTTTACGGTGGGTTTACCTGGATCTCCCAAAATTCCTACGTTCTAACACTGGGCTTCCCAGGTGGCGCTAGTGGTAAAGAATTAGCCTGCCAATGCAAGAGACTCAAGAGATACAGGCCTAATCCCCGCATTGGGAAGATCCCCTGAGGAGGACACGGCAACCCACTGCAGTATTTTTGCCTGAAGAACCCCACGGACAGAGAAGCTTGGCAGGTTATGGTCCATAGGGTTACAAAGAGTCAGACACAACCGAGCAACGGAGCACACAACCCTCGTACCTCAGAATACGACAGAATATGACAGTATTTGCAGACAGGATCTTTAATGAGATGATTACGTTAAAATTAGCTGAAACCAGAAATTCCCTGGCAGTCCAGTGGTTAAAACTCCGTGCTTCCCCTGCAGCGAGTATGGGTTCAATCCCTGGTCAGGGAAATAAGATCCCACATACCGTGCTTCACGCCAAAAAAAAAGAGCTCAGATGGGTGGGCCCTAACCCAATAGGACTGGCGTGCTTATAAGAAGAGGAAATTAGGACATAAAGCGTCACAAAGGGCAAAGCCCGTGAGGACACAGGGCGAAAACATTCATCTACAAGCCAAGCAGAGAGGCCTCAGAAAGAATCAACTCTGCCAACGCCTTGACCTCAAACCGCCTACCTCCAGAACTTAAACAAGGAAGAAGGAGAGAAGAGGAGGGAAAAAAGGAAGAGATGAGTGGCGGGAAAGCTGGTTCAGCCCACCCACCCCACCCCTGATGAAGAGACTCGGCAGGACTGGGGGCTATAAGCGCTAGGAACAGCACAGAGGGGCACAGAGCTTAAAGACTGGGACATCCCTTCTCTACTTCTAGGTCGGTCAGTTAACCACTAGATTTAAAATCAAGTCACAGTAAGACGTAGTTTCCTAGTCAGCAGAATGGAACTAGATGTACCAGGCAGACAGATTTAAATAGCAGAATACATTTTTTTTTAAAAATTCACTAGCTACTCATTTTAAATGGCTTTGTATTCTTTTTCTTTGTGGAGAAATCTCCATAGCAACAAAACCTGAATACCTCGGGTATTCAACCCAAGCTTACCCGCCCAGTGAATTTGGCAAGGACGGTTTCTTCTCACTAAAGGCACAAAACAATTAAGGGTAGCTAGAAAATCTGACAGACCTCATGTATGCTTCTTGGAGCCAGGAACAGACAACCAAGAGACATCCTCTCGCTTCTCAACCAAGGTGGCAACGTTCCGACTCCTCATGGTGCAGCAACGAAAGCGTTGATCACGGTGCTCCGAAAGACCAGCTCACTGTTCACGTTATTTACACATGTGTCCTTGTGCTGGTTTCTGCATCCTTGTGGGCCACTATAATATTTACTTTAAATGACATCTTATTTGGAATCATATGATCAATATAACTTTATCAGTCATTGCCTTTTCTGAACTGCTTCATGGACCACAAATGAAGGGGGCCTAAAGAACAAGATCAGATGCCACGTTCCAAGTAATCAATCTGCTAAACCCCTCAAACAGGCCACCTATAAATTACCACAGAAAGTTCATCTCAGTTTAGATACTTCATGCAAATATTCATATTATAAGAATTAACTCTGAAACACTTTTTTCTGAATTCAAACTTAGCCATACGTATTAACGTTCAAGGAACTTGTACCAACCTGATGGTCAGTTGGCAAAAGAAATTCACCAATTATTTTAACTTCACGGAAGATTTTCAGGGAAAACATGTAAGGCATATTAATAACTCCCTACTTTGTATCTTAGGCTCCATTCTTAAAAGACCTTTATTATTTCAAAATAATTGGTTTTAAGCTTTCCAAATAACCTTTCCTAAAAATCCAAGTGAATTGCTTCCGCAGTTTATTACTGTTTGTAGCGAAACAGATTACTCACTCGAGCTGAGCCATACACATACCATTTTTAATTAGCGTGTCACAGTGTGCCTTGATTTCAAATCCAAAATATTCTAATCCAAAGTGATTTTTGTAGGCTTCCTATTTGCTGCCAGGAGCTTGAAAAGTTAAAAATAGCAACCAAGTTTTCACATCTTAAGGCAACACAGAGTATTTCAGGAAAGCATACAGGCTTCAAACAGGTCTACAAAGAGATCCCAAATGCCAGCTATCGGTTGATAAGACCTTAGATCTGATTATCCTCCCCTACACTCATAAGGGAAAAAGGATGCTGGGCAGACACTGAATAGCATCCTACTGCTAGAAGGAAAACCTTATGAAGCAGGAACCTGTAGTTTAAACTCTTCAGTAGCAGGAGAAAAATAAGGCAAAACTGCTAAAAATACAAGTATATAGACTCTTCAATACTATAAAACTAAAGATGCTGGCTTTGCATGCAAATTTTGAACAAATCCGTAAGGACTCAGCCAGCAAACTCCAGAAAATGGGAAACCTGACAGGTCAAAGACTTTAGTCACTTTTTTTAAAGTTTATTTACTGGACTCTAGCTGCTTTGCAATGTCGTATCAGTTTCTGCTGTACAGCAAAGTGATTCAGTTATGCACATGTGCCCTATATTTTGCATTTCCTTCCCATTTAGGTCACTCAGAGACTTAAGTCACTTTAATCCATAACATGAAAGGGACAAAAAGAAAGCAAGAGAGAATAGAGGGGAACTTATTGATCACATGACACGTAAGACATTATCCATCAGTGGCAACATAGGCGTGCAATTTGGATCCTGATGTAAAAAGATAAGACATTCAAAAACTATGAGCCAGGAGGATAAATTTGAAAACTGACTAGATATTGGATAGTGTTAATGAGTTAGTCAGTATGGTTTTTCATGTTATCTTTTTTGCAACCTATACTGATATATTTACAGAGGAGACGTTATGGTATCTGGGATTTGCATCAGAATAATCCAAGATCTGCATGTGTGTGTGTGTGTCTGTGTATGGCAACTGTAGAGGAAAGCAGGTTGGCCATAAATTGCCAATCCCTGAAGCTAGGCAAAACAGCTTGTATGGGGCCCAATATACTATTCTCTTGTGAATGCTTGAAATTGTCAATTTAAAAAAATATAGTATGTACAAGAAATACTGTGGTCTGAATGCCCAGAAAATGCCTCTGGGTGGCCTGAGGGTGTGTGTGGCCTAAAGACATATTTTGTTTGGATTGCGGGACTGTTTTTCAAAAAAAAATTTTTTTTTCTTTTCCTTTTCGATCCAACATTTAAAAATGAGAAGACTTCAGGATTTCCAACTTCTCTGAAAACACAGGAACGATCTGGCAACCCGGGGCCACAGCAGCAAGGCCTGGAGTGTGGCCCGTGCCGCCCCCGTCTCCCTGGCACTCACCACAGCCTCCCCTGGTCTGTGATCAACAGAGACAGATCCCACGCACAGCGCTCTTCAGAGCCTTGACACAGCACCAACCTGAGGCCCAGGGCCTCCAGAATTTACATGTTCCACCAATCTGCCCAAACCACTCGAGTTCTGTTTTCTGACCAGTAATCAAAAGGCCCTGACAATAACTTCAAGACAAGCGCCTGGAGAGTTTCAGTTTATATTGCACAAAGCCATGATTGGAAACATATGGACAGTCAGGATGCTGCGAAAGAAAACTCTGGAGTTCTTAGTCGATTGGGTTTGGGGACTGCCCCTCTAGCCAGCTCAGCCGGCCTGCCCTACGCTGAGGACAAAGGCCTGGCTGCTGTCTTGCTCCCCAGGCCCCCAGGAAGGAGTTCCTTACTTCCCCCCTCATTTTACAGCTGAGGGTGCAGCCAACAGAGGGTGAGTCATTCACCCAACTCTTTTCCAAAGGGTCATCAGAGGGAAAGGATGGGGAATGAAAAGGTCCTCGAGAGACACACTCCAGAGTTCCTGGATGACTATTTGTTCCTGCATGTTTTGAGTCCCTTTAAAATATTTTCCCAATATGGTATATAGAATGGATAAACAACAGGTCTTATGATATCACACTGTATTCAATATCCTGTCATAACTATACAGGGAAAGAATATGAAAAAGAATGTATCCACGTGTATAACTGGATCCCTTTGCTGTAAAGGCAGAAATCAACCACATTGGACATCAGCTATACTTCAGTAAAAATAGAAAATACTGAAGAAGAATACAAAAATAAAAATATATTTCCATGGTGACAATGGAATAAGTACAATGTTTCCTTGTGGGGGCGGGGGAGGAAAAAAGAAAAGACCTTGAACCTTGAAAAGAACCAAAGATTGAACCACCTGGGTTCTGGCGTGCCTGTTTAACCAGCCTACAAGGGATGATCGTTAACAGATCTCCGAGCAACTGACAGACATTCCTCACTTGTCTTCTCATCTGGCAACAAAACAAATACAGTAAGTCCTTCCAACTCTTCAGGTTCTCTGAAGACTCAGATCCCAGATTCTCTGTAAAACAGGCTTTCAGATTCATTCACCGCTTGGGCCCAGCTTACCACACTGAGTCAAAGGCAGCTCCCAAGGCCTAGACAGTGACTGTCATATTTTCAGATCCAGCCATCTGTGACCTTGGGTTCTTCTCAAAGTAAGCTTCCCAGTTAACAATAGACTCTTCTCAAAATTTGACTAATTCAACTGCTGACATCAAAAGCAAGAAAATCAAAACAACCTGGGGAGATATGTACATGAGCTATGACTGTGGTGGACAAGGAACTCTCCCAGCTGTCTAAGGAGGGGATCCCGTCATCCTTTAGTAATACCCCGTAGGTGTTTGTTCACTTTGTTCACCATCTCGTAACTTCCAACATACCTAAAGGTAAGCAACTCTTTGTTCCCCATTGAAAATGCAGGAAACACCATCTGGTGTTGCCATCTGAGGTCAAAAGGCGCTGCAGCAATCACTGGCTGGGGTTCCTTGGCATCTGAGCATGAAGACTTGAGGAAATCCTTCAGGACGTATGATCAGTGGTTCTATGTATGACATTAGTCTGATAAACACACAGGTTACAACACATCCTTTGCTCACCACCCCTGTAAGAAAGGTCTGAACTCAACCCAGTGTGAAACATGGAGGTTTGGGGGATTTAACGGGTCATCTGTGGCTAACCCCTGCTTGACCGGAACTTGAGAGTCACGGAGGGTGGTGGAAGAACGTCCATGGCAATCGGTCTGGCAAGAAAAGGCAAAGGTCTAAACTGGGACAGAAGCCACAGAGATGAAGAGAAGGGCTGAAGGGAAGAAGGAAGGAGAAGGGGAGGAGAAGGGCTTGAGAAATTAGGTAGCTAGAGACGCTTCAAACCAAGACAACAGAAAGAGAGAACCAACCTTTATTTTATTCAGATAGTAAACATTTATTGAGCACCTCGTTTGTGACAGGTACTGTGCAAAACACTGAAGATACCACAGGGAGCAGAATAGAATAAGTAGGGAATGTAGAAAGAGAAGCAGGAGGATGTCTGGGTCTTTTTTTTTTTTTTTTGAAAGGGAAAAGCAGAGATGAGAATGTCAGCTCATTCAGGGAGATGTTACATTTGAGGCAAAGTCTAACAGGCTGAAATGACTTGGGTTAATTCAAGGAAATGACTGACTTTAGACATTCACTACATAAACATGTTTACTATTATTCTCCAACCTTCTAAAGTAAAAGCCCCAGGACTTTCCTGATGGTCCCATAGTTAAAACTTTGCTTCCCAATACAGGAGGTGTGAGTTTGACCCCTGCTTAAGCTCCCACACACCTCGGGGCCAAAAAGAGATCAAAACATAAAAGCAAGACTGCAACAAATTTGATAAAGACTTTAAAAATGGTCCAATCAAAAAAAAAAAAAAAACTTTAAAAAAATAAAGTAAAAAACCCTTATCTGGTGCTACAAACCCCTCTGGCTATTGCCCAAACCCTGCCTGTGACAGCCACAGTCACAGAAGTAACAGGTCCCTCCGGATGGTCTTTCTCTCCTCACTCTTGTTTATTCCAAGCCAAGGTCACCAGACACACACCCAGTGGTCCCTCTGAAGGGTCTTCACCTTCCCCAACAGCTGCAGAGCACCTGAGACCATCAGGAAAGCCTCTTTACATCAATTCCGCAGCAATTACAGAAAACTCAGTGTGAGCTTCAGGCCCAATCGGATCAGCACTGCGAAGCATACCAACGCTGGGAGTAGCATCCCTTCCTCCCCAAATTACACAGTTAGTGTCCCACTGTGGGGCCCTAAATGGGAAACCTTAAAAAGAAGGGCTAGCTTTGCGGTTGGAAACTAAGATGGCGCCTGGCGGAAGAGATAGGGGCGTGGTCTATGTTGTTTGTCAAAGTTTTTGATTGGCTCTCTTGATTTCCGTACACGTGGACAGCACGTGATCACCATAGACTCCTGTTATAATGAAGGCACATGACGATTTGACCTTTAATGTGATTGGTGCAACTATGGACAGTCCCACGCAAACCCCACCCCCCCCCCCACCCCCGCTTGCCTATATAAACCAAGAGCTTGTGGCAATAAAGCGGAACTGCTTAGACGGAACCCCTGTTGCCTCTGATTGTCTCTTGCTGGCTGAGGGGCTGGGTTGGCGGACAGCAGGCTCACCTCTCCTCAGGACCCCTCGGCTTTGCTGAGGGAAGTTCCACTGCCTCTCTCTCTCTGCGGACCGCCCCCCGCATCCCATGAGCAGGGCTGGCTCCCCCAAACCATATGCTGGGTGCTGGTCTGAAGAAGATGGGAAATGAACAGTGCGTAGACAATCAGAAATTGTCCACTATAGTGTCTGTGCTTTCCCTCCAAAGCTGGGACAATTTCTTCTCCAACTTCTCTTAGCTTCCTTTCTCTGTACAGTTAGGTATACAGAGTATTCTCTATGCACACATCTACATGCCCATTGGAAGCCTGTCTTTCTTGCCACACTGATAGCATCTGGGGAACTTTCAGGACCTCACACGTACACCCCATTCCATACTGAGAAGGCAGAGACGGACGAGGACAGAGATGGGGAAAGGATGCTGTGTCTTGAGACTCCCAAGGACATTCTGATCCAGGATCTGCACGTCCCAGCATGCCTCTGCCTCTGATAAGAAGCCCATCCTGTCAAAGCACTGCTGCCCAGGAAGGAAAATACCAAGTTCCCAGCAAGGAGAAGACGTTCCCAAAGTTACAGAGGACAATAGCTGATTCCTGCAGTGTATTTATTCAACTTTAAGACCAAAGCCACAATGAAACAGCTGACTGTTTTGGAAAATACTCATAAAAGAAAAACAACTACTCATGATTCCTCTTCTCCTTAAGCTATTTTAAATATATTTATGCTTCTCCCCACCCCGCCACCCCTTGCTCCACAAAGACTGAAACTGTTTGGAACCATTAAATATTTTGTTTGACCTAGGTTTAAGTGGCAAGGGAACAAGAAGAAATTTAGCAACAAATGCCAGAGAAAGGGTGAAATTTCAGGTCTTCAGAAAATCACGGTTTATACTTTATTAAAACCGGCATAATAAATGTTTCAGTTTTCAACCTTGGACCAGAACTCTCTGCTTTCTACACAAGCAAAGAAATGTGCCTGCTTTTGAACCATTGATTTGGGCTCTTTATTCTTTACTATTAATAACATCTTTAGAAACATCCATTTGGGGGTTGAATTTAACCAGTATTTCAGATAAATAAAATATCAAAAGCTCAATATTTAACAGAAAAAGTGACTTCAAATTACTACCAACATATTAAAAGTCACTAAAATAGCATAATCACCTATATCCAGGTAGTTGAGGTGATTGTGTGAAAAATGGATAACATTTTTGTGTGTATATGTACATATCAATATATTACATGTGTGTATGCCCACATAATAAAGAGAAAGAATACAAAAAATATCACACTATAAGCATGATTGATATGGGTGGGAATAGACAATTATTTCCCCTTCCTCATATTTTTCTGCCTTTTCAAACTTTCTACCATAATCACTCATAAATATATAAAAGAAAAAATAACTTCGTCACATACATGAAGATATATGTATTTACAACATACACTTACCTCCTTAGATCAAAAAATCCAGGCACTAAATTTCCCAAGTTTCACAAACCCTCTGGCTCCAAATTAACCCACACACTTAGAAAAAAAGAAAAGAAAAACTCAGCTTCATTTCTAAAGTAAATCTGTTCACTGAGCAAAAGAAAGGATAGCCCTTTTGTATCAATATTGCTATCTGTATCCTTCAAGCGCCTTTCAATTTCACAGCTGAATGTTAATTCTCTATCTCATAAACCGGAATGCCACATCCCTCCCTTTGCTTTTTTTAGCGCTCTTGTTCTGTTTCCTTAATTGTGCTTCCCCCGCGGAGTTGATAAACGCAGCACACTCACACGTGCCTGCAGATACACACCTGCGAGCACGCCCAGTCCCGCATCAATCCTCACATACGAGTCTGAGTCTGTGATCATCACGGGGATCAGCAAGAGAAGGCTTCTCCCCAAAGCACAGGGCTCCCTCAGAATGCCAGGCCTCCTTTCCCGCAGCCCGTGATGTGCAGGGGAAAGCAAGCCTCCAGCAGCATCCTCTCCATTTCACTTTTTCACCTGAAAGTCCATACAGTGTTGAAAGCAAACTCCTGATTATGCACCCTGATGAACGCAAACACTGACGAAGATGCATGCTCAGCTCAAGATATCCCTAACTGCATTTTGCCTAGACTACCATCAGAATCAGTTAGTGTTCCCCCCAAATACACGTGCAGCAAAAGGATACAACGACTAGAATTTCTAGGTTATGGAGAAGCTGACTGAAATATAAAACAGGCCTCAAATAATGTAAGCAGAAAAAAAAAAAAACGTTTCATATTCGCAACCCTGAGTTGTGCATGTAAAAAACAACATAGGCCAAGTATGTTTCTCACACAGCTACCATCTACATACTACATTTCCATGTCGCCCAAAGTTACTGCCTGAATGCTGACTAACGTCATGATCAAATAGTATCAAAAGTGCAGAGGAAACTTAGAATGCCATCTATAGATATAGTATCCTGAGTGGAAGCAATACAGCCACATCTAGAAAGCACAAAATTATAGCCACTCCTTACTTTGTGTCTAAATTTTTTTCTTTGGTGGACTTAAAAGATGCCTCTCTGTTGGAGACACCAAACGAAATTTCTATCTTTTGTGTATGCTAATATTTCGAACAGCAGAAGGAAGGAAGTCTTGTCTCCTTTTTACTGTTTCCGCCAGCCACGTGTGCTTCTCTGACTTCATTATCTCAAAGGTGTCCTTCCAATGCTGGTCAAGGAGCAGCTGACCTGATCAACCATGGGCCCACAACATGCCATTTCCCTTGGCCCATGACGAGGTCATTCATAGCTAGTAACCACATCACCCTCCCCAACACACACAGTTACAAGTCCTGGCTTCCCTGTCGCATCTGTGTACAGGAGTGTCTTCTACTTTCTTCTTTCCCCTAAACCCGGGGAAGGACACCACATGTCCTGTAAATGCTTTTTGAAATGATTTGTCGCAGGTTCTACCTGCCACCCTGGGCTGCTTAATTTATTCAGAGTTCGTACTGAAGACCCTACAGGTCTTCTGTCCAGATGTAATATTCAGGTTCAGAACCTAGCGGCAGTCAGGTTTTAGCCATGTCAACTCAGGAACAAGACAAAAATACTTTCCAGGTAGTACAGTGGGAAAGAATCCACCTGCAAATGCAAAAAGCAAAGACTTAGGTTTGATCCCTCCGTTGGGAAGATCCTGTGGAGAATGAAATGGCAACTGGCTCCAGTATTTTGCCTGGAAAACTCCATGGACAGAGAAGCCTGGTGGGCTACAGTCCATGGGGTTGCAAAGAGTTGGAGTCAACTGAACACACACATACACACAGGAGGGAAAAAAAGACACAGATTAGCAAAAACAAGGGAAACCAAGTGGGCCAGGGAGTCTAGAATCCTAATGACGTTCACAATGGATATAATCCCTAGACATATACACAACTACCAAATAGTCTAGGAGGTACCCTGTGTCTTCACAAAAAACACCCATCTCCTTAAGAAACCAACACAAAACAAACTTATGTCATCTTGAGTTGATTTCTGTTACTTACTAACATGAGTCCTAGCTAACAAAGGGGCTTCCCTGGTGGCTCAGACAGTAAAGAATCTGCCTGCAATGTGGGAGACCTGGGTTCAGTCCCTGGCTTGGGAAGATCCCCTGGAGGAGGGCATGGCAACCCACTTTGGTATTCTTGCCTGGAGATTCCTTATGGACAGAGAAGCCTGGCGGACTATAGTCCATGGGGTCGCAAAGAGTCAGACATGATTGAGCAACTAAGCACAGAACGGTACGGCTAACAAAGAAACTGTATTCTCATACAACAGGTGAGCATCCCATGTAAGTTACCATGCCAGGTATTTTTCAGGTATTGAGCAACTTGTGGTATAAACTACAGACAGCCTCCCAGTACAATGAGGATTCATTAAGGAACATTTTAGTGTGTTCCAAGCAGCTTCACATCCAGCCCACATGTATCCCATGCTCTACCCAGAACACCTGAACTTCTAACCCTCACGGCTTTTTAACTATTTTAGTCTCATCTTCAGCTGGCTTCTGCTAGTCGGTGAGACTTCTCCTTCTCCCACGCATGTTTTCATCCATACAACCTGGCTAATAGGTTGGGGGTAAATGAAGTAATGAATAATTTCTGTTTCCAAAACACCACGCCATGCCCTTGGCCAAAGAATCACCCAAAGCCGGACTTTAGACAAGTTAGCTGCAACTCGAGAGGCAATTCTAAATTAATAATAGTAAAAGAGGCAGGAAAAACGTCGACCCCAGCACAGGTGTGACTTACCTTAGAAGAACACACACACACGGATCTATATTTAAGTCTGTTTTACATGAAAAGACGCACTCTCAGCATTAGCTGTTAAGGAAGCAAAAATCAAAACCACAATAAGATATCACTCCACACACTCGAGAACGACTGCAGTGAAAAATGTACATAATAATAAGCGTTAGCAAGGTTGTAAAGAAGCTTCATATGTTGTTGATGGAAATGGAAAATGGTTCAGCTGCTTTGGAAAATAGTCTGGTAGTTCCCAAAAACAATAAAAGGGTTACCATCATTGTCGCTGTTCAGTCACTAAGTCCTGTCCGACTCCTTGTGACTCCATGGACTGCAGCAGGCCAGGCTTCCCTGTGCTTCACTATCTCCTGGAGGTTGCTCAGATTCATGTACATTGAGCTGGTGATGCCATCCAACCATCTCATCCTCTGCTGCCCCTTCTCCTTTTGCCTTCAACCTTTCCCGGCATCAGGGTCTTTTCCAATGAGTCAGCTCTTCACATCAGGTGCCCAAAGTATCAATCACATCAGGAGCATCAGCATCAATCCTTTAAATGAACAGTCAGTGTTGACTTCCTTTCTGATTGACTGGTTCAATCTCCTTGCTCTCCAAGGGACTCTCAAGAGTCTTCTCCAGCACCACAGTTCAAAAGCATTAACTGTTTGGCATTCAGACTTCTTTGTGGTCCAGCTCTCACATCGATACGTGACTACTGGAAAAAACCACAGCTTTGACTATACTGACCTTTGTCAGCAAAATGAAGTCTCTGCTTTTTAATATGCTGTTGGTAAATGGTAACATATGTCCTCATAAAAGCTTGTGCATGAATGTGTCACACTAGCTAAAGAGCAGAAATAACCCAAGTGTCCATCAGTTGATGAAAGGATAAATAAAACATATGAGTCCATACAATGTAATATTACTTGGCAATAAAAAGAAATGAAGTGCTGATACATGCCACAACATAGATGAAACTTGAAAACATTATGCTAAGTGAAAGAAGCCAAACACAAAAGACTGTACATTATATGATTCCATTTATTCGAAATGTCCAGAACAGGCAAATCTGGAGACAAATTAGGTTAATGGCTGCCTGGGGATGGAGACGGGTTGGGAGCACTTGGGGGAAGTGAGGAGCAACTGGTAATGGTACAGAGTTTCTTTTGTTCTAAAAATGACTGTGGGGATGGTTGTAAAACCTCTGTGAATATACTCAAGGCTACTGAAGTGTACACTTTAAATGGATCAATTGTATGGTATGTAAATTCAGTTCAGTTCACCTCAGTTCAGTCGCTCAGTCGTGCCCGACTCTGCGACCCCATGAATCGCAGCACGCCAGGCCTCCATATCCATCACGAACTCCCGGAGTTCACTCAGACTCACGTCCATCCAGTCAGTGATGCCATCCAGCCATCTCATCCTCGGTCGTCCCCTTCTCCTCCTGCCTCCAATCCCTCCCAGCATCAGAGTCTTCCAATGAGTCAACTCTTTGCATGAGGTGGCCAAAGGACTGGAGTTTCAGCTTTAGAATCATTCCTTCCAAAGAAATCCCAGGGTTGATCTCCTTCCAAATGGACTGGTTGGATCTCCTTGCAGTCCAAGGGACTCTCAAGAGTCTTCTCCAACACCACAGTTCAAAAGCATCAATTCTTCGGTGCTCAGCCTTCTTCACAGTCCAACTCTCACATCCATACATGACCACAGGAAAAACCATAGCCTTGACTAGACGGACCTTAGTCGGCAAAGCAATCTCTCTGCTTTTGAATATACTATCTAGGTTGGTCATCACTTTTCTTCCAAGGAGTAAGCGTCTTTTAATTTCATGGCTGCAATCACCATCTGCAGTGATTTTGGAGCCCAAAAAATAAAGTCTGACCCTGTTTCCACTGTTTCCCCATCTATTTCCCATGAAGTGATGGGACCAGATGCCATGATCTTCATTTTCTGAATGTTGAGCTTTAAGCCAACATTTTCGCTCTCCTCTTTCACTTTCATCAAGAGGCTTTTTAGTTCCTTTTCACTTTCTGCCTTAAGGGTGGTGTCATCTGCATATCTGAGGTTACTGATATTTCTCCCGGCAATCTTGATTCCAGCTTGTGTTTCTTCCAGTCCAGTGTTTCTCATGATGTACTCTGCATATAAGTTAAATAGGCAGGGTGACAATATACAGCCTTGATGGACTCCTTTTCCTATTTGGAACCAGTCTGTTGTTCCATGTCCAGTTCTAACTGTTGCTTCCTGACCTGCATACAGGTTTCTCATGAAGCAAGTTAGGTGGTCTGGTATTCCCATCTCTTTCAGAATTTTCCACAGTTTATTGTGATCCACACAGTCAAAGGCTTTGGCATAGTCAATAAAGCAGAAATAGATGTGTTTCTGGAACTCTCTTGCTTTTTCCATGATCCAGAGGATGTTGGCAATTTGATCTCTGGTTCCTCTGCCTTTTCTAAAACCAGCTTGAACATTAGGGAGTTCACGGTTCACGTATTGCTGAAGCTTGGCTTGGAGAATTTTGAGCATTAGTTTACTAGCATGTGAGATGAGTGCAATTGTGCGGTAGTTTGAGCATTCTTTTACATTTCTTTTCTTTGGAATTGGAATGAAAATTGACCTTTTCCAGTCTTGTGGCCACTGCTGAGTTTTCCAAATTTGCTGGCATATTGAGTGCAGCACTTTCACAGCATCATCTTTCAGGATTTGAAACAGCTCAACTGGAATTCCATCACCTCCACTACCTTTGTTCGTAGTGATGCTTTCTAAGGCCCACTTGCTTTCACTTTCCAAGATGTCTGGCAGAGCGTGGTCCACTGGAGAAGGGAATGGCAAGCCACTTTACTATTCTTGCCTTGAGAACCCTATGAACAGTATTAAAAGGAAAAATGATAGGATATCAAAAGAGGAACTCCCCAGGTCATTAGGTACCCAATATGCTACTGGACATCAGTGGAGAAATAACTCCAGAAAGAATGAAGGGATGGAGCCAAAGCAAAAACAATACCCAGCTGTGGATGTGACTGGTGATAGAAGCAAGATCCGATGCTGTAAAGAGCAATATTGCATAGGGTCCTGGAATGTTAGGTCCATGAATCAAGGCAAACTGGAAGTGGTCAAACAGGAGATGGCAAGAATGAACGTTGATATTCTAGGAATCAGCAAACTAAAATGGACTGGAATGGGTGAATTTAATTCAAATGACCATTATATCTACTACTGCGGGCAGGAATCCCTTAGAAGAAACGGAGTAGCCATCATGGTCAACAAAAGAGTCCGAAATGCAGTACTTGGATGCAGTCTCAAAAACGACAGAATGATCTCTGTTCGTCTCCAAGGCAAACCATTCAAATATCACAGTTATCCAAGTTTATGCCCCAACCAGTAACACTGAAGAAGCTGAAGTTGAACGGTTTTATGAAGACCTACAAGACCTTTTAGAACTAACACCCAAAAAAGATGTCCTTTTCATTATAGGGGACTGGAATGCAAAAGTAGGAAGTCAAGAAACACCTGGAGTAACAGGCAAATTTGGCCTTGGAATGCGGAATGAAACAGGGCAAAGACTGATAGAGTTTTCCCAAGAAAATGCACTGGTCATAGCAAACACCCTCTTCCAACAACACAAGAGAAGACTCTACACATGGACATCACCAGATGGTCAACACCAAAATCAGATTGATTATATTCTTTGCAGCCAAAGATGGAAAAGCTCTATACAGTCAACAAAAACAAGACCAGGAGCTGACTGTGGCTCGGATCATGAACTCCTTATTACCAAATTCAGACTCAAATTGAAGAAAGTAGGGAAAACCGCTAGACCATTAAGGTATGACCTAAATCAAATCCCTTATGATTATACAGTGGAAGAAATAGATTTAAGGGCCTAGATCTGATAGATAGAGTGCCTGATGAACTATGGAATGAGGTTCGTGACATTGTACAGGAGACAGGGATCAAGACCATCCCCATGGAAAAGAAATGCAAAAAAGCAAAATGGCTGTCTGGGGAGGCCTTACAAATAGCTGTGAAAAGAAGAGAAGTGAAAAGCCAAGGAGAAAAGGAAAGATATAAGCATCTGAATGCAGAGTTCCAAAGAATAGCAAGAAGAGATAAGAAAGCCTTCTTCAGTGATCAATGCAAAGAAATAGAGGAAAACAACAGAATGGGAAAGACTAGAGATCTCTTCAAGAAAATTAGAGATACCAAGGGAACATTTCATGCAAAGATGGGCTCGATAAAGGACAGAAATAGTATGGACCTAACAGAAGCAGAAGATATAAAGAAGAGGTGGCAAGAATACACGGAAGAACTGTACAAAAAAGATCTTCACGACCCAGATAATCATGATGATGTGATCACTAATCTAGAGCCAGACATCTTGGAAAGTGAAGTCAAGTGGTTATGTAAATTACAGCTCACTAAAGTTGTTTAAAAGAAAAAGTCCATTAGAATGTAATCCATCCCATTACCAGTCATGATATAAAGAAAAGGAATGTTCTTGGTGCCATAGCTTTTCTAGCTCATTAAAATGGTCCAGATACTAAAATTAACATATACACTGTTTTCATAAAACAGGCTATCCATTAAATTTAAAACATCTCACGTTATATCAGATTGGACAGGAACAGGGGCTTTGGAATCAGAACTAGTGTGTCTCTCAACTCCACCATCACTCAAAAGCTGATTGACCTTCAATGCTCCACTTAACCTCTCCAAGCTACAGTTTCCCTACATGTAAAGGAAGGAAAGTAATAGTGCCTCTTCCACTGGGTTATTGTGAAAGATAAATAACTCATATAAATTTCTAAGCAAGGAACTGGCATAGGGTACCTCTCTAAAACTAGCTTTATAAGTACACAAATACAAAAAACCTAACAACAAAACCCACAAGCTCTTATGTGCCATGTGCCAAGCCTTTCAAGGGGACAAAGATAACATAGTCCCCTTCTTCGATTATGATACCAAGCAGACCAATAAAACTCTATGAGATGAGATTTGTGCAGGAGACATTTAAACTAGGTAAGTGCAAACTCCTGACTCAGAGATTAAAAGGGAGAAAGGAAAAGAACAAAACGGTAAGCATCTCTCACAAGCAACGCTTTTGTGAGCTCGAACGCAAACGCCGGAGACCCACACGGCTGGAAGCCTCAGCACTCATCAGTAAACTACGTGTCTGTATGCAGAGCCACAAGCAAGCGCGAAAGCCACTGGCTGAAAGCACAAAAGACACAGAGCGTGACTGTGCAGGCTCACACCCGTCTAGTGCCAACCTAACAGCAGGAGGAGATGAACAGCAGAAAGATCAACTATATATTCTGACAAAGTCACACTGGTGAATCAGATACATAAAATTTCCAATCACAACATTTCCAACCTCTAGCTATCAGGCTGGTCTGTATCTCATTAAGGAAATTTTAAAAAGAAAATGTCACAAACTTTAACAGCCTCCTGACAGCTCTGTGGCTTCTTTTTTCCCAATTACAATATAACTCCGAAGGGTAGCCAATGAAAGGAATGTAGTACGCAGAATGACACAGACTTGAAGTATCTTTTTATGCTATACAAAACAAAATCTTTAAAAATTGGCAGTCCATTGATGATACTTAAAATGAGATAATAAAAATTAAGGTATTTCCCTATGACTTCACTGGTGAATTCCACCAAATATTTAAAGAATTAATGTTAACTCATCCCAAACTTTCAAAATATTGAATAGAGGAAACACTTCCAAACTCATGAGACCAAAATTACCCTGATATCAAAGTCAGATAAGGACACTGCAAGAGAATTACAGACCAATATCCCTGATGAAACAGACATAAAAGTCATGATCAAAATACTAGCAAACCAAATTCAATAGCACATTAAAAGTTTCAAAAAACATAATCAGGAGAATTTATCCCTGGACGTAAGTACAATTCAACATATGCACATATGTGATATACCACATTAACAGAATGAAGGGGAAAAAACTTACAATCATCTCAACAGATGAAGGAAAAGCATTCGACAGAATTCAATATCAGTTCAGCTCAGTTCAGTTCAGTCGCTCAGTCATGTCCGACTTCTTTGCGACCCCATGAATCACAGCACGCCAGGCCTTCCTGTCCATCACCAACTCCAGACTCGCGTTCATCGAGTCCATGATGCCATCAGCCATCTCATCCTCTGTCATCCCCTTCTCCTCCTGCCCCCAATCCCTCCCAGCATCAAAGTCTTTTCCAGTGAGTCAACTCTTCACATGAGGTGGCCAAAGTACTGGAGTTTCAGCTTTAGCATCATTCCTTCCAAAGAAATTCCAGGGCTGATCTCCTTCAGAATGGACTGGCGACTTCATGATAAAAACTTTCAATGATTTAGGCACAGATGGATATCTGACAAGCCCTCAGCTAACATCATTTTCAAGAGTGAGAAACTGAAAGCTTTTCCTTTAAGACCATGAACAAGACAAAGATCCCCACTCTTACCAGCTCTATTCAACACATTACTGGAAATCACACACAAAGCAAATAGGTAAGAAAAATAAATAAAAAGTATCCAACTCAGAAGAGAAGCAGCTAAATCCACTCTATGGATGAAATGATCTTATATACAGAAAACTCTAAAAACTCAACAACAACAAAAATTTGTTAGAACTACACACATAAAAATCATTTGCATTTCTATAAACTAACAATAAGCTATCAAAAATAGAAATTAAGAAGAAAACAATCCCATTTATAATAGCACTAAAAGGAATAAAATCCTTAGAAATAAATTTAAGCAAGGTGGTGAAAGGTCTGTACTTGAAGGCTACAAAGTCTCGATGGAAGAAGCTGATGAAACAAATAAATGGAAAAATATCCTGTTTTAGTAGAATTAATACTGTTAAAACGTCCCATAACTATTCGATACGATCTATACCCTCAGCGCAATCCCTTTGAAAATTCCAGAATTCTAGGCATTTTTCACAGAAATAGGGGAGACGAATCTAAAATTCATATGGAACCACAAAGGATTCCAAATAAACAAAGCAATCTTGAGCATAAAAGAACAAAACTGAAGATATCACATGTCCTGATTTTAAAATATTTTACAAAGCTACAGTAATCAAAACAGTATGATATTTGCATTAAAAGCAGACATATAGGCCACTGGAACAAAATAGAGGGCCCAGAAATAAACCCATGCATGTGTGGTTAATTGATTTATGACAAAGGAGCCAAGAATATACAATGAACAAAGAATAGTCTCTTCAATAAATGGTTTGAGGAAAACTAGATATCCACATTCAGAAGAATGAAACTGGACCCTTATCTCACACCATATATAAAAATCAACTCAAAACTGATTAACAACTTACACATAAGACCTGCAACTGGAAAACTCAAAGAAAAAAACACGGGGAAAAAACTTCTTTACCTTGGTCTGGGCAATGATTTTTTTGGTCTGACACAGCTAAGACAAGAAAAAATAAATAAGTGGGATTACATCAGACTAAAAAGGTTCTGCATAACAAAGGAAACCATCGCTAGAGTAAAGAGATGACCTATGAAGTTTTAAGAAAATATTTAAAAATCATTAGCAGAGGTTAATATTCAAAATATATAAAAAACTCAATACCAAACAAACAGAAGATATCCAAAATTTAAAATGAGCAAAGCACCGGAATAGTTATTCTCAAAAGAAGACATACATAGGGTCAACATGCATATGAAAAGGGCTTAACATCACTCGTTATCTGAGAAATGGAAATCAAAATCACAATGACTTATCACCTCACACCTGCTAGAATGGCTATTATCTAAAAGACACAAGATAACAAGTGTTGGAAAGGATGCAGAGAAAAGGGAACCCATGCATTCCAAGTGAGAATTTGTAGAGCCATTATGGAAAACACTGGTGATATTCCACAACAAATTAAAAACAGAACTACCATATGAGCTAGTAATCCCACTTCTGGTTATACATCCCAAGAAAACGAAAGCTGGGCCTTATGTGCATACTCCCAAGTTCACTGCAGCATTATTCAAAATAGCCAAGATACGGAAATATGGAACACCCTAAGTGTCCAGCAGCAGATGACTGGATAAAGGAAATCAGGTTTTATATATGTGAGAAGGGAATGGCTGGCCACTCCAGTATTCCTGCCTGGAGAATTCCATGGACAGAGAAGCCAGAATTTGTATGGGCTTCTCCAGTGGCGCCAGTGGTCAAGAACCCACGGCCTTCGAAGGAAATGTAAGAGATACAGGTTCAATCACTGGGTCAGGAAGAGCCTGTGGAGGAGGGCATGGCAACCCACTCCAGTATTCTTGCCTGGAGAGAATCCTGTGGACAGAGGAGGCTGGCGGGCTAGTCCATAGGGTTGCAAAGAGTCAGACACAAGCAATTTAGCATTGCACGAATGGTATTCAGCCTTGAAAAAGAAGGGAGTTTGGTCTTGAAAAGAAGGCAGTTGTATCCTTTGCAACAACATGGATGAACTTGGGGACATTATATGCTAAACTGAAAAAGCCAGGCACGGAAAGACAAATACTGCATGATCTCACTTACGTGGAATCTACACGAGTTCAACTCAAAAGAACAGTAGAATGACGGTTGCTGGAGCAGGGGTGGCGAATACGGGGAGATGTTGGTCAAAGAGTAAAGTTTCAGTTATACAGTATAATAAGATTTGGATATCTAACATACAACACAGTGATATAGTTAATAATATTGTATTGTATACTTGAAATTTGCTGAGAGAGCAGATCTTAAGTATCTGCACCACCATCAAAAAAGAAAAAGAGGTTCCTATGTTAGGTGATATATGGTAATCGTTTCACAATGTAGACATAATATATATCAAAACACCATGTTGTATACCTTAAATATATACAATTCTTATTGGTCAATAATATCTCAGTGAAGCTGGGGAAAAACAAAAAGACAAGGTATTTGCAATAAAAAGCATAGGAAATAAACTTGAAAATTAATAAAAGTGTACGATTCAAAATAATGTAAAATAGTAAAATAGTGATCCATGCAACATCTTCAGTTCAAGAATTATGCTTCTGTCTCTTCAATACAGAAAACTAATCATTTTCACCTTCGTGAAGTATTAGAGTGCACTGTGTACCTAAGCCATATTTCTCATATCATAAACATCTTTAAAAACTGTGGATAACCAACAGGGACCTACCGTATAGCAGAAGGAATTCTGCTCAATATTTTGTAACAACCTAACTGGGAAAAGAATTTGAAAAAGAATAGACACATGTATATGTGAAACGGAATCACTCTGTTGTACACCTGCGACTAACACAGTTAAGCAACTGCACTCCAATATAAAATTGAAAGTTTAAAAATACATAACAACCTTTTCAATAAACTTACAGAGTAAAATGTTTGTTTCTTTGTTTTGTCAGTAAGATGTTTTAGTCCTAGCCTGTCAATCAAAGCATATAGTGATTCTAAGAGCCATCAAGAGCCACTGAGGAGTACAAAGACTTTGCAGAATGATGTTTAGTGAACACCTATTTTGTGCCTGAGGCTGGGGTATATGTAACTCCCCAGGAACTCAAAAAATTGGTAAGTGCACCCTGTATCCACACCTCTTCACACACCCAGTTTTCTCACTCTGCCTTGCAAACAAGCTCCAAATGTGTGTTCACAGATCCCCCCAGCTGACCTTGGACCTGTCTGCATTCATCCCTTCCTAGTTCAGGCCGTCCTTCCCACCGGCAGCTCCAGGTATGCCGAGGGAAACAGCAGTTCTTACATCCACATTTGATTGCATGCATCATATTGGATGTATGTGTCTACATCGTAAAGTTACACACCAACAAGTTGTATCCCTGCAAACAAGGAACGCATGTAAACTACAACTCAGAGAACGTGACATCATTTGGGGCCTCTGATTTTGTTAAGACCAGCTTAACTCGCTGGAAGTTTGCATTTCCCAGAATGGAAATCTGGAACGGAAAATGAAAAGATGTTCCAAGGTTATGCTGCAAAACCTCAGAAAGATCTGGGCCAGTGGACAGACAGGTTTCCTGATCTGACAGCTGCTCCTCTATCTGCTGGGACCTGCCATTTCAAAATTATCTGCAGCTGAATGCCTAAAGAGCAAGCTCACCAGGGATCGTACATCCTGGTGTGTTCACAGACGTGCCCTCAGCCTCTAGCACAGGAATTCCGAGGTGAATGAATGGACCAAACTGTTACGATACTCAAGGAAACAGAGAACATCCAAAGAGGCTTGAGAAATAAAAATAATCAAAGAGACACATCAGCAAATGAAAAAAGTGTCCAAGATTAAGAGGGAAGAAGGTGCTCACTTTTTTTTGTTTTTTGTTTGTTTGTTTGTTTATTTGTTTGTTTCCTAACTTTCTCAAGTTATTCTAGATCTTATTTTGTACTTCAGGGCTATTTGAGTTTGTTTTAAATATAAAAATCAGAATCAGCAAAAGCCCATCACGACTGCTCACTTGGATAGTTGCCGGTGTCTCTTATGCCTCAATTTCTTTACCTATAAAATGAAGATAATAATTGTATCTACATCACAGAGTTACTAAAGGTTAAGTAAACTGGAAACCAGGGAGCACTATATAAGTGTTATCCATCAATATAATCAAACATCCATTCATTCATGTATTAGAGAAAAGGAGATGGAAGGAAGGGCATGGGCCGCCGGCAGCATGTACCTGCTTCCACTAAGCAGGGCTCAGCAAATACTTTCTGCAAAGGGACAGAGAGTAAATATTTTAGGCTTTCCAGGACATATGGTCTCTGTCACACCTACTCAACTCTGCCACTGCAGCGTGAAAGCCGCCAGAGGCAATACATGAATGAAAAAGCATGGCCTCATTCCAATAAAACTTTATTCATGGACACTGAAACTTGAATTTCATACAGTTTTCTCCCACCGCACAGTATTATTCGCCTTATAATTTTTTTTCCAGCCAGTTAAAAAAACGTAAAACACACTCTTAGCTTAAGGGACTAACGAAAGAGGCAGTAGCCGAGATGTGGACTTTGGGTCCTCGTTTGCTTACCCCTGTACTAAGCACGAGGCATACACACTTTGCCCAACTGCATTTTATAGTCATCTGAACCAGCCACTGATGATCAAAGTCCCTTGCTGTGGACGACAGACATTTAATCTCTTATTTCCAACCTGCAGAGAGAAAGAGATTTGAACCAAGATTTGATGAACTGTCCAACCTACTTAATGAGAACAAGCTTCAGTTTATCTATGTTAGCGCTGGTGTTCCTCTTTATAAATCAATTCTTAAAGTACACATTTATAACCATAAACGTCAGGCCTCCACTCTGAGTTTCGGGCTCTTCATTCTGTGGCCCACCACGCACTACATCCAACATGACAAATTTATTTCATTACTCTGGTAGTTAGGAATACTTCTAGCAGTGGGGGCAGTGGCGGGGGGCGGAAAACCCTGGAACAGATCTCTTTTCTGTACAAGCTTCCTCATCTTAGATCCTTTTTATTATCTTATCAAAAACATTTTTTTAGAAGTTTCCCTGTCAGTCCAGTGTTTAAGACTTTGTGCTTCTACTGAAGGGGACATGACTTCGATAGCTGGTCAAGGAACTGAGATCCCACAAGCCGTACAACATAGCCAAATTTTTTTTTTTTTTTTACTCAGAACAAGAGAAATTACTTTATAGTCTTTGAAACAAACACTTTGCAAAGCAAGAGAGAGAGAACTTGTGAGTGAGTCCTCTGGTCTTGGTGGGAAGTCACATTACCCAATCTGAGTACCCAGCTCTCTACATTCAGCTCAGTTCGGTCGCTCAGTCGTGTCCGACTCTGCGACCCCATGGACTGCAGCAAGCCAGGCCTCCCTGTCCATCACCAACTCCCGGAGCTCACTCAAACTCATGTTCATTGAGTTGGTGATGCTATTCAACCATCTCATCCTCTGTCATCCCCTTCTCCTCCCACCCTCAATCTTTCCCAGCATCAGGGTCTTTTCCAAATAAATGAGTCAGCTCTTCCCATCAGGTGGCCAAAGTATTGGAGTTTCAGTTCAGCATCAGTCCTTCCAATGAATATTCAGGACTGATTTCCTTTAGGATGGACTGGTTGGATCTCCTTGCAGTCCAAGGGACTCTAAAGAGTCTTCTCCAACACCACAGTTCAAAAGCATCAGTTCTTCGGCGCTCAGCTTTCTTTATAGTCCAACTCTCACATCCATACATGACTATTGGAAAAACCACAGCTTTAACTAGATGGACCTTTGTTGGCAAACTAATGTCTCTGCTTTTAATGGACACTATATTTTCCATCTTGATTAAATAACTCATGATGTAAAAGCAAAGCATTGCTTTAATACACTCAAATCACCAGGAGAACATATCTCCAAAGTATTTTGAGACCTTCACTAATTTTGTAAAACCTTTATACTATTATTACCAAAAATGACAAACACTTCACTCTTCTACTTTTTAGAAACACCCCTTCCAGTTTAAACTTGACCCGATTTTGACTATTCCTGTGTACTGAAATGAGCTCATCTCATGAGAATCCTCTTCAAAGCAAGAATTAAGAACATGGGAACATCTACACAATCACAGATGTTGCGAGCATTAAGAATACCATTAAGGAGATTCCAGGAGGTGAATCATTACATTAGCTCAAAGGAAACTGTGATCCCTGGGATCCAATGCCACGAGTTAGTTTTTAGGCAACAACTTCATTACAGTTCCTGAAAAGTGAAAAAGAAAGACAAAAACAAAGCAAAAAGACTTCCATCAATGTCTACTCAGTATCTGATCAAGTCTAGAGCTTTCTAAAAGAGACTCTGCCAGGATACAATGACAACCACCTGATAATAACAACTTTTGAACTGCATGCTGCCGAGTTCCAATGAATTTAAAAGTGGGTGCTTCTCAGTCTACTTTCATTATGTGAAAAGTGATGGCTAACTTTTAGGAGACGACAGAGGATGAGATGGCTGGATGGCATCACCGACTCAATGGACATGAGTTTGAGTAAGCTCCAGGAGTTGGCGATGGACAGGGAGGCCTGGCGTGCTGCAGTCCATAGGGTTGAAAAGAGGCGAACACAACTGAGCAACCAAACGGAACTAGACTTTTCTAAGATCAAAAGCAAAGCACAAAGACTCCGGTAGCAAAGATTCTGGATCCTTTTTTCCAGAATCATCTCTAATACCAGGCAAAGGGCCAGACGTGGGTACTCACATCAGAGGGCCTCCTCTGACCCCCATCGGCAACCATGGATGGATGCCAGTCCCAGCCCTCTCCAGAACACACCCAGTTACCCGGGCCCTAGTGCAAATCCCCTTCGAAGACTTTCCTGCTCCTGTCCCACCCAGGGTGGGGGCAGAGACTGTGCGCTCTACAGGGCACACAGCAGAGCAGGGCAGCCATCCATGCGGTTTGCAGAGCGAGCATGTTTATGTAGGTTGTGATGTCCACGGTCCAAGAAGGAGCCGGGGTGGGAAGGTAATGATGGGCCATGGGCTGGAGGCTGGCTGCTCCTCACCTCCAGGATTCCTCCTGGTATTTCAAGGAGTCGAATCTTTCTAAATATGAACCCAATTTTCCTAGATCATTATGAAAGCTTATTTGTCAAGGGAGGAGACTAAAACATCTTTTATTTTATAATTTATTAGCGTGACTTACAACTTTTTATAAATTTCTATACTTAGACATAGGTTATACAAGCCTTCAGAGAAGGCAATAGCAACCCACTCCAGTACTCTTGCCTGGAGAATCCCATGGACGGAGGAGCCTCGTAGGCTGCAGTCCATGGGGTCGCTAAGACAGGACTGAGCGACTTAGCAACAGCAGCAGCAGCAGCATCCAAGCCTTCATGTGTCCTCTTGCTATGGACCAGCTCTTTCACAAAAAGGAACAATAGATATTTAAATTTTTTAAAAAGTGGCTAGGTATATAGGCCCACTCACAGAAATCATGAAAAGATCATTTTTAGTTGACTTATGGTTTGTCTGCCTTGCTAAAAATGAATAACGAGGGAATCCCCTGGCAGCCCAGTGGTTAGGGCTCTGTGCTTTCACTGCTGAGGGTCCAGGTTCAATACCTGGCCAGGGAACTAAGATCCCACATCCCACAGGCTGTGTGGTGCTGTCAAAACAAGAAAAAGAATAATGAGGGCAGATTAAAAAGAGATGATTTGTGCACAGGTGCACACACACACACACACACACACACACACACACACACACACACAGGAATATTACTCAGCCATGAAAAAGAATGAAGTCATGCCACTTCCAGCAACAAGGCTGAACCTAGAGATTGCCATACTAAGTGAAGTAAGTCAGAGAAAGAAAAGCAACATATAATATCACTTAAACATGGGATCTAAAATACAACACAAATCTACAAAACAGAAACAGACTCACAGACAGAACAGATTTGTGACTGCCAAAGGGGAGGGGGGTTGGCGGGGGCATGGGTTGGGAGTTTGGGATTAGCAGTTTATATATATACACACACACATATTTAGGCTGACCCGGTGGCTCAGCAGCAAAGAATCCACCTGCAATGCAGAAGACACAGGTTCGAACACTGGGTCAGGAAGATCCCCTGGAGGAGGGCATGGCAGCCCACTCCAGTATTCTTGCTTGGAAAATCCCATGGACAGAGGAGCCTGGAGGCTTCATTTAAAACATTCACGAGAAACCTGTGAATGTTCTTTAAAATATATATATATATAAAGAGAACAATGCAGAGCAATAGGATGCCTGGGTCAACTTATATCCTCTTCTGGAGCTGCTATTCAGGTGTGACTACTCCACGAGCCCTCACCTCACCAGCAGCAGCCTCTGCTCCAGCCAGGAGATACCCAGGAGAGATACACACTCCTACCACCCCAACAGTGACATCAGGCTTTATAAAACATGCAGGCAGCCAATCCCCTGGGTTCTACATGGATGATTCCCCTTCACCAGCCCTAAGGTCATGGCGAACGCATATCTGGATTCTTTACAGGGGAGAATTTCAGTACCTGAAGATCAGCTGCTCAAGGGACTTCCAAATCAGCATTCTGCAGGGCTGACAGTGTTTGAACGTTGATTATCATAAAAAGTCAGCTTGAGAAGCGATTTTCATGGAAACTAAGCCAGCATTTAGAATGCCCCTATCTTGTCTGTCTTTACCACTATTATAGTATAAAATTACCATGTGTCCGACATTTTCCAAGACAGCTCCAATCTCATGCGTTTTATTATATTAAATTAATAAATGGGCTTGTACTGAATTTTTAAATTTTTCTTCTTTTTTTGATATTTTTCAAGTGGTATACCATCAAGCACCTCAGAAAAAATAAAACTTCCTTAAACATATATCAAGATATGTATGTATTACATCCACATAAAAATCTGCTCATGAATGTTTCTGGCATCTTTATTCATAATTGCCAAACCCTGGAAGTAACCAAGACATTCTTTACTATGCGACTGGATAAATAAACTAGGGTACACCATACAATAGAATATCATTCAGCGCTAAAGAGAAATGAGCTATCAAACCACAAAAAGACACAGAAGAGCCTGAAATGCATAAAGCAAGATGATAGGAAAAGGCTACATACCACATGATTCCAACTATATGACATTCTGAATGTGAATGTGAAGTCACTCAGTCGTGTCTGACTCTTTGCAACCCCATGGACTGTAGCCTACCAGGCTCCTCTGTCCGTGGGATTTTCCAGGCAATAGTGCTGGAGTGGATTGCCATTTCCTTCTCCAAGGGATCTTCCCAACCCAGGGATCGAACCCGGGTCTCCCGCATCGTAGACAGACGCTTTACCGTCTGCGCCACCAGGGAAGTTCATATGACATTCTGGAAAAAGCAAAACTACAGGGTCAACAAAAAGACAGAGATGGCCAGGGACTGGGGAGGGGACGGGTAGCTAGGTGGAGCACAGAGGACATTCAGGGCAGTGAAACTCGCCTGCAGGATACCATAACGCTGGATACAGAACATTACACACTTGTCCAAACTCCCAGAATGTGGAACACAAAGAATGTACAACCACAGGCTCCGCGTGATGATGACGTGTTGAAACAGGTTCACAGATTCAGGTTCACAAATGTACCACTCTGGGGTGGGGGATGGAGGGGAGGTGTTGATGTGTTGATGATGAAAAAGGCTGGGGATTAGGGCAGCGATGAGGGGCAAGAGGTGTGTGGGAACTCTCTGGGCTTTCTGTTCAGTTTTGCCGTGACCCCAAAACCACTGTGAAGAAATGCAGTTCATTCACACACACACACGAGTCGATTCAGGGCTCACCGTGTCAATGACTTGGCCACCAGCACTGGGCAATCACCCCTCCACATCCTGACTTTGTAAGCCTTGGGTTTCTTCTTCCACGGTGTGGAGTGATCCCAGTTCTTACCCACCAGCTACAGACCTTATTTGCAAACTAATAAGACTGAGCTGCCTGTCTGGAGATGGCCCTGCTTCTCAAGGGGCTACTTCCAGCGAAGTAACAACCCAACACAGATCACCGTTCACCTCCAGAGCGAAGCTGGTCCCTGGGGCAGGGATGCAGGTGATGTGTCGGTAAGAAGAACAGCAGAGAGAGGCAGGGGTTATCCAAACACGGCAAGTCACCCAAGATGCCAAAGAGGCAGACAGGAGATCCTTCCTTGTATTTTCTAGGACAGGAGAAGTGACTCCTCAACCCAACTGAAAAAGCAAATGTGATTACATCTCTCTACATAAATGAACTTACCGAGAGGATAAGAGGGTAGTAAAAGGTGGCAGACAGAATAAATACTGACTGAGACATCTACCTTGGGGAGGGGACACGCGTTCCCTTGGCTGTCAGCTGAAAATGTTTGCTATCCGAATTTGAGAGGTTACCAAAAGGACGCGGGATGCACAGAATTCATTAACAGCTATCTGTGAGAGGATGTCCTAATTAGAAAAACAACATGTTACATGCCTGCATCAGCTTGCCAGCAAAACAGGGCCTGGGCAGAGGCGGGGAGCCTTATAAACCGAAGGAAAATTAGACAGACGAGTGGAGTGCAAATAGATGGAGCATTCTCCCCTCTGTATTTAAAATTCAACAGCAATATGCCTTTTTTTCCCCTTCTCCTTAACAGCTGCGAAATTGATAGGGATACAGGCTAATAGAGGTCCCCAAGGTGCTAAGTGAAATTAGAGGAAGTCCTATAATTACAGCTAGCAGTTAATTATTATATGATGGGAATTGTAATCAAAGTAACAGATACACTATTATTTTCCATCTTCTCTGCAAAACACGACTAACAGAGTCTCTTTAGAGGAGGAGAGAAGCCAGTTTTGTAGTTTAAGTATGTCGCTTACTGTCTAACGCAAATAAAATCCAAGCAAGAAGTTCCCGCAGGTGACGGGCCCGTGTCCTCAACCTCTATTCTTCCACGCCTTTCCCACACAAGCGCTTCTAGTCCTTCAACCCATTCCCAGTTCCCTATGCCCTGAGCGGAGGTAACTAAGCCCAGGCACCAGAGAGAAGCCTGCAGACAGCAAACAGGAAAAGCCTGCACACCACAAGAAAGACCAAGACCACCAAGAAAGAAAAAAAGATTGATATAAAATCAGGCAGGGTCTGTGTTCCATTCAGCTAAAGATCTGTGACGCTACAAGGAAAGGGTGATAAATGGAAACTAGGATCATTGGGGTATCTTCCATGCACTAGGCAGAGTGTTTGGCTTTTAAGAGATATTATCGCTCAACAAAGCACTATCATGCTTGTTTATAAATGTCATTTAATATGACAAAAACTAAGGCAGGGAAGTTGGCTTGGCCAAAGCCACACAGACAGGACCAAGTCTTACACAGGTCTTTTTGCATGAAAAAGCACTGTTGAGAGGATGTGGAAGAAAGGGAACCCTCACACACTGTTGATGGGAATGTAAGTTGTAGCTGATGTGGAAAACAGTACAGAGATTTCTCAAAGAAGCAAAAACAGAGCCACCATATGCTCCAGCAGTCCCATTCCTAGATATATGTAAAAAAAAAAAAGAAAAAAGAAGAAGAAAAGAAAAAAAGAAACACACACACACACCCCAAAACACTAATACAAAAAGATACCTGCACTCCAATGCACGTGGCAGCATTATCTACAATAGCCAAGATACAGAAGCAACCCAAGTGTCCACCAAGAGATGAATAACTGAGCAGATGTGGTACATACCCACAATGGAATATTACTCAGCCCCAAGACAGAATGAAACCTCACCGTTTGCAACAACATAGGTGGACTGAGGAGCATTATAGTAACGGAAGTAAATCAGACAGTTTTAGAAAAACAAATACTGGATGACATCGCTGATAGGTTGAACCTAAAAAATACAACTAACAAATATAATAAAAAGGAAAAAGACTCACAGATGTAGAGAACAAACGTGGTCACCAATGGGATCAAGAAAGTGAGGAGGAGCAAGACAGGGATGGGGAATTAGGAGGAACAAACTATTATGGATAAAATAAGATACAAGGACACACTGCACAACACAGGGAATATAGCCCGTATTTTATAATAACTATAAACGGAGTATAAACTTTAAAATTGTGAATCACTATATTGTACACTTGCAACTTATGTAATACTGTACATCAACTATAGTCAACAAGAAGTTAAAATAATTTTTAAAGCATTGTTAAGGGTCCATGCATTAATTTTTTTTTTTTTGCTTCCTTTCTCTCTTCCCTTTTCCTCCCCCTTTTTTCCTTTCTTTTGGAAAAAAGAAGTAAAGATCAATATATAAACATCTTTATACCTGCCACCTGAAATGAACACATTACATTTTGTCAGATGTGCTTCAATTAGCTTTTTTTAAACTAGAAATTAAGTCGCTCAGTCGTGTCCAACTCTTTGCGACCTCGTGGACTATAGAGTCCATGAAATTCTCCAGGCCAGAATATTGGAGTGGGTAGCCATTCCCTTCACCAGGGGATCTTCCCAAGCCAGGGATCCAACCCAGGTCGCCCACATTGCAGGCAGATTCTTTACCAGCTGAGCCACCAGGGAAACCCAAGAATACTGGAGTGGGTAGTCTATCCCTTCTCCAGTGGATCTTTCTGACCCAGGAACAGAACCGGGCTCTCCTGCATTGCAGGCAGATTCTTTACCAGCTGAGCTACCACTGAAGCCCAAAAATTGCCCAGAAAGCTCAATGTCATTTCCTCTAAAATGAATCAGAAATCATATTAACCTATCCTCTTTGTCAATGTTTAGACAAACAAAAGGTCAGCAAGTGGTCTTACCACTTGTAAAACTATACCAATGTAAAAATTTAAAGCAATCCTTAGCAGCAATTTGGACTCATTATTCCTACTCTTCAGAACACCGTGTGAACTACCTGAATACCTTCGGCTCATCCTGTAGATCTCGACACGGTGTCTCGAATGTAAAGTAGTTCGATCACATGGACCAGAACAGCTTCGGGTTTCCCAGAATGTCCAACATCCCCTGCCAGCAGTGAGGTGACAGGACCAAGACGCGATGAAACCTCGTTCAAATTACAATTTATGACTCTTCCATGGCTGGGCGCCAACACTCCACATTCTAAATCTGTTGAGGGAAGTCTGACCCGTCAAAGGCAGCTCTGTGTAAAACAAACCTCTCCCTACAGAAAGAAACTCTTTCATTCCACTCCAGAAGTCAGAATGTGAAGATGCCGGGGCCGCCTTCTGGCAGGGAGAGTGAAAATCTCTTGGAAGGAAAGGCCCCGAGAGGTAGATCAGAAGAGACAGAGGCAACAGGTTTCAACAGACACTGACTTGGAACAAAGGGAAGACAGGCTTTTTTCACTGCTGACTTGCAGAGTAAAAGCACCAGAAAGTTCCTGATAAACTCTAAGCAAGCTCTAGCCAGTGTGCAGATAGAAACATATTCTGAGCCCCTCCTATTGGCCTGGGAGAGCAGTCACCAATGTCTCTTCTTGCCCTGCCATCCCCCCACCAATCCCACCCCCACCCAATGCCCAGAAAGGGGACCCAGGGTCACAGGAAGTGCCCAGTCTCTGCAAGTGAATGTCAATTTTCAGGGCAAAGAGAACGTCTTTGTTCTTTAAAAGCAGGGTGGAAATTGGGTTGAAATGACAACATACATTCACTCATTTGAGCCCACAAAGGAAGCACCTGTTTTCACGATGGCCTGGAAATGTTCTAAACAATCTTACTTTTTAACGCTGTCCTTCTGAATGAGTAACTATTGGGGGAGGTGGGCCTCCGAGAGTCTGGGGCCGCCTTCCCACTCAAGGGGAACGGTTTACGTGACTGGTGGAAACGTGCAAATTCTTTAAATAAACCACCATGTAATTTTAATCCACTTAAAAAATGAAAACAAATACAGCCCTAGGAAGAAGTCTACATGCTTCCGATTCTCCCTCACATCCAAACACCTAAGCCTGTGGCCGGCACACAGGTAAATGGTGGAAGTACCCTCACTGCTAAATTCTTGCTGCATGTGTGCATGGCGTGCTAAGTCGCTTCACTCATGTACGCCTTTTTGCAACCCTATGGACTGTAGCCCACTAGGCTCCCATGTCCATGGGATTCTCCAGGCAAGAATACTGGAATGGGTCACCATGCCCTTCTCCAGGGGATCCTCCTGACCCAGGGATCGTACCTACATCTCTTATGCCTCCTTCATTGGCATGCAGATTCTTTACAACCAGGGCCACCTGTGGGCGTGCTCACTCACTTCAGTCGTGTCTGACTCTTTGCGACCCCATGGACTATAGCCCGCCAGGCTCCTCTGTCCATGGGACTCTCCAGGCGAGAATACTGGAGTGGGTTGCCATTCACTTCTCCAGGGGATCTTCCTGACCCAGGGGTTGAACCTGGGTCTTCTATATTGCAGGCAGATTCCTTACCCCTGAGCCACTGGAGAAGCCCAGATTCTTGCTGAGGCAACTTCCAAGCAACATTCACTGTTCCTAGGTCTGAAGATTACTTGGTGTTGCCTCAGTGTAGGAGAAAAGTTGTACCAATTACAATAACCAGGGCATTAGCCATTTGGGATAACTGGGTGTGATGTGAAAATATGGAGCTGATCACTTACCCCATGTCACTGACAAAGAAAAACAGAAACAGAAACATCAGCATGTCTTGTCCCCAAGCTCTATCTTTTCTCAAACAATTAAAGACACTCTGCTAGTCATTGCGAAGAACTAGCAAAGCCAGCATTAATTCCACGAGTTGGAAGTGGATGCTTTCCTCATTAATACTTTCTCACTTCCCCATCAATACTAAGTCTGCTAATAAGTACTTCTTGATGTCGTTGAGTAACTAAGTTGTGTCCGACTCTTCTGCAACAGCATGGACTAAAGCCCACGAGGCTTCTCTGTCCATGGGCTTTCCCAGACTGGAACAATGGAATGGGTTGCCATTTCTTTCTCCAGGGGATCTTCCTGACCCAGGGATCAAACTGAGTCTCCTGCATTGGCAGATGGATTCTTTACCACTGAGCCACCAGGGAAGCCCAATAAAAAGTACTAACTTTCTATTATTATAGATCTTTAACATTTTAGACATGACATTGACATGATATGTCTATAAAACAATGAAATTATTTTTTATACTGGCTTAGATAAGAACTGTCTTTAAAATTTCAACCAGCATATCCTTAAATTCTTTGTACCATTTCCAACTAGAGTGGATTTAGGGTACATAACAAAATGCTAAACAAAGAATAAATTAAAGTTTAGGTCAACTAGATGAAATCATTGTATCCAATATATTATTGCTTCAAATCCCAAGGCAAAGAAAGGAAATTGCTTCCTCTGACAGGGAGAATGACTTATTTGGATCCACTAGGGGAAAGAAAATATTTCTTTCCATCTAAATCAGCCTGCATCCAAAAGTTTCTATTTCCCATAACAAAGGTTGCAAAATGTGAAAGTCTTAAAAAATAGAGGATTTTCATGTCTTGAGAATGTGCTACACAGCCCAAGAGAAGAGTAAAGCACAGCAATTAAAAAGAGGTGTTATCTGAAATTGTCCAAACTTATATTCACCATGACATTCAGGGTTATTAAAAGCCATTATGATACTTAACTTTGATTTTATAAAAACAAAGTGAGTTGCCCCCTGCACAAGTAGGAATGCTCTTTCCCTGGGTCATCAAAGACAAGATACCTGCTCATAAAGGTCTCGCACAAATTTTATTTATCCCCTGAACTCAAATAAAGCTCATTTAACTTTTCCCTTGAAATACAGACCTTTCTCAATACATGCAGACACATTTCATTGACTTTTAATGGCTTTTGATCATGTTCTCACATACATATGCATTCAAATACCCTGGTTTACAAACGACAGGTAAGTCCACATGCCTGCCACACAGTATTATTTGTAATACGAATTGGAAATTCCAAATGTTTAGAGAATTGGAAAAAAGGTAAGAACACCACTCTTTTTTGACTTCTAAATTAGAGAAGTGACAGCAGGTACTAAAATATAAGCTCCAAGGGGCAAGATCTCAATGAATTTCACTCATATATCCTCAGTGCCTAAAAGTAAAAGTGAAGTTGCTCAGTCATGTCCAGCTCTTTGCGACCCCATGGACTGTAGCCTTCCAGACTCCTCAGTCCATGGAAATTTTCCAGGCAAGAGTACTGGAGTGGGTTGCCATTTCCTCCTCCAGGGGATCTTCCCAACCCAGGGATTGAACCCAGGTCTCCCACATTGCAGGCAGACGCTTTACAGGCTGAGCCACCAGGGAAGCCCACAAATACCTTTCAAATAATATAATAATACTGGATGATATAAAATTCAGTTTAATTCAGTATAATTCTACTTCTGCTTTATTGACTACACCAAAGCCTTTGACTGTGTGGATCACAACAGACTGTGGAAAATTCTGAGAGAGATGGGAATACCAGACCACCTGACCTGCCTCTTGAGAAATCTGTATGCAGGTGAAGAAGCAACAGTTAGAACTGGGCATGGAACAACAAACTGGTTCCAAATCGGGAAAGGAGTATGTCAAGGCTGTATATTGTCACCCTACTTATTTAACTTATATGCAGAGTACATCATGCCAAATGCCAGGCTGGATGAAGCACAAGCTGGAATCAAGATTGCTGGAGAAATATCAATAACCTCAAATACACACATAACAACACCCTTATAGCAGAAACCAAAGAAGAACTAAAAGGCCTTCTGATGAAAGTGAAAGAGGAGAGTGAAAAAATTGACTTAAAACTCAACATTAAGAAAACTAAGATCTTGGCATCCAGTCTCATCACTTCATGGCACATAGATGGGCAAACAATGCAAACAGTGACAAGCTTTATTTGGGGTGGGGGGGGCCTCCAAAATCACTGCAGATAGTGACTGCAGCCATGAAATTAAAAGACACTTGCTCCTTGGAAGAAAAGCTATGACCAACCTAGACAGCATATTAAGAAGCAGAGACTACTTTGTCAACAAAGGTCCGTCTAGTCAAGGCTATGGTTTTCCCAGTGGTCAATTTATGGATGTGAGAATTAGACTATAAGGAAAGCTGAGAGCTGAAGAACTGATGCTTTTGAACTGTGGTGTTGGAGAAGACTCTTGAGAGTCCCTTGGACTGCAAGGAGATCCAACCAGTCCATCCTAAAGGAAATCAGTCCTGAATATTCATTGGAAGGACTGATGCTGAAGCTGAAACTCTAATACTTTGGCCACCTGATGTGAAGAACTGACTCATTGGAAAAGACCGTGATGCTGGGAAAGATTGAAGGCAGGAGGAGAAGGGGACGACAGAGGATAAGATGGTTGGATGGCATCACCAACTTGATGGACATGAGTTTGAATAAACTCCTGGAGTTGGTGATGGACAGGGAGGCCTGGCATGCTGTGGTCCGTGGGGTTGCAAAGAGTCGGACATGACTGTGCAACTGAACTAAATTCAGTATCAATTTGATATCAAATTTCATGATATAAAATTCAATGAGATGTTATATTAAATAATATAGCATCTCATTAAATCCTCTCAGCATTAAAAGATGGATGTTTTTCTTACTCCATTTTATAGATAAAGAAACTGAGCTTCAGAGAACCAAGTTACCAAGGTCATGCAGCTAGTTATTGAGGAAATGTGGCCTTCCAGCCTTTGCCCTCCTGTTTTCTCCTTCTTGCCATTCTGTCGCTGCACCCTTGCCGTCCAAAGACCTCAACAATCGAAGTTCTTGGCCCTAGAACTGGAATCGCTGAACAATCAGTATGAATTTTTTTTCAAGTCTAAGTTAAGAAAACAAAGAGTAAAAAAGGGCATATAGAAAGTCAAATTCAAATGCATTCATTTCATTCAAAGGCATGAATTAAAATACTTCTTAAGTTAAATATTGATTGGCCAGGTATCCAACTAGCCCTGGTTTTAATTAGTGTTATAACCAGCTCTTCATTACCTACAGACAAACTAGCATTTCTGTGCCTCTTCCTCAGTCGACTGCCTAGACCTGAAACTTCAACTGGGAAAAGCTGGAGGCTAAGACAAGTCCAAAAAGGTATGGGCTCTACTTTCGTAATGCAACCGAGAGCCAAACAGATACAATGGTGAATTATTCCTTGATTGGGATATGGTAGCCCTGCCAATCCCTGCCTCCCACCAACTCCGCCTTCTAGAGAGCCTGCCTGGGCGTGTCTTGGGCCACCCAAAGCACAAATGATCCCAGCATCCCAGCAAGAGCCAGGTAGACCAGAGGTGCAAACATGACCCCACATGGCCCAACAGACTCCAACTTAAAAACCTGGAATTGAGACACTGGAAGAGTCTGCAAAGCCCTGAATGGGAGCAACATTGTATTAAGTCAAGGCCTCATGACTGTCAGTAAACCTGAGAAACGGAGCAACCGGATCAAGCAAGGAAGTCACTCTGCTAGTAGAGGTTTAAAAAAAAATAACAGCAGAGCCTCGTAGAGAAAAGCAAAAATTACAGACTACATGGGCCTCTGAAGAATATGAGACTGGCATCCCTTCCTGATTTTTCTACCACCTTCCTTGGCTACCCCGTGGCATCTTCTCCTAGCTCTGCAGTCACACCATTTTATACGAGTTTCTTTGAGAACTTTCCATTTCATTATAAGCAAATGACCCCCAGGGGCTTTCCTGGTGACTCAGACCATAAAGACTCTGCCTGCCGGAGAAGCAAGTTTGATCCCTGGGTCGGGAAGATCCCCTGGAGAAGGGAATGCTACCCACTCCAGTGTTCTTGCCTGGAGAATCCTACGGACAGAGGAGCCTGTCCTCTGGTGGGCTATAGTTCATGGGGTCACAAAGAGTCGGACATGACTGAGCAGCTAACAGTTCCTCTTAAATGACCCACAAGACATAGTACTTTGCCTCACACTTACTGCCCTTTTAGGAAAGGTGACTGAAAACCTTATTTTTCCATAGGTCTCAAAGAACGCAAGGCTCCACAGCCTTGGAAAAGCCAGAGCCACAGACCCCTGCCAACTCCTTTTAAAAGCCCGACTCCCAGAGTCAGTCAGAAGAATTTTAAACAATTTCCCCAGGTGTTAACAGTGAAGCACAAAAGATGAGTATACTTTTTCAAAAATCTTTCTACTATAGGGGAAAAAACAAACAAAACTTTCCACTGCTTTCTTGAAGAAGAGAAACAAAACATCAGCGGAGCTCTCAGGCAGTTTTCATGCTGTCCCAAGAAAAGTTAGGCCAGTCTGACTCATGATGGCCCCAAATTACACAATAATCTATCAAGGATTTAGCCTTACGGGTTTCAAATGTACATACATGCAAACAGATGGATGCCTGGAGAAAGAAGTGAGACTGGAATGAGGAATAGTCTGGAAGCTGCTAGAGGCAGAGGAATACAGATCCCCCGTGCTCTAAGCATTTTGCTTGATCTGGGGAGGAAAAGTCAAAAAATGTGTGCAGTGCTTATTCAGTTTGCGACCCCTTGGACTGTAGCCTGCTAGGCTCCTCTGTCCCTGGGAGTCTCCAGGCAAGAATATTAGAGTGAGGGGCCCTTTCCTCTTCCAGGGGATCTTCCCGACCCAGGGATCAAACCCGCACCTCTTGCGTCTCTTGCATTGGCAGGCGGATTGTTTACCTCTGGCGTCACCCGGGAAGCCCCCATATTAGGCAGTCCCTGACGGCAAAGAATTCCTAGTCTAGTTGCGAAGACAGGCACCTCCACAAATAGCTCAGATCTGGGCAGATAGTGTCAGAGGCTAATTAGATTCTCAACAAAGCGTGATGGGATCACGGAGGCAAAAGCACTTAATCAGAGCCAGCTGGACAGTTGACATTTAGCCCCAGCCTCATCCAGGGCTGTCATCTGAAAAGCAAATCCACTCTAACAGTTATCATGAAATTGCATCCATGATCTTTGAGTCCCATCATTCCATACATTTTATCTGATTAACCAATCTCTCCCCCACCTTACCAGAGATGACAACATCTGTTTATCATTCACTCCAGGAGCTCTTCATATGACACAATGACCTTGAACTATCCTTTATCTCTAGAAAATATCCTGCCTCTGTAAAGACAACAAAAAATGTAGCTAATATCCTCCCAAAGAGTTCAAGACCATAAATGAGAATAACCAAATGACTTGGTTCTTATTCCAACACTCAGCTGCTGGAATTCACATTCCATTCAACTGTTTGCTGAGTTAACACTTTAGGCGAACAGCATTCAACTAAAAAGCATGTGTCTGTAAAATATTTATTACAGTCTTAGTCAGAGGTTCTCCAGCCTAGCAAGAAACACTGGTCAAATTATATACACTAAGTCCCAACAACAACAAGAAAAACCAGTACACATAAAAGCCAATGAAATCCCAGTATGGTCTGTAGTTTTGCTGATTGTATAGTGCCAAAATCAACTTCCTGGTTTGGATAATCCACTGTAGTTAAGTGAGACATCACCAGTGGGTGATAGGTACACAGGACCACTCTGTATTATTTTTCAGTTTCCTGTGGGTCTATAACTATACGGGTTAAAAAGAAAAGCCATTTATCACATTAACAGTGAGTTTTGCAGGGCTTTGCCCACATGAAAAGTTTCCTTTTCTTCCTGGCTTCCAACACTCTAATATTAAGACTCAAAACTTGCAGATGCAATTCGGAGAACATGTGGCCCCAGTCCTGGCAGTGGCAGCCAGCAAGGGGAGGCCCCACTGGAGTTTGTGCTCTCTTCAAGAAATCCAAGAAAGTTAGCTTCCTCAGCCTAACCCCACCATGCACTAGCTCCCTACCGACCTCCTGGCTTTGCTCTGCCACTAACATCCGCTCCCCAGAGTACTCTCTCCAACACACACACACACACACACACATACATGTGCGTGCACATACACACACACGCGTGTGCACACACACACACACACAATAGAGGGACAACTAAAAAATGATTAAGAAAAGCAAAACCAGCAGCATCTCTCACCCACAAAATTGACCTCCATCCTCCCAAGACTGAACCTGAATGAGCCTCAGCTAGTTTGGCTCTAAGAGTCTAAAGAACAGACTGATGAAATTCAAAACACAAGAAGCACTCAAAGAGCCTGTCATCCTAAACTCTTCTCCAAGGTACACACAAGCACCCCCTACAGATCACCACCTTAGGAGCTATTTACATAGCTCATTCTCTACCTCCAGCCCACCTCAAAGTGTCAGGTAACACAAATTGAGCTCCCTGGCTTAAGACTTACAATCTTGCATGAAAAGTTTATGGCCTCTGATACTGACATTCTTGAGCAGTTTCCAAGACAAAATACAGGTATCTCTATAATGGGGCAGATGGTAAAGAACTCACCTGCCAATGCAGGAGGCATTAGAGATGCGGATTTTATCCAGCATTGGGTTGGGGAGATTCCCTGGAGGAGGGCATGGCAACTCACCCCAGTATTCTTGCCTGGAGAATCCCATGGACAGAGGGGCCTGGTGGGCTACAGTCCACCGGGTCGCAATGAGTCGGACACGACTGAAGTGACTTGGCACACACGCAATATAATCAATTAGATTTGTGAGAACTTTAGTTCTGAGTCTTACATGTAAGAATTAAAGATTTTAAAATTAAAAATATATATATAAATAAATAAATTTTAAAAAAAAGAACCAAGAACTGGATGTTGAAGATCCATGTAGCATCTCCCTGGATGCATGTCCTACCATTTACCACCCAAATAACCTCCAGCAAGTTACTGAAAATTTTCTGTGGCAGGTTCCATCTGGAAAATGGAAATAGTAACAGGATTAGACTCCTGCCACACAAGATTCTCTTGAGGATTCAAATCATTTAATACATATCAAGCGTTCAGAACAGTGCCTGCCATATAGCAAGCACCCTTCCAGGGTGGTCTGTTATTATTGTTGTCATCGTTGCTGCTGCAATAATTTTATACTGAGCGCCTAAGTCCCAAACGTTACGAATCTAAGCTAAAAAGAAGGTGCTACTATTATTCTGCAAGGATCATATATTACCAAATATGGGGACATAGAAGGATGAGACCTTGCAGGTGTTCCCAGTTCAAAGAAACACCTTTCTTGGCTTTTAGGCTGAGTGCTACATACAGAACCCATGAGTCACAGATGGTGAAGGCCCAAGATTGAGAAATTAAAAGCTCTGGACAAATTCCGCAAGGGCAGACTTGTGAAAATCGTGGGGGTATGTACCACCATGCCCTTCCCTTGTTCACCTTTCACCTTAAAACCAACAAATTTCCTCAAACGGTGCACAGTCTCTCATAAAACCTGGGCTGCCAGACAAGTTCTTCAGGTTCTGAAGATGATTTTCTTAAAGCACACCCCTAAAACACTGAAAGACCTAGTCATGCTTTTTCCAACTTGGCCCTCTTCCACAGAGGACACATTTATGGTCCTCCACCATCAGCATCCCTGTGATGGAGAGACATTCCTCATAAAGGAAGGTCTCACATGGGGCAGAGTTCGGACCCATATGGGCAGGGTTTGCACGACACAATTCTGAGAAGCAGGGATCCCCAGGGTTTCTGACACATTGCAAATCACATAAAGGAAGGCTGATGTATGATTTTCAAGCCGGTTTTATGAAAAGAACAATTACAAATCCCTAAGTGTGCGAAGACAAAATTGTAAATACTTGCTAAAATCCCTGGAGCTGTCTCATATTATTTATTATGATTCTTCCTGGCACCTCAAAAGTGGGCTCACAGAGCCCCTGATTAATTTACACACCATCAATGGGGTTCACAGATGGTGAGACCCACACATGAAAAGACTGAGAGCCTTGGCCGAAATCCTAACAACGTGTAAATAAATACAGCTTGGAAGGACCCAGAATGTTACTCAGTCACAAGCTGTATTGCTACCACGAGGGCTGAGGCAGGACCAGGCGAATACCCAGGGTAAATTCAAAAGTCAATGGACTGAGTCATGAAGAAGCAGGCTCCAATTCTAAGGTCAAGGTTTTCAATGCCTTCCTTTTCAAGGGAGTCACCTGCACTCAAATTAATTCTCATAAGGGCTTATAAGGACTCAGTGGGTGACAGATTCATCTAATCCATCTAAAGAAGGAATTAAGAGATCTTCTCAAAGTTGCACATTTGCTTTTCAAAAGGCTTCTGGCAGTTTTGATATGTCCCTCCCTTAAAGAAAGTAGATCCTAATTTAGGCCACACACATCAGTTCTTTTAAAGACCTAGAGTTTCCATGGAAAGTGAGGATCATTTTAACAGTGCTAACTGAACAAATAAGAATAGAGAATGATTACTACCCTGTAATATGCCAACCTTTAACAAAATAATTATAATTTTTAGTACCTGCAATAAAAATTTTTTGTTAACTTTTATACGATCTCGAGGCTGAGATTTTATATCTTCATGGTGATACTCAACTGCAAAATTTGCTTCTAATGAAAAGTGATTTTAAACATTTGGGACTCAGCCAAAATGTATATTAGATTCATTTCCGAGATTATACAGAAAACTTGCAGCACAGTGAAGCTACATGAAGTACAAAGGAAATGTATCTGTGGGTCCTGTGAAGGATGCAATTTTACTGAATTCCCAGTAAACAATCCTCAGCTCAGGAGGAAAAAAAAAAAAAAAGGCCTAGAGTTTATTCCAGAACAATCCAGGGTATTTTTGAAGCATACAGCTATACTGTTTTTTATGTATCTGATGGCTTAGCACTTTTTTATTTATATTTTAGATGTTTTTACATTTGTGTACAAATCTTATACCAAGTACGTTATATTCAAAATTTTAAAAACAGAAATGAGCGTCTGTCAACTGAAAATGTAGTCCTACTGACACCCAATGGTCTTCCTGATATTGAGACGACAAAACCAGTGAAAGAAGGGAGCCACTCAGACCCTAGAATTACCTTCTTTTATAAATAAAAGTTCACATGAGGCACTCTCTTTACTGAGTCAGCTAAAAGGATTCAAAATTAGAAAGAGCCAAAACTCAGTTTTGAAACACTCTTCCTGTTTATAGTGAATATATTCCCCAAATGCAGAGAGGAATTAGATTTTAATGAAAGTCTCTACTAGCATGTTCTTGCTCAATAGCATTTTGGCAAAACTAGCTTAACTCTTCCTAGAATTTGGTTCTGACACAATGATCAACCAGATGGGGACAAGCTACTGTGCTTAAGATACAATCAGCTTTATTTTCCATCTTATAATCATATCTTAGTTTAGTTCTATTCTGTAGATACTAACAGAATTCAATGGGAACGATTGAAACAGAGACAGACTTTATTTTTTTGGGCTCCAAAATCACTGCAGATGGTGACTACAGCCATGAAATTAAAAGACACTTGCTCCTTGGAAGAAAAGCTATGACAAACCTAGACAGCATATTAAAAAGCACAGTCATCACTTGGCAGACAAAGATCCATCTAGTCAAACCTATGCTTTTTCCAGTAGTCATGTATGGATGTGAGAGTTGGACTATAAAGAAAGCTGAGTGCCGAAGAACTGATGCTTTTGAACTGTGGTGTTGGAGAAGACTCAAGAGTTCCTGAGACTCCAAGGAGATCCAACCAGTCCATCCTAAAGGAGATCTGTCCTGAATATTTATTGGAAGGACTGATGCTGAAGCTGAAGCTCCAATACTTTGGCCACCTGATGGGAAGAACTGACTCATTGAAAAAGACCCTGACGCTGGGAAAGATTGAAGGCAGGAGGAAAAGAGGATGACAAAGGATAATATGGTTGGATGGCATCACCAACTTGACGACAGGAGTTTGAGCAAGCTCCGGGAGATGCTGATGGACAGGGAAGCCTAGCATGCTGCAGTCCACGGGGTTGCAAAGAGTCAGACACAACTGCGTGACTGGACTGAACTGAACAGATCTCACCATGTCTTCCACACTTAAGCCAGCAGTTCTCCAAGTGTGGTTTCCAGAACCACAGCAGCAGTATCACCTGAGAATATGTTCTCTTTTACTTTAAAGGAAAGGGAGCTATTTTTTAAGTTATAATTTTATTTACTTATTTATATTTTGGCTGTGCTTGGTCTTCATTGCTGCACGGGCTTTGCTCTAGCGGCAGCGAGCTGGGGCTATTCTCTAGGTGCACGGGCGTCACACTGCAGCGGGTTCTCTTGTCTCAGAGCATGGGCTCTAGGGCACATGAGCTTCAGTAGTTGCAGCTCCTGGGCTCTATAGCACAGGCTTAGTAGCTGTGGCGCAAGGGCGTAGCTGCCCCCGCAGCATGTGGGATCTTCCCAGATCAGGGATTGAACTCCTGTCTCCTTCAACGGCAGGTGGAGTCTTTACCACCAAGCCACCAGGGAAGTCCTGGGAACTTGTTAAAAATGAAAATGCTTGAGCCTGCACTGGAAACCTGTTGCTGTTGTTCAGTTGCTCGGTCATGTCCGACTCTTTGCAACTCCACGGACTGCAGCACTCTCCTGCCCATCACCAACTCCCAGAGCTCGCTCAAACTCATGTCCATCGAGCCGGTGATGCCATCCAACCATCTCTTCCTCTGTCATCCCCTTCTCCTCCTGCCCTCAATCATTCCCCGCATCAGGGTCTTTTCTAATGAGTTGGAAAAGTGTTTGGCCACATCAGGTGCAAAGTATTGGAGCTTCAGCTTTAGCATTAGTCCTTCTAACGAATATTCAGGACTGATTTCCTTTAGGATTGACTGCTTTGATCAATTCTTCGGCGCTCAGCTTTCTTTATGGTCCCACTCTCACATCCATACATGACCACTGGAAAAACCATAGCTTTGACTAGACGGACCTTTGTCAGCAAAGTAATGTCTCCATTTTTTAATGTGCTGTCTAGGTTGCTCACAGCTTTTCTTCCAAGGAGCAGGTGTCTTTTAATTTCATGGCTGCAGTCACCATCTACAGTGACTTTGGAGCCCAAGAAAATAAAGTCTGTCACTGTTTCCATTGTTTCCCTATCTATTTGCTATGAAGTGATGGGACCAGATGCCATGATCTTAGTTTTCTGAGTGTTGAGTTTTAAGCCAGCTTTTTCACTCTCCTCTTTCACCTTCATCAAGAGGCTCTTGAGTTCTTCTTTGCTTTCTGCCATAAGGGTGGTCCACTGGAGAAGGGAATGGCAAACCACTTCAGTATTCTTGACTTGAGAACCCCATGAACAGTATGAAAAGACAAAAAGATATGACACTGAAAGATGGACTCCCCAGGTCAGTAGATGCCCAATATGCTACTGAGAAGAGTGGAGAAATGGCTCCAGAAGGAATGGAGAGGCTGAGCCAAAGAGAAAACAACACCCGGTTGTGGATGTGTCTGGTGGTGAAAGTAAAGTCAGATGCTGTAAAGAGCAATATTGCACAAGAACCTGGAATGTTATACCCATGAGTCTCGGTAAACTGGAAGCAGTCAAACAGGAGCTGGCAAGAGTGAACATCGACATTTTAGGAATCAGTGAACTAAAATGGACCAGAACGGGCAAATTTAACTCAGATGACCATTATATCTACTACCGTGGGCAAGAATCCCTTAGAAGAAATGGAGTAGCCCTAATAGTCAACAAAAGAGTCCAAAATGCCGGACTTGGAAGCAATTGCAAAAATGACAGAATGATCTCTGTTCGTTTCCAAGGCAAACCATTCACTATCACAGTAATCCAAGTCTATACCCCAACCAGTAATGCCGAAGAAGCTGAACGGTTCTATGAAGAGCTCTAAGACCTTCTAGAACTAACACCAAAAAATGATGTCCTTCTCATTATAGGGGACTGGAATGCAAAAGTAGGAAGTCAAGGAATAACAGGCAAGTTTAGCCTTGGAGTACAAAATGAAGCAGGGCAAAGGCTAACAGTATTTTGTTAAGAGAACGCACTGGTCACAATAAACGCTGGAAAACTACTGAATCAGAAACGCTAGGGGCAGGGCGGTCTTGGGTTTAACAAGGTGATTCTGACGCACGTGCAAGTTCGAGTACCAGTGCTTCAGGCCATGGAAACCCCCTTTATGTGTCACTCAAACAGCCCCTAGGCTTCAGCAGGGTGGTGGTCCTAAGGATGTCTCAGACATGTCACCAGCCCACTCACCCACGTCCATCACCCTCCTTGCAAATGGCAGAAACTCAGACCGTCCCCTCTCTTAGGTCTCTCTGGAAGTCTCAAAATTGGTTGCCTCTCACAGGCCACCTCTGCGCCAGCTGCTACTTCACATCTCTGTGGGATGATGGAGGTCCCACGGGCCACCATCACTCTGCACTGACTCTGTATGCTACTCAGATACCGAGCACAGTGGTCCTCTACCCGTGGGCCACCATCACATCCCACTCTGAGCGCAACAGTCCTTTTTTTGAGGGTGCTAAGCTGCTCAGTCGTGTCTTACCCTTTGCAGCTCCCTGGACCACAGCCGGACATGCTCCTCTGTCCATGGAACCTCCAAGCAAGAATACTGGAGTGGGCTGCCATGCCCTCCTCCAGGGGATCTTCCTGACCCAGGGATCGAACCCACATCTCTTAGGTCTCCCTCACTGGCAGGCACATTCTTTACCGCCAGCGCCACTGGAGCTGCTCACTCCATCCTGCAGTCACACCTCTGCCCCGCGCCATCTCTGAGAGCCTTGCTGCTGTCTATGGGCCAGAGGAGACAGCCACCCTCACCAGGCCTCCTTCTCCAGCAGGGGCGCCCCTGCTGGCTTCCTACCGCTGAAAATAATAAACCAGGGGCCAGAAGCCAAGAGGGCCAGCTGGGGGAAGATGAAGAGGTAGGAAAAGTTTTCTTTACTTTTTTTTTTTAAAGCAGGATTAACAAAGGCTAGTGGCACCCCACTCCAGTCCTCTTGCCTGGAAAATCCCATGGCCGGAGGAGCTTGGTAGGCCGCAGTCCATGGGGTCGCGAAGAGTCGGACACGACTGAGCGACTTCACTTTCACTTTTCACTTTCATGCATTGGAGAAGGAAATGGCAACCCACTCCAGTGTTCTTGCCTGGAGAATCCCAGGGACGAGGGAGCCTGGTGGGCTGCCGTCTATGGGGTCACACAGAGTTGGACACAACTGAAGCGATTTAGCAGCAGTGATTCCTGTGAGACAAAAAAGGAGATACAAGTCTTCTCCAGCACTACACAAGTATGAGAAATGAGGAACATCCTGTCCTGGGAATTGACTGAAGCAGAGTCTTTAGAGTCACAGAGAGGAACACTTGAGGGTGTAGGCGTGAATATGTGTACACAGGGGAGACAGAGAGAAAAACTGAAACAGAGAGAGAGCGGAGACGGGCTGGGGCTCTTCCCTGGTGGTCCAATGGCTAAGACTCAGAGCTCCCAATGCAGGGGGCTCGGGTTCGATCCCTGGGGAACTAGATATCGTATGTTTGCGAGGAAGATGGAAGATCACACTGTGACTAAGACCTGGAGCAGCCAAATAAATAAATAATTTGTAAATGCAAAAATAAATAAATGTTACCTCTTTGGAGAGAAGAAAGAAACAGACGTAGTCCAAATGAGATCCCCCTGTCACTGGCAGGCAGAAAAGTTACCAGATGGTCTCCTGTGTCTGATGGTAACTTACACAAAAAGCATGAAAGCAGCAGGAGCAGAGAACAGTAAGAATCATCTCACCCCTGAGAGCGGGCACCAAGACCCCCTGAAAAACTTTCAGCCGCAAACAAAAACAAAAGCCAGGTAGGTATACAGGTCTCAAAATGAGTGTGCTCTGGACACAGAGCTGGGCAGGCCTACAGTCTGGGGGCTGTTTCAAACCATTTCCTGCCCTGGCAACACAGTGATGGCTCCCAACTGCAAAAGCTCCTCCCACCCCATAATTTCAAATATGTTCAGGAGGAAAACAGCACCCCACCGATGCTCTACGTAATCTAAGAGCTAAGGGGAGAGGAAACCTGTGAAGTACAGGGAGGCCTGGCATGCTGCAGTCCATGGGGTCACAAAGAGTCGGCATGACTGAGCGACTGAACGCAACAAGACGAGAGAGGCAAGGAGGAGCTATGAGTTGAACTGAAAATAGTAAAAAGCAGCAAAAGTCAAAAACGAGAGATTTTAAATACAGGGCGATGTCTTACATTTTTCTGTCTAGATAAAGGTGGATAAAGAACAAAGTTCATCAACTTTCTATAAGAAAACAGGATGGAAATCTTTCAAGCTTTGGGGCCTATTTTTTCCATCAATTCTGCCATAAAAAGCATACATGCAGCCGCTGAAATAAAGGAATGGGTATGGCCATGTTCCAATAAATTTAATTTACGAAAACATGTAGTAGGTCAGATTTGGCCTGCCAAGTATCAAGTGTATGTACCTACATATGGAATGTTGAATTGGGCAGCATTAAAAAGTGTGTTTCATTTGCCCCTTTTAAAAAACAAGATGATGATCAAGACCATAATATTCCTTCCTCAGACAGTCCTGTGTTTGGCTGGTACAACTTGCCCTTATACACTAATCTGTGCCCTTCATTTGCACACTCATCATTCTCCCTTGCATCAAGCCCTCATCTCTGTGCCCCTGAGAAAATTGTGCACATGTTCAGTCATGTCCAACTCTTTTTTGACCCCCATGAACTGTACGTAGCCCACCAGTTCCCCCGGTCCATGGGATTCTCCAGGCAAGAATACTGGAGTGGGTAGCCATTTCCTCCTCCAAGGGATCTTCCCCACCCAGGGACTGAACCTATGTCTCCTTCATTGCAGGCAGCCCTTGAGAAAGGGATATTATAAAACAGATTATCGTCCTGCTTCTTCAAAATAAGCTGATGAAACGTACTGTCTGAAGCTGGCAAGTCCCCTCATCACACATGCTTACACTTGACGCTAGGTCCAGAGCTCGTTTTCAGGGACGGCACGGGCTAAAAACCGACAGACCAGGCACCATCTCCCTCCACAAGGTTCCCGCCTCTAAATGCAGTGGAGACTGAATCCCAAAGTCATGAGCATGACTCGGCCGCCTCCCCGCTCCGCCCCGCCCCCACAACACCAGCTGCGGTTACATCACCTGCCTAAGGTCAACATCTGGAAATCCACAGAAGGACCCTGGTGGGATGGATGGAAGCAGGGCTCAGGGAGCCCTCTTCCAAGCTCATGGGGACTGGAAACAAAACACTGGACAGATGGCAAGGCCTAAAACAAGAGCTCTGATCTGGCTGCTCACCTCCACCCTTCAGCCCACATCAGCTACCTCCTCTCCAGAGCAAAGGTCCCAGGAGCCCAAGCACAAGAGAGAAAATTCCAGAGCCACAAAGGAAAAACTCTGACAAGCCTCAAAAATGGTCAGGATTCATTTGCTTGGTAACATTAGGAGGTGTGATCCGAGAATCCCAAGGTTCAGGCTCCCTTCTTCATACGGATTTCCTTAGCAGCCAGGGGAACTCGTGAGTGTCCATACGAAAAGCATAAATCGACCGCCGATGTGCACATGTTTGGCTCAGATGGTTTTCATCAGACTTAAAAGAGAAGCTGTCCTTTTTCTTCTCAAATCCAACAGTGAAGAAGCCCGAGGGACATGAAAAGGTCTCAGAATGAATCACCCACACACGGGAAACGCTTCCTAACAGGACCAGTTACAGGCGGACAGAGGTGGGGAGAAACAGCTCTTCCTATGCATCCAGAAGAAGCATCTTCGGGACACACAGCCTAAAAGAGCAGCCCAGGTCAGCTGGGGACCCTCCCCCGCCTCCTCCTGTCTCTTGTCCAACTTGATGACTTCCAGAACTAGGATATAAAACATCTCTGCGGCAGGAAGCAACACCACGCAGAACAATACAAGCCTCCGAAGGACAGGTGTCCTCGCAGTTGGACCTGAACCACAGAAAAGAGAAATTCTCTCTTCTCTTGCCACCAGTGCAGATGGATGGGATATGAGGATCATTTCCTCAGCAGGCAAAAGCCCAGGGAAGAGGAACTGGGAAAGGTCACGTCCAAACAAATCTATCAACCGGACTGAGAGGCCCCCGGAATGTGCAAGCAGACACGCGCACCGCCCGCGAAAGGAGGAGAGAGCGAACCCTGGCATGCAGGGGCCATCTCCTCCAGGGAGCCTTCCTGCAAGGGGCCCCGAGAGAGCCCAACTCGGTCAGCTAGTTTGACAGACAGCTCCATGAAGGCAGAAAGCCATAAGAAGAGGTGTAGCCCCCGCGAGATGGGGCATGTCCTGGGTGATTCTGCCAGCCACGAGTGACTCCCTCCACCCATGAAACTAAAACTCATGCGAAATTAACACGTGATACAAAACACGTGGGAGAGCTTCGGTGTTGCAAGGTCTTTCTGACCCTTCCGTCCCCAAAGAAAGAAAGAGAATCCTGTTTCATCGAAGACATCTCCTTGTAACACGCTTCTGAATAAGCAGAAAGCTGGGAACTGTTAGCAAAGTTTGCTAGAATTTATGCCATATTACAGTTATGATTATCATATTAACAACACCAGTACTAATATTCGTGGTTGCCACCGAAACATGCGTTCCTCCCAGAGATGAACACTCATTCATGGTTAAGCAACCCCATTGAATCAGTCAACAAATAACTTTCGAAGCACGCTGGTCGGTGCCGGGGGCTTGGGAGGCAGGCGGGGGCTGGGGCGGGTGCGTGGGTCGGGCAGTAAGGAGTGAAGACGGGAGTTAGTGTTTAATGGGGACAGAGTCTCAGTTTCAGAAGACGAAAAATTCGGGAGACGGATGATGGTGAAGAGTTGCACACGACGTGGATGTACTTAGTGCCACTAAACTGTACAATTAAATATGGTTAAAATAGTATGTGTTTTATTATGTGACTTTTACCACAATAAAAAAAATATTTAAAAATCACTTACTGCAATCATATCCATTGAAGATATTTTCTCAAAGTCCACACACCTATGTGTAAAAATTGGAATTTATCCTGGTCGGTACCCCTGCACCCTCCCCTCTGCAGAGATCTCTTGAGGAGCTGCCCCCTTCACACCCAGATTTTAAGTTATGACACGCCCACCCTCCTGTCAACCTGCTCACCCTCAGTCTGTGGCCCAACAAGCCCCCTTCCCCCACACCAGCCGTGGGGTTTTCCTTTCCTGCCCTCACCTGCAAGCAAGATGAAGAGGAGCTGTGTGACTTTGGACCAGTGGCTTCTCCTTTCTGAGCCTCAGTTTTCTCATCTACACAGTGGGAGTAGCGGGGATGTGCGGGTGAAGGATGACTGCAGAAGAGAGCAGGCCAGAACGTGGCCCATTCACAAGGTTCCAGTTTTGATACTGAAGCTCAGATGGTAAAGAATCTGCCTGCAAAGCAGGAGATCCAGGTTCAATCCCTGGGTCAGGAAGATCCTCTGGAGAATGGCATGGCAATCCACAGCAGTATTCTTGCCTGGAGAATCCCATGGACAGAGGACCCTGGCAGGCTACAGTCCACAGGGTCAGAAAGAGTTGGACACAACTGAGTCACTAACACTATTACCCACGTGTTATCCTGAACTGCAAGCCACTGCTTACTCCAGCGGTGAGTGAAAGTTGCTCAGTCGTGTCCGACTTTTTGGGAGCCCATGGACTGTCCATGGAATTCTCCAGGCCAGAATACTGGAGTAGGTGGACTTTCCCTTCTCCAGGGAATCTTCCCAACCCAGGGATCTCCCACATTGCAGGCAGATTCTTTACCATCTGAGCCACAAGGGACTCCGGCGGTATATTTTGTCAATAAGGAGTCACTGACAGGTTAAAAAAAAAGTTTCTAATCCAGGAATGAGGAATGTGGATGATCAGTTATTAATGCTAGAAACCAGTGTAGCTAGAATGCACCACCTTGCCCACTCCCAGGTTGCTTTTCTTGGTACCAAGACCTTCCCTCTTCCATCACACAGGGGAAATGATGGGATTGCCACAGGCTCTTCTGGGTTAGACATTCTCAGTGTCTCCTCCATGTTCTCCACCTTGCTTTCCTTTCAAGGGCTCTGTGACTCGTTTTACTGCCCGTGAAAGGGAATTTGGTGTCTTAAGCTCCTGAGTGATTTAGAGAGAATGTCAGCCTCTGTTTTTGGCCATGACCAACAGGATGCTATCTTCACATCGCCTCTCCCACCCATCCTGTCCATGTCTGGCCCCTGGCCACCGCCCAGGCCAAGCTCACCTCCCACCGAGCTCCTAACAAGCCTCTGTTGTCATTCAGACCTTCAATGGCCAACCAGCCTTCCAAGCACTACTCGAGGGATTTCTCTACAAGACGGATGACGAGTGTCATTCTCCCCTCCTGAGTGACTCGCTGGAGGTTTTTATTTTCTGCTAGTACAATTCAAACACCTTGAGAGTGAAAGTGAAAGTCACTTAGTCATGTCCAACTCTTTGCCACCCCACGGACTATACAGTCCATGGAATTCTCTAGGCCAGAATACTGCAGTGGGTAGCCATTCCCTTCTCTAGGGAATCTTCCCAACCCAGGGATGGAACCCAGGTCTCCCACATTGCAGGCAGATTCTTTACCAGCTGAGCCACCAGGGAAGCCCAAGAATACTGGAGTGGGTAGCCTATCCCTTCTCCAGTGGATCTTCCCAACCCAGGAATCAAACCGGGGTCTCCTGCACTGCAGGCGGATTCTTTACCAACTGAGCAATGAGAGAAGCCCTCACCATCTTTAAAAGGCCTCCACAACATGATCCCCCTCTGAACTTTCCCTTTCCCCTCCACACCGGCCCCCACAAACCCTGTCCACTAACTGCACAGGACAAGTCCCCCCCTCTCCACAGAGGCCTGCGGCTCACATTCCATCACTGCCCTGGCGCTGTGCCCCCCAACCCTTGCTCATCTCCTACTCACCCCACAGGATCCACATCAAGGGCTGTGCCTCTCACAAAGGGATCTTTAGTCCCCAGACAAAAGGGGGCCCCTGCTCAGGGCTTCTGCCCCACTTTGCTTATACTTTGATGCAGATTCATTATGTCACAATAACTGATCATCACATTCATCTTCTCTGGCAGATTATAAACCCCTTGATGCAGGGATCCCAGGAGGCACGGGACCCACTCTGCTGCTTCACAGTAAACGAGCAATGGATGCAGGCCAAGACCGGAAACGCAATTAAACCGCTGGGGAAGGGACTTCCCTGGCAGTCCAGGGGTTAAGACTCCATGCTCGCAATGTATGGGACACAGATTTGATCCCTGGCCTGTAGAGCTAAGATTCCACATGCTGCACAGCACAATAAAAAAAAAAAAAACTTTTCAAAAAAAATTTTTTTAAACACTGGGAAGAACAGGGAGTCTAAATGCACCCTCCACTTTACCTTGGAACCTGATCAGACCCACTGTTAACAGCTGCTTGGAGCAGTAAGGATTTTCTTAGCCATCCGCCAGCCCCTGGGATTCATAAAGCAATGTTCTCATTCGATTTGACACCTGGACTCCTGAACCAAGGAGTACTAACCTTCTGTGGGTTTGCGAGGCTTAGAGATTTTCCATAAAGCCGAGATAAACTGAGGGATTTATTTGATACGTGTCTCACCACCAGCCATCACTAATTAGTTAAATTCCTACAAGCGGACTTAACAGCTTGAGTGGGTCTCGCAGCTGAAACCGGAGGGCTCTCCGGACACGACTGGAACTTGGGGGACTAGTTGGCAACAGCTGGCGGTGGCCTCCAAAGTGAAGCATTAAACATTAAATATGACCCAAGCAAAGGCTCCGATCAGGGGCTGAATCGCCACAACAGATTGAAATTGTGGAATGGCCTGAAACCCAAGAATGAAACGGGAACGGTCTCTAAAAGAGACTCTGCCAAAACATGCAAGACAGCCTCCTGCCATCAAGGAAGCCAGGAACAGGCACATCCGTGCCAGAACCCACGCAGGTCGGCCCACCTCCACTCCCCGTGGACAGTGCAGACGCTGCCAGCACTCTCAGCCACATTCCACCTACAGAGTCAGGGATGCGGGGGACACACTCACGATGGTTTTCAATGGGCTCAGCTGGGATAAGAGCCTCACTGAAAAGGAGATGCAATAGCCCCACATCGGCAGGGCTGGAGGGCGCCCCGCGTGGTTACCAGGGGACGAGGCCTCCACGGAGGAGAGCAGCCCGGATGAGGGCTTGGAGGCAGGGGTTTGCCTGGCGAATCTGAGCCATGACCGGAGTGGAGGAAGCTACGGGAGAACCACGGAGGGAGAGGGTCGCTCCTGCCAGGCCCTGAAACCACTGCGAACACTTTGGTTTTGATACCTTGCGGGTTGCGGGGTGGGGGTGCTGAAAAGCACAGGAAGGTTTTGAGCAGAGCATCTGATCTAACACCTGCCCGCTGGATACTATTTGGGGGCAGATCCTGGTGGCTCAGTGGTAGAGAATCCACCTGCAATGCGGAGACATTGGAGACGCAGGTTCGATTCCTGGGTAGCGAAGATCCCTTGGAGAAGGAAATGGCAACCCACTCCAGTGTTCTTGCCTGGAGAATCCCATGGACAGAGGAAGCAGGCGGGCTACAGTCCCAAGGACTGACCTAGGGTTGCTAAGAGTTGGATACGACTGAGCATGCACGCTAAGGTGGGAGGGCAGAGAGGCCAGTTCTAGAAAAGTCTCCACAGCATCTTTGCACGGACCACACAGCTGTCATCTTGAGTGAGGGGTTTTGCACCAGCTACCAACATGGATTTAGGAACAGCCAGGGGTGTCCCCCTCACCCACCCCAGCGGCTCCAGACAGAAGCACCAGCACGGCCCTGGCGAGGGAGAGCGCGAGACTGTGGATGAAAGGAGAGGTCCCCGCAGCCCTTTGGGCATCACACGGCAGCTCCAAGCCGAAAGGAGGGCAGTGAACTCAGTGCAGCTTTAAACCCGGAGAGCTGGAGAGGTCACCCCACATGAAAAGGAAACCGAGACCAACCTTTTTACGGGAGCTCGCCTGGAAACATGGAGAACATACACACCGCCAGGGAAGAAAGGCAGCCGCCAGTCCCACAGCACAGGCCTCCACTCAGAACTCGGCCTCAAAGAGCAGCCATTCGGAGAGAGCTGCACAGCGGTACCTCTTAGAACTGGCCCTTCTTTTCCTGCAGCTGAACAAAAGAAAGGGGGTCAAGGTTACACACTCAGGTGCCTTGGAAGTCCAGCTGTCTCCCAGGCCTCCCGCCTCTCCACAAACTCACAGCTGAAGGTACAAGCAAAGCGCTCTCTGCACCTTCTCCCGTGGTCTCCCACAGACTCAGCTGGTACCCGCGGCATTCCCGCCAGGACTTGCCCTAACCCTGCAACTGGCTCAGCCCCAATCACATCAGAGTCCTCCAGCAAGTCACTGAATGCCTCTGGCCCTCTCCTTCCTCCCCTCTATGAGAGTTCAGTCAGTTCAGTCGCTCAGTCGTGTCTGACTCTTTGCGACCCCATGGACCGCAGCCTGCCAGGCCTCCCTGTCCATCATCAACTCCCGGAGTTTACTCAGACTCACGTCCAGTGAGTCGGTGATGCCATCCAACCATCTCATCCTCTGTTGTTCTCTTCTCCTCCCATCTTCAATCTTTCCCAGCATCAGGGTCTTGTCCAATGAATCAGTATTTGCATCCTGTGGCCAGAGTATTGGAGTTTCAGCTTCAGCATCAGTCCTTCCAATGAATACCCAGGACTGCTCTCCTTTAGGATGGACTGGTTGGATCTCCTTGCAGCCCAAGGGACTCTCAAGAGTCTTCTCCAACACCACAGTTCAAAAGCATCAGTTCTTTGGCGCTCAGCTTTCTTTATAGTCCAACTCTCACATCCATATGTGACCACTGGAAAAACCACAGCTTTGACTAGATGGACCTTAAGTAAGTAAGATCACTCATACAAAGAGCAGACTCACTGGAAAAGACCCTGATGCTGGCAAAGATTGAGAGCAGAAGGAGAAGAGGGTGACAGAGGACGAGACGGCTGGATGAAAAGCACAGATGAGATGGACATGAACTTGGGCAAACTCCGGGAGATGGTGTGAGGGAGAGAGAAGACTGGCATGGGGCAGTACATGGAGTCGTGAAGAGTCGGACACACTAGGCAACTAAACAACAGCAAAGATCATTCATGAACGCAACCTGTACCTGGATGGCACAAATAGGAAGAATCATTCTTGGGGTTACTTTTGCTAATTCTCTTAACCTGTCCATGCATACATGACAAATTTATTTATTGGCCAACTCTGTGTGACCCCATAGACGGTAGCCCACCAGACTCCCCCATCCCTGGGATTCTCCAGGCAAGAACACTGGAGTGGGTTGCCATTTCCTTCTCCAATGCATGAAAGTGAAAAGTGAAAGTGAAGTCGCTCAGTCGTGTCCGACTCTTAGCGACCCCATGGACTGCAGCCTACCAGGCTCCTCCGTCCATGGGATTTTCCAGGCAAGACTATTAGAGGTAAAACAATGAGAAGATCCAAATAAGCTGGCACCAATAAGAAAGAGATGTACAGAATGGGACTTTCCTGGTGGTCCAGTGGCTAAAACTCCATGCTCCCAATGCAGGGGGCCTGGGTTCGATTCCTGGTCAGAGAACTAGATCCCACTTGCTGCAACCAAGGCCCACAACTAATTAAATAAATAAACTTTTTTAAAAAACAGGGTGGTAACACATCTTATATAGTAATGTGATCTGCTTACTTGCTCAGTTGTATACAACTCTTGGCAACCCATGGACTGTAGGCTCCTCCCCCTAGGCTCCTCTATCCATGGGACTTTCCAGGCAAGAATACTGGAGTAAGTTGCCATTCCCTTCTCACAGGTCTCCTGCATTGCAGGCAGATTGTTTACCATCTGAGCCACCAGGCTGTTGATGGGCCCATGTATATACTGAAAGGAAGACCCACCTTCCACAAGATCTTGACCCTTAATAAACGGATAAACGTCATCTGTACTTGCAAGGAAACTGTTAGAATGAGCACACTTAGACACTGATATAACAGCATTTAAAACACTCCTTCTGGACACAAATGCAGCAATAAAATGCATTAGATGCATTTAAAAGTTCACACCCTTGGACGCAGTAAATCTGTGTCTAGATTTTTTAATCTAGAGATATAATAAAAGATGCAAAGATTCACACGTAAGGAAGTTCACAGATCCCGCAACTCAAAGTCAGAAACTGGAAAACTAAAAGTGGAACCAGAAGAAACAAGTTAAAGCAGGTCACAGCCTTAAAAGAAAGAAAATAGGCAAATTTTAAAAGGGTGACTTTAGGAAAAACATCTACAGGGAAGCTTGAGCTCCCTGAGAATGCGGTAAATGGATTAGACTGGATTAGAAGCACACACTTGACTTTGTCACGTAACAATACATCATGGTACAGAAAACAGGCTTTGAAAGGAAAAAAAATTCCTTGCAGTCAAAAGCACGGTCCAGGCTAGAGACATCAGCCACTGTCCTTGGACAGACCCCAGGGTTAGTTCCTCCTACTTTGCTGACACCCTCTCTGGATGCCAGTGAACTCAAGCTCCAAAAATCTCTAGCAACTGAGTGCGAAAAACAGTTAGTTCAGGGAGGCTGACTAAAGGGGTATTTGTGAAAGAATTTTCCAGCATCCTATATGCAAGTCAACTTAAAGATTATGAAGATAAACAAACCCAACATGGTTTCTCAGTAAAGCATGCAAGACTGTTTACATGTTGCACCAAAATGTTGCACCAATTTAGAATTGAAGTGACCACCTGGCTTGTTTTGTTGTTGTTGTTACTGTTATTGGTGGAAGTGCATTTGACCAAATTTTGACCAAATACTTCTCAAATCTTTGACAACGCAGAATTGCCTTCACAACACAAACTTCTATCTAGTTAGTTACATGGTGTCCCTGAAAATTCACAACCACCTAATTATGTCCACGTAACTCCAAAAAGTGATCTTATTAGGGCAGGGTCTTTGCAGATGTTATAAAGTTAAGATGAGGTCACGTTGGAGTAGAATGACCCTAAATCCAATGACTGGTAACATTAAAAGAAGAGAAGACACACAGAGAATAAGGTCATGTAAAGACAGAAGCAGAAACTGGTTGGTGCAGCTACAAACTAAGGAATGCTAGAGATTGCCAGAAGAAACCAGAAGCTAGGAAAATATAAAGAGGGGTTCTTCCCTAGAACCTTCAGAAGAAACATGACTCAGCCAACACCTAGATTTTGGACTTCTGGCCTCCAGAAATGCAAGAGAATGAAATTCTGTTGTAAACCATTAAATCAGTGGTAGTTTTTTCATTTGTTAAGACAGCCCTAGTACTCTAATACAGTGTACAAGCATAAGTCCGAAAGACAAAAGAAGATAAACACACAAAGAAAGGATTGCTATGGAATGAAAATATTCATTATCTGTTGTATCCAACTGTTTGGGACCCCATGGATTGCAGAATGCCAGGCTTCCCTGTCTTCTCTATCTCCCAGAGTTTGCTCAAATTCATGTTCTTTGAATCAATGATGCCATCCAACCAGCTCATCCTCTATGCCCACTTCTCCTTTGGCCCACAATCTTTCTCAGCATCAGGGTCTTCACATCAGGTAGCCAAAGTATTAAAGCTTCAGCATCAGTTCTTCCAGTGAATATTCAGGGTTGATTTCCAGGATGGACTAGTTTGACTCCTTGCAGTCCAAGGGACTCTCAAGAGTCTTCTCCAATACCAAAGTTCAAAAGCATCAGTTCTTCAGCACCCAGCTTTCTTTATGATCCAACTCTCACATCCATACACGACTACTGGAAAAGCGATAGCTTTGACTTTAGGACCTTTGTGGGCAAAGTAATGTCTCTTCTTTTTAATATGCCATCTAGGTTTGTTGTAGCTTTTCTTTCAAGGAGCAAGTGCCTTTTAATTTCATGGTTGCAGTCACCATCTGCAGTGATTTTGGAGCCCAAGTAAAGAAAGTCTGTCCTGTCTTGAAGCACTAATCCCCAGTGTGTTGTTATTTGAAGGAAGGCATTTGGTAAGGTGATTAGGTCATAAGGGTGGAGTCCCATGAATGGGATCAGTGCCCTTATAAGAAGAGTAATGTGAGAATCTCTCTGCCATCAGCAGATACAACAGAAGATGTCCCTCTCTAAGTCAGGAAGGTGACTCTCACCAGTGCCTTGACCTTGGACTTCCCAGGCATCAGAACTCTAAGAAATAAATATGTCTTGTTTAAATCACCCAGTCTTTGATGCTTTTGTTATAGCTGCTCAAGCTGACTGAGACAGGATCAACAGAAGGAAAGTGTTCTTAGGACATACATTACTTCACAGCTCCATCCTCCTGGGCATAGGAGCTGGGGGACAGTTATGAAGAAAACTTTATGAGCAGTTATCTTGTTTCTCAGAGCAGTGATCCCTAAGCATCTGTGTGCATAAGCATTACCCAGCAAGAACATTAGAGTGCAGATTCCTCAGTCCCCTACCCCAGACCCTGATGCAACTAATCTTGCACTTGCCTGGTAGCTCAGGTGGTAAAGAATCTGCCTGCAATGCAGAAGACCTGGGTCGGATCCCTAGCTCAGGTAGATCCCCTGCAGAAGGGAATGGCAACCCACTCCAGTGGTCTTGCCTGGAGACTTCCATGGACAGAAGAGCCTGGGGGTCTACAGTCCTCGGGGGCTGCAAAGAGTCAGACACAACTGAGCAACTTTCACTTTTCACTCACATTCTGACAAAGCTGGATGCCTGATCATACTTAGAAAGACTGCTAGGATTCAACATGACATGTAACAGAAACATCCTCTCTGGAGCTTCCCATCCACCTACCTCTCCAGCCTGGCATCTCAAGTCTCTCTCCAACAACCCAAGAGCACAGGAATCCTTTAAGTCTGAGCTCACACCATCCATGACTGCTGCCAGGAATGTCCTGTACCTCCATCTGCATCCACCTTTGCCTGGCTACTCCTGCACAGCACAGACCTGAATGTCTCCAGGAACTCTTCCTGACCAGGAAGTGACCACTCGCTCATTCCTTCACCGTTCTCTAGAGCTTATGAAAAACCAATGTTCTTGGTACCAAGAAAAACGAGCTCAACATTATAGATCTTCTCATTGGTAAAGACACAGCACACACATAAAATGGCTAGGAGCTGGTCTCTGGAGCCAGACTGCCTAGCCTAAAATCCTAGGACAAGCTGTACCCCCCTGCTCGGGGCTGCTGTCAGGATTCAGCCAGTGGGTACTTGCAAGAGTGCAATAAAAAATCATTTCTATTCGATAAACAAGATAAGTTCAGATTCGGATACATACAGTGATAAGCAGGGTACCTTGGTAGAGTAACGCGGTGCTCTACCATGGGGTGGACACCATGGGGTTAGGGAAGATGATTGGGGTAAACCTTGAAGACACTGTGTCATGAGGCTTGGCCAGTCTCAGGGATCTGACAGGTTCATTGCCAGGTGACAAAAGTCTCAGATGTCAGAGAGCCGTTCTCCAGCATCTCTGCATGCAACATGCTCCTTGGCAAGGACTTAGCTATTCTCACCATAAGATTCGAGTAAAACAGTTCTTCAAGCAGATATTAGAGCAGGTGACTGATGGATGCAGGCACAGCAAGAGAAGAAACACAAGGCAGACACTTGTGTGACCAATCATGGTCAGCCCTGGATCCATTAGATGCCATCCTTTGAGAATCCACAGAAATTCTGAGAGACGCCACAGGTAAGAGCTCCACAAGCCCAGGTAGGAACAAGGATGACAACGGTCATTATCAATTCCAAGACAACTGCACAGAATCCACATGCGGGGGAGGCCTGCTGACGCCTGAACTCTAAGTCTGCCGCCCTGGGCCACCTCCCTGATTATGGTGCAGGGCACTCCAGCGTGCAGATGCAGCCGCTGAATGCACACAAGCTACAGCTACCAGCATGCAATAAATGCAGTGGTGGATGAATAAAGGATTGCATCTCTTTGCACCGATTGCCTCAGTGGTCCTGGATAAGAATGCATTCAAACCTAACACAGTTGGGACTTCCCTGGTGGTCCAGGTTAAGAATCCGCGTTTCAATGCAGGGGACACAGGTTTTCTCTGGTTCATAATTAAGATCCCACGTGGCGCAGAGCAAGCAAGCCCTGGCAACGCAACTAGAGAGAAGCTGTGCGCTTCAGTGGAAGAGCCCACGTACCACAGCTAAAACCTGACACAGCTAAATAAATACATAAAGAAACACTTATTTTAAAAATATAACACAATATGTGCTTGAAACTAATACTGTAAATCAACTTTACTTCAATAAAAACATGCACTATGACGGTTAGATTGCCTGGAAATGATTAAACGGCTGGACCTTACATGTCACAACATTTTTGATCACCGTGTAGAATCCTAGATATCAAGGTAGGTGATGTATGATGAAACAGGCCCTAAAGCTATGATGGACTGGCCCATAGTCTCACATCTATTTACCAGGCATGACAGGCACTATCCATAAATGGCAGCTCACAGAATCCCTCTCCACGTATAGTTTGGGCCAAGAAAAACTTTATACCCTGCAGCTGATGGCTCCACTCAACTTCTTCCTGCCTGTCTCCCAACTTGCTATGTTCCCATGTCCCAGTGAAGCTAAACGAGCGGCTTGATCCTTCACTACTTTCAAAGCTCTGGTGCCTTCAGCACTGACACTGCAGAGGAGACAGCTTCCTGCAGAGGATTCTGGTGCTGTCTAGCAAAGCCACTGGAGGATACGCCACCTTGTGCTGAGACACATTTAGGAGAGGGGTGCAGTGACAGCCCCAAATGGGGGTGAAGGTCCTCAGAACCAAAGGATGCAAACCTGAGACCTGTAGGATAAAGCTGCTAACATTTGCTCTGAGATGCTTCACAACCCTCCCTGCCTCCTTCCTTCAGCTGGTCCCCACGCCATGGCCACACCAGGCTCCTTGATGCCCATTCCCAAAGAACACTCCGAGTATCTTTACACATTCGCTCGTGACCTCTGCTCAAAATGTCCTTTCCCTCCACGCACATGGAGGCTCCCAAAGACATTTAACTCGTCTATCAGAATTCCATTCAAGCATCACTGCTGCTGCTGCTAAGTCGCTTCAGTCATGTCCGACTCTGTGTGACCCCAGAGACGGCAGCCCATCAGTCTCCCCCATCCCTGGGATTCTCCAGGCAAGAACACTGGAGTGGGTTGCCATTTCCTTCTCCAATGCATGAAAGGGAAAAGTGAAAGTGAAGTCGCTCAGTCATGTCTGACTCTTAGCGACCCCATTGACTGCAGCCCACCAGGCTCCTCCGTCCATGGGATTTTCCAGGCAAGAGTGCTGGAGTGGGCCTTCTCCATCAAGCATCACAGTGGCTCCCTAAAGACTCCCTTGAATGCTTTGGGGAGGTCCACCCAAGCTCCAGCACCCGCAGTCCAGACTCTGAACCATCCACCAGCGTGGTTGGCCATCTGCCCTGTGACAGGGTGAGCTTCTCAAGGACACAAACGGGGTCTCATTTTCTACCACAGCATCATCACCAACAGTCACATAGTAGACCCTGACAGGAAGGATACCCCCTGTGAGCTCTGTGGACAGAAACCATCCTGAAGACGAGGGCATTGAGTCAGAGCTCCCCTCACCTTCTGCCCAGTATACCCTCCAAAGCACCCGAAGTTTCTCCAGTACAGAACCCAGTACTTTGTGATTAACATCTGTGTTGAAATTCATTTAATGTCCATCTTGCCCACAAGACAGAGTGCTCTTTAGAGCCAGGGGATGTGTCGGGTATTTCGTGCTGTGTCTTCAGCCCCAGTCCAACAGCTGGCTCTTGGCATGAGGAGAAATATGATGGTGATAATAAATGAACCCCTCACATGTGAGATTAGTTGACACCTTGGAAAGTTACACACAAAGTTTGCAAACGCTATGCTGGGTGATGCTAGTCACAAAAGGTCACATATTTATGATCCCACTTATATGAAACATCCAGAATAGGCAAATCCACAGAGACAGAAATAGATTAGTGATTGTCTAAGCTGAAATGGGGGCTGGTCGGGGGCAGGCTGGAGGGAAATGGGTGGTAACTGCTGATGGGTACAGGGGTTCTTTGGAGGATGACAAAAATGTTCGGAAATTGACCATTGCACAACCTTGAGAACATGGGGGGGGGAAACACAAGTTTATATACTTTACGTGGTCAATCAAACAGTATACGAATTATATCTCAATCAGTTCAGTTCAGTTCAGTCACTCAGGCGTGTCCAACTCTTTGCAACCCCATGAATTGTAGCATGCCAGGCCTCCCTGTCTATCACCAACTCCCGGAGTTTACCCAAACTCATGTCCATCGAGTCAGTGATGCCATCCAGCCATCTCATCCTCTGTCGTCCCCTTCTCCTCCTGCCCCCAATCCCTCTCAGCAGCAGGGTCTTTCCCAATGAGTCAACTCTTCGCATGAGGTGGCCAAAGTACTGGAGTTTCAGCTTTAGCATCATTCCTTCCAAAGAACACCCAGGGCTGATCTCCTTTAAAATGGACTGGTTGGATCTCCTTGCAGTCCAAGGGACTCTCAAGAGTCTTCTCCAACACCACAGTTCAAAAGCATCAGTTCTTCGGCACTCAGCTTTCTTCACAGTCCAACTCTCACATCCATACATGACCGCAGGAAAAACCATAGCCTTGACTAGATGGACCTTTGTTAGCAAATGTCTCTGCTTTTTAATATGCTATCTAGGTTGGTCATAACTTTCCTTCCAAGGACTAAGCATCTTTACAATGTTGCGTTGGTTTCCTGCTGCGGAGCAGAGTGAATCAGCCATACGTATACAGGTGCCCTTCTTTCTCGGGGTCACCACAGAGCACTGATCAGAGCTCCTGTACTATGCAGTGGGTTCTCATCAGTTACCTATTTTATACAGGGTCGTGTGTGCGTGCCAGTACCAATCTCCCTACTCACCCCACTCCCCTTCCCGCCTTGGTATCTCCGCATCTGCATCTCTATTTCCGGAAAGCATCTGAATTCCTTACTTTTAAAGTACTGGAAACTGAGATGCAGAAATTCAGTGATCTGTCTAAGATCTCACATCCAGCTTGTAGTAACTGGAGGTCCGAACTCAATCACAGCAGCATCAGCCCAAAGATGGAAGCAACCCAAGGGTCCATGGATGGATGACTGGTTAAATAACCAGTGATACATACATACGAAGGGATGTCACTCAGCCTTCAAAAGGAAAGAACCATGCCACGCGCTACAGCCGGAATGGACTTGGAGACATGACGCCAGGAGAAAGAAGTCGGACACAGAAGAGCAAATACTGCATGATTCTGCGTACATGAGGAACCGAGGATACTTAAATCTATAGAAATAGAAAGTAGAATGGTGGTTATTGAGAGCTGGGGGAGGAAAAAATGCGGAACTGTTGTTTGATGGGTACAGATTCAGTTTTGCAAGATAGAAAGGGTTCTATGAACTGATCACACAACAATATGAAGGTACTAGGGCTTCTCCGGCGGCTCAGTGGTAAAGAATCCGCCTGCAGTGAAGGAGCTGCAGGAGATTTGGCTTCCATCTTGGGTCGGGAAGATCCCCTGGAGGAGGGCATGGCAACCCACTCTGTGTTCTTGCCCGGAGAATCCCATGGACAGAGGAGAGGAGTGTGGCGGGCAACAGTCCATGGGGTCACAAAGAGTCGGACACGACTAAAGCCACGTAGCAGGCACGCACATATTTTATCACAAATTTACAATAAAATTTTTTTTTTAAGAGAGAGCTCCAACCTCAAGTTTGCCAACACTTATCCTAACCACACCCTGCAGCATGGCGCTCTCAGACCCAGCAGAATGACCGGATGAAAAGTAGAAAAAGCCCATTCTGCTCCATCAGACTTCACGACAGAGAAATGAAAGTCAATCTCTCCAAGAGACTGCTTCCGAGGAACTTCAGGAATTTTAACAAACCTCAGCAGCTCCAATCAATACACAGATCAATAAAATAGAGTCCACTCCACAGGTCTGAGTGTTCCCCAGAACAAAGCCCTGCCAGAAGGTAAGCTGGTGATGGCAGAGCAAATCAAACAGCATTCTCCAGGACAGGGCGTCTCAGACCAAACTGAGCATAGAATCAACCAGAGACCTCGTGAAAATGCCGGCTCCAGTTCACCAGGGTGAGGCCTGAGAATCTGCATTTTGCGGCTCCAGTTCACCAGGGTGAGGCCTGAGAATCTGCATTTGTAATAGGCGCCCAGACGACAGGGGTGTGATGCTAGTCCCAGGGAGCACTCTTTCCCACTTGGAGTGGCCAGAATGCAGATGAAACTCCACACCACATTCCTCTCCCCAGACGAGAAGCTATCTTCGTGGGCTGAAGGCTCCACGGTAACACTCCACCTTCGGCGGAAGTACGTACCCCCATCACAAGCCAATACATTTCAGTTCATTTCAGTCTGAGTTAGAAAACCCACGTATTTTGTGGTTTCTGAAAATGCAGGTTTGATTTACACTCAAACTGAGTCAGTGGGCTGACTGCTTGATTGTTGGTGGCATGGGAAAGAAACGAACTGTGGTCCATTCTTTAACGGGAATATCAAATATGACTTAAAATTCCAAAGTTAATGCAATGTGGTCTAATATCTGATTCATAAACGTGCCTTGGTAAACCATACTGGAAAAACCCACAACACAGAGAGAACTCAAACGTTCTGTTCTACACAGGGTCATAGACAACAGTGGGTTGGTTTTTGTTTTTCTTAATTTTTTTAAGTTTTTATTTATTTATTGACAGCTGTGCCAGGTTTCTGCTGCTGCACGGGCCTTCCTGTAGCTGTGGGGAGAAGAGGCTGCTCTACTTGCAGTGATTGGGCTTCTCACTGTGGTGGCTCCGCTTGTTGCAGAGCACGGGCTCTAGAACGCTCGGGCTGCAGTAACTGTGCCACAGGGGCTCAGCAGCTGTGCGAGACGGGTTTAGTTGACCCGCAGCATGCGGGATCTTCCCAGACTAGGGATCGAACCCATGTCTCTTGCATTGCCAGGCAGATTCTTTACCACTGAGCCACAAGGGAAGCCCTACAACATGGTTTTTTAACCTTGATGTTCACGAAGTTTTGATTTTCCTGCCAGTTCCCAGTAGAAATGAACAAGGAAGGAAACCCATCTACATAGAGACAAGAGGTCTGTAAGGACCGGAGCCTATAATCATGAGGACATATGTTACAAGCGCAAGACAAGAACCAACAGAAATGAAAATGACAGATGATGTTTTCAGGATTCGAGGTTACCAATTAAAACTTAAAGTGTTCTTACAGAATACTTCTCTTAAAAAGAGAAGGCAAAAAATTGACTCCTTGCAATCAGAAACTGTCCCAAAATACTCTACAGCAAGTCTGAGACATGACTTCTGAGAACTTTGCAACTTGACACCAAATGAGCTTCTAACTTTCACTGGCGTTGCTAATACCCATTTCAATACCCCTGTTTCAACTAATTAACCCTTTCACTTTATTGTTGTTACAATTAGCGAGTCCCCAAAACAGGAGAGGGTGGTTTACCTATTACTCACAAGATCTACTAAGTGATTCAACCTTGAGAGACCCAACTGTCACTAGTCTTTACTTATTGCCAAGTCATTCTAACTTAAAAAAAAAAAAAGAAAAGTTCATCTGAAAGGACAGCTATAAACAATTCAAACGAAAACCTCAAGACATTAAAGGAGAAAGAATACAGTAGTCAGGATCAGCCGCAGAGCAGTCAGAGAAGACGCTTCATCCGCTGTCCTGCTGGTGTCCCCGGTACAATCTTCTTGTGTAAACTGGCAACATATGCTCTCTACAATGTTTAGACTTTTTAACCTAACGATTCCTCTTTTGATAATCTATTGTCAAGAAATACTCCAAAATACAGAAAAAGCGCCGGATGGATATAAAGACATCCTCTTGAGTACTTCATCACAACAGAATGAGCACCAGAGACGAGCACTGGGAGGCATGCGCCCTGTCGCCGGAGCTAAGCAGGAACGACACGTCCCAGATTCCACTCTCCTAGGAACGACCTGTTTAGAATCAGCCATGAGGGGAGTTTCCTAAAGCTCTGAAAGCCCATTTCAAAGACATCTGAAATGACATTACTTTGAAAGACATTACTTTGCCAACAAAGGTCCATCTAGTCAAAGCTGTGGTTTTTCCAGTGGTCATGTATGGATATGAGAGTTGGACTATGAAGAAAGCTGAGCACCAAAGAATTCATGCTTTTGAACTGTAGTGTTGGAGAAGACTCTTGAGAGGCCCTTGGACTTCAAGGAGATTCAAACAGTCCATCCTAAAGATGATCAGTCCTGAATATTCATTGAAAGGACTGATGCTGAAGCTGAAACTCCAATACTTTGGCCACCTGATGCAAAGAACAGACTCATTGGAAAAGACCCTGATGCTGGGAAAGATTGAAGGCGGGAGGAGAAGGGGACTGCAGAGGATGAGATGGCTGGGTGGCATCACCGACTTGATGGACATGAGTTTGAGTAAACTCCAGGAGTTTGTGATGGACAGGGAGGCCTGGTGAGCTGCAGCTCATGGGGTTGCAAAGAGTCAGACATGACTGAGCGACTGAACTGAACTGAACTGAACTTGAAAGCCCAAGTGGAGAAGCAGGTAGGGTCAGGGTGGGGAGCTCTGTATGGCACGGCAGTGGGGACAGACCCTGGAGCTCCTGAGCCAGACAAACGTGCAGCTCCGAGCTCAGGGGCAAGCCTCTTCTGCAAGTCACCCCGCGTCATCATCAAGGTGGGAGGCAGGGAAAAACTTGGGCCTCAGTGTGTCCTGGCTCTTCCTCCTACTCCTGCGGCTGTTTTTCCTGAACAGCCTTCAGTAGACTTCTTCCAGTGCCCACAAATACACGGAGTCAACTTCCCATGAGGAACCCCTATTTCACACCCATCACTGTGATGGTTAACTTTATGTGTCTACATGACCAGGCAAACAGATGCCTAGAGAGTCGGTAAAAGATTATTTCTGGATATATCGGTGAGGGTTTTTCTGGATGAGATGAGCATTTGAATCAACAGACTGAGTAAAAAATGATCATCATCTCTAATATAAGTAGGCATCATCCAATTCACTGAAGACCTGAATACAACAAAAAGGTGGAGGAAGGGAACTCTCTCTCTCTCTCTCTCTCTCTCTCTCTCTCTCTCTCTCAGCTGATACATCCATCTTCTCCTGCCCTGGGACACCGGCACTCCTGATTCGCAGCTTCAGATTCGGACTGAGCCACACGGCTCCTCTCCTAGGTCTCCAGCCTGCAGACAGTAGACAGCACAAGGGACTTGTCTGCAATCATGACTGCATGAACCAATTCCAACAATAAATTTCAGTGCCCACCGGCCCTTTCACATAGATGTGTGTGTATGTGTGTGTGTGTGTGTGTGTGTGTGTGTGTGTGTTAGTTGCTCAGTCATGTCTGTCTCTGCAACCCCATGAACGGTAGCCCACCAAGCTCCTCTGTCCGTGCAAGAATTCACCAGGCAACAATACTGAAGTGGACGGCCATTTCCTTCTCCAGGATATCGTCCTGACCCAGGGATCGAACTCGTGTCTCCCACATTGCAGGCAGATGTTTTACCACCTGAGCCATCAGGAAAGCGATCCAGGTAGACAGACAAATAGATAAATAGATAGATTCTATTGGCTTGTTCTTTTTCTCTGGAGAACCCTAATACACTCACCAAACCTTCACTGGTAAATACTCAGTGCATGCAAATGAGATTCCAGTAAACCTCAGTGCAACATTCCATAGAATGCTAAACATTTGCTAAAACAGATATTTACAAAGTACTTAAGCATATTTGCAACACAAGGATTTTTCCCAGTAAATGAGAAGAAATAACAAGCTAGAATCTAAATTGATTTATTACACACACTATAAATAACAAACAAACACAAGACAGAGAAAAATACTACATCAAAATACAACTGAAAGGTAAAGAGTTCCATCTAGGTTGTATTAGAAATTAGCCTTTGTTTCTTTTTTAAGCCTTCTATGGGTTTTCTCTATTTTTTAGAATTAAAATTAAAATTGTGTGGAGAAACAAAAGACCCAAGATAGCCAAAGTCATATGGAAGAAGTAGAAAAAAGTTGGAGAATTAGCACTACCCAATTCAAGACTTTCTACATTACAGTCATCAAAATGGTGTGGTATCTGCAAAAGAAATCACATAAACATCAGTGAAACAAGATAAGAGAGTCCAGAAACAGATCTGAATAAACAGACAGAATGGATCCTTGACAAAGGAGGAAAGAAATACAACCGAGAAAATGCAGTCTTTTCAACAAATGGTGCTGAAACAGCTGGCTCAGTCCAGTTCAGTTCAGTCGCTCAGTCGTGCCCGACTCTTTGTGACCCCATGAATCGCAGCACACCAGGCCTCCCTGTCCATCACCAACTCCCAGACCAGAGTCTATCCAAACGCATGTCCACTGAGTCGGTGATGCCATCCAGCCATCTCATCCTCTGTTGTCCCCTTCTCCTCCTGCCCCCAATCCCTCCCAGCATCAGAGTCTTTTCCAAGGAGTCAACTCTTCACATGAGGTGGCCAAAGTACTGGAGCTTCAGCTTTAGCATTCTTCGTTCCAAAGAAATCCCAGGGTTGATCTCCTTCAGAATGGACTGGTTAGATCTCCTTGCAGTCCAAGGGACTCTCAAGAGTCTTCTCCAACACCACAGTTCAAAAGCATCAATTCTTCAGCACTCAGCTTTCTTCACAGTCCACCTCTCACATCCATACATGACTACTGGAAAAACCATAGCCTGACTAGACGGACTTTTGTTGGCAAAGTAATGTGTCTGCTTTTTAATAAGCTGTCTAGGTTGGTCATAATTTTCCTTCCAAGGAGCAAGTGTCTTTCAATTTCATGGATGCAGTCACCACGTGCAATTTTTCTTCCTAAAATTGGGAAAGGAATACATAATGCAAAATGCCGGGCTGGATGACTCAAGCTGGAATCAAGATATCCACACACAAAAAGAAGTATCTAGATACACACCTTATGCTCTTTACAAGAATTAACTCAAAATGGATCACAGACTTAAATGTATACTTGTAACTAAAAAAATGAAAGTACAAAAGATAACATACAAAAAAATTTAGATGACCTGGCCTACCGCAATGACTTTTTGATACAACACCAGAAGCATTATCCATGAAAGAAAGAACTGATAAGATGGACTTCATTAAAATTAAAAACTTCTCTTTTACATAGCACAATTTCAAGAGAATGAAAACACAAGTCAGGAGTTGGGAGAAACCACTTGCAAAAGACACATCTGATAAATGGCTATTACCTAAAATATACAAAGAACTCTTAAAACTCAATGATAGGAACACTATAAGAAGAACTCTTAAAACTCAATGGTAAGAACACAAACCACCCAATTAAAACATGGGCCAAAGGCCTTAATAGGAACCTCAACAAAAAAGATACATGGATGGTAAATTAGTATGTGAAGAGAGGTTCCACATCAGATGTCTTCAGAGAAATGAAAACCAAAACGTCAGTGAGATAGCACTACACACCTGTTTGAATGGCCAAAATCCGTAATGACGACAACACCAAATGTAGACAAGACTGTGAAGCGACAGGAGTTCTCATTCGTCATTGCTGGGAATGCAAAACAGCACAGACACTGAGAAAGAACAAGTCCTGTGGAACATTCCTAAGGAGACAGGCGTACCAGATCACCTGGCCTGCCTCTCGAGAAGCCTGCACACAGGTCAGGAAGCAACAGTTAGAACCGGTCCTGGATCGATGGACTGGTTCAAAATTCGGAAAGCAATACATAATGCAAAATGCCTGGCTGGATGACTCAAGCTGGAATCAAGATTGCCAGGAGAAATGTCAATTGCCTCAGATACGCAGATGACACCACCCTAATGGCAGAGAGTGAAGAGGAACCAAAGAGCCTCTTGAGGTGAAAGAGGAGAGTGAAAGAGCTGGCTTAAAACTCAACATCAAAAAACAAAGATCACAGCATCCAGTCGCATCACCTCTTAGCAAATAGATGGGGGCGGGGGGGGGGGGATGGAAACAGTGGCAGATTTTATTTTCATAGGCTCCAAAATCACTGTGGACAGTGACTGCATCCATGAAGACACTTGCTCCTTGGAAGAGAAACTATGACCAACCTAGACAGCATATTAAAAAGCAGAGACATCATTTTGTCGACAAAGGCCCATACAGTCAAAGCTGTGATTTTCCCGGTACTTGTGTATGGATGTGAGAGTTGGACAAAGAAGGCTGGGCACTGAAGAATCAATGTTTTCAAACTGTGGTGCTGGAGAAGACCCTTGAGAATCCCTTGCATAGCAAGATGATCAAACCAGTCAATCCTAAAGGAAATCAACCCTGAATATTCCTTGGAAGGACTGTTGCTGAAGTTCCAATACTTTGATTACCTGATGTGAAGAGCCAATTCGCTGAAAAAGATCGTGATGCAGGGAAAGACTGAGGGCAGGAGGAGCAGGGGGCAACAGAGGATGAGATGGTTGGATGGCATCACGGACTCAAAGGACATGAGTCTGAGCAAACTCCAGGAGATAGTGAAGGACAGGGAGGCCTGATGTGCTGCAGTCTATAGGGTTGCAAACAGTTGAACACGAATTAGCAACTAAACAACAACAGCCACTGTGGGAGACAATTTGGTAGTTTCTTACAAAACGAAACATACACTTACCATAAAATTCAGTAACCACACTCCTTGGTATTTATCCAAAGGAGCTGAAAGCTTACATACACAGAGAAACTTGTACATAGTTATCAAGAGCAGTTTTACTCATAACTGCCAAAACTTAGAAGTTCAAGATGTCCTTCAGCAGGTGAACAGACAGATAAAACTATGGTACATTCAGACAAGGAAACAATATTCAATTCTATAAAGAAATGAGCTATCAAACCACGAAAGACATGGAGAAACCTTCAATGCCTCTTGCCTGGAGAATCCCAGGGGCGGGGGAGCCTGGTGGGCTGCCGTCTATAGGGTCACATGGAGTCGGACGCAACTGAAGCGACTTAGCAGCAGCAGCAAGGCAAAGAAACCAGCCTGCGAGTGCTACATACCATACCATTCCAGCTATACAACATTTCAGAAAAGGAAAAACTACGGAGATAGTGAAAGAAACACTGGTTGGCAGGAGCTTGTAAGAGGGAAGCAAGATAATCAGAGGATTTTCAGGGCAGTGAAACGACTCTGTATGATAATTACAGTGGTAAAAACATGTCATTATAAATGGATCCAAACCCATAAAATGTACAAGACCAAAAGTGAACCCTAACATAAGTAGGGGCTTTAGATAATAATGATATGTTAATGTATGTTTGCCAATTGTAACATATGTACCCATCTAGTTGTGAATGCTAATGAAGGGAAAGGGGATATACGTGCACAGGCCATGCGTACATGGGAAAATCTCTGAACCCTCTGCTCAATATCGCTATAAACCTGAAACCGCTGTTTAAAAAAAAAGGGCTATTACACTTTTTAATTAAGAATCATTAATAATAAAAATAGTAAAAATTAAATTCTGAATTCTTTATATTCTTCCTCCTTTCTGCTCAGCTTATGTTTAAACACATCACAAAAAATGTTTTTTTCTAATTTGTAAAGGGCTCTGTTATTCTGTGTATATTCAACAGAATTGCAAACCTGCTCTTATTTCACTTCACTGCCACAAAATCATTCGGTTATTTTCCAGGAGAAAAGCCAAACTTCTCAGGAAGATCTGGCCACTGATCTCACCAGCTTAGCTCATCTTCTGACCCTGATATAAGAATAATAGTCATAAGAAGGACACAATGACAATAATAATTGTGATCCCCAGAGAGGACCAAGTCCTTTGATTGCTCTGCACTTTTGCACCTGGTTCTTGTTGTTCAGTCGCTAAGTCGTCGCTGACTCTTTGCAATTCCATGGACTGCAGCCCACCAGTCTTCCCTGTCCTTCACCATCTCGAGTCTCTCAAACTCACGTCCGTTGAGTCAGTGATGCCATCCAACCAGCTCATCCTCTCTCACCCCCTTCTCCTCCTGCCCTCAATCTTTCCCAGTAGGGTCTTTTCCAATGGGTCAGCTCTTTGCATCAGGTGGCCAAAGTACTGGAGCTTCAGCTTCAGCATCAGTCCTTTCAGCGAATATTCAGGATTGATTTCCTTTAGGATTGACTAGGTAGACCTCCTCCATGTCCAAGGGACTCTCAAGAGTCCTCTCAAAACCATCATTTCCTTGGCACTTAGCCTTCTTTATGGTCCATCCAATTCTCACATTCACACATTACTACTGGAAAAATCATAGCTTTGACTATGTGGACTTTTGTCAGCAAAGCGATGTCTCCGCTTTTTAACATGCTATCTGGGTTTGTCATAGCTTTTCTTCCAAGGGGCAAGCGTCTTTTAATTTTTTGACTGCAGTCACCATCCACAGTGATTTTGGAGTCTAAAAAAAAGACAAAATCTGTCACTCTTTCCACTTTTTCCTCATCTATTTGCCATGAAGTGATGGGATCAGATGCATTACCTTACTAGCATATGGAAGGAGTCCAACTGTGCCGGAGTTTGAACATTCTCTGGCATTGCCCTTCTTTGGGACTGCAATGAAAACTGACCTTTTCCAGTCCTGTGACCATTGCTGAGTTTCCCAAATGTGCTGGCATACTGAGTGCAGCACATTCACAGCATCATTTTCAGAATCTGAAATAGCTCAGCTGGAATTCCATCGCCTTCACTAGCTTTGCTCGTGGTGATGCATGTGGCTTTCTTGATAATGCTCTTCTTCTAGCTTTTATTCATCTCAACAACCACTCAACGATTAAGACTTCACTCGAACATCATTCGTCTAAAGGCCTATCTAACTCTCCAAAGGCATTAATTCTAACTCCCCAGTTACTCTTTGATACACACAATGTGCTTTCAGGGACGACAACCAGACTGTGGTGAAATAGCCTCCCTTCAGCTTCAAGGGGAGCCTGGTGGGCTGTCGTCTCTGGGGTCGCACAGAGTTGGACACGACTGAAGCGACTCAGCAGCAGGAGCAGCAGCTGGAGAGTTTACTAAAATTTACATTGTTAGGCCCGGCCCCCAGAGTGTTGATCCAGCAGGACTGAGTGAGGGCCCAGGAGTGCGCGTTTCTAACAAGCCCAGATGGTGGTGATGCTGCTCCTCTGAGGACCACACTGCGAGAGCGGCCAAGTCAGCACTATGGGACCCCTTGATGGTGGCGCCTATGATTTATTCACCCTTGCATCTCAAAGGCTCAAACACAGTCCCTGGTACGTAGCCGTGTTCGGACCTGGAGGGCATAGCAACCCACTCCAGTGTTCTTGCCTGGAAAATCCCATGGACAGAGGAGCTCCAGTCCATTGGGTCGCACTGAGTTGGACGTGACTGAAGCAAGTTAGCACACACGCAACCTTATTTATTTTACCCTTTTAAATAAAGAAAACCCTGATACAGAGAACAAACTAGTGGGGAGAAGGAAGCAGGGAGGGGCAACATAGGGGTAAGGGAGTAAAAGGGACAAACAATTATTAAATATTAAATAAGTTAGGATATACTGTACAACACAGGAAACATAACCAACATTTAATAATAAGTGGGGTACAATCTCTGTAAATTGTGAATTGCTATATTGTACACCTATGACTCATATATAAATAACATTATAGATCAATGAAACTTCAACAAAAATAAAGAAATAAAAATACACCTTTCCCCTACACGTGGCTAACATGCGATCGGACATGATGTGCAGTTGTTACATAGAATCTGGTGACTATTTTTTGTTTATACCTTTGTGAAATCTGGAAAGCTTAACAAATACAAGGTGAAAATGTGAAAAATCCAAGATTTTTTTTCCCCCATACACATTCTTTGTGAAAAGCTCTCCACATTTTACATGACCACTGTAATTTCTCTGTTACTCCAGGCAACAGGAAATAAAGCCAGAAACAGGAGGAGATGGACAGAAGATACTTGGCTGCTCTTTGGCTCCCAAGTTTTCAGTGTTAAAAGACGAGATCGTTTTCCCTTCAGGCCTGTTAACTCTCTCTCTCCTATCCACACAATGACAGGGTGGCCTGGCAGTGCTAAACCCAGGAGCAGTACCCGGGTCACCTGACCTTCAAGGTTTATTCATGACCTTCCTGGAACAGTGACCATCACCTTCCCAGGCACACCCTCAAGCCAGTTGGTGAGAACGTTATTGGAATCCAGGCAGGAGAAGAAGCAATTCCACATGTCAAGGCTGGGAAGATGTCCCAACACACATGATTTGGGAGGGCAGGGTGCAGGGAGAAAGAATCTCCAGGGGAACAAGGGAAGCAAACACACAGAGGTATTAAAATACGCAGCATGTCCCAGCAACAATGAGAGCCCAACAGCAGGAACACAACGTGTGATGGAGACACACCTGGAGGAGACTCTGGGGCCTGAAACACCACGTCACAAAGATGGGTCTGTAACGTGGACACAGTAACTCCTGTCACAGGGGAGCGACAGTGATCAGATCTACATGTTGGGTACCCATTCTGGCGGCTGAATGAATGATAAGGAGATGCTAGTGTGGGGAGGGGGCTTCCTTGGCGGCCCAGTGGCTAAGACTCTGTACTTCCATTGCAAGGGGCACAGGTTCAATTCCTGGTTGGGGATATAAGATCCCACATGTCGCATGGCACAGTTAAAAATGTTTTTCTCTTACTAAAATAATAAACAAAAAAGGAGGCGCTGGAGGAGATGTGCTCTGTGTTACTGATACGCAGAGAAATGTCAACTGAACCTGCAAAGGAAACGTGAAGCAAACTGCAATTTATATACCAGTATGCACGATGGTGTGATCACTCAGCTAGAGCCAGACATCCTGGAATGTGAAGTCAAGTGGGCCTTAGGAAGCATCACTACGAACAGGCTAGAGGAGGTGATGGAATTCCAGTGGAGCTATTTCAAATCCTGAAAGATGATGCTGTGAAAGTGCTGCACTCAATATGCCAGCAAATTTGGAAAACTCAGCAGTGGCCACAGGACTGGAAAAGGTCAGTTTTCATTCCAATTCCAAAGAAAGGCAATGCCAAAGAATGCTCAAACTACTGCACAACTGCACTCATCTCACATGCTAGTAAAGAAATGCTCAAAATTCTCCAAGCCAGGCTTCAGCAATACATGAACTGTGAACTTCTAGATGTTCAAGCTGGTTTTAGAAAAGGCAGAGGAACCAGAGATCAAATTGCCAACATCCGCTGGATCATGGAAACAGCAAGAGAGTTCCAGAAAAACATCTATTTCTGCTTTATTGACTATGCCAAAGCCTTTGACAGTGTGGATCACAATAAACTGTGGAAAATTCTGGAAGAGATGGGAATACCAGACCACCTGACCTGCCTCTTGAAAAACGTATATGCAGGTCAGGAAGCAACAGTTAGAACTTGACATGGAACAGACTGGTTCCAAATAGGAAAAGGAGGACATCAAGGCTATATATTGTCGCCCTGCTTATTTAACTTCTATGCAGAGTACATCATGAGAAATGCTGGGCTGGAAGAAGCAGAGCTGGAATCAAGATTGCTGGGAGAAATATCAATAACCTCAGATATGCAGATGACACCACCCTTATGGTAGAAAGTGAAGAGGAACTAAAAAGCCTCTTGATGAAAGTAAAAGAGGAGAGTGAAAAAGTTGGCTTAAAGCTCAACATTCAGAAAACTAAGATCATGGCATCCAGTCCCATCACTTCATGGGAAATAGATGGGGAAACAGTGGAAACAGTGTCAGACTTTATTTTTGGGGGCTCCAAAATCACTGCAGATGGCGACTGCAGCCATGAAATTAAGAGACACTTACTCCTTGGAAGGAAAGTTATGACCAACCTAGACAGCATATTCAAAAGCAGAGACATTACTTTGCCAACAGAGGGCCATCTAGTGAAGGCTATGGTTTTTCCTGTGGTCATGTATGGATGTAAGAGTTGGACTGTGGAGAAAGCTGAGCGCCAAAGAATTGATGCTTTTGAACTGTGGAGTTGGAAAAGACTCTTGAGAGTCCCTTGGACTGTAAGGCGATCCAACCAGTCCATCCTAACGGAGATCAGTCCTGGGTGTACTTTGGAAGGACTGATGCTGAAGCTGAAGCTCCAATACTTTGGCCACCTCAGGCAAAGAGGTGACTCATTGGAAAAGACCCTGCTGCTGAGAGGGATTGGGGGCAGGAGGAGAAGGGGACGACAGAGGATGAGATGGCCGGATGGCATCACTGACTCGACGGACATGAGTTTGTGTAAAGTCCAGGAGTTGGTGATGGACAGAGAGGCCTGGAACGCTTCGATTCTTGGGGTGGCAAAGAGTTGGACACGACTGAGCAACTGAACTGAACTGAACTGATGCCTGTCTTGATCCAACTGTGAAGTAGAGGCTTTTTATATTCTCTTCCCAGTCTATCTCTCATTTCAGAAATAACTTAAGGCAGGTAAACAAGTAATTGAAGCAATAAGGACCAAAGAAATCAAAAGCTAGATCTCTTCAGATCAAGGGAGCCAGACAGTGTTCGGATGTTTGATGCTGACCTTTAAAAGTAAGAGAGCCTTCACCAGGAGGAGCAGTGCCATTTATAGTTATTGGGGTGATGAAGCCTTTGCAGAAGAGCTCAATTTACTGTGCTCTTTAACAGCCAAAATCTTATGAAATGCACTTTAATCCCAAATTAACAACATACAAGGGATTAGCCTGAGCAAACTGAGTAGAAAGAGAATGAACACACGCCTCGGTTATGCCACAGATAACCTCAACCTCTGAAAACAGATCAAGTAATGTGATATCCGGGTTTCCCTGGTGGCTCAGTGACAAAGAATCCACCTGCCAATGCAGATGTGGGTTCCACCCCTGAGTGGGGAAAATCCCCTAGGGAAGGGAATGGCAACCCACTCCAGGGTTCTTGCCTAGGAAATCCCATGGACAGAGGAGCCTGGCGGGCTACAGTCCACGAGGTTGCAAAGAGTCGGACACGACTGTGCGGCTGACCAACAGCAACGATTTGGTATCTATTTCAACTGAGATTAGGTTTTACAGTCCGTACTTTGAGTTCGAAGAAACAATTCCTACCAAACTTTCAAAACTCAAGCCTTTCTATAAGAACAATTTCTCAACACATAGGAAAAAGAGGCAGCAAATTAAAAGAAAGAAATTGATCCCCAAATGGCTTAGAAGAGAGGTTTTAATGATGCTTTAAGATGATGGTGATATAGTGAATAAATGTATGGACACCAAAAGTGGGGAAAGGGAGGGTGGAATAAATTGGGAGATTAGGATTGACATATATACACTCCTGATTGTATGTTTAAAATAGATAACTAATGAGGACCTACAGTATAGCACAGGGAAGGAAATCCAAAAAAGAGGGGCTATGTGTATACGTAGGGCTGATTCACACTGGTGAACAGTGGAAAGTAACATAACATTGTATAGCAGTTATAGTCCAATAAAAATTTAAAATAAAAAAATATGAGGAAGATAATTGGCTTCTATGCTGATCTATCATAAGTCCTAGATCATACATAGAAACAAATTAATTATCAACAAAGATTGAAAGGGAACATGCTACTCCACATATGTGAATTGTCTCTGTTAACTGAAGCTTAATGTTTTTAAATGAGCAAAGTTATTTTAATTTCTTAAAATCTATTTTGAAAGGGAAGGGAAGCATTGTTAACTGTTACACAACTTCTACATCCAGCCAAGATGAAATAACAGACCAGATCTATAAACCCAAATGAAACCATTTTTTTAAACTGAAGTATAGTTGATTTACAGTATTGAGCTCATTTCAGGTGCACAGTACAGTGATTCAGTTTTACATATATTTTTTTCAGATTCTTTTCCCTTACAGGTTATTACAAAATACTGAGTATAGTTTCCTATGCTATAAAGTAGGTCCTTATTGGTTATCTATTTTATATATAGTAGTTTATATATATTAATCCCAACCTCTTGACCTGTCCTTCTGGACCTCTCTTTCTCCTTTGGTAACCATAAATTTGTTTTCTATGTCAGTGAGTCTATTTCTGTTTTGGAAATAAGTTCATTTGTATCTTTTCTTTAGGTTGCACATAAAAATGGTATCATATGATACTTGTCTTTGGCATACTGCACTTTGTATGAGAATCTCTAGGTCCATCCATACTGCTGCAAATGACATTATTTCATTCTTTTTTCACAGCTGAGTAGTATCACACACACACACATACATATCACTTAGGTTGCCTTCCTGTCTGGGTTACTGCAGGTGTGCGGCTATGAACACTGGGGTGCATGTATCTTTTCGAATTATACTTTTCTCTGGATATATGCCCAGAAGTGGGACTGCACAGTCATATGATAACTCTATTTTACCCATTCTTGAAAATGGACAAAATATATGAAACCATGGTTCTGAGACCTGGGACAGCAGGAGCGTGGGATAGTGACCTCCATCAGGCTGTGAACAGAGAAGCTGAACCCGACGACTCCCAGGAGAGGGAGCCCAGGAGGAGCCCAAGGTCTCCCGGGGTGGAGGAGAGGAGCTGAAATAGATTACATGCCATGCTGCCATCTGAAACGAGCATGGCAAAGAGTTTCCCGAATGCAGAACCATTCGTTTTCTTGATGACCAATGCTCACCCATTATTATGTTGTGAAGACTGTGAAGACCATGGTTAGGAGCTAGAAATATCTCTTCTCAACACCACTAAAGTCTTTAAATTCAGGCATGCTCTTGTACTGGATCTGCTCTCTTCCTAACAGGTTGCTACCACCCCTAATACCAGCCCTCAGATGATGCACTTTCGTTGAGGTTATAGTTCACTGCACCTTCCATTCTTATGATTCCCAAACCCCAAAGTCCCCAGCGGCGGGCTCTGTCCCACATCCGCAGTGATCCTCCAGAATGAAGCCCGGAGCACTGGTGCGGGGACTGCTGTGGCGTCTGGGTGAGCAGTTTGGTCTCTCGGATGGTCTGTGTTCTGGGTGGTACCGTTTGCCAGACGGGTGACCTCCACCTAGTCCCCAGTGAAGAACTGCTGGATTCATCCATTCATTCATTCATTAGCAAATGAATGACTCACCAGGGTTAAAAGTCGCAAGTACCTTCTTTTCCGAATTTCTAATCTATTCATGTTTAGATCAGCCTAATGTGATCAGTCAGACATCCTTCTCTACCAAGCAGATTACTTTTTTGCTTCCGAAGAGCAATCTCCAACGTTCATTATTGGGCCCCACTCACTATACTGAATCCATTGCTAGAGGAACAATGGAATCCATGGTTCCACAGTGGCGATTTCAGATTTCAATCTGAAAACAATCTTAGCGTCTAAAACTAACATCCAACTTCATTCAAGTCAGCCTCGAAAGGCCCTCAGTCCAAGAGTTTAAAGCAACAAGGTACGGTTCTCTTATGGTCCTAGGAATGTAAACGTTACTCTAAACATACGTGCCTCTAAGGCCAAAAAATGCCTTGTCGAGCAATGTAAACACATTGTAATTAACTCATGGAAAATGACCCATCTAACTGTCATATAAAAAGGACCAATGGGAAGAAAGCCCTGAGTCACATACTTCTGCTCTAAGCAGCATTACAATTTTATTAAAAACCATAATAATAACTTTCATTCACATACCAATTTACAGATTATGGGACAGAACTGCTCAGCAACTCCCATTCATTGTTCAGAAGTAATTTTATGAAACAGATGGACTTATTTACAAAATCAGAAATAGAGATACAGAAAAAGAAAACTTATAGTTACCAGGAGGGAAGGGGGGCAATAAATTGGGAGATTGAAATTGACATATAAACACTACCATATATAAAACAGATAATTAATAAAGACTTACTATATAGCAAAGGGAACTCTTACTCAGGGCTCTGTGGTGACCTAAATGGGAAGGAAATCCAAAAAGAGGGGATATATGTACATGTGAAACTGATTCACTGTGCTGTAGAGCAGATATAACTTTATAAAGCAACTATACTCCAATAAAAAAATTTTTTTTTTTTTTTTAAATTTTAAATCTGGTCTGGTGTTTCTCAGCCCTTCTTTACCTCATAAACTCCTACCATGGCATCAAGATCTTCTCACACGCCACCTCCTCACTGAAGCCTTCCTTCCTATCTATTCTGCCTGCTATTGTCCCAGAGAACTCTATTTCCATCCCCACATCAGCGCCTACTCCACCCCAGTGCAAGGCAGCCATTCATTTCCTGGCCTCTGATATGTCTAGCACCATCTCTGGTGGTAGCAGTCACTTGATAAATAACCCTTATCTCAAATGATGTATTCAATTATTTTAAACACAGAAACTTCTAAATACTTGCAGCCAACTCTAAAATATGTACATTGAATCCACCTGCCAATACAGGAAATATGGGTTCAATCCCTGGGTCAGAAGATCCCCAGGAGGACATGGGAACCCACTCCAGTATTCTTGCCTGGAAAATCCCATGGACAAAGGAGCCTGGTGGGCTACAGTCCACGGGGTCACAAAGAGTCAGACACGACTTAGCGACTAAATAACACCAAGCACAAGCCTACCTTAAGCTTATGTGTCAAGCTGTAAATGCTTTCTCTCCTTTTCTTCCAGATATCTTACTCTCTCTCTCCCAAGTTCTCGTCTATAAACTACATCTTACCCCTGACTAACTGTTCAGAAATCCTCCAAAGATCAAGCCAGGGCTTCTCCAGGGAAGTCTGGAATGCCGCAGTTCAAGGGGTTGCAGAGAGTCGGACATGACTTAGCGACTGAACAACCACCAGCACCACTTTGGCACCGCTGGCCTTGGAGCTGGGTTAAGTCTCTGTCATGCGGGGTGGAGGGGTTCCATGCATCGTAGGATATTGAATTTAGCAGCATCCCTCACCTCTACGCACTAGATGCCAGCAGCAAACCACATATTGGGATAATGAAAAATAACACCAAACAATGCCAAATGTCTCCTGGAGAACGACTCACTCTCCAGCTGAGAACTGATGATCTAAATCAATCATTTAGTTACTTGATAACAAAGGCAGGCTCATGGTCACCCAGAGTTGAAACCTAAGCATCAACTAATTCGTTATGATCAATTGGAAGTACTTGGCTGACGTCATACCCCCCGGACCGTGCCACATTGATTAGGGATGTCCGCCACCAACTGGGAAAGGGCAGTTTGCCATCTCCAGTAACTCACCAGAAGCAGCTGGACAGAAGGAAGTAATGGGCTCCGTGTTTAAACCTGGACTTGGCTACAGAGAGATCGGATGTCATCTTCCCTTGACTCCATAAAAGGAGTAACAGAAAGCTTAAAGGCATTCTATTCTTTCTCTTGATGTATTACTATTTTTTAATTTTGGCTGCACTGAATCTCCAACGTGGCACACGGGCTTTCTCCAGATGTGAAGCACCGGCTTCTCTTGCTGCGTCAGCTTAGCATGAGTTAGTTGCCTCGCAGCATGTGGGATCTGAAGACCCTGACCAGGGATGGAACCCACGTCCCGTGTCGGAAAGCGGATTCCCAACAACTGGAGCACCACGGAAGTCCCTCTATTCTTTCCAATGCATCTGACTGGTAATGTTCTCTGAAATGACCCATCAAAGAATTTATAGTTGGCCAGTCATTAATATTTATAAGCTTCTTCTGCTATCTGAGCACACTGTACACCATCAAAGGCTGGAAAGAAATAGAGCTGACTGCATCCACAGTCTCAAAAAGCTGGCAGTACTGAATGCTAACCCAGAAACCATAATTTTCATGAAAGGAAATGGAACCACTTGCTTCTGTACCATATAATCTATGTGTAAAAAGAAAGAGAAGAGTAGGCTTTCTCCAAAAACCACTGGTTGTTCAAGAATATAAGGGTTAGTGCAGAACAAACCAGGCTGAGAAGGAACAAAACCATGGATTACGTCTCCTTCTGATTATCAACAGGTTTTGATTACCCACAATGTAACTTCAAACGACTACTGAACCACCATGTGCCTTAGTCTCTGTTTCCTGCATCTGGTAAAACTTCCTCGTGTTGTTAGGGTGAGGAAATAAGATCACAACAAAGGCCATATACTAAGGTTTTCTTAGTTGATATTGCTTGGTGTGTGTGTGTGCACGCATGCATTCAGTCATGTCCAGCTCACAGTGACCCTCTTAGACTGTAGCCCACCAGGCTCTAGTGTCCACAGGATTCTCCAGGCAAGAATACTGGAATGGGTTGCCATTTCCTCCTCCAGGGGATCTTCCCAACCCAAGGACCGAACTCGCATCTCTTCTTTCTCCTGCACTGGCAGGTGGATTCTTTATCACCTGTGCCACCTAAGAAGTCTGATATCATTTTCAGTATTGAATTCAAACTAGAAGGTATCCACTAGCCTCTCTCATATTTGCCTGTAACTTAGCAACTGATGATGTTGAGAAATCAGAAACCTCAAAAAGTACTACCCAAAGCCTCTGTACTCACAATCCAGTTTCTCTTTACAATTGCAATTTGCTCAAAGCATATCTCATGCAGATCCAAATGTCTCTTCTCACTCCACTAACTGGGTGGAGTTACGGAAAACTGATCACTATGCTTTCCTTCCCTAACCCCATGTCTGCTTTTAGTATAATTTATGACATAAAATAAACCCAAATCCTTGGTCTTTTTAAAACTCACAACATAAAGGACCAAGTCAAGAGCAGACACTGTCAAGAGTTTTCATGGTCCCAGTCTAATCAGAAGAGGTTAGGACAACCCTAATGTCCGTCTAGTCAAGGCTATGGTTTTTCCAGTGGTCATGTATGGGTGTGAGAGTTGGACTATAAAGAAAGCTGAGCGCCGAAGAACTGATGCTTTTGAACTGTGGTGTTGGAGGAGACTCTTAAGAGTCCCTTGGACTGCAAGGAGATCCAACCAGTCCATCCTAAAGGAGATCAATCCTGGGTGTTCACTGGAAGGACTTACGCTGAAGCTGAAACTCCAATACTTTGGCCACCTGATGTGAAGAGCTGACTCACTGGGAAAAACCCTGATGCTGGGAAAGATTGAAGACAGGAGGAGAAGGGGACGACAAAGAATGAGGTGGTTGGATGGCATCACCGATTCAATGGGCATGAGTTTGAGTGAACTCCGGGAGTTGGTGATGGACAGGGAGGCCTGGCATGGTGCAGTCCATGGGGTCACAAAGAGTCAGACACAACTGAGCAAATGAACTGAACTGAAATGAATGTCTTCAGTGGGTTTAAAGAGACAAGCCATCCACTGTCGCTAGCTCATAAGGAAAGCAGGCATAGCTCTTGCGCTCTGCATTCTGGCCCCCAGCACCCCACTATGTAAGGGGCTTGCTGTTGTCTAGTCGCTCAGTCGTGTCCAGCTCTCGGGACCCCATGGACTGCAGCCCACCAGGCCCCTCTGTCCATGGGATTTCCCAGGCAAGAGTACTGCTGTGGGTTGCCATTTCCTCCTCCAGGGGCTCTTCCCAAAACAGGGAGCGAACCCTGCATTGGCAGGCAAGTTCTTTATTACCGAGCCACCTGGGAACTCCCATGTAATAAAGTATTACAGGGAAACACCCTGGTGTGTTCCATGAAGCGGAAGAGCTGCAACAAGATGCTTGTGGGGCCACTGGGAAGAAGGGATGACAACCCTGACCTGTTAATCAGTTGATCTGAACAGGTCAACATGCATTTCCAAACCTAGAATACAGGCAGAAGAATCGATTACTATTGTTCAACTTCCCTTTTCACTTGCTTGCATTTATTTTTTTGGCCTTGTAAAAAGGAAAAAAACTCTTCTCCCATGAAAACTCTTCTCCCAGCACAAGAGAAGCATACACTATCAGGGCTGGGGAACATTTAGCAACAACTGTAGAAAGCATTTCTCAAAGTGTGATCCAAGTATCCCCCTACATCAGAATTACATGCAAAGTGTTTAAAATGCAGATTCATGGGTTGTCGTTCCATAAATTCATTCTCTTTTCCTCGGGCTTATATTGCCTCTGGTTTATATTGCTCTCCTTGGAAGAGAAATGTGACCATGTGACTTGATCCTAGCCAGTGGAACGTGAGTGAGTGAAGAGATGAGCCTTCAGGCTTTTTGCCCTTCCATGACTTGACTCACGTGACAATGTGGAAGGTACTGATGGAGACGGCACAGCCACAATAAGGAAGGAGTCAGGGTCTTAGCTGAGGCAAAGAGTTCCCTCTTAGACATTAACAGGATGAGAACCTTGTTAAAGAAAAAGTTTATTCTGACACTTTTTACAACAGTAAGAAAGACCTAATTCAAGACTATTATGGTAAGGGTATAATAACAGAAGACAGAGATCAAGTTCAATCCTGAATGCAAGGAGGACAAGTGGGGATTTATGGCCAGGGTGTAGGGTAAGGAAGTCATAGTGGATATAAAATTACTAAGAGGAAACATCAAGAGTAGGGGGATTCTTGCCAAACTTGCCTAACAGGATTCTTGCTAAAGACAGGCCAAGGATACAGACATCAAAGGTAGGGGATGAGGAATTTGATCAGATATCAAGAGTGGTCAGATATCAAGGGTAGGGGATAAATGAGCAGGATATTTTGCTAAGACTGGGCCCAGCTGGCCAAAAAGAGAACCAGAGGCCAAAGACGATTCCTAGCTGAAAATAGGGCTCAGAGGAGCCTGACTCAACTTTGGTCAAGGAGAGAGGCTTTGTCAATGGAAGGTCTTGGAATTCTGTACTTTACCAGTCTCATCAGAAAATAAGCCACAGGAGAGATACTCTACACCAGGCCATACAGACAAATACTGGAAAGAGCCAGGACTAGAAGTCTCCAAGAGATCTGTCTCCAGGTTTGATTCTGTGTTTCAATGAAATAATAACTAAATAACAAGTTCAAAGGTATCTCTATACATATACTTTATCTAAGATTGAAACAAACTTTTAATGATCCTGGAGCAATGTAAACAGAAAGCATCCCTGCCTAAAATAGAGAAAACACAGTCTCTCATCTTTCCTTTCACAGCTCAAACTCTGAAAAACTAAAGAAAAAAAGGATGGGAAGGAATGGGTTACCAAAAAGCCTAACGAGGGGCATGGCCAGGCCTGTCAGATTCCCCAGCTGCCTGCAGTCATTGGGAATAATTAAGACCTGCTAGCTAGTAACAGGCAAGAAATAATGAAGAGAGAACTCAGGGCCAATTCCCCAGACATTATAAAACTACAGGAAGAGGGGTAGGCAAACTTTTCCCCAAAAAACAACTGCCTTAGAGATGCAAAGATGTCCCCATGGTCCCAAACACTGTTTAGAACTGGGTTCAGAGTCTATTCACGCTTAAACAAAGGACCTGGTTATTCGGAAAGAGGTTTTTTTAAAAATAATCCCGCAGGACTTCCCTGGGGGGTCCGGTGGTGGAGAATGCCCCTGCCAACGCTGGAGACACAGGTTCAAACCCTGGTCCGGGAAGATATCACATGCCACGGCAACTAAGCCCACGTGCCACAAGGACTGAAGCCTGCACGCTGCAGCTGTTGAAGCCCACATACCCGAGAGCTCGTGCTCTGCAACTGGGGAAACCACCGCAGTGAGACGCTCCCACACTGCGACTAGAGAGCAACCCCCGGCTGCCACAACTAGAGAAAGCCCACACGCAGCAACCGAGACCCAGAGGGGTCAAATTGATGTATGGCAAAACCAATACAGTATTGTAAAGTAAAAAAAAATAAAATTGTGTTGAAGCAAAAAGAAAAAATTCTTCCAATCTGAAAAAATTCTCAAACAAACAAACTCAAGGCAGAGTTTAGTTAATATTCCTTCAGTTCACTCTCCTGCATCTAGCCTCTCTTGCCTGACCTGGCAAATCTGCTTCTTGAAGCCCTACTTGATCATCAAGCCCCATTTAAATGCCCCCTTGGAAGAAATCTCACTTTCCCCACTGGCCCAACTGTCGGAATAAAATCCCCAGATCTGAGATGCCTGTGGTCCAAGCTGTGAATCTCTTTTAGCATCTGAAGTATCACTTCTGATATGTTTATTTGGAACCAAAAGAATCATATTTTATAAACATGGTTTTACGACCCTTGAATTATTCTGGTTTTCCAAGTCTTCGATCTCAAGTCAGCTAAGAGGATCCCTACCCCTCCGGCAAATCCCAGTTTGAATTGCATTGCAGGCAACATAAACCTGACCAGTTATGTAACACAGAACATCAGATAGCGCCAACTCCCATGCCAGTCATTTAGAGCATAGTTCGTAAGAGCTGGACTTCGTGGAGTGCAGCCTCCCTACAGACAAAGAGAAGGCACAGTCCATAACTTCCTCATCCCTGGACCCTCCTCAGTCACAAACTTAAATACCTGGGAGGATAGAAATTGATGAGATTTCATTAAGTGAAAAATTTCATGAAAATCAATTCTAACCTCTTTAGCTCCCAGCAGTGGGGCCTGTGTTTATAAGGACAGCATTGAAGACAAGCTCTCCCAGGAAAATGACAACAGGAGTGATCAAACAGCTTTTCACACGCTCTCTGAAAAAGAGGCTATGATTTAGAATTTGCACTGGCTTTCCTGTCACCAAAAAGCATCGTGCTGAGTCAGCCTGCTCATAGAGACGGCGGCTAAGGAATATACAGCTGCCTGACTTACAAATATCAATAAAGGTAGGTTTCCACTAACTTCCTTATTGCATTAAATTTCAAAGGATGAATGGAAGTATCTACAATGCCACAATGGTTTTAAAAGCATGAGGGATTTGGATTAATGAATTTCACGCTTATGTTCTGGGAATTTACAAGGGAAAAATTCAGAATAGATGACTAATTGCTGCAATATTAATTTCGTATTTACATTCCCCAAAAGCACAGAAGTGAAATTTGTCAGCTGGAGGAAAAAGAGGCTGGGCTATTTATCAAGACCTCGGATAAATAATGATCTAATATCTGAATGAACTGGAGACTGCCACTAAAAATGCAACAATAAAAGAAATATGTCAGCAATCCTTTCTAAGAATAAGAGGATGCAAACATAACTACCGCTTCTGCTGTAGACGATTTTATTGACAGTAAACAGGTATCATTTCCATGGGAAATGTCACGCGGCATATGGGATGTAACACCAAACAAATGTCACAGGCTAAAGTGAGAGACGGTCTATGGTGATGATGGTGATGAGTGAATCTTTGAGCAAAACACTTAATCCAGGGCCTCAGTTTCTTAATCCAGAAAAGCTTGAGTCATTTTAACGCTATACCCCTGCTGACTTTCACATTCTGTAACACCATGATAAATTTTACTCCGGGTAGTACAAGGGTCTTCTAGATGGTTCTTTAACCACAGTTCTTTCTTACTACATTTGGGTTTTGCTGAAGGAGGTACAGTGCTCACTCCAAAAGACTCCTTCGTGCAACATTAAGTTTTGTGAAAAATAATCTGACAAATCAAGATGTAAAGCTTCCCCCTTGTCATTCTGTAAGCTGTCTATATTCACAATTAAAAGAAACTCAGGCCCTTAGCAACTGCACAGAATTCTGGCTATCGTCACAAAGGCTGCCCCACCACAGCCTACCTGGCTAAGATCTCAGACACTCAAACTCCTGGCAATGTCTAAAAGCCTGTTCTCTTCAGAGGAGACATAGGATATCCTAAATTCTTGTAAACTCCAAGAATTCAGACTACCATCCATTGCTTCCTGAGTCAGAATACACCCACTGAGAATTTATCATCTAGCCCTCCTGATACAGGGAGAGGAATACAGTCTCAGGGAGGCTGGGAACAAAGGGGAGACTGGGGGGTTTTGTTAGTTGCACTTCTAGTTGGGGTTTGGGGGAGGGTGGTTTGGGCGCAGCGTGTATTATTTAACTCAGCCTTTAGCAGAAATTTCTGCAGCTGACAATTAGAAGCAACCTCTGGTGCTGTTATCTATTGAAAACCACTATGTGAGGTCTGGCTCTACCATCTCTCATGATGCAGACGCCCGTTCCAAGGGCAGAGGTGACATGCCCCACTTCTGTCCCATGCGCACTCTCAGAGAGCTCACCAGGCCTCTAGTCTGCATCCTGGCTTTCATGGTGCACAAGGGCCACACAGGACTGCAACTGTCTGGGTATTACTGAGTGAAGACCAGGGCATAAAGAAGTATGAATGAGAAAGGTGCCGAGAAGGCAAAGGAAACAGCAAAGAAATGCAGAGCACCCCAGCGGAGCAATGGGAGGCCGTCACTGCCCACAGTCGGGAAATGAGACAGCGGAGCAACGGGAGGCCGTCCCTGACCACAGTCGGGAAATGAGACAGTGAAGGGCCCCGTGGCGGCATCCCGGCCACTCTCCACCAGCGCACAAGCCTTTTCAACCCAAACTACAACCAGTGCTCGTCTTCAATGAGAACAAACACAAGGAACGGAAAAGCTGCAAACCCTGCAGTAAAATCAAAGCAAAACAGTTCAGTTCGAAAGGAAACCATTTATTCAGCATAAAACCTGATGCTTAAAAAAAACTAGACTTAATTAAAAAAAAAAAAAGACAGGGTGGCTGGAGACATTCTTGGAAATTCCAGACTGGGCTTGAGAGACAGGTGGATTTGTTTGCTATGAAGGATTTCATGTTAAAACTAAAGATATCAATACTGCCCTGGACCTCACGAACCACGGTTCTTCAGGTCATTCTGGAGTCGAGCTAGGATAACAGTAAGAAGGAAAAGCAAGAAGTGGGGAGGAAAGAAGAGAGAATGATTGGGAAAAGGCAGAGAAAAGGAAGAACGTAGACCAAGGCAGAAGTTTTCCTAAAGTCACTGAAAAATTACTGGGAAAGGAGGAAGACTGTAAGAAGGAGCCGCCTGTGTTAAAAACTGAGCTGTGAGTTCAGAGATAAAGAACAAAGGAAACCAAACAGAAGCAAAGACTACGGCTCAGATGGAGCCGTAGCCAGATGGCTGCTGATCTGACAAGTACGGAGACAGGCAAAGACCTGGGTCGGGCACTTATGTCGGGCCGAGTTCCCGAGAGATGCAGGAAGAAAACACACACACACACTCACACACACATATATGCCTCTGGGAAAGGAGGCAGACGCTAAGCTTCCCTTTGCCTTTCTGGAAGTTGTCTATGTTTACAATTAAAGGAAACCCAGACCCTCAGCAACTGCAGTCTCTACAGACAGATACACAGGGAGACTGTGTGAGGAACCACCTACAACTGTGAAAGCTGACAACTGCAAGGTCTGCAAGCGGCAAGCTGAAGACCAAAGAGCGCTGAGGGTATAGCTCCAGCCCAAGGTCAAAGGCAGACAAGGAGGCCAGTGTCCCAGCGTGGTGGCAAAGTCAAGCAGGAGGCATTCTCCCTTTATGGCGAGAGCGTCAGCTTGCTGGTACTTTTAGGCCTTTGACTGGTTGGACAAGGCCCACCCACACTGGGCAGAGCAGTCTGCTTCATTCAGTCGATTCAGAAACATCCTCAGAGGGAATTCCCTGGTGGTCCAATGGTTAGGACTGCGCATTCTCACTGCCAAGGGCCTGGCTTCAGTCCTTGGCTGGGGAACTAAAATCCCACAAACCATGCAGCATGGCTGAAAAAAAAAAAAAGGACTTCCTTGGTGATCCAGAGGTTGAGAATCCACCTGCGGCAGGGCAGCTGAGCCCCATGGGCTGCAACTACTGAAGCTTGCGTGCCCCAGAGCCCATGTTCCACAACAAGAGAAGGCACCACAATGGAGGCCTGTGCAGCACAGCTAGAGAGTGGGCCCCACTGCTGCCCACACCCACAGCAGTGAAGACCCAGCACAGCCCAAAAGAAACGGCCCCACTGCTGTAACTAGAGAAAGCCCACACCCACAGCAGTGAAGACCCAGCACAGCCCGAAAGAAACGGCCCCACTGCTGTAACTAGAGAAAGCCCACACCCACAGCAGTGAAGACCCAGCACAGCCCGAAAGAAACGGCCCCACTGCTGTAACTAGAGAAAGCCCACACCCACAGCAGTGAAGACCCAGCACAGCCCGAAAGAAACGGCCCCACTGCTGTAACTAGAGAAAGCCCACACCCACAGCAGTGAAGACCCAGCACAGCCCGAAAGAAACGGCCCCACTGCTGTAACTAGAGAAAGCCCACACCCACAGCAGTGAAGACCCAGCACAGCCCAAAAGAAACGGCCCCACTGCTGTAACTAGAGAAAGCCCACACCCACAGCAGTGAAGACCCAGCACAGCCCAAAAGAAACGGCCCCACTGCTGTAACTAGAGAAAGCCCACACCCACAGCAGTGAAGACCCAGCACAGCCCGAAATAAATAAATAAATAAATATGTAGCCCAGTCAAGATCACATAAGAGTAACCATCGCAACACTCAAGTGTCAACAGGATCCAACATAAACCCACGAGAAACACTGGTAACTCCTAAAACATCGACGCTGGCCAAGATTCAAGGACAGAATCTAAGCTAGAAATGCAAAGTGGAGAAGCCCCAAAACAGGGGCCGATGGTGGAGGTGTTTTATAAACTCACCCTCAACTCTGCCTCTGACCTCAGTCTGCAACTTCCGTGTGGCCCAGGAATCTGAGAAGACACGGACACCTTCTACAAGAGGGGCTGGACACCCAAGTTTTGGGCACGAGTTTTCCAGCTCGACCCAGGTAAGTCCCCTGACTTTTACTCTGAAAAACCCCTGTGACCAAGGTACCTGACCTCACCTGGCCTTGGTTTTTCCATCTGTAATAGCAAGTGAGCCAAGAGCATTCACCTGCCCAGACTCTTCTGAACACTCCAGAAAGCAATGATGTTAAGGACTCAGTCCAAGGCTGGACAAAGTATGTGCTTAAAAGAGTAGTAGCTGTTATTTTGCTTTGCTTCTTAATTGACTGCTAGTTCCCTCCACAACAATTCCACAGAAAAATACCAGCTACCTCCACCGTGAAAACTGCCAGGCAGTTGTTACAACACAACTCCCTTTTCTTTCTTCGGTAGGACTGGGTTTGGCATCAGGGCAACCTACTATATAAAAGTACCAGAAGCGCTCCCTGCCAACTGACCAAGACTGGGCAAAAAATGCCCACACCCAGGCATAATTGGATTAGGCAGAAAAGCAAATATCTGGCAGGCTGTAAAAAAAAAGAGAGGGAATGTGCATGGGGCCCGGGGAATCCCTCTGGGCCACCAGTCTGGAATCAGGCAGCAACCACACAACCAGCCTGCTCCCTCCGAAGAATTTATGAGATGATGAGAGGAGATGCCTGTGGAGAAAGCCGCTGTAGAAGGCAGGACGCCCTGGCCCGCGGAAAGCAACACTGCCCTTTTGCCCACTGGCGGTGGAGGAGGAGGGAAGGGGGAGGACGCGACTCCCTTCCTCCCAGAATATAAAGCCAACTCCATATCCAACCCAAAGAACTGGAATCCTCCCAGACCACCTCCTTTCAAAGAGGCACATTTAGGCCTTCCCTAACACAAGCAACCAGAGCCTCTCTCCTATTCCAGGAAAGTGAGTCCAAGATATTCCTCCCACTTGTCTCCTGGGTCCCCACGTAACCACAGAGGTCCTTCCTCTAGACCCCCTGTTAGGAAGAGTGGCTTTTTCTCACAGGCACCCTACCCTCCGCCCAGATCTAAGTTTCTTCAAGGCAGGACCGGTGCTTTCTCTCTGCATGTTGCTTCCCAGGGCTTAAGAACGTGTGCAGAGCACACAGCAGACAAAAGACCCTAACAAAGAAGAGTGCTGACCCACAGCAGGACCAGGGGGAGAGGACCATCTCTTCCCCTTAAAGAGTCCATCAAAAGAGTCCTGGTGGGCCTCAGACATCGTTGAACAGCACCTAATCCATCCAGCAGTCAATTAAGTTAAGAAGCCAAACTGAGAAGTTAAGAGGAAAAAAGTTCCCACAAGATGGATAGGGCTGAGGCCCCACAAGCTAAGACAGGCCTTGTCATTTGTGTTATACCACACGGTGATTTGTAGCTCTGAGGTGAGCATAAATCAGGCCTCGAGCAGCAGGCGCGGCCAGTTGACTGGGCCACAAGCATCCTGGCGCTGCCCATGCATCATGCCTGCTGATATGGTACCCAACCCCAGGCGGAGCCAGCCGAAGGGACAGGCGCACCCGGTGACTGACTGCCAAACAGACAGCATGCATGATTTAATAGAGCATATTTTTCTCATGCAGTTTTAAATTCAGATAATTCACCCCACATTACTTTAATAAAAAATATATATATGCTCTGTGAACAGGGACCTTTGCCAAATCTATCCATGGTTGAGTAATCCAATTCAAGTGACCTTGAGGAATCCGACACAAAGCCAGGGTGGTAAACACTAGGCATTAAGTAGGGCTCAGAGAAAGGAGTGATCGGGGGGGCTCGGGGCTGGAGGGCAAACGGGTGAGGTGGAATCTGTTTGAAAAGAATGGAAAAGGGGAGCTGAGGACATTATAAGAGGGATAGACACACACTGAATGCACAGGGCGAAAACGAGACAGACATCCTCAGAAAATGAGACAGCGAAGCAACTTGCTCTTCAGGAACACGTTGGACAATTAGGCGTACACCAGACTCTAGGAGAAATGAAATACCTGTGTGTGTGTGTGTGTGTGTGTGTGTGTGTGTGTGTGTGTGTGTCACAGACACAGAGAGAGATTCAAGTCCGTGTTTAGGAAGATAGGTTTCAAGGACATTTCAAAGAAAATCAGAGAGGACTTAAAAAGCGAAAGGTGAAATGTGAAATAAGTGAAATGAAAGGACAAAGAAAAAGAGGTGTCAGTGTTAACACTCAGACTGAAAATCCGGTGGCTGGGAGACTAGTGCCCACACTAACAGTTACCAGGAAGTTGGAAGAGGCAAAATGGTGAGTTCTGGCTTCGGGGAGAACTTTCCAGATCAGTGAGTCATGCTCAGTGAGGCCCCAAACACCCTCACCCCTGTGCCAGCCCCTCCCCTCCACTGTGGGCGGAGCCTGTAACTGGACTTTGACCAGTGGAATATCAGAGCAAAGGCGCTGGGATGCCCCCGACTGACGACAGTTCATTACAAAGACCTTAGCAGGCTGGGCCTGAGAAGAAAGCTCTCCAGGTTGCGAGCTGCCTGAGGAGGGGGCCGCATGGTGGGGACAGAGGGCAACCCCTGGGCACTGAGTGACCTCCAGCTGACGTCCGTAGCAACGCAGGCCGCTCCATCCCACAACTGAGAGGAAATGAACGAATTCTGCAGCACAGGGAAGAGCTAGGGGGCAGTTTCTTCCCCAGCCTCTTAGATGAGAGTGCAGCCTTGATGCCAGCCTTGTCAAACTGTGCTCGCCACTCGGTCGCATCCGACTCTTTGCCACCTCATGGACTGTGGCCGGCCAGGCTCCTCTGTCCATGGGATTCTCCAGGCAAGAATACGGGAGCCAATGAAGCTGCTCAGTCGTGTCCGACTCTGCGATCCCATGGACTGTAGCCTACCAGCCTCCTCCATCCATGGAATTTTCCAGGCCAGAGTACTGGAGTGGGTAGCAATTCCCTTCTCCAGGGGATTTTCCCAACCCAGGGATCGAAACCGGGCCTAGTGCATTGCAGGCAGACTCTACCGCCTGAGCCACCAGGGAATAGCCTTGTGAGACCCACTCAAGTGCACCCAGACTCCTGACTCACAGGACTGTGAGAACACAAGTGTGTGCTAAGACCCTAAATTTGTGGGGGTTTGTTGTGAATGCCCCGGAAACTGGAGCAACTGGGCTGAAGATCAATAGAGAGATCAGGTGTGGATAAGAGCCCACGTGCTTGTAGCAAATGGCCTGGGGCTGAGCCCCACCGCTTCCTAGCTCTGTGATTTCTGTATTCCCTCTGTACTTCAATTTCCTCATTCATAAAGTTTAAAAAAGAAATAAGAGTACCTATCATCCAAGGTTGCTACTTATGATTAAATTAATAACTGTTCAGCACTTAGAATAATACCCGCTCCAGGGTAAGCACTGCTGCGGGAGGGCGGGTGGATAAAATTCTCAAAGGCAGAAAGTGCTAAGAAAGGCGAAGCAAAAGGTACACCAATAAGCAAGCAGGGGAAAACAGATGGACCAGGGGCAAGTGAAAGCAGAATCAGACAGGAAGAGGCCAGGAGGATGAACAAAATCATAGTCCAAAAATCTCACTCCTCACTCCTCAGGACAGCAGAACTTCGATGGGGAACGTCAAGACATATAAGAAAAGGGGGGACCAAGGAAAAGTCTTCAAGTGAAAGAGTGGTAGCAGAATGCAGACATTTCCATCAAGTGTGCATTTGGAGTCTCTGAGTTTTAATTTAGACTATTACAAAGTCCAAGTATCATAAATGGCTTTCAGATTTGGAGTTTAAAATATAGCTGTAGAAGTGGCTTTGATTCTTTTAGACGTCTCATAAAATGAAACTTTGTATATGCTAATGTATTGATGTAATAAAACTGAAACAAGATTACTCTCCATTTGAAATTTTTGGAGAGCTTAAAAATGCTTCCATATTTTTTGCCCATCTTGTGGCACTGCAGAACTTTAGTGCAGAGTTTATATTTAGCTAAACTGTTATGTTAATTAAGAAGTGCATAAATCTTTTATTCTTAATAATTGTAATTCTAAATAAACAGACTATGAAAATATATATGCATTTTTTAAAGGGGTCCACTCAAAAAAAAGGAGGGGAAATTAACTGGCCTACAAAGACTGAGTGCCCTGGCCCCCGGGCCTCCCTGCTCAGACTCACAGGGTTACTCCCTCCTCAAAGCCTTGGCAATGGTTCTTACTATTTCTTCCAGAATGTTCTAGATACACACTTCCTTTGCCCAAAAGCCCCTTCTCATCAAACAAGTCCTGACCAACGTATTTTAAATGGTACCCCAATGACCTTGCACCCTGCTTTTACCTATAGTGTTTATCCCCTTCTAACATTCTATAAGATTTAGTGTTTCTTACATTTACTGTTTTTCTGTCTCCCCTGCTAGAAGCTCCAAAAAGACAGATTTTCATCTCTACTTTTTCCTGATATACATTTCCAGAGTTTAGAACAAGACATAGCTCATAACAGGCACTCAGAAACATGACAACTAAATGCAACATCTCATTTGGAATTAGATGCTTTGGCTTACAAAGGATATTATTAGAACAAGAGCAAAAAGAAAAAAAACTGATTGGAAGGTGGGGTGGAGGAAATAAAATTATTTCAGGCTACACTCCCAACTTTCTGAGACTGCTTTAAAAAAATTTTGCATTATTAAAAATTAAAGAGATAAAACTCTAACATGCTGGTAATAACCCAAAAAGACCAAAAGGATCTTCATCACTTTATTATAAATATTATGTATTTCTGCAGATAAACTTACTTACAAAACAGAAAGAGACTCCCAGACTTGGAAAATGAACTTTTGGTTGCGAAGGCGAACAGACAGTTAGGGAGTGTGGGAAGGTCATGTACACGCTGCTATATTTAAAATGGATAACCATCAAGGACCTATTGTATAACACATGCAACTCTGTTCAATATTATGTGGCAGCCTGGATGGGAGGGAGGGTTTGGGGGAGAATGGATACATGTATATGTGTGGCTGGGTGCCTTCACTGTTTCCCTGAAACTATCACAACACTGTTAATCAGCAATACCCCAGTACAAAATAAAAAGTCCCAAAGAAGCAAATAAATATTTATATATTTCTGGAAAAGGTGATGAAGTCAATGAAATGGGAAAGAGTGAAGGACAAGAACGTTCATTTCTATTAACACTCCGCATGGCTTTTACAAAGAGCATATATTACTTACATAATATTTTAATAGTGAAATGTACATGGGGGAAAAAAAATAAGCTGGCCCACAGACCATTTCTGGGAGGGAGCAGGTGGGATGGAGGGACAATCAGGGAGGAAGGCCCTTGGGTTTCCTTCCCAGAGGCACCACAGCTCCCCAGGGAAACTGCAGGGTCTCTGCTGGCACACAGAAGGGGGGGACCTGGTTGAAGCCCAGCAGCCCAGTGCCCACAGAAAGGCAGCCTGCCCGCCCAACTGCTAAGGACAACTCCCCCCAGCGCCCCTTCCCACCGCCCAGCAAACTAGAGAGCGCCTGCAGGGCTCAGAAGACACTCCCGAAGGTAAGATTTTCAAATAACACATGGTTCATGCTATTTATAGTTTTTGTCATTGCAAAGAAGTTAATAATTTACTGAAATCGATCAACCTGACATTTAACTTACTATGGAAAGTTGTCTTATGAGGACATCATCCCCATGGACCCATAATCCAATTGAACTATTCAATCTTATTTACACACACACACACACACACACACACAGAGTTAGTCCATTCAAATCAACATACAAGCAGGATCCACACACCGCAGTGGGTTGACTGAATTCTTTGGTTCCTTCATCAGGAATTCCCCTTTTCTTCCTCTTTTTATTTCCTTTACGCTGTTTTTCTCACCATTTTCCCATTTCCATTCAATGGGCACACCGTTTAAAGCACTCCTCTGTCCGCCCTTTCTCTGACCTCCACCCCCTAATTTCCTCGTGGTTCACTCTTTTTTAATTGAAGGATAATTGCTTTACAGAATTTTGTTGTTTTCTGTCAAACCTCATGAATCACCATGAATCAGCCTTAGGTAAACATATGCCCCATCCCTTTTGAACCTCCTCCCTTTCATCTCCCCCCATCCCACCCCTTCAGGTTGATACAGAGCCCCTGTTTGAGTTTCCTGAGCCATACAGTGAAGTCCCATTGGCTATCTGTTTTACGTATGGTAATGTAAGTTTCCCTATCACTCTTTCCATGCATCTCACCCTCTCCTCCCTTCTCCCCACGTCCATAAGTCTATTTTCTATGTCTGTTTCTCCACTGCTACCCTGTAAATAAATTCTTCAGAACCATTTTCCTACTGGATCACTTTTTAAATTTATTTATCTGACTGTGCCGCGACATAGTTGAAGGATGCGGGATCTAGTTCCCTGACCAGGGAAATAACCAGGGCTCCCTGCCAAGCTCTCTGACCAGCCTAGGACAGACGCACTATGTTCAGGCTCCAGCAGGGAGCTCACAGGAGAGATAGGAGCCCCTAGAGAACTCTGCCTGGAGAAGGCAATGGCACCCCACTCCAGTACTCTTGCCTGGAAAGTCCCATGGCCGGAGGAGCCTGTTGGGCTGCAGTCCATGGGGTCATGAAGAGTCGGACACGACTGAGCGACTTCACTTTCACTTTTCACTTGCATGCATTGGAGAAAGAAATGGCAACCCACTCCAGTGTTCTTGCCTGGAGAATCCCAGGGACGGGGGAGCCTGGTGGGCTGCCGTCTATGGGGTCGCACAGAGTCGAACACGACTGAAGTGACTTAGCAGTAGCAGAGAACTCTGCCAATCCCAGGGCCTGTGGAGCCTGGTGGGCTGATGTCTATGGGATTGAACACAGTCGACATGACTGAAGCGACTTAGCGGCCCCCTAAGTAAGCCCCCATGATTCGGATCACACCAACACACAAGATCTGATATGGAGGGATTTCCCTGATGGTCCAGCGGCTAAGAACTCTCATTCCCAGTGCAGGGGATCCTGGTTTAGATCCCTGGTCAAGGGACTAGATCCCACATGCCTCAACTAAAAGCCAGTGCAGTCAAATAAATAAATCAATAGTTTTTTACTTTTTTTTTTTTTAAGATTGGATAAGGAAGCTGTCTTGGTTTAGTTTGGTCACTGAGATAGGACAGAACACATCTTACTGAATCTCAAATATTCCCTCAATTTAGTCACCTTGGAAAACTATTTATAAGACACTCTCTACCTGAAGAATCCCCCTGCATAGCAGACTCGTCTCTGAATGAGGTCATGGGCCACCGGTGACCTTGGGAAGGACAGGCAAAGAACGCGCCAGTGAATGAAAAAATTCTGAGGGCCCTCATTCTATCACGAGACCAGAGCAGTGAGACAGGGGTTGCTGATGGGATGGGCAGAGTATATAACGAGGCTGCTACTTCATATTCAATTCTCAGGGAGGCCTGCTCAGGAAGGCGACACTTGAATCTTTACTGAAAAAAAAAATTTTTAATAAGAAGAAGCATTTTTAAGAAAGAATTTTAATAAAAACTAAAGCCATCCAAATAGAGGAAAAAAGAGCTATTGATGAAGATATTTCAAACAATACACTCCAGACTCTAAAAGCTATTTTCAAAAACCAGTGAACCAGTGAAGTTGCTCAGTCATGTCCAACTCTTTGCGACCCCATGGACTGTAGCCTACCAGGCTCCTCCATCCATGGAATTTTCCAGGCAAGAGTACTGGAGTGGGGTGCCATTTCCTTCTCCAGGGGTCTTCCCGACCCAGGGATCAAACCCAGGTCTCCCGCATTGCAGGCAGATGCTTTACCGTCTGAGCTACCAGGGAAGACCCAAATGTCTGAACAGCAGAAGTCCCCTTCGAATTAAGTATACTGGGCAGTGCTGCTCCCTCAGACCCGTACCTCCAAGGTAACTCTTTCAAAAGATGAGCTCTGGGGTGACTGTTTTGACCTCAGCCTCTTTACAGAGCTAACCTCTCCCAACCAGCTGGGCCTCAGGTATTCAGCACCAAGTGCGGTGAACAGCACCAACCACCACCACAGGTCTGAGAAGAAGCCTAGATATGGCAGGAAAGGAGGAGCAAATAAAAGCTCAGCTCTAGCAGAGAACAGATTTGTAGCTGCCAAGGGGGACTCGAGTGGGAGTTGGGGATTGTTGTTGCTGTTTAGTCCCTAAGTGGTATTTGACTCTTTGTGACCCCATGGACTGAAGCACACCAGGCTTTCCTGTCCTTCACCATCTCCTGGAGTCTGCTCAAACCCATGTCCACTGAGTAGGTGATGCCATCCAACCATCTCATCCTCTGTCATCCCCTTCTCTTCCTGCCCTTCAACCTTTCCCAGCGTCAGGGTCTTTTCCAATGAGTCAGCTCTTTGCCTCAGGTGGCCAGAGTACTAGAGTTTCAGCTTCAACATCAGTCCTTTCAATGAATATTCAGGACTGATTTCCTTTAGGATGGACTGGCTGGATCTCCTTGCAGTCCAAGGGACTCTCAAGAGTCTTCTCCAGCACCATAATTGGAAAACATCAACTCTTTGACACTCAGCCTTCTTTATGGTTCAACTCTCACATCCATCTGGGATTAGCAGATATAAAATTACATATAGGATGAATAAACAGCAAGGGCCTTCCTATCATATAGCACAGAGAACTCTAGTCAATATCTTGTGATAAATCATCATAGAAAAGAATATTTTAAAAAAGAATGTCTATTTGTGTATAGCTGAGTCACTGTGCTGGACAGTTCGCCCTACAGCAAGGATTGGCACAACATTGTGAATCAACTGTACTTCAATAAAAATAAATAAATTTTAAAAGCTCAGGTCTGCCTGGAATGTTCTCTCCCAATGCCCTTATTTCAGTCTTTGTATGATCTCATCTCCCAATCCTCAGGGAACTAACTGCCCAGCCACAGGGAAACTGAGGTCTAGGCTCTGAGTCTGGGAGTCCAACGCCTTCCCCTATTTTTCCTGGTGGTGCTTCCTCTTGGACTCATCTCTGGCCATCTCAGCAATAAGATCCTCCGGGCCACATTAGGGGATGGTTCTAGAAAAGCTAAGGAGGTTTCTCAGCCTTATTGAAACATAAACCCCAGGCCAACCTGCCTGGGGTGAGTGGCAGGTCCACTACCTGGGCAAAAAGGTCCTCTACCTGGTCTATATCAACTCCCCAGGAAAGTACCCTGTGACCTGAGCGAAAGCCACAGCCCATATTAAAGAGTTTCTCTCTCCTCTCTTCCCTAATCAACAAGGCAGTAGGAGGCTTATGGTAAAGCATTAGAGGACTCTCTGTCCTAACCCTTCCTCTAGTAAGTATCTCTCTCTACCACACACACACACACACACACACACACACACACACAGCACTTAATAAGGCAGGCAAGATGCTACAATCTGCACAGATTCAGAAGTGCTATTGTACGAACTAATTCAGATATCACCACTTCCTAAAAGGTTCCCTGCCCACCCAAGCTTAAGCTTCACACTTCAAAGAAGGATTGTTAATTACACATTATGATACCAATTATTTCCAAATGTATTATGAAACAGGAGTTATGCTAAGCAATTTTATTGTTTTAATTCTTTCCTTCATTTTTAATAATTACACTCTGGTTTTTAATATGTTAAGATGTAATGAAGGGGAAAAAAAAACTCCTTTGTATTTTAAATCTATTTCCATTTTTTTTTTACACAAAGAATTTCAAAGCCATCCGTAATAATGTAGCATACAATATAGCCAAAACACAAAAGGAATAGCTTAGAGAGGCAACTTTGAGCTCACCAGGTAGACAACATGAGCAAAGCTCGCCCTCCCCACTTGAAGAAACTTATGGACAAGAAGTTATCAGTGAAATTAAATGGTGGCAGACATGCCCAAGGAATATTGTGAGGATTTGATCCCTTTATGTATCTTGTGATAGGTGACTGTGTGGAGATGGCCAATAGTGAGCAACAGAACAATAATCAGTGGTGGCAATAGGAGGAGATAGAGAGTCTTCACGTTAGAAGCCCTGGAATGAGTGTGGACAATGGCTGTGTTCACCAGAGAAATCAATTACTTTCATGCATCACCTCTCCATATTTTACTACGATGAAAATTGGGTCGCATACATTCTTACTGAACTTTTTTGTTAAATAAATTTTTATAATCATCAAAAAAAAAAAAGGAATAGCTTAGATAAAACTAGCTGAGTTCCATTTAAGGGAAAAAATGCAAGTCTACTTATTTTGAAAACTTTTTAACATGAGACATTTGCTGAAAGGATACAGAATTCGTCCTCATACAAAGGCAAAACAAACCACAAAAGAGTACCCTGGTAGAAGAGAAAGCTTTATACTAGCTAAGGAAGGAAGAAAGAAAGAAAGAAAGCATAACAAATCATGAGTCAAATGCTGAATGCAGAGATTATTAATAATCAATTATCTGCCCGGTAAAATGACACCATTCTTTAATGCAAACCCACCGATGTTGAATTAGATTTCCAAAAAAGTAGAAGGATGATGTCACCTAACGGTTAACCATTTAAAATCTGTGAGCCATGGAATTTCACATTCACAGGTACTAAGGCTGAGTGACATTTCAGTGATGAGGAATTATTTTTGTTTGATCCATAGGCTAAAGCCTTATCCTCTGCTTTTCTTCCAGCCCAGAGGTCAGCACACTTTCTTTTTGTAAAGGGCCAAACAGTAAATAGTTCAAGCTTTGTTCAGGCCAATGCTCAACGCTGCCGTTGCAGCACTAAAGCAAATACCAACAATCCATTAAAAAACAGGCATGGCTGTGTTCCATCACAATTTATTTACAAAAACAGCATCGCGGGCTGTGATTTCACCGACTCCTGTTGTCATCCTCATTGTGCTATAAGAAAGGAGGGTGAGACAGAGCACGCTTAAGCCACTCTCGTAAGAAACGGCAGGAAGGGACTTCCCAGGTGGTCCAGTGGCCAAGACTTCACACTCCCAATGCAGGGGCCTGGGTTCCATCCCTGGTCAGGGAACTATAGCTCACGTGCTGCAAATGAGTTCGTATGTCGCAGCTGAAGATCCCGCACGCTGCACAACTAAGGCGTGGTGTAGTCAAATAAGTAAAATAAATAAATATTAAAAAAAAAAAAAAAGAAAGAAATGGCAGGAATAATTAAAGACAGCAGGTAGATCTGAAACTACCCACCAAGACATTGAGCACAGCCCCTCATACTCAAGAGTATTTTCAAGACCAAATTCAAATCTTGATACACGAGGTAGGAATCTCTCAGCAACCCTTGTTCTCAAGCTACAAGAGCTCCCCCCTCACCAAATCAGCTTCTACCCTACCATACGGCTGGTCTTCCAAACTGGGTGACAGAATATGTTATGCTATCATGTATCAACTATTCTGGACCCAAAATTTGAACCTAAATCTGAGCAAGCCTTTTGTTTACAGGACACTTTGGGGACAATGAAACATGTTACATGACAACACCAGAATGGGGGCAATAAAATCTACACTGTAGGAAACCACATAGATCCAGATTCAAAAGACTCAGAAGATCTAGCTGCTTTGGCCAAATATATCACAAGACAGGACAAGAGAGGGACACGAAACCTGAGTATTAAAAGAGACTTCAAGGACTTCCTGATGGTCCAGTGGTTAAGAATTCACATTCCAAAGGAGGGGACAAGGGTTTGATCCATGGTCAAGGAACTAAGATCCCACAAACCTTGGAGCAACTAAACTGGCTCACCACAACTAGAGAAACACCTGCCGCAATGAAGACCCAGCATAGCCAAAAGAGAGAGAGAGAGAGAGATTTAAGAGACATCAACCAAATGCACTCTGTGGACTTTGTTTAAATCCCTCAGTTGCTCTAAGGTATTTTTAACTAACTGTGAAAAGATATTTCTTAGACAATCAGAGAAATCTGAACATGAATATTCAGTGATATTAAGAAATGAGTCACTGTTCATTTTTTATGTGTAATAATAGTATTGTGTTGCTTTTTAACAAAAAGAATGCCTATCTTTTCAGAGAGTCATATTGAAATATGTATAAATAAATCTGATTCTCCTTTTAAATCCTCATCCTGAAATTCTTCTTTCACAAATCTGGTTGTTTTGATCCTGCAGAAATCACTGCTTTTCAAATATACCCATGAATGGGGTGATGGAGAAAGAAAAGAGGGTGAAAATCAATACATATGAGAGACAGACTTAGGGCTAAATGATAGGTAAATTTAAAAGACTAATATATTTATGTATCCTTAATGGACCTAGAAGGTCCTTCAGAGCATATATACCATGTGGAGGTCAGGCTTCTGATAATGTTAACATCTGGAAAGCAGCTATCAATCTGGAAATTTTAAAAAAAGACTTCTGAGTGATAAAGAGCTTTCACAAAGCCCATGCATTTTATTCCATGAGCGAAAAAGAAGCACATCATTTATAAAACTGTATCAAACAAGGCATCAGAAAGAGCTAACTCCAAAGGAAAGAAGCAAGAGACTCAGAAGAGAAGAAGCGGGGCAGTGCAAGAGTTCATAAGACAAAGACAGAGTCCACACAGTAAAACCCCAGGGCATCAGCCCATCACAGCCTTCTACAAGGAACCATACCCCAGAGTTGGCAGCGCACGCTCAAACAGGCTCAGAGTCCTGCTAAAGAAAGCAAGAAGGGCAACACAGACACTGCTCAAAATTACCTTCATTAAGATGGTTCAATTTAAGAAGCTAAACTATTCACTTAATGGAGAGATCAGGTTTTACAAAAAGGCAGAATTGAGGTCAATGAGTAAAAGCAAAGACAAGACTTTGAGTCTGAAATGGAGGCAGAGCTTCTCAACAATGAAAACCAGCCCCCAAGGGAGTGAATCGGGCTCCTTGATTGCTGTCTGGAGGTGCTGAACCCCTCAAAGTGAGCTCCCTGTGGGTCTCGACACTGGGTGAGGTTGGACCAGAGGTCCTTGAGATGATCCGGAGCAATTTAAAGGGTTTCTAGTGAGTAAAGTTTAAGAAAAACAAAACTACTCTGATGCTTGTTAAAATGGTAAGACAGACTTTTTTCAGAGCTATTGTAAAATAGGAGGGAGATGAGGCTCAACTCAGGATGTAACAAAGACAGCTGAGGATTCACAGCAAACAGAGTGAGGTGGTCAGCAGTCAGAAAATTACTAAGAGGAGGTAGGGAGGTGCCCATTAAACAAACAAGCCATAGGATTTTTTGCTGAAGGCAGCCCTGGGTGACCAGATATTGAGGGTGATCGCATACCAAAGCGGGGCGGGTGGCCCCACGTTCCTTTGTAGACTGACTTCAGAGTCTTGCTAAAATGGGACTAGGCAGACAAAAGACAGGACAGGGACCAAGGTCCAGATCCAGACAAAAACAGAACTCGGAGGAGCCCAAGTCTGCTCTTCAATCCCAGACTGCCCAGATCCAAGCTTGGTGACATCACTTACACCCACAGCCTCATAACAATGCATGACACTTTGTGATTTCACAGTTGCTTCCTCATATAATCTCTCTGCTTGTCAACTCCAGAAATGCTCATTTCTATACATCAAGCTATCTTAAGATGGGGGAAACTACCTTCAAAAATAATTCCTCGTGAGTAATTGATAGGCAATCCTCTGTGATGCTGAAGCAGATTGCTTCATCATCATGAGGCCAAATAAGCCTTTTAAAGCGGCCTTGAGGGCTACAGTCCATGGGGTTGCAAAGAGTCAGACATTCACTCTCTGTAATAACAGGCATACAAATAAAATAGAGAAAAAATAAATGACTGCATTTCAAAGCATCTGAAAAGAGCAGGAAGCTTCCAATCCCTAACAGGATTACAAAACCTCCATAGCACGAGCTCAGCAATTTTCCATGATGCCCAATCCCCAGGGAGAGTGTTCACGGATGACACAGCCACTTCCTGCTCTCTTGAAAGTACCATCTACAGGGTAAGTTATTTACCAGGTGTAAAACAGATAGCTAGGAGGAACCTGCTATAAAGCACAGGGTGCTCTGTGATGACCTAGATTAATGGGATGAGGGTGGGGGTTGGAGGGAGGTCCAAGAGGCAGCGTATATACGTATCACTTCAGTTCAGTTCAGTCACTCAGTCGTGTCCGACTCTTTGCGACCCCATGAATCGCAGCACGCCAGGCCTCCATGTCCATCAACAACTCCTGGAGTTCACCCAGACTCACGTCCATTGAGTCAGTGATGCCATCCAGCCATCTCATCCTCTGTCGTCCCCTTCTCCTCCTGCCCCCAATCCCTCCCAACATCAAAGTCTCTTCAAATGAGAGTGTCAGCTTCAACATCAGTCCTTCCAGTGAACACCCAGGACTGGTCTCCTTTAGGATGGACTGGTTGGATCTCCTTGCAGTCCAAGGAATTCTGAAGAGTTTTTTTCCAACACCACAGTTCAAAAGCATCAATTCTTCGGCGCTCAGCCTTCTTCACAGTCCAACTCTCACATCCATACATGACCACTGGAAAAAACCATAGCCTTCACTAGATGGACCTTTGTAGGCAAAGTAATGTCTCTGCTTTTCAATATGCCATCTAGGTTGGTCATAACTTTCCTTCCAAGGAGTAAGCGTCTTTTAATTTCATGGCTGCAGTCACCATCTGCAGTGATTTTGGAGCCCAAACAAATAAAGTCTGACACTGTTTCTACTGTTTCCCCATCTATTTCCCATGAAGTGATGGGACCAGATACCATGATCTTAGTTTTCTGAATGTTGAGCTTTAAGCCAACGTTTTCACTCTCCTCTTTCACTTTCATCAAGAGGCTTTTTAGCTCCTCTTCACTTTCTGCTATAAGGGTGGTGTCATCTGCTTATCTGAGGTTGTTGATATTTCTCCCGGCAATCTTGATTCCAGCTTGTGATTCTTCCAGTCCAGCGTTTCTCATGATGTACTCTGCATATAAGTTAGATAAGCAGAGTGACAATATACAGCCTTGATGTACTCCTTTTCCTATTTGGAACCAGTCTGTTGTTCCATGTCCGGTTCTAACTGTTGCTTCCTGACCTGCATACAGATTTCTCAAGAGGCAGGTCAGGTGGTCTGGTATTCCCATCTCTTTCAGAATCTTCCACAGTTTATTGTGATCCACACAGTCATGTATACATACAGCTTATCCATTCAGTTGTACAGCAGAAGCTGACACAATCTTGTAAAGTCATCATACTCTAATTTAAAAAAAAAAATTTGAAGGGCAACAAACTAAATATCCTCTGGTTACCCTTTATATTACTCCCCATCTTCTTCCACTCGTTCTGTGTCCTAAGAGTAAAGTGAGGTGAAAGCCTTAGTTGCGTCTGGCTCTTTGTGACCCCATGGACCATCACCCCCCAGGCTCCTCTGTCTAGGGGATTTTTTCAGGCAAGAATATGGGAGTGGGTTGCCGTTCTCTTCTCCAGGGAGATCTTCCCAACCCAGGGATCGAACCCGGGTCTCCTGCATTGCAGGTGGATTCTTTACCACCCAAGCCACCCAGGAAGACTGGGGTGACCTCGATGACAGGCATCAGCCAGGCTCCCGGGCCCTCTGGCCCCTTGGGAGGTACCAGGAGAGCAGGTGCCAGGAGAGAGAAGGAAGGAAGGGGCATTCATCCCCTGGTTTCTTCCCTGCAGGGTCACCTGGAGGCCTCCCCAGCACAGGCCACTGCTTCTCCCAGTGGCAGTCTCCTTCTATCCTGACCTCCAGGGGTTACAGGGTGCCACAGACTTCCTGTTGTTGTTCAGTCGCTCAGTCACGTCCAGCTCTTTGCGACCCCACAGACTACAGCCCACCAGGCTCCTGTGTCCTTCGCTATCTCCCGGAGTTTGCTCAAAGTCATGTCCACTGAGTTGGCGACGCTATCTGACCATCTCATCCTCTGCCACCCTCATCTCCTAATGCCTCCTACTCCTCTTGCCTTCAGCCTTTCACCACAGACCATACTCTCCCAAAATTCATAAAGTGAATTCTGTTATGCATTCAAGGCACCAAGCCAGAGGGGTTCCTCTCTCCTCACAGTGTACTTTCTGCCCCGTTCTTCTCCTCAACACCCTGACACACCTTTATTAAACTCTCTCTGTCATGATTTTGAGTATGATGTGCATTGGGTTGGCCAAAAACCTCATTTGTGTGTTTTGTAATATAACAATACCCAAACAAAATTGTTGGCCAACCCAATATTTCCCAACTTCGTTCCAACTAACAATGGAATGAGAAGAGGAGCAGAGAATCAAAATTTTCAGTGTCCATATTTACCCTCAACTGGTGGTAGGGGAGGGGTTCAAATTTTAAGCTAGATTTCACGATGTATGTATGTTCAAGGAGGCTCTGTGTATACGAGTCAGAAGTTTAGTACAGAACTTTGTAGACGTGGACATTTTTTTCCGAAAAGAGAAATCCAGAAAGCAAAGGGTCAAATTTTTAATTGTATTCTCCAAACTGAAGTGAAGTAAACTCGCTCAGTCACGTCCGACTCTTTATGACCCCGTGGACTGTAGCCTGCCAGGCTCCTCTATCCATGGAATTCTCCAGGCAAGAACACTGGAGTGGGTAGCCATTCCATTCTCCAAGGGATCTTTCCAATCCAGGGATCAAACCAGGTCTCCAGCATTGCAAGCAGATTCTTTACCGTCTAAGCCACGAGAGAAGCCTGAATTCTCCAAAACTGACCTAAAAATGGAAAGTCAATGCTCTAAGAGAAAAACAGCACAGAAACTGCCACCCAGAAGAAGAAAAATGACCAGGCTGACAGCACGTACCCATGCCAGCTATGGGAGCAGGGCGCAGTCTCCGAGCAGCCAGGCTGGCGAAGGGACCCCCACCTCCCCTGCGCCCAGCATCACCCACCCCACGAAGGCAGCTGGGATGGTGTGTTCCTGAGAATCACTCACAGCTCCCTCCCAATAGTCAAGTGAAATTTCAAAAGCTCATCAACTCAGCAGGTGCTTGGATGCAAAGCAATAACAAAAAAAAAAACCAGTTCCAGGCTATGGAAAATCTTGTCCTGTTGTTCTGAGAAGCTCGGAGTATGGAAGCCAGAAAAGCGTGGAAGCGAAGTGTGTGCAACAGAACAGGAGCAGAGAAAGGGACAGAGGAGCTGAGCTGACCCCACAGGAAATGCCCCAGAGCTGGGCAGGGGTGACCCCCACTGCGGTGTTAGCCCCTTACTTCACAGACGCGTACTGCAAGCCCTGAGCCCAGCGCTGCCCCTCACCTGCTGTGAGGCTGAGGATATGTGCTCACCCTCTCTGAGCCTCACAAACTTTCCCCCTTTACCCTTCAGAACAGGGAAGCCCGGTGGCTCTTGGTAAACAACCCGCCTGCCAAGGTAGAAGATATAAGTTTGATCCCTGGGTGGGGAAGGTCCCCTAGAAAAGAAAATGGCAACCCACTCCAGTATCCCTGCCTGGGAAATCCCCTGGACGGAGGAATCTGGGGGGTTACAGTTCACAGGGTCATAAAAGAGTCAGACACAAGTGAGTCACTAAACAAAAACAAACAAACAAAAAAATGCATTTCATAGAGGTGCTGTGGGGCTCAAAAAGAAAATTCCTCTTAAACCCAGGAAATGCCTTCCAGGGTACATTATGCCTTCTGGGTACGGTTTAGGATTCACACCAGAGCTCTTATCCATTTCCTTGACTAAGGAGGTGATCTCACCTACAAACAAACAGAAGCATATAAAGGACTGATTAAAAAAAAGAAAAATCAACTTCCGATTCCATAACAGGACGGGTGCCAAAAGGGAGTGACGATCACTCGGGCAAGGGCGCCTGAGAGCATCCAGAGCCTCCACCCCGAACAAAGCCCGTGATACCCATTTCCTTTCCCGGCTGTGCCAGGGGCCTTAGCGCAAAGGAAGAGCCCAGAGACAGCTTCAGCCAGCACTCAGCCTTGCCACGTACTGCCTGGGGCACCGTGGGCAAGTGAGACTACCCCACTGACTCAGCTTCCTCATCTAAAAATCAGGAATGACCATAGTCAGAGTACCCATCTTTTTGTGAGGATTTTAAAAATTCACGTAAACTTCTTAGAACAGGGTATGGCACACAGTTGTTGTTGCTCAGTGGCTCAGCCGTGTCCGACTCTTTGTGACCCATGGACCGCAGCACACCAGGCTTCCATGTCCCTCACTATCTCCCAAAGCTTGCTCAAACTCATGTCCATTGAGTCCGTGATGACATCCAACTATCTCATCCTCTGTCGTCCCTTTCTCCTCCAGCCTTCAATCCCTCCTAGATTCAGGGTCTTTTCCAATAAGTCGGCTCTTCCCATCAGGTGGCCAAAGTATTGGAGCTTCAGCCTCAACATCAGTCCTTCCAATGAACATTCAGGGTTGGTACACAGTGGTCACCCAATAAAGGCTGGCTGTAGTGTCGCCCTGTACATTTCAGCTCGTTACCAGGCCCGTCTCATAAGAAGGCACCTGTGCTCTGAAGAGCAGTCAGACACAGCCACCACCAGGGCCCACAAGCCACATACATCCTTGATTCCAAGAGGGGTTGTGTATTTTAGCAATCCCAACATCACAATATACATGTACTGAGGTGGATTTTCTCATCTGAAAAATAGGAATAGCAACAGCACCCAGCTAATAGTATGTGTAAAATGCTTTAAATAGGGCTTGGCATCAGAAATTGTTCTCTACAGGTATTACCCTCAGTATTATTTTTTATTTAGTATTTTTTTATTTGGCTGCCTCAGGTCTTGGTGGAGGCATGTGGGATCTAGTTTCCTGACCAGGGATGGAACCCAGGCCCCTTGCATTGGGAGCACAGAGTCTTAGCCACTGGACCACAGGCAAGTTCCCCTTGGCATTACATTAATGATCTGACCTGGACTGCAGCCCCCAGGCTCCTCTGTCCACGGGATTCTCCAGGCAAGAGTACTGGAGAGAGTTGCCCTTTCCTTCTCCAGAGGATCTTCCCGACCCAGGGATCTTCCCAGCTTTCCCACACTGCAGGAAGACTCTTTACGGACTGAGCCACCCACTTGAGGTGGGGTGGGGCCCTAATAAACCCAAAGGACACGCAGAATTTCAGGTAGGTGCTTGATTTTTACCATCCCCTCAGCTTCATACATCTGATTACTTACACAGCATCGTTAAGAACTTGCTGAGTGTGGTTCCGGGTTTATTGAGGCTCCTTTCTTTTGCCCGTTGAGTAAGGTGCAGGTCAGAGTGTGGACCTGGGGTCTTGGAAGGGCCCCTACTCTCTCATTCAGCATGTAACTAGCGTCTCAACTGTGTTGTTGTTGTTGTTGAGTCGCTAAGTCATGTCTGGTGTGCGACCCCATGGACTGTAGACCGCCAGGCTCCTCTGTCAATGGGATTTTCCAGGCAAGAATACTGGAGTGGGTTGCCATGCCCATCTCCAGGGATTGAACCTGCATCTCGAACCTTCTCCTGACCCAGGGATCGAACCTGCATCTCCTGCGTTGGCAGGCAGGTTCTTTACCACTCAGCCAGGAGGGAAGCCTTGGGGTGGACTACCTGGATTCAGATCCTGACGCCCCCAGTCATTAGCCGTGTGGCGCTGGACCAGTGCCCTAGCCACGCTGGGCCTCAGTTTCTTCATCTGTAAGATGAGGACGGCAGTAGCTAAGAGGAGAGTGAGGCTGACAGGAATTAGGAGTACACGTGAAGCTCCTGGAAACATGCTGGGCCCACAACAAGCACCCACAGACCGCCAGCCACCATCGCTCTATGGTATCTGAGCCCCAGGAGCCATACCGGGGGGAACCCGGTTCAGTGAAACCGGGGTATCAGGGTGGGGGCGTCTTTGCCAGCTCCCTGCACCAGTGAAGGGCTTCCCTGGTGGCTCAGACAGTAAAGAATCTGCCTGCAATGCAGATTGACCTGGGTTCGATCCCTGGGTTGGAAAGATCCCCTGGAGGAGGGCATGGCAACCCACTCCAGTATTCCTGCCTGGAGAATCCCATGGACACAGGAGCCTGCAGGGCTGCAGTCCCTGGGGTCACAAAGAGTCGGACACGACGGAGCGACTAAGCACAGCTCACAGCGCCAGTGAAATGGGAAGCCGGCTGGAGACAAACAGAACAGGACTCCAGCAGCAGCCACCCCACGTACAAACTGATATTCTCTGAACCTCAGCATGCCCACCAGATACACGGGGTTTGGCTTCCTCTGCTCTCAGGGTTTTGTAAGAAATGACAACACAGTGTGTAGGCACCAAATAAATGGTACTTCTTGTCATCTCTCCCCCTTCCCTGGAGAGCGAAGAAGGCAGCGGAAGCCAACACTGAGACCCCGTGGTCGGCACAGCGAGTGAGGTTTTCCTACCAACAAAGCCAGACATTTCCCTGCGCCCCACTCAGGTCGCCCACCTCCCAGCACTAAGAGGTCAGCCATTTCCCACCAAAGGCCCAGAGAGCAGGATTCAGGGCCAGTAAAACCCTGCAGAGAGGACTTCCCTGGTGGTTCAGAGGATGAGGATCCGCCTGCCAATGCAGGAGACGCGGGTTCAATCCCTGATCCAGGATGATCCCACGTGCTGCGGAGCAACTAAGCCCGGGCACCATAACCACTGAGCCTGATCTCCAGGGTCCGTGCTCCGCAGCAAGAAGTCTGCTGTGTGCAACTAGAGACAGCCCTCGCAGCAACAAAGAATCATTGAAAGCAAAAATAAACAATTTTTTTTTTTAATCCCTGCAGGAAAGGGGGAAAAGGCCTAGGTTTTGGAAGTCCTCCTCAGGGAAAAACCTCTCACCAAAGGTTACAGGGGCTATTTGACAGCTACATCAGCCTGAATCATTAAGCAAGGGCTAGAAACATCTGAGAGATAGGGTGTAGATAAATATCAGAAAACAATGCCCAAAATGGTTGTGTGCTACTTGCTTACGCAGCTTTTTCCTTCTTCAGACAAATGATAAAACATCCACGTCTGAATATAAATCAGCTTCAATTAAGACGCGGCTGTTGGAAAGCACTTTTGGCAGGATGCAGGAAATATTTGCCACCGTTCTCTGACTTGGAGTTTTCAAGGTTGGCAGGGCGATTTATTTTTGTTGATTAAACAACATACCAATGGAAAGGACCTAAAAATTGATTTGCCAATTAAAGTCAATGATTCTGAACAATGAAATGTGCTCTGTTCACTTTGCCAGTGATAAAAATGCCTCCCAGCTTTCCTGCCGCTTTCAAGATTTACACCCTTGATGTTTGTGCTAACAGAAAGATTAAGAAAGGGCTGCATGATGCAAAAATGTGTCTTCTCTTTCACTGGAACGGAAGGGAGAGAAACGATGAAGGGCCTGGGTCATTTCAGAAAGAGCATCTGCCCGGCAACCGTAATTCTTGAAAAAGTGATTTGGGTTGAGTGAGGGAGCCATTGTCATAAGGTTGTGTGTGCTTCTTTGGCAAATTACAGAGTCACTAATAGGGGACAATTGGTTGGGATGAAAACAATCACAAAGATCCAAATTCTTCATTTTCTTTCACTTTCCCAAGGGATGAGAGTTCTGATAGGCAGCCAACCAAATGATGAGTGTGCTAGAAGCTTCTGAAAAAAACAGACCCATGCACAGAGGAGCGCCAGAAGCCAATTTCGGTCCAGTGCAAAATTTTTCTAAACTGCAACCAGGAGATCCAGGTTACAGCTGCCATCAGTTCACACACAGTAGCCAGAAAGTCAGGCCAGCAGAACACTCACACTTCCTGGTGGTCCAGAGCATGGATGTCACAGGCGGCTATGCATTTTTAAACTTGATTGTACATAACTGTTCATCACTGACCCATTCTCCAACCCTCCTGGGCTGGAACGGGTTGCTAGGCAACCAATTTTGCTCTAGATACATTCCGAAGGCTAGTGAGGCAACAACCAACTATCAATTAAGTGATAGTGATGCTGCTGCTGCTAAGTCACTTCGGCTTCAAATAAAACAGGATGTCTGGGTTCTTGAAAGCACGTCCATCTCATGCTCTTTTCCTTATGTAAACACCTATTTCCCATATCTTCCAACTCATCAAATAAGCTTTCTTAGGTTGAATTGGATGAAATTGCGCTTTTGGTAGGTAGCTCAATTTGGCGATTCATTTGGTTCAACCTAGAAACTTAAAAGAAGTTCATGTAGTCTGTAAAACAGAGGAGCCATAATCCTCGGCTATTATAATCACAATTGTGCTCTGGATAGGAAACATATCATTTACCTAGTCCTCACATCTCTGGAAACTGTTTTTACGGGAGACAGCTGGGAGAGGCAGCCTGCACCGCAAATGCCTGAAAAAGCAATCATATTTCTTTTTCCATTTTAGGCTATTTCACACTGATCTGACGATCTCTCGTACAATAATCCACACATTCCCTGACTCTTCCAGTGCTCGGGGCACTGGTTTGGGACTCAATTTATTTTTCCTAATCTGAGATCAGATATACCAGGGGACATCCTAAAGACAAGGACAGAACTGCCAACTACAGGAGAGAAGTTGCTTTAAGGGGAAAGAAATGGGAAGGCAGGATCACTGGTATCACAGAACAAGATGCTGCTCCAGGAAAGTCAGTGAAATAATAACCGGTGTGTGTGCTAAGTCGCTTCAATCGCTGTGTGACCCCATGGACTGTAGCCCGCCAGGCTCCTCTGTCCATGGGATTCTCCAGGCAAGAAGACTGGAGTGGGGTGCCGTGCCCTCCTCCAGGGGATCTTCCCGACCGAGGGACTGAATCCCTGTCTCGTGTCTCCTGCATTGGCAGGCAGTTCTTTACCACTAGCACCACCTGGGAAGCAATAATAAACGGTACAGAAACATACATATGAAGGTAAAGGTGGGAAGTTTTCTCCTTAAGTCATGACTGCCCTCATTTTCACTGCCCGAAGGGAAGTGCCAATTTGTTTACATGTATGTATGGTGGCGGGAAGCAGCGGGTGCCCACTCACTTACTGAGTCGTGTCTGACTCTTTGCAACCCCATGGACTGCAGCCCGCCAGGCTTCTCTGTCCATGGGATTTCCCAGGCAAGAATGCTGGAATGGGTCGCCATTTGCTCCTCCAAGAAATCTTCCTTATCCAAGAATCGAACCGGTATCTCCTGTGTCTCCTGCATTGATAGGCAGTTTCTTGATCGCTGCGCCACCTGGGAAGCCCACTTGTTTACTTGCTTTTAACAAAAGTGGCATCCTGGACACATCCCAGCATCTTGATTTTTCACTCAACATTACAACATAAAAAGCGAGTTCTAAACAGAGTCCTCTGGAGTATTCAACTCACCAGACCATCTGTCCGCAGTTTCAAAATAAAGCTTCTCGGATACTAAGAGTCAGCCTTCCTCACTCAGAGCTGACAATTCAAAGACCAGCAAGGAATACAGCCAATATTTTATAATAACTATAAATGGAATATAACCTTTAAAAATTGTGAACCATTATGTTGTATACCTGAAACTTACATAATATTGTTCACCAACTACACCTCATTAAAAAGAAAGAAAATAGAGACCATCAAAGCAGTATCAATTATTTATTTCCTAAAACCTCCAAGACAGACTTCGAGAAGCCCAGGAAAGAGGAAAAAGCTTTTCAGGTCTGTAGCTATCTCACCGGAAATTCAGGCCAACACAAAGGGGGGCTTCCAAGAAGAGTCTGGTTGGCACCACAAATGGGGGCCTTGAGTTGGAGTCTCCAAGGAGACAGGCGTCTTTATCACAAAAAGAGAGAGACAAGTGAAACCCAGCAACATCAAAGACTGAATAGGTACCAAGATCCAACTACTAAATTAAATTCTGAAGCCCACTGCTACAAACGGGAAGAAGACTGCTCCAACGGGGACATTCTGAACCGCCTGCGAAGGAAGTTGTGAACCTGCTGAGAACCAGCAACTGTTGAGACAAGAAGCAACAAAAACAGTTTCATGAGCAATAGGACTGTCACAGAAAAGTACAGAGGGACAGAACTCCACTGTGTGCATCAGGAACTCCACGTTGTCCCAACTCAGGAACTACCCAGTCACATCTGAGATTATGAAGCAGGGCAAAGGCTAATGGAGTTTTGCCAAGAGAACACACTGCTCATAGCAAACACCCTCTTCTAACAACACAAGAGAAGACTCTACACATGGACATCACCAGATGGTCAACACCAAAATCAGACTGATTATATTCTTTGCAGCCAAAGATGGAGAAGCTCTATCCAGTCAGCGAAAACAAGACCAGGAGCGGACTGTGGCTCAGATCATGAACTCCTTATTGCCAAATTCAAACTTAAATTCAAGAAAGTAGGGAAAACCACTAGACCATTCAGGTATGACATAAATCAAATCCCTTATGATTATACAGTGGAAGTGAGAAATAGATTTAAGGGACTAGATCTGACAGAGTGCCTGATGAACTATGGACGGAAGTTCGAAACATTGGGATCAAGATCATCCCCATGGAAAAGAAATGCAAAAAAGCAAAATGGCTGTCTGAGGAGGCCTTACAAACAGCTGTGAAAAGAGGAGAAGCGAAAATCAACGGAGAAAAGGAAAGATATAAGCATCTGAATGCAGAGTTCCAAAGAATAGCAAGAAGAGATAAGAAAGCCTTCTTCAGCGATCAATGCAAAGAAATAGAGGGAAACAACAGAATGGGAAAGACTAGAGATCTCTTCAAGAAAATTAGAGATACCAAGCGAATATTTCATGAAAAGATGGGCTCAATAAAGGACAGAAATGGTATGGACCTAACAGAAGCAGAAGATGTTAAGAAGAGGTGGCAAGAATACACAGAAGAACTGTACAAAAAAGATCTTCACGACCAAGATAATCACGATGGTGTGATCACTCACCTAGAGCCAGACATCCTGGAATGTGAAGTCAAGGGGGCCTTAGCAAGCATCACTACGAACAAAGCTAGTGGAGGTGATGGAATTCCAGTGGAGCTATTTCAAATCCTGAAAGATGATGCTGTGAAAGTGCTGCACTCAATATGCCAGCAAATTTGGAAAACTCAGCAGTGGCCACAGGACTGGAAAAGGTCAGTTTTCATATCAACCCCAAAGAAAGGCAATGCGAAAGAAGGCTCAAACTACCGCACAATTGCACTCATCTCACACGCTAGTAAAGTAATGCTCAAAATTCTCCAAGCCAGGCTTCAGCAATACGTGAACTGTAAACTTCCAGATGTTCAAGCTGGTTTTAGAAAAGGTAGAGGAACCAGAGATCAAATTGCCAACATCCGCTGGATCATGGAAACAGCAAGAGTTCCAGAAAAACATCTATTTCTGCTTTATTGACTATGCCAAAGACTTCGACTGTGTGGATCACAATAAACTGTGGAAAATTCTCAAAGAGATACGAATACCAGACCACCTGACCTGCCTCTTGAGAAACCTGTATGCAGGTCAGGAAGCAACAGTTAGAACTGGACATGAAATAGACTGGTTCCAAATAGGAAAAGGAGTACATCAAGGCTGTATATTGTCACCCTGCTTATTTAACTTCTATGCAGAGTACATCATGAGAAACACTGAGCTGGAAGAAGCACAAGCTGGAATCAAGATTCCTGGGAGAAATATCAATAACCTCAGATAAGCAGATGATACCACCCTTATGGCAGAAAGTGAAGGGAACTAAAAAGTCTCTTGATGAAAGTGAAAGAGGAGAGCGAAAATGTTGGCTTAAAGCTCAACATTCAGAAAACGAAGATCATGGTATCTGGTCCCATCACTTCATGGGAAATAGATGGGGAAACAGTGGAAACAGGGTCAGACTTTATTTTTTTGGGCTCCAAAATCACTGCAGATGGTGACTGCAGCCATGAAATTAGAAGACGCTTACTCCTTGGAAGGAAAGTTATGACCAACCTAGATAGTATATTCAAAAGCAGAGACATTACTTTGCCGACTAAGGTCCGTCTAATCAAGGCTATGGTTTTTCCAGTGGTCATTTATGGTTGTGAGAGTTGGACTGTGAAGGAGGCTGAGCACCAAAGAATTGATGCTTTTGAACTGTGGTGTTGGAGAAAACTCTTGAGAGTCCCTTGGACTGAAAGGAGATCCAACCAGTCCATTCTGAAGGAGATCAGCCCTGGGATTTCTTTGGAAGGAATGATGCTGAAGCTGAAACTCCAGTACTTTGTCCACTTCATGTGAAGAGTGGACTCACTGCAAAAGACTCTGATGCTGGGAGGGATTGGGGGCAGAAGGGGACGACTGAGGATGAGATGGCTGGATGGCATCACTGACTCAATGGACATGAGTCTGAGTGAACTCCGGGAGTTGGTGATGGACAGGGAGGCCTGGCGTGCTGCAATTCATGGGGTCGCAAAAAATCTGACACGACTGAGCAACTGAACTGAACTGATCTGAGACTATATTTTCTTTACTTAAGGAAGCAGATGCAGACTCAAATTCTGAAGCCAACTGTCTTAACCTCAATTTTACAAGTCAACTTTAAGAAAGTCTGTTCCTGTCTCCAGGTATCAGTTTCTTGTCCGTACAATGAGAAGACCTGACTAAGGGAACTCTGAAATCTTTAACATGACTTATTCTGATGATTCTGTTTGGTTAAACTATGTTTGTGGATGGATGGATGGAAGAATGAATGAATGGACAGATGGATGGATGGACAGAAAATGGAGGGATAAATGGGTAGATGGGTGGTTGTGCAGGTGGAAGGACAGATAGATGGATGAATGGATAGATGGGTGGATGGACGTTGAATGGATGGATGGATGAATAAATGGAAGGATGGGTGGATGATGGGTGTATGAATGAATGGATGGATGATAGACGGATGGATGATTGATGAATGAATGATGGGTGATAAATAGATAATGAATGGAAGGGAAGCAGTTCTCTACTGAGTGGGACTTTACAGGCTTATAACTAATTGTTAAAAAATTTTCTAAGTCTGTGGGCCAACTGACGTTCTCTTGATAGTTTGGAGTCAGTCATGGCGGGATTATTTACACCAAGGAAATTGGCAAACGTTACAAAGTAGGCCTTTTCATTCACCCCTGAATTCTCTTTACCAAAACACGAAACACTGAAGGAGTAGACAGAGGAAGGAAAATAAGAGGAAAAAGGAGACAACAGAGCAGTTCCTGTGTGTACACTGCTGCCCAAGTGGGCTGTCCCCCCACTGTCTCCATGTTGATACACCTAATTTCTTCTCTGACTGCAACACCTTTACTCAGCTTTGCCTGAATAACTGGAGCTTGCCCAAAGCTCAGCTCAAGCATCACCTCTTTTGGGCGTGAGGATGCTTTTAAGGAAAGCATCCCATAGTCTGAGAAATTACCCCTGCAAGCTCTCCCCAGATGCTGGAATGGCCTCCCTCTGCCATCACAGGGAAGACCTACAATACAGAGACAGCGTCACAGACTCAATGGACAAGATCTGAGCAAACTCCAGGAGACACTGTAGAATAGATGAGCCTGGTGGGCTGTAGTCCGTGGGGTTGCAAAGAGTCGGACATGACTGAGGGACTAAACAACAACACGGTCCATTTAGCCAGAAAGAGAGTTCCAGAAAAACATCTGTTTCTGCTTTATGAACAACACCAAAGCCTTTGACTGGGGATCACAACAAACTGAAAAATTCTTGAAGAGATGGGAATATCATACCATCTTAACTTGCCTCCTGAGAAATCCATAGGCAGGTCAAGAAGCAACAGTTAGAACTGGACATGGAAAAATGGACTGGTTCCAAATTGGCAAAGGACTACATCAAGGCTGTATATTCTCACCTTGCTTATTAAGGGGTGACATATATGCAGAGTACATCATGTGACATGCCAGGCAGGATGAACCACAAGCTGGAATCAAGACTGCTGGGAGAAATATCAATAACCTCAGATATGCAGATGACACCACCCTTATGGCAGAAAGCGAAGAAGAACTAAAAAGCCTCTTGATGAAAGTGAAAGAGCAGAGTGAAAAAGCTGGCTTAAAACTCAGTGCTCAGAAAACGAAGATCATGGCATCTGGCCCCATCACTTCATGGAAAATAGATGGGGAAACAGTGGAAACAGTGAGAGATTTTATTTTCTTGGGCTCCAAAATCACCGCAGATGGTAACTGCAGTCATGAAATTAAAAGTCGCTTGCTCCTTGGAAGAAAAGCTAGGACAAACCTACACATATTAAAAAGCAAAGACATTACTTTGCTGAGAAAGGTCCATCTAGTCAAAGCTATGGTTTTTCCAGTGGTCATGTATGGATGTGAGAGTTGGGCTATAAAGAAGGCTGAGCACTGAAGAACTGATGCTTTTGAACTGTGGTGTTGGAGAAGACTCTTGAGAGTCCCTTGGACTAAAAGGTGAGCAGACCAGTCAATCCTAAAGGAAATCAGTTCTGAATATTCACTGGAAGTTCAGATGCTGAACCTGAAGCTCCAATACTTTGGCCACCTGATTCGAAGAACTGACTCATTGGAAAAGACCCTGATGCTGGGAAAGATTGAAGGCAGGAGAAGGGGACTACAGAGGATGAGATGGTTGGATGGCATCAAGATTCAATGGACATGAGTATGAGGAAACTCAAATTTGAGTTGATGCTGGACAGGGAGGCCTGGTGTACTGCAGTCCATGGGGTCTCAAAGAGTCGGACATGACTGAGCGACTGAACTGAACTGAGCTGTCAGCTAATTCAGAACAATGACTATGCATTGTAGTCCCTGGTGTTCAGTGCCCAGCACAAACCAGGCACACAGTCACCATCCAATGAGTACATTCTGAACTAAAGCAGCAGCTATAACCACAAGGCAGAGCAAAACTGTCTGTTGTAAAAGGTTTTAGCCTCAAAGAGCTGCACTTACTCTCTCCCAGTCATAATTGGATAATTGGAAATATTTCAAGGAATTAGGCTTTTCAAGTCCACTTTTCCCTAGATTGTGGTTTTCCATTAAATCAGTTAACCTACATTTATCACAAAACAGTGCAGTGTGTCACTGACCCACTTTGTTTCATTTCTTTGCTAGTCAATGACATCCACATGTCACTATGAATTGCATTTTTAAATACAGATTTAAGTATATTTGCCCTGGATTTACCCAAGCAAGCACTGAGAGCATCGGGATTCACCCTCGGGCCCCATTGCCTAATCTACTAAAGTGGCTTCCAGCAAACTGCATAAGCTTTCTCATCCTTAGCTACCCAATCCATTAACTGGAGACCGAAGACTAAATATAACACAGACCAGAAGCTACCACCTGCCCTATGCCACCATAAAGGCAGGCTCACCAACCCTGACCTCAGCGATGGCCAAGAGTACTCTAAGCGGAACTACACACAGCTGTCACCATCAGAAGAAAGGAAGTGAAGCGAACTGAAATTTGCTCCATCATGTCAGACTCTTTGCTATCCCATGGAAAAGTCCATCGAATTCTCCAGGCCAGAATACTGGAATGGGTAGCCATTCCCTTCTCCAGGGGATCTTCCCAAACCAGGGATCGAACCCAGGTTTCCCGCATCGCAGGCAGATTCTTATCAGATTCATACAAGCCCAACGTGAAAGTGAAAGGCACTCAGTCACGTCCGATTCTTTGTGACCTCACAGACTGTAGAGGCCATGGAATTCTCCAGGCCAGAATACTAGAGTGGGTAGCCTTGCCCTTCTTCGGGGGATCCTCCCAACCCAGGGTTTGAACAGGCATTGCGCGTGGATTCTTTACCAGCTGAGCCACAGGGGAAGCACAAGCGTCTTCGTCTGCCTGCTCAGACACTCAGTCGTGTCTGACTCTTTGTGGCCCGATGGACGGCAGCCCACCAGGCTCCTCTGTCCATGGGGTTCTCCAGGCAAGAGTACTGCAGCGGGGTGCCATTTGCTACTCCAGGGGATCCTCCCCACCCAGGGATCGAACCCACATCTCTTATGTCTCCTGCACTGGCAGGCAGATTCTTGACCACCAGTGCCACCTTGAAAACCACTTCATCTGCTTGGGTTGCCATAATAAGGCACCATAGGTTGGGTGACCTAACAACAGTGATGTATGGTCTCACACATCTGGAGGCTGAAAGTCCAAGATCAAGGTGCCAGTAGGGTACACATACAGAGAGGACAGAGCTCTGGCGGCTGTTCCCCATCTTATAAGGACATTATCCCTATTGGATTAGGGCCCTACTCTTTGGGTATCATTCAAGCTTAATTATCTTCTTAAAGGGGCTTCCCTGCTGGTAGCTCAGTGGTAAAGAATCTTCCTGCAGTGCAGGAGACCCGGGTTTGATTCCTGGGTCAGGAAGATCCCCTGGAGAAGGAAATGGCAGCCCACTCCAGTATTCTTGCCTGGAAAATCCCATGGACAGAGGAGCCTGGTGGGCTATAGCCCATGGGGTCACAAAGAGTTGGACACGACTGAGTGACTTAGCACACACACAAAGGGAACTAAACCCCACATGCCGCAATTAAAGACCCTTCATGCTGTAACAAAGATCCCATGAGCCACAGCTAAGACTCAGCCCAGTCAAAGAAGTAAATAAAATGAAGATTTTTCTTAAAAATACTATTCTTCACAAAGGAAAGAATCTTTCTTCACTCTCCTGGAATGAAAAAAAAAAAAAACTCAACCTCCATTCTGGGTTGAACTATGTTTCCCACCCAAATTCACATGTGAAAGTCCTGACCCCCAAAACCTCATAACATGATCTTATTTGGGAATAGGGTCACTGCAGATGATATCACTTAAGATCACGCTGCAGTACAGTGGCCCCTAATCCTTATGAGAGAGTTAATTCTTCAGTTCAGTTCAGTTCAGTCGCTCAGTCACATCTGACTCTTTGCGACCCCATGGACTACAGCGCGCCATGCTTCCCTGTCCATCATCAACTCCCGGAGTTTATTCAGACTCACGTCCATCGAGTCAGTGATGCCATCCAGCCATCTCATCCTCTGTTGTCCCCTTCTCCTCCTGCCCCCAATCCCTCCCAGCATCAGGGTCTTTTCAAATGAGAGTGTCAGCTTCAACATCAGTCCTTCCAGTGAACACCCAGGACTGCTCTCCTTTAGGATGGACTGGGTGGATCTCCTTGAAGTCCAAGGGATTCTAAAGAGTCTTCTCCAACACCACAGTTCAAAAGCATCAATTCTTCTGCGCTCAGCTTTCTTTATAACCCAACTCTCACATCCATACATCACTACTGGAAACACCACAGGCTTGACTAGACGGACCTTTGTTAGCAAAGTAATGTCTCTGCTTTTTAATGTGCTTTTTAATTCTTAAGTAGGTTGATAAGGAGTCCAGGGTCCTCAAGAAGAAAGGGATCCAGGGCTCTCAAGGAAGAGAAAAGGACACACTTTTTTTCTATATTGCTTTGTCTTAGACACATAAGATTTTTTTTTTAACTCTGAGAGCTGTTATGACAACAATGTTGAAGACTAACTTTCTTTAAGCCTGGAGCTAATGATTACACAACAAAACAACTCGTCTCCCTCAAGGGGATGCTTTTCCTTAAGCTCTAATAAGCAGTGGCTCAGGCAGTAAAGCGTCTGTCTACAATGCGGGAGACCTGGGTTCGATCCCTGGGTCAGGAAGACTCCCTGGAGAAGGAAATGGCAACCCACTCCAGTACTCTTGCCTGGAAAATCCCATGGATGGAGAAGCTTGGTGCAGGCTACTGTCCATGGGGTTGCAAAGAGTCAGGCATGACTCAGCGACTTCACTTTCCGTACTAATGATCTGCAGATGGTGACTGCAGCCATGAAATTAAAACATGCTTACTCCTTGGAAGAAAAGTTATGACCAATCTAGATAGTATATTCAAAAGCAGAGACATTACTTTACCGACTAAGGTCCGTCTAGTCAAGGCTATGGTTTTTCCTATGGTCATGTATGGATGTGAGAGTTGGACTGTGAAGAAGGCTGAGCACCAAAGAATTGATAAGTTTGAACTGTGGTGTTGGAGAAGACTCTTGAGAGTCCCTTGGACTGCAAGGAGATCCAACCAGTCCATTCTGAAGGAGATCAACCCTGGGATTTCTTTGGAAGGAATGATGCTAAAGCTGAAGCTCCAGTACTTTGGACACCTCATGCGAAGAGTTGACTCTGATGCTGGGAGAGATTGGGGGCAGGAGGAGAAGGGGACGACCCAGGATGAGATGGCTGGATGGCCTCACGGACTCGATGGACTTGAGTCTGAGTGAACTCCGGGAGATGGTGATGGACAGGGAGGCCTGGCGTGCTGCGATTCATGGGGTCACAAAGAGTCGGGCACCACTGAGCGACTGAACTGAACTGAACTGATTATATAACAACAATGTATCTTGCATTCTAACTAATCCTGTTACCTTGAGAGGCATGCTGTGGGAGTGGGTGTGGTGAAGGTATGTAAGTCCTTGATAAGACTAGCGAGTGGGGCCCTCTCTGTCCCCCTTCTGATGTCTACATCAGAAGCTTTCTCACTGTCCTTTTTCACTTCAATAAAAATTCTGCCACACAAAAGCTCTGAGCGATGAAGCATGGTCCCTGATCCAGAAGCTAAGTCTTCTTCTTCAGAGATCACAAATCCGACACCATCCACTGTAAGCTGTCACTTCTAAAAGGGGGGATTTTGGACACAAACACACTGGGAGGACATCACGTAAAGATGAAGGCAGAGATCGAAGTGACAATTCCACAAACCAAGGAACACACGGTGGTTGCTCGGAAACTGCCAAAACCTGGGGAAGAAACCATGAAACGGGTTCTCCTTTGCAGCATTCAGGAGAAAACTTGACCTTGGACTTTTGGCTTCTGCAACTGTGAGACAATAAATTGTTGTTTCAGCTACCCAGCTTGATATGCTTTGCTGTGGCAGCCGTAGGAAGCTAATACAAGCTCCTTCCACATCCCCTAACTCGTTCCTCCCCCGGAAGAAGAGGACTCTTTGGCAGACTGGGCTGGGCTATGCATGTGCACAGTCCCCCCGTCACGCCTGACTCTCTGCAACCCCTTGGACTGTAGTGCTCCAGGCACCTCTGTCCATGGGAGTCTCCAGGCAAAAATACTAGAGTGGGTTGCCATTTCCTCCTCCAGGGAATCTTCCCAACCCAGGGACCGAACCTGTCTTCCTGGGTCTCCTGCACTGGCAGGAAGGTTCTTTGTTGCTAAGCCATCAGGTAGACTGGGAGAAGATACGAAACACGTGACACCTGACGCCTTCTGGACTCTGTCTTCTGGAACTGATCACTTTCTTCTCTGTCCTGTTCTCACGGTTGACCAGCCCCGCAAGGGAAGTGAGCAAGCTCATTACCTCTAAACCAATTCTCAAACCAGCTTTCTCCTGTAATAATGCTGATGTCCTGACCTCCCTTTTGTCTGAATTCTCTTTTCTACTCATCAACTGGTGCTAAACACTGGGGTGAGAAGGGGGGCTATTAATTACCATCCTTCAAGCCTTGACAGTGCCCTTCACAGAGCTCCATCTCCGAATTCTCATGACACCCTACTCTCTTACAAACAAAGGAAGCAGCTGAGACTCGTGAAGGCTTCTTTTCTTGACCATAGTCCCAGGACTACTAGGTAGGTAGGGAGCCAGGAGTCCAACCCACATCTTCTGACAGCAGAGCCTACATTCTTTCAATAAGAACCCATTTTTGGACTCATTACAGCAAAGCAAGTATTCAACAACAAGAAGAAAAAAAGGTAGAAGTCTTTGCTAAAGATCTTAAGAAAAGGAGAAGAGAAAATCCAGTTGGTTACCAATGAGAACTAATAAAAATGACTAGGCCTGGGTTCTTGCAGCCAAACAGTATTTAGTCACCTACTAACATACCCAAGAGGAACATCTTTTCCATGCTGAGGGGAAACTCTGACAATTTTGGGCTTATTAGTAAGACTGGTTCAAGTATAGTTCCAGTTAAATATCAAGCCAGAATTACTTGAACACAATGTTGGCCTCTGCACTCCAATGAGCTGCCATTATTAAACACTCATACACACACATTTAGAGAAGAACCAACACCTATCCTTCTGAAACTATTCCAAAACATTTCAGAGGAAGGAATACTCCCAAAGGCATTCCATGAGACCACCATCACCCTGATACCAAAATTAGACAAAGATACCACAAAAAAAAAGAAAATTACAGACCAATATCACAGAGGAACACAGATGCAAAAATCCTCAACAAAATACTAGCCAATGAAATCCAACAACATATTAAACAGGATCATAGACCATGATCAGTGGGCTTCCCTGGTGGCTCACCAACTCAATGGACTTGAGTTTGAATAACTCCAGGAGATAGTGAAGGACAGAGAAGCCTGGAGTGCAGTAGTCCATGGGGTCACGAACAGTCAGACACCACTTAGCAACTAAACAGTAACAACTGGTGGCTCAGTCAGTGAAGAATCTGCCCTCAATGCAGGAGACCACATGCAATGCAGGAGACATGGGTTCAATCCCTCAGAAAAGGGAATGACTACCCACTCCAGTATTCTTGCCTGGAGAATCCCAGAGAGGAGCCTAGCAGGCTGCAATCCATGAGGTCACAGGAATCGGACATGACTTAGCAACTAAGCCACCTCAGACCGTGATCAAGTGGGATTTATTCCAGGGATACAAGGATTTTTCAATATCTGCAAATCAATCCATGTGATACACCACATTAACAAACCGAAGAACAAAAACCATATGATCACCTCAACAGATTCAGAAAAAGCTTGTGACAAAATTCAACACCTATTTATGATAAAAATTTAAAAAACTCCTCCAGAAAGGGGGCATAGAGGGAACATACCTCAACATTAAAAAGACCATATATGACAAATCCATAGCTAAAATCATATTCAATGGTCAAAAGCTGAAAACATTTCAAACAAATCTGATTCCACACCATCTAGAAAACGGAAAGCTCAAGGAGATGACTGTGTCACGTGGCTGCAATTAAAGCTAGGAAAGGGGCACCTCCCTAGCAGTCCAGTGCTTAAGACTCCACGCTTCCACTGCAGAGGCTGCGGGTCGATTCCTGGTCAGGGAACTAAGATTCCACATGCCAGTTGGTGCAGCTAAGGTTAAAAAAACGGTAAGCTCTGGTGTGAGTGTTTTGACATCAACCTCTTTACAGAGCTAACTTCCCCCAAAAGGCTGGGGCTCAGACCAAAAAAAAAAAGTTTTTTAACTTTTTTTTTAAAAGCTAGGAAAACTTATAAGGAAGAAGGTTCTTGATCAAAGTTCAGCTGGAAGAACGGATCAGCTCTAGAAAACCCAACTCACTTCAAGGAGGTCTTTGATAGTCTGGAGAACAACCCAGAAAAGAAAGTAGAAAGAATCCTGTGTGGCCTAAAAACAAAGCCCAGGGGATGAGAGTGACAGGAAAAGGCAAAGTTTAACTGGAAAGAGAGAGAAAAGGAAAGACACAGCAACAGTCTTCAGATCCTTCAGGGCTCTCATGCCAGGTGAAGGCATCGGAAGAGGGGATTTCAGCTCAATATACTAAAATTAGAGATGCCTCCCCAAAACGCAGAGACTGTTCAGTGATAGAATTTTGATCTCTAGTAACATTCAAGGGACAGATAGACACTCACAGATCACAGATGTTCTAAAAGTAGAGCCTCTGATAAGACTGGGGCTTCCCTAGTGGCTCAGACAGTAAAGAATCTGCCTGCAACGTGGGAGACCGCGGTTCAATCCCTGGGTTGGGAAGATCCCCTGGAGAAGGGAATGGCAACCCACTCTAATATTCTTGCTTGGAGAATTCCAAGGATTTAAAGGAACTTGGCAGGCTGGATTCAAAGGAACAGTCCACGGTGTCTCAAAGAGTTGGACATGACCGAGAGAGTAACCATTAAGACAAAAGTGAGTTTGGATAACCACCAATGTCCTTCTCAGCTCAACAATAAAATCCAACCCAGACCCCAGGGCGATGCTTGTTTGCTGGTTCTTGGTTTTGGCTGCAGTGGGTTTTCGTTGCCACCCAAGGAGGGGGGGGGGGGGGGGGTCTTCGTTGCCACCCAAGGGCTCTCTCTAGTTGCATGGAGTGGGAGCTGCTTGCCAGTAGTGGCTCAGGGGCTTCCCATTGCGGCAGCTTCTGTCGCCGCGCACAGGCTCTAAGGCACGTGGGCTTAATAGCTGTGGCAAATGGGCTTCGTTCCTCCACAGCATGTGGGATCTTCCCAGAGAAGGGATTGAACCCACAGCTCCGGCACTGGCTGGCATATGCATAACCACTGGAGCACCAGGAAAGCCCCCAGGCAGTGTTGATACCTCCAACGTCAGCCCTAAGCAACTTGTTGGGGGACCTCCTGGTTAATCACACACCTGGACTGGCATGCAAGCCTAAAGATACGTCCTTCCAGTTACCTGGGGTGTACGTGGCATGAGGAAATCAAAAAAGAGATTCTTTTTAAGAACCTATACTCTTAAGTCTCGTTTCTATCTGGTGATGCTGGGAGCTGGGAGAAACAAGTACAGGCAGGAACACAGAAGTGCCTCGAAGAGTGATGTAATGTGTAGGCTGACATTGGGGGACTCACCCACCTGCCAGCCCGAGTTCATCTGGCCAAGTTCATTTCAGGCTCACAAGTCCCTAACCAAAGCAGAAGCAACCCCAGGCAAGACCACCCTAGGGCTGAAAACATTGTGGGAGACCTTGGCAGTGACTCAGTGCAAGGTAAGGACTATACCATTAAATTATAATGATAATGGATATCATTTATCAAGCGACTGCAGTGCCAGTCTCGCTGCAGGTATAATCTATAATCATCAGTGTCAAACCGGTAAAGAAGGTGACGTACCAATATTAAAATGAGGGTACAAAAGCTCAGAGGCTAAGTGGTCTGTCAAAGTCACGCCGTTAGTTAATAAAGAGAGATATGAGGACTTCCCTGGTGGTACGGAGGCTGACTCCATGCTTCCAATGCAAGGAGCCTGGGATCGATCCCTGGTCAAGGAACTAGATCCCCATGCCATAACTAAGAGTTCGCATGCTGCCAGGAAGATTAAAGATGCCATGTGCGGCAACTAAGATTCAGAGCAGCCAAATAAATAAATACTTTTTTAAAAAAATAATGAAAAGCTATGAACCCATATGTATCTGGCTCCAAGGCCATGCATGGTCCTGACCTCACACCAGACCATGTTGTCTCTTATGCCAGCTCCTTTCATTAAGTATTTAGACTTACATTTAGACAAAAGGCCTTTTATAAACATAAATGAAGATAAGAAATGGAAAAGAAATGCAAAAAAGCAAAATGGCTGTCTGAGGAGGCCATACAAACAGCTGTGCAAAGAAGAGAAGCGAAAATCAACACAGAAAAGGAAAGATATAGGCATCTGAATGCAGAGTTCCAAAGAATAGCAAGAAGAGATAAGAAAGCCTTCTTCAGTGATCAATGCAAAGAAATAGAGGGAAACAACAGAATGGGAAAGACTAGAGATCTCTTCAAGAAAATTAGAGATACCAAGCGAACATTTCATGCAAAGATGGGCTCGATAAAGGACAGACATGGTACGGACCGAACAGAAGCAGAAGATATTAAGAAGAGGTGGCAAGAATACACAGAAGAACTGTACAAAAAAGATCTTCACGACCCAGATAATCATGATGGTGTGATCACTCATCTAGAGCCAGACATCCTGGAATGTGAAGTCAAGGGAGCCTTAGAAAGCATCACTATGAACAAAGCTAGTGGAGGTGATGGAATTCCAGTGGAGCGATTTCAAATCCTGAAAGATGATGCTGTGAAAGTGCCACACTCAATATCCCAGCAAATTTGGAAAACTCAGCAGTGGCCACAGGACTGGAAAAGGTCAGTTTTCATTCTAATCCCAAAGAAAGGCAATGCCAAAGAATGCTCAAACTACTGCACAATTGCACTCATCTCACATGCTAGTAAAGTAATGCTCAAAATTCTCCAAGCCAGGCCTCAGCAATATGTGAATTGTGAACTTCCAGATGTTCAAGCTGGATTTAGAAAAGGCAGAGGAACCAGAGATCAAATTGCCAACATCCGCTGGATCATGGAAACAGCAAGAGAGTTCCAGAAAACCATCTATTTCTGCTTTATCGACTATGCCAAAGACTTCGACTGTGTGGATCACAATAAACTGTGGAAAATTCTGAGAGATGGGAATACCAGACCACCTGACCTGCCTCTTCAGAAACCTATATGCAGGTCAGGAAGCAACAGTTAGAACTGGACATGGAACAACAGACTGGTTCCAAATAGGAAAAGGAGCATGTCAAGGCTGTATACTGTCACCCTGCTTATTTAACTTATATGCAGAGTACATCATGAGAAATGCTGGGCTGGAAGAAGCATAAGCTGGAATCAAGATTGCTGGGAGAAATATCAATAACCTCAGATATGCAGATGACACCACTCTTATGGCAGAAAGTGAAGAGGAACTAAAAAGCCTCTTGATGAAAGTGAAAGAGGAGAGTGAAAAAGTTGGCTTAAAGCTCAACATTCAGAAAACGAAGATCATGGCATCTGGTCCCATCACTTCGTGGGAAATAGATGGGGAAACAGTGGAAACAGTGGCTGACTTTATTTTGGAGGGCTCCAAAATCACTGCGGATGGTGATTGCAGCCATGAAATTAAAAGACGCTTACTCCTTGGAAGAAAAGTTATGACCAACCTAGATAGCATATTGAAGAGCAGAGACATTACTTTGCCAACAAAGGTCCATCTAGTGAAGGCTATGGTTTTTCCAGTGGTCATGTATGGATGTGAGAGTTGGACTGTGAAGAAAGCTGAGTGCCGAAGAATTGATGCTTTTGAACTGTGGTGTTGGAGAAGACTCTTGAGAGTCCCTTGGACTGCAAGGAGATCAGTCCATCCTAAAGGAGATCAGTCCTGGGTGTACTTTGGAAGGACTGATGTTGAAGCTGAAACTCCAATACTTTGGCCACCTCATGCGAAGAGTTGACTTATCGGAAAAGACCCTGATGCTGGGAAGGACTGGGGGCAGGAGGAGAAGGGGACAACAGAGGATGAGATGGCTGGATGGCATCACTGACTCGATGGACGTGAGTCTGAGTGAACTCCCGGAGTTGGTGATGGACAGGGAGGCCTGGTGTGCTGCGATTCATGGGGTCACAAAGAGTTGGACACGACTGAGCGACTGAACTGAACTGAACTAAAGATAAGGAGGAGTTTGGTGACGGTCCAGCTGTCCAGACTTGGCATTTTCACCACCATCATCCCAGGTTCAATCGCTGGATGGGAAACTAAGATACTGCAAGCCTTGAGGTGTGGGCAGAAAATAAAAAGAAATGAGGTAGACGAAAGGGATTCCCGGGTGGCGACTGAAGCAACTTAGCATGCACGCACACAAACAGACCAAAGCCAGTTAAATCCAAAGCAAACGGCGCTGCAGACCCCTCCACCCTGGGGGCAAACACCATCCCTCTCCACTGTGGATGAAGCCGGAGGTCTTGAAAAGACACACACGTCACTACACCACATGTTTCCACCCGCAAGAGTCAGCGTGTAAGTGGTGGAGTGGGTCTGGTGCCAAGAAGCAGGAGCTGGTTTATTTTAGTCTCAGTGTTAAGACAGCCAGCACCAGGTTGAGGCTGAGAAATGCTCCTTCTAATTAAAACTTTATTTTCAAACACATGTCACAGTTGCAACATGGTGAGACTCATTTCTGGCTTTGTGGACGCCTCCGAGGAGAAGCCGCTTCCCTGTGACAGCCTCTAGCAGTCGTTCGGGAAGGCAGGAGCAGACCCGGGGGCAAAGGCTCCCGGTGACACCCCGGGCACTGGCGCAGGGGACCCTTCCATTACTCGAGAGGGTGGCAAAATCAAGAACGGGGAGGGGCGGCTGTAAACTAGTCAGCAGTGCGAGAGTCTGCATGCCCCGCCGAGGAGCAGCCCGACAAACACGCACGGAGAACCGGAACCAGCCTCCTTGCGGCCCCAGCAGGCGGGCAAGCTGAGTCCAGCGGAGAACTTCCAAGCAGAACCGGGGCGGCCGTGGACAACGGGACTGAAGCAGCTGTTACAGACCCTTGCCTGTTGAAAAAGGAGTTAGGAAACCCCGTAAGCACACTGTATCCCAACCCCCGGGGTTCCCTGGTGGCTCAGCAGTAAAGAACCCACTTGCGGTGCGGGAGTGTGAAGTGCTAAGTCACTTGAGTTCATGTCCGACTCTTTGTGACCCTATGAACCATAGCCCACCAGGCTCCTCTGTCCACTGGATTTTCTAGGCAAGATTACTGGAGCGGGTTGCCATTTCCTTCTCCAGGGGATCTTCCCAACCATGGGAGTGAACCCACATCGCTTGTCTCCTGCATCGGCAGGCAGGTTTATTACCACTAGCGCCATCTGGGAAGATGGCTTGCAGGAGATGCAAATTCAATCGCTGGATCAGGGAGATCCCCTGGAGGAGGAAATGGCAACCCACGCCAGTATTCTTGCCGGGGAAATCCCATGGACAGAGGAGCCTGCAGGGCAGGCTCCAGCCCACGAGCTCGCAAAGAGTCAGACACGACGGAGGGATTAACAGCAGCAGCAGCATCCCAACCACCTAACTCTCTCCATGGTCCCACAGACTCCAGCAGGAAGCTGCCAGGGTAGGGACAGGGCCTGCTTTAGTTCCTGTTCCATCCACGGGCACATACCCAACAGGTATGAGCCTGATACGTTAAGACTTCAATACCTGCTTACTGAAGTAACACTGTGGAGTGGGCATCGTGGGTGGCCTCCAAACCCAGCTGCTTACAGTAGCTCTTCTGAATCAGTGTGAAAATCAGGGAGAGGAACAGAAAGAAAGAATTCGCAGAAGTCTGGAGGAGTGGAAATCTGTGAGTTTCAAATCCTTCACCACTGCTTTCAACATGGGATTCCCTAGTGGCTCAGGTGGTAAAGAATCTGCCTGCAATGCAGGAGACCCAGGTTCAATCCCTGGGTCAGGAAGATCCCCTGGGAAGGGAATGGTTACTCACTCCAGTATTCTTGCCTGGAGAATCCCATGGACAGAGGAGCCTGGCAAGTTACAATCCCGGGGGTCGCAAAATCGGACATGATTGAGTGACTAACACAAACCCACTGAAGGCCCAGCTATGAGTCACACCATGAAGCTCACAGCGCTGTGTGTCCTGAAATTTCAGATTTCCACTCACCCAGGATGGGGACCATACAGGCCATGGAGGACCCTAACACCAGCCAGGAGCCAAGGCCTTCTCAGGAACAGCCAGGTCAGGAGCTAGAAAATGATGCTTCACTTTTCATATATGGCAGCCCCAGAACAGAGCCTGCAGGTAAGACCATTTCCACAAGCTAGAGAAGAGACTAAAAGGCAGGCTGTGTGCCTTGAAGGCCTCCCTTGGGGTGAAAAAGCCACAGAGAAACAGAGAGTCAAGACCAAGTCTAGGACACCGGGCTGCCTTCCCAGCCTTCCTTTGTAACCCACGGGTATTGCCACTGGTCCCAGGAGGGCAGCCCCAGGTGTTTCTCAGACCGGGTCATTCCAATCCTCACATCACCTACGCTGAGACCATGCCAGGATTCAGACGCCAAGAGGTTGTGCTGTTGGGTCATTTCGCAGGTCACTGAGGCATTTTCTAGGAGCCTATGAAATTCAGATGGAAATCTCGAGACAAAGAAGCAGAAGTGTTTAATATCACTGTTGCCTGACAGTATGGAAATGGGAGGCCGGGGGAAGCCAAAAGGCTAACTGTGGAATTACAAGTCAAAATTGAGACCTCAAGATGTGAAGAGAAGGGAACCCTTGTACGTTATTGGTAAGAATGCAAATTGGTGCAGCCACAATAGAGAACAGAAGAGAGTTTTCTCTAAAAACAGAACTATCATAGGACCCAACAATTCCACTCCTGGGTATATATTCAAAAAAAGAAACACATTAATTCAAAAGGATACATGCAGCCCAATGTTCACAGCGGCACTATTTACAACTGCCAAGATACAGAAGCAACCTAAGTGGCCATCGGCAGGTGAATGCATAAAAAAGATGTGGTATATACTGTGGAATATTACTTGGTCGTGAAAAAGAACAACATTTTGCCATTTGCAGCAGCATGGATGGACTTGGAGGGCCTGAGTGTGAAGGGCTCACAGATTCCAGTGAAATAAGTCTGACCGAGAAAGACAAATACTGATATCACTTATGTGTGGATTCCAAAAAAAAAAAAGATACTAGTGAATAAAACAGAAGAGAAACAATAGAGAAGGAACTGTTATGACGGGATAGGGGTGTACCGGGACACAGGACTGCGGAAGGAGGAGGGACAAACCACTGGGTGTAAGACAGGCTTAAGGATGTATTGTGCAACACAAGGGATATAGCCACTATTTTGTAATAATTGTAAATGGAAAGTAACCTACAATAATTGTATAAAAACTCCCCACTGCCCCCTGAAGGCCATCTGTGTCACTATCAATCCACCACTGAACTGGGGAACCACAGATGGGTGGAAGGACACCCTTCAGGGTCAAGACAAGAGAGACCGAGGAAGCACCCACACCGAGATGTGCTGAGCACTGCACGGATGCTTGACAAACACTGGGTCCCGACCTCTGCCCTGGGCTCGGCAGTGTGCTTGAACCCTACAGCATTCCATTAGACAGCTCTTCGTGATTGCGCTCAGCAGTCTGGCCAGGCTCTGGGCAGAGAAGGGGATGGGTTGGCTCCCTTCCTGGGAGCTCCCGGACCATCAGAGCCGGATGGTCTTTGATCTGGAGGAGTTTGGGAGCAGTAGCCCCGTGAGCAAAGGTGCCTTGCCCACAGCCTGGGACGGAATGGGAGCCACATCACTGCTGGGGAGACCTTCCTGCTGTGTGGTCCTCCACCCAGTGATCGGGGGGTGCAGGGGGAGGGGGCCAGGCATCTCAACCTGGAGCTCAGAAAGGACAGTGAGAGAGTTAAAGCTGAGCCAGTCCAGACCCCTTTAGGGAGGAGGTGAACATTTTAGCTCATGCTTTCCTGAAGCCTTGTGCAACAATCCTGCCCGAGAACTGGCCTTTCTTAAGGAGCTAATGACCACAGCACAATGTCTTACTCACAGAAATGCTTTGCTTAGACTCCATGTTAATAATTATTATAATTATAACAAATCTTGCCTGGGAACCTATTTCTCAAGACTTGTACCCCTGATTACATAGCAACAGTATATCTCACCCAGAGCTGGCGCCCTGGAACCGTTCTCCCTGGCTAATCTTGTGCTGGAATTATCTCAGGATGTATGCCTTGGGAAAGGGTCTGGTGGCACTTTTACAAACCTTGAGGTATTCTTTGTATCTATTTTCACCAGCTAGCAGAAAAGTACACAATGCCCTGCTTAAACTAGTGAGGAGGGGTACCCTCCTACCCTCTTCTGATGTCTATGTCCGAAGCTTTTTCTGTCACTTTCACTTTAAATAAAAATCTACACAAAGCTCTGAGCGACTGAGACAGTCTTTGGTCCCTGAGTTAAAGCTTCTTGAGACCACGAATCCAGCAGCACCGTTCACCAAACGCCGTAAGCTCTCACCAGGCAACCAGAGGGCACAGCCAGGGGCAGGTCGTTCCTCCGATTCCAAGACTGCTGGATCTTGCAGCTTCAAACCAAATGCATAAGAGCTGTTCGGAGACTGAGGAAGGAGGCAGGCGAACCCTGTGCCCGACCTTCACGGCTGCACATCCTGGTAGCCCATCAGTTTTGTTCCAGGTGCCCATGGGCAGTCCCAGGTGACAAATCCTGAGCAGTCAGCCCAGCGGGTCTCAACCCAAGGCGATTCTGACGGTGCCTGGGGCTGCGGGGAGGGATACTACAGCCTCCCCTGCAAGGCAGCAGACAGCCCCTCACCGCAAAGGTGTATCGAGCCTGAAGGTCAATAGTGCCAAGGTTAGGAAACCCTGCTCTACGCTACCCAGTACATCCTATCTTCCTTTGCCAGAAACTACGGTTTTCAGCCCTGTTTTACAGTCCCAGTAGTCTGGGTTTTGTGGAAAGGTGTGATGGCATTTGATCACTGAGATAAAAAGGAACTTCAGCCAAAAGACATTAACACCAGCACCAGACTGAGTGCTTCTCGGAGATCTTTACAATGAGTCATCAAATAACCATCGTCCCCTTTTACAGACCAGGAAACTGAGGCACATAGAGGTCACACACTGTTCAGTCAAGGCCTGTGGTCCAATCAGTTCAATCCCAGACAGTCTGCTAACTGGGGGAAAAGTATAACATTGTATCTGTATTCTGGGTGATCCTCTTTATGTGCTGATTTTTAAAGGGGTAGGGGAGGGGTGGAAAGAGAGGAAGGAGGGAGACAGGACAGAGATGGATGAGCAAAAGGACCGAAATGTCAACAGCAGCTGTTTCTACGTAAGTGATGACACTCGGCCGACTTCTTTCCTTCTGTTGGTGGTGGTGTCATTCAGTAGCCCAGTCGTGCCCGGTTCTTTGTGACCCCGTGGACTGCAGCACACCAGGCTTCCCTGTCCCCCACCGTCTCCCAGAGTCTGCCCAAGTTCATGTCCATTGCATCGGTGATGCCATGCAGTCATCTCATCCTCTGATGCCCTCTTTCTCTGTACCTTCCTGCATTTCTACATTCTCTACCACAAAAATGCCTTTAAAGGCAGAAAAGAAACAACAAGGAAAACAAAAACTCCAGCCAAGTACACATGTCAAGATGGCCGGCAGCACCAAGTTCACGCCCATCCATAAGGTAACAATCCCTGCGCTCAGGGAAAAGACGCAGACCCCCGCCTGGCAGGACGTGTGGGCACACCCTGGGTCGCTTGGGCCCACGGCAGCCTTGATGACAACCTGTACGGGGAAGCCATGCCCCAGAGCCCTTGCACACGCACACCTGCAAGGGATCCGCCACCCTGAGTCTAAGACAGCTTGTCAGCTCCTCATCCATCTCAGAGTGGAAATGGCCCAGAGATAGTGAGCCAGGGACCACCAGGTCAGATCCACCTCCGCCACGCCTGACTGTCTCCACGCTCGAAATACTCAAAGACAGCTTCGGGAAAAACAAGCTTTCCAGATCATTAAAACTTCCATTCAACAGTTTTATTAACTGGTAGGAATGAGAGAAAAAGAGGATCTTTTTTTTTTTAACCTAGGGCCTAATGTGAAAGATTGTGAAAGCCTGTTTTAGGGGGGAAAAAAGGGAAAGAATCCTAAGGAGCACTGAAAAGTTCATTTTTCCTATTTTTTCCCATAGAATTTGTATGCACATTATCTTAAAGTCCCTTTCCACCATAAAAAGCCTACACAGCGCACAGATGCCCAGTACCTACTGCGTGTTTTTGTTATCCTTGGTTGTTGGTCACTCAGTCGTGTCTGACTCGTTGTGACCCCATGAACTGTAGCCCACCAGGCTCCTCCGGCCACAGGATTCTCCAGACAAAGAGTACTGGAGCGGGTTGCCAGCCATTCCCTTCTCCAGGGGATCTTCCCGACCCAGGGATCAAACCCAGGTCTCCCCCATTGCAGGCAGATTCTTCACCAGCTGAGCCACAAGGGAAGCCCAAACATACTGGAATGGGTGGCATTTCCTTTCTCCAGGGGATCTTCCTGACCCAGGGATCAAACCCAGGTCTCCCACACTGCAGGCAGATTCTTTACCAGCTGAGCCACAAGGGAAGCCCAAAAATACTGGAATGGGTGGCATATCCCTTCTCCAGCGGATATTCCCGACCCAGGGGGAATCGAACCAGGGTCTCCGGCACTGCAGGGAGATTCTTTACCACCTGAGCTACTAGGGAAGCCCTTGATAGCCTTACTGTTATCTTATCCTTGCTATCCTTAAAGTGAAGTGAAGTCGCTCAGTAGTGTCTGACTCTTTGCGACCCCATGGACTCCATCCATGAGATTTTCCAGGCAAGAATACTGGAGTGAGTTGCCATTTCCTTCTCCAGAGGATCTTCCCAACCCAGGGATCGAACCCGGGTTTCCCGCATTGCAGGCAGATGCTTTACCGTCTGAACCACCTTGTTATCCTTACTGTTAACTAAAAAAAAGGCTGGTTATTCTATCCCCTCTCATGATAACACAGGGATAATCATGAGGCTCTTTCTAACTCCACCTTGTGTTAAATGATTAAGTAGTTCAATAGCCATAAAAAAATCTTACATATCACCTAAATTTTCATGAAGATATCACACTCCAAATGCAGAGATTCAACACATCCAAATGTCACCATTGGGAAAGACAAGAAGTAATTTTTAAGGCCATCAGCAGGCCTAGATCTATCTTTAAAAATTAATAATAATAAATCCTTAGTTGCTATCCCAAGAACCACGGCTGGGTGCCTCCCTCCTAGCCAACAGAGCACCAGCTGCTCAAGGTCACCATTCTCAAGCCACTTGGACTGAAGAATAGCTTTCCCCAGCCTGAAATAGGCCTGACATGAAGCAGTCAGGTGCATCCTACTCCTCCTTGCCTGTGATTGGGTTAAAGCAAGACATGTGACCCAGCTGTAGCCAACAGAACAAAAGGTGACATCAGCAGATCAGGGAAGTTTTCATTTCCTATGGGAAAAAAGGAAGCTGGAGGCAATGCCTATCATTTTTTACCAAGGACTGCTGTGCTTACTTACCATGTTGCAACTCCAGATGCCACCCCTGCTACTGTTTAGAAATAAGTCCTGCTACTGCTAAGTTGCTTCAGTCATGTCTGACTCTGTGCGACTCCATAGATGGCAGCCCACCAGGCTCCACCATCCCTGGGATTCTCCAAGCAAGAACACTGGAGTGGGTTGCCATTTCCTTCTCCAATGCATGAAAGTGAAAAGTGAAAAGTGAAAGTGAAGTCACCGAGTCGTGTCCAACTCTCAGCGACCCCATGGACTGCAGCCTACCAGGCTCCTCCGTCCATGGGATTTTCCAGGCAAGAGTACTGGAGCGGGGTGCCATTGCCTTCTCCGAGAAATAAGCCCAGGATTAAGCAAATAAAGCAGGTAAAGAACCTGCTTGCCAGTGCAGGAGACACGGGTTCCATCCCTGGGTTGGGAAGATCTCCTGGAGGAGGGCATGGCAACCCACTGCAGTATTCTTGCTTGGAGAATCCCCACAAACAGAGGAGCCTGGCTGGCCACAGCCCATGGGGTCACAAAGAGTCAGACATGACTAAACAGTCAACTTAGCATGCACACACAAGCAAATACACTGAGGATAGTGAAGCAGGAAAATGGAACCAAAGAACTCAATTCTGAGGCCAGCACTGAATTGCTGAATTAACCTTGAAACCATCATGTGAAATACTAACCCCCGTATTGGTTTTTTTGTATGTTGTTTTCTTGATTCTTTTCTTTGGAGTATAACTGCTTTACAAGGCAATTATATTTCTGCTATACAACAAAGTGAAACAGCTACAGGAGAAGGCAATGGCACCCCACTCCAGTACTCTTGCCTGGAAAATCCCATGGATGGAGGAGCCACTTGTAGGCTGTAGTCCACGGGGTCGCTAAGAGTCGGGCACGACTGAGCGACTTCACTTTCACTTTTCACTTTCATGCATTGGAAAAGGAAATGGCAACCCACTCCAGTGTTCTTGCCTGGAGAATCCCAGGGATGGGGGAGCCTGGCGGGCTGCCCTCTCTGGGGTTGCAAAGAGTCGGACACGACTGAAGCGACTTAGCAGCAGCAGCATACATATATGCCCTCCCTCTTGAGCTTCCCTCCACCCTCCCCTTCCAAGTTTCAGTTGCCTTTTGTTTCTAAAAATCAAAAACATCCTCACTGATAGATGCCTACACCAAGGCTCACTAAGAGTTTGAGGTCCTACCAATTCCTCAAAGCTGAAAGAGAATGTGTCCAATGGTAGGGACGAGATCCACAGCAAGACATTGGGAGGACATGTGACTGGAACCTTTATAATGACTTCTTGTCAATTACCAATCCGTGTCCCAACTCTGCCCCCTCTGCACCCTGACTGTAACTCACCGCAGCAGAAAGTTAAGCAGCTGATACCCTTTGAGACATATTCAAGAGGTAGATAATGGGTGCGCTAGGATGAGAGGAGTAAGGAAAGTGAGGATTTGAACGCATTTATCTCCTCTGCTCTGCTTTAGCAATTCACAAAGTACCAGCTGTTAAAAGGCTTCTCCGAATTTAGACTTTAAATAAACTGACTCATGAATCTTTAAGGCTTGCGGAAAAGAAAACTTAACAAGGCAATTTTTTTCAGGAATGGAGGCTGGTGAGAGGCACAAGCCATAGATAATAGTACTTAAATCATCTTGTTCAAGATGTGAATTTCATGTGAGGTTTTCTATTCTCAGAAAACAGACATATAATAAATGATAACACCATCTCATTAGACAGAAGGTCTCTCTTCTATCTGCCTGCAGGTTTATTCTTCAAGAACTTGTTTCCTGTAGGCATTAAAAATAATTACCTTTAAATGTATAATATGAAATGTTAAGTGAAAAAGAAAAAATCCATGCATCACATTACATATATACTGATTCCAAAAACAGTGCACAAGTGCTCAGTGAGAAGAGAAGCAGTGAATTTGGGAAGATAAAGATCCTTAAGATGTGTTTTAATGAAGTTTCCTTTTGTATGAAGTTAAGTAGCTGGTGAATATGTGTATATTTTTAATGAAGTTTTTACATTGTTAATGAACATATGAACATCCTCAGACATCCATAATTACAATTTTTTAATCTTTCTCTTTTTTGGCCACACCAAAAGGCTTGTAGGATCTCTGTTCCTCAACCAGGGATTGAATCCGGGCAGTGAAAGGCCAGAATCCTAACCCCTGGGCCAGCAGTGAATGCCCCTCTGCAATTGTAAATTTACCAATACCACTCAGGGACCTTTTTCCTTTAAAGAAGGAAGCTCAGTCCTGCAAATATCTGAAAGCCAAGTGCATGCCAGGTGCGGTGTAGGTCTGAGGAGAATTCAGCTAGGTTTCGGATAGAGCCCAGGTGACCCTGAATTCTTTGTAGAACATGGGAAGTGAGAGATGGGAAGGAGGATGAAGTGACCCTGTTAAGAATGTGTAATCTAATCAGAAAGAGAGAGGAGTATAAGAGGGGTAAAAACACAATTCTATAAAGCACACAACCAATGATGAGAAAGAGATATGAAAAAAAAGAGATAAAATGACAGAAGTCTTTAAAAAAAAGAGATCTTATTGAGTTGAGAATTTCAAGAAAGGCTTCTCAAGAGAGGTGTCACTACAAGGGGCTCTTTAAGAATGAAGAATTAGGTAGATGGGATTTTCAGACAGTTGGAACAGCTTAAGCAAAACCAAAAAGAAAAAAAAAAAACTCCAAGAATTCCAAACTGGGCTGAAATGACAGGTGCATGAGTGCTCAGGCGTGTTCGACTCTTTGCGACCCCATGGACTGTAGCCTGCCAGGCTCCTCTGTCCATGGGACTTCCCAGGCAAGGATACTGGAGTGGGTTGCCATTTCCTGCTCCAGGGGATCTTCCCAACCCGGGGATGGAACTTGCATCTCTTGCATTGGCAGGCAGATTCTTTACCACTGAGCCATGTGGAAAGTCAGAAATGCAGGGTATGCACAGACCAATCACGAGTTAACAAACGAAAAATGGACAGTGAGACCTGGTGGGGCTTGACGCCAGACTGACGCACCTGCCTTGGTCTAACAGGCAAGGGACGGTGGGGTGAAGTAGGGTTTGGCAGTGACACACTGCAGGTGCACTTTAGAAAAACGAATCCGACAGCCCTGGGCAAAGAGGTCTGGACCTAGGAGCAGGTCGAGTGAAGACCTCTGTGCTAACTCGGGGCAGAAGCACAGTGTGCAGCCTGAGCACTGGCAGCATGCCTGCACGCAGTGGGCAGCTCCACAAATCTCTGTTAAACTGAGTTAGACTTCTTCGAAGGGATCAGATAGGTCTGGTGTTTTTCTGAGCTTCTGACACTCTCCTAACGCACATTTAGGCACTAAATAATGATGCCAACTGTCCCCTAAATGAGGCTCCCCCTGCCTCTGTCTTCTGCTACAAGTGATCCAGTCCAAGGAAAGAGAGATAAAGCACCAAAGATCAAGAGAAACACTCTCATCTTCCCATTCCCGATAAAGAATGTTCTCTGTCCCGGAGCAAACATCAGGAAAGCACAGTGGTCCCTCGGCATCCACAGGGGACTGGCTCCACGACTCCTACAGACAGCAAAATTCACAACACTCAAGTCGCTCACGTGAAACACCACAACACACTCAGCCTGCCACATCCACGGTTGGGCATCCTCGGAGTCAACCAGCTGCACATTAGATTGGTTGAACCAGCAGACGAAGAACCTGTGGATATGGAGGACCAATTCTACAAAAGATCAGTACAAACTACAGGAAAGGCAGAGTGGGGAAGAGCTACGAATTCAAGAAAGAACACCTCATGGGCACAATACGAAGTAACATGCTTTATCCTACACTCCGACTGGCCCTTAAAATTAACAAAAACATATGCCCATATAATCAACAAAAAAATCAGACTTGGAGAAAAGTGCAGTTAAAAGTACTAAGTGATTCTCAGAATACATGGTTCTCAGAGTATATGAAAGGGTATCTGCATTATTAGGGAGGAAACGTTGGATGTTGAGGCAGAGAGACAGGATGCTTCCAACAGACTCTCAAATGGATCACGAAAAAAGTGTGCGTGTGTGTGTGTGTATAAAAGTGCTTAGGTATATACATGTATATATGATAAATGTGTGCAGATGTAAACGTGTGTGAAAAGATATTTATACACATGGAGAGAGAATTATAAAAGCAAATGGAGCAGAATGCAAATCAGTGCTAAATTTTGGTGAAGGACCAATGAAAGTTTCTGATACCATTCTTGCAACTTTTCTGTAACTTTGAAGGAACATCAAGACAAATAGCTGTTTATATGTGTGTATGTGTGTGTGTGCACGGTCAGTCGTGTCCAACTCTTTGCAACCCCATGAACTACGGCCTGCCAGGCTCCTCTGTCCGTGGGATTTTCCAGGCAAGAACACTGGAGTGGGGTGCCATTTCCTCCTCCATATAAAAAGTCCATGTCGCACAGCATTCAGGACCTTACTTCCTGGACCAGGAATCAAACCTGTGCTGTCTGCACTGGGAGTGTGGCATCTTAACCACTGGACCACCAGGGAAGTCCCTCGCTCTTGCTGATCATAAGCTTTTGGCCTCTTCCATCAACTGGGAGGTCCCTGCAGATACAAGACCCAGATGTCTGGGCCCAAACACAGCTGCCCAGGGCCAACCCCATCCTCCTCTGGGTAGGGAGGATCCTGACCCCTGGCCAAGGTGCTTGTCATTTGCACTCCAGGGATGCCAGGGGTCCTCTTAAGTGACTCACACAATACAGGAACTACTGTCTGATCCAATGATTGGAACTCAAGAACCAAGAAGTGGATGGAAATGTCCTGCCCACGCAGGGTGTCCAGAGAAGTCCAGGTCCCAGCTGGGAGTTTTCTGAGAAGGTTATCTTATAAACAGCACACCCACCAATTGCCCCAGGGTTCCAGTTAGGAAGAGCCTGTCAGGCAGGCACTGTGATGTGTATTTTATCTTCTCAATTGAATTCTATTCTCCCCAAAGCCCTGGGAGGTAGAAAATTTTCCCTGTCTGTTTTAGTTGAGAAATGAGACTCAGAGACATGAACACACAGCCAGTAACAGGCAGGGCAGGGGTCCACATCCAGATGTCTTTCTCAAGTCACTGAAGATTTTTTTGTCATAAAGTGTTTTTACATTTTACTCTGGTCAGGCTAAATATCAATAACCTCAGATATTCAGAAGACACCACACTTACGGCAGAAAGCAAAGAACTAAAGAGCCTCTTGATGAAAGTGAAAGAGAAGAGTGGAAAAGTTGGCTTATAGCTCAACATTCAGAAAACTAAGATCATGGCATCTGGTCCCATCATTTCATGGCAAATAGATGGGGAACCAGTGGAAACAGTGACAGACTTTATTTTTTTGGCCTCCAAAATCACTGCAGATGGTGACTGCAGCCATGAAATAAAAAGACATTTACTCCTTGGAAGAAAAGTTATGACCAACCTAGACAGCATATTAAAAAGCAGAGATATTACTTTGCCAACAAAGGTCCGTCTAGTCGAGGCTATGGTTTTTCCAGTGGTCATGTATGGATGTGAGAGTTGGACTATAGAGAAAGCTGAGCACCAAAGAATTGATGCTTTCGAAATGTGAAGTTGGAGAAGGCTCTTGAGAGTCCTTTGGACTGCAAAGAGATCCAACCAGTCCATCCTAAAGGAGATCAGTCCTGAATGTTCATTGGAAGGACTGATGCTGAAGCTGAAGCACCAATACTTTGGCCACCTGATGTGAAGAGCTGACTCATTGGAAACAACCCTGATGCTGGGAAAGACTGAAGGCAGGAGGAGAAGGGGACGACAGAGGATGAGATGGTTTGATGGCATCACTGACTCAACGGACATGGGTTTGGGTAGACTCTGGCAGTTGGTGATGGACAGGGAGGCCTGACATGCTGCAGTCCATGGGGTCGCAAAGGGTTGGACACGACTGAGCCACTGAACTGAACTGAACTGACTTGGCCAGGCTTCCCTGGTGTCCCAGTGGTGAAGAATCCGCCTGCCAATGCAGGAAACACAGGTTTAATCCCTTGTCCAGGAAAATCTCACTTGCCGCGGAGCAGCTAAGCCTGTGTGCCACTCTCGAGCCTGTTCTCTAGAGCCTGGGAGCTGCAACGACTGAGCCCCTGTGCCACAGAGCCCGTGCCACAGAGCCCCTGCTCGTAGCAAGAGGAGCAACTGCAACGTGAGCCCACGCAATGCAACCAGAGAGGAGCCTGCACACAGCAACAAAGACCCACGCAGCCAGAAGGAAATGAATAAATAACATTTTTAAATTTACTTTTGTCAAAGTAATACACAGAGCTGAACAAGCACCAGGTACCCCTGAAAGTTTATACAAGACAGTGGCCGTGTTAGTCTCCCCTGGGAGGGGAGTGAACTAGCTGGGAAAAGACACTGCACAATAACTCCTTTCAAATTCTGGCCCATATGAACATACTAGCTATTTTAAAATAACTAAATAAAATCACTCTAAATGTAGATTAAAAGTTGCAAGAAAGAGGAAATTATATATTGATAAGATCTTTGAAATCCACTGTTAAATGAGAAAAAAAAAAAAAAGATCCAGAATGGGATAAATGGAATGTTACCATTTGTATAAAAGGCAGCGAGGAAAAAGGGGAAGGGGAGAGAAATATATAGATATATAGACATAGACGGGCTTCCCTGCTCACTCAGATGATAAATAATCTGCCTGCAGTGCAGGAGACTTGGGTTCGACTCCTGGTTTGGGAAGATCCCTGGAGGAGGGAATGGCAACCCAGTCCAGTATTCTTGCCTGGAGAATCCCATGGACAGAGGAGCCCGACAGACCACAGTCCACGGGGTCTCAAAGAGTCAGACAGGACTGAGCAACTAACACACACGTGTAGACACAGATAGATATGGATATGCACACATATGTGTAGCTATCTCTACATATCTGCACTGACATATAAGAACTGGAAACATTCGGAGCTTCTCTGTAGGAGGAATAGGGTAAAGGGAAGTTCACATTATAAACTCACTTACATATTTTTAATTTTGAACTATGTGAATGTATTACCTACTCAAATATATAAATAAACAAAATATAAGTGCCTTTTAAAAAGATGCTAAAGGAAAATAATAGGGCAAGCATATGGTTTGGGGTAGCTCACAGCAGAGGGACACAGAAAATGGAATAAAGACCACCTGGCAGGGTGCTGCCCAGATGCAACCCCACAGGCCGCTGTGCTTGGAGAGCTGCCTGTTTAGAAAGGAGTTGTTCCAGACCAGCAGAGCTGGGGGCTTGGAAAGCACGTGCTATCAAGTTGCAGCCTAAATTGGATAGGAATTTCCCCTAAAATAAACTATGTAATTTACTTCCAACAGACAATTCCCCATTGCCCTGTTCTGCACATTGATACTGCTCATTCTAATATTTAATTATCTGGCACACAGTCCATCTGTCCGGCATCTGACCACCACAGCCTGCAAAGCCCTGGTGAACAGCTCCAGCAGCTGACAGAAACCCACTGCTCAGCAGGACGTGACCAAATGTAAGCAACATCCCACCGCCTTCATCCGCAAGGCGCTCGCCCTTGGAGATAATGCCTACAAGGCATTCACAGGTTGTGTCACCGGAAGGAAAGGCAGTCTGGTTTGGGGGGTTTTGTTTTTATTTTTTTTTTTAATGGTAAAATACACAGAACCTAAAACATACCATCTTAACCATATTTAAGTGTACAGTTCAGTACCAAGTGATGCTGGGAAAGATTGAAGGCGGGAGGAGAAGGGGACGACAGAGGATGAGATGGTTGAATGAGATGGTTGGCTGGTTGGAGACTCAGTGGACATGAGTTTGGGTAAACCCTGAGAGTTGGTGATGGACAGGGAGGCCTGGCATGCTGCAGTCCGTGGGGTCACAAAGAGTCGGACACAACTGAGCAACTGAACTGAACTGACACTCACATTATTGTGTTACCAACCTTGTAAACTCTTCATTCTGCAAAACTGAAACCCTGTCTGTCCCCACTAAACAACTCTCATGCCCCAAACCCAAGCAACTACCATTCTACTTTCTGGCCTATGAATCTGACGCCTCTAGACACCTCTCCTGAGTGTAATCACACAATATTTGTCCTCTTGTGTCCGGCCTATTTCATTTAGTGAAATGTCCTCAAGGTTCATCCATGTTCTAGCCTCTGCCAGGACATCTGTTCTTTTCAAGACTAAAGAACATTCCACCGTACACATATACCAGGTTTTGCTGAGCCATTCATCTGCTGAGGGACACTTGGGTGGTTTCCACTTTCTGGCTCTCGTAAGGCTCGTAAGAACATGACGCCTCTTTGAGAACCTGTGAAAAGATTCTTGCACCTATGCGATATTTTTAAGACTTTCCATGGTGCTCATCTAAGATTGCAGAGGACAGCAATTCAGAATAGGGAAATGGAGCTTCCTACCTGTCTAGACTCAGCCCCTGTTAAACTTCATGGGGACTGAGCGAGTTTTCAGACAACAGCAGAAAGATAACAACCTCTAGGGAAGCCGGGAAAAGAAGGTACCTTCCAGAGCTCACCTGACTTTCTGGCTATCGGAACACCAGGCAGGGGACCCCTGGGCACTTCTGTCTCCCTTAAGGAAACACACAGTTGCTCTCAGAGCCAAGACCTCGGCTCCACTACCCATTCAGTCCCTGGTGCAGGGGCGGGGTGGGGGCGGGGTTAGCATTTAGGCGGGCACATCTACTTTTGCAGCTTGTGTCTGAAACTGCCGCACGAACTGCGATGAGAAACGTAATGGGCACTTGCATCTGAAGGGAAACAGTAAGAAAATAGGACAGGGCTTCCCGGGTGGCTCCTGGGAAAGAATCCAGCTGCCGATGCATGAGTCACAGGTTCCATCCCTGGTCTGGGAAGGTCTCACGCGCCATGCGGCAACTCAGCCCCTGAGCCACAGCTACTGAGCCTGTGTCCAGCGGCGCCAACTACCGAGCCTTACAGGCCCTAGAGCCTGCAGTCTGCAACAAGGGAACCCAGCGCCATGAGAACTCCACGCAACACGACTCGTGAGGAGCCCCTGCAGCTGGCAACTAAAGAAAAGTCTGCTGCTGCTGCTCCTGCTGAGTCGCTTCAGTCGTGTCCGACTCTGTGCGACCCCAGAGACGGCAGCCCATCAGGCTCCCCCCGTCCCTGGGATTCTCCAGGCAAGAATACTGGAGTGGGTTGCCATTTCCTTCTCCAACGTATGAGAGTGAAAAGTCAAAGTGAAGTCGCTCAGTCATGTCCGACTCTGTGCGACCCCATGGACTGCAGCCCACCAGGCTCCTCCGTCCATGGGATTTTCCAGGCAAGAGTACTGGAGTGGGGTGCCACTGCCTTCTCCAAAAGAAAAACCTACGCAGCATCAAAGTCCCAGGAGACCCAAAATAAATTTAAAAAAAAATTTTTTTTTTAAGCAGGACACAAGTGGAGTTAAAGATTGTTCTGCCCCAGAACTTTAAAGATAATGGACTAAGGAACTCCCAGTCTAGTGGAGGGAAACGAACTCTTGTTACAAATAACGCAAGGACGCACATTATCCGTCCACCTGGAGCCCTACTTCTGTGTCTTAAGAAGGCATGTCCACATGTGGGTGATCACCACTAACTAAAACGGGCACATTGTTAATCAACTATGCTCAAAAATAAAAAGGTAAACAAAGGCAGGTGGAAAGAAGGCAGTTAAACACAGCACATGGGAAGAGCACCTGGCTGCCAGAAACCTGGATCTCAGCCCAGCACTCCTTGACAAGCTTGTAGGTGACTGGGCCGGTAACATCTTCTGAGACTCAGTTTCCTCATCCATAAAACGGAAGAAACTACACCTACCTGCAGAACTGAGCTCACAGTGAAATTAACTTCACAGGTGAAACTGAAAGTGCCTCACAGCGCCTACCATGGGAACAGACCCCTGGCCGACAAAGCTTTCCTCTCCTTCTGTTCACATCAGACTCAACACACAAAGCTTTGGTTTGGGGGGGGTGGGCTTCCCTGGTGGCTCAGACAGTAAAGAATCCTCCTGCAGTGCAGGAGACCTAGGTTCGATCCCTGGGTGGGGAACATCCCCTGGAGAAAAGAACGGCTACCCAATTCAGGATTCTTGCTTGGAGAATCCCATGGACAGAGGAGCCTGGTGGGCTACAGTCCGTGAGGGTGCAAAGAGTCAGATACAACTGAGCAACTAACAATTTCCAAAAAGGGTATGTTGTTTTCAGAGGTGAGAATAATGTGTGTACAAGCTGAGAACACCAAGGAGGACAACGGGCTTGGGAAGAGACACGGAGCAGATTGTCCCAAAGAGCCCCTGGGGACACCCACCTTGCTGACACCTCCACCTTGGAATTCGAGCCTCCAGATGGATGAGAGAATAAATGGTGCCCTAAGTCACCTAGTTTTGTTACTTTGTTGCAACAGCCCCAGGAAAGGAAAGTTATCCTCCTTCCCTCCATCCTCTTAAAGGAAAAATGAAATTTCTGACTTGCCGGAAGAAAATGTAAATAATAAATAACATCCCAGGAAAGGTAATTTTTGGTAAAAAGCCTCTGCAGAAGGAGGAGAAATACGAGAAATTCAGAGGCGTCTTACTGGTCTTCCTTCTCTTTTGCCTCCTCTTCCTCTCTGCCCGCTCCTTCTGGGAGCAGCCACCATTTGGGGTTCCTCATTCTTCCCAGAGGGATGAAGACACGCTAAGAATGACCTTCTAATACAGTCCAGAAAGTCAGAGCGATGAACCCTCACCACTGCAGAGGCAGGGTCACACCCCACATACTTTCCACCTCCCCAGAGACCTTGAAACACGCCCCCTCAATAAGACTGGGGACCATGTTTTGTGGCAGAGGAGGAGTGCCTGGATTTTTTTTTTTTTTTTTAATACAATGTGCTGGCAGTCGACCACAGGGATGGAAAGAAGACAAAGAAAAGTCAAACCAAAGCAGTAAATCACTTTCTAAATGCCTATGTAGGGACTTCCCCAGCAGTCCAGTGGTTAGGATTCTGTGCTCCTGATGCAGGGGGCACGGGTTTGATCCCTGGTCAGAGAAGTAGGATCCTGCACTCCACATGGGGCAGAAAAAAATCTTTTTTTTTTTAACGTTTAAAATAAAATTTTTAAAGTCTATGTAGCTAGAAGGAATAGAAATGCTGCCCGAGTCTGGCTTAACCAACCCACGTTAGCCAAGCGCAATCCCCTCTTTGGTCTTTCCTCTCTACGTGTGGTCTGACCAACTGTGTCACCTCAAAATTCATCTTAAAATCCTAATGCCTAAGAGGGTGATGTTAGAAGACAGGGCCTTTTGAGAGGTGCTTAGATCATGGGGGTGGAGCTCTCCTGAGGGGGATTAGTGCCCTATAGAGACCCCCACGGAGCTCCCTTGGCCCTTCTATCAGAGGACACAGCAAGGCGCTGGCAACTTTGCAGCCCAGAAGAGGAGCCTCACCAGAACCCCAAACCTAGACTTCCAGGCTCCAGAACTGTGAGAAATACATATCCATTGTTCTGAAGATACCCAGTCTCTCGTATTTCTCTACAGCTGCCCAAATGGACTAAGACAACCCTACTATTCCATTAACACCAATGGTATTCTCGCTGGAATCCACAAAATCCATTCTGTGGTCTGAACCAGGAACAAAGAAGCCATGTGTTTGGATACGGGCGTCCAAACTCTCATAACTGGCTACAGGCACGGTTATCAGCCATCTGATAAAATTCAACCGGAGTGAAACTAGGAGCGGGCTCAGCTCTAGCCATTGTTTCTCTTCTTCTCCCTTCTCTGTTCCACCAGATTTTCCAGCTTTCATCTAGCTGTTTTGAGGGCTTAGGGGAAGTTTCCAGTGTCAAGGAATGAAACTGCAGTAAGTAATGACTCCATAGTGCTGGTTCTAATAAGGTCACCAAACCAGTCCACCAAGTGGCATGTCTTAGAACAGTGAAGGGAGAAATACCAGGTGGGACACTCTGGGACCCACAACCCCAGCCAGGAAGCAAGAAAGAGGCACTGATTTCTTCCTCGGCCACCGGGACTGGCACCACCCGAATCCAGGGCAGCACCAAGCACGAGGGCAGGAGGCAGAACGAGGGGTAGGGTTCCCGCTGGGGGAAAGAGGAAACCAGGATGCTGAGATAGCGAGTCAGGTGAGAGGAGACTCTGCTCAATTCAGGAAGCTGCCTTACAATGCTTCTCACCCAGATCAGCGTCTTCGGTTTCCCGATTCACCCAGGCGTGCACCTCTGATGCACTTCATAGCTTCCCTTTACACTCAGATCTTAATTATTCAAGGATTGCTAATCCAGGTGGCAGGAATCTCCAGCTCTGGCCGCCTGCCATTTCTCTGCTAGGGAGCCTCTCCACGTGAGGGAGAGCAAAGGAAGCTTAAGGAAAAGCAATCCGTCAAGCAAGGAATCCTCATATTCAAACCCCTTAGTGGAGTTAGGATCATGAATTTGCCTTGGCAGGAACCAATTCAAAATGGGGGGGTGGGGGGGGGGGTAGGGTAGGATTTGAAAGAAGAAGAAAAGAAAGATCTCCAAAAGAAAATTCCAAGAATCTTACAACCTGAATATTGCCTTGCTAGAGATGATCCTGGACTCTATACTTGTTCATAAGAGACACACGTTCGATTCCTGAGTTGGGATGATCCCCTGGAGAAGGAAATGACAACCCACCCCTGTACTCTTGCCTGGAGACTCCCATGGACAGAGGAGCCTGGCGGGCTACAGCCCATGGGGTCACAAAGAGTCAGACACAACTGGAGCACACACGCATAGACAAGAGCTCTGGCACTGAAAATGACCTCAAGTCGCAAAAACAGTTCCTGTTGGCCTTCCCCGGTGGCCCAGTAGCTGAGAGTCCGCTTGCCAGTGCAGGGGGCATGGGGATTCAATCCCTAGTCCAGGAAGGTCCCACAGGCCACGGGGCAACTAAGCCCATGAGCTGTAACAAGAGAAGCTACTTCACAACTAGAGAGGAGGCCCATATTGCCACAACTCGAGAAAGCCAGAACGCAGCAAAGAAGCCTCAGGGCAGCCAAGAAAATAAAATGTTCCTGCTCATCAACTGATCAGGCCTCCTTCCCCCAGCAGGCCACTCCGTACACTGCTCCACCTGCGACATGAACACACAGGTATGACAGGAGGCCTGCTCACAACTCAGGACCAAACCCATGTCGGGTGAGTCTTTAAAAGACAAAACGAAAATCGGAAGAGGCTTTGCTAGCTGTGGTCCACTGTGTGAGTACGGGAGTCAGGTCCTGATTACATGCATTCGGGGAGGGGGGCAATGAGGTCAATTATACTGCAGAGTCTAACACAGAGCTTTGAGAGATCAGACAGGCCCAGTGCCCACGGTCCCGGCAGAGGCACAGTCCTTGTCTAAAGGGTTCACACCCCAAGGCTATGCCCTCACACCACCAACCTCCACCAGGCTTGTTCTGCAGAGTCTTGAATGAACAACTCCACACATCACCCTAAGAGGACCAATCCCAGGCTCTGGGCAAGACACCAAGATCCACTGAGCACGAAGCAGATGTGGGCAGTGACCCAGGGGTCTCTATGGGTGATGACCTGCAGCTTAGTCCTTTCCTTATTATTTGAATCTTATGCATATGCCTCTTGCTTGACCACCACTCCAAGTTTCTAGAAGGCTGTCTTTCCATCTCAGTGGCCTCACTCCAGGACAGATGGCCCATAACCTCAGGGAGTGCTCACTCCAATCTACTCCCATGATAGAACTTGTCTGGGTCAAACTGCTGGAGAGCTGATGTTTTGTCAACTATCAAATGTGAAAGCCGAAGTGGCCCCTTCCAACTCTAAAACGCTCATGACGGTTCAATGCACCAAGCGCTCCAGGTATTCCGATGAAGGAGTTTGATCAGCCCACCCATTTCCCAGAGCAGATCTCTGATTAATGCCTACCATGTATCATTTGCAAATGGATAAAAGATTCAGTGTCTCTCCTCTTGATCATGCCCAATCCAACAGCAAACAAGAGTCTGAATCTTCCAAAGGGAGCTTGACTTTGTTCCAGGTGAGGTCTGAGCAAGCTGATGGTTGGCCTGCTGTCTGTCTTGACTTGCCAGGGGAGTTACAGGTCCCTGCCTGCCTACCAAGGCAAGACAGGGCAACCTGGAATATCAGCAAACAACCGTGTTTGAGAAACCAATCAGCCTGAGATTAGCTGTGTTTCACGTACGTGCCCAGTCATATCCAACTCTTTGAGACCTCACGGACTGTTGCCTGCCAGGTTCTTCTGTCCATGATATTCTCCTGACAAGAAAACTGGAATGGGTTGCCATTTCCTTCTCCAGGGGATCTTCCTGACCCAAGGACCCAACTCTCTTCTCCAGCATTTGCAGGCAGATTCCTTACCACTGAGCCATCTGGCTCAGCTGCATGAATTGCACCTGCAGGCAAAGGAAGAGTTTGATTTAATCTTCACTGAGATGCAAGGGCACATCCAGAACAGTGGGCAGGTCAGCTGAGAGCAAAGAATCCACTCCTTTGGGATAACTCACATCCTTATACTTTCCAAGGATGGGCTATATTTTGGCAAAGAGAAGACGGCTCCGAGCAGGCGAGATCTCTACCAGAAGCCACACTGAGAACAAGCCCCATCCCTCCACGTTCAAAAATGCTGGTTTGAGAAATGAAAGCAATATGGGTGGCTAACTTATATGCAGAGTACATCATGCAAAATGCCAGGCTGGATGAAGCACAAGCTGGAATCAAGATTGCTGGGAGAAATATCAATAACCTCAGATGACACCACCCTTACGGCAGAAGGTGCCACAGAAAGGAGCTTCTCTTCTCCCCAGAAGCTAAGAACCTGACTACTGCATTCCACTCAGCACAAGAGCGATTCCTTCCCTGACACAGTGAAACAGAAATGATTCCTCTTTCTTTTTTTTCTTCGTGGAGCTGTACAGCTTATAGGATCCTAAGTTCCTTGACCCTAACCCTAGTTCCCTGACCAGAGATCAAAATTCAGGTCCCAAGTAAGAAAGTGCTGCTGTCCTGCTGACTAACCACTGGCCTGCCAAGCAATTCCCAGGAATGATTCCTCCTTAAGAAACTAGAAAGTACCTTCTAAAAACTTCTATTAGGTACTGACAGGCCTGTACTAGAGACCTCAGAAGGACCAAAACACAAAGATAATGTCCCTGCCATCCAGGGACCTGGGACACAGAAGGGCTGCACCAGCCTAGCGCAGTGGGCATGGCGTGCACACAGCTCAGAACAAGCCAGGTGCAGTCACAGCGCAGCCTCTGCCCCGCTGGGCGACCAGGAGCCCAAACAAGCTCCTTCACCTCTCGTTTCCCGTTATCCACAAAACAGCAACCACGAGTCCGCGTCACGGTGCTGACATAAGGTTCCGATGACTGAATCCATGCAAAAAGCGTAGCCATATACAGGACTTACTATGATCAGCATAAGTTATTAGAATCCAAGAAGACCAAGAACTACAAATGTTCAAATAAAGATAAAAGGCCAAGGAAATTTTTTTTAGGGTGTTTATTCATTTTTAAAAATTTCTCTTGGAGTATAGTTGATTTACAATGTTGTGTTAGTTTCACGTGTACAGCAAAGTGAACGTTAGACATATACATATATCCCCTCCTTTTTAGATTCTTTTCCTACATAGGTCATAAGAGAGTACTGAATAGAGTTTCTTGCGCTAAAGGAAAGCAGAAGACTTAGTCGCTCAGTCGTGTACGACTCTGCAACACCACGGGCTGCAGCCCACAAGGCTCCTCGGTCCACAGAATTCTCCAGGCAACAATACTAGAGTGGGCTACCATTCCCATCTCCAGGGGATCTTCCCAACCTAGAGATGGAACGTGGGTCTCCTGCATTGCAGGTGGATTCTTTACCGCTGAGCCACCAGGGTCCTTATTAGCCATCTGTTTTATATATAGTAGTGTGTACATGTCAATCCTAAACTTCCAATTTATCTCTCCTCTCAGAGGTCTCCCCTCTGGTAACCATAAGTTTGTTTTCTACATCTATGAGGGAAAATTTTAAAACTAGGCAACATGAAACCTGGATTGGAGCGAAGAAAAACTCAGAAAAAATTAAATGTGTTCTTAACCAAATGAACTGATGACATTAAAAAAACTGGAGATTCTTGACCAAAACATGATTCCTTCAAACTCGCTGTCTGAAGCCAGTAGGGTCAGAAGAGCCCCCACCGAGTGTAGACATTGCAGAGAATTGTGAAGGAAGAAAAAAAAAAAAAGAGTGACTCAGTGATACCTTGTTAGATGCTTCGAAACTCTGAAGTTTTCTGAGCTGGAAAGATGCGCAGAGGTTACTGTGCCAGCTCCCTTTCAAAGCAGATGCCCACAATGGGAAACGATCGATTTGCTCAAAAATCCCACAGCTAGCTGGAGACACAGCTTTGATTACAACCACAGGCATTGATAACTACCCAGACGCTTTCCCCTCAGTCCAGCTTTTCCTCTCAACGGGCATTCACCAGCCCCTCTGGCTGCTTCCCCATTCATCTCTCCCTTCCTTTCCTCTGGAACATTCTTCAAACCCACTCTTTCACACACACAATCCATGCTCAGAAATGTGGTTTGATTTGGGCTGTTTTACGGGTTTGTTTTTCTTTTTTTTCCCATCCTTCCATAACATTTTGCACATGTGCAGGTGTGGTAAGCTACACAGAACATTAAATGTATCAGGACTGTCCTGGGGGTCCAGTGGCTAAGAATCTGCCTGCCAATGCAGGGGACACAGGTTCCATCCCTGGTCAGGGAAGATCCCACGTGCCTTGGGGGCAACTAAGCCTGTGCAGCACAACTACTAAGCCTGTGCTCGAGAGCCCACAAGCCCAACGACTGAAGCCCTGGAGACTGTGCTTCACAAGAGAAGCCACCACAATGAGAAGCCCATGAACCACATCGAAGAGTAGCCCCTGCTCACCGCATCCACAGAAAGCTGGAACGCAGCAACGAAGACCCAGAGCAGCCAAAAATAAGTCAACACTAAAAAATGTAGCACCTTTACCAGTGTTTTATTTCATTTTTCACTCACTGGGTTTTTTTGGAGGGGGGCTGTGCTGGGTCTCTGCGGCTGTGCAGGCTTTTCTCTGGTTGCCAGGAGCAGGGGCTATGCTCCGTTGCCACACACTGGATGCTCACTGCAGGGGCTCCTCTTGCTGTGGACCAGGGGCTCTAGGCCCGGGGCCTCCAGTAGCTGCAGCACCTGGGCTCAGTAGTTGCAGCTCGAGGGCCCTAGAGCATGGCCAGAGCAGTTGTGGCACTCTGCTTAGTTGCTCTGAGGCATGTGGGATCTTGCTGAACCAGGGATGGATCTTGGTACAAAGGTTACAATCATTCATGAGCTAAAGTCATGGTCCCTTGTCTTGATAGGGGACCAGTCTAGTGGGACAGACAGGAATCAGATCTCGGACAAATACCTGTATCTCTCCCGAGGTGAGTACCATGCAGGATCTTTGGAGAATGTGTATGACCTCCAGAAAGGCACAAAACTGAACTGTCCAGACAGAAGTGTGCTGTCATCAGAGGCTTGACGAAGCGAAGAGTAACAAGAGACATTTAGCAGGGAAGAGTAGGGCAAGGGAGTAGGGGAGAGACACAATCAGAACAGTGATCGGGGGACTCCCGTGGCCGCCCAGTGCTCAAGTCTCCAGGCTTCCACAGCAGGGGTCCGGGTTCAGTCCTTGGTTGAGGACCTAAGATCCGACATGCCACAAGCTATGGCCAAATTAAAAAAAAGAAAGAAAAGAATTAGGTCAAACAAAGAGGGAACAACCAGATAATAATAAAATCGATGCAGGCAGTCGTGCCCCTAACATCAATCAAGTGGGAAGGCATTTCAGGATGGCAATGCAAGGGGGGGGTGGGGGGTGGAGGGTCCAGTCACATCCCCCGCAATATATGCTTAAGTCCTAACCCTGGTACCTAGGAATATGATCTTATTTGGAAATAGGGACTTTGCAGATGATGACATCAATCTGCAAACTGGAAAATTTTTAAAGAGATGGGAATACCAGACCGCCTGATCTGCCTCCTGAGAAACCTGTATGCAGGTCAGGAAGCAACAGTTAGAACTGGACATGGAACAACAGACTAGTTCCAAATAGGAAATGGAGTACGTCAAGGCTGTATATTGTCACCATGCTTATTTAACTTACATGCAGAGTACATCATGAGAAATGCTAGGATGGATGAAGCACAAGCTGGAATCAAGATTGCCGGGAGTAATATCAATAACCTCAGACATGCAGATGACACCACACTTACGGTAGAAAGCAAAGAAGAACTAAAGAGCCTCTTGATGAAAGTGAAAGTGAAGAGTGGAAAAGTTGGCTTAAAACTCAACATTCAGAAAACTAAGATCACGGCATCTGGTCCCATCACTTCATGGCAAATAGATGGGGAAACAATGAAACAGTGAGAGACTATTTTGGGGGGAGGTTCAAAATCACTGCAGATGGTGACTGCAGCCATGAAATTAAAAGATGCTTGCTCCTTGGAAGAAAAGTTATAACCAATGTAGACAGCATATTGAAAAGCAGAGACATCACTTTGCTGACAAAGGTCGGTCTAGTCAAGGCTATGGTTTTCCCCGTAGTCATGTATGGATGTGAGAGTTGGACTATAAAGAAAGCTGAGCACCGAAGAATTGATGCTTTTGAACTATGGTGTTGGAGAAGACTCTTGAGAGCCCCTTGGACTGCAAGGAGATCCAACCAGTCCATCCTAAAGGAAATCAGTCCTGAATATTCATTGGAAGGACTGATGCTAAAGCTGAAACTCCAATACTTTGGCCACCTGATGTGAAGAACTGACTTGTTGGAAAACACCCTGATGCTGGGACAGATTGAAGGCGGGAGAAGGAGGGGACAACAGAGGATGAGATGGCTGGACAGCATCACCGACTCAATGGAAACGAGTTTGAGTAAGCTCCCGGAGTTGGTGATGGACAGGGCGGCCTGGCGTGCTGCAGTCCATGGGGTCGCAAAGAGTCGGACACGACTGAGAGAATGAACTGAACTGAACCCAAAACTAGGAAGAAGCTAGGGTGGATTCTTTCCTAGGGCCTCCAGAGGGAGCATAATTCTGCCAACACCTTGATCTCAGACTTCTTAGCCTTCTGAACTGTGAGAATAAATCTGTACACTGTTTTAAGCCACCCAGTTCAAGATAGCTTCTTACCGCAGCCCCTGGAAACTAATACAGGGTAGAATGTGGAAAAAGCCCCAGACTGGAATTATTGTGTGTCTTTTCTTGGGATGTGGAGGGGAGAGAAAGAAAAATAAACAGATAGACTTTCATCTCGAAATTCCTATCCAAGTACCCAGTTATGATCCAGGCCTGCTTACCTTAATCTCAGTTTCCAAATCTGATGGATAAGTAGGTACCTGTGTTTCAATACCCCAGGGAGGGGGGCGGGACCTCTTCCAACCACTTCACCAGGGGCAGTTCCAGAGTCTAAATACCAGAGGGAAGAGGGACACTCCTGGCATGTGAGGTATGACGTGCTGAAAAAGGGTTAGTTTGATCACTCCCCTTTCCCTCCAAGGTCTCGAACACATATTTCTAGTGGAGGCAGGTGCTGAGCTGAGCCCCACCTGGTGTTCCAGATGGTACTCCGATCTTCCCAAGCTTTATGTCTGAATACACTTGGGGTATATTTGATGGAGACTGCAGTGATGGAGAGTACTCCCCACTAGAGTTTCCAGGTGCAGTTCAGTCGCTCAGTCCTGTCTGACTCTTTGAGACCCCATGGACTGCAGCACGCCACGCCTCCCTGTCCATCACCAACTCCGGGAGCTTACTCAAACTCATGTCCATCCAGTCAGTGATGCCATCCAAACATCTCATCCTCTGTCATCCCCTTCTCCTCCCACCTTTAATCTTTCCCAGTATCAGGGTCTTTTCCAATGAGTCAGTTCTTCCCATCAGACGGCCAAAGTATTGGAGTTTCAGCTTCAGCATCAATCCTTCCAATGAATAATCAGGACTGATCTCCTTTAGGATGGACTGGTTGGATCTCCTTGCAGTCCAAGGGATTCTCAAGAGTCTTCTTCAAAACCACAGTTCAAAAGCATCAATTCTTTGGCGCTCAGCTTTCTTTATAGACCGACTTTCAGGACCGCCACGAAGGCTTGCCCGCAAAGACAGGGGTGCCCGCCAAAAGAGTCTCCCACTTGGGGAGCCACGGAAGAGCAGCAGGCAGAGCCCAGGCCTGCCTACGAGGCAGGAGGACACGGAGGACGCTATGGGATCCCCAGCCCGGAGGAGCACTTCCGGTTCTGCCACCGTCCTGCTGGGCCCCCAGGGCCACGTGAGCGCCAAGTCACCTGCCAGGCACGGGCACCACCTCCCACCCGCTCCACCAGCGCCCAAGTGTTCCAAGCACCCGTCACCGCGCCTCCTCCGCCACTGTCAACACAAACGCCCACACCCAGGAAGGAAGCAAAAAAACTAACCAGGCGTCTCAGAGCGATGCCTCATCCCCGTCCCCAGGGGAGCTGAGCGCCTCCCCCATCCCCTGGAGGGCCTGAGACTCCACAGAGCTGGGAGGAGGGGAGCAGAGGGGAGGGGAGGGGCCGGGACAAGGGGAGGGGCGCCGAGGAGGGGCGGGGCCGGGAGGGAGCGCCAGGTCCCCGCCCAGAGCTTTGTCCGCGGAGTCAAAGGCAGAGCATCTTTAGAAGGGATCAAGTTGGAGGCTTTTGGAAATCAGTGAAGGCGGCCCTGTGTGTCCCTCTCCCAGGAGACCTAGGCTGACAGCTCCTGCCACTAGCAAGTTCCCAGGTGCCTCTAAAGCCCGCAAACTTGGAGGATGACTCAGACAGCCTCTGCCTTCTGCCTCCAGGGCCCTCCCCTGCACAAGAGGCGTGTTTATTTCTCTCAGGCAGATGTATCAGTGCTGAGCTGGAAAGAAGCCAAAAGCTGCCTTTCCATATAATCCAAGCCCAGAACCAGCATCCTAAGGTAGAGTCTCCTCCCTGCAATGCAGGAGGCCTGGGTTCGATCCCTGGGTCAGGAAGATCTCCTGGAGAAGGGAATGGCTACCCACTCCAGTCATCTTGCCTGGAGAATCCCATGTAAAGAGGAGCCTGGAGAGCTACAGTCCACGGGGTCACAAAGAGTCAGACATGACTGAGTGACTAACCCTGGCATTGTGGGTTCAACTGTGCCTCCCGAAAGTATGCTGAAGTCTTAAGCCTCATGCCTGTGAATATGACTGTATCTGTCCTCTAAGGCTGTCATAATAAAGAACCATACGCTGTGGGGCTTAAATGGCATAAATTTATTTTCTCACAGTTCTGGAGGCTGGAGGTCTGAGCTCCAGATGTCAGCAGGGCTGGTTTCCCCACGGCTTGTCGATGGCCACCTTCCCACTGTGTCTTTCCGTGTCCATGCATCTCTGATGTAAATGCGTCCAAATCGCCTTTTCTCAGAAGGACACCAGTCAGACTGAATTAGGCCCCACTTAAGGGCTTCATTTTAACTTCATTACCTCAAACTCGGGTTGGATCCCTGGGTCAGGAAGATCCCCTGGAGGAGAAAGTGGCAACCCACTCCAGCTGAGCTACCAAGGAAACCCAAAGGTGGGGGACACACAACCCCAATCCAGCCCGTAACAGTGACCTTATCTGTAAATCATTTACATTTTACAGTTGGGTCTCTGCAGCAGTAGTGAGTTAAGATGAGGACATACTGGAGGAGAGCAGGTTCCTAACCAGTGTGACTGGGGTCCTTCCAACAGAGGCAAAATTTGGAGTGACAGACTGACAAGCCAAGGGACACCAAGGACTGTCGGCAACTTTGCATCTAGGAGAAAGGAAGCGATTACCTAGACCCTTCAGTAGGAGCAAAGCCCTGCTGACCCCTTGACTTGGAACCTGTAGCCTCCAGAACTGTGGGAAAATAAATCTCAGGGCTTTTGGTGGGGGGGGGGGGGGTGGTCAGGGGGCAGTTCATGAAGTTTATTTTAAAGCACAGAATTTTTCTCTATTTTTTTAAATTTATTATTTTGTTTTTGGCTGTACTGGGTCATTGTGGCAGTGCCTGGGCTCTTCGTCGCTGGCTCGGCCTTTCTCTGGTTGCGGTGTGTGGGCCTCTCATTGCAGCGGCGTCTCTGGAGCATCGGCTCTACCGCACTCAGGCTTCAGGAGTTGCTGCTGACAGGCTTAGTTGCATGTGAGATGTGGCATGTGGGATCTTAGTGCCTCGACCAGGGATCAAACCTGTGTCCCCTGAATTGGCAGGTGGATTCTTAACCACCAGACCACCAGGGAAGTCCCCTCAATCTGAGTTCTTTGAAGTCACCCAGTCTGTGGTACTTTGTTAGGGCAATCATAGGAACTAAAGCATAGGAGCCCCCGCTGGCACTGAAGGTTTAGACCTCTGAAGCCACTTAGCAATAAAGAGAAAGCCTCAATCGAAATTATTAACTTTCTAAATCAACTAAACTTCAATTCAAACAATTAGCTTTAAGGGCTTTCCCGGTGGCGCTCGTGGTAAAGAACCCACCTGCCAATGCATGAGACTTAAGAGACATGGGTTCAATCCCTAGGTCGGGAAGATCCACTGGAGGAGGAAATGCAACCCACTCCAGTACTGCTGCCTGGAGAATCCCATGGACAGAGGGGCCTGGTGGGCTACAGTCCACAGGGTCACACAGAGTCGAACACAATGAAGCAACTTAGCACACCTGCACACATTCAGTTCAGTTAGTCACGTCCATCTCTTTGCAACCCCATGGACTGCAGCACACCAGGCTTCCCTGTCCATCACCAACTTCCAGAACCTACTCAAACTCATGTCCATTGAGTGGGTGATGCCATCCAACCATCTCCTCCTCTGGCGTCCCCTTCTCCTCCTGCCTTCAATCTTTCCAACAGTCTTTTCCAATCATTGTCTTTTCCAGCAAGTCGGTTCATTGCATCAGGTGGCCAAAGTATTGGAGTTTCAGCTTCAGTATCAGTCCTTCCAATGAATATTCAGGACTGATTTCCTTTAGGATTGATTGGTTGGATCTCCTTGCACAAGTTAGCTTCAAATAAAATTCAAAAACTGATTTATAGTTCAGCAGAGTGACTGTCAGCACTGTCTCTATAGGCAGAATGCTTGAACTTAGATCCCTGCCCTGTCACTTACCAGGACTCAACCTTGGCCAAGTCATACCCTTGGGGCCTCAGTTTTCCTCATCTGTAGAAAGGGAATGATGGTGATGATATCATCTAGTTTGTACTATTATGAAAATCAAATCAGTCAATATTTATAAAGTATAATATGCCTGGTACAGACTCAAAGCTGTAAAAAGGTTTGATGGATCCTCACAAATAGTTATGTCACCAAAACTTCTCTCACTTGTGTGTGACAGTCCTAAAACTCTTGGATCAGGCCTCCCGGACCCTGGACTGATCACATGCAACATCAAAATTCACCAAAGTTCCAGGAAGAGAAGAGCAAAATGGAAAAACTTAACACTAAGGAAAAGAAAAAATTCGAAAGTATTAAAACCCTAAACTTAACATCTGGTTGCTAGGACAAGGAGAAACTATTTTTAAGAAAATCTCATTTGAGAAACCATGCGAAACTGAGGGGCAGTTCAGACCGACTGGCAGAAATAGACACGAGACACCGTGCTGGCAGGTGCAGACAAAGAAGGACCGTGAGTTGGGGTCTAATGGGAAACCTGGCCCGCCCGGGCATGCGGCACAAACAATGTCTCACACAACGCCGACTCCATCAGGTGGGCTGCACTGCTTATTCTACTTCAGTTCTTTAATGTCATCACAACTGTCTTAAATAAACCAACAAATACTCTATAACCCACCATCGGGAAACCATAGCAACAACCCTCTGCAAGAGTCTTCTGGCGCTTTCTTTTCCCACACTATTTAACGTCAGGGACTAAATTCTGAGGAAACCTCCCAGTGCCTTCTTTGCTTTTCCAAAGTCTAAGATAATCACAGAGAAAACATGAATGTTCTAGAACAAACTACAGAAAAAACTGGACGTTGCTTTAATGGAGTTTCAGCTTCAGCATCAGTCCTTCCAATGAATAGCCTGCAGAGTTTCAAGCAGGCTACGAGCTCTGTGCTAAAAAGTCAGAAAAGTGTATCGTTAACTTTTTTCAACATTATTCTTATGTCCTAGAGAGCGATTTATTGTAATAAACATTTATACACATGTGCCATCTACATGTTCCATACATACACGTGTGCTTCCCTGTGGCTCAGCGGTAAAGAATCCACCTGCAATGCAGGAAACCTGGGTTCGATCCCTGGGTCAGGAAGATCCCCTGGAGGAGGGCATGGCAACCCACTCTAGTACTCTTGCCTAAAGAACCCCACAGACAGAGGAGCCTGGCAGGCTGTAGCCCATAAGGTCGCACAGAGTCGGACACAACTTCAGGAACTAGGCAGCGGCAGCAGCATACATACACATGTACCAGGCACCAGACACTATTTTAAGCTCTTCACAAATAACTCATTTAACCTCTATGATTATCCTGTGAGACAGATGTCTATTATACCCATTTTATAGATGAGGAAACTAAGGCCTGAGACGTCACTTAACTTTGGACACGTGATTTCTCAAGGTCTTAGAGCTGGAACTGACGTCCTCACTCTTCCCCACTAGACCATGCAGTTCAGATTGCTCTCCTCATCAGTTTTCTCACCACTTCAGTTGCCCGTGTTCATCATTAAGCAGACTGCTTTTTGAGTTTCAATGCTACCATCTTGCAAAAGGCTAACTTGCTTTACTCATTTTTAATTAAAGATGGCATCATCAACTTAGGCTTCCCTGATGGCTCAGACGGTAAAGCATCTGCCTGCAATGCAGGAGACCCAGGTTCGATCCCTAGGTCAGGAAGATCCCCTGGAGAAGGAAACGGCAACTGACTCCAGTATTCTTGCCTGTAAAATCCAATAGACAGAGGAGCCTGGTAGGTCCATGGGATCGCAAAGAGCTGAAAACACGACTGAGCGATTTTACATGGTCACCAACTCAACAGACATGAGTTTGAGCAAACTCCAGAAGCTAGTGAAGGACAGGGAAGCCTGGCATGCTGCAGTCCACGGGATCACAAAGAGTCAGACACAACTCAGCAACTGAACAGCAAACAACAATTGAGACATAATTGAATACAACTTTATTATATTAGTTTCAGGTGTATATCTTTAATTCCGTGTATGTATATATTGCAAATGATCCCCACAACATCCATCACCACCATGCAAACTCTGAATCACGACAGCTCAGCCACCAAGAGGGCAGGTGACCCACAAACTGTCACCCTCTCGGTACTAGTCATTCCTTCCATGTTTTTTAACAGTGGAATCAGACTGTCAAAATAAGCTCCTTAGAAACCCGGACACATCTTTCTTGAAAAAGTTAAATTCTGAATTTGTTTTAAAGGCGTCTGTCTCTTATACAGGGATCATGCCTGTCAGGTACTATCTTTACATCAAACCAGATCTGCTTGTAAAAACAATGTTCCAGCACACTCCCCCAAAGGTCTGCAACAGAGGGACATTACTGGGCGGGGGGTGGGGGGGTGGGGTATGTAGGGGGGAGGGTGTGAATCCCCTTGTATCTCAAAAGCTGCTCTGACAGCCCCCTTCTTTCACCCCATCCCCCAATTCCTTCCACCTCATAATCAGAGAGCAGAAGTGAAAAACCGACTCCCCCCTCCCCGCCACTGTAGAATCAAAGATGTTGGCCCCCAAACATAATACAAACCCAGGTCTCAAGAAAGTAAAAACTGCTTTCGACAGAGAAGGCAATTATCCAACCAAACTGGTTGAACAAGGAAATTTGCAGATTCCAGGTTCTTGCTTCTGGGGTTCTAAAGGTGAGCTACCAATACACAGGGTCAGGAATGCAGACTGAAAGTGTTACAACGTAGAAAGAAAGTAAAAATATTCAATCTTGATGCAACCACAGTCCCGGAATCCTCCAGGATGTGAAATGCATAGCCCTTGCCTGTAGGTCTCGGTGTGGTCCCCACCCCTGGGGCTGAGCTTCCCACTCTGAAAGAAACAGGCCTCCTGGGGCCTGAAGCTGGCAGGGGGTTGGGGGGGGGATCACAGAACAAAGCTGATTTTGTTCAAGTGGAAAGCTTGTGTCCCATGTCGGGAGAGATGGAAAGCCAGATACAGCCACATCATTTCTTGCTTCCAACCCTTATTATTCGTATCACACGTGTACCTGCAGAGCCTCCAAACCCATTTCAAGATACTGACACAGAAGTGGATGGAAGGACCTCATCAGGTTTGCCAACAGGCACTTAGCTTTCCGCGGACATGACTGCACTTTTACAGAAACGTAAGATCCCTGTGCCCTCGAACAACAACAAAAAAGACCCTTCAAGGGGTCTACACTGGCTCCAAGGGCACAGGAATTTGTTTTCAGTCTTTGCATCTTCATGCTTCACCCACGGGACACCCTTCCAAAATCATGACCTGGCATTCCATTCCCTACCCTGCCACACACACCGTGCTTCCCTGGAATGCCCCCTCTTCTTTTCTACATCTAGGAAAATCCAACCCATCCTTCGAAGGCCTGCTGAACTCCTTCCACCTCTGGGAAGCCCTGCTGACCTCCAAGCTGAGTTAGACGGTCTGTCATCCATGACTCCCATGCACAGTGGTTCTCAAAGTGTGGTCCCTGGATCAGCAGCATCAATATCAAAATTCTTGCCCTCCACCCCAGACCTGCTAAATCACAGTCTCTGAGCCAGCAATCTGCTTTAACAAGGTCTCTTGTTAAATCAGGCTCTGATGCCCATTCAATCTTGGCTTCCACTGCTGTAGATTACGATCAATGCTTTATTCCACCTCTACGCACTTAGCACTTCTGGAGAAGGCGATGGCACCCCACTCCAGTACTCTTGCCTGGAAAATCCCATGGACAGAGGAGCCTGGTGGGCTGCAGTCCATGGGGTCGCCAAGAGTCGGACACGACTGAGCGACTTCACTTTCAGTTTTCACTTTCATACATTGGAGAAGGAAATGGCAGCTCACTCCAGTGTTCTTGCTTGGAGAATCCCAGGGACGGGGGAGCCTGGTGGGCTGCCGTCTATGGGGTCACAGAGAGTCAGACACGACTGAAGTGACTTAGCAGTAGCACGCACTTAGTTTAGGAGTTCCATTGGCAAGCCCCCCAGAGCCTGGCATGCAATAAACACCTGCTTGTTCAATTAACCTAGGGAACCGCTTCTAAAATCAGAGGAGACAGTGTGAAATTAGCAACTCTACAGGCTATCAAACCTCCGCCACTACATACATTCAGGCACATAATGCGAGCAGCGCCCATTCCTACAGAGTAAAACTAGAACTGGAACTGGGAAAATCTCCATGAAGCAAGTGATTTAAGAAAAAATGAACACTGAGCTCCCAATCATGGCCACAATCCAAGGTAAGCTTCACTGAGCAGGGGAAAGCATATTCAGGAATGTTGGGAAAGACACGGGTTTGTATCCCACAAGAGGTCTTCACTGGCTCCACTGAAACGTCCCCGTGGGTGCCAAAGTAAGGGAACTACTAATACCCAGGTGTGATTAACCCATGTTTGACATCGTGTCCTCTTGTCTCATCAGAGCTTTGGATCCCAAGCTCAACCCTGCAAAACTCAACACACTATTGGTGCCAACATAACTGAAGTCCTCCGTGATTGAAAAAGAAGAAGAAGGAAAGATGGACAGGGCTTCCCCAGTGGCTCAGTGGTAAAGAATCCGCCTGCCGATGCAGGAGGCACGGGTTAATCCCTGATCCAGGAAGATCCCACAAACCGTGGAGCAACTGAGCCCACGTGCCCCCCAACTACTGGGCCTGTGCTCCAGAGCCTGGGCGCCGCAACTGCTGAGCGCGCGGGCTGCAGCTACTGAAGTCCGCGTGCCCTAAAGCCTGTGCCCCGCAACGAGAAGCCACTGCAATGAGAAGGCCACGGACCCCACCAGAGACTAGCCCCCGATCGTCACAACTAGAGAAAAAGCCTGGGCAGCACGAAGACCCAGCCCAGCCAACAACAAATTAATTATTATTTTTTTATAAAGAAGGGTTATTAGAATAAAACTGAATGAGAGACAGCAGAGTGTAGCAGAAAATTACTGGAAATACAGTAAGCTATCAGGTACCGGGCTCCTGTCTTCTGCCAGGCACTATGCCAGAGGCTGAAATAGTCACGGGGTGGGGGTTAAGGCCACAACTGTTCCCTGACCCACCCTGTGATCTCAGATGACCCACGTAAGAAACTTTAAGACAGTCCCAATCACACAAAATCACTGGCGGGGAATACCGTTACTACTTTTGCTGATTGTGGAAGGCTAAAAAATGTCCCCTTACACAGTCCCAAGCCCTAATCTCCAAAACCTGTGAATATTAACTTACATGTCAAGAGATACAGTTGAGGGTCTTAACCAAAACGCAGTCACGGTAATCCTAAAAATATGGAAACTCATAGGGAGATTCGCAGCTACAAGAAGAGAACGTACACAGAAGCAAAGATAGGAGCGATGCGGCCACAAGCCAAGGGATTCGGGCAGTCACCCGAAGCTGGGAGAAGCGAGGCACCGCTCCTCCCCTAGAGTCTTAGAGAAAGTGTGCCAGGGACCAACAATCTTGATTTTTACCCAGTGAGCCTGATTTTGGATTCTGGTTCCCAGAACTGGGAGGGAGATTGGTGCTGTTTTAAACCACCAAATTTGTGGCTTAAGAAAGTAATCCACTGATTAATCAGTTCACTCCTTTTCCCCCACAACAGTGCATGCTGGCAGATATTATCCCCATGTTACGGATGAGGAAACCTGGGCGTGGTGGTGTGGGACAGTCACAGGGAAGGAGCAGGGCCAGCTGCAAACTCCATCAGTCTGATCTTCCCAGCATGCCTTACATGTGAATTGACACGTGGGTTCCCTGGTCCTTAGGGATGGCCTGGGAAAGGCAACCCCAGAACATTGTCTCTATAAAAAATGCTCTAAAGATTCCAAAGAAAATACAAAAGGAAGTTTAGACCCACAGGAGAGAAGGGTGTGCTCACCCCACAAACACTATTCTCTATTTAGAAATCAAGGCAATCCAATTAACCTGTTCATTGAAGGGTCCGAGTTATGAGGTCAGACACATCACAGACAGGCTGTCTGCAAAGCTTCCAGGCATCTGGATCGAAGGAAAAATTAAAACTTGTCCTAAGACCCCTTCCACTGCAAAATAAACCTCAGAGCCTTCACTTGGAATCCAGAAGAACATTTACCATGTGCAGGGCCCCGTGGTCCTACTGACAGAAAGCTGCTAACATTCCAGTGATCTTGGCTTTCCTAAGGAGAAGAGTTTGGGGTGGTGAAAATCATCACGAAATACAGCACTAACTGGGTGGGTGTGCACTTTTGCTGTAAGTCTAGACCTATTGATGATGACACTTGGTGGAAAATACAGAGTATTTCAAACATAGTTTTGCATAGACTATGATTACACTCTGGGGAAAAAAAAAAGAGAAATGCCAAAGTAAACACTTGGAAGGATAAACACTAACAATAATATTGTCAAATAACTAATAATATTGTAAACACTAACAACACATGAACATATGCTCAACATCACTGATTGTTAGGGAAACACACATCAAAATTACAATGAGATATCACTTCAGAAATCAGATGCCTTGCGCGCTGCTGATGGGAATGTAAATTAGCGCAGCCGTTGTGGAAAACAATGTGGAGTTCCTCAAAAAATTAAACAGAGAACTATCATGAATGATCCAGCAATTCAGTTCTGAGTACCTATCTACTCAAAAGGACTGAACGTAGGGACTCAGACAGATATGTGTACAGATATGTGTACATAATGTTCGTACCAGCGTTAGGCATGCACAGGAGTCAAACAAACTGTCTATCATCAGATGAACAGATAAACAAAATGTGACATACACATACAATGAAATATTATTCAGCCCTGAAGGAAGGAAACGATGACACACGCTACAACACAGATGTAATTATGCTAAGTGAAAGCCGGTCACAAAAAGACACGTGCTATACAATTCCACTTACATGAAGTATCGAGAACAGTCAAGCTCGTAGATACAGAGAATAAAATGGTAGTTGCCAGGGACTAGGGGGCAGGAGAAATCCAGAGCTATGGTTTAAGGGGTATGCAGTTTCAGTTTGGGAAGATGAAAAAGTTTTAGAGATGGATGGTGGTGCCGGGTGCACGACAGTGTGAATGGAAAAGGTTAAAAATAGTTAACACGGTAAATGTTATATCATTATACAACACCAAATAAAAGAAGAAAGAAACACTAGCAAAAGCTATTTAAGAATAATGAGTTTGGACCTCTCTGGTGGTTCAGTGGATAAGAATCTGCCTGCCAATGCAGGAGGCACAGGTTCAAACCCTGGTCTGGGAAGATCCCACGTGCTATGGAGCAACTAAGCCTACGGACCACAGCGACTGACGCCTGCACCCTCAAGAGCGTGTGCACCACAAGAGAAGCCACTGCAATGAGAGGCCCAAGTACCACAGCAAAGAACAGCCCCTGCGTGCGGCAACAAAGACCCAGCCCAGCCGAAAGAAAATAAGTAAATAAAATCAATTATTTTTTAAAAAATCAAGTCAAAAAAAGAAAGAGTTTAATACATAACTTTATCACTTTGCTGAAACATTGGAAATCAAATATACTTCAATTAAAAAAAAAAGAACGATGAGCTTGTGGGTGAGGTTTTATTTTGTCTTTTGACTTTGACCTTTTCATTCATGGAATTTTTCTTTAAAAAAAGGTATGCATGGTATTAAATACCAAAAAAAGAAAAAATTGTGACCATCCTAGGGCAAGCCAACTCATTTTGGACCCACTGCTTTGGGGGTTTCGTGGAATTCCCGTGGGAATGACCTTTCCCACTTCTGGAATATGAATGATCACAACGAGAAAATCCAAATCCCTATTCGTGTTTGTGAAAGCCGTTCCTTTCAGAGAGCTGAAGCGACAGAGCCAGCCAAAAGCACTTCCCAGCCGTCCAACTAGAGATTTATATTGCACATAGACATAAAGAAACATTATGTAACATAAGCTGTGGGGCAGGAGACAGAACTCTGGTCTTGGAACCAGAAGATGAATTCAAGACCTGCTTCACTCACCAACTCCCTGCACTGGACCAATTAAAAAGTCCCCAGGCTCCTGCTGCCTTTTGCATGCCTGAAGGAACACCTGCTTCATAATGAGACAATAAATCCTGGAAAGGACCCACACCTTACTAATACCAGGGGTGTACACACAGAATGAGAGAGAGAACACAGCCCACCACAGAGCAGGTGCTTAATAAATGATGCATGCCTGCTTCCTCTCCTTCCCAAACTACACGAATGCACACATCAAAGGGCTTCATGCTTGCTTATTCCTGAACTTCTTAGGACTCTTCTAGATTGACTCTTAATTACCTCAGTTCTGCCACCATCTCTGAAAAAGAAACACTCGTTCTAAAATTATTAATGAGGCTGGCTTTCTATTTTATGGTCAGATAACCAGAAATAAGAGAAAGCTAGCAAAATATCAAGCTGGAAGTCTTAGTCTAAATTAGCCCCTTTTCCCACCCTCCCCCCCGCCCCACACACACACACAAAAAAGTTTCTAGAGTTTTTCTTAAAGTTCATATTCTGGAATTCCAGAAAACAGAAGGCTCCAGTACTCAGTTCTGTGTGACCTTGGGCAAATTACTTGCCCTCTGTGAGCCTCGGCTTTCACATCCCAAAGCATGATGTGAAACACAAAGGGCAACTGAGCCTCTAAGAAGTAAAGGTGAGTAAGAACTCTAATTGTTAAGAAATTAATCATTTAACTCTAATTGTTCAGAAATTACTATTTAACTCTAATTGCTAAGAAATTAATCAGTTTCACAATTGCTATAATTCCCCATCCATCTGTAGAACAAATTTTAAAATTTTAGCACATACTTGATCATTCTCAGTAGACCATCACCATTCAGGGTTTATACAGCATTGTCCTGGCGCCCAACATCATGTTTCTGAACAGCAGTAACTCCTCTGCAAAGTTAAGGGTTTCCTTTTCAGCTTTTCTCACCCTACCAAAAGGACCAACCAAGGGAACTAAATCAAATAAAACATCTGTTATATTTATTTTCTTTCTACAAATGTAATCAAACAACAGGAACACAGCACCAAGACATAAAAAAGGGCACCCTCAAACTTTCGCAGGTGCAATTTTCACTACGTATAGCTTGATGAACTGAATAGTTCATGAACTTTTGCAGAAAAAATTCCAAATGGTGCAATTAAGAGACGTTTACAGGAACACAATGCATTTCTTCTCAGCTAAGGACAAGTCACATGAACCATCCAGTTAAGACTCCTTCAAGGAAAATGTCTGAACTTTGAAAATGAGGGGGAAAGACCATTATTTCACAGCAAGGGCATGAAGGACTCTGGGACAACCCTGGACACAGTCCAAAGAGCTTCTAGGCTAACTGTGTGACTGTGGGCAAATCTCTGAACCTCTCTGTTCACCAATAAAACAGAGACAGTAATACGTACGCAGCTTCCCATCCCGGCATCTTAATTCCCATTGCTCAGATGAAAAAACCTAAGACTCAGGGTCAAAGTCCATGGCGAGTCAACACCGGAACCAGGACTCAAAAGTCGACTCTGTCCACCTCCACAGCCCAGTGTTCTTCCCTTGCTACATGGCAATGAGCGCCAAGATTTCCCTCCTTTTGCTGGTGATGGGTTTGATTCTGAGAGCTTTCCAATAGGAAAATGGATAATCCAGTGCAAAATTGTGAAACATAATCAGAGTTCATTCTCTGCCAAGATTAATAAGCAAACAGTCTAAAATGCATTGAGCCCACACTCTGCCCAGGTGTTTTATACTCCATTTGATCCTTTAATGCCCTTTTAGGTAATTCATTAGAGCAAAAACTTACACACCACTTAAGGTCCGTATCTGGGAGGAGTCACTTACTCCCCCCAACATCCTATTTTACAGATGAGCCAACTGAGGCAGAGTCAAATGACCTGCCCCAAATCACACAGCTCGCAGTCATGGCGCGAATTCAAACCTGGGCAGCTTGGTCCCAGAGCTGTGCTCTTAATCCCGACTCTCGACACCAGGGACTCATCACCACCCATCTTCTTGATGAAGACAGAATCTGAGGGGTGGGATGGTAAACAGCTCACCCAAGTGATCCTGGTCGGCCTGACCTCATCACCTGGTAACTCTGAACCTGGTCTGCCTGACCTCATCACCTGGGCCCTGACCACCAAGCTGAGCTTTTAGGCCCAGCTGGCAGAGGTGAGGCCCACGTGACACCACTGGGCCCAGGCAGGTGAGTTACCAAACAGGACCAGATCCGTGTTCTCGCAGCAACAGGCTGAAGGAGGAAGGATGGGAAGCCCCTGGTGGCAGAGCAGGGCAGGGAGCACAACCAAATGAGCTCAAAGGCCCAATGAGCTGTTTCACTGACTCTGCTGAATGCACGGGGTATCGCAGAAACTTCTAGAACCTTCTAGACCAGCCAACAGTTAACTATTTTGTCTGTGGTCAGGGGCTCTAAGAGCCGAGTTCATTTAAAGACCTTCTGAGCCTGTTAAGTCAACGGGTATAGAGACAGAACTGCTTACTAGACCACCTGGCAAGGAAGTCCTCCAGGGAGGGCCCATGACTGCCCTTCCTTCTCAGACAATCCGATGACACTTCTCAGACCTTGAGGCCATAGGAGGGAATCCTTCCGGTGAGTCTGGGGGTCACAGAGCTCATCGTGTGCTTCACCTTCACAGCATCTCTGTGGGGATCTCAAAAGCTTTGTGGTCTCCGCATCTCTTGATCTTGACCTTCTGTCAAGCCTTAAAGAATTTCCAAAGATGTCCAGGCCACCTGTTCAGGAGGAGACACCTGAGAAGCAGGCTTCTGCACAGAGAATCCATTTGACACACTCCAGCTCAGATGAAGTCACCCTGGAAGAACCTCAAGCTCGAAGCTCTCCCCAGCAATACACACCCACCCCCCAAATTCCTCACACCTCCTGCCCTTGTTAACCCGGAAGTCTGGTGTCCCTGGCCTCACTTTCAACTGAGACTCCTCTTACACCCACTGGGATGATCTCGTGCTGACAGAGGCATTTTCTAGAAAGCCAAGTCTTCGTAAAGGGAGGGTGGGTGTAACCTAAATTATAAGCCTCTTTCGGAAGGCTACCTGGCTCTCAACATTGGCAGGAAACTTACACCGTATTTACAACCTCTAGTGGAAAGTTTTAAAACTAAAGGGTCTTAATGAACTCCTGGCAGAGGCAATTTAAAGCTACAGTTTATTATTTAAATAACAAACAGTTATTGAGAAACTACTAAGAGCAAGACAAAGAGGAACAGAGCATTCCAAGAGCACGCAGTGTACACATTGCTGTATTTGAAAGAGATAACCAACACAGACCTGCTGTATAACACAGGGAACTCCGCTCAGTACTCTGCAGTAACCTAAATGGGAAAAGAAATTTGAAAAGGAATAGATATATGCATAACTGAATCATTTTGCTGTACACCTGAAACTAACACTTCATGGGCTATGCTCCAATGCAAAAGTTAAAAACTAAATTAAAAAATAAAAACAAAGAGCATGCAGATCTCATAAGCAAACAGCAGGCATTTCTGCCATTTCCCCCTTTACCCTGATGGATCTGAGCTGACTCGCCCAAACGTTAGTCATTGACTCCTGGGCAAGTGCAGACACTCCCAGAAGGAAATCACTTTGTCAGTGACCTATCCCCACCACTGCCCCACCCTGCCACTTATCACAAAGCCTGAGGATACCAAAATGATCTCAGAGGTCACCAAGCCCAATCCCAAACTGAAATCTCCCCTGTCTCACATCTCCCAGTCTCCACCCTCTTAAGCTCCTGGTGGTCCACACTCTCCCATTGCCCAAGTCTCTGACCAAACCCATCACAATCCTTCAGAAAGAAATTCTCCCCCAAGGAACTGTCTCCATCGCCTGCACAAACAGAGTTGAAGCTCCTCTCTGTTCATTCAACAGCCAGGGGGGCTGTGGTTGATAGACACACGGCAGGACTAATCTAGCAGAGACGGGGAGCCCCAAACAGAGACAACTAAGCTTCCCAGCACACAAGGAATTCTGCGTGCAAACGGGTATACCGTTCCTTTTCTCCTTTGCCTTTAGCTTCTCTTCTTTTCCCAGCTATTTTCCTTAGACAACCTTTTTGCATTTCTTTTCCTCGGGGATGGTCTTGATCACTGCCTCCTGTTCAATGTCAGGAACCTCTGTCCATAGTTCTTCAGGCCCTCTGTCTATCAGATCTAATTCCTTGAATCTATTTCTCACTTCCACTGTATAATCATAAAGGATTTGATTTAGGTCATACTTGAGTGGTCTAGTGGTTTTCCCTACTTTCTTCAATTTAAGTCTGAATTTGGCAATAAGGAGTTCATGATCTGAGCTACAGTCAGCTCCTGGTCTTGTTTTTGCTGACTGTATAGAGCTTCACCATCTTTGGCTGCAAAGAATATAATCAATCTGATTTCAGTATGAACTATCTGGTGATATCCATGTGTAGAGTCTTCTCTTGTGTTGTTGGAAGAGGGTGTTTGCTATGACCAGTGCGTTCTCTTGGCAAAACTCTGTAAGCAAACCCTGCTTCATTTTGTACTCCAAAGCCAAATTTGCCTGGTACTCCAGGTATCTCTCGCTTCATGGCTCAGATAACCACGATGGTATGATCACTCACCTAGAGCCAGAATGTGAAGTCAAGTGGGCCTTAGGAAGCATCACTATGAACAAAGCTAGTGGAGGTGATGGAATTCCAGTTGAGATATTTCAAATGCTCAAAGATGATGCTGTGAAAGTGCTGCACTCAATATGCCAGCAAATTTGGAAAACTCAGCAGTGGCCACAGGACTGGAAAAGGTCAGTTTTCATTCCAACCCCAAAGAAAGGCAATGCCAAAGAATACTCAAACTACCACACAATTGCACTCATCTTACACACTAGCAAAGTAATGCTCAAAATTCTCCAAGCCAGGCTTCAGCAATACGTGAATTGTGAACTTCCAGATGTTCAAGCTGGATTTAGAAAAGGCAGAGGAACCAGAAATCAAATTGCCAACATCTCCTGAATCACTGAAAAAGCAAGAGAGTTTTAGAAAAACATCTACTTCTGCTTTATTTACTATGGCAAAGCCTTTCACTGTGTAGATCACAGCAAACTGTAGAAAATTCTTCAAGACATGGGAATACCAGAACACCTGACCTGCCGCCTGAGAAACCTATATGTAGGTCAGGAAGCAACAGTTAGAACCGGACATGAACAACAGACTGGTTCCAAGTCGGCAAAGGAGTACGTCAAGGCTAGATATTGTCACCCTGCTTATTTAACTTATATGCAGAGTACATCATGTGAAATGCTGGGCTGGATGAAGCACAAGGTGGAATCAAGATTGCCAGGAAAAATATTAATAAACTCAGATACGCAGATGACACCACCCTTATGGCAGAAAGTAAAGAGGAACTGAAGAACCTCTTAATGAAAGTGAAAAAAGTGAAAAATCTGGCTTAACACTCCACATTCGAAAAACTAAGATCATGGCATCTGGTCCCATCACTTCATGGCAAATAGATGAGGAAACAGTGGAAACAGTGACAGACTTTTTTTTGGAGAAGGACTCCAAAATCACTGCAGATGGTGACTGCAGCCATGATATTAAAAGACGCCTACTTCTTGGAAGGAAAGTTATAACCAACCTAGACAGCATATTAAAAAGCAGAGACATTACTTTGCCAACTAAGGTCCATCTAGTCAAGGCTATGGTTTTTCCAGTTGTCATGTATGGATGTGAGAGTTGGACTATAAAGAAAGCTGAGCACCAAAGAATTGATGCTTTTGAACCACGGTGTTGGAGAAGACTCTTGAGAGTCCCTTGGACTGCAAGGAGATCCAACCAGTCCATCCTAAAAGAAATCAGTCCTGAATATTCACTGATGTTCAAGCTGGTTTTAGAAAAGGCAGAGGAACCAGAGATCAAATTGCCAACATCCGCTGGATCATGGGAACAGCAAGAGAGTTCCAGAAAAACATCTGGAGGCTGAAGCTGAAACTCCAATACTTTGGCCACCTGATGGTGAAAAACTGAGGCACTGCAAAAGACCCTGACGCTGGGAAAGACTGAAGGCTGGAAGAGAAGGAGACGACAGAGGACGAGATGGCTGGATGGCATCACCGACGCGTGACTTGAGTTTGGGTGGACTCCGGGAGTTGGTGATGGACAAGAAACCCTGGAGTGCTGTAGTCCGTGGGGCGCAGAGTCGGACACGGCTGAGCAACTGAACTGAGCACAAAAAGGGGTGGATGAGGCCTCAGTATTTAGACACCAACAGTCATTCACTCACAGAAATAGGTAACTAGGGACAGTAGGGACTGAAGGGGGAGGTGGAGTGGGCAATGATCAATAAAGATATTTTCTCCAGGGTTGGCAGGAATACCAGTGCACTAAGTATATCAACTTTTAGTTAAGATATTTCTTCAGATAAAATGTCAGTAATATTCTGGGAATTTCCTAGTGGTCCAGTGGCTAAAGATTCCACACTTCCACTTCAGGGAGCATTTGTTCCATCTCTGGTTGGGGAACTAGAACACTACAAGCCCCGCAACTACACACACACACACACACACAGAAAAAGTTATATTTATCATGTCATTTTGGGAAACAGGAAGAATATGCATTATGGAAATTAAACTCCTCTTTAACTCTTCAGCCAGGTATTTATTGAGTCCAATCATGGTGGAAAATAGTCTTGAACTCTGTTCTCGAAGGGTCCTCAGGATTAGAATTAGAGAGAGAAAACAAATGCACATAAAACAATTAGAGATCAATTACAGGCTACTTGGAGTTCCAAGGGTAAGATTTCAGAACCTGAAGGAGTGTGGTCCAGTCACCAGCTCATCAGTACCTTGACAAGAGCCCGAGTCAGGCAGAGGAGGAAGCTGTCAGCAAAACATTCTCTTCTTTATCTCACAGTGTATCTTCTCTATCAGCAAATGGATTTCCTTTCAGCCGGTCTAAGACCTTGTGGGTCAGGGCCACCTGCCCAGTTCAGGCCAGAAGGAAACAGAGGAAACAAATTAGGTCACCCATCCAACAATGCTCCTCTCCCCAGAATAGTTCCTCTTTAAAGGACAGAGTAACAGGCATTGCAAAACGGCTCTGCGGACGTGTTTATAAACTCTACACCTATAGCCTCCAACCTGGTCACCTTTCCTCCTGCAATTCCATGGAAAGCCTCTTTCAGGCCTCTTCCTTCTCAAGGGAGCACCCACCAGAGCCAGGGCAAGACGCTCTCCGGGAGCAGATTCAACCCTCTGCAGCCCCAGGCAGTTTCACACACCCCCGTCATCATTTACGGGTCAGCATTTTTGCTTAAGTAAGGACCTGTCACTGCCTTCGTAAACCCCCAACAAACGTTTATTTACTCTAGTATGTCGGAAGGCAAGAAGATAATTTGGCAATGAAGCAACCATATCAGAAAACTCAAATCTGAACCTCCATCCTGTGTCATGCTGGGAAAGGCTGAGGGCAAGAGGAGAAGGGGGCGAAAGACGAGGAGGCGGGTGGATGACATCATCAACTCAATGGACATGAGTTTGAGCAAACTCAGGGAGACAGTGAAGGACAGGGAAGCCTGGCGTGCTGCAGTCCATGGGGTCACAAAGATTTCAGACACGACGTAGCGACTGAACAAGTCCTGCGTCGGCCCCACTGGGCCTGACGTCACCATTTCTATCCCAGTTCTTGTCTGGGTCAGTGCCATCTCCCTGGGCACCCTCACCTGCTGGGGCCGCCTCTGAACTCCTAGTGAAGAGGTTCTGAAGATGATCTATGCTTAGTTCAGGCGCACTAAAGACTTTCGCAGCTGAAGTCCACTCCCAAGCAAAGGTCTCTATCTACATCTCTTTAACCTTCTGGGGCCGTTTTGCAGATAAGGAATTTGAGGCTGAGAAATGAAACAACTTGGCCAAAATCGCACAGAGACGTGAACAGACATCTCACTTCCCAGATCGCTGCTCTTTACCCTCGAGGCAATGCTGTTTTCCACCATAAGAGTGTAGTTTTGGGGGCTTCCCTGGCGGTTAATATAATCTGTACTTCCGCTGCACAGGGCTTGGTTGGGTTCAATCCCTGGTCGGAAAACTACGATCCCACATTTTTTTAAAAAATGAGTGCAGGTTTTCAAACTGGCAAATGGAAGCCGGCTCAGAGAACTAAAGCATCTGTGTGTGATTACAGGGCTCCTAGGAAGCAGCAGGCCATGAAGGCTGGAGAACCATAAACCTACTAACCGTCGGGTACCCCAGAGACGGATCGCAGGATCCCTCCTGGTGGACACACACCCAGAAGCAGGGCACGTCTTGATCCACACTGAGCAGGCAGCTGCCCCCACCAGCTGGTCAGCCACACTCCAGTTCCCAGACCCAGCCTCCAAGATCTTGGACCCCTGGCCACCCTCGGAGTCCAGGTCGTAATAAAATGGAAGCAGATGGGCAAAGCAGTTTGGAGGAATACCCTTCTTATCAGTTTACCTTTAAGGCTGAGCCTTATAAACACAGCAGGACTGGCCCGACCCCTGAGTCATAAATTCAGGGGTTAAAAAAATAAACGATTACTACTGACTATCAAGAACAAGAAACAGAACTTCACAGTTCTGGCTCCGAGTCAATTACCGCGCCACTGACTTACGCCCCACAGAGCGCGCTTCCAATGGCTAATTTCTCTCCAGATGGCGGCTTGTACTTTTCCAGGCAGAATCTCATCTCCCCAAGCCTGGCCTCACCTTTCCACGGCTCCGTGTGTTTTCCCAACGTCCTCTGTGTGCAGAGGGCTTTGCAACACCTCCAGGTTTGCCACCACCTCCAGATTTAATTAGCGGACTGTTTACTCCCCCTTGACTGTTTGGAATATCTTAAGTAAAACCAGGCCTCCATTGAGCCCGTGGGGACTCCACCCCGGGCCTCCTTCCAGTCAGCTCCCTGGTGCATTACTGCTTGCCCAGCTCCAAGCCTGGGTCTGGCCCTTGTCCAAGGCTGTGCTGTGAGCCAGCCACTGGGTACCACGTGAGTGCCTTCCAGCCCTGGGGGCTGCCTTAGCGCCAGGAGGCTATGCAGAAGGAAGGGCAGAGGTGATCAAATAAAAAATAAATAAAGTGACACTCAGTGAAGGCGAGGCTTTATTGTTTTGTGTGTGTGTGTGTGTGTTTTTTTAAGGTGCAGACAGGCCATCTGAACACACATTTTTTTAGGACTTCTCCATGTGACCTATACCTTAGAAGAAGAAAAAAAAAGCGACGAGAGAAAGGGTGAAAGAAATGGAGAGAGCGGGGCCAGAAGGGGAAACACAGACGAGAAGCCAAATGAATGATCTGCTTTTTTTTTTTTTTAATGAACCACTAACTAAAGCCATTAACAAACTGATTTTCTGTTCAACAACACAGGATTTAAACATGTAAAACGAGATCTCTCCTTGCAAGGATTCTGGCATCCATCAGAGGAAACAAATCAGCAACGGGCAGCAAGGGAAACAAACATGAAACCAATGGCAGGCCATGTAAACAGGCATGAAGTTCATTTTCTAAATGCGATTTAATGACGCAAGGACGAACCAATTATTCTGGCGATGGAGCAGGGGCAGAGATGAGAGAAACATCTCTCTGGACCAGCTACAACCAGGCACAGTCCAGGAGGCCCCCCGCAGGAACAGCCTGATACTGATGGACCATTACGGTTACAACAAAGCGACGCATGAGATCTCATCTCCCCACGCTGTACCCCCCTTCCTTTTCTACCGCTTCCAGGCTCTTGATTAGTTTTTCTGAAACTATTTTAGGGTTCCTGTGATTACTCTTCTTTACTCTTAAGCTTTTAGAAGGAAGTCAGGCAATTAAATGTGCAGAGATATTATTATTCATAAGAGGTGCTGGTATCGTGTCTACCTGATCATCTGTATTTGCGTTAAGTAATCCTGCCACAGAGAAAATTCCTCTGTCCTTCCAGGGAGCTGGTTATGAAAATGCACTGTTTGTAAGTCACTCTCCCTTCAAACTGTCATTTTCCCCACACCCTGGCTTCAAAGCACACTTCAGACAGCCCATCAGAACTAAGAGATTCCTTAAATAAGAGAGACTCCACTTACCCTGGGCTTCCCTGGCAACTCAGTAGGTAAAGAATCTGCCTGCAATGCAGAAAACCTGGGTTTGATCCCTGGGTCAGGAAGATCCCCTGGAGAAGGAAATGGCAACCCACCCCGGTATTCTTGCCTGGAAAATCCCATGGACAGAGGAGCCTGGCAGGTGCATGGGGTCGCAAGAGTCAGACACAGCTTAGCAACTAAACCACCACCACCAACACCTATTCCAGCAGGTGGTCCTGGAAGATAAAGGAGAACCCATTCCTTCCACCAGGGCTACTCAATAAAACACATGATTTTAAATTCTCTAGTAGCTACATTTTTAAAAAGTGAAAAGGTAAACATATGATAGCCTCCAGGTCCATCCATGTTGCTGCAGATGGCATCATTTCATTCCTTTTGATGGCTGAGCACTACTCCAGTGAACAGATATACCACCTCTCTTTACCCATTCATCTCTTGATGGACATTTAGGTTTTTCCCATGTCTTGGCTATTGTCAATAGTGCTGCTGTGAACATAAGGGTGCATGTATCTTTTTAGAATTAGAGTTTTAGGGTTAGAGTCTGGGTATATGTCCAGGAGTGGGATGGCTAGATCATACATGGCAACTCCAGTTTTCTGAGGAACCTTCATACTGTTTTCACAGTGGCTGTACCAATTTATATTCCCACCAACAATGTAGGAGGGTTCCCGTTTCTCCACACACTCTCCAGTATTTGTTATTTGTAGGTTCTTTGATGATGACTGCTCTGAGCAGTGTGAGGCGGTACCTCACTGTAGTTTTCATCTGCATTTCTCTAAAAATTAGTGATGTTGAGCATCTTTTTCATGTACCTGTTCGCTATCTGTCTGTCTTCTTGGGAGACGTCAGTTCAGTTCAATCCAGTTCAGTCGCTTAGTCCTGTCCAACTCTTTGCGACCCCATGAATCGCAGCACGCCAGGCCTCCCTGTCCATCACCAACTCCCGGAGTTTACCCAAACTCATGTCCACCAAGTCAGTGGACATGATGCCATCCAGCCATCCAGCCATCTCATCCTCTGTTATCCCCTTCCCCTCCTGCCCCCAATCCCTCCCAGCATCAGAGTCTTTTCCAATGAGTCAACTCTTCTCATGAGATGGCCAAAGTACTGGAGTTTCAGCTTTAGCATCAGTCCTTCCAAAGAACGACCAGGGCTGATCTCCTTCAGAATGGACTGGTTGGATCTCCTTGCAGTCCAAGGGACTCTCAAGAGTCTCCTCCAACACCACAGTTCAAAAGCATCAATTCTTCGGTGCTCAGCCTTCTTCACAGTCCAACTCTCACATCCATACATGACCACTGGAAAAACCATAGCCTTGACTAGACGGACCTTTGTTGGCAAAGGTCCGTCTCTGCTTTTGAATATGCTGTCTAGGTTGGTCATAACTTTCCTCCCAAGGAGTAAGGGTCTTTTAATTTCATGGCTGCAGTCACCATCAGACTACCCATGCTTCAAGAGCAGCAGCCCCAGTGGCTAGTGGCCACCAGAGTGGGCAGTCCAGCTACAGATGCTCTATGTGTGCCCAGCTGGGAATGAGGTTTAGATAAAAAATTTCTGAAGTATAAAGAATTCCTGATCTCTTAAATGCCTAATCACAGGATATGCTGAACTTTTCTTTCACACAGCCCCCATTCAAGGGCAGACATACCCCTTGTTCTATCAGAAATAGCCACCCAGAACCAGGAGAACCTCTCCAGGATCCTGGATTTCATATCCACAAACCTAACACCCCTCAATAGAACAGAAAACTCAGGGTATTTATTGAGTACTCCTAGGTACAGAAAGCACAGTAGGGGCTAAAACAAAACATGTCCAAACTCGCTATTAACTTCTAAACACAACAGGCAGGCCAGGAGGCTTTTTCCTTTGTGGATCTCCAGGCCTTATTAAAAAGTCATTAAATCCTGCATTGAGAGAGCAAGCATCTTTAACTACAGGAAACTGAGCCCCCTGTGTTAATAACCAGCTCTGTTCTAAATTCCAGGACAAAACAAAGTATCCAGAATCAGTACTTAGTAATCTTAATTTCTGTCTGCCCATCACTGAGTCTTCACCATCCAAAGAATCTTAAAAGAACAATCACTGTCAGGGTATCTGCAGTGCATGACACTTTCTCAGGGTAGTTTTTGCTTTAAGTTACTGTAGGAAGTTCTTCTTGACCCAATTTTTTATATATCATCTTAAAACTGAAGCATATTTAAATTAGTTTTGATTCCTTAAAATTCCTGAAAGGTATGAGTGCCAAAAAATTGATGCTTTTAAACTGTGGTGGTGGAGAAGGCTCTTGAGAGTCCCTTGGACTGCAAGATCAAACCAGTCAATCCAAAAGGAAATCAACCCTGAATATTCATTGGAAGAAGTGATGCTTGAGTTGAAGCACCAGTACCTGGCCACCTGATGCATAGAGTCGCCTCACTGGAAAAGACGCTAATGCTGGGAAAGATTGAAGGCAGGAGGAGAAGGGGACGACAGAGGAGATGGTTGGATGGCATCACTGACTCAATGGACATGAGTTTGAGCAAACTCTGGGAGATAGTGAAAGACAGGGAAGTCTAGCGTGTGGCAGATCATGGGGGTCACAAAGAGTCGGACACGACTGAGCGGCTGAACAACAACTGCAAGCTTCACGGAGCTTTGTGGGAAGATGACCCTATTTGAGGACCTGTGAGGCCAGGAATGAGCCTGGCCCACCCACTGAGAGACCTGGGTCCCTGCTCACCCCAGCTGCCACTATCACCCAGGTCAGCATCACAGGGTGGCCAAACCCTCAAGCATCCCATGGCCAGGTCTTCAGTGGAATGTTGTACAAACAACCCACGGGAAGCAGGACTTCGCTGGTGGTCCAGGGGTTAAGACGCCCCCCAGCCACCGCAGGGGGCACGGGTTTGATCCTTGGTCAGTTAGGGAATCAAGATTCCACAGGCTGTGCAGCATGCCCCCCACAAAAATGTAGGAGGAACAAGACAGACAGCCCAGAAATAAACCCATGCACCTATGGGTGCCTTATTTTTGACCAAGGAGGCAAGAATATACAATGGGGCAAAGACATCCTCTTCAATCAATGGTGCTGGGAACACTGGACAGCTACATGTAAAAGAGTGAAATTAAAACATTTCCTAACACCAGACACAAAGATAAACTCAAAATGGATTAAAGACCTAAATGGAAGACCAGACACTATAAAACTCTTAGAGGAAAACATAGGCAGAACACTCGACATAAATCAAAGCAAGACCCTCTGTCACCCATCTCCTGGAGGAACGGAAATAAAAACAAAAGTAAACAAGTGGGACCTGATTAAACATAAAAACTTTTGCACAGCAAAGGAAACTATAAGCAAGGTGAAAAGACAACCCTCAGAATGGGAGAAAATAATAGCAAATGAAATAACTGACAAAGGATTAATTTCCAAAATGTACAAGCAGCTCATACAACTCAGTGCCAGAGAACCAAACAATCCAATCAAAAAGTGGGGGAAAGACCTGAACAGACATTTCTCCAAAGAAGACATACAGACGGCTAACTAACAAAGACATGAAAAGATACTCAACATCGCTCATTATTAGAGAAATGCAAATCAAAACCACAGTGAGATATCATCTCACACTGGTCAGAATGGCCCTTATCAAAAAGTCTACAAACAATAAATGCTGGAGAGGGTGTGGAGAAAAGAGAACAGTCTTGCACTGTTGATGGGAATGCAAATTGATACAGCCACTATGGAAGACAGTATGGAGATTCCTTAAAAAACCAGGAATAAAACCACCATATGATCCATCAAGCCCACTCCCAGGCATATACCCTGAGGAAACCAAAATTGAAAAAGACACACATTTCCTGACGTTCGCTGCAGCACTATTTATAATAGCTAGAACATGGGAGCAACCTAGATGTCCATCGACAGATGAACGGATAAAGAAGTTGTGGTACATATACACAATGGGATATTACTCAGCCATAAAAAGGAATGCATTTGAGTCAGTTCTGATGAGGTGGATGAACGTGGAACCTATTACACAGAATGAAATGAATCAGAAAAAGAAAGATAAATATCATATTCTAATGCATATATACGGAATCTAAAAAATGGTTCTGAAGAATTTATTTGCAGGGCAGCAATGGAGAAACAGACATGGAGAAGGGACTTATGGACGTGGGGAGAGCGGAGGAGGGTGAGATGTATGGAGAGAGTAACATGGAAACTTACATCACCGTATGTAAAAGAGATAGCCAACGGGAATTTGCTGCATGGCTCAGGAAACTCCAACATGGGCTCTGTATCAATCTGGAGGGGTGGAGTGGGGAGGGAGATGGGAGGGAGGTTCAAGAGGGAGGGAATATACGTATACCTATGCCTGATTCATACTGAGGTTTGACAGAAAACAACAAAATTCTGTAAAGCAATCATCCTTCAATAAAAAAATAAATTAAAATAAAAAACAGAAGCAATATTATAAAAAAATTCAATAAAGACTCTAAAAATGAAAAAAAAAAAAATGTAGAGAGCACTTCCAGAGCACGAATTCCCCTTTTCCAATGTTCTACTTGACATTTCCCCTTTTGCCCATTTTTCTCCATGTCCCAGTTTTCAAGGAGTTGGACTCCTCGTAAGATGCACAGTCGTGAAGAGCTGTTCATAGGGACAACCACTGACAGTGTGTATGCCCACCCAACCCAGGTGCAAAGTACCCAGGACACTCCACCTTCCTCACTCAATGATCCCTGCAAGGAACTGGCCACAATATACAGACTACGGGACGAAATGTTTCTCTTTCCCACCAATTTCTTACAGCCACCCAGCCATTTCTCATCACTTGAGCGCTGCAGTCCAGCGTGACCATCAGGGCTCCCGATGATTAATGCATATAAGGCAGTCATTTTAAAAACTCAAGCCAACATAATAAAAGTTCATTTTGGGGTTTTTTTTTTTAATTTAAAAGTAAATAAAAACAGGGATTTTCCCAGTGGTCCAGTGGTTAGCATTCTGTGCTTCACTGCTGAAGGCTTGGATTTGACCTCTGGTCATGGAACTAAGATTCCACAAGCAGGGCAGCTTGGCCAAAAATACACAAAAAAATGAAGTCCCAGGTCTCTGAGATCCCACAGGAGCTTTGGGATGGTGGCAAGTCACAGGCTGGTTCTCCACCCAGATTCTTCCTCCTTCCCATCACCCTGATCTCACTAGAACATAGATGCTCCCTGCACCTTCTCATGAGCAGGTAGTTGCCCAGGCAAGGATTTTCAGCTGGCATAAGAGTCTGAAGTCCAGCCCTGGCACAATCCAGTGTGTGACACTCAGTTCAGTTCAGTCACTCAGTCGTGTCTGACTCTTTGTGACCCCATGAATGGCAGCACGCCAGACCTCCCTGTCTATCACCAACTCCTGGAGTCTACCTAAACTTATGTCCTTCAGGTCAGTGATGCCATCCAGCCATCTCATCCTCTGTCGTCCCCTTCTCCTCCTGCCCCCAATCCCTCCCACCACCAGGGTCTTTTCCAATGAATCAACTCTTCGCATGAGGTGGCTAGAGTACTGCAGTTTCAGCTTCAGCATCAGTCCTTCCAATGAACACCCAGGATTGATCTCCTTTAGGATGGACTGGTTGGATCTCCTTGCAGTCCAAGGGACTCTCAAGAGTCTTCTCCAACAAAACAATTCAAAAGCATCAATTCTTCAGTGCTCAGCTTTCTTCACAGGCCAACTCTCTCACATCCATACATGACCACTGGAAAAACCATAGCCTTAGACTAAAGTAATGTCTCTGCTTTTGAATATGCTATCTAGGTTGGTCATAACTTTCCTTCCAAGGAGTAAGTATCTTTTAATTTCATGGCTGCAAGCACCATCTGCAGTGATTTTGGAGCCCAAAAAAAAATAAAGTCTGACACTGTTTCCACTGTTTCCCCATTTATTTCCCATGAAGTGATGGGACCAGATGCCATGATCTTCGTTTTCTGAATGTTGAGCTTTAAGCCAACTTTTTCGCTCTCCTCTTTCATTTTCATCGAGAGGCTTTTTAGTTCCTCTTCACTTTCTGCCATAAGGGTGGTGCCATCAGCATATCTGAGGTTATGGATATTTCTCCCAGCAATCTTGATTCCAGCTTGTGCTTCCTCCAGCCCAGCATTTCTCATGATTACTCTGCATAAAAGTTAGATAAGCAGGGTGACAATATACAGCCTTGACATATTCCTTTTCCTATTTGGAACCAGTCTATTGTGAAACTCAAGGAGACTATCAAATCATTACTCATTGTTTTCCCGAGAAAGCGCCAAACTGAAGACTTCGAGGTGCCAGCCCCCATGCTAAGAACAGGGATGACCAAGGTCTGCACTGGACCCGCCTCAACAAAGACACACAAACAGATGAACAGAACACGATGCATTATTATGCAAGCAGAGAAGATCCCAGAAGGCTTTCTAGAGATGGTGATGCCTGCTTTGAGCCTTAAAAAGTCAGCAAGAAGAGAACAGGAGAGAAATCCAGCTCAGCAAAAAGCTTTTTGAGCTTTTATTAAAGGCTAGGCCCCCTGGCTTTCAAATTGTGGTTTTGGCGAAGATTCTTGAGAGTCCCTTGGATCAAACCAGATCCAAGGAGATCAAACCAGATCTCTCTAGGAGATCAATCCTAAAGGAAATCAGCCCTCAATATTCATTGGAAGAACTGGTGCAGAAGCTGAAGCTCCAATATTTGGGCCACCTGATGCGAAGAACTGACTCATTAGAAAAGACCCTGATGCTGGGAAAGACTCAAGACAGGAGGAGGCTGGGCAGCAGAGAATGAGACAGTTGGATGGCATCATGGACTCAACAGACGTGAGTTTGAGCAAACTCTGGGAGATAGTGCAGGACAGGGAAGCCTGGCATGCTGCAGTCCATGGGGTCACAAAGACAGGCAGGGAAGCCTGGCATGCTGCAGTCCATGGGGTCACAAAGACAGGCAGGGAAGCCTGGCATGCTGCAGTCCATGGGGTCGCAGAGTCAGGGATGCCTGAGCGACTGAGCAACGAAAAGAAGCCAGAATGGGGTGCTGTCTTTTGAAAGAGTACACAATTTAGAATACACACCTTTATTTACCTAAATACAGAAATCTGCAAGGACTCATAAGAAACCAAGAAAAGTAGTTAGCTGACAGTGTAGGAAGAAGGGAGCAGGACGTACATGGTAGTTCAGCGGTTAAGACTCTGCCTGCCAGTCCAAAGGGCACGGGATCGATCCCTGGGCCAGGAAGATCCCATACACCGCAGAGCAACACAGCCCAAATGCCACAACTGCTGAGTCCATGCTCCAGAGCCCACGCTCCACAACTGGAGAGTAGCCCTCACTCACTACAACTAGAGAAGGCCCGCACACAGCAACAAAGGCCCAGCGCAGCCAAAGGGAAGAAAGAAAGAAGGGGGTGAACAGAGGCAGGGCAAGAACACGCCTTCTTCCTGTACCCTTCACTATGCTCTACGGGTTAGAAACCGCCTGGACTGAAGTGCTGTTAGAGGGGTGCTGACAGGAAGGGGCCTGAGGATGGTTTTGGGGTCTCAGCACGTTCTGACCCTGGATCTGAATGCTGGCTACACAGGTGTGTTGTTTGTAAGAACTCATCAAGCTAGACACTTAACATGATGTACATTTTTCGACATACGCATTACATTTCAATTTTTACACTTTTGGAAATAGCACTTACTTTTTAAATGCACAAATGTTGTTAAACAGCTTCCTATCTGTTCAAGGGAGCAGAGATCACCCAGTGTACAGCAGTTTTCCTGGCTCGATGATAACGATAATTCTAAGAGAGATGACACAAAAAGCCATTCCAGACAAATCTGTCATGGAATTTCACCGGACAAAGTCCACGTAATGTGCTTTATTTTTTTATTTTTTTTAATATAAATTTATTTAATTGGAGGCTAATTACTTTACAATATTGCATTGGCTTTGTAATGTGCTTTAAAAATCATCCTTTTTTTTTCCTAAAACCAATGTGAAGACAATGTTTTCACTAGTGCTTTCTTTGCTTCAAAAGGGATTTGGTCCCCTTCGTCAAAGGCTGAAAGGTTGGGGAGGGGAGCGGTGAGGAGGAGGGTCTCTGAAAATATTTTTATGCTTTTCTCACTGAAACAAAACACCAAGAATGGATTTTCCATGAGAAGTGGCGGGAGAAAGGGCATCAGCCTAAGCTTAGGAGCTGCAGAGAGCCCCTGCCTGGCCACCAGCTCCAACCACCTACCAGGCCCCCAAGTAATGGAAACACCAGATTTAAACAGGTGTCATAACACTAAAAGGGCCCCGTAAATGGGAAATGCAGAAGGCTGGAGGAGCTGCACAGCTGGCGCGGGGGTGAGAGTTACAACACCGCGTGGTCCCCAGGCACCCAGAGTCTGCGGTCCTTCGTCTCACACACACTTAAATGTCCAAATGCCTCCTCGAGCACACGCACAGCACCTACATAAAACCTCTGCACAGGAAATCTCTGCCATTCTTAAATGGTCTGGCCCAAATAAACTACCTCTGACAGAGTGCTCTGAGCGACTGGATTGCATTAAATGAGAGGAAAAAACGAAAGTGGGGGTGGTGATTCCACAATCAACAGCCTGCTCGGTGGAGCAGGTCACGTGGGCACCCTGGCTTCTCCGAGGAGGGGCTGGGGGACGTGGTGGACTTGATAGAGGAAGAATATTGGGGTGAGGGGTGGAGTCAGCCTATTTCCACCCCCGTAACCACCCAGATGCTGTCACTGGCTGATGAGCACAGATATTCGTGGGTCCGTGAAATCTGCATCGCCTGGCCTTGCTCATGTCATCTCTCTCTGCTTCCAGACTTTCTGATCTGCCAAATGGGAGGGCAACGCCCACCTTGCAAGGATTCTTTTCCTTTATTACTATTATTTGTTTAAATTTTTATTTTATATGGGAAAGACTGAAGGCAGGAGAAGAAGGGGACAGCAGAGGATGAGACGGTTGGATGGCACCACCGACTCCATGGATATGAGTTTGAGTAAGGTCCAGGAGTTGGTGATGGACAGGGAGGCCTGACGTTCTGCAGTCAATGGGATCGCAAAGAGTCGGGCATGACTGTGCAACTGGACAACAATAGCTGATTTAGAATGTTGGGTTAGTTTCGGGTGTACAGCAAAGTGATTCAGTTATACAGACACGTGTCTATTTTTCAAATTCTTTTCTCATTTCGGTTTTTACAGAATAGAGGGACTTCCTGGTAGTCCAGTGGTAGGGACTCCACGCTTCCACTTCAGGGGGCATGGATTCACTCCCTGGTCGGGGAACTTAGGATCTTGTACGCATGCAGCGTGGCAAAAAAAAAAACAGAATATTGAGAGTTCGCTGTTATAATCAGTAGGTCCTTGTTGGTAAGGGTTTCTTAAGGTGGTGTGTAAAGCAGCAGAAAGGCCCAGCACAAAGGTAATGATCTATCAAAGGTAGCCAGTCTAAAGGTCATCATCCTAAACACACTTACAAAACTCTTCCCTGCAAAAAAGTGACTCTTTGTTCTTTGCCCAGAAGAAGGTATAAGATAAAGGACAACATTCAGTCTGAAAGTTTCATTAATTCCCCAAAGAAGCTCAATACAGAAAGTGTAGAGGGGCTGCAGGAAGACTCTGAAAATGCAAAGAGGCGGGAAGACCGGGGTACAACTGAACTCTCAGGCTGCCGTAACAAAGCGCCACAGGCTGGATGGCTTCAACGACAGAAATGCGTTTACTCACAGGCTGGGGAGGCTGAGATCAAGGTGCTGACAGGTTAGCTCTCCTGAGGCCTCTCTCCCAAGCTTGCAGACGGCTGCCTGCTTGCTGTGAGCTCACCTGTCCTTCCTGTGTGCTCACCTGCCCTTCCCGTGTGCTCACCTGCCCTTCCCGTGGGCTCACCTGCCCTTCCCGTGGGCTCACCTGTCCTTCCCGTGTGCTCACCTGTCCTTGCCGTGTGCTCACCTGTCCTTCCCGTGTGCTCACCTGTCCTTCCCGTGGGCTCACCTGTCCTTCCTGTGGGCTCACCTGCCCTTCCTGTGTGTTCACCTGCCCTTCCTGTCAGCTCAGGTACCCCTGGCATCTCTGTTTGTGTCCACACTTCCTTTTTTTAAGGGACACCAGTCCGACTGGACTAGTGCCACCCTAAGGACCTCATTTTAACTTACTTCCTTATAGGCTCTGTCTCCAAAGGCAGTCACATTCTGAGGTCCTGGGGGTCAGGGCCTCAATATATGAACCTGGGGGGACAAAATTAAACCCATAACACTTCCTTATACCATAATCTGAAATGCTGAATTGGGTGTTCACAGAACTAAAGAATCCATGTGATGAAAAGAACTCAAGGGGCCGTCAACAGACAACGGATTAAAATGATGTGAGCTATATACCATATAGATATATCTATAGGTATATATAGATATATAGATATCACATATATCATGAAATATTACTCAGCCATAAAGAAGAATGAAATATTGATATGTGCAGCAACGTGCACGGACCTAGAGAATATTATACTTGGTGAAGTCAGACAAAGACAAACATTATATGATATCACTTACACGTGGAATCTAAAAAATAAAATAAATGAATCTATTACACAAAACAGAAACAGACTCAGATCAAGAAAACGAACTTATGGTTCCCAAAGAGGAAAAGAAGGGGAGGAAGGATAAGTTAGGAGTATGATAGATGCTAACATACACACGCTACTATACATGAAAGAGACAAGGAAAGGACCTACTGTATAGCACAGGGCACTACACTCAATATCTCATAATAACCTATAATGGAAAATAACCTGAATATATGTATGTAAATGAATCACTTTGCTGTACACCTGAAACTAACACAATACTGTAAATTAACTATATTTCAGTAAAGAGGAAAAATGAGTTGAAAACAGAAAAGTCTTCCTATTTTTTGTTAAACTGACTTCTCTCTACTAAAAAACACTTATGTTTAGATGAGGAGGAGGAGAATCCATGTGATATGAGGGACAGAAGAAGAAGCAAAGAATTTTTCTTGGAAAGAGTTTCTGCAGTGAGGTGGGGGGAGGCATGACAGCCAACCGCAAATAGTTATGGGCCAGAGGGGGCTGACTTTATGCCCAAAAAGACAGTGCTGGCATCAACGGAAGGAAGTTTCAGGACGGCAGACCTCCATTCCCTGCAGGGAACAACTTTCTCACAATTCACTTGTGCAACCAAGGACCAGACTGACTGCCTGACGCACCTTCTTTTGGTGTTAGCAAAGGCCACCCCATATGAACCCTGTAACGTGGGAGCAGGCATGACTTAGCATCACTCCACAGAGAGACCGCCAGCCTCAGAAAGGGCAAGTGACTCAGCTAATCCAAGTCGGCGCCGGGACTGGAACCCAGACCCTTGGCCTCTGAGCCTTCTGTTCTGTCAGCCCCATAATGACAACTGCAACAAAGGCTCATGTGCCATTCCTCAGCCAGGGTGTCACAGAGAAGATTCCTGGGTTGGGAAGCCTTCATCAATCCCTCTGACTCTAAAATCCCAATCTAGAGGTGATCCCAGTAGAAGCCAGGGAATGGTGAGGCAAGACTCCTGAGGAATGACTCTCAACAGTGACATCAGCCTCCTCAAAACCAGCCAGAGCTCAACTACATGATATACTGGAAAAGTCTATAGCAATGATAATAAGATCAGTTGTTGCCAGGGACTGGGGGAAAGAGAGATGAAAAGAGAGCACAGGGGATTTTTAGGGTATTGAAACTACTATACGATACTGTACTACACGCAGGTACACATCACTCAGCTCAGTTCAGTCGCTCAGTCGTGTCCGACTCTTTGCAACCCCATGAACTGCAGCATGCCAGGCCTCCCTGTCCATCACCAGCTCCCGGAGTTCACCCAAACTCATGTCCACTGAGTGGGAGATGCCATCCACCCATCTCATCCTCTGTCGTCCCGTTCTCATCCCACCTTCAATCTTTCGCAGCATCAGGGTCTTTTCCAATGAGTCAGCTCTTCACATCAAGTGGCCAAAGAACTGGAGTTTCAGCTGCAACATCAGTCCTTTAATCAACACTCAGGACTGATCAATGAACACTCAGTCCATCGATGAACACTCAGGACTGATCTCCTTTAGATTGGACTGGTTGGATCTCCTTGCAGTCCAAGGGACTCTCAAGAGTCTTCTGCAACACCACGGTTCAAAAGCATCAGTTCTTCGGTGCTCAGCTTTCTTTACGGTCCAGCTCTCACATCCATACATGACTACTGGAAAAACCATAGCCTTGACTAGACGGACCTTTGTTGGCAAAGTAATGTTTATGCAACAACCAGCGGCAAGCCCTAAGGTAAACAGTGGAATCTGGGTGATGATGAGTCCGTGTAGGTTCATTGACTGTAACCAACACACCACTCTGGTGGGAGCTGTTGACCATGTGGGGCTGTGCACATGTGGGAAGAGAGGACACATGAAAACTCTCTGAGCTTTCAGCTCCATTTTGCTATGAACTAAAACTGCTCTATAAACCGAAACCTCTTAACAAAAAGCCAAAAACTAGCCACAACAGGTCATCTACAGCCAGTTCATCAGTCCACGTATCAGAACACTTAATGTTATATCCCATTCACCCTTTAAACTTTGCGTTCATCAACTCTAAGCTATGGACATTGAAAAGGCTAGAAATGCCCTCAGAACAATTTGTTTCTACCTCATTATCTCACAGATGAGGAAGTCAAACAAGTTTTTTCTCATTCTATCTTACTTTTCTCCAGGGAATGTAAAGGATTTAAGAGATAAGGCAATAATTGTGTTTTCTAAAAGCTTGAAATAATGTTCAAAATGATAGACACAAAAAGTTCGGTCTACCTGAAAAGCAGAGAGAGACAGATTCTTTATGATTGTAATAACAATAACAAAATTAAATTAAATAATTAAGACCCAGAGCAGATCAGTCATGGTGAGGTCAATACATTCATACATATGAACTGATCAACACTTTTTAAAGCAGGTTGGCAATTCAAAGCAAGAACTTTTTTTAATGTCATATTTGAAGCAGATATCACATCCTGAGAATTTAGCCTGAGAAAAGCAAGTTTAAAAAAATAGTAAAAAAGCAAAATATGCATCAACTTCAAAGGAATCTTAAAATAACGGTTAAAAAAGAAACACAACAAATACTCAGTTACAGGAGGGTGGTTATATAAGTGGTCAGCTCACTGGAACATGTGACCACCATACACAAGCATGGGCATGATAAGGCTGCTCTATTTTTTAATAGATAAACTTACTTTATCAAAATGAAAAGAAAATGTCTTGAAACAGATACCACACCGTTATTATCTGGTCTCCCTACTGATCTACAGAGGTATTTAAGGAAGGGAACTAGGTCAAAAACAAAGATTAACCCCAATAGATATATTAACATGTCGCTTTACAAATCTGATTTGCAGGAAAACTAGTTGATTACCTAGTTTTGTTGGTGGTTTTGTTTTTGCTTTTTGCTGATTCTTTTTTTATTTATTAATTTGCAGATACATTGGAGAAGGCAATGGCACCCCACTCTAGTACTCTTGCCTGGAAAATCCCATGGACGGAGGAGCCTGGTGGGCTGCAGTCCATGGGGTCGCTAAGAGTCAGACACGACTGAGAGACTTCACCTGCACTTTTCACTTTCATGCATTGGAGAAGGACATGGCAACCCACTCCAGTGTTACTCCCTGGAGAATCCCAGGGACAGGGGAGCCTGGGGGGCTGCCGTCTATGGGGTCACACAGAGTCGGACACGACTGAAGCGACTTAGCAGCAGCAGCAGATACACTGCTGCCCTAGTAACCTTTAGTGGCAACCAGTGAGGTCTGTTATGAAATTTTACATATCTGGTATGATTCAATGAATTGTATTATAACTAATGTTCTTTTCTGAAGTCTAACTTTTCCCACTAGTATTTTTTTTTAATTTTATTGAAGTACAATAATTGATTTACAATGTTGTCTTTAATTGCTACACAGCAAAGTAACTCAGTTATACATATATATATATATTCTTTTTCGTATTCTTTACCATTATGTTATCACAGGATACTGAATATAGTTCCCTGTACTATATAGTATGACTTTGTTGTTTGGCCTAGTTTTCAAACTAATCACAAAATCCATTTTCTTAATGGTCCAGACATTTTGCCAATTCTTCCAGCTCAAAAGAAGTTCCACTGATCTCCCATACACTGCAAACAACAAATCTCACATCAGTTTATCTCCACTGGGAGTTTGTACCCGTGGACCCACAGTTCTTTTTACCTTTGTCCATATAGTTACTTTATAGAACTGATGTAATGTCAAAGAAAAGAAGATACAAATCTGTAGCTCTGCAAGAATTACAAATAAGTTAAAAGGGCATGAAAAGATGGATAAGAAAGAACAAAGAAAAACCAGAAGCAACAATGTGCTCCTATAGTAGCAACATGCAGAATATTTCTTTTTAAATATACTTGATTGTTCTTACAATACATAGTTGGGAGGTGAAACCAACTATAGTCAGTTTCAACTATGGCTTGTTTCTTACAACAAACATACAGTAAATAAAAATATACTTTAAAGAGTAAGCTGATCCATGCAACGCAAAGTTCCTTTAATAGCCTCATGCATGCTAAGTCGCTTCAGTCATGTCCGACTCTGTACAACACCATGGACTGTAACCCTCCAGGCTCCTCTGTCTGTGGGATTCTCCAGGCAAGAATACTGGAGTGGGTTGCCATTTCCTACGCCATTTATTAGCCTCTGCTGCCCTCAGCTAGGGCTCCCCTGGTGGCTTGGTGGTAAAGAACCCGTCTACCAATGCAGGAGATGTTGATTCAGTCCCTGTCTGGGAAGATCCCCTGGAGAAGGAAAAGGCAACCCACTCCAGTATTCTTGCCTGGAGAACTCCATGAACACAGGAGCCACGGTCCACGAGATTGCAAAGAATACAAGGCCTCAACTAGCAAATACTTTAGAAATGCCATAGCAGAGACTTGGACCCTTATCTAATCTCAACCAGCAACTTGCGATTGCACTTTCCCTAGAGCCAGTGGCCTTCATCCCTCGCTCTGTGGTCATCTGCAATTAATGCTCTGGTCTCAACACTGCACCTCCCACATGCTACAAGTCATCCATCAAGGAATATGCTTGTCCCTAGTCTCTCCTGAGTCCAGACCTTTCACCTTAGGTTTCTCATCCCTTAGCGACAGCCCACCATCTTGGCAAAGAGCAGAACCCCATGCTTGTATACGGATTGTGGAATGTTATAAGTTGGGGGCAAACGTATCCTAACATTCATCAAGCTCCTCCACAAAGATGCTATGGGCAAAACCAAGATCAGTTTGGCTGAGATCCTGACTTCAAGAAGGATGGGTCCTTCCATGAAGAACCTCTTTCCCATGAGGTCCCTCCCATTGTGGGCTGGTTTCACCTCCCAACTACAGTGCATTCTCCTGAGAGCACGGAACTTCTACCTCCTGCTATTTCTACCAGCCCACATCCCTCACTAGACAGTGAAGGACAGGGAAGCCTGGGGTGCTACAGTCCATGGAATCACAAAGAGTCAGACACAACTTAGCGACCGAACAACAAGCCCCTCATTGTCACTCTTGGGCTCTTTCATTATTTCCTGCACAGTGTCCAGGTATAAATTCCTGCCCTGTCCATCTGCAGGCTGCATCCTGGGCTGCTTTGCCCCAAGCCCCCAGGAGCCTTTACAAACTCCAGGTGCAGAAAAGCCCACCTCAGCATTAAAGACATATTAGGGCAATGCTCATGGACTTTTTCTTTGTTTTCTGGTTCCTGTTTATCTGCTGGCTCCAAACTGTGTGCCTGACTGCACATTTACCACTATGGACTGAATATCTGTATCCTCCAAAAACTCATACAGTGAAGCCCTAACCTTTGATGTGTTGGGGGTAGGGTGGGCAGGAAGGGAGGTAATTAGATTTAGATGAGGTCAAGACAGTGGAGGCCACATGATGAAATTAACATCCTTATAAAAGGAGGACCAGGTGGGAGTGCTCTGTGTACGCATGCACCAAGGAAAAGCCCTATGAAATCAAAACAGGAAGAAGGCTCTCCGACAGAACCTGACCATTCTGAGCACCCTGATCTCAGGACTTCCGGCCTCCAGAATGGTGAGAAATAAATGTTAGCTGTGTAATCCACCTGCTCAAACTAAGACACCCACCCATCCTCCCCCTCTGAGGGCAAGCTGTCTCACTTTGGCTAATGCTATAGCACCAACTTCATTCTGGCTGAAGACTGCTCCCAGCCAGTGGGGTCCTTAGGGAATATGCTTGTCCCGAGTCTCTCCTGAGTCCAGACCTTTACCACCTTAGGTTTCTCATCCCTTAGCGACAGCCCACCGTCTTGGCAAAGAGCAGAACACCATGATTGTACACTGACTGTGGAATGTTATAAGCTGGGGGCAAGTGTATCCTAACGTACATTGAGCTCCTCCACAGAGGTGCTACGGGCAAAACCACGATCCATTTGGCTGAGATCCTGACTGCAAAGTGTCTGCAATCTAGGGTCAACCCCACCTTCATGCCCTCTCCGTATATCCCAGAATCCATACGTTTTCCCAGGAAAACTAGGCAACTGTTCTGTCTTTGGGGCTTCTCTACTGGGAATGCATGACAACCTCTGACTTCCAGCACCATGCTAACAGCTTGCCATTTGGAGCCTGAAGACTTAGTGAGATTTCCAGCTGGGCCTCCCCACTCGGTTTCCTTGGGCTAATCATGAACCTTTCCAAGCCATGGCTTTCCTTGGCTATAGTGCACTTAGGAGCACCTTTCTTGAAGTGACTGTGAAATCCAAATGACGTTAAAGTTTTGAGAAGACTTCCAAGGAGGGGGGAAAAAAAAATAGTGCCTACAGTCTAGGAAACAACGTGAGTCAAACTATGATAACACTCTCATATAAAAAAGCCATTAAGGACCTCCCTGGTGGCCCAGTGGCTACGACTGGACTGCAGGGGTCCAGCTACAACCTCTGGTCAGGGATCTAAGATCCTGCAAGTCTCACAGCACAGCCAAAAAATAAAAATAAAGCACCGTTAAACACTAAAACATCGAGGAAATGACATAAAGATGGCTGATTTTGACCAGACCTGGAAGAAGGGCTAGCAAAAATAGGAACAGTCTATATCTAGAGACAGTGTGGTCACTAAGAGTCGGACACGACTGAGCGACTTCACTTTCACTTTTCACTTTCATGCACTGGAGAAGGAAATGGCAACCCACTCCAATGTTCTTGCCTGGAGAATCCCAGGGACCGGGGAGCCTGGTGGGCTGCAGTCCATGGGGTCGCACAGAGTCAGACACGACTGAAGCGACTTAGCAGCAGCAACAGCAGAGACAGTGTGACCATATACAATAGAGAATGGGATATATTCCAGAGCAAAGAGGACTCCTGTGTTACTGGCTCTAAGCATTTGAGAAAGGAACCCTGAGAGATGAAGTGGGAAAGCAGGGCTGGGGCCAAAGGGCTAGACAGAGTCTAAAGCACATGGTCATATCAGGGCTAAGCTCTAAGAAAGTCACGCTTCTCAGCAGTAAGTACACACCTGCGTTACGCATTCTCAACTGACTTTAGCAGGCAGTCTAATGGAGTGGTCGGCCGCACACACTGTGGGCTGAGTGGTGTCCCCCCAGAATATATGTTTAAGCTTTGATCTGTAGTAACTATGACTATGATCTTAATTGGAAATTCCATCTTGGCAGATATAACCAAGTTAGGGTGACATTAAATAGGACTAAGATGGACCCTACATCCAATAGCTAGTGCCTTGACGAGAGGAGGAGATTCAGAAACAAACACACAGCCACAAAAGACGACCATGAGGAGGAGGCTGAGACTGCAGTGAGGATGTCAGAAGCCCAGGAATGCCGAGAGCCAGCACAAGCTGGAAGAGGCAAGAAAACATTCTACCCTGGAACCTTCGGAGGGAACGTGGCCCTGCTGCCATCTTGATTTTGAACTTCTAGCATCCAGAACTACGAGAGAATCAGTGTGTCTTGTCTTAGGTCATCCATCCGAGGCACCTTTTACTAGTAACCCTAGAAAATGAATGCAAATATGAATTAAACTGGACTTAGAAATAATCAAGGTTCTAGGACCTTCAGAGAAGATGGGATAGTACGTGAACTAGGAGGTGATCCTAGAGAAACACTGAGATCACGAGACACAGCCATGACTGGAAGTGGGTGTAAGAACACCGCCTAAGGGGAAAGCAGTATAAAGAAAGGGACGCAGTCAACCCTCGAAGGTCAACCACTTTCTGATAATTGAAGGTCTGGGTTCAATCCCATCCTGAAAAGATCAGTCAACAATGGGGCTAATCCATCCATTGACATTTAATCACTGGACTTCTTGGCTGCCCCCCGAGGGCTTTCTCATCTTTGTTCATTCCAGGCCAGAATCCACAGTCCTGCAGTTCTTACTTTTCAGAGGGCACTTTGCTCTTTAATCCCCATGTTTAAGTGGATTACAAAAAAGTACAACTTGGGAGATGAAGCTTCTACTAGTCACCACCTACCCAAAGATGAATGTGGATTTAATCAATATAATTTTTCTGATTATACAAGTAACCCCTAATGATTATAAAATCTTTCAGTTTGAGAAAATTATGCCTAAGAAAATAAGATTCCCCCTAACTTCAACACTAAAAGACATTCATTGTTGCTATTTGGCTATATTTACCTGATGTAATTAAGAGAAATACTTTATAATTAAAGAAAAAAAATTGAGGATGGGTTATTTGGGAAGAATCATCCAGATAAAGAAAATGTGAGGGAAAAGAACCCCACAGAACATCTGAGAAAAATCAACAGTGAGCCAGGTAATCAAAGGCCATTAACCATTTTAACACTGCTAGAGGTCAAAGCGGAGAAGGCAATGGCACCCCACTCCAGTACTCTTGCCTGGAAAATCCCATGGACAGAGGACCCTGGTGGGCTGCAGTCCATGGGTCACTAAGAGTCGGACACGACTGAGCAACTTCACTTTCATTTTTTACTTTCATGCATTGGAGAAGGAAATGGCAACCCACTCCAGTGTTCTTGCTGGAGAATCCCAGTGACGGGGAAGCCTGGTGGGCTGCCGTCTATAGGGTCGCATAGAGTCGGACACAACTGAAGCGACTTAGCAGCAGCAGCAGCAGAAGTCGGAGAGATCTGATTCAAATAAAAAGAGGAAATTCAGAAACATGACTCTCACAGCATCCTTAAGTTAGTTATAATGTTCAAGGCATTAAACTATTCAACTTGACTCCTTATTAAGCTCTTCAGTTCAAAAATCTACCAAATAACTTTTCCAAGATGGAAACCTTAATGTTTAAAGTACATTAAGATCTTTTTGCAATAGTTCCATTTTTTCCCAAGTTAGGGTTTCCTAGCAACCATAACACAGCAATCAAGAACTATATCTTATGTCCTTGGTACCAGTCTCCTCAAGGCCTATACGTATAGGCCTGTACATGTAACCCTTGGCTATCTTAGCTATGGCTGAGCTTTGGAATGCTGGAGGGGCTGGGTCCATATGCTATCATAGAATCCAGACACTATACACTGCTGGTTGCTAGCAGGCCCATAAACTCACTTATCCTGACGTAGATGGGATTCAGAACTGCTGTATCACAGGCTAAGAAAGCACAGATTAACATTAAAATTAAATTAATTAAAATTAAAATTTAGAGGCTATATGTAAGGAATCATTTTAGCTCTCCTCACATAAGCTCTGTTAACTAGTTTTAGTTTCAAGAAAGGCTCGTTCATTTGGATTTCTAAAGATTCAGAGGTCCTAAGACTAACCTAACAACATCAAGAAGTCCAACTGGTTTTGACCTCATTTCTTCCAAGAAAGAGGAGGTCATTTGGGTGCTTTCTTATTTGACCTGAAATCATGCCGCAGGCGCCCACAAACCTTTTCTTTAAAGTAATTTAAATGGTTTGATACAATTGGTGAGAGGTCACAGGACCAAAGTTGCAGGCATTCAGTCCCCAAATTAAAGCAATTAACTGTCACGGAAGTGAAGAAAAGAAAAAAAAAAAAAAGGAAAAACAAAACCACTGGGTGAATTTTTAAAATCTACTTTAAAATTGTTAAATTGTTTGGTTAAGCGAAAACCATAGTTGGGAGGCTGTAATTTTTCAAATGACAATGAAATGTTAAAGTTCAATTGATATAACTGTAGAACTGAAATTATTTCTAATCATAAAGATTTCAAACTGAGATGATTCCAACATTCATACGACTTTTCTATAATAAAACTGTACAGTAGATCTTGCACTGCACTTGGAACATTTTTTTCTAAAAATTTTTTCATGCTCAATAAATTACTTACGAAGAGTAACATTATAATGATCAGCCTGCAAATATTTTTCCTCCCATAACATGAAGCACAGCAGAATTCAGGATACAGTCATTAGCAACATCCGGAAGTCATTAAAAAGATGAACCTAAGCACAAAGAAGCCCCAAATGCCTGAAATTGTTATCCAATATCTTAAAACTCTCTATCCAAAAAAAAGAAAGATACTCAAATCTAATTTTCGCTAAAATATGACCAAAATGTTTTAAATAACCAAAATAATCTGATGTCTCAAGATAGTTCACTTGCAAATACCTAAACAACACAGGCAACTATCCTAAGTAAAGAAACTTAAATGTGTGGCTCTAATAATACTTGTGTCTTTTGAATGCAGTGTTACTCAACCTCAGCACCATGGACTATGGACCAGAAATTCTTTGTCTAAGGGACTGACCCCTGCATTGCAGGATGTTAGCGACATCCTTGGCTTGTGCCTCCTAGATGCCAGATAGCTCTTTGTGTCTAGGTAGATGCTCCATACTTCCCCAGGGCTGCACTTAGTTGCTCAGTCGTGTCTAGTTCTTTGCAACCCCATGGACTGTAGCCCACCAGGCTCTGCTGTCCATGGGAGTTCTCCAGGCAAGAGTACTAGAGTGGTTGCCATTTCCTTCTCCAGGGGATCTTCCCAACCCAGGAATAGAACCCATGTCTCCTGCATTGCAGGCAGATTCTTTACTGTCTGAGCCACCTGGGAAGCTAGGTAGATGCTAGATACTTCTCCAGTAGAACAACCTAAAATATCTCCAGACATTTCCAAAAGTCACCTGGTGGGCAAAAGTGGCCCCAGTTCTTAACTAATATAAGAACCTAATATAATACAGTGATAAATATTTCAACCAGCAAAAAAATGTATGACCCAAAAGTTGACACCCAAGACAGCTCCCTTCAAATTACTTTGCAAAAATATACCCTTCTGCAACTTTGGTAAATAAATAACTGAGTCATTCACACAGTTTTTAAAGTAAATGAAAAAATTGCTCTTTTTTAATATTTAAAGTGTTCCCAGTATTTCTTTTTTCAATCTATCAGTTAAGGCATTCCAGTATAACTACAGAAAATATACAACCTGGAGTACAAACCTGACTTACTGTCAGAGCCATAACTGAGCAAACATCTTTATTGACCTTTGGCTTTTCAAAAGCAAACCATATGTAAAAGATGCCATCAGAAGAGTGAAATGACGACTCACCGAATGAAGAAAATGTTTACAAATCATACATCTAATAAGGTACTTTTATCGAGAATATGCAAGGAATCCTTATGATTTAATAAAGACAGAAACCAAATTTTAAAATGAGCAAAGGGTCTAAACAGACATTTCTCCAATGTCTATTTCTCCAATGTTCAATTGTCCAATACACAATTCACCAATGAGCACTTGAAAAAATGCTCAACATTATTACGTATCAGGGAAATACAAATCAAAATCAAAAGGCGGCATTTCCTCTCACCCATAAAGATGACTAAAATCAAAAAAATTAATAATAAATGCTGGTAAGGATATGAGAAATTAGAATTCTCATTCATTCACTGCTGATAGGAATGTACCACTCCTAGGTATATACCAAATTCCAATCAGTATTTGTACACTAATGTTTACAGCAGTAACTATGCATAATAGTTATGAGGTAGAAACAACCCAAATGCCCGTCAACTGATGAATGGATATAAATAAAGTGTGATACATCCATACTTCATCAATAAAAAAGATGGAAATGCTGGGACTTTCCTGGTAGTCCAGGGGCTAAGACTCCAAGTTCCCACTGCGGGAACCCAAGTTCAATTCCTGGTCAGGGAACTAGATCCCTCATGCCGCAACTAAGATCTCACGTGCTTCAGCAAAGATCTGGTGTAGCCAAATTAAATAAATAAATATTTTTTTAAAAACGGAATGAAGTACAGACATGCCACAACCTGGAAGACCCTTGAAAACAATATGCTAACTGAAAGAAGACAGTCACAGAAGACCATACATTATATGACCCTGTTTATACGTAATGTGCAGAGTAAGCAAGTCTATAGAGATGAGCACAATAAAGGACAGAAATGGTCTGGACCTAACAGAAGCAGAAGATATTAAGAAGAGGTGGCAAGAATCCACAGGAGAACTGTACAAAACAGATCTTCATGACCCAAATAACCACGATGGTGTGGTCACTCACCTAGAGCCAAACATCCTGGAATGAGAAGTCAAGTGGGCCTTAGAAAGCATCACTACAAACAAAGCTAGTGGAGGTGATGGAATTCCAGCTGAGATATTTCAAATCCTGAAAGATGATGCTGTGAAAGTGCTGCACTCAATATGCCACAAATTTGGAAAACTCAGCAGTGGCCACAGGACTGGAAAAGGTCAGTTTTCATTCCAGTCCCGAAGAAAGGGAATGCCTAAGAATGCTCAAACTACCGCACAATTGCGCTCATCTCACATGCTAGCAAAGTAATGCTCAAAATTCTCCAAGCCAGGCTTCAACAGTATATGAACTGTGAACTTCCAGATGTTCAAGTTGGATTTAGAAAAAGTAGAGGAACCAGAGATCAAATTGCCAACATCCGTTGGATCACAGAAAAAGCAAGAGAATTCCAGAACATCTACTTCTGCTTCACTGACTATGCCAAAGCCTTTGACTTTGTGGATCACAACAAACTGGAAAATTCTTAAAGAGATGGGAACACCAGACCACCTGAACTGCCTCCTAAGAAATCTGTATGCAGGTCAAGAAGCAACAGTTAGAACCAGACATGGAACAATGGACTGGTTCAAAATTAGGAAAGGAGTACATCAAGGCTGTATATTGTCACCCTGCTTATTTAACTTATATGCAGAGTAGATCATGTAAAATGCCAAGTTGGATAAAGCACAAGCTGTAATCAAGATTGCCGGGAGTAATATCAATAACCTCAGATACACAGATGACACCACCCTTATGGCAGAAAGCAAAGAAGAACTAAAGAGCCTCTTGATGAAAGTGAAAGAAGAGAGTCAAAAGTTAACTTAAAACTCAACATTCAGAAAACTAAGATCATGACATCCAGTCCCATCACTTCATGGCTAATCGATGGGGAAACAGTGAAAACAGTGACAGATTTTATTTTATTGGGCTGCAAAATCACTGCAGATGGTGATTGTAGCCATGAAATTAAAAGACGCTTGCTGTTTGGAAGAAAAGCTATGACCAACCTAGACAGCTTATTAAAAAGCAGAGATATTACTTTGCCATCAAAGGTCCATATAGTCAAAGCTATGGTTTTTCCAGTAGTCATATATGGATGTGAGAGTTGGCCCATAAAGAAGGCTGAGCACCAAAGAACTGATACTTTTGAACTGTGGTGTTGGAGAAGACTCTTGAGAGTCCCTTGGACAGCAAGGAGATCCAACCAGTCCATCCTAAAGGAAATCAGTCCTGAATATTCATTGGAAGGACTGATGTTGAAGCTGAAGCTCCAATACTTTGGCCACCTGATGCGAAGAGCTGACTCATTGGAAAAGACTCTGATGCTGGGAAAGATTGAAGCCAGAGGATATGGGGACGACAGAGGATGAAATGGTTGGATGGCATCATCGACTATATGGACAAGAGTTTGAGCAAACTCTGGGAGATGGTGAAGGACAAGGAAGCCTGGCGTGCTGCAGTCCATGGGGTCACAAAGAGCCAGACACGACTGAGCGACTGAGCAACAACAACAAATAGAGACAGAAAATGCATCAGTGGTTCCTGGAGACTGGCTGGATGGGTGGGGAAGGCAGGTAAGTGGTAACAGGTATGGGTTTCTTTTGGAGGTAATGAAAATGTTCTAAAATTGATGTCTGCTCAGTTCTGCAAGTATACCAAAAACCACTCGATTGCATACTTTAAAGAACTGAATTGTTTGGTATGTATTATCGTTGTTCCATCGCTAAGTCGTGTCCAACTCTTCGCGACCCCATGGACTGTAGCCTTTCCATGGGATTCTCCAGGCAAGAATCCTGGAGTGGGTTACCATTTCCTTCTCCAGGGGATCTTCCCGACCCAGGGATCGAACCCACACCTCCTGCATTGGCAGGCGAGTTCTTTAGCACTGAGCCACCAGGGAAGTACGTATTGGTTGGCCCAAAAGTTTGTTTGGGTTTTTCCATAAAATGTTACAGAAAAACCCGAACGACCTTTTTGGCCAACCCAATAAATCATATCTTAATAAATCTGTTATCAATAAAAAAAAAGAGAAAGCACAGAAAACTTCATCATCCTTATCATGCTTACAGAACAGTCTTATCCACCCTGACATCTGACAGAAGCTGGAGGTAAAACAGGAAGGGGAGTTGAGAGGAAAGGCAGGTCAGGACACTGACATCCTCATTTCACAAAGGGAGAGGAGGCAAAGGGCACTGCCACTGGTTGATGGAACTAAGTTAGTCTATACAAGCAACAGAAAGATCGAACCATAAATATAAGCATCAAAAATCTAGAGAAGAAAGGAAATAAGACACCGTAAGTGAGCTAAACTGTCTTTTATCATAACAGCCAGTCAAATGAAAATGGCATAAGCAGATTATATAGCAATATAATCAGTAGAGGAACTGAAAACAAAAATGGACAAAAGTGATTTATTTCTGGAGAGTACAGGAGTGGGTGGGGAAAAAAACAAAACAGAACATGTTTTTCACAACAAGCTCATCTTTTCCCCTAGGTTGCTAATACGACAGGGGATTATTATTTTGCACATCGTTTTTAGAAACAAATCGAACCTGGCATTACTTGAACAGAAGAATCCATATGAAAGGAGTGTACTTGGCATCAGGAAGGATACTGTGGTCGATCACCATCAGTGAGTGAAACTGCAATTTCAATATATTACAGCAAAACTGACTCAAGTTTTATAGCCAAAGACTGCATCCTTAGTTAGCCAATTTGGAAATGTAACATGTTAGATCCTCAAGAGAAGAAGAAGCACACAGAGTCCCTACCCTCTCTGTGGCAGTTAAGAAGCATGATTAGGTCAAAGCTTCACCACGGCAAGAATATTTTAAAAGCCCTAACAACTTCTGGATTACCCGATAATTCAAACGGTAAAAGAGTCTGCCTGCAATTGCGGGACACCTGGGTTCGATCCCTGCATTGGGAAGATCCCCTGAAGAAGGAAATGGGAACCCACTCCAGTACTCTTGCCTGGAAAATCCCATGGATGGGAGAGCCTGGCAGGCTACAGTTCGTGGGGTTGCAAAGAGTTGGACACGACTGAGCAACTTCACTTTCAACAACTTCTGGATCCAAAGACATCTTAGATGAGAGAAGGCACGTGGGCCATTATTCTTCCTGCACAGCTTGAAGGCACTTATTTAGTTTTTTAAATGGAGTATAGTTGCTTTACAATGTTACGTTCGTTTCTGCTATACATTAAAATGAATCAGCTGTATCTCCCTCCTTCTTGGACCTCCCTCTCCCTCCAGGTCATCACAGAGCACCTGCATTGTACTAGCTGTCTGCTTCACACATGGCAGTGAAAGCATTTTAAAAACCAAAAGGTGAATATGGAGGCTGATGCCACCAGAACAGAGCAGGATTTGCCATCTGGGAAGTACAATCCACAGTTACTTAAACATACTCACGGTGACAACTCTTGACGCTTGGGACTCTGGATTCCAGGCAGCCACTCCGGGGCACTTTTGAGAATGGCAGGTGGCAGAATCAGCCATGACGCCAGGGACCAGGCATGACCAAGAGTGACCAGGGTACCCAAGCAATCTAGGGGCCTTATAGGCATAGAAAGCAACGCTGTGGTTATCAGATCCCAGCGGGCTACAGCACGAGCAAGAATTTGACCCCCATGTTCCCACTCCAAGGATAACCTTGTGTATGTGAGAAGATCAGGAGGTACATTTCAGGGACTCCCATGGTGGCCCAGGGGTTAGGACACCACCCTGTCACTGCTGAGGACCCAGGTTCAACCCCCGGTCAAGGAACTAAGATTCCACAAGCCATTCCTGGTAGCCAGAAAAAAAAAAAAAAAAAAAAACTAACACATTAGCTCAGTAGTTGGGTCAGACTCCTTTTCAGTCCAAAAATGAAATGCACATCTGAATGTCATGATGAGACTAAGCCCACAGTTCTCACCTTCTCAAACACTGTCCTAAAAGCAAGTGGGAACCAGCTAATGAGGTCCTGACTGTTCTAGACGTTCCAGCTTGAAATCTTGTGCCCGGAATGCGAAGAGCTCCCTCCCCACCACAGGAGAGCCATCTGGGTCAAGAGAGATCTTGTCAAGAGAGAGCCTGAGATGGTCAGGCTTTGGGCTGGAATCTCTCTCCCAAAGATCTCTGGGGGTGCGGTGGGAAGTGGGGGCAAGGCAGATTCCCCCCTGCTAAAGGCCCTTCCGGCTCAACCTGCAGACCTCAGGCCCATCTCCTCTTCTGAAAAGCAAGCACTGGGGACTTCCCTGATGGACCACTGGCTGAGACTCTGTGCTCCCAAGGCAAGCTGCCCAGGTTCAATCCCTACCAGGGAACTGAGATTCCCATGCACCACAAGTGAAGATCCGCATGCTGCAACTAAAACCCAGTGCAGATAAATAATAAATATTTTAAAAAAGAAAAGAAAAGCGAGCATCAGATAGAAAAAACCCTCACACACTCCATTTCTGTGGTCCTGACAACTCAACAGGGAAGATTCCCAGACTCAGGACTCCCCTTGACTTCCTCTTCTCTGGGGCCGACCTGGTGACTTTTTCTAGCTCATCATCCCTGCCATAGATGGCAGAGGAGGCCAGGAGCAGGAACCAGAATGAATCTGAGTTTAAAAGGTTAGCCCCTCCTGGCCCAGGAGGCGGGTACTCGGGCGACAGAAGGGCAGCCACTGAGAAGGCAGGATATCCTGCCTCCTCCCATGGCACAGAGAACGGTGTTTGGGCTTTTTAAGGACAAGCAACTGAATCTCCTTCACCTAATTCCCCATCCACTCCTCACCCATCCCAAGCCACACTCGGTCCCAGGTCCACAGTCTCCCAATCACTTACCTCCTCACTCATCCGTTTATTCATCAATATACTTATCCTTTAGTCTGTAATAAAATTGAAGCTGGAAATGTATAATCGGGGCCGGGGGTGGGGGTGGCGTGGGTTGTTTCGTATTTTAACCAAAGACAATGCCCCCCTCCCTTTCATCTCTCCTCCTTCAAAACGGCAGAGCCAGCACACATGTGGCACCTTCCTGCTTGGCTCCAAACTGCTACACCCAAATCTCTGTATGGAAAGAAACCCTGTGACGGCGCCAAGACTCGGAGGGCCTTGGGCTATTCAGAAAGTGCTCCACTAAAAGCACCTTTCCTCCCACAGGGCTGCTCACTGAATCATCACTCTTTGTTCAGCATCCTTCGGATGTACACAACTGACTGGCTCTTAGACTGTGCCAGGGTTTTGTTCTGGTTGTGTGTTGTTTTTCTCCTTTCTTGCTGCTATTTCAATGAACTGACGCCCCACTTGCAGCCAAATGTCAGGCTCTAAACTCAGCCTCAGCCCGATGAGAGAAGAATCTCTCTCTACCTAGCAAGAGCTCCAACGCCTCCTAGAAGAATCTCACACGAGTCTGGGAGGAATCTCCGTATACCCACAGTCTAGGCCTTTACGGATGGCTTAATGAGCTCCCTGGAGACCATAGGAACAGCAAAAGTCTTGTGCTGGAGGGGTGTGGAGGTTGGGAAGGGGATGGAAGGGAAAAACGCGCCTGCTAATATTTTGTACCTTTTACACTAGAGCATTGTTTTCTTTTCCAAAAATTCTGTTCCTGCCTGAGTACTGCTTTATTTTTTGAATGCCTCCTTTATTTACTTTTTTAAAAGTGATTGGCCTACAATGACGACAGAAAAAACACTTTAATAGGAATTACTAATTACATAAAACCAGATATTTAGAGATGAAATGTGAATCATGAAAAACCAAAGATTTATGCTGGGGACCTTGCAAATCTGTTTTTCTCTCATCCTATATGGAGGCGGGATAAAAGGGAGGACGTAATTCAGAAACATTCTACCCATTTGCTAAATTTAGAGAAGAAAATGAGTATGTATATATGCATGTATGTAATACATACACACACATATACACACACAGCCAGTGAAACACTGTTTTACATACAGCAGTCCACACTGACATATATACACTATCATGTGTAAAATAAATAACTAATAGGAAGCTGCTGTAAAAAACAGGGAGGCCAGCGTGGTGCTCTGTGATGACCTGGAGATGAGGGATGGGAGAGGGGAGAGGGGATGGGAGAGGGGAGGGAGGCTCAAGAAAGAGGGGATTTATTTATAATTATGACCCATTCACGTTGTCATGGGGCAGAAAAAAACATTGCAAAGCAATTATACTCTAATTTTAAAAAATTTTAATAATATTTTTAAAAAAAGATACAGGAGTCCAAACGACTGGACAGAGTGAAAATAAGGATCTTTCTCAACCACAAGCCCAAATCTGTTGGGATTCAGGAATTCCACAGGACTCTGCACACTGCTCACAGGAACCAAATTCTCTCTCTGCCTGCTCACCCTCGTGCCTTGCGTACTCTCAGGCAGACGTTCCCCTCCATCACTGGCTTCTCGGCAAGAATTGGACGGGATTCCCACCGGGCGCTCTTACCTGCTTCTTCATTTGGGAAAGCACAGGCTTGAACTTCACCATCTATTCAAGTGCTGTCTCATAGGCAGTAAGCAAGCTCCTTGCAATGCAGAAAAGAAGGGGGAGGGGCTAACAGGCACTGCTAGCTGGCGCTCAGCAAAGCTCAGGGGATAAATTCCTGCCCCAGCGCTCCAGAAGGCCTGAGGTTGCATCTGCTTGTCCACAGAACTGCAGGAATTTGCGGGGGGATGGAGGGGGGCTTAGGCCAGCACCAAGACTCCTTTCTGGTTGGGGTGGGGGGCACTGGGAAGAGCGGGGAGCTGGGAGAGACAACTGCAGGGGACAGAAGAGGAAGTCTTTGTCCTAACTCTTTGGATGCACATGAGAGTGAAGTTGAATTGTCAGCTAACGAGATTTCCTAACCACGTGTTCCCTTTAAAGTCTAGGCCCCCCACTGATTTGATCTCCAGACAGCAGCAGGGGGCAAAGCTGCCTTCATGCATCCCTAAGGGCCAGAGAATTCCCAGAACAAGTGCAAGAAGGGTCAGAATCATTTCTGCAAGTGGAATTTCAAATGGGTTATAACATTTATGCCTTGGCATCTAGCAATAATGCCACACTCCTACATCTGCTTAGGGTGACGGAGGCAGGTCCAGGGGGCAGAGGTTGTGAGGAACATTCCATGTGGGCTTCTGCCCCCACTGGACAACCTGCAAGTCCCTCTCCCCCTTAGTTTTTGTTTGTTGTTTGCTTGCTTGCTTGTAATGGCCCCTGGGATCTACATTCAAATGAGGTGTTATGGCACCCAGCTCAATAATTTGCCCCAGCAGGCGAAAGAGTGTTGAAACCAGAAGCATTTTTTTTTCCGTTATCTTATTCTGTGGCCAAACCCGAGATTGTTTTTTTCAAACTATTCATTCATCTGATTATGGACAGGTTTTTCCTTGTTTTTGTTTTTCCCATACACAGCGGCTTGTCTCTTTGCCTGGAGGAAATCAGCAGAGCTCAGCTGGTGGACCAGAGGAAAAACAAGTCAAAACACATTGACAGCATTTTGCAGATACTCAATGAAATCAGTTTTCCTCTTCCACATTCCCAAGTCAGGCAACAGCCTCCTCCTAAAGTAGGTATATTTCTCTTCCATGCAAAGATAATTACCTAGCAACTTGGGTGTTTACGCCTCCAAGACAACCTGACTGGCAGAATTCTTTACAGCAGGGTACAAAAGAGCATGCTCTAGAAACTAGCCCTTTACCAAACTTCTGCTACAAGACTCAGCTCAAATTTCACTTCTACCAGGAAGTGTTCCTCCTTGCCTCCAGGTATCTCTTTGTTCAAACCTCCCTCCATCCGGGTATTATAAACTTTGCACAGCGGCCATTGGTTTAGCAGCAGACACTTCCCACTTGGACAAGGTTTCCTCCTCCAAACACAGGCCTGGGTCTCAGCATAGCCTCAAGGAAGAAGGAAGGAAGAAGAAACAAGTAAAAGCTAATGGAAAAAAATTTTAAAAGAAAACCTAATGGAAACGCAAAAAAAAAAGCCCTAAGGGATTAGATAAGTAGAGTGAAATCTAAGGTCAAGTAGAATAAGCCCTGTTTGAAGCTCAAAACGGCAATCCTACATTCTTTTAAAAATAAAATAGGAGTTGGGAGAATGGAAAACTGAAACAAGGGTGAGAGATGCGGGGCCGTCCTCTGCAGTAGATTCCCTCTAACAGGGACGTTTCCAGTGTCTCCTCTGTGGCCGTAACTGCCAGATGATTTATACTGTCCTTTAATCCTCGCCCCACAAACGTGGACAACTCATTATCCCATTCTACAGACCCGGAAACTGAGACGCAAGGAGACTAAGACGCTCGGTCTGGAACAGATCACCCTGCTCGTGGGTGACGCTGAGCAGGCACTGGAAGCCAGGTTTTTTGTTTTGTTTTTTAACCTCAGTGCTCAGGCTCTCAATCTCTGCTCCAGCTCAAACAAAGTGGATGCCAAGTCAGCACGCGTGGGTAACCCGATCCGGACTGCTCTGACATAGCAATGCCCCACAGCTGCTCCGCGGGGCCGCGTGGGTACCACTGAAACGGGCACCGATTGGCCAGCGTCCCCAAGGGCTCGCGCGTCCTTCAAGACTTGCCAACATGCAGGAAGAGGGAGACTCAGAATCAACCTGGGCCGGCTCGGGGATGAAGCCAGAGGATGCTACTGGAAGGGAGGTGAGCTTGGCTCCATCAGCGCCCCGACGGAGGCCAAACTGAGAGGGCCTCTGGTTTAAGGGGGCCTGGGAGCGCCGTGCGCAGCGGGGACAGGGCATGAAGGCGCCGTCTGGGCGTTTATTCCCCCGCAGCATCTCGCCCAGGAGGCCTGAGGAGGGGGCGTCACCGGACAGCATGCACCAACTTCTCCTAGCTCGGAGGGGGCGCGCGGCAGCCGCCGAGGCCGGGGGAGCGCTGCGCGCAGCTCTGGCCCAATAGCGAGGTCTGTAAACAAAAGCGGGGCCCCACGCGGGTCCCCCAGCTGGGCGATGAGCCGCGCGGCGCAGCAGCATCCGAACGACCGGGACCGCAGGGGAGCGTGACGGGACCGCGATCCCGAGCGGGCACCCGATGCACAGACCCCAGGATCCCGCGCCCGGATCCGTCATTGTCTGCGCGCGCGCAGAAGGCCGCCGTAAATGTCTGCTCCCGGGTCCGCCGGGGGTCCCCGGCCCTGTATGCCGATCCCCCAGGCTCTCCGCCCCGCGAGTCGGGTCCCGAGCGTAGCAGCGATCGCCAAGGTGAGCGCCCAGTCAGCGTCGCGGAAAACCCAGGCCTGGCGGGGTGCACGAGTCAGGGACGCAAACACACACACGAGACACACGTAAGCACACGCACGCCCTCCCCGAAGTTGATTAAAAAAAAAAAAAAATCAGCCGACACATACAAAGTGCCGTCGTTGCCGCAGGTCAGCGCTGACCTCCCGCTGCCGGGAAGACCGAATGCCAACGCCTGGATACTGTCACTTCCATTCGGCGCCAGGCACCTGGGCGCCACTACCCGTCTCCCTCCGGACTGCTCCCTCGAGCGACAGATGTCTCCCTTGCTTCCCTCTCCAGTCCCCACCTCCCTCTCCGAGTGTGGGAAACGTGAAAACAATACGAGCAAAGCCCGATCCGAGGGGGAGCTAGGACCCGCCGGGAGCCCCAATGTGCGGGGGGGAGACTGGGATCAGGACGTGCCCGTCACGGGCAGAGGGGCTCCGGGCGTCCTCATCGCCGTTCCCTCCCGGTTAGCTCCGGCCAGCCAGCCAGCCAGCTCTCCCTCCCCAGGCTCGCGGTACTCACCCCCCGACGCTCGTCCCGGATCTCGGCCACGGGGCCAGGGACAATGCGGGGCCGCCGGGCTCCGGGGGGCTGCGGGCGCGCCGAGGCGTTCGCCGCGCTGCAGAGCTGCGCGCCCGACGGCGGCGGCGCTGCGAGAGCCCAGCCGCGCTCGGAGCGGGCCCCCCTGCTCCGTCCGCCAATGGGAGCCGTTACAGTGCCTCGGCCGGCGGCTTCGGGGGGCGGGGCCACGGGATGCCCGTGGGAAACCAGGCTCCGATTGGGCCGCCTGACAATCGCTCCGCCTCCAGCCGGCCAATCAGAGGCGGCGGATACAGGAGCGGGGCGTTCGGAGTTGGGCTTCAGCGCTCCAGCAGGCGCACGCTGGGTACCCGGGCGGCATCGCCTCCCCTCCGCGCGCGCGCGCAGCTTGACGAGATGCTCGCACCCGCGCGCGCGCTCGGTAGCTGCCTTCCCACCAGGCTCCGGCGGAGCGACCCGAGGAGGGAAGGGGAAGGCCAGCGGAGGCGCGAAGGAGGGGGCCAGGGAACGGCGAGGAAGCCCCTAACAAAGCAGCCCTGGGAGGGCCGAGAGGCCTCCGCCTCCTTCCTCCATAGGTCCGCGATGCTGCCTGTTACTGTGCATAGGTGGAGGTGGCCAATGACATGGAGAGAAGGCGCTCGGGTTGGCGGGCGCGCGCGCGGCTCGCCATCGGTGGGATTGGTCCGAGGTAAAGGCTTTTCCTGCCACCTAAGGCGGAGAGGAAAGAGGAACAGGGGAGGGGAAGAGCCCACTCCCCCAGAAAAAAAGAAAGAAAGTTGTACCTGCGACACGTGGTCTGGCCTAGGAGGCGTGTGCCTGACTCATGGAGGAGACGGGAACTTTTATACTAGAGGAAGAAAAAAAACCCTAACGTAATCCCTTCCTGTGAATGCTGGAGGTGTTAGACGCTAACCAAGCTCCAGGTAGGGCACGGTGGGCTTAACCGAATCCTGGGGAGTGCAGGACTCTGACCGGGTTGACTCACCTTGGCCAGCAAGTACACTTGAAATCACGGGCTCACAATCACCTATTGTGAAGTACGCGACTCTAAAGCTAAGTTCACACACTCCTGGTCTCTTCTGTAAAATCCGGAAACGACATTTGCTCTTTACCTTTCGCAAGGTTGTGAGGAAAGACAACACCCGGACGCCAGCAGTCTAAGGAAATGTCTTCCCCACTCCCGCCAGTGCTTCCTCCTTATCTTAAGAGCTTTGGACACCGCCGTTAAGAACAAAGACCAGAGCTGAATATTCCTTACTACCTGGTTCAGAGGACCCATTTGCCCTGAGGGAGTAGGGAGGCCTGTGCTCCCGGGGTTATCTAGTTGAAAATAGAAGGAAACAGCAAAAAAGAACTGCCTGTGTCCTAGAAGGCTTCCCTGGTGGCTCAGAAGGTTAAAGTGTCTGCCTGCAATGCAGGAGACCTAGGTTCCATCCCTGGGTCGGGAAGAGCCCCTGGAGAAGGAAATGGCAACCCACTCCAGTATCCTTGCCTGGAAAATTCCATGGATGGAGGAGCCTGGTCGGCTACAGTCCATGGGGTCACAAAGAGTCCGACAAGACTGAACAACTTTAACTTCACTTTAGACGGCAAAACCGAACTGGAAAACTCAAAAGTTATCGGTTTCTTCTCCCTCCTTCTTCCGTCTGTTCTGTGTGCTCAGCCGCTCAGTCCTGTCCAACTTTGCAACCCCATGGACTGCAGCCTTCCAGGCTCCTCTGTCTATGGGATTCTTCAGGCAAGAATGCTGGAGTGGGTTGCCCTTTCCTCCTCCAGGGGATCTTCCTGACACAAGGGTGGAACCCACGTCTCCTGTATGGGCAGGCGGATTCCCACCCCCCAACCCCCGCAGCCCCCCAGCTACCTGGGAAACTCCCGTCTATTCTAGCCTACTCCTAAATCCATGACATCTGGATCCTATCTCTGACTACATCAAAGGCCTCCCATCTCTTCCTACCCCATGCCTTGCCTCCTAAAATCTGTTCTCCCACTTTGCAGAATCATCCTTCTAAACAGGTAAATCTCATTTTGCTGTCTTACTTCTGGGTCTCTTCCTTTTGCCCAGAACCCACCCCACTCCCCCACTTTCCCTTCACCTGACTGATTCCCGCCCATTCTACACATCCCAGCTTATCGGCCAGTGCCTTCATGCAGCAGACTTTTGGCAAACTCCAACTGCCGCATACAGTCTAAAAGACGCTCCAAACCTGTTTTATCTAGTTAAGGTCATGTACTCACATCTCCCACCCCCAGTGCTCCCACCAACCCCTGTATTAAAAGAGGCTGACATTGCCAGTTAGTTATGCTCTCGGGCACAGCACTCCATTGTATACAGATTCTTAGCTATCTTACTCTCTGCTCTATGCCAGTGCTTAGCACCATACTTGCCACATTTGGGGTACCCAACAATATTTAATCAATGAATTATAGAGAAGCAAAAAAAGAGGCAAGAGTTTTAAAGATCCAAAGTGTTTCTAAAAGGTTTGTTTGAGAAGAAGGATTAGGATAGTATCCGTTCAGGTCAGTTCAGTCGCTCAGTTGTATCCAACTGTTTGTGACCCCATGGACTGCAGCACGCCAGGCTTCCCTGTCCATCACCAACTCCCGGAGCTTGCTCAAACTCATGTCCATCGAGTCAGTGATGCCATCCACCATCAGGATAGTATCAGGTTAGCTAAAAAATTGGTTCGAGTGTTTTTATAGGCTGTTATGGAAACACTCAAATGAACTTTTTGGTCAACCCCATAGATCTCAGAGTGATATGTCCATCAGGTCCCATAATGGGTATTGCAGGAACATTGAGTGAAGTTTGAAAGATTTTCCAAAAGACACCCTTTCAAAGAACAACCTCATCTCAGTGAAGAACTTACCCAAGCTTCTCAGTGGAGAGTCATTCCTTTGTGAAGCTTTTCGTCCCAGGGGAAGAGCAATTTCTTAACCTATTACAAGCCACCATCATGGAAAGGGAACATATATATATGAGAAAAATATGTTTGTGTGTGTATATATATATATGACAGTATTAATCAATCAGTCATATCTGACTCTTGGCAACCCCATGAGTCCTGGTGGGGTAGCCCGCCAGGCTCCTCTGTCCAAGGAATTCTCCAAGCAAGTGGGTAGTCATGTCATTCTCTTCTGCAGGGGATCTTCCCAACCCAGGGATTGAACCCAAGTCTCCCACACTGCAGGTGGATTCTTTACCATCTGAACCACCAGGGAAGCCCAGCTGTGTGTATATATACACACACACACATATATATAGACACACTTATATACTAAAACCAAGACTATTGTATGTCAGAGAAAGACATTTTTGTTTTATCGTGCCTCTGACACTTGGGTCTCTGGTACAGTAGCTGAAATTATATTTAAATAATATAGTGAGTTTCTGTTTCTTGCAACCCCCTCCCCCTGCAAAATTATTTCTTCTCCGCCTCACTAAGGTCTACTGCCATCGTGGCCCTCCTGTTAAGGAGGTAACATGGTTGTAAGATGAGCCTCAGAGTCCTCAGAGAGGCCATAAGATTGTCCTGGGCATAGCTCTTTCTGCTCCTAAGAAATCCCAAAAGCAGTGGAGAGGCAGAACCCTGGAGTTAGACTGCCTGGTTTGAATCCAGGTTCCACCGCTTTCCACCTCTGGAGCCTTGTGCAAGTTGTTTAATCTTTCGCAAGCCTCGCTTTTTCACTCTGTGAAACAGGAGTAACACCATCTAATCCACAAGGATTAAAAAGAGGTCACGCACAGCACCTACTATGCACTTATAAAAGTTAGCTATTGGATTTAGCCGAGTTAACTAAACTCTGAGTCACATTTGCCTCATTTTGAAAATGGGATAGCATTTCATTAAGTGGTTAAAAACCCTGAATGAGCCAGTAGAAGAGAAATGCTTAGCCCTGCCCATAAAGGGAAGATGGCTACATAGGAAACCACCATTGGGGTCTTTTTGTAAATCATTCTCTCCATCAGCCCCACCTACATCAACTCATTGGGACTCTGCCTCGCAGAGTCGGCTTGGGACTAACTGTGACAGGTTTTGCTTCCATAATCATGGTGGTACCACAGAAGTTGGAATTGGGCTGACCTAGCCTTTGGGTACATTTCTTGTCCTTGAAATCCTGCAAAGTTACTATAGGTTTCTCTATTATTTCTTCTTTCTGCTCAGCACAAAATGCTGCTGCTTCACACCGTGGCAAAGAGAACAGGGCGTTTTGATTAAAATACAGACAAATGCCATCTGGCGTCCCATGTCCTGAAGGCACTGTTGACATCTGAGAAGAACACAGCACTGGCAATAAAGAAAAAAAAAAAAAAATGGAGTGGTCAAAGGCAGACTTGAGGGTTTAGGATAAAAGAACCCACAGAAATTATGTTCCAAGTTCATGGCCCTGATTTCCGCTACAAGTCAACATTCTCTTCCCCATCACTTACTGAAAGCCTCACTAATAGCTTAGCGAGGCTATATATGTATGACACAGCTAAGTCACAGCAAGTAATCCTCCCCCTATGTTGTGTTGTTCAGTCACTCAGTTGTGTCCGACTCTTTGTGACCCCACGGACTGCAGCATGCCAGGCTTCCCTGTCCTTCACTATCTCCCTGAGTTTGCTCAAACTCATGTCCATGGAGTCAGTGATACCATCCAGCCATCTCATCCTCTGTCGTCCCCTTCTCCTCCTGCCCTCAATCTTTCCCAGCATCAGGGTCTTTTCCAATGAGTCAGCTCTTCACGTCAGGTGGCCAAAAGAATTGGAGCTTCAGCTTCAGCATCAGTCCTTCCAATGAATATTCAGGACTGATCTCCTTTAGGATGGACTGGTTGGATCTCCTTGCAGTCCAAGGGACTCTCACGAGTCTTCTCCAGCGCCACTGTCTCCCCCTGTCTAAACCATAGAGAAGAGCCCGTGCCTTCCTCTCTAGGCAGCCCTACGTAGCCGTTTCTACCTCCCCATTCCATTCAAACAGCTGTTCCCAGAGGGCAGAGCTGAGGTCTGTTTTGCTTCCTCCTGCAATTCTGGTGTCTAGAACTGTGTTTGGCACCAAGTAATTGCTTGGTAACTATTTACAGAATGAATGAATTAGCCTCCTGTGTTCCCTACTATGATGAGTTTGACACTTACTTTCTTTTCTGTTATCTATTTGTGAGTGGCCTCTTTTAAAAGAATGTGAGGCAGTTTATTAAACACACACATGTCTTGGGAATTCTGTGGCGGTCCAGTGGTTAAGACTCCATGCTTCAAAAGCCGGGGCATGGATTCGACCCCTGGTCAGAGAACTGAGATTCCTCGTGCTACACACCACAGTAAAAAACTGAATAAATAATGATTTTTTAGAAAATTTAAGAAATATTATCCATAAAACAACTTACTGGTTGACTTATCATTTACTTGAGGAGCAACCAGGGGAAAGAGGTGACTGGTTTTCCAAAGCAGCTGTTGATGAGTTTGCTCTGAGTCACCCTCAATCTCTTACCAAGGACTCCCTTGACCCAATAGATTGCCTCAAAGATTAGCAGACAGTCTGAGTTGAAAACTGGTATCAGAAAATTCTAGTTAGTCATATCTTACTGGCAGGGACATCTGTTTTTTATCTTCCTGAGCTTTTCTCTAGCCAGTCAGCCAGGTCACAAATGAATACCGAGGTGCTGACAATAGGGTCAGACAAAGCAGAATCTCTGCCTCCAAGTAAGCCATTCTCGGGATGATTTTCTTTTGAAAGTCACTCTTCTAGAGCTTTATGGTGTATTCTGGAAAACAGCTGGAAAACCACTTTAAAATCCAAACTGAGTGTTTACAAGGACCTCCTAACGTTGGACTGCCATCCAACCCCCAACCACAGCAGCAGCCTTAGGAAACAGGATTCTGACTGTAGCCACCGGTGCAACAAAATTTTTAAAGTGACATAAGAAAATGAAAACATTGATTTTTAAAGATATAGGTATCCCATATTCACTGTAGCATTATTCACAACAGCCAAGATATGGAGGCAAACTAAATGTCCATCAATAGATGAATGTTTAAAGAAGATGTGGTATCTGTATACAATGGAATACTACTCAGCTGAAAAAAATGAAATCTCAGCATTTGCAACAACAAGGATGGACCTAAAGGATATTATACTAAGTGAAATAAGACAAAGAAAGACAATTACTGTATGATTTTGTTCATATGTCTAAAAAACAAAGCAAATAAAATAGAAAGAGACTCAGAGAGAGCAGACAGGTGGCTCCCATAGAGGAGAGGTTGGGTAAGATAGATGAAGCGGATCAAGAGGTACAGACTTCCATCTACAAAATAAATAAGTCATGGGGATGTAATATACCACACAGGGAATATGGTCAATAAAATTGTAATGATTTTGTATGGGGACAGAAGTTTACTAGACTTACCAAGGCGATTTATTTGTATGTCATTTGTATACATTCCAAATGACTACGTTGTACACTTGAAACCAATATCATATTGTATGTCAACCATGTGCTAAGTCGCTTCAGTCGTGTCTGACACTTTGCGACCCCATGGACTCTAGCCCGCTAGGTTCCTCTGTCCATGGGATTCTCCAGGCAAAGATACTGGAGTGGGTACATCAATAAAAAATAAAAGGAAAAATGAAATGACATAAAAATGACACAAACTGGTTTAATTTATAATTATCTGTGGAATGACACATATAGTGGATGGTGATTACATTATCTCACTGAAAGTGGTATGATTTTGTAACCTGCCTTGTAGGAAGGAAAGAAAAGGGGAAAAGGCGAGAAAAAAGGAAGGGGGGGGGCGGAAAAGGAGGGAGGGAGTGGGGAAAGAAGAGAATGAAAAAGAAAAAGAGAAGCACGAGTCAGTACCCCCGCATTTCCATCTGGCTGCTAAGCTGACTCTCCCTCCCCTCCTTCCACCATACCGCTTCCTTCCCCAACACCCAGGAGCAGCTTCATGGGCATATGACCTGTGCTCTCCCACAGCATCCTGCACTCAGAAGGCCCCCATACTTAGTTTATTGCTCTGCTATTGCTGTCTTGAAAAATCTAAATTTTTGAGCAATGAAACTGAAACTTTCTGTTTTTTGCTCTTGGCCCCACATATTAAGTAGCCTGTCCCTTCCATACCCCTGCCACCCCAGGGTGTCTTGCCCTGGATCCTCCTTGACCCTCAGCTTACACCTTTCCCACAGAAGGCACTCAAGACAATGAAACAACGAGGCTGCGCATAAATGTATAAGTAGTGTTTGTCCTTTCTCTGTCAGAATGGATGGGACCTGGCCTGGTATTAATATTACGTAGAGAGATGCCCTTGAGAGCTTGGAGAGGCGGTGCAGCAATGAACACTCAGCTCACAAGCGGATCCACTTGGCTCTTCTCATTAGAGAATTCCAAGAAGATGAGCCATGTCGGCCCAGGGACCATGAAGACCCCAGAGGAGGACACACACTCCTATCCTGTGAGCCATGGGAGTGCCCAGACGGCTAGCCAAACATCACTCTAGGTGTGTCTGGGAGGGTGTTTTTGGGTGAGATGCACACTTGGATCACTAGACTAAGGAAGGTAGACTGCCCCTGCTAATGCTGGTGGGCCTCGCTCAAGCAGCTGAAGGCCCGAGCAGACCCAGAAGGCTGACCCTTCTGAGAGGAAGAGGGAATTCCCCCTGCCTGACGAGGCTGTTGAGACATCGGTCTTCTCCTGCCTTTAGACTCAAACTGAAACCTCAGCTGTCCTTGGGCCTGAGCCTGCTGGCCTTCAGACGGACACCGGCACAGTCAGCCCTCCCGGGCCTCCAGCTTGCCAATTACAAATCTGGGGGCTTATCAGCCTCCATAATCACACGGGCCACTTTCTTACCATGAAACTCTTCATGCATCTGTGGGCTTCCCAGGTGGTGCTAGTGGTAAAGAAGCTGCCTGCTGGTGCTGGAGACATAAGGCATGAAGGTTCGATCCCTGGGTCTGGAAGATGCCCAGGCGGAGGCCGTGGCAACCCACTCCAGTGTTCTTGCCTGGAGAATCCCATGGACAGAGGAGCCTGGAGGGCTACAGTCCACGGGGTCGTCTGAGTACGTCTGTATCTAGCTACCCCCGTTGGTTTGCTTCTTTGGAGAACCCTGGCTAATGCCCATCCCAGCAGAGTCCCTTGCAAACATTCGTTGTTCCGGTACAGCCCGTCTACTCAGAGTGTGGCCAACCCACCAGCAGCAACATCAGAAATGCAGGGTCTCGGGGGTCCCCCATCCCAGACACACTGAACCCGAAAATACAGCCCAGTAAAAGCTTCAGGTGATTCGTGTGCACACAGTGTCTAGGAAACATCAGCCCTGTGGGAAAATGCATCACCTGGGAGGAATGACAATATGTAAAGTAACTTCTTAGTAAAAGAATTTGTTTAACCGAGCCTCTCTTCCCTGAGGACAGATGTCAGGAGGAGGGTGAAAAGGGGTTCGGAAGAGGACTTCGGAAGCCAGGACATTTTCCCAGTTCTGACAAGCCATCAGTTACAGAAAAAAAAAAAACAACAACAACAAGGAAGTCTCAATATGCAAACTAACCAGCCCAACCAACACAAAGAAACTCAAGGTCAGAGAGGCAGGGCCAGGCAAATCCGGCCTCATCACAGCCTCCCCTTTGTAATGTGCTTGATTGCATTTTATTTTCCATGTTTTCACTGCAATGGCAGTTTGCGGAGAAACCCTTGCATTTGGCTGCGGACAGGCTCTGAGCAGCAAGAATGCTTCTGCAAAACTGGCAGGTGGGAAGGGACTGTGGAGCGTTTCAGAAACTTCAAGGCAAGGGGACAACCAAAGGGGGAAAAAAGACCTCCTCCAAATGAGGGGCAAGAGCTGAGAATTAAGAACAATGAGCAGGACAGAGCAGAATCGTGGACCTAGAGAACATCTTACTGGTTGCCAAGGGGGAGGAGGTTGGGAGAGGGATGGAGCGGAGGTTGGGGTTAGCAGGTGTAAGCTTTTACATATAGAATGGATAAGCAACAAGGTGTTTCTGTAGAGCTTAGAGAACTATATTCAATATCCTATGATAAACTATAATGAAAAAAATTTTTAAAGAATGTGTTTGTATACATGTATAACCAAATCACTTTGCAGTACAGCAGAAATTACCACAACATTGCAAATCAGCTATACTTCAAATCAGTAAATAAAACTGTTACCAGCGATGCACCCTCAGGTCTCCAAATAAAAACCAACTTGATTTTTTTTTCACCTCCACCTGCCCCAGCCTGATTTTTTTTTTTTTTTTTTTTTTTTTTGGCCATGCATCATGTGGGATCTTAGTTCCCCAACCAGGGACTGAACCCACGCCCCTTGCAGTGGAAGACCAGAGTCTTAACCACTGGACCTCCAAGACAAGTCCCCCCCCGAGCCTGATCTTTAATTGCTCTACTGGATAAGATGTTAGGGAAAAACCTGAATGAGTTTTTGGCCAACCCAAGGCATGGGAAAGAAGAAAGGCACTTCTTGAAACAAGCTACCCCGACCGTATGGTGGTGGGTCTCTGGATGATTTACCAGACAGTAGCTTATTGGGAGTCTCTCCTCACTCACCGACAGTCCTCATGGTTGCTGCCACCGGTGAGGGTGGGGGTGGGGTGGGAGGGTGCTGGGGGTGTGGGTAGGGGAGCGGCAGCGCCTTTCCCGCCCCTCCAGGACCTGGGCAACATGCAATAGGCAGAACACACGCTGGAGCCTGTGTGTGCAGCTCCGCCCGCCTCAGACCACGCGTTTCTCCTCCATTCTGCAGAAGTCTCACTGAAGGGTATGCGGAGATGCTTGGAGCTTGGCCATGCAGCCTCAGCACAATAGTCAGCAGGGCCTCACGGGATGGCAGACTGGTGCAGTGGGGTCCCAGAAATCAACCTCTCCCCTCGGAATAAGATGTCTCCATCCACATGCCGGTGATGCCCTCCCGCCCCCCGCCCCCCTGCACGCACACACTGCCTAGAGAAGCAGCAGTTAAAGCCGGAGTCTAGTGGTTGAAAGCAGAGGTTCTGCCCTGAGACGAATCCTGCCTCTGTTCCTTGCCAGCTGTGACCTTGGGCAAGTTACTTAATGTATCTGTGCTTAGTTCCCCTTGTACTAGTCATCCTGGGCTGCCATTAACAGAATAGTATAGATGGGGTAACTGACGTTTATTTTCACTTAAAATAGATGAAAGAAATTCATATTCTTCCAGTTCTGGAGACTAGAAGTTCAAGATCAATGTGCTGTCTGGGTTGGTTTCTGATGAGAACTCTCTTGCTGATATCTGTCTTCTCACTGTGATTTCACACAACCTTTCCTCTGCGTGCACACTGAGAGAGATCTCTGATATCTCTTCCTCTTTTTTTTTTTTTTTTTTCGGCCACACCACATGGCACGTGGGATCTTAGTTCCCTGATCAGGGATCGAACCCGAGGCCCCTGCACTTGGAATGCGGAGTCTTAACCACTGGACTGCCAGAGAAGCCCATTTTCCTCTTCTTAGAGGACAACACGGAGAAGGCAATGGCAACCCACTCCAGTATTCCTGCCTGGAGAATCCCATGCACAGAAGAGCCTGGTGGGCTATGGTCCATAGGGTTGCAAAGAGTCCATAGGGGTCACAAAGAGTCGGACACAACTGAGTGACTGAGTACCTGATTCAACCAGCATTTAAAACTGCCTCCTTTGTGCTGTGTTACATCTGGGGTTGAAGGCGCTTCCCCGGGCTTCCAAGGTGCACAGTGAAAGAGGCAAAGGGGTCGAGCAAGAATTAAATACTGCCCGCAGGCTGGAAGGACAGTGCTGGCGATTCAGTGGTAAAGAATGTGACTGCCAATGCAGGAGATGGGGGTTCGATCCCTGGATCCAGAAGGTCCCCTGTAGAAGGAAATGGCAACCCACTCTAGTATTCCGGCTTGGGAAATCCCAAGGAGAAAGGAGCCTGGTAGGCTACAGTCCATGAGGTCACAAAGAGTCAGACACGACTTAGGGACTAAACAACTACAAGCCTGCGGCAGGAGCCAGCAGCCAGCTTCCAGGCTGGAAACCAAGAACCCCTTCGGGGGCTGCTGCGAAGTCACAATGGTGGTGTCTCCGATAGGGTTTTAGAGTCTGGCTTCCCAGGTGTGCACCGTATTCGTGCTGTATTCATTTCTGGGGCTGCCCTAACCGGGCACCGCAGACCGGCTGGCTGACCCAGTGGAAACGGATTCTCTCTGCTGTTCTGGAGGCTGGAAGTCTAAGATCAAGGTGTGGGCAGGCCTGTCCTCTGAGACCTCTTTTGGCTTGCAGGGGGCTGCCTTCTCACCGTGTGCTCACGTGGTCTTTCCTGTGTGTGTGAGCGTTCCTGGCGCCTTGCGCTCTGACCTAACCTCCTCTTCTCGTAAGGACGCCCTCCTATGGGATTAGGGCCCACACTAAGGAGCCCCTTTTAGGGGCTGGTGCAGTGGGGCCCCAGAAATTAACCTCTCCCCTCGGAATAAGATGTCTCCATCCACAGGACGGTGATTCCCCCCACCCCCCACCACCCTACACGCACACACTGCCTAGAGAAGCAGCAGTTAAAGCCGGAGTCTAGTGGTTGAAAGCAGAGATTCTGCCCTGAGACGGAACCACCTCTTTAAAGGCCCCGTCTCCAGAGTCACAATGAGGTCCTGAGTGTGAGAACTTCAACACGGGCAGGTGGTGGGGGAGCGGTTTGCACAATTCAGTCCATAGCAATTACCAGCTTCACACCACCTCTTCTAAAAGGTGAAGAATAAACACAACAGCTGGGGATTAAAAATCATCATCCGATACCCTTTGCCCATCGTGTTTGGCTGAGTCTTCTTAGCTGAGCCACCCTTTGTTGGACTGAATTGAATTCTTTGGTTGGTTCCAAGGGTCACTGAAAAGGTGTCTTCTTCCCCTCTGAAGCCTTTCCTTTCTTTTGAAAAGAAAGGGGAAAACGTGTCATGGAGATGTCCAAAAGTGTTTCTTTTAAAAGCCTAAGAGTAAAGGACAATCATGATTATACAGCTTTAGAATAAAAAACGTGTAGGAGCCCCAGGGAGGGTGAGGAAGCCCCAGGCAGGAGGCAGAGATGTCTTGGCTTGGAAAAAGTCCCCTTTTCTCACAGAGTTCTGAATATTCCGAATTATTCCTTGGCTGTGACTCAGCTCTGTCTATAGGTTCCTTTCCATAGCTACGCCATTCATTCCTTTCAGCATTTACGTTATTCTTTTTTTCTTTCTGAAGCAACTGTTGCTTTGATCATCTCAAAACTTGTGGTATGTAGGAAGCAATATTCCAGGCTCTCAGAATACCTGTTATTGCAAATGATTTTCCCAAATGTCTTCCCCCATATATTTCCTTATTACATCTATATTATTTCTTTGGACAGCTGATGGAAATATAAAAGGTTCGCAACTATTTTTCCCCTAGTCACCACTCTATGATAATTTCCGACTGGAAATACAGAGCTTGGACATTATCATTAAGTTGCTTCTTCACTGTGAATGGTTTTATTTTTAATTGGAGGATGACTGCTTTACAATGTTGTGCTGGTTTCTGCTGTACAACAACATGAATCCGCTATAAACATACATATATTCCCCTCCCTCGTGGGCCTCCTTCCCACCACACTCCTGTAAGTAATTTCTCATAGCCATCTAATAAAAAACAAAATAATCTCTCCTGGTCAAAAAAAAAAAAAACAAACCAGAAATAATTGTTTCATGTAATAAACACTAGCTTTTATCCCAAAGATAAAATGTACACAAAACAGCAAAATATATGAGCATAAAACAGTATGCCGACCTGGATGGTACTTGGATGCAATCTCAAAAACAACAGAATGATCTCTGTTCGTTTCCAAGGCAAACCATTCAATATCACAGTAATCCTAGTCTATGCCCTGACCAATAATGCTGAAGAAGCTGAAGTTGAACAGTTCTATCAAAACCTGCAAGACCTTCTAGAACTAACACCCAAAAAAGATATCCTTTTCATTACAGGGGACTGGAATGCAAAAGTAGGAAGTCACGAGCTACCTAGAGTAACAGGCAAATCTGGCCTTGGAGTACAAAATGAAGCAGGTCGAAGGCTAATAGAGTTTTGCCAAGAGAGTGCACTGGTCATAGCAAACATCCTTTTCCAACAACTCTAGGTATGATGACTTACCTAAAGCCAGACATCCTGGAATGTGAAGTCAAGTGGGCCTTAGCAAGCATCACTATGAACAAAGCTAATGGAGGTGATGAAATTCCAGTTGAGCTGTTTCAAACCCTATAAGATGATGCTGTGAAAGTGCGGCACTCAATATGCCAGCAAATTTGGAAAACTCAGCAGTGGCCACAGGACTAGAAAAGGTCAGTTTTCGTTCCAACTCCAAAGAAAGGCAATGCTAAAGAATGTTCAAACTACCACACAATTGCACTCATCTCACATGCTAGCAAAGTAATGCTCAAAATTCTCCAAGCCAGGCTTCAACAGTACATGAACCGTGAACTTCCAGATGTTTAAGCTGGATTTAGAAAAGACAGAGGAACCAGAGATTAAATTACCAACATTAAAAAAGGCAGAGGAACCAGAGATCAAATTGCCAAGATCAAAAGCAAGAGAGTTCCAGAAAAACGTCTATTCTGCTTTTTGACTATGCCAAAGCCTTTGACTGTGTGGATCACAACAAACTGTGGAAAATTCTTCAAGAGTTAGGAATACCAGACCACCTGACCTGCCTCCTGAGAAATCTGTATGCAGGTCAAGAAGCAATAGTTAGAACTGGACATGGAACAACAGTTCAGTTCAATCGCTCAGTCGTGTCCAACTCTTTGCGACCCCATGGATTGCAGCACGCCAGGCCTCCCTGTCCATCACCAACTTCCGGAGTTCACTCAAACTTATGTCCATTCAGTCAGTGATGCCATCCAAGCATCTCATCCTCTGTCATCCCCTTCTCCTCCTGCCTTCAATCTTTTCCAGTGTCAGGATGTTTTCAAATGAGTCAGTTCTTCGCCATCAGGTGGGCAAAATATTGGAGCTTCAGGTTCAGCATCAGTCCTTCCAATGAATATTCAGGACTGATTTCCTTTACCATTGACTGGTTTGATCTCCTTGCAGACAAAGGGACTCTCAAGAGTCTTCTCCAACACCACAGTTCAAAACCATTAATTCTTCGGCGCTCAGCTTTCTTTATAGTCCAACTCTCACATCCATACATGATTACTGGAAAAACCACAGCTTTGACTAGACGGACCTTTGTTGGCAAAGTAACGGCTCTGCCTTTTAATAAGCTGCCTAGGTTGGCCACAATTTTTTTTCCAAAGAGCAAGTGTCATTTCCTGGCTGCAGTCACCATCTGCAGTGATTTTGGAGCCCCCCACAATGAAGTCTACCACTGTTTCCACTGTTTCTCCCTCTATTTGCCATGAAGTGATGGGACCAGATGCCATGATCTTAGTTTTCTGAATGTTGAGTTTTAAGCTAACTTTTTCACTCTCTTCTTTCACTTTCATCAAGAGGCTCTTTAGTTCTTCACTTTCTGCCATAAGGGTGGTGTCATCTGCATATCTGAGGTTATTGATATTTCTCCCGGCAATCTTGATTCCAGCTTGTACGTCTTCCAGTCCAGCATTTCGAATGATGTACTCTGCATAGAAGTTAAATAAGTAGGGTGACAGTATACAGCCTTGACGCACTTCTTTCCCGATTTGAAACCAGTAACTAAAAATATTTTAAAAAGAAAAGAAAAAAGCTTCTAAACAATATACCAACTACACAACCTGCTTGGCAGTCCAGGGGTTAGGACTCCACGCTTCCACCGCAGGGGACACTGGGTCCATCCTTAGCTGGGGAACTAAGATCCCACATGCCACGTGTCGTGGCCAAAAATGAAAAAAAAAAAAAGGTAAAATACACTTAATTGGGACACAGGAAGGGGACAGAGAGGAGCTAAGGGTCACGGGGCATCTTCCAGGGGAGGCAGGAGCTGCAGTAAGGATTAGCCTGCAGGTAGAGCCCTGGGGATCAGGAGCCTCTGGGGAGGAGACGGCCTGGATGACGTGGGGGGTGCAATCTTGCTGCTGTGGAGTCTCAAGGAAGGGCCCAGCCCACCCCGAGGAGCTCAGAGCCGGGCTGGCCCTTCAGGACAAAGCAGGGTGCAGGGAATCGGGGTGGGGAAGGCTCACTGGATGCCAGCTGCCCGGAGAATTGGATGGATCTTGTGGAGGCCACTTTCTGGAGTGAAATCAGCTTTTGAAGAAGGCTCGTAGCTGTGAGCTGTCAGTGGACAACTTCCCAGCAACTGGGGGAGAAAATTCTCCCGTCCTGAAGGGGAACCCAGGGTCTACCTGAGCTTCCGCTTACCTGGGGAAGCCACTAGCATCTCAGTGAAGGAGAGCACCCCAAGTCCTGTCCTTTCTGCCCTGAGCTTCCATGATCTCACCTCTCAAAGGAGGGGTCCTCTTGATGTGGGAAAGGAGCAGCCCTCTCACCGATTCAGGCCCATGAGTGAGTAGCCATACCCTTCTCCAGGGGATCTTCCTGACCCAGGGATGGAACCATGTCTCCTGCAGATTCTTTACCATTGAGTCACCAGGGACGCCCTCAGTCCCTGTTTTGGTGGTGGTGTTTTTGCTTAATCATGTCAAACACACTGATCTGAGTCTCCGCCTGGAGGTTCCATGCTGAAGTTTCAGGAGGGTTGAACTTTTTGTTTGTCTGTTGTTCTTTGCCATTACCGGATTTTGGCTGTGAGTGTGTCCCCGGCAGAAATCTTGGGCAGCTTAGGTCTGAAGTCGTATTCTTCTAGTTTTGCGTGTGTTTATCTCAGGGGCTCCAGAGAGAGTCACCTAGAACCACATTTTTACACTGACATCTGGATGTTGTTCTTCTTGTTCTTGTCGTTTGCTAAGTTGGGTCCGACTCTTTGTAGACCCATGGGCTACATAGCCCACCAAGCTCCTCTGTCCATGGGATTTCCCGGGCAAGAACACTGGAGTGGGTTGCCCGTTCCTCCTCCCTCAGTGTTTTAAAATTTTGAGACTTTGTTGCCAATATTTAAAAAATTGAGAGAATTCTTCAAAATTCACGTTTCTGCATTTTTTTTTTTAAAGCAGAAGATTCAGCCCTCCAAGGCCACAGTCATTGGACATGTTACAAGCCCCTCGATGTGCCAAGATTCTCACCAGGCCTCCAGCCCCTGGGAGTATGTGCTTGGGCAACTCCTAGAGTTTGAAACATATTCGATTATTTGAACATGACTCCTGCGTTAACCCTCCTTTGTTTTTAATGTCGATGAATCAGCTAACCTTTTATGAAACCTGAAGTGAACAAATTTCTCGGTTACACATTCTTGCTAAGTAGTAAATATGAATTTGAAAATGAGGAGGAAAGAAATCAAGCCCAGTGAGGCATATTTCATCCAGAGCAACCCTCCAGCAAATGGTATTAGTGGGTATGAGTAACACTTCCGTTCTTAAAACACCAACATCAGTGACACTCATGACATGTTACAGAGTAATTACATATTTGTTGTGGATCAAAACCCTTCGTATGAACCAAGAGTAAGACATGACATTTAAAAATCACTCTTTTATTGGAGAGCACTCTATCTGCAAAGTCAAGCTACTCAAGGTAAGTGGCAAGTTGGTGTTCTGACGTGTTCCCTGGTGATTTGTGTTGAGATGTGACTTATTCCCAATCTTCGTCACCTTAACTCAAAACGTGAGCTACCACTGGTGCAAAACCTTCAGCATTATTTGTCTTCACTGTGAGGAGACCTACTAGGAAAACAGTATCACTAGCAGAGAGGACAGATGTTCTTGGTGGCCTTTACTCTTTCCTGCTGGACATCGGAACACGGATTTTGCTCAGGTGGAATGCAGCCAACCCTGGCACATCCCTGGGGTTAGATCATGATTGAGCTAAACATGGCAAGGATACCAGTCCATTTTGATGGACTTCCAACTTGTCTTGCAAATATACCAGCCAAGTTTCCTAGTCTCTTTACTGACACTTGAGGAAAACTGCTGGCATGCTTTTGAAAAAGATGATTTGTCGCCTGATAAAAGGAGACACGTGCAGGAAGACAGCCTGCTGGCACCTCTCTTCTTTCTCTCGGAGCTGTGGCAGCCATATTGTGAGCATGAGGTAGGTGACTGTTACACAAATGAAAAACCGACCAGGGTGAAATAAAAAATAAGAGTCTGAATATTGGATGTCATGGATGAGCATCTGAGCCATTTCTGTACATGTAAATGCCTCTGTCCAGCCTTTTTTGCTGAGACAGAGGTATATTATCTAGTTTATTAAATGTATATTTTATTATTTTTCTTGTTATTCATTTAGATTGTCTATCATGAGCAGCTAAGAATATTCCTAATTGATGAAGAATTTTGGATAGCAAAATTCATTTAGTATCACAAAAAATAAGATAATTCCCTACAACTTAGAAAAAGGCTTTGCCTGGGTTAACAATCTTGTGTTAATAATGAACTTTGTTCTATCTCAGGCACCTTTTCAACCCAAATCCTACTGACTATACACTTCCTGGTTTCTCTGAAGTATGTCAGACTTAATGCTTACCTAGGTACCACGTTGAGGACTTCCCCCCACTCATTTTTGACTTAATGATTGGACAGACCACTATTTTGGAACGTTCTATCACACAGCAGAGCAGAGAGCACAGTCCATAATGCCAGAACAGGGACCAAGGCTTCACCGTTTGTACTTTCTCATAACCCGCGTCTCCCTTTGATTCCTTTCCCTACCATCCTTTCTCACCTCCTCTTAACTATCATGTTCCCAGCAGCCCCCGAACCTGCTTTCCTGAAGGCCACCAAGGCCCTTCCAGTCAATCTCAGGGTCTTCGCTCCTCTCCACTCCGGGGTCTACATCCAGTGCTCATCATGGGGTCCACTAGAGTCCAGCCTCCTTCCTGGAACCTGTCCTTAGCCTCGAGGCCTCAGGGAGCTGGTCCATGCTAAGAGCGTTGGGCACCCCTCTTCACTAGAAGCGGCCAAGCAGCAGTCAGACACCCGGGTCACCTCTCCCTGGCTGGACGGCTTTGCATGAGTCATTTAACGTCTCAGCTGTAACTGGATTAGCTGGTGAAACAGCTGCTCCAAGTCTTCAGAAGAGGCAAATTTGGGGGCAACTGCTCAGCCCACACCCCCTCCTCTGAGACCCGCTCCCACCATTGGCTCTGACAACCGGGTGAGTGCTACATGGCCCTAGTCAGCAGAGGACCAGACTGGTGGGGGATGCCCAAGGACAGCAACACGTTGGCTGCTCAGGGACCAAATGTGTCTTTTTTTCTTTCTAGAAACCCGAGCAAAGGAGCCCAAGGAACATGGCTTAATGGTGGGAGCAGGAATTAAAAAGTGCGGATGCCAGGCTGGACAGCTATCTTTCCCATGGAGCACAGCAATGAGCGATCAGACACCCGCAGCCGCTGAGATGAGGCGCACGGAGCAGATGGACAGACGGGACAGGGCACCTGCGGGACTGGTCTCATCCCAGTGCCCGCTGTCTTCCCGAGTTCCCTGGATCCAGCTGTTCTTGGGTTCTAGAAGATAGTCTCCACTCTTTAGAGTCCACCCCCTTGTCACTTGTACTAACTCGCCTGTCTATTTGATCCTTTCAACTAAAAAGCCTTAACCAGCAGAATCCCATGTAGGCATGATGAAGACAGATAGCTAGGATACCTGTTTTCATTTCAACAAAAGATCTGCCGCCCTTGTAAGCTTCTTCAGGGTTGCATCGGCTCCCCGAAGAACCCATAAAGCACTTTCTGAGTGGTCATTATGGGTTCAGCCTTGACGGGCCTGGTTGGGCTTGCTAAAGTGGAGAAAAGGACTCACCACAGCCACAAAAAGTCCATCACGCAGATGTAGGCAAAGTGCAGGAGAAGGGCGGAGTCACGGGACAAACTGAGAAGGGAGGGCCATCCGAGCTGCCATTTTGGACGCACATTTCCTCTCCTTCGAGTACTAGGAACTCTTTCTTAAAGAGAACCCATCCCATCTGACTGCAGGAGAGTTCATTCTTACACACCACCTGCAGCAGGTGGGTGGGCACAGTGACCCTGAGTGGCCAAGCCCAGCCCCTTGCATTCTCTGCGTCACTGTGATTGGCTGAGAGATGGGCTTCTCAGCCGTGACTCCTAATCTGCCGGGACCAATCAGAATCTCCCCTCTGGTTCTGCTAAGGGAACACCTGGGGGAATGACATTTTCCCCTAGATCATAAGCCATCAAGAGTGTAAACTGAGAGCTGTTAGGGGCGATCTTGGCCTCCATGTGGAGAGCTCTGGACAAAGAACATGTCCCAGAGGAAAAGAAGGGTTCACAGAAAAGGAGGGGGTTAAGGAGTCTAGATGACATCAGCTAGACTCCTGAATCCAGTCCGATCCCGCCCTTTATTTATATTGCTCAGTTCAAGGCTATGGTTTTTCTAGTGGTCATGTATGGATGTGAGAGTTGGACTGTGAAGAAAACTGAGTGCCGAAGAACTGATCCTTTTGAACTGTAGTGTTGGAGAAGACTCTTGAGAGTCCTTTGGACTGAAAGGAGATCCAACCAGTCCATTCTGAAGGAGATCAGCCCTGGGATATCTTTGGAAGGAATGCTGAAGCTGAAACTCCAGTACTTTGGCCACCTCATGCGAAGAGTTGACTCATTGGAAAAGCCTCTGATGCTGGGAGGGATTGGGGGCAGGAGGAGAAGGGGAGGACCGAGGATGAGATGGCTGGATGGCATCACCGACTCGATGGACGTGAGTCTGAGTGAACTCCGGGAGTTGGTGATGGACAGGGAGGCCTGGCGTGCTGCAATTCATGGGGTCGCAAAGAGTGACTGAGCGACTGAACTGAACTGAATTGAGCTGAAGTTATAAGGAAACAATATATCTCCTTTTCTTTCCTTATACTGGCTTGATTTAAATGTATATTACTTGCAAACAAAAACAAACATATTGACAATGAAAGGTAAGGAAGCAAGATGAAAATAGGCTTGGACACCTGCAGGGAAGTTTGCCTTGTTATGGTGAGTAGGTTCTCCCAAGTTGTTAGTAATAGGTGCTGTAACCCAGCTTCAGTCTGACTCTTCCGTTGATGTGCTGAGGGGTTCTGCTCGCACCCTTTCCTTTAACTGTGACAAGTGAAAGTGAAAGTCACTCAGTCTCATCCGACTCTTTTCAACCCCATGGACTGTAGCCTGCCAGGCTCCTCTGTCCATGGAATTCTTCAGGCAAAGAATACTGGAGTGGGTAGCTGTTCTGTTCTGCAGGGGATCTTCCCAACTCAGGAATCTCCTGCATTGCAGGCAGATTCTTTACCGTCTGAGCCAGGAGGGAAGAAACAACATTTCACTTCAAACTATCAATGTAATATGTTTAGACACAGAGGCTATTAGTCTTGGAGAGGGCTGCTTCCATTATCATCAAAATGCGTTCTCTTCCTGCTTTCTTCTGTGTGCTCTGTGCCTCTCCCTGAATTCCTAGATACAAACTAGAGTGCCTGGAGTGGAGCAGTAACATCAAGGATTATCTCAACAGCACAATTCAGTATAACTGACCACCCTCTGGAGCTTGCACCTTTGCTAAAGCAAGCAGCACATCCCAACATAAAAAGTGCAAAGAGAGCTGAGAAAGCATTAGAGACCTTGATTCCAGTGATTTTTTAAAACTTGGGCTGGAGGGACTTCCCTGGTGGTCCAGGGGTTAACAAATCCATCTCCCAATGCAGGGGATGTAGGTTTGATCCCCAGTCGGGGATCCCACCTGCCTAGAGGCAGCTAAGCCCATGCGCTGCAATGCACAGCCAAAATAAATAAAGTTTAAAAAATAATGATAAAACTGGGCTGGAGAAAAGATTGAGAGTAAAGGGGGAAGATGGTGCAGAGAGCAGGGAAGCAGGAGATACGGGAGGAGGAGGTAGCACAGGTGGGAAGAGGAAGCTAAAAGCACGTGGAGAGATGAGGAGGAAAGAAAACGAACCGAGAGCTCCTCCTCTGGGGCCTCCATAGGCGGGGACAGCCACATCATTTATGGGGCCCAGTACCCACGCCAGCATTCTTGCCTGAAGAACCCCATGGACAGATAAGTCTGGCGGGCTACAGTCCATGGGCTCACAAAGAGTTGGACATGACTGAGGCAACTTAGCACACACATGCAAAGCCCAAGTGTGGAGCTGCAAGTAGATAGGGTAGGAGGGGGTGGTCCCTGGAGAAAGGGAACCAGCCATGGCTTTCTTTACATCAGAGAAGCCATTTTGATCTAAGCCATTTTGTGACCTAAGCCGGGCCCAGTGCTTGCCCTTGAACAGGTCTCAGCAATCAAGGATTTTAAGGGAAGTGAGGGGAGGCAGAAGGAAGGAAAAGCTGTCAGGAAACAACAGTTGAGCAAGAAAACAGAGAGCTAGTTCCTCTTCAAGTGAGACAGATCAGTAGACAGAGGTCTGTAATGATTTGACACGTGTCCTTGCATTTGGTAGGAACTAAGCCCTCCTCTCAAGGGGGGAAAATAAGGATGCTGTTGACCCTCCTTACTTCATTGAACTAAAGGACTCTCTGTCAACCTTTGGCCCAATTCAATGCTAAATTTTCCTCTGCCCAACCTTCTTCATGAATATGCATATACCCTTTTGCTTAAAACTTCCCCAGTGTTGCTGTTTGGGGAGACTCTACTTTGGGGAAGATCCCAGGTATTATTCTTACCTGCTCCAAGTAATAAGTCCTTCTTTCCCCTATCTTTGACTTGGTTGTGCCCATTGGCTCAACACCTACTAACAGGCGAACTCAGTTTTCAAGTAACAGAGTCCCCTTGTTCAGAGCTTACTAAGAGTTTCAAGATGGTGACGGCAGAGCCTGAAAGCAATCTTGGGTTCTGTGACTGTGCAGTCGCCTGCCAGGAGGCTGGCGCTGTCTGCAGGGCAAGGTGAGCTAGATCAGGATTTTCACGGGATGTTCTGTAAGTCTCAGATGTTCCAGGAACAAAACGTTCCTTCATCTCCTATCTGGGAAGCAGAGCACAAACCTCATTCATTTTTCTTTTTAATCATAGGGTTTTCTGTTTTGTTTTGTTTTTTTATAGTTACTTTACAAAGTAGTGTTCGTTTTTGCTGTACGATGAATATGTACATGGATCATAGAAAATGCAAGAGAGTTCCAGAAAAACATCTATTTCTGCTTTATTGATTATGCCAAAGCCTTCGACTGTGTGGATCACAATAAACTGTGGAAAATTCTGACAGAGATGGGAATACCAGACCATCTGACCTGCCTCTTGAGAAACCTGTATGCTGGTCAGGAAGTGACAGTTAGAACTGGACATGGAACAACAGACTGGTTCCAAATAAGAAAAGGAGTATGTCAAGGCTGCATATTGTCACCCTGCTTATTTAACTTCTATGCAGAGTACATCATGAGAAACGCTGGGCTGGAAGAAGCACAAGCTGGAATCAAGATTGCTGGGAGAAATATCAATAACCTCAGACATGCAGATGACACCACCCTTATGGCAGAAAGTGAAGAGGAGCTAAAAAGCCTCTTGATGAAAGTGAAAGAGGAGAGTGAAAACGTTGGCTTAAAGCTCAACATTCAGAAAACGAAGATCATGGCATCCAGTCCCATCACTTCATCGGAAATAGATGAGGAAACAGTGGAAACAGTGTCAGACTTTATTTGTTTGGGCTCCAAAATCACTGCAGATGGTGCTTGCAGCCATGATATTAAAAGACACTTACTCCTTGAAAGGAAAGTTATGACCAGCCTAGACAGCATATTAAAAAGCAGAGACATTACTTTGCCCACAAAGGTCTGTCTAGTCAAGGCTATGGTTTATCCAGTGGTCATGTATGGATGTGAGAGTTGGACTGTGAAGAAAGCTGAGTGCCAAAGAATTGATGCTTTTGAACTGTGGTTTTGGAGAAGACTCTTGAGAGTCCCTTGGACTGCAAGGAGGTCCAACCAGTCCATCCTAAAGGAGATCAGTCCTGGGTGTTCATTGGAAGGACTGATGTTGAAGCTGAAACTCCAATACTTTGGCCACTTCATCGGAAGTGTTGAAAAGACCTCATTGGAAAAGACCCGGTTGCTGGGAGGGATTGGGGGCAGGAGGAGAAGGGGATGACAGAGGATGAGATGGCTGGATGGCATCGCCGACTCTATGGACATGAGTTTGAGTAGACTCCAGGAGTTGGTGATGGACAGGGAGGCCTGGCATGCTGCGATTCATGGGGTCACAAAGAGTCGGACAAGACTGAGTGACTGAACTTAACTGAATATGTACGAATATGTATGTACATATAGCCCCTGCCCGAGAGGTGGTGGAGGAAAGGAAACCCTCCTACACTGTTGGTGGAAAGGTAAATTGGCGCAGCCACTATGGGGAACAGTATGGAGGTTCCTTACAAAACTAAAAATAGGACTGATTAACATATGACTCAACAATCCCACTCCTGGGCATACGTCCAGAGAAAACCATAATTGAAAAAGACACACGTTGGGCTTTCCCTGGTGGTCTAGCGGTTAAGAGTCAGCCTGCCAATGCAGGGGACAGAAGTTCGATTCCTGGTTCGGGAAGATTCCACATGCTTCGGAGCAACTAAGCCTGTGCACACAGTTCCTGAAGCCCCGCTGCCCGAGCTCCACACGAGAAGGCATTGCAATGAGAAGTTCACACACCACACTAAAGAGTAGCCCCACTCGTCTCAACTAGAGAAACCCTGGGACTAGCAATGAAGGCCCAGAGCAACCAAAAATAAACAAATAAATCTTAAAGACAAACAAAAAAACATGCACCCCACTGTTCACTGCAGCACTTTTTCCAATAGCCATGGCTATTGGAACCTAGATGTCCATTGACAGATGAGTGGACAAACCCTGTTCTGAAAGATCCCCTACTCACATGAACACCTCCAAGAAGTCCTGTGGAAAAGAAGCTTCTGTGACTTCATTTATACTAGCGTATTTTATTCTGGCTTGACCACGGAAAGACCACCCCTCTAATACTCCATGTTAACATCCCACAGAACCCATTTTGCAAAATGCTTGAAGTGCTAGATGACCTTGAGGTTCCCTGAGGTCACCCACAACAGCCCTTCCCACCCTGAGATTTGATTCTCAAGAACTGGCTGTGCTTGGCCTTGAGGTGACAGCCACTTCCTTTTGCTAGACTGGGTGGCAAGGGGAGGGGCAAAAGAGGGGGTAGGAGGAGCCCACAGAGTTTACTGTGGCTGTAAAACCTGTAGGAGGTTCTCCAAGATGAGCCATCCATTCCCCTAAACTCCCCTCCATGCAGACACAGAAAAGCCTGTGCTTTAATCTAAATGTTCTCAAAATGTTCCCTTTTCATGAATGCCTAATGTCCCTGGAAATTTTTCAGAGGGAATTTGGCTACCACTGTGGGACAGGGACTCCATGGCTATAGTAAATAAATACTGATACTAAAGTTTGTAGGAGCCTTGCAATGGCAGATCATTGTATCCAGAGTGTATCATTGTTTGTGGGGGCGGAGTTATGCCCAGAACTCTGTATTTCCAGCAGCTTTAATGAGGAACCCAAAAACTCTTAAAATTTAAAACATTAACCTTGACAGAAAGTGAAAAAAAAGAAAGAAAGTCACCCAATCATGTCCAACTCTTTGTGATCCCAAGAACTATAGCCTGCTAGGCTCCTCTGTCCATGGGATTGTCCAGGCACGAATACTGGAGTGGGTTGCCAATTCCTTCTCCAGGGGATCTTTCCAAACGGGGGATTGAACTCTGGTCTCCTGCACTGAAGGCTGAATCTTTCCCAGTTGAGCCACCAGGGAAGCCCTTGATAGAAAAACTTCAGTTAAATCTCAGTGTGATTGAGAAGAGCAAGGGTCGGTGTTTTGTGTTGTTTTGTTTTTTTTCGGTTTGTTTGCTTCTCCATATACAGTAGGGTAAAGACTGAGGGTTTTGAGCATAAGCTCAAGGTTGGATCTCTTCTGTTCTTTCCTCTCTTTGTTACAGTGGACAAGTCACTAAATTCTCTTCTCTATGCTTCTGTTTTATCATCTGCAAATTGAGAATAATAGTGGTGTTAAAGATTTTTCTAACGGTAAGACAATGCATGAGAAAGCCCTCTAAAAATACGACTGCAGCAGGCTTTGCTAAAGCACTTCCTACATTCTGATTACAAATGTGAAGAGCCCAATTTTCACAGTGAGGCATGCGCTGATGATTTTTAAATCAGAAAGAAAAAAAAGGGTTATGAAAATACTCAGCAAGAATTCCCCCCTCAGTGGTAATTTTGCTTGAAGGTTCAAAGTATAACCAAATACTATGAAATAGGCTTAAAGTCCCCTGTACACCCATGCACGTGTGACTGACTGACTGTCTGACTCTGGGACGCCCTGGACTGTAGCCCACCTGACTCCTCTGTCCATGGCATTTTCCACGCAAGAATACTGGAGTGGGCTGCCATTTCCTCCTCCAAGGGATCTTCCCGACCCAGGGATCTGAACCCGCGTCTCTTGCATTGGCAGGCGGATTCTTCCCACTGAGCCACGTGGGAAGATTTTCCCCCTCCCTCTCCCTGAATCCTGATGAAATACATCAACTTGTTCTTAGCAAGGAATCAGTTCAGCAGGAACTCTCAGAGGGCGCTTCTGCCACCTGCTGGCTCGGAGTGGTATGACAAGTGTGCTTTACCCAGACAAAGGGAGATTGTCTAAAACCCCTAAGTGGAATCTGAGAAACCCGGGCGGGAGGGAGGTCTTCGGACCTGGAGCCTCACTGTTCAAACTGCGGTCCTCTGGCCAGCACGCAGCACTGGCATCACTGGAAGCGTGATGGAAACGTCGATTCAGACTGTATTGTAATAAGTTCCTCCACCACAGACATAGGAAACAAACTTACAGTTACCAAAGGGGAAGGAGACGGGTAAACCAGGAATCTGAGAGTAACATACACACACTAAAACCAAGTAACGAACAAGGGCCCAATGCAGAGCGCAGGGAACTATACTTGGTATTTTATAACAATCTATAAGGGAACGGAATGTGAAATATATATGTGTGTATGTATATATATGTGTGTGTGTATGTATGACTGCACTAATTTGCTGTACACCAGAAACTAACACATTATAAATCAACTAATACTTCAATTAAAGAAAAAAGAAATGAAGGATATACCGACCCCTCAACGAATAAAAATACTGCATTAAAAAATCCTCCAGGCAATTTATATGTGCACTGGAGTTCAAGAAACATGTTCTGGGAGATTTACTCTAGTGACTAAAAGTCAAAGCAATATTGCATAGGAACCTGGAATGTTAGGTCCAGGAATTTAGTCCAACTGGAACTGGTCAAACAGGAGATGGCAACAGTGAACATCGACATTTTAGAAATCAGCGGACTGGAATGGGTGACTTTAACTCAGATGACCATTATATCTACTACTGCGGGCAGGAATCCCTTAGAAGAAACGGAGTAGTCCTCATAGTCAACAAAAGAGTCCAAAATGCAATAATTGGATGCAATCTCAAAAATGACAGAATGATCTCTGTTCGTTTCCAAGGCAAACCATTCAATATCACAGTAATCCAAGTCTATGCCCCAACCAGTAACACTAAAGAAGCTGAAGTTGAACGGTTCTATAAAGACCTACAAGACCTTCTAGAATTAACACCCCAAAAAAGATGTCCTTTTCATCACAAGGGACTGGAATGCAAAAGTAGGGAGTCAAGAAATACCTGGAGTAACAGGCCAATTTGGTCTTGGAGTACAAAATGAAGCAGGTCAAGGCTAACAGAGTTTTGCCAAGAGACCACATTGGTCAAGCAAACACCCTCTTCCAACAACGTAAGGTAAGACTCGACACGTGGGCATCACCAGATGGTCAACACTGAAATGAAATTGATTATTTTCTTTGCAGCCGAAGATGGCGAAGCTCTATACAGTCAGCAAAAACAAGACCAGAAGCTGACTGTGGTTCAGATCATGAACTCCTTATTGCCAAATTCAGACTTAAAATGAAGAAAGTAGGGAAAACCACTCAACCATTCAGGTATGACCTAAATCAAATCCCTTACGATTATACAGTGGAAGTGATGAATAGATTCAAGGGATTAGATCTGATAGACAGAGTGCCTGATGAACTATCAATGGATCAAGACCATTCCCAAGAAAAAGAAATGCAAAAAGGCAAAATGGTTGTCTGAGGAGGCCTTACAAGTAGCTATGAATAGAAGAGAAGCAAAAAGCAAAGGAAAAAAGAAAAAATATACACATTTGAATGCAGAGTTCCAAAGAGTAGCAAGAAGAGGTAAGAAAACCTTCCTCAGTGATAAATGCAAATAGAGGGAAACAACAGACTGGGAAAGACTAGAGATCACTTCAAGAAAATTAGAGATACCATGGGAACATTTCATTCAAAGATGAACACAACAAAGAACAGAAATGGTATGGACCTCACAGAAGCAGAAGATATTAGGACGAGGTGGCAAGAATACACAGAAGAACTGTACAAAAAAGATCTTCATAACCCAGATAATCACGATGGTGTGATCACTCACCTAGAGCCAGACATCCTGGAATGTGAAGTCAAGTGGGCCATAGGAAGCATCATTATGAACAAAGCTAGTGGAGGTGATGGAATTCCAGTTGAGCTATTTCAAATTCTGGAAGATGGTGCTGTGAAAGTATGGCACTCAATATGCCAGCAAATTTGGAAAACTCAGCAGGAGTTTGGAAAACTCACAGGACTGGAAAAGGTCAGTTTTCATTCCAACCCCAAAGAAAGGTGATGCCAAAGAATGCCCAAACTACTGCACAATTGCGCTCATCTCACATGCTAGCAAAGTAATGCTCAAAACTCTCCAAGCCAGCCTTCAACAGTACATGAACTGTGAACTTCCAGATATTCAAGCTGGATTTAGAAAAGCCAGAGGAACCAGCAGTTAAATTACCAACAACCATTGGATCATCGAAAAAGCAAGAGAATTCCAGAAAAATATCTACTTCTGCTTTATTAGCTATGCCAAAGCCTTTGATTGTGTGGACCACAACAAACTGTGGAAAATTCTTCAAGAGATGGGAATACCAGACCATCTGACCTGCCTCTTGAGAAATCTGTATGCAGGTCAGGAAGCAACAGTTAGAACTGTACATGGAACAACAGACTGGTTCCAAATCGGGAAAGGAGTACGTCAAGGCTCCTGCTTATATTGTCACCCTGCTTATTTAACTTATATGCAGAGTAGATCATGCAAAATGCCGGGCTGGAGGAAGCATAAGCTGGAATCAAGATTGCCCATAGAAATATAGATAACCTCAGATATGCAGATGGCATCACCTTTATTGCAAGAAAGCTAAGAAGAACTAAAGAGCCTCTTGATGAAAGTGAAAGAGAGTGAAAAAGTTGGATTAAAACTCAACATCCAGAAAACTAAGATTATGTCATCTGGTCCCATCAGTTCATGGCAAATAGATGGAGAAACAGTGGAAACAGTGACAGAATTTATTTTTCTGGGCTCCAAAATCACTGCAGATGGTGACTGCAGCCAAGAAATGAAAAGACACTTGCTCCTTGGAAGAAAAGCTATGACCAACCTAGACAGCTTATTAGAAAGCAGAGACATTATTTTGCCAACAAAGGTCCTTGTAGTCAAAGCTATGGTTTTTCCAGTAGTCATATATGGATGTGAGAGTTGGACTATAAAGAAGGCTGAGCACCGAAGAATTGATGCTTTTGAACTGTGGTGTTGGAGAAGACTCTTGAGAGTCCCTTGGACAGCAAGGAGATTCAACCAGTCCATCCTAAAAGAAATCAGTCCTGAATATTCATCGGAAGGACTGATGTTGAAGCTGAAACTCCAGTACTTTGGCTACCTGATGCGAAGAGCTGACTCATTAGAAAAGACCCTGATGCTGGGAAAGATTGAAGGCAAGAGGAGAAGGGGATGACAGAGGATGAGATGGTTGGATGGAATCACTGACTCAATGAACATGAGTGAGCTCCAGGAGTTGGTGATGGACAGGGAGGCCTGGCGTACTGCAGTTCATGGGGTTGCAGAGTCGGACATGACTGAGTGACTGAACTGAACTGAACTGAAAGGTCAAAGAAGAATTCTAACAGTAAGAGAAGCCATTAGATAAAATAAAATAAGAAACCCATGTAGGGATGGGAACTCTCAGAAAGTTTAGCATTTCTGCTGTTTAGTTCAAGCCCTGTCACCACCAATGAGTAAACTGAATGCTTTGCCCCACAACTCTGATTTTCTTAATTTTATTCATTGTATTTTCTACTTAATCTTATTGAAGGCTTTTTTTTCTTCCACAGAACTATTTCTATAATTTTACAATAATAAAATTACCCTGGAAAGCAGAATTCCTTCCCATTCCAGAAAAATTGTGTTTTTACTATTGTATCTTCTGAATTATCGTCTTAGAGAGTAATTGCTTGCAAGCAACAGAAACGAATTCAGGGAACTATAAACAAAAATGTGTATTTGATGGATACAATGGTAGCTTATAGAATCAAAGAAAAAGCTGAGCAATGAGGTCTGAGAAAGGACAGGAAGCTGGTGTTTCCAAGGTGACACATTCGGGACACACCTGTGCCCACTGTTTTCGGCCTTGCCGCTATTGCTGATCAGAATGCAGATTCTCAAGATGGAGAATCTGTTTGACCTCTCCTGGTTCAAGTCTGGCTCTTGGAGAAGGAAGCCTGAGTCTCTTGCTTTCAAGACTCACTGAGCAAGTATCTAATGAGGAAAGCTGTGTTCCATGGGCTTCCCTCGTAGCTCAGTTGGTAAAGAATCTGCCTGCAATGCAAGAGACCCCGGTTCAATTCCTGTGTCGGGAAGATCCACTGGATAAGCCACCCACTAGTCTTCTTGGGATTCTCTTGTGGTTTGGCTGGTAAGAATCCGCCAGCTATGTGGGAGACCTGGGTTCCATCCCTCAGTTGGGAAGATGCCCTGGAGAAGGAAAAGGCTACCCACTCTAGTATTCGGGCCTGGAGAATTCCATGGATACCGTCCATGGAGTCACAAAGAGTCGGACACTACTGAGCGCCTTTCCCTTTTCGCTTTCATAGTCAGCATCTGCTGTGATTGGGTGGGCATGGTAACACCCTTGTCATTCCAGTTGTTATATATTTGGACTGTCACCCCTGCAAAGGGATTGGTCCCCAAGGAAAACAGGGGTTTTAGCTGAAAAAGAAGGAATGGATAATTGCCAGGCAAAACCAAATGTGGTTTTCGGTATACACCTCTATTGTGAAATAGACATGCGCCCACAAGGTATGGATTGGAGAAGATGCTGATAACATATTTGCTCTAAAAACCATGTGTCTGTCTGTATTACTCCAAGAGGTATTCAGAGGTTAAGGAGAAGGAGGATATTTTTAATCCCTTATGCAGACGATTGGAGCACTCAGTGAAATCTTGATGAGCTTTGGCTAATCTACTTTCTACTACATCATCAGATTAAAACAGAAATTAAACAGTGGAAAGGGCTCTTGCCTGCCAAGACTTCTGGTGTACATCACCCCTCTAACATTCTAATGTATTCACAGGAAATGTCTTACAAATGGTGAAGGTTTTTTTTTTTTTTTTTTTAAAGAAGAGAAAATAAAAATGATTGTGTAGCCATGAAAAATACATTCTGTTACCAGAGTCCCATCACAGTTCTTTCGAAAAACATCTCGGGGGAATAAATAGCTGCAGTCTCATAGCAACGTTGAGTTCAACAATGCTCAGAGCTTTAAGATATTCTTGGGTTAGAAAATCATGCCTACAAAAGGATGGTACCCAGAGTTACTCACCGTTAATTGCAGATAATAAAGTCTGTCCACGGCCAGGAGAAATGAGTCAATCAGGTGGTCCTTCCTGCTTCCTTGCAATTTGGGAGGACTGACCCATAAAGCTGAATGAATGAACCTGTCTGTCACAGACAGAACTCCATGACATACCCGTAGCCTGACAAAGGCTTCTTAGCTGGGCACCACCTACAAATCGCTAATGATAATGAGGGTGACGATGGCAACAGCAGGAAGAAAGTAAGGATGGCACTCCCTCCCCATAGACACTGCCTATAGATATCTCTATCAGCTGTGTCTTATTTCTCTGCTTTAAAATTGTTCCATCAAGTCAGATAATCTATTTTTGTTGGAAAACATTCGTTTCTTACCAAAATATACAAGGATAGGGGCCTTCCCTGGTGGTCCAGTGGCTAAGACTCCACGCTCCTACTGCGGGGGCCCAGGCTTCGATCCCTGGTTGAGGAACTTAGACCCCCTACGTGGTGCAACCATGGCACAAATAATCAGTAAAAGCACATTTTGCTGAGCTTGTTTTATCTTTAAACTGCAAGTGGTTTTTGTGTTCTGTGCCACGATCTGTCCTTGTTTGTTTCATGTATTTATTTATTTTTTGCCTCACCACATGTAGGTGAGGTTGCATATCACTGGTTGAATATTACTCAACCAGGGATCGAACCTGTGCCCCCTGAAGTAGAAGTCTGGGGTCTTAACCTCTGGACCATCAGGGAAGGCCCCTATCCTTGCATATTTTAATAAGAAACTAATGTTTTCCAACCTAGTGAATATAACAAAAAGAGAAACAGATTCGCAGAGATGGAGAGCAAACCAGTGGGGAGAAGGAAGTGGGGAGGGGCAAGACACGGAGAGGGGATTTAAAGGTACAAACACTATGTATAAAAGAGATAAGCAACCAGGATATATAATACAACAGAGGAATATAACCACCATTGTATAATAACTATATAACTATAAGGGGAATATAAGCTTTAAAAATGGTGAGTCACTATGTTGTACACCTCAAAGTTTTGTAATATTGTACATCAACTATACCTCAATAAAAACAAGTAATACAAATTATGACAGCATATATTATTACTTACATGTAGAATCTTAAAAAGTATCCAAATGAAGGTATTCACAAAACAGAAACAGATTCACAGACAGAAAATAGGCTTCTGGCTACCAAAGGGGGAAGTGGGGAAAGAGGGGGGAAGTCTGGAGTTTGGGATGAACATGACACACTGCTGCTGCTGCTAAGTCACTTCAGTCGTGTCCAACTCTGTGCAACCCCATAGATGGCAGCCCACCAGGCTCCGCCGTCCTTGGGATTCTCCAGGCAAGGACACTGGAGTGGGTTGCCATTTCCTTCTCCAATGTACACACTAGTATATATCAAATAGATAAACATGGTCCTCCTGTATAGCACAGGGAACTATATTCAGTATCATATAATAACCTATAATGGGAAAGAATCTGAAAAAGGAATATATATATATATATACATTTGGATCACTTCACTGTACACCAGAAATTAACAGAACGCTGTAAACAAACTATGAAAACAGAAAGTATTAGTCCCTCAGTCATGTCTGACTCTGTGACTCCAGGGACTGTAGCCCGCCAGGCTCCTCTGGCCATGGGATTCTCCAGGCAAGGATACTGGAGTGGGCTGCCATTCCCTTCTCCAGGGCAACTTCAGGACCCAGGGATGGAACCAGGGTCTCCTGCATTGCAGGCAGATTCTTTGCCATCTGAGCCACCAGGGAAGCGCAAGCCAATTATACTTCACTTGAAAAATGTTTAATTTAAACAGTAAAAATAAATAAATGAGTACATAATTTGTTTGTTTGTTTAATATTTTCTCCCAAACTCTGGAGGCACACTGGCTCTCTAGGGACTGGAGGCAGGCAGGGGTCAGGTCGTCTGATTGAGATGGTCCAGTCTGGAGCAAAGGGACTGAGCTTCCGGTCCCAGCTCCATGGTCCAGGAATCAGCCCAGGACCAGGTGAAGAGTTGCATTTTACTGCAGCTCTTTCCCTATTCGGGCGGTTAGCTGGCGGGTTTCTGTATACCTTCTTAATGCAGCTTCTGGTTATCTTTGATGCGGACTCTAGGGGTAGAAAAAGGGAATCCTCAGAAGTGCCCAGAGGGACATCCCTGGTGGTTCAGTGGTGAAGAATCTGCCTTGCAATGCAGGGAACCTGGGTTCGATGTCTTGTCAAGGAACTACGATCCCCTATACCTCAGAGCAACTCAGCCCATGCCACACCTAGAGAGCCCCAAGAGCCACAACGAAAGGTCCTGCAAGCTGCAAGGAAGACTCCCAGCACTGCAACCAATACCGCCACGTAAATAAAGGTTAAAAGAAAAAAAAGGGGCCAGAAAGCCACCTCTCCCATTTGCTCTTATCAGGAACCTGGTTTGAAACTTTACAACTTCCACCTCTGGTCCACAGCCTGTGGAGAGCAGGTCCAAGGAATCGAGTGACTGAATGGGAAGCCAGAAGGGCAAGGAGAAAAGGATCCATGAGTTTGTTTTTTAAATACCAAATCCTCGACTGGGCTGCTGCCCATCTTCTCTGTTTTTATCTGTGCGGAGCAGCCGTGCTTGGCCCCCAAGCGTCATCCCCAGCGCTCGTCCGGGCCCGGCGGCACTGTCATCCTGAATGCAGCCGTGGAGGCTTATCTGGAGCCCCGAGGGATAAACTCGATCCTGGGCGACTGAATTAAGATTTGGACAATATCTTGACAGGCTGGAATAATGGATGAAATCTAACGTTTGAAATGTAATCAGGATAAATGGAAAGTCTGGCCCATGGGTTCAGAATACTAAGTGCACAGAAATAGCTGATCTTGTGAGAAAAATAAAAAAAGGCCTAGAATGTTCCATTTACTACAATCTCAGGCTCAACAGGATGACTTGGCACCACCACCACCTCCCCAGCTTCAAAGCAAACATGGCGTGAGCTTTGCTGAATAAAGTTAATTCAAGCCGAGAAGGATAGCGTGCACTATTCCGCAACCAGGCTGTGTCTGTGTCCTTAGGAGTGATAGGAAGGGAATCAGACAAGCCCCAAAGAGAAAGACAGGGACCTCCCTGGCGGTCCAGAGGCTAAGACTCCACCCTCACAAGGCAGGGGTCCCGAGGTTCAATCCCTGGTCAGGGAGCTGGATCCCACATGCCACAGTGAAGATCTGAAGCAGCCAAATAAATAAATGTTTTTAAAAGGGAGAGAAAGACAGCGTCCAGCCTGATGAGCAGTGGCCTGGCAGGGAAGGAAGACCATGAGAGAATCCAGAATGCAACCAGGGCTTGATAAGAATGTAAAAGAGTTGATGGAATGGAAATGGCAGATGGTAAGACCTTAAGATACCTTGAGCCAAAGAAAAGGCACCCAGGCAGAAAGGAAGCTCTATACAGCCGGAATGGGTTCTCCCAGGTGGCGCTAGTGATAAAGAGCCCACCTGCCAATGTAGGGGATGCAAAAGACTCAGGTTCGATCCCTGGGTCTGGAAGATCCCCTGGAGAGCAATGGCAACCCACCCCAGTATTCTTGCCTGGAGAATCCGGTGGACGGAGGAGCCTGGCGGGCCACAGTCCATGGAGTCAGACACAACTGAAGTGACTTAGCATGCGTGCGGCAGGAATGGGGGTCACAAGTCAACTTGGGGTGGGGTGAGAACTGGGGAGTGGAGTGACCCAGGAGATGATATAATCCATTCCATAAAGGCATGGACTTGAGAGTCCCTTGTTTCGATGACAGTAAAAATAGTTCAGTGAATTCTTCCAAAGTTTGCGAAGATTTGCTCAGAATGCGTGTAGTCTGGATCCCCGTCTCAGGAAAAACTTGGGTCTCATGTGCAATATTACTGCCCTTAAGCAAGTAACCCAATTTCCCTGGGATGATAAAACTACTCCTTTCTGCCCAAGTTTAAAAAATTACTATTTACTAAAGTATAATATTGGAAGGACCGATGCTAAAGCTGAAACTCCAATACTTTGGCCACCTGAGACAAAGAGCTGATTCACTGGAAAAGACCTTGATGCTGGGAAAGACTGAAGGCAAAAGGAGAAGAGGGCGGCAGAGGATGAGATGGTTAGCTAGCATCACTGACTCAATAGACATGCGTTTGAGCAAACTCCAGGAAACGATGAAGGACGGGGAAGCCTGGCATGCTGTAGTCCATGGGGTTGCAAAAGGCTGGACACGACTGAGTGAGTGAGAAACAGCAAGCCTACATGCAGAAACACGCACATATCGTCACGTAGGACTTGGAGAATTTTCACAAACTGAGCGCAACACCTACATCAAGAAACAGAACAGAAGCTCCGTCACACTCCATTCTCATCACTACCCCTCTCCCAGGGCAACTTCTGTCTGACTTTCGATGACACAGATTTGTTTTACACCTGATATAGATGGGATCATGCAGTAAATTCTGGCGCCATCATCCACAGTGTGTGTGGTTGTAGACCATTCACCTCGTTGCTGGGTAGTACTCCACTGGGTGGATACACTGCGTATTACACATCCACTGTTGATGGGCATTTCTGGGGTTTCCAGTAGGAAGACCTCAAGTGTAATACTGATCTGAACTTCTGGTTCATGGCTTTGGGTGGTCATATGCAAGCCTTACTGTTATGCTTATAACAAGAGGTTGAATTACTGGGTCATACACACACCCTATAACCAGGAATTCTACTCCTAGAAAAATGTCTAATTAAATACAGAGATGAAATAAATCAAATTATTAATAATGATACAAATTTATTACAGTCAGGAAAAGGAAGGATTTTGAATTCATTGAGATGATCTGTATATATTAAGTATTCAAAGGTTTGTGCTGTTGAAGGGTATTTGCGTATTAGAGTATAACAAAACAGGCTGCAATTCCAACTGAGAATGTATAATTTGGTAATTGATTTCACCTTTTGATTTTGAGTATAAAGCTACTAGAGAACTGGGTTAAGTTGGCAAACAATATTTGTTTCTAAGAGAATTCATTATGAGAATCTTGATTTATTAGATTTTTGAGAGTTATTTAAATATCTGGGGAGGTTTTACTTTTTAGTTTGGAAAATCTAATCAGGTAATTTTATAAATTCCATTTAAATTGCTTAAAAGAATTTAACTAACTAAGTTCATCAATCAGACTGATTGCTTAAAGTACTTAAGTTTCCACAGTTGGAGTTGATAAAAACATACATAGAAAAACAAACAACCCAGTCAAAAAATGAGCAGAAGACCTGAAGAGACATTTCTAAAAGAAGACATACAGATGGCCTACAAACACATGAAAAAATGCTCATTATTAGATGCAAATTAAGACCACAATGAGGTGTCCCCTCACACTGGTCAGAACGTCCATCATCAAAAAGTCTACAAACAATAAATGCTGGAGAGGGTGTGAAGAAAAGGGAACAACAGTTGGTGGGAATGTAAACTGATAAAACCACTACTATTGTTCCTTCGTGGCTCAGATGGTAAATAATCTTCCTCCAATGTGGGAGACCTGGGTTCGATTCCTGGGTTGGGAAGATCCCCTGGAGGAGGGCATAGCAATGTGGTATTCTTGCCTGGAGAATTCCCATGGACAGAGGAGCCTGGCAGGCTGCAGTCCACGGGGCCACAAAGAGTCAGGCATGACTGAGCAACTAAGCACACACACACAGTGGGGATTTCTTAAAATACTAACGCGGAGGTGGCGTTAGTGGTAAAGAACCTGCCTGCCAGTGCGGAAGTCATAGGAGACTTGGGTTTGACCCCTGGGTCGGGAAGATGCCCTGCAGCAGGGCATGGCAACCCACTTCAGTATTCTTGCCTGCAGACAAGGGGAGCCTGGCGGGCTGCAGATCATAGGGTAGTGAACAGTCAGACACGACTGAAGTGACTTAGCACAGATGCATGGCCCAGCAATCCCACCACTGGGCACACACCCTGAGAAAACTGCAATCGAAAAAGGCTGTACCCCATTGCTCACTGCAGCAGTATTTAGTACAGCCAGGACACGGAAGCAACCTAGATGTCCACCGACAGATGAATGGATGAAGAAGTTGCGGTACGCATATACAGCGGAACATCACTCAGCCGTGCAGTGAGGTGGATGGACCTATGAAACTTTCAACCTGTTATACATAGTGACATAAGTCAGAGAAAAACAAACATTGTATAATAACACATAAACACAGAATGGAGAAAAATGGTACTGATGAATCTACATAATATTGTAAATCAGCTATACTTCAATAAAATTAACTTAATTTTAAAAAAAATTTAGGAACTTCTCTGGTGGTCCTGTGGTTAAGACTCCATGCTTCCAATGCAGGGGGCGTGGGTAAAATTCCCGATTAGGGAACTCAAATCCTCTTGATGAGGGTGAAAGAGGAGAGTGAAAAACCTAGCTTGAAATTCAACATTCAAAAAACTAAGATCATGGCATCCGGTCCCATCACTTTATGGCAAATGGAATGGGAAAAACTGTAAGCAGTGACAGATTTTATTTTCTTGGGTCCAAAATCACTTGGACAGTGACTGCTTTTTCCAAAAGCAAAAGACACTCACTGCTTGGAAGAAAAGTTATGGTAAACCTAGACAGGATATTAAAAAGGAGAAACATCACTGTGCTGATAAAAGCCCATATAGTCAAAGCTGTGGGGGTTTTTCCAGTGGTCATGTATGGATGTAAGAGTTGGACCATAAAGAAGGCGGAGCACCGAAGTATTGATGCTTTTAAACTGCAGTGTTGGAGAAGCCTCTTGAGAGTCCCTTGGACTGCAAGGAGATCCAGTCAGTCTATCCTAAAGGAACGCAACCCTGAATATTCATTGGAAGGGCTGATGCTGAAGCTGAAGCTCTAATACTCTGGCTACTTGATGCCAAGAGGCAACTCACTGGAAAAGATTCTGATGCTGGGAAAGATTGAAGGCAAAAGGAGAAGAGGGTGGAAGAGGATGAGATGGTTGGATAACATCACCAACTCAACTGACATCAATTTGAGCAAACTCTGGGAGATAGTGGAGGACAGAGGAGCCTGGCATGCTGCAGGCCATGGGGTTGCAAAGAGTTGGACAAAACTTAGGGACTGACCAACAACAGAAATATATTAATATATATCTCCTATTGGTTCCGTTTCTCTGCGTGCCATGTAACAAAGGGGCTAGGCGATTTCTATTATGACAAGGAAGAAGGGAAGGACAGATCCTGGGCGACTACTACAAAAAAGAACTTATAAAGTCCAAGAAGAGCAAAACGTTGTACAAGAAAGAAAATGTAGCCATGGTATTCTACTTGGCTCCCCAGCGACTGATATTGCATTTAATCATGATAAATAAGCTCTGGGGACTTCCTTGGCTGTCCAGTGGTTAAGACTCCTCACTGTTATTTGGCAAGAAACAACAGAATTCTGTAAAGCAATTATCCTTCACTTAAAATAAATAATAAATAAATTTTTAACAAAAAGTCTCCTCACTGTTAATGACTCCTCACTCATCGCAGGGGCAACAAGTTCGATCTGTGGTTAGGGAACTGGGATCCCACATGTTATGTGGCAAGGCTAAATTAGTAATAATAATAAGTAAACTCTGAAATATTGGTTTAACTGAAAATCATCATATAGCTTGTGGGAGGGTAAGAGGAAGTAAATGAGGGACAACGGGTGGCTTTAAGGTGCTGAATGGTCTTGTGTATTAGGACCTACTATAGACTGAACGTTTATGTCCCACTCCCCACACCCCCCCCCCCAGCCAAATTCATATGTTGAAATCCTAACCCTTCATATGATGCTATTACTTGGAGGGGGTGATTAGGTCATGAGGGCTCCACCCTCATGAATAAGATTGGAACCCTCATGTTGTATCAGAGGCCCAGACGGCTGCCTTGCCCCTCCTGCTGGGAGAGGTTATAGTGAGCTGGCCCAGAGAGTGTGTCCCCACCAGACACTGCGTCTGCTGGTGCCTTGATCTTGGACTTTCCAGCTTCCAGAGTTCTGAGAGGTAAATTTCTTTCGACTGCAAACCACCCAGTCTATGCTATGTTGTTATGGCAGCCCTAAGGGATGAAGACAGACTCAGTAGGCAAGGTCCACAGTGCTGAATGAAGAAGCAGCTGTGTTTGAAGCATTCTTAGATGAAATGATACGATGTCTTGGGGCCAGTGGTGGGGGAAAGTGGAGGACAGGGTATGAAGTATAGGTGAAACAAGACTGTTCATGAGTTGATCATGGCTGAAACGGGGTGAGGGGTGTATGTGGTTTATTATAACTTTCTCCCTACTCTCATATGTTGATGAACCTATTTGTGGGGCAGCCGTGGAGACGCAGACATAGAGAACAGACTGGCCAACACAGGTGGAGAAGGAGGTCGGGGGGGAACGAACTGAGAGAGTAGTGCTGAAACATACGCATTACCATAGGTGAAATTAGACAGCCATGGAAATTCACTGTATGACGCAGGGAGCTCAAGGCTGGTGCTCTGTGATGACCTAGACAGCGGGATGGGGTGGGAGGGACGGTCTTGAGGGAGGGGACGTACGTATATCTATGGCTCATTCATGCTGGTGTACGGCACAAACCAACACAATACTGTAAAGCAATTATCTTCCAATTCAAAATAAATAAATAGTGATAAAAAAGAAATAGCAGTATTAAATATCTACCAGGAGAAAGAATTAAAGTTTAGAAAGAAGTGCTCAAGAATAGGAAGGAATGGAGCAAGTAACTGCTGTTTTGAGTAAAAACTTTGCTGTAAACAAAATTGTTGTTCAGTTACCAAGTCTGGTCCAACTCTTTACGATCCCATGGACTGCAGCATGCCAGGCTCCCTGTCCCTCACCTTCTCCTAGAGCTTGCTCAAACTCATGTCCATTGCATCAGTGATGCCATCCAACCATCTTATCTTCTGTCATCCCCTCCTCCTCCTGCCTTCAATCCTTCCCAGCATCAGAGTCTTGTCCAGTGAGTTGGTTCTTCGCATCAGGTGGCCAAAGTATTGGAGCTTCAGCTTCAGCATTGGTCCTTCCAATGAGTACTCAGGGTTGATTTCCTTTAGGATGGACTGGTTTGATCACCTTGCTATCCATATTTTTAAAAATTATTATTAAAGAATAATGATGAGGCTTTTTTCAAATCTAGAATAACGCTGGATGAAAACCATGGAAATCAGACTCTGAATTGGTATAACAAAGCACTTTCTAACACTGAAAAAGTCCAGAATTATATGGACTGGTTCGCAGGATGATTTAAGGAAGACAAGAGGATCACATATCAGTGATGTTGTCAAAGGTGATTCTGTGCTGGAGAGAAGTTAGGGGAGATGATTTCCAAGCAGGATGGCCAGGTTTAGCAAATAGAAATAGAGGACACCAGTTACACTGGAATTTCAGATAAACAATAAAGTCATCTTAAGTGCGAGTATGTCCCTTGGTAAGGACCTTATACGCTGGGACATAGTCATACTGGGTTGGCCAAAATGTTTGTTTGCGTTTTTCCATAAGATCTTACTATAAATGCAAGCTAAGAAATATATTTGTCATATATCTTAATTCAAATTATACTGGTTGTCTTGTATTTTATGTGGCAATCCTATTTTTAAGATACCTAACTAAGCTAATATCTTATTTTTATGTAAGGGGGCAGGGCTTCAGTTCAGTCCAGTTCAGTCACTCAGTCATGTCCGACTCTTTGCAACCCCATGAACCGCAGCACGCCAGGCCTCCCTGTCTATCACCGACTCCCGGAGTCCACACAAACCCATGTCCATTGAGTCAGTGATGCCATCCAACCATCTCATCCTCTGTCGTCCCCTTCTCCTCCTGCCCTCAATCTTTCCCAGCATCAGGGTCTTTCCAAATGAGTCAGCTCTTTGCATTAGGTGGCCAAAGTATTGGAGTTTCAGCTTCAATATCAGTCCTTCCAATGAATATTCAGGACTGATATCCTTTAGGATGGACTGGTTGGATCTCCTTACAGTCCAAGGAACTCTCAAGAGTCTTCTTCAACACTGCAGTTCAAAAGAATCAGTTCTTCTGCACTCAGCTTTCTTTATAGTCCAACTCTCACATCCATACATGACCACTGGAAAAACTATGGCCTTGACTAGATGGACTTTGTTGGCAAAGTAATGTCTCTGCTTTTGAATATGCTATCTAGGTTGGTCATAACTTTCCTACCAAGGAGTAAGCGTCTTTTAATTTCATGACTGCAATCACCATCTGCAGTGATTCTGAAGCCCAAATAAATAAAGTCTGACACTGTTTCTACTGTTTCCCCATCTATTTGCCATGAAGTGATGGGACCGTATGCCATGATCTTCGTTTCCTGAATGTTGAGCTTTAAGTCAACTTTTTCACTCTCCTCTTTCGCTTTCATCAAGAGGCTCTTTAGTTCCTCTTCACTTTCTGCATAAGGGTGGTGTCATCTGCATATCTGGGAGAAGGTGATGGCACCCCACTCCAGTACTCTTGTCTGGAAAATCCCATGGACAGAAGAGGCTAGTGGGCTGCAGTCCATGCACTTGCTCAGAGTCAGACACGAAAGAGTGACTTCACTTTCACGCATTGGAGATGGAAATGGCAACCCACTCCAGTGTTCTTGCCTGGAGAATCCCAGGGACGGGGGAGCCTGGTGGGCTGCTATCTATGGGGTCGCACAGAGTCGGACACGACTGAAGTGACTTAGCAGCAGCAGCATCTGCATATCTGAGGTTATTGATATTTCTCCCGGGAATCTTTATTCTAGCTTGTGCTTCTTCCAGCCCAGCGTTTCTTATGATGTACTCTGCATAGAATTTAAATAAGCAGGGTGACAATATATAGCCTTGACGTACTCCTTTTCTTATTTGGAACCAGTCTGTTGTTTCATGTCCAGTTCTAACTGCTGCTTCCTGACCTGCATACAGATTTCTCAAGAGGCAGGTCAGGTGGTCTGGTATTCCCATCTCTTTCAGAATTTTCCACAGTTTATTGTGATCCACACAGTCAAAGGCTTTGGTGTAGTCAATATAGCAGAAATAGATGATTTTCTGAAACTCTCTTGCTTTTTCAATGATCCAGCAGATGTTGGCAATTTGATCTCTGGTTCCTCTGCCTTTTCTAAAGCCAACTTGAACATCTTATCCGTGTTCAAATGTGTAAGTACAAAACAAATGTTAGCATTCCTCTCTTGCTAAAACTGATTAGAGTGAGTGATTAAGGTGAAGGAAACAACAGGTTGAATAAAATGGCAGCTTGAAGCATATTTTCTGGGTTCTTTTCTCAAAACTCAAAGAGAACTTGAGATTGGGTATTTAGACATCCGTTGCTGAGTATAATCTGTACTGAGCCTATAGTTTCTTGCTTCATTCATACTTTTCTTGTTTAACGCGAAGGTAATGCAGAGTTGATTTGGAAAAACGAATTCACAGGAGCATCGCTACAGGCAGGGGTTGAGCTAGGAAGCACGTGGACATGAGGAATGAGGCTCTGCCGACACGTTCCATCCACCCATGCTCAGGAACAGAGGGAATCATATTCAAGTTCCGTGTCTTAGGTGCTTTGATTCATCCAGAATGAGTCAAAGAGGCCTCCCTGGAGGAGGCAGCATGGAGGCTGGATCTCTAAGAGGGTTTCCCAAATGAAAAGGGGAAGAGGGCATTCCACAAAGAGGAGAGAGCTGGAGGAATAACAGAGTTGCAGGTGGGAGATACACACACCTTGGAAAGATGTTATACCACCGGATGAGGGGATAGAGTTGCAGGGTATGAGTCTAGAGATGGTGAAGGATCTTAGGGACCTTCAGTGAGATTGGGACTTAGCCCTGTAGGCACTGGGCAGTCTGTAAAGATGTACATGAAGATGATACCAGCTACCAAAGTGTTCTCTTTTCTGCTGTCTTCCCAAGGGTGGTCACTTATTCTCAAAAACATGCACACAGAGGGACTTCCTTGGTGGTCCAATGGCTCAGACTCTGAGCTCCCAATGCAGCGAGCCTGGGTTCAATTCCTGGTCAAGGAACTAGATCCCACATGCTGCAACTAAGAGTTCGCAAGCCATTCAACTAAAAGATCCTACACGCAGCAACGAAGATTGAAGATTCCTGGGCCGCAACTAAGACTAGGCACAGTCAAATAAATAAATAATAAATATATTAAAAAAAAAGAACACAGAGAATTGGAGGGCACTACAATGGGAAGCATACCTTAAAATCCAAATCAACTAAAAGAGGAAATGGTTGCAGAGAGAAGTCAGAGAACTGGTCAGTGGTGGCATTGGGTGGAGCTGGGTCTCTTGATTCCTTTTCCGAACTGTTTCCTCAAATGGGGATGTAGGCTGTACACACTGGGAAAGGTGTATTTTTCATTGTATTCCTAGAAGACACGTATTCTAGGGGGCACCAATCTATAAAATGCAATGGAAATGGGACCTCCTGGAGCTGGGCAGGGGCCCTGTACCCAGTACAGTGTTCAAGCCATCCCCTAGGCATAATTATAAGAACACACTTCTGAGAGGTGGGCCCAGTGGGCGATGTAGGCTGTGACTGTGAAAACATGGTTTATCCATATGCAGCCAGGCGGCTCATGGGGCACTCAACCCCGATTCTGGCCTCATTAACTCTGCTCTCCCGCCTTCACTTCCCCTAATGAAAGCTCTGAGGGGGAGTCATGTGCCCCTCAGAGGGTGTTGTGGTTAACAAGCCTGATCAAGTTTGCAGAGGATGGTCTCCCCGTGACCCGGCTGCCATTTCGCACGTGGTGGCCAACTCTTTTCTCCCCAACTTCTCAGCTCAGCCTTGTGGAAACCGAACATAGCTGTCAGCTTCCAGGAGCCTCACGGTTGCCATGGGTTACATGCCTTCAAAACTGAGGATGGAACCAAAACAGGCCTTTAAATATTGGCCCTCAACGGGGAGCTAAAAGAAGCGCTCCAACACCTTCAAAGAAATCAGGTGACATCATGATGAAGACGCTGCCTGGAGCCTGGATGTGTCAACAGCTGCTAAAAATACCCTCTCTCCAAGGCGCTTGCAAGTCACGGTAAATACTCAGGGACAGAAGAGAGGATGTCTGTAACTTCAGCCCCGTGCTTGCTAGCCAATCTGGTCCCTGCTGACCACATGCGGTCACCAGCCCTTGAAACTGGGCATGCGTGAGTGAAAATGCACTGTGAGGAAACTGGCTACAAGCAGTGGGTAGAGGCACGAGTATTGATACCGCCCCTCACATATCAAAATTAATTCCTGTAAGATGAAACAGTTAAAAGAAAGAGCAAATATGACCTTCTGATGGCCCCTAAGTCAAAAAATACAAACAGGAGAAATCACAAAGAAAAGGAGAGCTTTATTAAAAAGAAGTAAAAGCTTTAGCTTTTTTTCTGACAAATGTTAATTTTAAAAAGGAAAAGGTCATGCCAGATACTCTGCTAGGTACTTTTACAAGCCTTTTTTTTTTTTTTTTTTTTGAGAAATGTATTTTTATTTAGATATAACTGGGGACTCCAGCAGTTAGTGATGGACAGGAAGGCCTGGTGTGCTGCAGTTCATGGGGGTCTCAAAGAGTTGGACATAACTGAGAGAATGAACTGAACTGAATTGGGGACTTCCTGGCAGTCCAGTGGTTAGGACTCAGTATTTTCATTGCCAGGGACATGGGTTCAATCTCTGATGGGGGAACTAAGATCCTGCAAGCCATGTAGTATGGCAAAAAAAAAAAAAAGGAAATTAGCGTATAATATTGTGCAGACTTGAGGTAAATTGTTGATTTGATATACTGTAATATTATTACCATCATAGTGTTAGCTAACACCTCTATCATGTCACATAATTATTTTGCTTTTTTGTGGTGGGAATAATTAGGTTCTGTCTTCTTAGAACTTTGAAGCTTATAAAACAGTCTTGTGGGCTCTGATCACTGCACTGTGGATTAGTGCTTCAGGATTTATGTATCTACTAGTTGCAAGTTTGTAAGAAGCTTTAATTTTTAAAAAAATCATAGGGACTTCTCTGGTGGTCCAGTGGTTAAGAATCTGCCTGCCAACACAGGCGCCACTGGTTCAGTCCCTGGTCCGGGAAGATTCCACATTCCGCATGCCACAATTACTGAGGCCGAATATTGCAATGAAGACCCACTGCAATCAAAAAGAAATGAAGTAAATAAAAATGACTTGTGTAAAGAAGCATAGATATAAATAAAATTTAAAGCCACACAAAATGGGAAATTATTTTCCATAATGAGTATATATAAAATACAGCCAAAATTGATAATATGGATAATATGCTAATACTCCAGTAACAGAATGGCAATTTTCAGAAGAAATACAGATGGCTAATAAACATTAAAGTGTTCATTCTCACTAATAATCAAAGAAAAGCAAATTAAAACCACCATTATAAGTTTTGAATTGAATCACATTAAGGCAAATTAATTTAGGGCTTTCCAGGTGGTGCTAGTGTTAAGGAACCCGCCTGCCATGCAGGAGACCTAGGAGATGCAGGTTCGATCTCTGGGTCAGGAAGATCCCTTGGGGGAGGGCACAGCAAGCCGCTCGGAATTCTTGCCTGGAGAATTCCATGGACAGAGGAGACCGGAGGACTACAGTCCACAGGGTTGCACAGAGTCGGACATGACAGTGACTTAGTATGTAGACACAAGGCAAAGTTTCAAAACTGTTTGCTACAATTCAATAAAGTTTTGGTTTTTGATGGTAACCATTCATAGCTGATGGGAAGGTAAACAGAGGGAAGTTTCTGGAAAGCAGCCTGCAATGTACATCTAGTCTGCTGCTGCTGCTGCTCAGTCGCCTCAGTCGTGTCCGACTCTGTACGACCCCACAGACGGCAGCCCACCAGGCTCCCCCGTCCCTGGGATTCTCCAGGCAAGAACACTGGAGTGGGTTGCCATTGCCTTCTCCAATACATGAAAGTGAAAAGTCAAAGTGAAGTCGCTGAGTCGTGTCTGACTCTCAGCGACCCCATGGACTGCAGCCCACCAGGCTCCTCCTTCCATGGGATTTTCCAGGCAAGAGTACTGCAGTGGGGCGCCATCGCCTAGTCTAAAAGATTCTGAAAATGTTCTACTCTTTGACCTCGGAAGTACACTTCCGTGGAAATTAGCAGACCAATTTATGTACAAGGATGTCCATATGTTCACCACTCATAATAGCAAAATAACTGAAGCAGCTCAAATATGCAAATACACTATGGTACAATCATGGAAAAGAAAAAAAATGTACTGTAAGCATAAAATACATCCTGGACTTCAAAGACAGTATGAGGAAAGAACGTAAAATAACACATAAATACTTTTAGATTGATTTCATACAGTAGTCAATATGTTAAGGTTAAATATTCGGTTGGATAAAATATATTATTATATAATGGGTTACAGAAATTGGGTTTAATAAAATATATTAAAACTAATTTCACCAAATTCTTTTTACTTATTTTTGGTCACACTGTGTGGCTTGTGGGATCTTAGTTCCCCGGCCAGGTACTGAACCTGGGCCCCATTAGTGAAAGTGCCAAGTCTTAATCACTGGACCACCAGGAAAATTCCCTCTTTCTGCTTTTCTAATGTGGCTACTAGAAAAATTAAGATCATTATACATGTGTGTTTAGATTCATGCTCACATGTGTGGGTTGCATCGTATTTCTATAACAGTGCTTCAGAGCAGGCCTGTGAGTCCTTCCAGGAGCTTGTCCTAACCTCTCTTTCACCCCAGTTTCTCCTTCCCACTCTAATCTTCCCCTTTCTCTTTGTTTTTCTACATTTTATACTCTTTCAACAAGGAACTACATTTTATATTTTTTTCAACCAGCTTACTTCTCCTATTAGATGGGAAGAATAATAGCTAACATTTTTTAAAAGACTAGTTAAATGCCGAGCACTCAACCTTCTTATGTCATATAATGGCCCCTCCCTCCAATATACTGTAAGGTAGGTACTGTTATTGGCACAGAGAGGTTAAGTACGTGCCTAAGGTCACACAGCTAGTAAACAGAGAGACCAGGGTTCAAACAGCCAGTAAGAGCTTCCCTGGTGGCTCAGTAGGTAAAGCATCTGCCTGAAATGCAGGAGACCCGAGTTTGATTCCTGGGTTGGAAAGATCCCCTGGAGAAGGAAATGGCAACACACTCTGGTATTCCTGACTGGAGAATCCCCTGGGTAGAGGAGCCTGGTGGGCTACAGTCCATGGGATCACAAGAGTCAAACACAACTGAGCGACTAAACCACCAGCGGCCTGTCTTTCAAGCCCTGCTATTCTATGTCGTGTAAGGAAAAATGGGAGATTGGGAAATCTGAACAGAAGGCTCTTTGAAAAAATTGATTGTGTTTCCCTATTTGTACTGCCAGCTAGTCCTGGAGGAGACATTGCTCCAGCTTAAAAGCTTGGTCATCTTCTAAAATGAATCCATCAGTGCTGTGGACGACACTCTGCCTTCCCAAAACTGGTATATGGGGCCCTAACTCCCGATGTGGTGGTATTTGGAGGCAGGGCATTTGTGAACTGATGAGATTTAGACGAGGTCATAAGAGGGCAGAGGAGGAGATGGTTGGAGGGCATCACCAGCTCAATAGACAGGAGTTTGACAAATTCTGGGAGACAGTGAAGGACAGGGAAGCCTGGCATGTTGCAGTCCTTGGGGCTGCGAAGAGTTGGACATGACTTAGCGACTGATCAACAACTATGGCGTGAGAGGGTGGGGCCCCATGATGGGATTGGCATCCTTACGTGCTGTATGGAGAGTGAGCTCTCTCCCCCTCCACGGGAGCGCACAGCCAGAAGGCAGGGGTCTGCAAGCCAGGAAGAGGGCCCTCACCAAGAATCCAGACCAGCCCCCAGCCTCCAGAGCCGTGAGAAAGGAAGCTTCTGTTACTCGGGCCACGCTGTCTGTGGGATTCTGTTACGATGGCCCTTCAAGACGAGGACAGCTGGACTTTGAGTTGAGTCGCTGCTCCTAGGAACTTGTGAACTTTCTCCTCATTGGGAGCCTCCTGAAGAGGCTTTCAGCTTTGGACGATGTGGACAAGCCAGGAAGAAGGGATAAAAGAGGACCTAGAGATTTCAAGTGGAAGAAGACAGAGGAGTGTCCTAGCTGGGAGGGGGCAGAAATGCTGGGCTGAAAGCTGTTGAATACAGGGAGGTCCCTGGTGGTCCCCAGGGATTAGGACTCGGAGCTTTCACTGCCATGGCCCAAATTTCAATCCCTGTTCGGGCAAACTCAGATCCCACAAGCCATGGAGAGAGGCCAAAAAGAAAAAAGAAAAATGACTGTCTAAAGCAAAAACAATACTAATAGTTGTGGGCACATATAGGGGTAAAATATAGGACAACAGTGAACATGAGGATTGGTGAGAACATAGGTTAAAAGTAAAAGGGTGAAAAATATATATCATGAAAATACCGAGGAAGGGATAATTAGGGGCTTTGGGAAGGTCATGCACACACTGCTATATTTAAATAGATAACCAGCAAAAACCTACTGTATAGCGTATGGAACACTGCCCAGTGGTATATGTCAGCCTGGATGGGACGGGGGTTTGGGGGAGAATGGATACATATATACACAAGGCTGAGTCTCTTCACTGTCCACCTGAAACTATCACAAGGTTGTTAATCAGCCATACCCCAATACAAAACACTTTTGCTGTTAAAAAAAATTAAAAATAAAGTGAAAAAAAATATATGTCATGAAAATACTAATCATAAAAAACTAGAGTGTCTATATCAATTTCAGACAAAATAGATTTCAGCCTCAGTAAGTTTAAAAGGATTGAAATTACACAAAGTATGACCTCTGACCACAATGAAATTAAATTATAAACCAATACCAGAAACATATCTGAGAAATTCCCAAATATTTGGAATTTAAATAATACACTTCTAAATAACTCATGGAGAAAAGAAGTTCTCTGGTGTGGTCCTGCAAGACCACACCAGTTGGCCAAGGAGTAAATAAATAAAGTAACAAAATGCTTCAAAAAAATGATCAAACCTCTGGAGGTTGTGGGAAGCACCAAACGTGTAGCTGGCTGAACAGAAGTGCAGGTGGCTTTATGGCTGGCGTCTGATGAGTGAGGACAATTCTGCGAAGGGCTTTGGTCTTAACTCATGGCATCTGTGATCACCCTAGGTAGTTAGTGTCAGAAATGAACTGTATTTGAGGACACCAGTTGTTATCAAAGAACTGGTGTTGGAACATGTCAACGAAGGCCCCAGACATCACAGAGCAAAGACTAGCAGTCCCCAGGCTGCTTTTTACAAATCCTTACCCAGGGAATCTGAGAGCATAATAAGGTGACTATGGGTTTATGTCACTTTGGGTTGGTTGATTTCATCATCATAGATAAATGGGCACATGGGGTCCACCTTGCCAGCTGTAAGGGCCAGAGATCACACATGAAATCACCTCATTCGGGACCTGACACAGCAAGTCAGAAACAGCAACTCTTACCTTGATCATTTTAACAAGTGAGAGGACGGCGGGAATTCCCTGGTGGTCCAGTTGTTGGGACTCTGCACTTTCACTGCCAGGGGCCCAGGTTCAATTCCAGGTTGGGGAACTAGAACCCCACAGCCAAAAAATAAATAAAGTGAGAGGACTGTACCCAACTAGCTGTATTTTGGTGGGTCAGTGGTAAAGAATCCATCTGCCGATGCAGGAGACACACATTCCATCCCTGGGTTGGGAAGATCCCCTGGAGAAGGAAATGGCAACCTACTCCAGTGTTCTTGCCTGGGGAAATCCCCTGGACAGAGGAGCCTGGCAGGCTACAGTCCATGGGGTCACAAAAGAGTTGGACACGGCTTAGCGACTAAACACCAAAGCTGTATTTCGCCGCATCAGTCTTGACCCCTTTCTCCACTGGCCGCAGCCCTTCCAGGAAGTCTGAGAGTCAACCCCATGTAGCAAAGATCCTCCCCACAAGCCCCAGTCACATTGTTCTACCTGCAAGTGATGAGCGTAGGGTCTGGAGCCAGCGCCCTTTTGCCTGCCTCTTTCATCTTTTGCCTTTCGGAAGCCAAGATCCATTTTGATCTGAGGTTGACCCTAAAATTATTCTGCAGGCTCTCTGTGTATCCAGGCTCATCAGACTCCTGCAGAGTGTGGGTGGAGGGGTGGTGTAGGTGAGGAATCCACTCAGCCCCTCAGGAAGGTAAACAGCTTATCTGTTAACTCCCAGTCCCCTTGCCACAGTCAGTGGAAGCTTGCCAAGGAACCGCATCACTCCTCTGTGTTCTGACTTGCCGCAGACGCAGAACAAAGGTTCTCCACCCTTCCTTGGGGTTATTAGGTAGACAAGACCCCACCCACTCACTCTCCCTGAATGTGTCTCCTGCCAAACGGCTCTCTCCTCCTTCCCTCCCTCTGATGTTTTTTCTCTTTGCACTAAATCATGAAACAATGGTAGTCACAAAGACCTGGATTCCAAGATTGAACAAGCCAAAGTTCGCAACCACAGAAATGAACTACCCCATGAGATGATCACAGTCTTCAGACGAATCCAGCGAGGAGCCTCCTCTGACGTTCAAGCTCACAGCCACCGTGGGAAAGTTGTCTAGTGTGCCTAAGGGCTAGGCAAGTAAGTGAGGGCTGGACTTGGCAGAGGAAACGCCAGGGACTGCCCCATGTTGCACGTGCTAAGTTGCTCAGTCGTGTCTGACTGCAATGCCGTGGACTGTAGCCCACCAGGCTCCTCTGTCCATGGGATGCTCCAGGCAAGAATACTGGAGTGGGTTGCCATTTTCTACTCCAGGGGATCTTCCCGACGCAGGGATCGAACCTGCGTCGCTTATGCCTCCTGCATTGGCAGGCAGATTCTTTACCATGTTTCATGATCTACACAAATGCTGAAAGGGCTTGGCTGGTGGCTCAGACAGTAAAGAACCTTCCTGCAATGCAGGAGACCCAGGTGCGATCCCTGGGTTGAGAAGAGCCCCTGGAGAAGGAAATGGCACCCCATTTCAGTATTCTTGCCTGGAGAATCCCATGGACAGAGGAGCCTGGCGGGCTACCGTCCATGGCATTGCAGAGTCAACTGAGCGACTGACTGATCCTTTCAAACACATCGCTGGACTGGGAACGCTTTCACGTGTGTCCACCAGGGGTCAGCACTGAGTACGCACCTGCCAGGCGCCAGGCACACTTCTGAGAATTGCACCTGCACTAAGTAAATTTTTCCTCGAAACAACCATGTGGGGTAAATACCCTAATGGTTTTCATTCTATGGATGAGCAAACAGAGGCTTGGGGGATTCATCCAGGGCCACTGAGTCAAGACAAGTACTCTTGCCTGGAAAATCCCATGGACAGAGGAGCCTGGTAGGCTGCAGCCCATGGGGTCACGAAGAGTTGGACACTGCTGAGAGATTTCACTTTCAATTTTCACTTTCATGCACTGGAGAAGGAAATGGCAACCCACTCCAGTGTTCTTGCCTGGAGAATCCCAGGGACGGGGGAGCCTGGTGGGCTGCCGTCTGTGGGATCGCAGAGTCGAACATGACTGAAGTGACTTAGCAGTAGCAGGATTTGCACCTAGTCTGTTCAATATGAAAATCTGGGGACTTCCCTTGTGGTCCAGTGGCTAAGACTCCGTGCTCCCAACGCAGGGGGTCTGGGTTCCATCCCTGGTCAGGGAACTAGATCGCACTTGCCACAACTAAGGCCTTGTTCACAAGAATCTGCTGCAACAAAGACCTGGGACAGGCAAATAAATAAATATTAAAAAAAGAAAAAGTCTAACCTCCCAGTTACCAGCCTGTGCCACATCCTCTGTTACAAAGGCCAGACAGTGACCCTGCTGCCTGGGTACACAGAAAATAAAACATGTTGAACGTCACGGACCTCGACTGAGACCCTACTCCATATGGTGAACTGTGCCATGTGTAGTGCAGCATAAAAAAATAAGCAACAAGAAGATAGCTCATTATGTAGCAAAGAAGCAGCAGGTCTTTCTTCTTTTATGATTATTGTATAGAATGTTAAAATAAATCCCTGCTTCTGCCTTCACAGAGTGCTTAAGATGATCAGCTGTAGGCATTTGGAACATCCTCTTAGCACAAACGTGCAAGTTGCTCAGTCGTGTCAGACTCTTTGCAACCCCATGGACTATACAGTCCATGGAATTCTCCAGGCCAGAATACTGGAGTAGGTAGCCTTTCTCTTCTCCAGGGGATCTTCCCAACCCAGGGATCGAACCCAGGTTTCCTGCATTGCAGGCGGATTTTTTACCAGCTGAGCCACCAGGCAAGCCCTTAGCTCTAAAGTCCACGCCAAAGGACTATTAAGGCTCGAATCGATCCCCTGCAAAAGGCTATGCTGGGGCTTCCCTGGAAGCTCAGCGGTGAAGAGTCCACCTGCCAATGCAGGAGGCACGGGTTCGATCCCTGATCCAGGAAGATCCCACACGCCTCGGAGCAACTAAGCCCATGCACACCACAGCTATCGAGCCTGGGAGCTGCAGCTGCTGAAGCCCACGCACCTTGGAGCCCGAGCTCCACAACATGAGCAGCCGCCGCAGGGGGAAGCCCACACGCCGCAAAGAAGAGTGGCACCCACACACCACCACCAGAGAAAGGCAGCGAAGACCCATAAATACAAGTGCATATTGCGAAGTGCAATAATGAGAAGTGCATAAATACAAGCATTCTTATTATTTTTAAAAAGGTTATTGTTGAATCCTGACAGGCGTGGAGGGAAGACCATGTGAAGAGACTCAGGGAGCAGACGGCCATCTAGTGAGTTGGCCAGAAAAGTTCGTTCCGGTTTTTCTGGAAGGTGTTATGGAAAACCCTGAACCAAAGTTTTTGGCCAAACCAATACAAGCCAAGAACAGAGCCGTGGAGATTGCTCCCTGACGGCCCTCAGGAGGAACCAACCCTACGGGCATCGTGAATTTGGACTTCTAGCCTCCAGAACCAGAAGACAATACATTTCTGGTCTCTGAGCCTCACAGTTTATGGTCTTTTTGTGGTGGTGGCTCTAGGGCATCGACACAGATTTGGGCATGGGTGTCTGTGAATGTGACCTTTTGTGGAAACGCAGTCTCTGTCTGTGAAATTGAGATATATTTTAAGGGAATTTCCTGGCGGTCTAGTGATCAGGACTCTTGCCCTGCAGTGGCCCAGGTTGGATCTTGGGAACAAAGGTGCAGCAACCCGCTCCAGTACTCTTGCCTGGAGAATCCCATGGGCAGAGGAGCCTGGCGGGCTACAGTCCACGGGGTCTCAAAGAGTCAGACACAACTAAAACGACTGAGCACACATGCAGGGAACTAAGATCCTGCAAATCACATGACCATAGTCAAAAGAAAAGGAAAAAGATGTAAATTAAGACCCTGGTGGCTCAGAGGGTAAAGCATCTGCCTGCAATATGGGAGACCCAGGTTCGATCCCTGGGTCAGGAAGATCCCCTGGAGAAGGAAATGGCAACCTACTCCAGTCCTCTTGCCGGACGGAGGAGCCTGGTGGGTTGCAGTCCATGGAATCACCGAGTCACACATGACTGAGCAACTTCACTTCAAGATGAGGTCCTATTAGAATGGTGAATGAAAGTCGCTCAGTTGTGTCTGACTCTTTGTGACCCCCTGGACTGCCAAGCTTCCCTGTCTGTCACCAACTCCCAGAGCTTACTCAAACTCATGTCCATCGATTCGGTGATGCCATCCAACCATCTCTTCCTCTGTCATCCCCTTCTCCTTCCGCCTTCAATCCTTCGCAGCATCAGGGTCTTTTCAAATGAGTCAGTTCTTCGAATCAGGTGGCCAAAGTATTGGAGTTTCAGCTTCAGCATCAGTCCTTCCAATGAATATTCAGGACTGATTTCCTTTAGGATGGACTGGTTGGATCTCCTTGCAGTCCAAGGGACTCTCAAGAGTCTTCTCCAACACCACAGTTCAAAAGAATCAGTTCTTCTGCACTCAGCTTTCTTTATAGTCCAACTCTCACATCCACACAGGACCACTGGAAAAACCATAGCCTTGACTAGAAGGACCTTTGTTGGCAAAGTAATGTCTCTGCTTTTGAATATGCTGTCTAGGTTGGTCATAGCTTTTCTTCCAAGGAGCAAGCCTACAAGCAGGCTTAGTAGGATTCTTGCTAAAACTGAGGGGGGCTGGAGGGGACCAAGGTAAACGCCTCGTTGCAAGGAGGGCTCAGAGAAACTTGACCAAACTAAAGTTTGGTTAAGGAGAGCATTTTGTCAACACAGCCCCACTGAGAAGCACAGAAAACTAGTGGTCCAGTGGTGAAGACTCTGCCTTCCAATGCAGGGGGTGCAGGTTCGATACCTGGCCAGGGAACTAAGGCCCCACATGCTGTGGGGTACGGTCAAAAACTCAAAACAAAAATGCAGGGTGGGAACTAGAGGGCTGAATATGGGTAGAATGCAAATATAAACAGTGTTGTATAATACCTGTAGTTATGTGTGATACATAATACATATTTATAGATAATGCTTTTATATATACGCTAATACTTTTGACAATTGTTTTTCTTTTATCTAAGTAGATTTGATTTGTGATCAAGAAAACCCAAGACTCAGCTCAGCAGAAACCATATTTAAAATTTCAATCTCTTATTTCCTGAGAAGTTAACCTTTTGTTGAGTACTGATGAAATCTCACGACAACACATCCAGGATCTGGACAGTTTGGGCCTAAAAGTTTCTGAAAGGTTATATCACGATGGTTGTGAAATCAGTCTCATTAATCTTTGACAAACTGTGGAGAAAGGACGAGCCACTGAAAGGTCAGATGTGGGCAAAGTCTGTCCCAGTTATCCGGAGCCTAGTTCCAGTCGTCGAGCATCCAATTGTTCAACGATGTGACTTAGGCATACGCAGAAAATAGCTGGAACCAGGAAGAACACAGAGGCGTAAATTCCGCTAAAGCCCGGAAAGTGGTTCACAGGGGGAAAGAGGGGCTCCTCTCGGGAGGGATGCACCGTGGGTGTCTCTGGGAGTCTCCCAGCACTCAGCTTACCGACTGGGGGCAGTGCTGTGAGTGTTCGATTTGTATGGTTATTCATTATTTATAGTTTATGTCTTTTTTTTTCTTTTGGTATGTGTATTATACCATATACTTAAAAGTTTAAAAAAATAATTTGTCTTAATTTTCAAGAAAGGAGAAATTAAAGAGGAGGCATTCAGGAATCACACACCAAAATAATTCTTGAAAAAAAAACTCGAGGGGCTTCCTTCATGGCTCAGTGGTAGCGAACCCACCTGCCAATGCAGCAAGCACGGGTTCGATCCCTAGTCTAGGAAGACCCCACATGCCATCCCTGCTCTAGGAAGATCCCACATGCCATCCCTGCTCTAGGAAGATCCCACATGCCGAGGAACAACTAAGATTAAGCACCATAAGTACTGAGCCTGTGCTCTAGAGCCTGGGGGCCACGACTGTGGAGCCCACGCCCTGCGACTACTGACGTCCCTGCACCCTAGAGCCCGCGCTCTGCAACGAGAGAAGCCGCAACGAGAGGCCCGCACACCACAGCTGGAGAGGAGCCCCCGCTTGTCACAGCTAGACAGAAGCCTGTGCAGCGACAAAGAGGCAGCAGAGCCGAAAGTAAATCAACTCAAAAATAAACAAGCTAATTAAAAAAAGAAATCTAGAACAAGTTACTGAGGACATGGAGAGACAGTGGTGATGCTCGGAGCTGGCACGGTTCTTTTGGAACAAGTTGAGCCCCAAACAGCTGAGTTTTGTTTTGTGTGGCGTTCCTAGACTAGTGGGTCATGAATTGCAGAAAGCAGTTGACAAGATCTTTCATGATATCCCCATGGACCGCACAGAAATATGGGCTGGACCAGAGAAAGCTTATCTGGAGGATACTGAGGTTGGCTTGCTGTGGATGGTATAAAACATGGCTGGAAATGTTTTGCTACTTTTCCTGCAGAGAGATAAAGTCCGTGCAGTGTTATCCCGTTAAATGCCTAACATCCGGATTTCTAAAGGGAAGAGTCCTAATTTGCAGTGTTTCCCAATTTCTGTGGTGTAAATACTTACACTGTGACTTATTTCAAGTCAGTGTTTGATTTGCAAAATTTTTGACAGTGTTGCTGGCCAGTCTGAGCAGGCTTTGTTACACTGCTGGGTCTATGTCTTCTCTTGGATTTGACAGGTTGATTAAGGGTCCAGTGCAAAGATATAGAAAAGAAACTTACAGTTACCAAGGGGGAAAGTGAGGGAAGGGGCGTAGGGGAGAGGAAATATTTGGGAAACTGGAGTTGACCCGTGCACACTATCATATATAAAATAAAAACTAGTAAGAGCCTAGAGCTTCAGTGGCTCAGACGGTAAGGGATCCACCCACAGTGCAGGAGACTGGGGTTCGATCCCTGGGTCGGGGAGATCCCCTGGAGAATGAAATGGCGACTCCCTCCAGGATTGTCGCCTGGAGAATTTTATGCACAGAGGAGCCTGACAGGCTACAGTCCACAGGATTGCAAGAGTCGGACACAATTGAGCAACTAACACTTTCACTTTTCTTTTCAATAAGGGCCTACTGTATAACAGAGGGGATTCTACCCAATACTCTGCAATGCTGGCAGTCCCTTGGACTGCAAGTCAATCCCAAAGGAAATCAACCCTGAATATTCATTGGCTGGACTGATACTGAAGCTGAAGCTCCAATACTTTGGCTTGCTGATGCGAAGAGCTGACTCATTGGAAAAGACCCTGATGCTGGGAAAGATTGAGGGCAGGAGGAGAAGGGGGTGACAAGGATGAGGTGGTTGGATGGCATCACCAACTCAACGGACATGAATTTGAGCAAACTCAGGGAGATAGTGAAGGAGAGGGGAGCCTGGCATGCCTCTGTTCAGGGGGACGCAGAGCTGGACACGACTTGAGCGACTGAACAACAACTCTGTAATGAACTACACGGGAAAAGAATCTACAAAAGAGTGGATATATGTATATGTATAACTGATTCACTTAGCTGTACCGTAGAAACTAACGCAACATTGTAAATCACCTATACTCTAACGAAAAATTTAAAAAAGGAGAGTCCCAGTGCAAGTGACCTCTGGAAATGCAAAACACAGTCATCAAGGCTGTGCAGCTTCTGCCCTGAGACCGGAACAGTCTCTGGGAACACCTTCTGGGGTTCCCAGGTTGCTGTGTAAGAAGTCTGAGCATTTGAGAGTGCCAGGCTGGAAAGGCCGTGTATAGACCCCCGCCGTCCCCACCAGAGTGCCAGATAGATGGGGGAAGCTGTTTTGGACTCTTGCACAGACCGAATGACCTTCATTAATATCACCCAGTGGAGCCCTGCCCAGATGCTTGACTTTCTAGGTCATAGAAAATAAAATTCTTGCTTTAAGCTATGACGCTTTGGGGTAATTTGTTCTGCAAAATACATCATTGAAATACTTCCCACAGCCATTTGCACTCCATTCTCAATTCGAGGCTGGAGAACGGGACACACTTTTTAAAAAATATAAATTTATTTATTTTCAGTTCAGTTCAGTTCAGTTGCTCAGTTGTGTCCGACTCTTTGCAACCCCATGAATCGCAGCACACCAGGCCTCCCTGTTCATCACCAACTCCCGGAGTTCACTCAAAGTCATGTCCATTGAGTCGGTGATGCCATTCAACCATCTCATCCTCTGTCGTCCCCTTCTCCTCCTGCCCTCAATCCTTCCCAGCATCAGGGTCTTTTCCAATGAGTCAACTCTTCGCATGAGGTGGCCAAAGTACTGGAGTTTCAGCTTCAACATCAGTCCTTCCAATGAACACCCAGGACAGATCTCCTTTAGAATGGACTGGTTGGATCTCCTCACAGTCCAAGGAACTGGAGGCTAATTACTTTACAATATTGTGGTGGTTTTTGCCATACATTGACATGAATCCACCACGGGTGTACATGTGTTCCCCATCCTGAAACCCCCTCCCACCTCCCTCCCCATCCCATCCCTCGGGGTCATCCCAGTGCACCAGCCCCGAGCACCCTGTCTCATGCATCAAACCTGGACTGGCGATCTGTTTCACATGTGATAATGTACATGTTTCAGTGCCATTCTCCCAAATCATCCCACCCTGCCCTCTCCCACAGAGTCCAAAAGACTGTTCTATACCTCTGTGTCTCTTTTGCTGGAATGGGACACTCTTATTCCAAGCCTCCCTTGCAGCTAAGGAACCATGTGACAGTTCTGGCCAAAGAGATGTAGGCCGAAATCTCTGAAGAGGTTTTAGCTTCCTGAATTAAAAGGGCAAATGCTTAAAAGGTGAAGCATTTTGCTCTTTGTTTTTGGTCATGCCTCATTCTTCCCACCTGGAATGTGGATACAATGGTTTGAGGTTCTGCAGCTATTCTGTGTCAGGAGGAGAAAGTTGGATGTTAAAAAGAGTGGGAAAGAAGAGAGAAGGGCAGATGTCCTGTGTTATTTGCCTCTGGATCTTTTATTACATGGAAAGAATAAAATCTCACTTGCTTAAGCCACTAAAAAAGAAGCTTAATCAGGGCTGGTTTCATGGGTGTGTGCTCTGTGTAGTCTTGCAGGGTCTCACACTCAGAAGGGCCCACCCTTTGTTTACAGTTCTTTTCTCTCCATCCTGAAATTCTGAAATTTTTTAACAAGAGGCCCTGCATTTTCCTTTTGCACTGGACCCCACAAATTATGTAGCCAGCCCTGCATTTAATTTGTCAGCATGATCTTAAATAGGATTTCCCTGGTGGCTCAGACGGTAAAGCATCTGCCTACAATGTGGGAGACCTGGGTTCAATCCCTGGGTCGGGAAGATCCTCTGGAGAAGGAAATGGCAACCCACTCCAGTACTCTTGCCTGGAAAATCCCTTGGACGGAGGAGCCTGGTAGGCTACAGTCCATGGGGTCATAAAGAGTCAGACACAACTGAGTGACTTCACTTTCACTTATGATTGTAAATGAAATTTGTGAACGATCAGTAAGCTCTGTTCTTAAACTTGGCCACAAAGAGGACATAGAAGACATTATTAAATTTCTAAGCAGCACAGCATTTGATAAATTATCAGTTAGATGACAGATTAAATAGTTATAAGGAAGTCTAAATTGTCACAAAGTCCAAATCAGAAAGATGACATTTATCAAGAGATAAATGAGAAGCCTGGATTCAGAGTTTTCTTTTTCTTCTTAAATCCACAAGGTCAGAGCTGTACATCTGGAAGGGACAGGGAATTAGGCTGTTACTATGTGTCTTGGGGCTTCTTCCCAGGTGGCTCAGCAATAAAGAATCTGTCTGCCAATATGGGAGACGTGGGTTCAGTCCCTAAGTCAGGAAGATCCCCTGGAGAAGGAAATGCCACCCACTCCAGTAGTCTTGCCTGGAAATTTCCGTGGACAGAGGAGCCTGGTGGGCTAGAGTCCATGCAGTCAAAAAGACTTTGCAATGAATTAGCAAGTGAACAACAACTGTGTGTCTTGAATAAATTACCACTTCTTGTTTTTTCTGGGCTGTGCCGTTCGGCATGTGGGATCTTGGTTCCCTGAGTGGGTTTGAGCCTGTGCCCGCTGCATTGGAAGCCTGGAGTCCTAACCACTGGACCGCCAGGAAAGTCCCAAGTCTCCACTTCTTTGTATCATGATGTCTTTATCTGCATGGTAGGGGTTTAGCTGGGTAATACCAAGTGAACCTAATTGTTGGGTTTGGTAATCTTTTACTATCCAGTGATATTTGGTAATGGCCTTTCATCTGGGAAGGAGCCAGGTACACACACATCTGCTGAGGATTGGAACCCACTGGCCTCGCCCAGCCAGTGTATACCACACACACACACGCACGTATATATTTATATAATAAATATAAATATCATGTGCGTGCTTGCTTGTCGCTCAGTCATGTCTGACTCTTCGAGACCCCAAGACCTGCAGCCTGCCAGGCTCCTCTGCCCATGGGATTCTCCAGTCAAGAATTCTGGAGTGGGTTGCCATGCCTGTCTCCAGGAGACTTTCCCAAACCCAGGAATAGAACCCAGGTCTCCCACATTGCAGGTGGATTCTTTACCATCTGAGCCACCAGGGAAACCCATAAATATTATATGTGTGTATAATAGTTATAAATGAAAATGTCATACATATGAGTTATGGATCATTTGATTTTCATCCCATTTTATTATAGTCACCCAGAACAGACGGCATTATCCAATAAATGTTTATAAACAATAAACTTCCAACGAGAAACACTGATGATGTAACATTTTATGAACATTTCGCAAAACACATTGGGTTAGCTATTAAAAGAGTAAACCCACAAAACGGATCCAGGTGCCCCAGGCCTGAACCACTGTTGTCAAAACAGAGCTTTGCCTGCTTATCTTACTGAGAGGATTGAATGAGGTGATCCAGGCGACAGGCTCAGTGCTGGGCACACGTGAGCCATCAGTGAGGTTTCACAGTCATCTATTTATTCTTCGCCTTTTCATGGCCAAAACTAAAAGCTAAATTCCTCTTTGGCATCAAAGACTTGTTATTCAAGGAAACGAAATTAGAGCTAGATGTTGAGGTTGCCCACCTTTGAGGGAAAAAAAAAAAGAAACGTGAAGAAGACAAAGTGGGAGAGAAGGAAAGAGCTGCAAACTTTGCTTCCATTTCATCTTGATCTACAGCTGAGGACACAGGGAATTTTCCCCAAATCAATGAGTCAGCCATCAACAGGGCCGCGAAGACAACAGTGAAGTGGTGCTGCCACCTGCTGGTCACACCAACACAAACCTGCAACAACTGAAGGATTTCTCGGGTGGGGGTTGCTAAGTCGTTTCTGATTCTTTGAGACCCCCACGGACTGCAGGCTTCCCTGGGTGGCAGTGGTAAGTAAAAAACGGATAGTTGTTTTCTTTGTATTTCTGTACAAGTGCTCTTCTCCAGCACTTTTGTGCTCAGCAGGTCGTACTAACAGGGTTCGACATTATAACATACAAGGAAACTTCTGAGGCCGACAAATGCCTGATTTTGCACTTACCCGTGTTATAACTTCTTCTGGGTTGGGACAATCCCCTGGAGAAGGGAATGGCTACGCACTCCAGTATTCTTGCCTGAAGAATTCCATGGAGAGGGGAGCCTTGAGGGCTACAGTCCATGGGGTCGCAAAGAGTCGGACACGACTGAGCGACTAACACACACACACACACACACACACACCCAAGGACATCTTTCCCTTTGATATAAAAACAAGACTATTAATAGGATCTTTGAATAGGGTCTGACTTTACCCTGGGGTGATGGTGTGTCTTGGTAACTTTCCAAAGGGGAGAAAGTTTCCAGATCTTTAACTTCCATAAACTCTCTCCTCCAAGGCTGATCTGCCTGACCACTAGTGTGGATGAAGCTGCAAGGTGGTTTTCAGTCTCTCACCCCCTTTACAATTACTCCTCGCCTACTTTACAGAGGAAACATCTGTGTCAACCACTCTCAGTCTCAGGAAAGTGTCCCATCCCCGGAAACAAGGGGTCCCCGGGGGCATCAAACAAGGGGGAATGGCAAGTGTCTCTGTGGCCCAAGAGAACTGACTGATGCCTGGGTCACAAGTCCGGACAAATCAGGTCACTTCCCATGCATTGTGTGTGTTTCTTATTTTAATTTAAAAAATATGCCTGAGTTTTGTTTTCAACTTTTTTTTTTTTTTTTTAATTTTTTGGCTATGCCACACAGGATGTGGGATCTTAGTTCCCTGATCAGGAACTGAACCCAGGTCTCTTGCATTGAAAGTGCAGAGTCTTAACCATGGGACCACCAAGAAAGTCCCCCATGCATTATTTTACACAAAATTAGAGGAGGACCTAAGTGAACTGCCCATTAATACAGCAATAAAAGTGATTTTTATGGAAGATCACTAAATGATTTCTGGCAAATAGTGCTGAAGGAATTTAAAGAATCGAATGACAGGGCTGTAACAAAACTTCTTCCAAACCATCTCCTGATTTATGTGAAGCTGGTTTCCCAGTACATACATCTTTTTCTTTTTTTAATCTGCCTGCACCATGTGGCATTAGGGATCTTAGTTCTCTGACCAGGGACTGAACCCACACCCCTGCAGTGGAAATGCAGAGTCTTAACCACTAGACCACCAAGGAAGTCCCTACATCTTTTTTTTAAATTATTAATATAGATTCATAGAAAGTTGCAAAGATAATACAGAGAGGTTCAACACATCCTTCACCCAGCTCCCCCCAATGGTTAAACTTCTGTAGCTGCAGTGCAGGAAATTGATGCCGGTGCGGTATGTGGGGGTAGTTCACACCCTTTTATCGCATGTGTGGGTCACATCACTGCCGCCACAATCACAGTACAGAACTATGCCATCACCACAAAGCACTTCCATACGCTTTTCCTTTATCCGCACAACCACCCCTCCCCCCACCATCCCTAACCCCTGGCAGCCCATCTCTGAATACCGCCATTTTGAGAATGTCATATACATGGACTTATACAGTATCTGACATTTTGAGACTGGCTTTTCCAGTCATTTCATTACCCTTGAAATTCATCCAAGTTGTTGCATGAATCAATTTTTTTTTTTTTTCTATTGCTGGGTAGTTTTCCACAGTAGTTTTCTATATGAAAAGTGGGGATAGAGTTCATGCCAAAGCCTGATTCATTCTAGCAGTATGTTTTTTTAAATTTTTGGCTGCACCACGTGGCATGTGGGAACGTAGTTCCCTGAATTGGGGTTGAACTCATGTCATCTGCAGTGGAAGCTTAACCACTGGACCGCCAGGGAAGTCCCCTAGCAGTTAGGAATTTTTATCACCAATGGGATGGATTCATTGTTACCAATAAAGTCACTCGTTTCGTTAAGCTATGTATTTCTAATAAAATTATTTTTTGTTTTATATCATAATTATCAATATTTTTGTATATTGTTTTATATAATATTTTGTATATTGTTTTAATTGATTGTATACTACTGATCACAGTAATGGTAAAGTAATACAAATTAAAGAAAAGTTAAACCTTATATGATCATAGGAAGTGGAAGATATTTAAATTTATGCATTTCATTGGAGAGAAATGATGGGTGTTCAACAAAGATTCTCAAATATCTAGCTAGAACTCTATAGGGGATGTGGAACAGAAAGGGGAAAGGAAGCAAAATTTCTGACTGTCGTTAATAAAAGAGTTTGTTAACTATTTTGTAAATGATTCGTGATGGTTATTAAGTCACTGGGGTATCACGGGATTCCCTGGTGGCTCAGATGGTAAAGAGTCTGCCTGTCATGTGGGAGACCCGAGTTTGATCCCTGGTTCAGGAAGATCCCCTGGAGAAAGAAATGGCACCCCACTCCAGTATTCTTGCCTGGAAAATCCCATGGACAGAGGAGCCTGGTGGGCTACAGTCCATGGGGTCACAAAGAGTTGGACACGACTGAGTGACTTCACTTTTACTATTAAGGTTCCACTATAAGGTTTACTATTAAGCTTTGATATTTGTTTATTTATTTGGCCAGGCCTTGCAGCTTGCTGGATCTTAGTCCTCCAACCAGGGAACAAACTCAGGCCCTTAGCAATGAAAGTGCAGAGTCCTAGCCACTGGACTGCCAGGGAATCCCCCAGATGCTTTTAAAAGTGATCAAGAGAGGAATTTCCCTACCGGTCCGGGGGCTGGGACTTGGGTGATTTCAAAGCTGAGGGCCCAGGTTCGAACCCTAGTTGGGGAACGCAGATCCCACAAACTATGCAGTGCAGCCAATAATAATAAAAAAATAAACGTGATCTGAGAGATTTTGTTTGCTTGTAGTAAGAACACTTGAGGTGAGGTCTACCCTCTTAACAAATCTATGTGTACAATACAGAATGGTTAACTATAATTACAGCGTTGCAGAGCAGGCAGATTGCCAGAATGCATTCATCTTGCATAAGTGGAACTTCATACCTGAAAAAGTAATGTATGAATTTTATTTGAAAATGTCATTCTTCCCAGTGGTAAAGAATCCATCTGCTGATGCAGGAGACTCCGGGTTGCTCCTTGGGTCCGGGAAATCCCCTGGAGAAGGAACCCATTCCAATATTCTTGCTGGGGAAATCCCATGGACAGAGGAGCCTGGTGGGCTACAGTCTACGGGGTGGCAAAAGAGTTAGGCACAACTTAACAACTAAACAAAAACAATATGGGAGAAATTACATTTGCAAAAACTTAAACAGCATGAAAATGATTTTTTTAATGCTAAAAACTTTAAAAAGCATATGGCATTATTGTACAGCAGAAACTAACACAACATTATAAAGCAACTATACTCCAATTGAAAAAAAATTTTTTTAAGGAAATAACAGCAACAGAAAAAGCATATGGTGGCACAACAGTTTTTCAAAATTCTTCCCTGTGAGCAAAGAGATTCATTTGCCACCATTATCAGGAGGTTTTGGCAAAGTGATTTTGAAAATTTATGAGGTGATGATATCAATGTAACATAAATATGGGTGGCTCTGTTACATAATAGTGTTCCATAGATGTTTACTGGTATTTTCTTAAGACACCAATTTGTACTAATCAGGATAATTTCAGTGGGAGTGACCAAAATCTGATCAAGCAGAAAAGAGAATTTATTGGCCTAAAAAGTAAAAGGCTGAGGTGGCTGATCCATATGCTTAGTAACAGGGATCCATATCTCTCCGCTTGTTTTGGCTCTCCTTTCCTCTTGGATGGTTTCACCTAACAGCAGGTTTTCCTCATGGCAATATGGCGGCAGGTAGCCCTGGCCTCCCATCCTCCCAATTAACCAATCCTGGTGGGAAGACGACTTCTCTTTCCCAGTAGGTCCAGTGAAATGACAGGAATTGATTTTTATTGGTCTGGTTGGGATCATGTGCCCATTCCTTGCAGGAAGATTCTTTACCAACTGGCAGGGCAGAGGTATTGCCAAAATCTCAGCTAAGGCTTCTGCAGCCCTGCTGTAGCCTGGGGGATAAAAAGTCAGCTGGGCAACTGGGTTGGCAGGGTGGGGACCTGAGTCGAGGAGAGGGAGGTGGGAAGGCTGGGAAGCAGAAAAAGCCTGGGGTCAGGAATGCAAGCAAGCAAAGGACTTTGGGAAAGTGGGAACTAACTTTTTAAAGGGAGATTTTTTAAACAAAGATTTTAAATAATTTATTATTTTTATTTGTCTGTGCCAGGTCTTAGCTGGGGCATGTGGGATCTAGTTCCCTGCCCAGGGATTGAACCCAGGCCTCCTGCATTGGGAGCTTGGAGTCTTAGCTGCTGGACCACCAGGGAAGTACCCCCCATGCCCCACCCCCCCTTTTAAAATAAAGACAGGACATAAAGCTTTTCAGTGTTGAGGTGTTGAGGTATCCATTTTAGAAGCTGATCTAATGACTTCCCAGTGTACTCAGCCCAGGTGGGGACCGCAGAAGGAAGCCAGGTTCAGTGACTGTGCCCAGAGGTCCCAGGTAGAGACTGCAAATGTGGGGGGTGGGGGATTGGGAGGGTGGGGGTGCTGGAGTAAAGCAGGCCCACTCTGGGGCGGCTTCTGCCCCGAAGACAGGACGTGGCTGCACATCCATCTTGGAAGCCGCTGGGCAGGTTTCATTTTAAATTTTTTTAATGTGTGTGATAAAATGTCCATTTTATAAAATGTACCATTTTAACAATTGTTAAATGAACAACTTGATGGCGTTAAGTACATTCATCTTGTACCATCATCAATCACCACCATCCAGCTCTAGAACTTCTCATCATCGAAAACTGAAACTCTATCCCCCAATCTCCTGTCCCCTCGGCGCCCCGGTAATCTCTGTTTTACTTTCTATGTCCACGAATTGGCGCATTCTAGGTACCCTGGATAAGTGGAATCATACAGTATTTGTCCCTCTGCGACTGGCTCATTGCACTGAGCGTACTGCCTTTAAGGCTCATCCATGTTGTGGCATGCAGTGTGAATACCTGACATTAAGCTTTTGTTGTTTTAAATAAAGAGAGATTTAAAGCAATTTATTTATTTGTAATTCTTATTTGTCTGTGCCAGGTCTTCAAGTTGGGGGTCTAGCTCTCTGACCAAGGATCGAACCTGGGTCCCCTGCATTGGGAGCTCGGAGTCTTAGTCACCGGACCACCGGGGAAGTCTCTCTTTTTTTTTTTTAAATAGAGGCCATTAAGCTTTTGAGCGTTGAGGTATCCATTTTAGAAGACATCTTTTTGAACAAGCGTATTGCCTGCTGTGTGACACAGCTGTTAGCTAAAGAACCAGATAAGGAGCTAGACCCATGCAGGTCCCCTTTGAGAAAACCCTGGGCAACCTGGGTAACTAATTGCTTCAGGGACCTGCCTCTGTGCTGCCGGCTTCTGATTCCTGCTCAAATTAACCAACAATGAGTGAACCTGCAAAGCCCTAGACACCCCGATAAAGGCAGCACCCCAGGTCTGCACTCAGGGCCTCTTGCACTCTCTCAACCCACGAGCTTGCTGCATGGGCCTTGGTGTGCGGTGAACCCTCCGTGAGTAATAAATTCTGGTTCTGGTCGCAGTGGGGAAGTTTCTGTGGGGCAAGTGCCTGCATGCATTCTTAGCCCAGAGCTTTACCAGTATCCGGAATTTATTCCTTTTTAGAAAAGCTGACTAAGATTCCATGGTATGGATATATCGTCTATTGTTTATCCACTCATCCACAGAGGCAGGTCCCTGAAGCAATTAGTTACCCAGGTTGCCCAGGGTTTTCTCAAAGGGGACCTGCATGGGTCTAGCTCCTTATCTGGTTCTTTAGCTAACAGCTGTGTCACACAGCAGGCAATACGCTTGTTCAAAAAGATGTCTTCTAAAATGGATACCTCAACGCTCAAAAGCTTAATGGCCTCTATTTAAAAAAAAAAAAAAGGGACTTCCCCAGTGGTCCAGTGACTAAGACTCTACGCTCCCAGTGCAGGGACCCATCATCTGCTCATGGGCATACGGGGTGTTTCTATTAATACCTTCGGCCATTGTGAATAACATTGCCATGAACTCTGGGGTAACAAGGATCTGCTTTCAGTCCTTTTGGGTGCACACCCAGCAGCAGAGTTGCTGGATCACATGGTAAAGCCATGTTACACTGTCTTGCACAAGGACTGCTCCGTTTTACACCGCCACCAGCAATGCACACGGGTTCCAGTTTCTCCACATTCTCAGCAGCACTCACTGTTCCCCGTGGGGAGGGTTTTGAGTGGTCCAGGCTACCCACACTTCAAGGGGTGGTGAATCCCTTTTTTATTTAATATTTCTTTTTCCCCATTTTGCTTTTCTTTCTCCTCTTCTCTCAAGAGCCACCCCTGATAAAGCCTGCATGTGTGATTTTGATGTGCAGGCAGAATAAAGAAGCATGACCACCGCCCCCCACCAAAACCTGTCTCTACAAGGACTCTGCCACTGGGAGACTCGCACCTTCTTAGGAGATCCCGGTGTTCCTAGGTGAACAGGTGCAGGTGACAACCCACTTTAACCCGATTTGTTGGGAGAAGGGGAGATGCTTCCTAATGAACCCAAACCCAGGTTCTGCACCCCAACACCAAATTAGATCCCAGAGACAGAGTTTTGAGTGAAGTAGAATAGATTTATTTCTTTGCAGAAAAAGAGGGGGGGTCCACCATGGGCTAATGCCCTCAAAACTGTTTGTCTCAGCCTGGAATGGGCAGTAAGAAGTTTTACAGCAATACTTTAAAGAGGGCGTGATCTGCTCATGGACATTGTTTGTTAAAAAAAATTTTTTTTTCATTTATTTTATTTGGTTGCACTGAGTCTTAGTTACAGCATGTCGGCTCTAGTTCCCTGACCAGGGATTGAACCCAGGCCCCCTCCATTGCGAGCACAGAGTCTCAGCCACTGCACCACCCAGGAAATCCCATGGACATTGTTCTGAGTGGTTGGTGGTGAGGTAAGGGGGACTCGGCACCATCAATCTTCTGGTTCCAACAGTTCTGGGGTCTACATACTTGTGGGCTGCATACCGTTAACTTCTCCCACCTGGTGGCGGTTTCAGTATTTGCAAAACAGCTCGGAGATATTGCTGTGTGCATCCTTGATGGGGGAACCAGGATCCTGTCCCAAGTCTGCACTATTGCTTCTCTTGACTGTTTCTCCCTGTCTCACATTCTGTCCCTTTCCTAATTAACAACGGCTTGAACCTGCCCATTGGAACTCGGGACATGGAGGCTGAATGAAGCCTATTTTCTGTAATCAAGAAATAGGCGTGGTGGGGAGGGGGGCTTCCCTGGTGGTTCAGTGGTTAAGAATCTGCCTGCCAATGCAGGGGACACAGGTTCGCTCCCTGGTCGGGGAAGATCCCAGATGCTGTGGGACAACTGAGCCTGTGCACCACAAATTCTGACGCCTGAGTGCCCTAGAGTCCACGCTCCGCCATGGACCGGAGAAGCTACTGCAACAAGAACCCTGAAACCACATCTAGGGAAAAGCTCTCACAAGGAAGCAACACAGACCCAATGCAGCCAAAAAAATTTCTTTTAAAGAAAGAAATGAAAAAAAAAAAAAAGAAGAAGGAAATGGGGGACAGAAAGAAAGGCTTTTATGCCCAGAAGTCCCAAAAGGTCTTGCTTGGTATCACTAAGACTCTAGTTGTTAAGGACTTTAAGCATGTGAAACACATTCAAGGCTGTGTGGGTTATTATCCATTTGCCCCTCCAGGCCCATCCCTGTTCTCTGCCTTTCTCAGCCCCACACTGTGCCGTAGGGCTGACCCCTGTGGATGTTTCATCTGAGTTTCCCCCTCTTCTGGCTTCCTGTGGGCTTGGCCAATGGGAGGTATCAAGAGATCAGACCTGGAGGAGAGAGAGGCCAGGGCATTTCTTTCCTGTACTTCCTGGCCCACCCACTTTCCTAGTCCCACTTTCTGCAGCAACTGTGTCTCCTGCTTTCTGGCTCCAGCTCTCAACAAGGCTTAGTAACACTGTTTCTTTCCTTTTCTTGTTGTTCAGTGTCTAGCTAAGTCCTGTCCAACTCTTTGCGACCTCATGGACTGAAGCATGCCAGGCTCCTCTGTCTTCCACTATCTCCCAGAGTTTGCTCAAATTCATAGCCATCAAGTAGGTGATGCTATCTAACCATCTCATTCCTCTGCTGCCCCCTTCTCCCTTTCCAGCAGGAGGGTCTTTTCCAGTGAGTCAGTTCTTTGCATCAGGTGGCCAAAGTATTGGAGCTTCAGCTTCAGCAACAGTCCTGCCAATGAATACTCAGAGTTGATTTCCTTAGTATTGACTGGTTAGCTCTCCTTGCAGTCCAAGAGACTCTCAAGAGTCTTCTCCAGCGTCACAATTTGAAAGCATCAGTTCTTCGGTGCTCAGCCTTCTTTATGGTCCTACTTTCACATCCGTACACGACTACTGGAAAAACCAGAGCTTTGACTCCACGGACCTTGGTCTGGAAAGTGATGTCTCTTCTTTGCCTTAGCTCTACTACTGTTCTGATCTCTCAGGGTTCCTCCACACCTCTGTGCATCCATTAACCCTGTAGCTACTTCGAAACCAATGCTTTGTTACAAAGTTCATTTCAGAATTCCATGGGAGTGTACCTTCAGTTTCCTGCTGGGACTCAAGACTATATAGAAGGCCAGAATTATAGCCAAGTGTTAATAAGAAAGCTCTGCTCCTGGGTAAGGGCAGGATACTCATCAACACTGGAATGTTGTTGATGCCAATCAGTTACAGGAGAGAAGACGGATCCCTGTGGATCTTGGAGGGGGCCTGACTCTGCTGGTGCCTCCTCCATGCATTTATTCTTCTCCATTTGCCTGCTCAATAGGAAGATGGATTCAGAGGAGGGTGGTGAGTGTGGAGGAGAAATACTTCAATGTGAGACAAATCCCTCCAATCCTAGGGCAAAAGTGAAATCAACCTTTTATTGGTTGCTCAGAGTTCCTGGCTTGGTGTCAAATACTTATGATCTGTGAAAGTTTGACCAGGCTGATTCCACCATGAGATCACACAATAAATTAAAGTAAAGTTAAATAAATATATTTATATAAATTATTGGGCTTCCCTGGTGGCTCAGTGGTAAAAGAATTCGCCTGGCAATGCAGGAGACGTGAGAGATGAGAGTTTGATCCCTGGGTTGGGACGATCCCCTGGAGGAGGAAATGGCAACCCACTCCAGTATTATTGCCTGGAAAATTCCATGGACAGAGGAACCTGGCAGGGTGCAGTCCAGAGGGGTCTCAAAGAGTGGGACACGCCTTAGCAATTAAACAACAACAAACACAGAGTTAGATATAAATTATTAATAAATACAGAGTCAAGATTTGTTTCACACCCATCCTGCTCTGCAGTCCGCTGAGCCGTAGTTAATAGTTTACAAGGAGACCCTAGAGTTCCCCCTAGATTTTCTGTTTTTAAAAGGATCAAATCTATTGAATAGGGCCAATTTGGGGATTTCTTAGCAGCCCCTTTGCCCAGACGGCTCTGTGCAGGATGGCCTCAGGACCCCCTTACGAAATGCTCCCTGGCCTCCGTCATCTGGCAGAAACTCCTTCCCTTGGGCTTTCTGCTCCTGCTGCCCTTGCTGCTGCTGCAGCTGCTAAGTTGCCTCAGTCGTGTCCGACTCTGTGCGACCCCATAGACAGCAGCCCACCAGGCTCCCCCGTCCCTGGGATTGTACAAGCAAGAACACTGGAGTGGGTTGCCATGTCCTTCTCCAATGCATGAAAGTGAAAAGTGAAAGTGAAGTCGCTCAGTCGTGTCGGACTCTTTGCGACCCCATGGACTGCAGCCCACCAGGCTCCTCCATCCATGCGATTCTCCAGGCAAGGGTACTGGAGTGGGGGGGCCAGTGCCTTCTCCGCCTGCTGCTCTTAGCACCGCCAAAATCTTGGTTCTCTGGGCACTGAGGCCAAACAGAAACACAGGGACGGAGTTATAGAAGAGAAAGAAAGAGTGGTTTTCTTTCTTTGCCAGGCAAAGGGGGCACAGAGCAGGCTAGGGCTTCGAGAACTGTGCTTCCCTCCCTGGTGAATAAGCGAGACGCTATACGGCCAGGCAAGGGTATGTGATAAGGATCGAGGCAGTAGCTAACGGTCTTGCAATCTTCTTCCTTCTGCAAATTTTCAAAAGGGTAGTCGTTGTTCAGTCATGTTCGACTCTTTGGGACCCCATGGACTGCAGCACGCCAGGCTTCCCTGCCCTTCACCATCTCCCGGAGTTTGCTCAAAGTCAGGTTCATTGAGTCGTTGATGCCATCCAACCATCTCTAAAGGATGGAGTTGCTGACAAGATGAGGGTGTGTGCAGGGTCTCAGGTGGCGTGTCTCCTGACTTGATGAGTTCTCTGGGCCTTTTAATCTTGCCTCTTGTGGTTTCGTGGCTGCTTCTCCCTTGATTGCAATTGTTCAAATCTGCTCTTTGGAGCTCAGGGAAGGTCATGGAGGCTGGAGTTTTGCCTACAAGAAATAGGGGACAAAAAGGCCTTCATGCCCGGGAGCCCCACAGGGCCCTAGCTTCAGCTCCTGTAGGAAAGTGTCAGCAGACATCACGCCCTTTGGTTCTGTTTTAGAATTCTCTGGGGGCTCCCAATTCATCTGTTCCTACTTCCAAAGATCCAGCTATTGTCCATGGAGAGTTTCGAGGCCTGTGTCTTGACGGCTCTAAGGGAAAGGAGTGAGTATTTTCCTCCATCTTTTGGATTTCACTTTTGTATGTCAAAAGTCAATGCAGCCAGTCCTAAAGGAAATCAGTCCCGAATATTCATCGGAAGGACTGATGCTGAAGCTGAAGCTCCAGTACTTTGGTTACCTGATGTGAAGAGTTGACTCACTGGACAGGATCTTGATGCTGGGAAAGACTGAGGCAGGAGGAGAAGGGGACGACAGAGGATGAGATGACTGAGGGGGTATCACCAACTCAGTGGATGAGAGTTTGATCAAACTCCAGGAGATGGTGAAGGACAGGGAAGCCTGGTATGCTGAAGGGGTCACAAAGAGTCAGACATGTGTGACCACGGGGTCATAAAGAGTCAGGGTCACGACTTAGTGACTGAACAACAACGTGTAAAAAAGGGATTATCACTTTTGATGACAGACAATGGAAGGCAGTCAGTGAAGGGACTGTCATTCAGGAGACTCCCTTAGAGGCATTGCAATGGTTAATTTCATGTGTCAACTTGCGTATGGTAACAGTTGCTTCCTTAACTAGCAGTCTAGATGCTGCTGTGAAGCTATTTTTTTAGTTGTGACCAATATTTAAATCAGTAGACCTTGAATAAAGTAGATTACCCTGCACAAGTGGATGAGCATTAATCAATCCGTTGAAGATCTTAACAGAGACGACTGAGGTCTCCAGAAGAGGAAGGAATTCTGCCTCCAACCTGACTTCAGACTCAAGATTGTAACATGACCTCTTCCCTGGGTCTTCAGCCTGCCTGCCTGCCCTGTATATTTAGGATTTGACAGCCCCCATAACCACATCAGAAGATGCTCAACATCACTAATTAACAGAGAAATGCAAATTAAAACCACAAGGGACTTCCCCAGTGGTCCAATGGTTAACAATCTGCCTGCCAATGCAGGAGACACAGGTTCCATTCCCTGTTGGGGAAGACCCCCATGCTGTGGGGCAACTAATCCCACGCACCACACTTACTGAAGCCCAAGAGCCCTAGAGCTAACGCTCTGCAAAAGAGAAGCCACCACAATGAGAAGCCCATGCACCCCAACTACAGAGTTGTATATATTAATACATATATACAGAATTATATACACATATAAAGCATTAATTTCACATATGCCTGTGTGCTCAGTCAGTCATGTCCAACTCTTTGCGACCCCATAGACTGTAGCTGCCAGGCTCCTCTGCTCATGGGATGTCCCAGGCAAGGATGCTGGAGTGGGTTGCCATTTCCTTCTCCAGGAGATCTTCTCAACCCAGGGACCGAACCTGCACCTCTTGCATGTCCTGAATTGCAGGCAGATTTTTTACCACTACACCACTGGGGAAGCCGTATGTGTGTGTATGCACACACACACATACATATATGCTGTCCTTAGTCAGAGTCGTGTTTGACTCTTTGAAACCCCATGGACAGTAGCCCACCAGGCTCCTCCGTCCATGGGATTCTCCAGGCAAGAATACTGGAGTGGGTTGCCATGCCCTCCTCCAGCGGATCTTCCCAACTCAAGGATCGAACTCAGGTCTCCCTCATTGCAGGTGGATTCTTTACTGTCTGAGCCACCAGGGAAGCCCAAGAATACTGGAGTGGGTAGCTTATCCCTTCTTCAGGGGATCTTTCCAACCCAGGAATCACACCAGAGTCTCCTGCATTGCAGGTGGGCTCTTTACCAGCTGAGCCACCAGGGACAGGCTACCCACTCCAGTGTTCCTGTCTGAAGAATCCCCTTGGACAGAGGAGCCTGGTGGGCTACAGTCCACGGGGTTGCAAAGAGTCGGACACAACTGAGCAACTAAGCACAGCATATACGTATGTATGTATGTGTGTGTATATATATATATATATAGATAGAATAAGGCTTTCCTAGTGGTGTAGTGGTAAAGAATCTGCCTGCAATTCAGGATTGCAAGAGATGCAGTCAACTATACTTCAGTTAAAAAGTACTTTAAAAAGTTAAAAAAAAAAAGTACTTTAAAAAGTTAAATAAATTTTTAAAAATGAGCCAATTTCTTAAAATCAATCTGTTTCACATATAACACACAGACACATAAATACTTATATACATATATATATATAAGGCTTCCCTGGTGGCTCAGAGGTTAAAGCGTCTGCCTTCAATGAGGGAGACCCAGGTTTGATCCGTGGGTTGGGAAGATCCCCTGGAGAAGGCAATGGCAACCCACTCCAGTATTCTTGCCTGGAGAATCCCATGGATGGAGGAGCCTGGTGGGCCACAGTCCACAGAGTCGCAAAGAGTCGGACATGACTGAGTGACTTCACTTCACTTTATATGTATATATACACATCCTATTGCTTCTGTTTCTCTGGAGAACCCTGCCTGATACAGCCATTCTGCAGGATAGAAACAGCAATCCGGGCTTCCCTGGTGGCTCAGCGGTAAACAACCCTCCTGCCAATGCAGGCAACAGGGGTTCAATCCCTGGCCCCGGAAGATCCCATACGCCGTGGAGCAACGAAGCCTGTGCAGCGCAACTACTGAGCCTGCGCTCTAGAGCCCGGGAGCTGCAACTACCAAAGCCCTCATGCCCTGGAGCCCGAGCTTTGCAAGAAGAGGAACCACGGCCTTGAGAGGCCCACACTGCAGCTAGAGAGTGGCCCCTGCTCACCACAAATAGGAAAAAGTCCTGACAGCAGCAGAGACTCAGAACAGCAACAAATAGATAAAATTATTTAAAAAAATATGCAGAAAAAATCAAGCAGTCTGTTTTCTCAGGAACTTAGTTTCAAGTGCTATGTAGAAGGCTAGAATTTAGTATTGCCAAGATTACCCTCATGAACTTAAGTTCTTAATAAGAGCCCAACTTGACACAGTATGTTGGTGAGTGATACATCAGCTGTCCAAAACAGTTCTTTGCCTTGTCCCGAGAGATGAGCCAATTGCGGCTTCTGTGTGTTCGTTTTCAACTGAGCCTCAGTGGAAGTAACTGCTTGGGTATTCAGGGCTTTATTATACAGAAATAAATATATACTTAAAATAGTAGGATCGCACTCACAAGGTGAGATCCTCACACTGAGAGTTACCTAGGAACTGAGATCTTTTGAAGGAATATTAAAGTCAAACCTCCAGTCTTTTTTCTACTCCAGGCCATAAATTCACTGATGGGAATAGCAGGCAGAAATCTTCATGAGTTAGTTCATATTCTCTCTCTGTTTCTCTCGGCCCCCAATATGCATTTGTAATTGATATTATGTGCTTGCACGCTCAGTTGTGTCCGATTCTTGCGACTCCATGGACGGTAGCCCACCAGGCTTCTCTGTCTATGGGATTTTCCAGGAAAGAATGCTGGAGTGGGTTGCCATTTCCTCCTCCAGGAGATCTTCTGGACCCAGGGATCGAACCCATGTCTCCTGTATCTTCTTCACTGCAATCAGATTCTTTATCACTTAGCCACGAGGGAAACCCCATTGATGTGAGTTATATGTAAATACATGTTGGATGTGACTTTACTGTACATTAAGAGTGATGGTCTGGGTTTCTATCAGATTTACTGAACAAATTCCCTGAGGCTATGGTGTGCTATTAAAGTGGCCTGATTTTGCATTATAAGGCCTCTTTGTATCTGTCCCCCAAAAAGTCATCAAGTTTGGATAGAAATGTGAAAGAGACCTCTCTGATCTTGACACAAAAATGCCAGCATAAGTAGCCCCATGGAAAGTCTGTCTTAAAAATTGCTGACTGGGGACTTTCCTGGCATGCCAGTGGTTAAAACACCACCTTTCAATGCAGGGGGCATGGATTCAATCCTTGGTTGGGGAATTAAGATCCCACATGCCACCACGCAGTGTGGTAAAAAAACAAAACTGCAGACTGGACCCTGCAACCATCAGCCTACATTCAAATGCTTACAAAGAATAAAGAAAATAAAACAGTTGACCTCTTTGTGAACAGAAGCCCTACCACACCACCTTGTATGTGATTTCCCAGGTGGCTCAGTAGTAAAGAATCCACCTTCTAACATAGGAGACATGAGTTCCATCCCTGGGTTGGGAAGGTCCCCTGGATGAGGAAATGGCAACCTACTCCACTATCCTTGCCTGGAAACTCCCATGGACAGAGGAGCCTGGCAGGCTACAGTCCATGGGGTCACAAAGAGTCAGACACGACTGAGCACATAGGCATATATGCTTCATATACAGCTGAAAAATCACAAATGTAATCGGCTTTTAGCATATAGCACATCAATGTCTGTAGAGATGAAAAAGGAGTTATGCTTATACTAAAAAATAATATCCTTAATGTTTCTTTTCATAACACTGGCAAAAGAGTTTGGCCACTATTCCTAACAGCCACCTAGTTTTCTGGTACGTGTATCTCACATGAGACGTAAAATATACAGACAATACATGTATTAGCTGGGAAGAGCCAGTTTCATTCTTCTTAGCTTCTCTCATTTCTGAATCTGAAGAAAATTTCAAGTGCAGTTCTGTGCATACCAAAAGACTGGAAACTTCTGATAAATGTCCTGTTATTTTTCTTCTCTGATTGTTTTGTATGAAACTAATTGTTCTTTTTCTTTTTTGTTTGAGTAGTTCTGGAGTTATCATCGGAGGTCTAGTTTAACTCTGGTAACGTTCTTATATTATAATAACATGAAGCTGGAAGCCAGCTTCAAGATGGGCACTCTCTGCGAGTCCTTATGCTCTGCTGTCCACACACTGGTGCAGTCCCCTTCCACCCTGGGCCAGTCTACGTGATCAACAGACGACCGTGAGTGTGGCGGTGCGTGGCTTCCAGGCCTGGATCATAAGCTACACTGCAGCTCTGCTCTGCTCTCCTGGGTCACTGGCTCTCAGGGGAGCCAGCTGCCACGCTCTGAGGATACGCCCCAGCAGCCCCTGCAGAGGCTCAAGCACAGAGCAGTGGAGAATGTGCCGACCTGCAGCCATGCCAGAAGCCGCGACGGAAGCCCATCCGGTAACTCTGGGCAAGGCGCGACTCAAGCCCCAGTTTAAGAGGGACCTTAATCCAGGAGCGCACGGCCAAGCCACTCTTGAAATCTCGAGAGATCATAAATCATCATTATTGCTGTTTTAAGCCACTGCATACGTAAGAGGTGATTTGTTAGAACTGAGAAGGATAAAAGGCTCCCTGCCAGATCAGTCAACAAAGGATCTGCAACCATGAAGCCGCGGGGACAGTGAGTCCTGGGGGACCTGAAGATGGAGACGAAGCACCGCTAAGCGCTCCGTCACTGCGGCCACTCCACCTGTGCGCCCGAGGGGACTCAGCACAGGGCGTCCTGGGGAAGAACAGGATGCTGGCCCTGGGCAGCTAAGGTGCAGATCCGAGGAATGATTTCAGTGAGCACAGACTCTTGTGTCTTCCCATACACAGAAAAGCACTAAATTCTTTGAGATATCTGGTTTTCTTTACTAACAATCATCTTTTGCTTTTCATTGTGAAGTCCTGGTCTTTGTTGCATAAACCGTTCTATTTCCTAGCTCCTCCCTTACATCTTCCGAGCAGTCCCTCAGAGTAATCTGAGAGGCTTGAGGTCCTGAGAAAGTCTACCAAACAAAACCCGATTCTCAACTTTTAGGTGGTTCGTTTTTTTTCAGTTGACAGCAGGAATACATAACTAATGCAGAGATAATATCGGTCATGATTTTATTTTTAAAATTACTTTTGTGGTGGCAAGATGATGCAACGAACCATGTCTGACATCAGTTCCTGTGATCTGTAGCTGATAGGCTTCTGCACTCTCACTCTGCGAGTTGGCTTACTTGTGGCTCAGTCATTAAGTCGTGTCTGACTCTTCGACCCCATGGACTGCAGCACGCCAGGCTTCCCTGTCCTTCACTGTCTCCCTGAGTTTGCTCAAACGCATATCCACTGAGTCAGTGACGCCATCCAACCATCTCATCCTTGGCTACCCCCTTCTCCTCTTGCCCTCAATCTTTTCCAGCATCAGGGTCTTCTCTAATGAATTGGCTCTTCGCATCAGCAAGCTAAAGTGTTGGAGATTCAGCTTCAGCATCAGTCTTTCCAATGAACATTCAGCGCTGATTTCCTTTAGGAGGGACTGGTTGGATCTCCTTGCAGTCCAAGGGGCTCTCAAGAGGCTTCTCCAACACTACAGTTCAAAAGCATCAATCCTTTGCCATTTAGCCTTCTTTATGGTCCAACTCTCACATCCATACATGACGACTGGAAAAACCATAGCTTTGACTAGACAGATCTTTGTTGGCAAAGTGAAGTCTCTCCTTTTTAATATGCAGTCTTGGTTTGTCATGCATTTCTTCCAAGGAGCAAGCATCTTTTAATTTCAGGCCTGGATACGTTTCTCGATATTGAAGACTACGTACAATTATAAAAACGTTTTTCAGTCCAAGATTTGAATTTAGGAATTACTAACATCTGTATATGTTAATTCCTAATATATTACTGATAGCATAATACTGATAATAATAAGTTACTAACATCTGTAGTCTTACTAGATGACTGGTTTATTAAGAAAGGATGTATAACTCGGGAACAGCCAGATGGAAGATCTGCAGAGGGCAAGGCACGTAGGAAGGGCTGTAGGCTCCATCCTTCCCCCGGGCGCATCACTTTCCTGGCTTCTCCACGTGTTCGCTGATTCACAAGCTCTTCAAACACCATCCTTCTGGGGTTTTATGGAGGTTTCATTATACAGGTGTGACTGATTAAACCACTGGCCATTGGTGATTGATGTGACCTTTAACCTCTCTCCCCTCCCAGGAGGTCAGGGAGGTAGAACTTGACAGTTACAACCTCCCAACACGTGGTTGGTTCCCCTGGCATCCAGCCCACATCCTTGGGGGCTTTCCAAAAGTCACCTCATTAACTCGGTCAGGGTTGAAATGGGTTTGTTATTAATAGCAAGACACCTTTCTCTCTCTTGGTGCTCCCCTGCTGGCTCAGACGGTAAAGTGTCTGCCTGCAATGCAGGAGACCCGGGTTTGATCCCTGGGTCAGGAAGATCCCCTGGAGCAGGAGACAGCAATCCACTCCAGTACTCTTGCCTGGAGAATCCCATGGACGGAGGAGCCTGGTGGGCTACAGTCCATGGCGTCGCAAAGAGTCAGACACGACTGAGCGACTTCACTTTCTTTTCTTTCTTTCTTTTATCACTCTTATCACTTAGGAAATTCCAAGGGTTTTAGGAGGCTTGTCCCAGGGATGAGGACAAAGATCAAACATATATTTCTTATTATAAACCACAATATTGCAGAAACATTCGAGGGGCAGTTGTGGAGTGAGCCCACAGCAAACAGCAAAGGGAAAGGGCTTGAGGTGGGAGGGAGATGGTGAGGCTCAGGAAAAATCAGCAGAAAGCCCACTGATTGGAAGCAGGAGAGAATGATGGGAGGGCAAGAGGTGGGTGGGGCAGAGAGCAGGCCCGTGGGAAGGTGAGGGTGGGACACGTGGACTCCTGCAGTCTCTCTGCTGAGTGAGGCAGGAAGCCACTAAAGCCAAGGGGCAGAGAAGGGGTGCTGTAAATTTAAAACCCGAAAAGAAAGTGTCAGGATGTGTAGAATCACAGACTTGTGCTCCAAGTTCAGCCAGTCTAGAGGAGAGCGCCTCAGAACACTGGGAAGTTCAGTGTGCAGGTAGCCGATCACGTATCAAGTTCACTTTGGAGAAAGGCACAACATAATATGTGTGAGAAGGTACATCCTGGTTAGCAAAGAGAATCAGAGTTCTCCAGAGAAGCGGAACCAAAGCGCCTGCAGGAGACTGGTTTCAGGACCTCCCACGGATATGAAAAATCCAAGGATGCTCAAATCAGTTATACAGAATGGGGTAGTAGTTGCATATAAACTCCCCACATCCTCCTATATACTCTAATTCATATTTAGATCGGGCTTCCCTGGTGGCTCAGATGGTAAAGAACCTGTCTGCAATGCGGGAGACCCAGGTTCGATCCCTGGGGTGGGAAAATCCCCTGGAGAAGGCAATGGCAGCCCACTCCAGTACTCTTGCTTGGAAAACCCCCTGGTAGGCTACAGTCCATGGGGTCACAAAGAGTCAGACGCAACTGAGACTTCACTTTTACTTTAGATCACTTATAAAACTTAATATAATGTAAACACTGTGTAAATAGTTGCAAGTACAAGACAAATGTTAGTTGCTGTTGCACAGTAAATGCAAGTTTTGATTTTTGGAACTTTCTGGAATTTTCTTTCCTTTGGAATATTTTTGATCCATGGTTATTTGAATCCACAAATACAGAACCCAAGGATACAGAGGCCAACTGTCATCCTATTTTTATTTGAGACCCTATGCTGCTGCTGCTGCTAAGTCGCTTCAGTCGTGTCCAACTCTGTGTGACCCCATAGACGGCAGCCCACCAGGCTCCCCCGTTCTCTAGGCAAGAACACTGGAGTGGGTTGCCATTTCCTTCTCCAATGCATGAACCTATAATGAGACCTAAAATGATTGCCTTCCCAAACCATGAACTCACTATGATATTCAATCAAAAGAGGAAGTCCCCCTCCCTGCCCTCCAGAATAATGTGCTGGACCGGAGGTAGCTACGGGTCCAGCTGCATACTCTGAAAATTGATCGTTGAAGGAAAATAATGGAACATTTATCTTGCCTTTACTTTAGAAACTATATTTCAGAGTGACCAAACAGGCCTGAATGATGAGAAAAGGCCAGTTAATAAATGTAGAAAAATCACGGTATTAAAAGTACCATTTTGCAAACTCTAATAAAATAATTGAATCAGGCAACATTCATCATTAGATGAGAAAAACTTTGGGTGAAAGACTGATGGGGAACAGAGTGTCACGCGCCATGCCCGAGATTACCTACTGGTTGAAAGAGGGAAAGAGGTCTTCCATGAGGAATTGGGCTTTCATTACCGGAACTCATCAGATCTTAGCATCATATTAGTAAGGGGGCAGCCAGATATTTTGAGCATCCTGGTATGTTGAAACACAAAGGAGAAGACATCATCTTTGAAGTATTCTTACCAAAAATGCTTAATTTTTTATTAAGCCTGAGCAGGATTTTAGGTCTACATTACAGGTTACAAGAGGTAGAACTGTGTCTGTGCTAAGTCGCTTCAGTCGTGTCTGCAATGCTATGGATTGTAGCCTGCCAGGCAGGCTCCTCTGTCCATGGGATTCTCCAGGCAAGAATACTGGAGTGGGCTTCCATATTCTCCTCCAGGGGATCTTCCCGACCCAGGAATGGAACTTGTGTCTTTTCTGTCTCTTGCCTTGGCAGGTAGGTTCTCTACCATTAGCACCACCTGGGAAGCCCAAGGACAGGTTAAATGACTCCATGAGGGAGCAACCAACCAAATCCAGAATGTGGGACATTTTGCAGGAAGACTGATTTGGCTGTCTCAATAAAACACTGGCATTTAACAAAGAGAAAGCATGGAATTGTTCTACATGAACTCAAATCAACTGTAATAAAGTGGTTTTTTAAGGACAATTGGGAAAATTCAAATAGAGGCTGTGTGTAAAATGGTATTAGGGAATTAATTTTCGTATATGTGACAAAAGAATTATGGTTCTGAAGGATGCTGTCCTTTTTATTTAGGTTTGAGATGCTATGATGTTTGTAATTTACTTTAAAATGTTTCAGGGAATTATGTAAAACAAAATGAGAAGCAAAAAGAGGGCAAACGATCCTTGCTGAATCTAAGTGATAGGTACATTAAGTAATTCTTAGTACTTTTCTGAATATTTAAAAATCTTCGTATACAAAAGTTAAAAGGGTTCCGTGGGGCTCCTAGGAAGACTAAATTCAGAGGTTTCAGGAATCATTTAACATTTGAGAAGTCACATTCAAACAGAAATTGATGGATATAATAGTTACTAATATACTTTGCAATAAGCCTGTCTCAAAAAGACTGTTTATCCAATCCAAAAAAAAAAAAAAAAAATCCACCACTAACAACAAAAACTTAACAGCTGCTTGAGAGAAATTCAGGATCATGATAGCAAACTGGTCAGGCCCTTGGTGCTCAAGAGTGGATCAGACCAGGGATCAGAAACCTTGAGTTCTAGCCCTGGGGCTGCCAACTGTTATTTCTTCTAACCTGAGCCTGACTGTTCTTGTTCCAAAGTGGGGAATCTGCATCTATTCAACTCCAGGAGCATTTCTTAGCCATGAACAGTGTTCCAGCACCGGGTTAGGTGCTTCTGAGATGAAGAATGATCCTTATGAGACTTCTCATTTGTAGAAAAAACAGAAAAGGCAGTAGGAAAGACAGACAGTAAAGGCAAACTAGGGAATTCCTTGGTGGGCTAGCGGTTCGGTTCAGTTCAGTCGCTCAGTCGTGTCCAACTCTCTGCGACCCCACGGACTGCAGCACGCCAGGCCTCCCTGTCCATCACCAACTTCCGGAGCTGACTCAAACTCATGTCCATTGACTTGATGATGCCATCCAACCATCTCATCCTCTGTCATCCCCTTCTTCTCCCGCCTTCAATCTTTCCCAGCAACAGGGTCTAGTGGTTAGGATTCAGCATTTTTACTGCCAATGGACCAAGTTTAATCCCTGGCTGGACAGCTGAGATCCCACAACCCGTGAGGTATGGCCAAAATTAAAAATTAAAAAAAAGCCAAGCCAGCCAGGCACTGATCCGGACTATGAAGGTGGACAGTCAAAGCACACTGAAGATTCCTCAGAACTGAAGCAGATGCTACTGGCACTTTGTTACAGCAGTCCAAACAAAGGCAGGTGCATAAAGTGAAATACATAGGATTACAAAGGGAAGATTGTTGAACTCTGCTACCCAAATGCACTTAAAACTTGGGATACGTAATACATTTGTTTTCCCAATTCATGCATTACAAGCTTTAGTGACGAATCTAATAACTGCTGTGATTTCAAGGGAGCAATAAGTATAAACAGCATTCGGCATCAGATGCAATGTGACATAAAACACCCGGAATTTCCAGGAATAACAGGGCCATTGGTGCGGCTATGGTCTGTGGTCTCATTCATAATCAAAGAGGTTGCTCAATTTCAGGTCAAAGTTGGTGGAAATAATGACCCAATTCTGTTACCAGCTAAGTTTCAGTTCAGTTCAGTCGCTCAGTCGTGTCTGACTCTTTGCGACCCCATGGACTGCAGTACACCAGGCCTCCCTGTCCATCACCAACTCCCAGAGCTCACTCAAATTCATGTCCATCGAATTTGAGATGCCATCCAACCATCTCATCCTCTGTCATCCCCTTCTCCTCCTGCCTTCAATTTTTCCCAGCATCAGGGTCTTTTCCACTGAGTCAGCTCTTCACATCAGGTGGCCAAAGTATTGGAGTTTCAGCTTCAGCATCAGTCCTTCCAATGAACACCCAGGACTGATCTCCTTTAAATGTAAATCTAGATTACATTCAGATAAAGGTGAAAATCAGCCAAGAGAAGAGACACACAGGGTGGAGTCAGGAGAGGTCCCTACTTGGCGTCCAGGGAAACAAACGTAACTGAGCAGGACTCAGTGGGGCTTTCCAGGGACAGACCCCCTCCATCCATGTCCTCTGCTTTAGCTCCTCTCTGAAGCACTAAGATAACATTATTTGATACACATTTCTGGAGTTGTTTTTACAGATGTGAAAACCCCCCCACCAAACGGAATATGTTAACTTCTTGATGACCATGAGCACTCAGCCCCCAGACCTACCTACACCTCACAGTTGGTAATGTCGGCATCACCACCCGCCGCGGCACGCTGCCGGGTTACCAATCGACCAATCAGAGAATTGCGCGTGAGCTGACTACAGGCCTATAACTCTCCTCCCTCATGCTGCCTTTAAAAATGCCACCCTGAAAACCAGAATTGACAAGAGCCACGTGTACCCCAATGTTCATCGCAACACTGCTTATAATAGCCAGGACATGAATGCATCCTAGATGTCCGTCAGCAGACGAATGGATAAGAAAGCTGTGGTACATATATACAATGGGGTATTACTCAGCCATTAAAAAGAATACATTTGAATCAGTTCTAACGACGTGGATGAAACTGGAGCCTATTATACAGGGTGAAGCAAGCCAGAAAGAAAAACACAATACAGTATACTAACACATATATATGGAATTTAGAAAGATGGCAATGATGACCCTGTGTGCGAGACAGCAAAAGAGACACAGATGTAAAGAAGAGACTTTTGGACTCTGTGGGAGGAGGTGAGGGTGGGATGATTTGAGAGATAGCATTGAAACATGTATATTACCGTATGTGAAATAGATGACCAGTCCAGGTTTGAGGCATGAGACAGGGAGCTCAGGGCTGGTGCACTGGGATGACCCAGAGGGATGGGATGGGGAGGGAGGTGGGAAGGGGGTTCAGGATGGGGAACACATGAACACCCATGGCTGATTCATGTCAGTGTATGGCAAAACCACTACAGTATTATAAAGTAATTAGCCTCCAATTAAGATAAATAGTTTTTTTTTAATGCCTCCCTGAGTTGGAGTATTTTGCATATTCGCTGCCCTGGAGTCCCTATTTAGCAGCTTACAATAAACACTGAACTCCCTCATGGCAAGCGGGGTCGGTAGATTGGCTTTACTGCCTGTGGGTTAATGGACCTATGTTTGCTGTTATCACGCACAAGAGTCTAACAGTGTAGAGACCACCTCTGGGGAGCTGAAGGCAAAGACCTGATCTCTCTCTGGGTAAGGGTAAATTGTTTATTATACAGGGCCCTTTTCTTGTGATACATTCATACCTGCTCATGACCTTGCAGGAAGAGCCAGCCTCTGTGCTCACGTAAGCGGCATGAAGAGGAATCCCACTTGGCCAGACTGCAGGATTGGGAAACGGACACGGACAGCCAGTCTGCAACAGAATGTGCAACAGGCTCTGGTTGTTGAGAAATCACCCCCAGAGTTTTTCTCTATTCATCCAATATGGAAGAGAAATGTCAATCTGACCCCACGCGGCTCTTGCGTCAGGCCCGGTTGGCCTCATTCCTGATTTGGTTGCATTCAGAACCCATAGTTGGCACCGATTTTCAGTTGGAGCAGCAAATCATTTTTTCTTAAAAAGGAGGCAGGGGTGGAATTCCAAAGATTAACAAGCTTCTTGCCTCCATCAGGTTGCCTTTCCCAGTGAGGTAATGTTACCGTGAAGACTGCCTTGCAATCTGTACAAGAGGGGAAGTTCCCATCTTTATTCATTCTGGGACCTTGCTGACACTTGAAAAAGTCTTCCGCCTGCACCACAGACAAAGGTCAACACATGGGGGCCGCCGGCCTTACTGGTTATGGATGGGGGTGGGGAGAGGAAAGGAAGAGAACTTCGGGCCTGAGGATGCAGGGGATGGGAAGGGGTGAGAAGGGGACTAGAAGGAAGGAGAAAACCTTTTCACTTGACCTCACATGCTTTCTCTACACCCTGGGCTATCCCAAAGGAGGAGGGGAGAGGTCTCTTTTCTCCGAGGTCTTCCAGCCCCCCAGGGTCCCTCTCAGGATTTCCATTCTCCTCCAGCTTTCCTCCAATAGGTAGCCAGGACCACAGACAGATGCTCTATTCCTTCATAACATGGACAAGCAGCAAAAAAATCCCACCCAACCCCAAGGCCTGGACGACCAAAGCCTCCGTGGGGGCCTATTATAAGGACAAGGGTGGATTTTTGCTCCTCCCTCCCGCCCCCCACTTTCCCTCCTGTGTCTCATTCCTAGAGGACCCAGAAGCTTCCTCCTGGGGATATTTTAATTATTTATGAGAAACGCTCGGCTGGAAGAAGCACAAGCTGGAATCAAGATTGCCGGGAGAAATATCAATAACCTCAGATATGCAGATGACACCACCCTTATGGCAGAAAGTGAAGAAGAACTAAAAAGCCTCTTGATGAAAGTGAAAGAGGAGAGTGAAAAAGTTGACTTAAAGCTCAACATTCAGAAAACTAAGATCATGGCATCTAGTCTCATCACTTCAAGGGAATTAGATGGAGAAACAATGGAAACAGTTTCAGACTTCATTTTTGGGGGCTCCAAAATCACTGCAGATGGTGATTGCAGCCATGAAGTTAAAAGACGCTTACTCCTTGGAAGGAAAGTTATGACCAACCTAGATAGTATATTAAAAAGCAGAGATGTTACTTTGCCAACAAAGTTCTGCCTAGTCAAGGCTATGGTTTTTCCAGTGGTCATGTATGGATGTGAGAGTTGGACTGTGAAGAAAGCTGAGCACTGAAGAATTGATGCTTTTGAACTGTGGTGCTGGAGAAGACTCTTGAGAGTCCCTTGGACTGCAAGGAGATCCAACCAGTCCATTTTAAAGGAGATCAGTCCTGGGTGTTCATTGGAAGGACTGATGTTGAAGCTGAAACTCCAATACTTTGGCCACCTGATGAGAAGAGCTGACTCATTTGAAAAGACCCTGATGCTGGGAGGGATGGGGGCAGGAGGAGAAGGGGACGACAGAGGATGAGATGGCTGGATGGCATCACCAATTCGATGCACATGAGTTTGGGTGAACTCCAGGTGTTGGTGATGGACAGGGAGGCCCGGCATGCTGCGATTTATGGGGTCACAAAGAGTCAGACACGACTGAGTGACTGAACTGAACTGAACTGAACATGTACTTATTAATGCTGAGCATCCATTAATGCCAAGCATTAGTGGGAGTGATGACAGAGAGACACAGCTGATAAAAATAAACACGGAGTAAAAGAGTGTTGGAATGACTGGGTGAATGATTTCCAAGTGCACAGGAACCGTGTCTTTAAGAAAGTGACATTGAAAAAAAAGAAAAAGAAAAAGAAGGTGATGTTGAGGGACTTCCCTGGTGGTCCAGTGGCTAAGACTGCGCTCCCAATGCAGGGAGCCAGGGTTCGATCCCTAGTCAGGGAACTAAATCCCACGTGTCACAGCTAAAGATCCTGCATGCCACAGTAAAGCCCCAGTGCAGCCAAATAAACTAATTAAACACACACACACACACACACACACACACACACACACACCAGGGGACTTCCCTGGCAGTCCAGTGGTTAAGACCTCGCCTTCCAATGAAAGGGTTGCAGGTTTGATCCCTGCTTGGGGAAACTAAGATCCCACATGCCTTGGGGCGAAAAAACCAAAACATAAAACAGAAGCAATATTGTAACAAATTTAATAAAGACTTTAAACATACACACACACACACACACCAAAAATAGGAGAAGGAGCAAGCAAAGCTAAGAAGGAAGAGGGGAACAAAACCTTGATTGGACTACATAAGCCTTGAACTGAACTGGCTGAGATGTTGCTTCTACACCTTGTGGTGTAAGTGTTCAAAGCAGAAATTAAGTTCAGCCACAGAGAAATTAATAAAGCTACAATCTTCACTGTGTTTCTCAGGTGGCGCAGTGGTAAAGAATCCACCTGCCAATGCAAGAGATACAGGAGATGCCAGTTTGATCCCTGGGTTGAAATGGAGTAAGGGAAATGGCAACTCGCTCCAGTATTTTTTTTTTTCTTTAAGGAGGAATTAAAAACATGTTATCTGTGTATTCAGAATCACACATAAGTTACCTTTACATTTCAATTTACTATATAGAAATCATTTGGGTTTTATATTTTCAGTTAAATTCTGAACTTACAGTATTGAGTTGCCTTTTTTTTTTAAAAAAAAAGGGCTGTTACACTAATTCAGTACTTTTTTTTAGCATACCAAATTGAAATACACTAAGTTCAAACTTCAGATTTATGGCAAACAGTCTTCAAATACAACACAAACATTTTTTAAAGTTATCATATCGTTCACATGTGGTACTTGCAACTGTGAGCTGTTATACACAGAATAGCTCTCCTTTAAATATCGCAAAACTGACATGCCATGAAGCTCAAAGTTACATAGTCAAGCCAAGGACTCAAAGTTGTACCATCTCTTGAAAGATTCTGCATTTGTGAACCAAAAAGCACAACATGTAAAGAAGGTTAGGAACAATTCCTCCTCCTCATTAGAGTTAAAATACTCTGCATGGTAGCTTGGAATTTTGCATAAGACCCCACTTTATACCCTGGAAAATTCCAAGGGTAATTAGATGACGTCCGAATGGGGTCCTTTCTCCCGCTCCAGTATTCTTGCCTGGAGAATCGCATGGACAGAGGAGCCAGGTGGGGTACAGTCCACGGGGTCGCAAAGAGGCAGGCACGACTGATCATGTACGCACAATCCTTATCACGGAAGGGGAAGGCTGGGGAAAGAACCAGGCAGGCCTTGGGTTGACTGCTCCAGGGTTTCCTCCAAGGCTAACTAACCCTCGTGGTGACCCACATCAGGTTGAGCATGGTGGGCTGGTGACAATGGGGACTCCAGAGTCAGAAGGACAAAGCTTTGAATCCTAGGTGTGTGATTTCAGGCAAATACTTGATGCATTGAAGCTTTGGTTTCCTCATCTGTAAAACAAACCCTCCCACTGAGGTCAGGAGGGCCAGATGTGATGGCCTGTGGGGACTGTTGTTACAGAGTCAGGCACCAAGGACCTCAGAGGATGGGGAAAAACACACAGCAAAGTCCTTGGTGGCCCAAGGGACCAACAGCTCAGTGGGATAAACAGGGTTCCCTCGGGTGTTCCCAGGCCTCAGAAAAGAGGAAATGCCTTTACTACCTTAAGGGGTCTTTTCTAGCACGCTCTTTCTGGCAAAAGAAAAACATCACGATCTCAGACTACGGTTACACAACTGCTTATGTAACTGCTTAAGGGAAGCATAGCTCTACTGAAGTCTGAGATTTAACAGGATCATCTGTGATTGATTTAAAATAAACCATTTCCAGACTTCCCTGGAGATCCAGTGGCTAAGACTCTACACTGCAGGGGGCCTGGGTTCGATCCACAGTCAGGGAACTCAGATCCCACATGCTGCATGGTGTAGCCAAAATAATAACAATAATAGTTAAAAAATAATAAACCATTTCCCCACACCAACACAGAAAGAGCAAGCCTAATGGTCAGTGCAGGTGCCTCCCCACCACCTATGAAGTTCTGATTAATGGTGGCAGTTAATATAAACTGAAAGTAAAAGGCAAGAGTAAGCCCGTCTTCTCTGGGAAGGCAGGCGATCAGAATTCTAGTCCTGGTTGGGGAGGCTTGCACAAGTCACTTACCTCTTGCTACTCAAAGTGTGGTCCACGCATTAGCAGTCTGGGCACTGGGGAGCTTGTTGGAAACACAGAGTTTCAGCCACACCCCAGATCTACTGTATCAGAGCCTACACCATTAACCAGATCTCCAGGGGATTTTATGCATGTTGAACCTTGAGAAGCATTGACTTAATATTCTGAGACTTTCTCTCCTAAATGAGGGGCCAGAGTGGCATTTTAATAAATTGCATGTAAGTACAACTGGCTTTTTAGAAGATAAGAAACATATATTCATAAAGAAACACATTAAGCAGGACAGTGAAAATGAAAAGCAAAGTCCTTTTTCAGCCCAGAACTCCCCTTCAATCCACAACACCCCTCTGCTCCTGCCTTCCAAAAACCATTCTCTAAATGTCTCCAAGCTCAACCTCATGTTCAGCCTTTCTTTCTTCCTGGCAGCCCGTCCACACTCCAGTCAGGCCTCTCTCTCTTTTTTCCATGGAAAGGCATTTAATTTTAAATATAGCAGTGTGTCAGAGAAGGCAATGGCACCCCACTGTAGTACTCTTGCCTGGAAAATCCTATGGATGGAGGAGCCTGGTAGGCTGCAGTCCATGGGGTCGCTAAGAGTCAGACACGACTGAGCAACTTCACTTTCACTTTTCATTTTCATGCATTGGAGAAGGAGATGGCAACCCACTCCAGTGTTCTTGCCTGGAGAATCCCAGGGATGGGGGAGCCTGGTTGGCTGCCGTCTATGGGGTGGCACAGAGTCGGACACAACTGCAGTGACTTAGCAGCAGCAGCAGTGTGTACATGTCATGCTCAAACTCCCAATCTAATCCTCCCCTCTCTTCCTTCCCCTGTAACCATAAATTGGTTCTCTAACTCTGTGAGTCTGTTTCTGTTTTATAAATATGTTCATTTGTATCATTTTTTTAAAAAAATTCTGCATGTAAGTGATATAATAATATGATTCATCTTTCTCTGTCTGACTTATTTCATCTAGTATGGTCATCTCCAGGTCCATCCACGCTGCTGCAAAGGGCGTGATTTCATTCTTTTTAATGGCTGAATAATATTCCATTATTTATAGCACCATATCTTCTTTATCCAGTCACCTGTTAATGGATATTTAGGTTGCTTCCATGTCTGAGCTATTGTTAACAGTGCTGCAATGGACATTGGGGTACATATATCCTTCCGAAGTTAGGCAGGCTTCTCTTGAAGCTCTGTTATTTGCCTTGAGTTTGGGGGGCGTGGGAGTAGAAAACACCCTTTCTCCCCCAAGCCAACCATGCTCTTCAAAGAAATGCTCACTCTGATCTGGCTGACAGATTCTTCACTTTCTCTCATATCGTTTACAGGAGCACTCCAGGTCAAAAGATTGGTCCAGCGTCCTCTTAGCAAAGTATGAGGCTATGTACTTACATCTCTCTTTAGAATGTCAGGGACCTGTCATCTATCATTCATATCTGTGGCTTGGGGCTTCAGCTAATGTTCCCAGATGGAGGGCTGCTACAGTCCTCCAAATCTGAATTTCTGCAGATTGATCGCAGACACCTGATAAGTCCACCCATCATTTCATGGCTCTCTTTCTCTATTTCTTCAGTGTGATTGTGACTCAGTCAATGATTTCCTTCCACGTGGGCCATTCTGGCCACCCTAAAGGGGATCTCCAAGCACCGTGAGCTTCCATGACTCCAGTTAGATACCTCCCATCTTTCTCCAGATTTAAGCATCAGAGCATCTTGTGTGCATCCGTGCTGTGACATCCAACTCTTTTGTGATCCCATGGACTGTAGCCCACCAGGCTCCTCTATCCATGGAATTTTCCAGGCGAGAATACTGGAGTGGCTTGCCGTTTCCTCCTCCAGGGCCTCTTCCTGACCCAGGGATTGAAACCGAGTCTCCTGTGTCTCCTGCATTGGCAGGCTGGTTCCTTACTGGCTGACCCATCAGGGAAGTCAATCTTAAGGCCAGTTTATCAGCTGCAGATTGATTCCAACAACCCTCTTCCTTGGGTTTAATTAATTTACTAGGGTGGCTAAGCCTAGTGGCTTAGGGTGGGCTTCCCTTGTGGCACAGCTGGTAAAGAATTCACCTGCAATATGGGCGACCTGGGTTCGATCTCTGGGTTGGGAAGATCCCCTGAGAAGGGAAAGGCTGCCCACTCCAGTATTCTGGCCTGGAGAATTCCATGGACTGTAAAGTCCATGTGGTCACAAAGAGTCAGACAAGACTTGAGCGACTTTCCCTTTCAGGGTGGCTCACAGAACTCAGAGAAACACTGAACTCACTAGATCATCAGTGTATTATAAAGGAAAGGCTTCCCAGGAGGCGCTCGTGGTAAAGAACCTGCCTGCCAGTGCAGGAGACATAAGAGACAAGGGCTTGATCCCTGGGTTGGGAAGACCCCCTGGAGGAGGGCATGGCAACCCACTCCAGTATTTTTGCCTGGAGAATCCCATGGACAGAGGAGCCTGGCAGGCTACAGCCCACAGGGTGTCCACCCAGAGCCGGACACGCCTGAAGCAACTTAGTACGCATGCCTAAAAGGATATGAACAGCCAGATGGACGCGACGTGTAAGCAAAGGCATGGGGAAGGGACGTGGAGCTTCCTTTCTAAGCATCCTTCTCTCCCCCACTTCACGTGTTCACCAGTTCAGGAGCTCTTCAGATTCTATCTTTTGGAGGTTTTCTGGAGGCTTTGTTACTGAGCAGGGTTCTTGGTCTTCCCTAGTCAATAGAAACTGACTAGAGGCCAGACAAGAAATTTTGGCAAGGTGTATTGGGGCTGTTGCTGCGGCAGTGAAAACAGCACCGGTTCCCTTGCTTGCTGGCTCCCAGACCGGGAGCAGCCGGGGTTGGGCTGGGGAGCAGGCTTGTTCCTTATATGGGGTGAGGGTAGGGGTGTGTCTACGGGTCAGGCCAGAGGGGTGGCTTAGGTGGTCTGCCCACCCCTTAGGTGATGCTGAGCGCAGGGGACATGCGCAATACCCTGCTTTGGCCCCCAATACCAGGCTTTCGCTCTTGTTCACCCAGTCGGGTCTTGCCGGCCGGCTCTTTGCCACCCTTTGTGACCCCGGGGACTGCAGCACAGCTGGCTTCCCTCCCTATCCTTCACTATCTCCCAGAGTAGGCTCCTCAAAAGTGGCAGTGGGATTTTTGGTCTTTTTGTATTTTTTGAGTCCAGTTCAGTTCAGTTCAGTCGCTCAGTCGTGTCTGACTCCTTGCGACCCCATGAATTGCAGCATGCCAGGCCTCCCTGTCCATCACTATCTCTTGGAGTTCACTCAAACTCATGTCTATCGAGTCTGTGATGCCATCCAGCCATCTCATCCTCTGTCGTCCCCTTCTCCTCCTGCCCCCTATCCCTCCCAGCATCAGAGTCTTTTCCAATGAGTCAACTCTTCGCATGAGGTGGCCAAAGTACTGGAGTTTCAGCTTCAGCATCATTCCTTCCAAAGAACACCCAGGGCTGATCTCCTTCAGAATGGACTGGTTGGATCTCCTTGCAGTCCAAGGGACTTGCAAGAGTCTTCTCCAACACCACAGTTCAAAAGCATCAATTCTTCGGCGCTCAGCTTTCTTCACAGTCCAACTCTCGCATCCATATATGACTGCTGGAAAAACCACAGCCTTGACTAAATGGACCTTTGCTGGCAAAGAAATGTCTCTGCTTTTCAATATGCTATCTAGGTTGGTCATAACTTTCCTTCCAAGCAGTAAGCATCTTTTAATTTCATGGCTGCAGTCACCATCTGCAGTGATTTTGGAGCCCCAAAAGATAAAGTCTGAAACTGTTTCCACTGTTTCCTCATCTATTTCCCATGAAGTGATGGGACCAGATGCCATGATCTTCGTTTTCTGAATGTTGAGCTTTAAGCCAACTTTTTCACTCTCCTCTTTCACTTTCATCAAGAGGCTTTTTAGTTCCTCTTCACTTTCTGCCATAAGGGTGGTGTCATCTGCATATCTGAGGTTATTGATATTTCTCCCAGCAATCTTGATTCCAGCTTGTGCTTCTTTCAGCCCAGGGTTTCTCATGATGTACTCTGCATAGAAGTTAAATAAACAGGGTGACAGTATACAGCCTTGACGTACTCCTTTTCCTATTTGGAACCAGTCTGTTGTTCCATGTCCAGTTCTAACTGTTGTTTCCTGGCCTGCATACAGGTTTCTCAAGAGGCAGGTCAGGTGGTCTTCCCGTCTCTTTCAGAATTTTCCACAGCTTATTGTGATCCACACAGTCAAAGGCTTTGGGTCCAGAATTTGCCCCAAATCGGTATGCTCATGCATGCAGTTAGTGTCAGTCCCGTACAGTTTCTTTGTATTTTGTTGCTTGAGGAAAGCTGTGTCCAGGTGCAACCATTGCCGCTCTGTAGCAGAGAGTCCCAGGGCTCAGCCTATCTCTGCTTCATTATATAGGCATCACTGAATAAATCATTACTGGTGACTGATTCAATCTCCAGTCCCTCTCCCGGAGGGGCCAACCTCTGATCAGTTTCTCCTGGCAACCAACTCCCATCCTTAGGTGGAACCGAAAGTCATCTCATTAACATAAAAAAAGACACCTTGGACTTGCCTGGTGGTCCGGCAGTTAAGGATCTGCCTGCCAATGCAGGGACACGGGTTCGAAGCCTGGTCCAGGGAGATTCCACATGCTGCAGGGCAACTAAGCCCGTGTGCCACAACGGAGCCAAAGCGCCAAGGGCCCGTGCTTCACAGCAAGAGAAACTGCTGCAGTGAAAATCCCATGCACCGCAGCCAGAGAGTAGCCGCCATTCCCGGCGATTAGAGAAAGCCTCGTGCAGCAATGAAGACCCAGTGCAGCAAAGAGAGATAAAAAACTTTAAACATTTAATTATTTAAAAAGGACATCTTTATCTCTCTAGTCGCCTAGAAAATAACAAGGATCTTAGGAGCTCTGTGTTGGAAGTGGACGAGGACCAAATATTTATTTCATTATGTTATCATACTGAACCCGTATACAAGCCCCTGTGTCCTTGTCTTCTGAAGTAAAATGCTGACTTACGAGTTAAGTGGGCTCCCCAGGTGGCGCTAGTGTTAAAGAACCCACCTGCTAATGCAGAAGACATAGGAGACGCAGGTTCGGTCCCTGGGTCGGGAAGATCCCCTGGAGGACATCATAACAACCCACTCCAGTATTCCTGCCTGGAGAAGCCCACTGACAGAGGAGCCTGGTGGGCTACAGTTCATAGGGTCACAAAGACTTGGGCACGACTGAAGCAACTTAGCAGGCACACAAGAGTTAATGACTGGGAAATGTGACGATGTAGAAACAAAGAATAGCTGTTGGGCTAAGGAACCGGTAATTCTGGAACGTAACAGAATCACCAACTGCCAGTTCCCTGGAAGATACAGACAAAAGCCTGACACACATTCCTAAACTGTTTTTACAGGAAGCAGACCCCCCTCCACATGAAAACTGCTGATCACAAGAACACCGACCCTAGACCGGTTAAAACCAGAAGGTTAATGATGCTTGAAACCTCACTTTGATGCCAACCCATCTAAGAACAGTCCACGAGTTGATCACAGCCTGCTCCTTGAGCACTATAAAACTCTTCACCACCCCCTCCAGGGTGGGTCATAGGGTCTTCAGGGTATCAGCCCAGTGTGGCCCCCTTTGCCTGGCAAAGCAAGTAAAGCTACTCTTTTCTACTTTACCCAAAACTCTGTCTCCGAGTTTCTATTTGGCACCGGAGAACACAGGCCAAGCTGCGGCAACGCTACCACGTCACAAACATGCTTTCTTTAGGGAAATGCAGAATTGGGGAACATAAGCAGCCTGCATTTTGTTTTGACACCAATTGATTTACTCATCAAATATTTAAGGGTTTATTTGTGTCTGGGCTTAAAGCTCAACATTCAGAAAACTAAGATCATGGCATCTGGTCCCATCACTTCATGGCAAATAGATGGGGAAACAGTGGAGACAGTGGCTGACTTTACTTTTCTGGGCTCCAAAATCACTGCAGATGGTGATTGCAGCCATGAAATTAAAAGACGCTTGCTCCTTGGAAGGAAAGTTATGACCAATCTAGACAGCATATTAAAAAGCAGAGACATTACTTTGCCAACAAAGGTCCATCTGGTCAAGGCTATGGCTTTTCCAGTAGTCATGTATGGATGCAGAGTTGGACTATAAAGAAAGCTGAGCACCAAAGAATTGATGCTTTTGAACTGTGGTGTTGGAGAAGACTCTTCAGAGTCCCTTGGACTATGAGGAGATCCAACCAGTCCATCCTAAAGGAGATCAGTTCTGGGTGTTCATTGGGAGGACTGATGTTGAAGCTGAAATTCCAATACTTGGCCACCTCATGCGAAGAGCTGACTCATTGGAAAAGACCCTGATGCTGGGAGGGCTTGGGGGCACAAGGAGAAGGGGACGACAGAGGATGAGATGGTTGGATGGCATCATGACTCAATGGACATGGGTTCGGGTGGACTTCGGGAGTTGGTGATGGACAAGGAGGTGTGCTGCGGTTCATGGGGTCGCAAAGAGTCAGACACGACTGAGCTGAACTGAACTGAACTTGTGTCCGGGCACTAGACTGGCACCAGAGGCTTGCTGATGAGCAAAGGAGGCAAGGTGAAAGTTGAAGAAAGGCACCACTCAGAGATGGCTTCCCATTATTTTCAATTCTGGGAGGAAAAATCTTTCTGAGAACTGAAAGCCTTACCTCAGTCTTGTCAAAAGATAAACTGAGGTATATTAAATGTTTTAAGAGTTTATTTGAGCAAAGAGTCATTTGAGTCGGTCAGCGTCCAGTCTAGGAAACAGAAAGCATCTCTGAGGAGCCGTACAAAATGAGAGTCCTAAAGGCAGAAGGGAGCAGAGACAAGGGGGCAGCGAGACAGGCTAGGACCTGGGGCCCTTTGTGGCAGTGCTTGTACCTGGGCACACCTCTCCTCTAGCAACAAAATACAAAGAAGCTGTATGGGACTAAAAATAAAAATAACTGCCTGCATGAGCAGTTGGGGCAAATTTTGGAGAAAAGATACAGAGACAAAAAAAAACAAAACCCACAACTGCCACTTTTAAAGTTGTTGTTGCTGCTGCTGCTGCTGCTGCTGCTGCTAAGTTGCCTCAGTCCTGTCCGACTCTGTGCAACCCCACAGACGGCAGCCCACCAGGCTCCTCCGTCCTTGGGATTCTCCAGGCAAGAACACTGCAGTGGGTTGCCATTGCCTTCTCCAATGCATGAAAGTGAAAAGTGAAAGCGAAGTCACTCAGTCGTGTCCGACTCTTAGCGACCCCATGGTCTGCAGCCTACCAGGCTCCTCCATCCATGGGATTTTCCAGGCAAGAGTACTGGAGTGAGGTGCCATGTTCAGTTGCTAAGTCAAATTGATAATTTGGGTCTGACCCTTTGTGACCCCATGGACTTCAGCACACCAGGCTCCTCTCTCCTGGACTATCTATCCTGGAGTCAGCTCAAATCCATGTCTCTCGAGTCAGTGATGGTATCTATCTCATCCTTTGCCATCCCCCCTCCTGCCTTCAGTCTTTCCCAGGATCAGAGTCATTTCCAATGAGTTGGCTCTTTGCACCACGTGGCCAAAGTATTGAAACTTTAGCTTCAGCATCAGTCCTTCTAGTGAATATTCAGGACTGATTTCCTTTATGATTGACTGGTTTGATCTCCTGGCAGTCCAAGGGACTCTCAAGAGTCTTCTCCAACACCACAGTTCAAAAGCATCAGTTCTTCAACACTCAGCCTTCTTTATGGTCCAACTCACATCTGCACATGACTACTGGAAAAAGCATAGCTTTGGCTGGAGCAAAAGCAGGGTATTGCACAGGCCCTCTGCACACAACACCAGTGCTACCCTAACCAGCGTAGGAATCTGACAATTCCTGATTGACTAGTTAAAGATTCCATTTCTGGGAGAGCTGAAACTGTAATTAAATTACAGCTTGGTAACACGGGGCTTAGCACAAGCGATTCCACTGGGGGCCTGTTGTCTTGTTTTTAACAGCCTTAGCCAGGGGTGTAAAATTTATCTTAGTGGTATTTTTAATAGTTAAGCATTTAAAGACATATGTAATAAAGTATTTTTGGAAAATACACGAGCATGGTAAATTCAAACGGCCCAAAATGGTGAGCAGGTAAGTCAGCACCTGCCTTCCCCAGAGCTGATAGGGGAAGTTTTGGTTTAGGGCCTGGGTCGGGGGGAGGGGGGCTCCTGGTAAGCTCTCCTTTCTTCTCAGGCCTGTTCTAGATCCTTGGACCAGAGGGCTCGGGCTTGCTGGCCAGAGAGGGTGGTGGTGGGGATGAGATGAGTCCCCAGTCCCCAAGAAAGGCCTTGGATTCACATATCTAACCAGCTGTTTAGGTGAGGCTGGAAGTCACTCATTGCCAAACGCTCCTGAGTGCGACACTGATCCAGACATTTGGGGCACAGCATCGCGGAGGCGAAAAACTAGGAAGGGGTGGGTGGATGAGGACCTGATGTGAGAAACAGGGTGAAAATCTACCCACTTCCCCACCACTCTTAGCTGCAAATCAAACATTCGTAGAACGTTTTAAAAAAAAAAATGACTTGCTCTTTGAAAAATCCAGCTGGTTAACATTGCTGGAACATTTTATCTCAAAAACAAAAGTAAACAATAAGGACATTCCCCAGTCACTCTCAACCCAACTTATTAAGAACCACTTTTTCAGAACTTGCCTATGGTTCACCATAGTGTGCTTGTCCTAAATTGAATTGTTAATTTCTCTGCTATTACCCAAACAAACTCCTCTTCCTGGTAAAATACCTAGTTCCCAACAAAACCAGACTGAAGCACTCTCTCACCAGCTGAACTGGGGTGACTTGTCTTCCTGGTAAAATTGGACTGAATTTCTCACTTCAAACCAGTTCAGAGTTCTTATTCCCATGCAAATGAAGAGCTTTATGAGAAAAAAATATATATATACCATGTTGGTTCATACACAACTAATTGCATATGTAGCAGGACTGCTATTAATTTAAATACCTGATCATCTCTGGAATTATTGTGATTCTGAGTCCTGTTATATACGGCACTAAAAGTAAACTCAAAACACACTTGTAAGAAAACTGTAAGGGGAAAAACCATCCTGATCAAGTGGCATTTGAAGGAAAATTACTGTTTTGAGTAATAGGAAGCCAAACAGACCTGAGAGACCTTAGGTACTTAGTATGTGTTTTGTTTGAATCAAGACATGTGAGAGTCTTACAGCGATTAGTCACTTTAATCTGGCTTAACCTGCAAAATTAGAATAACCAAGTGAGGACAACGATAAGACGTCATTTTAGACTTTAAAACAAATTTCACGGTGTGCTTCCAAGACTGCTGGCCCGGAATGGACCCTGGTGCTCGTCCGGGTTTTGCCATTTCTAGGCTGTGATCACCTCCGAGTATTAATTCTCAGTCTGCAGTTTGGGGATGATACTTGCCTGGCCTCCTAGCATGTGCTTGTGAGTGCAAAGCGGAACAGGAAGTGTGAGGGCAATTCATGGACTTGACTCTCCGTGCCAAGGACATTTTGGCACTGTCCAGTAGGAGGGAGGAGCTCCTGGTAGACAGGAGATGATAAGGCTGTTGGCACGGATACCCTCACAGTGTGAAATGCCAGCCCTCTCTAGCAAAGAAAGAGTACAGACCTATCACAAAACAAGCAGCTGCAAGCTCACGTTCACAACCAAGTCAGTTCCTTGCACTGGAGATGGTCCGGTTTGATGTTGCTAGTGACCACCTGGGCATCTTCATTACTGCCCTCCAGGTTCTGAGGTGTTCTCCTCGGGCTGACTTTCTCTCCTGGCTTTGTGTGCCAGTTAGGATGCTTTCGCAGGCAAGTGAAGTAAACGCTTCTCAGAATGGCTTAACTGGTCACAGAGTGCATTATCTTACAGAAGAGATCCAGAGAAGGGGTGGGCTCCAGTTAGTTAACCAATGGGCTAGAAAACGCTATCTTTCAGCATGACCATCCTTAGCTTGCTTTTACCCACATTATGTTTGCAGGATGGTTGCCCTAGGACATTCAGGAGGAAAAGCCAAATTCTTTTCATATACCTTTTTTTTTTTTTAAATAAAGTCATTTCTTTTTTAAAAAAATATTTATTTATTTGGCTGTGTTGGGTCTTAGTTGTGTTACGTGGGATCTTTCGTTGCAGTGTGCGTACTTTCTAGGTGTAGCATGCAGACTTGGGAGTGTGTAGGTTCTGTGACTGTGGCAATTGGGTTAGTCACCCTGCAGCACGACACCGTTAGTTCCATGTTCTATCTTAGTTCCCCGACCAGGAATTGAACCTGCGTCCCCTGCATTGCGAGGCAGATTCTTATCCACTGGACCACCAGGGCAGTCCTGGTCACAGCTAAGTTCTTGATGTCTCATGGATATCTAAGATAAGGAAGGTAACAATGGACTTTCCCTTTCAACTTCAACCTCACATTCACAGCATTTCACACTGTGAGGGGTATCTGCACCAATAGCCTTATCATCTCCTATCAGTGAATCTTTTTTAAACAAAGCAAACATTCCCCAGAGTCCCTAAATGACTGCCCCCCGCCCACCATGTCTCACTGACCAGAACTGAGCATCAGACTTACGCCTCTACTTCTCAGTGACATGCAGAATGGGGGGGCCTGGCTGGTTTAGACAGTGTTTCCTCCAGTCACACAGCTGACGTCAGACACTGGAGCAAAATCTACACTCTGCCAGTCTGCACGGAGAAAAGAAAGCAGGGCAGGCAGGCAGGCAGGCAGGCAACAGTGCCTGCTGGAACTGGAAAATAACCTTTATATTTCGGTTCGACTCTGCAGAAGTTGAAAGGGAAGGTCCATTGTTCCCTTTCTTATCTTAGATTTCCAAGTGACATCACAGACTTTATTGTGACCAAAATGAAACTACTGATCTTTCCTTTTCCTCACAAAAAAAACCTACTCCACCCATAGTCCTCCAGCCTTCCCAACCATCCTAAATAACCACAATCTCATGCATCGAATTGAAACCCTGGAATCATCCTCAACTTCTCTCCTCTTGCACCCAGTGTTCCAACCGTCAAGCAACTCCTACTGGCATTGCCTTCAAAACACATCCACCCTGGGGCCCGGGAAACAGAGTGGCAGGCAGTTGAGAGGCCACACTCTGGGACCAGAGATGAGGGAGCATCTGGAGGCAGCATCCTGGCGTGGAACTGGGCGCACCTGTGATGGGAAGCTGCAGAAGCGAAACTGCTCCAGGTGGCTCTGGGGATGACGGAGGGGAACAAGAAGCCAGAGCAGAAGAGGAAGGACCAGGCCTTGTGGGGGGCTGCAACTGACATTCTGGTTTGTGGGCACCTGTGAGCTGCTACTTGGGGCATGCTCAGAAATAGCTAAGGACACTGGCTGGTGGAGAAGAGCCCACCAGAGCTGGTGGCCCTTGTGCCTGGAAGGAAGTGCAAACGGCCTTTATTTTGTGGCTGAAGGATAGTCAGGCTCTTTGGTGCTATAGGTGCGTGCTTTGTAGCTCAGTCATGTTTGACTCTTTGCGACCCCCAGGGACTGTATTGCCCGCCAAGGCTTTTCTGTCTGTGGGATTCTCCATGGCAAGAATATCAGAGTGCATAGCCATTCCCTTCTCCAGGGGCTCTTCCAGATCCAGGGATCGAACCTGAGTTTTGTGTCTCTTGCACTGCAGGTGTCTTCTTTACCACTGGGTCACCTTGGTGCTATAGGTGGGAAACTCAAATGAATGCAATCGGATGATGTTTTGAAGATATTAAACCTTTATACTTTTGTTTCCCTCTTGAATCACATTCCCTGGCAGCCTTCCAACTCCAAGTTTGAGCCACCAGCCTCTTTGTCCCAGGAGAGTCCATTTACCCCTAGAACAAGGAAGTCATGGCTTTGCGTTCCAAAGATGATTTTCTTGAGCTGTTCAGTTCAGTTCAGTCGCTCAGTCATGTCCGACTCTTTGCGATCCCATGAATCGCAGCACGCCAGGCCTCCCTGTCCATCACCAACTCCTGGAGTTCACTCAGACTCATGTCCATTGAGTCAGTGATGCCATCCAGCCATCTCATTCTCTGTCATCCCCTTCTCCTCCTGCCCCCAATCCCTCCCAGCATCAGGGTCTTTTCCAATGAGTCAACTCTTCTCATGAGGTGGCCAAAGTACTGGAGTTTCAGCTTTAGCATCATTCCTTCCAAAGAAATCCTAGGGCTGATCTTCAGAATGGATTGGTTGGATCTCCTTGCAGTCCAAGGGACTCTCAAGAGTCTTCTCCAGCACCACAGTTCAAAAGCATCAATTCTTTGGCGCTCAGCCTTCTTCACAGTCCAACTCTCACATCCATACATGACTACTGGAAAAACCATAGCCTTGACTAGACGGACCTTAGTCGGCAAAGTAATGTCTCTGCTTTTGAATATGCTATTTAGGTTCTTGAGCTGTAGCATGGGGTAAACAGGCATCCTGGTTTGCCTAGGGCAGTCCCAAAGACTCTTGTGATCTTGGCATTATTCTTATTAATATTAATGTACCTAACCATTAAAAGTATCCCCATTTGGACAAATAAATTATAGTCACCCCCACCTTACAGGACAATAGTTTGAAAGATTTTTGTTGAGAAAAAGGATTTTCTAAGTTCCTTTAGCATCCATTAACAACTCACATATCAGGTCTTCTGAAAAGATTCTAGAATTTCACTTTAAATTGAGGAGAACAAGAAATCAGGGTAGAAGGTAGAACCGTGGTTCCTGCAGTGTGGTTAGAAGACCAGCAGCAACAGCATCACCAGGAAGCCTGTAACAAATGCACCTTCTTGGGCTTCCCTGGTGGTTCAGTGGTAGAGAATCCACCTGCTAATGCAGGAGACACGGGTTCGATCCCTGCTCCAGGAAGATCCCAAGTGCCTATGCGCCACAACTACTGGGCCCTCGATCTAGAGCCCAGGAGCTGCAGCCACTGAGCTCACAGCTGCTGATGCCTGCGCTCCACAACGAGAGAAGCCGCTGCAAGGAGAAGCCTGTGCACCACAGTGAAGAGCAGCCGCCTCACCACAACTAGAGAAACGGCCCTGCAGCAACACAGACCCAGGGCAGCCAAAAAGTAATACGTACAATAAACACATAACATTTCAGGGAAAAATGCACATCTTCGCGACTTCCTTGGGTGTCCAGTGGTTAAGACCCCGTGCTCCCAATGCAGGAGGCCGGGGTTCAATCCCCGGTCGGGGAACTAGATCCCACATGCCGTGATCCAGTGCAGCCAAATAAATAAATAAGAAATATTAAAAGATAAAAGACGTGCACCTTCTCAGGCCCCATCTCAGAGCTGCTGAATCAGAAGCGCTGGGGACGGGGTTGAGTCATCTGTGCTTTCACAAGCCCTTCAAGGGATTTTGATGTAGCTCGCGTCAGAGATCCTCTGAAGCGGAGAAAGTAAAACATGCTGTCCTTCACACGATGGGAGAGACGGAAAGGAGAGAGGGCCGTAGGCGAAGCAAGCGGTGTGAGCCCCTCGGGTCCTCACTCCCTCTCTCCCTGTGAGTGCTGAGGTAGGAACGCCTAGACGAAATGGAAGATCCTGAAAACTTTATGACTGCTGCTGCTGCTGCTGCTGCTAAGTCACTTCAGTCGTGTCCGACTCTGTGCGACCCCATGGACGGCAGCCCACGAATGCTAGCGGCATTCATATCACAGCGGGTGGAGGAGGAAAAAGCTTTAGGAGGGGTCTATTTGGAGACATTCCAACACGGCACCAGGGCGGGCAGTGGGCGCAGAGTGTCCACATAGAGACATTCCATCATGGCCAGGGCGGGCAGTGGGGTGCAGAGGGTCCGCATGGAGGCATCCCAACAGGGCGCCAGGGCGGGCAGTCGGTGCAGAGGGAGCTGTCAGGAAAGAGAAGTCGGAACAGTAAAATGTAACCTCTGTTTGGTACCTAGAGCCCCTGATGTTCCTGTGGCCCCCACTGCTGGGATATGAAAAGGCTGAGTTGACCCGTGGACCAGCAGAAGACTGGGGCAAATGCAAAGAAGTGGGGGTTTGGTGACAAGTTGGCAACAGTCAGAACCACAGATGACAGTGGAGGACCAGTCATGCTACAGCTGTCACCAGTCCAGAACCAGACTGGACCAGCTGCTGTGCGGCAGAAACCAATGAGGACCCTGACGACACCACGTGGACAGGAAGTGCCCGCCTCTACTGCTGCCTGAGCTCCGCCAACTAGATGCCCGGCGTGCCTCCTAGGGCACAACAGCAGGGAAGCGGGGCAACTGGATTTACTCAGGTGAGAGAGCACTGCCACTGTCTGAGCAAGGCGGCCTGGAGAAGACCGGAGGGGCTTGGGATAATCAACAGCCTCCCGGGAAGAGTGTCTGGCATTCATGATAAAATAATTGAGCAGTTTTCTTACAGACTTTGATGAGATTAAGAGCCCTCATGGGCTGTTAGATTTACTTGAACAGTCTTGTTATGAATCACCCAAATTGCTGACCAGACCAGCAGGCTTGTGCTGAACAGACAAGCCTTTCTTGAACCTAATGTTAACAGCATTATATAGTCACCTTTACTGCGACTGAAAGTTTCTATAAAACAGAAATATCTGAACTGGTTTTATTGGCTGCCTTGTTCTCCTGCAGCAAGTTTAAAATAAAATTTCGTGTGTGCTCATACTTGCGAATTCATACTTGAGAAAGTTGTTTTCACATCAAAAAGAGATTGATTTAACCTAAAGCAGTAGGTTTCAAAGTGTGGGCCCTGGGCCTACAGCATTAGTATTACCTGAGAACTCATTAAAATTTAAAATTCCCAGCTACATCTCAGGGTTAATGAATCAGAAACATAGCGGGGAGGAAACAGACCTCTGGGTAGGGCCAAGTGAAATGGTTAGCAAATCCTTTCCCCAGAAAGCAACTATAAAGCTAGATAAAATTGACATGAACAACATTAAGGGCTCTAGAAGGTGAACAAAGAGGTACAATAGTCTGAGGCGTGTTTATGTTTGAAAACTGCTGAACTTTGGGTAAGGCTAGTGGATACCTCAGAGAAGGCAATGGCACCCCACTCCAGTACTCTTGCCTGGAAAATCCCATCGACGGAGAAGCCTGGAAGGCTGCAGTCCATGGTGTCGCTGAGGGTCGGATACGACTGAGCGACTTCACTTTCACTTTTCACTTCCATGCATTGGAGAAGGCAATGGCAACCCACTCCAGTGTTCTTGCCTGGAGAATCCCAGGGATGGGGGAGCTTGGTGGGCTGCCGTCTATGGGGTCGAACAGAGTTGGACACGACTGAAGCGACTTAGCAGTGGATACCTGAGGCATGCCTGCAAGGACTGCTTCCATTTCCTCCAGCCCACTGGGTGTAGAGGCCCTGCCAGTGCTGGCCAGGCCATGAGGACTGGCACGGCACTGTTATTGACGGGGACTCAGTTGATTTGGTGTAGTGGGTAATGCCCACATCCAGAGGCACTGTTAATAGAAGGGATGACAGCCTTTCTTTTCAAGAAATACTATAGAAACCCCTTCAGATTGAAAGTTAGTGATATCAGATCACAATTTGAACACACAGGAAGAAATGAAAAGTCCTGAAAATGGCAAATGTGTGGGTAAATATAAAAGACTCTATGTATTTTCCTCATTTCTTCTCCTGATGTCTTTAAAAGACATAAAATTGTATAAAGCAATAACTGTCACACTATATTGCTGGGTTTATACCACGTATAAATGTATATTATATATAACTGCAATAACACAAAGGTGAGGGGAGAGAACGGAGCTACCCTGGAGCAAGGTTTCTGTATTTTACCAGAATTCGGTTTGGTTCAGTTGCTCAGTCGTGTCTGACTCTCTGCGACCCCATGAATCGCAGCACGCCAGGCCTCCCTGTCCATCACCAGCTCCCGGAGTTCACTCAGACTCACGTCCATTGAGTCAGTGATGCCATCCAGCCATCTCATCCTCGGTCGTCCCCTTCTCCCCCTGCCCCCAATCCCTCCCAGCATCACAGTCTTTTCCAATGAGTCAACTCTTTGCATGAGGTGGCCAAAGTACTGGAGCTTCAGCTTTAGCATCATTCCTTCCAAAGAAATCCCAGGACTGATCTCCTTTAGGATGGACTGGTTGGATCTCCTTGCAGTCCAAGGGACTCTCAAGAGTCTTCTCCAACACCACAGTTCAAAAGCATCAATTCTTCGGTGCTCAGTTTTCTTCACAATCCAACTCTCACATCCATACATGACCACAGGAAAAACCATAGCCTTGACTAGATGGACCTTTGTTGGCAAAGTAATGTCTCTGCTTTTGAATATGCCATCTAGGTTGGTCATAACTTTCCTTCCAAGGAGTAAGCGTCTTTTAATTTCATGGCTGCAATCACCATCTACAGTGATTCTGGAACAGTAATAATCAGAACTGGATTTTGTTAAGTTAAGATGTTGCAGTCTACAGAGTAAACTTTAAAATAGTAAAAAAAAAATTAACAGAGGAATTTAAATGCTATACTAAAATTTTTTTAACACAAAAGAAAGCAGTAAAAGAAGGACAGAGAAACAAAGAAAATAGGAGACACAGAGGAAACAAATGGCAAATGTAAACCCAAACAGATATTCATTACATTAAATGTGAATGGTCTACAATCCAATCGAAGAGCAGGGATATACAAAAAGACAAGAAAAAAGCAAGAGTCAATTATGTGCTGTCTGCAAGAGAACACCTTAGATTCTGAGACATAAATACACTGACACTAAAAAGACGGAGAAAGATATGCCATGAAAACAGTACCGTGAGAGAGTTGCAGTAGCTCTGTGGATAGCAGCTAAAGTAGATGGTAAGGCAAAAAGCTTCCCATAGACAAAGAGAGATGCTCTAAAATGATAGCAGAGTCACTCGAACAGGAAAGCATAACAGTTATAAATGTATATGCATTTACTACCAGAGCCTCAGAAACATGAAACAAAAGGGACAGAATTAAAAGGAAATGTAGACACAAATAATAAATGTGGTGAGGGTATGAAGAAAAGGGAGCCCTCCTGCACTGTTGGTGGGAATGCAAAATGCTGCAGCCACTACAGAGAAAAGCATGGAGGCTCCTTAAAAAACTAAAAACAGAGTTACTATACAATCCCACTCCTGGCCTATATCCAGAGAAAACTTCAATTTGAGAAATATAAATGCACCTCAATGTTCATGGCAGTGCTATTTGTAATACCTAAGACATGGAAACAACCTAAATGCTCATTGACAGATGAACGGTAAAGAAGATGTGATGTGTGTGTGTGTATCAGTTCAGTTCAGTGGCTCAGTCGTGTCCAACTCTCTGCGACACCATGAATTGCAGCATGCCAGGCCTCCCTGTCCATCACCAACTCCCAGAGTTCAACCAAACCCATGTCCATTGAGTCGGTGATGCCATCCCATCATCTCATCCTCTGTCATTCCATTTTCCTCCCGCCTTCAATTTTTCCCAGTATCAGGGTCTTTTCAAATGAATCAGCTCTTCGCATGAGGTAGCCAAAGTATTGGGGTTTCAACTTCAGCATCAGTCCTTCCAATGAACACCCAGGACTGATCTCCTTTAGGATGGACAGGTTGGATCTCCTCGCAGTCCAAGGGACTCTCAAGAGTCTTCTCCAACACCACAGTTCAAAAGCATCAATTCTTTGGCACTCAGCTTTCTTTATAGTCCAACTCTCACATCCATACATGACCACAGGAAAACCCATAGCCTTGACTAGACGGACCTTATACACACAAGGAAATATTACTCAGCCATAAAAAACTGAAATAATGCCATCTGCAGCAACGTGGGTGGACCTGGAGATTCTCATACTAAGTGAAGTAAGTCAGACAAAGACAAATATCATATGATACAGCTTATATATGGAATCTAAAAAATGACACAAATGAACCTATTTATAAAACAGACACAGATTCACAGCCACAGGAAAAAAACTGACAGCTACCAAAGAGGAAAGGGCGAAAGGGCAAGGGTTCGCGGGCAGGGATAAAATAGGACTTTGGGATTAGCAGATATGAAGTGCTATGTATAAAACAGATAAAACAACAAGGTCCTACTGTACAGCACAAGGAACTGCATTTAAAATCTTGTAATAAACTATAAAAGAAATGAATCTGAGTCACTTTGCCATGTATCAGAAACTAACAGAACACTGTAAATCAACTGTACTTCAATGAGTTATAAGAGGAAATGTAGACAAAACAGCAATAGCTGTTGGAGATTTCAATATCCTACTCTCAGTTACTCATAGAAAAGCCAGACAGAAAATTAGCAAAGGTACAGAGAACCTAAGAAACACTATCAACCAATGCAAGTTAGGGATATATGTAGACCGCTTCACCAAACAACTGCAGAATACACGTTCATTTCAATAACAGATAGAATATTCCCCAGAATAGATCGTATCAGATCATAAAACAAATCTCGATATATTTAAAAGGAATGAAATCACACAAAGTATATTCTTTCAATTTACTGTGGAATTAAACTAGGATGCAATAACAGAAGGAAATTTGGGGAACCCTAATATTTGGAAGGCAAGCACTATAAAGTAATGCATGCGTGAAAAAAGAAGTCATGAGAGCAATTAGAGAATATATCAAACTAAATGAAAACAAAAATGTGACATACAAGGCTTAGAGGGAAATTTATAGTTTTACATATCCACACTAGAAAAGAACAAAGATCTCAAATCAATAAACAATGCTTTCACCTTAAGAAACTAGACAAAAGAAAAGCAAAATAAACCCAAGGTAAGCAGAAGGACAGACATAATAAAGATTAGATTGGAAATCACTGAGACAGAAAACAGACAATGGAGAAAATCAATGAAACCAAAAGGCAGTACTTTGGGAGAATTCCCTGGCAGTTCAGTGGTTAGGACCCCACCTGGGGTTCGATCCGGATGGACGGGGGAGACTGGTAGGCTGCAGTCCGTGGGTCGCTAAGAGTCGGACACGACTGAGCAACTTCACTTTCACTTTTCACTTTCACGCATTGGAGAAGGCAAGGCGACCCACTCCAGTGTTCTTGCCTGGAGAATCCCAGGGACGGGGGAGCCTGGTGGGCTGCTGTCTTTGGGGTCGCACAGAGTTGGACACGACTGAAGCGATTTAGCAGCAGTGGCAGCAGCAGGGGGAACTAAGATCCCCTAAGCCCTGTGACACAGCCAAGAAACAAAACAAAGACAGAAGCTGCTTCTTTCAAAATGAGTTAACAAAACTGACTTAGTTAGGCTGAAAAAGAAAATTAGAGTGACAAACAAATCAGTAATGAAAGAGGGGACACTATTACTGCTGCTAAGTCACTTCAGTCGTGTGGGACTCCATGCGACCCCATAGACGGCAGCCCACCAGGCTCCCCAGGCAAGAACACTGGAGTGGGGTGCCATTTCCTTCTCCAATGCATGAAAGTGAAAAGTGAAAGTGAAGTCGCTCAGTCGTGTCCAACTCTTTGAGACCCCATGGACTGCAGCCTTCCAGGCTCCTCTGTCCATAGGATTTTCCAGGGAAGAGTACTGAAGTGGGGTGCCATTGCCTTCTCCAGGACACTATTACTAACCCTATAGAAATTTAAAATTTATAAGACAATATCATGAACAACTCTGTATTAACAAACTACACAACTTAGATGAAGTGGACAAATTCCTTAGAAGACAGAAATGACCAAAACTGAATCAAGAAGAAATAGGAAATCTGCTGTGAATTCTAATAAGAACCTGAATTAGAAATTAACAATCTTCCCACAAAGAAAAGCCTAAATCTAGATGATTTATCAATTCATTCAATGACACCAGTATTATCCTGATAGCAAATAAAGACAGCACAAGAAAATAACAGTATAGATATTAACAAATCAAATTCAGCAACATATACAAAGGATTATACTCTCTGTTCAAATGGAATTCATTACTGGAATACACAGTCAGTTAAACATCTGAAATTCAACGTAATACACTAGGTATAGAGAACAAAGGACAAAGACCACATGATCGTGTTAACAGATGCAGAAACACCATCTGACAAAAGCTAACACCCTTCATGTCAACTAACTAGGAACAGATGGGAACTTCCTCAACCTGGATAAAGGGCATCTATGAAAAACCTACAGCTAAGATCACACCTAAGAGGAAGAGACTGAATTCTTCCCCCAGCTACTGAGAACAACCCAAAGATCTCCATCCCTTACCACTTCTACAACATTGTCCTGGAGGTTCCAAACAGTGTTGCTGCTGCTGCTGCTAAGTCACTTCAGTCGTGTCCGACTCTGTGCGACCCCATAGACGGCAGCCCGCCAGGCTCCCCCGTCCCTGGGATTCTCCAGGCAAGAACACTGGAGTGGGTTGCCATTTCCTTCTCCAATGCATGAAAGTGAAAAGTGAAAGTGAAGTCGCCCAGTCGTGTCTGACTCTTCGCGACCCCATGGACTGCAGCCCACCAGGCCCCTCCGTCCATGGGATTTTCCAGGCAAGAGTACTGGAGTGGGTTGCCATTTCCTTCTCCAGTGCATGAAAGTGAAAAGTGAAAGTGAAGTCGCTCAGTCGGGTCCGACTCTTAGCGACCCCATGGACTGCAGCCTACCAGGCTCCTCCATCCATGGGATTTCCCAGGCAAGAGTACTGGAGTGGGGTGCCATTGCCTTCTCCCCCAAACAGTGTTATAAGGCCAAAAATGGGAAAAGACTCACAGGGACAATTCATCAAAGAAGATAAACAGCTAATAAGCACATGAAAAGATGCTCAACATTATTAGCTGTTAGGGAAATGCAGGTGAAAACCACAATAAGATACTACATACTCACTGGAATGGCTATAATTAAAAAAAAAAAAAAGCAAGAGTTGGCAAGGATGTGCAGAAAGTGAAATCTTTGCGTTGTTCATGTAGCCCATTGAAATATTGCCTAGCACTTTTTTTGAGCCAAACTTAAAAAGCAAATCAAAGAGAAATGAAATTGTAAGTCCACACAGATGTGTACACTTAGCAGCATGTGTATTCTTAGCAGCACTATTTATAACATTCAAAACTCAGAAATAATCTTGTATTGGTTTGCTAGGGCTTCTGTAACAAAGTAGCTTAAATAACAGAAATTGATTGGCTCACAGTTCTGGAGACCTGAAGTCTGAGATGGAGGGGTCAGCAGGATTGGTTCCTTCTGGGCTTTGAGAGAGAATTTGTCTCATGCCCCTCCCCTAGCTTCTGGCAATGTTGGGTTTCCCTTGGCTTTGTAGAAGCATCATCCTATCTCTGCCTTCATCTTCACCTGGTGTTCTCTCTGCCTGTGTCCAGATTTCCTTTTCATAAGGTCACTAATCGTACTGGATAAGGGGTCCACCCTATTCCAGCATGATCTTATAGTAACTAATTTAATTTCAAAAATCCAATTTCCAAACTAGGTGACATTTCATGGGGGTTAGCGACTTAGCAGCAGCAGCAGGACTTCAACATACGTATTTTGGAGGTTCACAATTCAACAACACGTAACAAATCCAAATGTCCACCAATTTGTGACTGGAAAACAATTTATGGTGTTTCCATGCCACGGAATACTCTTTAGACATAAAAAGGAACAAACTACCAACAGATGCTACAACCAAGATTAAGCTCTGAAACATTATGCTGATAAGCCAGATGCAAAAGACTACATACTGTTTCCATTTATAAGAAATGTTCAGAAAAAGTAAATTTACAGGGTAAAAAGCAGATTAGTAGTTGCCTAGGGCTTGGAGTGGGAGAAGGGCTTAAGCGAAAACCAGCGTGAGGAAACTTGCTGGGCTGACGGAAATGTTCTAAAACTGCATTTTGGAAAGGGTTGCTAATTACAAAACTTTATTAAAAATACTGCTGAAGTGTATACTTACAATGGGTGAATTTTTTTATAGTACATGAATTATATAGTAATAAGGCTACTTTGGTTTTTTTTTTTTAAGTTAAAAAAAAACCCCAACAAACCTCTGCAGGTGGACCAGCAATCTGAATTTTAACAAGCCTTCTAGCCAGTTCTAAAGTATACTAACATCTGAGGGACTTTCTGGCAGTATAGTCGTTAAGACACCATGCTTCCAACGCAGGGGGCACAAGTTCATCTCTGGTTGTGGAAGTTAAGATCCCACATGCCATGCGGCACAGCCAAAAAAAAACAAAAACAAAACAGGATATTAACATTTGAGAATCACTGCTCTAAAGAATTTAACCAGATGAACTTGAGAAAATGGCAATGGTTCCTGTGTGTGTACATGTGTGTGTCCTCGCTTCTGTCCAACTCTTTGTGACCCCCATGGACTGTAGCTGAACAGGCTCCTCCATCCATGGGATTCTCCAGGCAAGAGTACTGGAGTGGGGTGCCATTGCCTTCTCCAAGCAGATAGACTGAAAACCACAATCACAGAAAACTAACCAATCTAATCACATGGACCACAGCCTTGTCTAACTCAATGAAACTCTGAGCCATGCCGTGTAGGGCCACCCTGAGGTTCACATCTGTGTTCAAAAGGATGCATCCACCTCAGCACTTCCAGGTTCCTCAGGCACCCAGATGCACCCTTGTCCTGAATGAAGGTCTTAATCTGGTATCAATAAGTGGCAGCTCTATCTTCCACTCTGGCACCTGAGCCCCACATCTGGGAGCTACCCTTTGCCCTGCCTCTCCCTCCCCCTGCAGGTTTGGTCAGGCTCTGAGGCTGAAGGTTCCTTTTTCATTCTCTCTCCCCTATTTTCTAGCAGTGGCCTCCGACCAGGACCTTATATCGCTACTCCCAAATAGCCTTTCTGCCCTGTTTCACTTCACTGTCTTCTGATCTACCCACTTGAGTATCCCAGGACCCATCTTACTTGTGCACATAACCAAGTCCGTTCCTGATAAAACTCCCCCGGTGGCTCTTTCAGTTGGAACTTACTTTGAACTGCATGTAACAGAGGCCTGGTTATGCTTGTTTAACCAAATATAAGTTTATTTTCCTCGTAGGATAGAAAGTGCCAAGGTAAGCAGCCCATTTCCAATGAACGCCATTGCCAGTTTCTTATGTAACTTACAGCAATGTCAGGTGCATCTACCGTTTAAATAAACACAATTTGAAGATGTGAAGGTAATCGGGCCCAAGCACACTGTTTTCAGAAATCTCCTGGGTAGTTAGTTCTAAGGTGCAGCAAGGGTCAACAAGGACTGTACCTAACCTAGGGGCCTCTGGCTTACCGTTGGGCATTCCTCGTAGCTCAGCTGGTAAAGAATCCGCCCGCAATGCAGGAGGTCCCGGTTCAATTCCTGGGTTGGGAAGATCCCCTGGAGAATGGATAGGCTACCCACTCCAGTATTCATGGGCTTCCCTGGTGGCTCAGACAGTAAAAGATTTTGCCTGCAATGTGGGAGACTTGGGTTCGATCCCTGGGTTAGGAGGGCATGGCAACCCACTCCAGTATTCTTGGCTGGAGAATCCCCATGGACAGAGGAGCCTGGCAGGCTGCAGTCCATGGGGTCACAAAGAGTCAGACACAAATGAGCAACTAACCACATATATAAAGACATATTTTTCATCAGCAAAAGCTTTGGTAATAATCCCTTTGTGATGTGTGATGTGAAGCAGATGAAAAGAAAACTACTTATTTACTGAGCACCATGAAGGTGTAAAGGAGGAACTGCCTTGGGATTTCAGGAGAAAAAGAATGATTTTGGGAAAAAGGGAGAGAAATAAAGGAGTGCTGTGCTGTGCTTAGTGGCTCGGTTGTGTCTGACTCTTTGTGACCCCATGGACTGCAGCCCGCCAGGCTCCTCTGTCCACGGGGATTCTCCAGGCAAGAATACTGGAGTGGGTTGCCATGCCCTCCTCCAGGGGATCTTCCCGACCCAGGGATTGAACCCAGGTCTCCCGAATTGCAGGCAGATTCTTTACTGTTAGAGCCAGGAGGGAAGCCCAAACTAAGTGAGAGAAGGGAGGAATGAACCCTAAGAAAGGAAAAGACGAGGAAAGGGGTGGAAATGCAAGACTGAACAGCTGGTCTACCTGCTCACTCTTAACCAAGCACTGATTTTCATGCTCAGGAACGCCAGAAGGACACACAGCAAACTGCTGAGCCATCTGGACATGAGGCAATCTGGTCCGAGGCACCCAGTCCTCACCATTCCCTACAAAATTCAAGTCTCTCTGCGTCAGCATGCCTCATCCTGACTGTCAGATGCCAGCCACATTCCTGGGCTCAAGACAACCCAACCTCCTTTTGGATTCCCTCGACTTCTTGGAGATAATGACTCTCAATGGGATTTGAACTTTTCAAAACCACCTGAGTTCTCTGATCACACACATGACCTTTGGGACTAGATTAGGGGGCAGGAGCACCCCAAAGCCATAGAATCGTGGAATCTCCAGGTCGAAATGAATAGGCCTGCCCTAACACAGGACAGGGGCAAGGGCATAAAGGGAGGCCTTTGTACCACATGGATCTCCTTCCTACCAAACAAGTTAGGAACGTGTGTCAGACCTTCATCCTTCAGGGACCTGGGAGCTGGGTGACACTGCTTTGTGGCTGCCTTATAGTCTAAATTGCTAGCAGCTCCTCGGTTCAATGGCTAGTCTTTGTTTCTCCATCTTCACGTTTCCTGATCATTAACTTTTTGAAGTCAGTCCAACGTACTGGGTGGGTTTCCCTGGTGGCTCAGTGGTAAAGAATTCACCTGCTAATGCAGGAGATGGGTTCCATCCCTGGGTCGGGAAGATTCCCCAGGAGGAGGGCATGGCAACCCACTCCAGTATTCTTGCCTGGAGAATCCCATGCACAGAGGAACCTGGCGGGCTACAGTCCATGGGGTTGCAGAGTTGGACACGACTGAGTGACTAACACACACACACAACCTTGTTCTAGAAGGAGGGGTAAGACTCTTATGGGAGCATCTTCTCAGTTCCACACCTCTCCCCAGGGGAAATACGGCCTAAGGAGGAACAGAACAGGGCCCTCTGAAGTGTGGGACTCCGTGCGTGAGGGTAGTTCTAGGAATGAACCTCAGGGGTCCTCGAATCCTGCCTGACACAGCCCTGGCACTACCCCAGGCTTTGTCTGCCTATCTCGAAAGAGGAGGAACCCGGATCCCAGCACCATTGCACGTGGGGTAGTTTGTTGGCATGTGAACTGAAATCTGATTCCAACTTCCTGGAAGCCGAAGAAACTTTGGCCTTGGGCAAAGGCCTTTTGGCTGTGATCTGCACATTTATGCAACTTACAGGCTAACTAGAAAATGCTAGTTGAGTACAACAAGCAAAATTACAAATATGTATACTTTCAAGAGGATGATAAAAAAAAGTGAACTGTGTATCTGTGACAGATGACGATTTGAGCCCAAAGGTAGAATTAAATAAGTCCTGTGCAGCCAAGACGTGGCTGAAGTAGTTTCTGCCTTGTTTCACTCTGACCTTGAACTAGGTCTCACTCAGCATTTCACCATCCCCACAACTCTGTGTGTATGTTAAGTCACTTCAGTGTGTCCGACTCTTTGCTGCCCCATGGACTGTAGCAAGCTTGTACCCCACCAAGCTCCTCGGTCCATGGGATTCTCCAGGCAAGAATACTGGAGTGGGTTGCCATGTCCTTCTCCAGGGGATCTTCACCACCAAGGGGTCTGACCCGGGTCTCTAACATCTCCTGCACTGGCAGGCTTTACCACTAGCACCACAGCTAAATCCTCCCTACATTAGAAGAAAAGGCAGATTGTGTTGGGAGTTCACTGGGAGACCGGAGGATTTCAAGAGAAATCCCTAGCAGCCAGAGCTCTCCTCCCTTAGGTGTGTCCCTCATCGGCCCCTGTCTGGGTCTCCTTGACTCCCTGTTTCTTTTCAGTATACTTTTCCCATCTCTTCTTTTGAGTCAAGTAGGTCCAGCTCTTGCCCTCAACTTGCCTAGTTCACTGGGCATGAAAAACACCTGCAGGTCAGAATTTCTCAAATTGCCAACATCAGAGCTCCCTGTGAACAAGGGAGAAAGGCAAATTCCAGGTTCCCACCACAGACCCACTGGGTCAGAAACATAGTAATCTGCGGTTTAATGAGCCTTCTAGATGAGTCAAAAGCATGCTTCCAGATTAAATTAAACTCATCTCTGAAAACAGTTCACTCATCTTTGTTACTCAGGCAGCCGGCTGAGGAGGGAAGAGGAAGATTCTTCTCTTGATGCCCCCTGGCAATCCCATGGTTATCAAACTATTTTGCCAAGAAAAGCATGTTTGTGGGGGTGGGGTCAGATGGTGGTGGTGGTGGTGGGGATTCTCCTCTGAGCCAAACTGTTGCAGACAAATGCACAGTGAAAAGTGAAAGTGTTAGTCACTCAGTCCTGTCCTACTCTTTGCAGACCCCACTGGACTGCAGTTGGCCAGGCTCCTCTCTCCATGGAATTCTCCAGACAAGAATATTGGAGTGGGTAGCCCTTCCCTTCTCCAGGGGATCCTTCTCACCCAGGGAGTGAACCTAGGTCTCCTGCATTGCAGGCAGATTTTTTACCATCGGAGCCAGGAGAGAAGCAAATGCACAGTCATTGTAAAAAAAAAAATATATTTTTTGAGAGAACATTAGTAAAGTTAAATTTGCATTTCCCAAAGGTACCCACCCACAGTCTCCTGTACATCTTTCTAGAGATTTCTGAGCACACAAGTAAACATGTTTATACTTTTAAATAAAAACCCACAGAAGTGGATTGTGCTGTTAGCTAGTTTCACGAAACGTCTTCCTTGAAGGTTAAGAAATGTATGGAGGTATCATTCACCCATTCTCCCCCTCTGCTTGACTGTTGGGGGCAGCGGACAAAACACAGAGGGATATAGAAATCAATCAGTTGGCTTTATTTTTTTTTTTTGCATTTTCAGGTTTGTGGCCTTGCCACACAGGAAATATTCGAAAAGACGTAATTCTGACAACCAAATACGTAAGTCTTCTGTGTTTAGGACGAAGAAAATTGCAGAGAAGAAAAGGTGAGACCCGGGACTGAGATCCACCGTCTTTACAGACCCTCAGAAAGCCACAACGCAATTTAAAAAAATGGAAATTATCACAAACACCCAGCATGAGAGTCTCAACTTGTGAAACACAAAGGCGACAACGTCAGGACCAAAGTCAGTTATCACTCACTAACATTTGCGGACAAAGGGACTTCATATCTTCAAGGCGTGCCACGTATATACCTCCCTGTCCCACTTTCGTGTACTGCAATCCGCAGATCACACCCGTTCGAGGAGAAAGGCTGGGGGGAGTTGTTTTTTTTTCCACGCATCCAGGTTTTACTGCGCGTTTTCACACAGCCCCAGGGCAGAGGGAGCCAGCAGCGCTTGAGTGACGGGCTCCCCACGCCGCCCCTTGCCTCCGCCCCCTGGTCCGTCAGGGCCCCCCCGAGGCCTCCCCGTTGCGGGGGAGCGCGCTGAGAGCGTGGTCGGCGATTGGTTGAGGGCCAGGGTGGGCGGGGCGCGGCGGTCCAGCCCTATAAAAGTGCGGCGGCACGCTCGCCTCGGTTTTGCGTCGGCGTGTGTTCTGCGGCGTTTCGCCCTCTGCTTGGTGGGGGTGTCCCTAGCGGTCCGGGCCGCAGAGCCTTTCCCCCGAGTCATGGCGACGAAGGCCGTCTGCGTGCTGAAGGGTGACGGCCCGGTGCAAGGCACCATCCACTTCGAGGCAAAGGCAAGGGCTGGCGGGGGCGAGGGGGGAGACCAGCGGCGAGGCCGTGCGCGCCAACCTGTGCCCTGGAGCGGCAGGGCGGCCCGGCCGGGCCTCGTGCCGCCTTCGCCACGCCTCCCTCCCCCGGCGCGCGGTTCTGCGGGTCCGCGGTCCACTCCCCCTCCCGGGCCGCCCCCCGCGCGCCCGCGGCCGCAAAGTGCTGAGTCACCGGGCGAGCCCGGCGGCGGTGCGAGGCGAGGCCTGGGCGGGGGTGCAGGAAGGGAACACCCGGTCGGCCCCTTTGTGTGTGGGGGGGCGGGGAGGGCGGAGAGAAAGCGAGGGAGGAGGAGAACCGGCTGCCGCGGCGCCCCTTCGACGTCCGCAGGCCCTGACGGAGACCTGCCTTTCTTTGAGGCGGCCGTGTGGCTATGTCCCCCCGCCCCCCCTTTCTCGGCGGGGTCAATGTCTGGGGCCTGGCATCCTGCGGACTCTTGAGTTGCGCAGTCCAGAGGCCTGACCCGTCCTTGAGATCTCGGGGGTGGCGGGGTGCGGCAGGGCCTCCAGGATTCTCGTGGCATCCGTTATCCCTTTGGGGCTTCCCTTGCAGCTCGAGTGCTCCAGCTCAGGGCTCTGCAAACCACACGCACAGTCCGTGCCGGGGTTGGTGTTTGTACAGCCCTCGAGCTGAGTGGTTTTATCTGTTCAGGTCTTTGTAGTTTTGTTTTGTTTTAATGTTTGTGTTTAAAGGAAAACACGAGTATGCAACAGTGACCCTTTACAGAAAAGTTTGCTGACACACCCTGCTCTAGGTCATGGTCAGGCTCTGAGGACAGAGAAGACGGCCCTGGTCAGAGCTCCAAAAAAACCAGAGCTCTAACAGACTCCCTTGTTTGGGGGGTTTTCTAGAGAGCGATAATAATCCTGGGTGCATGGCAGACTCAGATTCACGGCGTGGGTGCAAAGTCGTTTCAGTCGTGTCCAACTCTCTGCGACCCCATGGACTGTACTCCGTTAGGATCCTCTGTCCATGGGATTCTCCAGGCAAAAGGAACTGGAATGGGTTGACGTTTCCTCCTCCAGGGGATCTTCCCAGTCCAGGGATCAATCCAGCTCTCCTGAATTGCAGGCAGATTCTTTACCCGCTGAGCCATCAGGGAAGCCCCAGAGTCACTGGCTGAGCTTTTTAAAATAGACATTCCAGGGCTCAACTCAGGATCGATTACGTCAGAACCTGGGGCGGTGCAGTCTGAGATTTGCAGTTTTTAAAGCCTCCAAAGTGGTTCTTAACAGTGCATGGAGGATTGAGAATTCGAGGAGGCCTAGAGTATTTCCTTTGCACCCAATTGTCATTTCTGTGCTTGGAGCATTCCTGTAAACAAATTTTCAGTCAGGTGACTTTGAAATTTCTTTACCGGTAGGCCTGTTACTGAGAGGGTATCGGACAAACCTCTGCACAAATCATGTAAAATTAAGTGTATAGAAACACTCATACTGAAGCACAGATGTTGTGAGGAGTGTGAAACATCTTTTAACAGATGTTGTGAAAAGACTGTCCCAGATCTTAGGTTGCCAGTGGGTGGAAGATTGTATTGGCTTGTTAATATTGAGGGAATATTTAAGGTACCAGTGAGATTTACAGTGGTTTATGGAAACATGAAAGGATATGCAAAGTGTTATATGTGAGATTTATACAAGGAAAACAAATATTTGAGCTTAATTTTTTCCTTTTGGTGGTTTCCAAATTTTCCGAAAAGGCTTTTTGACATTAGACTAAGTTTTGCTCTTTTCGTTTGCCAGACTCTCTCTGTTTTGTCTCTCTTGCCTCCATTGCTCTGCTGCTGCTGAGTCGCTTCAGTCGGGTCCGACTCTGTGCGACCCCATAGATGGCAGTCCACCAGGCTCCCCCGTCCCTGGGATTCTCCAGGCAAGAACACTGGAGTGGGTTGCCATTTCCTTATCCAGTGCATGAAAGTGAAACGTGAATGTGAAGTCGCTCAGTCGTGTCCAACTCCTAGCGACCCCATGGACTGCTGCCTACCAGGCTCCTCTGTCCATCGGATTTTTGAAGACAGATACATTATGATTTCTCTAGGTAAAGAAAAACCCAAAATTTAATGGAAAATTCTGGAAAGAACCAAATGTGACTGTTATCCCCCAAACACGCCATGTTATCAAGAGCACAGAGAGGCAAACACACAGGCTCTTCCACGCTCCCACTCAACCGGTAATACACAGAACAGGAGAAGTTCAAGGGTAAGCGGCCTGGTACACCCTGCGGGACACGGGCTATTATCTCAAATGGTTCTCCACTAGAGAACCTCAGAAGCCTCTGAGGAGTTCTTTCCCTCCGGCCACTGAGAGCCAGCTCCTGGTGTTACTTAGATTCAGCAGCCAAACTGAAACCTGCCGCAGCCCGGGCCCCCTTAGTTTCTGCAGCTTCCCTGAGCAGCTTGTATGGCACCCTCTTCTGGGTTCTGAACCTCCGTTTTGGTGGTGCTCTCTGAACCTGGTAAAAGACCCTTGGGTATGCGGATGTATTAAACTGTCAATAAACCATCAACTGTATTTCTTGGCTTTTTGAGTGTTTAAAATTTTTGGATTAGTTTCCAGTTTTCAAAAATCGGAAATTTTCACCTCTTAAGTCCGAAGTCCTAGCTCGTCTTGAAAATCATCTATCTGGAGAAGGCCCCTACTGAGCCTTCGTTAGCCTAGGGTGACACTGCAGCCTGTTTCCCTTCCTCCTGCTTCCCTGACCTGTTTCACCCATTTGAGATAATAGCCCGTGTCCCGCAGGGTGTACCAGGCCGCTTACCCTTGAACTTCTCCTGTTCTGTGTATTACCGGTTGAGTGGGAGCGTGGAAGAGCCTGTGTGTTTGCCTCTCTGTGCTCTTGATAACATGGCGTGTTTGGGGGATAACAGTCACATTTGGTTCTTTCCAGAATTTTCCATTAAATTTTGGGTTTTTCTTTACCTAGAGAAATCATAATGTATCTGTCTTCAAAAAGAAATACAAGAGGCAGCAGTCGCCATGCTACTTTCCAGGAGCAGTGATACCTAGCCAGTGGAAAATCAGAGCTTCAAGGCCTGACACCTCTTGTAATTGTCGGCCCTGGCTTTTTAAAAAACCAGAAACACCATCTCATATTCCTGTATGGTGTGGTTGCTGTGTTATGTTTTATTTTAGTTGCTAAGATCTCTCTGTAGCTGTGGAAGGAACTTCTTTGATTTGTCCATGTAGCATGCAGTACCATTGCCCATCGCCTTTGCTGGAATTGCAGTGCGGTTTTCTTTTTCTTCTTCACCTGTTTGGGTGTTTTATTGTCCCTTCTTTTTGATCTCAGGAGTGGAAAGGTTATCTAGGTTCCAGTGCCTGAAAAGCCTCCAGAAAGCAGTACTTCTGGTTAGATTAGGATCAGCTTCCCAGTGGCAGTGAGGAGGATATTTTCTGGGTACCACCAAAAATATCCGTGTGGGAAACTGATAAACGTTCCTCTCCTGGGGAGTGGAGAAGAGGGACCATGGGATAGCACGTTGAGTATTTCCAGCGAATCTTTTTTTTTTCTTTTTAAGACAAATCTGTGTGTTTAATGATCCAGCAGAGTGTCTGCATGAAGAAAGGGATATGCTGAAAAGTGTATGACGTGCAGACAGTTGGGCTCACAAGTTTGATACGTGCACATACACTTAGCCACGCACAAGCACAACCTATTTGAAGTATTTACATAATAAGCAAGAACTTACTCGCATTACACATGAATGGTTAAGCAGCTACCTGGGGGTTCATTGCTAGAACGTGGTGGGCCTTTCTAGCCAAAAACCTTGGACACAGGTTTTTTGACTCCTGAGTTGATGTTCTTTTCACTTTTCCTGTGAGTGGTAAAGGTAATTCAGTCATTTTCTTTACTTGGAAGCATTCGCCCTCTCAAACTTCTCTCTCTTTTCTTTGGCTGAAGGGAGATAAAGTCGTCGTAACTGGATCCATTACAGGGTTGACTGAAGGTGATCACGGATTCCACGTCCATCAGTTTGGAGACAATACACAAGGTGGGTGTGGTCCTGGTGATGATCGATTCACAGTCACCTAGTGAGACAAGCCTAGTGGCGTGTGGGTGTGTGTGTAGGTGCTCGGTCGTGTCTGACTCTGCAACCCCTGCACTGTAGCCCTCCAGGCTCCTCTGTCCATGGGATTTTTCAGGCAAGAGTACCAGAGCGGTTGCCATTTCCTCCAGGGGATTTTCCCTACCCAGGGGTCGAACCCGTGTCTTCTGTGTCTCCTGCACTGCAGGTGGATTGTCTGCCTGCTGAGCCATCCAGGAAGCCACCTCCACACATTAAAAATTGGCAGCAATTTTTTAGAAAGTCGATAGCACTACTCACGTCAGCCTCAGAGATAAAAGTGACTGACTCAGTGGAATGGAAGGGGAATTGATGTTTTTATTTTATCTTATTATGGGTTGATTATGTAAGAGTCTCAGATGTTTTTAACAATAGAAAACAATACTGCTGCTTTCTGACCTTCGTGGCCTTTGGTCCTTGTGAGCTGGGGGTTGAGGGTGGGTGTGACAGGCAGGGCGCACATTTATCATGACCCTGGAAGAACAGCTCCACAGCTCCAACACAAGAGCCTTAGTTGGGACAGGGTGGCAGGGGAGGGGGCAGTGAGAGGCAGACTGGCGATAGCCTGTGAGCTGTTGGTCCTGTGGGTTGAGTTTGATTTTCTCATTTTGGGATCAGAAGCAAGTTAACAAAATTTACGGGTTAAGTTGCTGTATTTGAGTAAACTTAGTGTTTCGACCTTCTGTGATGAGAACTTAATTCATTTTGCTGGAACCTGTTTTTAATGACCCATAATTTGGTTCCTTTAAATAGTGATTTAAGGGTCAGATGTGATCCACTTCAACAATATAAAAAATGCTGGGACTAAGAGGTGGTCCAGTGGGTAGGTCTCCCCCTAGTTCCCAACGCAGGGGGCTGGGTTGGATGCCTGGTCAGGGAGAGGAGTCCCCACGTGCAGGCCGCCACCCAGCGGTCACATGCTGCTGCCTAAGGACCCTGCGTGCCTCAACTAGAGATCACGTGTGCAGCAGCTGAGACCTGGCGCAGCCAAAGGAAAAACATTCCCGCCTCTGTGGTGGGAGGCAACTGCTCTTTGGCTTCGACTTACTCTGCCACGTCCTGTAACCTGCGTGTCGTCTCCCTGAGTGGGGAGGGTGGGGGCTGTTCACAGCCTTTATCCATCCCCGACCCCACCTGACAGCGAGCGAGTGAAGGCCCGTGTAAGAGAGGCGCCTCCACAGTTGTGTTCTATGGGAATGCTCTTCTCCGGTGCTCAGGAGTGCCGTTTTAACAGAGTACAGCCTGAAGGCCCAGAGTCGCGCAGGGCAGCAGCCCTTGGATTAGGATGCTGCTTTATATTCCGCAAGCACCAAGACCCAGACAGCAGCTGTCTGGCAGTGTGTTGCTGGGGAGACACGTGTTTTGTCGTGGAGGTATCCTGTCATCTTAGGAAGTAGGATCATAATCATGGGATTTTAATAGGAGGACCATTGAAGTGCAAGTCGGGGCAGAAGCAGCTAAGCCGAGAATGGTGTTACCTTGACCAGCGTCGCAGTGGTTAGAATTTGTCCCTACTCCCTGCCCTTCGCTGCTGTTGTTCCTAGCCCAGAAGTCACTTTGGGGGTCAGTACTTTTCTCCAGTTGAGGCTTTTAGCAATGACCAGTTTCTTTTTTAGAATTTATTTCGGAATTTTGATTCATAATTTAGCTGCTTTTTTTTTTGGTAAATAGGCTGTACCAGCGCAGGTCCTCACTTTAATCCTCTGTCCAAAAAACACGGTGGGCCAAAGGATGAAGAGAGGTAAGTGACTTTAATTCTTTTTTGAAATATTAGCGCTGGCTTTGGGCAGGGGTGGTCAGTATGGTTTACTACTTGCAGATTGTATGCTAAGATAATTGCACTTCTGTTCTTGAATTTGTTGCTCCACGTAACCCCTTGCCCCTGAGTTCTGGAATGGCATTACTCCCTGGGCTAAGGAATTGACAAATGGGGACACTGCAAACGATATGGGTTTTGTAGCGTTTATTGAATAAAGAACTAATACAAGAGTCAAAGGGAACTAATACAGGAAGTGTCATGAATGACAGTACTGTCAACTACTAGCAAAATTAAAACATCATTGTGAAACACTGGAAACTTTGTAGATAAAAATTTGATGTTGAAAATTCAGTGAGACTCCCCTTGTATGTGTTCGTTTTCTGAAAGCCTTTCAGGAAAACAATAAATTTTAAGGACAAGGATTAATTTATGTTTATATCAAAGGGCAAGGGGCATAACTGTCTTAGCCATGCCAAGTATTAATAGGCATAACTCAGTAACTTAGAGTTTATCCTCTAAGTTTACTTTACCTCTGAAGTTAGGGGTGCACCCCAAGTCTTTCCAGCGCGTTGCTTTATAGACTTGAAGCCTTGCTTGAAGAGCTGTGTGTCTGAAACATCTTGTTACTTGTTTTTAAATTTGTATGTTTTCAAAGTTTTGTCAGTATGGAAAAGTAGATTCTATTTGATACAGACTGTATCGCTCTCTCAAGCTACCATTATATATCTGACGCATCCATTTTTAATTTAGCTTATGAACTAAAGTTAGATAGAAATCAGTCCTGATCCCTCTGCTTTTTCAATGTTAGGCATGTTGGAGACCTGGGAAATGTGAAGGCTGACGAAAATGGTGTTGCCACTGTGGATATCGTAGATGCCTTGATCTCACTCTCAGGAGAATATTCCATCATTGGCCGCACGATGGTGGTAAGTTTTCATATGATAAGGATATGCATGAAATTTCTTCTAACACATGATATGTATGTTTTCATGACTTAACGATTGTTAATCCTGGCTTCTAAGCTTCCATATAAATTGTACTTTTTGTTCAGATTAGGAAAAGCAGTTATTTTGTTGGACAGTTACAGTGAAGGTGATTTAATGATCAAGGTCAGTTAAGACCAGTTTTGCTAAGATGCAGTAATAAAACAGATTACCTTTGATCATGTTAATTAGATCTGTGTTATGGAAATAGAAGCTGTCTTTATTTGGTTTTCAAATGGCCAGGCTTTCTGTCACTACTGGGTTTCCCCCTCGCAGTTAACCAGAGCATTTGAAATCTGAAATCTGGGGTGGACCTCAGTACCAATATTCATTCATGTCTGCAGGTTGTTTTCACTTGTTCAACGTGTGGGAGGCCGTTGTCCCACACTGCATCTGGTTCCTATGGAATGCCTCCTGAAGGCTCCCTTTTGCCTGCCCCCAGAGGACAGTTAACTTTCAGTAGACACTTCCTATCAGTTCACCTTTTTATCTTTAGAATTTCCTTTTGTAGTTATGAAGCAGAAAAGTCACTTACCAGTGTTTGATGTGCTGTGCTTAGTTGCTCAGCCATGTCTGACTCTGTGGCACCATTGGACTTGTAGCCTGCCAGGCTATGTCCATGGGATTCTCTGGGCAAGAATACTGGAGTGGATTGCCATGCCCTCCTCCAGGGGATCCTCCCAACCCAGGGATTGCACCAAAGTGTCCTGCATTGCAGGCAGATTCTTTACCATCTTAATGTTTTATGAGCAAAATTTAAAAGGCTACTGCTTGAATATTCAAGATATTTTTAGGGCCTCCCTCATGGCTTAGTTGGTAAAGAATCTGCCTGCAATGCAGGAGACCTGGGTTTGATTCCAGAATCTGGAAGATCCTTTGGAGAAGGGCATGGCAACCCACTCCAGTATTCTCATTTGAATATTCAAGATATTTTTAGGATTCTCTCTTATTTATGGGTCTGTAGCTAATTAGGCACAGTTTTTATAAGTTTATATATATTTTTTGGTTCACCTTTCCCCCCAAACCAGTTTGTACTATGAAAGCATGTCTACCCTGATGTTACTAAAATTTCTCATGGTAGATTTATTTAGCATGTGGATGCTTTGTAACCTAATTCTATGGATTTCTTATGTTTTTTTGAGATAGTACTGCTAACCTCGTGTTTTATTACGTCTGCATCATCAAGAAAAAGCTCAGAATAGTAGCTTCTACTTTTTACTACTGGATTAAATATTTGTGTGTTTTCCTACTAGTAGGATTATTTTAACATGGTGTTTTCTAGTATTCAGTGGTTCTTAAGTCTTTTGGGTATTGTTGAGGAGATGGTAATTGCTTGATAGCCTGAGTTAATTTGTTCTCAAAATTTTTTAAAGGTCCATGAAAAACCAGATGACTTGGGCAGAGGTGGAAATGAAGAAAGTACAAAGACTGGAAACGCTGGAAGTCGTTTGGCCTGTGGTGTAATTGGAATTGCCCCGTAAACATTCCCTGGGCATGGTCTGAGTCCTAGTAACTCGTGTTATCTTGCTGGTTGTAGAAATTTAACTTGATAAGCATTTAACACTGTAAACTTAAAAAGTGTAATTTGTGTGACTTTTTAAAAATTGCTTTAAGTACCTGTAACGAGAACTGACTTATGATCACTTGAAAGATTTGTATTATTTTATAAAACTCATACACAATTAAAATGTCTGTTTCATTGATCTCTGTATTTTGCCAGACTTAATCACATGTATATCATTTGTCTGAATTTCGATTCTCTCAAGCCTGCAATAAACATTCTCTGTGGCACTGTATTTTGAGCCTGTTGAAGTATTTAAATTGAAATTCTAAAGTAACTTGATATTCATACATAGAGCGTGAATGGAAGAGATTTAGTAATACGTTGATGGGTATTAACTATCTTAGAACTTTTTTTGAAAGTGTTTTTAAATGAGATCATTAAAATGTTAAAATTTTAGCAACTGGTATATTTAGCTAAGACTAAGCTGAATTTTAATCTCAGACAAATAGGCCATTCTTCGTTAGCTTCAGGGAAGTTAAGGTGGTAACTTTATTTTAAAAAGTAGCTGTTAACAATTTGAGAGAGCCCTTTTGATAACTTAGTGAAATTGTAAATGGCAAGTTACAGCCTTAGCGAAGAGTAAGATTAATTTACCTACCTGTCAAAGTGGCACATACTCCATTTTTATAGACCCATGACCATGAAATTAAAAGATGCTTACTCCTTGGAAGAAAAGTTATGACCAACCTAGATAGCATATTCAAAAGCAGAGACATTACTTTGCCGACTAAGGTCCGTCTAGTCAAGGCTATGGTTTTTCCAGTAGTCGTGTATGAATGTGAGAGTTGGACTGTGAAGAAGGCTGAGTACCTAAGAATTGATGCTTTTGAACTGTGGTGTTGGAGAAGACTCTTGAGAGTCCCTTGGACTGCAGGGAGATCAGCCCTGGGATTTCTTTGGAAGGAATGATGCTGAAGCTGAAACTCCAGTACTTTGGCCACCTCATGCGAAGAGTTGACTCATTGGAAAAGACTCTGATGCTGGGAGGGATTGGGGGCAGGAGGAGAAGGGGATGACACAGGGTGAGATGGCTGGATGGCATCACCAACTCAATGGACATGAGTTTGAACTCCGGGAGATGGTGATGGACGGGGAGGCCTGGCCTGCTGCGATTCATGGGGTCGCAAAGAGTCGGACGCGACTGAACTGAACTGACCACTTAAGTTTTATTTTTAGTAACAGTAGAGTTTGGCACAACCTGCTTTCACATATGCCCTTTGAAGAAATACATTATACCCACTGTAAGATGGAAGCAAAGAAATGACTTGGTTGTGGGTTCTGCCTGTTTAAATACAAGAATTTCTACACCCAGTTAGTAATTCAAGTCTGTTTCTCTAAACACGTATGCCTACAGAAGAATGCTTTAAAACGAAGTGTTGATCTTAACGCAGGTTTGACTGTGGGTTATAGTTTATTAATTGAAAATTGTAGGATAGTTGACAGAGAAGCCAGAAATAAGCAACTGTTTGGTTGGACTTTGGCAAGTGAAGATCACTTGGAGAGGAAAAGCTAATTTAGAAAAATAAACGTAGTGTATTCAAAGTTTTAAGTTGGTGATAACAGTATGCTCACAAATTAACAGTTAAGATGACCATCAGGTAGGAACTTAAAAACCAACACTAACATTTCATAAGGTAGTCTGTTACATAAATGGACTTGCTCGTGTACTTTAAAGCCTCAAATGTAATTACTACCACTTACTACTTCTGGGGTTTTGTCATGAGCAAATAGGGTGACCTTAATACTTTCGATTAGAAATACTGGACTGTTTCCTTGAAACCCAAACACTAATCAGATGTGTATTTCCAGAAGCAGTTTCAGCTAGGACTTTTAAACTCAGTGGGCCAACATACACCGGGGTAAGCTTGTAACTCAAGTCTACATATGTGAAACAGGATTTTCTCTTGTTTTCCAAAGGTTGCCCTACATACATTTCCCCCCACCACCCATTAAGGATCTTGCTGCAGAAAACTCAAAACCAAATCAGCTTTGCCTCGGGATGAGGGTAAAGAATCTGTTCAGCACACAAACTAGGAGTTTAGATACATAATTTAAGGAGAAAAGAGCTTCAAGGCCATGAATACTTGGGTTAACGGCTGGTCTTTTCCTTGGCACTAGCTCAGCAGCTTTATGTAACCGCTTTTCTGTAGTACTTCAGGTACAGGTTTGATTTCCCCTTGAATGTCCTCATGTAATAGTTCTGGGATAACTCACAACTGTTTTTCCTAGTTAACCCAATTATTTTAAAGAAGAGCGAGTACTTTGCAGGGGTAAAAAGCTCAGTTTACCTCTGCTCAGCAGGGGAAAAGAGAGGCAACAGGCAAGGCTTACAGAAACAGTGGGGGCTGCATTTAAGTTCTTAAACAGATGAGACAAAAAGCTTTTAAAGCTGCAGACAATAACCTTGATTTTCTTTAACCTTTTTGAAAAATTTAATGGGATGAAAAGAAAAACCACCAGCCTTCTAAAGAAGTAATACCCAGGCAATAATTTATAGTACAATTGGTAATGTTGGGGTCCAATGTTCCCTTAGCAAAGAATTTATCAATTATTTAGGGCAACATTTACCACAAAGCCAATGGGTGGGGGGCGGGGAGGGGGAGAACACCTTGATTGAATCCCAAAACTCACAAGCTTTTCAGTTAACATTAAAACCACTAACCTTTGCAGTCTGAATGAAATGCTAAGAATCAAAAATATTACAGATGAAGTGTTTGAAAATAACTACATAAAGATGTCTGTTTCCATCAAATTAACAAGTCTAATTTAGACTAATACAGCATTAACCACTCAAACTTTGATGAACAGTCCTTTTCCACCTTAATGCAGTGTAGGAAGAATAGCACACATTAAAGTTTGTTACGAAAATAGAGTTTATTAAAAACATCCCTATTGTTTTTTGAGGAGCTTTCACCGTTACCTTGTCTTAAATTAAAAAAAAAAAAAAAATAGAGAGCACTTCTAATTACGATTTGTAAACTTTTTAAAGTCAAAACTTTTAAAAAGTTACAGCAAAAAGGGTAATATTTATTCATATTTTCAGTATTTTTTTTGTTGTTATTTTGTGGCTATTTTTAAATAGAAGGGAAGCAATCAAATTGCTTACAGCTCCCACCAACTACTGCGGGGCTGTGACATAGCGGGAGCACGTATAATACAGCATCTGTACACCCCAAGCCCTACCCTCCTGTGTCGCCGTCATATCTGACAGATCCCAGTCTCTCTTAACGAGGAGCCTCTGCTGCTGAGCCGGGGTCCTTCTCGGGGTTGACGGATGAGGTAGCCTCAGCAGGTAACTCTTCAGAAGGCTTTGCGACTGCAGGCCCAGGCTCCCCCTTAGGAAGTTCTGAAACAGTGTCTACGCTTCCCGCTTGGCTAATGGGAGGTTCCGCGGTCTTGTTACTGCCTGCCCTGTCTGTCACCTCGGGCTTCTCCTTGCCTCGGTTTTCTTCCTTCTCTCTACGAGACTCTCTATCTCTAGAATCTCTCTCTCTGTCTCGATGCCCGCTAGAGCGTCTATTCCTGTCTTCCAAGTCTCTGTGCCTGTCCCGGTCGGGGCTCCTCCTTCCCCACTCTCTCCTCTCACGGTTACTATTCTCTCGATCATCATTACGGTTCCCGTACCGTTCCCGGTCATTCTCCACCCTATTTCCAAAGGATCTTCTTCCAAATCTTTCTTGGTCTCTACCTGAATTGAACTGCTGCTGCCTGCCGTCATTTCTGAACGGCTGTGGCTGCTGCTGAGCGGGCGGCGGCTGCTGGGCTGGCGGCGGCTGCTGCGGCGGCGGCTGTGCAGGTGGCTGCTGCTGTTGCTGCTGTGGTGGCGGCTGCCTTCCGTCTCGGTCCTCAGGACCCCCTGGGCCTGGCCCCGGGCCCCCGAGCCCTGGCATCCCGCCAGGCCTGACGAAGGGGCCATGGGGTGGGAATGGGCCTTTCATTCCATGTGGTGGAGGCATTCCGAAGCCCCCCGGGCCTGGTGGTGGACCTCGGTGCATCATGTGTGGAGGCATGGGCCGAGGTGGCATCAAGGGAAACCGCTGTAAGTGAGGTGGAGGCATTCCTGGCGGGCGCTGGAGTGGGATCATGCCAGGTCGGGCACCAAGGAGACCGGTGGATGGGGCCTGGAGCCCAATGACGGGACCTGGTGCAACTCCTTGGGTACCTGATGAGGCAATAAAAATGAGACTGTAAATAAAGCAACACAGAGATGGCATATTCTGTTTTCATCCGTTTCCTGTGGTGCTTGAAGCAAAATGAAATTCACAATCTTCCAACGTCATACTGTTTGCCAGTCTACCCAGGAGAAGCTCAATGCGAAGTCCTAGCAACAATCCATGGCAAGCAGTCCTAAAGACACATTACACAAGTTATGTGCACACACCTACCTAATACAGTCAGAGGTCCAAATATGTCACATAAGGAGACTAATATACCACACTCTGGAAAAAGTATATCAAAATGTCCTTCTGCACAGCCTTGATTAGCAGTTGTTTTACCACTCAAAATACTTGAGAGACACAATGCACTATGTCCTAGTGAGATAAAGCAATGAACTAGCTGAGCCAACTGAAACTTATTTCAGGTGTACTCTTAGAAATTTTTTACTCTAAGTCTTACTTTGACTTTCTATTAGGAAAAAAACTGAGTCAATGACCCAGAAAATCCAGTGAAGAGGGAGGTTTCTTTGAGTCTATGACATTAAAATGCTTTACGTAGTTAATGTAGTCACATGCTCAGCCGCTTTGTGACCCCATGGACTATAGCCTGCCAGGCTCCTCTTAGAATTTTTCAGGCAATACTGGTGGTGGTTTAGTTGGTAAGTTGTATCCAATTCTTGCGACTCTGTGAACTGTATAGCCCGCCAGGCTCCTCTGTCCATGGGATTTTCCAGTCAAGAATACTGGAGTGTGTTGCCATATCCTTCTCCAGGGGATCTTCCCAACCCATGGATCGAAAACACTAACGCTTGTAAAATAAACATCAATACAAGAATGTAGAGTTTGTTTTCACGAGTCTCTTTTTAAAGCACAGCATAACATGTAAACTGCTATGCCAAAATGACTGCTGAACTATGCCGAGTGCTCAGCCATTCACCTTCTATTCATTTTCCCAAAGATGGCAAGACTGATAAAAGTTAGTGCCGCTGAAAGTGACAGTAACTACTGGTCTTATTTCCTACTTACAGGAGGCATTTTGCTTATGCTTTAGTGGAACAGTCAAATTCAACCCATCATGTATGATACAGAAAAGGAGGAAGGATTTGTTTCACAACTTAATTAAGTAACAGGTATCACCACCTCTCCCATTTCTCTGCAAATATTAACATTACAACAAGCTTCTCTAAAAAGGAAAATGTTCAGGTACGATCAGAAGGTGCCGTCTACTCACACACTGCAGAGATGTCTTTGCCAAGTTGTAGGCTGTGACTCAAGTGGCAATGGTGAGAGAAACGCTTGGGCAACGCTGACAGGAAAATAACCTGAAAGCACACCCAGCACTTTCTCATCTCTCCCCCATCCCCAACATCTTGTTCTTTCATGTTTACAGTTTCAATCCCTTCCTCCCACTCACTTTAGCAAACATTTAAGGAAGTCCTACTAAATCCTCACAATAGACTTTCTGTATACATAATTATTACTAACATGGAAGACAAGAATTTCTACTTCAGTTTTTGCTCCTCCGAACATATGGTCCAATACTACTCTGCTAGACTTAGGAACTAAAAAGAGTGGACTGAAAATGTACGTGTATCAGTTATAACTCTTAACATGAAGTTGTAACTCTTATCGCTTTACTTAGAGTATCTTCTTTTAAATGCTTGAAGAGAAACATTTGGTGAAAAAAAACCTCACACAGGAGTGACTCTGGACACATGCCTCAGAAATAGGAATAATACCTGCTTTTTGCTGATATTAAATGGGATAAAACATAAGCATGAGCTCAGAGCTTGGCACATCGCTAAGTGCTGAAGTTATTATTCTATATATCTATTTTGACAGATGGTAAATATCCTAACACTAAGTATTTCACTTTGCAAAAACACCATGTTTTATATTTCTGATCATTAAGATCTTATTAGCCTCTCTTGGTCCCCCAATATCCACCACAGTTTAGAGTCAAGCAGTTTGGTAATTGAAAGAAATTAAGCTTCCATGTAATCAGGCCGAAGAAAATGTTAATTACCATAATGAAAAGCCACAAATGAACTGGATGAATGAGGTAAAGACCTCATCCCTTCATAGACTCTTCACACTTATACTCTACCTCAGAGTGATATGAAATTCACAGCAAACTTTCTTGATGCCATTTAGTGTACATTTACTGAGACTGTACCATATAGTGAGACAACTGGCATCTAACGTATTTCCTTGCTCCCACTTTTTAAAGAAATCATACAGTACCAACACTTGTGGACTTAAAACAAGCAATATAAAATATATGTACCCATGTACAGCCTCTTTCAATAGTTTATCATATACAGAAGCACCTAAATAAAATTTTCCTTTCCCACCAGCTTTTACTCAAGGATAAAAATGATAAATGTTTACTCTGTTAAAAGACTTGGTGTGGCACATTCTAGTAGCAAACTATAAGCTCAAGGGACCAATAGCAAGTTTTAAATTACACTTGAGAGATGGGGAAGGGGTTAAAAGTATCTTATTTTAACAAAAGAATTAAGTTCAGATGAATCTTTAAGAGGAAACAGATCTTTCCAGGACAATGGGAATACTGATGGGTTCCTCAACTACCAATTTGACAGCTGCCAAAGGCCAACCTCAATCTTTGTACAGAGATCAAATGGGCAATGATTCTTTGTAAAATATAAACCTATGTCTAGGAACGCATTTCTAAGTTCTTTGTAACATGCATCTGAGGGTACATATTGACTTAACAGGGTTAGCTTTCACAGCACATGCATACATATATCTTTTAATATTTATTTTGTCTAACAGGATCTTTATTGTGGCATGTGGGATCTAGCACCCTGACCAGGGGCTGAACTCCAAGCCCCTGCACTGGGAGAGTGAAGTCTTAGCCACTGGACCACCAGGGAAGTCCCATATAATGAAACATCCTACAGACACTTAAAAAAAAAATATTTTTAATTTTTGGCCACAACATGAGGCTTTTGGGATCTTAGTTCCCCAACAAGGTATTGAACCAGAGTCCATGGCAGTGAATGCAGAGTCCTAACAACTGGACCACCAGGGAAATTGCCCAAAGCATATTTTTATAAAGAAAAAAAAAAAAAGCCGAATTTATCTATCCAACCTATGTGGATATTTGTATTTGGGATTTACTTAAAATATTATACATTCAAATACTTTTCCTCTTTCATAAATAAGCTGATTTCCCTTTAACTCTTTATGGGCCAACAAAGTACAAACTCCCCTGACAGTATTTCCATAGTACCAAATGTTGGCCTTCAAAATACACAAGTGGTAGAAATACAGATTTCTTTTGCTCATCTGTTGTTTGCAGTGAACAAAAAAGTACTGCTTTTAATTAAAGTTACATTTGATTAAAAAAACATATCAGGTGGTATAAGCCCCTGATAGGGATAACAGCTGAATTTCATTTTTATTAAGAAAGCTGATGTTATACACATACCAGTGGAATATGCAGTGAGTTACCCAGGTCTAAAGGACATTCAAAGCAATTATTCATTTTATTTCAAAGTTTGATGTGCAATATACCACGGACAAGTTTTCCAGAGTTACAAACTTCAAAAAAAAAAAAAAATTCACCCATATATATGTTGAACATTGAAGCTTTTTTTACATTGTTAACACATTTACTGTGCTGGGGATGTTGTTCTTTAGTCGCTAAGTTGTGTCCCAACCTGTGTCGACCCTGTGGACTGTTGCCTGCCAGGCACCTCAGGCAAGAAAACTGGAGTGGGTTGCCATTTCGTTCTCCAGGGGAACTTCCCGACCCAGGGATCAAACCTGCATTGGCAGGTGGATTCTTTACCACTTGGCCACCAGGGAAGCATGTGCTGGGGATATAAGGACTAAAAATAATAATCCTTTCCTCCAAACAGAATATAGCCTAGTAGACAAATGTTAATTGCTACAGGAGATGGCGCACACTAGTATGGTGACAAGAGTAAACCTGGTAAAAGTTGGCGTGTGTGAAAGTGAGCACAAGTCCCATGAGATGTCTGAATTAGGTGTCAACAGCAGGGGAAAATATTCAGGCCAACATTACGAAGGAAGGATATTAACCATCAAGAGGATGGCGCTTTTGAAAAGGCCTATTAGCAAGCTCAAGCAGTAAAGTGTGCTGTTACTGCAGCAGAATGTCTTTTGAATGAAAATCGAGGAGAGAAGGTGAGGTTTATTATTGAAGCAGCTAGAATCTGTACAAATCGCTATCAATTAAAAATTAGAGAAAGAAAAAAGATGAGATGTGTGAAGCTGAACAAGGTAGGCTGGGGCAATCCAGGTCTTCGATGCGTAGTAAGGAACTTGGACTGATCTAGAATGGTGGGAAAACCACACAGGGATTTTTAGCAGGGATGGTCCTATGTTCATTTTTGAAAGATCCATCTTTCAGGAAAGCAAGAAGGGGGAGGAGGGAGGATATTAGAGAGTAGTGAGGCTCTTATTTCAAGGATCCAGGAAACAGAGGTGAGAGACGACTGAAAAAGGTGATAAGAGAAGGAGGAACATTTAAGCTTTTCAACAGCAGCACAGGCAGAATCGAAGAGCTGGGGGCAAAGAGCTCTCTGCTTTGAACGAGAGGATGGAGGCATCTATGCAATGCAGAAATTTAATAACAGAAGCAATTTTTGGAGACAGATGACAAACTTCACATGGTAACACCGAGGGTTGGAGAGGCCTGGGCTACGCCTGATGGAAATGTGCTCAAGAGATTGATTAAATGTATAGAGCTCAGAAGATTAGCAGTCAGGGTGCTAACTTATCCAGAATAGGGATGAAACAAAAAAGGGAGGAATTCAGACCTGGGGAAACAGCACAGTACATAGAAAACCCCAAATTTTCTAATACAGCAAGATTTTAAGGCAGACAAATTATTTAAATTCAAGTAGAAGAAACTCGTGCGTGTGTGCTAAGTCACTTCAGTCATGTCAGACTCTTTGCGACCCCATGAATTGTAGCCCGCCAGGCTCCCCTGTCCATGGAATTTTCCAGGCAATAATACTGGAGTGGGTTGCCATACCCTCCTCCAGGGGGTCCTCCTGACCCAGAGATCGAACTCGGGTCTCCTGCATTGCAGGTGGATTCTTTACCGTCCAAGCTACTAGGGAAGAAACTCATTGGAGTTTAAATAGCCAAGGCTATTTCCTATGAGTCAAAAAGCCCTCAACTGTTCCACAACTAAAAAACAAATATCAAGAATAGAGAGATGCCACTGCTTTCTATAGCAAAGATGTTGGTAATCATGGGAAATAAGAAACAAGTATGTTAAAAAGCTAAAGGGGTGGTGTGGCAGGGGAAGGTTGATATGGTTGGAGACCAGTGTGGACCTTGAAATCTCAGAAGAATAAGGCTTGACTTATTTACTGTGGCAGAGACCAGCTGAATGTGTTACTTGTATTCTTTCACAGATGATGTAAATTTAAGTTGGATTTTTTCTTTTTTAAAAAAGCAAGGATTTGCTATGTGAAGAAGGAAATGGGGGACAGCAAGGGGAGGAAGGGCAGAGGGAACATCTGAAAAGGCCAATCAGCAGAAAGGATGGTGGTTCTGCCTCTTCTCCACCAATCATCTTGTCTTTCATCTACCACAGCCAATGCCTCTGGGAAGTCCTGGACTTTTCATCAGAAGCAACTTCGTTACTTCTGAATTCTCATTTTCAAGTACCCCAAACAACCATTAATCCCACTAGGATCATGTTCCCCATGCCGCTCACGTCTTTCCTTTCCTCCTTACCTGTCTTGGGAGTCCATGGTTCTCCCTCACCACGCTGCTTGGAAATTGGTTTTAAATGGAACTCTTCTACCTAATCTGCCCCTGAATATGGCTGGGCACCACCCCCAACATGCTGACTGGCCTCATTTTATTTTAACTACAACCACAAATGCTCCCTTAATCCTGGCCAGCAATTCTAATTTCCGGAGTCAATTCACATTCTTATGCTTCTAGGGATGTTTCAAATGTTCCTGTTTTTCCTTAATTGTCTGCTCTTGCCTGGTTGGTTTTATATAGCTTCTGGGAGGTAAAATTCATATAGCCTACAATTCACCCATGTAAAGGGTGTAGTTCAATGTTTTTTAAAATATATTCAGAGTTGGGCGACCATCAAAATAAATTTTAGAACAATTTTTATCATCTCAAAAAGAAACCCTGTATTCATTAACTACCATTCCCCATTTCCCCCAACCTCCAGGCAACCAACATTCCATCTGTCTCTGTGGACTTGGCTATTCTGGACATTTCATGTAAGTGGAATCATACAATACGCGACCCTTTGTGACTGGATTCTTTCACTTAGCTTATCTTTTCAAGGCCCATCCATGTTATAGCATGTATAAGTACTTCATTTCTTTTCATTACCAAGTAATGTTAAATGGATATGTTTTATTTATCCTAGTTGGTATAGCATTAAAAAAAAAAAGGCATTTAGAAAGACTTTTTCATCCACCCACCTACCACCAAACCTACCCTTTACCTGCACCTGTATCCGTATTGCTCCTTCCGTCTGTGAACATGTTTGGAACATGTGTTCCAAAGGCTAAATGAAGCCCCACACTCAAACCCCAAATCTAGGCCCCCCTCTCATCTACGTAAGAATATCAACCTAGCAAATCTCTCTTCTTTGTTGCATCAAAAATTTCCCCTCTCCCGGGTTTTCCAGTAATAACATGCTGGAGTTTTGTCCATCTTTTAGAAATTAAAAAAAAAAACAAACCCTCCCTCACTGTGGATCTCCCCTCAGCTCTCACCGCCATTTTAATGTTCCCCCATATGGCACATCTCCTCAGAGTAAGATGTCCAGAATCACTGCACCATGGCCTCATCGCTCATTCTCTCCTATACATATCCTTATACAGGCTTTTGAACCCATCACTCCAATAAAACCACATTTTCCAAAGTCACCCAGGTTTCATTTTGCTAAAACCAGTTGGCAAGTCTCAGCGCTCCTCTTTGACCCAACAATGGCCTCTGATGGTTGCTGTCTCCCCTCCTCCGTAGGAACTTTCTTTACTCAGCTTCCAGAGTACCTCCCTCTACTGTTTCCTAGCTCCCTGGCTGTGCCTTTGCTGGATGGAACAGTACAGGACAGTGGCTAAAAGCACAGGGGTTGGAACAAGGGTACCTTGAATTCCAGGCACTGCCACAAGGAGCTGTGACCTCGGACAGGTTACTTCATCTCTTTATGCCTCTTACGCCCTAGCTACGAAATGGGGATAACTGTGTTGACTTCAAAGGATTTTAAGGCTTAAATGGTTGATATATACAAACTCTTAGTTCTCTGTACCGTATTTTCAACTGCTAAATGCTGCAGTATTCCTGGGCTCATCCCTCGCACTATATCCCCTCCCTAGGTAATTTCACGACTGGTGGCTGTAAATGTCATTTATATTTGTTGACAACACCAGAACTTATCTTTACCAGTTGTTTAGCTGACATCTGCATCTCTATCTCAAAACATCCAACAAATTTAGCTTGACAGCCTCACCCTAAACCCACTCCTCTTTGAGATTTTCCCATTTCAGGAATGGCAATTACACTACCAAATGCTCAGGTTAAAAAAAACAAAGAACAAAACGTAGTCATTCTTGGCTCTTCTCTCACGTATGTAAGTAAGAGAGTCACTTTGAAGGCTCTATTTTCATCCAAAATAGTCCCCTCATTCCACTCTTACCAACTCTTGCAGTTTGCTTTCTCCAGAATGGCCATATACAATCCTTTGAAAAATGAAAACCAGTTCACAACAGTGTTCACACCTACACTTGCTGTTGCACTCTCGACTGACCCTTGATAACTGGCTCTGAACTCATCATGGCTGCTCTTATGTTCACCTTGTTCCAGCCCTACAGCCTTCTGCAGTTTGTTCTCAGTCCAAGCTCCCCTTCTGTCTTCTCTAAATGAGATGCTCTTCCTCTGCATCTACACGACTCTTTCCTCTTATTATTTCTCTCTGTATTACCTCCTCAGAAGCCTTCTCCAGCCATTTTATTCAGAACAGCACACTTGACACGACATTCCTCCAGTCCCGTTCTCTGCTTTACTCTCTTCACAAGAATATCTCCATGTGAAATTATTAGTTTACTTATTATCTAAGTCCCTGCTAGAATGTAAGCTCCAGGAAGATAGGCCTTCTCTTGTCATTCAGGTATCTCTAGTACCCTGAACGGTGCCTGGTCCACAGTAGGTATTGGGAGTAAACATGTTGAACATATGAATGTATGGTGGTGGCATAAACTGACAACTAAACTCACAGACAAAGATACCTCTCAGGGGGCAAAAACAGTCTCTCCCCAGGGCGGTCTCTTTCCTTACCTATGAAGACCTGAAATTTATTTTGAGGAAAGCTGCAATGTTCTTTCACAACCTCCTTTTCCGCTCCCAGTCGCAGTTTCACCTTTTATGATTCCAAAAGAATGCCACTGTGGCACTGTGCATGAACCTAATTCGAAATCTGTTCACACAAGGAAAAAGATATACCAGCCACTCTCATCTCTCCCATCAACGCCCTGAGAGCCTCTAGGCATACAGATATGTTTGTTGAACCATTGAAAGCTGTCTTTTTTTCTTTTAAACTACAGACCTTTAGGAAACTGAAATAATAGTACAACCCAAACATGTTGTACCTTTGCCTAGATTCACCAATTAGTAATAATTAGGGCATAATTATTCTGAAGAGACTCCCAGGTGATTCTTCTAGCAGGTACTGTGTTGGGAGCTGGGGAGAATGAAAAAAATGAGCTAGTTTTCAAAGAATGAGAGAGAAAGCACATGTTAGATTGCATTATACATTACTACACCAAAAAAAAAAAAAAAGGAATGGTAGCAAAGACTTAAAAGAAATTTGAGTTTCAATAATATATAGTGTAAGTACACTAAGATGTATATCTATTTTTAGCATGGCATAGGACACGAAAACCCTAATTTTAAATGAAAAAAAAAAACCAGAAACCATTATGTCTTAAAAATGACTTCTTATTTTTTTTCACAAAATAATCTAGAATAAGGTTTGGTCAATTTTCCTACAGATCTTTTATAGTTTTTTTTTAGAATTTCAGTTTGTATACAAAAGCATAACAGATGTAACTTAGAGTTAAGAGTTGTATTACTGGACTCAAGAAGTCTGGGATATACTGGTAATCCATCACTGAATGAGATCATCCGTAATTTTCAGTGTTATCTGGAAAAAATCTTACCTGCAATTCTTCACAGCATTATCCTTGTCTACCAAAAATCAATCTAGAGCCCAGAGTTTCTGTCCCTCCTACCTACCTTACGCCCCAAAAGCTGTCAGGTTTAAATTAAAAAGAGACTCTCTAGGCTGGAGTTCTGCAGCCTAGAAGGTGCAGAGATGGAGACAATGTGATAAGCACCTTTCACGTTTTTGTGCAAGACTTTCCCAAACTTTTGTTTGAAGTGCTTCACCTTCTGAGAAAATACAGTATATTCATGTATAAATTCATACCCAAAGTAAGTATTTGTTGTGGATTGATCACTATTAATCATTCAATGAACAATGTTTTTATACAAAGTTGAAAGAAGCACTGTGGTGAGTATTTTGGAAGCATTTCTAAGTATAAAACACTAGTGGAATAATAAAATACAATATTTAGAGTACCAATTCAAATATTTTAAAGCTTTCAAAGAACCCTTTTATAGGAAAAAGAGACATTTGGTAGACCCCTCTAGGTTATAATTGAATATAACCAATATCATAACCAAATCTACAATAAGAAAAAAATTAAAATGCAAAAAGTGTTTTAAAAATTAGACATTACCATTAAAAAAATATTGAGAATTTTCTTCAGGATTACTTTAAATGTTATTCACACTAGTAGATTGGTGCTCTAATGTTCTGATTTAAAATATTAAAAATTACAAAAAAATAAAAATTCTGGGGAGAAAACTCTAAAGCTAAGTGAAATCACAACTCAAAATATTAATTTTAAAGTACAGTTGACCCTTGAAAAACACAGATTTGAACTGTACGGACCCACTTACACAGTCTGCTTTCCCAGTAAATACGTACTACAGGGTATGTGGTTGGTTGAATCTACAGATGTGGGACCTCGGTTACTGAGGGCCAACTATAAAATTAAAAGTGGATTTTCAACTGCACAGGAGTTGAAGCCCCTAATCCCAGCACTGTTCAAGAATCAGGTGAAATTACAGAAGTTGACAATAAAATTGTTCATCTTCAAGACAGTATTAAGGTCACAGCTACAGCATAAAAGCAAATATACCTGATTAATTTACAAACCAATTTGGTCTACATAATTCTTGATGTGTTCAAATTATGGAAAATCAAACGCCAGGCAAGGAAGTGTGAAAAATCAAGCACGAAATACATCATACTACTGTCCAGCAACTCAGCTTGTAGGCCACTGATCTGTGACTTGTGCTTTAAATCTTTGGTAACAAATATTATCAGTAAGATGGAATCTTACACATACCCAATTCTTACTTAGAAAGTTTACCATCAGTTTATATAGCACTGTGACAAAACTGGGGAGAATCTCTGTATAATAATAATTAATGAATGTATGTACCTGACAAGAGAAGAGACTTTAATTTTGCACAATAGGAATGAGTCTGACTTAGCTTAATTTATTCCTTGAAAAGATATTTTGGATATGCTGGTAACACAATAGATATGTAACACAAACAAACATTTTTTTGTGTCATTTTTTTTATTGTTTGGAACATGAAAGTAACCCAAATTTCACATTACAATGAAATTTTAAATAAGAATATGTTGTACATTGTATTAGAGATACATGTTATACATAAGTTTGGAAAAGTAATAAATACATACACTTATACAGTAAAGAGAATGTACTGAATTGCTATTATCTTTAATATTCCTTCTCTTCTAAATGGTCAACAACTGTAAACTATTAACTTTAATGAAATGACCACTGCTCTAGCAAGCTATTTGGAAGTATGAGGTATTAAGCACAGATTCCTTTGAAATCAAGTAATAAGTTAGTATTGTGCATCAAATAGTTTTTATGTTTTCAGATTATCGGTTACTAAAACAATAAAAAATCTCTAGAAGATGGAGGTGGTTCTCTACAAATCTGGTGGTGTGGGCTACCTCAGCCCAATTCCAGAAACAGAGAGTCATCACTTCTAAACCAATACCTACACTTAAGTCTGATCATTCAGAAAACTCTTTAAACCAAACCATCCTTAAAGCACCCCACTGCCTCCTTCATAACCAAGGGCAACATCAGAATTTTGGAAGATCTGTTGAACATTTTACTGGCCCCTCTAGTTTAAAAACATCATTGCCACCTTTCAGAAATTAAGATCCAAGAACTCAGTTAACTCTCAAGGACATATTTACCTTTCATTGTAAGAAAACAATTTGAGTATCATGAATAGGATAAATACAGATACCATATCATGCTATTAAAATGAAATGCCACTACTATATAACCAATACACATTTTATCACTAAGGCATGATGGAACTTCTATATATGTGAACTTATCACCTCGTTTAATAGACTGTAAAAATATCTGAGGCAACCATGCCAAGATACATACTTTCCTAAAAAAGCTACTTCTACTGCTGACAATTAGAACAATTTAAAATAAATTATAGCTACAGTAATATAATTTTAGAATTTCCAAGTATAAATACTCTTTATTCTAAATATTGTCTATGATATTTCTTACCTGTAATAAGCACCCACCATTCACTGAGTGCCTACTTTGTGACAGGCCCCACGTCAGGTGTTTATATATGTTTATGTTAGTCCAACTAAATCATCCCAACACCCTGGTTTAACATTTTTATTTCTTTTCTCACAGATGAAGAAGCTGAAGTTTAGTCTCACCTCCTAGGCTTAAACTTTTCTGTATAGTGTAATGTTGCTTTTTATTATCATAAGAGAAAACATTAGAGCACCAAGAGAAAACATGAAAGCATCTTAGTTCTAGTCTTCTGTTTCGTGGCTGACACCAACAATATCCAACCTACTTACTGAGCCTTCAGTACTACAATACTGTATGTGATTGCTATATTCCTTTATCAAAATGATGGAATTGTGATCAGTCTTTTGGATAAATCCTCCTTTATTTGCATATACATTAAAAAGTCTCATTTCTATAAAAGGTCAAAATTCATGGGATACTCTTTTCAAGATTTTTAATTGAAGGGAAACAGAAGTATATTTTTTTCATGATTCAAATAAAGCTACTGCATTTTACTTAAAAGTGCTTATTTGAAACAAAACTGTTCTTATTTTTATGCTATATCAGTTATTTTAACCTTTCCAGATCTGGAACAACCTTTATTTCCTAAATTTTTTGTTTTCAAAGTTAAGGACAAAGATCATCGTCAGAGGTGAAGTATAAACAGCCCTACACTGAAAAGCATCCATCCACCACTTAATAAATGTTCCTCTCTCATGGAGCTTCCAGTCTGGTGGGTGGGAGAAGATGGACATCTAAGCAGGTACGTTGCATAACAAAAAATGCTAAGAAATTTGATTATTTTTCTAGCACTGACTAGCTTTGATTTGTTTTGTTTCACATGAGTTTAAATTACACATTTCAGTAGTGATAAGACATTAAGGGCAGAGCTTCCAAAGCCTGAATGTTAAATAAAAGGCAGGATGTTTATTCTTGTTTGTTTTTGGCTGTGCCATGTGGCTTGTGGGATCTTGGTTCCCAGCCCAGGGACTGAACCTAAGCCACAGCAGTGAAAGCCTGGAATCCTAACCATTAGGCCACCAGGGGAATTCCCTGGGTTATTTATTCTTGAAGGCTGTTCAAAACTAGTGGTTATCAAAGTCTTAGAGATGATGAAATCTTTTCACTGATTTAGTGAATTTACTAAACCCAGAAAAAAAGCACAAATGCAAGCAAACAGTCTCAGGCGACCTAATATCTATGGACACCAGAGTAGGAAATTTCATTTCAATGAGAATTCGTAATCAGGGGCATGGGTATGGGGTGAAGGAAAGAGGGTGATCAGAAAATTCTACCCAACTTAGAGTCACTGTGATTCTTATATAATCATCTTATTACAAATATGGGGGGGGGGTTGTAACAAAACTGAGATCCAAAGATACTGAGGTTTCCTGGTCCCCAGTCTACTACTGTTCCTTCTACTACGACTTCTATCAGGGCACAGACCTCTTAAGCAACTTCCCCATCAAACAAATCATTTTGCATTATATAATGACCACTGGACACTACTTGTGACAAATTTTAACCATAAATCCTCTTTTACTATTACCCAGTCTGTATAATAAAAGAAATAAAAATCAAGTTTATTGTTAGCCTAACCTCAGTCTTGGAGAGGGCAGAAGACAGCATGCCATTTAAAAACAAATTAATTTTTATTATAAATGTAGTACACGCAACAAAGTAAAATTTCCAACAGTCCTGAAAACTGCAGGTGAAAAGTAAAAGTCCTACATCACAAACCAATGTCCCACAGCCCTATATCCCAGGAGTATAGGGCTCTTTCCTTAAAAAAATCTAAGATTAGGAAAACAAACATTTGTGCACACACACCTTTAAAAAATACAATGGGTTCACAGGATTGAAACATTACAATAGTAAGGATAAATTAACTACCCGTTATCAGAATCAAGTGTTAATTAAAGTTAGCGATACCATTTCAAATATAATAATTTGTTTTAGGATGATCACTGTGACAAGTATATGGCATATTCATTTAAATTCAAGAAAGCAAGGGTAAGGCCTCTTAAAGATGTGAACAATCTAAACCACACTTCCTTGGATCTCTGAAGTTGAGTTGTGGGTAAAGAATACAACAGGTTAAGTCTTGTAAGAGAAACTGAGGGGTCAGTGGAAAAGCACTGCCTCAGGCTGTGCAACTGTCACTCAGGTAACAAAGCCATTTTATTGCAATGTATCAAAGAGAGTCTCTTTGCCAGCCTACAGAGAATGCTATCAAAGTCCAGGAATTTTAAATATATAAAAATTAATCCAGGCAGAAAAAAAAAAACCTATGTTGCTCTAAAAAAAAGTCTGTATCTTACTTATTATGCCAGGATGCCTGGGGTTTTGTTAATCATGGACTATGTACCAATTCCCGTTCACAGAGATTCGTCTGATCACTTTTCTATACCAAATTAAGATGTGCAAATCCAAACTTTTATTCAAGACAGAGAAACAAACATGATTTCATTTTTGAGGCTGTCTCTTAAGGGTAGGCTTGGTGAAGACCATGTACACATATTTAAAAGAAAGATCTTCCTCCAAGGAAAACAGCCTCAGAGAATAATTTACCAAAATGAACAGTTTCTAAAAAGACTAACTTGGGCAGGGGAAAGAAAACTAATGATAAAAAAATTGAACTTACCAAGAAGTGAAACAGGCTGGGTTACAGGAGGGGTAGGCAGATTCGTGGGTGCAGCAGGTGGCACAGCAGAGCCATACATTTTCACACTGTCACCAGACTCGGCGTTTCCTCTAGCCCCAGACACCACTGTTGGAATGGGATTTCCAATAGATAAGTCTTTTGTAGTGTCTTCATTTATACCAGCGATAGTAGCTAAGGAATATAATTACATCAACATGTGAAGCTGAATAATTAATTATCACCCCGGTTAACATTCTTTTGCCATACTACAGAACCTATTACTGGTCCATTCTCCCTCCTACTCCCAACTCCAAGAGGACAAGTGAACACAAAGGAAAAACATGCTTACAGTTTGGGATGCTTATTGGTGGAGTGTGAGGAGGAGGAATGGATACTGGTGGAGTTATAGGAGGTGGGGGTCCAGGAGGAAGAAAACCTAGAATAAGAAAAACAATGCCAACTTAAGTTGTGTCACTTTATTTCAGGCTCTTAAAAGAGAGTATCTTCTCAAATAACTTCGTGTACCTGGTGGCAAATGCATTGGGTTGAATCCTGGGCGCAAAAATGGTGGCGGAGGTGGAGGAGGAGGAACACCAGGCCCAAAGCCTGGAGGTGGAATTCCCAAAGGAGGCGTGAAAGCAGGTGGCTGGAGAGCACCAACTACAGGAGGTCCTGGCTGATGCGGTGGGACCTAGAAAGAAAGAAAGGGAAATGAAACCACGTATCTAGCCACCCTCTCACTCATATAGTGGGTACAGACAAAGAAAATACCTTGCTAAAAAAACCCAGTATCTCTAAATTGTGCTTATTGTGTGAATACACTTATTAGATAACAGTGGTAATCTGTACCCATTCCAAAACAATGGAAACTACATACTTTTCCCCCTTTCTAAAAATTCCGGGCTGCTTGCTCCATGTGGCTTGCAGGATCTTAGTTCCCCCACCAGGGATTGAAGCTGCAACTTTGCAGTGGGAGCATGGAGTTCTAACCATTGAGCTACCAAGGAATTTCCAGAAATCACAGTCTGCCCTCTACTTATCAAAGCAAATATCACGCTGTGATTCACCATCACCTATATTGGTGTTCTGCCAGAATATTAATGTTAAAAAATGTCTCACAGTCAGGTCAATTAAGTTTGAGGAATACAACTCTAAGAAAAGCTACCAGGTAATTTGCACTTTAACTGTGATTAAGACCACAGTTCCTGGGGTCAAACTGCCTGCTCCCCCTTTTAAGTCATTTTGTGACCCTGAGAAAGCGACTTACATTACACTCAACAGACCTCAGTTTACTCATCTATAAGATGAAAAAGTGCCAACCTCACATAATTATGGAGATTAGAGAATAAATAAATGTTGAGTGCTAATGCCTGATATGTACCAAACACTTTCGTTACTGCTTTAAAAAAAAAGTGTCAACCTTAACAGATTAGTCAAGTTTCTTTACGAGAATGCTGACATACACTGAAACCTGCACTGGAAGGTCATATCCAAAAGGTCATGTAAAGAGTGCCAATTTGGGGAATCCATTTATAAAATATCACAGCTATCAAAGCATGTACTTTTCTCCTAACACTGAGAAAAATCAAGAAGCTAGGCAACCGCCCTGAGAGAGCTTAGATTTATCTTATTCAGTTTTAATGTGAGAAACTGAGGAAAGAAGGTACTGAAAGAAAAGAAAAATCTAGTGAATCACACATGAAAGTATGGATCAAGTACTTCTAATTCTTACCAACACATTAGTTACTTAGCTCTTAACATGTAGCAGGAAAATCACATTTCAAGTCAAGAAGTTTATGAGGTAATAAGATACTGAATAATCTGGGCAGATGTAAGGCAAAATGAAATTTATTCTGGTTTTTGAAAGCATTTATAAATATTAGGTCTGACATACCAATATATAAGAAATTAATATGCACATCTATGTACTCACATCTTTGACTATGAATCTAGACACACATCAACAGTAAGACTTAGAAAGGTATCTTTCAGACATTTGAAAGCTTCAACAACAGCCCCAGCGCTCTTACCTGTGGAGGCGGCACTGTTATCGGTGCGGGAACAGGAATAGGAGGCACAGGCACAGGCAGAGGCTTAGGTATAGGAGACACTGGTTCTGTGTGTGAGGTTTCAGCTCCTCCATTTTGAGCAACTTCGTTTTCATGCTTCTTGGGAATTCCCTTCCAATCTATGAAGAGTTAAAGAAATATAATCAGAAAGCTCTCTGATTTTAATATCATCAACATTAAAAAAAATCTTTTCTGGGTTTAAAATTATAAACTGAAAAGGTACGCCTTTGTTACATATGTACATACATATATACACAGATGTAATAGTTCTATTTTTTATTATTCCCATTTTATGAGAGAGGAAAACAAAGTCACACACACTTGGCAGAGGCAGAGATGGGATTCAACCCAGATACATTTGGTTCTTAACCACAATGGTGGAGGAGGAGGTCTTTGGATCAAAGACCCTGGGACGGAGGAGCAGAGTTCTTTTTATCCTGGACCAGAGATGCCCAGAACACCTGGAGCACAGACCTTCAACACCAGTCTGCCTGAACAGAAATGCCTAGCTCTATCCGTAAGTGAAGGCACTGTGCACGCGCAGGGAGGTGGTGTGTGGGGCAAGTCCAGCCCCGCACTTCTGACTGAAGCTCTGTAATGTCTGAAATATTTACTCTATTTTGCCATGCCATCCTGTGCTCCTCTTTGTCCTGCTATCTATCATTCTGGTCATGTCCCCACAGGCTGGCATTTTCCCCAGTGAAAATTCCACTATCAGCCTGGCATTTTTAATATCCAGGCTTCAAATAACTGCATCTCCTCATCTTACATGTTTAATTTTGATGGCTTCTCTGGACATTTAAACATTTCAAAGAAATTATTATAAGGCAGTGGACCTTACTAACAATGTTCAGTTTAAGATTCATCTCATCTGTAAAGTTTTTTACACTGAAAAAGTCTACTTAAGATCCACTTAGTATTATAATGAATAATGAACCCCACAATCAGTAATTATTTGTGTCTGCATCTCTCCCACTAAATACAAGTTGCATAAGGGCAAAGGCCACATTTGTCTTATTCACCATTGTTCCCTTAGTTTATAATGGAGAGACTAGCACCCACCTAGTGGGTATTTGAACAATCTCAAAAAACAGTTCCTAAAGCAAAGAATAAACATTTGTCGTAGTACTACCAAGGAAATAAATATATTAAAAAAAACTAAATACTACTTTACCTGGATTAAGTGTATCACTGTCCAACATTCCTCCTTCACAGAAACTCTCCAGTTCTTCAGGCTTGACTTTGTCCCATGGAATATAAGTAACACCAAGTTCTACATCCCAATACTGCTTATAATCTGCCTTTATTCCTTTGTTTAGGGCCCAGGCAATCTAGTTCAACATTTGTTAAAATATAAAACGGAAGGGAGAAGAATGTCATAAACTGAGAGATAACTGTTTCCCATGATTCCAATCATTCAGACTTGGTCAACAAGAGAACAATCTGGCCTGGCTACCCGTGGGGCTCACTCAAAGTTATCTTTGGTGCTAGGAAATCTGGTTACCCTTTCATCCCACTCTTGTTTGTCCTAGAAGGAAATCTGACTGTCAATGATCTTCTTTCTCACTCTTCCAAACACCCCTACCCAGACAGCATAAAACTAAGAGAAAAGGGAAAAATTTATCCGGGACTGGCTGATTGAGCATAAGAAAGTAGGGAACACTTTTAAAAGTCTTGGGCACATCAGAAATACTCAACATTAGACAAAATCCTTTTGCAGTGAAATCCAAGGGTAGAACAGGGTATCGGGACTTTAAGGAAACACTGACTCTGGCCCCTCAGAGGAAGAACACCCATGCGCCTATATCTTTCCCTCTATCTTCAGTGATTATTTTTCATAGTTCTGAGATGGCAAACTTAAAAAAAAAAAAAAAGACAAAATTCTACCACATACCTAGCGTTTAAAATTTTATGTTAACTCTTAGGAGATAACCTCTTTAAAAAAAGATGCACATATAATAATACCCCAGTGTCCAAAACTACAGTTTTTAAAAGTCTCATAATATATGTTACATTTAAAAAAAAATGAACCATCAATGATAAAACAGTACCTTTATGGATTTCTGGTTCACTTTGTAGTTTCCTCGGCTCAGTTTTTGCAGGGCACGATAAGCATCTTGCCTATGAACCATAACAATATAGGCACAACCTCTGGGAGGAATCATCTGCTCCAAAAGATTTTAATATTATAAAACATGACAACAAAACCAAACAGTAACAAGACATAATATGAAGCAGTCAGCTCCACCCACCCCACCTCCAACCCCCTGCACCCTCTAGAGCCTATTCCATAACTGGAGTTTAAAAAAATTTGAAAACTGGTGGTTCCGGTTTAGTCTCAACTGCCAATCATCAACAATCTACAGCCCCAAGCTTTGTTATATAAAGTCATTTTTAGAAAAAGATTTTAAATTAAATTTGGTTATCAAAAAAATTAGTTAAATGCTAAACAAAAACTTAGGGAACACCTCAACTCCAGCCACATCTTCCACAAACCTAGACCAATTTTAACTTAGGTCTCAAGCCCTTAATTTCGCAAAATAACATTAACTACGTCATTAAGCAATTTAACAAATACTCACATTAATTGATTCAATTGGACCAAACTCTTCTAAAAGACTGGCAACATCCTGCTGAGTAGTCCTTTTGTCCAGCTGTCCCACCCAGAGTGTAGTACTACAAACTTAAAATAAAATTATAATCATAAAAATATACACATTCCATACTGAGCAGCTCTGTACTTCACATGAAAAAAATCATTACAGAAAACATGCATGAGTTACATTATGATATCCACAAGTATAAAGCACCATATGTGCTATGGCTCAATTGCTCAGTCCCATACAACTCTTTTTGATCCCATGGGCTGTAGCCTGCCAGGCGCCTGTCTATGGAATTTCCCAGGCAGGAATACTGGAGTGGGTTGCCATTTCCTCCTCCAGGGGATCTTCGTGACCCAGGTCTCTTGTGTCTCCTGAAACTACAGTCAGATTCTTTACCACTGAGCCACCTGGAAACCCAATATAAGTTTAAAAAATTACAGTAGTACTTCCAGAAATGGAACCAGGATAGTGAAAGGGAAACAGATGAGGTGGGAAAAAATTCATCTTTTGAAGACACATCTGAAGATTTCATCTATGTAAAGAGTCAGAGTAGCTGTCCCTTTTAAACTCTCGAGGGTAATGATTTTTGTTTCATGCTGTGTCCTAGATAAGAAGCCCTGCAGAGTCAGAAGTTTTATATATGCCCAAATCATATTATCAATTAAAATTTCATTAACAGCTATAGAGTTATATCAAGAATATCTACTATACATTATTAAACATATTCTAAACACATCATGAAATTCAGGAGATAATGCAAGCTAACACATCCTATAAATTGTGTATCTTTATAAAGTAAGAGGGTATTAGTTGTTCTGGAGGGGCCCCCCCACCCTTCCTCAGTGTGTAGAACTAGTTAACAACTATATTTCATACACTTGACTCAAGACACACTATTACTCATCACTGTTAGTTTGCCTCACTTCTCATTGCTGCTTCACAGTCAGCTATAGGTACAAAAGCAAATCTAAAGGTATACGCCAGAGCACAAACAGACAAGACCCAATAAAGCAATATTTTGCTAACCGGTTACAAAGCATTTAAAACTCATGACATTGGGAAAAAAAATGCAGGAAATGTGAATATAAATGTTCACGTACCACTGGCGGTTTCTGCTTTGATCTGAGGAAGGCCTTTTTGTCGACGCTCTCTTTCCTTCTCTCGATCTCGTCTTTCTTGGGATCGAGACCGAGGAGAATGTCGGCGTCTATCTCTGGACCGAGATCGAGAACGTCGATGCCGAGACCTTCGAGATCTAGAACCAGATCGAGATCGTCTCCTTTTCGGTGACCTAATATTTTCAGGACAAGGGAGAATGGATTAATATACGGAAATAAACAAAACTTCAGCATGTGTTAATTGGAAGAAGAAAAAAATACAACTAGGTAATTTAATGTAAGATACGTAAGAATTTGTAAGATGTGTAAGAATTTGACAGCAGGGAATTCATTTTTAGGATTTTTAATATGCTGAAAGTTAGAAAGCACATATGTAGTATAAACGAGATAAGTTTGCTAACTTATAAAAAAGTATCTCTCATCTTCGATACCTCTAGTACTATTTTAAATGACCTTTGTAATTAAAAAGCTAACGTCATCACAAAGATATACTGTGATTGCTATTCTCTATCTTCTCAGAAAAGTCTTTTTTTCTGTAGCAATTAAAAGTATGTGATCTGATTATAGTATTCCTTAATTTCTTTCCACTTTTTTTTGGCTTGATAAATTGGTAAAGGAACTTTGACTACATAAATCTTACAATTCCATGCATATCTGTAAACAGGCATTAGAGAAACTCAGAGAGAAAAAATACTGGTTAAGATGACTTAGTTTTTTTAAATTAGTAAGTCTCCTGCCCCCATTCCACTCATACATACAAACATACCAAGTGTTATTTTATTAGTCCCATACATCTGGAAACAATTCAACTTGATTTAAATACTAAGTCTCTCAAAACATGAACATCTGGATTAACATTTTCTATAAGCTACCTGGATGCTGATCTAGATCTTGACTTTCTGTGATCAGATATGTGCCGCTTAGCCTCTTGAACACAAGGTTGTTCTACTTCCATTTCCTTTAAAAAGAAAAACAAAATATAAAACCCATCATTAAAGGAGAAAATGGAAATTATAAACAGAAAAAAAGAGGCCAAAAACTTACAAAATGCTAAACTACAAATCTCTTACCTGGAAAGTTCTCTTTTGATTACTTGAGACCTAATTACTAGCTTAACGATGACTGGGCATGAGTGGAAAAAGTTCTTTCATATGGCTCACAAACTTAGAAGAAATACTCATCTACTTCTGGAAATTGTTTGGTGAAGGTTAACATACTGTGTTAACAAACCATCACCTAAAGCCAGTGAATTAGGCACTGTTTAAGCATTCCATACTCTATCTCAATCCTCATGCACCCTATGAAAATTTATAGTATTATTATGTCCGCTTCCCAAAAGAATAAGTTAGGTCACAGAGAAGGTGAGTATGTGCCCACAGTTAACAGTTTTTCTTCATATTCAAAACTGAAGATAGAAAGCCAACAAACAGGCAGGAATCTGCTTGTAAATCAAGGGAACCAAAAAATAATCAGCAACCAGAGAGTGAAGCTTTACCTGATGTGCCTTCTGTGTAAGTGGCTCATTTTGTGCCTGAAAGGAAGTTTGGAAGGGCTGCTGCACAGGTGGAGTTGGAGGAATCACGGGCTGAGCCATGGGAGGAAACGGAGGTGTAGGAAGAAGGCCAAAGCCTGGCATCTGTCCATTAGGAGGAAGTGGAACCTTGTTTGTTTAAAACAAAAAAAATTGTGTGAGTAGATTTTAAGTAACTGCTACCAAAAATAATTTTTTTAAAATTTTTGTTAACTTTATATAAAACTAAAACATCTTCAATAAATTTTGATCAAGAAAAAACTATGACATTCAACCATGACCGACAATTTCTACATATACAATTTTTATCCAAAGAAAACTGCTTATATCCAAGAACAGAGCTTAAAAATCCTACAACTCATTTTAAAATTAACACACATGTCAGGTTTTATAATTTAAAAACGTACCTTCATTTATATGAGGAAGCAATGTGACAGACTAAACTTAAAATTCAGAGGTACTCCACTGCAAATTTTCTCTCTTCAACTTTAAAGGCAATTAAGCTTTAGGGGAGGAAAAGTATTTAGAAGCACTGACTTCTAAGTTTGTTTTAAAAGTTTTACTCCAAGGGGAGTTTCAGCCAACATGCCTATGGCTGAATTTATTTAGGGTTTGAAATATCATAATAATGAGAGTATTATGTCACAATCTAACAATTTTATACATGTAACATTCTAATGCCAATGCAATAGAAAGGATAATTGTAATATCACTATAATATAAAAAGGCAGTCTTTCTAAATTATTAATAAACTATCAATAATTGTTAAACATTTGGAATTAAGTTCATAGGTTTCATGTGTATTTTAAACAGGATGATAAAATATTTTTTAAATTTCACCTATCAACAAGTCATACAGTTTTCTCAAGAGAACACACTGGTCATAGCAAACACCCTCTTCCAACAAAACAAGAGAAGACTCTACATGGACATCACCAGATGGTCAACACCGAAATCAGACTGATTATATTCTTTGTAGCCAAAGATGGAGAAGCTCTATACAGTCAGCAAAAACAAGACTGGGAGCTGACTGTAGCTCAGATCATGAATTCCTCTATTATCAAATTCAGACTTAAATTGAACAAAGAAGGGAAAACCACTAGACCATTCAGGTATGACCTAAATCAATCCCTAACGATTATACAGTGGAACTGAGAAACAGATTTAAGGGAGTCCCTGATGAACTATGGATGGAGGTTCTTAACATTGTACAGGAGACAAGGAGCAAGACCATCCCCAAGAAAAAAAAATGCAAAAAAGCAAAATGGCTGTCTGAGGAGGCCTTTATAGCTGTGAAAGGAAGAGAAGCAAAAAGCAAAGGAGAAAAGGAAAGATAACCCATTTGAATGCAGAGTTCCAAAGAATAGCAAGAAGAGATAAGAGAGCCTTCCTCAGTGATCAGTGCAAAGAAACTGAGGAAAAGAACAGAGATCTCTTCAAGAAAATTAAGAGGTACCAAGGGAATATTTCATGCAAAGATGGGCTCAATAAGGGACAGAAATGGTATGGACCTAACAGAAGCAGAAAATATTAAGAGGTGGCAAGAATACACAGAAGAACTGTACAAAAAAGATCTTCATGACCCAGATAATCACGATAGTGTGATCACTCACCTAGAGCCAGACATCCTGGAACATGAAGTCAAGTGGGCCTTAGGAAGCATCACTACGAACAAAGCTAGTGGAGGTGATGGAATTCCAGTTGAGCTATTTCACATCCTAAAAGATGATGCTGTTACAGTGCTCAATATGTCGGCAAATTTGGAAAACTCAGCAGTGGCCACAGGACTGGAAAAGGTCAGTTTTCATTCCAATCCCAAAGAAAGGCAATGCCAAAGAATGCTCAAACTACTGCACAATTGCACTCATCTCACACGCTAGTAATGCTCAAAATTCTCCAAGCTAAGCTAAAACAATACATGAACCGTGAACTTCCAGATGTTCAAGCTGAATTTAGAAAAGGAAGAGGAACCAGAGATCAAACTGCTAACATCCGCTGGATCATCAAAAAAGCAAGAGAGTTCCAGAAAAACATCTATTTCTGCTTTATTGACTATGCCAAAGCCTTTGACTGTGTGGATCACAATAAACTGTGGAAAATTCTGAAAGAGATGGGAATACCAGACCACCTGACCTGCCTCTTGAGAAATCTGTATGCAGGTCAGGAAGCAGCAGTTAGAACTGGACATGAAACAACAAAACTGGTTCTAAACAGGAAAAGGAGTACGTCAAGGCTGTATAGTGTCACCCTGCTTATTTAACTTATATGCAGAGTACATCATGAGAAATGGTGGGCTGGAGGAACCACAAGCTGGAATCAAGATTGCCAGGAGAAATATCAATAACCTCAGATATGCAGATGACACCACCCTTATGGCAGAAAGTGAAGAACTAAAGAGCCTCTTGATGAAAGTGAAAGAGGAGAATGAATAAGTTGGCTTAAAGTTCAAGATTCAGAAAACTAAGATCATGGCATCTGGTCCCATCACTTCATAGCAAATAGATGGGGAAACAGTGGCTCACTTTATTTTTTTGGGCCCCAGAATCACTGCAGATGGTGACTGCAGCCATGAAATTAAAAGACGCTTACTCCTTGGAAGGAAAGTTATGACCAATCTAGACAGCATATTAAAAAGCAGAGACATTTCTTTGCCAACAAAGGTCCATCTAGTCAAGGCTATGGTTTTGCCAGCAGTCACATATGGATGTGAGAGTTGGACTATAAAGAAAGCTTAGTGTCAAAGAACTGATGCTTTTCAACTGTGGTGTTGGAGAAGACTCTTGAGAGTCCCTTGGAGTGCAAGGAGATCCAACCAGTCCATTCTAAAGGAGATCAGTCCTGGGTCATTGGAAGGAGTGATGTTGAAGCTGAAACTCCAATACTTTGGCCACCTGATGCAAAGAACTGACTCATCTGAAAAGACCCTGATGCTGGGAAAGATTGAGGGCAGGAAGAAGAGACGACAGAGGATGAGATGGTTGGATGGCATCACCAACTCTACAGACATGAGTCTGGGTGAACTTTGGGAGTTGCTGATAGACAGGGAGGCCTGGTGTGCTGCAGTCCATGGGGTCACAGAGAGTTAAACACAACTGAGCGACTGAACTGATCAACAAGTCACTGAATCACAATGTCGTTTCATATGACCAAATAAAAGCGTATCTCAAAATATGATAGATTCGATTCCAGACCACTGTAATAAAGTGAATACTGCAATAAAGTGAGTCACATGAATATTTTGGTTTTCACAGCATTTAAAACTTATGCTCATACTTACTGCAGTTCAGTAAGTGCACAATATATCCAAATAAAATAATGTACATGGTTTCACTAAAAAGTACTATCTTGCTAAAAAAAAAAAAAAGCCAATAATCATTTGAGAACCCATGGTTGCCATAAACCTTCAATTTGTTAAAAAAAAAGTGCAGGATCTGTGAGAAATGAAAAAAACACAGTATGCCTTTATATATTAATGGATTGAACATGATACAGATAAGAAAATGAATATATTCTAAAAGGTTTCTTAGAACACTTTCTAAATTAAGTCTAAAAGGAGCATTTCTCAAAGGTTGGCTGTACAACAGAATCATCACATAATTAAAATAAATAAAGATCCTCTAAGATTGACTACAGCACCAGAAGTCTAAGATATGTATTTTGTAGTACGTTTCTCCAATTGAGATGTACAGACAAGTTTAGAAAACTCTGAATTAGAGGATTTATTAAAATAAATCCAATGAACAAATTTAGTCTAACTTCCTGAAATTCTCCAGTATGATGTCCTCCTTATCTTATACTACAGATTTCAAACAATATTCCTAAATGCTGAAGAGCTGAAAGCCCTCCAAAGCAACAAGCCACACAACATTAATAAAGAAAAACGGGAGATTTCCCTGGCAGTCCAGTGGTTAAGACTCTGAGCTCCCAATGCAGGCAGCACAGGTTGAACCCACGGCTGGGGAACTAAGATCCTGCATAACACAGTATACCGCAAAAATTGATAAATAGAAGGGAAAAGGGGAGCGGGGGAAGGCTTCTCAGAAGGGGAAATGCTGTAAATAGGTCAGTTCCTTAAAACAGAACCAACAATCTCTCTCTCAACTATTAATAAAAATACCTATTAAATTATTAGCATGAATATTTAGCATCCTTGTTTTAATTAAAGCAAAAAGGCAACTCAAACCAGTTATGTGCTTGACAGCCTTTAGTACAGCTTAAGGACTATTTAGCCACCCACACAGGTAAATACTACTACTCCGGCAAGTGCAACCCAGATGCGCTAATGAACACATCTTTAGTAATCAGAAATGCCCTCCACCTGATGGTGCACTGGATCCTGCGGCACTGCCATCATTCGAGGCGGAAACTGGTCCATGTTCTGATGTTGGGCATATGTTGGTTGCGGCATGCCATCGCCAGGAAACCCACTAAAAGAGATAAGCAGTCTTCTTTTTACCCATTCAAACACACATCATTCTTGGCCACATTTACGCTACAGAAACTTACAGAATGCTGTTCAGGAGTTGTTAGCAATCAACATTTTACTGAATCATTTATTTATTTGCCTATATTAACTTAAAAACTCAGCATTGTTCCCAAAATAAAAGTCATTTTTTATTGTAAATCTGACAGGATCCCCTCCCCATTCAGAAGAAATCCCCAAATACCACAATTTAAAAAAGAATTTTAGAAGATGCTATATGAAAACTGACCGTTATTAAGTGTTACTTGGATTATGCCTTGTAATGACTACCAAAGTTCCGAGGAATCAAAAGAAAGAGACATACAAGGGTGCCTGTGGAGGAGAGGCAGTGGGTGCAGCCACAGAAGGTGCGGTGGCAGCGGCGGCGGCGGCAGGCGTAGTGGGCACAACAGCGGCAGGAGCAGGTGTTGTGGTGGCCGAGGCGGCAACAGCATCTTCTTTCTTGGATTCTTCCACAGCTTCTGGCTCATCATCATAATCAAATCTATCAAGTAGCTTCTGCAAGAGGTATGCCAATATTCCGTTTTAAAATTCAGGTTGTGATTCACTGCACAAAAAAACTTTATAAAAACAGACATTCACCATCATGCATAATCCTGCTATGCTATGATGTACAATTTCATCTTCCCACATGCCTCTTAGGGACTCTGGTGCACAGACAATTTTTACACAAATGCCATTCTGAAAAGACCCTTTTAAAAATAGCTTTTCTTCCAATTCTAAATACAGTGTTTCCTTTTTTTTTCTATTTTCTATATTATAACTAATTTAGCAGTAGAAAGATTTTACAAAAACATTTTCCTAGACTAAAAACTTTGCACACATTAAAATGGGTATATATTTTTGGTTGGCTTTGTAAAATGTACACAAAGAAAAACCATCTTATCCAATCTTATAACTATCTTATAAATTCTGCTCACTCAAGAATATGAAAAAAAGAGAGAATGGCACAGACAAGGCTGCAAAATCTACCTGTGCCCTTGCTTCTTTCTTAAAACTTCACAGCTCACCTTTTACCAGAAACTTCCATTAAAACAAAAACAGAAAGCAAAAACCAACCAGTGTACTCCACAGGATCACATGTCTAGAAGAGTCATTTGAAATATAATTACACTTATTCAGAATAAGGAATCAAAGTATTGGGCTAGCCCAAAAGCTTGTTCGGGTTTTTCCTTACAATGTTACACAACCACTACTGTGTTTTGGTAGATTATACATAATACTTCATCACAAGAAGCTTGCAATGTAGATACAGTTTCCTCTTCTTACAGACAAGGAGACTAAGGTCAGGTAATTAAGAAACATAACCTAGACTGTACAGTTATATATAGTAGAGTCTAGATGTGGACAATAGTCTTTTTTTAACCTCAGTCCCTGGCATTCAATAAGGCAGTCTTTTCCTCTCAGGGTATGACCTTCCCGTTCATGGATTTCCAATCTCAAAACTCCTAAATTTGTATGGTTCTGTGATAGTTCTGCCTGGAAATTCTGGACGACAGATTTCTAAATTGCTTCTTTCTTCATAAATCTGGGCCACATGATTAAAAGTTCTGATTATAATCGAGAGACCCAACATGGCTCAGGCACCTTGTTGCTTTTTGCACATGAGGTTAATTTAACCCTCGAGGCAGTTAAAAAAAAAAAAAAAGGTACTACCATTGCTCTTTTACAGAGGTATACAGTGAATATTTAAGTAACTCAATATCAATAGAGTCAATGACAGGAGCCAAAATTAAAACTCGGGTCTAGGGCTTCTCTGATGGCTCAGGGATGAAGACTCTGCCTGCCAGTGAAAGAGACACAGGTTTGATCCCTGGTCTGGGAAGATTCCGTATGCCATGGAGCAGCTAAGCCTGTGTGCCACAACTAACGAGGCTGTGCTCAAGAGCCCAAGAGCTGCAGCTATTGCAGCCTGCATGTCTAGGGCCTGTGCTCCACAACAAAAGCCAACACGAGGAGACTAGAGAGTAGCCCCTGCTTGCTGCAACCAGAAAAAGCCTGCACAGCAACGAACTCTCGGCATAGCCAAAAATAAATAAAATAAAATAAAATAAAAAAACAAAAAAACTTAGGTTTAAACTATCTACAAAAACAAACAAAAGAACTCTCTGCAGTTTATCACATATAGACATGTTTCTTAAAAGTTTTACAATTCATACCTATTGCTTTGGGAAAACATCTGAAGCAATTAAAAAATTTAACTGAGCCCTACTATCTAAAAAGATATTTCTGCTGCTTTTAAGGAAACTGAACATCTATGAAGTGGCTGAAACAGACAAGCTGTTCCCAGTCAGCTGTTTGACTAGCTTAAAATAGACCTTTTCAGTCAAAAGCAAAGCACAACTCCTTTTTCTAAATTTAATGTAACTAACAAACATTGATCAATCCACTTAAGATAAAACACTAGAGGAATTAGTTGCAATTCAAATGAACAACAAAATATGAATGCCATTGCTAGCACTGCTATTACTCAATATTTTATTTCTCTGGAAGTCCTAGCCATCAGACAGTAAAAAAAAAAAGAAACAGGTCTAGATGTTGAAGGGGAAAAGTCAAATTTAGCAGCCTACAAAATCTGAGAGAACCAACTAGAAAAAACAAGATAATTTACAAGATAACATAAAAACTCAGTAGTTTCCCTCGACAGCATCAATTGGGCTTCCAGGGTGGCTCAGCAGTGAAGAATCCGCCTGGAATGCAGGGGCCATAGCAGGTACCGGTTCAATCCCTGGGTTGGGAAGATCCCTCGGAGGAGGAAATGGCAAGCCGCTCCGGTATTCTTGCCTGGAGAATCCCATGGACAGAGGAGCCTAGTGGGCTACAGTCCATAGGATTGCAAAGAGTTGGACATGGAAGTGTTATGAAACACTAAACATGAAAAATGAGTAAATTATCTAAGAATAAATGAAACAAATAGCCTGGGGTCCAATCCCTGGTTGGGGAACTAAGATCCTTTAAGCTGCATGGAGCAGCAAAGAAAAAGAAAAGTGACTAACATTTAAATTAGTGGACTGTGAATAAAGAAACACCTTCCATAATATCGGTGTGCCTCAACCAATCAGTCAAAGGCCTTATAGCAGGGTTTCCCAAAGATGGCATTCTCACGACAACAACAGGAAAACCTTTGCCTTGCACAATTTAGACTCAAGACTGCAGCATTAACTCTTACCTGGATTTCCAGCCTGACACTCTAACTTATACCTAACAACTACATGAACCAATCCCTTAAAAAAAATCCCCCCCTTCTCCCTTTGTGTGTCTGTGCCTGTAACTGGTTCTGTTTCTCTGGAACATACCAATTCACATGCCCAAGAATAGGCAAGGAATGTCTGAAAAAGAATAAAGGCAGAAAACACATCCAGAAATGAACTGTAAGTTGCAAGTGTTTAAACTGCTATGATGCCAAAACAAATACAGATACTAGTGGGACAAAATGGTATCTAGAGACAGACACAGAAAAAAGTGTATGACAAAAATTTTGAGGGAGAATTGGCTATTTCCCAAAATATAAAGGTTTAACTATCTTGAACTATATGCTAATATAAGTTCTTGATACACTGAGACAAACATAAAAAACACAAATATAAAACTACTAGGAGAAATAGAGAATTTTTAATACAAGTGGGGAGAATTTTCCCAATCACAACACAGAACAGAAGACTAAAAAACAAAACCACAGCACTTAACACTTTATATTCACATACGCAGAGGAGATAGGTCTGAAGAACCATACACAAATCAGTGGAACTGATATCCCTTTTCACTCCAGAACTTTCTGTATTATCTGCATTTCTTTCCCCTAAAAGCACGTACTTTTGTACTCAAAAATTTTAATACAACCTTCTTTTAATCAGTAGTCACTCATAAATCATACAGATAGAATAACAAGCAGTAATTTCCATATGGATTCTTAATATTAACTACTAGCAACAGTTACTGTATCTTAGAATGCTAGAAAGAAACATATTTTAGAGATGATTAAATTAAAAGATAGTTCTTTCTAGGATTATCAAACTTGTGTTTTTTGTACTGCAACTTGTAAAATGAAATTAAATTTTATATAGTCATATATAGACAAGACACAAACAGGTAAGAGGGGGGTTGTTTAGGCAAACATTTCAACAGGAAGCTCTGAGCTGTGCATTTTCAACACATCTATACCCTTAGCGGGAGCGCCTTAAACATAACTAAGGCCCAAAAGAGAAGTCTGAAGACACTAAACCAACCCAAACTCTCATATTATAGATAAGGTAACTAATGTTTTCAACAACAGAAAACAGAAAGCAACTTAAATGTCTTTCAACAGGGGGAATGGTTAAACTGATGTGCCCATGTAATGGAATAATAACCCTAATGAGCACTCAGTACATATTTACATCTATTAACCTTAACAACCACCCAGAGACGTGAGGATTAAGATGAAAAATAAGCCAGTTAAAAACAATGTGTATATATATTTATTTATATAGATTCAAAATACCTATTTTTATATATGTATATACACACACGTACACACAAACACAGATACACATAATGACCAAAAAAGAAAAGACTATATCCACAGGAAATCAATTCTGAAAAGGTATATAGCAGAATGTTACAGTACTTATCCCTGAGTAAGGAGGTTAATGGTGAATGTTGTTTCCTTTATACTGTTTATTTTTCTCTTATATTGAAAATTCTGCAATGAGTATATATCACATTTATAACCAAGAATAAGAATCAATGTTTTGATGTCGAGGGGGAAAATCCCTCAAATAACTAAATGAACAATCCAGGTAAGTCAGAAAAGGGTTAACTTCTACAGAGTGATATAAACAATGGGATGGGTTATGTGAGAGAAGCATACCTTGTCAAATGCAGTTTTTTGTTCAGGTGGGGGGAAAGCAGCTTTTTGTTCAGATGGTTGTGTAGGAGCTGTCTTTAACTGAGCTGTGATAGCCTGAACCTGAGCCATCACGGCATTGTCAATGGCGGGAGACTGTGGTTTTGGAGGCTGTTGAAAAGTCTGAAGGATCTGCTGAAGCTTAAAGAATGGGAAAACTGATAAACCACACAACAAAGGATAATCATAGTATCAAAAGTTAATTCACTAAAAAAAAAATCTTAATGGTGAATCAAAATAGCACAGGCATGGAGGAACTTGGAAAAAGGAACCAACCTTTCAGTAATGGTTAAGTTTATCGTGAACGAATGTATCAGGGATCCAATGTGTGTCACTTAAGGTTAAAAGCCAATGGTAGACAATGATGGTCAGAGAGAAGAGAAAATAGACTGAATTGTGAACACTATATATATGTTTTCTAAAAAAGTGTAAAACAAGCATCTGCATCAATCCATGTAACTTTGTAACCAGCACTGTGAGCAACTCCAACACCCTCAGAGCTCTGCAGCTCTCTCCATAGGGGCACACTCTTCCTCAGTGTGCTGGCCCCTTGCTTACCTCTCCCACATTTCCCCCAGTGTCCTTGTGAATTTACCTTCCTCACAAAGGCTTTTTCCAGTAGATATATTCCCTCCTCACAATGTGCTCGGTAACCAGGAATGTAAAATAAGAACTGACAATAGTACCTAACTGCAAACTATTTAATCTTTGGGTAGACAGTTTACCTGTTGACCTTGAGTTGTCTGAAACAGTTGGGCCACAGCAGCAAAAGCATCAGAGCTGGGCAACTGTGGTACAGTTGGTACAGAGTTTGTAGTGGCTTGTGGGGGTTCAGAAGAAACTTTAACTGGAGGTGGAGGTGAACCTAAAAAAGAAAAGATCATTAAGGCCTCAAAAACTTTTAATTCATAAATATTTCCTTTAAGCTCCATTAAGCTTCTTTACTAAAACAATACTCCATTCAGTTTAACATACAGTAAAAAATATAGATTATGGTATTACAGCCTATACTGCAATAAGCACTGAATACTTTTTATTAGAAATAATAATGATGGGAAGAAAACTTATCTTCCAAGATGTTAACTCAAGTTCCTTCTTACAGAAAAATTCCATCACTATAAACAGATTCCAAACATATCATGTACAAAAAATGATACAATTCTCTAAGTGCACAGACACACCTGACCTTACCTTCATTATTAGTAACATTTTCTGTTACTGGAGCAGCATTACTGGTTCCTGCTGCCATGTCCAAAAGAGGCTGAATAATTTCAATTTTGAATACTCCATTTTTTTGCCAAAGGTTTAATACACGAACTATTTTACTCTGTTATGTGAAAAAACACAAATATACAATAAGTATTAGCATAAATAATTATACCTCTTATGAAAAGAGAACAAAACACCACAGGCTAACATTTCCATGCTACATCTGTTTCATAAATAGAAAACAATCTATCATCAGAATTACAGCCTCATTAAACTACTCTAATGGGCCTTCCTTCAGTAGTGTAATCCAGGGTAAGAAACAGGGAGAGGGAAAAAACAAACAATTAACCTAGAGAATCAGAAGAAATGCATTAGAATTACTTGAAATTTTTATATTTATGATCACAAAGAAACCAAAAAATTCAGTTATCTAAGAAGAGTAAAATCCAGGATGATTTTAATAGTTAAAATATTTAACACAATTAACTGGCCTCTAATTGTTAGGTAAGTTCTTTTGTGGGCTACCAAATTTGAAGGAGATCCAGAGAAAATGTGTTATTCATGGTTACAACTCTTATCTCCTACTCTAGGAATGAACTTTTCTCTTGTACATCTTTCCCAGAAGAGCATTCCTCCAAGAATACAGAGAATCCAAAACACGCAAATTTATATGTCATTTATTATACAGGCTCTAGTCTTTGTTATTCTGCGCTTACAAGTGCATTTCTCCTATCTATTAAGAATCTAGTTTTTTTGTCTATGTTTTTCTATCTTTTTACAGTACAGAGTAAAACCAGCTATAAATGTGAGGAATTAAATACAGTAGTCTGATTGCTAATGAGTATGATTTATACTTCAACATCTCTATATGATGGGGAAAGTCAATGATTGGTCCCTTCCTTGTGGAATAAACAACAATTTGACATAAGCACTGTCCTCCTCTACTGCAGAATTTCTTTACCATTCAATCACAAGAAATCTTTCTAATAACGTTTTCTTTAAAGAAAGATGATGCTCCTTTTTTTCCAATGGTCATGTACGGATGTGAGAGTTGGACTGTGAGGAAGGCTGAGCACCAAAGAATTGATGCATTTGAACTGTGGTGCTGGAGAAGACTCTTGAGAGTCCCCTGGACTGCAAGATCCAACCAGTCCATTCTGAAGGAGATCAGTCCTGGGTGTTCATTGGAAGGACTGATGCTAAAGCTGAAACTCCAGTACTTTGGCCACCTCATGCGAAGAGTTGACTCATTGGAAAAGACTCTGATGCTGGGAGGGACTGGGGGCAGGAGGAGAAGGGCACGACAGAGGATGAGATGGCAGGATGGCATCACTGACTCGACGGACGTGAGTCTGAGTGAACTCCGGGAGTTGGTGATGGACAGGGAGGCCTGGCGTGCTGCGATTCATGGGGTCGCAAAGAGTCATACACGACTGAGCAACTGAACTGAATTGAACCGATGCTTCTTTTTTATTCCAATAGTACAACATTTCTGAAGCACTTCACAAGAAAATAGATATGACTACTACAGAAAAAAAACTGCATTTTGTTTCAAGTTCACAGAGATCACTATGTGATCAACCTTTCTAATAATACTGCTGCTGCTAAGTCGCTTCAGTGGTGTCCAACTCTGTGCAGTCCCATAGATGGAAGCCAACCAGGCTCCCCCATCCCTGGGATTCTCCAGGCAAGAGCACTGGAATGGGCTGCCATTTCCTAATAATACAGTAGGCTTTAAATACCTAATAGGCTTTAAATACCTAATATATATTTAAGAATAGGGTAAGAATACAAGTTTAATTTAAAAATTATAAACTATACCTTATCTTCAGATGGACAAAGATACAGATATTGGAATGTGGCAGTTATGTTTTTAGAGAATCTTGGCCCAAAAACATCTTTATCAGTTCCAAACTGATGACGAGACTGTCGCACAATTGAGTCGATTACATATAATCCTGGAACCTTGTATTCTGGTTTACACTACAAAGATTAAAGACGTAAAGTCAATACAAGAAAAGTAAATCACAATCTGACACCCATTAATCTCACTCTTATGAAACTATATATCCAAGGTTATTTCTATAGAAATAACTAAAGTTATTAATCAAGTAATTAAATAACTACTTAAATGTTAAATTCTCTCATTGGCTAGCCCACAGGTCTGTAGAGAACTACCATTCTCTTGATGTTTCAGACTCCCAATATTTTACTTTTTTCTGATCCCTCTGTCCTCCCCCCATTCCAGCTTCCTAGAATCAGTATTACTTTACCAATGCCTAAGCCACCTCCATACAGATCTATTTATTATAGAAAAATCTACTCTCATTCATTCTGCTCACAAAAATAACTTTTAACTTTTAAAAATCATCAAAAAGCCAATTTTAACCAAAATATTAATTTCAATCCTAATAAAGTACAGTATCAGAGAAACAAAACCCAAAAGGCAAAGTCATTCTTGGCCTTACAAACCGACAAGATAAAATGAATAGACAGATATCTGCAAACATTTCTGGTGGTACAACCTTTATGAAAAATAATTTAGCAATAAACACAAAGCTTGTTTGATCCAACAACTCTATTTCTAAAAATTTATACTAAGGAAAACAGACTCCATATTTCCAGTGCAGGGGGCACAGCTTGATCCCTGGTTGGGGAACTAAGATTCCACAAGCCATACGGCATGGCCAAAAAAGTTAAAAAAAAAAAGGTACAACTCTAGGTTGGGGGAGAAGACAATGATGTCTAAGTCTCCTTTCTCAGTCCTTTACTGACATAGACATGTGCTGATGTTACATATGTTATCAAACAACTTACAACTGTAGAAGTGAAAAGTGATTTAATTATGATGGGAGAAAGGGAAGTTGAAAACACCGGAGTAATTTCATTTGAAGTACTCCAAGATAAGTTAAAAGTCAACAGAGTCGTCAGGGCAATGGGGAGAGAAGGCTCAAGCAGACAAAAAACTATTTCAAATCCTGACTCATAGTAAGTACTCAATCAACAGTACTGCTATACATTTTTGTTTTGTTATGAAACAAAAAAACAAGACTTCCAGTGACAACTTTTCTGTAGAGTGACTTTAGAAGTAATTATTCAAATTACAACCCACAAAGTACAATACTGATCATACCTAAAATGAGATAATAATAAAATGGATAGTTACCTTTTTTATGAACTTTTCTACTATTTGAACCACATGCTTATAAAGCTGAAAAGAACAAAAAGAATATCATTATCCAGCTAACACAGTTTTCTATTCAATACATTTCCTATAATTAGAAAATACCTAAAACCTCAGAATTTGTACAATCTGAATAATTCTCAAGGTAATACTGAAAGAACCCTGGTAAATAATCCATAGCAACAACTCAAAAAATTCTTAACAAATCAGAAAGAAACTATTAACTAAAACAGAAACTACAAAAACCCACCAAAAGATTCTTTCCTTCCATTTTTAATCAATAAATCTTCATAAAACAGCTCATCAAGTGACTTTATGGGAGAGAGAAGAACAATGGAACTGGAACTAAATAATGCAGTTTTTAAAGAGACTCACTTCTTCAAAGTGTGATCTTGGGTAAGACATTCAATTTCATGAAGTCTGAAGTTTTTAAATAAAAATAAAGCTAATACTCCACTGATCTATTATGGTAAGAATTAAATGGAATAAAACAAACAATAACAACAAAAACCCTCAGTCATTCTTTTCCTTACCTCAATGAGTTCAACTTTTTTTTAGCACCACACATAAACAAGGTAATTATGTGAGGTGATGGATGTGTCAATTAGTATAAGCTAATCATTTCACAATGTACATGTGCATCAAACCGTGCTCTATTACATACTACTAAATCTGTCAACTATACCTCGATAAAATTAAAAAATATAAAGAGGAAATACAACATTAACAAGATTCTGAAATATGCTACAATGTAGACACATCACACAGTTGTAATTACTTTCAGCAAAACTTGGTTAGTGCTCTTTGACTTAGGCCTGAACTACTTCACAACATGAAACCTCAAATTTAACAATAATATTTTCAACATTTTAAAAACACTTTCCAAATTAATATATTTCTTTTACTCTTACCTTTATAGCTTTAATAGCAGCTTTCGTGATGAGAATCATTTTGGCTCGAGAGATGGGAGGTTTCATATCCATAAGTGAAAAGAGCTTATTAAAAAAAAAAGGAAAAAAGTTTTAATTAAAAGTAAAATTAGAGGTTTACCCTTCATTTTGACAAATATATTTGTAACTTAAAGAATAATAAAATTTCTGAAACCAGGTTTAATAATTTGTCTGGTAAAGAAAAACTAAGAGCTTTCTTACATGCTAGCATCACCACTTTGAAAACAGAATGGGAAAAGATTATGCTAAAATCAGGCAAAAAAGGGGGAAAAGGTAAAAAAATTGACAAAAATCTGTAACAGTAGTGTTATAAAACCCTACTGAAGAACTCAAAACTGATTTGAATGGAAACAAACACACCATGTTCCTATACTGAAAATGGCAATAATGTGATTCAATATTTAATATTTCACATCCAAACCTCACTGAGATTTTGGAGGACTTCAAATAATTCTGATGTTCACTTGGAGATACACATGTATTACATCAGGTAAGAAATTTAACATGTCATTATAAAACTTGAATTCACAATTTCTTGATTAGTCAGGAATAAAAATGACACCATATTTAACAAATTTCACTACAGTAAATCCAACAATCAGGGAGTCCCAGGAGATGAAACCACACAGGCACACACCTCTCCTCTAAAGTTTAAGCCCAACCAAGATATAATGAGAGCCCATAAAGAGTCATAATGATAAAATTCTGACATTAAGAAGCTTATATCCAGTTTCTTAAAATCTTGTTTTTGTTTTAACCATAGGCATACATACTCTTCTAAAAATACATTCTGAAATAAGTTTCAGGGTCTTCTAAGCATTATCAATCTTATATGAATCATACTTCCATTTCTCTCCAATTTCAAATATGGAACCCCTAAGACACAGACCATCTTTACCAGATACCTACTAAAAAGGTACCCTAAAGAACAAAAGTCTCCTTTTCCAGAATAAATAGCCCTACCTGTCAACAAAATACTCTGGCAACAGAATTTTTGCAGTTTTTCAAAACTACAGACACAATGGGATAGTGGTAACAGTAATTTTTTTAAAAAAGTATGCAATACAAGATATGATCAATTTAAGAACCAAAAATGTACTCTGTTTAAGCAGAGAAAAGTAGAATTTTTTGATAAATAATACTAAGATGAATTTGAGTAAACTGCGGGAGATTGTGAAGGACAGGGGAGCCTGGCATGCTGCAGCTCATGGGGTCACAAAGAGTGGGACATGACTTAGGACTGAACAAGAACAACAATACTAAAATACAGAGAATGGGAAAAACAAAGATACTAACACAGAGACTGATTTTTTTTTTAAGGCATTATATAATTCGGGTCATGATTCTTTATTTCCAGCACAATAAAAATTTTCCGTGAATATAAATGCTCACTAACTGAAAAACAACTAGAGACAGTAATCTTTAAAACTATATAAAACAATGAGAAGCTAAGAAACGATTTAAAGTATTTTAACTCCAATACAAACTGAAAAATATCTGCAGCTCACAGTTTATAAAAGGGCATATTCTGCCCATTTCTAAGTTATAAAAACTATTGAGACAGTTATTTATTACTACAGTTCTATTTCCTTTTCTGGATCTTAAAGCAGAGAAACAGGATACAAAAAGTTGATACATGATCTTAAGAATGAGTAACAGCGAGAACTACTTTTCTGGCCATTAAAAACTTGCTGCTGCTGCTGCTAAGTCGCTTTAGTCGTGTCGGACTCTGTGCGACCCCATGGATGGCAGCCCAACAGGCTCCCCCATCCCTGGGATTCTCCAGGCAAAAACACTGGAGTGGGTTGCCATTTCCTTCAATGCATGAAAGGGAAAAGTGAAAGTGAAGTCGCTCAGTCGTGTCTGACTCTTAGCAACCCCATGGACTGCAGCCTACCAGGCTCCTCCGTTCATGGGATTTTCCAGGCAAGAGTACTGGAGTGGGGTGCCATTGCCTTCTCCGGCCATTAAAAGCTTAGAGAATCGTATTTCTCTGAAGCCTAAGCCAGCATGAATATTCATTTAATGTCCCACATTCTTGATTATTTCTACAGTAAGGAACTCCCCATTAAAAAAAAAAAAAAACCCAGCCAACTGAGGAGACAAGACAGATTAGTGTTATATTCTGATGAAATGCTCTACAGTTTACATTTAAATCATTTTTCTTAAAAAATTAAAATACAGACTATACCATATAGCAGTATAACTATCACTCAGGCAATAAACCAGCAAGAGAGCATTTAAGTGCTACCATTTAAGAGACAGACAGAGGAAGAGTATTTATTCCACTAAAGAAGGTGCAACTCAAGAAAAAGAGGAAGGGAGCAACACTAAGTGCCTAAGTATAAGGTGGTGCATCATCTTATTTAATCACATTAACAATTAACATAGATTGTCACAGCTGTTTTCAGCTGATACCAAAAAGGATTACATCTGCTTTCAGATGATTCCCAGGGAATGTGTCTGGACTAGAATTTGTTGGTTGTAAAGCTCACAATCCTTAAGATTATCAGTTCAGTTCAGTTGCTCAGTCGTGTCCAACTCTATGACCCCATGACTGCAGCATGCCAGGCTTCCCTGTCTATCACCAACTTCTAGAGCTTACTCAAACTCATGTCCATTGAGTCGGTGATGCCATCCAACCATCTCAGTCTCTGTCGTCCCCTTCTTCTTCTGCCTTCAATCCTTCCCAGCATCAGGGTCTTTTCCAGTGAGTCAGTTCTTTGCATCAAGTGGCCAAAGTATTGGAGTTTCAGCTTCAGCATCAGTGCTTCCTATGATTACTCAGGCCTATTATCCTTCAGAATGGACTGGTTGGATCTCCTTGCAATCCAAGGGACTCTCAAGAGTCTTCTCCAATACCACAGTTCGAAAGCAACAATTCTGCGGCGCTCAGCTTTCTTTATAGCCCAACTCTCACATCCATACGTGACTACTGGAAAAACCATATAGTCAACTCCTTATACAATGCTGTTGTTGTAAATACATGCAAAGACCATTAACTATGATGGAGAATGCAGGAAAAATATCAAGTAGGCATCTTTGCTCATCTCTCTCTATATATATATTGCATTGATTCAGGGATAATGAAGAGACATACTGAATTTAACTTGGGATGCCTACTGAAAATCCAGGCAGATATTTCAGCAGACTGGAATATGGATCTTGAAAAAGCAGAGGTCCTGCTAGAAATTGAGAGGTTACAGAATCAAAACCATGAAGACGAGTAAGAAGGGAACAAAGATACAACTAACTACAATATACCAAATATTTCAATGTAGCACAGACAAGGGGGCGACACAAAAGAACACCAGGACAAATGCCAGAAACGAAACCTTTAATGCTACAGTTTTTTTTGTATGGCTTGACTAGCATTACATCATGTGAAATGCCAGGCTGGATGAAGCACAAACTGGAATCAAGATTGCTGGGAGAAATATCAATAACCTCAGATATACAGATGATACCACCCTTATGGCAGAAAGCAAAGAGGACCCGAAGAGCCTCTTGATGAAAGTGAAAGTCGCTCAGTAGTAGCCGACTCTTTGCGACCCCATGGACTGTAGCCCGCCAGGCTCCTCTGTCCATGGAATTCTCCAGGCCAGAATACTGGAGTGGGTAACCTTTCCCTCCTCCAGGGGATCTTCCCAACCCAGGGATCAAACCCAGGTCTCCCACATTGTAGGCATATTCTTCACCAGCTGAGCCACACGGGAAGCCCAAAAGTGAAAGAGGAAGAGTGAAAAAGCTGGCTTAAAACATTGAAAAACCTAAGATTATGGCATCCAGGCCCATCAATTCATGACAAACAGATGGAGAAATAATGGAAACAGTGAGAGACTTTCATTTCTTGGACTCCAAAATCACTGCAGATGGTGACTGCAGCCATGAAATTAAAAGATGCTTGCTCCTTAGAAGAAAAGTTATGACCAATCTAGACAGCATATTCAAAAGCAGAGATATTACTTTGCCATCAAAGGTCTGTCTAGTCAAGGCTATGGTTTTTCCAGTAGTCACGTATGGATGTGAGAGTTGGACTATAAAGAAAGCTGAGTGCCGAAGTATTGATGCTTTTGAACTGTGGTGTTGGAGAAGACTCTTGAGAGTCCTCTGGACTGCAAGGAGATTCAACCAGTCCATCCTAAAGGAAATCAGTCCTGAGTGTTCACTGGAAGGACTGATGCTGAAGCTGAAACTCCAATACTTTGGCCACTTGATGCAAAGAACTGACTCACTGGAAAAGACCCTGATGCTGGGAAAGATTGAAGGCAGAAGGAGAAGGGGATGACAGAGGATGAGACTGTTGAATGGCATCACCGACTCAATGGACATGAGTTTGAGCAAGCTCCGGGAGTTGGTGATGGACAGGGAAGCCTGGCATGCTGCAGTCCATGGGGTTGCAAAAAGTCAGACACAACTGAGCGACTGAACTGAATAACTAGTATTATCATCTGCAACTGGGCAAATGCTCAATGAACATCTCTAGGTGCAGCATTCTCTTTGCTACTACACATCTGCATTCAGAATTAATGTGATCTGTCAAAAAACAAACAAACAAACAAAAGTATCAACGCAGCCACAGAAAATGATGCAATTCTTTTATACAGGATAACAGCAGCAGTAGGCCCCAAAAGGTACAAAACCTCCTTAGAAAGCCTTAGTAAGAAAAACATACTTGCCAGCAACAGACACAAGTTTGTTTTTTTGTTGTCATCAGTTGAATGACTACTAGAAAACCTAAACATGAACACTGTTCTGCTGGGTGCCTGATATACAAAGTATTCTAAAAATTATGAAAAAAAAAAAAAATCACTCACAATGATTCCTAATATCAATTAAGAACAATTTTAAATTTGGCCCATGACACCTGTAGAATTCATAAGGTTTGAGGGTTAGTCAAAATAACATGATACTCTGCTATTTATTGACAGCATAAACTTGGACAAGTTTAGTTAAACTTTTCTGAATTTCAATGATGTATTAAAAAGAGGATTAGTAATATTCAATTCACTGTTGGGATTCCCTGGTGGCTCAGAGGTTAAAGCATCTGCCTGCAATGCGGGAGACCTGGGTTCGATCCCTGGGTCGGGAAGATCCCCTGGAGAAGGAAATAGCAACCCACTCCAGTATTCTTGCCTGGAGAATCCCATGGACAGAGAAGCCTGGTGGGCTGCAGTCCACGGGGTTGCAAAGAGTCGGACACGACTGAGCGACTTCACTTTCATAAAACTGTTAGGATTAAATGAGATAATGTATATTATCTTGGCCTAGATCTGACACATAAATGGCTCGGTAAAAAGAAGTACATAATGCCCTGGGAATCTTAACATAGATCTCAAGTTTAAGTTTTTGTCATGAAACTGAAGGTGTTAGTGGTTCAGTTGTGTCCAAGTCTTTGTGATCCATGAACTGCAGCCTGCCAGGCTTCTCTGTCCATGGAATTCTTCAGCCAAGAATACTGGAGTGGATATCCATTCCTTTCAGGGGATCTTTCCCACCCCGGGATTGAACCTAGGTCTCCTGCATTTGCAGGTGGATTCTTTACCATGTAAGCCACCAGGGAAGCCCAATTTTTTATTATGGCTTAGCATAAAAACTTTATTGTGTTACATCTACTATTCAAGTGCTGCATTTGGAGAAATTTTCTCCATACTGAAAACAAAGCAGTATCAAAGACTTTTACAGCTGTATAGCACCTTACTACCTAATTCAGTATTCATACTAAACTCAGAACTGCTTTCACAATATATGTGGCAGGTCCCATGTTAGTTCACAGGCTTACTAACTCATAACTAATCAGCTCCAACGGTTACAGCTGTCGTCTTTGTACTGACCCCAAATCTCCCTTCTGATAACCTTCACTCCCTTTTCCTGCTCTAGTTCTGCCTCTGGAGCACAGAACAATAGTGATCTTTCTCATCTGAGAAAGTAAACATAACTAAGCATGTTTTCTTATCTGCTTCAACTATTAGCCAAATGATATGATTTCTAGATCTGACTATACTGGCTAATTCCTTTTAAAAGTATGATAAAACAAAATAAAGAGGGCCTGGATATATTCCTGCAGAATCTAGTGGGTTGTCTTCTGTATCAGTTTCCTCTTCCTGCAGGAACACATTACCACAAACTCAGTAGCTTAAAACAACACTTTTGGAAGTCACAACCTCATTAGTCTGAAATCAAGGCATTGGTAGGGCTGCCTTCCTTCTGGGCACTCTAGGTCAAAATCTATTTCTTTCCTTTTCTAGCCAAAGGGTGCTTAAATTTCTTTGGCTCTTCCATCTGCAAAGCTGGCAGCATAGCATCTTCTGTCCTTCCTTAGCCTCTGCTTTCACTGTACATCACTTTCTCTGACTTTTCATGTCTCTCTCATTTAAGGACCCTTGGGGTTACACTGGGTTCATCCAGATAACACGGGACAATTAACTCAAACCTTTAATCACATCTGCAAAGTCTCTTTTGCCAAGTAAGGTAACACATTCACAGGTTCTAGGATTCAGAACATGGTCACTCTGGGGTAGGGGAGATCATTTATTATTATTATTTTTTAAAATACTGCTTAGCTGGGGCTTCCCTGGTGGTCCAGTGGATAGGAGTCTCCCTACCAATGGAGGGGTCATGGGCTCAATCCCTGGTCTTGAAAGATCCCATAAGCCTGTGCTCCACAACAGGAGAAGCCATTGCAATGAGAGGCCCACGTTCCGCAATAAACAGTAGCCCTCCCTCGCCACAACTAGGGAAAGCCAATGAAGCAATCAAGATCCAGCGCAGTTTAAATATATAGTGCTCAATTCATTATTAACTCATATTTATAAGCAACCAAAACCCTCAGACTGTTTCACTGCAACCTTTCTCAGAACTAGAACTTCATGTTGATTTTATGTTGGTTTCTGACAGTCCTTCAATCTACTTAGGTAGTCTAGGAATCACTTTCTGTTTTCAACGTAGCAGCTCTTCCAATTAGTTTGTAGCTTTCATGAATCTGCTATATAGATGGCTTTTTCCAACACCATGGTTTTTTAAAAATTAGAAAGATCTATACTTGCAACTTGTAGGAAGACTTTATCTAATAATCCGTGGACCCTGACAGTTAGCTAAAATTCACTTAACAATATTCTCAACTTATCAATATTTTTTCTAATTTATTCAAGATGAAATCATGACAAATATCTGAAATATATGGAGTCCTCACTAGACGAAACACACTTTATGAAAGAAAAATGTTTCATTTGGTCTGTGAGAATCTGTTCTAGCTCCAAGTGTCTAGAAATCTTTAGGCAGAATCTCTTTCAATGGGATACTTACCCCATCTTATCCTTTTAAACTTACTATAATGAATTATACTTAAGATACCTGGTATTCCTTCCTTTGCTATTATGATCTCCATGATGACAAATTCTGCCTTAAGCTCCTGTTACTAATAATTACAAAGTTTAAATAAAAAATTTGGATGTTTTCAAAAATACATACACATACAGTAACAGGCTGGTACTCAAATTTCCCTTCTGACAGATCAAGTTATCAAAGTGTTCAAGTCTACAATCTCCCTCTGTCTTTTGTTCATTTGTCTCATCAAATCTGATACACTGGCTTCAACCAAATCAAGAGTTAAAGCCAACTTAAATGTTTACTGGTAAAATATACTTTATAAAAGCACACATTAAATTTAACAAAAGAAAACGTAGGGGGAAATCTTAAAATCATCTCCACAAAGATGCTTTGTCCCTCTAATTATAGCCTGAAGACAGCTCTATAAAATACTGGTAGAACAATCAGATAAAGATACTTTACAGTCTCTTCTAACCTGGCATTTCACTTTATGCCTTTACCAAAGTTTTGTCTGAGCTAATTCTTTAATACTGGGTACTTAATGTGACCATGTGTATGTATGTGAGACAGAGAGGCAGAGAGAGAGAGTTGGGGGTGTGGGTGGGCAGGGAAGGAAAGAAGAGCTGCAAGCCAAGCATGTTAGACAAGTACCATTATACCACTCTACCCTAAAGCAGAATATTACGCATGAGTTAATAACAAACACTAAGAAAAACAATAAAACTGGAAACTGTACAAAGTATAATAAATAGAGCCAGAAACTAATTAACAAACATGGAAAAAAATGTTCAGTCTTACCAATAGTCAAAAAGGTACAAATTAAGACAATGAGATAACAGTTCACTTATGTATCTAACGGGCATGAGTGTAGATTAGCAAAAAGCAAAGAAAGCACTCTGCAGATGAGAACTAATGGGCAAGTTTCAATTTCAGAGAGGAATCTAAAGCTATATATATCAAGAACTCAAAAAGTCCGTATCTTTTAAACCAACAATTCCACTTTTAGAAATTTATCTAAATTAGATGTTCCCCAAATTCCCAAGATGGCTTTTAAAATCAGAAAGCAATTCATGTTATCACTGGTAACCACATCCAAACAGAAGTGGAAGGGGAAAAAAGACTGACATACTCTAAAATATTAAAGATATTTGGTGGGATATTTTCTTACTTAAATTTACCTAATTTGCATTAGTTCAAAAATAAATAAATTAGAATTCATGGGTTAAAAATGGAAAACTTTACATCTGTGTCTGAGACACAGAAATGCATTTCTCCAACTTGATTGTAAATATATAAGATCATCATTACCAGGTACAACTTGTCTGCGGAGTAAATCATATCTTTGAAGTTAACACATATGTTTAAATTAATGCCTTGTAAATCTTTAATATAACTTTTCAAAACTCCTAAAACAAGATTTTTAAAATAAACATAAAATCTGCCATTTAAAATCTTTATAACTGAAGTCTTTGTGCATAAAACCCCAAACTGAAAAATCACTTAAGTATATTTTTTGACATCTGTGCATTAAAGAAAGCATCCCTTTAATTACTGATATATGATTTTTGTTGTTTTGTTTTAGTCACTAACTTGTGTCTGACTCTTATGACCCCATGTACTGTAGCCCTCCAGGCTCTTCTGCCCACGGGATTTCCAAGGCAAGAATACTGGAGTGGGTTGCCATTTCCTTCTCCAGAGGATCTTCCCAACCCAGGGATTTACTCCCATGTAAGTTATATTTACTTTCCAGAGAGTCAAATCCTTTGAAACCCAAATATTTAATCAATTTTCCACCTGGTTAAAGGAATGTATGGAGATAAGACAGGTCTGGCACTAATACACAGTATGTCTAATAACAGGGCAAATTTACATGGCTCTTTAGATGGGAAAAAAGAAACTACACAGTTCCTCTGCTCCTATGGAGCAGGGTCTTTACTTAAACACTACAAATCAGTTCTACTTATTTCTCCATAAGGTTATAAACCAGGTATTTTTACGAACAGCAAAGCTGCATATACTATTCTCAAGTTTAAAGAGTCTTAAAATTTTTCATACTTACCCCTTTCTACACTTCTTTACCTTACTATACTTACCCACAAACTCACCAATTTTTCTCCTGGTTCCAGAACCAAGGGAAATGCTTTACAAAATACACACATATAAATGCAAACATATACTGTTAAACTATATATGAGACCACTTTCAAGTTAACTACTTATGTTTCTATGTCCATTATGAAAATAGAATATAGTAATACAGCAAACAGTAGTTTAAACTTCCTCCCTATTTAATTATATCACCAATCCCTAATTCTGTTACCATGTGCCAGAACTAATTTTCTAAGTAGTTAATTTCTGATGACCCACTCCACAAAGTATGCCCTAATTTATTCTTCATGTAAGACTAACTCCCTTACAATTTCCAAGGGTCTATCCTTCAATTAAACCTTTTACTTTAGAACCAAGGCTGCTGCACCCCCTGCCGTCAGGCCTTTTAACCCCCTCAGTTCCACTTACTAGATGATTTTTTATTCCTTTCCTCCATTTTGATTCACTGAACTGCAATCAATCCTTAACTCCTTTGTCTTCACTTGCTCACGAAATAGGCCAGGATTTGATCTTTGCAACTGCCAAATATTCTACCCATGCCATTACTCCCCATTTTACTAGCATAGCTGCCAGGTTTCAAAATTGCTTTTATTGTGCCTCACTAAGTAAACTTTGTGTTTACCCAAAGCTGGCTATCAAACATTTTAATGAATTAAACAGCTCCTTCCAGACTAACTGAACAAATAAAAACTGGTTCCAGGATATAAAATCATTTGATTAGAAGAAAAACACTATCCTATACATTGTACGTTTTATCCATATCTACTTTTCTCCCCACAGAGTTGTAATGACTAGATCTACAAACAAGCGTGGGATTAAAACTGAAAAGGTTAACATTTATAAAATCCCCAATTAAAAATTTTAATTGTGAATATAAATTAGCAACTGAAATATATCATCTAAAAAGCATATCTTAAGTTCACAACACTGACTGCATCTACTACATTACTGTAGATGACTTAAAAACTTCCAAACTTCATCCTTTTTAAACTCTGGCAAATCCTTCCACAAATATACATTACAGTGCCCTTGCTACTTTGAGTCAAATATACAAAAGTTGTTTGGGAAGCTCTCTCCCTTCATGAACAAGACAATAGTCAAAGATGAGCTGCTCAAAAAACTTCAGAGCAGTACTGTGGGGCTGTGGATTGGACTCAAGCAGCCTCTTAACAGTTCTTGGTCAAATAACACCATCCCTTCCAGCTTCCTTACCTCTAAAATAGAAAGGTATATATAAGAAATATATAGAATATATAAAATAGAAAGAAAGGTATATATAAGAACCCATAGGCTAGTATCTAGTTGGGAATAAGCAAATGCAAGATTCATTTACTGTCCTTCCCTTGAACTGTCTCTGCTGGATTACTTCTTAAAATAGCATGTAAAAACTAAAGATATCCTTTCAACAAACTTATGATTCAGGATCAACAAAACAACTTGCAGAGCCAGTCAGCAGCTAATAGATATTGTTTTCGATCTGATAATCAAATCAAGCAATAAAATAATGAAAATGGTGTTAAAACATAACTTTTCTGTGTTATTTTTAAAAGAGCTCTGAGATACAATTCATATACAATTTTTATACAATTCATAAAACTCACCTCTTTAAAGTGTACATCTCACTGGTTTTTGCTATATTCAGAGTTACAACCATGAACACTATGTAATTTTAGAATTATTTTCATTATACCTCAAAGAAATTCCATACCCACTAGCAGTCATCCCCATTCCTTCTCCATCCCCTCATGAATAACCTACTTTCTCTCTATACAGATTTGCCCATTTTGGACTACTTCATATATTAAAACAAAACCCCCAACTTTATAAAATATGCTCTTACATTAGTCAACAATGTTTAAGGTCTTCATAAAGATTTGAACATATCTCCAACTGAACCCCAAACTCGGCTGTCCTTGATAAAGTGATTTATCAGCAACTTGTAAATACAGTGGACCAGGTAATATGGTCACATGGTTATTTAAAGAATACTTTATGCTTTCTGAAAACTTAAAAGGGTATTACCATAAATTTCCCTATTACAGGCTTTCTATAGGGTATTCTAATTCTACATCAGCTAAGACTAAACTCTGACAAAAGAAGGATTAAAGTGGAGTATTCACAATAAAGGGCATAAAGATATACAGGGGATACTGCACAAGATTTATAGACTATAGCATTAGATAATTACTGCTCTCCAGAGTAGTAACACACCTAGAGTTGAACAATGGGAGAAGTCCACCCAGGAGCAGGCAAAAAGTGGGTGAATTGTCTGACTTACAAAATAATAAAACTGTTTGAAAACTGTTCTACCATCAGCAAATACTAGCAATTCTAAATGATATCAGGGATAAAATATTCCTTTCCCTAAAATATTTGGTTGACCGAGATTCTTGTTTTTCAGGATAGCCTGTAGTCTCCTCAGGCTCATTTTGTGTCTCCAATTCTGCAGTTCCTAAGTGTATATATTCAAATGTTTAAACAGTACATTTAACGTATGATAGCTGCTTGCAGTTCTTCATTCCTGATATATCTTTTTTTGTGTGGTATAAATATTTATAAACAGCAGAGTGAGTCTTAAAGAAAACACAAAGCTTGATGATCCGTGAATAAAAATATGGAGAATGCCATTACATATAATTTTAAAGAGGTTCATCAATTACAAAAGAGACCTACATAGAAACTGTGGGTGAAAATATTTTAGTGAAATTTTTTTGACTGACAGTACATTTGGAAGTCACTAGTTGTTGTTTAGCAGAGAAGTCATATCCGACTCTTTGCGACCCCATGGGCTAAAGCCTGCTAGGCTCCTCTGTCCGTGGGATTTCCCAGGCAAGATACTGGAATGGGTTACCATTTCCTTCTTCAGGGGATCATCCTGACCCAGGGATCGAACACATGTCTCCTGCACTGGCAGATGGATTCACTACCACTGAGTCGCCAGGCAAAGTCACTAGAATCGATGTCAAAAAAGACATGGGTAGTATTTTGATTTCCAGAATTTATTGTGAAGTGAGCTTTTCTTAAATTTCTGCCAAAGGTAACTTTATGTTTAAGATTTCCCAACTATTGTGTATCTGCTGCTACACATACAACCTTTAGTAAATAGAATTAATGAAAAGTGTTCTTCACTTACAGGTGGAGATAACACTGGTAAATCTGACTATAATTGTCTACTGAACTCAAACACTGTGAAGATCAACACTGACAATCATTTGACAAATATGCAGAAGTTAAGACTTAAAAGAACCTGAATATTATTACTCATTACTGTGATAGCAGTATGTAGGTAAGATTTTCTACATATAACAGAAAGAAGTATTAATGAAATTTTAAAACATTAATCAATTATTTCTTTGTTGTAATATTTACTTGTAAGTGACATGAAGTTCAAATTTCTTTCTTGGCTAATTTCATGATTATATTTGAAAATAATTTTGTTGTAAAAGAGGAATGAAGCTAAAAAAAAAAAGAAGACATGTTCTCAGGATGTCAAATATGTTAGGTATGCTACTGTCTACAATCTCCTCCACATGACCCACTTGGATTTATACCAAAAATCATGAATTATCCAAACACCAATGATAACTTTTAAGGGGTACCTGTATAGCCCTCCACTTTTCAAGAGCCCTGGTATTTCCCCCATCCCATCTGAACCTTGGCTTCTAATTCTTAAATCCCCTTCAGAGTTTCACTGGATTTCTTGCTGAATTCACTACTAACTTATACAATGCTTTCTCAATATTATCAAAGTTTCTATAAATACCTCTGGCCTCACAAGCACCAGTAAAGAGTCCTAATACAATAAAATGTTAATTGATAAACCATGCAAATATTGAAAAGGATGAAGGTGACTGAAGCATAATAAATTTTAATACCTTTTCAGCAATCAATCTTCTAGTTCGCAAAAAAAAAAAAAAATCACAAACAGTACATTGTTAATTACACTTAATATTAACACAGAAATGTTGACATGTCTCTTTTAGACTAAGCTCACAACGGAACTTGGTAAAACTTAACCAAATTTAACTATTACCAACTCTGTTGAAACTTCAATTGTTAATAGCTGCTTATCCTATACACTACCTAATAACATAGTACAGCTTGTTTTTAGCTTATTGTTAAAAAGTTGTATGGTGTTGCTCTGAAAAGATTCTGCATATTATCTCAACAAACGTTATCACAAACTTCTGAAGGTTGATCATTTACCTAACAATGTTTTCCCTATGTTATCAAAGTATATTTGAAATGAGTTTTAAACACATGCAGATTATCTACAGAAAAATTACCTGTCATACAACTAAAAACAAAAAATAATCAAAAAATGGGCAAAAGACTTAAATAGATGTTTTTTCCGAAGAAGATAAACAGATGGCTAACTGGCATATGGAAAGATGCTTAACATCGCTAATGATCAGAGAAATGCAAATAAAAACTATTACAATGAGGTATCACCTCACATCATTCAGAATGGCCATCATCAGAGTCTACAAATAATAAGTACTGAAAAAGGTTTTGAGAAAAGGGAACCCTCTTATATACTGTTGGTGGGAATGTAAATCGGTGCAGCCACTATGGAAAACAGTATATGGAGGTTCCTTAAAATACAAAAATAGAACTACCACATGATTCAGCAATTCTATTCCTGGGTATGTATCTAGGAAGAAAAACCACCCCTCTAATTTGAAAAGATACATGCACCCCAATGTTCCACAGCAGCACTAAGTGCCCACCAACAGATGACTGGCTTAAAAACATGTGGTAAATATACACAATGGATCTTTGTTGTTGTTCAGTCACCCAGTTGTGTCTGCCTCTTTCTGTAATGGAACATTACATGGACATAAAAACAGAAATATTGTCATTGACAGCAATGTGGATGAATCTAGAGAGTGCTTAGTGAAATAATAGAAAAGTATGGATATCACATCTATGTAATCTAAAAAATAATACAAAGGAATTTATATACAAAACAGAAACAGACTCATAGAAAACAAACTTATGGTTAACAGAAAAGGAGCTGGAGAGGGGAAGGGACAAGTGATACTGCAAGATACAAGGTATCTCTGTAATAACATAATAATATGGCACCCCACTCCCGTACTCCTGCCTGGAAAATCCTATGAACGAAGGAGCCTGGTAGGCTGCAGTCCACGGGGTCGCTAAGAGTTGGATACGACTGAGCGATTTCCCTCTCACTTTTCACTTTCATGCATTGGAGAAGGAAATGGCAACCCAATTCAGTGTTCTTGCCTGGAGAATCCCAGAGTCAGGGGAGCCTGGTGGGCTGCCGTCTATGGGGTCGCACAGAGTCGGACACGACTGAAGCGACTTAGCAGCAGTAGCAATGGAATAGAATTTGAAAAAAAAGAAAAGCCTGGAATCACTATGCTGTACACCTGAAACTAACATAATATTGTTAATCAACTATACACCTGCAATGCAGGAGACCCCAGTTAGACTCCTGGGTCAAGAAGTTCTACTGGAAGGGATAGGCTAACCACCCCAGTATTCTTCGGCTTTCCTGGTAGCTCAGATGGTAAAGAATCCGCCCATAATGCAGGAGATGTGGGTTCGATCCCTGGGTTGGGAAAATCCCCTGGAAGAGGGCTTGGCAACACACTCCAGTATTCTTGCCTGGAGAACCCCCATGGACAGAGGAGCCTGGTGGGCTACAGTCCTTGGGGTCGAAAAGAGCTGGACGCGACTGAGCACATAAAAAACAAAAACAAAACACTCCCACAAAAACCAACGGCCATCTTGTCTGCGAATTCTGTTCCACAAGATTTACAAGCCAACTTTTCCATTATTCCAATTATTCTCTGAATCAGTTCCTTATCATATGTCCACGTATTTTTTTCTTCTGAAACAAAATTCTAAACAAAATGATAGACTAGGGAGTGGGATGTTTTCAACAAGAACATCAGTGATAAATTCTGCTACAGAAAGCTCTGAAGAGCCAGCTTTATTCCATAATAAAGCCAGACTTCTACTATTGTCAGAGATAAGCAAATCTCTGCAAGTCAAGAGGAACAAAATTACAACTAACTTTTAATATTCCAACCCCTGTTATAAATAGCATAACACAGTCAGATGAGTCATGAGAAACCTCAAAATTTACTTCGGTTGCCCTGGTCCGATATGTCTCTTTCATACAGTTAAGAACCTTGTTTCAAATCTTTGTCCACTTCTTTAGACAGACCTCTCAGAGAACAAGGGAATGATCAAAAACAACCAGATTAACATTACAGGTTAAAAAAAAAAAGTTAACAAGGTACTGTCATCATATGATCTAAAATGTTGTAGTTCTTAAAAGTAACTCTAGAAAGGAGCGGGGTGGTCAGGGGTGTCTGACTTCCTTTCAGTGGTCTGTGAGGTAAAAACTGTTTTCATATTAATGCTAAGACATTCCTTATCCTTAATCTCACAAGTATACAGTGAAGTTTTCCAAAGGCTACTTGACTTGTGTAATAGCTGGAAAGTGAATGAAGTATATACAAGAATTCAAGTTTTATTAAACCTAAGTTTAAATGAAATCTACAAACAGAAAAAACCATGTCATTCTTCTCACTAGGTTTTTTTTGTCTTGGAAATATTATTTTTCATTAGAAATGTTATTTATGATAACATGTAACAAGTTTATTATTTTTAATAAATCTGTTTATTGGTCTGAATTTCTCATACAGTAAATATCAAGATATAACCCATAGATACAGAAAGTCTCTGTGGTCCTTAACTTCTAGAGCTTGAAGGAGTCAAAATCCAAAGTTTGAGAACAGCTGTCCGAGAGAAACTCTTACACAGAGACATGTCTGAGAAAGTTCATTGATTGCAGTGTCTGTCAGTAACAAATGAGAAACAAACGTTCATCAACTGGGGAACCAGATAAAATTCGGTTTATTCAAATAGAATATTACACAATGATCAGAACGAACTATACAGTTCTTAATATACAGCATTAGTAATTTTTACACACAAAACATCAGGGAATATGTATCAAAACAGATTTTATACACACACACACACACACACACACACACACAGTTTAGGGACCACAGAGATTGATACTAAATTCATTACCTGATTGATTCTGACTGGGGGATCAGTGAGGGGGTAGAGAGGTGGGAAAGGGAAGAACGGAAGACATAATATTTTATTTTTAAATTAAAAACACCTAATAACAACTGTCAATTTTTGTTATATCCTCTGCACTTTTTTGTACTTTAATTAAAGATCTTACAATCACAGATGCTGCAAAAAAAAAAGTGAGGATGAGGGAAGAGTTATTCTTTTTGATTTAGAGAAGACTGATTAAAGGCTAAAAATGCAATCAATGGATTTAAAAACTCCAATCTATAACCTTTATCCATGTAACAAACCTTCACAATAAGGAGTATATAAATATAGAACACAAGTAAGTGATCACTGATTTTTAAACTCATCTTTCCATTCTTTACAACACTTAATAGTGTCTTGCCATGAAAGTTCTCTCAAAAGGTCTTTAACCTTATCTTTATCTTCCTCTTTTTCTGTATCACAGACACATACTATTACCTATGCTTCCAATCCGTCCCCTTCCTTTTATCCACAATTTTGTTCTAAGATAACCAATCCCTCTGGCCACTTGAACTATGCTTTTTTGCACATCCCCTCCCTCAACATGCTCTAGCATCTACGCCCATCTGATAAAGACCAGGGCTTGAACACCACTTACTTAGGTTAAGACCTTATATATGCACTATATATATATAAACATATCAAAGGCTAGCACCAGTGTCTACTACACTGTCAATTGCTCTTTCTTCCCTTCGTCGTTGAAGAGACTTTTCCCCAGAACACCTTACAACCAAACTTCTAAAACAATAAATCCCAAACACCCAGCTACTTTATATTTGCTACCTCTTACCGTATCGCTCCCATCACCATTCAATCTTAAACTACAGATTCCATATGCTCAAAAAATTTTGTGGCCTTTGTATTACTTAACCTATGACCATTCCCTTGGTATTATATAAAATATTATTTTCAGGCAGTAATTAAGATGGGACCATCTGTATTTAAACCTCAGCTCTGCCATGAACTAGCAGTATGCCCCTGGGTGAACTACTATTTGATTTCTTTGAAATCGAAAATCAGCTTTCTCATCTATAAATGGATGTCTGCACAAGGTTGAAGGAGTATTAACTTCAATATGTACATACAAAGCACCTCATATGCTATAGATGCTTATTATTAATTCATTTTGTCTCCCCCTCTCAATTTTCTCTAGGGCAATCTGAGAGTGACTCTTTGTTGTCTTCCTCCATCTCTTTGTTGCTTCCAAGTTTGAGTCCAATATGATCAACTGCTGGCCAAAAGTTTCCACATGACTGTTTCAAACATAAACTGTTCAAAATCAAACATATTTCCCCCTCCACTAAATATACTTTTGAAGACTGCTTGATGTGTCACCCCTCTCCCAGAGCTTAGATGTCCAGGGCAAAAGGTGCTTATAAATCTACCAGATGTCAAATCCACAGATTCTTCAGGTCCACATCCTTCTCCTCCTCTCTATTCCCTTTATAGATATGCCAAGTTCAGATTCTAGTTTCGTCTCCCACCTCAGTCCCCAACCTGCCATGTTTCCCCAAACCTCTGCCTTCTACAATACACACTATAAATCAAGCAGTATTTTGACTGTATTACTCCCCTACCTAAAACCTTCAATTTATCCACAGACTGGGAAAAAAAGAAAAAGGAATTCAAACACATTAGACAGACTTGAAACTTGTCAGTCCCCAAACTACCTTAACCACGCTTTCAGTAGCCTCAGGAGTCAAACTACTGTTCCTTATTTCACACCAATGTTGCCTTTGAATTACTTTTCCTACACCTTCGGAAATTCTGAGACTGACACTCTCTTCTCCCAAGTCTAATGCCCCATGGCCATCCCACAGTACTTTAAAAGGACCCCAAAGGAAATTGTTCCAGCATACATTAAAGTTACTTGTCTAAGTTTTGTGTCCTCTATTAGTTTAGGCTCCTAGCGGGCAGAGATCCTTAGTAGCAGTGCCATCCTAATTAGGACACAGCTTTACAGCTAGGCAGGCCCTCAAATATTTGTAAAACGAAGATTTGGGAGATTTAAGGTTACAAGGAACTAATCACTAACATTTTATGAATGGGGAGAATTAACTGAGAAGCACTACATCAAGCAGGGACACGGAGATGGATTTTGAAGTCAGACTAATTTCTCCAGAACAAAGTTTTTGGGGAAGAAAGTTTGGCAGAAAAGAGCTGGAATTGGTAACATACACCTAACATAATGCAGTTAATAAAGACTAGGAACAGAAATAAAAATTATTTAAAGAGGAAAACGATCAATGATTGGAAAATTCTTACTTTGTACATTTTAAAAGATTAAAATGCCATTTTCCTTTTTCAAGAAGACACTATCATTCCTAATCTTGGTTTTCAAAGTAAAAACTACTGATCACATTTTCCCAGAATTAACGTGATACTTTATTTAATAACGTGCTTAATGTCCATAATGCCTCAATCATAATTAAATAATTCTGGTCTTAAGAATATGTTAAAACCCCTCCTCTTTGTTCATTGAAAACATCCAGAAAGTTTTCATCTTGAGAAAGAAATGTACCTATCTTTTAAAACACTGTGTCATTTGTATAAGTTCTCATTCATTCAACAAGTTTTTTCCAAGCATGTGCTATGAGGAAGCAAAGGACAGAAACTCTCCACCCTCATGAAGCCAACATTCCAGTATATTTTGCCTTCAGGAAACAAAGTCAACTTCCAATCCTGAAATCTTTGGAGCATTATCACAAACTCCCTAGCCATCAAAAAAAAAAAAAAATAAATCAGGAAATACTATTTCATCATTTTGAAAATAGGCAATACAGAACTTTAAAAGACACTGTCCAACTTTCTGTATCCATCAGTTAAAGACAAATCATTTCTAGGATAACTGACAAGGCAATGAACGGTCCTAACTGCAGTGTTACTAGAGGCGCTACAAAGTGAAAGTTACTGCACCCTAATTGTTACAAGTGAAACTACAAAATCACGTTGCGCAGGGTGCACCAAGTTATCAACGTGGTCCCAAGGCATCTAGCACTGCTACATCTGTTTTTTTCAGTGTGGGTTGATCTGCGGTATTTGGAAAAGGAAGATAATCCAACTCAACATAGCCAATTGTTTCCATTTTGTAGGTACGTTTGATATCAATGGTCAAGACGGACCCCTTCCCCTGAAACGGTTTCTGAAAAACAGAATCTGTGGACTCGACGCTTCAAAAACAGCACCTGGAAGGTTTTGAGATAAAACCAGAGAGCTTTAGGGCGGCAGGCAGCTTTGTTCCCGGTTTTGGGAGGTTTTTCACATGTAAATGTTCCCAAAGAAGGGAGCCAAGGATTAACCAACCGCGAGGAGGGTGCGAGGGTGGGAAGACTGGAGGCCAAAGCCGGCTTTCTAGCGGTCTAAGGCGGAGCAAATGCTGTCCTCTCCCATTCAACTTTTTAGGTGTCACGTTGGGGCCACGGAGCCCGTAACAGGGCTGAGTTCACGACTCGGGAGGGTATAGAGCCCCGTCTATTAACTCTTTTCCGAAGTGCAGGAATCCCGAAGGGAGGGGGGATGAACACCCTCACCAACTCCTCCCCGACCCGAGATCAGAGTCCAGCAGCCGGCGCGCCGCGAGGCCCGAGCAACAGGAGAAGCCCAGGCCACCGCTCTGCCGGCCCCGCGACCGGCAGATGCTCCCGGCTCCCCCACCCCCCCACCCAGGCCCGCCCGCGTTTCTTTCTTAGCCCCTTGCGGGCTCCCGGCACCGCGAAGCCAATAACGGGAGCAGAGGGCGAGAGCGCCCAGATCTGAAAAGGGTGGGGGGGGGGAGGTGGGGGGCGAAGTTAAAGGCACCGGCGGCCGTCGCTGGGCTGGACGAGGCCGGAAGGGGGCGAGAGGGGGCAGCCTGAGGTCGCCGCCCGGGGGTGGGCGGTGGGGGAGGGGTGTGGGGGTCGGCGCCCGGGTCGCTGCGACCTCCCCGGGCCACACAGGCCCGCTCCGCGCAGGCCCGCCGCCCCGGAACCGGGGCAGGAAGCGTCCCCACCCCGACCTAAGCTTTAAACCTCAGGCGGCGGGAGAAACGACGGTCCGGCTCCCCCTGGAAGGGCCCCGGCACCCCCTTGTCCCGATCACCCCTCACCTCTTGGTTGAAGGCGTTGACGGCGTCCATGTTCGCGCTGCGGCGGCGGCGGCGGCTGCTCCGGGCCCGCCGGTCACATAAGACCTCGCGCCGCGGCGGAGAGGAGCTGGGGAACCGGCCGGGCCTTGAGGGGCCGGCGGACGCAACGAGCGGCGGAGCCGGAGGCCGGGCAGGAAGAGGCTGCGGCCGAGGCGGCGGGGCAGGCGGCTGAGGCTGAGGAGGCTGAGGGGTGGCGGGCCCCCTCTCAGTCCCGTTCGGAGGATGAGGAAAAAGAGGCGGCGGCGGCGGCGCTGGGCTCCAACATGTCCGTTCGGTGGCGGCGGCTGCGCTCTGCGTCTCGCTGACACGGCCCCCCGCGCCCTCACGCACTGGCCCACACTGGCCCGACCGGCAAGCGGGCGGGCCTCTCCTCTGCCTCTCGCCAGCGGGATGGCGGCAGCGACCCGAGTCCACGCCGCGCGGGGCACACTGGGACGGCTCCGGCCTCCCAGCGCTTCCTGTGCCCGGCTCCCGCCCCGCCCCGCCCCGCCCCGCCCACGCCGGCCACGCCCCCGCGCCCGCCCCGCCCCGCGCGCGTGCGCGCGCCGCCCGCCCAGCCGCTGGCGCGTGACGCCGGAACGCCGAGCCCTTTCCCGCCTGCTGCCGCCTCAGGCCGGGGAGACCGCCAGGCACTTACACCGGGTCCCCGCGAGGGGCGCTGGAGAGTGCGGGGAAATCTCAGGGCCGGGAAGCTGGCACGGAGAAGGCCCGCGGATACGCGCGCCCCTACCGGACGCGGCGCTGCCCGGTGCGTTTTTGTGTGCCATCTTGCCCAGGCAGGCCCCGCACCCGTCGGGGGACTCGGAGCCGCTTACCCTCTGCCGCCTGGAACAAAGGGCTCACGATTTTTTTTTTTTTTCAACCTCAGCCCGCTAGGCGTGCATTTGCGGGCTCCCCGCGCAACCTCTGCTGATGCCGTCCCCTGTCTGCCCTGATGGTGCGGGTTAAATCTGCTCAAGCTGAAGCCCCGAGGACATGCAGGCCCTGGACGTCCACGCAGGCCTAAAGGGAGCCCTGTACTGCCGGCCGCGGGAGGAGTGGATTCGCTTACAACCGCGTTGTTTCCTTGTCGGTGGCCACACTGTTCTGATTCACTTCCCTCGCAACCTTACTGTCAGCCGGGCGCTGTGCTGGGTTCTGGGAATACGGAGATTAAAGGATAATTTCTCTTTCCGCAGACAGCTCGTTTTAGTGGGAGAGGACAGGCAAATGAACAGGTAATAACGATGGCATGGTAAGTGTTAGGGCAGGGACCCTGGGGAACAAAGATACCCGTCTGACTGGAAGTCCAGGAAGGCTTCTTAGAGGAAGTGGCATCTTCCTGTATCTGGAAGAAGCGGCCAGAGTGGTTGAAGAAGGCACTCTGGCCGGACTGAGCTTGCTGAGCACGGTGGCATTAACTCAAGGAGAACCAGCTGGAGTTTAGAGAGTGCCAAGGACTGTGACCAGGCCCTGAGCAGTCTGTGCCCTTCCAGGGAGTCTGGGTTTTGTCCCCAAGGGCGCCATTTAAAGGTTTTTAAAAGGAGGATGGTGTCCAGTGAGCTCTTTCAAGACTACTGTGTAGAGTAGGAGAGTGAGGTCAGGGAAAGAATAGCCCTAGCCCCAGGGGATGCTGAGGGTTTAAGGCAATGGAGTGGAGAGACAAGGTCAAATACCTTAAGAAAGGGGAATGGATGGTCTGGGGCAGAACAGTTGACATGAAGGAGGATGCTGTAGGTTCTGGCTCAATGAAGTGCATGGGTTTAATTTTTAATTTATCATATATATGTATATATTTTAATTTATTTATTGGCATTCAGGGTCTTCATTCCAGCATGCAGGCTTAGTTGTGCTGTGGCATGTGGGACCATAGTTCCCAACCAGGGATCGAACCTGTGTCCCCTGCATTGGAAGGTGGATTCTTTTTGCTTTCTAGTCTTTATTGTTTATCTTTCATGTGTGTATGCCTGCATGCTAAGTCGATTCAGTCCTGTCCCACTCTTTATGGCCCTATGAACCACAGCACTCCAGGCTCCTCTGTCCTTGGGATTCTCCAGGCAGGAATACTGGAGTGGGTTTCCATGCCCTCCTCCAGGGGATCTTCCCATCCCAGGTATTGTGTGATACAATTAGAAGGAGCGTGTGAGCTAAGTCACTTCAGTTGTGTCCAACTCTTTGTGATGCTATGGACTGTAGCCCACCAGGGTCCTCTGGTCCATGGGATTCTCCAGGCAAGAATACTGGAGTGTGTTGCCATTTCCTATTCCAAGGGATCTTCCTGACCCAAGGATTGAACCCGCGTCACTTATGTCTCCTGCATTGGCAGGTGGGTTCTTTACCTCTAGCACGACCTGGGAAGCCCTATCTGACATGCTAGTCTGTGTTATTTCATTTAATCTGCTTAATGGGTTTCTGTATGATGTGACTATAGGTAATTCCCCTGTTTTAGAGTTGAGGCAGTGAGGCCCAGTTAACTACCAGGCCCAAGGCCAGATGATTTCCTTCCAGGGCCTGTGGAGTTTGAGCTGCCACTTGGGGCAAATAAGTGAAGATGTCTAAGAGGCAGTTGGGTAAACAATGGAGTCAGGAGAGATGCTGAGAGGAGGTGGAGATCAGGGAGTCATTAGTGCACATAGTGATGGGAGGAGCTGAAACTGACAGCTCACTGAAACAGACAAGGGGAAAGGAGGCTGGGAACTGAGCTGTGTGAAAGGAGAAAAGCTGGAGTGAGGAAAGGTGGAGGAAGAATACTGCAGGAGAGGTCAGCCTCCTCTGATGCTGGAGTTGGAAGTCAGCAAGGTAAAGAGTGGAAAGTACCTGAGAGCAACAGGGACCTCAGCAGGAATGTGGGTGAGAGTGGCTAGCTGAAGCCAAACCCAAACCGACGTGCACTCAGCGGGAGGCAGCAGGAGGTATTTGACAGTCTTGACTATGAAAGCAAGTTTGTAAGGGTCTCAGGAAAGAGCTGTAGAATGAGGACTGTGCTTGTTTCTTGTAGGTTGTGAGAAGTGCACTCTTAATTTTGTTGAAGGAACAAGCAGGATATTCTTTCAGGACCCATCTGGCCTCTACTTCATTTCACTCCCTTTTTTATCTCTCAGTTGAACTACCATTATGTTTTTTTAAACCCATTTGGCTTCTGTAGAAGTAGTTATCCATAGGGCCATTGTGTTAGAAAATACAGTTCTTAGAAGATCTTCCTCTTGGCTTTTCTGGATATTCCATTGTCTACCAAAGCCTATCCAAGACTCCCACACCATGTTTCCAGCCTACAGCCAGGGGCCCAACCCAAGGTTGGTCATTCCCTGGACACACCTTTGCACTTATGTAAAATCCCTCCCTGCGTCTGGTATAGGCAGGCCGATTTAGCACCTGGTTGATGTTCAGACATTGTGTATGTGTGTGTTACTCACTCAGTCATGTCTGACTCTTCGCAACCCCATGAACTGTAGCCCGCCAGGCTCCTCTGTCCATGGAATTCTCCAGGCTCCAGGCAAGAATACTGGTGTGGGTTGCCATTCCCTTCAGGGGAATCTTCCCAACCCAGGGATAGAACCCAGGTCTCCTGCACTGCAAGGTGGATTCTTTACTGTGTGAGCCACCAGGGAAGCCCATTGAGATGATACTTCCTTTCAATTATTAATCACTTCTCAGATACCTATTTTGTGTCAGGCACTGTGCTGAACAGCTTCCCTCTTCTCCTCCCAGCCAGACTCAACATCTCCCACCATATGCTTCCATGACCCGAGCACCTCTTACCTTATATTGCTATTATCTGAAAAGGGGGGGAAAAAAGGTCTGTTGTGCCCTCGGCCTTCCTCTCCCTCTTTCTGTGAACAGCAACAGAATTTTAAAAGGAATCTACAAAGTCTAATGGAGTTCCTTCTCCTTCAATTCATAAGTGCAGTCTTCTTTCCTCCTCTGATTCAGGGAAGTAGATTTGGCCAGGGAAGTTTGAAGTCTTGAGCTGGGGGGAAGGTGGTGACTTCAGCTTCACATATTTTGCATTTGGGACTCAGTGCTATTTAAAAAAAATATTTCTTTATTTGACTGTGCTGGGTCTTAAGATGCAGCATATGGGATCTAGTTCCCTGACCAGGGTTCAAACCCGGGCGTCCTATACTGGGAGCCTGGAGTATTAGCCACTGGACCACCAGGGAAGTCTGCATGAGAACTGAGGGAATGATGGCCCAGAGGAAAACATTTTCTGTGTACCGTTCTATTGAGATTTGAATGTATAAGGAACAAGATTTGACATCTGATATCCTTATGTTTTACAGCAACTTCCCACTAGCTATCCCAGGTGGCACAGTGGTAAAGAATCCACCTGCCAATGCAGGAGACGCAAGAGACACGAGTCCGATCCCTGGATTGGGAAGATCCCCTGGTGGAGGGAATGGCCACCCACTCCAGTATTCTTGCTTGGAGAATCCCATAGACAGAGGAGCCTGGCGGGCTGTAGTCCATGGGGCTGAAAAGAGTCGGACACATCTGAGCACCCAGCACCATCCTTAAGTTTGAGGGCTTTTTAAGTGGCGCAGACAGCAAGAGATGCGATTCGATCCCTGGGTCAGGAATATTTCTTAGAGAAGGAAATGGCAAACCCATTTCAGTATTCTTGCCTGGAGAATTCCATGGACAAAGGAGCCTGGCAGGGTACAGTCCATGGGGTTGCAAAGAATCGGATGAGACTGAGCACACATCCTTCTGTTTGAAGTAGATAATTTAGAGGCAGGGGGTGCTATTCTGAATAGGGTTGTTTGGTTTATATGTTGATAGTATTTGGGAGGTCTTTTAGACAAGCTGTTTAGGGAATGTGTGTTATCAGCTAGGCTTTGGGTGCCTTGGCAACATTTACTACAAATTTTTGGTTCAGAAGATGGCAGCACCTGTTTGCTTCGGGATATCTGACAACCATTTGCAGAACTGCTGGACTTCCATCTCTGTCTCTCCAGGCATACAAATCAAACCCTCCCATAGGAAGTGAAAGCGTTAGTTGCTCAGTCTTGTCCGACTCTGCAACACCATGGACTGTACCCTGCCAGGCTTCTCAGTCCATGGAATTCTCCAGGCAGGAACACTGGAGTGGGTTGCCATGCCTCTCTCCAGGGAATCTTCCCAACCCAGGGGTCAGACCTGGGTCTCCTGCATGGCAGGCAGATTCTTTACCATCTCAGTCACCAGGTAAGCCTGGCAACCATTTGCAGAGCTACTGCCAGACTTCCATCTCTGACTCTCCAGGCACACAAATCAAATCCTCCAATAGGAAATTTTGGGCAAATAACAAAAATTCACGAGGACCGTCCTTTGTGAGCAGACCTTGAAGCAGTCGGAATGCAGCCTGTTAGAAAGATGGCTGGCGAATCGTAAATACATGCGGCAGAAGTCGGCAAGACATTTTATCCACCTGCAGACTTCCCTTCGCTCAAAGAACATTGACTTAGATTCACGTGTTCATAATGTGGGTGTGGAAATAGTTCTTAAAAGCCATTCCAAACAAACTTGTTTTTAAAAAGAGTGGACGAAATCAATTCAGAGGAAAGAAAAGATGACATTCAGAAAGCAATATTCCGGTTAATTCTGTGCCCTTCACATGTCAACACATTCTCTTGAATGCTGGCTACAGTCTGTAGGAGTGGAAACTAGAAAGCAGCTCACTCCTGAAGAGCCCAGAAAAACATTCATAGATAAAGAGTTCAAGAGGAAACAGCATTGTTTCTAATGCTTTAGGCTGTATGCTTTCCGCTGGAGCAAGTATAAACTAATGATACTGCACAAGACTCTTCCTTTCTTCTTGGTCTGCGTGCTTTCTCTGGCCAGCGTCCTCCCCTTCCTGAGATTTCACCTGACATCTCAGAGATTGCTGTCCCTCCCCACTTACAGATCTGAAACCTCCCCTGGTTGGCAACTGTATTTCCAGCTAGCCACTAGAAAATTCCATGTGGACATCTTCCTTCATCCCCACCTGGTTCCTTTTTGTGTCAGCCTCTGTCTCCGAGCTCTTTATGTGGTTGGCGCCAAAATAGTGCAATGAGCTATGAGGAAAGGAAAGAGGAAGAAGGAAGAGCTCATGCACAGCAATGAACACCCAGCACAACCAAAAATTAAAAAAATAATAATTTTTAGAGAAGAAGAAGGTGCAGAGACTTCCCTGGTGGTCCAGTGGTTAAGATATCACCCTCCAATGCAGGGAATGTGGGTTCAGTCCCTGGTTGGGAGCTAAGATCCCACATGCCTTGCAGCCAAAAAAACAAAACGTGAAACACAAGCAATATTGTAACAGATTCATTAAGGACCTTAAAAATGGTCCACATTAAAAAAAAAACTTAAAAAAGAAGGGTGAGGAAGAGCCCTAAAGTATGGCTGTTGAATGAACAACCAAGATTGACTGCCGTCTAAAGACACTCGGTGTGTGAGTGTGCTGTATGACTGTATACACGTGCAGGAAATATGGAAGGATATATATACAGTTGTTGGCACATGCTCCATCACAGTTGGGAAAGGGGCCCTAATATGGATGAAGCAGGAGAGGAAGAAAGCGCGCACACACACACACACACACACACACACACACACACGTTCTAAAACTACATAGAATATTTATATAAATGAATATTTGTTTATATGTATTTACATAAATCAATTGGAAGATTGAAAAAGCGGCCCCAACCCCATCCAAAACAAATCAGCAACATGGCTGAGCGCCTGCATTCAACCAAAAGATAAGTAAATGAAGGGCGAGTGAATGAATAATATCTGGAAGCAGCCCCAATAGATGTTCCAGCTAAACAAACACAAGTCTTCAAACAACCAAAATAGATGTCTTATTGTCCACATATAAAGATCATACCTGCCACCGACTGGACAGTCACTCAGCCCTCACTCTTACGATTATCCAACAATTATAATACCTTACCTTGAGTCTTTTAAGTCCAAGCACATTAAAAGCACTGAAATAGGGAAGGAGGCTGCTGGAGAATGGTAAACACAGCAACACCAAGCGCCTGCCGGCAGGGCTCATAGTGAGGAAGGAGACAGAAAAATCTGCAGAAAGCAGACACAAGAACTCATCAAGACAAAACTGTCAGGGCCATTCATTTTAAAAGAAACTGGTTCTAGGCACTTCCATAACCACCACCCCCAACCCCTGCTGGCATCCTTTTCACAGTCACAACAAGGTTGCTGTGATGTCAGACCCCAGTTAACAAGGAAATTGAAGGTGTATGCCACATTCTTTTAGAAAGCAGGACAGCATATGTTAGAATAGCTATGTCTTTCTTGAGAAAGGAACTCTGCCCAGCTCATTGTGACTTTCAAGGCACAACCTTCGGCTGTCTACTGGACATGCCAGCTGGAGTCTGCAGCCACTTCCAGCTCAGTGCATCTGAAACATTTCCCACCTCATTTTCAATTAAGGTGCCCGTTTGATATCAATTACCAAAGTGATTGTGAAGCAAGTCCATGTATGAACATTTTCAAGGGAAATGTCTGAGAAAGTGTTTCTTAAACTCTTAAACACCCTCCCCCACTTTGAGGTGATAAAAGTGGTCAGGGTACAAAGAGAGAGGGTTTGGTGTAAGGGTTGGAAATAAGAAAGTGGCTGTCGGGCCTTCCCTGGTGGTCCAGTGGCTGACCCTCTGCTCCCAGTGCAGGGCGCCCAAGTCCGGCCAGATCTAGTCTGCCGCAACTAAGCCCTGGCATGGCCAGATTAAATAAATAGATAAGTAAACAATTTTTTTTTAAGTGGCTGTCTTTCTCAGGCTTCCACCCCATCTGTTTGGGAAGTGAAATGAAGAATGGAGGAATGCTACCTCTAACCCAGGGATCAGCAAGCTTTTACCTGCAGGACAAACCTGGTTGTGCTTGTTGTTCAGTTGCGAAGTCATATTTGACTCTTTGCAATCCTACGGACTGCAGCATGCCAGGCTTCCCTGTCCTCTCCTGGAGTCTGTCCATCAAGTCAGTGATGCTTGATGCGATGTCTAACCATCTCATCCTCTGTTTCCCCCTTCTCTTCCTGCCCTCAATCTTTCCCAGCATCAGGGTCTTTTCCAGTGAGTCGGCTCTTTGCATCAGGTGGCCAAAGTATTGGAGCTTCAGCATCACCTTTTCATATATAAAGTTTCACTGGGACACAGTCATGCTGATTGGGTTATGTATTGTCTATATACTGTGTTTCAAGCTACAATGCAGAATTGAGTAGTTGTGACACAGAGCTGGAGGCTACAGAGTCTGAAATATACTACCCAGCTCTCTTCAGGAAAAGTTTGCTGACCTCTGTTCTAATCTCATGCCTCATGAGGAAGACTTCAGGGGTCCATAGGAGAGTATTGAAATGATCTATGGACATTGGAGACAGGTATAAACCACGTCTCAGGCAACGAAGGTAACCCGTGGGCTGGGATCTGACTCCTAAGAAATCTAGAGGGTGAGCCCTTTTCTGGTGGCAGAAACAATGCTGTGACTCCTGGATCCAGGATGGGAAGGGGAAATGACTCAGTGTTTCCTGAGGACCAGTCAGGACTGAATGGGAGGCAGAAAGTAATGATAAGGTTCATTTGGGGTCTTACTGGATAGGCCACCTGGAGACTTAGGCAGAGTTGACCAGGTGTTGCTTGCCCAGAGATTAAAGAAGATCACGTAAGAGACCACACAGAATAGGTACATCCTTCATGGTCAAAGGAAGAAGGGGAGGAAAGGGTCCAGAAGAAAACCTTTAGAGAGTCCACAAATGAACCCATGGGAGAGAGCCAGCACTAACCATCTGTCAGCCCTGAGACTCAGTGTGAAGGCACAGCTGAATGAGAGCTGGCCTAGACCCCTTGTTTCCTCCTTGCCCACCCCTGCTTTGCCCCAGTGGCACCACAGCAACAACTGGCGATCTGGGGAGGACGTGAGCAGGGGAAGAGGGGGAGCAGAAGCTTCCAGCCAAAAAGTCAAGGGAGGGTAAAGGCTTAACACTGTCAAGTTGAGTTTTCTGACATTCTAACTAATAAAACTGTGACTTAATATGACTCATGTATTACCTAGAAATGAGTAGAAAAGCTATGGGACTTCTAGAATTTCATCTGGGCTCTTTCGATGAGAAGATAAATTCCACTGAGAAGAGCTTGAAGGATTGAGGGGAAACCCACAACTAAGGTTTTGTTTGTGGCACGATCCATGCTTGTTCAACATACTGGATGTGATAACTAATACTTATAGAGCACTCACGTGTACTAGATACCATGCCAGGCACTTCTCATGCGTAAGCATATTTAATCCTCTCAACAAGTCCCTACTGGTAAGCCAGCTTTATGGGTGGGGAACTGAGACAAAAGGAACATAAGCTGTGGTCCACAGTCTCACAGCTAGTGAGTGACAGAGATGAGATTCAAACTCTGGCAGCCTGGAGCCAGGCAAGCTTTCGCTCACTCAGTATGTCGTGTTGCCTTGTAGCGTATTAACCCTAGAGCCGGCTCTCTAAAGGTTTGTTATTTGCTCAGAGTTCTTAGCTTTTCTTAGATCCATATGGTTGTCTATTTTGGTTCTTCTATCAGGGCCTGCCACAAACTTGTTGTTGTTCGGTCCCTAAGTTGTGTCCGACTGTTTGCAACCCCATGAACCGCAGCACGCCAGGCTTCCTTGTCCTTCATTGTCTCCTGGAGTTTGCTCAAACTCAGGTCCATTCAGTCGGTGATGCCGTCCATCTCATCCTGGACTCTATTGCATCCCAATTGGCCAGAGACATGTCAGGCCTCATTGGATCAGCTCGATCACAAGTGCTAAATGGCAGAGTAGCTTGTACTATAGCCTGGACCAGCTCTGGACCATCTCATTCTCCAAACTGAGAGCTGAGTCACCCATGGAGTCAGATGGCAATGCATTGTACAAATCTAAAGTCCACAAACACGGCTCCTGATTCCTAGTGATAGGGCTTGCAAGGTATAACAACTTACTCTTCATTTTGGAGACAGAGCCCTATATGTCCTCCATTATTAGACCCTTCCCCCCACCTCTTCCTAAAATCCACTGCCCTAAATCCAGTGTAGTTTTTTTGAGACTTATGTCTCACCCTTTGATGTAAATTGTCTAATCCAATCATCCTGGGTATCGGCTACTTCAGCTTCCTAGATTCTGTCAACTTGATGTCCTTTGGACAATTGAGGTCACTTCAGACCCAACTGTGACACAAAACCAGAGAAGTAACTTAATGAGGTAAGATAATAAAAGTGAACTGTTGTCCTTGCCAGGTAAAACAAGCAAGCAAACGCTTGCTTCTGGTTTTCTTTGTGTGCTGGGATAGAGAAAACACACTTTGGCAAATCCACAGATGCATACCAAGTGCCAGGGTCTGTATGTTTGCTTCTGTCAAATGAAGCCCGCTGAGATGTAGATGTAATTAAATAAGATTACAATAATCTATTGTCACTCTCTAAGACCCACCTGGTTTTCTTCACTGACCAATCTAGAAAGTTAAATTGGAATGTGGTAGCAATCATCATCTTTGGTCTTTCAGACCTTTTAATCTCTGAAATGCTTCTAGGGATGTGATATCACTTATGATGTGCTATTTTATCTATGGAGAGTTTGCACTTGACCATTCCTATCATAATAGCCCTTACTTCATGGACTAGAGAGCCAATGTGGAGAATTGCTCTTTGCTGTATGTATCAGTTCCAGTTATAACTTCATAAGCTGAGGAAATGAACACAGATTTGGGGGCTCATTGAGCCTAATGAAGACAAACAAATCAATTTATTACCTTATTGCCCATAATCTTCTCTCTGACTGGTAGACAACAGTGGCATTCAGTTTCCATAGGAATTAGCATTAGTAATGGACCAGTTTGTAATAATCCTCTGAAGATCTAGGTACTTCCCCTTCTTTAGTACACATTTACCCTGACTAACGATGATACCTGTTTTAGAGGAAGATCAGGATGAGGATTTTCAATACATATTTATGATCTTTTTGTAGATCTGGGCTTCCCAGGTGGTACAGTGGTAAAGAATCTGCCTGTCAATGCAGGAGACTAAGGTTCAATCCCTGGGTTGGGAAGATCCCCTGGAGAAGGAAATGGCAATCCACTCCAGTATTCTTGCCTGGGAAATCCCGTGGACAAAGGAGCCTGGAGGGGCTACAGTCCATGGGTGGCGAAAGAATCGGACACGACTTAGCGACTAAAACAACAACAATGAAATTGTAGTTATTCATCAGTAGTTCCTTCATTCAAGAGGCTCTGGGTCTATAAACTACTTCAGGTCTAGGTCTATTGAAGTGTCTCAGACTAGTCCTCTGATTTGTCAGACATGAGTGGGCTCCTTATGATTTTGGACCTTAGAAATTCCATGGTCAGTTAGCCATGATGAAAGAGCCTTGCTAGCCAGACCATTCAGATTCTATTCTGGCCCTGCTTCCTTGGGTCACTTGCTCCTAATATGCTCTCTGGAGATGGCTGAAGGAAGGGAAAGGGTCCGGTTGGCTAAATCTAGGTCATTTGCCCACCTCCTAGCTACAAAAGCATCTGAGGAGTGACAAAATCTGTTTTTCACTTTTAATGATGGGAATTAGAATCTGCTTTCCACTAGGATTTATAATCTGGAGAAATAAATCCAGATTCTTATCCCTAGCATAAGAAGGAGGTTCAGAGCTGCTCAGCCAAAAACAGCGACAAATGCTTTTCCTGATCTGTCTCATCCCTCTGTTGTCTAACAACTATGAAGTTAAGAAGATTAATCTCAACTCCAAAGGTAACCTGTGCTTTATTCAAGACAAATTTAACAGTGCAACCCCCCTTGCCAGTGATCTGTTCAGAAATAGAGGAGAAGGGGCAACAGAGGGTGAGATGGTAGGACGGCATCACCGAATCATGGACATGAGTCTGAGCCAACTCTGGGAGGTGGTGAAGGACAGGGGAGCCTGGAGTGCTGCAGTCCCTGCAGTCACAAAGGGTTGGACATGACTGAGCAACTGAACAAGAGCAAAACCAGTTAGGTGCTTCCTCTGACCTCAAAGATTGGCTGAGGAAGAGGCATCTGACAGATTTTAGTCTAAAGAGATGCAAGATGACATGTTCTAGGTGATGCTAGGGGAAAGTTTCTCATGATCCAGAAAGTGACAGAAAGACAGACAGTAGCATCTTCTGAATTCGGTCTGTGGGCAACTATCCTGATACCAGCATGAGAATGAAGCTGCCAAAGGCTGAGGAGCAGAACCAAGAGAATCCCAGGAAAACTGAACAGGATGCTGGATTAAACCACCCTGAACCTACTTCTGGACTTGGAATTATGAAAACCAATATATTTCCTTATTATGGAAGCCAGTTTGTGTTGGGTTTTCTGTTATTTGTGACTGAAAATATCCTAATTGATTCAATATACAATCTGTGTTTATAGCTCTTAATGGCATCCTCCAGAATGAACTATTAAACATTTAAGAAAATGCTTACACAAGTAAAACAATAAACCTAACTTAGGCACCCCACTCCAGTGCTCTTGCCTGGAGAATCCCATGGATGGAGGAGCCTGGTGGGCTGCAGTCCATGGGGTCGCTAAGAGTCGGGCACGACTGAGCGACTTCACTTTCACTTGTCACTTTCATGCATCGGAGAAGGAAACGGCAACCCACTCCAGTAGTCTTGCCTGGAGAATCCCAAGGACAGAGGAGTCTAGTGGGCTGCCATCTATGGGGTCCCACAGAGTCGGACACGACTGAAGCGACTTAGCAGCAGCAGCAGCAGCAGCAGGCATCACTGTGCCGTTTCCCTCACTTTGAACTACTTTATGCTTATGAAGCCTTGGAAAGAATCCAAGGAACTGGTTTTTAATATTAACTTATGCAGGTGAATTTAATTTTCTAAATTTTAGATTTCTAGTCTGCAAAACAATTGTTGTTAATATCAGATTTATGCATATAGGGGGAAAATCATTATAGAGCCTAGGACAGTGAAGAGACGAGTTTTATGCTTGTCTGAATTCTGCAAGGTTGAGAATAGTCCCACTGGTCATTCATGAATTTTAGTTCTAGTATAAATACCAGATGTCCTATTTTGGTTGTTGATTTTCAGATCTGAAAAAATAATAAATTGTATCTCCTAGTGCTTCATAACTGGTTATATATACATATATACACACACATATATTTGTTAGATAACTGAGTAGTGATACTAACATTCTGTGGAAGCAAAAATAAGTAATGAACCCCTTTCCAATGTATTTGAGAGATGCAGGAACTTTGTGCAGTCAAAAGGGAGGGCAGCATTATGGCCACAGCTTTCCAAGGTACTTAGAGAGGAGTGCACACCAGCTAGCTATGTGGTCGAGCTAGTTAGCTGAGGAAGGAGAATTTTAATTCAGTCTTCTGATAATAATATTCCTTTGAGAGTCTTTTAAATTTGACTTTCTTGTCTTCCCATGATTACTAGCTTTTTGCTGGTGGGCAAGTGATAGCCTCTTATGTCTTAGTAATAATGGTAATAATAGGGGTGTTTTGGGAATTAAATGAGCTAATATTTATAAAACATTTGGGCTGGAGCCTGAAACTTAGTAAGCACAGTATAATCAGTTGTTGAATAATAAATAGACATATTTTTTTCTTGCTTTCTTATTACCTTCATCATCACCATTGTTATTTTTGAGTATTTCTCCTCAAATACTATTATTTTATTTTTACTTTTTTTATAGATACTTTAATTTGTAGACTTGATATTAACCACATGAAAAAATGTTTTATGTGAAAGTGTGTTATTTGTTACTTCTTGAACAATGTTTTAGATTGGGATAGGCATCAGTTCAGTTCAGTTCAGTTCAGTCGCTCAGTCATGTCTGACTCTTTGCGACCCCATGAATCGCAGCACACCAGGCCTCCCTGTCCATCACCAACTCCCGGAGTTCTACTGTGGACCAAATCTGGTCCACTGCTTGTTTTTACAAATAAAGTTTTATTGAAACATAGCCTCATCCATTCATTTGCATATCACCTATGGCTGCTTCATACTATAATGGCAGAGTTCTGAAGTTATAACAGAGAATTTACAGCCCACAAAGCCTAAAATATTTATTATCTGACCCTTTACAAAAAATGTTTGTTGACTGCTATTTTAGATGCATCTTCTTTAGAGACATCCTTGGAGTTTTAAGATCTTTACGAGAGAGTAAATCTCACACTTTTTATATTCAAAAAAGATAACTGTTTCCTTCTTGTCTCTTTTGGTTTACAGATATAAATGATCCCTATAAAACTGTTCACCTACCTTTCCTCTGTCACAAATAAAAGGCAATTATTAATATTATTTTTATTATTACATCAAGTGCAGATTGTCTTTGCCTACCCTATGCTGCCAAGAAGTTGTGGATTTTGCTTTTCTGTATTTGAGGAGATTCATGTCCTTCTTCAAACATGTCTTATGATCTGAGGTTCCCCTTTCAATCAAAGGAGTGATTCATCTCCCCCTGAGATCAGATTAAAGCAGAGTGGGAGCCTAGGTCTTGGGCTGTCCCCTGCCCCTCCCCCTCATCTAACATACACTTCCTGAAGCAGAGCAGTTCTCATTCATGATTGCCTGTCATCCTCTTAATCTCAGATACTCGTCTTCTACATCTGTTCCTACAAGAGATTTAGGGAGAAGAATTTGAATGAATCAGATCAAATTCATTATGATTTCTCCCTTGGGAAAATAGTTTCAGGCCCATGACATATGTCTCCTGCATAAACAGATCCAGTTTTCGTGGCCGGATGTCCTGATGTTTTTTGCAGCTTAAAGCGATCTATTAGACTGTGACTGTGTGAGAGTTATCTCATATCTGATTCTTTGAGTGGAATTGCTTTTCACAGATCAGTTTTGGCAATTTGTCTTTGAAGCGTCTGAAAATTTCCCTGTGTTCTCCTATAATACCCTGCCACTCTAAGAATCTGTCTCCCCTAGACATAACTCCTGTCATTCTATAATTCAAGGACATCACTTCCTAAATCTTTAATGTATGTTACTATTCAGATTGACAGATTTTGTACTTATATCTATGACATTTTCATTGATTTCTTTGCAAAGTGACATTATTTCCATCCCAGTCTGGGTAAAACTTAATACCTTGTCTTCCCTCCATCCATTTATCAAAATCATTCATAAGTCTTTCTTTCTTTCCCCTCCCCCTATGCAAAGTATAATTCAAAAAGTTTTCTTTTTATCCTACATATCTTTGGATATTTTTCTTCACGTATTACTTTGGTAAAGAAATATTATTACCTAAAAGACAGTAGCTGTCTCAATCTCTGTCTGAATTCTCATTTATTGAGATAGATTATGGGCGTTTTATACAAAACTCCCAAGAAAGTGTCCATATACATTGCTAATGACAAGGGACCATTATTTTATTATTTCCTTATAAACATTCTTGATAATGTCCTTATTGGAGACATTATAACTTGTTTCTAAGTTACCACTAAAGTTTAATAAATATGAAAATTTAAAACATTAAAGTCTATTTATTAAAATATTTATTTATTATAAATATCTATTAAATTATAATACATATTTAATATATTTGAAAGCAATGATCTTCAATTTTCATGACAAATTGATAAATCTGAAATACTAATTGATTTCTTAATCCAAAGGCAGTGGAGACACAGATCTGAATAGACATAGATCTGAACAGTGTCTTTGCAAACAGGGTTTACAATTTCAGGTGAGAGTCTGACAAGTTAACAAAAAGTATTTTAATGTGGAAAGTGCTAAGGGAGCTATTATTGTGGTGGGTTGTGTGAGTTTTACTGGAGCCCATGCAATGTCTTCAGGGAGGACTTCCTGGAAGAGGTGAACAAAGTTTTTAAAGAAAGCACAGTATATCACTTGGTTGGGAATGTTCTTCCAGGATGAACAGGTTGTGCAAAGTAAAGTAATTCTGTTTGGATAATTTCCAGCAGGTCCATGTGAACATAGAGTTGAGATTATCTAACTATGCTTATAAATATATGTGCTCAGGGAAAAACTAGACTAAACCTAAGTGCTAACAGGCTCTCTCCGGGAGATGCAACGAGGTCTAGAAACAGCTTGAAGTGACGTGAAAGTCATTCAGGCTTGTCTGACTCTTTGCAACCCCATGGACTATACAGTCCATGGAGTTCTCCAGGCCAGGATACTACAGTGCGTAGCTGTTCCCTTCTCCAGGGGATCTTCTCAACCCAGGGATCGAAGCCAGGTCTCCAGCATTGTGGGCGGATTCTTAACCAGCTGAGGCACTAGGGAAGCCCAGGTCAGGGGTATGTGAAAGACATCAAGTAACTTTGACATAAGAGAGTATAGCTGCAAATAGAAGAAGTTTTAAGTTGGGAACTATATTCAATATCTTGTAATAACCTATAATGGAAAAGAATCTGAAAAGTATATATACATACATTTATACATATATATGTGTATGTATAACTGAATCACTTTGCTATACACTAGAAACTAACAAGATTGTAAATCAATTGTACTTCAATTTAAAAAAATAAAAAAAGAAACTTAGAGCAATGAATTATAATTACATAGATAATTATTTTTTCCCCCCAACCCCCCACACCCACTCTTTCCTTCTTTCTTTCTTTTTTTGGGGGGGGGGTAATTATTTAAAATAACATTTTATAGGGTCCTAACGGGGAATACTTTTGTTTTTCTGATTTTCTTGCATGGCTTTTATTGAGTAAGACTCCGTGTGCAGGTTGTAGTCTGAAGGGAGCAAACTGAGGGGTATATGGTTTCTCTGGGCTAGCTCTAATTTTAGGAGGCGACAAAACAGACACTTAATAAAATAAGATGTTTCTAAGCAGATTGTATGTTAGAACATTTTCCCTTCTGGCCTCAGCAATATCAGAAAAATGGAATGAGCAAATTGATACTTTGATGATATTATTTTTATATCTAGCACATGTACATGGCAGGTTGGTTTCTGGTCTTACTTCCAAAACCAGGGCATTGGCTTCAAGACACTACTGTAGTGATTTTGAGCAAAGACTGGAGCCGGGCTGGGTTCAAATCCTGGCACTACCCTGGCTATCTGTCAGCTAGTGTGAGTAGGTGAGTAGCACAGATGACTCAGCATTGTCATCTGTAAAATGGGAGTAGTATTAATAATGCCAACTTCAAGAGAGTTCTGAGGATTAAATGATAGACACAGACAGGTACTTGGAAGCACTGGCCAGCATCACCTGTCAAACAGCATCTAGGGTTATACACCAGGGACCAAGAAGGCTTGTCCTCAGTACCCGCTCTCTTCCTTCCAACTCAGTCGCCAGGCAGTGTCCCCCCAATCTTCACCCCAATTTGCTCCCAGCTTGTTCTGAGGACAGAGGCCTGGCCAGTGTCAGTCACCGATAGCAGTGAGATCCGTTATATTTTAACTGAGTCTCCCCGGCATCAAGGAGGAACTTGATACAGAATCAGAAAATTTGGGATCTGTTGCTTCACCACTGCTTGTGCTGTGCTGTGCTGGGTCCGATTCTTTCCGACCCCACAGACTGCAGCCTGCCAGATTTCTCTGTCCACGGGGATTCTCCAGGCAAGAACACTGGTGTGGGTTGCCATGCCCTCCTCCAGGGGATCTTCCCAACCCAGGGATCGAACCCAGGTCTTCCTCATTGCAGGCGGATTCTTTACCAGCTGAGCAACCCGTCTATTTTTGCATACTCAGTCATTTCAGTTGTGTCTGACTCTGTGTGACCCCATGATCTTCCTAACCTAAGGACTGAACCCGAGTCTCATGTCTCCTGCATTGGCAAGCGGGTTCTTTACCACTAGTGCCACCTGGCCCATATCTTTAGGGAAATCACAAAATGCCATGACTCTCGGGATCCCTGTCCTGGGATGATCCTCAAAGCTGGGATGACAATCCTTGTCCTCATCTCACCTGGACTGTGTCAGGGTCACAGGAGACAGTGCCTATGGAACTCTTTTATAAACTGTAAAATGCAAACAGATACTGAGGATTGTTTCCATTGACTCAAAGGAAAGACTTGTCAGTGAATGGTATTCATGTTTCCTGATCTTGATGTATTATTTAGTACTTGCAGCACAATGCTGAAGAGGAAACTTGTCTTATCTCTGACTTTTTATGGGTGGGATTTGTGATATTTGACCCACAAAATAGTACTGACTTAGGTTACTAACACACTTTGTCAGGATTAAGACATTTGTTCTCCTGGTTTGCTGTCAAGAATGAATGCTGAGTTTTAACAAAGGCCTCTGAAATATTTGTTAATACAATCATGTGGTTTCTCTACTTTAAACTCTTTGATAGATTCTTTTTACAAAATATTTAGTTTTATTTATTTATTTGGCTGTACCAGGTCTTAGTTGCTACTTGGGGGATCTTCAATCTTCATTGCAGCGTAAGGAATCTTTAGTTGTGGCATGTGGACTTGAACTTCCTGACCAAGGATGGATCCTGAAAGCAAGTGAAATCGCTCGGTTGTATCTGACTCTGTGCGACCCCATGGGCTGTAGCCTGCCAGGCTCCTCTGTCCATGGGATTTTCTGGGCAAGAATATTGGAGTGGGTTGCCATTTCCTTCTCCAGGGAATCTTCTTCCTGACTCAGGGATCGAACCCGGGTCTCCTGCATTGCAGGCAAACTCTTTACCATCTGAGCCACGAGAGAAAGTCTTATGGATCCTGGGCCTCCTGCATTAGGAGCACAGAGTCTTAGCCACTCGACCACCAGGGCAATCCTTAGATTCTTAATATTGAAACACCTCTGCATTCCTAGAATGATCCTTTATTATTATTATTATTATTCCTTCAATACACTGTTGGATGTGGAATTTTTTATCTTTTAAAAGTTTTATATATATATATATATGTTATATGTGTGTATGTATATATCATATGTATTCCATATATACATGTGGAGAGAGAAATAGAGGTATCAGTGTCATACTGAACTTATAAAATGATGACAGAGCTTCTCATCTTTTCCTAGGCCCTGGAAACAGTTTTTATAGAATTTTCTCTAAAGGTCTGGTAGTATCTACCTGAAAAGCCCTCTGAATAGATGCCTGTTTTAGGTAGATCTCTGAATAGCTCTTCACTTTCTTTTATGGTTGACATTCTATTCACGTTTCCTACCTTTCTTTGGATGAACTTTTATGATGTTATTTCCGTAGGAATTTAATCATTTTATCTACAGATTTTTCGGAATGCTTGCCATGAGGGTAACATTTTTACAATTTTTGACTTAATATTTTGTCTTTTTTCTGTCTTTTAACAAGCATGTCAACAGTTTGTCTTTCCATTAATTCTTCCAAAGAACAAGTTAATTCTATTGTCTTTTTTAAAATTATTATTATTGTCTACTTTTATCTTCCCCGGTTTTTTTCTTTAATTTTCTTCAGATTTATTTTCTGTCTCTCTTCTCCTCACCTCTCCTCCCAGCTTCTTGAGTTGAAAGCTTGATTGATTCATTCATTTTCAACCTTTCTGGTTTTCTATTATATGTATTTAAGGTTACATATTTTCCCTCAGAATGCTGCCTAATCAAAGCCATGGGCTTTGATATGTATGTAGTGCTCTTGTGGTTCTAAATTTCCAGTTTTTTTTTTCTCCAGGACTTAGTTAGCAGAGTATTGTAAAATATCCAATAGGATGCACTTTTGTTGGTTTCCTTTCTGTTGTTATTTTCTCATTTATTTCCTTATAGTTCATGAATAGGGACTGTCAGAGTTTTCCTTCTGGGGTTTTGTTATGAGTTTTTTTGTGACCTGATGTACCTGGAGAATGTCTCATGAGATTTTGAAAAACTGTGTAATCTCTGTTGGGCAAAAAACTATTCCTCTCCAGATATCTATTAAAGGATCATTGTTAATTGTATTAGTTAGAACTTCTCAAGCCTTATTTGTTTTTGTAATAATTAGCCAGCCAATTTCTGAAGATGTGTTTTAAGCCACCCATTATAAGCACTTGTCAGTGTCTCCTCACAGTACTATTAGGGTTTACTTTATCTATTTTGAAGCTAAGATTTTAGGCTCAGAAAGGTTTATGAGATATTTGGTAGGTGGTGTTTTTCTAACTATGATACTTTCCTTTTAGTGCTTTTCAGTCTGAATTTCCTTCTGTGCAGAATGATTATGAATGTGTACCTGGCATGCCTTTTCTGTTTTTTTTTTTTCCATAGCTTTCTATTTGGCTTTCCTGGGTCATTTTCATTAGGTCTTATAATAACTGATATATTTGCCTTTTTTCTGGTAGTGACAGAGGTGGCCAGTTGAGCACATGCTCCCCCCTCCCCCCTGTGGAAGGTGACTGCCCAGTAAAGGGCTACATCCTGGTAGAGTCATGTGATTAGTTCGCAGCAGTGGCATGTGAGTGGCAGTGATGGGACTCACTGAGGACTTACATTATTATCTTAACTTTCTGACTTATTGGAAAAAAGCCCTGATGCTGAGAAAGATTGAAGGCAAGAGGAAAAGGGGTTGTCAAAGGATGAGGTGGTTGGGTGGCATCATTGACTCAATGGACATGAGTCTGAACAATCTTCAGGAGATGGTGAAGACCAGGGAAGCCTGGAAACCTGTAGTCCATGGGGTTGCAAAGAGTTGGACATGACTGAGCAACTGAAACAAATTTGTATCTTTAATCACGTGTTATCCAAAGAGTGACTAGAAAAGCTGTAGATTGAGATTAATGGAAAGAAGCTGTAAATAATAGCAAAGCTCTGCATTGTGTCAGGCTCTGAGCTGGTGCTTTTTATACAGTTATTCATTTAATTCTCACAATAGCTACCATGTGGGTATTATTCTCCCTGTTTTACAGATGAGTCCATAGGTTGCAGCGTCAGACATGACTGAAGCAACTTGGTAGGCATGTACGCAACTGAGACTTCTATCGCTTATGAAAAGAAATCAGTGGCCTGATGTTCAAGGCACAGCTGCTTGGTTTTAGGAAGTCATTTAATTTCTCTGAGCCTCAGTCTCCTCAGCTGTAGAATGGGGATAACGACGATACTGATTTTCACCTCCTCGCAGGATTATTGCAAAAACTAAATGAGGGGATGTTTAGGATGACCGTGTTTTGCAAACTACTAAGCTCTACAAATATTGTTTATTTTGTGGTCTACGGGAGAAACTTGAGCTTCCCTGGTGGCTCAGCAGTAAAGAACCTGCCTGCCAATGCAGGAGACGCGATCCCTGGGTCAGGAAGATCCCCTAGAGAAAGAAATGGCAATCCACTCCAGTATTTCTGCCTAGGACATCCCAAGGACAGAGCAGATTAGAGGGCTAAAGTCCATGGGTCGCTAAGAGTCGGACATGACTTAGTGACTAAACAACGACAAAAACAACACTGGAGAAACTTAACGTCAGATTTTGAAATTTCTCAATTTGGGTAGGAGCTCTTTCACACGCAATTTCTCAGTTATTCAGAGCAGAAATAATGCTCCCAGTTCCCTGAGAGACCATTTTCTTCTCTTTTAATTTTTCAACTTTCTCTGCGGTGCTGTTTGCAGGTAGGCAAGCCTTAACCAAGTTTCTGTTCCTCAAATCAGTTTCTTAATTTGCATTGGGGGAAGTGTTGCATAAGCTCATTTTACTGTTGCCCAGCCTTTCATAAATCTTTCATAGTGTTGTTGAAAGAGGCCTTGGTTGGTTGTCACGAGCCCAGCCTGGAGCTGAGCCTTGACACTCAGCAGCCTTGTGATGATGGTCAGAAGCTACTGCAAGCTCCCCATCTGTAAGGCAATGGGTGGGGCTCTTTCCCTAAGGGTACCTTGCTGTACAGCTTTAGAGTGACTGCAAAGGGTCTTAAGCAAAACTGCACATCGTCTGTAAAAGTTTGCATCTCAGCAACATGGTCTGCAGTGGAATCTATATTTAGTTGCAGTGGGATCATCCCCCCCCTTTTTTTTTCTGGTAGCTTTAGAACTTCCTACCCCCAACTATTTTTTATTACAGCTGTGCCCCCTTTTTGCTCTACTGAGGCAGGTGAGATGCAAATATGCTTCTTGCAATTTTTGTTGGGGCTCCTGGCCGGAAATTGACAAATATATATATAGAACTGTTGTAGAAGTACATATTGGAGCTGGCAGGCTATGGGGGCAAGACGTGTGAATCACCGCACAAGAAAAATGGGGCAAATAGCTGGACAAGGAGGAAAGATTTGAATTTTGAAGGAGGGCTGAGAAATGGGTTAGTTTCAGAGATCTCTGGCTCTGGGACTCAAAGACAGCACTGCTGACTTGAGTGTGGCCAAGTTAGGACTATATTTTAAAAGAAAAGTTAGATTATGACACTCCCCCGCGTAAAACTCTTCAATGGATTACTGTCTCACTTAAACATAAAAGAATCCGTCACTATACTGGCTGACAAAGGCTCCCTGGTCTAAGCTTTGCTGTTTCTTTGTCTTGTTTTCTGCCAGTCTTTCCCGTGCTCCCTGCGGGCCAACAACGCTGGTTTCTCAGGATTCCTCAGCAGGGTGCCGCCCCAGGGCCTTTGCTCGCGCTGTTTCCTCTGCCTGGAACACCCTCTCCCTTTATCCAAGTGGCCATGTCACCTTAGAGACATTTCCTGACTACCCAAACTGAAAGAGCCTGTCTCACTCTCAGCTTTCTTGGTCCCCCTGCTCAAATTTATTTTGCTTTGTGGCGCTTACCACCACTTGACCTTGTTTGACGTCTGTCTCCTCCACTGGCCTGTGAGCATCTCAAGGAGCAGGAGCTTTGTGAGTTTCTCCATGGTGCCCTCGGGATGTAGTTCGGTGCCTGACACACATTTGTAGAGTGAATGAATGAATGAGCAAATGAATGAATGAAGAGATGGATGGGGGCAAGGATGCTAGGCTTATCAGAAGGTCCATCTAGTCAAAGCTGTGGTTTTTCCAGTAGTCATGTATGGATGTGAGAGTTGGACTATAAAGAAAGCTGAGCACCAAAGAATTGGTACTTCTGAACTGTGGTGTTGCAGAAGACTCTAGAGAGTCCCTTGGACTGCAAGAAGATCCAACCAGCCCATCCTAAAGGAGATCAGTCACGAATATTCAGTGGAAGGACTGATGCTATAGCTCAGACTCCAATACTCTGGCCACCTGATGCAAAGAACTGACTCATTGGAAAAGACCCTGACACTGGGAAAGATTGAAGGCAGGAGGAGAAGGGGACGACAGAGGATGAGATGGTTGGATGGCATCACCAACCCAATGGACATGAATATGAGCAAGCTCCAGGAGTTGATGATGGACAGGGAGGCCTGGTGTGTTGCAGTTCAGGGGTTGCAAAGAGTCGGACACGACTGAGCTACTGAACTGAACTGAACTGAACTGACTGAAGCTTTGGGATCCACTTCTGGTTCCTCAGATTCCCCCCTGTCATCTTTGGCCTCTTATTTCCATGTGTTTCTTTTTTTTAATTGGAATATAATTGCTGTACAGTGTCGTGTTCATTTCTGCTATACAATAAAGGGAATCAGCTATATGTATACATGTATCCCCTCCCTCTTGTGCCTCCCTCCTACACCCCCCCCTCATCTCACCCATCTAGGTCATCACAAGCTGAGCTTCCTGTGCTTTACAGCAGATTCTCACTAGCTAGCTATTTTATGCATGGGGAAGGCAATGACACCCCACTCCGGTACTCTTGCCTGGAAAATCCCATGGACGGAGGAGCCTGGAAGGCTGCAGGCCATGGGGTCGCTGAGGGTCGGACACGACTGAGCAGCTTCACTTTCACTTTTCGCTTTCATGCATTGGAGAAGGACATGGCAACCCACTCCAGTGTTCTTGCCTGGAGAATCCCAGGGACGGGGGAGCCTGGTGGGCTGCCGTCTCTGGGGTAGCACAGAGTCAGACATGACTGAAGCGACTTAGCAGCAGCAGCAGCAGCAGCAGTATATATATTAAGATGTCAATCCTAACCTCTCAGTTCATCCCACCCTTCCCTCACCTCCCCCGCACTCCCGAGTCTACATGTCCATTCTCTACATCTTGCCTTGGAAATAGGTTCATCTTTACCATTTTTCTTGATTCTTCATATATGTGTTAACATATGAGATTTGTTTTTTTCTTTCTGATTTACTTTACTTTGTATGACACTGTCTAGGTCCATCCACATCTCTCTAAATGACCTTAATTCGTTCCTTTTCCTTGTATTTCTGGGTTCTACTTTTTCCTCTGTTTTGTTTTTTTTTTTTTTTGGCTTACCCATAGTCTCGGTGAGAAATTTCCTTACCCGATCCTGGTTCCATGGCTCCTCCCTGGTCAGGTGGTGGCCATGAGAAGGAAGTAGAGCAATTCAGCTGCAGGCAGAGGTTCAGGGTCCAGCAGAGAAGATGCTGTAGCTAAGGCTAAGTCACCAGAGGCCTCAGTACATCGGAGGTGAGGCATTAACTGATTGGCTCTTTAGTCCAGCTGCCCCAGGTCTGAGTCAGAGCCGTGAGAACAGTGGGACAGGCACCCAGTGTCAGTGGAAAAGACATGGTCCAGAGCCCAGAGGCCTCTGGTCGTATCCTGACCCTCATTTAATTTCTACAAAGCTTATAAAGGTATGACTCTTATAGATCATCTATGATATATTGTTGTCTTCAAAATAAGACAGTTTGAAGTGAAATCAAGTGAAGTCACTCAGTTGTGTCTGACTTTCTGTGACCCCATGGACTGTAGCCTGCCAGGTTTCTCCGTCCATGGGATTTTCCAGGCAAGAGTACTGGAGTGGGTTGCCATTTCCTTCTCCAGAGGATCTTTCCAACTCAGGGATTGAACCCAGATCTCCCGCATTGTAGGCAGACATTTTACCCTCTGAGCCACCAGGGAAGCTCCCAAGTGGTAAAACAGTCCAAGTAACCAAAATCATATCAACGTAACTCAGTTTTGTCTCATCTATTTCTTGAACTCCAGGAAACCCATAATCACCGTAGCTCTCAAAATCCTCCTTTCCTCTCCTGTTCACTGCAGATATGCAACACAGGTGCAGTTTTCAAGAACACCCCACCTACAATGCTCCCCTGGTCCCTCCCCTGCCCACCTCCAGCATTCCTTCTCCCTTCCCCAATCCTCTAGCTCAAAAGTCTTGTCTTGGAGGAATAAGGAAGGAAAAAGATGGAACTTTTCCTTAGGGACCATAGGCATGAAGTCCAGTTTCCTCACCTGGGAATAATAGCAAAACCCACCTCCCAGAAGTGTGGAAGGATCGGCTGAGCAAACGCGCAGGGAGCAGGGATCTCCATCAAAACGGAGAAAACAGTTTTCTGTGTATTTTCCTTCCTCTCTGCTGCGGTTGCCCCCAGGATGCATAGAAGCAGAAAGGAATACCGCTGACACCAATGAAAGAATGATCTGGATGCTTAAGATCTTGAGGGATGTTAGGGCAAGGTGCGGGGGGAAGCAGAGTCCCTAGACCAGAGCATGGGTGGTGGGGAGCAGGAAGGACCCACCTCTTTAGCCTCCCGCAGTCCCAACAACGTCGGACAAACACTTGAGACTCTGGCTCTTTTTAATGAGAAGAGATGGGCGGAATGGGAAGAGACCACCCTCTCCTGACCAAGGTTGAGCTCAACTGAGAGAATCTCCCTCCGCACCGGGTTAGTGGACCCAGCCACACATGTGACGCAAGGGCTACAGTTTGCCCTGGGTCTGATAATCCAGGTTTGTCGCCTTTCTTTTCTATTGGTAAAATGTCAGCTTTTATTATCGCGCGCTCCCAGGAAGGGGCGTGGCACTGGCCTTCGGGACACGTCTGTCCTGCGACGTCGCTCCCCCGGCTGGCATCACAGGTGTCCCTGCTCCAAGGCTGGCGGGCGTCTGTGGCCTCGAGGAGGGAGATGGTAGAAGCCAGGCTTCTCATCCTGTGCAGAAACAGTGGAAGCTGCGTCGAGCATCCCACCTGGGTGTGAGGCAGGGAGGCCGCGGGGTAGGGAGCGCAGGTTCCTCTCCCGTCACAGGGCAGCCGGGAGGGCGGGAAGGGGCTCCTTGTGGTTTGTTTGCCAAACGAAAGTGCTTGACTGTTTATTCCTGTCTCTCCTTCGCCTGCCCTTCTTCTTTCACCATCAGGATGAACAATGGTTAATCATAACTTATTTGCCTGGTTTTATATATACGGTTATATAGCGCCTCCCATGGACAGAGGAGCCTGGTTTTATATATATATATATACGTATATATGGTGCTTTTTAGGGCTTCCGGGTGGCTCAGATGGTAAAGCGTCTGCCTACAATGCGGGAGACCTGGGTTTGATCCCTGGGTTCTTCATTGGAGAAGGAAATGGCAACCTGCTCCAGTACTCTTGCCTGGAAAATCCCATGGATGGAGGAGCCTGGTAGGCTACAGTCCACGGGGTCACAGAGAGTCAGACGTGGCTGAGTGACTTCACTTTGACTATGGTGCTTTCCATGGACAGAGGATCCTGGACGCCTACAGTCCATAGGGTTGCAAAGAGGTGGACACACAACTGAAGAGACTAAGGACGCATGCACGCAGGCATGGGGCTTCCCTGATGGCGCTAGTGGTAAAGAACCCACCTGCCAATGCAGGAGTTGTCAGAACTGTGAGTTCGACTCCTGGATCTGGAAGATCCCTTAGAGGAGGGCATGACAACCCACTCTGATATTCTTTCCTGGAGAAGCCCATGGACAGAAGAGCTTGGTGGGCTATAGTGCACAGGGTCACAAAGAGTCAGACATGATTGAAGCAACTTAGCACGCACGCACGCACACGCACACACACACACACACACACACACACACACACACACACATATATATATATATATAAGAAACAAAATTTTGCAGGTTGAATAGAAGTCCCATTGATCCTTCCCTCTCCTCCTTCTAAGATAATCTGTGGTATAAATTTGCCAAGTATCCTCCCGCCCATCAAAAATATGTATTATATACTTTTATATATGTTCTCCATGAACAAAATATAACATTATTTTGTGTTGATAAAACATAATATACCATATTAGATGTTCATTTAGAAATGTGCTTTCACTCAATACTAAATTTTTTAATATAATTTTATTTATATATGATAGCTCAGTTGGTTAAGAATCTACCTGCAATGCAGAAGACCCTGGCTGGATTCCTGGGTCGGGAAGATCTCCTGGAGAAGGGATAGGCTACCCACTCCAGTATTCTTGGGCTTCCCTTGTGGAATCTGCCTGCGTTGTGGGAGACCTGGGTTCGATGCCTGGGTTGGGAAGGTCCCCTGGAGAAGGGAAAGGCTACCCTCTCCGTGTTCTGGCCTGGAGAATGCCATGCACTGCATAGTCCATGGGGCTGCAAAGTGTCTGACACGACCGAATGGCTTTCCCTTCGGCTGTGCTGGGTCTTTGCTGCTGCGTGGGTTTCTCCCTAGCTGTGGCGAGCAGGAGCTACTCTCTAGTGCGGTGTGCGGACTTCTCACTGTGGTGGCTTCTCCTGTTTCGGAGCTCCGGCTCTAGGGCACACTAGCTTCAGTAGTGTGGCACACAGGCTCAGTGGTTGTGGCTCCCAGGCTCTGGGGCACAGAATCAGTAGTTGTGGCGCTCAGGTTCAGTTGCTCTGCGGCATGTGGGAGCTTCCTGGATCAGGGATCAAACCCGTCGTGTCTCCTGCACTGGCAAGTGGATTCTTTACCACTGAACCACTAGGGAAGCCCCAATACTACACTTTTGAGAGCCAGTCACACAGAGAGAGACAGAAAGAGAGAAAGATCAATCTAGCTAATGGCTTTCTATTGCTTTCTAGAATTCTGTCCTATGGACATACCAAATATTATTTTCCTGTGTCTGTACTGATGTTTAGACTGTTCCTGGTGGTTTTGGACATACAAACACCACTGCAGTGAGCCTCCTGGTCCAGCTTTCCTTGAGCATGCAGTCACAGTCCTGGTCCTCATTTTTGCTCTGCAGTGATTCACAAATGAAAGATTCACTGCTGCTCCAAAAGCAGCCCAACTGGCTGTGTCAGAACACCTACCTGCCTCAGTTTTCTGCATCTGGACCCCTCATGATTTACAAGAATGGCTTTGCAACACATTTTATTTTCTGATGAGAAGAGCGTTACTGTTCCAATTCTTTCAGTCACCTAGGGCAGAGGGTCAGGACTTTTTTTCAACATAGGAGGCGGAAGGCAGCCAGAGGGATACATTTGGGTCTTGTGGGTCCTGGGTTAAGCAAGATTAGAAGACTGATGAAGATGAGACCTTGGCTTTCCTGTTGGGGGGCCTGACCTGCCCAGGAAGATGTGACCTCTCAAGAAACCTGCCTACCTCTCACGGGACTATCCCATTTATTTGTGCAGGAAGCCAAGGAAACTAACGGTTTGGGGAAAGTCCTGTTGAGACAAACCTAACTTGTTTACAAGTCAGTGGGAGTCACACTATTTGGAGCAATCATGTTCAGTCTCACTTCTAACCTAATGAATGTCAATGTCAATGTCACTGCAGCACCTGTTTCTACTACTAAACTCACTGACATCTGGATTGATAGGTGCCAAGAGCTCTTTGCCATTCACTAGTTCTTATGCCTCGTGACAGTTCTCCAAGCCAGATAATGATGTCCGGTTTAGAGATGAGGAGGATGAGATTTGAAGATGCAAAATCTCTTGCCTGGGGCCAGATGCTTTTTAAAAAAATTATTGACTTTTTATTTTTGGCTGCACTGAGTCTTTGTTGCTGTGCATAGGCTTTCTGTTGTTGCGGCGAGGGGGCCTTTACTGTGATGTGCAGGCTTCTCACGGTCGTGGCTTCTCTTGTTGCAAAGCACAGGTGCTGGGTGCTCGGGCTCAGTAGTTGTGGCTCATGGGCTTCGTTGCCCCGTGGCATGTGGACTCTTCCCGGACCAGGGATCGAACCTGTGTCCCCTGCATTGGCAGGGGAACTCCCATCCACTGTACCACCAGGGAAGTCTTGGGGCCAGATGCTTTTCCACCAGAGCCAGGGAAATGTATTAGAATTTCCAGTTTTTTATTATTTGCTTTTTCTACAAGCCACGCAGACAGCTAGGCACATTTAAGGGTCATGAACTTTTCAGTGGATACCAATTCATACACACACACACACACACACACACACACACACTACAGGCATTCTGCCCCCTGAAAAGCCTGCTTCTTGCTAGGTCCATGATGCATCTTTGACACCCTCTGCTTTCATATTCACTGTACCAAGGGCTTCTCCCACTGCCCCCTCTTGTCACTGCCAGACAAATTTCCTAAACCCAGTTTTGTGTGGTCAGACCTATGCCCAAAGTCTGCAGGATAAGTGACATGAAGAAAAGGAATTTGTATATTCAACTGGCAGGGGGCCGGGGCAGGGAGTCCATTTCATTATTTCAGAAAGCAATTTGGGATCATCTAGAACATTTGGAGGCATATTGCCATCCAGATGCTCTCACACAGGTCCAACAGGAAACAGGCATAAGAATGCCCTTGTCAACATTTTTGTTAGGGAAAAAAATAGGTATTAACCCAAATGTTCATTAAGAAGAGAATGGATGGAAAAGTGCAGGCTATGTTCATTCAATGGACCACGGCAGGAAAGAGCAGCAAAGATACATGAACTTGAGCTGATGTATCATTATGGAAGATATATGAACTTGAGCTAGTGTATCATTATGGAACATATATGAACTTGAGCTGATGTATCATTATGGGCGGATCTTCGAAACATGAAGTTGAATGAAAAAAGAATGTCACAGAAAAATAAGTACAGCCTGGTTACAGTGATATAACGTTCACTAATCAGTAAAGTAAGCAATATAGAGAGAGGAACATGCCAGTGTAGTTAAACTTCCAAATCAGATTGGCGGCTCCCTTCGATGGGGAGGGAACGAGAGAGACTGGGGAGAGGTTGGTGAGGGTTTCCACTACATGGGTGATGTTCAATTTCCTAAGTTGTTTGAATCTTAAAGTCTTGCATCTGCTGTACACACACACACCCGACATATACATAACATGTATTCTTTATTTTGTATGAAACATTTATTAATAGTAATAGAAAAATATACAAATAACCTACCTCTATGAGACTGTCACTTCCATAGCATCTACTTTTCTTTGTCCAATTTAAAGGCCATTCACAGTCTGAGCCCTCCAGCCTTATCACATTAGCGTACAATACCATCACTTTAGGCTAGGGAGAATCCCAAGTGCTTTCCATTGTTTTACTGTGTTTAATCCTGACAAGAACTCTACAAGACAAATGCTGTGATCAACCATAGTTTCTGTGTGAGGAAGCTGAGGCCCAGAGAAATGAAGTAACGTGCTCAAGTTCAGGTGGCTAGGAGATGCCAGAGGTAGTACTAGAACCTTTACAGTCTGATGTCAGAGTTTAAATGTCGCTGATTCCACACCCCCCACCTCCAGCCCCTCACCCCCACCCCCAGCTTTCCCCTCCTGTTGCTTGTGCCCATCTTCTCACTATTTCATATGTGGCCCCTTTCCCACCCATGCCTTCACGTGTTGGGTGCTTTGATCTTTTCTGAGAATATGAAATGGACCTGGGACCGTGAAATCCTCACTTCAAAAAAAAAAAAAAAAAGAGAGAGAGAGAGAGAGAGAGTGCCATGGTCAAATAAATGGAGCGAACTCTGAAGAGGAAAGCCCACTCTCAGGGAATTACAGTGGTTATCAGTTATTAGACCATCTAATGGGTCCTGGCTGATTAACTTTGCTCAGCCTAGCAATTTCCAAACTTTTAAATCCCCAGAACCTTTTTTCTCCCAGTAACAGTATTTGCTATTCCACTGGACCAGTGCTCCAAGGAACCGACTTTGGGAAATACAGATGAGCACTAACCTAAGCATCCCTCTGCTTTTCCAGCTTTTATCTTGTCCTTTCTTCTCTGAACCCTACAATCCTGGTTTGTATTAGGAACCTTAGCTCTGATTTATATACAGATACATACCAAGTCAGTTTAAGAATTTCTCTTGTAGGCTAGCCTTTTATTCCTCAGTGGAGTATTAAATTCTTGTGGGCAGGGACTACATTTTGGGCTTGTTTTTGTTATGGTTTAGTCCATAAGTCGTGTCCAGCTCTTTGCGACCCCACAGACTGAAGTCCATCAGGCTCCTCTGTCCGTGGAATTTCCCAGGCAAGAATGCTGAAGTGGGTTGCCATTTCCTTCCCCAGGGGATCTTCCCGACCCAGAGGTTGAACCTGCGTCTCCTGCATTGCCGGCAGAGTCTTTGCTGCTGAGCCAGTGCGGTTATTGTGGGTTATCTTTCTGCTTGTCTAGGCCACCAGCTGTGACTACAGTGCTAGGCACTTGGTAACTTCTCAAAATACAGAGAAAGCAGGTAGTGACTAGAGTGATCTTGGGAGAATATCACATGTTTATAACAGGAATTGGGTGCTGAAGCTTTGTGTTCAGAGGTCTCTGGATGCGTCCCATCTTCTGAGAGATGCTCCAGAGAACACAGCACATACCTGTTCATCAAACTGAGGTTCGGCGGTGGGGGTGGCGTGGCAGTGTTTCTCAGGGATGGGACTACTGGATTACACGTGGGTCAACTCTGTATTGTGTAGGCCTTGCTTGAATATTTCAGGATGTTTAACGTCTCCTATTCCTAAATGTCAGTAACCACCCTAGGGCATTTCATGAATTAAAAATGTTCTCATGCATTTTCAAATGTTCCCCGACAGGGTGGTAATGCTCTCAGTTGATATTTCAATAGGCTCAGTGTAGGGTTAGGCTAGGTCTTGAGGTCCTAGGACTAGGGACAGCTGGGAGCCTGGGAAAACAAGCCGGTTAGCCCCAGGAGTGAGAAGATGGAGTGTATAGAAGTAGACCTGAGAAGGCCATGGTATTTGTTGTTGATAAAAATGGAAATTATTTTCTAAGTCTTTTTTTGTAATAGTTTATATACAGTGTTCTTCCATTCTCCCAACCATCTTTCCTCTTTTTTCCTTCCCTCACCTCAGTTTTCTTCTGCCTCCTTTTCCCCATTATCACTACCCTGGCTAAGGAGCTTGTGATTTCTTTGATGGATTTTTTTTTTTTTTTTTTTCCCTCTTGGCCCACAGCACAGCACACAGGGATCTCAGTTCCTGGACCAAGGATGGGACTTGCACCCCCAGCAGTGAAAGCTCAGAGTCTTAACCACTGGACCACCACGGAAGTTCCTGGTAGCTTCAGGAGCTGCCTAAAGGGCTGTTTTTAATCCTGCCTTTTCCTGCCTCTGAATGCCTTCCATGCATCTTTCAAAACCTTCGGTAAAGCTCAAATCTGATCATGAATGTCACTGTCCAGCTAATGAGCATCCTGGGGTCCCTACCGTCAACTCCTGGAAATAGTGAAGGACAGGGAAGCCTGACATGTTGCAGTCCATGGGGTTGCAAAGAGTAGGACATGACTGAGTGATTGAATAACAACAACCATCAACTCAGGGAAGGTCAAACCCAGGTGATGCTGAAGACCCTCAGTTAGCCCAGCTGGGGTTCTTGTGCAGTTTTATGTTCGAGCCCAAGCGTCTAAGATTCTCTTGGTTTCAGGGTATTTCTTCTGTCTAGCACACTATTCACCACTTGTTTCTGCGACTTCCAACCTCACCAAAGAGAATTCATACCCTTCCCTTTATACTGGGCTGGCCAAAGTGTTCATTCAGGTTTTCCGTACCATCTTACGGCAAAACCTGAATGAACGTTTTGGCCAACCCAACACATCTACATTCTTTAGATACCACTCTATCCATGTATTGATAAAATATACAGGTAAATATGAGCAGGTTTCTCATTTTTTTTTTGAAATATGCAATTACTGATTTCACGTGGCAGTCCTATGTAGCAGATATTCTAAAGGTTTTGGTGCTTTTCATTCCTCTTTTAGGAATGAAATTGCTGCTTTTATTCTAGAACTGTACCTGGGTTTGGGTAACTGGCAGTGGAAAAAATTTTGTGTCAAACATAAAGCTCTTTGTTTCTCTCACTCAACGTTGCTTTCTTGAAAAATAAAATATGGGGTTTCATACCACAGGGCTATTATTAGCTATGACAAATTAAATTGTTTTAAACATTGTTAGTGGTCATCAGTGGGGTTTTTGTCCCAAGAGCATATTACAAAAATAAGAGAGAACTCTGATTTGATAATGGACTTCCAGTCCCTTCAGCTGAAAAAAATCATATTTTAGTGGATATGCCCAGTCTGAACAGCAGAGGGCTCTCATGTCCATCATTAAAAAACTGACTGCTTTTTAAAAGAGGATACGCATAGGTGTCCCTTGGACAGCAAGGAGATCAAACCAGTCAATACTAAATATTCATTGAAAGAATTGATGCTGAAGCTGAAGCTCCAATACTTTGACCACCTGATGCAAAGAGCCCATTCATTGGAAAAGACCCTGATGCTGGGAAAGATTGAGGGCTAAAGGAGACAGGGGCGACAGAGGATGAGATGGTTGGATGGCATTATCGACTCAAGGGACATGAGTCTGAGCAAACTCCAGGAGATAGTGAAGGACAGGGAAGCCTGGAGAGCTGCATGCAGTTCATGCGGTCACACCGAGTCGGACAGGATTTAGCCACTGAACGAAACAACACACAGGTGTTCATACCCTATGACGTCATCTGTGTGCCTCTGCAGGTATAAGTTCCGACAGGTATAATTCCTGTCTTTACAGCCCTCATTGCCCAGGCCTTCTATTTCCCAGTGTGATGAATAGGAGCAAATTGTGACAGGGACAGTCTATGGGGAAGTGTTTAGGAAACTCTCAAGGGAGATATACAGGCCAGGTATTGTTATTAATCAGTAAGGTTGCAGAAGTAATAACCTTGCCATGAGGCGGCTGTGGGGTCAATGGCTAATGCACAAGGGGCTCTGAGAGCTGGACGATGCTGTGCAGATGGGTGTTTGTTGCCGACACACATGGGGTGCTCCACTGCTTCTCTGGGCCCGACCCCTCGCCAGAATTTCGGGCCTGAATCTCCAAAGTCCTGCTTGGAATTCCTCCCCGAAGTCAAACAGGCATTTTAAGATTAATGGGGCTAAAATAAACTCTTGATTCTTCTCCACTTCCAAAAGAAAAATAACCAATTACTCCATCCCTGGTCTTCCCATTTCCATGCACAACACCATTATCATTTGGCCTGAGCTGATCAGGCCAAAAATCAAATCCTTGAATCTGTTCTGTCTCCTCTTCCTCTAATCCCTGAAAAGGTCCTGCCCACTTTCCTGGGGAACATCCCCACCATGCCCTCCTTCTTTCACCCTCTCTGCTTCCGACCTAGTGAAGCCGCCATGATTGCTGGCCTGGACTTCTGCCAGAAACCTTCCTTGTGGTTCCTCTGCTCCCTAGCTCATCCTTTTCAACCAATTCCTCAAACACAGCCAGTATTCTTTAAAAACAGTCGCACTGTAAAAGTGAAAGTGATGTCACTGAGTCGAGTCCGATTCTTTGTGACTCCATGGGCTGTAGCCTGCCAGGCCCCTCTGTCCATTGGATTCTCCAAGCAAGAATACTGGAGTGGATTGCCAGTCCATTCTCCAGGGGATCTTCCTGACCCAGGGCTTGAACCCAAGTCCCCCACATTGCAGGCAGACTCTTTACTGTCTGAACCACCAGGGAAGCAACGTCACATCATTCCACTCCCTTAATCCACCATCACGCACCTAAACTTTCCCACAGCACTTAAAACAAAAGCCAATATCCTTTCCCTGGCTTAGAAGTTCCCACCTGATGCCTCTCCTACCTTTGCAGACTCATCTTCTTACATATTTCTTCTCATACTCCAGGCCACACCTTCTTCCTGTAGATACTACACAAGTAGGCTCCCCATCTTCATCATCTCCTGATGCACCCGATTCTCAACTTTATTGGCGTCTGCTCAAGGAAGCCCTTTGGCTCTCCCAGTCTAAAGCCGTGAGCCAGGCACTCTTTTTCACCCTACCTGAACTCTCTATGAATGACTTATCACCAGCTGGTATTACCTACAAACCACACAGTGCCCCTAAATAAAGCATCTACTTTCAAATCCCACCCATTGATATAATTCCATTAACCATATCAGAGCAATAGTCACATGTGATTGTGCAATGGAAATGTCATCCACAAACCCTTAGTATTGCTGATCCACTCAGAGATGCAATGATTTCAGAACAGGGTGAGGAATCCGTGCAAAATAGGACTGTAAATGTTTTATCCAGGGAAACTGAAAGAGGCTGACGGTGACATCACCAACGTACAACCAGACTTCTTACTTTAGAAATATCCCTGGTATATTTCATGTGTTCATCGTTGTTGTTTAGCCACTAAGTTGTGTCTGATTCTTTTGTGACCCCATGGACTATAGCCCACCAGGCTCCTCTGTCCATGGGATTTTCCAGTCAAGCATACTGGAGTGGATTGCCATTTCCTTCTCCAGGAGATCTTCCTGACCCAGGGATCGAATCCAAGTACCCTGCATTGGCAGGCAAATCCTTTACCACTGAGCCACCTGGGAAGCGCTTCATGCGTTCATTCCTTTCATTAATTGTTAGAAAGCATTCATTGCACATGTGTACAAATGCTCAGCCACTCTGTCATGTCAGACTCTTTGCAACACCTGTAGCCTTCAGAATTCCTACTTTAGAAATATCTCTGGTATATTTCATGTACTCATTGATGTTTAGCCACTAAGATGTGTCTGACTCTTTTGTGACCCCATGGACTGTAGCGTGCCAGACTCCTCTGTCTATGGTATTTCCCAGGCAAGAATACTGGAGTGGGTTGCCACTTCTTACTCCATGGGATCTTCCTGACCCAGAAGTTGAACCCGAGTCTCTTGCGTTGGCAGGAGGATTTTTAACTACCGCGCCACCTGGGACGCCTCCACTGAACACCTACACTATGCCAAATTCTGAGGAAATCATGATAAATCAGCTCCCCCAAGGACAACTATATAGTATTCGCTACCCTCCCATCTCCACCTCCTCTCCCTTTTATTAAGAATATAGTAGGTGAATACATAAACTCACACAAACATTTCTCAGCCTGTTCCTAAATATGTGTATTTGTTATTTGGGAGCCTGCTGCAATTACTAGGCAGTTGAAATGTTCATGGTAATAATTTCTGGTGACAACTTTAACCAATATGTAGTCTTTGTAGTGGTAAAAATCCTCCTACTGATGCAGGAGATGTGGGTTTGATCCCTGGGTTGGGAAGATCCCCTGGAGAAGGAAGTGGTGACCCACTCCTGTATCCTTGCCTGGAGAATCCCCTGGACGGAGGAGCCTGGCGGGCTGCAGCCCATGGGGTCACAAAGAGTAGGACACGACTGAGTGACTAAGCACGCTTGCACATTAGGAGCCTCTGAGCCTCTCTCTGCTTGTTAGCTGTGTTGCTTCACCAAGTGACATAACCACTCTGTGTTTCAGTTTCCTCACGTGTTAGTAGGTAACGCAAAGTATCTGCCCCATAAGACTGTTGTAATGATGAAACTAATGAACGTTATGTAATGCATTTGCAATAGAACCAGGCATAGAGAAATACTATATATAGATTAGAGCCTCCAGAAGGTGGCTCAGAGGGTAAAGAACCTGCCTGCAATGCAGAAGACCTGGGTTCGATCCCTGGGTCGGGAAGATCCCCTGGAGAAGGGAAGGTTTACCCGCTCCCGTTTTCTTGCCTGGGAAATTACATAGACAGAGGAGCCTGGTGGGCTATAGTCCAAAGAATTGGACACACTTTAGGGACAAGTCCTGGTGGCTCAGTCAGTAAAGAATCTGCCTACAATCCAGGAGATTGGGTTTGATCCATGGATCAGGAAAACCCCTGGAATAGGAAATGGCAACCCACTCCAGTATTTTTGCCTGGGAAATCCCATGGATAAGAGGATCCTGGCAGCCTACAGTCTATGGGGCTACAACAGTTGGACAGGACTGAGCAACTAAATTCTCAGCTCGTATAAAGATTAGGTATTAATGCCATCACCCATCACTGTCACCACCAGCATCGTCACCGGCATTGGCAGCAGGAGCAGCCGTGGAATTTTCCCTCTGTCCTGAGAAGATCCTCAAGCAGAATTTGATTAGTTTCTCCTTACCCTCCCCTTTTCCCTCAGTCAATTCAATCTCAGATGAGTTTGCTGCCTAGTAACATCACCAGAGGGCAGACTATGGAAGGAAACTGTGATCAAAGTTAATACAGGGAAGAATTTTACTAGATTTTTTAAATTTTGGAGTTGCCTGAGTATAAATGCCTCTAGACAGCTCTCCAAACCATGCTTTATAGACTGCTAAAGCAGTTCTTTTTTTTTTTTTCTTCTTTCTTTGTCACAGTGAGTTTCTCTCATTGAGTTAAATACATATGGTTTGGAATACAGTAAGTCCCCTACATACAAATGAGTCCCATTTTGAGAGTGCTTTTGTAAAGCCAATTTTTTCGCAAGTCCAACAAAGTTAGCCCAGTAGGTCCTAACTCAGCTAACACAATCGTGCATATAGAACTGTACTATGATAGGTTTATAATACTTTTCACCCAAATAATACATGAAAAACAAGCAAAATATAAAGAAACCTTTAAAAATCTATGTATTTATTCATTTGTCTGCACTGGGCCTTTAGTTGTAGCGTGTGAACTCAGTTGCTGCCTGTGGGAGCTAGTTCCCTGATCAGGGTTTGAAACCAGGGACCTGCATTGGGAGCGCAAAGCCTTAGCCACTGGACCACTAGGGAAGTCCAAGAAAACATTTTTAATCTTACAGGACAGTACTTTGAAATGTACAGTAGTATTGGGCTTCCCTGATGGCTCAGTGGTAAAGAATCTGGCTGCCAATGCAGGGGACTCAGATTCGAGCCCTGGGTTGGGAAGATCCCCTGAAGAAGGAAATGGCAATCCACTCCAGGATTCTTGCCTGGAGAATCCCATGGACAGAGGGGCCCGGTGCGCTACAGTCCATGAAGAGAGTCTGACATGACTTAGGGGCTAAGCTAACAACACTACAACAACTGGCACAGGACACAGGGGCCCGATCTCACCTTTGAAAGCTTGCAGCTGCAAGGTTTCTATGTAGGAGACTTACTGTATTTGAACCCAGTGTTTCCCTCTTTGCTCTAGATTCTGAAACGTTTTGTAAAATATGGGGAAATGGAGTTTGATATGTCAATTGCACTTTTTTCCTGCCAAAAAGCTACTTTGATTTAGGCTTTAGTTGCAGGCAGAAGAAGTCCAGAGCAAGAGGGTTTACATTTCTCAGCCTGCACACATGTGACGTGGGGCCACCCTTGTCCCAGTCTCTTGCCCTCGGAAGGCACAGCTGATAGACTGAGGTGCTCTTCCTTGCTGAGTTCAAAGGCAGGCTGGATGCCTTCTCAACACAGCACTTCAGTCAACTTCCAGCAATCAATGGCACTTGAGAGCAAACCAACTGGTATCCCTGAAATGTTCTTCACACTTTTATCACTCCCTGTTCAAAGTATAGCGTTTGGGCCTCTATTTTAAGAAGCATATTTGTGCAGTGATGCTTAACAGGGCAGTTCCACTCTTGGAGTGTTTTGGAAATCTGCAAGACCTTTTTATTTTTCCGCTGTTATTTTTTTTCTGTCATCACTGTCTTTTGTCTTTCGTTTTTGTGTGTGTGGTAAAACACACGTTATACAAAATTTATGAACAAAGCTAGTGGAGGTGATGGAATTCCAGTTGAGCTATTCAATTATTCTGGATATATATTCAGAAGTACAATTGCTGGTGCATATGGTAATTCTATGTTTTGTTTTGTTTTCGAAGCAACTGCCATGGTGCTTTCTCACCAGCAATGCACCATGGTTCCAATTTCTTCATATCTTTGTGGGACTTTTTAGTCACAATGACTAGGGACATACCTGGCACTTAGTAGGTAGATGTCTGGATTGCTAGCCACCCTGCAAAGAGTGAGGTTTCCTTCAAAATGAAGACTTGGCCCCCAGCCTGCATTATTTTTGATTATCTTGTTGATCATTCACATAGGTGAAAAATATGTGGCTAATGATCAAGTCATAGACCCGAATTCCACATTATATGCCATGCAAATTATTTTTTTACACACTTTTAATATACAAAAAAGATCTTCACGACCCAGATAATCATGATGGTGTGATCACTCACCTAGGGCCAGACATCCTGGAATGTGAAGTCAAGTGGGCCTTAGGAAGTATCACTACGAACAAAGCTAGTGGAGGTGATAGAATTACAGGTGAGCTATTTCAAATTCTGAAAGATGACGCTGTGAAAGTGCTGCACTCAATATGCCAGCAAATTTGGAAAACTCAGCAGTGGCCACAGGACTGGAAAAGGTCAGTTTTCATTCCAGTCCCAAAGAAAGGCAATGCCAAAGAATGCTCAGACAACTGCACAATTACACTCATCTCACACACTAGTGAAGAAGGCAATGGCAGTCCACTCCAGTACTCTTGCCTGGAAAATCCCATGGATGGAGGAACCTGGTAGGCTGCAGTCCATGGCGTTGCAGAGAGTCAGACATGACTGAGCGACTTCACTTTCACTTTTCACTTTCATGCATTGGAGAAGGAAATGGCAACCCACTCCAGTGTTCTTGCCTGGAGAATCCCAGGGACAGGGGAGCCTGATGGGCTGCCATCTATGGGGTCGCACAGAGTCAGATACAGCTGAAGCAACCTATCGGCAGCAGCAGCACATGCTAGTAAAGTAATGCTCAAAATTCTCCAAGCCAGACTTCAGCAATACATGAACCGTGAACTTCCAGATGTTCAAGCTGGTTTTAGAAAAGGCAGAGGAACCAGAGATCAAATTGCCAACATCCGCTGGATCAAGGAAAAAGCAAGAGAGTTCCAGAAAAACATCTATTTCTGCTTTATTGACTGTGCCAAAACCTTTGACTGTGTGGATCACAATAAACTGCGGAAAATTCTGAAAGAGATGGGAATACCAGACCACCTGACCTGCCTCTTGAGAAATTTGTATGCAGGTCAGGAAGCAAGTTAGAACTGGACATGGAACAACAGACTGGTTCCAAATAGGAAAAGGAGTATGTCAAGGCTGTATATTGCCCCCCTGCTTATTTAACTTATATGCAGAGTACATCATGAGAAACACTGGGCTGGAAGAAGCACAAGCTGGAATCAAGATTGCCGGGAGAAATATCAAGAACCTCAGATATGCAGATGACACCACCACCACCCTTATGGCAGAAAGTGAAGAGGAACTAAAAAGCCGCTTGATCAAAGTGAAAGAGGAGAGTGAAAAAGCTGGCTTAAAGCTCAACATTCAGAAAATGAAGATCATGGCATCTGGTCCCATCACTTCATGGGAAATAGATGGGGAAACAGTGGAAACAGTGGCTGACTACTTTTCTGGGCTCCAAAATCATAGCAGATGGTGATTGCAGCCATGAAATTAAAAGATGCTCACTCCTTGGAAAGAAAGTTATGACCAGCCTAGACAGCATATTAAAAAGCAGAGACATTACTTTGCCATCAAAGGTCCATCTAGTCAAGGCTATGGTTTTTCCAGTGGTCATGTATGGATGTGAGGGTTGGACTATAAAGAAAGTTGAATGCCGAAGAATTGATGCTTTTGAACTGTGGTGTTGGAGAAGACTCTTGAGAGTCCCTTGGACTGCAAGGAGATCCAACCAGTCCCTTCCAAAGGAGATCAGTCCTGGGTGTTCATTGGAAGGACTGATGCTGAAGCTGAAACTCCAATACTTTGGCCACCTGATGTGAAGAGCTTATTTGAAAAGACCATGATGCTGGGAAAGATTGGGGGCAGAAGGAGAAGGAGACGACAGAGAATGCGATGGTTGGATGGCATCGCCGACTCAGTGGACATGGGTTTGGGTAGACTCCAGGAGTTGTTGATGGACAGGGAGACCTGGCGTGCTGTGGTTCATGGGGTCACTAAGAGTTGGACACAACTGAGCGACTGAACTGAACTGAATATGCAATGAATCCTATTTGAGTAACCATGTAAATTGAAAGGACATCACATTCTCCTGTGAGAGCATTACCAACAACTGCCACCATTTCTGAGAATCCCATCACTGATGGCAACATTCTCATGGGATTTAAGTTGCCAGTACAACACACCCATTTTATTCATTTATTTATTTGGCTGCAAAGCAAAGCCTGCCGGATCTTAGTTCTCCGACCAGGGAGTGAACATGTGCGTCCTGCAGTGGAAGTGCTGAGTTGTCTCTGGATGGCCAGAGAAGTCCCAACACACCCATTTTAGTCTGCAGTATTAACTGTCCTGTTCCTGTAGTTTTAATAGATGGAAGGCAAGCATTTTCACATCAGATTTACTGATGTCTTCTCTTGTAGGTAAGCATGAGCATTTATTAAGATGTGGGTTGACCAGGCTATCTTGAGGATTTCAGGACAGTGAAATAGATGAGTGGAATATTTAATATGAAGATAACTTACTGGTATAGACAAAGGGTTGCTTTTCTTATCTCTGTTGAAGAGGGGGTTGCAATGAGTTAAATGTGCCACCCAAGAATTCATATGTTAAAACCTAATCCTTATATGATGGCATTAGAAGGCAGATCCTTTGGGAGGTGTTTAGGTCAGGAGGATAGAGCCCCCATGATGGTATTAGTGTTCCTATAAAAGGGACCCCACGGAGCTCTCTCAACTTTTCAAGTCATGTCAAGTTACAGTGGAAAGATATCGGTCTAGAAAGCAGGTTCACCAGACACTGCATCGGCTGGCACTTTGGTCTTGGACTTTTCACCCTCCAGAACTGTGGGAAACACATTTCCATCACGTATAGGCCACTCAGTCTATGGCGTTTCGTTACAGCAGCCTGAACGGGCTAAGCCGAGGCATTACGTGCTGGCCTCGTAGTAAGTTGAGCTTGGGTGGGGTGGGTGCGCATGTGTATATGTGTTTGTAGCTTATTGGTTTGTTTTTCTAATCGTGACAACTGATTTGAGCCCATCCATTTCCACTCTTTCCAAGTCCATGCTGCTGCTAAGTCGCTTCAGTCGTGTTCGACTCTGTGCGACCCCATACACGGCAGCCCACCAGGCTCCCCTGTCCCTGGGATTCTCCAGCAAGAATACTGCAGTGGGTTGCCGTTTCCTTCTCCAATGCATGAAAGTGAAAAGTGAAAGTAAAGTCGCTCAGTCGTGTCCGACTCCTAGCGACCCCATGGACGTCAGCCTACTAGGTTCCTCCATCCATGGGATTTTCCAGGCAAGAGTACTGGAATGGATTGCCATTGCCTTCTCCAAGTTCAAAAATCTATTCTTTTCCAAGTCCATACCTTGCCAAAAGAATAGATTTTTGAGACCAACATTACCTAGGAGAGATGTTTCTCTGGTAAGATTCCCCGATGAGTTTGAAGGCACCAATGGACCCTCATTTCTACCAGTCTCTGACCAAGCATGAATTCTGGGTCTTTAAACAACTTTTAATTTTATAGAATCTTAAAATAGATTTATTTATTTATTTTTAATTAATTTATTTTAATTGGAGGATAATTACTTTACAATGTTGTGGTGGTTTTTGCCAGACATAGACATGAATCAGCCTGGAATCTTAAAAGAGATTTAGAAATGGCATGTCAAGAGTGAATCTACCTTGTTTGGCAAAATTAATTAATTCAACAGATATTGATTTGCCTGTATTTTGGGCTGAGCCTTGTTTGAGGTATGGGGGATAAGGTGGAGAACAAAATGAATTCCTTTAAAAAAGTGTCAAAAATCTGGAAACTGGGAGTTTGCTGTTGGTCCAGTGGGAAGGCTCTAAACACCCTATGCAGGGGGCCCAGGTTTGATTCCTGGTCAGGGAACTAGATCCCCCAAGTCACAACTAAGACATGTCACAGCCAAATAAATAAATATTAAAAAATTCTAAAACAGGTAAAAACTAAAAAAAAAAAAAAGTCTGAAAACTGCATTCCTTTTTGATACAACTATCTCCTAGCTATTTATCTATGGGAACCAACAGGAAAATGCAAAGATGGCTGAACAGGTATGCATTATTTATCAGATGAGAGTTCAGTTCAGTTGCTCAGTCGTGTCCGACTCTTTGCGACCCCATGAATTGCAGCACGCCAGGCCTCCCTGTTCATCACCAACTCCTGGAGTTCACTCAAACTCATGCCCATCGAGTTGGTGATTCCATCCAGCCACCTCATCCTCGGTCGTCCCCTTCTCCTCCTGCCCCCAATTCCTCCCAGCATCATAGTCTTTTCCAATGAGTCAACTCTTCGCATGAGGTGGCCAAAGTATTGGAGTTTCAGCTTCAGCATCAGTCCTTCTAAAGAACACCCAGGACTGATCTCCTTTAGAATGGACTGATTGGATCTCCTTGCAGTCCAAGGGACTCTCATGAGTCTTCTCCAACACCACAGTTCAAAAGCATCAATTCTTCAGTGCTCAGCTTTCTTCACAGTCCAACTCTCACATCCATACATGACCACAGGAAAAACCATAGCCTTGACTAAATGGACCTTTGATGGCAAAGTAATGTCTCTGCTTTTTAATATGCTATCTAGGCTGGTCATAACTTTCCTTCCAAGGAGTAAGTGTCTTTTAATTTCATGGCCGCAGTCACCATCTGCAGTGATTTTGGAGCCCAGAAAAATAAAGTCTGACACTGTTTCCACTGTTTCCCCATCTATTTGCCATGAAGTGATGGGACCAGATGCCATGATCTTAGTTTTCTGAATGTTGAGCTTTAAGCCAACTTTTTCACTCTCCTCTTGCACTTTCATCAAGAGGCTCTTTAGTTCCTGTTTACTTTCTGCCATAAGGGTGGTGTCATCTGCACATCTGAGGTTCTTGATATTTCTCCCGGCAATCTTGATTCCAGCTTGTGCTTCTTCCAGCCCAGCGTTTCTCATGATGTACTCTGCATAGAAGTTAAATAAGCAGGGTGACAATATACAGCCTTGACGTACTCTTTTTCTTATTTGGAACCAGTCTGTTGTTCCATGTCCAGTTCTAACTGTTGCTTCCTGATCTGCATACTGGTTTCTCAAGAGGCAGGTCAGGTGGTCTGGTATTCCCATCTCTTTCAGAATTTTCCGCAGTTTATTGTGATCCACACAGTCAAAGGCTTTGGCATAGTCAATAAAGCAGAAATAGATGTTTTTCTGGAACTTTCTTGCTTTTTCCTTGATCCAGCGGATGTTGGCAATTTGATCTCTGGTTCCTCTGCCTTTTCTAAAACCAGCTTGAACATCTGGAAGTTCACGGTTCATGTATTGCTGAAGCCTGGCTTGGAGAATTTTGAGCATTACTTTACTAGCATGTGAGATGAGTGCAATTGTGCAGTAGTTTGAGCATTCTTTGGCAGTCTATAATCAACTTTTTCACACAATGTATGTCACTTTTGCTCTTCCATTTTAAGAAATATAAATTTAACTTTAATGCTTATGTAGTTCTCCGATATACAAAGGTATCATAACTCAAGCAGTCCTCTGTTGTTTAACAGCTAGGCTTTTTTCCTGGTTTTTACTCTAAAAGAATCTCTAGCTGGTTTTTACTCTAAAAAAGTCTAGCTTTTTTAGACTAGTAAAAACCAGGAAAAAAGTCTAGCTGTTAAACAACAGAGGACTGCTTGAGTTATGATACCTTTGTATATCAGAGAACTACATAAGTATCAATGTTAAATTTATATTTATTAAAATGGAAGAGGAAAAGTGACATATATTTCATGAAAAAGTTGATTATAGACTGTGTATTATCCACTTCAAAAACTTTAATATATTTATATGTGTATATTTTTCTTTTTTAAGAAGCTTTGGAAGGATATGTACCAGTGGGGAGGGCGGGTGAAACTGAAGTTTCATCAAATTCTCATTCTCTTTTCTGTTTCCAAATTTTTTTTACAACAATCAGGTATTAAGTATGTAATTTCAAAGTGAATACTTTCCACAAGCATCTAAAATAAACAAAATTCATCTGTATACTTGCTATATTCGATTGCTAGGGTTGCCATAAAAATGTACCACAGACTTGTAGCTTAATAGAAATTAATTTTCTCACGGTTCTGGAGGCTGGAATTCTGAGATCAAGGTATCAGCAAGGTTGGTTTTTTCTGAGTCTTTTATCTTTGGCTTATAGAAGCCTGTCTTCCCTGTGTCTTCACATGGTCCTGCCTCCGTATGTGTCTGTGTCCTAATCTCATCCTCCTGTGAAGACACCAGTCATACTGAGTTAGGGCCCCTCTAATCATCTGATTTCAACTTAATTACCTCTTTAAAGACCTTATCTCTAAGTACAGTCACACTTTGAGGTCCTGGGGATCAGGCCTTCAGCACATGAATTTGTTCAGTCACTAAGTCATGTCTGACTCTGTGACCCCATGGACTGCAGCACGCTACGCCCCTCTGTCCTCTGTTAGCTCCCAGAGTTTTTTCAATTTTACATCCATTGAGTCAGTGATACTAACCATCTCATCCTCTGTGGACCCTGTCTCTTTTTGCCTTCAATCTTTCCCAGAATCAGGGTCTTTTCCAATGAGTCAGTTCTTCACATCAGGTGGCCAAAGTATTGGAGCTTCAGCATCAGTCCTTCCAAGTCATACTGTCCGTGGGGTTTTTGTGGTAAGAATATTGGAGTGGTTTTCCATTTCCTCCTCCAGTGGACCACGTTTTGTCAGAACTCTCCACTATGACACGTCCATCTTGTGTGGCCCTGCATAGCATGGCTCAGCTTCGTTGAGTTATGCAGCCCCTTCGCCATGACAATGCTGTGATCCATGAAGAGGGGGGTCACAATTTAGCCCATAACCCTTGCCTTCTAAATAAAATAAGCTCTAATTTTCACACATGAAATACTTTCTGCTATAAAAACATAATTACAGCCCGAAGCTACAATGATGCTAATAATTATTTTATAGCATGCTAAAAGTTGTTTTACACATTTAGACATAGATTCCCAAAATGTCACTGGTGATGTGAAGAGGATCCAAATGTACGCCCACAGAGCAGTTTCCTTTCCTAAAAGGTTCAGGATTTGCAGTATTTGAATTGAGTCATTCTTTCTTCCTTTGAGGCCAGCAGTCAATCAACCCACATTTACAGGACTCTCACAGGGTGTGGCACATTTTACTAGCTATGGGGCTGAATTAAAAATAAATAGAAGCTCAAATCATGCCCCGAAGGAACTTTTAATTTCTAGGGGACTCAGAACATTCCCACTGAATGTAAACACACCCATAATGACATATTTCATGTGGGGTTTAGAGACCAGCAGTCTAATTTATTTGGTGGAGAGTGACATATTTTGTAATTAAGAGACCACAGTATAATGGTGTGAGCCAGGACTAGCTGTAGCCCCCTGACTCCATGCCCAGTACTTTCCCCATCAGATCAGCCCTCCACCAACCCCAACAAGTGCCCCCAGCTGCAGTACTAAGTTGTGCACTAAATGCCTGGGGAGTTTTAAGCAAATTAAAAAAAGAATCAGATCCTGGTGTTTAAGGAAGAGCATGTCAAGTGCATCTTGGAGGAGCCAGGAGTCAGGGAGGAAAGGAGCAGGGGGAGTGCTATACACCAGTTTTATGGCTGGTTATCCTCGTAATCTAACAGTTTGCTGTGTTGAGTGGCACAGAAAGTAGGGAACTGCTTTCAGGCCCAGAGAGGGAGATTGGCAAGGCAGGGCTGGGAGGTGGTGAAGTAGGGAGGGGGGCTGGAGTGGAAGTCAGAGGAAAGAGAGTTTCTCCCCTGGGAGAATGTGGGTGGAGCCGTGCATAGTCACCAAGAGTGAGGCTGGCGGAAGTAAGGGTTGGCAGAACCCCTCAAGTCCCATAGCTTGTTTCACTGCAAATTATTTCTTGTATGGTTAAAAGGGCTTCCCTGGTGGCTCAGGCAGTAAAGAATCTGCCTGCAATGCAGGAGACATGGGTTCGATCCCTGGGTCGGGAAGATCCCCTGGAGAAGGGAATGGCAACCCACTCCAGCATTCTTGCCTGGAGAATTCCACAAACAGAAGAGCCTGTTGGCTACAGTCCATGGGATTGCAAATAACGGGACATGACTGAGTGATTAACACATTGCGTGGTTAAAAGATGGCTCCCATGGTGTTCAGTGGTAAAGAATCTGCCTGTCAATGCAGGAGTTTCGGGTTTGATCCCTGGGTCAGCAAGAGTCCTTGGAGAAGGAAATGGCAACCCACTCCAGTATTCTTGCCTTGGAAATCCCGTGGACAGAGGAGCCCGGCGGGCTTTGGTCCATGGGGTCGAAAAGAGTCAGACATGGTTAACTGACGGAGCACAAGCAAATGAGCACGATGGTTAAGAGATTAAAATGTTCTCCTGGGGACACTGAAGAGTCCACAGGTGTTATTCCAGAGAGTCCAGGGCAGTTGAATGAATTCATTCTTCAGGACAAGTGTGTGAGTATGTGTGTAAATGAGTGTGTGTTTGTGAGGCAGCATGTGTGAGGGAGCGTTTGTGAGGAGTTAGGGTGTATGTGCATCAGTGTGTGAGTGATTGAATAGTACATGGGAGTGTGTGGAATGAGTGTGTGTTAGCGTGTGTGAGTGTGCAAGAGAGTGTACATGAATCTGTGTATGAGAGAGTGTGGGCTGGTGGGAATACGTGAGTGTGACCACATGAGTGTGTGTGAATGTGTGTGAGAGTGTGTTTCTATGTGAGAGTGAGTGTATGTGTCTGCACCTTGGCCCTAGAGGTCCCTGTAATTGTTGTGCCTTGCAGGTGTAACAGAGATGAGTTGCATGCAGTGGCTTGAAACACAAACGTATTATCTTCTGTTTCTGAAGGTCAGCGCTCCAAAGTGAGTTCACAAATGACCTAAAATCAAGGGGTTCCTTCTGGAGACTCTAGGAGGAGGACTCCACCCCTTGGCTTTTCCCGTCTCCAGAGGCCGCCCCCATTTCTTGGTCTGCGACCCTTCTTCCATCTCCAAAGCCAGCAATGGCAGGCGGGGGCCTTCTCACATCAAATACTCTGACCTGTTCTTCCACCTCTTCCACTTTTAAGGATCCTTGTGATTTCATCAGATCCACTTGGATTATCCAGGATAATTTACCTTAAGGTCAGCTGAAGACAGAACCGGCACGTGGACACAGCAGGGGAGGAGAGCTGGGACAAACTGAGGGCGGCCCTGACATCTATACACTGCCAGGCGCGAGGCAGAGCCCGTGGGAGCCTGCTGTGACGACAGAGGGCGGGGCCAGCGGACGGGATTCAACAGGGCGGGGACACGGGCATGCGCACAGCTGAGTCACTTCACTGTACAGCGGAAATTGCTTGAAAAGCAGTTATATTCTAAAAAAAAAACCAATTATATTCCAAAAAAACTATATTTTATAAAAAAACTCAGTGGATTAGCGAACAATTCTATCCTTCTTAATTCTTAATCTTAATTCTATCCGTGAGAATCAAGTGAGTGAGTGAGTGAGTGAAGTCGCTCAGTCGCGTCCGACTCTTCGTGACCCCATGGACGGTAGCCTACCAGGCTCCGCCATCCATGGAATTTTCCAGGCAAGAATACTGGAGTGGGCTGCTATTTCCTTCTCCAGCGGATCTTCCCAAACCAGGGATTGAACCCGGCCTCCTGCATTGCAGACAGACGCTTTACCGCCTCAATTCCTTCTTGCCACCTAACCTAACATATTCATGGGTTCCAAGGATTAAGAGGGGGACATTATTTAGCCTACCACAGTCCCCGGCATCACCTGTAGATAAGCTTTCGCAAAGCGGAAGTGCCTCTTTCCCCTTTCTCCAAATGTTGACATGCCTTGGAGGGCAGGCAGGCAGTGGGTTGGAGAAGCTGGTATATTTAGCAAAACTGATTCAGCTCTGCCCTCACTGAGATCCAGTGGGTGAAATGTTATCTTGAAGCAGTATCTGTCTTTTCCCAAACAGCACTTCAGGACTTCTGTGGTGACCTCTCTAAACACTTCATTTTCATTCATGAGGAAATGGAGAGCCAGGCTGGTGAAGCGACTTCTCTAGGGTTTCCCAGCTGGTTTCCCAGCAGAACTGGACCTTTAACAAGATTCTCAGAACTCCATCCCTTTCTTTTCCTATTGTTATGCTCATCAATGTTCCAAGATTATTGCTCTGCCTTTTCTCACCAAGAGAGATGTGGTTTTTGACCTTCAGAGGTGCTTAATTCTCTTGACAGAATATCCATCTGTGTGTATGTGTCCTAAAAGCGATTACAAGAATTGGATAAGATGCTTACCTGGTTGTGGTGTATTTGTTGCCGAAGGCATCTAGTGAGAAAGGAGGTGAGAGTCTATATACATATACCTGGTGTTCAATCCAGAGTACCATGGCACCAAGAAGATGCAGACAGATTGGCAGCGGTTCGGAAGAGATCAGCTAAAACGACGTGAAGAAAGATTGAAGCAGCTAAGCAGGGAATGCTTCACTAAGCAATCAACTGGCTTGAAGAAAGCTGGCTCCAGGACGCCTATGAATATTTTCAAGCTGTGACAAAGAAGGGACTTAATTACTTCAGCATTTTGGCAGATCTAAGAAAATGCACTGTGTGTAGACACAAAAGGGGAATAAAACCCTACTTGTGCCAACCCTAAGAGCACTGAATCATTGTACCTTAACCTGCAGTTGATCTCAACTTGTAGACAGTCTTTTTGTTTTCACTTTGACTGACTGCTTGGGTGACCAGTTGTCCTAGTTTTCCCAGGCCTGAGGACTCTTCTAGGGTGTAAGACTGTCAGTGCTAAAACTGGTACTGTCCACAGCCAAGCAGAACAGTTTGCCTCATGACTGACTGCACAGCTTGTCTCATGGCATGTGAGGGTCAACATGTAGGCCTAACCTGTCTGTCTACCTGGAAATACTGGGATACCAGAGGTAATCAGAAATCCTACTTGTGTGAGATTCCAAATATCCTTAGAGAAATAGTAAAGAGATCCCTGAGATTTACAGTAGAGCTTCAAAAATACCTGCTCGAGAAATTTGGCTCAAATCAGGGAGGCAAAGCCAGCTCACTTTGGCTGTGATCAGTAGGTATCTGGGTGTTTCCAAAAGATGGAGAAAATGGCTTGAGATTGCCTGAGATGTCCTGGGGTTCCTGGTCAGGTGTCGTGACCTGTATGTTTGATGTGGTATTAGATGTGTGTGTGTGCACACTCAGTCGTAGCTGACTCTTTGAAACCCTGTGGGCTGTACCTTGCTAGGCTCTTCTGTCCATGGAATTCTCCAGGCAAGGATACTGGAGCAGGCTGCCGTTTCCTCCTCCAGGGAATCTTCCTGACTCAGGGACTGAACCTGCATGTCTTGTGTCTCTTGCATTGATAGGCGATTCTTTACCACTAGTGCCAATTGATATTAGATGGTATCCCTCAAACACCTCTAGTCTCAGTAGAAGGTCTGAGGCTACCTTTAGAGCCCTGGAAATGTATAAGAACCGAGGAAGCACAGTGTCAGTGTTGAAGGCCCTGCAGAGGCAGGGGGACAGGTGTTGAGGCTCTGGATCTGGGAGCAGGAGGATAGCTAATCACTTCTCTGTAGCAAAACCTGCAGCTGTCAAGCCAGGTTGTCAGATAATAGAGGGAAAGAATGTAAACTAGTACAAAAACATCAAATGAGGGGACTTCCCTGGCGATCCAGTGGTTAAAATTCCCGGCTTCCAATTCAACCCCTGATCAGAGTACTAAGATCCCACACGCCATGCAGTGCAGCCAAAAAATTAAAACAATAACCAAAAAACCCAACAACAACAACAAAACACAAAACAAGGAAGAGGTTTCTGCCCAAAAGGGAAGAACTTTAGTGGAAACTTAGAAACACAGTAATAAGATCTTGTGAACCTTCTTCCAGACCAAATATAATCTCTATTTTTACTTGAGTTGTCAGAGTCTAAAAGTCATGTTTTACTCATAGACTTAGAGAATGAACTTATGGTTAAGGGGGGAAGGGGGTGTGTGGGGTGAGGGATACACAGGGGGTTTGGGATTGACATGCATATACTACAATATCTAAAAATAGATAACCAACAAGGAACTATTATATAGCACAGAGAACTCTGCTCAATATTCTATAATAACCTAAATGGGAAAAGAATTTGAAAAAGATTCAGTTCAGTTCAGTTCAGTTCAGTCACTCAGTCATGTCTGACTCTGCGACCCCATGAATCACAGCACGCCAGGCCTCCCTGTCCATCACCAACTCCCAGAGTTCACTCAAACTCGTCCATCGAGTCGGTGATGCCATCCAGCCATCTCATCCTCTGTCGTGCCCTTCTCCTCCTGCCCCCAGTCCCTCCCAGCATCAGAGTCTTTTCCAATGAGTCAGCTCTTCTCATGAGGTGGCCAAAGTACTGGAGTTTCAGCTTTAGCATCAGTCCTTCCAATGAACACCCAGGACTGATCTCCTTTAGAATGGACTGGTTGGATCTCCTTGCAGTCCAAGGGACTCTCAAGAGTCTTCTCCAACACCACAGTTCAAAAGCATCAATTCTTCGGTGCTCAGCTTTCTTCACAGTCCAACTCTCACATCCATACATGACCACTGGAAAAACCATAGGCTTGACTAGATGGATCTTTGTTGGCAAAGTAATGTCTCTGCTTTTCAACATGCTATCTAGGTTGGTCATAACTTTTCTTCCAAGGAGTAAGTGTCTTTTAATTTCATGGCTGCAATCACCATCTGCAGTGATTTTGGAGCCCAGAAAAATAAAGTCTGACACTGTTTCCACTGTTTCCCCATCTATTTCCCATGAAGTGATGGGACCAGATGCCATGATCTTCGTTTTCTGAATATTGAGCTTTAAGCCAACCTTTTCACTCTCCTCTTTCACTTTCATCTAGAGGTTTTTTAGTTAGATAAATGTATATGTAAAACTGAATCACTTTGGTGTATACTTGAAACTATCAAAACACTGTTAATCAACTATTGTTGTTGTCCCATTGCCCAGTTGAGTCTGACTCTTTGCGACCCCATGAGTTGCAACATGCCAGGCTTCCCTGTCCCTCACTTCTCCCAGAGTTTGCTCAAACTCATGTCCATTGAGTCGGTGATGCCATCCAACCATCTCATCCTCTGTTGTCCACTTCTCCTCCTGCTCTCAATCTTTCCCAGCATCAGGGTCTTTTCTAGTGAGTCGGATCCTCACATCAGGTGACCAAAGTATCAGTCTTTCCAATGAATATTCAGGATTGATTTCCTTTAGGATTGGCTGGTTTGACTCCTTGCAGTCCAAGGGACTCTCAAGAGTCTTCTTCAGCACCATAGTTCAAAAGCATCAATTCTTTAGTGCTCAGCCTTCTTTATGGTCCAACTCTCACATCCATACATGACAGCTGGAAAAACCATAACTTTGATGACATGGACCTTTGTTGACAAAGTGATATCTCTTCTTTTTGATATGCTGTCTAGGTTTGTCATAGCTTTTCTTCCAAGGAGCAAGCATCTTTTAATTTTGTGACTGCAGTCACCATCCTCAGTGATTTTGGAGCCCGAGAAAATGAAGTTTCACTGTTTCCAGTTTTTCCTCATCTATTTGCCATAAAGTGGTGGGACCGGATGCCATAAACTTAGTTCTTCAAGTTTTAAAGCCAGCTTTTTCACTCTCCTCTTTCACTTTCATCAAGAGGCTGTTTAGTTCCTCTTTGCTTCCTGCCATTAGGTTGGTGTCACCTGCGTATCTGAGGTTGCTAACATTTCTCCTGGCAATCTTGATTCCAGCTTGTGATTTATCCAGCCTGGCATTTCCCAAGATGTACTCTGCACAGAAGTTAAATAAGCAGGGTGACAAGGATGGACTATAGGAACCTGCATTTAAACAATAGTTGGAACCAACTGAGAGGGTTGACCTTTCAGGGCTCTTCTACAAATCAGGACAAAATCCTTAGGTCTGGAATCTTCTTGGTCTGGACCTTCAATCTTGAGGCTCATAGCTCAAGACACTTCTTAGTGGGGAGGCTCCATCTTGTCATTAGAGGTGAAACCTTTGGGGAGTCTTATTTTGTAGTATGTCATAGTAGAGACTTGTTATTTAAAGAAATGAAATCAAGATGCCCATTCTTGGTGCCCAAATTAGGTATACCAGGGAGATTAGGAAAGGACAGGGTTTCCCTGGTGGTCCAGTGGTAAAGGATCTGCCGTGCAATGGTTTGATCCCTGGCCAGGGATCCCTGCCCAGCAACTAACCCCATGCGCCACAACTACTGAGCCTGTGAGTGCCAGGGCCCATATGCCATAGCTAGAGAGAGAGTCAATGTGCTGTGATGGAAGATTCCATATGATGTAACGAAGAGTCTGCATGCCACAATCAAGACCCAATGCAGACAAAGAAGTAAATAAGTATTTAAAAAAGAAAGAAAGAAAAGACACTTTGAGCACCTGGGACAAACTCAGCTTGTGAATCAGTCGGTTGTATTACTAGACAGTGTTGTTGCTGTGGTTGTTGTTTAGTAACTAAGTCATGTTTGACTCTTTTATGACCCCAGGGACTGTAGCCCGCCAGGCTCCGCTGCCCATGGAGTTCTCCAGGCAAGAATACTGGAGTAGATTGCCATTTCCTTCTCCAGGGGATCTTCCCCACCCAGGGAGCGAACACGCATCTCCTGCATTGACAGGTGGCTTCTTTACCATTGAGCCACCAGGGAAGCCTCAGTTAGACAGCATGCAGTGCAATTAATAGCAAAATCACCTGTTACCCATCCTGCAGGGTAGTGAGAGTCTCAGGGTGACCAGCCATCCCAGTTTGCCCAGGACTAAGGAGTTTCCTGGAACATGGGATTTGCAGTGTTAAAACTGAGATAGTCCTGGGCAAACCAGGACAGTTGGTCATTATGGAGAAAGCTTGATTTTCAAGCAAGCGTAGTTGGGGAAGCCTCCTTTGGGGAGGAGGGAGACAACTGAATAGGCATCACAGTCTAGAAGGATGTACAGTGGCCAAGAGCTAGCAGAGAAGAGGGAGAATTCTAATTCAAATTCGCAAGTGCCTTCACAGATTCCCCAGCTCTATCAGTTCAGATCCAGGTATTTTAAACCCCGGGTGTTTTTACTTGGCATGTTGCTACAAGAAGTGTGACAGAGCTAAGTGGTTCTGCAAGCTTGAATGGTAACAATTCACATGCACACCCACCTCCGAGAACAGGCTGATTAGCTCATGTTTGCAGAAACCTCAGAGCGCACACAGCAGAGCCCAAAGCCCAGGTATCATTAGCCAGTGAGTGCCACCTTTCAAAATTCACATTTCTGCCCTTTCATCCCATTTTTTTCTCCATTCCTTTGAAATCGCTGGATTCCTGCAGATTTTAGCTTGAGACACTCAGTGGAATAAAAGAGGCTACAAGGCCTGACCTGTGTGTGAAAGGGATTACATAAAAACAGCCCAGGACCCAGCTGGCATCACTGGTGGGCAACAGGCCAATTTCTTCTCTTTTTTTTATTACTACATTAAAACTTTTTTTTAAAAATAGGAGTATGATTGATTTAGAGCTTCCCTGGTGCCTCAGACAGTAAAGAATCTGCCTGCAATGCAGGAGACCCAGGTTCAGTCCCTGGGTTGGGAAGATCTCCGGAGAAGGGAATGGCAACCCACTCCAGTGTTCTTGCCTGGAGAATCCCATGGACAGAGGAACCTGGAGGGCTACAGTCCAGTTCAGGTCAGTCACTCAGTTGTGTCTGACTCTTTGAGACCTCATGGACTGCAGCATACCAGGATTCCCTGCCCATCACCAACTCCCAGAGCTTGCACAAACTCATGTTTATCGAGTTGGTGACACCATCCAACCGTCTCATCTTCTGTCATCCCCTTCTCCTCCTGCCTTCAATCTTTCCCAGAATCAGAGTCTTTTCCAATGAGTCAGCTCTCTGCATCAGGTGGCCAAAGTACTGAAGTTTCAGCTTCAGCATCAGTCCTTCCAATGAATATTCAGGACTGATTTCATTAGGATTGACTGGCTTGATCTCCTTGCAGTCCAAGGGACTCTCAAGAGTCTTCTCCAGCACCACAGTTCAAAAGCATCAATTCTTCGGTGCTCAGCTTTCTTTATAGTCCAACTCTCACATCCGTACATGACTACTGGAGAAACCATAGCTTTGACTAGACAGACCTTTGTTGACACAGTAACATCTCTGCTTTTTAATATGCTGTCTAGTTTGGTCATACCTTTTCCTCCAAGGAGCAAGCTTCTTTTAATTTCATGGCTGCAGTCATCATCTGCAGTGATTTTGGAGCCCAAGAAAATAAAGTCTCTCACAGTTTCCACTGTTTCCCCATTTATTTGCCATGAAGTAATGGGACCAGATGCCATGATCTTCGTTTTCTGAATGTTGAATTTTAAGCCAACATTTTCACTCTCCTCTTTCACTTTCATCAAGAGGTTCTTTAGTTCTTCTTCACTTTCTGCCATAAGGGTGGTGTCATCTGTGTATCTGAGATTATTGATATTTTTCTCAGCAATCTTGATTCCAGCTTGTGCTTCATCCAGCCCAGTCCATGGGGTTGCAAAGAGCTGGACACGACTGATTGACTAACAGACAGACACACATGCACAAACACGATTGATTTACAATGTTTCGTTAGTTTCAGGTGTGAATCAGATTCAAAGTGAATCAGTTATACATACGCACATATCCACTCTTTTTGAAGATTCTTCTCCCATATAGGCCACAACAGAGTATTGAGTAGAATTCCCTGTGCTCTACAGTAGGTGCTTATTAGCTATCTATTTTAGGTATATAGTGGTGTGTATATGTCAATCCAGTCTCCCAATTTATCCCTCCCTCCCTTATCCTCTGGTAAACATAAGTTTGTCTTCTACATCTGTGACTCTACTTCTGTTCTGTAAATAAGTTCATTTGTACCCTTTTTTTTTTAGATTCCATGTAAGTGACATCATATGATATCACATATGATTTGTCTCTCTGTGTCTGACTTACTGCAGGGTCAATTTCTTTTTTTTTTTTTTTCCTGTTACTTTATTTTTTTTAATTTTTATTTTTACTTTATTTTACTTTACAATACTGTATTGGTTTTGCCATACATTGACATGAATCCACCACGGGTGTACATGCGTTCCCAAACATGAACCCCCCTCCCACCTCCCTCCCCATAACATCTCTCTGGGTCATCACCATGCACCAGCCCCAAGCATGCTGTATCCTGCGTCTGCAGGGTCAATTTCTAAGTGGGCTGTCCACTTCCTGTTGGAGAGAGAATTTCTCCTCCCTGCCTTTCCTCTGGTTGACCTGTTCATAGACATCCTTTAATCTTTCTTATATTGTTATCTACATGTAATATCATAAACCATATGACACTCTATCAGTAGATAACGCAGGTCCTGTAATGAGATGGAGTTGATGCCACAGTACAGCTGAAAACACTGCATGACAGCCCAGGCTCTGCCCTGAGTCCAAGCTGATTCCTAATGCCTCTGGGATGGGACACAAGTGGGAAAGGTACAGCTCCCCCCTGCCCTTTCCAGAGCTGCTTCTAAAGGGAAAGGGTGAGTTGGGGTCCCACTTCCTGAGCCTGCTTCCTATTCCTGGGCAGCTTAAAGCTTGGTTAGCCAAGCAAAATAGCACTGGCAATGGCTGAACTCTAAAAGCATGTATGTATGTAGTTGTGTGCACGTATGTGTGAGGGTATATGTTGTTTTCATGTGTGTAAGGGTGTATGTTGCATGTATGCATATATGCATGTGTGTATATATGTGTGTGCGAGTTTGTACTGTATATGTGTGTGGGTGTAGAATGTGTTTATATACATATGTGTGTACATGTGTATATGATCATGTATGTATGTACAGGTGTGTTTGGGGAATGGGTGCAAATATGAGTGTGGCTATGCTGTGTGTGTGTGTGCCTTCTTGAAAGATCCCTGAGAGTTGATGGTTATACCCTGGACCTCGGGTGGTGAAAAAGCTTGCCAGCCCCTGAATGTGCAGACACGTCCCCCTGCTCCTTGCTTTGCTGACATGCTGAGGGAGGGGAGGGAAGGAGGTTGTATGCAGGCGCAGAGCCCAGGCTGGGAGGGGGGCTGGTTTCCAGGCCTGGGCTTGCCTCTCGTCAGCGCCTCTCTCCCGGTCAGAGTGAGAGGCAGATGGGATTACAGCCGGGTTTCACCACTAACAATAACTGGTCTTAAGACATCCTGCCAATCTGTGGAACTCCTAGAAACGGTTCACCCAGCCATTGTTGCTAAGTAGTAGAGTAGGAACAGCTCTTTGAGGCCCCACACTTGGCGAGGATTTTGTGAATAAAAAAGTACACGTGAGTGGTCCTGCCTGCCCAGTTCCAGGGCTTGTCGGATAATTCCATTCTTGGCCAGACCACCAGAGAGGGCGAACAGAGTGAGGAGTCAGCAAAGCTGATTTTCTTTAGACTTTACAGAGCCCTGAAGTCAAGGGGACTCTTGGAGGATTGCTGTTAAGGAGTCTCGAAAAATCAATATGGCGGTAGAATGGACACTAACTGCTTGACAGTGAAGGGGATGGAGCTTTGCTAAACAGAACAAAGGCTGAAAAATACAGATAGATGAGCTGGGAGGTTAAAGGAGCCTGGAACACAGGGGCCGCTCACTGTCATGAGCCCGAATCTGACTACCAAGACTCCTTGGGATTACAGATTCTTGGGGTTTCTTTCCTGGCATCTTAAACAAGTGCAGTGAGTTCCTTTGCCTGTGGGTGTTTCTTTTTCCCCAGCGGTGGCACCCACGTAGGTTACTGCACAAATGGTGAGGCATCTAACATGGCCTTAAGAAAAGGAAGTGACGTGTAAGCAGGGTTTGGGAGCTATTTAAAGATGACATTATCTTTCTCCATCATACTCAGTTCAGTTCAGTTCAGTCGCTCAGTCGTGTCCGACTTTGTGACCCCATGAACCACAGCACGCCCCGCCTCCCTGTCCATCACCAACTCCTGGAGTCCACCCAAACCCATGTCCATCAAGTCGGTGATGCCATCCAGCCATCTCATCCTCTGTTGTCCCCTTCTCCTCCTGCCCTCAATCTTTCAAATCTTTTCCAATGAGTCAGCTCTTCGCATCAGGTGGCCAAAGTATTGGAGTTTTAGCTTCAGCATCAATCCTTCCAATGAATACCCAGGACTGATCTCCTTTAGGATGGACTGGTTGGATCTCCTTGCAGTCTAAGGGACTCTCAAGAGTCTTCTCTAACACCACAGTTCAAAAGCATCAATTCTTCAGTGCTCAGCTTTCTTTATAGTCCAATCCCTCATACTAGGGTTTTCAAGAGCCACGTCAAACACTCGAATGGCCCATGACCATGCCTGCATGGTCACACCTTTGAAACTGTGTCTTCAGATGGGGAAGTGCCTGTCACTTCCCGATGAGGCTTCAGACAAATTGGCCCCTGGACACTGGGTTTCCTGTGCTATGGGGATGATGGACTCTCTTGATCTGCAGTGAGACACCTTAGTGTTCATAACCATAGATCTTCCTTTCTTCTCCCTGCCCTTCATCTTTCTTTCATCATTAAAAAAAATTTAAAAAAAGAAAAAACTTCTTTAAAAAAAATAATAAATTTAATATTGCCTGTGCTGGGTCTTCATTGTTCCATGGGCTTTTCTCTAGTTGCAGCGAGTGAGGGCTACTTCCTAGTTGCGGAGCGTAGGAGCTTCTCATTTTAGTGGCTTTTCTTGTTGCGGAGCATGGGCTCCAGTGTGCTTGGGCTCAGTAGATGTGGGGTACGGGCTCAGAGACGTGGTGCTTGGGCTCAGTAGACGTGGGGTATGGGCTCAGTAGACGTGGGGTATGGGCTTAGTTGCTCTGTGGCATTTGGGATCGTCCCAGATTAGGGGTCGAATCTGTGTCTCGCATTGGGAGGTGGATTTTTTTTCTAACCATTGAGCCACCATGGAAACCCTAACATTTTTTGTTTTTAAAAAACTTTTAATATTTTATGCATTTTTAAAGGCTCCATTCTATTTACAGTTATATCTTTCACCATTGTGGACAGAAAACCTAAGAGTGCCTTTTTAAAAAAATTATATTTTACTCAACGCAGTCACCCAAGTCCACTTCATGTTTTTCCAACATATTTTTTTTTCACTGCCCTGCGAGGCCTATGGGGATCTTAATTCCCGGACCTGGGATCAACCCAGTGCCCTCTGCAGTGGGAGCACAGAGTCTGAGCTACCAGGAAAGTGTCCCAACCCTCATTTCAGTGATAGGAACTTTGAGTTTTGGGTTTCTTTATAAGCATTACTTATATTGTATGCTCTGGCTGCCCAATAGCACTTGCCACAATGTTGGAAATATTCTATACCTGCCACGTCCAATACAGTAGCCACTATAGGTGATCGTTTAGCACTCAAATGTGCTTAGTGGGGCTGAAAAGGTGGCATCTTCTCTTTTGGTTCACTTTAATTAATGTCAGTTTAAAGAGTGGCACGTGGCTAGTGGCTCTGGTGCTGAAGCCACAGTTGTAGAACCCATGTTCTCCTCCCCCACTACTCCTCCAAATCTCAATTCAGTTGACTTTTTTCCCCCTCAGGTGATCCAGGCTCACTTCATCACCCTTCTCTAGGCTCCTTGACACCAGAGAAAATAAGCAAAGACTCGGTTCATTGTCCTGCAGTTTCTCCCAAGCTCTCAGACTCCTTTGTAAGGTGAGTGGGAAGGTGGGTTGGGAAAGGCTTACTGAAATGTGAGTGATACTGGTGAGAAAATTTCAGTTCTTTGCCAAGCGTTTTCTCTGTTGACACAACAGGTTTATCTGCTTATGTGGAGGGGGAGGCGACGGCCAGCCCCGAAATGAAGTGCCTGAATCCCAGGTGGGTTATATTTCTATTCCGGTTTCATGTATGTTTAAACTAATGCAAGTTATTAAGAGTTATCTGTGCTTGAAGGTACAGTATTACAAACATTTTAGGAAAAAGCTTGTGGGAATTACAATTACATAACCAGAGAAGAATTTGGAGAGCCCTGGGTTTGCATGCAGGAGGGCAGTCAGGCTGGGTTTAAGTTTTGTGTAAGGTACCATCTCTCTGCATGCATGCATGCCGAGTTGCTTCAATTGTTTCCAACTCTTTGTGACCTCATGGACTGTAGCCCGTTCCACCTGACCGCCCCCCCCCGCACCCCCACCCCCCCACCCCCCCCCCCCCCCCCCGCCCCACTGCCAGGCGCCTCCATCCACAGGATTTTCCAGGAAAGAATACTGAAGTGGGTTGCCATACCCTCCTCCTGGGGATCTTTCTGACCCAGGGATGGAACCCGCATCTCTTATGTCTCCTGCATTGGCAGGCGGGTTCTTCACCACTAGCACCATCTGAGGAGCCCTAGGACAGAATAATCTGACTATAATCCAGTGATACTGGCAAAGACCTAGGACAAGGGAGGGAGGGGACTGGGAAGGTTGATTTACACAAACAGGCTCCTGGCAAAAAACAGGCCCAAGGAATTTCCAGGGTGGAAAAAATAAAAAGCATACTTTTGAGTAAAAGTCAGATGCAATTATGAAGCCCCTAAGGGAGAAAGTGGTTTGAAAGGCATTACAGCTCAGATGATACTATTCACCTGGAAAAGCTCTAAGGACCCAAGAGAGCTCATCAGTGTCAGGAACACGAGATAGATGGGAATCGCCTGAGACGGGGTGTCAGACAGCGGTTGCATAAGGAAACCACTCCCAGGTCTGCGGCGGTGGAGTCCTTGGTTAAGACAGTGGGAGGTCGCCTCTGCAACATTCAGCCACCCAGGTGATTTTGTCAGCTTGGGCTGCCATGCCAGAACTCTGTACACGAGACGGCTTAAACGCCAGATATGAACTTTTTTTTTGCTGTTCTGGAGGCAGGGTGCTGGTCAATTTGGCTGCTGGTGAGAGTTCTTTTCCTGATCGGCAGATGGCTGCTTCTTGCGCCCTTACATGGCAGGATGGGGGTAAGGGAAGCAGGGAGAAGAAGGGGTGGGGAGGGAAACAGAGGGAAAGAAAGAGGCAGGGAGGGCGATAGAGAGAGAGAGAAGCACTCCATTATCGCTTCTTTTCTTATTTACTTTTGGCCTCCCTGGGTCTTTGTTGTAGCACAAGGGGCTCTTTGTTGCCTCTCTGCCCAGTTGTGGGGGGCTCTACTCCCCAGCTGTGGTGGGGGGGCTCTTCTCTCCAGCTGTGGGGGGTGCTCTTCTCTCCAGCTGTGGTGGGGGGCTCTTCTCTGCAACTGCAGGTGGGGGCTCTACTCCCTGGCTGCGGGGGGCTCTACTCCCTGACTACGGTGTGCAGGCATCTGGTTGCGGTGTCCTGTTGTGGAGCTTGAGTTCTAGAGCGCCAGCTTCAGTAGTCACAGAGCGCAGGCTTCAGTTGCCCTGTGGCATGTGGACTCCTCCTGGACCAGGGATGGAACCTGGTTCCCTGCGCTGGCAGGCAGATTCTGATCCCCTGTGCCGCTGGGGAAGGCCGGTAAAGCTCTTTTGTACAAGTCCACGCAGTGGATGATGGTGAAGACCTGACTGGGGGCCACGGTGGAGACAGAGAGGCAGTGGTAGATTGGGAAGGTATTTGGATGGTAGATTCCAACGAGGGGAGGAGAGGTGAGTCATAACTCGGGGACATATCTGCAGTGGACCTTTTGAGAAAGGGCTGATGGCTGACACGCAGGCAGGGAATTTAGTGGAAAGGACAGGTTTCTCCAAATCTAGTGTCAATAAATACCCAAAAAACAAATGAGCGCAACCCACTTAAGTTTAGCATGTTAACAGAGACCCTGATTGCAGAGTAAATGAGACCCACTTCTCAGCATGGCGCCCAGGATGAGGCTAAGAGTGGGACACTTTTTGTGTCTTATCCCAGAACTCTTTCTCCTGCTTATAAATTCTGCCTTTTTATGTGCCCAAGATCGAGCACATACCTTTTCTAGGGCTGAACAAATGGACCAATATGTTTCCTAATATCCCAAAGAAACCCTGGGTGATAGATCTGATGTTCAGGAACAAGATTATCTAGAAAAGTCACTGGAGGGAACTAGATTCAGTGAGAGTGTGCCTTTGTTCCCTCTTAAAGCTCAGAGTTCCCATTTCGTATGTGCTCGGCATCGCAAGGCCTCGCTGTATGACATTACTTACACTACAGAGTTGCTTTTGACTCAGTGCCAGAGGCAGCTGGGCCGGCGAGATCTCTGATTTCATTGAAAAATAGATTCCCAGCCTGAGTAACTTCTAAAACATAACTTCTAAAGCCTTCCCTTTGAGTCACCACCCCAGCACTGGCCTCTTCTTGCTTTCCTTCTTCCATGCTCCATCGTGCTGCTGGCTCATCACCTCGGTGACTCCTCTCTAAAATACCTCCCAGTACCTGGAGTGTGGCACTGCCAAGCATGAGGCAAGGGGGGTAGGGAATGGAGATGAGAACAGATGAGATGAGCAGAGTGCCTGCTTCCAGGAGCGTACAGTCTTATTCGAGGATAAGACAAGTATGGGATGTCTTGGGACAACCCAAGGGGACCCTTGGGGAGTTCCCTGGTGGTCCAGTGATTAAGAACCCACCTTCCAATTCAGAGGACTTGGGTTCAATCCCTGGTTGGGGAACTAAGATCCCACCTGCTATGGGGCAACTAAACCTGAGTGCTGAGTGCCACAACAAAAGATCCTGCATGTCGCCACTAAGACTCTACACAGCCACCCTGCAAAAGGGAGGAGTCTCATTTTTGACCAAGGTCCCAAGTTAGTACACGGCGAGAACAATCACATTCCAAAGTGAGGTGTGTGGTTTCCGGGCAGGATGGCAAAGGAGGTCGTTGGAAACAAGCTTTGAGCCCTTCAGCTGATACCTATTATCGTTATTCAGTGGCTCAGTCATGTCCGACTCTGTGACCCCATGGACTGCAGTCCTGCACCATTTCCCGGACTTTGCTCAAACTCATGTCCGTTGAGTTGGTGATATCATTCGACCCTCTCATCCTCTGTCATCCCCCTTCTCCTCCTACCTTCAATCTTCCCCAGCATCAGGGTCTTTTCAAATGAGTCTGGCTCTTTGCATCAGGTAGCCAAAGTATCTTCAGCTTCAGCATCAGTCCTTCCAATGAATATTCAGGACTGATTTCCTTTAGGATTGACTGGTTTGATCTCCTGGCTCTCAAGAGTCTTCTCCAGCACCATAGTTCAAAAGTATCTATTCTTTGGCACTCAACTTTTTTATTGTCCATCTCTCACATCCATACATGACTACTGGAAAAACCATAGCTTTGACTATATGGACCTTTTTTTATAGTCAAGCTGAAGCCTATACAAAACATCAGCAAGGCTGAGAGAGGGGCTGGAGATTACAGAGAGGGTTTCTTCAATAGGTCTTCTGCAATAAGCTTTATCTCTCCACGGAAGGACAGTGGGATGCTATCTTCTTTTCTTGGTCTATAAGGGTAGCTTCAGTGATGCCTTTTGGAAAGGTTGCTCACTGCCCAGGGAACTTAGGTAACTCAGGGACCAGAGTCAGATTTGGGCCTATGGTTTCTCACAGGTAGGGGACTGGCTGAAGCCACAGAGAAGACGGCTGTGTGCCCGCACTTCCAATGACCATGAGACAAAGATGCAAGTTCACTGCAGAGCAGGGGTGAACCACGTGAGAGAGACCCCTGTGGGACTGTACTGGAGAATTCTAAGAGCAGCAAGGGAATCGAGAGGTACTGCTAGGTTTCCAGAGACCAAGGCTCTTAGGTAAAGAACTAGATGAGATGCGTTTGCCTGAGGTGAGGGCGTGACAGACAGGAAATATCCCCAGTCTGGGGGGTGGGGGAGCAGGAGAGAGGCTCAGAGACAGAGCGGGTGTCACAAGGGGCTGTGGCCAGCAGCGGTTTACCTCTGCCTCCTCTTGCTTCTGACCTTGGAGAGGTCAAGGTGCGGCCAGCAAGATGAGGGAAGGAGTGAAGAAACCAACCACTTGCCTCCACGTGCTGGGTAGAGGAGACCCCTACTGAGCTAGGCCAGAGTTTTAACTTTGGAATGGCGATTGGACTCCTGTATGCAGTGGACACTGGGGATTCATCTTCGGAGAGAGAGCAGGAAGCATTAGGACTACCTGAGATTTCATCTGGGAGCAGGAGACGAGTCAACACAGAGCAGAGCCAACCACAGAGCAGGGCAGGGAAAGAAAACATCTCCTGATTGTATCTCGCGAATGTCTCTCTGGAGAACTGGTTATACACATGCTTGATGATGATCTGGGCTTCCCTGGTGATAAACAACCCGACTGCCAATGCAGGAGACGCAAGAGACGCAAGTTTGACCCCTGGGTCAGGAAGATCCCCTGGAGGAGGCCATGGCAACCCACTCCGGTATTCTTGCTTGGAGAATCCCATGGATGGAGGGGGCTGGCAGGCTGCAGTCCATGGGGAATGCAGCGTTGGACACAGCTGAGTGCACGCGCACACACAGGACAATGATCTGAGAGTGACACGCATGTCCTTCACTCTCCACAAACACACCCACTGGACACCTGCCATGTGCCAGGCTTAGAGTTGGCCCTGGGGACCAACAGAAAGCCGAGCCAGCAAGGCCCTCAGCCTTCCCAGGGCTGACAGGCTGATGGGGAGACACTGGACTCCCTGCCCTCCTAGACAAACGGACTCGCAGTTGTATTTTGAGAATTTGATGAGGGAAGCACCACCCAGGGTTGGGGAGGGAAGAGGAATGGCTTCACGGATGACAGGTCTGGGGTTGGGTCCTGCAGAAGCTGACAGTCCTGGCTGGGTAGCAATGGGCAGGGAGGCTCTCCAGACAGAATAAGGAAGCGCTCCTTCCGCCCAAGAGGGGAGCAAAGGGGCCCAGTCCCCTGAGAGCACAGAGTGTGCAAAAGGCCAAGTGAGGGGCCTCCCTGGCAGCCTGTGGCTAAGACTCCGCCCATCCACTTGCAGGGGTGTGGGCTCCATCCCTGGGTGGGGACCTAGGATCCCACATGCCAAAAAAACAGAGGGCGGGGGTAAATGGGCATAATTCCTTTCATATGAAATAGCCTAAAATAGGCAAGTCTATGGAGACAGCAAGTTGATTACGGGCTGTCCAGGGTTGGGAGGCAGGGCTTTTCTTTGGGATAATAAAGTTTTCTAAAATTAGATTGAGATGATTGTTAACTTAAATATACTAAAACCATTGAATTGCACACTTTAAATGGATGAACTGCATGGTATATGAATTGTATCTTAGCAAAAGGCCATGCAAAAGTCATAGCACAATAAATACGACGTTTTAGGAATAGGTGGCAAACTTGTAAAGAATTCAAGGGAATGGTTCTGCAGGTGTCAGGAGAGGGTCAGCTCTTGCAGTCAGGAGGGGAATGGGTGATTGGGGGCGGGGGAGCGGGGAGCAGAGAGGTGAGTGGCCATCCAGCGGCCGCGACGACCCCCTTGAGTCTTACCGTGAATGGTGGTTTCACAGGTGTGATCTCTGTAAGATCAATTCGGACATCTCTTAGGAGCACTCCAGAATGTATGACATGTTTCTAAATAAAGGCGAAGGGGGCAGGTGGAGGCCACGTGAGAGATGGACTGAAAGGCACCTGGGCACTGGCTGCAGGATCCAGAGGTTCAGGTCGGACGTCTGCACCGAAGGAAGACGCTGGGGAGCCAGTGAAGGTGGCTGAGCAGGCCGGTGAGAGTGGGAATGTCGTGGGTTACGAAGGGGTCTGGGCTCCGTAGGCAGGAACGACGAACGCAGGGAGAGGGGCTCGAGGTACAGAGCCTGGAGTGGGAACAGGATCTGAGCATGCGCCGTGGGGCGGTGGAGGGGCGGTATGGTGTGAAGGGTGTAAGGACCACCATCTCACGGAAACTCGAGGAGGAGGAAAGATGCCTGGGAGGATGGGCGGTGGCACAGGCATGGGCAGAGATAGAGAGAGTGGGCGGGAAGGAGCTGGAAGAAAGAAAAGGTGAACAGGTTAACCTTGCATATATACGTAGTGAAAGTGAAAGTCACTCAGTCTTGTCAGACTCCTTGCGAACCCATGGACTATACAATCCACGGAATTCTCCAGGCCAGAATACTGGAGTGGGTAGCCTTTCCTTTCTCCAGGGGATCTTCCCAACCCAGGGACTGAACCCAGGTCTCCCACATTGCAGGCGGATTCTTTACCAACTGAGCTATCAGGGAAGCTCTGCATATATATATAGGAATATAAGAAAATACTTCATTACTAAATGAGGAATCTCGGGAGATTGCACCTGTAATTCTTGGCACGTTGTAGATTCTGGGTAATTGTGAGGTCTTTCCAGGTTCTAAGGGCTTGGTTCCTTTAAGAACATGCTCCTCTGTATAAACAGTTCCATACTGTGCAGGGTATCACGATCTGATTTGCAGCCCTGCTTCCTACTCCTTCCCAGACACAGAACTTCTCTGGAGTTTATTTAGCCTGGGGTATTGTGGCTTAGTTGCTAAGTTGTGTCTGACTCTTGCGACCCCATGGACTTAGCCAGCCAGGCTCCTCTGTCCATGGGATTTTCCAGGCAAGAACACCGGAGTGGGTTGGCATTTCCTTGTCCAGGGGATCTTCCCAACTCAGGGATTGAAGCCAGGTCTCTGACACTGCAGGCAGATTCTTTGCCAACTGAACTACCAGGGAATTCCTACAAATACTCACATACTAGTCAAATACTCAGAGAAGGCAATGGCACCCCACTCCAGTACTCTTGCCTGGAAAATCCCATGGATGGAGGTTGCAGTCCATGGGGTCGCTATGAGTCAGGCATGACTGAGTGACTTCACTCTCACTTCTCACTTTCATGCATTGGAGAAGGAAATGGCAATCCACTCCAGTGTTCTTGCCTGGAGAATCCCAGGGACGGCAGAGCCTGGTGGGCTGCCGTCTATGGGGTCACACAGAGTCGGACACGACTGAAGTGACTTAGCAGCAGCAGCAGTCAAATACTAAGTAAGGTAGTCTTGGCGGTGCAGATCTGAGAGGATGCTTTCTTGCTGGCCATCTCCGAAAAGTCTTCCTTGAGCGAGTTCTCAGATGTTCCAACTTCCCGTCGCTCTGGGAAACTTACCTGGCCTGGCTTGTAAGAGGAGCAGAGAGGATGGTCCTAGGAGGAAGAAAGTTCTGGACCAGGGCAGGGATGAATGGGTGGGAGAAGCAGGTGTGCTGGTGAGTAAGGGTCACTGCAGCCACAAGCAGGAAACAGCTGAGTCCCAAAGGTAGCAGAGGCCAGATTGCATAAGCAGGTTGGACTTGACCCTTTTCCATAAGGGTGACTGAAGCAACTGAAAATTTTGAAGCAAGATAGTGATAGGATATTAAAAAGCAGAGACATTACTTTGCCAACAAAGTTCTGTCTACTCAAGGCTATGGTTTTTCCAGTAGTCATGTATGGATGTGAGAGTTGGACTATAAAGAAAGCTGAGCACCGAAGAATTGATGCTTTTGAACTGTGTGGTGTTGGAGAAGACTCTTGAGTCCCTTGGACTGCAAGGAGATGCAACCAGTCCATCCTAAAGGAGATCAGTCCTGAGTGTTCATTGGAAGGACTGATGTTGAAGCTGAAATTCCAATACTTTGGCCACCTGATGCAAAGAACTGACTCATTGGAAAAGACCCTGATGCTGGGAAAGATTGAGGGCAGGAGGAGAAGGGGACAACAGAGGATAAGATGGCTGGATGGCATCACTGACTTGATGGACATGAATTTGGGTAAACTCCGGGAGTTGGTGATGGATAGGGAGGCCTGGCGTGCTGCGATTCATGGGGTCACAAAGAGTCGGATATGACTGAGTGACTGAACTGACTGACTGACTGACTGATGTGCCAGGAGTCATTCAGTCTTTTCATATATGTCCTCTCATTTAATCTTCTCAGTGATTCTATGAGGATAGATATGATCCACCCATCCACCCAATCAGTTTTTAAAAACTGAAGACAGCTAGCTTTGGGCCAGTCCCTCTATGCGTGTTCTTTGGACACATATGGAAACTGAAATGTCCTTACTCCTGGGAGGTCAAAACAATTTCTAAAGGCCAAAACTAGAGAGAGACTTGGCTAAGAATTCAAACCCAGGAAATCAGCCTCTTCCACTGAACTGTGGTGCTGGAGAAGACTCTTGAGAGGCCCTTGGACTGCAAGGAGATCCAACCAGTCCATCCTAAGGGAGATCAACCCTGAATGTTCATTGGAAAGACTGATTTTTGGTCACCTGATGTTGAAGAGTCGACTCATTGGAAAAGACTCTGATGCTGGGAAAGATTGAGGGCAGGAAGAGAAGGGGGCAAGAGAGGATGAGATGGTTGGATGGCATCATCGACTCAATGGACATGAGTACTGCGGGAGATAGTGAAGGACAGGGAAGTCCAGACCTGACTGAACGGCTGAACAACAACACTGGGCCAGAGGCCTGGCTCAGCTTGAGCCCTCCTCTTGGAGTGGGGCTGTAGGTGCTTGGTGTGTCCTAAAGGCAGGACAGTCAGCTGTGGTCTTGAAGTATGAACTGATCCTAAGTAAGAGGAGGAGGTCCGTGAAGCCTCTACAGATGAGGTGAACAGGATGCAAGGCACATGCGTAGATGGGCTTGGCAGACCTGGTTACCTGCCATTTCTCTGCTTTTGTTGTTGTTGTTGAGGGTAGCAATGTGCCCAGCTCTAAATAAATCGTGATTAGCTTTAAAGCAATCATGGTTAAGTTAAAGCTGTTTGCTAGGCACTCATTTTTGCTACAGCCAGTAAAGGGTCCTGTGACCAAGCTGGTTAGTCAGACAAAGGGCAAGTCTGTTGAAAAGGCTTGTGAAAAGTATTTTGAGTCTCTTGATGGACAGCAGGAAGATCAGCCCTCTCTATCTGGCTGCCTCACTGCATCCTGACTCTGAAAGCAGCCGTGAATGCAGGTGCTGTGGCAGCCGTGAAGCAACAGAGGCAAGAAGCGAACCAATGGAGAGCGGCAGGGTGGAAAGAGTTGTGTTTTTAGCGAGCTGCTAAGGGCAGCAAGGCTTTCCCTCTGGGTTTCTTAATATAGGAAAAAAGCCACCCCTAGGTTTCCATTGCCTGTAGGTGACCGCATGCTCACTGCTATAATAAGCACAATGAGGAGAAAACAGGAAGCAGAGGGAACTTATTCGGAGTGTAATGTGTTGTGGTGGGCACCACTGGAAACCTGGCTCTGTTCTCTAATTATTTTATGTGTTGTAAATCTTGAAGACAGAGTCATCTTTCCTGTTTTTCCCCCTCCTACCCACTTCCTACCTTCCTTGAGCCCACATTAAGCCCACGTGCTTCGTGCCTATTGGTTTGGAATAAAGAAATTTCTCCTTTGTTGAGTCTCATTGTATTTCTTAGTGATCAGAAATATGCCAGGACAGAGGGCAGAGACCTGAACTCCTTCATTGTGCTCCCGAGGGCCTTGTACAGAGGCTTTCTTTCCATTTTGTTTGTGCCCAGAGGGAGGCTGGTAATTTAGAAACTTGAAGAAAAAAGACCTCAAGCAAGAAAAGTCATAAAAGAATTTGGAGGGGTGGAGGAGGGCAGTTGTTAAAATGACAAAGACAATGTAAGATAGGGAAGGAAAGGATGAAAGAGCGCTTTTTGTAACATTCTGGAGTTTCACGGGCACCCAGTAAAGACTCTGTGACCCCTCCCCAACCCAACACATCTGTTCTTGTTCAGTCTCTCAGTCGTGTCCGACTCTTTGTGACCCCATGGACTGCAGCTCTCCAGGTTACTCTTTCTGCCTAAATCCCAGCAGCTGACTGATGCCTCTTCTCTCAGAGCAGAGACGTTTCTGAGATATCTATCATTGCTTTCTATGGTGGACACAGTTAAGTGAAGTCACTCAGTCATGTCCGACTCTGCGACCCTGTGGACTGTAGCCCGCCAGGTGCCTCCATCCATGGGATTCTCCAGGCAAGAATACTGGAGTGGGTTGCCATTTCCTTCTCCAGGGGATCTTCCCGATCCAGGGATCGAACCTGGGTCTCCCGCATTGCAGGCAGACACTTTGACTGCCTACAAACAGCTGTTGACCCCTTCCCTATTCCATATGAGCAGAATCCCGTTTTCAATTACCCTCCAAAGTATGGTGAAGCGATTCAGATTTGGACGGCCTTGCAGTGGGCCCGGATCCAGAACAGGGAAATCTTGTTTTCCCTTCCCAGGGTTTGGTTAATGAATGAGTTGGTGACACAGTTTGACCAATGAGATGAGAGGAGAGGTCTGGTAGGGATCTTGGTGGTGGTGGTTTAGTCACTCAGTCGTGTCCGACTCTTGCGACCCCATGGCTCTTGTGACGCCATGGACTATACCCTGCCAGGCTCCTCCATCCATGGGATTCTCCAGGCAAGAATACTGGAGTGGGTTGCCATTTCCTTCTCCAGGGAATCTTCCCAATCCAGGAATCAAAGCCAGGTCTTCTGCATTACAGGCAGATTCTCTACCGACTGAGCTACAAGGGGAAGTTTTCTTTTGCTTTTGAAAGAAGTAGGAGTGCTCCTTCTTCAGCTTCTTGCATGGATTGTGAAGAGGTGATGCCTGGAAACATGGTGGCCTTTTTGGGACCATTGAAGGAGCCCACCTAAAGTCTACTACCAAAGGCTTGGCCACTCTGTGCCCCAGTTGCCGAACCAAGAGTTTTGGGTGAAGTAGAAAAGAATTCCCTTGGGCTTCCCTGGTAGCTCAGATGGTAAAGCGTCTGCCTGCAATGTGGGAGACCTGGGTTCAATCCCTGGGTTGGGAAGATCCCCTGGAGAAGGAAATGGCAACCCACGCCAGTACTCTTGCCTGGAAAATTCCATGGATGGAGGAGCCTGGTGGGCTATGGTCCATGGGGTTGCAAAGTCGGACATGACTGACCAACTTCACTGAGAAAGTTCAGTTCAGTTCAGTCGCTCAGTCATGTCTGACTCTTTGCGCCCCATGAAGCACAGCACTCCAGGCCTCCCTGTCCATCACCAACTCCCGGAGTTCACTCAAAGTCATGTCCATTGAGTCGGTGATGCCATCCAGCCATCTCATCCTGGGTTGTCCCCTTCTCCTCCTGCCCCCAATCCCTCCCAGATCAGGGTCTTTTCCAATGAGTCAACTCTTCGCATGAGGTGGCCAAAGTATTGGAGTTTCAGCTTTAGCATCAGTCCTTCCAATGAACACCCAGGACTGATCTCCTTTAGAATGGACTGGTTGGACCTCCTTGCACTCCAAGGGACTCTCAAGAGTCTTCTCCAACACCACAGTTCAAAAGCATCCATTCTTCGGTGCTCAGCTTTCTTCACAGTCCAACTCTCACATCCATACATGACCACAGGAAAAACCATAGCCTTGACTAGGCAAACCTTTGTTGGCAAAATATTATCTCTGCTTTTTAATATGCTATCTAGGTTGCTCATAACTTTCCTTCCAAGGAGTAAGTGCCTTTTAATTTCATGGCTGCAATCACCATCTGCAGTGATTTTGGAGCCCAAAAAAAATAAAGTCAGCCACTGTTTCCCCATCTATTTGCCATGAAGTGATGGGACCAGATGCCATGATCTTAGTTTTCTGAATGTTGAGCTTTAAGCCAACTTCTTCACTCTCCTCTTTCACTTTCATCAAGAGGCTTTTTAGTTCCTCTTCACTTTCTGCCATAAGGGTGGTGTCATCTGCATATCTGAGGTTATTGATATTTCTCCCGGTAATCTTGATTCCAGCTTGTGCTTCTTCCAGCCCAGTGTTTCTCAAGATGTACTCTGCATATAAGTTAAATAAGCAGGGTGACAATATACAGCTTTGACATACTCCTTTTCCTATTTGGAACTAGTCTGTTGTTCCATGTCCAGTTCTAACTGTTGCTTCCTGACCTGCATATAGGTTTCTCAAGAGGCAGGTCAGGTGGTCTGGTATTCCCATCTCTTTCAGAATTTTCCACAGTTTATTGTGATCCACACAGTCAAAGGATTTGGCATAGTCAATAAAGCAGAAATAGATGTTTTTCTGGAACTTTCTTGCTTTTTCGGTGATCCAGCAGATGCTGGCAATTTGATCTCTGGTTCCTCTGCCTTTTCTAAAACCAGCTTGAACATCGGGAAGTTCACAGTTCATGTATTGCTGAATCCTGGCTTGGAGAATTTTGAGCATTACTTTACTAGCGTGTGAGATGAGTGCAGTTGCTCAAACTACTGCACAGTCACTGAGAAAAGGATAGCTTTACTGCCAGGCAAAGCGAGACACACTGGGCTTCTGCCTGGAAAACCTGTGTGTCCCTATCCCAGAGAACTTGATGAGGGCTTTTGTAACAGTGAGTCATAGGTGGGGTCTCTTACAAGCTGAGGGTGTGAACAGAGTTTGCAGTCCCTTAATCTCAGAGGATGAGATGGTTGAATGGCATCATCAAGTCAATGTACACGAGTTCAGGCAAACTCCAGGAGATGGCAAAGGACAGGGAAGCCTGGTGTGCTGCACTCCATGCGGTCACAAAGAGTCAGACGTGACTGAACAACAAAGCTCAGGAGGCTGGGTCTCCTAATCTTGATGAACTTCTCTGGTCTCTTTAGTCTAGCCTCAGGAGACTTCTTGGCTGCTCCTCCCGTGATTAGCAACTGTTGGAATCCACCCTTTGGAACTCAGGGAAGTTGGGGAAGCTGGAGTCTTGCCTTAAAGAAAGTGGGGAGAGAAGGGGTCTCAGTGCCTGGAAGTCCCACAGGGCCCTGCATGGTTTCAGGTCCTTGATGTTGTTTAGCCTCCATATTAACCAAGTCTGGAGATATTTCCCTTCTGAACTTAATTTGTTATTATTAGAATGATAAAGTGGAAAAAGATATCTGCTTTTAAGGCTGAGGTAGGAAATATCCAAGATGAACCTGGAGCATCTTGTGGTGCTAGAACATAAGGATGTGCTTACCAAACATTCGTGTTCCAATTGCCACCCCATCAATGATGAAGATTTGTGGAAAAAAAAAAAAACACTGCTGCAAGAGCTCCCAATAGCCAAAGCCGGACAACCTGAGCACAAGATAATGAAAGTACTTTGGATTATAACCCAAAGTATAAAATAAATATCCATGAGTACATGCTAATATAAGACGTGATGGAATAAATAAATGAGGGAAAAAAATCTCCTGTGCAGAAAAATTCCAAATAATTTATGTAGCTACTGTATCCTCAAAGAGATGGAGCAAAACAACCTACTCCTTAAGTTTGCAATGTGCAGAGACTTTCTTCTGAAGAGTAAGCTGTGGAAACAGAGGAGATGAGGCTAACTTGTCAGTGGAGAGTCCCTTAGCCAGTGGTCAAGGTGAGCATCAATAGTGATGTCATATTGATGGTGTGCATCTGATACAATGTGATGAAAACAGTTCTTTGTCTTTCTGGTTTTTCTTCCCCAAATCCATAACCCCTGTCCAGTCAGAGACAAACTTCAGAGAAACTTCAAACTCAAACTGAGGTACATTCTAAAAATTTCCTAGTGAGTACTCTGCAGAAGTATCAAAGTCATCAAAAGCAAGGAATATCTGAGAAACTGTCACAGCAAGAGGAGCCTAAGAAGCAATGATGACAAAATGTAATGTGGTATCCTGGTTGGAATTTGGAACAGAAAAATGATGAGTTTTAAAAAAATTATTATACTGAATAAAGCATCAGTTCAGTTTAGTTCAGTTGCTCAGTCGTGTCTGATTCTTTGTGACCCCATGGACTGCAGTACTCTAGGCTTCCCTGTCCATCACCAACTCCCAGGGCTTACTCAGACTCATATCCAGTTGGTAATGCTGTTCAACCATCTCATCCTCTGTCATCACCTTTTCCTCCTGCCCTCAATCTTTCCCAGCATCAGGGTCTTTTCCAGTGAGTCAGTTCTTCACATCAGGTGGCCAAAGTACTGGAGTTTCAGCTTCAGCATCAGTCCTTCCAATGAACATTCAGGATTGATTTCCTTTAGGCTGGACTGGTTGGATCTCCTTGCAGTCCAGGGGACTCAAGAGTCTTCTCCAACATCACAGTTCAAAAGCATCAATTCTTCGGTGCTCAGCTTTCTTTATTGTCCAACTCTCACATCCATACATGACCACTGGAAAAACCATGGCCTTGACTAGATGGACCTTTGTTGGCAAAGTAATGTCTCTGCTTTTTAATATGCTATCTAGGTTGGTCATAACTTTTCTTCCAAGGAGTAAGAGTCTTTTAATTTCATGGCTGCAGTCACCATCTGCAGTGATTTTGGACCCCCACCCCCAAACAAAGTCTTTCATTGTTTCCACTGTTTCCCCACCTATTTGCCATGAAGTGATGGGACCAGATGCCATGGTCTTAGTTTTCTGAATGTTGAGCTTTAGCAAATTTTTTCACTCTCCTCTTTCAGAAGAGGCTCTTTAGTTCTTTGCTTTCTGCTGTAAGGGTGGTGTCATCTGCATGTCTGAGGTTATTGATATTTCTGATGTTTATTGGTATTTCTCCCTGTAATCTTGATTCCAGCTTGTGCTTCATCCAGCCCAGCATTTTGTATGATGTACTCTGCATATAAGTTAAATAAGCAGGGTGACAATATACAGAATAAAGTATGGACTTCAGCTAATAGTGATGTATCAACATGTGTTCATTAATTGACAGGTTTACTATACTAATGGAAGTTGTTAACAACAGGAGACAGGAGGTGGGGCATATGGAAGCTTCTGTACTATCTTCACAAATTTTCTGTAAATCTAAAACTATTGTAAAATTAAAAGTTTATTTTAAAAAAGAGATACCAATATTAAGAGTGAAAGAGGTCTAAATCACTATAGATGCTACAGATATTTAAGGGATATATTATGAATAATTTTATGTCAATATATTTGATAAATTCGATGAGAAGGACACCATTGGTAAATAGTGAACTTCATCCAGGAAGAAGTAGGTAATGTAAATAGCACTATGTCTATTGATGAAATTTAATATCCAGTTTAAAACTTTCCTGCAGGGAATGCTCATACACTGTTCATGGGAATTAAATTGGTATAGCCACTGTGGAAAACAATATGAAAGTTTCTCAAAAAACTAAAAAAAGAACTACCAAATGACCCAGCAATTCCACTCCTGGGCATATACCTAAAAACAAAAACAAAAACCTTGAAAACACTCATTTCAAAAGATACACACATCCCAACATCCACAGAAGCATTCTTACAATTGCCAAGATATGGTAGCAGCCACAGTGTTCATCAGCAGATAAATGGTTAAAGAGGATGTGGTACAGATATACGATGGGATAAAAAGAATGAAATAATGCTGTTTGCAGCTACAGGGATGGACTTGGAGGGTGCTACACTAAGTGAAATGTCAGAGAGAGAAAGACAAGCACTGTATGGTATCACTTATATGTGGAATGTAAAAAATAAAGCAAATTGGTGAATGTAACAAAAAAGAAACAGATTCACAGATATAAAGAACAACCTAGTAGTTGCCAATGGGGAGCTGGAAGTGGGGAGGGGCAAGATAGGGGTAGGGGTTTAAGAACTACAAAGTACTATCATAAAACAAATAAGCTACAAGGATATATTGTACAACACAGGGAATATAGCCAATACTTTATAATAACTTTAAAAGGAATATAACCTATATAAAATTTTTGAATCACTATATTGTACACTTTGAAACTAATGTAATATTGTAAATTGTCTGTATGTCAGTAAAAAGGAAAATAGGAAAAAGTTTTAGCAAATTGAATTCAACAATACGTAAAAGGAATAATATATTGTGACTAAATGGGATTTACAAGGAATGCAAAGCTGATTTAACAGTGCACACTGAACATCAACAAAGTAATTTACATTATCAAATTAATCATAAAACAAAATAAAGTAAATAAAAATTCACAGAATAAGAAAGTATTATATAATGTAGAATAAAAAAGAACAAAACACCTAATATATGATCCATGAAAGAAAAATTATTAAGTCAGACTTCATCAAAATTAAGAATGTTTTAGTTTTTTCAGCATCATTGGAATAACTGGATATCCACAGGCAAATGAAAGAAAATGTACTCATATGTAATGTAAGAAAATCAACTAGGATGAAACACTTAACCATAAGATCGAAAGCTTTGAAACTCCTAGAAGAAACATAAGGAATAAGCATCATAATATAGATCTTGACAATGATTTTATGAAAATGATATCAAAAGCACAGACAATAAAACCAAAACCAGACAAGACTACATTAAGCTAAAAAGGTTCTTCACAGCAAAAGGAGCAATCAACAAAGTAAAAGGCAACAGATGGAGTTGGAGAAAATATTTGCAAAGCACATATCTTCTATGTGGATAATCTTCAAAATGTATAAGGAACTTCTATAACTCAATACTGAAAAAATTAATAACCTGATGAAACAAGGGTTTGAATACACATTTTTCCAAAGAAGACAAACAAATGTGCAACAGGTGGATGAAAAAAAAAATCTGAATGTTAGTAATCATCAGGGGAGGGCAAATCGAAACCACAGGAGGACTCACCTCACACTTGTTGCACCTCACACGTGTGGGATATTAGTTCCCTGACCGGGGATCAAATCTGGGCCCCCTGCACTGGAGACGTGGAGTCTTAACCACTGGACCATCAGGTAAGTCTCTCAATTTTTAAAAAATTACTAATTTTTTATTCTTCAGAAGTCGCTGTAAGAGAATGAAAAAACAACTCACAACTGGGGAGACAACGTTTTCAAATCATATTTCTGATAAAGAACTTGTATACAGAATATATAAAGAAAGCTCAAGACTCATTAATAAGAAAGCAAACCATTTTTGGGTGGGCAAAAACTGTGACCAGATACTTCACCCAAAAGATCAATGGGTGGAAAATAAACACTTGGAAAAAATGCTCAATATAGTTAGTCATTGCATGTGTGCTCAGGCGTGTCTGACTCCTTGTGACCGCATGGACTGTAGCCCGCCAGACTCCTCTGTCCATGGGATTCTCCAGGCTAGAGTACTGGAGTGGGGTGCCATGCCCTCTTCCAGGGGATCTTCCCGACCCAGGGATCAAGCCTGAGCCTCTTATGACTCCTGCATTGGCAGGTGAGTTCTTTACCACTGGTGCCATCTGGGAAGCCCAAACTGTTTCTACAGTATAAAAATAGCACATTTATTTAGTATGAGATTTATGATAGATTTTTACTGATATGAGGAAAGGCACACGGTATTAATAAAGTGAGATATACTCTAAAGTTGCTCAGTTGTGTCCGACTCTTGGCGACCCCATGGACTATACTGTCCATGGAATTCTCCAGGCCAGAATACTGGAGTGGGTAGCCTTTCCTTTCTCCAGGGGATCTTCCCAACCCAGGTATCGAACCCAGGTCTCCCACATTGCAGATCATTTACCAGCTGAGCCACAAGGGAAGCCCACTCTAAAGTTTAATCACAGTTTAACTGTCCTCTCTCCCTCACACCCACTTCTAGATAAAATTCCTGAAGCAGATGCACTAAAATTGTGTCTGGGTAATTATAGTTTTTCTATACTGCTTATTTTACTTCCATACTTTCCAAACTTTTTATAATAACCACAATTAATCTCTCTCTTTTTTTTACCCAGAACATAACACCTTAATTTTGAAGACAGTTACCCAGGTTGGTGAAAATACTGATTCATTAATCATCAGCTACTGGATGTCTGCTCTTGCGTGGTACCAATCTTCTGCTTGTTCATATATCCACACACTTGTAGGTTTAGTTTTGGTGACAACTATTTGTTCCCTCCCTGGAGGTGGAACATACTGAAAGACTCAGCCGTACAACTTGTTATAGCTAATGGAATGTGAGCGAACACAATTGAGGCCACTTCAGACCAGAAGCTTTAGGTGCAGTTATGTGGTTTGGCTTGGTAGCTTGTGTTCCTGCCCTCTGCAAGAGAACTGCATGAGGCATGGGGCTGTTCCTCCTTTCTGGGTCCCAGAGCGACATGGCACGTGAAGCTGACCTGAAGTCATCCTGCCACCTGGAGCAAGGGCACTGCTGACCTGTAGGCCTCCTATAACAGGAGTGAGAAATCAAGGTTTGATGCTAGAAGCCTCTGAAGTTTGGGGGATTGTTGGTTACTCAGCAAAAGCTGACCACTACATATTGTCTATTATGGATGTAAGCTCTTAGACGGTAGGGACCAATGTGCAGCATAGCACAGCAGTATGTGTACCACAAAATCTGGAATCCAAGTCAAGCGCCTCTGATGCCTTCAATTCCACATCACAGGGCAGAACTGTATGAACGAAGGTTAAGGGCTTAGGTGGAGTGTAACAACGCTTAAAGATGCCTTTAAAAAGGAGAAGGAAATGGAAAACTTAAGAGAGAAAGAAAAGAAAATTTTGGAAATTGGGTAGTGGAATGAGAGAATGGAGTGGAACTGTAGAGAAAAGAAGTGGGTGAAGATGGAGAAGAAGGAAGGTACATATAATCAAAAGGTGGCTAAGAAATGCTTTCTATCGTAGTTACCACAGGTAGCCTTTCTGTTCTTAAAAATGGTGCTGGCATCATCCATCTTCTCCTCAAATGCACCTTTCACCTCACTTCCTCAGCCAGAAAGTGGAAAATGCTCCAATGTGGGCTTTGGTGAAAGTATCTGCTGTCCTAGCAGCTCAGGGTGCCACAGAGTCCATATTTCTTTTCTGTCCAGATGAGAGCTTCCTTTAGGTTCTCTTGTGTACATTGCTTTTTCTGGGTTCTTGTCTCTGAATTGCCCTTTTCTCTTAACCTGCAGGTTTCCAGTTCAGGTCTATCCTGTGCACCTAACTTCTCCCAGGAATATATCACAGCTTCATCTTCATGCATCGCACCGGTCTGCCTTTCTTGGAGAGCAGGATTATTTGATGTCGAGGAGGGCCCAAGAAACTTCACTGAAGATTGAGATGTAGGTGGCAAGAATTTAAATTCATATTTAATAACCAGCTCATCTTTTTATAATACCTAAAGGCTTTTTTTTTTTTCAAAAGAAAAAAACCTAATTATGCACAAAAGAAATTCACTTAGAATTAATTCACTGGGAATTAAATTGAAAAAAAGGTAAAGATGTTAACAATCCTTTTAAAAAATAATTCAAATTAGAAAGACTAATTATAGGAACTCCTTTATATAACAGGAAACCAAGTTCTCTGAGGCCTGGGGCAGAGGAATAGCTATAAAGGAGACCTGAAGAAAACAAAGTTTCTGATTTATGGGAGAATTTTTGTGGATGAGGAATACAATTTCCTTTGATGAAGTACTGCCCCATTCTGCTGATAATCTGTGTGATTGTTTCCGGGGAGATCAGAGGATATAGCAGGACCAACATTTAATTCTGGAATCAGGATCTCAGAGTTCACCATCTTGGACTCATGAAACTGGAAAGAAAGGAAGCCTGAATGTTTCAGTGGTCCCTCTGGTTGGATGAAGTCTGCACGGTGAGTGATAAAGCTGAGATTTCTATCTGGGGGTGACTTACCCAAAGCATTTGTTCTTTTCACTGCTCCCTGAGGACAGGCAAGGGATCTCCATTAGGATCTGAGGGTTTATGTGTTCTGATTCCTTTTCCAGGTTTTATTTGCCAGTCATCAGCCCACAGAGTAACGCCAATGGGTTAAATGGTGTTTTTCAAAATCTGGCTTGTGTCTCATTAGTGGGTCATGAAATCAAATTTTAGAGCATCTCACTATGTATTTTTGGAACACAGAACAGAATAGAAAATAATTGACGGCACTGGATGCATGCGGAGAGTGTTATGAGGGAACTGTTTCCCTTCAAAGTTCATGTGTGGAAGTTCTAAAATTTGGCCTTGGAATGTGGAATGAAGCAGGGCAAAGACTAGTAGAGTTTTGCTAAGAAAATGCACAGGTCATAGCAAACACCCTCTTCCAACAACACAAGAGAAGACTACACATGGAGATCACCAGATAGTCAACATCAAAATAAGATTGATTACATTCTCTGCAGCCGAAGATGGAGAAGCTCTATACAGTCAACAAAAACAAGACCAGGAGCTGACTGTGGCTCAGATCATGAACTCCTTATTGCCAAATTCAGACTTAAATTGAAGAAAGTAGGGAAAACCGCTAGACCATTCAGGTATGACCTAAATCAAATCCCTTATGATTATACAGTGGAAGTGAGAAATAGATTTAAGGGCCTAGATCTGATAGACAGAGTGCCTGGTGAACTATGGAATTAGGTTCGTGACATTGTACAGGAGACAGGGATCAAGACCATCCCCATGGAAAAGAAATGCAAAAAAGCAAAATGGCTGTCTGGGGAGGCCTTACAAATAGCTGTGAAAAGAAGAGAGGCGAAAAGCAAAGGAGAAAAGGAAAGATATAAGCATCTGAATGCAGAGTTCCAAAGAATAGCAAGAAGAGATAAGAAAGCCTTCTTCAGTGATCAATGCAAAGAAATAGAGGAAAACAACAGAATGGGAAAGACTAGAGATCTCTTCAAGAAAATTAGAGATACCAAGGGAACATTTCATGCAAAGATGGGCTCGATAAAGGACAGAAATGGTCTGGACCTAACAGAAGCAGAAGATATTAAGAAGAGGTGGCAAGAATACACAGAAGAACTGTACAAAAAAGATCTTCACGACCATGATAATCACGATGGTGTGATCACTCATCTAGAGCCAGACATCTTGGAATGTGAAGTCAAGTGGGCCTTAGAAAGCATCACTATAAACAAAGCTAGTGGAGGTGATGGAACTCCAGTTGAGCTATTTCAAATCCTGAAAGATGATGCTGTGAAAGTGCTGCACTCAATATGCCCACAAATTTGGAAAACTCAGCAGTGGCCATAGGACTGGAAAAGGTCCGTTTTCATTCCAATCCCAAAGAAAGGCAATGCCAAAGAATGCTCAAACTACTGCACAATTGCACTCATCTCACATGCTAGTAAAGTAATGCTCAAAATTCTCCAAGCCAGGCTTCGGCAATACGTGAACCGTGAACTTCCTGATGTTCAAGTTGGTTTTAGAAAAGGCAGAGGAACCAGAGATCAAATTGCCAACATCCCCTGGATCATCGAAAAAGCAAGAGAGTTCCAGAAAAACATCTATTTCTGCTTTATTGACTGTGCCAAAGCCTTTGACTGTGTGGATCACAATAAACTGTGGAAAATTCTGAAAGAGATGGGAATACCAGACCACCTGACCTGCCTCTTGAGAAACCTGTATGCAGGTCAGGAAGCAACAGTTAGAACTGGACATGGAACAACAGACTGGTTCCAAATGGGAAAAGGAGTCCGTCAAGGCTGTATATTGTCACCCTGCTTCTATGCAGAGTACAACATGAGAAACGCTGGGCTGGAAGAAGCACAAGCTGGAATCAAGATTGCCGGGAGAAATATCATAACCTCAGATATGCAGATGACACCACCCTTATGGCAGAAAGTGAAGAGGAGCTAAAAAGCCTCTTGATGAAAGTGCAAGAGGAGAGTGAAAAAGTTGGCTTAAAGGTCAACATTCAGAAAACGAAGATCATGGCATCTGGTCCCAGCACTTCACGGGAAATAGATGGGGAAACAGTGGAAACAGTGTCAGACTTTATTTTTGGGGGCTCCAAAATCACTGCGGATGGTGACTGCAGCCATTAAATTAAAAGACGCTTACTCCTTGGAAGAAAAGTTATGACCAACCTAGATAGCATATTCAAAAGCAGAGATATTACTTTGCCGACTAACGTCCACCTAGTCAAGGCTATGGTTTTTCTTGTGGTCATGTATGGATGTGAGAGTTGGACTGTGAAGAAGGCTGAGCATTGAAGAATTGATGCTTTTGAACTGTGGTGTTGGAGAAGACTCTTGAGAGTCCCTTGGACTGCAAGGAGATCCAATCAGTCCATTCTGAAGGAGATCAGCCCTGGGATTTCTTTGGAGGAAATGATGCTGAAGCTGAAACTCCAGTACTTTGGCCACCTCATGCAAAGAGTTGACTCATTGGAAAAGACTCTGATGCTGGGAGAGATTGGGGGCAGGGGGAGAAGGGGACGACCCAGGATGAGATGGCTGGATGGCATCACAGACTCGATAGACGTGAGTCTGAGTGAACTCTGGGAGTTGGTGATGGACAGGGAGGCCTGGCGTGCTGCGATTCATGGGGTTGCAAAGGGTCGGACATGACTGAGCGACTGAACTGAAAACTGAACTGAACCTCAGAAAGTGACTGTATTCAGAGATTGTTATTGTTGTTGTGCAGTCCCTAAGCTGTGTCCAGCTCTTTGTGATCCCATGGATTACAGCACGTCAGGCTTCACTGTCCTTTGCTATCTTCCAGAGTTTGCTCAAATTTATGTCCGTTGAGTTGATGATGCCATCCAACCATCTCATCTTCTGTTGCCCCCTTCTGTTTTTGCCTTCAATCTTTTCCAGCATCAGGGTCTTTTTCAATGAGCTGGCTCTATGCATCAGGTGGCCAAGTATTGGAGCTTCAGCTTCAGCATCAGTCCTTCCAATGAACACCCAGGACTGATTTCCTTTAGGATGGACTGGTTGGATCTCCTTGTAGTCCAGGGACTCTCAAGAGTCTTCTCCAACACCACAATTCAAAAGCATCAGTTCTTCATGTTCAACCTTCTTTAGGGTCCAACTCTCACATCTGTACATCATCACTGGAAAAACAGAGTCTTTTCTTTTTTTCCAGCTATGCAGCATGTGGGATCTTAGCTTCTAGACCAGAGATCGAACCTATGCCCCAACAGTAGAGGTTCAGAGCCTTAATCACTAGGGAAGTCCTGGAGATGGAGTCTTTAAAGTGGTAATTAAGTTAACATGAGACCATTAGATTGTGTCCAAAACCAATATGCAGGTATGCCTATAAGAAGGAGATTAGGACACAGACATACAGAGGGAAGACCACGTGAGGAACTAGCTAGAAGGCAGTCACGTGCAAGCCAGGAGAGAGGCCTCAGAAGAAACCAACCTGTCCACATCTTGATCTTAACTTCCAGGCTCCAGAACTGTGAGAAAATAAACTGTTGTTTACATCATCCAGTTTGTGGGATTTTGTTATGGCAGCCCTAGCAAAAATAGCAAAGGGGTTAAGTATTATTTTTGGGATTTTAATTTCATCTCACACTTACACAATTATGCTCTGAATATGGATTTATAGCCTAAAATTATTGAAGAATGCTGAGTTAGAGTGAGGCTTCATTTCCATAGTCAGCTATGGAGACCATCTGTGGCCATCCAGGTGAGGGCACTGACAACGGGACACAGAGCGCTACCTGAGCCAGCAAAGGCTGCCTGGGTCCCTACCAGCAACAAAGAGAAGCCCCCGGCTTGGCAGTGGAAAATCTACTCTTACCTGGAATTTTACCATGGCAAAAGAATGTGTGTTAGAACAATGCAACACTCTTTAAGTGCAAATTATTTATACTGAATTTTTTCCCCCTCAAGGGAGCAACTGAGCTTCCCAGGTGGCTCACTGGTAAAGAATCCACCTGCTAATACAGTAGCTGCAGGAAACAGGTGTTCGATCCCTGTGTCAGGAAGATCCCCAGAGAAGGAAATGGAAACCCACTCCAGTATTCTGGCCTGGAAAATCCCATGGATAGAGGAGCCTGGCGGGCTACAGTCCATGGGGTTGTGAAGAGTCGGATCTAACTTAGCAACTGAAAAACAAAAAAGGGAACAACTCAGTACCTGGTGAGCTCAACCATTTGTAATCAACCCAGAAGCCTGGCAGGGAGCTGGACACACTTCACAAGTCAGTAAGCTTCAATCTCACAAAATCCATCCCCGAAAGTTTACCAACTGTGTTCACAGGAAAGCTCCTCTGGTCCTCATTCCATCTCTCCCTTCTTATTTTTGGCCCTAATAGTTGGGGAAAAAAGTATTACTTTAAAACATTAAAAAAGCACTGCATTTGCTAGCCAAAATCAAGAGTAAATTCTCTCCTTTGATTTGAGCCTTATTCAAATCAATGAGGTCGTGAGGTCAATCAATGCTTCAGGACACCTAGAATCCTCAAAGAGTCATTTTGCTTTCCCCTGAAAATTTTTTTAAAAACATTTAATTTTTTTAGTTGCTCCACATGGCTTGCTGAATCTCTTCTTCCACCAGGGATTGAACCCAGGCCTACAGCAGTGAAAACCTGGAAACCTAACCACTAGACCACAAGGGAACTCCCACCCCCTTATTTTCTGTTAAAAAATATAATATATCTTTTAGAGATAATCAAGCAGACTTCTGTTCTGTTGATGAGAGGATTTAGGTTTGCAGGGATATGAGCAAACCAGGATCGCCCTGCTAGCAGAGCATCCAGAAACTGAGGTCTGCTTGGAAGGGGGAACTGTGGGACCTTTTGTAGACTTTCTTGGGGCAAATGTGACTGACAGCAACAGCATCCAATCACATCTCCATTGCCTGAGTTGGGCAGGCCTAATGGGCCTGCCTCTTTCCATTCTTTGGAACAGATTTCTTGCAAAAGATTTGAGATCATCCATGTGTTTAATTTGTTGCCATGCTGTGAAATTTACAACTCTGAAGGAGATACACCCAACTTTTATATCTCTAATACAACACGTAAGTATATTAATCTTTTTTCTCCCAGAAGGAGGGAGAAAAATCATAAATGGTGAAGATGAGTAATGCCAGGTTTCAAAAGGGGATTTTGACCAGAGGTCTCCCAGAACAAGCAACCGGAATCCTAGCATTCTGTTCTCACCATTGTAATTAGAAACATTTCACACAAAGCTGGCAGCCTGGCTCTCTAGTTTACAGCAGACTGGAAGCAGCAAGTTGGCGAGGCAAGTGTGATGACAAGAGCAAAAATGGCAGCTAACAGAATGAGAAGAATAGTGACAACCACAATATTAGAGGTAGCCTAGAGGTCTTGGGAAGCCATCTCCTGGGGCCCTCTGGTGAAGGACCATCCCTCCCAGCATAACTTAGTAGCCCCTGGCTGTGTTTCAGACCAGAATGACACCGTGGAGTAATCAGGGAGACAAACGATGATTCTGTTGAGTAATGACAAAGCTTCTCTCTTTGACCAAACTTTAGTCGGGCTTCTCTGAGCTTTCTCAGCTGGGCCTCCACCTTGGCCTCTCTCCTTTTCCAGGTCTGCATAGCCTAGATGTAGCAAGAATCCTGCTACGGTAATTTAAAGAGAACCCCCCCCCCCACCAATATCTGGCCCCCTCCCTCTATCTGTGATCAGATTCTTCACCCCAACACTTGATACCTGCTCATCTTGGCTGCCTTCAGCAAGAATCCCCTACTCTTTTTTTTTTAGGCAACTGGTTTTATTTTATTTGAAAAATTATTTTGGCTGCGCTGGCTCTTAGCCGCAGTGTGCAAACTTTTAGTTGTGGTATGGGGGATCTAGTTCCCTGATCTGGGATTGAACCCAGGTCCCCTGCATTGACAGTGAGGAGTTTTAGCCACTGGACCCCCAAGGAAGTCCCAAGACATCCTACTGAAGTCTCCTGTAGTAATTCTCCATCCACTGGCCCCCTCACCCTGCACCTTGCCTATAAGTTCCAACCCATCTTTGCATTCAGAGGTGGGCCCAGTCTCTCTCCCTTGTTGAGACACTCCTGACACCCATTGCAATAACCCCAAATAAAGTCTTCCTTACCATTTTAACAAGTGTCAGAACAATTTACTCTTTAACAGTCATCAAGAAGACAAGCCTTTCATAACAGCTTGCTTGCAGATGCTTCAGCTGTTTGCTGTGCTGGTCCCAGGAAGCTTAGGCGCTAGCTCCTGCCCACTTTCCTCCAGGGAGCCCAAATCTGAGAGAGGCAGAGCTAAGATAATTATTATGTTGGTGGGTTTATACCAAAGCAGGGGTGTGCAAATTGCTTTCTGATAAGAGTTCCCAGCTGAACATGGAGCTCAGCTCAGTGCTCTGTGAAGACCTAGAGGGCTGGGATGGGGGACGGGTGGGAGGGAGACTCAAGGGGCAGCAGGTATATGTACACATATAGCTAATTCACATCGTAGTACAGCAAAATTATCACAACACTATAAAGCAATTATATTCTTAAAAAAAAAAGAGTTCCCAGCTGAAACACAGCCTACATCTCCTTGGCAAGTGCCTCACCCTTGCGTGGGGCTGTATTCTCAGAGCGAGTGATGCTGTTTGCTAATTTTTTCACGGGCCCCTGTAAACAGTGTTCATATGAACTGGGTTCATATACCCGGAGAGTCACATTTAAATACTTATCCCAGGTACAGTTTGGAGAAGTAGTCTGAACACAGGTGTGGGATGGGTAACAGGGCAAAAGATAACTTTGTCTTAATACATTCAGTAGCAAGTCAGCTCTAACAGAAAGAGCAAATACAGTTGACCCTTGAACAATAGGAGTTTGAACTGAGCGGGTCCACTTAAACAGGGCTTTTCTTTTCCAGTAGTACAACACGATCCACTGGTTGGTTGAACCATGGATAAAAAGAATCATGTATATGGAGTGAAAATGAAGATGTTGGTCTCTCAATGGTGTCCGATTCTTCTTGACCCCATGGACTGTAGCTCACCAGGAACTGTAACTCCTCTTTCCATGGAATTCTCCAGGCAAGAATACTGGAGTGGGCTGCCATGCCCTTCTCCAGGGGATCCTCCTGACCTAGGGATTGAACCCGGATCTCCTGCATGACAGGCAGATTCTTTACTATCTGAGCCACTGGGGAAGCCCGCATATATGTTCAACTCAGTACAGTCGCTCAGTCGTGTCCGACTCATTGCGACCCCATGGACTGCAGCATGCCAGGCTTCCCTGTCCATCACCAACTCCCGGATTGCTCAAACTCATGTCCATAGAGTTGGAGATGCCATCCAAACATCTCATCCTCTGTTGTCCCCTTCTCCTCCTGCCTTGATTCTTTCCCAGCATCAGGGTCTTTGCCAGAGTCAGTTCTTCGCATCAGGTGGCCGAAGGATTGGAGCTTCAGCTTCAGCATCAGTCCTTCCAATGAATATTCAGGACTTATTTCCTTTAGGATGGACTTGTTTGACCTCCTTGCAGTCCAAGGGACTCTCAGGAATATTCTCCAGTGCCACAGTTCAAAATCACCAATTCTTTGGCACTCAGCTTTCTTTATAGTCCAACTCTCACATCCTTACGTGACTACTGGAGAAACTATAGCTTTGACTATACAGACTTTTGTTGGCAAAGCAACATCTCTGCTTTTTAATATGCTGTCCAGGTTGGTCACAGCTTTTCTTCCAAGGAGCATGCGTCTTTTGATTTCATGGCTGCAGTCACCATCTGCACTGATTTTGGAGCCCCCTAAAATAAAATCTGTCACTATTTCCACTGTTTCTCCATCGATTTGCCTTGAAATGATGGAATCGGATGCCATGATCTTCTTTTTTTGAATGCTGAGTTTTTCACTCTCCTCTTTCACTTTCATCAGCAGGCTCTTTAGTTCCTCTTCACATATATGGAGGTCTGGTTATAAACGGAAGGTGGGTCCCCCAACCCCTGTGTTGTTCAGGTATCTGCAGGTTGAATCATCTACTTGAGAGGCCAGTGGTTCTCAAAACTCATTGTGCACCAGAATCACGGGGGAGCAGCTTTCCAGGCCACCCCCACCAACCACTGGATTCAGTAGCATTGGCTTCTTGACTGGGAATCTGCATTTTAAATAACTGCTTATGTGATTCAGACGCTTGTGGCTCACGCTTTGGGAATCCCCTTTTGGGAAGACTGCAGAGTCTGCCTAAGAAAACAACTGCTCTCATAGGCAGAGTGAGGGTGTCCTTGGTAAAGTCTTTGCATAGTCTGGAAGAGGAGATGTGAGCAGTGATGGATCTGCCTTGTTAGGTGTAATCAAGTGTCAGGGGCCTGGAAATTATTGGAAGCCTATAAGGGAGGAGGTTCTAGAAAGATGGAAAAGGCTTTTCTCCTGGGAGGATGGGCCCAGCCACTTGATAAGAGGCTAGGGCCAGATGGGTGGAGCAAAGTTCCCAGTGGTGAGAATAAACAAGGAACATTCCAGAAGATTAATGTCAAATATTTAATTTTAAGTTGCTTACGATTATGGGTATTAATCCCCTTCTATTGCCCTCAAACCCTCAGAAATTCTGTTTTGCAAACTGGTCTGTGCCATTAGTCATTTGTGGATAAAGAAGAAACCCAGCCCAAGGACCAGCATGGAAAGTGGACCGAGAGTTAGCAGGCTGGAAGCAGCACAAAATGCACTTTCTGTGAAGTTGCCTATTCTAGAGTCCTCATATGAATGGAATCACAAAATACCTGTCCATAGCAAATTACAGCTCGGAAGGGATGAGCAACAAATCTTCCCCCCAAAGGTCCTAAATCTCTGGTGTCCTACCTTTTTTTTGAGCAAATACGTTTATCAATAAAGAAAGATGGTAAGTACGCCCCTCTGATATATGTGTATATCTATTTTTGTCAATAATAGATGTGTGTTATTATACTAATATTAGTATTACAAAACATCAAAACACAAACCAAGGCTAAAAAAGGAAGAGATCAGGATTTCCCTGGTGGTCCGGTGGCTAGAAGCAACAGTTAGAACTGGACCTGGAACAACAGACTGGTTCCAAATTGGGAAAGGAGTACATCAAGGCTGTATATTGTTACCGAGCCTATTTTACTTATATGCAGAGTGCTGCTGGTGCTGCTAAGTCACTTCAGTTGTGTCCAACTCTGTGCAACCCCATAGATGGCAGCCCACCAGGCTCCCCTGTCCCTGGGATTCTCCAGGCAAGAACACTGGAGTGGGTTGCCATTTCCTTCTCCAATGCATGAAAGTGAAGTCGCTCGGTCGTATCTGACTCTTAGTGACCCCACGGACCCTTCCAGGCTCCTCCGTCCATAGGATTTTCCAGGCAAGAGTATTGGAGTGGGGTGCCATTGCTTTCTCCGTATATGCAGAGTACATCATGAGAAATGCTGGGCTGGATGAAGCACAAGCTGGAATCAAGATTGCTGGGAGAAATATCAATAACCTCAGATATGCAGATGACATCACCCTTATGGCAGAAAGTGAAGAACAATGAAAGAGCTTCTTGATGAAACTGAAAGAGGAGAGTAAAAAAGTTAGCTTAACACTCAACATTCAGAAAACTAAGATCATGGCATCTTGTCCCATCACTTCATGGCGAATAGATGGGGAAACAATGGAAACAGTGATAGACTGTTTTTGGGGGGGCTCCAAAATCACTGCAGATGGTGACTGCAGCCATGAAATTAAAAGATGCTTCCTCCCTGGAAGAAAAATTATAACCAACCTAGACAGCATATTAAAAAGTAGATACATTACTTTGCCAACAAAAGTCCGTCTAGTCAAGGCTATGGTTTTTCCAGTGGTCATGTATGGATGTGAGAGTTGGACTATAAAGAAAGCTGAGCACCAAAGAATTGATAATTTTGAGCCGTGTTGTTGGAGAAGACTCTTGAGAGTCCATTGGACTGCAAGGAGATCCAACCAGTCCATCCTAAAGGAAATCAGTCCTGAATGTTCATTGGAAGGACTGATGCTGATGCTGAAACTCCAATACTTTGGCCACCTGACGCGAAGAACTGACACATTGGAAAAGACCCTGATGCAGGGAAAGATTGAAGGTGGGAGGAGAAGGGGATGACAGAGGATGAGATGGTTGGATGGCATCACAGACTCAGTGGACATGAGTTTGAGTGAACTCTGGGAGTTGGTGATGGACAGGGAGGCCTGGTGTGCTGTAGTCCATGGGGTTGCAAAGAGTCGGACATGACTGAGTGACTGAACTGACTGACCAGTGGCTAAGATTCTACCGCTTCAATGCAGGGCCCTGGATTTGATCCCTAGTCAGGGAGCTAGGTCCTACATGCTACAACTAGGAGTTTGCATGCTGCAGCTAAGACACAAGAACCGGAGTATCACAACTGAGACTTGAGGCAGCCAAATAAATTTTTTTTTTTTAAGAGAAGTGATGAGACATCAACACAAGAGTCCTAATAATTTACTCTTGTCCCTCACCCCAACCCTGGGCTGGGTTGAGTGGCCACTAGAGCACATGGGCTCCATATTGGAAGGACTGACTGAAGGGAAGGTGACCTTTAAGCGGAAGAAGAAGCAACCTTGCTGCTCTGTGGACAGGGCCGATTTAGTTAGCAGTCACTTGCATTATAGGAGAACTGTAAGGAAGGAAACAGGAATCTATGTTCAGGTCAAAGGATGGTGCTGTATGTGCTTCTGAGACTGTGGTCAGTAGATTATCTCCCAAAGAAAAGCCATGGCAAAAATATCTCTGTTACAACTGACTGTGATCACTAATTAAAAGGGGGAGGAAAAAACCAACTTCAGGTGACCTTGAAACATTCAATTCTTGGTGACTGAGAAGGTATTCTGGGGCTTTTGGCCAGGCGTCTGGGTTCTCCAAAACCAAGAGCAAGATGACTATGACTCCTTTCACCAGGGCTCTGGGGCCCAGCTTTGGCTTTTTCAACTTAATCTTTAAGAATTGTGGAAAAATATAGATAAGATAAAATTCGCCATTTTATGATACTTTGGCCATCTGATGCGAGGAGGTAACTCATTTGAAAAGACTCTGATGCTGGGAAAGATTGAAGGCAGGAGGAGAAGGGGACAACAGAGGATGAGATGGTTGGATGGCATCACTGACTCAAGGGACATGAGTTTGGGTAAACTCCGGAAGTTGGTGATGGACAGGGAGGCCTGGCGTGCTGCAGTCCATGGGGCTGCAAAGAGCTGGACATGACTGAGCGACTGAACTGAACTGAACCACTTTAAGGTGGGCATTAAGTACATACACAGTGTTGTGTAACAAAAATTACTCTCTGGTTCCAAAACATTTTCATCACCTGAAACAGACACTTCGTACCCATTTGTTGGAGGAGGTCATTGAGAGGATGTGCCCGCCTGTTGCCCCGTGAGCTGGACCTCAGCAGTTAGAGGCTCCTTGCCTTCTGCCCTCTCCTTGGAATGCACATTCTGTTCACTGCTTCCAGCATGGGAACGATTTTGAAGGACACAGAATTAGAAGAGCAATGTGTTGTTGAGACCATCTGGATGGTTTATGTGTGACTGCACCCCATGAAGCCTCTGTATAAACTTTTAAGAGTCTGGTGGACAGGTGCAGAGATCTATTTATCTTGTAGATGCCCAAGAAAAACCTTGCTTATCAAAACTGCCCCTTACCGATCTCAAGCGGTCTGCCTCTTCCTTGGTCTCACCCAGTCTTGTGTGTATAGAGGCCGCTTTTACCTGGGAGACCCCTGAGGTTTTGAACCAGTACCTTAAGCAGTAACTGTCCATTCTGCCCCCCACAGCCCTCATTCACCTCTAATCAACCTTCTGTCTCTGTGTGTCAGGCACATCGTGAAAGTGGAATCATATACAATATTTGTACAAGTGTCTGGCTTATTTTACTAAGAATAATGTTTTCAAGGCTCAACTGGGTTGTAGCATGTGTCAGAACTTCATTTTTTTTTTAATGGCTCAATAATATTTCATTGCATGGATTGATCACATTTTGTTTATTTATTCATCTGTTGATGGACACTTGGGGTCATTTCCACCTTTTGGCTATTGTGAATACTGCTGTAGTGAAGATGGGTATACAAGAATCTGTTTGAATCCCTGTTTTCATTTTTAAGGGGTACAAGAGTGAAGTTGCTGGGTTATGTGGTAATTCTATGCTTAGTTTTGGAGGAAATACTAAACTGTTTTCCAGGGTAGCCACACCAGTTTGCATTTCAGCATCGATGTGTGGGGCTTCCGATTTCTCCAGGTTCTTACTAACACTTGTTAATTTTTGTTTTTGTCTTACAGTCATCCTATTAAGTGTGAAGTGGTGTCTCAGTGTGTTTTTCATTGACATTTCCCTCATGATCAGTGATGCTGAACATCTCTTCATATGTTTATTGGCCATTCATATGTCTTCTTTAGAGAGATGTCTATTCAAGTCTTTTGCTCATTGTGAAATTGTGTTGTTTGTCTTTTTCTGTTGTTGTTGAGTTGTAGGAGTTCTTTATCTATTCTGGATATTAAATTTCTATCAAATATATGATTGATAAATCTTTTCTCTCATTCTGTAGGTGGTTGTCTTTTTGTTTTTTGATGGAAAAATTTTTTTCATTTTAATCAAGTTCAGTTTAATCTATGTTTTCTTTTGTGGCCTTTGCTATGGTGTTATATCTGAGAATCGCCAACTGAAGGTCATGAAGATTTACCTCTATGTTTTCTTTTAAGACTTGTATGGTTTTAACTATTTAATTTGGGTCATTTGTTTTGAGTTAACTTTTGCATATAGTATGAGATTCGTGCCCAGCTTTCTTCTTTTGCATATGAAAATCCAGTTATCTCAGCACCATCCTTTGAAGAGATTGTTGTTTTCCCATTGAATGGTCTTGGAATCCTTGTCTAGAGTTAATCGGCCCATATATATATATGGGTTTATTTCTGGACTCTTAATTCTCTTCCACTGGTTTCTGTGTCTATTCTTATGCCGATACTAGATTACTTTGTCTTTGTAGTAAGTTTTGAAACAGAAGTGTTGAGTCCTCTGACCTGATTCTTTTTCAAGATTGCTTTAACTATTTAGAGGCCCATTCCACACCCCACAGAGATTCCATAGAAATGTGAGAATGATCTTTTTCTTTTTGAAAAGAAAGATGGTTGGAATTTTGATAGGGATTGTGTTGAATTTGTAGATCACTTCAGTCCAGCCCTGGCTTTTTTCTGGGACTATTAGGACTACTGAGAAGCTTCTCCCCAGATTCCAGAGGGTTTAACCTTGGAACTTCTTAGCCAGAGGGCTCAACAACTTCCCAGCACTCTGTCCATGGTGAGACGGTGAGTTTGGAACAGTGTAGCCAGTCAGAACATTCAGTGACTGTCTGAGTGCGTCACTCAAAACACCACCACGTCTTTCTCTTGCACTGTTCCAACCTGGAGACCATACTTTAGAACCCGCTGTCTCAGTGGGCTGATGAATCAGCACCCAACTGAGGAACTGAAACTGGACCAGCTGGGTGTTCTGAGGCTAACTGGAGAGCAGACTTTGAATAGACTCTTGGCTCTCCAGTAACTCTTCCCCTTTTATGAATGTATTTTAGTACTTTTGTACTTATATTTTGCAATGTATGTACATACTGGTTAGGAATGCATTCAGTTGCACGTAACAAAAGATTTATTTTTCTCTTACGATGAGAAGTCTGAAGGTAGGTGGTTCCTGGCATTAGTTCAGGCATTCAAAGATTTCAGGGCTGGCATCTTGGCAGCTCTTTCCGCCTTTCACTCACAATCTCAAGATGGCTTCATCACTCCAAATATCACATCTACATTCATAACAGGAAAGGGTGGGAGAGGCAGCTCAGAGCTTATATCAAGGAGACAGAAGCTTTTCTAGAAGCCCACAGAAGTCTTCCTATTCTGTTTTGTCAGCTAGACCTGCATCGCCTGGCTCTCTGTAGTTGCAAGAGATCTGGGAATTTAGGGAGCAGGGTTGTTATGACTGATTTCAACCAATCCTGATCCATTTCTCAGAGCCGGGTACATTATCTTCCGAAACAGAACTCAGATTCTGTGGGCAAGGAATAAGAAGGAGCAGGATATCAATACAGTGTATACTAGTACATGCAAATGTGATGGTGGTTTAGTCACTAAGTCATGTCCAACTCTGTGACCCCATGGACTATAGCCTACCAAGATGCTCTGTCCATGGGATTTCCCAGGCAAGAACACTGGAGTGGGTTGCCATGACCTCCACCAGGGGATCTTCCGGACCCACTGATTGAAGCCACGTCTCCTGCATTGCAGATGGATTCTTTACTGACAGAGCCACCAGGGACGCCCAGTACATGAATATACATATTTATAGTTATTTTATTATGTTTCCTTAACATTTTTTGACTCACATGGGCTTGTTCTCATCCTGATGCTCTAATACCAGAAGTCATCTCTTCCTCTTTATTTCTCTGTTGGGCTTATATAATGGCTTGATTCATTGTGATTGAACAGTAAATAAGGGATGATCTCACCAACAGACAAGCTGGAAGGTTGCCCTCTTTAAGAAAACATGCACAAGACGGGGCTGGAAGGTGCTATTCCTTTTCTGTTGATGAAAGTCTGATAAGGTAGGGAAGGCAGTCTGTGCTCACCTTGTCAGGCTGTAAACAAATTCAAGTGGAGTTACAGACTCTTGTGTCTTTAAGGCCCTGAGTTCACACTATCCATGATAGCCTTCCTAATTATATCCTTTAAATGTTAGAAACACTTTCCTTTCTTACCCTTTAAGGGAAACAGCAGTATTTCCAAGAAAACATCTCATTTACTATTCAAACTAGAAAATACCTTAATGAGAAGACAAATAGGAAAAAAAAAAAAAAAGTCCCAGTATTGTATTTGGGGAGATTTTGATAGATCATTTAGATTTCCAAATGTGAACGTGAATGAAAAGGCTAAATACTTGAAAGTCAAAAATATTCCATATTTGACATTAAAATCAATGAATTGATCCACAGTCACTGAATGTAGCTAGTAAAAAATGTTAATTTATGGCTAAGTAATTAAACAGGGAGACAGATGGAGAATCAAATGAGTTTTCCCCACGCCCAAATTTGCATACAGCTTCTGACGGTGCATACACTTACTGCTCTATATGGTGCCCTCCAGTATTTGAAGCACGTGGAAAGCTATTCATGTCAGGTCTGCTCATGCCTCCCCAAAGAAAGTAGAGGGATTTAGATAACATACGGAGCTCAGTTACATTTTCTTCTGTGTCTTACTCACTCATCCCTTTTGCTTCCATTTCATGATGGGGAGAACAGGCAATTGTGAAATAATGAAATTCTCTCCATTCTCCCTTGTGTAATGGAAAATACATTGGTTGAGGAATCCAAAGACCAGCTTATTCTGGCTTTCTCAGTAACTAGCTATGTGACATTGGGCAACTCTCCTCTCTCTCGTCCCTAGTTGCCTCATTAGCCATTAGAGCTTCCTATTGACGAGATTATCTCTAGGTAGTCTGGCATGGTGAAGAATTGATTTTGGATCAACCACATACCAGCTGAGTCATCTTGGACAACTTATCTTTGATACTGACCAAGGTTCTTGCCTTCCCCGATTGATAGAAATTAACTAGAGGCCAAACAGGGAAATTCAGGCAAGACTTATTGGGGCCCCTGTGCAGCAAGGGGGAGTGAGAATAAATAACAGGTTCCATTACTTGCTGACTCCCTGAGTGGGGGCAAGCTTGTATCGTATATGGGGCAGGGTTGGAGTGTGTCCAGGGGTTGGGCTGGACGGGTGGCTTACGTGGTCTGCTCACCTCTCTCTCTGTGATGTTGCGTGCAGCGGGGCAGGCACAATACTCTACATTTGCTTCCAACACTCCATTTTTGCTCCTGGCTCCTCAGAAATGGCAGTTGGATTTTTTTTCCTTTTTTGTCTTTTTGGTCCGGAATTTGCCCCAGTGGCGCATGCACACAGTTATTTTTAGTCCCGTATAGTTTCTGTGTGTTTTGTTGCTCAAGGAGAGCTGTGTCCAGGTGCAAGCACTGCGGTGCTGCTGCAGAGTGTCCCAGGTCCCAGGCCTGTCTCACTTTGACCACCATGTGCCGTACTTTCTTAGCCAATGCTTGATAGAGGGAACCTGGGAGTCTGTTGCTTGGATGGCATGAAGAAATACAACTCTGTGACCCAGACTTGAGCTGTCAGACACTGCTCCTCCCCTGCAGATGCTATCACAGAGCTGTGCCAATGAGGGAAGCAATTCCTTTATCATTGCTTGCAGAGATTCATTTTTAACCTTTCACTGAATTTTTCACCTCTCACAAATATGGAAGACCCAGTGATCAAGCGCCAGTTAGTTTTACAATCCATTTCATTTTCATTTTTGTGTTGTAGCCAGTTGTTTGGGATTACAAAAGTACTAAAATCTATTTTTTTTTTTTTAAGTTTCAAATGATTTCCATGGTAGATATCACTGTCTGGTCACAATGTTGCCTTATTTTTCTAAAAGTAACTCGATTTGCTTAAAGTCTTAAGGTCATAGCAAATCAAGATGGTCTGCCCTTCCCTACCCAAGAGGTGAGAACCAGGTCCAAACCGGGCAACTTGGATTCTCCTCTAACTTGAATTTTATGTTAAACGAAGTTAGAATGGGCACTGTGCACTCTTCACCGGTCTCCAGTTAACCTCCTCCAGCCATCCACACTGCTCGGTGTCTTAGAAAGTTGATCTGTACCGAGTCCATCAGTGGGCTTTCCTGACCTCTGGATTCCGTTTGTGTTTGGCCACTGGAACGCCCTGCAGGAGGCCAGCAGGCAGAAGAAGGGTGAACCTGGGGTCTTTTTTCATCTTTTTCCCTCCCTGTCAGGCACTTTGGGCTGGCTCTTTCCCTTTACCATTGCCTCAGCTCCTAGAAATCAGTAATTTTTTCCCAGGACTTCCCTAGTGGTCCAGTGGTGAAGAATCTGCCCGCCAATGCAGTGGACGCGAATTTGATTCCTGGTCCGCGGAGGTTCCACATGCCTCCAGGCAACTAAGCCCACGTGCCAAGACTTCTGAGCCCTCCACCAGCTGCAGTTACCGAAGCTGCAATTACAAGAGAAGCCACACAATGAGAAATTCTCACACTGCAACTAGAGAGGAGCCCCCACTGGCCACAGCTAGAGAAACTGCGTGCAGCGGCAAAGACCCAGCCCCCACTGGCCACAGCTAGAGAAACTTTGCGTGCAGCAGCAAAGACCCAGCACAGCCAAAAATAAAAGAAAAATTTCTTTCCAGTTTAGTACCACGACAGAGCGGCAGTCCTGATCACTACTCCTTGAAAACCAGTATCGGTGTGAGTTGAGAACTGGAAGCTCTGCAGTTGTGGTGTGCATTTAAACATCAAGATTAACTCATAACCTCTTTCTTTTTTTGGCAAACATTTTTCAATCAAAGCATTACTATATTTAGGGTTGTCTATTTCTGTGTTTGTAGTAGTTAACCTGTAAAAAATTTAGATATAATTAGCATATCCTGAAATTCACCCTTTTAAAGTGTACAATTCAGTGACTTTAGGTCACTTTTTATAAAATTAAAAAAATTTTTTAAATTGTGCAATCATTTCCACTGTGTAATTTCAGAACATTTTGGTGATTCCAAGAAATCCCATACCCATTAAGCACTCACTCCCTAGTCCTCCCTTCTCTATGTCACTGACAACCACTACTTTATTTCTCTCTATGGATTTGCCTATTTTGGATATTTCATATAAATGAAATTATGGATTATATAGTCTTCTGTGACTGGCTTCTTTCATATAGAATAATACTTTCAACATTCATCCAGGTTGTAGCATGTATTAATATTTTTTTATGGACAAAAATGCATTCCATTGTATGAATATGCTACATTTTGTTTATCTGTTCATCAGTGGATGAGCATTTTGGTTATTTCAGTTTTTTGATTATTATGAATAATAGTGCTGTGAATATTCATGTACAAGGCTTTTTTTTTGAAACATCTGTTTTCAGTTTTTTTGAATGAATACCAAGAAGAGGAATTAGTAAATTATATGGTAATTCTGTGCTTATTTTGAGGAATTATCAAACTGCTCTCCAAAGTAGCAGTACCATTTTATGTGACCACCAGCAATGTATGAGGATTCCATTCTCCATATCCTCACCAAGACTTGTTATTGTCTGTCTTTTTTATTGTAGTCATACTAGTGGGTGTAGCTTGTGATTTTGATTTGCATTGCCAGTGGTTAAAACTCAGTGCTTTCATTGCCGAGGGCCTGGGTTCAATCCCTGGTAGTGGAAGTAAGATCCCACAAACTGCACAATGCAGAAAAAAAATATATATATATATATATATATATATATATATATATATATATATATATATATGTAGTGGGCTTCCCAGGTGGCCCTAGTGGTAAAGTACCTGTCTGCCAATGCAGGAGACGTAAGAGATGTGAGTTTGACCTCTGGGTTGGGAAGATCCCCTGAATGAGGGCATGGCAACTCACTCCAGTATTCTTGCCTGAAAAAATCCCATGGACAGAAGAGCCTATTGGGTTACAGTCCATGGGGTCTCAAAGAGTCAGATACAACTGAAGCAACTTAACAATGACTAATATTGTTCAACATCATTTTATGTAGTTATTGTCCATTTTGATGTTTTCTTTGGAGAAATACCTACTCAAATCATTTGCCCATTTTTTAATTGAATTGTCTTTTTATTTTGTGAGTTGTGAGTTTCTTATATTGTAGGTGCAAATCCCTTATCAGATAGATGAATTGCAAAAATTCTCTCCCATTCTGTGGATTGTCTTTTCACTTTTTTTTTTTTTAAATTTTCTGTTTATTTGTGTTTTTGGCTGTGCTGGGTCTTCCTTGCCGCACAGGCTTTTTGCTAGCAGCAGCAAGCAGGGGCTACTCTAGTCGTGGGGCATGGGCTTCAGTGCAGTGGCTTCTGTTGTTGCAGAGCATGGACTCTCGAGTTCAGGCTCAGCAGTAGGAGCACACGGGCTTAGTTGCCCTGTGGCATGTGGGATCTTCCCTGACCAGGGGTCAAACCAACATCTCTTGCATTGGCAGGTGGATTCTTTACTGCTGAGCCACCAGGGAAGACCCTGTCTTTTCACATTCTTGATGGTGTTCTTTGAGGCATAGAAGATTTTACTTTTGATGAAGTCCATTTTATCTATTTTTTCTTGAGTTGCTTGCGCTTTTAGTGTCATATTTAAGACACAAAGGTCCTAGGAAATTCTCATCGATTTTACATTCCAATATTTCCTCTTTCCATGAAATTCTGAGGAGCTGTATTAGATATCCTGACTTTATCCTAAAAGTCTCTTAACCACTCTTCCATCTGCTGTTCTTTCTTTCTTTCACTTCTTTCTCCAGTTTCACTGAGACATAATTGATATACATTACTGTGGAAGTTTAAGGTGTACTTTGACTGTGTGGATCACAGCAAGCTGTGGAAAATTCGGAAAGAGATGGGAATACCAGACCACCTGACCTGCCTCTTGAGAAATCTGTATGCAGGTCAGGAAGCAACAGTTAGAACTGGACATGGAACAACAGACTGGTTCCAAATCGGGAAAGGAGTACGTCAAGGCTGTATATTGTCACCCTGCTTATTTAACTTCCATGCAGAGTATATCATGAGAAACGCTGAGCTGGAGGAAGCGCAAGCTGGAATCAAAATTGCCGGGATAAATATCAATAACCTCAGATATGCAGATGACACCACTCTTATGGCAGGAAGCGAAGAACTAAACAGCCTCCTGATGAAAGTGAAAGAGGAGAGTGAAAAAGTTGGCTTAAAGCTCAAGATTCACAAAGCTAAGATCATGGCATCTGGTCCTATCACTTCATGGCAAATAGACGGGGAGACAATGGAGACAGTGGGAGATTATTTCAGGGGGCTCCAAAATCACTGCAGATGGTGTCTGCAGCCATGAAGTTAAAAAACACTTGCTCCTTGGGAGAAAAGTTATGACCAACCTAGACAGCATATTAAAAAGTAGATACATTACTTTGCCCACAAAGGTCTGTCTAGTCAAAGCTATAGTTTTTCCAGTGGTCATGTATGGATGTGAGAGTTGGATTATAAAAGAAAGCTGAGCACCAAAGAACTGATGCTTTTGAACTGTGATATTGGAGAAGATTCTTGAGAGTCCCTTGGACTACAAAGAGATCCAACCAGTCCATCCTAAAGGAGACCAGTCCTGGGTGTTCATTGGAGGGACTGATGCTGAAGCTGAAGCTCCAATAATTTGGCCACCTGATGCGAAGAACTGACTCATTGGAAAAGTCCCTGATGCTGGGAAAGATTGAAGGCAGGAGGAGAAGGGGACAACAGAGGATGAGATGGTTGGATGGCATCACTGGCTCTATGGACAGGAATTTGAGCAAGCTCTAGGAGTTGGTGATGGGACAGGGAGGCCTGGCATGCTGCAGTCCATGGGGTCACAAAGAGTTGGACATGACTGAGCAACTGAACTGAACTGAAGGTATACAGCATGATGGTTTACATATATTGTGTAAATACTTACATATATTGATATTTAAATATTTATATATATTGATTTACATATATTGGGAAATGATTACCATCATATATTTAACTAACATCCATTTTCTCATAGATACAATAACAAGAAAAATAAAGAGGACAAAAAAAATTCTCTTTGTGATGAGAACTCTCAGAATTTACTCTCTTAACAACTTTCCTATTTATCATATAGCAATATTAGCTATAGTCTTCATGCTATCTGTTCCATTCCTAGCATTTACCTGTGCTGTAACTAAACTTTGTACCTGTTGACTACTTTCCTTCAATTTCCCCTTCCCCCACTTTCTTCCTCTGGTAACCACAAGTCTGATGTCTTTTTCCATGTGTTTTATTTTTTAATATTAGATTTCATATGTAAGTGATATCATACAATATTTGTCTTTCTCTGTCTGACTTGTTTCACTCAGCATAATGCCTTCACGATTCATCCATGTTATCTAAAGTGGCAGGATTTTCTCATTTTTATGGCTAATTAATATTCCATTATACATAGATATGTATAATTAGTTTACCCAATTTTTTTTCCATTCATCTGTTGCTGGATACTTAGGTTGTCTCCACGTCTTGGCTATTGTACATAATGCTGCTGTGAACGTGGAGATGCAGCTATCCTTTGGAGTTAATGTTTTCATTTCCTTTGGATATATCCCCAGAAGTTGAGTTGCTGGATTATGTAGTAGTTTTATCTCTAATTTTTTGAGGATCCTCCATACTGTATCCCACAGTGACCGCATCATGTTTTGTCTTGTTTTTCTATATTGCATCCTAAGTAATTTCATCATATCTATCTTCCATTTCACCAGTTCTCCTTTTAGCTGTGTCTAATCTGTTGCTTTTCTACTTATTGATGATGTCATTTAATATATTTTGCATGTCTGGAATCTGTGTATTTTTTAATTGTCCTTGTTGTCATTTATAGCTGTTTGTTTACTTTATAGGGTTTCATGTTTCCTATTTAATTCTTTACTTATTTCTAGCATATTTAATTTGTGCTATTTTCCAGATTCTTGATTTTTAAAATCTTAGGGTCTCTAATCCTCTTATTTGTTTTATCTTATGATTGTTGTTGCTGGGAAAGATTGCGGGCAGGAGGAGAAGGGGGTGACAGAGGATGAGATGGTTAGATGGCATCATTGACTCAATGGACATGAATTTGAGAAAACTCCAGTAGATAGTGAAGGACAAGGAAGTGTGGTGTGCCGCAGTCCATGGGGTCAAAAAGAGTCAGACATGACTGAGCGACAGAACAACAAATGGTCCCTGTGGATGGTGTGGGTGTGTGTTTACATAAATACATATGCATGAATATATGTATGCGTGCATGCATGATAAGGTGCTTCAGTTCAGTTTAGTTCAGTTGCTCAGTTGTGTCCAACTCTTTGCGACCCCATGAATCGCAGCACGCCAGGCCTCCCTGTCCATCACCATCTCCCGGAGTTCACTCAGACTAATGTCCATCAAGTCCGTGATGCCATCCAGCCATCTCATCCTGGGTCGTCCCCTTCTCCTCCTGCCCCCAATCCCTCCCAGCATCAGAGTCTTTTCCAATGAGTCAACTCTTCGCATGAGGTGGCCAAAGTATTGGAGTTTCAGCTTTAGCGTCATTCCTTCCAAAGAAATCCCAGGGTTGATCTCCTTCAGAATGGACTGGTGGGATCTCCTTGTAGTCCAAGGGACTCTCAAGAGTCTTCTCCAACACCACAGTTCAAAAGCTTCAATTCTTCGGTGTTCAGCCTTCTTCACAGTCCAACTCTCACATCCATACATGACCACAGGAAAAACCATAGCCTTGACTAGACGGACCTTAGTTGGCAGTCATGTCCAACTCTTTGCAACCTTAGCTAGGGCTACTCTGGACAGATTCTAGCCTTCCAGACTCTTCTGTCCATGGGATTGTCCAGGCAAGAGCATTCGAGTGGGTTGCCATGCCCTCCTCCAGGGGATCTCCCCAACCCAGAGATCAAACCCAGGTCTCCTGCATTGCAGGCAGATTCTTTACTATCTGAACCAGCAGGAAAGCCCCATATGAACAAATGTGTATATACTATATAATGTAATACATACGCAAGTTCGCCTTAGCAAGGCTTCTATTTTATGGCAGTCTAGTGTGACTCTCTTTGCAGAGAATCTGAGAAATCATCTTGTATTTTCTTCTCCCCTGCTTTTCCCCTCCCTGGTTCAGGACCACTTTTTATATTAATTTCCAGTCTGATGTTTTCTGGACTCTACTAGTATAAATTAAAATCTCAGATACATGAGGCAATGACTTAAAGTTTTGATTTCCTTTTATTTTTGTACCCAGAGCCTGAGCAGAAAACAGATGAGCTTTCTTCCCTACTACTGCCTGTGCTGGTGAATGAATGTTCCTGGTCTACTCTTTTGCTGAGGTTGTTGCTATTTGACAGGTAAACTCTCCGTGTGGTTTTTGACTCTTCCTTCTTCATCTCACCCTGGCCTCAGTTTCTATCCCCACATAAACATTGAAACTCAAGTCATTTGGTCATTTGGAGGAGACCTCCCCCTCGACCCCACCCCTTGCCAACCTCGTATCTACAGTGTCAACTCACATAACCTTTTTCAGTTCTCTCTTCTACATGGCCCTGGGATTTCTTCTTTCTTTTTTGTGAGCTCAGGTATAACATTTAAAACGATTTTTAGAAACTGTATTTTAGGCAGCAGGTCTAAGAGTTTGTTGAGGGTGGTTTATCTTATCTTAGCCTATCATCTTGCTGGTAGACTTTACCCCCCATTCTCACCACATGAATCTTTTTAAAAAGTCTTTTACTAGGAGATCACTGTTACTGGCAGGCTTCCCAGGTTGGCTCAGTGATAAAGAATCCACCTGCCAGTGCAGGAGATGCAGGAGACTCAGGTTTGATCCTTGGGTTGGGAAGATCCCCTGGAGGAGGAAATGGCAACCCACTCAAGTATTCTCACCTTTAAAAATCCCATGGAGAGGGGAGCCTGGTGGGTTACAGTCCACGGGGTCGCAAGAAGTCAGGCACAACTGACCAAGTGAACACATGCACACACTGTTACTGGAGTAAAATGAGCGTTGGGCTCCTATGTCAAGCAGGCTACACTCATGAGAAGAGAGAGATTTGGTAAGGAAAGGAATCTTTGTTACATTGAGTGTATAATGCTGAGCCGTTTCTCTAAGCTTACCAGGTTTTTAGCATCTTCCCTCACATGCAGTCTGAGAATAGGGGCTTGATTATTGTTTTAGGACTAATTACATGCTAGGAGGGATTAGGGGCAGGAGGAGAAGGGGATGACAGAGGATGAGATGGCTGGATGGCATCACGGACTCGATGGACGTGAATCTGAGTGAACTCCGGGAGTTGGTGATGGACAGGGAGGCCTGGCGTGCTGCGATTCATGGGGTCGCAAAGAGTCGGACATGACTGAGCGACTGAACTGAACTGAACTGAACTAACCCAATGAGTGAATTATTAGATCTTTTTTTTTTTCTTCCCCTCTATTTATTAGCATCTCTCCTGTTGCCTGGATCATGGAAAAGATGTCAACTCTTAACAAAACTATTGGGTTGGCCAAAGAGTTGGCTCAAGTTTTTCTGTGAGTGAAAGTGTTAGTCACTCAGTCGTGTTCAACTCTTTGTGACCCTAGGGACTGTAGCTCGCCAGGCTCCTCTATCCATGAAATTCTCCAGACAAGAATACTGGAATGGGTAGCCATTCCCTTCTCCAGGGGATCTTCCCAACCCAGGGTCCAACCTAGGTCTCCCGCATTGCACGCACATTCTTTCCTGTCTGAGCCACCAGATGTCATGGTAAAATCCAAGCAAATGCTTTTGTCAGCTCAATATTTGAATAACTGTCATTGGCATCTCTGATAGAACTGTGATTGGAAAGATGTAGGAACAATTGGCTGAAATAAAATCGGAATTTTTTACCATCTATGCTTATTCTCTTAGTCTACATATAGAAATTTGACAACTAAATCTGAAACCTCCTATAGGACCATACTGTTACTATGGAAAACTTAAACTCTGTTCTATGGACCTATATAGAGTTCCCCAGAGTGTCTTCAAAGAATTGTGCAGGAAATAATCTATCTGTTTATTTATTCAGCAAATATTCACAGAGTGCCGGCCAGATGTCTGGCACTGGCTTGAGTATGGTCTTTGGGGAGATAGACCTGCCAACTTCCTGGCCCCCACTCTTTCAACCAGCGCAGTTCTGCTGGTATCAGTTTAATAGCTGGTGTTCTGCGTAAGGGGGTTCCGCTGCTTAGAGAATGTTTGAAATCTTCTGTGACATAGAGCTCTTATTTAAAAGAAGTTCCTACTAAGCAATGATATTTGGGTGCCAGGGGCTTTTAGTTGTATGTATATGTTGATTTTTCATCCAACACAATGATAAGCACAAGTGGGTACTGTGTATTATTCGGGGTAGGTTATATTAAGCTGCTATAACAAACAACCCCTTAATCTCAATGGCTTACAATACAAAAGCTTTATTTCTTGCTTGTATTGCATGTCCTTCGCTCATCTTTCGTGGCTCTGTTTACATATCATTCTACTTTGGGACTCAAGCTGACAGAGTAGCCATGAACTAAAACGTCACTGGCCCATGGCAGGGGTCGAAGCAGAACGTGGTGAAACTTACATCGCCTCTTACAGCTTAGGCTTGAAAATCACATGTAATTGCTTTGGACATTTCAGTGGCTAAAACAAGTCATACAGTTTTGCCTGATGTCTCAGGCACAGGGAAGTATTATCTTCCCATAGCTAGTGACGGCAAATATTTGAGAATAATTATGCAAAGTGTCATCAGTTCAGTTCAGTTCAGTTCAGTCACTCAGTCGTGTCCGACTCTTTGCAACCCTATGAATCGCAGCACGCCAGGCCTCCCTGTCCATCACCATCTCCCGGAGTTCACTCAAATTCACGTCCATCGAGTCCGTGATGCCATCCAGCCATCTCATCCTCATAGTATTCAGTAAATATTTGTCAATTAAACAACTCTATATAATAAATAATCTTGTCCCAATGCATTCTCAAATTCCAGCTCTTTAAACCATTCTCTCTGAATAGAAGTCCATGATTGTGTGCTTTTTCGAATTATGAGTTAAGCGGAAATGAGATTAGGATAATCTCAAGGTTTTTATTACCACAACTAAGTAAAAACTTCCCTCCATTACTGGGCAAAGAAATCACAACATCCATTCCTTTAACACCACATTGATTGTGTCTTTTCAAAATGCATTCTAAAATATTAGAAGGTAAAAAGGCCTAGCACTTCTAAGGATTTAGAAGAAATTCACATCATCAGAAAGCCAGGATGTAAATCCCATGGAGTTGAGGAGCTTAGTTCAGGAGCCAGATTGTATAAAACAGGGCTTAAAAAGTAATCTGGAGCCATCCTATGTAAAACTAATTGTCCACCAAGAGGAAGTCTCAAAGGGGGTTGCTGAGAATGAAGAAATGAAATGGATTCTAGACTACCATGACAACTTTTCTTGATTGAAATGAGACCAACTTATAGACTTACAGAATTCTGTAAGTCTCTGGATTAAGAGAATCATATCATGCTCTGCATGAATCTATGGGTTCCCCCTTTCTGCAAAAATATGAAGGAAAAAATACAGATATTCTTGCTGGAATAAAGATGCTTATCTGTGCAAGAAGATACATAAAGGGAAGCCATGACTACTCTGCAGTGCAAGTGGCAAAAATTACTTGATTCACACATTGGAGGGACTGACGTTGAAGCCGAAACCCCAATACTTTGGCCACCTGATGCGAAGAGCTGACTCATTGGAAAAGACCCTGATGCTGGGAAAGATAGCAGGCAGGAGAAGGGGACGACAGAGGATGAGATGGCTGGATGGCATCACCGACACAATGGACATAACTTTGAGTGAACTCCGGGAGTTGGTGATGGACAGGGAGGCCTGGCGTGCTGCAGTTCATGGGGTCGCAAAGAGTCGGACACGACTGAGCGACTGAACTGAACTGAACTGAACTTTTAGTGAAAGGAAATAATACTGGCTCTCAAAGCTGCAGAGCCCAGAGGTGGATTTGGTTTTATATGCGGCTGGATCCAGGCTGTCCCCATGGCTCCGCGGTAAAGAATCTGCCTGCAATGCAAGAGACGCAGAAGATGCAGGTTTGATCCTTGGGTTGGGAAGATCTCCTGGAGGAGGGCATGGCAACCCACTCCAGTATTCTTGCCTGGAGAATCCCATGGACAGAGGAGCCTGGCAGACTAGAGTCCCTGGGGTTCCAAAGAGCTAGACAAGACTGAATCGAGTGTGTGACGGCTGGATCCAGAGTCTCATGCCGTATTGTGTCTTCTCCGTCTCTTGTCTCTCCTGGTTTCTGTTTGGATTTATTCTACAGGCTGGTTGTACCCATCGAGGTTGTCCTCACCAGGGCCATAACCTTTGCATCCCACACCTCCCTTGGCTGAGCATTCAAACATCTCCGAAGTTAGCTGCAGCTGAACCATGTTTTAGCCTGCAGCTTGCCCTTGTGTATCCTTCCTTTGCAGCTGATCTGGGCCTCCTTGTGAACTCCCACTAGGGTACTCTGGGAGTCCTCACTCTCTGTCATTTGCTGCTGGATACCAGCCACCTGTCTCTTCTTCTCCTTCTGCAGGGCACCAGCGTGACTTAGTATAACTTAGCCCATGCTGCCGTCTCTGTAGGCTTTCCCCCCAGGTTTTTCACATGCCCCTCCCACCAGGATACTTTTCCAGGCCACCACCAATGAAAGCTTTAGCAACTGAGCTGCTACTTTGCGACCTACCCACCCAGAAGGCATGGGCTTCCCAGGTGGCTCAGTGGTAAACACTCTGCCTGCCAAGCAGGAGACGTGGGTTTGATCCCTGGGTGGGGAAGATCCCCTGGAGAAGGAAATGGCAACCCACTCTAGTATTCTTGCCTGGGAAATCTCATGGCCAGAGGAGCCTGGCGGGCTACAGTCCATGGGGTCGCAAAGGAGTCAGAGTGACTTAGGAACTAAACAACAAAAACCCAGATGGCATCTACTTTGCCGACCACGTGGTGGATGAGGAAGTCACAAAACTCCATTTTTATGCCTTTATTCTCTCACCTTCCTTAGCACCACTTAAGCTGGTCTGAGTCCTCCCAGAGGCAGACATTGACATGGGATTTTTTATTAGGGTCTTTGCCTGTGGGAAAATGGGGAGGAGGCCAGGAAAAATTCAGGAGAGCCAGAGCTTCCCAGGTGGCTCAGACAGTAAAGAATCAGCCTGCAATGCAGGAGACCTGGGTTCCATCCCTGGGTCGGGAAGATCCCCTGGAGAAGGGCATGGCAACCCACCCCAGTATTCTTGCCTGGAGAAGCCCATGGATGGAGGAGCCTGGCGGGCTGCAAGTCCCTGGGGTCACAGAGAGTAGGGCATGACTGAGCGTCCTGCACTCTCAGTAGACCTTGAGGGAAGAAGGGAGGGTGGGTCTAGTACAACCCAGACCGACATGCAGTTTAAGGAAGATTCTGTGTAAGGGTGCCAGGCAGTCCTCGAGCCCACCTAAAGGGTCACCCGACTCCCAGGCAGGACCAAGTTATATCATATGCAGGGCCGGCGGTGAAATGAACATGCAGGATTCCCTTGTTAACAAATTAGTGACAGCAGAGGGTTTTAAAGCAAGCACGGGGCCCTTATGAGAGGAAGGCTCTGAGTTGGCAGCTTGGGTCTTGTGCCCATGAAGCCCTCCCTGCTCCCAAGAGTGGGCTGCCTCAGTATCCCCGCTGCGCTCATCACTGCCTGGGAGTAGCTCATGGGAAAATGGGGGCCTCAGTGCCACACAGTGGTGGATGTCAGAGCCCAGTGGATGGGGCCTTTTGTGCGTGCGTGTGCGTGTGTGTGTGTGTGTGTGTTTGTCTCTTAAGAAGGTTGAGGATGAATGTATTATCCTCTATTTCCAGCTAATACTTTAAAATGGAGCTGTAATCCTGATGCAATTTATTTGTATGAATGGTGTGAAGTGGGGATTTAAGTCTTGCCCTTCGTTGATAATCGGGTATCGCATCCTCGTTTATTGAATGGCTGTTTTTTTCCTTATTTAAATACCCATTGTGTCAAACATTAAATTGCCACCTCTACATGGCTGACAGGAAGTGATAATGGAGCTGTCTTATCTAGTTTTAACCTGGATTCTCAAGAGATTCCACATCCCACTTTTCATGTGGGAGTACCAGGCAAGGTTGGTAGAAAGGTGTTATGAACCTGTTTCTCAGACATATAGAGTGCACAAAAGAATTAAGAGTGAAGCTTGTTGCTGTTTAGGCGCTCAGTCATGTCCAACTCTGCAACCCCATGGACTGCAGCACTCCAGGCTTCCTTGTCCTTCACCATCTCCTGAAGCTTGTTCAGACTCATACCCATTGAGTTGATGATGCCACCCAACCATCTCATCCTCTGTCGTCCCCTTCTCCTCCTGCCTGTAATCTTTCTCAGCATCAGGATCTTTTCAAATGAGTCGACTCTTTGTATCAGGTGGCCAAAGTATTGGAGCTTCAGCTTCAGCAACAGTTCTTCCAAAGAACATTCAGGGTTGATTTCCTTTAGGAGTGACTGATTTGATCTCCTTGCAGTCCAAGAGACTTTCAAGAATCTTCTCCAACACCACAGTTCAAAAGCATCAATTCTTTGGCGCTCAGCTTTTTTTATGATACAACTCTCACATCCATACATGACTACTGGAAAACCCATAGATTTGACTATGTGGACCTGTGTCAGCAAAGTGATGTCTCTGCTTTTTAATATGCTGTCTAGGTTGGTCATAGATTTTCTTCCAAGGAGCAAGTGTCTTTTAATTTCATTCACTGCCATTACCATCTGCAGTGATTTTTGAAAACAAGAAAATAAAATCTGTCACTTTTTCCATGAAGCTAGAGGATGATTTTCCTTAGAGAGAGTGGTTGATGAATTTGGAGTCTCTCCAGCTTAGAAGGGAGGAAGGGATGCTTGCTCTTCTTCCTAAGTTTAGGGAAAGGTAATCCCATGGGCCCACCCAGAGCACTTGTTCTTTGTGTCCCACAGCTGTGGAGGGGGGAAACTGTTGGCTGCTGTTTGACTCATTCCAGAAAAATCTTAAACTCAAGGATCTGCTGCTGCTCTGTGAGGCAAGGGGAGGTGGCCCCCCAGTTCTCCCCCTGGGACTGCCCTCAGCCCCTCTACCCTCCTGGGATCACAGAAGCAATTTCCCAAATGACATCAACTTAACTCCTTGCCCTCTGGCTTCCTACTGGGTTTGGGCATCAGGAGGCCCCAGCGGAGGGGAGCATGGACAGGAAGGGCTGCCGTTCACAGCTTGACATCCCTGCCTCCTCTCACTTCTCCAGGCTGAGAGTTGCTTCTGCTTTCCTAAGTCTCAGAGGGCTTCCCTTCTCTCCTGGCTCCCCCCAGAGCAGCCCACGCTTTTATGGCTTATCCTCTGCTGGTTTTTCCAGTAGTCATGTATGGATGTGAGAGCTGGACCATAAAGAACATTGAGCGCTGAGGAACTGATGCTTTCGAACTGTGGTGCTGGAGAAGACTCTTGAGAGTCCCTTGGACAGCAAGGAGATCCAACCAGTTCATCCTAAAGGAGATCAGTCCTGGGTGTTCATTGGAAGGACCGATGTTGACGCTCCAATACTTTGGCCACCTGATGAAAGAGCCAACTCAGGGAAAAAACCCTGATGCTGGGAAAGATTGAGGACCTGAGGAGAAGGGGACGACAGAGGATGAGATGGTTGGATGGCATCACTGACTTAATGGGCATGAGTCTGAGCAAACTCTGGGAGATAGTGAAGGACACGGAAGCCTGGAGTGCTACAGTCCACTGGGTTGCAGAGTTGGACACGACCGAGTGACTGACCAACAAGTCCCTTCATTGGATCAGCTCCCGTTTCCCTTCCAGGTGGGCCATCTGCCTCCCACTGGAAAGACACCTAGAGCCATGTGCCACCACTACTGAAGCCTGAGCACCCTGGAGCCCGTGCTCTGCAGTAGGAGAAGGCTCTGCAATGAGCAGCTGGAGCACTGCACCTAGAGAGGAGCCGCCACCCGCCCCAACTAGAGAACCCGCCCAGCGACAGAGACCCACTGGGAGAGGAGGCAGACAGCTTGCTGGAGCGACTTTCTGCTGTCTGCCTGGTCTGCCAGTGTGTTTGTCACTGCGACACACTGTTCCGGTTATCTGTGCTGTGTAACAAAGCACCCCAAACTTGGTGGCATTTTGAAAACTAATTTGGTTTATTTCTTTATTTTTGGCAGGGCTGGGTATCTGGCAAGCATCCTAGAGTGAGTTGCGGTGCATGAGATGCTCATTGCAGGGGCTTCCCTTGACATGGAGAGAGGACTCTACCGAACTCGGGCTTCAGTGGTTGCGGCTCCTGGGCTCTAGAGCACAGATTCAGTAGCTTCAGCGTACAAGCTCAGTTGCTCAGTAGCATGTGGAATCTTCCCGGATCAGGGACTCAAACCCATGTTTCCTGCGTCGGCAGGCAGATTCTTTAGAACTGAGCTGAAGCTCCTGGGTGGCATTTAGCAGCAATCACTTGATCGTGCTCACACTTTCCGTGGGTGAGGTATTTGGAAAGGGCACTGTGTGGATGAGTCTTCTCTGCTGCGTGATGGCTTGGTGTCAGCTGGCGGGACTCCAGGCTGGAGCAGAAAGAGCAAAGGCTGCAGGAAGCGCATCTGGGTGGCTCCTTCCCTGACCTGCCTGGGGCCTGAGCCGGGCTCGCTGAGAGCTGGGCTCCACTGGGGCTGTAGAGCCCAGCACCTCCACATGTCTTGGTTATGACTAGGGTGTCTCATGGCACAGTAACTGGGTTCAGGGTGGGAGCATCCAGATGATGAGCATTCTGAGTGCACTGGGGGAAGAGACTTGCTTAACTTGGTGGTTACAGGGGAGGGGCAAGGAAACGTGCGAAGCTGGTAAAAGCCGACAAACTTCCAACTGTAAGATGAGTAAGTTCCGGGCTTCCCTGGTGGCTAAGACCCTGCTCTCCCAACGCAGGGCACTTGGGTTCCATCGCTGGTCAGGGGCTAGACTCCCAGACGCTGCAACTAAAGAGCTCACATGCCATAACTAAGGCTGGGTGCAGCCAAAATAAATAAAAAATAAAATTAAAAAAAGATAAGTGAGTTCTGAGCTTTTAATGTACAGCATGGTGACTATAGTTAAAAGTTGTCTACTTGAAAGTTGCCAGGAAGATATACCTTAAATGTTTTCACCAAACACACACACAAGAACTATGTGAGATGATAGATGTACTAACTCACCATATTGTGGTAATAATTTCACCATATATACACATATCAAATCATCATGTTGGATACCTTAAATTTACACAAAGTTGAAAATCAGATATATCTCAATAAAGCTGAAGAAAAAAATTAGATGATGTTTTCAAACCATCTCATATACACTCAGCAGCTAACACAGTTCCAGCACACAGAAGACAAACAACAAATGTTTGTCGATTGCACAAACAGAAAGCTCAAGCCATGTGAAAGAAATATTCCCCTTATTTTACTACCTGGAGATAATCACTATTAAAATATGCTTTTGCTATTTTTTTTCAGTGCATGGATACTAGCCTTATAATATTTTCTGCTTAATATTAAACCTTTTCTGTGTCCATAAATATTCTTCCACACTTCCCAGGTGGTGCTAGTGGTAAAGAATCTCCCTGCTAATGCAGGAGACGTAAGACATCCCTGGGTTAGGAAGATCCCCTGGAGGAGGGCATGGCAACTCACTCCAGTGTTCTTGCTTGGAGAATCCCATGAACAGAGGAGCCTGGTGGGCTCCAGTCCATAGAGTCTCAAAAAGACTGAAGTGGCTTAACACGCATGCATGCAATATGGCATTTTCAGAGGTACCATATTTAATGCATTTGAGCCTTAATGCTGGACAATTGGATGTTTCCTAATATTTTGCTATAAGCAAAGTCTGCAATAGACATATTTGTGTGCATGTCTTTATATGTTTTTTGAGATTTCTTTTCAGAATAAATTCCTGGAAGCAACACTGTGGGTCAGAAGGTAAGCACGTTTTCAAGATCTTTCACAGATATTCCTACATTATGATTTTCCTTTTTTCTGAGGAACTGCAACTGAAGAGTTAACAAAATCATCCTTGCATGGTTTTACTTTAATTGGAGTATAATTGCTTTACAATTGTGCTAGTTTCTGCAGTACAACAGCGTGAATCAGCGATACGCGTACATCGTCCCCCTTTCTCGGGCCTCCCTCCCACCCTCTCCCGTCCCATCCCTCTAGGTCGCCACAGAGGCCAAGCCTAGAGCCCTGTGCTAGAGAGCAGCTTCCCACCCGCCGTCCACTCTACACCTGGCAACGCGCCTATGTCAGCGCTGCTGTCTCCATTCGCCCCACCCTCTCCTCTCCCCACTGCCCACAAGTCCAATCCCTATGTCTGCGTCTCTACTGCTGCCCGCAAATAGGATCATCTATACCATTTCTCTAGATTCCATATATATGCAGTAATAAACGATATTTGCTTTTCTCCTTCCGACTTCACTCTGTATGACAGACTCTAGGTTCACGCACTTGCAAGTTTTAAATGAGATTTCTTGTCTTTAAAACAATAAAGCATGCATGTGTTTTCTTTTATCTCTTCTAAATGTTGATCTTTATGACTTTCGCTTTTTTTTTTAATTCCCATAAAATCAGGAGTGCTTCTGAAAATAAATCTCAAGAGGCTTTCTAAAAATAGCCATCTTTGCAAAAATGTTCAGATTTGAAAATGAAATGTGTCCCTAGTAATTGGATCCCCCTGCAAACCAATTCATCTTGGTTCTGTGTAGCAGAGAAAATTGCAGTGTGAGAGGCGTCACTGGAGCAAATCCCTTGTGCTGCATGACTTTCAAACTTGCTTGAACAAAAACCCGGAGCCTAGATGCACACAAAGAGATGATTTCAGTTTTCAGTTTTATGATAGCGATATGACATTTCATCTCTTAGAACACAGTTGTGTTCTATGAGTTATAATCTGGTTGGGGACCATCTTGTCTTTTCCATGGTGGCACACCTCTCGTTGTATTAATGATGGGTGTTATCCTGATGCATAATCTAACTTTTGCAGCCTCACTAGAGTTGCAGAATAAAGAAACCGGCTGTCACACCACATGATGCTGTTGTAGCTGCATCTACGATTGGTCATCTGTGTATAATCAAGCTCTCCTTAAGCTTGTACTGTGCGTTCTACATGCTTAAAAGGTGCACATTCTGTGAATCATTTGGCTTCACAGCATCTTATATTGAACTGAGCCAGTGTGATGGCCACCTACTTCAACTGTATCAGGGAGATAACCTGTAAAATCCATATCTGCTCGTGTCTCTTACAGCAGACATCGTTGGTGGAATAAAATACTAAAAGGCTTTTAATTTTTAGATAAAAAATAAAATGATATATAGTAGTTTTCTCCCTCTACTTTGAAATATAATCAACATTTAACATTTAAGGTTTTATTAGTTTATACTGTACATCATGATTTGATGTTTGTATATATTGCTAAGTGATTACTGTGGTAAGTTTGGTTAATATCCATTGTGTCATATAGCTACAATTTTGAATCTTAGTATGAGTTACTCTTTTAGCCCTTTTTAAATGTACAACATAGTATTGTTGATGACCATCAGGATGCTCTGCTTTACATCCTTAGAACTTACTTATCTGATAACTGGAATTTTATCCTTTTTAACCACCTTCACCTCCCCTGGTGGTTCAGACGGTAAGTTATCCGCCTGCAGTGCAGGAGACTGGGGTTCACTTCCTGGGTTGGGAAGATCCCCTGGAGGAGTGCATGGCAAACCACTCCAGTATTCTTGCTTGGAGAATGCCCATGGACAGAGGAACATGGTGGGCAACAGTCCATGAGGTTGCAAAGAGTCGGACACGACTGAAGCGCACACACACACACACATGTTATATATGAAAGTTGTTAAGGGAGCAAATGCTGAGCTCTCATCACAAGAAATGAGAAATGGGGAGGGAGGTGGGAGGGGGGTTCAGGAGTGGCAACTTATGTACACCCGTGGCAGATTCATGTTGATGTATGGCAAAACCAATACAGTATTGTAATGTAAAAAAAAAAAATTAAAAATTAAAAAAAAGAAATGAGAAATTTTTAATGTTTAATTTTACATGAATGTGAAACGATGGATGTTCATTAAATTTATTATCATAATCATGATCTCTGACTGAACTATGTTGTACACCTTAAACTTATACAGTGCTATATGCCGATAAAACTGGAAGGAAAGAAACCCCAGGAAGTCTAGAAACTCATCAGTTGCATAAGTAAATGGAAATAGAAATACATTCCTATCCCAGCTCATCAATGACATGTCACATTTCTTTTCTTCTGTGTATTAAATGGGAAAAAACCCCAGTGTTTTTTCTCAGAACATTCCCATGGAGTTGTTTTCACCTTGGTGCTTGGACTTCTCTTCCTTGGCAGGCTTCAGCACTCTCTTGAAATTCACGAAGGCATGCCATAGATTAGCCACCACAGCCTTATTTTTATGCCTGTTTTCTTTTGCACACTGTACTGTATCACCAAAGAAGCTATAATTTTGACTTTAATTAAGGTGGAATGCATTAAAATCTTTTATTACATTTTTGGTACAAGGCTGGACTCAGAATTTGCTATTATGCATTTAGATTTGTTTGTATATGCGTTAATGTGAATATTTTTTGTTGATTCTCTTTTGAGATTGGTTTGTATTTTGTTTTCTGCTTTTGATCTAAAAATACCATTTAGTTTTCACATTTCTTTTACTTAAAAAAATTAATTTTATTGAAGTTTAGTTGATTTATAATGTGTTAATTTTGGCTGTACAGCAAAGTTCCCTGTACTATATAGTAGGATATTTCTGGGAGAAATATCAATAACCTCAGATATGCAGATGACACCACCCTTATGGCAGAAAGTGAAGAAGAACTAAAAAGCCTCTTGATGAAAGTGAAAGAGGAGAGTGAAAAAGTTGGCTTAAAGCTCAACATTCAGAAAACAAAGATCATGGCATCTGGTCCCATCACTTCATGGGAAATAGATGGGGAAACAGTGTCAGACTTTATTTTCTTGGGCTCCAAAATCACTGCAGATGGTGATTGCAGCCATGAAATTAAAAGATGCTTACTCCTTGGAAGAAAAGTTATGACCAACCTAGATAGCGTATTCAAAAGCAGAGACATTACTTTGCCAACAAAGGTCCGTCTAGTCAAGGCTATGGTTTTTCCAGTGATCATGTATGGATGTGAGAGTTGGACTGTGAAGAAAGCTGAGCACTGAAGAATTGATGCTTTTGAACTGTGGTGTTGGAGAAGACTCTTGAGAGTCCCTTGGACTGCAAGGAGATCCAACCAGTCCATCCTAAAGGAGATCAGTCCTGGGTGTTCATTGGAAGGACTGATGTTGAAGCTGAAACTCCAATACTTTGGCCACCTCATGCGAAGAGTTGACACATTGGAAAAGAGCCTGCTGCTGGGAGGGATTGGGGGCAGGAGGAGAAGGGGACGACAGAGGATGAGATGGCTGGATGGCATCACCGACTCGATGGACATGAGCTTGGGTAAACTCTGGGAGGCCTGGCATGCTGTGATTCATGGGGTTGCAAAGAGTCGGACACGACTGAGCAACTGAACTGAGCTGTGTTTGTCTGTTTCATATTTAATAGTTTGCATCTGCTAATCCCACATGTCTAATCCATCCGCCCTCGCCTCATGGCAACGACAAGTCTGTTCTCTAGGTCTGTGAGTTTGTTTTTGTTTTGTAGATATGTTCATTTTTGTCATATATTCGATTCCATATATAAGTTATATCATGTGGTATTTGCCTTGCTCTTTCTTACTCCACTTAATATGATAATCTCTAAGTCCATTTATGTGGTTGTCAATGGCATTATTTCATTCTTGTTTATGGCTGAGTAATATGGCTGTCATTTATATGTGGAATCTAAAACGCATCTCTCTGTGGATGGACATTTCGTTTGCTTCCACGTCTTGGCCATTGTAAATAGTGCTGCAATTAACATTGGAGTGCAAGTATCTTTTTGAGAATATGGTTTTCTCCACATATATTGCATTTCTTTTACTTTTCACAACCATCTTGACGGTGGAGGATTCACTTTTCTTTACTATTGTGGTCTCATCCCCCTGTTAAGGGCTAACACTTTCCTCTTGTTTGGGCATGGTGCAGAAGCCTTGGTCCAACCTCCCCTCCCGGCCAAGAGATCAGTAACTAGGGTTAAGTCACAACATAGCATAGCTGGCGAAGTACTGGTCTGAATAAGGGAGCAATGCAACCATATGCGGTAGGACCTAGCCAATGCGTGCTGGCAGAAGCAGAAGAACAGAAGGAAGTGAATTCTCAGATGATGGGGTGCGGATGGGGTGCTGGATGAAGGGGTGCGGAACATGAAGTCAGATAAAGGAGAGCTTATCAATTTGGGAGTACTCTCCTGGGATACAATCAACAAAATGAAAAGGTAACTATAGGATAGGAGAAAATATTTACAAATCACATATCTGATAAGGGGTTAATTAATATCCAAAATATACAAGGAACTCATGCAACTCAATAACAAAAAAGCAGATAAGCTTATTGAAAAACGGGTAAAGGATCTGAATCTGAATGGGTAAAGGTTCATATAGTCAAGATTATGGTTTTTCCAGTAGTCATGTATGGGTGTGAGAGCTGGACAGGAAAAAATCTGAGGGCTGAAGAATTGATGCCTTTGAACTATGGTGCTGGAGAAGACTCTTGAGAGTCCCTTGGACTGCAAGGAGATCAAACCTGTCAATCCTAAAAGAAATCAACTCTGAATATTCATTGAAAGGACTGATGCTGAAGCTGAAACTCCAATACTTTGGCCACCTGATGCAAAGAGCCAACTCTTTGAAAAAGATCCCGACGTTGGTAAAGACTGAAGGCAGGAGAAGTAGGGGATGACAGAGGATGAGATGGTTGGATGGCATCACCAACTCAATGGACATGAGTTTGTGCAAACTCTGAGAGATAGAGAAGGACAGGGAAGCCTGGTGTGCTGCAGTCTGCGGGGTCGCAAAGAGGCAGACGTGAATGAGCGATTGAACAACAAAGGATTTGAATAGACATTTCTCAAAAGAAGATATACAGATGGCCAACTCTGTGAGGTGACATAACAAACACCCTCTTCCAACAACACAAGAGAAGACTACACGTGGACATCACCAGATGGTCAATACCGAAATCGGATTGATGATATTCTTTGCAGCCAAAGATGGAGAAGCTCTATACAGTCAGCAAAAACAAGACTGGGAGCTGACTGTGGCTCAGATCATGAACTCCTTATTGCCAAATTCAGACTTAAATTGAAGAAAGTGGGGAAAACCACTAGATCATGCAGGTATGACCTAAATCAAATCCCTTATGATTATACAGTGGAAGTGACAAATAGATTCAAGGGATTCAATCTGATAGACAGAGTGCCTGAAGAACTATGGATGGAGATTTATGACATTGTACAGCAGGCAGTGATCAAGACTATCCCCAAGAAAAATAAATGCAAAAAGGCAAAATGGTTGTCTGAGGAGGCCTTACAAACAGCTACGAAAAGAAGAGAAGTGAAAGGCAAAGGAGAAAAGGAAAGATACACCCATTTGAATGCAGAGTTCCAAAGAATAGCAAGGAGAGATAAGAAAGCCTTCCTCAGTGATCAATGCAAAGAAATAGAGGAAAACAATAGAATGGGAAAGACTAGAGATCTATTTAAGAAAATTAGAGATACCAAGGGAACATTTCAGACAAAGATGGGCACAATAAAGGACAGAAATGGTATGGACCTAACAAAAGCAGAAGATATTAAGAAGTGGCAAGAATACACAGAAGAACTGTACAAAAAAAGATCTTCACGACCCTGATAATCACGATGGTGTGATCACTCATCTAGAGCCAGACATCCTGGAATGAGAAGTCAAGTGGGCCTTAGAAAGCATCTCTATAAACAAAGCTAGTGGAGGTGGTGGAATTCCAGCTGAGCTATATCAAACCCTAAAAGATGATGCTGTGAAAAAGCTGCATGCAATATGTCAGCAAACTTGGAAAACTCAGCAGTGGCCCCAGGACTGGAAAAGGTCAGTTTTCATTCCAATCCCAAAGTGAGGCAATGCCAAAGAATTTTCAAACTACTGCACAATTGTGCTCATCTCACATGCTAGTAAAGTAAAGTTTAAAATTCTCCAAGCCAGGCTTCAACAGTATGTGAACCATGAACTTCCAGATGTTCAAGCTGGATTTAGAAAAGGCAGAGGAACCAGAGATCAAATTGCCAAAATCCATTGGATTATCAAAAAAGCAAGAGTTCCAGAAAAGCATCTACTTCTGCTTTATTGACTATGCCAAAGCCTTTGACTGTGTGGAAATAACTCTACCACTGTGAAATCTGCAACCTTCCATTAGCTCACATCTACGGCCACATTTGGAAGGGGAATCTGTTGGCTCACTGATGGAGGAGGAAAAAGAACGAGCTTAGGTGTTGGTTGGTGTGTATGGTTACAAGCCAAAAACACACAGTGATTTGCTATGACTGTCCCCAGGATTGGCCTACCTTCTAACGGGTGGAGCTTCAGTGGTGTATCTGGTCATCTGCTGGTCTAGATGGAAAACATATGTCAATCATCTATCTCCTATCTCTACACACAGACTCATCAGCAATAACAGATGGCTTGTCAGCTGATGAGGGGTCTCTGGAGAAGGGAACAGCAATTCACTGCAGTATTCTTGCCTGGAGAATCCCATGGATAGAGGAACCTGTCGGGCTACAGGCCATGGGGTCACAAAGAGTCGGACACTGAGCAACTAATATTACTGGAAGGAGAAACATTGGAAGGTCTTCGTTCAAGGAGGTCTGAGGTGGGGGTATCTGGATGGACCTACGATCGTAGGCACAAATGAAGATGTCTCTACCCATGTGGTACTCCCCAGAAAGCCTCTGCCTTGAAAGGCAGAGGCTCTGAATGACCACATCTTTTCAACCATTCACTTTCCATTTTATTTTAAATTTATTGTTTTCAAAGGTATATCCCTGGTGGCTCAGATGGTAAAGAATCTGCCTGCAATGTAGGAGACCTGGCTTCAATCCCTGGGTTGGGAAGATCCCCTTGAGAAGGGAATGGCAACCCACTCTAGTATTCTTGCCTGGAGAATCCCGTGGACAGAGGAGCCTGGTGGGCTGTAGTCCATGGAGTCACAAAGTGTTGGACACAACTGAGTGGCTAATACATACGATGTATACCCAGGGCTTCCCTGGTGGCTTAGTGGTAAAGAATCTGCCTGCCAATTCAGGAGACTTGGATTTGATCCCTGGGTCTGGAAGTTTCCCTAGAGAAGGAAATGGCAACCCACTCCAGTATTCTTGCCGGGAGAATCCCATGGACAGAGGAACCTGGCGGGCTACAGTCCACAGGATCGCCAGAGAGTCAGACCTGACTTAGAGAATGAACAACCACGAGAATGTATGCCCCAGACACTTTGCGTTTTGGCTTAAGACACCAATGACCAAAGTAGCTGGCATTTAAGAGAGGCACTTCATGCCAATTTGCTTCATTTTATCCAGGCGACAGTCCTGGGGACTAGGCGCGACAGGAAGGAGCTATTCCCTTTAGAGACGGAGAGAAGGGAGGTCTGAGATAGTAAATACCCTACTCAGGGTCACCGAACGGGCTGATGAGGGTCAATTCTGGTTTCCAGACTGGTGTTCTGTCTGTGGCTCCTTGGGCAGTTGAGTGGAGGGAAATCAGAGCCCAGTCGCCAGCAGGCGGCGCCTGACTCTCGTTTGTCTGAGTGCGGCCACTGGACCGCCCAGAGAAGGCTTGTGCAGTCAGCCTGCCTGAGTGTCCGACCTGCAACGGATGAGTGGACTCAGTTCCCCAGTGTCCGTCCTCTCTGACCCTCCGCCCAGCACTCACATTCTAGAGCGGCTCCACTGTGTGGGCTCACTCCTCAGGGGTCACTGCAGACCCCAGGATGCTGCCGGGTGCCGCCCAGTCCCCGGCAAGAACCGGACAAGGGTTAGCACCCATAATGGAGGTCATCAATTTCCAGCCTTAGTGCTTATAATAGCCTTTCCCTTCCTGCCACACTACAAATGAGCTTGCTCGGAGGTTTATCTTTGTGGCATGGTTATTGATTCTTTTTTTTTTTTTCTTTCAAATCTGTCTTGATGATGTATGCTTTCACTAGCAGAACTCAGTTTCGCTGTGTTTCTTTTTTTCTGCTTTCTCGTGTCTGTGGGAGAACCTGTGAATTACAAATTCATTCAATCAGGACAGATGTGTATTGAGGACTTCCTGTACGCCTGGCCCCAGGCAGAGAGCCTGAACTCAAGTCCCAGCCATCATGGAGCCTCCGTTCTAGGAAAGGAGACAGAGAGTAAACAAAGCAAATAAGGAAAATGCATGATTTGCTGCGTGGTGTTAAGCGCTAGGAAGGAAAATCAAGCAGAGAAGGGGAAGAGGGGGTTGGGGAGGTGAGAGTCTGGGGGAGGTCTGCATGGTAAAAAAGGGGTCAGACCCAGGCTCACAGAGGGGGTGACATTTGAACCAAGACCCAAAGAAGCAGGTATTTGGGAGGAAGTTTTTCTAGGGAATGCATAATTTAAAGGGCCCAGCGCAGGAGTAAGTCTGGTACGCGTGGCAGCAACGTGCAGGCTGGTGTGGCTTCACTGGAGTGGAAAGGGGAGCTGAGGTCAGAGAAGCAAAGGGAAGGGGTCACAGAGGGGGAAGGGCTTCGTAGTCCACAGGGATGTTGCTAGTGAGGATGTTGTTGGTGCTGACTGACAATGAGAAATGCAAGCAAGGAGAAATGGTCTGTGGAGGAGGAGGTGTGAGGGCCTCTCTAAAAAACACTTTAACTTTCATTCCTTCTCAATAGCCTCCCTCTGGAATTTGGAGGAAGGGACCAAACCTTAAATGGTTGCTATTATTTTTTTCAGTCGCTAAGTTGTGTCCGACTCTTTGTGACCCCATGGACTGTAGCACGCAGGCTCCCCTTTCCTTCACTATCTCCTGGGTTTGCTCAAACTCATGTCCATGGAGTCGGTGATGCTATCTAACCATCTCATCCTCTGTCGTCCCCTTCTCCTTTTGACCTCGATCTTTCCCAGCATCAGGGTCTTTTCCAATGAGTCGGCGGTTCGCATCAGATGGCCAGAGTATTAGAACTTCAGCTTCAGCATCAGTCCTTCCAATGAATACTCAGGGCTGATTTCCTTTAGGACATGGATTAGGATGATAGGAGAGCCTGGTGGCTGGCTTGAAGAGGGTGACAGAGGTGAAGGTGATGAGCTGTGGTCACATGTGGGTGTGTTGTGAAAATAAAACCCATGACATTTGTATAGTCCAACTCTTACATCCATACGTGACTACTGGAAAAACTGTAGCAGTCGTGTCTGGATGTGAGAGTTGGACTATAAGGAAAGCTGAACACCGAAGAATTGATGCTTTCGAACTGTGGTGTTGGAGAAGACTCTCGAGAGTCCCTTGGACTGAAAGGAGATCCAACCAGTCCATCCTAAAGGAAATCAGTCCTGAATATTCATTGGAAGGACTGATGCTGAAGCTGAAGCTCAAATACTTTGGCCACCCGATGCAAAGAAGTGAGTCACTAGAAAAGACCTTGATGCTGGGAAAGATTGAATTTGGGAGGAGAAGGGGACGACAGAGGATGAGATGGTTGGATGGCATCACCAACTCAATGTATATGAGTTTGAGTCAACTCTGGGAATTGGTGATGGACAGGGAGGCCTTTCATGCTACAGTCCATGGGGTCACAAAGAGTTGGACGCGACTGAGCAACTGAACTGAACGGAGCTGACATTTCCTGAGGGACTAGATATGAGACCCAGGAAGGAGAGAAAGCAGAGGATGACTCTTAAATTTGGGGGCGAATTTGGGTGAAGCCCTAGGATAGGAGTAGGGCGTCGTGTGTGTGTGTGTGTGTCTGCGCGCGCGTGTGCATGGGCTGAGCCCAGTGTAAGTCTGAGATCCTTTCAGACAGCCTGGTGGAGAAGAAAGGGGTTGATCACAGGACTCTGGACTTAGGGAAGTGATCCAAACTGGAGAAAATGCTTTGGCTTCCTCTGTGATAAGGGCAGTTGTGTTTGCGGCATTCTGGAGTGACTTCTGCAAGTGCGGCGATGATGCCAGTATTGACTGAAGGGGTGAGAGCTAAAACTTACCAGGGGCTTCTCAGCGGCAGGCTCTGGGCTGAAAGCTCTGTGAGCATCATCTCGCTGAGTCCTCTCGCTTCCTCAATACTCCAGTTTTATAGCTGGAGGAGACTGGGGCACAGGGAGATGATGAGTCACGACTCACTTTCAGACGAGGAGTTCACTGCGAGGTGCCGCACGAGGTCCGCTCTCCAGAGCCAGGCGAAGTTGCCTCCCCACCCCAGCCTGTGCCAGAGGGCACCCTGCCTTCCTCAGCCTCTGTGCTGAGAAAAGATCACGGTGGACATGAACTCTGGGGACCATGAGTTTGAGTCCTGCCTCTGATTAACCGACAGCTTTCTTTGGGGAGAATCAAGGGGTAGCGTTCAGAGAACTGTCTTCCAGGCAAAGGTTCTTGGTGCCTGCTGTCTTTGCTTTCCTTCTCCAGTCACCAGCCGGCTCTGCCAGCCTAACTCCCTCCAGCCAACTTTCATTTCCTGGCCATGCCAGCCTGATTACTTCTAATTGTCTTTGACTGCTTCCAGCTGGGTCTCCTAGCTGGCGTTCTGTGGGAGCACACAGACCGTCTCCCAGCCATATGGTGGGAGGAGATGGAGGAGACAGGGAGGAAGGAAGCAGCTGGTACAAGTCAACTGAGAAAGCTTTTCACGGCTTTCCAGCCCACTGTGGTTGGTAAATTTTTTTTTAAAGGGTTAATGCATCTAAGTTAGAGAATTGTCCGTCTCTGACAAGACAAACAATTATATTTGTTGACCACCCATAGGCAACCGACGCTTTAGAAAGCTGTTTGAAACGTCTTCCCCCAGGACAGAGGGGGATCTTGCTGTCTGGAGCAATGAAACTCCACTCATTTGAGAATCCATGAACAATTGCTTTCACTTATGCAATAAAGATATACCGAGAAATGGCCCTGTCTCAGGCACTGTGCTAGGTGCTCTAGGGCAAATATCAATATGATATAAAATAAGGGTGCTCCCATTTGCAAAGAGTCTAAAAGAGAAGCAAGATATTCAATAGGAAGTAACATAGGACTTCAGGGGTCTTCCCCGGTGGCTCAGCGTTAAAGAATACACCTGCCACTGCAGGAGACACAGGATCGATCCCTGGGTTGGAAAGATCTTCTGGAGAAGGAAATGGTGACCCATTCCAGTATTCTTGCCTGGGGAATCCCATGGACAGAGGAGCCTAGTGGGCTACAGTCCATGGGGTCGCAAAAGAGTCAGACATGACTTAGTGACTAAAAAACAAGATAGGACTTAAGAAGAACGAGTGATATGGAACAAGAAAGAAGGAGGAGCGATTAGCCTCTTGCAGCTCAGTGATGGTGGAGGGCTTCATGGGGAAAGGAAAGTCTGTGTTGGTTAGAAACGGGGTTGGGGCAGCTGACTGGGCAAGTTCATGGCAGAGGCAAAGGTGCAGAGGTGAGGAACCCCCATCCGGATGAAGGCAGCTGAAATGTAGTGCTCAGGGAGGTCTCACAGGCAGATAAGATATAGAGTTCGAGATAATCAGTAGACTCTTCAGTGCTGGACTGTGCTTTCAGCCAGGTGTTTTCTGCATTTCTGTCTCATATGAGGGCAGTCCACTGTTTTGGGTACTCATCTGTCCTCCATAAAGGGATTTCTGGGGTTATTCCTTATTAAACAAGGCCACTTCAGAGAAGAGGACCTGTAGTTCAAACACCAGTTACAAAGGCCAGCAAGGGTAGGATCTGGACTTCTCTTTGGCATCCATCCCAGCTAGTGGAGTTAGCAGTGAGCTTGAATCAAACCCAGGCATCAGGATTGAAAAAGATTTAACGGGCTTGGATTTTCTCTCTTCTTCACCCCTTTGCTGACCTCCACCCCAAGAGGATAATCAAAAGGAAAGAAAATCTCTATTTCATTGTAAATGTCTTCCACCATGTTTGGAAGAATCAGCTAGCTTTTTTTTTTTTTTTTTTTTTTTCAGTCCATAAAGACACTTTGATGAACTGTCTCTGACATTTGCCTTACATTATAAGAAAGTAATTTCTACATTTTCATACAGAGCTAATTATCCAAAAATTTAAAGAAAGTTAGAGTCCCTTGGACAGCAAGGAGAGCAAACCAGTCAATCCTAAAGGAAATCCACCCTGATGCTGTAGTTGAAGCTCCATTACTTTGACCACTTGATGCGAAGAGCCAACTCATTGGAAAAGACCCTGATGCTGGGAAAGATTGAAGGCAGGAGAAGAGGGCAGCAGAGGATGCGATGGTTGGATGGCATCACTGACTCATTGGACAAGAGTCTGAGCAAACTCCGGGAGATAGTGAAGGACAGGGGAGCCTGGTGTGCTGCAGTCCATGGAGTGGCAAAGACTTGGTGACCGAACAGCAATACTCTATTAATACATATGCTATTAATTGGGAAAACTCGAAAATCTTTCTCGGAAAGAAGAGGCAGAATGGTTTCGCTCTCAAAGTGAGCTTCGTATTTGTCATCCATGAGATGTTTTTTGAACATTCACTCTTCAGGCACGGTGCTGGTCATATAGCCTTTCTCTCTCCTGCCTTCCATTGTCCTAACATTTGATTACTGTATCTGAGACATTATTGTGATTGCATTGGCCTTGCAGAAATTATGGGAGTGGAGTGGTGGTAAAGAAGCCCCTTAAGCACAACAAGAAAAACATTTTCATTTATTTATTTATTTTTGCCCGACCCAAGAAAAACATTTTTAAAGTGTATTTTTAATATTGGGAAAAGGGAACGATGAGAAGGCTGATGGAAAACAACCTCAGTCATAACCCGTGAGTAGCTGATTATAGCATTTTTGAAATGAGTTCTACTTAAAATAGGCGTTTCTCTGGGTCAGAAAGCCCCGGAGACACTGGATTAATGACTGCCGAGCATCCCTTTCTCATCCTGCCCCGCCCCAATCTCAGAGCACGGACGTGGATCATGCCATAATTGTTTACCAAGGAATTAGTAGTGAAAGGAACTTGGTTAGGACCAAATCCTGCCTTTCAGCTCTGATGCTGTAACTCTGACGGGGGGTTAAGTATGCATAAACGCTGGCGCCTTTTATCTGGCTGCTCAACAGGTAGCATTTTGTAATACAAAAGGGGGGTATCTCCCCCTTCCAGCCCTTCACTCGCCACCCCCACCTCCCTGCCCTCATTTTTTGCTTTGAGAAGACTTTGGGGATCCCGGAGAGGATCAGAGTGGTCAGGGCGGCTGCATTTGTTTACCAGAGATGAGCAGGGTCCGGGCGCCTCAGAACAAAAGCCTCCAAGAGCAGGAGCGCTGGTCCACCGGGTCCTGCAATCACCCGCATCGTTTCAATGGAAAGCAGCGAAGGTGTAAACGTACAAGCAGAGGGAGCAAACGCCCTGATTCCTACGTTGCTGCTGCTACTATTATTGTCGCGGCTGCTCCTCCTCCAACACCGCGTGCCCGCCTGGTGTGAGCCCAGGCTTTCGCCACTCCATCCTTCCATCCATCCACCCATCCCTCTATCCATCCATCCGGGGTCCAGAGGGTCCTACTGTGTGCGGGGCCCGGGGCTGGATACCGGGCACTTAAACCACAGTCCACCGGCTTCGAGAGCGCCTCCTTCCCTTCCTCCTGCCCCGGGTGGGTGCGGCTGCTGGTGGCGGATTTCTTCGCCGAAAGGTCCAGAAAGCCCAAGCCCAGAAGCCGGGCGAGAGGCAGAGGCGGAGGCGGCCCGACTTGGGCGGCCCGGGAGCGCGCGTCTCAGAGGCCGCGCGGGGTCCCCCCAAGTCTGGAGCTCAGGTGGCCCCGCCGCCCCCCTCCCAGGGCCCTCCCCTCTCCGGCGAGGGTCGAGTTTGGCTGTTGCGCGCGGGGAAGGAGGGGCTACGAGGGATTTGAAACTGCACACGCTGCGGAGTGGAGCTCGCATCTGTTCCCGCCGCCCGCGACCGGATTAAATTTCTGCAAATTCAAACTGAATGGGGCTTTCTTCTGCTGCCTTCCAGAGGGCGCCTGCAGCCCGCCGCGCGCGCCGGCTCTCGGGCGGGAGCGGCCGCCCGGCGCGCAGCTAGGAACCAGCGAGCCGGACTCGCGTCCGTGCGGGCCAGCCGGCGGCGGCGAGGGAGGAGGCGGCCGAGGAGCCCCGGGCTCCGGGACCAGGCATCTCGGCTCCAGGACCCGGCACCGGATCGCGCCCCCCGCCGCCCCAACGCCCCTCCACGGCCGGCGCGCTCCCCGCGCACCCGAGCAGGGAGACGGTCACTAGCCGCCCGGACGGGACTCGGGGCAGGGTCTCCGCAAGGAGCCTCAGTAGAAGAACTTCTTGGGGGTGGGGGGCGGGTCCCCGGTACCCCGTGGCCCCGGCGGCCGCTATTGTCTGCGCGCGGCGCTCGGCGGCGGCCGGGGGCGCGGGAGCGGCGGGCCGGGCGGGGCCGGGCCCAAGGCAGCTGCGGCGGCGGCGGCGGCGGCGGCGGGAGGAGCCCGGGGAGCCGGCCGAAGAGAAGCAGGAGCCGCGAGCGCGGGAGCCGAACCGGAGCGGCGCGATGCCGGCGGCGGCGGGGGACGGGCTCCTGGGCGAGCCGGCGGCGCCCGGGGGCGGCGGCGGCGCCGCCGAGGACGCGGCCAGGCCGGCGGCTGCCTGCGAAGGAAGTTTCCTGCCGGCCTGGGTGAGCGGCGTGCCCCGAGAGCGGCTCCGCGACTTCCAGCACCACAAGCGCGTGGGCAACTACCTCATCGGCAGCAGAAAGCTGGGCGAGGGCTCCTTCGCCAAGGTGCGCGAGGGGCTGCACGTGCTGACCGGAGAGAAGGTGAGCCTCCCGGGGCGCTGGCCCCCGGATCCCCCCGCCCCTCCGCCCCGGGATGGGAGATCGGGGCGGGAGGGGCGGTGGGGACCCTACGGGAAACCCTGCGCTGCGAGTCTGGCTGCGGAGCCCCGGCCCAGCACCTCCCCGCTCCGCCTGCTTTTCCTCTCGTGTTGAACGCGGGGTCGAGCCAAACGCGCGCGCCAGCTCTCGCAGACCGGGATACTGGCATTTCCCAGAGGAGCGATCTGGGGTCACTTTCCCTGGTTAGTGGGGTGGGGGGCGACTGGTTTCCCCGCGAAGCCAGACGCCCGCAGCTTTTTTGCATCTCGAAGGGCGCCGCCTGGCGGGCACCAGCGCTGGGTTGGGGTGCAGTGGCGGGGGGAGGAGGGGGAACCTCTGCTCTCGGGCCGATAGGGGCGGCAAAATCAGTGGAGAAGCTGGACCCAGGACTGGAGTGCGTGGGCCCTGATGTTGAAGGTGGGAGAGCCGATTAGCCAGCCCTTGGGGGCCAATTTAGAGCCTGATCCCCCTCGCGGGCTCTGGGGAGGAAGTAGGGAAAGGCCGAGACGCCAGGGACATTCCCACCTGTGGGGTGCAGAGTTAGGGGACGTTCTACCTGGTCACAGGAGGGTTTTTTCACAAGCCGCCCCTCCCACCATCCACCTTTCCCCCCGCTGCGTCCTGGATCGCCCCCACCGCACCCCCAGACATCCCACCCTCTCCTTCCCTCCTCACTCCCGCCGCTGGGGTGGGAGCTACTGGCACTGATACCCCCAGACTTCAGATGTTGGAAGATACCTTCTCATCTTCTAGAAGCAAGGAAAGCAAATGAAGACCTCCCCCCTCCCCCGCCCCCAAGTCCCCCAGACATCTGAAGGGGCAGCCCCTCCAGACCTTGCAAAGTTAGCAGGGTGTGATCCCTTGTCAGGCAAGGCCCTGCTGGACCTCAGCTGTTCACTTAGATCTGAGAACAACACAGGATGACTTACTTTTGAGATGCTGCGCAAGCTAGCCTGAGCAGTTACCCTAAGTTTGGAGCCACTTCAGGCTGGAGCATCTCAGACTCAAACCACCCCCAACCCCCACCGCCCCAGCCACCCTCCCAACCCCCCACCCCAGGCTGGGGCTTGCTCAGCCCAGGTCGGGTGGGAAGCAGCCCCCTTTGGTGCCCCATTCAGAGAGAGAGACGCCAGCAGTTTGGGAAAGGCAGGGAGGTTCCGGGCTTCCCACCTGCCCAGCCACTCTCTGCCCTGGGATCCTCTGCCAGCCTGGGGGTCCCGGACACACTGCTGTGGGCCCTCTGACTCTACGGTGAACTGCCCTGCCCTCTGACCCCCAGCTTCTCCTGCCTTTAATCTCTCTTGCCAGCTCCCTCGTGTGTGCTGGAGCCCCTGGCATGTGACCGCAGGTCTTCATCACCCTTGTCACTTGTTCCCTTCCTACAGTCTCTTGGGGTGGGGTGTCCCTTTGTTTCGGGTAAATGGGGTTAGCAGTGAGTAGTTTTCAAAGTGCCTCTGGCTTGAATTTCCATGCACAAGGGGGAGTGTTCGGGAGAGGAACTCACTGAATGGAGGGGCTCTTTCAAGAAGAAAAAAACCCCTCCAAACCTCCTTCTAGTCCAAAATGAGCGCCAGCGCCGTTTACTCCTGGGTTCGCAGTGGGCTGGGAACTTAACCCATCGCGTCTGGGCGAAGGCGGGGATGCCCGCGGATCCGGCTAGCTAATTACAGAGCGCTCACTTCCCCGTGCCTGGCACGGGTGGTAGAACTTTCTTTTCACTCGAAATGTAGATTAGTCAGTCTGGTTACGGCCGTTTCCTCTTTGAAACTTAGCAGAAAGAGACGGCAATGACACCCCACTCCAGTACTCTTGCCTGGAAAATCCCATGGACGGAGGAGCCTGGTGGGCTGCAGTCCATGGGGTCGCACAGAGTCGGACACGACTGAGCGACTTCACTTTCACTTTTCACTTTCATGCATTGGAGAAGGAAATGGCAACCCACTCCAGTGTTCTTGCCTGGAGAATCCCAGGGACGGGGGAGCCTGGCGGGCTGCCGTCTATGGGGTCGCACAGAGTCGGACACGACTGAAGCGACTTAGCAGCAGCAGCAGCAGCAGAAAGAGACGAGGTGCTCTGCTCGCAGCATAATGGGCAACGTTTAGGCGCGCGCGCGCGCTCCCCCTGCCCGGCCGCTCAGCTTGTTCGGGCTGCCTTCCTCTCTCCCGTGGCTCGGCTCCTCGCCGCTGCTCTCCTCCTCCCTAATATCAGGCTGCGTGCTTTGGCTGAACTGCCCGGGGCTGCACTCCGAGCTCAGTCCCTAGGCGGGTGCTGCTATTCTGGAGCTCAGGGCTGGGCCCCCAGGCACTCTAGAATGCGAGGAATTCCTGCCCGGATGGGGTCCAGTGAGGATTCCCCCCACCCCGACCCGCCCCCCACCCCGCACCCCTTAGAGGCTCACGCCCGTTTATCTCATCTTGTCTTTTTCAAACGCTGCATCTCACTTCCTCTCCGCAAGAGAAGGACCAATTAATTGGACGTAAAATTATTGCGCTGGACTAACTGATTGAATCTAGTTAAGGAAGGTGGATCTTAGAGTGGTGGAGGAGACTGGAAGATATTTCGGATGTGTGCCCTACTTCAGTCGGTAGAATCAGGGGCTCCGGGACTGCAAGCCTCCTGAGAAGTCTGGATTTTAGTTCACTTAATGGCCAGCTTCAAAGAAACGATGGGTGTCATTCATAGCTTGTATGTCACAGATCCAATAACGCCTTGCTGCTGCTGCTGCTAAGTTGCTTCAGTCGTTTGCGACTCTGTGCGACCCCACAGACGGCAGCCCACCAGGCTCTGCTGTCCCTGGGATTCTCCAGGCAAGAACACTGGAGTGGGTTGCCATTTCCTTCTCCGATGCATGAAAGTGAAAAGTGAAAGTGAAGTCGCTCAGTTGTGTCCGACTCTTCGGGACCCCCCGGACTGCAGCCCATCAGGCCCCTCCGTCCATGGGATTTTCCAGGCAAGAGTACTGGAGTGGGGTGCCATTGCCTTCTCCTAATAATGCCTTAATGCTTCACTAATAGATTTGGGGTTTTGGCAGATTGTAGAGATTAAAATGTGTGTGTGTGTGTACGTGACTCTACCTTGTGTGTGTGTGTGTGTGCGCGCGTGTAGATGCCTCTACCCAGGAAGGACTGCTGAGCTGATGACTCCCCAGCCCCACTCATGTGCTGGATCCTGTCTTATTAAGAACAAAACAAAGGTGAAATCAACCTCACACAATTTGTAGCCTTCCAGGTCTCTTTAAAAGGTGACCTATTAATAGAGATTTCACCCAGAGCCAAGCCAGGGGACACCTGGAGGTGACAGGACCTGGAGGAAGGGAAATGAAATGTCCCCAGAGTGGGTGATGTGAGTGTCCCAGGAGGCCCTCTCCTCTCAATAATTTCCCCTTTGGGGAGGTGCATACTTTTTGGAGAAAGCTCTTCACTTTTCTCTTTTCCTTTCTTTTTGAGAGGACACGGACCACAGACCACACAGGAAATCATGAATGCTGTACTAAGACGTGTGTGTGGGGGAATCGATGTATTCTCCCCTGCCCCTGCCCCCCACACCACTCCCAAAGTGCAAGGATCGAGGGCAATCTGTCCTGAGGAATCAGTTCAGGAAAAATCTGCAAAGGGGGGTGGAGAAAAGGAAGAAGAGGAGGCGCCCCACGACCGCAGTTGTAGTCTCAAACTGGGCATGTTGTTTTGGGTGATTTATGCCAAAATCCAGAGTATCACTGGTTTAGGGCACTTGGTGTGTGTTGCATTTTGACTTGTGCACGTTTCCAAAAAGCTTTGGGTGCCATCCTCCATGGCATGCTGGGAATTACTGTCTGAATCAGGTTGGAAAACGAGACACTTTTCCCTGACTTTCATTCAGTTCTATCTTATCAAGAGGCACCTTTTCCCATCACTGCCTGCAGGACAGTATCCCCCTTCCCCCCCCCAACCCCCCACCGCCCTGGCTTTTCTTTCACATACCTCTTTCCAAAGTTGTTTGAGAGTCATTTGAATCCAGTTGGCCCTTTTACTGCTTGAAAAAAACCGACGGCTTCGGGCAGGGCCTCACTTTGTCCTCTAGGCGCTTTCAGTTGGTGCAGCCTGCCTTAACGTGGCTTTAAAAGTCAATAATTCACTAGATCATGTGAAACTCTTAACTGGCACATTCTCAGTCTTGTCTTTGACTAAGTTGATGATTAGACGAGGAAAAAAAATGATGACAAGATCAAACTTTGAAAAGGATTCTCAGTGGCTTTGAGACAAAGAATGAAGTTGCTGTGCAGGAGTATGAAGTGATAACTTGTGAAGACCCAGAGGGAAGGTGTGCTCACAGCCTCTGATGCTGGTCCCCAATACCTGGGCAATGCAGAGTCTCTGGCACTTGATAGGTTATTGTACTGAATTTTTCAGAAGCATTTGTTTCTTTACCTATGGCTACACTGGGCCGCTGTTGCTGCGCGGGCTCCTCTTTGTTGCGGCGCACGGACTTCTCATTGCAGTGGCTTCTCTCGTTGCAGAGCACGGGGTCGAGGGTGCACAGACTTCAGTAGTCACAGCACGTGAGTGCGGTGGTGATAACATGGGCTCTAGAGCACGGGCTCAGTAGTTATGCTTCACTGGCTCAGTTGCCTAGCGACTTGCAGGATCTTCCCGGACCAGGGATCAAACCCGGGTCCCCTGCATTGGCTGGTGGATCCTTAACCGCTGGACCAACAGGAAGGCCCAAGCTTATCACATTTAAAACATGAAGCAAGTCTAGTTGGAGAGGCTGACAGGGATGAGCGTAGGTGCTTTCAGGTATAGAGCTGTTTTCACCGACAGGCAAAACTGCAGAAAGGGGAGAATAGTTATTGCTGCAGTTACTTTTTTTGTGATTAAGTCTCTGTGAAGTCAGGTATGTAAAATGATTGGTTAGTTTTTTTTTTTTTTTTTAAGCCTGTTAATCATTTTCATTGGAGCTATTTTGGGGCTAAAAATAAGGGTTGCCTGCTTCGTAAGTTGCCAGTAATTATGCCCGAGCATGACAGCACCGTGTCACGCCAGGCACCTGGAGTGAAGGAGTTACTAAAAATAGGATTTACGATGTTTTTCAGAGCAGGAAATATGACTAATTTTAGGGGTGGCCTTTTGGCAGTTCCGTTTTTAGCAAGTATTTCGGAGACAAACAGGTGCTAAATCCTGTAATTTTTTTTTTTAAGTGCTAGAAATTTAGGGGTAATAGCGCTGAGACACAAGAAATGCTTAGGGAACTGGATATTCCTATTAACCCTCAGCAGGGATTTCTTGGCAAGTGAGAGGCATCGGGCAGAAAGCACCTGCTCCAAGAGTCGCATGTGACAAGGCTGCGCCTATAATTTCGGAGATTGCATGCTGCCGTTCGCAGGCACAGTCTTTTCTGAACTTCCTGCCCTGCCTCATCTTTTTGAAGTCCCTGTGAATGATGGAAATTGGCACGTAGGGCTCGCTTCATTGATCCTCAAGTCCCAAGGACTTCAAAGGGCGCTTTGAGTCAGCACAACCGTGCTGAACCGTGCCCATGAAGAGGAGCACAACCCGAAATTTTCTCTGCGGGTGTGTGGAGTCATTGCTACAGGCTGGGCTCAACTGCAGCGGTGTGCACACTGGAGGCTGTTCCCGGGCCACGTGGCGGTCATCCACGTCCAGGGTTCTCCTCCCGGGAGGTGTGGAGAGTGGCCCCCACTGTCTGCCCTGAGAGGGGGCAGGCTGGGTGTCCCCTGTGAAAGGGTGGGCTGGGCACGAAGTATCATTTATCTCGGGCTATACACCCCATCTCGATTATTCATGATAAGCGAGCAACCTGCTTGCTCTCCTGGCTAATTGAAACCTATAGATAATCCCTGAGCCTTATTTTTAGCAAACTGGTGAAACCGCTTCCCCCACTCAGCCTGGGCCCTGGCTGCTTTCAAGTGCTGATCTGAATTGAATTTCACGTTCTCTGATGTAGTGCTGCTGGCTGGTAGGATGACCGGCAGGAGAGAGGTGAGCCACAGGGCCTGAATGGTACCCAAGGAGGTGGAGGCTTCTACAAAGGCAGAGAGAGCTGTTGTCCCTCCTTTCTCCTGAATGCCAGCTCAGCGGTAGAGTGCTTTGTGGCGTACCCAGGGTCTTCCATGCATTTTCTCATTAGATGCTTGAAGTGACCCTGAGCAAATAAAAACCACCTCTCTGGTATCCTTACCTGCGTTCACCAAGAGGAGGTTGCCTTGGGTGGATTTTTTCCTCTGACCTTCTCTTCTCTATTGTCAGGGTGTGCGCATGCTAAGTCGTTTGAGTCGTGTCCCAACTCTTTGTGACACTGTAGACTGTAGCCCACCAGACTCCTCTGTCCATGGGATTCTCCAGGCATGAATACTGGGGTGGGTTGCCATGCCTCCCTCCAGGGGATCTTCCTGATCCAGGGATCTAACCCATGTCTCCTGTGTCTTCTGCTTTGGAAGCCCTAACAAATGACCAAAAGGCAAGGGGAGTTTGGGGGAGAATGGATAGGTGTGTATATATGGCTGAGTGTCTCTGCTGTGCACCTGAAGCTATTATGACGTTGATAGCTTAGCTGGCTACTGTTGTTCAGTTGCTAAGTCATGTCCAGCATGACTTTCTCCTGGAGTTTGCTCAAACTCATGTCCATTGAGTCGGTGATGCCGTCCAATCATATCTTCCTGGGCCACCCCCGTCTCCTTTTGCAGTACAAAAGAAGAAGTTTCTTTTAAAAAATGACCGCAAACTGGAGGACTTAAAACAACAAAATTTTATTTTCTTAGACTTCTGGAAGCCCAGAGTCCAAAATCGAGGCGTGGGTGAACCTCTGGAGGCTTTAGGGGAGCTCCTGGTGCTTGCCAGCCACCCCTGGCATGTCTGGAGGCTTTAGGGGAGCTCCTGGTGCTTGCCAGCCACCCCTGGCATGTCTGGGCTGGGGCTGCAGCATCTCAGTGTCTGCCTCCGTCCTCACAGGTCCTTCTACCCCCTGTGAGTCTGCCCCGTCTCCAGATCTCGCTCTCCTTATAAGGACACCAGCCGTGGGGTTTAGAAAGGTAGTGACAGTGTCAGTCGCTCAGTTGCATCCGACTCTTTGCAAGCCCCTGCCAGGCTCCTCTGTCCGTGGGATTCTCCAGACAAGAGTACTGGAGCGGATAGCCATTTCCTTCTCCAGGGCACCTTCTGGACCTAGGGGTTGAACCCAGGTCTTCGGCATTGCAGTTCAGTTCAGTCACTCAGTTGTGTCCAGCTCTTTGCGACCTCATGGACTGCATCACAGGCAGATACTTTACTGTCTGAGCCGCAAGGGAAGCCAGCCCAATTGGATTTAGGGTCGACCCTGAACTAGTAGGAGCTCGCCTTGATGGCATCTGCAAAGATCCCATTTCTCATAAGGCCATATTCACAGGTGCCAAGGGTGGGAGCTACGCATCTCTCTGTGGGGCACAGTTCAACCCACAACAGCTTCTTAGATGATGAGGACTGGATTGTAGGTGACTTCCTGGGAAGCAGACCTCGGGAAGGAGGAGTGTGGTCTTGGGGTGTATGCTCAGTGTATATCAGCACCATCAGAGGAGGAGAGGCGAGGGGAGAAGTCAGGCAGCCTTGGACCCTGATGCAGTCCCAGCTGAAGTCCTCCACCCACGCCATGCTGTGCTCCAGGAGCTGAGACGTCCAAGCTGGGGGCTTTATGTCTTTATCTCTAGGGAGGGGTCCGGGTTGTGGGGAGGGGATGGGGGCTTTCTACCCGTGGGCCCTGGACGATCATTGGCTGAGAGCGGCCCTGGAGAGGGGTGTGGCCTTGGACACCAGCCGAGGGCAGTTCCTGGGGTGAGCTCGCAGCAGAGCTCAGCAGCTGCGGAGGAAGTTCTTGGCTCAGAAGGGGAAGCGGGGCAGCGGGGCCAGGTGTCCACGGCTTCCTGTGGGAGACGGGCCAGAGTTCAGGGTCTTGATCTGAATCCAGGCCGGTTCCGATAAGGGAGTGGGGGGGCCTCCCTGCCCCACCTTGCCCACCTAATGTGGTGCTATCCACCCCCTGGAATGAGGCAACAGCCGCAGAGGCTAGTTCCCAACACCACGCATCATCATGGGAATATTCTGGCATCATGTTTCTTTTCACTAGGATGCCCAGGGCTCTCTGTTGGGTTTGTGGGTGCTTTTGAGATACAGTTCTATGTATTTTCCCTTGAGGATGTCATGGCCACAGAGTTGGGGTAACTTGTCGACCAGTGGGTCTAATCAAGAGACAGTGGGAGAGACCCTCGCTTTCAATCACTCTTGAGTTGTGGGAAACTGGATAGTTCTCTGAGTCCTGGTTTGGGACATTTGGGTGACAAAAGGGTCGCTAGGTGAGCGCCATCTCCTGACATCCTGTTACCACCTCCACTGAACTGGCTCTGCCCTCCCTAGCCGCCGCCGCTGCTGCTGCTGCTGCTGCTAAGTCGCTTTAGTTGTGTCTGACTCTTAGCGACCCTATGGACTGCAGCCCACCAGGCTCCTCCGTCCATGGGATTTTCCAGTCAAGAGTACTGGAGTGGGGTGCCATTGCCTTCTCCGCCCTCCCTAGCTATGCGGTTTCTACTTACTGAATCCTTTTTGGTTTTTAATCACTTGTGTGTGTGTGTTTTAAGGGTCATTTGGTTAAAGTCTGGAATGGGTGATACAGACACGTGGTCGTAAATGGAAAGGTCTCCAGAGGCGGTGCAGTGAGAGGTAGTTCTGCCTCCACCTGGGTGCCTTGGTGTGTGCTGGGTTCCTCTCCCCAGAGGCAACCCCGCTTCTGGCTTCCTGTGTCTCCTTCCACACATACTCCGTCTGCATCCAAGTGTGCACACATTTGATATTCTGTGCGCATACATTTGTAAATGGATAGATACAGGGACAGATATTTTTACACCGTACATGCCGTTCAGTGTCTTGCTTTTTTCACTTAGCAATATGTCTTGAACATCCTTTCCCCTAAAGAATTGTCTTATTCTTTTTAATTACATGCTTTTGGTACATGCTGTTGTTCGGTTGCTAAGTCATGCTACTACATGCTATTTATTACATGCTATTACATGCTTTTAGTACATGCTTTTGGTACATGCTGTTGTTCGGTTGCTAAGTCGTGTCCGATTTTTTTCAGCCCCATGGACAATAGCCCGCCAGGCTCCTCTGTCCATGCGTTTTTCCAGGCAAGAATACTGGAGTGGGTAGCCATTTCCTTCCCCAGGGGATCTTCCCAGATCAGGGATCAAAACTGCATCTCCTGCATTGGCAGAAGGACTCTTTACCTCTGTGCCACCGTGGACGCCCATTCAGTACATGGAGGTACCATATCTATTTAGCCATTCCTTAATGAGTAAGTCAATGGACGTTAGTTAAAGAATTAAGCACAATTAAAGAATGGGCATTTAGGTTGCATATCATTTTTTTGTTACAGTGAATCCCCTATATATGAATTGAGTTCTGTTCTGAGAGCACGTTCTGAGAGTAAGTCCCCTTTGTTCGGAAATCCAACAGTTAGCCTAGGTACCCAACTAATGCAATCAGTTGTATAGTACTGTGCTGTAATAGGTTCATAATACTTTTCACACAAAGAATACATAAAAACAAACACAAAGGTAAAGAAAGCCTTCTTAGTTTTACAGTACAGTACCTTGAAAAGTGTAGCACAGTACAACAGCTGACATGCAGGGGTTGGCGTCAAGTGAACAGGCAAGAAGAGTTACTGACTAGAGGTGGGAGATGGTAGAGCTGAAGGATCGTCAGCAATAGGAGACGAAGGGCAAGCTACAGTGTCACTCCTGTTGATGGCAGAGGCTCTGAGCTTGAAATAAAGATACTGAGCGACTGGACTCTCTACAGTGCTGTGCAGTGAAGTACACAAAAGCACAACCATCTGTAGAGAATGCACGCACGTGACAATGTACGCCAGACACGTGAACTTACTTGCGGCATTGGACCCGTGCTTGCCCAGTTGCATCTTTGAAAGTTCACATCTTGAAGGTTCGCATGTAGGGGACTTGCTGTATCCCCAAATTGTGCTGTAGTACATATCCGTGCCTATGTATCACCTTATAAATGTTCAAGTATATCTGAGGTTTAAATTCCTAGTTCTAGGTGAAAGGGTATGTCTGTTTTTCTTTGGCCGCACTGTGTGGCTTTCAGGATTTTAGTTCCCTGACCAGGGATCAAACCCTGGTCCTGGTAATGACAGTGCCAACTGAGCCCTAACCACTGGACTGCCAGGGAATTCCCAAGGATGCGATGTTTAAACTGTTGATGAGTCTCGCCAAATCGCCTGCCAAGGAAGTTGTCTTACTTCATACTCTCATCAACCTGGTGTAGGGATATCGTTCCAGATTTTTATCAGTATATCCAGATTTTTATCAGTATATCCAGATTTTTATCAGTATAAGATACTGTCAGACTTGTTGATCTTGGCCAATCTAGTTGGTTAAACTTAATATCTTGTGTTACGTGTAGGCTATCATGTTTGTGAGTTGAACATATTTCATATGTCCAACAACAATTTGCATTTCATTTCTGTTCATTGTTCGTGACCCTTCACCATTTTCCCTTGGGTTGTTGGTCTTTCTCCTCCTGATTTATAAGCACTTCTATGTATTAAGGCAATCAGTCCTCCTTCATGTATTTTGAATCCTCTTTTTGATGTATTTTGAAGCCTGACCCATCTTGCTTGCTCCCTGTTTCCTCTTGGTCTTTGTTTCTTGGTAGTTCTCACAGAGGTTAGTTCCCTGGATTCCATTAACTAGCAAGGGACCATAGCGGAGCTTTGAGGTTCTGTTCAGTTCAGTTCAGTCACTCAGTCTTTGCAACCCCATGCACTGCAGCACGCCAGGCCTCCCTGTCCATCGCCAACTCCTGGAGCTTACTCAAACTCATGTCCATTGAGTCGGTGATGCCATCCAACCACCTCATCCTCTGTCATCCCCTTCTCCTGCTTTCAATCTTTGAAGTTCTGTGGATCCCTATAAATTGTATGTGTATATGTATGTTTCTGGGATGAGGATCCATAACTTCATCAGATTCTAAAAGGAATTATTTACCCCCAAAATGTTAAGAGCTACTGCTTCGTTGCTGCTCCCTGTCAGCAGTGCTGTCTGAATGGAGGTTTGTGTGTTGGGATGAGAATTGGGTCACTGTGGTGTGTTAGCACCTGTGCTAATTGAGTTTGAGTTGCAGATTACACTTGGGTGAGGCAGGTGTACGGTTGAGACTATGACCTTGGCTTGACATGCCTGATTTCTTCCTTCCTGCCCCTGCCATGCCTGGGTCCCAGGGAAAGGATGTGATGGAGTGTAGACGGATCTTTGGGAGAGCTTGACTCTTGCTCGGGCAACTCTGAATTGTGTCCTGTTATTTCTTCCTGGGAAAGAGGATGGATAGAGTGTGTGGTGAGTGGATGAGAAGAAAGAAAAAGAGGGAGCATTGGGAGAAGTGAAACCCTTTTAAGGAGCAAAAGCTGTTTAACTTGGACATAAAATGCACTGAGCCAGGTGTAAGCACAGGTGTAAAAATACGCCTGGGGCCCTTTGGGGCTGTTTTGTCCACCCAAGAAGCCCTTTGAGGGCTGGTCCCGGTGGAGTGAACAACCAGGCCTGTTTGGGATCCTGGGGGTCAGCATGGGCTCGCTCTGATGACCCTCTGTGTTGTCCCTGTCCGCTGTTGCTGTCTGCTCCCCACCTTGCTCTGTCTTTCCTCAAAGTGCGTCCCATCATCTGTGTAAGTTTGCTAGAGCCGCTGTGACTAAGTACCGCACGCTAGGCGGTTAAATAGCAGACTTATTGCCACACGGCTCTGGAGGCCAGAGCCCAGGTCAGGGCTGGGTCTGCTCCAGGCCCCTCTCCTTGGTCTGTGGACGGCTGTCTTCCCGCTGTGTCCTTTCACGTCGTTGCCCTGTGTGTGTGTCGTCTGCATTTCCCCTTTCTACGAGGATGTCAGTCGTATTGGATCAGGGTCCGTCCTGATAACCTCACGTGACGACCTCTGGCAAGATCATCGTTAAGGTCATGTTCTCAGGTCCTGGGGGTTAGCCTGAATGTGTCCCCTCAGAGTTAATAAGTTAAAACCTCATCCCTGAGGTGATGGTATTAGGAGGTGGGGACTTTGGGAGGTGATTAGTCACGAAAGCAGAGCCCTCATGAGTGGCATTCGTGGTCTTAAAGAGGAGACCCCAATAACATGGGGAACTCAGCTCAGTGCCCTATGATGACCTAGATGGGTGAGATGGGAGGCCCAGGAGGAAGGGATATGTGTATACAGATAGCTGGTTTGCTTCGTTGTACAGCAGAAACTAACAGAACGCTGTAAAGCAATTATACTCCGAACACACATACTTAAAAAGAAAAAAAGAGACCCCAGAAAGCTCTTTTGCCCTTTCTGCCACGTGAAGACACAGTAAGTAGATGTCAGTCGATGAACCAGGGAGAGAACTCTGACCAGACACCAAATCTAAGCCTGGATCTTGGACTTCCCAGCCTTCAGAATTGGGAGAAATAAATTTCTGCTATTTATAAGCCATCTAGCCTCTGGTACGTGTTGTAGCAGCCTGAACAGACTAAGACAAGACTTACACTGATGAATTGGGGGCAGACTCCTTCCAACTTATAACATCACCCGACCCCGTGGTATATATTTATGGGTTCATGTGTTTATTATTTGTCTCCCCTCTAGACTGGAAGCCCCAAGAGGAAGGGAGAACTGATGTATGCCTGGTGGCTAGAATAGTACCTGGTAGAGAAAGGATGCTCAGTGAATGTTTTCTGAATGGATTGAAGAATGCTTTGATCTCCCCAGGACATGGGGGCGACCTTCTGGATGACAATGATGTTCTAGTTGGCTGGGAATGGTTTGAAAGCCCTGTCTGTCTCACTCGCTTGCCTTTCCTGGTTGTGCCTATGTGAGCGGTGGGTAGATGGGACAGGTGGTCCAGCTAGCGCCCTTTGGGAAACATTCCAGACCCAGAACAGCTGTGCCTTCTTCGGAGACTCATTAAGGAAGCCACCTAGGCCTTAGAGGGACCTACCAGAGGCAGAAAAATATTCTGCAGTGTCATAGGAATGTTAAAGGACCCTCAGCTCTTTGCTGAGAAAATGTACCGACACCACAACAGATGGACGACGCTACTGTTTGCAAACATACATTTCTTTGGATGTCTCCCATGGAGATATATGGAGCTTTGGATTCTGTCTCTTTGACTACACATTTTTTTTTTTTTAATAAGTTTATCAGTCTCTTGGCCAGCTTGCTGCCAAAACATTTAGCAAACCTGTTTACTTCTCTTGCCTGTTCTCTGAGCCATTTGATTTGTTCTCATCCCTTTCCTTGAGTTTTTCTGTCATTTTTTTTAAAATGAAGTATAGTTGATTTACAATGTTGTGTTAATTTTTGCTGTACAACAGAATGTTTGGCATATATATATATATGATTCCCTGGTAGTGCAGATGGTAAAGCGTCTGCCTGCAGTGCTGGAGACCCAGGTTTGATCTCTGGGTTGAGAAGATCCCCTGGCGAAGGAAATGGCACCCCACTCTAGTATTCTTGCCTGGAAAATCCCATGGATGGAGGAACCTGACAGGCTACGTCCATGGGGTCGCAAAGAGTTGGATATGACTGAGCGACTTCACTTTCACTTTTCACTTTCATATATATATATATATATATATATATACTTTTCATATATATGTGTTCTTTTTTATGTTCTTTTAAATTATGGTTTATCATAGGGTATTGAAGATAGTTCCCTATGCTGTACAGTAGGACCTTGTTGTTTATCCATTCTCTATATAAAAGATACATATATATCCATTCTGTATATATCCATTTTTACATCTGCTGACCCCGACCTCCCGCTCCATCCCTCCCCTAACCCCTCCCCCTTGGCAGCCACTGGTCTGTTCTCTGTGTCTGTGATTCTGTGTCTGTTTCATGGATTGGTTCATTTGTGTCGTAGTTTAGACTTGGCATATCACATATCATATGTAAATACTCCCCATATACATGATATCAAATATCATATATAAATACTCCCCATATACATGATATACGTGATATCATATGTCATATATAAATACTCCCCATATACATGATATCGCATATCATATATGAATATTCCCCATATACATGACATCACATATCATATATAAATATTCCCCATATACATGATATCATATCATATATGAATATTCCCCATATACATATATGTATCATATATAAATACTCCCCATATACATGACATCACATATCATATATGAATATCCCCCATATATATATCATGTATCATATATAAATACTCCCCATATACATGATATCACATATCGTATATAAATATTCCCCATATACATATCGCATATCATATATGAATATTCCCCATATACATGATATCACATATCATATATGAATATTCCCCATATACATATCACGTATCATATATAAATACTCCCCCTATACATGATATCACATGGTGGTATGATAATCTCTGTTTGTTTCAATGTTGCTGCAGATGGCATCATTTCATTACTTTTTTATGGCTGAGTAGTATTTCACTGTACGAATATCACATCTCATATATATATGTATTTTTTGGGGGTAGTACCTTGTGGCTTGTGAGGTCTTAGTTCCTTGACCAGGGATTGAGCCTGGGGCTGTGGCAGTGAAAGGGCCTGAGTCCTAACCCCTGGCCCACCAGGGAGCTCCCTGTGCCACATGTTTATTCTTTCATCTGTTGCTGCATGTTTAGGTTGTTGCCATGTTTCGATTATTGTGAATAGCGCTTTTGTGAGCAAGAGGGTGCATGCATCTTTTTGAATTATAGTTTTGTCTATATGCCCAGGAGTGGGATTGCTGGATCCTGGGGTAGCTCTGTTTTTAGTTTTTTAAGGAACCTCCGCGTTGTTCTGCATAGTAGCTGCCCCAATTCACATTCCCACCAACAGTGTCGGAGGGTTCCCCTTTCTCCACACTCTCTCCGCCATTTGTTGTTTGCAGACTTTTAAACGATGGCCACTCCGGTGTGAGGTGACACCTCATTGTGGTTCTGATTTGCATTTCTCTAATAATTGGCCATGTTGTAGCTCTGCCATTTTAATCTCCTACAGAGTTTCTGTCATCTTACATCCAGTCTCACGGCTTTCTGGTAAGGTGTCCGGCTCAGACGTTCTTCTTCCAGGAAGCTCCTCTCTTCGTCGTGACTTACTTTTCACCAGAGCTCTGTGCAAGCGCATGGCGAGGGTGAACAGCAGTGACGGATGCTCTCTGGGCATGGAGCATGGTGCTGAGAGTCAGAGGAAGTGGAAGACGCAGCTACCCACGAGGAGGCTTGCTACCTCTGTTCCAGATGATGGGATAACGTTTAGAATCCCAGTGATTCTTTATCAACCTGGAACAAAGCAGGATTTTGTGTCCTTCTGAATCACCAAAAGTCTACAGGAAAGGATTGAGTGCTTGCTGTGCTTTGACCACAAGGATGTATCTAATACTGATAACGATAGTAATCATTAACATTTATGGATCGCATACCATCTGCTAGGCCACGCCCTAGATGCTTTGCTGCGGAATAGAATTTATCCCTTACAATGGCCTTCTGTAGTAGGCACTTGTGTCCCGATTTTGCAGCCTTAGGTTGACCAGCTGTCCGGGGTGCCCAAGCAACTCCAAAGTCTTGCATTTTGAGAAACTCCTTAGGAAATGGCAAAATGAAGAAATCTCATCAGCGTTTGTAATGCTGTTAAGGGTATTCAAATAAAAGTATTTTAAAAATATTTATTTACTTACTTGACTGCATTGGATCTTAGTTGTGGCATAAGGGATGTTCGCTGCAGCTTCTCTGTAGCTGTGGAATGGGGGCTCCAGAGCTTGGGGCTCAGTAGTATTGGCACGTGGGCTCTCTAGTTCTGGCACATGGGCTTGGTGGCTCTGCCATATGTGGGGTGTTAGTTCCCTGACCAGGGATTGAATTCACATCTGCTGCACTGGAAGGTGAATTCTTAACCACTGGACCATCAGGGAACTCCCCTCAAATAAAAGTATTAAAGAGCAGTGAATCAGGTCATGAACCAGCCATGAATGAACCAAAACCTAAAGCCCTGGGGTTAACTGGACTGCTTGTTGTGGATGATGACCTCCACGTGTGGTCCTGGGTAGTGAGAGGGCTTTTTCCACCCCTAGGAAGGGGACAACAGAGGGTGAGATGGTTGGATGGCATCACTGACTCGATGAATGTGAGTTTGAGCAAGGTTTGGGAGTTGGTGATGGACAGGGAAGCCTGGTGTGCTGCAGTCCACGCGGTTGCAAAGAGTCGGACTTGACTAAGTGACTGAACTGAACTGACAGCTCCAATATGCTAGGTTCACAGTGCACTCCAAGTCTCCCGAGTGTGGGTAGAGGTCCTGGTCTGCCATATTTTACAAGTTCACTGTGCGATGAAGAGCTTGAGCCTGGTGTGTGTGTTCAGTTCAGTTCAGTTCAGTCACTCAGTCATGTCAGACTCTTTGGGACCCCATGAATCACAGCACGCCAGGCCTCCCTGTCCATCACCACCTCCTGGAGTTCACTCAAACTCATGTCCATCGAGTCAGTGATGCCATCCAGCCATCTCATCCTCTGTCGTCCCCTTCTCCTCCTGCCCTCAATCCCTCCCAGCATCAGGGTCTTTTCCAATGAGTCAACTCTTCTCATGAGGTGGCCAAAGTATTGGAGTTTCAGCTTCAGCATTAGTCCTTCCAATGACACCCAGGACTGATCTCCTTCAGAATGGACTGGTTGGATCTCCTTGCAGTCCAAGGGACTCTCAAGAGTCTTCTCCAACACCACAGTTCAAAAGCATCAATTCTTCGGTGCTCAGCTTTCTTCAGAGTCCAACTCTCACATCCATACATGACCACAGGAAAAACCATAGCCTTGACTAGATGGACCTCTGTTAGCAAAGTAATGTCTCTGCTTTTGAATATGCTGTCTAGGTTGGTCATCACTTTCCTTTCAAGGAGTAAGTGTCTTTTAATTTCATGGCTGCAGTCACCATCTGCCATGATTTTGGAGCCCTCCAAAATAAAGTCTGACACTGTTTCCACAGTATGTGTGTACATTAAATAAAAATCGTAATACTAAACTAAATATCAACATGCATAACTTTTTGGCAGCAGACTTTCTTAATGAAGGAAGTGATGAGGACTGGTACCCACTTTGAGTAGCTCTGGTTACCATTCAGTCTTAATTTTAGTACCTTTCCTTTGCACTGGAGGCAGAAAATTCTGTATGAGGATTTTGAATTAAATGGTGAAGCTGCAAGTACATGTCTTATGTGGCTCACTGAACATTCGCTAATAGCCTCCTTGTTAGACCACCCCCCTTCAAGAATGAACACAGAGTACTTATTGAAAACAAAGAAAATACCCAGTGCCTTGGCCTTGCTTATTATGCAGATGGGTGGAGCTAGACTAACTTCTAAGCTCTTGGTCTGTCCTCCTCTGGACTGAGAAGGGACGTCAGAGGCAAATGGAAGGAGGAAGTGCTGAGTGAAAATGCAGGTTTAGGGAAAGTGGCTGTAAAGTCCGGGATCCGAATATTCTAGCACGTTATCTGAGCCCTACTTTAGTGAAACCAAATGGCTACAGATGAGTGTTACCACTCACGTAATCTGGTCTTTCATTGGAATTACTGCAGCTCTGAAGTAGCAGTCAAGCTTTTAAAGTGCATTCTTTATTCCTGGTTAAAAATTTAATTAGAGAAACTAGTCGATGACTTAGTTCTCAGTTGAACATTTACACTTACAATACCAATAAAAAACTTGAAAACACTTCTTCAGGTTTGTAAAGTGTCAGTCCCACAGGATGACATTTTATTCCATTAAAAACTAACATTTGTGAGCGGCAGTTGTAATTTCAAGGCCAATTTGACATAATGAAACTTGAATTTCCCTTTGGAGGGAAGGTGCTTTGTGGCTACGGCACTCCCACCCAATTTGTTACCCTGAGATGCCTTTTCCCAGATCAAGAATGAGCTTTTTATCATAGAAGCCGTTAAACTAAAGTGCCTGAGAGCTTGTAGCGTAACAGATAGTTTCTTTCCAATAATCAGACTTAGAATAATGTTCTACAGATTCCAACAGGGCATATTTATTTAAAATATATCTCTAAATCATCTAATATAAGTCTGTTTTCCTATGATTAACTGTAAATATCTCTAAAATAATTTTTTAAAGTACTTTGGACTAAGTAGCTCATGTTTTAGAATTCTTTAAGCTAGTCTAGTCACAGGTGCATTCTAGACTATTTGAGGTTTTCAGTTAATCAAAATAAACCCAAGGCTAATATTTGTTAACTGCCATGGATTGATATTTTGTTCTTGCATTGCCACTTACATTACTATTTGCTACCACATTTGACTAAACATGTTTCATTATATCCCCTACTTCTGTTTTAGATACCTTAAAAATTATCATTTTAAAATCTGATTATTTAAATATGATCCCCACCCCCAGTTCCTTGTGGAAAATAAACAGAAACACAAAAAAGAAAGTAAAAGTCATCTGTAATCATACTACCCAGCAATAATCACTGGGTTTAGGTGTTTGGGCTGGTTACATGTGATACAGATGTAAACATATACACGCATGCATATGTGTGTGTATGTAGACATTAAAAAGTGTGTTTTGATAATTAGCAAGGTTTATCATAATTTGTGTATTTGATTGAAAGTGTGTTTCCTCTTTTATTAACTATTGTTAATGATTTATCCCCAGGGTCCTCCTGTTTGTCTTATTGATTTGCACAAACTTTTTACATATTAAAGATAATAGCTTTTTTTATCTGTTATGCTGCAGATGTTTTCTCCCAATTGGCATTTGGCTTTTGATTCACTTTATGACTCTTTTTTTTGGGAGAGGAGTACAGAAAAATTTTATATTTTGTCTAGTTAAGCCACTTAGTCTTTTTTTTTCAGTTTTTCTCTTATTTTTTATGCTAAAGTAAACTAGAGGGTTTGTTGTTGGTTTTACCTTATAAATTATCAGTGAGGCTTGCCAATGTTTCATTGTTGTCTGCAGAAAAATCTTTGTGTTGGATAGGGATTTTTGACTGAATTTTCTAACCTGTTGCATGACAGTGGGGTCATGTATTAAAGCTCAGGCTTACAGACTGAAAGCCTGGGGTTCCTATGGCTTTTCTGGTGCTACGTAGTATCTGTGTGATCTTGTGCAAGGTGTTTAAATACTCTAAATTACAATCTTTGTGTTTGTAAACTGATGATAATATCTCATGAGAATTCAATGGAAATTTGATTAAATATATGTGTATATATAAAATGCATATCAATTACATAATATACATACGTGTCTATCTTGTGTATATGTGGTGGGCTTCCCTGGTGACTCAGCTGTAAAGAATCTGTCTGCAGTGCAGGAGACACAAGTTCAATGAGACCCAGGTTCAGTCCCTGGGTCAGGTAGATCTCCTGGAGGAGGAAATGGCAACCCACTCCAGTATTCTTGCCTGGGAAATCCTATGGACAGAGGAGCTTGGCAGGCTATAGTCCACGGGGTCACAAAAGAGTCAGACATGACTTAGCAATTCTACAGCAACAACGAGGATATATGTGTAAAGCCCACAGCGTGAAAATGTATTCAACATGTTAGTGAACAAAAGGCAGTTGGTAATTTTCTTCTGTTAGATTTTCACCTTTATATTCAACCCTTCTGTTGATTAGGCTCTTTCAGAAAACTGGTAATGGACACCCACTCAGTTCATCATGGAAGATGGAGTTTAAAGATAAAGGGAAGGTGAGGAAGAAAGACTTGGGCTGCATGTCTCATCTCTGCTGCCTACACCTCCCTGAGGATCGGAAGGACTGCAGCACCCCTTTGGGGCCCAATGTCTGCATTCCAAACATTCTGCTTTCCTCCTCTGCCTCTATTTGGCGCTTCCTAGGTTCCCAGGGAATATTCCTCTATCTACCGCCTTCCTTTCTCTCTGCCTTGTGGCTTCTCTGCCTCCTGGTTTTCCTTTCTGCTCCAAGTATTATTTGGTTCTTTGACATGTCTTGAATTGGTGACATAGTGCTTGGAAGTTCTGACCATTGAATTCATACTGCCTTGACCTTCTTGTCACCTTTCTGGCACTGAGCATTCTTGAAAAGTTGAAGAAAGAGTCAATGTATAGGTGATTTCCCCATGACTTACCAGATTGGTATGGATTAGAAAAATGTATCAGGCCACTTCATGCTCCATGCTTTTGATTTGGTAGCTAGCTCTTTCCTCAACACTCAGTAGAATATTTTTCTTCCTTTAGGGATTCTGATTTCTTCTACATGAATGGTTTTGGAGATACGGACCTATATTTGTTAACTGTCCCTTTGCCAGGAGTTCCCATTATTTCCATTGTGATCTAAGATCTCTTGAGAGTTGAGGATTGCACTGAGAATTTTTTAGTGGATTATTATTGCCAAAATATCTGTCTTTCCAGTTCCTATAGTGCCCCCCAGACTTATCCTCCGTTCTTCAAAGGCAACTTTATTCATCTACTTTTTCAGCTACATTTGGCTCCCAGTCGTTCTGTGATGTGAGAATAGAATATTGATTGTTTCCTGTTGCCTGTGGGACAGGAATGTTTCTTGAATTAAAGCTAATTTTGGAGTTTAAAGTACTAAATGTCAACTTTTGAAGATACTCTAAGATCTCTTTGTTAAAGGGAAGGTTATTCAAGGCCGAGGGGAAGGGAAAGGAAGATAAAGAAGGGAAAAAAGAGAAAATAGCTGATGGCTTCTTCTCCCTCTTCTGAGTCATTCCCTCTACACTCATGGAAAACTCTTTCCATTTTCATAATGTTCTTGTTAAAGATTTATCTCTTCATCTAACGCCATTTGCTAGGTGTACTGTGAGGTCAGAACGCTCATGGCTGGAGAAATTTCCCGGTTGTGAGTGAGTTTTTTAAGAGGGCATTACCTTGACTCGGCCGTTGCAGATGATCACGTATTTTTTTCATTCAAACATTTATTGATTTCTTTCATTATGCAGAGCCGCTGGCAACTTGTATGGGCTTTTGTACAAATTAGAAAAAGCATGAATGTCTAGACAGACTGGTTAGAAAAAGATGTTGCCCTGGGCAGACTGTTTAGAAAGAGGAGTCTCCCCTGGTAGACCAGTTGGCAAAAGGCGCCCCCTTTGAGTGGCTACAGCTCCGTGGCACCTGGCGCCTCGAGGGCACACGGGTGGGCAAGCCAAGTGGGGTCTGGGTTTCTGTCCCAAATGGCCCCTCCAGTGAACGTCTTTGTGTGTGTGTGTGTGTCTAAGGCATCAAATGCACTGTGAGTAGACCCAAGAACCAGATCTGCCCTCAGGAAAATTGGGTTCTAGGATCAGAACTGAACCACGAACACAAATACAGAACTTATGGTATTACAGTGAAAATGTTTCCACAGACTTTACTGTATAGCACAGGGAAGTATGTTCAGCATCCTGTGATAAACATACTGGAAAAGAATATGAAAAAGAATTGTTCTTATGCTTAGTTGCTCAGTCCTGTCCGACTCTTTGGGATCCCATGGACTGTAGCCTGCCAGGCTCCTCTCTCTCCATGGGATTCTCCAAGTAAAAATATTGGCATGGGTTGCCTTTCCCTTCTCCAGGGGATCTTCCCAACCCAGGGATGGAACCCAGGTCTCCTGCCTTGCAGGCGGATTCCTTACCATCTGAGCTACCAGGGAGGTCCCGTGGAAAAGAATATATATAAAAGAACTTACGTAAACTGAGTCAGTTTCCTATAGAGCAGAAATTAACACAACTTATAAATCAACTATATATCAATAAAATTAAAAAAAGAAAATTTCCTCAGTGAGTGACTGATGAAGCATTATAGGGTTTTAAGGAACCACAATTAAAATTCTGCAGAATCAGTCCTGGTTCCTCTGTGGAAACATCCACTGTGTTACTTTGCTCCATAAAAGAAAGACAAGCAAGATGAAGCATCTGGGTGAAAAATAAATTCAGTTGTGTTTGTGTTACTCACTGTCTGGGAGACAGAAGACATGCTCTGGCATATGTAACATTAAGATCTTGGGGGAAATGCCCTTCAGTGGAGCCTCAAGACCTCTGACCCCTCTGTCTCCTGAGTCATCATTCAAGGCAATGGAGAGGCCCAGGGCTCAAACTTCCTGTGTGTTAAGAACTGTAGCAGCTGTTCAACTGGGATCCTATAGACCCTGCTGCAGGAGTTCAAGCAGAAATATTCCCCCAAAGTGCTGATTGGACCTCAGCTCTTTCGGCACAGTACTTACCTGCGATGGGTAAATAGTGTGACCATTTAATGAAGGGTCAGTGACAATTATATGAGAGTGGAGAGAATGAAAAGCAAGAGCCTTAAAACAGAGTTGGTTTTCGTTGTTGTTTTTTTCTGGGAAAGGAACATGATGGTGTTGGATTTCTCTGTGTGTAATCTGAGAGGTTCATCCATCTCAGGGTGACAGAGGAAAATTTCAACATTAGGAAAGTAACGTGATTTATTACAAACAGCTGGGTGGGCCATGCCTCATTGGTGCCTGGGCATCAGCGACCTTTTCAGTAGGGTTGCTCAGTGTGCTCTGCCCCTGAAAGGGTTTGTCGGCTGGTGTTTGGTGTTCGAAGTGGTTGTGAGCTGCTATCATCCCGAGCATCCTTACTTAGAGGTGCAAGCCTTGCATCTCTTGGGGTTTTTGTTCTGGGATGAATTGTGTCCACCCTCACTCCTATCCACCTTCTCAAATCCAGTGTTGGAGTCCTAACCCCTTGGACCACAGAATGGAGCTGTTTTTGGAGATAAGGACTTTAAAGAGGTGATTATGATAGAATGAGGTCTCGTGGTTGGGCCCTGATCCAGCAGGACAGGTGTTTTCATAAGACTAGGAGACGAGAAGTGCCGTGTGTTGCTTGTCCCTCTGCCTTCCCACGGAAGCCTGTCCACCTGAGGGGCCCCCAGCTCGAATCTGGGTCCTGTATTTCTTAACCTTGACGTTCACACATGTGACCCTTGATGAATCCCCAGCTGGCAGAACCATTTTATGGTTTGTCGTTAGTATCACGACAGACTTTGTATTTCATGGTTTTATCAGGGCTCCCCTGGTGCTCAGATGGTAAAGAATCCGCCTGCAGTGCAGGAGACTTGGGTTTGATCCCTGGGTCGGGAAGATCCCCTGGAGGAGGTAATGGCAACCCACTCCAGTATTCTTGCCTGAACAATCCCATGGACAGAGGAGCCTGGTGAGCTGCAGTCCATGGAGTCACAAGAAGTCAGACACAACCGGGCAACTGAGCACACACACGCACACCAGGCAAAAGTAAGTGTATGGAATATGCATTTTGCAAGTTCTCTCTTCTTCCAGCCTCTGTCGGCCACCCCTCTATCTCTGGGTCACCCCTGGGAGAGGCCCAGCATTGAACTTTGCTGTGGGTTGGAGTGGGACAGGGCAGGGGGTGGGGTGGAGGGTGATTAAAGTCAGACCAATGTGCAAAGTAATGGGTTCACAAAGTTTGGCCAGAAGGCACTTTCTGTGGATACTCAAAGAGACTGGCTTTGAAAGCTAAGCCTTTGATATTCTCGGAGCATCTAGTCAGTGTGCTTCTGCAGTTTGGTGGGAGCCTTCACCAGTGCAGTTGGTGAACCTCCTCTCATTTATGGTGCGATGTTACAGACACCGATGTGCGTTGTAGTAGAAGCAGTTTCAGTGATTGTCAGTTATCACCCTCTTCCGCTGTTGTGATAGGCCTATCCCAGGAGAATGCTGATTCCGTACTTGCTGCTACAGAGGAAGTGACTTTAGGGCTAGTTGAGATTTCCTGATGAACTAACCCTACTCACATATTCAGTTTCCACATTCCTGGGCCCGCGCCACAAACAGGGTGGCCTCAAACAACAGGAATGTGTTGTCCAACGGTTCTGGAGACTTAAAGATTCTGAAATCAGTCGTCAGCAGTGCCTGTCTCCCTGTGAAACCCAGAGGGGAGCTTTTCCTTGCCCTTCTCCCAGCTTCACTGGTCTTCCCCGGTGGCTCAGATGGTAAAGCATTTGCCTGCAATGCAGAAGACCCGGGTTCGATCCTTGGGTTGGAAATATCCCCTGGAGAAGGGAATGGCTACCCATTCCAGTATTCTTGCTCAGAGAATCCCATGGACAGAGGAGCCTGGCAGGCTACAGTCGATGGGTCGGATTTGCAAAGGGTTGGACACAACTGAGTGACTAGCAGTTTCTTCCAGCTTCTGGTGGATTGGCAGCAGTCTCTGGTATTTCTTGGCTTGTAGCCACATCACCCCATCTCTCTCTGTTTTCACAGTGGTCTCCCCGTGTCCCTTCTCTTCCTATAAGGACACGAGCCACAGTGGATGAGGGACCCTGCCTGTTCCTGTAGGACCTCATCTTCTCTTTACTAATTACACCCTCAATGACCTTGTTTATGAGTAAGGCCCCACTCTGAGGTTCAGGGTTAAGATTTTAAAAAAATACATTTTAAATTAATTCCTTTTATGTTTTGACTGCACTGTGTCTTTGTTGGTGCAAGCTGGATTTCTCCAGTTGTGGCAGCTACTCTGTAGTTGCATGCGGTGGCTTCTCTCATTGCAAAGCACGGACTCTAGAGCTTGGACTCAGTGGTTGAGGTTCATGGGTTTAGCTGCTCTGAGGAATGTGGGATCTTCCTGGATCAGGCATTGAACCTGTGTCCCCTGCTTTGGCAGGCGGATTTGTATCCATTGGACCACCGTGCGTGGATGCTAAGTTGCTTCAGTTGTGTCTGACTCTATGTGACTCCGTGGACTGTAGCCCCACAGGCTCCTCTGTCCATGGGATTTCCCAGGCAAGAATAGTGGCGTGGGCTTCCATTTCCTTCTCCAGGAGGTCTTCCTGACCCAGGGATCGAACCTGGGTCTCCTGCATTGGAAGCAGATTCTTTCCCATCTGAGCCACCAGGGAAGCCCAGAACCAGGTTTTAGTGACTGGATATAAAGACTCCTCTGTGCCTCTCTTGATGTTTCATGCACGGCAGGACTTGATAGCGCGGGAGACTCAAGGTCTTCCTGTGGGGGCTCTGGCTGCCCTTCTGGGGCTTTGTGACCGTCCAGAGGTTTCCTTTTGACAGCTGGACTCCGCTGAGCCCTGTGTGAGACGTCAGTTAATCAGTACTCTGGAAGTAAGCCTTTATCCAGAGTTGGCCACCAGTTTATGGTGGTTTATTTTTAACTTTCTGGTGGGCCGGGTGAGGTGTGGTTGGGAAGGATTTTCCAGAGGTTTCAGGATGGACTGGGTGCTGGTAACCCCGGTGTCCTGGATTCATTTTCTGGGACTGTGTAACAGAGAACTGTAACCTGGGTGGCTTAGAACGACAGAAATTGTTTTCCCACGGTCCTGGAGGCCAAAAGTCCAACAACGAAGGTGTCAACAGGGCCAGGCTCCGCTTCGAAGGCTCCAGGGAAGACCGTGCTCCGGGCCTCGCCCCCAGCTCTGACAGTTCCTTGGTTTGCGTCAGCAGCGCTCCGACCTTCACTTGGTCTTCTCCCCATGTGTATCTGTGTCCAGGTCCACCCTCCCCCCTTTTAGAAGGAGGCCAGTCATTGGCTTAGCATCCTAGTGACCTCATCTGGAGAAGGCGATGGCACCCCACTCCAGTACTCTTGCCTGGAAAATCCCATGGACGGAGGAGCCTGGTAGGCTGCAGTCCATGGGGTCGCGAAGAGTTGGACACGACTGAGAGACTTCACTTTCACTTTTCACTTTCATGCACTGGAGAAGAAAATGGCAACCCACTCCAGTGTTCTTGCCTGGAGAATCCCAGGGATGGGGGAGCCTGGTGGGCTACTGTCTATGGGGTCGAACAGAGTTGGACACGACTGAAACGACGCAGCAGCAGCAGCAGCAGCAGTGACCTCATCGTAGGCTTCCCAGGTGGTGCTAGTGGTAAAGAACCCACCTGCTAATTCAGGGGACTTAAGAGATACGGGTTCGATCCCTAGGTCAGGAAGATCCCCTGGAGAGGGGCATGGCAACCCACTCCAGTATTCTTGCCTGGAGAATCCCATGGACAGAGCCTGGCGGGCTAATAGTCCATGAGGGTCACAAAGAGTTGGATAGGACTGAAGTGACTTAGCACACGAGCCGTGATCTCATCTTTAATTACATCTGCTGGGACTTTATTTCAAAGACGGTTAAATTATAAGGTACTGAGGGGTAAGCTGCTTAGTTGCTCAGTCATGTCCAACTCTTTGTGACTCTATGGACCATAGCCCACCAGGCTCCACTGCCCATGGGGATTCTCCAGGCAAGAATACTGGAGTGGGTTGCCATTTCCTCCTCCAGGGGATCTCCCCAACCCAGGAATGGAACCCAGGTCTCTCACATCACAGGCGGATTCTTTACCGTCTGAGCCACCAGGGAAGCCCACTGAGGGGCTGGCATTCACATAAATGTTTTGGGGGCACATTTCAACCCACAACAGCCTGTAGAGCCTGGAGTGTGTCTGCTAGATTGACTTGGGTAAAGCAATGAATTTGGAGGGAGGCACCCTGGGAGATGAAGGAGGTGAGGAAAAGGGGCTGACCACTCCCATCCACTCTGCTCACCTCTGCGTGCTAAGTTGCTTCAGTTATGTCCACCTCTGTGCGATCTTATGGATTGTAGCCCACCAAGCTCCTCTGTCCATGGAGTTTTTAAAGCAAGGATACTAGAGTGGATTGCCATTTCCTCCTCCAGGGGATCTTCCTGACCCAGGGAGCGAACCTGTGTGTCTTACATCTCCTGTATTGACAGGCAGGTTCTTTGCCACTACCGCCACCTGGGAAGCCCCTGCTTCCCTCTAGTCCCTGGGGGATAACTCTGGCCTATGCACCCGGCTGTGGGTGCATTGCAAGCAGTTCTCCCCTTGGGTTGTGGGGGGTGGGCTCAGGCTGGTGGCCAGAGGGGCCCACCAGGCCTCTGGATCCAGGCAGAGGTCAGCAGGAATGGGAAGGCCCTGTCTGAGGGAGCTTCAGAGGCCTCAGCGTTGATTCCAGCATCGGTCACGTCCGTGTTCAGCTACTGTTTACACCGTCCCACCTGTACCACTGCTTCCGCTGTTCACCAGGTTCTGGTCACACGTGTGGCCGAACCCCTTCCTGTTTGTTAGGACAGATGGCATAGGATTGTTTCACCAGGCAATGGCATAATGTAGAGACTTAGGATTTACGCTTTAAAAGAGACTAATGTGGATAGTACGATAACTTGTTTTCATTTTTCTTGGTTGCATTGAGTTAGCTGATTTAGCTGTTTTATAATGATCTAATAACCCACTGGGTAAGACAGCTCGGGCTTCAACCCAGATCCAGTGGCCCCTCCACATGGCAAGAAGCAGCTTAGCTGTGGGTTGAGAGTCAAGTTCAGGCTGCGCCTCGTCCCAGCTGGGCTGCCTGTGGGACTCTGTATAAACTGAGTTTCCACTCTGGTAAAAAGGGAGAATAGAGACTTCCCTGGCAGTCCCATGGTTAAGACCTGTGCTTCCACTGCAGGGGCCCAGGTTTGATCCCTGATCAGAAAACTAAGATTCCACATGCTGTGAAGAGGCCCCCCCAAAAAGGGAAAATAGTGCAATCTGTGGGAGTTGCGTGAGACGATGCATGTGAAACGTCTTGCAGCTTCTTGCTTGCCAAGTGCCTAACAAGTAGGACTAGTCCCAGTTTGAACTTTCCATGGTTTGGTGGCTGTGGTCTTTTAATTTATTTCCACACTATGCAGTTAATGAAGAAATGGTGATTGCCCAATAGCTCATTAATCTTATGCTTATGGACAACTAAACCGGACAATTTACATAATCGAATGGCTCCCCAGCTAGTTCAAATATTTATGTAGCTTCAGTTCTTGAGACAGCTGCCTACATTGATTGATCGATTTATCTGGACCATGGAGACCCAATCCTAATTACAACATGAATTTTTAATACTGTTCATACTATGAATCTTTTCTTTATGTAATGATAAAAAATATGTTCAATATAATGAGATTGTCACTACTGATCCATTTAAAAAAGTATGATAATGATCAGAGTATCTATTTTTTTTCTTTTGATGGAGAGGGAGGGGAGAGGTTGCAACCAGGAATCTTGTCTTCTATGAAAAACGCTGTTGAAATCTTTCCATTCTGATTTTGACATAACAAAGTGCCATTAATTTTAATGGAAGAAAGAGATAACTAGTACTTGACCCAAATTCACAGTACAAGACCCAGTACCATAGGAAATCAAACTGAGTAATAACTCCCATCACAGGCACACCTCCACCCCCACAAAATAATCTCAGAATTTAAAATGTGTTTCCGTAGTGATCACTTTCTTTTTAAGTGAGAAACATCCTTTTGAAGTCAGTGACAGTCTATTCTCTTGAAATGATTCTTTTTATTGAACTTGACTATATAAATATTTATGTTGCTGTGTGTGCATATTTCGCGTTGCTTCATTAGTTACTGTTTTGCCATTGGAATAACAAAAAATGTTTGCTAGGTACAGATAGTAACTAGTTGAAAAATAATTGTTTAAGTTGAAAAATAATTTTAACTCTTGGCCAAACAGATTAGTTTATTATTATGATTCTGGCTGCACTGGGTCTTTTTTGCTGCACCCGGACTTTTTTCTACTTGCGGTGAGAGGGCTCGCTAGTTGCGGCTCGTGGGCTTAGCTGCCTGAGGCTGTGGGATCTTAGTTCCTCAAGCAGGGATTGAACCCATGTCCCTTGCAGTGGAAAGCAGATTCTTAACGACTGGACTACCAGGGAAGTCCCCACGTTAGTTCACTCTTGCCCCAAAAATTCACCTTTGCTGCAGGCCATTGAGTAAATGATGAATAAAAAAAATCTAAATTTTAAAAGGATTGTGAACAATGGTGTCCTGGATAAAATTGGGATAATTTCATTCCAGTGTGCCACATTGTCAATGTCACCCTTGGTAAATCCCCAAAATCCTTTTAAATAAAATTTACCTCCTGTCATCAGGAGAAACAGAACTAAACTCCCACTCCCTTTTTGCTGCTGCTGCTAAGTCACTTCAGTCGTGTCTGACTCTGTGCGACCCCATAGACGGCAGCCCACCAGGCTCCCCCATCCCTGGGATTCTCCAGGCAATAACACTGGAGTGGGTTGCCATTTCCTTCTCCAATGCAGGAAAGTGAAGAGTGAAAGAGAAGTCACTCAGTAGTGTCTGACTTTTAGTGACCCCATGGACTGCAGCCCACCAGGCTCCTCCGTCCATGGGATTTTCCAGGCAAGAGTACTGGAGTGGGGTGCCATCACCTTCTCTTAAGCGGTCACATTTTAGGAGGGTTTGTGCTTCGAAAAATGTATTAATACTTTGACAAGATGAGCAAGATTTTAGAGAAAAAAGAAACGTTTGAGGTTAAGTCTTTCTAAAAAATTATCAGATTGTATCTAATGGGATGAATCATATTGATTTAAAATGGTTTCTTCTCTTTTTGGATAGCTGATTCAGATGATGTTACTCTTAGGACTTTGATACCATCTAAGAAAACAAAATGCTATCAATGGAAAAATAGCCTCTGTGAGGATAGGTGTGAATTTCTCACCTGATAGTTACTGAAAGAGTTTTAGGGCTTCCCAGGCGGCGCTAGTGGTAAAGAACCCACCTTCCAATGCAGGAGATGCAGGCGACACAGACGTGGGTTCGATCCCTGGGTCGGGAAGATGCCCTAGAGGAGGACACGGCAACCCACTCCAGTATTCTTGCCTGGAGAATTCTATGGCTGGGGAGGTTGGCAAGCTACAGTCCATAGGGTCACAAAGAGTCGGACACGGCTGAAGTGACTTAGCACAGCACAGAGTTTTAAAGACCTCTTTAAGGAGGAGGGGGGCTTCCCTGGTGGCTCAGAGGTTAAAGCGTCTGCCTGGAATGCGGGAGACCCGGGTTTGATCCCTGGGTTGGGAAGATCCCCTGGAGAAGGAAATGGCAACCCACTCCAGTACTCTTGCCTGGAGAATCTCATGGAGGGAGGAGCCTGGTAGGCTACAGTCCACGGGGTCGCAAAGAGTCGGACACGACTGAGTGACTTCACTTTAAGGAGGATGGAGCCAAACCCAATTCAGTTCCTTCCTAGAACCATCTCTACCCACACCCCTTCCCCCCCCGCCCCCATAGGCTGAACAATTAATCACAGCTCTCTGTCTAGTATGATTGTGACTATTCACCACAAAGGATTGGATTTTTATGTGCACATATTGAAATCCTGGAAATTTTCAAGCAGGATTCATTTCAGGAAATCTTTAGGAATCCATCCTCACATCCCTTTTCTGTCTCTTTATTTTTTGCTAAACTTTAAAGGGACAAATGGTATGGAGTAGAGAGTGTAGTTATCTGGTGTTTCCTAAACTTTGTGTATCACTAAAGGCAGCCAAAGGAAAAAAAAAAAAAGACAATTTGGTAAGCTTAAGTTTGTGTTCTAAGTCTGTGAGTTTGTTCATCTGCACCATTTTTTAAGATTCCACGTATAAGTCTTATCACGTGGTGTTTGTCTTTCTGATTTGCTTCACTTAGATAATCTCTAGGTCCATCTGTGTTGCTGCAAATGACACGATTTCCTTCCTTTTTATGGCTGAGTAATATTCCATTGTCTATATGTAGCACATCTTCTTTATCCAGTCCTCTGTGGATGAAAATAAATTTCTGTTGTTGAAGCCGCCCCATCTGACATTGTTATGGCAGCCCTTGCAAACGAATATACTGGGAGACGTTAGTTCAGACGATGGAAAGAACAGCCTGTATTAAAAAGAAGTCCTGGAGCATTCTGGTCTCACCGAGGCGCTCTTCTTGCAGCCCGTGCCCTGTGCTCAAGTGCCTGCGAACATGCTCACACTGCCCACCCAGCCCTTTTGTTATTTGCTTGTGAATTTCTGGCTGGCCCTAAGAGCCTTTATCTGCTGTCAGCCAAAGCTGAGCTTTCAGGATTCCCAGCAAGTGGAGGGGCAGCTGGGAGGATTTATGGTGTCATTGCAGGAACACAAATTCTGCTTTCACGCCGACTGACACCATAAATGGAGGCGTATAAATCAGAGCACGAGCTGGGAAGGAAGACCTAGTTTTTCTCTTTCCAAGGAGCATGGGCGCTGGGGCCAGCCCTGATATTTAACACATGATTTATGCAGAGAGGAAGGCAGCTTTGTGTGCAGGTGGCGCTGGGAACCGGTCAGCAGATGTGGACTGAGGCCCTCTTGGGAAGGGGCAGCAGCCGTCCGCGGGGCTGGAGGTGGGAGGGCTGGGAAGGATTCCTTGGCTTGGTGGGTGCACAACTATTACTGAGCTTCTTTTTCTGGAACCACCACATCTTCCCCTGCCCTCCTCCCCCCAATTTTCTGGGGGCTGGTGAACTTTTCCACCTTGAGCAGGTCGTCTCTCTTCTTGAAGGTTTCCATGAGACGCCCACCTCTCCGCTTGCAGTCCTTCCTTCCTTCTTTCCTTTCATCCCTTCCTCTCTCCCTTGCTTCCTACTTTACTTCCTGCCTCTTTACTGTGGTCCCCTCTCCCTTTTTTCCTTTCTTCCCCTCCCTGAAAGCGTGCTGTGACTGTTGCTGTTGTGTTTGACTCTGTGCGAACCCATGGACTGCAGCACGCCAGGCTTCCCTGCCCTGTAATCGTGGTGTGGTTGATTACTGCACTCAGGCCCTTTCCCCACTGTGGTGTCACTATTGTTTGCTCAGTTTTAACTGCAACTAGTGAACGGTCATTTTATGCCAACCCCTGTATGCAGTGTATCCTGGCCACTATCACCCCCTAGTTGACCAATCAACAATTTGAGGTTTATTGAAGTGAAGTTTCTTGCATGGGGTTTCTCAGTTCTAGACCTCAACCTTGGTTTGGCTCCAAAAGGTGTGATTTTATTCTCACTTCGAATCTGTGTGATTGGCCTTGTCCTTCACACTGTGCAGCTGAAGACCACGAGCATCTCTTCATTCCTGTCTTTGCTCACCAGACCTTTTTGTGAGTGCTCTGTCTCAGGGAGACTATGCTGGGTCCAGGGCTCAGAGAGTAAGTGACTCGGTCAAAGCCGTGGAACCAGGACTGCCTGTCCGATCCTGGCCACCTGCTACATCTCCCTGTTGAACCCTGGAAATGTGCCTGGTGTGAACTGAGGTGTGCTGTGAGTCTAAAATCCACGCCAGCCTTCGGAGACTTAGTATGAAAAAAAGAATGTAAAACAGCTTGTTAAGGATCATTCACAACATGGAAAAAAGTGTCTGCGGACAGATGGATTAAAAAAATGCAGCACACATGTGTGATAAAGTATTATTGAGCATGAGAAGGAAGGAAACCCTGACACCTGTGACAACGTGGATGAACTTGGAGGACATTATGCTAAGTAAAATAAGCCAGACACAGAAACACAGATATTGCCTGATCTCACTCATATGGAATCTCAAAAGAAAAAAAAAGACAAATCAAAGAAAGGTGATTACCAGAGGAGGAAGTCATGGGGAGCTATTGCTTAAAGAGTAAGGAGCTTCTGTTTTGCAAGATGAAAAGAGTTCTGGCGATGGGTGGTGGTAATGGTTGCACAATGTGAATACGCTTGATACCGCTGGATGGTGTACTTGATAATGCTTGATTTCATATTAGATGTCTTTTATCCAAATAAAAATAAATGAAGAACAAACAAAATCTTTAGGACCATGTGTCTCATTACGACTATTAGATGAAAACATTTAAAGCATGAAAACTTCATTCGACTGACAGCATTCGGGCTAAATGAAAGTTGATAGAATTCAAGCTGGTCAAAATTTTGTTTCAAAAAAAGAAAAAGTAGGTAAGGGGGCACTGGTGTCATATCATGAACAAATTTTAATTTCTCCTCAAGGAGTTGAGTTTCTTTTAAACGTTTCTGAGCACAGAAGATGGTCATAACCGTCCTTAGAAAGAAAACCTAGGGACTTCCCTAGGTGGTCCAGTGGTTAAGATTCACCTTGTGATACAAGGGGTGCAGGTTCAATCCCTGGTCAGAGAGCCAAGATCCCCCTTGCCTCAGAGCCAAGAAACCAAAACGTAAAACAGAGGCAATACTGTAACAAATTCAATAAAGACTTGAGCGGGGAAGAAAGCCAGGATGCCTCAGTGGGTAGAGAAGGAGGAAGGTGGAGACTTGAGGGAACCCCAGGGAATCCTTAGGAGCCTGGGTCAGGGGTAGTGGAGGTGGGGAGGAAGGAAACTTCCAGGTGAGATTGGGTGACTGCTTGCCATGGGGATGGGTTTTTGGGGGAGGAAGGGAGTCAAGTGCTCAGCCAGTTCAGTTCAGTCGCTCAGTCATGTCCGACTCTTTGTGACCCCATGGACTGCAGGACACCAGGCCTCCCTGTCCATCACCAACTCCCGGAGTTTACTCAAACTCATGTCCATTGAGTCGGTGATGCCATCCAACCATCTCATCCTCTGTCGTCCCCTTCTCCTCCTGCCTTCAGTCTTTCCCAGCACCAAGGTCTTTTCCAATGAGTCAGTTCTTCGCATCAGGTGGCCAAAGTATTGGCGTTTCAGCTTCAGTATCAGTCCTTGCAATGAATATTCAGGTAGGTAGTGATAATGATGGGCTCAATAACGAGGGGAGCGACTATCTCAGAAGAGGAGTGTGGCGGGTATGGTCTTGAAGCAGCTGCGATGGGAGGGTTGGACGCAGGCTGTCTGAGTAGAGTATCCCGTGGGCACCGGGGAGTTGCTATTCGCAGCCCGTTGACAGTGATGGCTGATGAAGAGTAGTCAAGCCTAACCATCCCATTATCTTCTGGATTCCACGGATCAATTTCCTTCTAGGTGATGTAATTTGAGCCTTCCTCTGTATTGGCCCCAAGTTAAATTCTGATTCATTATGTGTATGCTTGCTTACTTGCTAAGTCGCTTCAGTCGTGTTGGACTCTTTGTAGCCCTTCAAGCTCCTCTGTCCATGGGATTCTCCAGGCAAGGATACTGGAGTGGGTTGCCATGCCCTCCTCCAGGGGATCTTCCTGACCCAGGGATCGAACCTGCCTCTGTTACATCTCCTGCAGTGGCATGTGGGTTTTTTACCACTCCTGCCACCTGGGAAGCTCCATTATATGTATACCTTTGGCTGATTCATGTTGATATATTGCAGACACCAACACAATATTGTAAAGCAATTGTCCTTCAATTAAAAATAAATAAATTGAAAAAGCTGGGTCTAGTTGGAAGAGAATTGGAGCAGAAAGGGGCTGCTGGGGAATCAGAGTTAAAGGGTAGTTGAGACAAATGGACATTGAATCTTTTAATCAGTATATTTATTGATGTAGTATATTTGGTGCTTTCAGAGCCAGACGCTGTGGGGAATACAAAGATGAATTACCCATGTTCTCAAAAAACTTGTCGGCTGTTGCTGAGCTGGGGCTTTTTGATGCTTTTCCAAAACCAAAGAGAAATGATTCTAGCATTACCTGTTTTAATTTGTACCTCATATTTTAAAATTTGTACCTCATCTTCCCTTAGGATTTCTGAGTTTTGGTGAATTCCAGTTGGGCAGGGAATTTGGGCTTCCTTTTATCCTTGTGGATCATAAATACATTTTGACAACAAAGGAAGCATGCATACTGTAACTAAGTAGACAGTAGAAGGATTTATAGGAATTGCAGCAGCTGCACTACTGCTGCCCTTCTTGGGCAGCCTGGCCCATCCACCTAGCTCTCTCAGACATCCTCTGTTTCGTCCTTTTCCTCCTTGCAGGAAGCAGTTTCTGGATTCCTACCTGCAGGATGTTTCTAGGGTGTCAGGATGTGACTTGCTTTCTGAGTTGGAGCTGGAGTCAGGGCTTGGAGAGCCTGGTGATGGTGGCTTCAGAACTTCCCGAGGTGGGGGTGGGAGAGTCTCCCAACCCTGGGTTCTGCTCTCATCACCAAGAGCAGCCCTAATGAGCTCCGTTGTTTAAACTGGGAAAGGAAACTTTCCCCCCTCATTTCCACAAAGACTGATTTTAGTGTAGAGTCCCGGGAGGGTGGCTGGCAAGGAGCCAGGGGTCAGAGCTGTGCTGCTCTGTGACATAAATTACAGCAATCAATGGGCCCCCATAAAAGACCGCGATCTGTGTTTGCTGTCCAGCGTCATTTCTCCTTGAATTAGAGTGATGCTGAAATTCATTATACAGCAAGCAGAAGATATTTTCTGCTTTCTGTTAAATGAGTATACTCCACACAGGCTCACGCTCTACTCTGATGCGATGCATTGAAGGCGTAAAACCAATTTATTTTCAAAACTTCCCACTGGGTCGTGCCAATTGCCACAGTTTTCAGCCCTTTTACACCGAATTCAGGCTTGAGCTGGAGCCTCAGAGCCCTCAGCCCCATGCCGTTTTCTTCCTGAATTTTGGGGCATCCCCTCCAGCTCACGCCTGCCCAGTTTACTTCATCCAGCATTGTCTAGGTTTCTATGCATCTAGATTTCACTGATGGAGATGAGATTTCACAGCGAGCCAACCTATCACTGATAACTTGCATGAAGGTTCTGTATCAGTCCACTCAGGCTGCCGTAACAAAAGAGCACAGCCTGGTGGTTGAAATGACAAGTTCATTGTCTCAGAGTTCTGGAGGCTAGAAGCCCGAGGTCATGGTGGCAGCAGGTTAGATTTCTCCTGAAGCCTGTCCCCTCGACTTGCAGATGGCCGTCTTCTTGCTGTGTCCTTGCATAGCTTGTCCCCTGTATGACTGGTGTCTCCTCCTCTTCTTACAAGGACACCAGTCCTGTTGGATTAGGGCCCCACCCTTATGTCCTCATTTAACCTTTAACTCATCTCCTAGTAGTCTCGTTGGGGTTAAGTCTTTAACATAAGAATTTGAGGGGGGATATAATTCAGTCCATAACAGGTTCTGATGTAGTTAAAATCGAACCTTTTCCTTCCAGCTGTACTTTCATTCCTTCATTCAGTCATTCATTTATTCATCCAGGAAATGTTTGCTGGGTGTTGTCTGTGAACCAGAGAATATTCTGGTTGCAGAAAGTGGGACAGGAAAGGAAGCAGAGCACTGTCTGCAGCACCACGGGTCAGGCAGGCTCCACACTCAGTGGACGAGTTCTGTGGGGTTCAAGAGGTGCTGTGCACCGTGGGGAGGGATAGACTGGAGTGAGGCTTTGCTGCCGTTCAGTTGCTCAGTCGTGCCTGACTGTGACTCCATGGACTGCAGCACACCAGGCTTCCCTGTCCTTCACTACCTCCCAGAGTTTGCTCAAACTCATGTCCATTGACATGCCATCCAACCATCTCATCCTCTGTCATCCCCTTCTCCTCCTGCCCTCAATCTTTCCCAGCATCAGGGTCTTTTCCAATGTGTGGGCTCTTTGCATCAGGTGGCCAAAGTATTTGAGCTTCAGCTTCAGCATCACTCCTTCCAGTGAATATTCAGGGTTGATTTCCTTTAGAATGGACTGGTTGGATCTCCTTGTGGTCTAAGGGACTCTCAAGAGTCTTCTCCAGCACCACAATTGGAAAGCATCAATTCCTCAGCGCTTAGCCTTCTTTATGGTCCAACTCACACATCCATACATCACTACTGGAAAAACCATAGCTTTGACTAGACGGGCCTTCTGTTGGTAAAGTGATGCCTCTGCTTTTGAAGGCGATGTCTCGGCTTCCTGGAGCTTTTCTTCAATGGAGCAGGGGTCTTAAATCCATGGCTGCAGTTGCCATCTGCAGTGATTCTGGATCCCAAGAAAATAAAACCTGCAACTGCTTCCCCTTTCTCCCCATCTATTTGCCATGAGATGCTGGGGCCTGGAGTGAGGGTTTGGCTGGTAGTAGGTGGGTCAGGGAGTCTGTGTAAGTGGTGCCACCTCAGCAAGACTTGGAGGCGAGGGTGAGAGCCTGTGGCTGGGGCGGAAATACCCTTGTCTCATCAGAGGACCTACAGGGAGGGCCGCGGGTGAGCAGAGGGGCTGAGAGGGGGTGGCAGGGAGATGTGGTCAGAGAAGGAGGCAGGTGCGTGATGCGTTCTCCAGGCACCTTCAGGACTGTGACTCTCTGGGAGAAGCGGAGATTCTGGGTGTGTCTGGTTGGTCTTTGCTTTAGGGGGGCTTTCTTCTCAGATGGAGCTAGTGGTAAAGAACCCGCCTGCCAGTGCAGGAGATGTCAGAGACATGGGTTCAATCCTTGGGTTGGGAAGATCCCCTGGAGGAAGGCATGGCAACCCACTCTACCACTATTCTTGCCTGGAGAATCCCATGGACAGAGGAGCCTGGTGGTCTACGGTCCACAGGGTCTCAAAGAGGCAACTTGGCACACACACACTCACACCCTGTCCTTCTGGAGTAGCTATTCTGGAAAAGATGCAGATGGCTCAGACAGGTGAGGAGGGGGGAGGGGTGCCTGGCAGGGGCACAGCCCAGACACTGGGAGGGAGGGACTTAGGGGGCACAAAGGGGAAGCAGGAGGCTCCTTCTGCGATGGACGCCAGGTGCCCAGATGGCACACTTCACTGCTGGTCATGGCTGTCCTTCCAGCTCTCCTTCCCCTTGGTGACTTCTCCCAGCCAGGCTCTCAGGAAGGGAGAGAGTGCTTCCTTCAGCAGGATGGCCGGGCGCCTCCAGTGGAGCAGGGGACCGCAGTCCGCCCCCCGTAGGCTGGCAGTGATCCTGAACGTCAGTCTGTGCTCTCTCTCACCCTGAGAGGGCCCACCACGGCTGCTGTTTGTTCTGCGTCATCAGATCTCTGTTCTAGTGTGAGCATCTCGTGTCCTCTGTCTGCCTTCTGTCCAGGAACCCACGAGGCTCACGCGTTAACTGGGGAGGCATGGAGTGTCCATCTGTCCATCCTTTCTCCCTTTCACTCTCTCACTGCCTTCTCCTCTCCTTACCTTGCACAAGCCTTGGCTGTGTCAGTGGCCTTGTACACATTTCCTGAGCCTCTTCTGTGTTCCTGACACTGCCAGGCACGGGGCGCAGAAGAGTGAGCTCTGTTTGAAGTGACGGTGGGGATTGGGCTCTAGAAGAAAGTGAAATTACTCAGTTGTGTCTGACTCTTTGTGACTCCGTGGACTGTAGCCCTCCAGGCTCCTCCGTCCAGGGGATTCTCCAGGCAAGAATCCTGGAGTGAGTTGCCATTTCCTTCTCCAGGGGATTTTCCTCACCCAGGGATTGAACCCATGTCTCCTGCATTGCAGGCCGACTCTTTGCCATTTGAGCTATTCTACAAAAAGGAGAAGGTTTGAAAAGTGGTGAGAAGGGTTCAGCAGGACCAATCCCCAAATCAGGGAGCACTTTGTGCCATGAAGGAGGAAAGCCATAATGGAACCAAGGGAAAACCAGAATGGAGTAAGGGGGTTGTGGATTGCCGTCACGGAGGGTAGGGGGTGGAGGCCGTGGTGCAGCTCTAATTAGGCTGGTTAGGGAAGTCTCTGACCTGAGACTTTTGGAGAGGGATAAGAGTGGGAAAGAGTGTTTCTGCATCACAGTCACACATGAGCTGAAACCACGTGCACAGGTGGCTTCACATTTTGTAATTTCCATGGTCAAAGAGAAGGCTTTGGTCAGCCTGTGTTGAAGCTGAGAAGGTGGAGGGGAGGTGTTGCTCAAGTGGCCAGCTTACCCATGGCAGGCATAGAGATGAGCCACTGCAGCAGCCGGTTGGGACCTTTTTCTTTTATTTCTTCCCTTCCTGTTCTCGCCCTGGATGAGCCAAGCGCAGTGCTGGAAGGTCAGATAGCTGCCTTCCTGGAAATGAGAGTGGAGGGTGTCCCCCACCGTTAAGAGTGTCTGTGATGGGTTGACAGCTGGGGAATTGCAGGGTGGCTCGAGCCACTCTGGGCCGGAGAAAAAAAACTGAAATCTGAGGTCAGAGAGAGGAGTTGGGAGTTGGGAGTTGCTCTGACCGAAAGCCGTGTGTGGGAGGGAATTCCATGCAGGGGTGGGAGACCTCCAGATGGGATGGTGGTGCAGCCAGCTGCCCAGGGGGGTGGGGGAGGAGAGGGCGTGCGGAGACTTTAAGAGGTGGAGGCCCTGGTGAATAATTATGTGTGGGACTAGGGGTGTGATGGACGGAGGAGGACACATGCCTGGGCTTCAAGGGCACCTGTGGATAGAACTGATTCAGGGGGAGTAGGGGGAAGTGATGGGTTTGGGGAGCCAGTGTGTGTCTCAGTCACTTAGTTGTGTCTGACTCTTTGCAACCCCATGGACTGCACCCCGCTGGGCTCCTCTGTCCTTTGGATTTTCCAGACAAGAATACTGGAGTGGGTTGCCATTTCCTCCTCCAGGGGCTCTTCCCAATCCAGGGATCGAACCGGAGTATCCTGTATTTGCAGGCTTTACCTCTGTGCCACCTGGGAAGTTCTTGGGGGGCCAGAGGACCATTTACATGGAGATGTCCTGGGCAGTGCTTTATGACAACCCGGAGGATGGGGTGGGGAGGGAGATGGGAGGGGGGTTCAGGATCGGGGAGAGGGGGATGGGGGCACACATGTCTACCTATGGCCGGTTCATGTCCATGTATGGCAAAAAGCAGCAAAATATTGTAAAGTAATTATCCTCCAATTTAAAATGAATAACTTAAAAAAAAGTTTGGGAAACAGGTGTAAGCAGGATGTAGGTGGTGGAACTGGTCATTAAATGAATGTTCGTAGGCATCCTGGAAGTGGAGGAGGTGGACGGTACATTGCTAATGTGAGGAGGGAGGCGGCCTGCAGCAGCACCTTGGGAACATCGGGCTGGGAGGAAAAGCAGGAGGCTAGGAGGGAGAGTGGCCTCACGGACTGGGTGGTCAGGATGCCCTGGGGACCCTGGTGAGGACCTCAGGGAGTGGTGGAGGTGGGAGCCAGGTGGGGGTGCTTCCTGGCTTCTGGTTCTGCACACTCTTCCTACACAAAACACACAGACCCTAACAGTGGACACTTCCAGGCCTTCCAGGAACGTTCCCAGGGCTCACTACCCCGTAAGGTAGGCACTATGATTGCCCTTTCATTTTTTGTAACAACGAGTAACTGAAGCTTGGCACAGTCCAAGGCACCAGGTGGGAGGGGCCAGCTTTGAAGTCCAGGTGCGCAGCCTGGGAACCTGCGTGTCTGGCTGCTGTGGTCTGCCACCCTCTGAGCTGCCAGCATGCGGAAAAAAGCAGGAAAGGAACTCTCAGACCCTACCTCAGCCTTTGGAGGATGGATGCTCGCCCTCAGTTCTTACGTACAGTTGCGCTCTTCTGCAGGGTAAGGGCATCTCGTAGGATTGTGTGATGCTCGGGTGGTCCATGAGTCTGCTCGGGTAGCCACAGAAGACCACAGACCAGGTGGATTAAGTGACAGACATTTATCTTCTCACATTTATGGAGGCTGGGAATCCCAGATCAAGGTGCCGGTAGGGTTGCTTTCTCATGAGGCTTCTCTCCTTGGTTTGTAGGTGGCTGACTTCTTGCTGTGGCCTCTTATGGCCTTTCCTCCGTGCAAGTGTGGAGAGAGAGAGAGGTCTCTGGCATCTCTTCCTTTTCTATATGGACACCAATCCAATTAGATCAGGTCCCCACCCTCAGCTGAAGCTCCAGTAGTTTGGCCACCTGATGCGGAGAGCTGACTCGTTGGAAAAGATTCTGATGCTGGGAAAGATTGAGGGAAGGAGGAGAAGGGGGCAATAGAGGATGAGATGGTTGGATGGTATCACTGACTCTATGGGACGCGAGTTTGAGCAAACCGTGGGAGACAGTGAAGGACAGGGAAGCCTGGCGTGCTGTAATCCATGGGGTCACAAAGAGCCGAACGTAACTTACTGACTGAACAGCAATAATAACCCCACCCTTTCGGGCCCATTTAACCTTTTTACTGCATACAGCTCTCTCTAGAGTTAGCGGTTAGGGCTTCAACTGTGAATTTGGGGGTGTGGTGCGGGGGGGAGATGATTCAGCCTGTGACAGATGGTCATCTTAAATTACTATAAAAAATCTGAGTTATGGCCACAAGTAGGCCTGAAGATCCATGTCTCTTTCAGAGCATATGCTTGGTGTGTATAACAGTGTCAACTATATTTTAGGTGCCTTAATAAGAGTTTGCTAAAGAAGAAAAGATTCACTGAAGTTTAACATAGTGTATTTATTAAGAAACCGACATATTCTGGAAAGAAAGCTGTTCTTGGCTCATTTTTATGTAAAAAGAAAATTCATTCGGATCGGAGCCTCCTATTCTCCATGCGTTCTGATGATTTAAAACATCACGAATAAAAGTACTTTGATGAAGGGAAGGCTGAACGTACAGAAGCACATTGCACATTGTAAAATGGCTGAAGCATATATGCATGTTTCTGTGATATTAAAGAGTAGTGTCTTTGATCAGTGTTTTCCTTCTCTCCATCATATGAAGATCCATTTTACATCTGCCTTTTCATTTTGGAGATTGGATGCGTGACCCATCCTTGATGTATTTCAGAGGAATGAATTTTAAAGGCGGGGAAGGGTGATCCAAGATGAAGGGATGATTATTTTAAATCCGGTCAAGTCTGATCCTATGTAGGCAATCTCAATGAAGTCAATATTTAAAGGAGATGAGAGAGTAGACTAATATTAAACCACCGCCTTGGGATTTAAAGCAGCTCCGTTCCAGAGAGTTCGAAACACTCAAATGTGATTCAAGCTGCTGCTGCCGCCTTTTTTTTTTTTTTTTTTAATATGCTAAGGTGACAGGTCAAGGCGATGCTTTTTTTTTTTTTTTTGGCTGAACTAAGTTTTGAATGCTCTTCACCCTCTACAGGTGGCCTCAGTGAAAGCAAAGCGATAATGATTATAAGAACATCTTTTCAAGGAGCTCTTATTAAGTCCCAGACATTTTACTGAGTGGTTTGTGAGCATCATCTTTACACACCCATGGGTCTGTGGAAGTGTGTGCTGAGACTAGGGCCACACGCTTTGTGCGTCCCTCATGCTAAGTAAAATTCGACGTTGGAATTTTTCTCCTAAGACATCACAGGGGTCATAAGGCATGAATGCCTTTCTGCAGCTGGCCCCTCTCCGGAGGAATTAGGATACCCTGTTTCTCCTCCTCCTTCCCCGCGTGGGAGGGAGCCGGGCTTCCCTTCCCCATAGACCAGCCTCTTCCTTTGCTTTCTGAGGATCTCCTTTCTTGCCATCACCCCTTCTTCCCTGTATCTTCTGTTTCTCTACACCATAGCTGCCACCGCCTCATCTTGGATCTATTCTTTCTTTTTTTTTTTTTTTTGCCTTGGGATATTTCCTTTTCTTTTGTGTGAGCTTAGCTATTTAAAAGTTTGCTGATTTTATACACTGAGAGGTATTTATTTATTTATTTTTTTGCAGGAGCCTGGGAGTGGTGATGGGGTGGGAGTTGCCATACTGTGAGAAGTGTGGTGTCTTAGTTAATGAGAAGCTGATGAATGATCAGTTTCACCTGTGGTCCACTGGTGCTGTGTTCATCTCTCTCTAGTAATTTCTCAGACTTTGCTACTTGGAAATGTGGGGGCAATCTTTGAAAGCTGTAAAATTTCAGGAGGCTATGCAACTTGAAGCCATCAAAAAGTTGGAAACTTTGTTTTATTGACCTTTCACAGCAAAACTTCTTTCCCCATATGCTCAGGATGAAACTCACAAACTCCCCTGACGACACCTCCCACCCCCCCTGCCCCACACCCCAGTCACAGACTCAAAGACCATGTTGGGAGTTCTAGTCTGGTCCATCAACTTGGGTCCTCAGTCCGTCTGTGCAGATTTAATTTTACTCTTTAAAACTCTTGACTGAAGCAGCTTATCTTTTCAGCTAGAGACCCAGCATCACACTGGGCTTCCCCTGGGTAGAATTAGTGCCTGTAAATCTCTGATTACTGTCAAATTAAATTAGATGCCTCCCTTTGCTGATCATTGATCACTGCCAATTCCTTAATTTCCCATTCGTTCTCCCCGCCATTTCAGTTGTTACAGACGAAGTTGATTAAACGGTTTTGTGTAATCAAGAAGAACGTCATTCCATCTTCAGTATTATCAATACAGAGTTTACAAGTTTAGCGATGCTTCCAAGTGAAGGTGTTTAAAAATAGAGAGGGGCCTTTATAGGATAGCTTCTATAGGTGGGGCTGCCTAAAGGTTCAGGGTTTTCACAAAGGGACTTTTCAGAATCAGTAGAACTTGGGATGTCAGATGCTGCTGGGGTGGACCCTGGTGTGTTAGAACTTGGGAACCAAGATGTCAGATGCTGCTGGGGTGGACCCCTGGTGTGTTAGAACTTGGGAACCAAGATGTCAGATGCTGCTGGGGTGGACCCTGGTGTGTTAGAACTTGGGAACCAAGATGTCAGATGCTGGTGGGGTGGACCCTGGTGTGTTAGTTTCCTGTTGCTGCTGTAATTCATGGGTTTCCCAGGTGGCTCTAGTAGACGTGGGTTCAATCCCTGGGTCGGGGAGATCCCCTGGAGGAGGGCATGGCAACCCACTCCAGTATTCTGGCCTGGAGAATCCCATGGACAGAGGCGCCTGGTGGACTGCAGTCCCTAGGGTCACAAAGAGTCGGACATGACTGAAGTGACTTAGCATGCACACACACATGCTGTAACGCATTACCGCAAACTTGGTAACTTAAAACAACAGAAGTTTATTCTCTCACAGTTGTGGAGGCCAGAAGTCCAGAGTCAATTTCACTGGACCAAAGTCAAGGTGTCAACAAGGCTGTGCTCCCCCCGATGGCTCTAGGTAGATCTGTCCTTAGCCTCTCCCAGCGCCTGGTGGCCGTATTATTCCATCCCTGCCATCTCTGCCCGCTTCAACACTCTGGACTTCTCTGTGTATTTGTGTGAAATCTCCCACTGCCTCTATTTTATGAGGACACTTGTGGTGACCTTTAGCACCACCCAGATAATCTAGGCTAATCTCATTTCAGCATCCTTCACTTTTTCCAAATAAAGTCACGTTCGCACTGTCTAGGCGTGGTGGCTTAATGTCTTTGGGTGGCCATTATATAACCTACTCCAGGCAATGAAAGAGCTAAATAAATTATCCTCCTAATAATTGTGTGCTCTGTTAAGAAAGGCAGATCGTATTACTGCCGGGCTTTCAGACTGTTGTTTATTCACAGTACTTTTAAGAATTTCACTGCCAAAGGGTGTAATTTTTAAAACGTTGCAACATAGAGTTGAGCAGACAGAATCTAATTGTACTTTTCAGCATTCCTCTTTCTGCCCCCACAAGATGATGGATATATATTTGTGTGTATATATATGTGCATGTGTTATGCATATATACATATATTTTGTCACAAATGAGTACAGTTTTTAAAGCTTTTGGTTTTGTATATACTGAACTGGTTGACCAAACTACAGCCCACTTCTGTGGGCAGATAGCATCAGCCTCATGTCGTGCTGGGATGTAGCAGGTTCTGATTTATCTGGTCCAGTGGCTGATTGTCCCCTCTTGGTCATATCTGTGGCTTAAGGGCCTGATAATCGCCATTAAAATGGGTGAGGGCGGTCAAAAGGTACAAACTTCTGGTTGTAAGATAAGTCCGAAGGATGTAACAGGCAGCATGGTGACTGTAGTTAGCAAGGAAAGTGAAAGGAAGTGTTAGCTGCTCAGTCGTGTTCGACTCTTGTGACCCCGTGGACTGTAGCCCTCCAGCCTCCTCAGTTCATGGGATTCTCCAGGCAAGAAGACTGGAGTGGGCTGCCATTTCCTCCTCCAGTAGTTAGCAATACCATATTGTATGTTTGGAAAGTTGCTAATATTGAAGATCATAAGAATTCTCACACACACACAAGTTTATAACTATAGTGATGGATGTTAACCTGATTTATTATGGTAAACACTTCCCAATAGAGACATACACCAAATCCTTATGTTGCATACCTAAAACTAATACAATGTTATATGTCAATTATATCTCAAGTTTTTTTTTTAAAGACTGTTCTAGAAGAAATGATAAACTGTTTACAGCTAGATTAAGCTGTTTTCAGCTAGTTTTGCTTCAGTGATTGAAAAAAAGCTTCACTGATTTGCTTGGTTAGTAACCTGTCGGTCACTCATCGTTCATAAAGCACTGTAGTGTGGCAAGGTGGGGAGTGGTCCCTGTGTGTTAAGGGGAGGGATTGGTGCTTTAAATGGTATCGCAGGTGGTAGGTATGATGGAAGCATACGATAGGAGTGTTATACTTTCTGGAAGGAAGGTGGGACGGGACTTAGTGTCTGAGGATTTGAAGGTGTAAAGACGGTGTAGGGTAGCTGAACGTGTGGTCAGGAGGAGTGAGGAGACCTGCTCTGGGGAGCTGGGAGTCTGGGGTGAACAGTGGCGGGGTTGATGGAGAAGAAGCTTCAGCGCTGGGCTGAGGCTGTGGACCTTGCCCGATGGGCAGCAGGGAGCCCCCAAAGAGCTTCAAGCAAGAAATCAGAGTTCTAGACCTACTGATATCAAGGCAGGGCAGAGTACGAATTCGAGTATCAAGGAAAAGAGGGAGGACATTGACGTCACAGTCCAGAGCAGGGTGGCCAGACTTTTATTTTTATCACAAACTTGTCAAGAAAATAACATTTGAAACTGACACAACAGTGTGAAGCAATTATCCTCCCATTAAAAAATTACAATTTGAGTGGTGGTTGCCAGGACCTGGGAGGACTTAGGATAGAGGATTCGTGTTAAAAAAAAGAAAAGAAAAGAACATTTGAGCCCCTTTGTACAAACATGTATCTGCCTGCCTGTTGTTGTTCAGTCGCTCAGTCGTGTCCAGCTCTTTGGACCCCATGGTCTGCAGCACGCCAGGCTTCCCTGTCCTTCACCATCTCCTGGAGTCCACCCAACTTCATGTCCGTTGAATTGGTGATGCCATCCAACCATCTCATCCTCGGCTCCCTCTTCTCCTGTCTTCAGTCTTTTCCCAGCATCAGTCTATCTATCATCTATTAATCATTTATTAATTAATCTATATCACACTTCTGTACACTGAATGCGTTATGAAGCAGTTACAAAATATAATTACACAAAAAAGAAATAAATAGAAATGGAACGTCCAGTGTTTCTGTCCTGCAGCCCAGTGGCTTGACAGCCTCATAGAAGAATGCCCCTTGGGTTGCTAGAGTCTCACACAGACTCAGGGCATCTGAACGCTGGGAGGCAAGGTCCCAAATAAATGCAGCCTGGCATGGGAACAGAGAGGAAGGAAAAGTGAGAGAGGCAGTTAGCACAAGCAGATGGTGAGGTGTCACTGGCTGGTCACCTTAGAAAGAAGAGAAGATGCAAGTAAGAAAATAAGAGAGCAAAACAGTTGCGTGTTTTAAGGCTGGGTAAGTGAATTGGTGATAGCCAACGAAGGAATGGTAGGAAGATGGAGACTTGGGCAGAAGTCTTCTCTCCCCCTTCATCCCTCTATCCTTATTCCATTCTCCTTTCCCTCCCTTCCTCCTTCCTTCCTTCCCTTTCTGCAAAGCTGGAGGGTCTATACATGTGACACGTTGATTGCAGGGGAAGTGACCCAGGAGGGGCGTCCAGGCGGCAGCGGAGATGTGGCTTTGGAGCAGCGACAGGTTGGGCCTGACTTGGGGCCAAGAGTCCCTGCATCGTGATTCGGAGGGAAAGAGGTGACCACTGGAAGCCAGGGGCAGCCGGACCCGAGGGCCTGGTGTGGAGCAGAGAAGGGCAGGGAGGAAGGGCAGGGCTACCAAATCCCTGGGCATTGCACCCCTCAGCTCCCTAAACACGCCCCAGAACCGAAGATGGAAGCAGATTTGGCTGTTTCAGAAATGAAGGCCTGGGGGGACTCAACCTGGAGCAATTACCAGCTCTGAGTGGGGTGGGGTGGGGGTGGGGAGGGGCCTTGGCTGGAGGTGACCTTGGTGTTTTCTCCACAGGATAAAACACCAGGTTTGACACTGACTCTTCACTGAGACTTCCAGACTTCTTCGAGCTGGCCTGAGTGAATGTCATTCTCTTCCTTTGTGGTTGATTCTTCTGACCTTTGCTGATGTAACATTTTTCTTTTCTCCCTGGATGCTATTTCAGATCAGATTTTGCTCCTGGTGCAGAGAAGGGGCAATGTGTTTTCCTAGGGTTTTATGGCTAGTCAAGGGGGTAAACTTTCACCTGCAGTGTCTGGTAACAGCTGCGTCCCTGGTGTCTCCTTAGGTGGCCATCAAGGTCATTGACAAGAAGCGAGCCAAGAAAGACACCTACGTCACCAAAAACCTTCGGCGAGAGGGGCAGATCCAGCAGATGATCCGCCATCCCAACATCACCCAGCTCCTCGATATCTTAGAGACGGAGAACAGCTACTACCTGGTCATGGAGCTGTGCCCCGGGGGCAACCTGATGCACAAAATCTACGAGAAGAAGCGGCTGGAGGAGGCGGAAGCCCGTAGATACATCCGGCAGCTCATCTCTGCGGTGGAGCACCTGCACCGGGTCGGGGTGGTCCACAGGTAAGGGCCGCGCTGAGATGCTGGCCGCCACCTCTGGGCCGGGCACACCGTGCCATGCTACAGTGCAAGCCAAACAAGGCTGAATCCATCCTGGCTCTGTCCTTTAAATAGTTATGTGACCCTAGCCTGGTTACTTAACCACTCTGAACCTCAGTCTCTTCTTCTGTAAAATGGGGATAATCATGATACTCATCTCATAGTTGGTATTAAGGGAAATGAGTTATTATATGGAAAGAACTTGGAACTACGCTTGGTATGTAATAGGGGCATTTTAAGTGTTGGCTGCTCTTGTTATTATTATTTCCAAAACAATAAAAACTCTTGCTCAGGTGCCCGAAAGAAGCATCAGTGTTAAGATGGCATGAGACAGTTTGTTAGCAATGCTTGATGGTGCTTTCACTGTATTTGCTTTACATATGCTAGTTGCTCAATAGCTGTTTTATTCAATGGAATTGAATCACTACATGAATTGTGAACTTGCCTTTGAAAGTGAGGCTTGTTCCCCATAAGCCAAACTAAACTTGCAAATAATTATGAAAAGCAAACTTTTTTTTTTTTTTTTGGAATAGCTTGTTCCCTCCTGAGGAGGAGCTTTGCAAGCAAACTGAATGGAGACAGAACTCTTGGCAGTGTTGCTGTTGGTGGTGGGGGCCGACTTTTAGTGCTAGACTAAAATAAGGTCAATGCTGCTGCTAAGTCGCCTCAGTTGTGTCCGACTCTGTGAGACCCCATAGACGGCAGCCCACTAGGCTCCCCCACCCCTGCGATTCTCCAGGCAAGAACACTGGAGTGGGTTGCCATTTCCTTCTCCAATGCATGAAAGTGAAAAGTGAAAGGGAAGTCGCTCAGTCGTGTCTGACTCTCAGCGACCCCATGGACTGCAGCCTACCAGGCTCCTCCATCCATGGGATTTTCCAGGCAAGAGTACTGGAGTGGGGTGCCATCGCCTTCTCCGAAAATAAGGTCAATAGAATATAGTAAAATTAAAAAAAATGAAAGTGTCCTCTTTTCCTCCTGAAAAAGTGTTGACTTCATCAGTAAATTCATACTTCTTCCTTCATGGAGTTATAATTCATAATTACTCTGGGTTGTTGAGAAAAATTAGGGCTCATGTTTAATTGATTCTCATTTAAAATATCAAGATCAAGGAATTATATAGATATGCACACACATATGTTTAAAAATTTTGTATTGAGCTACAGCTCACATCCCGTTAGTTCTCATTTTAAAGGGTGCAATTCAGTCATTTTCAGTACACTCAGAGTTGTGCAGCTATACTCACTGCCTTAATCCTGGAATATTTCCAGCGCCCCGAAAAGAAGCTGGGTGCCCACTGGCAGGCACTCTGCATTCCCTCCCCTCCCGCCAGGCCCTGGCGTAACCACTAGTCTTCTTTCTGTCTCTGTGGATCTGCCTATTCTGGACCTTGCATATAAATGGAAAAAGACATGGTCTTTTATGAGTGGCTTCCTTCAGTTAACTTTACCAATGGGCTTGCCACCGGGGCTGCTCTGCCCCGTGTCCCGGATGTGTGCCTGAATCCGGGACATGGTACGGAGGTCTTGGTGGAGGGGGAAGGGAGACACTGAGGGGAAGTCCCAATCTGGATTGGCACTCACTGGGACTTACTGTGGGGAAGTCTCTGGCACCGGGGGGAGGCCCCAGGCTGGGGGTAGGGGGACATAGAGGAGGCGGGAGATCAGGACTTGGGGGGAACTTGGGGGAGGGGGAGGTCCCGGGCTTTGGTGGGACCTGGGGGGAGGGGGGAGGTCCCGGGCTTGGGGGGGAACTGGGGAGAGTGGGGAGGTCCCGGGCTGGGGGAGGGGGGCACTGGGGGAGGTCCCAGGCTTGGTGGGGACCTGGGGGGAGGGGGGAGGTCCTCGGCTTGGGGGGGGGAACTGGGGGGTGAAGTCCCGGGCTTGGGGGGGGACTGGGGGGATGGGGAGGTCCCGGACTGGGGGAGGGGGCACTGGGGGGAGGTGCCAGCCTTGGCCAGGCCCCATTCAGGCAGATCATTTCCTCACTAAGGTAAGAAAATCTCTCCGTGTACGTATTTTCAGTCAGACACACTGTCGGCAAATCACGATTCATCAGAACTCTTTTGAGTTTCGACCAGCAAGGAAGGGAACATTCAGAAACTGTAAGTGGATAACCCTGTTTTTGGCTGTTAACAACCCCCTTGTGCAACCTGCGGTGTCAGAGCTCTGCCGTGACGGGGAAGTGATGATCGGAGGATGCCTGGTTTGGTGATGAAGACGACAAAGGCAGAAACCTCGGGAATGAATCAGCTTGGGTTACCCGCTCCGCTGGTCGTGGAGGAAAAGAGAACTGGGGGTGGAGCTTTCCGAGGGACTCAGGGTGTTATTACTCGGGTTTCATGCTGTCAAAAATCAGATGCGCCCTGGCTCGGAGCTTCGGGGACAACAAAGGGAAAGCCAGCGAAGGCTGTGCACTGCTTGCTGGTCCCTCCCGCAGGAAATTCTCAACAACCCTTTTAAAGTAATTTTAACAAAATCCAATCCCTCTCAGTGCAATTACTGTCAGAACGTCAAAGGAATGCATTTAATAATGTTTTGATAGCAACGAGGGTGCGCTTTTTCTCTCTCTGATCTCCGGCATTCCGCCTCGTTCCCTATCTCTTCGGAAATATATTCATCAGCCAATAGTGGCAAAGGCTCAGATCTTTTGAAGTTAGGGAAGGTTGGAAATACAGGTGTCGTTTTGGAGGAGTTCTTCATTTTCTCCTCTAGAAATCCCGTTAATGAGTGTCAGCGCACGTGGGCACAGGTGATTAGGTGGTGGAGACATCACAGGAAACTGTTTCCAATATATTCCTGGGTGGCTATATCTGCAATGTCTTGAATTTTCAAAGGTTTTGAATGTCTCATTTCTAGCAGCCATAATCTGGTAATACACTGTAGCCTTTTTTAATGGTAGAGAATTGTCTCCTTTATGCTGCAGAGGTGGAATGAATTCATAAATTATTTCAAGGTTGGGCTTCCCTGGTGGCTCAGATGGTAAAGAATCTGGCTGCAATGTAGGAGACCTGGGTTTGATCCCTGGGTTCAGAAGCTCCCCTGGAGAAGGTAATGGCAACCCATTTCAGAATTCTTGCCTGGAGAATCCCATGGACAGAGAGGAGCCTGGTGGGTTACAGTCCATGGAGTCAAAAAGAGTCAACACAACTGAGGGACTAACATACACGCATATTTCGAGATTAGAGTTTTCAAATGAGGAAGAGAGTTTAGATAGCATTTCAGAGACTTCCTGGTGTCCCTAGCGGGAAGATTTCTGAGCAAACAGATTGGAGCATCCAAAAGGATTTAGGATGAATTTTGGTGGCTACATTAGGTGATTTAAAGGGCTTTAGGTGATGTGTGTTAGAGGCTGCTTTAAAAAGCATAGTTCCTGATGAGTCTGATACTGTATCGTCATATCATCATCAGCTTAATGCCTGGCAGAGCCCTCATTTCCTGTGAAATTAAATCTAAATAGTTAATTATCGATCCAGAGCTATTTAAATATCTTTTAAAGGAAGTGGATCTTTAGAAATCATGTTACTATTACAAGTAGAAGGGAAAAAAGGAAACCAAACGTCTGTAAAGCAGATTTCGTTAGCTGGCAGAGGACTTCATTTAAAACTGAACCTGGGCTTCCCTGGTGGCTTGGTAGTAAAGAATCTGCCTGCCAATGCAGGAGACATCAGTTTGAGCCCTGATCTGGGAAGATCCCACATGCTGCACAGCAACTAAGCCCTCGAAACGCAACTATTGAGCCTGTGCTCTAAAGCCTGTGAGCCACAACTACTGGGTCCGTGGTGTAATTACTGAAGCCCAGGTACCCTAGAGGCTGTGCTCCCCAACAGGAGAAGCCCCGTCAGTGAGAAGTCCGTGCATCACAACTAGAGAGTCGTCTCCTCTCGCCACAACCAGAGAAAAGCTCTCACAATAACAAAGGCCCAGCACAGCCAAAAATAAAGTTATTAAAAAAAAAAAAAAGACCTGCCATATACCTTTTGTGTCATCTGCTGCAACAGTGTGGTTGTTCACTTATTCAAAATTAGAATGTGGACCTCACATCTTCATTACACCCTCTGAGGACTGCCTGAGATAACTTTGGGTTTAAATTCCAACAAGGGTTTCTTTTTTCCCATTTTTCTTTTTCTCAACTGGGCTCACACCAACATCTGACGATTTTTCTATCATACAAAAAGCGTCGACCTTACCGTCCATCATCAGGAATGCCGATTCTGCCGAGAGGCTCATTTGAGATTCAACTGTTCGTTCAAAATAACAAAGTCCAATCAAGCCGTACAGACAAAACATAGCCGGGTAACACAATACCGCCATCCCTAAGCAGGAAGAGACAAGCAGGACTGGGAGTGAGAGAGATGCGTGATCAAAGGGACCAGGCGCCCATGTGTCAACACGTCTGCTCCCAGAGCCGTGACCCCAGTCACTCATCAGGGCTGGGAAGGGGCCTTCTGCATTCCGAGGAATGCCGGGCAAGAGAGGGGACCCTTCTTTGTTCTCGTGAGCCTGACAAGAAGCAGATCCCACCAGTGCTGATGGGGTTTTACGAAGTTCTTTTACCTTTTTGGTTTCCTTTGGAGAGGGGAGAGAGGGGAAGGCGGATGAGAAAGGGGTGACTTCTGCTTAACTTGGGGGGAGGGGGCTGTTGGAGATCCCAGGGTCTGAGCACATATTTGGAGACACTGGTTATATAGATCAAAGTTTCTTTTGTTAAATGGGGACTGAGAAAACATGATAAGAAATGTGGGATTTCACAAAGCTCTAGCCTGACAAGTTGGGGTGCACTGTGGTCAGTGTGTGGATTCTAAGCCAGACTGCCTGTATCTATGTTCCGGGTCTACCACTTAAAAGCTGCACTGGGCAAATCTCTCAGGCTTTTGTGCCTCACTTTCTAGAACTACACAATAGGGGTAAGGGATTATCCACTTCATGTGCTTGTTGTGAGGATTAAATGACTCAATTCCTGTAAAGTGCTTAGCTCGAGACCCTCAGGAAGTACTGAGGATATGTATGCTGTAACTACCACTGAGTCCACCTCATTCGTTTTATCTGTGGAGGCCGAGTTCTGTGCGTTCAAGGCCCCAGAGCTGTTCTCTGCTTGTGTTTGTTGCTTGGTCGTGTCCGACTCTTTGCGACCCCATGGACTTATACAGTCCATGGAATTCTCCAGGCGAAAATACTGGAGTGGGTAGCCATTCCCATCTCCAGGGGATCTTCCCAACCCAGGGACTGAACCCAGGTCTCCTGTATTGCAGGCTGACTCTTTACCAGGTGAGCCACCAGGCTCTTGAAATCTTTGGCTGAATTGTCTTCATCCTTCAGGTCCCAGCTCAGAAGCTCACCTCCTCCAGGAGTCCCTTTTCTGGTCATAGACTCCCCAGCACCTTCTATTTTGTTTTCCAAATGCTTTTCACAAGATTGTTGTTGTTCAGTCGCTAAGTTGTGTCCGACTCTTTGAGAGTCGGACACAACTAACTCCTTCACTAATGCCAGGAGCTTGCTCAAACTCATGTCCTTTGAGTTGGTGATGCCATCCAACCATCTCATCCTCTGCCACCCACTTCTCTTCCTGCCCTCACTCTTTCCCAGCAAGTCGGCTCTCGAATCAGGTGGCCAGAGTATTGGAGGAGCTTCAGCTTCAGCTTCACAAAATAACTGGCTTGTTTCCTCTCTGTCTTTTGCACAGACCACCATCTAACCCAGCGCCCAACCCAGTTCAGACACAGTAAGACTCTGTTGGATGAGTGAAAGGAAATTGAATGAATGCAGTTAGTGTCAGAGTTAGCACTGGGATGGAAGCTTTCTGGTCACCAATTCATGTTCTTTCTGGAATATTCCATATTCTCTGTAGAATTTTAAGGGAGTTTCTTCATTGACTTCATACCACTTTATTTAGTTTTCAGGTCACATTTTGTCAGGTGGCATCTTTTTAGCGAATGAATAGCTCTTCCATTTTATGAGCAGAATTTGTTTCTGGAGCATTGTAGGAATTCAATAAAGGTTTCATTTTGAATAAATAAATCAGGTACATGCTTAACACATTATTCTTGCATTTAACCAAATTGCTCATCTTATAAATAAGTCAAAGATTAAAAAATCATCTGGTTTTTAAAAAATTATTTATTTTTAATTGGAGGGTAATTGCTTTACAATATTGTGTTGGTTTCTGCCATACAACAACATGAATCAGCCATAGGTATACATGTGTCCCCTCCCTCTTGAACCACCTTCCCACTTCCCACATTTAGTTTTAATACAGTGCTTTTGATGATAAAACCTAACTAAAAAATATACAAAAAAAAAAAACAAACAAAAAAACTTGTTCACTGCAAAATGCCTGTTGCCTTGGGGAGTTATGTGCTTTTCTTGAATGCTTTATTCTTAGCTCATTACCAAAATCCATCTTGTGGCCATCTCTGCAGGCACAACTTTCTCCCCCAGACCTAGTCCTCTCTGAGTCTGGTCCAGGCTCCCCATCTCCTGTCTCGGGCCCCTTCAATCTGACCTTTCATTTGCCTCCCAAGGTGGGAAAGATTAAGGGCAGGAGGAGAAGGGGGTTGGGTACAGAGGATGAGATGGTTGGAGGGCATCACCAACTCGATGGACATGAGTTTGAGCAAACTCCGGAAGACAGCAAAGGACAGGGAGGCCTGGCATGCTGCGGTCCATGGGGTCGAAAAGAGTCAGATGGGACTGAGCGACTGAACAACTGTTTGCTAATCACCGAGGGGATCGCTTATCTGAAATCTGTTTCCGAGTCTCCCCTTCCCTGTGTCTTAGAACCTTTAGCTTCATCGTCTCCCCTGGCCACACCAGCGTCTCACCTCGTATCTGTCAGTGCTTGTGCAGCTGGAAGAGGCCCGTTTTTGTCATCTCTGCCTGTCAATCGGGCCTGCCAGGTGGCCCCTCTTAGGATACCATTTTCCAAAGAATCAGGAGCTCAGAGTGACTCTTCCAGGGCGGCTCAGCAGGTCCGTTTGCAAGCCCTGGCCTCTGGAGCCTGTCTGCCTTACTCTCAGGCTGCCGTCCTGGCCCAGGTTCGCCTCCCTCCTCCACACTAGGCCTTTGCCAGCTCTCCCCCATCCCCTTCCCCTGCAGCCCTCTGACCTCCTCTCCCCTCCCTGGCAGCCTCTGCTTATGCCCCTCTGTTCCCCCCCTTTTGGAGAAGGCAATGCCACCCCACTCCAGTACTCTTGCCTGGAAAATCCCATGGATGGAGGAGCCTGGTAGGCTGCAGTCCATGGGGTCGCAAAGAGTCAGACACGACTGAGCGACTTCCCTTTCACTTTTCACTTTCATGCATTGGAGAAGGAAATGGCAACCCACTCCAGTGTTCTTGCCTGGAGAATCCCAGGGATGGGGGAGCTTAGGGAGCTGCCGTCTATGGAGTCTTACAGAGTCAGACACGACTGAAGCGACTTAGCTAAGCAGCAGCAGTAGTTCCTCCCTTTCATCTTGGGTCTTAGCCCGGAATGGCCCCCACGGGCGAGCTCTCTAGAATTCCTGCCCCCCAGTTTAGGCCTGGGGTTTGTTAGAGGCCTGACCTTCACGGCCTCGCGAGGTGAGGCCCCATCATCCTGGTATTTGGGAAGCATGTTTGTGCATGCGCACACAGGCACACATAGACACACAGACGTGTGCTTGCACACACGTGCACTCTCATGCATGAGCGTGTGTTCGCCTTGAAAGCCTACGTGCACGCACACTCCCTTGCCCTGTCTCCCCAGCAGCTGCACCTCCCCTCCCCCAGGGCGCCCCAGGACCCCCTTGTTTGTTATGGCAACAGGGTCCTCCCCTCCACCCCCTGGGTCTGGGAGGGCAGAGTTCCCCGTGGCCTGGCTCCAAACCTTAGAGATTACCATCTTGAAAGGGATACCTTTAAAGGAGCCTTTGGGTGGGTGGGTGCATGGAGGGGGAGGGATGCCTGCTAGCCTGTGGGCGAAGCTTTAATTGTTAGTCAGGCCTGTTGGAGCTTGTGCTTTTGAAATAACCCAGAACAAAGGACTGGTGATTAGGGCTCTCCCCTTGGGCCTTCCTCTCAATCTCTAGAAAAATGCCTACCCACCCCCCCACGCCCCAACCTCAAACAGTGTAGAGAACCGGACCCAGTGCTGGGTCGGCGCGGCAAGGGTGGGGGAGTTGTGGGATGGATGCCATGAGGAGCCCCACCGGGCATTTCTCCTGGGACTGCCCAGTCATCAGAGAAGGGCCAAGAAGCCTCTGGGTTGTGCTCTCTTGCGCGGGCAAAGGGCCTCCACTGACTGCTTTCCTTCGCTCCCAGGACACAGCGTTCCCACCCCAGCCCCGCAGCACTGTCCTGATAGCCGGTTCCGCCACACATGCCCTGTCCCGTTTCTTACTTGTCCTGAGTCCTCTTGGAAGCCCTATTGGTCAAGGCAAAACCAGTTCCTATCCATTCAGGGACCACTGTCTTCCCTTCCCCGGGGTTTTCAGTAACTCATTCATACCACCTGCAGTCAGCTGACTGCAGAGAGGAACTTGTCCCACTTCGGGTCGGGAGGAAGAGCCCTCCACGTCTGTCTCTTCTCTGCAAGGTGGTTGATCCCATCAAGGGCTGTTAAATGTGCAACTGAGCATCGCCTTATGTCAGGTGCAAACTGGTCAGCTGTCAGAACCTTCTCTCCCATCTCACAGACCTGACACCGAACACAGACAAATATTTTGCTCTCAGGATGGAGCTAAAAACCATGCTTTTCATATGCACCATGGGGAGGTTTTCTGGTTTACAGAGGCCTGCCAGTGTGTGTGTATATATATATATATATATATATGAATCTGCCTGCAATGTGGGAAATCCCAGTTTGATCCTTGGGTTGGGAAGATCCTCTGGAGAAGGGAATGGCAACCCACTCCAATGTTCTTGCCTGGAGAATTCCATGGACAGAGGAGCCTGGTGGGCTACAGTCCATGGGGTTGCAAAGAGTCAGACATGACTGACTGGCTGACACACACACACGGTACATTGTAATATACTAACACTAAAACTTTGTGAATAAATTCATCCTTTTAATTTTTAATTTTTTTTTTTTTGGCTGTACCACATGGCTTATAGGATCTTAGTACACCAATCAGGGATTGAACCCTAGCCTCCTATTGTCGAAGTGCAGAGTTCTAACCACTGTACCATCAGGAAATCCCCTCATCCTTCTTTTATTATTCAAGAAGTTATCTTTCAATTTTTGGCCTCATGAGATTGTTCATGGTCTTTAGAGTCATTGTTGAGTAGCTGGGCAGAGGGTCTGAGTGGCCCGCTGTGCTGAATGGACTCATAATTAACTTCGGGTGGTAAGGATGCTTCACAGGAAACATCCTCATACCATTCCTAGTACTGATCTTATAGAAAAATATCCAAGTGTTACTTAAAAAGTTAATAGACTTAGTTTTTTAAAGGAGTTTTAGGTTTACAGAAAAATCATGCAGAACTAGAGTTCCCACTTCCCTTCCATGTGTTTTCCCTATTATTGCTATCTTGTGATAGTATAGGACATTGGCTACAATCGCTGAATCAGTATTGACACATTATTGATAACCAATGTACACAGTTTACATTCGGGTTCTTCGGGGCACATAGTCCATTAGGATGTTCTCTGTGTTGTACACTGTATGAATTTCGCAGATACGTGGTGCCATCTGGCCACCACTGTAGTGTGCAGAATAGTTTGCTGTTGTTTAGTTGTTAAGTCATGTCTGGCTCTTTGTGACTCTGTGCACTGTAGCCTACCAGGCTCCTCTGTCCTTGGGATTATCCAGCAAGAATACTGGAGTGGGTTGCCATTTCCTTCTCTAAGGGATCTTCCTGACTTAGGGATCAAACCTGAGTCTCCTGCATTCGCAGGCAGGGAAGTCCATACAGGATAAATTTGCCGCCCTAAAATAATGTGTTCTACCTGTGCGTTCTAGCCCTCCTTCTGCAACCTTAGGCAACTGGTGATCTTCTCCTTGTCTGTAGTTTTCTCTTCAGAAATGGAATATTTCCTGCCATATCACTAAGCAAAGGATATCACGGTCATCAGTAATTGCAGCCACCATAAATGGTGAGCTGGTGAGCCCTGAGGGAACCCAGGAAGGAAAGAATACCTGCCATCTAGTAGCCATCAGACCATAGCCACTCCCCGCAGTGAGCCCTGAGGACCCTCAAGAAGTGAAAATACAGGATCCTGGCCCCTGAGAGCAGAAGTGCACATCAAAGGAATGAGTTCAGTAAGGCCAGACTCTTGCTTCTTACCATACGCTGCAAGGTGCTAAATTCCTTAACTTGGGACAGCTGGTTTTCTTTAATTTATAATAATCTTTTGACGTTCAGACTACCTGCCTTTGTTGCAAAACTTCTACATAACCTAGCTCTCCTCCTTACCTCCTTGGAGCAGTTCCTTCAGGGTTATTTGAGATATTTCCTCCTGGGCTTGAAGTCCTAAAAATTCCTGCCGATTAAAACATAACTGTCAACTTTTAAGTTGTGAACATTTTTTAAATCTACAGTCTTTCAGAAGGTCATAGAGTTGGAATCATAGTTTATTCAGACAACCTTCTTTTACTTAGAAACATGCATTTAACGTTCCAAGTTCAGTCACTAGGTTGGGAGGATCCTCCAGAGAAGGAAATGGCTACCCACTCCAGTATTCTTGCCTGGAGAATCCCATGGACAGAGGAGCCTGGTGGGCTACAGACCATGACGTCTCAAAGAGTTGGACATGACTGAGCGTAATAATTACATTTTAATACTTTCTGGTTTTATGACATTTCTCCTATTTTAAAAGTGGGCCTTTTTTTTTTTCTCTTCTGCATCTTCTCTTATTTTTAGCCTTTCATTTATATTGTTCTTTTAATCACTGTGGTTGGTTGTTCCTTGGTCTTTTGTGGCCCTGGAGTTATCCAGCTTAGTTTTATTATTCTTGGCAGTTGCATTCTTTGACCTCACCTCTTTAAGCTGTTTTTCTTCATAATATTTGTTCTGAACCAAATTTCTCCTTTAATGCCTTCGTGTGGCTTCCATGCTTCCCAGGGAAAGAGGTTTAATTTTGCTGGAAATAAACTGTGGCCCTCTTTTAGATTAAAATAGTGCTGCTGCTTTATAATCAGTTTTCACAGAATTCACAGTTTGGACCGTTGTTGGCACATTGTTTTGTGAGTCCAAGCAAGTGGCTGGGAATTACCATATATGCTTGAATATAAGGGTAAGACATAGTCTGTCATTTTCAGGAAGGAAGAAGTGCCTTACAGAATGCTTGCAAAGTCTCTCATAGTATTAGGGCACAATCTCCATTATTTTCAACAGCAAAATGCTAGTTAACCTTGACCTGACTCACCGATGGCCTTGGAAACTCTAGAAGTCTGAGGCAAGCAGTGGAAAGGGAGGCGACAGCATTTTGCGTGGCTTTAATAACAGCTGCTACAGGGATATGACTCACAGTGGTGAGAGTTTGTGAGTCCACTCTAAAATCAATTGACTCAGTGGATAATTTATAGAGATTTTAAATGGGCTCTTATTATTTAAATGGCTTGGGATAATATTTCCAACAAGCACATCACATACAGATTCGAATGGGCTTTATCTCAAACATCCAGTCAATTGAAAGGTCGCATTACACTGGAGACTCCTGCTCTTGCCTGCCACAAGCCTGAATGAAATTGTTTCAATAAGATATGAGGGCGTGGGAACAATATTTCTAAAGTAATTATGTTAAGGAGATAGTATATATTCTGAAATAGGATGGTGCAGCTTCATAGATAAATAGTGTCAATAGTCATTTGATCATTTCAGTGCATTTCTAAAAGTTATATATTTGTGTTTTTCAAAAAGCCTTCCGAGGGGCAGAGTCTTCCTATTGGAAAAGTGAGGAGGATTGCCTTATATGGTGGTAGTGGGGGGGGGGTTACCCTGCATTTGGACATAGGTGACATCTTTTAAAGACTGGTACAGTTTTTTGAATGTATGGTTTTATTTGAATCGAAGGGCATGTATACAGTTCTTCCCATTGGTGAATGTGTATGGATTTGTTGTTGTTGAACTGCTAAGTCGTGTCCGACTCTTCTGAGACCCCATGGACTGTAGCCCGCCAGGTTCCTCTGTCCATGGGATTCCTCAGGCAAGAATACTGGAGTGGGTTGCCGTTCCCTTCTCCAGGGGATCTTCCCGATCCAGGGGTTGAACTCGAGTCTCCTGCACTGCAGGCGGATTCTTTACCAGTGAGCCACCTGGGAAGCCCGTGTGTGCACTGGGGACTATCTATTTACCTTCCCCAGCTGCTCGGTTCAACACAGTCTCCCTTCTCATTCAGGTATTCAGCCTTAAGGCTACGGGTCATGGGTCAAGGATTCCAGTTTTGAAATCCAGTGGTGACTGTTTGGAGCTCCCCTTTTCCTGCACTCGACTCCTTAACTCTTGTCATCTTGAAGTGCTGCCCTTTTGTCATTCCTGTGCCAATACTTGCCTGACTGTCCCTTCTTAGCTGGCTCTGAAGGTCCTTGTTCCTGCCAGCATGTTGGCGCCTCATTTTCTGCCCTCTCCCTGGGCGTCTCAAGTCCTTTGAAGGCTCAGCTTCCTCCCATAATGAGGTTGAAAATCAGGAGTCTGTAGGCTGGATCTTGCCTGTAAGGTTGGCCCATGCGCTGTGGTTGTTATTGTGAATTTGTTGCCAATGTTGAAAACCTGGGATTGAATCCAGATTTCTGGCCACTCTTGGAAGACGGGATGAAGTGGCAGTGCTGGGACCAAGTTGTAAACCCCTGTCCCCAGGAGATGGGACACAGATGGGGCACTTTGGCCCCCTGGGCCTCCAGAGTTCTAGCAAGTGCTGTTCCCCTCATCTCTGCACTTCCAAGAAGTGCTATCAGTCACCATTTTTTTATCATGACCACAATCTTCTAGTCCTAACAATAGAGATAAGAGGACAAAAATAACTCTTTTGGCTATGTCTGTGTTCAGAAGTGTGAACATAAAAGCTGGACCAAGAATGCTGTGTTTCAAAACAATGGAAAAAAGCATTTCGTGTATATATAGAAGGGAACTGTATGCTCACACATTTAATGTTCATGGTGTGTCTGAGCTGACAGGTTGCAACTTAAGGTGCTCATGATCACTGACATAGATGGCTTATACCTTCACCCACGTTTTTTCCTTCTGGAATCCCAAGTGATCTCTTTAATAATGTAGTTTCATTGGTATTTACTGGGTTACAGAATGTGCAAAGGTACTGGGGCACAGTGGTAAGCAAGGCAGAATGTTTCATACCTTCAAGGGGCTGACAGCTTGTACAGATACCACCAACCCCTCATACTCGGCATGGCCAGGAGCATGTGTCTCCCTCCCACCTCCCAAGTTATCTCAGTGTCCATGATCAAAAGCCACTCATCGTCTGATTAGCCATCTTCATCCCATCTGCAAACTTAATTCTCTTTGGTTATGTAATGTTTATATATGCAAGGACTAGAACCCTGACATTTTTGGGGTCTGTTTTTCTGTCCACCATAACAGCTGCTTGCTAAATAGTTTATCATCCCTTGCCAATTTGTGGATGACTCTTGGGCTTCGCTGGTGGCTCAGCTGGTAAAGAATCCGCCTGCAATGTGGGAGGCCTGGATTCTATCTCTGGGTTGGGAAGACCCCCTGGAGAAGGGAAAGGCTGCCCACTCCAGTACTCTGGCTTGGAGAATTCCATGGACTGTATAGTCCAGGGGGGTCGCAGAGGCGGACATGACTGAGCGACTTTCGCTTCACTTGGGCTCCAAGCATGGAGGTTGTAGGACTGATAATCATATTTTCAATTAAGAGAAAAAAAAAAAAAGAAACTGTTTGCCTGAACATTCCTTACTCTGTCTGGTTTTGCTCACCATCTCACAAAACCATGGTCCCGTTTGTATTTTCTCGGCTGTTCTAGCAGCGCCTGTCTTGAATGATGTCTTCTACTGTCTCCTGGTTTTATTAACTTCTAAGTTTCAGCTCTGGCCCCACTTTTGGAAACTGATTGGTTCTGCCCTCATTGCTCTCTGTCTTCTCTGAAATCCTTTAGCTTTTTGACTCTGCAGCAATTACATATATCATGTTTCATAAATATTTACTTATTGATTGTGTGAGTTTTGGCAGCAAGCCTTCTGGGTTGGTTCAAAGTGGCTCTCAACAGTTCGTTTCCCGTCGGAAGCAAAATGTTATTCCACTGTTTCAAGTGCTTATCTGAAATGTTGTATGGTTTTGTTTGTTTCAGAGACTTGAAGATAGAAAACTTGCTGCTAGATGAAGACAATAATATCAAGCTGATAGGTATGACTTTTTTTTTTTTTAAAAAAAAGCAAGATTATCCTTTAAGTGCTGTGTTGTCACTTCTCAGTTATTTATTTCTTACTTTGAAAATTACCATGGTCTATTTCTAATCCCCAGACAATACTTCTAGCTCATCTCCTTTTACCTGCAACATCTAAGCATGGTTTTGAATAATTTAAACATAAAACATGTTCTTAGGAATCTTCAAACTTTTGCTTCTCTGTTCATTCAGATGGAGCTGAACTTGTGGAGGGGTTCTTTTTACTTGAATTCACCTGAAATCTTCTTAAGAAAAGGGGAACATAGTTTGGTTCAAAGATGCTGCTCTTGGATTGACCACGCTTTATTCCACTTTTCAGTGAATGTAGGGGCACTGAAATAAGAGGGAATGCAGCTTATCTCCTCTTTTTAATGTCTTTGCTTTAGCCTTGTCGTACCGGATGATGGTACAGAGTGAAACAGAGGGCTGCTTTAGAGGTCTGTACCAATCAGGAGGAAATTCCAGGGTGGAGTGAATCATAACTGATTCACCACTAAGGGTCCGTAAGCGAATTCACCCAATGGCTTCTTCTCCAGAAAGATTCTACTTTTGTTTACCTGTGTGGTTGCTCTTGGCAAAATCATAGGGCATCATGTCTCCACCCAGATGTTAGCCTCATCTTTTACTCCTTTCTTTCTTTTCTCACCCCATGTACAAGTAATTTCTTCTGCCTCGAGGGCTTGAAAAGACTTTCTATTAGAAGAAAAGAGAAGGATCAACAGACCTTTGTGAATTTTAGCTTTTGTACCCAAGAAGGAAATTTTGTTTCGCAAATGCTGAAAACCATCTCCAGACTCTCTAAAACACATCATTCAAATGACCAGTTATATTCCTTGGGATCCCAGATGGCTTCCAACCCAATAACAGGCAAGAGGCTGCCAGGGACTCCAGGCCTCTTGGCTGGGTGATTAAGCATCAGTGACAGGTGTTAATAAATATACCCATTATTAGGACATTAACAATTAAGAGGAAACCAATCCTCCCCCCCTGCCCGCCCCAGGGATTTTATAGGATGTATTTGGGTTTTATTTATTTTAATCGGAGGATAATTACAATATTGTGGTTCTTGCCATAGATCAAGAGGAATTGGCCATAGGCATACAGGTGTCCCCTGCATCTTGAACCCCCTCCCCCCGCCACCGAATCCCTCCAACTTGTCACAGAGCACCAGCTTTGGGTGCCCTGTGTCACACATCAAACTTGCACTGGTTATCTATTTTACGTCTGGTAATATATATGTTTCAGTGCTGTTCTCTCAAGTCAGCCCACCCTCTCCTTCTCCCACTGAGTCCAAAAGTCTGTTCTTTCCATCTGTGTCTCCTTTGCTGCCCTGCACGTAGGGTTGTTGGTACCATCTTTCTAGATTCCACATAATATGCATTAATATGCGGTATGTGTCCTTCTCTTTCTGACTTACTTCACTCTGTGTAATAGGCGCTAGGTTCATCCACTTCGTTAGAACTGACTCAAATGTATTAGGATGTATTCTTAGAAGATTCTTGGATGATCAAATAATTTTTTTTCTCCTTATATCAGATTGTTTTAGTATTGCACTTGAGTTGTCCTGAGAGCCGGGTGCAACAGCCTTAAACAAGGCAGACTCTGGAATGTCTGCAGGATGTCTTTTTGCTCCTGGTTTCCGAGGTCTGCAGTATTAAACAAAGGCACGTCCTGCTGGGAGTGGGGGGTGAGGAATGGAGGCAAGGAGATTTCTTTGTGGGTTCCCTGAAAGGGTGACCTGGCACTTGTTTTTGGAAAATGTGTGGGGAACAGCCACAGCGTTGCCCTAAAGCTGCAGAGTGTGTAAGAGAGCAGGCGGTGTGAAGGCTGGGTGTCCACTATGGTATGAATTAGGGCACTTCACTCCCCTGCGCATTGTCTGAGCCGAGGCCGGCGACCCCAGCACAGTGTAGGCCACCACCAGGTGGTCCCCTCACCCGCCCAGCACCCCCATGCTGTTTCTGCCCTTCACTTTGCCTCTCTCTCTGCCCCTGTGTGTGTTTTTGCTTCTTTCTCTTCAAGCGATAGCCCTAGACAATCATCGGTGAGAGTGGAGAGTGTTGAAAAGCACAGACCTTTCCCCTGCTGAGAAGATTCTGGAAGAATCAGTCTCTGTAGATAGTGGGTGCATTTGCAAGCAGCTCACACCTTGGCTGAGCTTCCCCAGTAGCTCAGCGGTAAAGAATCTGACAGCAATGCAGGAGATGCAGGTTTGATCCCTGGGTTGGGAAGATCCCTTGGAGGAGGAACTGGCAACCCGCTCCAGTGTTCTTGCCTGGAGAATCCCCTGACAGAGGAGCCCGTGGGGCAGCACACAGTTGGGCGCGCATGAGCATACACACACACTGGCCACATAATAAACCCTCTTAGAGGAGACCTGTACAAATAAGAAGAAGACACGGCAGACTTACATTAGAGCCCTTGAGATGGGTGGGGGGACCCTTTAGATACCAGGACCATTTTAGGCAGAGTCATCACCTCTCAGCTTGGCAGCTTCTGAACTGGTACCCAGGCAGGCATCGTAGCTCGTCTGGACACAGTGGGCTGTGTCAGAAACCAGGGGTCAGGAACCAGAATTCCCAAAACAGCTGCAAAGGAGGCTTTCATAACTGGGTGTCCCTTTGTTAGAACTTCTCACTTGGCGCCTATTCTCTCCTGACCCGCTAAACCAAACAGCCGTAACGTACATGTGAATGGAAAGAGACAGTATGCCATCCCAGAGGGCAACTGGGAACTGTATTTTGTTTAGCAGAATCTGCATTTCCTCATTTTTTTTCATACAGAGTAGGTGGGAGAAGAGGGTAGATGTTTGAGGCAAAGAAAGCCCAGTGTCCTAGGTGTTTTCTTGCTTTTGAGTTAGGCAATTTGGATCAAACATCCCTACAGCTTCCCTCTTGCAACTTGAAAGCCCTTTGAACCTTTTCTTCAAAGGAATTACCTATTGTTTATTCAAAGGTTGATTATGGCTATTACCATTTTCTCTTAACAGTTTCTCTTTCTTTGAAATAATCTGATATAAATAAATTTACTTTAGCCATGTAAGCCACAGTTCAAGTTAACTAGAATTAACTGGAATAAGATTTGATTTAATTAGGGTCCTTTCCCCCCTTTTATAAAAAGAAAGCAGTCTGATGTTTTTAGTTTAGTATAATCATAAAGGGTAACAGCCACAACTTAAAACGATTTTGCATGTCAGTTTTCCAAGATAGCGTTTGTTTGGGTGTTTTTTGAGATTCATTTCATAATTCTCAGAAAACTGAGTGGTAATTGGCCTATGTGTATACCGAATCTAATTGAGGCAGACCCGTGTGACATTACTGGGAGGTGAACTTCCCCCTAGTTTCACAATTCTAATTATAGGCGTATGTGTGAAATTTTAATAATTACAGTTGTGCATGTGAAACACACTAGTTATTTCTCCACAATATATTTTACATTAAACCCTTTAGGCCAGGTCTACATAAGTCACTTAAAATGTAGATTTTATCTTCTCTGTCCCACAGACCTCTGCTCATTTATCTTTTTGAAAGTGTGCTTAAGACGAGGCAAGACGCCAGTGTTCACAAGCTTGCCTGGGAGCAAGTGAGGAATCTGGTTTCTTATTGCCCACCTCCCCATCCCTGCCCTCTTTTAAGATCAAGCACTTAGCCCCAAATCAAGGGCTGAGGGAGTACATTGAAGGAGTTAATGGAACCCTCGGAGATCAGGAAGTGAGACTTTTAGTTTATGGGTTCTCAGGAGACTGGGCCTCTAACATGACTATTTATAAAATTATTCTTAAAATGCTGGCCCAGTTAATATGTTTATTCTAAGGTGCTGTCTCTCCATCTTACCATAGTGGGTGCTCTGTACGCCTTGATTTTCTCCTTAAATTTCCTTTGGGAAATTTTTTTTCTTTTTAGAGATTTTTTTTTTTTATGATGTGGACCGTTTTTTAAAGTCTTTGTTGAATTTGTTACCCTGTCGGTGGTGGTGGTGGTGGTTTCATCATTAACACATGTCCGACTCTTGCGATCCCATGGACAGTGTTGCTTTCTCTTTTATGCTTTGGAGTTTTGGCCACAAGGCATGTGGGATTGTAGATCCCTGACCTGGGATTGAGCCTGCAGCCCCTGCACTGGAAGGTGAAGTGTCAACCACTGGGCCACCAGCGAATTTTAAATGACCGTTCGACTGAAAGCTGAGAATCATTTTTCTACTCCTGACCCACCTCCCAGTTCTCCCACTTCAGTGATACTATAGAGTAGAGCCCTGAGAGCAGGGACCCTCAGAGTCTCTAGAACAGAGATCGCCTCCTAAAACACGAATCCAAGAGAGCCATGGGCCCCCCAAAAGGGCCTCCTAGTGCAAGCTGGGCTGAAGGGAAAGCAAATAGGGCCCTTTTGTTCTCCTGTTTGTGAAGGCGGGAGTGGATGAGTAGGGAGCAGAGGAAGGCAGGAGGAGAGAGGTTAAGAGAGAGAAAACAAAACTCTCCCAAACAAAAGAAGAGTCAAGTGTGTGAACAGGCAGCGCTCCTGGTGGGTTTGCCCATCCCGATTTGGGTTCTGATTTTTCATTCCAACCTTCAGCTGAAGAGTTTGGGTGACCTTCAGAGCCTTGATGTGTTTTCTGCCTGGATGAGGTTCTATTTAGAAATGCTCTTTCATTGTACAGCTTAACCCAACGATCGTAGGGGGGAGTGTTTGTGGTGCGTCTTGACCCGTGGTGTGTGAGTAACTTCATGGACTCACAACTCTGCCTTCCCGGCTCCCAGCGGGTTTTTTCTTTCATGAGCTTCTCTACAGCTTTCACAAGAGCCATGGCTTTGCAGGTGGAGACGTGTTAGCGTGAAGGAAAACAAGAAGTTAGATGTATGTCCTGCCAGTTGAGAAAGTGCAAGGATTTTTTTTCTCTCTCGATGTGGAGCCTGTCTCGGACCACAGCCCCTCTCTGTCTGAGCCCGGTGGGCTGAGTCTTCTCTTTGGGGACCAGAACCATAAATATTTACACTGAAGTTCAAAGGAGGAGGCATGATCTTAATTCTCTACTCAACAAAGTTTGAGGAATGATATCAGATGAGGACCAGACACTAATTGCTCCCTAATGATCTGTCAGCTGCCCTATCTATAAAATCAAAAGTAAACAGAGCACAGAGGGCATAATGGGCCCAGCGTGGCTTTAGATGCACTGAGTGCTTCTTTCTTCTGCCCCCATGCCTTAATCAACCAGGATCCAAGCAATGGATCCTTGCTAGGAGGCCATTTAGTCTACTTCTCATTGCTATTTTTCTGGCATTTTTTTTTTTTTTTCCAGCCAACGCTCGGCATTGTCTAAATCACTGGGTGTATTTTTCCCCCTCTCTTCAAATCACCATATGTTGCCTCGTGCATTGGGAACATTCTTTTTTAAGAGACTTGCATGCAAGGAAAACATTCAGCTGAAAAAAGTCAACTCTATCGGGTGGGATCGCGTGTCATCTGGGGTGACACCGACACCCGCCAGAGAATATCAGTCTTCCTTCGCCTCTTACCCCCTTGGCCACTTGGAAGCCAGCAGGCTGACTCCAACGACTGTTGGCTCATTTTCTCCTCCTGCCTGAGTCCTCGAAAGCAAGCAAGCCTGTCTTGTTTTCCTGGATGACTCATAACCCAAGAGTTGATGAAAATATGTTTTGGTTCAGCATACTTTTTAGCTCTCACTGGATTTGATTGTGAGGCCCAGCTAGAAAATATTTCCAGTTCGGCCAGGGGACCACCGCCTGACATTCTTCTGTCTTGAGACCCATATCCAGAGGTTACAGTTCACAGCTGCTGGGTTTCCTGGTGGATGCGAAATGATGTGTTAGCCCCAGAGAATGTTTCCTTTCCCGCTGCCTGCCCCCCACCTCCCTCCTTGTTCGCGTCCATGGTTTTCTACATCTGAGCCGGTTTTGTCCTCCTCTTCGCAGACTTTGGTTTGAGCAACTGTGCAGGGATCCTGGGCCATTCCGACCCGTTCAGCACGCAGTGTGGCAGTCCCGCATACGCCGCTCCCGAACTCCTTGCCAGGAAGAAATACGGCCCCAAAATCGATGTCTGGTCCATGTGAGTTACTGAGCTTCTAAAACGGCTCTCTTATGACCTATCTCCCTCCTACTGTCTGCATGGTCCCTTTCTGAGGAGATAACCTTTGAGTGTTTAATGAGCATGGATTATCAGCTCTGGGATATATACACAGTGATTCTTTGGGGTTCCACTTTCCACCGCTGTTCTTTCTGTCATTTTCCCACCAACTGCTCCAAGAGGCCCTAAATTTAAATTCCACAAGGTACAGGGGGGAGAAGAAAACAACCAAGCACTTGCCGAGATGATTTTTGGTTTCATGAGTCACTCGTGTCCTTCCCTGCTTTCCATCAGCATCGGCGTAAATCCCAGCCTCGGCCCTGGCCCTGCACCTCACTGAGGGTCTGCCCACCTCTCCTGCCTCTTCACCAACTCCCCCTGCCCCTCCCCAGCTGCTCACGGTTCTTCACACAAGTTGTCTTCTGTTTTGTCTTCCCCGCCTCTGGGCTTTGCAGTCGCTGTGTCTTTCACTGACGTGTAGTTGGCGCACAATATCATGTTAGTTTCAGGTGCACAACACGGTGATCCGACATTTATATATATTGCGAATTGACCAGTGCAGGAAGTCTAGGAACCATCTGTCACTGTACGGAGTTACTGCCATGTTAAACTGTATTCCCTATGCCGTACATTACACCTCCGTGACTTATTTTTTTTCTAACTGGAAGTTTGTACCTTTGAATCCCTTCATCTGTTTTGTTCCACCTCCCACCCCACCCCTGGCCCCGGCCAGCACTCAGTGGTGCTTTCCTCTGGAATGCTGTTTCCCAGCTCTTCGAATGGCCCGTCCAGCTCCACATTCCGGTATTGATCAGTGTCACCACTGTGGAGTCCGTCTCTTGTTCTGGGGATGCCTAGCACATGGCATGGAGCCTGGGCTGGAGAGGGAGAATGAAGGAAGGAGGGAAGGAAGGATAGAGGGAGGGAGGAAGGAGAAGAAGGAGGGAAGGGAGGGATGGAGGGCAGGACAGGCATTTCAACCACATGAACAGAGGCTGGAGAGAGTGAAAGTGTTAGTAGTGGGGAAGATCCCCTGGAGGAGGAAATGGCAACCCACTCCAGTGTTCTTGCCTGGAGAATCCCATGGACAGAGGAGCCTGGCGGGCTACTTGGGGTCACAAAGAATCGGATGTGACTGAGTGACTTCGCACGCACTTATGGATTATAGCCCGCCAGGCTCCTCTGTGCATGGGATTCTCCAAGCAAGAATACGGGGTGGGTTGCCATTTCCTCCTTCAGGGATCTTCCCTACCCAGGGATCGAACGCAGGTTTCCCGCGTTGCAGGCAGACTCTTTAGCGTCTGAGCCACCAGGGAAACCCCAGAAGCTAGAGGGTCAGCGCTAAAGCGGCAGAGGAAGCAAACAAGAATGTGAGTGAGTGAGGGGATTGCAGAAGGTCTGGTTGGAGGTTATTCAGAGGAACCAGAGACGAAATGAGAATCCGAGGGCACCAGAATCCCCTGAACGTTCAAGAAAGGGCCAGGTCTCCTTGGAAGCGCAGCTCAGCTCATTCAGCTGGGGGGGGGGGGTGAGACGTTAGTGGGGGTCAGCCTCCATTGCTGAGGCTCTGAGTCCGCTGTTTCCTTTGATCCTCAGGACCACCTGTGAGGCTGTCTATTACCCTTTTTCACGCAGACAGGAGGGTGGCTTGGTGGTTAGTGGGGCCCAGGGCCACGCAGCCTGTAGGCTGGGGAGCTGCGCTTAGCCCTCAGGGCTCTTCAAGCCTCAGACTGAGCTCCGGGTTCCTCCCAGTTCTCCAGAGAATGTGAGAAGGCTGCCGTGTGCAGCAGGTGCCATGTGCAGAAGGTGCTGTGTGTAAAGGGTGCCTGTGTGCAGAGGGTGCCGTGTGCAGAGGGTGCCTGTGTGCAGAGGGTGCCGTGTGCAGAGGGTGCTTTGTACAGCTGACTCACTGGGGTCCCCTGGGGCAGGGGAGTGGTAGTAGGGAGCAGAGGCAAAGGGTGCTTCCTTTTTGAGGTGCCCTGGGTGATGTTACCAGCATTGCTACTCACAGACTCTCTTTATGCTGTGCCCAGACGGGCCTCAGAATCCTTCTCAACACAGTCCTCCAGGCAGCCAACCTCAGTGGATTAGAGTCAATACGTAGGTGAAATCCACTCATGCCCTCGTAAGTATCTGGCATGTCATCTGCCCATAATAGTTATTTATGTATGAATGGGGGCTTCCCAGGTGGCTCAGCGGTAAAGAACCCATCTGCCAGTGCAGGAGCCACAGGAGATGCGGGTTCAATCCCTCGGTCGGGAAGATCCCCTGGAGGAAGAAACGGCAACCCACTCCGCTATTCTTGCCTGGGGCAGAGGAGCCACCTGACAGTCTACGGTCTGTGTGGGGTTGCAAAGAGTCAGACATGACTAAGTGACTGAACACGCACGTACGCATGTATGAATGGGTGGATATGAAAGTCTGAGTCTATAATCACTCTCTTTCCTCAGCATTTAGGGAATGTACTTATGCTAAATGGAAAGCTTTGAGAGGAATAGTTTGTGAAACAAAAACAAAACGAAATGAAACAACAAACCCCCTCCCTCCAAAAAAAAAACAAAACCACGTGGACAACAGGTAGTCTGAAAGACCAGGGGTTCAGGGGTGTCACAGAGCTGTGGTGATAGGGACTGGGCCGGGTGACAGTGATCAAAGGGAAAGAGCTTGGAAAAGATGTGACAGTTTGCTCCTGGGGTCCTGCTCTAGAAGGGGCTGGACAGTACAGTTTCATCACTGGTCGTCATGGTGACGAAGCTCGGCCTGTATAGCGGGACTCTTTCTGGCCCATGACTAACAAAACAGGCATCTCCACAAAGTCTGGAACTGCTGGTGGAAGGAAGGAAGGAGCCTGTGGCTGTCAGAGCTGTAGGAGACCACCTGGCCTTATAACTGCCTGGGGCCTCTCCTGGGAACACTAAGTCGGAGACTGATTCTTTACCTTGTGTGGAGAAATACAAAGGGAAATGAAGTGTATGGACACTAAGGGAGAAAGGGGGAGCGGAATGGATTGGCAGATTGGGATTGACACTTACACACGACTGATGGGTGCGTGTGTCAGTTGCTCAGTCACGTCCTACTCTTTGCAACCCCCATGGACTGTAGCTGGCCAGGCTCCTCTGTCCATGGGATCCTTCAGGCAAGAATACTGGAATGGGCTGCCATGCCCTTCTTCAGGGAATCTTACCTAACCTGGGATCGAACCTGGGTAGGCTGCATCTCCTGCATTGGGAGGGGGATTCTTTACTACTAGTGCCAAGGCAATGGCAGCCCACTCCAGTCCTCTTGCCTGGAGACTCCCGTGGACGGAGGAGCCTGGTAGGCTGCAGTCCATGGGGTCGCTAAGAGTCGGACATGACTGAGTGACTTCCCTTTCACTTTTCACTTTCATGCATTGGAGAAAGAAATGGCAACTCACTCCAGTGTTCTTGCCTGGAGAATCCCAGGGATGGGGGAGCCTGGCGGGCTGCCATCTGTGGGGTCGCACAGAGTCGGACACGACTGAAGCGACTCAGCAGCAGCAGCAGCAGTGCCACGTGATGCTGTGTATAAAATAGACAACTGATGGGAACCTAGAGTATAGCGCAGGGTACCCTGCTTAATGCCCTGTGGTGACCTGAGTGGGAAGGAGATCCAGAAAAGAGGGGATATATGTGTACATATAGCTAATTCATTTTGCTGTACAGTAGAAACTGACGCAACATTGTAAAGCAACTATAGTCAAGTAAAAATTAACTTTTAAAAATGAAAGTGAAAAGCACAGGCTGCAGAAGGATCGTAGGTCAGTATTAAGCTCTGACTTTGTTCCTGCCCCTTCTTCTGAGTCCCTGGACCCTGGAAAGGAATTCACGTTTAGCGACCATTTTAGATGCTCCCTTCGTAGTTTTGGGGCCCTGGGATTAAAATAAAGGGACTTGGGCCATTGCCATCTGCTGTGTCCACATCCGTCCAGTGGCTCCATCCAGGCAGAGGTGAAGCTTCAGAAGAAACTGCAGAAGAAGCAGAGATGCCCTGAGACTAGGATGCCCAGACCTGTGCCTCCCTCTTCCACCCTTGTTGCTGGCAGGACTGTGTCTGGGGCAGTGGGGCAGTTCTCTGCTAACTTCCACTTAATTGCATTTTTCTTTTTTTTTTTTCAAGACGATGATGTGCAACTGAAGGTCTCTTGAAAGCTCTCATCAGGCCTCATTCTTGGTCATAATGCTGTCAAGCAATGTACACGAAAGCCTTTGTTAAGTGACTATGTAATTTACAGCCTCTGGGCTTCCAGTTGATCCTGGCAACCCTCTGGAGGCCCATGGGGGATGTCCAGGTAGACCAGATACCCCAGCCCCCTGAGTCCTTTGTTTTGGTCCCCAACATGGGGAGTCAAGGTGGAATAAATTCTCACCCTTGCTCAGCCACCAAAGACCATGTTTTACTCTTTCTAGAAACCAGGTTTTCCCAGAGCAACTCTGTGTTAGCTGACTCCCTGGAACATTCCCCAGGGGGATGAGACCCCCATGATCCACACCTCATTCACAGGGATGCTATAAACTAAAGCTTAAAAAAACAATAGGAAGCCATGTGAGCCACACGCTGGCTTATGAGAGATTTGTTCATTCGGCACATATTTGTGGAGCCAGGCACTGGGCTGAATTCCGAGCGCACAACAGTCTGTCCAACTCCTGTAATGATCGTGGTTAACCCTTGCGTACCTCCCTCCGAGTGTCCGGCAGTGTTCAAGGGCTTTGCATATTTTAGCTCATCTCATCTCGTCTGCTTCAGAAGTCTTTGGTCGAATGCTGTGTTGTCCCAGTTTGCAGATGAGGACACTGGGGCGTGAAGAGCTGTAGACACTCGCCCAGATAACACAGCTGATGGGTGATGGGGCCAGGATGGGCCAAGGTGGTTTGCCTCTAGAGTTCTGCCTTTAATCGTCACCCTCTACTGCTTCTGCCATGTTGCTCTTCCTCTTGTAGGATTCTAGTGGGGCAGGCAGGCAGTTTTTTAAAAAGCTATAAATTCACTGCAGTAGCCTCTCTGGAGGAAGTGGGAGGGCTGCAGGGAACAAGGATGGGGGTGGCCTCTTGAGAAGACCTCAAAGCCGAATCTGAGGATGAGAAGAATCAGCTATGAGAGGAAGAAGATGTGGGCAGAGGCTCCAGGCAGGACAGAACAGGATGTGTGTAGGCCGTAGCGTGGGAAGGAGTGGGAAGGGGTGTGAATTTTGCCCTAAAGGAAGGGAGAGGCTATGGGACAGTTGTAAACAGATGCACAACGAAATGTTATGGATTGACTGTGTCTCTCCAGAGAAAGACATATGGGAGTCCTAACCCCCAGGACCTCAGAATATGACCTTACTTAGAGATGGGGTCTTGAATGAGTTGAATGAAATCATTAGGATGGGCTCTGTTCCAATAGGACTCTGTCCTCATATAAAGGGGAGATTTAGATCCAGGGAGACACAGGGAGAAGGCCATGCGACGATGAAGGCAGGGACCTGGGTGACCCATCTGCGTCAAGGAACCCCAGATGGCCAGCAAACCAGCAGAGGCTCGGGGGCCACGGGAAGCAGACCCTCCCTCACTGCCCGCAGGGAATACCAACCCTGCTGCCACCTTCAGCTCAGACTCCGAGCCTCCAGAATTGTGAGATGATAAATTTCTGTTATGCAAACTCTGCCCTCTCAGGAAAGGTCAAAGGTGAGTGAGAACTGACTGGTCCAGATCCCAAGAGCCAATCTCTTCCCAAGTGTGAAATATTTCCTTTATGAAGTCCAGTGCGCTACCTGACGGATGAACTGGACAAGCTGAAGTCTCGGCTACCCCTCATACCCGCCCCCAGTGGACTGTAAGCCTCCGTCAGCCAAGAGAGGGCATCAGATGGTCAAATCATAAAACAGAAGTCTCAGTCCTTGCTGTGCCCTATAGGCAATGCATTATTGGCTATATGAAACCCAGAAAGCAAAGAAAACCCCCAGTATGTAGAACTTCGTTTACATGATGGTGGAAAAGTCTCTGGAGTAAGAGAGGGTAAGCCTTGCTGCAGAAATACTTTTGAAGAGTCCTCTGAGTCACATGTGTTCGTGTCTATTTAGGCAAAACAGATGGCCCAATAGCCAAGCCCAGGGTCAGGAGGAGAGATATTTTCTACTCCTTGATGGAAAGAGTAACGTGGAATTTGTGGTTATTTAAAAAAATGGAACACACTTATCTACTGCTATCTACAATCTGCCTGTAATGCCAGAGACTCGGAAGATGCCAGTTTGATCCCTGGATCAGGAAGATCCTCTGGAGTAAGAAATGGCAACCCACTCCAGTATTCTTGCCTGGAAAATTCTGTAGATAGACAAGAGGAACCTGGCGAGCTAGAGGCCATGGGGTCGCAAAGAATCGGACACGACTGAGCACGTGTGCAAAAACATGTTCTGCTGCAGATTGAATGGTGTCTTCTCCAAATGCATATGTTAAAGCACTCACTCCCAATGTGATGGTATTCAGAGACAGAGCCTTTGGGAGGTCTTGAGGGTGGAGACTTCATGATGGCATTGGTGTTCTTTTGAGAAGAGCTTGCTTAGTCTCTCAAATGTGAGGACACAGAGAGAAGGTGGCTAGCTACTGCTACTGCTGCTAAGTCGCATCAGTTGTGTCCGACTCTGTGCGACCCCAAAGACGGCAGCCCACCAGGCTCCCCGTCCCTGGGATTCTCCAGGCAAGAACACTGGAGTGGGTTGCCATTTCCTTCTCCAACACATGCATGCATGCTAAGGTGCTTCAGCTGTGTCCAACTCTGTGCAACCCTATGGACAGCAGGCCACCAACCTCCTCTGTCCACGGGATTCTCTAGGCAAGAAAACTGGAGTGGGTTGCCATTTCCTTCTCCGAGGTGGCTGTCTACAAGCCAGGAAAAGAAACCTCAGTGGAACTTGACCATGCTGGCATCCTGATCCAGACTTCCAGCCTCTAGAATTGTGAGAAAATTAACTTCTGGTGGTTAAACCACCCCTTCGGGTTATGGTAGTCAAGCTAAGACACCTGCTTATAGGTGACCTAGAAGTCTCACCTTTAAACCAATAGAGCATGTCAGGAGACATGGTGCAGAGAACAAATGTGGTTGCTCAAGTAGGTTAAATTCAAGAAGGCATCAGGGACTTCCCTGGCAGTTCAGTGGTTGAGATTTCACCATTCAATACATGGGGTCCAGGTTCAGCCCCTGGTTGGGGAGGTAAGATCCCACAGGGCTCATAGCCAAGAAACCAAAACATAAAACAGAGCAGTATTGTAACAAAAAATTCAATAAAGACTTAAAAAATGGTCCACATAAATTTTTTTTTTTTTTTAAAGAGAGGCATTGGAGGAGAGTTGAATCTACTTCTGAGGGATGAAGTAGTTTGTCAGGTGGAGAAGAGGAGGAGAAAATTTCCAGGCAGAGGGAACAGTTGAGCAAAGGCAGGAAGGCATGAAAAGCCTGATTCCTTCTGCTCTTAATCTTGGAGGAAACACAACTTCAGAGCCTTCTTTAAGAGACGAATTTCCCACCACTTTGGGGTGTTGTGTCTGAGATGCTGGGTAGGTTTCTGTTTGGTGCCCACAACTTGGCTGGCAGCACTGGAAATGGAAAGCCCAAAGAGAATTTAATTTGAAAGGCTGTTTAAAAAAAGAGTGAAAGTGGGACCAATTTTCTCCCTGGGTCAGACACTGTTATTACAGAGCATCCCTCTTTATAGCTCTGAAACAACAACAGAAGGCAGAGTTCACTTCCAAAACCAAAAGCAAGCTCCCATCTCCAGACGTGGGTTTTTTTTGTGTGTGTGTGACCTTGACAGGTAGATGGGGCCTTTGTTTAAGACTTCTGATACTGGTTCAGGAAGAAAACCAGCTTGTCATTCAAGGAAACCGTGAGAAAGAAAACTCTTCCCCACCAATGGGGCCCCTAGGAGACTCCTCCTCTAGTGAATCAGGAATTAACAATGGAAATAGAAAATGGTGAGCATGTGGATGGTGACTGCAGCCATGAATTAAAAGATGCTTGTTCCTTGGAAGGAAAGCTATGACCATCCTACAAAGCATATTAAAAAGCAGAGACTGCCCTTTTCCAACAAAGGTCCATTTAGTCAGTGTTAGGATTTTTCCAGTAGTCTTGTACAGATGTGAGAGTTTGACCATAAAGAAGATTCTCCATTGCAAGTCCTGCTCAGGAAGGCTCAGGTCTCACTTTGGGATATAAGAATCAGCAGCATTTATCATCCTGGAGATTCAGCCTAAATTGAGAGAGGAAAAAAAAAGGGGCAGGGTCCCATTTTTAACATCCTATTATATATAATAATACAAGCTGTCTCAGCAATAAGCAATATTTATAGGGTCTTAATTATGAGTACTGATGAACTGATGCTTTCAAATTGTGGTGCTGGAGAAGACTCTTGACAGTCCTTGAACAACAACGAGATCAAACCAATCAATCCTAAAGGAAATCAACCCTGACTATTCATTGGAAAGACTGACGCTGAAGCTGAAGCTCCAGTACTTTGGCCACCTGATGCGAAGAACTGACTCATTGAAAGAGACCCTGATGCTGGGAAAGACTGAGGGCAGGAGGAGAAGGAGGTGACAGAGGATGAGATGGTTAGATAGCATCACTGACTTAATGGACATAAATTTGAGCAAACTCTGGGAGATAGCAGAGGTCAGAGGAGCCTGGTGTGCTGCAGTCCATGGGGTCACAGAGTCAGAATACGACTAGTGACTGAACAACACCAACATCTTGGGGAATTCCCATTATTTTCAATGGTCAGTGTTTTTGTATTTGGACCATATACGAATATCTCTAAAATAATTCACTCCTTCCCTTTAATCCATATGAATGAAATATCTCTATCTTTATCTCCAATGAATTTTGAAATTTCAGAGGCAAAAACTAAATGTTCATTCTGTTGCAGTGAACCTTTTTTTATTGTTGACTGGCTTTTCCTCAAAGTGGCATATATGCTAATTAAAAAAAAACGTGAATGCAGATATACTTTTTAGATGAAAAGAATCAAAACTAACTTGATTTTCAAAATATTACAGTGCTCTCTAGAGAACTTTGGAGAGTCTCTAAGGGTAGAGAAAAGGGGAATGGAGAGTTCTGTCTCCTGGAGATTGAGAATACAACATTTTTTTCACCAAAGCTGCTCTTGGCTCTCATGGGGCCACCTGGAGCGGGGGAAGCATTTGTGTGAAGCCCTGGTGCTTAGTTGAGTGCCCTGTACAACATATCCAGACCATCTTCCCAGGCACACTGAGTGGGAAAAATCTGTCCCAGTGCTTTCCTTTTGGGTAGACAAGTTGGCTGAGGGGCGCCGTCTTGTTTCTAGCTCTTCTATCCCTGTGTAGACCTAGGCTTTCAGGAGGAAGAGCTGGAGAATTCATTTTAGTCCCCAAAACTGTTTTGTAAAAGTACACCAGACACCACCAGCTACTTCCAGGACTCAAATCTGGAAGGATAGCATTTTGTCTCCATTCAGACTCCCTTCAAATGGAAGATGGCAGGAGAAACAGACAGAAAGAACAGCCTGATGACTTCTTTTGGGTATTTTAGAGCTTTTAACTTTTTTTTTTTTTTTTGAGCAGAGAAAGGTTCATTGCAAGGCCATACAAAGAGATGAGGTGGCTTATGCCCTAAAAAGCCTCGAGTTCCCCAAAGGGTTTTGGCAAAGCATTTTTAAAAGCTAGGCGAGGGAGGAGGGATTCCTCAGGTTACATGCACATTGACTTTTAGAAGAGAAACTTTCTTTAGCTTCAGAGATTTTTCAGTTACAAAATCCAAGACTTTTTGTTTTGGGAGCTAGCATGCACATTTAGAAGAAAAGAGGGAAGAAAGGAAAAGAGGGGGGGATAGTCTTAAAATCCACAAGAAAATAATCTTTTGCTGAACACAGACCATATAATGGAGTAGTAGTGAAATTCCTGATTTTCCAAATGGATGGATCTGTTCCCACTCTATTTTTAAGACCTTAAATTGGAGGTTGTACTGAAAGCTGATACTGAAATGTCGGAGGCTATTGCTTTTAGGCAGAGAATTATTTTTAATTTTTATAAGGCAGTTTCTTTCTTGAAGAATCACACGGAAGCAAGGCATGTCAGCTGAAGGTTCTCTCAGCTTCACTCTGGTATAATATGAGCTGCCCACCAGCCCCGTGAGAACCAGTATTCACACCCTCCCCCACACCAGAGCTCTGCCAGTTACTTTGTCTCTTGTGTCTTGTTAAAGTTGCTGGTTGACTTCTCCAGGGAGCTGAGTCCCTCTGTTTTTCCTTTCAGAGATGCCAAGTGATACCCTAGCTTTCCCTCCAGGGAGTATTTTTGTGTATTAGACTAAGTATAAGGACCACTACTTGGCTCCTAATTTTTAAAAAAAAATTATTTTCATTTACTTACTTTGCTGTGTTGGGTCTTGATTGTGTCACAAGGGCAGTAGAGTGCAGGCTAAGTAGTTGCAGCACATGAGGTCTCTAGCTGTGGCCCACAGGCTTAGTTGCCCTTTGGCCTGTGGGATCTTAGTTCCCTGACCAAGGACTGAACCCGAGTCCCCTGCATTGCACAGCAAGTTCTTAACCACTGGACCATCAGGGATGTCCCCTGGCCCCTGGTTTAATCCCAAAGATTCCACATCTACATTTCCCGGGACCTCTTCCTCTCTTCTTCCAGCTACCCTTCTGGTGCACTTTTTCTTTCTCTTTTGACATCAGAGTATTCCACCTAGTCAGTGTCTCTGGATTTGCTTGCATCCGTTGGTGACTCACCCTTATTTCTCTCTGTTTGGAAGCCTTGAATTTTATTTCTTGTTGCCCTCCTTTGGGCTTTCCTTGTGACTCAGTGGTAAAGAATCTGCTTGCAGTGCAGGAGATGTGCGTTCGATCCCTGGGTCTGGAAAATCCCCTGGAGGAAGAAATGGCAACCCATATCCAGTATTATCCCACGGACAGAGGAGCCTGGTGGGCTATGGTCCATGGGAATCCGACCAAAGAGTCGGACATGAATGAGCAACTGAGCATGCACGCGTGTCGCCCTCCTTCATCCCAACATCTCATTACTTTCTTTCAAACTCCCTGTGGTTCTTGGGGGCCCCGTGTCTGCCAGGGAGAAGCGAGAAAGCCCCTGGGCCATGTTTCAAAAGACACATCAGGAAATTCTGAACGTGTTTTGAAACTTCTACTAATTCTGTGGGATTACGGAGGTTTATACACCACATTCCACTTTTCTCCCTTGGTATTCTCACATCCTTCCGAAATGTCAAAGGGGCTAGATTTTCCTTATCCAGATATTAAACATGTATGAAAACTCTAGGGGAGGGGGATTAAGATGCTCAGTCTGGTTTCCCTTTTCAAATGTACTGTGTAGGACTATTATGTAGATTTCTGTTATTATTTGGCAATAGGGTACACATATAATTGTAGCTTTTTATCTCTTGTTTTTAAAAAGTTTTGTGATGAACCAATAGGTCACATTTATCAAGTACTAAGATTATGCCAGGCATGGCATTCAGTACTTTCTGTGGCTTAGTTCATTTGACCCTGATACGACCTGAGAGGTAGGGTCTATTATTATCCATGTTTTATAGGTAAGAGATGCTGGATAGAGAGCTGGGTCTTCTTACAGATTTATGACTGTTTTTGTTGATGATAAACTTCTCCGAAAGAAGTGGAAATCTGGGGTGAATTTGGTCAAATATTCAGTTTGTTGTTGTTGTTTAGTTGCTGAGTTGTGTCGACTCTTTGTGACCTCTTGGACTGTAGCCCTCCAAGCTCCTCTGTCCATGGCATTTTCCAGGCAAGAATACTGGAGTGGGTTGCCATTCCCTTCTCCAGGGGATCATACTGACCCAGGGATCAAACCTGAGTCTCCTGCATTGCAGGCAGGTTCTTTACCGTTTGAGCCACTAGGGAAGTCTACTATATGGATTGAGTATCAAAAAAAAACAAAAAACAAAAAAACAACCCACCTGGGGGAAAAATCATTTTGTTTGTTTAAGTGCCAGACTCTTCGGCTTTACGTATGAGGGTCAGAGCGAGAATTAATGCACACCGAGGTGAGTGGGGACAGGACTGGCTGCTCCCACAGCTGATGGGTAGGAGTTGTAGACTCTGGCTCAGTATTTGAAGCCCTTGCCCATGCATAGTGTTGCCCTGAATGGCCTGAGCTGCCTTAGGGGGTTGGAAGAGCTTGACTCTGAAGCTTTACCGGGGTCCCCAACAACAACCTTGTGGAGCGTCCCAAGGGGTTTCCATCCCCAAGAGCCATGTGTCTAAGACCCCTTTAAATGCACAAATGGTACAATTTGGAGGGCCCTCTTAGCTTTCCCTCTTTATCAGTCTCCAAGAATCCTCCAAGCAAGGATGGCTCTGCCTCCAACATACGCACAGTGCAGCAATGCATTGAAGGTTCTCAAGTGGGTTAGTTCCCCTAATCCCCTTTTCCTCTGCTGCCAGACTACCTCTCCTCCCGGCTTCCTGGCTTCTGTTATATCGCCACCATCGTCCGGCTTTCCACGCTGCGTCTTGGTGTCTCCCCTTCAAACGTCCCTATTGCTAATTTTCCTCCTCTCTCTTGCTACCTTATGCTGCCCCTCCCATTCAGAACTTAATGAACAACGTGCCTCAGTCTGCTGGTCCCCATTCTGAGCCCCTTTCACCCACTTCATGCCAGATGACTGCCCCGCCAATTATTTGGCCACAGAAGGTTTATTCACCCAACATCTAGTCTTGTCCTGAGGATGGTGTCCCACTAAGCACACACAGGGAAATGCTGCTTTTCACAGTGCTGCATATGCTTTGTTCGTTCTTACCTGCGTTTCCTTTTTTAAAATTTAAATATTTATTTAGTTATTTATTTTGGCTGTGCTGGGTAGTTGTTGCTGAGCAAGGGCTTTCTCTCATTGCTCTGGGTGGGGGCTACTCTCTAGTTGCGGTGCACAGGCTTCTCATTGCAGAAAGCAGACCCCAGGGCACTCGGGCTTCGGTGGTTGCAGCGAGTGGGTTCCATAGTTGTGGCACATCGACTTGGTTACCCTGCAGCACGTGGAATCTTCCTGGATCAGGGATCGAATTGGTGTGCTTTGCATTGCAAGGCAGATTCTTAACCACTGGGCCACCAGGGAAGCCCTTTTGTCTCCACTTCTTGGTCCACATAATTTATCCTCATAACTAGTTGGCCGAGACAGATAAACTCACACACATATACTTACCCCGAGAGGGCTCCCATCTTCAAGTACTTATTATAGTCATCTCTCTCCCTTAATTGAACTCGTCTGGGGTGCAGAGCAGCAGAGTTCAGCATTTTCTTATCCTCTCTGCACTCACTAGTTGAAACGCTTGAACTTATTTATTTGTTGATTTGCTGATTGTCTGCTTTCACCCAGTTCTAAGTCTGAGATGGCAGCTCCTTATCTGGTAACCCCCCCGGGGGCCATCCATCAATACGCTGCCTGAGACTGAGAGCCAGCCTGCGAGCATTTGAGAAGTGAATGGTGATGTATCCGTCTCCCTAACTCCACTTCGAGTTACAGAGCAAGAACTGGGTCTTAGTATATGTCTGCAATTCGAGAATGACTTCTAGCCAGAGCCTGTGGACTCTGGACCTGTCCCTCTCCAGAGCGCCGTAATTCAGAGGCACCTCAGTTGAACAGGCCCCATGGGTCTTCATTTCAATCAGTCTCATTGGATTTGTTTTGACTGGAGATCTTGTTGCCTCTTTTAAAACGCTCCCTGGGGCGCTTTTGAGCAGTCGAGACCTGTTGGCAGGCCAGGCATTTCACCCCATCAGGAAATCTCATCAAAATGGCATTAGGTTTTGCACATCAGGAAAAGAAAAATCCTCCAAGAGATGTTGCTGTTCTCTAGTTTGGTTTTGGATGTAGGTAGTGAAGCCCATTCGGAAGGCATTTTGACCACATGTGAGCTGGATGGCAGAATCTCCCAATAAAAAATGATACGAAAAATAAGAGTGGGAAAGAGATCTCCCTTCCTCCCCACCTCCAGAGGAATTTCTCTAGGTACAGGCCAAAACGGATTTCAAGAGAAGGGCGAAACACCAGTTTGGGGTGTGAGGCTTCTGTCTCCAAGGGCTGAGGAGTAGCCAAGCAGGCTAGCCAGACTGCGACTTGCCCTCCCATGGAGGGTCTTGCCATGTACTTTTTTGATCTGGCCTCCTCCGGGCTCCACCTTGTAAACACTTGAAAACCGCATCATGGCGGAACTACTTTTATTCTAGGTTCGTACTTACACAAGATTCCCCAGGCATTTTTCACATCATTTGGTCTAGACTTCCTTCCAGAAGAAAAGGACATAGTTTCCCCTCCTTATGGGGTAGCTTCTGAAGCTCTTTATTTACTTTTTAAAAGTTGATTAGTTAATTTTTTGGCTGTGCCCCACGGCCTGTGGGATCTTAGTTCCCCGACCAGGGAACAAACCCATGTCCCCTGTAGTGGAAGCGTGGAGTCTTAACAGGACCTCCAGGAAAGTCCTTGAATTTATTTTTTTAATTTTTATTTTATATTGAAAGATAGTTGATTTACAGTATTGTGATGGTTTCAGGTGTACAGCAAAGTGCTTCAGTTATTCAGATACATGGGTTCATTCTTTTCCAGATTCTTTCCCATATAGGTTATTACAGAATATTGAGTGGAGTTATGGAGTGTGTGTATGTTAATCCCAAACTCCTAAGTTATCCCGCTGCCTCTCCCTTTTGGTCACCCCACGTTTCTTTTCTAAGTCTGTCCCTGTTTTATAATAAGCTCGTTTGTGTCACCCCGACGCTCTTTAAGCCCCTGCTGTCACCAGGGTCCGAGTCTCCGCAGCTGCGCTTCCGCTCGCGCCTTCCACGCTTCCTGTCTCAGCGCAGGGCTGAGCGCTCTAGGAATGGCCGAGCAGCGCCGAGGTGGACGCGGAGGCGGCGGGACCCAGCTTCCCCACGGCCCTGCCTTCTTCCCGGGTCGTCTTCCGGTCTCACGCTCTGGTGCGTCTCTCCTTTCAGAGGTGTGAACATGTATGCCATGCTGACCGGGACCCTGCCTTTCACAGTGGAGCCGTTCAGCCTGAGGGCCTTGTACCAGAAGATGGTGGACAAAGAAATGAACCCGCTCCCCGCCCAGCTCTCCACAGGTAACGCGCCTGCCGCTCCAGGGTCCAGGGTCCTGCAGCTTTGGTGTCTGGACGACCCTGTGACTGCCTTTGTCTCTTCCTAGTATGAAAACGAAGTCTCCAGAAACGGTTGGGTTTCCCATTTCTAAGGACACACTTCCCTTCATCTCCTCTGAGTCCTTTCCTTGTCCGTTATAATCCTGCCCCCCCCCAACTTCCTCCTTCCTCCTCCTGCACACAGTACACACCTGTCAAAAGGATCGTATAGTCTCCCTTGGAAAAATAATTGCAGGCTCAGTTGCGTTAAAACTCACCATATTATAATGTTGACTCAGAAAAAAGAAGGTCGATCATCACATTGCTATTGTGTGGTTCCTTAGTCAACTCACCGTAAAGAACTATTAGTTTCATTCGAGTTTGTTCTGGGATTTGTTTAGCAATGTGAGTTTCCAAGTCTGTTCAAAAGCTTTTAAATATATATGGGTTCGGTTACTTGATTAGACTGAATCCTCAGGTGTGTTTAGGAAGTTACTCTCAAACTTGAGCTGGTTCACGTTTCAGTAAACAGTTCCTGTTAAGGTTTGGTTTCAGATCCAGGAAATGAGTGCAATTTGTTCTTTTGTTTGGTTTGCAATTCACTTCGAGTTCCCGGCCTCCGCTTGGCCTTGATGGTCATTTAATTGGCTCCTTAGAATAAACTCAGCTTCACTGAGATAAGGCATGTGGCCAAAAAAGAAAAAAAGGAGTAATTATTTGACTTCAACTTATGATACATGGTTCAAATATGGCATTTTTGTTTGACTACTATTAGTTTTTTTGGTGGTTTTTTTTTTTCGCTTGAGTTTATAAAGCATCCATGAAGCTGACCTAGAATTTATGCTTGCCAAATAGCACCCAAGCTGAAATGCATTCTTCTATAATTATCTAATTTGGCTCATTCTTTCACCTCTGCTGAGGCGTGTTGAATCTCTGGAGGCTGAAAGCAAAGCAGGCATTATGTGCTTGGAAAGATGAGTTACGTTTCTGTTGTTATAAAAGGAATAGTTCTGCACTGAGACCTGTAACTTGTGGAGTTAGAAAATATGCAAAATGTTGATCAAATTGTTTTGTGTAGGTTTTAGAGCTTGCCAGAATGTTGAAAGTGCTGCATTGGAAGCACATTCATTCATTCATATTTCACATTTACTCACTTATTCCACAAGTCGATCCTGGGCATCAACTTGGTGCTAGAGATGTTCTAGGCACCAGGAAGACAAAACAGTCTCTATCCATGTACAGCTTACATATCAGCAGAGGAGGCAAAAAATAACAGATAAACACATGTGATGTTTAGTAGTTTAAGTGTTCTAAAGAAAGTTGGAAAGGGGCTTTCCCCTGGAAACTGCAGCTCCTGAGTCCATGCACCGCAGCTCCTGAAGCCCACATGCCATCGAACCTCTGCTCCACAAGAAAGAGAGGCTTGTGCGCTGCAACTAGAGAAACGCTGTGCAGCAATGAAGACCCAGAACAGCCAAAAATAAAGAAGATAAACCAGGATACGGGGACGGAGAATAAAGATACAGTTGGGTTTTTGTTTGTTTTTTAGCCACTTAAGGTTTATAAAAAACTTCTGGTTGTGGTGTAAGTGTGGACTCATACGCAGTTGTGAGAAATTATGCAGAGATATGTTTACGCTTCACCCAGTTCCCCCCGTTGATAGGCTCTTAAATAACTGCAGTTTAGGGTTGCCACTAGGACTCGGTTAAAAGCCATTGACCTTATTCAGATGAACATGCACTTGTGTTGGCGTGTATTTAATTCTCTGCAGTGTCATCACCACATGTGCAGATTCATGTGATAATTAAGTCAAGATATGGAACAATTCCGTGACCAGAATTCCTTATCTTACCATTCTGTAGCCTCAGCCAGCTCCCTGCCTCCCACCTTGCCTAACCGCTGGCCACCACTAACCTGTTCTCCAATTCTGTAATTTTGTCTTTTCAAAAATCCAATATAGTTGTATCTCTTCTTTTCACTTAGCATAATTCCTTTGGGATCCATCCAAGTCGTTTCACACACCAAATCTTTGTTTGTTTTTTTCTTGCTGAGTAGTAGTCCATGGTATAGATTTACCATAGTGTATGTATTTACCTACAGAAGTATATTGAGTTGTTTCCAGATACTATGTATAAATCTGCTGTCAATATTTATATACAGGTTTTGTGAGAACATGTTTTCACTTGTCTGAGTGACATAGCTGGGTTGTATAATAAGTGTATAATTGGTTTTGTAAGCAACTGCTACATTTCTGTTCTGAGTGGCTGTACCATTTGCGTTCTTTCTAGCAAGGCATGAGTGATCCAGTTTCTCTGCATCCTTGCCAGCATTTGGTACTCTCACTGTTTTTAATTTTAGCCATTCTGATAGGGATATAATGATACCTCATTGTGGTAACAAGTAAGATTTAACACTTACAAATAAATGCAGTCTTTCAATGTAGTCTCTTTAAGAGTTTTATAATCATAGGGCTGCCATCTTTCAGAGTGATTTTGAAGTTCCTCTTATTGTTCAGAGCCTGTTTTGTCTAAAGTATCCCAATACAAAGAATAATAGGAGGTAGGAGGTTGTTTCTAACTTTATGCCTGGAAAAAGCAGACAGTGTTCACTTTGAATTCCAGTGAGACCCTGAAGAGTTAGAGCTGCTTCTCATTGTACTTACTAGTCAGGATGCCTAGGTTATGCTGCAGTAACAAATAGCCCCCTGATCTCAGTGGCATAAGACAACAAAGATTCTTTTCTTCTTGTTGGTTGTGCCATGTAGCATGCAGAATCTTAGCTCTCCGAGCAGGGATTGAACCTATACCCACTGCCTTGGAAGCTCGGAGTCCTAATCACTGAACAACTAGGGAATTCAACCAAGATTCATGTCTCATTCATGCTACATATCTGTGGAGAGTTGGATCAGAAGTTGATCCCTCCCTGCTCATTCTTGTCAATCAGGCTCCCAGACCAGTGGGGCAGCCACTATTTCGAATGTGTCTGATCTGAGCAGAGGGAAACAGAAATCTAGGAGGTCTGTTTTCAGCAGAGAAATCTCCCACCAACATTCCACTCATAACTTGTAACTTTCTAAAACATTTCACATGGCTTCACCCAGCTAAAGGAGCTGAGGAAATGCAATCCTACCATGTGTCTGGAAGGTGAAAAGCCAGAAATATCTGATTAAGTGGCATTACTTGTGTGAGCCACAGGCTGTGGGAGGAGGGGGTCCCTGCCATCGGCACTGGGGTGGGTCGGGCAGCGGGGCAAGGACAGGCAGACTAAAACCGCAAGGAAATCAGTTTCATTGCTTCTGAACCAACCTTGTTTTTATCCCAGTACTATTACTTAGCAGGCTAGGCTGTAGGTGCCTTCTTATTGTGACAATTCAATTTGCCTTCAAAGAAGTAAAAGTTGCACCCTGAAAATATCTTTTTTTTTTTAAGTCCGAAGAGAACAGAAGAAATATTAGAAATGTTCCAAGCAATTTTGGTATCATTGGAGTTGATATCCAGTCTCACGTAGCTCTTGCTTGGAACAGACAGTTTTGACATTGGCCTTAAACTCTGAACTGAACTTAAACTCTGTGTATGCTTTTTAGAGATCTTCGTATCTGTACAGGACCTTATAGTCTTGATTGGTCAAGCATGAACAAGCATGAAATGCATTTTTATATCTGATTTTATGATATAGGAATTTGGACATGCCCTCCGCCCCTTTTGACTTCCCTAATGGCTCAGTGGGAAAGAATCTGCCTGCGATGCAAGAGACCTGGATTCGATCCCTGGGTTGGGAAGATACCCTGGAGAAGGGCATGGCAATCCCCTCCAGTATTCTTGCTTGGAGAATCTCATGGGCAGAGGAGCCTGGTGGGACAGTCCATGGGATTGCAAAGAGTTAGACATAACTGAGCTACTAACACTTTCACTCCCCTCTTTTATTCTCTTACTATTCCGACACAGAGGGTTAAAGCCTGAGATGAGTAGATGTTTCATTTCAGTTCAGTTCAGTCGCTGAGTTGTGTCCAACTCTTTGCGACCCCATAGACTGCAGCACGCCAGGCCTCCCTGTCTGTCCATCACCAACTCTCAGAGTCCACCCAAACCCATGTCCATTGAGTCAGTGATGCCATCCCACCATCTAATCCTCTGTTGTCCCCTTCTCCTCCTGCCTTCAATCTTTCCCAGCATCTGGGTCTTTTCAAATGAGTCAGTTCCTCGCATCAGGTGGCCAAAGGATTGGAGTTTCAGCTTCAGCATCAGTCCTTCTAATGAATATTCAGGACTGATCTCCAATAGTAAGATATGTAAATATCTATCCATCTCAGGCTTTAACCTTTTGTGCCAGGTTTGTGCTATCAAGCATAGTGTTGGCACATAGTAGTTGTTCAGGGAATCTGAGTCCCTGGCCTGGCCCTTGTGTTAAAGTGTGTGGTCTGGGAAGCCAGCCCACAGACTCGTTTGGCTACTCAGCTATGAGATCTGGCCCGATCCAGTAGGGCCCAGAACTGCACCCTTGATGGTGAGGAAGCTCAGGTCATCTTCTCTGGTTTATAGAGTGAAGGACATGAGTTCTGGGGATCAGCCACTGCTTTCCATCAGCCCCCTGCTTCTCCAGCTCTTTGTTATTTGCACCCCAAGTTGACCACTTTTTCCTTCCACCATGCTGGCGCACCCTCATCTGTGGTACCATGTGACACCAGCTCGTTCACATCCCAGAATACTAGCTTCCAGCACAGGAGTGGCTGCCGTTTATTGAATGGCCATGGGTAAGTGCTTTTCATAGCGTCTTCTGTTCTCATAACAACTCTGTAAGTTAAGCTCTATTATTCCCAATTTATCAAGGAGGAAACTGAGTCCCAGCAAGATTATATAGCTTCTCCAGTTTTTTATTTACTTCCCCTTGACCCCCAAATCTGAACTTCCCTCCTGTACGGAGTTGCTTCTTTGAAAGTGAAAGTGAAAGTCACTCAGCTGTGTCTGATTCTTTGCAACCATGGACTGTATAGTCCATGGAATTCTCCAGGCCAGAATACTGGAGTGGGTAGCCTTTCCCTTCTCTAGGGGATCTTCCCAACCCAGGGATGGAACCCAGGTCTCCCACATTGCAGGCAGATTCTTTACCAGCTGAGCTATGAGGGAAGCCCAAGAATACTGGAGTGGGTAGCCTATCCTTTCTCCAGCAGATCTCCCCAACCCAGGAATCAAACTGGGGTCTCCTGCCTTGCAGGTGGATTCTTTACCAACTGAGCTATGTATAAAGGGTTGCTTTTCTATTTTTTCTTACTTTATTTTGTGTAAGATGCCCCCCCTCCCTTCCCCACTGCAGATTTGGCAGTGTTATCTATTGTCCTCATGTTTTAAGTAATATCAAAACCGAAATATCCAAATTGAGAATGTGCCATTTTATTAAGTGTCTCATTACCACATCTTTATTAATTTATATCACTCATACTTGTAATGGTCTCTCCACATCTACTGTATAACAATACGCTTTTTTTAGATGAAGTTGGAAGAATTTTTGCCAAATTTGAGCTGAAAAAGAGCACAGTGTTATTGCCCTTTGAGTCTGTTCTGCATGCTTTCCAAGAATCGTCCCTCTTCCCCACCAAGTAGTTCGAAAGCTTAAGCTGTTGGGATCTTTCCAATTCTGGCTTCCAGAGTTTCTCTTTGTGCTTGTTGGTGCTTGTACATCACAGAGTCGTGAATGCCTTTCACAGCTTCCATGTTTACCTTTTCATCACTACACCTCAAGGAAGGCATTTTGAACACATTCCAGATACTCACTTTAGATCAAGCGGGTTTTGCCCCATGAAGTCACTGAGGTGATACTAAAGGCGGGATGTTAGCATCTGCGAGGGATGTGTCAGTGCTAATTGATTTTACGTGAAAAGATGCTCAGCATCACTCATTATTAGACAGATGCAAATCAAAGCGACAATGAGGTATCCCCTCACACTGGTCAGAATGGCCATCATCAAAGAGTCTACAAATAATAAGTGCTGGAGAGCATGTGGGAAAAAAAGGAATCATCCTACACTGTTGGTAGGAATGTGAAGTGGTGCAGCCACTATGGAGAACAGTATAGAGGTTCCCTAAAAACTAAAACTAGTTATTACCATGCGTGTGTGTGTGCTGTCACTTCAGTCGTGTTGACTCTGCGACCCTCTGGACTGGAGCCCACCAGGCTGCCATGTCCATGGGATTCTCCAGGCAAGAATACTGGAGTGGGTTGCCATGCCCTCCTTCAGGAGACCTTCCCGACCCAGGGATCGAACCTACATCTCCTGGGTTGCCTGCATCGTAGGTGGTTTCTTTACCCCCACGCCACTGGGGAAGCCAGAATTACCATATGACCCATCAATCCCACTCCTGGGCATGTATCTGGAGAATACTCTAATTTGAAAAGATACATGTTTGTAGCAGTATTATTTACAATAAGCAAGACAAGGAAGCAACCTAAATGTTCATTGACAGATGACTAGATAAAGAAATTGTGGTACACACACACACACACACACACACACACACACACACCACTGGAATGCTACTTAGCCACAAAAAAGAAGGAAATAATGCCATTGCAGCAACTTGGGTAGGCCTAGAGATTATCATAAAAAGACAGCTAGAGACAAATATCATATGTTATCACTTATATGTGAAATCTAAAAAAAAAAATGATTTAAATGAATTTATTTATAAAACAGAAACAGATTCACAGACGTGGAAAACAAACTTATAGTTACCAAAGGGCAAAGGGAGGAGGGATAATTAGGAGTTTGGGATTAACAGATACACACGACTATATATAAAATAAACAAGGTCCTACTGTATAGAACAGGGAACTATAGTCATTATCTTGTAATAAACTATAATGATGAGAATCTAAAAAGAATTTATATAGATAGGGTGAAAAGGATTTCCGAGAAGCCTCAATCATCAAATAATTGTTGTTGCTGCTTTCTCCTGGGAGCTGATGGGGAAGGAGCCTCTGGTACAGGTGAGATCTCTCTCAACATCCCACGGGCTGCAATAGAACAAAGAATTTGATGGCTTTGCCTGCCTCATGGGGCTCTTTCCCAAGGCACGGGGTCTTGGAGCTCACACAAGCCAGCCCAGGCTCCAGAAAGCTGATGCTTGGAGGAAACAGGTTTTGCACCGGAGGAGTGTGTACCGTCTGTGACACGGGGCGCAGAGAGGGACCGCACCCTGGGTGGGTCATCCCTATGCCTTGCTCCGAATGGAGACCCCAAGCACTAGCTTAGAAGTGTGGGGTGGGATGTGTAGCCATGGCCCCCACAGCTTTCCAGAACAGTGGAAAATATTTTTATGCCTTTTGCTCATGAGTCATAGGGATATTCAAGACCCTCACACAGACTTCAAAGAGCTCCAAAGATGTTTTCAAAATCCTTTTTGGATACTAATGCAATATTTGCGATGTCCAAAGAAAGAAAATTCACTGGTAGAGATCTGAACTAAAATTACTTGTGCTCATCAGCGATTTGTGATGGCGCAGAGTGCTTGGTTCTGAAAATAGAACAAAAACTCACATCCAGTCTGTTCTTAGCTCTTTGGGGTAAAATCATACTCTGAAAAAGCCTGGGTTGCTGTTTAGGTGCCTTGAGGGTAAGCAACAGAGATGTCCAGTTTTCTGCTGATGGGTGGGGCTGTGTTCCCTCCCTGTAGTTTGGCAGGGGTAATGGCAACCTCCTTCAAAAGGACTTAGGCCAGTACACCGTGGCTCCTGGAACTGCTGTATTCAGTGCCCCTGACCTGCGGCAGGCCAGTGTCTTCCCATGCCTCTGCTGGAGACTCCTAGACACTCACAGGTAACTCTGGCTCAGTCTCTTTTGGGGTCACTGCTCCTTTCTCCTGGGTCCTGGTGTGCACAGGGTTTTGTTTGTGCCTTCTAAGAGTCTGTTTCCCTAGTCCTGTGGAAGTTCTGTAATCAAATCCCACTGGCTGTCAAGTCAAATTCCCTGGGGGTTCTCAGTCTCTTTGCCAGATCCCCAGGTTGGGAAGTCTGCTGTGGACCCTAGAACTTTTGCAGCAGTGAGAGAACTTCTTTGGGATAACTGTTCTCCAGTTTGTGGGTTGTCTGGTTGGCAGCTCTATGGTGGGGCTGATGGCGATCTCCTCCAAGAGGACTTGGCCATATGCTGCACCTCCAAGGCCTGCTGCAGCCAGAGCCCCTGTCCCCATGGCAGGCCACTGCTGACCCATGCCTGCACAGGAGACATGCAAACACTCAAAGGCAGGTCTGGCCCAGTCTCTTGTGGAGTCTCTGGGTCCTGGTGCGCACAAGCTTTTGTTTGAGCCCCCTTAATATCTCTGGTGGCTATGGGGTTTAACTCTAAACACTATTTCACCCCTCCTACTGTCTTGTTGGAGCTTCTCCTTTGCCCTTGGATGTGGGATATCTTTTTTTGGTGGGATCCAACAATCTCCTGTCGATGACAGTACTGATCAAGAAGACAGCAGAGAAGTACTTGTAGAAAATTCTTCGTGAAATGGGAATACCAGATCACCTTACCTGCCTCCTGAGAAACTGTATGAAGGTCAAGAAGCAACAGTTAGAACTGGACATGGAACAACAGACTAGTTCCAAATTGGGAAAGGAATACATCTGTATATTGTCACCCTGCTTACTTAACTTATATGCAGAGTACATAATGAGAAATGCTGGGCTGGATGAAGCACAAGCTGAAATCAAGATTGCCAGGAGAAATGTCTGTAACCTCAGATATGCAGATGACACCACCCTTATGGCAGAAAGTGAAGAGGAACTAAAAAGCCTCTTGATGAAAGTGAAAGAGGAGAGTGAAAAAGTTGGCTTAAAACTCAGCATTCAAAAAACTAAGATCATGACATCTGGTCCCATCTCTTCATGGCAAACAGATGGAGAAACAATGGAAACAGTGAGAGACTTTATTTTGGGGGTCTCCAAAATCACTGCAGATGGTGACTGCAGCTATGAAATTAAAAGACGCTTACTCCTTGGAAGAAAAGTTATGACCAACCTAGACAGCATACTAAAAAGCAGAGGCATTACTTTGGCAACAAAGGTCCATCTAGTCAAAGCTATGGTTTATCCATTAGTCATGTATGGGTGTAAGAGTTGGACCATAAAGAAGGCTGAGCACTAAAGAATTGATGCTTTTGAGCTGTGATGTTGGAGAAGACTCTTTAGAATCCCTTGGACTGCAAGGAGATCCAGCCTGTCAGTCCTAAAGGAGATCAGTCCTGAATATTCATTGGAAGGGCTGATGCTGAAGCTCCAGTACTTTTGCCACCTGATGCGAAGACTGACTCATTGGAAAAGACCCTGATGCCGGGAAAGATTGAGGGCAGGAGGAGATGACAAGGGATTGATGACAAGATGACAAGAAGAGACAAGAAGATGACACAGAGGACAAGATGGTTGAATGGCATCACTGACTCGATGGACGTGAGTTTCGTGATGGACAGGGAGGCCCGGCGTGCTGCAGTCTATGGGGATGCAAAGAGTTGGACACAACTGAGCAACTGAACAATGACAACAGCAGAGATGTCTCAGAAACATCATTAACTGAAGAGTCTCCTGGTTTCAACTCATTATGCTCACAGTCTTTTTTTCTTTGACCAATAGATGCCCCGATTAAGCATCCAAATGACCTTACAATATAGGGAAGTGGAGAGAAGGGAGGTAGAGGTTCCAACAAGAGAAACCCCTCTTTTACAGCCCCATTTGCTCTTCAGAGCACTGAAGAACATTGTAGAAAAGTTGTATTTGGAGATCCAGCTATAAAACTTAGAATATTAAATACCTCTCATGTCTGCATTGTCATCTACACATATATTTTTACCCATTGCATTCTCAAAAGGAAATGGCCTTCCAGTAGCCTCATCCACTGCTTGGAAACCTTCGTGGAAGGGTTACCTGGTGGCCTGACCTAGCAAAAGTTTTTTCTTTGGGGTTGGTTCTGGCATCAGAGTTAGCCCCTCTTGACAGCTTCATTTTTACCTTGCAAAGATGGTTGACCATAATACCCATCATTCTTCAAAGGACAGTTTTAAAATGACAACTGAAGCCTGTGAGAAAGTGACAGTTTTTATGACTTTTCTTTGAAAGGTTAGATTATCCTGTTGCTATTGTTCAGTCGCCAAGTCATGTCCAACTTTTTTGCAGCCCCTTGGACTGCAGCACGCCAGGCTCCTCTGTCCTTGACTTATCTCTCGGAGCTAGCTCAAATTCATGTTCATTGAATCAGTGATGCCATCCAATCATCTCATCCTCCGTCACACCCTTCTTCTGCCCTCAATCTTTGCCAGCATCAGGGTCTTTTTCAATGAGTTGGCTCTTCACATCAAGTGGCCTAAGTATTGGAGCTTCAGTTTCAGCATCAGTTCTTCTAATGAGTATTCAGGGTTGATTTCCTGTAAGATTGATTGGTTTGATCTCCTTGCTTTCCAAGGAACTCTCAAGAGTCTTCTCCAACACCACAGTTTGAAAACATCAATTCTTTAGTGCCCTGCATTCTTGATGGTCCATTTCTCATATTTGTACATGACTACTGGAAAGACAATAGCCTTAACTATATGGATTATCTTAGGAAACTAAAAAATAGCTTTAGAGAAAAAGATTGAAAAAGTTTGGTGACCAAGCAAATTAAGATTCGTTTCCACAAAGTTTTATTTGGTATATTGGAAATGGGATATCATGTACAAAGTTCCATAAAAGAATATTTTTTCTATTGCAAGGGTACTATCACAGTGCTTTATAAAATGAGTATACATAAGAAAACATCCTGGTCCCCAAACTCAAGCGAGAGAGAGCATCTTCATTTTCAGGGAATCCCTGGCAGTCTTTGTCCATATGAGGACCTGCATATTCTCATGCTCAACAGTTTTGGAGCCTGTGACCTTCACGTGCATTGTAAACATTTTCTTCAGTGTTGTATTCTTGTCTCCATTGAAATAATCTTAAAGGATGCATGTGTAGCACAGGGAACTCTACTCAGTATTTTGCAATCATCTATAAGGGAAATGAATCTGGAAAAGAATCTGAGTCTTGGTTGTGGCATGCGTGATCTTTTAGTTGTGGCATGTGGGATCTACTTCCTTGACAAGGGATTGAACCCAGGCCGTCTGCATTGGGAGAGCACAGAGTCTTAGTTGCTGGACTGCCAGGGAATTCCATATAAATATATATATATATATATGGTGGTGTAGACGCTAAGTCATGTCCAACTCTTTGTGACCCCATGGACTGTAGCCCACTGGGCTCCTTGGTCCATGGGATTCTCCAGGCAGGAGTACTGGAATGGGTTGCCATGCCCTCCTCCAGGAGATCTTCCTGACCCAGGGGTCGAACCTGCATCTCTCACATCTCCTGCATTGGCAGGTGGGTTCTTTACCACTAGTGCCACCTGAAAGGCCTATGTATAAATTCCTTAAAACCCACCTTGAGATCCAGCGTTGTCCTTTTACATTCGTCCATTCCTCTTTGGCTCACCTTTAGTGGTGAACCGCGAGAGAAACCACAGGGGGTTTGGGGAAGTACGGTGTGTGGGGAGACTCACACCAGTTCATGCTTTACCATGTTCCAGATACCGCCTTGGACAGATACCTTATACTCTGGGTGGGTGGCCCCCCAAGATCCAGAAAATAGATGAGCCGTGGCCTGGCAGGTATGGTGGGTCACCTGCCTCTGTCTGCCTTCAGCCTGTAACACGTGTGACGTTTGCCCAATGTCTTCACAGGAGCCGTGAACTTCCTGCGTTCTCTCCTGGAACCAGATCCTGTGAAGAGGCCCAACATTCAGCAGGCGCTGGCGAATCGCTGGCTGAATGAGAATTACGTGGGAAAAGTGCCGTGTAACATCACCTATCCCAACAGGTACTAAGTGCACGCAGAGGGACCCCTCCTCAGGCGAGATGGGGCCTGTCTTACAAGCCCTGAATAGTTGTGGAGAGGATGCTCTGTGTGACTCAGGGAAAGCTACATCTTCTCTTGGCTGCCCTGCCCCTCTCTGCACCCACAGGTCTGCATGTGGGGCTCCCCTCCATGCACCAGGAGAAGTGTAGGCAGGGCCATCCCACATGGTTGTGCAGAGTGCACCCTTCAGGGGGCACCTGCCAGAGGGTACGTGGGGGCTGAAGTCCAGGCTACTCTCCCCTCCTCAAACCTGCTGCTGAAGGCCTGTGTCTTTCTTGAGCAGCACCTCTTTCTAATTCACACGAGGGACTGTTTAGACGAGCTAAGGCCTGCGTGAGCAAGTGAGTGTGTGTGTGTGTGTGTGTCTGAGTATGCTTGTTTGTGGGTGTCTGTGTGTGAGTGTATGTGTTTCAGTATGTGAATCTGTGTTTGAGTGTGTGAGGATAAGTGAGTATGTGTGTCTGTTGGAGGGTCTGTGTATCTGTTTGAGTGTGTGTGTGTCTGAGTATGCCTCTTTGTGTGTGTGAGTGTATGTGTTTCAGTGTGTGAATCTGTGAGTGTGTGAGGGTATGTGAGTGTGTATGTGTGTCTGTTGGAGTGTCTGTGAGTGTAACTGTGTGTGTGTGTCTGAGTATGCCTGGTTGTGGATGTCTGTGTCTGTATGTGTTTCAGTGTGTGAATCTGTGTTGAGTGTGTGAGGGTATGTGTGTATGTGTGTCTGTTGGAGGGCCTGTTTGTGTATCTGTTTGAGTGTGTGTGTGTCTGAGTATGCCTGTTTGTGTGTGTGAGTGTATGTGTTTCAGTGTGTGAATCTGTGTTGAGTGTGTGAGGGTATGTGAGTATGCATGTGTCTGTTGGAGTGTCTGTGAGTGTATCTGTTTGAGAGTGTGTACGAGTGTGTGTGTGTGTCCACTCAAGAGCTGTCCTGCCAGCATCGGCTGGAATCCAGTGGAATTGCCCCCGTCCCTTCAAAATGACCCACAGGCTCCTCTTCTGCCACCTCTTTGCTCTGATGTTTGTTTCAGCCCCGAGTCCCTGCTCTGAAATGTTGGGGGCAGGAAGAAAGGCAGGAAAGGCTTCAGCCCGTGTTTCCCTGTGCCATTTGCTCGAGAAGGAGTCCACGAGGAAGCTTCCAGGCAGGAGCCCACAGTATGGAAACACGGAGGGACACCTTGTGATGGCCCACGTGTCCCCCAGTGGGGGTATCGACTACAGACTTGTAAACAAGTACAGGAAAATCCTGGCTTCCCTGGTGGCTCAGATAGTCAAGAATCCGTCTGCAATGCCAGAGACCCGGATTTGATCCCTGGGTCGGGAAGATCCTCTGGAGAAGGGAATGGCTACCCACTTCGGAATTCTTTTCCTGGAGAACCCCATGGACAGAGGAGCCTGGAGGGCGACATGGGGTGGCAAAGGGTCACACAGGAAAATACTTCCTTGCACTTTTCCCCTACTTGTTTGACATACTGCTCACTAGTCTGAGTTAGGGGAATAAGGACCCTCCCCTTGGTGACTTTATTTTGTAAAAAAAATTTTTTAAGATTTTTTTTTTTTTAATGTGGACCATTATTTTTTAAAGTCTTTAATGAATTTGCTACAATACTGCTTCTGGGCTATGTTTTGGGTTTTTCTTGGCTGAGGCATGTGGGATCCCATCTCCTTGACCAGGGATGGAACCTGCACCCCCTGCCTTGGAAGGCGTAGCCCCAACCACTGGACCACCAGGGAAGGCCCCCACCCTTTGGTAACTTTATAGCAAACGTGAAGACCCCAGGGGTCAAATACCTTCCAGGACTGAGACCCACCTAGAGTCCTTCCTTCAGACCTAGAGGGGCCTGCACATTCTAGATCTGAAGCCCAGGTGACGATGCGGGGGCCACTGAAGAAGGGGGACTCATAGACCAGTGACAGGGCAGGGAAGGGGGTGACGTCCGCCCAGGACGGTCTGGAAACAGGCCCCGAGCCCTATGAAAGCTGCAGCACCAGCTTCTCCAAACAAGAGGGGCAGGCAGAGCTCCTTCCTGGGGAGGAGGTTCTGAGGGGCTTCTGAGGGTGTGAGTGGACAGTGCTGGGACCTGCAACCTGGCTCCTGGGTCCCACTGACACTTGCTTTGGCCAGAGAGAGCTGCCATCTAGAATTCTAGCCTTTGACTCATGAGAGGTAATTTAAACAAAGTCTAGGGGACTTGGGTTACCAAGGGAACCTGGAAACAGACTGCTGGTTTCCAGCGCTGGCTCAATGTGGGCTAGTACCTGAAATAGACACCAGAAATATTAGCCCAATGTGAGATGGAAAGCAAAGCCAAGGGGCCGAGCCTCATTACCAGGCTCACGCTGCCTGGCAGTACACAGCTATGCTCTCTATAAGGGAGCAGGCACTGGTGGCGGCCAAATGAGTCATTAACCTAATGTAATCACCATCTAAATGAGCAGACTCAACCCCCTCAGTGCAGCAGGTGTTGAAAGGCGTGAAGCAGCTATTATAGACACAGCCCTCCCTCCTTGCCGGTTGCATCTTCATTCAGAGATTCATGCCTGGCTCATTTTGTCACTTCTCCACGGGTTATAAACAGCCTTTTGTAGATTAAATCTTAAATTCTAGTTACCTGTACTGGCTCTGCCAGTTTGGTCCTTTTTGCATTTGGACTTGGTCAGAGGCATAAAGGCTGTTCAAGATCTAGTTGGGTAGATTGTAAAAATGATTGAGAACTTGCATATGAAGGAAAGCAGCAGCTCACTGCCTTCTCTTTAGGTAAGGCTCATTACTCATTTAATGAGGCAAATCAATGTCCAATTTTTCGAGGCAAACCAATGTCCCATTTTTAAAGTAATGAAACCAGAAATCTAAACTATTAGAAAAGACACATCTTCCTTAGTCTTTATTTTGAAAAAGATAGAATGCAAAAAAAAAAAAGTGCCCTTGATAATTATTTTTCTGAATTTGCCAGGACACAGATTAACAAAAACATGCAACTGGAGAAAGGAATATTTTCTTTTTGAAGTCTATTTTATAGCTTCTCAACGTATGTAGCCCCAGATTTAATTATTTTAGATGTTGTCAGTGTTTTACGGTTGGGAAAGAGAGAAAATAAAGGTCTCATGTTTTTTATCACTGTTCTGTAAAGCCTTCTGTTAATTCATTCAAGCCTCTGAGTTGACCTGCAAGAGGCAAGAAGAAAATATCTTTAAAAGGAAACTTCTTATAATAAGTTCATGCCAGTCAGTTACAGCTGTCTGCTGTATACCAGGCTCACCTCTCTGTTCCGGCAGCAGACATTTTTTTCTAGAGCAGATCTTGGCTGCCTCCTCCATCACCCTGCCTGGGACTGTCTCCCACACCTGAGGTTAGCTCTGGAGATGGATGGGAGGGAAAGCAGGTCATTGGTAACAAAGGACAGAATTAGACCAAACTGGAATGAAATTGAATTTAATGCATATTGACTCAAAATTGTACCTCGTATTCTAAGAACACTTTAAAAATGTTGTTTATATCATCAAAACTTGCAGAGGTAATACAAATTCAACAACTGGTACAAGTATGGTTGGTGGTGGTTGAGTTGCTAAGTCGTGTCCGACTGTTTGTGACCCCATGGACTATATATAGCTTGCCAGGTTCCTCTGCCCATGGGATTCTTCAGGCACTCAATATATACATTGCATATTGAAAACGTTCAAAATATTGCTGTTAGTCAAGGGCCAGTCCACAGTCTATGTTTGGCAGAGCTCACCTGTTTTTGAAGACAGTGGGTAGGAAGGGCAGAGACTGCTCACTTTTCTCCTCTCTCCTCTGACTCCAGCCCCATCCTGGTGGCATCGCACACCCAGAGCACACTCCCTTCCAGGACCTGCTCCAGGTAGAGGGTGGAGACATCCAAACGGCAGCCATGGATGATTGGCTGGGGTGGAGTCACAAAAATCATGATCTGATTGGCTGCAGGAGTGGCCATGAGGCTGTGGTCTGATTGGCCAACATAAAAGAGCAGTGATCTCATTGGCCAGGAGTGGGGTCAAGTAGGCGTGGTTTCATTGATCAAGGGCATGGCCAGGGGCACGTGGATATTACCAGGTAGTTTCAAACAGTTGTCTTTTCTGTGTTAAGTGCTTTGGCAACCTTCAAGTAATCATATCCTTTTAAAACAAGTGTTATTATTTTTAACTATTAATCATAGCAAGCCTACCCCAAACGGTTTCTAGAATTTGAGGTTTTTGTAGCCAACAGGAGTGAGGAAGGCAGATTTTGTGGTTTCTCGGACACCTTTTGTTTGGGTGGCACTTAGCCAGACCTAGGGGAGGGAGAGCTAACCTAGTTACCATGGCCAACAGACCCAGGTCTGCCCTTGCTGCCCCTGTGAGCTTGGCAAGTCGGTCTCTTCTTCTGCACCACTATGGGGTTGTACCTGTGGTTTTTCCTAGTGTCATGGTTCAGAGGTTCCACCAAAAATGTCTCCAGACTCTTTGGCGGGGCTACAGAGCTTTCTAGCCAGATGTGCCTGCTTTCTGCTCACAGACTACTGTCCTTGCCTCTCTCTTCAGGAATGTAGAATGTTGTATCTGATGACACACCTCCACTACCAACACATATATTCCCTATGCCCTTCTCCTACATTCACGTTCTACATCGCTGCTACTTCTTGCCAGTGTGCCCCTGGACAAGTTACTTTCCTGCTGCGGGCCTCAGTTTCTTCATCTGTTGAATGGGGATAATAATGGTTTATTGTTGTTGTTATTTAGTTGCTAAGTCATGACCAACTCTTTGCAACTGCATGGAATGTAGCCCGCCAGGCTCCTCTGTCCATGGGATTTTCCAGGCAAGGATACTGGAGTGGGCTGTCATTTCTTTCTCCAGGGGATCTCTGCAACCCAAGGACTGAACCCACGTCTCCTGCATTGGCAGGTGGTTTCTCTATCACTGAGCCACCAGGGAAGCTCTGGGACCCTCGTAAGACTATTGTGAAGAATAAATGGATTTATTTTCTCTCTTCCCCATTGCCATGTAAACTCCATGAAGCAGGGGCTTGAATGACCAAATAAGGAGATAAATACTCACCTGGCATTCATTTTAGGGGCATTTTATCCCAAGGGAGTTTATCTTCATATCACTCTTGAATAGAAGTTTTAACCTGTCCTCTGAGAGCATCCAACTTCACAGCTGAGTCCCAGATCCCCTCTTTGTGAACTTGTGAGCTCACATTGTTCCTTTAAACATGGTCTGGGCTGACTCCTGAATACCCTTCTTTCCCAACCCAACATCCACTCAAGCTACATGGGCTCTACCCATTTCAATAAATACATTTTAAGGAAAAAAAAAATGTCAGATTGTAAAGAAATTTGGGATGAATAGGGAAATTGGAATATAGTCTAGATATCAGAGAATATTAAGAGATTTCTAAAACTTTGGGGATATTTTGAAGGTATTATGATCCTGCAGGAGATGTCATTCGTTTTTAAAGATGCATCCTGAGGTGTTTAGGGAAAAAATGTTTGTGATTTGAAATACTTTAGTAAAGGAAGAAAGAGGGAAGCAAAGGGAAGAAGGAAGGACAGGAGAAAGAAAAAGAAAACAGAAAGGAAGAAAGAAAGAAAGGCAAAGTGCTAACAATTAGTTCAACCAGGTACTCAGTTCAGTTCAGTTCAGTCCCTCAGTCGTGTCCAACTCTTTGCAACCCCGTGAATCACAGCACACCAGGCCTCCCTGTTCATCACCAACTGCCAGAGTCTACCCAAACCCATGTCCATTGAGTCGGTGATGCCATCCAACCATCTCATCCTCTGTCGTCCCCTTCTCCTCCCGCCTTTAATCCTTCACAGCATCAAGGTCTTTTCCAATGAGTCAGCTCTTTGCATCAGGTGGCCAAAGTATTGGAGTTTCAGCTTCAGCATCAGCCCGTCCAATGAACACTCAGGACTGATCTCCTTTAGGATGGACTGGTTGGATCTCCTTGCAGTCCAAGGGACTCTCAAGAGTCTTCTCCAACACCGCAGTTGAAAAGCATCAATTCTTCGGTGCTCAGTTTTCTTCACAGTCCAACTCTCACATCCGTACATGACCACTGGGAAAACCATAGCCTTGACTAGAAGGACCTTTGTTGACAAAGTAATGTCTTATTGGGTATACACATAGGGTAATACCCAGATGGCACTAATGGTACAGAACCGCCTGCCAATGCAGGAGACACAAGAGTCGCGGGTTCAGTCCCTGGGTCGGGAAGATCCCTGGAGGAGGGCATGGCACCCCACTCTGGTATTCTTTCCTTGGAGAATCCCATGGACAGAGGAGCCTGGCAGGCTACAGTCCGTAGGCTCGCATAGTCAGCCACAAGTGAAGCAACTTAGCATGTACACATAGGGTAATTAGACTATTCCCTTTCTTTTGTTGTGTATGTTAACGGTTCATAATAAGTCAAGTGAATGAATGAGTGGACTGACTGTGCAGGAAGGAGCCCTTGTGGGAGGGGGTGTTTGAGAGTGGGAGGGGGTTTCTGTGCTGCCATGCTTGTGAGCATCACTAAGGGGGCCCCGGAGCCTCACAGTGACTGGTTCTCTGTCCCTCTGTCGAGCAGGATTTCCCTGGAAGACCTGAGCCCCAGCGTGGTGCTGCACATGACCGAGAAGCTGGGCTACAAGAACAGCGATGTGATCAACACCGTGCTCTCCAACCGCGCCTGCCACATCCTCGCCATCTACTTCCTCCTAAACAAGAAGCTCGAGCGCTACTTGTCAGGGGTGAGTGGGGCCCCATACTGGTTTTCTCAGTTCTTTATGGAAAAAAAAAAAAAGAGAGAGAGAGAGCTCTGAAACCTGGAGTGTTTCCCAATGGCCGACACTTGATCTGAGCTGTTAATTGAAACTCATGTGAGGTTGAGTTTCCTGAACGTGGGAGAAAAGAGGAGCAAAAACTGCTTCTCGGGGAGCACTTTTTATCTGAGGTGTTTTTAAAACATTCTCCCACAGAGCTAAGCTCTGGGCCGACTCGCGAGAGACTCAAGCTTCTTTTCCCTTCAGCTTCTTATTGCCTTTTTTGCTCCTGTTTCTCTTGGCTCCTTGGGGTCCCCACTTAGGGGCACTGGGGCTTGTGTGGTCATAAAAACTGGGGAGCAGAGCCCCTCAAACATTCACCTCTAAAGCAGGGTAGATGAGAAAGCCACTCTTTACATTGACTTCTCTAGAAAACAAGAGTGAAATCGACCACAGCTTCTTCACCTAGTCTGGGCACCAGGCGTCCTGTGTCACAGGTGAGGGAGGTGCAGCTGGGAGTCTGTGCTGAACCGTGGTGCCCTCATGCTTTGGTCACATGTATGCTTCTGCCGCCTGCAGTTTATAAGTGCCCAGGTGAGGGAATTTACATGTTTCCATGTCTGTGTGTGTCAGAGAAGGCAATGGCACCCCACTCCAGTACTCTTGCCTAGAAAATCCCATGGACGGAAGAGCCTGGTAGGCTGCAGTCCACAGGGTCGCCAAGAGTCGGACACGACTGAGCGACTTCACTTTCACTTGTCACTTTATGCATTGGAGAAGGAAATGGCAACCCACTCCAGTGTTCTTGCCTGGAGAATCCCAGGGACGGGGGAGCCTGGTGGGCTGCCGTCTATGGGTTCACACAGAGTCAGACACGACTGAAGTGACTTAGCAGCACATCTGTGTGTGTGTGCTTAGTTGCTCAGTCGTGCCTGACTCTTGCAACCCCATAGACTGTAGTCCGCCAGGCTCTCTCTGTCCATGGGATTCTCTGGTCAAGGATACTGGAGTGGGTTGCCATTTCCTGCTCCAGGGGATCTTCCTGACCCAGGAATTGAACCCGGGTCTCCTGCATTGCAAGCAGACTCTTTACGTACTGAGCTACGAGGGTTTTGACTAAATTGTGCTGTGCGTGCTAAGTTGCTTCAGTTGTGACAGGTTCTTTGCGACCCCATGGACTGTATAGCCTGCCAAGTTCTTCCGTCCATGGAGTTTTCCAGGCAAGAATGCTGGAGTGGGTTGCCGATTCCTACTCTAGGGAATCTTCCCGACTCAGGGATTGAACCCAGGTCTCTTAGGTCACCTTCATTGGCAGGTGACTTCTTTACCGCTAGCGCCACCTGGGAAGCCCTTCATAAATCAACTCTTTCCAATTGAACAATGACTGAAAAAGAAATCTGCAAAGAAAGCTAGATCAGAGGCAGTGGGGATTCTGCATGTCTTTCCTACTCAGAATGGTGAGGGCTGACCAGATCTAACAAGAAGTCAGGCAGAGAAGTGTGCAGCTGTTGGGAAGCCCATCTGAAGTGTGATTTCACACCCACTCTCTTGAAGCATGGTCTTCACCCTGTGTGTGTGCGCCTTGAGATCTGACTGTGTGAGGTCATCACTGTTAGGAAGACATAGAATCCAGAAAATGAAGATGAAATTCTCGAGTTTTCCAGTGCTACTTAAAGTCATATGATATGGGAGATTGGGATCGACATATATTTACTATTTTCCCTGGTGGCTCAGATGGTAAAAAATCTGCCTTCAGTGCTAGAGACCTGGGTTTGATCCCTGTGTCAGGAAGATCCCCTGGAAGAAGGAAAGCACAACCCACTCCAGTACTCTTATCGGGAGAATCCCATGGACAGAGGAGCCTGGAGGGCTGCAGTCCACGGGGTCACAGAGTCAGACACGACTGAGCTACTGAGCACACATACTGTGTATACAATAGATGACTAATGAGATATAGCACAGGGAAGTCTACTCAATGTCCTGTGGTGACCTAAGTGGGATGGAAATCCAAAAACAGAGGGGATATATGTATACACATGGCTGAGTCACTTTGCTACACAGCGGAAACTAACAGAACATTGAGAAGTAACTGTATTCCAATAAAAATTTACAAAAATGTATAAAGTTATGTGATAGCCCAATTAGAGCTAAAGATGAAAATTCACTGACAGTCGGGGAAATGGTATTCTCCTGGTGAGGTGGAAATGACCAAAACAACGCCCAGAAGATAAGATGGTTAGAACGTGTCTCTTGTTAGCAAATAACTTTGGAAGACGTTCAGAAAACATTGCTAAACAGATCAAGAAGCTTAATGGGAAGCTTGTTAAACAATGCAGTGGAAGGATAGATGTTTCTAAGCTGATTTAGCTTAGAGTAGTTCATGGAAAAGAACTGCAAAAAAGCAAAATGGCTGTCTGGGGAGGCCTTACAAATAGCTGTGAAAAGAAGAGAGGCGAAAAGCAAAGGAGAAAAGGGAAGATATAAGCATCTGAATGCAGAGTTCCAAAGAATAGTAAGAAGAGATAAGAAAGCCTTCTTCAGTGATCAATGCAAAGAAATAGAGGAAAAGAACAGGATGGGAAAGACTAGAGATCTCTTGAAGAAAATTAGAGATACCAAGGGAACATTTCATGCAAAGATGGGCTCGACAAAGGACAGAAATGGTCTGGACCTCACAGAAGCAGAAGATATTAAGAAGAGGTGGCAAGAATACATGGAAGAACTGTACAAAAAAGATCTTCACGGCCCAGATGATCATGATGATGTGATCACTCATCTAGAGCCAGACATCTTGGAATGTGAAGTCTAGTGGGCCTTAGAAAGCATCACTACAAACAAAGCTAGTGGAGGTGATGGAATTCCAGTGGAGCTATTTCAAATCCTGAAAGATGATGCTGTGAAAGTGCTGCACTCAGTATGCCAGCAAGTTTGGACAACTCAGCAGTGGCCACAGGACTGGAAAAGGTCAGTATTCATTCCAATTCCAAAGAAAGTAAGTGCAAAAGAATGCTCAAACTACCGCACAATTGCACTCATCTGACATGCTAGTAAAGAAGTGCTCAAAATTCTCCAAGCCAGGCTTCAGCAATACGTGAACCGTGAACTCCCTGATGTTCAAGCTGGTTTTAGAAAAGGCAGAGGAACCAGAGAGCAAATTGCCAACATCCGCTGGATCATGGAAAAAGCAAGAGAGTTCCAGAAAAACATCTATTTCTGCTTTCTTGTCTATGCCAAAGCCTTTGACTGTGTGGATCACAATAAACTGTGGAAAATTCTGAGAGATATGGGAATACCAGACCATCTAACGTGCCTCTTGAGAAATCTGTATGCAGGTCAGGAAGCAACAGTTAGAACTGGACATGGAACAACAGACTGGTTCCAAATAGGAAAAGGAGTACATCAAGGCTATATATTGTCACCCTGCTTATTTAACTTCCATGCAGAGTACCTCATGAGAAACGCTGGGCTGGAAGAAGCACAAGCTGGAATCAAGATTGCCGGGAGAAATATCAATAACCTCAGATATGCAGATGACACCACCCTTATGGCAGAAAGTGAAGAGGAACTAAAAAGCCTCTTGATGAAAGTGAAAGAGGAGAGTGAAAAAGTTGGCTTAAAGCTCAACATTCAGAAAACAAAGATCATGGCATCCAGTCCCATCACTTCATGGGAAATAGATGGGGAAACAGTGGAAACAGTGTCAGACTTTATTTTTTTGGGCTCCAAAATCACTGCAGATGATGACTGCAGCCATGAAATTAAAAGACGCTTACTCCTTGGAAGAAAAGTGATGACCAACCTAGACAGTATATTCCAAAGCAGAGACATTACTTTGCCGACTGAGGTCCGTCTAGTCAAGGCTATGGTTTTTCCTGTGGTCATGTATGGATGTGAGAGTTGCACTGTGAAGAAGGCTGAGCACCGAAGAATTGATGCTTTTGAACTGTGGTGTTGGAGAAGACTCTTGAGAGTCCCTTGGACTGCAAGGAGATCCAACCAGTCCATTCTGAAGGAGATCAACCCTGGAATTTCTTTGGAAGGACTGATGCTAAAGCTGAAGCTCCAGTACTTTGGCCACCTCATGCGAAGAGTTGACTCACTGGAAAAGACTCTGATGCTGGGAGGGATTGGGGGCAGGAGGAGAACGGGACGACAGAGGATAAGATGGCTGGATGGCATCACTGACTCGATGGACATGAGTCTGATTGAACTCCGGGAGATGGTGATGAACAGGAAGGCCTGGCATGCTGCGATTCATGGGGTCGCAAAGAGTCTGACACGACTGAGCGACTGAACTGAACTGAACTGAACTGAGTTCCTAGATTTGGCTTCGATGTGAAATTATCCACAGAAGGTTTCATTTTGTGTGAGCCACCAAAGGAAAGATATAGGCCCTCCATGGTGGCTTAGATGTAAAGAATCCGCCTGCAGTGCAGGACACCCAGGTTTGATCCCTGGGTTGGGAAGATCCCCTGGAGAAGGGAATGGCTACCCACTCCAGTGTTCTTGCCTAGAGAATTCCATGGACAGAGGAACTTGGAGGGCTACAGTCCATGGGGTCACAAAGAATCAGACACGACTGAGCGACTAATACTTTCACGAAAGAAAGAGGTACTTTCCTTTGATGAGAAGAAACATTATAGTAAAAGGCTGTTAAAAATGAGAGCAGTGTTTCATGAGGGAGGAAAAAAAATGCTCTAGAAGCAGTGGTGGAATGAAACTTTGGAAGGGAGCAGAAATGCAGCTGGATTTCAGAGACAATGCCACGGTCACAGGAAAGCTGCCACAGGGGAGAAGTGGAGGTCAGAAAGACTGGACCCCTGACCCGTAATGTATTATTTATGTCATTTTACTATGTGATAGGAGGGATTAAGAAATTCTCTTACCCCAGAGAACAGAGGTCCTCTGTTCACCTATGGTGATGGATTCAAAAGACATGTTAGACTTGAAGCCATTTCTCATCTCTCTTTTATTTCTTTAAAAGAAGTTGTGATTTGTTCATTTGGGGCCACTCTGAGTCTCCGTTGCTGCGCATGGGTTACTGTCTCATTTCGATGCTTGGGCTTCTCATTGCAGTGGCCTCTCTTCTTGAGGAGCACGGGGTTTAGGCACACAGGCTTCAGTAGTTGCAGCACGTGGGCTCAGTAGCTACAGTGCATGGACTTAGTTGCCCTATGGCAAGTGGGATCCTCCTGGACCAGGAATTGAACCTGTGTTTCTGTGTTGCAAAGTGGATTCTTAACCACTGGACCACCAGGGAAGCCCTAGCGGTTTTGTAAAAAAACCATATGTCCCATATATTCCTTATCCTTTTAAATCCCCATTTTATTGCATATTTTATAATGTAAATGATATATTACAGCACATGCTTATAATTTATAAAATAAATATGTACATAGTGTTGATGCCTGCTGACAACTTTTTCACCCGTACGGGCTCAAGGTCACACCATTTAGACACCACCATGCTAGATACAGGCAGTTCTCAAGTAAAAGGGGCAGAGGAGGGTCACACTGATTTTCTTTCTGAAATGATGAATGCCGCTCAAATATGAGTTTTAAACAGTGTTTCCAGGAAACTGCCTGTAAAGTTCATAATTCCACAAGTTTAGAGGATGACACTGCCACTTTCCTAAGCAAGCAAGCAGATTCAAACATCCTTCTTTCGGCAGAATCAGTTCTGTGAATACTGATCGATAAGATAGGGGGGCTTTTGTTTTAAAAAATAGTTTCTTGCGTCTACCTCTGTAGAGACCCGGTTACTCACACTCTTAAACAATCACGGGGCTCATCCCAAGTAAGAGACATTTGTGTGAAGCTCAGGCTGTGTCCTGCCGTCTCCAGGTGTCTTGCCATCTTCTGTGATCACTCAGCATCAGAGCTGCAAATGTTGCAGTGTGGCAAACTTTGTGGTTTTGTCCACTGAGAAGCTGGAGTAGGAGATGGCAACCCACTGCAGTATTCTTGCTTGGGAAATCCCATGGACAGAGGAGCCTGGAGGGCTACAGTCTATGGAGGTGCAAAGAGTGGACATGACCGAGCGACTGAGCACGTGCACGTGCACGCACGCACACACACACACATACACACGCACACACGCACTGCTGAGAAGTTCCTGGTGGAAACTAACATAGTTCTAACAGGCAACAGTTCTTATTTTATTGTCTGTTTCACACTTAACCCTTAAATCACAGGACATAGCTGGTCTGAGAATCAGTGCCTCGGTGGGTGACTGCTTTTAAGAGTGAATTATTCCCCACAAATAACTATAGCTAGTCCACTCAGTAATTTCCATGCAAGGCTAATTTAACTGCACCCAAGGTACTGTCCCAGGCAGGAGAAGGGGACGACAGAGGATGAGATGGCTGGATGGCATCACTGACTCGATGGATGTAAGTCTGAGTGAACTCCGGGAGTTGGTGATGGACAGGGAGGCCTGGCGTGCTGCGATTCATGGGGTCGCAAAGAGTCGGACACGACTGAGCGACTGAATTGAACTGAACTGAATTGAACCCATTACTAACAAGTATATAATTTTGAAAGGGCAACTAGTGAACTAAAAAATAAAATATTATACTTTAATTGCCATTTCTCCCTTCTCCCTTGATTCTTGCTTCCTTTTTCTAAAACCTAGATGCATGGATTTTAATTTGGAGAGCCTGTAAAGGCCTTCTGGGAATATTTGTTGACTAATACATTAATCAGTCATTTAATTTCAGCTGTCACCAGCGAGAACTGCACCTAAATCGTACACCTAGACCATCTTAGCTGTGGTTATATGTCTTCTTCTTTAAGCTATATTATGAATTGCTGTTACTTTTATTGGGATGGGGAGCAGGAACTAAGACTGTTATTTTAATACTTGAAGTCTGGTTGATACATAGTGTTGTGTTAGTTTCATGTGCACAGCAAAGTGATCCAGTTATACCTGTACACGTATATATTCTTTTTCAGATTATTTTCCATTATGGGTTTTTATAAGACATCAGTTTAGTCGCTCAGTCGTATCCGACTCTTTGCGACCCCACGAATCGCAGCATGCCAGGCCTCCCTGTCCATCACCAACTCCCGGAGTTCACTCAGACTCACGTCTATCCAGTCAGTGATGCCATCCAGCCATCTCATCCTCTGTCATCCCCTTCTCCTCCTGCCCCCAATCCCTCCCAGCATCAGAGTCTTTTCCAATGAGTCAACTCTTCGCATGAGGTGGCCAAAGTACTGGAGCTTCAGCTTTAGCATCAGTCCTTCCAAAGAAATTCCAGGGTTGATCTCCTTCAGAATGGACTGGTTGGATCTCCTTGCAGTCCAAGGGACTCTCAAGAGTCTTCTCCAACACCACAGTTCAAAAGCATCAATTCTTCAGCGCTCAGCCTTCTTCACAGTGCAACTCTCACATCCATACATGACCACAGGAAAAACCATAGCCTTGACTAGATGGACCTTTGTTGGCAAAGTAATGTCTCTATCTAGGTTGGTCATCACTTTTCTTCCAAGGAGTAAGCGTCTTTTAATTTCATGGCTGCAAGTCACCATCTGCAGTGATTTTGGAGCCCCTCAAAAATAAAGTCTGACACTGTTTCCACTGTTTCCCCATCTATTTCCCATGAAGTGATGGGACTGGATGCCATGATCTTTGTTTTCTGAATGTTGAGCTTTAAGCCAACTTTTTCACTCTCCTCTTTCACTTTCATCAAGAGGCTTTTTAGTTCCTCTTCACTTTCTGCCATAAGGGTGGTGTCATCTGCATATCTGAGGTTATTGATATTTCTCCCGGCAATCTTGATTCCAGCTTGTGCTTCTTCCAGCCCAGCGTTTCTCATGATGTACTCTGCATACAAGTTAAATAAGCAGGGTGACAATATACAGCCTTGATGTACTCCTTTTCCTATTTGGAACCAGTCTGTTGTTCCATGTCCAGTTCTAACTGTTGTTTCCTGACCTGCATGCAGGTTTCTCAAGAGGCAGGTCAGGTGGTCTGGTATTCCCATATCTCTCAGAATTTTCCACAGTTTATTGTGATCCGCACAGTCAAAGGCTTTGGCATAGTCAATAAAACAGAAATAGATGTTTTTCCGGAACTCTTTTGCTTTTTCGATGATGTTGGCAATTTGCTCTCTGGTTCCTCTGCCTTTTCTAAAACCAGCTTGAACATCAGGGAGTTCACGGTTCACATATTGTTGAAGCCTGGCTTGGAGAATTTTGAGCATTACTTTACTAGCATGTGAGATGAGTGCAATTGTGTGGTAGTTTGAGCATTCTTTAGCATTCCCTTTCTTTGGGATTGGAATGAAAACTGACCTTTTCCAGTCCTGTGGCCACTGCTGAGTTGTCCAAATTTGCTGGCATATTGAGTGCAGCACTTTCACAGCATCATCTTTCAGGATTTGAAATAGCTCAACTGGAATTCCATCACCTCCACTAGCTTTGTTTGTAGTGATGCTTTCTAAGGCCCACTAGACTTCACATTCCAAGATGTCTGGCTCTAGCTGAGTGATCACACCATCGTGATTATCCGGGTCATGAAGATCTTTTTTGTACAGTTCTTCTGTGTATTCTTGCCACCTCTTCTTAATATCTTCTGCTTCTGTGAGGTCCAGACCATTTCTGTCCTTTGTTGAGCCCATCTTTGCATGAAATGTTCCCTTGGTATCTCTAATTTTCTTCAAGAGATCTCTAGTCTTTCCCATCCTGTTCTTTTCCTCTATTTCTTTGCATTGATCACTGAAGAAGGCTTTCTTTTCTCTTCTTACTATTCTTTGGAACTCTGCATTCAGATGTTTATATCTTTCCTTTTCTCCTTTGCTTTTCGCCTCTCTTCTTTTCACAGCTATGTGTAAGTTCTCCCCAGACAGTCATTTTGCTTTTTTGCATTTCTTTTCCATGGGGTTGGTCTTGATCCCTGTCTCCTGTACAGTGTCATGAACCTCATTCCATAGTTCATCAGGAACTCTATCTATCAGATCGAGTCCCTTAAATCTATTTCTCACTTCCACTGTATCATCATAAGGGATTTGATTTAGATCATACCTGAATGGTTTAGTGGTTTTCCCTACTTTCTTCAATTTGAGTCTGAATTTGGCAATAAGGAGTTCATGATCTGAGCCACAGTCAGCTCTTGGTCTTGTTTTTGTTGATTGTATAGAGCTTCTCCATCTTTGGCTGCGAAGAATATAATCAATCTGATTTCGGTGTTGACCATCTAGTGATGTCCATGTGTAGAGTCTTCTCTTGTGTTGTTGGAAGAGGGTGTTTGCTATGACCAGTGCATTTTCTTGGCAAAACTCTATAAGACATCAGATAATTAGTTCCCTGCACTATATAGTAGGTCCTTGTTGTTTATCCATTTTAGGCCTGTTTTTATTTTATAAGCTAATTTATTTTTGGTTGCACTGAGTCTGTGTTGCTTCACGCAAGCTTTTCTCTAGCTGCAGTGCATGGGCTTCTCATTGTGGTGGTTCTCTTGTTGCAGAAGACGGGCTCTACAGCACAGCTTTAGTAGTTGTGGTTGCAGGGGTTTAGTTGCTCCACAGTTTGTGGGATCTTATTGGACCAGGGATTGAACCCGCGTCCCCTGCATTGGCGGGTGGATTCTTATCCACTGTTGCACTAGGGAAGTTCTTAAGCCTGTTTTTAAATAAGCAAGACCTGCATCCCATTCAGTAGTTCCATAAAGTAAGCTGTTCTCCCCAGATCACATATTTGGCCTCTGAGCTCATGTCTTAGCGTGGCCTTCATCACACAGATGAAAGAACCGAGGTGCAGCAGGAGCAGTGGCGTGCCGAGGGCCATCAAGCCCTTTCCTGGCAGAGCCAGGAAGCTGGGTCCTGTCTCTCCCCATGCTCCTGCGGGCTGTCCTCGGAGGAGTCTTTCCACTGCTGTTAAGTGCCCTGCCAACCGCATCCTGGCGTTTCTCAGCCAAGCGCTGGTTTAAAAATTAATGACTGCTTGATAGACATTCCTATTTTCCGAGAGTTAAGCCAGGCTTTTTTTCTTTTCTTCTCCGGTAGAAATCTGACTTCCAGGACAACGTCTGCTACAAGACCCAGCTCTACCAGATAGACAGGTGCAGGCCCACCAAGGAGCCCTATGAGGTGAGTGGCTCCCCAGAGCAAAACCCAGGACCTCTTAGGAAGAGTGGATTTCCTTTATGGGAAGAGGACTGGAAAGGAAGCCAGTTGTTGTGGGACATGGGAGTAGCCAGAGACAAATACTTACTCACTTTACTCAGTCCTTAAGAAATGGCTTACCCTGATGGCTCAGATGGTAAAGAATCTGCCTGCAATGCTGGAAACCCGGGTTCAGTCCCTGGGTGGGGAAGATCCCCTGGAGAAAGGAATGGCTACCCACTCCAGTATTCTTGCCTAGAGAATACCATGGACAGGGGAGCCTGGCGGGCTACAGTCCCTAGGGTCAGAAAGAGTTGGACACAATGAAGCGACCCCCACTTTCACTTTGTAAGAAATGGCTTAGAGAGGGGCCACCGTTGTTCAGTCTCCAGACTGAACTGGGGATTCAGCTGTGGTCATACAGTAGAATCCCCAGGGGGCATTTCAGCTTGTGAATGCCTGGGCCACACTTCAGACCGATTCCATTGAAACTCAGGGGGCAGCAGTGGGGCGGGGGTCGATGTTTTCTTTTTTTTGCTACACCATGTAGCATGTGAGGGGTCTTAGTTCCTCGACCATGAATTGAACCCATGCTCCTTGCAGTGGAAGCACGGAGTCCTAACCACTGGACTGCCAGGCAAGTCCCAAATCCGGGGGGTCAGTATTTTTTAAAGCTCACTGGATGATCCCCAATGGAGCCACAGTTGGAATCTGCCGTCAGATCGCCAAAAGATAACCCTTGGCATCAGGAGAAGAAAGTAAGGAAGGTGTGGATCGGGAAAAAGGATCAGGAGTGAACCTTTCCAGTCTGCTGTCCTTGGTGACCTGATGCTACCTAGGACATACCTGAGAGAAAATACCAAGATTCTTTGGTTTCACAGTAAAGACTAGTATCGTATTATCCCAAATTCGGACCCCAAATCCATGCTTGTTAAGAGATCGTGCTAGGAGCTCCAGATCCAGGGCCTGGAGCACAGGGTGAGGGTCCCCCACCCCAGGACCCCTCTTTCACTGTTCTGTCCAGTGGGGGCTCTCCTGCTTGCTCAGGGATTTCCCATAGAATGTGGAGCCCGCTGGGCTGTGCTTCATCGTGGCAGCAGAAAGCAAGTGGGGCATGGCCCAGACCACCGCAGTGATGCGGGTGACAGGGGTGCTGAGCTGCCGTGTGTGAATGCAGCTGCCCTGAGCATCGAGGCAGGGCTGGGGTAGGCAGCTGGGTTGGGAGGGGGAGGCTGATCACTCTAGACAGAGCCTGGGGATGGCACGATTCAAGCAGGTAGAGAAGAGGAGATGCTGATGCCAGAGGAACGAGCGAAGGTACTAGGGCAGCTGGAGACCCAGGAGGGAGGGATGTTGGGGAAGACATGGGAAAGGTCAAGTATACAATGGCCCATGGTGATGGCTGAGCAGCTGCTTGTCGTGGAGGAAGTGGAAGGGCAGAGAAGAGGTTGCCTGGATTGGGGGGAGTGAAGACAGTGAGCATAGATTTCTCCGTGGATGATGCTGGCAATGAATACAGGGGGACATGTCCACCTCTGCTTGAAGGATGCATGGGCTTGGGAAGGAGTCAGGTTAGGGGGCAGAGGAAGAAACGGCAGTGGAGGATGGGGACGGGCCAGCATTCAGAGCAACCCGGGTGGGGTCTAGCCCTGACCCCGGACTGGAGGCCCCCTTCCTCTGAGACTGTGAGGCTCCAGCATGGTGAAGGTGGAGATGAGCCTTTGGTGGGGTGGGTTGTGTGGATTGGTTCTGGGCAGGAAGCACAGGCATGGCTTTTGGGTTACGAGTGGAAGATCAGAGATGGTGAAAGGCCAGACACCCCTGAGCTCCAGTCCCCACCAGCCAATTGCTTACCATATCTCTTGCATGAGTGTAGGTCTCCAACCTAGCACACAGGAACCAACCCCACAGCAGCCCTCCTGCCCTGCCCCTGTTCTCTGTCTCCAAATGGCAGCCTCACCCTCATTACTGGGCAGAGTCCTTTTTATTCCTTTCCCTCACCCCCAAGAGCTTCCCAGGTGGCTCAGTGGTGAAGAATCTGCCTGAAATGCGGGAGATGCAGGTTCAATCCTTGTGTCGAGAAAAATCCCCTGGAGAAGGAAATGGCAACCCATTTCAATATTCTTGCCTAAAAAAAAGAAAAAATCCCATGGACAGAAGAGCCTGGTGGGCCACAGTTCATGGGGTCACAAAGAGCTGGACATGACTGAGTGACTGAGCAGGCACACGGCAAGCTCACCCCTGAGAGCCAGTCTGTCACCACGTTCTGCCAGCTTGACTCCTGGAGCTCCCCGGCCCCATCCTCCTGCCCTAGTCCAGCCCCCATCACCTCTTGCATGGATCTCAGCCACAGCCTCCTAACTATCCCCCCTTTGTCAGCATGAATGCCGTCATGACTACACGCTGTCCGCACACAGGCCAGAGTGAGCTGCTGCTGCTGCTGCTGCTGCTAAGTCACGTCAGTCGTGTCTAACTCTGTGCGACCCCATAGACGGCAGCCCACCAGGCTCCCCCATCCCTGGGATTCTCCAGGCAAGAACACTGGAGTGGGTTGCCATTTCCTTCTCCAATGCATGAAATGACAAGTGAAAGTGAAGTTGCTCAGTCGTGTCTGACTCCTAGCGTCCCCATGGACTGCAGCGCACCAGGCTCCTCCATCCATGGGATTTTCCAGGCAAGAGTACTGGAGTGGGGTGCCATTGCCTTCTCCCCAGAGTGAGCTATTCACACTCAAATGAGACCATATTGCTTCCCCGCTCGAAGCCTTTGTTGAGGTCCTTTAATGGACTGGAACCTGGTGGTCCAGAGTCGACGATAAGAAAGTAAAGGAGAGAAAGCGGCTGATATTCCTTGGTTTACATAGAAAGCCAGTAAAGCCCCCGGCATGGGGCTTGCTCTGTTCATGGAGGCCTCAGGCACCCTCTCGATGGGGTAAAAGCACAGAGTGCCTTCTCTAGAGGATCTCAGAAGCTCAGGCAGGAAAGTGAACTCAGAGGGCCTCTGCACTCCAAAGAAATAGCCTGAGAGAGAGAGAGAAAGAAAGAAAGAGAAAGAAAGACACAGGGACTATGCTCTGATGGAGCAAAGGTGTTTTAATCAACATGGTGTGGGCATATATACTGTCTTACAAGGTAGTTATTCTTAGCAAAGATAAAGATTAAAATTCCAGACTTAGAAAACATAGGCGATCCGTATTAAAGAGAGAGAGAGTTGTAAACAATCACTTTTACCGTATGGTTCACAAGAAGGAAGAGGGTACTTAGCACCATATAGAAACACTAATGAAGGAAATGCCTGGATTCCTCAGTCCCGGGAGCAGGAACAGAGAATTCCTGACAGATCCAGAACAGCACACAGGAAGCCTCCTGTTAAATGCTTCCTGACAGCCTTCAAAGGCATCTTTCCCATGGAAGACAAATTGCGACGTGGCCACCGTGTCCCAGATCGGACTGGCTTCTGTCAGCAACTCCAACGTTATCTTTTAGCTACCCCTTCCCCCACCCCTGGGTCAGGAAGATCCTCTGGAGAAGGAAATGGCAACCCACTCCAGTACTCTTGCCTGGAAAATCCCATGGACAGAGGAGCATGGTGGGCTACAGTCCATGGGGTTGCAAAGAGTCAGACACAACTGAGCGACTTCACTTTCACTTTCCCCCACCCCTAGCACCTACTTCTTGCCCTTATTATTATGATGATGTTTTAATTTTCATTTGGTCACTCCCTGAGGCACGTGGGATCTTAGTTCCCCAACCAGGGATGGAACCTGTGGGCCCTGCATTGGAAGTGCAGAGTCTTAACCACTGGACCACCAGGGACGTCCCCCTGCTTCTTGCTCATGCTCAGCCCCATGGGCCTTCAGACTTTTGTACTCTCTCGGCTTCCAGGGCTGTGTACACCCTGTTCTCTTCCAGAATGTTCTCCCGATCTCTCTCTGCTGAGTTAATTTCTGTCTTCGTATGTGACAGCAAGGTCATGTCCTCATTAGTCCAGTTCAGTTCAGTCGCTCAGTCGTGTCCGACTCTTTGTGACCCCATGAATCGCAGCACGCCAGTCCTCCCTGTCTATCACCAACTCCTGGAGTCTACCCAAACTCATGTCCTTCAGGTTGGTGATGCCATCCAGCCATCTCATCCTCTGTCGTCCCCTTCTCCTGCCCCCAATCCCTCCCAGCATCAGAGTCTTTTCCAATGAGTCAACTCTTCACATGAGGTGGCCAAAGTATTGGAGTACTGGAGTTTCAGTCCTTCCAATGAACACCCAGGACTGATCTCCTTTAGGATGGACTGGTTGGATCTCCTTGCAGTCCAAGGGACTCTCAAGAGTCTTCTCTAACACCACAGTTAAAAAGCATCCATTCTTTGATGCTCAGCTTTCTTCACAGTCCAACTCTCACATCCATACATGACCACTGGAAAAACCATAGCCTTGACTAGATGGACGTTAGTTGGAAAAGTAATGTCTCTGCTTTTGAATATGCTATCTAGGTTGGTCATCACTTTCCTTCCAAGGAGTAAGCATCTTTTAATTTCATGGCTGCAGTCACCATCTGCAGTGACTTTGGAGCCCCCCAAAATAAAGTCTGACACTGTTTCTACTGTTTCATCTGCCATGAAGTGATGGGACCAGATGCCATGATCTTCGTTTACTGAATGTTGAGCTTTAAGCCAACTTTTTCACTCTCCTCTTTCACTTTCATCATGGACCCCTGCTATTCTCTGCCCTCTACCTTTGGGTCGCATCTCTCCAGTGCAGGCTGTCGCATACCTCCTGCCTCCTGGGGCTGATCCCCTGGATGAGGTTCTGTTTGTTCTGAGATGATTTGATTCTCATCTCTCTCCCACTCTGGTCTGTGAATTCCTTAAGAGGAGGGAAGGCATCCCCGTTATTTATTTCTTTGTCAGCTCTTGGTCTTAGTTGTAGCACTTGGGCTTAGTTGCCCTGCAGCACGTGGGATCTTAGTTCCCCAACCAGGGATCAAACCCGAGTTCCCCTGCACTGGGCTGTTAAGCACTGGACCATCAGGAGGTTCCCTGGGACAGCGTCCCTTTTGTTCCTCACAGTGTCTCCAGAACCTGCATGATGCCTGGCTCACAGTAGAGGCTTAATGAATATTTGCTGAACGAAGAAATGAAATAATCAAGTGGACCTTGGCCTGAGTCTCAGAAAATGGAATTGGGTCAGCGTCTTAGGAAGGTCAAACATTCCAGCTGGGACACCTAGCTTGGTTTAAGTAGGGGGACCACCTGCATGACAGCATTCAAGTTGAAATACTATCACTTGATGGCCTTGCCCTTTGGGAGGGACTTCTTGCACTGGGGGTGGTCACCTCGGCTGGGGTCCAGGGGATACAGAAGTCGCCGTTAGGCTCCCCTGCCTCTTGTTTGACTCTTCAGGGCCTCAGGTAATAATGCAAACTTAGATGTCCCACATCCCCTAAGTGTGTATCCTAGGCGGCCTCTAGGCCCCTCGGCTGGTGCCCATGGCCTTGGTTGCCCTGGTAGCCGACACTGCTTGTGTGCTCGAGAGTGTCAGAGCCACGATGTGAAAGGGGCCTCTTTTTTTCATCTAGATTATTTTTCTCGGCTGCTTATTGCATTTGGCCCGAAAACACATGGTAAGCGTTTTAAAACATTTGTGGCAATATTTAATGGTTAAAGTTTCAATAGAAACACTAATGGGGAAACAGCATTTCAATTTTCTAGTTTCCATTTGTTTTCTCCAAACCGCAGAGATACTTGAGCTAATTAAATTACAGGCTCTGGCTAGATGACCCAGCTCCTCTCCACTAGAACCTAGCAAAGTGGAATGGGGCCAGCTAGAAAAAGTGGTGAGAAAGGCTGAAAGAGGCCAGATTCTCCAGGGAGAGCCCACTCCGGGCCCCTGTGGGCTTCAGCCCAGCTGGTCCAGGAGCAGAAGCAGAGGGGATGGGTGGTGTGAACAGGAACAGCAGAGTGAAGTTCAAGGTTGTACACGAGCCTGCTAGGGGGTGGCTTTGGGGCCGTGTCTGGGCATTGAGGGCAAGTGTTGGCCTCTTTTTTCTTCTGGATCCCAGTTATTTTTCTCTTAGGAAACAGAGGAGCTGAATTAAGCAGAAAACACTTCCCTCTCAGGATTCTAGTGCTCTCATGGTATACCTTTGCCACTTTCTCCTCATCTTCTTACTGTAGCAGTCAGAGATCACATCTGGAAAAGGGGGACCCTTGTCTCACCTTGGGCTAATGCCCCAGAGACTCCTTTTCCTAAAAGAGAGGTCCAGGGGGGTGGTGGGAGGGGCGCCATAGAGGGTCGTGGCAGGGCAGTCATCACTAGTAAACTGGCTCAGTAAAGCCACAGAGAGCAGGAAGCCAGCATTGTCCAAGTCTTGAAAAATAATGCTGATATATAGCAAAATGTCGCTTAGAAACATGAGGGCTTTTCTGCGGCCAACACTGCAGTTTTGGAAGTTAAGTCATGCAGACGGTAGCAGAGGGACTGTCTGTGTCTGCGAGGGCTCCCATCACGAAGTCCCACAAACCAAGTGGCTTAAACCAGCGGTCCCCCACCTCCGGAATCTAATGCCTGATGATCTGAGGTGGGGCTGATGTAGTCATGATAGGAATGAAGTGAGCAATAGAGGTGATGCGCTTGAATCATCCCCAAAGTATCTCCCACCCCGGTCTCTGGAAAAATGGTCTTCCACGGAACCAGCTCCCACTGCCCCTGGGGACCGCTGGGTTAGACGAAAGAGACGTGTCGTCTCCCGGTTTGGGAGTCCAGAAGGTCAAGGTCGTGGTGTCTGCAGGACTGATTCCCTCTGAGGATGGTGAGGGAGAATCTTTCATGCCTCCTAGCTTCTGGTGGATGCCAGCAGTCTTTAGGATTCATGGGCTTGTAGGAGCATCCCCCTGATCACTGCCTTCATCTTCACGTGGCATTCTGTGTGTGTGTGTCCATGGCCAGTTTACCCCCTTTCTATAAGGATTCCCGGTCACACTGCACTAGAACCCACTCTGATGACCTTAGCTTAACTTGGTCACCTCTGAAATGGTAATACCAGGAAGAGGTTCCATCTCATAGGCCAAGGAGAGCAAGCTTTCACATTCCCCCCTGTACCTCCTGCCAGGCTTCAGAGGGGATGGGACAGGCCTCTCCAGACCGTGTTTTCAAGTAAAGCTGCATTTTGAGGTCTAGGGGTTAGGACTCCAACATCTGAATTTGGAGGAATGTGATGAAAAGCGATCTTCCCAGGTGACTCAGTGGTAAAGAACCCACTTGCCCAGCAGGAGATGCAGGAGATGTGGGTTCGATCCCTGGGTCGGGAAGATCCCATGGAGAAGGAAAGGGCAACCTACTCCAGTATTCTTGCCTGGGACGTTCCATGAACAGAGGAGCCTGGCAGCCTGCAGTCCATGGGGTCGCAAAGAGTTGGACACGACTGAGCAACTAAGCCACCACCACCATCGTAATTAAAGGCATAATGGGAACTATAAGTTTAAAGGTAAAATATTACAGTATTTTCTTTGTGTCATTTCAAAATCTGTACACATTAAAAGAAACCTTTTAAAAAATGTATGTTCCTTTTGGCCACAGCGGGTTTTGGTGGTTGTGCCCAGGCTTCCTCTGGTTGCGAGGAGCAGGGGCTGCCCTTCACTGTGCTGTGTGGGCATCTCACTTGCAGCGGCCCCTCTCGCTGTGGCGCACAGGCTCTGGTAGTTATGGTCCATGGGCCTGAGCTCGCGGACTTCAGACGTTGTGGCCCATGGGCTCAGCCACTCCAAGCCGTGTGGAATCTTTCCAGATCAGGGATTGAACGCGTCTCCTTCACTGGCAGGCAGATTCTTATCCACTGGGCCACCAGGGAAGCCCTGCATAAATTTTAACAATCAAGTTTAGAATCAAGTCTCTGCTGTGGTAAATCAGAACGGTGGTTACCTTCGGGGGCAGGAAGAGAATGTGGGAACGAGGGACTTGTGGGTGTTGGCTGGGTTCTGTTTCTTGATCCGGGCGCCGTTTTCACGCATGCTTTTGTTGATTGAGAAAACCGAGTGAATGGCTTACTCATCATCAGAGCACCCCTCCATCATGCATCCTAGACTTTAATATAAACCTTACCTAGAAAATCCCTCCAGGGCAGGAATTAGGACTTCTGCTGCCTGCGTCTGGGACAGTTTGGTTTCTTGTCTGCAAACACTGACATGGGTAACCCTCAACCAGAGCTGCAGGTGGGAAACAAGTGCAGCTTCTTGAATTGTTGAAAAATGCTGTTTTTTTGCAGGCCTCCCTGGACACCTGGACAAGAGACCTTGAATTTCATGCTGTGCAGGTAAAAAATTGGGGGGGTTCTGATGGGTTAGACAGAGTCCTCCAGAAAAACGGAACAATAGTGTGTGTGTGTGTGTGTGTGTGTGTGTGTGTGTGTGTGTGTGTGATGCATGGACACCCAGGGAAGAGTTTGTGTTTCAGCTCCAGTCCCAAGTCTTCTGGAGGCAGAATTCCTGCTTTCCCAGGACACTTCAGTCTTCGCTCTCTCTTTTTTTTTAATTAAATTTATTTTTAATCAAAGGATATTTGCTTTATACTATTGTGTCGGTTTCCGCCAAACATCTTCTCTTAAGCCCTGCAACTGATTGCCCAAGACCCACCCAGATTGTGGAGGATAAGCTGCTTTACTCAAAAGCCTACCGATTTAAATGTCATTCTCATCCAACACAAACCTTCACCACAAACTGTAGACTGGTGTTTGACCAGACACTGGGTGCCCTGGCCTAGCCAGCTTGACACATGAAAGTCACCATTGCATGTGACCCTGAAGATTAGTGAATCCTTGCCCAGAGCTCCGGACCCTGCACACCCCTCATCCTGTCCTGAATGCAGACATGCAGAATCCTATTGTAAGTGGATTTGTCAGAATCCCCTCAGATGAGATCACCTTTCTCTATGTGTGTGCTAAGTCACTCAGTCGTGTCCGACTCTTTGACCCCATGAATTGTAGCCCACCAGGCTTCTCTGTCCATGGGATTCTCCAGGTCCTGGAGTGGGTTGCCATGCCCTCTTCCAGGGAATCTTCTTAGCCCAGAGGTCAAACCCATGTATGTCTCCTGCAGAGGCGTGTTCTTTACCGCTAGAGCCACCTGTGTAGTTCACCTTTTTTACTCATCTTGCTATAACAAGCTTAGCTGTGCATTTGGTTTCTATCTGTAAAGAGGTGGGGTTTAGAACAGTCCACGGCGTCCCGGTTTAGTGGCCTAATTTATGAGCCAAGCCCTTTTTATTCTCCGCTCATTTGTTTGTTTCCTATGGTGGAATCAGGCCTCTGTGGCTTTCCTTCACGGAACGGGCTTGGGCTTGTGCTCAGCCACTAAATCGTGCCTGACTCTTTGCAACCCCATGCACTACAGCCTGCCAGGCTCCTTTGTCTGTGGCGATTCTCCAGGCAAGAACTGGAGTGGGTTGCCACGTCCTCCTCCAGGTTCAGTTCAGTTCAGTCGCTCAGTCGTGTCCGACTCTTTGCGACCCCATGGACTGCAGCACGCCAGGCCTCCCTGTCCATCGCCAACTCCTGGAGTTTACCCAAACCCATGTCCATCAAGTTGGTGATGCCATCCAGCCATCTCATCCAAGATAGGATCTTCCTAACCCAGGGATCGAACACGCATCTCCTACGTCTCCTGCATTGGCCGGCGGATTCTTTACCACTGGACCACCAGGGACGTCTGGGTCCGCATATTCAAGGCATCCAGTTTTTTTGAAAAACATCCATGCACATGTGTGGTGGTTGGAAAATGGTTTAAAGAGAAGAAGAGGCTGTTTTGTGTGGGGTTTGCTTGCCTCTGGGGCCTCTGGTTTCCTCCTGGATCCACCTTGGAGGGTATGGACTGAGCATGAGGGGGCAGAGAAGACCTCGGAAGCTTCAGCTCCACCACCAGCCCCTAGGCACTTGTGGATGAGGGGCACACTGCCCACCCATGAGAGTCAGAGGGAAACCGAAGAGGCCTGCAGGCAGCCAGCGTTGCTGGGTGGGGTGCGGGAGTGGGTGCAGGCATGTCGGAGGGGGAACATAATTAGTCCTTCTGAAGATCTGTTTCTGTTACATAAGGCAATTTAGCATCCTTCTCCCTGGGAAATCTCTTCTGGAGAAAATAGGCCATGCAAATGAAAATGGTAGAATTGGAAAATTGGTTGCATTTATGAGCCTCTGCTTGGAAGACATGAAGATGGCTGCTTGTAAACAAGTCGGTTTCCTGAGGGGTCACCGGGACAGACCCAGGGCATTGTCCCCCACCTCCAAGGAGCAGATGGGTAGTAAACTCTCGGCATCTCCCTAGAAACCAGTCACTATGAAGTCATCTGTTCTTTCAGGCTGAGAAGAATGCTCTGGGGGTGGGGGGAGAGGATGGGGGTAGTTTGGAGGAAGTAGTGTGGTGCAAAAGATTGAGGGCTGGAGGAGAAGGGGACGACAGAGGATGAGATGGTTCGATGGCATCACCGACTCAATAGACATGAGTTTGAGCAAACTCCAGGAGATGTTGAAGGACACAGAAGCCTGGCATGCCACATTCCATGGAATCACAAAGAGTTGGACACAGCTGAGCAACCGAACAACGCCAAGGTGCAGGATCGACAGGGTGATGTGAGTAAGGTTCCCCAGACTCTAGTCCTAAATCCATGTCCCCTTTCTTCTGTCCCCATCGTGGGCTTTCTTGTTGTTATTGTTCAGTAGCTCAGTCGTGTCTGATTCTTTGTGACCCCATGAACTGCAGCACAGTTCCTCGTCCTTCACTGTCTCCCAGAGTTTGCTCACACTCATATCCATTGGGTTGAAGGCGCCATCCAACCATTTCATCCTCTGTTGCCCGCTTCTCCTGCCCTCCATCTTTCCCAGCATCAGGCTTGTCCAATGAGTCAGCTCTGCTTATTGCCAAAGATCCATCCCTTTGTGGGTTGCAGGAGAGAGTTCTAGAGCCAACCTTGATCTCGTCCTACAGAGAACTCTCACATCTTGGACACCCTTTGGTTTATGAGCTCTGGGTGGTGATACTGGCCCCCCTGAAAGTTTCCATCTTGATCCTTTATCTTTGAGAAGCCACAGAGAGTTAGCAAGGAGCTGAGATGAACCCAGGAGGCTGCTGGCAGGGGCCCTCTGAGAGTAGGAAATGCAGGGTAGCCCAAAGGAAGATGTACTCACTGCCCTAAAAAGAAAAAAAAGGTGGGGGGCGGTGGGGGGGCAGGGAACTCCAGTTTTATTTTTTCTTCCAAATATTGTTTTACAATGTATCACAAAAGTCTATTTGATTTCTATTTTCCTGTTTAAGGTGTTATCAGGTAGAACTGATGGGTTTGCTTGTAAAAACAGATAGAATGGAGCCAGACTTTGGGATGGAATTCTGCCAGACTTTTGGGGACAGGCCGTTTGTTGCTTGGGGAGAGGCTGGGAATGGTGAAAGTTCATTCATTCTTCTTTGCTGTAGAGCAGAGGGCCTGTTGGTGTTTGATAGAAAGAGGGAAAGGGAGGCGGTGGAGAATTAGGCTTGGCCTTGACCTGGAGCGGATGCCCACCCTCTCCACTCCGCCCTTTATAGCACCCTGCTGATGGTCTCATCTGTAGCATCCTGGATGCCCTGGACTACAGTGTGGTCCCTGCCCCAGCCAGTCGCTGCGCCTAGCCTTTCTCTCTACCACTAGAACAAGCCTGGCCCTGCTCCAGCTTCCAGAGGGCAGCGTCGAGTCAAGGGTTAAGAACACATCGACTTTCAGGAAGGGCTGCAAAAATCTGAGTTGCTGTCAGGCTCCTGGGTGACTTCTTTTTTTAAAAAAATGAAATATAGTTGATTTACAGTGTTGTGCCCGTGTCTGCTGTACAGCCAAGTGACTCAGTCATACATGTGTATACATCCCTATTTTTGACTATTCTTTTCCATTATGGTTTCTCACAGGATATTGAATATAGTCCCCTGTGCTCGACGGTAGGCCCTTGTTCATCCATCCTACATGTAACAGTCTGCATCTGCCAACCCCCAAATCCCGCTCTATCCCTCCACTTCCTCCTTCCCCTTGGTAACCACAGGGTGTTCTCTATGAGTCTCTTTCTGTTTTGTACATAGGCTCACTTGTGCCCCATTTTAGGTCCCACGTATAAGGGATCTCCTATGCACTTGTCTTTCTCTTTCTGACTCGCTTCGCGCAGGATGAGACTCTCTAGTTGCATCCGTGTTGCTGTGAGTGGCCTTCTCTTCTCACAGCTGTGTAGCGTTCCCTGGTGTGTATGTAACCACATCTTCTTTATCCACTCATCTGTCTACAGACGTTTAGGTCGTTTCCAGGCCTAGGCTGTGGTGAATAGTGCTGTTGTGAGCACAGTGGTGCGTGTATCTTTTTGAATTGTCTGGGTATATTTAGCTACTGCAGGCACCTCTGGAAGAAGGGATAACAGCATTTGCCCCATCATGGGTCTTGCTCTTCGCGTAGTGTCTGGCGTTCCAAGTATCCTCAGTAAAGGTGGTGGTGGCTGATAAGACGCTGGTGAAGGTGTTTGCAGGAGCTTCACTTCTTCCTTCCTCCTGCTCACCCGCCCATGGAGGGGAGCAAGCCACTTCAGCCGAAGGCTGGGCTCCCAGCAGGTGCTGCCCTGAGGTGGCACTCACTCAAGGCTGGGGTGGGTGCCCCCACATCCCATTTCTCTCCTGCCATCTTTCCCACTCAAAACCTGGACACAATGAACCCCAATCCAGAAACGCTTTGAAAATCCTTGTTAGAAAGGGCTACCCAAGTGCAAGGGGATGTTTCCTTGAGAAGCTTTTCAACAGCATCCATGAAAAATAGATGAGCTTTCTTGAATTGCAAATATTCTTAAGGTTTAAGGCAAAAAATGTGAAAATTGGTCTCTTCCCCCGCTACACCCCCCACTCCTGGTGAGGTCAGGGATTCGGTTGCCTCTGTTTAACAGTAAACATCAAACACAGACTTTAGGGCCAGAGAAAAGTTTCTTCCTTGTGGCATCACCCTTCCCAGAAGCTTGAACCCAATTAATTTTAATTCAGTTCTGTTTCCACTGGCTTTTTTGTTTTTTGTTTTTTTTTAATATATTTCAGTAACTATTTGATAAGCTTTCTCTCCGTGCCTGGCTTCATGCCAGAGGCTGTGAGGTTGAAGATGTCTAAAACAGTCAAATTCACTCCCATCAGAGGGATTATAATTGAGTTCAATCAGGGCAACACTTGACAGCATAAATGGCCGAATTGTGCCAATTTAAGTACACAGGTAAGAGCCCACGTGAGCTTCCCAGGTGGCGCAGTGGTAAAGAGTCTGCCTGCAGTGTAGGAGACACGGGTTCGATCCCTGGGTCAGGAAGATCCCCTGGAAGAGGAAATGGCAACCCACTTCAGTATTCCTGCCTGGAAAATCCCATGGACAGAGGAGCCTGTCGGACTACAATCCACAGGGTCCCAAAGAGTCAGACATAACTGAGTGAGCCACAGTAGAGACATGGCTTAGTGACTAAACATCAACAACAAGAGTGCACGTGAGCAGAGGAAGACAGGGCTCAGAAATTAACCCAGGCAGGCCCAGGGCTCCATGGGTTGGTCGTCCACCTCCTTGGCTTCACTGAACACATAAACACTGAGGTTGTGATGGAGCACTTTTTGCCTCTGCAAATCTTAGGACTCTGCTGTAGCTAAGATGGGAGGTTACCAGGAGTCCTCATAGGCTTTACCTCGGTTTGTTCAGCTTGTTCTAGGAAAATGGATATCCTTGGATATCCCATGGATATCCTTGTCCTTGTTGGAGCATGTCAGACAGCACAGTGTGGGGAGCTGGGGACCACTAAGCCCACTGTGGCCCAGGGAGAGGGCCGTGGCTTCCTGGAGCGGCCTCTAGGTCTGGGCACTTCCCTTGTGCAACATGCAGCTAAGAGCCTGGAGTTTTAGAAAACTGAGGTTTCTTAACTCTACTTTGATAACTCCTCAAAGAGGGATCCTGTTGTGCGTTCTTGTGTGCATCTGAGTACCTATGTTTGCTTCTGATTGGAAGGATAAAAAGCCCAAAGAACAAGAAAAAAGAGGGGATTTTCTTCATCGACCGTTTTCCAAGAAGCTGGACAAGAACCTGCCGTCGCACAAACAGCCGTCGGCCTCGCTCATCACTCAGATTCAGAGCACCAGGGCCCTGCTCAAGGACCGCAAGGCCTCCAAGCCTGGCTTCCCCGACAAAGGTGGGTCAGCGTGGGGGACTCTCCAGGCCTCTCATGTTCAACTGCGTGGCTGCTGTGTATCCCATGCTGGTGTCTGTGTGGGCCCCTGGGACAGACACGACTTCTGTGCCCATGGGAAAGCAGAATTAATGCTTGAGAGGCAACGTGAGAACAAGCAAGGTCCTAACTGCTTGGTGTGGTCCACCTGTGTGGGCGGTATTTGAGAAACCAGAGATGGGGTGCGTGCAGAAATCAGGGTGTAAAGTATTGCAGGAGTAGAGAGTGGGGTGCAGGAGCTTGTGGGTGCAGAAGTCAGGGTGTAGAGTATTACAGGAGTAGGGACTGGGGTGCAGGAGCCGAGATCAGGGTGCAGGAGCAGAGATGGGGTACAGGAATATAGATAGGATGTAGGAACAGAGATTGGGGTGCAGGAGTAGAGGTTGGAGAGTAGGAGCAGAGATGGGGTACAGGAATAGAGATGGGGTGCAGAAGCAGAGATTGGGAGGGATGATTTTGCAGAAGCAGACGTCAAGGTGGGTAGTACTATGGGAGCAGAGACTGGGGTGCATGGTTTTGTGGGAGAGCAGATACCAGGGTGCATGGGATTGTGGGAGTAGAAACTGGGGTGCTTGGTATTTTATTGAGGTAGCAGAGATTGAGGTGTATCATGGAGCCAGGCATCAGTGTTCAGTTTTATGGGGCAGAGATTGAGGTTCAGGAGCAGGGATGGGGCATGCTCTCGAGGAAGCCTTCCCCAAAAAGTACACCCTGAGAGGCAGTGACATGTGGTCCACAGAGTCTGGGCTCTGGGTGGAGGTAGGGTGCTCAAACCCAGCTCCGAGGCTGCTGATGCCCCAAGTTCCTCACCCTCTGAGGATCTTTACTGATTCCCTTCCTTGTGAAAGGAAACCTACCTGTCAGAGAGCTATTGGGTGGATCCAGTGAGATAAGGGCCCCCTTGATGGTTCAGACGGTAAAGAATCGGCCTGCCAATGCAAGAGATCCAGGTTTGATCCCTACATCAGGAAGATCCCCTGGAGGAGGAAATGGCAACCCACTCCAGTATTCCTGCCTAGAGAATTCCATGGGCAGAAGAGCCTGGCGGGCTACAGTGCATGGGGTCGCAAACAGTTGGACGCAACTGAGTGGTTTACACTTTCACTTTTCACTTCAATGAGAAACACGTGTGGGCTTCTCCTCCTCATTAGTTATCCAGCACATGAGGTAACTGATGGATATGGGTCTCCCTCCTCTGGAGCAGGCATCCAGGGATGCAGAAAGGAGACTTAACACACAGCTAGATGGCATCACTGACTCGATGGACGTGAGTCTGAGTGAACTCCGGGAGTTGGTGATGGACAGGGAGGCCTGGCGTGCTGCGATTCATGGGGTCACAAAGAGTCGGACACGACTGAGCGACTGAACTGACTGAACTGAACTGAGAGCCTGGAGGGGGCGCAGGGAGCCAGGGAGTGAGTGTCCTGAAGCCGACTGTGGGGTAGAGGAGCGTTCTCCTGACAGAGGGTGGATGGGAGGGGTGGTGGAGTCCAGCCTTTGACCCCTTTGTTTTAAATGTGAAGAAAGTAAGGCTCCAGGAGGCCTCAGGCTGTCTGACATTAACCAGCAGGAAAGCACACTGTTGCTGTTCAGCCACAGTATCATCTCTGACTCCTTGCGACCCCGTGGACTGCAGCACGCCAGACTTCCCTGTCCTTCACCATCTCCCAGAGTTCACTCAAACTTATGTCCATTGAGTTGATGATGCGGTCCAGCCACCTCATCCTCTGTAGCCCCCTTCTCCTGCCTTCAGTCTTGCCCAGCAGCAGGTGATGTGACCTGACTCACATCAGGTGGCCAGAGTAGTGGAGCTTCAGCTTCAGCATCAGTCCTTCCAATGAATATTCAGGGTTGACTTCCTTTAGGATGGACTGATTGGATCTCCCTGTAGTCCAAGGGACTCTCAAGAGTCTTCTCCAGCATCACAGTTCAGAAGCATCAATTCTTCGGTGCTCAAGCTTGCTTTATAGTCCAACTCACACATCCATACATGACTACTGGGAAAACCATAGCTTTGACTAGACAGACCTTTGTTGGCAAAGTACTGGGGACATTCAAAACAGTAGCATGTGTCTTTCTGACTCTAGGAGGGACCAGCTGTCACCCAGGGAGGAGCAAATCTACTTGGTTCCATTTCATTCTGCAGGCGTCAGGAAGGCAGGGGCCCCACTGGAGAGACTGTGCTTGTCCCTCCTTGGGAGACCTTCCTTTCTGGCTTTGGAACCAGCAGTGAATCCGGGCCCTCAACAATGGCATCCTGTGGGTTCCCCGAAGGAAGGTCTAGGTAGAAGCTGCATATTTGGGGTTAACTTTGTAGTGGGCTTCCCTGGTGGCTCAGACGGTAAAGCGTCTGCCTACAATGCAGGAGACCCAGGTTTGATCCCTAGGTTGGGAAGATCCCTTGGAGAAGGAAATGGCAACCCACTCTAGTATTCTTGCCTGGAAAATTCCATGGATGGAGGAGCTTGGGGCGGGGGCTACAGTCCATGGGGTCGCCAAGAGTCGGACATGACTGAGCAACTTCACTCACTCATGTAGCCCTGTTCCTTGGTACTTTCCTGGGCCAACTGTCATCTGTTCCTTTGCATTTTGCCTTTGTCCTGGGATTTGGAAGTTTGTGCCGAGAAGTGCTGAGGATCCTGTATTAACTGTTCACACTGACCACTCATGGGGTGGCGGGCACTGCTTCAGCTCTTACCTCAACCCATGAGATCATTCTCACCCCCATTTCTAGAGATGAGGAAAAAGCACAGAGAGCTGTCCAAAGTCAGGGAGCTGGTAAGTGATGGAGTCCAGATTCCCAGCCCAGCAGCCTGGCTCCAGAGCTCTCTCTGCTGACCAGGGTAGCTGACTCCTTCCCGGGAAGGATAGCGTGAGGAGGAGCCAGCCGACATGCCTAGGGCTCGGGCGGGTGACTCTGCCCTTCTCGCTGGGGACCATGCAGGGTCCAGGTCTCTGCCCCGGGGCTGATTCTGGGGTGGGGATAAATTGGGTGCCTGTGGGAGGTATCCTGCCAGGGTTTACACCTCTAGGCAAGCAGAGGAAGCAGAAGAGGGTGGAGGGAGAAGCTGGGCTACAAGATTGAGGCACACAGCCATCTCAGGGAGAGGCAGGGGGCTCGCGTGCCAGCTGGAACGCTGGAGACGTTAGCCGTCAATGAAATTTCCCGTCTCTCTGCCCGTGAATCTCAGGCATCTGTGCTGGCCCCAGGAGGAGATTTATTTGGGATCTGTGTATATATTTATGTGAGGGGAAGAGGATTCCCAGTGCCCTTGGCTATCACCGAAATAGCTGCCGGTGGCAACAGCTCGTTCCTGCCTCCAGGCTCCAACAGGGCTGCAGGTGTGATGGTAGGAGAACCACCCAAGACAGGGCCTGAACCTGGCTTTACTTCTCTCAGCGCCAAACACTGGGGGTTTTCCCTTCCTTCTCTGTCAAAGCTTGCAAACCTGGATTCTAGCCTGTGCCAGCTTGAGATGGAAGCCACGGGAGCTGGCTGGTTGCCTGAAATCTATAGATGAAGAGTGTTTCACCCCTGTTCAGGACTGGGTGAGGCTCCAGGGAGGCCAGAAGTCACGAGAGAGTCTTTAAAAGGGAGGAAATTCTGGGGCCTCCCTGGTGGCTCAGTGGTAAAGAATCCGCCTGCCAGTGCGGGAGCCACAGGTTTGACCCCTGATCTGGGAAGATCCCACATGCCAAGGAGCAAGTTGGCCTTTGCGCCACAACTGGGAGCCTGTGCGCTAGAGCCCTTGAGCTGCAGCTGCTGAAGTCCGCACACACCGGAGCCCATGCTCTGCAGCAAGGGAGGCCGCCACCATGAGAAGCCTGCACACCGCAGCTAGAGAGTAGCCCCCGCACAGCAATGAAGGCTCGGCAGAGCCAAAAGTCATGAACAAATAAAAATTTGGAAAAGGGAGGAAATTCTGACACATGCTGCAGCACAGAGGAACCTGGAGAACACTGCACTCAGTGAAACAAGCCAGTTACGAAAGGACGAAGGCTGTCGATTCCACCTACAGGAGGGAGCTAGAGTAGTCAGAGGTGTAGACCAGTTGCCCCAGGCAACCGCTAACAGATCTGCAAGTGAAGAGTTTTACTAGCATGTGAAAGTACTTAAGTGCCCTGTACACTTAAAAGAGGTTAAGTAATAAATAAAAAAACAGTTTAAAATTTATGTTAGGTAATTTTTACCATAGTTTTTTTTTTTAAGTGACGAAGAAACCTTCCTTCCGGTTTTGATTATCTGAGGACCAAACTTGCAAGTCCTCAGGGAGTTGGGATCCACGTGCTTCCGGCAGTTTTGTGGTCATTCTGCTGAGTCACAGACCTTTTCATTCAGAGGCTCCTGGGCGGGGTCCAGAATTTTAAGGAACCGAAAGGAGAGCAGAAGTTGAGCTGGTGCCGTGAGGCAAGTCAGAACCCAGGAGGCCTCCTGTCCCTGGCCTTCTGTCCCCTGCACTCCAGGAAGACCAACTGGTTCCCCGCGGGCAGAGTGGGAAGCCATGTGCTCCTTGGTCCCGTCTGGCCTCCCCGGGCACCTCCCGCCCCGTCTCAGTACAACTGGGGGGCCAAGTGCGTGGGAATGGGGCCGTGGGCACTGACTGTGTGGCATCTTCACGCCTCCTTTTCTTTCTTGGTGTACAGATTCCTTTGGCTGCCGCAATCTTTTTCGCAAAACCTCGGACTCCAACTGTGTGGCCTCCTCCTCCATGGAGTTCATCCCCGTGCCACCCCCCAGGACCCCCAGGATCGTGAAGAAACCGGAGCCCCCTCAGCAGGGGCCTGGGAGCACCAGCCTCCCCGTCAAGGAAGACCCCCTGATGCTGGATATGGTGCGCTCCTTCGAGTCCGTGGATCGCGACGACCAGACAGAACTACTCTCCCCGTCCCATCACTATAGAATTCTGAGCTCTCCCGGGGGTCTGGCTCGCTGTGAACGGACACTCTCGCCCGTCCTGCTGCCTGGAAGCCCGTCGCCTCTCCAAACTCCTTTGCACCCCACTCTGGTCTCCTTTGCTCATGAAGATAAGAACAGCCCCCCCAAAGAGGAGGGCACCTGCCCCCCAGCCCCGGGGCCTGGTAACAGCCCCGTGCAACCCCTGGGGAGCCCCAACTGTGTCAAGAGCCGAGGCAGGTTCCCCATGATGGGCATCGGACAGATGCTGAGGAAGCGGCATCAGAGCCTGCAGCCCCCTGCAGACAGGCCCCTGGAGGCCAGCATGCCCCCGCTGCAGCCCCTGACCCCCACAAGCCTCTCCTTCGACTTGGCTGATGGGGTTAAAGGCCAGTGCTAACCTGGGCCAGCAAAGGGGATCCGGGCATTTCTAAAGAAAGCAGTGGAGCAGCTCCACGTATCCATCAGGGTGCGAAGACTCCAACGCCTCTCCTGGAGCACCCTCCACAGCCTCATCTCCTCCTGACATTTGCTGTCCCTACAGCTGAAACCACAGACCCAGAGCCTGTACTCCCCGGTCTCACGTAGGGTCCCCACTGGAGATGCTGAGACTCCCAGGAGGGCTGGCAGGCTGTGTGGCCAACTCCATCAGCCATGGCCTCCTTCCTCCCACCTGCTCCCTGGCCCTCCACCCACCTCCCTCAGCCGGGCTGGCAGGGAGAACCCTGTGCTGGCCTTGGCCTTCTCAGACGATACACCCTTCTGAGCTGTCTCTCCACGCTGTACTGTGTGTGCCTCTCAGTGGGTTGGTCTCCTTTCAGCAGTCACATGGCTGGGGAAGCACAACGTGGTTCACCCAGGCCACAGATTCCCCTCCTTTAATCGAGAGAACTCCCTGCAGGGTGGCGAGAGCTCGTCACCCAGAGAACCCAGCTTCAGGAGCCCCTGGGGAAGATGGGCAGGAAGCTTAGAAACCAGCACCACCCCCTCTGACTGGGTCCAAGACTGATCCCCACAGCGGGGTCCCCAGTGAATGGAAAGGACCAATGTGGGACACTCATTTGCCAAGCAGGGTCTTGATGGAATTCTTTTTTTCACTTGGTTGAAACTTGCTAACAGTTGAATTATTAGTATCTTCTCCAAAGGTGATTGTTCTTTATGTGATGTCATTAAATCGAGCCAACATGATTTTTAGAAACCTGGGTGGCGAAATGGGAAGTGATTTCACCAAACTCCTGTTCTCACGAGAGGATGAGCATGGAGGGCATCAAGGCTTGCCCAGGTGACATTTTCAGTGGGGCTGGCCCGTGGTGGCCTGCAGGAGGGGACGTGACCCTAGCCGGCCACCTGACCTTCCCATTGGATCACCAGAGCCCCGGTCCTTCTGGACGGTGCAGAGCATAGTTACAGTCGGTTATTTAGAAAGAGAAGACAGGTGAGGTTGAATATGGACGCGCCCGGAGGGCACCGTTAGCTCTGTGCAATGCAGTTTTCAAGCTGCCAAGGCAACAAGTGTGGCTTAGAGCTCAGCCAGTTTGCCGTGAGCAGTGAGAGACTCGTGTGGAGGGACTCACGTTCAAAGTACAGTACTGTATCTTCTTTGAGGAAAGCAGGGTTCCTCAAACAAGGCTTTGAATCCACGGTCGGTGTTCACACCCTTTGCCAAGGATGGAACCAAAGATGCACCTCTGGGTCTGTGTCCGTGCCGTCCCTGTGTATGTGTTTTGTGGACCCCAGTGTTGTCTGACTGCGTCTAGTTTGGAGCCTGCCGGGAGCTGTCTCCACTGGGGCCGGGGCCCTGGCCCTTGGTGGGGACCACTCGGCCATGAACAGAATTGGCAAAAGTAGAATCGGCACAGGTTGGATGCAGGTCAGCTCGGAGACAGGTTCCACTGTGGCTTGGAGTCTTCAACTGCTGGCTGGTGTGGGCGTGACCGCACTGGGCCTGACTGCCGCTGGGGCCACCCCAGGGCTAGTCTTCCCAGCCCACTGATCCGGCCTTCGCTTCCACCGGCAGCCAGCCTGTGCCTGAGCGCGCTGGGGGTGGACTTCCTTTCTTCTCATTCCACACTGGTGACCTCCTTCTGCCCCAGATGTCCCTGACTGAGCGAAGAGAGGGTGGACACCTGGCTGTGCCCAGTCCTGGCCGATCTTGACGAGACACTGGGCAGCTGCTCCCCTTGCCTTGTTGGGGATTGCCCCAGCCCTGAGGCTTGTTGGGAGGAGGTCAGACTCCCCGCCGTGGGTGGCACTCCTTTGGTTGGCTCCAGACCAGGTTCTGGAACTTTCCATTGAAAAATAGAGCTTTTTTTTTTAAGCAGAGAGAAGAAAAGAAGCAGCTGAGAAGTCCCTTTCTCCGTTTGACACGGAGTGTTGGGTTTTTGATCAGTGAAGGAACCTCTTTGAAGATGGTTCCCAGCTGCAAGTGTGGCTCCGCAGGCCTGCAGGCTGTGTGCGTGCGAACTTGGTCTAAGCTCTTTCTGTCTCTCGTGTTTTACTTGCCTCGAAACCATGAACATTTCTGTGTTGCTGTGTTCACCTGCTGGGACATGTTCCCCAATCCTGGCACGCTTCCAGAACAGCCGACCGTCTGCATCACCACTGGCAACTTGAACTGTGAACTCAGGTTTTTTCCAAGCCCAGTGAGAGGTGAGGGGGCAGTGAGGAAGGGGAGAACCTGTATTTTGTGTGTGTGAGCGCCCGACAAATCTACGGAATCGAGTGAGAGGAGAAATATTGAATTCTTTATTATTTTATTATATTTATATGGAGACCTTGAGTATCCCTTTGGTAAGTACAGTGTGTTTTGTCTCTTGGACCCATGGCTGTCTCTTGTTAGTCTGCGCCCGTGAGCTCAGTCAGCCTGTGTGTAGTTACTGCCGGAAGTGACGGCTATCATCGTGTGATATCCGGAAGTCAAGTTGGCTTTGGTTGTACGATTTGGTCATAAGTAAGGACTGTATTTATGTCACCTGTATGAAATATATGTACTTTTATAACGACTGTGAAATACACTTTTCCCTCACTATGACTGCTTCGTTTATTGACTGATACGTCTGAAAACTAAGAGTATGTTGCCAAAGAGTGGTGTCGGCTTCTAAGCAAGGTTCTTGGCCCAGCAACGGACAGAATACAAGAGGGGATCGAGGTGTGGGTATTCAGGGCATATTTGGCTTTGCCTCATTGCTACAGGGGTGCCTGCAGACTTCTATCTGCCCGATGTACTGTAAATGGCCATTCAAAGTGAATCAGCATTTTTTTTTCTTTTGCAGGGGAAATGTTCAGGTTCTTCCTTGTGAGAGTGTAAAAGTGTTAGTCACTCAGTCATGTCTAACTCTTTGTGACCCTATATACTGTAGCCCACCTGGCCCCTCTGTGTATGGAATTCTCCAGGCAAGAATACTGGAGAGGGTTGCCATTTCCTTCTATAGGGGATCTTCCTGACCCAGGGATTGAACCCAGGTCTCCTGCATTGCAGGCAGATTCTTTACTGTCTGAGCCACCAAAGAAGCCCTGGAATTCCTGAATTTCCCTGGCCTCCCTCCCTATTTTCTCACAGGCATCTGCCCTAATAAAATCTTCACATGCTTGAGCCCATTTCAATGTCTGCTTAAGCTAGACCCAGACGAGCTTAAGGCTCTGAAAATGACGCGTGAAGAATGACATCCGTGAACGTCCCCTCTAGATCTGGTCCTTGTTTCAGGACTTGGTGAGGGTGAGGGGGAATTGAGGTGATGAGTAGAATGAAGGGGGAGTCCAGATGGGGTGTTTGGATTGGCCCAGTTCCGACTTCCTTTATAACTGTTCACAAAACATTTTTCATATTTATGGACTTGCCTAAGCCCTGCGCCCCCTGAGCTGTGTGGCCTCCCTGTGTAGTATAGTATGGTGGAAAGCGAGAGGCCCATGGTTTCTGCTTCCTGAAGCTCTCTGAAGTTTGATGGGGTGGGGGTGTGGGGACCAGAAGCTGTAGCTAGTATTGATGATGATAGCAACCCACTCCAGTATTCCTGTCTGGAGAAGCCCATGGACAGAGGAGCCTGGAGGGCTCCAGTCCATGGGGTTGCAAAGCACTGGACACGACTGAGTGATAAATCCTTCTTTGTTTCAGGAATCAGAGCATTTTAGAACAGAAAGGGACTTGAGATTATCTGGTGCAAGGCAGCTTTTTAAAAAATTCTTTTCGCTTTTGAACTTTTTATTTCTTATTGGGATATAGCCAATTGACAGTATCGTGATAGTTTCAGGTGAACAGCGAAGGGACTCAGCCATACATATACATGTATCCATTCTCCCCCAAACTCCCCTCCCATCCAGGCTGCCACATAACATTGAGCAGAGTTCCATGGGGTGCAAACCCAGCTTTTCTGAAGAAGAGAAAACTGGGGGCCCAAATGGTTTAGGGACTCCAGGGTCCTGAGTGAGCTGGTCCCAGAGGGGTTTTGGGGGACATGGCCCCTACCTCCACGAACACAGACATCAGAGAGCTTGGCTACCACGGGCAGAGGGGAAGTTAACGCTGTCCTTATAGCACACATCTTTGAGTGTCTGTGTGCACCAGGTCTTCACAGTGTTAAGTCATTCTCAAAATCATATGGCTTGTTGAGATTCTGAGCATCACAGCCTTTCCGCCATCTACCATCAACTCCTAAACCGGGAGAAAGACTCTTTCTCAACAGATCTCCCAAGTAAGCAGCCACCCTGGATCGCCTCCTTATCTACGTTAGCTGTTAAAAGGCTGCTGGGTTTTACTAGATTCAGTCAATAAAAGACTTGCTATATAACCGTGTCATAAAATGAGACCAATTCAGAAAGAATGCAAGACTGATATTTTTAGGGGGGGTGGCGTCTGGAAGCCTCTCGATTATTGCATTTGTCTTCTCTATGAGGCCCTCTCTGTGCTACAGGCACAGTTAGAATAATTCAGAGCAGGACTGGGAGCTGGTTCAATTTCATGTCATCACTTTTCAGTGGAAGGAGCATATTTCCTGAGTAGTAAATGAGTGTATTATTTGTGGCAGGTTTTTTTTTTTTTTTTTTCCTGTCAAGAGAGTGCTTCAGACATCTGGTTCCAAAGACAAATGTGGGCCTATATTTGTACTTCTTTTCTGCGGACCTCTTTTCAGGACACTATCTCTCAGAGCTGATGTCTGTGGCACCAAGGTCTTGGGGTGGTGAAGAGTGGGGAACATTGTAGCCTTTGCAGTTTCCTTCAAACATGTATATCAGCCTTTGAACTGGGGTGCACATAAGGAGGCCTTTGGGGGCGGCAGCTCTGAGTATGTGGAACAGACTGATGTGCTGGAAGCTCAGGCACTAACCAATGACCACAGCAGAGAGTGGACAATGGCAGGGAGATGCATTCTTTACAGATGGAATAAGTAAATACATGGCTCTGATTTAAAGGCCTGAGCTAGCTACACAACATATTCCTTGCTCAGGCAATGGCCCAAAGCTATTTTTTTCCCTAGTATTTATTTCTGGCTGCATCGGGTCTTAGTTGCTGCATGTGGGGTCTTTGCTGTGCGCTCTCTAACTGTAGCTGGGGCTCAGTAGTTGCGACACATGGGCTTAGCTGTCCCATGGCCTGCGGACTTCCCCGGTGGCTCAGGGGTAAGGAATCCGCAGTGGAGGAGATGCAGTTTGACTCCTGAGTCAGAAAGATGCCCTGGAGAAAGGAAATGGCCACCCACTCTGGTACTGTTGCCTGGAATATCCTGTGGATGGTGGAGCCTGGCCGGCTACTGTCTATGGGGTCACAAAAGCAATGGACACAACTGAGCAACTAAATGACAACGTGCAATCTTGGTTCCCCAACCAGATATCAAGCCCAGGTCCCCTGCGTTGGATGGCAGATTCTTAACCACTGGACCTCGAGGGAAGTCCCAACCTAATAGCTATTTTGAAAGAAAAGTCTTTGGCTGATACTGTATATATAAAGCCTCAGGAATAACAAATTATTCTTTCTAGGCTTTGTTGCCATAGCCAGCTAACCAAGGGCAGAGTGCAAGCATTTGTTAGGAATAAGGCTTCCCGTGCAAGATTAGGTAGTGAATTCGCAGCAGGTCTGAGATAGACATGTCTTTTGTGACCCTTCCCCAGCATTCAGCTCTCTTCTGACAACCAGTGTGTTCAATAGATCAGGTTTTGGTGTGATAGATTGAGCCCCAGGTCGCTGTGATTTGCACAATAAAGCTTTATTTCTTACTTACACAATGTTTATGCAGTTGCCAGAGATGCCAGAGCAGCTCTCCTCCATGTGGTAGCTCAGGAATCCAGGTTGCTTCCAGCCTGCGGTTCTGTCCATTCAGAATGAAGCTTCTCTGGCTGCCATAGCCAAGAATCTTCCCGAACAGGGAAGCCAGGCATGCTGCAGTCCATGGGGTCATGAAGAGTCAGACACGACTGAGCAATTGAACAATAAAACTGCCAAAGAAGGGCAAGCTGGAGAGCTTGCACTGGCCCTTGAGAGCTCCATGAAGGCCAGAACTAGTCCTCTGGGCCTTCCTGTGGAGCAAGATGCTGAGAAATGTGAGGGAGTACTCTTTTGCCTGGAAAACCCCATGGATGGAGGAGCCTGGTGGGCTGCAGTCCATGGGGTCACTAAGAGTCCGGCACAACTGAGCGACTTCACTCTCAATTTTCACTTTCATGCATTGGAGAAGGAGGTGGCAACCCACTCCAGTGTTCTTGCCTTGAGAATCCCAGGGATGGGGGAGCCTGGTGAGTTGTCATCTATGGGGTCGCACAGAGTCGGACACGACTGAAGCGACTTAGCAGCAGCAGCAGCAGCAGCATATGGTAATTGTGAGCATTACTTTGCCAGTATGTGAAATGAGTGCAATTGTGCGGTAGTTTGAACTTTCTTTGGCATTGCCCTTCTTTGGGATTGGAATGAAAACTGACCTTTTCCAGTCCTGTGGCCCCTGCGGAGTTTTCCAAATTTGCTGGCATATTGAGTGCAGCACTTTCACAGCAATATGCATCTTTTGGGTGCACTTAGTGTTTCTGCCACAGGGGAAGTACAGATTCCTCTGTTAACAGTCCCTTAACATTGGACTGGACTTTCCCATTGTTACACGGTTATGGACGCTCTTCATGTATAAGGATTGCTCATTGTTTGGTTGCTCTGTCACGCCCAGCTCTTTGTGACCCCACGGACTGCAGCGCTACAGGCTTCTCTGTCCTCCACTGTCTCCCAGAGGTTGCTCAAATTCTTGTCCCTTGAGTCGGTGATGCCTTCTAACCATCTCATCCTCTGCTGCCCTTCCATTCTCCTTTTGCCTTCAGTCTTTCCCAGCAACAGAGTCTTTTCCATTGAGTTGGCTCTTCACAGCAGGTGGATGAAATACTGGAGCTTCAGCTTCAACATCAGTCCTTCCAGTGAATATTCAGGATTGATTTCCTTTAGGGTTGACTGATCTCCTTGAAATCCAAGGGACTCTCAAAGAGCCTTCTCCAGCAAGGATGAGGATTAAATGTCCTAAATAAAGGGATGAACATTGTTAATTGTCAATACTTCTCTTGATTTAAGAGGACAATTATAGGCTGAATTGTACTTACCCTCCAAAATTCATATACTGAAGACCTAACCCCAGATACCTCAGAATGTGGCTGTGGTTGGATATAGGGCCTTTAAAGAGGTGAGTTAGGGACTTCCCTGGTGGTCTAGTGGTTAAAACTCCATGCTTCCACTTCAGGGGGCACGGTCAGGGAATTAAGAGCTCACATGCCATGAGGCACAGCCAACAAAATACATAAATAAATAAATAAACATAAAAAAATAAAGAGTTGAGTTTAAATAAGGCTACCACGTGGGCTTCTCTGGTGGCTCAGAGGTTAAAGCATCTGCCTTGCAATGCAGGAGACCTGGGTTTGATCCCTGGGTCGGGAAGATCCCCTGGAGAAGGAAATGGCAACCCAATCCAGTATTCTTGCTTGGAGAATCCCATGGACAGAAGAGCCTGGTGGGCTACAGTCCACGGGGTTGCAAAGAGTCGGACACAACTGAGTGACTTCACTTTCCTTATACATGAAGAGGATCCATAACCGTGTAACAATGGGAAAGTCCAGTCCAATGTTAAAGGCTACCACTGGAAAGTGAAGTCACTTAGTCATGTCTGACTCTATGTGACCCCACAGACTGTAGCCTACCAGGCTCCTCCATTCATGGAATTCTCCAGACAAGAGTACTGGAGTGGGTGGACATTTCCTTCTCCATTGGGGTGGGCTCTAATTCAGTCTGACTGGTGTCCTTATAAGAAGAGAAAATTTAGGACACACACAGAGGGACACCAGAGAGGGGAAAGAGCATGTGAAGACCCAGTGAGAAGGCAGCCATCTGTCAGCCACAGAAAGTGGCCTTGGGAGAAACCCAACCTGCAGACACCTGGGTCTTGGACCTCTGGCCTCCGGAGCTGTGAGAAAATAAATGTCTGTTGTTTAAGCTGCACAGTCTGTGGTACTTGGTTACAGCAGCCCCAGCAGACTAACACAAGGGGACGGCCAAATAGAAATATTTATATATGCTACAAATCCTACAGATTTTTGTCCCATATGTTGAATCTCATTTACCCTTTTCTTGCAACTACATTACTCCCAGAAAGTTGTCCTTTTTTTCGTAGTGAAATTCCACCTTTTCCAAGCATCCCCTATGTGCTAGGCCCTAGGCCAGTTATTTTCAAGGGTATTTCTTCCTTCAATCCAGAGACCCACACGCTTTTTCTGTAAAGGGTCAGGTGGCAAACACTCAGCAGACGATCACGCAGTCCATCGTATATTCTTCTTTGTGTTTTCCTTTTTAACGACCCTTGAATAATGTGGAAACCGGGGCTCCGCTGGTGGCTCCACCTGCCAGTCCTTAGGAAACATGGATTGGATCCCTGATCTGGGAAGATCCCACGTGCCTCAGAGCAACTAAGCCCGTGAGCCACAACTACTGAGCCTGCACTCCAGAGTCTGCGAGCCGCAACTGCTGAGTCCGCGTGCTGCAACTGTTGAAGGCCACGTGCTAGAGCCCCGCAACGAGGGAAGCCCCCCAGTGAGAAGCCTGCACACAGCGACTGGAGAGGAGCCCTTGCTTGCTACAGCTAGAGACAAGCCCACCCAGCACCCAGCACCCAGCACAGACAAACATTAATAAAATTTTTTAAAATGTAGAAACCACTTTTTTTCTGGTGGGAAAACATAGGCCACACAGACTTTGATCCTCAGGCTTCCGTCTTTAATCCTCACGTGGACCCTGTAGAACGGTCAAGTTGTCCTAATTTTAGAAGCATGTGTAGGTAGCTTTGGAGAAGGAAATGGCAACCCACTCCAGTATTCTCGCTGGGAAAATCCCAAGAACAGAGGAGCGTCATGGGCCACAGTCCGTGGGGTTGAAAAAGAATCAGACTGAGCGTGCACAGCACCACAGGCAGCCTGCCCAGTTCACATGAGCAGCACTAATGCAGTCACACACCACGGATGTCAGATGTGTCCAGTCACCTGAGAGCTCCCGGGAATTCCCTGGTGGTCCAGTGGTTAAGACTCTGCTTCCAAAGCAAGGGGCATAGGTTGGATCCCTGGTCAGGGAACTAATACCAGGCACATTGTGTGGTATCAAAAAAAAATTCCCATGATTAACAAAGTAGTTAAGTAATAAACATAAATACTGAAAAAAGAGAAAGCGAGAGCTTCCTCCTGTATTGCTCTTGGTAGATCCCCAGCTCCAGCTGCCATCCATAGGGCACAAAGATGTTTCAGGGGAGCATCTTGGTCACCAGTCTGTTGCTGCCACTTAGCGCCACTCTCGGATTCATCCTACAGAGCAGAGCGTGGCCCTAGTGCTCAAATCACACTCCACTCAAGCTGTTTTCCGTTCTCTTTGTGAATGGCCTCTCTACAATGGGCTCTTGCTTGCTCATAAAGAGAGAGAGCTTAGTCAGCTTTTAAGGGAACAAGTCTAAATCTGGAGCTGACGTGGAGCTGCGTAATGCCTCGTAGACGAATCACAGCCATTACTCACACCTGAATGACGTGGCGTCACCACCGGCTGGACCAGCGTCCCCTCCACTGAAAGATGAATTGTGCCCTCTGAGTCAGAGAGCCCCGAAGAGCCCATGCAGAGTCCTTCCCACCCGTGGCCACTTCAATGACGTGAGCCATACTCACTTTCAGAGCACTGGAGCCCAAGTCACAAAATCACAAGGATCTTAGGGTCACCTAGTTCCTGGGCTTAGTCCCCCCAGGAGTTTGGAGCAGTCCAAAAGGAGCAATGATAAACAGAGGTTCTCAGGATAAACACGAAGCAGCTTCTTGGAGCAGAGTTTTCATAGTCCACTGATAATCAAAAATAAATTTTCCTTTTGACTTAAACTAACGTGTCATGTATTCAGATGCAAAATTAATGTAAATATTGTGAATCCACCCCTGCCTGTCCTCTTTGCTCTGGACATTTCAGGGGATAATTTAAGAGGCAGAGTCAGGGTCAACTTTCCTCATTTACAGATGATGCATTTGAGTCCAGACCGGAGAAATGAGGCATGAAGAACACAGGCTTGTCATTGGCAACATCTGCCTCCACGGTCAGTTCTCTTCTCACCACGCTGGGTGAAGAGACCAGAAGTAACGGGGCCTGGAGATTCTTAGGGCTGTCATGACGCCTGGAGTCCGTGTTTTCCCCTTCGCAAATTTTGGGCCACAGAGAGGGTGGACCTGGAGACGACCATAATAGAAAGACGGAAATTCATTTGTGAGGAGTGTTTGAAAGAAGAGGGTATGTCCAACTGCTCTTCCCACCTTCCCAAGTATGATTTGACTTGCCCTTCTCTGCATACTCCTGGTTCTCCATGAGTACATCCAACACATGGATGGATGGGTGAGTAGATGGTGGATGGATGGATGCGTGGGTGGGTGGTGGATGAATGGATGGGGGGGGGGGTGGATGGTAGATGAATGGATGGGGGGGTGATAGATGGATGGGTGAGGGGATGGTGGATGATGGGTTGGTTGGTGGATGTGAGTGGATGGATGGGTGGATGGTGGATGGATGGATGGGTGGGTGGATGGTGGATGGATGGGTGGGTGGATGGTGGATGGATGGGTGGGTGGGTGGGAGAGCTGATGCATGAATGATAGAGTAGGTCCCCTACATATGAACAAGTTCTGTTCCCAGAGCATGTTAGTAAGTCCAGTTTGATCGTAAGTCCAACAAAGCTAGCCTAGGTACCCCACTAACACAATTGGCTATAGTACTGTAATGTAATAGGTTTATACTGCTTTTCACACAAACAATACATTAAAAAAATGAAATAGTTTTAATTTTATAGTGCAGTACCTTGAAAAGTTCAGTGGTGCAGTACAACAGCTGGCACACAGGGGCTGGCATCGTATGAACAGGCAAGAAGAGTTACTGACTGGGGGAGGGAGAGGAGGTGGGAGACGGCAGAGCTGAAGGATTGTCAACAAGGAGGGCAAGCTGCCATTTTACTCCTGCCTGAAAAAGCTGATGGCACAGAGCTTGAAAGAAAGGGACCGAACTGCTAGGCTCTCTGCAGTACTGAAGAGCAAGGCACACCAAAGCACAGCCGCTTGCAGAGGGTGCACGCCGACGACCGCGCACACCAGGCACGTCAACTAACTTAGGTGATCGGACATGTGAACGCACGTTTGCGTCTTTGAAAGTTCACCACGCAAGGGTTCGTATGTAGGGGATTTACTGTATTAAGAGTGACTGTCAAGAGGACTCAGGTGACTTTGATTACTGGATGGCTGAAGGGCACTTAAGGGAAAGGAGAATATTCCCAATCCAGAGTATAAGCCCCTGAATATAAACATTCAAGTAGAGGGTCTGGGAGACAAATAAGGCTCACAGATTGGGTACCAACATCCTCCGCAGAAGCTCGCCAGAGTGCCGACTCCTCCTAGTGTTGGTCCATGCGCCACACCGGCAACAGGTAACCATGGGCCTTGGGTGCGTGGTGAGCCATTGCTCCGTTTCTCCAATGCACGTATGTCCGCTTGACTGTTTTCCTTTGGTGACTGGGTGGAGACTTGGCACGAAGGTGAGATGCTGATGAGAGAAGCTGGGACAGTACCTGGCTCACCTTCTCCACCCTCCTGCTTGTTTACTAGGCCAGTTTACTGAGGCCCAAACTCTTCGGTGTGTTCTCATGCTGACTCTGAAGTGCTTTTTCTTATTAATTTTCATGTCTCGCCACCCCAGTCTTTCAGCTCTGTTGCACACAAATCATCTGAAAGCTACAAACAGATAATGCATTCTTACAAGGGAGATATAATGTCTAGTCAAGTTGGCATTCTTCCAACTCCATCTCACCCCAGTTGACCTGGTCCCTTCCCCTCTGCTATGGGCTGAATCCTGTCTTCCCACCATCCATATATTAAAGTCCTAATTTCCAGCATCTCAGGCTCTGAATATATCTGGAAATAGGGTCTCTTTAGAGAGATAATGAAGTTAAAATGAGGCTGCCGTTAGGGTGGGCCTTTATCCAATGTGACTAGTGTCCTTATAAAGAGAGGAAATTTGATCGTGCAGAGAAACGCCAGGGATACAAGAGCACAGAGGAGAGATGGCGTGAGGACGCAGGGAGAAGGCAGCCATCTGCAGGCCATGGAGAGAGGCCTCGGGAGGAGCCAGCCTGCCAGCCCCTTGATCGTGGGCTTCCAGCCTCCAAGCTCTGAGCAAATACATTTCTGCTGCTTTAGCTCCCCTGTTGCTATAGGAGTCCTTGCAAGCTAATACACCCACAGATTCCAGGTGTGGAAGCAATGAAGACCCCTCCCTCCCCCATGAGGACAGGCAGAGGCTATTTCTCAGAGCTCACTGTAGCCAGGGAGTCAGGATCATCTCTACAGCCGAGTGGGAAAGCTTCATGGTGGAATCAAGGGAAGGCATCAGATGTGCCCCGACAGGAGGCTGTTGCCATGGAGAAGAAGCTGGAGTCAGGTTAACTAGAAGCAGGGCATCCTATGTGACTGGGTGGGGGAGCATGGGTGGCTGTTTCTAGTTGGTTTGCAGTTGGAAGCAGAGGTAAAACTAGGGAAACTGGCGGTCGCTGACCAAGTCCTGACCTGGGGGACTGACCGTCGCAGAGGGAATGGTTTGGTTTCACAGGCTGGCTATTGCAGAGGTTGAAAATCAGAGTCCCATTTTTCCATTTGTCTATCCTGCATCGCATAGGTCTTCTCATCCCATTTACCTGGCTGTGCTAGTTTCCCGGGACTGCCGTAAAAAACTGACCACAAGCTTGGTGGCTTAAAAACAACAGAAATGTGTTCTCTCACAGCGCTCGAGAAGAGAGTTTGAAATCAAGGTGTTGGCCGGGCCGTGAAGGGTCTCGGGGAGGACACTTCCTTGCCTCTTTCAGCTTCCTGCGATTCTTGGCAATCCTTGGCATCCTTGGACTGTAGACTCATGATTTCAAAGTCAGCCTCCGTCTTCACTTGCCATTCTTCCCTGTGTGTCTTTACACAGACTTCTTAGAAAGACAGCCGCTGTTGGATTGCTGTCTAACTCAGCAGGACCTCATCTTTAATCATATTTGCGAGACACCTATTTCCAAATCAGGTCACATTTCTAGGGGTCCAGGTGGATGTGAATTTCAAGGGAGACAATATATGATGCACTAGTCTCATTAAGGGCTCCCTTCTGCCGTCACCAGAGCTAATAACCTGGCAAGTCTGGACCCAGCACGGGGTCTTGGGCACCAGAGGGGAGTCAACTCTGTGAAGTCTCAAGATGTTCAGAACTGAGGATATTAGGAAGTGATGTTTTGATTGAAAACTTTGGGATGCTTGGGGACGGGGCAGGGAAAGAGAGGAAACCACATCTGGACTGAGTGGCAGGTTCACCCCAAGGAAGGCACACTCTGGGGCCAGGTTGATGCTTTTTTTACCTTCTGACATAAACTTTTTTTAAAAACACTGTGCTCTCTGGGTCTTTGCTGCTGTGAGGGCTTTCTCTAGTTGCAGCAAGTGGGGGCTCCTCTCTAGTTGCAGTATGGGGCCTTCTCCTTGTGGTGGCTTCTCTTATTGCAGAGCAGGGGCTGTAGGGGGCACAGGCTTCAGTAGCTGTGGCACGCAGGCTTGGCTGCCCTGCGGGAAGTGGGATCTTCCCAGACCAGGGATCAAATCTGTCCCCTGCATTGGTGGGTGGGTTCTTAACTGCTGGACCACCAGGGAAGTCCCTGACATAGACAGAGAGAGAGACAACCTGGGGCGGATGCTTAATTGTGAGAATACTGTGTCCAGTTCAGTTCAGTTCAGTTCAGTCGCTCAGTCGTGTCCGACTCTTTGTGACCCCGTGAACTGCAGCATGCCAGGCCTCCCTGTCCATCACCAACTCCTGGAGTTCACCCAAACTCATGTCCATTGAGTCAGTGATGTCATCCAACCATTTCATCCTCTGTCGTCCCCTTCTCCTCCTGCCTTCAATCTTTCCCAGCATCAGGGTCTTTCCAATGAGTCAGTTCTTGGCATCAGGTGGTCAAAATATTGGGAGTTTCGGCTTCAGCATCAGTCTTTCCAATGACTATTCAGGACTGATTTCCAGGGGTTTATGAAATCTTGATTCTCCACAAAATCCATGGCTCAACATACTGTTCATCCTAAAACTCTGTCTTCAATAAGAATATGCTCTGAACTTCAGGCACATTTATCAAGCCCCACGAAAGTGTCTCCCAAAACAAGTGATCTCATTCTTCAGACCAGCTTCTCCTGGGCTCCTTCTTGTAGTGAAGGACATCACCGATGTCTCCTTGTCCAATTTGCTTCCTGGACCACACTCTCCCCCTCACATCCCATGTCTCGTCCATTCACAAATCCTGTTAGCTCCCCCTCCCAAAGATGGAGGGCTAGTGAAGGCTAGTACCACATGGAGGTATGAAACCCACTCTCCATTCATGCTGTTTAGCAGGGTGTAGAGGAAGATGCAGAAAATCCAGAATCATCTCTCTAAATAGAAATTTGAGGTAAATGAGGGTGAAATAGTTAATATATGAAAGACCCTTAGAAAAGTCTGATACAAAGCAAGTGCTAGAGACGTGTCAGCTCTCCTGTGACAGCCGTGCTATGCTGTTGTGCAAAGCACCAGAATCAAGGGCCTGGGTCCTCATTCTCAATCAGCAGTGAAGAGCTATGGAAAGCAGCCCTACTCTTTAGGAAGAGACTCCTCGCTGAAATAAAACAAAACCTACTGATTTCAGCCCCTTGGGAAACTAGACTCGTGTTCTAGCATAGCTGCCATTTTTCAAAATGCTTTGGGGGAGTTCCATTTGGTGTCTCTCTTAGAATTCATAATACTCTTTTTTTAATTGACTTTTAAAGAAGAATTTTATTTTGTGTTATTTTGGCTGTGCTGGGTCTTTGCACCAGAATCCCAGGGACGGGGAAGCCTGGTGGGCTGCCGTCTATGGGGCTGCGCAGTCAGACATGACTGAAGTGACCTAGCAGCAGCAGCATCAGGCTTTTCCCTAGTTGCGGTGAGTGGGGGCTGCTCTCTCGTTGCTCAGGCTTCTCGCTGCGGTGGCTTTCCTTGTTGTGGAGCATGGGCTCTAGAACCCTTTAGTGGTTGTGGTGCACAGACTTAGTGGCCTGGGGCATGTGGAATCTTCCCAGTCCAGGGATTGAACCCATGTCCCCTGCCTTGGCAGGTAGATTCCAACCACAGGACCACCAAGGAAGTCCTTAATTGACCTTTTATTTTGGAAAAATTTTAGATTTACAGAAAAATCACAAAGATACTACAGACAATTCTCCTTACCTGTATAATCTTCACCACATTTCTGCCATTGTTATACAGCTTACATTATCAGCGTATTTTTGTCACATTAAGAAACTGACATGGGTGCAGTTATTACTATTAACTCATCTCCAGATGTTATGGAAAGCACATCAGTTTTCCCATTAACTGGACATTTTCTGGCCCAGGATCTAGTCTAGGATAGCACATTGCATTTCATTATCACTTCTTCCCAGTCTCCTCTGATCAGTGGCAGTTCCTCAATCTTTTGTTTGAGGGTCTCAAGGAGTACTGGCCAGGTGTCCTGTAGAATGTCTCCTAACACGGATTTTTCTATTGGCTTTCTCATGATTAGACTGGACTATGGGTCTTTGTAAGGATCAGAGAAGGCAGAGAAGAAGTGCCCTTCTCATCACATTGTATCAGGGTGTGCCTGGGAGCCACACGGCAGTGTGATGCCAACCTCGATGATTTGCTTAAGGTAGAGTTGCTAGGTTTCTTTGGTGTCGAGTTACTGTTTTCCCCTTTCTCTACTCTCAGAGAAGGCAATGGCACCCCACTCCAGTACTCTTGTCTGGAAAATCCCATGGACGGAGGAGCCTGGTAGGCTGCAGTCCATGGGGTCATGAAGAGTTGGACACGACTGAGTGACTTCACTTTCACTTTTCACTTTCATGCACTGGAGAAGGAAATGGCAACCCACTCTGGAGAATCCCAGAGATGGGGGAGCCTGGTGGGCTGCCGTCTATGGGGTCGCACAGAGTTGGACACGACTGAAGCGACTTAGCAGCAGCAGCAGCAGCAGCAGCAGCAGCAGCTACTCTAGTTTTTGGAAGTTAGTGACTGAGAAGAGGGGGACCCAAGCTCCCTCTATTGAATTATAACCAAAAGTATAAACTTATAAGCCATGAGTCCATGCTGATATCAATAAGTGGTTGAATAAACAAACAAATGGGGGAAAAGAGGTATAGCTCCTTTAGGTTATAATTCAATATACACGATTTATTTTGTTGCCCAAATTGTTCCAGATTTGGCCATTGAGAACTTTCCAGGTTCGCTCTGTGTTCCATCGGCACGCTTCCTCCCTTTTGCTTTTTGAGCACTCCCTTACTTTCTGTCATTCTATGATGCTCCAGACTCATCTCAGGTTTTTCCTGCTTCAGTCCTAGAATCGGTCATGTTTCCAAGGAACCGTGATTCATGACGTTCTTTTGAATGTGCCAAGTCCAATTCCTTTGTGGGCAGGTTTAAAAAATATTCTAGGACTTTCCTGGTGGTCCAGTGACTAAGAATCTTCCTGCCAGTGCAGGGGACAGGGGTTCAATCCCTGGTCCGGGAAGGTTCCACATGCCACGGAGCACTACTGCAGCCTGAGCCCTTAGAGCCCGTGCTCCACAACAAGAGAAAGCCCACGTGCAGCAACGAAGACCCAGCGCAGCCAAAAAATAAAACAATAAATGCTGAAAAGGTATTTTAATAACCAAACACCATTTGCTATTTTATCTGGTGACACAGATTGGTAATGAAGGAGTTAAATAACCTCTTTCATCCGAAACTATGAGACAGAACAAAGTAAGGGCTGAACCAAGGCAATGGCATAGTTGAGAAGCAAATCACAGTCAGTCTTATTAAAGAAGTATTTGACACTTCCCAATGACTTTTGTGTTTGTACATGAAAAAACATGATCAACTCTCAGCTTTTGTGGGCTGCACTGAGCATGAACGATGACACTGACGTGAAAGAAAGAAATGAACACTTCCCTTTTGCTTTGGAAACAGGGCATTTTTCCTAAGTCTTAGGGATGTTGAAGTTTTCCACCATGAATATTGACACTTAGCTTCTGGATCATAATAGAAACACCATGTTCCACGATCAGTCACTATTTTTCTCAAAAACATGTGTGCTCTTTCATATCTTCAAACCCCCCTTGAACAATCTGAGCAAATGCCAAGGCTTTTTAGCTTTAAGTTCATCAATCAAAATTCTTGGCAAGTTTTCACAGAAATTTCCCTGGCATTCAAGTCCACTTCCATCTGACTGTAACACTTCAGCCATCATGCTCACAATTAGTTGTCCAGCGTGCAGATCTTTCAACATTTCCACTGCTCTTTTGAGTGACAAGGCAACTCCCCATTCTCCATCGCTGAACAACCTCCTTCCTTTCTTAAGCCTTTCGTGACAATCAAGAACTCTCTTCTTTGCCATCTGTTCTTGGCTTTTGCTCCAAATGCTTTTTTTTTTTTTTTAATGTCAGATGTCTAACTTGCCCATTGTTCTATTTTATAGGAAGTTGGAGACTCTTTGCTTTTAACAACTGCCCTCACTTTTACTCAGGCTTGAAGAGACATGCACGTCCTCTGCAGCCCCCTGGCACAGACCTGCCTGCGTGGTGTGGGAAATCCTGCTGGTGCCAGGCAGAAGCAGGTTACGGCAAGTCCCTTTAAAAATCAGTTTCTGACTTCCGCAAGTCTCTTGGGCCACTCCTTTGGATACACAGAAATCCACTACAGTGGATGGACAGATATTCATGGTGCAAAGAGTCTGTCTTATCTATGTGATTAATTTTACCTGTCAACCTGTCTGGCCATTGGGTGTCCAGATTCAGTTTTATTAGGAGTGTGTCTGTGAGGGTGGTTCCAGATGAGATTCCCATTGAAATGGGAGTGGACTCAGTGAAGCAGATGGTCCTCCCTGAAATGGGTGGGCATTATCCAATCCCAAATAGAACAACAGGTCGAGGAAGGAGAGAGTCTCCCCTTTCATCCCTGCCTAAGTGCCAGAGTGCGACATTCCATCTCATCTTCTCTGGCCTTTGAATTGGGGTTTATATACCAGATGGTCCCTGGTTCTCCTGTCTTTGGACTTAGACTAACTTATATCAGTAGCTTTCCTGGGTTTTCAGCTTGCAGAGGGCAAACTGTGGAATTTCTCAGTCCCCAATTCCTTATGATAAATCTCTCTCCCTCAGTTTCTCTCTATATAGGTGTGTGTGTGTGTGTGTGTGTGTGTGTGTGTGTGTGTGTGTGTTAGTTGCTTAGTCGTGTCTGACTCTCTGCAACCCCATAGGTATATGGGGGTTTCCCAGGTGGCTCTAGAGGTAAAGAGCCTGCCTGCCAGTGTAGGAGACACAGGAGACATGGGTTTGATCTTTGAGTTGGGAAGATCCCCTGGAGTAGGAAATGGCAACCCACTCCAGTATTCTTGCCTGGAGAATCCCATGGACAGAGGACCCTGGCGGGCTACAGTCCATAGGGTCACAAATAGTCAGACACGACTGAAGCAACTTAGCACACATAAGTATAAACATTCTACTGATGCTCTTCTCTGAAGAAGCCTGACTCATACACTCTCCTTAGAAGGACCATGTGTCCTGTGGCCAGGAGCAACCCCTAAAATCAAGGTGTTGTCAGGATTGAATGAAATTCTGGAGGCGCTGTTTGCCTGCCTTTTCAGCTTTTAGTGGTTGCCTGGATTCCTTGGCTTAGGGCCACTTCAAAGTACATGACTCTTATCTCTGCTTCCTTCACCACACCCCCTTTTTCTCACTCTAAGCTTCCATTCCATTTGGAAGAACCGTTGTGATTAGACTGGGCCCATCTAGATAATCCAGGACACTCTCCCCTTGATAACATCCTTACATCCTTAATTTAAACATATCTGTAAAGTTCTTTGCCCTACAGAGTAACATTCATAGGTTCTGGAGGTTAGGATGTGGATATCTTGGGGAGGGACATTCAGTTCAGTTCAGTTGCTCAGTTGTGTCTGACTCTTTGTGACCCCATGAATCGCACCATGTCAGGCCTCCCTGTTCATCATCAACTCCCGGAGTTCACTCAAACTCATGTCCATAGAGTCAGTGATGCCATCCAGCCATCTTATCCTCTGTCGTTCCCCTTCTCCTCCTGTCCTCAATCCCTCCCAGCATCAGGGTCTTTCCCAATGAGTCAACTCTTCGCATGAGGTGGCCAAAGTACTGGAGTTTCAGCTTCAGCATCATTCCTTCCAAAGAACGCCCAGGGCCGATCTTTAGAATGGACTGGTTGGATCTCCTTGCAGTCCAAAGGACTCTCAAGAGTCTTCTCCAACACCACAGTTCAAAAGCATCAACTCTTTGGCACTCAGCTTTCTTCACAGTCCAACTCTCACATCCATATTCAACCATAATGCCCCGCTCTGATTCTCCTGTGACTGTTGGTGCATATCTTCATCACTTAAATTTTGTTAGTCTGTAGGCGTCTACTTCTGCATGCATCTTGCCCTTCTCACCCCAGCTGTTCTTCAAGCTTTGGAATCTTATCTTTCTCACCTTGTATTGCCCATACCAACTGTGCCTGGAACATAATAGGCGCTCAGCAAACATTTGTTGAATAATGTAATGAATGGAGATCTCACCCTGATTTTAAGATCGGACCTTTGGCTGGACTTGACGTATATTGAGATTGCCCAAGAATTTAATAGTTCAGAGAGGAAAGGGCACAGCAAGTTGTTTCCCTCTCCTGTACCCATCCCTCCAAGCCCAGAGAAGCAACAGGCACCACTTTCAAAGAGCTAGAGGTTGGGGGTGTCCAGGCAGCCCTTCAGCTCCCAGAAGGTCCTTCCTCCCTACGCAGGGGAGGTATGAGGTTTGGAGGTATTCGTATTGCCAGTTTTGCATGTTGCCAAACCATACAGAGTTGGAGCTTGTGATCTGATTTGGACCCACCAACCACCCTCCCCATTGTGGTGAATGGGCTGTGAATTCCCCTGATTCTGGGCCAAGCCACAGCTGTGGGTTTGAAGCCACCATCCAGCTCTCCCACAGCGGTAACCTGGAGCCCTGATCCAGAGCCATGCCTGTGACCCCACTGACCTAGGAGATGTAAAGCTGTATGACTCTGGGTTAGCAACGTTACCACAAAGTCGCATGTCCTGCCTTTAGCCTCCCAGTGTGGCCAGCATCTCAGATCCTGAAGGTCATCAGGCCCTGTGGTCCTTGTTCTGGGCTTCAGCAAGGTAGAATTTGGGGAGGGGCCTTCTGGGTAGGTATTAGTGTTATAAGTCAGTTTTTTCATGAGCAATTCATCAGACTGGAAAATAATAAGGCAAAAGGGCTGGAGGGACACAAATGACAAACTTGTAAACAGCTGTTTTAGATTTGGGTCTGGAAAGGAGGGTTTCACAACGGCTGATCCAAATGCAGAGCTTACCCTTTGGTGGCCTGATGTGGGCTTGTCAGGAAAGCAGCTGGCTTGGAAAATGCAATGAAGGCCAGTGTGTGAATTTTCAAGGGCTCTCGTGTATACCCCGGGCTGGGAGGCTTAAACAACAGGCATATACTGTCTTACAGTTCTGGAGGCCACAAGTCTGAGTTCATGGTGGCAGCAGGTTTCGTTTCCTCTGGAGGCTCTGGCGGAGAACCCGCTCCAGGCCTCTCTCCCAGCTTCTGGTGGCCCCAGGCGCTCCTTGGCTTGTAGTCGGCTGTCACCCTCCATCTTCACATCGCCTCCCCTCTGTGCATGTCTATCTTTGCACCCAAATTCCCTCTTTTAAGAACACCAATCGGTTTGGATTAAGGCCCATCCTAACAACCCCATCTTAACTTAATTATCTCTCTGGGAACTCTCATAATCTCCAAATAAAGTCACATTCTGAAGTCCTGGGGGTGGCTTTTATCTTTTAGGGGGAGAGGGGTCAAATTTAACCTACAATAGCCAGTCAACTGGAAATGAGAATTTTGCTCAAAATGGCATTTCTTCTGCAGAAGAACGTTCTCTGCATTTTGTGGGGTGGGTTGCTGTGGGTAGAAAGGGACAGAGGAGTCTGATGAAAGATACCAGATCTCCCATGTTGTGATTGAACTTCATAGAAAAGCTTGCTGATCATCAATGACAAGGCTACTAGCTCATGACATTGATAGAACAGTTCAGAACAGACCATCCTGTCCTTAGCTTGGGCTGAGACTGATGCCTTTGTTTTCTTTTCAGCCATTGCTCTGGTTTTCATCTCACCACTGATTAAAGGGATGGTGATTATATTAATAATTCCTTCAATACAAATTTATTTGTGTTTATAGACATAAATCTATACATATTTGTTTATTAAAAAGTGCGTTGCTAGAGATCTAACAATGAGGCTCTGCTTTGGCCCTTAAATATCAAAAGAGACTCACATTTCTATATCCGACTGGAAAAGTAGCAGAAGGCTTTTTAAAACTGAGAGTTTTTCCCCCTAATTATAATAATACAGTCTAGAAGGTTAGAAAAAAAAGGAAAAAAATGTTTTCCCCAGCTCCCATGCCTAAAAACATTTGTAATTCATTCCTATGTACTTATAAACACATTTTTACCCTTCACAGGGTTTGCTTATTTTACTATTATTTTTAAACTTTTTATCTGGAAATAATTTTAGGCTCATGCAAGTTGCAAAGCTAGTATGGAGAGTTCTCAATTACCTTCCCTCAGTTTTCCCATGACGATATCATTTTTATTTATTTTTACTTTTGGGCCACACTGCAAAGCTTGCAGGATCTTAGTTCCCCAACCAGGGATTGAATCCTGGCCAAGGCAGTGAAAGCGCCAAGTCCTAACCCCTGGGCTACTTAACCAAGAGAATTCCCTTATTTTTAAAAAGTCATGAAAAATAAATATAACGTAAATTTTGCATCATCTTAAGTGTCCCACTCAGTGTTGTTACGTACATTCACATTGTTGTGCAACCATCCCTGCTGTCCATCTTTGGAAATTCTTTCATCTTGCAAAACTACAACACCAGACTCTTTAAGTCAGAACACCCGTCTTCCTTCCTCCAAGCCCTTGCTCGTAGCCGTTCTACCTTCGATCTCTGAATCAGCTCTGCTAAGGATCTCACATAAGAGGAAGCATACAGTATTCACCCTTCTGAGACTGGCTTGTGTCACTTATCACAATGGCGTCGAGGTTCGTCTGTGTCGGAGCCTGTGTCAGAATTTCCTTCCTTTTTGAGGTTGTATGACTGTACTGCATTTTCTTTATTCATTTGCTGATGGGCACTTGCTTTACCTCTTGGCTACTGTGAATGATGCTATTATAAACATGGGTGTATAAATCTCTCTTCAAGATCCAGCTATCACTTCTTTTGGGTATACAACCAGAAGTGGAATTGCTGGATCACATGGTCATTCTCTGTTTAGTTCTTTGACACACTGCCATGCTGTTTGCCACAGGGGCTGCACCATTTTATACTCCCAGCAGCAAAACACAAGGTTCTAAGTTCTCCACGTCCTCATCAACACGCACTATATTTTGTCTTTTTCATAACAGCCATCCTAATGGTTGTACCCACTGATAACATCTTCTATAACCATAGCACAGTTAACAAGATATATGAGTTTTTAAATTTTCTTTTTCTTTTTAATTGCATATGCAATCTTTTGTGGCCCCCAGCTTTGTTTACTTAACAAAATACAGATACATAACAAAAGCATTTGGCCCTCACTAAAACCTCTCCATAAATACAGTTATCTTTGGCAGTTTCCTGCTCCTTTGAGGGGCTGTGGTTTCCCTGCCATGAGTGAACTGGCCAGCCTGTGAGGCCAGCAGGTCACTGGGTCTCCTGTGTCCTGAGTGACTCCTTGAGCCTGATGACCGGGAGTGCGGCCGTTGAGTGGGAAAATGAGACTTGGTGTGTGATGGCTCTTTTTCAGCTTATTGGTGCAGTAAGCCACCAGACTTGGAAATATCGCGATAGCAGGTCCATAGGAAGCCTTCAGCATGTGGTCTTGAGGCTCAAAAGGGAAGACAGAAGCTGGAGCTTTGCTTTGGTCTGAGTGAGGGTCAAGCTAGCAATGGCTGATTGCAGAAGAAGAGTTACTCTGGTAGCGACTGTTTGGCCCATACATTAAATCCAGGGCACTTAGACCTCAGGACATCAGCAGCTGCCCTTGCTGTTCCCACTGGATGAAACAGCCCTAACTGCTTGGGGCCCTTACATCTCTGCCCCGTAATTACATATTCCTCCTGGCTTAGCTTCCTGTAGCTTCCATAACAAAAGACCACAAACAGAGTGGCTCAGAACAGCAAAAAGTTACTCTCCTACAGTTCTGGAAGCCAGAAGTCTGAAATCAAAGTGTCCATAACCAAAGCTCACTTTGCTCTTGTTGTTTAATCACTAAGTTATATCTGATTCTTTTTGACCCCATAGACTTGTTTGTTAGCCTACCAGCCTCCTCTGTCCATGGAATTCTCCAGGCAAAAATACTGGAGTGAGTTGCCATTTCCTTCTCCAGGGATCTTCCTGACCCAGGGATAGAGCACACATCTGCTGCTTGGCAGGCGGATTCTTTACCACTGAGCCACCTGGGAAGCCCCCTTATGACCTCATTTAACCTTAGTTACCTTCTAGGGGGCCCGTCTCCAAACACAGTCACATGGGGTTTAGGGGTTCAGCATAGATTTGAGGAGTCTGTAACATCCTCCATGAAGACTGGTCACCAAATACATTTGCAAGACACACAAGCCTGGAAGGCAGCCTCCTCCTGCCTCTGTGCTTGCATGGATGATGGGGGACCCTTGCCTTGGCAGCCTCAAATGCACCTGGCACTGTGGCTGAGGGGTTGGGGTTTTCCAGGATCCCCCTGTGTATTTCCCCCAGCCTGACCTCTCTCTTTGGCAGCTGACAGCAGCCTCAGCGAGTCTGAGCCAGGAGTGTGAATGTCAGGAGGAGCCCAGGCATTGCTCCTTTCAGCGTGATGGGTGTGGAGGTTCCCAGAGGACCTCACGTTGGCAAAGGGCAGGGAAACTGTGGATGAAAGGCAGCATCTCAGACATCCTCATCTGTGCTGGGATAGGCATGCGGCAGTGGCGCCCAGCCTGTCCCCATCCATGTGGGGTCAAACAGCTCCCAGGAGGACATGGACAGGAATTCACGGCAAAGTCTGTGTCAGTGGTCCTCCCTGCCAGCCACAGACCCAGCTTGTTAGTTTCAGAGGCTTGGGGCAAAACATACCATTGTAATGAGTTAGACCCATTTACAAAAGAAGCTCCACATAGGAGGTTTTGCCAGCATTTCTGTTTCACATCGACTTGCTGTTTGATTAAAATGTTTTGGTGAACTTCTTTGATGGTCAAGACGGTGTTGGCCATCTAGTCAAAGCTGTGGATTTTCCAGTAGTCATGTATGGATGTGAGAGTTGGACCATAAGGAAGGCTGAGCACCGAAGAATTGACGCTTTCGAACTGTGGTGCTGGAGAAGACTCTTGAAAGTCCCTTTGGACAGTAAGGAGATCAAACCAGTCAATCCTGAAGGAAATCAACCCTGAATACTTATTGGAAGGACTGATGCTGAAGCTCCAATATTTTGGCCACCTGATGCGAAGAGAGAACACTTGGAAAAGACCTCGATGCTGGGAAAGATTGAAGGCAAATGGAGAAAGGGGTGGCTGATGATGAGACGGTTGGATCACATCACTGACTCAGTGGACATAAATTTGCATGAACTCTGGGAGATAGTGAAGGACAGGGAAGTTTGGAGCTCTGTAGGCTGTGGGGTCGCAAAGAGTTGGACACTACTTAGCGACAGAACAACGGTGGTGTTGGCCAGGGAAATGTTATCAAATCTTGCATTAATTCTGGGAAATGGGTCCAGAAGTCCTAAGGATCCCAATGCAAGCATTTCCACCTTTTCATCTCATTCAGAATGACTGCAGAACCTTCCAAGGGATCTCCTGGATTTCCGGCAGACGGTAGCCCTTGCTCACCCTGCATCCCTGACGTTTTGCAGAGCTGTGACTTTGGGAGGTAAGCTCTGGATAGACCAATTCACAAGGGAACGAAATGCCTTATGGTGTTTCTGCAATGCTGGAAGTTTCAAGTTCAGTTCTGAACTTTCTTCTTTCCTGGGGGAATAGGAGGACACTGAGAAGGGAAGGAGAGAGGAAATGGCCTTTGGTGTATGGAATAAAAACATGTCCTTCAACAGGTAAAAGGTAAAGATGCCTAGGACATTCCATCTTGCCTATGTGTGTTCATAGGTGATGCTAGGTGGTTTCAGCTTCATTTCAGAGGGCAATCCAGCCATGAAGTTCTTCACTGAACCTCCAAATCTGAGTTTTCTCTGGGCAGCAAAGGTGGAAGGTCTGCTAATAAATAGGTACCCAGGTTTCGACAGCTTTTAAGTTCTATTGCCCAACTTCAGTGGTTATGTGAACAGGCAGGTCTGGGTGTGGAGAGGGGAGGGGAACCCAAGGAAGGAAGAGAGGTAAGGGTCTGGGTGATATGGAGATGGAATAATTTCCTCTTGCAAAACTCGGTGCTGGTTGTTGGCTCTGATTTCTCCAAATGAAATCTCCATGTGACCAATGGCAAAGAAAAAGTGACTGTCATCTCTTAAGACTGCCATGAGTTATGATTTCAATAAACCCTGGGTACCACGCTTTTATTAAATCCCCTAATACCTGCCACTTTTGTTGGTATAATGGTATTATTTTGCTATCATTTAAAAAAAAAAAAACCACCAAATCAGAATCATGTCCATTTTGAGGTAAACCCTGGGAGTTATAAGTGAAAAGGTTTCCTCACTTGAAATGAGTGGAGACCACCTCCCTGAGTTGTTCAAAACCCTCCTAGGAAACTGTATCGTTGTTTTTAATTTCTGTTTCTGCAGTTCCTAGTGAGGTTTAACATCTTATTTATTTATTCTTTTTGTCATTTTTATTTTTCCCAGAGCATCTGGTCCACGTCTTTTTCCTTAACTCTCTCTTGGAACCATCTTAGAATTTTGGAGAATTTTAAGGAGAAGTTGTTTAGTTGCTGAGTCATGTCCGACTCTTTTGGTGACCCCGCGGACTGCAGCACACCTCTCTCCTCTACCATCTCCCGGAATTTGCTTCAATTCATGTCCACTGAGTCAGTGATACTCTCCAACCATCTCATCCTCTGTCATCCCCTTCTCCTCCTGCCCTCAATCTTTCCCAGCATCAGAGTCTTTTCAAATGAGTCAGCTCTTTGCATCAGGTGGCCAGAGTATTGGAGCTTCCGCTTCAGTCTCAGGTCTGGGTGTTCAATGAGTATTTAGAGTTGACTTCCTTTAGGATGGACTGGTTGGATCTCCCTGCAGTCCAAGGGACTCTCAAGAGTCTTCTCCAGCACCACAGTTCAAAGCATCCATTCTTTGGCGCTCAGCTTTCTTTATGGTCTCACTCTCACTTTGAACATCCTCAAATAATACGACAGATTCATGTTATATCTGCTCGTGACCTGCATTTTAGATGACAAAATCTCATGATTATCTGAAACAGTGAATCAGGTTTGTCTTGTACTTAAGGTGTCTAGACACCACCTACGTGGAAGATTTCAGAGAGGTACACTAACCCTGTTTTTGCTAACCCCCACCCACATCACTGGTGGACTCCAAGGACTCAGGGCTTATCTAGATTAGGGTTTGGAAGTGGCATCTGATCGAGAAAAGACAAATGGGCTGAGGAATTGAGTCTGTCCAGATTGATGGGCTTCCCTGGTGGCTCAAACGGTAGGAAACTGCCTGCAATGCAGGAGACCCAGGTTCGATCCTGGGGTCAGGAAGATCCCCTGGAGTAGGAAATGGCAACCCACTCCAGTATTCTAGCCTGGAGAATTCCATGGACAGAGGAGCCTGGCAGGCTACAGTTCATGGGGTCGCAAACAGTTGGACACAACTGCCGGACTAACACACATACACAAAGACTGACGGGGCCCAGGGAAGAGAAACGGCTGGAACGAGTGGCAGGATGTGTGTAAAGAATTCAGCCTTGCCCAGAGAGAGTCTGGCCTTTTTCCTCAGCTTCTTGGGAGAGACTTCTAAGCCCTTGGGATGTCATGCTTGATGGGAGCTTCTTTGGTTTGCTGAGTCACACCAACAATGTGATTTAGGGTGGGGGCTTTCCATGGCACGGTTATCAGTTAACCTCTGGAGGAGCTGGAGACAAGTCAATCTGGGGGGGGGCCGACCAGGTTTAAATGATGGAGCCCCCGTAAAGGCTATGGATTCCGAGGCTTGGTGAGCTTTCTTGGTTGGCAGCACTGCGGATTGTCACACATCTGTGCTGGTAGAATGGTGCTGGCCTGACTCTGCTGGGAGATAACAGCTGCAACTTTGCATCTGGCTCTTCCCCTTTCTTTAAAATCTTACTTATTTTTGGCTATGCTGGCTCTTTGTTGCTGGATGTTATGCCCAGAGTCCGAGTCCCCAAAACTGAGAGAATAAGATGTCCACAGCAATGCAAAAGCATGAAGGGGTTTTATTTCTAGCTCAAGCTAGGGCTCCCACCACATCCAACGCAGTGGAGTGGAGCAAGGAACCCCAAGCCCAGATTTACAGCAGTATTTATAGGTTTTAGAACAGAGCATTGGCAAGGGCTGATTGGCCACAGGAGTTCCCTAGTATTTACTAATTGGCTAATCTTTATTGGCTGCAGGGGTTTCCTGGTATTTACTACTTGGCTATTGGCTGCAGGGGGATGTCTTTTACGTCCTGATAAACTCAAACCAGGTTACAGGGAGTATGCTGATTAGACAAGTCCTGGCATCCGCGGGGATGACCTCACTGGGCAATGACTCAGCCTTTCCCGTGAGTCCTACCTTAGTCCCTGAAGCCTATCATGGCGTTTGTTAGGTCCCAACACTGGACGCAGGCTTTCTCTAGCTGCGGCAAGCAAGGGTTATTCTTCAGTGTGGTGCGCTGGCTTCCCTTTGCAGTGGCTTCTCTTCTTGCAGAGCACAGGCTCTTAAGATGCATGGGCTTCAGTAGTTGTGGCTCACGGGCTTTGTTGCTCTGAGTCATGTGGAATCTTCCTGGACCAGGGATTAAACCCATGTCCCTTACATTGGCAGGCAGATTCTTATCCACTGTACCACCAGGGAAGTCCCTGCCTTTGCATCTTTCTTGGTCTCCACCCTATGCTTCTCTTCCCTTGCCTGGTTTTAATCTGTATCCTTTCACTGTTATAAACTGTAACCATGAGCATAAAAGTTCAGTATGTTCTGTAAGTTCTCCTAATGAGTTATCAAACCTCAGGGTGGGGACTGTGCCCTCTGAACTTGGGTCTTGGTGCAGAGGTGAAGGCTCTCGGTACACAGCTCCCAGGCTTCACAGCTTCACAAGCAAAGACCAGCTAATAGCAGGAGGAAACAGGATGGAAGCTTAATTCTTCCCTTGTGACTAACTGTGCATCTTGCCTCCTCCATCATCCCCTTCCCTTCCTCCTGCTGGCCCTGCACTGGTGCCCACTGGGGCCAGATCTCCAGTTACCAATGAAGAAGTAGAAATGACTGAAGCGCACTTAACTTCATGGAGTTCCAAGGATTTCACACATGAACCCAGAGAAGGCAATGGCTCCCCACTCCAGTGTTCTTGCCTGGAGAATCCCAGGGACAGAGGAGCCTGGTGGGATGCCATCTGTGCAGTCGCACAGAGTCGGACACCACTGAAGCAACTTAGCAGCAGCAGCAGCAGCACACATGAATCCAGTTAAGCCTTTCCTACGTCACAGGGGGAAAAAGCAGACTCAGATTAGCATCTTTTATCTGTTATTTAGTGAAGAACTAGTTCATGATTTGGCCCAAACAGAAGAGTAAGCCCCTTGGAGCTTCCATTCAGTCATCACCCATGAAAGGCAGGGTCTCCGTGCCCTTTCGGAGTCAGGACCAGCTCATTTTTAAATATATCTCATTTTGTGTCCCAAATCAGTACTGCCTAGGCTTCATTTGAGTTCAGATGCTTTTATCTCTGACAAGCAAACACAGATATTAATTAAAGAGAAGCAAAACCATTCGAATGAAATGTCAAGTTCAGCCATTCAAATGAAATGTCAAGTTCAACCGTATGAATTTTCTTTTTTGCAGACTGAGCAACTGACACACAGGATGAACAAGGAGAGTTTGTCCCCGTAGACAGATACTCCAAGATGAAGAGGAGAAGGAGCTGAGCCTGGCCCGGATAAGAGACCACATATTTCTCATTCTCAGGGTCAAGGGGATCTTCCTGACCATACATGAGAAAGGCTCCTCGAAGGTCAAAAAGGGAAGGGGCAGCACCCCATCATAGGTGATGTCAACTTACTCATAGGCCACTTCGCTAGGATCCATCTTGGCTACAAGATGCATGTGCACAAAGGGAAGAACCCTTAGATAGCCAAATACAGACTCAGAATCAGGCAGAACAAGATGATTAGCCAAAGGAAACCCAGAAGAAATGCCCCATATAGGTGATTTAAAATGCCATGAGGGTGCATGCAACTCTCTCTCTCTGAGCCTGCCTGTGTGTCTAGCCACACGTACCCTTTTCCCTCCACTTCACTTGTCTTACTACTTCCGGTCTCTATGTAGAAATTCATTTCTGCGCAGCTGACAGACCAGAGCCTTGTCATTGGCCACTGGTCTAGCGGCTAGGATTCAGCGCTCTCATCTCTTCAGCCCAACTTCAATCTCTGGCCAGGAACCAAAATCGTGCTTCAAGCCGCTGCAGGCCAAGGCCACTGAGACCATAAGGATTTCAGGGCACAAAACCTGTGGGGAAGACATCCTCCCTAGGAGTGAAATAGAATTTTCTATGGACTGTTTTTTCATCTCTGTAAAAACCTTTCCCCTTATTCTACAACTTTTTGCCTCTACAAAGCAAAAGGTTCTTGCTTGACATGTGAGAAGTTGGAATTCTATCTTCACCCACGACAGAGAGTATACACCCTGCCTGTTTCTTAAATGAGTATGGATAGTCCAGTTAGGAGGAGAAGACAGAATTATGATGGGCGGGGGGCTTTGCTGACCAAGTCAGCATCAGGTGATGAGCTAGAAGGGTGAAAACACTGCATCATTTTAATCAGAGATGGTTCACACCAGACTCCATGGACTCAGTCTGATTTAGAAAAGGAACCCTGGGAGGCAGCATCAGTGGGAAGCCGTTGCCTTCTGTGCCCGTAGGGAGGGGCAGGGAGTGGTCACCTCCAGGCGACGAGACAGTGGAGCAGCAGGAACTCTAGATGGGGCAGTGACATTTGCTAGATGGACAGAGCCGTAGGTGGCACAATAGTAAAGAATTGCCTGCCAATGCAGGAGATAACAAGACACGCAGGTTCAATCCCTGAGTCAGGAAGTTCCCCTGGAGGAGGAAATGGCAACCCACTCCAGTATTCTTGCCTGGAGAATCTCATGAACAGAGGAGCCTTGTGGGCTATGGTCCATGGGATCGCAAAGAGTCAGACACGACTGAGACACAGCGATGACCAATGGAGCCAAACCAGAGCCCCGCAGTGGAAAGGGACCTGGGAGAATGAACATCCGAGGCTCATGCTCCATGCTTCTGCCTAACTCCAATGCTGCCTCCCACTGGCCGACACCAGCTGGGGGGAGGCTGGCGACACAGTGCATGCGGGCCAGCCTTGCAGTGGGAAGAGAAGAGTGGGGAAGGGCAGAGGCAAACGAGAAACATCAGGCCTGTCCATCTGTCAAGGCACATTCCAGAGGACCATGCCCTGGGTAAGGGTTTGCAAACCCAGGCCTCCATGTGCCTTTCCTCTGCCTCTTCACCTCATAGACAAAACAGCTGCAAACCTCTTGTAGCTACAGAGAACTTTCCCCTGAGCATCCCTTGCCTGGCCCGTCCAGGGCTGTCCCTGGGTGGAGAGAAGGCTAAGACATGCCACGGAATTCTTCCAAATCATTAGCTCAGATGACTCATTTCTTCCCACCCTGCTGTATGGCCTGTAGTTCCAGCTTTGTGGGGTGTGCGTGTGCGTGTGCGTGTGTGTGTGTGTGTGTGTGTGTATCCTCAGTCCACAGTCCCTGGATAAGAGCCACAAATGTCTTACCAAAGGGTCCTTCCAGAGCTCAGCACCAAGTGCAGCCGAAGCCTTGCTTTCCTTTCTCCTCCTAAAGTGTAAAAGTAAGACCTTCACTTATTGGACCTTATATGATCTTTGGGGTTCTCAATCTGGTGTTGGGGGAACTCAGGTTGTATGAAGAGGGAGCTGCTGGTTGGATGAACTGAGAACTCAGTGAGAGGAAAAGTTAAGGAATGTTTCCCAGAACCTAAAACACAGAATCTCCACTCTGACTGCAGAGTCTAGAATTTCCCTCTTAGATGCCCTGTGCTGCTTTGTAAATCCCTGAGAAGGCAGCATGATGTCATGAATGTCACCCTAGGAATGAGTTCATCAGGAACCCGCCTTCCAGGAGCTGGTTTTGCAGCAGGCGAGCCAGGGGCCAGACTGGGAGAGGAGACAGGGAGGGTGAAGGGTCCTTGGGGATTCTCCAGTATTCTGGACTTTCATCTAACCCCAGCAGCGGTCCCTGAAATTCTAAACAAAGCATGAACTCCACAGAGGGCCCAGGTGTGAATTCCTCCTGGGGGTCTTCTCTAGAAAGAGTATTAATTCCCCTTGCATTTCCACCTCTGAGTGGAGCAGAGTGGGAACTCCTGCACCCTCTCCCTCCCAGGCCCCTTTTTCTCCTGGAGAAGAAGGATGCATGGGCTACATACGTTGGAAGACATAGCCCCCCTGCACCCCACTTGTGAGCGAAACCACTGCAGGCTGGCCAGTGGGAAGGGAGAGAAGCCACAGATAGAAAGGGGCTTCCAGGAGAAATTCTGTTTGTATAGCACAGGCCAGAGTTGCAATTTCTGGAAGGGCCAGTGTAGCGGCTCGACAATCAGCCTACACTGTGAAATCAGGGGAAAGAGACAGCAAAGGGCAGTTTTCCTGGAAATGAAACAAACAAGCAAAAACAAGCCACCATACAAAGTGGGATGTGGATGGAAGAGGCAAGGATGGTGGGAAGACCTCACGGGATCTGCGTCCTCAGGCCCCTCGAGGATTCTCTCTGCTGCCTGAGGCTGGGCCTTGGGTCCTGCTCAGCACGAAGCAGCCGCACCACCTTCTGATCTACTGCAACCAGCCCCCAAGTCACTGTCCTACCAGACTGGAGGCCCCGCAAGCTTGGGACAGTCACTCCAACTTGTTCCTCTGGATCCTCTTTGCCTTAAAAGCCACATGAAGGGAGCTTCTTCCAGGCTCTACTTTTCCAGCTGGGAGATCTTTTCCCTGAGAAATGAAGAAAAGGGTCTGAGTTACCACCATCCGCCTCCCTGGCTATTCCACCCCACGGACTTGGCTGCCACTACGCACCTCACCTGGATGCTACAGAACTTGACCTCAAGGTGAGGAGATCCCAGTCACACTGGCCCCTCAATCAAAGAACAAGCTTGGAAACGGCATCATTTCATTCTTTTTTTTTATGGCTGAGTAATATTCCATACATACAGAGATTGTCATATTGAGTAAAGTAAGCGGAGAAAGACAATATTATATGATATTATTCATATGTGGAATCTAAAGAAATGGTACAAATGAACCTATTTATCAAACAGAAATAGAGTCACAGATATAGAAAACAAGCTTATAGTTACCAGAAGGGAAGAGAGGGAGAGATAAATTGGGAGATTGCTATTGACATATATACACCACTATATGTAAATAACTAATAAGGACCTATTGTATAGCACACAGAACTCTACTCAGTACTCTGTAATGGCCTGCGTGGAAAAAGAATCTAAAATAGAAGGGATACATGTATATGTATAACTGACTCACTTCACTATACACAAGAAACTAACACAATGCTGAAAGTCAGTTATACGCCAACATAAATTAAAAAGGAAAACCTTGGCCCTCTGGCTGTTCGAGGCTGCCAGTCTGTTGAGAGGCTATAGACTAATTCTGAAGTGAACAGGGTCTCCCTCCTGACAGAGAACTCTTGATGCGGGCTACATTAATCAGTGACGGTGGTCTGGGGTCTAGCACCTTCAGGAATATGACTCGGCCATAAGAAAGAATGGTTTATTGCCATTTGCAGCACCATGGATGAACCTAGAGATTTTTATCGTATTAAGTGAAGTAACTCAGACAGACAAAGACAAGTAGAGTAGGATATCAATTATATGTGGAATCTAAAAAATAGTACAAATGAACTTCAGTTCAGTTCAGTTCAGTGGCTAGTCGTGTCTGACTCTTTGTGACCCCATGAATCGCAGCACGCCAGGCCTCCCTGTCCATCACCATCTCCTGGAGTTCACTCAGACTCATGTCCATCGAGTCCGTGATGCCATCCAGCCATCTCATCCTCTGTTGTCTCCTTCTTCTCCTGCCCCCAATCCCTCCAAGCATCAGAGTCTTTTCCAATGAATCAACTCTTCGCATGAGGTGGCCAAAGTACTGGAGTTTCAGCTTTAGCATCATTCCTTCCAAAGAAATCCCAGGGTTGATCTTCTTCAGAATGGACTGGTTGGATCTCCTGCAGTCCAAGGGACTCTCAAGAGTCTTCTCCAACACCACAGTTCAAAAGCATCAATTCTTCGGTGCTCAGCCTTCTTCACAGTCCAACTCTCACATCCATACATGACCACAGGAAAAACCATAGCCTTGACAAGACAGACCTTAGTCGGCAAAGTAATGTCTCTGCTTCTGAATATACTATCTAGGTTGGTCATAACTTTTCTTCCAAGGAGTAAGCGTCTTTTAATTTCATGGCTGCAATCACCATCTGCAGTGATTTTGGAGCCCAAAAAATAAAGTCTGACACTGTTTCCATTGTTTCCCCATCTATTTCCCATGAAGTGCTGGGACCAGATGCCATGATCTTTGTTTTCTGAATGTTGAGCTTTAAGCCAACTTTTTCACTCTCCTCTTTCACTTTCATCAAGAGGCTTTTTAGTTCCTCTTCACTCTCTGCCATAAGGGTGGTGTCATCTGCATATCTGAGGTTATTGATATTTCTCCCGGCAATCTTGATTCCAGCTTGTGTTTCTTCCAGTCCAGCGTTTCTCATGATGTACTCTGCATACAAGTTAAATAAGCAGGGTGACAATATACAGCCTTGACGTACTCCTTTTCCTATTTGGAACCAGTCTGTTGTTCCATGTCGAGTTCTAACTGTTGCTTCCTGACCTGCATATAGACTTCTCAGGAGGCAGGTTAGGTGGTCTGGTATTCCCATCTCTTTCAGAATTTTCCACAGTTTATTGTGATCCACACAGTCAAAGGCTTTGGCATAGTCAAGAAAGCAGAAATAGATGTTTTTCTGGAACTCTCTTGCTTTTTCCATGATCCAGTGGATGTTGGCAATTTGCTCTCTGGTTCCTCTGCCTTTTCTAAAACCAGCTTGAACACCAGGAAATTCACGGTTCACGTATTGCTGAAGCCTGGCTTGGAGAATTTTGAGCATTACTTTACTAGCATGTGAGATGAGTGCAATTGTGCGGTAGTTTGAGCATTCTTTGGCATTGCCTTTCTTTGGGATTGGAATGAAAACTGACCTTTTCCAGTCCTGTGGCCACTGCTGAGTTTTCCAAATTTGCTGGCATATTGAGTGCAGTACTTTCACAGCATCATATTTCAGGATTTGAAACAGCTCAACTGGAATTCCATCACCTCCACTAGCTTTGTTTATAGTGATGCTTTCTAAGGCCCACTTGACTTCACATTCCAAGATGTCTGGCTCTAGATCAGTGATCACACCATCATGATTATCTGCATCATGAAGATCTTTCTTGTACAGTTCTTCTGTGTATTCTTGCCACTTCTTAATATCTTCTGCTTCTGTTAGGTCCAGACCATTTCTGTCCTTTATCGAGCCCATCTTAGCATGAAATGTTCCCTTGGTATCTCTAATTTTCTTGAGGAGATCTCTAGTCTTTCCCATTCTGTTCTTTTCCTCTATTTCTTTGCATTGATCACTGAAGAAGGCTTTCTTATCTCTTCTTGCTATTCTTTGGAACTCTGCATTCAGATGCTTATATCTTTCCTTTTCTCCTTTGCTTTTCGCCTCTCTTCTTTTCACAGCTATGTGTAAGTTCTCCCCAGACAGCATTTTGCTTTTTTGCATTTCTTTTCCATGGGGATGGTCTTGATTCCTGTCTCCTGTACAATGTCATGAACCTCTTTCCATAGTTCATCAGGCACTCTATCTCAGATCTAGGCCCTTAAATCTATTTCTCACTTCCACTGTATAATCATAAGGGATTTGATTGAGGTCATATCTGAATGGTCTAGCGGTTTTCCCTATTTTCTTCAATTTGAGTCTGAATTTGGTAATAAGGAGTTCATGATGTGAGCCACAGTCAGCTCCTGGTCTTGTTTTTGTTGACTGTATAGAGCTTCTCCATATTTGGCTACAAAGAATATAATCAATCTGATTTCACTGTTGACCATCTGGTGATGTCCATGTGTAGAGTCTTCTCTTCTGTTGTTGGAAGAGGGTGTTTGCTATGACCAGTGCATTTTCTTGGCAAAACTCTATTAGTCTTTGCCCTGCTTCATTCCGCATTCCAAGGCCAAATTTGCCTGTTTCTTCAGGTGTTTCCTGACTTTCTACTTCTGCATTCCAGTCCCCTATAATGAAAAGGACATCTTTTTGGGGTGTTAGTTCTAAAAGGTCTTGTAGGTCTTCATAAAACCGTTCAACTTCAGCTTCTTCAGCATTTCTGGTTGGGGCATAGTCTTGGATAACTGTGATATTGAATGGTTTGCCTTGGAGACGAACAGAGATCATTCTGTCGTTTTTGAGATTGCATCCAAGTACTGCATTTCAGACTCTTTTGTTGACCATGATGGCTACTCCATTTCTTCTGAGGGATTCCTGCCCACAGTAGTAGATATAATGGTCATCTGAGTTAAATTCACCCATTCCAGTCCATTTTAGTTCGCTGATTCCTAGAATGTCGACATTCACCCTTGCCATCTCTTGTTTGACCACTTCCAATTTGCCTTGATTCATGGACCTGACATTCCAGGTTCCTATGCAATATTGCTCTTTACAGCATCAGATCTTACTTCTATCACCAGTCACATCCACAGCTGGGTATTGTTTTTGCTTTGGCTCCATTCCTTCATTCTTTCTGGAGTTATTTCTCCACTGATCTCCAGTAGCATATTGGGCACTTAATGACCTGGGGAGGTCCTCTTTTGGTATCCTATCATTTTGCCTTTTCATACTGTTCATGGGGTTCTCAAGGCAAGAATACTGAAGTGGCTTGCCATTCCCTTCTCCAGTGGACCACATTCTGTCAGACCTCTCCACAATGACCTGCCTGTCAGTAAGAGAAACCCAAGTAAGATGGTAGGTGTTGCAAGAGGGCATCAGAGGGCAGACACACTGAAACCATACTCACAGAAAACTAATCAATCTAATCACACTAGGACCAGAGCCTTGTCTAACTCAATGAAACAAATGAACTTACAGAACAAAAACAGACTCGCAGACATAGAAACAAATTCATGACCCCACTTATTTAACTTCTATGCAGAGTACATCATGAGAAATGCTGGACTGGAAGAAACACAAGCTGGAATTAAGATTGCCGGGAGAAATATCATAACCTCAGATATGCAGATGACACCACCCTTGTGGCAGAAAATGAAAAGGAACTAAAAGGCCTCTTGATGAAAGTGAAAGAGGAGAGTGAAAAAGTTGGCCTAAAGCTCAACATTCAGAAAACAAAGATCATGGCATCCGGTCCCACCACTTCATGGGAAATAGATGGGGAAACAGTGGAAACAGTGTCAGACTTTATTTTGGGGGGCTCCAAAATCACTGCAGATGGTGATTGCAGCCATGAAGTTAAAAGACGCTTACTCCTTGGAAGAAAAGTTATGACCAACCTAGATAGTATATTCAAAAGCAGAGACATTACTTTGCCAACTAATGTCCATCTAGTCAAGGCTATGGTTTTTCCTGTGGTCATGTATGGATGTGAGAGTTGGACTGTGAAGAAGGCTGAGCGCTGAAGAATTGATGCTTTTGAACTGTGGTGTTGGAGAAGACTCTTGAGAGTCCCTTGGACTGCAAGGAGATCCAACCAGTCCATTCTGAAGGAGATCAGCCCTGGGTTTTCTTTGGAAGGAATGATGCTAAAGCTGAAACTCCAGTACTTTGGCCACCTCATGTGAAGAGTTGACTCACTGGAAAAGACTGATGCTTGGAGGGATTGGGGGCAGGAGGAGAAGGGGACGCCAGAGGATGAGATGGCTGGATGGCATCACTGAGTCGATGGATGTGAGTCTGAGTGAACTCCGGGAGTTGGTGATGGACAGGGAGGCCTAACGTGCTGTGATTCATGGGGTTGCAAAGAGTCAGACATAACTGAGCGACTGAACTGAACTGATGGGGGAGGTAGGGGGGAAGGGACAAAGCAAAAGTATAGGATTAACAGGTACACATTATACTATATATATATATATATATATATATATATATATATATATAAAATCTGTATACTATAGACTATGTGTGTGTGCGTGCTCAGTTGCTTCAGTTGGGTCTGACTCTGTGACCCATGGACCCCAGACTCCTCTGTCTAGGCAAGATTACTGGAGTGGGTTGTCATGCCCTCCCCCAGGGGATCTTTCCAACCCAGGGATCAAACCTGCATCTTCTGTGTCTCCTGTATTGCAGGCAGATGCTTTACCCACTGAGCCACTGGGAAGCCACAGATATATATATATATACACACACACATACATACACACACACACACACACACATATATATATATATACACACACACACATACATATACACACACACACACACATATATATATATATATATAGAGAGAGCAAGTTTGCCTTCTACATCTGTGACTCCTTCTGTTTTATAAATAAATTCATTTGTATCATTTTTTAGATTCCATATATATATATACACACACACATATTACTTTGCTATACACATGACACTAGCACAATATTATGAGCTTCAATTAAAAAAAGATTCCGCCCTTTAGAAAAAATCTTGCTTTCAAATATTTATCTTGTCTTGACAGTCAAGAGGAAACCTCGCTAGCTGATTTGTCTACAGAGGAGAGTCTCTCAGCCTGGGCACTACTGATGCCCTGGTTGGATCACTCTTTGTTGTCAGGTTGGTCCTGTGCCTTGCAGCATCCCTGGCCTCGCCGCACCAGATGCCAGTAGGATCCATCCCCTCCACCAGTCATGGCAACCAAAAACATCTCCAGACATTGCCAAACATCTCCTGGGGGTGTGGGTGGGGCAAAATCAGCCCCAACCGAGGACGCAACTGCAGAATGATTTTATTCAAACCTCAGATATGTGTTGCACAGGTCTGTGATACCTCATGATTTATTCATCTCAACTGAATCAGGAACTGGAGGGGTAAAGCTATGACTGAGACATCACCGCTGTTCTCTTGAAGCTTGGTGCGTGGTACTGGAGATGTCCCACAAATGACTGGACAGAGGAGAGAGAGTGAATGCCTCAAGGTAGAAGAGGAGCGCTCCCCGCCTCACTTTTGATCAGGAAGTAAACTTTCCCAACAGAGGATGAGGTGGTTGGATGGCATCACCAACTCGATGAACATGAGTTTGAGCAACCTCCAGGAGTTGGTGATGGACAGGGAAGCCTGGCATGCTGCAGTCTATGGGTTGCAAAGAGTCAGACACAACTAAGCAACTGAACTGAACTGAAATAGCTTTTCCAAAAGTCCTCAGTAGATCCTTCCTTATGTCTCATTGGCTGGCCCTGGGTCAGTCACATGCTCACTCAGACCAATCACTGGTCAAAGGGGAGGTGATTGCCAGAGAGGCTGAGCCAGTTGTGACTCACCCTGTAGGGAGAGTGTTCGTACATGCCCCTGCCCCCAGCCACTCACCCTGGAAAACATTTTTTTATTTTTCCCCAGCAAAGAAGTAACTGGAAAGAGTACCAATGATTCAGCCATCAGAGTCTGCCACATCATACCCAGGACTGGGTCCCCCTGACCGTTTTTTATCCTCTTATTACCACCCACAGAATATATTCTGCTCTTTGTGGTCACAGAAACTCTTGATTTAATGTTTTTGGCTTTGCTTCTTATGAGAAAGCCAAGTTTGGGCTGCCTTCAGATAAAGTCACAGTAGAGTTCAGTGCCTCGTGTCAAGAACAGACATTGAAAAAGAGTTGAGTTCGTTCTGCCTCGAAATGTGAGCAGTCTATTGTGGTTTCTAAGAGTTGATTCATCCTCCAGCCAAAGGGGTTTACACCTGCTTTATTAATAAACGCACAACTGGGTCACACAAAGAAGCCACTGGCTATGCGTGTCATGCTCAGACGCTTGCTTTGAAGACTGTAAGATATGCTTGGTGTCTGGTCGGCTGTGTGTCAGACTGTCTTGCCCACACTTGGCCGTTCAATGACAGCTGCCACTTACTGCACACTTACCTGCCTGGTAAGAATTGTTGTAAGAATTTCTTCAGAGGGAAGGAAAATGATATAGGTTAGAAACCCATCCACACAAGAGAGGAAGAGCGTTAAGAAGGAATAAACGAAAGTAAAATAAAATATTTTACTTTTTTATTCTTGATCGATTTAACGGGCTTCCCTGATAGTTCACTTGGTAAAGAATCCGCCTGTGATGCAGGAGACCCCGATTTGATTCCTTGGTTGGGAAGATCTGCTGGAGAAGGGATAGATTACCCACTCCAGTATTCTTGGGCTTCCCTTGTGACTCAGCTGGTAAAGAATCTGCCTGAAATGAGGAAGACCTGGGTTTGTTCAAAATGATCATAGCAACAGTGTATCATATGATTATAACTTATGGATAAGTGATATGAGTGACAGTAGTGTTATAAGGGGTGGAAAAGAGGAATCGGGAATACTCTGTTACTAAGGTGTTCATACTACACATAAAGTGGTGTAATGTTATTTCAAGTTGGACCTAGATTAGCTATAAATGTATGTTGCAACTCAAGGGCAACTGCTAACCACCTTTTAAAAAGAAGTAGAATTGATATGCTAAGAGAGGAGACAAAATGAGATCCTATAAAATGCTCAGTGAAAACCTCGAGAAGGCAAAAGAGAATGAAAGAGCAAAAATGTAGTAAAAGACAGTGAGCAGAAAATAGCAACAAATATATTTGTCTAAATATAATAATAATCGTTTTAAAACCTAAGGTCCAAATACATGAATTAAATGACTGACATCATCAGTGTGAGTCGAAAAACAACACCCAACTATTCATGGTCTACATGAAACCTACTTTATAGACATAATCAGAGGGCCTTCCCTGGTGGTTCAGTGGCTAAGACTCTGCGCTCCCAATGCAGGGGAGCGTGGGTTCAATCCCAGGTCAGAGAGCTAGATCCCATGCCTCACAACTAAGAGCGAACATGCTGCAACCAAATATTCTGCAAGCCAAAACTAAGACCTGACGCAGCCAAATAAAGAAATACTTTTTTTTTAAAGGCATTAGATGAAAAGTAAAGGGCTTTCCTGGTGGCCTGCCAATGCAAGAGATGCGGGTTCGATCCCTGGGTCAGGAAGACCCCCTGAATAAGGGAAAAGGAAATGGCCACCCATTCCAGTGTTCTTGCCTGGGAAATTCCATGGATAAAGGAGCCTGGTGGGCTACAGTCCATGGGATTGTAGAGTCGGACATGACTTAGCAACTAAACAACAACAAAGAGTATGAAGGAAGATACACCGTGCTAACATTAATTAAAAGAAAGCCAAGAGTAGCTATAAAAATATCAGAAAGCAAACTTGAGAGCAAGGAAGTAATCAGTGGTTTCTACCAGTTCCAGAGGAGAGAGAGCGGGATGAATAAGTGGGGACAGTGGATTTTTAGGGCTGTGGCACTACTATAGATGATGCTCTATTGGTGGATACAAGGTGTTACCTATTTGCCAAAACTTATAGAACTGGACAGGACAAAGAGTGAACCCTGATGTAAATAATGGTCTGTAGTCAATAATAATAAATCAGTTTGGTTCACCAGTTGCACAAATGTACCACACCAACATAAGATATTAGTAGCAGGGGACATTTTGCAGGGAGACAAAGGCATATATGTAAAATCTATGTACTTTCTGATCAATTTTTCTTTGATCTTATACCTGCTCTTTAAAAACAGTTTAAATTTAAAATTTTAAAAATGAAACAACACTCACTGTGAGCACTTGGCCCTCTCCTCCCCCCATCACCAAGCCTGATCAGAGCCTCGCCTCTCTCCATCCACGGAGCCCCTGAGAACGGAACACCCTATGACACCCATCAGGATCCCCAGCCTCTGCTGACAGTTCTGTTGTGTCCGTCTTGGACAGAGGGACTGGGGACAAGAGGCTCATGACAGTGTCCCAGGGATACACAAGGGGAACACGAGTCCCCTCTCTGGTCTTCCAGGCAAGTGAGATGTGGTTTAATGAAAGAAAAGGGGGCAATTCAGCCAGAAGGAGGGCTCCTCCCTCCCCAGAAGCCCACTTCTGAAGAGGACTCAGTGGGTTGGAGACTCCTTGGGGCCACTTTGATGAAAGAAAATGAAGACTTCCAGCCCCTGTCTCACTCCTGGAGTTGAGTCATTTCCCCGTATCCACCTCTCCCAGGAACACTTGGATTGCACAAAACTGATGCCAAAGGAAATCTTTGACCTCATAAGACCCTGCCAGTTGCAAATGATGCATGAGACAGGGTGCTCAGGGCTGGTGCACTGGAATGACCCTGAGGGATGGGAAGGGGAGGGAGGTGGGAGGGGGCTCAGGATGGGGAACACATGTACACCCAGCTGATTCATGTCAATGTATGGTGAAAACCACCACAATATTGTAAAGTAATTAGCCCCCAATTAAAAAACAAAAACAAAAAACAAAGACCTTGCCAGTTGCAATTGATTCCTCCTGAGCTGTTAGGATTGGAATTTTCATTAATACCTTTCGATCTGGTGGCCCTGCCTGTCCATCCACAGTGACCGCAGACAAGAGAGAGAGGGAGCCACAGAAAAGAGAGATCCCTGGGACCTTTAGGGGGCAGGACCAGGCTTCTCTGCATAAGAAACTTTAAATGAGAACAGACTACCTGGGGACAGAGCTCCACCCACCTGCCCCAGTGTGCTCTCGTATAGGGAAAAAGATACAGCCTGGCCCTGCTTGGACCCCCTGGGCTTGCTGTAGGTCCAGGTGGGGCTTAGAGTGGTCCACCTCCAGGCTCCGATCAGACCCTGCCACCTCCCCCAGGACCTGCATAAACGAGATCTCTTCCTGTTTGAGAGCAGTTAGGGAGAACTGTTTCCTAGAACCTGGCTGGTGCCCCCCCTCCCCCACCCAACTACCCTGGTTACAGAGCGATTGCTCACCTTGGAGACAGGACAATCCGCAGTTCTGAGCGGTCAGTTGTGGCTCACAGGACCACTGGCTCTCAGACGTGGAGCTGTGAAGCCATGGAAAGCCTGCTGCCTGCCTCTGGATCCACTTTCTGGTTGATCCTGGAGCATCTGCAGGCTGCTCTTCTGGTGGTTTCTGAAATCTTGACCGATGTCCTGGGTCCCACTGCCTTTCTCTGGGAGATCCTGGTATGTGCTGTGATGATAGTTGTGATAGTGAAGAGGCGATACACTTTAAAAAGTGCGAAATTGCTGGGCCAAAAGGGTTCTGCCCACGATGAAGTCTGTGGACTATGTAGTGAGGATGAGAAGGCTAGACCAACGGCACAAGCTGATGAAGTCCTCAGGTCCCCTGGGGTGGAGGCCAGTCCTCCCAACTTACAAACTCTGTGTCGGTTGGGAGCAATGCAGAGCGAGTCCTCATTTTGGGGCAATGTTGACTTTCTGAAAAAGGTACAAGAGAGTCAGGCTCCTCAGTTTTCCCAAGTGACCGATGGAAAACCCATCTCAAAAGCATCAAAGAAGGGTGGAGAAGAATCTCAGAAGAAAATGGTTGATTCGAAGAAGATCACCCGTTTTCCAGAAAGTTCAGTTCTGCTTGCCCAAGGAATTGCTAGATGGAAGATGAGAGTCCAGCAAATGAAGGAGAAAAAAAGGTTGGAGCGGTCCAAATCACAGACAGAACAGGTCCTGAATGGTAAGCTCAGCCTACTGACACTGATGGCTGAGCACATGCTGATTATTCCCTTGCTTGACCCCCTCAGACATCACGTGGAGGATGGGAACCCCAAGGTCCCACAAAAGAAGGAAGCAGAATATGGTCCTCCACCCATCCATCGATCAGAAGCTGATATGAAAGGTGTCATCGGTGATGCTGGCTTCAGTGGGTCCCTTTGGAGTCCTAAAGAAATAGCCCAACCACTGTGGGAAAAAAGGCAAAGGAATGAAGAGCTTTCAGGACAGGTATCAAGTCTTGAAGCGGAAGAAGCATCTCTGCGGGATAAGAATTCAGAGATAGAGAGAGAGATCCGGCGGCTAAGGCTGCAGCTTCAAGTTCTGCCCCAAAGGTTTGAAGATCACGTAGCACAACTTCAGAAAAAATGTCTTGAGGAGGCCCTGCACTGCTTAGACATGGAGAAGAAGCTTGCCAGGGTGTGTAAAACTGTGAAATCCTTGAGCGAGGATCGCGACCTCTATAAGAAGATGGCGGAGGAGCTGGGCAAAGAGCGGGAGAGAACCAACCGCTACCATCAAAAGCAGATCTGTGTCCATGAGAAACGGGCTCAAGCACTGGAGATGGCAGCTGTGTCTACCGAGAGGAGGCTCGGGGATCTAAGGAGAGAAAGCGACCACACGAGGCAGATGCTGGCCAAGCTCCACTGCAAGTTCCAGCCTTTCCCAAGGGGCCCTCGTGCTCCTGCTGCTGCTCCACCCGCAGCCCAGAGGGGCCCCGAAGGGTCAGGGCAACCCCCTCTAGGTCGCCAGGCTCCCCAGGGAGCAGGAGGGTCATGCGGTGAGCGTTCCAGGGTTTGAGGTCACCTGCAGGTTTGACTCAGCTTCCCCAGAAGCCAGGGTCTGAATCCTTATAACCGCAGCTCAGCGTCTGCATACCTTTTCCCTTTAAACTAATTTTGGTGTCTCTCTTTAGCGACTAATATTTAACTGATGCCAGAATTGCTCTTATTCAAGGAGATATTCTAGTATTTTAAAATAAAGATTTATGTAATATAATTCTTATTTATTCCTTTTCTTCATATATTCTTAACTTAATTCTTATGAGTATATTGAGCTTCCCTGGTGGCTCAGTGGTAGAGAAACCACCTGCAGTGCAGGAGATGCAGGTTGGATCCCTGGGTCAGGAAGATCCCCTGGAGGAGGGCATGGCAACCCACTCTGGTCTTCTTGCCTGGAGAATCCCCTGGACAGAGGAGCCTGGCCAGCTGTAGTCCATAGGGTCGCACAGAGTCGGACACAACTGAAGTGACTTAGCACAGACACACTCATTAGAATATCATTTTCACAACATCCAACCCTCTAGAATACGTATTGCCATAGAATTTTGATTTAAATAAAAAAGCCCATTATTATTCTGATCATCACTGAAGCTTAACACGGATATACTTAAAACAATAAAGATGGTTTTGTATGCCATGAATGTTATTAGAAGTCTGTACAAATAACAATTATCTGAATAAATTTTGATTAATTTTTTTAAAAAACAATTGGGAAAAAACCCTACATGACACTCAGTTCAAGCTTAACATATTTTTATTAGGTTAGTCCTAAATTTATAGGTTAATTTTGAAGAGTTAGCATTTTGCAACAATTTTTTTCTTATTTTGTCATTTTTTAAAAGCTTTTCTGTCTTGTTGAAGACATTGTTTTTTAGATAGCTCTAAATTTTGTACAATTATAATAAAAGTTTCCCTGGATGGCAAACACACATACATACAACCACAATGTAGAAACAAGGCATTTTTAGTTTGTATGTCATTAACAGAGCATGCTTCAAATTTAAAAAAACATCTAAAGAAAAAGAGAAAGAAAATTCATGCTCACACTGCATATACATAAAAGATACCCTAGTGCATATATGAGTTAGCCAAAAACTTTGTGCTTTTGTGTAAGATGTTATGGAAAATCCAAACAAACTTTTTGGCCAGTCCAACATATTGAAATGGCAACCCCACTCCAGTATTCTTGCCTGGGAGGTCCCATGGACAGAGGAGCCTGGCAGGCTACAGTCCATGGGGTCGCGAAGGAGTCCGACACAGCTTAGCAACTAAACAGCAACAAATACATTGAATAGGAGAGTTGACTGGTTTATCAGATGGGATTCCAGCGATACTTCATCTCAAATGGTGTAGATGGAGAGACTGTCATGAAGGTTCAGCTTCCTGAGTCGTGGAGGGATGAGGGAAGGACCAAGGATGGGAGTGGGGCGGGATGTGGGGGGTGTGGGTCCCAGAGGCTGATGAGAGAGGACACAGTTCCCTCTCTGGGCCTGGAGGGAGGGCAGGTGTGTCGCCTGGTCAAGGGAAGGAGAACAGCTGGCCCCCACCCCCTGTGCTCCCGGGGTTTCCTTTACTGCTGCGGTGACAGCAGCCACCTGCCAAGAGGGCCTGGGTGGTGTTGGCGGGGAGCCCACCTCCTGCTACAGAGCAGGCCAGGAAAGGGCTCAGGTGAACTTGGAGAGTGACCTGGAGATCTGAGCCTGTTTGAAAGTGCGTATGTACTGTGTTGCGTTTATTCTCGCTCATTTCTTGAGTACATATCTTCTGAGCCGCTACGATGCCCGCAGCACTGTTCTAGGTGCTCAGGATCCAGCTGATGGAAAAGCCACACCATGAGGCCTGTGGACCCACAGAACTAACATTCTAATGAGAGGCAAGTTCAGATAATATGAAGGAAGCAGAAGAGGTGATGGTGGACGAGGAGGAAATGACGAGATCCCCGGCTTGCGGCCGTAGCTGGGCTGGCCCCCTCTGCCCTCTGCAGGGGCCTTCGGGCTGTGGTCTTGGCAGGGCCTGACCTCAGCAGAACCCTCCTGGGCAGCAGTTTTCACAGCCCAGCATGCAGCCTGCTGGCCCCAGGGCTGAGCCTGTTGCCTGCCTTCTTCCCCTCTGGGGGCTGGGGCCCCAGGCTGGTGTGGAGAGGCAGGGCTCCTGCCAGAGCAGCAGTAGCCAGAGCGGAAGGAACACGCCAGCTCCACATTTGGGAGCCCCTAACAGTTCTTTCTGGAAGTGCTCACTTCCCCTTTCGGGGGTGTTTTTTTGTGGCTGGATCCAGCCTCCTCACTGCCCAACTCAGCCGAGCATGGTGGTTAAGAGGCTGACTGTGGGTACCACCACGTGACGGCTGTGTGTCTTTGGCCAAGTCTCTTAACCTCTCTGTGCCTCAGTGCCTCATCTGTAAAATAAGAATGCTAATAAATAGTACATATGGTGGGTGTGAGGTCACGTGATAACACTGTGCGTGCTTATTACGATGCTTGACACACACAGCAGAACCTATATACACCGGGAGGAGCAGCAGCAGCAGCAGCAGCAGTTTCCCCCTGGACCAAATGGAGCTCCGAAGTGATGGGCTGAGCCAGGCCTGGAAGGCAAGCAAGCCATCCACAGTGAGGCAGGTGCGTACGGATCCAGCTGGAGGATGAGGACGCAGGAGGTGCAGCCAGCCTGGCCTGGGCTGGCTGAGCAGGGCATGACGGCAGTGGGTAGGCTGGGTGCTCAGGGTGCAGGTCCCCAGGAGGCTAAGGTGGCCACAAGGAAGCCACCAAGACCCACCGAGCCCTGGGACTCCAGCACCTCCAATAATCCACCCTCAGGCCCTCAAGGGTGGGGCCAGGCTGAGCCTGTAGGTTACATTGCGCTATGGGTCAGAGCTGGGCGGGCACCACCCTCATCGTCTGTAGAAGTGGGTACCTACAGGCGCACTGAACATGAAGCCCATTCTCTAATGACCCTTATGGGGTTGGGGGAACCAAGAAGGGTGAGCCTGAGACACTTACAGCTGGACGGACACTTGGCACACTGTGAAGCCTGTGGGTTCTTTTTTCTGAGCTTTTTTTTCTTTTTTTAAAAAAAAGCTTTTCTCTTTTTCCTCCTTCCCAACGTGCTTGGATCTTCCACCCTGACCTTTGACTTGCTCCTAACGATGATCATGCCTCTAAGCCTGAACTTTCCCTACTGGGTGTATTTAAAATTCACACTTTCTTCCCTCTCTTTCACTCACATGGATCCATTCCTGAATACTGGTCAGCTCGGCATGAGATGAAGATTTTAATCTTGGATTAAAATCCAAGATGGATCCACACTGTACTCTGAAAGGCTGATGACTCTTGGGAACATTTGTATTTAAAAAAATGACACCTGGTAGCAAAAGGACTTGGGTTTGAGGAAGTGCAAGAGGTGTTCTTCCTGATTCCCATATCTCCCGCTCATCTTTTCTCGCCATCTTTCCCTTCTCTCCTTCTCTCCAACCCCTCCTCTCTCCCCACTGAAGGAGTTCCTGTTCCCTAAAGTTGTATAGCAAGAAGGAAAAGACAAAGAAAGGGGTGTAACAAACATTTCCCTTAAAAAAATCACACTGCCCTTTCATTTCTACCTCCTTCCATCAGTTCAGTTCAGTCACTCAGTCATGTCCAACTCTTTGTGACCCCATGGGCTGCAGCACACCAGGCCTCCCAGTCCATCACCAACTCCTGGAGCTTAATCAAACTCATGTCCATCGAGTCGGTGATGCCATCCAACCGTCTCCTCCTCTGTCGTCCCCTTCTCCTGCCTTCAATCTTTCCCAGCATCAGGGTCTTTTCCAATGAGTCAGTTCTTCACATCAGGTGGTTAAAATATTGGAACATCAGTTTTGGTATCCCTCCAATGAATATTCAGGACTGATTTCTTTTAAGATTGACTGGTTTGACCTCCTTGCAGTCCAGGGGACTCTTAAGAGTCTTCTCCAATAGCACAGTTCAAAAGCATCGATTCTTCAGTGCTCAGCTTTCTTTAATAGTCCAACTCTCACATCCATACAGGACTACTGGAAAAACCATAATTTTGACTACATGGACCTTTATCAGTAAAGTAACCTCCAATAGTAACATTTCTTCCCAAGCCTTTGAAATTTGTTATGTTTTTGAATGTCGGTGCTTTTCTGGTCTTTTCTAAAGTTTTTTTAAAATTAATTTTATTGGATAAAACCTTTTAAAAGAAAATGTTAATTGCTATCTAAGATACATACATGAAATTGTACTTTACACGCAGAGACATCAGAAATGTACAGTCCGACGAATGATCACAAATGGACACATGAACGTAACCACACCCCAGGGCAAGAAAGGGGTCCTTAGCAAGGTCTTCAGGCTTCCGCCCCATGCCACCTCCTCCCCTCTACTCTAATTCTAATGGCATAGGTGCTTCAATGCTTTACACTTGTTTTCTTTTGAGCTGGGTCTCTTTCCCTCTGCAGTTTGGTTTTGCTTCCAGGTGTGCTGCTTTCCTTCATTCTTAGCTAGTGTTTCATCATATGAAGATATGTTAATGTATTCATCCTCTTGTTTTCAGACATCTGGGTGGTTTCATTTTTGAGTAATTACTAACAGTGTGGCTATGAACATTCTTGTTCATGTCTTGGGGTAAACAGTATGTGTGCTCAGATGCTCAATCGTGTCCAACTCTTTGTGACCCCGTGGACTATAGCCCGCCAGGCTCCTCTGTCCATGGGATTCTCGAGGCAAGAATACTGGAGTGGCTTGCCACGCCCTCCTTCAGGGGATCTTCAGGACCCAGGCTTGAAACCTGAGTCTCCTGCATAGGCAGGCAGATTCCTTACCACTAGTGATTTATTTTCACTTATTTTACTTTACTTTTTTACCTAATTGAAAGTCTTCTGGCTGTGGTCTCAGCAGCAGATCCATGACAGGGAATTTCAGATCTAAACTTGTTTGCAAAATGTCTTGGCCATCTATGTTAGTTCCCCAGGATTGCCATAGCAAATTACTGCAAAGTTATTTTTTTATTGATATTATTTATTTTCACTGCTTCTTAGAATAGGCTCTTCTATGATGTGCCTGCCTGTTCAAGACTCTTACTCCTCGTTTCCTTTGGGTTGCCTTTTGCTCTTGTTGAATTAGTAGGGACCTTATAAATGTTTTATTTCCCTACTTTTGGCTGCCCTGGGTCTCCGTTGCTGTGCCTGGGCTTTCTCTAGTTGTGAGTGATGAGCAGGGGCTGCTCTCTAGTTGCAGCGTGCAGGCTTCTCAGCGCCCTGGATTCTATTGTGGAGCACAGGCGCTGGAACACAAGCCTCAGTTATTCGGACGCACGCGTTTAGTTGCTCCTCGGCATATGGGGTCTTCCCAGGCTGTAGACTGAACCCGTGTCCCCTGTGATGGCAGGCGGATTCTTACCCACCGGACCGCCAGGGAAGTCCCTAAATAGTTAATAGTGTCTTTGATGAACAGAAGCTCTCTACTTTGGTGAAATCTAGTAAATCAATATTTTCTACGATGGTTGTTGTTTTATGTGTCTTGAATAAATCTGTGCTGACTCCAATGTCATGAAGACATTCCCCGGTTGCATTTCCAAAATTGTTATTGTTATCACTTAAACCTGATCTGGAATTGATTTCTTTGTATGGTGTGAGGAGGCTGGCAAGAGAAATATTTTTCCCTACAGATAGCTAACTGACCACGAACCATCTATTGAAAAGCCCCCGTTTCCCCTCTGTTTCATGGTGCAAATCTTTTGTTATAAATAAAAAACAAAAGTGTTCTTTGGTATGTGGTTCTGTTGCTGGGTGCTCTATTCTGTTCCATTGGTCTGTTTGGCTGTCTTTTTGCTGATAACATACTATTTCAATGAGTAGCTTGGTAAAACGTCATGCTGTCCAGGGAGTCCAAGTCTTGCTTGTCCAGGGAGGGCAAGTGTTCTAGCTGTTTTGTAGTTCCTCAGGATGGTTTTGGCTGTTCCTGGGCGTTTGAACTTTCACACATATTTTAGAATCAACTTAACACTTATCACAAGTATCTACATAGAGTTTGATTGTGGTTTCATTTAACCTACATTGTGACTGCATTAATCCATTTGGAGAGAACTGATATCTTCGTGGGTTTCCCAGGTGGTCTTAGTGGTAAAGAACATGCCTGCCAATGCAGGAGACGTAAGAGACTTGGGTCCGATCCCTGGGCTGGGAAGATCCCCTGGAGGAGGGCATGGCACCCCACTCCAGTGTTCTTGCCTGGAGAATCCCCATGGACAGAGGAGCCTGTTGGGCTACAGTCCACAGGGTCGCAAAGAGTGGGAATGACTGAAGTGACTTAGCACACACCCATGATATCTTTACATTCCTGAACCTTCCAATCCATAAACTTAATATATACCTTCATTTATCAAATCTTTACTTAAACTTGTAATTAAATTTACTGGGTATTTTATTTTTCTGAGTATTTTACTTTTTCTGTGTGGAAGTCCTGCATATCTTCTGTTATATTGATTCTTAAGTATTTAACTTGGCTGATCCTATTATAAATGTTAGAGTTTAAGTCTTTTATTTTCTAGTTATTTGTTGATTATTATTCTCATGTTGATCTTGTATTCAGTAAAATCTAAATTAACTTCTAAAAATATTCTTATCAGTTAGCATCAGTATTTGTTTCCCAGGGCTGCCATAAACAATGAACACAAATTTAGTGGCTTAAAACAGCACAAATTTATTCCTTCACAAGTTCTGGAGGCCAGAAGTCTAAATATAAGACGTCATCAGGGCTTCACTCCCTGTGAAATCTCTAGGGGAACATCGTTCCTTGCCCTTATCAGCTTTTGGTTCTTTGGCGTGTGGCAACATAATTCCAATCTCTGCCCCTGTTTTCACATGTCTTCTCTCTATGTGTCGCAAAGGTCCCTCTTGGACTTCCCTGGTGGCTCACTGGGTAAGAATCTGCCTGCCAGCACTATTTAAAATAGTTAGGATGTGGAAGCAACTTAGATGTCTGTCAGTGGATGAATGGATTAAAAAAATTGTGAAACATATACCCAGTGGAATATTACTTGGCCATGAAAAGGAACAGTCAGTTCTAGTGAGGTCGATGAACCTGGAGCCTATTATACAGAGTGATGTAAGAAAGAAAAAAAGCAAATGTCATATATTAATGCATATGTATGCAATCTAGGGAAATGGAACTGATGAATCTATTTGCAGAGCAGGAATAGAGATGCAGGTGGAGAGAATTGTGGACTTATGGGCACAGCAGGGAAAGGAGTGGGTGGGACGATTGAGAGAACAGCACTGAATACATACCTTACCGTATGCAAATAGAGAGCTAACAGGAAGTTGCTCTATAGCACAAGGAGCTCAACCTGGCGCCTTGTGACACCCTGGAGGGGTGGGACGGAGGGTGGGGAGGTGGGAGGGAGGTTCAAGGAGGGGGGAACATAGGCATGCTGAGCTGTGCTTAGTGGCTCAGCCATGTCCAACTCTTTGGGATGCCCGGGACTGTATCCTGCCAGGCTCCGCTGTCCATGGGGGTTGTCCAGGAAAGAATACTGGAGTGAGTTGCCATGCTCTTCTCCAGGGGATCTTCCCAACCCAGGGGTTGAACCCAGGTCTGCCACATTGCAGGTGGATTCTTTACTGTCTGAGCCACCAGGAAAGCCCAAGAATACTGGAGTAGGTAGCCTATCCCTTCTCCAGGGGATCTTCCCAACCAAGGAATCAAACCGGGATCTCCCACATTGCAGGTGGATTCTTTACAAGATGAGCTACCAGGGAACTCTGAACGTATACCTATGGCTGATTTATGCTGATGTATGGCAGAAACCAACACAACATTGTAAAGTAATTATCCTCCAATTAAAACTAAGTAATTTCTTTAAAAAAAAAAGGGGGGGGGAGGCTTAAAAAAAAAAAAAAAAAGAATCCACCTGCAAGTGCAGGGAGCATGGGTTTGATCCTGGTCTGGAAGGATCCCGTGTGTGGAGTATCAGCTAAGCTGGGGCACCACAGGTACCGAGTCTGGGCTCTAGAGCCCACGCTCTGTGACAATGAAGACCCAGCTCAGGCAAAATAAAATAATTTTTCAAAGTCTCACTTTCTCTTAAAAAAAAAAAAGTTCCCTCCCTGGGAACTTCCTGGTGGTCCAGTGGTTCTGATTCCATGCTTTCACTGCTGAGGGCTGGGAAACTAAGATTTGGGGCCCATTCTGAACCCAGGATGATCTTATCTCAAGATCCTCAATTTGATATCATCTGCAAAGACCTTATGTCCAAATAGGTCACATTCATAGATAACTGGGGGTTAGCACTTGGACATATCTTTGGTGGGAATACAATTCAACCTGCTACAGCATCCCAGCAAATTCTTGTGTTTCAGCCTTTCTTTGCTCATGGAAGTTCTGCACTTTGCTTTCTTTTTTCACTTTGCAGCGTGTCTTGAAGATTGTTCCATACCAGCCGTTCACATGTCGCCTTGTTCTCTCGAAGGTTGCTTGGTTCTCCACTTTGGGGAAATACCATAATTTAAGGGACCCGCCATCTATTGCTGCGCATTTGGGAGAAAGCAGAGCCTTAGAATCCACTCAGTCTCATTCTAGGAAGTGACTTCTCTGGCAGGGTGGTTTCTGTCCCTGAGTTCAGGCGCCTCCTCTATAGGGTGGGCAGTGGCGAGATGGTTGCCACCTGACTTCCAGCTACCAGGCGTCAAGGTCTGGTCTGCCCCTTCCGCTGTGCACTTTCCAGGGAGAGTCTGGGGAATGGAGACAGCACTCCGTCTTCCCTGATTCCTTCCCTGGGCACAGATTGATGGTGGTTTGCACACATGGGAGGGATGCTCAGGAGAAGATAGAGGGTTCTGACTCAAGCAGAAGGAGCATCCTGAATGAGCTCCATCTGTCGTGTCCACATCAGGGGCTTAGGGTGTTGGGTGGAGGAAAATTGCAGCTAGATGCCCTCTGTCCGAGGCTCTGCCCCCCTCAGAAGCACAAGCAGGACTCTCCCCAGGCCCCGTAGGGTCCAGGCCACTAGTCACTTTCTTGCCTTTGTTTTATAATCCTCTGGACAACTTCCATGCCTTATTAAGGTTCGGGTTTCTGAAATAAAAACCAGATGCTCAATGCCTCGGCACTGTGAACGCTTTTCTAGAGCTCCTTCGGAGCCGCTCATCTCAGGAGTCCACGATGGCCGCAGGCAGTGTCTGCCCGTGGCTCCGAAGTGCTCAAGAGCCTGCTGCAAAAATCATGTGTCATAATATTATTCTTTAGCATAGGTTAATTATAGTAATTTTTCTCAGCTCACAGGAGCTAGAAAATCCTCTGTGACAGCTGACGATCCAGGTTCCTGGCATCTGTATGCACCCTGTGTTTATGTTCCCATTTGCCTCGACATATCGGTCCTTCATGAGCCTAAGGTCACCTTGGTCTGCAGAGACCTGTCACATGCCGTCAGCCCTCGTGTCCTCACCCACTGCCACAGCTCGGGAATCCCAGAGCTTTCATAGCGGGTCAATGGTCTTGGGCGCAGCAACACTTGCCCAAACTGTCTTCCCCCGTGTATCCTTTTCATCTGAAATCATTCCTATTCATTTGTAAATGCAAAGAAAGAAAGCGAAGTTGCTCAGTCGTGTCCGACTCTTTGCGACCCCATGGACTGTAGCCTACCAGGCTCCTCTGTCCATGGGATTTTCCAGGCAAGAATACTGGAGAAGGTTGCCATTGCCTTCTCCAAAGCACAAAGTCTTCAGCTATCTAAACCCACAGCTGAGGCTCAGGGAGTCAACCTGCAGGGTGAGGGTAGAGGCGCGTCTTCTGGCTCTGACACTACCATGAAAACCCATGACCTTAGGCTCTCCCATCACGGGTGCTGACTGAGCTTCAGTTTACCCATGTATGCATTCAATCACCTGCTGAGGCTACAGAAAGGAATCAGGCCCCAACAGGGGCTCACAGTCTAAGGTGGGAGACCAAGTTGAAAACCCCGGGCTGGACAACGCACTTCAGGGGTTTTGACAGAACTATGTAGGGGTGACCATGTGGACACAATAGAGGAAAAGCTCAAATCTCCCCGTGATGTCAAGATGCCAAGGTGGCACCAAATGTGGAATGTGAGTGGGCATTTACCCCACGGGGCAAGAAGGCGGGGATTGTGGAGAGAACAGAGGGATGGGAAGCCTGGCATCCTGGGGAATGAAAGGCAGCCTAACGTAGTTAGAGCATGGGCAGCAAGGGAGGGCCGAGCCAGGAAAGACCTGTGTGCTCGGCTCCGGCTTTGTCCCCAGGGTCTGGGTTCTCACTAGGGGTGTTTCCCAGTATCTGCAGACATCTAAGAAGAATTTTTTAGTTGCAGCATGTGGGATCAATTCCCTGCTCAGGGATCAAACCCCAGGCCCCCTGCATTGGGAATGCAGAGTCTTAGCCACTGGACCACCAGGGAAGTCCCTGAAGGCATTCTTGATTGTCACCACCAGGGAGGTAGGGGTGCTCCTGCCATGTGCCTGGTGGGAGCTAGGGTTGAAGCTGAGCATCCTGAATGCTCAGGGCAGTGCTCTCCTCCCCTGCCCACCAAAGAATTATCCAGCCCCAACTTCCCAGGTAGGGCTAGTGGCAAAGAACCTGCCTGTCAATGCAGGAGACCTAAGAGACACAGGTTCGATCCCTAGGTCAGGAAGACCCCCTGGAGGAGGGCATGGCAACCCATTCCAGTGTTCTTGCCTGGAGAATTTCCATGGACAGATGAGCCTGGTGGACCACAGATCATGGGGTCACAAAGAGTCAGACACAACTGAAGCAACTTAGCGAGCACACACACGAGTATCAGTAATGCCAAGGCTGAGAAACCCAATTCTTAGGTTAATGGGGACCTGTTGGAGGGTTTTGAGCTGGAGAGTGGCACACACAGCGACCTTCCTAGGAACACCATAGGAAGCAGACCTGAGGCAGGAGTCCTGGACAAAGAAAGGTTGCTTTGGGAAAGAGATGTGATGGCCCAAGCTAGGAGCTCACAAACTATTGTCCACGGTCCAAATCTGGCTCGCCATCTGTGCAAGAGGTGGAATGGATTTTACATTTTTCAATGGCTGAGAAAAATCAAAAGATGAACACTGTATTGTCAGATGTAAAACTTATATTAAATGCAAGTTTCAGTATCCAAGAGTAGTTGCTTTGGGACACAGCACATTTATTTCCCTATTTTCCTATTATTTAGGATGCCCTTTGAGCTACAGTGAGATCATCGAGTAGTTTTGACAGAGATCGCACAGCCCACAAAGCCTAAATTGTTTACTATTTGGCCCTTTGTAGAAAAAGTTTATCAACTCCTGGCTTCAACCAAGGCAATAAGGTGGAGATGGCAAAAAGACACAGGCCCGGCAATGATATAAAAGGAGTAGAATTGATGGCTTGATCACCAGTTGACTATGGTAATATGAAAAGAGGGCATTATCTAGCTTCGGAGCTTTGATAAGAGGGAAAAAAGATTCAGGTTTCAGGGGGAGATAATGGATTGGGTTTTGGATATATAGAGTATATAGACATAAGAATAACTATAAACTGTAATTCTGGGCGATAACAAAGGACATGGAAGCCTGGAGCGCTGCAGTCCATGAGGCTGCAAAGTGTCAGACACGACTGAATGATGGAAAAACAACCACCAAAATCTAGGTTGGACACACAGGACTGGGGCTTAAGAAAGATGTAGGGTCTGGAGATGAAGATTCACAAATCTTCATCCTGCAGAGGATAGATGAACTCAGGGCAGCAAGTGAAATGACCTAAGACAATGTCTATTTTTTCCCCGTTTACGGGTCACAGCATGGCTTGGGGAATCTGCTAAAAGCTTTGGCCTTCCAGAGGGAAAAAGAACACACTCAAAATTCTTCATGGGGGTTTCTGGTTCCAGAATCACAATGAAGTCTGGGACTCAAGATTAAGAACTTCTGTTCTGGAACAAACAAGGGCAAAAAGAAGGTCAAGTATAACACATCAATATTAGAGATGTGGGCAAAGGAAAAGAAAAAAAAAAAAAAAAAAAAGAGCCTGTGACAGAAGCTGGTCTGACAGATGGGAAGAGGACCAAGCTCTAAAAACTAAGCCCAAGAAGAAGAGATGGGAGGATCAAGGTGTTCTGTGCCTTAGAGAGGTTCAGCCACGTGGCTGAAGAGAACCCATCGGGGATGCAGGGGCAGTGGTCATGGGTGAGCTCTGTCTGGACCTCTTGGGGGAACTGGAGACTAGGTGAGGGCTGGAGGCAGGGAAGGCAGACAGCAGGTGCAGGCTCTTCTGTCCGGGGTTGGCCGTGACAAAAGAAGAAAGCCACGGCAATAGTTTTGGCTGGATACAAGGAGTTGAGGATCCTGAGTGTGTGTTGCTGGTATAGTCTTAATCTGAGATGGACGTGAGTTTTATATTTTGGCGATGAATAACAGACAAAAAGAGGTCACAAATACAGCAGCGAGGAGCAGAGGAGGCCGAGGAGTAAGATTCGGGTCCTGAGAAACTATAAAACTCTTAGAGCAAAACATAGGTAGAACACTCTATGACATAAATCAGAGCAAGATCCTCTATGACCCACCTCCTAGAGTAATGGAAATAAAAAACAAAAATAAACAAATAGGACCTAATTAAATTTAAAAGCTTTTCCACAGCAAAGGAAACTATACACAAAGCAAAAAGACAAGCTTCAGAATGGGAGAAAATAATAACAAGTGAGACAACTGATTAAAGATTAATCTCCAAAATATACAAGTGTTTCATGTAGCTCAATACCAGAAAAACAACCCAGTCAAAAAGTGGGTAGGACACCTAAACAGACATTTCTCCAAAGATATCAGTTCAGTTCAGTTCAGTTTTTCAGTCGTGTCCGACTCTTTGCGACCCCATGAATCGCAGCACGCCAGGCCTCCCTGTCCATCACCAGCTCCCGGAGTTCACTCAGACTCACATCCATCAGATCAGTGATGCCATCCAGCCATCTCATCCTCTGGCGTCCCCTTTTCCTCCTGTCCCCAATCCCTCCCAGCATCAGAGTCTTTTCTAATGAGTCAACTTTTCACATGAGGTGGCCAAAGTACTGGAGTTTCAGCTTTAGCATCATTCCTTCCAAAGAACATCCAGGGCTGATCTCCTTTAGAATGGACTGCTTGGATCTCCTTGCAGTCCAAGGGACTCTCAAGAGTCTTCTCCAACACCACAGTTCAAAAGCATCAATTCTTCATCACTCAGCTTTCTTCACAGTCCAACTCTCACATCCATACATGACCACTGGAAAAACCACAGCCTTGACTAGATGGACCTTAGTCAGCAAAGTAATGTCTCTGCTTTTCAATTTGCTATCTAGGTTGGTCATAACTTTTCTTCCAAGGAGTAAGCGTCTTTTAATTTCATGGCTGCAGTCACCATCTGCAGTGATTTTGGAGCCCTAAAAATGGCTAAAAAACACATGAAAAGATACTCAGCATCATTCACTATTAGAGAAATGCAAATCAAAACTACAATGAGATATCACCTCACACTGGTCAGAGTGGCCCTCATCAAAAAATCCACAAACAATAAATGCTGGAGAAGGTGTGCAGGAAAAGGAACCCTCTTGCACTGTTGCTGGGAATGTAAATTGACATAGCTACTATGGAGGACATTATGGAGATCCTTTAAAAAACTAGGAATAAAACTACCATGAAAGGAAAGTGAAAGTGAAGTTGCTCAGTCATGTCCGACTCTTTGTGACTCCATGGATTGTAGACTACCACACCCCTCCGTCCATGGGATTTTTCAGGCAAGAGTACTGGAGTGGGTTGCCGTTTCTACCGTATGACCCAACAGTTCCACTGCTGGGCATATACTCTGAGAAAACCATAATCAAGAAAGACACATGCATCCTATTGTTCATTGCAGCACTATTTACAATGGCTAGGACACGGAAGCAACCTAGATGTCCATCAACAGATGAATGGATAAAGAATTTGTGGTACGTATACACAATGGAATATTACTCAGCCATAAAAAGAAAGCATTTGAGTAATTGAAGGGTTTACTTGAAGGATAATTGTAAAGCAATTATCCTTAAATTGAAAATAAGCTTTTTTAAAAAAAGAAAAAAAGATCCTGGAGGAGATGGTGCAGATGATGGGGATGGGGAGGTCAAGAGATTTCACTGTTGACCCTCCAGTTTTCCACACTTCTTCCACTCACTACATGTCCCCTGCTCACCACAACCAGACATTCAACTTCAGCTGAATGTCTATAGCCTCCCTTGTGTGTGTGTTCGGTCTCTTCAGTTGTGTCCGACTCTTGGCGATCCCATGGACTGTAACCTGCCAGGCTCCTCTGTCCATGGGATTATCCAGGCCAGAACACTAGAGTGGGTCATCATGCCCTCCTCCAGGGGATCTTCCCGACCCAGGGATTGAACCCATGTCTCCTGCATCTCCTGCATTGCAGGTGGATTCTTTACCCACTGAACCATCTAGGAAGTCCATAGCCTCCGTTAGTCCTTCCTAATAATCTGTGATAAATGTCGATCTAGGTGGAAAAGTTTTTGGAACCTTATTGAAAATATTGGGTTGGACAACAAGTTCATTCTGGCTTTTCCATAGCACCTTGTGGAAAACTGGAATGAATTTTTTGGTCAACATAATACTTAGCCTAACTTGAACCTCACTGAAAAAGTCTGGCCCCTAAGCAGTATGTGAACTCAAATTTATTGATGCCATTATTTGCTTTTGAGGAAATGATAAGTAGGTGTTTATATTTTAATGACAGTTACCTTGTTGAGTGGCATATATAAAAGTAGTTGGTTTAAGATGTTTGAACCAATCGAACACACACTATGTCAAATGAGACGTGCAGATTAGTAGTAAAATACGTAACAAATTATCCTTTCCCAGTATTGCTGAGTTTAAAAATTCCTATATATGGTAATAGGAATTATTAGTAATCAGTCAGTACACATTTCCAGAGAACTTGCTAAAATATTCCTGTAATTGCTGAGTGTGGGAGATTGTTTCTTTGGTGGCTTCTAATGAATACAGGTCCCTCCCAGTGTCCCCTTCCTTTGAGTCTGGGTTGGCCTGGACCTTCTTTAAAAAGGTGAAAAAATAAAGTGTGTCAGGCATGATAGTTCTAGGTCTCTATCTTTTAGAAGTAAAGTAGCTCCAGCTTTTGTGCTCTGAGGAAGTAAGTTACCATGTAAGAGGGCCAAATGCCCAGAGATAAATACTTCAGAAGGAAGGCCAAGCTAACTATGTGAAGAGGCCACATGGAAAATAGGGGCCACCCCCGATCCCAAGTGTGACAGTTGAGGCCCTGGACATATGAACCAAGCTGAACCATGTCAGACAGCCCTAGCTGCTCAGGCTACCAAGTTGGTGCCACATGGAGCAGCGACAAACTCCCCACTCCAAACTCTATCCAATTTGCAATATCTTGAGAGCATAATAAAACAGTGCTATTTTAAGCTGTTAAATTTCAGGTATATTGTTTTGCAGCAAAAGAAAATAGAATCTTGGAGCTTTCTCATAAACTTAAATCACACAGAATGGAAGGAAGACATGCACAGTAAATGTTTGCAAAGGATCAGATCAGTTGGTTGGCCTTGGGTAGTGATGAACGGGATAAAGTTAGATCCTTCACTTCAACCCAGACGAAAGTCAATTCTGAATGGTATCAACACTTCTATAAAACGTTATACAAAATGTTGGTAAGATTATATTGTTAGCGAACCAAACTTGAATCCATTTACCTACATGCAATAAAGCCAGTCTACACCAGGTTGTGGTCAAGGAAAATGCAACATATATTGCTGACTCCAAACAAGGAGCCCAGGTAGCTGGTGCTTAAAAAGCCTGAACTCCCTAAAGGCTTCCGGAGAAAGATTTTAAAGATAGGGTGAGAGAAGGGGGGCTTGTGGGATGTGTAATCAGCTCATGGACATTCTTTTGATTGGTTGGTGGTGAGGAAATGAGGAATCAACATTATCAACCTTCTGGTTCCAACCAGTCTGGGATCTACATGCTTAGAGACAGTGTGCCATTAACCTCTACCAGCTGGTGGGAGTTTCAGTGTTTGCAAAACCGTTCAAAGGATATGATTCAAGATGTAATCTCTATCTTTAGTCAAAGACCTTTGTTTAATGGCTAAACTATTATTATTTTGTCTTGCTTGACTTTTCCTTTCCTTCTGCCTTTTCTCACTTCTCTGGTTAAATTTACTCTTTGGAACTCAGGGAAGGCTTAGGAGGCTAAGTTTATCTCCCAATGAGGTAGGTTACCTCCACAAGAGGCAGGTGGAGGATGTGGCAGGTGGGGGTTGTCTATTCTGGGAAGGCCCCATAGGATCCTGCTCAGTTACAGTATGTTTATGAGTTTTGGGTCTACTTTGTTACGGTGTGGGGTTGGGAAGGGAGCAGAGGCACAAATAATCTATGTTCCTTGTATAAAAGTCCTGAAGGCCAGATATACAAAAAAGGAGAAAATAAAAAGTATCCACAGTCACATCACACAGAGATGACACTCTTAGCATTTTTGTTTATATTCTTCTAGAGGATTTTTTATGTGTGCTAATGACGGTAAAATGTGGGCTTATATTGCGCAATCACTCCAATCTATTTTGTTTCACTCTATGCTTTATCGTAAACATATGTTCATATCTATCAATTAGGGCCACATAATTTTACATCAATGGATGTCTAACAAATTTCTGATTGTGGGACATTGAGACTGGTTGCAATTTTTCAGTTCCACAGAGAAGGCTTCGGTGAACACTGGTATAGCTAGATCTCTGTGCACATATACAATATTTCTTAGAATAAATTCTGATACATGGATTTGCTAAATAAATGAGCTTGCATTAGTGGAGGCTTTTTGCTGTGTAATTTCAAATTACCATAAAGAAAGAGATGCAAAAGTTCCGCCATTCCCAATAGTACCAGAGGATAGTTTTCCCTGCATACATGTTCTTCCAAACCATGGGTACTGTCACTCTTGTTAGTTTTCAAAAAAGGCACTACTTCTTGAAAATTGCTTCTAGTATTTGACCAAATTGTCCATAGATTCCAACTGCAGATAAGCCAAGCACCATGGGAGGGGTGAAGGTCAGGAGAAGAGCAAGATAGTAAATATTTTAGACTTTGCGAGTCAGACTGTGAGAATATTATGGAGACACTTACATCATCACTGAAAAATATGAAGATGGTTCTTAGCTTGTGGTGGTGCCAAGCAGAAGCTGGGCTGGATTTGACCTTTGGGCCACAGTTTGCTGACCGCTGCTCTAGACTGTCATTTCTCAAGCCTGAGGCACTTCTTCTGACAGTTTTTCAAAGGTCAGGGATGTGAGTCTACATAGGGTAACTCTCAGGATGGCGTTTTCTACAAAAGTCCCCAGACGGAATCCTAGATTGCCGTCATTTTCTGTGGTCTATTAAAATACTCCAGCTGTGGCTCTGGTATCCAGGTGGCTACGTCCACGGTCATGTATGTGTGCACTCAGACAGCTAGCAGAACTCATGCCGTCAGCACACTGTTAAGAGGTGGGCTTCTTTCTCACTGTGTAATTTATAATACGTATGTTTTCTTCATATTTTTTCTTTATATATTTCTTTATAACATGTATGTTTTCTTTATACATATTCTTTATAATAGGTATGCTGGCTTACTTTTCTGATCATAGAAGTATTATATACTTGTTTTAAGAAGTAGAAAAATTATTAACACACTTGCCTATCAGAAAGGGTGTTAGTCCCTCAGTCATGTCCAACCCTTTGCTACCCCTATAGACCGTAGCCCGCTAGGCTCCTCTGTCCATGGGATTCTCCAGGCAAGAATACTGGAATGGGTGGCCATTCCCTTCTCCAGGGGATCTTCCCAACCCAGGGATTGGACCTGGCTCTCCTGCATTGCAGGTGGGTTCTTTGCCATCGGAGCCACTAGGAAAGCCCCACCCATCAGAGACAACCTCTATTAATATCTTGGTTAATTTCCTTGTAGTTGTGTGTGTGTGAGAGAGAGACAGAAAAATGGAGACAGACAGAGAGATGGAAGGACAGACAAAGACAGAGAGAGAAATGAGGAAGAAAGAGACAGACACTCCAAAACTGGGATCTCATTTGTATCAGTTCAGTTCAGTTCAGTCACTCAGTCGTGTCTGACTCTTTGCGACCCCATGAATCGCAGCACACCAGGCCTCCCTGTCCATCACCAACTCCCGGAGTTCACCCAGACTCACGTCCATCGAGTTCATGGTGCCATCCAGCCATCTTATCCTCGGTCGTCCCCTTCTCCTCCTGCCCCTAATCCCTCCCAGCATCACAGTCTTTTCCAATGAGTCAACACTTCATATGAGGTGGCCAAAGTACTGGAGCTTCAGCCTTAGCATCATTCCTTCCAAAGAAATCCCAGGGCTCATCTCCTTCAGAATGGACTGGTTGGATCTGCTTGCAGTCCAAGGGACTCTCAAGAGTCTTCTCCAACACCACAGTTCAAAAGCATCAATTCTTCGGTGCTCAGCCTTCTTCACAGTCCAACTCTCACATCCATACATGACCACAGGAAAAACCATAGCCTTGACTAGACAGACCTTAGTCGGCAAAGTAATGTCTCTGCTTTTGAATATACTACTATCTAGGTTGGTCATAACTTTTCTTCCAAGGAGTAAGCGTCTTTTAATTTCATGGCTGCAGTCACCATCTGCAGTGATTTTGGAGCCCCCAAAAATAAAGTCTGACACTGTTTCCACTGTTTCCCATCTATTTCCCATGATACAGGGTGATAAAGGGATAGTTTTATTCATTTAGTGTTGAGCAATGGGTGTCCTTGATTAGTTGATACCACGTCACAAGGATGAGCCTTTTTCAAGTGAATTCCCAGCCGATAGACATTTGGGCTTTTCTCAATTTCCCAGGGTTATAAATGCCACACAGAATATGTTTAAGTATAAGTCTTCATCCACGTTTTTAGCCTTTTATTATCTCCTTACAATAGATTCCAAAAGCAGGAACTGTTTTTCAAAGCGTAGGCATGTATTTGGCCTTCCCTGGTGGCTCACTGGTAAAGAATCCGCCTGCCAAGCAGGAGACGCGGGTTTGATCCCCGGGCTGGGAAGATCTCCTAGAGAGGGAAATGGCTACCCACTCCAGTATTCTTGCCTGGGAAATCCCATGGACAGAGGAGACCGGTGGTCTATGGTCCATAGGGTGGCAAAAGAGTCAGATATGACATAGCAACTAAACAACAGCAATGCTTATCGCCACTTGCTTTTCCAGAGAAGTTGTACTCATTTATGGTAATGTACTTGTATGATCAGAAATATATCCTTAGAACAACAAAGTTTTCTAAATTTTGCTAAGTAAAATGCTATTTTGTTGTTGAATTAAATCATATTTATTTGATTTCTAGCTGTTTTTTCTTACCATTTTCATGTGTACATTATCCATTTGCATTTCTTTTGTGAAATATATATTTGCATGTCTTACCCATTTTGCCATTTTTTCTATTTTCTAATTTTTTTGTAAGAATTCTGTAAACACTAATATTATTAACTCTATTGTTATGTTACGTCCTACATCTTGCTGATATTTTGCAACTTGCCCTTTAATTTTTGGGGGGTAACTTTTTGGTGTGGAGAAGTTTTATGTACCATTACGTATTCATATCCAACAATTCTTTCTTTGTGACTCCTTCCCTTCCTTTTATGTTTGGGAAATTCATCTGTGGGATCATCCTCTAACCTGCTGCAACTTTGAAGTGTTTTGTTTTTTTTTAATGGCTCCATGTTTTATGTTTAATTCTTTAAGCCATCTGGAATTAATTTTAGTCTAGGTTAAAGTGAAGGATCCAGCTTTGTCCTCCTCCCCCTTCCCCAAAGCTAACCATCTGATCTGTCTTTACGAACTAATCCTTTCCAAACATTTAATGCATGACTTTCTCCCACCCTGCCATCTTGGGGGTGGGGAAGCGGGAAGGGGAAGGAAGAAGGAAGATAAAGAGGTGGAGATTCTCTGAGCTCCCCCCACCCACCCCCGGCTAAAGCTGCCTGGTAAGTCCTGCGGTGAGGATGGGGGACTTTTGTCCCCTGCACAGAGCAGCATTTCTCAGCCAGGAGCAACAGCAGTGACAGAGGCCATCTCCAGCCCTGGCCCCCAATCCGAGGTCTCTGATGCAACTTTGTCTGATGCTGAATTATCAGCCGGAGCCTGGGGAATGGTGTGTCCATCTCAGGCATTCATGTGGTCACCAGCGTGCTTTGTTGAGGGATGGAAGTGACTGTCCAATGAAGACCCACCCTGCCCTCCAGGCTCCTCTCCCAAGTGTAATATATATGTGTATCCCATGACCCTGGGGCTTTCAGAGATTCATCTGTCTGGTCATCTGCCTCCTGTTGACTATGTCCTTGGCCACATGTTGGCTAGTCATGAGCTCCTCTTGCTGCGTTACTTGTCTAAGAATTTACCATGTAGACAATGTGGGCTATTTGCCACATACAACAAGGAAATCCAACCAGTCCATCCTAAAGGAAATCAGTCTTGAATATTCATTGGAAGGACTGATGCTGAAGCTGAAACTCTAATACTCTGGCCACCTGATGCAAAGAACTGACTCACTGGAAAAGACCCTGATGCTGGGAAAGATTGAAAGCGGGAAGAGAAGGGGACAGCAGAGGATGAGATGGTTGGATGGCATCACCGACTCAATGGACATGAGTTTGAGTGAACTCCAGGAGTTGGTGACGGGCAGGGTAGCCTGGAGTGCTGCAGTCCATGGGGTCGCAAAGAGTCAGACACGACTGAGCGACTGAACTGAACTGAACTGAACGACCCTCTAGGGACTGGGCTTCGCAGGTGGCACTAGTGGTAAAAGAACCTGCCTCCTGAGGCAGGAGAAGTAAAAGACTCAGGTTTGATACCTGGGTCAGGAAGATCACTTGGAGGAGGAAACAGCAATCTGCTGCAGAACTCTTACCTGGGTAATCCCATGGACAGAGGAGCTAGCAGGGCTATAGTCCATGGGGTTGCAACACAGTCTGACACGACTGAAGCGACTTAGCAAGCATTGCCCTCTAGGAACTCACAGTCTGAATAGCATGTGGCCAAGAGGCATTTCACTGCTACCTGGGCCTTAAGGATGACAGGCAGGGAGCTCCGTGCTGGGGACTGCAATCCTAAACCCACAGCTAAACCTACAGACACTTACTCAACCAGTGTTTCTGAAGTGCCTCCGAGGTACCTGGACACTAGTCACTGGAGGAAGGCTGTGCAGATGCATTTTAAATAAATATATTCATATATGTACAAACATTGTTATAATTACAGATACACTTGCTTTTATTTTGAGTACATATAAACATGTTACAGTTGACCCTTGAATAGCATAGATTCAGGGTCACAGCCAAAATTCCACATATAACTTTTAACTCCCCTCACAACTTAACAACCAAGAGCCTTCTGTTAAATGGAAGCCTTACCAATAACATAGTCAACTCACACTTATTTTGTACATTATATTAATATGTATTATATACTGTATTCTTACAATACGGTAAGCTAGAGAAAAGAAAATGTTGTTAAGACAATCGTAAGAAAATAAATAACCAATAAGGACCTACCAAGAGTTCTAACCAAGGACCCTGTATAACACAGGGAACTCGTCTCAATACTCTGTAGTAGCCTATATGGGAAAAAAAATTGAAAAAAGAATGGATATAGGTATGTGTATAACTGATTCACTTTCCGTACATGTGAAACTAACACAGTGCTGTAGATCAACTATAATAACAAATCTTTTAAAAAATAAAGAGAAAAGAAAATCATAAGGAATAAAAAATACATTTACAGTCATATACTGTATTTATTCACATCATACACTTCTGTCATCTGCTTATAAGATGAACTGTCTGTCAGTATCTACATCAGTATTATCTTGTATGATACAAAATAATGTGGATAGTATAGGATCCCATTCGGGTTACTTCTCTTTCCTTTCAGTTCTGTCCTTTAAAAAAACTTATTTGTTTGTCTGTGCTGGGTCTTAGTTGCATCATGCAGGATCACTGCTGGGGCCCATGGGCTTCTCTAGTTGTGGCGTGCAGGCTCTGGGGCATGTGGGCTCAGCAGTTGTGGCACATGGACTCAGTTGCCCTTCAGCATACTGCATCCTAGTTTTGAGACCAGGGATCGAACCTGTGTCCCCTGCATAAGAAGGTGGATTCTTAACCACTGGACCTCCAGGAAAGTTCTCTTGCTTCCTGCTTGCATCCACCAGCATATCTGCTTGCCCCCATGTCCAGATGACTCCTACTCTTTCTACAACTACATAGCAAAATGATGACCTTTGTATAGGATGCTTTGACTCTCAACCCAAAGGGTGCAAGCATAGTATATACATACTAGGGTATGGTGGCTTTTATCGTAAAGCTCGATCAACCGTGTGCAGAAGACATGCCGGGGAGAGAGGCCACACACACAGAAATTTGCCCTTTAGCATCGTAATAAGCTTTGAAGGATTTTGCTTTTCTTTCTCCCCTACTTTCCTCCCTCCCTCAGTATAATTATTATTGACATTCTGAATGGATGATTGCTTTTTTCACCAAAGAAAAACTCTTGTCCTCTGCAGACAGTCTCCCTGCAAAGAGGAAAGTTGGGGCGCTTCTACTGCACGGTTCGATGTCTGCATTTCCATGGTCACGTGGAAGGTTGTTTGCAGTTGTAGTTACTGTCCTTAAAGTGTGTGCAGGGGAAAACATGTAAGAGCATTTTTAAAAGCATGTTCTTTTTTGGTGGATCCAGATCCCTTTGTTCAGAGAGTGTCAGTCTGCTTACCTCTCTGCCCTTCTTCTTCCCCTAATGCAGCCACGTGCGCACAGGTCTGAGAATCCACCTAAATGGAGCCATAATATAACAGGAACATTGTGTAACCAACTGCCATTCCAGTCCCCAGGCTCCCGGCACTCTGCTGGACGCTGTATGTGGGTCGTTCCATCTAACCTTCGCAGCAGCTCACAGAGGCAGGAACTCCTTTGGTCATACCAGTTTTACAGATTGGGAAACTGAGGATCGGAGGAATTAAGAAACTAGTTCAAAATCACATAGCTAGTCAGCGGCAGAGCTGGGGTTTGAACCCGGCTTCCTGGCTCTGGAGTCCCCACTCCTGATTTTTGGCGCTTCTAACACTAAGGCTTAGTTTACGGGGTTGTTGTCAAGAGTCCCCAAGCAGGCCGGGCTCCTACGAAGGCCCTGAATTGTAGCAGTGGTGGTGATTAGGGCTGGGATTTGTGACTTACTGTCTGGATGTCCCCAGGCAGTGTCCTGATGGGGGCTTCTGTCTCCCCATCACAGCTTAGGTCACTAGATGTCCACTTATTTTCCTGAGAGGCTCAGATGGTAAAGAATCTGCCTGCAGTGCAGAAGACCTGGGTTCGATTCCCCAGGTCAGGAAGACCCCCTCCCTGGAGAAGGGCATGGCAACCCACTTCAGTATTCTTGCCTGGAGACTTCCATGGACAGAAGAGCCTAAAGGGCTACCGTCCATGGGGGTCACGAAGAGTCGGACACGACTGAGCGCCTGTCACTTTCATTTCCACTTTATTTTTGTGGGCAAGGCTGAGCTGAGGGCCAGCCCCACCAGAAGGGCAAAGACTTCATCTCTTCGCCTTTGAGTTAAAGCCTTTCCGGCAGGGCCCCCTCCCCTTTCTGCTTGTCTCTGTCCTTCCAGTCTGGTGCCACCTCGGGCCGTGTTCTGCCAGCACGTCAAAACCTGGTGCCGGGGCTTCTCTGACCACACTCATGCCGGCCTGGGCGTCGAGGCGCTTCCTCCTCTCCGCTTCCCCTTCTGCTGGGCATCAACTCAGTGACTGGGCCCGAGTCTGGCCAATTTGTCTGGAAGCATCACCTGCCTACAGGTCCCCTATAACCAGAGCTGAGGAAATCGCCTTCTAGGATAATTTGGAATCTAAATGCCCCCTTGGAAGAAAAGTTATGACCAACCTAGACATTGAAAAGCAGAGACATTACTTTGCCAGCAAAGGTCTGTTTAGTCAAGGCTATGGTTTTTCCATTGGTCATGTATGGATATGAGAGTTGGACTATAAAGAAAGTTGAGCGCCAAAAAACTGATGCTTTTGAACTGTGGTGCTGGAGAAGAGTCTTGAGAGTCCCTTGGACTGCAAGGAGATCCAGCCAGTCAATCCTAAAGAAATCAGTCCTGAATATTCATTGGAAGGACTGATTCTGAAGCTGAAACTCCACTACTTTGGCCACCTGAGGCAAAGAGCTGACTCATTTGAAAAGACCCTGATGCTGGGAAAGATTGAAGGTGGGAGAAGGGGATGATAGAGGATGGGCTGGTTGGATGGCATCACCGACTCGATGGGCATGAGTTTGAGTAAACTTCAAGAGTTGGTGATGGACAGGGAGGCCTGGCGCGCTGTGGTTCATGGGGTCCAAAGAGTCGGACACAAGTGAGCGACTGAACTGAGCTGAGATGCCCCTGGGTGCTCTATAACTTTGGCACCACAGTGGGGACCACAGTGAAAAGCCAAAGAGAGAGAAGCACGGCCTGAGAGAGGAACAGAGGGTGGGAGAGGGCACCTGGGGAGGGTGCCCTTGCACACACGAGCAGGGGGTGCCCCTGCGTGGATGGTTCTCGTGTGGTTGTGGGCTGGAGGGAACCACTGGCTACATGCCAGGTCTTCCTTGGGATGCTCTGCCCGCCATCTTGGCTCCCTCCCTGTTGCCAGGAAACGTGGATAGCATCCTGCCTCACTGCGGCGTCCAGAAGCAGCCTCTGCTGCTGTGAGAGTCACCTCTCACACCTCCCCAGTGGAGAGGGCCCATGTGAGCCAGGACCACCAGCCGACACCACCAACAGGGCTCAGAGGCTCCCCAGGTATTCTGTGCAACATGTGTGCTGATTTGCAAAACAGGGCCTGCTCTGTGAATAGGCACGTTCAGTTGAGTCCTGTGTCCACGGCTGTGAGGTTAACTGTAATCTGCAAACAGAATCTCCGGGGGAGCTGGTTAAACAGGCCAATTCTAGGGCTGACCCCACATACTTGGAAGCTTGATCAAATCTAACCCTCACTTGGTGCCAAGAATGACCCTCTGCACTTTACACGTGTTAATTCATTCAGACCTGACAACCCTCTGAGGCAGATGCTGCGATTATTGTTCCCCTTTCACACATGCGGAAACTGGCACAGAGAAGGTGGGTAACTTGCTCTGGCCACACAGCTCATAAGCGGCTGGTCTCTGAATCCAGACTGCACAGTTCCAGAAGCCTCTGTCCATCCAGTTTGAGAACCTGCTGTCTAAGGTAGATAAGTCATTCTACTCTCAGGAATGGCTTTTCAATTTACTGGGCTAATTAGAGTTTAAGTCATGAGCTTAAAGAAAACCTCATTCATCTATAAAATTCATATTAACCCCACAAACATGCTTTTTCACCAAAAAAAGCTGAAAAGTTACAGCTACACAAAAACTTTCATGAAGATGTTTATAGCAGCTTTGTTTATAATCGCCAAAAGGTAGAAGCAACCAGACAGAGAAGGCAATGGCACCCCACTCCAGTACTCTTGCCTGGAAAATCCCATGGACAGAGGAGCCTGGTAGGCTGCAGTCCATGGGGTCGCTAAGGGTCGGACACGACTGAGCGACTTCAATTTCACTTTTCACTTTCATGCACTGGAGAAGGAAATGGCAACCAAATCCAGTGTTCTTGCCTGGAGAATCCCAGGGATGGGGGATCCTGCTGGGCTGCCGTCTATGGGGTCACACAGAGTCGGACACAACTGAAGTAACTTAGCAGCAGCAGCAGCAGAAGCAACTAGGTGCCCTTCAGTGGGTGAGTGCATAAACTGTTTTGCTTGTAGAGAGTGGAATATTATTCAGCACTAACGAGAAATGAGCCATCAAGGCATGAAAAGACATGAAGGAAACTTAAGTGCATATTACTAAGTGAAAGAAACCAATCTAGAAATTCTGCATACTGTAAGATTCCAACCGTATGACTTTCTGAAAGATGCAAAACTATGGAGATGGTAAAAATATCAGTGCTTATGGGTGGATAGAAGGAAAGGAGGGGTGAATGGGCAGAACACAGGATTCTTGGAGCAGTGAAAGTACTCTGTATGACGGTATAATGATGGATACCGGCCCTACATTGGTCCAAACACAGAGAATAAACCCTAACGTAAACTATGGACTTTGAGTAATAATCATTTGTCAATGTAAGTTCGTTGATGGTAACGAAAGCACCACAATATTGGAGTGTGTGGATAATGAAGGAAGCTGTGTATTTAGGGGGGTAGGGAGTATATAGGAAATCTCTGTACCTCCCATTCAATTTCGCAATGAACACAAAGTTGCTCTAAGACAGAAAGTTTATTTAAAAAAAAATCATGGTTCTCGGTTGATCAGCCACCTCACTGTCCCCTAAGTGGGATGGAGTTATCTTTCCAAACTCTGTAAGAAGCTTCTGAACCCATGTGGGAGTCATTTACCATTTTGAGACTCTGAAGATAGTATGGATTCTCTCCTCATAAAAAGTCACTTACACACAAACATGCATGCACCTTTTATATATAATAAGCAGGGATCCTCAGGAAACCTATAAACCCCAGGTTGAGAACCCCAGTCTCAACACGTTAATCCTCCCTTAGCTGTGCCCGCCTGGTCACACCTTTGCGTCTCTTTTAAAATTCTTGGTCAGAGAGAAAGAATACCTAGGAAAGTTATTTGGTTGGAGGCAAAGTAATTAAGGCACAATTTTACTTTTCCTTGGTGCTTATAAACATTCATCTTAATTAAAGTGCTTTAATGAGACTAGAGCTCAGGGCTGCCAGGAGACAGGATGAGACAGGGATTATGAAAGGTCATTGCTCGCTGAACCTAGGATGCTTAGCCCTGAAGTGACCCTTTGCCTTGGGTAAGTTTCAAAAGATTCTTCCTGGCAGCAGATGTGGGTATTTGCTTCCTCTTTGAAGTCAGCTTTCACCATAAACTGTAGAGTTATATTACCGTGTGTTATTCAGCGAATGTTCAATTAAGAAATACCTGGTGATGGTCAGTTTTATATGTCAACTTTGCCAGGCTCTGGTGCCCAGGTTTTTGTTTTTATTCATGTCATCATTTTAAAAAGTTTTTTTTAAATTGGATGATCATTTGTTTACGATATTGTGTTAGTTTCTACGATACGTCAACATGAAACAGCCATAGGTTTACCTATGTTCCCTCCCTCATGAAACTCCTTCCAACCTCCCACCCCATCCCACCCCTCTAGTGGTCACAGAGCACCAGGTCTGAGCTCCCTACATCATATAGCAAATTCCCACTGGGTGTCCAATTACCTAATCAAATACTAATCTAGGTGTTTCTGGGAAGGTATTTGTAGAAGTGGTTAAAATCTACATAAGCTGATTTTAAGTGAATTACCCTTGATAAGATGGATGAGCCCCATCCAGTGAACGGAAAGGCCTTAGGAGTAAAAAACTGAGAAAAAGAAATTCTGCCTCGAGACTGTAGGATCAGCTCCTGCCAGAATACCCAGCCTCCCAGGAAGACCTATCAGCTTTGGACCTGACAGCCCTCGGAACTGCATGAAAGTGAAGTCGCTCAGTCGTGTCTGATTCTTTGCGACCCTATGGACTATAGCCCACCAGGCTCCTCCAGCCATGGGATTCTCCTGGCAAGAGTACTGGAGTGGGTTGCCATTTCCTTCTCCAGGGGATCTTCCCAACCCAGGAGTCAAACCCGGTTCTCTCACATTGGAGGCAGACGCTTTACCATCTGAGCTTTTCAAAAATAAATACCTTAAATGGATAGATTGGTGAATGGATAGATCCGCTGATCAGTCCAAAGATAGATCTGGATTTATCTACCTGTCAATCGATTGATCTAGCCATCCATCTATTTACCTATGAATCCACCCATCCATCTGCGTGTATCTCCCATTGACTTTACTTCTTTTGAAGAACCCTGAATGATACACAGCCCAAAGAAGCCAGCGATCCGTCTGGGTGACAGTCGCTCCCTAAAAAACGAACAATCGGCTGTCAAATGCCACCTGCTTATGCACACCCCATGCTCAGAGCTCCTGGCCCCTGGGAGGAGAGATGTGAGCTCAGAACAGGGAGCCGGGAGGCAGGCTCCTGGGTGCTCCTCCAGCTTTCTCATGCGGTGGTCTCCCTGAGGCCATTGCAGCAGGTGAGGGGTCAGGAGGGTTTGTTCAAAACGCAGACCCACCACCCAAAGTTCTAAATCTATGGGTCTGGGCTCAGACCCCTGCTCTGGAACAATCCCTCAGGTTGATTCTACAGCAGGTGACCCTTTGAGAAGCAGAGCTTACAGGATGGCCTCCAAGCCCCAGACCAGACCGGAGTCTGGCCTTCACTCGCCGGACTTCCTCATCAGCCCCTCCAGTTCCAAAGCTGGGAGCAGGGGATGTAGCTTTCAAGCCTCTGGGTCTCTGGACAGGTTTAGTGGCCTGGCTGTGCCTGTTTAAGTACCTGACATCCAAGTACTCAGAATAGGGGAAAGCAAAGGCTGGGCTCTGGGGCTTCCACGGCAGAGCCATCAATCTTATGGACTCTGAGACCAGGCTGCCTTGGGTTCAGATCCCAGCTTGGTCTCTTACTGAGTCTTCTTCTTCCCCACCTCCTCCTCTTCCTTCTTCTTCTTTACAACTATTTTTATAGCCACATGTCACCTGATTTCTCTTCCCCCGCACTTGAGGTACAACAGAGTGCACTTGCTTAACTTGCCAATCCAGTGGCCCTTTCGGCCTTCCCCCTACGATCCAAAGTTTAAACAGTAAAATATAAACGCTTTGGTCCTAAGGTCCTGGGGGGCGGTTCACAGTTTGATATTGACCTGTAAGCATAAAGCCTTACTTTATGCTGCAAACCTCACTGAGCAAGACAGAAAGGAACCCAGGACTCGTGCCAGGCACTGGCCCGACAGCCACCACCAGCCTGGGACTTTCCTTCCCATGATCAGCGCACTGCTCCCCACCCCCCCGGCTGCGTGCGGGGTAGCTTTGCCCCTCTTCCAGCAGAGGGGTTGGCCCATTGCTGCCAAACCTCGGGGTGTGGTGTTCTCAGCAGATGCTGCTGGCCTGCGTTTGCGAGTGATGAATAGGGCTGACCTAACGTTGCCCTGGAGCTGGATTAAAGTCTCTCCTGGGAAGGGAGTGATGGGGGTGCAGGCTGGGTTTCTGGGGCAGAGCAGGGAGGAGAGTGGGGATGGGGTGGTCATAAAACATGAAGGTAGGAGGCTCCGTGTTTTTTCAGGTGACGGAGATCTCCCAGGCTGGCCCCCGGACGGTACCGAGGCCCCCTTTCCCTTCCAGCACTTGCTCCCTCTTGACACTCCTTACCTCTGGCCTCTCCTACAAACAGGCTGGGAAAACGTCTGGAAAAACAGTCCTGGGCTGCTCTAGCCAATGAAAGAGGCTGCGCGGAGTCTGTTTAGCTTTTTAAGTTCTGATTTTATCTTGTTTATAAAATCCATCTGGAGAGGGGAGGGAAAGGGGAGTGGGCCCTGGGGAACAAGTAACGTCTGACTGCTCGGAAGAAGTGGCATCTTTCCTGGGCCTGGGGCTTGCTTTGCCTGTCACACAATTCACAGCCTCTCCTGGGGAGAGCCTGTCTGCTTATCTGAGAGCAATTCAGAGGCAGTCTTTGTAGCTTTAGCTACTCAGCTAAATGTCACTCCCTCCAAGAAGCTCTCTCCAGGCTCCTCAGGTTTTCAACTCTTTCCCTCATGGAATACATGAAGTTGTAGTTACAGGTTTATTATATGACTTCATCTCTAAATAGCATCCCAGGTCCTCTAAGAGCAGGAATTAAGACTTGTTCTTTTGTAAATCCTAAGGTCTAGAAGAATGCTTTTCACAGAGTAAGGAAGAGGGAATAAATGGAGGGATGAATGTGTCAATGGTTGGATGGATGGATGGATGGATGGATGGATAGATGGGCTGACGGATGGATAGATGGACAGACGGATGGATGGACGGAAAGATGAATGGAGGTATGGGTGGGTAGAGAGGTGAATAGAAGGATGGATGGAAAAAGTTTGTAGACTTGCCTCAAGGACTACCAACACTTGCTGTCTCTCTCTGAGTGGTCTTTGAATATGGTGCTAAAATGATTCCCTTTTCTTCAGCTCACATGAATCAGTGATCAGCACAATAAGCATAGGAGGAGTGATGAACTTTCACCAAAAGGTTAGCTCACTCCTAAAATATGGTTCTGGGAGATCCAGCCTGGGTTTGCTCCTCCTCAGGGGATTCTGCCTAGCACAGGTTGGGTACTTGTCTCAATTGAAAGCAGCTGTATCTGCCCCATTTCTCAAACTCCCCCATGGAATATCTGCCACGGCAGACCTGACCAAGTACATCACGGCCTTAGGGATCAGAAACAATTTTGCGGCATCCTTTATGAATCTCTCAGGAAATGACTCCCACTTGCTAAGATGGAACATGGTATTTAACAAAGATTGCTGGGTTGGAAACCAGGACATCCACTCCTGGCCTGGTTCTGCCACTGATTTGCTCTGGGATTTGGGGGCTAGTCACTTCACCTCACTAGACCTCAGCCTCTTTGCAAAAAAAAAAAAAAAATGGGGACTGTACCAATGCCAAGATCAGCAGGCTCCAGAGGGAGACAAAATGTCTGGAAACCAGGCCCTCGACCTTGACCTTCATGACTCAGGGCACTCTAGCCCGCCCTCTGCCGAGGACACTCCCAGTGGGTTGGACACAGCCAAGACGAGGCTGTTTAGCACCGTGGTTACAAGCTCAGAGCTTGGCTCCACGCTCTAGAGCTCTGCAGCCTCGGGCAAGTTCCTTAATCCCTCCGGGCCTCACTTTCCTTCTCTCTGTGAGATGCAGTACGCCTGCACAGTTGCTTCTGTCGCATCCGACTCTTTGCAACCCTAAGGACTGGAACCCTCCAGTCTCCTCTGTCCATGGGATTCTCCAGGCAAGAATATTGCCATGCCCTCCTCCAGGGGACCTTCCTGACCCAGAGATCAAACCTGCGTCTCCTGCATTTCCCACTTTGCTGGTGGATTCTTTATCACTGAGCCATCAGGGAAGTCCTAAGGTGTACTAATGATGCGCTAATGGTCCCCCTCCCCCCACACTTCCAGCAGGGATTAGATGGAAAATGCAACACACACAAAATGCCTCATGCAGTGAGCACTGGAGGGACGTGAGTTGTCACTACAGAGGCTCTGGGAGATAACGGTGGCCGTGACCCCTGGCCTTCCAATCCTGGGCCTTCCGCAGGTGGGGCTCAACCCCCGGACACTGAGATCTGTGGGTCCTGGCTTCTAAAGTGCATTCAGCTGCCACACTCCTGGTGTGAGTCTGGGTCGAAGTCAGAGACCTGGTGGCTTGAATGAAACCCTCGCCTGGATGAAGGGAGCCCAGCTGTAAAGGCCAGTCCTTTGAAGGCAGGAGCAGGGCTTCTGGTCCCCCAGGTGCCTCTTTATCTACTCCCTCCCTCTGTCCCTGTGGCTCTGTGGGCGCTTTCACCTGAGCAGAGGGCCTCTGACCTCCGACTGGGAGGCGGCTGCCCACTGCAAGCCTGGTGATCATGCAAAACATCAGGAAAGCCAGAGACTCCTGGGCCTAGGGGGGCTGCTTTCGCACAGAGGGCTCCGAGGAGGCAGCTGCCCCACCACTGATCATTTGAGAATGGCTTTGTCCCCGGCCGTCAACCCTTTGGCAGCCAGGCCCTTGAATGCCTTGGCGTAACAGGGCAGCAAAGTGGGCCGTTGTTGAAGGTGACAAAGGCGCCTCTCCCCAGGGGGCTGGAAAAGCAGCCCTGCGTTGGAGTTGGAGTCAGCTCAGGCCATCCTAATGGAGGACCACCATGCCCAGGCATCATCCCACGAGTCTGGAGGCTGAGACGAGCAGGTCCAAGGGTTGGCAGTATCACTGCCTCCTGGCAGCGAGGAGGGAGAAGCTGCTCCAGGCCCCTCCTCTAGCTTTCTGGGCTCTCTTCGGTGTCCTCGGCTTGGAGATGCACCCCTGCCTTCATCTTCACGCGGCCTTCTCCCCGTGCGCATGTCTGCATCCTAACTTTCCCATTTTACAAAGATAGTCACACTGGATGAGGGGCCTTCCTACTCCAGTCTGACCTCATTGTAGCTAACTCCATCCGCAACAACCCTAGGTCCGCGCATCGGTCACATTCTGGGGTCCTGGGGGTTAGGGCTTCTGCATGTGAGTTTGAGGGAGACAGAAACAATTTAACCCAAAACAGCTGGCTTTTCCATAAGGAGGGGGCAGTATTGGGTCCACTTACAGCTGAGTTTCAAAGCTCATGGGAGACAACCCCTGTTTCCTCTCTGTGTAGAAAGGAGCTCGGAGGTAAAGGCGGTCTATCGCCTCTCACACCCAGGGCGGTGACTGTCCCTTCTGAGCTTGAATACATCTAGAAAGAGGAACGGAGAAGGAAACAGCAACCCACTCCAGTGTTCTTGCCTGGAGAATCCCAGGGACGGGGGAGCCTGGCGGGCTGCCGTCTATGGGGTCGCACAGAGTCGGACACGACTGAAGCGACTTAGCAGCGGCAGCAGCAGCAGAAAGAGGAGCCGATTCCCACCTTCCCCCTCCTTGGACCGTTCTTCAGTGGACCTCAGGTCTTTCCCAGTAGCTCCACCGCTTGTCTTCAGCTCACAGACATGCTCAAGGATGTCTTCAGCATCCCTCTTCTCAGCTTCAGATCATGGCAATAAGCATAGGAGGACTGATGAGCTTTCAGCTATTGTCACTGTAACACAGACCAAACTGAGTGTGCCACCAGGCCCCATGGGTGGGAGAAGCGCCCTGGGCTGGCACTGGAAGATTCTGAAGGGACCCTGTCTTTGCGATCCACTCCAAGAACTTGACAGATGTCTTTGGACTGGTCACCTGGCCTCAATAAAATGAGATGTTGTAAGCAAGTCAGCAGGGCTTCCCCGGTGGTGCTAGTGGTAAAGAACCCACCTGCCAATGCAGGAGACAAGAGACGCAGGTTCGATCCCTGGGTAAGGAAGGTCCTTGGAGGAAGGCATGGCAAGCCATTCCAGTGTTCTTGCCCGGAGAATGGGTGCACAAACAGGCAGTAAAACAAGGCATGTGAGGGTGGGCAGGCCTGCGGTGGACTCTCGGAGGGGTCAGGTGAGCTGCGGCAGAGCCCGGGAGGGTGGACCCACACCATCCAGCTGGGTGACCACAGGGAGGTTACTCACCCACTCTGGGCTCCCTAGTGTTGGGCCTGGGCACAGAGCCCCTGCCCAAGGGTTTCTTGAGGATGATGCTCAGTGCAGCCAGCGCAGGGATGGCCATGGACAGGAAGCAGGAGGCCCAACTTGGAGTCCTCTCCAGGACACTAGGCACCCTGACCTGGGCCCAGTCATCAGCTCTGCGTGTGTCCCTCTTTCCTCCTTAAAGTGGAGTTGATGAAAACTGGGTCTGAATTGAGGAAACCCTTGTGATATGATCTGAAAATGAGGAAATGCTATACAGTGTATTATTATCTCCTTGGATTCCAAGCCTTGGGAGGTGATCGTCTTGCTCCACGCTTTGTCGGACCATGATTGCTTTTAATACGTTTGAAGGCAGTTCACTGATTTGTGCTTTTTCCATGTTGATTACTGAAGGTCTGTTTTCTTTAACTATGCTGTGTTTTCTTGGCCATTCATGTTCCCGGTAGGTGTGTTTTGTTCCATACATTTGAGCAAGCGGTCCATAGGGTAGCCCAGAGTTGGACACAACTGAAGTGACTTAGCACACACACCCATTTGACATGGAGAGATCTTCACCAGCCAGTCATTCTTAACTAGAGGTGAGATAGAAGCAAATCCATCAGGGAGCCCTGGTGGTGTCCCCAGATATCTGACGATAACTGCATGAGTGACCCTAGGCGTGACAGCAGAGGTTCCCAACTAGGTCCAACCCAGTCTGCAGAACTGTGAGCAAAGGTGTGACTGTTGGTTGTTATCCTAAGTCACTAAGTTTTGCTGGGTTGGCTCTCCAGCCCCCTGTAGTCCCGCTGAAGAAGGCGGAGGGGCAGGCAAAGGTCTTGAGTCACAGAGGGAAGGAAGGGAGGCAGGCACGCAAGTCCCTCCTGTTCAGTTCTCCCAGCCTGAGCTCCCAGCATGAGCCCTCCAAACAGTTCACCAGCTTCTGTGGTGCTCCGTCCTGCTCTGTCTCCACACACTCCAGGCTCAGAAAGCCCTGGATCAAAGCCTTGCTCCACCCTCTCCTCACCCACCTCTACTGACAAACTGACTCCTGACAGCTGCTTCTCGCTTGGCGAGCCGTGAACGCATCATCATGGAACACTCGAGCTGAAAGACCAGTTTCTCACTTGAGATCTCTGCGGCCAGGCAGAGTTGGGCCAAAATAAAATTTTAAAAAATCAGTATTAGCTTTGCATCTATCTGACATAAATTTGCTTTCATCTAAGATATTAAATCATTTACAAAGTCCCTCCAGAAATGATGTACTTTCTATCCTTCCATGAAAGGCAAGCAGTTGGAAAGACTTTTTTTTTCCATTGGAGGATAATGGCTTTATAATGTTGTGTTGGTTTCTGCCATAAGTATATGTATGTCCCCTCCTTCTTGAACCTCCTTTCAACCCCATCCCCAACCCCAGCCCTCTAGGTTGTCACAGAGCACTATGTTGAGCACTCTGTGTTAGCCAGCATCTTCCCACTAGCTCTCTATGTTACATACTGTAATGTGTAAAGATCTTAATGAACTGAATCTTAATGTGTAGATCTTAACCAACCACATTGCTGTGATGGGGTGGTTAGTCACCCAGAGCCAGACATTCTGGAGTGCGAAGTCAAGTGTGCCTTAAGAAGTACTGCTGTTAATAAAGCTAGTGTATGTGATGAAATTCCAGCAAAACTATTCACATCCCTAAAGGGTGATGCCATCAGGGTTTTGCATTCATTATGTCAGCAAATTTTGAAGACCCAGCAGTGGCCACAGCACTGGAAAATGTCAATCTTCCTCCCAGATCTCAAGAAGGGTAGTACCAAAAAATGTGCTAACCATCAGACAATTGCACGCACGTCCCAAGCTAGTAAGGTCTTACTTAAAATCTTGCATGCTAGTCTTCAGCATTATGGGAACCAAGAACTTCCAGATGTCCCAGCTGGGTTTAGAAAAGGAAAACTAACAAACTGCCAACATTTGCTGGATTATAGAGAAAGCAAGGGAATTTCAGGAAAGCATCTATCTCTGTTTCATCGACTATGCTAAAGCCTTTGATTGTGTGGATCATGATAAACTGTAGAAAGCTCTTAGACGGGAACAGCAGGCCATCTTACCTGTCTCCTGAGAAACCTGTATGCTGATCAAGAAGCAACAGAACCCTGCATGGAACAACTGATTGGTTCAAGATCGAGAAAGGAGTCCAACAGGGCTCTCTGTTGTCACCCTGTTTGTTTAACCTATTTGCTGAGCACATCATGAGAAATGCTGGGCTGGAGGAGTTACAAGCTGGAATCAAGATAGGCAGAAAAACATCAACAACCTCAGATAGGAGGATGATACCATTCAATGGCAGAAAGCAAAGAGGAACTAAAGAACCTCTTGATGAGGGTGAAGAAGAAGAGTGAAAAATCTGGTTTAACGCTAAATATAAAAAAACTAAGACATGGCATCCGGCCCCATTACTGCATGGCAAATAGAAGGGGAAGGGGTGGAAGAAGTGACAGGTTTCCCCTTCCTGGGCTCCAAAATCACTGCCGATGGTGACTGCAGTCATGAAATCAGAAAATGGTTGCTTGGCAGGAAAGTGATGACAAACCTTCCAAACAGTGTGCTGAAAATCAGAGACATTAGTCTGCTGACAAAGGGCTGTATAGTTAGGGCTATGGTCTCCCCAGTGGTCACACACGGGTGTGAGAGCTGGACCATAAAGAAGGCAGGATGCCAAAGAATTGATGCCTTCGAACTGTGGTGCTGGACTCCTAAAAGTCCCCTGGACTGCAAGGAGATCAAGCCAGTCAATCTTAAGGGAGATCAACCCTGAATATTCACTGGAAGGACTGATGCTGAAGCTGAAGCTCCAGTATTATGGTCATCTGATGGAAAAAGACAACTCATTGGAAAAGTCCCTGATGGTGGGAAAGATTGAGGGCAGAGGAGAAGACAGTGTCAGAGGATGAGATGGCTGGACAGCATCATGGACGCAATGAACATGAACTGAGGCAGACTCCGGGAGACGGTGAGGGACGGGGAGGACTGGCCCGCTGCAGTCCATGGGGTTGCAAAGAGTCAGATACGACTGGGCAACTGGGCAACATCTCAATTCACCCCACCCTCTCCTTCCCTTGTCGTGCCCGCAAGTCTGTCCTCTGTCTGAGTCTCTATTCCTGCCCTGCAAATAGATTTTTTTTTAAAGAAAGGATAAAAGAACACTATATAATAGTATGCCAGAATCAGTCAGTCAGTCAGTCAGTCAGTTCAGTCGCTCAGTCGTGTCTGACTCTCTGCGACCCCATGAATCGCAGCACGCCAGGCCTCCCTGTCCATCACCAACTCCCGGAGTTCACTCAGACTCACGTCCATTGAGTCCGTGATGCCATCCAACCATCTCATCCTCTGTCGTCCCCTTCTCCTCCTGCCCCCAATCCCTCCCAGCATCAGGGTCTTTTCCAATGAGTCAACTCTTCGCATGAGGTGGCCAAAGTACTGGAGTTTCAGCTTCAGCATAGAAGGCTAAAAACTGTATTTTTCTAGCAAAACAAGAGATAGTCTAATTAGAGTGTCTAGCTAATGGAGATTAACAAAATCTTTTTGGGAAACTCTATGGCCATGTGAAGAGCCATCCATGTTTGAGAGCTCTTAGCTCTGGGAGGGGAAGGGAGTGGCTCCCAGAGTGGAGCTGGCTGGGGTCACAAGGCTACCCCACCAACCTTTGCATTTTCCCCAGAGAGGAGGCTGTGGTCCAAGTGGTAAGTGATGTTAGGTCTTTTGTCTGAATTAACTCAGTTCTCTAATAGCTCTGCATGGAGAATTAGTATCCCCACTCAAGAGAGAGACAGAAGCTGAGACACTGAGCACAACACGGACTGTAGGGGTCCGTGTATTGGACTGTAGGGGTCCAGTATTCTGGCCTGGAGAATTCCACGGACTGTAGGGGTCCGTGTACTGGACTGTAGGGGTCCAGTATTCTGGCCTGGAGAATTCCACGGACTGTAGTCCATGGGATGGCAAAGAGTCAGACAGGACTGAATGACATCACGTCACCTCACTTCACCAGAAACAAAAGCATCACAGACAGAATTTTAGGCGGCCTCCCTCCCGAGCATGGTCTCCAGGGCTCCAGGAGACCTACGCTAAGCTTGCCTCTATCTGGAAGACGACACGTGTTTGGATGTGAACCAGTGGTAAGAACATGAAAAAAGAAAGGGGCAAAGATGGGGCTGACAGAAGGGCAGGGGGCACCCTCTGAGAGTGTCCCTTGCTCCCACGGGCCCTTGCTGTGATCCCAGGAGACAGGCAGGTGGACAGTTTTTGTGAGACCTCCCAGAGAGGCTGGCAAGGCCTGGGGGGAGCTTCAGGCTCCATGGACCAAAAGCATCATCCCCCAGGTGTCAACCCTCTTTGAAACCCTATTGCTCCCTGGGGGAGATGGTCAACCTTTTGGGCTGTACTTAAGTCTCCACCTTCTCCTTTGAGATGGCGCTGTAATTTGCTCACTTTCTCTCCCTCTCATGAGCTGTGGCCTTTTCATGATGGCCTGCAAATGCTGATCTAATAAGGGACCCCTATTCCCATCCCCTCCTACCCCAGTAAAGGAGGAAAGGAAAAGTCCTGGGTCTATTGCAGAAGGAGGTGCCTGGACTGGATGCATAGCACAGATGGCAAAAGAACTCAAAAATGTCATCTGTGGAGCAAAAAGCAGTAGCCCCAGGGACCTACCTAGTCCCAGCAAGGAAGTTGTCCTTCATGATGCTTGGACAGGTGAGCTCTCTGGAGTTTGGCCCCCTCATCTTTAACAAAGGCTGAGCACCTCCAGGCACCCTCAGGGTGGCTGAGAAAATGAAGAGGACAGACGCCCAAAGATCAAATGTTTTAGAGCCCACGGCATTCTTGCAATACACAGCATTGTCAAGGGTGCCTAGTAGTTTGGAGATGGGACCAGGCATGTGGTCCAACTGCCCTATATCTCTTTCTTTTTTAATACTCCTTTTAAACTTTTATTCTTAATTTGTCTGCTCTGGGTTTTAGTTGCTGCATGTGGGGTCTTCATTGCTGAATGCAGGCGTGTGGGCTCTAACTCCCTGACCAGGGACGGAACCGGGGCCCTTGCATAGAGAGAGCAGAGTCTTAGCCACTGACCACCAGCGAAGTCCCTGCCCTATATTTCTTTAATTAAATAATTGATTTATACCCTGCCTTCTTCCAGAAGGTATTATAATGGAGCAGCTAAAGATCTCCATCAACATCATTGTTGTATTCCAGAAGTTATTAATTTTAGAAAATGTAGATTTAAAAAATGCCAACCATCCCCTCTCCTCACCTCCACATTCATTGTATCCATTTTTGTATTCATTCTTCTGGGCTTTTTTTCTTCTTCTTATTTTTCTGTGCATCAATATACTTCTAAATATTTACTTAATGAAGACAGGATCTTACCAGATGATTGTTTCTTGAGCTTTATTTTTTACCTTGTAAATTGAGAATACCTTTCCATGTCTATAAATATAAATTTGCAATTATAATTGTTAGTGGCTCCTAGAATAAAACTTATAAAAATCTTAGGAGTCTGTAATAAGACTGTGCATACACTTGAAACAAATCTTTTATTATTTTATCTACTATTTTTTTCTAGTTTTTCATTACTATACATGGTAGTAGGTTAAATATCTTCATGCAGAGTGTGGATGGGGATCTAAAGATAAATGAAACAGTGAAAAAAAATCATGGTTTTGCCCACCGTATTCCCTTGCCTACCTCAAACTAGAAAATAAAAATGTGCTTAGTTCCTCAGTCATGTCCGACTCTTTGCGACACCAAGGACTGTCATAAAAAAGGTTCAGCCAGATTCTGGTTTATCTACTGTGATACTCCTCCAGTCTATTTTTGAATATGAAATGTATTTCTTTTTTTATTTTTATTGAAGTATAGTTGATGTACAATATTATGTGTTCAGTTCAGTTCAGTTCAGTTGCTCAGTCGTTTCCGACTCTTTGTGACCCCATGAATCACAGCACGCCAGGCCTCCCTATCCATCACCAACTCCTGCAGTTCACTCAGACTCACGTCCATCGAGTCAGTGATGCCATCCAGCCATCTCATCCTCTGTCATCCCCTTCTCCTCGTGCCCCCAATCCCTCCCAGCACCAGAGTCTTTTCCAATGAGTCAACTCTTCGCATGAGGTGGCCAAAGTACTGGAGTTTCAGCTTTAGCATCATTCCTTCCAAAGAAATCCCAGGACTGATCTCCTTCAGAATGGACTGGTTGGATCTCCTTGCAGTCCAAGGGACTCTCAAGAGTCTATTCTAACACCACAGTTCAAAATCATCAATTCTTCGGCACTCAGCCTTCTTCACAGTCCAACTCTCACATCCATACATGACCATAGGAAAAACCATAGCCTTGACTAGACGGACCTTTGTTGGCAAAGTAATGTCTCTGCTTTTCAGTTTGCTATCTAGGTTGGTCATAACTTTTCTTTCAAGGAGTAAGCATCTTTTAATTTCATGGCTGAAGTCACCATCTGCAGTGATTTTGGAGCCCAAACAAATAAAGTCTGACACTGTTTCCACTGTTTCCCCATCTATTTCCCATGAAGTGATGGGACCAGATGCCATGATCTTCATTTTCTGAATGTTGAGCTTTAAGCCAACTTTTTCACTCTCCACTTTCACTTTCATCAAGAGGTTTTTAGTTCCTCTTCACTTTCTGCCACAAGGGTGGTGTCATCTGCATATCTGAGGTTATTGATATTTCTCCCAGCAATCTTGATTCCAGCTTGTGCTTATATGTTAAATGTGTACAATGTAGTGATTCACAATTTTTAAAGGTTATTCTCCTTTTGTAGTTACAGCATATTGGTCGTATCCTTTATGCTGTTCAGTATGTCTTGATAGCTTGTTTTATATCTAATAATTTACATCTCTTTGTCCCCTATCTCTATATTGCCCTTCCTCCCCACCAGATGCAAAGAGATGACTCATGGGAAAAGACCCTGATGCTGGGAAAGATTGAGGGCAGAAGGAAGGGGGTGAAAGAGGATGGGATGGTTGAATGGTATCATCGACCCAATGGACCTGAGTTTGAGCAAACTCTGGGGGATGGTGAAGGACAGGGAAGCCTGGCGTGCTGCTGTCCATGAGGTTGGAAAGAGTTAGACACAACTGAGTGACTGAACAACACCCTTCCCTCTCTCCTATCCCCACAACTCTTTTTTTTTCTCTTTCTTCTTTAATTTTTAAATTATGAAAATATGATAGCATATTTATAGGAGACTTGGAAAATACAAAACAAAGTTATATATAATTCCACTATCAGTTCAATTCAGTTCAGTCACTCAGTATATTACAATTATTTTTTTAAGTAGTATAACTCTTTCATTTTAAAAGAAAAGCTTTCTTTGCTTTACTGATGCCTAAACATGGGCTTAATTTTACCTCTTGGTGCTTTTATGCCAACACATCTTAGAATGACATTCTCAAAAAGAGATTCCTGGGCCAAAGGAAATGAATCTTTGCAAGACGGTGAAGACTCAATACCTAATTGTTTTCCAGAAATGATGTTATAGGTTTATATTTTTTAGAGGTGAACCTGTTTTTCCACACCCTCTTTGTTAATCTTTTAGACCAAAAGTAGCTTTGCTTTGTTTTCATATGCTTTCTATTGACTAAGGAGGTTGAATCCTTTTTTTTTTTTACGTTGATTGTGTGCACTCGTTGTAGGAATAGACAGTTCTTATTCTATCTCATTTACTTTATACTACACTATTTGCCTCTTTCTTTCATCAGGTATCCCTTTGTATTTTAAGATATTAAATCCTATGTATGTCACATATCACAGCTATTTTCCCAAATGTAATTTATCATTTATGTTTTTTCTTTTTTTAGAACTCTAAAATATTTATTATAGTCATTTCTCTGAGTATGCTACTTCATTAGAAAGCTTTTCCTACTGCACATTTCCTTCCTACACGTTTACATAAAACTTTACCTCTTTTTCCTTCTGGTACCTTGATTTTTTTTTTAAATATAGAGACCATGTGCAAGTTATTACCATGGATGTTATGAGGAGGAAATCCTGCTTGATTTTTTCCAAATGGTTAGCCAGTTATTCCAAAATGATATATGGACTGGTTCATTCTTCTCCACTTAGTTGGAATTCCATCTTTATCATATTTGATTATTTATAATAAGTAGAGTTATTTTTTCACTTTTCATTCTGTTCCTTACCTGTTTGTTCCTAAGACCATATCATTCTGTTTATATTCTTGTCACTTAAAAAATATGTTTTAATATCTGATGAAAATCAATACCTTGGCTTCTTTTTAAAAACAAAACAAAACAAAACTGACATATTCACATATTCTGTTGGTTCAACTTTAAAATGAGTGTCAAATTCCAAAAATAATTTTTGGGGGATAGAGATTGAAATTCTATTGAATGTTTATAGTTAGTTTGGGATGGATGAATACATTTATGATGTTAAACTACCCCAATTCTATTTTTTTTAAGTAGGCGTTAAAAAACTTTAAGTTTGTAGTTTTCTGACTCTAGATTCTCTATGCCCCTTGCTTTCTTAGTATTTTATATTTTTGTTGCTACTGTGAGCAACCTCTCTCTCCCTTCATGTTTTCTCAGCAACCACACAATGTTGCTAGACGGTTTGTATTCCATCTCCATGAAGGCAGGAGCTCAGAGCCTGCAGGTCATTTGAGATCATTTTTCCCCCATTAACGTCAAAGTTGAGAGTTCTGGTGGAAGGTTCTACATGCACTTAAATTTGTTGGAAGCATCTGGGAATTCATAGTGCATTCTTTCAGAATCTCTTACCACCCCTAGATGTGATAAGCAAAACACAGATCTCCCGGACAGATTCCCTCCTCTCCCCGGGCAGTGTGCATTCAGTTTTCTCTCCCTCTGCTTCTCAAAGGACAATCCAAACACCCCATTCTCTCTCTGGGATGTGCAGACCAAGGGGGTCCCTGACGGCCTGTTTCACCTTCTGTGCATCTCACCTAGCGCAGTGATGGGCACAAAATTAGGACCCCTAATATAAATAATTGATTTCGAACCACTTGGAGACTAGACTGTATCCAACGGTCCTCAAGGCTGGCTGAATATCAGAGTCATCTAAGGACTTTTAAATACTGCTGATGCCTAGGTCCTAGCCTTGGAAATGCTGGTTCAACATATGGGATTGAGCATTAGCATATTCTAACCCCCTTCCCCCACCCCCACCCCAGGAGACTCTAAAGTACCTCCAGGGCTTAGAACCACTAATTTAAATTATGACCAACTTTTTCATCAAATTCTCATTTATAAGCAGCAGAAACACACTATGGATGATTTATGCAAAAGAGAGGGTTTATTTAAGTAATATTTAAATAATTATCTTTGATCTTTGGGAGAGCCAAATGACAATACAAATGTCCTACATCGTATTATAGACTGGTACCGCTGAGCACTGAAGAACTGATGCTTTTGAACTGTGGTTCTGGAGAAGACTCTTGAGAGTCCCTTGGACTGCAAGGAGTCCATCCTAAAGGAAATTAGTCCTGAATATGCATTGGAAGGAATGATGCTCAAGCTGAAACTCCAACACTATGGCCACCTGATGCTAAGAGCTGACCCATTGGAAAAGATCCTAATGCTGGGGAAAATTGAAGGCAAAAGAAGAAAGGGGCAACAGAGAGTGAGATGGTTGGATGGTATCAGCGACTCAATGAACATGAATTTGAGCAAGGTTGAGGAGATAGTGGAGGACAGGGAAGCCTTGTGTGCCTCAGTCTATGCGGTCACAAAGAGTGAGACACGACTTAGCAACTAAAAAACAGCAACAATCGTGATAAAACTATTGCCCACAGCTGCACACATAGACCAAGGGGGCAGAGCTGGGTTTCAAGAAGTCATTCTCTTGCAAAAAATAATGAACTGAAAATTAGGCACAAAAGCAAATATTTAGAATGAAAGGAAAAAAATATCAAAAAACATTTTTAAACCTGATAAATACCATAAACATCACAAAATCTAGAAATAGTACATAATAATTTATTTGCCTGACACACCTCATGTTATATTTTTCCATTTCATTTTTGGGCTATGTAAGAATAGGGTTATAAAATATAATTACAGTATTTTCTATAGAAAGATTGAAGGCAGGAGAAGGGGACAACAGAGGATGTGATGGTTTGATGGCATCACTGACTTGATGGACATGAGTTTGAGCGGGCTCTGGGAGTTGGTGATGGACAGGGAAGCCTGGTGTGCTGCTGTCCATGGAGTTGCAAAGAGTTGGACACAACTGAGCAACTGAACTGAACTGATAGAGGGAAGAGATAATTCAGTTTTTCTTTTAGTCTGGTTGACCCAGATTTCTTTTCCAGGTAACTTTTAAAATGTAGAAGAGTTTCAGATTTACAGAAGTCGTAAAGATAGAGCAAAGAGCTCCTTTATACACCTCACCCATTTTCCCCTATTATGTATTTGTTAACAAATGAATCAAATTTGAAACATTATTAAATAACTCCACACTTTATTTGAATTTTATTAGTTCTTCACTAAGCTCTCTTTTCTATTCCAGGATAATACATCCCACTCATTTAGTCATGTCTTCTTAGACTCCTCTGGGCTATGACAGTTTCTCAGATGTCCCTTCCTTGTGGTAACCTTGAAAGTTTTGAGCTTTATAGATATTTTGTAGAATGTTCCTCGATTTGAGTTTGTCTGTTTTCGTCATGGTTTGGTACAGAGTCTAGGTTTGGGGCAGGAAGACCACACAGATGAAGGACCACTTTCATCTCATCAGATGTTAACCCTGATCACCAGCTGGCTGAAATCCAAACTTGTTTTGTATTTTTTATAATTTAGAAATTTTTCTTTTGGCTTCATACTTGTTGTCAACATCACGGAAAGTTGTTGGATTGTTATCAGATTTGGGAAAACTTCTATCAAGTTTCATTTGTGATCCTGAGAGGTTCAGAAGGATTTCCCACAGACGAGCTTCTGGCTCTGTGCGTTCCGTATCTGATTTCTCCTCCGCTCTCCACACAGTTCAGGACCTGGCATGAAGGACATATCTATTTGCAGCACAAGTCCTGGTCCTGAACCTTCATGACCTGAGGCTGAGTGAAGCAGCACAGTGGGAGATTAAAGTGTTCCTGGAAGCCATTCTGATACCAGGTTGGATAGCACATAGAACCACATAGAAGCGTTACACTAGACCCAGATTAAATGTACCCCCACTCACCTTCCCCATAATTAGCTTGTCCCTCTCTCAATGCTGCAGCCACTCCAGCACCAAGAGTGCAAAGGACAGAGTGTTCTTGGGAGGGGAAAGAGAGTCTTAACCAATGGCAGCGAGAATATCTGGCTTTTGAAGATTTTACAAAAATGTGTCAACACTTCGCTGAAATCCTCTTCTAGGTTTTGGAAGAGGCTCATTTGAGTGAGGAGGCCTGAAGGTAAAGAGTCATTGGAGGGGTGTCTCTGGCTGCAGCGGTTAAGACCCAATGCTCCCAATGCAGCGCCTGCAGGTTCAGTCCCTGGTCGGGGAACTAAGATCCCACATTTGCTGTTATTCACTTGCTAAGCCACATCTGACTCTTTGCAACCCCATGAACTGCAGTGCGCCAGGCCTCCTTGTCCTTCTCTGTCCCCTGGGGTTTGCTCAAACTCATGTCCTTTGGGTCAGTGATGCCATCCAACCATCTCATCCTCTGTCGCTCCTTTCTCCCACATGCTGTGCAACAACAACAACAAAAAAAAAAAAAAAAAAAAGGAGAGAAAGAAAGAAAGAAAGCAAAGAGTTACTGGACTCACTGTTAACCTGGCTTTGCAAATGCCTCAGTGGATACCACTGACCTGCTTGGCCCTGGACTCCAAATACTGCCATCTGAACCACTGGCATCAGTGTCTCTGGTGTGCCTGCTTTGGCATTTCACCTCCTTCCAATTCACACTTTGGGCGGGTGGTTTTTGATTGGCTGAGCCTAGATTATATAACTTGGGCCCGACTGCGGACAAGGCTGGGGATGTATGTTTATTTGAGGTTACAAGGAGAGGGCAAGCTCTTCTAGTAAGGGATCTCCAAAACCAGAGAGGAAGCTTCATTGCTTATATTTGCATAAAAAAACACAAAATGATGCAAAAGTGGTTACCTCTGAGGGAAGGATATGTGGGGGGCACAACTTCTTAATACAAATATTTGCATGTCATTTTGAGTTAGGCAATGTAGGCATATACTATCTAGTCAGAAATAAAAGTTTTGGTGGGGGCCTTCCCTGGTGGTCCAGTGATTAAGACTGGATGCTTCTACTGTAGGGGGCGCAGTTTCGGTGCCTGGTTGGGGAACTAAGATCCTGCATATGAATACATAAAATTGCAAAAGATAGTATAATCATATTACCAAATGTCACAAATCTGGATAACGTCTCTCTTTAATCAACACTCTCAGCAAGGATCAAAAGAACAACTCTATGAAGTGTACCGCATTTAAATCTGTGATTTTACGTCACCAAATCCATCTATCCAATCTTCTACCATGACTCGCCTAGTGGCTGAGATGGTAAAGAATCCGCTTGCACTGCAGGAGACCTGGGTTCGATCCCTGGGTCAGGAAGATCCCTTGGAGAAGGGAATGGCAACTCACTCCAGTATTCTTGGCTGGAAAACCCCATGGACGGAGGAGCCTGGCGGGCCCCAATCCATGGGATCTCAGAGTCAGGCATGACTGGGCGATTAACACACAATCTCCTACCTCCTTTCTTGGCCTCTTGTGGAACCCCTCCAAATGACTCATTTTCACAAGAGCACCATGAATTGGCAGTGATTACCCTCACTAGGGAGGGGGAGAATGGTGTGGATTTCCCATACAATGTGGTGTAATATGACTTGGTTTCTTGTTGTGAGATTTCAGAAGAATTTCTTGCACACAAAAAGGCCCTATCAGAATCAAACACCACGTGGGGTCCTGAGGTAGAATGAACTAGCGGAATGATTCTGAAGATTTATTCATTGCTCAAAGATGAATCTTTAGGGCTTATGAAATTGAGGGTGGGAGTGGGAGAAATCACCATTCACGGGGAAACGTGGAAGGTTCCAGAAAGTGTCCCCAACCTCTGAGATATAATGCCTGATGGTCTGAGGTGGAGATAATGTAATCATAATAGAAATAACATGCATAATAAATGTAATGCCCTTGAATCATCGCCAAACTATTCTGCCATCTCCCCCGCTTCCCCCACTATCTGTAGGAAAACTGTTTTCTACAAAACAAGTCTCTGGTGCCAGGAAGGTTGGGGACTACTGCTTTAGGACAATCTTTGTCCATTGAGACCAGGATTCCTCTTAAGAAGAGAAAGCCCTTGAGGAGAATGATCCCTGGAAGGACAGGACCCAGCCAGTGTGACATTCAGAATTAGCAACTTGTATGGGATGAACCTGACCAATCAGAACGTACTCCAGCCATTATCTTACTGCCAGATATCCAGCTGATTTTCTCAGCCCTTCCACTAATCACTTATATCAGCATTTTCCTTCTCTTGGTCACCAGGGATTCTAGACCTTCTCCAAAGCTCAGAAACCCATGGATTCAGGAAGAGGAGGTAAAGAGACAGCTAGACCTTAACCACCATCTCTCATGGAGCAGTCAGAAGCCACCATCACATAATCTACATAGTGAAAGTCAAAATGTTAGTCCGTCAGTCATATCTGACTCTTTGTGACACCATGGACTGTAGCCCACCCGGTTCCTCTGTCCATAGACTTTCCCAGGCAAAAATACTGGAGAGGGTAGCCATTCCCTTCACCAGGGCATCTTCCTGATGCAGAGACTGAACCTGGGTCTTCTGCATTGCAGGCAGATTCTTTATTGCCTGAGCCATCAGAGAAGCCTAACCTATAGAGACCCTAGACAAATAACAGAATGTACACCTTACACTCAGCGGGCACTCAGTAAATATGTTTGACTCAGGGTGGAACATAAGCCCCTTTGGAGTGAGCTTTATGGTGATATTCCTGGAACTGAATCCACTGACAAGTACCTAGGAAGTGGTCTATAAATATTAAGGACAAGTTGATTAAATTAATGTGTTGGCTATGGGCCCTGCCAAAGTCTTTCTATAACGATCCTCCATTGGATTTTTAGAGATGCTTCATGCTCAGCAATACCATTCCAATCCCACATGGCCTAGCCTAAGAAATGGCAGAAGAGCCTGGTTTTGGATGATTTCTTCTCCTGGCAGGACAGGCATGGGAACAGATCCTGCTCTTCATGAGCTTCTGAAGAATCTCCTTGAGAAAGCTCAGATTCATCTGGAGTCCCTCCTGTTTCCCACCCTAAGAAGAAGGTAAACTTGCCTTCTTTGAATGCCGTATGAAACTTACCATCTACTCCCACATCCAGGCCCTGTTCCTGTCCATCAGCACAATTGGAGTGTCAGTTATTCTGGGTATAATATGCAGAGATGGAAAATTCCAGGTGTCCATGTTAGTTATCACAACCAATGTGATTCCAAATATCTATTTAGTTGGAATTTTTTTAAGCTTTTCAGGTGAACCACTCTAGTCTTGGTTTTTTTAATGAAAGACCTACCTAAGCATCATAGGATAAGCACCCAGTAAGAATAGGCTCCTGATCTTTCAGCCCTGGGTGTGATTCTTTTCTTCACATGTACTCATATTCCTTGTTCAGATTTGGGGGCTTTACTTCCTGTGATAACTCCAAGGTTGCCCTCAGGCAGAAGAGCTGTTGAGATTATGTCTGATGTTCTGCCACAGATTTGATGCACTGATACATTCTGGGCATGGGGCCACTAATCAAGAATGAATGACTCTGTGTTCAGTATAGAATTTACCTTGTCAATGCCCTGCCTGAATAAAAGTGCCTTTGCTTATTGAGAGGCCTTGGGCCATGACAGAAAGTCTGTGCTAACACAGTGGTTTATGGTGGGGAACCTTGGACCACACGGTATCAAAACCTGCCTTTTGGAGAGATGGGGACAAAAGTCAGCCATGCAGATGTCCATCTGTGCCTACATGACTCAGCCCAGATAAAAACTCTGGACACAAAGGCTTGAGCTTCCCTGTTTAATAATACTTCATGCGTATTGCTTCACATCACATTATATCATGGAGCAGTAGTTGTTCTTGGGACAACTTGCATCTAATGACTCCTGGACCCTATCCTGTACTCTCTTCCCCTGGCTGATTTTCACTGGAATCCTTTTATATTAATGAAATGTAGCCACAAGTATAATGACTTTTCCGAGTTCTGTGAGTCCTTCTAGCAAATTATTGCACCCAAAAGGTAGACTTTTTTTTTCAACTTATTTTATTGAAGTATAGATTTATAATGTTGTGTTAATTCTGAAGGCGGTGTTGTAAGTAGATAGGGTAAGGGTTCTTGGAGGAAGAGAACTAGGCAGGACTTCCTTGAAATGAGAGAAGTAATTTTTGACCTAGGCCATTTTGTGATCCAAGCCTGGCCACAATGTTTGTCCTTGAACAGGTCTCAATAATAATCTTAAGGGAACAAAAGAATGCAGGAACAAGTAACTATGATCAGGCAAGAGGAGTAACAATAGCAAAGATAATAAATCAGTTGTAAAGACCCCCCAACCTGGCTTCTCTGGTGGCTCAGATGGTAAAGAATTTGCCTGCAATGTGAGAGAGCCAGGTTCTACCCCCGGCTCGGGAAGATCCCTGGAGAAGGGAATGGTTACCCACTCTAGTATTCTTCCCTGGAGAATTCCATGGGCAGAGAAGCTTGGTGGGCTACAGGCCACAGGGTTACAAAGAGTCAGACATGACTGAGCAACTATCACTTTGACTTTCAAAGACTTCCAGATCTGTTTCAATGGTAAAGATTAGCCTGACGTTTCTACCATCAGATCACTTGGAACCTAAGAGAGGATGATGTTGACCTCTTCTGACCTTCATGACTTCAATCAACCAAAGCTTGGACTCTGTGGATTGCTTCCACCCCTTCATGAATATTCATATACCCGTGGCTTAAAACTCCCCCAGTTTCGCTGTTTGGGGAGACACTGCTTTGGAAAAGATCCCTGGTGTTTTCCTTACTTGCTGCAAGTACTAAATCCTTCTTTCTCCCAACCTTTGTCTTGGCTGTATCTCTTGTCTTGACACCCACCAAGAGATGAACTTAGTTTTCGAGTAACAGTCTTGGCTCAAACGGGCAATTTGTGTCAGAGTGAGAGCGGTCTGGAAGACCCCCAACTTGTTAGTGACAAAAGTGATGGTGGTCCTGAACTCTGCAACCCTCAAAGCGGAGCCCCAGCACTAACCCACCTGGCCAGAGTGGCCGTGAGAAGCGACCAGCATCTTCACCTCAGGCCTCGGACGCATTCTAGTCTCACTCCTGCCCAGGTCAGCAGGTCTCCTCTCAGTCACCCCAGGCTGTTCCCAGCAGCCTCTTTCCACCACTGAAGTCCTGCTTGCCCTATGCAGCCTTCACTGCTTCATCCCCAAGCCAGGGTAAGCCATTCTTCTTTCTACTGAACCTCCTGTTGCAAAGGCTCCCTTTTCCATACCACTGCCTTCTCTTACCAGGTTACAAACTCAGGTTCATACCTACCCAAACGAGATCTTTCTTCTGACAGTCAGTCAGTTTCTGAACCATCCAAATTCACTGTAGCTTCTGGGCTAGCATGTGCCTATCAAACCAGCTTGCTGAAAATAAGTTCCAATAATCAGACATAAGGAGATCCCATTAAAATAACCTGGGAGATTCACTGTTCACCACAGAGCTACAGATGGAGGCCTTGATTTGAATCCTGAAAAGCAGAAGCTCTCTGAGTTGAAGAGAAAGAAATGACGTGAGGTACTTTCTTGGTGATCCAATGGTTAAGAATCTGCTGTGTAATGCAAGGGATGAGGGTTCGATCCCTGGTTGGGGAACTAAGATCCCACGTGCCATGGAACAACTAAGCCCATGAGCTGCAACTAGAGAGTCAGTGCATCACAACAAAAGATCTCACATGCCACAACTAAGACCTAATGCAGCCAAATAAATAAATATTTAAAAAAAAAAAGGAAGTGCATGAAAATTGGAAAGGACAGTGCTGTAGCTTGTAGAAGCCAAACCAATAAAAACTGAGAAAGTTTTCCTATTTTAGTTTTTCAATAGTGATCCAATTAATACTTGAGCTGAATGCCATCTACAGTAGTATCATGTTTCTTTAAATCTCCGATTAAATGTTGGTGAAGTGCAGTTAAAAACACAATAATTTGGATCAACTCGCAAAGAATTCCGCACGAGTTAGGGGAAGTTAGAATTACAGAATATAATGGAAGAAACACAGCTATATTACTTCTAAGCACTTACATAGATTTTTAAAAAATGGTAACCCAGTAGAAGTGTTATGAGCTCTTTGTCATAAATAGACAATTTTCATATGCCATCTCACATTATTTTAATCCAAATTGCTGTTACTCAATTGCTTTAATAATGTGGAAAAGAGTTTCCATTCCTAATCAGGTTAAATCTTCTTCCTCCAAGGCATGTAGGTTGTGTGGTAAACTTCGTCAAAGTCTTGTCCCTCATGAAGATAAAACTTGAGAAAAGAGGAGGGGTGGGAAAGAAGCCTAAATCAATAAGAATTCCTTGATTTGAATGAGTTGGCATATTATAGGTCTACAATATCAAGAGATGACTTGCTTTCCACCAATAAAAGTAGATACATACTAACAAATGTATGGTCCAAAAAGGCGCTATTCATTGCTCATCTCATTTATTTATGCAGTTTTATTTTCATGCACTAATTCATTTAGCAAACATTTCTTCAACGCCTTTCTCATTTCAGGCCTTGTATTTGGTTCTGATGATTCCAAGATGTGCAAAACACTGTTTCTACCAGCAAGGAGTTTGCAGGGTCCAAATGACTACAGTGTGATGAATGGCTGTCTGGTGTGTTCTCAGAGAACACAGGGTGGGGATACTCTCCTTCTTCCTAACCAATAGAGTTAGCTATTTCCCAGCCTCCTGTACCGTGGCATATGGTCATGTGACTTAGTTCTCACAATGGAGTGCAGACAAAAGTCGTGCTGTCCACAGCCGGGCATCGGCTTTAAGAGATGGGTGTGCCCCCTCTAGTCTTTCTTTCTCTTGGAATGCAACAGAGTGTTTCAGCTTTGGCCATAGATGAGGACGATGTCCTTGAGTCTGGAGGATAATGGAGCAATGACTTGACAACTTGGAAAAAATTGAGTCCCAGCCCACAAGCCTGGCACCCCTGAGTGAACAGATGGAACAGAGCTGCCCACAAACCTGGCATACTCACTTTGGCACTGTTACTTGAGGGGGAGAAAAACAACTATAATTTTAAAACTACTTTATGATCATGTCTTTTTATTTATTTTTATTATGAAAAATATCAAACATATAGCAAAGTTTAAAAATTATACAGTGGACAGCCATATGCCCACAGCTTGTATCTACCATTAACATTTTACTACCAAAAAAAAAAAAAATTATAAGCCTATCCATCTTTTCACCCAACTATCCATCCGTCAGACTTTCTCACTTTTTGGACACAATTCAAAGTATATTGCAGACATCTGTATATGTTCCTTAGTACATTGGCATGCATATTATTACCTAGACTCCAATATTTGTTTTTCTCTTGATGAAAATTTTATATACAATGAAGTACACAAACCTTAAGTGTATAACAATTCACACATATAACCCAAACCTGTCTCAAGAGAAAAATCATTCCATTTCCCCACATGTTTTATTAGAGTATTTCTGTTACAGTAGCTTAGCTTTATCCCAACTCACTCAGAGTAATAATTTTAATAACAGCTCCATGAGTTGAACACCTTTGATGAGTCAAGAATCATATATGCAAATCTTATATAATTTTCATAATAATGACACGAGGTAGGTATGATTAGCTGTACCCTATAGTTTAGAAAAATGAGGTTTAAGAAATTGTTCAGGTTCACCCAGCTAGTAAGTGGCAGAGGTGGGTTCTGCATCCAGGGTGTCTGCCTCCAAGGTCCCCCAACTTCTCACCACCTTCTGGGTGACCGACCCTACCTGGGGGGCTCAAAGAAGAGGAAAACATTGAAGCTACATGTTAAGCCTCGGCCCTTGAAGACTGGGTTGACCTAAAGGACAGAGCAGGGATAGGCTTCCAGGCAGAAGGAGCATCATACACAAGGTCAATGAAACATACAGTACAAGCAGGAGGGTGTGGCATTTTGAGAATTACTATCGTCTCCATCCAACCAGTCCATCCTAAATGAAATCAGTCCTGAAATATTCATCGGAAGGACGGATGTTGACGCTGAAGTTCCAATACTTTGGCCACCTGATGTGAAGAGCTGACTCATTAGAAAAGACCCTGATGCTGGGAAAGATTGAAGGCAGGAGGAGAAGGGGACGACAGAGGATGAGATGGTTGGATGGCATCACCGATTCAATGGACATGAGTCTGAGTAAGCTCCAGGAGTTTGTGATGGACAGGGAGGCCTGGTGTGTTACAGTCCATGGGATCACAAAGAGTCAGACACGACTGAGCGACTGAACTGAACTGAACTGATTGTCTCCATCTGCCTACAGCTCATGGTTAAGATGTGAGGGCAGCCAAAGATGAGAGTTAAAAGTTGACCAGGGTCCACCTGCCGATGCAGGAGACACGGGTTTGATCCCTGACTGGGATGATCCCACATCCCGTGGAGCAACTAAGCCTGTGCACAGCTATCGCACCTGCGCTCTAGAGCCCGGCAGCCATAACTGCTGAACCCACGTGCCTACAGCCTGTGCTCCGCTACAAGAGAAGCCGCTGCAATGAGAAGCCTGCGCACCACAGTGAAGAGTAGCCTCCTCTCATCGCAGCTAGAGAAAGCCCTCACGGCAACAAAGACTCAGCACAGCTGGGAATAAATAAATAAAATACAAATTTAAAAGTTGACCAGGTTCCAGTGGTTGGCTCAGCAGATTGCACTCGGTCCTCTACGCAGTGGGAAGCCATCGAAAGATTTTAAGTAGGGAACTGACACAATTAAATTTGATTTTTAGGATACAATTTAGAATATTGTTGGTGATGTAGGGAGTTATATGAGAAAGAAACAGGAGCTAAAAAGACCTATTACGAAACAAGTGAAACAGTCCAGAGGCTTCAGGACCCAAACTAGGGCAGTCACTGTGAAGACCAAGAGGACGCGTTTTGGAAACAGATCAGAGAATCCCCAATCCTGGTTATTCTCTCTTCCCAGGCAAACTTACATCTCTTCTGTATGTGCTCTGATTAAGGAAATCTCTATTAATTTTGTGATAGGGACTGCCATTGTCTCCCATGATATCCTTTATTCCCTTCCATAGGAACAGAAGTTTCAGCTTGAGTCAGTTCAGTTCAATTCAGTTCAGTTGCTCACTCATGTCCAACTCTTTGCGACCCCATGGACTGTAGCACGCCAGGCCTCCCTGTCCATCACCAACCCCCAGAGCCTACTCAAACTCACGTCCATCGAGTTGGTGATGCCATCCAACCATCTCATCCTCTGTTGTCCCCTTCTCCTCCTGCCTTCAATCTTTCCCAGCATCAGGGTCTTTTCCAATGAGTCGGTTCTTCACATCAGGTGGCCAAAGTATTGGAGTTTCAGCTTCAGCGTCAGTCCTTCCAATGAAAATTCAGGACTGATTTCCTTTAGGATGGACTGGTTGGATCTCCTTTTAGTCCCAGGGACTCTCAAGAGTCTTCTCCAACACCACAGTTCAAAAGCATCAATTCTTCAGTGCTCAGCTTTCTTTATAGTCCAATTCTCACATCTATACATGACTACTGGGAAAACCATAGCTTTGACTAGAAGTACCTTTGTTATTACCTTGAGTAATCTAGTTAAAAAGATTATGTTTTCCAGCCTCCCTTGTAGGCTACAATTATGACCAACTGTATGGTCAAGTTGGGTCACTGGGATGTGAGCAGAAATTGAGTGTGCAGCTTCTCAAAGACACCCACACTCCCTTCCTGCTTCATCCCTTTCTCATGGGCTGGAATGTGGAGGTGATGGAGAGCCATCCCTGACAATTTATTCAAGGAGAAGCTGCTTACAGATGGAAAAGCAAAGGATGAAAATGTCTTGGCTCCACACACACTTGAGCTGCTTCCCTGCACTCCTTGTCTGGACTATTTCATGACAAAGAAATAAATCTTTATCCCACTTGAGCCACTGTATTTGAGGAGATGTTATTACTGGAATCCAGTGTGAGATAGTCCAGTGTAGTTAAAGAGACAGATTCTCCCCCTGTAGATTTCACACTTGACAACTCAAGGGCAAAATGCAGTTAGGAGATCTGATGACAAAAATATAATCCTTGGTATTAGAGACACTGGGGGTCGGAATACAAGCATGCCATTGGCTGGGTGGCCTCAAGCAAGATTTTTTATTTTTTTGGCCATGGCTCGGGGTTTGTGAGATCTTAGTTTCCTGAACAGGGATCCAGGAATTGAACTTGGGCCTCCTACCGAGGTGTGTGGGGTCCTAACCACTGGGCCACCAGGGAAGCCCCTCAGGCAAACTATTTACCTTCTCTGGACCTTGCTTTGTCGTCATGACCTAACTGTTTTCTTTTGCAGAAGGGGGTAAATGGCCAGGTTACAGTGAAAGAGTAGTAAAAGTCCACTTTCCCTGTCTAGTAAAAACTCTGTGCCCAGTGGTGGGCCTCCCACACATTGGTTATTGTGGTGTGAATAACTGGGGGAAGAAGGCAGAGACAGCCGCCAGGAGAGGCATCTCACAACACTGGGGCCAACACGTGCTTTTTCCTCTGATCAGCATCATACCGACTTTCTGATTTTTTAAGAGAGTTAATTTTTAAAAGAGAGGTTCTAGATTTACAGTGAAATTGAGGAGGTGCAGAGATTTCCCAGACACATGCATAGCCTCCCGCATTATCAGCATCAGTCATCAAAATGGCGTATGTGTATTTTTACCTCGGATGAACCTACATGGACACATCATAATCACTCAAAGTCTGTAATTTTACTTTAAAGTTAACTCTTGTTATTGTCCTTTCTATGGGTTTAGGCAAATGCATAATGCCAAGTGGCCATCATTATAATATCATACAGAGTATTTTCCCTGGCCTAAAAATCATCTCTGCTTTGTCTCTGTACTTCCGTTCCCCTTACCCCAGGCAACCGCTGATCTTTTTTATTTTCTCCACAATTTTGCCTTTTACTAAATGTCATATAGTTGAAATCATATGGTATGTAGCCTTTCCAGATTGGTTTCTCCAACATGACCTCCCTCCTTCCCTTGCTCCTCCCCTTCCTCGCTCCTCCCTTCCTTCCTCCTCCCCTCCCTCCTCCCTCCTCCCTCCTCCCCTCCCTCCTCCCTCCTCCCCTCCTCCCCTCCTTCTCCCTCCTCCCCTCCTTCTCCCTCCTCCCTCTTCCCTTCTCCCTTCCTCCCTCCTCCCTCCTCCCCTCCTCCCCCTCCCTTCCTCCCTCCTCCCTTCCTCCCTCCCTCCCTTCCTCCCTCCTCCCTCCCTCCCTTCCTCCCTCCTCCCTCCCTCCCTTCCTCCCTCCTCCCCTCCACCCTCCCCTCCCTCCCAGATGAGGAGGAGATGCCCAGATGAGGAACGTCAGGCTGCCCAGGACGCAGCTCCCGGACAGCTCCGGGGCCGTCGAGAAGGGGAGGAGGCCAGGCTTATCCGAATGTCCTTCCGCTGTGCAACGCCTGTCTCCTCTACCGTTTTTAGCAGCGGCTTAACTCTGCCCTGGGCCTCCTGCCGTCATCCCAGACTCTCCTTCCCTGCTGTCACTGGCGCCCCGCCGGCCGCTGACAGCCGGCCCGCTTCCCTGACATTGCGAGGCATCTGCCTGGACCGCGGAGGACGGTGCTGCAGTTACCCTGGAAACCCGAGTGCCCGTGGGGACTCTGATGGGACTCTGACTGACCACTGGAAAAGCCCTGGACAAAAGGTTAAGAGTTTAGGGACAGTGGTCAGCCAGCTTGCTTCTCTGGCAAAGAATTACAAACCCTAGCTTGAAAGGGGATAAGGGGCCATGTAAGAAGCTCAAATACAAACTCGCCTTTAAGTGGGTTATCTTGCCAGTGACTCCCCGCTTTTGTTTGGTTATCCATGGGGCAGGGGATCAGGAGGAGTTTGGGGTTATACCTGCAGAAAGAGAAGATGGGGAAAGGGATGGAGAAGAGGAAGATGTCTCATTCCTCTGGGTGGGGAAGATCCCCTGGAGAAGAGATAGGCTACCCACTCCAGTATTCTTGGGCTTCCCTGGTGGCTCAGACGGTAAAGAACTCGCCTACAATGCAGGAGACCGGGATTCGATCCCTGGGTTGGGAAGATCCCCTGGAGGAGAGCATGGCAACCCAATCCAGTATTCTCAGGTGTACTCTGAAAGGGAACAGAAGGCTCAGTTTTGATGAGAGGTGTGTGGAATCCCCCTGCAGTCCCAACAGCACCACCTGGGGTCCAGGGCATACAGTCGGGGAGGGGCTCCATCTCAAGCGCCATCTTCTCCTCATTTTGCCCCAGGTCATGGTGCAACTCAGGACCTCTGAAGGCTTGGCTACCCTGAAAGGGGGACTTTGGGACCAGACAACACGTGGCTAATGGGCCAGTTCACCAACATCCTCTCCCTCTCTGTCTGCCATGCCAGGGACTGGCTATGGAGCCTTTGGAGGTGCCAAAGAGAGGCCCCAAGGTAGAAGACTATGAATGAATTCTTTTCATTTTGAGAAATAGTCACAATAGTTGGGTTTCCCTGGTGGCTCAGAGATTAAAGCGTCTGCCTACAATGCGAGAGACCTGGGTTCGATCCCTGGGTCAGGAAGATCCCCTGGAGAAGGAAATGGCAACTCACTCCAGTATTCTTGCCTGGAGAATCCCATGGACTGAGGAGCCTGGTGGGCTACAGTCCACAGGGTTGCAAAGAGTCGGACACAATTGTAGCCATTAGCTATAGCATCCCATTCAGGGATCTTAAACAACATGCAATTTTTCTTTATTGAGTCAGGGATGGATATCATATACTGTTTACTGAGCATGCTTCCCCAGGATCCATCCTCCCTTCCTCCTACAAGGTGCAGAAGTGCCCGCTGGACTATATTTTCCAGCTCCCCCTGTAGCCAGCTATGCCCACGTGACTGTGCTGTGCTTAGTGTCTGACTGATTGAGACCCCATGGACTGTAACCTGCGAGGCTCCTCTGTCCATGGGGATTCTCCAGGCAAGAATTTTGGATTGGGTTGCCATGCTCTCCTCCAGGGGATCTTCCCAACCCAGGGACTGAACTCAGGTCTCCCGCATTGCAGGCTGATTCTTTACTGTCTGAGCCACCAGGGAAGCCCAAGAATACTGGAGTGGGTAGCCTATCTCTTCTCCAGGGGATCTTCTCCACCCAGGGATCAAACTGGTGTCTCCTGCATCGGAGGCGGATTCGTTACCAGCTGAGCCACCAGGGAAGTCCGTGCCCATGTGACTAAGTTCCAGCAAATGGGATGCTGTGGAACTGAGGTGTACCACCCCCAGGGTCCTGTCCTTCAGGGAAGCTGCCTGCACTGCCTACCTTTTATCTGGGCTGGAAAGTGGACTTAGGGATAGTGAAGCAAGTTCAGTGAGGGGGAGACCACAGGACCAGCAAGGAGGGCTGACCTGGCTGACCTGGTGGATTAGAACTGCTGCACACCTTGTACTGCCCTGGATGGCTCCAATGTCAGGGTGAGAGGAAAACGAACCTTCTCTCTAAGTCTCTTGTGCTTTCATCTCTGTTAAAGCAGCTGAACCAATATACCCTAACTGCATCCATGAATAATTGGCTTTCATTATGCACGCCTATCGGTGTCCAGAAAACAGGAGAGTTACACTTGAACTCCTTTTTCCTTGAAATGTCACCTGTTTTTGCCTCTTAACGAACACAATCCACCACTTTCCTCGAAAGGGCTTTTTATCTTAGGAAGCTGGCCCAGAACCCTTTAAAAATTATTCAGGTTCTCAAAGAGCCAATGGAAAGGTCAAATCAGCTGGTTCCACTCCAGAGAGGGACCCTTGGTTTTAGGAGCTGTAGGGATCTCCATGGGCCCCATGACCTTATACGCCAGACTTTGATGGCAATTTTAATTTAAAATATTCTGGCCCAGGTCATATAAACATATTTGTCAGTGTGTGTGCCGTGGTTTTCGTGGAGAAATGCGGTCACTGTCCCTAAGGCCCCTCAGCTGAATGTCAGCCCTTTACGCTACTTCGCTTTCTCACACTGTGACTGTCAGCCCCAGAGGGTATGAACTCAGGAGACCTAGCCAGTCACCCTGACCTGCTCTCCTCCCTGACTTGCTTTTTATGTTCTGACTTGATTGGAACTGTACTTATCTATAGAGAAGTGTTTCTCTCTCTCTCTCTTTTTTTTCAGAAATTAAGCTCCTTTAGAGATTGAAGTTTGGCTCCCTCAGCTTTCTTGCAAACTCACAGTATTAAAACTGGGTCATGGAAAAATAGTTGCTCCATTTTCTAACCAGACAATAGCTTTGGGCAGTGCCAGGTTCCCCTCTCCTGGGCCCTCCTTCTGGACAGGTCTCTCTGCGACCTCCCCTTCTCCCTCCCTGCCAAGGGCACCACCCGTGTCACTTACCAGCCGAAGCTGCACTATCCCCTTTTCCTTGTCATCTCTGATTGGTGCTAGTGGCTCCCTGCTGCTCTTCCAAGTGCCTCCCTCCTCCTCTCAGGATGCATTCTGATCAAGGACAAGGACACTTTATTGAGTCATGGTACTAAGGATGAAATTTCCAGTCTGTCCTCAAGGGTTTAAAGCACTGAGACTGTCATGGATTATACTATTATTCAAAAATATTTGTGGGCCCTTCCTGAAGGAGATGATACTCTGCTGTTCCCCTCCCAACCACCAACATCAGGCTTGACGATGTGATTTGTTCTTGACAACAAATGCAAACAAAAGTCATGGGACATGGGTCCTGTCCAGGCAAAAGCTTTAAGAGCCACAGCATGTTTTGCTGTGTGTCTTTTCCCTTCTTCCACAGGCTGGACAATGGTCCAGAAAGAGGCTGCTTCCTCAGCCTAGATCCCAAAGAAGATGGCATGAAGCCAAATATAGTCTACCCATGGTGAACCTGTAACTTATGCAAGAAATAAACTTTTGCAGCTGTAAGTCATTGTGGGTTGGGGACTGTTGTTACCGCAGCAGGACTTAGCCTTTTCTGAGTGTTGCAGAGCACATGTGGAAATGCGTTCAGACTCTTCCCTCTACGAAGCTGTGGTTTTGCTTGGACTGGACATGCAAGGATCTTGCTGCATCAGGAGAGGATATTGTGGAGACATTAGCCTACCTCTGCTTGAGGCTTTAGAAAGACTTTTTCTTCCCCCTTGTTCCAGTCTTGTTGTGAGCTTGATGTCTTACATACCCTTGTGTTCATTCCTGGTCCATCTCAAGATAGAACATAATCTCTCTTCCTCGGCCCCAGAAAGAGACCATTACACCAAAAGAACTGGTGAGCAATACTGATTTTACTGAAGATTTCACAGGGACGATAGAGGGGTTTTCATACACATCTTATGCCAACTGCCCATTCATGCTGTCTGTGTTACAGTGCACTCTGGGCCCAGAACACTGAGTTCAGATATTGGCTCTTCCACTTACTGTGTAACCTTCGGCAAGTTATCAATACTTAAATTCTATGAATCTCCTGCAAACTGTGGACAAAACCTTTCTGTGTACTAGGGTTTGCGAGATAAAATTCATATTTTATGGCAAGACAATAGAAATTTACATATGCACTCTTCTCTACCCTTCCCCCCACCCCCAGCCCCGTGCATTGTGTGTCTGCCTCAGGCATTGACCAGTCCTCCCCCGCTGGCAGGAATACCTGCTCAACCATAAACAGCAACTTTCTCTTAGCATCAACAAGACAGCTCCTCAAAGATAACATTCCTTCTTGATCTCGTAAGGGGTCATGACGGCGCTTAGATCTGGATTGTGTCAACTGTCAGTTACACGTCACTGAATGTACAGTACTCCGTTTCAAAAACACTTAAATAACTGTTTTGACTTCTAACAGGCGCAACAGTTCTCAGCGCTTCCTGGGATGCTCTTCCCAGGTTATAATCCTCAAATTTGGCTCCAAGAAAATTTTCCACTTCTTTCCTAGATAGACTATTGCTTGATTTTCATCAACAGGTTATTATTGGTCTCTGACAAGTGTGAAAGTTAGACTTGAACTGACCTCTTCCAGGCAGTTCCCTGATGGTCCAGTGGTTAGGGCTCTGCACTTTCACTGCCATGGGCCCAGGTTCAATCACTGGTCGGGGAACTAAGATCCCACAAGCCACAGAGCCAAAAAAGAAAGAAATAAAAAACTGACTCTTCCTGTTGACAGCCTGTTCATCCTTTACCTCTCTCTCTCTCTTTTTTTTTTTTCTGCTAGTAATCTGGAATATCAATGGAAAATGAGACTGGGAAGGAGTATAACACCAGACTCAATAAGCGCACAACAGCGTTAGTTATCATTAGCATTCTTTCTGTCACTTAGAAGTAGTCTTCATCGGTGTGCTTGCTTTCGTGCCGCCCTGGTGGTCCAGTGACCCAGGCTCTAGGCTCCCAGTGTAGGGGCCAGGGCTCGATCCCTGGCCGGGAAACCGAGTCCTGCGTGTTGCAACTAAAGATCGCGCATGCTGCAGCCAAGACTCAGTGCAGCTGGACACATAAACAAATAAAGTTTTCAAAGGAAAGTTAATAAATGTATACTTGCCTTCTTAAGTCACTTATTCTCACCCTGTGTTTCCTTTGACCTTCCCCTGGAGCATGTCCAACCTCATGGCTCCAGTCTCCTCCATGCTAGACTGCAGCTTTCCGACCCTACTGGATTTCCATTGTGTGTTTGGGATCCTGGCCTTTGGGCCTGCTTGCTCTCAATCCCATTTCCCATTCTCTCTCTCTCTGTCAGCAGTTCCATTTGGAATAAATTACCCGCAGAGAACAGCCTGGAACTCGCAGTGAAACTTTGTCCCCAGTAGAAAGAGACAGGCTTGAAGGATTGCATCCAACAGCCCCAGGGACCCAGGGTGGAGGCTGGACTCCCTCAGGGCTTCAGCCTCCCAAGCTGGGTCTCCTCACTTCCCCTGCTCTGTAGGCAGTCAGACAAGAAGCAGGCGCACTGGAAAGGAAAGGATGCTGGCCATTGTTCCCAGGATCGGTGAGCTTAGTCGAAGGTATATCCAGACCTATTGTGTTCACATTTTCAGGTTTTATCTCTGCTTGAAGAAAACATTTCTTAAAGGAATGCCTTCAAGCGTTTCTCTCTGCTTGAAGGCATTCCAGGACAATGGAAATTTCTAGTTAACTCAGGCCACCCAAATGTGGCTATCCTTGAACATCCAGAGCCAAGCCTAGGTGGGGCGGATGACAATGAGGTGACGAGGAGAACACGCCCAGAAACGTCCGTCTGATCACACTGTCTGAAATGATTTTACGTGCTTTTTATGGTAGCTGTGTCACTGTCTTGGCTCATTTAGTCTTGCATTCCATTAAGACCCTCAGATTTCCCTCATGGGTCCTTTAGGTTCTGATGAAATTCAGTCTTTAGTGGCTCAAAGGCCATGTGCCCAGGGGTGCAGATTATGGATGGGGGTGTGGGTGGATACTTTTTCAATCTGAGTTTTACTGTGTGAACAAGTTACGTACTGAGGCTCACTTTCTTTATCTGTAAAATGATAATGCTGATGATCATCACCATTGTCATCCTCACTTCACAGACTTGTTAGGGTTCAACAAAATAAGTTATGCGAAGTGTTTGGCCCAGGGCCTGTGACACAGTTGATTCCTGCTTCTGCTGCTGAGTTGTTACTGTTACTATTACTACAGGTCCTCTGGCCCTCCAGGCCCCCTTGCAGCTCTTAAAAACATGATCTCTGACTCTCTGAACCTGTTTTTATCGGCATGTTGTGGGGAAATAGTGTCATGAAGCCAAGTATTCACTCTTGCTTGTCCGCAGCATCTTGCTTAGTAACCAGTGCTGGTGACCCATACCCGGACCCCACTTATTTTACACTCATTGCCTTGCACAGCCCTGTGGGATTGTCATTCCCATTCCCATTCCCATTTCTTGGATGAAAAAGAAGCCCAGGGAGGTGAAGACGCTTTCTTTTCATTTATTTATGTATTTCTTAATTGAAGGATAACTGCTTTACAGAATTTTATTGATGTCACACAGCCAGAAAGAGGCGGAACCAGGTAAGAACAAACCGTCTTGCATTGTTTAGTCACTAAGTCATGTCCAACTCTTGTGCAGCCCCAAGTACTGCAGCCCACCAGCCTCCTCTGTCCATGGGACTCTCCAGGCAAGCATCCTGGAGTGAGTTGCTATTTCCTTCTGCAGGGGAACTTCCTGACCCAGGGATTGAACCTGCATCTCCTGCATTGACAGGCAGATTCTTACCACTGAGCCACCAGGGAAGCCCTGAACCAAAGTCTATCTAAGCTTAATTTTTTAACTACCACTTTTTATTTTTTTAGCATTTTCTGTGCTCCGGGCACTATTTTAACTGTTTTGCAAGTATGATATTATTTTATCCTAAAAATTATGGAACAACAGACTGGTTCCAAATAGGAGAAGGAGTACGTCAAGGCTGTATATTGTCACCCTACTTATTTAACTTCTATGCAGAGTACATCATGAGAAACGCTGGACTGGAAGAAACACAAGCTGGAATCAAGATTGCCAGGAGAAATATCAATAACCTCAGATATGCAGATGACACCACGCTTATGGCAGAAAGTGAAGAGGAACTAAAAAGCCTCTTGATGAAAGTAAAAGAGGAGAGCGAAAAAGTTGGCTTAAAGCTCAGCATTCAGAAACGAAGATCATGGCATCCGGTCCCATCACTTCATGGGAAATAGATGGGGAAACAGTGGAAACAGTGTCAGAGTTTATTTTTGTGGGCTCCAAAATCACTGCAGTTGGTGACTACAGCCATGAAATTAAAAGAAGCTTACTCCTTGGAAGAAAAGTTATGACCAACCTAGATAGCATATTCAAAAGCAGAGACATTACTTTGCCAACAAACGTCCGTCTAGTCAAGGCTATGGTTTTTCCAGTGGTCACGTATGGATGTGAGAGTTGGACTGTGAAGAAGGCTGAGTGCTGAAGAATTGATGCTTTTGAACTGTGGTGTTGGAGAAGACTCTTGAGAGTCCCTTGGACTGCAAGGAGATCCAACCAGTCCATTCTGAAGGAGATCAGTCCTGGGATTTCTTTAGAAGGAATGATGCTGAAGCTGAAGCTCCAGTACTTTGGCCACCTCATGCGAAGAGTTGACTCATTGGAAAAGACTTTGATGCTGGGAGGGATTAGGGGCAGGAGGAGAAGGGGACGACCGAGGATGAGATGGCTGGATGGCATCACGGACTCGATGGACGTGAGTCTGAGTGAACTCCGGGAGTTGGTGATGGACAGGGAGGCCTGGTGTGCTGCGATTCATGGGGTCGCAAAGAGTCAGACACGACTGAGCAACTGAACTGAACTGAACTGAACAATTCTATAAAGTGCAGTTACTGCACCCATTGTGTGGATGAGGAAACTGAGGCACATAGAGGCTGTCACTTGCTGGAATTTCTGAGTAGCAGAGCTGGAACGCAGACCCAGGTAACCTGGTCCCGACCTCCTCATGAAGCGGTCTTTCCCATTCGCCTCTTTGCCTCTCTCCAGGTTCAGGGGCTCTCAGCAGGCAAGCCAACTGCCTTCCTGGAACACACACAGCCCCCCTTTCTGCATCCCCGCAGCCCGTGAGAGCAGGAGCCACTGTTCTGTGTGACCTCACCAGGATGACAGAGGAGAACCCGGCCCTTCCATCTCTGGCTTGGGAAGCACACTCGTCGAGCTGAAGAGAGCAGGTGGTTGGGCGGGCTGCCAGGATGGACGGCTCATCTGCAAGTTTTCCAAGAGAACCAACTTGTCAGAGCTGTCCGAGGTTCTGGACCAGAGCCAGAGCTGGGTGGCCCATCTCCCTGCCCACCCCACCACAAGGAGGTCCATCCCTGGCAGGACTCACTCAGACATCAGCTGATGGCACACAAACAAACAAGTAAATAAGGATCTCAGAGAGATAACCTGCCCTGCCAAGCCAAAATCCAACTCCTGGAGGCCTGGATCCTGTAGGCAGATACCTACCATCTCTGCCTGAAAAGGTCCTCCCACGTCTGCTAGAGCTCACCAGCAGGGGAAGGGGGTTGCTTACTCCATTTTTTAAAACAATTTGAGTTACTAGGAAGTGTCTCATCCTGAATTAGGGCTTCCCTGCTGGCTCAGATGGTAAAGAATCCACCTGCAATGCAGGAGACCTGGGTTTGATCCCTGGGCCCAGAAGATCCCCTGGAGAAAGGAATGGCTACTCACTCCAGTATTCTTGCTTGGAGAATCCCCATGGACAGAGGGGCCTGGTGGGCTGCAGTCCATGGGGTCACATAGAATCAAATATGACCGAGCAATTAACATTTTCATCCTGAGTCAACTCTAAAAATTCCTCTCATTCTCCTACTGCATTTTGTGGAGTAACAAGGACAAGTCTGCTTCCTCCTCCACATGACAACCATTTCATATTTAGGAGCAGCTGTTCTTTTTTAAAAAAATCTCCAATTCCCTGGGCTAAATATAGCCAGTTCCTCCATCCAGTATTTCTACAGGATGATTCCAAATTCCTCACTCATCAGAATGCCTTGACTGGAGTGCTCTCAAGATGGTCAGTGTGCGTGCGTGCCAAGTCCCTGCGGTTGTGTCCGACTCTCTGTGACCCCATGGACTGTAGCCCACCAGGCTCCTCTGTCCATAGGGATTCTCCAGGCAAGAATACTGGAGTAGGGAGCTGTACCCTCCTCCAGGGGATCTTCCTGACCCAGGGATTGAACCCGTGTCTCTTAAGTCTCCTGCATTGGCAGGTGGGTTCCTTACCACTAATGCCACCTGGAAAGCCTGAAAGATGGTCAATACCCCTTGAAATAAGGCCCCAGGAAGTGAACCCACTGTTAGAACCGGAGCCAGCAGCAGGAGGCCTGGTGGTTAGACAGCCCTGACTGTGGTCTGGTCTCTCAACGTGTGGGCTGTGTTCATTCTCCTTGCCCTGTGGCCGACTTTGATCTGGACTTTGCACATAGCTCCTGCCAGTTATGTTTTCCTCACCTTCTAAACTTGAACAGAAGGATTTTTTTAACCTAAATGCAGGCTTTTGTATTAATTACTATTAATAACCTCATCTGAATCCCTGCAAATTCTAGTCAGATTCTTCATGCTGCCTTACCATTATCTTGCACTTTTTATTTCATATCATCTTCAAAACTGAAAAAAAAACATCCTCTTACATATCTGTCCAAGGAAAAAAAGCTGAAAAGAAATTCTGCCAGAAGCAGAAAAAAAAAAAAAAAAAAGCACGGGGTTATCCATTAAAGAGAATTCTCCAGAAGAGCATCAATTGAAGAGGCATGCTGTCACACTGATCAACAACAGATTTTAAGCAGATGGCTTGGAAAGTAGTTAGAAAGACTGTGACGTGATTATCTTTGGTCAATCAGCTGGTCAACTGAATACGATTTAAATGCGTTGAGTAAGATTTCATCTTATCCACCACAGATATCATGATAGTCTGTCTAATGCCTAAGGGAAATCAAATCATGCAAAGAGAAGTCTCTTGAATTAAGAAGCAAAACAAAAACAAATGAAACTGGGGTGGGGGCGTGCTTTCCTGGTGGTTCGGTGATTAAGACTCTGTACTTCCACTGCAGGAGGCATGGATTCAGGGAACTAAGATCCCACATGCCGCATGGCATGAAACAAAAATTTAAAAAAAAATTTTTTTTAATGAAATCGGCTTGTTTTTTAAGAGTATGTGCTGATTCCTAGTGATCACTAAATTTTAAAATGTCCACAAATCATCAGTTTCATATTCAAATCCAATAGGATTCCAAAGGCCACATTCATTGGTTTGGAGGTGGGGATGTGGTCCAACCCTGGCGAATCAGAATCAACTGAGAAAACTCTGCTGGAGGTATTTAGAACTATTTATTCCTCTTTCCAGGTGACGCTAGTGGTAAAGAACCAGCCTGCCAATGCAGGAGATACAAGAGGTGTGGGTTGGATCCCTGGTTCAGGAAGAGCCCCTGGAGGAGGAAGTGGCAACCCACTGCAGTATTCTTGCCTGGAGAATTCCAAGGACAGAGGGACCTGGTGGGCTACAGGCCATGGGGTCGCAAAGAGTCGGACACACGGAGCACACACACCTCCTCCCCCTCAGCCATGACTGTAGACGCTGTCCCCTTTGAATCTGCACCACTGGCCTTAGCGGGACCTCTAATTGGTAGGCATATGCTTCTGCAGTCTTATTCCTTTTGAACTATCCTTCTGCTCAACTTGGCAGACTTACACCTGCAATGCCTGAAGATCACACGAAGAGAACCTACTTGAGAATACAGTCAACATGCAGGTAAGCTGGGAAACAACCGATCGGGCAGCTGCTAACTCAAGTGAAAGTGAAAGTGAAGTCGCTCAGTCGTTTCCGACTCTTTGCAACCCATGGACTGTAGCCCACCAAGCTCCCCCGTCCATGGGATTCTCCAGGCAAGAGTACTGGAGTGGGTTGCCATTTCCTTCTCCAGGGGATCTTCCCGACCCAGGGATCAAACCCAGGTCTCCCACATTGCAGGCAGACGCTTTAACCTCGGCTCCACCAGGCAAGCCCTTAAATACAAGAATACAGTCTCTCAGAAAACCTCCTATAGAGACACAGAACTTCAGATCCAAGTACTAACATCAAAGATTTCAAGGGAGGAAAGGAAGCCAGGTTGAAAGAAGAAAGGGGAGGAGGCGGGAGAGGGGGGCGAAAGGGGTGGCCTTACAGACGTCTCCTGCCCCCTGCAGATACCCAGGCGTTATGGGACTTTTCCCTGGGCCTCCAGAGAAGGGAGGACTGGAACTCGGCCCTACCAGAAATCAGACCAGATCAGAACCAGAATTCGAGTTCTCTGCCAAGAGGAGGTGATCAGTCTCCAATCCTCAGCTCAGGCTGAGGGCCCTTCGACCAGATTCCCGCGTCCAGGACCAGGGGACTAGAAAAAAGGGAAGGATAGGAAGGGTTAAAGAGAGGAAAGAAAGAGGGAGGGGAGAGAGGTCAATAAAGTCTCTTGTTCCTTATCAATCGGGGCACTCTGGCCAGTTGTCTGCGTCAGGAGGAGACCAGGGACCAAAGGGTCCCAGTTGTGGCCTCTGGGTCTGGTCCATTGGCAGGCAAGCTGGCCCCTGAGTACCCCGAGTGGTCAGGATGTCAGTCTCAGCGAAGAAGAGTCCCTGCCAGAGTCGCTACTAACTCAGCTTTTGACATCCTGACCTAGGTGTCTGGAAACAGAACCTCACTTGGACTTTTCAGTTACAGAACCCAGTAATTCCTTCCTTCAGGCTAAGCCGCTTTTTTTTTTTTTTCCACATTATTTTTATTTTTTATTTTTTTATTTTATTTTTTTTAGGTCTTTTTTTTAATTTTTATTTTTACTTTATTTTACTTTACAATACTGTATTGGTTTTGCCATACATTGACATGAATCCACCACGGGTGTACATGCGATCCCAAACATGAACCCCCCTCCCACCTCCCTCCCCACAACATCCCTCTGGGTCATCCCTGTGCACCAGCCCCAAGCATGCTGTATCCTGCATCTGACGTAGACTGGCGATTCGATTCTTACATGATAGTATACATGTTTCAATGCCATTCTCCCAAATCATCCCACCCTCTCCCTCTCCCTCTGAGTCCAAAAGTCCGCTATACACATCTGTGTCTTTTTTGCTGTCTTGCATACAGGGTCATCATTGCCATCTTTCTAAATTCCATATATGTGTGTTAGTATACTGTATTGGTGTTTTTCTTTCTGGCTTACTTCACTATGTATAATCGGCTCCAGTAGGCCACTAACTTTTTGAGCTTTAAGTCTACTTCATTTTTTTTTTTCAGGTCCCCCTTACCACCCCAACCAATATGTGCATTTAAAGCTATAAATGCCTCCCTAAGTATGCCTTAGGACTTCCCTGGTGGCTCAGACGGTTAAGCATCTGTCTACAATGTGGGAGACCTGGGTTCGATCCCTGGGTTGGGAAGATCCCCTGGAGAAGGAAATGGCAATCCACTCCAGTACTATTGCCTGGAAAATCCCATTGACAGAGGAGCCTGGTAGGCTACAGTTCATGGGGTCACAAAGAGTCGGACACGACTGAGCGACTTCACTTTCACTTTCAAGGATGCCTTTAGCTGCATTCCCACAAGCTTTAATATCAGTTCAGTTCAGTCACTCAGTAGTGTCAGACTCTTTGCGACCCCATGAATCGCAGCACGCCACGCCTCCCTGTCCATCACCAATTCCCGGAGTTCACTCAGACTCACATCCATTGAGTCAGTGATGCCATCCAGCCATCTCATCCTCTGTCGTCCCCTTCTCCTCCTGCCCCCAATCCTCCCAGCATCAGAGTCTTTTCCAATGAGTCAACTCTTCGCATGAGGTGGCCAAAGTACTGGAGTTTCAGCTTCAGCATCATTCCTTCCAAAGAACACCCAGGGTTGATCTCCTTCAGAATGGACTGGTTGGATCTCCTTGCAGTCCAAGGGACTCTCAAGAGTCTTCTCCAACACCACAGTTCAAAAGCATCAATTCTTTGGCGCTCTGCCTTCTTCACAGTCCAACTCTCACATCCATACATGACCACAGGAAAAACCATAGCCTTGACTAGACAGACCTTAGTTGGCAAAGTAATGTCTCTGCTTTGGAATATGCTATTTAGTTGGTCATAACTTTTCTTCCAAGGAGTAAGCGTCTTTTAATTTCATGGCTGAAGTCACCATCTGCAGTGATTTTGGAGCCCAAAAATAAAGTCTGACACTGTTTCCACTGTTTCCCAATCTATTCCCCGTGAAGTGATGGGACCAGGTGCCATGATCTTCGTTTTCTGAATGTTGAGCTTTAAGCCAACTTTTTCACTCTCCTCTTTCACTTTCATCAAGAGGCTTTTTAGCTCCTCTTCACTTTCTGCCATAAGGGTGGCGTCATCTGCATATCTGAGGTTATTGATATTTCTCCCAGCAATCCTGATTCCAGCTTGTGTTTCTTCCAGTCCAGCGTTTCTCATGATGTACTCTGCATATAAGTTAAATAAGCAGGGTGACAACATATAGCCTCGATGTACTCCTTTTCCTATTTGGAACCAGTCTGTTGTTCCATGTCCAGTTCTAACTGTTACTTCCTGACCTGCATACAGGTTTCTCAAGAGGCAGGTCAGGTGGTCTGGTATTCCCATCCCTTTCAGAATTTTCCACAGTTTATTGTGATCCACACAGTCAAAGGCTTTGGCATAGTCAATAAAGCAGAAGTAGATGTTTTTCTGGAACTCTCTTGCTTTTTCCATGATCCAGCGGATATTGGCAATTTGATCTCTGGTACCTCTGCCTTTTCTAAAACCAGCTTGAACATCAGGGAGTTCATGGTTCACATATTGCTGAAGCCTGGCTTGGAGAATTTTGAGCATTACTTTACTAGCATGTGAGATGAGTGCAATTGTGTGGTAGTTTGAGCATTCTTTGGCATTGCCTTTCTTTGGGATTGGAATGAAAATGGACCTTTTCCAGTCCTGTGGCCACTGCTGAGTTGTCCAAATTTGCTGGCATATTGAGTGCAGCACTTTCACAGCATCATCTTCCAGGATTTGAAATAGCTCAACTGGAATTCCATCACCTCCACTAGCTTTGTTTGTAGTGATGCTTTCTAAAGCCCACTTGACTTCACATTCCAGGATGTCTGGCTCTAGATGAGTGATCACATCATCATGATTATCTGGGTTGTGAAGATCTTTTTTGTACAGCTCTTCTGTGTATTCTTGCCACCTCTTCTTAATATCTTCTGCTTCTGTTAGGTCCATACCATTTCTGTCCTTTATCGAGCCCATCTTTGCATGAAATGTTCCCTTGGTATCTCTAATTTTCTTGAAGAGATCTCTAGTCTTTCCCATTCTGTTGTTTTCCTCTATTTCTTTGCATTGATCACTGAAGAAGGCTTTCTTATCTCTTCTTGCTATTCTTTGGAACTCTGCATTCAGATGCTTATATCTTTCCTTTTCTCCTTTGCTTTTCTCCTCTCCTCTTTTCACAGCTATTTGTAAGCCCTCCCCAGACAGCCATTTTGCTTTTTTGCATTTCTTTTCCATGGGGATGGTCTTGATCCCTGTCTCCTGTACAATGTCATGAACCTCATTCCATAGTTCATCAGGCACTCTATCTATCAGATCTAGGCCCTTAAATCTATTTCTCACTTCCACTGTATAATCATAAGGGATTTGATTGAGGTCATATCTGAATGGTCTAGCAGTTTTCCCTATTTTCTTCAATTTGAGTCTGAATTTGGTAATAGGGAGTTCATGATCTGAGCCACAGTCAGCTCCCGGTCTTGTTTTTGTTGACTGTATCGAGGTCAGTGGTGGCCGGGAGGAGACACCCTGCGTCCGAGGTCAGGGGTGGCCGGGAGAAGCCACCTCGCACCCGAGGCCAGGGGTGGTGACCCTGAGGAGCCACCCCGAGCCCGAGGCCAGGGGCCACACCCGAGGCCAGGGCCAGCTGCCAGGAGGAGCAACCTGAGGAGCAACCCGAGGAGCGGTGGCTGAGCAGGCACAGGAGGGCCTAGAGGAGCCATCCCACCTTCAAAGTCAGGAACGGCAGCGTTAAAGAGATGCCCCTTGTCCAAGGTAAGGAGCAGCAGCTGTGCTTTGCTGGAGCAGCCGTGAAGAGATACCCCACGCCTAAGGTAAGAGAAACCCAAGTAAGATGGTAGGTGTTGCAAGAGGGCATCAGAGGGCAGACACACTGAAACCACACTCACAGAAATCTAGTCAATCTAATCACACTAGGACCACAGCCTTTTCTAACTCAATTAAACCAAGCCATGCCCTGTGAGGCCACCCAAGATGGGCGGGTCATGGTGGAGAGGTCTAACAGAATGTGGTCCACTGGAGAAGGGAATGGCAAACCACTTCAGTATTCTTGCCTTGAGAACCCCATGAACAGTATGAAAAGGCAAAGTGATAGGATACTGAAAGAGGAACTCCCCAGGTCAGTAGGTGCCCAATATGCTACTGGAGATCAGTGGAGAAATAACTCCAGAAAGAATGAAGGGATGGACCTAAAGCAAAAACAATACCCAGCTGTGGATGTGACTGGTGATAGAAGCAAGATCTGATGCTGTAAAGAGCAATATTGCATAGGAACCGGGAATGTCAGGTCCATGAATCAAGGCAAATTGGAAGTGGTCAAACAAGAGATGGCAAGGGTGAATGTTGACATTCTAGGAATCAGCAAACTAAAATGGACTGGAATGGGTGAATTTAACTCAGATGGCCATTATATCTACTACTGAGGGCAGGAATCCCTCAGAAGAAATGGAGTAGCCATCATGGTCAACAAAAGAGTCTGAAATGCAGTACTTGGATGCAATCTCAAAAACGACAGAATGATCTCTGTTCGTCTCCAAGGCAAACCATTCAGTATCACAGTTATACAAGTCTATGCCCCAACCAGAAACGCTGAAGAAGCTGAAGTTGAATGGTTTTATGAAGACCTACAAGACCTTTTAGAAGTAACACCCAAAAAAGATGTCCTTTTCATTATAGGGGACTGGAATGCAAAAGTAGGAAGTCAAGAAACACCTGGGGTAACAGGCAAATTTGGCCTTGGAATGAGGAATGAAGCAGGGCAAAGACTAATAGAGTTTTGCCAAGAAAATGCACTGGTCATAGCAAACACCCTCTTCCAACAACACAAGAGAAGACTCTACACATGAACATCACCAGATGGTCAACACCGAAATCAGATTGATTACATTTTTTGCAGCCAAAGATGGGAAGCTTTAATATGTCACAACTTAATTAGCATTCAGTTCAAAATATTTTCTAATGTCCATTGTGATTTCTTCCTGAACTTATGTGTTATTTAGAAGTGTGTTGCCTAATTTTCAAACACTCATGACTTTTCTTTTAGTTATTATTTCCAGGTCCTACTGAAAGGTTGTTGTTGAATCACGCAAAGACGCTGGGATTCTTGGCCCCCGGAAGGGAAGAATTCAATCTGGGGCCAGAGACGAGGCTTGATCACTCAGAGCTTTTGTGTAATAAAGTTTTATTAAAGTATAAATGAGATAGAGAAAGCTTCTGACATAGGCATCAGAAGGGGGCAGAAAGAGTACCCCCTTGCTAGTCTAGCTGGATGTTATACAGTCACTAGCAGTCTGTTAATGAAAGAAAGGAATGTCTCAGAACTCGGAATGGTACCAGGCCCCTCACCCATAAGATGTATTTTGGGATAATCTTGGCACCAAATGCTTCATCCTGGGCCATAAAATGATTAACTTGAATCTTGAAGAAAGGCAGATCACCACACAAATAGTTTCAGTTACATAGATTAGGGGAACAATATCTGAGTATAACATACTGGTTTGTCAAGTAGGTTCTGAGCCAAGAGGCAGAACCAACTTGAAGACCAACTTGAAGAGTTTGCGGTAAATGTATAGTGCATTAGCATAGCTTAAGATAAACATTTCCATAAGAAAAAAGCATTGGTTAACTTCAGGTGAAACCAGGTGTCATTATGGCAACACAGTATTTTAAGAGAAAGCTCTTTTTAAATTAGTATAGAGAAGGAAAAAATATCACTAGTTGGTTTCCTCCTGCCACTTAAGAGATAAAAATGTCTGACACTTGTAGGCTATTTCCTCCGTTTGAAGACCCCTGGCCTTCCTGCCTTTTACCCTCTCATTATCAGCCTGTAAATACAGCCTATTTCCTATAAGCTTTTCTTCAACGAGTATTTTGGGGACTCCACCTAGGTAGGTCTTTCTTACATGAGGTCACGAGTGAGTTATCCCCCTTCAGACGCCACCCCATTTCCTGGTGCAAATTTGCAATGTAGTATGTTATCTGCTGCTTATGTCTCATAAAAGCAGGGGCATGGAACCATCTAGATGAAAGCTGTGCCTCGTCCAAGTAGTGGAGGGGGAAGAATGTCCTGCAGCAGACAGATTTTGTTTGTCTGCTCCACGTCACTTCCTGGAAGGATCTATGCTTCCGCTCTACCACACAGTTCTAGTGGGGTGGTCAATCATTGTAAGTGCCTCCCCCACGCCTTCCGCTGTAGCACAGGACACGTGACGGCACGGCTGGGAGTCCTCCTTGGGAATTTTCTATAGCACTCTTAACAGCTACCCCTTATCGTCGACTTTAACTGCAAGGTTATGAATGTGGGGCTTCCAGGGAACATGTTCACAGCCCCATGGGAAAGGCCTGCCGAAAGGATAAAGTCAAGTAGAGCTGACAAAGGGAATGAAAGATAGAAAAGAGCCCTGCTGATATCGTCTGAGCCCTGAGAACCTCCTTTATACTTCCCGTGTTCATAAACTCACAAATTTCCTTTAACTTACTGTGTAGTTCAAGTAGTGGTTCTGTCACATAAAACCAAAAGAGCCTCATATTGCTTATAGTGGGTTGAGGGGTGGTGGTGGTGGTTTAGTCGCTAAGTTGTGTCTGACTCTTTACGACCCTATGGGCTGTAGCTCACCAGGCTCCTCTGTCCGTGGGATTTCCCAGGCGAGAATACCGGAGTGGGTTACCATTTCCTGCTCCAGGGGATCTTCCCTCAGCAGGGGTGGAATTTGCATCCCCCTGCACTGGCAGGCGGAATCTTTACTCCTGAGCCCCCTGGCAAGCCCCCTCCTCTACCACAGGAGAGTATGGCAAAGCACACAAAGCGTAGAGCGGATGGCCGGGCCCACGGTTCACGGCCCCCTCACTCAGTACATAGGGACTATGTGTGTTGGTCAGTTTGGGCTGCTCTAACGAAACTATCAAAGGCTAGGTGGCTTAAATGAGAGAAACGTATTTCTCATGGTAGGTTAAGGTCAGGGTGTCAGCACAGTCAGGTCCTTAGTGGCTTGGAGCCTTCTGTTGTGTGTTCATATGGCAGAGAGAATTTGAGAGCATTCTCTGGCCTCTTCTTACAACAGCACTGATCCCATGATGAGAGTGCCACTTTTATGACCCAAAGGCCCCATTTCCTGGTATCATCACATTGGGGTGTAGAGCTTCAACAGATGACTTGGGGGTAGGGGATACACAAACATTCTGTCTACAGAACTATGGCATGTTGCTAGATGTATCTGAAACCCAGCTTAGGATATTGTTCAGACTCTGAAGCAATACACTCAAAGCCAGTATACCCAGTCTTACGGAGGTAAATCATAACTTGCCAGGAATGGTTTAGGAATAGGTAGAGGACCCAGTTTTGGCCAATGAGGTGAGAGGAGTAAGTCTGCTAGGGTTTTTTGGGAAAGATTTCCTCCCTGATCAAAATAAGCACACAAAGAGGTATCCATTCACACGTTATGCTTTTGGATACCATGATATAAAAAAACAGTGCAGCGAGTGCTGGCAGCCATCTTGTGACCATGAGGCAAAAACCTAGAAAATCTCAGTGAGCAGGCACAGAGCCCTGCTGTCTGTAAACCGATGAATTTACCACCTGTGCACATGCCAACCTCCAACATCTTGATATGTAAGAAAATAGAGCCCTGATTCTTGTAATTGAAAGCCTCCTTAAATGTCAGATGATGACTGCAGCCATGAAATTAAAAGACGCTTACTTCTTGGAAGAAAAGTCATGACCAACCTAGATAGCATATTCGAAAGCAGAGACATTACTTTGCCGACTAAGGTCCGTCTAGTCAAGGCTATGGTTTTTCCTGTGGTCACGTGTGGATGTGAGAGTTGGACTGTGAAGAAAGCTGAGCGCCGAAGAATTGATGCTTTTGAACTGTGATGTTGGAGAAGACTCTTGAGAGTCCCTTGGACTGCAAGGAGATCCAAGCAGTCCATTCTGAAGATCAGCCCTGGGATTTCTTTGGAAGGAATGATGCTAAAGCTGAAACTCCAGTACTTTGGCCACCTCATGCGAAGAGTTGACTCATTGGAAAAGACTCTGATGCTGGGAGGGATTGGGGGCAGGAGGAGAAAGGGACGACAGAGGGTGAGATGGCTGGATGGCATCACTGACTCAATGGATGTGAGTCTGAGTGAACTCCGGGAATTGGTGATGGACAGGGAGGCCTGGCGTGCTGCGATTCATGGGGTCGCAAAGAGTCGGACACGACTGAGCGACTGAACTGAACTTAAATGTTACCCAAGAATTTTGCATCTTGCACAGTTCTTTTGCTAGTGATACACTATTTTTAGGCTTAACAGGCAAGACCTTAAAGCAATTCCATAACAGCTATTACTATCTGCAATTCTCTCCTTGATGCCAAAAACCAAATGAAGTTTCATCCTCATGCTCTGTCTTCTATTGAAGCATTTTCCCATCACTTGGAGGAAAAAAAACAAAACCCTTTTCCACCAAAACCACTGACCTTATAAACCTCAACACATGGTGATCAATGTCTCCAGTGGAAACATGTCACCCGTTAAAAGCTAAGCACAGCATGCCCTTCACTTGGAGACTGGATGAGCGGAGGTTCAACTTTGTAAAACCATGTGCTGAGTTAGACACGGTTAGGAGCTGTGCTCTCTGAATGCTGCATTTCATTTGGCAAAGAGCTTTGCCTTGTTTCTTTTCCATCTTCCCTTCATTGGTCCTCTTGAACCAAGGCCAGATTCTTCTCTCCTCTTCTCAGCAACAGGCAGGCCTCCCTGAAAGGGGCTCAAGAGTTCAGGCTGCCGGCTGACTGATGGTGACTAATTTAAGGGAGGTTGAGGAGAAGCCTCAGTTCTTCCGTGCATAAATCCTCCCTACTCTGCTTGATGAAGGCACCACCGGGTCACTGTCTGCCTTCTAGGAAAGCCCAAGAGAATGCCTTCCGATAGAATAAGAATTAACCCTTAACTGCCAGGTTGAGTATTAAGAGGGTCTGGCTGCTGCAGGACCAAGTCCCATCTCCTCTGTCTCATCTTTCGTCCCTTCCATCCTCACCCCTTCCTTGCCTTCCCCACCCCGACCCTATTGCTTAGGCTACCGCTGTGGCCTCTCTGCTGGTGCCCATGTTTCTGCTTTTGTCTTCTACAAGCAAAGAAAGCCTTTAAAACTAGAAATTATCCCCAAATAGTCCTGTCACCCTCCTGTTCAAAATGCCCCAATGCCTCCTCTCTTACTTGGAATCAATTTTAAAGTCCTTCACAGTGCATGTGGCTCTGGTGGGCTCTCCTTCCAGCCCCCTTCCTTCACCTTGGTCCTCGCCCAGCCCCACATCAGTCTGCAGAGACTAGGAAGTCTGAATCAAGTACTGGGTTAAAGTTACCGCCGCCTCCCCTCCCGCGGCCCTGCCATGACTCCACCCCGTCCCAACAGACCCTGATGCTGGGGCAAATTGAAGGCAGGAGGAGACGGGGACAACAGAGGATGAGATGATCAGATGGCGTCACCCACTCAGTGGCCATGAGTTTGAGCAAGCTCCGGGAGATGGTAAAGGACAGGGAAGCCTGACGTGCTGCAGTCCACGGGGTCGCAAAAAGTCAGACATGACTGACTGAACAACAACAAATGTGCCAACGATGTCAAACGCCCAATAGAGAAGACCCGATCAAGGCCAAGACAGGAACATTCTTCCATCCTGGGATCCGGAATGGTGTGACTGAAGGAGGTGGTGTGTTTTGGAGAGAGGATGATGAAAGAAAATCCACAAGTCCACCCAGCAGGACTCTGTGAAGTGAAGTGTCACGCTTGGCTCCTTGATGCTGTGGCTCTTGGAAGTCCAAAGCCCAGGATAAGCTCCTGTGCCACCAGCTGTCACAGGGGCGCCCCATCCCGGCCCTGCCCTCACTGAATCCTCCTGCTCTTGTCGTCAGCCTCTGTGCCAAGGCAAACACATCTTTACCATGATCCCTACTGACATAAAAAAAAGGCCAACCCTAGCCCAGAAGCTCAGGCGGTCATGGCACCTTTTGATTCCACGGCAACACTGAAATGCCTTCTCTGGATCAATTTGGCTGTAACATAAGCAACTACTACTGCATGCTCAGTCGCTAGGTCCTCTCCGACTCTGTGGAGGCCCCAAGGGCTGTAGCCTGCCAGGCTCCTCTGTCCATGGGATTTTCCAGACAAGAATACTGGAGTGGGCGCCATTTCCTACACCAGGGGATCTTCCCCACCTAGGGATCGAACCCATGTCTCTTGCATTGGCAGGTAGATTCTTTACCGCTGAATCACCCTCCTGCAATATAGGAGGCTGGGGTACCCTGACTGGGTGGGGAAGATTCCCCGGCATAGGAAATGGCAACCCACTCCAATATTCTTGCCTGGAAAATTCCACAGACAGAGGAGCCTGGTGGGCTAAAGTCCATAGGGTTGCAAGAGTCGGACACAACTTAGTGATGAAACCACCAAACTATAATATTTCCCATGAGCAAAAGTACAACTAAATGTCAGCATCACACTGGGCCCTTTTAATTCCAGAAGATGTTTATTTTTCCCACAAGGCCAAGCAATAACTTTTTTTAAATTTTGTTTAATTATGTACACATGAGGAAAAATAAGACACTAGAGGTAATTTGAGGTTTCTGTGAGCAAGAGGGCTTTCTCCCATCTGAAAGGTGGATTGTATTCCTGGCTGGATGTGTTCTGTTCTCTGAGGGTGAAATGAGAACCCTGGGAGATGATTGTCCTCTGCGGGTTAAACCAGGGTCCAGCTGGGCCCGCTGGACCAGGCATGGTCCCCGTGCACTCACAGGTGACCTGGGCGCAGCCCCGCCCCTTGGATAAGAAGTGCCGTGTGCCCTAACTCGCTCTTGTCTCTGATGCCTGTATATGTTAGGCTGCACCCCGGGTCCCCCCCGACTCTGCGCAAGTAAGATGTGTTTCGGCTGTGTCACACACACCTTTACGTCTTCAGTAGTTTCTGACTGTACTCAGGGATGTTCGACTCTTTCACTCGTACATAAATAAGGGTATTGAAAAAAAGAGTTTGAAATGTCATGTGTGATTTAGCCACTTTCCCTTTGCTCAGTCACTCAGTCATGTCCAGCTCTTTGCAGCCCTATGGACTGTCGCCTGCCAGGTTCCTCAGGCCATGGGATTCTCCAGGTCGGAATACTGGAGCGGGTTGCCATTTCCTCCTCTAGGAGATCTTCCTGACCCAGGAACTGAACCTGCATCTCCTGTGTCTCCTGCAGTGGCATCAGATTCTTTACCACTGAGCCACCCGTGAAGCCCCATTTTCCCCTTTATGTTTTTCTACATCAGTTTTTATTGGAATATAGTTATGTTATATGTTATGTTTACAATGTTATGTTAGTGTCTACTATGCAGCAACGTGAATCAGCTATACATACACATGTCCTCTGTTTTTCTGGATTTCCTTCCCACTCAGGTTGCCACAGTGTATTAAGTAGAGTTCCCTGTGCAATACAGTATGTTCTCATTAGTTATCTATTTTATACATAGTATCAGTAGTGTATATGTATTTTATGTTTTAACATTATGCTACACTCATCATATCTTAGAGGATCCCCTTAAATAACTTCCCATTATCTTTGGAGATTCTTTTCAGATTTTTTTTAAATATCAGCAGTGGAATTTGTTATTTTATCATTTGAAATTTTACCCAGATCTGCAGTATATTAAACAGATAAAAGTGCAGCTTAAGCTAAGCTTTTCGCAAGCCCCTGAGGAGAGGCTGGGGCCTTGACCGGTTTGAGCCTTGCTGAGGCTCAGCTGGGACAAGCTGGGACACACGAGGACCTGGGGCCCCTGAGTCAGTCTGACAGCTCCCCTGTGGGCAAAGAGGAAGCAGGCGGGGAGGGTGAGAGAAAGGCCAACGTGTCTCCGGCCACAGAGCCCCCTCCTCACCCTGCGCTGAGGGATCCCAGGCACCCACCACCCCGAAGAGCCTTCCTGTAGCTGCAGCCCCATCTTCTGGGCCTGGTCACCCTGTGGCGAGGTGGAGAGACCCAGACTCCCAGGCACATCTGGTTCTGATGACTGAATGCCCAACCATGCGGGAGTGGGTTGAGTTTCCCAGAACAGCTGCGCCCCACTTTCCACCTCCTCCCCCCGCAAAGCCGGTCTGTTCTCCACAGGAAACGTGCTCTCAATAATGTTCACCGTCAAATGAAAACACAACCATCTCAATAATGTTCACTGTCAAATGAAAACACAAACATCCCCTTGTTCAGGAGAATGGGAACCAGTCGCAGTGAAGCTGAGATTCTGTTAAAACACATCATTTCCTTCTCCCTACCCCCGCCCCGCCCACCTTGGCCAGAGCCAACTGTCATTTTGGAACCCGTCACTGTCTATAAGAAAGACGAGCTGTGTCACTGGGTAAGGGTTTGGCCACACGTTCATGGGAGGTCTTCTGCACCTGGGATAAACTCTGTGTGTCTGGGTCCTCTTGGCTGTAAAGCTGGGAACAGAGATGAGCTCAAATACTCAAGAAATTCTGGAACCTCCCTGGAGGTGAAGTGATTAGGATTCTGCTTCCACTGCAGGGGGCATGGATGGGATGCCTGGTTGAGGAACTAACATCTGGATGCCTTGTACAGCCCAGCCGGAAAAAAAACCAAAAAAGAAATTCTAGAATTTCTGATAACATAGCACAAGCTTCGGGCTGCACATTCCATTCTCCTTAAGGCATTTGACGTTGAGACTGTCCTATAATGTGCTGACCTGCAAGGAGCAGCAGGACTAGGGAACTGAGACGGGTCCTTGTCTAAACCCCTGCATGTGAGGCATGATGGTTCCCCCTTGCCACTTGGCTGGGCTGTACACCTGGTGATTTAATCACACTCTAGTTTTGGTGTTGCTGTGAAGGCATTTTGTAGATGTGGTCACAGGAAGGTGACCCTCCATGATGTGGGTGGGCCACATCCCTTCAGTTGAAGGCCTTAAGAGCAAAAACTGAATTTCCCAAGGAAGAAGAAAATCTGCCTCCAGACTGTAACACAGCAATGCTGCCTGAGCTTCCAGCCTAGTGGTCTTCCCTACAGCTTTCAGACTTGCTGACCCTCACAGTTCTGAGCCAGTTCTTTAAATCTCTTTACTTCACGTAAGTGCCCCAGATCCATCATCCCCAAGAAACAGACACAACGGGAGCCCAGACCTCCCTGGACACATACTTCATTCCTGCTCCTTCCAACAAGACACACACTTCAATTTTCTCCGCTACAACCTAAAAACTTATTTAAAAATGAACTTCTCTTTCGAAAGAATTTAGGGATTAGCCGAGCAGTATTTTTCATTGTGGCCCTAGAAACGAGCAGCCCTATACCTAATGTTTCAGCTCAATACTTTCACATGCACACAGACACAATCAGCAAGGAACAAAACAAAGAATTCCCGAAATGTTATTCTCCAGATGTCATCCTGTTCAAACATTTGTATTGTACGTCCCTAGAAAAAGTCATATCTGAAGAGGGAACCCTCCTACACTGTTAGTGGGAATGTTAATTGGTACAAATACTATGGAGAACCACAGTATGGCAGTTCCTTAAAAAACTAAACATAGAACTACTCCATGACCCAGCAATCCCACTGCTGGGTATATGTCTGGAGAAAAAACATAATTCAAAAAGATACATGAACACAGTGTTCATTGCAGTACTGTTTACAACAGCCAGGACATGGAAGCAACCTAAATGCTCATCAACAAAGGGATGGATAAAGATGTGAGATAGATTATATATATAAAATGATGGAATATTACTCAGCCATAAAAAAGAATGCTATAATGTCATTTGCAGCAACATGAATGACCCTAGAGATTGCCATACTAAGGAAGTAAGTCAGAAAGAGAAACACAAATGTCATACGATATCATTCACAGGTGGAATTTAATTTTTTCAACAAACATGATACAAATGAACTTATTCACAAAACAGAAACAAACTTATAGAGAAAGAACTTATGGTTACCAAAGGCGAAACGTGGAGGGGAGGGGTAAAGCAGGAGCTTGGGGTGAACACACACTCTACTATATATAAGATAGGTCGTCAACAAGGCCCTACTGTATAGCAGCCCAGAGAAATCTACACAATATTCTGTGATGACCAAACGGGAAAAGAATCTTAACAAAGAATGAGTGTATGTATATGTATACTGGAATCTCTTTGCTGTACACCTGAAACTAACACAACATTGTAAGCCAACTCTACTAGAAAAAAGTAAAATAGAGTCATATCCATTCAGTTGCTGGTGTGAACCAAAACTGTCCGTTGTGGTGGATGTTTCGGGTGCCCGTAACAGCTGGAGTCATCCTTGAGTCTCCTCTGAGTGCAGTCTCAGTTCAGTTCAGTTCAGTTCAATCGCCCAGTCATGTCTGACTCTTTGTGGCTCTGTGGACTGCAGCACGCCAGGCCTCCCTGTTCATCACCAACTCCTAGAGTTTATACTCAAACTCATGTCCATTGAGTTGATGATGCCATCCAACCATCTCATCTTCTGTCATCCCCTTCTCCTCCTGCCTTCAATCTTTCCCAGCATCAGGGTCTTTTCCAATGAGTCAGCTCTCCGCATCAGGTGGCCAAAGTATTGGATCCATCCTTCCAATCCGTCCTTCCAGTGAATATTCAGGACTGATTTCCTTTAGGATAGACTGGTTGGATCTCCTTGCAGTGCAAGGGACTCTCAAGAGTCTTCTCCAACATCACAGTTCAAAAGCATCAATTCTTTGGCTCTCAGCTTTCTTTACGGTCCAACTCTCACATCCATACACAACTACTGGAAAGACCATAGCTTTGACTATATGGACCTTTATCAGCAAAGTGATGTCTCTGCTTTTTAATATGCTATTTAGGTCGGTTATAACTTTTCTTCCAAGGAGTAAGCGTCTTTTAATTTCATGGCTGCAATCACCATCTGCAGTGATTTTGGAGCCCGAAAAAATAAAATCTCTCACTGTTTCCCCTTCTATTTGCCATGAAGTGATGGGACCAGATGCCATGATCTTGGTTTTCTGGATGTTGAGTTTTAAGCCAACTTTTTCACCCTCCTCTTTCACTTTCATCGAGAGGCTCTTTAGTTTTTCTTCGCTTTCTGCCATAAGGGTGGTGTCATCTGCATATCTGAGGTTACTGATATTTCTCCTGGCAATCTTGATTCCAGCTTGTGCTTCATCCAGCCCAGTGCAGTCTCGGCTGTGGGGAAAGGTTCTGTGTGAGCCCAGGCTCACCTTACTCTGCCATCTCACTCCAAACTAGTTGTCCACAGCCTCTCACCTTGAACTCCTGGGAGCTTGTGGTGGTCATCTTGTCTCCCACAAAGATCCAGACAGGAAGGTGGGAGGTGGACACACCCTCCTCTAAGTGGCTTGTGAGATCGCCTCCTAAATCAAAACGACCTGCCCGAAGTCCAAAATCCAGATGCAACTTCCAAGAAACTCTAAACCAAGACCCACCTCTCTCACTGCAGGGACATTCTTCATATCCAGATGTCACTCGGGATTTGCTAGTGTCTCCAGAGATGACGGGGTTCTGGTTGTTTTAACAAAGTCTTCTAACTGAAGATGAACAAGATGAATGAATAGAAGTGAACCAGGGCAGGGGGGCAGTGGTATCCAGGGCTTAACACGGGTCAAGGACAGGGCTCATGAATTCTTTCACTCTCCTTGTTAAAAAGCAGTTTCTTTCTTTCTTTTTCTTTTTTTTAAGTTAAAAACGAGCAAATTAACTTTTATTACAGCTTTTGGGGGTATATTTACATACTATATCATTCACCCATTTAAAGTGTACAACTCAGTGGTTTTGCATATATTCACAGAGCTGTGCAACCATCACCCCAAAAGATTTTAGAACATTTCCATCACCCTCCCCCCCAAAACCTGTACCCATTATTCCCATTTCCCTCCGACCACCCAGCCCTAGGCAACCACTGTTCTGCTTTCTGTCTGAGTGGACTTGCCTGTCCCAGGCATGCCATATAAATGAAATCACGCAGCACGCGGCCTTCTGTGACTGGCTTCTCTCCCTAAGCATCAGGTTTCCAAGGTTCATGCTTGATGAAGCAGGTGTCAGAGCTTTATTTCCCTGGATTACTGAGTAATACTTTTTGTGCCCATCTTGTTTATCCATTTCTCACTCAAAGGACATTTTGGTTGCTTCAAAAAGTAGTTACTCATGTTGAGCTGAAGTTCTGTTGAGCTGTTCTGCCTTAGAACCCTGTCTTAGCTTTGGCCTTCTGGGTGGACCCATGACGAACATCCTCCTTCTGCAGCGAGAGCCCCTCTAGTGTGGCGTTTCTTCCCCGCACTAACCGTCCGCAGTTGCTGACATGGAAGGTCTAGACCGTGCTCTTCTGCCCACATTGATCACAGCCCTCTGACGAATTCTGATTTTCCACCGCCCCACTAAATGTGAGATGGTCAGAGTAGAGTCACAGTAAGTACTCATCCTCCTAACTATTCACCTATAGTATTACAGTTAATGATAAGATGACAAGTTGAATGGGAATCATCCTAACAGGCTCTGTCCAAAAGAAGACACATCTAATTTATTATTATTATTAATGTGCTCTGAGAAAACTGAGTCAGGGCCCTGGGTTCCACAGCAACATTCCTCTGGGTGAGCAGCAGAGCCCAGCTGCAATAATAATGCCATTTGCTCAGGAAGCCCTTGTGAAGTGGCTCCATACAGCTCTTGTCTCAGCTGTGTGAATGTGACCACATAGTTAGGTTCAGCTAAGGAAGGCATTTGACAGGGATCGGCCTGCTACACGCTGCTCAGCTGTGTCTGACTCTTTGCAACCCCAGGGACTGCAGCCAGGCCTCTCTGTCCATGGGATTCTCCAGGCAAGAACACTGGAGTGGGTTGCCACTTCCTTCTCCAGGGGATCTGCCCAGTCCAGGGACCAAATCCACATCTGCTTTGCAGGCGGATTCTTTACCACCGGGCCATTGAGGAAGCCCCACGGGCTAGTGAAGGGGCTGGAGGGGAGGGGTGGGCAGCTGGAGAGGGCTCCACGTCTCCCTCGTGCTCCTCCTCTGCACTTACCGTTCTAGCTGCGATATCTTTGCTTCTTGAGTTTGTCTTCCCAAATCAAAAGACGACTCTCATCTTCAGCATGCCCCTTGTATCTCACACAGGGCCCGTCGTAGCCCCCGTGAGCCAAGTTGCATGCTGGGTAAATACTTTTAGAGAATAATAGATATATAAATGGAAGATGCATGGCTGATAAAGGGATGACGGATGGTTGGATGTGAAAGTGCACAACTCAGATTGGGACTTGAACCCACTGTCTTTTCATTGAGATCACACACCTGGTCTTAGGACTGAATTCAGATTCAGAAACTCAGATTCTTTATGTGTCATCACAGTGAGTGACAAAGCGATAGGGAAGAAGTGGATTTACGTGGGGAGATGTACATTCCAGACACAGAACGTGGTCCATCTCCAAAGACGAGACTGGCCGTGGGAAAGGTACAGTCCATGGAAATAGTGTGGGCCATCTCAGAAGGCAAGAGGTCCCAAAATATGGGGGAGGGTGGTTACTTTATATGGATAGGATAATTTCATAGGCTAACGATTATTCACAGGCTAGGATTTCATAGGCTAGGATTATTCAAAATACTTGGGGGGAGGGGTGGAGATTTCCAGGAATTGGGCCACTGCCCACTTTTGGCCTTTTATGGTCAGCCTAGGAACTGTCATGGGACCTGTGGGTGTGCCATTTAGCATGCTGATGCATTACAATGAGCATACAGTGAAGCTCAAGGCCTACTGGAAGTCAAATCTTCCACCATCTTGGACCTATGGGTTCTAGCCAGTTTATGTCATATCCTCAATGGCTATAGAAAGAAAGAAAGAAAATGAAGTCACTCAGTCGTGTCCAACTCTTTGCGACCCCATGGCGTTTTCCAAGCAAGAGTACTGGAGTGGGTTGCCATTTCCTTCTCCAGAGGATCTTCCCAACCCAGGGATCGAACCCGAGTCTCCCGCACTGCAGGCAGACGCTTTGTCATCTGAGCCACCAGGGAAGCCCCTCAATGGCTCTAGGATTCTTTTAAAGGTTGATTCTAAACCTCACTGATTCCTCTTGTTTCAGGTGGATAACGGATGATGGATAGTTGGAGGATGGATGGATGGACAGACAAAGGGAGGAAGGGAGAGAAGGAGTGCAAAAAGCACACAACCACAAACAGAATCATCACTTCAGAGATTGATCAAAAACTTGCACTGAGAAGAAGCTCATCTGGTTCTGAATGTGGCCAGCTGCTGGAGGCTCACCCTACCTCTTCCAGTTGGTCAAAGAATGTGCCTTTCCCATATACCTGTATCAGTGTCAAACCTCCCAGGAGCCTGGAGAAAACTGGGTTGCTTACCTTAATAACCCAGACAATGTGCATGACAGGCTCTGCACTGTAGCTCCTCACCTGAATGTGAGCTGTGTGGGGGCAGTGACACTATTGTTCCCTTAGTACATTCAGGGACAGGGATCTGGTAGGCACTGTCTCTGCCCAAACTGATAGATGCAGTCTTAACCCCGACCCTTCACCTCAGGGCTCAGAGGCAGAAAACTGAGGACCAAGGAACATCAGATGATTATGCAGCTTAAAAACACTGGGGTCACCTTGCCCAATGACTTCTTTGTACAGATGAGACTGAGGACAAGAGAAGAGCAGTGTCTTTTCCAGCGTCACATAAGTAGTTAATAATTGGTCCAGAAATCGGGCCTAGGTTACACGTGATTCCTGCTTTCCTCCCCCCAGGTTTCCTCTCTAACATCCTTGCTCCATCAGTTCATAAAGAACAGCACTCATCTCGAACACAGTGCCATTCACTGTTGAAATAACAGCTTCCTAGCAATCCCAGCAGAGCGGAGATGAGGGCTACTAATTCTCTGCTGTTCCTTTTTTTTTTTCTTTTTTTGAGCTTGTTGACTCCACGATAGGGTGTCTGGGCTCCTTTCAAATTCCTTTCTTCAAGAATATTCTCTAGCTCCCGGTTTGGCCCAGTAGCAATGAGGCTGAGATGTGCTGATGGCATTGGGAGCCTTGGAGAGCCTTTGAGAAGCATGTGGTGACTCTGATGACGCACCCCACATCACGGGACTTGTTGGGCTTAAAAAAGCTCTTTCAAATCACTCTGATTATTTCCCCTGGTGGAGATCTGGCCCAAAATATCCAGCAGACCATTCCCAGTGTCCTTTTCAAAGCTTCGATGCTGCTAGGATAGCGATCTTCTTGGGAAATGCACCTGCTATTACATAACAAAGGTTGGCACTTTCCTGTTTTAGCAGATAAAACAGCTGCTGTGCATTGGGGTAGGGAGTAAGAATTCATTGAAATTGTACCCCATACTTGGTCCTGACACTGACACTTTCTGCTCCAAGAATTCTTTAAACTAGAGAGGCAACTCATTTGGGCCTCTGGTGAAAAGCAAGAATATTGGTTTGGGAATCCGAAACTTGATTCTTCTGATGTTGGGTGACTCATCTAACCTGTCTGAGGTCTGGTTTTCCCTCTATGAAGCAACAATAATAGTAATAACAGATAAGTCACAGGCTGATGTTACAAGTACCAAAAGAATCATTGAAATAAAAATTACTGCTAAAGAACAAATTATTCAGTGATATTTGTGAAAGCACGGTAGACTTAATTCAAGGGGGTGGATGCCCATAGGTGTAGGACCACAGCACTGGGGAGAAACTGGACTCATCTCTGAATCACCACTTGGGTGAATGGGATTTCAGAGCCAGGGAGCAGGGGGTGGGGGGGTCAGTGAATAGAAAATGACTGAAAGGAAACATGAAGAACAAGAGGGGATTCTTGCTAAATCAACCAAGCAGGATTCTTGCTGAAGGCAGGTGAGGGTGACCAGCTTTACGTGGGAGATCATGGAGGATGAGAGCCAAATAACAAAGGTCGGGGATTCTGGTTAAACGGACTTAGTGGGTTTCTTGCTAAAACTGGACAAAGCAGAAACAAACATGAACGTTCCAAAGTCAAGGCCTGGTTGAAGAGTTCAAAAGAAGATGAGTAGGGATTAGTTGAGGGGAAAATCTTTGTCCATATGAGACACAGGGGAAGGGGGCAGGGCATAACTATTAAAAGAATGACACAGACATTAAGAACAGAGTAGGACAAAAACTGGTTAGACCTGATTAGGCTCAAGGTAGTGGAAGATTTGACTTGCAATCTTGAGCCAGGGTTTCCCAGGTGGTGCAGTGGTAAAGAATTTGCCTGCCGATGCAGGAAAGCCAAGAGGTGCAGGTTCACTTCCCGGGTAGGGAAGATCCCTTGGAGTAAGAAATGGTGACCCACTTCAGGAATCTTGCCTAGAAAACACCATGGACAGAGGAGCTTGGCAGGCTACAGTCTATGGGGTCACCAAGAGTCGGGCACAACTTGGCTGCTGAGCATACACACACAGACTTTGAGCTTCATTATACACTCATTGTAATATATTAGCACATGCTAAATCACTGACCAGCACCACACCAGTTCCAAGGCCATCATCAAAGATCAAAAAGTGGAAGGTGGCCCAATTCCTGGAAATCTCTACCCCTTCCTCCAAAACAGTTGGAATAATCCTCCTACTTTTTATCTGTGAAATTACCGAGTCCGTAGAAACTAACCACCCCATGTTTTAAGGCCACTCTCACCTCCTCAGAGGGACTGCCTTCTCCCTACGAAATGTGCATCTCTCTCAAATGAACCTGCTTTCACTTTACTATGGCTCCCTCTTGAATTCTTTCCTGCATGAAGCCAAGGACATTTCTTGGCAGCCCATCCCAGACACTAGCTGGAGACCTGGGACACGACCATCCTCCCATGCCCTGTTCTCCTGCAACACCTGTGTGTGTGTGTGTGTGTGTGTGTGTGTTAATTACTCAGTTGTGTCCAACTCTTTGCAGTGCAATGGACCGTAGCCTGCCAGGCTTGTCTGTCCATGGGATTTCCTAGGCAAGAAGACTGGAGTGGGTTGCCATTTCCTTCTCCAGGGGATCTTCTCAACCCAGGGATCGAACCTAGATCGCCTGCATTGCAGGCAGATTCTTTACTGTTTCAGCCCCTAGGGAAGCTTGAGACCTGGGACATGACCATCTCTCATGCCCCATTCTCCTGCAACACATACAAATATCAAAAGTCTTCCGACTTGGTTGTTTGGGAAAGGCTGATAGTAAAAGTTGAGTAAATGGAGAAAAAGCACCCACATCCTGAGACAACAGCCCAGCAACTGACTTTCCAGCCAATCTTACCTTGCCTAGGTGTGATGGTATATAGGGCAGAACACTGCTTCCTCACGACACAGATGCCATGAAAAGTCATCTCTGAATGTATTTTATTTTATACTTTCTGATGTTGCACATAAGGAAACAGTGGAGCAGAGGCTAACGGTTCAAAATTGCACAGTAAATCAGCTGGGAAACATCTGCGGATCCCTTGGCTTCCCAGTGCTTCCCCACCTGAACCACAGGAACTCAGGATGCCACGTGACCTCTTCCTGGGGACCCCAGCTGGGGTCTCCTATTTCTCTCCTGGGCTCAGGATTTCGGATCACTTTTGACAGGCACTTCGGGGTCCTTTGGACTATGCGTGCTTAGTCGCTTCAGTCGTGTCCGAATCTCTGCGACCCCCATGGACCATGGCCTTCCAGGCTCCTCTGTCCATGGGATTCTCCAGGCAAGAATATTGGAGTGAGTTGCCATTTCTTTGGACTATGGGTATATTTAAAAATGGGCTTCCCTGGTGGCTTAGATGGTAAAGAATCCACCTGCAATGCAGGAGACATGGGTTTGATCCCTGGGTTGGGAAGATCCCCTGGAGGAGGGCATGGCAACCCACTCCAGTATTCTTGCCTGGAGAATTCCATGGACAGAGGAGCCTGGCGGGCTACAGTCCCTGGGGTTGCAGAGTCAGACACAACTGAGCAACTAAGCACAGCGCAGCACATGTGTAAAAATATGCTTCTTTTTTAAAAAAGCAAGCTCTTGAAGGAAGCTCAAGATGGAGGGGATAAATATATACTTACAGCTGATTCCTCGTTGTTGTACAGCAGAAACCAGTACAACATTATAAAGCAATTATCTTCCAATCAAAAATTTAAGAAATAAATAAAATTTAAAAAGCAAGTTCTTAAACCCACTCTTTTGTCAAGGAGGCAAAAAAGACAGAGTCGATTTAACATATCAAAGGAAACCGAATTTCCCCTCTCACCTTTCAGGCCACTTCCAGTAGGCCAGAGCCTGAACACAATGGTTTTGCTGGGAGGCAAGTAGAACAATGCAGTGTTACCTTGAGAGCCTCTTTCTTACCACCTGCTCTCTCACAACACTTTTCAGTTAAAACAGACGAATACGGTTGAAGAATTTGCACTAAAGAGAAAAAAAAGTGAGAGGCAAGAATGCAGTGAGATGAAAATTAGATTTCAGAGAAGAAATGAGCAGACCAGACCGAGCTGGCAGCTCTCACAGCTGGTTAATCATCAGTGGGCACAGCCTTGAGGGTGTTGAATGGCATCGTGCTGGTTGGAGGGAAATCTATCGCAGTCACCTTCCCCTGCCCAGCCTCCAAGGCCCCTCTCTGGGCTGCAATTGAACTTTTCAACTTGGAAGATAAACATCAAGGATCCAAAGGGATTGATTCAGAGGCTCCATGGAGAGGGCTAAGAGGTTGCCCTGGCAGGAGGCAGGAGAGGCCACAGGCTAAAGGAAAGGGCAGTCAGAGCAGGGAAGTCTGCACAGATTTCACAGCCCCCAAGATTTCACTGCCCCAAGTTTGGCACTGAGTCTCAGCAGTGTTTGGGGAAACAGGGAGAGAGAGAAAACAGGATGGGGGCTTTAAGGAGAGAAGGAAGCTGGAGGCGATGAGAAAGATGGGTCCGGGCAAGCAAGGGGGAGTGAAAGATGAGAAGGGAATCATTTGAGGTGCACAAGTGAAAGGGAAGCTTCTCTCAAGACTTATGAAACCAAAACCACACAAACTTGCCTCAGTTCTTATTTTCTAAAATTAACGGCAGACTTTCAGAAGTAGCCTAGATTCTGAACACAGTTTTAAAGGGCTCTGCACTTTAAAACAATGTCTGAAAGGAGATCCTACATAACTGCCTGTATTTCCTTCTGTATCCCTTTAGCCTGCTCCCCTCCAGAGGTTTCTGTATATAAATGAGGCTATTTAAAAAAATTCTTTTTAAAATATTAATATTTGTTCTGTGTCGTTGGCTTGTGTTGGCTTTTCTAACGTATTGATGAGCCATTCTAGCATGAGTTCTGCTGATATTCCTGTTTCAACTGCAATTTGGAAAGTCAGTATGAAATCAGAAAGAACCAGCATTTGATCTAAGGAAGGAGAAGGGTCATTGAGTCGAGGACTGTAAGGCCAAACTAATAGCCATCCTCTATGCATGAAAATTTAAAGTATATCCATTTCAGCCAACAGGCTAAGCTCTAGTCACCTGTTCTATTCAACAGTTCTATCCCTGGGGATTATCTTGCATTTCAAGTATTCTCTTACTTTTTAATGCGCTTTGTACCTTTAGCTGAAAATGTTGCTCCAAAGGTACCGATGGGGTCAAATGACAGCTTGGGGTTTCAAAGGGACTCCCAGTCATTCTCAACTCCCAAAGGGGCTGACATTTGATCTTCCAAAGTCCTCTGGCCAAGCACTGGCTTTGAGGACTGGCAAAGGCATCTGCCTTCAACCCACTGTTGGACAGATCAGAAAATAGTCACAAAACTGGAATGCAGAGCAGCCCCTTAACATATTCAAGTGAGAACAGCCAGTTAGCACCAAAGGGAAGACTAGATCCTAAGACTCTCAATCCCTATTCTGTTTGCAGGCATCTCTCCACACTGCTCTCCTTCAGAGAATGAAGCTTCAGTAGCAACCTCCCAGAGGAACATCTTAAGCCAAAAAGATGGCATCTTTGTGCTTAAAAAAAGGCACAATCTGGCCAGCAGAGTGAAGAAACCTGTGTCTGGAGGTTAGCTCCAGACAACTGAGTATCAATCAGGAAGGAAGCAGAAATTTAGAATGTCTCAAGATTTGGAGACCCACAAACCCAGGACAGCAGGGATGTGGACAGGACCAAAACCAGGATCAGCAGGAGGGGAAGCTCTCAGACTGACACAGCCAGAGGAGTGTCCCTCCCAGAGCCAGCAGGGAACTGCACCAGAGTTCATGCTCTGGAGAGGTTGGACCGAGTGCCTTTGACCTCAGAGATGTCAGGAGTAGGGTGACAGGCCCAGCAAGGAAAAGGAGATTAGGTGAAAACTGACATGTCCTTTCCCCTCTTTTGAATTCCCAGACATTGGGATCCAGGCTTATTCCGCTACGCAGGCAGGAGATTGAAGACTCCTCACCAGAGAGAAACTGTACCGCTTCTCTATCTTTTTATTTTATTTTTAAACCATTCTAAGTGAACAATTCAGTGGCAGTTCATACATTCATAATATTCTACAGCCAGCACTTCTATCTAATATCCAAACATTTTATCACCCCAAAAGTAAATTCCTTTGCTTCACTTTCGATCAGGAATGAAAAACCAGGGTGTCACCAGGCATCTGAGGGAAAACTGGCATGAATGGCAGACAGAACAAAACAGATGACAAGCAGAACTCAAAGGAGACAGAAAGTGACAAGAGCAGAGGGAAATTGTTTAAATAAAAAATTTTAAATTCCTGCTCAGAAAGAATGAAAAAGTATTACGTAATAAAACAAAAGGCTGAGGCTAAGAAAAACAGGAACTATTTCTAGAATGTATAGAACGAGAAAGAGCTCTTGGAAATTCAAAGTATCAGAATAGGAGCTTTTTTTCATTAATAGAAAAGAAAAAAAATCAAAGAGATTGAAAGATAAAGTTTGAAAGATCACCCAGGGATAAGGCACAAAGAACATAAAATAGGAAGGAGACAATGATGAAAAATCTGAGTTAGTCTGTGTGTGTGCCAACATTGAATAATAGGAGTTTTAGATAAAAAGAAAAAAGAATAGCCAAAGATGCTATCAAAGAACAAATACAGAAGAAAAATTTCCAACTGAAAGCATTTGTCTCCAGATTGAAAGGGCTAATTTGAATCTTTCTCACAAAGAAAGAGAAAGAGACCCATGTGAAAGCGAACCATCATAAGATTTTTAGGAGAGCTGGCACAGGAAACTATCCTAAAAATTCCAAGGATGAAAAAAATCGGCCATATATGAGGATTTGGAATTAGAACGGTGTTTGGCTTTCCAATCATAAAAATAGAAATCTGGAAAAGAATGGAACAATGCTTTTAAAACTGAGTGAAAGTTATTTGTAAGCTAAAATTTTATACCCAGCTATGTTAGAGTTCTCCAGAAAAACACAACCAATAATATTAATAGATATAGGTGATACAGCTATAGATGATACTGACCTAAGAGGAAATTTACTCTTGCAGTTATAGTCTCAGAAGTCCCACAGTCTGCCATCTGCAAGCTGAATAGCCAGAAAAGCCAGCGGTATAATTCAGTCTGAAGCTGAAGGCCTGGGAATTGAGTGGCCACTGGAATAAGTGCCAGAATTTGAAGGCATGAGAACCAGGAGCTTTGATGTCCAAGGATAAGAGAAGATAGATAGCCCAGCTCAAGATGAAAGAGAGGAGTTTCCTTCACGTGTTTGTCCTATTTGAGTGGGAGTGGGTGGATCTTTTTAGTCAGTCTATTGAATCAAAGGCTAACCTCATCCAGTAACGCCCTTACAGACACACCCAGAAATAATGTTTTAAACAGGTATCTGGGCATCCCTTAGTTCAGACAAGCTGACATATAAAATTGAACATTACCAACTAATCTAGCAATCAAGATGGTGATAGAATCAAGTTATTTTCTGACATTCATGGACTCTACCTACTAAGATGCTCTATCAAAACAGGGAAGTAGTTTTTTTAAAGGAAGACCATGTGAAGTCAAAGAAACAAAGGATCCAACATGGGAAAGAGTTGAGGGGCACACTCATAGGGTTAAGGAAGGGAAGTCCTGTGATGAGTGTAAAGGGACGTGGCAGAACTGGTGCTTGGAGGCCAGTCTCAGGTCTTTCTGGAGGCAAGTTCAAAAATGATTCATGAGTGATATATCTAAGATAAAAACGGAGCTTCAGTTCAGTTCAGTCGTTCAGTCGTGTCCAACTCTGCGACCCCATGAACTGCAGCATGCCAGGCCTCCCTGTCCATCACCAACTCCCGGAGTTTACTCAAACTCATGTCCATCGAGTTGGTGATGCCATCCAACCATCTCATCCTCTTTCATCCCCTTCTCCCCCTGCCTTCAATCTTTTCCAGCATCAGGGTCTTTTCAAATCAGTCATGTCTTCACATCAGGTGGCCAAAATACTGAAGTTTCAGCTTCAGCATCAGTCCTTTCAATGAACACCCAGGACTGATATCCTTTAGGATGGACTGGTTGGATCTCCTTGTAGTCCAAGGGACTCTCAAGAGTCTTCTCCAACACCACAGTTCAAAAGCATCAATTCTTTGGCACTCAGCTTTCTTTATAGTCCAGCTCTCACATCCATATATGACTACTGGAAAAACCATAGCCTTAACTAGACAGACCTTTGTTGATGAAGTAATGTCTCTGCTTTTTAATATGCTGTCTAGGTTGGTCATAACTTTCCTTCCAAAGAGTAAGCATCTTTTAATTTTGTGGCTGCAATCACCATCTGCAGTGATTTTGGAGCCCAGAAAAATAAAGTCAGCCACTGTTTCCACTTTTTCCCCATCTATTTCCCATGAAGTGATGGGACCGGATGCCATGATCTTCATTTTCTGAATGTTGAGCTTCAAGCCAACTTTTTCACTCTCCTCTTTCACTTTCATCGAGAGGCTCTTTATTTCTTCTTCATTTTCTGCCATAAGGGTGGTGTCATCTGCATATCTGAGGTTGTTGATATTTCTCCCAGCAATCTGGATTCCAGCTTGTGCTTCATCCAGCCCAGTGTCCCCTTGGTGTGCCACTATTCAAAAAACTTTAAGCTCTGATAGAGACAGTGAATTAATGGCAAGCACATAGAAACTTAAGGAAAATTTAAAATAAGCCAATTACTAATTGTAGGAAAACAAAAGCACTGTATGAGAAGGAAAAACTAATGACAGTCATCTCCGTGTTTCAGCTGTGACTGTATCTGCAATGGTCAAAAAAATACTAACCCTAAATACTGTTACATAGTTGTATATATAAATTAGAAGGCTGGGGAGGTGAAGGAGTGACTCCAAGGGGAGGGATGAGGAACAAAAACATCCAAAATAAAGAAATCAAGAAAAAGAAATATACATATATTATTTAGAAACACAGAGGTGAACCATAAGAAACATCTTAAAAGGCCTGGCAGTGTTTCCCTCAGGGAAGGAGAGATTCAATAGAAGAGAAGGCATGGGTTAAGGGACTGCTGTTTTCAATAAAGTTTTTAAATACTGTTTGACTTTTTATAAACTAGGTCCATGGAATTCTTATATAGAGATACAGATTAAATTTTTTGAAAACTCCATTACTGGAACAACTTGGTCCATCAGCCTCGCTGTGACATACCAAGTTACCCTATACACAGTGCCATGTGGTGGTCTTCCCTCCCTATAAGCAATTCACCGAGAAGAAATGCTACTCGCTGTCAAGTCTCATTCTGGAGAGATGTGACCTCTTTTTCAACCCTGAGGAAATGGAGCCACTAAATACAAGTCAAATCCAGTTACAGTCAAATTTCAAGTGAAGTGCCGCCAAAATATTTGTAAGCCCCAGGTAATGGCCTAGTTATCCCAACATAATTTGTTGTAACAGCATTCTAGAATACACACACAAAAAGTTATAGTAGTTGCTTCCACGCTGGGCTCCTATAGAATCGTACTGCACTTACCAAAGCACTTATCACACTTCTTGTACTTTATTCCTATTAGGGTTTTTAAAGTTTACTGGAATGTCTTCATGAGGACAAAGACCATAGCTGAACTGATTTTTTTTTTTTTTTTTTGGTCCCCTGTGTCCAGCACAGTGACTAATATGTGGAAGGCATGCAGGCAATGTTCGAAAAAAGGAAGAAAAAGGGAAAGATTGAAAGAACGTACAAGAACAATAATAATTAAAGCAGCAGCCAGTTCCGGGAATTGGTGATGGACAGGGAGGCCTGGCGTGCTGCAATTCATGGGGTCACAAAGAGTCGGACATGACTGAGTGACTGAACTGAACTGAAATGAATGAAGAGGACCAAAAAGAGGGGTTCATTAATAGCAGCAAATGCTACAGAGCCCAAGTAATAACAACAGGGACAAGCTCAGTGTGTGCTGTGCCAGGCATCGCTCCAGGGGTGACGGGTGCATTAGGACAGTAACCCTTGGGATAACCCATGAAGTAGGTTATCATTACCCTCGTTCTATTTTTTATTTAAGAAAATGTTTATTTACTTACTTATTTGACTGCATTGGGTCTTAGTTGAAGCACTCGGGATCGTTGCCGCATCGTGCTGGATCTTTCCTGTGGCACAAGGACCCTCTAGTTGTGGCACGCAGGTTTACTTGCTCCATAGCATGTGGGAATCTTAGTTCCCCGACGAGAGATGGAACCCACGTCCCTTGCACTACAAGGCAAATTCTTAATCACAGGGTCACCAGTGAAGTCCCTTTAAAATTTCATTTTTGCCCATATCCTGTGACATACGGGATTTTAGTTCCTTGACCAGGAATTGAACATCCACCATCTGCACTGAAAGTACAGAATCTTAACCAATGGACCACCAGGGAAGTCTCCACTATTCCCAATTTATAGAGAAGCAATTGGATCCCAACCACAGAGTCAGAAAGCAATAGATGAACCAGGGTTAGGGCCCAAGCCACTTGGCTCCAAAATCTGTGCTCATAAGCACATCATTCCTGAGGAATGAAAAAATGAGCCACTTTGGGGTGAACATCTAAGGATGTGGCCCCATGTCTGACCTGGCAGGATACGTGCAGCTGATTTGGAGTTGTTAGGAAAGCTCCAGGGGTTGGAAGAACTAATATTGTTAAAATGGTCATACTACCCAAATCAATCAACAGATTTAGTGTGACCCCTATCAAATTATCCATGACATTTTTCACAAAACTAGAGCAAATAAGCCTAAAATTTATAAGAAACCACAGAAAACCCAGAATTGCTAAAGCAATCCTGAGACAAAAGAACAAAGTTGGAGGCATAAATCTCCCAGACCCAGGACAATACTAAAAAGTTACAACAATCAAAACTGCATTGTGTAGCACTGGCATAAAAACAGACATATGGATAAATGTAACACAATAGAGAGCCCAGAAATACACTCATATGCCTAATAGTCAATTATTCTTTGACAAAAGAGGCAGAAACATACAATGGAGAAAAGACAGTCTCTTCAGCAAATGGTGTTGGGACAGCTGCAAGTAAATCAATGAAGTTAGAACACTCCCTCAGACAATATACGAAAATAAACTCAAAATGATTTAAAGACCCAAATATAAGACATGGCATCATAAAATTCCTAGAAGAGAACATAGGCAAAACTTTCTTGGACATAAATCATAGCATTATCTTCTTGCCTTATCAGTCTCCAAGGCAAAAGAAATTAAAGCAAAAATAAATAAATGGGAGCTAATCCACCTTAAAAGCTTTCGCACAGCAAAGGAAACCATAAACAAAACAAAAAGACAACCTATGTACTGGGAGAAAATATTTGGAAATGCTAAGACCAACAAGGGCTTAATTTCCAAAATATACAAACAGCTTATAGAACTAAAAAACAACAACAACAACAACAACAACAACAACAAAAAAAAAAAACACACAATCAAACATTGGGCAGAAGACCTAAATAGACATCTCTCCAAAGAAGACATACAGACAGCCAACAGGCACAGGAAAAGAAGTTCCACATCACTAATTATTAGAGAAATGAAAATCAAAACCGCAGTGAGGTAACACCTCACACCAGTCAGAATGGTCATCATCAAAAAGTCTACAAATAAATGCTAGAGTAGGTGTGAACAAAAAGGAACTCTCCTGCATGGTTGGTGGGAATGTAAATTGGTGCAGCCGTTATGAAAAACAGTATGGAGGCTCCTTAAAAAAAACTAAAAGTAGAGTTACCAAGTAGAGATCCAGCAATCCCACTCCTGAGCATCTATCCAGAAAAGGTGAAAACTCAATTTGAAAAGATACATGCACCTCTACGTTCATAGCAACACTCTTTACAATAGCCAAGACTTGGAAGCAAATGAATGTCTGTAAACAGATGAACGGATAAGATGTGGTGTATATATATATGTGTGTGTGTGTGTGTGTGTGTGTGTGTGTGTGTGTGTGTGTGTGTGTGTGTGTGGAATATTACTCAGCTATCAAAAAGAATAAAATACTGAAATTTGCAGCAACATGTATGGACCTCAAGATTATCACACTGAGTAAAGTAAGGCAGGAAGAGAAAAACAAATATTATTTGATTTCATATATATGTGGAATATAAACAAGAATACAAATGAATTTATTTATAAAACAGACACACAGACATAGAAAACAAATTTATGGTTAACAAAGGAAATGTGGGGGTGGGATAAATAAATTAGGAGTTTGGGATTAACAGATACATACCAGTCCAAACTCTGGAATTCTGAACAAATGTATGGTTCCTAATTCAAGTCATTAAAAAACTGGTGATTTCTCACATAGCAGTATGTAACTGCTACAAGGTAAAAAGCGGAATTTGAATTTCAATGTTTGACACCAAAGGCCAAATTCTTAACCACTATAAGCCACCATCATACTCTTATTTTCCTCAGATACATACTTCTTTCTGGCCTAGATAAAGACTTAAATTGTTCAGATGGTATAAAATGCCTTTACCTTATGACGTTCTCCTTTCTTCTCTAAGCTCTGGATTCCATGTTGACAGAATCCTTAGACATAAAATGTTCGATGCTGATTGAAACGCCAGACCTGACCTCCCTCTGACCTCTTCATGGTCTGCAAAGTGCAGAATTAAGTCAAATTGGAATTACAGAGAGGGGACAGTTCACAGGGGACATTTCATTCACCCTGATAATAAAGCCTCGCCGTCCCTGGGAATTCCCTGGTGGTCCAATGGTTAGGACTGCATGCTCCCACTGCCAAGGGCCCACATGAAAATCCCTGATCAGAGATCAGGGCCCCACAGGCCACGCAGCATGGCCAAACAAAACATCTATCAGTGCAATTCAAGCGGGAGCATTCTCCATTCCAGGTGTGGTTTTCATGACTAAAGCTCCAAAACGCCTGACAAGCCTGTCATCTCTCCCAATATGAAGAGCTGCATCTAATGCCAATCCCTGGCACCTGACCTGCCCTGGAGAAGACCTCAAGTATGTATGTGGCGCTGTAACACCTTTTCCCAAAACAATTGTGAAGAAGTCTTTAATGTTGACGTCCTGTGATGCTGGTCAGGCTTCCTTAGGGACACAGACCACGTGAGTGGGGAGGGATGTATTATTAGAAGGAGTTAGTACCAGCTTCACCTCAGTTCACCCCACGGCCCCTCATCTCCCAGCTGGTTAGACCAGATTCCTCTCCTGATATCCTCAGGGCAGTGTGCTGGTTCTGGAAGTCAGACAAGGTCACTTGGCATCTTCTTAGTCAAAGAAAAGCACAAGGCCAGCCCAGTTTCAAAAGGTGGACAGATTCTACTTATTGAGTTGCAAAGCTTTAGGCCATATTTAATCGGCCACACTAGGCACGCACGCATGCTAAGTTGCTTCAGTCGGGTCTAACTCTTTGTGACCACATGGGCCCACCAGGCTCCTCTGTCCATGGAATTCTCCAGGCAAGAATACTGGAGCAGGTAGCCATTCCTATCTCCAGGGGATCTTCCCGACCCAGGGATCAAACCCAGGTCTCCTGCATTACAGGCAGATTCTTCACTATCTGAGTCACCCTTTACACACAGCAATTTGGTATCAGCAACTTGAAATAGACATCAATGTTTATCCATTTCACTGATAAAAGGAAACTAAGGCCCAGAAAAGTTAAGTAACTAGCCCAAGGTCACACAGTTAGCAGTCAACGAATTTATGTTTGACCTCTATACAAATAAGAAAAATGAAGTTTAGAGAGATGAAATCACTTCACTTCACTCTGAAGAACACAGAGCTAATCAGAGATTCACCTATATCTCTGACTTCCTTGTCTGGGCATTTTCCTTGAATACGCTGTGCTTTCTCAGGGAAGAAATCACTTTAAGAGGAAGATTATTCTAGATTCTCCCAGAAAGAGGAGCCTGGCCACCACACAAAGCGGCAGACCAAGGCACTCAGACTTTCTTAGTGAAACAAAACAACAGGGAGCCAACAGTGGGCGTCTGTTTGAGACCAGCTAAGCACAGACCGTGTGGGCTGGGTCCCCAGCGGTCCAGGTGAAGGAAGAAAAGATGTGATGAGCCTGCTTTTCCGTCGGTTTTCTTTTCTTTCTATTTTGATATGTAATGTCTTGTCAGTAAAGAGGATCAGCGGCTTCTTGTCTTAAAAAGATGCTGCCATCTTTATGGGAAACTGTGTGCAAACAGCCAGTGTTTCACTGGGGATTTTTGCAGGTGCTTCTCTCGTCCCCTTAAATCCTCAGCTGGCCGGTCTAGTCAAACAGCAGCATCCACTCCCCTGACTGCCCCAGAAGAGAGTAAATGACCTGGTCCAGAAACACCATCCCCTCTTGTTATTGTTCAGTAGCTCAACTGTGTCTGACTGCGACCCCCAAGGACTGCAGCATGCCGGGCTCCTCTGTCCTCCACTGTCTCTTGGAGTTTGCTCAAATTCATGTCCACAGAGTCAGTGATGCCATCCAACCATCTCATCCTCTGCCATCCCCTTTTCCTTTTGCCTTCAATCTTTTCCAGGATCAGGAATTCCCCCTTAGGATGTTCCAATCACAGGTAGTGGGGGAATTTCCCCATGACCCCAAGCCTACTCCAACAGAGGCAGCATCTGCAGGTTCCAGAAAAAGAAGGGGTAGTGGGGAGATGGGTCGGAAGGCAGCTTGAACCCTAACCAGACTCAGCATATGCTGGACTAGAAAAAGGGTGAGTTTGAGGAACTGGCTCAGGATCCATCCAGGTGTCTGCTTGGAGGAATCTCTCCTGAGGCTTTGTCAGTCTGCGCGCTGTGTTCCAGAAAATTCCATGTGAGCCTGAGGGGTTGAGGCCATTCTGGGATGGAGTTGGGAAACACTGACTGCAGAGAAGAGGGACCCTGGTGGGGACTTCGTGGATGGAGGCAAGGCAGGACGGAGGCAAGCCTCACTCTCAGTCCAGCCTCTGAATAACTCAGGGAGCTACCCGTTAAGCTGACAACTTTTTTTTTTTCATGAAATATCTCTTTTGGAGGGAGGCAGGAGCTTGGAGTTCTAGTGAGGATTGGAGTAGAGAGCAAGGTGGATGAGAATGGGCCCTGGCGGGAAGATGTCATGCCTGGGTGCTCAGTACTGTCCAAGCTCCATTGTCCATGGGACTCTCCAGGCAAGAAGACTGGAGTGGTTTGCCACTTCCTTCTCCAGGGGATCTTCCTGAGCCAGGGATCTAACCTGAGTCTCCTGCATTGGTAGGCAGATCCTTTACCACCGAGCCCCCCAGAAAGCCCTGGGAAGATGGCAGGATTCTGTCAAAAATCATCTGAATGGAACGGTTTCCCTCAACAGAGCAGAGGTGTTGGTGCTGAAGACCAACGGGTCCATTAACATCTCTCCGCTTTGAGACTCTCTTCCTGCCTGTCCTCAAGCCCCCGGTACACACAGAGGCCCTGAGGACCGGTGCAGGGCCAGGGCGAATCCTCTCTCCTGGCTGAACTCACACTTACTGAACTCACACAGAGCACCCCCGCCCCAGCCCCTCTCTCCGAGGCTCCGCTTACAGGCATTTCTTCAATGCATCCAGGCCCTGTCGACACACATCCTTCATTCCCCTTTGGTACCCTGAGTGCAGGGGAGTGAAGTTATCTCAGGCTCAGCAAGAGGCTCCTGTCTCTCCTTCCTCTCCCTCTCCTCCTCCCCCTCATCTGTCTCTTCCAACTTTCTCAGCCTTCACCATCACCCCATCCTCCCTAGCATCGGCCTTCCCTCCAGCGTTGTCTGCATGGGCCCTTGACGGCTTCTCCTTCTGCCCTCCCTGTAAGCACGACTCAGATTTCATGCCTCTGGGGGAGGATTCGGGCCGTGAAGTGTCCACAGAGGCCTCCTGCCTTTGTGTTTGGGCTCTAGGCAGGTCAACTTTTTTCCGTCTTTCCCCTTTGAGTCCCTACAGCAGGTTGGAGCTTTGGCGCCTTGGCACCCTGGGAGCTGGTAGTTTGCAAACCTTCCCAGGGTGGCCCCAGGAGGTCGAGTGGCTTTGAGTGTCCTGGAGGTGTGGAGTCCCAGCAGATACCAGATTTAATTCTGTCTAACTCCCAGATTCTCTCTGAATCTCCAGCAAAGTCTTGGAGTCTCCAAAGTATAACTCGGACAAGATCAACCCTCTTCAATTACAGTGAGGAGGGAAGAACGGACCTCGGTGCGCATGATGGCTGAAACGGCACTTCTGTACTTGAACTTGGTCATCATGAACCAGTTCACCATCAAGGACTGTGATTTTGGAAAAGCTAAGAGTGATTCACTTCGTTAAGAGCTAATGTGCACTATGACACCCAGCTCACCGTTTTATACACCACCCCAGTGCTTTCTCCAGTGCCCCTGGGAGGGCTTCCAAAGATGCTTGCAGATTGAAAGAATGATCTCACCCTCTCATGGGGCCACCACCATCCTGCTGCCCAAAGGAAAAGGATCTGGAAGCTTCCTGAGGTAGAGAAATCGTCTGACAGTCATCTTTTAGTTTGTGTTCTTTACGTCCTCACGGTGGGGATTGACTGTATTCTCTGTTCATATTTTACTGCAAAAATATCCATAACCTCCCTCCCAGAAAATCAAACACCGCTTTACATGTTGGAGAAGCAGCATGATTTAAACTCCCCAGAGCGGAGCCAGGCGGATTGACTCACAGCCTCTCTTCGGAGGCGAGCCTGACATATGCTGTACACGTGTGCCCAGTGTAGACCTAGCTGGATTCTGAGAGGGGCCCACTCAGGAGAAAAATCTTTATTTTTACCCTCCGCCAGAAATGGAACTTCACCCCAATTCTCCCTCATAAATAGCACATCCAGAAGCCTTGCCATTTCAGAAAGCAGCTTAGAAACTCCCGTCTAAATTAAACTGCAGAAGGACCACTGGGGTTTATAGAAATCAAATTAGACTCATTACCTAAAAATGAAGGGACCCAGCCTTCTAAAAATACAGTAGTGTTTATTTCTAGGCAGGCCCCCGTGTATGCATGCTTTTAATTGTTTTCAGAGCTGAAGCTCCAATAATTTGGCCACCTGATGTGAAGAGCTGGCTCACTGGAAAAGACCCTGATGCTGGGAAAGATTGAGGGCAGGAGAAGGGGATGACAGAGGATGAGATGGTTGGATGGCATCACCGACTCAATGGACATGGGTTTGGGTGGACTCCAGGAGATGGTGATGGACAGGGAGGCCTGGCGTGCTGCAGTCCATGGGATCTCAGGGAGTTGGACACCACTGAGCAACTGAACAACAATTGTTTTCAGAAGCTACACCTTTTAAAAGATATTCTAAGTCCTAATCACAGAGGATCTGTTTCTCAGTGAGGTTTAACTAATAACTTGGTACACTTTAGGGAAAGTTGAAGGAGACACTTCCTGAAAGCTAAAAAGACACAGGTGTGTGGCGACTGAGAAGTCTGGGGGTGAATTTTTGTTGATATTTTTAAAGGCAACTGGAGAGTTAACAGCTATAGAAGAAGCCTTGAGAGTAAGAGTCAGTCATTGCAAGGAAGTAGCTTGGTGAATATAACGATGCTTTCTATTAACACTATTGCCCCAAGACACATGAAAAATGGCAGGAAAACATCTCAATCACTCCCTTGGGACTAGAGAACTTGATTGAGCATTGGGGAAGCTGAGGCTATCTTAGTTGAAGCTTTTTTTCCCAACATTATGGAACAAATGTGAGTCTGTGGTTGTGGTTCCTTGCCACAGACTCATCAGGTATGAATAAATCTCAGTGGGATAAACACTGGCTCTCCCCTGAGCCCCCTGCTGGGGGAAGTGACCTTTGCTGGCCTTTTGGCTGAGATTAGTCATACTATGGGGGCTTCCCTCGGTGGTTCGGCAGTAAAGAGCCCAGCTGCCAGTGCAGGAGATGCAAGGTTCAATCCCTGGGTGGGGAAGATCCCCTGGAGGAGGAAATGGCAAGCTTCTATAGTATCCTTGCCTGGGAAGTCCCATGGACAGAGAAGCATAGCAGGCTACAGTCCAGAAGGGTCTCAAAGAATCAGACTGAACACAGGCAAAAATGGAGAAGGGATGTTGGTGTCTGTTTTGACCCCAGTGGGAAGTAGCTTAAGGATGTTTCTCCCTCCATGGTCACTGAAATCTATCCTGTCTTCTGGTTTGCAAAGGTTTTCATCCTGAATTTCCCTAGACAGATCTTTTTTCCTGTTGGATCACATTTAGTCTTACGTTCCCATGGTAGGTAGAAATGCTCCCCCTCCCCGCCCACAACCAGAAAGTTGTGTCCATGTCCTAATTCCCAGCCTGTCAATATGAACTTATTGGGGGAAAGGGTCTTTGCAGGTGTAGTTAAGTTGAGGATTTTGAGATGAGGAGATTGTCTGGTGGGCCCTCAACACCATTGCAAGTGTCCTTATAAGACACTTCCACAAGAAGGGAGATTTGAAACAGAAGGGAAGATGGTGGTGGGAGGTGGGAACAGAGAAGGGAGTGATGTGGTCACAAGCCAAGGAAAGTCTGCAGTCACTAGAAGCCAGAAGAGAATCTACCCTGGAACCTCCACAGGCTCTTCTGACATCTTGATTTAAGACTCCTGGCCTCCAGAAAAACAAGAAAAGAAATCTCTGTGGTTGCAAGTCACCAAGTCTACGGTCGTTTGTTATAGCAGCCACAGCAAACTAGCACAGTCTCCATTCTGGCTAAACTAAGATCCTCACACTCTGATTCCACGGAGGCTGGCTGTCCTGTTTCATCGTCTTTGGACAAATATTTGTGGAGTGCCAACATGTGCTGACTATAGGGTTCCCAGGTGGTGCGGTGGCAGAGAACCCACCTGCCAATGCAGAAGACACGGGTTGGATTCCTGGGTGGGAAAGATCCCCTGGAGGAGGAAATGGCACACCACTCTAGTCTTCATGACTGGGAAATCCCCTGGACAGAGGAGCCTGGCAGGCTACAGTCCATGGGGTCACAAAGAGTCAGACATGACTGTGCAACTGAGCACACACACACAGGTGCTAACAATGAGAGAGGTGCTGAGGTGTAACAGTGAGCAAAGAGACATGAGCAAAGGGAGCAAAGAGACATCTTCTAGCGGCTCCAGCAGTTTATGGTGGAGGAGATGGTCAGTAAGCAAATAACCACATAGATATCATTACAGTGTGTGCCAGTGCCACGAGGGCAAGAGAATAGGACATCTGGCAGGTGAGGACATAGTAACAGTCTCTGTGGAGTGAAGGAGAGAGGTGTAGACAGAGATCTGGCCTCCAACAGGGGAAGGAGTTTTCCAGCTACAAGGAACAGTCTTTAGGAAGGGACTGTAGGATGCAGAGGCTTTGGAAGCTTTCAAGCATTACCTAAAGGCTGATGCTGAAACTCCAGTACTTTTGCCACCTGATATGAAGAGCCAACTCATTGGAAAAGACCCTGATGCTGGGGTACCTTGAGGGCAGGAGAAGAAGGGGGCAACTGAGGATGACATGGTTGCGTGGCATCACCGACTCAATGGACATGAGTCTGAGCAAGCTCCAGGAGACAGTGAAGGACAGGGCAGCCTGGAGGGCTGCAGTCCCTGGAATGGCAAAGACTTGGACACGACTTAGTGACTGGAGAACAACAAAAAAACGGAAAGGAAAAAGGGCATCGGATTGGGGGTCAGAGGGAAGGTAGCCCTCGCAGGTCTTACGGTTCAAGTCTAAGAATCTCTGTCCTAAAGACTTGGAGAAGCCACTTGTTTGCCTTCAGGAGTGACCCAATCAGACTGACATTTCAGAAGATCCAGTCTGGCGGCTGCATGGAAAGGAGGCGGGAGGAGCTGAAACCAGTGGCACAAGATCAGTGTGGAGTCTCTTGAGAAGCCCAAACACAATCCGGTGGTGGGTTGGACTTGGATGTTGCAGCCAGGATGGGCCAGAGGTGGGGGGATTCCAAAGAGTGTAGGAAGCAGCAGTTGGTGACAGAGGGGAGGTGGATAGTTAGAGAGAGGGAGGTGTACAGGAAATGCCCTGGGTCTCCTATCTGTACCATGAGCAAGATGGCAATGCCACAGCCACTGGGCAGTCTTGAAAAGGACTCAAGTTTGGGGAAAGGAGATAATTAGTGCTTTCACCTAAAATAACCCTACTTCTCAGTTTTTCTGGGACAATCCAAGTTATGCCTATTATCTCAAAGTCTTGTCCAGAATTTTTTTATTCCCTCAAATGCCCCAGTTTGGATCAATCAATTATATGGTCAGTTCAGTTCAGTTCAGTCGCTCAGTCGTGTCCGACTCTTTATGACCCCATGAATCGCAGCATGCCAGGCCTCCCTGTCCATCACCAACTCCCAGAGTTCACTCAGACTCACGTCCATCGAGTCAGGGATGCCATCCAGCCATCTCATCCTCTGTCGTCCCCTTCTCCTCCTGCCCCCAATCCCTCCCATCATCAGAGTCTTTTCCAATGAGTCAGCTCTTCACATGAGGTGGCCAAAGTACTGGAGCTTCAGCTTTAGCATCATTCCTTCCAAAGAAATCCCAGGGCTGATCTCCTTCAGAATGGACTGGTTGGATCTCCTTGCAGTCCAAGGGACTCTCAAGAGTCTTCTCCAACACCACAGTTCAAAAGCATCAGTTCTTCGGCGCTCAGCCTTTTTCACAGTCCAACTCTCACATCCATACATGACCACTGGAAAAACCATAGCCTTGACTAGACGGACCTTTGTTGGCAAAGTAATGTCTCTGCTTTTGAATATGCTATCTAGGTTGGTCATAACTTTTCTTCCAAGGAGTAAGCGTCTTTTAATTTCATGGCTGCAATCACCATCTGCAGTGATTTTGGAGCCCAGAAAAATAAACAGTGTTTCCACTGTTTCCCCATCTATTTCCCATGGAGTGATGGGACCAGATGCCATGATCTTTGTTTTCTGAATGTTGAGCTTTAAGCCAACTTTTTCACTCTCCTCTTTCACTTTCATCAAGAGGCTTTTTAGTTCCTCTTCACTTTCTGCCATAAGGGTAGTGTCATCTGCATATCTGAGGTTATTGGTATTTCTCCCGGCAATCTTGATTCCAGCTTGTGCTTCTTCCAGCCAGTGTTTCTCATGATGTACTCTGCATAGAAGTTAAATAAGCAGGGTGACAACATACAGCCTTTTCCTATTTGGAACCAATCTGTTGTTCCATGTTCAGTTCTAACTGTTGCTTCCTGACCTGCATATAGGTTTCTCAAGAGACAGGTCATGTGGTCTGGGATTCCCATCTCTTTCAGAATTTTCCACAGTTTATTTGGCATTATATGGTCAACGCTTGGCTAATGGTTTCATGATTCAAAAGGCCTTTGAGACATTCAAGGGAGGATTCTGAGAATATAGAATGAGAGGAGAGGCTGAGGAGCAAACCTTGATGAACTTGGTTTTTTATTGAAGTATAATTGATCTACAATGTTGTGTTAGTTTCAGGTATACAGCAATTCAGTGATTCAGGTATATACATCCATATATATGGACATATTCTTTTACAGATTCTCTTGAATTATAGTTTATTACAAGATATTTAGTACAATTCCCTGTCTATACAGTAGGTCCTTGTTGTTTATCTGTTATATATAATAGTATATATATGTTAACCCCAAAGTTCTAATTTATCTCTCCCACCATTTCCTCTTTGGTAACCATAAGTTTGTTTTCTTTATCTATGAGTCTGTTTCTGTTTTATAAATAATTTAATTTGTATCATTTTTTTTTTTTTTTTTTAGGTTCCACATATAACCAGTGTCATGGGCTTCCCCAGAGGTTCAGTGGTAAAGAATCTGCCTGCAATCCGGGAGCCACAGGAGACACGGATTTGATTCCTGAGTCAGGAAGACCCCCTGGAGGAAGGAATGGCAACCCAGTCCAGTATTCTGCCTGGAGAATCCCCACAGACAGAGGAGCTTGGAAGGCTACAGTCCATAGGGTCACAAAGAGTTGGACATGACTGAAGCGACTTTGCACGCATGCACAAATAAGCAATATCATATGATATGTATCTTTGTCTGGCTTGCTTCACTTGGTATGGTAATCTCCAGGTCCATTTGAGCGTTTGACAGGCATTCATTCATTCCTTGTATGGCTGAGTACTATTCTGCTGTGTACATGCGTGTGACACAGCATCTTTGTCCATTCGTGTGTCAGTGATCACTTTGCTTGCACGCCTTGGTTATTGTAATAGTGCTGCCGTGAACACTGGGGAGCATGTATCTTGATGAAGCTTAATGTCCGAAGACTGGCACTTGAAATCCAGCTGCACGGGCCAGAGAGAGGAGAGTGTGTGTCCCAGAATAGCCAGAAATGTCCCTTTTCTCTGGCCTTCCTGATGAGACACCCTGTAGAGCAGGGGTCAGCAGTGTTTGGCTTTCCAGGCTGTATGGCTTCTGTCTGTCCTCGGCTATGGTGTTGGAGCATGACAGCAGTGTTAGATGATACACAAACGAACATGCGTGGCTGTGTTCCAATATCACTTATTTACAAAAACAAGCAGGGAGCAGATGTTGCCCCTGGGAGTAGTTTGCTGACCCTTACTTTAGCATAACACTCTGGTCTCTTTCCTTCTTAACCTTCCCCTGAGGGAGGCGTTGGGACCAATGGATGTGTTTTACCGGAGAACTCAGGTGACCCCATCTTTGGGGGGCTCTGCCGGACCACAGGAAGCTCTGGGATGCTGAAAGTCACACCTGGCAAGACATGCTGTTGACGCCTGAAGCCCTTCCGTGTGGCCACTAACAGCCCTGGTCTGACTGCATGCTGGGGCAAAGGAGTCTCCAAACCACCTGGCTAAGAGAACTAACCATAGTGTCCAAACCCAGTTTTACCAGAAATGAACGTGATGCGATGACTCCCTCTGCCTGATACCATCTCTTACCGCAATTGCTCCAAACCTGGGAGCCACGCCCCCTGGCCAGCTCTGACAGGAGAAGTGTGTGTTTCTCAGTTCAACTGTCTTTGAGGTTGGGTCGCTTTGGGTTGAAGGTTTACAACTCTTATAGGCAGCCTCAGGCTTCCTGAGTAGGTGAAGAATCTGCCTACAGGAAACCTGGGTTCATTTCCCGGATCAGGAAGATCCCTTGGAGAAGGGAACAGCTACCCATTCCAGTATTCTTGCCTGAAGAATCCCATGGATAGAGGAGTCTGGTAGGCTACAGTCCATGGGATCACAAAGAGTTGGACATGTCTGAGAGACTAGCACTTCTTCACAACGGCAATCTCAGACAAAATGTGGTTACTGTGGAGTCTGGTTGTATCTGTTTTCTCTTCTGGTTAATGAAAAACTGTGAAGACCTTGCTGGTAAGTAATGCACGTCATGACTGTTGACATCAGTGGTGGCTGGGAAGTGTGGAGTTGGGGCTGGAGATTGTGTAGGGGCTTGTGTTCCCTCTTCTTTCTGCCTCACTTTCAGAGGCCTGACCTCACTCAACAGCAGCATTAGATTTGTACCAGTTGAACAAAGATTGCACATTCTTCAGTATTATCATTAGAAAATACAGACATGCAAAGGAGGAGGAAATAAAAACCACCTTCACTCCCTATACCCAGAGATAGTGATTAGTAATAGTTTGGTGTGCATTTTTCCAGATGCAAAAATGAGATCATAGCGTTCATATTGTTTTGAGACCTACTTCTGGCACTTAAAATATCATAAATAACCTTCTGTGATCCAGAGTAAGAATGTACATCATGGCTTTCCATAGTGATGGGATTCATTTATCTAATCCTCTCTTACTGTCCATGTAGATGGTTTCCAAGTTGTCTCAGTAAAATCAGTGTTGCAGTGAGCACTTATAAAGAGCTGAAGGAGCACTCCCTTAATTATTCACATAAGCTGAGTTCCAAGAAGACAATCGTGCCTGTAAAGACGTTTTTTGGAAACTCACACAGTTCATATCCTTCTAAGAGGACCTAGGCTTGATGTGTTTACTGAGAGAGGAAGAGTGGGTTTATGTCCGCTTTTAGAAGCTTAGCTCCAGCGGTCCCTGGCTTCCGTGGTCTAGAGGGTGAGAGCCTCAAGAATCCCCTAACAGCAGAAAGTTATGTTAGCTTGGAGGTTCTGCCTCCCGTTCCTCCCCTTGGAGGTAGGACCTTGAAAATACTCAGTGGCGTGGAGACACCAACAAAATGGGAAGATGGGGAAACTGGACAAGGTCCAGCCATTTGGAAGAAGGTGAGCTGAGAACACCCCATATCTTTGGAGACAGATGGCCTGCACTGGGGGGAGTGGGTGCCTCTCAAGTTTTCTCCTTTTTTCCTCCATATTTTAAGCTCTGGCTTAACAGTTTTCCCATAGGAACTGGGGAAAACTTCTTGGGAGGCCTCCTCAGGTGCTCAGAACTAATAGGAGTGGGCGACAGAGGGGAGGGACAGAAACCCGGCTCTAGGGTCTGCCGGGGACTGATATGGACCCCCAAAGCATCCTTCTGAACTTCCCAATAAATTCAGAAGGTCAGGAAAGAGTGAGCCTAGGGCCAGAGGGCCTGCCAGGAACGAGGAGTACGCCTTTGCCTCAGTCTCGCTGGTTAACTTCTCAGGCCATATGAAAGGCAATGGGCAGGTCACAGAGCAGAAAGTGTTGGCTGCTCAGTCCTGTCCGATTCTTTGTAACCCCATGGAGTGTAGCCCGCCAGGCACCTCTGTCCACGGAATTCTCCCAGCAAGAATACTGGAGTGGGTAGCCATTCCCTTCTTGGGGATCTTTCCGACCCAGGGATCGAACCTGGGTGTCCTACATTGCAGGCAGATTCTTTACAGTCTGAGCCACAGGGAAGCCCCATCACAGAGCAGAGGGCTCCCTAAAAGGGGGTCATCTCTCAAATCACCCCCTAAGCCCCGCATCATCTAAGATGCTCTGTTGGTGCCTCGTAGCACCACTGTGCACCTGGCTCAAAGACACAGGCGCTTAGACCCCAGAGGCTCTGACTCAGTAGGTCCAGGACAGAGCCCCCAAGCTCGGTAAGGTTTCCAAAAGGGTTAAAAACCTCTGAGCAATCTCTTTAGACCACATTGTGGGCTACTCATGATTAGACAGGTCAGAATGTAGGGAAAGACTATAGGCTTTGGAACTGGCTGATCAGTTTAAGGTCTGGAGAATGGGCGTAATAATGTGTACCTCTGGAAGCCAACCAGCACAGTGTATGTACTCAGTGGATGGCAGCTCAAGAAGCTGAGGAGTAATTACTTGCATAAAAGGCAAGGGGAAGGACTTCCTCGGTGATCCAGTGATTAAGAATCCTCCCGCCAATGCAGGGGACATGGGTTCGATCCCTGATCTGGGAAGATCCCATATGCCACAAGGCAAGTAAGTCCATGCACTACAACTACTGAGCCCACGCTCTAGAACCCATGAAACACAACTAGGGAACTTGAGTGCAGCAACTGCTGAACCTGGAGACTGTGCTCTGCAGTAAGACAAGCCAACGCAACGAGAAGCCTGTGCACCATTACTAGAGAAGAGCCCCTGATTGCCCAGCTAGGGAAAGCTCGTCCACAGCAACAAAGACCCACTGCAACCAGAATAATAATAATAATAAATTTTAAAAAAAAGGCAGTGAGAAAGCAAGAGTGAGACAAACGAGGGAGATGTCAGTTGGTTTCGTTTGCTCATCAAGACCTGAGCTTTGGCATCAAAGGAGATCTTGAACTATTTGGTTTGCTAAACAAAAGGCCAGACTTAGATTTCAGTGCTGAGTCCAGAATGCCTGTTTGTACCAGGTGCTGTGCAAATCATGTCAGGATGGAGTGGCCATTTATTTAGCTTTATCTTTCCATCCTGGCCTGCTTTACTGGGATCTGCTTTGTGTTAAAAATGATCTCTCTGGAGAGAGCGTAATCTGCTATTATTGAGTCTTATAGTGGAGGCCAACTGCTTTCCCATAGTCTAAACCGGAATCTGACTTTCCACACTGGTTCCATTTTGCAACAGCAATTGGCCAAAAAGGAAGAAACAAAGTTTCCAAAAGGTCTCAGGTGTTTCCTCCTGCACCTTTAGGAGGATCGCTTTGTCTAAGGCACAAGGATTCCAGTTCCACATATGGCTCAGAGTCAGGTCTTCCCACAGTGGCTTTCAAGACCTCCTGAAAACTTAGATATTGTACAAACAAATCCACGGTAATTCAAGTATTCTTTCTTCCTAAGATCACTTTACACTTCAAGAACCTGGTCTCTTGTTTTTTCTTTTTCATTGATCCTCACTTGGCACTTCACACTTGGAACTTCGACTGGAAGGTTCTTTGTCCCCTTCCCCCCAAATTAATGATGTGCGGGGAAACTTTTAGGTGCACTGAGGGAGATGCAATTAAAAGAGGTGTGCGCAGTGGCCTTCTGTGAGACAATCACCCTTTGACTGCGTGGCTGCTCACTCTGCCTAAATCTGTCGCTTTGCAAGTTTGGGTTCCGTGCATTAGCATTTCTTAAAATAGGACTCACAGTTGAACCTCATTCAGGCTCTGAGATAAAGCCTGGAGCTGGGTCTGCAGGGAGCCGTGTGGCCAAGCTGGTGTGTGGTGATGACGGCCAGAGTCTCATGCTGGGCTCTAAATCACAGCTCAAACCCCAGAGCTAAAAGCATCATTCCTCTCTGGCACTTTCAATTTAAAAGCCATGCTATATTTTTGTTTCCAATTATAGAAGGAGCAAAATAAAAGCATCTGGAACTCATTACTGCCCCTTTATTCCTCAGCGTAACTTTGCGAAAGCAAAATAAGCTCTCTCGAAAAGGCACAGGAAAAGAGAGGAAGCATTGCCTCCAGAACTAAGCCCTCACACCCGGCCCCGATCCCATGTGCATCCCCGTGGCCACATTGCAAACACATGGAGTGTGGGATTTATGATGGAAACCTTGACAGCTCGTCAGCTCCCGCCGGGAGGAAGCTCAAGGGAGCCCGGGAGTCACCCGGCTTCTCAGAATGCTTGGCTCCCTCTGCCTGACCATTCCTGATGTCCAAGACTTGACCCCCAGCCCAAGAACCCAAACCCCTAAGATCAGGCCTTCTCCCAACACATCTGTATGAATTGCAAGGATCCTGGTTCCAGGAAAAACAAGCTTCCAGTGGACATTATGAAGAAACCAACTTGCAGAGCGTGCAGGCCCCCATGGCCTTCAGTGCCATGCAGAGAGAAATGGATACATGACTCCCTGTGATGATTAAGACTCAACTCAAGCTTCTGGGCATACCACCCAAGTCCTTTCTGGCCTGTTCCCTACCACTGCCCTGGGTTAGCTATCACTCGTTCTCTTTGAGCGTGCTGTCTTCTGCCAGAGGATCATTTATTTTTCCAAACACACCATGAACGTTGATGTCTTGGCTCATGAAGTTCCCCCATCTCCAGAGCCCTTCCTCAGTCTATTTCCAAGCATAGTAAACTTTGACCCACTCTTTTCTTTTTTTTTAACCTTTAACAAAAATTAATTCTTTTTTTGACCATGCCCTGCAGCATGTTGGATCTTAGTTCCCCCACCAGGGACCAAACCCGCACCCCTGCAGTGGAAGAAGAGAGTTTTAACCACTAGACCACCAGGGAAGTCTCAACTCCCACCCATTCTTGAAAAGTCAGTTCAAATAGTGCCTTCCTTCAAAATGCACTCAAACTAGTCACCAACCTCCAACTATTTTCTAAGTGTGATTTTGGCTACTGGGTCTACAATGGCCAAGAAGATGTGGTCCATGCCCTTAAAGAACTTAGAGGGAAGGCCCCATTCAGTTTGGTTTAAATTTAACCAATGCCTAAGATGCCTCTGGCACTGTCGGGTGGTATTAGTTTCCACAGCTGCTGTAACAAATGATCGCACACTTTGTTGTTTTTGAGTCACTAAGTTGTGTCCAACTCTTTGCAACACCATGGACTGGAGCCCACCGGGCTCCTCTGTCCATGGGATTTCCCAGGCAAGAATATTGAAGTGGGCTGCTATTTCCTTCTCCAGAGGATCTTCCTGACCCAGGGATCAAACCCGCATCTTCTGCATTGGCGAGCAGATCCTTCACTCCTGAGTCACCAGGGAACAAATGGATTATCTGAGAATTTTGTAGGCTAGAAATCCAACATGGGTTACCTGTCAAAAATCAGGGCTACATGAATTTCCGGAGAGTTTGTGTTCCTGCCTCTTCCAGGCTCTAGAGGCCACAGGCTTTCCTTGGCTCATGGCCCCTTCCTTCATCTTTACAGCCAGCCATAACCATCGAGTCCTTTTAACATCGAATCATGTTCACTCTCTTCCTCCCCCTCATCTGCTTTCTGATTTCACTGGCCTCTCCACATCATCCAACATAACTTCCTTATTATAAAAGCAGCTGATGAGCACCTTGGATTTCTTCCACAACCTTAACATCTCTTCACCTTGCAATGCGAGCTTCCCAGGTGGCGCTGGTGGTAAAGAACTTCCTGCCAATTCAGGAGACATATGAGACGTAGGTTCGATCCCTGGGTTGGGAAGATCCCAGGATGAGAGCATGGCAACCCACTCTAGCATTATTGTCTGGAGAATCTCACGGACAGAGGAGCCTGCCGAGCTACAGACCACAAGGTCGCAGAGTCAGACAGGGAATTCCCCCGTAGACAGGACTCATAACAGGATCCATCTTGTTACACTTTTTGCACTTTGTGTGTGTGTTAAGTTGCATTAGTCGTGTCTGACTTTGCAACCCTACAGACTGTAGCCTGCCAGGCTCCTCTGTCCCTGGGATTCTCCAGGCAAGAATATTAGAGTGGGTTGCCATGCCCTCCTCCAGGGGATCTTCCCAAGGGATTTAACCCACATCTCTTGTGTCTCCTGCATTGGCAGGAAGTTCTTTACCGCTAGTGCCACCTGGGAAGCTCTTCGCACTTCATAGTTCAGTTCAGTTCAGTTCAGTTCAGTCGCTCAGTCGTGTCTGACTCTTTGTGACCCCATGAATCACAGCACGCCAGGCCTCCCTGTCCATCACCAACTCCCGGAGTTCACTCAGACTCGCATCCATCGAGTCAGTGATGCCATCCAGCCATCTCATCCTCGGTCGTCCCCTTCTCCTCCTGCCCCCAATCCCTCCCAGCATCAAAGTCTTTACCAATGAGTCAACTCTTCGCATGAGGTGGCCAAAGTACTGGAGTTTCAGCTTTAGCATCATTCCTTCCAAAGAAATGCCAGGGTTGATCTCCTTCAGAATGGACTGGTTGGATCTCCTTGCAGGCCAAGGGACTCTCAAGAGTCTTCTCCAACACCACAGTTCAAACGCATCAATTCTTTGGCGCTCTGCCTTCTTCACAGTCCAACTCTCACATCCATACATGACTACTGGAAAAACCATAGCCTTGACTAGACGGACCTTAGTCACACTTCATAAATATCTTTTAAACAACATTTAACATGCTTCAAGCAGTGTTTCCCAGCGTGTGGAACATATAACACTTCTTATTTTGCATTTAATGATTTTGTACTTTAATAATCATATATTTTTTAATGTGAATTTGAAAAGCATAAGTAGCATATCCAGTCAGTTATATAACCTTCCTTTTCAAATGGAATTGATTTAAGATTTTAAAGAGTGAACCAAAATATGAATTAATAGTGTATGTTGTAGGCACCAAGGCAAAAAGAAAAAAAATAGTGAGAGCAGTACTTGGATGACTGCAACATGAGAAAACCCCTCTTAGAGTTGATACTTTCCAGAGAAACTCTGAGTTTCCTGAGGGCACCTTCTAATGGGAAGATTAAAATAATGTTAGAGTAATCTTCTCATTATTGTATCCCTGGCTTCTAGCAAAGTTCTCAGCACAAAATAGGTGCTCAACAAATATTTGTAGAATCTACAAATAACTGATTAAATGATTAACCTCTGTGTTTTCCTCACCCCTTGAGGACAGGAATGGCGCTTATTAATTTTTATATTTCTGGGACCTAGTACCTGCAACATCACTCTGCTCAAATGTTTATTCAATAAATGAATAAGCAGCCTCAAATTGTGAATTTGAATTGTGATTCATTTTTATTACTTCTAGAGTAATTCCACACTGTGGAAATGCAGCTAAAGTAACAATTAAATAATCACAACCTTCTGTTTTAATTATTTTATTGTAATGGGGCTTTCTATGATGTGCACTCTGTAGGGAATAAAAGATGAGGGTGTAAATCCTGAAGATTAAATGTAACTGAGGCCCACATTCTTGGTAGAGGATTAACAATTGAAAATGACTCCAAGCATAGGAGGGTGGATGTTGATATGTACTCATAAGACTCCCAGCTTTGCCCTCTTCCTTCCCTGGTCTAATTATATATTTTTAATAATTTTCCTGGCCGTGCAGCATGTGGGTTCTTAGTCCCTTGACCAGGGATCAAACCCACACCCCTCTGCATTGGAAGTGTAGAGGCTTAACCACTTCCCCACACTGGACCACTGGGGAAGTCCCCCTGGGTCTTCTTATAACAGTGTTTTGATTTAGTGGGTATTTCCTAAATTACAAGTAATTCATGCATTCAGCATTGTAGCAAGGCCATTGTGTGCAACATTAAGCTGTATGTGAAGGACACAAAAAATGAATAAAACCCAGTTACTTACTTTAACAAGCTTACAATTTAGTAGGGGAGTAACTCACACTGAAACCCATTCTTGTCATGCAATTAAAATAGCTTTACCAGGGACTTTTCTGGTGGTCCAGTGCTGAAGAATCCTCCTTCCCAACACAGCGAACTCAGGTTCAATCACCAGTCCGGGAACTAAGATTCCACATGCCACAGGGAAACTAAACCTATGCACCACAGCTAGAGAGAGTCCCACTAGCCGCAAAGCAGACCCAGAACAGCCAAAGCAAAACAAGAGCTCTACCAGGAATGACAATAGGGCTAGGGAGCATTAAAAGGGAGTTTGTAGTCTGAGTTCAGCCAAACTATGATGCTGAAACAAAAAAAGCAAAAACTAAATCAACTCTCTGTGAAAGAATAGAACAGAATCCAGAATTCCACAACAGACTTTATTACCCAGAGTATTAAAAAAAAAAAACAACTACTCAACAAATGAAGGACCAAGGAAAGGTCACCCATTCACTAGGGACCAAAAAGATGCTGAAATTAGCGGTCTTGAATTTCAAAATGGCTTTTGAACTACATTCATTGACTTGAAGAAAAACAGAACCAGAAATCATTAAAAGGAGCCAAACAGAAATTCTGGAATTGAAAAACGCAAGGCCTGAAATGAAAAGCTCACTGTATGTCCTTGAAAGCAGAGTGGAGATAATAGTCAATGAACTTGAAGATAGGTCCATAGAGATTGTTCAGTTAAAGAAGAAAAGATTGAAAATTAACAGGGCCTTAGGAACCAGTTGGACACGACTGAGCGACTTCACTTTCACTTTTCACTTTCATGCATTGGAGAAGGAAATGGCAACCAACTCCAGAGTTCTTGCCTGGAGAATCCCAGGGACGGAGGAGCCTGGTGGGCTGCCATCTATGGGGTCGCACAGAGTCGGACACGACTGAAGGGACTTAGCAGCAGCAGCAGGAACCAGTTTTAAGATATCAAAGGTATCTCAAAATACATGTAGTTGGAGTCTCAGGAAAGATGCGAGAAATTGGAGTGGAAAAAAATATTGTAATAAATAATGGATGATATTTCCCCAAATTTGGTGAAAGACATAAATCTACAAATTTAAAGAAGCTATAAATAAGATGAAAACCATACCTAGACACATCATAGCTATATGCCAAAAGTAAAAATAAAGAGAAAAAATTTTAAAGTAGCCAGGAGAAAATGATTCATTACATACAAGGGCACAAAGATTTGAATAAAATCCAATTTCTCATCAAAAACTCCAGAGGCTTTGGGTATCCTCTTTGGGGGAGAAGTTACCATATTTTTTACTGTACATGGATAGTTGTCCATCATGTTAGGTGGAAGCATTATTTTTCCACTGCCCTTATTTGAAAATAATGGTTAAAAAAGGTGTATGTAGATGCTAAGTTAGTAAAAACTATGCTGGATTGTTCTGTGGACAACTTGGTTAAATCGGGAATTCCATTTTGAGAATTCTCTTCCCTAGATGGTTCTTGGTTAAAATTGGTTCCAGAATTCTTTTCCCTGGATGGTTCTTGGTTAAAATTGGTTCCAGAATTTTCTTCCCTGAATGGTTCTTGGTTAAAGGGGGAATCTGAAAGAAGATTTGAGAGGCTAAAGTGAAGCAGCACAATTACCTCCTGAAGAGCGTCACTGGATACATAAACAGCAAATAAGAGATGCCCCAGGGATCTCAGCTTGTCCTTACTTCCTCTGCCCCACGTCCAGCTCGCATCCTGGAACGTAGATCCCGATGACCAAGGCTCACTGCCAGATGCACTCAGGCAGCCTTCCGTGGACACCTCTAGAAGCTCCCTGCTCTTGGTCCCTCTCAGTGGCTGGATCTAACAGCCCTCTTATATTCCCCTGAAAGCTCCAACTTGTCCACTCTCACCAGTGCTTCAGGAAGACTGGCCAACAACTTCAATGATAATCCTCTAAGTTTCCAGACTGTCACTTTTCCAGCCCACCTCCCCCTTACCCGTGCCATTGGCTCAGACAATAAAGAATCTGCCTGCAGTACGGGAGACCCAGGTTTGATCCCTGGGTCAGAAAGATGCCCTGGATCATCCCAGTGCACCAAGCATCCTGTATCATGCATCGAACCTGGACTGGTGACTCGGATGCTTCGGGCTGGTGCACTGGGATGACCCAGAGGGATGGTACGGGGAGGGAGGTGGGAGGGGGGTTCAGGATGGGAAACACGTGTATACCTGTGGTGGATTCATGTTGATGTATGGCTAAACCAATACAATATTGTAAAGCAATTAGCCACCAATTAAAATAAATAAATTTATAATACAATTTAAAAATTTTTTTTTAATAAATTTTTTTTTTTTTTAAAGAAAGATCCCCTGGAGAAGGGAATGGCAACCCACTCCACTATTCTTGCCTGGAGAATCCCATGGAGAGAGGAGCCTTGTTTACTTCAGTCCATGGGGTCACAAAGGGTAGACATGACTGAGCAACTAACACTTTCACCTCTACGCTCCCCCCACCATTGTGTAATATCTAATTTCTGAAATCAGTCCTTTATCTCATAACATTCATAGCAGTTCCATTTTTCTGGGTATACTTTGGCTGACATACCATTGAGGGAATAGTAAATGGTGCTGAAAGCTCCCACTCATCAGGATGCACTTAGTTACGGCTTGGGATCCATTGGTCAAAGCAAACCCATGGCCACCCCTAACTTCAAATATGGCAAAGAAACCCAGCTTTTCCATGTGCCTTAAATTAAACTTGAACCAGAATATTTGCAAATACACTACTACACATAGGATAATATGCAAATGATCAATAGGTGTGGGTCATCAAATCTCCTGCCTGTCACAGCCAAATTAATTAATTAATTAAAATATTTGTTTTAAAAAGAACCCAGGGCTCTAAATCAGAAACTCTTCTATTTTCCAATACATTATATTAATCTTGCAATAATTATAATGACAAATTTCAGATACTGTTCTGGGTGCTTTATAAATTCTAATTCTCTCAACAATATTTCAAGGAATGTGTTACCATTCTATTAAAGCTCAGTGGTATGTGGGAAACTCCTCAAGGTTACAGTGAAAAAGTGGCCTAGGCTTTAAACCATCTCCTGTTGCCTCCAGAGTCTCTGCTCATCCTGTTACAATTATACCAACATTTCAAAGTTGGTCAAGTGACTATTCCTCTTTAAAATTCTCCAAGGACTCCCCAAGCACTGCAGGAGAGTCCCCGTTTCCAGCCTACACCACAGGCTCTAGGCTCAGTGAGCATCTGTCATTTCCCCAGAAGGACACGCTGTCCCATGTGTCTTAGTATGTGCTGTTGCCATGCTTAGAACACTTTCCTCTCCAACTTCTGCCCCTCAAGGCAGGAATCTTATTTATATGCCATCTATCAGTTTCATCTTCTATCTCTGTGAAACAAACCTTCTCTAACCCATTCAAGCAGACTCCATCTTCGCAGTTCCGCGTGCCCATGTTCACCATGCACGCATTGTTCATCCACAGTAACATCATTGACTTAGAGCGCTCACTCTCTAGCCAGATGTTGAACTCCTCTGGGCAAAGATTCCATCTCATTCATTGTTGCATCTGCCATACCTAGTATAGTGCCTGGCACATGAACCATGTTCAATAATAAGTGAATGAATGAATGAATACAGAAGGGTGCATAATAACCTTCAATGCAGGGACATAAAGTTCCTGAAAATGAATTGCATGCTGCCTCCACACTCTGTTCTCCAAGGCCAGGGGCACATGGCCAGCCCCTCCAGAAGTTTTCTATCTTGCTCTTACATGCACCTTGTTAGATACACGGCTGAATAATGCCTGGAACCTCAGAGTGAAGAATTAGCCAAATCTTAGGACCTAAGTCAGTTAATGGACTGGAAATCCAGATGAGGCTCTTCTGTTATTTTCCAAAGAAAATGCAAGAAAAGTCTCATCCTAAAGTACCATAAAAGCCAAATATAGACCTCAGCTTCTAGAAAAGCATCAGATATGTGCTTTAATCCCCCTTCTCATTTTGCCATCCCTGAGTAATTCAAAGTGGCATGGAAACCCGGCAGTTAACCAACTAACTTGGTTGAAGTCAAATGACATAATTAATGATCATGTTTGCCAGATTTCTCCTTTGCTTTTTTTGCTTGGTAGATACAACTCGGAGGCTGCAGATACATTTAGAAGCGAATTGCCTAGTTTTCCTGATGAATCCTCCTGTGTCTTAGGTTTCGCATCTTCCATTACCCCTCTGGCTCTTCTCCATCACTTCAGAAAACAACTAGAGAAAGAGGCATGCTCACAGCACCAGGACATTTATCCTCACACTTGGCTCTAAAAGGAATCTCATGGCCTCAAGTTTGGCATGTCAACCCAGGTCAAGGTTATGAATTTGCATTTCCTTTTTATATTGGTATCCAAAAAGTGGCTCCTCTCTTGACCCTTTGTCACAGGAGCCAAAAGAAGCAATAACAGCCTTCTCCCAGCCATGAGAAATCGAAAGGATGTTAATTCTTCAACAAATCACATTCAACCCATGATCCACAGGAAGAGAACCTGGCTTCTCTTGTCTTTTAAAAAAATTAATTCAGAAATTTAACTCTAGCTATGATGGAGTAACTTCTTAGCAGGTCAATGCTCTCATAGAAAAAAAATAAAGAAAGATGGGTTAAAAGGAAGAAAAAACCTGTTTAAAGGCATTGAAGACCTTTTAAGGATGCCAGAACTTGAGACTGCAGATCCCGAGGAGAAAGAAACTGCACTGAAGAAGCCCAACTTTTTGAATGAAGCTTTCCCCTTGAGGCATTTGCCAACTTTTGTGTGGGATTGAAAAGCCAGCAGAGCTATATAAAAATCTCACAAGGAGAGAGAGAGAGACAAAAATTGAAGTTTGTGGATGCCAAAACAGCCAGGTCTTGAGAGGTCAAAATTCAGGAGATTAAAAAAAAAAGCAGAGAAGTGAGTCTGACACTCCACATCAGTTTTCCTATTGAAGTATTTTCTTCTTAGCAGGTATGATGCTGAAAAGTCAAGGAGAAACAGCTGAAAAACAGAACAAAGTTTTTAGTGGTTTCACAGTGCTGAGAAATGAAAATTCAACTTCAGGACTCACCCAGGACAAAATCCTCAAGAAGCTTCTCAGTTCTCAAACCAAGCCCTAACAAAAGCTACAAATCAGTCTTGACTCTTCCCACCCCGATTAGATTTAAGTAGTCTTCCTTCTGTTGTCTGCCAGAGTGTAGGACGAATTCTTTGTGGAGGTACGCAACTTCATCCAGAGTGCTGTAATTTATCACACATGACACCCAGCATTCAAACTAAGGTTGTCATAAAACCAAAAGTCAGGACCAAAAGAACAATTATCCAGGGTTAGTGCTTTATATCCAGTTGAGTTCAGTTGCTCAGTTGTGTTCAACTCTTTGTGACCTCATGGACTTCAGCACACCAGGCTTCCCTGTCCATCACCAATTCCCGGAGCTTGCACAAACTCATGTCCAGCGAGTCGGTGATACCATCCAACAATCTCATCTTCTGTCATCCCCTTCTCAATCTTTCCCAGCAATGGGGTCTTTTCTAAGGAGTCAGTTCTTTATATCAGGTGGCCAAAGTATTGGAGTTTCAGCTTCAACATTAGTTCTTCCAACGGATAGCAGGACTGATTTCCTTTAGAATGGACTGGTCTGATCTCCTTGCCGTCCAGGGGACTCTCAAGAGTCTTCTCCAACACCATAGTTCAAAACCATCGCTTTGACACTCAGCTTTCTTTATGGCCCAACTCTCACATCCATACTTGACTACTGGAAAAATCATAGCTTTAACTAGATGGACCTTTGTTGGCAAAGTAATGTCTCTACTTTTTAATATGCTGTCTAGGTTGGTCATAACTTTTCTTCCAAGGAGCAAGTATCTTTTAATTTCATGGCTGCATCTGCAGTGATTTTGGATCCCAAAAAAATAACGTGTGTCACTGTTTCCATTGTTTCCCCATCTGTTTGCCCTGAAGTGATAGGACCAGATGCCATGATCTTAGTTTTTTGAATGTTGAGTTTTAAGCCAGCTTTTTCTCTCTCCTCTTTTACTTTCATCAAAAGGCTCTTTAGTTCTTCACTTTCTGCTATAAGGGTGGTATTATCTGCATATCTGAGGTTATTGATATTTCTCCCAGAAATCTTGATTCCAGTCTGTGCTTCATCCAGTCTGGCATTTTGCATGATGTACTCTGCGTGTAAGTTAAATAAGCAAGGTGACAATATACAACCCTGACATACTCCTTTCTTGATTTGGAACCAGTCTGCTGTTCTGTGTCCAGTTCTAACTGTTGCTTCCCGACCGGCATACAGATTTCGCAGAAAGCAGGCAAGGTGGTCTGGTATTCCCATCTCTTGAAGAATTTTCCATAGTTTGTTGTGATCCAAACAGTCAAAGGCTTTGGCATAGTCGATGAAAAGAAGCATATGCTTTGCTGGAATTCTCTTGCTTTTTTGATGATCCAACAGATGTTGGCAATTTGATCTCTGGTTTCTCTACCTTTTCTAAATCCAGCTTAAATATCTGGAATTTCACAGTTCACATACTGTTGAAGCCTGGCTTGGAGAATTTTGAGCATTACTTTGCTAGTGTGTGAGATGAGTACAATTGTGCAGTAGTTTGAACATTCTTTGGCATTGCCTTTCTTGGGGATTGGATTGAAAACTGACCTTTTCCAGTCCTGTGGCCACTGCTGAATTTTCCAAATTTGCTAGCATATTGAGTGCACCATTTTCAGAACATCATCTTTGAGGATTTGAAATAGCTCAAATAGTTGGAATTCTATCACCTCTACTAGCTTTGTTTGTAGTGATGCTTCCTAAAGCCCACTTGACTTTGCATTCCAGGATGTCTGGCTCTAGGTGAGTGATCACACCATCGTGATTATCTAGGTTGTGAAGATCTTCTTTGTATAGTTCTTCTGTGTATTCTTGCCACCTCTTCTTAATATCGTCTGCTTCTGTTAGGTCAATACCATTTCTGTCCTTTATTGAGCCCATCTTTGCATGAAATGTTCCCTTGGTATCTCTAATTTTCTTGAAGAGATCTCTAGTCTTTCCCATTCTGTTCTTTTCCTCTATTTCTTTGAGTTGATTACTGAGGGAGGCTTTCTTATCTCTCCTTGCTATTCTTTGGAACTCTGCATTCAGATGCTTATATCTTTCCTTTTCTTCTTTGCCTTTCACTTCTCTTCTTTTCTCAGCTATTTGTAAGGCCTCCTCAGACAACCATTTTGCCTTTTTGCATTTCTTTTTATTGGGAAAGGTTTTGATCACCACCTCCTGTACAACGTTATGAACCTCCATCCATAGCCATTCAGGCACTCTATCTATCATATCTAATCCCTTGAATCTATTTGTCACTTCCACTGTAAGGGATTTGATTTAGGTCATACGTGAATGGTATAGTGGTTTTCCCTATTTTCTTCGATTTAAGTCTGAATTTGGCAATAGGGAGTTCATGATCTGATCCAAGATCAGCTCCTGATCTTATATTAGGTTGGTACAAAAGTAATTGCAGTTTTGAACCATGAATTTTAAATCATTGCAACTAGGCTCAAACACATCTTTATTAATTAAAATGGGAACCGTTACAATCAATGCATTTTTGCCAATGAAGAATTAGTTTGTTTATTTCTGTAGTATAAAAATCCATGCTTCAGGATTTGATGAATTCTTGGAAAGTATTTTCTGCCTTCTGCTGGTTGTAGAAGCAGTGTCTCTGCAAAAATGTTGTCGATGTGCTTGAAGAAGTGGTAGGTGGTTGGTGAAAGATCGGGGGAATATGGCAGATGAGGCAAAATTTTGCAGCCCAATTTGTTCAACTTTTGAAGTGTTAGTTGTGCAACGTGCAGTTGGGCGTTGTCATGGAGGAGAACTGGGTGCATTCTGTTGACCAATAGTGGCTGCAAGCATTGCAGTTTTCAGTGCATCTCATTGGTTTGCTGAGCACACTTCTCAAATGTAATGGTTTTGCTGGGATTCAGAAAGCTGTAGTGGAATCAGACTGCCAGCAGACCACCAAACAGTGACTGTGACATTTTTTGGTACAAGTTTGGCTTTGAAAAGTGCTTTTGAGTTTCCTCTCAGTCCAACCACTGAACTAGTCATTGCTGGTTATCATATAAAATCCATTTTTTGTCACACTTCAGAATCCAATAGAGAAATGATTTGTTGCTATTGCATAGAATAAGAGAAGATGACACTTCAAAATGATAATCTCTTTAAATTTTTGGTCAGCTCATGTGGCACTCACTTATCAAGCTTTTTCACCTTTCCAATCTGCTTCAAATGCCAAATGACTGCAGAAGACTGCAGTGAGTTCTTTGGCAACTTATCCTGTAGTTGTAAGAGGATCAGCTTTGATGATGGTTCTCAATCGGTCAGTATCAACTTCCAATGGCTGGCCACCACATTCCTCAACTTCAAGGCTCTCATCTCCTTTCCAAAACTTCTTGAACCACCACTGTACATTCATTATCCATTCCTGGGCCAAATGCATTGTTGATGTTGCAAGTTATTTCCACTGCTTTATGACCCATTTGAACCTGAATAAAAAAAAAAAAACAGCTCAAATTGGCTTTTTGTCTAACATCATTTCTATAGTCAAAAGCAAGTATGAAATAAAAGCAAGTAATAAGCCATTAGCAAAGAAATAAATAAAGCAAGAAATGTGCATTACAGTGTATAATATAACCACATGAAGAATGTATTCCAATATCAAATGGCAAAGTTCAACACTGCTGCTGCTGCTGCTAAGTCACTTCAGTGGTGTCTGACTCTGTGCGACCCCATAGAAGGCAGCCCACCAGGCTCCTCTGTCCCTGGGATTCTCCAGGCAAGAACACTGGAGTGGGTTGCCATTTCCTTCTCCAATGCATGAAAGTGAAAAGTGAAAGTGAAGTCGCTCAGTCGTGTCCGACTCTTAGCGACTCCATGGACTGCAGCCTACCAGGCTCCTCTGTCCATGGGATTTTCCAGGCAAGAGTACTGGAGTGGGGTGCCATTGCCTTCTCCAAAAGTTCAACAGTGTAAAACCACAATTACTTTTGCACCAATCTAAGAAGAGACATGAGAGAGAAGCTCTCACTCTCCACCATGAAAGAACACAGCAAGAAGATGATCACCTGTAAGACAGAAGAATCCTAACCAGGAGCCAAATCAACCAGCACCTTGATCTTGGACCTCTGAACTATGAGAAATAAATGTCTGCTGTTTGTCACCTAGTTTTATGATGTTTTGTTCCAGCAGCCTGAGCAGACTAAGCCAGATGTCATATTTAAAGTGCTAAGAGAAAATAAATGCCAACAGCAAACTCTACACCCAGAAAAAATATCTGAGAGAGAAATAAAGGAATTTTTCAGGTGTTGTTGCTAGCAGACTTGCATTAAGAAAATACTAAAGGGACTTCTTCAGGCAGATAGAAATGTACAAAGGAATCAAGGGCAACAGAAAGGATAAATATATGGGTAACACAAAATATCTATTGACTAGAAGAAAAAACCATGTATTGTGTGACTTTCTGCACATATAAATTAAAATGCATACAATAATAATACAAGAGGCAAGAGGGAGGGAAACTGAGTTAAAAGATTTTAAGGCCCTAACATTATCAGAAAGTAGCAAAGATACTAATTAATAAAAGATTCTTTAAAATGGCATTTGTAACATTTAAAGTAATCACTAAAAGAACAGCAATATATATGTATGCATATGTGTGTGTGTGTTTAAAAAGCTAACAGAATGAAAATGGTAAAAATAATAATTTTTTAAAGCATAAAACTAAGGGAAAAAGGAAAATAAAGTAGGTTAAACAAACAGAATATAAATAGTAAAATAGTGAGCATAAACACAAATAGATTAGAATAATTCATTCATTGTAAACAATTTAATTAAAAATCAAAGATTGGAGGAACTCACTGGTGGTCCAGTGGTAAGGACTTGGTGCTTTCACTACTGGGTCCAGCTTCTATCCCTGGCTGGGGATCTAAGACCCCCTGAACCACATAACACAGGGGGAAAATCAAAGACTAGGCATAGACTTCTGGGTTGGCATGAGAAAGACCTCCAAAATTTCACTCCTTCATAAACACAGAGAACACTGGCAAAACATTATCAAAATGAACTTTTTCAGAACTCTAGAAATTAGCCAATATAAGACTAATATGAGAAATATCTATTCAAGAAAAGCAGCTAAATCTAGGTAAGGACACTGAGCTTTGCGGTGTTTTACCTTACCCTATTCTTACCCCACCTACTCTCCATCGCTATGTGGTAACCTTAAAAGTCAGCAGGCTCACAACCGCAGTACCTTTAAACAGCCACTTAGCAGCCACAGAAAGAGGCAGAGAATGTTTGAAGCGCCTCCCAGGAATCCAGTCCTAGAGAACTGAGAGTATCTGACCTTTCTGGAAAATCCCTAGGAAACCCCATTCATAAGCCTTCTCTCAAGTCGCTCAGTCGTGTCCAACTCTTTGAGAACCCATGAATCACAGCACGCCAGGCCTCCCTGACCATCACCAACACCCGGAGTTCACTCAGACTGACGTCCATTGAGTCAGTGATGCCATCCAGCCATCTCATCCTCTGTCGTCCCCTTCTCCTCCTGCCCCCAATCCCTCCCAGCATCAGAGTCTTTTCCAATGAGTCAACTCTTTGCATGAGGTGGCCAAAGTACTGGAGTTTCAGCTTTAGCATCATTCCTTCCAAAGAAACCCCAGGGCTGAATTATTTTAAATGCCCACTATTCACCAAATGCCCACTATTCAACAACAAATGACAGGATAGTCAAAGAAACAAGTAAATATAGCCCATATACAGGAAAAGAAGCAGCCAATAAAAACTATTCCTGAATAAGCCCAGATGTTGATCTTACTACACAAAGCTTTTAAATCAGCTATTGTAAATATGTTCAAAGAACTAAAATGATTATATCCAGAAAATTAATGAAAAGTATGAGTTCAATATCTCACTGAAAAGGAAATAGAAAGAAACAGAAGTTATTTAAAACAACCCAAATAGGAAATATAGAGTAAAAAAATAGGATGACTGAAATGAGAAATTCACTAGAGGGTTTCAACAGCATATTTGATCTGCCAGGAGAAACAATTAGCAAGCTTGAAAGTATGTCTACTGAAATGACATAAAGAACAAAAAAAAAAGAAAAAGAATAAAGAAAAATTAACGGAGCTTCAAAGGCCTGTAGGACAACATCAAACTCACCAACAGATGCATAATGTGAGTCCTGGAAGGAATATAGATGAAAACATCCTCAGTAATATCCTAGCAATCGAAAGTCAGCAGCAGATAGAAAGATAAAACACAGTGACTAAGTGGGATTGATCCCAGGAATGCAAGATTGATTTAACATCAAAAAAAAAAAAAAAATCAACCACTACACAGTATTCCAAAAATAAGGGAAAAGGAACCATATGATCATCTCAGTAGACACAGAAAAAGCATCTGACAACATCCAACACTATTTCATGGCAAAACACTAAATAAACTAAGAAAAGGAAGGGACTTCTTCATCCTGATAAAGGGCCATGCCATGCTTGCGTGCTCAGAACTGTAAATTACTGGAACATTGATGGTATATCCCATCACATACACAGAATTCCTTGGCAAAAGCTGAGGTAGTTACAGGTTAGTTAGTTAGTCGCTCAGTCGTGTCCGACTCTTTGCGACTGAGTTGTGCCTGACTTTCTGCAACCCCATGGGCTGTAGCCCGCCAGGCTCCTCTGCCCATGGGCTTCTCCAGGCAAGAATACCGGAGTGGGTTTCCAATTCCTCCTCCAGGGAATCTTCCCGACCCAGAGATTGAACCCGTGACTCCTGCACTGGAAGGCAGATTCTTTACCACTGTGCCACCTGGGAAGATAGGGCATCTAGGAAAAACCCACAGGCAGCATTATACTCCCTGGTGTCTCAGACAGGAAAGAATCCGCCTGCAATGTGGGAGACCTGGGTTCGATCCCTGGATTGGGAAGATCTCCTGGAGGAGGGCATGCAACCCACTCCAGTATTCTTGCTTGGAGAATCCCATGGACAGAGGAGCCTGGCGGGCTGCAGTCCAAAGAGTTGCAAAGAGTCGGACATGACTGAGCAACTAAGCACAGCACAGCATCACACTCAGAAGTGAGAGACTGAATATTTTCTCCTAAGATGAGGAACAAGACAAGTTTGTTCATTCTTGCCACTTCTACTCAATAATATACTAGAGTGATTCAGTCCAGTTCAGTCACTAGAGTGATTAGGCAATCACTAGAGTGATTAGCAAAAAAAAAAAAAAAAAAAATTCACTCAGATTGGAAAAGCATATATAAATTATTTCTATTGACAGACGATTTGATCTTGTATATAAAGAAATTTTATATGTACAAAAGAATTTTTATGTACAAAAAATCCTAAGAAATCCACAAAAATTATTCAAACTAATAAATAAGTTCATCAAGGTTGTAGGACACAAAATTAATATACAAAAATCAATTGTATTCCTATATACTAACAACAAATAATATGAAAATGATGTTAAGAAATTATTTATAATATCAAAAAGTATAAAATACTTGGGAATAAATTTAACAAAACTAGTACAGATTTGTACCCTGAAGACCATAAAACATTACTGAAAGAAAAGAATACCTAAAATATGAAAAGATATTCCATGTTCATGGATCAGAAGATTACATACTGGTAGGAGGGCAATACTCCACCAAACTGATCTACAGATTCAATACAATCATATCAAAATCCCAGACGCCTTTTTATTTCTATAGAAATTGACAAGATGATCCCCAAATTCATACGTAAATGCAAGGGACCCAGAATGACCAAGTTGAAAAAGGAAAAAATTGGAGAACTTACACTTCCCAGCTTTCAGACTTACAACAAAATGGTGTGTACTGGCATAAGAACAGACAAATAAAGCAATGGAATAGAATTGAGAGTCTGGAAATAAACTCTAATTTTTATGGTCATATAAATCAAAATAGATCACAGATATAAACGTAGGCTCTAACATTACAAAACACTTACAAGAAAACATACAGGTAAATCTTCATGACCTGGAGTTAGTGCTTCAAAGAACACCAAGAAAGAGAAAATACAACTGATAGAATAGAAGGAAATATTTGGAACTCTGATAAGTGACTTTATTCAGAATTTATAAATAATTCTTATAACTATAAAAAATGCAAATATCTCAATTTAAAAATGAGTAAAGGATTTGAATACACATTTCTGAAAAGAAGATTTATCAGGGGCAAACCAGCACGTGAAAATATGCTCAGTATCATTAGAGAATAGTCACTAGGAAAATGTAAATCAAAAAACACAATAACATACCACTCCATACCCACTAAGATGTCTAGAATCAAGATAGACCATAACAAGTGTAGGCAAAGATATGGAGAATTTGAAATTCTCATTAATTGTTAGTGAGATTGTAAAATGGTGCCATAATTTTGGAAAACTGTTTGCCAATTCCTCAAATTACTAGACATATAGTTACCATATGACCCAGTCATTCCACTCCCACATATATATCTAAGAGAAATGAAAACACATACTTATATAGAAACTTGAATGTAGCTAGCAGCATCTTTCATAAAAGCCACAAAGGAAAAATAACCCAAGTGTCCATCAATGGATAAATGAATTTTAAAAATGTGGTTTAGTCATACTCTAGAATATGATTTGGCAATAAAAGGAATGAAGTTCTGTTGTTGAACCTTGAAAACATTATGTTAAGTGAAGGAAGGCAGTCACAAAAAACCACATACTGTATGATTCCAGGGAAATGTTCAGAATAGGCAAATCCATAGAAAGAAAGTAGATCAGTGTTTACCAAGGGTGAAAGATGGGGGTAATGAAGAGTGACTGTTAATGTGTTTCTTTCGGGATTAATAAAATTGATCTAAAATTAGATAGCTGTGATGGTTTCAAAACTCTGTGGATATATTAAAACCCACTGAATTTTACATTTTAAAATGGTGAATTTTATGGTATGTAAATTACATCTAAATAAAGATGTTATTTGAAAGTAGCAAAGTTTGTCACACTGGATTATACATACATATACATATATATATATATATATATATATATATATATATATATATATATATGCTGCTTACATGATGCCTTGAATATAAAACTATATATTCTTCTAAGAATATTGAAAGTAAAAAGATGAAGAATCTACTATGCAAACAGCAACTAAAAGAATGTTGACTTAGCTATCAAACAAGGTAGTCTTTCAATCAAGAAGCATTACTAGAGATAAAGAGCAATATTTCTCAACTGACAAAAGGTCAGTTAATTTATAACAATGAAGCCAAGAATGTACAATGAGAAAGGACCATGTCTTCAATAAATGGTACTGGACAACCGGGCAGCACATGCAAAAGAATGAAATGGGACCACTTCTTACACAAAAATCAACTCAAAATGGATTAAAGACTTGAATGTAAAACCTGAAACCACAAAACTCCCAGAGAAAAACATAGGTGGTGATTTCCCCTTGGCAATGATTTTTTGGATTATATACGAAAGCAAAGGTATGGTAAATCGCTTCAGTCATGTCCAACTCTTTGCAACTCTATGGACTGTAGCCCTCCAGGCTCCTGTGTCCATGGGATTCTCCAGGGACCAATACTGGAGTGGGTTTCCATGCCCTCCTCCAGGGGATCTTCCTGACCCAGGTACCTTCAAACCCGTGTCTCCTGCATTGGCAGGTGGGTCCTTTACCACTAGTGTCACCTGGGAAGCTAAAGAAAAGGCAGCAAAAGCAAAAAAAAAAAAAAAAAGAAAAGAAAAGAAAAAAGCCCCAAGTGGGGCTTCATCAAACTGAAAAGATTTCCACAGCAAAGGAAACTATTAACAAAATGAAAAGGCTACCTACAAAACAGAAGAAAATATTTGCATCATATATCTAATAAGGAACAAATAGCCACAATACATAAGGAATTCATACAATTGAACAGCAAGAAAACAACCCAACTAAAAAGTAGACAGAATCTGAATAGATATTTTTCCAAAAAAGACACACAGATGGCCAAAGGTACATGAAAAGATGCTCAACATCACTAACCATCATGGAAGTGCAAATCAAAACCATAATGAGATGTCACCTCACACCAGTTAGAATCAGTTCAGTTCAGTTTAGTCGCTCAGTCGTGTCCGACTCTTTGTGACCCCATAAACCGCAGCACGCCAGGCCTCCCTATCCATCGCCAATTGCCACAGTCTACCCAAACCCATGTCCACTGAGTCAGTGATGCCATCCAACTATCTCATCCTCTGTTGTCCCCTTCTCCTCCTACCCTCAATCTTTCCCAGCATCAGTTCAGTTCAGTCATTCAGTCGTGTCCGACTCTTTGCAACCCCATGAATTGCAGCACGCCAGGCCTCGATGTCCATCACCAACTCCTGGAGTTCACTCAGATTCATGTCCATCGAGTCAGTGATGCCATCCAGCCATCTCATCCTCTGTCGTCCCCTTCTCCTCCTGCCCCCAATCCCTCCCAGCATCAGAGTCTTTTCCAATGAGTCAACTCTTTGCATGAGGTGGCCAAAGTACTGGAGTTTCAGCTTCAGCACCATTCCCTTCAAAGAAATCCAGGGCTGATCTCCTTTAGAATGGACTGGTTGGATCAAGGGACTCTCAAGAGTCTTCTCCAGCACCACAGCTCAAAAGCATCAATTCTTCAGCACTCAGCTTTCTTTATAGTCCAACTCTCACATCCATATGTGACTACTGGAAAAACCATAGCCTTGACTAGACTTTGTTGACAAAGTAATGTCTCTGCTTTTTAATATTCTGTCTAGGTTGGTCATAACTTTCCTTCCAAGGAGTAAGCATCTTTTAATTTCATGGCTGTGATCACCATCTGCAGTGATTTTGGAGCCCCCCAAAATAAAGCCAGCCACTGTTTCCACTGTTTTGCCATCTATTTGCCATGAAGTAATGGGACTGGATGCCATGATCCTAGTTTTCTGAATGGTTATTATTTTAAAAAATAAGAAATAACAAGTAAGGATGTGGAGAAAAGGGAACACTTATGCACTGTTAGTAGGAATGTAAATTGGAGCAGCCACTGTGGGAAATAATGCGAGGTTCCTCAAAAAATAGAACAACCATCAGTTCAGTTCAGTTGCTCAGTCGTGTCCAACTCTTTGTGACCCCAAGGACTGCAGCATGCCAGGCTTCCTTGTCCATCACCAACTCCTGGATCTTGCTCAAACTCATGTCCATCAAGTTGGTGATGCCATCCAACCATCTCATGCTCTGTCGTTCCCTTCTCCTTCTGCCTTCAATCTTTCCCAGCATCAGGGTCTTTTCCAGTGAGTCAGTTCTTCACATCAGGTGGCCAAAGTATTGGAGTCTCAGCTTCAGCATCAGTCCTTCCAATTGAGGTTGAGTTCAAATGGGGTTGAGTTCCTTTAGGATTGACTGGTTTGATCTCCATGCTGTCCAAGGGACTCTCAAGAGTCTTCTCTAGCACCACAGTTTGAAAGCATCAATTATTTGGTGCTCAGCCTTCTTTATGGTCCAACTCTCATATCCACATGTGACTACTGGAAAAAACATAGCTTTGATTATATAGATGTACAGTCACTATATATTATTTTATTGGCAAAGTGATGTCTCTGCTTTTTAATATGCTATTACTTTTAAATACATTATTAAATATAAATAAATAGATACTGTATTACTTATTTGAAAGTTACTAAGAAAGTAGCTCTTACAAGATCTCACCACAAGAAAAAAAATTGTAACTAAGATATCAGGTCACTTCTACAGTAAATCTGTTGCCCTGGCTTGAGAGAAAAAAATCAGAAAAACATGCAAACATTCTAAACAAGATACTAGCAAGTCAGATGCAATGATAAATAAAAAGGATAATCATTCATGATCAAGTTGTGTTTATTTCAGATAACCATTGCTGCTAGCTTCAAATTAAAAATTATTTAATAAACATAATATTAATAATAAATAAGATAAAATTGTATATGACCATTTGATAGATGCAGAAAAGCATCTAATGAATGTCATATCCATTCATAATCAAAATTTTAACAAACTTGGAATAGAATTTCTGGATCTGATAAGATTATCTTTTATTTAAAAAATCTCACATCAAATATGATATTGATGGTGAATAACTGAAAGCTTCCCACCTGAGATAAAAAATAAAATGAGAACACTTATTTTCATCATACTACTACTACTACTACTAAGTCGCTTCAGTCGTGTCCGACTCTGTGCGAGCCCATAGATGGCAGCCCACCAGGCTCCCCCATTCCTGGGATTCTCCAGGCAAGAACACTGGAGTGGGTTGCCATTTCCTTCTCCAATGCATGAAAGTGAAAAGTGAAAGTGAAGTCGCTCAGTCGTGTCCGACTCTTAGTGACCCCATGGACTGCAGCGCACCAGGCTCCTCTGTCCATGGGATTTTCCAGGCAAGAGTACTGGAGTAAGGTGCCAAACTAGCCACTGCCAAATGGAAGGAAAAAAATGTAGGAATTGGAAAGGAAGAAATTAAAATTGTCATTATTCCTATACAGTATAATTACATGAGTTTGTGTATAGAAACTTGTAATCAGATACACAAGTAATTGAGATTATTGGATACAATGTCACCTTAGAAAAATCCATTGCATATCTATACAAAAGAGTGAATAGCCACTGGTAGTCCAGTGGATTCTCCCGATGCAGGGGGCCTGGGTTCGATCCCTGGTCAGGGAGCTAGATCCACATGCCGTGACTATGACCTAGTACACCCAAATATTTAAGCAACCTTTTTGTTTTAGAGTGAACAATTATAAAGGAAAGTTTTTAAACTATCATCTACAAAAACATCAAAAAATCAAAACTGTGGAAATAAATCTAGAAAAATTTTACACATAACTATAAAACACCTCATGCAAAGAGTTGATTCATTGGAAAAGACTCATGCTGGGAGGGATTGGGGGCAGGAGGAGAAGGGGACGACAGAGGATGAGATGGCTGGATGGCATCACCAACTCGATGGCCGTGAGTTTGGGTGAACTCCGGGAGTTGGTGATGGACAGGGAGGCCTGGCGTGCTGCGATTCATGGGGTCACAAAGAGTTGAACACAACTGAGCGGCTGAACTGAACTGACTGATAAAACATTGGGTGAGGTGGTTAGATAGTATCACCAACTCAATGGACATGGATTTGAACAAACTCCTGGAGACAGTGGAGGAGAGAGGAGCCTGGTATGCTGCAGTCCATGAGAGCACAGAGTAGGACAAGACTTAGCAACTGAGTAACAACATAAAACACTGTTGTTAATACTATATTATTAATTAATAATTATTAGTAAGTGAAGAGATAGATTGTGTTCATGGATGGAAAGATAAAACATTGTAAAGATATCAATTATCTCCAATTGATCCAATAAAAATCCTAGCAAGTTTTTTCCCTGGAAATTAACAAGTTATTCTAAAATTTATATAGAAGCGCAGAGGGATCAAATAGTCAAGACACCTTTGAAGAAGTTAGACATGTTAAATTTGTTGTTTCCTTCAGTTCAGTTCAGTTCAGTTCAGTTCAGTCACTCAGTCGTGTCCAACTCTTTGCAACCCCATGAATCGCAGCACGCCAGGCCTCCCTGTCCATCACCAACTCCCAGAGTTCACCCAAACTCATGTCCATCGAGTCAGTGATGCCATCCAGCCATCTCATCCTCTGTCGTCCCCTTCTCCTCCTGCCCCCAATCCCTCCCAGCATCCGAGTCTTTTCCAATGAGTCAACTCTTCGCATGAGGTAGCCAAAGTACTGGAGTTTCAGCTTTAGCATCATTCCTTCCAAAGAACACCCAGGACTGACCTCTAGAATGGACTGGTTGGATCTCCTTGCAGTCCAAGGGACTCTCAAGAGTCTCCTCCAACATCACAGTTCAAAAGCATCAATTCTTTGGTGCTCAGCTTTCTTCACAGTCCAGCTCTCACATCCATACATGACCACAGGAAAAACCATAGCCTTGACTAGATGGATCTTTGTTGGCAAAGTAATGTCTCTGCTTTTGAATATGCTATCTAGGTTGGTCATAACTTTTCTTCCAAGGAGTAAGCGTCTTTTAATTTCTGAAGTCACCATCTGCAGTGATTTTGGAGCCCCCAAAAAATAAAGTCTGACACTGATTCCACTGTTTCCGTATTTCCTATGAAGTGATGGGACCAGATGCCATGATCTCAGTTTTCTGAATGTTGACCTTTAAGCCAACTTTTTCACTCTCCTCTTTCACTTTCATCAACAGGCTTTTTAGTCTTGTTTCCTAAGGTTTATCCAAATGTTTACATTTTTGTTTTTCTCTATTTCATTTCTTACTGTATTTTCGATTTTCCTTCTGGGTGAATTTCTTTTCTTCCTGAATTATATTCTTTAAAGTTACTAATAAATATTCTCCTCACAGACTACATCAAGTTAGTTCTAGGATTCTGGACTGACAATGGTTTCTTTCAGAATTTTGAAGATACCATTTAATGTTGTCTTGCTTCTATTTTTGATTTTGAGAAGTCAGTTGTCAATCTAATTATCATGCCTTTATCAGGTAATGTGTATTTTCTCATTTAAAATCTTCTCTTTGTCTTAGTGTTCCACCAAGTACAAAGTACAAAGTCTTCTTTATCATATAAAGGGATATGTTGAGCTTCCTGAATCTGCTCACTCATCTGTCATTGTTTGGAGGAAATTCTGAGCCATCCTCTCTTCAAATGTTGCATCTTCATCCTTCTCTCTGGACTCTCCTTTTGACTAAAAGTGAAAAGTGAAAGTGAAAGTCACTCGGTCGTGTCCAACTCTTTGGGACCCCATGGACTATACAGTCCATGGAATTCTCCAGGCTAGAATACTGGAGTGGGTAGCCTTTCCTTTCTCCAGGGAATCTTCCCAACCAAGGGATCAAACCCAGGTCTCCCGCATTGCGGGTGGACTCTTTACCAGCTGAGCCACAAGGGAAGCCTCTTTTTGATTAAACCCCTGTTCAGTTCAGTTCAGCTCAGTTCAGTCTCTCAGTCATGTCCGACTCTTTGTGACCCCATGAATCACAGCACGCCAGGCCTCCCTGTCCATCACCAACTCCTGGAGTTCACTCAGACTCACGTCCGTCGAGTCCATGATGCCATCCAGCCATCTCATCCTCGGTCGTCCCCTCTCCTCCTGCCCCCAATCCCTCCCAGCATCAGAGTCTTTTCCAGTGAGTCAGCTCTTTGAATGAGGTGGCCAAAGTAAGACCTTTCAAATCTGCTTCCACATCCTTTCATTCATCGTTCTTATTTCCATCTTTTGCTTCTCTCTGCTTGTTGTGGTTGTGTCGTCGCTCCGTCGCATCCAGCTCTCTGCAACCCCACGGACTGCAGCACACCACTTCCCTGTCATGTCCATTGAGCTGATCGATGATGCCACTCTCTCTGACGCCCTCTCAATAAACTTCTCAGTCTGCATCTTCAGCTGCCTAATCTGCTGTTTAACCCAGCCATTTGGGTTCTCAATATCAATTATTGTATTTTTACATCCAGAATTTTATTCGTTTTTCTGGACCTTTGTAAAGCGCCTTGCTCCTTCTTTTAAATTTCAATACTCTCCTTTATTTCCTTAAGTATATAAGATACATATTTTATATTTCTCCTTGCTGACTTGAGGCTTCCCTGGTGGCTCAGATGGTAAAAATAAATCCACCTGCAATGCTGGAGACTTGGGTTCAACACCTGGGTTGGGAAGATCCCCTGGAGAAGGGAACAGCTACCCTCTCCAGTATTCTTGCCTGGAAAATTCCATTGCCAGGAGAATTTCTGGACAGAGGAGCCTGGCAGGCTACAGTTCATGAGGTCAGAAAGAGTCAAACACAACTGAACGACTTTCACTTTCACTTTGCTGGTTTCAGTATTTGAGAGATGGAACACAGTTATCATCCACAGAATGAATTCCAGGTTTTTTTAAATTGTATAATTTTGTTTTTATTTACTTTTTAATTGAAGGATAATTTTTTTTACAGAATTGTATTGTTTTCTGTCAAACCTCAACATGAATCAGCCATAGGTATACATATATCCCCTCCCTTTTGAACCTCCCTCCCATCTCCCCTCCCCCCATCCCACCCCCTCTAGGTTGATACAGAGCCCCTGTTTGAGTTTCCTGAGCCATACAGCAAATTCTCGTTGGCAATCTATTTTACATATGGTAATATAAGTTTCCATGTTACTCTCTCCATACATCTCACCCTCTACTCCCTTTTTCCCATGTCCATAAGTCTATCCTCTTTGTCTGTTTCTCCATTGCTGCCCTGTAAATAAATTCTTCAGTACCATTTTTCTAGATTCCATACATATGTGTTCAGTTCAGTTCAGTTCAATTCAGTCGCTCAGTCATGTCCGACTCTTTGCGACCCCATAAATTGCGGCACACCAGGCCTCCCTGTCCATCACCATCTCCCACAGTTCACTTAGACTCACGTCCATCGAGTCAGTGATGTCATCCAGCCATCTCATCCTCTGTCGTCCCCTCCTCCTCCTGCCTCCAATCCCTCCCAGCATCAGAGTCTTTTCCAATGAGTCAACTCTGCATGAGGTGGCCAAAGTACTGGAGTTTCAGCTTTAGCATCATTCCTTCCAAAGAAATCTCCTTCAGAATGGACTGGTTGGCTCTCCTTGCAGTCCAAGGGACTCTCAAGAGTCTTCTCCAACACCACAGTTCAAAAGCAGCAATTCTTCGGCACTCAGCCTTCTTCACAGTCCAACTCTCACATCCATACATGACCACAGGAAAAACCATAGCCTTGATTAGATGGACCTTAGTCGGCAAAGTAATGTCTCTGCTTTGGAATATGCTATCTAGGTTGGTCATAACTTTTCTTCCAAGGAGTAAGCATCTTTTAATTTCATGGCTGAAATCACCATCTGCAGTGATTTTGGAGCCTCAAAATATAAACTCTGACACTGTTTTCACTGTTTCCCCATCTATTTCGCATGAAGTGAGGACCAGATGCCATGATCTTCGTTTTCTGAACGTTGAGCTTTAAGCCAACTTTTTTACTCTCCACTTTCACTTTCATCAAGAGGCTTTTTAGCTCCTCTTCACTTACTGCCATAAGGGTGGTGTCATCTGCATATCTGAGGTTATTGATATTTCTCCCGGCAATCTTGATTCCAGCTTGTGTTTCTTCCAGTCCAGCGTTTCTCATGATGTACTCTGCGTATAAGTTAAATAGGCAGGGTGACAATATACAGCCTTGACATACTCCTTTTCCTATTTGGAACCAGTCTGTTGTTCCATGTCCAGTTCTACCTGTTGCTTCCTGACCTGCATACAGATTTCTCAAGAGGCAGGTTAGGTGGTCTGGTATTCCCATCTCTTTCAGAATTTTCCACAGTTTATTGTGATCCACACAGTCAAAGGCTTTGGCATAGTCAATAAAGCAGAAATAGATGTTTTTCTGGAATCCTCTTGCTTTTTCCATGATCCAGCGGATGTTGGCAATTTGATCTCTGGTTCCTCTGCCTTTTCTAAAACCAGCTTGAACATCAGGAAATTCACGGTTCACATATTGTTGAAGCCTGGCTTGGAGAATTTTGAGCATTACTTTACTAGCATGTGAGATGAGTGCAATTGTGTGGTAGTTTGAGCATTCTTTGGCATTGCCTTTCTTTGGGATTGGAATGAAAACTGACCTTTTCCAGTCCTGTAGCCACTGCTGAGTTGTCCAAATTTGCTGGCATATTGAGTGCAGCACTTTCACAGCATCATCTTCCAGGATTTGAAATAGCTCAACTGGAATTCCATCACCTCCACTAGCTTTGTTCGTAGTGATGCTTTCTAAGGCCCACTTGACTTCACATTCCAGGATGTCTGGCTCTAGGTGAGTGATCACACCATCGTGATTATCCGGGTCGTGAAGATCTTTTTTGTACAGTTCTTCTGTGTATTCTTGCCACCTCTTCTTAATATCTTTTGCTTCTGTTAGGTCCAGACCATTTCTGTCCTTTATCGAGCCCATCTTTGCATGAAATGTTCCCTTGGTATCTCTAATTTTCTTGAAGAGATCTCTAGTCTTTCCCATTCTGTTGTTTTCCTCTATTTCTTTGCATTGATCACTGAAGAAGGCTTTCTTATCTCTTCTTGCTATTCTTTGGAACTCTGCATTCAGATGCTTATATCTTTCCTTTTCTCCTTTGCTTTTCGCCTCTCTTCTTTTCACAGCTATTTGTAAGGCCTCCCCAGACAGCCATTTTGCTTTTTTGCATTTCTTTTCCATGGGGATGGTCTTGATACATATGTGTTATAATACAATATTTATCTTTCTCTTTTTGACGTACTTCACTCTGTATAATAGGCTCTAGGTTCATCCACCTCATTAGAACTGACTCAAATGTGTTCCTTTTTATGGCTGAGTACTATTCCATTGTGCATATGTACCACAATTTCTTTATGCATTCATCTGTCAATGGACGTCTAGGTTGCTTCCATGTTCTAGCTATTGTAAATAGTACTGCAATGAACAATGGGATACATGTGTATTTTTCAATTTTGGTTTCCTCAGGGTATATGCCTAGGAGTAGCATTGCTGGGTCAGATGGTACTTTAATTTCTACATTTTTAAGGAATCTCTATACTGTCTTCCATAGTGGCTGTATCAATTTACATTCCCTCCACCAGTGCAAGAGCATCCCCTTTTCTCCATACCCTCTCCAGTATTTATTGTTTGTAGACTTTTTGATGATGGCCATTCTGACTGGTGTGAGGTGATTCATTGTAGTTTTGATTTGCATTTCTCTAATAATGAGCAACCTTTCATGTGTTTCTTAGCCACCTGTAAAGAAAGCTGAGCACCACCAAAGAATTGATGCTTTTGAACTGTAGTGTTGGAGAAGACTCTTGAGAATCCCTTGGACTGAAAGGAGATCCAACCAGTCCATCCTAAAGGAGATCAGTCCTGAGTGTTCATTGAAAGGACTGATGCTGAAGCTGAAACTCCAGTACTTTGGCCACCCAATGCGAAGAACTGACTCATTTGAAAGACCCTGATGCTGGGAAAGATTGAAGGCAGGAGGAGAAGGGGATGACAGAGGATCAGATGGTTGGATGGCATCACCGACTCAATGGACATGAGTTTGGGTAAACTCTGGGAGTTGGTGATGGACAGGGAGGCCTGACGTGCTGCAGTCCATGGGTTGCAAAGAGTCAGACACGACTGAGCGAATGAACTGAACTGAACTGATGTCTTCTTTGGAGAAATGTCTGTTCAGGTCTTTCCCCCACTTTTTGATTGGGTTGTTTGGTTCTCTGGCACTGAGTTGTATGAGCTGCTTGTATATTTTGGAAATTAATCCTTTGTCAGTTGTTTCATTTGCTATTATTTTCTCCCATTCTGAAGGTTGTCTTTTCACCTTGCTTATAGTTTCCTTTGCTGTGCAAAAGCTTTTAAGTTTAATCAGGTCCCACTTGTTCACTTTTGTTTTTATTTCCATTACTCTAGGAGGTGGATCATAGAGGATCTTGCTTTGATTTATGTAATTGAGTGTTCTGCTTATGTTTTCCTCTGAGTTTTACAGTTTCTGATCTTACATTTAGGTCTTTAATCCATTTTGAGTTTACCTTTGTGTATGGTGTTAGGAAGTGTTCTAATTTCATTCTTTTACATATAGCTGTCCAGTTTTCCCAGGACCATTTATTGAAGAGGCTGTCTGCCCCATTGTATATTCTTGCCTCCTTTGTCAAAAATAAGATACCCATAGGTGCATGAGTTTATTTCTGGGCTTTCTATCTTGTTCCATTGGTCTATATTTCTGTTTTTATGCCAATACCATGCTGTCTTGATGACTGTAGCTTTGTAGTATAATCTAAAGTCAGGAAGGTTGATTCTTCCAGCTCTATTCTTCTTTCTCAAGACTGCTTTGGCTATTCAGGGTCTTTTGTGTTTCCATATGAATTGTGAAATTTTTTGTCCTAGTTCTGTGAAAAAATGCCATTGGTAATTTGATAGGGGTTGCATTGAATCTGTAGATTGCATTTGGTAGTATAGTGATTTTCACAATGTTGATTCGTCCTACCCAAGAACAATGAATATCTCTCCATCCTCTTATGTCATCTTTGATTTCTTTCATCAGTGTCTTACAATTTTCTATGTACAGTTCTTTTGTCTCCTTAGGTAAGTTTATTGCTAGATATTTAATTCTTTTTATTGCAATCGTGAATGGGATTGATTCCTTAATTTCTCTTTCTGATTTTTCATTGTTGTATATAGAAATGCAAGTGATTTCTGTGTATTGATTTTGTATCCTGCAACTTTGCTAAATTCACTGACTAGCTCTAGTAATTTTCTGGTACTGTCTTTAGGGTTTTTAATGTGCACCATCATGTCACCTGCAAACAGTGAGAGCTTTACTTCCTTTCTGATCTGGATTCCTTTTATTTCTTTTTCTTCTTTGATTCCTGTAGCTAGGACTTCCAAAACTATGTTGAATAATAGTGGTGAAAATGGACACCCTTATCTTGTTCCTGATATTAGGGGGAATGCTTTCAGCTTTTCACCATTGAGAGTAATGTTTGCTGTAGGCTTATCATATATGGCCTTTACTGTGTTGAGGTAGGTTTCTTCTATGCTCATTTTTTGAACAGTTTTAATCATAAATGTGTGCTGAATTTTGTCAAAGGCTTTTTCTGCATCTATTGAGATTATCACGTTTTTTATCTTTCAATTTGTTAATATGGTGTATCACATTGATTGATTTGTGTATATTGAAGAATCCTTGCATCCCTGGAATAAACCAAACTTGATTATGGTGTATGAGCTTTTTGATGTGTTGCTGAATTCTGTTTGCTAAAATTTTATTGAAGATTTTTGTGTCTATATTCATCAGTGATACTGGCTTGTAGTTTTCTTTTTTTGTGTTGTCTTTGTCTCATTTTGATATCAGGGTGATGGTGGCCTCATAGAATGAGTTTGGAAGTGTTCCTTCCTCTGCAATTTTTTGAGAGAGTTTTAGAAGGATAGGCGTTAGTTCTTCTCTAAATGTTTGATAGAATTCTCCTGTGAAGCCATTTGGTCCTGGGCTTTTGGTTTTTTGGGAGATTTTCGATCAAGCTTCAATTTAGTGCTTGTAACTGGGTTGTTCATAATTTCTATTTCCTCCTGGTTCAGTCTTGGAAGATTGAACTTTTCTAAGAATCTGTCCATTTATTCTAGGTTATACACTTTATTGCCACATAGTTGTTCATAATAGTCTCCTATAGTCCTTTGTATTTCTGCATTGTCTGTTGTAACCTCTCCTTTTTCATTTCTGATTTTGTTGATTTGATTCTTCTCTTTTTTTCTTGATGAGTCTGGCTAAAGGTTTGTTAATTTTGTTTATCTTCTCAAAGAATCAGCTTTTAGTTTTATTAATCTTTACTACTGTTTCTTTCATTTCTTTTTCATTTATTTCTGCTCAGAACTTTATGATTTCGTTTCTTCTGCTAATTTTGGGGATTTTCCTTCCTTTTTTCCAGTTGTTTTAGGTGTAAAGTTAGGTTGTCTATTCGATGTTTTTCTTGCTTCTTGAGGTAGGATTGTACTGCTATAAACTTCCCTCTTAGAGCTGCTTTTGCTGCCTCCCATAGGTTTTGAGGAGCCTGGTAGGCCACAGTCCATGGGGTCACAAAGAGTCGGACATGACTGAGCAACTTCACTCACTCACAGGTTATGAGTTGTCGTGTTTTCATTGTCATTTGTTTCCAGAAATTTCTTAATTTCCTTTTTGATTTCTTCAGTAACCTCTTGGCTATTTAGAAACATATTGTTTAATCTCCATGTGTTTGTGTTTTTTTACACTTTTCCCCTTGTAATTGACTTCTAGTTTCATAGTGTGGTCAGAGAAGATGCTTGATATAATTTCCATGTTCTTAAATTTACTGAGGTTTGATTTGTGATGCCAGATGTGGTCTATCCTGGAGAATGTCCCGTGTGCCCTTGAGAAGAAGATGTTTTCTTCTGCATTTGGATGGGATGTCCTGAAGATATCAGTGAGATCCATCTCATCTAATGTATCATTTAAGACTCGTAGTCCTTGTTAATCTTCTGTTTTGATGATCTGTCCGTTGGTGTGATTGTGATGTTAAAATCTCCTACTATTGTTGTGTTACTGTCAGTTCCTCCTTTTATGTCTGTTGTCTCACATATCGAGGTGCTCCTATGTTCGGTGCACAGATGTTTACCATTGTTATGTCTTCCTCTTGGATCAATCCCTTGATGATTATGTAGTGTCCTTCCTTATCTCTTGTAATCTTCCATTTTTAAGGTCTATTTTGTCCTATATGAGGACTGCTACTCCAGCTTCCTTTTGCTTCCCATGTGCATGGAATATATTTTTCCCTCCTCTCACTTTCAGTCTATACGTGTCTTTAGGTCTGAAGTGGGTTTCTTGTAGACAGCATAATATGGGTCTTGTTTTTATATCCATTCAGCCAGTCTGTATCTTTTGGTTGGAGCATTTAATCCTTCCACATTTAAAGTAATTATTGACATATATGTTCCTATTGCCATTTTCTTAATTGTTTGGGGTTGATTTTGTAGATATTTTTCTTCTCTTGTATTTCTTGACTATGTAAGTCCCTTTAACATTTGTTGTAAAGCTGGTTTGGTGGTACAGATTCTCTTAACTTTTGCTTGTCTGAAAAGCTTTTTATTTCTCCGTCAATTTTGAATGAGATCCTAGCCAGGTGCAGTAATCTTGGTTGTAGATTTTTCCCTTTTAGCACTTTAAATATATCCTGCCATATCCTTCTGGCCTGCAGAGTTTCTGCTGAAAGATCAGCTGTTAAGCTGATGGGGTTTCCCTTATATGTTACTTGTTGCTTCTCCCTTGCTGCTTTTAATATTCTTTCTTTGTGTTTAGTCTTTGTTAGTTTGATTAGTATGTTTCTTGGCATGTTTCTTCTTGGGTTTATCCTGTATGAGACTCTTTGTGCCTCTTGGACTTCATTGACTATTTCCCTTTCCAGGTTGGGGAAATGTTCAACTATAATCTCTTCAAAAGTTTTCTCATTCCCTTTCTTTTTCTCTTCTTCTTCTGGGACCCCTATAATTTGAATGTTGGTGTGTTTGATATTGTCCCGGAGGTCTCTGAGACTACCCTCAGTTCTTTTCCTTCTTTTTACTTTATTCTGCTTTTCAGAAGTTATTTCCACCATTTTATCTTCCAGCTCACTGATTCATTCTTCTGCTTCAGATATTCTGCTATTGATTTCTTCTAGAGTATTTTTAATTTCAGTAATTGTGTTGTCTCTATATGTTTATTCTTTAATTCTTCTAGGTCTTTGTTAACTGATTCTTGCATTTTCTCCATTTTGTTTTCAAGGTTTTTGATCATCTTTACTATCATTATTCTGAATTCTTTTTCAGAGAGTTTGCCTATTTTCTCTTCATTTATTTGGACTTCTAGTCTGTTCCTTCATTTGTGTAGTATTTCTCTGCCTTTTCATTATTTTTTTTTAACTTATTGTGTTTGAGGTCTCCTTTTTCCCAGGTTTCAAGGTTGGAGTCTTTCTTCCTTTGCTTTCTTCCCTCCTAAGTTTGGTCCAGTGGTTTGTATAAGCTTCATATAGTGTGAGATTTGTGCTGAGTTTTTTTGTTTGCTTGTTTTTCATCTGATGGGCAAGGCTGAGTGAGGTGGTGATCCTGTCTGTTGATGATTGGGCTTGTATTTTTATTTTGTTTGTTGTTTAGATGAGGCGTCCTGCACAGGGTGCTACTGGTGGTTGGGTGATGTCTGGTCTTGTATTCAGGTGGTTTCCTTTGTGTGAGTTCTCACTATTTGATACTCCCTAGACTTATTTCTCTGGTAGTCTATCTAGGGTCTTGCAGTCAGTGCTTCCACTCCAAAGGCTAAGGGATTGACTAGTCAGGAATAAAGATTTCACAAGTGGTTTGTTATGGCATTAAGTGAGATTAAAGCAAAAACCCAAAAATGAGAAACCAAAGATGAACCCCAGACAAACAGCAGTTACAAAATCAGGCAAATAATAATTAAAATAATGGAATATACACATATACACCCATAAGCAAAATCAAAACAGTCCAACAAAAATAAAGTACAGTAGATTGATCTGGCAAACAAAGGAAATCAAAAATTATATCTACCAGTTAAGAACAAAACTAACTAAAGCACAATCTGGAAAGCAAAATTAAAACAAGGTACCAAGTGGGGAATAAAGCAATGAAAACAAAACTAACAAATATGTTGAGAAGGAAAGAAAGAAAGCGTAGATATGCAAAGTTAAATAGAGGTAGACAAAGAAGATTTATATGCATTAAAGATTAACTTCAAGGGGAAAAGAACAGTAGGAAAAGTAAACACAGGAAGAAATATAGAAAAATAATAGTAGGTTTTAAAAGATTTAAAAAAACAGAAAAGAAAAAAAAAAAGGAAGAAGAAAGAAGAAAAAGGAAAACTCCATAGAACCACAAAACACCAACGTAGAGGCAGAGGTTTATAACCACAATAAAAAAAGGTGAGAGGAAAAATAACAGCTAAAAAGCTTAATTAGATTTCATAGTGTCAATAAAATCAACAGCTATAACAGAGGTAGTGGGGAAAGAAAAAAAGTAAAAAAAAAAATCCAAAAGAATCTACAGAACAAGTCAAAACATAAGGATAACAAATGTCTTTCTTCAGTCACTGCTGTCAGAGTCCTTTCCCTTGCTGGGAGTCCCAGTCCAGCTCACCTCTCAAGGATGCACTCTGACGCTGTGCTGGTCTCTGGACCTGCTGTGGGGCAGCTCAGATTCTAATTGGGTCCTACTCCTGTGTGTTCTTCCCTCCAATGTCCACTGCTATCAGAACTAGTGAGTTTTCTTCTGTGGGAGCTCTCAATGACCTTTTATATATTCCATAGATATAGGGTCTGCCTAGTTGATTGTGCGGATTTAATCTGCAGCTTGTACAACTGGTGGTAAGTAGGTTTTAGGTCTTCTTCCTTAGCCACACTGCCCCTGGGTTTCAGTTGTGGTTTTATTTCCACCTCTGCATGTGGGTCATCCAGTGGGGTTTGCTCCTGTGGCTGCCATGGAGGGCTTGGGTTTGTCCCTGTGAGGGCCAGGTGTGGATGTGGTGCAGCTGCTTGGGTCGCAGGGGTTCTGGCAGCACCAGGTACTCGGGGGGTGGGTGGGGGGGGGGGGGGTTGGCGGCTAGGGCAGCAGGAAATACAGTGCTCTAGAAGGGTATGGCAAGCAGTATTGGCCAATACGCTCCAGTATTCTTGCCTGGAGGACCTTCTCCCTGACAGAGAAGCCTGGCAGGCCACAGTCCACAGGGTCGCAAAGAGTTGAACACGACCCTAGCCTTTTTTTTTTTTTTGCCTGTGGCAGCTCTGCCCCAGTGAGAATTGAGCATGAAGGTGGTGTAACTGCTTGGATTGAGGGGACCCTGGCAGTGCCAAGCGTGCAGGGACACATACTGCCTCTGACACAGGAGTTATGACCCTATCAGAGTCTTTTTTTGAGCCTCTTGTAGCTGGTGATCAGAAGGCCTCTTTGGCCAGTCTTTCTCTGTAGGTCTGCCCATTCAGGCACTTAGAGGGCTCCCTTGCCTGGGGTCCTTCTCTGTTGTTCGGCGCGTCGGGCACATAGAGGGGCCCCCCTGGGTTGGGGTCCTAGTCTGTACATCAGTGCATCAGGCACTTAAAGGGGCACCCTGGCTGGATTCCTACTCTGTAGTTTGGCACTCAGGCACTCAAAGGGGCACCCTGGGTGGGGTCCTGTTCTCTAGCTTAGTGCATCACGTGTTTGATGGGCCAGCCTCTCTATCCTTCATCTGCCGATGCTGGCATGTGGAGAGACAGAGGTTATGGTGATGGCTCCACCCCTTGTGCGTGACTCAGCAGTATCGCCTTGCTTCCATGGCTGCCTGGCTTTCCTCCACAGGCATTTCCCACCACAGTCTCCTCCTTCGCATCTCTTCGATCCATCTCTCCACAGTCAACAGCAGCCCTCGCCCAGGGATTGCTCCACAATCCCTAAAATCCAGCTCCCAGCTGCTGCACCTTCCAAGGGATCCACATCCCTGTCTGGGATATGCATGGCTGTGGAAGGACTGTCTGCTTCTCATTCCATTTAGGCTGCCACAGATCAGCTGTTTCACCCTCAGCCTTAACTGTTTCTCCTCTGACTCAGACAATTGCCCTGATATGAGGATCAGACCCCTGCCTCAGTTCCCCCACCCGCCAAGGGCAGGTCCAGTCCTACTAACACTCCTGTTCTTCCCCCTAGTTCCTTCCTCCTACCGAGTTTTGCATGGTTCTATATATTCTTTTCTGCTGGTCAGGTACTCCTGTCCGCTCTCAGCTGGTGTTCTGCAGGCACTTCTGTGTCTGAAGGTGTGTTCCTGATGTATCCGTGGAGAGAGATGTATTCCACGTCCACCTGCTCCTCTGCCATCTTGTTCTTTCTGAATTCCAGTTTTAAATTCATGTGAGAAAAGGCTGACGGTAGGAATGCTTGACACTCTTATTTTTCTTTTCCTCTATGCGTGCATGCATGCTAAGTCGCTTCAATCACGTCCATGGGATTTTCCAGGCAAGAATACTGGTGTGGGTTGCCATGCCCTCCTGTGGGGAATCTTCCTGACCCAGGAATCAGACCCTCCTCTCTCACGTCTCCTGCATTGGCAGGTGTGTTCTTTACCACTAGTGCCACTTGGGAAGCCCTCCCACTTCCTACTACCATCACACTGGAGAGTAGAGTTTCAGCATATGAATCTGGGGAGATATACAAACATTCTGTCCCAAACAACGACTTTCTCAATTTCAGACAATATGATTTACCAATGGGTAGAGGATAAATACACCCAAGAGGGAGCGCAGGGGAGGGAGGGGGAGCCTATGAAGTTGGCTACATGAAGTCCAGTTGATGGAGTTAGCGATGAAGTCAATATCTCCTGATTTTTAGGGTCGGTGCTTGGCCTAGGATTGCTGATAGCTCTTCCTTTAAAGAACAAAAGCTGAATACTGTACATGAGACAGCCAAAAACAGAGCTGACGAAACCAATAGCTGACGAAACAGGGATGTGTTTCAGAGAAATCCAGAACTGTCTTAGCAACATAAAGAAATTCAGAAATTTCTTTTTTAAAAAATTACTTGTTTACTTGTGGGTGTGTTGGGTCTTCATTGCAGTGTGAGGGCGTTCTTCTGGTTGCAGCGAGCAGGGGATACTCTTCGTTGCAGAGCGCGGACTTCTCATTGTGGTGGCTTCTCTTGTGGCGCTCGAGCTCTAGGCCGTGGGGCTTCAGGAGCTGCAGCCCCTGGGCTCCAAGACACAGGCTCAGTACTCGTGGTGCACGGGCTTCATGTCAGGCAGCATGTGGGATCTTCCCAGACCAGGGCTCGAACCCATGTTTCCTGCATTGGCAGGCAGATTCTTCACTACTGAGCCACTAGGGAAGCCCAAGAAATTCAGACATTCCTATACTCAAGAAAGGAAGGATAAAGTGATTGAGGAATTAATCAGTCATGTCCTCTCTTCAAGGAAACTTATGTTCTAGTCTTTGCTTTCAGATCGGAAAACCTACAGTGAAAATGTAATTTTCTTGGTCAAGTTCAGAAGTGCAACCAAGGTCACACTCTATTTCTCCTGAGGTCAAAGCCCCTTTCCTCTGCAGAGCAAGGCAGAAGCCAGCTCCTGAGGCCTCTGCTGCCGGACCCCATCACATCCCCTTCACTTCCCAGTGCTCCCCTCTGCTTCACACCCTGTTCTCCATCCACAGCCGACCTTCTTTTATCCTTTTCCCAACAAATCCCCTCAGAGTCCCTTCCTCATTGTCCTCTTCTCCTTGACCTTGTTAATACATTATATTTTTTTTCTATTTTCACTATCACACAAATGCTGCACTAAGCATTCTTGCACACATGCATGTTTCTCCTGGAAAAATATCAAAGAGTGAAACTGATGGATCTTAGAGCGTACACACTGTCCGCTTTCCTAGGTGCAACCAAGTGAAGTGAAGTGAAAGTGTTAGTTGCTCATTTGTGTCCGACTGTTTGCAACACCACGGTCTGTAGCCTACCAGGCTCCTTTGTCTATGGCAATTCTCAAAGCAAGAATACTGGAGTGGGTGGCCATTCCCTTCCCCAGGGGATCATCCCAACTCAGGAATCGAACCCAGGTTTCCGGCATTGCAGGCAGACTCTTTACCATCTGAGCCACCAGGGAAGTTCAGATGCAACCAAAGGGCTCCCCAAAGTGGTTTAGCAACTATGCTACCAACTTTGGGATATGGGTGATGCCTGGTGTTCCCTATCTTTGCCAGTACATATCAGTGTCAGATTTTAATTCTTAAGGAAATTCTCTCTACAAATCAAGCCAAGAACTCCTCCCTCTGATCTACTGATGGATAGCAAGTAACACATTTATGCTGTTCCAGACTTTGAATCTTAGAGCACAGAGTCCACAACTCTTCCTGAAGAGTGAACTGAGCTCTATCACTTCTTCCCCAAAGATGACAGGGAGAGGGGGATCTCCTTCTACCTTGAGTGAGAGTCCTGGCCAGTGAGCAGGACAAGGAGGGCAGAGGCTCTGAGACCCAGGGTTGTGTGCCAGCCACCAACACCACCTACCAGAATGGGTTTCACAGTGAAGTCAGCCCAACAATGACCCTTGAGCCCGTGAAACCAGCCCACCTGCTTTCTCTGGCAGGTCTTCTAATGACAGAGTGGCCAGGGCAATGGGAATCTCATGTCCTGAGACCCAAGGGCCAGGGAGACACCTGGCCTTTAGATGAGAGATGGCAGTCCAAAGGAGACCAAGCAAAGAGGTGTCACGGAAACAGAAGTGATGGAAATGGAGGTCCTCGCAGATCCCTGTGCAGGACTGGATGTGGGACCAGCGCTTGATTGGCAGTCCACTTGGCAGCGTCTAGAAGCTGCAAAGGGGGCAGAGAGATTAAGAGTGGGACCTCAGAAAGTAGACGATCTGGGGGCTTCTACTGACAGGTCTGAGGTTTTAGGCACACTACTCAACCTCTCTCTGCCTCAGGTTCTTTATCTGTAAAATTAGGATATTCATACATATGTATAAGGTGGCCCTAAAAATAAATGAGATATTATCAGTAGAATGCTTAGCAAGGGTCTGGTGCACAGTAAGGACTCGGTAAATGTTGTTGTTATTTATTCACTAAGTCGTGTCTGACTCTTTGCAAGCCCATGGACTGTAGCCTACCAGGTTCCTCTGTCCAAAGAATTCTCCAGGCAAGAATACTGGAGTGGGTTGCCATTTCCTTCTCCAGGGGATTTTCCTGACCCAGAGACTGAACCCTCATCTTGTGCATTGACAGGCAGATTCTTTACTGCTGAGCCACCCGGGAAGCTCAGTAAATATGAGTTGTGCTTATCACCATCATTATTGCTATATAATATGTAAATATGTATTTATATTAGATAGATGATGGATAGACAGATAATAGACAGATGACAGATAGAGATGGATAGCTAGAAACAGAAGACAGCTAGAAAGATAATCCCCTATGACCAGCTCTGTCGGAGCAAGCTGCAATATCAGGACTGTTCGCTGATCAGTCGTGTCCAACTCTTTGCGACCCCATGGACTGTAGCCTGCCAGGTTTCTCTGTCCATGGAATTCTCCAGGCAAGAATATTGGAGTGGGTTGCCATTTCCTCCTTCAGAGGATCTTCCCAACCCAAGGATCGAACATGGGTCTCCTGAATTTGCAGTGCAGGCAGGTTCTCTGCCATCTGAGCCACCATGAAAGGCCAATATCAGGACCAGTTTCCACAACTGGCGCGTGCATGCATGCTAAGTCACTTCACTCACATCCGACTCTTTGTGACCCTACTGACCGTGGCCCGCCAGGCTCCTCTGGCCATGGGATTTCCCAGGCAAGAATACTGGAGTGGGTTGCCATTGCCTTTTCCAGGGGATCTTCCTGACCCAGGGATTGAACCCATGTTTCTTATATCTCCTGAACTGTCAAGCCCTCCTGATTCTTTACCACTAGGGCCACCTGGGAAGCCCCCGCCAATTGGTGCATCGGTTCTTATTGATCAGTCATGGCTGCCCATTGAGGATGCCAAGGTCCTACCTGGGCTCAAGAGGGAGCATGGTAGTGGACATTGCATGCCCTCACTTCCTGTGGTCTGTGTTGCACTTCTTATCTGGTAGGAAATACTGATTCAAAAATGTTACCATATTTAAGTTTTTAAGAGGACCTATAATCAAGCCAAAAAATAGCCAGTTTTTAAATGAGGCCAACTGCATGTGGCTCTTCAAAAAAAATACACAGTCAAAGCAGGGGCTGCCTCATTCTCTGTTTTAAGATCCACAGAGAATTTCCATTTTAGTACTCCGGGCTGCTCACCACACCATCTCCTGAAGTGGTGGGTGAACCTCAGGTGAGTTCATTGTAAGCAGAGCTAGCCCTTAGCTTTCCACAGACACTGCTATAAAGCAGAGAGGTTGTTGGGCAATAGAGGACACGGTGCAGTGGGGAAAGCATGGAGATATGCAGACCTGGCTTTTAGTTTCAGCAGAAACTCAGAGTGTGGGGGTGGGTGGCCCATGTGACTTCTCAAAGACCTGGTTTCTTGACTCTAAAAGAGGGTCACTGATCTCCAAGATCCCATCCAGTTTTTTCATTCTCTTCTAGGCAAAGGAAGTCATCTCTTGCACTGACTATGTGTTTGAAAGAGGGAGAAGCATGCAGAGATGTTTACATGCACAAGACGATAAGTCCTCAACCTTCTTGAAGGACATCTTCCAAAATGTTCCTAATTCCCAACTGGCAAAATAGAATGGCTGCCTCCATTTCTCTTAGGGTTTATCAATACAAAAGATGACATCATGTGAAAGCAAGGACTCAGGAACAAGTTACCTCATGAACGAAAATCCTTTGCCCACCCATCCTGTCTCACACACATGGACACACAAGCTTTTTTTAAATGCCATCAATTTGCTTTGAAAGTGAAAATGAAGTCGCTCAGTCGTGTCTGACTCTTTGCAACCCCATGGACTGTAGCCTACCAGGCTTCTCCATCCATGGGATTTTCCAGGCAAGAGTACAGGAGTGGGTTGCTATTTCCTTCTCCATTTGCTTTATTTTAATATTAAATGTTCATGTAATTTTTTCTTCCAAATATTCTGCAATTACATACCTGATTTTTCTCAAAGACCCAAGATTTAGGAAAGGCAGTTTCAGTTTCCAAATGGCTGCATCTTTGTATTGTTTTGTGTTATTGTAGTTTATACTTTGGCTGTTAATTGTTGGTTTTATGTTATATTTACTCTGGGATCAGTTCACATGCAAGATCTAAGTTCCCTGACCAGGAATTAAACCCATGCCCTCTTCAGTGGAAGCATAGAGTCTTAACCACTGGACTACCTGGGAAGTCCAACATAAACCTTTTTTTTTTTTTTTTTTTAACATATATCCCCTTCCTTCTGAACCTCCTTCCCATCTCCCTCCCCTAGGTTGATACAGAACTCCTGTTTGAGTTTCCTGAGCCATACAGCAAATGCCCGTTGGCTATCTGTTTTACATATGGTGATGTAAGTTTCCATGTGACTCTCTCCATACGTCTCACCCCCTCCTCCCCTCTCCCCACGTCCATAGTGTATTCTCTATGGCTGTTTCTCCATTGCTGCCCTGCAAATAAATTCTTCAGTACCATTTTTCTGGATTCCGTATACATGTGTTAGTATACAATATTTATCTCTCTCTTTCTTTGTATCTCCCTCTATCTTTATCTTTCTCTTTAATCTTTATACTTCACTCTGTATAATAGTCTCTAGGTTCATCTACCTCATTAGAACTGACTCAAATACATTCCTTTTCATGGCTGAATAATATTCCATTGTGTGTGTGTATCACAACTTCTTTATCCATTCATCTGTCATTGGACATCTAGGTTACTTCATACTGCTGCAATGAACAATGGGAGAGGGTGAGATGTATGGAGAGAGTTCCAGATAAACATCTACTTCTGCTTTATTGACTATGCCAAAGCCTTTGCCTGTGTGGATCAAAACAAACTATGGAAAATTCTTCAAGAGATAGGAATACCAGACCACCTGACCTGCCTCCCGAGAAATCTGTATGCAGGTCAAAAAGCAACAGTTAGAACTGGACATGGAACAACAGACTGGTCCCAAATTGGGAAAGGAGTTCATAAAGGCTGCATATTGTCACCCTACTTATTTAACTTATATGCAGAGTACATCATGAGAAACACTGGACTGGATAAAGCACAAGTTGCAATCAAGATTTCTGGGAGAAGTATCAATAACCTCAGATATGCAGATGACACCACCCTTATGACAGAAAGTGAAGAACTAAAGAGCAGGGATTGGCGGCAGGAGAAGAAGGGGATGACTGAGGATGAGCTGGCTGGATGGCATCACTGACTCAATGGACGTGAATCTGAGTGAACTCTGGGAGTTGGTGATGGACAGGGATGCCTGGCGTGCTGCGATTCATGGGGTCACAAAGAGCCGGACATGACTGAGCGACTGAACTGAACTGAACTGAAAGAGCCTCTTGATGAAAGTGAAAGAGAAGAGTGAAAAAGTTGGCTTAAAACTCGACATTCAGAAAACTAAGATCATGGCATCTGATCCCATCACTTCATGGCAAATAGGCTGGGAAACAATGGAAACAGTGACAGACTTTGTTTTGGGGGCTCCAAAATCAATGCAGATTGTAACTAAACCCACGAAATTAAAAGATGCTTGCTCCTTGGAAGAAAATCTATAATCGACCTAGACAGCATATTAAAAAGCAGACACATTACTTTGTCAACAAAGGTCTGTCTAGTCAGGGCTATGGTTTTTCCAGTAGTCATGTATGGATGTGAGAGTTGGACTATAAAGAAAACTGAGTGTCAAAGAATTGATGCTTTTGAACTGTGGTGTTGGAGAAGACTCTTGAGAGTCCCTTGGACTGCAAGGAGATCCAACCAGTCCATCCTAAAGGAGATCAGTCCTGGGTGTTCACTGGAAGGACTGATGCTGAAGCTGAAACTCCAACACTTTGGCCACCTGATGTGAACAACTCACCAATTGGAAAAGACCCTGATGCTGGGAAAGACTGAAGGTGGGAGGAGAAGGAGACCACAGGATGAGGTGGTTGGATGGCATCACTGACTCAATAGACATGAGTTTGAGTTAAGTTGATGATGGACAGGGAGGCCTGGAGTGCTGCAGTCCATGGGGTTGCAAAGAGTCAGACATGAGTGAGCAACTGAACTGACTGACTGACTGACTGATGGTTTTATTCCCAGTTTTTTAAGGAATCTCCATACCATCTTCCATACTGGCTGTATCAATTTACATTCCCACAAAGAGTGCAAGAGTGTTCCCTTTTCTCCATACCCTCTCCAGCGTTTTTTGCTTGTACACTTTTCGATGATAGCCATTCTGACCAGTGTAAGGTGATAGCTCATTGTAGTTTTGATTTACATTTCTCTAAGACCAGGAATCGAACCCATGCCCTCTTCAGCAGAAGCATGGAGTCTTAACCACTGGATTACCTGGGAAGTCCCACACAAACTTTCTAACCCATGAGACCTAAATTCTACTTTAGCAAAATTATAAAGCCACACATGTCATGGAACTCTTATATTGAAACTATAGTGGTTAAATTCACCACCACGAATCCACTGCCTCCAGATTATGGAAAGCACCCGGACAACCACTGCTATGGAGCACATTTTACTAATTCAGTACCAAGAAAATTATGTAATAAAACGTGCAGTTGCTTTTGCCAACAGCTGTAAACTGGAAACGTCATAATTTTTCCAAACCATAATGAGTTTTGCTCCTGTCTTTCCTCATAGACAGTAATGATAACATAAAATGATGTATTAAGATAAACTCATAAGAACGACTTTTCGTAATAATCTGTGTTTTCTAATCCTTTTCAAAATGACCGCTTTGGGAGTGGCTGTCTTGACTGTGGTTGTGTGCTCACCTCATGTTTTACTCCTTCAAAACTGCTTTCCTGGGTCAGTTCAGGAGTGTTGGAAGGAAATCATGTCTCAGTCAAAACCAGTATTTCCTAAGACTGCCATTCACCTTGCATAACTCACCTGGCTACAAGTCTCAAAAGCCGTCTACAGAGACTTGGCTCTGAATTACTCCTGGCTGTTTTCCAAAACCCAAATCTACCTTCTATAGAGGAAAGTTAACTATTGTTAAAGTTAATGGAGAGAGTACACCATTGGATCTGAAGCAGTTCCTTGTGAACTACATAAAAATATTTTATATTTGGTGACACACACAGAATATGTTTATAATTTTGCTTTAATTGATGTAATGCATCAACTTGACTAATTTTGTGTGTCAACTTGGCTGGGCTAAGGGGTGCCCTGAGTGCTGGTAGAACATTGTTTTGGGGTGTGTCTGTGAAAGTGTTTCTGTAACATTTAGATCAATGGCAACCCACTCCAGTATGCTTCCTCGGCAAATCCCATGAACAGAGGAGCCCATGGGGCAGCAAAAGAGTTGGACACAATGAAGCAGCTAAACAATAGTAAGACTCAGTGAAGATCGCTTTCCCCAAGGCAGTGGGCATCGTGCAACCCACAGAGGGCCTAAATAGGACAAAAAGGCAAAGGAAGGGAGAATTCACTCCTTGCTTGAGCTGGGTTGGCCATCTCTTCCTGCCCTTGGACACTGTCCCTCCTGGTTCTCAGGTCTTCAGCATTGACTGAAGTTCCACCAACTGCCTTCCTGGGTCTTCAGCACAGGGTCCTCTCAGCCTCCCTAGCCACGTGAGCCAATCCCAAAAATAACCTCCTCTTATATCTATACACATACATAAGTTCTATTTCTCTGAAGAACACTGACTAATATATACAACATCCTTCAGGGGCCATGTTTAAGGGAATGATATTCCTTCAAGGTTTTTGTATCAGGCATTTCCAACTCGATCTCTGAAACCCCTGTCTATTTTCATTCCTGCATCTCACTCTCTTTGTTACTCCCATCACAATGGCTATGTCAAAATAGCCACCTGGCGAAGCCCCCAGCATTGCAACAGCCACATCAGAAGGCCTGGGGTCCCACCAGCTTGTCATCTTGGGTCAAGAAATGCTGTCGCTCTGATACTGCCCTGCAGGCATGATTTGCTTGTTTTCACGCCTTCTCCCTGGATGAGAAGACAAGAATTTTCAAAGACATCATCAGGGGAAGCCTAAAAACTGGAATTTCATTTCCATATTGAATGGATAATGGAGGAAATGACAAATAAGAAGTCCAAATGCCATCTTCTTACTCAGAACAGTGCCACCAGATTGAGTAGAAAAAAATAGATCTGGGTTCCATGCGTTCCTCTTTAGGAATAGAACATTAGAAATCTTTTCTCAATCTCTCTCCTCGTGTGGATTGTGAAAAGGTCACCAGTGACATCCCAGTTACCACATATTGGTTTCCAATCTGTCCTCATCTGACCTGACTTCTGTGGCATCTGATACCCTCCCACCCAATTCTGATAACTGCCTCCCCCTCAGATTAACACATCTCCCACCCACATCGTCCCAGTCCATAGGACCATTTGAAATTCCCCCTTTGGCTTCCAAGTCAATATACATAAAATTCAATATGACGACTTATCCCTGATCACAGATTGGGCTTGCTGGCTACCAACATCCTCCAATAGATTTTTCAGTAATAAAGGTGGGGCATGTGGGACCTTACTTCTCCGACCAGGGGTCAAACCTGTGCCATCATCCCCTTGATTGGGAAGCTCAAAGTCCTAACCACTGGACAAGCAGAGAAGGCTGGCACAGTTCTTTTTAACTTCTGACACTCTGTGGTAACACCTCAGACAGCAACTCCACTCCCAAAGATGGGGCAACAGTCACCATAACTCATACAACTTTCAGAGACCCTGTTCTCTGACCACACAGTCCATTCTGTCCCAGATAATTTTGTCTTGAATAATGAGCAACATATGCACTGTTGTCGTTCAGCCAGTCAGTCATGTCTCTTTGTGACTGCGCAGACGGCAACACACCAGCTTCCATGTCCATCACTAACTCCTGGGCCTGGATCAAACTCACGTCCACCCATTCGGTGAGTCCATCCAGTTGCTGATGCCACCCAACCATCTCATCATCTGTCATCCCCTTCTCCTCTTGCCTTCAGTCTTTCCCAGCATCAGTAGTTGGCTACTTGAGGTTAAGTTTTATACAAAAGAGGGGGAAAGAAGATATGGTACATATATACAATGGAATATTCCTCAGCCACTAAAAGGAACAAAATAGTCATTTCTAGAGATGTGAAAAGACCTAGAGTCTGTCATAATGAGTGAGGTAAATCAGAAAAAAAAAACAAATATTGTATATTTTCATAAATATGTAGAATCTAGAAAAATGGTATAGTCAGCTCAGTTCAGTTGCTCAGTCATGCCTGACTCTTTGTGACCCCATGGATTGTAGCACGCTAGGCTTCCCTGTCCAAAACCAACTCCCAGAGCTTGCTCAAACTCATGTTCATCAGGTCAGTGATGCCATCCAACCACCTCATCCCCTGATGTCTCCTCCTCCTCCTGTCTTCAATCTATCCCAACATCAGGGATTTTTTCCAATGAGTCAGCTCTTTGCATCAAGTGGCCAAAGTAGGGGAGTTTCAACTTCAGCATCAGTCCTTCCAATGAATATTCAGGACTTATTTCCTTTAGGATGGACTGGTTGGATCTCCTTGCAGTCCAAGGGACTGTCAAGAGTCTTCTCCAACACGACAGTTCAAAAGCATCAATTCTTTGACACTCAATTTTCTTTACTGTCCAACTCTTACATCCATACATGACTACTGGAAAAACCATAGCTTTGACTAGATGGACTTTTGTTGGCAAAGCAATGTCTCTGCTTTTTAGTATGCTGTCTAGGTTGGTCATAGCTTTTCTTTCAAGGAGCAAGCGTCTTTTAATTCCATGGCTGCAATCACCATCTGCAGTGATTTTGGAGCCCAAGAAAATAAAGTCTCTCACAGTTTCCACTGTTTCCCCATTTATTTGCCATGAAGTGACAGGACCGGGTGCCATGATCTTCGTTTTTTGAATGTTGAGCTTTAAGCCAACTTTTTCACTCTCCTCTTTCACTTTCATCAAGAGGCTTTGTTCTTCTGCACTTCCTACCATAAGGGTGGTATGGCTGCATATCTGAGGTTATTGATATTTCTCCTGGCAATCTGGATTCCAGCTTGTGCTTCACCCAATCCAGCATTTTGCATGATTACTCTGCATATAAGTTAAATAAGCAGGGTGACAACATACAGCCTTGACATACTCCTTTCCCAATTTGGAACCAGTCTGTTGCTCCATGTCTGGTTTCAACTGTTGCCTCCTGACCTGCATACAGATTTCTCAGGAGGCAGGTCAGGTGGTCTGGTATTGCCATCTCTTGAAGAGTTTTCCACAGTTTGTTGTGATTTACACAGTCAAAGGCTTTGGCATAATCAATAAAGCAGAAGTAGAGGTTTTCTGGACCTCTTGTGTTTTCGATGATCCAGTGGATGTTGACAATTTGATCTCTGGTTCCTCTGGCTTTTCTAAAACCAGCTTGAACATCTGGAAGTTCACGGTTCACGTACTGTTGAAACCTGACTTGGAGAATTTTGAGCATTACTTTGCTACTGTGTGAGATGTGCAATTGTTCAGTATTTTGAACATTCTTTGTCATTGCCTTTCTTTGGGATTGGAATGAAAACTGAACTTTTCCAGTCCTGTGGCCACTGCTGAGTTTTCCAGATTTGCTAGCATATAAAGTGCAGCACTTTCACAGCATGATCTTTTAGGGTTTGAAACAGCTCAGTTGGAATTTCATCACCTCCACTAGCTTTGTTCGTGGTGATGCTTCCTAAGGCCCACTTGACTTCACATACCAGGATGTCTGGCTCTAGGTGAGTGATCACACCATCGTGATTATCTGGGTCATGAAGATCTTTTTTGTACAGTTCTTCTGTGTATTCTTGCCACCTCTTCTTAATATCTTCTGTTTCCGTCAGGTCCATACCATTTCTGTCCTTTCTCGAGCCCATCTTTGCATGAAATGTTCCCTTGGTATCTAATTTTCTTGAAGGGATCTCTAGTCTTCCCCATTCTGTTGTTTCCCTCTATTTCTTTGCATTGATCACTGAGGAAGGCTTTCTTATCTCTCTTTGCTATTCTTTGGAACTCTGTATTCAAATGGGTATATCTTTCCTTTTCTTCTTTGCCTTTTTCTTCTCTTCTTTTCTCGACTATCTGGAAGGTCTCCTCAGACAACCATTTTGCCTTTTTGCATTTCTTTTTCTTGGGGATGGTCTTGATCCCTGCCTCCTGAACAATGACATGAACCTCTGTCCATAGTTCTTCAGGCATTGTTTATTAGATCTAACCCCCTGAATCTATTTGTCACTTCTACTGTATAAACATAAGGGATTTTATTTAGGTCATTCCTGAATGCTCTAGTGGTTTTCCACACTTTCTTCAAATTAAGTCTGAATTTGGCAATAAGGAGTTCATGATCTGAGCCAAGTCAGCCCCTGGTCTTGTTGCTGACTGTGTAGAGCTTCTCCATCTCTGGCTGCAAAGAATATAATCAATTTTATTTCAGTTTTGGCCATTTGGTGATGTCCATGTGTAGAGTCTTCTCTTGTGTTGTTGGAAGAGAGTGTTTGTTATGACCAGTGTGTTCTCTTGGCAAAACTCTGTTAGCCTTTGCCCTGCTTCATTTTGTACTCCAAGGCCAAATTGCCTGTTACTCCAGGTATCTCTTGACTTCCTACTTCTGTATTCCAGTCCCCTATAATGAAAAGGACATCTTTTTTGGATGTTAGTTCTAGAAGGTCTTGTAGGTCTTCATAGAACTGTTCAACTTCAGCTTCCTCAGCATTACCTGTTGGGGCATAAACTTGGATTACTGTGATATTGAATGGTTTCCCTTGGAAACAAATAGACATCATTGTCATTGTTGAGACTGCACCCAAGAACTGCTTTTCAGACTCTTTTGTTGACTACGATGGCTACTCCATTTCTTCTAAGGGATTCTTGCCCCTAATAGTAGATATCATGGTCATCTGAGTTAAATTCACCCATTCCAGTCCATCTTAATTCACTGATTCCTAAAATGTCAGTGTTCACTCTTGCCATCTCCTGTTTGGCCACTTCCAATTTACCTTGATTCATGGACCTAACATTCCAGGTTCCTATGTGATATTGTTCTTAATAACATCGGACTTTACTTCCATTACTAGTCATATCTACAACTGAGTGTTGTTTTCACTTTGGTTCCACCACTTCATTCTTTCTGGAGCTTTTTCTCTACTCTTCTCCAGTAGCATATTGGGCACCTACCAACCTGGGGAGTTCATCTTGCAGTGTCCTATCTTTTTGCCTCTTCGTATGTTCATGGGGTTCTCAAGGCAAGAATACTGAAGTGGTTTGCCACTCCCTTCTCCAGTGGACCACGTTCTGTCAGACCTCTCCACCATGACCCACCCATCTTGGTGGCCCTACACGGCATGGCTCCCAGTTTCATTGAGTTAGACAAGGCTGTGGTCCATATGATCAGTTTGATTTGTTTTCTCTGATCGTGGTTTTCATTCTGTCTGCCCTCTGAGGATAAAGATAAGAGAGTTATAGCTTCCTGATGGGAGAGACTGAATGAAGGGGAAACTGGGTCTTGTTCTGATGGGCAGGGGCATGCTCAGTAAATCTTTAATCCAATTTTCTGTTGATGAGTGGGGCTGTGTTCCCTTCCTGTTGTTTGACCTGAGACCAAACTATGGTGGAGGTAATGAAGACAATAGTGGAAAATGTTATGGATGAACTTATTTCCAAGACAGTAGAGAATGGACAGAGGGAAGGGGAAGATGGGACACATTGGGAGGTTGAGATTGAGATATATACACTGCCATGTGTAAAATAGATAGTTAGCAAGAACCAGCTATAAAGCGCAGGCAGTTCAGCCCAGTGCTCTCTGATGACCTAGATGGGTGGGATGGGGGTGGGGTGAGAGGGAGGCCCTAGAAGGAGGGGATATATGTATGCACATGGCCGATTTACTTCATTGTACAGCAGAAACTAACACAACATTGCAAAGCGACTGTATGTCAATGAAAAAATTGCTAATACTAATTGAAAAAAAAAAAAAAACAAGAGGGAGATAGAAGATAGAAAGACACAGAGATTGCCTGAGGGCAGTGGTTAAATGAAGTACCATTCACATGGGCAAAACAGTTCTCATAACAGGCATTTTGCAATTCCCTAAGCCTTCATAAGCACTGAGTTGATAGATACACCTCTGATTCCACGCAACGGTTGGTGAAATAAACCGTACGTTCCTGTATGGTGCACGGGGCTCATAGAGAGCCCTTTCTAACCGAGAACAAAGGTTTGTGCACCCAGTCACATGCACAACGCAGTGCAGTGATTGACAGGCTGATTATGAGGCCCAGTTGGCCTCGTGTGGCCTTTCTTAAGTGCAATATGGTATGCATAACGTGCCATATGAATGCTGAGCTCCTGGCAGGACCTGCAAAGGAGACAGGGCAGCTGGCAGCCTGACACTGGAGCAGCTGGGAGGGGAAGGCTTGGTTTCTGCACACTAACACATTTGACATTTGGTATTTAAAGGGGAGCGCTAATAAATAACCCACCAATGATGACACTCTGTAATGACAGCTTTTATAACCAGCCAGTTAATCCTCCACGCCAGCTCTGTCCTTTCAGACCATCTGGCACTGCAGTCTTATTTACTTATTTTTATTTTCCTGGGGCCTGAACTTGGAAAGTTTGCCTTCTGCCAGTGTCATGTTTTGAAGCTGATTCCAGGGATAGGGCAGCAGCTGGTTGTAGGTGACTCAGCACTAAGATCTGCAGAAAATGGGAGGTTTTAGCAGGTGGTCTTGAAATCAGTTCCGAGTGTTCACTGGAAGGACTGATGCTGAAGCTGAAACTCCAATACTTTGGCCACCTGATGCAAAGAGCTGACTCATTGGAAAAGACCCTGGTGCTGGGAAAGATTGAGGGCAGGAGGAGAAGGGGACAACAAAGGATGAGATGGCTGGATGGCATCACCAACTCGATGGACATGAGTTTGGGTAGACTCTGTGAGTTGGTGATGGACAGGGAGGCCTGGCGTGCTACAGTTCATGGGGTCACAAAGAGTCAGACACGACTGAGTGACCTGAGCTGAACCTGAGTTTGAGGTTCAACTCCATGAAGACAGTTGGTCCTCCTAGAACCAGAGGGGTGGGGGAAATTCACCTCTTGATTTACTGCCTCTTTTCAGAACCCATATGCAGGCTTTCCCTGGTGGCTCAGTGGATCAGAATCCGCCTGCCAATGCAAGGGACACAAGTTTGATCCCTGGTCCAGGAAGATCCCACATGCCATGGGGCAACTAAACCCATGCACCACCACTACTGAGCCTGCAAGCAACAACTAGAGAGTAGCCCCCACTCACTTCAACTAGAGAAAGCCCGTGCACAGCAACAAAGACCCAGTGCAGCCAAAAGTAAAAATGAATAAATAACACTGTAAGAAAACCCATACGCAGAGTTTCTGTCTCAACTGAATCCCACACATTTATAGAGCATCTACTATGTGTCCCCATAATATGTGTTCTGAGGACATAGAAATAAGTCTACTTACATAAAAAAGGAGATGATGCTATTTGCAGCAACATGGACATAGAGATACACTGAATGTGTCCCCATCTGCAAGGAACACAGGTTTCCCTGAAAATACAGACGTGTAGAAAGGAGGAGCAAGGCATGTTATATGTTGGATTTACAATCCAAGTTCAGCCATAGGCACCCGTTTAGCCCACAGGGCTCTGTGCCATTTGAAGTTAGGAACTAGACTGTGGTCAGGTCTGCTTCCCCAGACTTAATCTATAATAGGTGCATGACATATAAACATTCAATAAACAAATAAATAAATGAAAGGATGTTTATAGTCCAAAGTTCACAATCAATTGCAGGTGCCCCACATTGTCTTTTGTCTCCAAAGGTGCAGAAATTCCTGCAGCCCCAAATCCATCTCCAGTTTTCAGCATAAAATTCATGCCATGCTTTTACAAATGGGCTTCCTCAAATTAAGGCAATTTCAAATGTTTGGGAGCCAGAGCAAAATGAAACCCTTCAGAAGGAAGTGACACCTTCAATCATGCTTGTTATGGATTGAATGTCCATTTGTTGTTAAATCCTAATCCTTTTGTGATAGTATTAAAAAGTGAAGCCTTTGGGAGGTGATTAAGGCTTGAGGGTGGGGTCCTTATGATGGGATTCAGGAAGGTTGCTCAGTCCTGTCAACTCTTTGAGACCCCATGGACTGTAGCCTACCAGGCTCCTCTGTCCATGGGATTTTCCAGGCAATAGTACTGGAGTGGATTGCCATTTCCTTCTCCAATGATGGGATTCGTGCCCTTATAATAGAGACCCCAGGAGCTCCATCACCCCTTCCACCATGTGAGGACATAGTAAGAAGTCAGCTGCCTTTGAACCGGGAAGCTCTCACCAGACACCAAATCTTCCAGCACACTGATCTTGGCATTCCCAGCCTAGAGAACTGTGAGAAATAGAATTCTGTCATTTATAAGCCACCCAGTCTATGGTCCCTGGAGAAGGGCATGGCAACCCACTCCAGTACTCTTGCCTGGAGAATCCCATGGACAGAGGAACCCGGTGGGCTACAGTCCATGGGGTCACAAAGAGTTGGACATGACTGAGCAACTAACATACATAGTCTGTGGTAGTTTGTTCTAGCAGCGTGAACAGACTAAGACAATGGTATTAATTGAATCTACTCTGTATTCTGCTTTCTGGGCTCTGTTGACTGCTATACCCATATATTATTCCCCAATCACCGGTCCTGCGAGTTCCCCCACCCTACGGGTCAGCCCCAGGACAGGATGAGCTGTTGCACACCTGCATGTACACAGTGTCAGTCATCAGTCTGAGTGCATACGTAGTCATAGTGATGCTCATACCAAATCCTCCACCTGACTGCAGAACAGCAGCCCCCACCCCAACCTTGCCCTGGGATCTCCCTGGGGGCGTTTCACTTCTGCACAAGAATAATTCCACGCAGATCTCCCTCTGGTCTCTGTACTGGGCCTCCTTCACATCTGCCACCTCCTCAAGTCCAGAGCTTGGCTAATTCAGCTGGGAGACCCTGAACCCCCAGGGCTTGGCGCCGCTGGAGCGGTGGGGGAAGGACAGAGTCTAGCTCCTCCCCGCCAGCTCTGTCCTCTGGATGTGCTACAGTCTCACGTGGTCTTTCCTGGATTCGCCTCTCTCAGCCTCTTGCCCTAGCCCCACCTGTGGTGTGCACGCATGTGAGCTAAGTTGCTTCAGTGGAGTTCACCTCTTTGCCACCCTATGGACCATAGCCCACCTGGCTCCTGGGTCCATGGGATTCTCCAGGCAAGAATACTGAAATAGGTGGCCATTTCCTTCTCGAAACCCCACCCTCTAAGAGGCCTTAAATTATCCAGTAGTGCCGAGTGGGGTGTGTGGTAGCCCTTCACCTTCATGCTCCCATCTCCCCTCCCTCCCCTGCTCAGTTCAGTCGCTCAGTCGTGTCCGACTCTTTGCGACCCCATGAACCACGGCATGCCAGGCCTCCCTGTCCATCACCAACTCCCAGAGTTCACTCAGACTCACGTCCATCGAGTCAGTGATGCCATCCAGCCATCTCATCCTCTGTCGTCCCCTTCTCCTCCTGCCCCCAATCCCTCCCAGCATCAGGGTCTTTTCAAAGGAGTCAGTTGTTCATATTAGGTGGCCAAAGTAGTGGAGTTTCAGCTTCAGCATCAGTCCTTCTTCAAACGCCTTCTTCCTCCTTTCGTCCACACACACAAGTTGAAACATGCAAGCTGAACCACCCACTGTCAGGGCAGCACCTGGGAAGGGAGGATCAGTCACTTGTCAGCCCACCCGAGCAGCTGGAGTTCTCCCCTGCTAAGAGGACCCACAGTGCAGACAGCAGCGTCCTGCTTCTAGGTGGCCCCGCCCCCGTCTCTTGTCTACCTGATTACATCAGATGAAATCAACATCAAAGGCCGCCCGTGGGCCCATGGGAGAAGCAATGGGGCAAGACTTTCCTTTCACAATAATGAAACATGAGAGAAAACAGCAAAAGTTCTTCACCCAGAATCTGTCTCAGATGTTAGTTTTGTTTTGTTTTAACGTAACATGAGTTGAAAGGATCCCTCCTCTGGCCTGGGAGTATCCCTAGGGGCTGCCAGCTCAGTATAGGAGAGGATGTGAGCGGCCAGGACGTGGGGCTTCACGGGCTGTTCCATCCTTAACAGTAGGGAGAAAGGTCTCCCAAGTTCTGAAGAGTTCACAGGCAAAGCTCTGCGTTAGTGGGTCCTTTCAGCCACTGCAGATTAGAATCAGAAATCCACAGCCAGATCCCAGCAGCAGCAATGGAAATGGGAACTCCTGTGTTTTGGCCCAAAGGAAAATGATGTCATTCCATTTTACCAAAGTTGGAGCAATTTGTTCTTGACACATCAGCTAGCTGGCAGATGATGTGTGCGTGCTAAGCTACTTCAGTTGTGCCCAACTCTATGTGACCCTATGGCAGTAGCCTGCCTGGCTCCTCTGTCCATGGGATTTTCTGGGCAAGAATACCAGGGTGGGTTGCCACGCCCTCCTCCAGGGAATCTTTCTGATACAGAGATTGAACTCCAGTCTCTTAAGTTTTCTGCATTGGCAAGCAGATTCTTTACCACTAGTGCCACCTGGGAAGCCCAACGGGTATATAAGATAATAGTAAAGATGACAGTGAAAGTTGCTCAGTCATGTCCAACTTTTGCGACCCATGGACTATACAGTCCATGGGATTCTCCTGGCCAGAATACTGGAGCGGGTAGCCGTTCCCTTCTCCAGGGGATTTTCCCAACCCAGGGATTGAGCCAGGGTCTCCTGTTTGGCAGGTGGATTCTTTACCAGCTGAGCTACCAGGGAAGCCCAATAATAAAGATAGATAGATGACTAGATAGAAGATGGCCAGATAGATAGATGATACCCAGTCAAGGTGAACCATAGGAGCTCTGGAAGTGCATAAATGACTTCAAGAGAGTAAGTCATAGGAAGGAAGATAAGGTCTCTGCTTCCTTTTTACCCTGAACGCCATTCTCTTTCTCTAAGAAATGTAGTTTCTTGAAGGGTTCCACTGTAACCCGCTAAACTTATTCTTTTTCTCAAGACAACAAATTTGTCCCTGCTTTGGTTTTATTTAATTTTTCTGATGCTTTAGTAGATGACTCTTCAAATGACCAGGAAAGATTTGGTGGCCATTCTGAAATGGTTTCTCAATTGTTGGTTGTACTGATATTTCAGTTGGTTGTCCTGAGAATTCATTGTTATGGGGCTGTCCTGCGCATTATGTGTTGTTTAACAACATTCCTGCCTCTGCCCTCTAGAGGCCAGTTGTGACATCCAAAAATGTCTCCAGGCGTTGTCCAGTGTCCCCTGGCAGGCAAAACTGCCCCAGCTGGGAACCACCGTTCTGCAACAGCAGGACTGTAGTGAAGGGGGGATCTCAGTCACCCACAGTGAAGTGGACATGGTGTCTTTCAACTCTCCAGGCTTTGGAGGGTTCACAGCTGTACTTTTTCATGCACATCCTGTACCTGTGCAGGAAATGGGAAAACAATCATTGGAGGACACCTTTCAGGGAAGAAAAGGTCAAAAGACATCTGTACATCCAAAATGATCAAGGAATACCAACTGCAATCTTGAGTCACTTGAATTCTGCAAGCTTCTGTTTTCTACCACGAGGTGAAGAGGGAGCAGGTCAGAGGCCCTCAGCCCTGCCCTTCATGCTTTGTTGCTTCCCTCAATATGCTGGAAGCCCTGGATTCATCTGCCCACGCCCAGAGTTTGGGGGAAGCAGGACACATTCATTCAACAACCATTGAGATCTGTGCTTTGTCAGGAGGCGGATGCAAAATGGGTTTGTTATCGAACTCAGGTTTGGCTGTTCTACCACTCAAAAGCCCAGACTTGAGAGACAAATGTTGGTAGGAAAAGAAAGTTGCATTATTCAGGAGGCCAGCAACCTGGGAAGAAGTCAGACTCAAGTCCAAGAACTGAACCCCAGTTGCAGATCAGGGGTCAAGAGCTGTTAAAGAGGAGGCACAAGAGTGGGGAGAGGATGGCATGCAGAAGAGCGCAGTCAGTGCAGACAGTCCTCTTGAAAACGGTCATGCAGCGGTCTGATCAGTGCCATCTGGATTGTTTTAAGCATGCGCACGTGTGCTCAGCTGTGTCTGACTCTTTGCAACCCCGTGGACTATGACTTGCCAGGCTCCTTTGTCCATGGAATTTTCCAGGCAAGAATACTGGAGCAGGTTGCCATTTCCTACTCCAGGGGATCTGCGCCACCCAGGGATTGAACTGGAGTCACCTGCAGATTCTTTACCACTGAGTCTCCTGGGAAGCCCATTTTAAGCACAGTTAGTCTACAATTCCAGGTTTGGTTTATTCCCATTTTCTTGAGACCAATGCTTAGAGTTGTGCACAATGGAGCGTCTCATGTCACGGCTACAGTCTGGTCAACACGTAGTTAACTTCTTCATGATGTTAAGTTTCATGAAGGGGTTTCAGTAACTGATGGGGGATTTCAGTAACTGAGAAACAAAGGATATGGCTCAGGATATTATTTCTAGCCCCTGGAGGAGGAATTAAATGTCCTTAATTTTGTTTAATGGCAAAACTATTATTATTTTGTCTTGCTTGACTATTCTGCTTTGCTTCTGCATTTTCTCACTTCTCTGATTAAATTTGTTCTTTGGCTGAAGTTTTTCTACACAGAAGAGGCAAGGGGAGGACATGAAAGTGTCTGTCCCAGGAAGGCCCCATAGGATCCTGCTTGGTTACAGTTTCCCTATAAGGATAGTTTTGGTGCAGTGGTAAAGAATCTGCCTGCCAATGCAGGAGATGCAAGGGACATGGGTTCGATTCCCGGGTCAGGAAAATCTCCTGGAGTAGGAAGTGGCAACCCACTCCAGTATTCTTGCCTGAAGAATCCCATGAACAGAGGAGCCTAGCAGGCTACAGTTCATAGGATCACAAAGAGTCAGACACGACTAGCACACACTTCAGCAAAAACTTCAGCAATAAGGACAGTTAGGTACAAATCAAGGCACGAACTCTTACATCCAGCCAGCAGGAGCAGGGGCATCAGCTCCTGTGTCCTGTGTGCCTGAGGCTTCTGTGTAGGCAAGACCATATCCCCTCTCCCCCACGCGAATCAGTCAGTCCCTGGCAGGGACCCCTTTGACTGGCGGGTGAAACCCGTGGATGGGGCTTCCCTGGTAGCTCAGCTGGGAAAGAATCCATCTGCAATGCAGGAAACCCTGGTTCGATTCCTGGGTTGGGAAGATTCCCTGGAGAGGGGATAGGTTACCCACTCCAGTATTCTTGGGCTTCTCTGGTGGCTCAGCTGGTAAAGAATCCACCTGCAATGTGGGAGACCTGGCTTCAATCCCTGGGTTGCCTATGGACCCAGCCTTGGAAAAAAGTTTTTAAATTTATAAAATAAGACACATGAGGTTACAAAAGGAACCAGTTATATTGAAAGATAGCTGTCAAAAAGATTTTAGCCCATGATATATTTATATTTCTTTATTAATGCATTAACTAACAAGGTCTGGGTTGAGACTATAATTACAACCCTTTTGGATAAACACATGATATTCTGAGATGTCTGCTTTTACTGTTATATGATACAAAATAGGTCTGGAATGTCCACTGGTTTCAAGGCTGGAGGCACTGTTAATACTACTGGCCTATGTTTGCATTAAAGGGAACACTCAATTTCAGTTAGAGAACATTAAAATAAAATGGGCTTCCCTGGTGTATCAAACAGTAAAAAAAAAATCCACCTGCAATACAGAAGACCTGGGTCTGATCCCTGGGTGGGGAAGATCCCCTGGAGAAGGAAATGGCAACCCACTCCAGTGTTCTTGCCTGGAGAGTTCCATGGACAGAGGAACCTGGTGGGCTGCAGCCCATGGGGTCGCAAAGAATTGAACATGGCTGAGTGACGACACACAAAATAAAACTATAAGGTCTCAGATCAGTGTCACTGACCTCCTGAATTTGCAGTTCTATGGATTCCAGAAGATTCCATGCCCTGATGTAGGAATGCTACTTTCCCCATCACAGGGACAGGTTGGTGACCCAAGCTGGTCCTGTCCCTGTGGACTTTTTCAGGGAGGTGACTTTTTCAGGGAGGTGACTTTTTCAGGGATGTGAGTTTTTTAGGGTTGAATAGTTAACCCAAACCAGAGCAATCAGCATCCTCTCTGTAACTTTCCTGCCAAAACTCTCAGGGAAGATTCACAGAGTACACAGAGGATATTGTGGGTATATAGGAAATTTGCTGTATGACTCAGGGAACTCAAACAGGGGCTCTGAAACAACCTAGAGGGGTGGGAAATGTTGGGGGATGGAAGGGAGGTTCAAGAGCGAGGGAGAGGACATATGTATACCTATGGCTAATTCAGGAGCTTTCCTGATGGCCGAGCAGGTAAAGAATCCCCTTGCAGTGCCAAGAGACACAGGAGATGCAGGTTCGATCCCTGGGTCAGGAAGATCCCTGGAGGGGGAAATGGCAACCCACTCTAGTATTCTTGCCTGGAGAATCCCAAGGATGGAGGAGACTTATGGGCTACCATGTGTGGAATCGCAGAGTCAGACATGACTGAGAGACCAAGAACAGCACAAGGGAGCCCCCTTTCTCTGCCTGGCTGTCTCCAAGCTGGGGCATCACTTCACTGCCTTCAGATTCAGATGAGGACCAGGTCCATACTCTTGGCTCTCCTGAGCCTCCAGCGTGCCGACTGCAGACCTCAGCGCTCCTCAGCCTCCAGACTCACGCAAGCCAATTCCTCCTAATTCGTGCGTGCTCAGTCACTTCAGTGGTGTCCGACTCTTTGCGACCCCGTGGACTGTAGCCCACCAAGCTCCCCTGTCCGTGGGATTCTCCAGGCAAGAATACTGGAGTGCTTAACTATTCCCTTCTCCAGGGGATGTTCCCCACTCACGGACCGAACCCAGGTAACCTGCATTGCAGGCAGATTCTTTACCCACTGAGACACCTAGGAAGCCCATTCCTTATAATAAATCTCTATATAATTCCGTTGATTACACACCATCTAGGCCTATAGTTCACTGTACAAATGTTGTGTTTGTGTGAGATGTGATGCACAAAGACACCAACAGCCTATAGTTTCCACTTCCTGAGACAGAGACCTATCCTTTACAATAGCATAACCCCAGGGCAGTGTGATTTTTTTAATAGACTCATTAAGAATAACTGAACTTGGGGCTTCCCTGGTTGTGTGTGTTGAGTTACTCGGTTGTGTCCAACTCTTTGTGACCCCATGGATTCTAGCCCACCAGGCTTCTCTATCCATGGGGATTTTCCAGGCAACCCAGGATTGGATTGCCAAGCCCTCCTCCAGGGGATCTTCCCAACCCAGGGACTGAACCCAGGTTTCCTGTACTGCAAGTGGATTCTTTACCATCTGAGCCACCAGGGAAGTCCCCACACCTTCAAATGCCAAAACTCCTTCCCTGGTGGCTCAGTGATAAAGAATCCACCTTACCAATGCTGGAAACACGGGTTCGATCTCTAGTTTGGGAAGATCCCACGTGTCTTGGAGCAACTGGGCCCCGGTGCCACAACTAGTGAGCCCACACTCTAAAGATGGCAGGACGCAGCTAGTGAAGCCCAGCCTCCCTGCAGCCTCTGCTCTGCAACAACAGAAGCGACTGCAATGAGAAGCTCGCGCATGTCAACCAGAGAGTAGCCCTCCTGTCTGCTCCTAGAGAAAAACCCACACAGCAACGAAGATCCAGCATGGCCAAAAATAAATACATAAATAAAGTTATTTTTTAAAAAAGAATAACTAAGCTCCCCCTATGGCATAAACTAGTATAGGTTTGCTGCTGCTGCTGCTGAGTTGCGTCAGTCGTGTCTGACTCTGTGAGACCCCATAGGCAGTAGCCCACCAGGCTCCTCTGTCCCTGGGATTCTCTAGGCAAAAACACTGGAGTGGGTTGCCATTTCCTTCTCCAGTGCATGAAACTGAAAAGTGAAAGTGAAGTCGCTCAGTCGTGTCCGACTCTTACAGACCCCATAGCGGACAATAACATACCTAGTGCTTCTGGGGTTAAGTTGCAAGCCCTTTATACACAGTCCTGGAAAACAGTATTCAGTCAGCAGTAGTGGAGGACAGGCTGATTCTAGATGCATCTCCACTTCTCTCATCACCCGGTTGCTGACTCTGCAGCCGGGTGTTTTGTCTGGCGAGAGCCAAGGCTGGTAGCCCAGGTGAGGGGAAAAAGAAGGCCCAGAGCACAGGTCTCCAGCTGGAATGCAGAGTCAGGGCTAAAGGCTCAGGGACCCTGAAGAGAAGGCCCAGGGATCAAGAGAGCCTGTGGGGGGTTCCTGCTGAGGTCCTTGGACAGGCTCCTGTTGTCTGTGTTCCCAGCACAGCCCAAGGGTGGGAGCATGGCTGGGACTGGAGAGCCAGGCACCAGGGCACTCGGCATCATCCAGTGCCCTTCAGTTCAGTTCAGTTCAGTTCAGTTGCTCACTCGTGTCCAACTCTTTGTGACACCATGAATCACAGCACGCCAGGCCTCCCTGTCCATCACCAACTCCTGGAGTTCACTCAGACTCACGTCCATCGAGTCAGCGATGCCATCCAGCCATCTCATCCTCTGTCATCCCCTTCTCCTCCTGCCCCCAATCCCTCCCAGCATCAGAGTCTTTTCCAATGAGTCAACTCTTCGCGTGAGGTGGCCAAAGTACTGGAGTTTCAGCTTCAGCATCATTCCCTTCAAAGAAATCTCAGGGTTGATCTCCCTTAGAATGGACTGGTTGGATCTCCTTGCAGTCCAAGGGACTCTCAAGAGTCTTCTCCAACACCACAGTGAAAAAGCATCAATCCTTCTGCTCTCAGCTTTCTTCACAGTCCAACTCTCATATCCATACATAACCACAGGAAAAACCATAGCCTTGACTAGACGGACGTTTGTTGGCAAAGTAATGTCTCTGCTTTTCAATATGCTATCTAGGTTGGTCATAACTTTTCTTCCAAGGAGTAAGTGCCTTTTAATTTCATGGCTGCAGTCACCATCTGCAGTGATTTTGGAGCCCAAACAAATAAAGTCTGACACTGTTTCCACTGTTTCCCCCTCTATTTCCCATGAAGTGACGGGACCAGATGCCATGATCTCCGTTTTCTGAATGTTGAGCTTTAAGCCAACTTTTTCGCTCTCCTCTTTCACTTTCATCAAGAGGCTTTTTAGTTCCTCTTCACTTTCTGCCATAAGGGTGGTGTCATCTGCATATCTGAGGTTATTGATATTTCTCCCAGCAATCTTGATTCCAGCTTGTGCTTCCTCCAGCCCAGCGTTTCTCATGATGTACTCTATATAGAAGTTAAATAATCAGGGTGTCAATATACAGCTTCGATGTACTCCTTTTCCTATTTGGAACCAGTCTGTTGTTCCATGTCCAGTTCTAACTGTTGCTCCAGTGCCCTTACCTGGAGCCAACTCAGGATCCAGCCCTCTTGTTCTGGTTGCCATGCCGATAGCAAAGATGCTGAGTCTACCTATTGGTAACAAGTCTACATTCCAACACCAAGGCATGGGCTCATCACCTGCTGTGTTTCCACAGCTCCTTGCAGCTCCGTGGTCCCATTTTTGACCACACAGATCAGTGCCCTCAAGTGTGACCACTCCCAGGAGCATTTCAGTGTGGGTTTGCCTCCACTCAAAATGTAACACCAAAAAATTAAAATAAAATCAACCCTTGATAAATTAGGAGTCTGATATTAACAGATACAAACTATACTATACTACATATAAAATAGAAAAACAACAATGTTTTGCTGTATAACACTGGGAACTATATTCAATATCCTGTAATAAACTATAATGGAAAAGAATATAAAAAGGAATACATATATACATATATATATAAACATATGTGTGAATGTATAACTGAATCATTTTGCTATATGCCAGAAACTAACACAACATTGTAAATCAACTATAATAGAAAGTAAAATCTAATATTATAAACTCTGACTCAGTCACCCAAGACTACATTTTCATTTTGTGAGTGAAAAATAAGTTGCCACATGTTTCAGGAACATTAAAACAGGAAAGTCCTAATTTGAGGATGTATGCTAAATGACAGCCTTAAAAAAATGACTCACTACAGTTTTCTGTTAATACCCAGGACAAGCTTCTAGTCATGTTAGACTTCAGAGAAGTTTGGGCTCAGGATAGTGTTCAGAAAGAAGACAGTCTCTAAGCAAGCACACCCTTCACAATATCAGTCCTCATTATTTCAAAAAAGATGTGGCCCTGTGTTGGTTCCTTATGTCACACTGTCGAATCTGTCCCCGTAGCTAGATCTCTGAGCTTTTGCTCCCTATTTCCCCCCACCCCTGAATGGTTGATATTTAGGCATGGGCTGCCCATCTACAGGTGTTGCAGTTCTTAGAGAGCAAGGAGACTGAATGAGTCAACCCTAAAAGAAATCAGTCCTGAATATTCATTGGAGAGCCTGATGCTGAAGTTGAAGCTCCAATACTCGGGCCACCTGATGCAAAGAACTGACTCATTGGAAAAGATCCTGACGTTGGGAAACACTGAGGGCAAGAGGAGAAAGGGGGGTGCAGAGGATGAGGTGGTTGGATGGGATCACCAACTCAATGGACATGAGTTTGAGCAAGCTCCAGGAGTTGGTGATGGACAGGGAGGCCTGGCGTGCTGCAGTCCATGGGGTCACAAAGAGTCGGACACGACTGAGTGACTGGACAACAGCCCACCTACAGATGTAGCATGACTTAAATCCACACATCTGTCGGTCAGCTGCAGCCACAGCCAAACAGATAATAAAGCCTAGGGATCCCAGGAGAAAGGTTTTTCAATGGGTTCACTATTTCTGTTTCTCTGGTAGCTTCTGGGAAAAGATCTCAGGACTCCTAAGGCTGAAACTGCATGTTTTGGGCAACTTCACACAAATGAAATAATTCGATCAAAATTAGAAATATTCAGATGGCTTCTGGAAAACTCATCTGCCTGCTCTCTGACTAAAGCACAGCAAAAGAGAGTTTCCTAGTCATCCTTCCCCTTTTCATCCTGAGGGTGGGACACGCGTGCCAGGCTCCCTGGAGCTTCAAGTCTGGAAAGGAAAGCCACCCAGAGCCAAGTGATGGGGGCCCAACCCCAGGCGCGGAGCTGTTTTCTCCACCGGCACCTCACCGTGGGCCCAGACCCAGGCTCAGCTGTTTTTAGTCCCTGGTCGTGCTTCTGATTCCAAAGAAACAGCTATTTTGTTTGGCTCTCATTGCATTACTCATGCGGTGCAACATGTCTGTGTGGCCACGTGGCCAAGAAAGTGAAATCGAAGAGATTAAAAACAGAGCTGTCTAGAGAACAGGTGTCGAGCATTATCTAATAGCAAACTAAATATAAAAAGAGAGACTCGTTAGAGTTCTGGCGTCTCTCCTTCTGCCATCCTCACAGCTCTTTAACTCTTGAAACGGCTGCTCGGACTGAAAACCAGAGTTCATGGGAAAGGGGAGACAGCAATGCCATATTCCTGTACTAAAGGGGGGTGTGTGTGTGTGTGTGTGTGTGTGTGTGTGTAACGGAAGGGATAGAGTGAGAGGGGCTGGTATTGTCTGGCAGTGCCAAACCGTGAGAAATAGTGATAAAGTTGCTGGTTCTGCTGAGACAAACCCAGTCTTCTCGAATCTTACTCCTCAAAGGTTGGTTCTCAGAGCAGCCACAGTAGCATACCCCCAGAACTGGTTAGAAACACAGTCTAGTGAGATCCTAGAATCACTGAATCAGAGCCTGTATTTCCAACAGCTGATTGCCATTAAACATTGAAGTTTCAGTAACTCTATTCCAGGAATTGAGGTGTGATGGGAAGCGGGGGGGAGGTTAAGGCAGAAGGAGGTGTTGCCTAGGACCTCCCTGGCGGCCCAGTGGTTAAGACTCTGCCCGACTGTACAGAGGATGCCGGTTTGATCCCCAGTCGGGGAAATAAGGTCCCATGTGCCTTGGGGCAACTAAGCCTGTGCAACTGAAGAAGCTCACACGCAGGAACAAGGAGCCCTCGCACCACGAGGAAGACCAAGCACAGCCAAATAGCGACCATCATACGACATCCCTTACATCTGGAATCCAAAAACAAACAGCACAGATGGACTTACAGAACAGAAAAAGATTCACAGGCTGAGAAAACGAACTCATGGTTGAGGGGGAGAGGGGGCAGTGGGGAGGGATGGTTCAGGACTTTGGGAAGGTCGTGTGCACACTGCTATATTTAAAATGGATGACAAACAAAGACCTGTTGTGTCAAACAGGGAACTCTGCTCAATGCTGTGTGCCAGTCCGGACGGGAGGGGCTTTAGGGGAGAATGGATACATGTACATGTATGGCTGAGTCCCTTCACTGTTCACCTGAAACTATCACAACATTGTTAACCCCAATTCAAAATGTTTTTGGTATTTAAATAAATTAAAAGAAAAGAAGTTAGTTAATTAAAATTATATTTAAAATAAATAGAAGAAGGTATGGCAGGTGTGCCCCTTGATGGGGCAGTTTCGAGTGGGAGACTGGAGGTTGCCTAGTGCAGGGGTCGGCACACTTTTTCTGTACGGTCCAGACAGAAAATATATAAGCTTTGCAGTTCACGTTGCCTCTGTCACAACTAGTCCCCTAGATCCACGCAGTACTGAAGCCACAGCCATCATGTAAACAAATGGGTGTGGCTGTGTCCAATGAAACTTTACTTATAAAAATAGGCCCTGAGCCCAATTTGGCTTCTGGGCAGTAGTTTGCTAAGACTTGGTCAAAGGGAACAAGTTTGTCTTCATACAGTGTGGAATATTCTAGACCGGCTGTGGGTTTCATTGCGTCTGAGGCCAAAACTTTGGGTCTCACTAATTTCTGAACCTATCCATCTCTGTCAGTGGGGCAGAATACTTTATTTTTTTGAAGGGTAATTGCTTCACAATGTTGGGTTAGTTTCTGCTGTACAACAACACGAATTCACTATAAATATGATATGTCCCCTCCCTCTTGAGCCTCCCTCCCACCTTAGGCAGAATACGTTAAATCAGAGCTTTGGCGGGGGTGGGGGGTTGGTGGTGGTGAGGGTGGGGCGGGGGTGGGGAAGAAGGACCTATGATCTAATCATGTTCCTCAACTAGGCTCCTTATTCTGAATAGTGCAAACTCAGGTCACAGCACAGGTTACTTGGAACACACATTCTCTTCTGAGATGAGCCCCACTGAGTAGGAGAACCAGAGAAGGAAGAAGCTGGCCACCTAGGATGAATCACGCCTAGCTCACCGGAATTGAGAGCATTTTTGTTCACCTGTAAACTACAGAGCTAGGGTTAACGTCCTCTCCTAACTTGGGCATTTCGTGGCCAGTCCTCTTGGCTGCCCACAACAACCTGCTCAGAAGGTCCACCAACCCAGGCCTCACACTGATGCTTCTTTCTCAGGGCCACACGGGGCACTGGGATCACAGAGAGTTGTGGAGGAGGGAAAGAATCACCAAAAAGATTGCCAGCCAGAGGCCCCGTGGTGCTGCACTAGGGGGAACCACTGCCTGAATTTCGCAGCGGAGACTAGCTGGGGACATGCAAAGGGGCGTGCAAAAACTCCTGGCCCCAGTTAGCTTCCATGACCTCACAGCAACGCTGGGTAAGAATTCCATTATCTTGGTTTGGGTTCCCCCAGGAGCAGACCCTGAGACTGAGATTCTAGTGTGGGTAGTTTCTTTGGAAGGTGATCCCAGAAAATTCTGGCAGGAGAGTGGGGGCATGAGACAGAAAATGGAAGGAAGCTGCTAAATTATGTGCCACGGGTCAGTGGCTACTGCAGGCACGTGTAGCTTGCTCTTGCCCCCAGGATCCCAGGGGAGCCCCGGCAGTCTGTGAAGACCTGCCTCAGTTCTCTGCCAGAGAAGCAAGGGAGCTGGTGCATTTCATTTGTCCATTTATTTATTTGTTCTTGGCTGTTCTGGGTCTTCGTTGCTGCACGGGCTTTGTCTCTAGTTAGGGTGAGCAGGGGCTCCTTTCTAGTTGTGGCGTGCAGGATTCTCACTATGGGAGCTTCTCATGTGGAACACGGGCTCTCAAGCACAGGCTCCATGGTTGTGGTACACGGGCTTAGCTGCTCTTCGGCATGTAGGATCTTCCCCAACCAGGGATCGAACCCATTTCTCCTGCATTGGCAGGTGGATTCTTGACCGCTGAACCACCAGGAAAGCCCCAGAGCCGGGGTATTGATACACCGACCCCTTCAGGCACTGGGTGAAGGCTGCTCTTGGATGTGAAGAGGAGAGGAACATTAATTCCCTGGAATATATTTCCAGCCTGCCCTGTGTGTAAACGGGCCCTAGTGGCTGGAGGAAGCCCTGCGGCAGAGTCACAGGTGCTGGCCAGATGGAAACCAGGTTGGAGTTTCCGAGAAACGGTGAGCACAGAGAAACGATTTTCAGGGCACCAGCAACATCTGGTCAACATAGACCTTACTCTCCTCCGAACACATAACAGCACTGAGACTCACAGCAAAAGATATTTAAAGATAGGGAGGGAATCTGTGTCATTGTGGGCTGCATTCAGTTGCAAGTAACTGGAAATAAGACTAAGAAGCGATTTAAATATATATAAAGGTTTTATCTTCTCATAGAACAAGAAATTCAGAGGCTTCCCTGGGGGCTCAATGGTAAAGAATCCTCCTGCAATGCAGAAGACTTGGGTTCGATTCCTGGGTCAGGAAGATCGCCTGGAGGAGAGCATGGCAACCCACTCCAATATTCTTGCGTGGAGAATCCCATGGACAGAGGAGCCTGGCAGGCTACAGTCCATGGAGTTGCAAAGAGTCAGACATGACTGAGTGACTAACACTTTGACTTGTTTCACTCTCAAGCCAATCATATCTAACCTGGTAGTTTCCACAGTGCCATCAGCTGTCTTTATTGTGTGGCTTGGACCCTCATGTTGGTTGACTAATGGCAGTAAGACATCTGCTCCAGCCTCAGCCCCCTGCCCATGGTCTTGGAAGAATCAGGGGAAGGGCAAAGGCTGCCACCTGAATGAATTCCATTTAAAATAGCTTTCCCAGAAGTCCCATTCATCTCATTGATCAGAACTTTCTTACCTGTAAAGAAGACTGGGAGATGGAGCTACTGCCTTAAACAAAATCGGAGTTCTGTTGATATAAATGTAGAGGACAGATGCTGGCTAGAAAATTAATGCTTTCTGCCACAAAATGTTGCCTCCAATGATGCTGACATATTAACAATGTAAGCAAAAAAGGTATGTGTATATAGCCAGCCATACCCTAGGAAACATTTTACTACATACAGAAGTTTTGGACTGAGGATAAAGAGAAGGAAAGCTAACTAAGCAGGATGAAAACTTCAGGGCAGACTCCTAACTCAGCAGGACCTGTCATCGCAGATGCCACAAGATCTGCTGGCCACTCAAATGCATGGCTTATTTTGTAAGTTTGACCCAGGATTTGAATGAAGGTGCCCAGTTTCTGTGAAATGGGGTGTGATGAACCCAAGTTGATGAGTCAGAGCAAGCATGACATTTCTCTCGTTGTGTGGACCTTTTCGTTAAGTCAACAGTTGTGACTCCCAGTTAAACAGATGAGCCTTGCCTGTTTTTCTCCTCTTCCTCCTCAAACTCTATAAAAATGACAGTAGAGGAAATTTTTTATCGTAAGACCACAAGGATAAAAATAACAGTGCAGGAGCCGAGTTAGATTACCAAGTAGATAGAGAGGTGGTAAGTGACTAGCAGAACTGAAGAAATCTCAGCGGAAGAGAGAGAGAAGCAAGCCGGTCCCCATCCCATGGAACTGTGGGAAAGCCCCGGAAATGAAGATACCACGTACACAGGAAGTAAGAGCTGGTCTCAAGGCTGAAAGAGAAGGACTGTTTAAAAGTGTACACAAGATAACTGAATCTTCGTTTTTTTCTCCATCCTTGCCTCCTAGACCTGAGGTGGGAAGTTTGTTCTCTAAAGAAACTGAACCAAAGAGGTTCTCAACTGAGGGAACTAAGTTGGGAGAGAACCAAGAGGGAAGTGGAGAAATGGGGTTGAAAAATATGGAACCACTCAGAAGACTATTTGCAAAGTGGTGGAATTCTTGTACACTTCTCCTACTCATTCTCAAAACCCTGGAAGGCAGTTAAACTTTGCTCTTGAGATTCTGAAGAAAGAGCCCCAGAATTAAGACCTCCAGAGATGGATGTTTTGAGATTCCCAATTAAAGAGGCTGCCATAGTATCCCCTGACTCTACAGTGAAACTGGCCATCATAGAGTCCCTCCTCACACAGAAGACCTCCACTCAACTCTCCGTTGCATCAGTCATATATGAAGAGAAAGCTGAGTATTGCCTGGGGTTTGAGAAACAGTCTCAACATCAAAGACAAATACCAAAACAAACAAACTAGGAATAAAGAAACCCTGAGTTCTAGACATACTATTAGAAACAGAAAAAAGGTATTTAAACACACACACACACACACACACACACAAATACTTCCACAGGAGAAGAAGAACATTCCTGAGAAAGATAATATTTTAAACTCATGCCACAAGCCCAAGACACTTTGTAAACAGAGAATAGAAGAGCTCTCAGAAAATGTTTTTGTGGAAACACACATAACACAAAATTTACCATCTTAAGTGTACTGTTCAGTGGCATCAAGTCAAATTGTTGGGCGACTACTACCACAATCCATCTATCTCTAGAACTCTTTTTGTTTGGCAAAATTGAAGTATCTGCAGCATTATTTACTGTTCCCATTAAAGAATAATTCTCCATTCTGTCCCCGGTCCCCAGCAACTACCATTCTACTTTCTGTCTCTCTAAATTTGACTACTCTGGCTCTCTCCTAGAAGTGGAATCCTACAGTATTTGCCTTTTGGCAACTGGTTACTTTCACTTGGTATAATGTTCTCAAGGCTCAAACATGTTGTGGCACAGGTCAGAATTTTCTTCCTTTTTAAGGCTGAGTAATATTCCATTGTATGCCTATACTGCTGCTGCTAAGTCGCTTCAGTCGTGTCCGACTCTGTGCGACCCCATAGACGGCAGCCCACCAGGCTCCCCCGTTCTTGGGATTCTCCAGGCAAGAACACTGGAGTGGGTTGCCATTTCCTTCTCCAGTGCAGGAAAGTGAAAAGTGAAAGGGAAGTCGCTCAGTGGTGTCTGACTCTTCGCGACCCTGTGGACTGCAGCCGCCAGGCTCCTGCGCCCACGGGGTTCTCCAGGCAGGAGCACTGGAGTGGGGCCATCGCCTGCTCCCTGCCTGTACTACCACTTGCTTATTCGTGTATCCATTGGTGAACCCTTGGGTTGCTTTCAGCAACTGGTCATTGTGAATAAGGCTGCTGTGAACATGGATACATAGATGCTTATCAAGACCTTGCTTCAATTATTTTGAGTATACACTAGAAGTTGAATTTCTGGAATATACGATAATTGGGGTTTTTTTTAGTAACTTCCATTCTGTTTTCTTGAAAATTTTTTAATGTAATAAAAAGTTTTAAAAATACTCTCAAAATACAGGTGGAAAACAACATTAAGAAACTCTTTCAGAGAGTCGTAAAAAAAGACTACAAATGTAAAATATTGGGACTTCCCTGTTGGTTCAGTGGCTAAGACTCTGTTCTTCCAGTGCAAGGGCCCAGACTGGATCCCTGGTCAGGGAACCAGATCCCACATGCCACAACTAAGACCAGGCACAGCCCAATAAACAAACAAACAAGCATTTTTATTTAAAAAAAGAGAAAACATAGAGGATCAATCCAGGAGGTCTAAAATCCTACCAAGAACAGTTCCAGAAAGAAGAAATAGAGAAAATAAAGAGGAAAAATATTATTTTAAAAAGTACATTTTACTAAGTGAAAGAAACCAATCTGAAAAGGCTGCATAGTATACAATTCCAAATATATGACATTCATAGGTGAAACACAAAGAACTTTTAGGGCAGTGAAAATACTCTTTATGAGACCATCGTGGTGGACACGTGTCATTATACATTTGTCCAACACACAGAATTCCAACACCAAGAGTGAGCCTTAAAGTAAGCTTTAAACTTCAGAAGATAATGATGTAGGTTCATCACCTGTGATAAATGTACCATTCTGGGGAATGTCAATCATGGAGGAGGTTGTGCATGTTGGGGGCTGAGTGTACACAGGAAATCTCTATACATTTGCCTCAATTTTGCTGTGAACCTTAAACAGCTCTTTAAAAAATAATAATAAAATAAAGACTTAATAATAAATACAAACAGAGTGCAGGATATTTTCCTCAAATCTTAAGGAAATTGGTTCCTAAAGTGAAAAGCCTCCCTGAGTTCTTAGTACATGCCCTCATGAAATTTCAGACTCCAGAGAGAGAGAAAAATATTAAAGTTTTTAGAGACTGAAGTGGGGGATCAGATAACATACTAAGGGGTAAACTTAGGATGGCACCTTACTTCTCAATATCATCTCTGGAAGCTAGAAAACAGATAATGTTAACTTTAGAATTATTTATAAAAATGTACTTCAACCTAGCACTCTGTACCCAACTAAAATATCAGTTGCCACCTCTATTGTCTCTACTATCATAGCCACAGGTCTAACTTTTAGATTTTCCAGGAGTGACTCAGACACCAGCAACTAAGTCCCCTTGAGCTCTTCGAGATTCAGATCAGGTTCTGAGGGGACCCACTGAAACCCCTTTCCCTAGGCTGAAGTGTCTCACACCCCCTCCTGTGTATGTTAGTATCTGGATGGGAGAGTTTTGGTGTTAGGATCCTCAGCACTGTGACAGCTCTCTCCAAAACTACTCATCCGATCTGCAGTCCCCTGGTGTTTTACAGCCTTTCTTTATAGGCTAGAGCTTGGTGGCCATCTAAGGACAGAATTCAATTATTGGATTCTCCATTGTAAGTCCTGCTCAGGCAGTTTTAGGCCTCACTTTGGAATATGAGAATCAGCAGCATCTGTCATCTTGGAGATTCAACCTAAACTGAGAGAGAAAAAAAATGGAGGTCTCAGTTTTAACATCCTATTATACAGAATATGCTACCTGGCTCAGCAATAAGCAACATTTATAGGGTCCTAATTATGAGCAACAAAGAACTGATGTTTTCAGACTTGTGGTGCTAGAGAAGACTCTTGAGAGTCCCTTAGACTGCAGGGAGATCAACCAGTCAATCCTAAAGGAAATCAACCTTGAATATTCATTGGAAGGACTGATGCTGAAGCTGAAGCTCAAATACTTTGGCCACTTGATGCAAAGAGCTGAATCATTGGAAAAGACCCTGATGCTGGGAAAGATTGAAGGCAAAAGAAGAAGAGGCTGGCAGAGGATGAGATTATTAGATAGCATCACCAATTCAGTGGACATGAATTTGAACAAACTCTGGGAGACAGTGAAGGACAAGGAAGGCCAGTGTGCTGCAGTCCATGGGGTTGCAAAGAGTCGGACACAACTTAGTGACTGAGCAACAATAATTATATAAACACTGAAGACTGGTTTAACCAAAAATGCTGATGGGACCGTAATGGGAGATACAGAGCAGGGTGACAGAGCCACAGTGTCATCCACCCAGTGTGTAAGTCAAGGCTCCTGCTTGCAAGCAGCGGACTCCTCTCTGACTTGATAAAGCTGGGAATGAGGCTGTCAAATCAGGCAGCATTCCAGCATCTCCAGGAACGACACCTGACTCACCATGGGCTGCACTGGTGGACGTCTTACTGTCTCCAGCGCCTGGTCCCCATGCTGCAACCCGCACGTGACACCTCTGACACTAAGGACCATGCATCAGAGACTCACAAAAGCCAGACCCTCCACCAGCACGGGCGCCAGAAGACGTCTTCCCCCACAGGCCCCTTTCCCCATGCACTCATTTCTGAATCAAAACTGGGGCAGGTGCATCTGCCTGATGAAGCCTCAATTACATTTCTACACCCCAGCTGTAAGGGAGGCTGAGAACACAATTTTTATGGCTTCTATCCTGGGAACACAGGAAATGATCAGAATACAAGGAGTGTTCAAAAAAAGTCGAGACTCTACAAATAACCAATGTCTATTTCCAGAAGTCAGCAGATAATGATGAAAACTGATAAACCTAGAAATTGCAGATAGGCATCTTATCTAGAAAAGTGTTGGTAAAAACCACAAGAAATAGCTCAAGAGCTGAAAGGCCTGGGAAGAAGGGTGAAAGATAGAGGGTAGGAGGTTAAGGGACAGCTGTTTGTTTTTTTTTCATAGACATCATTGGGAAATGTTCATTTGTTTACACCACGCATATGTAATACTCTGCTAAATATAAACCTGTTAAAGGAGTCACACTTCAAAAGCATCAGCCTTTGAAGGTGATGCCTCTCAGATACCCCAGGGCAGCTGGCCCGGTAGAGCCCCCGGCCAGGGTTTTTGGCATGCTGCCAGACAGTACGTTTTCTTTTCTTTTCTTTTCTTTTTTTTTTTTTTACTTTATTTTACTTTACAATACTGTATTGGTTTTGCCATACATTGACATGAATCCACCACGGGTGTACATGCGTTCCCAAACATGAACACCCCTCCCACCTCCCTCCCCATAACATCTCTCTGGGTCATCCCTGTGCACCAGCCCCAAGCATGCTGTATCCTGCATCAGACATAGAGACAGTACGTTTTCTGCCAGCCCACCCACAGCTGTCTCCTGCAGAGGGAGTTGCCGCACCTCTCGCTAACATTGACCTAAGAGGGGAAAGAGATGGCTTTTGTTGGATTTGTTGTTGTTGTTGTTTCTAATTGCTTTTTGTTTGTTTATCCACCATAAATATGAAGGTCATGTTGAAGTTTAAAAGAAAATTATAGGGCTTCCCTGGTGGTTCAGTGGATAAGAATCCACCTATCAATGCAGGGGACACAGGCTTGATCCCCAGTCCGGGAAGATTCCACAGGCTGTGGGGCAGCTAAGCCCGTGCACCACAACCGCTGAAGGCCATGTGCCTAGCGCCCGTGCGCTGAGAGGAGCCACCACAGTGGGAAGCCCGCAATGAGAAGTAGCCCCCACAGTGAAGAGTAGCCCTTACCATGAAGAGTAGTCCCTGCTTGCCACAGCTAGAGAATGCTAGCACCCATCAACGAAGACCCCGTGCAGCCAGAAAGTAAATAAATAGAAATTTTAAAAGAATAATAAAAACTAACACAAAATTTTCTTAACGCAGGAGATTGCATGTTACAAGGCTGTGCTTTCCAAAACAGACTGGAAGAGCCCACCTGGCCTCTTTGCCTCCCGGGCCCAGAGCCAGCTCCCAAGTGTGTACCCTGTGCAGAAGGATCTTCTGCCATCACCGTCTCAAAGTTCCAATAACTTCTGAGTGAGCGTCCCCTCCCCAACATTTTCATTTGGCACAGGGTCCTGAGAACTCTATTGTCCCACCTGGATGTACCGTAAAGTCCAGGACTAACTGCTAGGCTCAAGCAGAAAACATAAGTCGAGATTTTAGTGTGTTTCTTTTATTCTCCAACTCTCTCTCTCTTCCTCTTTTTCCATCAGAGATTCTTAATCTGGAGGCTCCTGAAGTTGCACACAAACTTTTATGCGGACATGGGGACATGCTTTTTTCTGGAGAGTTCCTCTCTTTTTATCAAGTTCTTGACAGTTCTGTGACCCTTCCTCCAAAGTCTAATAACAACCAACCCACATGAACTTTTTTTTTTTAAGGTATTTTGTACTGGGGTATAGCCAATTAACAATGCTGTGATAGTTTCAGGTGAACTGCGAAAAGACTCAGCCATACAAATACATGTATCCATTCTCCCCCCAAATCCCTCCATTCAGGCTGCCCATTGAGCAGAGTCCTCTGTGCTGTACAGTAGGTCCCTGTTGGTTATCCATTTTAAACATAACAGTGTGTACATGTCAATCCTAAACTCCCTATCACTTCCCCCTATCTTCCCTGATCCCCAGCAACCATAAATTCATTCTCTAAGTCTATGAGTCTGTTTCTGTTTTGGAAATAAGTTCATTTTGCATCATCTCATTTTAGATTCCATATATAAGGGGTGTCATACAATATTTCTCCCTCTCTGACTAACTTCACTCAGGATGACAATCTCGAGGTCTATCCATGTTGCTACAAAATGGCATTATTTCATTCTTTTTAATGTACTTGAGCTTTGACCTTCTAGGTCCTTTTTAACAACTCAGTATAAACATGCACTTCCATCTCAATCAGCTCTAAATTTTGGTTGTACGTGGCACATAAAGTTTAACCACATCATCTATTTGTTCTATAGAGGCTGATCCATGTGCTTGAACTTCTCATCATCGGGCCTCCCTTCCAATAGGGGAGACAGAGCCAAGCAATGGACAAATTCCCTTTGTTTGAAATGGTTGGAAATGGCTCAGCTGGTTGTCAGATTCTTAGGCAAAAACGCAGGTGCTTACAAGCCAAGTACCCGCTGTGGTTCACCGTCTCGAAGGAGCCATTTTATTGCTGTAAGGCAGCTCACCTAAAGGAAAATTCATTTGATACAGTGTGGCTTTCAGAGTTACTTGCCTTTCATGGAATCCTCCAGATAATAATAAACTCTGAAAAAATAGAATCAAAGCATGTTAAACCTGGATGGGTTCCTAGAGACAGATGAGAATGCTCTTGCAAAGAGCTTAGCGTATGTTAAAGCATTTTCGGGACAATTTGCCAAAGTTTACTCAATCTTGTGATTTTGACAGGCTAAATGGACCCTCTGAGATCTTTCTTCCTCAAACACACAGGCATTCTTGCTTAATTAATGGAGTTCCAGAAGAGCAGGCTGCTGAGTCTCTGCTTTAGTATCTTGCCCAGGACTCTAGGGTTAGCAAAAGGCTTTCACGTGCCTAGATTATTGCATTTGATCTCACTTCTCTTTGGAGTAACATCATCCCCATTGTTCCAGGAGAGAAATCAAAACTCAGAGAGGTTGCATAATGTGCCCAAGTCCATAGATGTGGGAATGGTGCTATTAATGTTTGATTCTTAATCCAGTTCTCCTTCTGCTTTCTCTGCAGCCCTAGGATGGAGAGATACTTTTCCAAACAAGTTCTCTGCAAAGTCGAAGACTTCGAGATCCAAAGTTAAGAGGTCAGTGACTCCAAAGGCTTTACTGGGAGGCACTGGCCCCCTCTTCGTACCTGTGTGAACTTAGGTAGGTCACAAAACCCCTCCATGCTGTTTCTTCAAGCTCACTATGTCAACAATAACACTATCCACCCCACAGAATTGCAGTGAGAATGAAATGAGTTGTTATTTGAAAAAAAAAAAAAATTAGCACTAGCTCATAGTAAAGACCCTGGTATTTATGTTATTATTTTTTTTAATGCTATTATAGCTATCCTTACACCTCACCAGTATTGAACATTATTTTCCAAACAGCTTCAACAACTTGAAGACAAGAACAATTAGGAGACAAAGAAGAATTTTGGTGTTCTGATTCGCACACTTGGATATCTGGAGAGGGTGAATTCTCTTCTTTATTAGCCATTTGTATTTATTTTGTGCATAGCCTTACCATGTCCTTGCACATTTTTTAATTAAAGTATAGTTGGTTTATAATATTGTGTAAGTTTCAGGTGTACAGCAAAGTTATTCAGTTACATACATATATATGTATATATATATAGAGAGAGAGAGTCTTTTCCATTATAGATTATTATAAGATATTAAATATAGTCCCCTTCTGCTATATAGTAGGGCCTTTTGGTTATCTATTTTAGGTATGATGGCATGTATCTATTAGCCCCATGTTGTTGTTTAGTTGCTAAGTAGGGTCTGACTCTTTGTGACCCCATGGACTGCAGCACGCCGGGCTTCCCTGTCCTTCACCATCTCCCGAAGTTTGCTCAAACTCATGTCCATTGAGTCAGTGAGGCCATCCAACCACCTCATGTTAACCTCATACTCCTAATTTATTCCCCTTTCCCCTTTGATGACCATGACTGTTTTCTCTGTCTGTGAGTCTGTTTCGGTGCTGTAAATAAGTTCATCTGTACTGTCTTTGAGACTCCATGCTCTTAGGCATTTCTGATACGGCATTAAGCAGAGCTTTGGGCTGACACTGCCCACTGAATAGGATCGGCGTCTGGTAACGTGCCTTGCACCCACCCCGACTCCACACAGGAAACAATACGACAGCATGGACACAGCCGGTCCTTGAAAGCTAATTTCATTGCCCGCTCAGAACAAAGTCTAGGGAGCGGAGATGTTTTCTCTTATAAATCAGAGCAATTTTCGTGGTCACTGGGGAAAAGGCCAACAATATGACCCACTCATTTTTAATGGAGACATTAAAAGTAGAGTGACTGTTATTCCTTTAAGACGACGTTTAAATTCACATGGCAGTTCCTTCTTTGTCCAGCTGGTCAGCAGCCCACACAAGTCAACCACGGGGCAGGATTTTCAACTGGAGAAATGGAGGAGGAAGAAATTGCAACTGCTTCACCCAATCTCACCTCTGTTTTCTCTCATTTTCAACTGAGGAGTTTGCTACACTTCTTGACAACTCTGGTTTTTTTTTTTTTTTTTTTTTTTTTCCCAATTCGTTTCAATTGTTTATTAACCAGAACACAAAAATAATCCTGATAGATACCTTAGTTCATCCTTAAAAATATGGAACGCTTCACGAATTTGCGTGTCATCCTTGCGCAGGGGCCATGCTAATCTTCCCTGTATCATTCCAATTTTAGTATATGTGCTGCCGAAGCGAGCACAACAACTCTGGTTTTTAACTGACGTCTCACATATCATCTCCTAATGGTGGGGTCTGTTTGGGGAGATGGCTACCATCTCCCTACGATTCTATTTGCAAGGTGCCAGATACAGGGTTTCCTAGGTGGCTCAATGGTAAGGAACCCACCTCCTGCGAATGCAGGAGACACAGCAGACTCAAGTTCAATCCCTGGGTCGGGAAGATCCCTGGAGAAGGAAACAGCAACCCATTCTAGTACTCTTGCCTGAAAAATCCCAGGGATAGAGGAGACTGGCAGGCTACAGTCTATGGGGTCACAGAGTCCAGCATGACTGAACACACACACGCATAGAAATGGGCAAACTCAGCTCTCCCTCCACCAACTCTGAGCAATCCTAGGCAAGCCACCATGATGGATATCATAGGGGAGGATCCAAGCTGGAAGGAGAATTAGAAAACTAACAAGCTTCCTGTTCCTGTTGCTGACCATCTGGCCAGATATTTCTCCCGATGGACTTCATAACAACACAAGCTGCAACAGCAGAAACTAGAAGGAAAAGAAGGATGACCAGAATACTACGTACAAAGAGCATCGCCCGCATTGCGTGATTTAAACCCCAGCTGCATTGAGAGAGTCACTTAGTTTTCCAGAGACTAAATATCTGGTAAGAGGACTTTCCTGGCAGTCCAGCGATTAAGTCTCCCAGCTTCCACTGCAAGGGCCACAGGTTCGACCCCTGGTCAGGAAACTAACAGCCTGCAAGCCACATGCTGTACCCAAACATAAATAAACAAATAAATAAATATTCAATTAGACCCCAAACTCCAGTTTCTGCTCTCCCAGTCCTGTCTCAGTACCCACATCCCCAGGCTGTATTCCATCCCTCCTTCCACACTGATTTTAGTGTCATAGAAACGTGTAGGGAGCTATTTGGTAAATAAGAAGCTTTTGAAAGAAAGAAAATCTAAAATTAATAATGCCTTTTAACCAGAGACTGAGTGTGGGCTGATTATACTCTTTGTGAAATCAACCTGCTTCAGGGAGACCAGACACAGAGGCAGGTTCAGTGGGGGAGGAGAGGTCCCCCATACAGCAAGGGGACCTGTATGTTTTTTGTTTGAGTGGCTGGATGACTTCCCCTTATAAAAAGTTGTTATTCAGATTACCCAGAGAGGCCTGATAAGTGTCAAACACAGAGCAATCATGAGGCATGACTTTAATGTGTCCTGAAAATGCAGTCATGCCTTCATCTTTAGACTTCTCGGGGTTGCAGGAACATGCTGCCTCTCGCTGCGGCTGGCCTGTCCCCGGATGCCCCAGACTCCCCTTTCTCAGCTGCAAGTTCCTCCCTGATGTGCAGCCATAAAGGATGCTGTTCAAGAAGGAGCTGGAGAAGCCAGCTTCTCACACCAGCTCCTCCAGTACTGCCGAGGGCCACCTGGGGAAGAGGCGGTGCTGGTCTGGCTTCAGAGACCCCCTGGCTGAGGCTGGGGACGGGGGGCAGCTGCTGAGGACACGAGGGAGGAGGCCTTCCAGGCTTGGACACTGGTGACTCACCCCAAGAGCCAGTACTCCTCCAGACTGCATTTGCAAAGCTGACCAAGATCTCCAAGTTTTCACCTGTCAAGCTGAAGGAGATGAGATGACATACTGTGTTGCCAGGGAATGGGAAACAGGCAAATTTTCCATCATTGCTGCTGGGAGTGTGAATCAGTACAATCTGTGATATAGGTACTTTGGCAATAAAGTCTCTAGCTAGATAAGAAAGTTCATCTGACTTTTGGCAGAGTCATCCCTCTTCTACATTCTATCCCATGGGTATCTTGTTGTTCAGTTGCTAAGTCATTCGTAACTTTTTTTGAACCCATGGACTGTAGCCCACCAGACTCTTCTGTCCTTGGAATTTTCCAGGCAAGAATACTGGAATGGGTAGCAATTTCCTTCTCTAGGGGTTCTTCCCAACCCAGGGATTGAACCCTTGCCTCCTGCATTGGCAGGCAGGTTCTTTACCACTGAGCCACCAGGGAAGCCCCATGGGTATCTTGCTGCTGCTAAGTCGCTTCAGTCATATCTGACTCTGAGACCCCATAGACGGCAGCCCGCCAGGCTCCGCCATCCCTGGGATTCTCCAGGCAAGAACACTGGAGTGGGTTGCCATTTCCTTCTCCAATGCATGAAAGTGAAAAGTGAAAGTGAAGTCTCTCAATCGTGTCCGACTCTTAGCAACCCCATGGATTGCAGCCTTCCAGGCTCCTCCATCCATGGGATTTTCCAGGCAAGAGTACTGGAGTGGGTGCCATTGCCTTCTCCCATGGGTGTCTTACACATGCCCAAAATGCACTATTAGTAGGTTATTCACAGTACTATTGTTTGAACTGGAAGGAGATTGGAAACAACCCAAATGTCTATCACTAAATGACAGGTTGTGAAAATGATGACACCTCCATACAAAAGAAATCAATGCTGCCATTAAAAACAAGAATCAATCCTGTACTTTCTGAAACAGAACGAGCTCCATGATAATATGAAGTGAGAAAGAAAGTGCTCAATACTGTGGATAACACACTACCGTTTACACAGAGCGTGCGTCTCTGTACATACTGCTTGTGCACGTACAGAGTCCCCTGGAAGTATCCACAAGGAAGCGGTTACCTGCAGCTCCTTTTAGAGAGGGGAAGAAACCGGTAGACGGGAGATAGGAGAGTGAGTCTCTTTGCATTATATGCCCTTTTCTATCTTTCAAGTGTGGACTGTATTCAAGTATTAATTTTTTAACTGAAAAAAAAATAGCTCTATGACAATTATGAGTACTGCCAGGAACTCTTCTACTGTCCTTGAGGTCAGAAGCCCCAACTCAGTCTCACTGGGCTGAAGTCGAGGTGTCAGCAGGACCGGCTCTCTGTGGGATCTCTAGGGAGGACCCCGTTCCCTGCTCTCCCAGCTTTAAGAAGCCACCTGCATTTGCTGGCACGAGGCTGCGCCACTCTGACCTCTGCATCCGTGGTCATCCTCCCCGACCCTGGCCCTCCTGTCTCCCTCTGATAAGGGGCTTTGTACTTGCACTGGGCCCATCTGGATAGTCTGGCCTGGAGAATTCCATGGACTGTATAGTCCACGGGGGCTCAAAGAGCTGGACACGACTGAGCAACTTTCACTTTCATATGGATAAGCTAGGATGATTAACAGATCCTGGGGATTAGGACCTGGATGTATTAGCGGGATGGGTATTCAGCCTACCAGAAGGAGCCGAGAAGGAAACACTTCTGTCTGTTTGCTTCCTTTTCTCTTGTCCTCCAGGAAGAGGTCATCAGTGGGAGGATCACTGCATGAAGGGCCGGCCTCACTCACTCTCTGGGCCCCCGTGCTCTTGACCCTTCACTCCTCCACTTTTCCTCTCCCACAAGCACAGCAGTTGGGTCCACCTTAAAGGCCTGGAAGCCTCCACCCTGGAAGGGGACATGAAATTCTACCCGAATCCCCTGCCTGTTCACTGAGAGCTCCACATCTTGGCAGCTGGTGAGGCTTTACCTGGGTCACGCCTTGCATTCAATCCATTGACATTTCTGACCACGCCAGACCCATCAGCTAGAACCTTAGAGGGTAAGAGAGCTGGATTTAGACAAGGTCACAAGGGTCCTTGTTAAGAAGATGTCATGCCACATCTCCCCAATATTTTTTTTTTAAACAAAAGGTTGACCAGTGACTCTTGCTTTCTTCTATGAGCTCCCAGTTTTTAAAGGTTTTTGGTCTTCCAACACAATTTATACTTACTAAGCAGTAGCCCATGTATCCTAATCATAGACTAAGGCATAATTTTTATTAAACTTAAAAAGAAATCCTAAAAAGATCCTACCGTGTAGCACAGGGAACTCTGCTCAATGTTATGTGGTAGCCTGGATGGAAGGGGAGGTTTTGGGGGAGAATGGACACATGTGTATGTGTGGCTGAGTTCCTTTGCTATCCACCCGAAACTATCAAAACATTGTTAATCAGCTATACACCAATATAGAACAAAAAGCTAAAAAAACAAAGAAATAAATAAAATGTTTCTGGGGGAAAAGAATCCTGAAAAGAAACACATAAACCCCAACTATCATATCTAGGAATAAAAGTCTTAACAGTCTGAGAATTCTAGATAAGGAAAGAAAGAAAGAAAGTGAAGTCGCTCAGTCGTGTCCTACTCTTTGTGACCCCTGGACTGTAGCCTACCAGGCTCCTCTGTCCATGGCATTTTACGGGCAAGAGTACTGGAGTGGGTTGCCATTTCCCTCTCCAGGGTATCTTCCTGACCCAGGGATCAAACCCAGGTCTCCTGCATTGCAGGCAGATGCTTTACCATCTGAGCCACCAGGGAAGCCTCAGATAAGGAAACCTGGATTCCAAAATACTCGTAGAGACATCAGCAATATTAGTAACAGTCCAGGGAGCCGAGGGCTGAGCGTCAGGATCCTGGAGTCCAGTCCACTCCCCAGATGTGCAAAATTGGGAAGTCATTCACCTGCTCGTGGCCTCAGTCTCCTCATGGGAAAATCACAGGCCCTTCCCAGAGCCTCTGATTCAACTGGCCTAGAGTAGGATCCAGGTCCCGATCCTTTTTAAAGTTTCCCAGGTGATTCTAATAGGAGGCCAAGGGTTGAGACCACTGGCTGGACAAAATCCAGTCCTGCCGGAGCACAGTGGGCCGGCCTGTGTCTGGCAGCTGAGTCCAAGGTGCTGAAGGGGGATCACCTGGGACCATGTAGGAGGAAAGGCAGCTGGGGGAGGCAGGTAGGTCTGTTGGGGGGCAGTAAAGGGGGCCAAGCAGTGCCTGGAGGCTGCAAATGTTGACTCCCGAGGGGCTCGGGCCACCTGGTGAGGCCAAGCAGAAGAGCTCTTGGCCATTCTGACATGGCTCATCATGTCAGCAACAGCCAAAGCCTAATGTGATTTGAAAGCCTCTGAAGGGGACATTGCAAATCAGGGTCACAGGCAGGGCCAGTCAGCAGTCTGGTCTCCAGGCTTGCTCACTGACCCTCCTGCTCTGCCCCACGGGGCATCATCCCTCTGCACTCACTGTGCCTGGGCTGAATCATTTTTCCACCAAAACTGACAGAGAGGCGGCGTTGTGGGGCAACATTTGGGAAGTCTCACTGACCCTGGCCTGACTGTTCAAAGCTTTTCCACTAGCTTCTCCTAAACAGGAAAGATGGTGGCTTCCCTGCAAGGCTGATTTCCCAGAAAATGGGACCTTGATAGGCCAAGAGGCAAGGGGCAGGGTGTGAGCTGGGTACAGGGTTGGGCCATGTACTAATAATGTCTACTAGAGAATAGTTCAGGATTTAAAGGAGGCCAGGGTAAGGCAGGATATGTCACCCTAGCTCTAGAGGGAAGGCAGAGGCTGGCTGAATTCAGGTGTCTTCTTTTTGTTGGGATGTAAACTGCTGACTTTCTCCTTTGCCCTTTGTCCTGGAGAGGATTAAAAAGAGCCTCCTGGACTATAACTATATTCCCTGATAGCTCAGTTGGTAAAGAATCTGCCTGCGATGCAGGAGACCCTGGTTCAATTCCTGCATCAGCAAGATCCCAGAAATAGGATAGGCCTAGAAGGATAGGCCCTTCTCCACTCCAGTGTTACCCACCCCGGTGTTACCCACCCCGGTGTTACCCACCTCAGTATTACCCACCCCGGTATTACCCACTCCGGTATTACCCACCTCAATATTACCCACCCCGGTATTACCCACCCCGGTATCACCCACTCCAGTGTTACCCACCTCGGTGTTACCCACTTCAGTGTTACCCACCCCGGTGTTACCCACTCCGGTATTACCCACCTCGGTATTACCCACCTCGGTATTACCCACCTCAATATTACCCACCCTGGTATCACCCACTCCAGTGTTACCCACCCCGGTATCACCCACTCCGGTATTACCCATCCCGGTATTACCCACCCCGGTATTACCCACTCCGGTATTACCCACCCCGGTATCACCCACTCCAGTGTTACCCACCTCGGTGTTACCCACTCCAGTGTTACCCACCCCAGTGTTACCCACTCCGGTATTACCCACCTCGGTATTACCCACCTCGGTATTACCCACCTCAATATTACCCACCCCGGTATTACCCACCCCGCTGTTACCCACCCCGGTATCACCCACTCCAGTGTTACCCACCTCGGTGTTACCCACTCCAGTGTTACCCACCCCGGTGTTACCCACTCCGGTATTACCCACCTTGGTATTACCCACCTCGGTATTACCCACCTCAATATCACCCACTCCAGTGTTACCCACCTCGGTGTTACCCACTCCGGTGTTACCCACCCCGGTATCACCCACCCCGGTATTACCCACCCCGGTGTCACCCACCCCAGTATTACCCACCTCAATATTACCCACCCCGGTATTACCTACCTCAGTATTACCCACCTCAGTATTACCCACCTCGGTATTACCCACTCCGGTATTACCTACCTCAGTATTACCCACCCCGGTATTACCCACCTCAGTATTACCCACCTCAGTATTACCCACCCCGGTATCACCCACGCCAGTGTTACCCACCTCGGTATTACCCACCTCGGTATTACCCACCTCAGTATTACCCACCTCAATATTACCCACCCCGGTATTACCTACCTCAGTATTACCCACCTCAGTATTACCCACCTCGGTATTACCCACCCCGGTATCACCCACTCCAGTGTTACCCACTCCAGTGTTACCCACCTCAGTATTACCCACCTCGGTATTACCCACCTCAGTATTACCCACCCCGGTATTACCCACCTCAGTATTACCCACTCCGGTCTTACCCACTCCGGTGTTACCCACCTCAGTATTACCCACCTCGGTATTACCCACCCCGGTATCACCCACTCCAGTGTTACCCACCTCGGTATTACCCACCTCGGTATTACCCACCTCAGTATTACCCACCTCAATATTACCCACCCCGGTATTACCTACCTCAGTATTACCCACCTCAGTATTACCCACCCCGGTATCACCCACTCCAGTGTTACCCACCTCGGTATTACCCACCTCAGTATTACCCACCTCAGTATTACCCACTCCAGTGTTACCCACCCCGGTGTTACCCACTCCAGTGTTACCCACCTCGGTATTACCCACTCCATTACCCACCTCAGTATTACCCACCTCAGTATTACCCACCCCGGTATTACCCTCTCCGGTATTACCCACCCCGGTATTACCCACTCCGGTGTTACCCACCTCGGTATTACCCACCTCAGTATTACCCACCTCAATATTACCCACCCCGGTATTACCTACTCCGTGTTACCCACGCCGGTGTTACCCACCCCGGTGTTACCCACTCCGGTATCACCCACTCCGGTGTTACCCACCTCAGTATTACCCACCCCGGTATTACCCACTCCGGTGTTACCCACTCCAGTGTTACCCACCTCGGTATTACCCACTCCGGTATGACCCACTCCAGTATTCTTGGGCTTCCCTGGTGGCTCAGCTAGTAAAGAATCTGCCCACAATGTGAGAGATCTGGGTTCAATCCCTGAGTTGGGAAGATCCCCTGGAGAAGGGATAGGCTACCCACTCCAGTATTCCGACCGGGTGAATTCCATGAACTGTATAGTTCATGGGGTCACAAAAAGTTGGACACAACTCAGTGACTTTCACATTCCTGCATTATTCTGATTAGCCATTAGTCACCGGTTTCTCTGGAATGTGACGACTTTTTTTTCATGATTAGAGTGATTTAGATATCTGAACCAAAAATGGAAAGACACAGTGTATGTTCTGTGATGGTAGGTTTTCCCATTTATTTGATACTCTGTGCTCAGTTACTCAGTTGTGTCTGACTCTTTGCAACCTCATGGACTGTAGGCCACCAGGTTTCTCTGTCTGTGGAATTTTCCAGGCAAGAATACTGGAACAGGTTGCCATTTCCTACTGCATGAGATCTTCTAGACCTAGGGATCAAACCCACGTCTCTTGTGTATCCTGCACAGGCAGGCGGATTTGTTTTTTTTACCACTAGCACCACCTGGGAAGACCATTTGAAACTCTAGGTGAACAAAAAGATAGCAAGATCGGATTTCAAAGTTCAGACTATAATAAGACATCTAAAATTCTAAGGAATTTCCAAAACTTTACAGTGCCATCACCATAAAAATCATTGTGTGGCTCCCAGAGTAATGGAAATAAAAGCAAAAATAAACAAATGGGACCTAATTAAACTTAAAAGCTTTTGCACAGCAAGGAAACTATAAGCAAGATGAAAAGGCAGCCTTCAGAATGGGAGAAAATAATAGCAAATGAAGCAACTGATAAAGAATTAATCTCCAAAATATATAAGCAGCTCATGCATCTCAATACCAGAAAAATAAACAAACCAGTTAGAAAGTGGGCCAAAGAACTAAACAGACATTTCTCCAAAGAAGATATACAGATGGCTAACAAACACATGGAAAGATGTTCAACATCACTCATTATCAGAGAAATGCAAATCAAAACCACAATGAGGTACCATCTCACGCCAGTCAGAATGGCTGCGATCCAAAAGTCCACAAGCAATAAATGCTGGAGAGGGTGTGGAGAAAAGGGAACACTGTTGGTGGGAATGCAAACTAGTACAGCCACTATGGAGAAGAGTGTGGAGATTCCTTAAAAAACTGGAAATAGAACTGCCATACAACCCAGCAATCCCACTGCTGGGCATACACACCGAGGGAACCAGAATTGAAAGAGACACATATGCCCCAATGTTCATATCAGCACTGTTTATAATAGCCAGGACATGGAAGCAACCTAGATGCCCATCAGCAGACAAATGAATAAGGAAGTTGTGGTACATATACACAATGGAGTATTACTCAGCCATTAAAAAGAATGCACTTGAGTCAATTCTAATGAGGTGGATGAAACTGGAGCCTAACAGGGTGAAGTAAGCTAGAAAAAGAAATACCAATACAGTATATTAATGCATATATATACATATATATATATATACATATACATATATGGAATTTAGAAAGATGATAACTATGACCCAATATGTAAGATAGCGAAAGAGACACACATGTAAAGAACAGACTTTTGGACTCTGTGGAAAAAGGCCAGAGTGGGACGATATGAGAGAATAGCATTGAAGCATGTATATTACCATATGTAAAATAGATGCAAGTTTGATGCATGAAGTAGGGCTCTAGGACAACCCAGAGGGATGGGGTAGAGAGGGAGGTGGAGGGGGTTCAGGATGGTGGGACACACGTACACCCATGGCTGATTCATGTCGATGTATGGCAAAAAACCACCACAATATTGTAAAGCAATTAGCCTATAATTAAAATAAACTAATTTTAAAAAATCACTCACTGTGTGAGATGTCAGCAAAAATGATGAATCAGTGGGAATTCCTTGGTGGTTCAGTGGTTAGGACTTGGTGCTTTCAGTGCCAGGGCCTGCATTTGATCCTTGGTTGGGGAAGTAACAATCCACAAGTCTCATGGTACTTGAGCAAGCAAAAAAAGAAAAAAAAAAGTGGCCCAAGAATCTCTGAAATACCACCTCTCCATAAAAACACTGGCAAAAATGGTCAGAATCAAATGTTTCAAAAACATAAAAATGAGTCAAAGGCTAGCAGCAATCCAGGTGCATTTATAAAGAAAAAACGGCTGAGCCTTGGTAAGAACAGAGAGCTTTGTAGCATTTTAACTTGCTCTAGTCCCATCCACTCATGAAAACCAATAGCTCAGAGTCACAGTGAAAATCAGCAGACTGGCAGCCATTGAAAAGGGCAGAACAGGGTTGGAACCCCTTCAAAGCCCCATTTCTAGAGAACTATCACTACTTGACCAGTCTGGTGGCTCTGGAAGAACTTGATAGTGACACACGAAAGAGATAAAGTAAGTAAATACTTAATCCCGCTCGGGGATGGTAAATAAAGAAAAACGTATGGGAGACCTCTGTATGATCACTCAAAAAAGCAGGTTTATTTAACCATAAAGCCAAGCAGGCTTGCTTAGCAACAGAAGCATGAGACGTGCCCCCAAACAATAAAAACAATGGCATGAGACACATCTCCTGCCCAACGAGCTCAGTAAGTTAACGATTCCTAGCATGCTCCTCTGCGTGCACTAAAAACAAAAATGTTAGGACAAGGTGACATCATACTAAAACCTGAGATGGCTTTCCATTTACAGCATAGGTTACTGCATTTTTGCTCATTTCCATGGGCCATGACAATCCCGGCTTGACCACGTAGGGAGAAGAAAACTACCCCACCTGATGTGGAGGAGAAGCCGATGATGGAAGCCTGACATCTACTCAAGGATGAGGAAGAAGGTGGCCTTTCCCCCCCACACACATTTCCTTTGATTATAAAACTATAGCCCACTAAGTTCTTGGAGCACAACCCTCTTTCCACCACCCACGTGTAAGCTTCACAACTCGAATAAATCACCTCTTGTCTATCACTTTGCCTCTTGAATCCTCTGTGCTCTGAGATATGAAGCCCTGGAGCTCCTCGGAGCCCCTGAAATGTCGCCTAGTGTTTTCAGACTTACTAACAAGACTGTCTTTATTTGACATAACTCAGAGCTCTCCAAATGCAAACAGGTTTTGTTTTTTCCTCAAGACATTTATCAAAAGTAATCAGAGACAGTTGTTTAACAGCATGGCTGCCAGAGACAGCAGGGGCAAACAATAAGCCAATCAAACAGCTTAAAAAGAAAGGCAGGGGAATGTGTCGTTCAGTCGGCGCTTTGCAAAACTCTGACACATCCCTGGCTCTAGAGAGCCGCACACATGCCTAGGACTGTGAGCGTGCCCAGAGCTGCGCCACAGTCAGGCGAGACCTGAAAAGGCCTCAGACTCTCAGCTCGGACTGACCTGAGGCTCTCTGCAAGCAGGAAATAAATGCTGAGGCAAAGTTGTAAACTACTGGCCTGAGTGCTGAAGATACACCCTCCAATACACACACACAGAGCCCCGCACAAACTCAGAGACTTATTGGTTCTGGGCATTTAAGGAACCTCTGTTCAATCATTAAGTATTGATGCTTTTGAACTGTGGTGTTGGACAAGACTCTTGAGAGTCCCTTGGACCGCAAGGAGATCCAACCAGTCCATTCTGAAGGAGATCAGCCCTGGGATTTCTTTGGAAGGAATGATGCTAAAGCTGAAACTTCAGTACTTTAGCCACCTCATGCGAAGAGTTGAGTCATTGGAAGAGACTCTGATGCTGGGAGGGATAGAGGGCAGGAGGAAAAGGGGATGACAGAGGATGAGATGGCTGGATGGCATCACTGACTCGATGGATGGGAGTCTGGGTGAACTCCGGGAGTTGGTGATGGACAGGGAGGCCTGGTGTGCTGCGATTCATGGGGTTGCAAAGAGTCGGACATGACTGAGCAACTGGACTGAACTGAACTGAAGGTAAATGAGCAGAGATTTCATGGCTACCCATGACAAAGAATATAGACTTTACAGAATTAATTCAGAAAATTCACTAAACAAACAACAAAAACAAACCTTAGAGAGGGGAAAGAATGTGCTTCCCAGAGTTGGCATACTATAATATTCAAAAGATTCAGTTTAACCTATGACCTACTTCCATCCGTGCGATTCTCCAGGCAAGAATGCTGGAGTGGGTTGCCATTTCCTTCTCTGGCGGTGGGGGTGTGGGAGTGGGGGGGGAGGTGGGTTCTTCCCAACCCAGGTCTCCCACATTGTAGGCAGATGCTTTACCATCTGAGCCACCAAGGAAGACAACTATTCAACCCTTAGGTATATATCTAAGGGGGAAAAAATAAGTTTACTCAGAAGCATGTACAAAAAGTAATCCTAGGAGCCTACACACAATAGCCAAAAAAAGGGAAATAACTCAAATGTTCATCAAGAGATAAATGGATACATAAAATGTGGTATATGTTGTTATTCCGTCATTAAGTCATCGTGTCCAACTTTTCGTGACCCCATGGACTGCAGCACACCAGGCTCCTCTGTCCTCCACTATCTCCCAGAGTTTGCTCAAATTCTTTGAGCCAGTGATGCTATCCAGCCATCTCATCCTCTGCTACCCCTTCTGTTGCCTTCAATCTTTCCCAGGATCAGAGTCTTTTCCAAAGAGTCAGCTCTCTGCATCAGGTGGCCAAAGTATTGGAGCTTTAGCATCAGTCATTCCAATGAATATTCAGGGTTGATTTCCTTTAGGATTGACTGGTTTGATCTCCTTGCAGTCCAAGGGACACTCAAGAGTCTTCTCAGTCAGCCTTCTTTATGGTCCAGGTCTCACACGTGTACATGACTATTGGAAATATCATAGCTTTGACTATACAGACCTTTGCTGGCAAAGTCTCTGCTTTTAAATATGCTATCTAGGTTTGTCATAGCTTTTCTTCCAAGGAGCAAGCATCTTTTAATTTCATGGCTGCAGTCACCAACTGCAGTGTTTTTGTTTTTTTAGTTCCCCTGGTGGCTCAGAAAGTAAAGAATCTGCTTGCAATGCAAGAGAACTGGGTTCAAGATCTCCCGGAGAAAGGAATGGCTACCCATTGCCTGGAGAATTCCATGGACAGAGGAGCTTAGCAGGCTATAGTCCATAGGGTTGCAAAGAGTCAGACATGCCTGAGAGACTAACAAGGCACATGGAGTGGCCAAAAACTTAAAAATTAAAAAAATAAGAAAATCGGTTGTGGTGATGGTTTCACAACTCTGTGAATGGAGTCAAAACCACTGAATCGTACACTTTAAATGGGTAAATTCTATGGTACATGAATTATATCTCCATAAAGCTGTTACCAGAACAAACAAAAAATGGTGACCTTAAAATTTGTCTTTCCTTTCTCCTCTCTACAGGGCATTTGCTAGAGTTTAGAGGAATGAATCATCAGAAACCTAAAGATCATCATTTTACCTTGTCTACCTTTGACTTACACAGCAATTTGAAAACAGAATATAGCCACAAAGGGGCAATTGTCTAAATTCCCTTAACATTTACGTCCTCTGCAAACAGAGAATAGCTCAGTTTACAAAAGAGCAACAGGTTGTTTTAAATAGGCCAGAATTTAATTGTTTTCCTGGATGAATTCTTTGTTTTCTAAATAAAGGCCTGCCTGAAATCAAGGACTCCAAAGAGTTCAGCTCAGTTCAGCAAGCACTTCGGTTCTTTTCTTTGCGAGTGACCTATTTAGAGATGAATCGAATTTCTGAATTTTCCTCTACAGTTGTTTTTAACCCAAGGTCTGTGCACATCAATTATTCTGTAATCTTCAGGGCAGGGGTGGGAGAGGGAAACAAAAGAAATAACAAATTAATTGCATCTTGTAAGAAACTATTGTTTGAGGGTTTGCTATTTTGTTGATGGGGGGGAAAAGAGTGTTTTCTGCAATGATTTAGGGAATCATTGACCAAAACTGCCCTCCACAGTCAGGCACAATGGTAACCGCTTGCCTGAGCTGCCTCACAACGGGCTTGTTGTTGTTCAGTCACTAAGGCATGCCCGACTCTTTGCGACCCCATTAACTGCAGCATGCCAGGCTTCCCTGTCCTTCACTATCATGAGTTTGCTCAGACTCATGTCCATTGAGTCAGTGATGCCGTCCAACCATCTCATCCTCTGCTGCCCCCTTCTCCTCTTGCCCTCAATCTTTCCCTTCATTAGGCTCTTTTCCAATCTGATGAGAAGAGCTGACTCACAACAGGAGGTCCTGATGAAGAACCAGGTACTGCCATGGAAAACTAGCCAGGAGAATTTGAGAAGGGCCAAAAGGAGGAGGAAGGAGATGATCAACCTCCCAGAATCCTTCACACTGGAATCCATCTTGGCTGAGAGATGTCTGCACCACCAGGAAGGATCCCGGTTTCCCTTACCCTGCTGCTCTCTGCCTAAGCACCCCTTCCCAATAAAATCTCTTGCTTTGTCAACACATGTGTTTCCTTGCACAATTCATTTGTCCAAGTGTTAGACAAGAACCCACTCTTGGGACCTGAAAGTGGTCCCCCTTCCTGCAAGAGTATAATCACAATGACTAGCAATAGACCAGGAATTTCAGACTCACTGGCTTGTTTTTTCTGCTTTGTTTTTAAAGTTTGTTCTGTTTGGTGGTGCCAGGTCTTAGTTGTGGCATGTGGGATCTAGTTCCCTGACCGGGGATCAACCTGAGCCCCCTGCATTGGGAGTGCAGTGCTTCAGCCATTGGGCCACCAGGGAAGCTCCTTACTGTTTCAAGCTTAGGGCAGAGAATAAAGCACGTAGCAGTCACACATTTGGTTCTGGCCAGAGTCACTGAGGTCTCTTCTCTGTAATTGCTTGACCGTGGCCACCAGTTCTGTGCCTACTTATTTTACTGTCTGGGGCACACATGATCATTCTGCTAGGGGTTGGAACCCAGGTCACCTAATCTTGCAGGGGAGGATCCGTGCTTTGATCTCAGGTTGTAAGCATAAACTCCAAACTGGAGTGGCTGGGATTCACAATGATCCCCCATGGCCTTGTTCTGCTTCCATTTTGCCCCTGGCAATAGTCATTTGCTCCTAGGAGGAAGATTTTGGACTCAAACTGGGCCAAAATTTAAAAGAAACACAAAGTTAAAGGTTAGGGTTAACCCTGAGCAGCACTCTTCAAAACTGTCAAAGTTATCAAAAACGAGGGAAGTTTGGAAACTCATAGTCTAGAGGAGCCTATGGAGTCATGACTACTGAAAGTATCTGGTGCTTGGTGGGACGCTGGGACAGAAAATGACATTGGGTAAAACCTAAGGAGATCTGAATAAACTATGGAGGTTCGTTAGCAGGAGGGTCAATATCAGTTCACTACTGTGATTATGCATCATAACAGTGCTAACAATAAGGAACTGGGTGTAGGGAATCTTGCTAACATTTTTTCAACTTCTCAGTAAATCTGAAAGCATTCTAAAATTAAAAGCTGATTTAAAAGAGTAAGAGAAACAGAAGTATAGAGACTGAAGGTGGTTGAGGTGGAGTGTTACAGCACCACCCTAGGAAGTGGTCCATGTGATTCCTAAGGTCCATGTGGGGTTCCTGAGGTAGCCCTAATTCCTGCTCAGCATTATGGCCTTTCTTAGATTCTGCAAGGTCTCCCAGTTTCCTTTCTATAGTCCCAAATGTGCTGAAGTTACCCAGGGATGAATTATGCTGCTTGCTGCCAAAGGACTTCACCATCAGGTTCTGCATCTGGGTCCTGAGGAAATAGGTCATGTCAGCTTCCAGTGGTGAAGGACAGGGAAGCCTGGCGTGCTGCAGTCCATGGGGTCATAAAGAGTCGGACACGACTGAGCAACTGAACAACAGCTTTCAATTTATAAGGCAATGTGTTGTTGTTTTAGCCACAAAATTGTGCCTGACTCCTAATGATCTCAAGGACTGTAGCCTACCAGGCTCCTCTGTCCATGGGATTTCTCAGGCAAGAATACTCGAGTGGGTTCCATTTCCTTCTCCAGTTATAAGGCAATGGTTGGGCCATAACACAAATCTTGTTCTATAATTTCCATGCCCTTCCTAACTTTAGTTTGCTTCTTAGTAGGGATGTTGACAGAGCAAACCTTATTTCAGCCCTTTCTCTTCTCATAGCATGAATTGCTACAGAGATTAGAGTCCATACCCATGGAAGATATGTCTAATTGATCACAAAACTTGTCCCCTGAGTGTGACTGCAGACTAACAAATGTTGTTCGTATCCCATCCAAATCTTTATCAGAAACTACACATATCCATCTCCCAGCTACTATGAATGCCAGCGAGTACAAGTTCACAGCTGCTCTCATCTCTAGAGAATCACCCTCAATGAAGTGGGAGGTAGCTCCCCCAAGGCAGCCTACAACCAGTAACTGACTAATCAGGGGCCACAAAAGAAGGGGGCTCTGGCCTCAAGGTGGGACCAACTCTGAGATGTGATTCCTGTTCTAGCACTCCCGTGGGATCAGGCTGAAGCTAGGCTGCACTGAGAACACACTCCTCTGAAGCTCCTTCCCCTGTCCTGTATGGCTTCCGTCACTCCCTTTCTCCAGAGTCTACCCTCAATAAACCCAGAGCACCAGAGTCCCTGCTTCAGGGAGCCCAGTCTAAGATGTGTACATAATTCTTCTCAACACAGGCACCATGCAGCCACTATCAATATATGAGTTGATACACGAGGTGAAATCTAGTCAATATCTCTCCTGGACATAATACTAACAAATAGGAGAGATTACATCAGCACAAAAGGAAAGATCAAAACAGAAGCTAGAAGCCTAGATGATCTGCCAAGGGCTTCCCCAGCGACTCAGCGGTAAAGAATCTCCTGCCAGTGCAAGAGATGCCCGTTCAATCCCTGGGCCAGGAAGATCCTCTGGAGTAGCAAATGGCAACCCACTGCAGTATTCTAGCCAGGAAAATTCCATGGACAGAGGAACCTGGCAGGCTACAGTCCATGCGGTCACAAAGAGTCAGGCACGACTGAGCGCCTCACCTCTCACTCACTCTCTGCAAAGGCAGGGAGAGTTAGCAGCCTTGTGACTTCACTGTTGAGACACAGGGTTTAGGTATGGTTTGGAGACCTGTCTGTCCATATTTCTTCTACCCCAGTCCACCGTTTAGGACAAGTGTTTCTGTAGTAAGGACGCCTGCAGGATAAAGTGAAAAAAGGTAAAGTTTAAAAAGTACATCTTTACTCCAAGAAGCCGTCATGTCTAATAGCTGAATGCTTTTCTCACACTCCTTGGCTGGGTGAGCTAGTTAAGGAGTTGGTGCACTGTCTTAAGAGCATCAGGGAACTGGCTGCAGTTGGGGCGTCTTTTTTTACTAAATATAACCTTGCTTTTCCCCATCCTATTGTTTAATGCCTGCTGAGGTTTACCAAGGGGAAAAAAAATGGAAGAGTTTTGGGTAGGAAATGGGAAAGACTGCTGAACTAAAACTCAAAATAATGACGACAAAAATGAAATCTATTCAGCTCACAGGTAAAAGTCCAGGCTGGTAGTGTGACTCTACGGTATAGATCTCGAGGGGTTGCCTCCTAGTACCTTGTTGATCTATTATCCCTAGAGCGTCACACTTGTCCACCGATGGTCTGGCACACCGCTACAGCTCAGCTACCTGGAGGTGGGAAAGGAGAGCGGAGGCAGGATGTGCCCTTTCCTTTTAAAAGAATGATCTGGGTCACATATCACCCGGGTGCACTTTCCAGTGATGGAGAGCTAGATGCGTAGCCGCACCCAACTACCCGGGAGACCGGGAGAGAGAGGGTGTGACGTGGAAGTTGGGGACTTCCCAGATGGCACAGTGGTTAGAGAATCTGCCTGTCAATGCAAGAGATGCAGGTTCGATCCCTGGGTGGGGAAGATGCCCTGGAGAAAGACATGGCAATCCACTCCGGTATTCTTGCCTTGAAAATTCCATGGGGCAGAGGAGCCTGGCGGGATACAGTCCACGGGGTCGCAAAAAGTCAATCATGACTGAGCACGCACACATGCCCTTTGAAAACATGAAAGCCATGAGTCCAGCTAACAACTTGGCATTCTATTTCTGAGAGAAAAGAGAGAATGGGTATTAGGGGACAGCTGTTAGAGAGAGAAACCAGGAATGTAGGTAACAGCCTGAGAAAGGCACTGTCCTTTTTAGGGACACTGAGCTGGCGTAAAGGTCTCCAACACTCCCATTCAGTGCCTCTGGTAGATTATATTACTGCTCACCAAAGCCTGTCTTCCTCTTGAGGTGTCCCACTCCCAACCATCACCTTGCTCTATTTATGAGATGGAGGTAGAAGTGATGTGTCTCACTTTTAGGCAGAAGTTTAAAGGAGCATATGGTTCATGGCCTCTCTCCTCGCTTTGCTGAGAGACCAGAGATGTTTGTTCTAGACAGAGGCGGCTCCATCAGCTCTGAACTGCAGAGGATGTGAGCAGAGCCTTGGCTGACCTGAGATGAGCTTGCAGCATGAGTGGGAAATAAACTTTGATGTTGCTGCAAGCCACAGAGGTTGCCAGGTTGTTGCTATATATATAACACCTGGCCTGACAGATTCAGAGTTCTGTCCTCCTGCCAGTGGAATCTTCCTTCAAAAAGTACAGCACCGTTGCCATAAGCATAACGGTACTAATGGCTGCCTTTTGCTGAACACTTGAGCTAAGGCCCAAGCATTTTATTGTCATTAAACCTCACTCGGGTTTGAGAATCAAACCCCTTTGCAGATGCCTCCCAATGCTTTCACTTTATAATTCATCATTGAAGTGCACACAGTTTACTGCTCATTGAAACAGCTCTATCTGATGAGTCCTTTTATAAAACAATAATATTTGGAAAATAAGCCCTGCCCTTTTCTAGTTTAGCATTTTGACAAATAACAAAACTATAAAATTAGATTCCTAATAATTAGAAAAATGATAATGTTAATGGTTTTAATGTTAGTGTACTACCTAACGTTAAACAGACAGAATATTTTGCATGTAGGGGAAGAACCCTAAGAGTAGTTAAAATGATAAAGACATTCTAAACCGACTCATGGAGAAGACAATGGCGACCCACTCCAGTACTCTTGCCTGGAAAATCCCATGGACGGAGGAGCCTGGTAGGCTGCAGTCCATGGGGTCGCTAAGAGTCGGACACGACTGAGCGACTTCACTTTCACTTTTCACTTTCATGCGTTGGAGAAGGAAATGGCAACTCACTCCAGTGTTCTTGCCTGGAGAATCCCAGGGAGAGGGGAGCTTGGTGGGCTGCCGTCTATGGGGTCACACAAAGTTGGACACGACTGAAGTGACTTAGCAGCAGCAGCAGCAAACTGACTCAATTAAAAGCAGACAGGCAGAGAGGCCCAGGGGGTTCATTGGCTTTATGATGTTGCTAAGGACCCAGATGCTTTCCATTCTATGCTCTCCCATTCTTAGAATGCCGGTGATGTCTCCCCTCATGGTCACAAAGAGGCTGCCACTGCCCCAAGCATCATATCCACATATGACAGTAGTTGTCAAAAAAAGAGAAAGGTACAAACATCCGCTTACAAAATAAATAAGCCATAGGGATGTAATATTGAACATGGTGACCATAATTAATAAATCCATATTGTATATTTGAAAAGTTGCTAAAAGAGTAGATCTTAAAAGTTCTCCTCACGAACGAAAAAAAAATGCATGGCTGTATGTGGCGATGGATATAAATAGGCTTAATGCAGTGATCATTTTGCAATATGTTCTTATATCAAATCATTATTTTAGACAGCTGAAACTAATGTTATGTCAATTAGATTTTAATTTTAAAAAAATTTTAAGAAGGGAAAAAAGCAGTTTCTCCTCACTCATCTCTTTTCCTGAGGCTAGAAAGCCATTTTCTGAAGCCCCCACAGTAGGTCCCCTCCTGTGCCAGTGGGCACTTTGCCCATACCTACCCACATGAAAGATGAAAACAGCAAGGTCCTGTCATTTTAAGTCTCCATCGTGGGAATGTGTGCAGCCAAATTAGTCAGGCAATGGTAGGCTCTGCTGTGGTAAGAAACACCCCGAAATCTCAGTGGCTTAACACATTCTTCTGCCAAAAGTCCATGGAGTCTGTCAGAGATCTGGGGTGCACCATCTGTAACACAAGTCTGCCTCAGGCCCCGCCGCAGGGGAAGAGGTGGCCAGAGGCCCGCATACCAGCTCCTCTTTGCTTCAAGTAATTTACGTTACTCCCATCTACCTTATTTTTTTAATTAACTGTTTGTTTATGTTTGGCTGTCTTCGCTGCTTTGCTCATGCCTTCTCTAGTTGCAGCAAGTCGGGGTTACTCTTGGCAGTTCATGGGCTTCCCTTATCGGGGTGCACAGGCTCCAGGGCATGTGAACTTCAACAGTTCCAGTCTGTGGGCTCAGCAGTTGCAGCTCCCGGACTCAAGAGCGCAGGCTCAGTAGTTGTGGCACACGGGCTTAGTTGCTCTGCAGCAGGTGGGGTCTTCCCAGATCAGAGATCGAACCCGCATCTCCTGCATTGGCAGAGGGATTCTTATCCACTGTGCCACCAGGGGTGTCCCTGCTTCCTCCTACTTTAATCATGACTCGTTCCACAACCCTGCCTTGCCATGAGCAAGCTGGGAGGGACTTGGGGACAAAGGAAGCCCTGTTCTCTGCCATGCTGACTTTTCCCCTCTAACAAACAAAATTCGACTGAGTAAATTTGAAGATCCAATTGGTTTTACTCAAGGATTTATGAGTTGGGCAGAATCTCATGCAATAACTAGAAGAATGCTCCAAGAGGCTATACAAAAATGCAAGGTTTTTACAGGTAGAAGGAGGGTAGGGGCAAGGAAGTGATCAACAAAAGGTGGAAAATAACAAGGACTGTTTCAGGTCACCTTCCTTTGGGGGGAGGGCAAGAGTCTATGATGCAGGGAGCAGGGGTGGGTGGAGAGGGCCCAGGAGACAGATTACATCATTGGTTCTCACCAGAAAATTCCAGACTAGCCTATTAGGAATACATTCCCGAGGAAGGTCAAATTGCAATCAGGGCAGAGATTAAATCTAGGTTGGATCTCAGGGGCTTTTGTGCAAGTGTTGCCATTCTGGGCTTGTGGTTTCCTCTGTAACACTCCTAATCACCCTTCCTCTCAATTCTGCCTTTGCCCCTTCTTCCGTCAACCCCAATACCGACCTCACTGCACCCTAGCCCATGCCACCCCTCCCTTCCTCAGAGACCCAGGGGTTCCAAGTCTCTCTGTAACCAGAAAAGGTAGGGGTTCCCTGGAAAGAGAGAACCAGGCATGGCTTTCTTGACAGAAAGGAAGCCATTGACAGTCTAAGCCATTTTGTGATCTAAGCCTGACCACAAGCCTCCTCCTTGAACGGATCTCAGTAACAGTGATCTTAAGGGAAGAAAGGACCGCAGGAACAAACAAGATTGTCAGGCAAGAGAAGTAACAATAGCAGAGCCTCCCGGCTGTAAACACTCCAGTTCTGTTTCAGGGGTAAAGATTAGCCCGAAGGCTCAACCCCCAGATCACCTGGAACCTAAGGGTGAGAATGTTGACCTTCTCTGACCCTTATGACTCCCCCCAATTAAAGCTTGGATTCTGTCCACCGCTCATGCTCTCTCATGAATACGCATGTACCCTTAGCTTACAACTGCCCCAGTTTTGCTGCTCAGGGAGATACCATTTTGAGAAAGATCCCCAGTGTTCTCCTTACTTACTGCAAGTAATAATAAATCCTTCTATCTCCTGATCCTTGACTTGGTTGTGTCTTCTGGCTCATCACTCACCAAGAAGTGAACCCAGATTTTGGGTAACAACTTCTGCATCTTACTGACTGTACCACCTCCAAGGACTTCTCTGAAGTCAAAAGCATTCTTGCCTTTGACCATTGTTGCTGTCAAGAAAAGGGAGGGGAGAGTTTGGGTGCCATGGGGAGAAAAAGACGGACATTAGGAGTCCTCCAGATCAAGGCAGTTGGCTTTTTCCCAAAATGTCTAAATAATCATTCCAGCTTCACACTGTGAGGATTAGTACCTGGAGAAAAAAAAACAACAACAATAACAAAAAACCTTTCTTTGCTCTGCATAAGCTCAACTGTATCAAGATCAAACTCATGTCCATTGAGTCAGTGATGCTATCTAACCGTCTCCTTCTCTGCCTACCTCTTCTCCTGCCCTCCATCTTTCCCACCATCAAGTTCTCTTCCAATGAGACTGGCTCTTCGCATCAGGTGGCCCAAGTACTGGAGCTTCAACTTCAGCATCAGTCCTTCCAATGAATATTCAGGGTTGACTTCCTTTAGGACTGACTGGTTTGATCTCCTTGCAGTTCAAGGGAGTCTCAAGAGTCTTCTCGAGCACATTCCCATTAGTTGTCTAGTTTATACATAGTAGAGGATGTATGACATACATTGACTTTCTGATTTCAGTTGTTTAAAAAAAATCATATATGTGCACTGGAAAGAACTTAGCAAAATATTATTAGTGTTTATACCTGTGCAGTGGGACTATATGTAATTTTTACTTTCTTCTTAACATAGAAACGTAAGCCTTTTAATAGGAATGAAGGAGGGACTCTGTAAAAGAAAAAGCATTTATACAGTTCCAAGGGATCTCTTTTTCTACTCTTGCTTTCAGGATGACCAGGAGAAGTTGATTCCCAGCACAAATATCAAGTATTACAGTCATCACAAATTTGTTTTCTTCTGGGGAGACAGGAGCCTGGGACAGCGGGAAGGTTATATTACCTGAACTTCAAGTTGAAGCCATCTATACAGTTTCTCTTCCTGCCCACCTAAAAAAATCTTCAGAGCCTAGCTGATACTGACGTTTCAACAGCGACTAAAATTCCAATCATTTTCAACCAGAAATGTTGAGAAGAAAGCTGAAGAGGGGAAAGAATCGCCATCACCGCCCTTTCTTGGGCGGGCCCTCTCTGTCACTCGTGACTCTGACCACGGAAAGGTCCCAGTGAAAGGACCAGTCTGTGTGTGAGGTTCTCAATGGACCATCTCCGCAGGAAACTTTGATAGTATTCTGGCCACAGGAGCCAAGAGGAAGAAAACAGAATGGGGGAAGGGTTCAGCTGCATCCCGCCCTCAGGTTTGGTGTTTGCTGTTTCTTACATGAACAAACCTCCAGTGCTGTCTAAAGTATTGGAGCTGCTGCTTCACCATCAGTCTTTCCTCCATGGAGGAAAAGTGTTACAGGATGGGCACATTAAGGACAGGCTGAGGGCATTTCCTAAGGGGACAGGCTTGCTGCTGCTGCTGTTAAGCCGCTTTAGTCGTGTCCGTGGTTTAAAAGAAAAAAGCCAGTGTGACTTGACTGCAAGGGGCTCCTGGGTTATTCCCAATCACGTTTCCTGAACCACAGACTTCTGCTTCTTCTTGGTACAGTAAGTCCATGTAAGTACATGTGAGCCCTCAAGTTGTGAACTTTAATCTGGTGCCAGATGCATCTGGTGCCAGCAAGGAGCCAGAAGCAGTGCCATCCCCATCAGGGTTTAGTCTCTCAGTCGTGTCTGACTCTTTGTGACCCCATAGACTGTAGCCCGCCAGGTTCCTCTGTCTATGGGATTCTTGAGGCAAGAATACTGGAGTGGGTTGCCACTCCTTTCTCCAGGGGATCTTCCCAACTCAGGGATCAATCCCAGGTCTCCTGCATTGAAGTCGGATTCTTTACCATCTGAGCCATCATGAAAGTTCATTAGTGTCAGGCAGGAGTGACACTGCAGCTTGCCCTCCATTTCCTGTTGCTGACGACCCTTCAGCTCTACCACCTCCCACCTCCTCTCCCTCGTCCAGTCAGTAACCCTTCTTGCCTGTCCATTCCATGCTTTTCTTGGTACTGTACTGTGAGGTTTAAAATGTTTATTTTTTGTGTTTTTTTTTAGTGTATTATGAAATGTGTGAAACGTATTCTAAACCTATTACAGTATAGGTTATATAGCCCATTGTGTTAGTTTGGTATCTAAGGTAAACTTGTTGGACTTAACAAACAACTCATTGTGCTAGGAGGGTCTAGAGATGAAAAGAACCAACAACAATCAGTTATGTGACCCTGGGCAAAAGTCGAGAGAGCGAGCCAGCCCCAGTTTCTCCATCTGTGAGATGGGAATAATAGCAGCCCACAACATTACTGTCAGGCTTAAACAAGACTCAAGTTCACAGTAAAAATTGACTCCCTGATCAAATCTACGTACTTATATTTGTACACATGCTCTATATACATGAACTGCCAAAAGTATCCATGTCTGAGAGGCTTATTTATGTCACAGTTTCATTGCTATTTTTGAGCATTGGATGGCTTGGGTTGTTTTCTTTTTTAATTACTCAAGAAAATGTGTCTAGAGCTTACTTTTCAGTGAACTATGACAGCAGAGCCCATTTGCACAAATGAATTCCTGGATTCATTTATCTGTGGGTTATTTTCCTAGCAGCCACTACAATCCCCATAACACAGGAAATCTTGTTCATGCCTCACTTCTGGGTGACTTGACAGATGCTGGTTAAATATTTAGATATTTCCCTTTAAAGAAAAAAATGAGGCCACTTAAGTTCCTGAAATGTGGTCCTACCCTTCAAAGTCACATTTAAATGTCAAGGTTGTATTTGGCTTTCAGTGTTTTCAGAAAGGCCAGAGTGATTTTATACTCATATTCTTTTCAAAGTCAGTGGAGAGGGTACCTACCCGTTCATAACTTTCCTATGCAGTTTCACAGCTTTGACTGTTCACTGTCAGATTCAAGTAATATCATTTTGTGTAAAGTAGAACTTCAAATTCTTCACCGACCAGGGAATGTAAATTGTCGAAACCACTACAGAAAACAGTATGGACAGTCCTCAAAAAACTAAAAATAGAGTTGCCATACTGCACGCATGCTAAGTCACTTCAGTCATGCCCAGCTCTTTCGACCCTATGGACTATAGCCGGCCAGGCTCCCCTATCCACGGGATTTCCTGGGCAAGAACACTGGAGTGGGTTGTCATGCCCTCCTTCAGGAAATCTTCCAGACTCAGGGATCAAACCCACTTCTCTTATGCCTCCTGCATTGGCAGGCAGGTTCTTTACCACTAGCACTACCTGGGAAGCCCATATGATCCAGTGATTCCACTCCTGGGCATATATCCAGACAAAACTATAATTGAAAAAGACACAGGCACCTTGTGCTCATAGCAACACTATTTATAATAGTAAAGACATGAAAGCAACATAAATGCTCATCAACAGATGAATGGATAAAGAAAATGCGATGTATACGCACAACGGAATACTACTCAGCCATAAAGAAGAATGAAACGATGCCATTCGTAGCATCATGGATGGACCTGGAGCATAACAAGCAGAGTAAGTCGGAAACAGAAAGACAATTACCCCACGAGAGCACTTACACGTGAGATCCAAAGTATGACACAGACGAGCTTATGCATGAGAAAGAATCAGACTCACAGACAGAGAGAACAGACCTGGGGCTGCCGAGGGGGAGGGCTGGGGAAGGGACGGACTGGGAGTTCGCACCAGCATGGAGAATGGATACACAAGGTTCTACGGCAGAGTGCAGAGAACTGTACTGAATATCCTGCAGTAAACCATGACTGAAGCTGCGCCACTTTGCCATAGAGCAGACACTAACACAACATTGGAAGTCAACTCTACTTGAATAAAATAAATGAAAGCAAACAACTTCTTCACCAACCAAAGGAAACACAATTAAAATCCAAGCAACTTTCCAACGAAGAATTGCTTTATTTGAAGAGGCAACGTGTCTAGTCTATGATTAGACATGCACAAGAAGGTGAGACGGCCAGTGTCTGCAGACGGGACACCGACCCGGCAGCGTGAGATGGCCACTCACTCACCCTTCTCCATCAGTGAAGACGCGCTGCTGCGATGATGTGTTACATCCTGCCTATTCCCCCTTCTGAGAAGGAAGAGACACAAAATCTTTCAAAGCGTAGAGAGACTCAGAGTCAGCTTCCCCAGTCTCGTCACTTGTCTGCCGGACCCAACTGTTGGAAGCAAGGAAAACAGCATTAGAGAAGGGACCAGAGATTCTCGGGCTGGGTTTCTGACACCCCTTCCTCCCTTGATGCGCAGAAGAGAACATACGTCAACCCTCCATAGCTCGGAGGCATCACAGGCAACATTTCATTACCAAGAGCACCATTTTGAAAGACTGCCTTATCAAGCTACTTCATGTCTCGCTGAAGGCTCAAGGCAACTCTGCTCTGCTGATCTCTTGACAATTTCTTATTTAAAAAAAACACCTTTATGGCAGCCAGAAACAGCCTGAGACTGACTGGCTTCCCAGTAAAAGCTGTGATCCACTTCAGGAGGAAGGATGATAAAATTTCCACCCCTGTCACTTCTCAAATCTACCTGAATACGGACATTTTAGAAGGGTAAAAGCATGGCCGGTTTTTCCTCATTCACATCCTTTTATTGAATAAAATAGGCTCAGATAGTAAAGAATCTGCCTGCAATGCAGGAGACCAGGGTTAGATCCCTAGATTGGGAGGAACCCCTGGAGGAGGAAATTGCTACCCACTCCAGTGTCCTTCCCTGGAGAATCCCATGAACAGAGGAGTCATTCCTGCCCACCTCCCCACAGGATTTAATCTCACCAGTTCACTTTGGGAATAAAAGTCACAGGACATAAACATATTTCTTCACCCGAATTAGATTATACTTAAAAAAAAATCTGTCGCCACTGCTGCACTGCAAAGTATCTGCTCCTGATTCGTGACAGCTGTTCTGTGAGCAAAAAGCCGGCCTCAGAATGTGACTTCTTGAATATAGACGGTGTTCAGCTTGTCCATGGTTACTCACTCATTTTATTCAATAAATATTATGGAGCACCCTCTCTGTGACAGGCCCTGGGCTGGGCTTACAGAAAGGAATGTCACCATCCTTGCCCTCAAAAAACTCACAGGGTTGTGGGGCTGTGATAGAAAGAAGGGACAGTGAAGATACACGGTGGGGAGGTCAGTTCTGCCCTGTCTTAAGGGCTTCCCAGATCCACCTATCAATGCAGGAGACACAAGAGACAAGGATTCGATGTCTGGGTCGGGAAGATCCCCTGGAGGAGGAAACAGCAACCCACTCCAGTATTCTTGCCTGGGAAATCCCATGGACAGAGGAGCCTGGCGGGCTACAGTCCATGGGGTCACAAACGTCGGACACGACTGAGCGCACACACATCTCCTCCACTTCAGCAGTGTCTTAAGGGAGTGTGTGCTGTCATTCACTCACCCCTGACTCCTTGTGACCCCACGGACTGCAGTCTGCCAGGGTCCTCTGTGGATGGGATTTTCTTAAGAGAACTCTGCTACTATAGATATGAGAGGAATCCTAACAAGTGAGTGAACTCTGTGTTCACTTGTTCATCCATCTCCCTGGGACAGTGAGGAAAGTGAAAAGTGAATCGCGTCCAGCTCTTTGCGACCCAATGGACTGTCGCCTATGAGTTTCCTCCATCCATGGGATTTTCCCGGCAAGAATACTGGAGTGGGTTGCCATTTCCTACTCCAGGCGATCTTCCTGACCCAGGGATCAAACCTGGGTCTCCCGCGTGGCAAGCAGATGCTTTTCTCGTCTGAGCCACCAGGGAAGCTGGTATTGGAGGAAAAGAAGAGCAAACCCAAAAGCAGACCTACACGAAAGGACAAACTGAGCCTCCCGAAGGTGCAGAAACGACTCAGGGGAGACAGATAACTTTCCAACAAATGGTGCTGCCACGTGGATATCCATAGACAAAAAAAAAACCACAAACAAAAAAACAGAACCTTAGCATCAACCTCACACATTCTACTAAAAAAAAAAATTCAAATAGATCATAAACGAAAATGAAAAACATGAAAGCTCCAACTTTTTAGAAGAAAAAAAGGAGAAAATCTTTGCGATCTGTGGTTAGGCAAAGCACAGACAGGACATCACAGAAGATAAGGTTGATAAACTGGACTTCATCACAGTTAACAACTTTTACTCTCTGAAAACACTGGTAAGAGAATGAAGAGATAAGCTACATACTTGACAAAGAGGACTTGTATCCAGAATATACCAGTTTAGTTCAGTCGCTCAGCTATGTCCAAATCTTTGGGACCTCACAGGCTGCAGCACGCCAGGCTTCCCTGTCCATCACCAACTCCCAGAGCTTGCTCAAGCTCATGTCCATTGAGTCGATGATGCCATCCAACCATCTCATCCTCTGTCATTCCCTTCTCCTCTTGCCTTCAATCTTTCCCAGCATCAGGGTATTTAAAAATGAGTCCATTCTTCCCATCAGGTGGCCAAAGTATTGGAGTTTCAGCTTCAGCATCAGTCCTTCCAATGAATAGTCAGGACTAATTTCCTTTAGGATGGACTGGCTGCATCTCTTTGCAGTCCAAGGGACTCTCAAGAGTCTTCTCCAACACCACAGTTCAGAAGCATCAGTTCTTCAGCACTCAACCTTCTTTATAGCCCAACTCTCACATCAATACATGACTACTGGAAAAACCATAGCTTTGACTAGACGTACCTTTGTCAGCAAAGTAATGTCTCTGCTTTTTAATATGCTGTCTAGGTTGGTCATAGCTTTTCTTCCAAGGAGCAAGTGTCTTTTAATTTCATGGCTGCAGTCACCATCTGCAGTGATTTTGGAGCCCAAGAAAATAAAGTCTCTCACTATTTCCATTGTTTCCCCATCTATTTGCCATGAAGTGATGGGACCAGATGCCATGATCTTCATTTTCTGAATGATGAGTTTTAAGCCAAATTTTTCACTTTCCTCTTTCACTTTCATCAAGAGGCTCTTTAGTTCCTCCTCACTTTCTGTCATAAGGGTGGTGTCATCTGCATATCTGAGGTTATTGATATTTCTCCTGGCAGTCTTGACTCCAGCTTGTGCTTCACCCAGCCCAGCATTTCACATGATGTACTCTGCATATAAGTTAAATAAGCAGGGTGACAACATACAGCCTTGACATACTCCTTTCCCTGTTTGGAACCAGTCTGTTGTTCCATGTCGAGTTCTAACTGTTGCTTCCTGACCTGCATACAGACTTCTCAGGAGGCAGATAAGGTGGTCTGGTATTCCAATCTCTTGAAGAATTTTCCACCATTTTCTCTGATCTACACAGTCAAAAGCTTTGGCATAACCAATAAAGCAGAAGTAGATGTTTTTCTGGAATTCTCTTGCTTTTTTGATGATCCAACAGATGTTGACGATTTAATATCTGGTTCCTCTGCCTTTTCTAAATCCAGCTTGAACATCTGGGATTTCATGATTCCCATACTGTTGTAGCCTGGCTTGGAGAATTTTGAGCATTACTTTCCTAGCATGTGTGATGAATACGATTGTGCAACAGTAGTTTGAGCATTCTTTGTCATTGCTTTTCTTTGGGATTAGAATGAAAATTGACCTTTTCCAGTCCTGTGGCCACTGCTGAGTTTTCCAGATTTGCTGGCATATTGAGTGCAGCACTTTCACAGCATCATCTTTCAGGATTTGAAATAGCTCAACTGGAATTCCATCACCTCCACTAGCTTTGTTCATAGTGATGCTTTCTAAGGCCCACTTGACTTTGCATTCCAGGATGTCTGGCTCTAGGTGAGTGATCATACCATCTTGGTTATCTGGGTCATGAAGATCTTTCTTGTATAGTTCTTCTGGGTATTCTTGCCACTTCTTCTTAACATCTTCTGCTTCTGTTAGGTCCATGCCATTTCTGTCCATTATTGTGGTCATCTTTGCATGAAATATTCCCTTGGTATCTCTAATTTTCTTGAAGGGATCTCTAGTCTTTCCAATTATATTATTTTCCTCTATTTTTTTGCATTGATTACTGAGGAAGGCTTTCTTGTCTCTCCTTGCTATTCTTTGGAACTCTGCATTCAAATGGGTATATCTTTCCTTTTCTCCTTTGCCTTTAGCTTTGCCTTTAGACTATATTAAGAAATCCCAAAACTTGGCAGGAAGAAAACAAACCCAATTTTTTTAAAAGTAAAAAAGCTTAAACAGAAGCACTTTACCAAAAAGCAATATGGGTTAAAGACAAGCACATGAGCCGGTGTTCATCAGTCATCCTTATGCAAACGCTAATCTAAGTGCCCATGAGGTGCCACTGCACAGCGTTGCATGCCAACTCATTTTAGTCATGTCTAACTCTTTGCGACCCCATGGACTGTAGCCTGCCAGGCTCCTCCATCCATGAGATTTTCCAGGCAAGAGTACTGGAGTGGGTTGCCATTTCCTATCCACAGGATTTTCCGGAACCAGGAATTGAGCCCATGTCTCTTTACATCTCCTGGCCTGCAGGTGGATTCTTTATCACCAGCACCACTTGGGAAGCACACCTTTGTTTTTGTTCAGTCGCTCAGTCATGTCTGCACACCAGGCTTCCCTGTCCTTCACCATCTCCTGGAGCTTGCTCAAACTCAGGTCCATTGAGTTGGTTATGCTATCCAACCATCTCACAAAAGCACACCTATTAGAACAGCTAAAATTAAAAATCTGAAAATATCAAGTGCTGGTGAGGATGCCAAGAAAGCAAAACACCTAACTTTTTCTTATAAAGGTAAACATAAACTTACCATATGACCATGACCCAACAATCCCACTCTTAGGTGTTACCCAAAAGAAATGTTGGTATTTGTCCACTCAAAGATCTGTATGCAAATGTTCATCCCAAGTTTTATTAATATCACTCAAAAACTGGAAACAATCCATATGCCCATCCTCAGGTGACTGCGTAAACCATTTGCAGTGTATCCATACAATGGACCACCACCAGCAATGAAAAGGAGCAAACAGCTGTTTCCTGCAATAACATGGAGGATCTCAAAATCATCATGATAAGTGAAAAGTCAGACACTGAAGACTACTCACTGTCTGACTTTCTTCACATAAAACTCCACAACAAGGAGTCATAATGACAGGAAAAGAAATGCAGTTGCCAAGGGCCAGAAGTAAAAAGGAGACTGCCTGCAAAAGGGCAGGTGAAAGAGACATTCTATACCATCACTGTAATTGTGCTCACATGACGTACCCATTTGTCAAAATTCATCAAATCATGCACTAACTTTATTTTCCACTAATGTTATTATATGTAAGTTCAGTTTAGATCATTTCAGTCGCTCAGTCGTGTCCGACTCTTGGCGACCCCACAAACCACAGCACACCAGGCCTCCCTGGCCATCACCAGCTCCCAGAGTCTACCCAAACCCATGTCCGTCGAGTCAGTGATGCCATCCAACCATCTCATCCTCTGTCGTCCCCCTCTCTTCCTGCCCTCAATCTTCCCCAGCATCACGGTCTTTTCCAATGAGTCAACTCTTCGCATGAGGTGGCCAGAGTACTGGAGTTTCAGCTTCAGCATCAGTCCTTCCAATAAACACCCAGGTCTGATCTCCTTTAGGATGGACTGGTTGGATCTCCTTGCAGTCCAAGGGACTCTCAAGACTCTTCTCCAACTCCACAGTTCGAAAACATCGATTCTCGCGCTCAGCTTTGTTTACAGTCCAGCTCCCACATCCATACATGACTACTGGAAAAACCATAGCCTTGACTAGATGGACCTTAGTCGGCAAAGTAATGTCTCTGCTTTTGAATATGCTATTTAGGTTTGTCATAACTTTCCTTCCAAGGAGTAAGCATCTTTTAATTTCATGGTTGCAGTCACCATCTGCAGTGATTTTGAAGCCCAGAAAAATAAAGTCAGTCACTGTTTCCCCATCTATTTGCCATGAAGTGATGGGACCAGATGCCATGATCTTCATTTTCTGAATGTTGAGCTTTAAGCCAACTTTTTCACTCTCCTCTTTCACTTTCATCAAGAGGCTCTTTAGTTCTTCTTCACTTTCTGCCATAAGGGTGGTGTCATCTGCATATCTGAGGTTATTGATATTTCTCCCGGCAATCTTGATTCCAGCTTGTGCTTCCTCCAGCCCAGCATTTCTTTCTCATGATGTACTCTGCATATAAGTTAAATAAGAAGGGTGACAGTATACAGCCTTGACGTACTCCTTTTTCTAGTTGGAACCAGTCGGTTGTTCCATGTCCAGTTCTAACTGTTGCTTCCTGACCTGCATACAGGTTTCTCAAGAGGCAGGTTAGGTGGTCTGGTATTCCCATCTCTTTCAGAATTTTCCACAGTTTATTGTGATCCACACAGTCAAAGGCTTTGGCATAGTCAATAAAGCAGAAATAAATGTTTTTCTGGAACTCTCTTGCTTTTTTGATGGTCCAGTGGATGTTGGCAATTTGATCTCTGGTTCCTCTGTCTTTTCTAAAACCAGCTTGAACATCAGGGAGTTCATGGTTCACATATTGCTGAAGCCTGGCTTGGAGAATTTTAGGCATCACTTTACTAGCATGTGAGATGAGTGCAATTGTGCGGTAGTTTGAGCATTCCTTGGCATTGCCTTTCTTTAGGATTGGAATGAAAACTGACCTTTTCCAGTCCTGTAGCCACTGCTGAGTTTTCCAAATTTGCTGGCATATTGAGTGCAGCACTTTCACAGCATCATCTTTCAGGATTTGAAATAGCTCAACTGGAATTCCATCACCTCCACTAGCTTTGTTCGTAGTGATGCTTCCTAAAGCCCACTTGACTTCACATTCCAGGATGTCTGGCTCCAGGTGAATGATCACATCATCGTGATTATCTGGGTCATGAAGATTTTTTTTGTACATAAATTACAGCTCAATCACTTCATGGGGAAACAGTGGAAACAGGGTCAGACTTTATATTTTTTGGCCTCCAAAATCACTGCAGATGTGATTGCAGCCATGAAATTAAAAGACGCTTACTCCTTGGAAGAAAAGTTATGACCAATCTAGATAGCATATTCAAAAGCAGAGACATTACTTTGCCGACTAAGGTCCATCTAGTTAAGGCTATGGTTTTTCCAGCGGTCATGTATGGATGTGAGAGTTGGACTGTGAAGAAGGCTAAGCACCGAAGAATGGATGCTTTTGAACTGTGGTGTTGGAGAAGACTCTTAAGAGTCCCTTGGACTGCAAGGAGATCCAACCAGTCCATTCTGAAGGAGATCAGCTCTGGGATTTCTTTGGAAGGAATGATGCTAAAGCTGAAGCTCCAGTACTTTGGCCACCTCATGCGAAGAGTTGACTCATTGGAAAAGACTTTGATGGTGGGAGGGATTGGGGGCAGGAGGAGAAGGGGACGACCAAGGATGAGATGGCTGGATGGCATCACTGACTCAATGGATGTGAGTCTGAGTGAACTCCGGGAGTTCGTGATGGACAGGGAAGCCTGGTGTGCTGCGATTCATGGGGTCACAAAGAGTCGGACATGACTGAGCGACTGAACTGAACTGAACTGAAAGCTTATTTTTAAAAAAGAAATCAACAAGAGGTAGAAATCCCTACTTGAAATCAAGAAAATTTGGAAAAGGCACAACAGTGGGAGAATTTGCTCTAGGAAATGTCAGCATATACTACAGTGAAAGTGAAAGTCACTCATTCGTGTCCAACTCTCTGTGACCCTATGGACTATACAGTCCATGGAATTCTCCAGGCCAGAATACTGGAGTTGATAGCCTTTCCCTTCTCCAGGGGTCTTCCCAACCCAGGGATAGAAGCCAGGTCTCTCGCATTGCAGCCAGATTCTTTACCAGCTGAGCCACAAGGGAAGCCCCTACCATACCATAAAGTGAAAGTGAAGGTGAGGTCGCTCAGTCATGACCAACACTTTGCCACCCCATAGTCTGTAGCCTACCAGGCTCCTCCATCCATGGGATTTTCCAGGCAAGAGTACTGGAGTGGGTTGCCATTTCCTTCTCCAGAGGATCTTCCCAACCCCGGCATTGAGCCCAGGTCTCCTGCATTGTAGGCAGATGCTTTACCGTCTGAGCCACCAGGGAAGTCTACCATACCATAAGGTTATCACAGCTTTCAAAGTGTGCCGTGGGCACAGGAATAAACAACAGATCAGCTGACATAAAGTGTCCCAAACCAGACCAACATACATATTTGGTAAATAATTTAGGTAGCAATTTATATTAGTGAGGAAAGAATGGACTATTGCATGAGTGGAGCCGAAATCTGGATTTAATTTGGAAAAAGAATCACCGTAGCTCTATAGTTCATGACATTCTCAAAAGTAAAATCTTAATCGGTTAAGTGATCAGTGACTTCGTTACCCTGTTAAATGTTTAGGGTCTTCCTGTAAATGAATTCTCCCAAACACTGACTGTAGTCACTTCTGCCTTCTAATGGAAGGTGGCGTCTTTCATCACAGTAGGAAAGGAAATATGTAAATTGTTCCCTTCCACCTACACAGACAAAGGAGAGAGAAAGAGCAAAGTGCCCACTGGCTCTTCTGAGATGCTGATGGGCGAAAGCCAAAGCAGATTTTAGCAGAGACACAGTGTTCCTTGGGTATACAGAGAAGGGGGTGAACTTTAAATGAACAAAGGGAGGACTTTCCCGGTGGTCCGGTGATTAAGAATCACTGCCTTCCACTGCAGGGGACACAGGTTCAATCCCTGGTCGGGGGACTAAGATCCCACATGCCACAGGGCAACTAAGGCCGTATACCACAACACAAGGAGCTACTGCAACGAGAAGCCCATGCTGCACAACGAGAGAGTAGCCCCCTGCTCACTGCAGCTAGGGAAAGCCTTTGGGCAGCAACAAAGACCCGGCACACACATAAATAAAAAAATTAAAAAAAAATTTTTTTTAATGAACAAATGAAAATTTTGCAAAAGTCCCTTCAAGGGCTTCCCAGGTGGTGCTACTAGTAAAGAACCTACCTGCCAATGCAGGAAATGTAAAAGATGAGGGTTCGATCCCCAGGTCGGGAAGATGCCCTGGAGGAGGGCACAGCAACCCACTCCAGTGTTCTTGCCTGGAGAATTCCATGGACACAGGAGCCTGATGGGCTACAGCCCACAGGGTTGCAAAGAGTCAGACACGATGGAAAGAACTCAACACACACACACACTTCAAGTTGCACAGCGTCCTGCAACACAAGAGGACGCTGTGTCTTGGGAAGAAAGAGACCAGAGAGGGATCCCTGTCAGAGGTCTCGCCATAGGACTTCCAAAGGCAAGGAGCACCAGCTGCTGACGTTCAGTTGTTAAGTTCAGCTGATGTTCGGTGTCAAGCTGCCGGGGTCTTGCAGTGTGAATGCCCCCTCTGTCACGTCAAAGTTCTCACACCTGAATGTCTTGGGTGAGTGTCTTGGGGAAACAGGAGTGGGGAGGAGAAGCTTTTCTTCCCTGTTTGTACCATTCCTTTCCTGAGCAGAAGTGCTTAATAGCTCAATAGCTCAGCCGTGCCCAAGTCTTTGTGACCCCTGGACTGTAGCCTTCCCAGCTCCTCTGTCCATGGGATTCTCCAGGCAAGAATACTGGAGTGGGTTGCCATGCCCTTCTCCAGGGAATCTTCCACCCTCAGGGATCGAACCCGTGTCTTCTGTGATTCCTGCATTGCGGCCGTATTCTTTACCAGCTAAGCCACCGGGGAAGCCCCTCCTTTCCTGAGGCAGAACCTTCGCTGGCATAACACTCAGCCTCTCTCCAGAAAGACCCTCAGTGACTCTCGTGTCGTTTGACGGAAAGAATCAGCAGGCAGCGTCACTCGGCCCACGCTGTTTATATCTGGGACACACACTGTGTGGTCTCTTCTTACCATCGGTTTTACAGGCCTGGCTCTAACTCTATGGTTTCTGTTAGGAAATGTGACTGCCCCAGGGGCTCACCCTCCTCTTTTTTTTCTGATCATCAGAGACTGCAGGATTCAGGCAAGGAGGAGAGGGTGTGGCTTATTGAGCCCCCAAACCCCAACAAGAAGTTTCTGAGTAAAGTAAAAGCCCCATTTGTCATTCAAGTGAACCATCAACCAACAGCAGGCTCACTGAGGAAACCTTCCTTCTCTTGCATTGTCTGACTCTCATTCTAAGTCATTTGCTTTGTCACCAGGGTACCTGGCAGACTCCTTCTAGAGCCTTCTCTCTCAGTAGGCAGCCTTCGAGATTTCCAGGGCAGAATCTGGAGCTGTGCGGGGGGACCCCAACAGAGTCAGCCAGGGCTGAGCCAGGGAGACGGGACAATGACCCACAGACAAGCAGGCAGTGCCTTTCGCTAAGACCGCCCCCCAAACACGGGCTGCTTCGGCTTCGAAGGGCAGAAGCTTCCTTGCTTGGGTTTTATTTGTTTGTTTGGGGAGGGTTGTGGGGTTTTTTGTATTTTTGTGTGTTGGGCTTTTGTTTTTGTTTTGCAGAAGGAAAAAGAGATGGCTTGCTTTTGAACAAAAAAAAGTCAGTCAGGCATGAGGAGGGTGGCTGGCTCCAGCCCAAGCCAAGACGATGGGAAACACCCCACACTAAGCAAGCACACAACCTTCTCCACTGACTGGAGCCAACACCGATTACTTACCCCTTACTTTGGCACTCTGCCCTTAAACAACACACGGCTTGGAATCATGGAATCCTTGGGTCATATCGCCCACTCACCTCCACCTACCCGCCCCACTTCATGCATAAGAAACAGACTCGAAAGGTGACATCTTACCCCCTCGGGGAGCAGCTGCACCGCCCAGACCCCAGCTCCTGAGTCTCATGCCTGCACCCTCCCCAGGTTGCTTCATGGCTCCAGGCACCATCTCCCTCGGAGGAGGACGCACTCCCAGCTCCTTGATGACAGAGACCTACAGCTTTGCAGGGAGAAGGGGAGAGGACCCACATTTGAAAAGAGACTTCTCTGTTCCCAGCCCTGACCTCAGGCTGCCACTAGAGCAGACAGCTGTGGGCACGTCTCCCAGCCACCCCCCGCCCCCCTGCAAGGCTCTTTGCTGGAGGGCATTAAGTAGTCTGGGCTAAACTTGTGTACCACAAAAAGTTCATGCTGGACGTTCTAATCCCCAGGACCTCAGAATGCAACTGTGTTTAAATATAGGATCTTTAAAGAGGTCATAAAGGGCTTCCTAATGGGCCGGTGCTTAAGAATCTGCCTGCCAATGCAGAGGACACGGGTTCGATCCCTGGTCCGGGAAGATCCCACAGGCCATGGAGCAATGAAGCCTGTGTGCCACAACTTCTGAGCTTGCATGCTGCAACTGCGGAAGCCCTCGAGCCCTAGGGCCTGCTCACCACAACTAGGGAAACGCCTGTGCACAGCGACAGAGGCCCAGGGCAGCCAGGAAGCCAGAGGCGATGAGGACCGAGACCCTCCATGGCGAGAAGACCTGCCTCTGCTGGCCAAGGAGGGGGCCTCAGAAGAAACCACACCTGCAGACACCTCGACCTCAGACTCCCAGCTTCCAGGACGGTGAGGAAGTCCACCGCTGTGGTTTAAGACCCACCATTCCTGGCCCTGTCTGTGGTGCTTTGTTATGGCAGCCATTCCCTACCCCTCCGGTGCTTCTAGACCAGGCCCTGCCCACTTTGTTATTGTTTAGTCACTAAGTCACGGCCGACTCTTGGCAACCCCATGGACTGAAGCACGCCAGGCTTCCCTGTCCTTTACTATCTCCCAGAGTTTGCTCAAACTCATGTCCATGGAGTCAGTGATGTCATCCAACCCTCTCATCCTCTGTTGCCCCCTTCCCTTCCAGGCAGGAGACGGCTCTCCCCATCAGGTGGCCAAAGTATTGGTGCTTCAGCATCAGTCCTTCCAAAGAATATTCAGGGCTGATCTCCTTTAGGAAGGACTGGTTGGATCTCCTCGCAGTCCAAGAGACTCTCAAGAGTCTTCTCCAACACCACAGTTCAAAAGCATCAATTCTTTGGCACTCAGCTTTCTTTATGGTAGATCGTAGGTGCACAATAAAATCTTGTTACCTTAAACTGAACACGTGGACTTAGGTCTCATTTGTAGACCAGAATGCACAATACACAGCATGTTCACACAGTTGGAGCCCAAGGGAAATAAAACTAGCATCAGAAATTCATTCATCTTTCTGCCCTTCTTCTTCATTCAGACCTAATGGGGTCAAATATCTTAACCTAGGCTCTCAATGGAATTCTCTGGTTCCCTCAGTAACAATAAGACACAGTTTTGGCCCCATGACTCTGTAAGTCCTCTCTAACGCTTCCCATATGTGCGATGTTTATTTAACCTATGGACCAGGGCAACTACTTCACCAGAAGAATTTCATATTCTCTAGAAATAAAAATCTGAACTCTGAGTCTCTCACACTCCCTCCTCCTCCTCCCCTCATTTGTCTTCTAGCAAAGGATATAAACCACCCTTTGTTCAAGACAGTGAACTCGCCTCCCACCAGGCTTAGGAAGTTACAGAAGTCAAGAAACTAAAAAAAAAAAAAAAAAAGATGAAGAAAGAGCTCAGCTGGCAAAGGGTTTCTGGGTTGTTTTTTTTCTTCTTCTTCTTTATAAAAATAAAATTACTTTTCCCCTCTGGCTTTGGAAGGCCCTCAAAATAAATCCAAGATCATTTGCTTAGCTGTGATTAAACTTCCCAGGCTGAGCGAGACTCCAGAGTCTGCTGGCAGAGAGGAGGATGGTTTGTTAGGGCCCCCGCCATCTTGCATTTCAACATGGCCGCCTGAAGTCTGGGTGGGGACCCTGGCCGCCTACTACGGCCTCACAGAGCAATGCGGGGGCCACTCGTTCTTCTCTGCCATTCTCTGCCTGAGGAGGGAGGCTGAGCACGGGGGTCTTTTCTTCTCCACTTCCATTCAGTACTTTGTACGTACAGAGCCCCGTAGATCTGCTGTATCTCCTCATCTCCCCAGAAATGGCTCGGAGGGATGAAGAAAAACTCAGCATAAGGGCGATTAAAAACCCTGAGCAGGCGCTCATTGACGTCGTTTGTGTTTCTCTCATATGGCAGCCATAACTGACTCCATCTTAGAGACGAAGATGAAGGGGAGACCCCAAGGAGCTTCCACCCTCAGCTAGAGAAAAACACCCCAACTTGTTGGTGAGAACTTACAATGTTTATGTGGAGTTTTCATCTCAGCCTCTCAACCACCCCATTTCACAGAGGAAAACACTGAGGCTCAGAAGATGGCTGAGTCCTGACAAGAAGGCAGAAACTTCAGACTGGACACTCTTTCCCTGGCGTTAGCCCCAGCCCATGAGCCAACTAACAGCTCACCAGCCCCCAACATTGAACCTAACTGAGCCTTGATTCACACCCCAAATATTTTTTTCGAAAATGAAAATATCTATACTAGGTTTCCTCCCACCCCTTACTTCTAAAATACACACTAACAAAAAAAAATTTTTAACAATACAGATGTTCTATAGCAACCAAGCCTCTCTCTCTTTCCATAACAAATTCCTAAAGACAGCCAGTTATCTTTGGAGAGGCTGCTGCTGCTGCTAAGTCACTTCAGTCGTGTCCAACTCTGTGCAACCCCATAGACGGCAGCCCACCAGGCTCCCCCATCCCTGGGATTCTCCAGGCAAGAACACTGGAGTGGGTTGCCATTTCCTTTTCCAATGCATGAAAGTGAAAAGTGAAAGTGAAGTCACTCAGTCGTGTCTGACTCTTCGCAACCCCATGGACTGCAGCCTACCAGGCTCCTCCATCCATGGGATTTTCCAGGCAAGAGTACTGGAGTGGGGTGCCAGTGCCTTCGGAGAGGCAGGTATGTGTAATTGGCATGCTGAGCATCTCCCATATTGACCAACTGGCTCTGGATCAGGCCACCCTGCTCTGATGTCCAGACTGCTGGGACTCCACAAGCCGCCTCTTCTGTCCCCCAGGGGGCTCACAGGCAGTCCCCTGTCTTTCCTCTCCAAAGCTGGCAACCCCGGCTGGGGTCCAGAGGCGATCTCATGGCTTCCAGAAGGAGCCTTGCTGTCCATAGGTTGACTGCACCAGTCTAAAATCTAATTCCTCTTTAACCATCCGGACTCCCTGACAGGATCATCTGCTATTACTCACCCCTCTCCCCGCTTTCTCAGCCCGAAAGTCCAATAGAATTGTGAGCCCTGGAGTGGCAAAGAAGGGGACTTCCCCTGGGGGCCCAGCTGTGAGAGTCCGCCTGCCAGTGCAGGGGACACGGGTTCAATCCCTGGTGCGTGAAAATCCCACACGCCTCAGAGCAACTAAGCCTATGCACCGCTTCTGCTGTGCCTGAGCTCCAGAGCCCGGGAGCCACAGCTACTGAAGAAAAAAAAAGGAAGGAAGGAAGGAAGGAGGAAGGCTTTCTAACCGATTTCCTCCAAAAGGAAATTTCCTCTTAAGAGGTTACGAAGTATCCCTGAGTCTTCCTTCTCTCACTGGGGTGAACAGCCTTGAGGAAAGGATGTTCCTGGATGATTTCTGTGGTTCCTAAAAGTACCAGTTCAACTCACAGCATCTGTCTGTGTCTTTCTTGTTATTTCTCCTCTTCTCCCACACTCCCTCTCTTCAAGCTGTCTACCTCCAATTCTTAGGTCACTAACCATGACTTCCCCTTAAGAAAGGACTCCCCTTAGGAAAACAGATGCAGCCACTATGGAGAACAGTAATTGGAATGGATACATATACTCCAGTGTTCACTGCAGCCCTGTTTACAATAGCCAGGACAGAGAAACCCCTAAATGCCCACCAACAGAGGAACCGATAAAGAAGGTATGGCACATACGTACAATGGAATTCTACTCAGCCACAACAAAGAATGGAATAATGCCTTTTGCGGCAACATGGGCAGACCTAGAGATGATCACACTTGGTAAAGTCAGTCAGACTCAGAAAGACCAATATAATATGCTATCACTTAAATGTGGAAACTAAACAAGTGATACAAATGAACTTATTTACGAAAGAGAAACACAGACACGGAAAACAAATTCATGGTTACCAAAGGGAAAAGGTGGGAGACATAAATTAGGAGCTCAGGACTGGCAGATAGGAACCAACATATATAAAATCTACAAACAACAAGGTCCTGTTGCATAGCACAGGGAACTGTATCCAGTATCTGATAATAAACTACAATGGAAAAGAATATGAAAAAGAATGCATACGTATGTATGCAAAACTGAATCACTTTGCTGTACACTAGAAACTAAGACAGCATTATAAATTAGCTATGCTTCAAATTAGAAAAACAAAAATGATTCCCCTTAAGCACTTTATTCTGGGATCTGGAAAGCTCAAAACAGAGACATAACCTTTAACCTCCTAGCCCTCAATTGGAGCTTTCATGCATCTCTTCACGAACTTAACGTTTAAGAGGATAAACCCATATCAGTCTGTCCCTTTGCTTATGATTTATCAGCAACCAAAAAAATGCAGTCATCAAACAAAAATAGAAACTTGCTATTTGAAGGCAGTCCCCAAAGTTAGCTATCTACCTCAAACGAATGCCCTCTTCCAGACTCTTGTTTCCTGCAGGCGGAAGACTGTCTCTATGTGCACCAGGGATCAATTACTCCTGGACTCTCAGAAGCATTCCTGTCACTGTTCATGGCCTATATTAGGACATTCCTTCTTATATTTATCAGGTACGATAAGTCTTTCTTTACAAATAGCAAATAAACTAAAGGTCAGTTTTACTAACAGGGCTCCCCTTCTTCCACAGCATCATCGAATGTTAATAGTTTAAAAGAAGTAGGGAAATGTACTGGGATGTTTAATTGGTCAGCACTATATATCATACTTGGGTTTCCCGGGTAAAGAGGGAAAGAACCTGCCTGCCAAGCAGGAGACATAAGAGACACAGCTTCCATCCCTGGGTGGGGAAGATCCCCTGGAGGAGGGCATGGCACCCCCCTCCAGTCTTCTTGCCTGGAGAATCCCATGGGCAGAGGAACCTGGTGGGCTACAGTCCATACGTCGCAAAGAGTCGGACGTGACTGAGCAACTGAGCACACATGTATCATACTTAAATAGCTGGGAGAACTTAAAATAATTGCGACAGGCGGATCTACAACAAAGAAAGGACTTTTAAAAGCCCAGCACTTGTCTGTCCCTGCTCTAGTGAAACGACTGGGCTCTGGTCAGCCCATTCCAGCCTGTAACCAGAAACAGCCTGGGCTCCCTCCCTTCCTTGACTCAGCCGGCCCCCGGCCACACCGAGTTCCAGTTTCTGGACCTCTCCAGGGATGGAAAGTATGCAAGCTTCATAACGCACTTATCAGGGAACTCAGAATTGTTGTCTTTATAATTTTGCATTTGTCCTTCTTTCTGACCCAAGACATCTTCCTGTGGGGGTGGGAATAGAAAGTTGTTTTCTTTAGGAGCCTGAGAACACCGTGCAGGCGCTGTAGGCTGCATCGCTGGCAGGCTGGCGGGCGGGAGGTCTCAGCCTCTCCTCTCTGTGCCCTGCACTGGTGACGCCATCCTCCAGCAACCACAGGGCATCTACTGTGTGCGCCCCATCTCCGAGAGCAGGGGAGATGGCAAGGGGCAGTGTCCTAATACAGACCCTAAACGGCCAAGACACAGTATCTCAGAGAACACCGTGTGAGTGGTGCCCCCACCACAGGGCAGGGCACCCCGTGGACAAGGGTCAGAGAGCACGGAGCCCGACACCCCTTGGTGTCTGATGAACGGAACTGCACTTTCTGCTTTCCCACCTATGGATGAATGACGGCTATGTGGGAGGCATGCGGTTGCCAGCTGTAGGCTTGCCCCTTTGGGGTTAATTCAGGCTGCAAATTTCCATTCATGCTCCTGACCTGCCCTCATTGGGGCCCTTGCCCGACTGGAGCTGGAATTCCCAGGATTCTTTTTCCAGATATTTCCCCCAGACTTCCCTTCCAATAGCCGTTGTTATCTCTGACAGCAGGCTGGCCTCTGTCTCTCTTGGGCTGGACAGGATCAGGTCCAAATCACACTCGCCAGCCTCAGAGCAGCCTCCTGACTGATGGGGGCAGGAGGGTGGGTGAGGGGCCAGGGAGGGAATGACGCCCCCTCCACCACCCCCAGGATCACACAGCAAGGGTCCTGCCTCTGTGAGCTGCAAGCTCCCTCTGCCTTCGGTTTGTAGTCATCCGGGAGGCAGCCAGGCTGTCTGATCAGCCTGAAAGTTTCTAGTAGCTTCTGCCCAAAAGTGCCCATTCAGGCACCACATTACTCAAACCCTGTGGATTGGCTCATAAAAAACCATTTTTCCTGAAGAATGTCAAAAATTGGAGGAAATGAGGACTTCCCTGGTGGCTCAGGGGTAAAGAATCAACAGCCAATGCAGGAGACACAGGTTCGATCCCTGCTAACGGAAGATCCCACATACCATGGGGCAACGAAGCCCCGTACGACACAACTGTTGAGCCTGTGCTCTCGAGCTCAGGGGCCAAAACTACTGAAGAGCCTCACAGCCCAGAGCCGGTGCCCTGAAGTATAGAAGCCGCCACAATGAGAATCCCATGCACTGCAACTAGAGAGGAAGCCCTGCTCACTGCAGCTAGAGAGAGCCTGCGTGCAGCAGCCAACATCCAGCACAACCAGATACATAGTCTTAAAGACGGAGACAGTTCTAGATGACATCATGTTGCACAGCTTCACTGACAATTACAGTTAATTCATGCAGAACTTCAACTTACGTTTTAGTCTTCTCCTTTTTAGGCTAACAGTTGTCCAGCTCCAGTGGCATTAAGGTCATGAAGACTTTTGCATTCATCCACTTGAAGGTTAAGATGAAATCTTCATAAAACAAACTACCTGTGACTCAGAAAAAAAAAAAAAAAAAGATGGTATTAATACCTTATACAGAGAAGAAAGGACATAAGATCTCTCTCTTTCTTCACGCTTCCCTCACTTGTTCTCACCAAGGAAGAGCCACACAAGGACACAGGACAAGATGGTAGTCTGCAAACCACGAAGGGGTTCTTACACGGAATCTGTTGCCAGCCTGATCTTGGACTTTCCACCCTCCAGAACCATGTGAAATAAATGTTTGTTGTTTATGTCACTGAAAAAAAAAATTGCAAAATAGCATCTTTAAAACAAAAGAAAACATCCCTATACAGTACACTGCTTTAGAACCTTGGTTTTTCACACTGTGTTACCCTATCTGATCCTCACAGTTGTCCCGTTCAAGGGATCAGGTCCAGCCATTATCTCTACTTTCTGTGATGTTGCCACGAATAAGAAAACTAAACTGTGGTATGGTTGAGTGACACACTCAGGACTATATGCTCAGGTGGGAACCGGAGCCCCCATCTCCTCTTCCGTTCTTATCGTGTGTTCATTCCACAGGTGATTCACGAACAGAACCCACAGCTGGCAGATCTCAGCCCTCAGACCTACCACCGTGTCACGCACTCTAGCTCCATTCACTCTTTGTGCACAAAGATTCCACTAGAAGGTGTGCAATACCACATTGTCTACAATACAAAAGGCCTGGAAACCACCTCCTATCTGATGTCAGGAAAGAAAGTGAAAGTCACTCAGTCCGTGGAATTCTCCAGGCCAGAATACGGGAGTGGGTAGCCTCTCCCTTCTCCAGGGGACCTTCTCAATCCAGGGATGGAACCCAGGCCTCCGGCATTGCAGGCAGATTCTTTACCAGCTGAGTGACAAGAGAAGCCCTAATGTCAGGAGGTCAGTTAAATGAATTAATCAATACATGGACTATTATACAGTCATTGAAACAATACTGTACATATATATGTGTTAACACGGAAAACATAATATTTCCTGTGCATTTTATTTGGGCTTCGGAGGTGGCACAGTGGTAAAGAGTCTGCCAGCCAGTGGAGGGGAGTAAAGAGACTTGGGTTCCGTCCCTGAGTTGGGAAGATCCCCTGGAGGAGGAAATGGCAACCCACTCCAGTGTTCTTGCCTGGAGAATCCCCGTGGATAGAGGAGCCTGGCGGGCTGCAGCCCGTGGCGTGACACAGAGTCAGATGCAACTGAGCAAACACACACAAGCAATTCAGATCCTCCAAAATTGATAAAAAAATATTCAATGCTCTTTTCAGCTCCATGTTACGTTGATCTCACATCAGCATCCTGTCAGCAACCAAACATCATTCTCTCTCTTAATTATACATATAAATAAAATGCATGGGAGATAGTGTGGAAAGATATACACTAACATATGATAGTGTTTAGAGTTACAGATGCTCTTATTGCCTTCATTTCAGTTACCTGTATTTTCTAATTTTTCTACAGCAAAAGTACATTTCTTGATTACTTTTCAATGATCTGAGTGTCTGTTCCCCACCCCTTCCCCAGATTCATATGTTGAAATCTTAACTCCCAGGGTGATGGTATTAGGAGGCAAGGCCTATTACATCATGAGGGTGGAGCCCATGCAAATGAAATTGTTGTTCAGTCCCCCAGTCGACTCTTTGCAGCCTCATGGACTGCAGCACTCCAGGGCTCTCTGCCTCTCCCCATCTCCCAAAGTTTGTCCAAGTTCATGTCCATCGCATCGGTGATGATATGCAGCCATCTCATACTCTGATGCCCTCTTCTCCTTCTGCCCTCAGTCTTTCCCAGTATCAGGGACTTTTGCAATGAGTCAGTTGTTGGCATCAGGTGACCAAAATACCAGAGTTTCAACTTCAGCATCAGTCTTCCAATATAAGTATTCAGGGTTGATTTCCCTTAATATTGACTGATCTCTTTGCTATTCAAGGGACTTTCCGGAATTCTCCAGCACCATAGTTAGAAGGCATCAATTCTTCCGAGCTCTGCCTTCTTTATCCAGCTGTCACAACACTACACAGCCACTGGGAAGACCATAGGCTTGACTACACGGACCTTTGCTGCCAGAGTAATAAAAATTAGTGCAGCAAATGAAATTAGTGCCCTTATAAGAGACCCTGGAGAGTTCTCTGACTCTCTCTCCGCCATGTGAGGAAACAACAAGAAAACAGCTGTCTGCAACCTGGTAGAGGGTTCTCACCAGAACCCAGAGGGCTGCCCCTCTGATCTTAGACTTCCAACCTCCAGAGCTGTGAGAAATAGATTTCTGTTGTTTATAAGCCATGCAGTTTGTGGTATTTCGTTATAGTAGCTCAAATTAAGACATACTTTTTTAAACTTTTAAGATTAGTTCATCCAGGACTTTCCTGGTAGCTCAGTGGTAAAGAATATGCCTGCCAATGTAGGGGACTTGGATTCAACCCCTGATCTGGGAAGATTCCACATGTCTCAGAGCAACTAAGCCCATTCACCACAACTACTGAGCCTGTGCTCCAGAGCCTGGGAGCCACAAGCACTGAGGCCTGCACACCCTAGACCCCTGGCTACAAGAGTAGACCCCCCTGGCTACAAGAGTAGCCACCTCAATGGGAAGCCTGCCCACCACAGTTAGAGAATAGCTCCAGCCGCTCATCACAACCAGGGAAAAGGCCGTGCAGCAACAAAGACCCAGTGTAGCCAAAAAAATAAAATAAATAACCATTAAAAAAAAAAAAAAGATTACTCCATCAGGAAACCTCATCTGAATAAAGAACAAACATATGTTTACACCTGAGCTAAATATATTTAACACTATAAAAGGACTGCAGCCTTTTCAGTTCATCTTATCATTAGCTCACAATATATGGCAAAGTTTATTTCTCTGAGAATAGCAATAACCATTTTCCATAAGCTTACTGATGTCCATTTTGAGTGAATTTCCTTACGGAAAATAGGATTAATCATAACCACAAACTGTTTTCATGCTTATTGTGTTGGGATTTTCTCCCCCAGAAACCCTCTCAAAGGTAACTCATAATTACTATAGTCTTCACTGGATTACGTCACAAATCTGCTGACCGCGGTCACCCAAAGTGGTGCTCCCTTAGCAACAACCAAGACTTCCAGGACTTTTCTGTTCGTTTCTGTTTGATTCCCTGTCACGTCTCCCTGAGTGGCTCTTCAAACCCTCCCATGCTTCTCCATCTTTCTCTTCCACTCCCACTCGAACAGATCTCATCAGATGAACCAGAATCTTCACCACTTGAGCCTAGCAGTTTTCAAACTGCATTAGCTGAGAGGATCTTTGTTTCAAAGCCTTCTTACCATACAGCACAAAAGGCAGGTGATATACACACGGGCTTGCCTGGGAAGGTTTATTATGTCTGTTATCCTGACCCAAGCTTTAATTATTGAATCTCCCCCTTTCACCCTCTCATGTGCCTTGGTTTGGAAAATAAATGTTATAGTCTCATTAACAAGGAGGAAAACTTGAAGGTGGGAGCTTAAAGGTCTTCTGGTTGGGGACTGTTCCCTGCCCTTTTCTTTTCTGCATCTTGGCCCATGCTAATCCTACTCTTATTTAAGGGTAAAATTTCTTTTTCCTGTGAGAATTCTGACTCTGTCCCTTCTTTATCATTGGAAGATCAGTGATTCTCAGAACTGTAGTCCGTGTATATTTCAAATATGCTTTTAATTGCCCATCCACCAGTAGTTCAATTCAAACCCTTATTTCAGAGCTAGAGAAAATCAATGTGAATACAACCTTTCCTTACAGCAATAAAACAAACACCAGGCCGGAACGAAAGTCCCTCATTCACAGATCGTTTCATCCCATGCTGGTTCTTTTCAGAGCGACGTCAGGACCAGATTCTCCCAGGTTTCCCTTCAGAGTGAAGACACAGACAACAGCGGTTGCCTTGGAAACGCTGCCCGGTGAGCTGGCATCACGGGATTTCGTTCGCCTTACTCTGCGTCTGACATGCAACCCTGATTAATTTAAGTTCTGGCTGGCTAAAGGCTTTGCCAAGGGAACACAGTGATAGGGGAAAGTGAACAGGACAAGCCAAAGTGAAATGATGATAGCAGGACATATATCTTTTTTTTTCATTGAATGCAACTGAAGTAGTGACAAAAGAAATCAGTGATATGTTTTAATAACTAAGATTCTCGATCAAATGTTGGTGACCAGAGATGCGGTTACGTGTTCACATCCCCACGTGTTAATTCTATTTAGGATTCCGAGAGCTGATTCAAGAATATCTTCAAGACGTGCCACCTGCCAGCCACCGACGACTGTTCAGCAGCAGCCGCCAATGTGGGCTGCACTTCTCTTTAGTCTCTTTTGTGGTCCTGGATCTCTAAACGGCAGGATGTCGTCAGTGTCCATCAGATCATAGATGATTTGTACAATCCTATATCAGCTATTGATCCAATTTTCCATTTCGAGTCAAAGCTTAATTAAAACAACACGACTCCTGATTGCTTTTACTAGATTCATTAAAGGAAGAAACTTATAGATCATTCTTCTGCAGTGTAGATCAGGCTTCCCTGGTAGCTCAGTTGGTAGAGAATCTGCCTGCAATGTGGGAGACCCAGGATAAATCCCGGGGTTGGGAAGATTCCTCTGGAGAAGAAAATAGCAACCCACTCCAGTATTCTTGCCTGCAGAATTCCATGGACAGAGGAGCCTGGTGGGCTATAGTCCACGGGGTCACAAAGAGTCAGGCACGACTGAGCAACCAAAACTTTCACTATAGATCATTCTAGTACAGCCTCCTCATTATATAGATGAGGAAAACAAAGCTGAGAGATAGGAAGCCGAAGATGCAAACTGCTGTTAGATAGAGGCACAGCAGGACCCAGACTCCGAGGCTCCAGGCTTCCCAGACTGGCCCAACCCCACAGCACTATTTCTTGGCCTCAGTTACTTTCCACTGAACAAAATAATTTAATGCACGAGTATTTTTTAAAAAAAAAAAATTCTGCTTCAACAAATGAAATTCTGACATAAAATGGGATTATCTAAATTTAAGACTCTGGAAAATGTTTTAACCTGAATAAAATGCTTTTGATGCCTCCTTCTATAAAGAAATAACTTCTTGTTTAGTCACAAAGTCAGTCCAGTTCAGTTGCTCAGTCGTGTCTGACTCTTTGTGACCCCATGGACTGCAGCACACCAGGCCTCCCTGTCCATTACCAACTCTCACAGTTTACTCAAACTCATGTCCATTGAGCCGGTGATGCCAGGTCTTTAAGTCAAGTCTGACTCTTTTCCACCCAATGGACTGTGGCCCACCAGGCTCCTCTGTCCATGGGATTTCCCCAGGCAAGAATACTAGAGTGGTCTCCATATCCTCCTCCGGAGGATCTTCCCGACCCGGGGATCAAATCGCATTTCCTGCACTGCCAGCGGGAAGCTTTGCCGTCTGAGCCACCAGGGAGTATAACAGTGTTCCTTAGTATTTCCCAAGGAATAAACTGCAGTGATCCAGGCAAGGATTCCGGGAAAGCCCTGTGAGTCAGACACTCGAGCCAGGTGATGGGAAACGTGCTTCCTCGGGGGAGGCTGATGCCCCTCTTGGCAAGTTTAAAGGGAGCTGGCAAGCACTGCCTTAAGGACTGGGGGAGGGGACTTAGTAATGAACCTGAGTCATGGAAACATCAGAAATGACTGCAAGAGAAAACATAATTAACTTCCCTGTGTGAAAATGTAAATCTCTTGGGGAAGGCTTGTGGGCGTGTAGGTGTAGATGGTTTCAGAATGAATGCTGAGTAACCCAAGCCCTTGGCACTGGTCCGGGGCGGGGGCTGGTGGGGAGAGACTTTGATCTTATTTTAATTAAAGAGCTTGGTTACAAGCACGGAGAGGGGAGACTCCAAGTTGAGATGGAGCAGCCTGTTTGGGAGGGGGCTTCTGCCGCAGCTCTTGACTCTGGTTGTGACCAGGCTGGATGTGGGGAGCATTTACACGGTGAAATGCGTCCCCTTGTGGTCTGATTAAGAAAAATCCAACTCACAGGCAGGAGCGGAGTATTACTAACCTACCCACTTTACAAGTGTTAAAGGAGATGCTGAGAACACGATGGTGGTGTTCGGGGTCATTAATGATGACCCTGATCGTGATCCAACAGAGGAGCGCATGGAAGGGGTGTTCACTAGCCCCGCCCTCTAAGCAGCACAGCTCCAATGTGAGCATGCCAGCAGACCACCTGGGCCTTGTTAAATTCAGAGCAGACCTGGCAGGATCTAGGAGGTAACGCCCACGCTGTGAGTGCCAGGGTCTCGTGGGAAGGCCCCTGCCCTCTGGGTAAGCCAGGGAGGTTCCATCAGAGCCCTGCGCTGCAGGGCCCACAGGCACCCTGGGGCCTTCCCCCCTCCAAACACTAAGGAACAACCACTTTCCTTTTGCTTCTTCAAGCTGAAGAGCCTCTCTCCTCAAGCTCTGAGAGATCCTTTCCTCCCCCCAAAAAAGAGTTTCTTAAGAAGGCAAAGCCACTGACACCTTCCTACTATCAAATACCTTCTTGTCAAAGGAAGCAGCAATCTCAGGTTGCCATAGGCCTGTGCTTCGTGGTTTTCTTTCACGGCTTTCCCGATGGCTGGAAGCAGCAAGATGTTTCCAATGCTGTTTATTTCCACACATCCTCTTGCATATTTGAGCATGGCTTATAAGTTTATCTGCTCGGCTCCCCCACACACACCGACTGCACACGTGTGGCCCATTTGCATCTTGCTGCAGGTGGTAGAGTTGCATCCACATCCCACTCCCAATTCCAAGAATTCATTGTATTTGGTTAGAAAGAAAAAAAGATGTGAGTATTTTTAACTTGAGGTAGGAGGGGGAAAATGGAATAGATAAGACAGTAGAATGATCACAGGTGGGTAATTACACATGTAAATGAGTTCGGTTTGGTAATTCTCCCTTGAATTCCTATTTACATTGGTTAACATTGAATTCTAACCCTACCCCACCACTGCATTTTGGGATAGTTTCTTTTTAGTCTTATATGTCAATTCTGAAATATTAAAAGCAGTTTAGAATGCTTGGGTATAAACTTTTCTCTAGCTTAGACGTTTTTCACACTTTCCCATTTATCATCGTAATTATACAAAGTAGAGGAGATTAAAATGACAGATTAAAATTCTGACCTTATTTGACAAGTATTAATTATCTCCAGCATATAAGGTCTCACAACACGTTGAGTCTTTGGCAGTGGGTGGAGGGAACCCTAGTTTTGCAGGAAAGGTTCCTACAAAATTACATGAAATGAGGCAAGAACATCCTGAGGTAATTTGGGAATGATGAACTGGAAGCAGTTACCTCTGGCTGAGAAATCAGCAAGGTCTTCCTGGAAGAAGTGGCAATTGAGCAGGACCTTGAAAGACAGTGAGAACTGTATATATATAAAAGGCCTGGGGTGAGACACAGAGTGTTGACAAAAGCTCAGAGTCTTGGGTAGGAGACGTGGGAACTAGAGCTGGGAAGTCATCTGGGGCCAGATCAGGGGACGTGGAGTCTCAGATTAAGAGAGCTGTGTTTCCGTGTACACCCGTGGCAGATTCATGTTGATGTATGGCAAAACCAATACAATATTGTAAAGTAAAAAAATAATAATAATAATAAAATAAAATAATAAAAATAGTCAATCTAATCACACTAGGACCACAGCCTTGTCTAACTCAACGAAACCAAGCCATGCCCGCGGGGCAACCCAAGACGGGCGGGTCATGGTGGAGAGGTCTGACAGAATGTGGTCCACTGGAGAAGGGAATGGCAAGCCACTTCAGTATTCTTGCCTTGAGAACCCCATGAACAGTATGAAAAGGCAAAATGATCGGATACCAAAAGAGGAACTCCCCAGGTCATTAGGTGTCCAATATGCTACTGGAGATCAGTGGAGAAATAACTCCAGAAAGAATGAAAGGATGGAGCCAAAGCAAAAACAATACCCAGCTGTGGATGTGACTGGTGATAGAAGCAAGGTCCGATGCTGTGAAGAGCAATATTGCATAGGAACCTGGAATGTCAGGTCCATGAATCAAGGCAAATTGGAAGTGGTCAAACAAGAGATGACAAGGGTGAATGTCGACATTCTAGGAATCAGCAAACTAAAATGGACTGGAATGGGTGAATTTAACTCAGATGACCATTATATCTACTACTGCGGGCAGGAATCCCTCAGAAGAAATGGAGTAGCCATTATGGTCAACAAAAGAGTCTGAAATGCAGTACTTGGATGCAATCTCAAAAACGACAGAATGATCTCTGTTCGTCTCCAAAGCAAACCATTCAATACCACAGTTATCCAAGTCTATGCCCCAACCAGTAACACTGAAGAAACTGAAGTTGAATGGTTTTATGAAGACCTATAAGACCTTTTAGAAGTAACACCCAAAAAAGATGTCCTTTTCATTATAGGGGACTGGAATGCAAAAGTAGGAAGTCAAGAAACACCTGGAGTAACAGGCAAATTTGGCCTTGGGATGCGGAATGAAGCAGGGCAAAGTCTAATAGAGTTTTGCCAAGAAAATGCATTGGTCATAGCAAACACCCTCTTCCAACAACAGAAGAGAAGACTCTACACATGGACATCACCAGATGGTCAACACCGAAATGAGATTGATTATATTCTCTGCACCCAAAGATGGAGAAGCTCTATACAGTCAACAAAACAAGACCGGGAGCTGACTGTGGCTCAGATCATGAACTCCTTATTACCAAATTCAGACTTAAATTGAAGAAAGTAGGGAAAACGGCTAGACCATTCAGGTATGACCTAAATCAAATCCCTTATGATTATACAGTGGAAGTGAGAAATTGATTTAAGGGTCTAGATCTGATAGATATAGTGCCTGATGAACTATGGAAAGAGGTTCGTGACATTGTACAGGAGACAGGGATCAAGACCATCCCCATGGAAAAGAAAGGCAAAAAAGCAAAATGGCTGTCTGGGGAGGCCTTACAAATAGCTGTGAAAAGAAGAGAGGCAAAAAGCAAAGGAGAAAAGGAAAGATATAAGCATCTGAATGCAGAGTTTCAAAGAATGGCAAGAAGAGATAAGAATGCCTTCTTCAGTGATCAATGCAAAGAAATAGAGGAAAATAACAGAATGGGAAAGACTAGAGATCTCTTCAAGAAAATTAGAGATACCAAGGGAACATTTCATGCAAATATGGGCTCAATAAAGGACAGAAATGATATGGACCTAACAGAAGCAGAAGATATTAAGAAGAGGTGGCAAGAATACATGGAAGAACTGTACAAAAAAGATCTTCATGACCAAGATAATCATGATGGTGTGATCACTCATCTAGAGCCAGACATCTTGGAATGTGAAGTCAAGTGGGCTTTAGAAAGCATCACTACAAACAAAGCTAGTGGAGGTGATGGAATTCCAGTTGAGCTGTTTCAAATCCTGAAAGATGATGCTGTGAAAGTGCTGCACTCAATATGCCAGCAAATTTGGACAACTCAGCAGTGGCCACAGGACTGGAAAAGGTCAGTTTTCATTCCAATTCCAAAGAAAGGCAATGCCAAAGAATGCTCAAACTACTGCCCAATTGCACTCCTCTCACATGCTAGTAAAGTAATGCTCAAAATTCTCCAAGCCAGGCTTCAGCAATACGTGAACCGTGAACTCCCTGATGTTCAAGCCGGTTTTAGAAAAGGCAGAGGAACCAGAGATCAAATTGCCAACATCCGCTGGATCATCAAAAAAGCAAGAGAGTTCCAGAAAAACATATATTTCTGCTTTATTGACTATGCCAAAGCCTTTGACTGTGTGGATCACAATAAACTGTGGAAAATTCTGAAAGGGATGGGAATACCAGACCACCTTACCTGCCTCTTGAGAAATCTGTATGCAGGTCAGGAAGCAACAGTTAGAACTGGACATGGAACAACAGACTGGTTCCAAATAGGAAAAGGAGTACGTCAAGGCTGCATATTGTCACCCTGCTTATTTAACTTATATGCAGGGTACATCATGAGAAACGCTGGACTGGAAGAAACACAAGCTGGAATCAAGATTGCCGGAAGAACTATCAATAACCTCAGATATGTAGATGACACCACCCTTAAAGCAGAAAGTGAAGAGGAGCTAAAACGCCTCTTGATGAAAGTGAAAGAGGAGAGTGAAAAAGTTGGCTTAAAGCTCAACATTCAGAAAACGAAGATCATGGCATCTGGTCCCATCACTTCATGGGAAATAGATGGGGAAACAGTAGAAACAGTGTCAGACTTTATTTTTTTGGGCTCCAAAATCACTGCAGATGGTGACTGCAGCCATGAAATTAAAAGACGCTTACTCCTTGGAAGAAAAGTTACGACCAATCTAGATAGTATATTCAAAAGCAGAGAGATAACTTTGCCAACTAAGGTCCGTCTAGTCAAGGCTATGGTTTTTCCTGTGGTCACGTGTGGATGTGAGAGTTGGACTGTGAAGAAGGCTGAGTGCCGAAGAATTGATGCCCTTGAACTGTGGTGTTGGAGAAGACTCTTGAGGGTCCCTTGGACTGCAAGGAGATCCAACCAGTCCATTCTGAAGGAGATGAGCCCTGGGATTTCTTTGGAAGGAATGATGCTAAAGCTGAAGCTCCAGTACTTTGGCCACCTCATGCGAAGAGTTGACTCATTGGAAAAGACTCTGATGCTGGGAGGGATTGGGGGCAGGAGGAGAAGGGGACGACAGAGGATGAGATAGCTGGATGGCATCACGGACTCGATGGACGTGAGTCTGAGTGAACTCTGGGAGATGGTGATGGACAGGGAGGCCTGGCGTGCTGTGATTCATGGGGTCGCAAAGAGTCGGACACGACTGAGCAACTGAACTGAACTGAACTGAAATAAAAAATAAAAAGAACCAAAAAAAAAAAAAAAGAGAGCGCGCGAGCGAGCTGTGTTCCGCTTGTGCTTTGGGGAAATGCAGAACAGCAGAAGAGTCGTTTGACAATGTTGCGTTCACTGGATCGAGGGGTGAATATTAAAGTAGGAAGACCAACTAAGCAATAACTCGGGCAAGAAACAAGGAAGCCTGAACAAGGATAAATGGCAAGGAAGAAATGGGCAGGGAAAGGAAAGAAGAGGCTTTGGGAAGGAAGACAGGGGACCTGACGATTGCAGGCGAGGCAAAGAATGGGGAAGAGGTCACGGGCCTCTGGCGTTTTGCGGCCAAGACACAAGAAGGACAATGTCACTGAGAACTCAGGAGGCAGAGGCAGGGATCAGGGGTGTGCAGGGGGGCCTTGAGAGGAAACCATCTGCATGCATTAGAGGAGACACTCGGCATGCGCCTAGAGGACATAAGCGGGGGCCATAGGGCTGCAGGTGCTCGGGAATTCAGAACTGGGTGCGTCTGGGGAGACGGCTTAGGACTGCAGGAGTGAGTCAGAGACCCAGCGCCAGTCACTGAAGTCATGGCAGGCCGGGAAGCTTCCGAGAGAGGCGGGAGAGAGGAACAAGGTCACGGGCAGAAGGAGGGGAGGCGGGAGGAAGGAGAGCCGCCAGGAAGGGCAGCAGGGAGGAGGGTCAGATGCCATTAAGGATGTGGGTTTGGCTTTTGGTCTGACAAAAACATCCACACACACACATCCCCAAATAAAGACATAATGAAGCCCAATACCCAGTCAATGCACATATTTCCTGATGGCTCAGCTGGTAAAGAATCTGCCTGCAATGCGGGAGACCCAGGTTGGGAAGATCCCCTGGAGGAGGCCATGGCAACCCACTCCAGTCTTCTTGCCTGGAGAATCCCATGGACAGAGAAGCCTGGTGGGCTACGGCCCATAGTGTCGCAAAGTATTGGTTGCGACTGAGCGACTAATCACACACTAATCACCATTTAAAGGTGATCAGTGACCAAGCTATGCCCACGTGCCCTCTTGCTGTATAGTTACCTTACTGAAATATTTTACAGCAAATCCCTCATGGCATCGCACCCCTGCCTCTTTCATCAGTTGGAAAGAGAACTTTAAAGGGGAGGACGGTTTTAAATTATTGGAAGCCTTAGGGGTTTCGGACAGTGCCACTTCGTTGCAACTCCTCAGTGGCCTTCAAGAGAGCGGATTCAGTGATGCCCAGAGTGGAAGAGCCCAGCAGGCGGAGTGGATACAGTGCCAGGTCGGTCAGGCCCAGGGACAACTGTCACCAAGAAGAGACCTCAGCACGCTCGAGGGTGAGCCAAGGCTGAAGGTGTGGGGAAATAGCCACGTGATGCCGCGACGTTCACTCACTCCACTGACCTGTCGAGTGAGCATTTTCCATGAGTCTGCATTTCTGCAGCACAAGGGGAAAGATGGATAAAACTGCTGCCCTCGTGGGGCTAACACTCCCATGGAGAGGCAGCCATTAAACACACAAGGGTAAAGTATGTTCATGGTGCTAAGTGCAGTAAAGTAGAATCAACGGCACACGGGAGGTGGTTGCAAGGGAGACTCAGAATTACCTGGAGAGCTGAGAGCTTGAAACAGGCCAGCCGGCAGCTCTGGGCTGAGGAGGGAAGAGGCCGGGAGATACGGCAGCCAGAGCATCTCAAAACAGGGATGAAGAAAGGGAAGGGAACTCGTCAAGGGGGCTCAATCCGCTTTAATTATAGAAAAAAAAAATTGGGGGTGGGGAGCTCATGACTTTTTAAAAACTTATTTATTTGGCTGCACTGAGCAGCACGTGGGATCTAGTCCCGCGGCCAGGGATCAAACCTGTGTCTCCTGCATTGAAGGGCGGAGTCCTAATCACTGGACCACCAGGCAAGTCCGGAGAAGCTCATGACTCCTCAACATCTCTGGACACTCGGACTTCACAGCTTCCTTTCACGTGTTTTTCTGCTAGGAAGCAAGGAAGCACCCCCACCCCCCCCCCCGCCCCGCCACATGCACTCAGTGCAGAAAGGAGACAGCAGTGCACAGAAGGAAAGCCCTTGGCTCCGTTCACCAGCTGCGCAGGTGAATCCATTTAACTTCCGTGAGTCTCAGCTTCTGCTTCTGTAAAAGGGGAAGAAGGCTTTCCATGAGAGATGGTTTTCTGAGGATGGAGTGAGACAAGCTAGGTGGAGCTCCAAGCACGGCAAATGATTACACAGTAAATGATTACTTAATGCTAAGAACAAAAAGGTTACCCAGCCCCTGCGAGACCAATGTGCCTATCAAAAGTAAGCTATTCCCTTCAGGGAATACCCTTTGATGGCTTCATAAGTTTTCTCTTCAAAATCACAACACTCTTGCATTTGCTTTGGAAAATGTTATTCAATCAAACACACATCTTGTGGTTGTTCAGTCGCTCAGTCATGTCTGACTCTTTGCAACCCCATGAACCGTAGCCCACCAGGCTCCTCTGTCCATGGGATTCTCCAGGCAAGAAGACTGGAGTGGGTTGCCATGCCCTTCTCCAGGGGATCTTCCTGACCCAGGGATCAAACCCTCATCTCCTGCATTGGCAGGTGGGTTCTTTACTGCTGAGCCACCAGGGAACCCCCATTTACTTTTCCGGGATTTCTGATTCTCAAGTCTTCAAAATTAGAAGCTTGCAGCTCCCGAGACAGGAAGATGAAAGTGTTAAAAAGAACAAAATTACCCTCAAGTCTTCCAAGTCAGCTCCTGGATTCTCATTTCTCTCGTTTATTTCTGATTTCCTTTCAGCTTACATGAGTTATAAGGTTGAAAGGACCCTTGAGAGATTCCTTTGTCCATCTCTCTGCCATAAAATTAAATAGAGGATCTAGAAACCATGGTAGTAATTGTTTAGGGGGAAAAAGTTACAGAGTTAATTTAATTCTGTCAAGTTCGCAGAGGTCAGTAGGAGCTAATTCTGAATGAAATGAGGCCAGTTCTCTTTGAAATCACATTTGGGCCAATAAAACTCCAGACTCCAGTACATCACTTCCTCAGATCCCCTCACTTCACACTGCCTCCCAGATTAGTAGAACAAGATTTTAGACAAGTGTAAGCACTCCAGAGACTACAGTTATGCAGATTGGCCTTGACTGCACTTGGACCATCGTGAACAGAGGCCTGGATAATAAAACATCCTCTAGACCGAACTTAGTTCTCACTAAACAAAATTAACCATCGGTATCCAGAACATGTCTGGGCTAAACAGTAAATGTTGTCCCTCAGTTCAAAAGTGATTGCAGATGAACTATCTCTGCTTGTTCACAGGCAAGCAACTGTCCAGTTATTTATCTTAATTCAGGAAGAACAAAAACAGATGTAACAGTCACCATTTATATGTCATCTTAAGTCACTTAAGGTATTTTGCTTTTTTCCTCGGAAGAGGTGAAGACCTTGACAGTCCAATCACTAAAGTCCAAAAGATAGTGTTTCATTTAATATTTATTAGATGAAGAGCTCTCAGGACTTGGTCTTCCAAGTGCCGAATACAGAAGTCAATTCTCTTCTCAAACTTCAAGTCAAACAGCAGAGAGGGAGGTTCAAAATATACAGTAATACTTCGGGAAAGCGGCTCTCTGGAAATAATCCTGCCTTTTAGCAATTGCAGGTTTCTCTGGTATAAATACTCCTACATGCAATATTAGCTGAGTCTTTGTGACCCCATGGGCTGTGGCCTGCCAAGCTCCTCTCCCCGTGGCTTCTCCAGGAAAGAATCCTGGAGTGGGTGGCCATTTCCTTCTCCAGGGGATCTTCCCCACCCAGGGGCTGAACCCACCTCTCTAACATCTCTTCCACTGGCAGGAGGGCTCTTTACAACTAGTGCCACCTGGGTGCATGGAATCAGAACCTGCCAGGGGCCAGAATTTATCTGGGCTCTGTCCACACCCTGCTTTCCTCTGGCAGTGTCGACCTGAGTCAAGAAGACTAGGAAGTCAGGATCTTGGAGGGAGAGTCCCCACGACGGTGTGTGTTTTGATTTCATTGCTAATTCTCAAGACTAAATTTTAGGGATCTTGTCACCTTTGGTCCTGCTCATTCCCAATACTTGGAGTGTTCCTCTTGCTTGCATCTGTGCTCCTAATCCTGGCCAGTTTGAAATTGCCAAGGATTGAACAGCCAGTTCACAAATTCCTGAAATTTTAACCATTGGCTGGCTGCTCCTGTGCACCCTGCAGTTAGACAAAGAGACGGCTGGATGAAGACTTCTTTCATGCCTCTCTCCTACTTGACAAGTAAACTAAGGTGTTCAGTTCAGTTCAGTCGCTCAGTCGTGTCCGACTCTTTGCGACCCCATGAATCGCAGCATGCCAGGCCTCCCTGTTCATCACCATCTCCCAGAGTTCAAAGTACGAATTTCACACCAAAGGATCACATTTAAACAAGTTTGAAAATAGATGCTTCATCCTAGGTAGTCATTAAAAATCGGGTTACAAAAGAACGTTTAATGACGCAGAAATGTTTATGAAATATTTTTAGTAAAAACAGTATGTCCTGAACAATTCTAAATTTGTACATAAAATGACAACAAGAATGAAGCTCCACAGAGCAGTGGTGAAATTGCGTGTGGGTTTTATTTTGCTCTTTGTGCTTCGTTCACTTTTCAGACTTTCTACAGTGTTCGTGTGTTTGTAATTAGAGGATGAACTTAATCCAGTGTCACTGTATTTATTTTAAATATGGTGGTTCAGATTTTTTTTTTCTTTTGAATTAGTTGCTCAGTTGCATCTGACTCTTTCCGATCCCCATGGGCTGTAGCCCACCAGGCTCCTCTGTCTGTGGAATTCTCCAGGCATGAATACTGGAGTGGGTGGACTTTCCCTTCTCCAGGGGATCTTCCCGACCCAGGGGTCAAACGCGGATCTCCTGCACTGCAGGCAGATTCTTTGCCTCTGAGGCACCAGGACATCCAAACAATCCGACTAGAAGTAAGACTGACGAGAACACTGAATCAGATCAAATTAAACAAGGCTACACCTTTGTCATTTATTTTTGTGATGCTTTACTGCTTTCAAAGTACCATCATAAGCATTACTTTATCTGTGACGCAAGAAAAGCAGGTTATCATAGCTCATTCTACAGATAAGAAAACAGAGGCTCAAAATGGATAAAAGACTTGCCCCAGGTCACAAGGCTAATAGAGCAGTTGAAGCGGGGGACTCTGGCCAGGGGTTGACCACCCCCAAGATTCCCTCAAAAGCTCATCACGCTGCTCATCACGGCTCCTCTCAAGTAGTTCCTCCTGAACACCTAGACCCAACTCTGCAAGGAGGCCCTCTCACTTTGCCCATTTTTAACGCCCCAAGCCTGACTAGAATCACCCGGGTAGGACATACTCCGTCTAGACCTCTATCCTACACAAGCAATAGCCGTCGCAGCCTCGCAAGATTGGAAACTTGTGAACATAACAGGAGAGCTTGATGAGAAGAGCAGAACCCACACTCTGGGATGAAGACCACGTTCTGCACACATGCATTCACAACAGTCTATAAATAGGCTCTATACTAGTTTCCAGAGGTTCTCCCTAAAGAACTGGGGAGCACCCTTTCACGAGGATTGGCTGAAGAAACAAATTCTGGTTAGATCCTATCTGAAGTCTCTTTGTTGGGGTCCTGTACAGTTCAGGCTGGAATGCTTCTTGCTCCAGGATCCTCACTCCTGCTCATGGGCAATGGTAACCAGAAACAATAGCACACAGTCACAAGGAGTAGGAACCAGGCCTGATTGTCAATTTTAGTATGTGGGTGGCTACATAGGGCAAGTCAAACAAACAGCACACCAATGAGCCCTCAGGCAGAGCCTAAAAAGTCTCTAAGCCTGAAGTCACTAGGCTTCAGAGAAATGGGTGGTTGGTTTCAGCAGAGGCTGACCCAGAGTGTGAGGACGGGCCCTCCTCCAAAGCGCCACAGGGCAGCCTGCGGAGGACGAGGCTGTCCCACATGGACCCGTCGAGAAGGCAGTGTGGGAGCCTCAGAGCTCTCTTCCCCACGGTGACAGTAAGCCCACTCTTTCAGCAACATCACAGAGGCCAGAGACACAAACTGTGCCTTACACGGAGACACGACTGTTTCCTGGGATTTGCTTTCAGATGCTTCAACAAAGACTGTGTGATAACTGTGTGTGAGCTCTCCACCCACATGGTTTAAGCTAACTTCGTCTGAAGGACGCTCACTGGAAATAAAACTCCAAACACACAGAGGGTACAGGGAAATGCTAACCAAAGGCCCAAACTGCCACAAAGGCACTTGGGCTGTTTATTTCCTGAACCACAAGAGAGGCTTGGTTAGCACTGCTGGATATTAGAAATTACTCTGCATTGGAGAAATGAGTCGTTTTCAAGGTGTATGGATTGGCCCGAAATTGTAGCCCAGGATGAACAGGGTAAAAGGAATTAAGGGGCCAAACTGGAATGGCCCTGAAAGTGAGTGGGGAACAGTCACCCGTGCTGACTAGAAAGTCAGCGGAATCTCTCGGTGAAAATAACTCTCCCATCTGTTCTAAATGAACTTTCACACAAGCGCCACCGAAACACCTACAATGACAGACCCTGGGGACGCCATCAAGCTTACTGAGGCAGGGTGACTATTGCCAGCAGGTGTTGAGAAGAGACCTGGACAGCTCACTGACTTCAGACGATTAGAGGCTGCGGACAATCTCTCAAAAAGAACTTAGTAATTGTGAATGATCAATGATCAAGTCAATCTGACTTAGGACCTTTTGCCATGACAACTTGAGGTATTCTCAGAAACAATTAGGGAGGTTCTGAGCAGAAATTGAGTTAAGTTACTCAAACACGCTGAATACTAATGTTAGGTGGCCTCATTTATACTCAAAAACAGTAGAAGCTGGGGAAATTTGGGGTTACCTTTAGAGTCCTGACCAGGACCCCTTACACTGCCATGCCCAGTAAATGTGTGGTATTTAATGACAGCAGGATTTCTGAGCTCATTTAAACAACTGTTTCATAAAACTCAATTGTAAAGCACTTTGCTTTCATCTTTATTTTCCCCCTCATTATAAAAATAACAAGCGCTTACTAGAAGTCTTACATTATGAAAACTGGAAGTTCTCCCAGAATCCCACCCTTGGGAATGATTACTGCTCTCCTTGGTGACTATGCTGCCAGATTACGGGGCATACGGTAGTTAACAAGGGCTTCCCTGACGGCTCAGTAGGTAAAGCATCCCCCTGCAATGCAGCAGACACAGGTTTGATTCCTGGAGAAGGAAACGGCACCCTACTCCAGCAATCTTGCCTGTAAAACCCCATGGACAGAGCAGCCTGGAGGGCTACCGTCCACAGGGCTGCAAAGTCCGACACGACTGAGCGGCTAAGCAAGCACACAGGAGTAAATAAACAAGACCAGACGGAATCCAACCACCAACAGAATACAAGCTAATCTACTCTTGTGCAAGGTTTCAGAGTTTTGACAAATAATTTAACTGACCAGTTTCTCCAGAAAGCTGTATTCATTAGTTTTCAAAGAAGATTCAACCACACAGTAGATGGAAACACCTCTAAGATTTTCTAAGCACTCAATATTAAACAATGCCCAAACTATTAAAAGTGAAAAATAGTTTAAAAATAGGAAATAAAAAATAACGAATCCAGTACAGAGGAGAAAACCATTCAAAAAATTATAGCAGTTTGTTATCAAAACAACAACTCTTAAATTCCAGCAATTATCATGACTTTAAAACTGGAGTTTAGGAAACAATCACCTCTTTACCATCAAACACAGCCAGAAAAGTTCTACAGTTCTTCTCATGGGACCAGCTGATCAGTACAAGAGGATACAATGTACATGACTGTTTCCAACTCTTTCAGTTCTAAGTGAAATATATTATAACAAGAATTGCTACATATGAAAGAACTCTCCATCAGCAGAGGACTGCAGAATGTGGGCCTTGGAACCAATTCAGCTTTTACAACTGGTAAAGGACAGCTTTGATTCGACCTCCCAAAGCTTTGTTTGCAAGGCTTTCAAAACATCTTCCATCTATCAAATGGAAAAAATAGAAAAAAATACATATGATTAAAATCATATATGGTTAAATATGATTTAAATGTTGATCATTAATATAATTTCTGCTATGTTATACATTATACATATCTGTGTTTATTTAATGGAATTCTATTTAAATAAGACATAAGCCTATTAATAGTAGCTCTCAACCTCTGATCCATAGCTTTTACATTTATTCACCACTATCTTGCCTGTGACAGGATGTTAACATTCAAAAACAAGGCTGTTTTCACCATGAAAATCAAATCAAATCAAATACTGATTTAAAGATATATTTCTATTTTAATAGTTTTAGAATACATATTGCTTTGATTTAGCATGGAATGTCTTTATAATTTTTTCCATAAAGTTTTGGCTTAATTTGTAGTTTGGTTCCCAGTAAATCAACTTTACTAACAACTGAAATAAAATAAGCACTCTCTCACCATGAATGCTAAGATCAAAAGAGAAGACACAATTAAGAATTATTCATGGAGCAGCACTTGGTCATTGACTGGAAGTTGTTTATACAAAGATACAAAAAGTGCAGAACAAAATTACCTCCTTTAGAGATTTTTCTATTTCAACTCTACTTTCAAGATTAAAAAGCTCTTTGTCTTCTGACACAATTTGCTTTTCAGATGACCCTAAAACATAACTGAAGTACAGTACAATACAAAGTTAAAATATGAGAAGGGAGTAAATATAAAGTTTATATTGATAACATTAAAACTCAAAGTATGTTGAAGTATATATTAGTACCGAGTAAACACATAAAACAATTACTTTTGTTAATAGAAACCTACACAGGAAGCTGAACTACATGAAATCATGTTATTCTCCATAACAGCTTTGTCCAAGAGCTCTACATATTTCTCAATGCTATATTTCATTATTGGGAATAAAACTGGCTCTTTAGTAAGCTGGGTGGTACAACAGTAACATTTTGAAGTTTTAAAAGATCCTGAAGAAGCCACTGTTTTATATAACTTTTCAAGAACATGTGCATTTTCAAGTTTTGATTTTTAGTATGTAATCTGTAGCATCAATTGTTGATTACCTAGATTTCGGCAACTTCAACAGTTATTTTATAACTCATGTTTTGCTCTGCTCTCTGAGGTGATGACATGCTGCTGCTAAGTCGCTTCAGTCGTGTCCGACTCTGTGAGACCCCACAGACGGCACCCCACCACGCTCCCCCGTCCCTGGGAGTCTCCAGGCAAGAACACTGGAGTGGGTTGCCATTTCCTTCTCCAATGCATGAAAGTGAAAATGAAAGTGAAGTCGTGAAGTCGTGTCCGACTCTTAGCGACCCCATGGACTGCAGCCCACCAGGCTCCTCCATCCATGGGATTTTCCAGGCAAGAGTCCTGGAGTGGGGTGCCATCGCCTTCTCCGGATGACATGCTACAATTTGAAAATACAACTGGCCTAGCAATGAAAGAAAACAAGCCCAGCTCTGGCAACCAAATAAACCTAAACAGTGGAGAAGGTGCTGTTATTTCTCAAAAAAAAAAACAAAACATAAACCCTTCATTCGTTTGTATTTCTTTAGAAGTCTTTTACCACGTGTAACAACTTCAGTATGTCACGTCTGTTAAATATAAACAGTCTTCTGTTGGAAACCCAAGATTAATTGATTAAACTTCTAAAAAATGTCACCAAAGGAAAAATTACAGAAGGCAGTTAACATCTTATTTAGAAAAGAAAAATGAGATGGGGAAAATTAAATGGCACTGATTAATTTATAATGCTGTAAATAAACATTACGGAGGGCATCCATTTCTAAAACACACCTGGTTCCCTGTCATTTAAATTCTGCCCTATGAGGTAACTTTTCCTTAAATTCAACTATTGGGGAAAGAACAGCTTCGATACTAGGATCCTCCGTGCAGAAATACAGATATGCATCGTTTTTAAAGTTCTGTACCAACCCTACTTTAAGATTTTATGTCGTTCATACTTGTCCTCTCCCCCACATAATTTTCACAAGTCTTGGTAAAATTCCCATGGAGATTAAGGGAGCAGTTGTTTGGGCATGAGTCTTCTATTTACATATTAAAACCAAATCAGATCTGATCTCTCCCCAGGCGGGCCTGCATGCTTTACAGCAATGAGCAGTACTTGCTACATTATTCTCGTGTGTTAAAGGCTGTAAAAAGTTTGCAGATTTCACAATTTTGATCCAAACTTGTCTAGTTTCAAAGATGGTGGTAAAACTGTAGTAATCAAAAAATAATTAAATGTAAAATTATAATAAAAAGAATACTATTCTAAATTTTTTTAAAGAGAAAATCTAAGAAATTCAACAAAGTGACAACATACTTCAAGTAATGAAAGTGTAGGCACTTTTGTTCTTCTTTCTTGATATTTAAGGTTTCCTAGGCATCTCTAAGAAAACCTCTCTAACTGGTGGCTCAGCGGTAAGAACCCACCCACCAATGCAGGAGATACGGGTTCGAACCCTGGGTCAGGAAGATCCCCTGGAGAAGGAAACGGCAACCCACTCCAGTATTCTTGCTTGGAGAATCTCATGGACTAAAGAGCCTGGAGGGCTACAGTTTATGGGGTGATAAAGAGTTGGACACGACTGAGCTACTAAACAACAATCTCTAAAGTCTTGAGAGTTACATCATTTCCAGGATAAGTGAAAAGACATTGGGGTCAATTAATTTTGTTTCCAATTTTAAAAGGTTAATGAACTAAAGGGTCAGTAAGATATATGTCATCAGACCCTAATTCACGTTGTCTCCAAACACCTTTTAAAAGTCTTGAAAAATGAAGGTACTTCCTTGCATCTCTCAAAACAGCAGGCAGTTATTTACAGTCCTCTAGGAAATAGCTGGACTTTGCATTTCTACTTTTCCAGAACAAAGGGACTTCTTTCCCGACCATTTCTGAAATTCCTATTTCTTCAAGTTATTATACTAGACTAAAAACTAGAGGAAAAAATAAAATGGACAAAATATATTGATACACACAATTGCTTTAAAAAAAATCCTACTAAACTAAATTTAATTAAGAAAAACAGCAAATTTTTACTCTGCAAAATGTTCTCACAGGGCTTTCTTCTACAATTTAGCATGACAGACTTTTCCAACAGCAAATAAATCAGGTCCAAACAACAACAAAAATCACTTGCTTTAGGGTCAGAAATTATTATTTAAAAACATATTTTAACCAAACAATGTTTAGTCTCCAAGTTTTCATACCAATTTGTCTGCAAACAACTTTCTGAGAATTCAGTGATGAGCTATTCATGTATGCCTCAAACATACCTTTCAATGGCTTCAACACTAAGGCAGAACATGTCCCTCTTGCAGTCTAGATCCTTGGGTGTGCACCTGTACAGGTAGCCGAGGCTGAGCGAACAACCTGTGCAGTACAAAGTCTGCAGGATGCTGCAACAAGAAACGTCGCCCTTTAGTGACTGCTTACCACAAAAACCCCGTCGCTGAGATCTGTAAACACCTAAACGTTTAAGTTGCTGAAGTATGTTATCCTGACCCTACTAGGTCCTATGTATAAAAAGGAAAAAAAAATGATAGTAAGATGCTTACATTTGAAAGCACCTCCAGGTCACACTGCCTTCAGTATCCAGTGACAGACAGCATGCACACAAGTGACAGACAAAGCAGAGAGTATGCTGGATTTCCTTGGTGGTACAATGGATAAGAATCCACCTGCCAATGCAGGGGACAAGGGTTCGATCCCTAGCCCAGGAAGATTCCACATGCCGTGGAGCAACTAAGCCTGTGCACCACAACTGCTGAAGCCCGAGCTCCTAGGGCCCATGCTCCACAACTAAGCCACCGCAATGAGAAGTTCGAACACCGCCAGCTAGAGAGCAGTCCCAGCTCGCCAGAACTAGAGAAAGCCCATGCACAGCAATGAAGACGGAGCACAGACAAAAATAAATAAAAATTCAGAAAAACAATAAAGAAGATGAGAATATACTAAGAAGATGCTGCTTTTCTAGAATGTAAACGCCTCAATCTGGTATTAAAAATTAACTAAAATTCTGAAATAAGGCAAAAAGATCGTACATGTTCTTTAAATGTCACATTGTCCACCAAGGATCATTAATGCCCTGGGGCAGGGATAGGCAGATTTTTTTTCTGTGATGAGTCAGAGAACAAATATTTCAGGCTTGCAGGCCACGTGGAGTCTACTGCAACTACTTGTCTCTACCACTGTGGCATGGAAGCCACCACAGATAACACATAACTGAATGACCTGTGCTCCAATAAAAACATGTGTATAAAAACAGGCGCTTGGCCCATGAGCTATAGTTTGGCATAAAGGATGGGGTTCAGGTGATACAAGCGAGCAGAACTCACAACACTGGTTCAGAGCAAGAGTCGATTCCCTTATCAGTTCTCTATAAATCTTGATTATGAAGGACAGAAAAGTCTCAGCCTGGTGCTAGAGGTCTTTAATGTGTATGTCACAGCTGCAAATCTTTTAACTGTAAGAGGACAGACCTCAGGCTCAGAACCAGCCAGCCAGGGGTATCTCAGCTAGAATTTAATAACATTTATTTCCACTGTAATTATCGTCACAGTTACTTTTGACATGCGCAGACTTGTGGCTCAGACGGTAAAGCATCTGTCTGCAATGCCGGAGACCCGGGTTCAATCCCTGGTTTGGGAAGATCCGCTGGAGAAGGAAATGGCAGCCCACTCCAGTATTCTTGCCTGGAAAATCCCACGGATGGTGGAGCCTGGTAGGCTACCGTCCATGGGGTCGCAAAGAGTCAGACACGAGTGAGCGACTTTACTCACTCACTCACTCAACAGCAATTGATACATTCACGGCAGTCATACAGATTCCTTTTAAAACAAACAAATAAAAACTCAGAGTCAATGTAATGAAAAATATCAAGTGCACGACAGCAAAGCTGTAAGCTGACATCAGAATGACTGCAACTGGAGGACACTCTGCAGGAAGCAAAGGGACAGCAAAGCACCATCATTAGCTCCTGCTAACGGCCTATGTCCTTGGTGAGGCTGTAAACCTCCCCAGGCCTCATTTTCTTCATCAATAAAGGGAGAAATGATCCAAGGCTGGATCCAAATTGTTACCACCAGCATGCCAGCAGTACAATTTCTGTTACATTCACACGCCACCTGTCCTATTATGACTTTAAATTCTCCTTAAAGAGAGTAATTTTTTAAATGAAAATATACTTTTATTTGAGTAGGACACTCTAACATTACTAGAAATGAAAAACCAATGTTTTAAAATTAAAAAAAAAAAAAATAGGGACTTCCCTGGTGGTCCAGCGGCTGAGACTCTGAGCTCCCCAATGCAGGGGGCCCAGGTTTGATCCCTGGGGATCAGGGAACTAGATCCCACGTGCCACAACTAAGAGTTTGCACACTAAAGAGTCCACAACCAAAGAGCAAAGATCCCAAGAGCCACCATGAAGACCCTGTGGGGCCAAATAGATAAATATTAAAATAAATAAAAAATAAAATTTTAATATATGATTTTTCATTTCTGTTGAATTGCTTGTGTCCCACTTATTCACATGCATCAGCAAGACAGCTTTTGGGCAACAATTCTTCAAAGCAGAGCTTCCCATTTAGTGTGCTGAGGATGCTGCTTGCAGTAGACGGTGGCAGGTAGCGCAGGATAGTGACCCCTTCAACACGTGGAGAGATAAAACAGGGCCTGGGGCAGCTGGAGCCCGTGCCGCCGGGTGTGCCGCCTGTCTTTACCGCAGTGGGCCACATGTCTGTATGTGCCGCATCAGCATTGTCTATGGGAGCTACGGCACGGAAAGTAGGGAGCATTTCTCTAGAGCGTTCTTTGGCTCAGAGAGTCCACGATAAAGATACTTTCTTTTCCTGTTTTTATTTTCAATGACCTTCAGGTCCAAGCAAAACACCCAAAATGGAAGTGTTGGAACAGGCCTTGAGAAGTTTAGAAACTCTTCCATCTTAAATCTAAAGGCGCCCACTGTCACTCAGGAAACCACCTGCCAATGCAGATGTAAGAGACGTGGGCTCGATCCCTGGGTCAGCAAGATCCCCTGGAGGAGGACACAGTAACCCATAGCAGTATCCTTGCCTGGAGAAGCCCATGGACAGAGGAGCCTGGCGGGCTACAGTCCACAGGCCTGCAAAGAGTCAGACACGACTGAAGTAACTAAGCATGCACAATGACTGATTTGATATCACCATGAAAAAGGGCTTCCCTAGTGGCTCAGACTGTGAAGAATCCACCTGAAATGCAGGAGACCTGGTTTCGATTCCTGGCTTGGGAAGCTCCTGAAGGAGGGCATGGCAACCCACTCCAGGCCTGTTGCCTGGAGAACCCCCACGGAATCCTCCTCCAGAAGAGCCTGGAGGGCTACAGTCCTTGGGGTTGCAAAGAGTCAGACATGACTGAGCAACTAAGCACACACACACACACACACATCATGAAAAAAGTTTTATCCCAAATTTTACTGCTTATGATCTTTTCAAATATTTTTATTAAAAAAAAATGAAAACATACATACTCATATAGATATAGCTTTACTCACCAACAATTATCATGTTTACGTTTGGATAGCATCTGTTCCTCATTCACAGAAACATTACAGGTAACACCTGGAAAGACGTAACAACAGAGTATTAATGTGGTTTGATATAAGACACATGCAGGTATTTACAGAGCTTCTAATTCAACTTTAATTTTAGAACTCAGAAAGCCAGAAAAAAAACAAAGGCCCAAAAGTCACACACACACAGTGGTTTAAAACTAAGGGTACAGGGTCTTCTGGAAAAACATAGCAGAATAAGAGTTATTTCCTTCCCTTCCCAGAAAACACTGAAATTAACAAAATGAATAAAATTAGGAAGAAAAAATTCAATTGATGGTAAAACTTAGAACAATCAGGGAAGAAAAAATTCAATTGACGGTGAAACTTGGAACAATCAGAACCTCACATCACAGACTATCAAGAATACCCACCAAACACAGTGAAACAGGCGTTAACCCAGAATGAGTGAGTGAGGTTGCTCAGTCGTGTCCGACTCTTTCCGACCCCATGGATGGCAGCCTACCAGGCTCCGCCATCCATGGGATGTTCCAGGCAAGAGTACTGGAGTGGGCTGCCATTTCCTTCTCCAGCAGGCCACAAGTCTGGGCATACATTTCCAAGTCTCAAATACAGAGCTCATTTCCCTATAAGCAGCAGAGAGAAGGCAATGGCAGCCCACTCCAGTGTTCTTGCCTGGAGAATCCCAGGGGCGGCGGAGCCTGGTGGGCTGCAGTCCATGGGGTAGCGAAGAGTCAGACACAACTGAGTGACTTCACCTTCCCTTTTCACTTTCATACACTGGAGAAGGAAATGGCAGCCCACTCCAGTGTTCCTGCCTGGAGAATCCCAGGGGCGGCGGAGCCTGGTGGGCTGCCGTCTATGGGGTCGCGCAGAGTCGGACACGACTGCAGCGACTCGGCAGCAGCGGAGAGGGGCCACAGGAACCCAGCCCCGCATCTTCGAGACCACAACTTGAACAGGGGTCACAGCCGAACCCTCGAAGCAACAGGAAATATGCCCAGAGCATCCAAATTCAGGGCATAGCAAAGGTGGAGGGACATGGAGGAGGACATCAGAACAGACTCTTGAGTTCACCTCCTCTACAGTCTACCTTAACTCAGTAAACCCCACTCCCATCCGCCCACCGCTCAGATCAGAAATCGGTGTCACCCTACACTCATCATCTCCTTACCCTGCTCCCCTTCAGACACTCCTCTGAGAAGTCCTGTCCGTTCTACCTCATGACCCTCAGCCCAGCCCCACACCACCGCCACCTCCCCTCCCTGAGCAGCTGTGCTGGCCCCGGACTGACCTCCCCACTTCCGTGCTTATTCTTCTCCCCAGTGCATCCTCCAAAGAAAAACCTGAGTCCTATCACTCCCCAGCTTAAACGCCGCATTCACTAAAATAGACTCTCGTTTTCATTTTTAGAATAAAGATTAAGATTCTCAATTATGACAGCCTACAAAGGCCCTCGGACTGTAGCAAAATCTCAACCCAGATACATACATGTGGTTCTAAAGCAGCGAGGGCAGACTGGGAGGATGAACAGCATCTCCGTTAAGGATGCCACTTTAGTGGCACTTCCTATTTCTTCTCAGCACAGGACACACACTAACTCGCTTAGTCCTCCTAATAACCGCATGTAAGTATTATACTCAAGTCTACAGAGGAGAAAACTGAAGCAGAGAGAGGCTATGTAGCTTGCCCCAAGACACAGCTAGTAAGTGCAAGACCAGGATTCAAACCCACGCAGTTGAGGACCATCACCTACGCAGGTGAGGTACAAGAGGCAGCTGCCAAAACTGTGAATTATGCCCGACTCAGTGACTTCCCTTTCATGCATGGAGAAGGAAATGGCAACCCACTCCAGTGTTCTTGCCTGGAGAATCCCAGGGATGGCGGAGCCTGGTGGGCTGCCGTCTATGGGGTCGCACAGAGTCGGACACGACTGAAGTGACTTAGCAGCAGCAGCAGCATGCCTATATGCACTAACATGGAAAAATACTCAGAATATAGATGTAGAATAAAAAGGTAAGGATGCTTAACAGTATAAACATTATCCCACGGGTGTTTTTGAAAATTTATATGGTTAGGGAATTCCAAAAAAATGTATGTTTAAACATGCTCATATATGCATGGAGAGTATCTGGACGTATGAATGAGAATAAAGCATGTTGAACTCTGGGGCCTTGAGAGTGTCAGGATCGGGGATAAGATTTGGGGACAAGTCCTTTTTACTTTTACACCCTTCTGCATTGTTTGATTTTAATAGATGTGAAAGATTAATCTCAATGAATTACTATGGGAAATGTATGTTCTTAGGCTTATGTTTAACAACTGAAAAGGATTCAGCAATTATTGTTAAGTGCATCCTTAAGGAAAACAGACTTCAAAAAGTTTCAGGTAACAGGTGGACACTGCTCTCCTTCTTTCTTCCCAATACATCCCAGGAAGGAAAACTTTCCACAAATGTCAATAAATTGGTGGTGAATTTCTGCCACTAAAAATATTTACAGAATTCAAATATAGCAGAAATTTAATCTTGAAAACCACAAGTTCAAAAAGAACAGTCATTTTTACATTAACTCAGAAAACCACTCAGTGGTAACTCAGAAAACTTAAGTGATAACTCAGTGAACCACTTCCCTAAATAAGTGCTATGAAAACAGCAAAACAAAGAAACTGGGGAAACATACAGGTAACTGGTAGAATCAGTATTAAAAGCCACAGCTCTGACCTTCTTCACCCTTTTACCACATCCTCCTTCCTCCCCAATTTGGTGAGGGTTGTTAGTGCTTTTATTGCAAGCCTCCTTCAATTTTATAACAGCATTATGATTCGTCAACTCTGAAGTTAACACTTCAGACTAAAGGCGTCCGCTGATACAACTATTAGGATCTGAAAAATCAATCCTGACATCCCCTGCAGGAAGCAGGCCGCTGAAAAGCTTAATTTCCTAAATAAACAATTAACAATATTACCTACCGATGAACAGAGCCCACTAATTTCTATGAGGAATAACACAGAGTAGCTACACCTTAAATGCTTACAACCTGGTTGGTTGACTTTTTTTTCCCCCTAAGTCATGCCCGCGACGTTGTTGATTCACCCATTGCTCTTCTGGGATGGGGGACCCCAGAAAAGGACTTCCACGCGTAAGCCCAAGATGCAGGGATGACTCTCCTCCTACCTCTTTTCTGGAACAGCTCAGCCTCTCAGATTTTTCTGCTTTTAAAGACCCTGAGTTGCTCCAAAACACCCCCGCCTCTTCGGGGGCCGCCCAGGTGCCGCACACCAGGAAGAAGGCAACCCTTAGTCCTAAGTCCCACCACCCGACCCAGCCCGAACTGACAGCGCAGCAAGATGCAGTTGGTGTCTTCCTGGTTCGCCACCCAGCTCAGCGAGTCTCCCAGCGGTCGCCGGCAGCGCGAGCACAGAAACACCAGCGGCCTGTGCCCCTCCGCCGGCTCCGCAGCCTCCTCGCGCCGCGTCCTTTCAGAGCAGGCCACCGAGGCGTCTCCGCTCATGGAGCTCCACATGTTCGCCCACTCCTGCAGCAGCTGGTGGCGGCTCGAGTCTTCCGAGAGCCGCCTGCCTAACAGAGAGGAGTCTTCCCTTTCGCCCCTGTGGCCAAACGTACAGCTTGTAGCGGAACATCCTTCCGGGGACAAAGAGCCCTCCATTAGCTACAAATCGCCCGCGCCGCGGAGCATCACGGGAGGAAAAAAACCGGCCCTGGGCGTGCGCGGGGCGGGGCGAAGCGGTGGAGGACTAAGAGGGCGGGGCCTGAGGGAGGCGGGGTCGGAGGGCAGCCTGATAGCGCGCATGCTCGCAGTGGAGGCAGGGACTAGCTGCGGTGTCCAGGCACCTGGGTCGGGTTTCCGCCTTCAAGAAATGGAAAGGCTGTAAATCAGCCTCTTACAAAGGAGGGTAGGGACGTGTTTGAGAAAGTTGTGCCCTCCAAACAATTAGAAACCCCTTAGAGCAACCTTCTCCTGCCTTCAATCTTTCCCAGCATCAGGGTTTTTTTGATGAGTCAGCTCTTCGCATTAGGTGACCAAAGGATTGGAGTTTCAGCTTCAGCATCAGTCCTTCAAATGAATATTCAGGACTGATTTCTCTTAGCATGGACTGGTTGGATCTTCTTGCAGTCCAAGGGACTCTGAAGAGTCTTCTCCAACACCACAGTTCAAAAGTATCAATTCTTCGGCGCTTCCCCTTCAGAGAAGGGGACGACAGAGGATGAGATGGTTGGATGGCATCACTGACTCAATGGACATGAGTTTGAGTAAACTTCAGGAGTTGGTGGCCTGACAGGCCTGGAGAATGCCCTGGAGAGAGGAGCCTGGTGGGCTACAGTCCATGGGGTCGCAAAGAGTCGGACACGACTGAGCAACTGAACTGAACTAGAGCAACCTTGGCAATGGTTGCTAAAGACTATGCCGCCCATACACCACCCAGAAATCGGGGAGCTGGGGCATAGCCCTCCTTTCGAAGGCCTCCTTCCCTCCCGAGAGGCTACAGCCCTTCGCAGTTAGCATTAAGTAAAGAAAACCATGGCTTCTCAGGTGGCTCTAGTGGTAAAGAACCCGCTTGCCAGTGCAGTAGATGGAAGAGACACGGATTCAGTGGGTGCGGAAGACCCCCTGGAGGAGGGCACGGCAACACACTCCAGTATTCTTGCCTAGAGAATCCCATGGACAGAGGAGCCTGGTGGCCTACAGCACATAGGATGGCAAAGGGTGTGACACGACTGAGGGGATTTAGCTCACGCGTAGACATCTCAAGTTAATGAATGTAGTGCTTTTTCAATGGGCTTATTGAACTCAGGGAGGCCACTGATGGCTTGATGGTCAAAACATCCTTTGTTTCCTGATACTGGCAGGCAACACTCTTTGTTCACACCACCTTCACAGATTCTCAATCAGTAGGTGAGGATGGGCCTGAGAATTTGCTTAACAAGTTCCTGGGTGATGCAGATGCTGTCAGTAGAGACACCTCCCCTTTTGCAGGGGTTTAGTTTGTCTGCCTAATGTCCTGGAAGTGGAGAAAGCAGGGGTTGCTGGGGAAGTACCCCAATGCATGTTTCGTTTGTGGATTGTTATTGCTCTAATACCCTGGAGAGGGCCCCAGATCACTCAGACTAGCACTGCAAGGACAGGCTGGAGAGGCGGTGTGGGCAGCAGCGGTGATGCTAAAAAGCATAGAAGTGCCTCTGCTGTCTGGATCTGGGAGCCAGTGGCCCCATGCATCAAGCAAGCCTCCGTTGTGGGTGGTTAGTCTTCCTCAGCTGCCCCGAAGCCGGCCTCTGACCTTAAAGCACCACAGATTAGGACGGGAAAACCTGGTGGGGAATGGACCTGCATTATGGACAACCTTGCAGCATGTCTGGGAAGAAAGTTACCCCCAAGGCCCTGGTCTGCTCTTAGAACTCTTTGGGTGTGCCCTAAGTCACTGCCCACTTTGCATGGTCAGATAAACTATTTTTCAAAAAAAATTGACTTCCAATTTTATTGCCTCTGGGCACTAGCAGTAAGGCAAAAGCTTTGGAGTCAAAAGCCTTCAGCTGACCTACCCTTCCTGGAGGTATAATTACGTAGGAAACTGGAAGGTTATACTTGCCTTCCCAGAATCGAATTCTTTGTGGATTAAGTGAGTTAGGTTGTTATGGGGATCATGACATAATATGCATGAAAATATGTTAGCAGACTGTGCCCATGTTCATTAGCCTCCAAGTAGAAGAAAATGCTTTGAATATTTTAGGTTTTTATTTCACCCATAGAATGAATTGCCTTCCCTCCGCTGCTTCTTTTGTGGAGGCAGGCTTGATTTCCCAGGACTACTATTTTCAAGCTCGGTATCTCTGGTACAAGTAAGTGGGTAGTAACCTTGGAGTTCAAAGGATGATCTCTTTGATTCAGACTTTAAGTTCCTGTTCAGTTCAGTTCAATCACTCAGTCGTGTCCAACTCTTTGAGACCCCATGAACTGCAGCATGCCAGGCTTCCATGTCCATCACGAACTCCCAGAGTTTACTCAGACTCATGTCCATTGAGTCGATGATGCCATCCAACCATCTCATCCTCTGTTGTCACCTTCTCCTCCTGCCTTCAATCTTTCCCAGCATCAGGGTCTTTTCCAGTGAATCAGTTCTTCCCATCAGGTGGCCAAAGTATTAGAGTTTCAGCTTCAGTATCAGTCCTTCCAATGAATATTCAGAACTGATTTCCTTTAGGATGGACTGGTTTGACCTCCTTGCAGTCCAAGGGATTCTCAAGAGTCTTCTCCAACACTGCAGTTCAAAAGCATCAATTCTTCAGTGGTCAGCTTTCTTTATAGTCCAACTCTCACATCCATACATGACTACTGGGAAAACCATAGCTTTGACTAGACGGACCTTTATCAGCAAAGTATTACCTCTGCTTTTTAATGTGCTGTCTAGGTTTGTCATAGCTTTTCTTCCAAGGGGCAAGTGTCTTTTAATTTCATGCCTGCAATTCCTATTAGCAACACTAAATACTGTGGTGGGATAGCACAGTAAAGAAGGAATGCCGAGCAGGGCTGCCTAGTGACTTTGACGGGTCCTAGGAACTTGTCTTCCTCATCCTAGGGACACCAGTCCATGTGCCTTGCTGGGCCCATGCCTCCATTTAAATTTCCAAAACTTTTAAAAAGTAAATAACAATAATAATATTTTACAACTGTATTGCTATAAAAATACACATAGAAATATATTTTAAAGTATTTTCTTTGACTTAAAAGTTTAAAACATTTTTGTAGGGCATTAAAAATATAATGGACCATGTCTAGTGGCAAAGTCATCCCAAAGCAAAAGTGTTAGTTGCTCAGTCTTGTCCAACTCTTTGCAACCCCATTGACTATAGCCCACTCTAGGCTCCTCTGTCCATGGGATTCGCCAGCAAAAACACTGGAGTGGGTAGCCATCCCTTCTCCAGGGAAAAGCAGAATGAATGCCTTTTAAAGTCACGAGTATGTTTGTATTATGAATATAAAATATTTAGATACCCACAAAATCATATTTTATGCAGGGACCAAAGAGATACTTGAGCAGGATGACCTTGGGACAAAAGAGTTGCTTGAGTAAACTGACCTTGGACTGGGTGGGTGTAGTTGCTTCCTGAATAACCCTTCCCACCCTTCTCTTAGTTACACAACGAGGACATGTGGATAAGGCTGAGTCTAAGAGTCATCACCTCCACTACCTTCATCGCCAACTCCAGGAATGGGTCCCCAGAGGTTTCACCCAATCAGGATGACCCATCTCTCTCCCACAGAGATTGAGCTGGGATGGCTTCTAGCCCAGACTTAAGCCAATCAGCGCGTCATACTCATCCAGTGGTAGGATTGACTTGGGATAAGAACTTAGCCTATGTAGTCAAATTTCGTCCAATCAGAGTGAATCTCAAGACTTGTTCAGCAGTTGAGGGAAGAGAGATCCTGTTTGTTCCCTGGATATGAACAAGGAAGCATACACCAGGGCTGTAGGGCAGCCACCTTAGAAATACTGAGATGGACAGAGCTGAGAGAATTACAGAGAAACAGAGCACTTGATTCCTGGACTTTTTCAGTTATGCAAACCAATAAATTATCTTTATTATGGAAGCCAATTTGAACTGTTTTGTTTCTTTTTATTAGCAGTTCAAAACTTACATTACCAGGTGGCTCAGTGCTAAAGAATCTGCCTGCAATGCAGGAAACCTGGGTTCGATCCCTGGGACTGGAAGCTCTCCTGGAGAGGGGAATGGCAACCCCCTCCAGTCTTCTTGCCTGGAGAGTCCCCGTGGACAGAGGAGGCTGGCGGGCTACAGCCCATGGGATTGCAAAAGAGTTGGATACAACTTTGCGACGAAACAACAAGAGCATGTGTAACAGTCCATTACAGTCTGTTAAAACTGATCCTCCAAGATGAGGTAAAGATGGCCTGCCTGAGTGTATGAGACCAATTGCTTCTTTCACCCCCACACCCCACCGCCACCCCTCACTCCAGAGGCATCTGCAGAGAGGCTATTGGAGAACTAATTCCCTCCCTCCCTTAAACCTCCTCCCGCATCCGGGGAATATCAGAGGCTGGAGAAAGTGGCAACAGACATGAATCCACGGGCATTTCTTTGGAGACTGGCTGGGTTGTGAGTTCCAGTCCTCTCCCCCAACAGAGGAGGTGGAGGGTATCTCTCCCCTTGTTTCAGTTTGTTGAGAGAAAACTTCAGGGAACCATTCCCAGAGCCTGTGTGTCCCCTATGGGTTTGCAGACACAGTGGCTGGCAGGACGATCCAGCCATTGAGCTGTTTGAAGTAGCATAACAAAGTGAGCCAGATCAGACTGCCAACTAGACACGAACTTTACCGACGGGAGGGTCGCCCAGAATTTCAGTGCTGCCCAGGAAGATAACCTGAAAGGATGAGAGGAGGGGGCAGCCACATGTGAAAGGCCCCCTGGAGAACCAGGACTGAGGGGAGCACCAGCCAGAGGGGAGACCGTCCCAATCAGGGGTTGTGTAGCTGGGGACTAGGGTGCTGGCAGTCTTGAGGGGCCAGGAGAGAGAATGGGTTCTAACCATGCCGGGCCAGAGGGTGCAGAACCCGGTTATGACAGAATCAGTTCAGGTGAGACTGGTCTGTCCTCTCTGTCCCCCATTTCAGTCTAGGAATGGAGTCAACAGGCTGTGGACGAGGGGTAAGAGAGAGGAGTTGGTCCCATGCCCTTTCCCCACTAGAGGCAGGACCCCCTGCACATTCCCCCTTGGGGGAGGAGGCTGACTCATCCTGGAGTGAAAATTGCAGTGCTGGTTAATATATTGGACTGAATACTGTCGGTTCAGCATTGAGATTCTTTTTCAGCTAAAGTTGGCTGCAAAATTGTCTACTCCCTAAGGGAGCGGCAGTCAAATTCCAAAAATATGGGGAGGGTTTCTTTATAAAGGGACAGATAACAAAGACGGAGAGTGCACACAGGAGAAAACCTCAAGAGGTAGAAGGAACCCAGGTTAATAGCCTCGGAACTGACACCACCTCTCCCTCAACCCACAAGGATGCAGGAGAGAAAGCAGAGGTGGGAAGAACAGGCCACCTTGAGAGGGTCACCCACCCATCAAGGGAGGCAGCCAGTGGAGCTGACCTCCCACAGAGGGAGCTGCAGCTTAAACTCCTTGACCGTGTTCTCATCCTTCCCTCCAGTCCCCTGCTGGAGCCCCCCGTTGCCCAGGTCCACCTGGAATAGAGGGAGTGCAAAGCATATTGAGGCGACCCATCCACACCAGGATGGAGAGTGGGTCTGGAGGGACAAAGGGAAAGAAGCTCACCCACAGACCGCCTTGGTCCCTGCCCAGCGTCTTGGGAGGGCCATCCTCACCAAAGAGGTTCTAAGGGCAAAGTAGGAAGCAAAATTCAAAATAAGGTTCTATTCTGTGTGTGTGTGGTGGAGGGGAGGGCAGCTTAGTTTCCCAGTTCCCTGGCCAGGGATCAAACCTATGCCCCCTGTGTTGGAAGCATGGAGTCTTAACCATTGGACCATCAGGGAAATTCCAATAAGTTTTCCTCTTGATTCTATCCTTAAATCCACCTTTCTCCACATAGTGGTTACTTGGGACTATCTGATTCAACCCTCATCTCTGGCTGAGTTCAAAAGTCTTGGTGTGATTAACAGAAAAAATACTAGTCTAATTGAATATCTATGGCTCACACTAGGGAAAGAGAGACAGCATAACTCAGGGAAAAAAGGGCCAGGGGAAATGGGAGAAGACATGCATGAAATCTTGATAGTTTTGTTTTGTTTTGTTTTGTTTTCCTTTTTTTCCTCCTCTTCCTCCTACCTAGACCCTGATAGTTTTGATGGGAAAAATTTATGACTCTAGCAATTGGGAAAGTCAGAAATTAATGGCGTCCACTTACAATCAGGGACTAGATGTGAATTGCGTGCACTTCCTTACACATAGAGTGACAATAAGGAGTGATTAGAGGTCGCTGGAGTCAGCCAGCTGGCCCCTTGAGTATACAGAGAGCTGGTTGCAGCTGCATTTCAAGGGTGTTCAGTCCAACTGCTACCAGTGGAGAGATGTCTGGGGCCAAATGTCAGCTGCATTGCCCTCCGTGGCCAGCTGTCACTGAGAGAAAGCCATGCTCCCCACTCAGCCCCCAGGCGCCTTCTGCCACAATCAGAGCCTCCTTAGGGAGATAAAGTGCGCCGTGGGAAAAGGGTAGGTAGATATTTGTATCTGTGTTCTGGGGGTGAAACAGTAACTGCAGGGATATGCTGCACCTTCTAAACAGTCCTCAGAGGAAAGACATTCTTTAAATAGTTCTGTTTCCCTCTCCTAGTTAATGTGTGGAATCACGATTCCCGGTCTTTAACAGAGATGTTTAATTCTCATGCAAGTTAAAAAAGAATGAGACGGACATGTGATTTTTCAGCAAAAGCATGTGTTTGAGCTGGAAAAGAACCACAGAGATGCTTCATCCGCACATCTTACTCTTCAAATAGATGAGCTGAGATTCAGTTTGGATCAGAAGTCACGGCTCAGGTTAGCGGAAGAGACTGGTGGACATCCGGGCTATGACAGGTCCAGCGTTGTTCCCCCTTTCTTAAGAAAGCTGTTTCCCCTCCCCAACCCCAACAGTGTGGCTGCAGTGGGGCTCCTCATCTTGAAGGTCCCACCCCACTCCTAACCTATCCCAGAGGTGGCCTCACATCAGTCTTAGCCACCACCTTCCTGGCCACAGACTGGTTCGAGGTGAGCCTGGTGTCCGAAGGAGAGCCTGTCCAAGTCCATCCCTGGAATGTTTCAGGTCAAAGCTTGGGAGAGAATCTGCTCACCCCTTCCTCTTGAATCATGAGCCCAGAACTGTCATCAGTCGGGTATCCAGCTCTGTGGAATAGTCTGCATGACTCTGATCCTCAGGGAGAAGCAAGATGTGAGGCAGAGATCGAGAGTAACAGCGGGACCTCAGTTACCCCGTTCCCATTTCTGTGGGCACCCCTCTCAACGTGCTCCCAGTAAACCCTGCTGGTGTTTAAGCTAGTTAGAATCAGGTGTCTGTCACTAACTCCCAAGGGTCCTAAAACACAGATTCTAATCTAAAACCTCAGTTTCTTGCTCCTAAATACACCATACCAAATTGTTGAAATATAACGCCATACATTTGATACAGTCTCCCCACTCCAGTATTCTAGCCTGGAGAATTCCATGGACTGTACCGTCCCTGGGGTCGCAAAGAGTCGGACATGACTGAGTGACTCTCACTTTCTTTTCACTTTTCACATTTGACAATGCCTTGAGGCATTCCAACTATAATCTCTCGAGGGGGCTAACTCTGGAGAATGGCAGTATAAGGGAGAATATATCTCCAGTTTGCAATTCTAAAGCCAGTCTCTTGCTTTCTTTCCAAGCACTCCTGTGTTTCCCTCAGTTCTTTTCATTATTTGTTTTGTGTGTGTATATAACCAGAGGAAGGTCTTGGGGAATAGTTTTTATTATAAACTGCATCAAACATACCAAACCTCTGAACGCAACACAGATTGATCCAAAAGTGAAGACTGTGACTCCTGGATCTGGAATAATACGGCAGAGACCTAAAGTATTGAAAGGTTGTTGTTGAATCACGACGCCGGGATTCTTGGCCCCGAAGGAGAAGAATTCAATCCGGGGCCAGAGACAAGGCTTGATCGCTCAGAGCTTTTGTGTAATAAAGTTTTATTAAAGTATAAACGAGATAGAGAAAGCTTCTGACATAGGCATCAGAAGGGGGCAGAAAGAGTACCCCTCTGCTAGTCTTCAGCTGGATGTTATATAGTCACTAGCAGTCTGTTAATGACAGAAAAGAATGTCTTAAAACTCAGAATGGCACCAGGCCCCTCACCCATAACATGCATTTTGGGATAATCTTGGCACTAAATGGTTCATCCTGGGCCATAAAATGATAAACTCGAATCTTGAAGAAGGGCAGATCACCATACAAATAGTTTCATTTACATAGATTAGAGGAACAATATCGAGTATAACATACTGGTTTGTCAAGTAGGTTCTGAGCCAAAAGCTTGAAGACAGAGTTTGAGGTAAATACATAGTATATTAGCATAGCTTAAGATAAACACTTCCATAAGAAAAGGCATTGGTTATCTCTAGGTTTGAGAATAGTTAACTTCAGGTGAAACCAGGTGTCATTTTGGCAACACAGAATTTTAAGAGAAACCTCCTTTTAAATTTGTATAGAGAAGGAAAAAATATTGCTAGTTGGTTTCCTCCTGCTGCTTAAGAGAGAGAAAAATGTCTGACACTTGCAGGCTATTTCCTCCGTTTGGAGACCCCTGGCCTTCCTGCCTGTTACCCAGTATCACAGTATGGCTTATGTATCTTTCAAGAGATTTGAAGCAATGCTGCATCTACGGTAGAAGGACTGGAAGGGAACATTAAAGAAAATTCACATTGAAGAAAATACAGTAAAATAACTAAGAAATATAAAAGGTGAGGAAAAAATAAGAGGCATAAGCAATCAGTGCAAGAGACCCAATATCTGACTAGACAGACAGGAGAGACCAAATGACAGAGAACAAATGATCAAAGGAATAGAGGACATGGCAACCCACTCCAGGATTCTTGCCAGGAGAATCCCACTGACAGAGGAGCCTGGTGGGCTACAGTTCATAGGGTCACAGTTGGATAAGACTTAACACACACTCATACATAATAATACAGTTTCTCAGCTAAACATATGACTCTTTAGATGGAAAGGATATACCAACTGCACAGCCAAAAAATGAAAGAATCTCACACTATGACTTAGCATTGTAAAATATCTGAACTTCAACCTTCAGAAAAGATGCCAAAGTTTCAAAGAAAAGAAAAAGGTGCAAGAATCAGAGTGGCTTTAGACTCCTCATCAACAGCTCAATTTCAGAAGCTAAAAAATTTCAAAATTTAGAGGGCAAGTAATTTCAGGTTGGAATTAGATTATCCACTCTAATCTTGATCCATGTATAGTGGACATTTTTAGACATAACTGCACTTTTTTATCTTTTAATAATTTCTCTTTACTTATTTTCTGTTTTTGGCTGCACTGGGTCTTTGCTACTTTGCATGGGCTTTCTCTAGTTTCTGTGAGTGTGAACTACTCTTCCTCGCAATGCGTGGTCGTCTCACTGCAATGGGTTCTCTTACTGCTGAGCAGAAGCTCTCGAGTGAGCGGGCTTCAGAAGCGGCGGCTCGCAGGCTCTAGAGCGTGGACTCAGGAGTAACGGCACAGGGGTTTAGTTGCGCCATGGCATGTGGGATCTTCCTGGACCAGGGATGGAACCCTGCACTGCCAGGTGGATTCTTCCCCACTGCGCCACCAAGGAAGTCCAACTGAACTTTTACAATGTGTCTTGAACATTTCCTTTCTTATTCAAATATATGCTGCAACAAGGAATGTGGCATGCATAGTCACAGTTAAAGAAAGGCAAATATTCAATATTTTTAACAGATTCTCTACCACACTCATTTTTTGACTGCACTGAAAACAAATAGCTCAGCTATCAGATTGATCAAAATTCAAAAGTTTCGACACCATAATCTGTAGCCCAGACTATCATGCAGGAAAGCAGGCAGTTTCCTGCCCAGTAAGAACACAGACTTTACAAGCTCTGTAGAAAGGAATTTATCTACAAATATGCCTTAGTTTGTAATATTTTATTTTGGAATCACGTAAATATAATAATAATGGGAGAAGGCATAAATATTACATAACCATAAAACAAAATAAATATTTAAGAAGTGATCTCTACATATTGAAATATCTAATATATTTAATGGTGGCATAACTTCATAGATAGAACTATTTTAAGTGACTTTAAAACATGAAGTTGAGGGAATTCCCTGATGACCCGGTGGTCAGGACTTGGCACTTTCATGCTGGGGCCCCTGGCTTGATCTCTGTTTGGGGAATTGAAATCCCGAAAGCCACTCTGTATGACCAAAATAAATAAATAAATTTGACCATATATACTTCGTTGGAGATACTCTAAGGACAAAAAAAAAAAAAAAAACAAGAACCAAAAACAAACAAACAAAAAAATCCCTGCCTCCTCACAAAAGATCTTAAATTGTTTTCAGTAATCATGTTCTTATTGATATTGATATTATTATTCTGAGGGCTTCCCTCATAGTTCAGTTGGTAGAGTCTGCCTGCAATGCAGGAAACCCCGGTTGGATTCCTGGATCCAGAAGATTCCCTGGAGAAGGAAATGGCCCCCCACTCCAGTATTCTTGCCTGGAGAACCCCATGGACAGAGGAACCTGGCGGGCTGCAGTCCACGGGGTCGCGAGAGTCAGACATGCCTGAGCCACTAAGCACACATTATTCTGAGACTGTGCATGCATTGTGTCCAGTGCTTACACTGAGTAAGTATTCTGTCCAATGCTTACACTGAGTAAGTATTACTTGGGGAGAATAGGATTTGAAGTTTTGGGAAAAAGAGATGCAGCCGTGGAAGTTAAGCTTAAGGAAAGCCTCTGTGGTGATGATTTTTAATTTAACAGTATCAGTATGAGCAAAGGGCTTCCCAGGTGGCCCTAGGGGCAAAGAACCCACCTGTCAATGCAGGAGTGACAAGAAATGCAGGTTTGATCCCTGGGCTGGGAAGATCCCCTGGAAGAGGGAATGGCACCTCACTTCAGTGTTCTTTCCTGGAGAAGCCCAAGGACAGAGGAACCTGGCAGGCTACGGTCCATACAGTCACAAAGAGTCTGACACAACTAAAGTAACTTCGCACATATGAGAAAAAGGGGGAAAAATTTAAAATAGGGAAAAAAAAAAGTATCAGTATGAACTCATGTTGTTTTTTTTTTTTTTTGCTTTAAAGAATAAACATTTCCTAGCTCTCTAGGTTGAATAGGCCTGAACACTATAACCAACTCAGTAGCAATTAGCACCTTTAACATTCAGATTATGATAGCTGAATATTTCCCACTAAAATACCAGTAGTCCTTGGAGAAATGGCTGAATCCTCAATCTGGGATAAGAAATCTACAAAATGAGCCTGGAACATCTTGTCTTCCAGAAAGCAAAAAAGCTATAAAAACCAAATAAAGCAAACTTCCAATATAACCAACATGAGGAGGCTCTCACTCTCCAAATATGAGGTAAACTGTACATTGGTAAAGACAGTAGCTGTAATGGATGGGACACATAGGAAGGTTTCATTGCACAAGCTCAAAACAAACAAACAAACAAAAAACCTCTCACTGTTCACTGCTGAAAGATGCTAGAAAATCCAACTATTATTTTAAAAACTGGCAAAAAGAAGTAAATCAAGCATTTATCCCATCTTGATATGAACTGTATCTGAGGTAACCAGATAGTTCATAAACAAAGATATTTTTCCTTTTTTGGTTTGTTTATTTAGAAGGATGGTAGCTAATAAGTGAAAAAGAAATGATGAAATAAGGAAATCACGATTTTTATTTTTCAGAGGACATAGGTTCGATCCCTGGTTGGGGAACTAAAATCTTGTAAGCCTTGTGGGCAAAAAAAAAAAAAAAGAAAAGAAATCATCATTTTTACGATATTTAATGGATCTTACCTGGTGGCTTAGACAGCAAAGCATCTGCCTACAATGCGGGAGACCTGGGTTCAATCGCTGGGTCAGGAACATCTCCTGGAGAAGGAAATGCAACCCACTCTAGTATTCTTGCCTGGAAAATCCCATGGACCGAGGAACCTGGTAGGCTACAGTCCATGGGGTCACAAGGAGTCGGATGTGACTGAGCAAGTTTACTTTCACTTTTCAATGGATCTCAACAATGAATATCACCGGTTGATAATATTGCACAGAAAAGACACAACCAGACATTATGTGTCTCCTGAGGGTAAGACAGCACAACACCGATGAGGTATTCTTGTCAATAAAAAATTGAACCTAAATCTGATCCAGCCTCTAGGTCTAACTTCACTTTCCAGGAAATACAGGGAATGGGGAACATGACTAACACAACGTGGGATCTAACTGGCAGACTCTTCAGAGTCGATAACTCTTTTCCCCAACAAAGAAATTCCAAATTTTAAAAAAAGTAGGAGGAAGACAGAGCCTAGAAACTTAACAAGACTTGAGAGTCGTTTCAACCAACTGCAATGCATGCAACTCATTTCCTCCTGATTTGAACAAATCAACTGTAAAAGACGTTATGAGGCAAACTGGAAAAATTAGAGTATTGACTGGATGTTTGACGCAATTAACTGTTTCTAGGTGGGATAACAGTACCACGGTTTTACTTTAAAAAAAAAAATTTCCTTTAGAAATATGTACTGAAATATTTATAGATGAAACGATGTATTAGAATTTGCTACACAATAGTCCAGAATGAGGGAAGTGAATGGAGCTACAGATGCCAAGTTACTTAGGACTTGATGGTTGTTGAAGCTGTGGTGATTCCATGGGGTTTTAAAATACTATTCTTGCTGCTTTTGCAAAAGTTTGAAATTGCCTATGATTAAAAAAAAATTTAAGTCATGAAAATTTTCAATTTTCTCTGTCATATACCCATGCTTGTTCAATATGAAAAAGTGACTTTTTACCAAAAATCTTTGACAACAACAGACACCCCAGAGAAAGGCACTGTGTTTAAGGATTTGTATACCCACAGCACTGTTTGCCCTATGTGGCAGGCTGAATAATAGTCCTCCGCCTCCAGATATCTACATCTAATCCCTGGAATATGACTTCATATGGCGAAAAGAGACTTTGCAGATATACCTGAACTACGGATTCTGGATGGAGAGATTTCCTGGGTTGTCTGGGTGGTCAAAATGGCGTGGGTACCTTCATAGGTAGGAAGAAAGAGAGTTGATGCAGAAAGAGAAGGTGAAGTGACAACGTAATCAAGAGGAGAAAGGTCTAACGGAAACACATGTCAAGGAATGAGGACAGGGACTTCTCAGATGGTCCAGAAGCTACGTTTCCACACTCCCAGTGCAGGGGGCCAGGTCTGACCCCACACGCCGCACCTAACAGGCACTCCACAGGATGCTGTGGCTAAGACCTGGCACAGCCAAATAAATAGATATTATATATATACATATCTATACATATCTATACATATATCTATACATATCTATACATATATATATATATATATATATATATATATATATATATATATATATTTTTTTTTTTTTTTAAAGGAAAGAGGACAGCCTCCAAAAGCTGGAAAAGGCAAGGACACAGATTTCTCCACAGGGTTACCAGAAGGAAACAGTCTTGGGTACATCTTGATTTTAGCCCCAGAACTCATTTTGAATTTCTGACTTCCAGGAGTGTAAGAAAATTGTTATTATTGTTCAATCGCTAAGTCATGCCTGACTCTGGGACCCCATGGACTGCAGCACGCCAGGCTCCCCTGTCCTTCACTATCTCCTGGAGTTTGCTCAAACTCATGTCCATCGAGTCGGTGACACCATCCAACCATCTCATCCTCTGTCGTCCCCATCTCCTCCCACCTTCACTCTCTTCCAGCATCAGGGTCTTTTCCAATGAGTCAACTCTTCTCATGAGGTGGCCAAAGTATTGGAGTTTCAGCTTCAGCATCAGTCTTTCCAATGAACACCCAGGACTGATTTCCTTTAGGATGGACTGGCTGGATCTCCTTGCAGTCCAAGGGACTCTCAAGAGTCTTCTCCAACCCCACAATTCAGCCGCAGAACTCATTTTGAATTTCTGACTTCCAGGACTGTAAGATAGTAAATCTATGTTATTTTAAGCCACTAAGTCTGTGGTATTTGTCATGGCAACCACATAACATGACTGAATACCAGTCTGCAAGTTCAAGGTGTCCTGGGCAGAGCATGGAGGCTGTCCTACCTGGCTGTTGTCCCCCTAAAAGAGGCTTCCGACCCCCGAGCAGAGTATTGTGAGAATCGCAGGAAACAGAGCAGAGCAGCCAGCTCAGGCACTGCTCAGCCAGTGTCTGCTCTCCCCTTTCTTCTCTTCACCTTCTCCCCTGTACGCTGTGGATGGCCACAAGGCTAGCTAACAAGTGTGTGCATCTCCTGTAAAAGAAAACGTGGAAGGAAAGACAACTTCACCTTTGAGTTCGGGTTTATAAATTAAAGTGAGAGGAAAAGCAAGGCCAACTGTCAAGGTCTTGGAGGTCTTTGTTAATATGAACATGTCATGGTTATCTCAGAGAGCTGACCTTGATTGGAGTATTAGTTCTTACTTATGTCAAAGGGGAAAACACAGTTTTAATCTGTTTTCCTAGCAGGGAAATTCCATGGGGTTTTAAAAAGGCAAGATTATTACCAGAGCAATCAATGAATTCATTTGAACAATCGGTGTTTTGTCTGAAGTGAAAATTTCAAGCTGATGAAATTAAAGTGTGTTCAGTTGGAAAATGCATCAAGGGAGGGAGGGAGGGAGGGAAGGAGGAAGGAGCAAGAGGGGGAAGGGGGAGGGGGAGAGGGCAGGGAAGGAGGGAGGGCTGATGCTGCTATGCATCAACATGACCGCATCACCAGAAGCCCAGATATCTCATTAAACAGTGTCTCTGGGTTTGTCTGTGAGAGTTTTCCACGTTGATGTATGGCAAAAACCATCACAATACTGTAAAGCAATTATCCTTTAATTCAGTTCAGTTCAGTCGCTCAGTTGTGTCCAACTCTGAGACCCCATGGACTGTTGCACACCAGGCCTCCCTGCCCATCACCAACTCCCGGAGCTTACTCAAACTCATGTCCATTGAGTTGGTGATGCCATCCAACCATTTCATCCTCTGTCATCCCCTTCTCCTGTTCTCAGTCTTTCCCAGCATCAGGGTCTTTTCAAATGAGCCAGTTCTTCCCATCAGGTGGCCAAAGTATTGGAGTTTCAACTTCAGCATCAGTCCTTCCAATGAGTATTCGGGACTGATTTCCTTAGGATGGACTGGCTTGATCTCCTTGCAGTCCAAGAGACTCTCAAGAGTCCTCTCCAACACCACAGTTCAAAAGCATCAATTCTTCAGTGCTCAGCTTTCTTTATAGTCCAACTTTCACAGCCATAAATGACTACCTGGAAAAACCATAGCTTTGACTAGATGGACCTTTGTAGGCGGCCTGAATTTATCTGGGTTTGCTGCCTACACTATCAATGCCCCCCTTTCCTCTGGCAGTGTAGACCTGAGTCGAGAAGACTAGAAAGTCAGGATCTTGGAGGGAAAGTCCCCTGACAGTGTGTGTTTTGACTTCATCACTAATTCTCAAAAGCTAAATTTTAGGGAGCTCTTCACATTTAGTCCTGCTCATTTCCAGCACTTGGAATGCTCCTCTTGCTTGTATCTCTGCTCTTAGAAAAGTGAGTGTACAACTTGGAGTCGGGCCCTGACCAGATGAATCCTTGTCACGTCTATCATCAGCCAAGGACTGGTGAACCCTGGGGCCCTGTTTCCCAGGAACACAATTGGTGCGGGTTCTTGACCTGGAAAACAGCCTCCCCAGTCTAAACAGAGGCAGCTGACTGCTTGGTTCTTGGGAGCGCACATGAAAGCTGGGACGTGCATTCTGTTGGAGCAGCGTGTTCTTTGGGTTTAATGAAGTGGTGATGTGTCCATGAGAGAGGTTGCGAGTTCAAGGCTGACATCACTCAGGTTCCACCCTCAGATAAGGAATCTAGGCCAGTGATTTGCTGGTTGCTTAACAGCACCAAGAGCTGCCTTGATGCAAGTCAAGCCTGGCAGAGCCAGGCTCTTGATTTGGTTCAATTAATTATTTAGGGCCCAAAGTGGTTGTCCTCTCTAGTCCTAGTCCACATCTTATCTTTCGAGGGTCCTGGGGGGAGTCTGTTTTCTTGCCCGGATGCTGAGGGCCGACCAGCGCTTGCGCAGGGGCCTCAGGCTCCCGCCTCGCACTCTGTTTGTTTTGGAGCTGCGTCAAGCCAGCAGGATGGATCGCTCTGCTTGAACTCTAAAGATGTCAGGCGCACCCCCCGACCTTCCTCCCAGCCCCACGGCTCTGATAAGTGAGTAGGCCTTGAGTCCGGAGACCCACAGACATACTTGAATGATTTCACGCAAATCAGCAGGGCCATCTCCCGGGCGAGCTCAGAGCAGCTCCAGAAGGGCCACCGGCCAGCGACGCTGGCATGGCCAACAGAACCAACACCTCTGCCCCACACTACAGCTACGAATACTACCTGGACTACTTGGACCTCATGCCCGTGGATGAGAAGAAGCTAAGTGCCAACAAACGTGAGTCCTGAACTGGGGAAGCCGGCCGATCGGAGGCTGGGGTTTGGCACAGATGGCTTTTCTCCATTCACTTATGAATCCCGGGATATCACGGGAAAGCCAGAATGGGACTCTGAACTCGTAGATAGAAGGGAATGGAGGGTGTATCTATTATCTTCTGTAGTAAGTTGGAAACTAGCCTCTTGAGAAACTAAGACACTTTGGGAGCAGGCTACACTGGTAAGACAGATTTCTCAATAGAGTTATATTTGTCTAGGGGTCCAATAACTAGATGAGTTTCTCCAAACTGTAGATTTCGAGTTTCCCTGTTGTCTCCATGTAGATGTGGGAGAGAGCTACGGTGTTCACTTCTAAGATGTGTGACTAATCCTTATTAAAAATACTGAGCAACGGTTCATCTTCATGGTCTCATGAAGGACCACCAGACAAGTTAACAGCCTTTTCTTCATCTTAACCTGCCCAGTCTTTATCTTGAAGTAACTCGGTAGCTTCTCAATAATCTTCTCTGATTATTCCAGTTACTCAGACCAGATAACAAGTCAGATGAGAAAACGAGCATAAAAAACAAAACAAAAACAAAGTTCCAGGAACCCATCCTTTCCTGAAGTCCCCCAGGTTTCAGGGACTTCACTACAATCACACACTATGTCTGTCAAAAATAAATGTGTCCTTAGAAAGAACACAATGCTTCCCATATGAAAAAAAAACATAGTCTGTTACAAACCAGCTCAAAACTGAAATTCACTTCACTGGTATTATTTAATAAAAGGAGGCAGAGCCCTGGCAGAGTCCTTGGGGAAAGTCCTATAGAATGTCTGGTTGGGAAGTGTTCCCTTTCCTATGATATCCACCTTCCAGAAGTGAAGGACTTCTGTTTCATGTTTGCTGAGGAGTTCCTGTATTCCTGACACTGTAGCAAAACTTTTGGGGGGGACAATAGATTTGGTGTGTTTTCTGATACAAGCTATAAACCCATGAAATGAAAATGCAGAGTTTTTTCACATGCAACTCACAATATGGAAGACATAGAGTAACAGGGAGAAAGTGGCAGATTTGAAATAAAAGCCCACTCACAGATATTATCAAAAGTTCAGAACTTCAAGATCCATGCTGACCTGGACAACATAGATGTGCATTTAGGAAGGACTTTTTAAAATGAACACAAATTAAATAAAATTCTAGCTCAGCTTCTGACGCCTTACTTATCACCTGGGCTCTGAAGTTGATCCTCGCTGCTTTGTGTTGGGGGGCTGTTTGCAACTTTAGGAGCTTAGAACACATGATCTCAATCTCTGCCCCCACCTGTTACCCACAGGTAACTTACAGTTCTTGGGGAAAAGGCTGGTTTTCTCTAAATTGTGTGTGAGGTTTGAGATGTTCTTTTTTTTTTTTTTTTTTTGGCACTTTGAACTAGAGTCAGACATTTACAACCTGGGGAGCTAGATATGAGGTCAAATAAGTTCTTCCTCAAATTCCCAAACCCAATAACAATTATTTCAGTAAGGAATCTTGCCAGAGAGACCAGTCACTGTCCCCACCCTGGACAACCTAGATGTTGAGGACTTTTGACACTCACAGGGAGAAGTCAGGCTCTGCGTCCCTCCTATGAAAAGTAAGTATCCACTGGTATTTTTACAGAAAGTATTCAAGTTATACACCTTAGGGGACTGGCTAAATAACTCTCCCATATCTTCATACAGACTATAGAAAACGTGATATCTACAATTTGAAGAAACCCACCCAGCTTACTGGAACTCCAAACAAATACATTAAACTCTACTAAGAAATACATTTTAAGGGAATTCCCTGGTGGTCTAGTGGTTGGAACTGGGTGCTTTCACTGCCCAGGGTCCAGGGTTCAATTCCTGGTCAGAGATATAAGATCCCACAGGCCATGTGGTATGGCCAAAAATAAACAAACAAACAAATAAATAAAGTTTTAAGTCTCATTTATTAAGAAAAAAGGGAATCCATCTTAAAAGAATATTGTCTCAAAAGTATCTTAGAAAGATACAGTGTATCACAAAAGTGTCTTAGAAAGTTAATTCTAAATTTATCACAAAGGCTGCCAAATACCGTTTTATACCCAAGTCCTAGATATCAGGAATCTTTAATATCCACAGAGAGAGGTGCTTTTTCTGGGCTCCTTTATTCCTGTTTGTGTCTCACATATCCCAGGCTTCATGCCCTGATTTTAATTTCTATTGTCTCTGGGAAAGAAATTTGGGGCTAGGCAAAATTCCTCCCCTGCGGGGGTGTTTGCACCTTGAATAGGTTAATTGTCTTGTTTTTGTTGTTTTTTTCTGGGTGACCAGCCATGGACCAGTGACTCTGTCGAGTCTAGGTACATGGACTCTAAGCCTGTTCGCTGTAATTCTCATCTGAACTGTGCCGCTTACTAGCTCTGTGTCTTGGGTAAGTAAGTTAGCGAGGCCAGGCCAGATTCAGGAGGAGGGAATTAGATGGGTTCTAGTGCAAGAAGGGTTAAAAATTGGAGGCAGAGGACCTCCCTGGAGGCCCATTGGTTCTGACCTTGTGCTTCCAGGGCAAGCGGCAGGGGTTCACTCCCTGGGGAACTCAGATCCTGCATGCAGTGTGGCACAGCCAAAAATAAGCAAAACAAAAAATTGGAGGCAGTCTTTTTAGTTCACTGTAAACAAGAGAAATATGGCAGGTGGCAAGATGTGCTCCAGAGAAAAGTCAAATGGGAAACATGGCTAGGAGAGCAGGGAGCCAAGGGTGGAAGACGGCTGGTGAAGGCCTCACCTGTGGCCTGTGAAGAGGTGAGAATTAAGTCTTGACGATGTCTTGGGAAGGAACCTTTTAGGAACACCAAGGGCCAAGGCTCTGAAGCAGAGGAGTGCCTGGTATATTCCAGGAATGACAAAGAGACTGCAGTGGCTATTCCTTATATTTTGGGGGGCTACTTTTGCAAACTATTTTTTCTCTTAAAATGGAAACCACTTTATTATTTCATAAGTCAGCACAACCCATCCATCAACAGGAAAAAAAAAATAGAAATACGAGCTGCTGCTGCTGCTGCTAAGTCGCTTCAGTCGTGTCCGACTCTGTGCGACCCCATAGACAGCAGCCCACCAGCACCCCGCCACACCCCCCTGCCCAGTCCCTGGGATTCTCCACGCAAGAACACTGGAGTGGGTTGCCATTTCCTTCTCCAAAGCATGAAAGTGAAAAGTGAAAGTGAGTTCACTCAGTCGTGTCTGACTCCTAGCGACCCCATGGACTGCAGCCTACCAGGCTCCTCCATCCATGGGATTTTCCAGGCAAGAGTACTAGAGTGTGTTGCCATTGCCTTCTCCGAGAAATACGGGCAATTGATATGAAAAGACAGTAACAGAAGAAGCTCAAAGGGCCAAGGAACAGGAGAAAATGCTCAGTGTCATCAGGGAAATGCACTGGGAAAGAACAAGTAGGTACCATTTCACAACCACTCAATCAGTGAGAGTTAAAAGGCTGATATTTGAAGTGTTGGGGTAGGAAGGACAGAAATTAGTACCGTTAAATGCAGCTGATAGGATGAAACTTGAGTTCACCATTTGGGAGAGCAGCTTGGCAAGAACCAAAAAAAGTTACAGATGTTCACAAGGCATCACGCAGAGTCCCCTTCCCGGTGTCCGCCTAGGGAAGTGCGTACATGTGTCCACCAGGATGCAGGTATCTCAGTGTTCACCGCAGCACTGTCTGACAGTCAGAAAGTGGAAATGGCCTAATATCCATCAACAGGAGATGGGATAAATGAATGATGGTTGTGTTACTACAGGCATGCTTAGTCAGTCATGTCTGACTCTTGTGACCCTGTGTACTATAGCCCGCCAGGTTCCTCTGTCCACGGGATTTTTCAGGCGAGAATTCTGGAGTGGGTTGCCATTTCCTCTTCCAGGGGATCTTCCCAACCAAATGATCGAACCTAAGTCTCCTGTGTCTCCTGCAGGAGACGTTCTTCTTTTCATTGTTCTCTAATCTTTTGAATAATTTATTTTATACTTAATAGCTTAGAGAGTCACTTTATGGGGACATTTTATTACACAAGAAAGAAAATGTAATGTTTACACATATGATTCATTCATCCCAATATTTCAATCAGCAAGGTCAATTCGCAAGTGGATTCTTTACCTGAATGTGTTATTATAACCACATTTAAAAATATATATAAAATATATTTTTATTTGTTTCCAGCTTTTTATCCGTCTTATTTCTTTTACTTTCTTCTTCTTTTTTTTTTTTTGGCCTCATCACGCAGCATGTGGGATCTCAGTTCCCCAAGTAGGGATTGAATCTGGGCCCCCTGCAGTGGAAGATTGGAGTCCCAACCACTGGACAACCTTGCAAGATGTTAAAATGCCTTTTCTAAAGTTGGATATGCCCCTCAGTAGATGACTTCACGCTACCTCTCAGTGGAGGACAGAGGAGGCTGGCAGGCTGCAGTCCATGGGGTCGCAGAGTCAGATGCGACTGATCAACTGAACAACAGCAACTACTCAGAAGAATATCAGTGCCTAGCCAACTAGGGTGGTTCTGTGTCTGTGTCCTCATATGCACACAGGCATGCTCACACATGCGTTGAAGCACATACACAAACATACCTATTCAGCCGCATGCAACTGGACTCCTATTCTGTGTGCTGTTTGTAATAACTCCTGCCTGGAGCTGCTGAGGGGAAACAGAACTGGCACAGGATAGAGAACAGTTACATTCCTGTATATAAAAGAGGTGCTTCCCAGAGGTGTTTTGGGAAGAAGAATAGACCCTCCAGGGGACAAGTTCTTGCAGGCCAGCCTCGGAGGATCCCCATAAGCTGTGGGAAATCATGTAAAACAGTAAGCAGGGAAGAGACAAAGTGCGCTTTGCTTGCTAAAAATATGGCTTTGGTGGATATATACATGTGAAGGTTGGTAGGGTAGTGGTCACATGTGGGCAGGAAACGGCCATGCGCTGAGGCTGGAGGCATAAAGTTGAAAAGGTCCTTGGGACTTCCCTGGCGGTCCAGTGACTAAGACTCCATGCTCTGAGTTTGATTCCTGGTCAGGGAACTAGGCCCCATATGCCACAATTAAGACCTGGTGCACCCAAATAAATACATATTTTTAAAAAAATAAATGGATTTTTTTTAAGATAAGATCTCTACCCTTAGGTTTTGACAGTCTAGGCAGGAATAGTTGCATACATGAATAAGAGTGCCCTGGTATTACAGAATACCATATGGAAATAGACGTATGTGGGACTCATGGAAGCTGATAACTTAATGTCACCCAGCTGGATAGTCACAGATCCCGGACCTCAATTCCAGCTGCCATGCCTCAGGACTCTTCCCAGGACACTTGTCATGATTAGGGGGCAGGTTCTCACCAGGATGTGGGATCCAGCAGAGCAGAAAACTTTGTCCACCTGTCTGTCTGTCTCCCCACAGTTCAGAATAGTGCTGAGCACCCAGCAGGCACACACACCTGGTGAGGATTTCTTCTTGGCTTGTACATGGCCACCTTCTTGTCATGTGCTCGAAGGGCTCTTGGTGTAAATGGAGAAAGAGGTCTCTTTCTCTTCTTATAAAGGCACTAATCCCATCATGAGGGCCCCACCCTCATGACCTCTTCTAAACCTAATTAGCTCTCAAGGCCACACCTGCAAGTACTATCACCCTGGAGATTAGGGCTTCCACATGTTGGGGTGGTAGGGACACGACCATTCAGTCTATAGTGGTACCTTTGTCTTAGCCATCAGCTGAAGCAGATAGAAACAATTCACCATACACATTCTGTTTCCTAGATATATTTCAAAGAAGAGCTGGCTGGATATGCTCTTTTGTACCTTGCTCTTACTGACCTCACTATCTTTTGTTTCCCCATGTTGTGAAATATTCTTTCACAAGAACCTTGTAAGTAGCTGCCTATTGTTCTAGAAATTGGTGTCTTTGAACTTATAGAACGCTTCCAGGATTTTGGTCTTATAAGCAATGGCCCCAGGGAGAGGACTTCTTCCACTGCTGTGTGTTAAGCGAAGAAGTCTTGCCTACTTTTGTCCTCAGTACTTGAATTCAAATAAGTTTATTTGAAAAAAGAAAGAAAGAAAAAGCCAGGAACTTCCCTTGTGGCCCGGGGGTTGAGACTCCTCCTGACAATGCAGAGGACACAGGTTTGATCTCTGGTCCGGGAAGATCCCACATGCCCTGGGGCAACTAAGCCCGTGTGCCACAACTACTGAGCCTGTGCTTTGCAACAAGAGCAGCCACCGCAGTGAGAGGCCTGAGCATCCCAACTAGAGTGGCCCCTTGCTTGCCGCGACTAGAGAAATCCCACACCCAGCAGCAAAGACCCAGCACAGACACAAATAAACAAATTTAGAAGAGCCTAAAAATGCAAAACCAGAAATCTCCCTCATCCAAAGTCTGTGCTCCCATATCACTGCGTCGCTTTTGTTTCTTATAATGATCGGCAGAAGCAGCATCAGGCTGTCTCAGGGATGCTCTGTTACTTGGCTTTGAAGGCAGGGGAAGGTAGGTGTGAGTCCAGGTGAGCTTGGACAGAGGTCAGCCACAGAAAGCAAGTGACCTCCGTTGCTGACAAATGCCACTTTCTCTCCTTGCCAGTTTCTCTGGGTTGGATCTCCATCCCAGTCAAACAAACCACAAACCATCACACCCCAAGTCTGTGCACATGAATGACAGAAAGATGCTTTAGAGGGAAACAGAGAGGCAAAGCTCTCCCTCAGACCACCTCACTAGAAGGTCACCTGGGGCAGCAGGTTGACGTGGTGAAGGCCAGATGGGGTTCGACTTCTGTCAAGTTGAGAAAAAGACAAAATAGAAGAAAAAAATACCCGAGTTCATGTGTTAACCTAACAAGCAGGAAGGATTTTAAGATTTTTGTGTTCATACCCAGATGGTGCAATTTATTCCATCATGGTTGGACGGATAATTGGAAAGATCTCGGGATGCAGACACATTTTTATGAGCCTTCAACGCTGAGTTGAAGGCTGTGGGTTGCCCTTCCTCAGGGAAGGCTTGAAATCCGGTGTGTGATTCTGTTACAGGGACTTCACAAAGATTGTCACCCCTGTGATTTTTAGACATGGCTTCTGTTTCATGGAAATGTTAAGAATCTCCCCAACACTGTCAAAAAGGTGGAAAACAGAAATCCGTCTCCTGAGACCCTGCCTGAACAAACTGATTCCACGTTTGATTCTGTTCCCTTTTCAGAGGCTAAGCTCTGGAGAGAAAAAAAGATTATCTCATATTCCCATCTTACAGTGACAATATGGATAATGTTAATACGATGAGTCTCCAAATACTGGTTGAATGCTCCCTTGCAGGGAGTATCGAGGCGGATTGATTTCCCTTGGGTAGTGCCTGGCCTTACTGCTGTATTATTTACCTCTTAGGTCAGTATGCCTCCTTCCTTTAATTACCAGTTAGAAAGAATTTGTCATAGCCCACACCGACTTCTGCTGAGGCACTGCCTCTGGCAGCTTCAATAATAAGGCAGTCTGTTCATCTGCTTCTGCAACAGCTGGGAGAAGAAGAACAAAAACACATCACTAACCAATCTCTTCTGAACAATCACTAACCAATTTCTTCTGAACACAGCGAATAGACTTTGGGGTAAAGACTGATTTCTATAAATCTTCTCTTCTGGCCAGAGCGATCAAGTGAGGGTCGTTGTGGCTGTTCAGTCACTCAGTCATGTCCAACTCTTTGCGACCCCATGGACTTCAGCACGCCAGGTTTCCCTGTCCTTCACTATTTCCCAGAGTTTGCGCTAACTCACGTCCATCAAGTCGATGATGCTATTCATCTCTTTCAGTCGCAGCAAACAAGTTCAGGTTACGACTTTTCCTTTTTTGGGGTTGTGCTGGGTCTTCGTTGTGGCACTTAGTTGCAGCATGCAACTGGGCTTCTCTTGTTGAGGATCAGGGGCTCTAGAGCACCCAGGCTCTCTAGTTTCAGTGGGCTTAGTAGCCCTGCAAGTATGTGGGATCTTAGTTCCCCAACCGGGGATCCAATGCACATCCCTTGAAAGGTGGATTCTTAACCACTGGACCACCAAGGAAGTCCCAGAACTTTTATTATGATGTCTAAGCCTTCTGCAGATGGTCAGTTCCATGGGTACAATGTAAGCACTGAAAGGGATTTTTAAACAAAGATTGGGAATGTAATCTTGGAGCAAATTTCCCATCAAGCTAGCCTCATGTGGAGCTGTTGTACTTGAGTGAGTCCATGATTCCTCAAAACCTGCTTGGTACTCGTCCTTTGGAACTGACTTTTGTGGCCCTGACACATTCTATGAAATATCCACAGTGACACATTATGTATTTCTTTGGAAGGTGGATTTGCTTCCGGGAAACAGTTTAGAATCACCCATAAACCAATCAGGTGAATGAAATTAAGTGATTGGTACCATTTGGGTATTGAAAATAAGAGATGATCTCAAAAAAAAAAAGATGATCTCATAAAGTGGCAAGATTGGTGTGTGTGTGCGTGTGTGTGTGTGTGTGTGTGTGTGTGTGTGTGTGTGTGTATCCTTGAAGGTAATTCCAAAAGAAGAATTTATAAATGTTTGATCAACATAGGTATTTTAGAAAATTTACATGGCTCTACAGTAGAGAGGGCTTCCCTCGTAGCTCAGTCGGTAAAGAATCTGCTTGCCATGCAGGAGACCTGAGTTCAGTTCCCGGGTCAAGAAGACCCCCTGGAGAAGGAAATGGCAGCCCACTCCAGGATTCTTGCCTGGAGAATTCCACGGACAGAGGAGCCCGGCAGGCTCTAGTCCACGGTGTCAAAAGAGGCAGACACAACTTAGCAACCAAACCACCACCACCACCACAGTAGAGAGGGGATGATTATTTTGAAGGCCAGCATTTATTTGGAATTGTCAGTTTTGGTATGTTCATTTAAGAAGTCATTTATTGATTTTTGTCCAGATTCAATGCAGAAAATTGGTTACTTTAATGGAGTACCAGATAAAACAGACTTTGATTTCTCTCTCATGTAAAAGTTTGCAGGGCAGAGTGGTAGGTCAGCTCCATGAAGTCTTCAAGGACTGGCTTTGTTTCAGCTCACACCTCTGCCATCCCTGGGATGTGTCCTCACTGTCACGTTCCAATCCTGGCTATAGCCATCACATCCATGTTCTGGGCAGCAAAATGGAGTAAGGGAATATGAAGGGATGCATGTGTTAGAAATCTAGCCATCTCTGCAGGACTCCTAGAAGCCGGCCTGCAATTGCTCCATTCACATCTGATTGGCCAGAACCTTGTCACATGACCATACTAACTGAAAGGGAGGCGGGGAAATACAGTCTTTATCTCAGGCAGCCATGTGCCTAGCTACAGGAGGGGTTCTATTACTATGGAAGCAGGTGAAGGATTGACAAGAACAATTACCTTTACGTTTACGTAGCTTACGTTTTAGGGCACTTGAAGGAAGCAGCGACATCACGTGCCACAAAACCCTCTTAACAGAAATAATGATTTTAATTCTACGTACAGATCATTTCACAACCATCACATGAGGAAATCCTGCCATGGGCATTGCTTACACATATTATTTTATTTAATTTGCATAACAGCCTATATAACACGCACTATCATCCCCATTTAACTGATGAGGAAACAGATTTAGAGATGTAAAAATCTCAGACGGCTTGAGATCAAAAAGCTAGGAAATAGTCAAGTCAGAATTTGAATTCAAAATCGACCTCCTCCAGAGTCTAGGCTCTCAACCCCATTATTATCCCCCAGGAAGGGAAAAATCTTGCTGTTAACTTTCTCCTGGGACTCTAGAGAAGAGGGAAGGGAAGGGGAGTTTTCCATGACTGAACCAGTTTTATTGTCAAGCCAGTCTGGCGCTCCTTGTTGTAAAGACAAGCTCTGGGTTGTTTAAACATTTCCCACCCTGGAGAATGACAGCTCTTGCCCTTGTAACAAAATGTTCTTTCCAAGCACTTAGGCTGACCCTTCAGGAGGAAGAGGAAAAAACCCTATTTTCTTGGCTGCCTTTTTCAAAAGCACATGATGAAAGAGAACGCCGTGCAGGAAACGGCTGGTGTCTGCTGTTCGCTCTTTTGGTCTGACAAAATTAAAATTTCACTTCTCGGAAGACTCTGTGTTCTGGAGGAGGTGTCATCTAATTTCCTGCTCAGCATCTGGAGATAATGACCAAGGGCTAGGACAGACAGAGTGAGCCTGGGAGACAGGAAAGGGCGTCTCAACTGCTCAATTTCTGATGCTGTTTTCTTTGAGGCTCTGATGGAACTTATCTAGGTACCAAAGACCTCAAATCCTGCATTTTTTTTTTTAATGAAAGAAAAAGAGTGTTAGTGTCTGCAGAAATCTGAAACTTCCTTAAACATTAGAACTCCCAAACCATATTTTCTGAGAACTTATATACTCTTATACTTTGAGCGTTAGACAATAAATTGTGACTCTTTAGGACACAGTTGAATTAAAGCAGGTTCTGGGGACTAATACACAGTGAGCAGACAAGGAACACTTCGAAAGTCAGAGGCTTCTTTTGATTGACATATGCACACTACTATATAGAAAATAGAAAACTAATAAGAACCTACTGTCTGGCACAGGGAAATCTACCCAATATTCTGTAACGGCCTATATAGGAAGAGAGTTTAAGAAAGAGTGTATATCGTGTCTGACTCTTTGCGACCCCATGGACTGTAGCCTGCCAGGCTCCTCTGTCCTTGGAATTCTCCAGGCAAGAATACTGGAGTGGGTTGCCGTTTCCTTCTCCAGGGGATCTTCCTAACCCAGGGATCGAACCCAGGTTTCCTGCATTGCAGGCAGATTCTTTACCAGCCGAGCCACCAGGGAAGCCATGTGTATATGTATGTATGTATATAAGTATATATACATATATATGTATATATATATATATATAGAGAGAGAGAGAGATGACTCACTTTGCTGTACACCTGAAACTAACACAATATTTGGCTATGTTAGGAGCTTGCTTTGTTTGGGTTTTTATAGCTTTTTTTTGCTTTCTGGAAGACAAGATGTTCCAGGCTCATTTTGTAGATTTCTTATCCCAGATTGTGGATTTTTAAAAATTTTTTAAAAAAGAAGCTTAGTACAGACAGCAGCAACCTCATTTCCTGTTTTCCAGGAGCCCGTGCATCCCCTTTAACAACAGTGTGATGCTGCAGGGCAGGCCAGCCATTTCTCAGATCAGGGACAGAAAGCAGAGAGGGTGTGAGTCAGCCTGGGGGGCTCTGCGGTCCTTGCCTCTCTGCAGTGTGAGTGCCAACTTGCTGATACATTTCAAGGTGGTGGAGTCCATGAGGCCTTTTGCCAATACTGCATCTTTTCCTTATTACCTGTTTTTGACACTTTTAGGATTTAAAATCAACTCTTATAAGGTTTTAGTTTCTCCCTCTAGCTGTCTTGGGTCATAGAGGGCAGAGGTAACAATTTTACTCAATAATTACTATTTACCCCACACGTCTCTAATCATTCATCCATTCAGTTATTTGTTCATTTATTTATCCATTTATTAGCACTTTTTAACTTGAATACATCACAGAAATCTCTTTTGTTTGAACAGAACCCAACAGAAGGCAGGGCAGGACTAGTGCTGGTGATGTAGCAAGAGTGTCGAGGAGGATGCTGGTGGACAGATGCAGAATCCTAAAGGGGGCCAGCGATTTCTGGTGGGCGAGGTTGGCCTCCTCGGGGTCCTTAGCAGCTCCCAGCAAAGCCTGACTTGCACAGGCGCTTACCACATGCCTGTTGATGACCATCCTTCAGTGGTTTCCTTGGGTCATGCACGTGGGTGCCTAGCATACCCCAGTCTGGGGCATCTTGTCCTGGGGCGAGAGTGTGTCTGGGATAAGGTAGTTGCAGAGACTAATTATGAACCCAGTATGCTTTCCTGGTGGCTCAGTGGTAAAGAATCTGCCCGCAATGCAGGAGATGTGGGTTTGATCCCTGGGTCAGGAAGATCCCCTGGAGAAGGAAACGGCAACCCACTCCAGTATTCTTGCCTGGAGAATCCCATGGACAGAGGAGCCTGGTGGGTTACAGTCCATGGGGTCACACAGGGTTGGACGCGACTTAGCTACTAAAACAATAATAATTCTGTGCCCAGAGCCATAGAAACAAACAAGAGAAACAAACAGACTCCTACAGTTCCCTAGCAACTTGCTGAATCTTTTGACCCGGAGCCCTGGATAAAGGTACCTCCCAAACCGCCAGGTTCCACCAGGTTCTACCAGGGCCCAGAAGAGGCTGAGCATCCTTCTTGATTTTCCTGTGTGTTTTCACCTCCAGCCACTGATACAGCCACAGTGGTGGCTGCAATGGTGCTTTTTCCTCCTGCCACAGCTCCCCAGCTGGCCCTGTGCCCCGAAAAGAGAGGGACCATCTCTTTTCACCTCCAGCAGCCTGGCTGGGGCAGCCTTGGGTAACATCTCCATAGTCTGGCCCTCTCCAGAGGAGGTTAGCAGCATTGTTTGGTGCATATCGTTTTTCCAAGTCTCTGATCTTGGGGTCTTTGAAGCGGTCCCCAACTGGGCTGATCGCAGAAGGCTCCTGGTAGGGGCTGCAGTCCTCACAGGAGAGGGGAGGCTGTCCTGCCACATAAAATTGCTCACAGCACTTTCTTCTTCCTGGGAGGAAGGAAGAAGGGAAAACCCACTCTCTGAGCAACAGAAGCAGCCAAAAAATCAAGTCCGGGGTGGGGGGGTAGGGGTGGTGTGGGAACAGTTTCATTTACTGGTTTTTCCCTCAGTCATCACCCTAAACTGACCCAGTGACTAGTTGCTCTGGGAAAAAGCCAGGTCCCTGCTGCCTCTTTCCTTCCCAAGGTTATCATCATTATTTCATTGTTATTATTATTTTGGCTGTGCTGAGTCTTCGTTGCGGCACAGCGCTCTCTACTTCTGGAGCAGGCTTGGTTGCCCTGTGGCACGTGAGATCTTAATTCCCTGACCAGGGATTGTACTCATGTACCCTGCATTGGGTGTTGCTAGTGGTAGAGAACTGCCCGCCAAGGCAGGAGACGTATGAAACTCGGGTTCGATCCCTGGGTTGGGAAGATCCCCTGGAGGAGGGCATGGCACCCCACTCCAGCATCCTTGCCTGGAGAATCCCCACGGACAGAGGAGCCAGAAGGGCCACAGTCCATGGGGTCACACAGAGTCGGACACGACTGAAGTGACTCAGCACACAGGCATGCATACGGTGCACTGGAAGGCAGATTCTTAACCACTAGACCACCAGGGGAGCCCCTCAGGGTGATTATTGACGGGAAAATCTCACGGGTCACTTACTGAGGAGGCTCTCTCCCGGAGTCCCAGTTCCACAGCACATGGGGACCGTGGGGCACGGGAGATCACACTGACATCGACACGTATGTCCCCACCCACAGACTCGATCGCCATCGCCTTCTGGGTGAGCCTGGCAGCTTTCGTGGTTTTTCTCTTCCTCATCCTTCTCTACATGTCCTGGTCAGGCTCTCCACAGACGAGGTAAGGACGGCGGTGTGTGGCTAAACAGGGGGCCACTGTGTCCGAGGCAGAATACTCTTGGGCCATGAAAAGGAATAAAGCCTTTTGATTCATGCTCCCTGGATGAACCTCAGAAACATTGTGCTAGTGAAGGAAGGCAGACATGAGTCACTGTGTGACTCCGCGGATGTGAAGTGTGGCAGAAGAGACAAACCCAGAGACAGAAGATTTAGTGGTTGCCCAGGGCTGGGGAGGAGCAAAGGAAGGCGACTGCTCAGGGGCAGGGGGTTTCTTTCAATGGTCGTGGTAATGGTCTCACTACTCAGGGAACAGACTAAAGATGGCTGGATTTTACATTTTAGCTTGCGTATGTATAGAACATACCTCCGTTAAGCTGTTGCAGATAACGAAGCCAAGGTGATCCTGTGCCAATCAGGTCACCAGTTCACTGGGAAAGCGAAGACCCTCATCTACGGCCACCTTCTGTTGTCAGATGCCTACTGTGTACCTCCGTGGTTCAATTGGAGGCGATCCACACGTTTCAAGCAGTAATTAGAGCTGAGCTCACTAGACGTTCACTCCTGTGTTCATGCAGTTGGCCTCCCACACTCAAATTTCTTCGGCTTAATCCACCCAAGACAGCCACCGCTGTCCTAAGAACGATGCTTCCAAGGGGCTCTATACCACTGGTCTCCTTGCCATAGCTGATGGGACCAGGGATGGGCAACTAACCCAGAGAGGGTGACTGAGGGCTAGCCATCGCCCTTGGAAATGTGCGGCCTGGCAGGATGATAGCTGGGCTTAGGAGGCACTGACGTGTCCAGAGGAAGACCTGGGGGGCAGGGGCGGGGGTGGCGGGCTGGGCCCCTATTTTGGACCAAGTCGTGGGGGGTGGGAATCAGGAGTCGGCACAGGAAGCTGGGGGCAGGGAGAAGTGAGCAGAGCTGTTCTGAGAGGAAGGGAAGAGGAGTCTCCAAGCCTCTGAGGGAACCAGAGGGCAGCCCCTGTGCCTGGGGGTGGGGGTGGGGGCTCACAGCCGCGCCCCTGAGGATCTGAAGATGGATAGGCTTGCCTTGGGGGTGGGGGTGGGGCCCTATTTCTTCTAGCCCCTTCCCCACCTCGTCCACAGTGTCTCACCCACCAGGTCGTTCAGGGCCCCTCGGTGGCACATGGGAGGCGTGGGAGGCAGGGACCAGTTTTGGAGCAGCGAGGAGACCTAGTCCTTTAGCTTTCAGAGCTCACACTGAAGCTAAGCAGGTTCTCACCCTCAAGAGACATCCTGATGGACCAGCCCAAGAAATCGCCTCTGTCTTCTACTCTTCTGAGGTGACCTGGAGCCAGCCCTGTGCTAGGGACCACCAGCTCCTGTCCCAGCGGAGGGTTCCACGGTCCAGTGGGCACATGGGGGTCTCTCCCATCTCCTGAGCTACGATTTGACAACAGGACAAAATGAGGATGCTGTTCCCCGGCCCCCACCCCTGACCGGCCACGTGGCTTGCTAAACAAAACACTCTCCAGGGACTTCGTGACAGACAAGGAATGCTCCCTGTTGTAGACACGTGTTCCCGGAAAAAAACTCACTCAGAAGGACAATGCAGATAGTGGAGTGCAGTTTATTACACCCGCGGGCCCAAGGCAGAGTCTCCTCTTAGCCAAGGACCCCGAGCAGTTTTTGTGAAAACCTTATATACCCTAAGTGTATGTGCCCAAACCCACTTCCCCAAATTCCCTGAAACTAGTCTGGACAAAGGAAAAGAAAGATACTATCAAAGTTAACCCGTGATTCATATGCCTTAAGCCTAGGTAGTTAACAGTGGACACTTATCAATAGGCCTGTGGTCATATCCCAATAAGCATAATAAAATGTATGATTCTATTCAGTTACACAGATACTTAGGGTACTCTTTCAGGCGATGGAGAGCCCTGGGGCTCTTCCTTCCGGAGGCCTGGTTTCCCAGTTGGCATGTCCTTTCCAGAGATACTGGGCATATAGCTCAAAGTCCACAGTCAGGCCTAAGATGGGAGTCCTGCTTTCAAGATAAAGCCTGTTCTGTCTGCTTCCTCCTTCACTCAGGGAGGGCCAATGGGTCCTAAGTCAGATTTCAGAAAGAGAATACCTAGTTGCTTCCCAAAGAGGCATTCTTCCCACGCTGAAGCAAAACAAAAACTATTTAACAAAAAAGATCGTGCTAGCGTCGTTTGAGTCCCTCTGGAAGGAGGCCCTGCTTCCCTGCGCTCCCCTTCCTGACCCTCTTCATTCACGTTACAGTTGTAACCACATATGGCCTAGCTCTCTAGCTCAGACACCCATCAATTCATGGTCTCCTCTCACGCTGATGCCACGAGGCAGTTGTTACTGTCATCCCATTTCACTGATGGAATCGAAGGCAGGTGGACTGCCCACCGCCCCGGCACCTCAAGGGCAGGAGGGTCCATCCAGGGAGAATGTGTCTCTGGCTGGGACATGAGCTGGCTTGAGGCACAGACAAGACGAGCTGCACTCAACCACGTGGGTGGACGGAAGGTTGACCAGATACCCCTCCATCCCCCTGCCCCCCAGCTGTGAATGGACACACCGGGTCAGAGGGAAAGCCCCGAAGTCAAGGTCACCATGGAGCACTTCCTCGTCTCTTCCATTTCTCGACCGAGGTAACCTCGGTGAGCCAAGCTGACCCCCACCCCACCCCCGGGCCTGCTCCCCCGGCAGAGGGGCTCTGGCCTGGGGAGAACTTCCTCCTTAGGCTTTGGCCAGGCAGGAGGTCCCCAGGAAGGACTCTTCCCTTGGAGGCTTGGATGTCTTCTCCCATCTGCTCTGTCCACAGGAACGCCACCCAGCAGCCCCCAACATGTCCCTGGAGTCTTGGCCTCAACCTCCCGCTCTATGTCTGGAGGCAACCCCAGCACCCCAGGGCCCCCCCGGGGGACCGTGCAGCCTCCACCGAGCTCGGTCGAGGAACCAGACGCCGGAGCATCCTGGCCTGTCCAGTGGCTGCAACGAGAGAGACCCTCCACCTCAGCGCCCCCAGGACCACCCTGCTCTCCTCTGGGAACTGGCCCTCAGTGGGGACCTACAGGGCACCAGCTGACGTCAGCAACACGCCCAGTGAGCCTCCCCTGTAGACAGAACCTCTCGATGGGAGAACCAACACCCCATACCCACGTGCCCTCTGAAAGCCTGTTTATGTAGCGGGACAGGCAAGTGGGTCAAGAATGACTCCACCAGGGGGCACGTGTAAGCATTTATCCTGGGCTGACAGCCAGACCCAGCCAACCGAGGGAAATAGGCACAAATACTGCTCCTTTTTATTTAGTGCACTCACCACTTACGTTTGCGTTGAGGACAGAAAAATAAAATACATATGAATGAAAATGAAAATGTATTCACTAATCTTTACTATGTCACCTTTTAGTTTCAGCTACTACTTCTGCAAGATTCTTTTTATAACTGACTCATTCACCTGGCTGATCTGTGCCTCTTTTAGGGCACCTGGGAAGGGCCTGCCAGGTTCCCCTCCATGCCCCCACAGCACCCGCCCGGCCAGGCTCGCTGACTGTGGTCAAGGGACCCAAGCCACACCTTCCATGCAGCCGGGTCCAGCCGGCAGGGCCTGAGCCCAAGTGGCAGGAGGGTCCCGTGCTGGGTGTGACTTCATGTGACCTGAGACCCCCGAAGGACCTAGTTCTCTAGGGCCTGAGTTTCCTCCAGGCAAATTGTCCGGAGCCAGCATCACACCATGAAGCCCACAAACCCCACCCCACCCCACCCCATCCCACGTGACTGAAAAATAATTCTGCCAGGTAAGGGCCAGGCTCAGCTGGCCAGACCCAGGGGCAGTGGGTTAGAAGGGAAGATGGGGAAAGGGACACTGATCGGCTCCAGAGATGCACAAAGGGAGAAAGGACCGCATGGCCTTTCCAACTTGAATCTAAACATAGCATTCTGGCTTCATAATATTCTAAGAACACCACTGTGGGTATTTTGCAGGGGAAGGAATAAGAGAAGTGAACACTCCTTGCCTTCTAGATGATCAGCCTGACTTGTAGGAAGGGGATAAATGCACAGAGCATTACTCCTGTCTCGTTAAGAACTTTTAGTCAGTCAGTCAGCTCAGTTTCTCAGTCGTGTCCGACTCTTTGCGACCCCATGAATCGCAGCACGCCAGGCCTCCCTGTCCATCACCAACTCCTGGAATCCACCCAAACCCATGTCCATTGAGTCCGTGATGCCATCCAGCCATCTCATCCTCGGTCATCCCCTTCTCCTCCTGCCCCCAATCCCTCCCAGGATCAGGGTCTTTTCCAATGAGTCAGATCTTTGCATCAGGTGGCCAAAGTACTGGAGTTTCAGCTTCAACATCATTCCTTCCAAAGAAATCCCAGGGCTGATCTCCTTCAGAATGGACTGGTTGGATCTCCTTGCAGTCCAAGGGACTCTCAAGAGTCTTCTCCAGTATCACAGTTCAAAAGCATCAATTCTTCTGTGCTCAGCTTTCTTTATAGTCCAACCCTCACATCCATACATGACTACTGGAAAAACCATAGCCTTGACTAGACGGACCTTTGTTGGCCAAGTAATGTCTCTGCTTTTGAATATGCTATCTAGGTTGATCATAACTTTCCTTCCAAGGAGGAAGCAGCTTTTAATTTCATGGCTGCAGTCACCATCTGCAGTGATTTTGGAGGCCCCCAAAATAAAGTCTGACACTGTTTCCACTGTTTCCCCCTCTATTTCCCATGAAGTAATGGGACCAGATGCCATGATCTTAGTTTTTCTGAATGTTGAGCTTTAAGCCAACTTTTTCACTCTCCTCTTTCACTTTCATCAAGAGGCTTTTTAGTTCTTCTTCACTTTTTGCCATAAGGGTGGTGTCATCTGCATATCTGAGGTTATTGATAGTTCTCCTGGCAATCTGGATTCCAGCTTGTGTTTCTTCCAGCCCAGCGTTTCTCATGATGTACTCTGCATAGAAGTTAAGTAAGCAGGGTGACAATATACAGCCTTGACGTACTCCTTTTCCTAGTTGGAACCAGTCTGTTGTTCCATGTCCAGTTCTAACTGTTGCTTCCTGACCTGCATACAAGTTTCTCAAGAGGCAGGTCAGGTGCTCTGGTATTCCCATCTCTTTCAGAATTTTCCACAGTTTACTGTGATCCACACAGTCAAAGGCTTTGGCATAGTCAATAAAGCAGAAATAGATGTTTTTCTGGAACTCTCTTGCTTTTTCCATGATCCAGCGGATGTTGACAATTTGATCTCTGGTTCCTCTGCCTTTTCTAAAACCAGCTTGAACATCAGGAAGTTCACAGTTCACGTATTGCTGAAGCCTGGCTTGGAGAATTTTGAGCATTACTTTACTAGTGTGTGAGATGAGTGCAATTGTGCGGTAGTTTGAGCATTCTTTGGCATTGCCTTTCTCTGGGATTGGAATGAAAACGGACCTCTTCCAGTCCTGTGTCCACTGCTGAGTTTTCCAAATTTGCTGGCATATTGAGTGCAGCACTTTCACAGCATCATCTTTCAGGATTTGAAATAGCTCAACTGGAATTCCATCACCTCCACTAGCTTTGTTCGTAGTGATGTTTCCCAAGGCCCACTTGACTTCGCATTCCAGGATGTCTGGCTCTAGGTGAGTGATCACACCATCGTGATTATCTGGGTCGTGAACATCTTTTTGGTACAGTTCTTCTGTGTATTCTTGCCACCTCTTCTTAATATCTTCTGCTTCTGTAAGAACCTTAAGTCATTATATATATAAAAAAACAACAGCAAAGAGTCTAAACGACACTGGAGGGAAACAGGTATAAATGCTTAAGCTGGAGCCAAGCCATTCCCAGGGCTATAAACCTCACATGGTTAGCTGCTCAGTTGTGTGTGACTCTGCAACCCCATAGATTGTAGCCCACCGGGCTCCTCTGTCTGTGGCGATTCTCCAGGCAAGAATACCGGAGTGGGTTGCCATGACTTCCTCTAGGGGATAAATGCCGTAAGGGTAAATAAACAGCCACCTCCCTGGTGACAGACCAGGAATGCTGTGTGCCGACGTGGCACGAGGGTACGTGCAGAGCTTCAAATGAACAGGACCGAATTTTACCTGGCATGAAATTCATGAAATTTCATATTTAATTTGTGTCAGCTACAATATCAATTTATCTAGGAGTCTTAAAAGTAAAACCCTGACCTCTAAAATGCAGGTTTCTGTAGAATAAAAATAGTCTGTGATTCAGTCAATAAAAATGAAACACCAAACCTAACAAAAATAGACATTTATTAATAAGTTATAAAATTCAAAGTCCTTGCTTTCCAAAGGAATTTTTAGTAAAATAACTTTAACACAATCCTGGAAAGGCTTGTTTATTCAAAAAGTTACACAGAGCTCTGCTGCGACTTCTTATGAAGAGGAAACGTGACCCATCTGTCTTCAGGCTCCTGTGTCTCATATACTTTTAGACATTTCAACTTCAGGGTTACCTCAGTTTGAGGCATTTCTCTGAGGAACAGCAAGCGCCGTAGAGGAAGGGTCTCCCTGACCGGGGCTCGTGGGCCTAGGGCCGCCCAGGCCACCTGTAACCCTGACCTCTCTGCATACACGGTCCTTTGAGCTTCTTCTGTATCAGTCACCTAAAGGAAACCAAGGCTTCCCGTCAGAACAGCAGGTCGGCACGCACAGCCTGCGTCTCACAGGCCTTCCATGGAAATCCCCGACTCAACTTGACTCCTGGAACCTGGAGCCGGAGGTGCCAGCCGCAAGGGTCAGGTGTCGGGGACCGTGGCCGCGATGTCCCTGCAGAGCCGGACGATGGCCTCCTCGTCGCCCCCTCCTGAGTTCTCCACGGCGTCGAGGACCATCTGGACATGGCTCAGGAGGGTGTCTGGCCGCTGGGCCCCCAGCCAGATGTCCTTAATGTACAGAGACACCAGGAATGCAGCAGCGGCTGAGGAAGGGACAAGGAGGCCATTAGGACGCAAGCCGGTCAGCTGGGAATGAGCTGCCCACCCCACACACGGTGATCCGGGGCTCGCTCGGCCCCAGGTGGCAACCTGCAGTGAGTGTGCGGATATGTTAGTCCTGCCTGTACTTAACTGCTGGGTTCATCTTTCCTGTTAGTTTTAAAACTTCTCTCTTTTCTCACGTGATGACTGTGTGTTGAATGTAAACCTCTTCCTTGGTGCTGACCCACCCAGGCCAAGAACCGCAACTAAAGTTTGGGAGGGTTGCCCTTGAGCCACGGGCACAGGCAAGAAGGTTTGCAGGCCAGGGGAGACAGCAAGGCTCCCTGCAACCAGGTGAGCTCACTGCCCGGCTGTGGCCCCGCCCAGTCTCCGCCCCCTCCAGCCCTCCCTGAAGGGCCAACCATCCCCACAGTGGAGCCCCCTGTGCATGCCCACAGCCTCCCTGCTGTCCTCCTACCGCCTTTGCCGGTGCCTCATCCATGCAGGCACACCTGTATCGTGTGCTAGGTCGCTCAGCTGTGTCCGACTCTTTGCAACCCCATGGACTGTCACCCCCTGGGCTCCTCTGTCTGTGGGGATTCCCTAGGTGAGAATGCTGGGGCAGGTTGCCCTGCCCACCTCCGGGGGATGTTCCCCACTCAGGGATCGAACCTGCGAGTCTCACGTCTCCTGCACTGGCAGGCAGGTTCTTCCCCGCTAACACCACTGGGGAAGCCCCCACACCTTCATCAAGCACCCACTAAAAGCCGTGCATATGAACCATGACTTGAATGCCTGTATACGCAAGTGTGTGTGCTTGTGACCACGAGGTGCAATCTAATTCTCTGCGTGAATGCTAATAGTAGGAAGTTAGAAAGCCACGCAGCGTCCCCAGGGGTACACAAGGCCGGCTGGAGGGTGTTCCTCTCCACTGTTTCCCCGGCGGTCAAGGTCTCACCTGAAGGCAGAGGCGGGGCCTTCCTCTCCCCCCACACTCAGAACCCAGGGGCTGACTCTCCGTGCTCCGCACACCCATGCTGAGGGCCGTCCTCCCCCCAAGGCTTCACTGACAGCGCCCGCAGGCTGTGAGAACGGGAAGTGCTCTCGGCCCCAGGCCAACTTCGCGAGGTCTGCAACCTCCGAGCCCAGCCCCCCACGTTACCTTGTGTGTCTGCATCCTCCTCGGTGTCCAGGGAGGAGAGGTGGACGGCCTCGAGCACCGGCTGGAGGGGGCTCCCCGCAGCGCCCCGGGCTGCCACCAGCCGCAGCAGGACGGCGTTGAAGAGGCCAGGCAAGCGGTCCTCCAGCTCCACCGGCTCTGCAGTGCCACAGAACCGGCTGTATAGGCGGAACAGGCCGCTCGTCACGGTGCTGTCGCGGAGAAGCTCAGCCACCACTGCCGGCCGCGGCAGGACGTGGCTCTCGAGCCAGCCCAGGAGGCCCGCCGTGTCCGCCCGGCCAAGTGTGCTCCCGGCTGTGGAGCGCAGCACCCAGCCGGCCACCAGGGAGGTGACGACACCCACGGGGCCAGGGTCTTCACACTCTGGGTCAGCGCCGGGGAACTCGGGCCCCCAGTGGGTCAGGATGGACCTCAGGAGGCCCCGGCACGCCTCCAGGGTGGACGCCAGCAGTTTGGGGTCGGCCGCCTCCTCCGCCTCGCCGGGTCTCCGCTTCCGGGCCCGCAGGCCTTTGGCTCGGGCGGGGGCATCGGGCTTGTTTTTCTCCTTGAGCATCTCTGTTATCCGCACACACAGGTAAAGAGAAAAGGCATGAGACTGTTGTTCCCCCCTTTTCCAACCCACAGAGATGCAGAGGGTGGGGCATCCACGCAGGGGAGGGCACAGCTCAGAGCTGGGTTCCCACAGGACACATCCAGCCTGGAGCTCGGGCAGGGCTCAGTTTTTCCCTGTGACTGTCATCACCGCTATTATAACAGCTGAGCACAGGGGAGCGGGAGCTGGGGCCCCATCTCCCTCTAGCGCTATGAAGACACACAGGCCCTGTCTCTAAGCCTCGGCAGCTGTGGACATGCTGCTCAGAGGTCAGGGGGAGACGCGGTTGCTCTGGGGGGTGGGGAGGGCAGTAAGCACACCTGGGGAGTGGGAGATGAGACAGAACCACGCAGCGGACACTCACTCAGCAGCTCCCGGACTTGGCACTTCTCCGCGGCAGCCCTCAGGTCCTCCTGGAGCCGCACGTCTCTCTCGAGGAGGCTCCACTTGTGCAGGAGCACAAGGACGTCCCGGGTGGACAGCACCGTGGCGTTCACGGTCAGACGGTTCATGTCCTTGAAGGCCTGCAGCACGGTGGCCCGGTACCTCAGGACCGAGTCGAGCGCCCCGAAGAAGCCGGTCAGCTGGGCAGAGGCCAAGGTGGGCCTGTGGGGGGAGCCCACGATCCCAGGCTGGGTGAGAGCCGCCTCGTCGCCTGCAGCCCAGGACCCAGGCAGCCAGGCAGCAGCCAGGCCACAGACTCGAGGTGCCGGGCAGCCCTTTCCAACAGACCAGGGCACGGAGCCCAGCACCTCTCCAGGGCAGGCGGACACGGGACCAGGGTCTGACCTCCACCCTGGAGGCACAGAAAGCTCTCTGGAAACCGGGAGAGGGTCAGGGTGCCAGCCGCCTCGCTAACAACTCCAGGACCACTGGATCCTCTCCAACTCAGGAACTAAAGGCCAGGAAAAGCCCTGGGATAGCACCACCCATGGCCAAGCCTGACAGAGGACCCTGGAAGGACATATATTCCTCCAAGTTCTTTTTTTTTTTTTTTCCTCCAAGTTCTAAGGAATTTAAAATTCGAAACTGTCTGCTCTAACCGTTTCCACATTTATTGATATGGTTGTTATTCTGAATTACAACCAGTTCTCAGAGACCAGTGTGTCTTTGGTGGTGGTCTGGTCGCAAGGTCGAGTCCGATTCTTTGTGACCCCCACGGACTGTAGCCTGCCAGGCTCCTGTGTCCATGGAATTTCCCAGGCAAGAATGCTGGAGTGGGCTGCCACGCGTCTTTGGACAACTCCAAAATAAAGACCCTGATGCTGTGAAAGACTGAAGGCAGAAGAAGGGGACGACAGAGGATGCGATGGTTGGATGGCATCACCAACTCAACAGACATGAGTTTGAGTAAACTATGGGAGTTGGTGATGGACAGAGAAGCCTGGCGTGCTGCAGTCCATGGGGTCGCAAAGAGTCGGACACGACTGAGGGACTGAACTGAACTTAAAATAAGAAACATGGCTACCCAGCATGGATTCAACAGCTGATTTCAGAACAACAGAAAACAAAATGCCGTATTCTTTATCAAGGTTTTCACTCTGAGATGACAATACATTCGCTATCTATCATCTAGTTCCAATCAGCACACCTCTGTTCCCACATCGGAAGTATTGAGGACATGGTGTATTCTCTCTAACACAGTAGAATCTGACAAGCACTGAGTTTTCCTGAGGAAACCAAGCGAGAAATTCCAAGGGGAAAATACTGAAATTTTCCAGGAAATTCATGGCTGAAAGGGAGCCTGTGCAGGCTAATACAGGTGGAGCTGAGTTTGGGGACAGCTTAAATTTCTTAGGTTTAAAGTCACGGAAAACACGTTCTTTCTACAAAACATCATTTTGAGTGCTTGAATCCAAATATCCGGGTAGATGGTTTTTCTGCTAAAAATGATCTGGCATGACAGGCTGCAGGTTTTCTGAGCGTGTTAAGTTCTCCTGGTCTGGAAAGGAACCTCAAAAGTCTAACTGTTAAAGAGGAGCAGCAGAAATGGGTGTCCTGAGGTCACCACAAGGACCACAGCCCTGGCCCAGAGTCCACCTGTGGAGCCAGGACCAAGGGGAGGGGCTCACCTCAGGTGCTTCGTGAGCACAAGGAGAACGTAGAGGAACTCGTCCACCAGGTGCAGCGCCAGCAGCTTCGGGGGCTCCTGAGACCCAGGCTTGCAGGGAGGCTGCGCCCCGGGCTCCACTTCTCTGTTGCCCAGCGTGGTCACCCACAGTGTGTGCAGCAGGGAGATGAGGTTGGAAAGCAGCTCAGTCTCCAGAAACCTGAAGCCAAACATGGGGAGAGTCCCACCCTCTGTCACACCTTCTCCTCCCATCTCCTGGAGGGGTGGGCAGGAACCAGGGAGGAGACGGTGATGGTGATGGCCACCCCAAGGTGCCGGCTTCTCCCCCAGCCCCCAACCCTTTTATGCGCTCACTCAGCCACTGAAGCCCCCGACAGGCATAGCACCTAAGGCAAGACAGGGTGTCTGCTAAAAAACACAGTTCCATCCCAGGACAAGGCTGCAACCCTCCTTTCTCACCAGAAACTTTCTCGTGAAAGAAACTTTCTGACCAACCCTCCTTTCTCCCCTCAGTCCCATCTAAGAGATACTCTGGAGCCTCTGCGGCTCGGAAGGGAGAGCCTCCCCACCCATGAGAACAACCCACTCTAAAGCACAGAGGTAACAGCCAGGAGCAGACAATCAGCCAGCGCCGCCTTCGGAGAGAAGATACTACTTTCTTTAGGAGAAAAAATTTTAAATTCTTTTAAAAAATGCACAAAAGAAGAAAGAAAGAAAAAAAGAGGGGCGGGGGACAAAGAGTCTGGATATTCCCAGAATTATCATCACAGACAGCTGTCTGAAGGAAAGATTCCTGCCACTGAGGGGCTGTCTACAGAGCCAAGAGTCTTCATCTTTTCACATAGCCTCAGAGGTAGGAGAATCTAAACGGATCACGTTATGGACTGAACTGTGTGCCCTTCCTCCCCGCCCCACCATTCACAGGTAGAAGCCCCAACCCCCGCTGTGACTGTATTTGGAGGTGGAGCCTTTGAGAGGTCATTAGGTTTAGATGAGGCCGTGAGGATGGAGCCCCATGACCAGATTAGCACCCTGTAAGAAGCTTGTGGCTCAGCTGGTAAAGAATTCGCCTGCGATGCAGGAGGCCTGGGTTCAATCCCTGGGTTGGAAAGATCCTCTGGAAAAGGGAAAGGCTACCCACTCCAGTATTCTGGCCTGGAGAATTCATGGACTGTATGTAAGGCCGGACCGGGGGCCATGATGGGCCGCCCCTCCTCTCTCCCGCAGGCGGGGGACGTCCCTAACGGAAGGCGCCTCCCAGATCCTGGAGACCAATGACAGCACACTTCGCCAGCTAAAGCCGCCCCGCCCCAGCCACGGAGAAGGACCTGCCAGCCCGTGGAAGGCGCCTCCCAGATCCTGGAGACCAATGACAGCACACTTCGCCAGCTAAAGCCGCCCCGCCCCAGCCACGGAGAAGGACCTGCCAGCCCGTGACGCCTGGGCCTGGCAACCTATCCGAACCCCCGTTCACTAACCGTACCTTTTTGGGCGATCTAGCCTGACCATCCCCCGCAACAAACGCATATAAACCACTCCCCAGCACAGTCCGCGCGGACTGCCTCGACCTCGGTGGGTCCAGGAACCCCGCTCGGAGCGCTTCCCATTAAAGTCTGTTAGACGTTCTTTCTGGCGTCTTGGCCTTTTACCTAACACTGTATATCCATGGGGTCACAGAGTCGGACAGGGCTGAGCGACTTTCACTGTCACTGTCTGTCAAGAAGCGGAAGAGACCAGAACGCTCTCCTCTCTACCTGCCGGGACACGGTTGGCAGTGCGGACACTGGGAGGAGGGCTCTCACCAAGGCCGACCATGCCGGCCCACGGGAGGTGAGAAAACGAATCCATGTCGTTTGAGCTACCCAGTGACAGCAGCCCCGGTCACAAGACAAGATACCACGCCAGCCCTTGATGTGGCTCCAGTACGGGCCCTTAGCAGGGCACCTCAACCCTGGGCGGGAGTGGAGTGCCGAACCCACATCACTGCATGAGCGAGCGCTCCCGAAACCCTAGGCTCCCCGTTTCTGCCTCAGGGAGGGCAGCGGCCTCGAAACCTCGGAGAGAACCCACTCCCGGAGAGCAGCCTGGGCCACGCAGGAGAGACGGAAAGGTGGTGTAGAGGTCGCTGTTTTGGAGAGAGTGGATTCTCTTGGACTCTCCTAGCGGACACCGGAGCTGCAGGAGCTCCCATGATCTCACGGTCTCCCCCCACTCCCCTCTGCCTGATGCCCAGCATGCATGCACACGTTCTGCCTATACCCGCCCCATGCCCAGAGGCATGCGGTCCCCCTCCCCGCCCCACTCCATGCCCAGCATGCATGCGCATTCTCCCCTTCGCCCGGATGCCGTGTGCATGCTTCCCCACCCCCACGCCCAGCACGCATGTGCGCTCCCCCAACCATGCCCAGTGCGCATGCGCTCCTCCACCCTACCCCCCCCCCACCCCCCTCCCCCCCACCCAACTCCTCTTTCCAGGACATAAGGTGCTTACTTGCTTTCCAGGATGTTTAAGACCCACGTTAGGAGGCTGTAGTCCCGCAGCATCTCATAGGCAGACCTGGCATCCCGGGCGGCATTCTGCAGAATCTCCAGAATCCAGTTCTGTCAAACCCAAGCAAAAAGTCATTGGTCCGTGGGAATAACTTGATTTACCCAAACCAGGTAAGGCCTTAAAAAAACAGAACGGTGTGTCCCCACTACCCAGGTGGTCGCTGCACGTGACATCTGCCAGGTCTGCGAGAATGGTGGCCGTGGGGGACCACCTGCCCCACCGTAACAGCCAGAGGACACAGACGGCCGCAGGGAGAGCGCCAGCCCGGGGACACCCACCCGCTAATCCATCACAAGGGGAGACGTGGCACGGAAACTGCACGGCCCCGCATCCCGGCAGCCTGAGTGGGACAGTGAAGAAACATTGCTAGTCCACCCATGAACTGCTGGTGGCTCATTTCATCGCCTCTATTTTACCAGGTGGAGAGGACAGAGAGATGGGGCTCTCACTGGAACTGTTAACGTGGTGCCCCCGCCCATACTTTTTTTTTGGCAAACCACATGGCATATGGGAATCTTAGTTCCTCCACCAGGGATTGAACCCATGCCCTCTGCAGTGGAGGCACAGGGTCCTAACCACTGGAGCACCGCCGAAGTCCCTAATTGGGTGCATTAGAGTTCTCACATGCCATAAAAAGTAGAAATCTACCGTACTCAAATTCCCCTTATGCAGACTCACTCCTCTTTACCCATATTTTAGGTGATGCCAGAGACAGACACTGATCAGGCTACAAACTCATCAAAACCCCACAGGCCTTTCCTAGTGAACGTTTCACTCCACATGATTTCTTGCTCCAGGGACAGAACTCAGGTGCAGACTCCCTGTCAGCTGTGAGGCAGGCGGTTTCAAAGCCCAACTCCTTTCCCAGCCAAGGTCCGATGACCTGCAGTTTCTCTGTGTTACGTGACACACTGGTGGCTTGTGCGGGTTGGAAGCGCCTCAGTTGTGTTTCCAGAGCTCTCGGCCACCCAGAGCCTCCTGGTTCCTCACGATCCACCTCCCTCCCCGCCGGCCCTGGGCCCAGGTGACGGCAGGGAAGCTAATGTTGAAGCAGGTGGTCAGGTGAGGGTCCACGGGGCGGGACTTGCAGGTGGTGGAACCCTGAGCCACGGCCCCCCCAGCCCTCAGCCCCTGGGGGCGCCTACCTGGGCCGCCTCGTCGCACAGTGGGCTGCTGAAGAAGGACAGGACGATGTGGAGGACACCCCGCCTGGCGCACAGCTTGAAGCAGTGTGTGTCCCGCATTCCCTGGCGGAGAAGCCCCAACACCCACTCCCGCTCCGTCTTCTGCTGTAAAGCCCCGCAAACAAGAGACCATCATTAAACATGTGAAGGCTTTTTTCTTTTCCCTGAAAACTCTTCCAGCACCACTGTTTTCAAGGGGTGGTGAAGACTGCAGCATGGCAGCCCCCGACCCTCTGTTTCTGGGTCTGTTATTAAAAACCCTCCCTCTCTTCTCTCTGCTTCCATTTCTCTGGGTCAGGAATAAAGGACCAGGTCACGTTTACATGCTCAACTGTGCTCAGTGTAGTGTTAGTTGCTCAGTCGTGTCCAACTCTCTGTGACCCCGTGGACTGTAGCCCGCCAGTCTCCTCTGTCCATGGGATTTTCCAGGCAAGAATACTGGAGTGGGTTGCCATTCCCTTCTCCAGGGGATCTTCCTGGCCCAGGGATTGAACCCTGGTCTCCTGCATTGCAGGAGAACTCTTTACCATTTGAGCTACAGGGAAGACCTCAGCTGTGCTCATATGTTCAGTAAAAGCACATCAGTAGTCAACCCTGTGATTCGCCCAGAAAATAACTGTGAAGAGGCTGTGACTCGAGGCCTCTAGAGTCTGTGAGATCTGAGGAGTCACCCCAGAATCACGGTGTGGACTGGGAAGCATTTTCACAGGCAGGCCCGCCTGCCCCCCACCCGACCCCCACACTCCACCCCAGCCTGCGCTCTGCAGCCGACAAGTCTCCGCAGGGATGAGTTGGTGCAGTGGCTGAGCATCCCACTCAGGAGACTGGGAGCCCTGCAGACCTCAGGGCAGAGTGGCCCGCCTGCCCCCCACCTGACCCCCACACTCCACCCCAGCCTGCGCTCTGCAGCCAACAAGTCTCCACAGGGATGAGTTGGTGCAGTGGCTGAGCATCCCACTCAGGAGACTGGGAGCCCTGCAGACCTCAGGGCAGAGTGGCCCGCCTGCCCCCCACCCGACCCCCACACTCCACCCCAGCCTGCGCTCTGCAGCCGACAAGTCTCTGCAGGGATGAGTTGGCGCAGTGGCTGAGCATCCCACTCAGGAGACTGGGAGCCCCACGGACCTCAGGGCAGAGTGGCCCGCCTGCCCCCCACCCGACCCCCACACTCCACCCCAGCCTGCGCTCTGCAGCCGACAAGTCTCTGCAGGGATGAGTTGGCGCAGTGGCTGAGCATCCCACTCAGGAGACTGGGAGCCCCGCAGACCTCAGGGCAGGGTGCTACCTCGAAGTCCGAGCTGTAGAAGAACTGGTAGAAGCCTGGAACTTTGCTCATGTTCAGGTACTCGTGGGACAGCAGGAACCTGTTGATCTTCATGTACATACACTCCTCTGTGAACACAAGCAGGCTGTCACTCAAAGGGAAAGTGAAGTCGCTCGGTCATGTCCGACTCTTCGCGACCCCATGGACTGTAGCCTACCAGGCTCCTCCATCCATGGGATTTTCCAGGCAAAAGTACTGGAGTGGGTTGCCATTTCCTTCTCCAGGGGATCTTTCCAACCCAGGGATCAAACCCAGGTCTCCTGCATTGCAGACAGATGCTTTACCGTCTGAGCCACCAGGGAAGCCTGTCTGTCACTCAGGATGATGCCAAAAGGACACTCCATGACCAGGTGGAGTCGGGGAGTGGGGTCCTGGTGGGGGGGGAATCAGACAGAAATCCCTGCCCCCAAGGGGCTTTCTAATTCTCATCCAGGTGATCAGTTCTCAAGAATTAAAATACAGTAAGACACCTTAGGTCTACATGGCATAAGGGCTTCTCTCACGGCTCAGGAACTGCTTGGGGATGTCCAGTCCTTTGCTGGTACCACTCCCTCCGAGGCATCAGCCGAAGCTCCAATCAGCTGGTGGGCAGAGTGCGGGCTGCCACACCGAATACCAGCACATCGGCCTCCCACTGAGGGAGCTTCCACAGCAAAGGGGGCTCAGACCTGCCCTGGGTCACTTGGCTCTGGGATGAGACAGGGCCGACACCTCCTCCCCTGGTCTCACCCTTGGACTGTCATCTTGCATTTATCCAAAGCACCTGCAGCCTCACAGCCCATCCAACACCGCTGTCCTGAGCCCCCACACTGACATGAGGTCTGATGTGGGACAGCTCACCAGAGGGGCACAGACTGGACGGGAGGCCAAGACTATCGCTCGTGACCTAGGCTAGGATATTTTCTCTGAAGAGCCTGTTTCTTTAGAGTCTAAATGGCTAATTACCTTCTTCCCTCCAATAATTTCTAAGGTTAAAAAAAAAAAGTAATAAAAATGATACAGGAGCAGATGAAAATCAGATCTGAATTCCAATAGCAACTTGACTGCAGACTAATTGCCAGGCCTTGGACAAACTATTTGGGATCCCAGGTGGCGCTAGTGGTAAAGAATCCACCTGCCAATGCAGGAGACCTAAGAGATGCGGGTTCAATCCCTGGGTCAGGAAGATGTCCTGGAGGAGGAAATGGCAACCCACTCCAGTATTCTTGCCTAGAGAATCCCATGGACAGAGGAGCCTGGCGGGCTACAGTCCATAGGGTCACAAAGGGACAGACATAACTGAAGCGAGTTAACCTTGCGGTTAACCTTCGGCTGGAAGGCTGTCTCCTTGTCTGAAAACAACCAGGTTACCTGCAGAGCCCTGTGGTCCCTAACGACATCAACATTCTGTAACTTTTCACTAGTGACAAAAAGAAAAGTTCCCATGATAGACTGACTCGTGCTCAGACCACCCCAACAGTAGGCGGCTGTGAGGACCAAGTGGAGCCATGTTCTGCGCCCTGGTGACGCGGGCACAGGGACCCACAGGCCGCTTGTCGTCCCGCTGGTGAGCTGTGCTGACGCTGACACCCGAGCTTGGAGTGCGGCTGCCAGCACCGACGGGGCCTCTGCGTCAGGCCCCCTCCAAGCACATCGGTGACTCCCTCAACAGGCCCTCTGGTGGAGCTGTGATCTGCCTTTCCTGCAGCTTTACACGCCTGCAGGCAGATAGGAACGCACACTTGTCCCGCATCATACTCACACACACTCTCCTGCACCTTGCACTTGTGACCCTCACACACATGCTGTGGACTGGTTATGCCAGTGGGATTAACGCCACCAAATGGGCTCGCTCAGCCTCAGAATTTCCACCTTGCCCCTACCCGATTCTAGCAGTGGTACCTGGTTTCAAAATCTGCAAGGCTGCCTTGGCAATGAAGAGAGCCAGGGTGAAGGTGAGTCTCATGTTCTTGGTTCGGATCCCGTTCCGGACCACGTCCAACAGGTACAGTACCTTAAAAGCAGGAAAAAGGGCGGGGTTGGGGGAAATTTTGCAGAACAGTTGTGACCAGCCTTGTCTCCTGCGGCCTAATCCATGGCTTTACAGGGTGGCCTGCTCCTCACATCCAGGGGCTCACACCCCCCACCACCACCTCAGAGCACAGCTTCTGAGGCTCTGTGTGTCGTGGGTGACAGCTGCTGTAACCTGAGTTCAGATCAAGGAACCAGTCGACAGAAAAGAGCACTGCTCTGCCCTCCATGACACAAGAAGAGTTCTTGTAAGGGGAGACCTCTGTCTACCACCCAGGGCTGAGGACCCAAGATGACCTGTGGCATCTCCCCCCGCCCTGCCAGGAGGAGACAAGACTTTGGTTCTGTATCAGAGTCTCTGGGCAACGCCTCTGAGTTCTTCAGGAAATCTACCCACCAGGCCCCCTCAGCCCCGCTCACCTGGGGCTGCTCCCGGAAGCGTGCCCCCTCCAGCTGCGAGTAGTAGGCCGCCAGCGCCGCGTAGGCTGCGGCGCGCATGTGTGGGTCGTAGCTGCTGAGGGCCGCGACAGTCAGGCCCAGAGCATTTGAATCCACGAATTTTCTACAATCCACCACAAATTCTGAGGGAGATAAAACACAGCGTTGACTACACATACACACACACACACACACACACACACACACACACACACTGATTCCAACAATCCGCCACAAATTCTGAGAGATAAAACACAGCGTTAACTACACACACACACACACACACACTGATTCCATGACACGCGTGCAACACAGAGTTCCATTTCCTTTTGCAGTTTACCATCATCAGCAACATGTGTGCGTGCCAGACACAGACATGCAAGCCCCCCCGCCTCCTGCTCCCTCAGGTTCTGCTGCGGCTCTCTAAAAGACTGTCCCCTCCCGCAGCAACGATCACACGCCTTCAGTCTCTGAGACACTTGTAAATCCCAATGAGGTCTTCTTCATCACTTCTCACAAATACCCAAGGAGTCGGAGAACATCAGAGAGGTTCAGAGGTGTCAGAGGTGACATCGGGACCCACCACTGAGGTCCCAGCATGAATAAGCCTGAGGTTAGGGGGAAGCGACTCAGCAGGAAAAGCCAGCGTAGTCAGTCAGATGAGTGATCTTGGAATGTACTATCAATAAAAGATAAACCTATATATAGATATACACCACTGATAATATTTTCTACAAGTCAAACTCTTTATTCTTTTCTCTTCTCTCCCCAAAGTTTAAGACTTAAAAAGATAATGTCCACAGTTTAAACAAAAGAAAAAGCTAAAAATAAATCAAGAAGAAGAATGATAATAGCTACTTCTTAGTCCAAACAGCTATATAGACACATAACGGTCCTCAAATGGGTGGCTGTCCAAAAGTGTAGGAACCACAAGGTGGAGGACCTGTGGGTGTGCCTGCAGTCCTTGCCTTGGGGGTGACAGGGCTGAGTCACACCAGGGACGGGGACCCGCGCATCATGCAAGCTCTCTTCCTCCTCAGAAGCAGCAAGAGCTCCTGGAAGCCGCTTAGGCGCGGGTCCCTTCCCCTTTCTCAGCTCTCACACCATATCGCAGAAGGACCAGCATTTCCACTTCCAGCCAGGAGAGAGACTGGAAAGAGACTCATCTGTCCAACTGGAAAAACAACTGAAGGCATGAACTAAGGATTTTCAAGACATTGGACATGGAGCAACAGAGGACGGTGATCCCTGAAGATGGGAAACCAGGTGACCCTCCGATTGTTCCAGCTACACACCTGGAGAGTTCCCAGGCCGTGCACAGCAGGGCAAGCCGAGGCAGAGCCCAGGCAGCTCTGAGTTGAGGGGGCCTGGGAGGCCAAGTGGCCGGAGTTCATGAGGCCGAGCCCGAGAGGAGTGCCCCACTGAGAGGATGCCCGTAGGCAAGAGCACATGAGCAAGCCACGCCAGGCTGGGAAAGAACCACCCAGAGGGCTGAGCAGCGACAACCCCAGGCTCCCACCGGCCAGGGCCAAGTCCCCACAGCACCCAGGGACAAGGCAGCGGGCTCAGGCCATGTCACCTCACTTGTGCGGCAAAGGTCCTTCCAGACTAAATGTTGCTCTGGTCCCACCTAACAGAGCTTATGAGCAACACTGGAAAGGATCAAACCATTTCTAAGAAACTTGAATGTGTACTAGAACAAAGCTGAACAACATTTCACAAGAATACCAAAAATACCCAGCCCCAAAGAAGGTAAAACTCACAATTTCTGGCTTCCAATAAAAATTGCCAGACAGTCAAACAAGCAGGAACATGGCCCATTGTGAAGAGAAAAACTTACTATTTGGAAATGGCTTCTAAATGACACAGATAACAGAATTAGTAGACAAAGACATTTATAAAGTTAGCAGCACTGAATTCTTCATGCTCAGGAAACTAGAGGATGGACTTCCCTGGTGGTTCAGTGGTAAAGAATCTGCCTGTTGATGCAGGAGACGCGGGTTCGATCCCTGGCCTGGGAAAATCCCACTTGCCTTGGAGCAGCTAAGTCTGTGGGCCACAACCACTGAGCCTATGCTCTAGAGCCCGGGAACTACAACTACTGAGCCTGCACGCCACAACTAGAGAAAAGGCCGCGTAGCCATGAAGACCCAGCACAGCTAAAAATATATGAATAAATAAAAAGAAGCTACAGGAAAGACGGGGTGTGTTAAGTAGAGACATGGAAGATACGAAAATCCTAGTCAAGCTTCTCGAGATAAAAATTTTAAATTTCTGCAATGAAAAATGCACTGGATGAATTGTTGACAATGTAAACTGGTGCAGGCACTAAGAAGAACAGAATGGAGGTTTCTTTAAAAAATTAAAAATAGAGCTAACATATGATTCAGTAATCCCACTCCTGGGCATATACCTGCAGACAACCATAACTGGAAAAGATACATGCACCCTAATGTTCACTGCAGCACTACTCACAGTAACTAAGAGCACTACTCACAGTAACTAAGACATGGAAGCGACCTAAATGCCCCCCAACAGCAGAATGCATAAAGAAGATGGGGTACATTTACACAATGGCATATTACTCAGCCATAAAAAAGCACAAAATGCCACTTGCAGCGACACGGAGATGAATTTAGAGATTATCATACTAACCGAAGTAAGCCTGAGAGAGAGAAATAACATATGGCATTGCCTATACGTGGACTCTTTAAAAAAAGAAAATGACCTTCTTTATGGTTACCAAATGACCAGGTAGGAGAAATAAATTAGGAGTATGGAATTTACATACATGCACTACTATATAAGAGGGAAAAAAGGCCTACCTTATAGCCCAAAGAACTATACTCAATATTTTGTAATAACCTATAAGGGAAAAGAATAGATGTATTTTTGTATAACTGAATCATTTTGCTGTATACCTGAGGCTAACACCACACTGTAAATTAACTATACTTCAACAAAACAAACAAACAAGAAAAATGTACTAGATAAGCTGATCAGAAGATTAGACACTGCAGAAAAAAAGATCTGTGAACTTGAAGACACAACAGAATTTAACCAAACTGAAACACAGAGAAACACAGAGAGAAAAAAGAATTCTAAAAACATGAGCATCTGTGGGACAATTTCAAGCAGGCTAATATATGTGGAAGTGGAGTCCCTGAAAATGAAGAAATAATGGCCAAAACTCTTCCAAATTAGAAAAACTACAAACCTACAGGGCCAAGACAGTAAAAAAAATGAATAAATAAAATTATACTCAAGTTTATCATAATCAAATTGCTTGAAACCAATGGTTAAAAAAATCTTAAAAGTGGTCTCAAAACATAGAGAGGAGCAAAGATAGGAACGGCAGCAGATTTCCTGTTAGAAACGATGCAATCTAGAATCGAGGCGCCAACATCTTTAACATACGATAAGAAAAAACCCTGTCAACCTAGAACTTTACACCCCATGAAAGTCTTTCAGAAGTTAAGACGTTTTAAAAGCTAAAAGAATGGATCACCAACAGCCATGAACTTTAAGAATTAAAAGAAGTGTTTTGGGAAGAAGGCAAATGATAGAAGATGGAAATTAAAGAATGAAGAGAACACGAAGTGATAACTATGGGATAAACATAAAATATTTAAATCCCTTTAAAAGGTAATTGACAGCTTGAAGCAAAAATAACCACATATTGTGAAGTCTTTAACTTATGGATGGAAAATTTATGATAGTTATAGCATGAAAGCTAGGAGAGGAGAGAGAGATACTAGTCTAAGGTGCTTCTACTATCCATGAAGTAGTATAATGTCACTTGCAGGTAAACCACAATACATCGAATATATATTTAATAAACCCTAAAGCAACACACATACACACACACACACACGTACATACACTCACAAGCACACAAACTAATTACTGCTAAAAGTCAATAAATAAACTGGAATCAGATCAATAATCAACATTAAATGGTATATACATTCCAATTAAAAAGCATCACTTCATGGCAAATAGATGGGGGGAAAAAATGGAAACAGTGACAGACTTTATTTTTTGGGGCCCCCAAATCACTGTGGATGGTGACTGCAGCCTTGAAATTAAAAGACATGACTGAGACGGAATAACAGTAACATGGTCAGACTAGATGAAAACACAAAACCCAGTGTCTGCTGTCTACAAGAAACCACTTTTAATCTCAAGATGCAGATTTGAAGTAAAAGGTGGGAGCGGCGATCATTTTGAAATGTACAGAAACATCAAATCATTCTGTTATGCACCAGGAACTAATAATGCTGTAGGTCAACTATAGTTGAACACGTGTACACCCGTGGCGGATTCATGTTGATGTATGGCAAAACCAATACAGTACTGTAAAGTAAAATAAATTTAAAAAAAAGAAAAGAAAGAAAAACAACAAACAAACAAACCCAGAGGAAAAGAGATCAGATTTGTGGCTACCAGACGCAAGGGATAGGAGGGAAAAGTGATGAAGGGAGTCAAAACATACAAACTCCCAATTATAAAATAAATAAGTGCTAGGGATATAATGCACAACACAATAAATTTAATTAACACTATTGTATGCTATCTATGAAAGTTGGTGAGAGAGTAAATGCTGAGTTCTCAGCACAATGAAAACATTTTTAATATTTCTTTAATTTTATTGTATATGAGGTGTTGGATGCTCACTCAGCTGACTGCCGTAATCATTTCATCCTGTGTGTTAAGCCAAATCACTATGTTGAATACCTTAAATTTATACAGTGCTGATGTCAATTATATCTCAGTAAAACTGGAAGGAAAACAAAGTAAAAGGAAAAAGAATAATTAGAAGACTCTTCTGCTCTAACAGCTTACACACTAACTTTTCTCATTTCTAACAAGTGACTACTTCTGATGGGGGGGGGAGATTTTCAAAAGCTTTACAAAGCATCAAACTGAGGGATAAAATTATACTACTTTGGGGAAGATGAGATATATTCAAGATACACCTACATACCTACTGATACATAACATAATATAAACACATAAATAGAATAAGTTTGGGAGAGAGAACATTCTAAACATTTAATATTACTCACTAAAAATAGTGAGTATTTAGCAGTAATCACGGACACTTTAAAGACAAAAGGATTTTTCATACGTCCATGAGAAAAAGTCAATTTCATGTTCTGTGGGATCTGCTATTCTCTGGAAGTCTTGGCTTTGTAAAACGTATGGAAAAGAGCTGTCCCTTGAGAGTTGAAAACATAAAAGGTGATCAAAAACCAGAAATACCAGTCGTTTTGTTTAAGAGCCTCAAAAACAGCAATTTCCCCTGGTGACAACAAATACGTCCTGGCTTAACCAGGACAATTATCAAGGATTGAAATGCAAAGCAGTTCATGTTTTAAGGGGTTCAGTGGCAGCACAGAGGTGCTGTCAGAGCCTCAGGAGCTTTCCTCACACCTCCTCTCACACCCTTTCCTAGAGGCGGCCTGGCCAGGAAGGCGCATCCCAGGGAGGGTCCATTGAGGCCCCGTCCAGGGCCCTAGAGAGAACCGCACAGGCGCCTCTCTGTTCTGTGAAACAGCGACTGAAGGGCTCGGCCTGGTTCTCCCGAGGACAGGCATTTGCTGTGCGAGCATTTGTCACTGCCATTGCAAAAGGCTGGCCCTGCTTCTCAGCCAAGGACTCAAAGGAGAGAAGCAAGGTTACGGAAACAGGTTCCCACTTTCAGCAAAGGGTTGACATACAGCGCTGAGACTGGTTCTCTCAAGCCTGGCCACGACACCAAAAACCAATCACACACCCGATTTAGGATTAAAAGGACCCCGGTGCCACCTCGGGAAACAGAAACATGCGTGAAAAACTTCTGCCACACACGGCATGGATGAGCCTCACAAATACAATGTGGGTAAATGGGGCTTCTACAGAAGAAAAGAGAGTGTTAAATGTCATTTGAATAAACTTCAAGCATAGGACACTGGCCCCTACTGAGGGGGAAGGGGTACTGGCCAGCAAGGGGCCTGGGGGGCTGCGGACTATGTTCCTTGATCTGACTGGGGGTTTCACCCAACTCACAGATACATAATATGACCTGTATGGGTTTCTATACATCACACTTCAATAAAAGTTTATTTAAAACATTGTTCATGGTCACTTATCCACCAGGGCAAAAGTTAATGCAATAGTAACTTTAAAAAAATAACAATATGAAAAAAAGATTGATGGCTTAATGCAACCACAATAAGCCTTTGGCCATTATAAATGCTGTTCACAGACTTCTGTTTTATTCAACTTGTCCCCTTACGGCTAGTTTTCCGCTCCTGATGAATTCGTATGCTTCCCTTTATCAGATGATAAAAATTTGTTTAAAATATTCTGCTTCCATTTTTCTGTTGTGGTTGTTCTGGATTATAAGCAAGTAGCCCAAAGCAAAATTTAATGACCTAGTTTTTCTTGGTGTGCTGGTTTCGCATTTCTATTCGCCTATTTCTACAGTTTTTAAAATATTCTACTTTAATGTGAATGATCGTAGTGTAACCAGTATTTTAAGCTAGCGCAAATCCTTTCTGGTAGACATGCTCTGCAAATGTTATAACAATAAAATGTAAAATGGGCTGTATTTCCCTAACTTGAAAAAGCCATTTACTAGTTGCCTCTCTCCACAAAAGGCCTTTCAGATCCTGTCCTTCCCCTACCCTCCTTTGCCCCGAAAGGGCAATATTCAAGATCCTGAGAACAACAGTCCTGATTTTACTACTTCTCTATTAAAGTGTTTTCTAAGCCTCTGCCTTGCCTCCTAAATGCTCTGTTGAAAGGCAGGGCAACAGACTAAATGACTTGCAGTAATTCACTGGAGTTGCATCACATTTTTAGACTGTGGACAATCTATTTTCATATTTGATGAGAAACAGACTTAGCCAGCACAGCCAAGGCATGGGGGAATCAAAGAGTGCAGTAGACGCGGCTCCCCCAGTTGCTGGTAATCCACCGCTGGCCATCATCACCACTTGACACTCGCTCTTGCTCTCTTGCCAAAGACTCAGCTCAGCCACAGAACCCGGTGTCCAAGGCAAGGGTCTGCTCTAAGGGTACAGCCCTCTCACTCTTCTGAGAGGAACTGAGGGGTAGCGGTGGAGGATCAGCAAATCTGGTCACAAGGAGCAACATTTTGAGTATAGAAAGATGTCAGGTTTAGAGAAATCCCCAGTGGTCCAGTGGTTACAGACTCAGAGCTTTCACTGCGTGGGCCCAGGGTTCAAACCCTAGGTGGGGAACTAAGATCCCACAAGCTGCATGGCAGGGGGGAAAAAGGATATCAAATTTAAAAAAGGAGAACACAAGAGTGATCAGCGAGGCTTGGTCTCCCAGGGCACCTAATCTACGCGGCCATGGCAACCAGGAGGTAGACATCAGGGACCCTCTCAGGCAGCACACTGACTGGTCCCCACGATGCATCAGAGGGAGCCTAACACAGCAGATGGATGGGGGTCCCGCTTGGGGCCACGTGACGAGCGGTAACGACCACTCCTGCCCTCCCAGCCAGGAAGTGTCAGTGCAGGGGAGCCAGGACTCCCCTGGCTGGTGGTCAGTGGGAGAAGGGATGAGGAGAGATGGTGGACTGACAAAGGGGGGGCTGGATCAGAACATCCGCAGGCAAACCGCAAACATCTGTGGCTGGACCTACACTCCACACCTTACACAGAAATTAACTCAAAAGAGGCCACAGACTTAAATGTAAAGGCTACAATGATGAAACTTTCAGAAATAAACATGGGAGAAATTCTTTGGGACGGAGGGATGGGAAAAGAGTTCTTAAGAATTGACACCAAAAGCTTGACCCATAAAAGGGAAAACTGATAAACTGGACTTCATCAAAACTGAAGACTTCTGCTCTTTGAAGAAGGGTGTTAAGAAGGTGAAAAGATAAGCTTACACACTGGGAGAAAATATTTGCAAACCACATATCAAACAAAGGACTCATACCTACAATATATAAAGAATCCTCAAAACCCAACAGTAGAAACAAATAAAACCCATCAGAATAAATGGGCAAAAGACATGAATTGACATTTCGCCAAAAAAGATAACAGATGGCAAGTAAGTCACAAGATGTTCAACATTATTAGCTATTAGGAAAATGCAATACACACCATCCTGAGACAGCATTACACACCAACTGTTGACAAATGGCCCACACCAACAGACCCGGCCAGCCTGGGAATCAGACCCCAGTCTTCACCAGTGTGCACCTGGACAGGTTTCTGTTCTCTCTCTCTCCCCGACCCATTCACCCGTGAAGATTCCCACCCTCAGGGTAGCAGACACAAAAGGCCGTTTCAAAAATATACTTAAACCAAGAGAAAGCCAACCTTAGCAGGCTCTCACTCATCGTCAAAGACAAAATCTCTCATTTCAGTGAGAACTCAGAAAAGGCTCTTGCCATTACAATTAGGAAAACATCAAAGACAGACCCAGATTTTTAAATTATAATTAAGAAAAACAACAACTGTGTATTCAAAACATTAACTGTTACTTTGCTGAAAATCGCTGGAAAGAAAAGGTGAGAAAGCAGTTGAAGATCCTTCAAGAATTATTTTCAAGATTAAGGTCCTAATCTGGTAATTATGCAGGATTCCCAGGTGGCACAACAGTATAAGAATTTGCTGGCCAGTGAGGGAGACACAGGAGACGCAGGTTCAATCCCTGGATCAGGAAGATCCCCTGGAGGAGGAAATGGCAACCCACTCGTCTTCTTGCCTGGGGAATCCCATGGACAGAGGAGCCTGGCGGGTTACAGCCGACGGGGTTGCAAAGAATCAGACACGACTGGGCAACTAAGCACACACGCGCTGGTGATTACGGTAAAAATTATGATCCCTCCCCCACCTCTGGAAGATTGCAGTTACCTGGCCGGGTCAGTTCACTGAAGAGATGAAGGAGGAAACAGGGGTCATAAAGGTCCCCGAGATCCACCGCACTCTGGTCTCTAAATATCGGCTCCTGTGCGTCCTGAAACAGCCCGAGACAGAGACATGCACCTCAGCCTCGTAAATGTGAGAGCATGCGGATGTTTGCCCACTATCACTTAGAGTCCAAGTTATTTTGAATATTCAAGTGCACTAAAAAAAATGTTTCTTATATAGAAAACAAACAGGGCTTGTACATGAAATGATACCTTTGATATTTGCTCTGTGGAAAGAAGTTATAAATGAAGTTAAGGGTGGCCAGTGCTGACAACTGATGAAGATGGCTGATGGGTATGGGTTCTGTCTCTATACCTTTGCAAATGGTTCCAGTTTTACTTATAAAAAATGAACAAATCACAAGCAAAACAGCACTCATATTTTACAGTGGCTAAAGCCGGATGGCTCCGCCCCAGGGGCCCCCGCACCTCGGGGGGCAGCAGCCTCCGGTTCTGGGGGAAGTGGAGGATGGTCTTCATCATGCGGTCGCGATCCAGCAGGCGAAGGATGTCCCCGACGCTCGGCTGCTGCCATAGCGACTTGCCCAGGCTCCGGCACGTCTTCTGATGCTCCACAGCCGCTGGGCCCCACAGCAGTACCCTAGAGCCGGCGGTCACAGAGGTGATGATGGTGATGGTGGAGACCACTGTAGGCAGCTTTGTTGGGCAGCTGACATGCCAGGTGTAAGATGTTCTATCCCCATCATAACATAGGGGGAGTGGGGGTGATGGAGAGGTTGACGACGATAAGGGTGGGGATGACACTGTTGGGGATGACGGAGGCCAACGCTTGTGGAGGGGCTACAATGTGCCAGGCCCTCGTCTAAGTCTGTGTATTAATCCACTTAATCCGCACAAGAATCCCGTAAGTGACAGTTGCTCAGTCATGTTCGACTCTGTGCAACCCCATGGACTATACTGTCCATGGAATTCTCTAGGCCAGAATACTGGAGTGGGTAGCCATATCCCTTCTCCAGGGGGTCTTCCCAACCAGGGATCGAACCAGGTCTCCTGCCTTGCAGGTGGACTCTTTACCAACTGAGCTATGAGGGGGGCCCAAGAATCCCATGAGGTTGGCACTATTATCCGTATTGGGGGAAAAGAGACACAGAAGATCTGGGAAGTTGGTCAGCTGGTCCCCTGCCCAGCTGGTAAGTGGCAGAGCACGAATTCAAATCTGGAGAGTCCAGGTTGGACATAGCGGCAGAATCCTGGCAGTTCGATGATGCTCTACTTATATAAACCCTTCCCCATTCCCACACAGCCGTGAGCAGACCAGGTGCGCTCACATAGCCTGTGGGCCATCCCCACCTCTAGGGTCCCCCATCTCCACTTTTCACACCACCGGTTGTGACGGAAACTGCCCAGTGAGGTCACCTTGCCTTCCTCCTGGAAAGTGACCGAACCCATTTGCAGCCGGGGGCACCCTTGTGGACTTTGTGACCTGAGAGGAGTTTTCTGATGCTGAGGGGTGGCTGGGTAGACGGCTTGCTCGTCACCATGAGTGAAACTGCTCCTGTTTTCTCTCCTCTCCCTCACCTACCCAGGGGCTGTTTATTCCAGAAAGAATACAACTGATATAGCACCAACTGCAAGGCTAGCAAGAGGGTGAGGCTGTGGGGTAGTGGAGGAGAGAGAATGTTTGATTCACGACCTGGGTGCTCTGAAGATGCAGAAAAGGGTGTTTGTTGTTGTTGTTTGTTTTTTAAACTGTTTGTTGTCTTTTTTTGGGGGGGGGGGATGGGCAGTGGGGGCGGTTAATACATCTTTAATCTTCAAAAAAAAAGTATTCTAGAAGGGAAATATTTTCCCCCTTCCCTGAAGAGTTCTCCTGAACTATTTTTCTTGGCCCAGTCAGCTAACTTCCTGTCTCAGTACACAGAGCTCTTCCTTTGTACTGGGCAGACGCTGGGGTGCTGGTCTCAAACTAAGGAGACGAGACCAGGGCAGCGAAAGAGGACCTCAGATGCTGCCTACGAACAGCCCCAGGCCCTGGGGAGCTGGGCTCAAAGCTGCACTGGCCAAGGAGCAAGCAGCGCCTGGGAACCCAGGAGAGACAGACAGACACAGAGAGAAAGACTGACAGAAAAGAGACAGATACCGCACACGTGCGCACACACAGACGGGGAGGAGAGTGGAATAAACACCCAGCCAGCACGCCCCACTCCTTCCCCACACCCATACCCAAGTCCCTCCCACCTAAAGGCTAGCACGAAGCGAAAAGTGTTCAGGAAAATCAGCTAGACGACCCCTAAGTCGGGAGGGAGACACACACACACGATCGGCCAGCGGGGCGCCCAGCGCACACAGGCCCGGCCGTCAGGGGCCGTCCTCATGGGCAGAGGGCAGAGCAGGCCCGCTGGCACTGCAGAGCGAGTGGAGGAGCCCCCCTGCGTGCGTTTACCCCCCGAGGCCGGCCCGGGTGTGTAGCGCCCTGTGCAGGGCCTTCAGGGTCTGCTGCTTGAAATCGCCAGCCCGGCACCCACCTGAAGCTGACGAGGCTGTGGTTGTTCTGTTCGTAGGCCCGGAGGAGAAGTAAGATCTTCTGGTCTGAAGTCAGTTGAGGGTCAGTTTAGAAAGCCTCCTGATGGCTCCCCTCGAGGCCTCCCATATACTTCTGGCAACAGCGGCCAGTGCCCATACCCCGAAGCCACACACCCTGGTCACTGCGGCCCCAGGTCACAGCACTCGGTCCCCACACTCCTGGGTCCCACCACTCGATCCCGACACTCTCCTGAGTCACAGCACCCTGTCCCACGTTCCTGGGTCCCACCCCTTGATCCCGACACTCTCCTGAGTCACAGCACCCTGTCCCACACCCCCAGGTCCCACCCCCTGGTCCCTACTCTCTCCTGAGTCACAGCACCCTGTCCCACACCCCCAGGCCCCACCTCCTGTTCCCACTCTCTCCTGAGCCACAGCGCCCTGTCCCACACCCCCAGGCCCCACCCCCCATCCCCACACTCACCCAGGATGCTGAGTGAGGCACCATAGGCCCCAAGGAGCACCGCAAAGTGGCTGCTTGCACAGACAGAGGGGCACAGCTGCACCACCACCGCCATCAGTTCCACCAGCGCTTCTGGAAGAAAACACCACGGAGCTGCCCAGCAGTGCAGGGCTGCACAGGCGCAGACTCCCAGCCGAGGAGGAAGTGCTTCTGGGAACAGAAATGCTTGAGATACCCTTCTCTGGATAACACTGGGCTGAGAACCACACCTCGTCCTGCCCCACATTTTTGTTTTTTCCAATAAAAGATTCTTGACAACCATCTCCCTCCCTGGGTCTTTGGTACCAGCCTGTCCTCAGTCTCCTCCCAAGCTTTGAGCCAACAGATTAAAAAACCCAAACCTTGTTCTCCATGATTATGTTACCAAAATCTCTAGTATTTCTCCTCTTGCTGGAAAAGGGGGAGCGCCTTTTGACGTTTTTCTACTGACTACACTAGGAACTTGGTAATGGTTCTCTCCAATTCAGCAGTTTATGACAATTGGCTCTGCAGTGATCTCTCACACTTAGGACATGTCAACTTGTCTCTAAACAACAGGGTGTGACTTCCGGAGAGCAGGACCCGTCAGACCTCTGCTGTCTCCCATAGCCTTCACCATGCAAAGTAGGCACTCAGTGAACTGGAGAGGAAGGAGCCAAAGCCGGGGCTGTAAGAGGCCCTGGCGGGGACCCAGCAACGGGGACCTTTGAACCCTTCGCCCTTGATCAATGTTTCAGTCACCACATTAAGACATCTCACACAGCTGAACAATTTCTCCCAGGTCAGACACCCCCTCCTAACTTTCCGTAACTCCCAGGTTGTAACACTCACTCATGATATGGGAGAAGGCCTTAAACCTGACTCCTGTAAGCCAGAATAGGCTCTAAGAAGAGGTGTGTGTTTGCTATGTGACCGGAAGCCAGAGGAAGCAAGTCTAGAGCTTGAATCTGATAGAAATGCTCAGATTATCGTTGTTGTTTAGCTGCTCAGTCCTGTCCGACTCTGTGCGACCTTGTGGCCTGTAGCCTGCCAGGATCCCCTGTCCATGGGCTTTTCCAGGCAAGAACACTGGAGTGGGCTGCCAGTCCCTTCTCCAGGGCATCTTCCTCCCGCACTGGCAGGCGGATTCGTCACCGCTGACCACCCGGGGAAGCCTTCCATGGGATCTTCCCAGTCCAGGGATCGAACCTGTGTCTCCTGCATTGGCACGTGGGTCTTTCATCACTGAGCCACCCCGGAAGCCCATGTGAGATGTTCGGATACTGCTTGGGGAACGCTTCCCCAGCTCTGGGAACACGTGGGTGCTAAGCTCCCGTGCACAGTCAGTTTGATGGAATCGGAAAGAAACTGTGTGTCTGGAGTGGGGCATGGGGTGAGGAGGCACCTCTCACGGGGCTGTCTGCGGGCTCCTCCTCTGCAACCCTCAGCAGGGTGGGCAGGAACAGGGAGTGCTGGGTGAGCATCATGTGGACCACCGGGAGCTGGATGAGCTGCGAGCACGCGGCGCTTTCTGGGAGATACAACAGCTGCGTGGCGGCACGGAGGGCTTCCAAAAACGCGCGGTCCTGATACCGAAACCTAGGAGGCAAGAACCAAAGGGGAAACGGCGTCACAAACAATAAGAAAACATTTTTTTTTTTCCTCAGCATTATATTAAGGAGATCATCCCGCGATGACCTCAAAGGAGATCACCTTTGAGGTCAAAGGTGAGAATTCTAGAGCACACAGTCATTCACCATCACCCCGACTACCCTTCGCACACGCACACCGAACCGGCACGCGTCACAGGGAGCACTTCTGAAAGCAAGGGCAGGACGGACCTTGCTCCCCTTCTTGACAGTGCACACGCCCAGTGAACTTCCTGCTTAGCTGAAATGCCAGGAGGCAGCGTGCATAAAGACGACCCTCAGCCCACCTATCGGGGCAGCCTCCTTCCTTCCTTTCAGCTCCTCAGAATGCCCCTCTAACGGCTCAGAAGTTCTCATCTTAAATCCCTTCAGAGCCAGTGAAGGAAATGATAGCATCACGCTTTGGGAAAGAAGGTTTTGGTCACATGTGAACATTGTTAAGAAGCACTGGGTACTCCGCGAGCATTCTAGAAACACAAAGTAACCGAAGACTCAAAGAAATGTCGCCAGGTCACGAAGGCAAGCCTCGGTTACCATCACCCTCTGACCTGCCTTCACTTATCTCCTGCTTAGTGTTTCTCCGTTTCAGATCGACGGATATAATTAGGGAAATGAAAATTAGAGCCACAACGAGACACTGTTTCATGACTACCTGAGTGCCAAAAAGAAAGTCTGACGGCATGAACTGCTGGTGAGGATGTGAGGACAAAATGAGCTTCCACTCTGTGTTACGACAAGAAAATCTTGGGGAACAAATGGAAAAATCTAGTAAAACTGAAGCTGTGCCCACAGTAAGAGCCAGCGAGTGCCCCCTTGCCCAGAAAAATCCGGCACGCGGGCACAAGGAGCCATGAGACATTCACTGTCAGGATGGGAGGGAGGCGGGAAGGAGAGAGGGGAGGCTCCGTCCCTCAGCAAGGGGACCAGCTGAATGAATGGGGCACAGTCAGAAGACAGAATGCCCCCGGGCAGCGGGAAGGAACGACCGGGATCATCTCCATGTACCAACGAGGGTCTCAACAACGGTCACCCGAAAACTTCTGAGTGCACCAAAGGGACGGTAAACTGATACATCTGTGTACAATGTCAAACACAAAAAACACTGCTCCATGGCAGAGTCAACCTCAGGACGACACTTGGACGAGGGAGGGAAGAGAGTCCATGAGGACAGAGAAAGCTGTCAGTCTTTATTAGATCTGGGTGCCACTATATGACTCTCTGCACACCTCTGGCTTTTAAACAAATACTTGGTTGCTCAAAGGCTGCTTCTCTCACCCTCGTTAGAAGCACATGCGTAACGTGGGGCAGGGAGCTTCCCTCCCCAGCGCTGCCGTCTCCTCCGCCCCAAAGGGGAGCAGCACCAGCTCCACCACCTCCTTCATGCAAAAACAGCTCCGAGCCCGCCCCCAGCAAAGATGCTCACTGCCTTACTCAGCTGCACCAAGAAAACAAATTCAACTTACTTGAGTCCGGTCTTCACAAATTTCTGCCAATCACCAGGGTCAACTTCCTTAAGTGAATTCTAGGAATAAAGTAAGTGAGAAATATGTGTAGAATATCTGAATTAACTTAAAATAGAGGACATGGGATTTAAACTACAGCCCTTCGGTAAGTATAGAATACAGTTACTGAAGCAATTCACAAAAGCAAGCAGTCCTTTCTTCCTTTGATTTTTAAAAATTCTTATTTCCACTAGCACTTCTGTCATTTTGTTAGATACCTTTGGTCACCAGTGACCGAAAGGAAATTCTCGAACAGTCCTGTAATTTCCCCTTTGTCCACCACTCCGAACAGAACTGACTGATTCGCAACACACACACACACAGGTGTAGCCACATGTGGCTGCTTAAACACAAGAGTGAACATCCACCCAGGGCAAGACCACTGCGCCCTAACAGGCCCGTCAGAGGCCCACAGCCCCCGCCGTGGAGACAGTCTCCAAACACGCTCCGTTACATCACATCACAAGAGTGGCTGCTCTGGTGGGGAGGGGACAGACCAGGAAAACCACGAGAGAGCTTTCTGGAATGATGAAAACCTTGGGGAGGACTCTGGGGCATAGGGGTGTGTACTTGCCAACGATACACTACACACTTATGATCCTATATTGCACAACACGGAAGTCACACTTCGATTACAAGCAAAGGTCAATGAGGATGCTATTGATAGTGGGGTGGCTGTGCATGTGTTGGGGTGGGGGCACCCAGGAACTCTACTTCCTGCTCAATGGTGCTGTGAACCTAAACCTGCTCTAAAAATTTTAGTCTGTTAAAAAGGAGGGAAGGGGGACAGCAAAGTCAGGGAAGGAGGGAGGCATGCCCCAAGAACACAAATCTCTACAGAGGCACAGCCCCACACCCCCGCCTCCCCAGCTCGGCTCCTCCCAGGTCTCGGGGGTGCTCCTCCTCTCCCCTAGCTCTGCTATGTGGGGTTCCTGTGTGTCGTAAGTTCGCAGTCCTGTAACACAACGCAGTAAGTCTGAAATTCAGGTTATAAACTCCAACACTCTGGCCACCTGATGTGAAGAGCTAACTCATTGGAAAAGACCCTGATGCTGGGAAAGATTGAAGGCGGGAGAAGAAGGGGACGACAGAGGATGAGATGGTTGAATGGCATCACTGACTCAATGGACATGGGTTTGGGTGAACTCCGGGAGCTGGTGATGGACAAGGAGGCCTGGCGTGCTGCAGTCCATGGGATCGCAAAGAGTCGGACACAACTGAACTGAATTGAACTGAAAGTCTTTTAACAGAAGTGCTCAGGCACTGCAGCTTGATCTATAACCTATGAACATATTTATCACACTTAAAACCTTCCAGCTGGGGCTCTTCTCCTGAGGATTCCGTTTTAAGTCTTGGGTTCAGCGGTGACACACCAGTCAAAGGCTCTACTTTTAACACAACTTTACACCATTCAGTTCAGTTGCTCAGTCATGCCCGATTCTCTGTGACCCCATGGACTGCAGCATGCCAGGCCTCCCTGTCCATCACCAACTCCCGGAGCTTGCTCAAACTCATGTCCATTGCGTTGGTGATGCCATCCAACCAGCTCATCCTCTGTCATCCCCTTCTCCTCCTGCCTTCAATCTTTCCCAGCATCAGGGTCTTTTCCAATGAGCCAGTTCTTCACATCAGGTGGCCGAAGTATTGAAGTTTCACTTCAGCCTCAGTCCTTCCAATGAATATTCAGGACTGATTTCCCTTAGGATGGACTGGTTGGATTTCCTTGCAGTCCAAGGGACTCTCGAGAATCTTATCCAACACTACTGTTCAAAAGCATCAATTCTTCGGTGCTCAGCTTTCTTTATAGTCCAACTCTCACATCCATGCATGACTACTGGGAAAACCATAGCTTTGACTAGACGGACCTTTGTTTACACCATGGGTTGAGGAAAACCTCACACGTTAGCCTTCGGGATGTTAATTATTTCTGTGCAAAAATGTAACACTAAAAATAACAGAGAGTGAAGGCCTGAAACAGCTAAATAGTTCCAAATTTTATGAAAACTCTAAACTCACAAAACCAGGAAGCTTACTGAACCCAAAGCACTGAAAACCTGAAGAAAATGACACTAAGGCACGTCGTCATCACATTGTTTAAGACATGTAAGAGAAAAAAAATCCTCGAAGAAGCTGCGGGGAAACACTGTCATGTACAGTGAAATAGAGATAATAAGGAGAGATCTCTGGATGTCCCTGATAGTCCAGTGGATAAGAATCCGCCTGCCACTGCAGGGATCACGGGATCGAGCCCTGGTCTGGGGAGACACCTGTGCTGCCAGGCCTGTGCACCGCAGCAACTGAGCGTGCAAATCGAGACTTCTGAGCCCTCGTGCCCTCGAGCCCACGCTCTGCAACAAGAGAAACCCCTGCAGCGAGAAGCTTGTGACCGGTGAGTAGAGGGCAGCTCCCACTCCCTGCTACTGCAGAAAAAACCCGTGTGCAGCAGCCAAGATCCAGTGCAGCCAAGAAATCATTAACTTTCTAAAATGAGAGGCTTCCTGTCAGAAATAAAGCACACCAGAAAACAGTAAAGCAGCACCTTTAAAATACCTGAAGAAAATTTAAAACTGCCTAACTCACTCTGAGGCCACGATTGTGCTGGGTCGCTCAGTCATGTCCAACTCTTTGCGATCCCATGGACTGTAGCCTGCCAGGCTCCTCTGTCCATGGGATTCTCCAGGCAAGGGTACTGGGGTGGGGTGCCATGCCCTCCTCCAGGGGCTCTTCCCAACCCAGGGACTCAACCCAGGTCTCCCACATTGCAAGCCGCTATTACCTGATCTCAAAGCCAGACAAGGATATTACAAGAAAATAAAATTTTAAGCTTATACCCTTCATGGACAGATATACCAAAATTCTTAATAAAATATCAGCAAATCAAATCCAAGAGTACATAAAAATAGTAATATGTCATGACTGAGCAGGTTTAACCTAGGAATGCAAGGTTGGTTTAATGTTCAAAAATCAATTAATATAATTCAGCTTATTAACAGTCTAACACAAAACCAGATAACTATCTCAGGAGGTGCAACAAAAGAGCATTTTGACAAATCTCTACATCCATTTCTGACGCAAGATGGCTCATCATTTCAGAGCTTGCCCTCCACCTGCCTTTCGCCTCTAAGACATGGCCCCTCTTATTCCCTGCTAGGTTGAACTCATGCCCCCAGCTTAAATGTATCTGTAAACCTCGGTCTGTCTATCTCCCTCCTTTCCTTATGCATCTAACCAGGGTCCCTAATAAGAAACACCTACCAACAGTTCGTTTAACCTCAGCAGCATTTGCTTCTCCTGATCCTGGGGACCATCCTCCTGCTGGCCGCCACTGAAGGATGCAATTAGCCACTGCACACAGGCCTTCAGTAGAGTCTTCTTCCAGGCTTGCAGCTCTTCTGCCGACCCTTCCAGGATGGCTGAGACGGCGTCAGCCACGACCCAGCTGCAGCAGGAGACAAAAATCCAGGGTTCGAGGCTTTTGGTATAATCCAACATCACAACAGGCCACAGAAGACAAACACCCTGAGTCCCAGTCCCTACAACTAACTCCCCAAGCTCAGAAATCAGAGGCTTCACCTGCCCCTTACTCAAATTTCAAAGATGTACCAGAACTTTATGACGAGGAGAAACACTATTAACACACCAGAAAAAGAATATATTGTCCAGACTCTGTCTAATCAAGCTATCTCAGCCTCAGCACTATTGACATTCGGGGCCAGATAATTCTTTCTTTGGGGGGGAAGGGCCTTTCCTATGCATTACAGGATATTTAGCTGTACTCTTGGCCTTTATCCTCTGGAAGCCAGAAGCTAGACTCTCCAGTCCCATATCGTGACAATAAAAAAATGTGAGACAATGCCAACTGTCCCCTGGAGTGGGCAAAATCTCCTGATAGAGGACCATGGCTCTAAGGGACTCAGAACCATCCACTTATGGACAAGGACTCACTCCAGCCAGGATGCTGTTAAGATGGGTTCTCAAAGGAACTGCCTCCTCACTGGCGGACACAACCACAGGGCAGCAACTTTCACGGTTTCTTAAGCACTACAGGGAAGGGGAAGCTGGGACAGGAAGGACCATCAGACAGGGCTGAGCTTTCATACCTCGTGTGACTGGCTGGAGTCTGCAGCAAGCTGGGCAAGCGGTCCATGAGGGCACGCAGGTCCTTGGCTCTGGCAAACGGGACCAGCTGGGCCAGGATCTGCTGTGGCAGCCCGGACTCTGGGGGCCCATCAGCACTGAGAAGCCTGGTCTGCAGCGGCGTCCACAGAGCCTTCCTCAAGACAGGAATGACAGCGGAGGAAGCTGGGGCAGAGACGAACGAGAGGAGGGTCGGACGCCACGGAGCACCAGAACCAGCTCAGTGCTTTAGGAACCTTGTGACCTGGGTGAGGTCACACTAGTGGCTCGAGGTGGGACCCCAGCGAATTTTGATGCCGTGGAAATTGACAAATGCTACACATTAGTCTCCCCTGAGAGCCGGATGTGGAAACATTCAGCAGCACGCCACTGGCCATCTGTCAACACTCAACCCTCACAGGGACCGTTCAGCCCCGTGGGCCCCAGCTCAAAGGTCATGATGAGATGGTGAGCACTCAAGTCCTGAACTCACTCGTGAATAGGAGAGGGGCAGGGAGAGCCACAGGCTGTGCGAGTGGAAGGCCTCTTACTTTGTAAGAACATTTTTTTGTCATTGATGATATCAAGCCATGCGGCACAGAGGCAGAGCAGTGAGCAAAATGCCATTCATACATACTGGCAAAAAGGAATTAAACTGGGGTGATCAGAAAGTGCCTCAAATCTGAGACCAGTGGGGGAAGAGAGAGAGCTGGGTACGCCTGAATGGCTCCGCTCAGCAAGCTCAACCAATGTGCTGGACGGTGGGGAAAGGGGCAAAGGACCCTCACCCAGGCGAGGCCCTCTCCCCCTAGCGAGACCCAGACAGAGCTGCTCCATCCTTGGCCCCCAGTGGCCACAGCTACTGCCCCAGCTTCCTCTGGGTAACTCGGAGTCAACTCGGGAGCTGGGGCAGACACCAGCAGGGAAACAGAGCTAAATGGACCCCTGGAACATGAGGCTCCAGGGCTTAAGGGTGGACACACGTGCAGGAAGGGACAGGGCCCTACCGGCTGCCCCCAGCCGCCCCTTTACCTCCTGTGGGGCGTGTGAAGCGCCCCTGCGTCCTGCCCTGCAGGTACACGTGGACGACGGGGAGGAAGTCGTCTGGGGCCTCCCGCAGGCGGAGTCCGGAGCCGGCCCGCTGGCACCAGCGCTCGAAGCGCAGCCGGTGCGGCCAGCTGTGCCGCAGGAGCAGGGCCGCCGTGGCCAGGGCTGCTGGCGTCCGCCGCGCCAGGCAGTCGTCGAGCAGGGTTAGCCCGACCGTGGGGACCAGCGCCGGCTCCCTTTGCAGAGCCCCAAGCAGCACGGCGTCCAGCTCAGCCACGGCCAGCGTGGGCAGCAGAGCCGCCAGGCCCCGCACGTACTCGGAGGCCCAGAGGAGCTCCCCACTCTGCGGCTTCTCCTGGGCGTGGCTGCTCAGCAGCTGGACCAGGGTCCTCCCGAGGGCGGTCAGCGGTTTCTCCTTCCGGGGGGGCTGGGTGGGTCGCTGGGTGGCCAGGCGGGCCTCGGGCAGGCTCAGCAGGGCCAGGGTGACCTCCCGGAGCGGGGCGTCCTCCATGTAGGGGTGCAGCTCCCGCAGGGCCTCGAGCGGAGGGAGGAGGGTCTTCGGCGTCGATGTGGCTGAGCCGGCCCTCGGGCTGCGCAGCTCACGAAGGACACTCTGGGTGACGGCCTCTGAGTACCTGGCCAGCAGGCCCAGCTGACCGAGGCTCCGCAGGGCCGGGGCACTGGCCACCAGCAGTGGAAGGATCCCCGAGCTGAGGCTAGCCGCCAGGAGCTTCACGAGGACCGGGCTGAGGGCATGCGGCGGGAGGGCCTGCTGCTCCAGGGCCAGGAACCAGCCCTCCAGCGTGGGGTGTCTGAGGACAGCCACCAGCACCTCCTCCAGCGTCTGGAACAGAGCCACAGGGCAGAGGCCTCAGCTGCCGCCCCGCCAGCGGCTGCCCTCGAGCCGGACAGACAGCAGAGGGCAGCTTTCCTTAGCCACCCTCGGCCTCAAGCTCATGCTTCCCTGCCCTTCTTGGGGGGTGCCCACAGCACCCCAAACCAGACCCACCCAGAGCTGTGACCCCACTGGAATGCACCTCCTCCCGGATGAGACCAACGGGCCTGGATTGTAACTCAGATGGAGCCCCTCTGCCCCGAGACCAGCAGGAATCTGATGAACGGAGGCTGAATGAACTAACTGTGCAGAGAAACTGCTCTCCACGGTCATTCGGGCAGGCCGGGGCTACGCAGAGATGCTGACATGCGATTATGATCCATCGTCTTCTGGTCTCTCCCTAGCAACCCTGCCCTCCTAAGTAAATCTGGGCGAGGGACGCGAGTACCACCTGACCACAGGGACAGGGTGGCCTCCACTGAGAAGAGATTCTGTGGTTGAGGGAGGTGAGCAGGGCTTACACGAGCCAGAACTGAAGGTGAGCCTGCATCCACTCTCAGAAGGAGACTAGGCCCTCAGGGAACAAACTCTGACCCCGAGACTAGTTTAAACCACTGAGCAGAGAGCAGCCGAGCACCCTTTGCTGCATCAGAGAGGGATCTGATTCAGCCGTGCCGCACACGGTTCCTAGCCAAGGAGGCCACCCAGCCCCTGGGGACAGAAATCTATTTTTCTCCTTATTTACTCTTCAGGGAAGGGAAGAGGAGCCTACGAATTTGCCAACTGAGCTTTCCCAAGTGAAAACAGCAAAGCACAGATTAGGAGTGCTATGCCTGACGACTGGCTAACAGATGGCCGTGCACCAACCCCGCCCCCGCCCCAAAGCCCCCTGGAGACCAAAGCAAGGGAGCCCGGCATTTGATTATGAATTGAGGAACATGCCTGCTTCCTGAACCCCATATAACATATCAAATGGCAAAGGGTGAGAAAGACTTGGTCGGGCCTTAGGTAAGCAGCTGATTGCCAAGCCACCAACAAGAGAAGGAGGCTCACTTTTCTCGGGCAGAGTGGTCGCTGAAGTATTCACAATGGAGGGCCGCACCCCTACCCAACCTTTACTCCATACAGGCCACAACCCTTTCCGAGGAAAAGATGCAGGCTGGGTTCTCAGGATGCGCGGGGCACACAGTGGGAGGGAAAAGTGTTCACAGAAGGGGAATGTGAGAACCCAAAGTGAACGTGCCTCCCTCGGGATGAGGGTGGGGGTGCGGGTGGTGTTCAGTATCTCCTCTAGTGGCCTCTGCTTTTCCCTGCTTCCCTGCAGAGAACAGGTGCTAGCTTCCAACCAGAATGTAGGGAAAACCAGCGTCTATAACCTCCCAGGAGAAAGGCCAACAGGAAGGGGGAAGAAGGGTGGCCGTACCTTGTCGCTGGCCAGCTCCAGAGAGGCCACGGACTCCATGTCCACAAAGAGGTCGGACTCCGCCTGGGCGGCCTGGCACTTCTGCTGGTTCTGGGCGTCCAGCTGCTGGCAGTGGATGACCAGGCGCCGGAGGAGATCCAGGAGGAACTGCAGCAGGGGCGGCCCGGCACTCCGGCCCAGCTGTGAGGCAAGATACACGACCCTCAGGCCTGGAAGGGCCGACACTCACCGCCAGGTCTCCCAGGACAGATCAGGTGACGCTGCCAGAAACCAGGATCAAAGAGGGAGACGGGCCTCAAACGGCAACACCAACAACATCGAAGTCATGTCTCAGTAAGACGTGCGTGCTAAGTCACTTCAGTTGTGCCCGACTTTCTGTGACCCTCTGGACTGTGGCCTGCCAGGCTCCTCTGTCCATGGGATTCTCCAGGCAGGAATACCGGAGTGGGTCGCCATTTCCTCCCCCAGGGCATCTTCCCCACCCAGGGATTGAACCTGTGTCTCCTGCATTGGCAGGCGGTTCTTGACCATTAGCACCACCTGGGAGGCCGTCTTAATTAAGACATGTTCTCCTAAATCTTCATGGAACAGAGGTTTGTTTTGACCAAGATTGAAGAGGAAAGCGCCCTGCCCCCCCGCAAAAAATCTAAGCTAAAACTCTGGTAAAGCACCTCAGGGACAGAACGCTCAACAATGAGCTACCAAATTTAAACTAGTGAAGGAAGATGGAAGGCCTGGCCGTGACGCTGACCTGGTCAGCCATTGGCAGGGCCCCGTCCTGACCGATCGTTGCCTGGGTGACCAAGTTCAGCTGCGTTGGGCTCCCCATCTGGGATCTAGACCTCTGCTCCAGGGAGAAGGGAGCCAGACCAGCCACCCGGGCGCCCTGACTATAGGCCTGCCCAGGGCCCTGTGCACTGGCCACCACCCTCCCCAAGTGCAGAACAAGCAGGGCGACAGCAGGGCCCCGAGATGCTCCAATCCACACTACCACTCAGTTCGGACCCGACTGGCAGAAGCCGCACTCGCTGTGGGCGGTGATGCAGGGGACCAGGGGCAGCACTCACCTGGGCGAAGTTCTCCACGGCGCTCCTGATGTACAGCAGCAGGTGTTTGGCGGCACGCAGGGCCTGGTGCATCGGGAGGCGCAGGAGGGCGGCCCGCAGCTGCGCCTGAACCCCCTCGTCCAGGAGCAGGAGCCCACCTGGGCCCTGGCCTTGGTCCTGACTGGCGTAGGCCGTCTGCAGCAGGGAGGAGAAGGACGGGGCCGCGGGGCCTGGCGGGGCAGGGCTGCCTGAAGTCTGCAGCGGCTGGGGGACAGCAGAGGTGAGAAGGGCAGACGGATCAGCCCAGGGGGCCAAAGGCACGGAGTGTGGCGACAGGGACGGGCGACACGCACGACAGTGGGGTGCTTCACAGAAAGTCACCCGCTGATGCTGAAAACCACGGGACCCCGTCAAGTCCAACACGCTCGGTCACACATGTTTTATCCTAGTGTGTGTTCACGTGAGGGCGCTGGGTGGGGGAGGTTATTTACACGCCCTGGAGAACCGGAGCCACCCAGGACAAAGACAGGACTTCACTCAAATGGGAATCACTGTGATCAATCCCTGCAGACTGCGAAGTCCTGCCCCGGGAAGGGGCCAGCTCAGTGAGCTGCAGACCTTTCAAAGGCCTCCCCGGGAAGGATGGGATGACAGGGGCTGCATGGAAGACAGATTCCTGCAACCAGCCTGCCTCAAAGGGGTTCACTTCTTCTAACTTCATTCCCAACTGCCATCTTTATTCACCCCACGTGGCCTGTACTGTTATACCTCCAAACACTCCGCTTCCTAAGGCCAACACAACTAGGCTACGTGAGCCCTGAAACTCAGCGGGGCTGAAGGTGGGGTCCCTGGGCCAGCAGTAGCATCAACCAGGAACCTGCTAAAGATGCAGACTCCCGGGCCCGCACCGACCTGCTGAACAGACTTGCCCGGGGACTGAGCATCTGGGGATCCGGATGCGCCACTGTGGGTGGGAACTGCCTGTGCCCAGCTCCACAGGGTGGATGCTGACCCTAGGAGCACCGTGGCACCGCCTGACTGCTGACCCATCGGAGCTGCTGTGTGGCTCTGACCAGCTCTTGACCACGGTCTGGCAGGCGGGAAGGCGGTGATAGCCGGGACGGGCCTGGGCTCTGGCGCCCGGCTGCCTGGCAAAACCCTGAGTCCACCGCTGACTGGTGGTGGAGCTGCTCTGCACCTCCGTTTCCCCATGTGTATGATGAGGACAGGAAGTCCTGACCTTCTCTGAGTTGGGAGGGTTACATGGTGGAAAAGATACATACTGCCCTTAGAGGGCGGAGAAGGCAATGGCACCCCACTCCAGTACTCTTGCCTGGAAAATCCCACGGACGGAGGAGCCTGGTAGGCTGCAGTCCATGGGGTCACTGAGGGTCGGACATGACTGAGCGACTTCACTTTCACTTTTCACTTTCATGCATTGGAGAAGGCAATGGCAACCCACGCAAGTGTTCTTGCCTGGAGAATCCTAGTGACGGGGGAGCCTGGTGGGCTGCCGTCTATGGGGTCGCACAGAGTTGGACACGATTGAAGTGACTTGGCAGCCCTTTGGGGGAGGTCCTGACAAACAGCAAACACGCAATCAACCTTAGCTATTGCTACCAAGTCCATGAGGCAAGGAGTCCTGGCTGCCTGCTTTTTTAAGAGCAGCCACAACTGAATGAAAACACAAAAATGCACACGCCAAGTGACCTTCCTGCCCCACTCAGCAATCCTCAGTCCTCTGCGTTAGAGCCAGACCTGCAGCACCCCTTTTAACAACTTATTTACCACCGACATATTAATTCTCCTTTCACTGCCTGAATGTTATTGAGTGGAGTTATTTCAATATTCACTTAACGTAACAAACAGCCAGCCACCCCTGTTAATTTCTGCAAAAAACTCCTGGTCAATAATGTGCTAAGAATGCAGTCCTCACCAAGAGAAAACGGGTTTCCTTCTTTCCTTTTTTGCTTTTCCAGTTTTAGCAGAATGTAGCTAGCTGGCGGCCTTCAGGGGCCAGGTCTGACTGCTGGGCACGCCTGTTCTAGGGGGTGCTAGGGTGCCTGGACGAGGGCCACAAGGCCAGCGTGTACAGACCGTGCAGAAAGGGAAAAGACGGGACCTCCTCCCTCCAGTCACACGGCCAGCGGGGATTTCATTCTGCCCCATGACTGAGCCGCTTTGAATCTCAACATGTCAGCTGACCCCCACTGCGCTGCCTCTTCTAACCAAGGAAAATGAGAAAGTGAAGAAAGCTCACCCCGTGAGCTGAGAAAAGCTATACGTCTGGGCTACAAGCTGCCGCGGCCCACGGGCAGGGGCCTCCGGGGCTTCCCAGGGAAAGGAAGGCCTGGTTTCCGCAGGGTCGCAGTGGCTCACCAGGGCCTCGCGGGCTGGCTCCGGGATCCAGAGGCTGTAGTATTTGTTGAACTGGGACAGTAGGCAGCGGCAAGGCAGGCTCGGAGGCTCCAACTGGTCGTAAGACTGAAGCAGAAGACACAGGGCCAGCGGGTCTCTCTGGGTGTGGAGCAGGTCAGTGAGAACCCCGGTCAGGTACGCCACGATGCTCTCTCCTGTGTGGGAGGAAGGAGCTTGCTGGGACCATCAGTCACCCCAACCCCCACATGAATTCGAGACCCAGGAAAGATTCATCATGACTCGAAGGGATCACACGACCGCAGTGGAAGGCAAAGGCTACCACCGCAGACCACACCAGACTTTTACTTAAACACATAGCACACAGTCGGACTGCAGGTGTGGAGGCCCAGAAGTGGGAGACCCAGGCCTGGAAGAGGCGAGGCCAAGGCCTCTGGGATCTGCTTGATGCAAACCAAGCCACTTCCTCTCTTCCTCAGCACACGGCCTCCCTGCAGTCAGGCGGGGACCCCACAACTGGCTTAGCCACTTCCGGGCCTGGCCAGAGCAGCCTGCGGGACTGTCCACTCACTCTTCCCCTCCACAGGCACTCTGGGTGCTGTATGTTGAGACGACACAGATAATAAGATGTGAGCAGCCGTGATCTCCTGCACGACAACCACCCAGGAGAGCACCTGACCTGTCCTGGACAATGTCAAGAAAGAGACCCTTAGTCCCTAAACCGCTGATGCATTGGAACGTAGCTGTTTACTGCAGCAAATCCCGAACGATCCTGACTAAATGACACCACTGTGCTCAGTGAGTGCTTCCTTTGGTCTATGTTTCCTGGATACCCAGAAGAGATGAAGGATTTGTCCCTTAGCATCAAGATGTCTGTTAGCTGATCAGTTGTATCCGACTCTTTGGGATCCCTTGGACTGCAGCCCTCCAGGATCCTCTGTCCATGGGATTCTCCAGGCAAGAATACTGGAGTGGGTTTCCATACCCTTCTCCAGGGGATTTTCCCGACTAAGGGATCGAACCCAGGTCTCCAGCACTGGCAGGCGGGTTCTTTACCATCTGGGCCACGAGGGAAGCGCTCAGCATCAAGATAATCATGAGTAAAGACCAAAGAGGAAACACTGGTGTGACCACAGGTGTCTGCGGCCACGCAAACACACAATTTCAGGCTCCTCTGTCAGATGCCCCGTTCTCCCGACAGCCGAGTCAGCCTCTAGACACCTACTCCTGCACACTGGGCCCTACCAGCTGTGCAGCTGTCACTTCGGTGGGTTTCAACCCTTGCTGCCTTGGCTTTGCAGCAATTATTTCCAGAGCCCCTGGAAGCCCACCTTCCTACCCTCCAGAGACCCAGCTGGCCTGAGGCACCCAGAACACCCTGACCACGCAGGGGTACCTGCTTTGCTTTCTGTTCCAAGGAGCAATTTATTCCTGGCCTCCAGGGCGGCGGGGACCACGGCGCTGAATGGGAACGTGAGGAGGATCATGTCTTCATTCAGGACGAAGCCAACCTCCTCATCCAAGCCTTCGCTGCCCTCCACCAGCACATCCACCATGTCGAGGACATCTGGAGATGGAACGGCGGCGGGGAGTCAGGCCCAGGTAGAGAGGCACTGACGGTTTCTGCGGCAGGAAGCCCCCAGGGAGGGCTCGAAAGAGAACACTTGCACAGAGGGGAACAAAGAAAGCTGAACTTCTCTTGGGGAAAATGCTTAATGTAATGTTTGATTCTAAACAGATACGGTATTATCTGTAAAAATCTTCATTATCTCTGCCGGAAAAAATGCAGGATTATCCGCTCAGGTGATAATGGGTTGATGTTTCCTCGGGTGACACTGAGAAAAGCCCACAAACTTCGACCCGGATAGTCAGGGAAACAAGCCAACATCTGAGAAGCGACATGAGTGTACAGAGGTTAACAGACTAGGGCCACAGGGTCTGGAGCTGAACCCTGACCTTGCTGCATGCTCGCTGGGTAAGGCCAAGCAGACCACTTAGCCTCTCTGTGCCTGAACTGCCTCACCCGGACCTGCAGTGAGGACAGCCTGCCTGCTCTGAGGTTGTTTGTGAGGTTATACAAGGTAGGGTCTGTGAGGAGCTCAGAGCAGCACCTGGCACAGTGTAAACCCTGTGCAGATGAAAATAACACAGCGAGTAAGCCCCTGAACGCATTTCCTGCTACAGAAACAAACAAGGGGATTCCCAATTCCAGAGGGGGCCAATCTCTGACGCAAAGAAAGTGAGGGGACATCTGGCCTCTGCACGAGGCTTCAGAGAGCCATTCTGCTGCCGGTCTCTAACATGCCACGCTGGCTGGCTCTTCAGAAGCCAAGGAGCGCTGGGGAATGGCACCTACCGTCGATGTGGGAGATGGGAATGCTGGAGTCATCGGCGTCCTGCCGCGTCCCGGGAGCCTGCAGGGCGCTGGCTTCCTGGACAAAGTCAGACGCCTTGTCCGTGTACGAATACGGATTCGCCACCAACGTCAGGAGGACCTGAGCATTGAAGAGTCAAGTGGGAAGTGTTTAGGCAGTTACAGGTGGGATGAAAAGTGTGCCTAGAAGTCACAGGTGAAATAAAGGGAAGAGCAAGAATCTTAACAGGCCTTAGTAAGAGCAATACTTTTGCTGCCAAGTTTTTTAAAAAACAGTTCCTGTTGTAGAACTTTAAGAAATTATCTCCTTTTCACACTAGACTATTGCCTTTAATACTAATTCTGGTATACCACTGTGGGCTTCCTTGGTGGCTCAGATGGTAAAGAGTCTGCCTGCAGTGCAGGAGACCCGGGTTCAAGCCCTGGGTTGGGAACATACCCTGGAGAAGGAAATGGCAACCGACTGCAATATCCTTCCCTGGAAAATCCCACGGATGGAGGAGCCTGGCAGGCTACAGTTCATGGGGTCACAAATAGTCGGACATGACTGAGTGACTTCACCTTCACTTTAGTGTGCCACTAATCCCTCCTGTGAAAACGAATGCCCCCTCCCCCCAAAAAAAGAAAACGAATGCCCCCAGGGAAGTTAAATAGCACTCGATGACACATTCCCATTTTACAGATGCTAAAACTAAGTAGTTTCTCATGTCTCAGCAAGAATTAGGAAGTGAGCCAGGAAGAAAGGCCTCCTAGCTGCCTAAGAAACGCCTTAAATACACTAAGGACCACCGAGTACATCGTCCTGAACGCTCCTCTACACGGGAAATAGGCACTCACGCGTTCCAGAAACTGAATCACGGCCTCCTTGTTCTCCTCCGCCGTGTCATCCAAGTGCTCTAGCCACAGCTCCAGCTCTGGCCAGGTATGCTCAAACACGCCCGTGTCCCGCAGGATCTGTTGGGAGGCAGACCGCGGGGGTAAGTCAGGGCAGAACCCCGCTTTCTGAGGTCTCGGCCTCCTTTTGCCCCCGGAGGAGCTCACACGCGGCCGAAGTTCCATTCAGCTCTCCTCTGTAAGCTCCAGCTTGGAACAGCACTCCCCTCTGCCAGATGAGAGGTGGCTCCGGGCTCCATCAAAGGGAATCCAGCCCCGCGTCTTGCTGCTTATTCCTTCCCTTCGACTCCTAAAACACCCAACTGCCATCGGCAAGTCTGACTTTCAACCTGGACTTGATCCTCGGCCTGTGTGAGATTCCTCGAGACAAGGAGCCAGCCAGCCGTGCCATCTCAGCGTGGCCCCTCAAGAGCCAGGCCTGCGCCAGAAGCACCGCCGTTTCTGAGGGGAGAATGTGTTTCAAGGCAGGACTTGGTGAAGTGACAGCCCCACGTGGTCGGATGACAGGACTCTGGGTCTCGGCACTGAGGGAGAGCCTGGTAGACCCCTCCACCCACGTGCAGGGGGCGGTCGTGAGATCACACACCCGCACAGGCGTGCAGAGGCCAGAGGCCCAGGCCCAGACGCTCACTCCCTCCGGGCAGCTCACGTGAGGTTCGAGTGCCAGTGAAGACAACTGGCACATCTAGGAGAGGTGAAGTCTTGGTGCCCTGAACCCTTCTCTAGTGCTACCGGTGGTTAGTGAGCCTGCCTGCAACGCGGGAGACCTGGGCTCCAGCCCTGGGCGGTGACTGGCTGCCCACGCCAGTATTCCTGCCTGGAGAATCCCCTGGACAGAGGAGCCTGGCGGGCCCAAGTCCACGGGGTCGCAGAGACTCGGACACGACTGAGCGACTCAACTCCCAGACACAATGAATGTGATTTTTGTAGTGACTCCCCGCTGCCACCCAACCCCGTGACAAAGCAGGACCAAAGAACTGGATTTCCTAGCACTGCAGTTAAGACCTAAAGTAGCTCTGGAAAACTAGGTCAAGTATAAGAAAGAAGAGGCACCAACAAGCTCGTCTCCTTCCTCTAACTTTGGTGACACCTGGGCTGTGGTGACGGCCTAGGTCAAAAGGCTGGAGCCCTGGAGAGGGCTGAGTCTGGAGATGAAGGCCGAGGCATTGCCTACTAAACTGGTCCCCAGCGGGCGGGCAATCCAATGTTTACTGAGCCCGGATCACATGTCATTCCTTCTGCAGTTCTAGCTTTGTTATCCCCATTTGCCTCAAGAAAACTAAGTTCAGAGAGGTTAAGCAGGGAAGTCCGACCCCCCCGAAGGGGCGGAACCAGGGATCAAAGTGCTGACTTTCCCCACTTCACCAGGCCGCCTCTCAGGAACACAACCAGGTGAAGACAGAATAAATTACAGCTGCCATAAAACCCGCTCTCCTTAAATTATGTCGGTCCTAATACATTCTTAATTCAGCAAAGAAAGACTATGCGAAATGCTTCCAAAACTAGGAACTGGTATAGAAAAGGCTCACCTTCACAATCAGAAGTTTGGTTGATGACTTGAGCTGTGAATGGCCACTGGTCACAAACATTTTCATCAGTAAGTAAAACACCGATCGCTTGCCTCCAATAATTTCTGCATCTGGGCCTTCCTGGAGTTTGAATGACAAAGTTATAACAGAGATCACTGCTGCTGAGTGAATAGATACTACATGCCCAGGCTTTTCTCCAGCCTCTCACCTCATCTCAACCACCCCTTGGCAAGCCTGCTGCGATGTCAGACACGAGGAACCTCTGGAGTCAGCAGGCTCAGCCCCCCAGCCCCCAGCAGCAGTGGCAGCAACAATAGTCACAGCAGGAAGCAGGGGGACCTTCGGGTGCTTCACAGATGCTAACTCGCTTTATCCTCCCGACAAGCCTGAGCTGGGGATAACTGTCACCCCCTTTTCACACGTGCAGACACTGAGACACAAGGAGGTTAACAGGCTGTTTTAATGACTGAGGTGGGACGCAAGCCCAGGAGCCCTGGCGCAGATGCAGCTCCGGCCAGAGGCTGGTGGGGAACCACACCACCCGGGGCTACCCGACTCCACCCAATACCGTACGCGCTGCATCTCAGCAAGACGCCGATGTGATGTAACTGGTCCCTTTATACATGATTCAGACTCTCAGAGGCTTCTGGGCTTTGAGCACATGGAGCTCCAGACCCCGCTCAGACTCTGTGTCTTCCCAGGGAGTCCCTGCAGCCCCGATCTGAGCCCCTGAGGAACTGGCACTTACAGAGCCCAGCAGACCCTTATTAAAAGCAAAAACTGAAGCACAGGCTACAAACTACTATGTTAATACCAGCTCTTTCAAGATAAGAGGCCTCTCTGCTCACTTTCCAACTAAATCAGCGAGATCTCAATGGTCCGGGTCATCTGGGATGATAAACCAAACAGCCCAGACGCGTCATCTCTCTGCAGTCCTGGCAGTGACTTCACCGGGTTGAGAGCAGGTTCTGGGCCACACTCCCCGGGTTGCGTCCTGGACCCCCCCAAGACCCCAGAAGTCTCCTAACCACTCTGCGCTCCAGCTGCCTTTGTCTGTGAGTGGCGGTAAGCGAGCCGACACGTAGAACACTCGTGCCAAGCCTGGTGCTGAGTCCTGGACGAGAACTATTCTCAGCTGTGACACAGGTGAGCCGCAGAGAGAGGACTCAGGGGAGACACAGAGCCCCCAGTGCCATGGCGTTCTTGCACCTCTCTGGGAGTTTCACGTCTAATAGTGCCAACGTACACGTCCACACTAACGGTTCCTTACAAGAGCTCATGGGACACCTGAGTCATTAAAACAAGTCATCTGAGCTACTGAGATACACCCTTATCGACAGTGCTTAATTTGACCTGGTCATTTTCCCTCCCTGAACAGGGCGACATGGTGTCCTATATTTAAGCACACGGATGAACATCTCTAGCATCCTGAGTCCCCTTTATCGGTCAACATTATGCTCTCCAGAAAGGGCTATGAGACACTATCACAGACACAGAGAACAGCCTTTTCTCCACCAGCCTCAACCCTCTCCTGCCTTGGTGTCTATCTCCAGCTCCGTCTTGAGTCGTCCCAGGATGAGGACGAAAGAGAAGAAATGTATTTTGTTTCTTTCCAAAAAGGTTTTAAAAGGACCAGAAAAATGTAAAAGCCCTGTTAGAAAAACACAAAAACTCGCAGTATGCAGCAACGATGCCTTTTCAGCAAGGACGGCTAAGCACGTTTGTTTGCAGAGTAAAGAGATTCCTGGCTCACAAATCCAGACCTGGCCTCTGCGCCAAGGTTTTGCTCTAAGAGGAGAACCGCGGATGTCCTCCTCTGGAGCTGGAAATTCCCAGACGGCCGCCCAGCCTGCAGGGGAACTAAGGCTGCAGGGCGGGCTCTCGGCCTCTTACCTGGGCCTTTAACCATAGAAACTTGCTGGCGGGCAGCTCCAGGGCTACCTTAAGAATGTGGTGCTGCAGAAGCGGGGGCACCTCCTCCCGCAGGCCCTCCTCTGAGATGACCCCTGCGGGCAGACAAGAGGAAAACAGACGAGAAGTCAGGGGGAGGGGGACGCCTAGCTGCTGATGCCCCAGCCACGAGGATCCGACGAGGAACTGTTGGTGGAAATAGGAGGAAGGCTGTGCAGCTCAGCCCACCCTGCGCCCACTCTCCTGTCCACACGCCTCAGATCCCCCTGACCTGTGGTCACCCCAAACCTTTCACTCAAGAGCTGGGATGCCGCTGGGCCCAGGAAGCCCTTCCCTGCGCTCGGCCACGCTGACCACCTGACAGCTGGAAGCCCCCGGCACGTGGCCTCCATACAGTCTCCTGTCGGTGCGACCGCTGGTGAGGGACACAGGGCTTTCTCCCGGGACGGCCAGAATCTTATGCACAGCCTGTGGCCACCAGTACCCGAGGCAGGGTCCTCAGCCCCTGGCCTCATTTCTGGGTTAACCATTTACTTGGGAAGGACGCGGTGAGTAAACATTCAGTGGCCACATTCTAGCAAATCTCGTCTTCTCACGGCAAGAGAACTTTCTGCCTTTGAACCATCAAAAACTTAACTGTAGCTTTTTGAACAGAACTATCTCAACAGCTTAGATAAATTCCAAGACTGATTATTTCTGCAAGTCTTCCTCTGTCAGCCCAGTTATGAAGTCAATTTTAGTAGACAAATTTTTCCATCAAGGAAACATGGCCGGACAAGCATGATGTTACTTCTATAAGATGTGGTTTGAACCTGAGTCAAATCTGAGTAACTATGTTAAAAGTGTGTGTGTATGAACGGGACCTCCTCAGGGGCTCTCATTTCTGCACCCCTTTTCCTTTGAAAAGATGATTTAGAATCAACGCCACATAATCTCATCTACGTGGCTTCCCAGTGGTAAAGAAGAATCTCATCTATTTGGCACTAGTGGTGAAGAACCCACTTGCCGATGCAGGAAACATAAGAGACATAGGTTCAGCCCCTGGGTGGGGAAGATCCCCTGGAGGAGGCCATGGTAACCCACTCCGGTGTTCCCGCCTGGAGAATCCTATGGACTGAGGAGCCTGGCAGGCTACAACTCATGGGGTTGCAAAGAGTCGGACACGACTGACGCGACTTAGCACGCAATCTCATCTGCAGATCACCCCTGGCAGACAACTCAGCCTAGCTGGCTTCTCCCTTCTCTCTCCTGGTGCTGTTAAGTGTGCGTCTGATATTTCTGTAAAGAAGACCGGCGCTGATCCAGAAGAAAACAACCAAGCCAGTGGATCACACAAGCTGGCCAAACCGCCCACCAGCCTTCCCAGTCCTGTGCCCTGGGCACCCAGTTTATCTGCGGCCCCTTCAGCCCCACGGGCAGGCCCGGCGGAGGGGCACCTGCCATCGCTCAGGACGCACCTCTCAGGAGCTTGCTGAAGTCAAAGTTGTACTGCATGACCACGTGTGGGACCACCTTCTGGTAGAGGCAAATGACCTGGAGCAGCACGGCTTTCAGAAGAACGGTTTCTGCATCATCTGAATCAGAACTGAACAGTGTGAATCAGGAAACACCCTGGTTCTCTGTCCTTAATCAGTAAGCAATCCTGTCACGGTCAACTGCACGCGGAACACCGAGGCTGCAGACAGATGCCCGCGGAGCGAGATTTAGGGAGTCAATGTGGTAAAGAAGTCAAGACTGCTCAAACAGGCTGGCTCTAAACCCCCACTTCACTGCTGTGACCCTGGGCAGGGTAAAGCTACTTGGGCTCTTTGTGCTTCAGGGGCCTTGTCTGAACAAGGGGGACACACAGCAGGGCCTAACCCCCACAGAGCCGAGAGAAGGATTAAACAGGACAGAGATACAAGACACAAACCACCATGCCTCGCCAAGGCCAAGGTCCGAGGCAACGCGTTTTACTACCCGGGGGTAAGTTCTACCTGCAGAACGAAAGAGTGTCCTATGCCTGCCGCCACCCTCCACCCACCAAAGGCCAGAGCACACAGCATCTATCACGCAAGGGTGGAGAGAGATGTGCGTGGTGCTTGCATAAGGCTTGGGCACATTTCTAGCAGATGTTAAAACTCAAAGTACGATGCCAGGCTCCTCCTCCTCACTAAGCCAAAAAGGACACAGGCCCCTTTAAGAGTCAGAGAGGGCTTCACAAGCTCCCCGGGTGAGGAGGCTCCCGGGCTGCCTGGGCCAGCAGTGTCTGCAAACAGCCCTCACCGCTCTCAGGGGCCACGCAGGGAGCAGCAGCCCTGCTGGCGTTTTTCTTTCCTTTCTCGTCCTCCTGTTCTGCATCCTGCTTCCTAAGAGACTGCCAGACCCAGACGATGGCATTCAGGTCTGGTAAAATCTGAAAGGAAACAAACAAGCAAAAAATCAGTCACATTGAGAGGAAGAGAAACGAACTGATCCCACTGATGATGAGATGCAAAGAACAGGGGAGAGGGGTCAGCACGTGCGAGTGTGCAAGGGAGAGACCCTGGCCTCTGGGAGCTCTGTTTTGGGGTATAAGTCCCTGAACCGAGCCTGGTAAGGAGCTGGTGAGCACACAAGTGCATGCTCAGTCGCTCACTTTGTCGCTCTTTGCGACCCCATGGACTGTCGCCCGCCAGGCTTCTCCATCCGTCGGATGAAGACACAAGCACTGATCATGAAAAGACACCCCTAAAGACTCGCTCACCAGAGCCGGACGTTAGGAACGAAGCAATTCACCCTTAGGACCGGCTAGGGGCACCCTGCCCAGCAAGCCCGTGGATGGCTCTTCTGGGCGGTCAGCCAGGCCACGGATGCCCAGCCTCCCTGCTCGTCAGACCAAGCCTGGGGAGGAGGGAGCAGGCTGCCTCTCGCTGCGGCCCCAGCCCGGCCAGTGTGCAGCGGCAGGGAGGGGAGCGAAGTGGTGCAACGGTTCCTAAGGAGATCAGAGGTCCCAAGAGTGGCCCCCCACCACTTGCCTTCACTTCACCCCCACCCTCTGCGCCCCCGAGCTCGTCTCTCCCAGCTGCTGTGCGACCTGTAAGGAGAGGCCACACCTGGCTCCGGGCCTACCTTGCTCAGAGCTTCTCTGAAGAGCCGCACGAAGTCTTCCATCATGGCGGCCGTGTAGACGCCCGACTCCTGCCAGGCCTCTTTATTCAGGCAGTGCTCGATGGTCTTCAAGGCTCTCTTCAAAATGACGGCGACAAGGGATAAAGCTGTGTGTTTCACGGATACGCTGTCCAACTGGGAAGAAAACAAAGAGTTGAGTCCACAAACGTCTTCGGATGGCCCTGGTGGACCCAGGGCATGCTGGCCTTTCCTGGGGGCCTGATGGCCTCCGCCCGCTTGCACTCCTGCAGACCTGACCTCAGCTGATGCTGGGAGGCTGGTTACTAAAGGAGAGGAGTCTGATGGTTATTCCTGATTTTTAGTCCACTGTCTGTTTTGGACAAGTCTTCTCTGACAACTGCCAGACTCACAAGGATAATCCGCGTCAGTGCAGCCGAGGCCCCACCAGGACCTGACCAGCCCCTGAAGAGGCACTTCTTGTCAGCTGCAGAGATGATAAGCAAAGGTACCAGGCACCTGGGTCTGAAGAGCCACCTCTAAGCTCACCGCAGCCCCCACCGCAGGCCTCCCACACCCAGACTCTCTACTTGGATTCGGATGACAGCCAGGAGACCTTCAACACTCTCACTTGCCGCGGAGACTAATGTTCAAGAGCCTGTGCTATCAGCACCAAGGGGGAAGTGAGGCCCCTGGTGATGGCGGTGTGCCCCAGGCCAGCAGGAGCGAGGACATCTTCTGGGCACCGGGGAGACATGTTCCATCACAGGCCCAGACCAGCCCACTGCCATCAGCCCCAGGGGACTCCTAAGGACAGAGAAGCCCAGGGAACACTGGGTAGGATACTGTAGCTTAAGAGTCAAGTAGAATTAACAAGGTTTTCTGATGGACCTGCAGTCTAATAACACCCCAGGCCCCCAGCATTCCAATCAGCTGGTGTCTCATTTTATATGGACGTGGTACTCTCAAGAAGGGCTATGTTAAATGCCCTGAACCAATAACCACCCCCACCCTGTCATCATTTCAAAGGCAGGACTGAAATGAGTGCTCAACGTGTATATCCGCCGGCTTGGAACACGAAGCTTGGCCAACAGCCTGAGGCCTTATCTCCGAACAGCCTTCTAATTTCCCGTTTGTAAAACGAGCTCACTCTTTTCTTTCTGGTTCTAAAATCTACGCTATTAAAATTTAATAGATAAAACTGTAATGAACAGAAGGAAAATGTCATTCGACAACCCCCACACACACACTCCTAACTCCACCCCCGAGACACACCTGTCTCTGGTGTCACTCACGTGAACACAGATACAGCTGGGAAAGGGCCACGGACGGGAAGACAGAGCCTCAGCTTCCCCTTAGCTGGCCCTGGGCCTGCACAGGAGGACGGTGGCCTCAGGAAAAAAGGAGGACGTGTCCTCTACCCCAGCCCGAGGCCGCCCCATGCAGGGCATGAACATCCCCGGGGCACAACTCCTCTGTCCTGGGAGTGAGACAGCCTTTGACATCCCAGGCCGCTGGGGAAAGACCAGGGTTGGCTCAAAGCGGAGAGGAAATGCAGCCAGCCATCACCTCCCACCCACAAGAGGCAGCGTCAGACATCCCCCTCTCAACTCGACTTTCTTGCAAGTCTCTTGGGATAAACTGTTTTGTGTCTCACAAAACAGATGGGCAAGCTAGCTGGGTCCTAGCTCCGGTTCTGGGATTTGGCCACCAGAGCAAACAAGCCATCCTGCCAGGTCCCACCCAGGCCTCTTCTGTCTACTCCACACACCCCACCGCTCTCTCAGCACCATCCCTGGATGGGAGAAGAAAAACTCTCATCCCACAGTACAATCCGAGGAGTTGGGGCCACTTTATGGCAAACGCCCCGTGCGCACTTGGTCCAAACCATGCTCTGTGACCCACCGTGGCAGATCCTGGTCTTCTGTGCTCACACCCCAACCAGCCTGCCTGAAACACAGGGATTCCACCCGCCCTGAGGAAGCCCCAAGCCCTGCACCGCTCTGAACACCTGGCCTCTGCCAGGTGGGTCTTGAGGTAACAGGCAGGCAACTGGCAGGACCCAGAACCCATGTGTGCGTGCTAATTTGCTTCAGTCGTGTCTGACTCTGTGCGACCCTATGGACCATACCCAGCCAGGCTCCTCTGTCCTTGGGGATTCTTCAGGCATGATACTGGAGTGGGTTGCCACGCCCTCCTCCAGAGGATCTTCTCGACCCAGGGATTGAACCTGCATCTACTCATGGTCTCCTGCATTAGCAGGCAGGCTCTTTACCACCAGCGCTACCTGGGAAGCCCAGGATCCATGTGCTAACAACTCACGGCAGATTTGGCTCAGGCCATGATGCTACAGTGAACAAGGCATGGGCCCCTCACAATGTGGCTTCTGCTGAGCCTTGGATCTTTATGATAGACGATGACACAGAATCTGAGGATCAAGTTTCTCCATGAACACGTCCTCCCCAAACTCCTGAAACAGCTGGGCCTCAAAGTCAGTGCTCCCCAGGAAAGTTAGCACTATTCGTTTAAAGCTCAGAAGAAAGGATTTGCCAGGCAAATGTCAGGCCCACTCTGTCCAAAGATCCTCAAGTAATGAGACGTCAATGCGTGACACTGGGCTGCAGCTGAGCACACATACCCTCCTATGATTCCAGCCCCTGCTCCCCCCACCCCTTATCGACAAAGGCCCAGAGCCACACAGGATCCTACAGCCCGGTCAGTGCTGGAGAAAGGCAGGTATGTGCCTTGGGCCCCAGGGCCCCGTCCCCAGGCGAGGGGACACGTGGAAAACCTCGGAAGCGCTGACAAAAGATGACCCAATACACATAGGCCAGTATTCTCAGCGGAGTGGCCGGCATGGCCAGGGGGGTGAGCGGGAGGGTCTGGAGGCAGGGTCCCCACTCACGTTCAGCGCCTGCGTGAACATGATCTTGTTGCACACCAGAGGTGCGGTGGTCACCATCACCATGGCCAGGAGCCGAGGCAGCGGGATGAACTCTCGGGTCTGAAACGCCCGGGAGATGTCCGGCTGGGCAGCGTAGATCTGAGAAAGGGACACAGAGAAGTTAACTTCCAAACCTGAGTCTAACGGGAGGCGCCCAAGAGTGAAGCCGCTCCGGGGAAACAATGAGAGTAACAGAGGCCCAAGGCTCGCCACAAGGCACAGGGTCTGGAACGTCGACCCCCAGTTCCACTGGTTGGAGACCAGGCAGGTGGTAAGACTACTGCTGGGGCAATGACCGTCAAAGCAGAGACTGACTGGTGGTCTGGGGAGCCTGTTAAAACCTCTGATGGCAAACAAGTCACAACGGGATGACTTACTCCCCAGTTACGGCGCCTGGCAAATTATGTCGGCTTTTTAGCACTTCATGACAACCCTTCGCGGTAGGGTTATTTTATACCAAGATAAAACACATTTACAGATGACAACACTGGACCTCAATGAGGGGAGCTTCCCTCGGACTGCAAGGCTAGAAGGCAGACTCTAGCCTTGAGACTAGGGAGTCCTAGAGACGGCAAGACTACCATCCAATCTGCAGCGGCCATGTACCTGCCCCTCCCCATCCCACTCCAGAGTGCGGCCAGGGCAGGTCCCAACAGGGGTGGTGGCCACGGTGATACCATCACCAAGTCGGGGGCAGAGTACCTCCTGCTTGCCCCCAATACACAGGCGGACCGCACACACAGGTGCTCAAGGAAAATGATGGACTAAGTTTGCTTTGCAGATAACCCGTTGCCCAAGTCAAGGCACAAAAAAATAATTCCAGGTGTGTTATCACTGCATGCCCAGTCACTCAGTCGTGTCCAACTCTGCAACCCCATAAACTATAGCCCGCCAGGCTCCTCTTTCCATGGGATTCTCCAGGCAAGAATACTGGAGTGGGTTGCCATTTCCTTCTCCAGGGGATCTTCCCAACCCGGGGATCAAACCTGAGTTTCCTGGGTCTCCTGCATTGACAGGTGGGTTCTTTACCCACTGAGCCACCTGGGAGGCCCCCTGTTACCATGAGGCAGATCATAAAGCTGAGAGAAGGGGCAATGGTGAATGGAAGGACTTGTAGCAGGTACTTCCACTGGTAAACAAGGGGAGGCTGACACCCATGATCAGATGGAAATTCATTCATATCCACAAGACAGACCACCAAGACACAGCTTATTTCAAGTTGTTCTAAGAACTTGAAATGGCAATCTTTAAATAGCCTTGCTCCCTGGCTTGCATTTCACGGTCAGGCATTTTGCTAATTCTAGCCCAACTGTGGCTAAACTCATCAAGATCACATTCGAAGTGAAATCTGGATGAAGAAAATAAAATTGGCTTAACAGATTTAGCAGCATAAACCTCAAAATGCAGCTCAGTGAAAAGTAAAATGTCCTTAGAAGAAAAAGACACTGAATTAACATCATCTAGGACTGATGCTGAAGCTTAAAGCTCCAATACTTTGGCTACCTGATGCGAAGAGCCAACTCACTGGAAAAGACCCTGACGCTGGGAAAGACTCAGGGCAAGAGGAGAAGGGGGCGACAGAGGATGAGATGGCTGCATGGCATCACGGACTCAACAGACATGAGATTGAGCAAACTCGGGGAGATAGTGAAGGACAGGGAAGCCAGGCAGGCTGCAGTCCATGGGGTCGCAGAGTCAGACACAAATGAGCGACTGAAAAACAACAAAAATATACCGGGAGAATAGCTGAAAGAAGTTTCTCATCCTGCAGTTTATCAGGATGTCACCCCACCTTCCATCCTCACCACCCCAACTTCTCACACTTCACCCACGACCCCATGAGGCAGACTTCAAAATGCAGTGGTCGTCACCTTGTTTAGCAGTCTGATGTTATTTGACCAAGTGGACTTCAGCCTCGGGAGAAAGGAAAACGTCGCTTCCTTGAAGTATTTGTTCAGTAGGTCCGGACACACTTTCAGAATGTTCACCACCAGTTCAGCGACCAGCTCATCGTCTGCTGCAGTTTTCAAACCCAGCAGGAAGTGCAGGAGAGTCAGGTTTCCTCCTCTGTCACAGAAAGACAGAAGAGAGAGGGGTGAGCGGGGGGTTTTCACAACACGCCGAGCTCTCAGGATGACGGGACAGGTCCTCGGAACCCGCGAGTAAACACAGAGTTTTATGTTGTGATGCAACGATGGGCAAATTCCCCTTCTGGTCAGTTTCCCTCAGAGCACAGAGTGAGATGTTCTCATGGTCTGTGGGGTTCCTGCTCTCCACCAAAGGGCCTGAACTTCACTCCTCCACTTCTTCAGCCTGCGGGACGTCCCCCACCAGGGATCAAATCCATGCCCCCCGTGTTGGAAGCACAGAGTCTTAACCACTGGACCACCAGGGATGTCTCACTCCCATACTTTTGAACAGCTAAAAAAAGTCTCCCCTTTGTCTTGTTTCCCACCTCTCCTTCCCTCCCTCAAGTTCAGCTGACTTTCAGAGAAAAGGAAGAAATCCTTTCTCTCTAAACCCACAGCATAAAAGCAATTTTAAAATTTCCTTTTGAGATTTTACTGACCTCTTTCCTCCAATTACAGGCTTTCCTAATAGCTCAGATGGTAAAGAATCCACCTGCAATGCAGGAGACCTCAGTTCAATTCCTGGGTCGGGAAGATCCCCTGGAGAAGGGAAAGTCTACCCACTCCAGGATTCTGGCCTGGAGAATTCCATGGACTGGAGAGTCCATGGGGTCACAAAGAGTGGGCCACCACTGAGCGACTTTCTCTTTCACTTCCTCCAACTACACATGAAAAAGCACATATATGAAGACGTATGTGCACATTAAGTAAAAAACACAGGCATGCATTTTCCTTTAAAAAGATTATATTGGGTCTCCCTGGTGGTTCAGTGGCAAAGAATCCATCTGCCAAAGCAGGGGACATGGGTTCGATCCCTGGTCTGGGAAGTCGCCACATGCCATGGTGCAACTCAGCCTGTGTACCACAGCTGCTGAGCCTGCACGCCCTGGCGCCCGTACTCCACATAGGAGAGGCCACTGGGATGCCAAACCCTCGCACCGCAACTAGAGAAAGCCTGTGTGCAGCAACAAGACCCGGCACAGCCAAACATATAACGCACACATAAGGAAAACTGTAAACAAAAATGCAAAGATGACACTTCCCCCATGAAGTGCTCATGAAACGCCACAGTCCAGAGTGCCACAGAATTATTTCTAGAACTTAGCCAAGTGGCACAGAGTCCTTCTACAGGTCTTCTGTTTCCCTGTTTCTATCTTAGTTCAAATTCCTACACCTTCACTTAGCAGGCAAAAGAAGCTAGTGTGGGGCGGTGGCAATCTACTGTATGAAAACAGTTGAAACTTGTCTCAAAGTGGGCAGTTTTCAAAGATATAAGATGATAAAAACAGGAAAACTTACAGACTTAAAACCTACACAAACCTGGACACCTAGCTCAGGATCTAGGCAGTTAAGTGGGTTTTAATCCCCAGAAACATTTTTGTATCAAGCTTGTCCCTGGAAGTCATAATATCCAGGAAAAAACTCAAAATCAGCCTCACTGGCGTGTCATGTTGATGGCTTGTGGGACCATTGGTTTTGGAGCCCCTTAAAAACTCACCAAAACTAAGATGCAATATGATACTTTACAGATAATAAAGAATTTTCAAACTTTGAATTAGAGAGTAATTTTGATCAGAAAGCTATCTTTTAAAAAGCTTAACATTCTTAATAGGAAAATTTCATGAGCAAAACACACTTTGTGCTTCCAAATGCACAGAATGTTAAATTTGCAAAGCATGCCAAAAATATGGCACACACACACACCATTTTAATCAACGGTGTAATAAAATGAACAACATTTACAGAATTTGCAGTGGGTGCCAGATACTGCTCTAAGCAGTTACCACACACTCTCTGAGGTAGGTGTAATCGTATCTCTCTCTTTTTTATTTTTTAAACAGATGAGGCAATACTGGCAAAGAAGAGCAATAACTTGCTGAGGTCTCTGAGGCACTCCAGAAACTGTTCTCTGAACCTCCACAACAGGGCTCAGCAAGCTCTAGCCTGCCACCTGCCTTTGCCAATAAAGCTTTATTGGAACATGGTTATACCCACTTGTTTATTCATGTTGTGGCTGCTTGCATACCACAGTGGCCTATTGAGTGGCCACAGTAGCGACAGCGTAATACACTGAGCCTGACATACTTAACTACCTGGACCTGAAGAGAAAAAGTTGGCCAACCCTGGCCTATGCTAAAATGCCTCCCTATGTGCACTGTCCTAGACTCTGGGGATTCAAAACAGACTAGCCAGGACTTCTTTGGTCCAGTGGTTAAGAATCGACCTGTCAACGCAGGGGACGTGGGTTTGATCCCTGGTCTGGGAAGGTCCCACAGGCCGCGGGGCGACTGAGCCCATGCACCACGACTACTGAAGCTCTCGTGCTTAGGAGCCCAAGCTCCACAACAAGACCCCACAACGAGAGGCCCACACCCCACAGCTAGAGGAAGCTGCCATGCAGCAACGAAGGCCCAGCACCGCCAGAAACGAGAGAAAAACGGACACAAAACAGACTAGCCTCTGTTCTCACCCCACAGCTAGAGGAAGCTGCCACGCAGCAACAAAGACCCAGCACCGCCAGAAATGAGAGAAAAATGGAAACAAAAACAGACTAGCCTCTGTTCTCACCGATTCTTGCCCATCGGATAATGAGCAAGCAAACAAATATGCAAAGTGGTGGAAAGTCGCCATCAGAAGCAAGAGCCAAGCCAAAGGACAGTGAGAGTGGAAGGCCTGTCTTCGTGAAGAGCTGCCAAGGAAGGCCTCTCTGACCTGGTGACATCTGCACGGAGGCCAGCAGGACACAAGGGAGCTTGACGACCACTGGGAAGCCAGGCATTTCAATTTTCTCAAAGCTTTCCATTAACACCCCACACACAAAACCGCTTCCTCTCTCTAAGCACAAAATTTGCCTTTGGTCCATGGCTGAAAAATTTTACATAAACCACCGCTTATTTAAACAGACCCACGACCGCAAGTTGATTCAATATGTTCATGACGTTCATCTACCTTATGGGTCTCCTTCACAGGAAAATGGCATTTTTGAACATGCTTATATTAGACTATAAAAGTCTGCTCTTACATTTCAGCAAGAAAACAAGTTTTCTCTCACTGATGACAGAAAAGCTACAATATCACCAAAACAAAGTTGAAAGATTTAGAAATGACATGGCGAGTTAAGGCATAATAACTACAGAATCTAAACAAGTTCAAAGGCACAAACAGGGAGAAAAATTCTCCCTAGGTTAATACCATTTTGAGGGAATCAGTCATTGCCTGACTGGTGGAAAACAAAGCAAACCAACTCTATTCTTATAATAAAATGTCAAGGAGATAAAACTAAGGGTCACTCATGATGACTAGAAAATCTGTCCAATATTTTTACTGTCAAATGGGAAAAAAGCAGATTGATGAACGCTGTATCTAACAGTAGGGTATTTTGGTTTAACAATTAACACAGATATGTATTATAGGTTTAAAGAGAATGTCCAAAAGAACATAATAGAAACCATTAGCTGTGGACTTCATGCTTCCTTACCAATGAAATGCTATCGTAATGGTGCAATATGAAATAAAAGGCAAGAAGAAAACTCTGTAAGCCTGACTCACTAGCAGCCGGCTCTGGGGACAGGGGGATTGTGTGGCCGTCAAGAGTGTGGGCTGGGAACCAAGACCTCCCAGGTTCCAACCTGAGCTCCGCCACTTACAGGGTGAGTGACTTGACCTCTGTGGGCCCCTTTTCCCTCATCTGCAAAACTGGGGTAGCAACGGCAGCCACCAAGCACTGTGGGGAGGTCCCCGGGAGGGCCCCTTGTCTCTGGATTTATTCTCAGATTCATCTGATGCACTGTCCCCAAGTGGACACAGCACCCTCCTGGGTGAGACACCTCACACCGTGTGTCTGAGTCAACTCCCCTGAGACTCTGCCCTGAGTGCCCACGACGAACAGGAACCGTCTGAGTCCTATTCCAAGTTCATCCCCAAAATGAGTCAGGCATCATCTGAAACGCTAGTTCTAACCCCTTACACTTCTATCACTTGACAGATCCCCACGGGAAGTCACGAACGTGACGGCCTCTGAGAACTCACACTCAGGGTGCACACAGGCTCCAGCCTTACCTGCCGAAGGTACCGAGAGATGCATCGTAAAAATTGATCCCATGCTTGAGCGAACAGCACAGATCCATCAGGAAGTTATGAACAAGCTCCCGCACCATGGTCTTCCCTGCGTCTTCAGCAGAAGTCTACGAGAGTTTCAAAGACACTCAATGACCATCCAAGCTTCATAAGCCTTACTAACAACTACAGGGTAAAAACTGGACAACAGCACATGCCTCATATTAAAAGCAAATCAGAAAACACTTTAAATTAAACACCTGGTCGAGCTGTGGTGCTAGAGAAGACTCTTGAGAGTCCCTTGTACAGCAAGGAGATCAAGCCAGTCAATCCTAAAGGAAATCAACCCTGAATATTCACTGGAAGGACTGATGTTCAAGCTCTAATACTTTAGCCACCTGATGCGAAGAACTGACTCACTGGAAAAGACCCTGATACTGGGAAAGACTGAAGGCAAAAGAAGGGGACGACAGAGGATGAGATTTGGTTGGATGGCATCACCGACCCAATGGACATGAATCTGAGCAAACTCCGGGAGATAGTGGAGGACAGAGGAACCTGGCGTGCTGTGGTCCATGAGGTCACAAAGAGTCGGACATGAGTTAGCGACTGAACAACAGCAGTGATTCAAAAACAAAACTGCACAAAAAAGAGAAATACCAATCAAAACCTAAAAGTGCTCTGATATGTGGAATCTGAACAAGATAAACAAAACAATAATAATTTTTTTAAAAAACCTCACAGAGAGCAGATTGGTAGCTGTCAGATACGGGGGTCAAGGGACTGGGGAGAATGGGTCAACTGTGGGTTTTTCTGTTTGTTAGTTTACTTTTCAGTTTAGATAAACTGAATTAAAATTTTCCTTTTTAAAGTTGAACAAACGGGGCTGCTGGGACCGTAAGAAACTACAGGTAACTTTCGAGACTTTCTGTCATCTCTGATTGTCTCCGAGTACTTTACAGTAGCTGTTAGTGCAGCCCCGTGAGCCTGGCCGGGCAGACAGGATCGCATCCTTTCGACGAAGGAGCAAACTGTGGATGAGACGCTGAGGCCAGCACCAAGACAGGAAGTACAGAGCAGGTCAGTCTTGGGACCCCCAGTAGCAAAGATTCTCTGTTTACAGCACATGCTTTATTTTTTCTAAGCTTGTTCTTGCTTTTGGATTGTGATACTGTGGCAGAAGATGGAAGTGTCTGGTTGTTGCCCCATTCCTGGCACAGAGCTCCTAAAACCCTTGCAGTTTTCTGAGTGATGGGGGCAAGTGGAACGTCTCACATGGAGATCCTGAATCCCTTAGAATCTCCTAGGTGACTGGAACATCTTTCATTCTAACAAGGCAAATCTTAACAGGCCCCAGGAGACGTTCAGGATGGGGTCTGGACAGCAGACTACCAGTAACGAGAGCATCGCTTAATGCCCCGATTCTCTGTGTCCTCACCTATGCAATAGAACCGTTAGGGACTGCCCTGGTGGTCCTGTGGTCAGGACTCTGCGCTTTCGCTGCCAGGGTGCAGGTTCAATCCCTGGTCAGGGAATTAAGACCCCATAAGCCACAGAGTGCAGCCAGAAAGCAAAAACAAAACTCTTGAGAGGGGCAAGTTTAAACCTGTATTTTCAAACAAGCTTATGAATGACTTAGTTTCTCTTGCTCTTTTGAATAAAATTCCACAATTGGGAGTGTTCTTATGAAGCCCCCCGGGCTTCCTGGTTATGGAACGTACAAAATATGTGCAGAATAAGGACACAGGCAGGTCGTGAGATAAAAAGGGGTACAACAGTGGGCTCTTGAGAGGTTAACTATCATAGAGTTAACAGGAAGTCTGAGCCTTCACTACTCTGGCCAAGTCCATGTTCAGAAATGCCCTGAGAAAAATCAAAACAAGGAAAATTCAAAGGTACGGAGGCCTTAGGTCCTCAAGAGAGTGACTCTTCTTATCTAGTACTTGTTGCTTCCCAGGTGGCACTAGTGGTAAAGAACCCACCTGCCAACGCAGGAGAGGCAAGAGATGGGGGTTCGATTCCTGGGTCAGGAAGACCCCCTGGAGTAGGCAATAGCAACCGACTCCAGTATTCTTGTCTGGGAAATCCAGTGGGGAGAGGAGCCTGACGGGCTGCAGTCCATGGGGCCACGAGGAGGCGGACATGAGTGAGCAAGTGGGCACACGCGCAGAGCAAACTATTCCCGTCAGCAGGCGAGGAAGTTGATGCTCCCTAGGTCCCAGGGTCCTAAAGCAGAGACAACAGGCCCTGAAACTCTGATGACTGGAAAGATGTGAGAAGAACAGATGGGAGAGGAGAGGTAAGCAAGGGGGGAGAGAGCGGGAATCTACCCTCTAGGTCTACCACGCAAACACTGCAGGGAAAATGGAGATGCCCTGCAGCTCATTAAAGAAAAAGACAAAAAAAGTTTAATATGATCCCTCAGAGATTAGAAAAAATTTTACTCTAATTAAAAGAGTCATGTTGTATCTAGGTAGGTAATTAATATAACCACTGGCCAAAAGAAACAGATCAAACGGGGGGACTTATTTTTTAAGGCAGGTGCATGCATAGATCATGTTTTTGTGTGTGCATGCATGCTTAGTCGTGTCGGATTCTTTGTGATCCCAGGGACTGTAGCCTGTCAGGCTCCTCTTTCCATGGGATTTCCCAGGCAAGTATACTGGAGTGGATGGCCATTTCCTCCTCTAGATCTTCCCAACCCAGGGATCAAACCCACGTCTCCCGAGTCTCCTGGATTGCAGGCAGATTCTACACCACTTGAGCCATCAAGATAATATGTATAGATGCTTCAGTATTCCAGCTCTGGGCATCTCATGCTAACAATGATGCCAAGCGAACCCCAGAGACTGTACCTCGACGCTGTCCAGGCTCACGTCAACAATCCCCTTCCAGCTGTAGAGAGATGCTATGTGGTTCAGCACTTGTCCAGTGAAGAAACGCACCTTCTGGGTTTTTGTGATATTTTTATTGTGAACTACCTGAAAACAACAGAACAAATGGCTTTCAAGGAAGCTGATTTTTAAAACATGTTGGATTTCGTCATTATAAAAATAATACAGACTTGTGGCAGAACACTTAGCCAGAAAAAGAAAAAATGTAAAGAGGAAAACAAAATTCATCAATATTGTCACCTTCCTAGGACACCAACAGTTTACATTTTGGTATATTTCCTTTCAGCCTCTGCCCCTCCCCACAACACACGCAAAATATATACATGTGTATATATTAAGTGTATTGGGTTTTTATTGGGGTTTGGGTTTTTTTAACTTCTTTGAAATTATATATAGCTTTGTACCTGCTTTATTTATGTAGCATGAACTGTCTCCACATCACTAAAAACTCCTTTAGAACACTGTTTTGGAGGACTGATCATCATTCTATCCCAGAAGTGATGGTAACTCATGTACGCATTCCCCAGGTGGGTACAATCAGGCTGCTTCCATGAGCAGCAGCCTGCACTGCGTCCCTGCCTATGCACTTGGAATGGTGCACAAGTTCTCAGCTCCTCCCAACCTAGCCCCCAGCCCGGATCTCTGAGGGCTTATGAGTTATTTCAAATCCATTCCCTGGGTGATCTGAGGCGACTCCCAAAACCCCGCCTCCAGGTTGATACACATTTTCAAGACCTCTGACACACACTGCCAGACCTGCTGTCTTCCAGAGGGACCATAACACTTCCTCCAGGGAAGCACCTGATTCTTTGCTGGTGCTGAGTATCAGGTCTGAAAAGTCAAGGCCAACTTGGTGGGTGAAAAAACCTGTAATCTCATGACTTGCTCTGCTTTGAATCCAGGAAAATTTTCAACCTCAGTACTACTGACATGTGGGGACAAATAACTGTTCTGAGAGGCTGCCTTCTGCACTACAGGAGGCTGAGCAGCCTATGGTGGTTGCTCGACCTTGGTCTCTGCTCACCAGATGCCGGTCACATTTCTCTGGTTATGACAACCAAAACTTGCCAGACGGCCCGTGGGGGACAGAACTGTGCCCAAGTTGAGAAGCATTAAATGCTATGTGCTCACGAGCCCTTTTCATATGGGTTGCCAGCTCACAGCCTTTGGACAACTTTTTTTTATTTGGGGAGGCTCACAGAGTTTTTCTCCTGGATCATGGAAGGGGCTTCTGTGTCAAAGACAGCGATCCTTTCAGCAAGTTTTCAGATTTCTGCAAGATGCTTATATAAGGCAGAATATGGAAGATGACACAAAATAACATTTTTTGTTATTATATAACACAACACAGCATGCTAGGTGTGCACATGATGAAGGGCTGACGTTTACAGCTCGCAGTTACCCCAGTGGCTTCCTGTGGAATGGGGTAGGGGGTGGGGGAAGCAGGTAGCAGTTTTTCTTCTCTTGTAAGAAATGGCAGCTGTCTCCTTCAGAATCGCTCACCACCACCAAGTTCTTGCTTAAGAAACAGTTCCCCATCCAACCCACACAACAACCCGCATCACCCATGAGGTCACAGCTCTGAAGTCCTGTCAAAAAACACTGGAACAAACACGTGACCGGAATACTGATCACCAAACACGTACCTTTGTTTTCAGTGTGGACAACAAAATATTGATGGTGGAGATCCTATCTTCCTTGATGCCTGAGCTAAAAATGCATGGAATAAATTCTGAAAGTAGAAAGTTTCAAAGCGTTAGATTCAAAACTACTTTGAATGGGAACAGACGAGAGAGCATTACTTCTTAAAATTGTATGGCAAACAAGGCCATTGATTTGCCCCCCCACCTTTTTTTTTCAGGTTTTGTCTTTTTTAATTACACAAGTTCACAGCAGGAAAAACTAGTTTTGTGACATAGGAAATAAATATCTAAAAGCAATACAATGAGTGAACCATTAAAGGTCAACAGTTCTTTGGTTCTATCTTCCCTTTCTTTTTTCACATTGACGTCAGTAAAGTTAATACTAACGGTTTAAAAGAGCATGTATTGTATGATTAGCTTTCCAAAGCTCCACTCTTCGCTTAGACCAGCTCGGAGATGTATTTAAAATGACAGCTGTCACTTTATTGACTGGCCGTAGAATTGGACTGATTTATTTGCTTTCTCTCCCCGAGGACTCAACCTTCCACCGCTTGATGCTCTGTCATTACTGACAAAGGGCGACACTGGTAAAATGCAACAAACCCATTACAGTTTCTCTTGCTCTATACATTCTTCATGAGCACATATAATTTCTTCAAAGGCAAATTCATTATTCTTAAAAAAAAAAAAAAAATCCAAAAATACCAGATAAATCAACCATCGCACCACTACCCAAGAGTTCATACTGAGTAATGTCTGGGTTCCCAGTTGACTGCTAACCTTCTGGTATGTCCACATTCTGTTAAACTTTTAGTAAAATGGGATCATATTTTACCAGTTTTATAACGGAGTTACACCCAATCCCATACCCTTAAAAGATCTGGGATCAGTAAGTATATTTCTATATCCCTTTTGATAGCTACATTCCTGCTTATGACCAGTGCTCAATTTGCTCGGTCCCTCGCTGGTGGGTAGTAAGGAGTCCGATTTTCAGCTAACAGACAAAGATGTCCCCTAACAAAACCTCTACTCAACTCCTTAATTATTCCCTTAGGATAAACGGCTGGACGTGGAATGGCTGGCCTAGCCCAGCTGCCCTGCTGAAGCTTTAACAGAAGTGCATCCTTGCCCCTTTAGCAGTGTGGACAGATGACACCAAAACCAGAATCCTCCGCTTAATAAAAGCCGGACACTGAGAAGACGCGGGGCAAGATTCTGAAGAAATGCCCGGCCCTGGAGGCAGAGGGCATCCCACGCAGGCGGGCAACAAGCAGGACCAGGGCACGACACCACGGGAAGGAGGTGTGTCCTCCACGGGGCTGCGGTCTGGGTGGCCACCTGGCCCTGGGCTGCCCACCTCCAGGGACCTGCACCCGCACCTGCTCGTGAGTGGTCTCAGCAGCCTGCCCTGGAGGGGACTCAGGTCTCCCATGCTGGGGGACAGGGGGAAACAGTTGCAGGCCCCCATGCTCTTCTCCCACGAGTCTCAGGGCCCCAGCTGAGATGGCAGCCACTCCTCACCCACAGACAGGGCTTGACCCCAGGGGTCTCACTGGACGATGACCCTCTCTGCGCTGCCATCCACGGTCTTGAGAAAAAAGCTGGTGGCCCTAATGGATGAAACCCTGCCAAGCCTCGCTCTACGGAGACTGGCACCAGCCAGAATTCTCTGAAGCTCAATTTCTGATATCCTGCTCACACTAGGCATTAAAAAAACCACAACTACTAAGAGAAGCTCAGTAGCCAGGGCTATGAATCTGCATCCTTTCTGGAGCTATAAAGCCTCCCTTGTTCGCGTGCTGCAGTCCATGGGGTTACAAACAGTCGGACACAACTGAGACACTGAACTGAACTGAAGTTTGCGTTTCTCCTCCGTTAGGCTCACTCGGCACCCAGCTAGTGCAACAGGGACTGCTCTCTCTGCACTGACCAGCGGCTTTCAAGCCACAGTGACCAAAGTCTCTCTGCACACACCCTTCACTCCCATGTGCAAGGCAGCCACAGGGGCGGCTGACCTTTGTTAACCCGCTAAACACTCAGAACAATCACAGGGAGACTGGGCCCCAAGACAACAAGGCCCTCCTACCTTTCAACTCCAGCACTTGCGTGATGGTGCTGTCATCACCGGCAATCAGAAAGGAAAGGGCAAACTGAATGTAGGCCAGCCGGACGTCATGTACTCCCTGGGGGCGAAGGAGATCGTGTCACACAGGTGTTCATATGCACGCGGCCACACACACACACAGAGACACACCCCCCCGAGGAAGCAGGAACACGAGGCTGCCCCCTCAATGTCCCGGTCAACCCCGTATCACAGGGTTCTCCAGGCTGGTACTGTCAGAGGGTCGACGTCTAGAACCACTGGTCATCTCTTTATGGAAACCAAGGGTTTTTCTTTTGCTCTTTCCCTCTCAAGCTGCTCCTCTTCTTTCAAGCCCTCTCTAAATACCAAAGCATAGGTCTCCCCTTCCCCGCTTGTAGGACACACACATTTTTAGTTCAGGGACCGCTCTGGTATACAGAAGATGCTCAGCCTGTCTACACACCATCCACGCTCACATCATGAGATAACAGGTCTCTGTTTTCGAAAATCCAGAGATGATGGAAAGGCTGGTGCTGCTTTTGATGAGACACCCATGAGGTGATGCCTGGTTTTTATCAGATATTAGACATTCACAGCAGACACACAGATGCAGCCACATCACACATGCAGCATGGCCTTCCCAGGACTGTAGTCCGCACTGTCCTGTGGGGGTGTCAGCTGGACCAAGGGCAGCATCCTCAACGAGGGCCCAAAGGCCATGACCAACGGCCAGCCCCCCAGGAGCAGCTATGCGGGCCACTTCTCCAGTTTCTCCTCTCAGTAGCTTTAAGGCAGACTTGTGTCTCACATTCCTGTTTTACGCCCGAAGAATCCAGGGCATACGGTCACACAGGGCACGTGTCAGCTGGCCCTGCATGAGCACACGGGCTCAGAGCCTCCACTGCTCAACCCGACAGCGTTTGCCGAGTTCAATTATTACAAACTAACTTTAAAGACAAGAGGTAAGTTAACATGATGGAGAACCACTGCCTTCAATGCCTGAAGAGACCGAGGAGTCTTCACCTTCCAGCGAGTCCCATTCACTTAGTGGTAGCAGTAGTGATAGTGAAGGGGGTGAGGAGGGAGAGGAGGGTGAGGAGGGTGAGGAGGGTGAGGAGGTGAGGAGGGTGGGGGAGTGAGGGGGGTGAGGAGGGTGAGGGGGGTGAGGTGGGTGAGGAGGTGAGGAGGGTGGGGGAGTGAGGGGGGTGAGGAGGGTCAGGAGGTGAGGGGGGTGAGGAGGGTGAGGGGGGTGAGGAGGGTGAGGAGGGTGAGGGGGGTGAGGGGGGTGAGGGGGGTGAGGAGGTGAGGAGGGTGGGGGAGTGAGGGGGGTGAGGAGGGTGAGGGGGGTGAGGTGGGTGAGGAGGTGAGGAGGGTGGGGGAGTGAGGGGGGTGAGGAGGGTCAGGAGGTGAGGGGGGTGAGGAGGGTGAGGGGGGTGAGGAGGGTGAGGAGGGTGAGGGGGGTGAGGGGGGTGAGGTGGGTGAGGAGGTGAGGAGGGTGGGGGAGTGAGGGGGGTGAGGACGGTGAGGAGGTGAGGAGGGTGGGGGAGTTAGGGAGGTGAGGGGGGTCAGGAGGTGAGGGGGGTGCGGAGCGTGAGGAGGGTGAGTGGGGTGGGGAGCGTGAAGGGGGTGAGGGGAGTGAGGAGCGTGATGGGGGGTGAGGGGGGTGAGGAGGGTGAGGGGGGTGAGGAGGGTGGGGGAGTGAGGGGGGAGAGGATAGTGAGGAGGGTGAGGGGGGTCAGGAGGGTCAGGGGGTGAGGGGGGTGAGGAGCGTGATGGGGGGTGAGGAGCGTGAGGGGGGTGAGAAGCGTGAGGGGGGTGAGGAGCGTGAGGGGGGGTGAGGAGGGTGAGGAGCGTGAGGGGGGTGAGGAGCGTGAGGGGGTGAGGAGGGTCAGGAGGGTAAGGGGGGTGAGGGGGGTGAGGAGGGTCAGGAGGGTGAGGGGGGTGAGGAGGGTCAGGAGGTGAGGGGGGTGCGGAGCGTGAGGAGGGTGAGGGGGGTGAGGCGGGTGAGGAAGGTGAGGGGGGTGAGGGCAGTGAGGAGGTGAGGAGGGTGGGGGAGTTAGGGAGGTGAGGGGGATCAGGAGGTGAGGGGGGTGCGGAGCGTGAGGAGGGTGAGGGGGGTGGGGAGGGTGGGGGAGTTAGGGAGGTGAGGGGCGTCAGGAGGTGAGGGGGGTGCGGAGCGTGAGGAGGGTGAGGGGGGTGGGGAGCGTGAAGGGGGTGAGGGGAGTGAGGAGCGTGATGGGGGATGAGGGGGGTGAGGAGGGTGAGGGGGGTGAGGGGGGTGAGGAGGGTGGGGGAGTGAGGGGGGAGAGGATAGTGAGGAGGGTGAGGGGGGTCAGGAGGGTCAGGGGGTGAGGGGGGTGAGGAGCGTGATGGGGGTGAGGAGCGTGAGGGGGGTGAGAAGCGTGAGGGGGGTGAGGAGCGTGAGGGGGGGTGAGGAGGGTCAGGAGGGTAAGGGGGGTGAGGGGGGTGAGGAGGGTCAGGAGGTGAGGGGGGTGCGGAGCGTGAGGAGGGTGAGGGGGGTGAGGCGGGTGAGGAAGGTGAGGGGGGTGAGGGCAGTGAGGAGGTGAGGAGGGTGGGGGAGTTAGGGAGGTGAGGGGGATCAGGAGGTGAGGGGGGTGCGGAGTGTGAGGAGGGTGAGGGGGGTGGGGAGCGTGAAGGGGGTGAGGGGGGTCAGGAGGTGAGGGGGGTGCGGAGCGTGAGGAGGGTGAGGAGGGTGAGGGGGGTGAGGCGGGTGAGGAAGGTGAGGGGGGTGAGGGCAGTGAGGAGGTGAGGAGGGTGGGGGAGTTAGGGAGGTGAGGGGGATCAGGAGATGAGGGGGGTGCGGAGCGTGAGGAGGGTGAGGGGGGTGGGGAGCGTGAAGGGGGTGAGGGGGGTGAGGAGCGTGATGGGGGGTGAGGAGCGTGAGGGGGGGTGAGGAGGGTGAGGAGCGTGAGGGGGTGAGGAGGGTCAGGAGGGTAAGGGGGGTGAGGGGGGTGAGGAGGGTCAGGAGGTGAGGGGGGTGCGGAGCGTGAGGAGGGTGAGGAGCGTGTGGGTGGTGACGGCCCAGATGAGGATGGGGAAGAGGCTGTGGCGATGATGGCGGTGAGGAGCATCATATCAGTAACGTTTCCTGAGCACTCGTGACTGCCAGGCTCCCTGCCAAGTGCATATCGGTTTTCTCATTTACAATAAGAATCTGAGGTAGAGACACCAGCACACCTATCTTATAGATGGGAAAGTGGGGTTTTAAAAACCTCACTTAAGCTTACGTGTGTGTCGCTTAGTCGCGTCTGACTCTCTGTGACCCCAGGGACTGTGGCCCACTACGCTCCTCTGCCCCTGCGACTCTCCAGGAAGAACACTGGAGCGGGCTGCCCTTCCCCTCTCCAGGGATCTTCCCGACCCAGGGATGACACCCAGGTCTCCCGCACTGCGGGCAGACTCTTCAGCAGCTGAGCCACCAGGGGAGCCCCTCCCTTGAGGTTACACCACTACCAAGTGAGAAAGTACTGGGCCTGGGATGGTAAGAAATACCTGCACACACACACCGCGTCCTGCTCTACCTCACGTCTGCCTAGAGAGGCGCCTCCTTTGCAGCGCTCCCCTGGCAGCTCCATGCCACTTTTTCTCAAGGTTCAAGGACCATATGTGGCACCATTTAGGCCTCTGTGAGTATGAAATTAACTGTCTTGTTTTATTGGCTGTTTCTCCTGGAGAAAAGAATGTGCATTCAACCCCGCTCTGTAACATCCGAGTGGAGGCTTTGCAAGGTCCTCGCACTTACTGAACTTATCTCCGTCCACAGCACAGCACCCACTTCAGCAAGACCTGGGCTGCTTTATTCCAAACACACTGAGAGCCCCAAACTACCCTCTGGTTCTGGGGACCAACCTGTGGGCCTCTTCACAGTATGCAGTTTGGGTACGATGATCCCTTCAAGTCCTGAAAATAAGCTACACTCTGACTCCGTCAGTGTCAGCAATGCTCTGGGGCCTTCATTCACCAACTCTACATTAATACGATGCCAGTGACACTCAAGGAGTCATAACCTCAGGCTGGAGGGACGCAGAGGTGACTCGGACACTGTCCCTGTCCTCAGTAACTGCTTCAAGTGACCGCTGCTTCTAAGCCATCTGGAGCCTCACCATTCAAACCAATGTGCCACCTGATTCAAGCACAGTTCTCTTATCCTGGTCTACACACACCTTAAACTTCAAAAGAATCCTGGCAAAATGCGAAAACTTGCCTGGTAAACTCAAATTAGGTTTCATCCTTCCCTCATGAGTTGGAAAGGCTCCCGATGTTTGGGGTTCTCTGTCCACTGAAGTCCTGGGAATCAGGGCTCTGGAGTGCTGGTTCCGACCTGCCTTTCTAGGTCTTTCTATCCCATGTGAACACAGCAGAGACCCTCTCACGGGTGCTGCCAGCAATGGATTTTGAACTGAAACAGAAGTTAGTTCTTACCCGCTGGCATCCATCTTTTATGTCCCAGAGAACCCCAAAGTTCAGATTCCTGACACGGTGGAAAACAAGACCCCCAAGACACAGCTTTGGCTCTTTGTTTTCCAGCAGCCGCCGCCAGGCCTCGTCCCCCTGACCACAGCCCCTCGCTGCCCCCAGCCGCCACCCTGCGTCTCCAGCAAACTCCATCAAAGGCAAGAAGGCCACACACGCCTGCCCCTCATTCCTACACTCTGACTTCATGGGGCTGTTATCCCAGGGAGAAAACATCCTGAACTCGACGGCATGTTCTGCTAAACACTGTCTGAAATAGACCAAAACATATTTGGTAAAACTGCTCTTTGGCACAGGACTTTTAACAATGCTTTCTTTGGATGAGAAAAAATATTCATAATCCTCTTTCTTCACGAGGCTTGAATAACTCCTTCCAAAATGCCAAAAACACTGAAAAGAAATATCTCCCTTAGCTTCTTCAATAACTAAATGGCTTAAAAAAAAAGTGGGAGAAAAGCAGAAAATCCAAAGATCTGGAGAGATTTAAGAGAAGTACCAGCAGAACACCCCATGCAGCCCCTGTGTGGATCCTGATTTGAACCACAGAGGGTACAGACGTTTCTGAGACAGTAGGGGAAAAGCTGAGACTGAACTGGGCATTAGATGATGGTGAGAAATTATTAACAGTGTTAAGTATGATGATGGCACCACGCTTTTGTTTTCTAAAATGTTGCTTTCTGTTCGAGATACTAAATATTTATAGTCGAAATATATGTGCGATGAGCTGTAACAGGGGTGCTTCAGGTGGCGCTAGTGGTAAAGAACCCGCCTGCCAATGCAGGAGAAGCGAGAGAGCTGGTTCAATCCCTGGGTCGGGAAGACCCCCTGGAGGAGGACATGGCAACCGAATCTCAAGGACAGTGGAACCTGGCGGGTTATAGTCAACAGGGCTGCAAAGAGTCGGACATGACTCTTTGTCTGATTGTGTAATTGACTGTCTGGCCCAAAACCCAATGGCAGGGAAGGATGGTAGCACCTGAAGCTGGACGACAGGGACATAGGAAGTCACTGTGCTGATGACTATTTTTGAATGTTTCTGACATTTCCCACATGAAAAACTTTTTTTTTTTACTGTCTAGAAATGATTTCCTACAATATACAAAGTTTCAGACTTCCCTAGTAGTCCAGCGGCTAAGACTCCACACTTCCAATGCAGAGGGTCCAGGCTTCCCAGGTGGCGCTAGTGGTAAAGAACCCCATCTGGGAGACGTGAGAGACGCGTGTTCGATCCCTGGGTCGGGAAGATCCCCAGCAGGCGGGCATGGCAGCCCACTCCAGTATTCTTGCCCCGAGAATCCCATGGACAGAGGAGCCTGGAGGGCTACAGTCCACGGGGTCGCAGAGAGTTGGACAGGACGGAAGTGACTTAGCACAGCACGCACAAAGTATGTAAGATACTTGATACAGATGACTAAGCAAAGCAAAAATGCTTTCATTTCTACAGTAACTCCCATTTTCCAGATCAAGAGGTACAATGACTTGTGGAGGCCCCGAGCTGAAGCAGCCGGATCCGGACAAGGACTGGGCTTTCCAAGCTGTGCAGTGGCGGGTGGCCTGTCCGCTGGCGTGTGCTTTACTTAAGATGGAAGGGAGGGTTGGGCCAAGACTGAGGGAGGGAAAGGGAAGGGATTCTGACAGGTAATTACTGCCAGGCTGACGGCCAGGGAAGACCAGAGAGCCAGGTCTGCCCTCGGGGGCAGACAGCACACACCTTCTTTTTGTCAGACACACCGTTCAGATGCCAGGAGCTGTCACTCATTAAGTGGAACTTCGGACACACCGATTATAGTATATCCAGGAATCACGAAGACCTGGAAGCTTTTCCTCAGAGAAAACCTTATTCGTTATTCCAGAAAAACCTTCAACGCTGTTGTTACTGTGATTCACCTTCAGTCTAGTTATCACCTGGCAATAGAAACTCTTTATTTCCTAGGAAGAGCTGGCGAAGAAGGTCACACCTGGCTGCAGAAGCCACTTATTCTAACATGGCTCCTCCACCCAGGCAGACAAAGGTTGGCCTCTGTCACCTGATGCCAGTGCCAAGGAAGGGGACGTGGGGGACGGAGCCAGCAGTGAGGGTGTGTGTGTGTGTGTGTAAGTCGCTTCAGTCGTGTCCGACTCTTTGAGACTCCATGGACTGTAATGCGCCAGGCTCCTCTGTCCATGGGGATTCTCCAGGCAAGAACACTGGAGTGGGCTATCACGCCCTTCTCCAGGGGATCTTCCCGACCCACGGATTGAACCTACATCTCCTGCCCTGGCAGGCGGATCCTTTACCACGAGCGCCACATGGGAAGCTCAGTGGGGAGGGCAGACCCTGCAAAGGGGAAGGGGCACCTCGACCACCCACAGCTGGCACAGGGGTTGGAAGGGTGCCCGTGCTCCAGCTCACGTGTTCTGAAACTTGTGCTTTTCCCTCAAGATCCTTTCAAACCCAAGAGAAACTTCTGGAGCTCCTAGAAAACCTTTCTTCTTTAGACAACTCTCATCACCAACTGTTCACACTTTGATTCTCTTTGGCACAATCCAGCCCCTACTCATTGTTAAGACTTCTAACTGGGAGGCACAGGAACATATTAAAAAGCCACAAACATCAGGCTTCCCTGGGGGCTCCGTGGTAAAGAACCCGCCTGCCAAATGCAGGAGACACGGGTTCAAGCCTCGATCCAGGAAGATTCCCACACGTCACAGAGCAACCGAGCCTGTGCCACAAACTACTGAACCTGTGCTCTAGAGCCCAGGAGCTGCAAGCAGAGCGCCACAGCTACTGAAATCCATGTGCCCAGGGCCTGTGCTCCACAGGGGGAGAGGCCGTGGCGGGGGGGAAGCCCGTGCTCCACAGGAGAGCAGCCCCTGCGGGCCGCAACTAGAGAAAAGCGGGAAGGGCAATAAAGACCCAGCACAGCCACAAAATAAAGCAAAGAATAAATAATAATTATTTTCTTAAAAAGCCATAAATGTCATTTCTGATGACCTCACTGGTGTGGTCTCTTAAGGGCTCTTCCACACAGTGGATGGAACAAGCATAGGAGGAGCACCACGAGCACCACCCCGCGAGGCCCGCAGAGACTACCGCCACCACTCTGGGAAGACGCCTGCCAGCTGCACCATCCTCACGGGCCAGAGAGGCCCTGCCACGCTGAGCTGGCCTCAGACGTCCCTGTCACTCAGGCCCGACCAGGTGACCAAGCCCCCACCACCGGCCGGGGTGAGGCCACCCTTCCTCACAGGCTCAAAGTGGCTGCTGAGGCACACCTTTCACACAGAGGCCTCCCGCTCCATCTATGTGAGGACCGGGGCCAGAGAGAGGAGGACCCGGGCCAGAGAGAGGAGGACCCAGGAACCACCGCAGCCCCCTGGAAGGAAAGGAAACACTCGGGGCAGGGGGAAATTCATGAGACACTCCTCACCTTTGGATCCCTCTTGGTCACCAGGGTGTACAAGGTCTTCTTATTCAAATCGAAATGGCTGCAGACGTCTCTGGCGGCCTCGGGACCCTGGGTCACCATGGCGGCCATCAGGTTCAGGCAGGCTCGAGCCATCCTGTTCAGGACAAGCGGGACCTGGTGTCGTGACGGTAGGACCACAAAGGCCCCCTCGCCTCAAGCCAGCTGCAACCTGTCTGTCCGGTCTGCTGGCCCCACACCAGAAGCCAGGAGGAAGGAAACACGGAGACATGCCCTTTCTTTAAGAAAAAAAGTACCCTAACAAAATCTTCAAAGAAAGCGAAAAAACTGAGTCTGAGGACAATCCTAGAACACAAGATGAAGGCAGAGAGAAAATGGAGATGTCTCTCTCCAGTAAATCATCATGGAGCTGGACCCCACCCGCACCGAGTGCAGGCCAGAAGACTTCTGCACAGGGGACATCTCTAGATGCAAGAGCCTGGCTGCCTTTCCACCCTGCGGTAGGTTACTCAGAATCCGCGCCCACCGAGCACCTACACTCTAGGTAAGTGCTGGGAAAACGGCAATTTACGAGACAGTCAAGGCCCCACCTTCATGCACCCTGCATCCCAGTGGAGGCAGACAGTGGGTCAGGAGATGGCTGTGGATATTATGGCACACTTTCAGCTGTGGATGGGACGGTCAGAGAGGGCCTCCCTGAGATGACACCTCCGCAAGGCTGTGAAGGTGGAGAGAGAGGGAGTTTGCAAGGACCTAGGAGACAAGCCGTTGGGGGTTAAAAGGACAGGCAGCGTTAAGGAGGTCTGGGGTGCTCCCCAGACCGCAGGGGGAGTGGCAGGGCGGGAGCAGAGGGACACATAGCAGCAGAGGAGTCGGTGACGGCGAGGGGACAGCCAACAACAGGAGGAGGGCACTGCCACAGTCTCGGAAACAGCTCAGCTCTGCGGGCGGGTAGAGGGAAGGTCACGTGCCCTCGTGGAGAGCTGAACGCCAACCAAGTCCAAGGCTAGTCCTGGCCATGTACAGGCAGCCAACTTACCTGTAACCCGAGGCATACAGGGACTCACAGATGAGCTTCATGTGGTTATTCATCAGCTTCTTCACAATGTTGGTCCCCACCACGTGAAAATGGGAAAGGTCACTGGCTGTCCGCAATAATATGGCCTCAAAAACTTGAAATACTAAAAGCATCTGCAAAGACAGAAGCGAGGTGCTTACAAATCATCTCCTTTTCTTTTCCGCCTCTACAGACACTTGTCTTAGCCACAGTTACCTGCAAGTTTAAATCTTTCAACCTGCTAGATCCTGAATCAAACACAGAGATTTGCCAGGCCCTGAGCTCTGGAATTAGCCTTGCTCCAAGAGTCTAGCTAAATAGAGAACAGCTTGCTTACAATTAAACCAAAGGAAATTAAAAGAGAAATTTCTAGTAATGATTCCGCCTCACTGCTTTGGGGATATGCAGGTCTACAGCCTTACAGCAATAATCCTGAGACTTCAACAGGTTCATAAACACCTCAAATTCTGAACCCCTTTGGAAGCAGAAAACAAGACAACTCAATATACATCTGTACCTGGGACACACAATCTTTACCTATTTCCCTTCCGTTAAAGCAAGCCATGCAGAAACCAAGTGTGTTTAGACAAGAATCTATGATCCTTCCTTCTGCTATCATTCACCAGTAACAAGTTAGCACTTTCCTCCAAAGGCTTTCAAAGGTTACAATGCAAAAACGAATGTATCTCTACAGCCCAGGCACAAAGCATCATTTTCAGTAGAAAGCTGGTAATATTTTGGAGATTTATATCACATTTCTCTTCATCAAGCTTAACGTAATAGTTGTTATTTAGTCACTCAGTTGTGTCCAACTCTTTTGCGACCCCGTGGACTGTAGCCCACCAGGCTCTTCTGTCCATGGGATTTTCCAGGCTAGAATACTGGAGTGGGTTGCCGTTTCTTTCTCCAGGGGATCTTTCTGACCCAGGGATTGAACTTGGGTCTCCTGCTTGGTGGGTGACTCTTTACCACTGAGCCACCAGGAAGCCCTAACACAACAGTAGCACAAACTTTTGCTTCTCCCCATCAGGCCAGGTAAGAAAGAGCATACTTCACTTTCAGGGCGCTTCTCCCCACTCAGGAGCTGGAAAATCTCGGCACACTCCACAGAAATCTTGATGTACCCCTCCACAACATCATACACGTCTTCTCGGGGGAGCTTCTTAGCAGCGGAAACAAATGCCTCCAGGGCTGAAATTAGAGTCATGATCAGATGTTAATAAGGACAGTCTCTTTAGAAACAATCCCAGGTGCTACAGTGACAGAGGGAGATGGCTGGCAGGAAACAGCCAGGTGACCGGAAGCGGCCCATGACAAGATGGAACAGAGAAGCAGGGTGGAGACGGAGATCAAGAGAGAGGACATGTCCTTAAGTCATGGGGAGCATCTTTCAAAGGCACTGGTTGAGAGCAGAACCCTTCCTGATGCAGGAAACCTCCTGATGGGTTACTATCCAATGCTCCTGAGCATCCTTTGGGTCTTTATCAATGTAACCCTGCTCTCCATCCCCACCCCCCATCAACTGATAGGGGCATAATGGATAAAGAAAATGTGGTATATCTATACACAGAAATACACATAAAAGGGACTTCCGGTAGTTAAAACTTTGCCTTCCAATGCAGGGGGCCAGGTCTCAACCCCTGGTCAAGGAGGCAAGATCCCAGAGGCCTCCTGGCCAAAAAAATGCAAAACATAAAACAGAAACAATATTGTAACAAATTCAATAAAGACTTTAAAAAAGGGTCCACATCAGGGACTGCCCTGGTGGTCTACTGGTTAAGACCACATCAGGGAAGGGTCCACATCAGACTACCCTGGTGGTCTACTGGTTAAGACTCTGTGCTTCCACTGCAGGGGGCATGGGTTCGATCCTTGGTTGGGGAACTCAGCTGGCACATGCTGTACAGTGCAGCCATACATAAATAAATGAGTGAACAAATAGATAACTACAGCAAAATAAAATGTTTTTAAACTGGTCCACATCAAAAAAAAACCAAGGAAAGAAATACACACAATGGAATATTATTCAGCCTTTAAAAAAGGACACTGGGGATTTTTCTGGTGGGCCAGTGGTTAAGACTCCAAGCTTCCACCGCAAGAGGTGCAGGTTCAATCCTAAGATCCCACATGCCACTCAGTGCAGCCAAAATTAAAAAAATAAAAAAAGAAAGTAGGAAACTTTACCTTTTGCAACATTCTATATGAACCCTGAAGGTAGTAAATGAAACAAGTTAGGGAAAGACAAATACTGTATGTTCTCACTTACACATGCCTTGTAAAAATGGCAGGGCCCATCTGATTCTTACCATTTGATCTCTACCCCAGCAAATAACAGCCCCTTCTAAATAATGAACAAATGAATGAATGAAATGTATGTGCTTAGTCACTCAGTCACGTTCAACTCTGAAACCCTTTGGACTGTAGCCCACCAGGCTCCTCTGTCCATGGGATTTTTCAGGCAATACTAGAGTGGGTTGCCATTTTCTTCCCCAAAAACTAATGAACAAATGAATGAATGAAATATATAATTCTGTGCTAAAGCAGGTATCATCTTCCTAGCACTAGCTAGCAGTTGCAGATATCAATCCTTAAAAAAAAAAAAAATCTGTGGAAGACAAACTAGAAACTGAGGATATTCTGGCCATGAACTTAATAATTTTTCACTTGAGAGAAACACTGTCACGGTTTCATTTTGACACAATGCCAGTGTTTCCACATATTAGCCTAATTCGATTGTGTTTTGCCCTCATAATTTAAATACTTTCTAATGGATTACAAGAAGTTGTGCAGGGTGATCACATTTTTCAAAAAGTGAAATTATAGAATCTACTTCATATCAGTCACTAATCTTGGTCAACTGACAGGCCCTGCGGTGGCTTCACGTGATAGCTTATTACATGTTCTCAGGTCAGTGTGAGTGGTGGAGAATCAAAGCTACGCAAAACAGAGCTGAGAGCCATGGCAGTAACTGCAAACCGACTCACGGAACAGCCCCGAACTGACTCTTGAGCAATCCCATGGACTATAGCTCTCTGTCCATGATATTCTACATGGAGAATACTGGAGTTGGTTGCCATGCCCTTCTCCAGGGGATCTTCCCGACCCAGAAATCGAACCTGGGTCTCCTTCATTGCAAGCAGATTCTTTACCGACTGAGCTATAAGGGAAGCCCCCGACTCACAGTCAGGACTCCATAAATATCTGCTGTGATGAATGAGGAGTACATTTATCCACTTTTCTAACAATTGCAATAAAAAGAATTTTAAAGCTTGCCGACAGATGCTGCCCGGGCAGGGGAAGCACGTACTCGCAGGAAACTGTCACCATCAAGCAAATCGTGGCCCTGGAATCCCCGGCACCCAGGTCCCGGTTTCCCGACTGCAAATCGGGAGGCTGGGCTTTGACCCTCACTGCAGAAAGGAGCTGCTGCGTCTGCACACGGAGGCCCCACGCAGACAGAAGCTCGCGCTCTCTTCCCCCCTGCACTCACCCGGCCCCGCGCCCTGCGGCTCCCTCAGCTGAGCCTTGAAGCTCACGCCCGTGAGCTCTTCGGTGCGGGCCCGCTTGGCTGCGCCGGCCGGGGCAGCCGCGCCGTCCCGGCCGCCCGAGACCTTCCTCTTGGGGACCCCCATGGCCAAGAGGGCAGGGGCGCGCCGGGATCCACGCGGCCGGAGACCTGGCGGAAGCAAACGCGCGGTGACCCAGCCAGCGTCTCAGGGATCACACGTGGGCTGAACGGGGGCGGGGCCGGCGGAAGGGGCGGGGCATCGAGGGAAAAGTCGGCGGAAGAGGCGGGGCCTGTGAGCAGCGGGGGCCGGCGGAAATCCGGTAGTGGAGGTAAACGGTTTCTGAGTCCCGGTTTCCCGTGTGGTGCTACGGTCGCAGCTGGGGCGCTGGTTGCTCGGGAGCGAGGCGACACTCTCCGCAACACACTCCTCTTCCCCCGCTCGGCCGCGGCGAGGAGAGGGCCTTCGGCGGCCCTTCTCGAGGGTTCTTAGCAAGAAGAACCCCCAAATCCTCCGCTCCCGAAGGGCGCGAGCCCAGAGCCGTGGTCGCAGCACAGTCAGATCGTTCTTGCCCTGAGGGTGCTCTGCTGTGGCCTCTGGAACGTGATTAACACGCGGCGGGATTCGATGCTTTGTTTAGAGTCGAAGTCCTGCTGGTGGGTCGGGAGGGTGGATGCCCCTGGCTAGTAGATTGAAGGCGGGAGGAGAAGGGGACGACAGAGGAAGAGATGGTTGGATGGCATCACCGACTCAATGGACATGAGTTTAAGCAAGCTCCAGGAGATGGTGAAAGACAGGGAAGCCTGATGTGCTGCGGTCCATGGGGTCTAAAGGAGTCGGACAAGACTGAGCGACTGAACTTAATTGCGGGCGGGCTTGTTGCGGGGAGGTCCTTGGTCAGGCAACCGGTCCGAAGTCGTGCGGATGTCCCTAACCCCGACCCTTAGCTTATCTCACCTCTCGGACAAAGGCAGGCTTGTCTGGTGGGACGTCATCGCAGACTGACAAACCAGTGGGAGGACGGGCACCCTTTCGGCCCTGCAGGGTGGGAGGAGAGGATCAAATGAAGTCACATCTGTCAAAACCCCTCGTGGACAGCGCGACAGCGAAGCCAGCTGTTGCCAAGCGGAGAAAATGATGCCATGCGTGCAAAACTCCTTTGACTGGGGGCAAAAGGACTGTGTGTCTTTGTAAGATGTTACTCGTTGACTTGAGAGCCGCATGAAATACTCTGAAATGGAGGCATCAATAAATAAGTAAAAGCAGGCTGGTGCATTCCTTAATACACCTTCATCAATACTTGGTTGTGTGTTGAAATAAATCATGAACCAGGTCATGAGATGAGTGATTTGGTGATTCCTGGAATCATCCATTAGCTCGCCCTCTGCTTTGAGGAAATACTTTCCTGTGCTCTGTAAGCAGGTCTGTATTGAACGTCTAAGGACATGGGTGTTTTTTTGTGACTGTTGAAGTTCCAGAGTCTCTAGTAGGAAACGTCTATGGGATTGACCCTGAGCCCCTGACCTGGCAAGACTATCGTGCTTGTGGAAATGCTTACCTTGTAGGCAGGTCAGAGCAAGTGGCCTGACCAGATAGGAGTTCTTGCAGCCATGTTAAGAGACGGATATACCCAAAATTCAGGCTGTAAAGGGTAATACTCTTTGTTAGTAAAGACAGACTTAATTCTTTTTTAAAAAACTTTTTATTTAATATTGGAGTATAACAGATAAGAATGTTGTGATAGTTTCAGGTGGACAGCAAAGGGATTCAGCCATACATAAACATGTATCCATTTTCCCCAAATTCCGCTCCCATCCAGGCTGCCACATAACGCTGAGCAGAGTTCTCTGTGCTATACAGTGGGTCCTTGTATCCATTTTAAATATAGCAGTGTGTACATGTCCATCCCAAGCTCCCTAACTATCCCTTTCCCCCATCGTTCCCCGGCGCCCCCCTCCCCCCCGCCCCCCACACCATGAGTTTGTTCTCTAAGACAGACTTAATTTTGACTAATTGTCAATACATGTTCTTTTCTGTGGTTTATTGCCAACCACCAAGTTTGTTTTCAACCAGAGTGGACCTGACTGAAGAGACAGGAGGGAGCAGGAGAGAGATGTAGGAAACAGTCAAAAACTATTCAGTTTCTGCCTGTGTGGCCTTGGGCATGTTATCAGCTCTCTACAAAAAGGAAGCGAGTGGGAGAACTTGCCAGTACTACCCAGCTGATGGGTGCTGGACCATTCACCCAGTGTTTCCTACTGCTACTGCTAAGTCACTTCAGTCGTGTCCAACTCTGTGTGACCCCATAGACGGCAGCCTTCCAGGCTACTCCATCCATGGGATTCTCTAGGCAAGAGTACTGGAGTGGGGTGCCATTGCCTTCTCCAGTGTTTCCTAACCTCAGTTTAAACACCAAGAAAGAGAACTTGTTGCCCATCCCAACCTTAGCCAGAGACATACCAGATGCAGTATGGCTCAGAAGACCAGGTGGGTGCTTCAGACTAAGTCAGCCTGGTGCAGTGAATCATTGGTCGCTAACCCAACTTGTTCAGATATGAGGCTCACCAGTCAGCCTCTGGATTGTGACATCCTTTCTATGTAACAAGCCTGCATGGAGAGAAAGGACTTTATTTGCCCCAAGAACACTCCAGTCTACTGAAAATAAGCACCACTGTTCCTAGGACATTCTCAGCGGGTACCCACTTCAGGGCCCTTGAGCTTGCTGTTCCCACCTCTGAAACTCTGCCTGGGCCTCACGTGGCTCATCTTCTGACTGCATGTGGGCTCTTGCTCTCCACCTCTCGCTCCCTAGCTTTGTACCTTCCTCTGTTTTCCTTTGTTGCCTTTATCACCTGCTGTTGTTCAGTCACTCAGGCATGTCCAACTCTTGGCGACCCCATGGACTGCAGCACAGCAGGCTTCCCTGTCCTTCACTATCTCCTGGAGTTTACTCAAGCTCATGTCCATTGAGTCAATGATGCCATCCAACCATCTCAGCCTCTGTCACCCCCTTCTCCTCACCTACTAGTAACATCAGATACTTATTTGTCAGACTTGTTTACTAAAATGTGCATTCTATAATGACACAAAAGAAAATTCAGTGCTTTGTTCTCACTGGCAAGAACAGGGCTTGGCAGCTCATAGGGCTCAATAAATATTTGTCAATTAGATAAATGTCTATATAAATGAATAGAGACCTGGGTCTTGATGTCAGTCTATTTGAAAAGATAGGTTGACTAGGTATGCTGTCAAAAAGCCTCAGAATGCAGGTTTTCCAGTCCACAAGCTTATAAAGACTTTCCCAGTCTACAAGCTGGCACCTGGACTGTGCTGAATTAGCCAAAGGAAGAGTCCAGCCTCTAGTCGCCCACCAGTTCATCTCCTCTGGCCATACTTCTCATTCACATCTGGTAAGTGAGTGTGCCTATTTACTCCTATTTCAATATTACAGAGTTAAACTCAAGTTCTAGAAAGGGGTAAAAGGGGATGCTCTATCAAAGACCCTGTCAAGTTAGTGTGAAAGCACGTTTATCACAAACTCTCAGGATGTCAGAAGGATACCTTGTATTCACAAGATGAAGTTGTCTTGACAATTTACCCTGCCTCATTTCATCGGTTAACAGCTTGTGAATGCAATCACATTTCACAGAGGAGAGGTATGGAATTCCTTTCTCTCCTGATACAAATTTTAGTCTCTTTAGTATGGCATTTGCCTGCGATCAAGACTATTCCACTGTCTGTTTTTCAGTGAGAATAATGAAGCATTCTTTCAAAGACAGTTACTTGAACTCCAGTGAAAGACGCAGTGTGCATAGGCTAGAAGAGACAAGTAAACCTACATCATATTTGCTATGTGCATTGCACTAGACAGCCAGCCATAATAGATTCAGAAAAGTGTTATACAGCAGCCTTACCCTTAAGAGATTTACAGTGTCACTGAGAACATGACTCATCTGATAAGTTCAATCACAACAGAATTTAACGAAGAACCGAAGATGCTATTAGATGTTGCAAGACCATATAATAATTATTAAAGAAATTATTGATATTTGAGCAGTAGATACATCACACTAGTATGATCCAGGTTAAGTCATTGTGAATTTCTTACTGAAGAAAGATAAGAAAACATAAGCATCAAATTTGTCCTTTTTTCTTCTCTGAGACTAAATTGAAGAAGAGCAGGAAATGTTCCCCTCTTGTCCAGTATGGAATAAACTGCCCATAAGTGCGAGGCCAGGGGATAAAAATCATGACATAGATGACATTTGTCTTCTTAAATTTCCCCAGATCCACTCTCTGCTCACCCACCTCCCCACACATGCACATGGCAGCTTCTTGCTGCTCCCATCTTCCCAAAGTCCCAACAGCTACAACTTTCCAAAATTTCTATCCCTGGAAGCACTTATTTTTCTGCCTCACTCCCTATGCTAAGTCCCCCTTCTTCTCTACCCTTTCTCCTTAACCTGTTTCCTTACAAAAGCTGTTTCTAGCTGGTCATCAGAAAAGAGAGAAATTTGGCAAATTCACCATAAGAGGGGCTTCCTGGTGGCTAGCTCAGTGGTAAAGAATCCACCTGCCAATGCAGGAGATGTGACTTTCATCCCTCGGTTGGGAAAATCCCCAAGAGAAGGAAATAGCAACCCACTCCAGTATTCTTGCCTGGAGAATCCCATGGACAGAGGACCCTGGCGGGCTACAGTCCATGGGATTGCAAAGAGTCGGACACAGATGACAGACCAAACAACAACAATAACCACAAGGTGTTAGAGAATAATATCAACTTGCAGCCAATCCACAAATGGTCTATACATTAAAAGAGGACATTTGGAGATCACAGCTCCCCAGAAGAATTTCTTGTAGGTGTGTTTTAGTCACTGTGGCATTGAATGGGGGCTGGGGTGTGGGTATTCTGAACATTCTGCGTGAATCTGCTTGTGAATTCCAGCCATTATACCATATACTGCATTTTATACTTGTGCGGGGCGGGGAAATGCCCTCAAGTTTAAAAATATACTTCCAAATCCATTTGAGAGTGAAAAAAAGTGAAGTCGCTGAGTCTTATCCGATTCTCTGCAACCCCACTGACTGTAGCCTACCAGGCTCCTCCGTCCATGGAATTTTGCAGGCAAAAGTACTGGAGTGGGATTTCCTTCTCCAGGGGATCTTCCTGACCCAGGGATCAAACCCAGGTCTCCCACATTGTAGGCAGGCGCTTTACCCTCTGAGCCATCAGGGAAGCCCCTGCACCAATTCTGCTAGGACAAGTCCCACAGAAGTCATATCCTCAATAAATATATATTGTATTGGTGACCAGATCTCAGACCAGACTCTTCAAAAATACTAGGTTTATTGAGTTGATGGCCCTATTCTTTCAGCAACAAAATGGAGCAAAATCCATACCCAGTTTAGAGATTAAAATGTTAATAATAAATTTCAAAGCTATTGTGAAAACTAGTTTAACCTCTTAGTCACTGAACAGAAATATGAAAAAATATAAACAATCTGAATGTCAATGTATTCAAATTAATTGATGGTATGAGAACTTTATACACATAAACAGAATACATTTTATTCTTAAATATAATGGAATTGTCATAAAAATGGACAATCTCCTAGGCCACAAAGAAGGCCCAAATTCATTCCCCCCAAATTAATATCATACAGACCATGTTCTCTGACCATCAGGCAGTAAAATTTGACCTTGATAATAAAAAGATAGACTTCTAAAATCTCATAAGCCTTTGAGAGGGAAAAACATTCTAAATAATCCTTGGGAAGCACTAGGGAATTTATGAAAGACTTGGAATGCAATAAAATGGGCACGTTACATTGCTTAATCTGTGGGACACAAGTCTTAGAGGAAAATTTATAGCTTGAAGCACATTTATCTTAAAGCAAGAAAGACTGAAAACAAATGAACTGATAATACATATTCAAATCAAGAAATTGGGGAAAGTGCAATAGAATAACCAAAATAAGAAGAAAAAGGAAGCAAAGATAAGGAGCCAAGTCAATTACAAATAGAATGAGAAAAACAATAGAGAATATTCACAAACAAACAGCTGACTGCTTTGGTTTTTAGATTAAGTAAACATACCTGCGGCAAGATCAGTGAGGATGGAAAAATAAAGGATGCAGAACAGCAAAACACAGGAGTAAAACATTATATAAACATAAATTGTAAATTGTAAATATTTAAATATAATTACAAACATATTTAGAAACAACTATTCAAAAAACTTTCAAAACTAAAAGTAATCTCAGAGTTAAAATGACTGTACAACATCTTTAAGGAGAAAATGGTAAAAGAAGATCTTACTAACTAGGTAGTAAAATATTCATGGAAGAATGTCTTCATGGTGCATATTTGTTAAGTCTTTCTAAGTGAAGCTATAAAAGAAACTATTGCCATTCCAGTCAAAATCAAGAAACTAAAAAAATCCACAATAAATTTGTATATAAAAATAAATGTCTATGAATAGCTAACTCAAAAAGACTTCTTTTTTTTTGGATAAAGACATATCTTAAAGTTATAATAATCAAATTAGAATGGTAATGGTGAAAAAAAAAAGAAGTCAAATAACCTTCAGTTCAGTTCAGTCTCTCAGTCGTGTTGGACTCTCTGTGACCCCATGAATCGCAGCACGTCAGGCCTCCCTGTCCATCACCAACTCCCGGAGTCCACCCAAACTCATGTCCATCGAGTCAGTGATGCCATCCACCCATCTCATCCTCTGTCATCCCTTTCTCCCCCTGCCCCCAATCCCTCCCAGCATAAGGGTCTTTTCCAGTGAATCAACTCTTCACATGAGGTGGCCAAAGTATTGGAGTTTCAGCTTCAGCATCAGTCCTTCCAATGAACACCAGGATTGATCACCTTTAGGATGGACTGACTGGATCTCCTTGCAGTCCAAGGGACTCTCAAGAGTCTTCTCCAATACCACAGTTCAAAAGCATCAATTCTTCAGCACTCAGCTTTCTTCACAGTCCAACTCTCACATCCATACATGACCACTGGAAAAACCATAGCCTTGACTAGACAGACCTTTGTTGGCAAAGTAATGTCTCTGCTTTTGAATATGCTATCTAGGTTGGTCATAACTTTCCTTCCAAGGAGTAAGTGTCTTTTAATTTCATGGCTGCAATCACCATCTGCAGTGATTTTAGAGCCCCCCAAAATGAAGTCTGACATTGTTTCCACTGTTTCCCCATCTCTTTACCATGAAGTGATGGGAACAGATGCCATGATCTTCATTTTCTGAATGTTGAGCTTTAAGCCAACTTTTTCACTCTCCTCTTTGATTTTCATCAAGAGGCTTTTTAGTTCCTCTTCACTTTCTGCCATAAGGGTCGTGTCATCTGCATATCTGAGGTTATTGATATTTCTCCTGGCAATCTTGCAGATGTTCCAGCTGGTTTTAGAAAAGGCAGAGGAACCAGAGAGCAAATTGCCAACATCCACTGGATCATCAAAAAAGCAAGAGAGTTCCAGAAAAACATCTATTTCTGCTTTATTGACTATGCCAAAACCTTTGACTGTGTGGATCACAATAAACTGTGGAAAATTCTGAAAGAGATGGGAATACCAGACCACCTGACCTGCCTCTTGAGAAACCTGTATGCAGTTCAGGAAGCAACAGTTAGAACTGGACATGGAACAACAGACTTGTTCCAAATAGGAAAAGGAGTATGTCAAGGCTGTATACTGTCACCCTGCTTATTTAACTTATATGCAGAGTACATCATGAGAAATGCTGGGCTGGAAGAAGCACAAGCTGGAATCAAATAACCTTAGGGAACAGAATACAGACTCAAAAAAACCTGTATCATGGAAGTATAGGTTAACAACTCTGAAACTGCTTTTCATGTATACTGGAGTTGAATTGATAAGCAAATGGATGGATGATAATGGGGGTCAGGTTTCTCACTGCTAAAGAGGGTAGATACTTATAAGCAAGAAGGTAAGGCTAAAATTAGGGCTTCCCAGGTAGCCCAGCTGGTAAAGAATCTTCCTGCAGTGCAGGAGACCCAGATTCAGTTCCTGGGTCGGGAGGATCCCCTGGAGAAGGGATAGGCTACCCACTCTAGTATTCATGGTCTTCTCTGGTGGATCAGATGGTAAAGAACCCACCCGCAATGCAGGGGACCTGAGTTTGACCCCTGGGGTAGGGAAGACTGGAGGAGGGCTTGGCAATCCACTCCAGTCTTCTTGCCTGGAGAATCCTATGGACAGAGGAGCCTGGTGGGCTACAGCCCATGGGCTCACAAAGAGTTCTACACGACTGAATGACTAAACATAGCACAAAGGCTAGAATGAACCTGTGGGACTGGATAAAGCCTGGAGACATTGGTGGCCTCCTATTTAATCTAATATAAAGAGATAAATTGATACAGAAATAAGTATAGATATTTGTTGTACCTGGATTTGTACACATGCATATATTTCCCAGCTCTTTTCACTGACAGAACTTATAAGCAGTGATACCCCAATAACACTGAGCATACCCAACACCCACATCTTGATTTCTAATACCATTATCAAATAAAAGGAACCAGGACTCCTTGGAGAAATGGCTGTGACAGGGCACATATAAAATGAGCCCAGAGCATCTTGAAGTACCATAAAGTAAGAAATGCTTTAAGTGGTGGGTGGGGGAGTGAGGGGCAATTATATATCAAAGGGACCTAGGAACCAACCTGAGATCATTCCCACTGGAACAATTTGTGACAAAATAATTAACAATTTGAATGAAAAAATAATCAAAAAAATTGGATTATAATCTCAGATATAAATTAATGTCTATATTGATAAAAAATTATTGAAAAATAAATAAATGGGAGAGAAGATCTTCCTTACAAGGTAAACTTCCGTACAAATACTTCCTATAAAAGTAATCCCAATAATATATGTAGATATTCCTTGATCCAAGAAGTGGAACTTAGTTCACATACTCCCTCCCCCATCCTCCAGTGTGGGCTTGGTGACCAACTTCCAAAGATTAGAGTATGGCAAAGGAAAAATGGTTGCTTTATAGTGGAGAAACATGGCAACCACTACCTTAATTAAGTGATCGAAGTTAACATCACCAGCAGTAAGTGATGTTGCTACCGTGCACCCTGATGTGATGAGAAGGGTATTTCCCATTTAGAGGATCCAGATCTTCCTGGTGGCTCAGACGGTAAAGCGTCTACTTGCAATTCAGGAGACCCGGGTTCGATTTCTGGGTCGGGAAGATCTCCTGGAGAAGGAAATGGCAATCCACTCCAGCACTCTTGCCTGGAAAATCCCATGGACAGAGGAGCCTGATAGGCTACAGTCCATGGGGTCACAAAGAGTTGGACACAACTGAGCGGCTTCACTTTCACTTTCCCCAAATCCATGACCCCAACTATATTAAAGACGTCAGACAAATCTAAGTGGAGGGCCAGTCTAAAAAGATACATCAGCCGTGCTCTTTAAAACTGTCGAGATCATGAAAAACAAGGAAAACCCAGGAAACTGTCAAAGATCAGATGCGGTTGCAGAGACATGACAACTAAACACACTTTGATGCCCTGGACTGGATTCTGGGACAGAAAAAGGGACACTAATGGAAAAGTTAGTGAAATAACAAATAAGGTCTGGAGTTAATAGCAATGTACCAAAGTTGGTCTCTTAGTTTGAACAAGAGTACCAAAATATGCATGAAATCTGTGGCCATTAGATGAAACTGGGTGAGGCTGTACCAAATTCCTCTCCAGATTTTCTGCAAATCTAGAATTATTCCAAGATTTAAAAGGTATTCAAAAGAAAACCAAGACCTATGCATATATAGGAACTTGATAAATGGCAAAGATGGCACTCCTCGCTAACAATAGGTTTTCCACCAGAACACAGGTGTCGTGAAACCCACCACTGAATCTAAGCCAAGTGGCAAAGGAAAAGACTCATATCAACTCTGTCATCATTGGACATGTAGCTCAGGTAAGTCTGACATTCATGCCCATCTGATCTACAAATGCGGGGGGCGGGGGGCGCTGACCATAAACACTGAGAAAGAGCCCGCTGAGATGGAAAAGGGCTCCTTCAAGGATGCTTGTCTTGGATAAAGTGAAAGATGAATGTGAGTGTGGTATCCCCACTGATAGGTAGTACCACCGTCAACATCTCCCGGGGGCAATGCAAGGTCAGCAAGTATGACGTGACCATCATTGATATCCCAGGACACAGAGACTTTATCAGAAAGATGGCTACAGGCACATCTCAGCCAGACCATGCAGGCTGTCCCGATTGTTGCTGACGGCATTGGTGAATTTGAAGCTAGTGTCTCCAGACCTATGAGCGTGTCCTTCTGGTTTATACACTGGGTGTGAAACAAGTAACCATTGGTGTTCCTACGGCCAGAAAGAGATACGAAGACCTTTGTTAAGGAAGTCAGCACCTACATTAGGAAAACTGGCTATAAGCCTGACACAGTAGCATTTGTGCCAGCTCTGGTCGGCATGGTGACATTCTGGAGCCATGGAAAGTCAATCCATAAAGATGGCTGTGCCAGCAGAACCATACCGCCTGAAGCTCTGGATTGCATCCAGCTACCAACTTATCCGACTGACGAGCCCTTCTGTCTGCCCTTCCAGGATGCCTATAAAATTGATGGAACTGGTACTGTCCCCGTGGAGACTGCTGTTCTCAACCCCCAGCACGGTGGTCACTTGGCTCCAGCCAGTGATACAAATGAAGTCCAGTCCCTTGGAATGCACCATGAAGCTTTGAGGGAAGCTCTTCCTGGGGATTCCGTGGGCTTCAGTGTCGAGAAGGTGTCTATCAAAGATGTTTGCCATGGCACCATTCTTATGGCGACAGTAACTATGACCTACCGGTGGAAGCAGCTGACTTCCTGACCATCCTGAACCGTTCAGGACAAGCCAGTGACGCCACGCATCTGTGTGCAGTTGTCACACAGCTCACATTGCTTGCAGATTTGTTGAACAGAGGAGTTTTGACTGCCGTTCTGAGAAGAAGCTAGAAGGTGGGTCCATATTCTGGAAATCTTGCGAGGCTAATATGTGTGTTGAGAGATTCTCTGATCCTCCTTAGGGTCATCTTACTGTTCGTGACATGGGCCAGCCCGTTGCTGTGGGTGTCATCAAAGCAGCAAGCTGCTGGAGTTGGCAAGGTCACCGAGTCGCCTAGAAAGTTCAGGAGGCTAGAGTAGTATCATCCCCAATGCCTGCACCCCCGTTTTAATAGATGGTAAAAGAATGATCTCGGAACTGTTTGCCTCAATTGGCATATAAGTGTAATAGCAGAAGACTGGTTAATGATAACAATGTTTCATTAAAAGCCTTCAGAAGGGAGAGAGAATGTTTGCCGAGCTGGTGGGGAGGCGGGGCCAGAGGTTATTACTGTTGTTCAGTCGCTAAGTTGTGTCCGACTCTTTGCCATCCCTTGGACTACAGCCTGCAGTCTCCTCTGTCCATGGAATTTTCCAGCCAAGAATACTGGGGTGAGATGTCATGCCTTCCTCGAGGGGATCTTCCCAGTCCCGGGATTGAACTCATGTCTCCTGCATTGGCAGGCAGATTCACCACTGAGCCAGGGAGGGGGGCAATTTTAAATTATTAGCTTTTAAAATAAACACTTTTTAATGGAAACAGCTCAACCAAAACTTAGGCACAGAATTTTGAGACCCTTGAAAACAAAGTTTAATGAGCAAAAAGAAAAAAAAAAAAAGGGAAAATGATGGTGTGGTGCATTGCAAAGCACGCACACAAATCCCTCCCAGCCTGGGCAGTAAGATTGCAGTCCCTTCCTCCAGTCGGGGAAGGGTTTCTTCACCCGTCCAGGAACAATCTGGAATCAGAGGTCTCAGCAGCTGAGTGGCACTGTTGTCTTCTCCTCTTTTAGGTCTCCTCTCTGAGCATTGATGCTCCGTAACATTTTAACAGTCAACACTGCAATTTTACTTTGTTGTTATGCTCTGTAACATTTTAACTATGTTAACACTGCAATTTTACTTTGTTGCTATTGAAGTAGTCCTGGATCACTAATTTCACATGTAATCATATTTCCAAAGAGGTGTGTATGGGGGCAGATCAGCCTTGAAAGTGGTGCTGCTGCTGCGGCTAAGTCGTTTCAGTCGTGTCCGACTCTGTGCAACCCCATAGATGGCTTGAAAGTGCAGGAAGGCCAATGGAATGCCAGGCAGGTCAAGTTGAATGGTGTACACTGGGAGCGGTGGCCAGTTCTGAACGAGTTGGAGAGGAGCGCTGTGGCAGTTCGGGGAGGCAGTGGGACCATTCCAGGTAGAAGCCACGGCAAACGCAAAGGCAAATGCAAAGACAGCATCGTAATAAGAGGGGTCAGGAAGCAGCAAAGGGGCCAGGGTGTCTGCAAGGGAGGCAGGGCCAGAGTCGTATAAGCGAGGTTGTTGAAGAGTCATCCAGACACAGTTTATGCAGTTCTTGTTGGCAAAATAAGGTCTCTGGAGTATTCAAAGTGTCTAGATTTGCAGTTCTTAAACCGGGAACCCAGCTGCCCAGAACGCCCCCCAAAACTCACAGATTGGACGAGTTTTATAAGTGGAGGGAAATGCATCAATTCCTGACATCCGTTGCAAAGAATGAACTCAAGATATCTCATAGTTTGAACATTCGATTGTGCTCCGTTTCTTTTTTCTTTTTCTTTCTGTGTGTTACTTTTCTGTCAAAGATATCAAGAGTTTTGCAAAGCTGGGATATCAGTGGTTATTGTAATAAAAAGTAAGAGCCAAGAAAAATCAACATGAAACAGAAAATAAGGGTAGAAGTGTCTAATCTGATTTCAAGGTTAGAAAGATAGCAGTATGCTTAATAGGTGCACACATCTCCTTGGTAAATAACTGAGGTTATTTAAGAAATATATTTTTCTTTTAAGTGCTGTGCATTTCCCCCCACATAGCTACTTAATTGTTAGAACATAAATACTTACTAAGTTGTTTGGGTCTAACTATTTCATAAATTTGTAATTTGGTAATTTGATTTTTTTTTTTTTTTTACCTAGGGCCCTGGGGAAAAGTCTCTGAGACCCTAAGGGCACCATGAGTTGAGAAAGTTTAGGACTCTCTGCTCTATACCCTTAATTGGTACTCACTTATTGTGGATTCAGAATTCCCATCAATGGACTTCAGATTTTTTTCTTTTTGGTAGCTTTAAATTTCCCCAGTCAACACAACTGAGTGATTAGTACTACTTTACTTTCGGGGAAATGATCATTTAAATTCAATTTTTAATTTCTTCCTTGCTTTTTGTATACCCATGTCCATAGCCATATTGTTCACAATATCAAGAGGCAGATACAACCCAAGTGTCCATCAAAAGATAAAAAGACAAATAAAGTGTGCTGTATACCTACACTGGAATCCTTTCCAGCCTTAAAAAGGAAGGGAATTGTATACATACTACAACATGGTGAACCTTGAAGACATCATGCTAAGTGAAAGAATTCGGACACAAAGGACAAATGCTGTATGATCACAATTATATGAGGGACCTAGAGTAGTTAGATCCACAGACAGAAGGTAGAATGTTGACTGTCAGGGCCTGGGGAGAGCGGAGAAAGCAGAGGTCTTGTATAATGGGGAAAGAGCTCTAGCGTTTGAAGATGAAGAATGTTAGGGAGACAGATGGAAGTAATAGTTGCTCAACAGTGTGAATGTACCAAATGCCACTAAACTGTACACTTAAAAATGTTTAAAATGGTGAACGTTAGGTTAGGTGTGTTTTACCACAATTTTTAAAAAATGAATTTCACAGGCCAGGGTTATCATTCCTCAGTCAGTTCAGTCACTCAGTCGTGTCCAACTCTTTGCAACCCCATGAATCGCAGCACGCCAGGCCTCCCTGTCCATCACCACTCCCGCAGTTCACTCAGACTCACGTCCATCGAGTCAGTGACACCATCCAGCCATCTCATCCTTGGTCGTCCCCTTCTCCTCCTGCCCCCAATCCCTCCCAGCATCAGAGTCTTTTCCAATGAGTCAACTCTTCGCATGAAGTGGCCAAAGTACTGGAGTTTCAGCTTTAGCATCATTCCTTCCAAAGAACATCCAGGGCTGATCTCCTTCAGAATGGACTGGTTGGATCTCCTTGCAGTCCAAGGGACTCTCAAGAGTCTTCTCCAACACCACAGTTCAAAACCATCAATTCTTCGGCGCTCAGCTTTCTTCACGTCCAACTCTCACATCCATACATGACCACAGGAAAAACCATAGCCTTGACTACATGGACCTTTGTTGGCAAAGTAATGTCTCTGCTTTTCAATATGCTATCTAGGTTGGTCGTAACTTTTCTTCCAAGGAGTAAGCGTCTTTTAATTCCATGGCTGCAGTCACCATCTGCAGTGATTTTGGATCATTCCTAAGACATAAATTAAGATTCTCACCTATAGAGGGCACCCTTGTCAGTTCCTAGTACTTTCCCTTGTGGGGTTGCAGGAACTGTACCTTCATTTGAAAATGGTGAAGATGTTTGGTAGAAACCAACACAATACTGTAAACCAATTATCCTTCAATTAGAAATAAATGAAGTTTTAAAAATGGTGAAGATGCTACATTTTATATGTATTTTTATCACAGTAAAAACTAATTTTAAAAAAGCAAGATTACACAGTGTGAGGCCTTTTAGGATTGGAAGAGCTGATGTCAGATTTGGCATAATTTAATCATTCACACACGCTAGTAAAGTAATGTTCAAAATTCTTCAAGCCAGGTTTCAGCAATACGTGAACCTTGAACTTCCAGATGTTCAAGCTGGTTTTAGAAAAGGCAGAGGACCCAAAGATCAAATTGCCAACATCCGCTGGATCATCGAAAAAGCAAGAGTTCCAGAAAAACATCTATTTCTGCTTTATTGACTATGCCAAAGCTTTTGAATGTGTGGATCATAATAAACTGTGGAAAATTCTGAAAGAGGTGGGAATACCAGACCACCTGACCTGCCTCTTGAGAAACCTGTATGCAGGTCAGGAAGCAACAGTTAGAACTGGACATGACACAACAGACTGGTTCCAAATAGGAAGAGGAGGACATCAAGGCTGTATATTGTCACCCTGCTTATTTAACTTCTATGCAGAGTACATCATGAGAAATGCTGGGCTGGAAGAAGCACAAGCTGGAATCAAGATTGCTGGGAGAAATATCAATAACCTCAGATATGCAGATGACACCACCCTTATGGCAGAAAGTGAAGAGGAATTAAAAAGCCTTTTGATGAAAATGAAAGAGGAAAGTGAAAAAGTTGGCTTAAAGCTCAACATTCAGAAAACTAAGATTATGGCATCTGGTCCCATCACTTCATGGGAAATAGATGAGGAAACAGTGTCAGACTTTATTTTTTGGGCTCCAAAATCACTGCAGATGGTGATTGCAGCCATGAAATTAAAAGGCACCTACTCCTTGGAAGGAAAGTTATGACTAACCTAGACAGCATATTGAAAAGCCAGAGACATTACTTTGTCAACAAAGGTCCATCTAGTCAAGGCTATGGTTTTTCCAGTGGTCATGTATGGATGTAAGAGTTGGACTGTGAAGAAAGCTGAGTGCCAAAGAATTGATGCTTTTAAACTGTGGTGTTGGAGAAGACTCTTGAGAATCCCTTGGACTGCAAGGAGATCCAACCAGTCCATTCTGAAGGAGATCAGCCCTGGATGTTCTTTGGAAGGAATGATGCTAAAGCTGAAACTCCAGTACTTTGGCCACTTCATGCGAAGAGTTGACTCATTGGAAAAGACTCTGATGCTGGGAGGGATTGGGGGCAGGAGGAGAAGGGGACGACAGAGGATGAGATGGCTGGATGGCATCACCGACTTGATGGACATGAGTGTGAGTGAACTCCGGGAGTTGGTGATGGACAGGGAGGCTTGGCTTGCTGCGATTCATGGGGTCGCAAAGAGTCTGACACGACTGAGCTACTGAAGTGAACTGAACTGAATCATTCACAATGCTCCAAGAACCAAACAGCCCCCCAGAAAAAAATTTGCTCATACTATATTCTTCGTCTACAAAGAGAAAAATATGAACAACATAGAAATAGCATGCAAAAAAAAAAGAAATGAAAATATGTATGTAAGAAAACACTGGGCTTCCCTGGTGGCTCAAATGGTAAAGAATCTGCCTGTGGTACAGGAGACTCAGGTTCAATCCCTGGATCGGGAAGATCCCCTGCAAAAGGGAAGGGCTACCCACTCCAGCATTCTTGCCTGGAGACATTCCATGGACAGAGGAGCCTGGCAGACTACAGTCCATGGGGTCACCAAGTGTTAGACAGGACTGAGCAACTAAGCTCACACACACACACATACACACACACACACACACACACACACACACACACAAGCAACAGCATTAAGGAATGTCAAGGAACCAGTAGAGATTTAGCCCAGTTTCCTGAAATCCTACATCTAATTTAGAGTGTGGGCTTTTAGAGCCAAAGTGGAATTTTGAGTCCAGCATTTTCGTTTTGCAAAACTTGAAAAATGAAAGACAGGGAGGTCCATTGCCTCTGTGGGTGGCTGTCTGTGGGTGGCAAGGGCCAGGTACAGACTACTGCACTTGACGCCTTTGACCTTGGACCAACCCCAGTGTTGAGCCCATATCATTCAAGGCCTCCTTCCAAGGACTTTTGGGTCAAACATTCCCCTTGCAGCCTCTCTCCGCTATATCCCCAGCTTTCACAGTCCTCAGCGAGCATGCTGTTTGCTATTGATGTGGCTCTTTGGTGCCAGCTCTATAAACAAACCACCGTTTGTTGCTTTCTAAAAATAAGCCTTTTTAGCTCTGGATGACATTCAGCCTTAGTATCCTGAGCTGAAAGGTTGGTTTCTTTGCAGCTGACAAATGGTGGCTTATGTCTTCTCAGAGCAGCTGCAGCCCATCTTTGTTGAGAGCCCCAAAGCCTTACCTTGATGGCTTAGGAAAAGGACCGGCTCGGGGCTGGGAGTTGAAGTGCCTAGCACACAAACATCCTTCAAAATAGATTTGGCTACATGGGGAGGGAAGTAGCCAGGATCTCAAGGAAGGAGGAAAATAAGGAGGAAGTTTAGAGCCGGGAAGAAGGAACAGGGTGGCTTCAAAAGGAAAAAATTTAAAAGGCAGGAATTAAGGTACGTAATTTACAATGTCCAGCAAAGATGCATCTTAGACACAGAACAATTATGCTGGGTACGGAGGCACTTCTCAAGCTCTTATGCAAGAAGGGGCTAGATGGCCAATGGTCCATTCCATAGAAAGCGACACTTTTATTTTACTCCGTCTTAGCAGCCGTCCCCTAATTCCTGTGCCTTTGCAGTTTAAGAGGACTTCAGATCCTGCCGCAGTTGATCTGCATGAGTTGGATTGTCGGTTTCTGTATCTGAGACAAGGACGTGCTGGTAGTGCCTGGGCCAGCTTCATGGGCACGTGGCCTGTGCAGTCGCTCAGGGCCCTGTGTTTGAAGAGACCATGCTGGGTTTACTGCCCTTCCATCACTACCTTGAAATTCGTAATAACTTTTGAGCAAGGAGCCATGTGTTTTCATTTTGCACTGAAGCTGAAGCTCCAATACTTTGGCCACCTGGTGTGAAGAGCTGACTTTATGGAAAGGACCCTGATGCTGGGAAAGATTGAAGGCAGGAGGAGAAGGGGACGACAGAGGACGAGATGGTTGGATGGCATCACCAACTCAATGGACATGAGTTTGAGCAAGCTCCAGGAGATGATGAGGGACAGGGAAGCCTGGCGTGCTGCGGTCCATGAGGTCGCAAAGAGTCTGACACAACTGAGCGACTGAACGAGAACAGTGAATTCTGCAGCTGGTCCCAGTCAGTACCCCAGAGCGTAGGTATCTGATGGTCTATTTTCAGAGAGGGAAATGGGAGCAGGGGTAACTGGCTTCCATTTTGCTGGGAGCACACAAAGTATGAGGAAAGGAGAAAAAAATAAAGAGAATTCTTTAATTTTCTTGCAAGATGTCAAAATTCTTAAAGAGATCAGATTAGGACTAAGATGTGATTTAACAGGGAGCAAGTGAGGGGCACAGCAGAGAGCAGGCAGGGTCTTGTCCTCCAGCTTCATCACTCACATCCCGCAGCCGAATTGCTCCACCCTTCCTGAACACCTTTCCAATCTTGCCACTTCCGCCTTCTCTCTGGGCCTGCAAAGCCCCAGGCCATTGTGCGTCATAGCCTCCTTGTTACTCTCCCTTCCTGACCATCTCCCTGGACTCACCAGTGGTCTTTGCACTTAAAAAAAAAAAAAAGTTGAAGTCGCTCAGTCGTGTCCGACTCTTTGCAACCCCATGGACTGTAACCTACCAGGGTCCTCTGTCCATAGGATTTTCCAGGAGAGAATACCGGAGTGGGTTGCCATTTTCTTCTCCAGGGGGTCTTCCCAATCCAGGGATCCAACCCGAGCCTCGTGCAGTGACAGGTGGGTTCTTTACCACTGAGCCACCAGGGAAGCCGATATGCCAAGCAGGAGACCTACGAGACTTGGATTCGATCCCTGGGTTGGGAAGATCCCCTGGAGGAGGGCATGGCCACCCACTCCATTATGTTGGCTGGAGAATTCCGTGGACAGAGGAGACTGTTGGGCCACAGTCCATGGGGTCGCAAACAGTCAGACACGACTGAAGCGACTTAGCATGCACGAGTCACTTTGCTGTATAGCAGTAATTAACACAACATTGTAAATCAACTGTACTTCAATAAAGAATCTAAATAAAAAGGTTTTGAATGAACAGGCAGCTTCCTGGGGAATTCCTTGGCAGCCCAGCACTTAAGTCTCTGTGCCTTCGCTGCAGGGGGCTTGTGTTCATCCCTGTGGCTTGAGATCCCGTACGCCGTGTAGCATGGCCAAACAAAGAAGAAAGCTTTATGGAGATAGAACGCACAGACCACAAAACTTACCCATTTACAGTGCAGGGAGCTTTGGCATATTCTTTTTTTTTGAAGTTATGGTAACTACACAGCATAAAATCTGCCACTTTAAGTGTATCGTTCAGTGGCATTAATTACATCCAGAGGGTTACATACCCATCATCACCATCTATTTCCAGAACTTTTTCATTGCCCCAAACAGAAGCCACATATCCATTAAGAAATAATTCTCTTTTCTCCTTTATCCCACCTCTCAGTAACCTCTAATTTCTTCTCTGTCTCTATAAATCGGTCTGCTATGGATATTTCATGTAAGTGGTATATATGCAATGCTTATCATTTTTTTTATTTCACCTAGCATGTTTTTAAGCTGTTTCCATGCTGTAGCATGTATCAGAAGTTCATTCCTTTTTATGACTGGGTAATATTCCACACTTTGTTCATCCATTCATCCATCCAAGGACGCTTAGATTGCTCTCCATTTGGATTCTGTGAATAAAGCTGCTATGAACACAGATGCGCAAATATCTCTTGGATTTGATTCTTTTGGGTGTATTATCACCCCTGGACCCACTGTTGACCACTTCAGTCCAGCTGCACTCAGCAGAGTCATCTATGACCAACACATACTTGGTTGTATCACTCATCTGCTTACAACAGTTTGCTAGCTTCAGATGGAAATGCTCACAAAGCTGAGGACAAAGATGGCAACGCTCACCAAGGTCTCTGGTCCCTGAGCTCTGGCGGCTGACCTCTCCACATCACCTCGCCCTACCCTTCTCTCTGTTTTGTCCCCTCCGTGCTTCTCAATGGAGCTATGTTCCATTTGGATTTCACATGTGCTCATTCATTTTCCGAAGATGTTACGTGTGTGTGTGCTCAGTCGAGTCTGACTCTTTGCGATCCCATGGACTGTAGCCCGCCAGGCTCCTCTGTCCATGGAATTTCCCAGGCAAGAACAGTGGAGTGGGTTGCCAATTCCTATTCCGGAGGATCTTCCCGACTCAGGGATTGAACCTGCATCTCTTGCATCTCCTGCATTAAAAGGTGGATTCTTTACCACTGTGCCACCTGAGACTTGGTGTTCTCCTAAGAACACTCCTAAGATGTTCATCCTCCCCAAATACCTAGCTTTTGCTTGACCAACTCTTTCCATCTTTCTCACCCATGTAATCTTAAAAAGGGCTTCCCTGGTGCCTGTCTTAAAAAGGTTGCCAACACCTGCCTTCCTCACACCCTCTCCTCCTCCCACCCTCCCTCTGTCTTGCCCCTGCAGTCCCTTGCTGTTCATTTGGTGTTGCCAGTTCAATGTCTGTCTTCCTCACCCGTGTTGTTGTTGCTTACCTGCTAAATCATGTGCGACCGCATGGACTGTTGCCTGCTAGGCTCCTCTGTCCATGGGATTCTCCAGGCAAGAATACCGGAGTGGGTTGCCATTTCCTACTCCAGGGGATCTTCCCAACCCAGGGATCCAACCCGAGCCTCGTGCACTCACAGGTGGGTTCTTTATCACGGAGCCCCCAGGGAAGCCTCTTCCTCACTGTGCCAACCACTAATGTTGACTGAGCACTTCCTCCTTCCAGGCCCAGTTCCTACCCCCCACCTGTATCAACTCCTTAAATCTTCACAGTAAGCCTGCCGCCTTTACAGATAAGGAAGCCTGGGGATGCTGTCCCCATTAGGAGCAGTGCCCACACAGGCATGCTTGCAAGACCATGGTGGGAGCCCCCAGCCCTGAGGGAACACAGTTCCCTTCCTGGGTCAGCATATTCAGCTCCTAGCAGAGGACCTAGCCCACAGAGGTACCTAACTCCTATCCAAACTAGATGGATCAATGGAATACAAGGTACAGGGAGGAAACTGAGTTTTGAGCAAAGGTCACTTACTGAATGGCTGCTAGGTGCTAGGCATCCTTACCCACCTCACTTCCCAGCCCCCGCCTCAGTTTCCCCAACCTTGAAAGTGCACAAGAATACTGAGGTTCAAGGGTTACTGAGAAGACTGAACGTTTTCATGTAGGTTTTAAAAATCCTGGTGCCTGGCTGACTGGGTCCCACTAACACATGTTGGTGGTTACATCTGCCGCGCTCCCCGCCCCACCCCACCCCACCCCAGACAGATGAGGAAATGGCCGGAATCTTCCCTTCCCGAGCACAGAGTGGGACGCGATGACATCCAGCCCCCGGGTCCTTGCGGCCCACCTCTAAGAAGTTCCCGCAGGTAGGCCAGCGAGTCGCTCCGGGTGCCCTCTCCAGGCCTTCCCGGCCCGCGGTGCGGCGCGTCTCCCCTCCCCGGGCAGTTCAGACCCAGGGGGCCCGCAGGGCGCCTGGGCCCGCCCTTGGGCCTCATTATGTACGTTTCCGCGTCAGGCCCGCGGCGAACTTGGCAGGCGCTCCAGCGGTGTTCAGGAACACTCTGTGCCGAGCGCGCTCCCGCCCGGCCCCGCCTCCCTCCCCCCCGGCCCGGATGCCCCGCGCAGGTTTGGGTCGGTGGACCCCCAGGTTCGGCACCCGGAGCGCATCCACGGAGCCCCCGTGCCCTCGGTGTCCCCCGAGCCCGGGTGGTGCGAAAATCCGCTCCTCGCCCACTGGCTGGGAGTCCAAACGTAGGTTACCCCGCGCGTCGTCGAGAGGTTCAGAAAGATGCTGTGGCCCCATTTTAAAAGAAAGCCCGTTTATTAGCGTTCGGCCAGGGTCTGGGCAGGCCCAGCGTCGGATCCTGAGCGCGGCTGACTCCCAGTACCCACAGGAAAAGTAGGCAGCTTCAAGAAACCTGTTCTAGACCATGCGATCCGTTTGGCGCACAGTGCCTCCCCTTTCCGCTCCCCGCTCCGCCCCGCGGCGGTTCCCGTCAGGGCTGCGTCAGCTTTGGCGATCGCCAAGGCTTCGGGGTCTCAGTCTCCTCTCCTGTGAAATGGGGATAACAGTGCGTGCTTGGTGATTCTGCACGTGGAGCGCGGCCGGTCGCCAAAGACGTCAGTGCTGCGGTCCCACACCTCCCGGACTCCACCTTCCCGAGGCCCCCACCCCGGCCTCAGCCCCGCCCCGGGGCTCCCGGGCTCAGCGCGCGGCGCTGGCTCCAAAGTGCGTCACGGGCGCTCCTCCGGCGGCCAGGGCGAGGCTGGCACGGGGCCAGCGCGGGCCTGGCCGGGGGTGCCGGGCGGTCTCAGAGGGGAGGGGACCCGGGGTGTGCAAGGCGCTCCAGTCGCGTGCTGTTGGGGGCGCCCTCCGCGGCGCGCAGCGCGCCAGGGCCCCGGCCTCTGGCAGCCTCGGGGGCGCGGAGGGGCTACACTTTCCCTTCGCCCCCCGCCCTCGTTTCCTCCTGCGCGGCCCGCAGCGGAGATTTCCTCTCGGGGAAACTACGCGGATCCTTCCCGGGGCTCCTCGCCCCGCCCCAGGTCTCCGCCCCCTCCTCTTCGCTCCGGAGCCGGTGCTCGCCCGCGGCAAGGAGGAGGCGCTGGCAGCCTGGGCCGGGAGGTGGCAGGGGGCCGCGGAGACGTCGGCTACCGACTCGTCCTGCCATGTGACGCCGCCCTCCGCCCCGCGATCCCCCGTGCGCCCCGGGCCCGCGCCCGCGCTCCGTCGCGCGGCACATCATGCTGCTGCCCGGCCACGCGCGCCCACCGTCCGCCCAGCAACCCGCGCAGCATCCCGGCCTCCGCAGGCAGGTAGAGCCTCCGGGGCAGCTCCTGCGTCTCTTCTACTGCACCGTCCTGGTTTGCTCCAAAGAGATAGCGGCGCTCACCGACTTCTCCGGTAAGAAGCGACCTCCCTCGCTGAGCGGCCCCCGGCGTCGCGGGGCGCTAAGGTGAGCCCTCGGTTGGGGGCCGGCGCCCGAGGGGGCAAGGCCGGGTCGCTTGAAAGTTAGGGCGAGCTAGGAGCCCTAACTTTTTCTTGCCGGATGCGAACTCTTCGCATATAAGTAACTACATGTGGGATGCCGGCAGAGGGGGTCCCCCAAGAAAGAAGGGTGGGTAGAGTGTTTGGAGTTTGTCTCCCGATAAGTTGACCTCGTCAGTATCCCAGGGTCAGGGGCCAGACTCCGAAGGATGCGTATCGGTTTAAAGCACCTTAGGCTGAGTCCTGTGCACCGAGCTCAGCGCTGTTGGTACACGTGTTGCGGTCTACGTTGTACCTGTTTGGTTTACGCGCAGTTTGGGTGTGCCCCAGCCGACCTCGCGGGTGCCCACGTAAGGAGACCAGTCCAGGAGACATTTGACCTTAAGTCTGCCAACAGACCTGAGGGAAACCCGGGGGTGGGGTGGTGGAAGGTCCGGTGGAGATGCCATGAGAGATGAGTAGAAGCTTGCAGTACGGAGAGAGGAGACTCAGGGGTAAGACTTTACCGCCAAAAGGCACCAGAGTTGGTCCCTTCCAGCCCCCATCGCCTTAAAAAAAAGAAAAGAACAACGACCTCCCCTCCCAGTAACCGATGAGGCTTTTCTCTGGGGGGAGACTGAGCCGATCTCAGATAGTTCTGGGGTTGTAGGTGGGGCGCCACAAAGGGAGAGAGGTTTCTGAATTGATGGGGGCTAGAGGGACAGCATTCTTAAATTACCTTTGCGCTTGCTGAGAGGAACCAGACATCCCTGCAAAGGTGAATCAGACCTGGGTCTCCGTCTGGCGAGGCTGGTGGCCCTTCACCCTTTCCTCGCCCCTGCCCAGCCCCGGAAGCAGCTCTGAGTCCCATTCTTTGCCTTCTCCAGCATCTCCTGTCAAGGCCAGGCTTCCTGCATCTCTGCTTTGAAGGTCTTTTGGGGTGTAATCACAGTCAACAAGGCTCCTTCCTCAGACCCTGTTTGTGCAATACGCTAGTACATGGCAAGGGACACTGGCAAACCAGAAGCTGAGTTGGGTTTCTAGTTTGCTTACAGAGAATGTCATTGTTAGCTGAGAGCCCTCGGGTCAGAGGTTCTTTGCTTTGAATATTTAATATCAAGGCTGTGTTTCTACCTCGCAAAGGAAGCCAAGACATGCCTATTTGGCAAGGAAACTGAGGTCCTTAAGACCGAGGGTCAGAGCGCTGTGGTAAATGTGCTGGGAAAAATGCTGAATTTCAAGTGCTATTGACTTTTTTTTGGTACTAGAACTTTCTTGGCTGCTAGAAAAGTTCTGTCTTTGCTGATTTAAGCTATGGAAAGCAGTCTGAATTCAGCCACCGGCAGGCTGCGAATATTGTTGAGCAAAGAACAGAAGAAAGCCAACAAGCCTTTCTTTTGTGACATCACTGTAACTGAACAAATATTGCTTTAGGTACCGTTGCGGTGTAACCATTAGATTGTTCTCACAGATTACAGGCACTTAGAGCTTGTTTCTTTAGTGAAGCGGTTGCAATCCTTGAAGCAGTCTATAGGTTACCACCCAAGTTTGGAACTGTCTAAAGGTACCAGCTGCTTCGGAGGGTGAACTTGAACTGTCAGACAGGGTGCTCTAAACTTGGAAGTGGATGTTTTCATACATATTTCTCTAAATGATTAAATGATAAAAGAAATTTTCTTGTGCTTTTAGAGGGAACCTAGATTCCAGGGTTTGAGACTCCCTGAGCCAATATTCGGTCGATGGGGACATTGCCAGGCAACCCCCATGTTTTCTCTTGTCAGCCTTGCTCTTTAGAGATCTGAAGACCAGGGAGAAAGTGTCTGGGAGCCTTTTGGGGAGAAGAAAAGAAAAATAACCTTGCCCGAAACCACAGACACACTCATGTTTAGATCTAAATTCTAGCTTGTATGGCTTTAGGGAAATATTAGAAAAGGCTCAGGGAGAAAGATCATGTCTTCCAAAATTGACTCATTTGACTTGAAACTTAATGAACCTTTAGGGACCCCCTTAGCCATGTGACATACAGCATCCAAGAAAATTCCTAAGCTCCAAAGATGACAGTCTGAGGGTTGAGTTGAAAGCTTTAGTTGACACAGTGGGTCCTGGTCATGTGAAACCAACACAGACACAGAGAGACACACACACCCCTCCCCAACTCCCACCTCTGTGGCCTCAAAGCCTGATTCCTGCTTTCCTGGGAGCAAGAGGTCCTGTTCCTGAACTCAGAGGGGTGTGTAGAAACCAGTGCCTGGAAAGAGACGGTGGACCCTCCCCTTCGGAGCCTGCAGTGACAGCTGAGCCCTGGAGAGCAGCATTTGACAATGTCTTTGCTTGCTTGTTTTTCTAAACAAGGAAACATAAAAAATCCAGACAGAGGGAGGGCGGAGGGAACTTGGGACCCTTTCAGCCTTTGTGAAGAAGGGGATGGAAGCAGGATGGTGAATCCAGGTGAAAGAAAGTGCTGAAATGAAAGGGGTCCTAGCCTTTGTCTGTACAGTATTGGGCCTCCTGGGAGATTAGCAGCACAGAGTTTTGGAAAGTTGCTTAAGCCTTTCTCTTCTTTGCAACTCTTCCTTGAGCTTTTTTTTTTTTTTTTTTTCCCTGAGGCTGTCAGCTGGTGTAGTTTTCCTGGGTCATTGATTTTTTTGCCCCGGGGATTCCAGCATCACATCTCACTCTTAATAAGCCAGAGGCTGCATCAGGGCCTCCTCTCCTCCCCCTTCATGCTCGTGACTTGTGCTAATCACCTCCAAGCCTGCTAGGAAACAGGCTCCCTAAACACCCCCTTCCCTCTCCTCCCTGAAGACATTGAGATGCTGCCAGCGGCCACTGGAAGGCTATCATCACTGCATTAAAAACACATCCCAGGAAGGCAAGAACAGTTCATGCAAAATTAGTGCTTCTGATCCTTAATCCCAAACTCAAATGGGCTTGGCATTCGTCCATTTTCCTCTTTGGGATAGCGTTCTGTTCTTTTGACTGCATTCCCAACTTCAGGATTTAGCCGGAGAGGTCCAAACTGATCACTGATATATATATATATTTTTCATATATAGAAATACGATGTCAGCATCATCTTTGTTCGAAGAACAAGGCAGGATGAGGGCAGAGGGGAGGGAGGGGTGCCATTTTGGTTCCAACGATTAAAAAGATCCTAAAGATCCTTTCTACATGTGGTCTGGCTTTCAAGAGTGATGTTTCAGCGTGTCTCTGAACTTAGTTTGCCATGTCCCTCAGGTCTCATTCGTTTTTTAAAAAAATAATATTTCCTTATTTGGCTGTGTCAGATCTTAGTTTTGGACTCTCGAGTTGTGGCATTTGGGCTTCGCTGCTCTGAGACATGTGGGATCCTATCCGTAGTTCCCTGGCTAGGGATTGAACCCTGCATTGCAAGGCAGATTCTTAACCACTGGACCACCAGGGACGTCCCATCTTGTTTACTTATCTATATATTTTTGATGGCTTTATTCTCTGCAGAGAGCAGGCATGGTCTTCTCTCTCTGCTCTTTCCTTTTCTCCCTCTTCTGTTTTGCTTTTTTTTTTTTTTCTTTTCTTTCTTCTCAAAGATGTTCAAAGTGATTGATGGACTGATGAGGGAGGGAAGGAACGGATGGAAAATTAATCACGTTCCCACTTGGATTCCTAGGAAACTCCTGACTTTTGACAAAAAGAGTCATGATCATGTGTTGACACGTTTGGTTTTACCCTTGGGCACGGAATGGTAAATGTGGGAAACAGAAAGAAAGTGAGAAACAAGGGGAGTGGGGCAGCTTTTAAGGCCTTGCTTGTTCCCAGACGTCCCCAGACCTCAAAGAAAGGGCACTGCATGATCAAAGGGGGTCTCCGGGCTGGTGTCCTACCCTGCCTGCCTCCATCAGTAGCCCAAGGGGCCAAGACAAGATGTGGGGCTTGTTATCAGATCATTTGCAGCCTAGCAGATAAGCCTGACCCTAACTCCTTATTTCACTGGTCAAGAATTTCAGAATGTAGGACTCCCCTGTGGACCAGTGGTTAGGAGTCCGCCTGCCAATGCAGGGGATGCGGGTTTGATCCCTGATGTGGGAAGATTCCACATGCTTCGGGGTAACGAAGCTCATGCACCACCAACTACTCAGCCTGTGCTCTGGAACCCTCCAGCTGCAAGTACTGAAACCTGCTTCCCTTAGAGCCTGTGCTATGCAACAAGAGAAGCCATTGCAATGAGAAGTCCAAGCTCCGCAAATAGAGAGTTAACCCCTGCAACTAGAGAAAGCCCACGAGCAACAGTGAAGACCCAGTGCAGCCAAATTAAAAAGAAAAAAAAAAAACTAAAAAAAAAAGAATTTCAGAAAATAGAAAAATGGTTGTTCCATTGGTTGGGATCCCTGGAGTGGGAACTCTGTCCTGATGGAATGGTCCGTTTAGAAGAGGTTGAACCTTCCTTTCCTGCTTAGAGAAACAGTGGGTCTCAACCCTGGCTGACACACTAACATCCCTTGAGTCTAAACAAATATAAGGATGCTCTAGCAGCAACCCAGGGCTTCTGATGAAATTCACCTGGGAGATCCAGGCATGGATCTCTTTGCCAAAGCCCCCAGGCAATTCTAGAGTGCAGCCAGAGTGGAGGACCACTGCTGCCCATGTCAGAGGGCAGGGATGAACCATGCGCAGTTCATCCAGGGGTACACGGGTGTGACTGGGTCTCACTTCCCCCAACCCCCTCCCCAGGGCTCGCTGCCAGGGAGACCAGGATGTATGTTCCCTGCTCTCAGTCTGCTGCTGTGTCCCAGCACACAGGTATGCACAAACTTACACAGACATGCACGTCACACAGGTCTGCCTTTTATCATCCCTTGGTCATATCATACTTTAATTCGGGATTGTCTTCACTTTCAAGACTTTGACGGAGCCAAAAGGCAGCTCGTCACCAAAGAAAAACAAAGTGGATGTCTAAAGGAGTTGTCCAGCTTTCATAGAAGAAGAGGGATGAAAAGTAAGCATCTCAGAGCTCTAGCCTGTTTCCATGGAAAATAACTACATTCAAAAAGTGTTCTGATGGCTCTTTCTGTAGCCGAGAAGGGGAGTCTGGGCAGGCGAGTGGTCCCATAATTGATGGCTTTGGTCTCCCAGGCGCTTTATTGGAAAAGGCAGCCTAGCAGTAGTTTCGAGGGAGGAAGAGAAAAGAAGGGAGTGAAAATTAGTTGAGCATAGTGTTATCTGACTTCATCCTCATAGCAGCCTTGTGAGTTAAATAGAAATCTCACTTTACGCAGCCTCAGAGGGCTTAGTTAACTTGATGGAGACCCCCAGCTTGGAAGCAGAGGCAGACCCTAACACGGGCCCAGGGGTGGGACCAGGCTGGAGGACTTGGCCTGTGTGGGCGCTGAGTCGGGGGCAATGCCAGGAAAAAATGCCTCAATTTGCCTGACATTTTTAGATAGTTCTCTGTTTGGGTGGACTCCGGGAGCTGGTGATGGACAGGGAGGCCTGGCGTGCTGCGATCCATGGGGTCACAGAGAGTCGGACACAACTGAGCGACTGAACTGAGCTGAGCTGGACTCCTCATAGAGATTTCAATTGTCCTCTGAGTAGACTGACCTTTTCTCATTTCTTCCTTCAACGTCTTCTCAACACTGTTGATCCACAGTAGGTGTGGGCACAAGGCAATCAGTGGGTATAGTAGAAAGATGTTAGAACTTCTTTTGAAGGAACATATTTCTATCTTGAAAAAAGAAGCTATTTCTTGCTTCTAATTAACATACAGATTGAGGGAGTTCCCTGGCAGTCCAGTGGCTAAGATTTGGCACTTTCGCTGCCGTGGCCTGGATTCTATCCGTGGTCAGGGAAATAAGATCCTGTAAGCTATGCAGCATGGTTAACCAAACAAACAAACAAAAAGCATACAACTTGTCAGTACAACAGTTCACCATTTCTTTTTAAAATGTTATTTTATTGAACTATAGTTGATTCACTACACAATTTCTAAATGCAATATCTCAAAATGTTTTTGCTGTTGAGGTTCATGATTTAAAAATTATTTGAGACCGCTAGTATTTTCAGCCATCCTGACAGCACTTGCAAAATTCTTGAAAAGGCACCACTTTGGGGGTAATATACACTGAAACAGCACCCGCTCCCCTGTGGCCCAGCCCTATCGCCTCCTTGCCCCCCACGCCAGTTCCCACAACTGCCAGTAAAATTTAGAGAAAGAATGTGAATCCAGTAATTATCTCACTTCAAAAATCCATACTCTTGTCATTCAAGCTGAGTAATGAATGTGGATGCATACGGTGAGGCATTCTGAACTTTTATGATACTTTAATGAGGCTGGTGTGTTGGTATATTTCTAGAATGCACTAGCTTCCCTGAATAACATCCGTCCTAGAATCACCTAGGTTTCAGCACTGGAAGGAGTCTCTCAGATGGGAGGGTGGCTGACCAGGTGATTCTAAAGGGTTTTCTTTGAGCTTCTTTCTTTCCCCTTGGGTGCATGCTCAGTTGTGTCCGACTCTTTGTGACCCCAGGGACTATAGCCTGCCACGCTCCTCTGTCCATGGCATTTTCCAGGCAAGAATACTGGAGTGGGTTGCCATTTCCTCTTCCAGGGGATCTTCCTGACCCAGGGACTGAACCTGTGTCTCCTGCGTTGGCAGCCGGATTCTTTATCACTGAGCCATCCGGGAAGCCCCCTCTTTTCCCCTTGAGGCCTCTAATTCTGCTACTCCTTCACTGGCCCCTATGTGTGCGCTACCTCAGGTTAAACTCTGACCCAACATAAGGGGTAAATTCTTTACTTGGTTTTCTTAGCACAAGTAAGAGAAGTTAGCTAAAAATACTATAGTATATCAAATACATAAAGCACTTTATGCCACAGAGTGTTTTAAAAACTTCATGTTTATTAACTCATTTAATCCTCACAACCCTATCAAGGAAATTTCTCTATAAGTTGAAGAAATAGTAGCCAGAGAGCTTAAGTAATTTTTGGAGATTTGAATGCAGGCAGCTTTCTAATACTAAAGCAAATCAATTATAAGTTGTTTAAAACAATGTCACGTCTTAATGTTTATCTCTTAATATGTCAAATCCAGATCTTTCTCAGGACTTGCAGGTATTGTCCATTCCACGTGGCACCAAGAGATAGCACTATCCAGCCCCAAATAACTGATTACAAAATAAGGTCTATAATTCATTTCTTGGAAATATGGTGGAACTGGTGTTCTGGAGGTGTTCATCCTAAAGGAGATTAGTCCTGGATGTTCATTGGAAGGACTGATGCTAAAGCTGAAACTCCAATACTTTGGCCACCTCATGCAAAGAGTTGACACCTTGGAAAAGACCCTAACGCTGGGAAGGATTGGGGGCAGGAGGAGAAGGGGACGAGAGAGGATGAGATGGCTCAATGGCATCACTGACTCGATGGACATGAATTTGGGTAAACTCCGGGAGTTGGTGATAGACAGAGAGGCCTGGCGTGCTGTGATTCATGGGGTCGCAAAGAGTCAGACACGACTGAGCGACTGAACTGAACTATTTGCCCAACAAATCATTTAAAGTTGCTGAATAAAATATAGCAAACATCCTTTAAATGCTTGGGTGAGTGAATAAACACAAGGAGTAGCCAGGGAACAAAATGAAGAGAGACCAGAGAACTGAAGAAGTAGCTGGCTCTGAACCTGTGGCTACACCAGGGCCTTTGATGCGTTTTAGAGCTAGAATTTACTGGGTACGTGAGGGCAAGAGAGAAGGCATTAGACCAATGTCAGGTGAGGAATTGGAATAAAGATCTCCTTATAAGGCCAGGGCCTGGAAGGGCTAAACACTCATAAAAAGGTGTGTGAGAAACAAATCAGCATTCTTGCAAAGAAAGATGACAAGGGAACATCTCAGCTTGGGCTCAGGATTCAGTTCAGTTCAGTCACTCAGTCGTGTCCAGCTCTTTGCGACCCCGTGAATCACAGCACGTCCATCACCAACTCCCGGAGTTTACCCAAACTCATGTCCATTGAGTTGGTGATGCCACCCAGCCATCTCATCCTCTGTCGTCCCCTTCTCCTCCTGCCCCCAATCCTTCCCAGCATCAGGGTTTTTTCCAATGAGTCAACTCTTCGCATGAGGTGGCCAAAGTATTGGAGTTTCAGCTTTAGCATCAGTCCTTCCAATGAACATCCAGGACTGATCTCCTTTAGGATGAACTGGTTGGATCTCCTTGCAGTCCAAGGGACTCTCAAGAGTCTTCTCCAACACCACAGTTCAAAAGCATCAATTCTTCGGCACTCAGCTTTCTTCACAGTCCAACTCTCACATCCATATATGACCACTGGAAAAATCACAGCCTTGACTAGATGGACCTTTGTTGGCAAAGTAAAGTCTCTGCTTTTCAATATGCTGTCTAGGTTGGTCTAACTTTCCTTCCAAGGAGTAAGCATCTTTTAATTTCATGGCTGCAATCACCATCTGCAGTGATTTTGGAGCCCCCCAAATTAAAGTCTGACACCGTTTCCACTGTTTCCCCATCTATTTCCCATGAAGTGATGGGACCAGATGCCATGATCTTAGTTTTCTGAATGTTAAGCTTTAAGCCAACTTTTTCACTCTTCATTAAGAGGCTTTTTAGTTCCTCTTCACTTTCTACCATAAGGGTGGTGTCATCTGCATATCTGAGGTTATTGATATTTTTCCCGGCAATCTTGATTCCAGCTGGTGCTTCTTCCAGCCCAGCATTTCTTATGATGTACTCTGCATGGAAGTTAAATAAGCAGGGTGACAATATACAGCCTTGACATATTCCTTTTCCTATTTGGAACCAGTCTGGTGTTCCATGTCCAGTTCTAACTGTTGCTTCCTGACCTGCATATAGGTTTCTCAGGAGGCTTAGGATTAGAGGAAAAAATAATCTTTGTTGAAACTATGTAACCACACACTTACCTTTGCAAGAATCTGGGGTTTGAATTCACATTGCCTTTACCAGGAAACCCTAAGCTAAGAAACTAGAAAAGTTACCCCAAGGTACCTGGAAAAAACCCACAAATACTCCCTGTATAGCAACATCAATGCAGGCCCCACAAGATTCTGGTAGATTAAATTCTGCTGATTGTGAACACGCAATCCAAAATGCACTGTATGTATAACAGTCAGCAGCAAAACCACAGAGTGTTTAATAAATAAGAGGGGATATAAAACATAAAAAGAAATAAAGGAAAGAATCCAGAAGAAGAAGAAACGCTATCAAGAAAGAGCAGGCCTATTTTTTTTTATAGAATCAAATATATCAACTAACACGAAAAAATATATTCACCAAGGTTCAAGGCTTGATGGATAGATTAAATGTAGTTGAAGAGAGAAATAGTGAACTGGAAAATAAAGCTAGGAAAATTATCCAGAATGCAGTAAAAGAGATAAAGACATGAAAAAAAAAAAAAAAACACCTTATAAGACATGGAAAATGGAATGAAGATTCAACACACAGGTGATCAGTATTCTAGAAAAAGAGAATAGGAAAAATGAGGGAGAGACAACACTCAAAGTGATAATATCGTAGAGTCAATTTTGAAGAGCTGATGAATGACTCAGAGTCAAGCATCCCAAGCAAAATAAATTTATTTCTATCATACTAAAACTACAAAATTCTAAAACAAGGTGATGGTCTTAAAACAATCAGGCAGAAAGTTTTTCATTTGGAAGGGCTTTGCCATGTCAATGAGAATCAGAAACCAGTGAAATATTTTCCAGGTTCTGGGGGAAAAAACTGTCAGTGCAGAACTATATAACCAGCTAAACTATCTGCAAGAGTGTGAAATAAGGACATGTTTACCACTAATAAATCCTCACTGAAAGAACTACTGGAGGACATATTTCCTGAAGAACAGTAAGTCTAGAAAGAAGGCTTGTGGTATAAAGACATGACGAGCAAAGACATGGTACAGCTTCTGATGCACTTTACCTATATTCTTTGCTCTTTCCTGCTTAGAGAGTGTCATCTCCTTGCCTTGAGATTTTCTCTAAGATGTCTTGCTCTTTCATCAGCTAAGATCAAGACATAGCTTTTTGTCTTGTTGAAGTTTTCGACCCAGTTGAACTTTTCCACTGACTTACGGCTTTCAACCTGAGTTACCCAAGACTTCTTCACGGTAGGCGTCAGTTCCGTTGTGATTATATAGTGGAAGGTCTGTCTGAAAGAACAGGAAATGTTCTCAAGTCTTTTGGGTCTCAGATGCCATGCTAAGTATGATATAGTCCTGCTGTAAAGAGTCAGTCTGTCCCAGAGAGGCTCCCTTCTCAGTGGTTTCATGGGCACTCATCACAAAGCAATTTAAGGGATGAAGAATAGATTTGGCCAGTCACGTTCTTCAAATGGTACCCAAGCCACAGAGCTTGAAATTGAGGGATTAGTAGCATATCCATCCTATGGGGTCACAAAGAGTTGGACATGACTTAGCAACTGAATAACACCAATAACAAGAGTATCCATAGACCAGCAGACAATGCTGCCCATGGGTTGATTTTCCACTTCCACACTTGCATTTCTGGACATCTGTATCCCTTGTTCACTCAGGCTCCTGATGTTGGATGTCTCCTGCATTAACTAGTTAGGGAATGAAGTGAAGTGATGATTGGGGTTACTCTCAACCTGAGAGCCTAGTTGTCCACACACGCACAGAACCAGGCAACATTAAAATTCAAAACTCAGGCCACTGAATCTGAAGTGTATGTTTGCAAACCGTCTGATTTCATGTCTGCCTCAGATGTCCCACGAATACAAATCACCTCATTTGGAGTTGGAGGAGCAGGGAGGAAGAAACCTAAGAAAGATCTCCAAAACAAATCTTTAATTCGGATGAGGATAATAGAATGTAATCCCGTTTCAAGCCTGTCAGCATTCCTTTGATGATTACAAATGAGTCCCTTTTCCCCTGCAATGTGGGGGAATAATCTGGATAAAATAACCCTTTTTGTCTGCAAAGGCCCAAGTGATGCATACTCGTGACAGCTTTCAGAGTAGTGTTTCAGAGCCTGAGAAGGGCGCTCTGCTACCAAGACCTTCCCTTTTTTCTCTTGACTTAGAAGAGTTTTCACTCTTTTCATGTTTGGCGGCTTCCAAAGTTCTCAGGCTTAGAAATCATAAATCAATCATAGTACTGTACTCTGGAACGAGAGCGACATGGGTCAGGGAGCCCTTTTTGTTCTCTGTTTGTTCACCGGGAGACAGGTGGGGATGAGAACGCATGATCTTATCTAGAAGGCTAATTTGTACAGCTTTTGAGGGATATGCTTAAGGGAGTGTATAAGATTAGAGTCTCCTTTCTATTAAAAAAAAATGTACACTGACCCAAGTTCAGGCTGACATGCCTTTTTTGTTCATGTGATGGTGAAATTAAGGGACAGTTGTTTTTAAACACATTCCTCTGTTTTGTGAGGCTAAACACACCTCTCAAGGCTAACCATACCAAATGCTTTGTGAATAAGTCAGACTGGATGTAAAGACATCCTGAGGCTGCCCATTCCACAGCCTCAGGATGGAAAGGGGTCTCCGAGGCCCCAGTGCTGCGTGGAGTCAGTCCTGCAGGCTGTGAATTCTACAGACCAGAGCCTGTGGTCTTCTGTGTTTTCACTTCTTTAAAGCTCACTTTAAGTGTGAAGGACTCGTTCTTTTTTAAAGCAAAGGGCCCCAGGATTTTTTTCCCCCAGGGTTATGTGTAAATAGTGTTATGGGTCCCTAAGCCATAAACTAGCACTTTGAGGGAAAAGGCCTGCTTTTGTCTCGGACTTCTGTGTTTCTCTCTAGATGATCAAGGCGGGTTGTTAGGGCTTGTCAGTCTTCACCAAAGATTCCACGTGGTCCTTAGAGTAGATAACTATCTTCACTCAATGCAAATTTTGCTTGTTCTAATGTTGAGTCTAAACCAGTGATTCTCAATATTATGCTTAACAAAAGAAGACAAAGACAAATGCTATGTATTACTTAAATATGGAATTGAAAAAATAATACAACTGACTAAATATACAGCACGGAAACAGACTCATAGACATATAAGCTAGTGGTTACCAGAGTTCAGAGGGGAGGTGGGAGGGATAGACTAGGGACATAGATTAACAGATACAAACTACTATATATATAAAATAGATAAGCAGCAAGCATTTACTCTGTAATAGTGGGAATTATGGGCCCCCCAGGTGACTCAGTGGTAAAGAATCCACCTGCCAATGCAGGAGACCCAACTTCGATCCCTGGGTTGGGAAGATCCCTAGAGGAGGAAATGGCAACCCACTCCAGTATTCTTGCCTGGAAAATCCTATGGACAGAGGAGCCTGGCAGGCTGCAGTCCATGGGGCCACCAAGAGTCAGACACGACTGAACATGCACACGTGCACACGTGCACGCATGCGTGCACTCACTAGGAAATATACCCAGTATCTTGTAATAACCTGTAATGGATTATTTCTGCAAAAACACTGAATCGCTGTGCTGCACATCTGAAACTAACACAACCTTGTACATCAACTATGTTTCAGTAAGCAATAAAGTAATAGATAAACCAATGATTCTCAACCCAGAAAACATTTGTTCCCTGAGGAATATTTGACAATGTCTGGAGGCAATTGGATTTGTTACAACTAGGGGTGCTATTGGCACCTAGTGAGTAGAAGCCAGGGATGCTGCTAAACCTCCTACAGTGCACGGGGCGGCCCCCACAGCAGGGAATGACCTGGTCCTCGGTCCTCACGCTGAGGCTGAGGAATACTGGGCCAGACCAGCCGACATTCCATGGTTTTATTTTCTACATATTTGGAATCTCAAGAAGGTGTGACATATTTTTAAACACTGAAATTGAGTGTGGAAAACCTAGAGACAGCTCCACGATGCGCTTCTCATGGCCAGCTTGCCTCACACAACCACCCAAAACTCTCAGTTCCTCGAAGCCAAGGACATGGAGATCCAGGCACAGCTGTGTGTCCTCGCACTCTCCCCTAGGGGACTTCCATTCATGTTCCTTCCACCCTCACCTTCCTTACAGAACTTGCCTGTGCTGAAAACTTGATGCTTTCAAATTGTGGTGCTGGAGAAGACTCCTGAGAGTCCTTTGGACAGCAAGGAGATCAAACCAGTCAATCCTAAAGGAAATCAGTCCTGAATGTGCACTGGAAGGACTGACACTGAAGCTGTAGTACTTTGGCCACTTGATACGAACAGTCAACTCATTGGAAAACACCCTGATGGTGGGAAAGATTGAGGGCGGGAAGAGAAGGGGGCAACAGAGGATGAGATGGTTGGGTGGCATCATCAACTCAGTGGAAATGAGTTTGAGCCAACAGGGAGACAGTGGAGGACAGGGAAGCCTGGCATATTGCAGTCCATGGGATCTCAAAAAGCTGAACATGTCTTAGTGACTGAACAACAACTGGCCCTTTTGTCCTCCTTATTTCAAGCTCAAACACTCACCATCATCAACGTCAGTCTAAAATATCCCTCTAGATGGAGAGTTGTTGAGACTTGAAGTCTGTTGCTCGCTCACAGTGCAAGGATGTCTTTGCAACACTTCTCAGTTATTTCACAACATCAGCAAGGCAGTTGTGGGCATGGGGTAGGAGGGGGAACAGTTTGACTTGAATTTTTAAAAGGAAGACAGCAAGTCTCGAAAACCACGTGCAGATTTGGTTCCTCCCACTGCCCTCCCCTACTTGCCTCCTTCTCTGTTCCCGTTTCTGTTCCTCTTGCACCTTCTCTGACCCCCGCCCCCACCTTTGCACCCACAGACAGAAAGCACATAGATCCGCTGATATTTCTATGCAAGGTCAAGTCCTCTTCTGTGCGTTGTTGTTGTTCAGTCACCAAGTTGTGTCCAACTCTTTGTGACCCAGGGACTGCAGCACGCCAGGCCTATCTGTCCTTCACCATCTCTTGGAGTTTGCCCAAGTTCACGTCCATTGAATCGGTGGAGGAGGGAATGGCAAACCACTCCAATATTCTTGCCGTGAGAACGCCTTCTCTGTACTGCATGTTATATAAAGACTTTCGTTCAAAGATGGATCTGAGAGTGTTGACTGCATGGGTGAATCATTTAGCGCTACTTCAGGGCGACCCTGTCCACTCTTCTGTGCTGAATGGCATCACCTTATCAGGCCACATTTGCAGTTTCAGTGGTCGTGGGACTTACCGAGCCCACACTGAATAGGAGAATCAAGAGGATTCCTCTGAAATGATAACTACCCACCTCTGCCCAGGGGCCACCAGCCCGGAGGACAGCTACCCATGTCAGAGTTTGCGTTCCTGTCACCCTTCTTTCAAACAGGTTGCAGCTCTAATTAAAATATTTCTTTCCTTCTGCCAAACGCAGAGAAAATATAGTATTGTTTCCAAAAGAGCGGGCAGGGGCACCGGCGGGAATGGGTGTGCAGTATTTGTACAGTTTTGTGACTCAGTACATCTGAATCTCCAAGCATTTTAAGAGCTTTGTCCAAAAAAAAAGGTCTATTGTGTGCCTCTTGGCACTGAAGAAAATAGCAGGCCTGTCAGAACTCTGTTTCAGATTTAATTTTAAAGTGGGTGATGTAAGAATGTTGTCCAACAGGAGGGCTTCGCTTCTTTTTCTCATTTCTGCCCATTTTGGTGTGAGAGAACTTGAGTTCTCTGAATCCATTCATATTTAGAAATCAGAGCCTCTTCCCTTGACATCGTTTTAATGAAAAAGCATCATGTTCCAAAGCAAAGTACAGTATGTCTCTAAAATGTATATGACCTCTTAGAATAAAATTAAACATATATTTGACTATATTTGTTATTTTCCTCTCTCTATGGCACACTTTAGTCATGCCCAACTCTTTGTGACCCCATGGACTGTAGCCCACCAGGCTCCTCTGACCACGGGATTCTCCAGGCAAGAATACTGGAGTGGGTTGCCACACCCTCCTCCAGGGGATCTTCTTGACCCAGGGACTGAACCTGAGTCTTCTGCGGCTCCCGCTTTGACAGCTAGATTCTTTACCACTGAGCCACTGGGGGAGCTTTATGTGTGTATATATAGACACATATACAGAGCGTCTTCTTACATTATCTTCTCTCTTTTTGAATACACTTAAAATTTATTTCATTTTTAATTAAAATATAGTTGATTTACAACATTTCAGGTATACAGCAAAATGATTCATATATATATATGTATATATTCTTTTTCAGATCTTTTCCATTATAGGTTATTACAAGATACTGAGTATAGTTCCCTGTAGTAAGTCCTTGCTGTTTATCTCTTTTATATATAGTAGTGTGTATCTGTTAATCTCAAACTCCCAATTTATCCCTCTCTTCCCCTTTCCCCCTTTGGTAACCAGAGGATTGTTCTGTATGTCTGTGAGTCTCTTTTTTATCAGTACACATTTGAGATGTAGACATAGAGACATTACTCATTTTCCCAAATGCTCCTTGCACTTGGTATGTGCTTCTGGGTACCGAGCTCATCATCAGTCGTGGGTACAAATGTAAAAATAAGCAGAAAAGGGGCTTCTCTAGTGAGCTAGTGGTGGAGAATCTGCCTGCCAATGCAGGTGACAGGGTTTCGACCCCTGGTCTTGGGAGACCCCCCGTGCCGCAGAACGACTGGGCCTGTGTGCCACAGCTGCCGAGCCTGTGCTCTAGCGCCTGGGAGCCGCAACTACTGAACCCATGCGCCACAACCACCAAGGCCTGAGTGCCCTGCAGCCTGTGTTCTGCAACCAGAGAAGCCGCCAAAATAAGGAGCAAACACCCTGCAACAGCAGTGAAGACCCAGCACAGCCAAGGATAAATAAATAAATAACGTTGTTTTAAAATAAGCAGAAAAAAGCTTTTTTGCAAGGTTGTGCTTTCCTAGTTGTTTCTTTCCCCAGATATTAAACACTGGACAGTGATTTTTTTCTCACCCTATTGACATTTTAATATAGAGTACACATTTATCATCTATGCCTCTGTGTTAATATTAATAAACATTATATACTGGGCTTTTTAAAAAAAGAACCAAAGCATGGTATTCAACCCTTGGATTCAGCTGAACCATGAATACAGTGAGTATGTAGCCCACCAGGCTCCTCCGTCCATGGGATTTTCCAGGCAAGAATACTGGAGTGGGTTGCTGTTTCCTTCTCCAGGAGACCTTCCTGACCCAGGGATTGAACCCAGGTCTCCCACATTGTAGGCAGACGCTTTACCGTCTGAGCTACCAGGGGAGGTATGATAAACATTATATACTGTGCTTTAAAAAAAAAGAACCAAAGCATGGTATTCAATCCTTGGATTCAGCTGAACCGTGAATACTGAGTATGTTGCAAGCTTCTGGGCCGGGAAAATTTTTTACGATATTGCAAACACCAGTCTACCTTATGGGAGTGACTTTTCACCCAAACCAGTCTTTTGGGCTCTGCACACAGCACCACCGGTCCTTGGCAAAACAGCCTCTATTTCCTTCTTCCTGGTTTCTGGAAAGCTCCCTTACACACCTGGACAGTCACTGAATTCAACGTTTATACTTTTTCCATAATGGGAAATTTAACATGTAGACCTCATACACAAGACAGATTGCACTATCCATGTTGCACATGTGGTCCAAGATAGAGTCAGACCACGGGTGAGAAGATTGGTCCCTGGGAGAGCTTTGGAAACCAAACGAAGACAAATCTACCATGACTCTCCATGGCCCCAGGTTGTTACTGCAAGGAAATCTGGCCAAAGGGAGTGTCTTAGTTTTTCGCTCCTGTGTGTGTGACTGAATGCACACGCACACACACTTACAAACACACACTCACACAAGTGAGGGGCCTTTCATCCTCAGAATGTAGTCAGACAGTGACACGTGACCTAAGCTCAAACTGCAGTCTTCTGTGGAAGTCTTCTCTGGACTATGACTTGCTACAGCCTTAGTGTCTTTCTTGAGAGTATTCACCATTCATCTTCATTACCAACTTACGTATTTTCTTTCTGTGGCAAAGGTAAATTATTAGGCAGCATATAAGCAGTCTGATACACTGAGAGTCTTAAGAAGATCAAATGTTTGTGATTCAGCCTCACAAATGAGGTTAAAATTGCAGGCCTAAGTGCCTGGCTGTAAATTTACATCTTTATCATAATTACTCCAGCAAACTGTGAGGTATGGACGTTACCTGTCCATATCTGCATTTTCTCAGGTTGTGGGGAAGAGTGAATTTGCTGGAATCACCGAAGCCTGAGAACCAGGGGAAACAGCTAAGCATTTCTCACTGCAGGGCATTCGGGGCCCAGGGCCGACTCCACTGCATACTAAATCCTTCCTCAATTGGATTTTAATTTAACTATCACCATGGAATTAAAATTTTGAAAGGACAATAGGCAGACCTTAGAAACCGAGTTATCCAACAGAAATATGATGTAATCCATGGAGGTAATATTAAATATCCTTTCATTATTGTTCAGTTGGTAAGTCATGTCTGACTCTTTGCAACCCCATGGCCTGCAGCATGCCAGGCTTCCCTGTCCTTTACTATCTCCTGGAGTTCACTCAATCTCATGTCCATCGAGTCGGTGATGCCATCCAACCATCTCATCCTCTGTCATCCCCTTCTCTTCCTGCCCTTCAATCTTGAGCTGACTCCTCACATCAGGTGGCCAAAGTATTGGAGTTTCAGCTTCAGCATCAGTCCTTTCAGTGAATATTCAGGTAGCCACACTAGAAAAAGTAAAAGAGGTGAAATGAATCTTCATAGGAAATTTTATTTAACCCAGTGTTCCCAAAGTATGATTCTTTCCACCTTAATCAGTAGTCTTTATTAATTTTTAATTAAAAAATATTTTTATGAGACTTCAAAGCTAACATTTTTATTTCAAGCTTTTAAAAATTAATTATTAATGAGATAGTTTGTTCTCTTTTGCTTATGAGGACTTGACAACCTGGGGTGTGTTTTACACTTACAGCTCATCTCAACTCAGCCTGGCTTCATCTCAAGGGCTCAGTAGCCACGTGTGACCTGGGGCCACCATTCCAAGCAGTGCAGTGTTAGAAGGTTGAGCTGGGCATGGAAGTTTTAGAAGTCCACAGCAGGGCAGCTTTGAGGTCTGGGATCAGCACGCTGCCTTAGTTCTCAGTGAGGACACCTTCCTTTTACAGAGCACCATCAGGCTGTGTCATGAGGGGCCAGAGGGAGCCACCCTAGTCCCCCCACGGGAACTTGGCCTCCCCAGCTCTCCTGCTTTCCATGTGGGGGATAATGGGTGTCCTCCTGCTTCCTCCAACCCCTTTCCCAGAGAACCATCCTAGACTTCGGTCCTTGGGAAGGGAGAGAGGGCAGCCGGGAGTCACCCAACTGTGGCAGAACCTCCCAGCAGTACCAGAAGTTGATCAGCCCTAATCGCCTTCATCTCTTTCTGCCATGAGGATATCAGGCTGTCCTCTGCACACCCGCTGCATCGGGGCATCAGAGCTCAGAGATGTATCCTCCTCCTGGAAGCTCATTTCTCTTGGAAGCTGCTCTCTGTTAACCTCAACCCACAGCAGAGAGAACCCAGGCTGGAGTTTGCCACGAGGTCTCTCAACTTATTAGATACAAGACCAAGACTGGACCCAGGAGGATTCTGCTCCTGTTTGGGGTCACTGTGCTGGATCTCAGGATCAGCCCTCAAAAGGAACAGACATGAAGGGTGCAGAAAGACCCCAGCTCAGAGCTCTCCCCTCATCTGACAATACCACGGGATGAACTGGCTCCTTATTACTCCCCTGGGCCTCCTGCTAGAATCACCTTGGGGGTTCTTTCAAATATACTGATGTCTGGAGCTCCTTCCCAGGCTAATTGAATTGGAATTTCTGGGCTGGGACCTAAGCATGGATATTTTTAAATCTCCTGAGGTGGTTCTGCCCTTCAGTCACGGTTGAGACTTGCTGGAAAGCATTGCACACTCTTAAGTCTACCCATATATTAACTCAGTATTTATTATTTTTCCAGACACAGAAAATCTGTAATATTAGTACAAAGACTTCCTTTATAGCCTTCATCCAGATTCCCTGAATGTTTCCATTTTGTCAGATTTCCCCTTATTCTTTTCTAAGTTGCAGATAAGATGTCCTTTCCTCCCATGGACTCCCCTGTGTTTCTTAAGAACAAGGATACTGTCTTACATAATCAAGAACAATGATCAAAATCAGGATCAAAATAGGAACTTGCTACCCTATTGCTTTCTGATCTACAGACCTCATTCAGATTTCACCGTTTGTTCCAAAAATGTGCTTGGGAGCACAAGAAGATCCCAGGCCGTGTGTTATTCGCAGTTATCATGTCCCTTTAGTCTCCTTGCAACCCAGAACTGCTCTCCAGTCTGTATCCTTCACGACACTGGCATTCTTGAAGATTATGAGATGGTCATTTTATAGAGCATCCCTTAGACTGGCTTTGTCTGATTTTTTTTTTTCTTATGTATTTGTGCAGAATGTCCCAGCAATGAAGCTGTGTTATTGTCAGTGCATTGCATGGTGAGAAATAGGATATTGGTAACCCTGTTACTCTGAAGTGACTTTGATGTTTGGTGAAGATGACTTTTAGATGAAAGGTGCCATCATCAGCCATCCTCACACAGACTGAGTCACTGTAGGTAGCAATATGTCTAGCAAAGTTCTTTGGGCCTTGAACTCAGGAGAAGCAAGTCTTAAAGCAGAAGTTGTTGTGCCATTACTCAGTCATGCCCAACTCTTTGTAACACGCCAGGTTCCTCTGTCCTACGCTTTCTCCCGGAGTTTGCTCAAACTCACAGCCATTGAGTCGGTGATGCCATCCAACCGTCTCATCCTCTGTCATCCCCTTCTCCTCCTGCCTTCAGTCTTTCCCACCCTCAAGGTCTTTTCGAATAAATGGGTTCTGAGCATCAGGTGGCCAAAGTATTAGAACTTCAGCTTTAGCCACAGTCCTTCCAATGAATATTTGGGGTTGATTTCCTTAGGAGTGACTGGTTTGATCTCCTTGCAGTCTGAGGGACTCTGGAAGATCTTCTCTAGGGTCACAGTTCAAAAGCATCGATTCCTCAGTGCTCAACCTTCTTTATGATCGAACTCTCACATCTGTACAGAGGGGAAAGGGAAAAGGTTCCAGAACCTGGAGCTTTGGCAAAGGGAACTAGTCCAGGAAAGGCACTGCCAGTATTGCTCCTGGTGTTGGGATGAAGTGACAGGAGAGCATTTGTTCTGGAAGGAACTTCAGATTAGGGAGGGAGGCAAGGAAGAGAGCCTCTGCTTACCTGTGCCTTTGGTGAGGACTAAAATGTTCCTTTTCAATCCTCCATCTAAAGCAGAGCAACTGTCTGTTTCTAGGCTTTGATGCACCTCACAGATCCATCTGTCTTTTCCTTTGAGATTGATGGCTTCCAGTTTAGCCCCAGACATAATTCCTGTTAAGATGTTAACCAGTTTGACACTTCTGGCAACTCAACATTTTTATTATTGACTGCTTATCTCCAGATCAGTTGTGGTTCTTACCACTTCAAAGAACGCTAGAACTTCAGTTGGTGGAAGGCATCCATTTTGCTTCTGGCTCAGAAGACCTTGTGACTCCACAGACGAAGACTGTTCTTAAATAAATGATCAAAACTCGGTTTTCCTTCTGTGTGCATGTAGGGAACCGTGGATTATTGACTGAGTTAGGGAAGGGATGGTATTTATTTCTGGCCATCTGGCATACCAAGCCTCGCTGGGCAGCAAGCAGCTTCCCTCGAGCTGCTGTCGCGATTTCTGCTCATGCTTGTCTTTGGCTCATTATCAGAATGCGTCATTCCCTTTTCTTTGTTCTCTCTCTCCTTACTTCATATGTTTACCTTCACCTGGGCTGTTGGGGAAACGTCATGTTGTCATGGAGATGGTGGCCACAACAAATTTGAGTTCCCCAAACTCACGTTGTCCCTGGGTCACTTCCTCATACCTTTGAACCAAACAGCAACTAATGAAGGTAATGATAATAAAGATAAATGTTTATCCTCAGCTGACTCTGGATGTCCCCCCTGAAAAGATACTAGAGTCTTTACATGGTACCTGTGCCCTTATTTGGAGACAGAGTCTTTATGGAAGTAATCTTTACCGAAATCTTTACAGAAGTAATGAGGTTGTTATACAATGATGCCTAATCCGACAGTTAGGATTGTAAGTTTTCTTTCCCCTCTGTATGGATGTGAGAGTTGGCCCATAAAGATGGCTGAGCACCAAAGAATTGTTGCTTTTGAACTGTGGTGCTGGAGAAGACTCTTGAGAGTCCAGTGGACTGCAAGGAGATCAAACCAGTCAATCCTAAAGGAAATCAACCCTGAATATTCATTGGAAGGACTGTTGCTGAAGCTGAAGTTCCAATACTTTGGCCACCTGATGTGAAGAGCCAATTATTTGATAAGTGTTCTTATAAACAGGGGAGGTTTGGACGCAGAGACACAGGGCGAGAAGGCCACGTGAGGATCAGAGTTTCACTGCCACAAGCCAGGAAACAACCAGAGCTGGGGGAGAGGCCTGGAACACAGTCTTCCCTGGCGCTCTCAGAGGGAGTGTGGCCCTATCCACCCCTTGATTTTGGACTTCCAGCCTCCAGAACTGTGAGGCAATACGTTTCTGTTCTCCTCAGCCGCCAGTCTGTGGTACCTTGTTACAGAAACCATGGGAAATGAATGCAGGAGAGTTCTGAGCCCTACACAGCTCAGTTAATCTTGACACCGGTTCCCTGAGATGTGTCCTTACTGTTACCTTCATTTTATAGGCACCCATCTGAGGCTCAGAGAGGTCAGACCGTTTCCTCAAGGTCCCCAGAGCTGGTAACACCCGCTTTCCTCCGTGATACCCGCCTGTGGCTATTGTGTTACTTCTCACATCTCCTTGGCAGCCACACTGGGCCTCTTCCTCCTTCCCTCCTGTCTCCCCTCCCTCTCCGTCTCCCCTAAAGGGTCTTCTCTGTCCTCCCATCTCCTCGAAGTCTGCACCCCTGGTGCCCCTGCCCTCAGTTCTTCTCACACTAGCCGTCCCCTCGGGTTTCAGCCGCTACTTGTTTGCAGATTGCCTTCTGGTTTCCCTCCTCCCAGGTCCCTCTCCGGAGCTTCTGACTCCAGACACTCTGCTGGGACACTCCACAGGCACTCAGAGTGGAACCACAGACCCTATTTTCAACGATGAATTTCCCAGGAGGATGGCTCCACCGGTTCAGAACCTGGGAGGGATCCCTTCGTCTCTCCTGTTTCTATGTACCTCGTCCCCATCCAATTCTAGGGCTAAATCACTGTCATTTCAGTCTCCACCAGCTACATAATCAGCAGGCCCCAGTGCAAAGTGAAAATGGGAGCTCCTTGTCTAGAAATCAAGGAGGAAGAGCTGTTAAAGGTACTAATATTCAGAGCTTTCTTAACACTGTGTTTATTTGCTCTTCAATGTTGTTCGAAGTGAAAAAAGTGGACCCTTTAAATTAGCAGCATGGATTTTATCATCATCTTCATACTAGGTGACGCTAGTTTTAAATACAAATATAAGAACATTGAATAGGTGTATGGAATTACAGAAATGATGCCTTCTTGTTTTGTGTATATACTGCCATTTCTGTGTATACCGCTCTCTACTTTGTCTTACTGGTTTGTAAGCAGTGGTTGAAAGGAAAAGAAGCTGTGGGAATCTCTGTCTTTCCCTTTTCTTCTGTGCCATCATTTGCAGCATGAGTATCTGGCTAATGCGTGGCACTGACAGGAATAAGAAGATACGCTGGGTTTCTGGGTTGTCCAGCTTCCCTACGATGTCCCAGCCAGCTTCCCTCATCCAAAGCACATTCCTGTTCTAAGGGCGAGTGTGGTGCTGCCAGCGTGTCTGCTTACTCAGCTGGAGATGCAACTTGCTTTCCTGGTGCTCACTTTGAGTTTTGCTGGTGGAATTTCACTTCGGTGGAATTCTCTGCTCAGGACATCTCAAATACTTTATGAGATTGTGATGGCAAGGGACTGTGGGCGTCTCCTCTGCCCATGCTCATGGCCTCTTGTCCCATTGGGCTTCATTTACAAAACACATGTTCAAGGATTAAATTATTAAGACTGTCTAGGTGGTCACAGCAGAGCATTAAACCAAGAGCCTGGCCCTTCTGCGTGTGGAGCTCGCTCTGTGCACCAGCTTGGCTCGCACACTGGTGCTGTAGACGCTGATCTCCATCCCTCCGACCCTGTCCCTCGGCCACTGTCTTAGCTCAGGCCTTCATCCTGGCCCCCCATAGGATGGCGGTCACTCGAATTTCTTCCTGGGTCTCTCCAGTTCCTCCAACACGGACTGCTGGATTCAGGATTTCTCGGAACTGCAAATCTGACCAGCATCACTTGCCTACCTTCAACCTTCAGTGGCTCCCATCTGACTTCAGATTAACTTCAAACTCCTTAGGGAAGCCCTGCTAACTTCTCCAGCCTTTGCTCCTGACCTCATGCCCTGTCTACCGACCATGCCAAAGGTCTAGAAGTTTCCTTTGAGCCCCTGCATATGTGGCCCCTGCTGCCTGAGGCTGATTTTCACCTGGTTACCCCCTGTACTTTCTTCAGGCACCACCTCCCATCTGGAAGCCTTCCTGCTTCCTTCTTGGGTAAGTCACATGTTCCTTATTACTGCCCCCCTCCCACCAGACACCCTCTGTGCTCCTCTACCACAGCAGTTAAAATCACTCTGGGCGATTTCCCTGGTCCAGTGGTTAAGACTCCACGCTTCCACTACAAGGGGTATGGGTTCGAACCCTGGCCTGGGAACTAAGATCCCACATGCTGTGTGGTAAGGCAAAAAAAATTTAAATTAAAAAAAATCACTCTGAACATAATATTATAACCAAGTATGTATAGAGATAGAGAAGGAAATGGCAACCCACTCCAGTATTCTTGCCTGGAGAATCCCAGGGACAGAGTTGGACACCCAAGAGTCAGACCCGACTTAGCGGCTAAACCACCATCACCACCACCAGATATAAAGAAGTGAGCAATTCCTCCTTTATTCAGTGTCTTGGATTCTGGCAGGCTTCGTGAAGTGCCCTTGAACCTGGAGTAGAGACTCAGTCGAGAGTCGGAGCGGGAACTCACCTCCGTCTCACCGCCAGTGGGCCAGCAGATCTGCTGTGTCAGTGAAAGTGGACAGCTCCCCTGACACATCGGAGAGCTGTCATGAGGATAATCGTGGCAAGTGGAGTGAAAGTCGCTCAGTCGTGTCCAGCTCTTTGTGACCCCATGGACTATATATACAGTCCATGGACTTCTCCGGGCCAGAATGCTGGAGTGGGTAGCCTTTCCCTTCTTCATAGCAAGGCTTTCATTAAAGGTTGAACATTTCATTTTAAAAAGGAGGAATGACTAATTTTATTTTTTTAATTAATTAATTAATTTTTGGCTGCGTTGGGTCCTGGTTGCTGTGCAGTGGATTTTCCATTGTGGCACATGGGCTTAACAGCTCTGAGGCATGTAAGATCTTAGTTCCCTGAGCAGTGATTGAACCCACATCCTCCACACCGGAAGGCAGACTCCCAGCCACTGGATGACCAGGGAGGTCCCTATGTATATGCGTGTGTGTGTGCTTAGTCGCTCCATCATGTCCGACTCTTTGTGACCCCATGGACCGTAACTCTCCAGGCTCCTCTGTCCCTGGAATTTCCCAGGCAAGAATACTGGACTGGGTTGCCATTTCCTCCTCCAGGGGGTCTTTCCAACCAAGGGATCCACCCTGAGTCTCCTGGGTTTCCTGCATTGGCAGGTGGATTCTTTACCACTGAACCTCCTGGGTGTTCAGCAAAGACACAGCTCTTGCTCTGAAGGCAATCCCTGAAAGTAGTTCTGCCTGTTTGAATTATATGTAAAGGCTAGCACTCTGTCCCTAATATAGAAATACACTGGTTCTCATTATTTGAAGTGATATGTTCTATTTTAGTTTTTAAACTTTTTATTGAAGTATGGTTGATTTACAATATTGTGTTAATTTCTGCTGTACAGCAAAGTGATTCAGTTATACGTGTATATCGATTTGTCATATACTTTTCCATTATGGTTTATCACAGAACACTGAATACAGTTCCATGTGCTGTGCTATAGGACCTTGTTGTTTACCCGTTCTGAATATACTGGTTTGCATCTGCTAATCTCAAACAACCAACCCATCTCTCTCCCACGCTCCTTCCCCTTGGTGACGACCAGTCCCTTCTCTATGTCTCTGATCCTCTTCCTGTTTCACAGATAGATTCTTTTGTGTCATTTTTTAGATTCCACATATAAGTGATATCATCTGGTGTCTATCTGTCTCTTTCTGACTTATTTCACTCAGTATGACTGTCTCTAGATCCATCCATGTTCCTGCAAATATTTCATTCTTATTAATGATTGAGTAATATTTCATTGTGTGTGTGTATATACATATATACGTTATATCACATCTTCTTTATCCATTCATCCATTCTTTCCATATCTTCAGTTCAGTTCAGTTCAGTCGTTCAGTTGTGTCCGACTCTGCAACCCCATGGACTGTAGCACACCAGTCCATCACCAACTCCCGGAGCCTACTCAAACTCATGTCCACTGAGTTGGTGATGCCATCCAACCCTCTCATCCTCTGTTATCCTCATCTCCTTCCACCTTCAATCTTTCCCAGCATCAGGGTCTTTTCAAATGAGCCTGTTCTTCACAGCAGCTAGCCAAAGTATTGGAGTTTCAGCTTCAGCATCAGTCCTTCCAATGTATATTCAGGACTGATTTCCTTTAGGATTGACTTGTTGTATCTCCTTGCAGTCTAGGGTACTCTCAGGAGTCTTCTGTAACACCACAGTTCAAAAGCATCATTTCTTCAATGGTCAGCTTTCTTTATAGTCCAACTCTCACATCCATACATGACTACTGGGAAAACCATAGCTTTGACTAGATAGACCATTGTCGGCAAAGTAATGTCTCTGCTTTTTAATATGCTGTGTAGGTTGGTCATAGTTTTTCTTCCAGGGAGCAAGTGTCTTTTAATTTCATGGCTGCAGTCACCGTCTGCAGTGATTTTGGAGCCCCAAAAGATAATGTCGCTCACTGCTTCTGTTGTTTCCCCATCTATTTGACATGAAGTGATGGGACCAGATGCCATGATCTTAATTTTTGAATGCTGAGTTTTAAGCCAACTTTTTCACTCTCCTCTTTCACTTTCATCAAGAGGCTCTTTAGTTCTTCTTCACTTTCTACCATAAGGGTGGTGTCATCTGTATATCTGGGGTCATTGGTAATTCTCCTGGCAGTCTTGATTCCAGCTTGTGCTTCATCCAGTCTGGCATTTTGCATGATGTACTCTGTATATAAGTTAAATAAGCAGAGTGACAATATACAGCCTTGATGTATTCCTTTCCCAATTTGGAGCCAGTCTGTTGTTCCATGTCCAGTTCTAACAGTTGCTTCTTGACCTGCATACAGATTTCTCAGGAGGCAGATCAGGTGGTTTGGTATTCCCATCTCTAAGAATTTTCCAGTTTGTTGTGATCCACAATCAAAGGCTTTGGCATAGTCAGTAAAGCAGAAGTAGATGTTTTTTGGAACTCTCTTGCTTTTTCAGTGATTCAGCAGATATTGGAGTCCAGTATCTTAGCTATTGTGAACAGTGCTGCTATAGACATAGTGGCGCATGTATTTTTTGAACTGTAAATTTGTCCGACTCTTTGTGACCCATGAACTGTAGCCCACCAGACTCCTCTGTCTATGGGATTCTTCAGGCAAGAGTCCTGGAGTGGGTTGCCATTTCCTCCTCCACCTGATCTGCCTTCTTCGAGACCTACGGATCAAACCAGGCGGATTCTTTACCGTTTCAGCTACTAGCAAAGAATCCCCCCTACAGTATGAGGGTACCCTTTTCTCAGGGTGGTATATTCTATTAAGACCTGTTTTACAGCACTAAATTAGCAAATATTAAGACATTGTTTGTAGGGGGTTTTATGCATGTTTCTGCTTAAAGACACCTTATTTAAAATATATTGTTGTTTCGTTAACATTGAACTCGCCCAGCAGCACTGTGCTTCCTGCTTGGATGAAGCCCCTCTGATGTATTGGGTTGGCCAAAGAGTTCATTTCTGTAAGATGTTACAGAAAAGCCCAAATATTTTCTTTGTGAGGCTCATGTCAAGTTGTTGTACTTAATAACACAATACAGCCCTGTACTGTGCTTGGGTCTATTTGACACAGCAAAATCACCATCACAAAGCCCAAAAATGTGAAAAGCATGGTGCTAAATGCTTTCAAACTGTCGTGCTGGAGAAGACTCTTGTGAGCCCCTTAGAGTCCAAGGAGATCAAACCAGTCATCCTAAAGAAAATCAACCCTGAATATTCATTGGAAGGACTGATGCTGAAGCTGAAGCTCCAATACTTTGGCCGCCTGATACGAAGAGCTGACTCATCGGAAAAGACCCTGATGCTGGGAAAGATTGAAGGCAAGAGGAGAAGGGGGCAACAGGGAATGAGATGGTTGGATGGCATCTGTGACTCAAGGGACAGAAGCTTGAGCAAACTCCGGGAGATACTGAAGGACAGGGAAGCCTGACATGCTACAGTTCATGGGGTTGCAAGGAGCTGGACATGACTTAGTGACTGAACCTCAACAAGATAGACCATGTATTTTGGTGTGTGTCTGTGGTATGTGAGCTGACACTAGCAGGTAGAGCATCCCCCTGGTTCCGCTTTGGCTGGGAGCATGCACATTGGGTGACTCAAATCTTACCCAAGAATGGTGGGACAGCCCCAGGAGAACTGACTTGGATGTTTACAAATAACATGTTAGTGAGTCTCTGAGTTTGCAGAAACATGGTCGGGAAACCTGAGGGTTGGCTTTATATACCAATGAACCAGGGTCAGATTTTCCTCCACTTAACCATCCAGAAGGTGGCCAGGAGCCAATCAGTAGAAAAAAGACTCCAGTGTGGTGGTGAATCAAGTAGACCTGGTGCGATGTAAGCACTCAACTGTCACCCAGACGGTTATGTATAAAAGAAGACAACAGACTCAGAATAGCAAGTGTCAGCTGAGGGCCGTCAGAATTAGCAGGTGTCAGCCGGAGAAGGGTTCAGTTCAGTCAGTTCAGTCACTCAGTCGTGTCCGACTCTTTGCGACCCCATGGACTGCAGCACACCAGACCTCTCTGTCCATCACCAACTCCCAGAGCCTTCTCAAACTCATGTCCATCGTGTCAGTGGTGCCATCCAACCATCTCATCCTCTGACATTCCCTTCTCCTTCCACCTTCAATCATTCCCAGCATCAGGGGCTTTTCCAGTGAGTCAGTTCTTCACATCAAGTGGCCAAAGTATTGGAGCTTCAGCTTCAGCATCAGTCCTTCCAGTGAATTTTCAGGACTGATTTCCTTTAGGATGGACTGGTTGGATCTCTTTGCAGTCCAGAGGATTCTCAAGAGTCTTCTCCAACACCACAGCTCAAAAGTCTCAATTCTTTGGCGCTCAGCTTTCTTTATACCCCAACTCTCACATCCATACATGACTACTGTATGAGAAAGGTATGGAAGAGTAAATAAGGAACTCATAGGAGAATGAAGAAAAGTGTGAGTCCTTGGGGCTGCTGGTGTTCCCATCTCTTTCAGAATTTTCCAGTTTATTGTGATCCACACCGTCAAAGGCTTTGGCATAGTCAATAAAGCAGAAATAGGTGTTTTTCTGGAACTCTCTTGCTTTTTCGATGATCCAGCGGATGTTGGCAATTTGATCCCTGGTTCCTCTGCCTTCTCTAAAACCAGCTTGAACATCTGGAAGTTCGCGGTTCACATATTGCTGAAGCCTGGCTTGGAGAATTTTGAGCGTTACTTTACTAGTATGTGAGATGAGTGCAATTGTGCGGTCGTTTGAGCATTCTTTGGCATTACCTTTCTTTGGGATTGGAATGAAAACTGACTTTTTCCAGTCCTATGGCCACTGCTAAGTTTTCCAAATGTGATAGCATAAAGAGCCTGTTGATGAAAGTGAAAGAGGAGAGTGAAAAAGTTGGCTTAAAGCTCAACATTCAGAAAACTAAGATCATGGCATCCAGTCCCTTCACTTCATGGCAAATAGATGGGGAAACAGTGGAAACAGTGCCTGGCTTTATTTTTCTGGGCTCCAAAATCACTGCAGATGGTGACTGCAGCCATGGAATTAAAAGATGCTTGCTCCTTGGAAAGAAAGTTATGACCAACCTAGATAGCATATTAAAAAGCAGAGACATTACTTTGCCAACAAAGTCTGTCTAGTCACGGCTATGGTTTTTCCAGTAGTCGTATATGGACGTGAGATTTGGACTATAAAGAAAGCTGAGTGCCAAAGAATTGATGCTTTTGAACTGTAGTGTTGGAGAAGACTCTTGAGAGTCCCTTGGACTGCAAGGAGATCCAACCAGTCCATCCTAAAGGAGATCAGTCCTGGGTGTTCGTTGGAGGGACTGATGTTGAAGCTGAAACTCTAGTACTTTGGCCACCTGATGTGGAGAGCTGACTCATTTGAAAAGACCCTGATGCTGGGAAAGATTGAGGGCTGGAGGAGAAGGGGACGACAGAGAATGAGATGGTTGGATGGCATCACCGATTTGATGGACATGGGTTTGGGTGGACTCCGGGAGTTGGTGATGGACAGGGAGGTCTGGCGTGCTGTGGTTCATGGGGTAGCAAAGAGTCAGACACGACTGAGCGACTGAACTGAACTGAACTGAACTGGGGCCGCTGAGTGAAGCTGAGCCCATTGGGGGTTTACACCAGGGGAGAGTGTGCCAGGGACTCAATTAAGGATGAATGTCATGGTTAAGGCCTGATCAGCCTGATTATGATGCGGGCGCCCGTATTTCTTTACATTTGCCAGCCTCGCCCGTTTCTGCAAAATACAAAGGAAGAAATGCTGCTACTTCCCCTAATCCTGGGGTGAAACCAAAGAAGGGGGAAACAAAATGACCTACTCCCAAATCCTCTGTTAAACCCACCAGGAGGCTGTAATACAGTCCATCAGCGTGCCACTCCCTAAGGACCGACTGCTGGAGACATCTGTCACAAATTTTAGAAACTTCTCTGCTCTTGTTTTGTTAACTGTCGAGGGAGCAAAACATATTCAGTCATGGCTGGTGAGGCCTACTCTATAGTACAGGGGGGAGAAAAGGTGTAGTCTGGTGGCTCAGATGGTAAAGAATCTGCCCACAGTGCAGGAGACCTGGGTTCAATCCTTGGGTCACGAAGATTCCATGGAGAAGGGACTGGCTACCCACTTGTCTGGAGAATCCCATGGATAGAGGAGCCTGGAAGGCTACAGTCCATGGGGTCACAAAGGGTCGGACACCACTGAGCAAGTAACACTTTGATTTTCTGTTTGTAGAGCATATATCGTTAACCTTAAAAATGCATTCCATTATACAGTAGGTGCAGACAAATACTGCTTCAGTCCACTTATACAGTTACTTCCTTGGTGGCTCAGACAGTAAAGACTCTACCTGCAATGCGGGACACCTGGGTTCAATCCCTGAGTCGGGAAGATCCCCTGGAGGAGGGCATGGCAACCCACTCCAGTATTCTTGCCTGGAGAATCCCATGGACAGAGGAGCCTGGCGGGCTGCAGTCCATGGGCTTGCAGAGTCGGACACGACTGAGTGACTGCCAGTTCCACTAGAACAGTCAAATTGGTAGTCAGAAAGTACATTCGTAGATGCCAGGGACTGGTGAGTGGGGAGGTGGGATGGAGGGAGGTGGGGAGGGGGCATGCGTAGTTAAGTGTTTAATGGGGACAGAGTTTCAGTTGAAGAAGGTGAAAGATTCAGGAGCTGGATGATGGTGCTGGTTGCACCCTCATTGCCACTGAACTGTGCAATTAAATATGATTAGAATAGTATGTCTTATAATACGTGACTTCTCCCACAATAAAAAGATTTCTTTAAAAAGTGCAGCAAATCTGCCCTGCCCCTAAATCCGGTCCAGTCATTTTAACCTTCTAGACAACTTTCTGAGGTTTCTAGTGCTGCTCACCAGTCATCATCATCTTTAAAGTTAAAAGAAAAAGTTTTATTATTATGAGCAGTGAAATCACTATATAATTTTCCAATTAACTGGAGAAAGCTTGCAAGGCATGCCCTGAAGTCCTCATTTCTACCTTGAGCGTATCACATCTACCTTGATCATCCTACACATAACCGTCTGGAGCTGAAGGGCTGTCTGAGGGGCTCGAGGGGGAGGCGGCTCCGGCCCGCCCCTACATGCTCGTGTTGGACTGTGTTGGGCCCTTTGGTTGGTCGGCTTCCCTGAGTGTTTCTGAGAGTCTTTTGTTGTCCATGGGGATACAGCCACTAATTTGGCCAGTTCCAAGCAGGAAAGATCAAGTGTAGATTTCATATCTGAGTTTTAAGTGCTGGTAAAAAGTTGCATTAAGTTATCAAATGCACCTCCATCCTGCCTTAATCGCCAAGTGGCTCTGTAGTTTGGGAGTTACTCTGCATCCCAAAGAAAAGAAAAAGCTTTCCGTGTAAATGCTTTGGGCAAATGGGGATTGATCCAGTTACTTTTAAAGAACTCGAATCCAGATGGTGTTGGCTGAATACCTTTCTGGGTTGGGTACCTGGCTACTGAATAAAGTGTTCGTTTTTGTAGGAGGTGAAATCTTTGGTTAGAAAGGCACAGCAAGGCTCCTGCAGATTGTTCAAAAGTAAAATAGTGAGTGTTGTCATACAACTGTAATCCAAGTGTGACACAGCCCATCCAGAGCAATTTGTAATCATTTCCTATCTTTCTCTGTCTGTATTTGTGTGCACCCATAGGCACAGATGCATAACGTATGGATGGTGTTCTGGTTTAATCGCTCAGTTGTGTCCAACTCTTCTGTGACCACATGGACTGTAGCCTGCTGGGCTCCTCTGCCCATGGGATTTCCCAGGCAAGAATGCTAGAGTGGGTTGCCATTTCCTTCTCCAGGGGAGCTTCCTGACCCAGGGATTGACCCTGTTTCTCCTGCTCGGCAGTCGGATTCTTTACCAGTGAGCCATCTGTGAAACCCATAATATATGCATGTGCTGTGCTGTGCTTAGTTGCTCAGTCGTGTCCGACTCTTTGCGACCCCATGGACTGGAGCCAGCCAGGCTCCTCTGTCCATGAGAATTCTCTAAGCAAGAATGCTGGAGTGGCTTGCCATGCCCTCCCCCAGGGGATCTTCCAACCCAGTGATCAAACCCAGGTTTCCCGCATTGCAGGTGGATTCTGTACCATCTGAGCCACAAGGGAAGCCCAAGAATACTGGAGTGGGTCGCCTATTCCTTCTCCAGGGGAGCTTCCTGACCCAGGAATTGAACCAGGGTCTCCTGCATTGCAGGTGGATTCTTTACCAGCTGGGCTATCAGGGAAGCCCAATATAAGCATATATGTATATATATATAAATTTTTATTGTGACATAAACAGTGGAGAAAGTCCTCCTTCTGGGCTGTATAAGGATCACACCAACATAGCCATGGAAATTACTTGAAGCTAAAGGATTGGTTACATGTATGGGTCCTATAGGAGGGAGGCATAGTACACCACGGGCTTCCCAGGTGGCTTAGTGGTAAAGAATCTGCCTGCCAATGCGGGATTTGCAGGAGGCTTGGGTTCAATCCCTGGGTCGGGAAGATCCCCTGGAGTAGAAAATGGCACCCCATCCCAGGATTCTTGCCTGGAGAATCCCATGGACAGAGGAGCCTGGTGGGCTGCAGTCTCTGGGGCTGTGAAAGAGCTAGACACAGGTGAGCACACGCACACACACGTGGCACACCACGCAGGGGGCCATGCGGGGGCGGCGTCCAGGGAGCAGCTCAGCCAGGCAGGTGGGGGTCAACAGAGAGAGGGCCTGCGGGCAAGTGTCGTCATTGGAGGCCAAGGTGGAGTCCATAACAGAAGTCACAAGGGGTTTGTTGGTGTGTTTGAATGACACTAGGTCAACACTTCATGGCAAATAGGTGGGGAAACAATGGAAACAGTGACAGACTTTATCTTTTTGGGGTCCAAAATCACTGCAGATGATGACTGCAGCCAGGAAATTAAGAGACGTTTGCTCCTTGGAAGAAAAGCTATGACCAACCTAGACAGCATATTAAAAAGCAGGGACATTACTTTACCAACAAAGGTCTGTCTTCAAAGCTATGGTTTTTCCAGTCATCATGTATGGATGTGAGAGCTGGACTATAAAGAAAGGTGAGCACCGAAGAATTGATGCTTTTGAACTGTGATGTTGGAGAAGACTCTTGAGAGTCCCTTGGACTGCAAGGAGATCCAACTAGTCCATCATCAAGGAAACCAGTCCTGAATATTCTTTGGAAGGACTGATGCTGAAGCCGAAACTCCAATACTTTGGCCACCTGATGCGAAGAGCTGACTCATTTGAAAAGACTCTGATGCTAGGAAAGATTGAAGGTGGGAGGAGAAGTGGATGACAGATGATGAGATGGTTGGATGGCATCACCAACATGATGGACATGAGTTTGAGTAAACTCCAGGAGTTGGTGATGGACAGGGGGGCCTGGAGTGCTGCAGTCCATGAGGTGACAAAGAGTCAGACATGACTGGGTGATTAAACTGAACTGAACTGAGGTCAAACTCAGGACAGCATGTGGTAGAGACTAGTCTTATCACACCAGTGCACCTGGTTGCCTGGGTGGGATGCTCACAGCCTGTTTGTGGGCGTGTTAAGGCCCATTCCATTAGGAATACAGATCTTCAAAATTGCCAGCACAATTACCTAGCAAGATCTATGAGGACTGGATGATGTCAGCGCTGTGAGGATTAATCAGAATCTACTTACTACTCAGGCATTCTCCTCTGGTCTTGCTCTGCTGGGCTTGCTCACTCACTCATTTAAAAACTATCCATTGCCTTCCAACTCTGTGTCAGACTCTTTCTAGGTTCTGGGAATACAGCAGCTAATAAAACAATGTTCCCACTTCCGTGCAGAAGGGGCATGGAGTGGAAGGCAGCAGAATCAAGGCTGGGGGGGCAGGTAGTGCCTGCTTCTCAGAGCAGCCAGGGAAGCCTGTCTGATAAGGTCACCTTTGCACAAAGGGCAGGATGAAGGGAGGGAGGGGGAAAATAGATATTAGAGGGAAGAAGCTTCCTGGTGAACAGAACAGCCAAAGCAAAGGTCCTGAGGTGGGAGTGTACACGGCAGTGTTGAGAAACAAGACCACAGTGGCCAGAGCTGAGGGGGAGAGTTATGAGGATGAGGTCAGGGACATTCCTGGTGGTTCAACGGCTAAGACTCCATGCTACCAATGTAGGATGCCAGGGTTCGATCCCTGGTCAGGGAACTGGATTCCACATGCCACAGCTAAGAGTTTACATGTCACAGCTAAAGATCCCATGTGCCACAACTAAGGCTCGGCACAGCCAAATAAATAAGGATGAAGTCAGATAGGTAGTGGAGGAAGGCCTCAATCTCACAAGGACTTTAGATTTTTTTATTTGAGTGGAGTTGAACGCCGTATAGTGGATTGACGTATGTAGACAAATGCTTAGGCATAAGGACCTGATCCATGTGTATAAATACACAGCTGGGCTTCACACAGAAAAACCCACTTCATATGTATGAATATACATGGGCATAGTATGCGATTTGGGCCAGTGAGCAGAGAAAAAAGGAGATGTAGAGAGAAAAACTAACAAAATAAGAGATCATTGAATGAGTGATTGCTGGAAACCAGAATTAAATACGAGAATTCAAAGCCCAGGGGAAGTGGGTAAATGGAAACTGGGTGCCATGTGGCACTCATGGAAAATGAAAAAGTGTTCATTCCTCAGGGCGGAAAAGTCACAGAGAGCTGGGGGCTGTCACCTTTCTTGTCAAACGTTAGCAACTAATTTCCATTTTCTCCATTATTATTGATCAAAATTTGAGAATATTTTTAACCATATAAACTTTGGGGTTTCTTTATATGCTCTTGAAACGATGGCAAGCATGGCAAATTTTGTAGGTTATGTGCCTTTAGAAATAGGTGGGGTTTTTTTTTTGGCTTTCCTGGTGGCTCAGTGGTAAAGAATCCACCTACCACTGCAGGAGACGTGGGTTCGATCCCTGCTCTGGTAAGATCTCACATGCCTCAGAGCAGCTAAGCCCCTGTGTCACAACCGCTGAGCCTGTGCTCCAGAGTCTGTCCTCTGCAACAGGAGAAACTACTGCGATGAGAAGCCATGCGCCACGAGTAGAGAGCAGCCCATGCTCCCCACAAGCAGAAAAAAGCTCACGTACAGTGGTGAAGACCCAGCACAGACATAAATAAAACTTTTAAAAATTTTGTATTTTTATCTGGTTTTAAGAAACTCAAGCATTGAAGATTGAAGGTGGGAGGAGAAGCGGATGACAGAGGATGAAATGGTTGGATGGCATCACTGACTCAGAGTTTGAGCAAGCTCCGGGAGTTGGTGATGGACAGGGAAGCCTGGCGTGCTGCAGTCCACGGGGCTGCAAAGAGTCAGACACAACTGAGCCACTGAACTGAACTGAACTGAAGAAAATCAAGCAGCTTTATTGTCAAAGAGAACGTAATGGCATGAGTTTGCTGAAAAAAGTGATAGAAAACTGGATTTTCTAAATTTGTAGGTTCAAAGGAATGTATCAGAAGCCAGCAAACATTTCCAAATTAGCACTCAGCCAGTTCTTTTTGGAAGTGTGCTCATGTGTATAAAAAAAGCTTCCATGGCACCTTCAAACCTGGGGACAAATGAATAATGGTATAACCCTCATCATGAATAAGAGCCTGTTCTTGGGCAGTTTTATAAAATGTGAAAACAGGCATCATCTACTCTGCTACCAGATGTCTTATCTTAAATCCAAACCCAGGCTAAGCTTGGAAGCAGCAGATTTTGCGCTGCTTGTCTTTGCCTGTTTTGGGGCTCCCTTTCCCATAGAGATTGGACTTACAGTCTTTTCTTCCCTGTACACTCATGCTGTCCCTCAGGGAATGAAACTGGCATGCCCAGTCACTGTGCAAGCTGCTCTTGCCGTGCTAAGTCACTTCAGTCGTGTCTGACTCTGTGCAACCCTATGAATTATAGCCCACGAGGCTCCTCTGTCCATGGGATTCTCCAGGCAAGAATACTGGAGCGGGTTGCCGTGCCCTCCTCCAGGGGATCTTCCCGACCCAGGGATCAAACCCTTTTATGTCTAGCCTGCACTGGCAGGCAGATTCTTTACCCATAGTGCCACCTGGGAAGCCCCTAAAGTAGGTGTCAATTCAGTTCAGCCCTTCAGTTATGTCTGAACCTTTGTGACCCCATGGACTGCACGCCAGACTTGTCTGTCTATCACTGTATTACAGATGAGACACTGAGATGTAAAGGAGTTAGGTTTAACATCCCTGAAAAGCTCCGGGCCTGAGGGGTCTCAAAGCCCCAATTCCCTACCTCCCAGCCTGTGGCCTCCACATCTGTGCTTTGGCACTTTTATCCGGGGCCAGCATTCTCTGGGGCACCGCAGCACTCTGCCCACTGTCCCATCTGCTTCCCACACTCACCAGCACCGGGAAACTTGCCTGATTAATGAGCATTCCATGAAAGCCCACTTAGTCTCTGCTTTACACTTTCACTGAAAGTTTTTTTAAAAGTTTCAAAAAGGCAGTGGCATTGTGAAGAGTGGTGATTAGTTGGCTAATCAATGAGACCTCTAATCCTTTTTATCTCCTTAGTAATTTAATTCTGGGGCTTCCCAGGTGGCACAACGGTAAAGAATCTGCCTGCCAATGCAAGAGATGCAGGTTTGATTCCAAGGTTGGGAAGATCCCCTGGAGGAGGAAATGGCAACCCACTGCAGTATTCTTGCCTGGAGAATCCCTTGGACAGAGGAGCCTGGTGGGCTGCTGTGCCTGGGGCTGCAAAGAGTCAGACAGACTGAGCAACTAAGCACAGCACACAGTGTGTTTTATCCTTTAAGTCACTTCAATGATAGCAAGGTCTTAGCTCAAAGGAAGTGTTATCCTCTCAGTTGTGTCTGACTCTTTGCAACCTCATGGACTGTAGCCCGAAGTCTTCTCCATCCATAGAATTCTCCAGGCAAGAATACTGGAGTGGGTAGCCATTCCCTTCTCTGGGGGATCTTCCTGACCCACAGATTGAACCCAGGTCTCCTGCACTGCAGGCAGATTCTTTCCTGTCTGAGCAACCAGGGAAGCCCTTAGCTCAATGATTCCCCTAAATGAGGATTGAAAGTCATGTGGAATGTTGTCAACAGCACCATCACAAATCAATGAGATAAACACTAAAACGCTGAAAGTTTCTGTATACTCCTCAAAGACTTAGTAGATTCCTACTTAACACAAGTCCCAGGTGACAGAATGCCAGACCATTAGTCAGGGTAGGTTAGCTGCTGAAACCCACAACACAACTGCCAAATCTTGCTGGGATAATGAGGATAAAGCCCTCTTTCCTGCTCATGCCGTGGTCTAGTGGGACTGGACAAGCGGGGAGGCTATGCTCCATGTGGTCATTCAGGCACCCGGTTCCTTCTGTCTTGGGCTTTCCCCATCTTCTGGGTCTTCAGAGTTTGTCCTTGTCTCTCTCTTTTTAAACTTGTTTTTATTTTATTTTTTTTAACTTTTTTATTTTTAAAATTTATTTCTTTTTAATCTATTTTTAATTAATAATTTTAAATTTGTTTATTATTATTATTATTTTTACTTTACAATACTGTATTGGCTCTGCCATACATCAACATGAATCCGCCACGGGTGTACATAAGTTCCCACTCCTGAACCCCCTTCCCACCCCCACCCCCCAAACCATCCCCCTGGGCCATCGCAGTGTACCAGCCCCAAGCATCCTGCATCCCGCGTCGAACCTAGACTGGCGATTCACTTCCCATATGACATTATACATGCTTTGATGCCATCCTCCCAAATCATCCCACCCTCTCCCTCCCCCACAGAGTCAAAAAGTCTGTTCTGTACATCTGCATCTCTCCTGCTGTCTCACATACAGGGTTATCATTACCATCTTTCTAAATTCCATATATATGTATTAGTATACTGTATTGGTGTTTTTCTTCCTGGCTTACTTCACTCTGTATAATAGGCTCCAGTTTCATCCACCTCATTAGAACTGACTCAAATATATTCTTTTTAACGGCTGAGTAATACTCCATTGTGTATATGTACCACAGCTTTCTTATCCATTCATCTGCTGATGGACATCTAGGTTGCTTCCATGTCCTGGCTATTATAAACAGTGCTGTGATGAACATTGGGGTACACGTGTCTCTTTCAATTCTAGTTTCCTTGGTGTGTATGCCCAGCAGTGGAATTGCTGGGTCATAAGGCAGTTTATTTCCAGTTTTTTAAGGAATCTCCACACTGTTTTCCATAGTGGCTGTACTAGTTTGCATTCCCACCAACAGTGTATGAGGATTCCCTCTTCTCCACACCCTCTCCAGCATTTATTGCTTGTAGACTTTTGGATCACAGTCATTCTGACTGGTGTGAAATGGTACGTCATTGTGGTCTTGATTTGCATTTCTCTGATAATGAGTGATGTAGAAATCAAAGAGGACACTAATAGATGGAGAAATATACCATGTTCATGGATTGGAAGAATCAACATAGTGAAAATGAGTATACTACCCAAAGCAATCTACAGATTCAATGCAATCCCTATCAAGCTACCAGCGATATTTTTCACAGAGCTAGAACAAATAATTTCACAATTTGTATGGAAATACAAAAAACCTCGAATAGCCAAAGCAGTCTTGAGAAGGAAGAATGGAACTGGAGGAATCAACCTGCTTGACTTCAGGCTCTACTACAAAGCCACAGTCATGGTACTGGCACAAAGACAAAAATATAGATCAATGGAACAAAATAGAAAGCCCAGAGATAAATCCACACACCTATGGACACCTTATCTTCGACAAAGGAGACAAGAATATACAATGGATTAAAGACAGTCTCTTTAACAAGTGGCGCTGGGAAAACTGGTCAACCACTTGTAAAAGAATGAAACTAGAACACTTTTTAACACCATCCACAAAAATAAACTCAAAATGGATTAAAGATCTAAACGTAAGACCAGAAACTAGAAAACTCCCAGAGGAGAACATAGGCAAAACACTCTCCGACATAAATCACAGCAGGATCCTCTATGACCCACCTCCCAGAATATTGGAAATAAAAGCAAAAATAAACAAATGGGACCTAATTAAACTTAAAAGCTTCTGCACAACAAAGGAAACTATAAGCAAGGTGAAAAGACAGCCTTCTGAATGGGAGAAAATAATAGCAAATGAAGCAACTGACAAACAACTAATTTCAAAAATATACAAGCAACTCCTGCAGCTCAATTCCAGAAAAATAAACGACCCAATCAAAAAATGGGTAAATAGACATTTCTCCAAAGAAGACATACAGATGGCTAATAAACTTGTTTTTAAAAAGCACTTATTTCTTTATTTGTGCTGGCCCTAAGTCGTGGCACTCAGGGTCTTCCTTGCGTCATGTGGGCTCACTCACTGCATCTGGAAGCCTCGGTGGTTGTGGCACACAGGCTTAGTTGCTCTGCAGCAGGTGGGATCTTAATTCCTTAACCAAGAATCGAACTCGTGTCCCCTGCATTGAAAAGTGGATTCTTAAGCACTGGACCACCAGGGAGGCCCCTGTCCTTGCCTGCTTTGTCTTCCATGTGTGACGGCAGATGAGACAGAGGGAGTAGAGGGCCACATGAGGAGTCTCCAGCGCCCCACCGTCAAGTCGCCAGCATCATTTCTGCCCTCTTGCTATTAGCCAGGACTTTCCACTGTCACAGACCTGGAAAACCTGCTTCTCCCTGGTGCTTGGGAAGAACTGTATTGTCTCTGCCCTGCCTAGACTCTCACTTCACCTCTGTGCTCCGCTGTTTTGTTTTGGGCCCAGGATCTGAGTGCCTCACTTAAGAGCAGCGTAGCTACCTCAGTCGTCCCTGTCTTTGTGATTCCCTGTCAGACATCTAGGAGACGTCCGATCTCTAGTTCTCCTAATTAAACTCTGGAGTCAACTTTTTTGAGCCAAACCTGGCACTGAAGAAGAGACTTAAAGGCTAAACTCACTTTTTGATCTTAATGCTCTTGGGGGTGCGGTGCCCAGCCCTGAGCCCTTTATCCACCGGGGGCCTTTGCTGCGTCCTCAGACTCACTGACTCATTGCTCTAAAGCCACGTGGGCTGCCCCCTTCTCCTGCTCCAGCCAATTCTCTAAACACCCTCGCCTACAGAAAAGAAAAGAAAAAAAAAAAAAAAAAAACCCTTTTCTGGAAAAGAACTTCAAACATGTAGAAACACTTTTGAATATTTGTGAATAAAAGGGTGTAGTCTCTTATCTAAAGCATTAAGGGACTGAAGGGTGCTCCTTTATTGTAAGAAAATCAGGGGTGGGAAGAACAAGGACAATACAATTGAATTCCATTCTCTTCCCAGAAGTAAGGTTGTGAAATTGGCCCCTGGTGATTAGAGGACTTGAGCATGCAGATGTGCAGCCAGGGAGGGATGTATTTACATCCTGAGCTTGGACTGACTCAGGCAACCTCAGCCCTTGGGAAACTTGGACTTTCGTGGAGGGCTTCTGGCTGCAGGGGGAAAAAAAGAGGAAGAATCTGGAGCATGTTTGGTCTCTTCTAAATACTGTGTGTGTTCTCAGTCACTAAGTCGTGTCTGAATCTTTGCGACCCCATGGACTGTAGCCCGCCAGGCTCCTCTGTCCATGGGATTTCCCAGGCAAGAATCTTGGAGTGGGTTGTCATTTTCTCCTCCAGGAGATTTTCCCAACCCAGGGTTGGACCTGAGTCTCCTGCATTGGCAGAAGGATTCTTTATCACTGAGCCACTAAATATTAGTGGCTTCTTAAACATCCGCTGGATCATGGAAAAAGCAAGAGAGTTCCAGAAAAACATCTATTTCTGCTTTTTTGACTATGCCAAAGCCTTTGACTGTGTGGATCACAATAAACTGTGGAAACTTCTGACAGAGATGGGAATACCAGACCACCTGACCTGCCTCTTGAGAAATCTATATGCAAGTCAGGAAGCAACAGTTAGAACTGGACATGGAACAATAGACTAGTTCCAAATAGGAAAAGGAGTACGTCAAGGCTGCATATTGTCACCCCGCTTATTTAACTTCTATGCAGAGTACATGATGAGAAACGCTGGGCTGGAAGAAGCACAAGCTGGAATCAAGATTGCCGGGAGAAATATCAATAACCTCAGATATGCAGATGACACCACCCTTATAGCAGAAAGTGAAGAGGGACTAAAAAGCCTCTTGATGAAAGTGAAAGAAGAGAGTGAAAAAGTTGGCTTAAAGCTCAACATTCAGAAAATGAAGATCATGGCATCTGGTCCCATGACTTCATGAGAAATCGATGGGGAAACAGTGGAAACAGTGTCAGACTTTATTTTTGGGGGCTCCAAAATCACTGCAGATGGTGACTGCAGCCATGAAATTAAAAGATGCTTACTCCTTGGAAGAAAAGTTATGACCAACATAGATAGCATATTGAAAAGCAGAGACATTACTTTGCCAACAAAGGTCCCTCTAGTCAAGGCTATGGTTTTTCCTGTGGTCATGTATGAATGTGAGAGTTGGACTGTGAAGAAAGCTGAGCATCAAAGAATTGATGCTTTTGGACTGTGGGGTTGGAGAAGACTCTTGAGAGTCCCTTGGACTGCAAGGAGATCCAACTAGTCCATTCTGAAGGAGATCAGCCCTGGATGTTCTTTGGAAGGAATGATGCTAAAGCTGAAACTCCAGTACTTTGGCCAACTCATGCAAAGAGTTGATTCATTGGAAAAGACTCTGATGCTGGGAGGGATTGGGGGCAGGAGGAGAAGGGGATGACCGAGGATGAGATGGCTGGATGGCATCACTGACTTGATGGACGTGAGTCTGAGTGAACTCCAGGAGTTGGTGATGGACAGGAAGGCCTGGCGTGCTGCGATTCATGGGGTCGCAAAGAGTTGGACACGACTGAGCAACTGAACTGAACTGAACTGAACTGAAACCTTATTTATTTAAAAGAAGTAAAAAGAGAAAGAACAAGAAGGAAAGAGAAGAAGCAAAGAAGTGAGGAAAATTTTCTTTTCCTTCCAAGCTCAGCAAGTGACATTGCTGACATTTCTGGACATTGCGTGATGGCTGCTACTGGGGCTGTGTGCTTGTTTTTGAGTTGACCATACAACCACTGGGGCTCAGAGCAGAGAGGGCTGGCTAGGCTTGTGATCTGCATCGAATCAATGAGAGCGCTGAGTAAACCCATGTTCTTCAAGATTGACCGTGTGGGAGGGGCTCACTCCCCTGGTGGTCCAGTGGTTAGGACTTTGCCTTCTGCTGCAGGGGGTGTGGTTTCAACCACTGGTTGGATTCCTGAGAACCCATATGTCTTGTGGCCAAAGAGCCAAAATATAAAACAGAGACAATATTGTAACAGATTCAATAAAGAATTTTAAAATGGTCTATACACACACAGAAAAAAAATCTTAAAAAGATTTACTTTATGATAGCAATACCTTAGTGTCAGGCAGTGGTTTATGGGTGATGGAAGATACTGTCCCCACCAATTCTGAGAGGTGATGGTCACAGTCACACACTGTAATCCTAGGTTGAACCCTGGCCTCGGGGCTTTTAATCCTCTGTGCTCCCCCCACTTCCTCCCTGCCCATCCCCCTGCTTCAGGATGAGGATGTTCCAGCTGTATGGGATTCTGAAATGCCTTCTGAAACCATCCAAGTTAGATGCACCTCTTAGCTCTGACCATGTAACTCTGACCACTACAGACACAGTATATATTCCCTTCAGAATGATGCGCTTAACAGTAACCCTCAGATGCTAATGGGGCCGGGGGGAACTGATCAGATATGTGGGTGAGATTCCACCTGTATGTCTGTTCTCACATCCCAGTGCACAGAGGGGTCTCTGTGATTCAGAGAAGTCCTGAAGGGCAAGAACAGTTTGCCTTGGTTTAACGCGTATGTTCCAAGATTAATTTTGGGTGCGCGCTCGCTCAATTGTGTCTGACTCTTGCAATCCCATGGAATGCAGCCCGCCAGGCTCCTCTGTCCATGGGATTTCCCAGGCAGGAATACTGGAGTGGGTTGCCATTTCCCTTCTCCAGGGGATCTTCCTGACCCAAGGATCGAACCTGCATCTCCTGCATTGGCAGGTGGGTTCTTTACCACTGCACCACCTGGGAAGCCTTAATTTAGATAGACCCTTCTTTCCCCCCAGCGTAACACCTGCTCCTTCCATAGGACACGTTGTCTCCCCGCTCCCTCCACCGCCCCACCCACCCCGGCTCCCTGATTCTTTGGTTCTTCAGGGCTCCCTGGATTATTTGTGTATAAATGGGTTTTTTCCTTGGAAATGCACTGGGCATGATGATTCCAAGACTGTCTTCTCTGGGTCTTTCTGAAGATGGAGAAGAGCTTCTGTTCCTCTTAGGGGTTCTTTCCCATGAACCTCTCACCCACCTTTAGAAACAGGAAAACATCAAAGCCTTTATCTAAACTCCTCTAAGATTTGCCCAGCTGAAGCCTCTCTGGATGTGCCTTTGTGGAAGGTGCGAGCTGTGGCTGGGGCTGTAGGAATTTCTGCTGATAGACGGTGGAGGGTTCACCAGGGAAGAGAGACGACACCTTCCCACTGCTCCCTCTCCCCCAGTTTAAACAAGGGTCAATGGAGCATTTCCAGGCCATTCCAGATTCTGAGGAGCGATTTCTTAACAGAGTGTGCACTTTTGCCTTCTTTCAGAGTAGTAAATATTTGCCCACAAATAGGCAATCAGACAGTGAAAACGCTGGCTGAGAGTATTAACACATAAAGCATTTTTGACTGACCCAGCGTGATGGGTCATTTGATCCAGAGAGAACTCTTAACAAAAGCTGCATCTTTGAAAAGGATCCCATCTGGGGACTTCCCTGGCAGTGCAGTAGTTAAAACTCTGTGCTTCTAATTCAGGGGGCATGGATTTGATCCCTGGTCAGAAAACTAATATCCCACATACCATGTGGAGGAACAAAACAAAGAGAAAACAAATTAAATAAAATTAGGTTGTTATATTAATTTTTTAAAAAGGATCCCAGCCAAGAAACCGAGGTATGGGGGAAGCTAAGTGCTATGGTCTGAATGTGTGTGTATTCCCCAGCCCCCTGCCCCACCCCCACTCCAACATATTGAAATCCTAACTCCCAAAGGGAGGGTATTAAGAGGTGGGGCCAAGGGTGGAGCTTAAGTCCTGAGGGCGGAGCCTTCATGAATGGTCATTGCTAAGTTGTGTCCCACTCTTTAGGAGCACATGGACTGCAGCCCTCACTGTCTCCCAGAGTTTGCCAAAGTTTATGTCCATTGAGGTGGTGACGCTATCCAACCATCTCATCCTCTGCCACCCCTTTCTTTGCCTTCAATCTTCCCCAGCCTTTGTGAGTGGGATTCACTAATCCCATGACTCTCTTAAGGAAGAGACCCATAGAGTTCCCCTGGCCCTTCCACAGTGAGAGGAGGCCATCTGTAAAGCAGGAAGAGGGCCCTCACCAGAACGTGACTGTGTTGGTCCCTTGACCTTGGACTTCCAGTCCCCAGAACTGTGAGAAATGAATTCCATTGTTCATAAGCCACCCTGCCTGTGGGTTTCATTAGTGCATCCTGAATGGCATGTGTGCTGAGTCACTTCAGTACTGTCTGACTCTTTGTGACCCTATGGGCCCCGCCAGTCTCCTCTGCCCATGGGGATTCTCCAGGCTAGAATGCTGGAGTGGGTTGCCATTTCCTCCTCTAAGGGATCTTCCCAACAGGGATCAAACCTGCTTCTCCTGCATCTCCTCCTTGGTAGGTGGGTCCTTTATATCCCTAGGGCCACCTTGGAGGCCCATCCTGAATGAAGGCGCTCAGTGATGTGCTGACTCAGCCCAACACACTGGAAAAGGTGGGGATGCTCAGTGGGGAGGGTGATTGCGTGCTGGAAGGGGCTTTAGTTTGGGAGCAAGTCGTCCGCTCTCTGCACTTCGTTCAAGGTCAGCCTTGGCAGTGGGCTCGGTTCCCCCACAGTTCTCACCTTTATCCTGTGAGATGGCTGAATCCAGAGGGCATCTTCCCAGCTCCTGGGGTCCTCTTTCCCAAGAACCTCTTCCTACACTGACTTCTTACACCCTCCGCCATGTCCATTTCCATCATTTGTAACTGCTCCACCTTGAAATCTGATCAAGCAACTTTGGGCCGTGGGGTCCCCCCTCTCCGGCTTGCTGGTATGACTGCCCCCACTGACCCTGTGGATCTCAGCAGACCTCTGTGCCCCTGGTCCTCTCCTGTGACTGCCTCTTTCCCTGTATTTATTTGTTTATTTCTTTAAAATGTACTTATTGATTTATTTCTGGCTGCACTGGATCTTCACTGTTCCAAGCGGGCTTTTCTCGAGTTGTGGTGAGTGGGGGCTGCCCTCAGCTCCCTATTGTGGTGACCTCTCTTGTTGTGGAACACAGGCTCCAGTTGCTCGGATTTCAGTAGTTCCAACACATGGGCTTAGTAGACCCGCAGCATGTGTGATCTTCCCGGACCAGGGATCGAACCCACGTCCCCTGCATTGGCAGACAGATGCTTAGCCACTGGACCTCCAGGGAAGTCCCACCTTACCCATATTTAGCTTGGAGCCCACAGTTCATCATTTCCAGCTTTCTCTTGCCAACACCCCCTTTCAAATTTGTCTGGTCCTAACCCACAGTGAGAAATGTAGTTTAAATATGACCTCGGACTCCTGTGCCTTTGTATTTATACACACACACGGACATACATAGGTTCTCTCCCAACCTCAACCCAGTCGTAATTATTGAAAAATCTCTCCCTGGTCATCAGTCCTTATGACTAAGCCTTCTTCCTCTCCTCATCTTCACCAAGTCATTATAAGGGTCATCTGTACAAACTCGTAGTTTCCTGTGGCTGCTCTCATTTTCACCCAGCATAAACTGATTCTCTTACGGTTCTGGAGGTCAGAAGTCTAACATCAAGGTGTTGGCAAAGCTGTGTTCTTTTGGGGGAATTCAGGGTACCATCTGTTTCGTTGTCTTTCCCAGTTTCTAGATACCGCCTGCATTTTTGGCTCATGGTACAACCTCTAGTTCAGTGGCTACACCTCCTTCCTCTGACTCTGGTCTTCTTGCCTCCATCTTATAAGGACCTTGGAGACATACTGGTGTCTCCCAGATCATCCAAGGTGTCTTGCCATCTCAAGATCTTTAAATTAATCATAACTGCAAAAGCCCTTTTGTGATGTAAAGTAACATATTTATAGATTCTGGGGACTGGTCCCTGTGGACATTTGTGGGGGATTCTTCTGTCTACCAGGTGAGCCATTTGCTTCTTTTTTATTTATTCATTTGGCTGTGTGGGGTCTCAGTTGTAGCACGCAGGATCTTTTGTTGTGGCCTACGGATTCTCTAGTTGCGGCTTGTGGGTTCACAAGCTGTGGCGCCTGGACTTAGTTGCATTGTGGCATGTAGGCTCTTAGTTCTCCAACCAGGGATTGAACCCATGTCCTCTGCATTGCAGGGCAGATTCTTAACCACTGGACCACCAGGGAAGTCCCCATTTTCTTAACTTCTGCTCACGTTCAGCCTTTTCTAAACAGACTCCCACTACCCACTCACCATCCCAAATGCCCCTCAAAGTGGTCCTTGATGACCCGCATGTTGCTGAAAGCAGTGGTAGTTCTAACTGTCCTTCTTTTGATCTCTTAGCAGCTTCTGACACAGCCAATCAGAATGGGGCATAGAAAGCACCTCTGGGGGCCCTAATGTGGGCAGGCTGATGGCCGGTCCTCACGAGCGTCTCCTAGACTTCCACTTATTAACTTTCATAAGGGAATCTCTGACTCAAGAACTGTTAGACCATCAGCTCAGGGTTCTCCTTTCGGGTGGATAATGTCATGCAGAGTCTTAAATTGCAGACTACAGGTTTGCATCATGGTAAGCACAGAGCTGGGTTTCCCAGGTGGCTCCGAGGCAAAGAGTCAGCCTGCCAATGCAGGAGATGTGGGTTCAGTCAATCCCGGGGGCAGGAAGATCCCCGGAGAAGGAAATGGCAGCCCACTCCAGTATTCTTGCCTGGAAAATTCCATGGACAGAGGAGCCTGGCGGACTGCAGTCCATGGGGTCGCAAAGAGTGGGACACAACTGAGCAACTGAAAAACAACAAGCAGAGTTAGAGACAGAGGCAGAGGATCGTTTTAAGAGCTTTCCCTGGACTTTCTGTATTAGTATAAAGTATTGGTCACGAAGCTGCAGGTAAAGGTTTTTTAAACAAACATTTATCTCCCAACAAAAACTTGCACAGATCCTGAGTGCCCAGCCAGTGAACTTGGACACAGTGAAATGTGCAGCCGCCCTTCAAGGAAAGAAAGAGCTCTGCCAGCTCACATACACTCCCCATCATGTCCCCTCCCTGTCACCTAACCCTCTCTTCCCTTAAGTCATACTAGCCTGGGGATGCATGGGTGGTTTTTAAAGTTTTTCCTTTTTTTTTTTAACTGCATACAAATGTTTTATATTATCTTATTTTAAAGTTTTAAAAATTCTTTTGACCACACTGAACGGCATGTGGGATCTCACTTCCCTGACCAGGGCTCAAACCTGTTCCCCCTGCATTGGAAGGGCAGAGTCTTAACCAGTGGACCACCAGGGAAGTCCAGATTATTTTTGCCTTTTAAATAGACTTTCTTTCTGAGAAGGCTTAGGTTCACAGAGAAATTGAGCAGAAAGTTCAGGGATTTCACCCACGGCTTCCCCCACTATCCCACACACCCCGCACCAGCGGTGCACTGTCGCAACCAGGGAACCTGCTGTGACACCAGATTGCCACCCAGAGTCCGTGGTTCATACTGAGTTTCTCTCTTGATGCTGGGCCGGCTTTGATGGTTTCATCGCCCTACAGTTCCTCTGTGCTCCACCTATGCATCCCTGTCTCCCCCGCGAACCCCTGGCAACCACTTATATCTTCACTGTGTCCATAGTTTCACCTTTTCCTGAATGACATATAGTTGGAATCATGCAGTATGGAGCCTTTTCAAATTGGCTTCTTCCACCTAATCATATACGTCTTATCTCCTCCATGTCTTTTGTGGCTTCATAGCTCATTTCATTTTCTGTTGTTGTGCAGTCACTAAGTCATGTCTGATTCTTTGTGACCCCATAGACTGCAGCACACAAACGCCTCCGTCCTCCACTATCTCCCAGAGTTTGCTCAAGCTTATGTGCGTTGAATCAGTGATGCAATCCAACCATCTCATCGTCTGCCGCCCTCTTCTCCTCCTGCCCTCAATCTCTTCCAGCATCAGGGTCTTTTCCAGTGAGTCAGTCTTCACATCAGGTGGCCAAAGTACTGGAGCTTCAGCTTCAGTGTCAGTCTTTCCAATGAATATTCAGGGATGCTTTCCTTTAGGGTTGACTGGTTTGATCTCCTTGCAGTCCAAGGAATGAATAATATTCCATTGCTGGACTTAGGCCTAGGTTTCCAAAGAAGGAATTAGACCGAGCCTAGACCAAGTTTTCCTGCTGAACTTGTAGAGTGTCAGAACTGATGTGTCGGGAAGGAGGCTCCCCTCTCTCCTTGAAGTGCAAAAGGGCCGGAAAGACCTCCAGTTAATCAATTCTGTGCATCGAGCTTCTGTCTCCAGAACATGACTCTCAGGATATGAAGATCATAGCAGGGAGGCTCTGGCCATTGCTGTGCATCTGGTTGTATTTTGATGCAAACAGTCCCACGGAGATCAAGTTTGTTTCCTGAAGACAACCTATTAACACATGACAAATTGGGTGATGAAAGGTGATAGTCCGAACACAGCAGAAGTTTCTTTCTCACTCACATGATAGTCTGTGCAGCAGGCAGCAATTCACTTCATCAATCTGGGAGTCAGGCCCCTTTGGTCTTGTGGCTCCATCTGTCCCAGGGCCTTAACATCATTTAGCCAGAGTAACACATGGCCTTTCGAACAGACCATAAACACTAAGCTGAGGTCATGCTCCCAGAACTGATTTAAGATTTCAGCCAGCTGAGCATCCCCATGAAGGATGGGGTATGATGGACAAGAACATTTTATTAACAAAGCTGAGGAGACCCAAGGATGAGAGTACCAGCCTGGAAAGCTTCAGGGTGGGTACCAGCCTGCGGGCAGCCTCAGAGCCACCCTGAGTTCCCCGGATCCTAAGACCCCATAGAGAATCTTGCATAAATCATGGCTTCATCAGGGCCCACCTGTGCACCCTACAGGATGACACTGACCTGGGGCCCTAGGACCACCAAGGGATCTCTGCCTGGTCCCTCTCAGTGCCCCGAGGGGTTCACCTTATAAGCAACAACATTCCAACAAGCAGGGTCCTGACTCACAATGCATGCGTGCATGCTAAGTCACTTCAGTCGTGGCCAACTCTTTGTGATCCCATGGACCGCAGCCCACTAGGCTCCTCTGTCCATGGGATTCTCCAGACAAGGATGCTGGAGTGGGTTGCCGTGCCCTCCTCCAGGGGATCTTCTGGACCCAGGGGTCAAATCCACGTCTCTTACATCTGCTGCACTGGCAAGCGGGTTCTTTACCACTAATGTCACCTGATTCGCAGGCCTGCTGCTTAATGGCAGTTTTGCTGCTCAAAGCTAGACTTTACTTCTCTACTGCTGCTAAGTCGCTTCAGTCATGTCCGACTCTGTGCGACCCCATAGATGGCAGCCCACCAGCCTCCCCCGTCCCTGGGATTCTCCAGGGCGAAGTTAATTCGGGGTGGCTGATTCCTTGGCTGATCTTACAATGGTGGTTGTGGGTGGGAAGGAAAAAAGGAATTACAGCCGGACGCCTAAGGTCTGAATGCAGAGTACTGGTGAGAGCGCCCAGTCTTCGCTTTCACACTGTGCAGGTGTGCTTTGGCAGGTGAGCCCCATCTAGGGCAGAGCATCTGAGTCCCTTCTCGGTAACCGTCAGGGGAGCCCAGGGAGCTGGACTAGGTGCCTTTTGTCAAGAATTACGGTTCAGAGAGGATTTTGAAACCCAAGCAGGAATAGCTCGAGCACGGCCCGTCCCTGTAGGGACTAGGGCACTTGGAGGCTGCCTTCCTCCACACCCCCTCCTCCCCTCGAAGGCTGACGCTGCCAAACCGTCTCCCACACACCTCCCCAGAAAGTCCCTGGCTTCCCTCCCAGCCGCCTCGCGATTGACCTCATGAGGTGTGAGAAGGAGGAAAGGAATCTGCATCTCCGATGAACCTTCCTTCCTCCTTTCTGAGAAAACATCCAGGCCGCTGGTGCCTGCCAGGCCGTCCACAGCTCCTCCGAGCCCAAGGCCTTTTCGACTCAGCCAGCCTCGCTGGAGGTGCGGTGACAGGGAGCCAGTATAAGTCTCCTGGGGCTGCTGTAACAAATGACTGTGAACTTGGATGACTGAAAACAGCAGAAATACATTCTCTCACAGTTCTGGAAGCCAGAAGTCTAGATCAGGTGTCAGCAGGGTCGTGCTGTCTTCAAAGTTTCTCTGGAAGAATCTTTTCTGGGACTTCCCTGGTGGTCCAGGGGTTAAAACTCTGAGCTTCCATTGCGGGTGACACAGGTTCCATCCCTGGTCAGGGAACTAAGATCCCACAGACTGCAGCACAGCCAAACACACACACACACACACACATTTTTTTTTTAACTAAAAAAAAATATAATAATCTTTCCTACTGTCTTCCAGTTCCCATTGGCTCCTGACCACCCTGGAGGTTCTTGGCTTGCAGAGACATCACTGTAGTCTTTACATGACTGCCGCCCTGTGTTTCCTCTCTTCTCGTCAGGACACCAGTCACATAGGATTCAGAGACCTTCTCACTCCTGATCTCAGCTTCACTAATTACATCTGCCATGACCCTGTGTCCAAATACGGTCACATGCTGAGGTTCCTGGTGAAGGTCAATTTGGGGGGAGACACTGCTGGGCCCATAACCGAGCCCTAGCATCCCCTCTCCCCCTCCCTTCAGAGAAGTCCTTTACCCTAGGCAGGATGCCTGCCTTGCTTTCTTCTCCAGGACGGAGGGAGGCCCAGGATTGGTTTCCTAAAATAAAACGGGCATCCCCTTGCTCCAGGAAGGCCTGGCCCAGCTAGTGGGAGATCAGAAAAGCCAAGTCTCCCTCAGGACAGGCATTTACATGCCCCAGGGACACCCACTCGCCATTTCTTCCTACGTTGTAGAGATGCTTCAGGACTTCTTGCCTCCTGGCCAGCCCTTCAGTGCTTCCTGGAGGGAACACGCTCTCGGAGCCTTGCCACGGGCCAGCCCAGACCAAGGGCTCCAGCCCAGACAGAAAAGCCGGCATCTGCTCCCTTTCGGCCCCCAGCTCTGTCTGATGTCCTGTCCTGGGGAGCAGGGGAGGAAGCCCCGCCCACACCTTCGGCACTGCCCAGCCCCCGCGCCAGGGGAGCCGAGGTGCTCCCACTCCGAAATCCATGAAGGAGTGGTGAACTCCTATATCCCTTGTAACCCAGCTGAATATTTTCCAGGTTACCTAACCAAACTCCTGCAAAACCACACCGCCTATGCCTGTGACGGGGACCATTTGAATCTGCAGTGTCCTCGGCATTCCACGATAAGTGTCCAGTCGGCATTTTATGGGCAAGATTACCAAAAGTGTAGTCCGCAGCAGCATGCCTCCCAGAGGGAAGACAGCCTAACCTGTGTGGTGCCCACCACACTGCAGGTATTGCCTTTCCTAAGATGTTCTAAGATGACAAATGGTTTTCTCTTTCTCTGCCTCTGCCTTTCTGTCCCTCTCTCTGTGTATATACTTGTGATTTCCCAGTTCACTCCAAGCAAACCTGTTCCCTGAAAATCTCCGTGTAGACAGATCACAAATTTGGCAAGTGAGCTAGTCTTTGCTTCTGAGTCTATACAGAATGCCTGCTTACTGGAGCCCTCCCTTAAAACACTTGCAGAATGAATTTATTCAAAGGCATGCTGCTCCCTGCAATAACGCTAAATGCAATAAAGCTACCATTATGCTGGGTTTCAACTTTGAGGCTTAACGTCTCTCATCAGCCCCTCCACCCCCACCCCACCCCCAGGAGACAAGGAAAGGCAATGCTTGCTTTAGTAGAAACCGCAAGGCAGACATCAGAGGTCATGGTCAGATTCTTAGAGAATGCACTCAAGGAAGAGGAATATCAATAATCATCTTTGTTATTTTTTATGGTTTGCTTCTCCAGTTGTAGATAATCATGTTATTCTGGTTTGGATCTATGTTGAGCAGTCTCTGCTGGTTTACTCTTGATAATACCAGGAATTGGGGGTGGAGTTGCGGTGCCAGTTCTTTTTTCGATTGGCACTGGGGAAATACTTGGTCTACGAGGAGGTCAAAACTAAGGTATTCTGTAACAGCGTACAGAAAACCCAAAAGAACTCTTTTGGCCAACCCCAGTATCCATGATCACTTTAAACTATTCTTGCTTTCAGTTACCCAAACAACCTCCATCCTGCTTTCCTGGCTCCCTCAACATATATAACTAGTTGGCCAACGTTATGGAGTCACTTGGGTTTGGATTTTTTTTTTTTAATGCCTCCGAAGTTCCCTATGAATCCGTTGATGTCAAGGCTGGTTAGAGTAGCTGGTGAATTAGATGTCCGCTTGATTTTTGTCCGTTGTGAGAAATGAGAGTAACGGTAAATTTCTGAAGAGGACTGAGGAGAAATGCATCCGATCAGCTTCTACACGGCGCAGCTCTCCCTAAGGCTGGAAGAGGAGAAGCAAACCGAATGTGATAACGGAAGGGTTTTTCTGTTGCCTGGACTACTTACTGCTTCATGCCAAGCACTGCCGTATCCGGGTAGTCACGTGACTGGTGAAGACACCCACCGGGAAACCACATAAATGTGTTTGAATGAATCCCTGGTTTCCATGCCCTGAGGAGAGACAACGTGTTTCTTCTGGAGATGAGCAGTTCCTTTCCTTGCATGCCCTACCTTCCCTCCAGCCTTCCCTGCACCCTGAGAATGTCCCCATTCCTCAGTCCAGCAGCCCATGCCCACCTGGCTGGCGCCAGGCTTTCCCTTGGGCTTTCACAGAACGGTGACCAGTGCCACCAGGGCGGAAGTGCCTACTTCGGGGAGGTATGAACTCCTGGCACACGCGGGCACCAGCCTCATCCTCCGATCTGGGCGCCTGCCTCTGCCAGGCAACCCTTAGGGAAGAGGATGTTCCCGTAACCAGGCAGACGACTCAGCATTTGTAAACACAATCCGGATGTTGTTCGGTCGGCTCGTTTGCCAGAAGCATCCCTGCGCGCTGCTCTTCTTCCTCCAGAGGTTAAGAGATTCTTTCCTCTTTTAACCTGTGTTTGAGAGCTGACGCAAGGGGCTTCCTCAGAGGGCGGTTGCCCAGCTTAGGAGGGAGGGTGACACCTGCCCATCCCACCTCATCCTGAGGCTAAATGGCTACAGGAAGTCCCCTCCCTGCACCTCTCAGCTCTGACACACTTTGGAAAGAGCGCTGCCTTGGGTCCCGTGGTTGTAACACGAGGAGCCTTGCAAGGGCTGATGATTCCCTCAGCCAAGGAATATGCACCATCCTTTGGGGGTCCTTGGGGGTTTCCCTGGGCATTTTTCCTGATTTTATGCACAACTGTGAGGGCCCTAAGGTGACAGAGAATACCCGGTAGGGCCAGCATCCTTCACGGAGATATTCCATGGGCGACTGTGAGAACACGGTGACTCCAGACAGGCTTATGAATTGGCACTAAATTCAGTCCAACAGGAATAAGTAGATTCTTGGGAGCGTTTTTCCTGTTCTTGGCGTAGAGGACCTCTGTGTTCATGATGAGGGGGTCCTGATCCATGTGGGAACTGAGAGGGCAGCAGTGGGACGGGGGCCTACCTGAGACCCAGTGGTGGGTGGTCCCCGAGCTTGCCCAGAGCAGACTCACTCACAGAGGTGTGATCAGCCTGGGAAAGGTCAGGAGAGGCTTGAAGGAAAGCGTTTAAAGCCAGAGGCTCAACAGAAAGCCTGAGTGTTCCGCTGGGTGGGATACCGCCCAGAAGTGGGTGGGTCCTGTGTCCTTGAGGTTGGTGAGGGTAAGGATCAACTTTTTAATTTTCATGTGTTGACCTGCATTTGAGTCGGGGTTTCCAAAAACTGAAAGGGAAAGAGTTAGTCGCTCAGTCGTGTCTGTCTCTGTGATTCAATGGACTGTGGCCCTCCGGACTCCTCTGTCCATGGGATTCTCCAGGCAAGAATACTGGAGTGAGTAGCCATTCCCTTCCCCAGGGGATCTTCCCAACCCAGGGATCGAGCCCGGGTCTCCTGCCTTGCAGGTGGATTCTTTTACCACCTGAGGCAGGGTAGAAGCCGGGGAAGCCCGGGAGTCTCCCAAATGCTGACGGGTCCTGTGACCCGTGTTGGGCGCTTTTAAGGATGCGTAGCTGTGGTTGTTTCACACAGCAGTGGTGGGTAGAGGTGGACATCTGTGTTTCTTCCAGTCCACCCTCTACCTTGATATGGCTTATGTCCTCAGGAGCCTCCACGATGTCACTCATTTGCCAGAACTTCAGTAGTGGTGCCAGGCAAGGCTAATTGGAGACTGGTTTTCTGTGGGAGGCTTGGCGCTGTTGGAGCAGATATTCTTTTGTGAGGAGCGATGGGGAGACTGGGAGCCGATCCAACCAGCCCCGTGTGGGGGCATCTGTCTTAAACTCAGCTGATACCAGTGTGAAGGCTTTAAATGGGAGCCCCAGGCCAGGCAGGCAGGTGCCCGTCCTTCCAGAGCAGCCCAGGCGTGGGGTCCCGCAGACGCTGCGTGTGGTTCTCAAGCCTGCCCCTTTTCTACCCTCTCCTTTTAGAAGGTGCTGGACGAGTGTCAGAACCAGCGGGCCTGCCACCTCCTGGTCAACAGCCGTGTTTTTGGACCTGACCTTTGTCCAGGAAGCAGTAAATACCTCCTGGTCTCCTTTAAATGCCAACCTAGTAAGTAACTGCCGAGGGGGACAGAGTGTGTGGGGGTGTGGGCTTTCAGTTTCATTCATAGCCTGATGAAAGTGCTCCGCCAGTGGACCAGTTGGTATTCGTCCAGCTTTGAAACGCTTATTAATAGACATGCTGGGGTCCCAGCCTCGTGTGCGTGCACACTTACCTGTGTACGTTCTTGCAAGCCCCTGAGTTTTCTTGTTTTTAATTCTCTTGTTTATTTAGTTATTTGGCTGTGCTGGGGTCCTCGTTACTGCACGCGGGCTTTTTCTTGCTGCATGCAGGCTTTCTCTGGTTGAGGGGACAGGGCGCCGGCTTCTCACTGCAGTGGCTTCCTTGTTGCAGAGTGCAGGCTCCAGGGCACTCAGGCTTCAGTAGCTGTGGCACGTGGGCTCAGCAGTTACAGCTTGTAGGCTTCAGAGCACAGGCTCAGTAGTCATGGCACGTGGGCTTAGTTACTGTGCGACATGTGGGATCCTCCCAGACCAGGGATCAAACCCGTGTCCCCTGCATTGGCAGCCAGATTCTTAGCCACTGGACCCCCAGGGAAGCCCACCCCTGAGTTTTTAAAAAAATCCTTCCTAATATGTAAAACTCGGTGGTACTGATGCTAAAGGTACTGGGCGTCAAGAGACTGCAGTTGCTTTTCCCCAAAAATGGGGAGCTGGTTCTCCTTTTCAGGGGAGGGCGTGTTATGAGGCTCCCCCACCCCCTCAGCTGCAGGGCGGCTTGTCCTTCTGGGGTGGCCGATGGCACAACTACCACCTGAGCCCACAGTGACAGGCCTATACGAGCTGGCTTCCTCCCACTCTCGTCCTCAGTGGGCCATCCTGAAGCAGCATCTTTCCTGAGAGAAACAAGAGGGCTGGGTGGGAGCAACCTTTTCTATCCTTTTTTATTTTCCGGCCATTGTATGCAGCGTGTGAGATCTCAGTTCCCCAACCAGGGATCGAACCTGCACCCCCTGCAAGGGGAACTTGGAGTGTTAACCACTGGACCTCTAGGGACATCTCCAGCCTCTTCCATGCTGATTCTTGCACCTTTCTCCACTGACCTCCCCCCTTTCTAACGCACACCACTTTTGTGGTTAACCCGTTGCAGTCCCAAAATAATTGCTGTTCCGTGAGGAGGTCACACCTCCAGGCATGGAGGGCCTGAGAGAAGCGTAGGTAATTACAGGTTCCTGGTAATACTTGAAAAACTTGTTGGAAAGACAGCAGTGTGCTAGCAACAACATTTAGCCAACGGTCAGGGATGAAATTTTGGAAAATTCTGCACTGCTACCACAATGCAGCAATTCATTCAAACACACACCCAGACTCACACTCACATGTGCCCCCACCCACTGTCACACGCTCACAATGCACACACCTGGACTCTCACACATGCATACTATCACACCCATATTATACACGTACACATTGTCACTCATGTAGCCACACACTCACTCGCAAGTACACACAATCGCAAACTCCCACAAGTAGACCCAAACTTTGCAGAACAGTCTGCCCCGCCCCCAGGAATTCTCACCAACTCCTCCCCCACTCAGTAGACTCAGGAAATTCACTTCTAGATGCCCACACTCTTAGAGGCACCTGATCTCAGAAGTGACCACACCAGGGACTTCCCTTGTGGTCCAGTGGTTAAGACTCTGCGTTCCCAGTGCAGGGGGATCAATCCCTGATCCGGGAACTAGATCCCATATGCAGCAACTAAAGATCCCTTGTGCTCTAACAAAGTCCCAGCACAGCAAAAAAAAACAGAAAAGAGCCCCCCCACCCCCCAAAAAGATGACACCCTTGGCCACACCCTTGTCTGCCTAAGCTTCGCCTTCTTTTCCACTTCTGCCAATTTGTTGCAATAGTGTCTCATTTTCTGTTGGAAAACTGCTCATGATAAGAGGCTGGGCAGGACCAGCATCTGAAAGAAGTGTAAAGGCCCTGTGAGATCAGCAGGCCCCGGGAAAGCTGGTACGGGTCACAGCCTTGTGTCTACAGCGGGCAGTGAGGCCTGTCTGCCCACTTCACTTCATCACACCCTCACTAAGGCTGTGGTGCACAGGTGCACAGGTGTGGCCAGGTCCTGCTTATGAAGAGAACTCACATCTGGCAGAGGGTTCACGGATGGTTGTTCTGTCTTGAGTGATTTCCATTGTCCCTTCATCCAGAAAACATTTATTCAAATCTTTACATACTTGATCGCGTCTTAGTTGCTAGGCCAAACATCTCCTTTCCCCAGAAAGACCCTCTCTCTTCAAAAAATATCTACAGAAGACCCCTGTGCGCTTGATACTGTGCCAGAAGCTCAAAGGAGGAACTGATTGACCTCAGTTCAGGGAAGACTTTCTCAGCAAGTGTTGAGGAACTCCTGGGGTCAGGTCAGGGCACAGAAAGCTCACTCCTTAGAGGAGCCTGCTGCCGGAGGTGCAGGGGCCTGGAGGGAGCAGAAAGAAGCACCAGGCAGAGAGTGGGGCAGGATTCAGGGCCCTGATGGCCAGGGAGAAGGCGGAGTCTTCCTGTAGGGCAGCATTAAGCAGGCAGGGTCCTCGGATGGGCATAAAGCCCCCTCTGGCTGCCTCATGTGTAACAGACTAGCGGGGCGAGCCCTGTGTCCCGGTCCATCTGAGTTGCTATCACAAAATGCCATCAATGCGGTGGCTTACAAGCAACAGACATTTCTTCCTCTTAATTCTGGGTGCTGGAAAGGCCAGGATCAAGGTACAGACTTGATAACTTCTGATGACCTGCTTCTCATAGACAGCTGTCCTTTTTACTCTAACCACACTTGGCAGAAGGGCAAGGAATCTCTCTGGGGTCCCGTATGTAAGGGCACTAACCCCATTCATGAGGGTGCACCCCCATGACCTTAGCCCCTTCCAAAGGCCCCACCTCCTGATGCCTAATCCCACTTCCTAATCTCATGGGCATTAGGATTTCAGCAAGTGAATTTTAGGGGGACACAAGGGTTCAGACCAGAGCATCTTGTGTGACCTGGATGGACATTGGTGACCTGGGGCACTGAAGTTTGCTGGAGTTCCTATGGGCGGTTATGAAATAGTGGTGGAAGTGAGGTTGTCCCCACACCCTCCTCCCTCTTTTCCTGTAGCACTTACCTCCAGAGGCTCTTCTCCATGGCCCCAGTTCCAGTCCCTGCATAACACTCTGAGTGTCCGAAGGCCCCACTGCAGAACCCAGGGCGCATAGAGCCAGCCTTACCATGGGAGCCGGTTTGCCCCTCTCGGCCCGTTCTTACTTGTGTGCAGTGACAGCCACCTTGACGGAAGTGTTTATACCAGGGAAATCGGCTGAGGCTACACATCAGGGCACATTTGTGTGTTTGTTGTTTGGAGAGTATTTTATCAGCAGTCCTCACTGGAATCTTCTTTCCTTGATTGTGTGCCATGCTTCACCTCGTCCTTAAATCTCATCCCTTTGGAGAATTTTCGGTTGCAGCAGGTCTTTGAATTTAGGGCTCATGTTCTTGTCTGCTTTGGGGCTATCTGTGATCTTGGGCAGCAGAAGGAAGTGTTCTGAGCCTCCATAACTCAATGGTAAAATAAAGATGATACGCAATACACTTTCTATGCATGGGTGCTGTGAAGAATAAAAATATAGTGCTGTGTGTAAAATGCTTAGCACAGGACCTGTCAGGGAGTTGAGTTCAGGGACTGACAGCTGTTATCCCAAGGGACAGATTAAAGTAAGTCTTTAAAAAATTTTTAAGTTATTTGTTTATTTTATTTTTGACTGCATGGGGTCTTCACTGCTGTGTGGGGGTTTTCTCTAGTTGCAGTGATAGGGACCACTCTCTAGGTGAGTGGGCTTCGCACTGTGGTGACTTCTCTTGCGGCGGAGCATGGGATCTAGAGCATCCAGGCTTCAGTGGTTGCAGCCCTCAGGCTGTAAAGCATGGGCACCATAGTTTTGGTGCACGGATTTAGTTGCCCCATGGTGTGGAATCTTCCTGGACCAGGGATCAAACTCATGTCTCCTGCACTGGCAGGCAGATTCTTAACCACTGGACCACCAGGAAAGTCCTTAAGGAATTCTTGCTAAAGATATGAATGACTGCAAGGCAATGACATACCCATGATGGGGTGGGGGGAGTGTGCTCTGCCCCAGGTAATAGCAGGGTGCATTGTCTGTTGAGGACGTAAAAACACAATGCGCGTGTGTGTGCTTGGTTGCTTCAGTTCTGTCTGACTCTGTGACACTATAGACTCTAGCCTGCCAGGCTCCTCTGTCCATGGGATTCTCCAGGCAAGAATACTGGAGTGGGTTGCCATGCCCTTCTCCAGGGAATCTTCCCAACCCAGGGATCAAACCTGCATCTCCTGAGTCTCCTGCATTGCAGGCGGATTCTGTACCACTGGAGAAGCCCCTAAAAACACAATAAAAGAGGCTAAACAGCTGTCTTCATGTTAACATTGTCATGCACTGGCAGCTGTGAATAATGTCAGTAATAACATATTCCTATCAGGGCAAAGCGCTGGTGCTGAAAGCTTGGTTTCTGTGCACCGGTGCTGAATTGAATCTCAGAGGCAGAGTTTTGGGTGAAGTAGAAAAAGGACAGCTCTATCGCTTTGCCAGGGAAAGGGGAACACAGCAGGCTGCTGCCTCGAAAAACGGCGTGTCCCAGCCCATGGGGATTTGGTGAGGAGTTTTATAGTAGTAGTTCAAGGGTGGGCTTGCTAATAGGATTAGGGTGTGTGCAGGGCCTGTAAGCCTTTCATCGGGCCTCAGGTGGTGTTCTCTGGAATGAAGAATGCTAACACCTTCCAAAAGCTCCAAAGGATTGGAGAAGACTCTTGAGAGTCCCTTGAAGTGCAAGGAGATCCAACCAGTCAATCCTAAAGGACATCAACCCTGAATATTCATTGGAAGGACTGATGTTCACCTGATATGAACAATTGACTTATTGGAAAAGACCCTGATGCTGGGAAAGATTGAAGGCGGGAAGAGAAGGGGACGACAGAGGATGAGGGGGTTGGATGGCATCACCAACTCCATGGACATGAGTTTGAGTAAACTATGGGAGTTGGTGATGAACAGGGAGGCCTGGTGTGCTGCAGTCCATGGGGTCGCAAAGAGTCGGACGCGACTGAGTAACTGAACTGAGCTGAACACCTTCCAATCATTGGGGGTTTTAGTTCTGTAAAGAGCTCAAAGATATTGCTCTGTGTATCCCCTGAGAAGGAGCCAGGACCCTGCCCCAAGGCTGCACTATTGTTTCTTGGCTGCTCTTCTCTAGTTTCCGCATTTCCTCTCTTCTCTGATTAGCAACTGTTCTGATCTGCCCTTTGCAGTTCAGGGAATATCATGGAGGCTTGAGTCTATTCCCTGCAAACAAGAAACAGGGGCCAGAAAGCCTTCCATGCCCAGGAGTCCCACAGGGCCCTGCTCAGTTTCATCGCTCCCCCTACGCATCTCTGAAAGGCCGCTGCTGATGTGCAGATGTGTCCGTGTATCGTTAAAGAGGAGTGAATCGTACACGTCGACCTCTAGTTAGGAGGGAGAATTTGCCGCCTTTAAACCTGGGTGGTTGTACCTCCACCCAGGCTCCTGGGTAAAGCATCCAAACCCACAGGGATGTTGGCAACACATTTCTGCAAAGGCTGCCCACACCTTTTCTTTTCGGATACCATCGAGCGCTCTGACTCAGCTCTGACACAAGTTCTAGTTCTCCAAGAAAAGCAGCAATTATGTTACTAGCATCATTGTTTTTAGAACCCAGAAATGTCACTCTTTGGTGACAGTGAATTAGTACATTCCCAAGGAACCCAGAGACTCAGCAGCATACAGTGGTAACCCCAAGCATGTAACGTGGCACTCACAGGTCCCTCCATTCCGGGAGTCGATTTGCCCGTAATCTGGGGACAGTGACCACTGGAGGCTTACATGGGGGTGTTGTGTTACTCTGGGTGAGTTTTTGGCTTATACTGAGGCTGGTACTTTTAATCAATAGACCTTAAAAACCAGACAGATTAGGACTACTAAATACTACACTCCATGCGATCGCAGGAGTCGGACATGACTTAGCAACTAAACCACCACCACCACCAAATGCATTTCATGACATGCCTTAAAAAAGCTCTTCTAATTTTAAAAAGTTCTGATAAAAAAGAAAGAAACTATTCCTGTTCAAAAGTTTCCGGAATACTGAGATAAGGCTTGGTTTTCGTCCTGCTTTCTCCCTCCTTTTTTGGTGAGCTCTGCCAATGCAGGGCATTCTTAGCATTTTTGGTATTCTTCTAGTTAGAAGGGTGCTTGGGCTCATTTGGTGTGTCTATGCGGGCCCTCTGTTCTGCATCAAAGGTCGTCTCTCACACTGGACCTTTGAAGTCAGGCAATATTTCGGTGTTGGTGGGATTTAGTGTTTGCTCATCAAAACTCTGAAGAACTCATAGCAGTGCGGATATGACTCACCGAAATGAAACCTTCCAATGTCAAGGTCAGACTCCATGTTCTTTTTATTAAGAAAAAGAAAACAAAACTTTTCTTGGCTCTAAGTTTAAACTGCTTTATTAAGATTTCAGTGTTGGGTAAAGGGCTTCCGAAACATTTGCTTAGTCATCACTTGACTTTTTCCTCCTCTGATGGGTCTTCACAGGTATGTGCAAATCCTAGACAGGATGGGGATTCTGGGAACATCTGTAACTTGCTTTCTGCTCCACATCTCTCATTCATGAATCTTCCCATCAACATGTTCTAAGGAACCATTGCCCAAGTTTTCCAGCACCGGAGCTGATGGTAATCTTGAGATACTAAAATTTTTCCTTCAAGCACTTCAAAAGCTTGGCCTCACTGCTCCTTCTGTGTTTATAGGCATGGGGATTTACAAGTTACTGAAAGGAGGAATTTCTATTAGGAAATTATTTTCCTTCATGTTTTAAGATTGGGGCTTAAGCAGTGGTAATTCCAGGATATGAGGGTCCCACTGGCCGCCTTTGCCCTGGTGTTTACCGCTCTCGCCTTCTCCTTCAGGGAATTTCAGAACGGTTTGATCGCAACCCAGAGTAAGAAAAACATTTTGCCTTTTGGCCCAACGTAACCACACACAACTAAAAGAAATCCGTTATTAAATAGTGTTTATCTTTACTTTGTATGATGCACTTTGATGTTTTCTGAACTATTCTATTTTTTAAAATTTCTAATCATGACTCACAAAATTGATTTCATGATGGGCCTCAGATGACAACTGGAAAACTCTGATTTGAGGGATCAGCCTGCACCTCCAATCCAGGAAAGAAAAGTGGAATAAAAACATGAGTGGGAGAGAGAAATAAAAGGGTGGGTGTGGGGGTGATGGGAGGTGTGGAACTAGTTTTCCTTGTTCTTCCTCCCCATCCTGGAATTCAGCTCTTGTTTGCTAGTGACGCCAGTGCTTGTCTGGTTGTAAGGTGTACCCCTGGTTGCCATTTCAAAATAGAAAAAAACTAGGATTGGGGTGATAGAGTGGGGCTAGCATTTTTTCATGATTTTTCTTATAAAAACATTTGGATGGGGGCAGGAGAGAACCACACATGCAAAGAAATAACCACGGTCCTCTTCAGGTTTTTCTTTGCTCTTATTTTGCAAAGTCCAAAATAAGTGGGAGGCTAGGAAAAGATATTTATCACATGTAAGAGACAAAAGTTCAAAAGTTAGCATCCAGCATCTATGAATCCTTCCTACAAACGATTTTCTAAAAATCCAAAGCATAACATGCAAAGGATAAGAAGAGGTGGTTCACAGAAGGGCTGTTTTGATTATTAAATTCACTGAGACATACCGAGATCCTAGAACAAGCCCCAAGTTCAGAGAAAGGGCTCAGTAAATATTAGCTGTTATTTTTAAAATATCTTTGTCGGGACTTCCCTAGTGGTCCAGTGGCTAAGACTCCACACTCCCAATGCAGGCAGCCTGGGGTTCGATTCCTAGTCAGGGAACTAGATCCCACATGCCACAGCTAAGAGTTTGCATGTTGCAACTAAAATCCCACATGCCAACGAAGACTGAGATCCCGCAACGAAGGCCCAGCACAGCCAGATAAATAAAAGTAAGACAGACATGTCTTTGCTGAGGTATAATTCACACAGCATAGCATCCGCTTGTTTTAAGCGTCCAGCTCAACTATTCTTAGTAACTGTACTGAGCCGTGCAACTAGCACGTCGGTCCAGCTACAGAACATTTCCGTCATCTCAAAACACTTCCCCGTGTCCATTAGTCATTGTCACTTCATGTCCCCAACCCGCAGCCTCAAAAAACCACGAACCTTCACTTTTTCTCTAGACATTTGCCTTTTCTGGATATCTCACAGAAATGGAATCACATATTAGGTAGTCTTCTCTGTCTGTGGTGTTATTATTTTTAGTACTAGTATTATAATAATAGTATTATTATTTAATATTATTTTAAGTACTATTGTTACTTAAAAAATACTACTACTTTAAAAAATCCATTCATTAGTAAACATTTAAATTAATTGAATTTTTTTTTGGTACACTCCATAAAAAAAAACCCAATAAACTCTATTTTCTTCAGGATGCATTTATAATGTCACCTCTGTATAATGTTGCAAAGAGAATTTCACTGTGGTACTCAGATTAAACAAATAAACTTTTAGTAAATTCTTTCTCTGGGGATTAACCATGAGCTGGAATCTTCCTCTCCTGGGAGCCCATTGTTCCTGAACTGCCAGACTTGGAACCAGCTCCTCACACCTCCAAAGAGGGATTCTTTTTTTTCATATTCTTTTCCATTAGGGTCTTTCACATGCTGTTGGCTGTAGTTCCCTGTGATAGGACCTTGTGTTTCAAGGAGGGATTGTTCACAGGCACACTGCCTTGTTTTTCGCTCCTTTCCTAGAAAGGGAAATAATTTGCTTGTCCATAGCTTCTCTGTCTCTTGGTAGATACACAGATGGGATGTGAGAATGTTGTGAAGTTGGATGGTGAGGTTTAGCTGCACTCCCTCTGAGATTATTCTTGGTCTTTACCTGTGTGGGGGCTTCCCAGGTGACACTAATGGTAAAGAATCCTCTGGCCAATACAGGAGACTCAAGAGACGCGGGTTCAATTCCCAGGCCAGGAAGATCCCTGGAGGAGGAAACAGCAACCCCCTCCAGGATTCTTGCCTGGGAAATTCCATGGACAGAAGAGCCTGGCGGGCTACAGTTCATAGGGTTGGGAAGAATTGGACACAACTGAGGGACTGAGCATGCAGCTGTGTGGGTCCCATTTGAAAAAAGGCTCCCTTGAATCAAGAAATCTGTGTCTTCAGGTGGGGAGGGAGAGGAACTCCCTTTATGGCCAGGCTCGTCCTAGGACTGCCCCAGCGCGCCCTGCCCTCTCCACCCTGACGTCTCTCCTCCTCCGTTTGGTCCTCGGAGTAATCCCTGGGTCTCTGTCCTGGTCCGCTCATTGCTCCCTGCCCACAGAAGCCTCACAGGGTCAGAGAGCCCCTGGCAGGCAGGGCCATGCCGTCTGTCCCCTTCCAGGGATGCAGCCCCGCGGGGGATGGGAGCTGCCGGGGATGCGGGCGATGCTCACGGACGGAGTCCTTCTGGGGAAGCTGATGGTGCCGCTGATTTTGGTTTCTGCTTCAGATGAGTTAAAAAACAAAACCGTGTGTGAAGACCACGAGCTGAAACTGCACTGCCACGAGTCCAAGTTTCTCAACATCTACTCTGCGACCTACGGCAGGAGGACCCAGGAGAGGGATGTCTGCTCCTCGGAAGCCGAGCGGCTCCCCCCCTTTGGTAGGTGTCTTATGTGGGTGCTATCAGCGTGCTATTGGGGAGACTGGGGCTCCAGCCCCCATTGGCTGGTACCCTGGCTAGAGGGAAAGTCAAGGGCGAGGGGAACCACTCACCAGGGTCTGCCTCCTTCTGCCCCACCCCACCATTGCATAATCCGTCTGTCTTTGAGTTCGTCTGCACCTTGTCATTATTGAGTGCCTGCTGTATGCAAGGCCCATTCCAGGCTTGGGAAAGTCATTAGTGACCGACAGTCTACCTGGAGCTGACCTTCCCGCAGTGGATGAGGATGCGATACGAAAGCAGATAATACAGGAGCGAATACATCACATTTCAGGTGCTGGTAAGCATTAAGGGCACAAGCACGTGAGGAAAGGAGAGAGGGCCGGCCGGCAGGTGGGGGCTGCTGCAGGGAGGCACAGGGTAAAGGGGTGATGGGCATGCTGACCATAGATGTGAGGAGGAGAGCTTGCAGACCCTGGGGAAGGTGTCCTGGTGGAGAGAAGAGCCTGTGCAAGGCTCTGAGCCTGTAGGCTGAAGAAGAGCTCAATGAGTCATTCTGAGAAATCAACAGTGTGGAGCTAAGACGACGTCTGAAAGGCCATCCTTCAAATGAAAGTGAAGGGGTTAGTCGCTCAATTGTGTCCGACTCTTTGCAATCCCATGGACTGTAACCCACCAGGCTCCTCTGTCCAGGGATTCTTCAGGCAAGAATACTAGAGTGGGTTGCCATGCCCTCCTCCAGGGGATCTCCCCTCCAGGGATCGAACCCAGGTCTCCTGCATTGCAGGAAGATTCTTTACCATCTGAGCCACCAGGGAAACATTCCACCCTTCAAAGTCACCTTCTGTTATCATTAGAGTTCTCCAGAGAAACAGAACCAGTAGGTGATAGATAGTTAGACAGATACATAGACTGCTTTTAAAGAATTGACTCACGCAGTTGTGGGGCCTGGCAAGTTTGAATCTGCAGGGCAGGTTGGCAGTCTGAAAATGCAGGTAAGAGTTGATGTTCAGTCTTGAGTCTGAATTCCACAGGACAGCAGACCGGAAATATTGGTAGAGTTTTGGATTTCAGCCTGGAAAAAAGCTTTTTCAGATGACCTGTCTTTGCTCTTAAAGCCTTCCATGGGTCGGTTGAGGTCCACTCAAGTTATGGAGGGTGACCTTCTTTACTCAAAGTCTGCGGATTTAATGTTAGTCATATCTTTTAAAAATTTAAATGCAGTTGACTTACAGTGCTTCAGGTGGACAGCAAAGTGACTCAGTTTTATATACATGCATGCTCAGTCGCTCAGTTGTGTCTGACTCTTTGAGACCCCATAGGCTGTAGCCCACTAGGCTCCTCCATCCATGGGATTCTCCAGGCAAGAATACTGGAGTGGGTTGCCATTTCCTCCTCCAGGGGATCTCCCCACCCAAGGATCAAACCTGAGTCTCTTGCGTCTCCTGCATTGGCAGGTGGATTCTTTACCTTTTGCCACCTTTTACAGATTCTTTTCCATTGTAGGTTATTACAAGATATTGAATATAATTCCCTGTGCTATACAGTAGGTCCTTGTTGCTTATCTATTTTAAATGTAATGTGTCTGTTAATTCCAAATCCCTAATCTATCCCGTCTCTTTACTTCTGTGATAATCATAAGTTTATTTTCTATGTCTAATGTTAGTCGTATCTTAAAAATGCCTTCGAAACAACATCTAGACTGGTGTCTGACCAAACCCCTGGGCACCTGGCTGAAATGACACATGAAATGAGCCATCCCAGGCCCCAATCTGCGGTGGTGAAACAGCCTCGCCTAGACCCGCCGTGCTACCAGGGAGAACAGACTCGATTGTGAAACAGCAAAAAAGGTGCACTCACTCATCAAATCTGAAGTGAGCTCCTTGATGTGTTAGATTGCTACAGTGGATCCCTGGAGCGCATGTGAAATGAAACATTAATTTTAAAAAGAAGTTCATGTGTAAGTGATATCTTGGATCTTGGTGGGTGGGGGAAGGAACGAAGGTGACCTAGCCACACAGACAGACTCTCAGGCAAGAAGAGAAAGAGAACCAAACACCAGTTCACAAGGAACACGTGTCCCGTGTCTCCGAGGCCCCTCGCCCAGCATTCAGGGAAGGCAGGCCCTTGGTCAGGAGGGTGGAGGGTGTCTGCAGGGCAGCCCAGCAGACAGTAGAAGCAGCCTGAAGTGGGCATCTGGCCCCTCTTAATTGGCCTCCATTTTAACAGGCTTGGCTGCCACATGGGTAGAGAGACACTCATGAGGATGGCTCCCCCTGTCTGTCCATGCCTGGGGCCCCAGCAAGTGACCTGTGAGTTTGGAAACTCCAATTTCCCTCTCATATAACATCTGCAAGCGTTCATGTCTCTGCCCCATCCTCCCTTGTTCCTGCTGCTGCATTAGATCAAGAGACCATTGCCTGGTCATCTCAGGAGGCCCCCTGTCCCCAGACATGGCTTTCCCCCCAGGGTCGCCGGAGGCAGCCTTCTAAAGGGCCAGTCTGATCACTGACCCTTGCACGTCCTTCAGGGCTCCCTATGTCCTCTAGTTTGCTTAGCTGAACAAGGCACCCGGATGACCTGACCTCTCTCTACAGAAAGGAATTACACTTCTTAACCTCAGTGTGGGGTCACTTAATATTAATCAGGGGTTCTTCTGAGCAGAAGTTGGTAGGTCCACGTGCAGGCTGAATGACTGATGTTCTGGAAGTTGCTGCCTTACATTCCTGGGAAGTTGGATTCAGGAGTTAGGTTAAAAGCGAAAAGGCATCAGCCAAAGAAAACATTAACAGACACCGTGGCTAGAAGACAGGTTCCCATGGAGAGTTCAAGGAACCCTCGGGTCAGTCGTGAATAAGCCTTGTTGACTCAGGAAAAGTCTGTGAATGAGACACTGAGCCCTTTGCTTGGCTGGTCAGTTTTAAAAGCTTGAAGTCCTGGCTGAGTCACATGGCAAAACCCCTGCCCTCTCCCCCGACCACCCCCACAGCTGCATTCATAACCCAGCACCCAGTGTCAGAGACCCACAGGCCCTGAGCTCTGCAGTGTGAACGGGTCCAGGGGAAAATGAAAGTGTCCTTGAAAGTGCCCATTCACCTCACCACCTTGGGTCCCCATCCACTCACCATCTCAAATGCCCATTGATTTTTTTTTTTTTTTTAAGCAGCAAAAGCATTTTGTATTGGGGTATAGCCAATCAACAGTGTTGTGGTAATTTTCAGGGAAACAGCAGAGGGGCTCAGCCATACATGTACATGGATCCGTTCTCCCCCAAACCTTCTCCCACCCAGGCTGGAAATGCCCGTTCTTCTCGTCCCCCAGCTCCCTGTGGAGGCCTTGACTCGGTACTCGCCTTTCGGGTTAGCACTGACGGGCGGGACTGTGTGTGTATGTGCGGAGCCAGGAAACCTTGGCTGCCTGGGCCAATGAACTTTCTTAATCTTACTGAACACTAAGAAATTCTCTACTCCTCAGTGCAAGGTAAACTGTCCATGAAGGCTTTTAACCACACTTGGCATGTTTGTCCCACAGAATCGTCAGTTTCCCATCTGGTATAAGCACACTTTAATATCCCCCACTTTAGAAAGCTGGACTCCCTCTTTTGACCCCATGCCCCTTCCGCTGCGCCTGCAAGTCTTGTGGGCACTCCCTGCTCTCAGGATCCCAAATCCAGCCCTTTTGCTCCCAGCCCACTCTGGACTTCTCTCATCCAGACCATCTGGGCCTCCTCCCTTCTCCTTGATTCCGTTCTCTCCCTTAGCCCCTTCTTTGCTTAGCAGTTGGAGAGAGCTTATCTAAGGCAACTCAGATCACAGCCCCCATCCCACTCTGTCTTCCATAATTAGAATAAATCCAGTCCCCAGTTGTGGTCCCGCCTCTGGAGCCCTCTACACTCATTCACACCGCAGTGTCTTTGCACAAGCTCTGCCTTTGGGCTGGGATGTTCTTACCCCACATTTCTGCGTGGCCAGCTTCGTTTCATCATTCAGGAGTCCACTCAGACGTCATCTCAGAGATCTTCCGAGGCACCCCACCAGCATGGCACCTCATCCTGGTCTCCGCCTCAAGCTGTCCTTGTCTGATGGTCTTCACAGTCTGGAGTCACTTAGGTGCTTGTGGTCTGTCTGCCCAGGAGCTGGCCAGCACTGCAGAGGTGCTGTGTGTCTCTGCCATGAGGATTCCCAGCCAGCAGAGCAGGGCCTGGCCACAGAGTAGGTGCCCAAGTGAATCTTGAGTCCCATGAATGAATCAGAACCACTTCCACCCTGTTCCTAAGTGAGGTGCCCACACTGGGCTCAGCAAGTGGATGGTTGCCGGCTTGGTATGTGGGCCTGGTGTTGCAATAGCTTCCAACTTCTCGGGAGATGCTGAAAATATGATTTTTTTTTTAATGTAAAGTTTTCCAACTTTTAAAACACTGTGAGAGCCAAACAAAACATGCCTGCAGGCCCCATCCGGTCCACCGGCTGCCGGCGTGAGAGCTCTGCTCTCGGTTCCCAGTTATTACTGAGGCTCAGCCTTAGCGCTTTGAAGAAGGAGAAAGGGCTGTTTATTTTTGGCCCTGGAACCTGGCATGAACTTGGAAGGATAGCTGCCTGAAGGCCAAGTGGTCAGAGCTCACCGTGGGCCTCTGCAAGGGGACATGTGTGCTTTTCCTTTTGTGATATAAGCTAAAGTCTGGGGCAGTCCCGCAGGCTCAGAGTCTGGGTACCCAGTGCAGCTCATCACACACGGTCAGGAAGCAGAGCGGAGCAAGGCTTTAGCTCTCAGTTACTCGGCAAGACGATGAGGCGGTTACGTGTGGACGTGAACTTGAGTAAACTCTGGGAGATAGTGAAGGACAGGGAGGCCTGGCGTGCACTCCAGAGGCTACTGCAGTGTAATGAAATACTCCCAAGTTGAATGGCTCAAAACAAAAATGAACAGTTGGTGCCTCACAGTTTCTGGGGGGCAGGGGTTCCAGGGTAGCCTGGTTGGGAAGTTCTTACTTAGGGTCTCGTGAGGCCTTGCAGAGTTGCAGCCAGGCTATCAGCTTGGGGTGTGGTCATCTGAGGGCTGAGCATCCAAGGAGGCTCCCTGACGTGATGGACAGGTTGGTGCTGGTTGTTCATGGGTGGCCTTGGTTCTCCCCACTTGGGTGTCTTGAGCGTCCTTGCAACACGGCCGCTGGCTTCTTCCGGAGCCTGAGAGGCAGAGGAGCAAATGGAAGCCATACCCTGTCACCTCTCCAGAGTCTACTGTCACAGAGACCAACTGATTCCTCGAGGGAGGAGGCTACACGTGGATGTGAGTTCCTTGGAGGGCCATCCGGAAGGCTGTTATGGGCTGAATTGTGTCCCCCTAAAATCCCCTTGTTGATGTCCTAACCCCCAGTACCTCAGAATGTGACTGTTTGAGGAGATGCGCTTTTAAAGTGGTGACTAATTTGAGGTAATATAGGAGGGCCCTCATCCAGTGTGACCGCTGTCCTCACAGGAAGGGGAGCTCAGGACATGGACGCACACAGGGAAGACACCGTGAGGGTGCAGGAAGAGGTCGGCCACTTGCAAGAAAGGGATCCTCGGAAGGGACCAACCCGCCGAACATCTCCAACTTCCCGCCTCAGAACTGAGAGGAAACAAAATTCTATTATTTAAGGCTCCCAATGTGTGGGCTCTGTTACCGCAGCCCTAGGAACTAACACAAAGGCTGATCATCACAGCTGTCAAGCAAAAAAAATTAGAAAGAGCAGCAAGGCTGATGACCATGCCAGCTGTCAAAAAGTGATGCTTTTGAACTGTGGTGTTGGAGAAGACTCCTGAGAGTCCCTTGGACTGCAAGGAGATCCAACCAGTCCATTTTGAAGGAGATCAGTCCTGGGTGTTCATCGGAAGGACTGATGCTCAAGCTGAAACTCCAATACTTTGGCCACCTGATGGGAAGAGCTGACTCATTTGAAAAGACCTTGATGCTGGGAAAGATTGAGGGCAGGAGGAGAAGGGGACCTCAGGGGATGAGATGGTTGGATGTCATCACCGACACAATGGACATGAGTTTGAGTAAGCTCCAGGAGTTGGTGATGGACAGGGAAGCCTGGTGCACTGCAGTACATGGGGTCTCAGAGAGTCAGACATGACGGAGTGACTGAACTGAACTGTCATACAGGTTTAAACACAGATCTGGTGTCTCTACTGAAGGTGATGACCCAAAGACATTTCCGAAAGATCTTCAGGCAAGTCAGATCCTTCAGAACGTACAGCTCCTTCTGGGACCACCCTGGAGGGTCAGTGGCTAAGACTCTGAGCTACCAATGCAGGGGGCGCGGGTTTGATTTCCTGGTCAGGGAACTAAGATCCCACGTGTCACATGGAGCAGCCAAAATGTTTTTTAAAAAAGAAAGAAGTTATGGCTCCTCTATTGGAAAAGAAACTGAAAGAAAATAGAAAAGTGACTGATCAGCACTGGTCCCAGAGAAACCCCAGTGGAGCAGCATCTGACACAAGAAAGGATACGCCTTCCCACAGACCGGGGCATGGACTCTGGAAAGCAGGCTTCCAGAAGGCTCCCTGGGTGTCCACCACGGCACATCATTTCCTGCAGCAGTTACACTTTCTGGGTGGGCTCCAGGGGTGCTATTTCCTTAATAAGAGACTGAGAAAAACCACACAGTGGGCCTCAAAGGCTGGACTAAGGCCACCCCAAGGCCAAGTGTGGGCAGGCCTGGACTTCTCAGCCAAAGATCAAGGTGCCAGGGGCTCCCACTGCCAAGACAGTCTCATAAGAGCAACCAGCCTAATTATCTAAATAAACACAGGTTGTAAAGAGTGATTAACTGCAGTTTCAGTGTGAAACAGTAGCCAAAAATATAAAAATTAAATAGTTGAGTATCTTGTTATCACATGTACTGGGGTGGAGGGTAGTCTGCCAGGCAGAGAGGTGCAAACAAAATCAGGCTGGGAGGGAAATAACCACTTAAAAAAAAAAAAGAGAGAGAGAGAGAGAATCCTGCCAGTGGTTCAGAGCTCAGTGTCAACAAGGAAATGGTCAGAGCTACATAGGACCTGAATTACCTTGGGCCTCTTCCTAAAAATACACCGTGGGTTCTTTCACTCTCATCAAGATAAATTCTTTTGCTCCCAGGGTAACTATGAGTGCTGAAGCCTGTCTGTAAATCACGCTGGTCACAGGACCTCCTGGGTCCAAAAGGATTGTGGTCTTACAAATAGAGTCTTCCCCACCCTCTTCGTCTGTTAGCCTTAAGAAATATGATCAGGCACACATCCTAAGAAAATATAAAGTTTCTGGGGCTCTCCTACAGTTCTGGCAAGGGTGTGAACTGATACAACCCTTCTGAACGGTTTGGCAGTGTGTATCAAAAGCTTTAATATTTTGAATACCCTTTGACAAAGCAATCTACTTCCAAGAGTTATAAACCGTCATGCTTGTGTGCAAGTATTTAGCTCTAAAGATGTTTCATGCAGAATTTTTTATGGCATTAAACGATGGAAACCATCGGAACGTCTACCAATAGGGTATTGTAAACAGAGCTGGTTCATTTATTAAGTGAGAAACTATACAACTCTTTAAAATGATGCTTCTGTTAAAAATTTTTCATAAATATGCTAATAAATGAGGAAAAGTAGCATAGAGTCATATGTATATGATCCATTGAGGGGGACGGGCATTTAAATATAGAAAAGTGACTAGAAGGATGCTCTTTAAAGGTTAGCCATTGTTTTTCTTAATTAGTGGCATTTACTGAGGATTTTTATTTTCCTGGTTTAGCAGTATTTGTGGTTTTCAAGTTTTCAGCTATAAACATGTGTTTGAAACAGAAGAAAAATAGTAGCTTACAGAAAAAACAATAATAGTTGTTGGACTTCCAAGAATAACTTCATAATTCTTTTGTTACTTCTTTTCAATATAGGTGGCTTATACAGAAATCATACAGCTCATTTTCAATCTTGAGATGTAAGGGTTTTTTCCAATTGATAAATGTGTTAATAATAGATAAATTTCCAATTGATAAATATCCAAATAATAATAAGGCTCCTAAAGACAGCAGAAATATTCACAATCAACCCTGTGCACCCACAAAGCATTGAAAAATAGTAATAAAAAGGGGACTGCTGCTGCTGCTGAGTCGCTTCAGTCATGTCCAACTCTGTGCGACCCCATAGACAGCAGCCCACCAGGCTCCTCCATCCCCTGGATTCTCCAGGCAAGAACACTGGAGTGGGTTGCCATTTCCTTCTCCAATGCAGGAAAGTGAAAAGTGAAAGTGAAGTCGCTCAGTCGTGTCTGACTCTTAGCGACCCCGTGGACTGCAGCCTATGAGGCTCCTCCGTCCATGGGACTTTCCAGGCAAGAGTAGGAGAGATAAATTAGGAGTTCGGGATTAACAGATACACACTCCTATACATAAAGCAGGTGAACAACAAGGACCTACTGTATAGCACAGGAAACTACATTCAATGTCTTGTAATAACCTGTAATGGCAAAGAATCTGAAAAAGAATATATATGTATAACTGAATCAGTTTTACACTTGAAACTAACACAACATTGTAAATTAATCCTACTTCAATAAAAAATTTTAAGTAAACTGGAAGAAAATTCAAAGGATATATCTTTCCTCCTAGATAAACTTCCCATAGCTCCTGGGGCAAGTTGAGGTGTACAAACGGATCATTTATCATTACATTTGCAGAAAAATTTACATTTCTGAAGAAAGTTACCCCAGAGACACTCATATTTGAAAGCTGTCTTCTATCCAGATATGAATTTTGTTTTTCTTTTTAAGAAAGTTCACTTTGTACGCTTTCATTTCAAACCAATGTAAACTCACAAAAACTTGGAAAGTATCTTAAAATCAATAGTGGGGAAAAATCATCAGCCAAAAATAGCGCCCTGAGAATCTTAGTGATTCTCCTTCCAGTATTTGTGTGTGTGTGTGTTTATTTGCAGATTAAGCTGTAGTATATAGGCCTCATCATTCCAGATGCCTGTTTTCACTTGAAAGAACCAAAGAAGGCATTTAGTTTAGACTATAAATTATCTAAGCCCCAAAGGCCTTTTGTAGAAGTACCGCTTTCCTATCTAAGGTAGTGGCCCGATGTAACTGACGAACACTGGATGCTGCCATTGGGCCCCCTAAATGTAACCTTCGTGCAGTAGTCATGCCAACCAGTAAACCAGCACTGCTCTCCGCATCGTCACTGTCCCGCTGAGGAAACAGGCTCCGCGAGGGAGCTCATTCAACCTCAGCGACAGCTGGTGAGAACAGCTCACATTGACGCGGGCTTTGACTCCTGCAGTTGCTTTGCACAAGTCTCACAGAAAGACGGTAAAAATGATGTTCCTCGAGCTATGGGGGAGGAACACAGAATCTCAGTGAGCTGAACAGATAGTAGGTGCTGGGCAAACAGCAGAGAGACCCCAGTGCCCTCCAGGAGCTCCCCATCCAATGAGAGATCCGGGCACAAAAGTGGCTAAGGGAACACAACATGACTCACCGGGAGCGTCACAAGCGCCCACTGCAGACCCAGCTCCATGCAGCAGCCCGCGCGGTGGGGCAGCCCGTGTCCTGGAAACCCCTACCCTCGCCCCTCAGGCTTGGGACTGGTAGCCTCTCTCTGCTGTCCCTCCTCGGGGCCCTGCCCCATCCTTTGAGGTGTTCATGTCCCATTCCCGCCTTTGTAAAGTCTCTTTATTGAGCCCACTTTACGTGGTCTCATGTGAGCCCTAGGTGGGCTGCCAGAACACCGTCCAGGCCGTGAGTCTCCACTCTTCACAGAGGCATGCTTGATGCTCTGGCACTTCGAGACATTTCATTCCGTCCTCAATGGCTGCCTGACTTGCTTCGTTTACTTCTCTGTCATTCATGAGAACCCCACCAAATTCAGTCCAGCAAGATGCATCCTGTAGACCGAAATATTCAGAAGCTGCCAGAAAACAGATGCAAGTTGCCAGGTAGAACTGACCCAGGGGCTGACAAGAGGATGACAGCTTCCGGCGGCCCCTCCAGGCAGCTTTTCTCAGCGTAGATTCGAACTCAAGGGTCACCGTCCCAGAACACATTCCAAAGCCAGGTGTATGGGGCGTTTGCATTTCCTGGTGTCCAGGGCGGTCCACCAGTCCATTCATTGAATACATCATTGTTGGGTGGCTACTGTGTGCCCTGCACTCCAGTGACCAGGCATCGTGGGACTGGACTTGGCAAATAAACCAGAACCTTCATGAAGATATTCAGATCAAGTGCCTTCCTCATAATGTTCCTCACCATTTGTTGAGATATACATATTACATACTTTTAGGTATATAACATGGAGAAAGAAATGGCAACCCACTCCAGGGTTCTTGCCTGGAAAATCCAACAGACAGAGGAACCTGGTGGGCTACAGTCCATGGGGTAACAAAAGAGTTGGACATGACTTAGCAACTAAATCAAACATGATATAAACAAAATATGTACATATATATTCATACATACGCACATATATATACACACACATTTATCAGTTCAGTTCAGTCGCTCAGTCATGTCCGACTCTTTGCGACCCCATGAATCGCAGCACGCCAGGCCTCCCTGTCCATCACCAACTCCTGGAGTTCACTCAGACTCACGTCCATTGAGTCAGTGATGCCATCCAGCCATCTCATCCTCGGTCGTCCCCTTCTCCTCCTGCCCCCAATCCCTCCCACCATCAGAGTCTTTTCCAATGAGTCAACTCTTTGCATGAGGTGGCCAAAGTACTGGAGTTTCAGCTTTAGCATCATTCCTTCCAAAGAAATCCCAGGGCTGATCTCCTTCAGAATGGACTGGTTGGATCTCCTTGCAGTCCAAGGGACTCTCAAGAGTCTTCTCCAACACCACAGTTCAAAAGCATCAATTCTTCGGTGCTCAGCCTTCCTCATAGTCCAACTCTCACAGCCATACATGACCACTTGAAAAACCATATGTTCATATGGTCCATATAAGCATGCTCCATATATTATTATATGTGAGAATATAAAATATACACATATAAATAAATATATCTATATGTTTCATATATGAAGAAGCTGAAGTTGAACGGTTCTATGAAGACCTACAAGACCTTTTAGAACTAACACCCAAAAAAGATGTCCTTTTCATTATAGGGGACTGGAATGCAAAAGTAGGAAGTCAAGAAACACCTGGAGTAACAGGCAAATTTGGCCTTGGAATGCAGAATGAAGCAGGGCAAAGGCTAATAGAGTTTTGCCAAGAAAGTGCACTGGTCATAGCAAACACCCTCTTCCAACAACATAAGAGAAGACTCTACACATGGACATCACCAGATGGTCAACACCGAAGTCACATTGATTATCTTCTATGCAGCCAAAGATGGAGAAGCTCTATACAGTCAACAAAAACAAGACCAGGAGCTGACTGTGGCTCAGATCATGAACTCCTTATTGCCAAATTCAGACTGCAATTGAAGAAAGTAGGGAAAACCACTAGACCATACAGGTATGACCTAAATCAAATCCCTTATGGTTATACAGTGGAAGTGAGAAATAGATTTAAGGGCCTAGATCTGATAGATAGAGTGCCTGATGAACTATGGAATGAGGTTCGTGACATTGTACAGGAGACAGGGATCAAGACCATCCCCATGGAAAAGAAATGCCAAAAAGCAAAATGGCTGTCTGGGGAGGCCTTACAAATAGCTGTGAAAAGAAGAGAGGCGAAAAGCAAAGGAGAAAAGGAAAGATATAGGCATCTAAATGCAGAGTTCCAAAGAATAGCAAGAAGAGATAAGAAAGCCTTCCTCGGCAATCAGTGCAAAGAAATAGAGGAAAAGAACAGAATGGGAAAGACTAGAGACATCTTCAAGAAAATTAGAGATACCAAGGGAACATTTCATGCAAAGATGGGCTCGATAAAGGACAGAAATGGTCTGCACCTAACAGAAGCAGAAGATATTAAGAAGAGGTGGCAAGAATACACAGAAGAGCTGTACAAAATAGACCTTCGTGACCCAGATAATCATGATGATGTGATCACTCACCTAGAGCCAGACATCCCGGAATGTGAAGTCAAGTGGGCCTTAGAAAGCATCACTACGAACAAAGCTAGTGGAGGTGATGGCATTCCAATTGAGCTGTTTCAAATCCTGAAAGATGATGCTGTGAAAGTGCTGCACTCAATATGCCAGCAAATTTGGAAAACTCAGAAGTGGCCACAGGACTGGAAAAGGTCAGTTTTCATTCCAGTTCCAAAGAAAGGCAATGCCAAAGAATGCTCAAACTACCGCACAATTGAACTCATCTCACATGCTAGTAAAGTAATGCTCAAAATTCTCCAAGCCAGGCTTCAGCAATACGTGAACCATGAACTTCCTGATGTTGAAGCTGGTTTTAGAAAAGGCAGAGGAACCAGAGATCAAATTGCCAACATCCACCTGATCATGGAAAAAGCAAGAGAGTTCCAGAAAAACATCTATTTCTGCTTTCTTGACTATGCCAAAGCCTTTGACTGTGTGGATCACAATAAACTGTGGAAAATTCTGAAAGAGATGGGACTACCAGACCACCTGACTTGTCTCTTGAGAAATCTGTATGCAGGTCAGGAAGCAACAGTTAGAACTGGACATGGAACAACAGACTGGTTCCAAATAGGAAAAGGAGTATGTCAAGGCTGTATATTGTCACCCTGCTTATTTAACTTCTATGCAGAGTACATCATGAGAAACGCTGGACTGGAAGAAACACAAGCTGGAATCAAGATTGCTGGGAGAAATATCAATAACCTCAGATATGCAGATGACACCACTCTTATGGCAGAAAGTGAAGAGGAGCTAAAAAGCCTCTTGATGAAAGTGAAAGAGGAGAGTGAAAAAGTTGGCTTAAAGCTCAACATTCAGAAAACGAAGATCATGGCATCTGGTCTCATCACTTCTTGGGAAATAGATGGGGAAACAGTGGAAACAGTGTCAGACTTTATTTGTTTGGGCTCCAAAATCACTGCAGATGGTGATTGCAGCCATGAAATCAAAAGACGCTTACTCCTTGGAAGAAAAGTTATGACCAACCTAGATAGTACATTCAAAAGCAGAGACATTACTTTGCCGACTAAGGTCCATCTAGTCAAGGCTATGGTTTTTCCTGTGGTCATGTATGGATGTGAGAGTTGGACTGTGAAGAAGGCTGAGCACCAAAGAACTGATGCTTTTGAACTGTGGTGTTGGAGAAGACTCTTGAGAGTCCCTTAGACTTCAAGGAGATCCAAGCAGTCCATTCTGAAGGAGATCAGCCCTGGGATTTCTTTGGAAGGAATGATGCTAAAGCTGAAACTCCAGTACTTTGGCCACCTCATGCAAAGAGTTGACTCATTGGAAAAGACTCTGATGGTGGGAGGGATTGGGGGCACGAGGAGAAGGGGACGACCGAGGATGAGATGGCTGGATGGTATCACTGACTCAATGGACATGAGTCTGAGTGAACTCCAGGAGTTGGTGATGGACAGGAAGGCCTGGCGTGCTGCGATTCATGGGGTCGCAAAGAGTCAGACACGACTGAGTGACTGAACTGAATTGATTTATTTGTCATTTCCTTAAGATCGTTGACTTCCCACCTTTTTGGTGTTTATCACAGATTCTTGCTTACAACTGGACTGTTACAGATCTCTAAAATATTAATATGAGAGAGAGATGGAACTTCTCTGAGATGTAAGCTTCCCCACCTTTATCTAGCTGCATACTGTTATATAAACAACTTATGATACTAATATCATATTCTCTGTATATTTTCTATGTAATATAAAATGTATAATAGACAACCTATCTCATAAGACACATGAGTGCTGAGAACGCAGCCTCGACAGAATGTTTGCTTTTACTGTAAGTCAGCTGAACTTTGCAAAGTCTCTATAATTCTCTCCCTCTCTGTTCCCTGCTGTTCAAGCCCTGAACTCCTCCCAATGTGTATGATTAAAGTTGCTTCCAAACCAGTCTCCCTCCTTTTGGTTCCTTGTCTCTCTCAGGGCACCCAATAGCGATGTCCCCAAAAGACGCAAGCATCGTGGCGTTTCTTGGGCCCCCTGGCATTTGCAGAATAGAGCTCCAAGTCTCTAGCTCAGTGTTCAGAAGGAGTTGGACCTTGCTGTCTTTCACTGTTCCTCATCGAGTACTGCAGCTTCCCTGCCCGCACCTGCTGTTCCAGCTCAGGCTCAGCGCCTAGACGCCCGCTAAGTGCTTCCGGCTCGCTGACTTTGGTGTTCATACCTTTCTCTCTTGGTCTGCCGGTACCCAGTTCATCCTTCTCCAAGGACCAAGCCCCCTCCTCCGTAAAGCCTGTCTTGGCCACTCTGGTCCCCAGGGATCTCTGCCTCCTCCGACCCCGTCACGTGCTGTCTAAACCAGTCACCGCTGGTCCTCACCCTGGGCTTCATGTTGTAAGACGGCAGGTCACCTGTGTGGGCTCTGTCTTCCAGCCGCATCGCACAGCCTGTGGAGGCAAGGCGGGCTTCTCTCCGCTGTCTTTTTCTGGCTGCACATGGCGGAGTGCTTCATTCTGCGTACATGTTCAGTTAATATTTAGTAACTGTGAAGACCTTGTGCCAGGGTGCTGAAAAAGCTGTCCAAATGTTTATTCATCCATCCGCCCATTGCTCATTCATTCATTCATTCATCAGCTATTGGATCTCCACAGCTGGTCAGGCTGGAAAAATTAGATGATGAACAAAACAGAAATAGCCCCTGTCCTCATAGTGCTTATGTTCACATAGGAGAGAAGGATTCTCAAAATCAACCAGTAACTAAACTGTTTCAAAGAGCTGTAACCAATAACTAAACTAAAGGAGTAAAAGAAAGAATCTTTATTCAGTGTTCTACATGTTTTGCCTGTTGTGTGTGCAAGACCAGTTACGTGACTGGGCAGAGGCAGTGTAAAACACAAATGTAGGCCCCCTTGTTCAAAAATATGTAAGGATTTCTGATTGGCTCATTTGTAGAGACGCGGGTGCACCTAGAGTCTGTCGTACAGAGTGAAGTCAAAGAGAAAAACAGATATCGCGTGTTAATGCGTATATACAGAATCCAGGGAAATGGTACAGATGAACCTGTTTGCAGGGCGGAAATAGAGACGTGGATGCAGAGAACTGAAGTGTGGACACAGCGGGGGAAACGAGAAGGGCGATGAACTGAGAGAGGAGCGCTGACGGGTGTACACTGCTACGTGTAGAATCGTCAGTGGAAGCTGCTCTCAGCACAGGGAACTCAGTCTGGCGCTCGGTGACGGCCTAGAAGGTTGGGATGGGGGTGTGGCTGAGAGGGAAGCTCAAGAGGGAGGGCACGGATGCATACCTATAGCTGATTCATGTTGTACGGCAGAAACCAACACAGCATTATATAAAGCAATTATATTCCAATCAAAACCAAAGAGAGAAAATGAAATTTTAGTAAATAGCTAACATTATGATATATAACAGAATATAATATATAGATAGGTTTTCAGACCGTGATGGCAGAGTATTAGAGTAAGCTGATTAAAGTAAGCCCTTCCAGCATTGCCTGTATGGTATTCAGCCTACTGTGGGGTGCTTTAATGAGACGGAAAATAATCGAGTAATCACAGCTGATCTCCATGAACTGTGAAGTCCGGCTCAGAAAATAACCGAAGCCATACATGGATTCTAACCTAAAAGTGTTTGATGTCTCCTGCCTCTCAGATTGTCTATCTTACTCGGCTCTGCACGTGTTATCCAGGAGATGTTACGGGAAGCAGAGGTGCAAAGTCCTCGTCAACAACCACCACTTCGGAAGCCCCTGTCTGCCAGGAGTGAAAAAATACCTCTCAGTCTTCTACGCGTGTGGTAAGGATACACCCTCTGCCAGCCGTTTGGAGACCCTGTCTCCTGGGAGGCCCTGTCTCCTGGGAGGTTTGGAGCAACAAGCCATAGCATCTGCCCAACACACCCGGACCCTGTGTTGTCTTCTCTCATACTCATGAGCCTTCCTCCTGTCCTTTATCCTTGTTTATAATGTCCATGTCATGAGCGATAGAATTTTCTTGGGTCAAAATTTGACCCACTTTTGAACCACTTCCCTGTGGTTCAGTGGTTAGGACTCTGCCCTTCCACTGCAGGGGACATGGGTTTGATCCTAGTAGGGAAACTAAGATCCTGCATGCCATGTGGCACCCCCCCCCAAAAAAAAGTGCTTTTAGTAACCAGATTGGCAGCAAGAGGGGACGGAAGGAGAAGAATAAGGAAATGGGATAAAGTAGATGTCACTGAGAAGAACGATTTTAATCTGAGTTCTCAGGAGGCTCTAGAATTTATGGATATGTCATGTAAGTTCACGGAGTATTGCTTGACTCCTAGTTAATCTTCCAGTCTTGTGTTTGGGCCCTAAAATGACTAATTCTCTGGACTGCCAATAGGCATTTTATCGATGCATTCCTGGGGTTAAGCCAACAGATCAAAGGCTTACCTGCAGCCTTTAAATATGTTACATGACAGCCTTACTTTGTTTTCCTAGTGTCTTCCAATCATAAAATGAAATTCTGGGTTCAATTGATTCCAATTTTATAAAGCTACATTTAAAAATCAAGTGTTAATTACCCTCTGAGGGGACCATGGATTTCTGGTTTGTAATCCTGACACGTGGACTGCTGAGGGTTAGTTTTTTTTTTCTTTTTTCAAATAAGTATAGAAGCAAAGGAAAAACAAAGAACGTCATAACTGAAGAACCCAATACTTGTGCTCATGGAAACCTTTTTCTCCCTGCCAGATACCCCTAGCCTTTTCTTCTTCTTTTTTTTAAACAGCTTTATTGAGCTATAAATCACAAACTATACAGTTCACCCTTTAATTATACAAATCAGAGGTCTCAATAGAGTCACAGAATTGTGCAACTCCCCTTGAAATTAACTTAGGAACATTCTTGGGAATTCCTCAGTGGCCCAGTGGTTAAGATTCCAAGCTTCTACTGAAGGGGTAGAAGTTCTATCCCTGGTCAGGGAACTAAGATCACATATGCACAGTCAGTAAAATAAATGAAATTTTTCTAAAAATTTAAGAACAGTCTCATCACCTCCCAAAGAAACCCCGGACCCTTTAGCAGTCACCCCCCAATCCACCCCTCACCCCCCAGTCCCACCTCAAGCAACCAGCACTTTCCATCTTATGGATTTACCTCTCCTGGACATTTCGTATGAATGGAATTGGACAATGTGTGATTCTCTGTGACTGGCTTCTTTACCTAGTGTGTTTTCAAGGTGCATCTATGTTGGAGTACATGCCAGTACATCAGTCCTTTTTACAGCTCAATAATATTTTGTTGCAACCCCAGCCTTTTATATCCTGAGCTAAGTATGTCCTCTGTAATATCAGAGCTGGAATAGGTACCGTGAAGTAACTACAGAAATATATTCCCAAAATAATAGCGCCCACATTCACGTTCCAGGAGCACGGTTTTATTTGCCTTCCAGTCTTTACTGGTTCCCGTGTGAAGCAGCTCTGGGTAGCTGGGAACCTATTCTGGCTGTTTCCTCAAGAAACCCAAGAAGTCACATGTGTGTTCTAAATGGCTTCAGTCGTGTCCGACTCTGTGTGACCCCATGGACTGCAGCCTTGCCAGGCTCCTCTGTCCATGGGATTCTCCAAGGCAAGAATGCTGGAGTGGTTGCCGTGCCCTCCTCCAGGGGATCTTCTGCACTCAGGGATGGAGCCTGCATCTCTTATGTCTCCTGTGTTCGCAGGCGGGTTCTTCACCACTAGCACCACCTGGGGAACCCCAAGAAGCTGCACAGATCAGTCTGAAGTTCCAGTAACTGCAGGTCTCTCTAAATAAGTGTGGAAGGAAGGGCAGGACAATAACCTGCAAATAAGGTGGATTTCCTGGTGTGCCTTCACGGGTGAGGCGAGGGCCGTGCCCAGGCTGAGGCTCCTTTTGGCTAAGACGGGGGGGCTTTCAGGACCTGAGGAGTCGCACGTCCCAGCCCAAGCTCCCTCTCCTTCAATCACTCATTCAGCGTGCTGTGGGTGTGTTTTAGTTAAAAAAAGAAAAGACGCCATTATGAATTATCAGTGGAGGAAGAGAGATGCAATTAACGGCTCAGTTGTGTCGGACTCTTTGCAACCCCATGGACTGTAGCCCACCAGGCTCCTCTGTCCGTGGATTCTCCAGGAAAGAAGTGGGTTGCCATGCCCTCCTCCAGGGGAAAGGACTGAACCCAGGTCTCCCACATAGCAGGCATCCTTTACCGTCTGAGCCACGAGGAAAGCCCTGGGGAAGAGAGATGAGCATTAAACAAATCACCAAAGAAAGAAACCTGTCATTACCCACTGCGATGAATGATGCTTCAGCAAAGGGTAGGATGGGGCTTCCCTGGCGGTCCAGGGGCTAGGACTCAGCTCCCAGTGTGGGGGCCCGAGGTTAGATCCCTGGTCGGGGAGAATCCACATGCTGCAAGTAAGACCCGGTGCAGCCAAATAAGTTAGAGAAAAGGCCAGGATGCTGTGTAGAAGGATAATGGTAGAGGGGCCCTTTTAGCTTGGGGGGAAGGTTGAGACATCTTCCACAGAGAACCTTCCTTGGGGGTGAATTTGCCCCTGTGCTCGGAGGGGTGGGCAGGCATGAGCTGGCAGGTGCTGAGTGGGAGAGGAGGGGTGAGTGGGTGAGGACGGAGGTGGGTGAGACGGTACATGAGGGGGCCAGGATCAGGTCCTGTGGGGCCTGGGAGGAGGTGCCAATGGGAGACTCATTCGGTGATGATGTTTAGACTCTTAAAGGACCCCTCCTGCTAAAAGGTAGAGGCTGGGCTGGAGTGGGATGGACGCAGAGACCAGTTAGACTGGAAGCGGGCTAGAAGACAAGGTAAAAACTGGGTGGACTGGAGAGGTTTGGGAAAGTAGGAAGATAATTTGAGATGCTGGAGGCACCTGGCCTATTTGGAAAGACTGGGGTCCAGAGAAGGTGGCGAGGGCCAGCGGATGTGTCCTTTCTCACCATGGGGGTGGGAGCAGACGCTCTGGGAGTGGATGGAGGGACGGCCTGGAGTTCCAACCGCGTGCCTCTCATCTTCTCAAAAGAAGTGTGAGCTGGGGTGGTCGACTGCGAGGATGGGGCATGGTGGGGAGGGGAGAGGGGATAGAGGAGGTGAAAGTCTGAAGTGAGGGCCGTGGGGGCCAGAGGACAGGCTGACTTCAGAAAGGACGGTGGTGATGCGAGCTAGGTATGCCGGGGGCCTGTGGGGTTAGTGGTCAAAGTTCTCAGGGATGTTGGTCTGCCAGGTCGGTGGGTACGTCCAGCTGGATGCGTGAGGCTGCCAGGGGGACAAGGGCTCCTCGGATGAGGTCAGAGGATGGTAGGGGAGGCATCTGAGTGAGTTCATTGGAGGATAGGAGGCCAAGGTCAGAGAGGGGGCTTTGCGTCTTGGTTTCCCATGTGGGACCATGGACAGTTCTCCCCTTGTCTTCCCTGTGGTTCCAGGAGTTATTCTAAAGGCAGGGGGTGACTGTCACTCTCTGAGCAACTCAGGGTCCCCAACCTCTCCTCCCCGCTTCCCCATCCAAACAGATGCCTTCTCAGGCAACTTCTCATCACTTCTAATCACCTTCTAAGTGGTTGACATTTTAAAATCATTTCTCCCCCTGACAGATGGGTCATCACTGTGAAACTTGAATCATTAGAAAGTGATTTGCAATGTCTCTGTATTTTTGTTAGTTCACCGAATGGGGCGTGGAATGGGGGCATTTTATATCAAAAAAAAATATTCCCACTGATGTGGAAGTTCATACAGAAATGAAGGATGTCAGGAATTAATTTCTAAGCAGATCTGTCTTACTCCTTTGGATATGAGTGAAGAAACCAATTTGAGCCGGTTTAAGCCAGAAGTGAGTTGGGTTGGGGAGGTAGCTTATGGGTAGAAGGCCATCTTCAGAAGCCAGACCGGGAAAGAAAGCCTCAGGGTGGGACTAAACCAGAAACTTTATGAGCATGGAGTCTCTCTGCCTGTCTGTCTCTCTCCTCCTCTCTCTCCCCTCTACGGGTTTTCTCTGAGTGTGGGCTAGATGACATACAGTCATCCCCACAACCCAGGTGATTCTTACGTTACACTTTTATGTCCTGACAATATGCAGACTGCCAATCTGGCAACTTCCTTTGAAATTCCTACCAGAGAGCTGTTTCTTTGGCTGGGCTGGCGTCAGGTAGCCCCCTCCTGTGATCTGCCTTGGCCGGAGACCATGTGACATGATATGATTATAAACTTGGCTGCCAGAGAGCGGCCCAGCCAACCTCCCACCCTAATCAAGATGCTCTTACATAAGAGGCTCAGGGAAGTGAGGAAAGTCGCTCAGTCGCGTCTGACTCTTTGCGACCCCAAGGACTATACAGTCCATGGAATTCTCCAGGCCAGAACACTGGAGTGGGTAGCCTTTCCCTTCTCCAGGGGATCTTCCCAACCCAGGGATCAAACCCAGGTCTCCCGCATGGCAGGCGAATCCTTTACCAGCTGAGCCAGCAGAGAAGCCCAAGAATACTGGAGTGGGTAGCTATCCCTTCTCCAGCGGATCTTCCTGACCCAGGAATTGAACCAGGGTCTCCTGCATTGCAGGCGGATTCTTTACTGACTGAGCTATCAGGGGAGCCCAAGACTCAGGGAAGGTCCACCCCACTGATGTCTGTTCCAATATCTGGCTTCTAACTGCGGTCTCCACTCGGGCTTTGCTGTTCTGCCCAGCAATCTTGAGGTGCCCACGCAGGAGGCTACCCCACCCCTTGGGTTGGGGGGAGTGAGCACTGTGGTCCCTGCCCTCATGGGATGAAATGTGGTGATTCCAGACCCCGGTGATGTAGCAGACCAGGAGGGCTTCCCAGGGGAGTGGGCCAAATGAGACCAGGTGGGTAAGAGTCAGCAAGGTGAAGGGCAGGCACATACTGGGAGGTGAGCACAGGGCTGAGGGGCCTCGGAGATGGGAGACTGAGGATTGGCTTGTAACTGAGGGCACCTGGTGGCTCAGATGGTAAAAGAATCTGCCTGCAGTGCAGGAGACCTGGGTTCAATCCCTGGGTTGGGAAGATCCCCTGGAGAAAGCAGTGATAACCCTCTCCAGCATTCTTGTCTGGGAAATCCCATGGACAGAGGAGCCTGCTGGGCTACAGTCCAGGGGTTACAGAGAGCTGGACGTGACTTAGCAACTTAACACTAAGGGCAGAGGGGAGCCTTTGGAGGGTTTTCTCTGGGACCGTAAGTAATTTGCATTTTAATAACACACCTCCTATTTTTTGGCTCCAGTTAACCCCGCTTCTCCCTCCCTCACTGCTCTTTGGCTGGGCTAGAGTTTCAGCCTCTCCGTGTACCCTCAGGGGGATGATCCAGGCTGCAGGGGCCTTTTGCTCTTTGAACTTGTAGGCAGTGGGTCTGGCTGATGTCAGACCCTTGGTCATTGATTGTGCTGGGAGATGTTTTGCTTGAGCACTCTTCTTTAATGCATGGCTAGATGAGGTCCTGGCTCTCAATTTTTATCCAAATTTTGTTATTAGCCACACTTCTTGGGTGGGATTAGGTTTTAGACTTTCTTCCTAATAGGAGGAGGCAGACCCAGAGAACTCGATCAGCTTTTCCCCTCTCCTTCTCTGAGAGGGCTTCTCCCTGGACCCAAAGCCAGTGATCCTGAGGGTCACCGGGACAGAGGGACATCCCGCATCCCTGCCCTGACAGTTCCTGAGAGGGACAGGAAACACGCGGACCTCATGAGGAGTCTGCGGCTCCTCCCAGGAGATGGGCACCGAGAGGATGTGGGGACAAGAGGGACGGTGGTGCCAGAATGCGGGGTACCTCCTTCAGTGGTGCTGGCCTTGGGGCACAGGAGGGATAGAAAGTGCCGGGACTGCAGACGGGAGGAATGGGTGGTGCAGGTTTGGGACAGGCAGGATCTGGGGATGCCAGGATCCAGAGATGCTCGTGCAGCGTGGGTGCCTCGTGAAAAACAGCAACAGTAAAGCAGAGCTCTTTTGTCTCTGATGGGAAAAATTACTTGGGGCTCTAATTTCAACCCGTGGAGGCTTCTTTATTAAAGCTGCTCTGGTCCAGGCTTGACACAGACTTATTCAGGGAGAAAATAAATTAAGGAAGGGGGCCTGCCTAAATTTAGCGAACTGTCGGAGCCCATTAGGATCGTCATCTCTGGTTTTATGTAACAGACTGGAGAGGGACGATCTGAGTGGGAATCGCTTCGTGTCTTCGTTGTTGTTGTTCAGTTGCTCAGTTGTGTCCTGCCAGGAGCCAGCGTGAGGAATCCCACCCGTGACAAGGTCATGCGGCAGAGGCCTGATGGGCAAGGCAAATCAGGCCTCAGGGTTTCCCCCTGGTATTTCCTGAGCATGTACCCCCCCAAATAAGAATCTGCCTGCCTTATTGTATTGTACTTTTCCACGACTCTTTGGGACCCCACGGACTGCAGCACGCCAGGCTTCCCTGTCCTTCACCGTCTCCCAGAGCTTGCTCACACTCATCCAGCCATCTCATCCTCTCCTTTATCCAGTTGCCAGAGACTGAATGTCCCAGTGTCACAGAAAAGAGCAAGGGCATGTATGAGTGAGACTAGGAATTGAAGCTTCACGCTTACCAGGTAATGGTGCGTCTCTGAGCCTCAGTCTTCCCATCTGCAGGAATGGGGATGTTACATGTCTTCACTAAGAGGACTCAGTCCCTAAGAGGACTGCATGCTGAGCCTCAGTCTTCCCATCTGCAGGAATGGGGATGTTACACGCCTTCTCTGAGAGGACTGCATGCTAAGCACAGGAGCCCACACTTCGTGGGAGCTCCATGAAAAGTGGCTCCCCCAGTGGTTCAGACAGTAAAGAATTCACCTGCAATACGGGAAATCCCAGGTTTGATCCCTGGGTCTGGAAGATCCCTTGGAGGAGGGCATGGCAACCCCCTCCAGTATTCTGGCCTGGAGAATTCCATGGGCAGACGAGCCTGATGGGCTGCAGTCCATGGGGCCACAAAGAGTCGGACAGGACTGAGCAACTAACACTTTTCACTTTATATGGAGAGGGCTGGGTTTGTGGGGTGGTAGTAATTCACACCCAGTGTCTGTCCTTATTCTGAATCAGTTTGAAACAGGAGATACGAGAATCTGACAGGTGTGTTCATAACTGTTGTCATTTTAAAGGTCTGAAAAGATTCGCCCACTGTGAGAGCCATTTTCCAGCAGTAAATGGGCAAGTTCCCTGTAACTATAGCATGTGGAAAAAGTGAAAGTCTTTCCTTCATGTCCGACTCTTTATGACCCCATGGACTCTCCAGTCCATGGAATTCTCCAGGCCAGAATACTGGAGTGGGTAGCCTTTCCCTTCTCCAGGGGATCTTCCCAACCCAGGGATCGAACCCAGGTCCCACATTGCAAGCAGATTCTTGAGCCACAAGGGAAGCCCAACCTATAGCATACTCAGGCGATTCATGTTTTATTCTGCAAAACTCATCCCACAATGCCCTTCATTTCCGAGCAGTCCGTCTTTCCTGCATTGAAAAGCCTCTGGCATTTTCAGGGATCCCAGCTCTCCTCCCACTGCATCTTGAGAACAAACCAAGAGATGAGACATGGGAAAGAAGCACCGCTCCTGCAGAGAAAGCTCGCTCCTGCCGAGGGATCAGGGTGCAGAAGTGATGGAGAGCCTGTTCCATCAGAAAGCACCTGGGGCAGCACAGCTCAGCTCTCCGGGGCACCACCGGGGTCCCGGGATCAGCAGTGCGCTTGTTGGCCAAGGGGCATTCCTGGGGAAGGGCTGGACAGTGCCCACCACCTCCAGCAATGTCACCGTGCTGCCCTGAAAAGTGACCCCCGCCGCTGATGCTCACAAAGGCACCAGGGCCTCCTGCTCGTGGAATATTCACAATGTAGGAACGTCCTGGGACCTCCCCCAGAAGACGTCTATTAAGCACTTTGAGAAAGGAAATGAGGTTTTCTTGCTGCTAGAAATGTCTTACCAGCGCTTTTACAAAAAAAAAAAAAAAAGCAGCACCGTTGAACTTGCCCAGTTTGTATTGGCGTCACTTCTATTTCCCGTTGCCACTTCTCCCAGATCCCAGCTGGGCCGAAGAACAAATAAAAATGAACAGTTTTCTGCAGCAAAAACACTTGGCTTCCTCTCCCTTCTCCCAGCTGGGCTGCAGTGCGGGGGTCTTCAGAACTCGTGCTTTGCCCTCCAGTTTTGACTCCTGCCACCATCACATCTGCCTTGCCTGGAGGGTCGTGAGATCTGGGTTGTTTATTCTTAGGGTCAATTTGGCAGACTCTTGAACCATCTTCAATAGGAGTCTATTACACTGCCTCCTGTCTTTATCTTTCTGTCATCCTTTCTTACAATACAGACAGCTGCCATTCTAGCACGGAGCCTTCACATTCTCTGTAGGCTTTTTAACAAAGCGATGAGTTACGAGCTGTGGGCAGAAAGCAGAATTGCAGCTGGGAGAGGTCAGTGGTGGGTTTTGAGTTGGTTCCATTCATTTTGTTTCACTGTATCTCAGGGAAGTTGATGTTCAGCATTAATGTTCTTGAGGTGTGATTTACATACCTTAAAATTCACCCAGTTCATGTAGAAACAATCCAGTGATTTCTGGTAAACATTCAGAGCTGTTCAGCCTTCACCAGGCTTCCCAGGTGGCTCAGTGGTAAAGAATTCGCCTGCCGAGGTAGGAGACGTGGGTTCGATCCCTGAGTCAGAAAGATCCCACGAAGAAGGAAATGACAACCCACTGCAGCGTTCTTACCTGGGAAATCCCATGGACAGAGGGGCCTGGGGTCACGCAGAGTCGGCACGACTGAGCATTTGCACAAGTGCAGCTTTCAGTTCAGTTCAGTTCAGTTCAGTTCAGTCGCTCAGTCGTGTCCGACTCTTTGTGACCCCATGAATTGCAGCACGCCAGGCCTGCCTGTCCATCACCAGCTCCCGGAGTTCACTCAGACTCACGTTCATCGAGTCAGTGATGCCATCCAGCCATCTCATCCTCGGTCGTCCCCTTCTCCTCCTGCCCCCAATCCCTCCCAGCATCAGAGTCTTTTCCAATGAGTCAACTCTTCACATGAGGTGGCCAAAGTATTGGAGTTTCAGCTTCAGCATCATTCCTTCCAAAGAAAGGGCTTATCTCCTTCAGAATGGACTGGTTGGACCTCCTTGCAGTCCAAGGGACTCTCAAGAGTCTTCTCCAACACCACAGTTTAAGCATCAATTCTTCGGCGCTCAGCTTTCTTCACAGTCCAACTCTCACATCCATACGTGACCACAGGAAAAACCATAGCCTTGACTAGATGGACCTTAGTTGGCAAAGTAATGTCTCTGCTTTTGGATATGCTATCTAGGTTGGTCATAACTTTTCTTCCAAGGAGTAAGTGTCTTTTAATTTCATGGCTGCGGTGCAGCTTTCGCCACCCTCCAATTTTAACGCATCTCCGTGATCCCCCAAAGTTCCCTCGTGGGCACATGTGGTCCGTCCCCATCCCCACCTCGGTCTTGGGTATGCTCAGTCGCTCAGTCCTGTCCTACCCTTTTGCAGCTCCCTGGCCTGGAGCTCGCCAGGCTCCTTTGTCCATGAGATTCTCCAGTCAAGAATACTGGAGCGGGTTGCCATTTCCTCCTCCAGGAGATCTTCCCGACCCAGGGATGGAGCCCGTGTCTTCCTTGTCTCCTGCAGTACAGGCAGATTCTTACCACTGAGTCAACGGGAACCGTTAGTTTACTTTCTGTGTCTATAAACTTGACTTTATCTGGAGATTTCATATGAATGGGATCATACCGTATGTGGTCCTGTGTCTGGCTTCTTTCACTGAGTGTAATGTTTTTGAGGTTTATCCATGTTGTAGCAGTCGGCCTTCTGTATCTGTGGGTTCCACACCCGTGGATTCAACCCACCACAGAACTGAACATATTTGAAAAACAATTCCTGAAAGTTCCAAAAAGCAAAACTTGAATTTACTCCACATTGACAACTATTTACAATAATACATTTACGTTGTATTTGTGACTATTTACATTGTATTAAGTATTATCAACATTCAGAAAACTAAGATCATGGCATCTGGTCCCATCACTTCATGGGAAATCGGTGGAGAAACAGTGGAAACAGTGTCAGACTTTATTTTTTTGGGCTCCAAAATCACTGCAGATGGTGATTGCAGCCATGAAATTAAAAGATGCTTACTCCTTGGAAGGAAAGTTATGACCAACCTAGACAGCATATTCAAAAGCAGAGACATTACTTTGCCAACAAAGGTCCATCTAGTCAAGGCTATGGTTTTTCCAGTGGTCATGTATGGATGTGAAAGTTGGACTATGAAGAAAGCTGAGTGCCGAAGAATTGATGCTTTTGAACTGTGGTGTTGGAGAAGACTCTTGAGAGTCCCTTGGACTGCAAGGAGATCCAACCAGTCCATCCTAAAGGAGATCAGTCCTGGGTGTTCATTGGAAGGACTGATGCTGAAGCTGAAACTCCAATACTTTGGCCACCTCATGTGAAGAGTTGACTCATTGGAAAAGACCCTGAGGCTGGGAGGGATTGGAGGCAAGAGGAGAAGGGGACAACAGAGGATGAGATGGCTGGATGGCATCACCTACTCGATGGACATGAGTTTGAGTGGACTCCGGGAGTTGGTGATGGACAGGGAGGCCTGGTGTGCTGCGGGTTCATGGGGTCGCAAAGAGTCGGACACAACTGAGCAACTTCACTTTCACTTATGACTATTTACGTTGTATTAAGTATTGTCAGTAACCTAGAGATGGTTTGAAGTGTACAATAGATATTGGGTGGGTTACATGGCAAATCAGATGCCATTTTATGTGAAGGAATTGAGCGCCTGTGTGTCCTGGTATCCAAGGTGGGTCCTGGAAGCAAACCAAGAGGACCCCAGTGATTGGACGCCACTCCTTGCTGTTGCTGAATATATTCTATTGGATAGATACACCATATCGCTAAGTCTTGTTTGGCTCATTTGCAACCCCGTGGACTGTAGCCCACCAGGCTCCTCTGTCTATGGGGTTTCCCAGGCAAGAATACTGGAGTGGGTTGCCATTTCCTTCTCCAAGGGATCCTCCCGAAGGCAGGGATCGAACCTGCAGCTCTTACTCTGCATTCTTTACCACTGAGCCACCAGGGAAGCCAACTAAATATTATTCTATGGGATAGATATACCATATCTTCTTTATTTGTTCTCCATGGTGTTTTTTTTTTTAATACTGCAAGATAGACCTTTTTGGGACATTTGATGATCACGTGGGTACCATCGGTGTATCTGTGTGAGTGTGTTGGACAAGCAGAGTGAATGATATATGTACTGGTTTGAAAATCGATCTTTTAAAATCTTATCTACAGGACATTTTAAAGATCTGTTAAGTGTCCAAAGTATCTAAAATATCTCTTTTTGGTTTTCAGTTCCCAAGAATATACTCACAGCAATTGATCCATCAGTTGCTAATCTAAAACCTTCTGTGAAGCAGAAAGATGGAGACTATGGTAATGTTTATGGCTTACTATCAAGATTTCTCGTTAAGTAAAGGTGAACAGCCCCACGTGACCACAGGTGGATGCCCACTGGTTAGGATACAAAGGGACCTCAGGTGTGTGAGCTGCCAGCTCTGAGGATGGCAGAGCTGTGGCAGATGATTACTCACGGTGGCCAACCTGTGGTGTTTTGAATTATAAGTAGGGTAAATCCTCCTTCCGTTCCCCCTTATTTCCTAAAGGAAAAAAATCACCTTGAGAAAGGAGATCTGCTCAGAAGTAAATCTGGGGTTCCTGGATTATCTGATGGGCTTGTTGGAAAGATGATCCCATTTGGGAACCTGAAGGGTTAGACCCAGGCTTGGCCTGCAGACCTCCATCCATACATGCCCTTCTGCCTGAGGCTTTCCCTGGGTTTTGGTAAATAAGGGAATGAACATTTGGGGTTTGTCTTTAAAATCAAATCTAGAATGGATTTAGACTCTTGGGGCTCCTAATAGGAACTACAGAGCCCCCCAAGAGAGTCTGTGTAAGATGTTGTACTTTGTGGTTTAAGAGTTGGTCTTGTGTTACTTGAATTCCATTTCTGAAGTCTTTTCCCTCTAAGTGTAAAGGTAAAGTATGCTTGATATGGAACACACAGGAAAATATCAAGAAAATAGAACTCCTCCCTAGTCTCAAAGCCCAGGATGACTATTGTTAATATTCTAGTTCTGCCCCTCCAACTCTCCACCAGGTTCTGCCTCTCTCATCCTTTCTTCTCTTTCTCACAGGGCTCCTACCAGGTTCCCATGAATATCCTGGCCCCCCTGCAGTGGAGGCCTGAAAGCCCTATCTAACATTCCCAGGGGTCCCAAGAGCCCATAAGCTGCCCCATTAGGGGCCCCCTAAGCTCCATCACAGCAACCTAACCAGGCATCTGAAACCAGATCTGCTCTGCATTTTGCTATCATTTCCAAAGACGTTTCCAGCACAACCTCCCTCCATAATTCAAGGCCTTCTTATCTGTGGTCAACAGAGCAGACAGCAGTTCTATAGTTAAGTGGGACATTATTAAATCTCCCAGAGGCATGATGAGTGCCATTGCCTTTAGAATGGAAAAAGAAATGTCTTCCCTTCTGCAGTACAGTGGATGAATGAAGCTGGAACCAACACATTTTAGAATTTCTAAATCCCTTTCATGACTTAATATTTTCAGAGACTGTCTGCTAAAATGCCCTTTCTGGCTTGCTGCTGCTGCTGCTGCTAAGTCGCTTCAGTCATATCTGACTCTGCGACCCCATAGACGGCAGCCCACCAGGCTCCCCTGTCCCTGGGATTCTTCAGGCAGGAACACTGGAGTGGGTTGCCATTTCCTTCTCCAACGCATGAAAGTCAAAAGTGAAAGTGAAGTCGCTCAGTCGTGTCTGACTCTTAGCAACCCCATGGACTGCAGCCCACCAGGCTCCTCCATCCATGGGATTTTCCAGGCAAGAGTTCTAGAGTGGGTTGCCATTGCCTTCTCCATTTTCTGGCTTAGTCATCCCTAATTTTGTTAAAGGCCCACTTATTGGATTTCTGTGACTTTTTATTTATGATGGCAATCCTGGTTTAGGAACAAAATGCAAACTGGGAACAGTTGTGATTAATCAGCCTTGCAATTTTTTTTTTTTAATGAAACAGGTGTAGACCTTGACCCAAGGGAACCGAGGGTTCTGAGGAAAGATGGTGTGATTGTCAGCCACTCGTTGGCAGCATTTGCTTACATTAGAGGTAGGTAATTGCAAACTTCCTAGGTGGATTTACTGAATTCTTGTTCACAAATGCTCTGTTTAATTGTAACACTTGGATGGCTAAAGAAAGCAGGGAACTTCTCTGCTGGTCCAGTGGCTAAGACTCTGCACTCCCAGTTCGGGGGGTCTGTTGGATCCCTGGTCAGGGAACTAGATCCCATATGCTGCAACAACAAAAAAGGTCCCACGTGCCTCAACTAAGACCCGGCACAGCCAAATAAAATATTAAAGAAAACAGACTTTAAATCTGACACAGCAACTGCAGTCTTCTACAGTCCAGAAGCACAGAGATTTGAATTTAGATACTGGTCCCACTGGCGACCAACAAGAGAACCACAAATGCTGAAGTCCCACTCTCCAGCAGCTGGTCTCCAGGGGAATTTTCCGCTTTGCAAAGTAGGAAGCTGAGGAATGCATTTTCCGGCTTGAAAACTTGGGAAGGGCACAGGATTATTGAATTCCACCCTTGGTTGGAAGAACATTGAGCCGAAAGATGACTTACTGAACAAAACAGGTCGTGGTCTGTGGAGGCAGAGACCCTTTCTGAGTCACCAGTGTTACTGCTTGTGGTTGCCAAGGTTTCCCTGGATAATCTTCCCCTCAAGGATCAATCAGACTCCATCCTCCTTAATTAGCGGAGCCCGAATGGCTCGTCTGCAAGGGCGTGGTGCATGCCGTCTTTCCTCATCAGCCTCTCTGCTCACCTCCGGATGGACTGTATTTTGGAATGTTGACTCTGCAAGTTTTAGCAATGCCTGCCTGACTCTGTTCAGGGAGCCAAAACTTCTGAAGACTTCCGTAAAATGCATGGTAACAGAATGCATTATGGCATGACTTATTCGAGCCCTTGCCAGAGCTGGGGCTATTTGGAGTAAGCCTTCCGTAAAGGATAATAAAGGCTTGAGGAAACACCTCAATCCAAGAGCTGGTATTCCAGCGTGGGACCTTCTTACCAATATTCTCTCTGTGTGGTGGTTGTGTGGTTGTTGAGAATCCTCTCCTTTCTAACCACCATCCCATTTCTGTTCCGGATAATTGTCACACTGAAGAGATGTAAGAGATTTTATTGTTGGAAATATACCATATTTTCAGAGTCCTTAGAGAGCCCCTTGGTGGAAAGGCAACGTGAAAATCCTTCACACAGAGGAATGGTGACAGGGCTTATATGCTGTGGCCACTCTGGCTGTGCTGTTCTCCTCGATAACTGTCTTGTTCAGCTCCGGCGGCCTTAACAAGAGACCGTGGACTGGGTGACTTAAACGACAGAAATGTATTTTCTTCCTGGCTTGAAGGCCATGATCAAGGTTCCAGCAGGCTTGGTGCCTAGTGACGGCTGTCTTCATGGCTTGTAGACAACCTTCCCTGTATCCTCACACAGCAGGGAGGGAAAGAGAGAAAGAAAACACTAGGTGTCTATTCTTTTTTCTTTTTAACTGAACTATAGTTGATTTAATGCATTGTGTTAATTTCTGCTGTAATCAAAGTGATTTAGTTATACATATATTAATATACTAGAGAAGGAAATGGCAACCCACTCCAGTACTCTTGCCTTGAAAATCCCACGGACAGAGGAGCTTGGTGCAGGCTACTATCCATGGGGTCGCAAAGAGTCGGGCACGACTGAGCGACTTCACTTTCACTTTCATATTAATATACATACTCATTATTTTTCATGTTCATTTCCATTATGGTTTATCACAAGCTATAGTAGTGTAATTAATGTAGTTCCCTGTACTATACACTAGGATCTTCTTTATCCATCCCATATATGATAGTTTGCATTTGCTAATCCCAAACTCCCAGTCCAACCCTCTCGCATCCTTCCCCACCCCCTCGGCAACCACAGGCCCATTCTCTATGTCTGTGAGTCTGCTCTGTAGATAAGTTCATTTGGGTCATAGTTTAGATTTCATTTGATGTCTCCTCTTACAAGGACACTAATCCTGTTGGATCAGGGCCTCACCCGTGTGACCCCATTGAAACTTAATTACCTCCTTATAGGTTCTGTCTCCAAATATAGTCACATTGGGGGTGAAGGCTTCAGTGCATGAATTTCAGAGGTTACAATACATAGTAGTGACCCTGAGAGAGGGACTCATGCCCTCTTCTGCACACAAGGAAGCTGAGACTCAGAGGACTTGAGCCATGTGCCTGAGGACACTGAGTGGCCAGCAGCAGGGCAGGATCTGACTCAACAGATATCAAACCTGCCCTCCAGCTTCTCCAGCAGAGACGTGTGCCCTTCAGAATTTCGAAGGATGGAAATCTAATATCCTCGAGAGATCTGAATTAGCTTCTCTCCATCCCTATCTATCCTCTTGCACACTCATTACTCCAAGAAGTCACTTTTGCTGTTGTTGTTCAGCCGCTCAGTCACGTCCAACTCTTTCCAACCCCATGGACTGCAGCACACCAGGTTCCCTGTCCTTCGCTATCTCCCAGAGTTTGCTCAAACTCATGTCCATTGAGTCAGTGATGTTATCTAACCATCTCATCCTCTGCTGCCTCCTTCTCCTTCTGCCCTTGATCTTTCAAAGTATCAGGGTATTTTCCAGTGAGTCAGCTCTTTGCATCAGGGGGCCAGAGTATCGGAGCTTCAGCATCAGCATCAGAAGTCATTGGAGAGATTTGCTTATTAGGCACCCATCTCTCCACTAGACATTAAGGTTTCAGCTGCAGATGTTTGTCATCCTAGTCATTGCCATATCCCAGTGACTGAGACAGAGCTGGCACCGAGAAGATGCACAGTTAACAGTTAATTAGTGACCAGATGATGAGTCCTCCTCTGGTCTCATGAGCTATCTTGTACCTTATCATCACCCTGTATTTGCTGTTTCTAAGTATCCAATTTTTAAGGAACGTACAGACTCAGTGGGTTATCAGGTTTTATCGAGGGATGTTTAGGCACGTTCTGAGGCCAAGCCAAAATTTCACGTCAAGGGGAAAAAGACTCTGAATGTGCTGTGTCAGGTGTTAATGAAACGGAGCTGCCACTAGAAGTTCAGTCATCAAATCACAGAGGCTCACAAAGTCTTAGGGGGACAGGGGCCGCTGACCCTGCCTGTGAATTTCCTGGGCATGTTACTCTCTGGGTGGTTCTTCTGAATGGTCCCCAGCTCACAGCATCCTCCTCACTAGTTAGGCCAGCACATTGCAGTGAAGGGCAGGACCTTAGGCTGAGCCGTTTCAACACAAGCATCGCACAATGAGAGTATCACCATTATCATCACTAGAAAGTGGTGCCCCAGCCAGCTCTCAGTGGCATCTTCATCCTCGATGTAGGGACGTAATCAGAAGGCTGGACTAGGCTCCCAGGACACCCACTGAGAGGAGGAGGCCCTCCTACTGGAGGAGTCCCAACAGAAGCAACCAAGAGTAAGCTGGGAAGATTCTGGCAAAATCACCAAATAGACAACGGACTGAGCAAATCAGAAGGACATGTCCTCAGGTCAGGCTACAGGTAGCTTGGTCACATTAGTGCCGCCAAGTGCACATGGGGAACCGACAGACTAGAACCCGGAGTCAAGGGGCTTATCCCGGGATGTGGAGACACACAGGCTGGTGGAACGGACACAGAAATATGCAAGGGTTCCCGATGAACGGTTCCTCTTTGAGCCATTTAAATGGTCTGTGAGGCATCCTCACAGGAGTGTTTGAATTTGTGTGTGTTCAATCGCTCAGTCATGTCTGACCCTTTGTGACCCCATGGACTGCACTAGGTCCCTCTGTGGAATTTTCCAGGCAAGAATGCTGGAGTGGGTTGCCGTTCCCTTCTCAGGGAGCTCTTCCTGACCCAAGGATCAAACCCACATCTCCTGTGTCTCCTGCATTGGCAGGAAAATTCTTCACCACAGTGCCCCTGGGGAAGCCCACGTTTGAATTTACCCTCTTCTCAATAATATAGACATATTTATTGAATTCATTCTAGAATTTAGATCATGGGTCTGAAGAAGCTCTGAGAAAATTTTCGAAGTTAGGGAAATGGAAAGGGATGGATGTGTGTGTGTCTCTCTCTGTGTGAGTGTATGTGTGTGTGTCTCTGCGTGTGTGAGTGTGTGTGTGTGTATGAATGTGTGTGTGTGTGTGTGTGTGTGTTGGAGATTTGGGGAGGTGACTTTGTTAGCTGGCTCAGCTGAAGATTGTGTCACAGGACATTTATTTAGTCTTGCTCAGAACTTGATGTCTTCCATTCCATCTAGTGAGCATTTTATTAATATTTCCTGCCCTTTGCGGCCTAGTATTTCTGACCCTGTCTTGGACCTGGGCCTTTGTGTGTCCTCGGCCTCTGGCGGAGCTCACTGTGGACTTTTGGGGTGCATGGGGGTAAGTGGGGCCATGGACGAGAATGCAGCATTTCTCCTGCATTGGAAGGGTGTCATTGTTTCATGTGAAGGGAGCTCTAGGATATCAGACAGACCCACAATGAAACAGAAGTATCATAACACATTCCGAAGTTGGAGTTACATGATCCCCTGTCAGGGAGAAGGATGGGAAATCAGCACCGCCTTGTCATGGAAGTGTGGGTTCTGAAGTGTTCCCACGGCCTCTAATCTTTGCTTCCATGACAGAAAGTTACTATCACATCCCTAGGTGCTGTCAATCCAGGCCCAGCACGCCTTGTTTTTTCACCTGACGGTAGCAGGGCCCCCCAGGATGAGCTCTTGCCCAGTCTCTTGGTGTCTTTTTTAGACACAGTAAGTTTGAGCTGGAGCTCTGTTGGCTGCAGACCAGAGTTCTAAGAGTCAGGAGACCTTAAAGGCCACCTTGGTGAGACTCCCCAGGGCTTGCCACCACTGATGAAATTCAAGTCCTTCACTGGACCTGTGAGGAACTAAGGCCAAATGAGCGTAAGGCTGACAATAGCACAGTGTGAAGATTCTGTTTAACAAGCAGTCTAATGCCTTTATTTTAACAGAATATATAATAGGAAAGGTGAAAGGTTGTTGCTGACCCACGAAAAGACGCCGGGATTCTTGGCCTCCGGAGGAGAAAAATTCAATCCGGGGCCAGAGGCGAGGTTTGATCACTCAGAGCTTTTGTATGATAAAGTTTTATTAAAGTATAAAGGAGATAGAGAAAGCTTCTGACATAGGCATCAGAAGGGGGCAGAAAGAGTACCCCCCTGCTAGTTTTTAGCTGGATGTTATATAGTCACTGCTGCTACTGCAATTGCTAAGTTGCTTCAGTCGTGTCCGACCCTGTGCAACCCCAGAGATGGCAGCCCACCAGGCTCCACCATCCCTGGGATTCTCCAGGCAAGAACACTGGAGTGGGTTGCCATTTCCTTCTCCATATATAGTCACTATCAGTCTGTTAATGAAAGAAAGGAATGTCTTAAAACTCAGAATGGCACGAGGCCCCTCATCCATAAGATATATTTTGGGAGAATCTTGGCACCAGACGATTCATCCCAGGCCATAAAATGATTGACTTGAATCTTGTAGAAGGGAGATTACCATACAAATAGTTTCGTTTACATAGACTAGGAGAACAATGTCTGAGTATAACATAATGGTTTGTCAAGTAGGTTCTCAGCCATTAGGTGGAACTGACTTGAAGACAGAGGCTGGGGTAAATGCATCGTACATTAACATAGCTCAAGACAAACATTTCCACAAGAAAAATGCACTGGTTAACTCAAGGTTTGAGAATAGTTAACTTCAGGTGGAACCAGGTGTCATTATGGCAGCACAGTATTTTAAGAGAAACTTCCTTTTTAAATTTGTATAGAGAAGGGGGAAAAATATATATATATATCACTAGTTTGTTTCCTCCTGCCACTTAAGAGAGATAAAAATGTCTGACACTTGCAGCCTATTTCCTCCATTTGGAGACCCCTGGCCTTCCTGCCTGTTACCCTCCCAAAGGGCTTCGCTGGTAGTGCTAGTGGTAAAGAACCCAGCTGTCAATGCAGGAGATTTAAGAGATGTGGGTTCTTAGATCTCCCAGGAGCCTGGGTCGGGAAGGTCCCCTGGAGGAGGGCATGACAACCCACCCCATGGGTGTTCTCGCCTGGAACATCCCATGGACAGAGGAGCCTACGGCCCGTTGGGTCACAAAGAGTCAGACACGACTGAAGCAACTTAGCATGCACACGCATGATAGGCAAAGGGGTCACAAAAGCCTACAGTGGTCCAGTTGATTTTAGAAAACAGATGGCGTCCTCTTAGTGTAAAGCCTGGGGCTCTGGACAGAGCTCTGACCCCAGGATGGGTCCCAGCTGGGTGGTGGCTTTGGGCAAGTGAGAACAGGAGGAACTGGGCCAGTTCCCAGCCACGGCTCCATCAGCTAACATCTGTGATTCTGTGACTGCAGACCAGTTGGCTGAGTTGACTAAGAAACCTCGATTCCAATTGGCTGGCCCAAGAGTTGCCACGTTTTGCATCTTTGGTCATTGGATCTCAGCAGACTCAGTTTAATGGCCTGAAGAGTGATCACTTGGCAAGAGGTTCATGGGAGCCAGAGGTGCCTAGGGTCTGATGAGTGAGAAGCTGATCCCCAGCCCCACCCACCCCCACTTCCAGAGCAGAGGGAGAGAGGAAGAAAGGCAGCTAACATCGTGGAGCCCCCGACCCCAGGCCACCAAGCCTAGTGCTGTAGATACACGGTGTCTCCCTTCCAGCACTCAGCAGAGAGCTGTGTCACCCTCAGTTGGGACTGGGCGAAGAACAAGGCCGTTCAGCCCCAGTGCTCAGGGAGCTTGCATTCTTTGGGGTGAGAAAGGATAAAATACACTCATAGACTTAACAACATTCGAGAGGCTATGAGACCTAATGACAGGGGGACTGAGTCCAGGCTGGGCATGGGGCACAGAGGCCTGGATGAGGAGGGGGAGAAAGAACATCACAGGCAGAAGGAACGGCATGTGCAAAAGCACCAAGGTGCCAAGTCATCTGGCCCCTGTGAGGGCTGGAGAGAGGCCAGTGGCCGGAAAGCAGAAAGCAGGGGCTCGAGTCTTTGGAGTTGAACTTGAGGAGGTTGGTTGCACCGGCCAGGTTCTAGCAAGCTTCACAGGTGATGGTCAGGGTTTGCTTTTTATCTGTTAGGCAGAGAGAGAAGGTTATATAGGTTTTAAGTAGGACAAGGATGCGATCTGATGTGCATTTTTAAAAAGATTACAATTCCAATGGGGAAAATGGATGAGGAGGGCAGGAAAGGAGAGAGGAGACCAGCTAGGGGCGGGAAAGGTGGAGAAGTGTTATCCTTCCTGTTTTTCAGATAAATTCACTAGATCCAAAGGCACCTTAATGATAGGAAAATACAGGTCATTCACCATGTATATGCTGTCTAATGCCTAATACCAACAACATATGGAGCCTGTATGTATAGACTTCCCTGGTGGCTTAGACGGTAAAGTGTCTGTCTATGATGTGGGAGACCCGGGTTCGATCCCTGGGTTGGGAAGATCCCTTGAAGAAGGAAATGGCAATCCACTCCAGTACTATTGCCTAGAAAATCCCACGGAGGGAGGAGCCTGGTAGGCTACAGTCCATGGGGTCGCAAAGAGTCGGACACGACTGAATGACTTCACGTTCACGTTCAGCGCAGACCCAGTTTTAAAAGTGGACATGTGACATGAGCCAGCATTTTGACAAGCGAGACTAGGTAAGCATCTGAAGAGATGGATACATAATTGGGGATCGGGGAAATAAATACAAGTCAGGCCCCAGTGAGATAGTTTTGTACCCATAAATGGGAAAAAGCTAGAATCCTGAACATACCTAGTGCTGGAGAAGACGAGGAGTCACGCGGTTTCCCAGGCACTGCAGCCACTCCGGAAGCTACCCTGCCCACATTTCCCCAAAGTCACGCGTCTTACGACTCATTCAGTTGCCCTCCTAGGTCAGCACCGGAGAGAAACACTTGCACGTGTTGACCCAGGGACATTTGCAGGAGTGGTCATGGCTACAAGGCCCACAGAAGGAACCTGGCAGCCCCCGGATGCCCACCACCTGGCGACTGCGTGAACGAACCACAGTGCCTTCAAGAGAGCGGAGTAGCATGCAGCCATATACTATTGGGTTCAAAGCAAACGCCAAAGCCCAGACACTAAGCTGTAATGTTACACCCTTTTCCTAAAGCTGTTGGGAATACGTGGAGATGCAGAAAGCTATACTCAAAAGGCAAGCAGGGGGGGAATGGCCACGGAATGCAGGTGTAGTTACCTTGATATGGGGGGAGGCTGGCGGGAGGGGAACCCACAGGTTAGACACAGGTGTTGTCAAGGTCCAGCTCCCACTCAGGGGGCTTATTCACAGCACAGGTGCTGGTGACAGAATTTAAATTGCTTAATTAAATGAATAAATACAAAGGAAGGCCATGTATTGACCCATAAAGACTGTGTCATATCCTAAGGGTTCCCTGGTGGCTCTGTGGTAAAGAACCTGCCTGCCAAGCAGGAGATGTGGGTTTGATCCCTGGGTCAGGAAGATCCCCTGGAGGAAGAACTGGCAACCCACTCCAGTATTCTTGCCTGGAGAATCCCCTGGAGCCTGGCAGGCTGCAGTTCATGGGATCGCGACTAGTCAGACACAACTTAGCTACTAAACAACAACATGGTTAGTTTAATTCTTTAAAAAAGAAATAGGGTTGGGGAAGGAGAGAGAGAGAAAGCAAGGAAGGGGGAACAGTAGCTAGCCCACCTGTCTGGAGCAGAGGCAGGCCTCTGTCCTGGCCTGAGCCCCTTCTGCGCCTATGAGACCATTGCTGGGAATGATGGTCTTGTGGGCAAGGAGAGAAGGGGGCTGTGAGTGATCACTGTTTCCCAGAAGCTTGACCAGCACGGGGTATTTCTGCCTGGAACTGGCCTGTCCTGAACGGGGCTGGCTGGAAAAGGTCCCAAATGGGTGGGAGTCCGTTTCGCCATCGGCAGCAGCTCTTGCAGGCATGGCAGGAGGTGATGTTGTAGGCCTGGCTGTAGGTGGGCTCAGGGTTGATGCTTTCGCAAGAGAAGGGGAAGCTGAGTTATGGCTGCACCAAAAGCCCGTATCAGAACCATGAGGACAGGAAGGTTGGAGAAGACAATGAGCCGCAGGCTTGGTGGGGCAGTGGCGGGGAGGCGGGGGGCAGGAGGCAGCAGGGGCAAGAAAGGAGGAGGATTTGAAGGGAAGAAAGGTGACAGCGGAGTCAGAAGCAATGAGTCCACCCCCAGCAGAGGCTTTGACATGCACGGGGAGAAGGAGAAAGGATTCGCCCCTCAGATCAGGGCCTTGGTTCTCAGCATCATTTTGTGTAATATTCTGGCTTAATGGCTCCTCGACTGTGTCCCAAATGCCAGCATCTCCCAATCCCCGTCCTACCACCACTCGCAGAAACAGAACGCAAAAGATGTGCCTCCAGTTGACCGAATCTTCAAACTACCTTGGGGCTTCCCCAGTGGCTCAGACAGTGAAGAACCTGCCTGCAGTGCAGTAGATGTGGGTTCCATCCCTGGGTTGGGAAGATACCCCAGAGAAGGGAATGGCATCCCACTCCAGTATTCTGGCCTGGAGAATTCCATGGACAGAGGAGCCTGGTGGGCTGCAGTCCATGAGGTTGCAAAGAGTCAGGACTGAGTGACTAACAATACTTCCAGGATCAAAATAACCTTAACTCTTGGGAAAAATATGTTGTTGTTATTTTTATAATGTTTTAATATCTTAATTTAAAATTTACTAGTTTTAATGTTATAACATATTGTCTGCATTGCAGACACAGCTCACTGCCCCTCTCCCTACCAAAATCAGCTTCGCGTTCAGACTTCTGTGACTTAGGGAGAGTGATGAGACTGTGCTCAGAGGGCTGATGGCAACAAAGAACATTTGAGGCTGGTGACTTCACCAGTGACTTGAACTGTGAGTGAAGGAAGCCGACCGGGGAAGTTTCACGTTTCAAGAAGATACCGTGTCCCACTTAGAGCTCTGCTGTCAGATCACAGGGGCTGGATTTCTTGGCTGGACATGAAACGTAACAGCCGCTGAGATCTGAACCTCCAGTCTGCGTCTCTGGGAAGGATCGAGGCGGCAGAGACAACTCGTTATTCGAGTGTAGCGAACGGGGGGCCGTGTGCCTGGAGGAGGATGGTTCTGTGGAGACGTAGGAGCACGTGCCAGTGGTTCATCTCACAAGCTGCCCACGGCTCAGGGGCTGGGCTCCCGTCCTGGCTCCACCTAAGGAAGCCAACCACGCTCAGACGGTGGCTCCCCATGCCACCCCTTGACTTCGGTCTGAGTCTCTATGTTGGGGATTCACAAAGTACAGCCCACAGGCTGGTTTTGTAAATAGAGTTTTGTTAGAACACAGCCATATCTGTATCATCTTTCGTGTTACAACAGCACAGCTGAGAAGTTGCCACACAGGTCCTGTGGCCCACGAATCCTAAAATAGGTCCTCTCTGACCCTTTACAGGAAAAAAAAAAAAAAGTCAACTCCTGATCTCTATTATAGGAAAGTTAACTGGATTGTTACTTCCCCAAATGGGAATGCTAGCACCTCAGGGGGTACAGAGCTGAAGAGGAACAGTCCTTTCCACATTTAATGTAAGGATTAAGCATATGTTAGGATTCAGAGAGACTAGGGTACGTAATACAAGTTAGCATTGCTTCTGATCCCATTATACAATCATTTGCATGTGGAGCTTTCATTACCAGAACCTCTATTTACATTTATTTTTTAATCTGAAAGAAGTTAAGCTGTGTAACATTTAATATCTTAGGGCTTACACTCATACTTTATATGTAATTCATTTTTCAAAGTTTACTACAATTAATAATAGCTAACAGCTTCTTAAACACTTATTATGTGTCATTGAGTGTTCTGAGAGCATCATAGAAAGTAACGCAACTTTATGATAGATAGGGGCTTTGGGCTCCATTTTACAGGTGAAAAAATCTGAGGCAGAGAGAGGTGATGTAATTTGCCAAAAGTCACACAACTAGTGAGTGGCAGGTCTGCATTTGAACTCAGGAAGGTTCAGCTTCTCAGGTCCTTTGCTATGTGTCCTCTCATAAACATACATATATTGACTACACATGCTCCAAGCCTCTTTTTTGTTTGTTTTACTCAGTAGGGGCATATGCTCTTAGGTGTGGCCGGTCTCGGGGATTCTGTCCAGGACTGGGATTCTGACTGCCCTCCTGCCTGGCCGCGTAACTGTTCCTGTGGGCCTTAGGCCTGCTGAGGGCTGAGCTCCCCCGGGCCCTGACATGCTCTCTTGCCTTTACAGCCCATCCGGAGAGAGCCGCCCTGCTGTTCGTGTCCAGCGTCTGCGTCGGTCTGGCACTCACGTTGTGCGCTTTGGTCACCAGAGTGTCCTGCACCAAGGACTTCCAGGAGCTGCAGCTGGCAAGGGAGCACCTCGTGCCAGGAAGCGACAAGGCTGAGGAGGACAGCCAGGATGAGGAGGGGGAGGAGGACTCCTCTGACTCCGACTTGCCAGGGGATCTGTCGGGGTTTGGTAGGACTACATATCCTGTCTACAGTTCCATAGAGGCTGCAGAGCTGGCAGAGAGGATTGAACGCAGAGAGCAGATCATCCAGGAAATATGGATGAACAGTGGCTTGGACACTTCACTCCCAAGAAACATGGGCCAGTTCTACTGAGAGCCAGATCCATCCTGATGTGAGCACACTTTCTGAAGAGGGAAGGTTCCAAAAGCCCCTCCAGCTCTGTTCCACTTGTACCTTCTGTGAAGGAGAATTTGTCATGCCATCCAATACTGGGGAAGCCAGAAAGTTCTTAAAGGGACATTTCAAACTGTTTACAGCACATCCCAAAATAAATGTGGAGGGAAGAAATCTTTGTCTTCTGTTATTTATTTAAAGTCATGTGTATACGCTAACAGAGCTCGAGTTCACATTTATCGAGCACTTATGATGCCCAGCGCTGTTCTAGCTGCTTTTCGTGCATTAAGTTATTTAATACTCATGACAACTTCATGCGATGATGCTGTCATTTTCATTTCACAGATGGATATTCAGAAGATCTCTGTCTATCCATCAGGAAATTATACTACTATTCAAGATGGCAAGCATGAGTTGAGTGACCTCAGGCTCACTGGTGGTATTATGTTTAGAGAAAGGGTTGGCAAAAAAAATTTTAAGGTGAAGATAATAAATATTTTAGGCATTTCTGGTCAGATAGTGTCTACCGCCACGACTCACCTCTGCCACTGGAGCTCAAAAGCAACCACAGCTAATACATACTGGATGAACACAGCTGTGTTTCAATAAAACTTTATTTGTGGAAACTGACATTTGAAATGAATGAAGTTTCGCATGTCATATATTCTTAATCAATTATTTTAAAATGTAAAAGCCATTCTTAGCTCATGGACTGTACAAAACAGGCGGTAGACTGGATTTGGTCTTGATTTTATAAATAAATTATGGTTTACGTGGCTCAGTGGTAAAGAATCTGTCTGCCAATGCCGGAGACAATCCATGGTCGGGGGGGGCGGTCACAAAAGAGTTGGGCACAGTTTAGTGACTAAAACAACAGTGGTTTACAATGGGGCTTCATTCATGGCTCAAATGGTAAAGAATCTGCCTGCAATGCAGGAGACCCAGGTTCGATCCCTGGGTTGGGAAGATCCACTGAAGAAGAGAAAGGCTACCCACTCCAGTATTCTGGCCTGGAGAATTCTATGGACAGAGGAGCCTGGCGGACTACAGTCCATCAAGTCACAAAAAGTCAGACACGATTGAATAACTAATGAATGAAGCACAAGCTAGAATCAAGATTGCAGGGAGAAATATCAATAACCTCAGATATGCAGATGACACCACCCTTATGGCAGAAAGCAAAGAAAAACAAAAGAGCCTCTTGATGAAAGTGAAAGAGGAGAGTGAAAAAACTGGCTTAAAACTCAACATTCAGAAAACTAAGATCTTGGCATCTGGTCCCATCACTTCATGGGAAATCGATGGGGAAACAGTGGAAACAGTGTCAGACTGTTTGGGCTCCAAAATCACTGCAGATGGTGATTGCAGCCATGAAATTAAAAGACACTTACTCCTTGGAAGAAAAGCTATGACCAGCCTAGACAGCATATTAAAAAGCAGAGACATTACTTTGCCAACAAAGGCCCATTTAGTCAAAGCTATGGTTTTTCCAGTAGTCATGTATGGATATGAGAGTTGGACCATAAAGAAAGCTGAGTGCCGAAGAATTGATGCTTTTGAACTGTGGTGTTGGAGAAGACTCTTGAAAGTCCCTTGGACTGCAAGGAGATCCAACTGGTCCATCCTGAATGTCAAAACAGTCAGTCCTGAATATTCATTGGAAGGACTGATGATGAAGCTGAAACTCCAATACTTTGCCCATCTGATGCAAAGAACTGACTCATTTGAAAAGACCCTGATGCTGGGAAAGATTGAAGGCAGGAGGAGAAGGGGATGACAGAGGATGAGATGCTTGGATGGTATCCCCGACTCAGTGGACATGCGTTTGAGTAAATTCCAGGAGTTGGTGATGGACAGGGAGGCCTGGCGTGCTGCGGTTCATGGGGTTGCAAAGAGTCGGACACGACTGAGTGACTGAAGTGAACTGAACTGAACTAAGAACAAGAAAAGAATTTTTTTTTCTTTCTTGTGCCAGAGGTACTTAGTGCATAAAAATGATGGTGTCGAATCTTCTCATATGCTGACTACCAACGAGGTCTCCCTCCTTATCTTACTTCATCATCACATCAACCCTGCAAGCAGGTATAAATCGTTGAAGAGGCTGAAGGTTGACAGGTTAAGTATTGGGGCCAAGTCACATGGTACAAAGTGCTGGAGCTGACTCAGTGGTAAGGTGAGGAGGAAATTCTAGCTGTTCCCCCAGTATCCCAGGTATCAACAGATAAAAATGGAAGGCATTTCCCTCAGTCCCCAGATCCTGAAGGTGGAAGGCCCATCTAAGTCACACAGAAGAGGTGGGTGTGGGGGAAAGGGCCTGTCTCTCATCAACCAGCCTAGCTGCCCGTATGGGGGAGCGGCTGCATTTTGCTTTGCTTTGTTTTCTGTGATTCAGTTTGCCTTAGTTCATTCTAGCTGCTATTACAAAAATACCGTAGATGGAATGGCTTATAAACAACAGAAATTTATTTCTGTTTTGGAAGCTGAAAGTCCAAGATCAGGGGGCCAGCAAATTCAGTGTCTGGTGAGGGCCTGGCTTCCTGGCTCATAGCTGGCCATCTTCTTGCTGCATGCCCACATGGCAGAGGCGGCAGGGAATTCTCTGAGGTCTCCTTTGGTGCCTGCTCAGTTGCTTAGACGTGTCTATCTCTTCATGACCCTATGGACTGTAGCCAGCAGGCTCCTGTCCATGGGACTTTTCCAGGCAGAAATACTAGAGTGAGTTGCCATTTCCTTCTTCAGGCAATCTTCCTGTCCCACGGATTGATCCTGCGTCTCCTGCATTGGCAGGCAGATTCTTTACCACTGAGCCACCCAGGAAGCTGGAGGTCTCCTTTATAAGGGTGCTGGTTTTATCCATGAGGGCTCTGCCATCATGACCTAATCACTTCTCACTTCCCACCTCCAAATACCGTCACATTAGGTGTTAGGTTCTAACATGAGTTTTAAGGTACACAAACTTTTAGTCTACACCAAAGCTGAAATTCACGAGAAGTGAAATTAACCACTTTAAGGCACGCAGTTCAGTGGCTTTTAATATATTCACTATGTGGTAGGACCACCACTTCTACCTAAGTCTGAAGTGAAGTCGCTCAGTCGTGTACAACTCTTTGCCACCCCATGGACTGTAGCCTGCCAGGCTCCTCCCATGGGATTTTCCAGGCAAGAATTCTGGAGTGGATTGCCACTTCCTTCTCCAGAGGATCTTCCTGACCCAGAGGTCGAAACCAAATTGCCCACACTGCAGGCAGACTCTTTACCATCTAAGCCACCAGGGAAAGCCCTTCTACCTAATTCCAAAACACTTTCAATACCAGAAAATAAAACCCCCACCCCATTAAGCAGCCACTCCCCATTCCCTCCTTCCTCCAGCCCCTGGCAACTACCAGTCTGTGTCTGTGCATTTAGTTATTCTGGGTAGTTCATATAAAGGGAGTCACACATGTAAATGGGATCTTCTGTCACTGGCTTCCTTCATTTAGCATAATGTCCTCAAGTTCATTTGTGCTGTGGCATGAATCAGTACTTTCTTCCTTTTACGGCTGAATAATATTCCACTACATGTATAAACCAGGCTCTCTTCGTGCCTCAGTCGAGGAATCTGCAATGCAGGAGACCTGGTTCAATCCCTGAGTCGGGAAGATCCCCTGGAGAAAGGAATGGCTACCCACTCCAGTATTCTTTCCTGGAGAATTCCATGGACAGAGGAGCCTGGCAGGCTACATTCCATGGGGTTGCAAAGAGTAGGACACAACTGAGCAACTAAGACTTTCGTATATGGATAGACCTCGCTAAGTTCATGCATTCATCCGTTTGTAGACATCCAGGTTGCTTCCGCCTTGGTCTACTGTGAGTAGTGCTGCTGTAAACATTCGTGTGTAGCATTTTAATAGCAGTGAAACTACAAAGGGACTTCCTCAGCAGTCCAGTGATTAAAACTCCAGTGCCTTCCAATGCAAGGGGGGCAGGTGTGATCCCTAATCGGGAACCAAGAGTTCATATACTGCTCACAGTGCAGCCAGAGAAAGAAAAGGGACCGAGAGTTCATATACTGCTCACAGTGCAGCCAGAGAAAGAAAAGGGACTACATGTTAAAAGACAAGTGCGGATCCAGTTGACTAGGCATCAGGTGGGTTCCATTTAACTAAAGGAACGGGGACTGAAGGTGAGGCAGAGTGGCACTCTCCCTTCTGTCTATTTCAGAATGTGCGTTTCTTACACTTATCCGAGAAGGTGGGAGGGTAGGACTCGGTCCATAAAGGTGTCATATGCACAGGCTGGGGTGGTGTACCCAGAGGCTGAAACCCCTCAGCACCTCCAGGGACCCGAGTCGCCCATCTATAACATAGGGGATTGGGAGAAGTTGACAGGGCGGGATGACTCGCTTTCAATCTGTCATTAGAGATAAATCTCTTCCAGGTCATAGCAGAGAGTAAACATATGGCTCCATTGTTTAAATTCTTCATGAGAATTTTGTTCTAATCAAAGAGAACCCTTGTCCTTTTATTTCCTGAGCGCAGCAAGAGGCACTTCAGTGCTGTCTCGGCTCCCAGAACAGCCTCCCGCCACGGTCTCTAGTCCTAATTCCCAAGCAGCATCTTCTCTGGCTCCGTGAACATAACTACCTTCATCTGATGGCTCTGTGAGCCTAAACAGAACATGGCAGCTGAAGGTTTTCACTTTTCCAGCCAGAGAGAGAGCTGCGCTCACACTGACCTCAGTCTCAAAGCTCTTGTTGAATGCCACAATGGGTCTTCTCTTATCTGTGTCTCCCCCCAACCTCCACACCCATGCACATCCTCCCAGGACCCCCAGAGAGGCAGCTGGGAAACAGGCCAGCCAAGGCGAAGGGCAGTCTTTGGCTTGCGCAAATGCAATAAGTTGTTTGTGTTTTCCGAGCCCAAGAGAAGAATGCCATGGTCTTCTCAAGGAAGGAGGCTGAGCAGACCTGCTGAGAATGTTTGGATGGGCACCAAGCCCAGGAAGGAAACGACCAACGCAGCTTTGAATCAGGGGTTGCGATGGAGCGTGGTGGCTGATGGAAGCTCCCAGGTGGAATTCCACCCAGAGAGTGCAGGGCACACGTAGACTACTGCTTCTGAGCGTTGTGCAAGTCTGGGCCACAGCCACCCCACGGTCTGCAGGCGGTGGGGTCCCAGAAGTTCTGTGAAAAGAGGCCAGCTCGGTAGGAAGTTTGCCCATATCACTGCCTCAGTTACTTGCTGCAAAACACTGACTTTGAAAATGTGAGCCTCTTGCTGTAAAATTCAGTTCTGGGTTCACAGAGCTTGTTAGCTGGGCCCCTCTTGCTCTGTCGATGTTGGGGCACTTGCTGCTTCACGGAGGAGTGCGCAGCCAGAAGAAGTGAAGTTGCTCAGTCGTGCGTAACTCTTTGCGATCCCAGGGACTGTAGCCTACCAGTCTCCTCCGTCCATGGCGTTTCCCAGGCAAGAGTACTGGAGTGGATTGCCACTTCTTCCTCCAGGGGATCTTCCCAACCCAAGGACCGAACCCAGGTCTCCCATATTGCAGGCACACGCTCTACCCTCTGAGCCACCAGGAAAGCCACGCACAGCCAGGGACCAAGCAGTTCCCGGGAGGCCCTGTGAGCGGTCCCACTGCAAGCCCCACAAATGGGCCATGCGTGATGCTGTGCCCACCCAGAACCCTGCACCAGGCCTGGTACCACCCCAGCTGCTGCGAGGGCCGCTGCAAGGGGACCATAGCTGTCCTCTTTCGCAGAGAATTGCCCCTCACCAATTCTGTTTAGGGCTTCCCCGGGGGCTCAGATGGTAAAGAGTCTGCCTGCGATGCAGGAGACCCTGGTTCGATCCCTGGGTTGGGAACATCCCCTGGAGGAGGAAATGGCAACCCACTGCAGAATTCTTGCCTGAAAAATCCCATGGACGGAGGCTACAGTCCAAGGGGTTGCAAAGTGGCATGACTGAGTGAGCAGCATTTCTGTCTTAGCCTGCTTGGGCCCCTGTGACAAAGTCCCACAGACTCGGTTCAGCTCAGCTCAGCCGCTCAGTCGCGTCCGACTCTTTGCGACCCCATGAATCGCAGCACGCCAGGCCTCCCTGTCCATCACCAGCTCCCAGAGTTCACTCAGACTCACGTCCATCGAGTCCGTGATGCCATCCAGCCATCTCCTCCTCTGTCGTCCCCTCTCCTCCTGCCCCCAATCCCTCCCAGCATCAGAGTCTTTTCCAATGAGTCAGCTCTTCGCATGAGGTGGCCAAAGGACTGGAGCTTCAGCTTCAGCATCATTCCTTCCAAAGAACATCCCAGGGCTGATCTCCTTCAGAATGGACTGGTTGGATCTCCTTGCAGTCCAAGGGACTCTCAAGAGTCTTCTCCAACACCACAGTTCAAAAGCATCAATTCTTTGGCGCTCAGCCTTCTTCACAGTCCAACTGTCACATCCATACATGACCACAGGATAAACCATAGCCTTGACTAGATGGACCTTAGTCAGCAAAGTAATGTCTCTGCTTTTGAATATACTATCTAGCTTGGTCATAACTTTTCTTCCAAGGAGTAAGCATCTTTTAATTTCATGGCTGCAGTCACCATCTGCAGTGATTTTGGAGCCCCAAAAAATAAAGTCTGACACTGTTTCCACTGTTTCCCCATCTATTTCCCATGAAGTGATGGGACCGGATGCCACAGACTAGGTAGCCTATAAAAATTAGAAATTTCTTCCTCACAGTCTGGGGGCTGGAAGTCCATGCTCGAGGTGTCAGCATGATGTGGGAAGGGCCCTCTTCTGGGTTGCAGACTTCCCGCTGTGTTCTCAGATGATGAAAGGGACACAGGCAACTTTGTAGGGTCTCTACTATAAGGGCACTAATCTCATTCATGAGGGCTCCACATTTTTGATCTAGAAAGCTCTAGAGGAATTTCCCTGGTGGTCCAGTGGTTGAGATTCCAAGCTTCCAATGCAGAGGGCATGGGTTCGATTCTTTGTCAGGGAACTAAAATCCCACTTGCCGTGTGGTGTGGCAAAACAAAAATAAAAACAAAAGCAAAATCTCCTGGAGGCCTTACCTCTGGGGCTTAGGATCTGAACATGAATTTGGGGGGGAAACAAACATTGAGACCACAGCAATTTTCTTACAAGTATTTCTCCTAAGAGCACTGCTTCAATAATAAGCCACTTGTTCAGAAATCTTGGGAAACTGGACTTCCCTGGTGGGACAGTGAATAGGAGTCCACTCGCCGACACAGGGGACACGGGTTTGATCCCTGTCCCAGGAAAATGTCACATGCTGAGGAGCAGTCAAGTTGGTGTGCCACAGCTGTTGAGCCCTCAAAATGCAACTACTGAAGCTCGAACACCTAGACCCATGCTCTGCAACAAGCGAAGCCACTGCAATGAGAAGCCCGTGAGCTGCAGCTGGAGGGTAGCCCTCACTTGCTGCAATTGGAGAAAAGCCTGTGAACCAAGGAAGCCCCAGCACAGCCAAAAGTCAAAAATTTTTTAAAACCTGAATTTAAAAAAGAAGAACCACCATAAATGAAAGCTTTCATCATCAATTATTTCTTCCTCCTGAGTTTCAGCATCCATCATGGCCAAAACTTCATCAGTTACACTGTCCTCAGAGGATCGGACAGAACTCAAGGGCAAAATAAGAACAAGCTGCTGAAGACGACAAGGCAGCCTCCAGCCCTGCCACAGAGGGGAGTTTGGAGGAGGAATGGCTGTCCGCAGAGCTCCCAGGAAAGCGTCAAGGCCTGACCTTCTTTGGATTCTTGAGCCAAGCCCGTTGTGCAGTCTCCCACACTTGGACCTGAAAGGTCGGGCCCAGTGTTGGCAGGATAGTCATAAACCCGGAACTGTGGTCAGCTTGGTTTTAAGAAGCCCATTGTAAGCCTGACCACCAGTGCAGAGTTGGCCAAACTCCATCCCATGACTGGCCCTTAGCCTCAGAGATTAAATCCTAAATAAACACTCCAGCTAAACGCCCTGTCGACTGGAAGCCATACTGGTCTATAGCTGGAAATAAGGCAAGAAAGAGACACGATAATATCAGCCAGATAAGGGAAAATGCAGGAAGCCAGCTAATAATTATCCAAGGCCATCACATTCTTTGTAGGAATTTCAAGTCAGCAGGCACCTCCCTGCAGGGGCAGCGCTGGGCTCCCTTGAGAATGAATGAGCCGGTGTCTAAACACGATGCCGACCATCCGACACAGAGCCAGCAGCCACATGTGCCTAGCTAATCTTAGACCGAAAGCAGTTAGCAGCATTTAAAAGTCAGCTCCTCGGCCACGCTAGTGATTCAGTGGCCACGTGGCCAGTGGCTCCTGTCTTGGATGGTGCAGGGAGCTCTGCTGGGCGATGCTGAGCCAGAGTGTTCAGTCAGACAGGGAGAGCCAGTCCCAGCTCACTGCAATGAGACGGAGCGGATATTTCATTACCAACCAAGGGTGTCATCAGGTCAACATCCCAGGTGCAGCATGTGTACGCGTGGCTGAGTCTCTTCACTGTTCCCCTGAAACTATCATGACATTGTTCATCGGCTATATCCCAAAACAAAATAAAAAGTTTAAAATATATATATATATAAATAAAATGTTTGCTGACTCAATAAATAAATAAAAATAAACCTGGGCACAGAAATGTGGGACAAAGTTGCCACCTACTCCCACTGGGCTCACCTTTCTGGGGACACCCCCACACATCCCTAGTCCCCAAGCCCTGTGGGCTGTGTCCTTATGGCGGGCCTTGGTGCCATCCAGTCTCTGTGGGTCCCGACCCCTGCAGAACCGTAGCCCCAGCTGTCAGGTCCGCCTTCCCTGCCGCAAAGCGGGGGGAGCAGCCCACAGGGGCCTTTTGCCCTGGCCACCTGTCCTGCAGCAGCTGCTGTCCATTCCCCCTTCTTTCGCCTCCTGAGAAGCACACAGCTTCCGAGACGAGCCAGCCCCCCACATTCTTCCTGACCCAATGGCTAGCGGCACCCCCCGCCCCCAGGAAGGGTCCAGAGAGAGATCTCAGGCCAAGCCTTCCTCACCTCGAGGCCCTGTCTCCCTACCCCGCCAGGCAACAGTGGCTGACCCACCAGGCCCACCTCTCCCTCCTTCTTCCTCTCCACTTTCAGGATCTTCCATCTCTTGGCTGAATCTGGGAGCAGAGTCTGCAAAGGCCTTCTCTTTATCCTTTGGGGATTTCATCTTCACAACCCTGAGTGTAAGAATGATGTTAAATGGTCAATGATGTTAATGACCATCATTGTAAATGGAGCAGTGATGTTAATGGTCATAAGATGGCCCTGGGAACCCAGAGAGAGTGGTTCTACCTGATGGGCTGGAGAGGCTGATGGGAGGTGGTGCTCAGCGGGGCCCTCAGGAATGAGCAGGATTGTCAAAGGTGGTCATACAGGAACCTGAGTGGGGGCAGGGGAAGCCGCGGCAGTGGGCCAGGAGGTGGGAACAGGTGGCGCGTGTTTGGGAAGGGGAGCAGTGAGGCCTCAGGCTAACAGGGTACAGAACCCCAGGCGCTGGACTCCAGACCACAGGACTGGCTGTAGAGATGGCATCACCCACTGGGGCCAGCAGCCTTCCATCCCCCAGAGGCAAACGTCAGTGTTGAGAGCAGGTTTGCTGTTTAGTCACTAAGTCGTGTCTGACTCTTTTGCGACCCCATGGACTGTAGCTCGCCAGGCTCCTCTGTCCATGGGATTTCCCAGGCAAGAGTACTGGAGTGGGATGCCATTTCCTTCCCTGGGGGGATCTTCCCAACCCAGGAATCGAACCCGTGTCTCCTGCACCAACAGGAGGATTCTTTACCACGGAACCACCAGGGAAGCCCTGAGATCAGGCTTTCAAGCCACTCACAGCCGGTAATCAGCTGGGGCTGGCCTCCAACCACGTAGGCCTCAAGCCCTTGGAATAGAAATTTCTCCTCATTTTAAGGTTGCTGATCACTATCCAGCTAGCCTTTTTCAACATAATTTTCTTTCTTTATTTGATTATCTGTTTACTGGCCGAGCTGGGTCTTCTTTGCTTCGAGGACTTGTCTCTAGTTGCAGCGAGTGGGAGCAATCCTCCAGCTGTGGTGCGTGGGCTTCCTGTCGGGGTGGCGTCTCTTGTTCTGGACGATAAGCTCTACGACTCCTGGGCTCAGGCTCAATAGTTGTAGCACTTGGGCTTAGCGGCTCTTCGGCATGTAGGATGTTCCCCGATCAGGAATCGAATCCGCGTCTCCCGCATTGACAGGTGGATTCTTTACCATTGAGCACCAGGGAAACCCCCAGTTAGTCTCAAGTGTCTTAGAAATTACCAAATTACAACGGAATTTTCTGTTAGAAAAATGAAACAGCTTTTAATAGAAAGCTCTTCCAGGGCCTGACTCTCGAGGATGCTTTAAGACACACTGAACTTCTCCAATGATGCAAATATATGTCGAGGACCAAAGGTTGATATCTGGCACAGCCTTTCTTTGGAAGGTTTCCAGTCTTTGCTTGAAGACTGCTCAGGGCCTAATTGCATTTCTTTCCAATGGGTCCAACAGAAAACCCAGATGGGGATTTATCTGGAGGTGAAAATGCAGCCTTCCTGCTTGTAAGCAAACTGCCTGGGGTATCATGAGCTCAGACTCCAGGACTCGGCAGAACAAAGACAGGAAAGCTGGTCACTTCCGTTCGGGGGTGCATATTAATTCCCCGGACTTTCTCTGTTCCAACTCATGACTCCATGGATCGAGTTCTTTCAAGAAAAGAAAAATAGACCTTGTCATTTCCTATTGTTTCAAAGACAAAATCCAGCCTGGGAAAGATTACGGCAAGAGGAAGGGGACTCGTGTTCAGATGACTAAACAGCAACCTGACCTGGAAAATGCTCCATTAGTTTCCAAGGAAGGGAGGGAGCAGCAATTAGAGGCAAGTGTCGAATCACGACATGAATTCCCTTAAGGAGAAGAAAGCAGAATGCTCCTGACCCACTGACAATGAACCAGCAAGAGAATGTGTTACAAATCGATGAAGAATTTGCAAACCCAGTGAGCTGCCTCCCAGTTCTGAGAGCCTGAACTTCCTTCCTTAGAACATGACCTCTGATTGTAAAGCCTCTGGACCCTGGGAGGGTGAGGCGTGTGCTGTCAGCAGAGGGGCGTATCCACGGGCTGGCCATGCTGGCTGCCACCAAGGTTTCTGTTCAATCAGACTCGCCTACATCACTTAGCTCAGGCACGTGGAAAACTTCTTTTTTTAAGGAAGATGTCTTGGGAAGAATTTCAATCGTCCTAAAAAAATTGGACTAAAGGCACATTGTTGTTGTTCAGTGACTCAGTTGTGTTCAACTCTTTGGACCCCGTGGACTGCAACATGCCAGGCTTCCCTGTCCTTCACCTTCTCCTGGAGTTTGCTCAAACTTATGTCCATTGAGCTGGTGGTGCCATCCAACCATCTGATCCTCTGCCACCCTCTTCTCCTTTCACCTTCAGTCTTTCCCAGCATCAAGGTCTCTTCCAATGAGTTAGCTCTTCACATCAAGTAGCCAAAGTATTGGAGCTTCAGCTTCAGCATCGGTCCTTCCAATGAATATTCAGTTTACTTCCTTTAGGATTGACTGGTTGTTTTTCAATGAGGTAGACCTGTATGCACCAACATGAAGAATGATTGAAGTCATGTTATTCAGTGAAAAGGGCAAATTGGAGAATAATGCATAGATTATATCATTACGTAAAAGAAAAGGATTCCACATAAAACGCTATTTTTCTTCTGTGTATGCATAGACATCTATAGGTCTGGGAATTCCCTGGTGATCCAGTAGTTAAGGACTCCATGCTTCCATTGCTGGGGGTCTGGGTTGGATCCTTGCTTGGAGAACTAAGATCCTGCAAGCTTGTTGCAAGGCAAAAAAAAAAAAAAAAAAAGACCAAAAAACCATAGGTCTGCCTGTCACATTTGGAAGTTCGGAGAGAAGAAATGAGTGTTACATATCACACAGCCAAGTGTTAAAATCTTATAGACATCAGGCCCCAAATAAAAAATTATGTAAAAGACACGCTCTTGCCTACCTTGATAAACATACCTTTATAATAACCCTGAAGACCAGGTTTAAACTTGGAATCCCCAGACTTCAGGGTCTGGTGCCGATGTGGCGGTGTGGGGTGGAGGGGCTGGCTGGGTCCTGACCCACCTGTCTCATCCCACCTCCCCTCAATCCCTCCCCGGGAGGGCCCTCACATACTTAAGTGTGGACCACCAGGCTCCTGAGTCCATGCTGTGTGCCACCTATGGCCCCCCAAACAGCCTGAAAGTACATGATCTGCTGTTAGGGTCCCAGCCCTGTAGGAAGTCAGGATGGTTGACAAGATGCTAGGGCAGAGGACAGGGCAGAGAGGCTGGAAGAGAGCCCAGAGCAGGTGGGTTGGGGCAAAGAAGAGGGATTCTGTGTAGAGCCAAACAAAAAGACCAAATGTGGGGGAATCTGGGCTGCAGGATACGAGCAGGGAGATGACAGGGCTCGGGAAGCCCAGGTGGAGCCCAGGCCGGGCCTCTAGCTGCCTGCCCATCAGAAACCCAAGAGAGGGAATTCCCTGGTGGTCCAGCGGTTAGGACTGTTTGCGCTCACTGCCAAGGCCAGGGTTTGATCCCTGGTCAGGGAACTGAGATCCCACTTGCCCCATGGCACAGCTGAAAAAAGAGAAAGCAACCCAGGGGAGCTTGAGATAAGAATGCAGATCCCTGGGCGCCCCCCTCCCTGAGAACTCAGTGGCTTTCGGGTGGGGATTTGGAATCTATCTTCTTAGACAACGCGGACAGCCCTGGAGATGGGGAGGGTGGCGGGCTGTATATGGCCTTGGCTGATGACTAGGGGCAGTCCTCGGGGACAGGCTGAGGGCAGGGAGCCGAGCAGGTGAAGACAGCTCCACTCCATGCCTCCAAAAACCCCACACTCTCCTGTAAGCCTGTCTGAAAGCCCACACCGACCCAGCGTAGGCAGCCTACAGCCCTACCTACGGAGCTGGTGAGATACTTTGGTCAGTGGGGTTTTGTGAGTTCCTCTCATAGTGATTTCAACGAGGGTGACCCCTCATCCTGCTTTGCTGGAGACCAAGGGATTTTCTACAATTGAGGAGTCTCAGTGCTAAAACCAGGATTGCTGTCCTGGCCAATCCCCCATGGGTGGACACACATGGGCGGTCCCCCTAATTCCCACCTTCCTTCTGACCAGGCCATGCCAAATCCTGAGTCCTGAAAAGATAGACATTTCACATCGCAAGGAACGACCACTGGGTTCTAAATCTCGTTTTACTTCAGTCCTTGTCCTAAAGAAATATTATAGCGTTTGCTCCTTTTCATTTTATAAGACATGTTGAAAATTGCCTTTCATTTCTAAATCCCTCTTTTCAGCCACTTTTAATATTCCTTTTCAAAGCAAGAAAGAAAAAGAAAAGGCCATTGGGACTAAAAACTTCACATACTTGGACTGGACCCAAAGGAGAATATTTATTTCAGCAAAATTCATTCAGGGTCTTGAAAGTCAAGTGTGTGAATATAAAATACACCTTTTCAGTCTAAAAATAATGCCCCTTTCTAAGCTTGGATGGCTGAACCATGACACGTCAGGTTGGCATATTCCATGCTCCCAGGAATGTGACCCCAGAAAGCAAGGAAGGAGAATGCAGTGCTTAGGGAGGCGGGGTTTGGGGACCTGCGAAGCTGCTCTGGCTGGCTGGCCAGCTTGGCTTCTGGGAGGGTACAGTCCAGTGACCTCACCCGGGTGCCGCTGCCTTCTCATCTTGTTGTGACTCTTCCTGCTCAGGAGGTCTGTTTAAAGTCCTTTCACAAACAAGCATCATGTATTTTAGCTTCAGCCACTCATTTTGATTCCAGCCTGAAAGTGTGTCTGGATCTCACGCAAGGTGTGTAGATGGGGCTGGGAGGATCCAGCAGCACCTTCAAATTCCAGCCCCATCAACTCGGGGACAGAGCACTGTGTCCCTGACACCGCCCCCCGCAACACATACACACAAAGGCTACCCGGCCCTAGAGCTGCGAAAACTCGGCTTTCAACCTCTCAGGTCTTCACTGTTCAGTTATTCCTCCCGTCAGAATCGTAAGCTGTTGAAGGACAAAGAGAACAATGTGTGTGCATCTATATGTATGCATGCATGCATGTGCGTGCCTGTCTGTGAGTCTGTGTGCCTGTGTCTCTGTGAGTCTGTGTGCGTGCCTGTCTGTGAGTCTGTGTGCCTGTGTCTCTGTGAGTCTGTGTGCATGCATGTCTGTGAGTCTGTGAGTCTGTGTGCATGCGTGACTGTGAGTCTGTGTGCGTGTGTGTCTGTGAGTCTGTGTGCGTGTGTGTCTGTGAGTCTGTGTGCGTGCGTGACTGTGAGTCTGTGTGAGTGCGTGTCTGTGACTCTGTGTGCCTGCATGTCTGTGAGTCTGTGTGCCTGTCTGTGAGTCTGTGTGCGTGCATGTCTGTGAGTCTGTGTGCGTGCGTGTCTGTGAGTCTGTGTGCCTGCATGTCTGTGAGTCTGTGTGAATGCGTGTCTGTGAGTCTGTGTGAATGTGTGTCTGTGAGTCTGTGTGCATGCGTGTCTGTGAGTCTGTGTGAATGCATGTCTGTGAGTCTGTGTGCCTGCGTGTCTGTGAGTCTGTGTGCATGCCGGCCTATGAGTCTGTATGCGTACCTGTCTGTGAGTCTGTGTGCGTGCGTGTCTGTGAGTCTGTGTGCCTGTCTGTGAGTCTGTGTGAATGCGTGTCTGTGAGTCTGTGTGCCTGCGTGTCTGTGAGTCTGTGTGCATGCGTGTCTGTGAGTCTGTGTGAATGCGTGTCTGTGAGTCTGTGTGCGTGCGTGTCTGTGAGTCTGTGTGCCTGTCTGTGAGTCTGTGTGAATGTGTGTCTGTGAGTCTGTGTGCCTGCGTGTCTGTGAGTCTGTGTGAATGCGTGTCTGTGAGTCTGTGTGAATGCATGTCTGTGAGTCTGTGTGAATGTGTGTCTGTGAGTCTGTGTGCGTGCGTGTCTGTGAGTCTGTGTGAATGCATGTCTGTGAGTCTGTGTGCCTGCGTGTCTGTGAGTCTGTGTGCATGCCGGCCTATGAGTCTGTGTGCGTACCTGTTTGTGAGTCTGTGTGCCTGCGTGTCTGTGAGTCTGTGTGTGTGCGTGACTGTGAGTCTGTGTGCCTGCGTGTCTGTGAGTCTGTGTGCGTGCATGTCTGTGAGTCTGTGAGTCTGCGTGCGTGCGTGTCTGTGAGTCTGTGTGCGTGCCTGTCTGTGAGTCTGTGTGCCTGCGTGTCTGTGAGTCTGTGTGCCTGTGTGTCTGTGAGTCTGTGTGCGTGCGTGTCTGTGAGTCTGTGTGCGTGCGTGTCTGTGAGTCTTTGTGCATGCGTGTCTGTGAGTCTGTGTGCCTGCGTGCCGGTGTGTCTGTGTGCCTGCGTGTCTGTGAGTCTGTGTGCGTGCCTGTCTGTGTCTGTGTGCTTGCCTGTGAGTCTGTGTGCCTGCGTGTCCATGAGTCTGTGTGCGTGCGTGTCTGTGAGTCTGTGTGCGTGCCTGCCTGTGAGTCTGTGTGCGTGTGTGTGTTCAGTCCTTAACAAGATGTTACCACGTGGCCAGGGTGTCAGGGGTTGTTTCCACTTTGCAGGTCTGCATGTGTAAGTTTGAATAGCAGCCCGCTGGTGACAAAGTCTGCAGGGTGGGTGCTGGTTTCTGCTGACCTAGGATCAAATCCCATCTTGGGCACTCAGTTGCTGTGTGACCCTGGGTGGCTTGCTTGACCCCTCTGCGCCTCCTCTGGAAAGTGGAGATCGCAGTCATACAACCACGGAGCGTGGTGGCAGGAGCTAAATGAGGTTGGGAGCGCTAGGTGATTACAGCGGGCCCTGATGTCAGAGTGCCTGGGAAATGGAGCCCTTGTTACCTGAGGATTCTCCAGGTTACCCTGGCAGGTAACCGCCACCCCCACCCTAATAGATATACATCATTATCCATTTGCCCAAACCTGTAGAATACACAACACAGAGAGTGAACCTTAATGTAAACTATGGACTTTGGTAGTGATAACATGTCAGTAGCTGCTGTAACTATTGTGCCGCTCTGGTGTGGGGTCTCAGTACTGGGAAAGGCCTTGCATGGCAGGTGGGGGAACAGGCAATTAGGAGGCCTCTCTAAATTTTCCATTCCATTTTGTTGTGAATCTAATATGGTTCTAAAAATTAAAATCTACTTAAAAAGGAAAACATACAGGTAAATAAAGACTACTTTGGGCTTTCCAGGTGGCTTGGCTGGTAAAGAAGCTGACTGCTGTGCAGGAGACCTGGGTTCGATTCTTGGGTCAGGAAGATCTCCTGGAGGAGGGAATGGCAAACCCACTCCAGTATTCTTGCCTCAAGAATCCCATGGACAGAGGAGCCTGGTGGGCTACAGTCCGTGGGGTCACAAATAGACACAACTGAGCAACTTACAAACCCCCCCCACACACACACAAATGCACAAAGGCTAATTTTAAAAAAAGGACCCAGACAATCTCTGGAGAAATAAGCAAATGTCCTAGTTTACGAAATTTCTTTCATTTATTCATTCAATAAATGTTTCTTGAATTTGCCATCTCTTCTTTAGTGAGGTGTCTGTTCAGATTTTTTTCCCTACTTTTATTTGGCAAAATAAACTTGTTTTCTCATTGCTGAGTTTTAAGAGCTTTTTATATATTTCGTAGGTTAGTCCTTGATCAGATAAGGACTTTTGAAAAAATATGAGGGTTTACCCTGTGCTGAGTGCTGTTCTAGGGAGCGAACAAAGCAGAAAACAGCCTGCCCGCCTGGAACTTACATTCCAAGTAACCCACCACAGGACAGCTTGTGATAAATGCTGTGGGGACAAATGAAAGAGATTAAAGGGGGAAGGAGAGAACACGGGCTGCTATTTATAAGAATGGTCAGAGAAGTCCCCTCTAATAAGGCAGCATGTGAGAACAAACCAGAAGGAAGTGAACAAGCCACGAAGCTGAGGGAGCAGGAGGGCTCCAGGGAGAGGCAGGGTGAGTGCAAAGGCCCTGGGGAAGCAAACGTGCCAGCCCGATCGAAGAGCAGGAGGTCAGGGTGGGGGCGCCGGACTGGAGAGGGCAGGGGCTGGTCACCGACAGCCCTGTAGGCGCCTGGGAAGGACTTTGCCCTTGGAGTGTGCATCCATTTCCTGTAACTGCTGTAACAAGTTCCACACACTCAGCGGCTTAAAACAACAGAATTTAGTCTAGAAGTCAGACACCCAGCTGTCGGGAGGGCTGTGCCCTCTGCAGGCTCCAGGAGAGGCTCCTGGCTGCTCCCCCCGTCTCTGGGGACTCCTTGTGGTCCTTGGCTGGTGGCCGCATCCCCCCAGTCCCTGCCTTCCTCTCCGCATGGCCTCCCTCCTCTCCATGTCTCTTTTTCTGTGTGTCTCTCATCAGGACATTTGTCACTGGATGTGGGTCCCTCCTGCATAACCCAGGATGATCTTGTCCTGAATTTCGTTATATCTGCCAAGACTGTTTCCAACGGCGTGGTGGTCTGACAGCAGCCACTTCCGGGAGGCTGTGTGCACTACAGCCCACCTGGAGTAGGTTCAAGAGAAAATGGGAGGGAACGGCAGGGTGGGCAGTGCTTTTAACAGGCTTTGTTAGAAAGGGAAGTGGGGAAGGGAGGCAACAGCTAGAGAAGGATGGGAGGTTAATTTTTGATTTTTTGGACAGAGCAGCGTGGTTTGTGGAATCTTAGTTCCCAGACCAGGGATGGAACCTGGGCCCTTGGCAGTGAGAGAGCAGGGTCTTAACCACTGGACTGCCAGGGAATTCCCAACAGAGGACTTTTTAATGTGATTTTTTAGGAAGAAGAGAAGGAGGCATACACAGAGCGATGGTGATGTGAAGATGGAGGAAGAAATCGGGATGCTGGCAGCCACCGAAACTTGTAAGCGGCACGGCGGGACCCCCTTTAGTAGGGGCCATCTCAGGCAAACTGGCACACATGGTCGCCCTATCTTTTTTCCTCTTTTCGGTGACACCATGTGTCATGTGGTCTCCTAGTTCCCTGACCAGGGATCGAACCTACACCCCCTACGTTGGAAGCACAGACTCCTCACCACTGGACTGCAAGGGAGGACCCTACACAAGGGAGGACTCTCTCCACCAGCCCTCGGCAAGCACAAACCTGCTGACACTTTGATTTTGGGCTCCAGGACACAAATTTTGAACTTCTGGTTTCCAAAATGTGAGATAATAAATTTTTGCTGTTTAAGCCACCAATTCTGTGACTACCCCACTCTGGTATTCTTGCCTGGAGAATCGCATGGACAGAGGAGCCTGGCGGACTACAGTTCATGGGGTCACAAAGAGTTTGACACGAGTGAGCGACCTTTCGCTTCACTTTCACTGTGGTCATCTGTGACAGCAGCCGCAAGATACAAACATACCAAGAACATCCTTAAAACATACTGCTATACACATTTGTGAATATATCTGTAGGAAAAAGTCACCAGAAGTGGAATTATGAGGTCAAAGGATATGTATACTTTAGAATCTGGTATATATTTACCAGGGATTCCCTTGTGACTTAGACAGTAAAGAATCTGGCTGCAATGCAGGAGAGCCAGGTTTGATCCCTGGGTAGGGAAGATCCCTGGAGAAGAAAATGGCAACCCACTCCAGTATTCTTGCCTAGAGAATCCCATGGACGGAGAAGCCTGGCGGGCTACAGTCCATGGGGTTGCAAAGAGTCAGACATGACTGACTAACACACACAGATATTTACCAAAACACCCTGCATCAGCACGGCTCTCATTTCAACTGATGCCTATCCCCGCACAGAGGGTGCTTCCCAACTCCCACCTGGCCTCCTGCACACACATTTCATTGACACGTGAAATTATAAGTCTACCTCTGGCTGTCGGAATGTGAGCGGAAGTGAGGTGCTCACCTGCAGGGAAAGTGAGGAGACACTGTGTGTTCTCCACTTTCTCTTTTCATCTCCACCAGCCAGAAGTCCCTTCAAGGTCCTGGGAAACCCAGTAGAGCCCACTAGATGGGAGGAACCCATCGCTGAGTCACTGAACCACCACTGGAGAAATACTGTCCACCAACCAGGAACATCCGCAGGACTCTTACACAAGTGAGCAATATGTTTCTATTGCACCCAGCCTCTGGAAGGTTGCCTTCTGTCACGTTACTCTAACTAATATGCTGTGATACTATTTTTTAAATGCAAACATCAGATCCCCTGTGTCTCTTGTGTTGGCAGGTGGGTTCTTAACCACTAGGGCCACCTGGGAAGCCCTAAAGAGAAGAGATACTTCGATGCCAAATTCATTACGTGGAAAGAGAGGATTGAAGATAGGTCGGCCCCATAGACTGTAGCCCGCCAGCCTCCTCGGTCCATGGGATTCCCCAGGCAGGAATACTGGGTTGGATTGCCATTCCCTTCTCCAGGGGAACTTCCCAACCCAGAGATCGAACCCCTGGTCTCCTGCCTTGCAGGCAGATTCTTTACGTTTGAGCTACAGGGAAGTCTCCTGGAAGATAGGGACTATTCCATAGTGAGATATCAGTGGGATGGGTGATACTGTGGGGAGTATGAGGCTGTGGAGGAGGTGGGGGTTCCCGCCAGAGTGGTGTCCTGGGTGGGGAACAAAGCCCAGGGTGGCCTCGGGGGAGCCTGGACGGTCTCTCCACTGCAGTGGGGGCGGGGGGTGTCTGTTTTCTTGTGAACTGGGGGGTAAGACACGACGGGGCGGAGGGCAGGGAGCTTCTGAGAGAGGAGGCGTGATGCAGCTGTGGAGGGGGAGAGTCTAAGGACCCGGGGCGCCCCCCGTGACCGTGATTCTGGGGTTCTCTCCACCATGCTGCTGTAATGTTGGTTTTAACGACGGGTGGGGATTTTGCCAAACGAATGGGCCCCAGGGAGAGAGAGTGTGGGTGCTGGCTGGACCTGCTGGGGTGGTTTCACGTGCCCTGAGGTCTGTGGAGGGGGTGCTCAGATGGGGGGGTGTTCAGATGTGGGGGTGCCAAGGGGGGCTAACAGAGCCATCTGAAGACCCCGAGGGGTGATGAGGTGTCAGAGACAGGGCTCTGAGGGGGAAAGGAGGGTTATGATCTAGAACGACCTGGGGGAACATCGACCTGTAGCCATCTGGAAATCGGGGTGTGGGGAGAAACTGGCCCCCACTTCACAGCCGCGCAGAGAGCGTGCTCACAGGAGAGCCAGGCTTTCTTTCTCTTTTATTCTGTTTTCTTTCTCTTTTGATTTGAGCTTATGTGAAAGAATCCACAAATACTCCTTTAATCCACTCCTTTAATCTCACCAACGTTTTTTTTAAGGAACTCTGTAAATCCTAGTTATAGCTTTTAATCTTGATTACTCTGATGAACATATTATTCTTTATATTTTATTCTGCACATTACAGAATTGGTGTATCCTGACCCAGACTTTCGATGCGATGCAAGGAAGGAGACGGCCTTCCGGTGGCTCACGTGGTGAAGCATCTGCCTGCAGTGCGGGAGACCTGGGATCAATCCCTGGGTCGGGAAGATCCCCTGGAGAAGGAAATGGCAACCCACTCCGGTACTCTTGCCTGGAAAATTCCGTAGACGGAGGAGCCTGGTAGGCTACGGTCCATGGAGTTGCAAAGAGCCGGACATGACTGAGCGACTTCACTTTCACAAGGAAGGAGACATTGAAGGGGAGGCTGAGTGTACGAGGGATTTTGCAAATGTTCCACGGGCTCTCGAGAGCCTAATGGAAGGATCTCAGGTCAGCATGAGAGAAGGCTACATACTCTGTGGCTCCTTGGGACCATCAAAAATGGAAATAAAGGACATGATGGGACCACCCAGGATGGTCCCCAAGCAGATTATGGGGCCCTGGACACTCTACATTCTAGTGAAGTTCCTCATTTGACAACTGCCTTTTTTTTTTATTATTATTATTGGAGGATAATTACCTTACAATAATGTGTTGGTTTCTGCCATACAGTAACATGAATCAGCCACCGGTATACATATGTCCCCTCCCTTTGAGCCTCCCTCCCACCTCCCACCCCTCTAGGCTGTCACAGAGCCCTGGGTTTGAGCTCCCTGCGCCATACAGCAAATTCCCACTGGCTGTCTGTTTTACACATGGTAATCTAGACGTTTCCATGAGACCCTTCCGAACCGTGCCTCCCTCTGCTGCCCCCGCCGTGGCCACAGGTCTATCCTCTACGTCTGCATCTCCACCGCTGCCCTGCAAACAGGAGCCTCCGTACCATCTTTCCAGAGTCCACATATATGCATCGATATGCCATATTTGTTTTTCTCTTTCTGACTTACTCCACTCTGTATAATAGGCTCTAGGTTCATCCTCGCCATTCAGCTCAGTTCAGTCGATCAGTCGTGTCCAACTTTTTGCGACCCCATGGACTGCAGCACTCTAGGCCTCCCTGTCCATCACCAACTCTGGAGTTCACTCAAACGAATGTCCATGGAGTCGGTGATGCCATCCAAAACATCTCATCCTCTGTCGTTCCCTTCTCCTCCTGCCTTCAATCTTTCCCAGCATCAGGATCTTTTCCAAGGAGTCAGTTCTTCCCATCAGGTGGCCAAAGGATTGGAGTTTCAGCTTCAGCATCAGTCCTTCCAATGAACACCCAGGACTGATCTCCTTTAGGATGGACTGGTTGGATCTCCTTGCAGTCCAAGGGACTCTCAAGAGTCTTCTCCAACACCATAGTTCAAAAGCATCGATTCTTCAGCGCTCAGCCTTCTTCACAGTCCAACTCTCACATCCATACATGACCACTGGAAAAACCATAGCCTTGACTAGATGACCTTTGTTGGCAAAGTAATGTCTCTGCTTTTTAATATGCTGTCTAGGTTGGTCATAGCTTTTCTTCCAAGGAGCAAGCATCTTTTAATTTCATGGCTGCAATCACCATCTGCAGTGATTTTGGAGCCCCCAAAAATAAAGTCTCTCACTGTTTTCACTGTTTCCCTATCTATTTCCCATGAAATAGTGGGACCAGATGCCATGATCTTAGTTTTCTGAATGTTGAGTTTTAAGCCAACCTTTTCACTCTCCCCTTTCACTTTCATCAAGGGGCTCTTTAGTTCTTCTTTGCTTTCCCATTAGAACTGTTTCAAATGTGTTCCCTTTTATGGCTGAGTAATATTCCATCATATATATTTACCATAACTTCGTTATCCATTCATCTGTTGATGGACATCTAGGTTGCTTTCATGTCCTAGTTAGTGTAAATAGTGCTGGAATGAATATTGTGGTACCTGTGTCTTTTTCAATTATGGTTTTTTCAGGGTATATGCCCAGTAGTGGGATTGCTGGGTCATAGTGTAGTTTTAGTCCTAGTATTTTTTTCCTGACAATTTTCTATTAAAATTTGACTTGTAGCAGGCACTACAAGAGAGACCACAGCTGGACCCAAACCTGACAAACATCTTTCCTGGGGAGCCTGTGTTCTGAGATTGAGGCTATGATATGCCAGGTCCATCCCTCTGTCCAGGAGAACTCAGTTATCATTTGGTTCTGGCAGGTTTGACTGTCCTGAAATCGCACCTCCTGAAACTGTGAACAAATAACTGAGATTCTGAAACTCTTTCTCTGTGCCATGTTAAGTGCTTTTAAAGGGAGTATTTATTTGCATCTTCATGACAGCCCTATGGAATTAGGTATATTATCACTCCCATTTTAAGATGAGAACCTTGAGGCAGACAAAGGTAAAGCAGCTTGTTTGGATTTGAGAGCCAGCAAGTGGTGGTGTCAGGATTTGAACATGAAGCCCATGGTCTTCACCCAGGCTCCTCTGCCTGCTACCATCACAAGCAAGCGCCAGAAAAGCCTAATCCGAAATCTCTATAGATCAGGGGTGCTGCTCAATCACCCCAGCTCTGGAGTAAAAATATTTTTCTTTTTATTCCAAACTTACTCCCCATCCGCCCTCTATAGTGACCCACTCCGTGATCAGGTCTCACTGTCCCTTCTCTCTCAGTTAAATGGCCAAATGCTGCTTGCCGTGGCGACTTACCATTTCAAAACTGCCAAGGGAATTCCCTGGCAATCCAGCGGTTAGGACGCCACATTTCCACTTCAGGGGGCCCAGGTTCAAACCCTGGCTGAGGAACTAGGATCCTGCAAGCTGTGAAGTGTGGCCAAAACAAACATAAAACAACCAAAAAAAAAAAAACAAAACCATTTGGCAGAAAACGCTCAGTGGAGGAAAAAGAGAAGTTGCCAGAGTAGACGTTGATTCAGGAGCAGTAAGACATTCCCACATTTGTCCATCTGACAATGCCTTGCTGCAGCATCTGGCTCGGGGCTTCTTTTGAGCATGGAACTCAGGGAAGACTCTGAAGTGTTCCTCTGTTTTCCTTTGTCAGGCACATGCCCTTCCGTCTTTCAGCACTCCAGCACAATGCATTGGCTCGGTGGATCTCAATTTTCCAGAGCCGGAGGCAACCTCATCAATACCTACTCTGATTTCTCTTGTTTACATTGCTAAAACATTGCAGGAATGAGGCCATCAGGCCATGAGAGGAAGATGACACGGGTTGTGTTGCTATACCAGTTAGACTGGGTTCACCTACAAGTAATTTTGTCTTGAAAATAGTGACTTAATGTATACAGAAGAACACAAATATCCATTCCTGCATGGTATGGTGGCCCATGATGTTACAGACCCAGGCTCCTTCTAACTCATTGCTTGAACACACGTGGCTTTCCTTTCCAAGGTCATCTGATTGCTAGAGCTCCAGCCATTACCTCTGCATTCTGGGTGACAGAAAAGAGAAGAGGAAGAAGTCACTTTTAAAGAGACAGAGATATCTCTACCCCTTCATTTTAATTTCTTTGTGCAAAGCTTTATTATCTGGCTACCCGTGGATGTAGAAAATACTAGGGGATGTAGTGTTTTACTTGGCAGCAGTGTATCCAGTTTAAAAAAAAATAGTGCTCTTTTGCTAGGAGAAAAGGAAAGAATTGCTATTTGGAGGCACACAGCAGACTTTGTTATACTTCAGTTCAGTTCAGTTCAGTCGCTCAGTCGTGTCCGACTCTTTGCGACCCCATGAATTGCAGCACGCCAGGCCTCCCTGTCCATCACCAATTCCCGGAGTTTACCCAAACTCATGTCCATTGAGTCGGTGATGCCATCCAGCCATCTCATCCTCTGTCGTCCCCTTCTCCTCCTGCCCCCAGTCCCTCCCAGCATCAGGGTCTTTTCCAATGAGTCTTTTCCTTTGCATGAGATGGCCAAAGTATTGGAGTTTCAGCCTCAAAATCAGTCCTTCCAATGAACACCCAGGTCTGATCTCCTTTAGGATGGACTGGTTGGATCTCCTTGCAGTCCAAGGGACTCTCAAGAGTCTTCTCCAACATCACAATTGAAAAGCATCAATTCTTCAGTGCTCAGGTTTCTTCACAGTCCAACTCTCACATCCATACACGACCACTGGAAAAACCACAGCCTTGACTAGATGGCAAAGTAATGTCTCTGCTTTTTGATATGCTATCTAGGTTGATCATAGCTTTCCTTCCAGGGAGTAGGCATCTTTTAATTTCATGGCTGCAGTCACCATCTGCAGTGATTTTGGAGCCCCCAAAAATAAAGTCTGACACTGTTTCCCCATCTATTTCCCATGAAGTGATGGGACCAGATGCCATGATCTTAGCTTTCTGAATGTTGAGCTTTAAGCCAACTTTTTCACTCTCCACTTTCACTTTCATCAAGACGCTTTTTAGTTCTTCTTCACTTTCTGCCATAAGGGTGGTGTCATCTGCATATCTGAGGTTATTGATATTTCTCCCATTAGTCTTGATTCCAGCTTGTGCTTCTTCCAGTCCAGCGTTTCTCATGATGTACTCTGCATAGAAGTTAAATAAGCAGGGTGACAATATGCAGCCTTGACGTACTCCTTTTCCTATTTGGAACCAGTCTATTGTTCCATGTCCAGTTCTAACTGTTGCTTCCTGACCTGCATATAGGTTTCTCAAGAGGCAGGTCAGGTGGTCTGGTATTCCCATCTCTCTCAGAATTTCCCACAGTTTATTGTGATCCACACAGTCAAAGCCTTTGGCATAGTCAGCAAAGCAGAAATAGATGTTTTTCTGGAACTCTCTTGCTTTTTCCATGATCCAGAGGATGTTGGCAATTTGAGCTCTGGTTCCTCTGCCTTTCCTAAAACCAGCTTGAACATCTGGAAGTTCATGGTTCACATATTGTTGAAGCTTGGCTTGGAGACTTTTGAGAATTACTTTACTAGTATGTGAGATGAGTGCAATTGTGCAGTAGTTTGAGCATTCTTTGGCATTGCCTTTTTTGGGATTGGAATGAAAATTGACCTTTTCCAGTCCTGTGGCCACTGCTGAGTTTTCCAAATTTGCTGACATATTGAGTGCAGCACTTTCACAGCATCATCTTCCGAGGTCAGGGGCGGCGGCCAAGAGGAGCTACCCCACATCCGAGGTTAGGGATGCAGCTGAGAGGAGCAATTCCACTTCCAAGGAGTGATGGCTGCGAGGGCACAGGAGGGCTGAGAGGAGCTACTCCACGCTCAAGGTCAGGAGTGGCAACCTCATCCAAGGTAAGGAGCAGCGGCTGCACTTTGCTGGAGCAGGCGTGCAGAGATGCCCCATGTCCAAGGTAAGAGAAACCCAAGTAAGACAGTAGGTGTTGCGAGAGGACATCAGAGGGCAGACACACTGAAACCATAATCACAGGAAACTAGCCAATCTGATCACACGGACCACAGCCTTGTCTAATTCAATGAAACTAAGCCATGCTGTGTGGGGCCACCCAAGACGGACAGGTCATGGTGGAGAGATTTGACAGAATGTGGTCCACTGGAGAAGGGAATGGCAAACCACTTCAATATTCTTGCCTTGAGAACCCCATGAACAGTAGGAAAAGGCAAAATAATAGGATACTGAAAGAGGAACTCCCTAGGTCGGTAGGTGCCCAATATGCTACTGGAGATCAGTGGAGAAATAACTCCAGAAAGAATGAAGGGATGGAGCCAAAGCAAAAACAATACCCCGTTGTGGATGTGACTGGTAATAGAAGCAAGGTCCGATGCTGTAAAGAGCAATATTGCATAGGAACCTGGAATGTCAGGTCCATGAATCAAGGCAAATTGGAAGTGGTCAAACAGGAGATGGCAAGAGTGAACGTCGACATTCCAGGAATCAGTGAACTAAAATGGACCGGTATGGATGAATTTAACTCAGATGACCATTATATCTACTACTGTAGGCAGGAATCCCTTAGAAGAAATGGAGTAGCCATCATGGTCAACAAAAGAGTCTGAAATGCAGTACTCGGATGCAATCTCAAAAATGACAGAATGATCTCTGTTGGTTTCCAAGGCAAACCATTCAATATCACAGTTATCCAAGTCTATGCCCCAACCAGTAACGCTGAAGAAGCTGAATTTGAACGGTTCTATGAAGACCTACAAGACCTTTTAGAACTAACACCCAAAAAAGATGTCCTTTTCATTATAGGGGACTGGAACGCAAAAGTAGGAAGTCAAGAAACACCTGAGTAACAGGCAAATTTGGCCTTGGAATGTGGAATGAAGCAGGGCAAAGGCTAATTAAAGTTTTGCCAAGAGAATGCATTGGTCATAGCAAACACCCTCTTCCAACAACATAAGAGAAGACTCTACACATGGACATCACCAGATGGTCAACACTGAAATCAGATTGATTATATTCTTTGCAGCCAAAGATGGAGAAGCTCTATACAATCAACAAAAACAAGACCAGGAGCTGACTGGCTCAGATCATGAACTCCTTATTGCCAGTTTCAGACTGAAATTGAAGAAAGTAGGGAAAACCACTAGACCATACAGGTATGACCTAAATCAAATCCCTTATGATTATACAGTGGAAGTGAGAAATAGATTTAAGGGCCTAGATCTGATAGAGTGCCTGATGAACTATGGACTGAGGTTCGTGACATTGTACAGGAGACAGGGATCAAGACCATCCCCATGGAAAAGAAATGCAAAAAAGCAAAATGGCTGTCTGGGGAGGCCTTACAAATAGCTGTGAAAAGGAAGAGAAGCGAAAAGCAAAGGAGAAAAGGAAAGATATAAGCATCTGAATGCGGAGTTCCAAAGAACAGCAAGGAGAGATAAGAAAGCCTTCTTCAGCAATCAGTGCAAAGAAATAGAGGAAAACAACAGAATGGGAAAGACTAGAGATCTCTTCAAGAAAATTAGAGATACCAAGGGGACATTTCATGCAAAGATGGGCTCGATAAAGGATAGAAATGGTATGGACCTAACAGAAGCAGAAGATATTAAGAAGAGATGGGAAGAATACACGGAAGAACTGTACAAAAAAGATCTTCACGACCCAGATAATCACGATGGTGTGATCACTCACCTACAGCCAGACATCCTGGAATGTGAAGTCAAGTGGGCCTTAGAAAGCATCACTATGAACAAAGCTAGAGGAGATGATGGAATTCCAGGTGAGCTATTTCAAATCCTGAAAGATGATGCTGTGAAAGTGCTGCACTCAATATGCCAGCAAATTTGGACAACTCAGCAGTGGCCACAGGACTGGAAAAAGTCAGTTTTCATTCCAATCCTAAAGAAAGGCAATGCCAAAGAATGCTCAAACTACCACACAAGTGTTATAGTTACTGTTCTGTATTATAAGAAAAACTCTTTCCCTGGTGGCTCAGGTGGTAAAGAATCTGCCTGCAGTGCAGGGAAACCCAGGTTCAGTCCCTGGGTTGGGAAGATTCCCTGGAGAAGGAAATGGCAACCCCCTCCAGTATTCTTGCCTCCGAATCCCATGGACAGAGGACAAACACACATTATAAGGAAGAAGATGAAGGTCATGGGTTCAGCAAGAACTGGGACACATACGTGCACCTGGTGCTGGGCTCTGGGGGCAAGCTAAGCTAGAAAATCATATGCAAGCAAAGTGCTCAGAGCTGGTTGCTCTAAGGGTGATGTATGCTTCCCCTGGAGCAGCCTGGAGGTGGGACACACAGGGCGCTGCTATTTAAACGGTAAAAATAAGACATTAAATTTGTCTCCCAGCCAATTCAAGTGGGAGTCCACTCTATTTCACCATGCCAGGGATGAGGGCCAGCACAACGGGGTCCCTGTCAGTCTCTATTTATTCTGACATCCAGCTAATCACTGCAGGATCCTTGACAATGTCAGAGAGTCAAGTTCAGGACCTGGCCCATTGCTCATGAATTCAGACCAGTTATTAGAAGCAGTTATGCATAGGGCTTCCCTGGTGGCTGACTGTGGTAAAAAATCCGCCTGCCCACGCAGGAGACATGGGTTCGAGCCTTGGCTGCGGAAGACTCCACACGCCATGGATCCCACGTGCCACGTGCCCGTGTGCCACAGCTACTGAGCTGCTGCTCTAGAGCCTGGGAACCACACCTCCTGAGTGCGTGTGCCTCAACCCCTGAAGCTCAAGTGCCCTGGAACCCATGCTGAGCAACAAGAGAAGCCACTGCGATGAAGACCCAGCATAGCCAAGAACAAACAAATAAATAAAAATTTTAAAAAAGAAGTGTCCATGCACAATCCAGCTTCCCCAAACTAAGTAAGCCACCCACATAGAAGGAGTCTCAGGTGGGACCAGCTAAGGGTCCCCACTGGCCCAGATGCTGCCCCTGTGACAATGACAAGAAGTGTCCTTCCTCTAGACAGATGGAGCCCCTGACACATGGCTCAGTCACAGGACAGTGTTTGTGGAAAATAAGAAAAGCTGCTTTCTCTAAGGAGATGCAGCTCCATGCGGAGTCTCAGCTCCCACACAGCCAGGAGCATGTGTGCAGTGCACAACCTGAGCCGCTGTGAACGGAAGCCCCAGTGAAGAAGATGGTGACTAGGGGCTGGCATCATGTTTCCTGGCCACCCAGAAAACCATAACGGTTATTTCCCAAGTGTGAGGAGTCCCTCGTACTGCAGCCACACCGACGTGTGTCCTTCCTCCACCCTGCCACTTGAAACATCAAATTCTTTTAAACGTATGTGAAACGACATCCAAGACATTGGATGTCAGGCAAGGAGGGGCAGTGCTTCCCTAACTCCCCTGCCTTGCGGGCAGCATAGGAAGCAGGCAACCTGGGGGTGGGGGCTGCAGTGGGCCACCTGAGTTGAAGACACAGAGATGAGGGTCTAGGGAGACCAAGGGGACCACAGGGGCAGGCCCAGGGTGTCAGGGATAAGACGCGGGCACAGGGAGGGAGAACCCGGAGGTGAGCAGAAGCGCCCTTGAGAATGTGGTTGAGAGCTCGTCACACCCGAAGCCAGGACCAGAAAACCACGGGAAAGGTCTAGAAGGAACCACATCCAGAGCTCTGCGAGGACTAGAGGTGCCCGTTCCCCCAGCCAGACTGGAAAACATCATGACCCTCGGCTGGCCGCGCACTTGGAGGTGACAAATAATTAGCTCCAGGGAGGAGGTGGAGGTGTGACTTTGGGAGGTTCTGCTCCATGTGTGACCTGCGGTTCCGTTTATCACCCTGGGCCGTCTGTGGGATGACCTCCCCACCGGCAGCCCAGCTCCATCTGTCCAGGGAGCGCCTGGTTCCCCCACGCCCAGGACTGGAGCTGCCGAGAACCAGCCAGTCCCCCTGACCTCACCAGGCCACCCACGTTCTTGCTGGGAGGCGGCTTGCTCTCCAGCTATTGAAACTCACTCTCAAGACAGCAAGGTCTCGGGCTCATGCGTAACTGGGCTGTTTGTATCCAAGGAAGTGCCACATTTCCCACAGCTTTATATAAACTTCCTCTTACTGAACACATCTGGGTTCACAGGCTGCAGAACTTTTCTTTGAGTTTCTAAACTTAGCAGCTTTTCTCCCTACTCTGTTCCCCAAATATGGGTTCAGCTAGAGCCTGCACTCTGGGAAGCTGAAGGTCTGGCCACTGTACCCAACTCAGCCTCGTGACTGGGGTGCAGTGAGGTGGGTAGGGCTGGGCAATGAGGCAGGGGTCAGATAGCAATGTGGGGTGGTAGCTGCCAAGAAGTGCCACCCCTGGAGGCAGGGGTGGGCACCCATGTGGTGACCCCCCCATGCATCCTGTCTCAATGGAAAAAGAAGTGGCACCATCAGACCCTGGCAGGGGCAGGTAGCCCACCTGAAGCCAAGTTGCATGCCAGGATCTCAGTCACGCCCCTAGGCACATTGTTGTTAGGTCGCTAAGTTGTCTGTTTGCGACCCCACAAACTGCAGCACGCCAGGCTTCCCTGTCCTTCACTATCTCCTGGAGTTTGCTCAAACATGTCCATTGAGTCAGTGATGCCATCCAACCATCTCATCCTGTGTCATCCCCTTCTCCTCCCGCCTTCAATCTTGCCCAGCATCAGGGTCTTTCCCAATGAGCCATCTCTTCGCATCAGGTGGCCAAAGTATTGGAGTTTCAGCTTCAGCATCAGTCCTGCCAATGCATGAGTCCTTTCCAGGCATGAGCTGTTCTCTAAACTGCCTGTTCTTGCCTGAATGTAATCCTCTTGTGTTAAAACATAGGTTTTATTATTACTTGGGGCCAGCAAAGCTAGCAGATGAGGAGACAACGACCCCTGAAAAGATGCGGTTTGTTACTCACAGTTTCCAAGAGGAGAGGGGAGCACACGGCCCCATGCAGAGCCACACGGGGAAGCACCAGGGTCTATCAGGAGATGGAAGGACTGCGCGGGAGAAGTGAGAAACAGCCTTTACTGTGGTCTAACTAGAAGGAATGGGCGAAGCAGGGCAAGCAGGCTTGGGACTAGCTACTGCGAATAACTCCAGCCAAATCCGGAGGCCAGGGCTGTCTGGTACCCATACGAGGGCAGGGGGATAAGTGGCCCTGAGTTCGAGAGCCCTTTGAGAGCTCAGCAAAGGGAGTGATTGGGGTGGACTTGGGGTTTGTCGCTTTGTACCCAACAGCTCTGCCCCCAGAACTGTTTGCTGTCTCCAGGAATCAGCAAACCTGGAAAGTTCCTCCAGGGCCAGCAAAAGCCCACGGTCAAAGCATCGGAAACCACATGGATGCCTCACATCTCAATTTTGACCAGGATGGGCATGGATCGAGCCACTGGGCCCTGGATTGCTCAGCCATTTGGCTGCCCAGGGGCTTCCCTGGTGGCTCAGCTGGTAAAGAATCCGTCTGCAATGTGGGAGACTTGGGTTTGACCCCTGGGTTGGGAAGATCCCCTGGAGACAGGAAAGGCTACCCATTCCAGTATTCTGGCCTGGAGAATTCCATGGACTGGTTCCCTTGTGGTTTGGCTGGTAAAGAATCCACCTGCAATGCGGGAGACCCAGGTTTGATCCCTGGGTTGGGAAGATCCCCTGGAGAAAGGAAAGGCTACCCACTCCAGTATTCTGGCCTGGAGAATTCCATAGACTGGTTCTCTGGTGGCTCAGACGGTAAAGCATCTGCCTGCAATGCAGGAGACTCGGGTTTGATCCCTGGGTCAGGAAGATCACCTGGAAAAGGAAATGGCAACCCATTCCAGTACTCTTGCCTGGAAAATTCCATGGATGGAGGAGCCTGGCAGGCTACAGTCCATGGGGCCACAAAGAGTCGGACACGACTGGGCGACTTCACTTTCTCTCACTTTTGGCTGCCCAGTGCTGTCCTCTTCCTTTCATGGGTCGTGCAATAATGCAATCCTTCATTTTATGGATTTGATGTTTTAGGACCTTGTGTCTTGAATTAATGGCTTAGTTTTTATACCATCACCACTATTTATTTATGTCTTCTGTCAAACATATCATCTCAAGTAATCCTTCAACAACCTTGAGGTTAGACATGGCAGATAAGATTGGTTAAGTATTTAATATCCATTCTCCCTTTCTTCCTTACCAGTGGAACTCCAGTTGTATTCAAGGTAGTAACGCACCTGGCTGAAATACTGACTACTCTGTACTGCTTAATAGGTAGTAACATGGATGCAACAACCAGTTCTAGCAAACGTGATATGAAGGAAACAGATCCTGGGGACTTTTTCAGGAGGGAGCAGGCACAAGTGGCACCCACATTGTAGCCTCCTGCCTTTTGCCCCTCCTCTGTCCTCCTGCCCGACATATAAGTCGGCCGCTTAGAGACATGAGAGCCAACTTCCAGGCATAAAAGCAGAAAGCTTCCAGCCCTGGATCATGGAGTAAGAAGGCAGAAGGAGCCTGGGTCCTCAGCTGCACCAATCCCAAATTGTCTGCCTCCAACCTCCTGTTATATGAGAAAAACGGTACCTCTATTTTGACGAAATTACTGTGACTATGTCTTTGCTGCATATGTGTGTGTGCTCAGCCATTCTGAATCTTCGAGACCCCATGGACTGAAGCCCACCAGGCTCCTCTGCCCATGGAATTTCATAGGCAAGAATATTGGAGTGGGTGGCCATTTCCTTCTCCAGGGGGGTCTCTTCCCCTCAGGGATCGAACCCACGTCTCGTGCATCGTCCTAATGGATGAAATAGACAATATTTTTATTTCCTTTTATGAAGGAAACTGAAGCTTCTAATGTTAATAAAATTATCCAAGGCCTGGCAGCTCTTAAATGACAGCGCCTCTAGCCTCTATGGACTGAACTGTGTCTTCCCAAAATTCATGTGGTGAAGCCTGAACCTTGAGCATCTTAGAATGTGACTGCATTTGGAGACAAGGTTAAATGAGGTCATTGTTGTGTGCTGGTCTCAGCCGCTAATAACCATTGTTGTGGCTGGACCAGCCGTTGTGGTTATGATTGCAAGACACACTGCAGCAATACGGAAACTGAAAAAAAAAAAAAAAAACTATTATTTGCAGGACCCAGAAATTACATGGTTTCCCCTGGGGGCAGACAGCGAGGCTGTGGGTAGAAAGTGTGAGCACAGGTCCAGGGTTCTGCTTTTACTGGGGTCAAGGGTGGGGGCCTAGGGTTTCATGGGCTCACTATTGCTGAGAGTTCTAAATATGAGTGGGAACTTGAAGAGAAAAAACAAGCTCTTTAGAAAGATCTTGAAAACAAAAGAGCCTCAGTGGGGGAAGATGGCTTTGGCTCTTTATCTAGTCCTGTGGCTGGCAGTGTGTTTATTCAATCAAAGCTTAAGTCAGGCACTTACATTACAAGACAGAGAAAGCCTAGTTTCCAGGGCTTATGGCTTACACCAGTCATAAGTGGAGAAGTGTTAGTCGCTCTGTCCAACTCTGCAATTCCGTGGATTGTAGCCCATCGAGCTCCTCTGTCCATGGGGTTTTCTAGCAAGAATACTGGCGTGGGTTGCCATTGCCTTCTCCAGGGGGTCTTCCCGATCTAGGGATCAAACCTGGGTCTCCTGCACTGTGGGCAGATTCTTTACCATCTGAGCCACAGGGAAGCCCTAAGTCATAAGGGTGGGGCCCTAATCCAATAAGATTGGTGTCTTTGTTGTTATTCAGTAGCACTGAGCTCTTTGTGACCCCAGGGACTGCAGCACGCCCCACTTCCCTGTCCTTCACCATCTCCTGGAGTTTGCTTAAACTCATGTCAGTTTGGCTGGTGATGCTGTTCAACCCTTCTCTTCCTGCCTTGAAACCTTCCCACCATCAGGGTCTTTTCCAGTGAGTCGGCTCTTCATCCTCATGGGGAGAGGAAGAGACACCTTCCTTATAAGACATCTTATAGGGAGAGGAAGTGTGTGTAGAGAGCAGAACAACCTTAAGGACCCAGAGAGAAGGTGGCCGGGTGCAAGGCAAGCCACAGAGGCCTCAGAAGACACCAAACCTGCCAGCACCTTGATCTTGGACTCCAGGTCTTCCTTTCCCCTCAGCTACTTGCATGTTTGGGGTTTACCCTGCTTCCTTGTCTCACCTTAGCTCCTCTACCTCATCCTCCATACTCAGCCTCCCCCAGGAGAAGGGGCGTCCAGAGCACCACCCTGGAATTCCATCCCTGTCACGTTTTGGAAGAGTATCTGAAAGCAGGATGAAGTGTGGAAGGATGAACATCATCTGTATAGTGTGGCTTCTGGTTTACAGCCAGAGGCACATAGGACTTGAATTTTGTCAAATGCCTTGTAGGCATCTATGGATATGATCCTGTGATTTTTCCTCTTAGCTCTGTTAATACGATAGATTTCTTACTATTAAACCATCCTTGCCCTTCTGGAATAAATCCTACTGGGACATGAAATGTCATACTTAATGCATTTTTTATTCAATTTCCTTATATTTTTATTTTTTAAACTTGGATTAATATTTATTAGTGATATAGGATTCTCTTTGTCAGTTGCAATTAGTAATATTATATTAGCTTCATAAAAGTAACTTAGAAGCTTACGTTCTTTTTCAATTTGCTGCAAATTTATGCAAATCTGCAAGTAATTGGTCTTTAAAGGCTTCATAGAGTCGCCTGATTAGTCTGTGCCTGTAAATTTAGAATTTTCTGTCTTTCTTCCATCGAAGCTGTCTGTATACATATTCTATCTCTATTTGGGTACGTTTCATTTTCCTAAAAATGTATCCATTTCATCTAGGTTTTCAAATTTATTTGCCTAAACTAGTAGGCCACAGGACTGGAAAAGGTCAGTTTTCATTCCAATCCCAAAGAAAGGTAATGCCAAAGAATGCTCAAACTACTGCACAATTGCACTCATCTCACATGCTAGTAAAGTAATGCTCAAAATTCTCCAAGCCAGGCTACAGCAATACATGAACCGTGAACTTCCAGATGTTCCAGCTGGTTTTAGAAAAGGCAGAGGAACCAGAGAGCAAATTTCCAACATCTGCTGGATCATGGAAAAAGCAAGAGAGTTCCAAAAAACATCTATTTCTGCTTTGTTGACTATGCCAAAGCCTTTGACTGTGTGGATCACAATAAACTGTGGAAAATTCTGAAAAAGATGGGAATACCAGACCACCTGACCTGCCTCTTGAGAAACCTATATGCAGGTCAGGAAGCAACAGTTAGAACTGGACATGGAACAACAGACTGGTTCCAAATAGGAAAAGGAGTACGTCAAGGCTGTATATTGTCACCCTGCTTATTTAACTTCTATGCAGAGTACATCATGAGAAGTGCTGGGCTGGAGGAAGCACAAGCTGGAATCAAGATTGCCAGGAGAAATATCAATAACCTCAGATATGCAGATGATACCACCCTTATGGCAGAAAGTGAAGAGGAACTAAAAAGCCTCTTGATGAAAGTGAAAGAGGAGAGTGAAAAAGTTGGCTTAAAGCACAACATTCAGAAAGCTAAGATCATGGCATCTGGTCCCATGACTTCACGGGAAAGTGATGGGGAAACAGTGGAAACAGTGTCAGACTTTATTTTTGGGGGCTCCAAAATCACTGCAGATGGTGATTGCATCCATGAAATTAAAAGACGCTTACTCCTTGGAAGGAAAGTTATAACCAACCTAGATAGCATATTAAAAAGCAGAGATATTACTTTGGCAATAAAGGTCCATCTAGTCAAGGCTATGGTTATTCCAGTGGTCATGTATGGATGTGAGAGTTGGACTATGAAGAAAGCTGAGCACCAAAGAATTGATGCTTTTGAATTGTGGTGTTGAAGAAGACTCTTGAGAGTCCCTTGGACTGCAAGGAGATCCAACCAGTCCATCCTAAAGGAGATCAGTTATCAGTCCTGGGTGTTCATTGGAAGGACTGATGCTGAGGGTGAAACTTTGGCCACCTCATGCAAAGAGTTGACTCCTTGGAAAAGACCCTGATGCTGGGAAAGATTAGGGGCAGGAGGAGAAGGGGATGACAGAGGATGAGATGGCTGGATGGCATCACCAACTCGATGGACACGAGTTTGGGTAAACTCCGGGAATTGGTGATGGACAGGGAGGCCTGGCGTGCTGCAATTCATGAGGTCGCAAAGAGTTGGACACGACTGAGTGACTGAACTGAACTGAACTGAAACTAGTAAAAAATGTTAGCTGAATTTAAAAAATTCTTCTCTTTAATTATTTTCCTTTTATCATTTCTTACATTGTGTATTTGTGGTTTTCCTCTTTCAAATTATACCAGCTAATGTTTTTCCAATTTTGTTGATTTTTTAAAACTACTGTTTTTGATGTATTAATAACACAACTCATTAAATTTCTAGTTTGAACTTCATTAATTCTTTCCTTCTGGTTTCTTTGTTTTACTCTTGGTCTTTTTCTAGCTCCCTGCTTAGCTGTTTAACTGATTATTTCCACTTTCATGGTTTCTGATATTTAGTTCTGTATATTTTTCTAGTTCCTGCTTCAGCAGACTCATAAATTGTCATGTCCTTTTTCATTATCCATTACTTTCTAGAAGTTGCGCAACTTTATTTTGAAAAATCTTTTGTCTCTCACAAGTAGCTTATAGTGTTAGTGTTAGCTGCCCAGTTGTGCTCGACTCTTTGCAACCCCATGGACTGCAGCCCACCGGGCTCTTCTGTCCATGAGATTTTCCAGGCAAGGATACTGGAGTGAGTTGCCATTTCCTTCTCCAGGGGATTGTCCAGACCCAGGGATCGAACCCTGGTCTCCTGCACTGCAGGCAGATTCTTTACCAACTGAGCCACCAGGAAAGCACAGGAGGAGGGCCTTTTGCTGGTTTTGACATTAATGTGAATTTCTAGGAGGTTTGTGTTTTGTTTGGTTTTGTTTGCACTGTGATCGGACAGTGCTAGCCGCATTTTCATACTTCAGGAAATTTAAAATTTTCTTCATGAATCCTCTATGTGCAAATCTGTTAGATGCAGGGAAAGTTACAGATGAAGCAAAATGATACCTTGGAGTTTTTTTGACAGATCTCAGAATGGATACCCTGGGAGGACAGAGGGAACATGATCAGCAAAGCACTGACCACTTTTGAGATTGAATGGTGTGTACTTGGGGGTTCATCATGATTTTTATTTTCTGCACTTTCATGATAAATTTCCATTTTTCTGGTAAATAAAAAAAAAGTTAACATCCTCTCCCCAGGTGGTAGTATTAGAATTATTTTTAATTTCCTTCTTTACTTGTTTCCTATTTTACCCCAATGTCTTAAAAACTGAGCACATATTAATCACAGTTAGAAGTCCCCTTGTATAGGCATTTAAAGTAAAGACAGGGACTTCCCTGGTGGTCCAGCGGTTAAGAATGCACTGCAGAGGGCATGGGTTTGATCCCTCAACAGGGGACCAAGGTCCTGCACCACACAGCTAAAAGAAAAAAAAAGACAATTTCTTGAAGTGAGTAAAAATGAAAATACAACATGTCAGCTTAGAAAAATTATATGGGAAAACTAACAAAAAATAAATAAAGCTAGCCTGATAATTGGGTTCTGACTGGAAGATGCTCTGGGTTCCCCAGGCCTTGATGTAGGGCTTGCCCTCACCAGGCCAGGTCAGTCGGTTTTCACAGGTGACCGGAAGTGGCCACTTGGCCTCAGGGAGGATGGTGCAGAGACGGCAGGTGGGTGAGCTGGCCTTGGGAAGACAGGACCAGTTTCATTGGAGTGAGGAAAGCTTTGTGGGAACATTACTTGCAGCCCATCTGACACTGCCGGTCAAAGTTGGTGTCTCGGTCTCCAGACCTTCTCGTGGGGAAGGGTGCCACCCTCCTTCTAGAAGGTACATCCCTGGGGTGGGGGTAGCGTGGGCCTCTACACACCTCAGCTCCACACGCACAGCAGGACGCTTCCTGGAGACATCCTCTCCTATTTGAAAAACGTTCTACGAAGGTTTGGGGAGATTTTCTATTTGAGAAACACAGAACTGGAGGGAGGCCTCAAAGAACAGACAGAACCTGCTGCCCTCATTTCTACTGTGCTGATGGATAGTCCATTATAAATGCCTGTCCCTAAAATGTTTTCTTTAAAAAATGTAGACAATCTATTACACACGATGAGTTCTGCACCTTGGTGGCTCAGATGGTAAAGAATCCACCTGCAATGCAGGTAAACGCAGGTTCAATCCCTGGGATGGGAAGGTTGCCTGGAGAAGGAAACGGCAACCCACTCGTGTTCTTGCCTGGAGAACCCCATGGACAGAGGAGCCTGGTGTGTCAGAGTCCGTGTGGTTGCGAAGAGTTGGACACGACTGAATGACTTTCACTTTTTCAGCAGTCAATTTGTGCCACTTATTTTTTTGACATGTTTGTCAATTTTTTACTTCCTTTCAGTTCAGGTGAGTTCAGTTGTTCAGTCATATTCAATTCTTTGCAACCTCATGGACTGCAGCACGCCAGGCTTCCCTGTCCATTGCCAACTCCTGGAGTTTACTCAGACTCATGTCCATTGAGTCGGTGATGCCATCCAACCATCTCACCCTCTGTCATCCCCTTCTCCACCTGCCTTCAATCTTTCCCAGCATCAGATCTTTTCAAATGAGTCAGCTCTTTGCACCAGGTATTGGGGTTTCAGCTTCAACATCAGTCCTTCCAATGAACACCCAGGACTGATCTTTAGGATGGACTGATTGGATCTCCTTGCAGTTCCTTAAGTGTAAAGCTAATAAAATCCCATATTCAATGACTTAAATCAGATTTACCTTCCAAGGGAAAATCAACAGCCATGCCACCTGAACACTCCTCCGATCAATAGTAAGTTACCTCTAGAAATGCCAAACGTTTTCAGACCTGGAAATAGTTGCAAGAAAATGCGGACATCTGTTCAGGTGAGCTGAGTTCAGTTTGTGAGGGTCTAACAGCTAAACTTAGAGCAGCTCTCAGTTTTGGGGGTCGGATTTACACAGTTTTACCTCCCTGTCTTTTATTTTACAATCAACTGACTCAGTTTCAATGTAAGATTCTAACAGTAGGAACTTTTTGGTGTGGCTTTGTTGCTGTTGAGTCACTAAGTCATGTTCAGCTCTGCGACTCCAGGGACTCTAGCACGCCAGGCTCCTCTGTCCTCCACTGTCTCCTGGAGTTTGCTCAAATTCATGTCTGTTGAGTCGGTGATGCCATCCAACCATCTCATCCTCTGTCGTCCCCTTCTCCTCCTGCCCTCAATCTTTCCCAGTGTCAGGGTCTTTCCCAGTGAGTCAGTTCTTTACATCAGGTGGTCAAAGTATTGGAGTTTCAGCTTCAGCATCAGTCCTTCCAATGAATATCCAGAATTGATTTCTTTTAGGATTGAGTGGTTTGATCTTCTTGCTGTCCTTTAAATGACTCTCAAGTGTCTACTCCAACACCACAGTTTGAAAGCATCAATTCTTCAGTGTTTAGCCTTCTTTATGGCCCAGCTCTCACATCCTTACATGACCACTGGAAAAACCGTAGCTTTGACTTGCACAGCTTGCAGGATCCTAGTTCCCTGACTGGGGATCGAACCTGGGCTCTTGGCAATGAAAGCACAGAGCCCTAACCACTGGGCCTCCAGGGAATTCCCAGCAGGAGTGCATTTTTTATTTTGCTAATTTACTACTGAAACACACAGTTTCTCAGAGCCCTGGTGTGGCACAGTGTAAAGAGGGGAGGGGTCAGGGCCAAGGCAGGGACACAGCTGTGGTTATGCGGCCTCTCAGCAAGGACGGTTGTAGGATCAGGGGTTTCAGTGACAAAACCGCAAATAAGGTTTTGGCGCTTTGCATTCTGCATTTGGTGATGATGCTGACTCACGGCGTCTTGGAATCCTGCCCTATGACTGGAATAGCAAGACAGCTGTGGCGCTTGTTTCCTTATTCTGAACCCAGAATTTAATCTATTCAAAGGAATGATAGACTGAGATTCAGCCTGTGGGAATTTTTCATCTGCTAACCTCTGCCACGAGAGCGTGGCCCAGAATCCTATGGGCAGAGTCCTGTGACCAGCGTGTGCTGGGCCTCCCAGCAGGCTGGAGTCCCTCCTCCAGCTGGGAGGCAACCCCAGACTCGTTTCTAATCACTTGGGGCAGTGGTTTCAGAGTCGAGCCAAGTGTCTATTTGTTTAAAGCATCTCAAGGATGGGCTCACTTGGGCTTCCCTGGCGGTCCAGTAGTTTTTAAGATTCCACTCAGAGCTTCCACTGCAGGGGGTGTGGGTTCAATCCTTGTTTGGGCAACTAAGACCCTGCATGCCTCATGGCCCTCCCTCCAAAAAAAGGGCTCAATTCTCTCTCCCCCTTTTCAGTGGTTGGTAAACCAAAGCAAACTTAGGACCTGTGGTCCCATCACTGTTGGCCTCAGACACTAAAATAATCAATGGCTGCCGTCTGCCTGTTCTGGTGAAGGCACCCCTGTTTGGGACCCTTCACAGATGTGTGTTCTATGGATCTTCCCTTCCCGAAGTTCACCAGCATGTTGTTTAGCATCTAGGTATACACAGACTATTCCAATCATCGTTATGGATGTGAGAGTCGGAACATAAAGAAAGCTGAGTGCTGAAGAATTGATGCTTTTGAACTGTGGTGTTGGAGAAGATTCTTGAGAGTCCCTTGGACTGCAAGGAGATCCAGCCAGTCCATCCTAAAGGAAATCAACCCTGAATATTCATTGGAAAGACTGATGCTGAAGCTGAAACTCCAATACTTTGGCCACCTGATGCGAAGAACCGATTCACTGGAAAAGACCCTGATGCTGGGGAAGATTGAAGGTGGGAGGAGAAGGGGACGACAGAGGATGAGATGGTTGGATGGCATCACTGACTCGATGGCCATGAGTTTGAGCAAACTCCAGAAGATAGTGGAGGACAGGAAAGCCTGGTGTGCTACAGTCCATGGGGTTGCAAAGACTTAGGCAAGACTTAGTGACTGCCCAACAACAAAACACTGTGCCCTAAGATTGTGGCAGCTGATTCCAAGCTTGATGGCACTTTCTTCACAGAGCAGCTGGCAAGGAACAAGGTAATTCTATAACAGAAATATTGCCTGGGGTTTCAGTTTGCTAGTTGAAGGGGCATGGGGTGATGTCAAATTTTATTATGAGCATTCCTGGTCTCCTTGAAACAACCGTGTGAGAAGACAAGTTACGTAGCATGAGATCACAGACCCAGTCTGGCCCCCCAACAGACAGCTGATACTGCGTTTCCTTGATATTGATCCATAGATGTATGGGATTTAAAAATTAAAAAGTCACATCAAGGCCTAATGCTTAAGCTGGTTCATAGCCTGCCGTTTGGCAAGATGACTTCTGCTAAGTTGATTTCTTGGAACGTCCTGGGCGTGGCGCCTTACTCTTTACCCTTGAAGTGAAAGTGAAAGTCGCTCAGTCATGTCCGACTCTTTGTGACCCCATGAACTATAAAGTCCATGGAATTCTCCAGGCCAGAACACTGGAGTGGGTAGCCTATCCCTGAGCTATTAGGGAAGCCCCTCTACTTTTACTAGCAACATGACCAAAAATGACCCATCTGAAGTCACCAGCAGCTTCCTCAGGGGTTGACATGAAGGGAATCAACCCACAGAAGCCCAGAGCGAGCCAGGATGGCCCACCTCATTTCCTTATAGACAGACGACCATGAAGGGGCGGCTGCAGTGCTTTAAAGGGGCGACTACTTCAGGGTGGACAGACCTCAGGGTGGGGGTGGCGTGGGGGTTTTCCTGGTAGTTCAGTTGGTAAAGAATCCACCTGCAATGCAGGAGACCCCTCTTCAATGCTTGGGTAGGGAAGATCCGCTGGAGAAGGGATAGGCTACCCACCCCGGTATTCTCGAGCTTCCCTTGTGGCTCAGCTGGTAAAGAATCTTCCTGCAGTGCGGGAGACCTGGGTTTGATCCCTGGGTTGGGAAGATCCCCTGGAGGAGGGAAAAGTTACCCACTCCAGTATTCTGGCCTGGAGAATTCCATGGACAGGGGAGCCTGGTGGGCTACAGTCCATGGAGTCGCAGAGTTGGACGTGACTGAGTGAGTTTCACTTCCACACTTCAGGATGGATAGAGCTCAGGGGGTTACGAGGCGGAGAGGTTATTGTTCGTTTCATGTCAGTATCCAATAAAAGGAGTGTGGTGTGATTTTTTTTTAAATAATTTTATTTATTTATGGCTGTGCTGGGTCTCCGAAGCTGCTCTGGCTTTTCTCCACTTGAGGTCCGTGGGCTCTAGGGAGCATAGCTTCCAGCAGTTGGGCACATGAGCCCAGCAGATGCCGCTCCTGGGCTCCAGAGCAACAGGCAAAATGGCTGTGGCCCCCAGGGTCCAGTGTTCCTGCAGCACGCGGGGCCTCTGGGATCAGGGCTGAAACACGTCTCCTGCATTGGCGGCGGATTCTTTACCACTGGGCCACCAGGGAAGCCCAGAATTCACAATGACGTGGAAACAGTGATTCTTAAGAAGAGCTACTGTGATCGTGTGGCTTAATGTTTATTTGCAAGTTGAGTGTGGCTGTCATGCCTGTACATCAACTAGACACTGACAAGAGCGGGTGCTCCTCAAGTGAAGTCACAGGATCTTACTGCAAACTTTATATCACCTAAGGACACAAGCTCTCCATGGAGACATTTAAGATCATAATGAACGTTACACCTGAAACTAACATTGTTAAGTATACGTCAATAAAAATTAAAAGAATGGAAGTCAACGAGAAAACTGATGCAAACTTGATTTTACAAAATTTGACACTTAATCAAGAGTAAGGTACAGTCAAGGCGTACAGTCAAGTTACAAGCCACTTTAGAAGATGCAGTCTCAAGAACAGCAGAAATGCGAATAGGTAGTCAGCTCTGGGAGTAGGAAATGGCAACCCACAAGAGTCTGAGCAAGCCTCGCTGGCGTGTGGAGAAGAGCAGGGGCAGACCTGGCCAGTCCCTGCCTAACACTATGGGACCAGGCCTGGGAACCGAGGGTCCCAGCTCCCGCCCTGGGTGCCAGCACAGCAGTGGGCACAAGGGAGACCAGGCCAGGGGGCATCTGTGTCACTTCGCTCCTCCTCGGAGTGAGCACAATGCCTTTCCTCCCGCTGGGAGAAGAGTCCTCTATGGGCCAAACGAAGCAGGACCAGATATGTGGGCCGCCCCTGGCGGCACAGCCTGAGAGATGTCCTTGAGCTGCCGAAGCGTCCGCACTTGCAGAGATGAGTTGGGAGAACTTAAAACTCAAAAAGGTGAACCAGAAAGCCAGGTGGGATGGTGAACGAGCCAGGGCTCAGATGGCCACCGAGCCAATACGGCTCGCCTCTGGGAGTCTCAGGGCCAAGCTCAGCATGCTGGGAGCTGCAGGCTGAGCCCACGGGACAACCGTCCGTCACCAGGGTCTGCATTTGGTTTCGGGAAAAGCCCAGAAAAGACACAGGGATCTGTCCCGTTTCAAGGCTAGCCTGCTCTGGCCACCCAACTTCCCTCACAGGTGTGGCCTTCACTCCTGGAAGACAAGGCCAGCCAGGTTATCATGGCTGATAACCTGGGGCAGAACTTCACCTTTGAAGCTGGGAGACTATGGTTAGACCCTCTGGCCCATCACGGCCGTCTCTGAAACAAGACTCAGCATCGGGCGGCCTCTAGTGGCCACTGACGGCCAAGTATCACAGGGGACCCCTGACTCGCTGTGGAGGAAAAGGTACCTTCAACATCCTGAGAATGTAAAATCAAACAATCAGGGAGGAAAAATGAAACTATACCTCCAGTATCTCAAATAGTAGATAAAAAGCCTCAAATAGTAGACAGATTATAAAAATAATTTAGCCAGATTCTTTTGAGGATATGTTTATTATGTTCCAAAACCTTGAATAACTCACTTTTACTTTAAAAATTCAAACTGAAAGGAAAACTAGAGATTTCAACAACGTTCACAAAGGGTGGCAGCTGTCTTGTTTTAAGCTATGGTTATTATTATTTTACCTAAAGAAAGGTGAGCTAATATTTTGGAAAGCTTTGTCAACGGGCAAACTTCATCTGGGTCTCCACTTTATGTCTTTTACGCCATGAAAATGTCTTTTCAAAGCAGTGTTATCTGCCCACGGAGAATTTAAACAGGAGTCATCATCGTTTTCTTCCAGCTTCTGGAAACACATGGGTTTCGCTCAGGAGGGCATTCCAGGAAAGTGTTCTACAGAATCCACGACCAACCTCCCCAATCCCCGCCTCCCTGGAGAAGCAGGACACCTCCAGACTCTAACGCAGGGGGACACCGGGCAGGGGCCCCACAGCGTTGGTGAGGCTGCAGCTCCGAAGCTCCCCCCCACCCCCACCCCGCCACATCCTGCAGGACCCATGGCCCCCAGCTGCCACAAGGCCTGGGTGAGGCACGGGGGAGAGGGGTGAACACCCCAGTGTCTGCCCTGTTGAAACCCATCCCGCAGTACCTTGAGCTCCTCCTGTCTTCTGTGATAGTACAGCATCAGTTGTTTCTGCTCCTCGCTGCTAATGATGGGCTCTCGAGCTGGAGCTCCCTGGCCCCTCTGAAAAGACGAGGGGACAGCACGCTATGGGTGAAGGCCTTCTACGGATGACCCGGGAGGGTACAGCTCACGTCTTACAACTGCCTTTGCTGCTGCAGTTGTTGTTTTGTGCTCCAGTGGGTCCGACTCTTTGTGACCCCCTGGACTCCTCTGTCCATGGGATTCTCTCCAAGCAAGAATACTGGAGTGGGCTGCCATTTCCTACTCCAGGGATCTTCCCGACCCAGGGATGGAATCCCCTGTCTGTTGGGTCTCCTGCACTGGCAGGCAGATTGTTTACCACTGTGCAACTGGGAAGCCCAAAGCCCAAACTGTTCTTTGTGGACGGCTAAACAAGGTCATGCTGAAGCTGAAACTCCAATACTTTGGGCACCTGATGCAAAGAGCTGACTCACTTGAAAAGACCCTGATGCTGGGAAAGATTGAAGGTGGGAGGAGAAGGGGATGACAGAGGATGAGATGGTTGGATGGCATCACCAACTCAATGGACATGAGCTTAAGTAAATTCCAGGAGTTGGTGATGGACAGAGAGGCCTGGTGTGCTGCAGTCCATGGGGTCACAAGGAGTCGGACACGACTGACTGACTGAACTGAACTGATCTGAAACAGGTCATGCATCTCTGATTATCCGAAGCGAATCGTCAAGGGAGTCTCACTCTTGCTCTGGGCCCTCACAGTGGAGGCCGGGGAGTGCGTGTTGGTTACAGCCATTCCCAAGCCAGCCACCGCAGGTCTAGTGGGGAAGGGGTAGCGATAATTGTGGAGGCCACCCTGTTTCCCCCAAACTTTAGAGAAACGGTTTAGGAGAGGGCACGCACACAGCAGTCTGCAGGCACACAGCTCTACACCAGGTCTTTACAGGTCTCCAGCCCTCCACTGCGTTCACAGGCCGTCAGCACTCTGAAAACCTTGAGACCAGCGCGCAGGGCTGCATTTTTCATCTCCAGAAGCGTTTTGAGTTACTTGTAAGCCCTATTTTTTAAAGCTGAAATCATCTTGGTACACTCTCCTTTCCCCCCAGTTAAAAGGAACTCCAGGACTCCCCTGGTCATCCAGGGGTTAAGAATCCACCTGCCAGGGCAGGGGGCACAGGTCGAAGCCTTGTCTCGGAAGATTCCACACACTGATGAGCAACTGAGCCCGTGTACCGCAAATACGGAGCCTGAGTGCCTAGAGCCCTGCGCTGCAATGAGAAGTGCACGCAGCACAGTCAGGAGGGCCTCTCAGCCCAGCTGGAGAAAGCCCTCGCACAGCAGTGAAGACACTGCCCTGCCAGAAGGAAATAATACATTGTTCAAACTGGAAAAAACAAACAAATGCCAGGTACTGTCAACTGATCCCCCTTTCCTTCCAGTTTCCATTGCTCCATAAAGAGGACAGTTTTAAACTTGGACCAAACAGGATTAGAGTACTTGCTTCGGAGTGTTAAATCTTTCAGATGTACTGTAAATTTTTATCAGTGTGAAAGTAAGTTAAAAAAAACCAACAGTGACACATTAAAGTCAAAGTGCTTACCTGCTGAATCTTGACGATGATTTTGGTTTTTTCGTTCTTCCCCACGTAGTCTGAAAGCTTCTTGGTACGTCTCAGCTCCTTGGCTGCCCACCACAGCTGTGCCTCTGATTCTTTGATGACGTTGAGCCCTGCCTGGGGGCCACGGGTGAGATCAGGCTTTAAGGGTTCCAGGGCATCGGCATGGTCAGTGGCCCTCCCAGAGAGGACAGGCTTCCGGTGCCCTGCCCTCCCGACCCTGGGAGCACCGGCTTCCCTGCCCACTCACCGCCGTCGCTCACCTGGGCACCTTCCCTGTCAGTCCCCACTCACGCCCTGACTCGGGTAACTTCCTGCTCTGGGGAGTGGGGGTATCCTGTCTCACTGGCACCCTCATCCATGCATGATGTAAGGCCCCTCTGAGACGGATTTTTAGACTACGGCCAGGGAGGAAAACGGGGATCCTGCTGGGTGCTTACATATAAAAGTCCCCGACTCACGACGATTTCATCTGTGACTTATTGACCACATGATGGTGTGAAAGGGATACACATTCAGTAGAAAACATACTTCAAATTTTGACTTTCATCTCTTCTCAGTCTAGTGATAACAGTGTGATATTTTCTTGGGATGCTGGGCCGTGGCGGTGAGCTTATGATCACCAGAGTAATCAACTGATACACTGACAACCATTCTGTACCAGACAACAGTTCTGTTTTTCACTTTCGGTACAGTATTTAGTAAATCACATTATAAAATAGGCTCTGTGTTGGATGATTTTTTTCTAGCTATTGGCTAATGTAAGTATTCTGGAGCACATTTCAGGCAGGTGAGAGGCTAAGCTATGATATTGAGAGCACTAACTGCATTTTCAATTAATTATTTTCAACTTATGTTAGGCTTGTTGGGACATAACCCATCATAAGCTGAGGAGGATCCATGTGGGTATAACGGGGCTGTCAGTTTGCTTCTTCATCTCCCGCCTATTTAAGATGGCTCAGAGGAAAAGATACTGCCCCACAGGGTAAGGAATAAATGAGAAAAACAAGCGAAAGTGGAGCATAAAGCTAGGAAAATATTCAGGAGCAAGAGGGAAGGCCAGAACACAAAATTCCATCAATGGGACCAAGACATCTGGCAGAAACAGGCACAAACGAGGTTACTGGCTTCCCAGTGCCTCCCAATTCCCAAAGAAAACGGGAAAAGTTTCAGCTCCTCCCTCCTCTGCCGCTCCTGTGTGTGCCAAGCCCTGAACCAGGAGCAAACCTCTGGGGCCCTCCCCTGAATTCACAACTCTGCTCTGAAGCCGAGCCTAGCAAGATGGAAAGCTGTGTATGAAGCAAAAACTACATCAGGACAAATATGAGGTCAAACATGAGCGGCTTCTGCCCTGGGGCGGGGGTAGGCATGAACTCACGTTATAGAGACCCCAAGAGCCACCCACATACCTGAGTCCCCGACAAATCTTCTTTATTTTCAAATTCCATCCGGATGGGATCATACGGCGGCAACCCCATGGGATAAACTATCATCACAGCACCTCGAAGCTGGTCCAAGGCATCGTTCACCATCTCCATGGTCATGCAGACGTTGGCTTCCACTTGTTTCTGGAAGTGGTTGTGGGCACTGTTATCTATGATGCAGCCAATCAGCTCAACAGACGTCAATCAGGTTCTGGTACAAGACTCACGCCAGCTGCTGCTGGAGCAGCAAACAGAATCAGATGGTGCTGCTACCCACATGACTCTGATCTATTTGTGGGGCTGAGCCATGGCCACCACAGCCTCGGTGATAATGCAGAATATGAGTGGCATCGAGGGGGTGAAGCACAGAGAACACTCCGAGGGCAAGAATCCTGGGATCTTAGCTTCCCGACCAGGGATCGAACCTATGCCCCCTGCAGTGGAAGCGCGGAGTCTTAACCATGGGACCGCCAGGGAAGTCTGGTCGGGGACCTCATGCTTTAGCTCGTGGTGTCTGCGCGAGCGCTGGGTAGTCTGCGTTAGAGCTGCACTGAACTGCAGGCCCCCCCCAGCTGACATCTGAACACAAAGACTATCAGGGGGACCGTAAACAAAGTGGTAACTGCGGAAATGAGGGGAGCAGCTGGGATTCAAGAGGCATCGTGGGAGCGCGTGGACCAGACAAGGCATTCGGGTGACAGAGGGGCAGTGACAAAGGGGACCCTGATACACTGGTGGTTGTGTTAACAGAAATGAAAAGTCTGCAGGAAGGGCCAGCTCCGACATAGAACACACGGCAGAGGAATCCAGGAGTTCAGGCCTAGAAAACTTGAGTTTGAAGGGCTGGCTGGACTTCCAGGTGAAAGAAACCCAGGTTGCAAGTAAACAAGGGTTCTGGGGTAGAGGACAGAGACTGGAGAATTATCTGCAGAGAGTGGAAGCTGGTATTTGGCAGAGAAGATAAAATGCCAAGGAAGAAAGGACAGAAAGAGAAGCGAGCTGAGGCTAACACACTTGGTGAAACACTGGATTTAAGCAGCAAGACGAAGAGAAAACAGCAACCAGAAGCTGCGAGAGGAGACCCGTGGATGTGGTGCAAAGTCAGATGTGATTCAGGAGTCAGATGGGAGAGGCTTCTGGATTTGCCACTCGAGGGCCACTGGGGGCCCCAAGGTGGCCATGTTTGTGGGGGGAAAGAAAACAGCGGCCAGGTTCTCAGAAACCTGGGAGGATCGGGCCTGAGGTTCTGGGGGCCTCTCTTGCCTTACCTACTCCCAGGGCGGCTTATGAAATTGTTTCCAAGTCAGAAACCCCCGTCACATGTATCGGGCCTCCCCGGGAGGGGCCCCCGCCCACAGGTGGTGTGAGGGTCCACTTGCCCCGGGGGTCCGGACCAGAGAACGCCACCCTCCTCAATATGCCCAGACAGGGGCGCCAGGGGGTCCCTTTCTACAAAAGCTCCACTGATACCAAGGCTGGTGGTCCTGACCAGGCACCATGGCGGGAGACAGAAAAAGTCAAGGATGGCAGATTCCCCGCAGTCCTGGGCTCCTGCTTTCAGCAGAGGGGGGTCCCAGGGGGATGAGTGCACAGATGTCGCTGCCCTCAAGGGGCCCCAGCTTGGATGTCCCACCACCTTCCACACTCCCCCGGAGGAACCTGAGCGATGGAGGCGGAGGCTTGGGGCCCAGGGGGGCTGTACGGTGGGGCTACTGGGATCTGAGTGCCCACCTGTCTGCCGTGTGTTCCGACCCATGGGGCTAGCTGCCCCTGACGTGGCAGGTCTGGGGAGGTGGGAGCCAGGCCAGCTACATGTTGGGGCTACATGAAGGGCCCTGGGTGAGAATTGAGCCCTGGCCGCACGGGCTCTGCCACTTTGGGCAAACTGCTGCAGAAAAGCGACTGGAAGACCTGTGAAAGCTGTCTCTAAACTATGAAATGACAACATAAAAAGATACACACAGGCAGCGGGAAGAAGTGACATAAACGCACAGGAAGGATTTCCCCAGGAGGAGGCGTGGGGGAGTGGAGCAGGCAGAGTAGGGCCCAGGCCACTGCCCTCCTAACCTGTTCTGGGATGGGCCAACTTGACTACATGTTACTAGTTATTATCTATCCTTCTGGGCTTCCCTGGTGGGCCAGACGGTAAACAGTCTGCCTGCAATGCGGGAGACCCAGGTTCGATCCCTGGGTTGGAAAGATCTCCTGGAGAATGAAATGGCAACCCATTTCAACATTCTTGGCTGGAGAATCCCATGGATAGAGGAGCCTGGTGGGCTACAGCCCATGGGGTCCCAAAGATTTGGACACAACTGAGCGACTTTCACATTCATCCTTTAAAAAAAAAAGGTCTCTGCAGCCAAATGCATTTTGTAAACCCTGGGTTGAACTGAAGCCTTTCCTATATTGACAGGCAGAAAAGCATGCTCCCCTGAATCACTTAAAGGATTCGCTGGCTTAGGAATCACAATGATACCTAGAGCACTGGGAGGGACAGGAAAAGCAGCAGTTATCCAGGAAGAAGACCCATGGTGGAGGGAGGGTGGGGGCAAGGATCGTTGTAAACAAAAGCCACTCAATTCCCGAAAAACCCTTAAATTACCGTCCTCCAGACTCACAGCCTATGCCTGTCAACGGTCTGACTTACGTTTCTCCTTCAATGAAGTATTTTGTGTGTAAGTACTTCAGACGATTACAAAGCGCTAACTCATAATGTACACCTGTTGTGTCAATCAGGTTCTGCAGATCCAGTGAGCGGCCACAAGGCTCGCATCTGCCCTACTTGCCTTTCTTTAGTTCTTAACGGACACAAACTATGCCCCGTAAAATAGATAAGCAGCAAGGATTTACTGAATAGCACGTAGACTTATATTCAGTATAATCGGAAGGAAAAAACCACTATGTGGTATACCTGAAAGTAACACAACATTGTGAATCAAGGATAGCTCAAATAAAAAGGAAAAAAGGCTAAGGAAGCGAAATCATATGCATACCAATCCATATCTGAGCCACCTTTACACAAGCCAGTAACCATTGTTATCTGCCCTGAAGAAACTGAGAGGATTGCAGGAAAGAAAGGGAAAGAAAAAACAAGCTAAGGCCCACTCTAAACATGTTTGTTTCCTTTGCCTCTGGAAGGAAGGGGGGTGGGGTGCGGTGGGAGAGGAGGAAAGAGACAGAAAGAGAAAGAGAAAAAGAAAGAATGAAAAAGAGCTGGCTGGCTTTTTGGAATTTGTATTTCAAAAGGCAAGGTTTAGAACATCATTTAAAAAGCTAACCTTAGATATTATGGCTTTGGCTTCTTCTATAGTCTTCTTTATAACTTGCTTCATTTTTTCATTTGGAGCTAAAAATAAAAAAAGGAAAGGGAGAGAGAAACAGCCATCTTTAGGATTCTTCTTAACCCCTTCTGTCTGAGTCAGGGAGGAAGTGACATGAGAGAAAGTACAAGAATGGAATCCAGGCAAAGGACATAGGAAAGCTGGCTGTCAGAAGTTAGTTAAGTTCTCAAACTTGGTATTCTTAATAAATAACACTGGTACTTAGTCATTGAAAATACTAGAAATACAAAACTGTACTAAAACAAAGTGATTAACACAATCTTGATTTAAAGATGAATAGTGAACTGGTAATGTTCTGTTAATTGTTTTTATAAGTACTATGATTTAGTTCTTTGATGCAATTCCAGCTAAAAAGCAAAAAAAATCTCTCCAAATTGAGAATGGATTTAGGTATGAAAAGATGTGGAAGACAACCAACTATTATTATTTTCTAGGCTAAAGTGCAAAATAAATACCATTAATAGAAATTCCTCTTATCCTCAATATTAATTTTTTTTTCCGAGCATGCAAAGCCTTTCTTTCGCATGGACACTTTCTTTCTTTTGCTTTTAAGAATGTCTTAAGGGTATAATAGGTACTTAAGTGTTTGTTAACTGATCAATTATAATCCTTTAAAGGGAGCTTTTTATGCAGGTTGAGAGGGATATGGTATCAAAATAGGCTACCACCCCTTTTCCCCTCCAGTCCCACACGAACAACCATATACTAAAAGGAGACTGATTTCGTCAGCATTCTGCCTGTCCTAAATTGCTTTGCACAAGAGAGGCCTGTCGTCAATTCAAGTGGAGACTGCTGGGCTGACATTCATTTCCTCTTTCCACACAGAATCGCTAAATAAACTCTGATGTACAAACTGCAACAAAACACACCCTGCAATACATTTTCAACAATTATCCCCTTAGACTATTAAACTGAATGATATGAAAATGCCAATTTTCAATCATTTGTTGCCTATAAAGTCGGTAATTTCTTATGGTTCATCTACTACATTTAAAAGCTAGCTGAAACTTAGTAAGAGCAAGAAGACAGAGGCCTTTTTTTCCATCTAATTCATCCTGGATTAGTGTTTTGCTGCTGCTGCTAAGTCGCTTCAGTCGTGTCCGACTCTGTGCGACCCCATAGATGGCAGCCCACCAGGCTCCCCCGTCCCTGGGATTCTCCAGGCAAGAACACTGGAGTGGGTTGCCATTTCCTTCTCCAATGCATGAAAGTGAAAAGGGAAAGGGAAGTCGCTCAGTCGTGTCTGACTCTTCGAGACCCCATGGACTGCAGCCCACCAGGCTCCTCCGTCCATGGGGTTTTCCAGGCAACAGCACTGGAGTGGGGCGCCACTGCCTTCTCTGAGCGTTTTGCTACAAGGAGTTACTAGGGCTTCCCTGGTGACTCAGACGCTAACGAATCTGCCTGCAATGCAGGAAACCCAGGGTTCAATCCCTGGGTCCGGAAGATCCCCTGGAGAAGGAAATGGCACCCCACTCCAGTATTCTTGCCTGGAAAACCCCATGGACAGAGGAGCCTGGTGGGCTACAGTCCATGGGGTCGCAAAAGAGTTTGACACAACTTAGCAACAAAACAACAACAAGGAGTTATATGGTACAGTATTTTGTAAGTTTGAATAGAAATACTGAAGTCAGTTTTTTAACTTGAAGTTTTCACACTTATTGTTATATTCAGGCATGCGCGGAGAAGAAAAATGCTGGATTACCTTGTCCATTCCTCCGTCCAATGTCATCTTTTTTAAATACTGAGCCTCCACTAGGGATACACTTTTCACCCCATTCATCCTTTAATTTCAATTCTTCAATCTGTTCATCAGTCAGTCCTTGCATATTAGGAGGCAGAAATACACCATGTTCTGCTAATTCTTCCATTTCTTAAAAACAAAAGGAAGTTAGACAATATGCATCACAGTCATTATTATAACACCTTACACTTCACAGGAATGGAAGCTTCGTAGAGGTCAGGGGCCCGTTGGCTATTTTATTTAACAGACACTGAGATGTCACTTGCTATGGCATACCTGTCCTTGACCTCTGACAAATGCTCACCAATGCATCCTAGATCAACAGAAGCAGAGCGTCTGGGGGCTCGCCCACTGGTCACAGGCTACAGTTTCTGTGCTCCAATCCTCTGTGCTATGTTATACCTCCTGGCACTCAGGAGGCATAAATTCAAATTCACTGACAGGTTGAATACATACCCACATAGGGCATTATGGTTTTGCAAGTGCGTTCGCATAGATTATCTCAATTTCTCCTTGTGAGGTAGGCCAAGATAGTTATCACCATCCCCATCTTCCCCAATTCGTAGCGGAATCACCTGAGGCTTGCTCAGGTCACGCTGCTACTACTGCAGCCCTTCCGCGGTGGCAGAGACAGGAAAAGACCTCGATTTTCTAGTATCATGTTCACTATTCAGATGCATGCTTTCTATTTTTCCTATTCCACATGTATTCACCCCAAAATGAGTCCACATTTTAACCTTGCAAAATTGCCTTTCTTCCTTCTCTCGCTCCCTTCTTTCACATGAAAGAGGTATGTGGGGTCTTCATAGCACTTTGAGAAGACACCAGGTGGCCTGTAATAACACAATACTATGGAACAAATACCACAGAACAAATTACCAACTCGATGGACATGAGTCTGAGCCAGCTCTGGGAGCTGGTGATGGACAGGGAAGCCTGGTGTGCTGCAGTCCATGCGGTTGCAAAGAGTCAGACACAACTTAGCGACTGAACTGAACTGATGGAACAAATGGTCGAACTTAATGGGCTATTTATGGGATACTTATTGTTTCTCTCTCCCAACCCGACTGTAAGTATCTGGGGACGAGGGAAGTGGGGAACAAGGAACAGGCCTCATTTGTCCTTGTCTTTGGGTACAGCCGCCTGAACGTAGGTCCATAATAAGGACTACAGACAGGTGACGCTGTGCGCTAGTCTCTCAGTCGTGTCAGACTCTTGGTGACCCCATGGACTGTAGCCCGCCAGGCTCCTCTGTCCATGGGATTCTTCAGGCAAGGATACTGGAGTGGGTTGCCATTTCCTTTTCCAGGGGATCTTCCCGACCCAGGGACTGAACCCAGGTCTCCTGCATTGCAGGCGGATGCTTTACCATCTGAGCTACTAGGAAAAGAATCCGCCTGCCAGATGCGGGTTGGATCCCTGGGTTGGGAAGATTCCCCTGGAAGAAAGGGCACCCCACTCCAGTACTCTTGCCTGGAAACTTCCATAGGCAGAGGAGCCTGGCGGGCTACAGTCCATGGGGATGCAAAGAGTCAAGACACGACTGAGCAGGTAGCGCAGATTAAATGAATGGGTTTCCCGTTCACTAACGAGACTCTGAACAATCAACACCACTTTTCAACTGATAATTTCACAGAAAAAGAAGCTGAGGCCCCTTTCCCCCCAGATGCGTTGATTTTAAAATAACACTTAATTGAGCTTGGCCTGGAGTCGTAAATTTTACTAAGAAACTATAGGTATGACCCATAAATGAGTTCTTAAGGAACGGATAGTTTATGATCCTTAAGGAGTACTCTATGGTACAAAACTCACCTGTTACAGAAACAATGACATCGTGGATCACACCTGGACTAACACACTGTCAAGCACTGTGCTGCCTAAGGCGACAGTTAGGAGCTTCAGGAGGCTCTGAGTGCTAACTCCTTTCAGCCGTGTCCGACTCTTTGCGACCCCATGGACGTCAGGCATCCTCTGTCCATGGGATTCTCCAGGCAAGGTTACTGGAGTAGGTTGCCATGTCCTCCTCCAGGGCTCTGCCCAGCTCAGGGATTGAACCCTGTGGCTTTTATGTCTTCTGCATTGGCAGGCACATTACCGCTAGAATTTACATTTAAATGAATTGAAATAAAGAATGCAGTGTCTTGGCGGTGTTCAACAGCCACCTGTGATACCGGCCACCCACTCCAGTGCATTCTTGCCTGGAGAATCCCGTGGACAGACCACAAAGTCGCAAACAGTCGGACACGACTCATAGCAACTACCACTGCTCCGCCAGGGAACATCTCCGGCGCGCTGGAAAGTTGCATTGGCCGTCGCCGCTCCGCGGGTGGGGGTGGGGCGGGGGCCAGTGACCAAAACACTGTAACATGAGGATCAGGCTGCTTCCTAGAGCAGGAAACACGGAAGGAGGCAAGAACACCGAGGCTCTCTTACTGTCTCTCGCCCTTGAAAACCATCCCAAAGCTGTGTGGCTCTCCCACCCCCACCAAACCCCCCGGAGACTGCTCTATCTCCAAAATCTCAAAAGAGAACACTCACTCTTAAAAATCGGCCCGGGGATCGTCCCACCTCTCACACTTGTGGAGATCCCCTACACCTGCTCTGTGGCCCAGGCTCTAGGCTCTCTCCCGTGCCACCTCCCGTCCCCCCTCCCCTCCTCCTCGGTTTCGGGACTTAGGTCGGTTTGTTTTGCTTACAGAGCCCCAGTCCCGACTCCCCAGGCCCTGGAGCGGCCCGGCCCGTCTGCTCCGAGCACCCATCCACGCGGTGCAGTCAGTTCAGTCGCTTAGTCGTGTCCGACTCTTTGCGACCCCATGGACTGCAGCACGCCAGGCTTCCCTGTCCATCACCAACTCCCGTAGTTTACGCAAACTCATCTCCACTGAGTCGGTGATGCCATCCAACCATCTCATCCTCTGTCATCCCCTTCTCCTCCCGCCTTCAATCTTTCCCAGCATCAGGGTCTTTTCCAGTGAGTCAGTTCTTTGCATCAGGTAGTACTGGAGTTTCAGCTTCAGCATCAGTCCTTCCAATGAATATTCAGGACTGATTTCCCACGCGGTGCAGCCGCTCCTGGAAGCATCTCTGGGGAAACCCGCGGTCCCCAAGTCAAGCCCGACAGCTGCGCGTCTTCGCAAAGTCTTCACCGGCCTGACCCTCGGTCGCCCCTAGCCGGCCCGAGGAGGCCTGGCGGGTCCCGCCCAACTTCGCCCCGTCCCCGCGGGCCCGGTTCTCTCCTCCCCTCCCAGGCCCCGCGCCGCACCTGAGCAGAGGCGCTGAACCTTGAGCCGCGCGTTGTAGACCCGGGCCACCTGCGCCGTGAGCTCCTCCAGCTCCGAGCTCCCCGGCGCCTGCAGCAGGAACTGGCTCTCGTCGCCCCGCTTCACGTGCAGCAGAACCATGGTGGCCGCGGGAGCCTCGCCGGAAGGCCCGGGACAAGCAGCCTGCGGTCACCCGCCTCCGCGGGCGGACAGCGAAGATTACCAACTAACGGTTGCCGGGAGGCCGGAACCCTAGGTTCGAGCATTCACGGTGCTGGGACGGGGCTGGGGAACTGGGGGAAACGGCTCCGCTCCCGGAAGTGGCTGTTGCCAGGAGCAACAGAGAAACACTGTCTGGGCGGGGGGAGGGGGACAACACCCCCTCCCGGAAGTGGCTGTTGCCAGGAGCAACAAAGAAACGCGAGGAACAGAGAAACGCGGTCTGAGGGTGGGGAAGCTACGGTGCGCGGGGACCCGGGCCTTCCTCCACTACCGGCACAGTAGGTACAGCCGAGCAGAGTCAGGGAGGGGCTCCCGGACCGGCCCCCGCACCGGCCGAGCCGACTTCGCCGAGACCCCGCTCCCGGAAGTGGCTGTGGCCGTGGCAACCCTCAAACCGACCAGCCGGCTGAGGGGAGTTCTGGCTGCCCGGTCGGCTCCCCGGGGGCCCGAGATTCCATCCACGGAGTTGGGAGGGGAGGGGCAGGGAGGTTGCTCGACCGGGAATGGGAGGGGATGGCGGGCACCCAGAGGCGCCGAGCTCCCACAGCAGTGTTCCCACCGGCGCTCCAAGCCTCGCCAGCCTTTCCGCCTTCCGCAGCCTCGACTTCCGGGAACGCCTCCGGCTGCTTCCGGTCTGGAACGCAGAGGAGAGAGGCTGTGACGTATCGCTGAAGAGAGACCGGCGGCTGCTGGTTCTTTGGTCTTCAGGACTGAGGAATCTGGGAACGTGCCCGTACTTCTTCATGCGGGTGATTCGGATCCCCAAGTCTAGTGTATTTGACGCGGCTGACGCCGGAACGACTCTCCGCAAACTGTCGTCATTCACTGTCCAGCAAAATACTAAAGGGAGTCGTGGGCGGCGCTGTTTGTTCCCAAACAGGGCGGCAGGTCCAGGGTCACGGCTCTCATGGAGCTTATATTCGGTGTAAGTGACAAAAAGAAAGCAAACATAAACGGATAAGGCAGATTTTAAAAAGTAAAAAACAGGGTGATTCACTTTTTAGATAGGATGGTCAAGGAATGTCTTAAAGGGATGGGTAACGTTTGCACTGAGTCCTTTTTCACGAGGCGCTCGCAAAGTTATCGAGGCTCCCCACCCCTGGTTGTCTCTTTGGAAGGGCCTTGCCGAATACGAATTGATTTGAATTTTACAAGCACCTGCCACTCCGCATACCTGACATTTTGACTCCCTGCATTGAATCTGTATCCCTGAAGTTCCCGGGCAGAGGAAGAAAGTGGGAGACTGTAGGCCTGGGAATGCGTCGAGGCAACCCAGAGCCTCATGTGAAGACCGCTAGGATGATACTGGATAGAAGGGGGATGGCGCCCAGAGGGGAGATAGGTGTGTTTTCGTCTCTAGTACTGTGTGGGGCTTCTGTTAGGTCCATACCATTTCTGTCCTTAATCGGGCCCATCTTTACATGAAATGTTCTCTTGGTATCTCTAATTTTCTTGAAGAGATCTCGATATTCTTTCCCATTCTGTTGTTTTCCTCTGTTTCTTTGCATTGATCGCTGAACGCTTTCTGATCTCTTCTTGCTATTCTTTGGAACTCTGCATTCAGATGCTTATATCTTTCCTTTTCTCCTCTCCTCTTTTCACAGCTATTTGTAAGGCCTCCCCAGACAGCCATTTTGCTTTTTTGCATTTCTTTTCCATGGGGATAGTCTTGATCCCTGTCTCCTGTACAATGTCATGAACCTCCATCCATAGTTCATCAGGCACTCTATCTATCAGAGCTAGGCCCTTAATCTATTTCTCACTTCCACTGTATAATCATAAGGGATTTGATTTAGGTCATACCTGAATGGTCTAGTGGTTTTCCCTACTTTCTTCAATTTAAGTCTGAATTTGGTAATAAGGAGTTCATGCTCTGAGCCACAGTCAGCTCCTGGTCTTGTTTTTGTTGCCTGTATAGAGCTTCTCCATCTTTGGCTGCATAGAATATAATCAATCTGATTTTGGTGTTGACCATCTGGTGATGTCCATGTGTAGAGTCTTCTCTTGTGTTGTTGGAAGAGGGTGTTTGCTATGACCAGTGCATTTTCTTGGCAAAACTCTCTTAGTCTTTGCCCTGCTTCATTCCACATTCCAAGGCCAAATTTGCCTGTTACTCCAGGTGTTTCTTGATTTCCTACTTTTGCATTCCAGTCTCCTATAATGAAAAGGACATCTTTTTTGGGTGTTAGTTCTAAAAGGTCTTGTAGGTCTTCATAAAACCGTTCAAGAAGATATTAAGAAGAGGTGGCAAGAATACACAGAAGAACTGTACAAAAAAGATCTTCACGACCCAGATAATCATGATGATGTGGTCACTAATCTAGAGCCAGACATCTTGGAAAGTGAAGTCAAGTGGGCCTTAGAAAGCATCACTATGAACAAAGCTAGTGGAGGTGATGGAATTCCAGTTGAGCTGTTTCAAATCCTGAAAGATGCTGTGAAAGTGCTGCACTCAATATGCCAGCAAATTTGGAAAACAGCAGTGGCCACAGGACTGGAAAAGGTCAGTTTTCATTCCAATTCCAAAGAAAGGCAATGCCAAAGAATGCTCAAACTACTGCACAACTGCACTCATCTCACATGCTACTAAAGTAATGCTCAAAATTCTCCAAGCCAGGCTTCAGCAATATGTGAACCGTGAACTCCCTGATGTTCAAGCTGGTTTTAGAAAAGGCAGAGGAACCAGAGAGCAAATTTCCAACATCCACTGGATCATGGAAAAAGCAAGAGAGTTCCAGAAAAACATCTATTTCTGCTTTCTTGACTATGCCAAAGCCTTTGACTGTGTGGATCACAATAAACTGTGGAAAATTCTGAAAGAGTTGGGAATACCAGACCACCTGACCTGCCTCTTGAGAAATCTGTATGCAGGTCAGGAAGCAACAGTTAGAACTCGACATGGAACAACAGACTGGTTCCAAATGGGAAAAGGAGTACGTCAAGGCTGCATATTGTCACCCTGCTTATTTAACTTATCTTCAGAGTACATCATGAGAAACGCTGGACTGGAAGAAACACAAGCTGGAATCAAGACTAATGGGAGAAATATCAATAACCTCACATATGCAGATGACACCGCCCTTATGGCAGAAAGTGAAGAGGAGCTAAAAAGCCTCTTGATGAAAGTGAAAGAGGAGAGCGAAAAAGTCGGCTTAAAGCTCAACATTCAGAAAACGAAGATCATGGCATCTGGTCCCATCACTTCATGGCAAATAGATGGGGAAACAGTGGAAACAGTGTCAGACTTTATTTTTTTGAGCTCCAAAATCACTGCAGATGGTGACTGCAGCCATGAAATTAAAAGACGCTTACTCCTTGGAAGAAAAGTTATGACCAACCTAGATAGTATATTCAAAAGCAGAGACATTACTTTGCCGACTAAGGTCCGTCTAGTCAAGGCTATGGTTTTTCCTGTGGTCATGTATGGATGAGAGTTGGACTGTGAAGAAGGCTGAGCGCCGATGAATTGATGCTTTTGAACTGTAGTGTTGGAGAAGACTCTTGAGAGTCCCTTGGACTGCAAGGAGATCCAAGCAGTCCATTCTGAAGGAGATCAACCCTGGGATTTCTTTGGAAGGAATGATGCTAAAGCTGAAACTCCAGTACTTTGGCCACCTCATGCGAAGAGTTGACTCATTGGAAAAGACTCTGATGCTGGGAGGGATTGGGGGCAGGAGGAGAAGGGGATGACCGAGGATGAGATGGCTGGATGGCATCACGAACTCGATGGACGTGAGTCTGAGTGAACTCTGGGATTTGGTGATGGACAGGGAGGCCTGGCGTGCTGCGATTCATGGGGTCGCAAAGAGTCGGACACGACTAAGCGACTGAACTGAACTGAACTGTTGGGGCAGGGATCACCGAGACCCTGGAACATGCAGTACTGGTCAGACTGGGAAATGTCTTTTACCCACAGGGAGAAAGGGGTCTACTGGGTTCACCTACGTCCTGACTGCTGGCTGTAAGATCCTCCTCTGATTTTCTCCTGAATCCAACTAAGTATCCATCAGGCCACTCCTGCTTAAAACTTGCTTTATATATAGCCTTCTAGGTAGTGAGAACCATATATCCACACATTCATGTATTACAGACAGGATCTCAGGGTATAATTTTTAATAAATGTAAAAGGAATGAAAAGAATAGAAAACCCAAGTTTGTACTGGTCATCCAGTTCTGTTTAGGTATGTACTTACTAACTTTACATTGTTATTGTTTAGGCGCTAAGTTGTGTCCATAACCCCTTGGACTGTACCCTGAGAGCCTCCTCTGTCCACGGGATTCTCCAGGCAAGAACACTGGAGTGGGTTGTCATTTCCTTCTCCAAGGACTCTTCCCACCCCAGGAATTGAACTTGGGTCTCTGACTTGGCAGGCAGAGTCTTTACCACTGGGCCACCATGGAAGCCCATTAAGTACGTTGTCACAGGTCGAACACCTGCACCATCTTTAATCTTTGTCAGCATTGCTATTTGCCTTTGTATTCTTACACTGCATTCCTTTCCGTGTTTTCTTAAGGTCCTTTTTTTCTCACACAGGCCGTGTCATACAAATTTTGTGCGTAGCTCTTCCTCACGGCTTCCCTGGTGGCTCAGGGGATAAAGCATCTCCTGCAATGCAGGAGACCTGGGTTCGATCCCTGGGTTGGGAAGATACCCTGGAGAAGGAAATGGCAACCTACTCCAGTACTCTTGCCTGGAGAATCCCATGGACAGAGGAGCCTGGCGGGCTACAGCCCACGGGGTCACAAAGAGTCAGACATGACTGAGTGACTTCACTTTCCTCATTGTAGTTTTAGTTCAGTTCAGTTCAGTCGCTCAGTCGTGTCCAACTCTTTGCGACCCCATGAATTGCAGCACGCCAGGCCTCCCTGTTCATCACCATCTCCCGGAGTTCACTCAGACCTGCGTCCATCGAGTCAGTGATGCCATCCAGCCATCTCATCCTCTGTCTTCCCCTTCCTCTCCTGCCCCCAATCTCTCCCAGCATCAAAGTTAAGTGATCATAAATCATGCCAAAGCCTATTGTATTGTCACCCAAGTGGGTTCTGAATTTGAAGACAAATATGACATCTGTGTGTTCCTATGTACTTTGGCTTATTATCTCTAAATGTTTTAGGTACTGTTTCCTTTCTAGGGTAAAGGGCATCTTATAAGCATTTGTATCTGCTGAAGCAATCCATTAGTAGTGATAAACACTCCAGTACAGGTAATTAATGGGGCATTCATGTTGACTGCTAAATATCAGGAAACCAGAGAGAAAAGGAAAATTTTTACTGTACTGAAAAAAAATTGTTTTAATACCATTAACACATGTATGTGGGACTTCCCCCATGACTCAGCAGGTAAAGAATCCGGCTGCAATGCAGGAGACCCAGGAGATGTAGATTCGATCCTGGGTCAGGAAGATTCTCTAGAGAAAGAAATGGCAACCCACTCCAGTCCTCTTCCCTGGAAAATCCCGTGGCCTGGTGGCGTACAGTCCATAGGGTCGCAGTCGTAAAAATCTGAGGGACTGAGCATACATACATAACACACATATGTATCCCTAACAAATAGAGAACACTGTTTGGTATGTTTTAAATTTGATATAACTAATGTCATACTGTATTATTTTGTACCTTGCTTTATGGCTCCATAATGAAATTTACTAAAATTTCATTCACTTATTTTCACTACTACATTCCACCAGAAATAGGTCACTCCATTCCCTTGATGGTTAGTTTCTTTCTAGTTTTCACCATTACAAACAATGTGCATTCCTACTCCACTTGTCCTAGAATTTCTAAGTCAAATATGTTGTGATAGAATATATGAGCCTTATACTGGACATGATTTACATATTTTTAAATGAATCATTCTTTGGCTGTGCCGGGTCTTTGTCCTCTTCGAAAGCGTTCTCTAGTTGTGGTGCACTGTCTTCTCATGGTGATGGCTTCTCCCGTAGCATAGCATTGAGGTGCGTGGGCTTCGCTGCTCAGCAACATGTGGAATCTTCCTAGACCAGGGATCAAATCCATGTCCCCCTGCATTGGCAGGTGGGTTCTTAATGACTGGACCGTCAGGGAAGTCCTACTGGATGTTATTTAATTGTTCTCTAGAATTGATGTGCCAATTTGCCCTCTCACCAACAATGTATGAGTTCCCATTTTTCCCCGTTTGATATCTTGATGTGGTCAGACTTTTTTCCTAACATTAATAAAGTGGCATTTTGCTTTATACATGAGTTTGGTTTTCCTGTGTCAATCACTCATGCTGGTAATTGTGGACCTGCAGGGCTTAGGATCTGGCTATAAATCATGTGGAGAGGCTGAAAGATAAGCGACAGACAGAGAAATATATTTACAAAAGCACATATTCAACAGAGGTGGAGTCTCTAGAATATACAAAGAGCCCTCAAAACATGACAGTTAAAAAACAATCTATTTAGAAAATGGGCAAAAGACACATATTTCACACACCAAAAAAGGCATCAGATGGCAAATAAGCACAGGAAAACATGTTCAGCATCATTAGCTCTTAGGGTAAAAACAAGGCCACGATGAAATTCAGGCAAAGGTAAGAAAAATTGGGTCACTCATAGGTTCCTGATGGGAATGTAAAATGGTTCAGTCATTCTAGAAGAAAATTTGGCAGCTTTTTAAAAATCCAAGCATGCAACCACTCTATGACCCAGCATGTACCCCTGATCATTTATCCCAGAGAAATGAAAACTTACGTTCACATAAAAACCTGAGACGAGTGTTCAGAGGAGCTTCATTTATAATAGTCCCAAACTGGGAACACCCCAAATGTCCTTCAGTGGATGAATAAATGGTTAAACCAACTGTGATACATCCATACTATGGGATACTATATCACAATAAAAAGGAACAAACTATTGATATACACAATCCAGATGAATCTCCAGAGAACTGTGCTGAGTAAAAAAGTCAATCCCCAAAGGTTACACACACGATTCCATTTATGTAACATTCTTGAAGTGGTAAAATTATAGTGAATATGGAGAACAGAATCTATTATGGAGAATAGACTAGTGGTTGCCAGAAGTTAAGGACACAGAAGGGCATGGGATGGGAGAGAAGTGGGGAAAAGGCAACACACAGGATCTTCAGGGAGATGGAATCATCTTTTATAACAGTGTTAAAGTCCTGGCTCTGGTATTGCACTGTAGTTTTGCAAAATGTTACCACTGGATAAAGGATACCTGGGATCTTTCTGTATTATTTGTTAACAACTGCAGGTTGTTGTTTAGTTGCTATACTGTGCCTGACTCTTTGTGACCCCATGCACTGTATAGCCAGCCAGGCTCCTCTGTCCAGGGGACTTGCAGGCAAGAATACTGGAGTGGGTAGCCATTTCCTTCTCCAGGGGATCTTCCCAACCCAGGAATCAAACCTGTTGTCTCCTGCATTGGTAGGTGGGTTCTTTACTGTCTGAGCTACCACGGAAGCCCATACAAATCTACAGTTACCTTAAAAAGTTTTTACAAAGCCTATTATTCTGTATCTGTAACTTCTTAATCAGAGATTAATGAATGTAATTGAATTATTTAAGAATCAAGGTCATTGTTTTAAATAGCAATCTGAAAAAAAGGCAATACTCACAGGGACACCAGCCTCAGTCTCTTACTTTGGGTCTTTTAAGGTGGTCTCTTCTTTTGTCTGGCTATTCATTAGCCGGCTTCCCCTCTGCTCCCCTCACCTGCCCCACCCCCACCTCCCAGCTGTTTCTCTTGCTGTGGGTCAGAAAATCATCATTCATGCCTCCTGTGTTATTTTCAAGCCAGCAAGATTTTGAATAAGGGCCTCTCTTACAGAATAAGCACATGACTTCTTAATGACGATTAGTAATTTGAGAATAGCTTCCTACTTTCAGCAGAAGTATCACATAGAGACAGAGGCTGAGATGGTTGGATGGCATCACCGACTCAATGGACACGAGTTTGAGCAAGCTCTAGGAGATGGTGAAGGACAGGAAAGCCTGGTGTGCTGCAATGCACAGGGCCGCCAAGAGTTGGACATGACTGAGCGACTGAACAACAACAATCACACAGAGAAATCAAATGGATGAGAATAACGTCTTGAATTAAAATACCTGATTTAAAAAAAACCTTGATTTGACAGTAAGAATTAATCCTCAAATGTTGCCAAACTCATCTATGTAAAGTTAAAGGAAAATAGTTGGAAAAATTCTTCCCTTTTGAGCAAAGCAGTCAGTATGGTAAAGACAGGTATATTTATTTCATATGACAGCACATTTCACAGGATATGTTCAGTGTTTATATGCCACTGACTTTAATACCGTACTCCTATAAAGTATATAGTTATAAATACTGTGTGCCACATAAGCAATAAAATTCTTACATATAAACAGCAATCTGCTATAGAGAACAAAGAATTCACAAAGAGATCCTTAGTGTTTAGTTTCTCCTCTGCTTTTAACAGAACTGGTCAATATTTTAATAATATGCAGAATAATGGCTAATTTGCAGTGTGCCTTTAACTGTCTGTCATAACTTTGTGCACTTTTCCAGCAACTTGCCAAGTATCGATAGAATTTCCTGAAAAAGGCTGAGCTGCTGCTTGATATGTGTATTTTAGACAGTTGTTTCTATTCAACAGGAAACACTGCTCACAGAACTGCAGTCGCACTCAAGTTTATAATGAGTTATTTTCCTAACGGAGAGCAAATACCATACACACTAATCACACAGATGTTAAAGCCACAGTTTCAACAAGTTAACTCACATTTTGAAGCACATTGCTTATAGTAATACTGCTGTTTAAAATACACTACTGCTGAAATGATGAGACCTCCCCAAAAAGCACAATATAAAACTCACGAGTTATTTCTAATAGCAAGTCCTGGCTGTTAATAGAGAGAGAATTACTTTTATAAATATAGTATTCTGATAACATTTGAGCATTTAGAAAAGTGCTTTTTCCTAATAGATTTGCTTTATGTGGTTAAGTGCAATGCAGCTTGCTGTGCTTTTTTACATCTTACGTATTCTTAGCCCTGAACTCCATTTTCTGATATTCCCCCAGTGCACATGTTTAAAGGTTAAATGTGGACAATGGAATTCAGGTGACATTTACAACTCTTTGTATAAAAGGAACGCTAATATAATGGGTAAAGGTGATTTCAAACTGACAACAAACAACTACCGCTCCAGGAATTTTCTGACTGGGATTCCTCAATGATATCAAAATACTACATTCTGTATAAATTATGAACGTCTTCATAAAATTAATCAAAAGCAGGATCAGCTGCATACTGGCAGTGCAGGAGACAAAATCCACAGCTAATTTGAGGTGTAGCCTCTAAGAACGAAAAGCAGCATCACAGATGGGGAGAGGGAACACACGGTAGATTCAGTTCAGCACCCCCCAGGGTGGGGGCCGCCCGGCTCACCAGCTAGAGAAGCAGGGAGGGCCATCCTCGGACACCTCCGTGGACCTTGAACTCCCATTTACTTCTCACTGAATTTGGTGGCACATGCCTTCCTGCCATCTGTGGCCAGCGCGCTTTTTTGAAAGGAAGGAGGGTCGGTCCACACAATATGCTGCTTCCGGCTGCAAGAAGCTCCTCCCCCCGAAAAGCAGGCAGAGGTGCGGGACCAGAGTGACAAGGGGGTGTGTGGTGTATGTGTCAGAAGGGGTGGGTGTGCAACGGGGGCAAATTCTGGTTTCGTTGTGAGATTACTCTAGATTTGGAAAGAAAGATAATGGAAATGTCCAAATTTCATTTTCAGCCATCCATTTGATTATATGGAGCAGAGAACTCTGTTACAACTTTTAGGTAAAAATCTGGTCTGACTTATACCCTAGAATTTAAGTGATGCATATTACCAGTATGTAAGTGTATACATTTGTGTGTTTGTGTGTGTATACACTTTTTCTTTTTTTTAAGCAATGTCTTTCTAAATTCTGTTCCAGTATACCTTTGACAGCTCTTTGGTAAATACTTATAAATACCAATTGTTGACAAGTAGGAAAGGGCTGGCACCAATGTTGGCTAGAAGTTGTTTGGGCTTTGTGAGATGCTTTCAAGGAGACTGACGAAGAATTTCTGAATGAGGACTGTTTTCTAAAATAGCTTCAAGCACTTTTTATGGCTTCTACTCTCTCTTATTTATCCAAACAGAAACACACCAAAATTCCAGTTAATAATGAGACAGATTTTTCCTTAATTCTGATATACACATATTCCAACTCTGTACACATTAAATAGTGGTATTTCATGACAACATCAGTGCACTTAACAATTACTTATTGCACATCATGAATAACGAATGCCCAAATCTTCTGGCTCTACCGTGCCAAAACTAAAGGGACAACTGTTCTCTACTGTGTGACGTTATCTTTCTGTCAAGTCTAGCGTGGGTGATGCCTTAGAGGCCAGGGCTGTGAAAGGGTCTGTGGGAGGGGTGGTGCCAGGTGGGAGCAGAGGGACAGGCGGCGGGGGTGGTCTTCTTGCTGGCAACACACAGAGAGACACATTGGTACTTCTACCCCAGTCATCACCAAGTGTCACCTTGGAGCCAGGAGACGAGCTCAGCTGCTTACCCAGGAAAACGTCTGGACGAGTGGACCCTGACTTTCCTGTCACACCAAAGTCCTCTTCTTCCTCGAAGGTTACCCATCCTTTGGGGTTGCTGACTGTTAGTGCAGGCGGGCCCTGCGGATCAAAACTGTCATTAAACCCATCCAGGGAGGATGAAGGCTTGCTACTGTTCTGACCCAGAGCCCTCAGCGAAGAGAATGGACTTGGAGCAACAGGCTCTTCTTTGGAGAACCATGAAGTGGCCTCTGATTCTTGAGACTCAGCTCGAAAGGGGTTTCCAGGGGTGGCGGTCCTGTTGGTGAAAGGATTTGTGCTGCTCGAGCTTGGGATGAATGGGTTTGGGGAACATCGCGTGTTTTCCTGGGATTTACTCCGGGCTGGAATTGGAGGCATTGTCGGCATGCAGCTTACAGAACTCAGAGTGTTCGTGTTACTTGGGGTTGCAGAAGGCAACGGCGTCAACCCCCTTGGGTTTGGGGTGTGAACAGATGGCTGAGCCTTTGATACAGCAAGCAGGTTCAATGACAAGTCTTCAAATGGGTCACTCTTTAATGGCGAGTCCAATCTGACGGCGGAGACTCCGTTTGTTTTCACCTGGGAAAGAGAGAGCCCATTGAATAATCAGAACAAACAAAAAGCAATACAGTTACTTTGAATGCCCCTTCTGCTTCCTGTCTCGAGTATTCTTCATTCTGAGGGGGTCAGGTATACATACTCAAAAAATAAAAAAAGGAGCTTTGTGTAGTCTATTACTCTGGTGGTTAAACAAGTACCATGAAATTTTTTTTTTTTAACTGTGCTAAATAAGTTCTTTTATAAATACAGCTTATTTCATCCATGCAAGTATTGATATGTAAAATGGAGAACTGCACTGAATTAGCAGATGAGTTTGGTTCATGCCCAGTTGTATAGATAATCAAATGAACTTAAGAAACTCACATTCAATTCAAAGTTTATGCTAAATTGCTATGAATAAACTTCCAACACCCATCTGTGATGATGATGTGGTTTCACTGTTTTTTGAAATATATTTTCATTGAGAGTTAATGTTACTATGGAAATTCAACTTTATGGATAAAAATTAATTTTATTAGTATATCTGTATTCATAAGCTGAAGATAATGCATCATTTCCTTCTCCACTTGTAGAATAAAATTTTCAAAGCATTCTTTGCCTTTTAATGTCAGCTCTCCTTTGTAGAATAAATTCTGAATGTGAAAGTATTTTTTAATTGACCTTCTTCATCTTTAGATAGGTTTATTAATAACTAACTGCAATGATTCTTTAAAGTTGGATGGCGTGGTACGGGGAGGAATTCCATTTCTATTTGGGATAGTAATTCTTCAACCAAAATAAAGCTATGCGTCGCAGAGCTGGCTGTGAATGGTTACTGGCAGGAGGAGGGGTCAGACCTACTTCACAGTCATGAAAAATCCGCCCTGTGTGCCCAGTTCACAAAGAAGCCAGCTGGAGTGGAGCCCGGCTGTGGTACCGGGCACAGGCTACTTTCCTAAGGGAAACACTGAACTGAAGCCTGGCTGTATGAGAAAAGTAGCTAGCTTTATTGGGAACTCCATTTTATTTTTTTGGAGGGAACTCCATTTTAATTAAAAAAAAAAAAACACTCTATATATAATTATTAAAACTAGGTGGATGACTTGGATATTTATGCCAAATTAAAGGTAAGAAAAGCACAGGAGAAGGAGAATTTTACTTAGCTAAAGACTTGCAATGTACAAAATGGAGCATGACCCAAAATGAATTTAGGTCATTGTTACAGCAAGTAACTAAACATTCATAAGATATGTTGAAAAAAAGAGCAGCAGTCTCAATAAAACATTGTTTTGCTGTTCTTGTTTTAGTCGCTAAGTCATATCTGACTCTGCAACCCCACAAGATGACTATAGACGATAGCCCATTAGGCTCCTCTGTCCATGGGATTTACCAGGTAAGAAAACTGGAGTGGGTTGTCATTCCCTTCTCCAGGGAATTTTCCTGACCCAGGGATCGAACCTGTGTCTTCTTCTTTAGCAGACAGATTCTTTATCACTGAGCTGCCTGGGAAACTCCAATAAAACATAACTGTATCTTCTTAAACAGTAACCTGGTGCTTAAGAACAGGTAAGGCTAATTCCCTTCTGACCCAGTGGTTAGGGCTCTCTGCTTTCACTGCCAGGGCCTGGGTTCAACCCCTGGTCACATAACAGAGACCCCACAAGCCACATGGAGTGGCAAAAAAAAAAAAAAAACAAAGAATAAGGAAGGGTGCTCATTTGCAAAAGGAAACGGTGTGGATAACTCCTTACGTGAATCACTGTCTAATCTATAGTATACTTTAAGTAAACAAGTTTTATTTTTCTTCAAACTTAATATGACAATAAATTTGTACAAAATTAAAGAGCAGACATGTCATAGATTCTAAACTGTATTCTAAGTGTATTATAGTACCTGAGAGACAAATTTACTATAGACACTATAGTAAAATTACAATTAGCTATATATTACCAGTAATGACTGGGTTATTTACGATTCATATGACAAAAGAAAAGCACTTGAGTGGGTCTGGGCCCTGATTCTCCCATGGCAGACAGAGTCCATGACACAGACATTATAGGTAGGAGGTTGATGCTTTGTACAGCTTAGAATAACAGGCCTTTGCCAAATAAATGTTGCACATTTAAATATCTTTATTTTCATATATTAACAAATTTTTCTTTCAAAATAATATAATAGAAACATGATCATTTTGCCCAATGAGATTTGAAATTATGAGAGCCACATCATCATTCATTGCATTAGAATGAATTTCTATGTATCTAAGCAGCATTTATGATGACTTGACATTAATGATGATGGTATTTTTTACAGAGAAGGGTGTTGGAAAGGCCCTTAAATAATCCTGCTATAATGTTAACTTTCATCTTTGTAAATCATCAATTTTTCTTTAACAAAAGAAAAACTACTAGTGCTACTAGTTATAATCTACATGCTAGTAGTTATTTTTTTAAGTTTCCCAAAAGAAATCTAGGAAAAAAATTGAATTTTGTACTTACATAATTATGCCATTGTTAAAACCAAGAACCCGTTTGGTTTTGCCAAATACACTTTCATATATCTAAAGCTTACCTTCGTAAAGTTATACTTTTTAGTCTTGTTAATTTTTGTAAAAAAAAAAAAAAAGGCAAAATAAATGGGAAAGCATTAGCAAGAATAACTAAAATGGTTCCTAAGAATTCAAAATACTAAGAAAAAAAGCAGTTTTATGGTATGATAACAGAATTTATTAATGTGGACAGGTGGTTTTTAAAAATGGGTGAAAATTTAGATGTATGAAGCAAAAGGTTCATACATCTAATGTGCTAAGACAGATGAGAAGCACATATAAGATTGAGAAATAATGAGATACCTGTTACCCTGATGGTTGCTCCTGCTTTGAGAAACGAAACACAGACATCAAGGGAAAGAGTTAGAAGGACAATCTGAGACCAACCAGCAACCCTAACAATTCAGTCTTCAAAACACTTTCAGTTTTTATTACATACAAAATCCAAGAGCAGTGAGATCTGCAGGTCACAGTATAAGATCAAGAGACAATAAAATGTACTGCTGTAACAGGGCTCAGGATTTAATTTTATCTGAGGTTGATTACTAACTAGTTCAAAGTAGTAATTCCAAAAATAATATTCCAAATACATTATTAGAGCACTGAAGTATTTTCAGCAGGTTATGGATGAAATGTTTGTGTCCCCTCAGATTCATATGCTGAACCCCAACCTCCTTATGTGATGGTATTTGGAGACATGGTCTCTAGGAGGTGACTGGGGTTAGATGAGGTTGTGAGAGTGGGCCCTCTTGATGGAACTAGCACCCTTTGGAGGAGACACACCAGAGGGCTTGCTCTTTTTCCCCTTGTGCAAGCACCAAGGAAAGGCCATGTGGGCACAGAAGAGGCCCCAGCAGAACCCAACTATGCTGGCATCCTGATCTCCAGCTTCCAGCCTCCAGAACTTGAGAAGAAAAATTTCTACTGCCTAAGTCACCCAGTTCATGGTATTTTGTTACGGCAGCCCAAGGTTAGGACATAGCCTTAAGACAGCCTATGGGTTCATCATGATTAGAGAAGTTGTACAAAATGGCACTACTTTGCAGAAAAGTGAAAACTGGTTATTTATTTTAACATGGTCAGGATCCAGGCTTGTTCTATTAATCTATCATCCAAATTTCCTGAAGGGTGATACTAAAGATGAAATCACAATCTTTCTATAATATAGTAGCAGTACTTTAAAAAACTACAGTATTCTTAAGAAACAGTTTGAACGAATCTTCCCCAATATTTAAAGCTTACCTTATTTTAAAATACCAAAACTCACTTAAACAGTTTTGAGAGACACCATTCTAAAATAAATTATTTTAAAAATAATATATTTATTATATATTTATATTATATAAAATGTGTTACTACAAAACATGAGACTCCTGAATTTAACCTTTCCTGATTATGCCAAAGCCTTTGACTGTGTGGATCACAAGAAACTGTGGGAAATTCTGAAAGAGATGGGAATACCAGACCACCTGACCTGCCTCTTGAGAAATCTGTATGCAGGTCAGGAAGCAAGTTAGAACTGGACATGGAACAACAAACTGGTTTCAAATAGGAAAAGGAGTATGTCAAGGCTGTATACTGTCACCCTGCTTATTTAACTTATATGCAGAGTACATCATAAGAAACGCTGGACTAGAAGAAAAATGAGCTGGAAGACTGCCAGGAGAAATATCAATAACCTCAGATATGCAGATGACACCACCCTTATGGCAGAAAGTGAAGAGGAACTAAAAAGCCTCTTGATGAAAGTGAAAGTGGAGAGTGAAAAATTTGGCTTAAAGCTCAACATTCAGAAAACGAAGATCATGGCATCTGGTCCCATCACTTCATGGCAAATAGATGGGGAAACAGTGGAAATAGTGTCAGGCTTTATTTTTTGGGGCTCCAAAATCACTGCAGATGGTGACTGCAGCCATGAAATTAAAAGATGCTTACTCCTTGGAAGAAAAGTTATGACCAACCTAGACAGCATATTCAAAAGCAGAGACATTACTTTGCCGACTAAGGTCTGTCTAGTCAAGGCTATGGTTTTTCCTGTGGTCATGTATGAATGTGAGAGTTAGACTGTGAAGAAGGCTGAGCACCAAAGAATTGATGCTTTTGAACTGTGGTGTTGGAGAAGACTCTTGAGAGTCCCTTGGACTGCAAGGAGATCCAACCAGTCCATTCTGAAGATCAGCCCTGGGATTTCTTTGGAAGGAATGATGCTAAAGCTGAAACTCCAGTACTTTGGCCACCTCATGCGAAGAGTTGACTCATTGGAAAAGACTCTGATGCTGGGAGGGATTGGGGGCAGGAGGAGAAGGGGATGACCGAGGATGAGATGGCTAGATGGCATCACTGACTCGATGGACGTGAGTCTGAGTGAACTCCGGGAGTTGGTGATGGACAGGGAGGCCTGGCGTGCTGCGATTCATGGGGTTGCAAAGAGTCAGACACGACTGAGCGACTGAACTGAACTGATGATCCTGATGCATTAGTTTTGGAAGAGTCGGATAAAAACTGGGAATGGGTTCCTACTAAGATGCAAGGGGATGGTATTAAATTGATCCAGAAAGCTGAGTTTTTTTTTTTTTTTCTTTTTTGGCTATGCTGTGCGGCATGCAGGATCTTAGTTCCCTGACCAGGGATCGAACCCATGCCCTCTGCATTGGGAGCATGGGGTCTTAACAACTGCACTGCCAGGGAAGTCCTGAGATTTTCTACTTGGTCTCTTCCCTCACTATCAGCTATCACTCCAATATAGTATAGCTGTGATGCTATTACTTTACTTCCCATTGGATTCCTGACTTCTGGTTTTCAGCTGATAATCAGATGACTAAGACATTGAAAGTCAGATAAGTGGGGCATTTTTACATTTTCTAAAGGGTATATAACATATATAATCATTTGAATTAGAAGAATCTTTTCTGTATAGAATTATAGAATCAAATAACTTAAATAGTAATAACAAGTAAAGCTGGGTCATGTGTGATTCTATGTTTTAAATACCTTGTATATTTTTGGCAGAATTAATAAAGACTTGTAAAAATTAGTAAGTGTTCAATTCTAAGACTGTTTCATATTATTACCAAAATATCAAAATGTGAGTTATTTTACTAACTCACCCTTTTCAAGTTATAGTCATTACAGAAGAATTTTTAAGACTTTAGATGTTCATTATTTTTTGAATAGGCATTATTTTTATGGTTCAAAATTAAAAAGGCACAAAAGGTAAAATGCCTCCCTGTCTTTCTGACTGTAAGCTCCCAGGAGGAAACTAAGCTCTTTGTGATCTTTCACAAAGGCAGTCTACACATGAACAAGACCTCCATTCCCCAGAAAAGTGTGTCTTGTGTATATAATGTGTAGAGGGATTTGATATCAATGACTGAGGCAAAAAAAAAAGGCTTATAACAAACACCTTTCACAGTTCTGATGAGCAGAATATAAGAGTCAAGAATACAACCTACTAAACCATACACAAAGCACAGGCTTGCTGTGCTTTGTCAGCAAATTACCACACCCATTCCAATGAAAATCAGAAAGCAAAACAGGGGAAAACGACCTAAGAAAATGATACATGGCAGTCATGGAATATTCATCCTATACTATTTGTGTCATAAGATGACTTTCTACTGAGAACTGCAATCTTCCTTGACAGTGTGTTCTTTCTGAAGTTGTTCAGAGTACCGCACCTACTTTTAATACTGAAAACATTTTATAGAGTTTTAGGAATTAGCGTTCACCTTTTCTGTGAAAAGCATGATCACTTTCTGTCCTAAAACTGTAGTAATACAAAGCTTTAAGATGGCTTCTTTGAAAGTTTCTTGCCCTCCAATTACACTAAAAATAAATAAATAAATGCAATACTATACCTTATAAGAAAATGAAAAGAAAAAATCATCATGCACTAAAAGTAGACTGGCAAAGAGAAAATAATGGACATTTATTGTTTGAAGGGCTTCTATAATTACTATGTATCTTCAGCGTCCTCAATTACATAACACTTTTTGGTGTTAATTAGCTTAAGAGAACATCATTCTCAATTATATATCCGTCTTAGCTTTTTAAAAAATGTGACCAATAGTCTAATAAGTAAGTACTAATTGCTAAGTATTTATATTGTTTCAAGATTCATATTTACTTTATAATCTGTTTTTCAGTGTGAAGAAGCATAAGAAACTGCTAACTTCTGCCAATTAGCTGGACATACTCACATATCTGCAATATGTGAGTGCAAAATAAATGCAAATAATAGTTTGCAAAATAAATGCAAACTGTTATTATAAACATGCTTAAGGGACATCACCAGTGTAATATTTCTGTATTTTAGACTATTCCAAAATAAAAGCAGACTTAAAACTTCAGTTCTTTGGCCTTGATGGCATTTTCAAGTTAAAACTTTTGGATAAAATTCAATGTGAGGCTAGACAACAGAAATATAAAGATAAACCTTATACTAAAGATAAACTTATACTAAAGATAAACCTTATTTTAATGATTTTACTGAGATGTATATAATAGAAACTAAGTAAAACAACCTCCAAGTAAAACAATTCAACTCGCATGAATATTCTTGTGTTGAAACAACTTTGTGTATACACACCAGAAGGCTTTCCAGTGTGAGATCACTCTGGGTAACAAAAGTCCCTGTGATCCCATGATTTCCACCCACCAAGGCAAGGGCACTATTTTCTATGTGGTATTCATGAGAACATTATTTTGATGGCTTATACTTTGGTGAATAAGCTTGCTGCTGCATGCCTGAAACATCTAAATGGATCCAGTAGTGTTTGAAACTTAGAGATTCCCAAGGAAGCCCAGTGCCAGCTCCATCACAGAAAAGAGCTAACTGCAGCATCAAGAGAAATAGGATTGTTGGAAATTTACTGCCAATGGTCAGGGATTGACCTGACTGCCCTTCTGTCCAGGAGGTAAAGGCCAAAACTAATCTAATAGCTGGGAACAAAAAGAAACTAAATTATTACTGTCCATTCTAATTAAGTATCCAAAGAAAATTACACACGGAAAAAAACAAAAAAAAATCACCTCCACTTTAAACAAGGTAAAACAGCCTGGGAGCCACTTGGAAGTTTTAGGGAAAAGAGCCTTTAGGGAAAGAGCCCTAATCTAGGGTCACTCTCTGTGAACCCTTGATCCAGACAACAGGTTGGACAAACAAACAAAAAAACCCCAACCCTGAAACAGCCAAACATGCGTTTGTTGTGTGACAAGTCTGATATGCCAAATGACACTCATTGGTTGAAGTCACATCTAAATATGTTATTACCAGCAAACGACGAAATTTTTAAAAATCAAATCTTAGCTGTTTTTCTAAAGCTAATAATTAAAATAAGTATGTTCAAAGACTACAGCAAGGGCATCAAATATGCCTCAGTAAAAAAAAAAAAAGGAAAAACAAAACAAAATGTAAACAAAGGCCTTCACACACACACACCCACCCATACCCACACCCACACCCACCCCGCTCCCCAGATGATCTTTCTCCCCACTGGAAGGCCTTACCTGCGGCTGTGCTGGAGACTCAGAAGGCAAGCTGTGGGATGACCTGCTCCGAGGGGGTGGCTGTGGGGGCGTTTCCAGGCTGGGCTGCGGGGCAGCCTGGGGCAGAGGTGCGGCCACTGGGATGAGAGGCTCCTGCATCTTCTGAACAGGTGGCGCAAGAGAAGGCGGCACAGGAAGGGCAGCCTGAGGCTTCAGGGGTTCGGGAAGAAGAGCTGAGCCTAAAGAAAGTCATTTCCAGATGTTAGGCATTCTCTGGAAAACCGAGTTTATCCTTCCTTTCAGGGAATGGTAGGAGATTCCTGTCCCTGTCCCGGCCCCCAGTAGCCTCCTTTATTATGGCATACAGAAAGACAGAAAAAAAAAAAAGAGAGAGAAAGAAAGAAGGCTACTTCAATTTGAGTAAGTTGTATAAAGTGAGAGACTGCAGAAAGAGAAGAGACAAGCGGAAGGGGAGGATACAGGATGGCACTGCCGTTTCCATTACGGGTCTACCTTTCAGTACTTCGGAGGGCTTGCTTTGGCTTTCAGGAGTCAGTCTCCCAGCAGATGCCCGTGCATGGCTCTGGGGGGCGCTGATGACTCCAGCACGGGGCGGAATAATCTAAAGATGGGAAACGAAAACCACTGAGACATTTACCTATCTGCAAAGGACAAGATTTGGTGAGAATATTGTTTATGCATCTTGTATCGTTTCCTCAGCCTCTTGTCATCCCAATGGCTCTATTTATTGCCACATAATCATAAGTTTCATTGTTTTTTTATTACGGACTAACTTTTATTGGTGCATAGTTACCTTACAATGTTGTGTTGGTCTCTACTCTTCAGCAAAATGAATCAGGCATATATATATATATCTATCCCCTCCCTTTTGGATTTCCTTCCCATTCAGGTCATCACAGTGCGTTAAGTAGAACTCTCTGTGCTATCAATAATATATATATATATATATGTGTCAACCTGAATCTCCCAGTTCCTCCCCTGCCCTTTGGTATCCACACATTTGTTTTCTCTGTCTGTGTCTCTATTACTGGTTTGCAAATAAGATCGTCTATAGTATTTATCTAAATCCCACATATATGGGTTAATACACAATACTGTTTCTCTCTTTCTGACGTGCTTCACTCTGTATGATACTTTCTAGGTCCATCCACGTCTCTACAAATGACCCAATTTTGTTCCTTAAGCTTCGAAAATCTTCCTTTTCATTTTTCACTGTTTACTATGTGCCAGGCACTGTGTTAACTAAGCACTGGGTATGAATTTACATTTCAATGTCCAAATGGCTCTGGGGGGTAAGGTATTATTTTATCATCTCTAATTTAAATGAAGAAATGTATACAACTGTCCCAAAGCCATAGACTTAGAAAATAAAGCCAGGAGCCGAACTCAGGGCCCGTGTTCTTTATCCTATATCATATTGCCTTAGTGGGACGATTTTACAGGTCAGGAGGAGACGGAGCAGGACATACACTGTGGAACTATGAGGCTTGCCAAAAACTACACTGAGGCTGTTTTTCTTTATTAAACACAGAGGTTAAAAACTTTGGAATGGCTAACTCAATGTGCTGAAATACAAAGGCTGGAAGATATACTGGGGAAATAACGTTCTTTTCTACCTTTACATGTTTGCTGAAGGCTTTAAGCACTCAGTACCTTTTCCTTATTTTTTATAAATTGGAGGATAATTGCTTTACAATATTTGTTGGCCTCTGCCATATATCAATATGAATCAGCCACATGGAGGTATATGCCCCCTCCCTCCTGAATCCCCCACAGGTACACACATGTCCCCTCCCTCTTGAACCCCCCTCCCATCTCCCACCCCCTCCCAGGCTTCTAAGTTGTCACACAGCACAGGGTTGAGCTCCCCATTCCCACCCGCTATCTATTTTACATATGGTAATATATACGTTTCCATAGTATTCTCTTAATCAGTTCCACCCTCTCCTGCCCACGCTGTGTCCACAAGTCTGCTCTCTCTCTCTGTGTCTCCACTGCTGCCCTGCCAACAGGTTCATCAGTACCATTTTTCTAGATTCCATGCATAAGCAAAAGTTACAAATGTAATCGCACAAAATCCTGACTTTCCTTCCCTATTCTTATAATATTCAGTAAGCAAAGTACTTTGTGGGAAGTGGTACAGTCGGTGAATAACAATTTCTCCTTTTTTAAAAAAACAAACAGGGGAGTGGATAATGGCTATTTTAGGTATATTCCACAGACACTTTACTTTGGAGCATACTATTATATATAGAAAAGGACTTCAGGTTGGCTACAAGACAAAAAACAAAATATCTCTGTCTTAGAAATCTTATGAGAATTTCTTAGACTCGAAGTAGTTTCATTAGCAGAAGTTTCGTCATTTCCAGGTATAGTCACAGTTCCCAGGATTCAGCTAGTGGCCTCCTAATAAGCCCAGGCTCCACCAGACTGACACTGGTTTCTCTTTTTTTTTTCTTTGAATTACTTGTTCTATCCCAGAGAAAATTTTCATGCGGGTGAATAATAGAATAATTCTGTGTATAACAAAACACAGATAAACATGCAGAAAACCACAGACTTACAACGCAGGGTGAAACCCTGCAATGCCATCTGCTCTCCTGCAGTTAAACCTTTAGAACTGGTTTTAGCTGACAGATTATCATCAATGGGCTTCCTGAAATCTAATTTTAAAATCCTTCCGGATTTCCCTGGTGGTCCAGCGGTTAAGACTTGTACTTCCACTGCAGGGAGTACGGGTTCAGTCCCTGTTTGGGGAACTAAGATCCCGCATGCCTCGAGGTGTGGCAAAAATAAATAAAAAGGAAATAACCTTTCTGACTGAAGAATGACTTTACCTTATTAATTACTCAGATAATGTCATAAAAAGTTGCCCTAGTACATCACTTCCCCATATATTTCAAGATTCTAAGATATTTATTTAGTGACTGTAATCACTTAACTGTACCACTTTTATTCAAATAATGAAGGAAGCTTTTCCTTCTGAAGAGGATGTTAGAATACCATTCGAGTTGAAGGTGGGGCTGCCCTGGTGGCTCAGTGGTAAAGAATCTGCCTCTCAATGCAGGAGAAGCGGGTTTGATCCCTGGGTTGGGGAAATCCTCTGGAGAAGGAAATGGCAACCCACTCCAGTAATCTTACCAGGGAAATTTCATAGACATAGGAGCCTGATGGGTTGCAAAGAGTGGGACACAACTCAGCAAGTACACACACACACACACATACAACTCAGAGAGTAAAACACACACACACACACACACACACAAAGGCGCCTTGAAGAGCATCAAGTCTAATTCCCCCAGTTTAGAATTGAGGAAATTGGAGTCCTAATGGGCCCGTGATTTCTTCAGGGTAACACATCTGATTAGTAGCAAGTTGGGACCCAGGACCTAGACCTCCTGGCTCGCAAGCGAGGCGCTGCCTACCGGTCTGGCTGCACTGTGTCCAGCAAGTCCCGGGCCTGGCAGTCCGGCTTGAGGTGGAAGCTGACTGCGTCCTGGAACAAAGGCATCACACCATGTAGCTCAGGTGTTTGTTTTTAAAGAAAGAAACAAGAAACCATGCACTTATATCCACACTGTCTATTCATGGTCCAGCTTTAAGGTTAAGTAGCTGAATTCGAATGTTTACCTAGATTATCTCTCCGTGTCGTTCCTGGGCTTTTGGGTGCTTTGAAGCAGGAAGGAAAAAAAAATTATCCATAAGTAAACAATCAAGCCATATTATATAATACTAGCTAGCTGTTCTGTTTCATTACCAGCAGAAATGGGGGCATGAGGTGGAAAAAGAAAACCAAAACAAACTATTCTGCTTTAGAAATGCTGGAGGATATTATCAGCCCTTTAGAAAATACCCCCAAAAGAGAAAAATTTAGACTACTGAGAGTGACATTGATAGGAAAAGTTGGCAGTTGGTCTGATACCTCATTTGGAAGGTAACTTTCCCAACAGAGCTCTTTCCTGTGAAAACACATGGTCAGTCTGGGGGAACGGTCACAAGATGTGGCCCCACTGCTTCCCAGAGCTTGGTGGACTCACGGCTCCAGGACCAACAGACACGCACTTTCCGAATCACACAAGACGTCAAACAGCACTGTTTCAGGGCTTCATGCTGTAGACGTCAGCACGGACAGGGACTCTTACAACGAGATCTTTTGGATTTCTACAGAAAAACCCTATCATTAAAGTAGAAGGCGGGCACTACTTATTACAATATCTGCCTTATGCAAGACAGTGTTGAAATACTGCTCAAACTCATTCGAAATGTAGGAGAAGACTGAAATGAAATAAACTACTTTTGGGGCCAAAAGGAATAGGAGACACTATTAAGGTCAGCATCTCATATTTCTTCTTTTTGAAAGGAAATTCAAGTGTAATTGTTATATGAAACCCATCAGACTTTTAATAACTGTAATCTTAATGAATGGCTTCCAGTTTTAATAGCCTTTTAAGCAAATTTACTCAGCATATTTATGTTATCTGAAGTTGATTAAAAAATACTATATCCTTGGACTAAATTAACAAGGTTTAATTATTTTTAAAACTTCAGAGTTAGTATAGTACATTTCTAAACATTTGACTTATTCTGAAAAGATTTTTGAAGGCATTCTTCTTAAAATAATACTGCACATTAATTTCACATCTTAAGTGTATATGAAATATGTATATACAGAACAGCTCAGAACAACATTAAGAATTGCAGAGAAAGTAAACGGACAACCATCAGAAACTACACAACACAGAATGAAGAGAGAAAAAATACAAAGTTACAAGATATACATAAGGAGGGGGAGGGGAGTTTACAGTTGTACCGAGAAAAGATTTGGTATGTCTTTAAACATCGGAGGGGCTGACATTTAGGAATAAAATGAGAGACCCATTTCTAGGATGAAAACGTCTTGTTACTTTCCATCTCTCGCCTAGCTACCCCCGGACTGGGAGGGGCTCCAACACCTTTTTAGAGAGAGAACAGAAGCTGTGTATTGTTCAGGGCCCATAGAACAGAGGGAAAGGCAGGCACACAAAAGAGTTTCTGAGTTAAACGTCCTTTTGCAAAAAAAGTTCTTTCACTGCTTCAAATTTCTTCAAAGATATCTGTATAAACCAAAGTGCCTCTAGATGTCTGGCCCAAACCTGATCCTGGCCCTTTCTTCAGTTAGAATTGAAAGGAGAAAATAGTTTTCTTTTTATATCTGACATCATGGGAGGATTCCCTGAAGAAAGAAATGGCAACCCACTCCAGCATTCTTGCCTGGAGAATCCCATGGACAGAGGAGCCTGGTGGGCTATGGACCATGGGTTTCCAAAGAGATAGCACTGAGTGACTAACACTTTCACTTTTTCACTAGCGGTAGGGAATGTGAAAATATGTGTAATGAAAGTCTTTGCTTTTTAATCATCTCATTCTTTATATTCAGAATTAAACCACTAATAAAAGCTCCACTGCCAGTCATAAAGGAAAAAATAAAATCTGAAAGTTCCAGTTTCATTTTAAATCTCTATGAGACGATGTTAGTCCCTCAGAAGGTAATTTTCAATGCATTATTAAAAAAAAAAACTCTAAAAGTACTATAATTACTTTCAGGTTATTGCCTTCAAGCAGTTATTGGTTTATAGGGTTAAAAAAATATGCTGCAAAGACTGCCTACAAAAGAAGTATGAAGAGAAGCAATTTTTAAAAAACTACATCAGATTTCTAAGTAAGTCACTGAGTTGCTAATATGTATAGCTTTTCACAAATTTCTTTAAAATTTTTATTTTTCTACAGATTGGTTTCCTAATTAAAGGGGAAGGTAAATAAAATCTTCCATCAAGCTATAAATCAAAGCACAAGTTGGAAATGGGAAAAAAATCAATGTCTTCTTTAAGTTAGTGGAAAAGTTATCCTTCAGTAGTATCTTACAGAATGGTGCTCAAAGAACTTTGTTACCCTTATTACCCAAAGTCGTTAAAGTCTACACACAGCGCAGTCACTCTGACAGCATGTGAGTCGGTCGGCACTGTGCTCCGGCAGCTGGAGCAGGGAGAGACCAGCCGCCTGTGCAGTGAGCCCTAAGGACACTAACACTGGGTGAGCAACAGCTCCTCTGCGGGACGGAGACATTCTGCCTCAGCCTTTCTTGAGAACTGGATTAAAGAAAGCCTCTAGTTGAGCTTCGTGAGAGTCTTCACATAAAACAAGTAAGCTACAAAAAGTGACCCATGTGTTGAGAAGAATCTCTTTATCGAAATAGGTAACAGAGACTTGTTCTTCTACTTTAAAAATGAAGCATGAATGTTATGACAAGTTATGATAAAGCCATGCAAAATGAAAGCTATATTTCAGATGATTATGATAACTTTAAATTGCATTCCTAGGACATTTTGCTAATTCATAGGCCACTGGCAAGACGACTAGAGTTCTAATATAATTCAATATAATCAAATCCTTGGGAAACCACCTATCTTCATCATGTTTGACTCACTTAATCTTTATAACCGAATTGACTATATTTATTAATAAAAAGTATATCAGGCCTTAAGTAATTCAACTCTGTTTATCTGGGAAATAGAAGGTCTTGTTAATTCTAATAATATTCACTAATAAAATCAAGCTCTAATCTTTTATCAGAAATATAATGAAAGTTTGGGGTTATTTTTAAGTTGGCATATAAATGTCATTCATTTTGGCTTTCATCAGAGCAACCTAAAGTGTCACTGAGTTACAGGGCTCAAACTCGAAAAAAATTAATGAACCAAGATCCATACATTATAACAAATATAAATGGTTACCTCCAAACTCTTTTCTAGCAGGTGCAGGACTCCTAGCTCCTTATAGTTCATAAGAGAATATGCAGCAGAAAGGAAATGACATTAAATAAAGAATTGAAATGTCAAAGATTTACTATAGTTTCCAAGATGTCAAATATCATGTAGAGTACATATTCATATCTTGGTGCTATAAAAGAGCTATTATGTAATGCAAATACTTCTAACAGAAACAACACTATACTTATTTTAAAAGAACATTTAAACAAATATATAAAACTGTAAACATAAAGATGTATGTTCTTCAGTTCTAATCATGCATTAAAAATTTTTTTCATTTTTAAATAATCATGCATTTTACAGAAATCAGTACAACCACATCAAATTAGCAAAAACAAAACAAATGTTTCCTGCATGCTTGTAAGAGGCCAGCTCTGAAAACATGTTACAGGAATCTAGCTGTTCTGTCACGCCTATGCCGTTTGTTAGAGAAAAGCTAACTAAGGAAGCAGCACCAGTGACAGAAAACTGATAAAATCTAAAAGCGAGCATTTCAAAAACATGCAAAACATTTTTCAGCAGAGAGGTGAAATCCAGCAGAGATGGAAATACAAGGATTTGTCACCTGAAGGCGGAGGCGGTCGTTGTGGGGGAGCTGGACGTGCAGGAGGAGCAACCGGGCGGGGAGGGGGAGGCCGCTTGGGTTCCAGGGTCTGGGAAGAATCTTTCTGCTGCAGCTGTGTTGCTGGCAGAGTGTCAACAGGAGAACCTACCAGAAAAAAGTACCTTAGGTAACAGGATCAGGTTCCAAGGGATGAGCACACAGGTACTTTCTATAGGTGTATGATAAATTATTTAGCAAAATAATTTGTACTATAGAGGAATGACACACATTTTTAGTATCAATAACACAAGCAGCTGTGCTATTACCTTACACTATTATCTTACCCTCTGGTACTATGGGAGCAAACAGGTTACTCTCTGGACTTCTTATCCAGGCCCCGGGTACTGAAAGGGGATTTACTGAGTGGCCCTAACAAGATGGCATGAAGTATCGTGTGAGTTAGGTCATTTGCAATCCAATCTGCTGGCCAGGAGAAGAAAAAGCAAAGGGAGCCTCTTCTTTCTATGTCTTGACTTATCCTGAATTTACTGAAGGAAGCCTATCCTCAGAGGGCTTCCCTCGTGGCTCAGTGGTAAAGAATCCACCCGCCAATGCAGGAGATGCAAGTTTGATCCCTGAATCAGGAAGATCTCCTGGAGAAGGAAATGGCAACCCACTCCCATATTCTTGCCTGGGAAATCCCATGGACAGAGGAGCCTGGCAGGCTACAATCCATGGGGTCGCAAAATAGTCAGATATGACTCAGTGACTATTTAACAACGGTCCCCTAAGAGTAGCATGGGGGAGCTCGAGAAACTGCTGAAATAAAAGGTATTTTTCAAGGATACTGGTTAGTGTGGAACAGTGACTGAACTGTGTGGTGTAACAACTTACAGAGAAAAGCCTTCTGACTTTGGAGGAGTCATGACTATCAAGTTGAATTCAAAATACTTGTTTTGTCTCTTTCTGCTTCCTATTATAAAGCAGGTAATGTACAGATAGTTAAGCCCAAAGAGTTATGGGTTCTGACCATAATGCTTAAAAATCATCAGTGATAAGCCATGGACAAAGCTGCCACATAGAAAAAGGATGAAGTGAAGTTCTCATCTAGTGATAGCAACAAGCTTCCTCTTCACTTAGGGCGGAACCATCTACAAAGTTTCCTCTTTTTGCAGGCACAGAAAACATGCTACATTTTAGCCTATGGATGTGAAAGTTAAGCAAAAATAGCTCTCCAAAGGAGATTTGAAGGCATCAGAGGTTTAACCATCTAAAATCAAACGTATCAGCCTGGGAACTCATACAAAACTTGAAATAAAACACATACTTTGTGAAGCGGGGGGCCCGGGTGTTCTGGACGGAGCTCGACTTGGTCTCACTGGGAGGGAAGGCACAGGCCCCTCCGATATGGTAGGTGACTGGCAGGGACTGGTCCGGGGTGAAGAACCGGGGGACGTGCCAAGGCCAGAACTGGAAGATGGCTGGAGATGCTGAGGAAGGATCTCCTCCACCTCAGCACTATAGTCATCCACATCACCTGAGAAAACACAAGGTTGGCCACCTTACCAGCACGTTAACTTTCTCAGAGATTTCTCCCCGCCCCCCCAAGTCTAGGCTTAAGGGGTTTAAATATATAAAATAAACACCTTAACATGATGATACTGCAAACATGTGTAAGTTAAGCATGTGGGTATATATAAAGAGGTTATATGTATACAACTAGAATTAGTGCAAATGCTCTCGTACCGTAGAAAAAGTAATTAAAGATAGCCCCCTGGGCTTCCCGGGTGGTCCCGTGGTGAAGAATCTGTCTGCCAATGCAGATAAGACATGGGTTCAATCCCTGGTCTGGGAAGATTGCCCATGCCACAAATACTGAAGCCTGTGCACCACAGAGAGAGTAGCCCCTGCTCACCACAGCTAGAGAAAGCCTGTCCGTAGCAACCAAGACCCAGCACAGCCACTAACAAATTAGATTACTTTAAAAAAGACAATCACAGGGGACACAGTAATACCTATGGCTGCTTAATGCCGATATTGGCAGAAACCAGCACAATACTACCAAGCAATTATCTTTCCATTAAAAATAAACACATTTAATAATAATAATTTTTTTTAAAGTCTCGTCTCAGAGCAACAGGAGGCCCAGTGGCGGCTAACATCTGGGGCTGGGTTGACTCCACAGCTGTCAAGGCGCCGAGCGGCGCTCTCAGTGCTGGCTGAGTCGGACGCTCACTGCCCTCCCTTCAAACCTGCCTGCTAGTCTATGGAACCGCCCCTCACGGCAGACACAGTCATACACCCTTCCCCTGGAAGACTCCTCACTACTTGGTGCCCTGGGCGCCCCCACCTGACATGTAACCCTCTGCTTTAATTTAACAGGCGGGAGTTGGTTCTCCCCGAGGTCTCCTCACCTCCGTTTTCCACAGGGTCAGGAAGTGGCGTCAGGGAGCCCCATGCCACCTGACTCCAATTCCAAAACTTTAATCTTCCAACCCTGAACAAAAAGGCCTCTTTATTTCTGGAGGCTGTGCCTTCCAGAATTTGTGTAACACCCTCAACCCGTTTGCCGCCATAATCTCCCACCTCCACCCTTTCGGTCACTAGAACCCATTCACTGAGGACCAAGGAGAGAGCAAGACGGTAAGCTGGGCCCTGCCATCTTTCTGGGTGACACTGAAGCCTCTGTGGATAACCCACCAACCTGACGCTTCACCCTGCTGGCGTGCTCCTCTACTCCACACTCACGCCCCTTGGAACCGCAGTGCCTCTGAAGCAATAAACTCAAACACTTCCATCTGACCGCCTTCCAGCCTCTCAGTCTTTCCCTTGGCTACTCTTTCCCCACTTCTGACTTCACCAGGACCCAGGCCTTCGATCCCTCTTCTTTGAGCCCCTACTGGATTTTGCAGCTCTCCTTGCAGCTGTCTTCACATCCTCTGGTTCCTTGCCGCAGCCGGTCCCCTCCTGCACTATTCTTCTGTCGCCCCTGCGTCAATTCTGCAGTCTAATCTCTCCATGACTGCAGACAGGCTGCTGGGTGCTGTAGACAGACAACCATGTGGTCCTGAGGACTGCAGCTGTGTTAACTCTGTGGTTTCAGCCTCATCTGGGCTCCCACGGCCTCCTGGCCAACCCACAGTTTCCTGGCTGGCTCCCCATCTGACTGCTTCCCGGGAGCTTTGTCTTGAACCTTCTCAACCCTCCTAAAGCCGTGTGCTGCCCGCCTCCTTAAACTTCACAGAGAAAAGGGAAGTCCTAAGGTGGGAACCCCTCTCTTCAACAACCTGCCCCTCAGCTGTAGCCTAACCATATCTATGGGTGGAAAGGGTGGGGTTCTGCCCACCACTGGTTGCCCTGCCCCTCCCCAGCAGCATCAGCCCTTTCCATCAGGATTAAGCTCCTCAAGTATCTCCACTTCAAAACAACACTTCAGGGAGCAACTGCCGTCATCTCTCTTTCTCCCGCCTCAGGCACATTTCTGTCGAGAGTTGTCCACAGGCACTTTCTGCACTTCCTCGTCTTCCATCCCCGTCTTCCATCCCCACCCCGATTCACCACCATCTGGCTTCTTCACTCCAATGAAATCACTCTCCTGAATGTCACCAACAGCTTCCTCCCCTGGTTCCAAGCCCAAAGGGCAAGATGTGGTGCTCACTTCTCGCCCTGCAACAGAGGACGCTATAGATCACTTCTCCTTATCGTCTTTTCTTCATTTGGTCTTTAAGCGCTATATTCTCCTGGCTCTCTGACATTTCTAGTCGTTTCTTCTGCTTTTTCTTTTATGGGCCGCCTTCTTCTGCCTGTCCTTCAAAGTCTGCGTTTCGGTTCCATCCCAGGAGGTCCTCTCCCATCTCTGTATCAGGTTTCTGGCCAAGCAAATCCAAATGCAGGGCCTTACCTATCATCAAAGCTCCGGGTTCTCTGCTGAGTGCCAGGCCCACATGCCCACAGCCTACTTCTGGAGCCGATGCACCCAACAGATGCCTCAACTTCAACACATTCAAAACCAAACTCAGGATTCCCTGCTGGTCCAGTGGCTAAGACTCCGTGCTCCCAACGCAGGGGGCCCAGGTTCGATCCCTGGTCAGGGAACCAGATCCCACATGTCACAACCAAGAGTCTGCATGCTACAGACCCTGCATGCTCCAACTAAGACCCAGTGCAGCCAAATAAATAAATACTTCAAACAAAACAGAAAAGAAATTCACCTTCCATCCACGCCCAGTCCTCTTCCTGCTCTTTCTTCCCTTCCTCTTGCACAAGCATATCTGCATTGTCTACTTAGATCCTTTTGTCCCCTTAGGTCTCTGCACGTTCCTTCTTCCTGGTTCATGTCTGTCTATCCTCCTTAATCTGAATCTCAGTCTTCAGATTTTCAATTTCAACTTCTCTGGGTATATTCTCCTAACTGTCCAACTCTAAGTTAGGCGACTGCCCCAAGAACTACAGCAGCACCGTTCACGAATGTGTTGATGGCACTGTCCGCTTACTTGTATGTAACACCCACTAAGCTGTGACTTTAGGGACAGCAAGGATGCCATCTGTTGAATTTCCAGCACTTAGCATGTAACTGGCATATAAAAGGTGCTGCATAAACGTGCGGACTAAGCAAACAAATGAATAGAGAAACGTGAAAACAAGCTGATCTTCTAAGATGTTCAACTCTTAAATGTGTTACCTAGAGGTACAGGACATCACAATATGATATACTGTCCTTTTATAAACTAAGGTATGCATTTTAGTGGAAAATACATTAAAATAATATAGCAGATACAGCATTAAAAAGCAAACACATTTCTTAATCACATTTAAGGAAATTATTATATTAAGATAACCTGGCCCAACTCTTAAACTTGAGATGATTACATCTACATGAGTGGGTTCAGTTTCAAATGTGTTCCCAGCCACTTTAAGAATTTTTTTAAAATGACTTTGAAATATATCTTTTGGTTGTAAATATTTTGAGCTCATTTCTGCACAGAGCTCCTACTCTATTTCAACTACAATCAGTGGGACCAAACCACACACCAAAAACACCACTTTGTGCTTTTATCACACAAGGACGTAAACCAACTATTGTGAAGGTCTTGACCTTTGTATGGCAGAAGGGCACACACATCTGAAGTCTGAGTAACAAGCAAAAAACACACAATACGATATAAACCAAATCTGATTACTACTTCTCTGGGTGTTACAAGAAGAAAGAGAAGGATAAATTTGGAGACTGAGACTTTGCTGATGGGAAGGAAACCTGTCTAGAAGGATAGAAGTCAATGTGTTCCATGAGCAGACCTTCCATATCGAAGTCGGCCGTGACCTCCGCGTCTTCACCTAGGAGGGTGGAGCTGGTTGATGATGGCAAGGGGATGTTGATTTTCTCTAAGCTCATTTCTTCTTCCAAAGTTTTGATCCAGTCTGGACTTTTTAAAGTAATTGTTATAGTCCTACCCAGTAACTGGTTGAGTAAAAGAGATACAAAATTAAAAATTCATTGGTATGAAAATTAAATATCTTGGAATAAAGTGTCTGTTTAAGTTATAACAATAGTATAGGCTTAACTCAGCTAGATTCATTCAACACAATCATTTCACAGACACTGTATTGTCACCTAGTTTCAAATGTCCCCAATCCTCCCTTTAAAAACCTGTTAGGGAGTTTCCTGGTGGCCTAGTGGTTAGGACTCCAGGCTTTCTGTCATTGCTGTTGTTCAGCTGCTAGGTGATGTGCATCTCTTTGCGACCATATGGACTGCAGCATGCCAGGCTTCTCTGTCCTTCACTATCTCTTGGAGTTTGCTCAAACTCATGACCCTTGAGTTGGTGATGCCAGCACTGCCATGGTCCAGGTTGAATCCTCGACCTCAGAACTGAGATTTGGCCACACAGTGTGGCCAAAACAAAACAGCCTACTGCTGCTAATCTCAGGTCTTCTTTTCTAGGATGCACACAAATTTAAGTTTCCTTTGCTGCAGTAAATATCTTTCCCGGCTGCTGCCACTGCTGAGTCACTTCAGTCGTGTCCGACTCTGTGTGACCCCATAGACGACAGCCCACCAGGTTCCCCCGTCCCTGGGATTCTCCAGGCAAGAACCCTGGAATGGGTTGCCACTTCCTTCTCCAATGCATGAAAGTGAAAAGTGAAAGTGAAGTCGCTCAGTTGTGTCCGACTCTTAGCGACCCCATGGACTGCAGCCCACCAGGCTCCTCTGTCCATGGGATTCTCCAGGCAAGAGTACTGGAGTGGGCTGCCATTACCTTCTCCGATGCCAGATCTAAATTCACTGACAACTCTGCTACATAAATTTATACTTCTTTTGATTTTGATCCACAGATTAATTGTTTCCACATGAGACAATCAAAGAAATGACAGAAAATTCTTAAAATACTTTCTCGTTCATTTAGACTTTTCAGTATTTCAAATGTCACAAGCATACTTAAGAGAATCTAAGATCATTTTAAATCTTCAACAAAAATTAACCATTCTGAAAACACCAAGCCTGGTATCTGTGAAACTGGCACACTGCTATTCCTAAAAAGTTGAGAAGCTTTTAGACAAAAGTATAGTCTAAAACAATCAATGTATTATAATCAAGTTACATTGTCCTGTCACATTAAAAATACTTTCCTTAAATGCTACTGACATCAGAATTCTTTCATGGCACAGTCTGGAAAGGCTGACAGCTGCTGGCCTGAACCGCACAGTCGTGTTTAATAGGAATTTAGCATCCATGCTGAGGTTTGAAGCCAGAACTAGGCAATAGGCTTCATGGACCATTTATTTTTTTAAGTCAACAACCTTTGTTATGCATTCACCAAAGAATACTAACAAGTCTTCTTAAGCCTCAGTCACTATCATGGCCACTTAAGATGCACTTCATCAAGAATATTCTCTTAGCAGAGATCAGAACCAAATGAAAAGGAAGAAATTAGATGCTGGAAAAAAATACTCAAGAAGGTTATCCTTTAGGTTTGCTCTGCTTACACTGTACTTTTCCCAGATTCTCCCCTGAAATGGAAGAGTTCCTATCGATCTACTTGCATCTAGAAGATATGGGCTGAAACAACTGTAATAACAAAGACAGAGCAGAGGTTTGGAAATGTCTGACTTTCAAAGTGTTCTCTAGAAACATTATTTTTTTAGAATTTTGAAAATCTTTTAAGGGAGCTAAGGGTGGGTACTTTCTAAAAGTGTAACACAGACTTGAGGGTGAGAGACAGAGCTGAAATACAAGGGAGGAAAAAAACTAAACAAGGAAAATTACCAGGGGAAAGACAAAAGAAAGATTCTAAAAAGGAGTACGAGCTGACAAGGAATGGCAAATTGAGAGCTGCTCTTAAATATTAATGACACCATGGGAGAAGGAAAAGCTTAAGATGTTAAAGGCAGAATTAAATTAAAAAATCAGTAATTTCTACATGGTGAAACAACAAAGTCACAAGATGAACTGGGAAGAACAAGTACAGCACATTATGAAAAGGAATTAACATCAAGGGAGCTTCAGAAGATGAATACCCCGGGGGAACACAGGCTAAGGTCATAAACAGCTTGCCAGAGAAGTATGAAATGACCAGTTAATTGAAAAACTCTCCATTGAAATCTTAACACAGAAGTGACATACTACTTCTAGTTTTTCAGTCTGTCAAAGTTAAAAAATAATTAGGATGTTGGATGTTATGTAATCCGAGGCATCATGCAACTAAATATTCGAAACATGTTTATATAATTTACTGCATGTATCTTAAAAATACCTCAGACAGTAAATCACTGAATGGTTTAGATTCAACAAATGCTACTTTACCTCTTTCCCATTCAGGTTCAGAACACTCAAGGCAGAGCTTCCCTCTAAAAACGTAACCCACATTTTATCTTCCACAAATCTTTAAGGAAGAGAAAGACAAACAATAAAAAGACGTAATGAATACCTCAGATATAACCAGCCCAACAACTCGTCCAATGATTACTGATCAGCAAGGGCTTACAGAGGCCAGGAAGCAAAAATACAAGCCTGGGAGCGGTAGGGCCAGCGGTGACCTGCAGGGGGCACTCTTTCCCTAAAAGCATTCAAATTCCTTTAGATCCTGGGTTGGCCAAAAAGTTCATTTGGGTTCCCCCCCCACCCCAGAAGGTATGGAGAAATCCAAACGACATTTTTCGTCAACCCAATACAGTGTTACCGTCTGTCAGAAGGAATGGATCTGTGGAACTCCAAATGTGTGTTGTACTTTTTTCCTATTTTTACTCAATCGGACAAAAGCATTCTAGACTTACCCCCCAATTAATATAAGTAGCCTGCCCCATCTACATTTCCAGGAAATCTTATTTACATATAATTTGCATACGTGACTTCAGTCATTCCCTAACAGTTGGCTTATTCTAGAGCTGAAGGTGATGATCAGTCTAGCCTACAGGTGACAGGGGACAGGATTCCTGTCCTCCTTAACTTTCCATGTCTCCCCTGTCTGTTCTACCTTGGTGGTCTTAGGGTGGAACAATCAGAATATTCTAGGTGAGGAGGTACCACATGGTTTTTCTTTATGTCAGGATAACATTACCCTTATTTTGTTACCAGTACTTGTTCTGTTACCAATACTTTTTCCAATAACAAGCATTTCGGGGAAAGCTTTTGGTTGCAGTTTAATACTGTCAGGGGAGTGGGTAATTTTCCTTGGTTCTGTCTCGACACAACAAAAATTTGAGGTGATGGACATTAAAGCCCTTGGTGCATCACAGCTCTCACACAGTGTTACAGCTCCCACAGTTTTATTTAGAAAATAAAGGAGGATGCACCCCCGAGGCATGAAGGCATGCCGACCCGAAAGACGGGACGAGAAAAGAGCGAGCGAGCGAGAGACGAGCGTGCACACGCGGGGAGACTCCCGGCCCCTTGGCTCCTCTTTTCACGTGTCTCTTTCTCCCTCTGGGCCTGCCCTACGTAAACGGGGCTAGCCAGGGGCGCTATTTGTTCTACCTGAGGTCCTCACTCCAGTCCCCGGACCTTCTTTTGTCCTATTTTCGAGGGCTTTTCCCTTTTGTCACCACCATTCTGGACTCCTTTCTCCTATTCTTAACTACCTAATAACACCATGCTCTTTAGAGACTAGAAAAAAGGCAGGAAGGTCCTATCCCTGCGTCAGTCGTTCATCCCTTATGTACACTCTGGGTTCTCTCTTACCCAGAGAGAGCGCTAGCTCTCTCTTTTCTCGTCCCTTCTTTTGGGTCGGCATGCCCTCATGCCTCGAGGATGTATCTTCCTTTATTTTCTAAATAAAACCGAGGGAGCTGTAACACTATCTGAGAGCTGTGATGTGCCAAGGGCTTTAATGTCCATCACCTCAAATTTTTGTTGTGACGACATAAAACCAAGGAAAATTACCCACTCTCCTGACAGTGTTAAATTGCAACCAAAAGCTTTCCTCAAAATGCTTGTTATTATTGGAAAAAGTATTGTAAACTCTCAGCAAGAGTTTACACTTGCTCCCAGGAACACTTATCTGCTTCTGTGCTGCCCACTCACACAGCCCATGTGACGTTCCCAGTGGTCTGGCATTTCTGTACTTGGTAATGCTTACTGTCATTGGGAAATTTCACCATGTACTTGCTGGAGTCTTAAGATCTCTAGAGATTTTTTGTTTCATTTCGAACCTGTGGGGTAGAGCTTTGTCAAACAATTTGAGGTAAGTCTAAACATAATTTCTTCTCTATTTGCCCATTTACTCTCAGAAAGGAGAGGAGGCTTCTCAGGCAAGCTTCTCACCCTGCAAAAAACCAAGCCATTTTCATTCTGTGGGCTGTTCTGGTAAACACCTAAGGAAGCCATTATACACACGCTTATCTTTCTTAGATTTCAAATAGGAACTGAATCTTCAATTTCTCCTGTCTGCCAGAGCACCCAGTATAGAGACTTGCCCACTCAACAGCTATAAAACATCCCTCAATAAACACATAAAACAGCACAGAAAGGAATTTAATAGTACCTCTTCCCTAGGAAATTCAAACACACGTTATTCAGTTTGTCAAAACTGCTGTACACTGGGAAGAGAACATTTTTTTCAACAATGCAAGAGGCATCTAGTTCTGCAAAAGGCAGATGGTTAAGTCAATGCCGGAAACCAAGACAGGGAAGGATAACTCCTAACTGTTTGCCTGGCAGCACTGCTCCTCCACCAGATGGAAATCAAATCACTTAAAATTGCTGAGAACATTTGATGTCTTAAACGGAGGGCAGAAAAGTCATCCTGCTTTACTCCTGCCGCTGCTGCTAAGTCGCTTCAGTCGTGTCCGACTCTGTGCGACCTCTTAGACAGCAGCCCACCAGGCTCCCCTGTCCCTGGGATTCTCTACCCAAGAACACTGGAGTGGGTTGCCATTTCCTTCTCCAATGCATAAAAGTCAAAAATGAAAGTGAAGTCGCTCAGCTGTGTCCGACTCTTCGCGACCCCATGGACTGCAGCCCACCGGGCTCCTCCGTCCATGGGATTTTCCAGGCAAGAGTACTGGAGTGGGGTGCCATTGCCTTCTCCTGCTTTACTCCTATCTCTCCTCAAAAAACTAAAATACTAATATCCCACATTCACTTTTCCACAGGGCTTCCATGTTATAGTGTATAGGAGTCTTGAGAGAACATATGTAAATGTGCATGTATTTTTGTCATCAGTTGTTCACCTAAAGTTTCACTGCTGCTGCTGCTAAGTCACTTCAGTCGTGTCCGACTCTGTGCCACCCCATAGACGGCAGCCCACCAGGCTCCCCCGTCCCTGGGATTCTCCAGGCAGGAACACTGGAGTGGGTTGCCATTTCCTTTTCCAATGCATGAAAGTGAAAAGTGAAAGTGACATTGCTCAATCGGGTCCGACTCCTAGCAACCCCATGGACTGCAGCCTACCAGGCTCCTCCATCCATGGGATTTTCCAGGCAAGAGTACTGGAGTGGGTTGCCATTGCCTTCTCCGTAACTTTAAATTTTCTAAGTAGAGAGTCCAGTTTCAAAACCCATGGGTTCTTTGAATAATATTTCTATAGCATGATTTTCTTTTAGTTAGAAGATACAAATATTCATGGTGGTTTACTTACTAAGTCGTGTGTGACAATTGCAACCCCATGGATTAGCCTGCCTGTCTCCTCTGTCCATGGGATTTTCCAGGCAAGAATACTGGAGAGGGTTGCCATTTCCTTGTCCAGGGGATCTTCCTAACCCAGGGATTGAAGCCAGGTCTCTGGGCTGCAAGCAGATTCTTTACTGACTGAGCTACCAGGGAAATTCCACAAATACTCACATTCTAGTCAAATACTAAGTAAGGTAACTTTTAATACAGAAGATATTATTTGTGAATCATGAGTTGCTTTTTTTTTTACATTACTCACCTTATGAGTATAACTTCACCGAAATTTGTAAACTGCTGTAAAAGCTCATCAATCAAAGCATCGTTGAAAAAATTATTTTCTGGTAAAGAGCTTTTGATTGAGACTAACACCGTACCATCTGGTGGACCCTGAACTGCGATTACTTCTTTATAAATGTTTTGCCTCTCTTCAGCTTCAACTTCAAATATATCAATATCAATCAGGGCAACGACAGGCCTTCAGTATAAAGGAAGGGAGACATGTTAGGAACATTACAGAAATGACGTATTTCAAATAAACTTCAAGCGCGATTAGAAATACGGAGATTGCTTAAACCTATGGTCAGAAGTCTTCAGCTCGGCCCTTCCGTAGTGCAGCAAAGTGCCAGGAGTCCATGTATAGAGGATTTTGCTTTCATCTTGAAAACTAGCATTTAGGAGATCCAAATCTTCAGCTGCAGTCAGAATAAAACAGAACACAGGAGAAGTCACCTGAGCATGACAGACCACATGAAGCTCCTTCATTTCACTAGCTTCAGTTGCCTGAGGCTGGGACACCAGACACTTGCTAATGGGCATGAAGTCTAGACTCCGTTAAGTCAGGGTTTTTTGGTGAGGGCATCATATTATGCTTTACTTAGTTAAAACTAAGATGAGCCTTTACTTCTGAGACTTCATGGTCAGAGTTTTATGAATAATTGAACAGACAAGTAGCAGTTCAAAATATTTGCAAAACCACTTGAGTTATTCCAGTTAGAAATCTTACTTAGTATTCAGTTATTAATTGCATAAAATGTTTTCCCTTGCTTTTCTTTATATGATACTATTTCACTGAAAGAAAATAGACTGAAAAATCAAAGTATTTATTATAAGCAGGTCTGAGAATTTTTTTCAGCTTTATATGTAAACTGTATTTATTTTATTCTAGATAACCTAGGCTGAGAAAAAAAATGTAGTCCTCTTGGCCTTATTTGGTATTTATATCATTCCCCTCTTCCTTGTAAAATTTGCATGGACTTATTTAAATGAAGATGTCCACCTGATCTATCAAAAGGCCACTTCCGTCTTCTCCAGAGGACACGGTCTGTCCATGCAGGGGTGCGGCACTTTTCACTAGTGTCGTAGTCATCAGAAAACAAGTCATATTTATACGTCGGAGCAAAGGTCACTTTTCCTTCTAAAAATCCTCTAAAAATCTAAAATAAACATACATAAAGGAAGTTATTTCAAAAAGGCAAAAACATTCTGTTTTCATTCAGGCAGTCATGCACTAAATGTCTATCATGTGCTAGAGACTCATGAAATCTACATGCCTTTGAGGAACACTTCTAACTGAATGGAACAGAGCTTAAGGCAAAATGACCTAGGACGTGGGCTTTATCATCTCACTCACTTGATGTCTGAGTAAACAAAGTACAAAAACTTTTGAATGATGAAATTCCACCAGACTTGTGAGCAGGATCAAACGTTTAGAACTGCATGGGATTTTGGAAATCGCATTGTGTGATGTCTTATTCTCAAGAGGAACTGAGGCCTAAGAAAGTTACATGGTATCCATCAGATTTTAAGTCTAATGACCAGAAAGGTACCATATATCATGTGGCCTCAATCACCTCTTCCTAAACATTTTTTTAAAATAAATTCTTCCAGGGACTCCTCTGGCAGTCCAGTGGTTAAGAGCCTGCGCTTCCAATGCAGGGCAAGGTGCAGGTACGATCCCTGGTCAGGGAACTAAGATCCCAGAAGTCACATAGCATGGCCATAAATAAATAACAAAAAATTAAAGTAGACTACCATAAGATCTTAAGAGCCAAACAGCAGTAGCCTTGATGAGTAAGATCTTAAATTTGCGACTACTGAAAGAAAAAAAGTATATTCTTCTACTACTTGAAAGTGAATTTTATAGAGATATACTTTTCCTCCTGGAAATTATTATAAGTTTTCCTTTCCATTTCCTTTTTTTAAAAAGAGAAGGCAATTTTCTATCTGTTAAACTATATATACTTAGTAAAGGTCCCTGGGTGGTGCTAATGTAAAGAATGCCCATCAGCCAAAGCAGGAAACATAACAGACCCAGGTTTGATCTCTGGGTCTGGAAAATTCCCAGGAGGAGGGCATGACAACCCACTTGAGCATTCTTGCCTGGAGAATCCCATGGACAGAGGAGCCTGGTGGGCTACAGTCCATAGCATTACAAAGAGAAGGACATGACTGAAGTGACTTAGCACATACTTATTAAGTATAGACACTAAGAGGTTGTTAAAAAAAAAAGAAAACAAAAACTTTAGGGAAAGCATGTTTTCATAATCAGACATCCTCTTCTTCCCAATGCAAGTATCTTAGGTATATATATACCTGTCCAGCATTTTTCTGATTGATAAGCTGATCTCCTGCGATAAGAGAATCCCAGTTTTGCTGTCTGATAAGCTCTTTCACTTCCTCATTAGGGAGATCGATACGGTAGTTGAAATCGCCACACCAAAACACATAGTCATGGGAGAAGAGCAGCCTTCCCTGGAAGCAGAGACAGAATTTCAAACAATCAATTCACAAAATGTTTTACAACTTCTTCTTTGCCTTACCCCTGCCAGGTTCGATTTATTTAACCCCACAGTAATAACACAAGGAGATATCTATTTGCTGACATTTCCAGGAGTTATTCCAACTTTTCAAAACCTGATACAGAATATGGGGTGAACTGAAATATGTTCAAAGCTTCCTTTTCGAAAACAAGCAGCAAGAGTTTACCATTGGAAAACTCAACTTCCGTGCTATTTCTACAAAATCGTCATTTCGTTCTTTGACTTGGGATTGCCCTGCAGCGAAGTGGCTGCAGACAAAGCAGAGGCTTGTGGTGTGGAACAGCATTCGTATTGCAACTGCTCCCTTATTTCCAGTTGCGCCTCCCATTCCAGTTTTCACAGTATCAACCGCAACATCCCTTTAAAAGGAAGAATTCGAAATCAAAGATCAGAAATTTCAATAGTTCTGCGTGTGTAAGAAATGAGGAATGTCTATTACATAATTACAGCACTATACATCATGGGCACTTTGTAGGGGAAGCCTGTGAAATAGTGGAGAGAAACTATTAGCAATTCTTTAATCAAGAACATATTTAAACAAGAGTTACCATATGATCCAGGGATTCCACTCCTGGGGATATATCTGGAGAAAACTATAATTTGAAAAAACACAGGCACCCCAATGTTCACTGCAGCACCATTCACAGTATCAAGACATGGAAACAACCTAGGTGTCCGCTGACAGATGAGTGAATAAAGATGTGGTATGTAAATACAATGGAATACTACTTAGCGATACAGATGTACTTATTTACAAGACAGAAACAGACCCACAGACATAGAAAACAAACTTACAGTTACCAAAGGGAAGGTGTGAGTGAGAGGGCATGTAGAATGGATAACCAACAAAGACCTACTATATAGCACAGAGAACTACAGTTAATTTTTTGTAATAACCTATAACGGAAAAGAATCTGAAAAAGTATATATATATATAAGAATATATATATATACACACACACACACAAATGTATAACTGAGTCACTTTGTTATACACTTGAAACTAACACAATTTAAATCAACTATCACCCATCGTGCATGTTCATGCTCAGTCGTGTCTGACTCTTTGCGACCCCAAGGACTGTAGCCTGCCAGGCTCCTCTGTCCATGGAATTTCCCAAGGAAGAATACTGGAGTGGGTTATTATTTCCTTCTCCAGAGGATCTTCCCGACCCCTTGACTGAACTCTTGTCTCCTGTGTCTCCTGCATTGGCAGGTGGATTCTTTACCACTGAGCCACCTGGGAAGTCCATATAAATCAATTATACTTCAATTAAAAAAAAAAGAATATTCAGAAACAAGAACCATGCGTCAGTGTTTCTCTGAAGCCACAAATACGCCAGGCCTTTTGGTTATCTGGTGTTAGGAGGCAGCCTTAGGAGAGCCATCTGTCTACTCACCTGATGAAGGGAGCGTGCTGTGGTCTGATAAAAACAAACAGACAGACGCCCACCAACTGCTCAGAGGCCAGCAGCACATACTTGTTGTCTCTGGAGATGGTCTTCTGAAGTTCCACGGCCCAGAGCTTCTGATTTGTTGTGCTACCAGAAAATATTAACAAGGGAATCTTCAAAAAGACAGTGACAGTAATACAGCCTATTTCTGTAGGACAGTTATCAATTATACCTTTATATGCCCAAATTTAATAAAATTAGTGACATCACGAAATCCACACCAACAGTGAAATCTTTATGTGGGCTGGGTGTTTTTGTCTCCTTTAAAAAAGGAAAACCAAAAACTGAGCCAAAAGAACATCACACATCAAAAGTCTATCCTTTGACTCCCTTACAGAGAAAATTTGAGCTTTCTTATTAAATAAGTGCTCACTGTGTGAGTAATCTCAAGCTTGTACGCTTTCTCTTTATTTATTCATTAGGATAACAGAGAAGAACATTTTTCCCCTTTTTCTTATTTCTATGGATTATAATATCTCTTTAAAAACTTATTATGGAAAATTTTAAACATATACAAAAAAGAGAAGCATAAAATAAACCACCATATACCCATTAACCAGCTTCAACAATTATCCACATTTTGCCAATCTTTCTTCTTCCGTAACTCCCTACCCCTTTCTCTACTCTTGGAATATTTTATGACAAATCTGAGAAAAAATTACCCATTTCACCCAAAAATGCTTTACCAAGCATCACTAATGCAACAGGATTTTTATTTTTCTGTAATCAAAAGGCCATTATCACACTTCAATATTAACACTTCCTCAATATCATAAAATACTGAGCTTATATTTACACTTCCTGTTATATACAAAAAAAAGTTTCTTATAGTTGGTTTCTTTAAAACAAGGTTTCAACACGGTCTACACACTGCATGTGCTTGTCGCCTCCTCAAGTCTCTCTCAGTCTTTAACTGTCTCTCAGCTTGTCCCATCCTCTTTTTTAATGCTCTTTACGTTTTAAGAAGCTGGGTTATTTGTCTGCAAGATGTTTAACAGTCCGGATTTGCCTGATGTGTCTTCATGATACCTTGTACTTCTGTCAGCTTTGTTTTAAACTGGTAACTAAAGAAGCGAGATTCAATTTTATTGATTTGTTTTGGCAAAAATAACCTCATGATGGTACAGTCAGTCTTGCATCAGAGCAGGAAGCAAGTAATCTCTGAGATATTACATCTAATAGGCTGTTCAGACTGTGACAATTAACTCTTTGTAAAGAAGTTCCTCCACTGATCCTTCTATAAAGTTTTAACATCAACTGATGATCATTGCCTAGACCCATTATTTCAACAGGGGTTGCGTGCTAAGTTGCTTCAGCCGTGTCTGACTCTTTGCTACCCATGGACCATAATCTGCCAGGCTCCTCTGTCCATGGGATTCTCCAGGCATGAATACTGGAGTGGGCTGCCATTTCCTTATCCATCAACAGAGGTTACAACATGTTCATTTCATAATTTCAGCATTCCATGAGCATTTGTAATGAATTGGAATTCTTATGTAAAGAGCTTTTATCAACTATCCAGTTATTATGAAACATGTTTATACAAAGAAGGTAGGAAAAATGCTTGTCTTTCTCTTTATACATTTTCAGAGTAATAAGTTTGTGCCCAAGACGCATCCCACTCTTTGAGACTCCATGGACTGCAGCCCTCCAGGCTCCTCTGTCCATGGGAATTCCCAGGCAAAAATACTAGAATGGGTTGCCATTCCCTTCTCCAAGGGATCTTCTCAAACTAGGGATCAAACCTGGGTTTCCTGCATTGCAGGCAGATTCTTTACTGTCTGAGCCAACAGGGAAACCCCCAGAACCTCCAACAGCAAGCAAAAATAGCCATTTCACCTAAGAACATCCTGATGAAGCAGTAAACATTTCCAGTTTTGTCAAAGCTCAATCCTAGAAGCCTATCTTTTTACATTCTGTGTAATGAATGGAAAAATACAAACCAACCACTTTTGCTGCACACTGAATACATACATGATGGTTGTTTCAGAAAAAAGCACTCAAGTCTGAGGTCACAGCTGAAATGCCACTTTTTTTTTATAGAATACAATTTTTAGTTGGAAGAAATAGTGACAGACATACTATGGTTATTCAGGTTTAGATTATCTGGCAAACATGTTTTCAACCATGCCTGTGTTTTCAAAGGACATGACCTATGGTGTATATTTCTAATAATAAAATTTACATTTTGAAGGAAAAGGGGGAATTTTGATAAACCTGTATTTGCTACTGTGATCTTGAAGCTTCCCAATACTTGAAGAATTTGCTGAAGAGATTAAATTACTTTGTGTTGAAATTAACCAATATTATGTTTTGATATTATATAATGACATGTATCAAAATCTGAAAGATCTACATAATTCTGAAAGATCTGAAAGATACACATAATTAGTTTACTACTACTATGTTCCAAATGCCTAATGAATGACGTGTCAAAATCATACACGGGTAAAAGACAGACCAATGTTAACTGAGCACAAAAAGTTCATCACTATGGTTCCAGATTCCACACTGTAACTAACTGTTAAAAACGACTATTTGCTGAGTATTATCAGAGAATAAAAAAACCAAAAAGGTTATTAAAATATTTTGGTTTCCAACTGCATATTCATATGATTTTCTTCATATATTTCAATCAAAACAACATATTGCAACAGACTAATGCAGAGGTAGATGTGAGAACCCAGCCATCTTAAACCAGACTAAATAGATTTGCAAACTATCAATTGATGCCATCCTTCTTAGTAAATTTTTGTTTTGGAAAATAGCTACTTTTCAGAAAAAAAAAATGTGTTACTTACGTTAACATGTAATGAGTTTATTATTGTTATTTTTAAATGAACTGAATGTTTAAAAATTTTTGTCTCTAATTTCTAATGTGATAACTTATCAAGAGATAAAACCACATAAATAAAAGTTTTTTAAGATTTTCAACAGTTTTAAGAGTGTAGAAAGACCTGAAACCAAAAAGTTTGAGAACTATTATTTGAATTACAGTTTAAAAAGCATCTTCACGTATATTATCTTTATCTATGCTTGTAACAAGGACTTAGTTACCTGACCCCCATGTTTATCAACTAGAAAGTTTCCCTGGGTGTTACCTGGCTGGCTTACCTTGCATTCACAATGTTTCCAGCATTCAACTCTACCATTTCCTCAAAACCAATTGCAAATATATCCATTGGTTTACTTCTTTTATCTAAAATTAAGCATCCAAGAAAGGCTTTTAAAAGATGGCCTTAGTTAAATAGCAACTTCCCTACCCCAACAGAACTAAGATGAACATCAGATCTCATACAAGTCCATTTTTGTGTTTCAAGTTTAACCAAAAGCAAATTAAAGGCAAAAAACTATGAGGGGGACAAAATTACTTTCAATTTCTATTTAGGTGACCTAAGTTTGCTTTTCTTGAAGACTATTATTCTTGAAGATTCTTAAGTCCTTTCAGAAATCATTTTTGAAAGAACTCTTGCCAAAGTTTGAACCATGGACAGCAGAGAAACACGCCGCTTCTCAAAGGCTAAAAGGTGAATCCAAATGGATGATTTAAAAAATTTTTTAATTATTTATTTTTAATTGGAGGATAATTGCTTTACAATGTTGTACTGGTTTCTGCTGTACAACAATGCAAATCAACCCTAAGTATACATAAATCCACTCCTTCTTTAGCCACCAAGAAATTTTTCAGAAAGAGCACAAACAATACGGTGGGTGAGTAACCAACAGCTGAGAGGGAATTTTACACTTTAATTTGGAAATTCCTAGGTAGAAGCAATCTAGGAAAATGGGAAGTCAGGGCTTCAGACCAACCCCTCTCTTCGAGCCATTAGCTCTCCCATGGCTGACCAAAGGAGAACAGAGCTGCTTTAGATAAGCAAGCCCAGGGCAGCCTGGGTGGCCCAAGTGTTCAGAAATGGGACAAATAGCTCGAGAAAGAGCTTATAAATACTATGAACAAATACTGAGGAATAAAAATTAAGTGTTTACTGACTGCTATTATGTGCAAGGCTTACATGTGAATCTTCTCTCTTACTACAGATACCTTATGAGACAGATTACATCTGCCTGTTATTTACAGACAGGAAACTGAGGCTCTGAAAAATCTAAGCAACTTGCCCAAGTTCACACACAAAGTGCAGTGTGGCACAACTCCAGAACCAAACTGCCAGATGTCCATCCCTAAATCCTGGCTCTGTCACTGCTAGCTGCATGATGTTGGGCAGGTCACTTCTCTTCCTGTGTCTCAGTTTCCTCATCTAGGAAACTGAAATACTAATAGCGACTATGTATCAGGTCTGTTACAATGATTAAATGAATAGATGTCAAGTACTCATAATAGTAGTGTTAGCTGTTATTTTATTATTTTTATTACTATTAATACTACAGCTACAATTTCAAGTTCGGGTCAGTGTAAATGAAAAGTGGCATTTTAGTAAAAGTTTAGGGAAATTCCCAGGGTTTAAGGTGTGACTGATTAAAGGCAACTAAAAAAGAAAAATCTGTATCTCACAGTATTTCCTATACATATCCCCTTCATAAATAACACTTGGTAAATGTGTACCATTTTAAAAAGGAATTCAAGTCGAAGCAAACAGTCCTCAAATTCATGATTCTAGTTAAAAATCTTAATAAAAGCATCTTCAGCTTAATGCTTGGTACTGGCTATTAAGAGCTTGGTGGTAGAGCACCCAAACTCAGTGATGAGTTTTTACAAGGATGAATCAGTATTGTTCTGTATAAAGGGACAATAAATATCAAAATGAGTTTTGTAAACCTACTCATGACCTACCCTATTTCTTATCTTAGCAAATGAAGGACTATATTTGAAAAATGAAATACATTAGGTTTGAAAAATTCTCAATCACAAAATAAATTTGCTATGCATCAGTTTAAAGAATAAAAACAGGAGGAAAAAGAATCACATCTTAAAAAAATAAATACACAAACCCACACACAAAAGAGTTATCTACTCACGTATGGATTACGTTTTCTGAGAATCAAATAACAAAGAAAAAGATTTCTCACTTTACCATGGGTTCCTATGAAGTAGTAGAGAAAGGTCTATGAATACAAAAGACCTAAGATTTGAAGAGATTTGATCTCTAAGAAGAATGCTGGTCTTCAGATGTATATATGCTGCTGCTGCTGCTAAGTCGCTTCAGTCGTGTCCGACTCTGTGCGACCCAAGACGGCAGCCCACCAGGCTCCCCCATCCCTGGGATTCTCGAGGCAAGAACACTGGAGTGGGTTGCCATTTCCTTCTCCAATGCATGAAAGTGAAAAGTGAAAGTGAAGTTGCTCAGTCGTGTCCGACTCTTAGCGACCCCATGGACTGTAGCCTACCAGGCTCCTCCACCCATGGGATTCTCCAGGCAAGAGTACGGGAGTGGGGTGCCATAGAAGTTTCTTTTATAAAGTAATGCATATTGTGAAGTGTCGCATTTGTTTTCTAGGTTAATACATCAGAGTCAGGGTTAATTAATCCATATTGTAAGATGCCAACCTTGAAACTCCTGGATGCCAGCTAACTTGGGGGCATCAAGAAGCCAGTCCGTAAGGGTCTGATTCTTAAAAGCTATGCTGCGAAACTGCTTCCCGCCATTCACGTTCCAGGTGCCCACACATACTCGAATTTTCTTGGGCTTTGAATACTTGTAGAAATTCTCACACATGCTCTTTAGTACTTTAGAAGATGCTGATAAAAACAAAATACAAGATTTTGGCTGCATGAAAACATTTACAAAAATTGATCTTCGTAACTGAGAGATGATGGCTAGAACGTACAATTACCATCGTCAGCACAAACAAGCATCAAATACATGCACAGGCACAAAAGAGATAAGCCTTGAACACAGAGCCCAGCACAATGCAAGTAACCAATACACTTTTAAAATATCAACTACGTGAAGTACAACAGCCCAAGTAAAAAAAAACTATTACAAAATTAATGCAGCAACATAAAACATGCAAAACAGTTCTGTTTCAGTGAAATAGTACATTATTTTATGATACACAAAATCAGAGATTGCAAATTTTAAGGAATATAGCAACTGACTTTCAGAAAACTTTCATTCGGAAGCTAGTAAATATGTTATTTTTCCCCAAAGAAAGATATTCAAGAACCATGACATATAGGACTCTAGCTACTGACAGGGAGCTTGATGAAAAACAGCTCCCTGACACAAACACAAATTACGGACAATAATGAGATGTTGGAGAATGAAGACCTTACTAAAAGCCTCCCAGCTCACAGGCGACGCCAAGCCTTCACCAATGTTCTACAAGACCCCAGACAGCCTGCCTTGCCTTTCTACCCTCAGCTGCCATCCCAGCCCTGTTCGCTCACTGCTCTGACCCTGGACCCCCTCTGCACTGGCTGCTTCCACTGCTCCAACACTCTTCCCTCACCACCTGCAGGCATCAACTCTGCTGCGAGGCTTTTCCATCGGACCAGCTTATTAAAATGCGCATTCTGTCTCTTACAGTCCATATCACCTCCCTGCTTCACTTTTCTCTATGGTGTTTATTACCATGTACAAACTATGCATTTTATTTATTTATTCTGTTAACTGTCACCCCTCACTGAAAATGGAAGTTCCACAAGGGCAGAAATGTTGGTCAATCTGATTTTTTTGTGTGTGTGGGGGAACCAGAATGAATGGAGCTTCCCTGGTAGCTCACATGGTAAAAGAATCTGCCTGCAATGCAGGAGATCTAGGTTTGATCCCTGGGTCAAGAAGATCCCTTGGAAAACGGAATGGCTATCCACTTCAGTATGCAAATATATATCCAGAAGTGGATATGCTTGATAATATGATAGTTCTGTGGCTCAGACAGTAAAGAATCTGCCTGCAATGCAGGAGACCCGGGTGCAATCCCTAGGTCATGAAAATCCCCTGGAGTAGGAAATGGCAACACACTCTAGTATTCTTGCCTGGAGAATTCCATGGACAGAGGAGCCTGGCGGGCTACAGTCCATGGGGTCACAGAGTAGAACATGACTGAGTGACTAACACACACAGAATGAACATCCTTTCATTTTATTTATTTATTGGGGTGTGTGTGTGTGTATGTGCTCAGTCATGTCTGACTCTCTGCAACTATAGCCCACCAGGCTCCTCTGCCCACGGAATTTTCCAGGCAGAATACTGGAGCGCATTGCCACTTCCTCCTCCAGGGGATCTTCCCCACCTAGGGGTCAAACCCGCGTCTCTTGTGCCCCCTGCACTGGCAGGCGGATTCTTTACTGCTGCACCACATGGGAAGCCCCGATAGTCACTTTATAACGCTGTGTCAGTTTCTACTCTACAGCGAAGAGAATCGGCTACATGTATACATACATCCCCTCTTTTTTGGATTTCCTTCCCATTTGAGTCACCACAGATCATTAAGTCGAGTTCCCTGTGCTATACAGCAGTTTTGGTCTATTTTATTTGCTCCAGTATCTCCAGACTAGAAGAGTGCCTGGTACATACTGAGTGTTCAGTAAATAATGGCTAAATGAATAAATGTGAAATACATTTTGAATCCTCAATCTCTCTTCTCCACCTACTTTTTGGCTTCCACCTAACTTTCTGCCTTCTAAACCACACTTCATTCAGATTAAGTCAAATCCTGGCACTTAAATAGAAACTTTCTAGGACTTCAATCTATTAATAATGATAGAGAATATGCCCTTAAAAGGGTGGTTAACTGCCAAGAGGAGACAGAAATCAAAATGATCTTCAGCTTTCACCAAGTGATCTTATTTTATTATGATATTATTTTTGGAATGGATATCAAGGTACAGCAAGCAGGCTTGTGAAAGAATGAGTGAAAAAGGCAAATCACATTTTTGGATTAGAATGAAAATAGTCTGACTTGTGAATCCCACAAAAGAACTGCAGATTCAGGTGACAAGCACATCCTCATTGGTCCTAGGGGCACATGTATACATTTCTAACTCTGTTATTTCATTACTTGCACAGAGGTGTCCGGTGGGAATGAAAGCAGATTGTTTTTCTGGCCTGTTGATATGGCTACCTGAAAGTTGGCTGAACCTGGATAAAGAATCCTTCTCTATTACCACAGATCAACACTGGTCTTTCTAATCGAAGTCACTGCCATTGTTACTACTATGAAAACAGCTTCTACAATCCTTTCTACATGAAAACAGAAGCTCTATAATTATTTAACGGTTAAAATATGCAGCAAGACATACAATGCATTGTGTGAAGAAAAACATGTCGCCACGTTGAATAAGCTACTAAAGCCAGTTTATAAATGGGAATAAAAAGTCTTAAAATTCCTAGTTTATTCTTTTTTTAAAAAACTGGTTGGCACCTTAACGTGCAGAAAGAAATGTGTCTCTGTTCAAACAAATGTCCATCCCTAAATATCGTATCATTTCAGCAAACGGATTTCATGATGTTAATTCAAAAATAAATACAAGTGCTCTCTACCTCCATCTTCTCAAAAAACTCACCTATAGTGTCTTAAAACACTCAGAAAAATAACTAAGTGAAACAAATCTTAAGTGATACCAAATCTTAAGTGATACCAAATCTTAAGTGAAGGGAAGAAAAGCTGCCTTTTCAGCAAAGTTTCTGGCAAGAGTTCCCTTTGCCACAGATTCAAGTTTAAACACAAGATCATAAACCCTGTCCAGAGAATGAAGGTATGAGATTTTTAAGAATCGGAATGACAAGAAAAATAAGACCTTTAGGTCTTACACACTTGGCTCTTCTAACTTTGCTAGCAATCTTAATGCTTTTTAAAAGGTTTCAGATCACATTTTAGTGCAGGTCTTCCAGTTTCAGAAAATATTTCACACACCATATGAGAAAATGAGTCAATGTCTTTTTAAAAATGTTATGTGTGTGAAAAGCGCTATTGAGCAGTTGTAAATATCACAGGTAGTATTTTGACATTAATCTATAAGAGTCACATCTAGGTTTTTTCCAGGACTTCCCTGGTGGCTCAGTGGTAAAGAATCCTCCTGACAACACAGGAGATGCAGGTTCAGTCCCTGAGCTGGGAAGTCCCCTGGAGGAGGAAATGGCAACACACCCCAACATTCCTGCCTGAGAAATTCCATGGACAGAAGAACGTGGTGGGCTATGGTCCATGGAGTCGCAAAGGAGTCAGGCATGACTTAGTGACTAAACAACAATAAAGGGCAAAATATAACACTAATAATGTCTGTTCACTGAAATGTAAAATTAAAACTAGATGACCCATATTTAATTGCAATTAAGCACTTGCTACAAGAAGACAAAGAGCTTGGCATAGCTGCTTCTAAATGAAGTACTCTGTTTTCTCAAACTTAAAATTCCTTTTCTCAGATTAAAACAAAGCATCAATTTATCCTGTCAGAATCAGAGGGCAAAATAAAGTTTCCATTTATTTGTGGCTCTATTTATATACAACATCCACTTTAAAAAAAAAATTGAGAAAAAGTTGTGTTTATTGACAGGTTCATTTTCTATACTGTACCTGACTGTAATGTCTGTTCAGAAACTACGGATGCATCAAGAAAAAAACAAAGAATCGTTAGTAACACAGTAAGTTACAGTTGAAGTCTAGAGTGTTATGACAAAACCTCAGATGGCTTCATTTTTTTCTTTTGATTTAGTTTGATGACTTTTTTTTCTGATGACTGAAGGACACCAAAGATAAAATAAATTACAATAACTGATGTAAACCCACTGTATGTATCTAAGAAAAATCCTATGGGGACATAGTGATGTACAGTTTCACAATCAGAAGGTTCTAGGCCTGCTTTCCAGGCCGGTCCTATATGTACATCTGTTGAGTGTGCAAGTGCACATACTTTTGAGGGAGAATACGAACCCGAAAACCTAAGAGGCTGGAGGACACTGAAATATTGCAGATACTGCCCTAATGCACACCTTGGAGTATTCTTTTGGGACTCACCAGCTGACAGGTACAATCAGTTCAGTTATTAAAAAAACACATACATTCCAACAGAATGACCATGCTATGCAAGATGGTACAAATTCCCACAGGCACGGGGTTCATGGCAAAAATATTTGGGTTTGGGCGCAACATTCAGACACTTCAGCAATGATGTGCCAAGACAGGAACCTGCTATAAAAACAGTAGCAGAACCCTACACACATTAAACGGTTAAGGAATGGACAAATACGTCTAACATATGGTACTCTATCTTGAAAAAGACTTGAGGTTTGCTTATAGAAATGAGCAGGAAGAGGCCTGAGCAACTGTGAATGCTGGAAGGGTTCTCTGAAACCGGATATTAAGTTGTGGCAGCGGATATGGGAGGATCTGGCCCATCACACAGCTGGTGGACAGAGGGAGGGACAGGTCTATGCACATGTACATGTGTGTTTTGTGTACTTCTATCCACCTCAGTTACGCTGAACGCAGCTTTCGGCATTTCGCTAGCACTACTACTACCAGTGAAACATGCATGAACTACTACAGAATTGGCGTTATGCTCACAATTTTTCCTGACATAGCATCCCTGTTGGAATAAATTCCCATTCTTAGAATAAGAGCTATAGCAGAACTGATTGTACTGTTTTCTAAGGGTACATTTTTTCACATAGTAAAATGTGCAGGAAACTAAAAAATTAATGATCAAGTCTGGGAATTATTCAGGTCCCTCACTTCTCTTTCCTTCAATAGCTTACTTTCAGTGGTTGCTGATTAATGCCTCCATATCAAAGCAGGCACAGGTGGAAAGAGGTGATAAGACGCAAATGAGTCAGTATCTACTGCTGGAAGAAAGCCTGAAGTTAAAAGCAGTAGCTTTGATCAGATTCTGGTGTTCAGAGCTTTAGTAGATTTCAGTCCCCCAGCCTACTCACAGATCCCCGAGGAGCTGACTGTAATTAACTACCTTCAGCACCATGCAGAATTCTGAAAGAATCCATGGTAACAAGTGATAACCCATGAGGAGATTATTTGAGGAATAATTTCTCCTAGTTGAACAGGGAAAACTGAAAGGGTTCTTTTGGGTGATAACAGAAGTAAAAAAAAAAAATGTTCAGAGTGCTGGAAAGCTAAAATAGAAAAAAAATGAAATTAAGGGAGTCTAATTTAATAAGTTATACAATGTATACTGAGTTTTCCCATGATCCTGCTTAATATGCTCACTGACATGAGCTCAAATTCTTTTGGTTTTAAAGAAACACAGTGAAAAATCAACAGCTATTCTAAAAGCCTGACATATATTTTATGTCAAATATTAAAACTAGGGATGACAGTGTCCAATAATAAGCAACATTTAAAATTATTAATATGATTTAAAGCTTATTCAAACAGCAGCATTTAAAAAGTAAGACCAAGTCTGGGGTGGTGATTAGTAAAATAACGAGAATAGGTATTGTTTTTTTCAATAAAGCAATGCTTTCTACATAATTAGGTTACTGAATACTGAAAGTACTAGTTGAATATTTTATGAAATCTTGCCTTAAATAAAGTTAGCAATATTTAAATCATTTCCCCCCTCAATCATAATCTATAAAAGAAAACATGCATGGGCTTCAGTTTACAGCTTAATAATTCTGCTAATGCTATAAATATTTTAGGAGAATCAAACTTTCTTTGGAGAACAGAATTTTAGAAAATTACACTGATAGAAATTCCTTCAAAAAACTATTTTAATCAACTCAAACTAGAAAGTATACATGTAAATAAGTTTACATTCACCTCTTGGACTTTTAGAAGGAATATAGACAACATAAAGTAAAATATAAAGTAAGTATGCCTACCACGCAAACTTCCAGTAGTTAAAAGGGCTCGAGCTTTGTCAGCTAAATCACTATTTAGAGTATTTCCCAGGAGCAAAACATCAATTGCTTCTTGCTTGGAGCTGTCAAAGAAGTTATTCTGAATTGTTCTACTAACTGAACGAGCACCATCTTTTAACTTTCCAGCCTGTTGGGGAAAAAAGCATGGACTTTCATTCTACATTGTTTTCACTCAATAGGTATTCTGAAACTTCAGATAAGTTGTATACGACTTCACTGTAGTAAGAAGGACCTCATCGTTCCATTCTTAATATCAAACCGTCACATTAAAATGGCACATTAAGATGTCACTGCTTCCTTTCCTCTTTTGGATAACAGCACTGCAGAGAGACAGAAGAGGCTCAGTGCCACAGCTGCATCCACTGATGACATCTAGAGCAGTAAACGTGTGCAACTGTTTACTGGAGAGGAAACAGACTGAGATGTGCTTATTCAAGACAAGGAGATCACTTCTCCCATTGTGACTGTAAGGCCTGGGGTGGACGGGGCGGGTGGGGAGAAGCAGAGGAGAAAGAGGACACGCTGCACTTCTGCACTCTCAGAAAAACTCCAAAGCACACAACAGCAGAGAATAAAACTGAGATTGCTCCCAAGTAACTGATATTAGTTAGAAACAAAACTGAGCATGAGAGTGAAAGTCTAGCCTGTAACATAGAAACTACAGTTTTCTATTTTAGCTCATTTTGCCTATGTAAATATAAAAATATGAAATGTGTGCCAAAACAGTTAAAAAAAAAAACTTTAGTTTGCAATATGTAATTTTTATTCCTCAAAGAAATAACAAGGATTTGAGGCTTAAAAATGTTATTTCCTTCCATAAAACAAATGTAAATGACATTATTTTAAAAAAGAGACTCACCATTCACATTATCAGGCAATTAATCAAAAGGAACCCAGGGAAAGGAAAAGAAAGAGCAGTTCAGATGTTAGATTTCAGGTCAATTCAGACTAGTATATTTAATACATAAAATTTCATATCTAGTTTGTTAGAAAAGATCACTGAAAATATATGTAACCTCTGTACATAGTCAACTGCAGAAACAAAGAGGCAGAACATAAAAGAATATTTTAAGCAATAGTTGTAGAGAATCCGGTTTAAAAGCAAGAATTATGTTGTTTATTTAAAAAAGGAATACATGAAAGTTTAACAACATCAGGTTTTTCAAAATAGGGACCATTTAAGAAGTAAATATTTGTAAATGTCAATACAAATTATTTCTGAGTTGAAAAAAAGGCACTTTGCAGCTAAGGCCAGTACTTCTGAACAGAGGCGTGGCATTTTATGAGACACAGAAGAAGAGGAAGAGGTGGAAAACAGAAGACTCTGAGATGATGAAATTCAGCTGCTATACTGAAGAGACTAAATAAGAAACTATACAAGTAGTAAATGTCTCTGTTTCTATTCCTGGGGTAATTTGAGAAACTGTAGGGCTGTAGTACATTAATAAATTCAGCTGAATCCAGAAGCCATAAAAGGTTAATATTTAAGGATATAATGAAAATATTTCAAGTATGTACCCAAAGTCCCTCAGTAAGGGACAAACACTAAAGCAGAAGCAGTCTGTAGATAATACCAACAAATAAAAAGTAATGATGACATACAGATGTATAATTACATCCACACCTCACACTTGCAAAGGCACATTTTTTGATTGCCTCCTTGTCAAGGTAAGATAAGAAAAAGAATAAAAACTTCAGCCCTAATAGCACTGGGTTCATAGGTGGTGTTGCATAAACTACCCATTGATTTATTTGTCCATCCAGCACTTGCCACACATCTATCCAACTGTATGTACTGTGCCAAGTACTGGGGACACAAAGGCAAATAAGGTAAGACTCTTTATTGGTAAGAGTATTATTTGGGGAGGGAGGAGCTTTTCTTTTAATTATGGTTGTGCTGCTCAGCCTGTGGGATCTTAATTCCCCAACTAAGGATCGAATCCACGCCCCCTGCACTAGAAGCATGGAATCTTAACCACTGGGCCACCAAAGACGGCCCTAATTTGAAAACAAACAAACATATTTTGGGTAATTCCATAGCAGTCTGGTCGTTAGGACTCTGCACTTTCACTGCAGGGGCCTGGGTTTGATCCCTGATCCAAGAACTAAGATCCACATGCTGCCCTGTACGACCAAAAAAAAAAAGAAAAGCAAAGGCTTAAAAAAACCCCATATTTTTAATAAAAATAAACAGTATAAAAATTAAAACACGTATGTAAGTGAAAAATCATTAAAAAAAATCAGAATACATATGTAAGCCTAGTAGATCACTAAACAACTAAATATGTCATACATATATAATATACCTCTCAAACCTAGGGAAATAACTATCCATTCAATCATTAGTATCCACTAGGGAAGGAGCTAATAAAGAGGACATAAAAACATGATGAAAAAGAATTCTAAAACAGATACCTTAAAAAAAAACTACTAATTTAAAAGAGTTCATTTAAAGTTTTATTAAAGAAGAAAAGAGAGGATCTTTTATAATCTAGATCTACCTTAGCCTTTCCTTCAAGGGCTCCAGTTCCTGCGTAAATCTTACTGATTGAATCACCATTCACAGACCACATTGATCGAAAAACTTCTTGAAAGCGAGTCACCAACTGAGGCTTTTCAGCTAAACCAAGAGCTTCCAACTGTTTAGTCAGCATCTAAAATAGCAGAAAAGAAACTTTTATAAGTATATAAATACATTTATTACGACGTGACCTTTTAAGAACTACCAGAATCAAACCAAAAATTTATAGCTACAGGATGCTGTCAGTCTGGATTCTTAAAATTCAAGTTCAATAGGCTTTGTTATTTCCCCCCATGCCAATTTCTAAAGTAACTATCACATCAATGAAACCTACAGGTAACTCAATCCTTGTAGTAACAAGAACTTTTTCTGGTTAAATGATTTTAAGCTTTTTAAAATGTCCCAAACCTTTAGGGAATTCCCTGAAGTTCAGTGGTTAGGACTCCCTGTTTTCACTGCCGAGGGCCTGAGTTTAATTCCTGGTTGGGGAACTAAGATCCCACAAGCCGTGGGGCCAAAAAAATGAAAAAAAAAAAAAAGCTCCTATAAATCAGACTAGTTCATCTTGTTCACCTAAAAGAATAATTATGCAACAGCACCCACTGGAGCAGAGAAATATATTTAGTTTATTTACAAATATATACAAATAACCAAGTTTCTTTAATTTTTGCATTTGGTTCTATATGTTTGGGTAATTAAGGTCAGGAGATTATGAGAAAAGCAGAGCTGCTCTTGAAGTGATATCAAAATTTTTAAATAAGTCATATTTCTGAATAAAGTCATGACAGCTCTGAATGTACTGAATACGTATCAGCAAAGTATATAAGGAGAACTAGGGGGAACACAGTATTCGAAGAATGCAAGGATCTTGAGGCTACCACAGTTCCTTCATCATAGTATATGTGTTTAGAAGTCTTTGTCTGAATGACTCTTAGCCTTAAAGTCTGGCAAAATCAAAGCAATGTATAATCTTTACCCAGTCTATTTCTCTTATTTGGAATCCAGTCATAGTCTATGCCCCTGTGGTTTTACTTAACTCCTTCCCACTTGTGTCTCCTTTTATCTTACCTATAAGCTAAAGATATTATGGAGATTATCCATAATTACACAGGGATCAAAAACTAAAATAATATTAAAAACTCTCTACTGGGTCTAATCCAATTGCCTAGACTTACACCAGGGCTGTTCTTTTGCTGGCATGTAGAATAAAGCAAACAAGCCTCCAGGTTCTCCTTTATCATCTGCTCTTTCTTCAAAGAACTGGGCAAAACTGGTCTTCACTACAAGCAGTTTGCTTTTACTTACACTTGCAGTGTATTTTGTAACCAGTCAAGCTACTAGGGGAGTAAGTACTCTCACACCTAATATTAATAACAAACAGTGGGTAGTCCACTAAGACAGATTCTGAAAACTAACACTTGTTCTGCGTTCAGTGAAGATGTTCAAGTGTTTCACAAGCTTACTCTAACTAAATGTCTTTAGCCACTTAAGAGAACTCAACACAAACCCAAGACATCTCATAAAACTCAATCCCAATAATCAAATGCCTGTTTTCACTTTTCTTCTCTCTGTCATATTTTCTAAATTATAATGATAATCCTCAACAACAGATTTCAAAAAAGGCAAAGCAGTAAAATCTAGTTACATCAAAAATACATTTTCCTAGTAGGAAATTCTATACATGGTACTCTCCTTTTGAGACTGAATGAATCTCAGCTGCAGAGTAACTAATTAACCAATATTCTAGCCAAATTTAAGATCATTTGCTAGAGGAAATAAGGACCTTTTACTTTCTCTTCCTGTTTTGACAGTATTGGAGAACTATGCTAAGTTTCTACGGAACTAAATGAAGACACACCATAGTCTTATGACCCTGACAGTTGCTTAAGAGGCAAGACTGAGAAATCTAAGCATTGCTACACAGTTTGTCACACAGTTGAGATTATGCCTAAATTAGATTGAGTTTGATAGTTAAGTACTAAAGAAAAAATTTTAAGCAGAGTGTGTTAGAGAAGTTGGCTCTCATTCACTTTTATTCTAACAATGACATTTTTCAACTGATCCTGGTTTTGGTAGCAATTTTTTAAAAACTGCTGTGTAAACTGTACTGGTTTAGATTGTTAAAAATATAATCCTTTAGGGTTCTACATGTGAAAATAGATCCTCCTTAATTCCAAAAGGACTTTTAAAAAGACAATACAAGGGTTTCCCTGGTGGCTCAATGCTAGAAAATCCACCTGCCTACACAGGAAGCACGGGTTCAATCCCTGGTCTGGGAGGAGCCCACATGCTGCGGAGCAACTAAGCTGGTGGGCCGCAACTACTGAGCCCGTGCCCTAGAGCCCAGGAGCCGCGACTGCTGATGCCCGAGCACGCTGGAACCCGTGTTCCACAACAAGAGGCCACTGCAGTGAGAAGTCCAGCACCGCAACAGGAGAGTGGCCCTGCTTGCCACAACTAGAAAAGAAGCCCATGCAGCAATGAAAACACAGCACAGCCCAAATTAGATAAATAAAATTATTTTTTTAATGACAATGCTGAGAATAATATATATATATTATATATATATATTTTGCTTATCCAAAAGACAGGCAGGCGAGACAATTACTAAAACAGTATAAACAGCAGGCCTTTTTTTTTGAGGCAAAGTTAACAAACAATAAAAGGAAACAGAAGCTATCTAAAGAAAGTATTTAGAACAGATAAAGGAAACATTTAAATGAAAAAGGACATTACTTGGAAAAAAAAAACTAAAAGAGAAGTAAAACTTTATTTGTGAAAATGAAGCATAACTTCATTTTGTGAAAAATAATTAATGACAAACATAAATATCACAAAAGCACTGAAAAAAGAATTTGATATTAAGTTACATACACACATATATATTTTTTTTACCTCTAAACCAAGGAATGCCTGCACACTATTTGTTCTGTCAAGACAATCCAAGCAGTTTGTTCGAACTGTACCACTCTGGCACCTGAAACAAATTCAGTGAAACTAAATGGGCAGTTTAAAACAAAAATAACAAAAGCTTAAACAAACTGAGAAAATTAAGCTGATTAAAATGTAGCGTCTACTTTCTCCCTACTTCAATTCTCTAGTATAATTCTCAAACACACAAAAAAGATGAAAGAATTTTACAGTGATCATCCATATACCCACCATCCAGATTCGATAAGCGCTAACATTTTGCCATCCACTCTCTATTACACCTATCTCTCCAGTCAACTTATTTTTAACGAGGCCAGTAGTCAGGAGCTAAACACACATTCAGATTTATAACCATGCAGTTCTACAGCAGAACAGACAATAACCAATGTCTTTTATCTGCATTAAATAATCTTTACTGAGGCCAAGAAATATTATGACATTAATTTTATGAGAGAAATGGGACAGCCTCTGAGAGAGCAGCATGAGATTTGGAGCTAGATGAATTTGAGCTCTAACACTTTCTACTTACGTGACGTGGGGAAGATGACAGCTTTCAGCCCCCACTTCCTCCAGTGTGAATGGATAACAATAGAACCCATCCCTACAGCTGTTATTAATTATTGTAAAAAGTGCACTACCTGACCCATGCAAAGCACATGCCCAGTAATGTAAGCTACTATACGAAAGGAAGAACAAGCTTAAAATTAAGAAATTAAATAACTACAGAAAAGTTCCAATTTAAAGAAAGGAAAAACAGAGACGTCAAACCTTTGAACTTCACTTCCATCAAAATGAAAAATTCCATAATCCAAAAACTTCTGGACTTGAGGTTTAAGAACACTATGTAATTTTTCTGCCTTTCCTCCTTTAACCATTTGATGATAATCAAAATTCACCATCTGGATATCAGCAGCATGTTCAGAAGCTTTCAGATGACTCTGAAAATAAAAAGAAAATATTCATTTAATTCTTCTTAGGGTATTTTTGGGCTGCAAATCGCAGATCCGGCAGGCAGGATCCCCTATCCTCAATCAGGGATCAAACCCATGCCCCTTGCAGTGAAACTGCAGATTCTTAACCACTCACTGGACCGCCAAGGAAAGTGAAAGTGTTAGTCACTCAGTCGTGTCTGACTCTTTGCGGCCCCATGGACTGTAGCCGCCAGGCTCCCCTGTCTACGGAATTCTCCAGGCAAGAATACTGAAGTGGGTAGCCATTCCCTTCTCCAGGGGAACTTTCCGACCCAGGGATTGAACCAGGTCTCCTGCACTGCAGGTGAATTCTTTACCGGCTGAGCCACCATGAAAATATTCATTTAAATGTCAACCAAATATGACTGTATCAACACAATGTTACAAATGAAACTTTTATTTTAAATGAAAATCTAAGCAGGTCCTTGAAATCTTACTAATTTCACAAAGCTTTCTTTCATTGCCACTGGCAGTAAAATGAAAAATTACTTGCTAATATCTTACAGCATCCTTTTCCTAAAACCTCCTATACTATTCCAGAGAGATTAGTTAGGTCTTACATAATTATTATCAGGGAACTTAACATTCTCATTTGGTTTAGAAAATGAAAAATTATTTCCAACAACCAACATTTCATTTTTTACCATAAAAATATAATGACTGTTTATATCTATTACAGAATCTCAAAACAAAGTAATCGATTTCTAAGGAAAAGCTCATCAAAATTTGAAGAATTCATTTTTATACCTTCATTCAATATGTACAAATGTTTTAAAAGCTTACAATAAAAAGTCACTCTCTAAAGTATAACTTGTTTATTAATGATATTCAAACAAAATAGCCAAATAATCCTGGACTTCATTAACTTTCTTCATTAACATGAGAAAATGTTTTCTAGCCATTTTGTTTAAGGTTATGATCTTATATAACACTGTAATTTATATCAATTCATTACTGATCCAATAAATATTTATGAAAAATATGTTTTCTTTAGAAGTTAGACATTTCTTTAGGTTCTTATGTGAAATTCTCAAATTTTCTTTCATTGGTACAAGAAGTCCTGTGTGTATACAAATGCTTTATTCACAATTTCACAGATTTAAAACAGTGACTATGGTTTGTAGGAACTAGGCAAAACAATGAACAGATGAAGGGGGAAACTGCCTGGTATGTTTCTGCCAGTGACTGATGAACATTTTTTAGGAGGAGGGTATTCTTCTTCTCCACTACATGAATAAGCAGATTAGAAAACAGGGTCAATGCCTTGAAAGCTTTCTATAATCCCAATTTCAGCAAGATTACCCTAAATTGTTGCCTAACTTCCTTCAAAGAACTAATGGTTCCAACAAGTATTCAATCTTCTTCCAGGAAGAACTTATTCCTGGAAGAATTTGACTATTATTTTTTAAATACCATTCTAGGTGTCCATGGGCCAGAACAGAAGGAAAAAATGATCACTTACCTGGAAAGCCTTACTTAGCATATGTTCACCTTCCTTAGATCCAAGCAGATTTACTATTATTTGTTTACCATACAAATTCTTAAGTGTCCTAAAATGCCTGTTAAAGGTAGAAAGGAAGTAAGTATATGTTAACTGATAAGTCAAAAACTTTTTTCAATAAACAGGAACCCACTTTAAACCAGGACCTACACGGCAGTATTTTAAACTCATAGGTTTGGCAAAACTATACACAAACCCATTTCATGTGGAATCAAAACTCTGAATTTGTGAAAGGTCAGTTAATGCAATTTTCTCTCTGACTTACCAACTTATCATCTATTTGCCATCACTCCATGGCAAATAGATGGGAAAACAATGGAAACAGTGACAGACTTTATTTTGGGGGGCTCCAAAATCACTGCAGAAGTGACTACAGCCATGAAATTAAAAAATGCTTACTCCTTGGAAGAAAAGTTAGTGACCAACCTAGACAGTATATTAAAAAGCAGAGACATTACTTTGCTAACAAAGGTCCATCTAGTCAAAGCTTTGGTTTTTCCATTAGTCTCTTGAGAGTCCCTTGGACTGCAAGGAGATCCAACCAGTCCATCCTAAAGGACATCAGTCCTGAATATTCATTGGAAGGACTGATGTTGAAGCTGAAACTCCTAATACTTCGGTCACCTGATGGAGAGAACTGACTCACTGGAAAAGACTGTGATGCGGGGAATGATTGAAGGTGGGAGAAGGGGACAACAGAGGATGAGATGGTTGAATGGCATCACCGACTCGATGGACATGAATTTGAATAATCTCTGGGAGTTAGTGATGGACAGGGAGGCCTGGCGTGCTGCAGTCCATGCAGTTCCAAAGAGTCGGACATGACTGAGCAACTGAACTGCGCTGAGCTAATGCTAGGGCTTTCAGAGTCATCTGGCCCCCTCTCCACCCTGAGGCTAATGCTGGGTGGACATGGAAACCAGGACCCATGCAGCTAGGTTGGCAAGGCAGTGAGGGCAGAGGGCACTGAGCTGCACCTCACATGTGAGGACACTGCCTACTCCATGTGGATTCAGAGCTCCTGAACAGCTCCAGCCTTAAGATAAATAGGCCCCACACAGGATCCTTTAGTCTCTCCAGCTTCTAATCAGTCTAGAGGCTAGAGAGCAATGTCATCCACAGGAAATACAACGTAAGTCACAGATATAATTTAAAATTTTCCAGAAGGCAAATTAAAAAGGTAAAAACCATAAGGTCAAATTAATTTACATATATTTTATTTAATCCAATACAACTAAAATATCATTTGTACATGTAATTGATATATAAAACAAATATTGCCATTTTGCATTTTTTTTGCACTAGGTCTGAAATCCAGTACCTATTATATACCTACAACATATCTCAATCTGGACTAGTCAATTTCAAATGCCCAAGAGCTAGCTTCACGTGGCTAATAGCCACCATATTGGATAACACAACCATCAGAGGTAGGTTTTAGGCCAAGACATCAAGACCCACACACTTACTGCCACCACTCCTAGAATTCATACGAGTGTCACTGTCTTCCACTTAAATCAGAGTCAAGAAGAAATTTTATTTAAGAGCTCAAAAGCTGAAATGAAGCAGTAAATACAACTAATCTCACTGCTTAGCAATATCAAAACTCACAGCAATATAGAAAAGTTATCAGTCTTACCTGTCAAAAGCGGGTGCATTGGCTTCAAATCCCCTTGACATACGAACACGATGGGATCCCACCTAAGACAAGAAAAATATACTTAATTGTACCAGAAGCCAACATGCAGACAAAAGAAATAGCACTGTTTACTCTATGTAATAATTCAGTTGCTAAGCACACAGTAGCAAGCTGAGTAATTGTCATTTCTGATATTCTCTTAAAAAAATAAATTCTAGGGGTTTCTCCTTTTTATCTTTTAAAACACAACTTCATTTAAAAAAAACCAACAAAAACTAGAAATCAGAGCATTATGCAACACTGGTAAACTAACAGGAATTTTTATTTATGTAAGATAATTTTAAGAGTGCTTTCATATACATTATCTTAAGTTCTAAATATGTGCCCTTTGTAAGTCGACAGACATTGTCATTCGTGCAACAAAAGAACAAACCCAGCCAAGTGAAGAAACCTGTCCTCTTATAGCAACATCATTCATTCCAAAAAAAAGATTCCCATGACAATAAAGGCCTCCTTACCAAAACATCTACTCTCTCAGACTGCCTGCAAGTGCAATGTCTACATACTTTTTTCTCTGTTATGCTGAATACGCTATTCAGTCTACTCTCACCCAAAGATCCCACAGATTAAAAATAACCATTCCTGGAAAAAGACTTTCCAAGTCAATCTCTCAGGCACACAACTAAAACAACAGCATATTTTGAAATTTGGGTTATAAGAATAAAACAAGATGGAAAATAACTACCTACTGTGTGTTGCTACAGTTTTTCTTTTCTCATATAGGAAAAGTGGCAGAGAGATGAGGCAGAATCAAGAGATATAAAAGATGCCAAGAAGAAATACAACAGTGAGACCAGATTATTTCCCTGAGTTTCACTTGTAAATATTTCCGAGACTGTGGGCCCAAGGTTCCCTGGAATTCATCCTGGCTCATCTGTGAATAACGTGACGTTAAAGGTGGCGTGGAGGAGAAGTGCCAAATCAGTCGTGCAGTTGATGACCAGTTGAAAACCAGAAAATAAGCTCTAAATGCTCATCCATGTCCCAAACTGAATTAACAGTATTATCATTCATTCAGCATTCCCTCTCCTGCCGAGATGACTGAATGACTGTCCTGAGAAATCAGTGGACTCTCTTTAGAGCTTTTCCTTCTTAGTAAGAAACTGATTAGCCAAATAAAGCCATCTTTATTTCATTTTATGTCTACTACACAATAGACTGTATAAAATCTTAAGCTTTGAAAGATGTGTGCTCCAAGACACATCTGTGCGTTTTAGGAGACAGAAGCGCCAGACGAAGTTCATACTTTTCTGTGGAGTCATCTCAGGTAGTTGCCCTCTAACTCTCTAAAAGTCCAAGACTTTGCGTTTTGTTTATTCATTAACATTCATCTTGCACTAGTACTCTTAACTGTCAAGAAGGCGAAAAAAAATACAAGCTCTCTCATATTTTTTTTTGGTAATGGCTGTAGTTGTTCCCTATTACCTGCTCCCCAACACATATATGAAACTACCTACAATTCATAACTCTTACAGCAATATGTTGGTTAGACGAGACTAAGTTTTGCTACTTAATGTTAAAGAAAAACTTCTCAAGAGTTACGTAAATGTAATAAAATTTTCCATTTACCCAATTTTTTTTTAAGTTCCATCAAAGATATTTTTAGAAACCATTTCATGGGTGGTGAAAGTGAAAGTGTTAGTCACTCAGTCATATCCAACTCTTTGCGACCCCAAGGATGGCAGCCCACCAGGCTCCTCTGCCCATGGAATTCTCCAGGCAAGAATACTAGAGTGGTACGGGGACATTATCTTCTAGCAATATTACCACTTTGTGTTCACATATTTCTGGAACTTGAATTCAACCAAAAGTTCAGTGTGCCATACCATGCTGGGCATAAATCTCAGGAAGCTTACCATCTTTTAAGACTAATATAAGAAATTAATATCAATACTATAGTATCAGAGGAACACTACGCATTATAAATGCTAAATAACTTCAAAGAAAGGAAATCATAAATAAAATTAATGAGTTGCCAGTAATTAAAATGTCACTCTTATCTGTGTAGCATCTTATGACAACTCTTATTACGCCTCAAGCTAATTGATACTGATATTTGCCTTATCCATAAAAGGTCTGTCTCCCCAAACAGACTGCAAGCTCTCTCTGAGGCATCACTATAGAAACTGAATTTCTCATAGGATACAAGATTATCTACCCAAATGTGTACAGAATGATACACAGGAGATGAACTCAAGAATTTAATGAAGAGATCAGTGTGGAGGAGTGACTAGAATCCACTCCATGAAATCTGAGTTGGCTACTGAGGAACATCAAACCTTCATTCTGAAAGCAGAGGATTCCTATTAGAAAAGAGCCAGGTATGAAGTCTGATAGGCAGAGGAAGCAAGAACATGAAGAAATGGGTACCTAGATCTGATAAGTGTAACAGAGCAAAAGTGGAAAGGGGCTTCCCTGGTGGCTCAGATGGTGAAGAATCTGCCTGCAATGCAGGAGACCTGGGTTCGATCCCTGGGTTAGGAAGATCCTCTGGAGCAGGGCATGGCAACCCACTCCAGTATTCTTGACTGGAGAATCCCATGGACAGCAGAGCCTGGAGGGCTACAGTCCATGCGGTCGCAGAGTCAGATGACATCTGAACAACTAACATTTTCCCTTCACTTTTCATTAAGAACTGCCAGAAAGATGAGAGGAGACCAGTTAGAAATCTGTAAGAATCTTTCAGGCAAGAAAAAACTATGAAGATCTTAACCAAGATGAGAGAAGTGGGAATGAAAAGTCCAAGACCTCAGACAGCACAGGGATTACGCATCACAGGGCTGCCTTGGTTGGCTCAGGCTGGCCGCTGGAGCAGGCGGTCTGGATACGCTGCGAAAGCAGCTGATCCACTGCCACCTTGGCAGGATCCACTACCAGCAAGCTCTCTAATCTGAGTGGTCGGGTAGCTGGTTGAAATGCAGATTTCTTGGCCCTACTCCAACAAATTCTACTTCAGTTGATGGGAAGTTCAGGCCATGAATCTGTATTTTAAAATCACTCTCAAAGACTCCTTTAAAATATTTCAAGAACCTGAGAAGAATGTATCATGGAGGAAAAGAGGTAGAACAAGGGACAACTGCCAAGGAAGGACTCTCTGTCTGTGACCACTGAAGTGAAACAGCTCACTAAGTGACTAACTTGAAGGAGGAGCCCTGAAAATAAACTCCAGCCCTAAGAACACTCAGGACACCTAACAACTGCTCTAAGTCAAAAATGAACTTAGGGCCTTGGTATTTTTATTTTAAAAAGTCGGTCTCTATTATTTTCATTCCTCTGTTAACTGCTCTTTTAGAGTGGTAGCGAAAATGATAAAAGATACTCATGAAACTAACCCATCTCTGGTCAAAGAAAGGTTGGCTTTAAAAACTACTACCCAACCCTCAACCAAACCCAAGATGACAGGCCAGCTCAGTGATGATTTGGCAGAACTGTTGGACTCTCTTGAGGTCTCAAAAATTACTATCTCTATCAAGAAAGGCACAATTTTCAAATCTACAGTTGTCGGCCCATAATCAAATGACATTATCCAGCCAGATTATCTGTGTGGACAGGCCACAAAACAAAGAAGGAAGTCCCATCCAAGGAGGATCCCTCCATGTAACTACTCAGGACCCAACATTACTGAATAACCAAACACTGTAATTCTGAACTTCTTAAGAAAATAACACAGAAAGCAGTAAAACAGAGGGTCTATAAATAGACTAGAAGAATCTCTTACACTAGCCTATCTCTAAACCAAAAGCATTTACCTCCCATCAAAGCAGGGATTTAGAAATTTTTTAGAGCAAATATTCCAAACACCCTTCTCTGGTCACAAAAACAGAAATGGGGTAGGGTTGGTATTCTTTCCTAAGGGAGACCCAGGAAGAAATGTATCTATTTAAGTTCTGCCAAAATGCCAAAAATGAAACCCACATGACTCAAACTGGTGTTGACAAGAACTCAAGAATTTTAGCAAAGCAACACCAGTGTTAATCCTTGTTAATTCTTAGTCTGTCTTGAATAAACTCCCTTATTGAAAAGATTCAAGTGGTGTGCAATTTCTCCACAATAACCATCCTAGAATGTAAGAGAGACCCAGCTGTGAACTAAATGAAAGTCAATGAAGGCAAAATGTTCTTTTTCCTGTACATTTTTTCTCAATAGTATAGATTAAGGCACAGAATTTACTAGGCAGTATATATCAGAAGCCCAAAATGAATACTTTAGGGACTAAACATGTCTGAATAAAAATAAAATGCAAAATCACACTAGTATGGGCAATCCAGTATTCTGAACTAATGTGAAAAAACATCTTACATTTTAAAGATTAGACATTTACTAAACAAAAGGGAAGTTGGGGGGTAAAAAGATAAGAAAGCAAAACAGAAAACAATGTTCAAGATGACAAGTTCCAAGTCATTACAAACTGCAATTTTTCTGGCCATACTGCATGGCTTGCAGAATCTCAGTTCCCCTTAGTTCCCCTAACCTGGGCCCTCAGCAGTGAAAGTATGGAGTCCTAACCACTGACTGCCAGGGAATTCCTAGATATATTCTTAATAACAACAAACGTGCTCAGACATTCAGCTGTGTCCGACTCACTGCGACCCCATGGACTGGGATTCTCCCACAAGAATACCGCAGTGGGGTGCCATTTCAGCTAACCCTTACCTAGTTCGGGCCGGTCAGAACTAGGTAAGGGCTGTAAGCAACTAAGAAGCAGAACTCCTAATATTACCATGTTACAGACAAGAAAACTGACGCACAGGGGTTCAATCACTTGCCTGCGATCACACAGCCTAGCAGTGTAAGGATTCAAATTGAGAGGCTTAGTTTCAGAAGCTTTGCTTTAACTACTACATTTTTCTGCCTACAGACACTAAATTGTTATATACGGAGATAGTCAATACAGAAACACTTTGAAAATCAACGAGCCATGAAAACACTGAAATTTTAATGTGAAATACGGGAGCTGAACTCCTATGGATATTTGAAAGAACACTGAAGGAAAGAATAACTAGGACAGTTCCAGAATTTGTATAAAATTTCTGTATACAATTTATTTATAAATCCAGGTAACATTATTTGACTGAGTAACAAAATTATCCAAGGAACTAATAAGCTAACCTGAAAGCTTAAAAAAAATATGAAAAGTCCTGAAGAGAAAAAGAAAGAAAACATCAAAACACATACCTGCAATCCTGGTTGCTCCCAGAACAATGGGACAGATCCCCGGATTTGTATGAAGGAAGAAACAGAGTCATCTAAGTACACAACCTATAGAGAAAAGTACTGGGTAAAATACTTCCACAAAGTTGTTACCTCTACATCAGAAGACAAATCTACTAACAGTTATATCTCTTGACCAGCCTCTCATAAACAAATTATCCTAACAAAATAGTCAAAATAGGCCATAAATAAGCTGAATTTTTTTCAACTAGTGATAGTTCTACAAACATTAACCAAGAAAATAGTGAAAATATAAGCATTAGCATTACAACTTAAAAAAAAAGGAATCCTTTTGAATTCATTTAGTTGTTTTTCTTTACCTTTTTCTAATTTTTAAAAACTAATCTGAAGACTTAAACTGGATTGAGGGCAAGGCCTGAATTTACAATTACATAGTTACATAGCCAAAAATAATGTAACTTCTCGTTTTAGATGGTACTCAGCCTAACTTTAAGAGTTGAGTTTGAGTTAATTTCATCAAAACCCACTTTTCTTAAATTGTCTAGCTTTGTAAACGAAGATTTTCAATTCAAGGCACTGATGACGTCATGCTGATTAGAACAAATTGTTACTTCCTTGAAGAGCCATACCTAAAAAAGCTTGTTTTTGAGGATCCTTTCTTAAGGCTCGCAAGTAGCCAAGAGTAATCATAAAATGGCATTACAGATGTCAAAATGAGTTCTGAATCAAATAAAAATCTGCTTTGCAACTGTTCTTTGTGACTTCCCTCTAACACGTGAATTAAGCAAGATAAACACTATATACCTGTTCTGTTTCTACAAAATTGGCGACGTGACCATCATCATTTGTTCCCCGGACGTTAAACCTGGTCCCAGCTCGTTCACAGCTTAGTCTGGAAATGAGGCAAGCCTTTGCCTGTTTATGAGCAGCATAAATTGTTCTGATTTCTACTCCCCCACACATGAGGCGTAATAACCAGTCGTCACAATTCACACCGTAGTGCTTGAGATGCAAGTGCAAAGACTGATTCCTAACAGAAAAAGAAAGAACTGCATTAGCATGATGAGCACTCCCCAACACACTCCAGTATTCTTCCCTGGAAAATTCCATGGACATAGGAACCTGATGGGCTGCAGTCCACTGGGTCGCAAAGAGCTGGATGTGACTGCGCACTGAGCGATGAGCACATACACGCAGCACCTGCACAACACGGCGTGCGTTCTAAGACAGCGCCCCTGGGACTTCAGAGGCGCCAAAGGGAAGTCAACCTGCTTACACTCACTGTGCCAGGGACTGGCGGATAGGGCCAGACAGGGAGACCCTCGGACATGTGATCGGTGGGCCATGCAAAAGCAGCACATATTCGATGTTTTTACCATTGGGGCCCCATTTGTTATGTCTTTCTTCATAATGTATTTACCACTTGTTTCAAAAAGCGTTTCCACACACAACTCCAGGGAATTCATATATATATATATATATATATATATGGATTTTCTTAAGCCTTGACTTTTATAAGATTCCATTTTAATTAAATTTAAATAGTTACATGAGCTAGCAGTTACCACATTAATGCCTGTCTAGGGTTTTCCCAGCGCTTCAAATACTTCTATACTCTAGGTAACAGAGAGGGCCTACTTTCCAATCTTTTTCAGGGCAGAGAGTTCTCTTTAAATGAACACACAGAAAAACCTGATGATCAGAAAACAGATTAAAAGTGGAGTTGTCATGGCCAAAGTTGGGATGGGGGCTGGGGACCTGCCACACTGGCCATCTTTACATCCCTCTGCCTGCCTCAGGGGCTCTGCTGGAACCACTGCTGCTGCTAAGTTGCTTCAGTTGTGTCTGACTCTGTGCGACCCCATAGACGGCAGCCCACCAGGCTCCCCCGTCCCTGGGATTCTCCAGGAAAAAACATTGGAGTGGGTTGCCATTTCTTTCTCCAATGCATGAAAGTGAAAGGTGAAAGTGAAGTCGCTCAGTTGGTCCGACTCCTCGCAACTCCATGGTCTGAAGCCTACCAGGCTCCTCCATCCAAGGGATTTTCCAGGCAAGAGTACTGGAGTGGGTTGCCATTTCCTTCTCCAAAGGAAGGCTGGAGGCTGGAACCACAGGCCTCCCAAACTCCTCACCGAACCACCACCAAGTAAAATACGCTGTTGTGCAGAAAAACTTCCTCTCTGGGACTTGCAGATAATAAAGGCACCTTACAAAAGGGAAGTTGCTAGAATATTGAAGCTTGGTTCTCTGGGTTTTCAAACTACCAGTTTAAGAGGAAATCTTAAGTGCTTTGCACTATCTTGTCTTAAAGAGGTATAAAAACAATGGACAGCATTTTCTTGAAGGCTTAGAGTTGTTAAGAATCTACATCAATGCTGCTGGAGCAGTCTCCCCAGTCCCCATCACTTCAGGCTACGATGCAGGGGACAGCAAACGTGGTGGCCACCTGCAATCCTGATAAACCAGAGATAACCCCAGCTTCTCTTATCCATTCAAGAAAGCATACTGGAAAGTCAGCGAGTAGTAGGCTTACTCCTGGGATAACGTTAAATCCGATGAATATTACTAATTTAAAAACATGACTTCAGCTTCCACACTTTACTTATTATCTACCTTGATCTGATCTGGCAAAGCTCAAACTGGCTATGACCCAGTTTGTCCAGACACCACAGCTGAGGCCCAGATCATAGCAGAGGCAGGACAGACTGACTGTCCCCCATTTACATAGCAGTGGGAGCTCTGTGTTTGTTCAGAAAGAATTTCTCCCTCTGCTGTCAGTTTTCGTTTTTCTTCACAGTCAACGCCTTGCTGTTTTAATTCTATTTAAGTTTACACTCGACTCTCAACTGGCAGCAGCCTCAAATCCCCAGTGGAGTAAAACTACACGGGCTTTTGGGATAGGTGTTTGCCAGTCTCTGGCTCCAAAACTTATCTGGCTGTATCTTGGGAAATATTTCTACAAAGCTGCAAGGGTTTGCATAATGAATTCTAAAAGCTTTCCTTTTTCTATGCAAAGTGAAGCTCCAGACTCTAATCCTTAGCAAACCTTTAAAGACTATAAAGTGAGCAAAACTCACCTTTGGCATTTCAGCCTCCTCTTTGCTCAGCCTTGTTTCCAGCCCATAAACCTCAATCTGTTATCTAAATTGGCCCCCACCTCCACCCATAACTGAATGAAAAGATAAAAGAATTATTCCCACGGATTAAGCTTCGTGATATTCTTAACTGCTGGCCATTTAGCCAAAGCATCTGCACCTGCCTGGACTTCTGATTATGGCAGGGAAACTTTTCTCTCAATCTAAGAAATGTGGGGTTAGAAAGAGCAGAGGGAAGAAAGGTAAAGACAGCTGCCCTAAGAACGGCTGCAACACCATCACCTTCTTCAGAAACATCAGTGTCTCTTCCATCAGAAAAGTGCAGGGTTGACATGAGCAGAGGGGACTGCCGACTTATCTCTCCTACGCCCTCCCTTCCCCTCCGCCATCCTCTCACCCTCCGCTAGGCTCCAAGTCTCCAGCTACAGCGCTCTAAAGCCCCTTTTCCCTCTGCGCTCTTGGCTCCCCCATGCCACTCTGGGCCAAGACACTTCTATGGGAGCTATAAGCTACCAAGTTATTGCTCTAAATGTAGTTTCCAGTCCTAGCATTGCTGACTTTGAGCCCTCTGACCCCCAGGGCCTTCTCCAGGACCATTCAGGCAGACAGTGAAAGTGGGAGAGAGAGAAAGTATACAGTGGGGAACCCCCAGAGTCTGAATTACTGAGGGAAGCCGTGAGCACAGTCCTGGATTTTGACCTTATAATGTAGGTAAACAACTGAAATACAATTTGTCCGTTGTGTTAAGGAAAAAACTCAACAGCGATGCTGACTGTGGACAAGAGAATGACTACACTGGAGATCTGGTCTGTTCCAATAAAGTGATACCAATTACAGTCACATGGGTCCTGCTGCCCCATTAATGGATATCTACAATACAGCACCTTCTTGCATAATCCTGAAATATGTCACAGTTACCTACTTAAGTCTCATTTTATTACAGTACTAAACTTGATCCCAGCATACTACTTCCTTGTAGTCGGTTGCTCTTGAATCAAAATCATCTACTTACAACCTTCCAATTAAAAACAATAAGGGAATGCAGGCTTAGAAAGGCAAATGTTGCCAGAGATGAGATCTCAAACTAAGAACCATACATATGAGTAACACAATTCTATTATGATTAATTCCTTCCTGATTTAAAAATAAATATTTTAAATATATGTCTGAAATGGAAGGTCTGTCTAGATCAGGACGAGTAAATGGATTTCACATCACAGGACTACTTTAAAAAAATGATGGCAGATATCTGCTATGCTCCACTGAGGATCCCACAACAGTGAAGAGTGGTGTTCTCAATTGGAAGTGCCCACCGTTGCCAGCTCTAGAAATAACTGGTATGCCTTCCATGTTCCAGCTCACCCAGTGGCTGCACTGCACATGATCACAAGGGGAAACATAATACAAACTCACCAGAAAAATCTATTGTCAGTTGTGTGTTCTTGCAAGCTACGGTGGGCATTAAGACTCAGATCCAAACTGACTCCGGATGCAGACCATGCAAAATAAAAGTTTCCTGAATTTAAAACTTTTCGCACTTCCGAAATGCGATCCTCGTCCGAAGAATCAACTCGCAGTGATATAAATTCAGTGGAAGTAACTCGGAAAACTTCAGATTCTTGAATTTTTCCAACGGACATACATCCAGTGACTAGGACCAGATAATGTAACATAATATCACCTGCAAAAACCAAAGACTTAATGGGATGGGAAGTCCCAATATTCTACAAACGATTCAAAATTTCTTCCAACTTTCTTCTCGTGTCTCTGCCTTTTAAAATCTGACAGCATGGTTATTTTAAACTTATCACAGACATATTTAAGTTCACAACTAGATTTTGGCAGAAGTTGGGGAAAAAAAATCCTTGTTTAAATACATTTAGTATGATGAAACATTTAAACATTAACAGAATAATCTTACATTTATTAAATTATTCCTCTACTTAATCTAAAAGTGTGTTTTATCAAATTTTTAAAATGTAGGTGTTATCTTCCCTACCTTTCCTTTATGATTGTAAGAAGTTCAGACAAGACAATGAATTGAGAGTTCTTCATAAACAGTAAGGTTGAAAAAATGGCATTTAAATGTGAACTGCTGCTGCTGTTGCTGCTATGTGAAGAAAACGTCTTTGGTAACAATTTATAAAGTGATTTGGCTGACAAAAACTTTCATAGCGATTTTTTTCATCTAATTTTGATAAAAATCCTGTGCAGTGAGGTTGAAGGTGAAATTCAGCAGTGGTAAACTTTGAGCATGTGGGGGCTTGACATAGGCAGAATTGCCCTGCATCTTGGCTTCTCCACTACTTATTATATCAACCAACTTCATGTGTTAACATATGCAACGTGAGATATCCTCCCTTTAGAAAATAAAGATTAAGGGACTTCCCTGGCAGTCCAGTGGTTAAGACTCTGCTTCCAATGCAGGGATCCAAGTTTCGATCCTTGGTCAGGGAACTAAGATCCCACCTGCCACGAGGGGTAGCCAAAAAATAAATAAAAAAAGAAAATGAGATTAAAACAAATCTCATTGGACTGTGAGGATGATCCAGGACAATACTACTTAAGCGCTCCCAGGTGGCACAGTGGTAAAGAATCTGCCTGCCAATGCAGGAGATGCAAGAGAATCGGGTTTGATCCCTGAGTCGGGAAGATCCCCTGGAGGAGGAAATGGCAAGCCACTCCAGTATTCTTGCCTGAAATCCTATGGACATTAGAGCCTGGTGGGCTACAGTCCACGTCGTCACAAAGAGTCAACATGACTGAGTGACTGAGCACGCACGCACACACAGTGCTTTACGTGTGACAGGCATAACAAATGGCGCATCTCCATTGGACAAGACCAGCGCTCCTCAAAGTGCGATCCGTGAACTAGTTCAGTTACCAGTTCAGTGAGAACAGGTGCCTGCTCCAGAACAGAAAACTGCATCACTAAGTTCACTACTTGGTTTAGCTGACTTCTTTTTTTCTCCACAGTGAGACTTCATCAATGAAGGAAGCCATGTGTTGATTTGCATGACGGCGCCAGCTTCTTTTCTCATCCAGACCGCTAACAAAACAGCTCATGGAGTGTAACCTGTCTGTGGGCCACACTCTGAGTCACACTGTTGTAGAACTGGTGATCACAAATGTTACTTTGCAGCCCATGGTGACACTGAATGGCAGATAGGCTCAAGCTGAGATGTTCTGAGTATAAAACAGATGTGTTTTCCACCACAAACCAGGGGAAACAGTGTGTGTTCTAAGACATCGTTCCTTAAGTGCACTGAAGCAAAAAAAGAAAGGGCAATGCGCTTATTTTTCTCTTCTAACAATGTTACTGATCTCTTCAAGTGTTCAGACAGGACGCTGCCTCTGGAATTTAAAATCAGGAGAGCATAAGCATGTAGCATGGCTTTTCAGGGAACAATCACCTCAAGGTTAAGAGGCTTCTATACTCACAGATCAAATACAGAGTCTATGAAATCGTCTCTATCAATCTTCAAAATTACAAAAACAGAAATGAAAAAATAGATTGAACTGTATAGAATACTTACCAAGATTTAATCGTAAAACACCTAAAAGTCCATAGGCATCTAGAACTTTGGAGTATGCACCCTTGATTGCCTCTTTTTCTGCTGATGCTATTAAAAAAAAAAAAAAAAAAAAGCTTTAGTATAAGAAAAAGGACCTGAAACATCAGATTCGCTTTAGCTATAAAGCCAGAGTCTACCAAAATCTAAAGTCTGAATCTAAGTCTGATATTCTTAACATAAAAGTACTGCATAAAATCTTTTTTCGAACCTGTAACTTTGATAGTTTTTCCCAAAGAAGTAACGTTATTCCAGCACCATCTATTCATGAATCCATCCTCGCCTAATGATCCTGAAGTATCTTTAATAATATTCCTATCTTTTCGAGGTTGCTTTTGAATTTTCTCCACTGTCCCCTTGATCTGTTTAGCTAATCTTAATACGAGGAACACACTGTGTCCTGATATCCCTACAGGACAACACCCAACTCCTTAACAAGGACTCTTCCAGAATTTAGCCTCAACAGCCCTTCTGCTTCCGTCCTCATTATTCCCCTCCCTCCCCAGCCCAGCACCTTATGCCCCAGTCACATCAGACGCTCACTGTTGCCCAGACATGGCTTCCACGTCTCTGTGCCTTTGCACAGTGATCTGGCTTTCTGCCTGCAAGGCTTGACCCAACTTTTGCCTCTGGCCAAAACTGAACTCACCTTAGAAAAACACAGACACAAAGTCACTTTCTGAAAACCTTTATTTCTCTAAGCACAAGTCTTTCACAGAGCTCCCTCTCCATGTTGCCCAAACATTTAAAATACATTCATCATTTGTCTTTCTCATTAGCCAACCTGTTCCCTGAAGGTGGACCTCGAAGTCTATCTAATTCTTTAATCGCTGACACTTAGGACGGAGCTTGACACATGTAAGACTACTAACGCTTACATTATGAAAGTGAATGGCAATGCTTGACCACAAGAGTCAAGCACAGGGGCAGGGAAATCGTCAGTCTGGCCTTCGTCTGGATTTATTTCTTCTGCTATGACGTTAATGTCATCCACTAACAAATACAACCTACAGAACAATTGCCCTAAGACAGGCTGTGATGGTCATTCTTTTGAGAAAAAACAAAAACAAATCCTGAAGCTTTAAAGGAAAATCTTCTGAGTGCTTAGCAAACACACTTATTACAAATATGACCTTCTAAGGCCTACAAATCTGGAAAGACAGGAGCCTCTTTCTCGTTCCATCCTTTCCTTTCCAAAACTTCCCTTCTTCACTGCCTTCCCTAATCCACAGCCTACCCCACAGCTCCCAGTTCACCTCTCAGATGACTGGCTCACTCCTTATTTATCTTTTATCTCTTGTACTTTTCCCTTCTCTCATTTCTTCAAGATTTCCACATAAAATACAGTATTAATATAAGTATTCTAATATTATATTCTGATACAGTATCGCAGTATTGAATATGTTTTAACAATATGCATGTGTTCCACCTTACAAATGCTTGTAAGCAGATTCTTACAGTCTTCTCTGTTGATCTCTACTGCCAACAAAACAGCCATAGTCTCAGTCTACTGCTTTGCCTAACATCCCATAGTTCAGTTCAGTTCAGTCGCTCAGTCGTGTCCGACTCTTTGCGACCCCAGGAATCGCAGCACGCCAGGCCTCCCTGTCCATCACCAACTCCCGGAGTTCACTCAGACTCACGTCCATCGAGCCAGTGATGCCATCCAGCCATCTCATCCTCTGTCGTCCCCTTCTCCTCCTGCCCCCAATCCCTCCTAGCATCAGAGTCTTCTCCAATGAGTCAACTCTTCACATGAGGTGGCCAAAGTACTGGAGTTTCAGCTTTAGCATCATTCCTTCCAAAGAAATCCCAGGGCTGATCTCCTTCAGAATGGACTGGTTGGATCTCCTTGCAGTCCAAGGGACTCTCAAGAGTCTTCTCCAACACCACAATTCAAAAGAATAATTCTTTGGCGCTCAGCCTTCTTCACAGTCCAACTCTCACATCCATACATGACCACAGGAAAAACCATAGCCTTGACTAGACGGAACTTTGTTGGCAAAGTAATGTCTCTGCTTTTGAATATGCTATCTAGGTTGGTCATAACTTTTCTTCCAAGGAGTAAGCGTCTTTTAATTTCATGGCTGCAATCACCATCTGAAGTGATTTTGGAGCCCCCCAAAATAAAGTCTGACACTGTTTCCCCATCTATTTCCCATGGAGTGATGGGACCAGATGCCATGATCTTTGTTTTCTGAATGTTGAGCTTTAAGTCAACTTTTTCACTCTCCTCTTTCACTTTCATCAAGAGGCTTTTTAGTTCCTCTTCACTTTCTGCCATAAGGGTGGTGTCATCTGCATATCTGAGGTTATTGATATTTCTCCCGGCAATCTTGATTCCAGCTTGTGCTTCTTCCAGTCCAGCATTTCTCATGATGTACTCTGCATAGAAGTTAAATAAGCAGGGTGACAATATGCAGCCTTGACGTACTCCTTTTCCTATCTGAAACCAGTCTGTTGTTCCATGTCCAATTCTAACTGTTGCTTCCTGACCTGCACACAGATTTCTCAAGAGACAGGTCAGGTGGTCTGGTATTCCCATCTCTTTCAGAATTTTCCACAATTTATTGTGATCCACACAGTCAAAAGCTTTGGCATAATCAAGAAAGCAGAAATAGATGTTTTTCTGGAACTCTCTTGCTTTTTTGATGATCTAGCGGATGTTGGCAATTTGATCTCTGGTTCCTCTGCTTTTTCTAAAACCAGCTTGAACATCTGAAAGTTCACGGTTCACGTATTGCTGAAGCCTGGCTTGGAGAATTTTTAGCATTACTTTACTAGCCTGTGAGATGAGTGCAACTGTGCGGTAGTCTAACATTGCCTTTCTTTGGGACTGGAATGAAAACTGACCTTTTCCAGTCCTGTGGCCACTGCTGAGTTTTCCAAATTTGCCGGCATATTGAGTGTAGCACTTTCACAGCATCATCTTTCAGGATTTGAAATAGCTCAACTGGAATTCCATCACCTCCACTGGCTTTGTTCGTAGTGATGCTTTCTAAGGCCCACTTGACTTCACATTCCGGGATGTCTGGCTCTAGATGAGTGATCACACCGCTGTGATTATCTGGGTCATGAAAATCTTTTTTGTACAGTTCTTCTGTGTATTTTTGCCACCTCTTCTTAACATCTTCTGCTCCTGTTAGATCCATACCATTTCTGTCCTTTATTGAGCCCATCTTTGCATGAAATGTTCCCTTGGTATCTCTAATTTTCTTGAGGAGATCTCTAGTCTTTCCTATTCTGTTTCTTTGCACTGATCGCTGAAGGCGGCTTTCTTATCTCTTCTTGCTATTCTTTGGAACTCTGCATTCAGATGCTTGTATCTTTCCTTTTCTCCTTTGCTTTTCACCTCTCTTCTTTTCACAGCTATTTGTAAGGCCTCTCCAGACAGCCATTTTGCTTTTTTGCATTTCTTTTCCATGGGGATGGTCTTGATCCCTGTCTCCTGTACAATGTCATGAACCTCATTCCATAGTTCATCAGGCACTCTATCTATCAGATCTAGACCCTTAAATCTATTTCTCACTTCCACTGTATAATCATAAGGGATTTGATTTAGGTCATACCTGAATGGTAAGGCGGTTTTCCCTACTTTCTTCAATTTAAGTCTGAATTTGGTAATAAGGAGTTCATGATCTGAGCCACAGTCAGCTCCTGTCTTGTTTTTGCTGACTGTATAGAGCTTCTCCATCTTTGGCTGCAAAGAATATAATCAATCTGATTTCAGTGTTGACCATCTGGTGATGTCCATGTGTAGAGTCTTCTCTTGTGTTGTTGGAAGAGGGTGTTTGCTATGACCAGTGCATTTTCTTGGCAAAACTCTATTAGTCTTTGCCCTGCTTCATTCCACATTCCAAGGCCAAATTTGCCTGTTACTCCAGGTATTTCCTGACTTCCTACTTTTGCATTCCAGTCCCCTATAATGAAAAGGACATCTTTTTTGGGTGTTAGTTCTAAAAGGTCTTGTAGATCTTCATAAAACCATTCAACTTCAGCTTCTTCAGCATTACTGGTTGGGGCATACACTTGGATTACTGTGATATTGAATGGTTTGCCTTGGAAATGAACAGAGATCATTCTGTCGTTTTTGAGACTGCATCCAAGTACTGCATTTCAGACTCTTTTGTTGACCATGATGGCTACTCCATTTCTTCTGAGGGATTCCCGCCCGCAGTAGTAGATATAATGGTCATCTGAGTTAAATTCACCCATTCCAGTCCCTTTTAGTTCACTGATTCCTAGAATGTCGACATTCACTCTTGCTATCTCTTGTTTGACCACTTCCAATTTGCCCTGATTCATGGACCTGACATTCCAGGTTCCTATGCAATATTGCTCTTTACAGCATCAGACCTTGCTTCTATCACCAGTCACATCCACAACTGGGTATTGTTTTTGCTTTGGCTCCATCCCTTCGTTCTTTCTGGAGGTATTTCTCCACTGATCTCCAGTAGCGTGTTGGGTACCTACTGACGTGGGGAGTTCCTCTTTCAGTATCCTATCATTTTGCCTTTTCATACTGTTCATGGGGTTCTCAAGGCAAGAATACTGAAGTGGTTTGCCATGTATTCTGCATTAAAGTTCTTTCCTTTGTCTCGAAGCTCGTCTCCAGGGTTCTCCAGACAGCTCATCTTCCCTGCCTGCCTCACCTCTTTTCAGACCATCAACTCTTAGACTTCTTCCTGGTTACCCTACTTGTGCTGTTGAATGAGCTGTGCTCTGCTAGTTGGCAGCAGAGGCTAAGACTGAACGGTGTTCCAGTGGCTAAGACTCCTAAGCTCCCAATGCAGGGGGCCGGGGATCGATTCCTGGTCAGAGAACTAGATCCCATGTGGGGCAACCAAAAGTTCATGTGCCGCAACTAAAGATCTGGAATGCTGCAGCCAAATAAATAAATAAATATTAAAAAAGACTGAGTCAATCACTCAATTACCTGATGATGTCACAGTTCTTTAGTATGCTCTTTACTGTGGTGGGCCTTTATCTTTATCAAACCACCTGTATGAAGTGAGGGAGTGAGGACGATTTCACCAAGTTATGGGGATGTGAATTTCAGTCTTCATTCCTAGAGTCCTATCATTATTATTTGTTACACTATATATTTATAGAAGTTACTCCTAACATTCAATGACAAGGAACAGAGTTAGAAAATATCACAACACAATTTTTAATTTTAAAGTAATACAGGAACCCCTTCTCCCACATCTTGCCTTGTTACAATTACAAAATGTACAAAAGCAAACCTTAGAGAGGCCTGTTATTTCTTTGATGATAGAAGGCATGGTTTCCAGGGCAAATACTATTCTAGAGTTTACACGTTATATGCATTTCAAACACTACCACTAGTAGAGTAATATAGAAATTACCAGATATATCTATCAGTTTTATCACCAACCATTTAGGTTCAAATACCAGTAATAGGGTTAAAAAGAAAATATATTTTTAGTATTAAGTCATCACTTTCCCTCTGGAGACGGAAATGGCCACCCACTTCAGTACTTTTGCCTGGAAAGTCCCATGGACACAGGAACCTGGTGGGCTATAGTTCATGGGATCACAAAGAGTCAGACATGCCCAAACAACTAAGCATACACCTTCCCTTAGAAAAGACAAAGTCATTCTATAACTTAAATTACCATGCAACAAAATCTTCTCTCTTCTAATAATGCATAATAATTACCTTTTCAATAACTGTGCTCCAAATACATGAATCTACCCTGTTTTTCAGGCCCAGTGAAGACCCATCTATTAGACTGTCACCCGATTCAAACATGTGAACAAATGTCGTGCTGTTCAGGGAACAGGACACACACACAAACATACACAATTTAAATTAAAGTGTATATTCTTAACTAAAATAATGCTAGAGGAAAGAAAAACGATTCAAACAATAGATGAGATGTCATTTTCCCTGTCAGGAATTTTTTGGTTTCTTCTCAAAATATTAAATGAAATTTTAAATTACTTTTTAGAGTGACAAATATTTGACAGGAGGGAACAGGCTTGGGAAGGTTACTAATTTACTACCCTGCTATACTCCAACAGTCAGAGAAGGCAGCTTCATGAGGGAAGGGGCTTTGTCTAGTCCACTGGCCTGTGCCCGGTGGGCTAGCTCAGTGCCTGGCACCCAGGAGGAGTTCAGTAATTTATGTTCAGTGAACTGGTGAAGGCGATTTCAGAACCATATGAACATTTACCTCTAGATCCTTCCAAATTTATAAAAGAAAACCTAGTGTTTCCTTCTTAAATATCTTTACTCAAAAGGACAGTAGATGATAACCTGTTGTTTCATTTATGCTTCAAAGGTGTGGGGTAGAATGGAAGGAGGTCCTTCACAGGCTGTGAGTCCAGGGAGAGTAAGAAGGTGTCCCTGCTCATGGAGTTGAAGCCACAGGTGGGGAAAGAAAGACTCCATTTGAGGGGAGAGGCAGTGGGCAGGAGGTGATGAAGCCTGAGTGGAGTGAGGAGCGTAGTGTCCACCCAGGGATGGTGGGAATGGCCTGCGACGGGATGCTGGAGCTTGAGAGAGTAGAGAGGGCACAGTGCGTAGGACGGAGGCTCCAAGCAGGGTGCTGGAGCCCCGGTGGGGCAAAGAAGCCACCCGTGGGGTGGAGGAGGCTGTGGTGGCAACAGGAGAGTGGTTGGTTACACACAGGGGGACAGCCAAGAATCACGGAGCAGGTTTCTCACTGTCAGAGAAGGGCAGTACAAACACAGAGAGAAAACCAGAAAGGACACTGTGGTGCTGACTGGAGCTGGAGTCACCACTGTGGACTCAGTTTTCTAGAGAGACAGACAAAGACAGAAATGGGTGGGCACAATTATACTTTCACACACATAGACCCACTTGTGCTCAGTCGTGTCTGACTCTTTGCGACCCGTGAACTATAGCCCACCAGGTTCCGCTATCCACAGGATTTTCTGCTAAGAATACTGGAGTGGGTTGACATTTCCTCCTCCAGGGGATCTTCCAGGGATCAAATCCTCACTTCCTGTGTCTCCTGCCCTGCAGACGGATTATTCACCACTGAGGCAGGGGGAGACCCTTGCATATACATACATGCTTACACATTTTCCTTCACTATCAATTGACAGGACCTGTGATCAGCAATACTCAATAACAGACAACACAGTCGGCACTCAGATCTTGCTTTCTAATACATTCTCCACTAAAAGGAACTACGACTCTACGGAGAAATGCCTGATTCCAGGAGAATGGCAGGGACAAGACAAGGCTAGAACAAATCTTTGTGCCAGAAAGTACAGGAGTGTTCACAGAACAATGAAGGCACGTCACAAAAATACAGAAGCCAGCCTAAAGCGGCTTCTTCTACTGGCAAAATTTGGGACAATTTGAGCATCAAGACAAGTTTTAAGAGTAACAGATTATAAATCCCTGAATAAACCCATAAACTTAAAGTTTGAAGAGCAATGGGATCATACACAGTCTCAAACTACCTCACCTTCAAACACTTATTAATTATAAAGAAAAAAAGAGCTGGCCAGCAACGCCTGGCAGATACCACATCAACACAAGTTATCAAAGTGAACACCAACAGTAAATGGGACAAGTCAACACTGTGTCAGCTGACAGGATACAATGAAAAGCACACTGCTCTGTAATATTCCTGCCAACACCACATGACTCTGAACAGGAAGAACCATCAGACAAATTCTGAGTGAGGGACATTTCTACCAAACAACTGGCCCTCATCTTCAAAAGCCATAACATGTTACAGTCATAAATGTCAAAGACTGGGAAACTTCTCCACATCTAAGGATACTAAAGAGACACGGTAACTAAATATAATATACACAATTCAACTGGATCTTTTTGCTATGAAAGATATTGTTCAGACAACTAATGAACTAAAATAGAGTCTGAGGATTAGACAGCAGGTACCAATGTTCATTTTTTGACGGTTATCTGGTAGTTATGCAGGAGAATGCCTTTCTAGGAAATATTACAATAAAGCATTTAGGGGTAACAAATAAACCCTGTTTACCTCATGTTAGCAACTTAGTAGTCTCAAATAGTTCAAAAAAAAAAAAGTTCTTTTGTGCTGAACTTCAACTTTTCCATACATGTAACATTATTTAACATTTTTTTAATTTTAATGTAGCCAGCAAAAACAGCTGTTAGAAATACATGTGCATATTCCTAAATTAAGAAGTCTGTATCTCTAAATGGCATTAAGATAATTACTTATAATACAATTTTATTTCCTTCTCATATATGTATTTTTTAACTCAGGGGAAAAAAAAAGTTTCCCACATTTTATGAAACTCTATGAAATACTAAGAAATATATAATTGGGAGGGACCTGACTAAATTATTGTTCCATTTCTCTGATAATTTCTAGAAAACAATTTGAGAATCTCTACTATAAAAGAGATCACTTAAAATAGGAAAGCCATAACACTTTAAAATAATGTGTATAACCTTTAGATAAAACGCAGCGTTTGTCACGACTTTACTCAGTCCATCCCCATCTTTCTTGTCTGCTTAACACTCTACCCTCGCATCCCAGCTTCAGCCAAAACCAGTATGTGCTCGCCTCCTACAGGCTCCGTGTTCTCCCCCCGCAACCTTTTCCTTGTTCACAGCGTTCTTTCTATCCTGAATACTTGTTAGTCACTGGTCTATCTGGCTGTGCTGGGTCTTCCTTGCTGCAAAGGCTTTCCTCTAGTCTGGGCGAGTGGGGCCACCCTGCAGTTGCGGTGCGCAGGCTGCTATAGAGGTGACTTCTCTTGCTGCGGAGCCCAGGCTCTAGGCACACTGGCTCAGTAGCTGCGACCCGCAGGCTCCAAAGCACAGGCTCAGCAGACGTGGCGCACAGGCTTAGCTGCTCCTCAGCATGTAGGATCTTCCCAGATCGGGGCTCAAAACTGGTCTCCCGCACTGGCAGGCAGAGTCTTTACCACTGAGCCACCAAGGAAGCCCGTCACCTTTCAGTACCTAAGCAAAAATGCTGCTTTCTTCCTAAAGTTTTCCCTGCATACTCTGGCTGGAAGGAAATCTCTTGTCTACTAATAGCAACAGAAACTAGGTCTTACTGATTTATATCTCAACACGATAACCACCTAACCCAGAGCCTCTGAACACTGCAACTGTTGACTAGATTTTCATCTAACAGAAAAAAAAAAAAATTGAGAGGAACATTTCCTCTGAACTATCTGAGGCACTGTTCCCTGGGCTGCAGTCCTCATTTTGAAACAAATGAAACTTAACTCGCAAGAAAAAAAAAAAAAAGAGGTTTGGGTGTAAAAGGGAATGGTTTGCTAATTTTAAAATAATATGCAAAGAAGATAAACATTACATCTTAACACTGATAGCATTTGAAAACCTTCATCACTGAACTTTAACAATTCCTCACAGTAAAGTGTGGAAATTTCCGAATGTGATGTCTGTGGTGAGGGGTGAAGCAGAGGTGGGAAAGATGGGCACCGTTAGATGACTGCAAACCAGGTCTATGCTGTGGAGCACATTCAGTGGCAGAGGGGGCAGAGAGCTCAGAGGAAACTGAGAGGAGGAGCAGAGCTCAAAGTCCAGGAAGCGAGGTGGTGCAGACGTTCAGGCCGCTCATTCTCCAGGAAGTGCTGTCTTGCTGATAACAAGGTTCTCCACTGTGCTTTCCATGAGGCAAACAGACTGCTTTTTGTAAGAGAGGTGTTTTTTTCTCCCCTTTCCTCTTCATGTTGTTGCTATTAAACAAATGAAATGCTAGGAAAGTCAAGCCTTCCTTTTTACAAGTGACTGGTTTCTAACCACAAGTAGGTATGAATGAATGGCCAAGAAGCCCATTGTTTTCCAAGTCCTTGTGAGCCAATCAGGATCTTGAGCAGTTCAGCTGAAGTAAGAAGGCCCCACCTCTTCAGCTCACACATTAAGCAAGGAAAGTAAGTCAGAGCCCTGTTTCTGAAGTTACTGCTATGACACCTCAGGTGTCAACGGTATGTAACTCCATTCTTACTTTCTTTATTTTAAAAGGAAAAACTTGGGACTTCCCTGGTGGTTCAGTGGTTAAGACTCTGTGTTTCCAATGCAGTGGGGCACAGGTTCAATCCCGCGTTGGGGAACTAAGATTCCACAAGCCATGTGGCCATAAATAAATTAAAAAAAATTTTTTTAAAGGCAAAACTTTTCTTCTCATGTTTGAAACAATCTTTCATTCATGCTTTAAATCTTAGTCTTCACTCTAAATACAAATGTGCATTTTCAGAGAACACAGAGCTACCTTCACTGTAAATTTATAACTTTAGTTACATTTTTAAATATAATCTCATATCATTAGGGTTGATTATCTGAAGGCCCTAGGATTCTATTCCTACTGAATATACAAACAGGAATCAGGTCACAGAAAAGAATTTAAAGCAAATAAAATATGTGCTATATACACGTACTCTCCAAAAAATATTTAAGGATGAAATATATTGCTAATATTCTGTCATAAATCTTTTGCTTATTTCTCATACAAAAACAGTCCTTTTCACCTGATGGGGCTTCCCAGGTGACTCAGTGGTTGTGGCCTCGCAGTTGTGGCACATGGATGGAACTTGTGTCCCCTGCATTGGCAGGCAAATTCTTCACCACTGAGCCACCACGGGAGCCCCTGTCAAAGTCATAGTTGGAGGATCATAAGCTTGCCTTCACCTACCATCGGAGGAGTAGTTAGGAAGTATTTAAAACTACCAAAGCCATGAGCTAGTGATGTCCTACAACTGTAGTCATTACCTTCACTCTGAGGGTGTTTCACAGTTTTTGAATTGAACAAATTAATGTCTGAAGGTAGACCTAATCTACATTTCCTATTTAAGCTACAGGAAAGTAATGAAAATAGAAGCTATAAACCTATATATAGCTTTACAGACTCTTTGATTTCTTTATAGACTACAGAAAACACTCAGTGTATAAATACTTCAATTGTTCTCTATCAAAATTTAACCTACCAATTATTTTCTATCACAATATTCTACACCTTTTCTGTTCGACTGGCTTACTTTTATGGTACTATGTCATATGACATGACTGGCATTACTCAGCATTGTTGGTGTTATACCTCTCTTTTCAAATGAGAATTTATGGCAAATAATGAAACATAGGTACCCAGAAAAACAAATATTGTATACCAACACATATATATGGGATCTAGAAAGATAGTACTGATGAACCTATTTGCAGAGCAGCAATGCAGACACAGACACTGAGAACAGACTGATGGACAGGGCTGTGGGGAGGAAGGAGAGGTTGAGATGTATGGAGAGTAACATGGAACATATGTTACCATATGCAAAATAGAGAGCCAATGGGAATTTGCTGTATGACGCAGGGAACTGAAACTGGGGCTCAATAACAACCTAGAAGGGTGGCAGGGGGAAGGAGGTGGGAGCGATGCTCAAGTGGGAGGGGACATGGGTAAACCTACGGCTGATTCAGGCTGATATTTGGTAGAAACCAACACAATATTATAAAGCAATGATCTTTCAATTGAAACTAAATAAACTTTTAAAAAAGATCAGGTACAGAAATTCAGATGAAAACAATCATATACCTATTTCTTGACTCTCGTGAGTTATGAGTATAAATAGAGGCTTAATAAACAGGATAATTGTGACATGGTGGTCACACCCGCCTTGCTAACTCCACCATCTGAATGCAAAGAAGCAAAATTAGATCTTATTATCTAAGATCATCAGACAATTTCAAGTGTCATTTCTTGAACCTGCAAGGACTTCCTTTCTCCTCTTGCGGGGATGGCATTCAGGATGGCGCAGCATCTGACATACCATCGTAGGCTGCCCTACAATACCGCCTCTAACAAAACCAGGCTGTCCCGAACCCCTGGTAACAGAATTGTTTACCTTTATACCAAGAAGGTTGGGAAAGCACCAAAATCTGCATGTGGTGTGTGCCCAGGCTGACTTAGAGGTGTTCGTGCTGTGAGACCTAAAGTTCTCATGAGGTTGTCTAAAATGAAGAAACATGTCAGCCAAGCCTATGGTGGTTCCATGTGTGCTAAACGTGTCCGTGACAAGATCAAGCACACTTTCCTTACTGAGGAGCAGATCGTTGTGGAAGTGTTGAAAGCACAAGCACAAGCAGAGTCAGAAAGCTAAATAAAAAATGAAGCATTTTTGAGTAATAAAAAAAACTGTCATTTCTTTAAAAACTTACATGGTATTTCTGAAGATTACATTTAAATGTAGATTCCTCTAACTTCTGATGAATTACAATGTGAAAAGTTAAGTCGCTCAGTCGTGTCCGACTCTTTGCAACCCCATGGACTGTAGCCCACCAGGCTCCTCCGTCCATGGGATTCTCCAGGCAAGAATACTGGAGTGGGTTGCCATTTCCTTCTCCAGGGGATCTTCCCAACCCAGGGATCAAATCCAGGTCTCCCGCATTAGAGGCAGACACTTTAACCTCTGAGCCACCAGGGAAGCCCTCAAGCTAAATAATTACACTACTCAGTGAAGATCCTGCCATCCAAAGTCAACATTCTGCTGTGGCTCAAGCTTTCCAGGTGGGAACAGATGTCCTTCCTTAGCTGATTCAGAAGACCAAGCTGAAGAAAGCCGGTAAGAATATGAAAACAAGATGACAAATAGGCATACCCTGCCTAGAATCACAATTTGCCTGAGGTTGCATGCACCGCAGTTTGTGGTTGGCTTATTTGCATGCAGGCAGAGAGCCTCAAGTCAGAGGATCCTCGAGGTCTGCAGGCGAAGCTACTCATTTCCAGAAGAAAAAGACTAGAGGTTAAGAGATTCATCTAAGATCATGTAAGCAGCTGGCAGGAAAGCCTCCTTCCATTTTATCATACATAAAGAAAAAAATTATTTGAAAAAAAGAAAGGTTTTCTTTGTACTGTTAAATAACTAAACTTTCAGCTGAAAGATAACCCACTGTCCAAATTAGGGTGTTCTATATAAATTATACTTCCCAATCTTAGTAACCTTTCAAAATAACCTTTCACTCATTGGTGCAATAAGTCTGTACTGAATGCCTATTCCAGGAATAAAAAAAGTCAGTGCCCTAATACCTTCCATTGGGAAGCAGGCATTATATAATCACACAAGTGCAAAATTATATTAAGTACAATGATGGAGTTCCAATAGACTGCAACATGAGAACCTAATTTAAAATTGTTTGTTGCCTGCCTGCCTGCCTGCCTGCCTGCCTGTGGAAGTGACCTTTTAGTTGGTATCTGAAGAATAAACAGGAAGTTAGACACATGAAGAGCAGAGGTAAGAGTGTTCCAGGAACATCCATATACCTTAAGACCAGAAATTTCATTCCTAAGAATATCCAACAGAAATGTTAAAGTATGTGCACCGAAAGACATGTAGAAGGATGTTCATACTAGAGTCATCTGTAATAGCAAAAATTGAAAATAAAGCCAATGTCAGCAGAACACCAGAACATTCATGCAATGGAATACTACATAGCAATGAAAATGAATAAACTACTGCTACACGCTACCACAAGCAGGATCTCCCATATTTAACACTGAATGAAAGAAGCTGGGTGCAGGAGAATACTTGCTGAATGATTTCATTTATGTTAAGTTGGAAACCAGACAGAACTAATCTATGATGCAAGAAATCGTGCAGTTATGATCTCTGCATATCATGGTGGAGATAATAATTGGAAAGGAGAGCCAGCAATAATGTTCTAGTTCTCAATCTGGTAATGGTAACATTAATATGTTCACTCTGTAATAAGTCAGCAAGTCGAACATTTATGTACTTTTCCACATGTGTGAACAAGTTTATTTTTAAAAATAAAATCTTGAGCAGAAGCAACAGCATATGTGAAGACCCTGAGACCAGAAAGAATTTGAGACATTCAGAACTTAAAAAAGGGCCAATGTGGCTGGAAGGCAGAAACCAAGAGTCAGCACAGTATAAAAGTGAAGAGGGAGGCAGGGGCTCCATTTCACTGCAGGTCATTTTAAAGACTTTGGATTTCAAGTTCAGTGGCCAACCACTGAAGGGTATTAAGCAGGCGAATAATAAGATCTAAATTGTGTATTTAAGACTTCCCTGGTGGTCCAGTGGTTAAGAATCCACCTGCCAATGCAGGGCTCAAGAGTTCCCTGTGCTAGGAAGATTCCAAGCGCCATGGGGCGACTGAACCCATGCGCCAAGACCGTGGCCTGCACGTCTAGAGCCCGTGCCCCGCAACACAACAGGCCCTGCTTGCTATAACTAGAGGAAACCCAGGCGCAGCAACAAAGACCCAGCGCAGCCAAAATAAACAGACTTTAAAAGTAAACTGCACATTTAAAAATGCTGAAGAGTTGGGTGGGGAGAGTGGAAGCAGGGAGACCGGTTAAGGAGGCAATTATAATAGTCCATGAAAAAGAATGCAGTGGCATTACTGGTGTAAAACCAGCTGAAATGGTAAACTGCATGGATTCTCAATGAAATTAGGAGGTTGAGTTGACTGGATTTGGTAACAGAGTGAATGTGTAAAACGAGAGTGACGGAGGGGTAGAGGGTGATTCTTAAATTCTGGTTTAAACAGCCAGGTGGATGGAGGGCACCTTCCCGAGTAAAGAAGACTGAAGGAAGAGAAGGTCTGAAGGAACGCAGCGGTCAAGGTGGCCATCAACCCAGTACCTGCATCAACCCTTCCTTACTATGTAGCACCCTGCTGGTGGGGGCTTTATGGGAACTCAGACAACTACAGACAGTTCTGTCTTCTGTTGCCGATCATCTGTCTGACCCAAGCAGCCCTGCTGGCCCTACAGACAGAGCACATGGTTCAGGAATGGACACAAAATTACACAAGGGGGAAGTGCATTTTTCATTTTTTAGGTTCTAACCCATTTTCTCAGTCTAAAAAGGTTGGATCTCAACTGTGCCATCCACAATCAGTAATTATTCTACCCAGCTCTCTATCAATCCCACACAGTGGTGTAACATCTACACATCTGGTAACTACATTTCTACGCCATTCTCCAACGTCATTTCCCTAGCGTTGACCAAGACAGACCACCAACAAGCACTAATGTACCAGCAGCTAGGAATTTACTTAATGATTCATCCTGCCTATGCTTAGAATATGAACCACAGGATATTAAAAGACTTTGTTTATCTACATTTCAGTAAGGTAGTCAACAGACTACAGTAATCCTATGGTCTGTTGCTGTTTAGTTGCTAAGTTGTGTCCACAACTCTTTGGTGACCCCATGGACTGTAGCCCACCAGGCTCCTCTGTCCACAGGATATTGCAGGCAAGAATGCTGGAATGGGTTGCCATTTCCTTCTCAGGGGATCTTCAAGACCTAGGGATCGAACCCACGTCTGCTGCTTGGCAGGCGGATTCTTTACCACTAAGCCACCTGGAAACCCCATCCTACGGTCTTCAGCACAGTTCAGTGGCTCGGTCATATCCGGCTCTGTGCCCCACGGCCTGCAGTGCGCCAGGCTGCTCTTGTTACGGTGCATGGGCTGGGCTCTAGAGTGTGCTGGCTCTCCAGTCTTGGTGCACAGGCTTACTTGCCCTACTGAACGTGGGATTTTAGTTCCCCAACCAGGAATCAAATCCTCATCCCCTGCACTGGCAGACAAACTCTTAACCACTGGACTACTAGGGAAGTCCCTCTTTTCACTTTTAACTGACTTAAGTTATCTCAGAATCATCTAGGAGTGTAAAGGGCACATACATTCTTTCAACCTGAAATGTGGGAGTAATTAAATAGTGTCCAGTTGACGAGGGAGAGTTAATGCACCTCTCCAAATGCACTCACAGTAATTCTATTAGTTCAGTGGCTACAAAATGTATGCCAACATGAATGCTCTGCTCATACTGTGTAACACCACAGAGAGATAACAGTGGCTTACATTATAGGCAAACAGGCAAAACCTATTTTAGTGGAAAAAGATAAAACACAAATTCTTATTAACAACTATTAAAAACCTCAAGCAACTCTGTCACCATTAAAACATGATACAGAATTTTTGTAAGCCTCCTCCTGACACTCTACTCACAAGGCTAACCCCAACTGCACAAATCCATTCCACTCTTTCTGCATCTTTCAAGTTTAGAGTTTAAACATAACTAAGTAACAAAATGGGCTTCCCTGGAGGCTCAGGTGGCAAATAATCTGCCTGCAATTCAGGACACGTGTGTTTGATCCCTGGGTCCGGAAGATACCCCCTTGAAGGAAATGGCAACCCACTCCAGTATTCTTGCCTGGAAAATTCCACAGAGAGAGGAGCCTGGAGGGCTACAGTACATGGGACCACAAAGAATCAGACACAACTAAGCAAATAACACACACATACACATATATACACAAGTAACAAAACTGACTCAGTCTTTATAACCTCAGAATTTCTGAAAATACTGGCACTAGATATAAAGAAAAGCAATACTAATCTAAACCGCTATTCATATAACTAGCTCACTTTGTTTTGGCTTTTGAACATCTAAAAAGTCTTTATATCACCTTTCTTTGTGATGGAGTACAGAATTCTAGATGGACAGGTTTGGGGTTTTGTTTTTTTTCATTATTGTTCTGTTTTTTCCATTTCAGCATATTAAAGATCTAGCTCTTTCTCCTCCGGGTTGGACCGTTTCTTTTTTCTTTTTTTGAGTCATGCTGCACAGCATGTGGGATCTTAGCTGCTCATCCAGGGGCCGAATCCACATCCCCGGCACTGGAAGCGTGGAGTCTTAACCACTGGACCACCAGGTAGTCCCAGGTTGAATTGCTTCTAAAGAAACATCTATCATGATTCGTATCTTCATTCTTCTACACGTCTTTTTTCTTTCTTGGATTATTTTTAGGATTTTTCAGTCACTGGTTTTAGGCAATTTGACCATGTGTAGTTCTTTCTCTTCATGTTTCTTCTGCTTATGGTTCATTTAGCTTCTAGGATCTGTGGATTTATAGTTTTCATCAACTTTGGAAAATTATCAGCCACAATTTCTTCAAATATTTCCCGGCTCCACCCCTCCCTTCTAGGATTCCAACTATGTATACTTGCGTGTGTGCTCAGTCCCTTCATTCATATCCGATTCTTTGCGACCCCAGGAACTGCAGCCCGCCATGCTCCTCTGTTCATGTGATTCTCCAGGCAAGAATACTGGAGTGGGTTGCCAATCCCTCCTCCAGGGGATGTTCCCAACCCAGGGATCAAACCTGAACCTCGTGCGTCTCCTGCATTGGCAGGCAGGTTCTTAACCAGCTGAGCCATCAGGGAAGCCCATGTGTATATATCGGGCCACTTGAGACTGTCCCACAGCCCTCTGACGTTCTGTTTATCTATTAAGTCTTTTTTCCCATGTTTCATTTTGAGTTGTCTATTATTGCATCTTCAAATCTGTCACTCATTTATTCTGCAGAGTCTAATCTATTAATCCCCATCAGTGTATTTTTTTCGTTTCAGACACTGTGTTTTCATTTCTGGAAGTCTGATTTGGGTCTCTCACATTTTTTATACCTCTCCTTAACATGCTCATTCTTTCCTGTGTTCCTGAACATATGGAGTATATTTATAATAACTGTTTTAATGTTCTTATTAATTTGAGCATCTGTTTCTACAGATTGACTTTTCTCCTTGTTATGTGGCATATTTTTCTTGCTTCTTTGCATGCAGGGTAATTTTTAATTGAATGCCAGACACTGTGAAATTTACAGGGTTGAATGCTGGATATATGTATATACATTTTGTGTTCCTGTGAACAGTGCTAAACTGTGTTCTGTGATACAGTTGAGCTATTTGGAAATTATTTGCAAACAGTTTGATCCCTTTGGGTGTTGCTTTGAAGCCTATTGGGCAGGACCAGAGCAGCATGTGGTCGAGAGCTACTTGGCCCCACTAATGAAGCAATATATACCCCTCTTGCGGTGCTCAAACCAAACAGCTTTCTCCATTCTGGCTGTTTGGACCATGACCTATTCCCAGACCTGGGTGAGCTCCAGGAATTTTTTTGCTGGCTCTTTTTGGGTGGTTCTTTCCCGGTCTTGGTAGCTTCCTCTCATACTGGCACCAAACACAACTCAACTGAGGGACCACATGGAACCCACCATGCATCTCAGGAGCTCTGTGCAGCTATCTTTATGCTGGTACTCAGTCCTGAGAACTCTAGATGCCCCTGTTTCCCCAAAGCCCCTACTCTGTCTCAATTCAGGGAGACTGCCAGGCTTTGTCTGGGTTCCTCCTGATGCTATTGTAGCCTAGAAACTCTCAAGGCAGCAACCCACAAACAAGGCTCACCTCATTTGTTTCTTCTCTCAGGGATCAGTGTCTTGTGCTGCCTATGGTTCAATGGCTGACAACTGTTTCACATTTTTGTGTTTTGTTGTTATTATTTAAAGTGGGAGGACAAATCCAGATCCTGTTACGCCATTAAGCTATATTTTAAGGACAATTTAGAAAATCTGAGACATAGGATTTCTCTGGTGGTCCAGTGGCTAAAACTGAGCTCCCAATGCAGGGGACCCAGGATCAATCCCTGGTCGGGAAACTAGATTCCACATGCTGCAACTAAGACCTGGTACAGTCAAATAAATAAATAAATACATATTCTTTTAAAAGGTCACATAATTAGGTTTTACTATTCAGTGAGACAGAAATTTTCCCTTCATCCTTAATTTTCTTATAGCAAACTTAATTGGCAAAAAATGAAAGTGCTTAGGACCTACTATTGTTGTTTAGTTGCTCAGTGGTATCTGACTCTTTGCAAACCCATGTACTATCGCCCTCCAGGCTCCTAAGCCCATGGGATTTCCCATGCAAGAATACTGGAGTGGGCTGCCACTTCCTTCTCCAAGAGATCTTCCTGACCCAGCAATCAAACCTGTGTCTCCTATACTGGGAGGTGGGTTCTTTACCACTGAGCCACCTGGGAAGCCCAGGAACTACTATGAGCCCTATGTTATAATAACAGGGTAACCTAGGCTTCATCAGTATGTGAACTGAGAACTTCCAGATGTGCAAGTTGGATTTAGAAAAGGCAGAGGAACCAGAGATCAAACTGCCAACATCCACTGGACCATAGGAAAGGCAAGAGAATTCCAGAAAAACACCTACTTCTGCTTTATTGACAGCTAAAGTCTTTGACTGTGTGGATCACAACAAACTGTGGAAAATTCTTAAAGAGATGGGAAAACCAGACCACCTCATCTGCCTCCTGAGAAATCTGTATGGAGGTCAAGAAGCAACAGTTAGAACTGGACATGGAACAACGGACTGGTTCCAAGTTGGGAAAGGAGTATATCAAGATTGTATATAGTCACCCTGCTTATTTAACTTAGATGCAGAATACATCATGTGAAGTGCCACAGTGAATGAAGCACAGCTGGAATCCAGATTGCAGGGAGAAATATCAATAATCTCAGATATGCAGATGATACAACCCTTATGGCAGAAAGCAAAGAGGAACTAAAGGGCTTCTTGATAAAGGTAAAAAGATAGTGAAAGGCTTAAAACTCAACATTTACAAAACTAAGATCATAGCATCTGGTCCCATCACTTCATGGCAAATAGATGGGGAAACAATGGAAATAGTGACAGACTTTATTTTCTTGGGCTCCAAAATCACCGCTGATGGTGACTGCAGCCATGAAATTAAGATGCTTGCTCCTTGGAAGAACAGCTATGACAAACCTAGACAGCACTTTAAAAAGCAGAGACATTACTTTGCCAGCAAAGTCTAGTCAAAGCTATGGTTTTTCCAGTAGTCATGTATGGATGTGAGAGTTGGACTATAAAGAAAGCTGAGCGCCAAAGAACTGATGCTTTTGAACTGTGGTATTGAAGAAGACTCTTGCGAGTCCCTTGGACAGCAAGGAGACCAAAGCAGTCGATGGCAATGGAAATCAGTCTTGAATGTTCATTGGAAGGACTGATAGATACTGAACTGAAGCTCCAATACTTTGGCCACCTGATGAGAAGAACTGACTCATTGGAAAAGACCCTGATGATGGGAAAGACTGAAGGCAGGAAGAGAAGGGGACAACAGAGGATGAAACGGTTGGACGGCATCACCGACTTGATGGACATGAGTTTGAGCAAACTCGGGGAGTTGGTGAAGGACAGAGAGGCCTGGCGTGCTGCAGTCCATGGGGTCGCAAAGAGTCAGACATGAGTGAGCCACTGAACAACCCTGCTGCCCAGGATGGAGGATTAAGGGTAATTTTCTTTTTTCAAGCATTGATATTTAAAAGTTGCTATTTACTTTCTTATTTTTTATTAAATACGAACATTCCAAAAATTATTTACAAAAAAAAGGGAAATTTTGCAACCCTAATATAAAGTCATATCTAACAAGTCTAAAATTCATTTTTCTGTGCAGCAAAAGTGAACTATAAAAAAGTCACTTCTTTCAGCTTGAAATTTTTTTCTTAAAAAAAGATAAAACACTGTAACTTATCTAAAGGGCAATCATGGTGACTGGTAGCATGTGGCAATTAAAAAAAAAAAAAAAGAAAAAACTATGCATACTGCTTGTCATCACCACCTACCACACTTGTCATCCAAAATTCTAAAAGCTGACATTTAACTTGGTCTGGCAAAGAAACCAGGTTTTTAATGACCTAATGCTAAATCAAACCATGTTTTTTCCCTTATATAGTAATAATTTGTAGGCAAAACACAGCAAGTTTAACACTTCCCTCATTAGAAAATGCTGCCCATTTCACTCAACTTTAAAATTCTACAGGCATTCTTGTCTTTTTGCTATTCATTCCTCAACCCCTCCAAACAATAACCAACACCCTAACAGCAGCCCAAATAATAATTACAGTGAAAAAGCAAATGCTAAGACTATGTCATTGGAGCAGTTATTTAATCTCTCCAAGCCTCAGTTTCCACTTTTTCGAAACAGGGACAAAAGTACAACCCACAAAATTTAATGAAATAAAGCAAGTCTAGTGCCACAGTATAAACTCTATGCTAAGAAGGTCCAGGACATTTCAACAAACTCACAGGAGAGATGAAGGATATTTTAAATGGAAGGAAACACAGCGATACTCACTACATGCTGAGAACTGCCCAAACTATTAGACTGGGGTGGTTTAGAGTTTTTAACATTTGATTGCAGTACATTCCTTTATGACATCACATCTTTGGGCAGCTGGGTTTTCAGTGGTAAAAAACAAAACAAAACAAAACAAAACACTTCCACTTCAAAGTTAATGTGGAACACGCAATGAGGGTGGTGCTATTCAGTTCAATCCGGTGCCAACGTCTGAAAAGCTGTTGAGTGCTCAGCAGGCACCCTCAAACTTTAAGTAAGTAACTGTGGTTATTTAGGAACAAAGTAAATTATTTTCAATTTCTTGGCATCATTTTTTGCAAACAGCTACTAAAGTTGTTGGGATGTAAATGTTTATTATTTGGACCTAACTACTTAATGAACATAACAGTGACTTAAGGGTGCTGTTAAAAACTTAATGAGACCCCAAGATGCCATGAGACAAGAGAGTTTAGGCACCTCTGGCTTAATGTTGGACTAGCAGAGTAACTTCTGTAAATGGCAATTATGACTACTTCACAGCATGCAGTTTCACTTCATGTTCTGTGACAGAGAATACTGTCCCAAAGTTTTATGGCTCATGTTTCCATGATAAGACAAAAGAGAGAAAAAAAAATGAGGTAGACAAAAAACAGACTAACAGCCTGGGGTAAAACTAGGTCCAGAGTTAAGGCCTGAAAATAATCTTGCCTCTAGGCAGATAAAAGCAATTAATCCTTCCTACAACACCAGCATGTGATACCAAAAAGAACAGAAGCTCTCCTTTTAAGAGTTAGGAATTTATATCAACAGTTTACATCTCCATCTTTTAAACAGGTGATTCATAAATTCTATTTTGAGCATCATCCTCCATTTCCCCTGGGCTGACCTTCTCTTTACTCCATCTTCTATTTAGGATACAATTATAAAGCAAATTATTTCCCTTTACAGAAACATGAGATGGGCTGAAAAACAATGAGATAGCCTGTGCGTTTTATGCATCTGTCTGTCTGACTGGCTACTTGTCCTTCCCTCGTGATGGTCTTTTCATGTGCCTAACTGTATAGAGAGGAGAAAGGCTGAACTCTACACAAAACTGATAGCGTCTTCTTCTATCTCTTACGACATCAGTTCCAGGAAGAAATATGTAGTGTTATAACTTATTGACCATCACACTTGCTGCTTATGCTGTTTCAGTACAGTATACTAGTCACAGTCACTACCCTGGGTCACTGCTCCACAGACACCAAATTTTCAGTTCAACTGAACATTTTTCTGAACTAGTAATTTTCAAAAATGACTAACACTAAAAATGAGCATGCTACTAGAAAGCATATTAACTATTATCTAAGAATGTTTCAGAAGGTTGTTAAATACATGCAATGAAAGAAATAACCAAATTTTTTTCTACCTAAAGAAAAGTAATTTTAAAACAAACTGTTAATCATACTTATGAAGTTATAAACAACATTCATCACAGATTTTAACTGGCATTTCATAAAAACCTTAGTGATGTGGTTAATAGTTAATGCTAATATTTAAAACTTCCAACAGAATTTTTCAGTAACAAATCCAAATAACGTGTTAATATATGTGTTTTAAATCAGCAATTGGTCAACCAGCAGCTCTTTAAAATATACAGAATCAATTTTATACGAAAAGGTACAACACTTTCAACACAGAATACTATAATTTAGTTTAGGGAAGTCTTCCCCCATGCCATTTATTTCATAATCATTTATTCTGCATTACAGGTAAGACACTGAACTAAACACTAGGGATACAACATTCTAATGAGATACGGGCCTTTCCCTCGAGGAGAGCAGCACTGAGACACAGAAACAGTTTCCCATTCTGTGATGCTCCCGTAGGCCCAAAGTGCTATGGAAACACCAGCACTTGGTTCAGGCTAAGGGTTTCAGAAAATTCATTACTGATGCCATGTACGTGTGTGCTCAGTCATGTCCAGCTCTTTGCGACCCTATGGGCTGTAGCCCACCAGGCTCCTCTGTCCATGGGATTTCCCAGGCAAGAATACTGGAGGGAATTGCCATATTGACCCCACAGTAGACAACAACAGCACTAAAATTCTGGAAACATGGTCATTTTTGGATAAAATCTGCAAGCCAGAAAAGTTATGCCGTAATCTATCATAAGAAAGCCTACATAAACCATGCTCAGAAACAGTGATCGCAATCTAATTATATCAGAACCTCTGGGGGGCTGGAGCCCAGGCATCACTATTTGGAAATTATAATGTGCATCCAGAGCTGAAAGACACTGGTTCACTGACTAAGTCATAGTATCAGGACTGATTTAACATCTTTATCAACATTAAGACAGGACTGGACTGATAAGTGGATACCCAGGCCCTAAAAGGATCCAGGAACTGATTTTCACTTGCACCCTATTTTTTAACATATGCCAATAATTGGAAAGACAACATTTCATGGTGAGTGTCTCATGGCACTTCTGGCCTATGCCAAGAAAAGTAAGTGACTGCCAATCTTTAATGACATGTATGGCCTAAGATGTCTAACTGTTTAAACTTTAGAGCTGGACAACTGGAGCCTACGGAAGTCACAAACTTTGGGTACTAGAAGGCTGAGTCCTGCTAGGATCACTTCCACCACTGGATACAAGCATACAGAGAACAATGAAGGCAGCACAAAAAAAGCATTCACCTTGTGATAAAGTCCACAAAATTCATGGAAGGAAGAGACAAGAATAAGAAGGAGGGGGTGGGTGGGACAGATTCTTCTGGAAGGAAGAAGATTCCTGAAGCTGGAACTGACTGGCTTTGACTGGAAAGATAGAAAAAAGCATTCCAGCATTCCAGGAAGAAAGGATGAGGGTTGGAAAAAGAAAAATACTTTGGGAGGGTGCTAAGGTAACACCAGTCTCCCTTAAAGGAGGTCAACAGTGAATCATGGGGTGGGCCCAAATGATGGAAGGCCTCAACTGACAGGCTGAGGAGTTTGAACTTTTACTGAAAAATGGGGTAACACTTTGGTTAAATATAAAAAACGATTTTAGAAGATTCTTCTGGTAGATTAACATGCAAGATGCAGTGAATCAAAGGACTGAGATAGATGAAGATAAATAGAACATCTCAGTATTTTCCCAGCACAATTCCCTGAGTACATTTTTTTTGTATTCAAAAAAAAAAGTGAAGGCTTTTAAAAATGAACATTCTACAGCACAGTACACATCTTGGTAGCATTCAGACTAGAATGTCAAATTAATTTTACAAGTCAAATGATTTATAAAAAGGTCTGTTAGCTCTTAAATATTAATATTTTAAATATTAACTTTTATAATAGAAAAGCTAATGACATACTCAGAAGATTAAATATCCATTTATGTGAGATCTATAGAGAGAGGCAACATTCAAAGTTTTCTTCTCCTGAAAACTATTACTTATACAGTCTAAAGCTAATGAAAATAAAGAGAGTTAATAAGTAGCAGAGACAATGTTCTTAATATTTTCTTAACATGAACACTACCTTCAAAAATGGGCTTCCTGGATGACACAGTGGTAAAGAATAAGCCTGTCAATGCAGGAGACACAAAACATGCAGGTTTGATTCCTGGGTGGGGAAGATACCCTGGAGTAGGAAACAGCAACCCACTCCAGTATTTCTGCCTGGAGAATTACAAGGACTGAAGAGCCTGGGGGGCTCTAGTCCAAGGGGTCACAAAGAGTCATTCACAACTGAGCACAGTGGCAGCAATGCCAAAATGGATAGCTGGGGAGTTACTTTTTTTTTTTTTTTTAACCATTATTTGGCATAAAAGAGGACCTCTGGAGGTTTGGAATTGAGATTATCCTTAGGCTTCCTGACCTATAGGTAATAAATATTTTGCAGCCAGAAATTTGACTTCCTAGTATTACTAACAATCACCATTAAAGAAACATTTAGAATTTAGACAAATTAGGAAACCACCAAAACACAAGCAGCTGAATAGTGTTTCATATGCTAAGACAAACCTTTTCCCCATACACAGTCTTTGATCTAGATAGAATTCATCAGTATGAGATTTGTAGTACAAAGAAACATACTTTGCAAATTAACACTGTAGCAAGCGACAGTTTGGTTGATTTAAGTATAAATAACAATGTAAACGAACTAAGTCCTGACTGCTTATAACACATGCTACTAATTGTTTCTTAGAAAACATATAACCTCTTCCTGTTCACTCAAACCATGTTACTGTATTTACCAAAAAATACGTATTTCTTATACATTGTTCTTTGCTTAAGATTTTCCATTATGTCACTATTTCCACAATCAGGGTAAAATTTTATTATTTTTGAGTATTAAGATCAGGTTTAACTGATCATAATATTCTGTATGTTAATATTCTGTATGTAGATATTACGGTCTTCAGCCTTTCCCTACCAAATCTGGAGAAACTCTAATGCTCATGGGTTTATAGTTGTAAGTATGCCTTTCAAATGTTATTTTTAACTTTTAAAAATATGACCAATACTCAAACTGATCCTACATAGCAAAAACATAATATAGGACAAGTAGTTATCACAAGAAAGCCTCTAACAATAATCACATTTGAAATAATCCCAAACTGAAGTTACCTGTCAAAATCTTACACCAAGAAAAGTAATATTCAAATTAATATTTTTAATCTCATCCATCTGCCCACAAAATAACCCAAACCTTACTAATCTACTATTTTTCCTGTGCTGCAGTAGTCCTTTAAAATAAACTATCAAAATAATTTCTTAACCAATATGAAATCAAGCACCTACCTTACATGAAATTTTAAAGGTTTAAAATTTTCTTAATGGAAATATAAAAGCCTCATCACAAGATATTCCAAAAATAATAAACAAATATTCTTATAGTCCATGACTATACCTGAGCTATAAGAAATTCTGTTCATTCCGCAAAAATGTCAAGCAAGCTGTTTTACAGGTTTACATGATATGCTATACATTGCAACCGTATTTTTTTGGAAAGAAAGATTTACTTTTAGAAGCAGCAGCAGAACCCAAGAAAGCAAAAATCTGTACCCAAACTGGCATCTCTCCCCACTCTCATCAAAAACCTTCAGCATGCAAAGAAAACTTTGAAAAACAATACGGTCTGGTTAAAAGGAAATAAAAGCATGACCTGTGAGGTGAAATACAGTGAGGGGGTTATCAGAATCTTCTTTTGAAAAAAAGAAAAAAAAAAAGGTTGAATCTGAATTACTGCAAGCAAACAGATCCTGATGAGCTGGGTTGCGAGAGAAGACTTACAGAGCACCGCTACAGCCCCAGACTCGAACATGAGACATTCTTCCTTATGCCTGGTTTCCACTATGAGGCTGAAAGGTGGGGGATCCAATTTGTGATAGATTCGAAATCCTTTGCTGAACGCCATTCTCCTTTCTTCGGAGGCAGCCCTGTGAAAACCAAGCAAAGCAAATGAAGCTAACGTTTCCTTCTGCAGCAAGGACTGCAAGCCATCACGAAGTCCCTCCCTGCCAGGTTTTGATGGGGGGGGGGGGGTGTGAAAAAAAAAAAGCGGAGGGAGTGCGGAGAGAGCTAGGGGACAGAATGGTTTATTCCAAAAGGTAAGTCGTCACTTAATTTTTTACCGAAAAGCAAGAGGGAAAGCGGTCTCATAGCAAGGCAAGACAGGGTTCTCTTATCACTCCAAGTTCCAAGAACGGTTTGGTTAAGATGAGTTTCCCCTTTCTGTTTACCAAAAAGGAAAAAAAAAATTGAGTCTATTTTCGCTCGGGAGTGGTTTATCCGCTTTCTGCTTCGGGATTTGTCACTGCCGTTTGAAAGGGAAAACGATTCGGAAACTTCAAACCGATCCCCTGGGCTGGGGGGCGCGAGGGAAGAGACGAAGGTGGGAAGAAAGGTGAACAGGGTTGATTCAAAGCTCCTTAGGGGTGAGAGAAGAGAAAGGATTATTCGACACCACAGGAGCTCCCGGGGCGGGGAGCGGCAGTGAAAGGAAGCCGCCCAAGCCCTGGGCACCGCCGGCTGACGGGTTCGGGGGCAGGTAAATATCAATGGCCACCGGGGTGGGGAGAAGAGTCAAGACTCGGGACTGGACCAGGGCTCCTCGGGCCGTCGACAGCCCGGAAAGCGGCTCCTTCTCAGGAGGGGACGCAAGCGCCTGAGAAGCCCCATTCCTCCGTTATACGCCAGAAGAGAAGACCCGGCTCCCAGACGGACTCTCTGCCTTTCCCGCGGGCAGGCACGCTGACAGCCGCTGTCACCTCAGTACCCCCTCCGCCCGGCGCGGCGCCCCGCATAAAACCGGCGGTCCCCCACCCACCCCGCCTGCCCTCCCGTACCCGGGCTGCCGGCGGTGGCCGCTCACCGCTGCCGCCGGGCTGCGGAGGAGGAGACTGCTCCAGGAAGCGCCGGCCCGCGAGCCTCGCAGCCGGTGGGTCTGGCCGCGGCCGCTCCCCGCCCCCCGACAGGCCGGCTGTCTCACCTCTTTCTCCGGCTCCTCCTCCTTCCGCGGCCGCAGCCGCCGCAACCGTCACTTCCGCTCTGGCGCGTCTGTCTCTTCCGCATTGCGCCGCGGCCGAGGGGCGGAAGGCCCGCCCCCTTAGCGGGGAAGGGGCGGGGCGTCGTGGGAGGTGCCGCCCCACTCCCTGACTACGCCGCGGGTCGGTTATCCGTGAGCTGCCCGCCGCCTCCGCGCGCAGCGACCTTCGCTTCGGGCGGCCTGTTTCCCCAGGCGGCGGCTGCAGGTCCCACCGCTGAGGATGCCGGGAGAGCGAAGATGCGGCCTCCCCCGCCTCCCCTCGCGTGGTCTCCTCAGAGCTTACCGACCCTCCCCTAGGGTGCCGGGGAGGGACTCTGGGGAAAACTTCGGGGGCTTGCCCCAGAAGGCGTCAGGACTACCCCGCGCCACCCGCACCGGCCTAACGGGCTCGGGGTTAGGCCTGGGGACGGCAGCACGCCAGACAAGCGGGCAGCGCCTGAAGAGCTGTCCATGGTGTCTCACGGCGTCTGGGTAGGTAGCAGAAGAGCTGGTTGCCCGCTTTGGAACATCCCTGTTCGCTGCAGTTTTCTTGTGTGTTCTGGAGCTCTCCGGAGCACCGTAAAAGAGTTGTCTGCTGTCTGAAATCACAAGCCAGGATCTCGAGACTTCCACATGGCCGTACTGAGGCCCAGGCAGTAGCTCTGGGTTGTCACCGGATGGCGAATAGCTCTCGCCAACCGTGTAATTTCACAGCTCAGGGCATCTTATCATTTCACCCTATCCTCATTTTCCAACAAAGCATGCTTCCTGGATAATATCAGTTTGTCCCATGGACTTCTCAGTCCATTTCCACTTAATAGACCTAAACTTGGGAATGAAGTCAAAACCCACAAGGTGAAAAGGAATTGGAATAAACTCAAAAGATCTCTGCACCTCAGGAAATCATTCCTCTTGCTTAGCCTCTTTCCCTCCTTGCTTGCAACAACAAAAGCAGAATTTAAATTTAGTGTATTGCACGAGATCATTTTCCCCTCCAGGCCCTATCATGTGACTTAACATTTTTTCATCCATTTTAGAGAATCTGAAACCATCCGGATTTCAGTATACCAAAGTAGCTACAATTCATTAGCAAAGAAACCACTTCTTTTATGGAAGGAAATATGCAAAGACACGGGTTTAGTTTGAGGACCGGAGGGGATTTCTCTCGTTTAGTACCATCTCCTTAGAAAAACTGTTTTTGCTCTTTGTAGTGCTTTCTAACAGTAGCCTCAGAACTAAACTCATTAAGACACTCTACTGGTCTATGGTTGCTTTATTTTCTTTTTCCTCTCCAGAAGAATCTATTTCTTTTATGACCACACCCTGTGGCATGCAGGATCTTCGTTCCCTGAGATCAGGGAGTGAACTGAATGTGGTTAAAACCACGGCCAGTTTTAACCATTGAACCACCAGGGAAGTAACCAGAAGAATCCATTTCGATTGGAGGTTGCACTGGACAGAGAAAAATGAAATGGGAGTGAGAATGGACTTTTTTCCTTTTTGCCTTTCTAGGTATATTACTTGTATAGCCCCAAAGGAATAGCAGATAGATAGGCACCAGAAAAACTTATGGAAGGTTATGGCTTCAGGAGATGTGTTGATGTAATTGAGTATGACGCTGGCAAGTTGTTCTTTTTTTTATGACAGCTGAGACCCAGAAAAGTTAACTTGTTAAAAGTTACTCAGTGTGATGATAAAATTTTAAAAAAAAATTAAAAGAACCAACAAAAAAATTGCTTTGAAGTAGGGTTGGAACCACCAAACTTGCCCACTCCATCTCAGTGCTAGGCTCTTTTCAATGATCTGCCTATTCCTGGTTCCTTTGGATTTCAACTAAGGAAATTTAGGTTAACATTTCTTGGTTCTGGTCTGAATTGCTGCTTTTTTCTTTGAATTAGACTGGACTCTTTTTCAAGAGTTGTCAGAAGGCCACAGCTTTACCAAGTCTTTTCAAAACAGATCATTGTAGTCATGAAATAAGCACATGCTCAGGGTTTAAAAACATACTTGTGTTAGTCACTCAGTCCTGTCTGACTCTTTGCAACTCCACGGTCTGTCCATTGAATTCTCCAGACAAGAATACTGAAGTGGGTAGCCATTCTCCAAGAGATCTTCCCAACCCAGGGATTGAACCCAGGTCTGCCTACATTGCAGGCAGATTCTTTAAAAACATAAGCGCCATTTTATTAGTGATTTTTAAAAACTGTCACTCCTTGTTTATCTTGTCTCTCTTTTATTTGTACTTCTATATTACAACATTTGAAAATAGCTGGCCAAATTGTCACCAAATTTGAAGTTTGGAATGGGCTGACTTTAAAATACAAGTTAAATGGCATACACAAACTTCTCAGTGAAGTCCTAAGGGCCTATGGAGATGGGCTGACACAATCTTGACCCTTGAAAATGAACAGCGAGGCCTGTGGTTGGATGAAAAATAGTACCTCCTAAAGATATCCACATCAGAGACATTACTTTGCCGACTAAGGTCCATCTAGTTATGGCTATGGTTTTTCCAGTGGTCATGTATGGATGTGAGAGTTGGACTGTGAAGAAGGCTGAGCGCCAAAGAATTGATGCTTTTGAACTGTGGTGTTGGAGAAGACTCTTGAGAGTCCCTTGGACTGCGAGGAGATCCAACCAGTCCATTCTGAAGGAGATCAGCCCTGGATGTTCTTTGGAAGGAATGATGCTAAAGCTGAAGCTCCAGTACTTGGCCACTTCATGCGAAGGGTTGACTCATTGGAAAAGACTTTGATGCTGGGAAGGATTGGGGGCAGAAGGGGATGACCGAGGATAAGATAGCTGGATGGCATCACTGACTCAATGAATGCGAGTCTGAGTGAACTCTGGGAGTTGGTGATGGACAGGGAGGCTTGGCGTGCTGCGATTCATGGGGTCGCAAAGAGTCGGACACAACTGAGCGACTGAACTGAACTGAACTGAACCCCTAGAACATGTGAATATTAATTTCTGGGGAAAACAAGGCTCTGTAGAGATGTTTGTATTAAGGATTTTGAAGTTACTTTGGATTATCTGGGTATTCCCTAAGTGCAATCACAAACGCCCTCATAAGACAGCAGAGGGAGACTTCACACACATACATGCACACACTTACACACACAGAGACAGTATGAAGACAGGTAGCGACTGCAGCAATGTGGTCACTAGCCAAGGGATGTCAGTGGCCACCAGAAGGCAGGGAGGATTCTTCCCTGGAGTCTTAGAAGGGAGCACAGTTCTGCAAATATCTTCATTTCAAATCTCTGGACTCCAGAACTGTGAGGAAATGAATTTCTGCTGTTTTAATCTGCACAGTTTGTGGTAATTTGTTACAGCAGCCACAGACAACTAATAAAAGACAATGTAACTTTCCATCAGGAGAGAAACTGAGCTCAGTAAAACAACCTGATAGATGTTTTAAGACAACAGCTCCCATAGCTTTGATTAATTGAAGGCAAACACTATGATTTTTAGGGATTTCCCTGGTGGTCCAGTGGTTAAGAATCTGCATTTCCAGTGCAGGGGGGATGGGTTCCATCCCTGGTCAGGGAACTAAGATCCCACACGCCAAAAAAAAGAAAAAAAACCCCAACATGATCTTTAAATGTTGGGTTTTGACCAAATTAGTCTCCTATGGACAATTCCCTGTATCAGGTTGAAACATACATTTGTTGTTTCTTTAGAAATCATTGATTATCTCAATAACATAAAAAATATACCATATGTTACAAGGCTATGAATTTTGACATATTCACGTATATTAATGGTAGCCTACTTTTCCTGGATTTCCTTATCAAAAATGCTAGAAAGCATTTGGTAAATTTGGGGAATGTTAACAGCCTGATTCTGTTATCTTTAATAGCTCCTTTCAGGTTATGGAGACAGATACAGATCTTCGTATCAAGATCTGCAAAGATCCATTATAAAGGCATGGATGACTCCTTGTTAAAGAGAAAACAATGGTCTTGAGGAGCAACACAATGGTAAGTTATAAATAGCATTAGTTAGCTATTTGCTTTGAACAAGTTCATAGTAATCAGTGAAGGATAAGATTTTAAATAAGAAAGACAAATTTTGTCAGTTGAAAACATGTAAGTTTGAGGGCAGAATCATTGAGAATAAAATCAAAAACATCAAAGACTGAAAAACTGTTCACACATACCAGAGTTAAGGAAATTGCCACTGGAGCATACAGGGAACTTGTATGTGACACTTGTTTTCATTTGGAAAAAAGAGACCCAGTCAAGGGAGCTCAGTGGTTTGTGTTAATGATATACAAGGATTCTTGTGGAAATCAAAGGACCAGAGCCATAACAGGACTTGGCCTTCCCAAGATCAGAGTGGTAGGATGTTCATTGTTCAGTCTGGCTCTTGCTGGCTACACAGCAGGCACTGTGGAATTTCAACATCTAAAGGTACATGTAAAAGGTAAGCTTTCATGGTCAAACTGCTTTTGTGAAGTAGCTTAAAATGGTTTCTACAGGATTTGTCAAATCTTTTATCCTTTATCATGTATTTTGAATTGTCAAGCATGGGGTAAAACGTATATTTTCCTAAATATCTTTTTAAAAATTTATTAAGTCAATTTACAATGTTGTGTTAATTTCTGCTGTACAGCAAAGTTATATGTACATTTTTGCATATTTTTTCCAATATTTTCATATTTTTTCCAATATGGTTTACATATCATATTGACTATATTAATAGTTTCCTGTGCTATATAGTAGGACCTTTTCTTTATCCATTCTGTGTGTTAAGTTGCTTCAGTCATGTCCAACTCTTGGCAACCCCACAGACTTATGTAGCTCACCAGGCTGAGCTAGTCCACGGGATGGATTCTCCAGGCAAGAGTACTGGAGTGGATTGCCATCCCCTACTGCAGGGGATCTTCCTGACCCAGGGATTGAATCCGCATCTCTTTAAGCATTGGCAGGCAGGGTCTTTACCACTAGTGCCACCTGGGAAGCCAGTATATATAGCAGGACCTTGTTCTTTATCCATTCTAAAGAATGGATTTTTACAACTGTTAATCCTAAACTCTCAACCCAACCCCACCAAACCATGGGACCACAAGTCTGTTCTCTGTGAGTCTGTTTCTGTTTCATAGCTAAGTTCATTTGTGCCATATTTCAGATTCCACATATAAGTGATATCACATGGCCAGTATGCTCAAACTTATGTCCACTCAGTCAGTAATGCCATCCAACCATCTCATCCTCTGTTGCCCCCTTCTCCATTTGCCTTCAATTTTTCCCAGCATCAGGGTCTTTTCCAGTGAGTCTGCTCTTCACATCAGGTGACCAAAGTATTCGAACTTCAGCTTCAGCATCAGTTCTTCCAATGAATATTCAGGGTTGATTTCCTTTAGGATTGACTAGTTTGATCTCCTTGCAGTCCAAGGGACTTTCTGACTTACTTCATTGCTATGAATATTGGGGTGCATATCTTTTTGAATTTCAGTTTTGCCCCTATACGTCCAGGAATGGGATTGCTGGATCAAATGGCAACTTTTTTAGTTTTTTAAGGAAACTCCATACTGTTCTCCATAGTGCTAGACCAATTTTCATTCCCACCAAGTGTAGAAGGGTTCCCTTTCCTCCACACCTTCTCCAGCATGTTATGTGTAGATTTTTTAAATGATGGCCATTCTGACCAGTGTGAATTGGTACCTCACTGTCGTTTTTATTTGCCTTTCTCTAATAGTGACATTAAGCATCTTATTCATGTGCCTGTTGGCCATCTGTCTTTTTTGGAGGAATGTCTATTTAGGCCTCCTGCCCATTTTTTGATTGGGTTTTTGTTTACATATTTTGGAAATTAAGCCCTTGTCAGTCATGTCATTTGCAAATATCCCAATTTGTAGGTGTCTTTTTCTTTTATGGTTTCCTTTGCTGTATAAAAACTTGTAAATTTGATTCAGTTCAGTTCACTCACTCAGTCGTGTCCGACTTTGTGACTCCATGAATTGCAGCACACCAGGCTTCCCTGTCCATCACCAAATCCCGGAGTTCACTCAGACTCACGTCCATTGAGTCAGTGATGGCATCCAGCCATCTCATCCTCTGTTGTCCCCTTCTCCTCCTGCCCCCAATCCCTCCCAGCATCAGTCTTTTCCAATGAGTCAACTCTTCGCATGAGTTGGCCAAAGTACTGGAGTTTCAGCTTCAGCATCATTCCCTCCAAAGAAATCCCAGGGCTGATTTCCTTCAGAATGGACTGGTTGGATCTCCTTGCAGTCCAAGGGACTCTCAAGAGTCTTCTCCAACACCACAGTTCAAAAGCATCAATTCTTCGACGCTCAGCCTTCTTCACAGTCCAACTCTTACATCCATACGTGACCACTGGAAAAACCATAGCCTTGACTAGATGGACCTTTGTTGGCAAAGTAATGTCTCTGCTTTTCAATATGCTATCTAGGTTGGTCATAACTTTTCTTCCAAGGAGTAAGCGTCTTTTAATTTCATGGCTGCAGTCACCATCTGCAGTGATTTTGGAGCCCCCCAAAATAAAAGTCTGACACTGTTTCCCCATCTATTTCCCATGAAGTGATGGTACCAGATGCCATGATCTCCGTTTTCTGAATGTTGAGCTTTAAGCCAACTTTTTCGCTCCCTTTCATCAAGAGCCTTTTTAGTTCCTCTTCACTTTCTGCCATAAGGGTGGTGTCATCTGCATATCTGAGGTTATTGATATTTCTCCCGGCAATCTTGATTCCAGCTTGTGCTGCTTCCAGCCCAGCGTTTCTCATGATGTACTCTGCATATCAGTTAAATAAGCAGGGTGACAATATACAGCCTTGACGTACTCCTTTGCTTTTATTTCTATTACCTTGGGAGACTGACCTAAGAAATCACTGGTATGAATTGTGGTAGAGAATGTCTACATTCCCTTCTAGGAGTTTTATGGTGTCATATCTTATATTTCAGTCTCATTTTCCTAAAGATCATTTAAAGTAACAGCCCCTGAACTGGTGCACCGCAGTATACATTCTGAGAAATGCTGTGCTAGGCATTTTCCTCATACTGGATGAGTCTAACCTCTGAGCCTCTGTGAGAGTTAGGGGTGACGGGGTTGGGAGGAAGCCAGTACAAATAACGGGCTCAGAGGTCCAGAAGCAGGCCAGTGACCAATCAACATTGTGTATCAATACTGATTTCATGTAACAATTTTTAGCCTGTCTACCTTTGCTGAGCAATCTGGAGTCTCTCTTAGAAACTATGAACCCAACGCCCATAGACAGTTGTTTACCTGAAACAACAAAGTGTTCTTTGTCATAATCAAGGAATGGCAACACTCCCTCTACTACATGGATATTACAGTTAGAAATGAGAAGAGTCATTGTAACCATAAAAAGATACAATGTAACAACTGACATTTTCATATTGTATCTTGCAGCTCTAAAACATGTGACTATTTTTAGGAGGATGTCAGAATTTCAAGGGAAATTCTCATTTAAAAATTAGGTATTTGTCCAAATGCCCTGAACTATGCGTGTTTATAAAGGGTAAAACATTTATAATAAATCATACCCCACAAACCTATCTTTAAAACAACCAAGGAACTCTGTATTTTAGTATATTCTCATGAGGAAGTCACTTAAGATTCCTGAAAATTCTGGGCCAGTTCTGGGTGATGAGGTCTTCACTGCAGACAACTCTGGTTCAAGTCAACTGCAGCCTGTGAGAGAAGACGCGGAACATACCTGTTTTCCTGAAACTAGGAAGCTGGTGTGGTCAACGTGAAACCGTGCTCCTTTAGATCTCCAAAGAGTGGCCATGCTCAAGAACTGTCCTCTACCCATTACTGAGCTGGTGGGGATACAAAGGCAGGCCAGCTCCTGGAAACACAGAACTCCTCAGGACCATGACTTTGTACTGAGGACTCTGTCAGCCCTGCTGAAACTTCCTTAGAATTCCACTGATGTCTGACACCTTCCGTAATTCCTTCCCGATCACCCTCAGAGGTCACACTTACTCACAATCTCTTGGCTCTAAAGCTCTCTCAGCCTCCTCCCACTCCCTCTCCTTCACTCCCATCATCATTTCCACCCCCCAAATCTCTTGTATATCCAATGCCATCTCAGGGACTGCTCCCCAGAGGACCTGAACTAACACACTGGGGGACTTACCCTCCCCCTCCTTTCTTTGGCCAAGGGTTGCTCCCAGAGGTGTTGGACCCTCTAGCCTGTAGCACAGGCTGAGAAAGCCCTCCGGCACAGCTGCAGGTGTTTGCACCATGACATCAATAAGGATGTGGCTCACCAGCATCATTTGGTACACAACAGTAGTTATCGGTATTTATGGCTGTGGTTTATAGTCTCAATAACTTTCCTTTTCAAAAACCCTCCTCATCTATTTTGCAAGTATTTTTAAAGACTGTGCCAAAAGAAAAAACTGAAAAGACAAAAACCTCAAGCTTTATTAAAATGTCACCCTCTGAATTTAAACATTTGACAATTTCCTTCCTAAGAAAGAATGTCCTTCACCTATTTCAGGAATAAAAAACTTCCGGTTGAGATATAAGAACTACTTGTTCAACACACAGTTCTATGCTAAATTCACCAAACTCACTCCTGAAAGTATAAGAGCCTGATGGATTTTATAGGATGAAGAATCTGAGTTTAACTTCGAGTCCTTAAAAGCAGATATAGGAAAAGTGGGAAGTAATCAGTCCAGTAGGTTTCAAAAAACAAATTTAAGGCACAAATGATGTGCATGTCATATATATATATACATGTCTATATATTTTAGTACACTGAAGTTGAGACTAAGCCTTCTATTTTAATTCTATTTAGTAGGCCACTGAGTTGTAACAAAATTCATCAAGAATGAATCTGTAGGGATAAGCAGTGTTCCTACAATAAAGATAAAACTGACAAGAGCAATAAAGAGTGCATGACACTGTTCTAAATAGTATTTGACTTGACCAAGGTACTCATGATAATTATCTCACTATATCAGTCATTTGAAATGCTCTAAGTAAAATTAGTCGCCAGCCAAATGCAACAATGGTTCTATTTAAAAATTAATTTAATGCTTGGCTAAAGGCTAATTACATATGTAACTATCAAACAGTAGTTCTTAATTTCCATAAAGTTCTTTTGAAAATCACAGAATCATTTACAACATGGTATAAATATTATAGGGCTTCCCTGGTGGTTCAGTCGGTAAAGAATCCCCCCGCAGTTTGGGACACCTGGGTTCGATCCCTGGGTTGGGAAGATCCCCTGGAGGAGGGCACGGCAACTCACTCCAGTATTTTTGCCTAGAGAATCCCCAAGGACAGAGGAGCCTGGTAGGCTACAGTCCACAGGGTCTCAAAGAGTCAGACACGACTGAGCAACTAAGCACAGTACGTAAATATTATAGAAGACCATGGGTATTAAACTGCCTGGGTGTGGCGAATCAGCAAAATGTGTTCTTTATTGCATATATAACTCACATATGTGGGATTTTAAATATAATGCTAGACTACTAAAATACAAATGCATGTATTTAACCTGGTCAGGGAGTAAAATCATAATGAGACAGGACAGTCAGCCCAAACCATGCAGTTAGGTTGTGGGTCTATTATTTCCAAAAATGAAATGTCTGTGTTCTTTTCAGAAACCTATGTTGCGTATATTATTTAGAGCTCACATTAAACGAACAGTTGACTGTAATGCTAACTCAGGAAGGAAAAAAAGTTCACCATTCACCAATGACTAAGTCCACACTCAACTCTCAATTTTAAGGCAGCACAGCTTCAGTGACAGCAACTGCTAACCAAAAGTGATGAATATTTAGTCACTTGCCAGCCCTTTTGTTGCAACAGTGTAGTAATTTCCCTAAGACAATTTGCTACTGAATAATTTTTCTGCTGTTAAAAGGCTTACTCTGTAGAAAAACACCACAGATTTCCAGTGTGAAAGTAACTCCATGGTGGTATAAATATACATATGCATAACTATACAGTATACACTGCACACATCCTTTACAGAGAACAGTTAACTGAGAGGGTTAATTTAATTGACCATATAAAATACTTCTGTAAACAAAGTATGGCAGGCAGTAAGGAAACCATTCATAGACTTCCTAGAAATAATCTGAATTCCTTTCATTCTGAAGAAATTGCATTTAAGGACACAGTATTGAATATTAATAACATTCTTTGTATTAAAATGAGTCAATATTTTACAGTTTAAGAAACTTTACATATATACAAAATTTTTACACTGGGAATGGTATTAGAGCAAATAGGCTTTTTTTAGTCTCATAGATCTATTTTCCTTCGATCAAAGACTTAAATTCTTTCACATTGTGGTCACTTGCAACAGACATAGCATGATCCAGAGCTCGAACACTTGCAAGGAGTTTTACTATCTGTTTTATGTTTTCTCTAAAAAAGAAAAAAGGAAACCGAAATAAGCAAGTTACAGCATGTGAAAAAAATTATCCATATTAAAAAAAAAAAATTTCCTGTTTAGATGACTAGCCAGAAAAAGGACTCATTAAAAAAAGAAAAAAACAACACCCCACATCTCGTTCAGATCCATGATTTTCATTAATATCTAGAAAGGAAAGGAAGCAATCTATTGCCTAACTACTTCAGAGCCCAGCCACCCATTCCTTCCCAAACCCAAGTCCTAGCTCTTCCAGAATACACCAGGAACATAAATTGCATTTGTGAGTATTCATCACCAGTCCATCAAGATCCAGCATAACTTCCATTCCTCTAAAATCCAATAATAAAGTATAATCTGGCTTCCTTTATCACCCAGCTACAAGTCATTCTCAGCAATCCTCAAATTTTAGCATATATCAGAATTAGCTAGAGGAGTGCTGAAACACAGACCACCGAGTCCCTCCCTTGGAATTCTGTTCAGCAAGTCTGGGGTGAGGCCTGAGAATCTGCGTCTCTAACAAAGCTCCCAGGTGATGCTGCTGCTGCTGGTCCAGGAAGTACGTTTAACATTAGTTTGAATCAGTGTGACACTGTCAGGTGTCTCTTCTCTACAGAACTGTATTAAGCACCTTCCTGGGAAGAATTATAATTTGTAAGATGTTGTGACCCACGTGGAGCCTACTTTATGTGCACTACACACAGCAGGTGTTTAAATAGCTGCTAAATTCTTTTCTGTAGAAAAGTGAATACTGTTTGTTTATATTTAAACTCCCCAAAACACTGCAACCAACACCAAAATGATATAAAACTTAACATAGACCACAAACATCCCCAAATTGGGATATAACCTTTAATATACTTGGGGTTTCAGTGGCTATTTTTTTCTTGGATTTATATCTGTAAAATGAACCTCGAAAGACCAAGATGCATGACATTCTAAGAGTCTACAGTCTCCTCAATTTTTCAAGGGAGAAGGCAGAGAAAATAATGATTCATTCATTCCCCTTACAGCTGGTGCTTACTAGAAGTAGAAGTCGTCCCTAAATATTTTCATGAATAAGTAACATACTGAAAAAAGATTAGGTAAGAGTTGCAAAAGTGAAAAAATACAATGCACATTTTTGGTAGGTTTATCAATATGAAGTTAATGTACAATTTAAAGTAAAATATAAACATGTCGCTACCAAAAGCATTTTAATACTAGACCCAAAAACTAAGACTCTAGATCACTGTTTCATTCAGTAATTATAAATAATTACCTTGCATTTCTTTTTTCCACATCAGAGCACCCAATACTGTTTCTGTAAATTGTATCTGCTAAGTGTACAAGGTATCGACAGAAGTTTTCTAACTGAGAAATAGTTCTTTCTCCTTTCAGATTTACGAACCACTGCTTGGGGAAACAATTAATTACCTATGGAGAAGAAAGATGTAGAACAGTTAAAACAAAAATAAAGTGCCTAAAAGCTGAGTCTAGACAACAGGTATAATGTATTTAACTAGAAGATATGCTATTGAGCTATGTATTAACTAATTACTTAGAAGGGATATTCTTTTAAACCAGATTTTCTACATAAGCTATACAAATACACTTGGATATACTCTAATATTAAACTTCGACAGACACCCAAAGTAAAAGATAATTTCTCCAAAATGTTAAGTACATTGGGGACATAAAATTGATAACCAACTGCCTCACTTTCCAGTCTTCCAAGCCCTACATGAATTGAACTGACTTTTCGTCAGCAGTTTCTGATGTAATGATATGTATAGCATAAATACCAAATTACAGCCCCTCCCCCGCAGAATGGTTCAGTCAGCAGGCACCTGTACCAACAGCGGGAGCCACGCCGGCCCAGCACAGGGTGGAGAGAGCATCATGCCAGAGGGGCAGCCTAGGGCAGGCACCTAAGCAGGGCCGGCACAGCATGGCGGCAACTCGGCATGGGGAACCGAAACCTGAGCAAGGGGAAGCCCATTCCCACTTGTGAGAAAGCGGCCAGTGGGCAGACAAGGCGCCCCACCGAAGAACCTGGGGATGCTTGCAGAAACAATGGATTTGAACTGGGCCAAGCAAGTACCAGGTGAGCCTGGAACATCTGCCAGGAAACAAGGAAATGCTCCCCCAAATTAGAAACAAGGTCACAGAGGTCAACCTGAAGGAGCCCATACTAATCAAGTCTTCTAGGACAATTCTTGCCAAAGATGCAAAATGTGAATATAGCCATGACAGAATATCAGGAAAACCCAAACTAAAGGACATTCTATAAAAAACTGGCCTATCTTTCTCAGGGGTATCAAGGTATGAAGGTCAAGGAAACCTTCAAATGACAACTGAATGCAAAGGATGATCTGGAAATTTCTTTTGCCAATTTCTTTGGATATTATTGAGACAGCTGATAACACTTGAAAAGAGCCCTAAGAATTAGGTGACAATATATAAATGTAATTTCCTAATATTGATGTTTATACTGTAATGTACAACAAAATCTATGTTTACAGGAAACAAGACACAAAAATATTTGATGGTGAGGGAGTTATGTCAGAGAATTACTCTGACATGGTACAGGTCAAAAAGCTATACTGTACTTGCAGAATTTAATTGTATTATTGTTTAAAAATTAAAAAAAAAACTATCAAAATTGTGTATATTAACACATGCATATAAAGTAAACTCGTGTATATAAAGTAAAAAAAAATTAACTAGAATTACTTCTTAAATGAGAGAAGAAATCATTTCTTTAGTAACACTTAGAATAGCATTCATTCAACTGTTAAAAAACTATCTCCAAGTTAAACTTTTATTAGTACCTACAAAAATAAATATTGATATAGATAGATAGAAGGATAAATATACACATTTAACAGCACAAATTTTTATATAAAAAATGCTAAGGGGATTTGGGACTACCTGGGAGGCAAGCTGACTGTCAACATTACACCAAATTCAATAATCAAAGGGGTTTTCATAAATTTCTCAAATCTCTTCAAACAATTCATCTTAACGTATATGCTTTAAAAACTACAGTATGTGTCATTTAACTCACATTTTGGGCTTTTTTGATGCTGTCATCTCCATATTCTGAATTCTGAAAAGCCATGAGAATGTATCTATTTAATAAACCGTCTATTGATAATTCCTGAAGAGTTTTGTTTGAGAAAATGCCGTACCATTGAAGAAAATTCCCTAAGAGCTAGAAAGAAGATAGAAATTATTTTTCCCAGTTCCAGTGAGATATAATTGACATTATATGTAACACATATAATTGACACATATGTAACATTGCATAAGTTTAACGATTTAAACATATAATAATTAAAATATATATTGTGAGATGATTACCACGAGTTTAGTTAACATCACTCCCTTCAGAGTTACACATCTTTTTTCTATTCTCTTAGCAGTTTTCAAATATACAGTACACTACAGTTAATTACAGTCATCATGTTGTACTTTACATCCTCAGAACCTACCTTACAACTGGATGTTTGTACCTTTTGATTACTTTACCCCATCTCCCCATTCAGACAGCATATTAAAAAGCAGAGACATTACTTTGCCAATAAACGTCCTATCTAGTCAAGGCTATTGTTCTTCCAGTGGTCATGTATTGATGTGAGAGTTGGACTATAAAGAAAGCTGAGCACCGAAGAATTGATGCTTTTGAACTGTGATGTTGGAGAAGACTCTTGAGAGTCCCTTGGACTGCAAGGAGATCCAACCAGTCCATCCTAAAGGAAATCAGTCCTGAATATTCAGTGGAGAAACTGATACTGAAGCTCTAATACTTTGGCCACCTGATCCAAAGAGCTGACTCATTGGAAAAGACCCTGATGCTGGGAAAGACTGACGGCAGAAGGGGACAACAGAGATGAGATGGTTGGATGGCATCACCGACTCAATGGACATGAGTTTGAGTTAAACTCCAGGAGTTGGTGATGGACAGGGAGGCCTGGTGTGCTGCAGTCCATGGGGTCGCAAAAAGTTGGACTCGTCTGAATGAACTGAACTGAACCCCACCTGTGGCAACCACAAATCAGATCTCTGTTACTAGAAGTTTGTTTTTTTGAGAAGGGAAAAAAAGTACTGAGAGGCAATGTAAAGCGATTAAATTAAGTACATACAAAGTAAATTACTTACACACTAAAACACTTTATGAAATCCTGTGGACCATGTCTTGCCCAAGCACTAAGCAGCAGTTTTGAAGGGCCTGAATATTTCCTAGAATGACTGAGATTTACTAAATTTTAAATAGCCACACAGAGTTAGTAGTTACTGTAGTGGACAATGCAGGTAAGAACAGTTTCCATCATAACAAAGTACTGGCAGAGAAGTGATTATTCTTAGATAAATGTCCTCCCTTGAAAATCATGAAAAATGTCATAATCCTATGAACATGCCAAAAGATGAAAATTTTCTTTCTGACTACCACACTGTATGCTTCCCTGGTGGCTCATTGCCAAAGAATCCACCTGTAATGCAGGAGACTTGGGTTCAATCCCTGGATTAAGAAAATCCCCTGGAGAAGGAAATGTATTCTTGCCTGAAAAAACCCATGGACAGAGGAGCCTGGCAGGCTACAGTCCATAGGGTCACAGAGTCAGACACCACTGAGAGACTAACTTGTAAGACTTGCATGTTTACCAGACCTCATGAACCAGGACACTGGAAGCTACTGAAGCTCAATACCCATACAAAAATGGAAGTCCCCGCCCATTCTACCATAAATACTTAGATGTTCTCAGTATCTCTCATTCTAGGAAATACAACATTATCCACCCAATCAAGCAGGCCACAGTCGATGTCACTCCCAGCCTCTCCCTCAAGCTGTCTCACCCCGCCCCCACCCCTGCTGTCCCTTCTCTCGGTCCCCGCTGCCATGCCCTTAACGAAGGCTGCCGTCATCTCTTTATGGCTCTGGGACAGTTCTTCTCAAGCAGGGTCTGTGACAGAACTCAATCCTACAGAAAACAATCTGCGTAACTCTTTAATCTTCCCAAGGATGGGACGAACTAGTACCATTCCAGGTACATACACGATAGAGGCCTTAGGGCACCAGGAATTAGTCTGTTCCCAGAACTGCAGTTGAGAAGAACTGGTGAAGAGTCAGACTGGCCTGAAGGAGACTCCCATCTCTACCAGTTAACAAAGGAGTAAGCCTGGGTAGGTGATTCTGAGTCCTACTGTCCCATCAGTGGAGTTAAGCTCACAGGGCTGTTGTGAGGATTCAAGAGAATATAATCTGTATAAAGGGTGTGGTACAGCGCTTGGAACACAGTAAGTATGTGGTAAGTACTAATTCCCATTTTCATTATTACCATCTTTACCTACTTCAAACCATTATCTCCACACAGCAACTGCAATATCTAAAAAATGACAGTATTTTGCAAGTCACCTCCCTACTTAAAAACCCTTCCACGACCCATATAAGGGCAGATGATTTTCAACAAAGGTACAAAAGCAAATGAATTTAATAAAAGATAGTCTTTTCAACAAAGTGTGCTGGGGCAAATGAACCTAAACAACCAGGCCTCATGCCCTATATAAAAATTAACTCAAAATCAATCACAAACTTAAATGTAGAACTTAGCCATGAAATATCTAGAAGAAAGGCTAGAGAAAAAACTTAGTGGCCTTGTGTTACACAAAGATTTTTCAGATGTGACACGTAAAGCAGAATCCATAACAGGGTAAAGTAGTAACTGGATTTCATCAGAATGAAGGACTTCTGAGAGAATGAAGACAAGCTACAGACTCGGGAAAAAGTTTGCAAATCATGTATGTGAAGTATGTGTATCAAGAATACAAAACTCAAAGCTCAATAATAAGAAAACCCAATTTTAAAAAATGGGCCAAAGATTTACAGAAATACTTCACTAAAGAACATATGAGTGTTAGTTGCTCAGTTGTGTCCAATTCTTTACAACCCCATGGACTGTCGCCCACCAGGTTCCCCTGTCCTTGGGGTTCTCCAGGCAAGAATACTAGAATGAGTTGCCATGCCCTTCTCTAGAGGATCTTCCTGACCCAGGGATCAAACCCAGATCTGCACTGCAGGCAGTTTCTTTACCATCTGAGCCACATGAAGTATAACCCAAATAAGCAGGCACATGAAAACATGCTCAGCATCTTCAGTCATTAGGGAAACGCAAACCATTACAAGACCTGAACATACACTTGGAGAATGGCTTAAAAAAAATAAAAACTCGAAAGATACCGAGGTGTGTGAGAAAGAACTAGAACACTAATACTGCTGGTTTAGAAAACAGCTTTCAGATATTTACCTAATAATCTAGATATTTATCGAACAGAAATTAAAACTTATATACCTGGAAAAACCTGTATGCTGCCAAGTTTATTCACAATTACTCCAAACTGTAAACTATCTGATGGATAAAAAACCACACCAAAAATGGTATATCCAGAAGAATCTGAGAAAAGATATGTATATGTATAACTGAATCACTCTACTATACAGCACGCTATCAAGTCAACTATATTTCAATAAAAAATTTTTAAACGCTATATTCACCATTTGAAAACAAGAATGAACATAAAATAACACTAAATTACGAATGCATTGTGTTACATGAATGCAGCCAGATTCAAAAGGCTAACTAGCATATAATTCCATTCCTAAGACATTCTTACAAAGAAAACTATAAGACAATAAAAAGGGCTTAGGAACTGGGGGATTTGGGTTATAATCTTGTTGAGGAGTCTCCTATAATGTTTCCACGTAAATTATAGCTTCTGTATCATCTGGATTGCTTATCTCTTCCCTAACTCTAGCCATTCTGGACTTCTCTCAATTCTAGTATATCTTTCTCTCCCTCACCTCAGGATGGAAGGGAATCTTCTATGCCCCTTGTCATATGCTCCAATACAACTCTGAATTTCTTTTTTCAAAATTCCTCCTACCTGAGGTTACTTATTTGCTATCGTCAATTGTGCTGGGTTATAAACAACATGATGGCTCTACTTCTATCTTATTCAGTGCTATATTCCCCCAACTCAGAAGAGTACCTGGTACTCTATTTGCTGAATAAATCAACTGTGGTTTAGTAAGGCATTTTGTTGGGTAGTCTGGACCTTACTGGGACTCAGAATTCATTTCCTCCTCTGGAAACATCAAACCTATGAAGTTATTTAACCAAATATTAAAATACTTTTTGAAATATACTGTATGAAAGTCAAACATAATCCAAAGCTTTCAGACAGCCTGGAGACACGTACCTTAACTGAAGACCAAAACTGTCGTTGAAAAAACAAGTAAGGCCCAGAATTTTTATTTTCCAAGACACTAAGGAAAAAAAGAGAAACACATCATGATCAAAAGCTGTGTGTTAAGTTCCATCTTATTTCTAGAAGATTTTTGTTAAGTAAGAGGTGAACAAAGGAAGCAATGAATTTTTCTGATTTTCAATTGTATTCCAGAAGACAGTAATTTTAAAAGGTAATGGCAATGTATTCTGAGATAACGGAGCACTATTTGTTTTATTCTGCTTAAGGGAATGGAGCACTATTTGTTGTATTCTGCTTAAGGGAAGTGGTTTCCACAATGAGCTCCTCAATTTGGGCTACAGGTTTAGACTACATAGGTAAAGTTTATATTACAAGCTATCCTTAGTTTTCCCAAAATTTAAGAAGCTTTCTCTAAAAAACAATAGAGAATATTATAATCTTTAACATTTTTAGGAATGACTTACTTTTTGGGATACAAGGGCATGAATACATCATCATCTAAAGTTCTCCTCATTCTCAATAGAAGTGCTTTTAGGTATATCTGAAGAGTTAAAAATAAATCATGCATTATAATAAGGGTTATGATAAAAGTTTAGGAAATAAAAATAAGCCACATTCCAAAGCACCTAATTAACTGAGTATTCAATTTTGAGTGGAAAGCTCAAATTTACTTTCTCACCGAAGGTCTTTCTTCTTGGTTCACACCTCATCAATTACCAAGTAATAAAGTCATTTAGAAATCTTCCAGCCCCTTAATCTACTATAGAAAGGTTTAAAATCAGACCTGTAACTCTGGTTCTTCTCAAAATGAGGTCAGTGAAAGTAAAACAATGATCAAGAGTACTTTCCTATGTCTATGTTGCTTGTAAGAAAGTTCAGTGGGGGCAGCAGCAATTTAAATTTTGGAAACTAATTATATAATAACAACACCTGATTGTTTTACATGCTATTACATGTTTCGGGATTTAAATTATCAATTGGTACACATCACAGTACTCTTCTGCTTTTCTTTCCCCCGCAAAAAAAAAAGTTCTTCAAGGGATGTCTGATTGTGAATGGGGATGGGGTGGTGAGAAGGATGAAAACAGTATAGATAAGAAGCTATCTAGACTCTCTTATTTTAAAACTAAAAACCACTATCTCAGGTTTTCTATATAAAGGACCAGATACCTCAAGTGGGAGAATCAGATTTTCTGACTATAACCCACTCGTTTTCTCAACTTGTTCGTTTTCAAAGGGAGAGAATATATATAAAAATTTCAGAACTTTTCATAAGTAATAACTAAATTACCTGTGTATTTTTATTTTCTGCATTCACCACTGAAGGATATCCATTTATTAATTTTAGAGTAATTCCAACCATTCTTGAAGTCTGTGTTGTAGAAAAGGGGTCCCACATATTTTCAGCAATCACTATTAAGAAAAAAAAGGTAGAAAGTACTGAGATATAGACGTAAACTGCAGCTGACTTAAATCTGATGTCAAGCAGTCCTCAGTTTAGAAATGCCAATCGTGACTCTTCTAGAGCATAAGCTTCAGTTGTCTTTGTCCAATTAACCACAGGAAATGTTGAAGATTAGGCAAAGGTGAAGAGGAGACACAGATTCCTATTATTTTCTGCTTCTTGGTGAAAGTAAGATTTTTATATCCCAGGAGATTCTGTCCCAGTGTCAAGAATCTCTAACTGAACCTAAACTTTGTTCATATTTTAAATAGTTCCCTAGGTCAATGATTTCTAAACTTTTGTGAGAAACTGATGAAAGAAATGAAACTGCTCCCTGGAAAAATGCGTATCGTTCCCAAAACTATGTATTCAGTTTTGCTTCAGGCAGTCCTTAAGAGTCTAAAATCTCCCTACTGCCCCCAATTCCAGGCCCTCCCCAAGGTGGTCTTCAAAGTCCCAAAGTAAGAGACAGGTACCCTTTAGCCATCTCTGGGTCCAACTGTAACTTCATTATTAATAATGTAATTTCTATGAGAACATATGCTCTGATTAAAAACTCCTAACAATAGATATGAAAAACCCAATGTGTCTGAATGTTCAATTCCGTAATCTCTACCTGTTAGTTTAGGAAGAATCACCTTTTCCACAATGGTAGGCAACAGTGCAACATCGACATCGTCCTTTTCTTGCTCTCGCTCTTCACAACCATAAAACAGCAAAGATTCAAACCACAGCATGTTCTCAAAGTCACGACATTTTGCCTAGAAAATATTTAAAAGGTTACCCAAACATTTAAAACAGTGTCTAGTTCTGTTTCTAGCCATGAAGAGAGTAACCGGAACTGGATTCAGCCTTCAGCCATAAACTAAATATGCGACAAAATATAGGAAACATCTATTCTTAGACAGTGGACCACCAGAGGCAGCACAGGACTATGGCCCCTGAAAGAAGGGAGTCAAAGGAGGGGACTCCTGGTCAGGAGAGCAGAGCAGGGTAGGGAAGTACCAAGCAGAGCAGTCCTGCTGCGCCAGGAGCCCGAAAGGGAGCTCAGGGAGGCTGAGACAGCTGGCGGCTGTGGGACAGAGGGAGGAGCTGTGAGGATGAGAGCTGGCTCACGGGACACACAGCACAGCACGCAACGCCACAGGGGCTGGGCAAGCAGGAGCTGGGAGCTGAAAAGTCCCCAGAGCTCACATTTTTCTCCTGTTGTTTCCAGGGCTTCCACCTCAGCCTTCTTTTTGGTACAGTTTACCTACTCAACCCAGCCCATCTCATTCCTGCCCACGGCTCTACCCGTATGTCGGTAACTTACAAAACTGTTATCTAAAACAGGACCACTAGATGTACACAGACAATCTGACAATTGCCTAGACAATTACCTCCCTCAGGTAACACGCAAACAGTTTCTATTGATTGCACCTCTTAAATCTACCAGTTTACCTCATCCTCCTGATTTCCATCACCACTAACTTAGTTCAGGGCCCCACTTCACATCTCCCTCACTGAGCTTTCCCATGACGATCTAGTTTTCTGGGATCAAAGGATCAAGTTCCTATTCATTCATGTTCCTATCTCCCTGTCAGTACTTGTAATTTTAGTTGAGAAAGATACTGTATACAAATTGAGAAGCAATAGATGGTTCTCTTAAAAAGGGACAAACATAAAAGGAAAGATTGGTAAGATTACACCCAGTGATACTCTGTATCACTTACAGCCCTAAGCATGACCTAACTCCTGGGAAAAATACTTTATTCAAGCTTCATCTCTTCCCCAAGCATCATGGTATCCTGCTTTCCAACAGTGAGAGAGAAGCCACTCACCTCAAGCGGAGTCCAAGTGAGAAGCTGCAGCCTTATAAGGGGGTTGAGCAGCTTTGGCAAACAAAGGCCGATGTAGGCATGCTTATAGGATGTGTAGTATTTTGAACGCCAGGCTTCAAACTGGGATTTAATACAATCGATTGAATAGAAACTTTCAAGGACATCTTCAAAAACTTTGCTGGACTCTTTTGAAATGCGATCTAAAACCAACAAAAACAACAAAGAAACCCCCACAGAGAATGTTAACTTAGTATGTGGTAGAAAAAATGCAGTTCAATTATTTTCAGCATTTTCTCTGTAGCCTGAGTAAGTAATAAGATAGGCTCATTAACAAAGGAATAGTCCCCTGGGGTCGCAAAGAGTTGGACAAGACTGGGCAACTGAAATGAATTATCAACTGCAACTTAAAGAAAAGGAAACAGAGATAAATTTAGCCTCCAAGTATCTACCACACAAACTATACAGTGCAGGCAGTCGCCATTCTGCATATTTCTAATATGTACCATTATCTGCTGCTGCTGCTAAGTCGCTTCAGTCGTGCCCGACTCTGTGCGACCCCATAGATGGCAACCCACCAGGCTCCGCCGTCCCTGGGATTCTCCAGGCAAGAATACTGAGTGGGCTGCCATTTCCTTCTCCAATGCATGCAACTGAAAAGTGAAAGTGAAGTCGCTCAGTCGTTAGCGACCCCATGGACTGCAGCCTACCAGGCTCCTCCAGCCATGGGATTTCCAGGCAAGAGTACTGGAGTGGGGTGCCACTGCCATTATCTGCTACCATAGTCTAAATAACACGCATTCCCCAAAACTCAGTTCAAATTTCAGTTACCATGGAACAATAAATGTGAGTAACTGCATAAAGTACAAACTCTGTATCCAGCTCTTCAGCCCACAAATCACCATTTAAATAACAGATGTGCATGATCATCAATGACCAATCATATCTGTTCTTCCAAAGTTGCTTGGTGACTGCAATAACTAACACAGACAAGAATCCACAACAGATGCTAGGCTCTTTGAGTGAAGTTATTTGATGCTCTATATGACTCTGAACAGTGGACTCTTTATAATGAAGAGATCTAGTCACAACAATCTACTTCTTAAGATCCACCTAAACACCACTGATAGAAGGCAACCTAACATTTGCCATCTATTATATAATAAAAAGGAGCATCTTGTATGAGGTATTCTCGCCAAAAAGGTTTAACCTGAATCTAATTAAGACTCCAGACTTAAATTCCAGTTAACAAGAAATACAGTGACTGGAGGAATACCACGAGGAAACAGACAAATTTAGAATGTAGGATATTTTATAAGACAAATGGGCTTCAGAAAGCAAATGCCTTGAACAGATAGTATAGGGGTGTGTGTATTATAAGGTACTTGTGATACTGATTCATTCTAGATTAAAAAGGTGCAATGACCAAGTGCTATGCAGGAGTCCTGTGTGGATCCAGGTTTGGAAAACACAGAGTAACCCACAAAAACAGTCCTGAGAATTTGGGAAGTACTGAATACAGATATGATACTAAGAAATTTCAGTTAATTTTTCTCAAGGGTGGTAACAGTGTTACAATAAGGTAGAAAAGCATCCTTTTTCAGGGGGGAGACATTAAATGTGTTAAAGTTTTTCGAGGCAAGTGCCATGATGTCTGTAAGTTAATTTCAAATGGTTCAGCGAAACACACACATATCCAAAGCAAACTTGGCCAACTGATGGTTAAGAACTGCTGGATTTGGGTGACAGGTAGATGGTGATCACTGTGCTATTCTTTCCAATTTCCTATATGTTTAGAAATGTTCACTATAAAAAAGCAGGAGAAACAAAATAAGCTTCTCCAACTATGTTCCAAAGTTAATAAATGACAGAGAACTGCAGCCAATGGTGGGAAATAAAGACTTCTACTTGGGGTTCCTTCTGGAAATGCCTTCATGTAACAGTGCTAACTATTCCTTGTGGTTGACTGATTCAGGACTCTGCAAACAGGAACTCCCTTTAGGGCTGAGAAGAGCTCCCTACTGCCAACCTTGACCTTTCCAGACCAGACAGGCTGCAATAGGGCGGCCCTTGGGATCTTAAACATTCTCCTGTCGCTTTTAAAATTCTACGATTCTGAAGAGTAATGTTATTTATAATGCAAGTAACTAAGTAAACCCCGTAACAAAGTGTTACCACTAATTGTGAAAACTCATCCTGCTATTCAGTAATAAAAACAGGTGCAAGCAAGCAACAAGTGCCAGGTTCTAAAGCAGAGGCCACAAAACCTCAAATTGTTTCATGGTAACAACTACAGCCAAGCAGAAAGCACAATGACAATGAATCTCATTTCCAAATAAAAGTCTAACCTTTTTCCAGATTGAAATTTGTGATATCTGTAGAAGTTTCTTCATCATCACTGGAAAGGCCTTCAAGGTGATCTGCCATCTTACCAGTCTGCTCTCTGGCTTGTCTACGACGAGTCCTAAATAACAAGCAGTGAGTTCCCAAACCAGATAAAGGAGACTCCTCCCTTCACAAACCGACCAACAGCAAGCATCTGGAGATTACCTCCTGGCCTCCCGTTCTGCAATCCGACGTTTGGCATGCTCTTGATACAGTGCCCGATCTCGTCCAAAGGAGTCAAGATTTGGTGCCATCAGAGCTTTATCTGGAAAACAACAACGGTTAAAATTAAAAGCCTTCCTCCAACAATCTTGAGGAAAGAGTTTGCACAGAATAAGCCATAATGACAGACTGCTTTCTAATCTCAACAGCGGGATTCTGCAATAACTGATAAACCAGATAGTAGTGTGCTAACTTAGAGCAAATCTCAACATTAATCCATGTTTCCACAAAAAGGAGCAGAGAAATAGAGAGTCTGACAACACTACCCCAACACAAACTGGCTGATTCCCTGTTCTTATGTCTAAGTAACAAAACTAGTTTATGCTATCATGATGACAAAGTTAAAAACCTAAGTTATTTGTGTAAAGAGAAAAACAATACGTTTCTTTTTTAGGAATGAACTTAAACATCACATTGTTGAATGATATGAAATGACAACAAAGAGGTCTAAGTAGGAAGTATGAAAAAACACCTTTGTTGTAGGAATTTAATGATTTATTCTATGTTGTTCTAATTTTTCTTTGTAGAAATTTATTCTGTATTACTATTTTAAGAACAAGGGCAGAATCAACAATATAGACTAAAAATCTTATCTGAATAGGACCAAGTTGTGCTTTCTCAGCCACTGCTTTCAAAGCACAATTCCCTCATTTCTTTTTTTCCCATTTTCTCTCTCTCTCTCTCTTTAATTTCTAGGACAAATCTTCTAACTTAGCCTTCAACCTTCCTATTTATGCGTCAGTCGCCATTTTCTAGTTGCCACGGTGTGGCTATTTTTCTTAGGACCTTTCTTTTTTATAGCGTCTCCTACTTGTGCTACATGTAGGGCCTCTTCTGCCGTCTCCCGAGGACAGCAGGCATGTGTGAAGTCTCTCCTGCCACCTGCACTTGTGTCCTCAGTCTCCTTGGCCCTACTGCTTGTGTTGCTCTCCGATGATCACTAACTACGCAGGAATGAGACTGGAAATTTCGTGGATGCAGGTGGGAGCTGTCTAAGAGGCGTCTCCATCAGGTCACTGGGTAAAAGTCAACCTTTTGTTGGGGCCCCCAGATAATACTGTCTCATGGTCTTTTCTCTGGACCCACTCTCTTTGTCCAGAGAAGAATCCTGGAGCCTCTCTTGCCTAGGGTAGAAGCAGAAATGGAGGAAACATCTCTCTGTGATGCTTTATTTCTACATTCAAGTTCGACACTATGGAGACATCCTGTAACACGCAGGATAGTAATGGGAAGCAAAAACCCCAGGAGGTGTGTGGGGGCGTGGGGTGCGGAATCTTGTGCAAAATGAAAGACATCAACTGAAGGTTTTTCCTGCTATCAAAGATCTGGCACAGCAACAGGGAAAATAAACCCAGAAAAGTGCTGGTGGCTACTTCAGTGCATGCTGCCTACCCCGGATCCTGCTGCTTTTAGAAGCTGACTCTTTCACCACGTGGTAAACAAGATGCCCCAGCTCTGCCTCAACTGGGACTTCACTACATATTGCAGATAAGTTAGCTAAAAAGTCCAAAACTATAGAAATGATTCCTGTCTCTTTAGCAGGCAGCCATCATTAAAGAAGTATTCTAAAGAAAATTATAATGTTAACTTAGTATAATACTTAAAATGTTTATATTTAGAGACTTTTTAAAAATATATATTGAAGGAGAGAGAGCAGTCAACTCAACTGATAGCTTCCTTCTTTCTGTAAGAACTATACGCAGTAACTGTGGTAAAGCACTTGCAAAACTAAACAGAAGAATTTCAGGCTGTATTTTTGTTTCTCTAAAAAAAATATATCAGAAAAAGAAATCGATACTTCAGTATCCCATGCAATCTTCCTCAAATCTTTGGCAATAACGAATACTCCCTTTAGGACAATACTTTTCACTTTCTCATTACCTTTCATTTCTTTCCAACCGTCAATCCATTGATAATTAACACCCATCATTCAACCCTTACTCTGAATTCCATGTGAGTAAATACCTCCAAATTATAAAGAACAGATTATAGCTAGGAAAAGGTATTTGATGAAACACAAAGCTCACACAACCATTTAACTTAAAAGGAAATTACTTCCCATCATAGATATAATGATTACCTGCAATCTGCCCCAGAAATCTGGTTCTGTCTGGATCAAAAGTGATTTGAGAGGCATGCATTAGTTATTTAGGTGCCCCAAATGGCACTAATCCAAATTTAAATGTGTATGGCAAAAACAGAAGGTCAAAGCCATTCACATGGCTTACTCTGAGTCTGACTCATCTGAGGGCCACGTCACCATCTCTTTAAGATGCTCCAAAGCCCATTCGGCACACAGGAGAATGCTTTCCAGGGATTCAATGTCTCTCTAATTTAGAGGACACGCTATATGACAAAGCATTGTTTTCAGAAAGAGTAAGGACAGGGCACTTTGCACTTGGAACACCTGGAGGGGCTGTTTAACATGCAGATTACTGGACACCATCCAAGACCTGGCAAGAATTTCTGGAGACAGGACCAAGAAATCTGCATTTTAAATTAACATCATGGGTAATTCTGATGTATACATCCATTTAAGAACTGCTGACACAGGGACCAAAGAGATGACAAAAAAAGCCAGGAGAAATCCAACATAGGAAAATTCCTATTACAGTACTCAAGAATATAGAGGGCAATGAAAAAGTGGAATTAAAATGTTTTTTAATATGTCTGGCTAAAGAGTTTCAGCTAAACTCTTATTAAGAGGTTTCTAATTCATTTTGCTCTTCCATAACCCACATCATAATGAAAGGAATGTAAATTTTAAATTTCCAGATTTTTACACTGAAATTTCAAGAAGTGTTGGCATCAATTGACTTACTAAAAAAAAACCCAAAAAACAAAAAACCTAGTTATATAAGGCAAACTAGAAAAAAAAAAATTCAATACAAAAAATTTTGCTTTATGCAAGGGATGAAGCTCAAAACTCCCCTAATCTTGGAATTGTATCATTTCTCATGTAACAAAACCCTCTTACCATCCAAAATTTTCCAGCCCCTAACTCAAAACCTTGGTTATGATCAACAACAGCATTTGTGTTAGCATTTGTATAGATGTTAAAATGGGGGGAAAAAAAATCACTTAAGGACAAGTGGATACTGGTTTTAAGATAAAATACTGATGATGTCCTTACTATACTTTGAAGAATGAAAAAATATGCCCAAAGAAGAATAAGACAGAATATTAGTACATGATTTACACTCCTTTGTGAAGCTGTATTTTCTTAAACACAGTCCAAGCACATGCTATTAATAATTTTAGATCTACCTGACACAAGAGCAAGGAAAAAACGCGTTTCTTTAAAAAAAACAAAGAAACAAAAAAAAATGCCCTGAGATGTCTACGTTTCAATTAGGATGCACTAAGTAAACAAGGTTGTTTAATGAATAATAAAAACCTTCAAGATGGACTGACTTGAATGGCTTGAAAACTCCGAAGATTCATCTTTAATATCATCTTGTCGTCTTTGGACAAGGCGGGAAGCTCGCTGTTTGTACAGCTGATGTATTGCTGATTCAAGTTCATTAATCAGTGGCACCTGTAAAAATACAACACACTCCGTAACACCAAACTCCTCAGATGCTTATTTACTTGCGGGTTCCATATTATTTCCGGATTTCTGAAGGAGTACCCTCTGGACAGAATAATCATGAATTCCCAATGAAATACAAACAGTAATTCAGTTTTACGACGTCTGGGAAGTAACACTTCTTCTTTTATTCCGTATATGGAACTATAATGTCCAGTGCCTAGTTGTTGGAGCAAAAGTTTCGTTAGGGAGCTTAAACACTTTAACAACAGTAAAGAGAGTGAGTAAAGAAACGTCAGAAATTTTAGTGCTTTTCTTTTAAAGTGCGTTAAAGTCCATTTTCAGTGTTCTAGCAGCATGATCTACCCTGCAATTTTTGCAGCTTGAAATAAACTAATATTGCTGTGTAAGACCAAAAAATGGCTCTGAGTAGGTACAGAGTTTGCTAATTGCCCAATTTTTGACATTTAAATTGCTCTATCATTCACAAAGACCAAGTACTTTACAATAATGTGTACTACTTTTTGGCTTTATTACACATTTAAAATGTGAACTGCATTCATTTGTATTAATAAAGTGAATAAAATTTCTAGCTATCATTAACCTGTCTTAAAAATGAATCTATTTGCAACTGAGAAAGTTCTTCTCTTCCCATCAAATATTTAATTTTTTCCATATTTTTAAATAAAATAAAATTGCTCACATGAATTGTTGCTTTACAAAATCAACAGGTTTTTCCAGGTTAACAGCCACAGCTAAGCATTCAACTGGTTCATACAGAATACAAAAAGCTTATGGAATGAGACCTAACTTAAAAGGAAAAACCAGAAAACATCCTCTTTTTAAAAATACCTTATGCTATATAATCAAATGCTATGAAACTTTCACAAAACACTAACAACCACTAGACATACCTGAGGAAACCAGAAATTCTAGTTTCCTGATGGTTAGTGCGAATAAAAAAACACACTATTTAGAGTTGGGCAACACTGGCACCAAGTGTTATAGCAGCTTCCTGAACTGAACAGACTGCAAATGGAAAATAAAAAGAAGCAGGTGGAATAAAAGCAATTTCATACACTTGAATGATTCCATTGCAAAAGCAACAAATGTTCACAGAAATGTCAAACTGATGCAGTTATTTCATTCTTTCATATGCTACACCACGGGAAACAGCATCCCCAGACCTTGATATCAGCTGAGCCCACAGACTCTAACTCGAAGATTAACCATAATCCATTTTTCAAGCAATTATTGTCATATTATTGTGACTCACACTCACCCACCCCCTCATTTTTTGCAAACCGTACAGGACTAAGGACAAATGAACCTATGGGCCTACAATGCACTCCTTTAGTCCTGGAGGTTATTAACACTCTTCTTACTGCCTGAGGCTGCATCAGACAGAAACTTAATTATTCAATTTACAGTTAAAATTCTGATAATGTAATTTTTGTTTAGGTAATTAAAATGCCTTTTAACAAAGCCCTGAGAAAATTCTGAGAATAAAAGTCCTAAAGCACATTTTCACCTCTCTTGCATGTTTCTTAACAATACTGATTTATGATTTATTCCAAGAGTGCACCATGACAATTTCTTTACCCTCTCCAAACTCAAAACTGCTACTGACTACCATTATTTTAAGACCAAATTTAAGGCAAAGAACACAAGAAGGAAGATGACTCCAGGAAAACAAAACAATGGAAAGTTAAAATAATCTGCAAAAATAGAAATCTAAGCTCAAAATCACTTAAACCTTTATAATGAAAGAGATAAAAACAAAAGAAAGCTTATCTTTTTATGGTCTTATCCTGACACAGGATTTTTATAACTGAAATGAGCATTCAAATCTATCCAATTATTCCTCAGTATTTCCAGAATGACAATTTATGACATTATTAACTTAGCAGCAGGCTCCATAAAATCAAATGGATATGGAAATGTCAACACGAAATAAAAGTTATCTTCAAAAGGGAATTACCTACCTCTCTTTTAATTAAAATGTAGCCACTATATAACAGATATGGTTTAAGATCTGCTTCAAAAACATTTACCTAAGTGACTCTGTAAGAACCTCAGCACAGTCTGAGGTGCACTTCCCCAGAAACCGAGTGACCAGGAGAGAGAAAGCGCACTGCTCAGCGCTTTCACGGCGATAAGCAACTGGAAACAGCATGAGCGAGACGCTCTGCTAGTCTCTAACTCAAGAGTGGCACGATCTCGTCGACCGCATTGCTGCCAGTGGTTTTTTAAGGGCTCAGTTTGCAATCACAGTGTGTAAGTTTACTCAAGTAAGTTGCAAAGCAAAGACCGAGATATTTCCAAGAAAAATTCCACAGGGACAAATTTCACTTACAAAGTATGGTTTAAGACAAAGATCCCTTCTCTAGTCACAAAAGCTTCCTGGGCCAGCTCCCACCACCATGCCCCCTGGGTTCACAAGGGCTTTGTTAGTAGGACACACCGCCAGCTCTGACATTTCTGTCCACTTCCCCTCTTAACTCAAGCTCCTCGGCACAGAATCGAACTTGTATTTCCTTCTCACCCTGGTACTTATCACCCTAAGCCACAGACCTGCCATAAGAGCAATTACAGCTCAGAATGGAGCTGCTTCTCCAGATATCAGATGATCAGGACAAGAACACAAATCCTCCAGAGAAGACTTCATGGATCTGACCAGACTGGCTGGAATCACTAAGGCTCATTAGGAAGACAGAGTTTGGCACTGTTCTTTAGCCAGTCTTTGGCCTTAAGATACTGATCAAGAGGTAATAAAAAGTTAAAATACTCATTTAAATATACTATATGCCTACAAATCCTATGCTAATTCATATGGCCAAGGATAAGAGAGAAGGTACCTTCTAATCCTGTATCCCATGAAAGTTTAGAGACAGGATACTCAAAAGTAGTATAATTTTAATTCTTTTGAAAGGCAAGGCTGTGAAGTCCACAAATGCCTTTTTAAACCAGTGCATCAAACAATAGATTTGTCTTAAAGAAAAATCAATTAAAAGTTGCTTGAAAGAGAATTCTGTGTGCAGCTAACAAAAAGACAAACAAATGGTACAACAGAATGCAAATAACTGCCAACTGACTATCATACCAAAAAGAAAAAAACTTGGAAATGAGACCTTAAAACAAATTATGGTCAATGAATGGTTTCTGAAATGGATAAAGCACAGGCTTATTCAGATGAAAACTATTACTAGCAATGGCAATAAACTTTATCTAGAATAAAAAAGAAAAACTAATAAAATTTTGCAACTTTATGCTATACGTATTTGGAATTACTTATAGAAACAGTTTAAAGGTAAGTTTAGATCTGAACCGTAAGAAAGAAAATTTCATCATGAGTCTCATATTCTAATAACCGAGGACAGGATCTGCCAAAGTCTTTAAATGTGCTTTGAATTATCTTTTTTGTTTTCAACAAAGGCACTAAACTGCCCCTAAGACAGAATGCTGCTAATGAAGTAGAGAAAATGAAGCATGACTTTTCATCACTTCTAAAGCTAAAGTCAGTGGATATTCTCTGAGAAATATAAAAATCTAGACCTCCCTAAGTTTTGCCTTATTCAAAGAGATTAATATTTTTGCATTCTTACCTTTTCACTGAAACACTCAAGCAAGTCTTGGACATACCCTCGCATTTCTTGCAAAAATCTATACCGTTCACCAATACCCCCAGAAGACCCTTCTAGTCTCTCAATGGCCCTGGTGGAGTCCGCTCGGCTCTGCAGGTGTTTCTCGTGCTGCTGTCGGTTTGCTTTGTGCAGCTCTTTCATGGAGTCCAACCTTAAGAACAGAAGAGGATAAACATAACACATTTACATCTGCAAGTCTATGCTGTCAGGACACTTGCAATATTTCTAATAATGCATTTCGTTCCACTATTAGAATATAAAAATGCTTGGAGTAGATCTTTTCATCTGCACTCCTGCTTTGCTCAAGAAAACGGCAGTCTATAGACTTCTTATATAAAGTTATTCGGTGGGCTAACCAAAATCTCACTGTTTTGCCTTTCCCCCCATATCTTGACTACATTTTTTTCAGAGTCCAAGAGGAGAAAACTGAGAACTGTCTTCAACCAGATCATGGAGTGCTTTTTAAAAAAAGAAACTTCGAGGCTTCCACAGAAGGAATCCAAGTAGGTAGCAGAACAAAGTATGAAGTCATCTTCTGGTTAGATTTTGAAGATAGGCCAGTCAATCTTCGTTGCTGATATTCTGTATCTGCTACCCCAGACTACATGTTGCCTGAGGGAACGGAAAGCTAGAAGACAGGTCTTTAAGAAGTTGATCTGCCCTACCTGTCTTTAAGCTGTTTCTTTACCAAATCAATAGTAACGGGAGTCATCTCATTACTGGGAGTTTTGAAAGGGACTGTATTATCTGTTTTTTGAGATTTGGCATCAGATGATCCATAGGCTGAATAACTATATGGAATGCCATAGGATGAACCATAAGGCATTGTCTGGTAGGTGTTCTGGTAGTACATGTTCACTTCCGTGGGCTGACTTGCTTGAACCTAGATGAGAAATGGGATATACATTAAAACCAGTAGCTGAAACTACAAGAAGAATAAAAAACTAACAGGAAATAATAAATCCATTTTTTTAAACAGTATGTAATTTAAGTAATTGCAGAGCTTCTCAAAATCAAAAGTAGGGCTAGATGAAATTTCTCTTATGGGATTACTGGATTCATTTCCAATAACTTTCAGGAAAACAATAATGAACAGGTTTTGAGTTAGGAGGGACATTAAATTGTGTCAAAACACTAACAAAAAGAAGCTTTGTGTGACATTTCCACTGGACTACTTACTTCTATAGAACAAGTTGTTATAACTACTTTGGAAGATGTTTTTCATCTACAGTAAGATTTTTGCACTACTGAGAAATCCATCTTCTACAAAATAATTTTTAAAGTCAGCAAAAAAAAGTTGTATAAGAAAGAAACATTTAATCTATACAGTAGACAGTTTTTTCTTTTTTGGCAATGTGTTTTTTACTTCAACAAAATAAGCTAGAAATCTTTATTCACTTTTTCAGGTTTGAAGCTTAGCTGTTTAGCTCTCACCTGCGGGATATTGATTCCTTTCCTTATCTGCTCCTGCTCCCATCGGCTGAGCTCTTCATCCTGCTCCCCAGTTACTAGAGCGTCATCGTCACTCCCCTCGATACCTATGGCCGTAAGCAGGGAGAAAATAAGTCCAAAAAACAGCAAGGGAAGAGATGCTACCCTGATATTTCACAAAATCAAGCAAGAATATTGGCGTGAACTCAAACTTACTAAAATTAAAGTGTCTGTTATGATCTCTCGTATTTGACCCTTCTGCTTTACTTGTCTTAATGCACAGTTATCCCTTAGGCAAGAGGCAGTATCAACAGTTAAAACCTTAGATAGGCTTCCTAAACTCTATTAGTTTGACATCAATTCAACAAAGAGAAGAATGAAACCTAATGCCTCCTCAGAACGAAGAACCAATTAAATGTATTTATAACATGTTGGGTGCTTAGCACAATACCCGTCACACAGTCCTCAATAAACATTAGCTATCAAAATCATGCTACATTTCCCCCAAAATTCCAGTAAGACACCTAATATCCAAGCAAGAACAGTTCTCCAGCATTGAAAGTGAAGTGAAAGTCGCTCAGTTGTCTCCGACACTTTGCAACCCCATGAACCATGGAATTCTCCAGGCCAGAATACTGGAGTGGGTGGCCTTTCCCTTCTTCAAGGGATCGTCCCAACCCAGGGACTGAACCCAAGTCTCCTGCATTGCAGACGGATCCTTTACCAGCTGAGCCAGCAGGGAAGCCCAAGAATACTGGAGTGGGTAGCCTATCCCTTCTCCAGGGGATCTTCCTGACCCAGGAATCAAACCAGGGTCTCCTGCATTGCAGGTGAGTTCTTTACCAACTGAGCTATGATGGACTCTTCAACATTAAACATAGTTTAAATAAATATAGATACATTTTACTTGATTGTAGTATCAAATAAAATTTAATAACAGGCTTACTATTGCACTAAATAAAGTTACCTATTTCCTCTGCAATTTTCTGTCTCTGTGACTTTTCTTTCACAGAAAAAACTATGCGGCGTTTCTCATCATCATCTTCATCATCACTGGCATCGTTCTCATCTTCTCTAACAAGACGGCCTTTCCCAGGCTCACTATCATGAGGAGTGAAATCTCCCAATTCCCGGGCCATCTGACGTTTTTTCCTTGCAGCATGTATAAAAGCTGCATCTGGAATTTCTCCTGGAAACAAACAGTAAGGATTAGAACCCATGCCACATTAGGAAGAAAGGTTCTATTTTCTTGAAACTATGAAAGATAAAAGAATCTCTCCAAGGCAGCCATGCATAAATGATGTTCTAACATCCCTTGCTGGCATCCCCGCCCCTCTCCCCAAACTCTGCCTGCCGTATGACTGGTTCATTTTTTTAACTTAGTTTAAACAGAAACTGAAAGAAGCTAAGGAAACAAAACAATATATACAATGGCAATATACACAAGAAGGCAGGGAGGGGAAAATTCATGAAAAGTTTTATTTTAATGGTTTTTATATTTCATTTTTAAGAAATAAACAAAAGTAATAAAGTCATATTTATTACTGAACTGGAGAACAAAACAAAAAAGGGATCTACACCTTACAACCCTAAAACACACTATTAGATTTAGAGTGTATTTCACCTGCAAATAGTTTTCAGTTCACCTGAAAACACATTGAATATATAATCCTGTATCTAATTTTTCTTCATATTAAAATGTAAGCTTTTCCCTGTTGTTGTTTTGCATAAACAATTTTTAGTGGTTTACAACATTCAATAGATAAAGCATAATCTACTACATAATCAAATTAATTAACACTTTCACCTACAGTAAAAATTAATGCCTTGCTATTTTTCGAATTTGTTATTTAAGTAGCTATGGGATAGGAAAATGGCAACCCACTCCAGTACTCTTGCCTGGAAAATTCAAAGGACAGAGGAGCCTTGTAGGCTACAGTCCATGGGGTCGCGATGAGTCGGACACAACTGAGCGACTTCACTCACTCACAGGATATCTCATCATGTAAACGCACCGTAACTTAACTTACTAAGCTATTCCTCTCTTACTAGACATTTTTTTCTAAATGTTTCTCATGGCAGTTAATGCTACAATAAAAACATTATTTCCGGGGGATATATTTATAGCTATGGAATTACAGGTCAAAGAGTAAGAACATCTGAAATCTCCTGATTCATAATGTCAAACAGCTTCCCATAAAGACTGTACCAATCAGAATGCTATTAGATCTATGCATGTAATTTTTCACAATTTTACAAACCCAGAGCAAACATTTTGACCTAAAAAAAAATTATTATCATTTTCTTGGCTGTTTTACACAGCTTGTGGAAGTTTCCAGACCAGTGATCAAACCTCGGTCATAGCAGTGAAAGCTCTAAGGAGTTCCCACAGAGTAAGCATTTTTAAATTTTATAATGAGTTAAATGGTTACTCTTCATAATTTAAATCTGGTGACTAAGTATTTATTCAAAAGCTGATTAACCAGTGAATAGATCTGAGAACTATTTCCATTAAAATGTTAAAAAAAAAAAAAACTGACTATAAAGCTAGCAGCAGTTTTGCTTTTGGTAGCAGTTCCTGAAAAAGTTAAAATCTTAGTCTGAAATACATTTTTTAAAAAAAAAAGGACTTTTGTACTATTTATCCATTTACCTGAACCCCTCGTTTGTTTTGATAATAAAACTGCCTGTCTGAGAATGAACTTGGGAAGTTTCTAATTCTCCTTCATTCTGTATTTGTAAAAGGAACAGATGTCATAAGAAACACCACTTAGCTAACTCCTTCCTTAATGACCATCATTACAGAGGGCTCATTCCTGAGGGATCACTTCAGTTCTGAGGAACATCTGCAAGTACGTACCTGGACGGAGAACATTTAAAGAAGATAAAGCATTTGAAAAGGCTCCACCAGCCTTTGGCTTTTCTTCCTCCTTTTCACTTTCCATATCCATTTCATCTTCCCCGTGTTCACTGATGATAACTCCATCTTCTAGACTGGCGTCCTTAACATGACCTGCTTTGTCCAAAGGTGGTTCGTCTACATTTTTGAAAAATGAATAAATAAATAATACAACATATCTAAAACAAAATCCATATATTAAGGAGGTACTTTTAATGCAATTATGGGTTCAATTCATTAAAGCATCAACTATTCTAATTGTTTATGAAGATACTCAAACTACTGGCATGTGAAATGATCACAGCAGACAAGCAGAAGGCAGAAACAATACAGGGGACAGTGGGATGCCTGGGGCCCTGCCCAATCCCTACCTTTAGTTAATTTTACTGACATTTTACCACTTTACCAAAACTAACTTCTTCCTCTAAACTCTCATAGGTAACTGTTCTCACCTCTTGGAAGCATTATTTCACTTTATATGTCAGTATTTCATTAAACTCTAAATCCATTTGTGTTAGTCTCTCAGTCATGTCCAACTCTGTGAGACCCCCATGGACTACAGCTCCCGAGGCTCCTCTGTCCATGAGATTCTCCAGGCAAGAATACTGGAGTGGGTTGCCATTTCCTTCTCCAGGGGATCTTCCGGATCCAGGGATCAAACCTGGGTCTCCTTCATTGCAGATTCTTTAACGTCTGAATCACCAGGGAAGCCCATTTGAGGCAGCTTTCTATCAAGAACAAGATAGAAACTTCTCTGTAATGAACACTTTATGGGATATCATCTTAGGTTATAACCATCATCTGAAGGGTGGAGACCCAAAAGTCACAGTTACACTGTGTAAACCCCTGATGCTGTTGCCACGACTGAATGTTTGGAACAGTGCGTTTGTGACTAAACCTGATTTTTCTGGCAACCTGAAACTGGGACAGAGACAAGTGAGAAACTAGTTAGCACTAAAAACCACCGCATGCAAACCAGGAAGGGAGCTGTGGCGTCGCTACACTCCATCACAAGGGCAGGGGAGAGAGCTCTCTCTTCTGCAGGCCATTCCGGAGGCCAGCTTCAAGACGCCTTTCCTGCCACAGGCTTCCAGGTGGCACCACTGCCACACTGGTTTATACCAAATGGTTTATTTCACTTAGAACTAAACAGTCCTATTACACCTTCCATCCCAGGCAAAATGCAGAAAAACAGGCATTTTCCACCCTCAATCACTGAACCTGGCAATGCACACATGAGGCACCAACAATATAATGAAAGAGTGAAACAAAAAGTTCATTCTAAATATGAAAGATACCCTTCTGTTGTTTCCCTAGCATGTGCCCCTCCCCAAAACTGCTTCAAAAGTTCTCAAACCATCTCCCACATCTCCTACTCCCCTAAAGAAGAATCCTGGGGATAAGATCCTACCCCCTCACCCCTTACCGCACAACTTTACTTAGAAGATTTAGGTCACTCTGCTTCAGATCTCTTAAATTTTTTTAATTCACCACTCTACCTCATTGCCACAGACTCCCTCTGAAGTGCATTCTGAGGTTGAGATTTTAAAACTCACTTTATCAGATGCATAAAGATACCGGGAGTCAAGAACTACCCGTTTGCTTTTGCTCTCAATTAACACTAAATCAATGGCTTTTAACAGACAAAACAGAACTGCGAAAAGGTTTACTTGATTCAATATGCCCAGATGATTTCTGCAGACTTTAAAAGACTCAGTGTTGCAATAAGTTCATAAGTTATTTGCTTGTGACAGAGCAAATACAAAGTCCAGAACATGGTGACAGATGAATTTTTGTTAGTCTTGTATTATCCTTCCAGACAGCTTTATAAAAAGAGACACTGAATAACCTTTTCTGAGGCTCCTCTTGAGCCTCAGTGTCTTCGCTACTTTAGGAAACCTGACGCCACACATATTCTACTGACTGTGGGCACGTTCTCCATCTCCTCTATTCTGTCTACAGAGAGACACAGGCTTCTCTTTAGTAAAAGAACTTCGACACGATCCCAACTATTTCTCTAGCTATTAGCTATTGTCATCTGCTCTCTCCGCCAAATGTTCCAAAGCAGCCGTGTGGGCCTGCTACCTCCCACTTCCTCACCAGTTTGCCAGACTCGACCTTGGCAAACAGCCTTTGATATCTCCCATTCCAAGCTTACCAACTAAACCAGAGGCTGTAGCCACAGCTAACTGATACAGTATCATTGGGCAATGGAGCAAAACATGTTCCTTCCTCTAAACAGGCAGAGCTTGGCAAGTTAAATGAGTCCCTTTTGCCAGATGCCCCCCTCCGCCCGCCCCCCCAAAACCCAGCCACCACACCAACAGCCCTTCCTTTTCCTGCCCTTCCTGATACTATTTCATACAACTGACACTCATCAACACTCATCATCTTGAAACTTTCCTATCTGTTCTCCTTTGGACTTTTTGACTCTTTGTATCTCCTGAGTAAACCGTCCTCTCCATGTGTATCCTTATTACAGGTGAGGTCTTTGGTCCTCAGGAACATTCCCTTTATGCTGCAGCCTCGATTCCATTTACCCCTGGCTTCAATTATCACCTCAATCAACACCAAAACAAAATCTTCATCTCCAACTATTCACTGGCTATTTCTACTTAAATTCAAGTTCAAAGGTGAACTCATCAATTTGGAATATCCCAAAGGTAGGTTTTCTAAGTTGTTTCTACCCTTGTTTTCCAGTTAATGCACCTCTGCCTATCTGAGAAGGGTTGGGGTAGGAAAAGTTTGGGACTGTGAGCTGATTAGTGAAACAGGAACAGTGACCTATAACAGAAGCTCTACCTTTGGGGAGGACATTAATTGAGTTATCTGCTAAGCAGGAAATCAGTTAATATGAAAACAAGGTGGCCACATAAACTTTGCACCTGCTTCAATTTTTAAACCCAGCAGTAAATGGTCTTTTCTCAGTTCTCACTTTTCCTGAGCTTTCTTCAACTTCATCATACACAGTTGGTTCTTAAGAGATTTGGAAAAACTGAAGCAGCTTCCTAGACTCCAAAATAATCAGTTTCCCTAAAAATACTCCTCCTCCCACCTGTATTCCCTATTTCTGTATATCACACACAATTATCCTCTCAGTCACCTGGCACAAAAGCTCAAATCTATTTCTTTTAGATCTAATAGCTGAAACATACATTATGTCTACCAATTCTTCCCTTGGAATACTTCTCAAATAATCTTTTTCTATTTCTTTCCCCACAACCACAGCAAACATTTTAAATTCACCTAGAATTTCCCATTGAGTCAGGAAAAGCCTCAGTCTTGCTCAACTAAGACCTTTTTAAACCCACTATTACTGGATTAAAGCTGGCCCTTGCATTTAAACTTCTTTAGGCCTCTAATATTGCCTTGTGCCAATCCATGCTGCATGCTAACACCAGGTTAAGATTTCAAAAGTCATTTATCATGTCACCATCCTGGCAGGCCCCTGAAATAGCAACTCTAAACCCCATACTAGATACTAAACATCCTTCACAATCTGTCAGCAACGTACCTTTCACCTTAAACCTCTGAATCCCCCACAAATCATCTATTCAGCCTGTCACATGTACTTGCTCTTTTCCAAAACAGCAAGTCTCTGATAATAGCCCCACACCTCCCCTATTTTCTTTGCAATTTAAAAGATCAAAAACCAGCTTCAAATTCCACTTTATCTATGAAGCATTCCTTCACCCATCTCTAAAAAGAAAAGTGTAGTTAAGCTTTAAGTCACTCACTAGACATTTTGCCAAATTCGGGATCCAGTTATACACTGAAGTGATGCTGTCTCCAAAATTAGATTGCAAACTTGAGATATAATGACATACATTCCCACATCAAGCCTATAGTGGAGAACTGGGCAATAATAATTCTATCTTTAATTTCACAAAATAAAAAGATCTCCCTAAAACATTTGCATGAGAATAACTAGACCACAGCGTATTATCATGAAATCACTTTCCTAAGGACAAATAAACGCTTAAAAGTTTAACTTAGGTTGTGAGAGGACATAAGAGATGTTTTGTACAATATAGACAGGTGCCACACACCCAGGAGTGTGCATTCATGTATCTGATAAGGCTGCTAAATGGGAACATTATCAACCTTAGACTTAGGGGGTTCCTAAAAGCTCTCGATGAATTAAAATGACTGTGTAAATAAAACCAAACGAACCCAAAACTTGTCTCTACAAAATACAAGTACAGAATACAAGTACAGGAATTTGCACAGTACTCCTTCAAAAAGAAACAAACTGTGTCTCAGGTTTAAGTGGGAAACCTCTCTGTTCAACAGCACTCGCAGCACTAGTCAGAAAACTGGAAGAATTTAGTCACTGCAGCAGAAACACGCCAGTGGCAATGGTTGTCTTTTTAAATAACGCATTCACAATGCAGTCATGTTGGAATTAAATAAAACTGCATCATTCTCAACTTGTGCCCTTGACACTGACAGAATCAAGCAAACAAGTTCACTATATATACACCAAATCTATTCAATCCCTGTCAGAGTTTCATTTTGTCACTTCAAAAGAATCAAATTAGTACTTACTGTCGGCAGATGAGTTGAGTTCTGTCTTAATCTTAGATTTTTCAAGATCTTCTTTATATTCTTTCTTAAGCAATTTTACTATCTTTTTGCTGTAACTTGATTTCTTCACTTTGAAAACTTCTTCAGTTTCTTTAAAAAATAAACAAAATCTGTAGCAACTATTATCAGACAATATTTTCCATTTTAACTTTTGAATTCTTCTAAATATACTCAAACATCCCAAATCATTACATAATTTGAAATTACTTAAAATCCGTAATAGGCTTCCAAAAACTGAATCAACCTCATAATATGGAATAAAATGCCAATCTGAGACTTTTTAAAGGCATAACACATGTAACTACACAAAGTTCTGTGTTCTACTGTCTTTCTTAAATAATTTATTTCAGGAGAGGAAAAGAGATCTTCAAAAAAGCACTTAATTATCAAATTCTTAAGGTATATTAAATAAAATATCCAAAATCAAAAGGTGCTAGTTTACAGAGCTGTCAAGACTGAGTTAACTCTATACCCATCACACACGGACAGTTATTTCAAGACCAAGCTGAGAGCTAATCAACTTGTCAAAAATAAATTTCGATGGCGTATCCATCATCTTTGATTTGAAAACTGTAAAAGTCGAATGCAAACTTTACCAAGCTGTCTCTACATCAGCGAAAACAAAAATGTGACTGTACTCCTGGCAAACTTCAGAAACGGCCTATTACTGGAAACAAGAAAGCACTGCGCATCAAGATGCAAGTCAGATTTCCAAAAGTCTAAACTTCTTTCTTCATTACATAGACTTAACTGGATTATACAAACATACACTCAACAATTGGGGAAGTAAAATGATAGAAGGCGCTTCTACGATCAGAAATCTAAATCCACTGTAGCCTGGCCCCTCACACCAGATTGGATAAACCGCCTTCAATTACCATTACACCGTCTCTTTTCACGGTCCAAATGTTAACGCGAGTTAAGGTCGCACATTTGTACCCCTATTTGCTTTTACAAGGAAACAGGATCGGAAACAGGATCGGCGATCGCCAAGGGCTGACCCAAAGTGACTCAGAACCAGAGCTTCAACTCCGGGCTTCTCTTTCCAGACCTAGCACTCCTCTTGACACACTCAGCCTTCCTGGTCAAGGATGTCTGGCCCCTTCCTACTCAAGGATATCTGACCAGGACGAGCATGCCAAGAGGCGTGGGCACGGTGACCTACGAAGGCCCGGAGAACGTGCCCAGAGCAGTCCAGGGAGCCGTCTAAAAACTAGAGCAGTCTGGTTCTCCCTAAAACACAGCGGCTAGGAACGAGGCAGGACAGGAGGCACTGAATTTCCAGGTGAAAAAAACTCATAATGACTGATCTTAGGTCCCCAGCCCCTCGGAACAGGGGATGCTCGGGAGGCCGGCGAGGAGGAGGCGGTAGTTAAGAGAAGGCCGGCGGCGGCGCGGGAACACGTCCCCAGCCCCCACCCCCATCCCCCGCCTGCGCAGAAGGCCGGAGGCGGGGGGAAACGTGCAGCCGGTCGCGGCGGGAAGAAGCGACTCGGTTCCCGGGGCGGGGATGCTGAGGCTGGGAGCGTCCAGGGAACGCAGGAACCCGCGGTGGAGGTCTAGCTAGGGTAGAGATCCTGGGGTCCGGGAGGCCCCCGAGGCGCGGCGGTTTACCTTCGTCCTCGTCCTGGAAGCTGAGCAGGCTGGCCCGGGGCACCTCTTTGTTCTCGCGCGGCCTCTTGCGCGGCTTCAGCCCGTTGCCGGGCTCCGCGCCGCCGGGGAGGCAGCCCCCGGCCTCCGTCCCCGAGGTCAGCGCGGCCGGCGGCGGCGGCGGCGGCCCCGGGCCTAGCAGGGACTCGCCCGCGGGGGCCCTGTCGCCTCCGCCGCCGCCGGGGCCCGGGCCGGGGCCAGGCTCCTCGCCGGTGCCAGGCGGCGGCGGCAGCAACGGCGGGGGCTCCTGCTCCTCATCGCGCTCTCGCTCCTCCTCCTCCGAGTCATTCCGCTTGCGCACGTTCACCCGCCGGGCCTTTCGGAACATTGCCCCACGTCCCGGACGGCGCTCTCACACACACACACCAGCCGGCTCCCAACTCCGCCGCCCCGGCAGCGCCGAGCTCGCGACAGCGCACGCGCGATCTCCCCGGGAGTCCAGCCCGGCTCCTCGCTTCCCTTTCCCAGCTACCGCGCACCGCGGGGAGCGCGCAGGCGCTCACGCGATCACTGCTTGGAGAGAACTCAGCGCCTCTCGCGAGAACGTCAGTTTTGGTCTGTTTTGTTCCCGCCGACCCACCCGCGGCGTCCCCCTGTCGGCCCGGAGGACTATTGGCACGGAACTCTGGGAGTCCGGCGCCGTCCGGCCGGTCACAAAGAAGATCATAGAGACGAGAGGACAGAGTCAGCCCCGGGAGCTGCAGTGCGTCTCCCTCACTGACGTAGTCACGCGAGGAAACCTCCCGACAGGCCCTGGGAGGAGCAGATAGTGAAGGAGGAGACGGGGAAAAGGCGGAGACGTAGTGGCGAGGGAAGGAGGAGACCCAAGGTGGAGCGGGAGGAAGTAGGGAGGAGCTGGAAGTGGAATCCCAAGGGTGCGATATTTTTTCTTGAGACTGAACTGAGTGAAGTGAAATGAAGATCGCTCAGTCGTGTCAGACTCTGCGACACCTTGGACTATACAGTCCATGGAATTCTCTAGGCCAGATTACTGAGCCGTGATACATTAATAGGCCTAACCTTATTAGTACTCCGTATTTCTACACCTTTCATGATTTAAGAGCACTTTGTAAAAGACGGAATGTCATATAGGGTAAAATGTTATTTGGCCTTTTTTTTTTTTTAATAGCACCTTTCCCTTTATTACAATGAAAGCAAAAGTGTCCTTGGTCTTTTCAGAAGAAGGCCAAGTTTGTTAGCAGTTCCTCAACTTGGCTGATTTCAGAAACAAGTGTAGGAAAAAAATCGACGTAGCGAGACACATTTGAGACGTATGTCACAGAGGTAACCCTTTAAACTGGCAAGGGCACATTTGACTGTGAAGTTGAGCTCACATACTTTCTCATTGTGTCACCGAATGTAGGGCCTTCTTCACCTATGTGCCTATATGTGAATTTCCTTGTTTCAAAATTCAAAAGGTTACAAGAGGTATTCCCATCCATTTCTAGGCACCTTCCAGTTCGCTGGCAATGTTAAAAGTTTTATGATCCTCCAGAGAACTTCTCAGTTAAATGCACCCATTCCCATCCATTTTAGTTCACTGATTCCTAAAATGTTGGTGTTTACTTTTACCCTCTCCTGCTTGACTAAATCCAATTTACCTTGATTCATGAACCTAACATTATAGCTTCCTAGCACATTCAACAGCAGAGACGTTACTTTGCTGACTAAGGTCGTCTAGTTAAGTCTATGGTTTTTCCAGTAGTCATGTATGGATGTGAGAATTGGACTGTGAAGAAGGCTGAGCACCAAAGAATTGATGCTTTTGAACTGTGGTGTTGGAGAAGACTCCTGAGAGTCCCTTGATCCAACCAGTCCATTCTGAAGGAGACCAGCCCTGGGATTTCTTTGGAAGGAATGATGCTGAAGCTGAAACTCCAGTACTTTGGCCACCTCATGCAAAGAGTTGACTCATTGGAAAAGACTCTGATGCTGGGAGGGATTGGGGGCAGGAGGAGAAGGGGACGCCGGAGGATGAGATGGCTGGATGGCATCACTGACTCGATGGACGTGTGTCTGAGTGAACTCTGGGAGTTGGTGATGGACAGGGAGGCCTGGTGTGCTGCGATTCATGGGGTCGTAAAGAGTCGGACATGACTGAGTGACTGAACTGAACTGAACTGATGCAATATTGTTCTTTACAGTATCAGACCTTACTTTCACCACCAGACACATCCACAACTTGGCTATATTTCCACTTTGGCCCAGCCTCTTCATTCTTTTTGGAGTTATTTCTCCCCTCTTCCACAGTAGCCTATTGGACACCTACTGACCTGGGGAGCTCATCCTTCAGTGTCATATTTTTTTTGTTTTTTCATACTGTTCATGGGGTTTTCGAGGCAGGAATACTGAAGTGGTTTGCCATGCCCTTCTCCGGTGGACTATGTTTTCTCAGAATTCTCTACCATGAGCTGTCAAGTCTTGGGTGGCCCTCAAGTGGCTATCAGCATGGTATGGCTGATAGCATCCTTGAGAACCACAAGACTGTTATCTATATGATGATTTTGGTTAGCTTTGTGTGATCCTGGTTTTCTGGAGGCCGTGGGGTTATAGTTCTTGCTTCCTGGTGGGAGGGACTGGTTGTGGGAAAATCTGGGTATTGCTCTGGTGGGCAGGGCCATGCTCAGTAAAGCGTTAATCCAATTGTCTGCTGGTATTTGGATCTATGCTGTGTTAGTTATGCCCTGATGCAACTCAATACTGGAGTCTACAGGCTCTATGGTAGAACTGCTGGCAACCTTCAAAAAGGACTTATGCCAACACATACCTCCCAGGATTGCTGCTGCCGGTGACCCTGTCCCTGAGGCAGGCTACTGCCAACCCATGCCTCTGCAGGAGATCTTCAACACTGATAGACGGATCTATCTCAGTCTCTAGTGGGATCACAGAAATTTAATTCACACCATTATATTTATTACTGTGGGCAAAAATCCCTTAGAAGAAATGGAGTAGCCCTCATAGTCAATAGAAGAGTCCAAAATGTAGTACTTGAATGCAATTTCAGAAACAACAGAATGATCTCAGTTCGTTTGCAAGGCAAACCATTCAGTATCACAGTAATCCAAGTCTGTACCCCAACCACTGAGGCTGAAGAAGCTGAAGTTGATTCTTTCTGTGAAGACCTACAAGACCTTCTAGAACTAACACCAAAAAGAGATCCTTTTCATCATAGCGGGTTGGAATGCAAAAGTAGGAAGTCAAGAGATACCTGGAGTAACAGGCAAGTTTGGCCTTGGAGTACAAAATGGAGCAGGGCAAAGGCCAAGAGAACACACTGATCATAGCAAACACCCTTTTCCAACACAAGCAACAACTCTACACATGGACATCATCAGATGGTCAATACCAAAAGCAGATTAATTATATTCTTTGTAGCCAAAGATGGAGAAGCGCTATACAGTCTGCAAAAACAAGATTGGGAGCTGACTATGGCTCAGATCATGAGCTCCTTATTGCAAATTCAGACTTAAACTGAGGAAAGTAGGGAAAGCCACTAGACCATTCAGGTATGACCTAAATCAAATCCCTTATGATTATACAGTAAAGGTAATGAATAGATTCAGGGGATTAAATCTTATAGAGTGCCTAAAGAATTATGGATGGAGGTTCGTAACATTATACAGGAGGCGGTGACCAAAACCATCCCAAAGAAAAATGCCATAAGGCCAGTGGTTGTCTAAAGAAGCCTTACAAATAGCAGGAGAAAAGAAGAGAAGTGAAAGGCAAAGGAGAAAGGAAAAGTATACCCAACTAAATGCAGAGTTCCGGAGAATAGCAAGGAGAGATAAGATAGCCTTAAGTGAACAATGCAAAGAAACAGAGGAAAATAATAGAATGGGAAAGACTAGAGATCTCTTCAAGAAAACTGGAGATTCCAAGGGAACATTTCCTGCAAAAATGGACCAAAAATGGCTCAATGAAGGACAGAAATGGCAAGGATCTAACAGAAACAGAAGAGATTAAGAAGATGTGGAGAGAATACCCAGAACTGTACAAAAATGTCTTAATGACCCAGATAACCACGATGGTGTTGTCACACGCCTAGAGCCAGACATCCTGGAGTGTGAAGTTAAGGGGGCCTTAGGAAGCATCACTATGAACAAAGGTAGTGCAGGTGATGGAATTCCAGCTGAGCTATTTCAAATCCAAAATATGCTGTGAAAGTGCTGCACTCAGTACGCCGGGAAATTTGGAAAATTCAGCAGTGGCCACAGGACTGAAAAAGTCAGCTTTTATTCAATCCCAAAGAAAGGCAATGCCAAAAAATGCTCAGATTACTGTGCAGTTGCACTCATTTCACATGCTAGCAAAGCAGTGCTCAAAATCCAGCAGTATATGAACCAAGAACTTCCAGATGTAAAAGCTGAATTTAGACAAGGCAGAGATCAAATTGCTGATATCTGTTGGGTCATAGAAAAAGTAAGAGAGTTCCCCCCCGCCAAAAAAAACATCTACTTCCATTTCATTGACTACACTAAAACCTTTGACTATGTGTATCACAACAAACTGGAAAATTCTTAAAGAGATGGGAATAACAGACAACTTCATTTGTCTCCTGAGAAACCTATATGTAGGACAAGAAGCAACAGTTGGAACCAGACATAGAACAATGAACTGGTTCAAAATTAGGAAAGGAGTACATCAAGGCTGTATATTGTCATCCTGCTTATTTAACTTATATGCAGAATACATCATACAAAATGCTGGGCTGGAATACTCGCAAGTTGGAGTCAAGATGGCCAGGAGATATATCAATAACCTCAGATACACAGATGACACCACCCTTATGGCAGAAAGCAAAGAGGATCTAAGAGCCTCTTGATGAAAGTGAAAGAGGAGAGTGAAAAGGCTGGCTTAAAACTCAATGTTCAAAAAATGAAGACCATGGCATCTAGTCCCATCACTTCATGGCAAATAGATGGGGGGAAAGTAGAAACACTGACAGATTTTATTTTCTTGGGCTCTAAAATCACTGCAGATGGTGACTGCAGCCATGAAGTTAAGACACTTGCTCCTTGGAAGAAAAGCTATGACGAACGTAGACAGCATATTACAAACAGAGACATCACTTTGTCAACAAAGGTCTGGGTAGTCAAACCTATGGTTTTTCCAACAGTCGTGTACAGATGTGAGAGTTGGACCACAAAGAAGGTTGAGTGTTGAAGAACTGATGCTTTTGAATTGTGCTGGAGAGGACTCGTCTTCTTGAGAGTCCCTTGGTCTGCAAGGAGAACAAACCAGTCACTCCTAAAGGAAATCAACCCTGAATATTCATTGGAAGGACTGATGCTGAAGCTGAAGCTCCAATACTTTGTCCACCTGATTTGAAGAGCCGACTCATTGGAAAAGACCCTGATGCTGGGAAAGACTAAGGACGGGAGAAGGGGGCGGCAGTGGATGAGATGGTTGGATGGCATTACTGACTCAATGGCCATGAGTTTGAGGAAACTATCGGAGAAAATGAAGGACAGGGAAGCTTGACATGCTTCAGTTCATGGAGTCACAAACAGTCGGACACGTCTTAGTGACGGAACAACAAGAGATATTCTTTGAACATAAAAAAGAAGATGTGTATTTTATCAATTACCTTTTTTTAATACAATGTGTAAATTACTTTTTTAGTTTAACATGCATTGAACATCAGTTCATATCTGTTCATAAGGTGTTGTCCCTTCTACCAACCTGCATAGTGACCCATTGTTCAAATGTACCATGAAAGTGAAAGTGAAGTCACTCAGTCGTGTCTGACTCTTTGTGACCCCCGTGGACTGTAGCCCACCAGGCTCCTCCGTCCATGGGATTCTCCAGGCAAGAATACTGGAGTGGGTTGCTATTTCCTTCTCCAGGGGATCTTCCCAACCCAGGGATTGAACCCGGGTCTCCCGCATTGCAGGCAGACGCTTTAACCTCTGAGCTACCAGGGAAGCCCCAAATGTACCATAATTTATTAATATTTAAGTAGTTTCATAAGAATTGGTATTAATGTTTTTTCCAGTCTTGCTATGATAATCAATACTGTGATGAAAATCTTTGAAAAATGGTCACAAGTAGGATGAATTGGTATTGAAATTACTAGATCCACAGGTGTGCACTTGTAATTTTGCCAATTCTAAGCTGCTCTCTATAGCAGCATACCAGTTATAAAATTTTTTTTTTTGATGGAATTGTTGTTCAGCTGCTAAGTCATGTCCAACTCTTTTGTGACCCCATGGGCTATATAGCCTGCCAAACTCCTCTGTCCATGGGATTTCAGGCAAGAGTACTGGAGTGGGTTGCCATTTCCTTCTCCAGGGGACCTTCCTGATCCAAAGATCAAATCCACATCTCCTAATTACAGGCAGATTCTTTACCACTGAGCCACCAGGGAAATACAAATGAAGTCACCTGACATATAATATTATATTGGTTTCGCATGTACAACAGAATTATACAATATTTACATATATTGCAAAATGATCACAAGTGCAGTTAACTTTCATCACCGTGCATAGCTACAAAGTTTTTGTCTTACCATGAGAACTTTTAAGATCCATTCTCTTAGCAACTTTCAAATATGTAATATAATATTTTTTGTAATATAGTGTTATTTACCAAGTCAAGTTATATTTTATCACTACATTACCATGGCTTATACACTTTTTAACCCCATTCATTCATTTCGCCCACTCCCAACCATGCCAGTTTGTACTCCTACCACAGTGTCTGTTTGCCTACACCATTCTGTCAAAATTTCACTTGAGATTTAAGTTGCAGGTTGAAGCAAAAGATCCCAAGCTCAAGATTCCATACACAACTGGCTCTTTTCACTGGTTTTCTTTGATTGCATTTGAAATCTGCCCACCCATGACTCACTTTTGAAAGCTAGAAAGATGATCTAGGCTGAGTGTCCTCTGTAACATTTTCTTCCAGTTAGTAGAGAAAGTTAATAACATCTGGCTTCCATTCTACTCGCATTACTCTAAGTTCTTATATTCTGGCTGTTCAGCATTAAGTTCTGATTCCAGCAGAGTGTTTCGTTGGTGAAACTGAACTCCAGTTCTCATCACAAAAGCTTCAAATTGTGCCTGGTCAGCCTGTAGACACCAGAGCCAGCGCCAAGAGACAGATTTGCAGTAACATGATTAGGACAGAGGTAAGAAAGATAAGGTTCAGAGCAGACTGTGTTAATATCTTGGCCTGAAACTTCAAAAAGGCCTTCCAGTATGAAAGTGATGATTAAATATGGATAGAGAGGAGAACATTGGATGTTTTAAGGCAAGCTAACAAATGAAAAGCCAGGATGTATTTATAACTTTTATAATCTACCTATTCAGATAACTGAAGGGCAAAGTTAAAGATTCAGAAGTTGTCTTGCTGCTAACACAAGCCAAAGGCCCTTCTAGAGGTTACAGACCTTGTGGAAATTAAATTCCTGAAACAGAGGAGCTGCTTTCATCATCTGTCAGCCAGTATACGATCTGAAACTAATTATTTTATAAACTGCTCTGTGCACTGAGTATTAAACTGACTGTTTACAGCATATCATCACTATTTAATGTTGGAGTGTTTTTAGACAAAGACTGCGTTCATAGAATGCTTCCATCCATCATTTTGTTTGAACCAGTTAAGTGCTTTTTTAAGAAAATAAATTTTGTTGTATTTTTTGATCACATGGACCATTTTTAGAGTCTTTCTTGAATTTTTTTTATAATATTGCTTCTGTTTTACCTTTCATTTTTTTAGCTGTGAGCCCTGTGTGATCTTAGCTCCTAGACCAGGGATCAAACCCACACCCTCTCATCAGAAGGCAAAGTCTTCATTGGACTGCCAGGGAGGTCCCCAGTGATTTTTTTTTCCTTAATTAGAGGGTAATTACACTACTGTGATGGTTTTTGCCATTCATCAACATGAGTCAACATTAGATATACCTATGTCCCCTCCCTCTTGAAACCCCCCACCCTTCCCATCCCTCTCCTCCAGGTTGTCACACAGCACTGGCTTTGGGTTCCTTGTGTCATGCCTCGAATGCCCACTGGCTATCTTTTTTATATGTGGTAATGTATGTTTCCATGCTATTTTCTCATATCGTCCAACCCTCTCCTTCCCCTTCTGTGTCACAAAATGTCTGCGTCTCCTTTGCTACCCTGCCAGTAGGATCATCAGTACTATCTTTCTAGATTCCGTGTATATGCATTAATACATGATATTTGTCTTTCTCTTTCTGACTTACTTCCCTCTGTGTAATAGGCTCTAGGTTCATCCACCTCATTTGGACTCAAAGCTATTCCTTTTTATAGCTGAGTAATATTCCACTGTGTATATGTGCCATACCCAGTGCTTTTTAAAGTTACTTTGCCAAGCAATAATTCCAATTAGTTGCCAAGCAATAATTCCAATTAGTTTTTTTCTACTAAATTGTGACTTTGCATGAAATAACTGACCCATGATTTCAGACAAAATAGGCAAACCACTTCTGTTTGTTTTGTTTACCAACTCAGTATTAGACTCTGTAGTCTGCGACGATGATTACCAAAGGTAGCTCTGTGAGCCCGTGAAGTTTTCTCTAGTCAGTTGCCAAATGAGAAGCACACGAACAGTCTGCGCATGTATAGTAGCCAGATGTCTCTTACCAGGGGGAAGAAAATGGTGCTTTGTTCTGAGGTGATCTTCCTCCTCCATATTAAGATACTAAAATCTCTTTCCTTAAATGAAATAATGATGATGGTATATTTTGTTTGTTTTCATACCCTTATTTGACAAACTGAAAAGTAGTGAAAGCTATAAGTCCCCCCAAATTGTTTATTATATCTAAAAATTTTATGTGGCATGCAAAATCTAATAGTCTAGGAATTCCTGATCCACAAATTTTTCCTTTCTTCCTAAATAACTCAAGAATTCTATTCTGGGGGGCAAAAAGCTGGAGAAAATATTTAATTATTTCATTAAATTTCTTGTCCTTGATTTAGCGAAGACTGTTTTGCATCAACTTAAAGTAAAATGTAAGCTTCCTGGGAGAGGAGATTTGGGTTGTTGTTGTGGTTGTTTTTTTTTTCGCTGCTAGCTTCACAGTCCTTCCCAGGTGGCCCAGGGGTGAAGAATCCACTGGCAATGCAGGAGAGGCAGGTTCCGTCTCTGGGTTGGGAAGATTCTCTGCAGAAGGAAATGGCAACCCACTCCAGTGTTATTCTTGCCTTTTTGTACTGTTCATGGGGTTCTCAAGGCAAGAATACTGAAGTGGTTTGCCCTTCTCCAATACTTTGGCCACCTGATGCAAAAAGCCGACTCATTGGAAAAGACCCTGCTGCTGGGAAAACTTGAGGGCAGAAAGAGAAGGGAGAACAGAGGAGGTGGTTGGATCACATCATCGACACAATGGACATGAGTTTGAGCAAACTCTGGGAGATGGTGAAGGACAGGGACCCCTGGCGTGCTGCAGTCCACGGGCTCACAGAGAGTCGGCCACAACTTAGTGACTGCATAATAACACCATTTTATATGATTTAGTGTTTTATATCTTCTGGTGTTACTATGTCAACAAGTACAATTCATAATCATAGTACCATGTGATATTTATATTACATTCACAATAAACACTTTATAAATACATCTAAGGACTATATAACCAATGCAGAAGCAAAAATAGCTATGCATCCTTTCTAAGAGAATTCACCTCTATTAGCTCAAAATCGTTCAAACATTGTTGTCTTTCCTTCTTGGGGAAAAAGGCAAAAGCAGATACCTTATCAAAGGCAACAGAGTTACAAGTATCTCTTTTGGGAATAAAGATGAAGGAATGTGTCTTTTTTCTGTACTATTTAATTTTACTCCAGGGCAGCAAACACACAGTAACATTATAACATGATTACAGAGGGAGGCATCAAATCAAGCTTTGAATTTTTCAGATCTTTTAAAATATTCTATTTGCTTGTTAATGTTTGGTTGTGCTGGGTCTTCATTGCTGCTTGTGGACTTTCTCTAGTTGCAGTGAGTGGGGTCTACACTCTAGATGCACTTCATGGGCGTCTCATTGTGGTGGCTTCTCATATTGTGGATCACAGGCTCCGGAGTGTTCAGGCATGCAGGATCTTCCTAGACCAGGGTTCAGACCTGTCTCTCCTGCACTGGCAGGCAGATTCTCAACCACTAGACCACCAGAGAAGTCCCCAAGCTCCAAATTTTTGAAAAAATGAAGTGGACTTTAAAAAACAACCTTTGAAAGTATTAGTTGCTTAGTCCTGTCCGACGCTTTGCTTCCCCGTGGACTGTAGCCCACCAGGCTCATCTGTCCATGGGATTCTCCAGGCAAGAATACTGGAGTGGGTAGCCATTCCCTTCTCCAGGGGATCTTCTCAACCCGAAGAATGAACCCAGGTATCCTGCATTGCAGGTGAATTCTTTACCATCTGAGCCACCAGGGAAGTCCCTTATCTAATTATAAAAGTGCTACCTGCATTACTATATTTTAGAAATTTAGAAAATGCAGAACAATACAAAGAAGGAAATAATAATGGTCATTAATCTTAACACTTAATTTTTGGAGCATTTCTTTCCAGAATTATTTGATGAACATTCACTCTTTCATTCTTCATGTTTTCAACATTCCAGTGCAACTTCTACTTGGAGTTAGTTCTCTAACCTCCTTCCTCTAATCCTATCATAATGATTGCATCTTGGAGTTTGCAACTTGCATCTTCTCCAAGTTACTAGGGAGTTACTTGGCATCTTCCTCAGTAAAACTTCACTTCCATCTTCTAGTCTGTCTATTCTACCTCCAGTCCAGAAGCCATCACTTTTCATTGCCCATTCTCTTCCCCCTGCCTGTTTCCTGCCTCATCCAGATTGGATTTCATGGGGATAAGATTATAGTCACTCCCTTCCAACAGCTCAGCTTCCTTCCCCGCTCCTGCTTTGTTTTTGTTGTTTAGTCCTGTCCAACTCTTTGCCACCCCATGGACTGCAGCAGGCCAGGATTCCTTGTCCTTCATCATCTCCTGGAGTCTGCTCAAACTCATTGAGCTGGAGATGCAATCCAACCGTCTCATCCTCTGTCATCCCCTTCTCTTCCTGCCTTCAATCTTTCCCAGCATCAGGGTCTTTTCCTATGAGTTGACTCTTTCCATCAGGTGGCCAAAATATTGGAGTTTTAGCTTCAGCATCAGTACTCCCAATGAATATTCAGAGTTGATTTCCTTTAGGATTGAATGGTTTGTTGTACTCATTCAGAAAAACCCTAGCCATAGCTGAGCCAGACTGTGGCCTTCTCTGTATCTGTCCCTGGTTAGTTAACTTTCCAGATTTCCTCTTAAATTAACTGCAGACATCAAATGGACACTAAATACATTATTTTTTATTATTATTTTTATGTGGGTCTCCGTCTGAATCAGGCAGATGAAGTAGTCAAATAATGCATTTAAGTTTATATAGGATTTTAATAATATAATCAGTGAGCTCAAATATATAGATTAATAAAATTATGTTCTCTCCAAACAGAGTCTATTTAATTACCCATGGCATCTGTGAAACATTTATAAATATCAATCATTAACCTGGGTAAACAAACAACTGAACAAATTCTTCAAAACAGAGATTTTTACAGGGAACGTTCTCCAACCAGAGAAAAAAGTTAAATGACAAGCCAGATCCAGGAAGCTGAATGACCCCTCCAATACAAAAAAAAAAAAAAGTTTTAACTATTTGGGAATTAATGAGCAGTCATCTAAATCTCTAAATCAAAGGGGAAATAAGACATACATTATCTAAGATCTCTAGAAATTAATAAAAGGTCATTTCCTCATAAAAATAAATGGTGCATAGCTAAAGGAGTACTCATGGAATAATCTATAACTTTAGCCCAGAGATAAACCCATGCACCTATGGACACCTTATCTTTGACAAAGAAGGCAAGAATATACAATGGAGAAAAGACAATCTCTTTAACAAGTGGTGCTGGGAAAACTGGTCAACCACTTGTAAAAGAATGAAACCAGATCACTTTCTAACACCATACACAAAAATAAACTCAAAATGGATTAAGATATAAATGTAAGACCAAAAACTATAAAACTCCTAGAGGAAAACATAGGCAAAACCCTCTCCAACATAAATCACAGCAGGATCCTCTATGACCCACCTCCCAGAGTATTGGAAATAAAAGCAAAAATAAACAAATGGGACCTAATTAAACTTAAAAGCTTTTGCACAACAAAGGAAACTCTAAGCAAGGTGAAAAGACAGCCTTCAGAATGGGAGAAAATAATAGCAAACGAAGCAACTGACAAAGAATTAATCTCAAAAATATACAAGCAACTCCTGCAGCTCAATTCCAGAAAAATAAACAACCCAATCAAAAAATGGGCCAAAGAACTAAACCAGACATTTCTCCAAAGAAGACATACAGATGGCTAACAAACACATGAAAAGATGCTCAACATCACTCATTATCAGAGAAATGCAAATCAAGACCACAATGAGGTACCATTTCACGCCAGTCAGAATGGCTGTGATCCAAAAGTCTACAAGCAATAAATGCTGGAGAGGGTGTGGAGAAAAGGGAACCCTCTTACACTGTTGGTGGGAATGCAAACTAGTACAGCCACTATGGAGAACAGTGTGGGGATTCCTTAAAAAAATGGAAATAATACTGCCATATGACCCAGCAATCCCACTGCTGGGCATACACACCGAGGAAACCAGAATTGAAAGAGATGCATGTACCCCAATGTTCATCTCAGCACTGTTTATAATAGCCAGGACATGGAAGCAACCTAGATGTCCATCAGCAGATGAATGGATAAGGAAGTTGTGGTACATATACACAATGGAGTATTACTCAGCCATTAAAAAAGAATGCACTTCAGTCAATTCTAATGAGGTGCATGAAACTGGAGCCTAACAGGGTGAAGTAAGCCAGTGAAAAGAGAAATATTCAGCCTCAGAAAAACAAAGGAAAAAAAACAGGAAAACAATTCAAAGAATGTGACGAGTAGAAATAGTCAAAGATAAAATGATCACTAATAAAAAATAAATTAGAAAATAATAAAATAAAACCCCAAACATAGGGATTACCAAAAAAAACCCCAAACTTAATTAAGGAACATACATATCCCCTCAAATTTTAACTATAACTAGACATGAAGAAGAGCCAAATTAATTGTGAGAAAATGTTGTATGGTACCCAGTGACAATACATTGGAACTTCTACAGAAAATGTATATTTTAGCAAAATACAAATTTCACAACTGATTTAAGAAGAATATAATGCTTTCAAATTTTGGTGATGGAGAAGACTCCTGAAAGTCCCTTGGACAGCAAGGAGATCAAACCAGTCAATCCCAAAGGAAATCAACCTTGAATATTCACTGGAATATTGGACACTAAAGCTCCAATACTTTGGCCACCTGATGTGAAGAGCTGACTCATTGGAAAATACCCTGATGCTGGGAAAGATTGAAGGCAGGAGGAGAAGGGAATGACGAAGGATGAGATGGCTGGATGGCATCACGGACTCAATGGACATGAGTTTGAGCAAGCTCCAGGAGGTGGTGAAGGACAGGAAAGCCTAGGGTGCTGCAGTCCATGGGGTCACAAACAGTCGGACACAACTTAGCGACAGAACAACAACAACAATGGCTCTTAACAAACCAATTAGCAAAGAAGAAGCGGGGAAGTTTTGAAAGAGGTAAATAGATTTTAAGTTAATGATACGGGAATAATCATGTGTTTTTATCATTTCCTTTTCCCATCACTCCAGTGAAACAATGGCAAAGTTTTAAAACATGTAAACATACGGCAATGAAGAGATCATGAGAGAGCCATCTGTACCTTTGGGATTTCAACAAATTTATCTGTCCCGTATTTTTAATGTTCCCTTGGTAAGTTTGATTTCCCATAGAAAGAAAGAAAAGAAAGCGAAGTTGCTCAGTTGTGTCCAACTCTTTGTGACCCCATGGACTGTAGCCTGACAGGTTCCTCTGTCCATGGGATTTTCCAGGCAAGAATACTGGAGTGGGTTGCCATTTCCTTCTCCAGGAGATCTTCCCGACCCAAGGATTGAACCTGGATCTCCTGCATTGCAGGCAGATGCTTTATTGTCTGAGCCACCAGCTTTCCCATACCATGAGATTATTATATGCTACTGCTACTAAGTCGCTTCAGTCGTGTCCAACTTTGTGCGACCCCATAGAAGGCAGCCCACCAGGCTCCTCTGTCTCTGGGATTCTCCAGGCAAGAATACTGGAGTGGGTTGCCATTTCCTTCTCCAATGCATGAAAGTGAAAAGCGAAAGTGAAGTCGCTCAGTCATGCCCGACTCTTAGCGACCCCATGGACTGCAGCTTACCAGGCTCCTCCGTCCATGGGATTTTCCAGGCAAGAGGACTGGAATGTTATATACCTCTTCTCAAATCCTTCATTCTATTCCCAGCTAATAACTAGCTAATTCTTAACTGACAGTAGAGAAGCATCAGAGGGAACCACATCTACACACCTGCTTGCATCTGTACTTCTCTTGGCTCCACTCAGGAAACTGAAAAAAGTGAACTTCTTCCTATCAAAGATGAACTTATCACTGTGTTCAGAATTTTTTGTTTTGTATTTGGAACATCAGTTTTTTTTTAATTATGAAAACATACTAACACATTTACGGGAGACTTGGAAAATGCAGAGCACGGTTACACATAGCTCCACTATATACTACTAACTCCTTTCTTGTTCGCTTGTTAAAACGTTGTTTGGGGTTGCAGTGGGTCTTTGTTGCTTTGTGCAGTTGTGGTGAGCGGGGGGCTGTCTTGCATGCGGTGCTTGGGCTTCTCGTTGCGGTGGCTTCTCTCGTTGGGGAGCAGAGGCTTCAGTAGTTGCAGCGCGTGGGCCCAGTAGCTGTGACTCCTGGGCTCTGGAGCTCCGGTTCAGTAGCTGTGGCATGCAGGCTTAGTTGCTCTGCAGCGTGTGGGATCTTCCTGGATCAGGGATCAAACCTGTGTCCCCCACATTGACAGGCAGATTCTTTACCACTGAGCCACAAGAGAAGGACCCAAAAGGTATTTCTTGTAAGAATTACTTAAAACATATGTGAAAGAGCTCTGAAGCTATTACAAGTCACCAAATGGAAGATATGCACATTAAAATACTCATAATTTGTAGTATCAGTACATTTTATAATTTATTAATAAAAATTATTAAAATTCCATTTGTTACATTTTCAGTAACAAATGACAGTAAATATGTTTAATATTAATCTTTTCATCTATATCCTTCTTGCCATTCTTTCCTTCTCTTTTGTTTCCTTATTTTTCTTTTTCTACCACTTTAATCTTACCTCTCACATACAATGTCAGTAATAAGGCCATTACATCTTTCTATTAAAATTGGTATCGTGGTCTTAGCTCTGGCCTAATTTAAGCACTGACATTATAGATGCATGCTAATTAGTCTGAATGGCCAAATCTCTCACCAGTTAAGCAAATGGAAACATTTGAGGTTATTTCAGCTACCTGGTGTTAAGGCTAAGAGAAAAATGTGTGTTATTTCATGGTAGAACTATTTCTTATCATTATGGTATCATGCATTCAATACATTCCAACTTTTTGCATTCCGGGTTTAGATGTTTGTACCATAATTGCCTCAGATTCTTTATATTCCACTTTAATGTTGAGTTGGGTGGCTGTGAGGGAAGATTTTCTTTGTCCAATGATGAGTCAGTTCAATTTTAAAAAATGGATACTACCTATAGAATAGATAACTGAGGAGAACCCACAGTACAGTGCAGCGAACTCTCCTCCGTGCTGGCTGGTAACCTAAACGGGAGGAAATCCTAAAGAGAGAGGGCACGTGTATGCGTGTGGTAATTCACTTTGCTGAGAGCAGAAGCTGATACAACTTTGTAAAGCAACTATCCTCCAGTGAAAATTAATGAAAAATATTGCCTTAGTTCTTTGTATGAACACACATAAAGCATTTTATGTTAACCCCATCATACAGAGTGTCTTCACTTTCCAGTCTTAAACTTCCAAATGGACCAAGCCCTAAAAGTTCTTCTGTTAATCATCCATCAGTAATCTGGATGTATTTACCCATGCGAGTAGTGTTATAAAGGGGTTATTACATTCCCAGGCTAGCCCCTAATGTAGTCAAACACAGTTCCAGTGGTATTAATCTAAGCTCTGATTTCTGGAGCAGGAGGAGGAGGAGGGGAGGAACAGTGGGGAAGCGGCGTAGCCGGGCCAAAGGCAGGAGGTGGCAAGGCAAGAGAGGGACAGAAGGGCTAGAGGGAGAGAGCTTTCCCCGGATTCAGGCCTCGTTCTAAGCAACAGAAACCCCGATGCACTTGGCTTTTGTGACTTCCCCCTCGGACCCTGATGTTCTCATTCAGCCCTAAGGTTCCACCATATCCGCCAGGCTTCAACCCTCCCCACCCCCACCACCCCCCACTCCCCGCCACTGAACACACTCACAGGACTTCCCTTTCTCAGTGTGAATGTGCTTTACAAGATGTTTGGAAAATACCAGTCTAAGAGGATTTAATCATTTTGAGGGGCTCCTTGTCCCAAAACCACTGAAGTCTGTCGTTCTCTATGTAGGGGAATTCCAGCCTATGTAAGAACATGAAGAGGGGGAGAAAAAAGGCAATGTTTTGAAGGAAGATGCTTTTATTTTTTTAAGATTTTTTTTTTTTTTGATGTGGACTTTTTTTTTTTTTTTTTTAAGGGCTTCCTTGGTGGCTCAGATGGCAGATGGTAAAGAATCTGCCAGGAGACCCAAGTGTGATCCCTGGGTCGAGAAGATCCCCTGGAGAAAGAAATGGCTACATATTCCCGTGTTCTTGCCTAGAGAAGTCCATGGCTAGAGAAGCCTGGTGGGCTACAGTCCACTGGTTGTGGAAAGTGAGACAAGAATGAGCGACTAACACTTTCCGTTCTCTTTCATTTTTTGAAAGTCTTTATTGAATTTGTTACACATTGCTTCTGTTTCATATTTTGTTTTTTTGGCCATGAGGCATGTGGGATCTTAGTTCCCTGACCAGGGATCGAACTGGCATCCCCTGCATTAGAAGGCAAGTGTCAACCCCCACATCACCATAATTGCCATTTTAAAAAATTGGTTTAATTTTTAAAAATGGGTACTATCTATAGTATCCAGGGAAATCCTGGAAGACGCCTTTCTTTAGGGTTCATCCCCTCTGCTGAGCTCCACTAAGCAGTCTTTGGGGTGCACTGATCTGACATTTCCCTACCCTCCTTTAGTAGCAAAAACCTAGCCTCTAGTAGGTTTTTTGATTATTTTTGTTTTCCCAGCACCAGGCATGGGTGGAGCAGAGGGCTGGCTCTGTGTGAAAGGAGGCTGGAGGGGAGTGAAGTTGAGGCTAGGAATACCCATGACCTTGTTCACAGATCCCTTGTTGAGATCATCCAGCAGATGCCGAAGTCCCCGGAGGACCGGGCACAGCTACGATGTTAGTAAATGAAGGTGACGACGTAGCTTTTGTTGTTTAGAACTGGGAAGGTTTTAAGGTGGGAAAAGCAGGGGAAGTTGTTGGCCATGCTGGCAGAGTTCGCAACACTGTATGATTTTAAGGCGGACTCCCTGTTGAAGAGTGCCATATCTAAGAAGGAGAGATACATACATGTTTGCCAGCCTCGCTGGAATGTGGGCTTCTCTCTGGATTCACTCTCCCCACCGTCGTGGATGAGTAAACTCTGTTCAGGGGAGGGATGCTTGGCCTCCGTGCTGACCCGAAGCCTCTTCAGACCGCAAATAGCCAGGTATTCAGTGGGGAGAGTGTTGGTACTGCATAGGGAAAGCTTCAGGTCCCGGACAAGCGTGAAGTTCAGCAGGAGCCCCAGCGCAGACGTGTCTGTGAACCAGATGGTCAGACGGTCACTATAGCTCGTTTGCTCAACGGCAAGAGGCAGCACGGTTTTACAGCTGCACATCAGGTTGGCCAAACTGTAGTCACAGTCTCGGATGTCTGCTGAGCAGCTGCACTTCCGAATGGTGTTTTCCTTGGTGAAGATGAGCGTGCCGTTCCTCTGAGCCCTGGTGAAGCAGTTGAGTGCAAAGACGCCCAGCGCCCCGATCAGAAAGAAGCTGTGCCCAGAAGGAGCTGCCATTCTCGTCTCAGCGCAGGCCAGCCAGGTTCCCCTTCATGAGCCGATTCACTGAAACTCACCTGAAAGAAAAGAAGTTTTGTTATCGTTTCTACTGAGAAACGAGCAACTTCTGGGAAAAAAGGAACCCCCGAAATAACATGTCGTAAACTTTCTCACTTGCAGTTTCAGCAAAGGCAGGCGATGCTAGGAGCCCAAGTGTAGGGCATACTCTTTTCTAAGAGCCTGGGGTGGGGGTGCGGGGAGGGCAGCAACCAGGCCCCTAAAATCTGAAAAAGTGAGCTGGAAAACTCCCGGTGGTGTCTTCTGGTGGTGAGACGAACACGCCAACAAGCAAGCAAAGAGTAGATGCTGGGGGAGGAGACCTACTGCCTGCGGATGGAGAATTGGAGTGATTGGAGGGTACTGTCTGTCTTGCCCACTTAAGCACGCACATTCCCTCCTCCCCCTCAATATCTGACTTCCTGGAATTCAGGAGACAAGCGGTTTCTTGTTGGAATCAGCTACCCACGTGCTATCTGTTAACGCAGCATGCATACCGATGATGAAACAGTTAATGGTAAACCTCAATGTCTAACTAGACAAACATGCTCCCCTCCCTCTTATCACTCTGTTTATACTACCGTTCATATTTTCCTGGTCTCCGAGACCAGGATTGTAGTCCACATTAACTGTGTCACTAGACAAGGAAAAGACCCACTGCACAGCAATTCACCGCAGGGATCTTGATTTACCAACTCCTTTCCCCCAAACAAACCGTATCAATTGATCTAATTTTTTTTTTATTTTTCAGTTGGTTGCACGGGGTCTTTGCTGCCTCATGGGCTCTCTCCAGTTGTGGGTAGCAGCGGACACTCCTCCTTCCAGCGCTCAGGCTTCGAGTTGCCGTGGCTTCACTTGTTGCCAAGCACAGGCTCGAGTTTGCAGGCTCAGTAGTTGTGGCACGTGGGTTTGGTTGCTCAGTGGCATGCGGGATCTTCCCAGATCAGGGATCGAACCCGCGCCGCATGCATTCGCAGGTGATTCCTAACCACTGGACCCCTAGGGAAGTCCTATGAACTGATTTCTCCAAAATGTGAAACATTATGTAAACACCGATAAGAGATCAAATTAGGTAGGAATGCATGCTGAATTGAAAGAGCAGCCCTGATGTCCAATTTGGGTGAAAATGCCCTATGGGTGTCTGGCGTTTAATTGATGTGTGTGTGGTCTTCTTTTATGGTGTGAATGAAATGACACACCTTGTGAAACAGAACACCAGATTTCAGTTTTTCAGAAATAAGTAAATTTCCGCTGACTTAGCTGATGACCAAAGAGAGAAAGCAATATAATCCAGGGTATCTATCCATATGGCGGTGGGCACAGCAAGATGCTGGGAATGAGACCTCTGAACAGGATCTGGTGACGGCCCCCGCAGGAGGAGTGCTAAGGAGACACCGATGGAAAGTCAGTGCCCGGGGGATAAACATGTGTCCAGAGAAGATGATGACGGCGGGAAAGGAGCTAGGCTGACCCGCACCCTTTAGGGAGCAAGATGAGGCTACAAGAGGGCAGCGCAGGTCAGCGCGAAACCCAAAGGGGACAGAGCTAAGAATCCTAGGGCGGGTAGACGGGCAGCACAAGGCCATCAGCAGGAGCTGGAGTGAGGGTAAGGAGATAACGAATCGTCTCAGCCAAGTACACCTGAACAGGTGAGACATTGGTTCACAGCAGTCACAATGTCATCCGTCCATTCATCCAACAGCTGCTCAAGGGGCGTTTCCTAGGTGGCAGGCACTTTGCTAGCCCTGGGGATGCAGCGCAGAATGAGAAAATGAGCAAAGAGCTCCATGGGACTTGATTCTGCTTCCAGTGCCCAAGGTGGGCCAGGCCTGCGTGTGAGGACCAGAGGCTACGAGACTGAAGATACAGAGAGAAACAAAACCTGGATCCTGCCCCGAGGGCGCCTATGCAAAAGAGGAAGGTAAAGAAGGCTGAACTGAGGAAGTCAGTCCTTGGAAGGAAAGTTATGACCAACCTAGTCAGTCAGTCAGTGAAGTTGCTCAGTCGTGTCCAACTCTTGGCAATCCCATGGACTGTAGCCTACCAGGCTTCTCCATCCATGGAGTTTTCCAGGCAAGAGTATCGGCGTGGGTTGCCATTTCCTTGTCCACAGGATCTTCCCTACCTGGGGATCGACTGAGCTACCAGGGAAGCTAGTAGACAGCATATTAAAAAGCAGAGACATTACTTTGCCAACAAAGGTCCATCTAGTCAAAGCTATGGTTTTTCCAGTGGTCATGTATGGATGTGAGAGTTGGACTATAAAGAAAGCTGAGTGCAAAAGAATGGATGCTTTTGAACTGTGGAGTTGGAGAAGACTCTTGAGAGTCCCTTGGACAGCATGAGATCCAACCAGTCCATCCTAAAGATCAGTCCTGGGTGTTCATTGGAAGGACTGATGTTGAAGCTGAAACTTCAATACTTTGGCCACCTGATGCGAAGAGCTGACTCATTTGAAAAGACCCTGATGCTGGGAAAGATTGGGGGCAGGAGGAGAAGGGGACGACAGAGGATGAGATGGTTGGATGGCATCACCGACTCAATAGATGTGGGTTTGGGTGAACTCCGGGAGTTGGTGATGGACAGGGAGGCCTGGCGTGCTGCAGTTCATGGGGTCGCAAAGAGTCGGACATGGCTGAGCAACTGAACTGAACTGAACTGAACTCCTGAAGATACACACATAGGATCATAGCAGAGAGGCAAGCTAAGAGTCCATTCAAGAAACTGGATAAGACGTTTGATAGTGCTTTATGTTTATTTTGAAGTTGCCACAGAGTTTGAGTTTTACCTTTTTTAAAAGTATAAGTACCGTGTTTGTGAATAAAGTTGTGAATAATGCTGGAAAAAAAAAAGTATAAGTAGTGGTTTTCTCCTTTCTCACAATGGATTAAAAAAATTTTTTTTAATTAATTTTTACTGGAAAAAAATTTTTTTACTGGAGTTTAGTTGATTTACAATGTTGGGTTAGTTTATGCTGTACAAAAAAGTAATTCAGTTATGCACATACGTATATCCACTCCTTTTTTAGATTCTATTCCCATATAGGTCGTTACAGAGTATTGAGAAGGGTTCTCTGTACTCTACAGTAGGTCCTTATTAACTATATGTTTTATATATAATACGGTATAAATGTCAATCCCAATATCCCAAATTATCCCTCCCTCCCTTACCCCTTAGTAATCATAAGGTTGTTTTGTACATCTGTGACTCTATTTCTGCTTTGTAAATGGGTTCATTTATACCTTTTTTTTCAGATTCCACATATAAGTGATATCATATATTTGTCTTTCTCTAACTCACTTCACTCAGTACACCAGTCTCTGAAAGTGAAAGTCACTCAGTCGTGTCCGACTCTTTGCTACCCCATGGACTATAGTCCATGGAATTCTCCAGGCCAGAATACTGGAATGGGTAGTCCTTCCCTTCTCCAGGGAATCGTCACAACCCAGGTCTCCCGCATGGCAGGCGGATTCTTTACCGCTTAGCTACCAGGGACGCCCAAGCATACTGGAGTGGGTAGCCTAGCCCTTCTCCTGCAGATCTTCCTAACCGAGGAATCAAACCAGGGTCTCCTGAACTGCAGGCGGATTCTTTACCAGCTGAGCTACCAGGGAAGCCCCACACCAGTCTCTAGGTCCATCCACGTTGCTGCAAATGGCATCATTTCATTCTTTTCTATGGCTGAGTAATACGTCTAATACACAGATTCAACATATTCTTGTCAACTGTGGCCCTTCTGCCCCTTTAGCTTAGTGGATAGTCAGACTCCTCTTGTTTGCACGCGCCGTACCCAGCATCCATATCGGAGTGTGTTTTACTGCAAGTTCTTAGACCTGCTTTCTGCCTGTTTACATCCTTTAGTAGTATCTATATTTCACAGGGTTTTCTTAAAGGATTTATTCATTAGTTGATTCTGTAGCAAAAGAAAGAGTTTGAGAAATGTGTAGAGCCGTAATTCTCCCTGAACGAGAGGCTTAACGGTTTTAAATTGTGTTGCAATGTGATGGTAAGTACCCCATTTAGTAAGGAACAGTGCATAATTTATTAATTACAAGACAATTTTAGATGATTATTTGTCCCAGATTCCACTGAAGGTTTCTAGGACTTCATGTCCCAGAAACCTCGTCATCCCTGGACTAGGAATGCTGACGCCAGTACCATTGGCCTGCTTTGTTCCCAGCCTTGGAGAGAAAGGAAGGGAGGGGCATCTATCCATCAGCTGAAACCTGGCAACAAAGTATTGATATCATTCTCTTAAGTGTTGATACTGATCAGAGGCACAGGTGGAAAAAGACAGGGGTAAGACACTTCGGCCACCTGATGCGAAGAACTGACTCATTTGAAAAGTCCCTGATGCTGGGAGGGATTGAGGGCAGGAGGAGAAGGGGACGACAGAGGATGAGATGGCTGGGTGGCATCACTGACTCAATGGACATGGTTTGGGTGAACTCCAAGAGTTGGTGATGGATAGGGAGGCCTGGCGTGCTGCAGTCCGTGGGGTTGCAGAGTCAGACACGACTGAGTGACTGAACTGAACTGAAGACAGGAAAAGAACATGAATTTCCCGGAACAAGTTAGGCTGGAGATCCCCAAAGGGATTTGTGAGCAACTTCCCAGCAGTCAAAGACCTGGCCGGACCTCAGCGGGAGCCCTGCCTCCTGGATGTCAGGGAGACTGAAGGCCAGACCAAGGAGGCCAGATGCATGGGGCCTCGTGAAGGGGCACAGAGTGGGCCAAGTGTCCCTGGTAACAGGTTTACATGGTTTCCTCAAAGATGCTATGTGGACATTGTTCTCCTTCAGTCTTACAGTGAGTTTTTTTCTTTAGGTTTCTTGACTGTGGATTGTGAGCACCCGACTTTCATGACGTATTAATATGTATTCGGGCGTGCTCAGTTGCTCAGTCTTGTCCGACTGTTTGTGACCCCATGGACTGTGGCCCGCCAGGCTCCTTTGTCCTTGGGATTCTCCAGGCAAGAATACTGGGGTGGGTTGCCATTTCCTTCTCCAGGGGATCTTCCCAACCCAGGGATCGAACCCTTGTCTCTGGCATTGCAGGCAGACTCTTTCCCACTATTCATTTGGAGGTAAATTCCAGACTGGCGTAAGCAGAATGGGTGCAAGTGTGTCTCATTGCCCCACACCACCCCACCCCCCTTTAATATTTATTTATTTGGCTGTGCCAGCTCTTAGTTGCTGCCTGTGGGATCTAGTTCCCTGACCAGGAATCGAACCTGGTCCCCCTGCATCGGAAGTGCAGAGTCTCAGCCACTGGACCTGCAGACAGGTCCCTACCCCAGCCGCTTGATCTGCCTGTACCCATAGTTGAGGTGGCGCCGTGGGAAGGATGGTTTTCTCTGGAGGCTGCTGAACTTGTAGAAGGGAACCATGGATCCGTTGGCAAGTGCCAAGTGTCCAGAAGGGGTGAGCTTGAGAGTGAAGCCAACCCAGAGAAAAACAGAGATAAGAAGTGGAAAGATATTCCTAACAATCTTTTTTGTTTTTCAGCACCCAGATCAAGCTATGCCCGACATTCTTTCTTTTTTAAAAGAAAATGATTTATTTTATTTTTGGTTGCGCTAGGTCTTCATTGCTGCACAGTGGCTTTCTCTGGTTGCAGAGGGCGGGTCTGCTGTCTAGCTGTGGCACACGGGCTTCTCGTTCCAAAGGCTTCTCTCGTTGAGGAGCGCAGGCTCCAGGTGCGTGGACTCAGTAGTTGCAGCTCAAGGGCTCCAGGGCAGTGACGCAGCAGTTGTGGCACATGGCGTAGTGACATTCTTTCCTGATTTTTTGAAAAAGATGTGAACCACACTTTTCCCCTATTCAAGCCAGTCTGAATTGGGATTCTATACTGAGCAGTTGAAGGAGTCTTGGTGCACTGACATTTGATAAACTAGGCTTTTTTCATTCACCCAGTAAACATTTGTTGAGCACTTGCTTTGTGCCTGGACTGTGCTAGAAGTGGAGAAAATAAAGCCAATAGGAGCTCTGCCAAGGAGTGACACTCTAGTCAAGGACACACTGAACCAATAGTCACAGTGTCACATGATGATAATCATAACCACAACTTGTACGGGATATTCAGTCTGCACTAGGACTCCCTGGGAGCGGCTTAGTTCACAGGGGAGGTAATATCCGATTAGAGGAATATTTCTTGAATGGGAAAGATAAAAGGAACATTATCTATGTAATTATCATAGGGTGATCAGAATTTTTATAATCAAAAAGTAGGATAGAGAGATGGACAGTTTATGAAGATGGCAGGAGTAGCAGTCAGTTCAGTTCAGTTCAGTTCAGTTCAGCTGCTCAGTCATGTCCGACTCTTTGTGACCCCATGGACTGCAGCACAACAGCCTTCCCTGTCCTTCACCATCTCCCAGAGCTTGCTCAAACTCATGTCCATCTAGTCGGTCATGCCATCCAACCATCTCATCCTCTGTCGTCCCCTTCTCCTCCCGCCTTCAATCTTTCCCAGCATCAGGGTCTTTTCCAATGAGTCAGTTCTTTGCATCAGGTGGCCAAAGTATTGGAACTTCAGCATCAGTCCTTCTAAAGAATAGTCAGGACTGATTTCCTTTAGGATGGACTGGCTGGATCTCCTTGCAGTCCAAAGGACTGTCAAGAGTCTTCTCCACACCATAGTTCAAAAGCATCAATTCTTGGGTGTTCAGCTTTCCTTATGGTCCACCCTCACATCCCTATACGACTACTGGAGAAACCATAGCTGTGACTAGACAGCAGTAGGAAACCAGAGCAGCAGTAGGAAAGGCCAGTGAGGGTCCTGTGGGGCTGGAATCCTCTGACTTGCTCTGACACATCATTTTCTCAGTGTCCCAGCCTTTCCTGTGTTCACTCCATCACTGAGATTTGCCTGCTGTGACCTAATATGAACCCCCTCCACAACCCTAGGGGCAGGGACATAGGAAGGGGCAGGGGGCATGGGATCTATCTGTGCCCATCTTTTTATGCCATGCTAGAATCTGCCCACAAATGAACAAATGCGTAGTGAAACCAGGATAAGGTTTAATTGCTTCCTTACACTACAGTCTAATGCCGTTAAAAGCATAAGGTGGATTTACTCGGCTCCACGCAGCCATTCAGGGACTCAGGCTTCATTTTTTTTTAATGCTAACTTCTAGAGCCCTCAGGCCCTCCACAGCATTTTCTGCCCGCATTTCATGGGCCAGAACTGAGCCACCTGACTGCAAGCAGCTTGGAAATGATGCCCAGCAGTGTGCCAGGAAGGAAGAGGAGAGCATGGGTATTGGTGGGCACTAAAAGTTACTGACCACACCTAGGTTGTAAGACACAAAGAATGACTTTATGCAACCACGGCAAAAGCTCAAGTGGTGTCAATCCTCCTAAGCCTTTCAGGCAAGAGGCTGAAAGCCATGTATGATCATTGACTCTTTGATCATAGAATCACTGAACATGTCCAGAAACCAGAGGTCCTATTCAGACTTAGTGCAAATATCGTTTTTATATTGCAGTTGGAAAATCCTGAGTGCAATTAATGTGAACAGCTAGCTGCACAAAAGCAAAGACTCCTGAATTGAGCAGATACAGACATCAGACAACTTCAAAACAAATTCCACACAGATTCCTTCCCAATCTAGGATTACACCCAAAATTTAGATAATGTTTATACTTGGCTCCAAAGGGAACGTTTCAAACTGGACTAGTTTTGTTTATAAGAAGATATTACTAGTAAGGAGATAGTGTGTCAGTGGGAGGATAGCATTTGGACCATTTTCCTGAAAACAGATTTGAAATGTCATGAATAATGATGTTTTGAATTCTATAGTCTTAACACAGAAGACAAGAAAAACGACTGTGGGAATATAGAGTAACGTTCTCCAAATCCCTGCAGCAATTAAAACTGAAGAGAGATCTCAAATTTTAATTCAGAAGTAAGTTTAATTTGAAATTAGGAGTGATTTTTTTTTTTAAGCGGAAAGGCAATTTAAGGAAAAGACTCAATGGAAGAAACTAGAGAAGTAAGAGAACCAGACACTGATGAGATGCTCCAGTAAGAAGCAGACGGTCTGAAATATAAATCTGAATGGCAGCACGGGGTAGAAAGGCAGAAGAAATCCAGTGTCTGGATGTCCAAAAAAAAAAAACCACTTGGATGCAGAACTTGAGGAGCTAGGCAAGGATGTCTCCCCCAAATGCCATCCCTAGAGGGTGTCCCTGCAAAACTCCTCTAATATTTGGAGGTGGTGAAAATGATAAAAATTCCAGAAAAGGAGACAATTTGGAATCTTGGGTGTGTCCCATAAAGGGAGAGATGTACCCACACTCTGGATTATTTTATCAAAAGGGTGCCCACTGCTTGCTGACACAGACAGTGGAAAGATGGCCTCACTTATCACAGAAGCCTGACAGGTTGCCCAAGGGACATTGCATGCTCTATGGGAACAAACAGCTGGGGAACTAACTGTAAAGTGAAGTGACTGGTGGGTGCTAATTAAAGACACAGCTGGAGTGTTGGGCAGGAATGCGAAAGACTCCCAAAGAACGTGCTGTCTGGACTGAGAAGAGAGAGGCTGGGATAAGGAAAGCTGAGATGCTGAAGACAGAAAAGCAATTTCAGCAAAATCTCAGTCTAGAGTACTTAGTGTGTCTTTGGGTCACGAGGCTAGGAACGAGGCTGGGACTGTGCCAACCAAGCTAAGGGGTCTGGTCTCCAAACTCTTCTGATCTTCACTCCTTAAATAAGAACCCTTTCCAACAGATATAATTTTTAATTTATAAAGGTTTTAGAAATACCACACTTACATTATTTACATTGTAAACAATACACAAAAAGAATGGATTTTAAAATGTTTGAGATGAATCATGAAAATGGCTTCCCTGGTGGCCCAGCCAGTAAAGAATCTGCCTGCAATGCAGGAGACCTGAGTTTGATCCCTGAGTCAGGAAGATCCCCTGGAGAACGACATTACTACCCACTCCTTGGAGTGGGTATTCTTGCCTGGAGAATTCCACAGATAGAGCCCACTAGTGGGCTACAGTCCACGGGGTCACGAAGAGTCAGATATGATTGAGTGATTAACACTTCCACCTCACTGGCTTGTGTATATACACACCCTCTTTGGAGGTCCCTGCAAGCAACAAAAGTGAGGAGCTGAGGGTTTGTAATCAGGGGCGACCTGGGTAGATCTGTGCTTATGGAAGCTCATGGAGGTGCCAGGTGGAGTCTGAATTACAAGAGCAGAGACCAGGCGACAAAGAGTTCTAAGTGAAAAAACACTTTTCACTTGCATTTTCTCTGATGGTTTATCTTTCTCCATTTGCTGACTCCTTCTAACTCCAGGCTCTCCAGATAAATTTATTTCAATATCTGGAGTCTTTGAGGGGGTAGAGAGAACCAAGAGGGTGGAACTGAGGTGGTGGGGAGGAGGTCGCCCTGATGTTCCCTTGCTGTACCTTCATCTTAATTCGTTTCCATCCACTCTTTCCAGGTTCAGTTCAGTCTTTCAGTCGTATCCGACTCTTTGCGATCCCATGGACTGCAGTACGCCAGGCCTCCCTATCCATCACCAACTCCCGGAGTCTACTCAAACTCAGGTGCCCGGTGCTAAAAACCGACTCTCATATAAGGGTCGAAAATGATTTTTGTTGTTGTTCAGTCCCTAAGCTGTGTCCGACTGTTTGCAACCCCATGGACTGCAGCACTCCAGGTAGGCATTGATATAGATTTAAATAAACACATTCTTGCCCAAGGCGATTGCACTTTAAGCCTTATCCCTACCTTGCTCCTTGTTAGAGGGAGAGCAAAGAATAGATAGAAGCATGGGAGAAGTGTGGGGTGAGACTCTTGTCTAGAACCCAGTGGCCATCTGATCTCAGGCCCACTTCCCGCTTGTTCGTGGCTGTGATACCACTCTGCCCATGGAGGCCAGAGGGGAAATATTGGCTACTCTCTGTTATATGGGTGAGATTCTCACCGAGATGCTGGATGAAGGCTTTAGGTGAAGAACCTTGAGAAGGATTTTTTTGAAAAAAAAAAAAAAAAAAAGAAAGGATTTTCAGCATTTTCCTTTTCTTTGACTCTGGTCCACAAGTGCACTGCAGGAAGCAGGTTAGAGATAAACACTATATAAACACTATGTAAGCTGATATCAGAAAGAGGAATGATACGCTTAGTGTTTAATATCTCAACGCTTACAATGTTGAAGGTAATCTGGGTTTCTCCCCAGTGTTTTCTTACTGGGATGAGTGTTGCTGTTTCTTTCTTCTTCACATTCCACCGTGGCATACACCCCGTCCGTGAGACGAGCCGCTCGGTTTTCACACGCCTTCCTAGGTGATCCTGAAGTCACCACCCTGTGCCTGTTGACGAAAATCACTTTCCTTCCATGGAGGTTTACAAAGCTCATCATGAGGGCCAGGAAAGTGGGCTCACTGTGACTCTGAGGCGACCGGTTTCTCTTTAGAGTTATACAGTAGGACCTCAACTATTTGCTGTCATCTGATGGCTTTCCTCATCCAGAGAAAGAAAAAGTACAAGTTTGTGTTTCCCTAAGTTGGAATTCAGGCAGAATCAGCTTCAAGCGTGCAATTCAGGTCTTCGGGAGATGCAATTTAAACTATTTTCGTGATTATTAAACTCACTGGATATTTTGGATCTAAAGAGTCTTTTCTTAATCATTTCTCTTAAAATAGCATGGGAATGAAGCCACACAGGGTTTAACCACACAGGGTTAAAATAAGAGTTAAGCAAGATCATGTTGTAATATTAATATATATCTATTAGTGCTATTCACTATCACAACTAATCATAAGAACTGTGATATTAATACACAGAGTACTTTCAGTTCAGTTCAGTTCAGTCGCTCAGTCGTGTCTGACTCTTTGGGACCCCATGAATTGCAGCACGCCAAGCCTCCCTGTCCATCACCAACTCCCAGAGTTCACTCAGACTCATGTCCATCGAGTCTGTGATGCCATCCAGCCATCTCATCCTCTGTTGTCCCCTTCTCCTCCTGCCCCCAATCCCTCCCAGCATCAGAGTCTTTTTCAATGAGTCAACTCTTCCCATGAGGTGGCCAAAGTACTGGAGTTTCAGCTTTAGCATCATTCCTTCCAAAGCACACCCAGGGCTGATCTCCTTTAGAATGGACTGGTTGGATCTCCTTGCAGTCCAACGGACTCTCAGGAGTCTTCTCCAACAGAGTGCTGCTAAGTCACTTCAGTCGTATCCAACTCTGTGTGACCCCATAGACGGCAGCCCGCCAGGCTCCCCCGTCCCTGGGATTCTCCAGGCAAGAACACTGGAGTGGGTTGCCATTTCCTTCTCCAATGCATGTAAGTGAAAAGTGAAAGGGAAGTCGCTCAGTCATGTCTGACTCTTCGCGACCCCATGGACTGCAGCCTACTAGGCTCCTCTGTCCATGGGATTTTCCAGGCAAGAGTACTGGAGTGGGGTGCCATCGCCTTCTCCACTCCACCAGAGTACTTTAGTACTATTCATAAACTATGACTTTTGTAATGTCAGAATTAAATTAATAGTAATAATAGGAATATATATATTTGGGATATTAGAGCATTTCAAAAGCCACCTCTGCAAACCTCTAAAGTAATGGTTCATTTAACACACTGCTTGCATTGAAAATCTGAATGGAGAACAGGCTCATAATAATGATGATGTGTGGGGGTCTGGAGGAGGGGTTGGTGGAGGGAAGCGTCAGCACTCGTCTGCTTTTTCATTGTGGTGTTGTTCATTCGCTAAGTTGTGTCTGACTCTTCGAGACCCCATGGACTGCAGCATGCCAGGGTCCTCTGTCCTTCACTGTCTCCCTGAGTTTGCTCACATTTATGTCCATTGAGTCAGTGATACTATCTAACCATCTCATCTTCTACTGCCCTCTTCTCCTTTTGCCTTTAATATTTCCCAGCATCAAGATCTTTTTGAATGAGTCGGCTCTTCGCGTTAGGTGGCCAAAGTATTGGAGCTTCAGCTTCAGTATCAGTCCTTCTAATGTATATTCAAGGTTGATTTCCTTTAGGATTGACTAGTTTGATCTTCTTTCAGTCCAAGGGACTTTCAAGAGTCTTCTCCAGCACCACAGTTTGAAAGTATCAATTTTTCAGAGCTCAGTCTTTTCAACCCAGACTAATTAAAGCTGTGGGCTGAGTCCAGAGGAGCTGTAGGCAGAGGTTGCCTAGACAGCTCTCAAGAGCTCTGAGATGTGGGGCTTAGAGGTGGGGGACAGAGGCATTCTCCCCACTTCTGCACTGAGGGCAGCCCAGGTCTGGCACAGTGAGGGGCAGGCAGCATCATTTGGCCCCTCCTGGAGGACACACTGGGATGCTCCTGAACTCTGCTCTCTGGGAAGTGAATCAACAGGAAGCCCCTTAGCAGCAGCATGGGACAGTTAACATCCAACGGTGACAGAGGCACATGAAAGGACCCCTTGGGAACACAGGTAAGGCAATCCTGGGGATCCCAAGAAATGATTAGAGGAGACTTTATTGTGTAGACATAGTGGTATGGAAGGAGGCAAGGACCTATATCAGGAGGGTGGGAACACAAACCAATCAATTATGAACAGTTAGTGCTAATTTAGCTTTATATGTGCCCAACGGTTGGAGAAGCCAGGACCTCTTCAAGTATCACTTGGATTGCTGCTTTCAGATAAATGTGTTTAATGGTATAAATGAACTAATGTTCTCAAAAGCTTCTAGTCTGAGATAATTAAGAGCTAACTGAAAACAGGCATTTTATGTTTTGAAAGCACTGAGCTTAACTGAATGTTGATATCACGCACAGTTTGCCCATTGGGTGCTGGACCCACGGCTGTTGGTATGTTGTGTAAGTCGGATCTCTGCTGTGGCAAAGCCCTGGTCTTCTGGCTGACCTGGGTTTCCCAGTCCCTGGTGCCTGACACGCGGGGGCCCTCCATAAACACTTGTGTTATTCAAGCGCATCCCTTCGTTAGCTAAGTCAGAGTGCATGTATCCCTCCTTTGCTTCCTCTCTTACTTTTGCCTCCTAGAATTGTGGAGTGTAGCACGTGATCAAATCAGCGAGCAAAATCCATTTCAGCGTGAATTTCAGTGCACGGCCCAGCCATGAGAGAGGAAGCATGATGGACTTTTGTGTGTTAGTCAAAGAGTGGGTGTATTTGAGCTCAGTATCCCATGTCTTGCCTCTGAATCTCCTTGAAGCCCATCGAATGACATCTGGCGTAAGTCCCAACAGGCAACCCCAACCTCTTGTGACCAGTGAGCATCCTCTAAGTTTGCAGTTGCCTTAGACCATTTCTGTGAATCTGATGGAGACACAGGACGAAACAGTCACCCAAGATGGGGACCATGAGCCCCAAATCAGAGCCCCAGATGGCTATCCTTCCACCTCACTCCACAGACTAAAGGGAAACATGAGTAGAATCAGCGTTGAGTACATATTGATCTCATAGATATTTGTGGGCATCAGAAGCTATCGCCTGGATTGCTTTTGGTTGAAAGATTATAAGAACCCTGCTGCAAACTTCCCAACAATCTAACATTTAAGCATCCAGTCTTAGAAAACTAATATGGGAAGAGCTTTGCTCAAATTACTGGGCCTGTATTATATGAGCGGGAGGTTGCCAAGGAAAATAAGCCAGAGTAATCCCTTTGCTAGGAGATGAGAAACAAAAAATGCTGGTAGACCTTTAATATTTTAATTACCTGCTTCCAGAACAATAAAAAGGGATTCAGGTGTTCCAGTCAACAGTTGTACATTATTACAGTCCCATAAAGTATCTTAAACTATTTCCTTAAAATGTAAGCCTTAAGCTTTTTCCTTTCATCTGCATTCAATGATTAGATTTCAGAAAAGTTAAGGGTTAAATTTTTCCTTTAGTGGTTTTAGTTACAAATATTGGAACCAAAGGCAATTTGAAATTTGTTGCTTTCTTGGAAGATTTTTAAGAGTTTTTATATGTCTACAACTAAAGGTAATGTGAGATCCTGGAACAGAAAAAGGATATTGGGTATCTAAAAAGATCTGAATAAAATATGGATATTAGTTAATAATAGTAATGCATCAATATTGGTTCATTAATGGTGACAAATGTATACATAGCAATGTAAGATGCTAATAAAAGGGGAGACTGGTTGTTGGGTACATGGGAACTCTCTGTGCTCGCGTCACAATTTCCCTGTATGTCTAAAACAATTCTAAAATGAGACTTTTATGTGAAAAGAATGCCTCCTGATCTCATTGATGACTCACAGAAGATTGTTTTTGTGACAAGAGCAGGGCTCCAGTGGATAAACTGGACGACAAAATTTGGGTCAAATAGAACATCCATTAAGTGGTGACTAAGCATCACTACAAAGGACTCCTATAGAGCTCCTGGCCTTGGAGAAGATCCTGGCTTCCTTACTGACCTGGGAGACCAGGTATTTCAGAGACGCAAATGAGAAGTGGTCCTTTAATGGGAAATAAGTCACAACTGGAAAGAAGAGGCATCTGGGAAAACTGTTAGGACAAGTCCTGACGTGTGTGCATAGGGGTGTGTGTGTGTGTGTGCGTGTGTGTGTGTGAGATGCTACCTCATACTGCTTATGTTGCCCCGTGTCAGAGGTGTTTTCTATTTCTCATCTGCTAAGAAACCATCAGGATTCCCAGGGGGCCCAGTGGTAAAGTATCTGCCTGCCAATGCAGGAGGTATAGGAGATACGGGTTCTGTCCCTGGGTTGGAAAGATCCCCTGGAGAAGGAAATGGCTGCCCACTCCAGGATTCTTGTCTGGGAAATCCCATGGACAGAAGAGTCTGACGGGCTATAGTACACGGGGTGGCAAAGAGTTGGACACAGCTGAGTGTAGGTGCACACACACACACACACACGAAACCACCCTCATCTCTTAAACTGTCTTCACATCTTTCATGAATCTTTGGTGGACTAGATTCACGGATGACAGTTCTTGCCTGCCTCCAACTTCTTATTGGTCTACCTCAGTTAACCATAAAGGAAAAACCAAGCTTGTATAAGCAAATCTACAGTCACACAGAAAGTCAGTGCTTGCTTATGTCAGATTTTTAAGCCACTCTATAATCAGGCTGTCCTTAGGGTGGCCCCACTGGAATGATTGTCATCAGGTTCCCAGTGACTCCCATTCCCCAATGTGTCAAAGTGGAGTGAAGTGAAGTGAAGTCGCTCAGTCATGTCTGACTCTTTGCGACCGCATGGACTGTAGCCTTCCAGGCTCCTCTGTCCATGGGATTTTCCAGGCAATATACTGGAGTGGATTTCCATTTCCTTCTCCAGGGGATCTTCCCAACCCAGGGATTGAACCCGGGTCTCTCGCATTGTAGACAGGCGCTTTACCATCTGAGCCGCCAGGGAAGTCCAGTGTGTCAAAGCCAATGGTTAATTTCCTTGTCCCGTTGTGCCTGACTGCTCACTAGCATTTGATATGGTTGCCCACTCCCTCCTTCCTGAGCAAAGACCCTTCCGTTCTTCCTTTCCATCGCATGCCCCTGTTTCCTTGCCACCTGACCACCTCAGTGGTCACTCCTTCTCAGTATCGAGCTAGCACCTTCTCTCCTTCCATGATGCTGTTGCATACCCCTTGTTCAGCAACTGGCTCTCTTCTCGGTGTATATCCACTCCCTTGGAGATTGCATGCTGACCCCTGCATTTCAGTATTGTCTATATGCTGATCATTACCCAGCTCCCAAATCCTCCCTTGAACTTCACGCTCATGTATCCAGCATCTCACTTGATAGCTCTACCTGAATATCTAACAGACACCTCAAACTTAACTTGTCAAATGTACACTACTTGACTCCTAAGAAAGTTCAGACTGCTAGATGAAGAAGAGACGTTATTGCATTAAAATTTTACTACACAAAATTTTGGGCTTCCTGGGTGGTACAGTGGTAGAGAATCTCCCTGCCAGTGCAGGGGACGCAGGAGACACGGGTTTGATCCCTGGGTTGAGAAGATCCCCTGGAGAAGGAAATAGCAACCCACCCCAGTATCTTGCTTGGAAAATCCCATGGACAGAGGAGCCTGGTGGGCTACAGTCCATGCGGTCACAAAGAGTTGGACTTGACTGAGTGACTGACATGCACACACAGACCTTTACTGCCCCTCAGCCCTGTGATCCCAGGGTTAAACTAGCTAAATATAGACAACAGTCATTGATAAGAGGCAACGTACTTTCAAATAAGAAATGTGGGAGTTACATGTGTGTTGAAAACGACTGAAATTAGGAACTACATGCTTCCTTAATATTAATAATAATATTTAATAAGTGCGTCTTTTGGTGCCGGGTACTGTTTGAAGTATTATTGCATGTCTTATATCATTTAATCCTTGCAATAATCTTAAAAGTAGATATTATGACCCTATTTTCATTATCAGAAACACAGAGAGGTTTCACAGCACGGTCACAGTCACAGAGCCAGAAGGAAACAGCTAAGATTTGAACCCAGACAGCCACATATACTCTAGGGAGTCATGATGGAAATGACAGTCCTATTTCCCATCCTAGAGTTGAGTTCCTACTCACATGACATCCCGTACCTCGGATTCCATTACTAGATTCTGTGGCCTTTAACCTCAAGTGTGTATAGAAACCTCAAGCTAAATGAATGGGAAACAAAAGGAAAGAAGGGAGTTCCATTTTGCACAAGCATCAGAACACTTGTGTTTTTTTTTTTTTTAAGAAGACACTTGTAAATTAGATCTTTAAGGACAACATTGGTTGAATGCTACTTCTTTTAACATGGTCAGGGAACATGGGACAAAGGCTTCTCGAGAATGAGCCAATAGGCAGTCTTAACTAAAATATACAGCTTTCTACTTGACACAGGTTCCTGTGAGAGTTAATTAGCCAATGGTTGCAAACCCCTCCAGCCTTTCCTGTAAATGGCTTGATGTGCCTGTATGCGTGGTAAGTTGCTTCTGTCGTGTCTGACTCTCTGCGACGCTATGGACCATGGCCCGCCAGGGTCCTTTGTCCCTGGGATCCTCCAGGGAGGAATACTCGAATGGGTGGCCATGTCCTCCTCCAGGAGATCTTCCCTGACCCAGGGATCAAACCCATGTCTCTTACATCTCCTGCATTGACAGGTGGGTCCTTTACCAATAGTGCCACCTGGGAAGCCCAAATGACTGGGTATACCCTTAGCTAGTCCGACCACTGGTGCTCCAGCTCAGCACATCTGGCCCCTGATCACACAGCCACGGGAAACGGCGATGGTCTCTTCTGACCACGGACACAGAGACATGACCCACTGCACCTGACTTGCTTCTTCTGTCCACACCACACAGCTTGTGGGATCTTAGTTCCCCAACCAGGGGTTCAACCCAGGCCCCTGGCAGTGAGAGGGCCACTGAACCACCAGGAAATTCCACGGACCCTGAATTTTAAAGGTAGATAGTATACTGCTGCTGCTGTTAAGTCGCCTCAGTCGTGTCCGACTCTGTGCGACCCCATAGACAGCAGCCCACCAGGCTCCCCCGTCCCTGGGATTCTCCAGGCAAGAACACTGGAGTGGGTTGCCATTTCCTTCTCCAATGCATGAAAGTGAAAAGTGAAAGTGAAGTCGCTCAGTCGTGCCCGATTCTTAGCGACCGCATGGACTGCAGCCTACCAGGCTCCTCCGTCCATGGGATTTTCCAGGCAAGAGTGCTGGAGTGGGGTGTCATTGCCTTCTCCAAGATAGTGTACTAGGGTTAAGTAATTAAAATACTGAGGTGAAAAAGAAAATTGAGAGATCCAAACCAGCTGTTGAGAAGTATTCATTTCCATAGAGGCTTTGTCAGACCTGTTCTCTTCAGAAAATGCCCAATTTCTGTCAAAATTATGATGTGAAGTCTTTTTTCCTTTTCAAACATTATTTTAAATAATGTATTACATTGAATTATTTGGTATAAAAATAAAAGTAATAAAACTTCCCGGAGATCACTCTTTCATCAAAAAAAATTTCAAGCAAAAGAGGTCCGATAGTTTTGGTAGTTTTTAAGGACAGGTTTTTATGAATATTATGCCCAGTTCTTTGGAAACATTTCCTTTCCTCAATATGCACCAACACACGTACTGCTAAGAAACTCCCCTAAAACATATTTATGAAACAACAAAATATCTCTAGAACTGCGTAAGGATTACTGGTTTTGACTAAGACATCCCTGTAAGCCTGTTGCCTTTTGCTATAGTATTTATCTTGTTTGTTTCACTTTTGAATACAGGGACCAATTTTTTAAAAAGTTAACTTATCTAAATGTTGATGTTCATCTAAATTTGATTTCTTCTTGTCTTCCTATGTTTTCTAATGAATAGTGTGTAAATAAACAGTAAGTATAACACCATTAGATAAATATAACATTATTAGATAAAAACAGAGCAAAGAAATAATAAAAACCAATGTTTTGAGAGTTCCCAGTTTTGCTTGTGATCACAATAAGGAAAAGCGATATAACACATAACTCTTTCACTGAGTTCTTATTTAGCGTTAAAGACCAACAGGAAATATAGCTGGAATTTTTCTTGTTCTTGTTCTTTTTTTTTTTTTTTTACTTTTCGCCAGATCTTAAAAATAGAAACAAGAAGCCCAGATTCCATGGAGATATCTGTTACATAATATTAACCTAAGTGAGTCTATCTATTTAGGGAATAATGAGAAGACCACTTCATTCTTTGCTTGATGTTCTGAAAACATTTCCTTTGAAAGGAAAGAGAATCTCAGTAGAAAGCAATTCACATGCCCGGAAGCTTAAAGGAGAGTTTCACGGTGAAAGTGACTCATAAGTGTGCGTTATATTCAGGAAACGCAAACACTGCAGAAGAAGGTGGTGCTGATGGTGGCTCTTCAAACATTACAGAACTTTCCTGCCATGCAGCAGAAATCTGAAGCAGTTAAAAACTGTTAAGCCTGATAGGCTTTGCAAAAAAGAACAGAGAAATGACTTACATCTCAGAGTTCCACTAAGAGATTGTCTCCTTCACTCCCGGGCTGATCCTTCACTCAGGCTTGACAGCTGGTTTAATCTGCCGGCAGGAAGGACGGAATGCCTGTTCTTGCACTTGCTGTTCTTTTCCGTTTTCAGAAGGCCAGTGGCCCTGGTCATTTCCATGGCAACCAGAAGCACGCTGCCAGCCTTCCAGTTTCATGAACCACACAGCAGAAAAGAACCCGTCTTGGTCACTGCTGGCCACTCTTTGGGAGTTCCAAAGTGGAAAGTTTCCAGAAAAGTCAAAGGAGACTGCTGCTCTATGCTGTACTTGAAGGGCTGACGGTGATGTGAGGAATTCTACTTTAGCAGGAAATTGAATGGATTAAGCGTACAGCGTGGAAGACTCCTTGATGCTTTTACTACCATGATCATGCTTTGTTCCACTCTTTTTGGCCCAGTGAATTGTTACTTACGGCAAATAACCCGAACTTGTATGAAAATTGTCCCAGTGTAGTTGTTCCAAAGAGAAAATGAACTCATTTTAGCTCCAAAGACGTAGTCCTGACGAGAGATTATTACACTGTGTGAAGTAAGTCAGACAAAAACAAAGATCATATGAAATCACTTATCTGTGGAATCTAAATATGATGCAATTTTAGTATATGTGCTGCCAAAGCTAGCACTAAAATATGATACAAATGAACTTATTTACAGAACAGGACCAGACTCACACACATAGAAAACAAACTTATGGTTACCAGGGACTTCCCTGGTGGTCCACTGGTTAAGACTCTGAGCTTCCCATGCATGGGGGTGTGAGTTCGATCCCTGGTGGGGGAACTAAGATTCCACACTTCGTGCTGCATGCCCCCTCCCCAAAATAGCATCATACAAACTTATGGTTACTACATGGGGAAGGAGAGGGGGAGGAATAAATTAGAAGTTTGTAATTAGCAGGTATAAACTATTGTATGTAAAACAGATGAACAACAAGGTCCTGCTGTGTAACACAGGGAGCTATACTCTATATCTTACAATAACCTTTAATGGAAAAGAATATGAGAAAGAATATATATACACGTATCTGTGTATATCATTTTGCTATACACCAGAAACTAACACAACATTGTAAATCAACCAAACTTCAACAACAAAAAAAACCAAAACAAAGATATAGTCCCGCTCTATCTTCAGTTCGGTTGCTCAGTCGTGTCCGACTCTTTGTGACCCCATGGACTGCAGCACACCAGCCTCCCTGTCCGTCACCAACTCCTGGAGTTTACTCAAATTCATGTCCATTGAGTCGGTGATGCCATCCAGCCATCTCATCCTCTGTTGTCCCCTTCTCTTCCTGCCTTCAATCTTTCCCAGCATCAGGGTCTTTTCAAACGAGTCAGTTCTTTGCATCAGGTGGCCAAAGTATTGGAGCTTCAGCTTTAGCATCAGTCCTAATGAATATTCAGGACTGATCTCCTTCAGGATGGACTGGTTGGATCTCCTTGCAGTCCAAGGGACTCTCAAGAGTCTTCTCTGACTCCACGGTTCAAAAGCACCCATTCTTTGGCGCTCAGCTTTCTTTATAGTCCAACTCTCACATCTATACATGACTACTGGAAAAACCATAGCTTTGACTAGACAGACCTTTGTTGGCAAAGTAACGTCTCTGCTTTTTAATAAGCTGTCTAGGTTGGTCATAACTTTTCTTCCAAGGAGCAAGCTCTATCTTAAGTTCATTTTAAAAAATGTTAAAAACAAATAAACATGTAAAATATTCTGTTACATTAACTAATGAGGGCTCATTATGGGAGAAACCAGATGGATGGTGGTGATGGAGAAAAGTTTTGCTACTTAAAAACATTAGAAGACTGGAGCAATTGAATCTATCATTCCCCATATACAGATTAGCCAATATTCTAAAGAAGAGAGCACCTCCCTAGGGAAGTTTATTCATTTCTTTATCATTTATCCAGTGAGCTTGTTCCACACTTCTGCACTGTGCCAGAAGCTTAAAAGAACAATAGAGATAACTGTCATCATTCTTGTCTTCCAAGAAGTTGCAATACGAAAAGGGTAGTTATATATGTTGATTGTGGGAAATGTTTGAGGGGTGGGCACAAAGAAAATACGTGGGAGAGTTGGAAAAAATAGGACTACATTTTGGCAGGAAGACTGGAGAAATGTCTGTGGAGAAGTGCTTGACGTGGGGCTGAAAGGGTGGCTGGATACGAGTAGAGCAATGTTCTGGAAAGGACAGTGTCTCATGGGATGATTCTTGGATTCCGATGGATAATGTTTCCTCCTTTCTCACCTCATACGATCTGGATACGCATGCCATTGAGCTTCTCAGGTGGTCCATAGGATCAAGCTACTCCAGGAATTAAGAGAACTGCTGGATACCATGACAGTTCTGAGGCCGAGTATCGGAAAACCAAAAAGCGGGCTGTGGCCCAGTTCCCGGAAATCCCCGTCCCTTCTCTGAAACAGCTGGAACAATCCTCAATGAAATTAACTAGCAATGCTATCTTTTGAGGCTACTCTCTCCTGAGATGGCCCACACTCTGTGGCGTATGTTTCTTTCTGAGTAAATCCACTTCTTACCTGTTAAAAAAAATTAATAAATAACAAAACCAAAGAAGAAAATTGCTGAAGCAAGGTTTGGGGACCAGAGAGAAACTGGTCTCTAGAGCTCTTTGAAAGCCAGGGATTCGTAATCAGAACAAAGGAATTAAGAATAACGAAAATCCATTATGGTTGGTGTTTCGTTTCAATAAAGCAGCCATGTAAACTCTACCACATGAGGATAGTGGAACGTGAACTTTAGTTCAAAATCTTGATTCTGCTGCCTTCTGGAACATTATCACTTTAAATGTCTTTATCTATTGCCGTACGTTGATTTGCAACATTATGTTAGTTTCAGGTGTATAACATGGTGATTCAGTTATTGTTTGCAGATTATATTCCATTATAGGTTCTGAAAGATATTGAACATTATTATGTAAACTTTATGAGCCTCAGCTTCCTTGCCTATCAAGTGAAAGCTTGGGATAGGATTAAATGAGATGATAGGTGTGGCAAGGACGCCTCGAATGAAATAAAGGAAGGATGACTGTCCCTATACCAGCTTTCCCAACTTTCAGAACAATTGTGGCTAATACTGGGTTGGCCAAAAAGTTCATTTGAGTTTTTCTGTAACAGCTTACAATACAATGGCCTGTCACATTCAGCCTCCGTTGCTACACTTTTCTCTCTTGCTTGCCTCAGCTACAGAGATTGGAAAACCAAAACACTCAACTTGCAGAGTCCTCAACTACCATAGCAGCTAGAACTCCATGCATGAATTCAGTTTTATTGATTATTTTTTCTTGATTCAGAACTGAGTCACATGGAGAGAGGCCCACGAGCATTTGTTTGGGATTTGAATTCAGTGGGGAGCAAGAGAAGAGTCCTGGGCATCTCTGGTGCTGGCCTGGGTCACGGCAGAACTGGCCCAGTCTGGGAGCGAGTGCTGGGAGGGTGTTTTCTGATCGACTTGCTTCCTGGTTGTCATGGATGCCTTGAGCTCATGACTGGCACTGGCTTCCTGTCGGAGGAGGCGGCCTCTTAATTCAGCCACTGTCTGTTTACGGAAGAGGCAGCAGCTCCCTTGATGGCCCAGCTCTGTGATGGCTTCCCGAGTCCGGCTGAAGTCTTTTCAGCCCTCCCCAATGGTTTAAGACTTTCTGTATAACGTAAGGAACTCCTTGCTGTTTAAACCAGCTAAAGTGGACTCTGTTGTCTGGGATCGACATGATCCCTGGAATGGTTCACTAGTTCTGGGCAATACAAAATAAATGGAAGTTTGCTGTTACTGCCTCTTCTGTTGCTTCTTCCTACTTGAACACAGACACAGACTGGGGGGGGCGGTGTGTGTGTGCGTGTGTGTGTGTGTGTGTGTGTGAGTGCTATCACTAAAGAGGGCAGAGCAGAAGCATGAAGGAGCCTCATGTCCCAAGGACACTGCTGAATCCCTCAGCAGCCCTGTACCTCCCAGTCTTCAAAATAGAGTTAATATCACCCACTCACAGCTATTTTAATGACTAACTAGGATAAATTACATAGAGTATTGAGCCTAAACCATGCACAAAGGAGGCATTCAATCATGGTAGCTATTATGATCATTACTTGTTGTCACCTTCTCTGTGTATGACACGGATGCCTTCTGGGACCTCTTGTTGAGTGGGCAATTGGGATGAAGGCACAGATGGGGTGGAGTATACTCCTCCCTGGAAACCTGAAGGGCAAAAAAAAAAACCCAACTGCCAATAACCTGTGGCTGGATCTCTGTGTGTGGCATGTTAAACATTTACCTTAGGTTTTGTATCTCTCCATCTTTCTGAAATACTTCCCTTTGCTCTTTGTGTTAATGCGGTCACGTGGTTTAAGTTGATTTCACTAAGATGAATGTTGAGAAGCATAATGAAACCATTCCACTGCCTGTTCTGTTCAGCTTTGGAGTCAAGGGTGGTAGACAAGTGTTTGTTTTTTGTGGGTTTGAATTCTATTTTTGGCCTTGACTAATTTTGTCCCTTTCATTCTTTTTCATTGCAAGAGCTATGCAGGCTTCTGCTGGCACATTCAAATAATACCCAGTGAGTTAAGTATAAGGGGAAATCTCCACCGATCTCTCCAGCATGTCCTGAAGAACAGAGCTCATGTAAGTCAGCAGTGAAGCAAATCTTGCTTTGTTTTCAAACTTCAGCAACTGCCTTGATTGCTCATTAATACGCTGGCTCCTTAAACTCTTATGATGAAATCTCAAAACTCACTGTCTCCAACAGGCTTTCTCTGTGCACTCTCATCTGAAGTCTCTAGTGCCACTGTCTTGTTGCCGTTGTCCAGTCGCCCAGTCGTGTCCGACTCTCTGCGGCCCCATGGACTGCAGCATGCCAGGCCTCCCTGTCCCTTACCATCTCTCAGAGTTTGCCCAAGTTCATGTCTATTGACTCGGTGATGCCATCCAACCACCTCATCCTCTGTTGCTCTTTTCTTCTGCCTTCAGTCTTCCCCAGCACCAGGTCTTTTCCAACGAGTCGACGGCTCACATCAGGACGAGCTCCAGCTTCAGTATCCACCGTCTTAACCACCTCCAAATCATTATCAGTATCATCTAATACCCTTTACTCTGTCCCAGGCAACTTCAGGAACCATGGCAGTCTCCTCCTTTCCTTCTCAGCTCCTTCTGTGGCGACATCAGCAACCATATTCCTCAGTTTCCTGCAGGACACAGACCCTCATGTCCTCACCTCGTAGCACTGAGCGTCCTCTAGACTTTGTCATCAGGATAGGGCTCTGTTCCACCTTCAAGGTGCTTCCTTTCCCTGCATTCATTTTTTGCGTTGGTGCTGTCACACGGCTTGTGGGATCTTAGTTCCCAGACCAGGAATTGAACCAGGGCCCTCAGCCCTGAAAGTGCAGAGTCTTAACCTCTGGACCACCAGGGAAGTCCCAAGATGCTTCCCCGTTATTCTTTCCTCCCTTGCTCCTGCTCTGCTCATGGCCTCACAGACACCCCTCTACGTGGGGTGCCTCGGTTTTACTTTGTCATATTCACCCTTCGTTCTCTGATCAGCTGCTTCTGTGCTGCCTTCCCCACCACTCTGATGACCCTCCCACCCAAACTCTGCAGGACGCCCCATACCGGCCCACCCCGGATTACCAGCAGATCCTGCTTTTAGGGTGACGGCACTCTTGAGAAAATGCAAAGAATCACAAGTCCGTAATACTTGGCATCAGAGGAACCTTCTACCCCACCGTTCTTTCAGTCTGCTCTTCCCAGTAGTTTTGACAGCTGCTCTCTGCTTATATTGAACACTCATTCCTAACACAGCATCCTCATTCCTATAAGGGCACCCGGTGTCTTTTTTCCTTGAGAGGAGCCAGGACCTGGTCTGAGTTTTCTTATCATTCTGCTCATACCAGCACGCCTCTTCTTACACCATGAACATCTTGGATCAGGCACCTCCCATGCACCACTTCAGACTTTTCTTCCAGCCTCCACTTGCCTTTTGTTCCAGCCACCACTGTGGTGCCCACTTCTCCCAGGGGTCCAGCCGGTAGCACGTGGAGACAATCCGCCAGCCCCCCCTGCCTCCCATCCTAGAACTTACCTCTTTTCACTACGGCTTGGGGCCCTGCAGGCACCCCTCAGGATCCTCACAAGTACACCCCAGAGTGCTGGGGTGTTCAGGCCTCCTGGAGTGGTTTTTGATTAGTGGCGGATGCCAGCTGATGAATAAATGCTTCCTCCCTTCTCACTCTAGACTGGCCATCCCAAGATGCACATTATACGGATTCTCAAGAGGTCCATGGGATCGAGCAACCCAATAAGGCACCGTGTGAAGCTTTTCATGGCTTCACTCTTTTACCCCTCCTTCTTCAGATTATAATCCCCAATAAAGTACATTGAGACACTATTTTTCTGATATCTGCTCTCTGGGGAAATCAGTCTGAGACACATCCTTTATTCTTCTTTCCAAATTCTTCTTTCTCTACGCTCAAATTCTTGTTTCTTTAGGCTAAAAACCAGCCATCTCATTTCTCAAGAGAACTTTCTTCTATAATGATGTCTCCCCTCTTCCAATAATCAGAATCTTAATAATTTTAAGAAATGTGTCCTGAGAGCTTCAAAAATCACACAGCTGTATCACTCACTTATGATTACCTTCAAAAAATAGAAAGAATATCCAAAACCTTACAGTGATGTTTTCAGACACTTTGGGTTCATAACGTACAGTTGGCCCTTAAACAACATGGTTTGAACAGTGTGAGCCCACTTACACATGGATTTTTTTTACGTTAGTAAATAATATAGCCCTACATGACCCATGGCTGATGCAGTCTATGGAATTGCAGATATGGGGGAGCTGCAGATACCAAGGGTCCACTTAAATTATATTAAGATTTTCTGCTTCAAGGAGTGTTGGTGCCTCTAAACCCCACTGTTCAAGGGTCAACTGGACTAAAGTAATTTGTCATCGTACTTCAGCTTAGTAGCAATATTACCCGTGAAGCTTGCCTGGAGCTATGAAGAAGGAGAGTTCCTACCACTTGATGACAGTCACACTGTTCAGAGATTAGCAGAGAATAACAAAGCCATGATGTGATACAGATGTTGGACAGCTGGCCAGGCTTGCTCTCCAAATAAGTGACTCACACCCGCCCAGAAGTTTCACAGCAGATATGATTCCCGTGCGTGCCCTGGCAACACTGAAAAATTACTACCTGCCTTCCATCATGGGGTCGTTGACAAATGGTAAGAACCATGACTGCCAAAACTACAAATGCCGGGATCTGTTGTACTTTCTATCTCTAAATCTCTACTGTCTGGACTTGGAAATTTGAATGTGCACAACGTCTTCAACTTGAAATGAAGAAACCTTCACCTGACTCACTCACTCGTAGTATCACTCAACTGTGGCCCCATCGTCAAATAGGCTTACTGGACTGTCACCCTCAGGTCCTCCTGGGGCTTTATTCTCGGGTCTAGTGACTCTTTCTAAGCTTCAGTCTTACTTACCCTCCCTGCTGCACCTGACTACAAACCAACCTGTCTTTGGGCCTCCACGATCGTCACGGGTCTGTGATTTTTCTCTGGTGTTTAGTCCATCATTCGAATTATATCTTTCTCTTCTTTCAACTTCTCTTTCTCCTTCCTTTGAGTACAACCCAAAGTCCATCCTTGATCTTCTGTTACATTTCCTCTTCATGAATCCCGGTCCCTTGTTTCAACTATACTAAGGTCATTTGGAGAACAGATCAACAGCATAGACTATTAGAAATAGGAGGGCTGTCATCTTGATAATCCACCCTCACTTGAATGCCTCCAGAAATGAAGGGTTTACCTCCTTACACAGCAGTTGTTGCTGTTGTTGTTTTTTCCATTTCTGAGAGCTCTACTATGTAAAATAGTTTAGTATGAATGGCTGAATCTATCTCCTCGTAATTTTGAGACATTGACTGTTTTTCTGTCCTCCAAAATAACATTGAAAAACATTGCCCCTTCTTTTTTATAGCCTTTACCAATACTCTGTCAGCTTATATTAAGCCCCTCTTGACCAGAGAAGGCAATGGCACCCCGCTCCAGTACTTCTACCTGGAAAATCCCATGGATGAAGGAGCCTGGTAGGCTGCAGTCCATGGGGTCGCTGAGGGTCGGACATGACTGAGCGACTTCACTTTCCCTTTTCACTTTCATGCATTGGAGAAGGAAATGGCAACCCACTCCAGTGTTCTTGCCTGGAGAATCCCAGGGAAGGGGGAGCCTGGTGGGCTGCCGTCTATGGGGTCACACAGAGTTGGACACGACTGAAGCGACTTAGCAGCAGCAGCAGCAGCAACAGTCACCACACCCAGAATCTCAGAAATACTTTTGATCCTTCCTTCTCCTTTAGTTCATGGAAGAAACAGTTATGCATTACTCAAGTCTTGTTTTGAAGTTTCTCCAGCAGAAATTCCATGTTTCATTCCATTCTTCCAGGTAGAAGAATTAAGTATTCTAAAAATGATAATTTCAATTAACTTATAGAGCTAACGCAATAGTGATAAAACACCACTGGGCTTTTTTCCAAAGGAATAAATAAAAGTTTTCTGAAGTTAACTGAGATAATAAAGAATATTTCAGAAATGAAGAATGATAAGGAGAGATTAGTTATATGAGCCATTAAAACAAAGTTTACAGTCTTTAAGGTTATGCTCAAAATCCTTCAAGCTAGGCTTCAGCAGTATTTGAACTGAGAACTTCCAGATGTACGAGCTGGGTTTAGAAAAGGCAAAGGAACCAGAGATCAAATTGCCAACATCTGCTGGATCATAGAGAAAGCAAAGGCTTTCCAGAAAAACATCTACTTCTGCTTCATTGACCACACTAAAGCCTTTGACTGTGTGGATCACAACAAACTGTGGAAAGTTCCTAAGGACACTGGAAGCCCTTCTCTTGAAGAGCAGGGAATGCCGCCTTGCCTGTCTCCTGGGAAACGCATGCGCCCTCTTCTCCTCCTGCTCTTTTTTCCGTCTCTTCAGCATAAGGGACTTTTCCAGTGAGTCAGCTGTTCGCATCAGATGACTAAAATACCGGAGTTTCAGCTTCAGCATGAGTCCTTCCTATGAGTATTCAGGGTTGATTTTTCTTAAGATTGACGGTTGGATCTCCTTGCTATCCAAGGGACTCTCAAGAGTCTTCTCCAGCACCACAGTTTGAAGGCATTACTTCTTCAGCGCTCAGCCTTCTTGAAGGTCCGACTCTCACAACCGTACGTGGCCACTGGGAAGACCATAGCCTTGACTAGACGGACCTTTGTCGGCAGAATAATGTCTCTGCTTTTCAACACACTGTCTAGGTCTGTCATAGCTTTCCTGGCAAGAAGCAAACATCTGATTTCATGGCTTCAGTTTCCATCCGCAGTGATTTCAGAGCCCAACAAGAGGAAATCAGTCACTGCTTCTACTTTCCCCCCCTCTATTTTCCATGAAGTAATGGGGCTGGATGTCAAGATCTTAGTTTTTTTTAATTTTTAGTTTTAAGCTGGCTCTTTCACTCTCCTCCTTCACACTCATGAAGAAGCTCTTTAGTTCCTCTTCACTTTCTGCCATTAGAATGGTATCATCCTCCTATCTGAGATTGTTGATGTTTCCCTGCCTATCTTGGTCCCAGCTTATAACTCATCCAGCCCAGCATTTCTCATGATGTGCTCAGCATATAAATTAAACAAACAGGGTGCCAGCAGATAGCCCTGTCTACTCCTTTCTCGATCTTGAATCCATCAGTTGTTCCATGCCGCTGCTGCTGCTGCTGCTAAGTCACTTCAGTCGTGTCCGACTCTGTGCGACCCCATAGACGGCAGCCCACCAGGCTTCCCCGTCCCTGGGATTCTCCAGGCAAGAACACTGGAGTGGGTTGCCATTTCCTTCTCCAATGCATGAAAGTGAAAAGGGAAAGTGAAGTCGCTCAGTCGTGTCTGACTCCCTGACCCCATGGACTGCAGCCCACCAGGCTCCTCTGCCCATGGGGTTTCCAGGCAAGAGTACTGGGGTGGGGTGCCATCGCCTTCAGGGTTCTAACTGTTGCTTCTGGCTCTGCATACAGGTTTCTCAGGAGACAGGTAGAATGGTCTGATAGTCCAACCTCTCTAAGAGCTTTCCACAGTTTGTGATGATCCACACAGTCAGGCTTTGGCGTAGTCGGTAAAACAGAGGTAGATGCTTGTCTGGAATTCCCTAGTTCTCTCTACGACCCTGCAAATGTTAGCAATTTGATCTCTGGTTCCTCTGCTTCTTCAAAACCTAGCTGGGACATCTGGAATTTCTTGGTTCGTATAAGGCTGGAGCCTAGCATTAGTTATATGGAATTTTCCAGGCAAGACTACTGGAGTGGGTAGCCATTTCCTTTCCCAGGGAATCTTGCTGACCCAGGAACTGAACCTGGATCTCTTGCGTCTCCTCCACTGGCAGGCAGATTCTTTACCACTAGCACCACCTGGGAAGCCCCTAGCATGGGTTATAGTGGAGAGTTCTGACAAAACACGATCCCCTGGAGGAGGGAACGGCAAAGCGCCCCACGATACCTGCCGTGAGAACCTCAGGAACTGTATAAGAGGATAAACAAGGTAGAATGATTGTTTATTAAATACAAAAATATGATATATAAAAGATGGGAATACATATCAAGGAGGATATTAAAGATTACTCAGCAATGTTCCTGGAATCACTGGCAAAGAATCTGGAGGACAATGTCAAATGTATTGAATGAAGCTCCTATGAGATTAGTGAAAGTGAAATGTAAAATCATAGAAAAATAAGACTAAAAGTAATTGAAGTTTGGTTAACTCTCTGGAACACTGAGAAAGCTTTCAGAGGTGAAGTCATTGATGGTGCAGCCACATTGGAAAACAGTCTAAAAATTCTCTGAAGGATTAAATACGGAGTTGCCATATGACCCAACAATTTCACTGTTAGGTATATATCCAAGAAAAATTAAAACACACATTCACACAAAATCCTACACACAAAGATTCATAACAGCATTGTGCATAATACCCTAAAACTGAAGACAACCTACATTTTCTTTGCACATCAACTAACAAATGCTGCTAAGTCACTTCAGTCGTGTCCGACTCTGTGTGACCCCATAGATGGCAGCCCACCAGGCTCCCCCATCCCTGGAACTCTCCAGGCAAGAACACTGGAGTGGGTTGCCGTTTCCTTCTCCAATGCATGAAAGTGAAAAGTGAAAGTGACATCGCTCAGTCGTGTCCGACTCCTAGCGACCCCAAGGACTGCAGCCTACCAGGCTCCTCCATCCATGGGATTTTCCAGGCAAGAGTACTGGAGTGGGGTGCCATTATATTAATAGATAAATAAAATGTGGTATATTTATACCAGAATATTATTTGGCAATAAAAAAGGAATGAAGTACCGATATATGCTGCAACATGGATAAACCTTAAAAACATTACCTAAGTGAAATAAGCTAGTCTGAAAGAACTATATATGCTGTATTTCTATTTATATAAAATGTCTAGAGTAAACAAATCTTTGGAGACAGAAGGATTTGTCACTGCCTACACCTAGTGGGTGGTGGTTTAGTCTCTAAGTCATGCCCAACTCTTGTGACCCCATGGACTGTAGCCCGGCAGGTTCCTCTGTCCATGGGATTCTTCAGGCAAGAGTACTGGAGTGGGCTGCCATTCCCTCCTCCAGGGAATCTTCCCAACCCAGGAATTGAACCCAGGTCTCTTGCATTGCAGGCAAGATTCTTTACTGACTGAGCAGAGGCTTGGGGTTAAATAGGGAGTGATTGCTAATGGATGTGGGTCTCTTTGTGAGGTGATGAAAAGTTTCTAAAGTTGACAATGGTGATGGAATCACAATTCTGTGAATATATTAATACTAAAACCACCAAATTTTGCGCTTTAAATGAGTGTATTTCCACCTGCCAACGCAGGAGCCACAGGAGACACAAGTTTGATCCCTGGGTCGGGAAGTCTTCTGGAGTGGGAAATGGCAACCCACTCCAGTATTCTTGCCTGGAAAATTCCATGGACAGAAAAGGCTGGCGGGCTGCAGTTCATGGAATCTCAAACAGTTGGACACAAGGGAACAGAGGGCGGATTGTATAGTATATGAACTCTATGTCTATAAAACTGCTTGAAAAAGCAATTGAAAAAGTCAGAAAATACTAATATCAACTCACTACCCTCCAAAACATGTAATCTTATCCTCAGTCCTTTCTTTTTAAAAAAAATGTATTTATTTATTTTTGGCCGTGCTACGTCCTGGTGCGGAGTGTGCTTTCCCCTAATCGCAGTGAGCAGGGCTGCTTCTCATCGCGCTGCGTGCGCTCCTCGTGGCAGCGGCTTCCCTTGCTGCAGAGCAGAGGTTCTAGGGCACCAGGGCGTCAGTAATCGGGGCACGTGAGCTCAGCAGCCATGGCTCCTGGGCTCTAGAGTATTGGCTCAATACTTGTGGTGCACGGGCCTATTAAATAGTTGCTCCGCAGCCTGTGGGATCTTCCCAGATCAGGGATCAAAGCCGTGTCTCCTGCAGTGGCAGGTGAGTTCTTTACCGCTGAGCCACCAGAGAACCCCCTCAGTCCTTTCTGAAATGAGATAGGGGTATTATATGGTGTTCAAAAGGGCAGAGAGATCAAATGAAGTCAGAACTGATTTTTTTCTAATGGATTTCTTTTTTTTCATTCATTAATTGCTGTGAAAGTCATTAAAATGTTCTGTAGCCAGATTTCACAATAGCTTACCTCAATTCAGTCTTCACATTTCTCCATGAAGTCTCCACCTCATTAAACACCCTCCCCAGAAATCACCCTTTACCAGGAACCCAATGGAGATCTCCCAAGATCAACCTCTTCATTTCTGAGTGAACCCACTAAATGCTAATACATGGGATAAGATTACATGTTTTGGAGGGTAGTAAGTTGATATTCGGAGAAGGCAATGGCACCCCACTCCAGTACTCTTGCCTGGAAAATCCCATGGATGGAGGAGCCTGGTGGGCTACAGTCCATGGGGTCACTGAGTCAGACACAACTGAGCGACTTCACTTGCACTTTTCACTTTCATGCATTGGAGAAGCAAATGGCAACCCACTCCAGTGTTCTTGCCTGGAGAATCCCAGGGACGGGGGAGCCTGGTGGGCTGCCGTCTATGGGGTCGCACAGAGTCGGGCACGACTGAAGAGACTTAGCAGCAGCAGCAGCAAATTGATATTAGGAAAAATGATCCCAACTCAAACTAACTAGAAAAGAAATAATGCTTCCGCAAAGGGCACTCTAAGAGGTGCTTTCTGCTCATGGAAAGAAACCAGCAAGTCCTCTAAGAATAAGAAAGGAGAGTATTTTATAGTTAAGCTCATGATTTGGAAAGAAGAATTCAGATGCTGCTGTTTTGCTGATCCGGGCTGGTAATACTCTGCTGGCCTTCCTCGTGGCGGCCCCTTCCTTCGTAGGAATCATAAAGCTTTATCCTTGGCACAAAGAAGCTACACTCCTAATACTCCTTGTTCTCCTGGCAAATCAATTCAATATTCCTCAGCTTTCCAAGGCAGAAATCCTCTGCTTCTCCAACTTGTTTGCTATTGCGGGGCACTGACCTGCTGCGTTAATTTCACTGCTTTACAATACCCATTGCCTAAACCAAGATGCTTTTCTCCCACACAGAACCCCTATTAGTAATTGTGTCTAAATGGGTCTCCAAGGAGCTGCTGCTGCTGTGTAGTCACTAAGCCGTGTCTGACTCTTTGTGACCCTATGGACTGTAGCCTGCCCAGCTCCTCTGTCCGTGAGTTTTCCCAGGCAAGAATACTGGAGTATTACCATTAATACTGGTTACCATTTCCAGTAACCAGTATATATATCACCATTAATATAGGTTACCATTTCCTCTTCCAGGGGATCTTCCCCACCTAGAGACTGAACCTGAGTCTCCTGTGTCCCTGCATTTGCAGGTGGACTCGTTACCACTGTGCTGCCTGGGAAACCCCCAAGCAGCTGCACTGATGTTTATTCAAACTGTAACAGCAAGGGAACATGCTCTTGATATATCTTGACCTTGTCTAGCAGCTACAGTAAGGTCATAGTCTTTCCCATCATACTTGCATAAAATTCTTCTTGAACTACTGAACAAATGTTAAAAAGACATGGAACTGTCTTTCAGTGAATTGTCCACAAGAATTATTTGTCAACATCCATTCTCTTAAGACCTGCTTGTATTGTAATATTTTAAATTCTGGTTGTACTCATGATTTGGCTTAGTGTGGGATTTCCCTTTCTTCAAGGCAATATAGCCAGGGAACAGCATTCCCTTCACTAACAGTTGGCAGCCTCCATGCACAATGGTTCCACCTTTGTTGGGACCAATAACAGACTTATTCATTCAAGCCAGAGTCAGCTCTTACTGGAAGCAGATTCAAAATTGGAATGTGATAGTGGAAGGACACCCTTTATGGTGTCTTTGCGCTGTGAATATAGTGATACTTTAGAGATGCCACAGGAGTGGGTGGCTGGGCATTCATAAGGGCATCAGGGTTCAGGATCTTGTCTAATTCTGAGGCACCAGAAATTCCATTCTGGGGGGACTGGTGATGTTCCTACAGCCTCAGAAGACTGAAGTATGAACCTGGTGGGCATTTGATTGCCTGGAGTAGGGTACAGCTAATAAGGGGCAGGGTAAAAAAGGAGAAAGGGCTGCACAGCGTTAGTCTGTTTATTAATATACAGAAGGCCTAGGGAGTGAAATCTATGTCTGTGAGGGAGGGGACTCTCAGGAAACCTAGAAGACAAGTTGGCCCAGGTGTTTAAACCAACCAGTATGATGTAATGGGGAGGTTCATATGTCTCAGATGAGGGAACTTGCTGGGCCTACTTCCTGAATCCCCACTAGGCCTGTGCCTTCAGTTATGCTGGGGATTTGCTGGCTGCCTGCTGAAAGGCAAGTGGCTGGCATCCAGGAACAGCTAGATGGATCAGAGACTGGGCTCCTTTTTCTTAGAAGAAAAACTATGACAAACCTAGGCAGCATATTCAAAAGCAGAGACAATACTTTGCCAACAAAGATCCATCTAGTCAAAGCTATGGTTTTTCCAGAAGTCATGTATGGAAGTGAGAGTTGGACTATAAAAAAGCCAAGCACTGAAGAACTGATGCTTTTGAACCACGGTGTTGATGAAGACTCTTGAGAGTCCCTTGGACTGCAAGGAGATCCAACCAGTCCATCCTAAAGGAGACCAGTCCTGAATATTCATTGGAAGGACTGATGGTGAGGCTGAAACTCCAATACTCTGGTCACCTGATGCAAAGAACTGACTCATTGGAAAAGACCCTGATGCTGGGAAAGATTGAGGGCAGGAGGAGAAGAGGATGGCAGAGGAGGAGATGGCTGGATGGCATCACCAACTCAATGGACATGAGTTTGAACAAGCTCCAGGAGATGGTGACCGGCAGGGAAGGCTGCTGTGCTGCAGTCCACCGGGTCGCAGGGTCGGGCTCGACTGAGCGACAGAACAACAACCCAAGAGAGAGTGCTTGTGCGCTCAAAGTGGAGGGCTGTGCCAGCTCGGCGGTGCCATCTTCACTTACATCCCACATCCCACATAGTCTGGTGCCTCAGTCATTAACTACCCACTTCCTGCTCTTTTTTGAACAGTTGGGACCACGAGCATCACCTCTGTTTCTGCTTCCAGCGTTTGTAGCTCAGTTTGTAACCTTCTCCATACATCCCGCAATGGATTTCCGACCAAGTACGCCACCTAGTGGTGAGACTGGAGTCTGGCGGAATCAGACCTTAAACCCTGCAGTCAAAGGTTTATCAGCAACACCTTAAGGAACCCTCTCTTAGAGACTTCTCACACTCTTTTGACCTCGTGCCTTTTAGAAGTTTCAAACTATGGGCAAAAAGTTAATGTCTGTTAGAGATGCTATTGGCCTCCCAGGTGGCTCTAGTGGTAAAGAACCTGCATGTCAAACCAGGAGACATTAAGAGATATGGGTTAGATCCCTGGGTTAGGAAGATCCCCTGGAGGAGGTCATGGCAACCCACTCCAGTATTCTTGCCTGGAGAATCCCCATGGACAGAGGAGCCTGGCAGGCTACAGTCCATGGGTTCGCTAAGAGTGAGACACGACTGAAGTGATTTAGCACACGGTACAGAGATGTTATTAAGCAATAAAAGATTAATTTTGTTATAAACCAGACCACTGATACGATGAAACTGGACAGAAAAATGAGTTTCTTGTCTTTTTCTGTCACACCACATGACTTGTGGGATCTTAGCTTCGCAATCAGAGATCAAACCTGTGCTTGCTACAGTGGAAAGGTAGAGTCCTCAGCACTGGACTATCAGGGAAGTCCCCAGCTTCTTGCGTTGATGGGAGGGGAAAGGATGCCAGCTACTCAAGACGATGGATCGAAAGGCCTACTGCAGTATTCAACTCTGTGCTAATTCTCATGTTTCTCCTCACGTGTAGCCCTCAAATGGTGATCTGGGTGTCTGTCATAAACCCACAAGGTGTACTGGGGAGTATTTCCAAACCCTGGATATTTCAGATCATAGAACTATCATCTGTGTGACTTGCCCCCAAATAATGTTTTTTTTATAAACTCATGGAAGCCTCTAGATTTAGGTGGCAAATCAGTGCTGATATTTGGTCAGTTAGAAATGCAATTTAGGGTTATGGTTCACAGAATTTTTCTAAAAATCAATTTTTCAGTATTTTAAATACCACTTGCAAAAGCGAGAAATAGTACAACTGTGTTCCATTGGCTGACAAAATTAGGATGACTATAAATTCTGATAAAATGCATGATATAGTAGTAAAATTACTGCTGAAAAAACACACCTTTATCGTGGCAAAACCACAAAGCATTATATCTGCATAATGACATTTGTTTGGGCGGGTGAGTCATTATTCTGTACACGGCAGTTTTTCTATCTTTTATGGCATGTAGTGAAATTACTGGGCTTCTCTGGTGGCTCAATGGTAAAGAATCCACCTGCAGTGCAGGAGATGTGGGTTCGAAACTTGGGTTGGGGAAATCCCCCGGAGAAGGCAGTGGCAACCCACTTCAGTGTTCTTGCCTGGCAAATCCCATGGCCAGAAGGGCCTGGTGGGCTACAGCCCATGGGGCTGCAAAGAGTTGGACATACTGAGCACACACACGCCCCTTACCTTAACAAACTGCATGTTAAAGGGGGTGCTCACATTCACTTGGTCTTTCTGATACACCTCACATTTTGGAATGTATAAGCAGACAGAGAGAAGTAAAAAACATACCCCCGGGAGCTTATTCTTGGTGGGGGCTGTTTGAGGGTAGGTTGCCGGGGTGCACACACATAAAATGATGACGTAAAATGGTTAGTAGAGTAGTTCGACTCATTTATATATGCTGGTGTTGGCTTTCGGTAGGAGTGGATCACGAACTGTTAATTTGTCTTCCTCCATTTTTTTATTGCTTTTTCTTCTTCTTTGCTACCCTCCACTATTGACTATCAAGCGTGCGCGTGCGCACACACACACACACGCAGACGTTTTCCCTTAGTTGCTAAAATTGCTGAACTTTGTTGGGTCAATCTGAGCATGCATTGTCCCTTGTAACTCTGTGTAGCTACTTCTACAACAACGAACAACAAGAACAGAAACCTATATAGCACTTCGTAAGTGTCAAGCAGTTTTCAACACTTGTAAGCATATTACTCATGGAATCCTCTCAACATATCTATACGGTGGAGGCTGCTAGTATCCTTATTTTTCAGATGTGGAAACTAAAGAACAGAGAGTAACTTGCCCAGGTTCTCACCGCGAGAAAACTGAGATTGGAAGTGAGGGGGCCAGCCCCAGTGGCAGTAGATTAGTCACTCAGCTGTGTCTGAGTCTTACGACCCCATGGACTGTAGACCGCCCGCCGGGCTCCTCTGTCCATGGGATTCTCCAGGCAAGGACACTGAAGTGGGTTGCCACGCCCTCCTCCAGGGCATCTTCCCGACCCAGGAAGCAAGCAGATGGATTCTTTATCGACCGAGCCACCAGGGAGCCCTTCCCTAATCTGACGTTAGATTTTTTTGGTCTAGCATATCTTTATCCCTCATTCCTGTATTCATCAGCACTCTTCTCATATTTATACATTTTGGATTTATCTTTTGTTCATAGAATATAGCTAAAATCTTAACCTAAACTGTTTGTGTGTGATGATTTGAACCACTAATATTATTATTGGTATATTTAATTTGTTTTTATCATTGTTCTCCATATGGCTTTATTTATTTTTATCCCAACCATATCATCTATTTTTACTATACGTATTCTAGAGTCTGCTTTGCTGAGGTCTACAGGGCACGCCTGATAATGCTCATCATCCCCAGTTTGGATGACATAAATTGTCAGCTTTTACTCTGAGTTTTAGATCATAAGTTTTGTGGAGCCCAACACCAAGGGCTTCCCTGGGGGCATTAATTGTGAAGAACCCACTGTCAGTGCAGGTAGATGTAAGAGATGCAGGTTGGAGGTGTGGGTTTGATTCCTGGGTGGGGAAGATCCCTTGGATGAGGGCATGGCAACCCACTCCAGTATTCTTGCTTGGAGAATCCCATGGACAGGGGGGCCTGGCGGGCCAGTGCGTGGGGTCACCAAGAGTCGGACACGACTAAAGTGACTCGCATGCACGCATACCAAGGTCACAGGTGTAAAGCCTTGTACACAGGCCGAGGAGCCCTATCCCGATGGCATCTTTAGAACAGACTGAGTCCCTAGCAACTGTTGCCATGAGCCCCCTGACCTAAACCAGCTAGCTCCCTGACCTCATATCAGGTAAAAAATACCCACCCTATAGCATACTAACCAATCAGCTGATGCCACTCTTCCAGCAGGGATTTTTACTGTCTAGAGGCTAGAAAAATTGACCACTAGCCCACGGAGGCGTCGGCTCTGCCTTGAGTTGGCCCCTTGTTCTAACAGTGTCTCCTCTCTAATAAACTCTATTCTCTCATTCTTCCTTGTGCCTGAAAATTCTTTTCCAACCTGTGCACAGACCAAAGCAAGTTTGTCTCTCTCTTTTTTTTTCGGCTGAGCCATGTCACATGTGGAACCTTAGTTCCGTCCCCAGGGATGGAACCCATGCCCTCTGTAGTGGACGTGTGGAGTCCTAAGCACTGGACTGACCGTGAATTCCAGTGTGTCTCTATTTTGAAAGTCATTTCTTAACAGCATCAGAAAGTGTTGCTATATGAACATAATCTGAGTCCATGGGACTGGATTAGGTGAAGCTTTTGACAAAGGAGTCATAATATGGACACAAACAGGGGAAAGCATCAGCAACGAAGAGGAAGTCAGCACACTGGTCACGAACTGAAGTTGCCTTTATTTTCTCCTCATCCCCTTTCCTTTCTAGCTCAGGCTTCTGGTGATTTGCATAGGAAAGAAGTGCCCAATTATGTGTTTTTTTCAATTCACTGAAGTACACGTTTTAGGGTAGAAAGACGATCAAATGCTTTCCTGAGAAAATTTAAATGTGGTTCAGCGTAGAAGTGAGATGGTGCTATCAATATTTTATCCACCGTGAGCTCAAGAAAATGAATGGGAACATTGCTTTTTCTGTCATTAGATGGCAGTCTTTCTTTGCAAACCAAACCGGATGGACAGGCTCTCTGACAAGCTGGCTGACTTCCCCTAGGAGGTGCCCAAGCTCTCTTAGCAGCTTTCCTGATTGAAGAAGCCAAATTAGAAGTGGTTCAGTTCAGTTCAATTGCTCAGTCGTGTCCGACTCTTTGCGACTCTGTGGACTGCAGCACGCCAGGCCTCCCTGTCCATCACCAACTCCTGGAGTTCACCCAAACCCATGTCCATTGAATCGGTGGTGCCATCCAACCATCTCATCCTCTGTCGTCCCCTTCTCCTCCTGCCCCCAATCTTTCCCAGCATCAGGGTCTTTTCCAATGAGTCAGCTCTTCGCATGAGGTGGCCAAAGTATTGGAGTTTCAGCTTCAACATCAGTCCTTCCAATGAACACCCAGGACTGATCTCCTTTAGGATGGACTGGTTGGATCTCCTTGCAGTCCAAGGGACTCTCAAGAGTCTTCTCCACCCCCACAGTTCAAAAGCGTCTTCCATTTAATGAGGAAGGAACGATACTGATGGTCCCCTGAGACTTGTGGCTGAGTTAGAATTAGGGGAGGGAAGAGAGTGGGTGAAAGAGAAGACAGGGTATAGTTAATTATAGCAAACACTTCAGTGAAGACAGCAGAAAGCAAATGCCTTTCTGAGGAAGTATCTTTGGAGCTAACTTTGGATTTGAGAATGAATCTTGCTTGCCTTCTTTCTGATATTCTATATCCATAGGCTTTCTTCCTCCAGTTGTCTTGGAAAGAACCTGAATAATAGACAGTGCAGCTTTAGGTTTTAATATGACTCAGGTAGGGATAACTCACCTTACAAGATGCTTATTGTATGTCCTTGTGCCTCCTAATTAAAAAAAAAAAAAATCCCCAGAACATTTTTCTTAGCACTGCCGCTTTCCATCAATAGACATTTATGAAGATAATTCTATATTTTAAAAATTGTGCTAGCACTTTGGTAGATACAAAGAAGTACTCGATAGGCCCTGAGGAAGTACTATTACCTAGGTCTCCTGCATTACAGGCAGATTCTTTACTATCTGAGCCACCGGGGAAACCCAGGGTAAGTTTACTGGGAGGTGAGAATTCTACCATTGCACCGCCAATGCTGTATAAGCATACTGAATCATCAAAAATGGAGCAACCAGCCACCTCTCTGTAGAGGGCTGTGTTTTCACGTTTTTGGAACTTAAAATGTATTTTCTACTTAAGGTGTCTTATTACATGGCTATTAGTTGACTCTTGAGAGTCCCTTGGACTGCAAGGAAATCCAGCCAGTCCATCCGAAAGGAAATCAGTCCTGAATATTCACTGGAAGGACTGATGCTGAAGCTGAAACTCCAATACTTTGGTCACCTGATGCGAAGAGCTGACTCATTTGAAAAGACCTTGATGCTGGGAAAGATTGAAGGCAAGCAGAATGGGGGGGCAGCAGAGGATGCGATGTTTGGATGGCATCACAGACTCAATGGACATGAGTCTGAGTAAACTCTGGGAGATGGTGATGGACAGGGAAGCCGGCGTGCTGCAGTCCATGGGATCGCAAAGAGTCGGACACGACTGAGCAACTGAACTGAACTGAGTTTTCCAAATTAACCCATAATATTACTCCATTATATATATTTTTTGTCATTTTCCTTTATTATTAGAGTAATCTATGATTATTTGGGGGCTCCTCTTGTGGCCTAGCTGGTGAAGAATCTGTCTGCCATGCGGGAGCCCTGGGTTTGATCCCTGGGTTGGGAAGATCCCCTGGAGAAGGGAATGGCTACCCACTGCAGTATTCTGGCCTGGAGAATTCCATGGGCTGTATAGTCCATGGGGTCCCAAAGAACCAGACACGACTGAGCAACTTTCGCTTCACTTTATGATTATTTTAAAAAATATAAAAAATTAAAATATTGTAATCATCCTAAATTCCATCCACAGACATAGCAACTGTTAACATTTTGATGTCAATATTTTTCTCTGGTAATTACAAAAAATTGTCATAATTATTAATTATCAGGCTTATTTCCCTTCATCAGCTAAAATTCTTCAAACATGTGGACTTTGGGGAGAGACTGCCTGATGTGGTTTCTGGAGCTAACATTGAACTTGGTCTTTTCATCTGCAAAGTGGGAGTAATGCGCGTCCTTCCAACACAGAATTATCTATAAATGAGATAGTGCAGGTAATGTGTCTGGCACGTAAGAGACACGCAGTAAGGACTCCCTGGTGGTCCAGTGGCTAAGACTCGGAGCTCCCAGTGCAGGGGGCCTGGGTTCAACCTCTGGTCAGGGAATTAGATCCCACATGCCACAGGGAGGATCAAAGTTCCCACGTGCTGGATCTAAGACCCGGAGCAGCCAAGTAAATAAACACCCAAAAAAAATGTCCAGTAAACATTAGCTTAGATGCTGCTCTGACCATTATTACATACAGTTTTCTCCTATTATAAAATCACAGTAAAATGTTTAGCAAACTCAAAGGAGTATAAATAAGAACATAAAAATCATGTATAGTTTCACAGCACACAGAGATGGTCACTGTTCATCTAATTATTTTTTAATAGTTTTCTTAAAAAAATCCAAATAGGGATCCTGTCTGACTTACTATTTCACCAAAAGAACCCTGATTTTATTGGCTGGAAAATAGTCTATTGTATGGGAGTCTCAGAAGTATTGTAATTAACTATTTCCCGACGTTTGAGGGCCTTCCAACTGTTTGCTATTATAAACAATGATGTGATGAATATTCTAGATATAAAGCCTTGCTTGCATTTGGCTTATTTATCTAGATTAGTGTCATAGACGTAGAATTATTGAGTTGTTCTTTAATTCTTGATGTACACTGGCTAAATTCTTTTCAGAACATTTCAACTAATTTATATTTCCTCCAGTTTCAGTGCCTGTTACTTTAAGTACTCTCGTATTTTGAATTTTGGCTAATTTAAAAAGTACAGTTTTGTCTTACTTGGCATTACTTTGGTGGGTGATGGGGTAAGACTTTTTTTTCATATTATCCTCCATTCTGTGAAATATCTTTTTCCTTTGTCCATTTTCTTATTGTGGTTTTACTTTTTAAAAATCAGTTTGTGTCAACTTTTTTATAACACTTGCATGCGTGCTACGTCGCCTCAGTCGTGTCTGACTCTGTGCGACCCCATGGACTGTAGCTCTCCAGGCTCCTCTGTCCACAGGATTCTCCAGGCAAGAATACTGGAGGGGGTTGCCATTTCCTCCTCCGGGGGATCTTCCCAGCCCAGGGACTGAGCCCAGGTCTCTTGCACCTCCTGCACTGGCAGGCAGGGTTTTCTTTATTTTTTTAAACCACTAACACCACCAGGAAAGCCCGTGTAATACATAGACTAACTCATTTCCATATTCATTTTTCGAAACTTGCAATTTACTTCTTAATCAGGCTTACAGTGAAATTTTCTTGAGGGAAAGAAAATTTCAATTTGTGTGCAATCGGACCTGTTTAATTTGTGTGTATTTCAGGGGGTGGATTTCTTCTTTTGATTTTATGCTGGAAAATATCGTTCCTTACCCACAGATCAAGTTAAATTTTCTTCCACAATTAAAAAGTAATCTGCGGGATGAAGCTTTGCATCTGTGTGACTCTCTTGTTCCCCCCAACAAACTCTGGCACACTGGCTTTTTTAATCCATTGATAATTCTTGCCTGAGTCAATTATTTCACTGATGATTGCAGCATACAGTTAATTCTTTAAAAATTAACAATTTTAATCCACCTGGGCTTCCCCAGTGGTCCAGCAGTAAAGAATCTGCCTGCAATGCAGGAAATATGGGCTTGGTCCCTGGGTCAGGAAAGATCCCCTGGAGAAGGAAATGGCAACCCACTCCAGCATTCTTGCCTTGAAAAAATTCCATGGACAGAGGGTCCTGGTGGCTACAGTCCATGAGGTCGCACAGAGTCGGACACTACTGAGTGTCTAAACCTGTGCTGACTTTGGTTCGAATACAGGATGAGAGGAAATATGAAACTGAGTTTATTCCTTCCAAGTGTGGGTATTTACTTTTTATTAGTTTTTTTCACTGAAAAAGTAACATGTGAGATAAAAATGCAAACAGTAAAGAAAGGAAACACAATGAAAGTGAGTACTCCTTCTACAGTCTTGGTGGGAATGCAAATTGGAACAGCCACTTTATGGAGAACAGTATGAAGGTTCCTTAAAAAGCTTAAAATAAAGTTATGCCCCACTCCTGGGCGGGCATCTGGAGAAAACCATAATTCAGAGAGATACCCAGCCTCCAGTGTTCACGGCAGCACTATCCACAATAGCCAGGACACGGAAGTCAAATGCCCATCAGCAGAGGAACGGGTAAAGAAGATGAGGCTTACGTCGTTACTAGGTCATGCGACTCTTCTGCAACCCATGGACTGTCGCCCGCCAGGCTCCTCTGTCCATGGGTTACCAAAGGGGAGGGGAGGGAAGGGATGAGTTAGTGGTTTGGGATTAGCAGATACAAGTATAAAATAGATAAACGCAAAGGTCCTACTGAACTATATCCAGTATCTCAATCTATAATGGAAACGAATAAATCTATACGTTTAACTGAATCATTTTGCGGTACATCTGAAGCTAACACAACATTGTAGGTCAGATATACTCCAATTAAAAAAAAAGTTTTCTCCTCTTCTTACTCTGGGCTTTTCAGTTCCTGTTTTTAGAGTCAATCCGTGCTTCCTGTTTCTTGTATAATCTCCAGAGTTATTCTAACACATAAATTCATGTGGCCTGTGTGCATCTTTGTGTGTATGCCACATTGCATAATGGAAACACACTAGCTGTTGTGTCCATGGATTTTCTTTTCTTTTTTAATTGGAGGGTAATTGCTTTACAAAGGTCCATCTAGTCAAAGCTATGGTTTTTCCAGTGGTCATGTATGAATGTGAGAGTTGAACCATAAAGAAAGCTGAGTGCCGAAGAATTGATGCTTTTGAACTGTGGTGTTGGAGAAGACTCTTGAGAGTCCCTTGGACTGCAAGGAGATCCAACCAGTCCATCCTAAAGAAAATCAAGGCTGAATATTCATTAGAAGGACTGATGCTGAAGCTCCAATACTTTGGCCACCTGATGAGAAGAGCTGACTCATTAGAAAGGACCCTGATACTGTGAAAGATTGAGGACAGGAGGAGAAGGGGACGACAGGGGTTGGATGGCCTCACTGACTCCATGCACGAGTTTGAACGAACTCTGGGAGATGGTGAAGGACAGGGAGGCCTGGTGCGCTGCTGTCCATGAGGTCACAAAGAGTCAGACACGACTGAGTGACTGAACAACAATAACTGCTTTACTATGTCTTGGATTCTTAGCATTTCTTAAGTCCATTTCTTCAGTTCAGTTCAGTCCATTTCAGTCGCTCAGTCGTGTCCGACTCTTTACGACCCCATGAATCGCAGCACGCCAGGCCTCCCTGTCCATCACCAGCTCCTGGAGTTCACTCAGATTCACATCCATCGAGTCAGTGATGCCATCCAGCCATCTCATCCTCTGTCGTCCCCTTCTCCTCCTGCCCCCAATCCCTCCCAGCATCAAAGTCTTTTCCAATGAGTCAACTCTTCGCATGAGGTGGCCAAAGTACTGGAGTTTCAGCTTTAGCATCGTTCCTTCCAAAGCAATCCCAGGGCTGATCTCCTTCAGAATGGACTGGTTGGAGCAAGTACACACAGGGCTACCTGAGTCTTTTTCTAAATTACTGCAAGAGAGTTCTATTTGAAAGACGTATGGTTTATTTGGGGCTTCCTGGTGGCTTAGTGATAAATCTGTCTGCCAGTGCAAGAGACTTGGCTTTGATCCTTGGGTTGGGAAGATCCTCTCTAGAAGAAAATGGCAACCCTCTCTAGTATTCTTGCCTGGGAAATTCCATGGACAGAGGAGCAGACTACAGTCCATGGGGTTGCAAAGAATCGGAGACGATTGAGCGCCTCAACAACAACAGTAGTTTACGTGACCAATTTCCAACTTCAAAGCAGACGCTCATGAGCTGGATTGGGAAGGTGTGAGAATAGACGTGCTGTCACCTGTGGCCCCTGGGGCATTTCCAGCCCCTGTTAGTAGGTAAGCTCGTTGATGGCATTGGTTTGCTTCTTCCCTGCTGCATTCCTGGTGTCTATCACTGGGGTATAAATTAATCCCTGTGCTCTCATAATCTTCCATTGTTTAGCTCTAACACTTTGGCCTCCTGATACAAAGAGCCGACTCATTGGAAAAGACTCCAATGCTGGGAAACATTGAAGGCAGGAAGAGAAGGGGACGACAGAGCTAAACAGCAATCAGCTAAACTGCTAACACCAGCAGCTGGATGGCATCACCAACTCAGTAGACGTCAGTTTGAGCAAACTCTGGGAGATGGTGAAGGACAGGGAGGCCTGGAATACTGCAGTGTATGGGGCTGCAAAGAGTCAGACACAACAGCGCGACTGATGGAGACTATCACATTCAGAATGGATAAGCAACAAAGTCCTACTGCATAACACAAGGAACGGCACTCAATATCCTGTGATAAACCGTAATGGAAACGAATATAAAGAAGAATGTCTATATGTGTGTAGCTGATTCACTTTGCTATATAGCAGAGATGGGCACAACACTGCAAATTGACTACAGTCCAATAAAAATTTATTTAAAAAGCAGTCATTGCCCTAGCTGTTATGACTCTCAGAACTGGAGAGCTCGGAAGGAGCTCGAAAGGCCATTTAATGCATGCCCTTCCTTTCGTCCAGGGGGCCAGGCCTGTGTGCTGACGGCCTGCTGTTTCGCCGTCTCCTCTCGGGCCGCAGTTCTAAACGTCACGGAGCCCACGCCAAGCGGTCTTTGTTTAGCTCAGTACAGGGAGGCACTGACTCCACCAGGTGGCTGGGTGGGGCCAAGGGCCTGGGGCCGCCCTAGTGCTGTGTCCTCACTGAGCTGACAGACAGCCACCAGGCCCATGACCTTGCTGCCTCGAGGCTGAAAGGCGAAGGCCCAACCAGGTGGCCCCTGGAGGCCCCTGCAGCTTTGAGACCTGGGACTTAGCAGGCCTGGTCACCTGGGCCTGTGGCCCATCAGTGTTCTGCTTTTGTGAGAGAACTATAACTTCTAACGCTCTCCATACATCTCAGAGGTAAGGTTTCAGATTTAATATAGGTATTTATTTTTATTTACGTATTTGGCCATGCCAGGTCTTAGTTGCGGCAGGCAGGATCTTCACTGGAGCATGGGGATCTTCAGTTGTGGCATGCAGGATCTAGTTCCCTGACCAGGGATCGGACCAGAGCCCCCCGCACGGGGAGCTTGGAGTCTTAATCGCTGGATCACCAGGAAAGTCCCTCAGATTTAAATCGAAGAAGCTACCAGACTATTTAAATTGACAGGAGGATGTCAACGTGGTTATCAGATCTTTAACCAAGAGCTGCGTCTAAAAAAGGGTACAAAGAATGAGAAAAGAGGAGGCTACGTGCATAAATAGGGCACTCACCGATGCTTGCCTGTTGCACATGATCTTTCAACCCTTCTGTTCCCAGCTCTGAAGCTGAAGTAGGAAAGTGGGCAAAGCCAAGCGCCCCTTGGCAGATGGTGCTAGGCTTCAGGCCTCGGTGTCCTAACGAGCCTGGCAGAGCTGGGGCCTGGTATGGGGAGACTGCCCTTTCTTGGGCTCTGATTTCCCCCAGGAGAGTTGTGTAGCTCTCTAGTATTTTATTTTTGTCACCAGCCTTATGTGCTAATGCTGTCAATGTGGTTACAGGTAGCAAACAATCACAAATAAACACTCACATCCATTTTTCCTTAGGAGCTGTAGCCGTCAGCCACACACTCACACCATAAAGTGAGCCCAGCCAGTTAAATACAACTGTAAATTTTTTTTTAATGTGTTCATACAAAACCACACATCCTTGCAGAATATGTTATTATTCTGTTTGTAATTTTATGGCTGTTGAAATATGGGAAAAATATTTTGGAACTCCAGAAATCAGTTGTTTAAAAAATTTAAAATATTTCCATGCTCATTCAAAGGATTTGCAAGGGTGCTAAATGAAGGTTACAAAGACCTGCATTTTGCAGCTCTAGAGACCACAGTCCTATCCTGTGCTATTCATGCAAATTCTCTCCCTCTTCCAGTTGAAAACGCAAGAAATCTGTTTCGACATTGTGCCATGACATGTTTTCCCAGGGCGAACTTAATTCTGTCAACTGTTCTTTACCACATTCAACATACACTAATCATCCACAGTTCAAGGTCAGATTGCATTTTGTAACTGGTCTATTAATGCAACAAATTTGTGTTTCAGTTGATTTTGAAATCATCTCTGGTTTTACCAGACATATTTTTTCCATATGGTTATGGTATAGTCACTCCGTCGTGTCAGACCCTTTGCGACCCCACGGACAGTAGCCTGCCAGTTTCCTCTGTTTGTGGGACTCTATAGGCAAGAATACTGGAGAGGGTTGCCATTGCCTTCCCTATGGGATCTTCCCAACCCAGGGATTGAACCCAGGTCTCCTGAATTGCAAGCAGATTCTTTACCCTTTGAGCTACAGGGAAGATCAGTATTTATACATATATATATATATTTTTTTTTTTTTGCATAAGATTCAAGTAATAATAGACATGGAGAAATGGCATAATTAAAAAAATAATTTTTATTGAAGTATAGTTGATTTACCATATTGTGTTAATTTCATGTGTACAGAAATAGCACAAATTTTTAAGCCATCAAACTGTAAATAAAATGAAAACACAATGTAAATAGATTTCAAATTAATTTGCCATAATATGATGCTAATTTACTATGACTTTGATTTCCTTTAGTCACTATAAATTACATTTTATTATCATCTGTTTCAATATGGGAGGACTATCAATTTAATTGTAATTTTTAAAAAAAGAAACTTTATGAAAAGATTGAGTTTTTAAAATATTAAATGTTTACCTAGAATAATTTGCAATGATCATTACTCAAACATGGCCTAATGTTTGTACTGGATGTTAAGGAATGAAATGAAAGTTTATAACAAAGTATATTATATTTAATTCAGATGATTAATACAATCATACTGATGGCTCAGCAGGTAAAGAATCCGCCTGCAATGCAGGAGACATGTGTTCGATCCAGTTATTTTCCCACTGACTCTTTCTTAGCCAGAAATAGGTTGGGGGCCATTATTACATGTTGAAAATTGAAAAGCCTGCCCTTCAAACTTTATTGAGGAGGTTAGGAAGATCTCCTTGAGGAGGACATAGCAACCCACTCAGTATTCTTGTCTGAAAAATCTCATGACAGAAAGACCCTGATGAGCTACAGTCCATGGGGTTGAAAAGAGCTGGGTATGGCTGAGCCACTGAGCACACGTGCACACAACGTTGTTATATTTCCTGAAAAAGACGGGATGCAAATTAATATGAAACTGTGTGAGAATAGCACTAAATCCTTCTTAATAAAGCACATATTTTCTTTTATCTTATTTTTTAATTTTCTATTTTATATTGGGGTAGAGTTGATTGAAAACATTGTGATAGTTTCAGGTGCACAGCAAAGTGATTCAGTCGTGCATATACGTGTATCTATCCTTTTTTCTTTTAGGTTGTTACAGAATAGTGAGCAGAGTTCCCTGTGCTATACAGTAGGTCCTTGCTGGTTATCCATTTTAAATAGAGCAGTGTGTACATGTTCATCCCAAACTCCCTACCTATCCCTTCCCCCAACACTCCCCCATCTCCCCCCCAGTAACGATAAATTCCTTCCTTACATCTGTGAGTCCGATAAACCATACATTTAAAAAGGGAGAACCCTAAACCTGAAGAATAGATTTTCTCTATTTAAAGAAAGTAAGAGAAATATTTTCACTTTTTGAAAACTGTTTACCTGGAAGATAAACGTTCTCTATTTAAATAAAGTGAGTAAAGCATTTTCATTCTTACTTGAAAACTTTACTTGGTTAATGGTTACTTATCTTCACTAGGATTTCGCAAGGTACAAAGGCAAAAACCAAAGAAAGAGAAACTTGCATTAATAAACCTGTTTATCAACAAACTGATAATTATAGTGCATTGTTTGTGTGTGTCTCAAGGTTTAGGAAAAGAAAGAGATTTGCTACCTTGAGCAAGCAAACAATGTGTTTTTACTGATTACCTCTAATGGCAAAGAATTTTTTTGGTTATGGTTCGTGTTCATGGCCCACCCCAAATGACGTGATAAGTCCTGGGGTTTTGATCTCTTTTTCATTGATATGCCGTGAAGATGGGAGCACACATTTCAGAACCAAACTGCTGCTTGGTTGAGCTCTAGGTAAATGCTGTGGGTCTCTGTGGCTCCAGGCCCACTCAGCTTTTCTGCAGAGTCACAGCACCCCTGCCTCAGATGGGTCCAGCAGCTTTCTGACTATCCCCCACAGCCGCAATGTAGAGCCATCATCTCCTGGGGAGACTGGCTGTGTCATGGAATGACAGCCTTTGGAGTCAGACCGACTTTAGCTCATCCTGTTCTGCCATCAACAGCCTGGGCGATTTTATCTCCCTGAGCCTCAGTGCCGTCCTACGAGCCAGGGCTAAGGAGAACTGACTGCTCCTCTGGAGAGGTTGGAGGAATTGGATGAGATAATGTAAGTAAACAGAAGCTTGCCACAGACTCAGGAGACACAATATAAATACCATCGGATGTACACTTCCGGGCTTCAGGTGGGTTTAACTTGGCTCCTGTGACCTCAGGAAATTCACATGACTTTTCTGAACCTCAGTGCTTTCATCTGTAAAATGAGTCCATGGGGTTCAGTTGGGCTCTCTGGATGTGGCTAGTGGTAAAGAATCTACCAATGCAGGAGAGGGAAGAGACCTGGGTTGGAGTCAGGCCTGAGTCAGGATCCCCTGGAAGAGGGCATGGCTACCCACTCCAATATTCTTGCCTGGAGAATCCCACGGATGGAGGAGCCTGGCGGGCTATGGGCCAAAGGGTCACAGAGTCAAACGGCTGAAGCGACTTAGTACGCACACATGCACTAATGCTCACATGCTATAAGATTAATACATACTCAAAGAGTATTCTATAGGGTCAATATTCACATATTATAGAGCCATACTCAAATATTATTCTAACATAGTAATACTCAAGTATTATAACACCTTACTCAAATCATGCCATTATATTCACACACATATTTTAATTACAATACTAGCATTTGAGCTCTCTTATAGTTACCTCTGTGTTTTGTGGTTCGCTGTTTCCTTCCAAGTCCTGACTCTGTGAACACGCATCTCCTGGATGGAGTGGAAGATCCCCGTGGACAGGACAGCTGAGCACCGAGGCCAGGCACCAAGTGCTTTCGATGGACCAGCTCCTCGTGTCCGTGTTCTGCTCTCACTGATCCACGGCAGGGCAATTTTGCCTTCTCTCTCAAGACTTTCCCGAAAGCCTACTCCAGGCTACATGGTCTCCCCATTTCCTGATCTCCTGGGATTCATGGAGGCAACACCATCAGATTCTGTAGGCAACACGCTACAGAAAAGACCAAAGATTCAGCGTCAGGCATCAGATGTGGGTAAACCATCTTGCATTTCAAGAAAATCTTTGCAACTTGGGTCCTTGGTTTTTGAGAGTTCACTGACCACAGAATCCTGCAAATATGCCTATACGTAAGTGATATTTTAAAGCTCAAGTTGGTTTCTCTACATGCTATCATCTCTTTTTCAATACCAGGGGAAATTTGGTCATGTATAAAGAGATAAGTAGTCACACACACGAGGAATTATCTTTCATAAAGGAAGACATGAAAAATGTTCAGATTTCACCAGTAGTTCAAAATGGAAATAACAACTTATACAATTAACCAATGTGTTTTAAAATAAAAATTTGCTGTGTCCATGAGGCCTTGGCAAAAACGCTATTTCCACATGCAGCCAGTTACAATGGAAACTGGTTCAAAGCATTTGAAAATCAGGCAGCCATTCAGATCTAAGATCTGACAATGTGAATCAAACTGTTCATATTTTTTGATCCAGTAATCAGACTTCTTAGAATCCCTCTTAGGCAAGGAATTCAAAAGAAGTTGAACATTATGTGTTTAAAAATGTTTGCTGTAGTCTTTATTGTCAAGATTCAACATTTGGAAACAAGCTAATAATAACTACCACTTGTATGGGCTCTGCAGCATAGAAGCAACTTTCATATACATCGTCTCCTTTGATTTTTCAGTGGCACTGGGAGATGGAATGCTGTTATCCTCAAGTCATAGATGAAGAAACTCACGTTCAGAGTCGTTAAGGTATAGAGATCACACTGTTGGAAAAAGGTAGGCCAGGGCTGGATCCATCTCGCCGATAGTTTTATATCCCTTTGTGTGCATACATGCTAAGTTGCTTCAGTCATGTCCGACTTTTTGTGACCCTATAAACACAGCCCTGCAAGCTCCTCTGTCCACGGGATTCTCCAGGCACGAATAGTTGAGTGGATTGCCATGCCTTCTGGGTCCAGGAATCGAGCCTTGTCTCTTATTTCTCCTGTATTAGCAGGCCGGTTCCTCACCACTAGCACCAACTGGGTACTTCCCTTTATATATATATCCATGTGACAGCTGGACTAGAAAGAAAGTTGAGCAGCAAAGAATTGAGGCTTTTGAACTGTGGTGTTGGAGAAGACTCTTGAGAGTCCCATGTACTGCAAAGAGATCCAATCAGTCAATCCTAAAGGAAATCAGTCAGGAATATTCATTGGAAGGAATGATGCTGAAGCTGAAACTGCAACACTTTGGCCACCTGATGTGAAGAACTGACTCATTTGAAAAGATCCTGATGCTGGAAAAGATTGAAAGTGGGAGGAGAAGGGGACGGCAGAGGATGAGATGGTTCGATGGCATCATTGCCTCGATGGACATGAGTTTGAGTAAGCTCTGGGAGTTGGTGATGGACAGGGAGGCCTGGTGTGCTGCAGTCCATGGGGTCGGAAAGAGTCGGACACGACTGAACAACTGAACTGAACCGAACTGAATGGAAGGTATCAAGGACCAGCATTTTAAAAATGCCACAGGGACTCTGGGGCAGGGGAAAGACACATGGTATGAAAGTCACCTCCTGACATGGCTCGTCTCGCCTTCTGCCTGTGGCTGATACTCGGTGATTTTCTTGTGCTGATGGATATGAGGACAACTTTCTCCCCAATTTTTTACCCCTTTCTTGACCAAGAATGCTGTGTCATGTCATCCATCTTAGCCTAGCTAGTTTTCTACCTTTTTTAGACAATACATTTTGTGCCTGGCAGTGTCACCTGTAGTCTCCTTAGCAAACTGATTTTTGAAGACATTTGGTGCTTAGTTTTCCCTTGTAACTATGGGCATCCACATAGGATCTGTCAGGACGCCATCACACTAACCTAGGATTTTCAGTTCAGTTCAGTTCAGTTCAGTCGCTCAGTCGTGTCTGACTCTTTGCGACCCCATGAATCGCAGCACGCCAGGCCTCCCTGTCCATCACCAACTCCCGGAGTTCACTCAGACTCACTTCCGTTGAGTCCGTGATGCCATCCAGCCATCTCATCCTCTGTCGTCCCCTTCTCCTCCTGCCCCCAATCCCTCCCAGCATTAGAGTCTTTTCCAATGAGTCAACTCTTCACATCAGGTGGCCAAAGGACTGGAGTTTCAGCTTTAGCATCATTCCTTCCAAAGAAATCCCAGGGCTGATCTCCTTCAGAATGGACTGGTTGGATCTCCTTGCAGTCCAAGGGACTCTCAAGAGTCTTCTCCAACACCACAGTTCAAAAGCATCACTTGGGCTAAGCTTAATATTCTCTCAGTCTACATACTGGGTCTCAGTAAGACAGACAGATATTAAATACATATTTAATAAATTAAATATTAAAAGGTAAGGGAGAAAGATTTATGAAAATACTGCCTAGACTAAAAGGATATAAGCATTAGATTCATTACTTGGGCCTAACTACTTATTTGCTTTTCTCTTTTTAAAGGAAAGTGTATTATGCAGTGCCTTCAAAATAGGAGGCACTCAGTAAGTACATGTTGCTGTTGTTTAGTCACTATGTCTGACTTTTTGTGACTCCATGGACTGTAGCCCTCCAGACTCCCCTGTCCACAGGATTTCCCAGGCAGGAATCCTGGAGTGGGTTGCCATTTCCTTCTCCAGGGGATCTTTCTGACCCAGGGATTGACCCCAAGTTTCCTGTATTGGCAAGTGGATTCTTTAGCACTGAGCTACCTGGGCAGCCCAAGTACATGTTACACTTGAATAAATGAGTGACTTAGTGAATCAAAGCATAATTTCTCGTGACAAATTGTCTGGACTTTGTCACTTACGACCTGTGTGACATTGAACAAGTTACTTAAGCTCAGTTTCCTCATCTGAAAAGCAAAGATGATGATGATGGTGGTGGCAGTACTTTCTTTACAGAGCTGCTCTGAGGGTTGAAGGCACTGTTGTTGTTTAGTTGCTAAGTCATGTCATGCTCAAACTCATGTCCATCGAGTCAGTGATGTCACACAACCATCTCATTCTGTCACTCCCTTCTTCTCCTGCCTTCAATCTTTCCCAGCATCAGGGTATTCATACATGCAAACCTGATAGATTAGCATCCGTCACAGAATAAATGCTATATAAGTGTGAGCTACATTATTATTCTTTGCTTTCACCAAAACAATTCTAGAGCTGTATTAACAGCATCCCCTTTCCTACAGTGTCAAAGAGAATAGAAACATCAATATATCTTTTTATTGTGTATCCTTAGGTCAATTCTAGAAGAAGATCTTAGCATATAAAAGTCAGTTTATTAAAATGCAAAAATTATAAGAATTCAAGGATAGTTTGAAATTATGAAATATGATATCAAATTCACTATATTAATAAATCACAGGGCAAAACCCCTATAATTACAATCTTGGTGGCCAAAAGAGCTTTATATCAAAATTTAACAGCCATTTTTTTATTTAAAAATTTTAATTAGGAATAGATGCTGCACACAGTGGAAAAAAAAAATTTTTCCCATTGTCAGAGATAAGACAATATTGACCGCTATGGAAACTATTATTTAATGTTTTCTGGAAGTACTAGCCAATGCAATAAGAAAAGAGAAGACAAGAGAAACAAACAACAACAACAAAAAAACCCCTATGCATATGGGGAAGGAATTATTTACAAATCAAATTATTATATATTTCTAAAGTTCATACAAATCAGTTGAGAAACAAGATAAGTAACTAGAGTGCCTGGTTACAAAGTTAGTTATACAAAATTTAATAAGTTTTCTATAAGTAAATACAGTTTGATCTTTGGTTCCTCTGCCTTTTCTAAAACTAGCTTGAACATCTGGAAATTCACAGTTCACGTATTGCTGAAGCCTGGCTTGGAGAATTTTGAGCATTACTTTACTAGCATGTGAGATGAGTGCAATTCTGTGGTAGTTTGAGCATTCTTTGGCATTGCCTTTCTTTGGGATTGGAAGAAAACTGACTTTTTCCAGTCCTGTGGCCACTGCTGAGTTTTCCACATTTTCTGACATATTGAGTGCAGCACTTTCACAGCATCATCTTTCAGGATTTGAAACAGCTCAACTGGAATTCCATCACTTCCACTAGCTTTGTTCATAGTGATGCTTTCTAAAGCCCACTTGACTTCACATTCCAGGATGTCTGGCTCTAGGTGAGTGATCATACCATCGTGATTATCTTGGTTGTGAAGATCTTTTTTGCGCAGTTCTTCTGTGTATTCTTGCCACCTCTTCTTAATATCTTCTGCTTCTGTTAGGTCCATACCATTTCTGTCCTTTATCTAGCCCATCTTTGCATGAAATGTTCCCTTGGTATCTCTAATTTTCTTGAAGAGTCCTCTAGTCTTTCCCAGTCTGTGGTTTTCCTCTATTTCTTTGCATCGATCGCTGAGGAAGGCTTTCTTATCTCTTCTTGCTATTCTTTGGAACTCTGCATTCAGATGCTTATATCTTTCCTTTTCTCCTTTGCTTTTCACTTCTCTTCTTTTCACAGCTATTTGTAAGGCCTCCTCAGACAGCCATTTTGCTTTTTTGCATTTTTTTACCCTGGGGATGGTCTTGATCCCTGTCTCCTATACAATGTCATGAACCTCCATCGAAAAAGCAAGAGAGTTCCAGAAAAACATCTATTTCTGCTTTATTGTCTGTGCCAAAGCCTTTGACTTTGTGGACCACAACAAACTGTGGAAAATTCTTCAAGAGGTGGGAATACCAGACCACCTGACCTGCCTCTTGAGAAACCTATATGCAGGTCAGGAAGCAACAGTTAGAATTGAACATGGAACAATAGACTGGTTCCAAATAGGAAAAGGAGTACGTCAAGGCTGTATATTGTCACCCTGCTAATTTAACTTATATGCAGAGTACATTATAAGAAACGCTGGGGTGGAAGAAGCACAAGCTGGAATCAAGATTGCTGGGAGAAATATCAATCACCTCAGATATGCAGATGACACCACCCTTATGGCAGAAAGTGAAGAGGAACTAAGAAGCCTCTTGATGAAAGTGAAAGAGGAGAGTTAAAAATTTGGCTTAAAGCTCAACATTCAGAAAACGAAGATTGTGGCATCTGGTTGCATCACTTCATGGCAAATAGATGGGGAAACAGTGGAAACAGTGTCAGACTTTATTTTTGGGGGCTCCAAAATCACTGCAGGTGGTGACTTCAGCCATGAAATTAAAAGACACTTACTCCTTGGAAGGAAAGTTATGACCAACCTAGATAGCATATTCAAAAGCAGAGACATTACTTTGCCAACAAAGGTCCGTCTAGTCAAGGCTATGGTTTTTCCTGTGGTCATGTATGGATGTGAGAGTTGGACTGTGAAGAAGGCTTTTGAACTGTGGTGTTGGAGAAGACTCTTGAGAGTCCCTTGGACTGCAAGGAGACCCAACCAGTCCATTCTGAAGGAGATCAGCCCTGGGATTTCTTTGGAAGGAATGATGCTAAAGCTGAAACTCCTGTACTTTGGCCACCTCATGCGAAGAGTTGACTCATTGGAAAAGACTCTGATGCTGGGAGGGATTGGGGGCAGGAGGAGAAGGGGACGACCGAGGATGAGATGGCTGGATGGCATCATGGACGTGAGTCTGAGTGAACTCCGGGAGTTGGTGACGGACGGGGAGGCCTGGCGTGCTGCGATTCATGGGGTCGCAAAGAGTCAGACGCGACTGAGTGACTGAACTGAACTGAACTGAAGTAAATACAGTGGGATGAAATTGATCACTTCAGAGTCTGATTGGCTCTGCTACTTTTTGGTTCAGCAAACCAGGCTTCATTCTGCCTCTGAGCAGTGGGCTGTGACAGGATGAGTTTCTGTTGGGTCAACTGAAGTGATGCCTTGGACAACAAGACAATTCTCCATCAAGAGACCCTTTTCGTTGCTTCTGATTACCTGCTGGCAGGAGCTAAGTGTGTCTGCTATATGTGAGCCATGTGTGTCAAGTCAGAGTCTTTGAAGTTTTTCAGATAAAGAGGATTAGTCATAGTTCTAGGGAGATACAAAGACTAAGGCAAAGCAGCAGAGTTCACATGGCTTCATGCATCTGTTAACACATTTCCTTGATGTAGGATGGGTATTTTATGCACTGTTTGCCTTGAAATGGTCACAGATTTAATCAATTCTTTATTGTACTAGACCTCTTGTATCCACGAAGAAAGATGATGTCCATCAGTATCTTAATAGCACATCTAACACAGAGTTAGTACAATCCAATCAGGAAGTTATTTCTCTGATCATTACATCTATACATAAACTCCAAACACCATATATAGCTTTCAAGTTTATTTTCTGATCTCCAGCTGTCAAAGCTGACTTATAGCTTTATTATTTATTATGATTAACTCTATGAAAGAGTTTACTTTTTTTCCTCTAAAATGTGATCTACGGCTGAGGCTGTTTCAATAACATTTTTGAAGTTATGTGATCTATTCTTATTTACTCAACACTGTCAAATGCGCGTTTGAAAGATGCGGTGGACATGTGTGTTTCATCTCCCGCGATGGTAGGCGGATTCCTTATCACTAGTAACACCTGGGAAGCCACAGTGTTAGAGGAAAGCTGGCTTCTCTGGTGGCTCTGTGGTAAAGAATCTGCCTGCAGGGCAGCAAACACAGAGACTTGCGTCTGATCCCTTGGTCAGGAAGATCCTCCAGAGGAGAGCACCGTAACCCACTCCAGTTTCCTTGCCTGGGGAATCCATGGACAGAAGAGCCTGGTGGGCTATAGTCCAGAGAGTCTCAAAGAGTCAGACACGACTAAAGTGGCTGAGCGCAGACGCGCCTGTGTAACATACATGCTGAAGAGACAGAGGTGCTTGCACGTGTTTATTAAGCTTCCCTGGTGGCTCGCTTGGTAAAGAATCTGCCTGCGCTGCAGGAGACCTGGGTTCGATCCCTGGGTAGGGAAGACCCCCTGGAGAAGGAAACAGCAGCCCACCCCAGTATTCTTGCCTGGAGAATACCATGGACAGAGAAGCCTGGAGGGCTACAGTCCATGGGTCGCAAGAGTCAAATACAACTTAAAGACTAAACCGTGAAGTTTTAATTTAGAAAATGTTAATCATTTAGAAAAGACCTAAAGACTTACTTTAAAAATCAGCTTAAAGACTTCTGATTATTTATTATTTTGACAACAGATACTTGGTAAATATGTAAAAGGCAAAAATAATAATTAAAAAATACAACCCCATTCAGCTTTGTGCTCCCTGTAAATAAAGGGAAATGAGACTTAAATTTAAAGTTTCATTTCTTTGTTTCATTACAGGAACCACACCAAGAAAGTGATTCTTTAAATGGCAATCTCCTTTAGGATAACTAAAATATTTAATTTACAAAAATTAAAACTACACACATATACTTAAGAACTCATCCAATAATTTTTTTTTTGTTAAAAAATTTCTGGCAGGTATATCTTTGTTTCCCTGATTTTTACCTCCTTGTTTATTGGTTTGTAATCAACTTTGAAATCCATTATAAAATAAAAATATACAGCTTAAATATTTAACATTTATACATGTTTAAGTTTGAAGTTCTTCCTTTCAAAAAAGATGAAAGATGAAATACCTACCATGGCCAGGCATACGTGTCCTGGGTTATAACCATGGCCAGGCATACGTGTCCTGGGTTATAATAGTGAGTAAAATTCCTGTCCTTATGGAGCTTCTATTCTGATTCTGGCAGAGATAAGAAACTGATGACTTAAAATTTTAAAAAATCTATCAGTGCTGATAGACTCTTGTAAAAGAAAAGAGCAAAGAAAAGCAAGCTCAGGTCAATACATGTAATCTGGCGAAGCTAAATCCTGACCCAGGGATTGAAGTATAGCAAATCCTTCTTGGAAACAGGTAAGGTACACGTCCTTTGATTATCCACCATTTGGGCATTCTAGGTGCTTCCCTGGTGGCTCAGATGTTAAAGAATCTGCCTGTAATGCTGGAGACCTGGGTTTGATCCCTGGGTTGGGAAGATTCCCTGGAGAAGGGAAGGGCAATCCTCTCCAGTACTCTTGCCTGGGGAATCCCACGGACAGAGGGCCTTGGTGGGCTACCGTCTATGGGGTTGCAAAGAGTTGGACATGACTGAGCAAATAACACTTTCACTTTCATTCTGGGATGAATCATTTGGTGGGAACAATAGGCTGTTGGAATTTGCCAACAGTTTCATATAGTCAGGTGCCATCCTGGGAAGAATATTTACTTTGATGCCAAAGGAGTCCACCTTCAGATCTCACCTCTTACATTACATTACATTACATTAATTATAATTAACAATATAATTAATAATTACATTATGTTACACCAGTTACTTGATTCCTCTGAACTCAATTTTTCACCAGGTAAGTGGATATATTAAACCTCCCTAAAGGAATATCATTCAGGTTGCAGGAATAGTCAGTGGAGTGTGCTTAGCAGGAGGGACTTATCTTGTCCCAGGCCCCCATTTAGTGGCAGAACTGGGCTTGGAGCCCCTTTACTCTGCCTTGTGTCATGTCTGCGTTTAGTAACCGCTGGTGATTTTACCCGCCTGAAAAGACAGTACATCTAGTCATCCTTTAAGAGGACCTGAGTCCCAGGCTGTGCTTCTCAAGGACCCCACTGCGCCTCAGCTTCCGCTTGTATAAGATGAGGAAGCTGGATGATATGGTCTTTGGGGGTCTCTCTCCACCATGCCCCTCTGTGTCTCCAAGTGCGGGGCCAACTGCCCTGGTCTGTCTGGGACTGAGGTTTCCCTGCACATTGGACTTGTAGTGCTGAAACTGGCTGCAGGCAAGCAGGAATGAATTGACTGCAAACTCAGGCTTCCTCTCTCCTTGGTTTCCACTATCACCCTTTCTGTACACTTAGAACATAATCGTACAAAAGAATTTGAGCATAAAGTTAGCAGACCAACCATACTGCATCCATGGGGCCTCTCTATCTCTCCACTCATCCTTTCTTCACCCTTAGCAGTTTCCTAGCTGAAAGCTGGGTTGAGATTGTTAGCGCTAATCACTCAGTCATGTCCAACTCTTTGTGACCCCATAGACTGTAGCCTGCTGGGCTCCTCTGTCCATGAAATTCTCCAGGCAAAAATACTCGAGTGGGTTGTCATTCCCTTCTCCAGGGAATCTACTCAACCCAGGGATTGAACCCTGGTCTCCTGCAATGCAGGCCAGATTCTTTACTGTCTGAACCACCAGGCAAACACAAAACCCTTTTTCATCATCTTCTGCTATGGTTTTAGTTTTGGTAGCTAGAAGCTCTAAAGTGATTGACCAGTTATCTCAGCTGACTGAGGTTCAGTCCAAGAGCCTTTCTTTTCTGCCAGGTTGAAGTCTTTGCTTACCTTGGTGGCAAGAAACCACTATTTGCAGAACGCCACCACCGGCCTCATCAGAAATGTTCCCTGGTGAATGTACACACAAGTTTTGTCTCCTGCTGCTCTCTCTCCTTTATTTTTATTCTCCTCATTATTATTATCATTACGACTAAAAGGCAGTCACCTCTATGGGAACCACAACAGAAAGGGAGTGCTCGGAGCATGATGTTTTGATTTCTGCCCGGAGGCTGCACACCTTTGGGCTCGTCCCTAGTGGGGACACCAGCTCTGCCAGCCCCAGCTGAGATATCACTTAACAGTGCCAGCCTTCAGGGGCAGGATCGGCTCAACATGTTTACAAGATGTGTAGCTATTAGCAACGTCTTACAGCTCACACTAATTAACGGAGAGAGCGGCTGGGGCAGCCTGGCTCTAAAGAGGGCCAAATTGTATCAGTGTTTGGGCTTTAAATTGATACCAAAGAATCACTCATCACAGGTGTGTTTTGAGTATCTCCTTCCCCAGCAGGTTGGTTGGTTGCTACGCTTCAGCTGCAGTAGATCCCGGAGTGGCCCTCACGCCAGGGTTACGAGTTTATTAAGATCACTTAAATTAGTTAAGCCTATCTATTATTTCAGCCGAATGAAAAGGGCTCTGCATGTGCACCAAGCCCCATGAATCCCACACCAGGAGCCACCTGGTCACTGGATCCCGCCTCGTCCTGGTTGGGGGCATAGATTTGTGTTGTGTTCTCAGGCTCGTAATGGAGGGACCACTCCCCACTCTAAGACACACACGCCCCTGTTATTCCAGCCAGAGCACAATGTTTCCATGACATTTATAATGAACTCTTTCCATGCTGAATGTTTTTAATCAGACCTGTAGCTGAGTTTTATTTCTCATTAAAATCATCCTTTTACATTGTGAGTTGTTCTTCTGCCAGGCAATGACCTCAATGATGGTTCATTCAGCTTCTATTTAAAGTTTTAAAGATTTCATTTGGTTAAGGAAAAAAGCTTGGGATTTTGAGGCCACTAAAATTGCCACTCTCCTGGATTCTATTGTCCTGGATGCTAGGTATCCGTGGTAGAAAGGTACTGGGTTTTATCATGTCCGTTTCATGAAGGGTAAACTAGCACCCCTATGATCCTCCCAGAGTTTAAAAAAGTTATCAAAAGTCAGTATCTGCCAACTTCCAGTGTGAAAGCCTATGGTATTTGTGAGATATTCCCACCAGGGTGAAGTTACAACAGTATTTTTGCCTCATTCTACAGCATTCTCATCTCACAGAGAAGATTCCAATAGCTATTGGGAGATTCACTGGGCACCATCTAATATCCCTTTCAAAATACAGAACATACCAGTAACAGTGGCACCCTTGAGCAGAGGGAGAAGGTTGGTCAGAAAGATGGTCAGTTGATAAGATTTTCACTTTTTATTTTATCCTCTACAGTGTATTTCCAAAAGTTAAAAAAAAAAAATCATTTCTTATTTTTCAATAATACAAAAAAAAAAAAAAAGTTTTGTTTTTCAGGCTGTGAGTCAAAGATTCCCTACCTGCTTGGTTGTATTTGTCTCTGAATAGACACAGAAGGGGTTACAGACTTAGGGCTGCCCCTAGGGGTGGTGGGCAACTTTTTGGTGGAGGTGATGGTGGTTTAGCTGCTAAGTCCTGTCTGACTTTTGTGACCCCCATGGACTGTAGCCCACTAGGCTCCTCTGTCCATGGGATTTCCCAGGCAAGAGTACTAGAGTGTGTTGCCATTTCCTCCTCCAGAAGATCTTCCCACCCCAGGGATAGAACCCTGGTCTCCTGCATCGCAGGCAGATTCTTTACTGGCTGAGCCACCAGGGAAGCCCCATTGTATAGCGAGAGGTGACGAAGGGCCACACACAAACTAGAAGGTAGGAAGTGACCCATGGCAATCTTTTCTCCTCTGTTTCATTGCAATATAATTGACAAACAGCTCTGAATTAATTAAAGGTGTACTGCAGAATGACGACATACTCCATGGCTACCTGAATGGAAACCCCGTACCCAAGTTGGTTAAGGTCTTTTATTTTGGGGGTGCTTTGAGTGGAGGGTGGGGAGAAAGAGTTGCAATTTGCAGAGAGGAAGATGGCTTTGGCACCATCCCACACAGGGCTCCCAGGGGCTCTATGAGGAGAGGTGGTGGTTTAGTTGCTAAGTCATGGACTCCATGGAGTGTAGCCCGCCAGGCTCCTCTATCCATGGGATTTCCCAGGCAGGAATACTGGAGTGGATTGACATTTCCTTCTCCAGAGGGTCTTCCCAAGCCAGGGGTAGAACCCGAGTCTCTTGCCTTGCAGGCAGTCTCCTGCATAGCAAGCAGATTCTTTGTTGCTGAGCCACCAGGGAAGCCGTCTGTGAGGACTGCTTGTTGCTAATTACACTTAGGTGAGTGTTTATGCTCCTTGGAGGAAAGACCAGCCGCATCAGTGCAAAATAACAATCAAAAACACTGCTCCTAATGTTGCTGATGACTTTTCTCTTGAAATTCAAGGGAAAAGCTTCACCTTTCAGTGGCCTATAAACTGTCTCTTATAAAGCCTGAAGGTTCCACTGAACCCACCAGAGGCTGACAAAGCTGCCCCTAGGCTGGCTCTTCCACACAACACCCTCCCCCCTCTCTCCTGATCATTAAAGAAAATCTTCTCCCTTTCAGCACGTCTTTTAACTGCATGTAATTATTCCTATTTGGATTCTTAAACCTACCCCCCCTGTCTACCATGCCTGATAGAGAGGGCGAAAAAATAGATCTCTGAGAGCTCCACATGCCTCCACGTGACGGGTCTGAGAACAGACCTCTTCTCTGCCATGACGGCTGCCACCGGGATGGGCAAACAGGAAAAGAGGGACAGTCGATTTCCTCCTCCTAACCTGATTCCGTCTCCTCTCCTTCATGTCTCACATCCCGGTCGCGCTTCCGACAACAGCAAGGCCGCAATTAGAAGCAACTACTTTTATGAGACATTGTTTTGCAAAAGCAAATACCCTCAATGCGTTGATTTAGAAGGTTTCGGGGAGGCGGGGAGGTGGGGCGGGGGGAGCCACGATGGGGCCGCTTGCGCGATGCCAGGCTAACTACTTTTGAAAGAGGGCCATGTGTCGCCTTTACAGCATCCCTTTGGTGTTTAATTTGCTGAGACAATGCGCGGTAATCAGCGCTGAGGACAGCCGTGGCGGCGGATGGAGAGGGACTCGCGTGGTGCGGCTCTGACTTCAGTTTCACCACGCTAATCCCATCATGCGCTTGAGTTGGCTTGTTTTGGGCTACCTTAAAAAAGTTATTTCTTTAATGGTCAAATTGCCTTGAGGTCTGGAAGACTGAATGTATCATAAAACTCATTAAATAACTAGCCTGGCAACCCCTACTGCTGGGTGGTGCTTCGGCGTTTGGGGGATCCTAGCGGCGAACTCCAGGCTTCATTTACACACCTCCTTGCCAAAGCCTCAAGCGGCAACTTGAGAGTGTAGATAGAAGTGTATTGTAGGTGGGCGTCCCTCCAACGTTAACTTGTATTTGAATCATCCCAGCGTCTTATGAAAACAGATTCTGATTCAGCAGATGGAATGGGGCCTGAGCTTCTGCCTTCCTAGCAAAGTCACGCTGATGCCGCTGGTCCAAGGACCTCACTTAGAAGAGCAGAACACGGGGGGATCTTGAGAGTATCCAGTTCCACCCCCACATTATAGATGTGGAAGCCGTGGGAAACTCAACCAAGGCGCAGCTACTATGGAAAACAGTATGGAGGTTCCTCCAAAGCCTGAACCTAGAACTCCCACATGATACAGCAATCGAACACTAATTTGAAAAGTTTCGTGCATTCCAGTGTTCAGAGCAACACTATTTACAACCGCCAGCACGCCGAAGAAAACCAAGTGCCTATCCGCAGGTGACTGGATTAAGAGATGGGGTACATATACACAATGGAGCATTACTGAGCCATAAAAAAAATAAAATAAGAATTCGCCATTTGCAGCAGCGTGGATAGGCCTAAAGCATATTATGCTTAGTGAACCGTCAGACAGAGAAAGACAAATACTGTCTATCACTCACATGTGGACAGTGAAGAATAATACAAATGCATGTATGTGCAAAGTGGAAACACACTCATATAGAAAACAAGCTTGTGGTCACCAAAGGGTGAGGGAGGGGCAAATTAGGGACATGGGATGAAGAGATACAGTCCATTATGTATACCACAGACAAGCAACAAGGATATACCATATAGCATGGGGAGTTGTAGTCATTATCTTGTAATAACCTGCAATGGAGTACAGTCTGCAAAAATATGGAATCACTACCCTGTACGCCTGAAATTAACACAGTATTGTAAATCAACTATACTTTAGTAAAAACTTAACTAAAACAGTCTATACAAGCAGAAAAAAATAACTAAGGTCATACAGCTTTGGAGTAGCTGAAACAAAATTCAAAGCAGTGTCCTCTGACCGCATAGCCTATTGGTTTTTTATTTTGATTTTCAACCCCTGCACTATATGTCTTCTTAAATGCGATTGACTGTAGAGGCCCCATGTTTAGTTAAAGAGGGAAGTAGTGGCTGCTGCACGCATCTGCTGTGAGCTGAAGGGCGAAACGATGAAGTCATCTTGGGGCTCTAGCTTCCTCTTTCTGTATCCCTTTCTCTAAAAGATAATCTCTGCCAAACTGGAGTGCTGGTAATACTTGAATTTTAAGACTCTGTTGAGTCAAGGCCAGATTTAGTCTGAGTGATGAGCAGCTGATAGCCTAACCTGAGCCTTGAAAGGTAGCTATTTTAGCTTCTGGCCCATCTTGTTGAATTGGTGCTTGTGATGAAGCTGGTCTGGCAGCCTTCCCAGAAGGGAAATGGCAAAGGAGAAAGCAAAAACCTCTTATAGGTTTTTTTAGGGGACCCGAGGTTACCTTAAGGGAACCTGTGTAAAGTAAAGCAAGTACATCTGTCATAAATCCTGTTGTAATAGGCATTTCATTTTGCCTATTTGCCATTCATTTTCCCCTTGGGTACTGGTTTAGGTACAGTTTTCTCAAATCAATAAATCTTTTATGTGAAAAATGTATTTTTGATGTCAAGAATTTAAAAGACGTTAAGAAAAAAGAGAATAGATGTGTTTAAAAAATAGAAGTTTTGTTTGACTTCAGAAGTAACAAAACAACAATCACCACCCCAGGATTTAACTGGGAAAAAAAAGTAGACACTAATTCTAAAAATAGCTCTCACAGATCCACAAACACACCTAGAAGGCAAAAAGTGGCCAGTGTCGATCAGAAAATTCACTGAACTTACCCAAATATCCCATTTTATACAAATAAAAGTATGTGCCCAAAAGATCATTGGCTTTTCAAGGTGGCACAGTTGGTAAAGAACCCGCCTGCCAGTGCAGGAGATGCAAGATGTGGGTTCGATCCAGGGGTTGGGAAGATCCCTTGCAGAAGAAAATGGCAACCCACTTCAGCGTTCTTGTCTGGAAAATCCCGTGGACGGGGGAGCCTGGCGGGCGATAGTCCATGGGGTCACCAAGGGTGGGGCATGACTGAGCACGCATGCACGCACCTAAAATATAAACCAGGTTATAACATTTATAGTATTTCCTTTAAAATGAATGTGCTGGGGGCTTTCCTAGTGGTCTGTGTGTGCGTGCTAAGCTGCTTCACTTGTGTCCATCTCTTTGTGTGTCCAGCTCCCTGGTGGTCTAGTGGTTAAGAATTTGCCTGCCAATGCAGGGGACACGGGTTTGATCTCTGGTTCAGGAACTGATTTCACATGCTGTGGAACTGCTTAACCCATGCACAACAAATACCGAAGCCCATGCCTGTGCTCCATAACAAGAGAAGCCACCTCAGTGAGAAGCCTGGGCACCACAACTAGAGTAAGCCCGTGTAACAATGAAGACCCAGCAGAGCCAAAAATAAAAATAAGTAAAATGAATGTGTTGAAGACAACATTATTAGACTGGGGGTCAGGAGCCCTAATTTTCAACCCCATGATGGAGAAGACTCTTGAGAGTCCCTTGGACTTCAAGGAGATCCAACCAGTCCATCCTAAAGGAAATCAGTCCTGAATATTCACTGGAAGGAATGATGCTGAACCTGAAACTGCAACACTTTGGCTACCTGATGTGAAGAACTAACTCATTTGAAAAGACCCTGATGCTGGGAAAGATTGAAAGCGGGAGGAGAAGGGGATGACAGAGGATGAGATGGTTGGATGGCATCACTGACTCTATGGACATGAGTTTGAGCAAGCTCCGGGAGTTGGTGATGGACAGGGAGGCCTGGTGTGGTGCTGCAGTCCATGGGGTCGCAAGGAGTCAGATACGACTGAGCAACTGAACTGAGCTGAATTTGAACCTGAGTTTCCTCATCTGTGAAATAAGGGAGGCATCCATCCAGACCTGAAATTTGATGAATTTAAGTTTTACCGGGTAGTCTAGCACCCGAAAGCGGATTACCAATCAGGTGAGATTATTAAGCTAAAACTACAAGCCTGTGTTTTCCATTGGGCTTTTTGGATGCCTCTGGACCCTAGGACTTTTCTGCTTTAGCCAGTTGAGATTACTCCGAAATCTCATCAGGGCAGAGATAGATCCAGACATAGATATTGATTTTACATGTCTAATTTTAATTGCTGGACCAGGTGACCAGGCACAGTGTTAGGTGTAACTTATTCATCACAAGAACAGTCTGAAATACTGTTCTTCCCATATTGCAGGGGCAGGGTGGCTCTGAGAGGGGTCACTTTGCCACCTGGGAGACTGTACATGTAGGTCAATGGCACCTCTTTTGGCAGAAACCTGAAGCCCTACCCCCCCCCCCAACTAATTATGCAGCTTTCTTTAGCACCAGGTCTCCTTTTAGAACAGGAAGGCTTTGTATTTTAATACCTACCACTTGCTATTAGAAAAAACTTCTGCCAGCAACTTTTGTTCTCATCAGCACTAAGGCAATAGGCAGCCTTAAATTCATTTTTCTTCAGTCTTTGCATGGAGCTTGGAGCAGCTTTGGCCTTGCTCACCCTTGGGTTCTTTTTAATCCTAGTGGATTGTAAGGAGAAGCCTACCTCAGATAGGTAACTGATTACCAGAGCCCTTGAATTTTCCAACAGCTTTCCACGGTAAAGGAGTCATTCTGTTACAAAATTCATGGAGAAATGCCATTTCTCTAAGCATATTTCTCTAAAAATATTATTTTACTAACTATATGCATTTTCTCAGCCCAAAGTTATTCATAACTCATTGCCTCTGTCTTCGAAATGCCCTAAAATGTCATGACGAAATGATAAAAAAAAAATCTTAGGTTTGTTGGGAAAAGGAATGCCTGCTGTATATAGGGAAATGTTGGCTGAGTTCTGGGAGGAGTGGGGAGAGAGAGGAAATGCAAAGAGACCCTCCAGGGCTGGTCTTGTGTAGTGTCCTGTAGAGTTTGTTGTAGAGTTGTTTGAAACTTGTCCCCAGATTTAAAGGACCAATGCTGATTTCAGAGCTCATGTATGCAGGATATTCCATACTTGGACACAGTCATAAAAAATGATTCAGCCACATGACGGATGAAGGCTGTCTGCTTACTGTTTAGCAGCCTAATGCTTTTGCTCTGTTCACATTTCCAAAGGCCAAATGTCATTGACCTTGCACATCTGTGAGTTAACAGTTACTTACTGTTTGGAACTCAATACTGCAAAATAACAGTAGGATTTAAGCATGAAAGGTAAAGGGATGTTTGAATTTACTCATACCTGCTGCTTACAAAGTTGCCAAAAGATCTGAGTTTTTAAAAATTATTTTTAGAGTATGTAGAAATGTAATGATGAGCTAACGAAAATATGAAATCCCAACTCCTAGTGTTACAAGGAATTGGCCTTCCTGGGATTGTATCTGTTCAAGAAGGAAAGAGTTATTAAGTCAGAAATATTAGTTACCTCAACCTTGACTTTGAAAAATTCTTCATCTGTTACCTTTGTTTCTCCTATAAAGTGATAGAAATATGTGATACTAATTTTGTCTGCTGTTCTCTTGTGGTTATAATAAATCGAAGAATTATACTTAACCCAATCCAGACTAAAAATGATCATAAACTGATGATAAATCATATGGTAAGAATATTCACCTTATTACCTGTAATGCATTCTCCCTCAATACATTAGTTTCATGCTTTCAAAAAGTTGAAACCTGCAAATAGAAAAATAAAATGGGTTTTGTCTAATTTACACATAATTGCCCTATGAAAAAGGTTCAAAAATCTAAATGACCCATTTTAAAAGACCAATGTGATCAAAAGGGAGGTATTGTAACTACTCTTAAACAACAGGTACTAAAATGAATAGAACCGAAAGTTTTCGATCTCCTCTCCTCCATCTTTTAACATCACACATCTTCAGTTAATTCTATTAGATTTTCAGCCGCCTGCTGAGAAGCAGGGTGCCTGAGCAGCACAAAATATTTCCTACCAAACAAAGATCCAGCTTCATTCGATGCCTTAAGCAAAAAAAGCCAACAATATTCCACGAGACTATTACATACTATTTTATGCTTTTTTTCTATCTCTCTCTCTTTTTTTGAATGTTTCACTTGCAGGAGTGGGGAGGGGAGGGGTGAGGAAAAGGCTAAAACAAACTAGTTTTTGGTCATTTTCTTGCTTTTGCAAACAGTTTGAAGACTAACCAATTTGTACTTACAAATCTGGGGCATTAGCAGGTGGGGACCCTAAATCCACATGCATACAAGTAGTAACTGTTTGTATGCCAAGCTGTTTGTAAGCCTGATTTGACAGGAGAGAGCTATTCATTCTTTTGTCAACTGTCCGTCTAAAAACGTTAACCTGCCTGGGTCCCGGGGTATGGGAGCGCTAAATCTTCCGTCCTACAACTGTATAATGAACAGACTGTTTCATTAGTGGGACAATTCACTCGACAAATCCAGCCCAAACAACTTATTTCACAATTTGTGAGCAGAATTAAATTTAAGGGGAGCCGCGAGAGGGGGGCTGGGAGGGGAGGCGCGGAGTAGGTGAGCCGCACACAATGTACCCAGGGGGCTGGATGCTGGGACAAGCGTCGCAGGCAATTTGGCCGGCAGTTGGGGGCTGAGGCTCGCAAAGCCGTGGCATGCAGATCAGCGGATTAGGGGGGGCAAAGCATTAGGTCAAGTGTCTCGAGGGGGGCTGATAAACACCCCAAACCTGACAACAGATTTTCCTTTCTTCCCGCACCACTTGTTAAGTGTCAGAGCAAATCTTCTGAATGGCAGTCGAGTTTACTTAGAGGCCCTTTCTTTAAGAAGACACTCTATCCATTTTCTGAAGCCCAGTCCAGGCTGCCTCGGGAATAAATTTGCCCCGCATCTCGCACACAAAAAAACGTCTTTTTCCTCCACATCTTGACTATGAGCCTTTGTCTCAAGGTGTGTGAACCAGAACAAAAATCCACATCGAGAGCCCCTAAGGTTTCAGAGCCCCGGGATTTAGCTTTAATACAAATTAAACACTTTGAAGATTATACAATTGCATACTTTTTTTTTTTTGGTCTCACAAAAAAACCTCATTTTTAACATTAGCCATGTATAGATTCTGCTAAATGGGAAAATTTTAAGCGGTGAAGGGCCAGAGAATAACTGGATCTTAATAATATCCTATAAATACATTGCTATTAATTCAAACCAAGTAAACTGCCAGCATGCTGTATTTCTTGTGTCTTAAGAATCCCCAAGGGGAGAAGCCATGCTTCTTGTATTAAGTCCTATCTCTGTGTTAACTCAAAGTGCATGATAGAAAATCTGTCTTGCAACATCAAATATTTTCTAACTAGGTTTGAGAACTTTGAGATGTTCTAAAACGTTTAAATAGGCGCAAATGTTTGAAGAGTCTTTGTTGTAGCTTGGTTTTACTTTACGGTTTTATCCTTGGTTTCTTTTGGCAGTGAAGTTTTAAAAGGATCAAATAGGAAAGTCCTCTGAAAGTGAGGCTGGTATTTAATTTGGAACTCTTTAGGGTCATAATTTTGGAAATATTTTCCTTTTAATAAGTGTTTTGGCTATATCTTTATGATAACTTTTTTAAAAATTTAGTTAATGGAAAATATATTAATGAAGTATTGACAATTCTTTGAAAAGTGAATATTTTAGTTTCTGTTACTAGCTCCACCCACTCGAAAAAGAATCTTCAATCAGGCAAACTAGTAACCAAGCCCAAATTCTTATTTACCCACCCAGAAAACTTTGCCCGTTAGACCTATTACACTTTGAGTAGATAACTACTCACATCTTTGGTTAATGAAGATTTCAAAGCTATGTTTAATACTTACAAGGATATTCCACAATCACTGCTGGATTCCTGTTATAGTAAGAGTATATATCCTTTCATCTCTTTTTTTAATCTTTTTTTTTTTAGGAAAGGAAAACATGGTATTTCTCATAGTGCTGAATGCAACCGCCATTCAGGATAGTTTTGAGCCTACTGTGGACCTTGATGATTTACTGTGTTCCCTGGAACAGTTTCTTCCTCTTCCACCTTGAAAGATGGTGGTATTTCTTGAGACTGTTAAAAAAAATCCTGGTTAGCAGGCTGTTCCAGTGGCCCACTGAGTCCTGTGATGCCAGGAATTCTATGAATAATAATGGAGACATGCAATCGCACTCAGACTCACGAGAATTCAGTCTAATTGCCCAGAAATTCTCCTTCGTCACAGTCCTTTCTCTTGCCATAAACTGCCTAGGCACTCTCTTTGCTTCCACATCATTTAAGCCTTTCTGACCACCCTCCAATCCATCCACAGGGCCTCCACTGATCAGTGTCCTGAGGTTTCCCAGGACTTTCCAAGAGGCTCCTGAGGCTGTTCTTTCCATTTCCCTTCCAGGACTGGATGCTGAAATCCAAATCCACTCTTGTGGAAGGTTCGGACAACACAGGACAAAATATGGAACAAGTAAACGTTGCCATAAATTCTCCACCTAGAGCTATCCACTGCCAATTGACTGGAAACCATTCTTCCAGATATCTCGCTATCATTTGTACATGTCATTAAATAAAAATGACACCATATCATGCATGTCATTTTATAAACTGCTTCTTTTTGCCCAAAAATATGTCATGGAGATTTTTTTCATATCACCAATTTTATGTCTGCATGTTTCTTCCTAAAGGCAGCATGAGTCCCTCATAGACACTACTTCATTATCTAAGTAGGCCCTTTCGTTGGACATTGAGGGCTTGTCCATTTTTTCCATATTGTAGAGAAGGCTCAAATGAGCAGCTACATGCAAATAATTTTGCGTACTTCTCTGATCAGCTCTTAAAGACTTAAAAGAGGAATTATTGGGTCAAAGGATATACATGTTTTTATATAGGTAGTCAAGCTGTCCACCGAGAATTGATTATGTGACACAAATCCTGTGCTTGTGTGCTAAGCCTTTCCAATTGCGTCTGACTCTTTGCAGCCATATGGACTGTAGCTCTCTAGGCTCCTCTGTCCTAGGGATTCTCCAGGCAACAATACTGGAGTGGGTTGCCATGATCACCTTCAGGGGATCTTCTATACCCCGGAATCAAACCCGAGTCTCTTAAGTCTCCTGTATTGGCAGACAGGGTCTTCGCCATGAGCCCCACCTGGGAAGTCCTGCCAGCTGACTGAGGACGGGGCACATGGTGGCTGAGAAGCCATATTTACCATCACTGATTCAGTCTCATGAAGCCTGCAGCTCAGAACTGTGGTTTATCCTGTGTTTTTCCTAGATTCTCATCAGAGTAACTTACCATGCAGCTCGACTCCCTTCTCTTTCTTTTTCCTACTTGAGATACATATGACATTTTAGGGACCAATTTCCTAATGTTTACAAAAGTCTCTTGAATAATTTAAATGAATAGATGATATAAGAGGAAAAATTTAATCCTTGTACAGTTCATGTTCTATGACTTAGCTGACCTGTGGATTGTCTCTCCATTGCTTTCTCTAGTTTTGTGATCGGAGGAGCCTGGTGAGCTGCAGTCCATGGGGTTGCAGAGTCAGACACACCTGAGCGTCTTCCCTTTCACTTTTGTCATTTTACGTGAAAGGGGGAACCTTAGCACGTGTCTCTTCTAGCCATAGCAGAGATTCACTGTATTTTATTTTTAGTAAACATTTATTGAAATTGTAAAACTAACATGATCAAATTCTATAAAGACTGAAAAACAGAAAAACAAAGCATATCATCATTTCTCCAAATTGTGAAACTGTCACCTAGAAGATTACGGTCTTTTTACCTTGTTAGTGAATTAGCCGCTTCTTTGTGGCTTGAATGTGATATTTTCACTTAAACCAAAGAGGGATATATGAACTTCTAGAAAGCTGACTTCTCAAGATACAAATGTTTCAGTTTCTCAAAACAGAAATGTTTTTCTTTATAAAATAGGATCTGTGCTTGTGCTTAATTACTCAGTCGTGGCTGACTCTTTGGGACCCTTTGGACTGTAGTCCACCTGTGTCCTCTGTCCGTGGGATTTTTCAGGCAAGAGTACTGGAGTGGATTGCCATTTCCTCCTCCAAGGGATCTTCCCAATCCAGGGATCAAACCTCTGTCTCCTGCATTACAGGTGGATTCTTTACCTGCTGAGCCTTCAGGAAAGCCCAAAATAAGATCATCGTTTGGCTTTTAAGAATAACAATTTCTATTGGTGCAGTAAATATGATATTTCATTTAAAAAGAAGAAAACACAGAAAGGAAAAAGAGCACAGGCCAAGTTTTCATGATTTCACCATGGAGTAAATAGGTGCGCCTTGTACGGAAGGAACTAACAGCCACAGACCTTGTGTCCTTTCGAGCGTGTGCGCATGCTTAGTCATGTCCGACTCTTTGCGATCCCCTAGACTGTAGCCTGTTTGGTTTCTCTGTCTGGGGAATTTTCCAGGCAAGAATAATGGGCTGCCATTTCCTTCTCCAGGGAGTCTTCCTGACCCAGAGATTAAACCCGTGTCTCTTGAGTCTCCTGCATTGGCAAGTGGGTTCTTTCCCACTGTGGCACCTGGGAAGCCCTTGTATCCTGGTATCCTATTAAAACAGATTTCTGAAGGTCTGGATAGTTTTCCATGATGGTACAGGAGAGATGAACACAGGCCACGTTCTGGTTGTGATATCAAGATCCGCTCTTCTTCTTCGTGGTCCAAGGCCTCTCATTCCTGTGTCTCTTCGTGAGTCCCATCTATTGTCCACTTTGATCCTGGGCATGCCCTGGAATTTTGCTTCTTTGATATCTGTGCCTAGAGTCTTACTTTTGTGTATTTTGACATCCTTCATTTCCAACAGCTGTGGGATAAACACTTACAGGCAGCAAGTGGTTTCATTCTGCAAGCTGCCAGGATGCTTGCCAAAAGTTTCATGTTTTCTTACCCTGTATAGAAAGCCTTTAAAAATGCTTCGTTTTCTTTTCTCTTATCCCTAACAGTCTTCCCCTCTGTTTCAGGAGATGTGGCTGGTGAATCTGGGTGTCATGTTGGAACACTGCCATTTCCTCCTCCAAGGGATCTCCCCAACCCAGGGATCAAACCTGTGTCTCCTGCATTACAGGTGGCTTTTTCATGGGGTTTAATTCTTTTCTAAAAATGTTGATTGTACACTACTTTCTTTTCTGTTTGTAATCGGAGGAGTTGACTCATATTTGTAATTCCTACACTCATCAAATTATGTCAACAGAGCATTTGCTCAACATCTTCGATGCTAATCAAGTGGTTTCTTAGAACTGTTAAAATAGCGACCTTTCAGTGGAAAATGGAATCAGGGATTTAAATTTTATTGAATCCTTGGAGAGTGAACTCCATGAAGATGTGCAGCTGTCTGTCTGTTTCGTTCACTGCAACATCCTCAGCAGTGACGGGCACATGCCGGGCACTCAGCAAATATTTGTAGAATGAATGAATGAGGGAATCCAGTGATCAAGAATTACATATGTTGAATAATTCAGTGAAGTGGTGATTCAAATACGTTTTCTCATTCTCTCTTTGGCTTTTAAGGGAATGAAAGCTCTGTGACTCTGTTAAGTATCTCTGTCAAGAGATTCAGATTTTCTGAATCTCTGTTTTCTCATCCGTAAGATAAAGACTTAACTGAAAATTCCCTTCCAAGCCAACATCTTTATCATGGCAGGTGATACACATGTATCGGTGATGTTCTAACTTGTGCACCTCTTGACAAACAGAACCACAGAAAAGATAGTTCCCAACGGAAATGCTCCCAAAATAATTGAGAATGGAGTTACTGAAGAATGAAGTGTGTAATTGTCAGATAACATTCTCAAATGATAATACTCGTCTGAATGCATAGATTTCTTCTTTCGTTCCTTTCATCAGTCTCAATGTTACGTCAAGCTCTTAGCCGAAGGGCACTCTGAATAAATGAATTTGAAAATGACTCAAACAAAGAAAATAGGTATTTTCCCATTTTTTTTTTTGTATTTAAAGTACAATCTTTTTTTTGTGCTTTCAAACCTAAGGAAACAATCTATGGTGTCAGTGGTGTAGAGTTCTGTTGATCAATACAATTTTACTTATATTAGTTAGGCAGTTCTCTGAAAAAGAAATTTAACTCAATATGCCAGCAATTTGGAAAACTCAGCAGTGGCCACAGGACTGGAAAAGGTCAGTTTTCATTCCAGTCTCAAAGAAAGGCAATGTCAAAGAATGCTCAAACTACCGCACAATTGCACTCATCTCACATGCTAGTAAAGTAATGCTCGAAATTCTCCAAGCCAGGCTTCAACAGTACATGAACCATGAACTTCCAGATGTTCAAGCTGGATTTAGAAAAGGCAGAGGAACCAGAGATTAAATTGTCAACATCTTTTGGATCATTGGAAAAGCAAGAGAGTTCCAGAAAAACATCTATTTCTGCTTTATTGACTATGCCAAAGCCTTTGACTGTGTGGACCACAACAAACTGCGGAAAATTCTTCAACATATGGGAATACCAGACCACCTGACTTGCCTCTTGAGAAACTTGTATGCAGGTCAGGAAGCAACAGTTAGAACTGAACATGGAACAACAGACTGGTTCCAAATAGGAAAAGGAGTACATCAAGGCTGTATATTGTCACCTTGCTTATTTAACTTATATGCAGAGTACATCATGAGAAACGCTGGACTGGAAGAAGCACAAGCTGGAATCAGGATTGCTGGGAGAAATATCAATCACCTCAGATATGCAGATGACACCACCCTTATGGCAGAAAGTGAAGAAGAACTAAAAAGCCTTTTGATGAAAGTGAGAGAGGAGAGTGAAAAATTTGGCTTAAAGCTCAACATTCAGAAAACGAAGATTGTGGCATCTGGTTGCATCACTTCATGGCAAATAGATGGGGAAACAGTGGAAACAGTGGCAGAATTTATTTTCTTGGGCTCCAAAATCACTGCAGATGGTGACTGCAGCCATGAAATTAAAAGATGCTTACTCCTTAGAAGAAAAGTTATGACCAACCTAGACAGCATATTAAAAAGCAGAGACCAACAAAGGTCTATTTAGTCAAAGCTATGGTTTTTCCAGTGGTCATGTATGGATATGAGAGTTGGACTATAAAGAAAGCTGAATGCTGAAGAATTGATGCTTTTGAACTGTGGTGTTGGAGAAGACTCTTGAGAGTCCCTTGGACTGCAAGGAGATACAACCAGTCCATCCTAAAGGAAATCAGCCCTGAATGTTCATTGGAATGACTGATGTTGAAACTGTAACTCCAATACTTTGGCCACCTGATGTGAAGAACTGACCCCTTTGAAAAGACCCTGATGCTGGGAAAGATTGAAGGCAGGAGGAGAAGGGGACGACAGATGATGAGATGGCTGGATGGCATCACTGACTCAATAGACCTGAGTTTGCGTCAGCTCCAGGAGTTGGTGATCGACAGGGAGGCCTGGTGTGCTACAGTCCATGGGGTCGCAAAGAGTCAGACACGACTGAGTGACTGAACTTAACTGAACTGAATATAATTTCATCTCATAGGTAGCTGGGTATGTTCTAGAATGAATTTGTTCTGTCTATTTTAAAATGAGTTAAAATGCTAGAAATTGTATTGCTTTTCACAGGATGTTCTCTATTTTAATGGTTCTCAATTTTAAATTGGAAAGACTGATGCTGAAGCTGAAGCTGCAATGCTTTGGCCACCTGATGTGAAGAGCCAACTCATTGGAAAAGACCCTGATACTAGGAAAGATTGAAGGCAGGAGGAGAAGCGGATGACCGAGGATGAAAAGGTCGAATGGCACCACCGGCTCAATGGACGTGAGTTTGAGCAAACTCCAGGAGATGCTGAAGGCCAGGGAAGCCTGGCATGCTGCAGTCCATGGAATCACAGAGTTGGACAGGACTGAACAACAACTACAACAACAACAACAACAACAACAACTTTAACTGTTTTCTGTTTGCTCAGATATTTCCACGTCATCAAATTTTTCTCACTAGTTTTTTAAAATTAAAACACTAAAGCAAAATGTCTGACCAGTAAATCTGTTGACTCTATGATGTAATTTCTTTACAGTCAATTAGTCCTATATGTCAAATATCCCAGTATATGTCTAGGTGACTTTCGTAGTTATATGCCTAGTACTAATACATTAGCTTAGTTGGTATCATTGTACTGAGCTGTAGGGGAGATTGTCAAGACCCATCCACATAATATATATGGATACATCCTTGAGAAGAAAAGGATGGTGTGAGGCAGAAAACCCCTATGACTCTGCAGAAAAAATAGTAAAAATATCTTATGGGCCCAACATAGATATTTCCCTTTAGGGAGAGTTTTTGAAATAAATTTATTTTTATTTATTTTGGCTGTGCTGGGTCTTCGTTGCCATGCAGGCTTTTCCCTAGTTGCGGTGGGCGGGAGTGCTCTCTGGTTGTGCTGCAAGGATTTCTCACTGCGGTGTCTTCTCTTGCTCCAGAGCGCGGGCTCAGCGCAGGCTCACAGGTATAGCCGCTCTGCGGTATGTGGGATCTTCCTGGACCAGGGATCAAACTGGTGTTCCCTGCATTGGCAGTCAGATTCTTCACCACTGAGCCATCAGGGAAGCCTTAAAATGTAGGGATAATTTAATGTTTTGTTGTTTTCTTTTACTTTTTAAAAAGATACTTATTTATTTGGTTGCACTGGGTCTTAGTTGCAGCATGCAGGATCTTTAGTTGAAGCATAAGAGCTCTTAGTTGCAGAATGTGGGGTCTAGTTTTTGGACTAGGGATCCAACCTGAACCCCCTGCATTGGGAGCGTGGAGTGTTAGCCGCTGGACCACCAGGGAAATCCCTAATCACTTAAATTGTTTTATAGAGATTTCTTTTTAAAGGAATATGGAAATAGGAAACTAGACACAGAAATAGAAAGCAAGGGAGGGAGGAAGGAAATTGGCTAATAGTTATTAACAAGGCTGAGCCTTCTGAGCAGAGTATGTCATGGTGATCAAGGCTTTCCAACTCGAAGTAACTCAGAGGAGTCCCACGATCCCTTCCTTCCTTCCAGTCTTCTCCCCCTTTCACCTCCGTTCTTTCCTTTCAACTTTTTATTCTTCTTTCAGCTTCCTTCTTCCCTCCTTTCTCTGAATATCTCCCCACCATTTTCTATGATATGCCTGTCATGGGAGACACCTCAGTGACATCACAGATATGATCCCTCATACGTGTAGCTGAACCTCTCCTTAGGTAAGACAGAGATGAAGCAGCAAGTCACCCAAACTGATGGGATTATCCATCCTGATAAAGGCTGAGACAGGGGAGGGGATGATCGAGGGGCACACTTAGACTAACGGGTCAGCAAAGAGCTCCCTAAGAACGTACAGTGTTTACACTGAGGCTTGAAGGCTGAGCTGAAGTCATCTAGGAGGAATGTGTGTTGCGGGGGAAAGGTGTTGAGCTCAGGCAGAATGAAGAGCAGGCGCAAAGGCCCTGAGATAAAAAAGGCTGAGTGTTACGGGAGCTGAAATGTAGTCACAGTGGCCAGGAGGATGGGGGCAGGACTGGAAATGATCGGGGGTGGAGATGAGCATTTCATGTTTTGGTTCAGTCCTGTCCAATTCTCTGTGACCCCATGAACTGCCATATGTCAGGTTTCCCTGTCCTTCACTAACTCCCTCTGTTCAAATTCATGTCCACTGAGTCAGTGGTGCTCTCTAACCATCGCATCCTCTGCCGCCCCATATTCCATTTGCCTTCAGTCTTTCCCTGCATCAGGGTCTCTTTTAATGAGTCAGCTCTTCATTTCAGGTGGCCAAAGTATTGGAGTTTCAGCTTCAGCATTAGTCCTTCCAATGAACATTCAGGACTGGTTTCCTTTAGAATGGACTGGTTGGATCTCCTTGCAGTCCAAGGGACTCTCAAGAGTCTTCTCCAATACCACGGTTCAAAAGCATCAGTTCTTCTCTGCTCAGCTTTCTTTATAGTCCTTCTCTCACATCCATACATGACTTCTGGAAAAACCGTAGCTTTGACTAGATGGACCTTTGTTGGCAAAGTGATGCTTCTGCTTTTTAACAAGCTGTCTAGGCCGGTCATACCTTTTTCTTCCAAGCAGCATAGGAAGAGCCTTGTGGGCTGTGTCAGTCCTTTTGAATGTTCTCTAGAATACCCACCCGGAATCCACTGAAGGGCACTGACAGGAGGTTAATATGCTTTGAGTCTTAAGGAGATTTTTGATAGTCTGAGGATTTCCTGGCCATGCTGTAGGGAATGGATTGCGGTTATCTGAACTAAGGAGTGCCTCAGTGCACCTAGCCAAAGTTCAGCCATACAGGATAATGCAGGAGACAACTGTTGGAATCCCAGCTGCTGGCCTTGGGCAAGGGAATGCGATTTTCGGTGACTCCACTGCTTTATTTGTAAAAGGGACATGATAACAGCATCAAGCGGGCTGTTGGAAATTAATGACGTGTAACATGGGAACGCAAAAGAGTCAGACATGACTTAGCGACAAAATAACAACAATAACAACAACATTTGGCTATCCCTGCGGGAGGGCATGGCCGCCTGATCCTGTATTCTTGTCTGGGAAATCTCATGGACCAAGGAGCCTGGTGGGCTACAGTTCATAGGGTCGCACAGAGTCGGACACGACTGAGTGACTGAGCGTGCCCGCAAACATCTGCTATCCTGATGACCTACACCTGAACTTTGCTCTGTCAGACACAAGCTGTCAAAAGGTCAAATCAAAAGACAGTTTAAATGTTTTCTAGGAAAAGTAGCCCATGGAGAATCCTTTAATAAGCAAGCAAAACAAACAAAAACTCCCTATATATTTCTATTTGGAAAAATCTTTTCGTATACGAGGTTGCTTATCGTGGGGGACAGTCTTGGTGCCTAAGGAGTCCTCAGGGCAGCGAACCAGCCCCATCTTATTTTAATTCATCCAGCAAATTTCTGAGTACCTCCTATCTGCAGGGTAGTGGTGTCGATTAAGACAGTTTTGACTGCAAGACACAGAAAAGCCCTGCTCGTCTCACTTAAACCACGAAGCACTCTATTTCTTTATACCGTGAGGGATCCAAAGGCAGGTGGTTCTGGCTCTCTCTCCGTCTTTCTGGATTCCTTTGTCTCTGCCCCTTTCTGGTGCTGGCTTAAGACTCATGTCAAGATGGTGGCTTTCATTCCCTGTGTTTCGTCCAAACAAACAACATCCCTCCTGCTTAGAGGAACAATCTCTTTTTAAAAGCAAGGAAATCTTTTCCTGAAGCTGCTCAGCAGATTCCCCTCCTGTCTCAGTGACTGCGAAATTGGCCCATGACGATGTGGGAGCCAGTCGTTGGTGAGGGGAATGATGCCATCAGAGTTGACACAGACTGCTCATGGCCCACACACTAGGGGCCAGGGTGGAGAAGGGGAGACACCTGAATATAGTCAGCATGGTGCCGGGAAGGAGGAGGAAAGAAGTGCCTGAGCTTGGGACCCCAGCAGCACCTACTGCGTAGTTGTAGGGCAAACCATCCTCTTCAAAACCTCACACTCGAGGACACGAGGTATAGTGTGTGTGTGTGTGTGTGTGTGTGTGTGTGTGTGTGTGTTCAGTTGTGTCTGACTCTTTGTGATCCTATAGACTGTAGCCCGCCAGGCTCCTCTGTCCATGGGATTTCCCAGTCAAGAATACCGGGGCAGGTTGCCATTTCCTCCTCCAGAGGGGATCTTCCTGACCCAGGGATCAAACGTGCATCTCCTGCGGTGACAGATGTATTTTTACCACTGCACCGCCTGGGAAACCCGGGAGGTGGAGACACACAGAATATGAACATTGATCAGAATGTAATAATTACTGACATAGAGTTTGGAGCAAAGGACATGGGATTGTGGAAGGAAAATTGACTAATTGTTTTCTGGCTGGTATGAGGGCTGCTGATAGCTGACAAGCCCATTGAAGAATTGAGTAACAGTTTGAAGAAATATAGCTTTCTTGGCAGAAAAAGAATTTTTTTTTATAATGTCCCTAAAACCAAGATTGTTTTTTCTAATTTATTAAAAAGACTTTAAAAATAGTGGTAAAATGCACATAGCATAAAATGCATCCTCTTAAGTATTTTAAAACGCGTGGTTCAGTATTGCTGAGTCTATTGACATTGTCATGCAACCAATCCCCAGAACTTTTTCCTTTTGCAAAAGTGAAACTCTGTCCATTAAACAACTCCCCGTTTCCTCCTCCCTTCAGCTCCTGGCAACCACCATTCTTTCTGTTTCTATGAGTCTGACTATCCTAGATACTTCGTAAAAGTGGACTCACACAATATGTGTACTTTGATGTCTGGCTTATTTCACTTAGCATAATGTCCTCAAGATTCTTTCATGTTGTAGCCTGTCCCAAAATTTCCTTCTTGTTTTAAGACTGAATAACATTCCATTTTATTTATATATCACATTCTATTTATCAAGTCATCAGCTGCCAGAGACCTGTGTTTCTTCCCTGCCTTGGCTATTGTGAACTGGGGTATACAAATATTTCGTCAAGACTCTGCTTTCAGTTCTTTTGGATATATCAGACGTGGAATTGTCAAGTTTGGTCCTTAAATCTCCTAATGGAAATGTGTGTTCTTATTGTAAGGAGAATAGTTGAAGATGGATGTATGATTTATGTTTTAGAGCCTTGCTACCCGCACTGATACGTGGCCTCACAGGAGCATCAGCAGCACCTGGTAGATGGTTAAGTATCCTGGCCGCAGCACTACTTACTGAGCCAGATCAAGTCCTAGGGAATCCCCAAGTGCCTCAGATCCAGTCTGAGAAGGCCTGCTCTGTGTGTGTGCTAAGTCGCTCTAGTCGTGTCTGACTCTGTGTGACCCCATGAACTGTAGCCTGCTGCGCTCCTCTGTCCATGGGATTCTCCAGGCAAGAATACTGCAGTGGGTTGCCGTTTCCTCCTCCAGGGGATCTTCTGGACCCAGGGATTGAACCCGAGTCTCTTTCGTCTCCCGCAGTTGCAGGTGGGTTCTTTACCACTTGGGCCACCCGGGAAGCCCCTGCTCTGTGTATACAATGCTTCTTCCCAGGAGTTTATGACCAGGTATATCTTGCTCTCTTAAATTGTACCTCCGTTCAAAAATTTTGTCTTCCCTCCCCTTCGGGCAATTGATACATACAAATCATTTGCTTTCAGAGACTTGATATTTAAACATTGCAGCTGCAAGGATCACTTTTTTTCCCTTTCCTTTTCCCGTTTATTCTTTCACCTGCTTCTAAAATAGGCAGAAATTAGATCAGCGGGAATTAGAAAGGAAGACCCACGGTAGAGGTGACCGCTAATTAAGTCCCATCTTGAAGATTATTAGTTTAATACAGCAACAGAGCAAACCCACAGAAAGAGAGCATATTTTAGTTTTGGTTGAGAAGGGTAGGACCCAGGAAAACAGGAGTATGTGAGAAGAATTGCTAAGTGACTGATAAATAGGCTTAAGTTATTTAAACTGGCACCGAGCACAGCTTAAACAGTATGTTTTGCATCATCTAAATTTCTAAATACCTGGAGTATATTTGTAAACATGGCAATCTAACATGTTATTGAACAGCACATTCATATTCAAATGAGCATAAATGAGGATTTAACAGCTGACTGCACAGTGTGAATGATAGTAACTAATTGTCAAGTCGGAAAGTTGCACAGATAATAGTACCAATGCGGTCGGCAGCAGCCACCGTGATATGACTTACAGTAGCAAACCTGTGAATTTTCAGCTGGTGGCCTGAGTCCCTAGACAAAAAACGACGAGTCCGGATTAAGGGCAAATGGGCCAAAAGGACGGGCAGAAGGGAAAAGAGGAGTGGTGGGGAAGAATCAGAGCTAGGTTTGGGAGGCAGTGTGAAACTTTTCTTCCCTCCCATGCAGGCCTTCACCTCTTTTTTATAACAGTCTTCAATGGGGCTCCCTTGGCCATTCAGCGCCCTCCCTCTTCTAGAAAGCAATTGTTCAGAGGTGTGGCTCATTTCAGGCATTAATCTCCGCTGAATGGAGGCTGTGTTACCCATTCTGTCTCCCCCCAGAGCCTGCAGGCAGCTGGTCAGTGGAAAGTAACAATGACCACAGGAGAAGAAAGGGGGAAATGCATTGCTGCAGATGCTGTGTCCCCAGCATTGACCTTGGTCATTTCCCTCCCAGGGCTGCTCGTCCCCTCGCAGCTGGAGCCTGGCTTTGCGAGTTGGCTGGGGGGCAAGGTGGTGGCTACCTGCAGATTTGTCCCTCCTAACAACGCTTAGATCCATCTGGCAGGGTCTGGAGGAGGACCAAGGAGGGCTGGAGATGGAGACCCAGGTGGACGAGGCTGCTGAAGGCAAAATACGAAAGCAGAACCCCTCATTTTCAGGGAGGGGCTTTTGGAGCAGTGATGATCTGCTGGGTTCTCAGTGCGTCTGGCCGCCTGGTCGGTGATCTAAGCCTAGGTGTGGGGCATTCGTTCATCGGAAGTGGCTGTTTCTTCGGGCCAGCCCTCACCTCCCGCATCCTCTGTTGCCTGGGCTCCAGCTGTGCAGCGACAGGACTCTCTGACCTGATGCATTCATGAAACAGTGGGAGGAGGAGAAAGGTGACCAATAATCCTACTTTCTGTCCACTCCTAGTGCCTCAACCCCCACCCCCAACTCCCTGGAGGAAGAAGTATATCGTTACCCCCGCCCCCATCCCGTCTTCATCCTCCATTCTCACCCTGTCTCCTACGCCCTCTTTCTCTTATCTACCTGCCTGTCTATCATCAGTCAATCATCTGTGTATCCATGTACTTAGATATCTACCCATTATCAACCATCTATGTATGTATGTGTTTATCAACCATCTGTTTGTCATTTATCTACATAACTTGGCCAACAAAGGTCCGTCTAATCAAAGCTATGGTTTTTCCAGTAGTCATTTATGGATGTGAGTGTTGGACTGTGAAGAAAGCTGAGTGCCGAAGAATTGATGCATTTGAACTGTGGTGTTGGAGAAGACTCTTGAGAGTCCCCTGGACTGCAAGGAGATCCAACCAGTCCATCCTAAAGGAAATCAGTTCTGAATATTCATTGGAAGGACTGATGTTGAAGCTGAAACTCCAATACTTTGGCGAAGAACTGACTCATTGGAAAAGACCCTGATTCTGGGAACGATTGAAGTGGGGAGGAGAAAGGAACAACAGAAGATGAGATGGTGGGATGGCATCACTGACTCAACAGACATGAGTTTGAGCAAGCTCCAGGAGTTGGTGATGGACAGGGAGGCCTGGTGTGCTGCAGTCCATGGGATCACAAAGAGTCGGACATGATTGAGTGGCTGAACTGAACTGATTTAGCTATTATCTAGTTTTCTATCTACTTAATATAGAAATGCAGATTCAGTTGAGTATTGCTTATCATGTCCCTGATTAAGCCATTCATGATTCCCCATTGACAATGAAAATCTCAAACTTTTTACTAGAACACTGCGTCTTTCAAAACCTGAGCCACCTTGGCTTTTCAGCCTCTTCTCCCTTTCTCTCCCTCCTTCCTCCCTTCCTTCCTCTGAAGTCACAGACATAGGACATCCTGATACCGCACCCCCCCACTCTCTTCCTACCCACCGCCCCTCATCTCTCCCTGCCTCTGCCCCACCTCCCTCACCTCCAGGGACTGGGCTCAGAGCCACACTGGATCTCTTGTATTCCCCCCAGGCCCCCGGTTCCTTCCCTTCTCTCAGCCTCTGTCTTTGAGGGTTCCTCTCTAGCATGCTCTTCCCTGAACTCATATCCTGGCCATCAGCGGTTCCCTCTTTAGAGCTCTCTTTGTCAACAGCAAACATGGCTGCACCTCTTATAAGACCGAGACTTCCTTTCTCATTGTATCTTAGTGCCTAGAATGGTTTCCAGCTTAATAATACATGCATGTGAGGGAGACAGGGGGGAAAAGCCCTGACTCTTACTTCTACAGCAATACTCAACTGAATCTGTGTTTCTGTATTAGAGCGATCGAAAAATAGATGCCAGTTAAGTAGACAGATGGTAAACAGATGGCTGATAGATACATACATACAGAGACGATCGCTTGATAAAGTTAAGACCTTGCACCCTGGAGCCAGGCTACCCACTCAGTCCAACTTTGGCTACTCACCAGCCATGCGTCCTTGGGCTCATTTTCTCAATCTCTGAGCCTCATTTTGATGTCTGACAATGGGCTATAGGTTACCTGGGAGCAGGTCCACTCCTGACCAGGGTGGAGGAGAGGAGCCAGAACCAGGGCATCCTAACCCAGCATCGCCTGCTTGAACACTCAGTTTAGAAAAGTTAGTTTATCAAGGTGGGTTACTTTGGGACTGAGAGGGGACCTTTACCTGGTTCTCCTCCAGATGCAAATCTAGGGAAGGACATGCTGGGAAAAGAGACTCCAAGGGGACGGTTGTTAGGGCTTGGTGCAGCTGAGGTCCCTTGATGTGGGACATGGGACGAGAGACCTTACTTTAGGGCAGAAAGAAGGTCCGTGCTGAGTCCACCCGTGAACACAGCCGATTGCTGTGTTAACTCAGAGACCAAAGGGCTTGGCTGGGGCTGACCCTGGGTTGGGAACTGGGGGTGATGAGATTGGCGGTGATGTGAGACAGAGTTGTTTCTTTCCTCTTTTCCCTAAATGCATGGCACACATTTCAGAGATAATTTTGGTTCCTAGGTTATAAAAGGACAATTCTTAATCCCAGGATTTAAAGTGTTCACTTTAGGATTTTTCCACTGATGCTCAGTTGATGAAAACAACCATCATTGCGAGGAATGGAGGGCCAGCCTCCTTAATATTCACTCAGGCAACAGCGACTCTAGGATCTGATTTTGCTCTTTTCTATATCAAATAGAATTGTTTTTCTGTTTGCTTTTACCATTTCTCTCTTTTCTTAAAAAATAAAAACCTTTATTTTTTAGAGCAGTCTTACATCCACAGAGATAGAGTTGATTTCTATTGCAGCTTTTAACTGATTCCAGTTTCACAGAGAGCATCTCCAACCTACACACTTGTATTTGCGCCATGGTGAATTCCACTCAGTTTCACTTTATAAATTTTCACACAGAAGAATAAAAATGGTTTTTAAAAATCAGTAATTCATCGAAAGCTTGTTTGGCAATGGTGCAGCTATTGAGTCAGAAATGTGGGGACCTTCATTTTTACAGAATGAAGACAGATTATTGTTCAGATTAGAATGCTTCAGGAAGTTAACCAAAGCTACAAACAAAATATTAGCAAATAGACTAGAGCAATGCATAAAAAGAAGATAATGACAAAATGCGGTTCATCTAAGGTATGGAAACTTTGTTGCTCTTTCAAAAATCAATGTCATGAAGAAGAAAAACCTTGTGACCATTTTAATAAATGCAGAGAAAACATCTGATGAAACTCAATACCCATTTGATTCTATTAAAAAAACAGTAAAAACAAAAAGCTCTCAGCAAAGTAGAAAATCAAGGAAACTTCCTCTCTAATAAGGGTTATCTATCAAACACTTAGAACTAATATCACACTTAATGGTAAGATACTGGGTGCTTTTCCTCTACAGTCAAGGCAAGGATATCCACTTTCATGACTTCGACAATGCAGCTGAAGGGCAAACCAGTGCAGTAAGACAAGCACAAGAAATCAATGGCATACGGTGCACGGGGACAAGCCTGAGGCATGGGATGGGGAGGGAGTTGGGGGGGTTCAAGATGCAGGACACACGTACACCCATGGCTGATTCATATCAATGTATGGCAAAGACCACTACAATACTGTAAAGTAATCAGCCTCCCATTAAAATAAATTAATTAAAAAAGAAATCAATGGCATAAATCAGAAAGAAAGAAGGAAAACTATCTTTATTCACAGCTGACACTGTGTACATGAAACATCCAAAGGAATCTACGATTAGACTTTTTAAGTAAAGTTGTAGGATAAGAGGTCAATGGATAAAGATTAAACTGTATTTCTCTATACAGGCAACAAATAATAGGGAAAAATTAAAATACACTACCTAAAGTAACCTAAGGATCAAATACCAGGAATAGATCTAAGTTTAAAGATATGCAAACCTCTATGGAGAAACTTATAAATGTTACTGAGACAAATTAGAGAAGTCTTAAATAAATGAGGAAATATATCATGATGAATTGGAAGATTTAGTATGTTAAATGTCAGCTTTCCTTATATTTATCTATAGAGTCGATGCAAACCCAAACAAAATCCCAGCAGGAATTTTTCTAGAACTGAATAAGCTGATTCTAAAATATTTACAGAGGATCCCAAATGCCAAAAAATTATGAAAAAGAAGGACAAAGTTGGAGGAGTTCTGCTAATTTTAAGACTTATTAAAAAGAAAAATGTACTATTGCTATAAGGATAAGAAATAGATTAATGGAACAGGATTAAGAGCCCAGAAATAGACCCACAGTGGTTCCTGGGTGACATATAGACCCATGGTCAATTGATTTTTGACAAAAGTGTCAAAGCAATCCAATGTGGAAAGGCAAACAAATCACATGTCAGTAAGTGTTGGGAAAAAAAAACGTTGGGAAACTAGATATTGGCATAGGGAAAAAACAAAACTTGACTCCTGCCTCACACTGCACATATAAATCAATTTGAAGTGGCAAATTTTAAAACATACAAAAATAGCTTCACTTTGTGGGCAGGCAAAGATTTCTTAGAAAGTCACAGAAGGCACTACCAACAAAAGCAAACATTTTTACACTGGACTTTACCAAAATTAAAAACTTCTCATCAAAAGAAACATCATCAAGAGAGTGAAAAGTCAAGCCCAGGTTGGGATAAAATATTCAAGAAGGATATGTCTAAAACGGACTTCATCTAGAATAAAAGAGTTCCTACAAACCAATAATAAAAATCCCAATTAATGAAAAATGGACAAAAGTCTTGAAACAAACACTTTTAAAGGGAGATACCTAAATAGCCAAGAAATACATGAAAATGTGTTCAGCATCATTAGGTAACAGGGGAGTACAAATTAAAACCACAATGAGATACTGCAACACACTCATCAGAGTGTCTAAAATCACAAGACTGACAATATATAGTGTTGGCAACCGTATGTCATTGGTGAAAACACCAAACAGCAAAAATTTAGCTCAACAGAAAATTCACTTCTAGATTCACATCCAAGAGAAATGAATACAGATTTCATAAAAAGATGTGTCAAGGAATGTTCATTACAGCTTTATTCATAATAATTGGGAACATCAACCAGAGCGTATAAACAAATTATGGAATACTTTTATAATGAAATATGACTCACCAATCAAAAGGCACAAATTCTTGATGCCTGCTCAATGGATGAATCAAAAATAATAGCTCAGCACAAGAAGTCAAACACAAACGAATACATACTTTATGACTTTATTAGTATGAAGTACAAGAGCAGGCAAAACTAGCTTATGGTGATAGAAATTAGAATAAGGTTTGGTGATTGGAAAGAGGCATGGGGGAATTTTCCAGAATGATGGAAATGTTTTCCATCTTGCACTGGGTGATAGTTGTACGGGTTCAGGTTCACATTTGCCAAAATTCAAAGACCAGTAGACTTAAGATGTGGGTATCAAGCATTATTAAGGAATGCTGTCAGCACAGAAGAAAGGAAGAGAGGCCGAGAGGGAGAGAGCAAGGCGGAGAAGTGTATTTCAGGAGGATTGGCTCTATGTTAACCAAGTAACAGAAAGCTAAAACAGTCCTTTCCCCTCGTAGGTTATAGGCATAAAGAACAAACTCTGAAGTCTCTATCCTACGACTTTTTGTTCCTGAATGACTTAAAGTTTCTTTTAAAAAGTTAACTAGGGAATAATGATTCTCACTGGGGTAGAAACTCACCAAACTTGATTCTAAGTTCATATCAGGCAAGAATTTCCAGCCTTTGGGACAGCCTCCCCACACTCCGGGTCCCTGGTGGATCTCTAATAAGTTGGCAGTTCTGCAAAGAGACGTTTGCTAGAATCAGCTTCCTTAACTTGAAAGCCCCAATGGCTGAAGTTAATTGTGTTGGTAACCCCTTGGCCTCCCTGCCTTTGATGGGGTTCATTTTGTTCCAGATATGCCACAAGAGACATTTTACCAGGCCTTTCCCAGCAAGAAATAAAATTGCAAACATATTGGAGATGTCCTTTTGTTTTGTTTATAAGGAAAGACTGCTTATGACTGAACTCTGTGCTAGCCCTGAGTATTAAGTTGCAATTGCTGCTGTGTGGCTGCAAGAGGAAGCTAGCAGGTTGGGTAATCTCTTCAGAGAAATTGACATCAGAAATGGGTAAAAATGTTGGGTGACTCTAGGCAATGTGTCAATCAACAGTTCTTATTATTAATCCTGGACACCTGGTATTTCTTTACAAAAGAGACAAAAAAGGAAAAATACAATTTTCAGCAACTCTTTGTACCCACCAAGGTAAAGACAAGATCCACATTAATCCATGTAAACAAAAGCTGATACTTCTGAAAAATTCAAGGGTTGGGGAACAGGTGCATGCTTGTCTTCAGGGCATCAGGCATTTGTGACTTGAGGATGAAGACCGCCTGCTGAAGATGGTTGGTCAGAATGACAGATGAGCCTGCCTCCTTGATAACACTAGCCTGCCTGCATCTGATCTGCTCATTCTGATAAGAAAATTAAAATAAGAAAATTTTACTTTTTAAGGCATAGTCAAGCTTTCTGTCACTCAATACAAAACCCGTTTCTTATTGAAAAAGATTCTTTCATAAATAGATAACCAGGAGGCAGATATGGCATATTTATTTTTTAAAAGGCATCAAAAAAGTGGAAGACAGTCACCTTATCTGCAGTTCTTCCCCCCTTCATGGACCCATGCCCTTTACCATGCCACCTGGCTATTCCTCTCACTCCACAGCACCCAGTGTTTTCTTGACTCATTGATACAAGGCTTGACCGTGGACTTTCTCAGGTCTGAAATGCAGGTGGATGTAAATGAGCAGAGGCTTTAAATGTGGTTGTGGGTAGGGCTTGTTCTACTCTGCGAATGTGCTCCTGGAGCCAGTTGTCCTGGAGTGATGGGAGACAAAAGGGGTTGACCTGACCCAACCTTCAGCTGACAGCCCATCCCACTGCCCTGGCCTGAGGAAGAGCCACCCAGCAGGGCCCAGCCCAGATCAACCAAACCTCAGAAAACCTGCCCACTGTGAGCACCCGATTAGCTGTGTATGGTAAGCCACTGAGTTCTGGAATGTTCTGTTTTGCAGTAATATTGTGGCTGATGAAGTAAGACTACCCCTAGCCTAGTCTTTCAGTTGACGATATACTGTAAACACAAATGTGCTTCTACAACTCGAGTTTTAAAATTCCAGAAAAATAAATGACCCAATCAAAAAATGGGCCAAAGAACTAAATAGACATTTCTCCAAAGAAGACATATGGATGGCTAACAAACACATGAAAAGATGCTCAACATCACTCATTATTAGAGAAATGCAAATCAACACCACAATGAGGTACCACTTCACACCAGTCAGAATGGCTGCGATCCAAAAGTCTATAAGCAATAAATGCTGGAGAGGGTGTGGAGAAAAGGGAACCCTCTTGCACTGTTGGTGGGAATGCAAACTAGTACAGCCACTATGGAGAACAGTGTGGAGATTCCTTAAAAATTTGCAAATAGAGCTGCCTTATGACCCAGCAATCCCACTGCTGGGCATACACACCGAGGAAACCAGAATTGAAAGAGACACATGTACCCCAATGTTCATTGCAGCACTGCTTATAATAGCCAGGACATGGAAACAACCTAGATGTCCATCAGCAGATGAATGGATAAGAAAGCTGTGGTACATATACACAATGGAGTATTACTCAGCCATTAAAAAGAATACATTTGAATCAGTTCTAATGAGATGGATGAAACTGGAGCTGATTATACAGAGTGAAGTAAGCCAGAAAGAAAAACACCAATACAGTATACTAACACATATATATGGAGTTTAGAAAGATGGTGATGATAACCCTGTATGCGAGACAGCAAAAGAGACACAGATGTGTAGAGTGGACTTTTGGACTCTGTGGGAGAGCGAGAGGGTGGGATGATTTGGGAGAATGGCATTGAAACATGTATACTATCATGTAAGAAACGAATCATCAGTCTATGTTTGATGCAGGATACAGGATGCTTGGGGCTGGTGCACGGGGATGATCCAGAGAGATGATATGGGGTGGGAGGTGGGAGGGGGGGTTCATGTTTCAGAACTCATGTACACCCGTGGTGGATTCATGTCAATGTATGGCAAAACCAATACAGTATTGTAAAGTAAAGTAAAGTAAAAATAAAAACTAAAAAATAAATAAATAAAAGATGTATAATAGTCCATAGTATAGAATATCTAATTTTTTCATCAGTCCCCTGTAATTGGAGAAAGTGAAAGTGAAGTCGCTCAGTCGTGTCCGACTCTTTGCGACCCCATGGACTGTAGCCTACCAAGCTCCTCAGTCCACGGAATTTTCGAGGCAAGTTACTGGAGTGGGTTGCCATTTCTTTCTCCAGGGGATCTTCCTGACCCAGGGATCGAACCCAGGTCTCCTGCGTTGCAGGCAGACGCTTTACCATCTGAGCCACCAGGGAAGTGGGTGTAATTGGAGAGCTGTGTCCAATTATTTATTAGGGTTTTGCTAAGAAATAAAGCTGTCACAGACATCCTTGTATAAGTCGCTATATGTATTCTTATGTTCCCTAGAATAAACCTTTAAAGAATAAATTCCTAGAAGTGAAATTGCTAAGTTAGAACAGATGTACATGTTAAGGCTTTTCATACATGTTCCTACATGGTCCCACTAGAAAGACTAGAACAATTCATGTTTCTACCAGTAAAGAATGGAAGTTCTCATTTCCCTAATCTTTCCAGGATTAAATATTATCATGCTTATCATTTTTTAACAAAATTTTGATAGTTGGATGATAGTGACTATTCATTTTCTAGTGTTATACATACCTTTTCTTGGTATAAAAGAAATGCAGGTTAAATATGGAAATACAGGTGTGTGAAAAGTCAAATACAAATCACCGAAAAGGCCGATTCCTAATGAAACTCAATGCTAACATTTTGTATAAATCCTCAAGTAGTTTATATATGAAATATATACACTCATGATCTCTTGTTATTTAGCCGCTAAGTCATGTCTGACTGTTTTGCGATCCATGGACTATAGCCAACAAGGCTCCTTTGTCCATGGGATTGCCCAGGCAAGAATACTGAAGCGAGTTGTCATTTCCTTCTCTGGGGGATCTTACTGACCCAGGGATGGAATCCACGTCTCTGTCATTGGCAGGTGAATTCCTTACCACTGAGCCACCAGGGAAGCCCACTCGTCATATTTACGTGTTTTTGCAGGTGTAAACAGAGAAACTTGGTTCACCTCTCTGTAACGGAAATAAACTTGATCTCGAGCCACTTATCTAACTTGGGAGAAGAAAACACTTAAATTTCCTATCCATTATGGACTGGATATTTGTGTCTCCCCCAGCCCCCCACCTCCAGTTCGTAGGTCAAAGGCTCGACTGCCTGTGTGGCTATATTTGGAGTAAGGAAGCATTAAGGTTAAGTGAGGTGGTTAAGGATGGGGCCCTGATCTGACTGAACTGATGTCTTCATAAGCAGAGACACCAGAGAGCTGCTCTCTCTCCGCAAATGCACAGGAAAGAGGTCATACGAGTGCATAGCAGGATGGCAGCCCCTCTGCAAGCCAAGGGAAGAGGCCTCAGAATGAAACCCACCTTGCCAGACCTTGATCTTGGATTTCCCAGCCTCCAGAACTATGAGAAATAAATTTCTGTTGTTTAAGCCACTTGGTCTCTGGTTATTTGTTATGGCAACTTGAGCTAATATAATACTTAAATCATCATGTGATAATTTCAGCTTTAAAGACCTTCTTTTGATTACTCAGATAAATGGGGGCTTCCCCTGTGGCTCAGCTGGTAAAGAATCTGCCTGCAATGTGGGAGACCTGGGTTTGATCCCTGGGTTGGGAAGATCCCCTGGAGAAGGGAAAGGCACCCCACTCCAGTACCCTTGCCTGGAAAATCCCATGGACTGAGGAGCTTGGCGGGCTACAGTCTACGGGGTCATAAAGAGTCAGACAGGACTGACTGACTGAAGGACAACCCCAAGGGAATCGTGTCTGCGACAGTCTTGGGCGCCCGCTGGCTGACTCTTGCTGCTGACATCTGTGGTTGCTGGGAAAGTTCCTGCTTCCAAGGCTCCCACAGTCAAAAGTCACCCTGTCGTGGTCTCCACTCCTGTCTTGCCCCCGAGTAGTCTCGGCACTTCTGCAAGCCCGCAGGGATGGATGGGGCTTCTGAACACCTTGCTCACGTGCTACACTCAGGGGTGTGAATGAAGGATTAGCTCAGGTCCTCACTTTTGCTCCTCCCTTCTCAGACCCTGCTAATCACCTGCCTGAGAATCACACTGCCCCAACATTCCCCTTTCTCCCGAGGTACCCAGATTCCCCTGGGTCTGTCTGAGTACTCCTGCCATTGCCCGCCCTTGGCTGCCCAGACTCGGCAGGATGTGGGTGCCAAGTGCTTCTTGAGGCTCCTCCTCTCATTCCCTTGGAATTCTTTTAAGGTTCTAGAAGGGCCTTTCCTCTTCCTATGGGCTGTGAACTTCCCTTATGTCATAGCCCACACATTGTGACATACTCTGCGGCCTTTCTTCAAAGCTTTAGTTCCTGTTACATGAAACATGGCCTTGGGAATGCTAAGAACCCCATTTGCTTTCTCCTTTGAAAATTTGGCTTTCAAGTTTTTGTTCTTCCCCAGCTGGTCACCAAGGATTTTTAAAACTTTACTTTGAAATATCCAGTATACTGCTGATGTCTCTCCTGAGCAGTATCCATTCTCTTTGCAAAGCAGTGAATCTTTCAGTTTCAGTAAACAGATGATCACCCAGCAAGTAGGGACAAATCATGTCTTAATATTAAAGAAATGTAATTCCCATGACCTATGAGAAATATAATGGGTTGGCCAAAAAGTTCATTTGGTTTCCCCATACCATCTTACAAAATGCCTGAACGAAATTTTTGCCCAGCCCAATATATGGACAACACTAACCTTTTTTTTTTTTTTTAAAAAAAGACTGTATCCTCTTCAGGAAGTTCAATATTCCATTGTACATTCAAACAAGCTTGTTTCTCTGTGTTGCTTTTCTCTGTGCTTCTGAGTCCATGTCCTGCTACCCGTTGGCTGGGGGCTGCTCCCCAAACTGGGACATCCCAAGTCAGGGCTGGTGCTGGGGCCTCTTTCCCAGATTGTGATGGTTTGCCATCAATCTTTGATGTTCTTAGGCTTGCAGGCCCATCCTCCAGTCTTCTGCCTTCCCAGGGCATGCTGCCTGTCTCTCCACAAAGTCTTCCCTCTGTGCATATCTGTTATGTGTGTGTGTTGCTGCTGCTCCGTCTGTAAGTTGTGCCGACTCTTTGTGACCCCATGGACTACAGCATGCCAGGCTCCTCTGTCCTCCATTATCTCCTGGATTTCACTCAGATTCATGCCTGCTGAGTCAGTGATGCTATCTAACCATGTCATCTTCTGCCGCTTCCTTCTCCTCCTGCCCTCAATCTTTCCCAGCTTCAGGGTCTTTTTCAACGAGTTGACTCTTCACATCAGGTGGCCAAAGTATTGAAGCTTCAGCATCAGTCCTTCCAATGAATATTCAGGATTGATTTCCTTTAGGACTGACTGGTTCGATCTCCTTGCTGTCCAAAGGACTCTCAAGAGTCTTCTCCAGCACAATTCAAAACCATCAGTTCTTCGGCACTCAGCCTTCTTTATGGTCCAACTCTTACACCGATACATAAGGTGAAAAGTGTGAAAGTGAAAGTCACTCAGTCATGTCCATGGCATGTACAGTCCGTGGCATTCTCCAGGCCAGAACACTGGAGTGGGTAGCCGTTTCCTTCTCCAGGGGATCTTTCCAACCCAGGGATCAAACCCAAGTCTCCTGCATTGCAGGTGGATTCTTTACCAGCTGAGCCACCAGGGACACCCAACAGGAAAAACCATAGCTTTGCATATCTGTTCCTTTGTTGGCAAAATGATGTTCTGCTTTTTAATGTGTTGTCTAGATTTGTCCTAGCTTTCCTTCCAAGGAGTAAGCGTCTTTTCATTTCATGGCTGCAGTCACTGTCCACAGTCATTTCAGAACCATGTGTGTGTGTATCTGTATCTAAATTCTCCTTTTCTATAAGGACATCAGGCATATTGGATGAAGACTCACCCTAACTAATGATTCCATTTTAACTTGATTACCTTTATAAAGATGCTGTTTCCAAATAAGGTCACATCTTGAGGTCCTGAGGGTTAAGACTTCCACATATCTTTCTGGGAGGGGGACACAGTTCAGCTCATAACAGTGGGTCATCTGAGTGGCACAGTTACATTTAACAGAGGCTTCCGCACCGCCACTGATAGGAGGTTAGGAGCCTTTTAATTTGGAGGGAGTCCGTTCTCCCCTCTCCCACCCCCAGGCCAGGCTGTATTCCCCTCAATCACTTCCTTTGGGAGCTGTTTTCTTCAGAGTATCACAGGACAAAGCCAGACCTCAAAGCCCTATTGATAGTCAAGAGATTCATACTCCCTCATCGCTATAGAAGCCTCATAGAAACAGCGCTAAATTGTATTCCTTTTATTTATTTTTTAAAAAAGCTTTATGTATTGGCTGCGCTAGGTCTTCCTCGCTGCCCGAGGGCTCTCTCTCTCCACTAGAGGGTGGAGGCCTCTCTCCAGTTGCGGCGCACGGGCGTCTCATTGGGATGGCTCCTCTGGTTGCAGTGCACGGGCTCAGCTTCCCTGCAGCGTGTGGGATCTTAGCTTCTGGACCGGCAGGTGGATTCTTAACCGCTGGGCCACCAGGTAAGTCCTTAAATCGTTGCTTTTAAAGAAGAGTAGTCTAAAGCAGAACGGGGGTGTCTAGGGAAAGCCCATGGACCTGAAACCAGTGGCCGGTGACCATTGTCTTTCAACCAGAGAGGAAGCAGATGATACAGTTTACACCATAGAAAAATTTTCCAGAAATCAGGCCAGGAAAACTTAAGCGGGAGTATTGTGCGCTGCTTCGTATAAACGCTTCTTGCTGTCGTTAATCCCAGTTTTAATTTCTAGCCTTATTAAAGACTTAGGGCTTTATCTCCACATCTTCCCCCTGGAAAACCAGATGCATGTAATGATCTTCGTTTCTGTCATTTTCCCAGTGGTCACGGTGCCTGTGCTGCTTAACCTTTTTTATCTCCACGTGGATTAATGAGCGCTGGGTGACTCCATCTTTGTCCCCCTGACGAGTCCCATAGACAAGATCTTGTGGATTTGGCATCATTTCTCAGAGCTAGATTTTTACCACGAAGACAAACACTGAAGTGGAGGGGGCCAAATACCCATTTGTTGAAAAGGGTCCGAACAGAATCCAGTGTCACCATGCCAATGTCTCCTTATGAATGCATTTATATTTCACCCATGGACCTTGTCTGGACACCTGTTCCAATGACAAATATCCACAATATCACAGAATAACAGGGAAAGAACAGTGATTGGAGAAGTAGAGTCTGAGCCAAAATTGACCTCAGAGATGATTTAATCCAGCCTACCTGGCAACCCACGCCAGTATTCCTGCCTGGAAAATCCTATGCACAGAGGAGCCTGGAGGGCTACAGTCCATGGGGTTGCAGGGTCAGACACGACTGAGCGTGCACGTGCGTACCTTAAACAAAATAAAGCTTGTAGAGATGTGGATGGACCCAGAGTCTGTTATGCAGAATGAAATAAATCATAAAGAGAAAAACATATATTGTATATTAACACATATATGTGCAATCTAGAAAAGCGGCATTTTGCTGTTCAGTCGCTCAGTCGTGTCTGACTCTTTGTGACCCCAGGGACTGCAGCAGGCCAGGCTCCCTTGTCTTGAACCTGTTTCCAGGAGAGGAAGGGAGATGCAGACCTAGAGAGTGTGCATGCGGACACGGTGGGGAAGGGGAGGGGGGAAGGGTCTGGAGACTGAGGCCGCCATGTGTACACCGCCACGGGTAACACAGACAGCCAGTGGGAAGCCGCTCTGCAGCACCGGGAGCTCAGCTCTGTGCTCTGTGCTGACCTAGAGGGCTGGGGTGGGGGTGTCCAAGAGGAAGGGGATGTGTAGGCATGCAGCTGCTTCACTTCGTTGTGCGGCAGAGACTAACACAATGTTGTAGAGCAATTGTACTCCTCCCCATCGAAAGGCCAACACAGATCAGAATAAGGCACCAGAGAGGTTGTGTGGTTTTCTGTAGGGCACACAATGAGTTTCGCAAAGAAGAGATTCATCCTTAATCTAATGCCCCATTGACTGAAGCCTAATGACATATTTGCAAACAAGGGTAAATATTTGTTTTTCGTCTGCTTTAAGAACATGTGCAAAGTTGTTGTTGTTAGTCACTCAGTTGTGTCCAACTCTTTGTGACCCCATGGACTGTAGCCCACAAGGCTCCTCTGTCCCTGGGATTCTCCAGGCAAGGGTACTGGACTGGGTTGCCATTTCCTTCTCCAGTGTGCAGGGTTAGGGGACTAAAATTTCAGATATCTGCCAGGGACATGTTTTTATGCCATGAGAAGAGCAGAAATCTTGGTAAAAATATACTTCACAGGGAAGGAGGGCTTAACATCAATATCATTCATCATCCCTAATGAAATATTGTATATGCTTGAATGAGAAAAAAAAGAAAAAATATTCTTCTTTCCCATAAAAAAAGTAGATTTGAGAACGTTTCAAAGAATGTAAATAATACGTGATGTATTGTGGAGAGGACTTCAGGCACTTGAACAGAGAAGTAGCACACGAAAAAATAAACTTTTAAACTAGATGACTAATAGGGAGCTAGTGTGTGGCACAGGAACTCTACTCAGCACTCTGTAGTAGCCTATATGGGGAAAGAACCTGAAAGAGTGAACATGTGTGTATGTATGGAGCTCCCCCGGTGACTCAGTGGTAAGGAATCCATCTGCCAATGCAAGAGACACGGGTTCCATCCCTGGATCAGGAAGATCCCTTGGAGAAGGGAATGGCAACCCACTCTAGTACTCATGCTGGGAAATCCCAAGGACAGAGGAGCCTGATGGACAATAGTCCACAGGATCTCAAAAGAGACAGACACCACTTAGCAACTAAAATAGCAACAGCAATATGTATCTGCATAACTGAATCACTTTGCTGTGCATCTGAAACTGACAACATTACAAATCTACCATACTACTACTAACTATTACTACTACTACTACTAAGTCGCTTCAGTCGTGTCCGACTCTGTGTGACCTCACAGACGGCAGCCCACCAGGCTCCCCCGTCCCTGGGATTCTTCAGGCAAGAACACTGGAGTGGGTTGCCATTTCCTTCTCCATCTACTATATGCCGATAAAAATAAAAAAAAAAATAAAGTATATGATTAGTAAAAGGCAGGGCAAAGTAAATGTAAAGTAAAGTGAAGTTGCTTAGTCGTGTCCGACTCTTTGTGACCCCTTAGACTGTGGCCCACCAGGCTCCTCCTTCCATGGGATTTTCCAGGCAACAGTACTGGAGTGAGTTGCTATTTCCTTCTCCAGAGGATCTTCCAGACCCAGGATCTTCCAGAACCCAGGTCTCCCGTATAGTAAGCTTTACTGTCTGAGCCAAAAGCAGGGTAGAGGCATGCTTTTAGAATTAAGAGAAATAAGAATGTTTTAAGAGCTTTATTCTGAATATTCATGATGCATTGGCCACAGTTAAAAGTATTTAGGATTTAGATGAAACTCCTACCTTTCTTGCTCCCCTAAGCTACTGAGGGTTGTCGGTATTGTCATGAGTACAACGGAATTTCAAGGAGAAAGTTGATGCTCCCTTGTGCATGGAGCTGAGGATTTGTTGTTGTTGTTTAGTTGTGAAATAGTGTTTGACTCTTTGCAACCCCATGGACTGTAGCCTGCCAGGTTCCTCTGTCCATAGGATTTCCCAGGCAGGAATATTGGAGTGGGTTGCCATTTCTTTTTCCTGGGGATCTTCCCACCCCAGGGGTAGAACCTGTGTCTCCTGCACTGACAGGCAGATTCTTTACCACTAAGCCACTTTGGAAGCCTTGGAGTCAACCATATATACAGGGAATTTCTTTAAGGACGAAAAGAATGGTGGTGATAAGGCAGTTGGAATTTTACAAATAGGAAATGAATATGGTATAGAAAATATGAATTAGGACGCAGGGTTATAAACAGTGCATTTTATAAATAGGAAAGAGTTGGCTTCAAAGAGGACAACTTGAAGGCCAGGCTTTCACTGGCTGATTTGTCTTTCTTGAGTAAGAAGGCTGAACACGGGGGTGAAGAGGGGTAGAAATGTGTGGCTTGGACCTGGCTGGGGAAGGGAAGACTTATAATTCCCACCTGTCACAAGACATTTTATTCTTTTGATTTTTTTCAACAATTGAAAAGATGGAAATTCGTAGTTTGCAGGCTGTACAAAACAAAGCAGCAGGCCCTGGAGGAGCTCAGGGATCTATAGAATCATTGGCCCATCAAGATGCAGAACGGAGGGACAGAGCTTGTCAGGAGCAACTGCCTCCAGGGGCCCCACAAGTCCCAGGAGTCTCCTCTGCTCTTGTCTCTGCTTCTCTCTTCTCTCATGGAGGAGATGTGATCCCTAAAGGCTTCACATCTCTTAGCTGTGGCCATGAAGCCTCACTGAGCCGAGCCTGGGTCTCAGATCCACACATCTTGGGGCAGGGAGACACTGGTCCGTTTGAGTCAAGAGCCAATCGAGAACAGACATCTGAGGCTGGTGGGTAGGGGGTGGTAGAAACACGTGGCTCCCATGGGACTCCGAGAGATATGAAGAGCAGTTCCCGGACAAGTGGCAATTTGGGATGGACTAAGCGTTAATTATCTTGCCCGGTGGCTCATCAAACAGCATGTGCATGTGTGTGCGCGTGTATATGTATGCACACGTGTGTGTGTGTGTGTGTGTGTGTGTGTGGTAGGTGAGACAAAATATCTAAACATTATCAAGAATTCCCAGAGTGTGTTCTAACAAAGTCTCTAGAACACGTGCTGGCTCAATAATTGCATAAAGTAAAAGTGAACGACGCTCAGTCGTGTTCGACTCATTGCGACCCCATGGCCTGAACAGTCCATGGAATTCTCCAGGCCAGAATATTGGAATGGGTAGCCTTTCCCTTCTCCAGGGAATCTTCCCAACCCAGGGATTGAACCCAGGTCTCCCACATTGCAGGCGAATTCTTTACCAGCTGAGCCACAAGGGAAGCCAATAACTGCATATATCAGCTCTTAAGCACTTGAAACCGAGTAGAAGCCCATGGAACATTCCCCACAGCCCCTGCCCTCCAACTACCCCTTGTTTGTAGAAAACCCTTGGCCTTCCAGGCCTTCCTCAAGTTTCAAAGAGCAAATTTAATCAGAGAAGTGGGAAAATGCAGAAACAAAGGGAAAGAGTCAGACCAGACAAAATAACAATACTTTGGCTATTAAACAAAGTCAGGTCCCATTAGTTCCTCCTCAAGAGCCAGATAATGTGTTGAGCCATGCCTTTGAACTGCTTTGCAGATGCTGAAACCCTACCAGGTGGAGGAAGTTAGCTAACAGTTAGCTACGTACGAGCACATAGATCCAAAACTGGTTGGAACTAGAAGTTTGATGATATTGATCACTGATCACATCACCACCAACCAGTTAGAAGAATGTCCATAAGTTTATCATGTACCCCACACCCTTCTCCTTCACCCTGTCTTTAAAAACTTTTCCCTGAAAACTACTGGGGAGTCCAGGTCTTTTCAGCATGAGGTGCCCATGCTCCTTACTTGGCCTGCAACAAGCCTGAACTTTCCTTTCCCACAGCTTGGTGTGGGAACATTGGCTTTACTATCAATACAGCGGGCAACTGGATCCAAGTTTGGTTCAGTGACAGAGGGCTGATTAACAATACTCCCAGGAAAACACTGCTTGAGACATGCTGGAAAGATATGCTGACACCAAGTATTTTTCATTTGCAAGTTTTAATATTTCTCCTTATTTGGACTCAGGATTTAATAAGCATCTTCCATAGCAAAGATGGTGGCTCAGTGGTAAAGACCTCGCCTGCCAATGCAGCAGACGTGGATTCGATCCCTTTGTCTAGAAGATCCCTGGAGCAGGAAACGGCAACCCACTCCAGTATTCCTTGCCTGGGCAATCCCATGCACCAGAGGAGCTTGGTGGGCTACATCCATGGGGTCGCAAGAGATAGACACAACTGAACGACTAAATAACAACCACAAGAACAATTTCCATAGCAAAGCTTTTTCATCCCTGTTTCATGCATTGGAGAAGGAAATGGCAACCTACCCCAGTGTTCTTGCCTGGAGAATCCCAGGGACGGGGGAGCCTGGTGGGCTACCGTCTATGGGATCGCACAGAGTTGGACACGACTGAAGCGACTTAGCAGCAGCAGCAGCAGCAGTACCCAACATTGGCTCTCATTTCAAAGAGAAAATTTTAACGACTCCAGCTCTTCTCCCAGGGAAGTGGTTGCTCTTTTTGCAGAGGTTTAACTAATGACTTCTCAGCAAGATCGGAGCAAACAGGTCACCGTGACCATCCAGAGGTCTCACTCTCAGATATAAGCCAAAAAGGGGTGACAGCGCAGGGAAGGCTGAGTCGCAGTAGGTGGCCAGCCAGCCGTGCGCCTGTTCTCAGTCTGTTTGCTTGTTAGTCCCCGGAAAAGCATGGGGACACAGTCTGATCAGAGAAACAAACCCTCGTGTGCCAAACACTCCACAACAAAAAGGCCACGGATGGCTTGTGAGGCAATCTGTGCTAATCAGACTTTCTAAATCTGGACATTTCCTCTTCATCCTTGGCAGTAAATGTGGGATGCTGCCTCAGTCTCTTGCCTGAACAGCATGCAGGCAACAAGAACATCAAGCACTTATGGGTCCATCACAGTATGATCTGCCTCTAAGAACACTATCTGTTGCCACTTGGGAGTAGGGATTGTAGTAAAGGTATTCGAAGTAGCGCTCAGTCGTGTCCAAGTCTTTGAGACCCTACAGACTTGTAGCTCACCAGGCTCCTCTGCCCGTGGGATTCACCAGGCAAGAATACTGGAGTGGGTTGCCATTTCCTCCTCCAGGGGATCTTCCTGATCAAGAGATCGAACCTGCGTCTCTTGCATCTCCTGCACTGGGGGGCAGATTCTTTACCATTGCACCACTTGGGAAACAAAGGGGAAAAGTCAAATATTGACCAGATCAGTCCATTCCAAAGCTATCAGATGCTGGAGGACAAGGTGAGGCCCATATGAAGAGCGAGCAAATTGCCTTTACGCCTATGTAATACCAAGGGAAATGCCACACGCAGCACACATATCATCCTCGTTCACTCACCAAACATTAATTGAGGACCTAGTATATGCCAGGGAGAAGGCAGTGGCACCCCACTCCAGTCCTCTTGGCTGGAAAATCCCATGGACGGAGGAGCCTGGAAGGCTGCAGTCCGTGGGGTCGCTGAGGGTTGGACACGACTGAGCGACTTCACTTTCATGCATTGGAGAAGGAAATGGCAACCCACCCCAGTGTTCTTGCCTGGAGAATCCCAGGGACGGGGGAGCCTGGTGGACTGCCATCCCTGGGGTCGCACAGAGTTGGACACGACTGAAGTGACTTAGCAGCAGCAGTATATGCCAAAAACTGTTGGAGGGGGAGCTGGAGTGAGCAGAACAAATAAAATAATTTCAGTGATCTCACACTCTCAGAAGATAATCACACACATGAGCCACTAACTAGGATACAGTGGGATAAATGCTAAAACAAGGGAAGCCAATCAGGATGGGCTTCAGAGAGGAGGTGACGTTTGACAGAGGTTCTGAGGGATGAATGCACGTTGCCAGATACAGAAGAAGAAAGGCTATTTTAGGCAGAGGATGCAGCAAGAGGTAGAGAATTGGTGAGTAACTCAGTGAGGTGAGACTTGGCAGTGCCTGATATGTGCCTGAGGATACATGAGGGAAGTCTGGATGGTTGCAGTGGAGTCAAGGTCCTGGGTACATACTAGGCTGCGTGCATGCTAAGTCACTTCAGTCGGGTCCGACTCTTTGTCAGACTATAGACCGTAGCCGGCCAGGCTCCTCTGTCCATGGGATTGTTCAGGCAAGAATACTGGAGTGGGTTGCCCTGCCCTCCTCCAGGGGATCTTCCCAACCCAGGGATCGAGACTGCATGTCCTGCATTGCAGGCAGGATCTTTACCACTGAGCCCCTGGGGAAGCCCACATACTAGGTTACTAGTTGCTGCTGCTGCTGCCAAGTCGCTTCAGTCGTGTCCGACTCTGTGCGACCCCAGAGACGGCAGCCCGCCAGGCTCCCCCGTCCCTGGGATTCTCCAGGCAAGAACACTGGAGTGGGTTGCCATTTCCTTCTCCAATGCATGAAAGTGAGAAGTGAAAGTGAAGTCGCTCAGTCGTGTCCGACCCTCAGCGACCCCATGGACTGCAGCCTACCAGGCTCCTCCGTCCATGGGATTTCCCAGGCAAGAGTACTGGAGTGGGGTGCCATTGCCTTCTCCCAACATCAGTTATTTGAATCTAAAAAGAAGCACTATGACGCACCCACTGTGGAAAGCAGTTTGGGGAGTGCTCCAAAAATAAAACACAGATCCAGCAATTCCACTTCAAAAGAATTTAAACCAGGGACTTAAAGAGATGTTTGTACACCAATGTTCATAAAACAGATATTTGCACACCAGTGTTCAGAGCGGCATCGTTCCCAACAGCCAAAAGATGGAAGCAACTCAAGCATTCATCAGTGAATGAGTGGATGAACAAAATGTCATCTAGCCATATAATGGAATGTTATTCAGCCTTAATAAGGAATTGCGCTCCATGCTACAATATGGATGAAACTCGAAAACAGTTAAGGAAGGCAAGACAAAAGAACGGGACTTCCCTGGTAGTCCAGTGGCTAGGAATCCATCTGCCAATGCAGGGGACACAGATTTGATCCCTGGTCCAGGAAGATGCCACATGCTGTGGGGTAATTAAGCCCAAGCACCCCAACGATTGAGTCGGTGCTCTGGAGCCAGTGAGCTGCAATTGCTGAGCCTGCGTGCCTAGAGCCCATGCTTCACAACAAAAAAAGCCATCACAATGAGAAGCGCTCGTACTGCAACTAGAGAGTAGCCCCAACTCAACACGACTAGAGAAAGCCCACGCACAGTGACAAAGATCCAGCACAGCCAAATAAATAAGTAATAATGATAGCAATAAAAATTATCTCCCCAACCCAGGGATTGAACCCAGGTTTCCCGCATTGCAGGCAGACTCTTTACCAGCTGAGCCACAAGGGAAGCCCAGGAATATTGGAGTGGGCAGCCTATCCTTTCTCCAGGGGATCTTCCCGACCCAGGAATTGAACCAGGGTCTCCTGCATTGCAGGTGGATTCTTTACCAACTGAGCTATCAGGGAAGCCCAATTATAAAAACACAAAAGGACAAATACTGCAGGATTACCTAGAAGAGACAAATTCATAGACACAGAAAGTAGAATGGTAGTTGCCAGAGGCTGGCGGGGATTCAGGAGTGGGAGTGGCTGTTAAACAAGCACAGTTTCCCTTTGAGATGATGACAAAGTTCTGGAGCTGGATGGTGGTGATCGCGGCTCAAGGATGTGAAAGTAATTTGTGCTACTGAAACGTAACCTTAAAAATGGTCACAATGGTGAATTTCGTTATGTGTATTTTAGCACAGTAAATGTAAGGAGAAGGGGGAGAGGAAGAAGAGGAGATGAGGGGAGACAAGGAAGGAGAAGGGGAGAAAGGGGCGAGAGAGAAAGGGAAGAGAAATATCCCAGTGAGGCACTTGCTTTGCAGAAACTTTAGTATCAGCCCTTTCTCATTTAACAGCTTGGAAAAAAAAAAAAAAAAATCCGTGATTTCTGCTGGAGACCTGCATGGGTCTCACCCTGGTTGAAGACCCTGAATTGTGATTCTTTGCTGATCCTAAATAAACTTTCTTTTACTGGAGAAAAGAAAAGAAAAAGAATCCAGGAATTTGGAAATACTGAAGGAAATGGCAACCCACTCCAGTGTTCTTGCCTGGAGAATCCCAGGGATGGGGGAGCCTGGTGGGCTGCCGTCTGTGGGGTCGCACAGAGTCGGACACGACTGAAGTGACTTCGCAGCAGCAGCAGCAGCTGCTAGGCAGGCCTAGAGGGAGAGAAGGCACTCCTAAATAAGTGTGGTGAGAATGTTTCCCTGATGGCTCAGTGGGTAAAAGAATCTGCCTGCCAATTCAGGAGATGCCAGTTTGATCCCTGGGTGAGGAAGACTCTCTGGAGGAGGAAACAGCAACCCACTCCAGTATCCTTGCCTGAAAAATCCCAGGGACAGAGGAGCCTGGTGGGCTACAGTCCATGGAGTGGTGAAGAGTCAGACATGACTATGTAACTAAACACACACACACAGTCTCTGCAGAGAGCTAGTGGGCGGTACTATTAAAACATTTAAGTGCATATAAATATATCCTTTGGCCCAGCAGTTTGTGTCATTTAGCCTGACTAATACCATCCCTGCCTGCTCCTTTCTGGCCTCGCCATCCTTTCTGCTACCTCTGGATTTTAGCAGGAAAGAAACTTCAAGGAGTAGGAATGACCGTGGGTACTCAACCCTCATATCCACGGAAGTGGACTCTGCGGGTGGTGGTGGGGGGGCGGGGCACCCACCTTCCTATGCCTATTATAAAGTCACTTGAACATCCCTGGTATTTGCATACTGCTAGAGATCTTGGAACCAATGGCTTGTGGACACTGAGGAATGACTATATGAAAGTTGACATTGCTTCCTCTGGAGTAGCTGAACGACATGAGATGCCTGCTTAGAAAAGTTTCTACAAATCCTTCATCAGGAGGATGTTCAGGAAAGGTGACAGTAAACCTTGTTAAGGTGACTTTTTACACACCAATTAAATGCCCTGATTCAAGGACTGCAAGGCATGAAGGGAGCTGGAAACAGCCTTGCGTGTTCTGATCTGAGCCGCTCATCAGCGCCTAATAACTCTTTGCTACATGTGGATACAAATGACCAATCTCAGGCTTTTTCAAGACCCTCTCCCCTAGATTTTCCCTCCCTGAGGAAATACGAAAATTTCACCGGTGGCTGCCTCTGCAGCCTACAAGTTTATGTCTATTTTATGTTCCAGAGGGAGAAAAAGCTCACGGTCAGTGAAAAAAGTAATTTTTCTTGTTGCTAATAAGCTATGTAGGCACAAAAGGTTAGGTTCTGAATTTATTTCAAAGATTCTCTGATTCAAAGTAAGAGATTTGGTAAGCTATAACAGATAATTGTGAGAAATGAGAAATTAAAGGGAGTTTGACATTCTCTATGTATTTCTAGTTTAAAAACAATTTGGTCTCTGCATCATTAAAACTAAACTTTCACCTGCTGCAAATTTCCTTCTTTGTTCCAAAAGCTATTGTTTGTTTGAACAGAGAGGAAGAGAAGCTGGCAGAGGCTATTTACGTGGTGCAAATGAGAGCAAAAATCAGCAGGGCCACAAGTGTTAATGAGAGAATGGTTGCTGATCAAAAGGGTAGATTCGGACACAGAAACTTTACTTTGGATGTAGAAAGTTTTCCAGTTGGTTATTGGGGGTCACAGTAAAAAGAACTACTTTTCAAACATAAATATTGAATGACTCAAGATATTTTAAATTACTGTGACCACACTTTGTAGATCATGTGTTATGACTTATGCCTTACACTGAAGCAATCAACTTGCACTCAGAATTTTTAGATCTTATGTATTACTGCACATATATTTTAGAAAATAAAAACATAAGTATATAGTATTTAAGTCAATGCATACAAAAACATATTTCTTTCAAAAGGTAAGTGAATACTATACTTTCTTCACGCATGGACTTGTTGAAGTATGCTTCTTAATCCTCTTTTTATGAATTTACCATACTAAGATCATGGCATCTGGGACCATCACTTCATGGCAAATAGACAGGGAAAAAGCAGAAGCAGTGATTTTTATCTTCCTGGGCTCCCAAATCACTGCAGATGGTGACTGTCACCATGAAATTAAAAGACAGTTGATCCTTGGAAGAAAAGCTAGGACAAACCTGCCGCTGCTGCTGCTAAGTCGCTTCAGTCGTGTCCGACTCTGTGAGACCCCGGAGATGGCAGCCCCCCAGGCTCCCCTGCCCCTGGGATTCTCCAGGCAAGAACACTGGAGTGGGTTGCCATTGCCTTCTCCAGGACAAACCTAGAGAGAGTATTAAAAAGCAGAGATATCACTTTGCCAACAAAGATCCATCTAGTCAAAGCTGTGATTTTTCCAGCAGTCTTGTATGGATGTGAGAGTTGGACCATAAAGAAAGTTGAGCACTGAAAAACTGATGTTTTTGGCCTGTGGTGTTGGAGAAGACTCTCAAGAGTCCCTTGGACTGCAAGGCGATCAAACCAGTCAATCCTAAAGAAAATCAACCCTGAACATGCATTGGAAGGACTGATGCTGAAGGTGAAGCTCCATTACTTTGGCCACCTGATGTGAAGAGTCAACTTATTGGAAAAGACCCTGATGCTGGGAAAGATTGAGGGCAGGAGGAGAAGGGGATGACAGAGGATGAGATGGTTGGATGGCATCACCAACTCAATGGACATGAGTTTGAGTAAGCTCCAGGAGTTGGTGAAGGACAGGGAAGCCTGGCGTGCTGCAGTCCATGGGGTCACAAACAGTCAGAATCAACTTAGTGACCAAACAGCAACAACCGCAGGGAACCGCGTGGCCGGCGATAACCAGTAATCATGGCTGTGTGTTAGAGAACGTAACTAAGGGGCTGTGGCTGAGGATTTTTTTTTAAGAAAACAGCTTTATGAATATATAATTTGCATACTGCACAATTCACATACTTAAAGTGTCAATACAATGTTTTGGGCACATTACATGATTAATTTTAAAAATTTACATATATCACAAAATTTGCCATTTTAACCATTTTTAAGTAACATTATTTAAGTACAATTCAGTGACATTAATTGTCTTCACGATGTGCAACCATCACCACTATCTATTCCCCAATTTTTTTTGTCATTCTAAACAGAGGCTCTTGTAATCATTAACAATAACTTTATATCCCCCCTCCTTCCAGCCTGGTAACTTTTAATCTTCTTTCTGCCCCTAGGAACTTGCCTCTTCTATACATGTATAAGCAAAATCAGACAATCATACAACATTTGTTCTTTCCTCTCCTTCTTGAGAGTGTAATATTGAGGGGTTGAGATAGGGTGGTCCATGCGAGGCAGTCCACCAGGTGATGCAAGAGAGTGTCTTCTGATGACGTCATCACTCATCTCACATTTCTTCTGTGATGCCCACAAGTAAAGATTGGTTTAAACATGCCGACATAGTCCTGCAAGGGGGGATTAGGGGATGAGTCTTGTATCCACACCTGAATCCAGTGTTAAGAAGAGGGAGCAGAGCTCCCCTTCCACAGGGATGAGTGGCAACTCTAATTCATAACAACTCCTCCTTTGGGAACATGAGCTCCCCACCCAGACTGGCTTGATAAGAGACTTGGGGCTTAAGACAAGAATTAACGACGGACGGCAAAATCTGGGGATGGAAGATTGAAAAGAAACAGTATTACCGAGTCTGAAAGTATTTCCCGACAGACTGTTGATTAATGATAACAGGAGTCAGAGTAATTACAGAGGAGAAACTTGGCAGATGCCACTCTGCCCAGATGACCTACGTTGACATCACATGGGAGAAACTGGCATCACGTGTCCCCCGACATGACCCATTGTAAGGGACACACAGCACTTACGCAGTGCTCCTGCCAGAGACGCAGAACCCGACCCTACTCAGCTCAAACCCCAATCATGGAATACTCTACGAAACAACTGATCTGCACTCTTCCAGAATACCAATGTCATGAAAGCTACAGGAAGACCGAGAAGCTTTTTCAGATTAACAGATGCAAGGCACAATCAGGATTGGAGTCTGAATTGGGGGAAATTTGCCACTAGGAATATTTTTGGGATTCCCAGGTGGTGCTAGTGGTAAAGAACCCGTCTGCCAACGCAGGAGATGTGAGAGATGTGGGTTCGATCTTTGGGTCAGGAAGATCTCCTGCAGGAGGGCATGGCAACCCACTCTAGTGTTCTTGCGGGAGAATCCCTATGGACAGAGGAGCCTGGCAGACTACAGTCTGTAGGGTTGCGAAGAGTCAGACGCAACTGAAGCAACTTAGCAACAAGAACATTTTTAGGGTGATTAGCAAACAAGAGAACTTTTTGGCCAACCCAATATTATGTCAATGTTCAATTTTCTGAATTTGATATGTATGTATTTATGTCAGATAATCTCCATGATCTTAGGAACACACATCGAAGGGGTTGACGCCTGCAGCCATTTAGGAAAAACGGTGGGGAAGGGAAACAGGTGATGGGTGAATGAAGGGTGGAAAGAAACAATGATAAAGGAAATCTGAGAAAATGTTAAGAATTTGTCAGTCTAGGAATTTGTGTACTATTCTTTCAACTTTTCTGTAATCTGGGAATTATTTCAAAGCAAATACAAAAAAAAAAAAAAAAAAGAACATGGTGAAGCATGCAAGCAGCCTGTAGCCTCTGGAATCCAAGGCATTTTTCACCCTGTATGGCCTCCTCCCTCCCACGCTGCTCCTATCCAGGACAAGATGGAAACTGAATACCAAGGGGGAGGTGGACGTGGAGAGGAGCAAAAGCATGAGGTGGAGAAACAGAAAAGAAACCAGCCAAGCCCATCCAGCAGCCGCGGCTCCCAGCCTGAAGCAGGGCTGAGCTGGGGGTGAGACAAAGGTTAACATCACCGCTGGAGCCGTGATCCGAACGTGATGCGGACATTCTAACTTCTGAGATGAGACAGTGTTTGCCCCTTAGGGTGACTGTCCAACTCCTGGGGCTGGCAGGAACATTTATTCAAGGACAGAGGAAGATTATTAGCCCTGAATATTCAGTTGTGGGAATGGGGAGAAGCCAGAAATAAAGTGTCAACCTGTCTTGTGAGTTAAGCACTTTCCCCCTGCTGGCCCAGGAGAAGGAAGTTACTTTAGGGGGAGGTCACGGTCTCTCCTGGGGCCTCCCCGGTGGCCCTCCTGGTGAAGAGCCGACCTGCCACTGCAGGAGACAGAACAGGTGCGGGTCTGATCCCTGGGTCAGGAAGATCCCTTGGAAGAGGGCATGGCAATCCACTCCAGAAGTCTTGCCTGGAGAATCCCATGGACAGAGGAGCCTGGCGGGCTACAGTCCATGGGCTCACGAATAGTCAGACATGACCGAGGCAACTAGCACGCACACACACACTGTCTCTTAGGGCTCATCACAAAATGACTTCTAGAAGCCCACGTGTAAGAGCAGTCTCTACTTGTTGTAAACTGCTATGAAACTTGCTGGAAAAATCCTTTAACTCTTCAGTTACCAGGGGACATCCGACAGGGGTTCCTAAGAATATGGTGCTTGAGCTTCAGCTGGTGGGGGCAGAGGAAAGAGGGGGCCAGGAGGAGGACTGAGGAGAGGACAGATGATGGACAAGTTCTGCCCCCGTACACTCCGCACTAGACCTGACCTGCACTCCAGACACCACACCGTGGCTGGACCCCAAGGGCGCTTCAGCCAGAGGACTGCGAATTAAAGCTCATACAGTACGGTTCCCTGGGTGAGAAGGTCCTGGCAATGCAAATATGCGTGCCTGCTCAGTCACTTCAGTCATTCACTCTTTGCGACCCCATGGACTGTAGCCCACCAGGCTCCTCTGTCCATGGTTTTCTCCAGGTGAGAATACTGGAGTGGGCTGCCATGCCCTCTTCCAGGAGATCTTCCCCGCCTAGGGATCGAACCCGCATTTGCTATGTCTCCTGCACTGCAGGCGGATTTTTATCCACTGAGCTACCTGGGAAGCTTGGGAATGCAAATGTCTTCCCCAGTCTCTCATCTTGTTATTGGATTTCACTTTTTGTGATTACAGCCTAACACCCAGTACAGCCCCGGGGGTCATTCAAGACATAGAGGCAGATGGAGAAGGGCTAGCAGCTCTGGGAGAGGCCACTGCCCGACCTCTGCTTGGCCAAGGGACCTTGGATTTATCACTACTTCACCACGATTGGTCTCAGAGAAACCACAACTGTCTCATCTGTGAAAGGAATGTTGTCCCAACAGCATCTGTAGTCCTTCCTGGTTCCATGAGTCTTTGATAATCTCCAAAGAAATCCTCAGAGAGTTTAAAGAAGCCCAAATCATCCTACATTATTCAGGGTGCAAGCAAGAAACAGTGCATCACACACACATTATGGTATCTGAGGAAAGTTTAATAAAGGGGCGACTTACAAGGATGTAAGGGCTTTCAGTTTCAGATAGGAGCCCTACAAAGGGCTTCCCTGTTGGCTCAGCTGGTGAAGAATCTGCCTGCAATGCAGGAGGCCCGGGTTTGATTCCTGGGTTGGGAAGATTCCCTGGAGAAGGAAATGGCAACCCACTGTAGTATTCTTGCCTGGAGCATCCCATGGACAGAGGAGCTTGGCGGGCTACAGTCTGTGGGGTCACAAGAGTCGGACACGACTTAGCAACTAAACCACCACCACCGCCTCCACCACCAGCCTCCTCTCTTTCTCTTACAAAGATGTGGGCTGGGAGAAGGGCAACCACAAGGAATGGTGTGGCATTTCTGGGCTAATAAGCCATGGTGGGAGGGATTGGGGGCAGGAGGAAAAGGGGATGACAGAGGATGAGATGGCTGGATGGCATCGCTGACTCGATGGATGTGAGTTTGAGTGAACTCCAGGAGATGGTGATGGATAGGGAGGCCTGGCATGCTGCGATTCATGGGGTTGCAAAGAGTTGGACTTAAAGCTCAACATTCAGAAAACGAAGATCATGGCATCTGGTCCCATCACTTCATGGGAAATAGATGGGGAAACAGTGGAAACAGTGTCAGACTTTAATTTTGGGGGCTCCAAAATCACTACAGATGGTGACTACAGCCATGAAATTAAAAGATGCTTACTCCTTGGAAGAAAAGTTATGACCAACCTAGATAGCATATTCAAAAGCAGAGACACTACTTTGCCGACTGAGGTCCGTCTAGTCAAGGCTATGGTTTTTCCTGTGGTCATGTATGGAAGTGAGAGTTGGACTGCGAAGAAAGCTGAGCGCCGAAGAATTGATGGATTTGAACTGTGGTGTTGGAGAAGACTCTTGAGAGTCCTTTGGACTGCAAGGAGATCCAGCCAGTCCTTTCTGAAGGGGATCAACCCTGGGATTTCTTTGGAAGGACTGATGCTGAAGCTGAAGCTCCAGTACTTTGGCCACCTCATGCGAAAAGTTGACTCATTGGAAAAGACTGATGCTGGGAGGGACTGGAGGCAGGAGGAGAAGGGGACGACAGAGGAGGAGATGGCTGGATGGCATCACTGACTCGATGGACGTGAGTCTGAGTGAACTCGGGAGTTGGTGATGGACAGGGAGGCCTGGCGTGCTGCGATTCATGGGTTCGCAGAGTCGGACACGACTGAGCGACTGAACTGAAGTGAACTGAAGCCACGGTGGATGCTGGTATCACTTGCGTGCCTGAGAGCTGGGAGCTTGAGGCAGAGAGGGCTGGGTGCTGAGGGCCCCTGGCCAGGCCTCCTCTGTGGCGCCCGGCCAGCCTGCAGCGCGCCCTAGAGGGGGGTCCAGAGGGCGCAGGGCCTGGCCTCACGTCCTGAGCGCCCTCTGTCTCGGCCCCATTGACTGACGACCACCGGAAGTCCACTCGTTTCCACGCGGAGAGGGATGGGGAGCCGACCTGGGCGTGCCAACGGAAGCTATCCGGGACGGCCCCCCAAGCCCCGGTTTTCCCTCTTGTCTTCCGCCCGGTTGAAGAATGTGCGTTCCTCCCACCCGCTCTCTATACGGAACAAGCTCGCCCCGCCCTTAGTGCGTGAGCCAGCAGAGGAGCCCTGTTGTTTGTTCTCGTTCCCCTCTACTGCGGCAGCAGCCCGGATAAAACCTGGCCTGAAGAAAAAGAAGAGAAATGTGCACCTCCAACACGAGGGGTAGAGGAGGGGCAGAGCACACAGTCCCAGCAGTGACCGTCTCCTGGTGGGGTGACGTGCATTCAGTCCAACTCCTGTCTGAAACGGAAACAATTTACTGCTCCCTGTCTGTGTATCCTCCTGTGTCCCTGCTTATTTTATGCCAGCCTCAGTGAGGCTGAGCTCTTCACTAGAGGGTCACCGGAGCCTTCACACTGGAAGGATCGAGACCTTGACGATCGTTTTTCCACTGTTCCAGTCTACTGGATGAGGAAGTGCTCAGAAGTATCCCAGTGAATCCCCTGGGTCAGCACATAGAACTCCATTCCCCTATTAGGTTGCTTGTCCCTTGGCTTGGGAATCAATCACCTTGGTCAATACAGTGATCCTTTCTCGGCCTGTTGGTTAGGCAGCATGCAGTTCCCCTCAAAACTCAAACTCATGAGTCATCGCTCATCTCCTTGACCAAGTCATTTCCTCCACCCCTGAAACTGTATCAGTCAGGGTTCTGCCAGAGAAAAAGAACTCCTTTAAAAAAATTTTTCTGGCCAAGGATCAGTGTACTTGGGGGCTTGCCAGGTGGCTCAGTGGTAAAGAATCCACCTGCCAATGCAGGAACCACAGGAGATGCAAGTTCATTTCCTGGGTGGGGAAGATCCCCTGGAGGTGGAAACGGCAACCCACTCCAGTATTCTTGCCTGGGAAATCCCATGGGCAGAGAAGCCTAGAGGGCTACAGTCTATGGGGTTGCAAAAGAGTTGGGTGAGACTAAACATGCATGTGAGAGTTAATTCTTAGGCAGGTTGATAAGGAGTCCAGGGCCCTAAAGAAGGAGATAGGGGTCCAGAGAGAAGGAAAGGACCAACTTTTTTTTCTACATTGCTTCGCCTTAGTCACATTATTTTCTTTAAGCCCAGAGCTAATGATTACACAACAAAACAACTCATCTTAAACTCTGTACTGAGGATTATATGATAACAATGTATCTTGCCAAAGGACATGTTTCTCCTTCTTAATAAGAACTGTCTGATTAATCTTGTTATCTTAAGATGTATGGTCCAAGGTAAGGAGCAGTGGCTGCGTTTTGCTGGTGCAGCTGTGAAGAGATACCCCAAGTCCAAGGTAAGAGAAACCCAAGTAAGACAATAGGTGTTGCAAGAACCATCGGAGGGCAGACACACTGAAACCATAATCACAGAAAACTAGTCAATCTAATCACACTAGGACCACAGCCTTGTCTAACTCAATGAAACTAAGCCATGCCCTGTGGGGCTACCCAAGACAGGCGGGCATGGTGGAGAGGTCTGACAGAATGTGGTCCACTGGAGAAGGGAATGGCAAACCACTTCAGTATTCGTGCCTTGAGAACCCCATGAACAGTATGAAAAGGCAAAATGATAGGATACTGAAAGAGGAACTCCCCAGGTCAGTAGGTGCCCAATATGCTCCTGGAGATCAGTGGAGAAATAACTCCAGAAAGAATGAAAGGATGGAGCCAAAGCAAAAATAATACCCAGCAGTGGATGTGACTGGTGATAGAAGCAAGGTCTGATGCTGTAAAGAGCAATATTGCATAGGAACCTGGAATGTCAGGTCCATGAATCAAGGCAAATTGGAAGTGGTCAAACAAGAGATGGCAAGGGTGAATGTCGACATTCTAGGAATCAGCGAACTAAAATGGACTGGAATGGGTGAATTTAACTCAGATGACCATTATATCTACTACTGTAGGCAGGAATCCCTTAGAAGAAATGGAGTAGCCATCATGGTCAACAAAAGAGTCCGAAATGCAGTACTTGGATGCAATCTCAGAAACAACAGAATGATCTCTGTTCGTTCCAAGGCAAACCATTCAATATCACAGTAATCCAAGTCTATGCCCCGACCAGTAACACTGAAGAAGCTGAAGTTGAACAGTTCTACGAAGACCTACAAGACCTTTTAGAACTAACACCCAAAAAAGATGTCCTTTTCATTATAGGGGACTGGAATGCAAAAGTAGGAAGTCAAGAAACACCTGGAGTAACAGGCAAATTTGGCCTTGGAATGCGGAATGAAGCAGGGCAAAGACTAATAGAGTTTAACCAAGAAAATGCACTGGTCATAGCAAACACCCTCTTCCAACAACACAAGAGAAGACTCTACACATGGACATCACCAGATGATCAACACTGAAATCTGATTATATTCTTTGCAGCCAAAGATGGAGAAGCTCTATACAGTCAACAAAAACAAGATCGGGAGCTGACTGTGGCTCAGATCATGAACTCCTTATTGCCAAATTCAGACTTAAATTGAAGAAAGTTGGGAAAATCACTAGACCATTCAAGTATGACCTAAATCAAATCCCTTATGATTATACAGTGGAAGTGAGAAATAGATTTAAGGGCCTAGCTCTGATAGAGTGCCTGATGAACTATGGATGGAGGTTCATGACATTGTACAGGAGACAGGGATCAAGACCATCCCCATGGAAAACAAATGCAAAAAAGCAAAATGGCTGTCTGGGGAGGCCATACTAATAGCTGTGAAAAGAAGAGAAGTGAAAAGCAAAGGAGAAAAGGAAAGATATAAGCATCTGAATGCAGAGTTCCAAAGAATAGCAAGAAGAGATAAGAAAGCCTTCTTCAGCAATCAATGCAAAGAAATAGAGGAAAAGAACAGAATGGGAAAGACTAGAGATCTCTTCAAGAAAATTAGAGATGCCAAGGGAATATTTCATGCAAAGATGGGCTCGATTAAGGACAGAAATGGTATGGACATCACAGAAGGAGAAGATATTAAGAAGAGGTGGCAAGAATACACGGAAGAACTGTACAAAAAAGATCTTCACGGCCCAGATAATCACGATGGTGTGATCACTCACCTAGAGCCAGACATCCTGGAATGTGAAGTCAAGTGGGCCTTAGAAAGCATCACTACAAACAAAGCTAGTGGAGGTGATGGAATTCCAGTTGAGCTGTTTCAAATCCTGAAAGATGATGCTGTCAAAGTGCCACACTCAATATGTCAGCAAATTTGGAAAACTCATCTGTGGCCACAGGACTGGAAAAGTCAGTTTTCATTCCAATCCCAAAGAAAGGCAATGCCAAAGAATGCTCAAACTACCACAGAATTGCACTCATCTCACATGCTAGTAAAGTAATGCTCAAAATTCTCCAAGCCAGGCTTCAGCAATACATCAACCGTGAACTTACAGATGTTCAAGCTGGTTTTAGAAAAGGCACAGGAACCAGAGATGAAATTGCCAATATCTGCTGGATCATCAAAAAAGCAAGAGAGTTCCAAAAAAACATCTATTTCTGCTTTATTGACTATGCCAAAGCCTTTGACTGTGTGGATCACAACAAACTGTGGAAAACTCTGAAAGAGATGGGAATACCAGACCACCTGACCTGCCTCTTGAGAAACCTATATGCAGGTCAGGAAGCAACAGTTAGAACTAGACATGGAACAACAGACTGGTTCCAAATAGGAAAAGGAGTACATCAAGGTTGTATATTGTCACCCTGCTTATTTAACTTATATGCAGAGTACATCATGAGAAACGCTGGGGTGGAAGAAGCACAAGCTGGAATCAAGATTGCCAAGAGAAATATCAATAACCTCAGATATGCAGATGGCACCACCCTTATGGCAGAAAGTGAAGAAGAACTAAAAAACCTCTTGATGAAAGTGAAAGAGAAGAGTGAAAAAGTTGGCTTAAAGCTCAACATTCAGAAAACGAAGATCATGGCATCTGGTCCCATCACTTCATGGCAAATAGTGGAATCAGTGGAAACAGTGTCAGACTTTACTTTTGGGGGCTCCAAAATCACTGCAGATGGTGACTGCAGCCATGAAATTAAAAGACACTTACTCCTTGGAAGGAAAGTTATGACCAACCTAGATAGCATATTCAAAAGCAGAGACATTACTTTGCCAACAAAGGTCCGTCTAGTGAAGGCTATGGTTTTTCCAGTGGTCATGTATGGCTGTGAGAGTTGGACTGTGAAGAAGGCTGAGCACCGAAGAATTGATGCTTTTGAACTGTGGTGTTAGAGAAGACTCTTGAGAGTCCGTTGGACTGCAAGGAGATCCAACCAGTCCATTCTGAAGGAGATCAGCCCTGGGATTTCTTTGGAAGGAATGATGCTAAAGCTGAAACTCCAGTACTTTGACCACCTCATGTGAAGAGTTGACTCACTGGAAAAGACTCTGATGCTGGGAGGGATTGGGGGCAGGAGGAGAAGGGGATGACAGAGGATGAGACGGCTGGATGGCATCACTGACTCGATGGACGTGAGTCTGAGTGAGCTCTGGGAGTTGGTGATGGACAGGGAGGCCTGGCGTGCTGCGATTCATGGGGTTGCAAAGAGCGACTGAACTGACTGAACTGTGGGGGTGGGTCTGATTAGACCTTTCTATTGTTGTGATCTTGTTAATTTAAGATGTATGTTGTGAGAATGGGTCTGGTAAAAGTGTATAAGGCCTTGATAAGACTAGTGAGGGGCACTCTCTGTCCCGTCTATGTCTGTGTCAGAAGCTCTCTCTGTCCCTTCTTATACTTTGCTAAAACTCTGCTGCACAAAAGCTCTTGAGTGATAAAGCCTGATCCCTGGTCGAAAGCTAAATCTTCTTTGGATCTGACATTGTTCTCCATGAGCTATCAGATGCATGCAGCTTACCTGAGTGAGGAGATTGGCTAGGTTTTAAGTGATATGATTCAAACCAAGGAGTAATAACCACCATAATAACAGCAGACATTTACTGAGGACTGACTAGGTTCCAGAATCTATGGGAAGTATTTTTATACAAATTATCTTATATAATCCGCATGATATCTGTAGGAAATTAGACTACTGATGTGTTTCACAGAAGAGGCTTAAAGCCTTTAAACAACTTGGCCCAAGTTTCCAAAACTAGTAAGTAGTACAGCTGGGGCTTGAACCCAGGCAGTTTGACTCAGCCCATACTTTTGACTATTAATACAGTGCCTTTTAAAGCCAAGCTAACAAGCAGAAACTATTCCCTGTAGGGAGATTTTTGATACAATACTGCGGAATGGTGGTGAGATGCGTGTACCACAGGGAGCATCAAACTCCATCAAGATTCAGGCTTTGAGCCTTCCACTGGCACCAACACAGAGTGATGATAGATTTAAAAAGCCGCCGCGCTCACAAAAAGACAGCGTCTCCATCAGCCAGAAAACCCGACGTGAAAGTGGGACCGAAGCTGCCAGCCTGCTGGCCTGTGGGCCTGGAAGCAGAGGAGGCAGGGAGCTTGTTTCCTACACAGTGGTTGAAACTAAACATGGCTGATGCAAGGCAGGGAACAGGGCCAAGGATGGGGAGCAGCTCCCTCCTTATAGAGGATAAAAAATGCTTCTATGAACCGCTGCCTAGACCCCAGGTACATACCTATTAAGGTGGGGAAACGCAAACAACAGGCTTGCAGCCAAGAAAGATCTGGCCAACTTACCAAATGACTGTGACTGGACCTGCATTATTCCCAGTTATCTCCTTAGGATAAACTCTCTCGAAACCCACTGTAAGGTGTAGTTTTGAACTGGAGACTCTAAGAGCACGTATAGAGAAAACAACCCCCACCCCCACCCCAGAAAAGGAGTGGTGGGTACAAAGCTGCTGCAGCTACAACAGAATGAAACAAAAATTAACTGACTCTTGAAGTTACACCAAGTTAACAAAAACAGCAATCAGGAGATGAGATCACTTTAGAGAAAATGAAAATAACAGTGGGATCTGAAAATGATTTCTAAAATTACAATGTTGAATTCTTCTAAGAGTTAAAGGCAGAAGTAACAGAGATTAAAGAGAAAAAAAAAAAAAAAACTAAGGAGATAAACCAGGCAGAGATTAGAAAAGAACAGATGGGTATGAAAAGAAATATTTAGAAATCCTGAAAACAAGGCAGCTTATCACTAAAATTTACAAAGCCTGATAGAATCGATTAAAGTGTAAACTGGAAGGCTAAACAGAGTTGATAGGCTGGAAGACCGTTATGGAGAGCGCATCTACAATGATGAGTGGTAAGTTATCCAGTGATCAACAACATGAGCAAGTCTTTGACGTCAGTATTCTCAGGCTGCCTTTTTAAAAAATAGCTAGATATTGGTTATAGCTCTAAAACAGAATGAGGCAGAAATGTTGAAAATATGAGAAATAAGAAGTTACCATGGGTAAAAGCCAAACAAACTGCTCCATTAAGGTTCTCCAGAGAGACAGAACCAGTAGGGTGTACATGGGCAAAAGGATGTATTAGAAGGAGCTAGCGCACATGATTATGGAGGCTGGTAAGTCTGAAGAGCTGCAAAGCGGGTTGGCAAGTGGGAGACACAGGAGACCCAGCAGTATATTTCTAATCTGAACGCTGGTGGGCTTGGGGTCCAGGAAGAGCTAACGTTTCCGTCTTGAGTCCAAAGACAGGAAAAAGCCGATATCTTAGTTCCAAGACCATTAGGCAGGAAGAATTCTTTCTTACTTGGATAGACTCAGCTTTTTGGTCTATTCATAACTTCAACTGGTTTAGTGAGGTCCACCCACACCAGGGAGGGCAAGCTGCTTTAAGTCCACCAACTGAAATGTTAACCTCATCCAGAAACACTCACATAGACAGACCTGGAATAATGTGTGACTAAATATCTAGGAATTCTGTTGCCTGGTCACACTGACCTATGAAATGAACCATCATACATGCTCTTGGGTAAAATGACCAAGCACAGAATCCTGGTCAGCCAGGGAAGTACAGGGAGCAATTGTCCTCTCTTTTTGGAAAGAGAGGTGAACGACAGGGGTCTCTGCAGATGTCTGGATGTCTCAGTGCTGTTGTGGAGAACATGGACCTTGAAACCAGAGCCTGGCTGAGACTGTCTCCTCCCACCAGCTGTGCAACCATGGACATCTTATTCTATTCCTCTGAGCCTCAGTTGCCTTATCTCTGAAAAGAGAGCAATAGTAGTATCTATCTCAAAGGGATATTGAGAAAATTTTGAAAGAAGATGTAAAATCCTTAGCAAAATAGCCTACAAGAGCTCTGCCACGGTCAGCACTGGGGATGTAGACAGCAGCCCCGCCTCTGGTCAGGGCCAGATCCATCTTCATCACAACCAGGGAAGACTGTGCAACGGATGAGCCAGGCATGCGATCTGATGGACTTGCAACTAAATCCTGCTCTGCCTCCTGTGTCCTAGCTTCAAGAGTCTGAGATCCCCCTTTACACGCTCAGCATTTGCTTCTCATCTACAGCCAGAGGGTGACATGTCTCTCTCTAGAGAAGAGGTTTCTGAACTGGACACCACTTTCCCCCCAGGAGACATTTGGCAATGTCTGGAGATGCTTTTTGAGTATTGCAGTTGAGTTGGGGTTGCTACTGGTACCTGATGTGTGGGGCCCAGGGGTGCTACTCAACATCCTACAATGCATAGGACAGCCCCACACACACAGCAAAGAATGCTCTGGCCCCAGCTGTCAACTGTGCTGAAGTTGAAAAACCCTTAGAGAAAAACCTTAAATGGGATTATCTTTATAAAAATCTTGACCTAAGAAATAAAAATAAAGGTAGTCATCGTTAACATTCTCATCATCACATGAAGTGGGCAGGTGGACAGTGGTGGGTTTCTGCCCTGATTCCTCTCCTTCTCCAACCTTCTCCTATGGCTGGGCATTCGCTAGGAGAGGAAGTGTGACTGCTGGCAGGCAGCACACCTCCTGCTCAGCACCTCCTATAAAGAGAGCCTGGGGCTGTGGGTTCTATGTACCAAGTTCTGGAATGAAGCTTCCAGGCAGCTATATCCGGAATGATTCCTGGCTCTCTCTGCAGACCCCCAGCCTCCTGCAGCAACTCAGCTGACCTAGGGTGACCCTCAGGCCAGTCAAGACGTTGCAACTCACCTCAGCCCCCAGATGGCCCTCTTCTCCAAAGACTCCCACCCACCTCTGAGATGCCTTTGGTGGTGGGGTGGGGGTTGGCTCCTGGGCACAGCTCTCAGACTCAGCCCTTTCCTGGAGCCTTAAAGTGGCTGTTTCCTTACAATCCTGTATGTGCTTGTTGTGTGTTCAGCATCAAAGGAGGAGCCAGCTAGGGAGAAGGCGCCGAAGAGCGCCGTCCAGTCTTCCTACAGGACTGCCATGCCCACGCTCTGGGCTCAGCCTCCTGAAACTTCCCGGAAGTTCTTCCTCCTGCCTCTCTGCAAGGGAAGCCAGGGGGAAAGACCCAGCCACACACCCTCGGACAAAAAACACAGACCAAACCAGGGTGCCCCTCCAACGTGCACGTGAGCCTCCCCAGGAGCCCAGTGTCCCCAGGCTGTCCTGGATTCCAGCTGATTGCAGCTGAGGACTGCAGACCTCAGGGACCGCAGACCACACTCACAGCCCTCAAGTGCAGCCTGGCTGCTTCGCATCTGTTTAGCCACAGTTGAGAAAAGTCTAGTCGCAAAACCTCCCCACCCCCGCCCCTCCCTGCCCAGGCTGCAGGAGGTTTCGCCTTTGAAGTCCCAAAGATAACACTGTAATCGGAACAAAGCCCGCTCTTCTCAGGCGGGATATATTTCCTCCTGCAAAACCACGACTGGGGTTGCCAGTACAGAGCGAGATGTCCTTCCCAGAATTCGCTTTCCTGGCCTGTGATGGGTTTTGAACTTTTTTTTTCTTTTCCACGAGAGAACCATAAACACAGAGATACCAAAGAGTTAATTCACGTTTATTTTAAACCTTCCTTCCCAATGCCCGCTCTCATTCCTGCATAAAATCCTCATGTCCAGACATCAAATCAGTAAGCCCTGTTGCCTGTCAGAGAATACAATGTCAGGCCATTAGTATGTTAATAAGTCCGGAGGGCGACAGGTGGCCTACTAGACAGCTCAATTAAGCTGCTCATTAAACACACGCTAACGAACAGCCAGCCAGGGCCTGAGCAGCACCATTCTGTAATGACATGATGTCAGAGTGAACAAATGAGGAAAAATAACAAAAACATTACAGCAGGGACAGACGCCACTAATAGGGACCCCTCGCACTACATCAGCCCGCAAATCAATGAGCCACAGGGATCAAAAAACTCAACCCAACATTCTCAGGAGACTGAATGGAGCAAGATTTTTTTGGTCAGTACTTAAAAAAAAAAAAATCTACCCCCCCCAAACTGAAAATTATTGCAGAATATCCCAAATGAACCATTAAAAAAAAAAAAAAAAAAAAAAAAATCAAAAAGAGAGCCAAACTTTGACACAGAGCTAATCGCAAAGTCTGAGAAATTTGTGTTGTTGAGTTTGAATCAAAATCATTTTTTAATGGGATCATCATTTACATTTGATTGGCATTTTTTTTTTTTCTAAACCCGCACGTTCGAATCATTTGCCTGTTCTGCTCCGCGGCCAGCATAAGGGCAGAGCAGAATGTAAAAGAGCATGGAGCCAAGTTTCTTAGGTGAAGATTCTACTTGTTATCATTTGAAAAGAAGAGATTTCCAGAGGTTGCTAGAGGTTTCTCTCATTTTCAAGTAAGGGGCTTCCTGAATAATGAAAAATCAAATCGCCGCCAGGCATGGCTCTGACACTGGGAACACGTATTGCTAAACTAATAGGCTGGTTCACCATTAGAAGGTCATGACCTTGGCTCTGATCTTTGTCAAGTCAGCAGCTGACACCTCCTCTGTGTGTGGACTTTCTTCAGGCCTCATGGAGGTACTGCTCCTCTCGAGGGCAGGGATGGTGAGCGGAAGGCAGGCAGGAAGCTCCTAACCAAAGTGCCAGGGTTGCTTTTGTGAACTGGAGCAGAGATCTCTGGGAGCAGTCTTGTCCCCATCTGTGGAACTTCCTCTGCCCGCATCCACAGTCCCGTTCTACCATGGGCTGGCAAGGCTCGAACCTGTGTGTCTCTCAGTAGGCCGCTTTACCTCCCCGACTCCGTTCATCTCTCTTATCCATAAATGAAATTAGGCTGGAAGGTCCCTAGTATAAGGCAACTGCAAGATGCTCCTGGAACTGGCTGTTTGGCTGGAAGGACAAAGCTAGTATAGTAGCTGAAGATAATCTGAATTCAAGAACAAAGTACAGGGTGTTCCTTAGAGGTACACTACGAATTAGAAAACGGAAGACACCAGCGGTTTGTAAGGCTCTCTGTCAGTTCCCCCCAAATCAGCTGCGCCTGAGTAGACCGAGATGATGCAGGGTTCTGCTGGCTTCTCAGACAAGAGCAGGACCAGGAAGTGGAAGGGTGGGAGTTAGTCCAGGGTGATGCCTTTTTTTCATACACCTACACTACTATCAATAAAAATCAGCTAGAGTACAGCCCACATGTGTGTGTGCATGCTCAGTTGCTTCAGTTGTGTCTGACTCTTTGCGACCCTCTGGTCTGTAGCCCGCCAGGCTCCTCTATCCATGGGATTTCCCAGGCAAGAACACTGCAGTGCGTTGCCATGCCCTCCTCCAGAGGATCTTTCCAACCCAGGGATCGAACCTGAGTCTCCTGCGTCTCAAGCATTTCGAGTGGATTCTTTACCCACTGAGCCACCCGGGAAGCCCAACACCCCAAATATGTGTATTTAATTTACAAATAAGCATCTATTACTGTATTAGTATATTATTAACTTATTAAAACATACAGCAGAACAAGATAATTTTGAATGATGAGATTAAAAAAAACCCAGCAATCTAAGCATTTTTTCTCTACATTTCAGAAGATCGTATCGGGCAACTCCTGGGGATGCACACACCCTGGTAATGGAGACCACTCTGCCAGGTATGAGGAGGGAGGGGAAAGGATGTCAAAGAAAGAATTTAGAGGCTGCATGTGCATGTGTGTGTGTGTGTGTGTGTGAGTTGTGTGGCGGTGATGGTGATCAAACCTCATGGGGAAACAGCAAAAAAGTAGTGGGGGGGATGTGTCAAAGCCTCAGGAGACAATGTGTTGTAAAGACAGAGATGCGGGGCTTGGTGAGTGAGGCTGGGAACACAGCCGTCCAGCTTTTTGTCTCAGTGCTGAGGTTGGTCCTTAGGCTGGGAGGTGTGAGAGCAAACCATCAGACGTTTGCTGAGGTTCCCTCTTCGCTCAAGGAACTGTGGGGGATACATAAATGAGGATTTTTCATGCCTGCCCTCAGAGAGTTTACAATCAAGTCATTCATTCAACTAACATTTATTCCAGAACTGCTCTTTGCCTGTCTCTTCTCTAGGTACCAGGAGTAATAGCAGATGACCCAAGCTTGGTCCCAGCCCCTATGGGCTTATGGTCAGGTGGGAGAGACAGGGCTATCACCTGACTCCATTTAAGTCAGACTGTGATGGATATTGCCGCAGAGATGGGACCACGACTTATAGCAACATGGGTGAGATTGTGGCAACTTCTGTCTGGGAGAATCATCTGGGTACCAATAGGAGCTCAGGCAAGTGCCGTCACACCGAACTTTCTGCAGCAGTGGGAATGTTCTGTCTGAGCTGTCTGATGTGGTAGCCACATGTGGCTAGAGTTAACTGAGAAACTGAAGTTTTAATTTTAATAAATTGACACTTAAACAGTCATACATGGCTTCTTGTTTAGTCATTAAGTCGTGTCCAACTCTCTTGGGACTGTAGCCCGCCAGGCTCCTCTGTCCATGGAATTCTCCAGACAAGAATACTGGAGTGGGTTGCCACTTCTTCCTCCAGGGGATCTTCTTAACTCAGGGGGCAAACCTGCATCTCCTGTTTGGCAGGCAGGTTCTTTACCACCGAGCCACCGGAGAGCCCCCACACGTGGCTGACGGCAACCCTACTGGACAGCACAGTTGCAGAAGGTCGTGGAGTGAAATTATTGCAGGTGAGTTTCATGTGGATGTACATCTTCTTTCTTAAAACTGGTACTTCCCCTTTGTGCAGGGTAGTGACAGCCGAGAAGTTGGGAAAATTGTCTTCCCACAGTAATGCTAAATCCCCCGTGATAGTTACAGGGCCATACACAGGGGGTGTGCTGACTGATGCTGGCATGGGAATATTGGTTGGGAAGAAATGCAGAAGTTTAAATTCAGAACATCTTTCCCCCCTCTTCTCTCCTGATCTGGGTTCAAGTCTTAACCTCCTCTGGCTGGAGTATCATGACCTCACGTTGTCATCTTGGAAAGCAAGGAGAGCTCTCAAAGCAGTACCAGCTTGTCCACCAGGGGGCAGTGCGTGCTCCTCAAGAGCACACAGATCAAGGTCTCTTGGACCTTTAAACGGCTTGTTTTCCAGAAAATGGAGAGAGCTGCCTAAGTCCAGCTCCAGGTCTTTTTTTCCTCTCTTCTCTACTGGGTTGAAAGTGAGCCGTGACCTACTCTTTGTGGGAGACCCGGGTTCGATCTCTGGGTCAGGAAGATCCCCTGGAGAATGGAATGGCTACCAATCCAGTATTCTTTCTTTTTTTTAGATTTTTTAAAAAACACCCAAACATTTTGTATCAGATTATAGTCAATTAACAATGTTGTAACAGTTTTATGTGAACAGTGAAGGGACTCAGTCATACCTAAACATGTATCCGTTCTCTGCCAAGCCCAAGTCCCATCCTGCCTGGCACATAACATTGGGTAGAGGTCCATGTAGGTTTCCATTGATGATCCACTCTAAACACAGCAGTGTGTACATGACGTTCCCCAAGTCCCTGCTCCAGTATTCTAGCCTGGAGAATACCGTGGACAGAGGAGCCTGGAAGGCTACAGCCCTTGGGGTCTCAAAGAGTCAGACATGACTTAGTGACCAGATCACAACAACGACAATACCAAGTCTATCTCAATAAAACCAGAGAAAAAGAAAATATGATTCTAATAAAATCATTCAGAGAACAAATGAAAGTGCTTGGAAAGAGCTGAAATGAAAATGTCAAGGCCAGTACTCAGAAGGTGTAGTGAAAACAGAAAGAAAATATAGGAGAGAAGAGATGAAATTATAGAAGTACACCACAATGTCTAACCCAAATTTGGAAAGCAGATGCAGAGACAAAGAGAGAAAATTTCCCAAGGAAATAATTCATGAAAACTCAGATATGAAGACCCTGAATTTCCCAATTATATCCAGCACCACAGATGAACACTGATTCACCAAGACACATCATTGTGCAGCTTCATCACACTGAAATAGAGAGAAAATGCTGAGTGTTTCCAGGGAGGAAAAAGAAAACATGCTTTCTGCAAAGGGTCAAGAATCAGAATGGCATTGGACTTTGCAACAATAAGATGATAGAAGACAGTGGATAAATGCTTCAGAATCCTGAAGAAAAAATATTTTCAAAGGCAAAATTCTATACCCAGCAAAACTATTAATTAAATGTGAGGGTGCAATAAATATGTTTTCAGATATGCAAGACCTTACTGAAGAAGCTGGGCTTCCCTGGTGGCTCAGTGGTAAAGAGTCTGCCTGCCAGGGCGGAAGAAGGAGGTTAAATTCCTGGTCAGGAAGATTCCCCAGAGAAGGAAATGGCAACCTACTCCAGCATTCTTGCCTGGGGAATCTCATGGACAGGGGAGCCTGGTGGGCTACAGTCCATGGGGTCACAAAGAGTTGGACACGACTTAGCCACTGAACAACAACAAATCGAAGAAGCTACTGGAGATATTTTTATTTAAAAAGAGGTAATTTTTTTTAAATTTTACAAAGAAGAAGATGTGGGATCTGGGAAACAGGGACTCCTTCACAAAATAGAGGTAAGTTCAGTTCAGTTCAGTTCAGTCACTCATTCGTGTCCGACTCTTCGTGACCCCATGAATCGCAGCACGCCAGGCCTCCCTGTCCATCACCAACTCCCAGAGTTCACTCAGATTCACGTCCATCGAGTCCGTGATGCCATCCAGCCATCTCATCCTCTGTCGTCCCCTTCTCCTCCTGCCCCCAATCCCTCCCAGCATCAGAGTCTTTTCCAATGAGTCAACTCTTCACATGAGGTGGCCAAAATACTGGAGCTTCACCTTTAGCATCATTCCTTCCAAAGAAATCCCAGGGCTGATCTCCTTCAGAATGGACTGGTTGGATCTCCTTGCAGTCCAAGGGATTCTCAAGAGTCTTCTCCAACACCACACTTGAAAAGCATCAATTGTTTGGTGCTCAGCCTTCTTCACAGTTCAACTCTCACATCCATACATGACCACAGGAAAAACCATAGCCTTGACTAGATGGACCTTAGTCAGCAAAGTTATATCTCTGCTTTTGAATATGCTATCTAGGTTGGTCATAACTTTTCTTCCAAGGAAGAAAAGAAAAGTTACCTCTAATACGTAGTAGACAGAGTTGCTTAGTAGACAGCAAGGGTAACCAGTCCAAAAGGTTGACGAAATTTCTTCAGTCCAAGAGGTTTGAAGAAATTTCTTCAAAAAGATGGACTTAGTGTGTGAGCACATTGAAAGGAAGGAAGAGTTGAGGGATAAATTATTAAAACAGACCAAAAATATAAGGCAATGGTTAACTTCAGGCATACGCATAAGTTGCTGAGGAACACAAAAACATAATAGAGTTCCACTATTGACAGCATTTACAGAATTATAACAATGTAAAAGCTTAATATTAGTCTCCAAAATTTCAATGAAACTATAGAGAGAGAATGGAGAAAAGGCACCTGTGTGTGTGTATGTGGGTGTATGTGTATACATGTGCTTTATGTAAAAGAGTAAAGGACGTCAGCCCCCTAAAACCGAAAAACCGAAATAGCAATACCCTGGTGGCTTAGATGGTGAAGAATCTGCCTGCAAAGCAGGAGAGCTGGGTTCGATCCCTAGGTGGGGAAGATCCCTGGAGAAGGGAATGGCTACCCACTCCAGTATTCTTGCCTGGAGAATTCCATGGACAGAGGAGCCTGGTGGGCTACAGTTGTTGGGTTTGTAAAGAGTTGGACATAACTGAAGACTTAACACTTCAACACATGTTATGTGGGATGTAAACATCAAAAGAAACTGTTAAACTGAAAATAATTGCCTAGGAGTAGGAATTGGCAGAGGAGAAATGAATCGTAAAATGTATCTACTCAAAATATTTGGGGCCAGAACACATCAGCAGTGGTTTTCTGTAGGTGTTGGATTATAGTTGTGATTTTTTTAATGCTCTTTTTTTCATGTATCCCAAATTTTCTGCAAAGAACCCATATTCCTTTTATTATTCATTTACTCAGTAATTTGACCGATACTGAATGATTCTACGAGCCTGCCTCTGTTCTGGGTGCTGGAATACAACGATCAGTGACAAAGCTAGTCCTTCCTTTGGGGAGCTGTGGTGACAGTGAGCCCTGGGGACACAGCAGGTTTTCTGGAGAGCCTGAATCTGAATGAGCTCGCTGGTCCCGGGGGGTCGTCACACCCACCTCCCTGCTTCGAGGAGCAGCCCTGGTGAGGCGCCTCCTGCATTTAACTCCCTGTGTTGCAGCGTTCCAGCTGTGTGACCTCAGGCCAGTCCCTTAGCCTCTCTGTGCCTCGGTTTCCTCATTTATACAGTAGGTAGAGTGATGATCGTACCTAGTTCTCAGGGGATATTTGAGCTCTGCATGTGTGCGTGCCCAGTCTCTGTCTGCAACCCCATGGACTCTAACCCCCCAGGCTCCACGGAATTTTCCAGGCAGGAATACTGGGGTGAGTTGCCACTCCCTTTTCCAGGGATCTTCTTGACCCAGGGATTGAACCTGGGTCTCCTACATTGCAGGCAGATTTTTTACCCACTGAGCCACAGAACATTTATGAGAAGAATACTTCTGTGGTTCCCCAGGCCATCATTTTAATCTTGGTATATATACCTTTGTGAGCCTCCTGTGAATGGAAGAATCTAGGCAATGATAGTTTGGATCACTTTATAATGATGGTAATGATTTTCTGCAGACTAAGTTGCTGGAAGTCTGGGATAAGGCAAGACAAAGGGATAAGATAGATAAGACAGAAGCTAGTGATCTGAAAGAGTAGTCTTCACATTTTGATTTTTCTAAAAAGCTCACCAGTTTATTATTTTTTAAAAATATATATTTTTCTTTTTACAGTTTGGTGACAGCTCAGAGTTTCATTTGGCAAAGGATAGTATACCCTCGAGGCGTGAGGCAGGCAGACCCCAGAGGAGAGGCCTCAATCTGTCTTGGCTTCCTCTTTTTATATGTTTCATCTCCTCCACTGCCCTCTCCCTGCCCTGCCCCATTCCGAGTCTGGTCTATGCAAATTGGGCTAACCTGAGATTCTCACTCTGGTCCGTGGATTTTCTTTTGTTCTATTTTTTCAGACTTTTCCCTTTCTTTGTCTTTTAGCCACCACTATTCTGGACTCCTGTTTCTTATTCTAACTACCTAACATTCCCCCCTCAGGAGATGGGAGGCCCAATTCTTTGGGAACAGGGATGTCGAGGTCTCTCTGGCTATTTCCTGATGAAGGGGCATTGGGCCTCCCCCTCTTGCTAGCCTCAAGACTCAGTAGAAGATTTTTTAATGTGCCCCATTTTTTAAAGTCCTTATTGAATTTGTTACAGCATTGCCCCTGTTTTATGTCTTGGTTTTCTGGCTATGAGGTCTGTGAGATCCCAGCTCTCCAACCAGGAACTGAACTCCCACCTCCTGCGCTAGAAGGTGGAACCTTAATCACCGACTGCCGAGGGTGTCCCTAGAGAGAGCTTTCAAGTTACCTGAACTTCATGTGAAACGTACTGAATCTAACACCAGATGAGTCCCAGCGCCTCTCCTGGGCTGGTCCCCTGGAGCAATCTGAGACAGCTCATGGATAGTTATGTTCGGGCAGAAACCTGGGACTTCAGGCTTGGTTTCCTGAGACAAGATGTTGCATCTTGTCTCTGCCTCTCCTTTCAAAAGTGAATGTCATGTGCTGTGTGTCCTTCTCTGTCTGATATCACTCATATATGGAATCTAAAAAAAGGATCCAAATGAACTTATTTACGAAACAGAAGTAGACTGATGAATATGGAAAACAACCTTCTGGTTATCAAAGTGGAAACTGAAAGTCGCTCAGTCATGTCCGACTCCGCGACGCCGTGGATGTAGCCCTCCAGGCTCCTCTGTCCATGGGATTCTCCAGGCAAGACTACTGGAGCGGGTTGCCATGCCCTACTCCAGGGATCTTCCAACCCAGGGATGGAACCCACGTCTCCTGCACTGCAGGTGGATTCTTTACTGTTTGAGCCACCAGGGAAGCCCACAAAGTGGGAAGTTTGGGGTTCAGTTAGGAACTTGGGATTAACAGATACGCACAACTGTATGGAAAATAGGTCAACAGCCTGAAAAAGAATAAACATACATATATATGCACGACTGAATCACTTTGCTGTGCACCTGAAACACTGTAAATCAACTATGCTTCAATTTTTAAAAAAGAACGTCCCCTCTAAATGCCCACTGACAGATGAATGGGTAACGAAAATGAGGCACGCACATACAATGGAATATTGGCGGCGCTGGTTAATCACCAAGTTGTGACCGGCTCTGTGACAGCATGGACTGTCGCCCGCCAGGCTCCTCTGTCCATGGGATTTCTCAGACAAGAATACTGGAGTGGGTTCCCATTTCTCTCTTCAGGGGAACCTTCCAGACCCAGGGGTCGAACCTGTGTCTCCTACATTGGCAGGTGCATTCTTTACCGCCAAGCCACCTCGGATGCCGGGGAAGCGGGTGAGACCTGGCAGGGAAAACTCCAGACCCCTTTGCAGGCCCACAGAGAGGACTCCGGCTGCATGAAAGCGCCTGCCTCCTTCTGAAAAAGGATTAGGTGCGACAAAGTGCTTGAGCCCTCAGCTCTTTTGAAAAGAAACTTAGTCTTAAGTGTTAAGCTCGGATTCTGGGAAACCAGGCCCATGGCCTCCGCAGCTGCTCGCGGCTCCCGTGGGTGGATTTGCACCGGCTCTTGGGGTGGGGGTGGGGGCAGACCAGATGTTTTAAGGAGATTAGTGCCTGAAAGAAAAGCCCAGTTTTCCTGTGTGTCACCCACTGCTCAGGGGCGATTTTTCCATCTGGTGCCACCAGAATTGGAGGGAATGGAAAGCAAGAGTTTGCAACTCCTGATTGCATCCAACACCCCAGGCATCAAGTGTCTTGTCTGATTGTCCTCACGATGACCACATTAACTCTATTAACAGCTGAACTGTGTCCCCCCCAAATTCCTCGGTGGAAATCCTAACCCCCCAGGACCTCAGAATGTGACTGTATTTGGACATAGGGCCTTTAAAGACATAATTAAGTTAAGATGAGGTCGTTAGGGTGGGTCCCTAATCCAGTGTGGCTGGTGTCCTTGTAGGAAAGGGAATCCGGACACGGATGTATGCAAAGGTAAGACAACAGGACATGAGGAAAAGGCAGGCGGCTATAAGCCAAGGCGTGAGGCCTCGGAAGAAGCCAGCCCTGCCAACACCTTCGTCTTAGACTTCTAGCTTTCAGGACCATGAGGCAATGAATTTCTGTGGTTTAAGTCATTCAGTCCACAGTTTTCATAAAGTAGCCTTGGAAAACTAATACAACTCCCGTTTTACAGATGGGCAAAGCAAAGCTTAGCCAGGTTAAATAGCTGGCCCAAAGATAGTTTGCTCCTAAGTAACCCACCTTGGGTCTAGGTTTGGTTTCCAAACGTATTTGCAAATTAAAATTGTGGGAGCAGTTTTGAAAAAAAAAAATCAAGAACCACTTTTCTGGGCCTAACTAAGAGCTACTTGGGGCGGGCACCTAAAATCTGCATTTTGGACAGATGATTCTAATGCATAGTCTAGTTTGAGAATCAGTTCAGCAGAGAAAGTGCTCACAGGGCATAGCTCCTGGTGGAGAATGATTTTCATATGTGAAACATCATTTATGTGAAATCACTTGACAGCCCTCTCCCTCCTCCACAACTGGTATGGTCTGGAGTCTGTGAAGGGACACCAGGAAGTCAGGAGGGCCTCTGCTGGCCTTCAGAGCCTCCTGCCAGAGTCAGGTTCATCTCATCTCAGGGGCGGAGCCACCACAGGCCTGAGAATGGGCTCCCGGTGAGCGGGAACCCCCAGCTGGCTTGCGTGCTTGCGGCGGCATTGCAGATGACATTCCGTTGCCTGCCAGCCCCTTTTCGCCCTGCCTCTGGCCGCCCATCTGCACCTGCATGGGTTCACATCCCTGCTGGAGTCAACCCTAGCTTCTAGCTGGATCTGTGCTGCCCACCTTCCAGGCAGCATATACATCTTCCTCGAAAACCGCTGTCCTCCCTTGGAGAACCTCAGTGGAAGTGCTGCATACCCTGGTCACGACCCTCCCAACGTGCGTCTGAATCATTAGCAAGATTACCAGGCGGTAGGCCAAGCTCCGCAGATGGGCCTGGGCGCAGCTTCTTCGGCTCAGAGCTTGCAGCTGGCTACTTACTTAGGATTTAGAAAATTACCTGTTGCTCGGGGCCCTGACTGACTAAACCTCACAGCTTCATGGTAAAGGGGTTCTGCTCTGCTGAAGTCCTTTGGATTGGAAAGGACCCTTTGGGTTCTAATTTCAACCCTGAGGGGTATTTTCTCAACAGTAAATGCTGTCCTACCTGTCTTATGGCATTGTGAGTAACTATTAGTGACCCACACCTTTGTAACAAAACACCCTAAAACTTAGCTGCTTCACACAATGACAAACGCTTGTCACCTCGCAGTGCCAGTGGGCCAGGAATTCCGGAGCAGCTTAGCAGGGTGGGTCTGGCTCAGAGTTTCTCACCTGATTGCAGCAAGATATCGGCTGGGCTGCAGAGTCATCTGAAGACTAGACTGGGGCTCGAGGACCTGCTTCCAGGGGCTCCCCTCACATGCCTGGCAAATGATGCTGGGGGTTGGTGGGACATCTCAGTTCCTCCCTTTTGGGCTGCCCACAAGCTACCTGAGTGTCCTCGGAGTGTGGCAGCTGGCTCCGGCCAGAGATAGTGAAGGGAGAAGCCTCAAGAACTTTTATGACCTGGCCTCAGATATCGCACTGAACTATTCTGGATACACACTGGGGCTTCCCCAAAGGCTCAGAGGTAAAGAACCCACTTGCCAATGCAGGAGACACAGGTTCGATCCCTGGATCAGGAAGATCCCCTGGAGAAGGAAATGGCACCTGGTCCAGGAGTCCTGCCTGGAAAATCCTATGGACAGAGAATCCTGGTGGGCTACAATCCATGGGGTCACAAAGAGTTGGATACGACTGAGCATACAGGCACACATGTCAACCTGATTCATGTGGGAGCCCAACACAAGAGTGTGAACACTAGGAGGTGAGAGGCCCTGGCAGCGACCACACCACTGAGAAGGGCAGGTGAGAGAATTTGCCATCAGGCAGTACAGTCAAGTGATGACGGTGTGGCTGCCAAAGGCTGTGCTGGGTGGTGAATGCTTCTGGCCCAGCGGTGAAGAGCCTTACTTCCTCCAGTTTGCAATCAGCACTGGTGACTGTTTGCATCTGGGGAGAATCCAGGAGAGCAGTGGGTCTCTGACAGGAACAGCCAGACACTGCAGAGAAGGCACAGTGTGTCCATTTTGTATCCAGCTACCAGAAGAGAAATCCGTAACCATGTACCTGGCTCTAGCCCCAGCTGGGTCAAATCACCCAGGTGTGTGCCATTCCTGCAACATTTATGCCCGTTTGCTTGCCAAACAAACCTGCCTCTATGTTTCACAGAGGGATGGGGAGCAAGGGACATTTTCTGTTCATTTTTACTTCTTTCCTTCTTGAATGTTTATGGAAACAGGCCAATGTCTCACATGCATCCTCACCCCCAGCTCAGTTCAGTTCAGTCACTCAGTCATGTCTGACTCTTTGTGACCCCATGGACTGTAGCACACCAGGCCTCCCGGTCCATCACCAACTCCTGGAGTTTACCCAAATTCATGTCCATTGAGTCGGTGATGCCATACAATCATCTCATCCTCTGTCGTCCCCTTCTCCTCCTGCCCTCAATCTTTCCCAGCATCAGGGTCTTTTCAATGAGTTAGCTCTTCGCATCGGGTGGCCAAAGTATTGTAGTTTCAGCTTCAACATCAGTCCTTCCAATGAACACACAGGAGCGATCCCCTTTAGGATGGAGTGGTTGGATATCCTTGCAGTCCGAGGGACTCTCAAGAGTCTTCTCCAACATTACAGTTCAAAAGTATCAAATCTTTGGCACTCAGCTTTCTTCACAGTCCAACTCTCAAATCCATACATGACTACTGGAAAAACCATAACCTTGACTAGACGGACCTTTGTTGGCAAAGTAGTGTCTCTGCTGTTTAATACTCTGTATAGGTTGGTCATAACTTTCCTTCAAGGAGTAAGCGTCTTTTAATTTCATGGCTGCAGTTACCATCTGCAGTGATTTTGGAGCCCCCCAAAATAAAGTCCGACACTGTTTCCACAGTTTCCCCATCTATTTGCCATAAAGAGATGGGACTGGATGCCATGATCTTTGTTTTCTGAATGTTGAGCTTTAAGCCAACTTTTTCACTCTCCTCTTTCACTTTCATCAAGAGGCTCTTTAGTTCTTCACTTTCTGCCATAAGGGTGGTGTCATCTGCATGTCTGAGGTTATTGATATTTCTCCCAGCAATCTTGATTCCAGCTTGTGCTTCCTCCAGCCCAGAGTTTCTCATGATGTACTCTGCATATAAGTTAAATAAGCAGGGTGACAATATACAGCCTTGACGTACTCCTTTTCCTATTTGGAAACAGTCTGTTGTTCCATGTCCAGTTCTAACGGTTGCTTCCTGACCTGCATATAGGTTTCTCAAGAGGCAGGTCAGGTGGTCTGGTATTCCCATATGTTGAAGAATTTTCCACAGGTTGTTGTGATCCACACAGTCAAAGGCTTTGGCATAGTCAATAAAGCAGAAGTAGATGTTTTTCCGGAACTCTCTTGCTTTTTCCATGATCCAGTGGATGTTGGCAATTTGATCTCTGGTTCCTCTGCCTTTTCTAAAACCAGCTGGAACATCTGGAAGTTCACGGTTCACGTATTGCTGAAGCCTGGCTTGGAGAATTTTGAGCATTACTTTACTAGCATGTGAGATGAGTGCAATTCTGTGGTAGTTTGAGCATTCTTTGGCATTGCCTTTCTTTGGGATTGGAATGAAAACTGACCTTTTCCAGTCCTGTGGCCACAGATGAGTTTTCCAAATTTGCTGGCATATTGAGTGCAGCACTTTCACAGCATCATCTTTCAGGATTTGAAATAGCTCAACTGGAATTCCATCACCTCCCCTAGCTTTGTTTGTAGTGATGCTTTCTAATGCCCACTTGACTTCACATTCCAGGATGTCTGGCTCTAGGTGAGTGATCACACCATCGTGATTATCCAGGTCATGAAGAACCTTTTTGTACAGTTCTTCTGTGTATTCTTGCCACCTCTTCCTAATATCTTCTGCTTCTGTGAGGTCCATACCATTTCTGTCTTTAATCGAGCCCATCTTTGCATGAAATGTTCCCTTGGTATCTCTAATTTTCTTGAAGAGATCTCTAGTCTTTCCTATTCTATTGTTTTCCTCTATTTCTTTGCATTGATTGCTGAGGAAGGCTTTCTTATCTCTTCTTGCTATTCTTTGGAACTCTACATTCAAATGGGAATGTCTTTCCTTTTCTCCTTTGCTTTTTGCCTCTCTTCTTTTCACAGCTATTTGTAAGGCCTCCTCACACAGCCATTTTCCTTTTTGCATTTCTTTTCCATGGGGATGGTCTTGATCCCTGTCTCCTGTACAGTGTCACGAACCTCCATCTATAGTTCATCAGGCACTCTGTCTATCAGATCTATTTCCTTAAATCTATTTCTCACTTTCACTGTATAATAAGGGATTTGATTTAGGTCATACCTGAATGGTCTAGTGGTTTTCCCCACTTTCTTCAATTTAAGTCTGAATTTGGCAATAAGGAGTTCATGATCTGAGCCACAGTCAGCTCCTGGTCTTTAATTATCCCCAAACATGCCAAATACTGCAAGGTCGCAGGCATAATCTGTCAGATTTGGAGATAAGCCTCAATACTTCCTGCTCGCAGTGAATTTTATGTCCCACTCAAAAAGGCCTGTTGAATTCCTAACTCTCAGGATCTCAGAAAGTGACCTTATTTGGAACGAGTCATTGCAAATGGAATTAGTTGAGCTGAGGTCATACTAGAGTAGGGTGGAATCTTAATCTAACTGGTGTCCTTATAAGAAGACAATCAAAGAGAAAAAAAAAGAATAAAGCAACAGTGAAAAGAAGACACAAAGACTGACACGGGGAAGGGAGACCGTGTGAAGACGGAGACAGAGCTTGGAGTGATGCAGCCACGGGCCAGGGAGGGTCTGAGTCTACCGGAAAAGGCAAGGAAGAGGCCTCCAGTAGAGACTTTTAAGGGACTATGACCCTGCGTGCATGCTCAGTCATGGCCGGCTCTTTGTGACCCCATGGAGTGTAGCCTGCCAGGTTTCTCTCCCCGTGGGGATTCTTCAGGCAAGAATACTAGATTGGATTGCCATTCCCCTCTCCAGAGGATCTTCCCCGACTCAGGGATTGAACCCAAGTCTCCTGCGTTGCAGGCAGACTCTTTACCATCTGAGCCACCAGGGAAGCCTCTACTATGACCCTGCCAATACCTTAATTCCAGATTTCTAGCCTCCAGAACTCTCAGATAATAGGTCTTTTTATTGTTTTAACTCACCCATTTTGTGGCACTCTGTTACAAGATCTCTAGGAGACTAATACTTCACCATTACAGTAAAATTGCTCCCCTCCATTTTTAATAAAATGAACTTGAGTTTCCTGATTACGATGGTTAGCTTTTCTGCTATTGCTGCTCCTATGATTACTATCATTATTGCTATGATAAAACACTAATCAGATGAGATTGGGCGTGTTCAGAGTGATGTGGATGTAGACGATAAGTTACGTATCAATCAGGGAAATGAAACAATTACTGCAGCCCCCAGAGTGGGTTTTCACACTACTAATGTAATGTAACTGCTTAGGAGAAAGCATGCAAGATATGTACAGATAGAAAACAATTATGGGAACTTCCCTGGTGGTCCAGCAGCTAAGACTCTGTGTTCCCTAGGCAGCAGGCTCAGGTTTGATCCTTGGTCATAGGATTAGATACCACATGCAGCAGCAAAGAGTTTGCCTGCAGAAACCGAGAAAAGAGATCCCGAATGCCACAACGAAGACCTGGCACAGCCAAATAAATAAATAAATATAAAGAAAGCTGAGCGCCGAAGAATTGATGCTTTTGAACTGTGGTGTTGCAGAAGACTCTTGAGAGTCCCCTGGACTGCAAGGAGATCCAACCAGTCCATCCTAAAGGAGACCAGTCCTGGGTGTTCATTAGAAGGACTGGTGTTGAAGCTGAAACTCCAATACTTTGGCCACCTGATGTGAAGAACTGACTCAATGGAAGAGACTCTGATGCTGGGAAAGATTGAAGGTGGGAGGAGAAGGCGACAACAGAAGATGAGATGGCTGGATGGCTTCACCGACGTGATGGACATGAGTTTGGGGTAAACTCCGGGAGTTGGTGATGGACAGGGAGGCCTGGCGTGCTGCAGTCCATGCGGTCAAAGAGTCTGAGCGACTGAACTGAACTGAAAAAAAAACCAATTATGTGACATTTTCAGGAACTAAAACAACTGTGGAAACAGCCTCTTCCAAGGACGTGTGGCTATTAGCTAGGGAGCTGGCGGTTGCATCTGACAGTCAAGAATTATAGACAGAGCCTGGGAGGAGAGCCAGGAGGCACCTTCACGGGAGGGAGGCCTGGTTCCTGGCCCAGCAGTGGCCCCGGGCCTGGCTAAGTTGCTCAGCCTTCGGTGTCTGCATCTCCTAAGCCACAAAATAGTGATAATGATTTATCCCTCTTGAGGCTGTTGTAAGGCTGACGTAAGACAGGGCCTTAGCTCCTTGCCACGTACAGAGTAAGCCCTCAAATTATGTTGGCTGCTGCTGCCACTCACTAAAACCACTAGCTATTAGTCACAGCAATCTTCAGTGGTCGCCCAGGGTCGCAGCACCAGACGACAAGATGCATGGCTGCCAGCCAAGCTCAGGGGCGTGAAGGGTGAAGGGTCACGTACTTAGCATTGAGATGTGGAAATGGACACCATCACTCACTAGTTCCTCCCTTCGGTGACTTTGATCAGGACATTCAGTCCCTCTAAAGTCGAAATATGGAGAAAACAATCAAGGCGTGTAATGTCTAGCCTGTAGGACTATTTTGAGAATTCAATAAGAAACTATATGAAAAAGTGCACCCTTGCTCTGTTGTGTCCTACTTTTTGTGACCCCATGGACTGTAGCCTGCCAGGATCCACGGGATTATTCTGCAAGAATACTGGGGTGGGTTGCTATTTCCTACTCTGGAATAAAATAAAGGCCCTGGAAATAATTTTTGAGTTAAACAATAAACTTGTGGCATTAAACATATGTGTAATATGTCAGTAAAATATATATTATGATGTATGTATACACACATATATGTATATTTATAATACATCTTTATATTCGTACATACATATTTATATAAACTGTATATATTTATACAAATATAATACATGTGTTATATTTATACATATGTATTTAATATAGTATATTGAAATTAATATATGTATATACACATGTGTTTGACACATATCATAGAGGCTTATATTGTAACAATAGATTGGAAAATTGTGTTCTGTTAATTTGACCAATGGTATCATAATAAGTTAGAATATGATTAATTAAAAATGCAAAAATAGATAAAGTATGGCAGCCAAAGGAAAAGAACTTTATGATCGATGACTTCATTTTCATGGAGTGAAAGATACTTTTTTTTTAAATGTAAGGAGCACTGTGTTATCAACAGGGAGATTTTTACCCCTAATGTACATTTGACGATACCTGAGAACATCTTTGGTTGTCACACCTTGGGGAGTAAATGCTACTGGCATCTAGTGGGCAGAGGCCAGGGGTGCTACAAAACGTTGCCACACAAGGACACCCTCACCCAAGGGTGAGCTGCCGTGTGCACTCTCATCATGTCTGACTCTTCGCAGCCACGTGGACTGTAGCCCACCAGGTTCCTCTGTCTATGGCATTTTCCTGGCAAGAACACTGGCGTGCACTGCCATTTCCTACTCCAGGGGATCGTCCCACTCCTCTTGCATCTCCTGCCCTGGCAGGTGTATTCTTTACCTTCGCGCCACCTGGGAAGCCCACACCAAGAATGACCAGGACCAAATGTCAATGTCAGTCCAGGACCAGGATTGAGAAACTGGCTGTAGAGACTAACCCAGCTCTCACAATGGGCCCAGAAACTGGAGTCAGAGTTGCATTTACTTGTGTGTGTCTGTGTGTGTAGCATGGCTTGATGTGAGGGTGTGGGAAAAGTTTGCAGGATATGGACAGGCTTCGTATATACAGTAGCAAGATTCGAGGTTAGAAACAGTGCTGGGAGCAGCTGGGAAAGTAAACTAAGATCTGAGTTCAGAGCTGCTACCTCTGTGTCCTTGGAGAGTTGGAAGATTCTTAGCAGATGAGTTTCCCCCAAAGAACTCCTCTAGCTTTCGAAAGGAAGAAACTGTGAGTGACTGCAGGCCTTTGGATGAAGTCAGACAGACAGACCTCGGGACTGTTGAACGAATTCTGTTGTCATGACTTCAGAACACCAGAGGGTGCTCAGAGCGGACAAGGTGGCCAGGCAGACCACCAAGGTGCTCTGGTGTTTGTCTTTAGATGGCGCATCCCAGGGCTGGGGGAGAAGCTACAGATTCCGCCCTGCCCTTTCACCTCAGCTGCTTCCCTTGCCAACATCGGGTCCTCCCATACTTCTGCCCAATTGCGTTCATCAAACCTTCCTGAATGAATGAATGTAGTTGCTCAGTTGTGTCTGACTCTTTGGGACCCCATGGATTGTAGCCTGCCAGGCACCTCTGTGCATGGAATTCTCCAGGCAAGAATACTGGAGTGGATTGCCATTCCCTTCTCCAGGGGATCTTCTCGACCCAAGAATCGAACCTGGGTCTCCTGCATTGCAGGCAAATTCTTTACTGATTGAACTACCAGGACAGCAAAGCTAAACAAGGCTTTGCCGCAGAGCAGTCTCCTGGCTGAGGGGCTGAATCTTGATCACCTTCATGTTCTCAGCACTTTGGTGCTAGAGAAAGAGACTAATTTAAAAAGAAGCCTTGGGGAGTGATGCTACAATAATCGATCTCTCAAGGCAAGGCTTAGGTTCTTTCCTCTGGCAGTGAGATGATGGTACAAAAATGGAAAGATAGTTGACTGCAATTCATGCTCTAAGAAGGCTCAGTTTTTCCCTAACTGCTTATTTCTATGGGACCCTCAGGACTCAGAGGTTCATCTGTAGACTTGAATGGATGTGTGTATTAATTCCCCAGAGTTGCTGTAACAAAGCACCACACACTAGATAGCTTAAACAGCAGAAACATATTCTCTCACAGTTCTGGAGGCTGGAAGTCCAAGCTCAAGGTGTTGGCAGGGCTGCTTCCTTCCAAGCCTGTGAGGTACATGCTGTCCCCAGCCTCTCCTCCAGCTTCAGGTGGTCTGCTAGTTGCCTTTGTCGTCCCATGGCTTGTAGGAGCATCACCTTGGTCTCTGCCTTCATCTTCAGATGATATCTCTCTGTGTGCCTGTTTGTCCAGCACCCAAATTTCCCCTTTTAATAAGGACATCAGTCACGCTGAATCTCATCTTAACTTGATCATCTGCAGAGACCCTATTTCCAAGTAAGATCACATTCCCGGGTGCTGGGGGTTAGACTTCGGCATTTTTTGGAGGTATGTAATTCAATCCATAACAGATGGCTTCTAAAGACTCTCCCGGTTTCCTGCCGTTATGGCTATGGAGTCCCGAGCCTAGGACTGATTCCACGCATTGCTATCTGTGTGTCCAGAGAATGCTTCCCAGGAGGAAGGTCTAGTGGTTGCAGGCAGGGAAACCCAATTCCAGCTCCAATCTTCAAGTTGATTGGTGACGATCCTTCCCAAGGGGTTGTTATCACTGTTTATTGCCACCCTCAGTGTTTCAGAATCACTTTGGTACCAGTCGGAATGAATGGAAAACGTGTTAAACTTAAAAAGCAAAGTGCACAATGCTATCATATTGCACAAGCAAGCGTGCAGCGGGCCAGGGGGCAACTACTGTTTCAAGATGATTGAAGAATTTGATCCAAGGACTGGCTGCACAACTGTCTGCTTTGAAAGGCACCTCACAGATGGGTTTCATCATTGAGAAATGCATTTGTTCTTTGTTGGTGTGTGAAAAATAATGTGATTCAAAGCTTAGGGTTGGATGTCTTTCTGAAAGTGATTGCCTTCTATCATGCACACAGACTAGTATGTTTTTGCAGGAATGACATGCAGGTGGAAAGGTGGGGATCTTACTGCAGTCTTTAGGAAGGAGTGTACATCCATCAAAAAAATAAAAAATAAAAATTAAAGCAGACTGTTTGTAAGCAGACACCGCAAGAGGAAAACAATAGCCAAATAGAGCATCTTGGAAGCCTTGCTTTGTGTCTAGAAAACTAGCCACAGAGAATCAAAGGTGTGGCATACTCTTGATGCCGAGAGCGCCACAGAGACTGGAAAGCCACAGGCTTGACGAATTTTCAGATTCTGAGACATTCAGTCTAGAGCAACCTTTTTTAAAAATAATTAATTTATTTATTTTGTGAGTTATTTATTTTTGGGGCCCGTCTGTGTCTTCGTCGCCACACGGGCTTGTCTCCAGCTGCAGGGACCGAGGGCTACTCTCCAGCTGTGATGTGCGGGCTCCTTGCCGCAGCAGCTTCTCTTGTTGCGGAGCAGAGGCTCTAGGGCGCGCGAGCTTCAGCAGTTACAGCACGTGGGCTCAGAAGCTGTGGCTCCCGGCCCTAGAGCACAGGCTCAGCAGCTGTGGTGCGTGGGCTTAGCTGTTCCACGGCACATGGGATCACCCCCAGGCAGGGATTAAACCCGTGTCCCCTGCCTTGGCAGGTGGGCTCTTTACCACTGAGCCACCAGGGAAGGCCAGAGAAAGCTTTTATTGTAATTAGTCATTCCACGCTCACCATTTTCCAAAGCCTGCAGTGCATGACCCGCTTCACACACTATTTCAGTGTCTCCATCAGCCAGTTGGACCATAAAGAAAGCTGAGCCCAGAAGAATTGATGCTTTTGAACTGTGGTGCTGGAGAAGACTCTTGAGAATCCCTTGGACTGCAAGGAGATCCAACCAGTCCATCCTAAAGGAGATCAGTCCTAAATATTCATTGGAAGGACTGATGCTGAAGCTAAAACTTCAATACTTTGGCCACCTGATGCGAAGAACTGACTCCTTAGGAAAAACCCTGATGCAGGGAAAGATTGAAGATAGGAGGAGAAGGGGACAACAGAGGATCAGATGGTTGGATGGCATCGTCGACTCAGACATGAGTTTGAGCAAGCTCTGGGAGTTGGTGATGGACAGGGAAGCCTGGTGTGCTGCAGTCCATGGGGTCACAAAGAGTTGGACATGACTGAGCGACTGAACCGAACTGAACAGATCATCCAGTGAAAACAAATGATTTACTTTAGAAAGGAAGAAGCAAACTTGTCCAAGAATCACACGATTAGGACTTCCTACTGATACCTGGAAAGTGGGACATTTTCCAAAGCCCAGTGACTCTTAATCTCATCCTGTTTGGCTGGTTTTGGATCCCAAGATATCACATGGCTTTTCAATGTTCCCAGGATTACTGACTTTTTCACAGAACTAAAAGGAAACTTGTGTAATATTTTCTCTCCTGAAAGACCTACATACAAGAAGGTTCTGTGGGTTTTTCTGGGATGGGAAGCACATGGGTTCTGGTTTCCGAACACCTTCCTTTGATCTAAACAAGTTCCTCAAATCACAGTTTGTGACTAAATGTGTTCACAGAGGGCCTCGCCTGAATCCCGTCAGCTCCAAGACATAAGACCCACTGGGTTACTGACTCACAGCGGATATGAGAGCTGAAAGGGTGCTGGTGGTTCAATTACCCAGAGCAGAGGTCCTCCAAAGCCAGCGAGCTGGGGAATGACTGGCAGGGCTATGAAGCAGACTGCTGGGCCTCGCTCTGGACTTTCCGTTTCCACAGGACTTGGGAGGGTCTGAGATTTTGCTTCTATAACAAGTCCCCAGGTGATGCTGCTCTGCTGCCTGGGGACCACACTTGGTCCCCAGCAACAAAGAGCCCAGGGAAGGGTGCTGGTCTAATGCCTCCTAAGGATCTCGCACCAAAGGTCTCACCAGAGTCACCAAGCCCACTCTAAGACTGCCGGCCCAGATTTCCCATTTCTGCCTGGGAGCCAGGCTAGTGAGAGGGATGCCGGAAAATGACGCAGTGACAGGCTACCTTACCTGGATGACTTAAAAACAGACACGCTCACCTGTGGTTAATTGCCATCTGGCTCAACATCTGGTTCAGTCAGCTCAGTTCAGTCACTCAGTCGTGTCCGACTCTGTGACCCCGTGGACTGCAGCACACCAGGCTTCCCTGTCCTTCGCTATCTCCCAGAGTTTACTCAAACTCATGTCCATTGAGTCGATATACCATTCAACCATCGTTTCCTCTGTCATCCCCTTCTCCTCCTGCCCTCAATCTTTCCCAGCATCAGGGTCTTTCCCAGTGAGTCAGTTCTTCGCATCAGGTGGCCAAAGTGTTGGAGTTTCAGCTTCACCATCAGTTCTTCCAATGAATATTTAGGACTGATTTCCTTTAGGATGGACTGGTTGGATCTCCTTGCAGTCCAAGGGACTCTCAAGAGTCTTCTCCAATGCCACAGTTCAAAAGCATCAATTCTTTGCTGCTCAACTTTCTTTATAGTCCAATTCTCACACCCATACATGACCACTGGAAAAACCATAGCTTTGACTAGATTGACCTTTGTTGGCAAAGGAACGTCTCTGCTTTTTAATATGCTATCTAGGTTGATGATAGCTTTTCTTCCAAGGAGCAAGTGTCTTTTAATTTCATGGCTGAAGTCACCATCTGCAGTGATTTTTGGAGCCCCTCAAAAATAAAGTCTCTCACTGTTTCCACTGTTTCCCCATCTATTTGCCATGAAGTGATGGGACCGGATGCCATGATCTTCATTTTCAACATCTGATTAGGAGAGTGTAATAGAGACAGACCCTCCGGGGGGAGCCATGACTATCAGAGGTCATCAGAGGGTAGGATATAAGGTGGGATGTCTGTGGCTGAGTCAGGTCACCTGCTTCAGGGAGAGGAGTTCTCTAACTTCTCCTTGAAAATGAGGTTTCAAATACTCTTTGAGCAACAGATTACTTAAAGACATGCAAAAACGTGAAGACAGAGCTTCTCTGGTTGAAGTGGGAAGAGGGTGAGTGAGGACCCTGGAGGCAGGAGAAGGTTACAAGAAGGACACCCCACCACTCCCAGCAACTTGGCATTGCCCTTCTCTCAATCCGCCAGTGCTGAGCCTTGCAGTACCCTTAGGGACCACCCGAATTCCTCAGAACACAGTTTGGAAACCACTTAGTGGTTCTTTCCCTTCTCCTTCATCCATGGATCTTCCAAAGACTTTCCAAGCTCCTCGCTTGGAGGGATATTCAAGGTGCTGTGAGACACGAAAATGCCCACATCATCCTTTCCGTCTTCAGTAGAGCAGAGGCTGTCTATCTAGAGAAGGCTGGATCGGAGCTTTGTTGGAGAATTGCTGAACAATGCAATGAAATGAGTATGTCTGGGGAGGCAACAGCAGGAAGTAGTTGTTCCGTGTGGGTTTGAGAAATAGCAGCTCTCAGAGATGGAGACGCTTAACCAGAGAGGAGCAACTCTGGGCCCTGGGAGCTACCTACACGGGTGTGTACGTGTGCACACACAGGGGAGGGGCGACCTTTCAGGCCACCGGACTTCTGCACGTAGCAGACCCTCAGGAATAAGGCTGGGACTGCCCTCTTGGCCTGCTCATAAGCCCACCCCCTCTGCTACATTATAAGGAGGCGGGAGAGCCTCACAGTTGAGAGTAGAGACTCCAGGCTGCACTAACCAAGTTCAAACCCCTGCTCCACTCTTTCTGCCTGGGTGACCTTGGGCAAGTCACTCAGCATCTCTGACCTCGTCTGTTCAACCATGAAAATGAGACTGACGATGTTGACAGCGCTGGCTTCAGAGGTTTATTGAGAAGATTCGATGAATTAATATGTTTCAAGTACTTTGAGAAGACCTTAGTGTGTGACAAGGACTATTATAAATATTTGATATTTTTATTACAAAAGGTTTTTTATACTTACATTAAACTGTCAATAAATATGTTATTTTTTATTTTTAGGGGGCAGGGCAAAGAAAGCATTGGAAGCTGGCTTCTTAGAGGTCTGAATGTAACTTTTCTCAAAATCTTTTCTTAAAAATCTTTTGTAATGGCAGGTGGCACCTTCAAGGCCAGATGTGAACACTGCTGGATGGTATAAGAGCAGGTTAGCTCTGAAGAGAAGCAGACAGGGCTAGGGCCCAAGACTGATCCCTGATCTCTAGTTTTCTGCTCTCTCCACCTCTTTCTCGTAATTCAAGAACTGGTGCTTGAGGTGGGGACCTCCGGGAAGGTGGTGTTGGGGGAGCGGCAGAGGGCAGCCCTGCCTGGCTGGGTGCTGGGAGTCCCCGCTTGGTCCCCATCCTCAGGACTGACCTGGCCATCATGGGCTCCGTGGAGGATGTGGAGAGCACGGGGTGGGCTGTGGCTCGGCCCTGAGCATTCAGGTGACACGGGGGTGGCAATGCTTGTAAATTCAAGCAATCAGAGGAGAGAGTTCTGGAAGTTTCCAGCCCAAGCTAGAAGCCACTGTGGCTTCTGGCTGCTAGACATCCAGACCCAGGCGGTGGGGTGATTTGGGGATGGCAGCCTGCCTGTCCTATGGAGTGTCATATGCACGAATGGGTGGTAGGGGTGGGGGACTCAGGGCTGGACCAGCGTCCTGGTGGACCTGATGTGAAATTTTTGTCCAATAACGAAGCTTTTGAATGGTTTGCTGGGATTATTTCTGTATTGAAAGTTTCTAATTACACTTTTTTAAAAAAACTGAAAATAAAGTTAAAAAAACAAAGTTGTTTTTCAGTTACTCAGTCGTGTCCAATTCTTTGCAACCCCATGGACTGCAGCAAGCCAGGCTCCCATGTCCTTCACTATCTCCAGGAGTTTGCTCAAACTCATGTCCATTGAGCTGATGATGCCATCCAGCCATCTCACCCTTTTTGCCCCCTTCTTCTCCTGCCCTCAATTCTTCCCAGCATCAGGATCTTTTCCAATGAGTCAGAAAAGAATTGGTGCTAAAACTGAGGGTCAAGTGGGAGACGAGGAGGCTGCCTTCAGAATCTCTGGCCACTAGGAGAGCAGAGCTAGCGTCGGGGCTGCCTAATGTGCACGCGATGGGCTCGGGGCTGTGCTCAGCGCTTCACCTCCGTCTGCCCCAAGCTAGCCTTCCCAGGAGACCAGAAACGAAGGCTCACGGGCCAGCAGTCTAGCAAGGATAAGCTCCCAAAGGAAATGGGTAAAGAGAAAGCAGGACAAGGCAGGAAAGGAAACCAAGCAAGGATATGATCTCGCGCAAGACTGTTCAGAGGCTGCTTCCGCCCGATCCTATAGGCGGCTGCAGGGCGTCAGTTACACCTCAGAGCTGTCCCCAGTGGAGGCAGGGAAGCTGGGCCTTGCTTAATCACACATCATCAGTGAGAGGATAAAAGCCACCTTGAAGTCAAAGTGTCAGTCATTCAGTCGTGTCCAACTCTTTTGCGACCCTATGGACTGCAGTCCACCAGGCTCCTCCGTCCATGGAATTTTCCAGGCAAGAATACTGGAGTGGGTTAGCCATTCCCTTCTCTAGAGGATCTTCCTGACCCAGGGATCGAACCCAGGTGTCCTGCGCTGCTGGCAGAGTCGTTACTATCTGAGCCACCAGGGAAGCCCAAGAGCCACCTTGGGGGAATAGCAATTCCCAGACACTTCAGCACTACAGTTTTGAGCAAAGTGGGCCTCCAGTAGCCACAGGAGGCCACAGGCACTGGCTGTGGGAAGCAACACAATCTTTAGGGGGAAGAGTGGGAAAATGAGAAAAAAAGGACTCAAGGAGATCCCAGGGGGGAAGGGCTCAAACAGCCCAGTCTTTCTGCCATGGTGGGACTTTGCCCCAGAAGGTAAGACCTAGACATCGTGATCTTGGCCTCCACCAACCCTCTGTCAACAAGTGCCAGCTGAGGCCAAGTGGTACCTGGTTGTCCCTTGAGTTAGATTTGACACCTGCTTCTCCATTTACTCCCCATGTGAGCCTGGTCATCTCTCTGACCTCGTTTTCCATGTCTGTCAAACTGAGATCATAACAGAGTGCATGGCAACTCTCACTATGCAGGTGTGATGTAGACACACCAGGATAGGCACAGTGAGAGAGGGGCTGGCCAGGGGACAGACAGGGGCTGACAGAATGAACAGGACACTAGTGCAGGGGAGTCAAGTCCAGCAGGAAGGCTTAGGCACCAAATGCAGAAGGGGGAAAGGCTTTTGGACCCATAGCTGGGAGATGAGGCAGTTAGCATCAAGAGTCCTGGGAGAAAAAACCCAGATGGTGGCTCCAGGCTCTTTGCTCTTGGGCCCATTTCATTTTGGTTGTTGGGTCAACCCCACTTCCCTTTTAAAAAAACATCTTTATGCTTTTTCCCAAAAGTATTCTATTAATTTATTTTGTAAATGTTTTGATCATTGGATTAAAAGGAAATAACATAACACTGAAAATATTTTGGTAATGAAAACTCACAAATAAATATCACATGTCAGGTAAATGTCAAATGAAAAACATTTTTATTGAGATGTTTAATTTGCACACCATAAAATTCCTGTGTTTAAAGTAGACAAGTCAATGGTTTTAGTATATTGGCAGGGTTGGATAACCGTCACTTCAAACTTGCTCAGTTGCTCAGTCATGTCCAACTCTTTGTGACCCCATGACCTGCAGCATGTCAGGCTTCCCTGTCCTTCACTATCTCCAGGAGTTTACTCAAATTCACATCCATTGAGTTGCTGATGCCATCCAACCATCTCATCCTCTATTGCCCACTTCTCCTGCCTTCAATCCTTACCAGCATCGGGATCTTTTCCAGCGAGTCAGCTCTTCGCCTTAGGTGGCCAAAGTATTGGAGCTTCAGCTTTAGCATCAGTCCTTCCAATGAATATTCAGGGTTGATTTCCTTTAAAATTGGTTGGCTTGATCTCCTTGCAGTTCAAGGGACTCCCAAGAGTCTTCTCCAGCACCACAGTTTGAAAGCATCAGTTCTTTGGTGCTCAGCCTTCTTTACGCTCCAACTCTCACATCCATCCATGACCACTGGAAAAACCACAGCTTTGACTATACAGACCTTTGTTGGCAAAGTAATGTCTCTGCTTGCCACTTCAAACTAAGTTTAGAATATCTGCATCATTCCCCCTAAAGAAACCCCATGGCAGTCACTTCCCATTCCTGCTGCCCACTAACACCTGGCAAGCACGAATCTATTTTCTTTCGTATAGCTTTGCCTGTTCTGGACAGCTCATATAGTTGGAATCACACAATGTGTTGTCTGTTGTGACTAGCTTCTTATACTTCATGTGTGTGCTCAGTCATGTCTGACTCTGTGGCCCACCAGTCTCCTCTGTCCACGGAATTTTCCAAGCAAGAACATTGGAGTGAGTCACCATTTCCTATCCCATTCTTACACTTAGCATAATGTTTTCAAGGTTCTTCCATGTTGGAGTATGTATCAGTACCATATTCTTTTTTATTGCTGAATAATATTCTTCTGTATGTATTATATATGTTACTTTTATTTATCCATTCTTTAGTTGATGGATATTTGGGTTGTTTTCACTTTTTAACTAATATGAACAATGCTGCCAGAAACATTCATGGATATGTTTTTTTTTGGATATAAATTTTCATTTCTCTTAGATATATACCAAGGAGTGGAGTTTTTGGATCATATAGACCATTTTTTTTAAGCTTCTGAGGAACTGTCAAACTTCTTTCCAAAGCAACTTCATCATTTCACATTCTCACCTGCAGTGTAGAAAGGTTCCAATTTCTCCAAATCCTCACGAACACTTGTATTTAGATATCTTTTTTATTCTAAACCATTCTAGTAGGTGCAAGGCAGTACCTCACTGTGGTTTTGATTTGCATTTCCTTCATGGATAATAATAATGAGCATCTTTTTTATCTATTCAAATCCCTTGTCCACTTTTAACTGGATTGTCTTTTTATTATTGAGTTATAAATGCTCAAACTACCACACAATTGCACTCATCTCACACACTAATAAAGTAAAGCTCAAAATTCTCCAAGCCAGGCTTCAGCAATACATGAACTGTGAACTCCCAGATGTTCAAGCTGGTTTTAGAAAAGGCAGAGGAACCAAAGATCAAATTGCCAACATCCACTGGATCATGGAAAAAGCAAGAGAGTTCCAGAAAAACATCTATTTCTGCTTTATTGACTATGCCAAAGCCTTTGACTGTGTGGATCACAACAAACTGTGGAAAATTCTTCAACATATGGGAATACCAGACCACCTGATCTGCCTCTTGAGAAACCTGTATGCAGGTCAGGAAGCAACAGTTAGAATTGGACATGGAACAACAGATTGGTTCCAAATAGGAAAAGGAGTACATCAAGGCTGTATATTGTCACCCTGCTTATTTAACTTATATGCAGAGTACATCATGAGAAATGCTGGGCTGGAGGAAGCACAGGCTGGAATCAAGATTGCCGGGAGAAATATCAATCACCTCAGATATGCAGATGACACCACCCTTATGGCAGAAAGTAAAGAAGAACTAAAAAGCCTCTTGATGAAAGTGAAAGAGGAGAGTGAAAAAGTTGGCTTAAAGCTCAACATTCAGAAAACTAAGATCATAGCATCCAGTCCCATCACTTCATGGCAAATAGATGGGGAAACAGTGGAAACAGTGGCTGACTTTATTTTGGGGGGGCTCCAAAATCACTGCAGATGGTAACTGCAGCCATGAAATTAAAAGATGCTTACTCCTTGGGAGAAAAGACCAACTTAGACAGCATATTAAAAAGCAGAGACATTATTTTGCCAACAAAGGTCCGTCTAGTCAAGGCTATGGCTTTTCCAGTGGTCATGTATGGATGTGAAAGTTGGACTATAGAGAAAGCTGAGTGCCAAAGAATTGATGGCTTTTGAACTGTAGTGTTGGGGAAGACTCTTGACAGTCCCTTGGACTGCAAGGAGATGCAACCAGTCCATCTAAAGGAAATCAGTTCTGAATATTCATTGGAAGGACTGATGCTGAAGCTGAAACTCCAATGATTTGGCCACCTGATGTGAAGAACTGACTCATTTGAAAAGACCCTGATGCTGGGAAAGATTGAGGGTGGGAGGAAAGGGGATGACAGGGGAGGAGAAGGGGATGACAGAGGATGAGATGGTTGGATGGCATCACCGACTCGATGGATGTGAGTCTGGGTAAACTCTTGGAGTTGGTGATGGACAGGGAGGCCTGGTGTGCTGCAGTCCATGGGGTTGCAAAGAGTTGGACACGACTGAGCAACTGAACTGAACTGAACTGAACTGAAGAGTTCTTTATGCCTTCTGGATACTTCCCTTATCAGATAAATGATTTGCAAATATTATCTCCCAATCTGGGGGCTCTCTCTTCACTTTCCTGAAGGCAACAGCTGTAGCACAAAACTTCTAAATTTTGATGTAGTCCAACATGGCTATTTTTTCCTTCTGTTGTTAGTGCTTTTGGTGTCATGTCTAAGAAGTCGTTGTCTAATCCAAGGCCACAAGGATTTACCCCTATATTTTCTTCTAAGAGTTCTCTATTTCATCTCATATTTAGGTTTATAAATCCGTTTTGAATTGAAAGTTATGTATGGTGTGAGGCGGGGTCCAGCTTCATTCTTTTGCACGTAGAAGTCATTGTTGTTGCATGTAGGTGTGCTCATTGATTCAGTGGCTTATACACCTTCTTTTCACCAGTGAAAGCCTTGTTTTTATTGTGGTAGAAAACATGACATTGGAAGCAAAACTCTTGAATGTATGTCCTTCCCATTTCACAAAGGAAAATTAGTGAAGTTGAAAATATTCACCATTTGGCATTTACCTTTGGAGACCTCTACCCTTTATTATTTATTACTTATTTTTGAACAAAGGTGTTTGAAGCATCTCCCTTCTTAGTATCTCTAGGGCTGGTGTAACCAGATGAAGAAGTAGCACAAAGCTCCAAAAATAGCAGAAAATTAAAAAAACAATTGAGAATCAATTTTCTTGATCTATACAACTATCCACCTGAAAGACCAGTGTTCCTGGGTGATTTGGCTTCCTGCAGGGACGACTCTCCCAGGTGGTTCAGCGGTAAAGAATTTGCCTGCCAAATATCAATCTCTGGGATGGGAAGGAAGGAAATGGCAACCCACTGCTGTATTCTTGCCTGGGCAATCCCATGGGCAGAGGATCCTGGTGGGCTACAGTCCATGAGGTCACAAAGAGTCTGACACTGAAACAACAAAACAAGGGGCAGCTTTTGCTCACAAGAGCTTTCTGACCCAGACAACTTGTCACCTGGGGCTGGATTCCCTAGGAACCCATTTATCTTTTCATTTTGCCTTTCCAGTTGAGTTCAGAGATTCAGATTGAAATGCACGTTATCAAACTTTGATCTGGACTTGGCAGAACAGAGAATTCCCTGCGTGCCTGCATTTGTTAGAAATAAGTTCATTTGTGTGAAACCAAGGCCTCCAAATTAAAGTGGCTTGAAAAAGACCTGAGATTACCTCTCTCTCATGTGTACAGAGGTGGTGGGATGTCTCTGTTTTCTTGGTCATGGGGGGCTGCTTTGCCTCCTTATCACAGATTCATAGAGTGTGAGGCATCCAGCCATTTCATCTGCATTCCAGTCAGCAGGAAATAAAAGAGAGCAAAGAAGGGAATTTCCCTTCCTTTAAGGACTCTTTCTGGAAGTTGTACACCATTTCTACCTTCAGCCTTTAGCTGGAACTTAGTCACAAGATCACACTTGGCTGTGAGCAATTCTGTTAAATATGGTGGTGTTTTTCCAGGCTGATATGTACCCAGCTATGAATTGCCGTCTCCATTGCAAAGGGAGGGCTTCCCTGGTGGCTCAGACGGTAAAGTGTCTGCCTGCAATGTGGAAGGCCAGGTTCAATCCCTGGGTCGGGACGATCCCCTGGAGAAGGAAATGGCAACCCACTCTAGTACCTTTGCCTGGAAAATTCCATGCATGGAGGAGCCTGGTAGGCTACAGTTCATGGGGTCGCAGAGTCAGACACAACTGAATGACTTCACTTTTTTTTCACTCGCAAAGGGACCAGAATAGAAGGGACATCGCATGGTGTCTAGACTTCTCTATCAGAACCCAAAGGCAACCTTTCCCAAGACTCAAGGAATCTGCTACCAATTGCAATTCTGCAAATGATCTGTCAGCCTCGTTGGGGAACTGGCTGGGGCAGTGTGTGCTGCTGCTGTCTTGCTTGATTTAACCCTCCTTCATTCCTGCATTTTCATTTCACATATTCGGATTTAGTACGGAGCGGGAGACTAGAGTTCTAGACACTGAAGGAAAAGAAACCTTCCTTTTTCAAGCAGCGATTTTGCTGCTTGAAATAGGGTTGTACTCCCCACTTTCAAACGAAAATGCTGACATTGTTTTCCAGAACAATTGCACTGTCCAGACCAAGGGACCCACAAAAGTGTCAATTCACTGCATGTTAGCTTTTTATTTTTATTTTTTTAATATATGAAACTAATCATAACAAGTGGTTGCTGTGAAAACAGCAGGCTCCCTAAGGCTACCCTTCCAATGATCCATACCCTAACCTGGACAGACCACCTTCTTTCCAAGAGAGGAAAAGTTTTGTTCCTAGATCAGATGAAACTCTGGCTTTACCCATGGTGACCAGTAGGATTAATCAGACACCAGTAAAACAGCCGAAAGACACACTAAACCAACAGACAATAATGAGCACACACACCAGGCAACATCTGTCCAAGAGGTTCACTTGGTCCCTGTCTTTGCCCTAGGATGTAGTACCTGCTCTGTGGCTTGGCCCTCCATACTCCATAGAGGGAGCACTTGTAAGCTAAGACACTGCCCGTTTTTAGGATCAATATGGTACTCACAGGAGCTGGTTAGGAAATACAATGCCAAGGATAGAATTTGCAGTGGGGGCTTGTGTGGGATTAGGCTGTTTCCTCAAGATTTATGTCCCAGTGCACAGCCGGCGCTGAAACCTGCATGGCCCGCCCTGTGGCTCCAGATGAGGCAAACGGCGGTCTCTTTGGGTTTTGGTTTTTTCAAAGTAAAATCTTCCCAGTGTGCAAAAAGGAACCACTAACAGTGAACCACATGCAGATGCAGAGAAAAGTGAAAGTCAGCAAAAGGAAAACAAACTTCTGACATTTCACTTGGGAGGTTCTTGTAAGAGTCTCTGAGAAGCCGTCAGGCTTGGGATGTCTGCAGCAGTGTAAGGGTCAGAACTTAACTTTCCAAAGCCGATTTCTTCTTCACCTTCCTGCCTTCTTCACTCAGCAACTGTTTGGGTTCTGTTTTCTCTTTTCTTCTTTCATTCCGTTCTCTAGGGCCAAGCAGAAAGCAAATGAAATCTCATTTGTGCTGAGAACTTACATCAAATCGGTTTTATTTCCAAGTGATTCCCATCCAATTTTATTTTAAAACATGTTTGAAAAGAAACTTAGATTTTATTTCTGGTCCAAAATATGGCTATCTCAGACAGTGTTATGGAAACCTTGGGGGCATCACAGAAGGATGAGCTTGAAGCTTAAAACTATGGTGACTGTAACAGACAGGGAAAGACAAGGGTCATACAGTATTGCTTATACTTGAAATCTGAAAAAAAACAAACCCACAGAAAGAAACTTAGTCATCCTTACAAAATAGATGGACAAACTTAGTTACAAAGCAGAAATCAAGTCACAGATGTAGAAAACAAACTTATGGTTACCGAGGGGGAAGGGAGGGAGGGATAAACTGGGAGATTGGGACTGACGTATACACGCTGCTGCTAGGTATAAATCAGAGAGCTAGTAAGGACCTACTGTATTGCACAGGGAACTCTGCTCAGTACTCTGTAATGGCCTATATGGGAAAAGAGTCTAAAAAGAGTGGATACACGTATACATACAACTGATTCACTTTGCTGCACAGCAGAAACTAACACAACACTGTAGATCACCTATACTCCAATTTAAAAAAAAAAAGATGAAATTCTTTAGTTCAGGAAACACACACAAAATAAAGTGACTTAGAAGGGAGGGCAAAATATCACTCAGTGACTGTTTCTGAAAGTGTTATACTGAGGACAGGAGAGACAGTAAAAAACAGCGGTATCTGAGACATAAAGATGAGAGGTGGGGAAACGTGGTTCTGTGGGGGAAACAATTTAGTGAATTTAAATCAGGTGCCAAAAAAATTCGTTCTGGGGAAATAAAATCCATTTTTTCTGATGTGTGCTTCGGAGGAAATGATTCAAAGCAAGACAATCTCTATTTCCAAATGTCTTCTGGAAATAGGTTCTCCCCCAAGGAAACAACACCAGTGCTATTAATCTTGACTTAGTGAATGAAAGTATTATACGGACTTCAATCCAGACCTTCAAGCCTTAAAGAGCTCTGAAGAGCCTGGATAAAGCAACCCCGTTTTTCACTTTGGCAATTCCACAGAGGTAACTCACTCTAATTTCCCTTTAATCTCTATGGGAGGGACTCGAGACTTGAAAAGCAAACAGGTTTCCTTTTCTAATTCCTGGAGAGAAGTCTTCTGTTGCTTTCTTAGGCTGCAAGGCTGAAGGTGGGTGACCCATCTTCATCTGTTACCCTGGAAGACGTAGAGAAGCAGAAATAAGTCTGGAATAATAGGCGACCGGTAGATTCCTCCCATGTTCGTGAAAAGTTATTGCCCTTCCGAATGCCAGTTTGTTTTTTGATTTTCCACGGTCCAGCCCTGTATTTAGCACAGAAAGCCACGACACTGATAATAACCCCTCAACATACATGAGGACAAAGCCAGAAGGCCTGGCTGTTTTGTTCTGTCAGGCAAATTATGATCTAAGTTTTCTGCCAACAGCAGTTTTCCCGGATTGTTTATGGCAACCCCAGCATGTGTGTGGAGATTCTAAAATGCAATAGAATTTTCTGAGATTAAAAAAAGAGACTGCGTACTTATTATGTAGAAGTAAACTGTTTTATATGGAAACACTTCCCATTGTGGAAAAAAAAAGAGAAAGTGTTGTGGAAAAGGATACCAGGTTATCTAAGCTGAAGGAAAGATCTGAAGCTTCCCTGGGTGTCTTTTTAGGGACCAGAAAGAAAGGATATAACAGGAATTCTATGAAAATGAACAACTAAACCAAGATGCAGGAATGAGGTTTTAGTCCTGTTTGTCCCGCTGGATCCATGCAAGGTCATTACTTTGCAAACAAATGCCCAGGAGGAAAATAGCTCCAGTAGGTCAAGTTTTACATAAAATTAGAAAACAGGACACACATCAGCATTTTCCCCCTAAGGCATTACTAAAAGACACCAACTTATCTGAAGATGGTATGAAAATTGAATGATATTTTTAATTGATGCCACGTGTTTTTTCACTGTGTCCAAATCCTGGGCTAGGCAAAGAAAAATAGAACTTGGAGCCTCAAATATTTTTTTTCTTTTTTTGCTTTGACGACAGTTGTCACATGCATGTGAAGGAAAGGGTAGGAAAGGGGGCAAAAAAAAACTGGGAAAATCTGGCATTTTTAGTTATGGAAAGAAACTATGAAACTGTTAACATTTCTATGACAGTAATACAGACCAGATAGCTAAATCACTAAATGCTGATCACATCATGGGGAAAAATGAAAATGAAGTCAATTTTAATGAAAAGTCATTTAAATTAAAAGATGCTACTTCTCATTCGTTACATGTGGTTTGGCCCTGTGTATATTTTTTCACCCAAATGAAGGACTTTCTCAAATATCTGGCCTACAATCATGCGAGGAATACCAAAACATAAAGATTGTACGACAGCACAAAAAATAGCTTTTGTCTGATCTCGTTAAACTCTAAAAGGCTTATTTCTTATGTGAATTAATCAAAAGGCCTACAGTACTCTCTGTCCACCCACCAAAAATATCTGTGAATTAAATTCTTTAAAAAGGAGGTCCTCAAAAGGTGAAGTGTTGCTACACTCCCCTCCTCCACATGAAATAGTCACATATGAGTTTCCAGAAGAGCCCGTGCGTGCATTTTTCAGCAAGCAGAGTCTTCTCTGGGTGGACTCGGAAAACAGCCCCTTCCCAGCGACTTTATGAGATGTGCCAGAGGCCAACACATGTGACCAAGAGGTCTCTGAAGTTGTAGCCTTTTGTATTTACACTTTTGAAATATCTCTATTGTGATGCAAATCTTGATTTTCAATCAAAATTGGCCGGAGCAAAAAAAAAAAAATCTTTCTCTGGAAACCATGGTAGGAAGTAAGCAAGCCTAAATCTCAATTTTCTCCCTCCTGGCTTCCTATTAAGCCAGAAAACAATGATACAAAACACAAGCATCTTTTGCAAATGCTGATGGAAAACTCTACTATGTCAACCAAGGCTTCTAACTGACTAGTGTTAGTCTCCAAAGACACCGAGTTTATGCATTTTAAATGACTAAAGTCTTTTCCTCCCCCACCCCTTTTTCTAATTTAGGTGCCGATGTAAATAGCACCTAAGAACATTTTTTGCATTTGTTGACTATTCAAAATCAAATCCATTTTAGAGTTGGCCTTTCCGGGCCTGGATCCTTTCTTTCAGTCTAAACAAATAAAATAAAATGGAAACAAAAGGCTAAGCGTCATCATTACCAAGAAGGCCTCCTCCTTTAATTTGTTTTTAAAGCTGAATGTTGAAATACCGAATCCTGTACTTCGCAGAAAGTCGGAAGCCTTTTAGGACCGAGGGCCTGGTCTCCTCATGGAACGTGTTCATCCGCTCAGGTTAAAGTGGTTTGTGTCTGTGTGTGCGCACGCCTGTGCCTCTTACTGTACCCTTCAAGATGGAGTTCCGAGGAAGCATTTCTCCTGCCAAAATACACACACAGCCTGGGATTAAAAGGGCTGAAACCTACCAGCAAGTTCTTACCGCCCTCCCACAATCATTAGACCAAATCCACCATCATTCTAGATTCATTTTTCCCTTATTCATCTGTCCAACTAATTCCTGCCGCATTCACCAGGCTTATATCTTAATCTTTTCTGTTACATAGAGAATACATAATGAAAAGCTGCATTTTCTGGGTACATGCACACATTTGGAGCGGATGAACCATATGTGAAGTGACATACAATGCTGAATGCAGGCTGAATGGTGTCCAGCGCTAAAAACACTGCGAAGGCAGGAACAAAAAGCAGCGAACAAGAGCCAGAGCGGGGCCGGTCTCCACTAGAACACCAGGGGATTCGCCGCTAAAACATGGGTATAATTTCACTGTTTTCACTCACACAAGCTGTGGGAAAGGAGTCACCATCTGATGTTTGATTGTGTGGGATATGTTTTTGGCAGTGGCCTTGTATTCCGCATTGACAAAAAAGAAGAAAGAAAGGAGAAAAGGGGCAAAAGAGGGGGTGGGAAGTGTGGGTGGGGTAGGGGGGAGAAAAAGAAAATAAGAATAGAGCTACATTTGCTGTTTTTAATTTGCCGTCGGGGGGCCAGGCACAGCTGACGGAGCTCTGACCAGTGGTCACCTGCAAAGCAGGGCCGGGGCCTGGCTAGTGGCCCCACCGCCTGCACCCTCCCTGGGCCCCTTTATGCTGATGCTAACCACCAGGGGACTTTTATCTGCCCACCCCTGTCGTCTGGTTAACTTATTCCTGAGCAGTGGGATTGACGTTTGCCTGATTTAATAAAGCCTTTTATCTGAGACAGTGACTGGGAAAACACGCCCAGGAAAGCAGGCTCCTGCCCACCGACCCTGACATGGCGACGGAAGCGGAGAGGCCCAGGCTTCACAAGGAAGCACTTCCGGGAGTCTCAAAGAGCCCTGGGAAGTGCTTCCGGGTTGCCAGCTCAACCACCAGGTGGCTACAGGGGTCTCAGGAGGATCTCAGCTTCAAGGTTTCTCCTGTGGGGTTTGTGGCTAGAGGCAGGCAGGGTCCCCTACCCCAAACAGAGAATTTAGGAAGAAAGGCATGACTTTGTCCTCTCCTCTGTCCTCTTCTCATCCAGGAAATGCCAGGCGGAGCAAATAAAGAAGGATGTCTAGTTAAATCTGGACTGCTGGTAAAGAAAGGATACTAAAAAGTGGTGTGAGGTTTGTCAGCAACCCACATTTAACTGGATGTCCTGTATTTTATCTGGCAACCCTATCCCTTCCCCTCTGGGGCCCCGGAGCTGGCCACTCCCTCCTACTCCCCCACCCCCACCCCCTCACCTGTCAGGGAGGCAGCCTCCTCAGCCTGCATCCCAGAGTGTTAAGAGGATAATGAGAAAATAGATGGGTAGCTGCTTTCCAGAAAGATGGCTAATTAGCCTGGCTGGTGAACATGTGGTTTCCATGCCCCAGCTGTGCAAAAAGACTCTCCTCTAACTTCCAGCTTAAACTAGGAGACACACTAGGGCTGCTGGACAGAGAGAGGTTGTCCTTACTTCCTGCTCTCCATGGCATCTCCTCCAGTGGATTTTGGGCATCATTCTATTGGGACCACGTTTTTAAACCAAACTTCCCAGAGCCAGATCCCACGCTTAATGGGAGACTTGGGGATAAAGCCACTTCATCCCCAGTTGAGAAGATGCACCCTCTTCACCTGTCCTGCCCCCACCCCTGTCAAGTCCCCCACCTGCAGCAGCAATCATAGCTACAGCTCTTGTTCACCCAGGTATTAGATTGCTGTTTTGGTCCCTGGTGTTTGTTTGTTTCTTATTTATTTATTCAGCTGTGGTGTGCAGTAAGTGCGACCTAGGACCAAACCTGTGTCCGCTGTATGGGATGCTTGAAGTCTTAACCACTGGATCACCAGGGAAGTCCCTGGTGTCTGTTAATAGGCTGCTTCCAGGATTTGCCCCGAGATGAGCACTCTGCTCTGAGGGTCCCCTTTGCCAGACTGTGATGCATATCTGATTAAGAATAGCGGGAAGGAGGAGCTCTCCTCTGCAAGTGGTGAGTGGGCAGGACGGGGAAGGCAAATCTCTTGACTGGCCACGGCCTGGGTCCACGTTGTACTTTGCCGGTGGGCAGGTGGAAGCAGGTACAGGCTCCCTGTGGTAACCTGGTCCAAGCTCTGATCCTCAGGAGTGCAGCTGGAAAGATTTCCAAAGGAGCACCGCTCTTTTGAATCCTTCAGGGGCTGGAGGCAGGAATGGCTGAGTGTACTGGCCAAGACGAGAAGTGTGGTTTTCCCCATGTGGCGGAATCACTCTCATTTCCAAACATGATACAGGGCATAATGGCCATTGGTAATGACCACATTAGCATTATGGAGCAATATATCTACAATAAATTAAGACTGCTTTGCAATTAGTACTGATGATCACAGCTGTGGAGACAAATGGCATATGTGCTAATTAAATAATTTGTCACTTAACTGTTAAACAAATAATTCAGGCTCTTTACATTACAAATTGCCATCTCCAGAGCACCACCATGGGCCATTAACCCCAGGAAGGAATGGTGTACCATGCCCACAATGATGGGGGAACCCGGCCTTGATGGCAGGATGAAAAGGGACAGAGGAAAACTCACGTGGACTAAAACTCCTGGGAAGAAGAAAACTTTGGAAGTTTTCTTGGAAAACGTGTCCCAGGGGGACAGAACACTCCCTGCCACTCAGGAAATGTTTGGAAAATAGCCCAACCCAGCGCTAAGATTTCTTGGCTCTGTCAGATGCCTCCTACTGAACTAAGTCGTTGGATTGGTGGGAGCCAATAAACCCAGTGTCACGTCATGTTTTGACTTGCTCTTGGTGTTTAGCCACAACCCCCTCCCCCATGGCAACACATTTTTCATAGTTCCTCTTTCTTCCCCATCAGCCTTCCTTCCCCCTTCTCCAACACATATGCTAATCCATAAAACTGAATTGCGGAATATGCCTTTAATGGGGACCACTGCTAGCCGATAAAATGGCTTTGTGGGAACTATGGGGGATTCAGCCCCATGCAGAGTGTAGGCAAGCAAGGTGCAGACTGGATATCAGTCTCTGCTTACCTCCTTGGTCCAGGACTCTCGTGCAATGAACAACCTGCCCAACCATATATGAAATCCTATTCTCTGCTGCCTCTGAAAGCAGGAGAAGTTTTGGGTAATTTCAAGCCCCAGAAAATCCCCAAACCAATGGTCATTATTATTCTTTCTTCCTTGTTCTTTTGTCAGAGTTGTTAACTAGAACTTGATTATGCCTTCTTATTCCTAACTTTGCTCTTACACAAGCAGCAGTTTGGTCAGACAAGAGGAGAAAAAGCAATGAGGGTTTTGTGTCATCATTCATTGATCAAATCTTTCCTCAGGTGCCACATTTCCAACGAGCGTTCAGCACTAGGGTGGTACTGAGTGTAAGGAATCATGTGATGTAACCATTTGGGGTAAAATACTCTGGTATGTAAGTTTCTTGCAAAGTGACTCCATTGCAGTACATTTCTACAAGGCAGGAAAGAAACTCAAATGAAGCTGGAAAATTGAGTCTTGTGGCAGGAAGTTGAATCCTTGAATAATTTCAGGTTAGGGCTTAATAGCTACTTTGGGGTAGAATATGGGAGGAACAGAGAGGAACCCACACTGTGTTCAATTGTTTTAAGAATCTGTTTGGACAAAGAAGACTGTAATAGAGCCAAGTTTGCCAGCAGATGATGACTTATGTACCAAAAAGCCATTCCATTTCTTTGATAAGGTGAAATCTAGCTTTATCCCAAAAGGGTTTGGGCACAGAGAATCTCAGCTAGCATCACATAGGAGAAAGCTGGGCACGTGGAAAGTGCTCAGTAAAAACTAGCTCTTGTGAATGGATAAAAGATGTGGTACACGTATACGATGGAGTACTACTCAGCCATTAAAAAGAATGAAATAATGCCATTTGCAGCAACGTGCATGGACCTAGAGATCGTCATGCTCAGCGAAGTAAGTCAGAGAAAGAGAAATATTGAATGACATCGTTTATATGTGGAACCTAAAAAGAAATGATACAAATGAGCTTACAAAACAATAGAAAGAGAGCCACAGGTTTCAAGAACAAACTTATGGTTGCCGGGGGGGAGGATGCAGGGAAGAGATAGTTAGGGAGTCTGGGATGGACATGGACACACTGCTATATTTAAAAGGGATGACCAACAAGGACCTACTGTATAGGACATGGAACACTGCTCAGTGTTATGTGGCAGCCTAGATGGGAGGAGAGTTTGGGAGAGAATGGATATATGTATACGTGTGGCTGAGTCCCTTTTCTGTCCACCTGAAACTATCACAATATTGTTAATTGGCTATTCCCCAGTACAAAATAAAAAGTTTTAGAAATAACCAGCTCTTGTTATTGTCATTACTATAATTGCTGTTATCAATTATAACTGAGTTTTGTATCATTGAGTGTCTTCTCCAGCATTTGTTCACATTGCATATCCAGCGTGTGCAGAGTAGGGGAGGCAGATTCCCATGAAGCAATGTTGTTTATCTTTTTAATAAACTTTTTCAAAAAAATTTTTGTTAGTGTATAGTTGCTTTACGATGTTGTGTCAGTTTCTGCGGTACAGCAAAGTGAATCAGCCGTATGTATACATATATCCCCCTTTTGGGGTTTCCTTCCCATTTAGGTCCCCACAGAGCGCTGACTAGAGGTTCCTGAGCTATACAGCAGGTTCTCAGTAGTTAGCTATTTTATACATGGTAGTGCATATGTGTCAATCCCAATCTCCCAGGCCATCCCACCCTCACCTCCCGCCTTGGTATCCATAAGTTAGTTCTCTACATCTGTGTCTCTATTTCTGCTTTGCAAATAGGTTCATCTGTACTGTTTTTCTCAACGGACATGAGTTTGAGTAAACTCTGAGAGTTGGTGATGGACAGGGAGGCCTGGTGTGCTGCAGTCCATGGGGTCGCAAAGAGTCAGACATGACTGAGTGACTGAACTGAACTGAACTGTACTGTTTTTCTAGATGCCACATATTATGTGTTAATATATGATATTTGTTTTTCTCTTCCTGACTTACTTCACTCTGTATGACAGTTTCTGGGTCTGTCTATGTCTCTGCAAATGGCACCATTTTGTTCCTTTCTGTGGCTGAGTAGTATTCCATTGTGTGTGTGTGTTGCTGCTGCTGCTGCTGCTAAGTCACTTCAGTCGTGTCCGACTCTGTGCGACCCCATAGATGGCAGCCCACCAGGCTCCCCCGCCCCTGGGATTTTCCAGGCAAGAATACTGGAGTGGGTTACCATTTCCTTCTCCAATGCATGAAAGTGAAAAGTGAAAGTGAAGTTGCTCAGTCATGTCTGACTCTTCGTGACCCCATGGACTGCAGCCCACCAGGCTCCTCCACTCATGGGACTTTCCAGGAAAGAGCACTGGAGTGGGGTGCCATTGCCTTCTCCAGTGTATGTGCTATGTCTTGTTTATCTGTTCCTCTGTTGATGGATCATGGCTTTAAAAGAACTGTTTCCTGAAGACTGTTCACACATCAGGAAATGTAGGGGAGTTCAGGGAAACGCAGGAGGCCTTTGAAGCATCACCAGGACACAAGCTGCTTTTCCTGCAGCCACAAGACACGTTATTCTCTGCACTGTTTTCTTGGCAGCCTCCCGCTTTCTGGGACTTTCATCTGCCCAAATAGGACTGAGATGTGAGTAGGGAAGCACCCAAACCAGCCAGCACCCTGCAAGTGGTGGCGAATCCTTAGAGACAACCCAGAGACTAACTCATTCAGCCTCTTACTTCTCCAGAGAGAAGAAATGGAAGTGAGTGTGAGAAAACAGCGACCCTAAACCATGCTGCTCTGACCTCCTCTGTGTGTGCCGTGCCTCTTCCTCCCACCCCCACTCCATTTGCTGACATAGATGAAGAGGTCCAAAGAGTGTCTTTTCCTCCTCATACTAATCAGGACTCAGATATTTCACCAACCATTGACTTCTTTGTGGTATAAGGTATTTTTGGTCATGTAATCTTTGTGTCTCTTAAAGGAGATCTGTGGTGAGAAACCTATTGCAGCAGGGTCTTGTGTAACCCCAGTGAGAACAATGCAGGAGTCTGAAAAGGTCATTAGGAAATAAAAGCTTAGATTCCTGAACAGATTCTTGACTGTCCAAGGGCATGCAGTCCAGGACACAGAGGGCACCAGCTAGCCCCTCACCCACTGGCCAACCCAATTAGACTACATTCTATCTTTTATGACAAGTTACTAAATTTTGTATCATTCTAGGCTCTTATTCACTTTGAGAATCAAATTAAAATTTTTAATCTTCAATGTCACTTAGTCATAGTGAATCCCTAAAGCATATATATACAGTAAGTGTATGTTTAACTTAAGGATATATTAAATTTTTTTATCATACATTTCTAGAACCTTGAAAAATATTGTCAGCACTGTAAAAAGATAACTCATTTTGACCAATATATATTCTCTCACTTGAAAATCAAATAGCACTTAAATGGATTATAAGGAATGAACACAATGTTCTGTTCCCACTTCTGGAACCTCACTTTCATGCCCCTGCAAGGAATTTCAACTATTTGATCTGGGGTTTTCTTCTTCTGGAATTTATCTCCATATTTCCAGATGATATGCTTCTAGGAGATTTCCTTGGTTATATTTTTCAACATTTTCTTAAATTATATTTTTAATTCAGTTATTCTATTTTAACTTTCAAGAACTCTCATTCTCTGACTGATCTATTTTTATATCTTCCTGTTCTTGTTTCATGAATGAATATCTTCTTCTGTATTCTGGAAAAGTCACAGTTTTATTACAACAATGTCTACTTAGAAAAGTTTACTGAATTGCCTCTTTTTCCTCTGGGCTTATCTTTGTTCATTTTGTCTTCATTTTTCCCTTTGGAGCTTTCCTCAGATTTAAGAGGGATGCCCTAGACAGCCCACTAGATCTCTGGGTACATGATGAGGCAGAAGCCAGCTTTTATATCAAGAGCAGTTGTTAAAGTTTTCCAGCAAGGGTCACCACCTGACAGAGCTATGTAATTATTTCTTTGTTTTGCATTTCCTCCTGGTCTTGAGTAAGTGCCTTGAAAACAGAAGTTGGTTTGGAAGAAGAGTGGAGAAGACTCTTGAGAGTTCCTTGGGCTGCAAGGAGATCAAACCAGTCAATCCTCGAGAAAATCAACCCTGAATATTCATTGGAAGGATTGATGCTGAAGCTCTGATACTTTGACCACCTGGTGCGAAGAGCTGACTCACTGGAAAAGACCTTGACATTGGGAAAGACTAAGGGTGGGAGGAGAAGGGGACAACAGAGGATGAGATGGTTGGATGACATCACCAACTCAATGGACATGAGTTTGAGCAAGCTCTGGGAGATGGTGAAGGACAGGGAAGCCTGGCACGCTGTAGTCCATTCGGTCGCAAAGAGTTGGACATGAGAACTGAATGACAGTCTGCTCTATGGTGGTCTTATCTGGAATGAAGAATGCTGACATCTTCCATTTGTTGGGGGGGGTTTCATTCTTTAAAGAGCTGGAAGATACATTGCTGTGCGTGTGCCTTGAGAAGGAACCAGAACCTTGCCCCAAGTTTGCACTATTGTTTCTTGGCTGCTCCTCCCTTGTCTCAGCATCAGCCCACACCCCCCTTCTCTGATCAGCAACTGTTCAAACCTGACCTTTGGAATTCAGGGAAGATCATGGAGGTTGGAAACTATTCCCTGCAAACAAGAAACGGAGTGCTTGGAAAGGCTTCTGTGCCCAGGAGCCCCACACGTTGCTTCTTATTTCCAATTGGACCAGAAACGTGAAGAATGGGTAGATAAATGTCAGGCAGGGGTAGGAGGGGAGAGGAGAGAAAGCAGTCTGAAAAGAGGCACAAAGAAGTTGCCCTCCCAGTGCCTTAAAGATCATCCATCTGATACTCTTCAAATTGGGCATCACTAACTACTCACATATCATGAGATCAGTTTAATGGGTCTTGACTAGCATTTAAAAAAATGGAAATAGACTGCATCATAGATAGCTAGGTGAGTTTGGTGAAATTTTATTTCAGGAGAAAATGTATATATGTGTGAATATAAATTTCAGTCCAGTTCAGTCACTCAGTCATGTCTGACTCTTTGCGACGCCATGGACTGCAGCACGCCAGGCCTCCCCGTCCATCACCAACTCCCAGAGTTTACCCAAACTCATGTCCATTGAGTAGGTGGACATGACCATCTCATCCTCTGTCGTCCCCTTCTCCTCCTGCCCTCAATCTTTCCCAGCATCAGGGTCTTTTCAAATGAGTCAGCTCTTCGCATCAGGTGGCCAAAATATTGGAGTTTCAGCTTCAAAATCAGTCCTTCCAATGAACACCCAGGACTGATTTCCTTTAAGATGGACGGGTTGGATCTCCTTGCAGTCCAAGGGACTCTCAAGAGTCTTCTCCAACACCACAGTTCAAAGCATCAATTCTTCTGCACTCAGCTTTCTTTATAGTCCAACTCTCACATCCATACATGACCACTGAAAAAACCATAGCCTTGACTAGACGGACCTTTGTTGACAAAGTAATGTCTCTGTTTTTTAATATACTGTCTAGGTTGGTCATAATTTTTCTTCCAACGAGTAAGCATCTTTTAATTTCATGGCTTAATCCTAAACTAAAATTTAAAAAAGTTTGAAAAGCACTGCTCTAGAATGGACCTTCCTCCAAATCTAGGATCTTCCTCTTTGGGGTATTGCCTCCCTGCCACATAGCACCCACCTCCTCTTCTCTAGGACTGCTATTGAGTACATACTGCCTCACTGGGAGGCCACGGATGGCATCAGCTGCTAAAATCCAGCTTAGGTCCTTTTGTTCAGTCTGGGAAATTATGTAAATCAGCCCACCTTGTCTTTTTTATTTTGAAAAGTTTAAAGACACCAAAAAGTCCACAGAATAACATCTAAACATCCAGAATTCACAACAGTTAACATATTTTCAAATTTGTTTTCAGTGGTTTTTTTTTTTTTTTTTTTTTTTTTAAGGAAGACTCTATTCTCACTGTTCCCTTCCCATTCCTCTTCCAACTTTCATATTTGCTTGTATACTTCTTGGTCATTTTTTTTTAATTGGGGTATAGTGGCTTTACAATATTGCATTCGTCTCTGCTGTACAATGAAGTGAATCAGCTATATTTATACATATATCCCGTCCCTCCTGACCTCCCTCCCACCTCCCCCATCCCATCCCTCTAGGTCATCACAGACACATCTCCAAAGAAGACACACAGATGGACAAGAGGCACATGAAAAGATGCTCAAAAGTGTTAATTATTAGAGAAATGCAAATCAAAATTACAATAAGGTGTCACCTCACACAGGTCAGAATGGCCATCATCAAAAAAATCTGCAATAAATACGGCAAAGGATATGGTGAAAAGGGAACCCTCTGTTGGTGGGAATATAAACTGATATAGTCCCTGTGGAGAACAGTATGGAGGTTCCTTAAAAATCTTGTTTAGTTTTAATGCTTTCATATGCATCTGGGAACACAAGGTGTTATTTGGTTGGGGGCTTTGAGCTTTTATCAGTGTGTGAATATATCAGTCTGGGTCTTGTTTTCTTTACTCAGAACTGAAGTCTTGAGACCACAGGCGAAGTTCTCAATCCAAAGGAACGGGACCCAGACTTCAAGAAAATAATCTGCCCACCAATTGCGCTTAAGGGAGCCATCTTCTGTTTCTGAAACTTGCCAATGAAGCATCTGCTTGTGTCTGCAGAATATTTCCTTCTTATTCCCTTTGATTTCAAGGTTGCTCCCAGTAACCCAGGCAGGGAAAGGAACGGTTGAATTGTGCTCAACTCCACCTCAGGGAACATGGGCATCCTCCCAGCCTGGGGGTTTGCCCTGCCCCAGTCCTTACCCCGAGCATCTCACTGGGAAAATCTGGAGCCTGAAAGGCTAAAGACCAGTTTTGGCAAAGAAGGAAGGGTAGCTTTAGGATGAGATCACTTAAGTCTGAGTTTTTTTCATAACCCAGACTGAGAACTCTCCTATAATGCCAAGACAACTGCACAGGTGTTTTTCAGACATTCTTTTATTCAGCCTGCCAACATCTGTTGAGCACCTACTTTGCGCTCTGAAGCAGTCTGACCGGTGGTTAAGGGAACGGGATTTGACCTCAAGACTGGAACTCTAGCTCTGGCTGTGTGTCTTTGGGCAAGTGACATGCCTCAGTTCCTTTACCGCTATAAGGAGAGTTATCACAGTACCTACTCAAGAACAGCTTTAAGGACCAAGTGAGTTGATGAGTGTAAAGAGGGCTGGGCACAGAGGGAGAATTCAGTAACTATTAGCTGTTTTTGTTTTACAATTGTTGCTTTTAATCAGACATTGCACTGGCCACCTGCCGTCCCCAATAACTGTGGGGCGAGAGGCTTAGTTGTTCTGCAGCGTGTGGGGTCCTCCCCGATCAGGGTTGGAACCCGCGTCTCCGCGAGAAGTCCTGGCGAGGCAACTAGAGAGCTTTTTGGCTCCAGGGAGCAGTTTCATGGAAGACAATTTGTCATGGAAGAGGGGGATGGTTTGGGGATAATTCAAATGCATTACATTTGTTGTGCACTTTATTTCCAATCTAATGCCGCTGCTGATTTGATCGGGAGGTACTAGTCCCTGGCCGGGAGGTTGGGGACCACTGCACTACACTATGGAGACGGAAATGAATAAAACCCATTCCTGCCCTTGAGCTTCATAGACAAAGTAGGCTGCCTCTAGACTCCTTTCTGGCTTAATATCTCATGATGTTTTTTTAAAAAAGCAGGAAGTACAGACTACCTCCATAGGCTGCCAAAATGATTCTTGGAGTTTTTTGGAGGAAGGGGGTGGGAGCAGACAAGGATTCATATTAAAGTGGCTGACCATCACCTTGGGCAAAGTCGAGGAGCAGCAGAGGAAAAGCCTACACCCTCTTCCCTAGGGGCTCTGGCTGTGCTGGGGCTCTAAACAGCAGAGACTTGCTCAGGGTCTAAGACAACATTTCAATCCCAGATCTGGGCAACTGTGATTTTCCTTAGTGACAAACTATTGCTCCTGGTGGGAAAAGGGGGCAAAAAGACAATTACCACTTACTCCTACATGTTATTAGAACTTTGGCAAGATTGAGAAGAACACTGCATATTCTCCAGACTTCTACTTGCTCCCACTCTGACTTTGTCTAAATATTGCATTATTATTCTTTAAAAGGATATTTTTTCAAACATGGAATTGCTGACTTTAAAACTTAATAAAAAAGTCTTTTTTCTTGGTTGTTGTAGTAATCCCTACATTTTAAAATGCATTTTCATTTGCATCCGCACCCAACCTCAAAATCTACAGCACATATGTCCAGCCGGGAAGGCAGCACAGCAATCGCCAGACAAGGAGAACAGCGAAGCGTCAATTACAATGCATAGCTATGCAAATAAAATGTGCGGTGTTATGTCTTTTTTATGAGTTTTATACTTAATTTTACAACTTACTATTTTAAATAAATCAGTGCCAGAATTTGCCTGTGGGGAAGTCTGTTTTGTAAATAAAATTGGCCCAGATATTCATGTCAATGGTAGAGAAACTGAATCAAACCAAAAAAAGGTGCAGGTGCAGGGGTTGGTGGGGTGGGGGGCAGGTGGGAACATCTTCCCCAAATTTTGAATCAAATCTTTGGTCCAGATCCCAGCTCTACACACAGTTTCCTTGGCAGTCAGACACCTTCCTCTGAGGGTACTGGGAGGGGAGGGATCTTTGAATGATACTCATGGGTCACTTTCAGATGGGATCAGAACCCAGGGCACAGAAGGAAGGGAGAGAGCCCCCCTTCACCCAAAAAAAAGAATATTCTGATGGAAGCAGCCACTAAATTCTTGATTTCCTAGTATTATTTTACTTACAAGGTTTTCATGTTTGAAAAGAAAACTTAAACAATATCATTATAAAAAGCGGAAGGGGGCTTTCCTGGTGGTTCTGTGGTTAAGAATCCACCTGCCAATGCAGGAGACGCAGGTTCCAACCCTGATCGGGGAGGACCCCACACGCTGCAGAACAACTAAGCCTGTGCCCCACAGTTATTGAGGCTGTGCTCTAGAGCCTGGGCACTGTAACTACTGAGCCCATAAGCCGCGACTATTGATGCCTAGGTGCCCTGGAGCCCTGCTCCCCAGCAGGAGGAGCCACCGCCGTGAGAAGTCCTGGCGAGACAACTAGAGAGTAGCCCTCATCTGCCGCACCTAGAGAAATGCCCTCGCAGGAACAAAGACCCAGCACAGCCAAAATTAAGTGAATGGATAAATGAAATCATTTTTTAAAAGCTGGAAAATAGAGGCCATTTTAACGCAATCGAAATGCGACCATTTTAATGTTTCTATATTCTAATTGGTTGGCCCACATGCATTTATAATTTTATAGTTATAATTATATGGTGCATAACAACTTGTGATCTCCTTCCCCCTGAACATTGCCAGGCAGCTCCAGAGTCTTCCAAGCAGTTATTTTAATGGTGCATAATACTTTATTGAATGGATTTATCATCACTGAGCCACTTCCTTATCGATGGGCAGTCTAAAGGAGGAAAAATAATTCCCTTCTACCTTTCTGAGTTGTTAGCTGAAGCTTCTGTAAGGAAAGATAGAATAACAAGAGAAAAGCAAACAGAAGTTCATTCATGAGTCTACCTCATGGTTCTTGAGAGATATGAGGGAAAAATGAGTCACTCCCCAGGTGGCTTAGAATTCAGGATTAAATGACACCTTAATAAGGATAGAGGAGGAGGGAGGGCAGCCTTTTAGGAGACAGTAAGCGGTTTGTAGGAAAGATGAAGGGTCTCTTAAAAGACAGGGTAGAGAGTAGGATATTTTTGACAGAGTTTGTCTGGGTGTGGTCCTGACTTCCAGGCTCTCCTGTGGTGAGTCAGTTACTCTGGTTGATGAAAACCCAAAGGAAGAGACTGATATGTTGTGTTCCTTTTGGAGGATCTGTCCAGATAAGAAGAATGAGTTCAGAGAAAGCCTCTTCCTGCATTTGCTGTTTATCAAGTGCTTCTAAAACAAAGTCCCCCTCAAATCCAGTCCCCTTAATCCGATTATGATTTATCTCTCTCCAAAACTGTATTCCCTTTCTGGTCCTCTCCGACCTTAATCATGTGCTTGCGAGCATGGGTGCCTAGTCACATCAGTCGTGTCCAGCTCTATGCAAACCTGTGGACTGTAGCTCATCAGGCTCCTCTGTCCATGGGATTGTCCAGACAAGAATTCTGGAGTGGGTTGCCATTTCCTCCTCCAGGGATCTTCCCGACTCAGGGATCAAACCTGTATCTCTTATGTCTCCTGCGCTGGCAGGCAGGTTCTTTACCACTAGCGCCACCTGCAATCATGTACTAACTGAACACCAATCAACCAGAGCCAGGTGCCTAAAATTGCTCTTGTTAATAACATGCTTAATGTACTACAACTGTTAGTGTAGATCTCATCATGGAAGTACACACTCGGGTTGATTCTCCAGGACAAGAAGAGCTCGCAGACCCCCAAGCCGTGGGCCACCTTTCCTGAGAATTCTAAACTGGGGACAACCGACTCCCAAACTACGATTAAAAAATGTCACAGGTAATGACTAATCCCAGCTTTTGTGCTTCTCCTTTGGTAAAAGAGAAAAGAAAAAAACTCAGAGACCGGGCGGGAGTGGATCTGAAGTTGTCCCCCTCTCCCTTGCTGAGTGCCTGGCAATAAACAATGTGCTTTCCATCACCATAGCCCTGCCTCAGCAGATGGGCTTTGCTGTATGTGGGGTGAGCAGAACCAACTTTGGTTCAGTAACACCCACAGCTCAAAATAATCAGTATACCAAAGCGGTGTATTTTAGGGTGACATGTCCTGAACTCCTAGTCACCTTTAGAGGTGGCACATTCTGCTCTCATGCAGCACTGGGATTTCTTCCAGTTTTCCCCAATTATAAATAAATACACTGAAGGTTATACCTGTATGCACATATATATGTAGCTACATAGAGTTGGCCAAAGTGTTTGAGCTTTCCATAACATCTTCTGGAAAAACCCGAACGAAAATATTGGCCAATCCAAAATCTACATACACATACATGTTTGTGTGTATTCATATATGATTTGCATATATTTTTATATATATGCACACACTTTTCAACTAATGGGAGGTTTCTTAGCTTTCAGTGTTGTTGTTGTTTAGTTGCTCAGCTAACAACTCTTTGTGACCCCATGACTGTAGTCAGCCAGGCTCTTCTGTCCATGGGATTTCCCATCACAAGAATGCTGGAGTGGGTGCCATTTCTTTCTCCAGAGGATATTCCTGACCCAGGGATCGGACCTGTGTCCCCTGCAAGTCTCCTGCATCGCAGGCAGATTCTTTACTGTTGAGCCACTAGGGAGGCCCAGGTTTCAACAGTCATCCTTCCACAATTAGCTCTTACATGGATTTGCTCCTTTAACCTTTTTTAAAATTTTGTTTTTATTTTTGCCTCCCTGGGCCTGCCTTGCTGTGCTCAGGCCTTCTCTCGCTGCGATGCACAAGCTTCTCATGGAGGAGGCTTCTCTTGTTGGGGGGCGCAGGCTCAGTAGTTGCGGCTGGCAGGCTCCAGGGTGCAGGCTTGGTAGTTGCGGCACACAGGCTTACTTGCTCCACAATGTGTGGAGTGAGTCTTCCTGGACCAGGGACTGAACTCATATCCCCTGCCCTGGCAGGAAGAGTCTTTACCACTGGCCCACCAGGAAAGTCCTGCTCATTTAATTTTGACAACCACCACAAAGATAGGTGTAACCAGCATCCTCTTCAGAGCTAGGAGGACGGAGTTTTAAGCAACACGCTGACGGTCAGCAGCAGGGACACGATGCCTCAAACCCCAGTATGACTGCTGAGCCCTCTCTCCTTGACCTCAGCGCTATGCAGCCTCTCACGCTCCATTGTGTGAGATTCTGTACTCAGTGCAGTCAAACAGAAGTGTGGCAGAAAATTCACACCTTCCTCCTGCCATCGTCTCACACACACACACACACAGTGTTTATACTCATACTCCTGAATTTCTTCCCTACAGCTGGGCTGTGACAGGACTTTAAAGTCAGCCGAATGCAGGGGGAGGAAGCCCAGTTTGTATTTTCATTTTTTGTTCCAATCTGTGAATTAGAAGTCCCCATTTTCCCATCCTGGTCACGGAGTAGTCCCAAATGGTCCCTGAGCAGAAGGGAGAGATTTACCGGGCTGAATCCTGGTCCAAGTCAGAGAGAAAAGTATTCTTTAGAAAGACATCTTCTGATGATTATTTTGAGAGACTTTCTGGTAATCCCCAGCAAATCTGCATGTTAATAGGAATCATTTACTCAAAGCAGGGGTCCAAGAAAATAGCTTTACATAATAACAGTAGCTTGATTTGATTACTTCAATTTGGTTCTTGCTATAGAATTAAAGGTAAAGCCAAGCTTTTGGAAGTTTTACAGGACACTAAACAAAGCGGGAATAGTAAATTAAGAAGAACTCTGGTTTCAACCTGCACATCTTTATTACTTCTAATGAGCAGGGATATGTATACAGGCTCAGAGAGTAAAACCCATTGATAATCTCCTTAGCATTCTGGATAATTTATCAGTTTCTTTCCCACACTGAGGGCTCTAAGCCCGTCTAATATTCGTTAAGGTTTCTTGGCAGCTTCTCCATAAAAGAAGCGATTTTCTTTCTCATAAAAGCAATGTAGTTTTGTTCACTTGCTTCCCAAAATACTGATCGACATTTCCAGTAGTACTTGGCCATTTTGAGTCACAGCAGCATTTTTTAAAAAATGGTGTTATACTCACAGAAGAGTGGGCTTCCCAGGTGGCCCTAGTGATAAAGAACCTGCCTGCCAATGCAGGAGATGGAAGAGAAGCAAATTCTATCCCTGGGTTGGGAAGATCCCCTGGAGGAGGGCATGGCAACCCACTGCAGTATTCTTGCCTGGAGAATTCCATGGACAGAGGAGCCTGGAGAGCTATAGTCCATAGGGTTGCAAAGAGTTGGACACGACTGAAGCGACTTAGCATGCAAGAATGCACAGAAGATTTGCAAAAATAGTCCAGAGGGTCCTGTATGCTTCATGCTCAGTTTCCCTTTAACATTTGACATAATCTTAGAACAATTATCAAAATTAAAAAAATTAATCTCCACATGACACTATTCTCTAAGGTGCAGAACTTACCACATCATCTGTTTTTCACTTAGGTCCTTCTTCACTTCCAAGGTCTGGTTCAGGGTACCACGTTACATTTCATCATCATGTCTTCCTAGCCTTCTCCAATCTATGACAGTTCCATACTCTTTCCCTGATTTCATGACCTCAACCCTTTTGAAGAGTACCAGTCACTTATTTTATAGAATGCCCCTATTTTAGTTTGGGTGGCTCTAACAAAGTACCATAAATTGGGTGGTTTACACAACAGACCTCTATTTCTCACACAGATCTGGAGGCTAGAAATTCTTGGTGAGGAGCCACTTCTGGTTAACAGTCACCCACCTTCTTCTTATATCCTCATATGTTGAGAGGGATATCATGTCTTTCATAGCCCTTCTTAGAGGGCACGATTCTCATTCATGAGGGCACCACCCTCATGACCTAATCACCTCAAAGGTCCCACCTCCAAATGCCATCACATGGGGGGCTAGGGCTGCAACGTATCACCATCAGTTCAGTTCAGTCGCTCAGTTGTGTCTGAATCTTTGCAATCCCATGGACTGCAGCATGCCAGGCCTCCCTGTCCATCACCAACTCCTGGAGTTTGCTCAAACTCATGTCCATTGAGTCAGTGATGCCATCCAGCCATCTCATCCTCTGTCGTCCCCTTCTTCTCCAGCCTTCAATCTTTCCCAGCATCAGGGTCTTTTCCTGATGAGTCAGTTCTTCACATCAGGTGGACAAAGTATTGGAGTTTTAGCTTCAGCATCAGTCTATATTCAGGACTGATCTCCTTTAGGATGGACTGGTTGGATCTCCTTGCAGTCCAAGGGACTCTCAAGAGTCTTCTCCAATACCACAGTTCAAAAGCATCAATTCTTCAGTGCTCAGCTTTCTTTATAACCCAACTCTCACATCCATACATGACCACTGGAAAAACCATAGCTCTGACTGGACAGACCTTTATTGGCAAAGTAATGTGTCTGCTTTTTAATATGCTTTGTAGGTTGGTCATAACTTTCTTTCCAAGGAGCAAGTGTCTTAGTTTCATGGCTGCAATTACCATCTGCAGTGATTTTGGAGCCAAGAAAAATAAAGTCAGCCACTGTTTCCACTGTTTCCCCATCTACGTCACCACCAGGGAGACACAAACATTCAGTCGGTAGCATGCCTCCGTTTGGGTTTGGATGATGTGCTCTCACGATTAGGTTGGGGTTACACATCATTGGGAGGGAAACTCAAGGTGACTGATGTGTCCTTCTCAGCTCGCCATGTCCACCCCAATGACCTGGCTAAGGTGCTATCTGTCAGGTTCTTCACTGTAAACTTGCTACTTCTTCCTTTGTGATTATTAAATACTTTGAGACTATGTAAACAACCCATTTCTGCTTAAACATTCACAGCAGTACTTTCTGTCCTCCAAAGCAATAGATTAAACTCAGCTAAATGTCAAAATGATGTCAGTGGGAACTTTGGGCTCTGTGGCGGGCGCAGGAGCCTCATAGCCATTCACTCCTCCTGGAATCCCAACATTCCAGGAAAGGGCTAATAGAGTTCACGACTTCCTCCACCAGTTGTCTGGCAACTGGACATTATGATTTGGGGTTTTCCGAGCTAGGAGTGGAAACTTGCTTCCTATTGTAGCATGACTTAGTTTTCTCCCCAGAGTCACAGCTGTGTTTGATGTGACTTAAGAATAAAATATGATTAAATAATACAAATGAACTTATTTACAAAACAGAAGCAGACTCGCAGACTTAGAGAACGAACTTCTGCTTGGCTAGGGGAAGGATGGGAGGAAGGGATAATTAGGGAGTTTGGGATGGACTCGTACACACTGCTGTATTTAAAATGGAAAACCAACAAGTACCTACTGTCTGGCATAGGGAACTCTGCTCTATGTTATGTGGCAGCCTGGATGGGAGGGGAGTTTGGGAGAGAATGGATACATGTATATGTATGGCTGAGTCGCTTTGCTGTTCACCTGAAACTATCATAACATTGTTAACTGGACAAACTATAATATAAAATAAAAAGAACTTAAGAAAATAATAACATACAATTGCTGGGGGAGGGAAAGATGTGAGCCTAAGTAATGAAACGAAGTATGTTCAAAGACTGATGGATTAATGCTATGCTTTGGCAGTCACAGATAGTGATGTCGTCAGATGTCTTAAAGAATGTAACTGGAAAGGCAATCTGCAAATCAGAAAAATGGTGTTTGGGAATTTCTTCTCTGTGAGGAGAGCTTTCTCCTCTTTTTGGTTGTCTTTTGTTCAGTTCAGTCACTCAGTCATGTCCAACTCTTTGCAACCCCATGGACTACAGCACACCAGGCTTCCCTGTCCATCACCAACTCCTGGAGCTTGCTCAAATTCATGTCCATAGAGTCAGTGGTGCCATCCACCATCTCATCCTCTCTCGCCCACTTCTCCTTCTGCCTTCAATCTTTTCCATCATCAGGATCTTTTCCTATGAGCCAGTTCTTCACATCAGGTGGTCAAGGTAAGATAAGCTGAAGTTTCAGCTTCAGCGTCAGTCCTTCCAATGAATATTCAGGACTGATTTCCTTTAGGATGGACTGGTTGGATCTCCTTGCTGTCCAAGGGACTCTCAAGAGTCTTCTCCAACACCACAGTTCAAATGCATCAGTTCTTCAGCGCTCAGCTTTCTTTATAGTCCAACTCTCACATCCACACATGACCACAGGAAAAACCATAGCTTTGACTAGATACCTTTGTCAGCAAAGCAATGTCTCTGCTTTTTAATACGCAGTCTAGGTTTATAATAGCTTTTCTTCCAAAAAGCAAGCGTCTTTTAATTTCATGTCTGCAGTCACCATCTGCAGTGATTTTGGAGCCCAAAAAGATAAAGTCTGTCACTGCTTCCATTGTTTCCCCATCTATTTGCCATGAAGTGATGAGACTGGATGCCATGATGTTAGTTTTTCGAATGTTGAGTTTTAAGCCAGATTTTTCATTCTCCTCTTTCACTTTCATCAAGAGGCTCTTTAGTTGTTCTTCGCTTTCTGCCATAAGGATAGTGCCATGTACATATCTGAGGTTATTGATATTTCTTCTGGCAATCTTGATTCCAGCTTGTGCTTCATCCAGCCTGGCATTCCACATGATGTACTCTGGATATAAGGTAAATAAGCAGGGTGACGATATACAGCCTTGATGTACTCCTTTCCCAATTTGGAACCAGTCTGTTGTTCCATGTCCAGTTCTAACTTTGCTTCTTGACCTGCATATAGGTTTCTCAAGAGGCAGGTCAGGTGGTCTGATATTCCCATACTTGAAGAATTTCCCACAGTCTGTTGTGAGCCACACAGTTAAAGGCCAGGTGTAGTCAATAAAGCAGAAATAGATGGTTTTCTGGAACTCTCTTGCTTTTTTGATGATCCAAAGGATGTTGGCAATTTGATCTCTGGTTCCTCTGGCTTTTCTAAAATGAACTTGAACATCTGGAAGTTCATGATTCACATACTGTTGAAGCCTGGCTTGGAGAATTTTGAGCATTACTTTGCTAGCATGTGAGATGAGTGCAATTGTGTGGTAGTCTGAACAATCTTTGGCATTGTCTTTCTTTGGGATTGGAATGAAAACTGATTTTTTCCAGTCTTTTGGCCGCTGCTGAGTTTTCCAAATTTGCTATGAATATTGAGTGCAGCACTTTCACAGCATCATCTTTTAGGATTTGAAATAGCTCAACTGGAATTCCATCACCTACACCAGCTTTGTTTATAGAGATGCTTCCTAAGGCCCACTTGACTTCATATTTGAAGGTGTCTGATTCTAGGTGAGTGATCCCACCATCGTGGTTATCTGGGTCATAAAGATCTTTTTTGTATAGTTCTTCTGTGTACTCTTGCCACCTCTTCTTAATATCTTCTGCTTCTGTAAAAGTATGTCTTTTGTAAAATAAGGATATTCTCACCGGATTAGAATTAGAAATGAAGGATGAGGAAAATTATTAGAGAACGAACAAACAAATGGGAAAAATGGGAGCCCAGTGCCCCAGTGGAGATTCAACTGGTGGCTGATGGAGCCAGGCCTGGGAAGCTCCTTGTTTGAAATGCAGATAAAGAAAGAAGGAAATAAGAAAAATGTCTTCCCTCTCTCTGTGTCCTTTTTGTTTCTATTTTGTGATAATAAAATGGTCTTTCTCAGGGTTCTGCAAAAGGAGGATACTGGTATTTTGTTGTTTAGTCTCAGAATTGATTCTTGCACATCTGTTTATATGGCCTTATCCTTATTTACCAGGGGTACCCAACTAGAATCATGATAAGGTGAAGAAGGAAGAAGAAGAAGAGGAAAAAGGGGAGGACCCAGTCTAGAAAAATAAATAGATATTTGTACAGAAGGTAGCAATACACACACACACACACACACACACATACTCACACAGCATACCATATGCCATGGAATCTTCCAGGCAAGAAAATTGGAATGAGTTGTCATTTCCTTCTCCAGGTATTTTCCCGACCCAGGGATTGAACCCATGTCTCTTGTGTCTTCCGCACTGGCAGGTGAATTCTTTACCACTAGCACCACCTGGGAAGCCCCATGTACATATATTGGGTTGGCCAAAAAGTTCATTCAGGTTTTTCTGTACCATTTCACGGGAAAAATCTAAACAAACTTTTCAGCCAACCTAATGTATACATTGTATATACATCCTTATCTTGCTAGAAACTTTTTACATTCTCTTTCTCTGATAGCCACCTTTCATTTGTACCAGACCAGTGATACAGCACATAAAGTATCTGTTTCTCTATTTGGATACAAAACGTACAGTCCAGGAGATCTGGGTGAGGCCCATGGTATTGAGCATGTTGCTAGCCGGCCAGTTAGATCTATACGACCTTCAAGACCAGCAAAGATCTGAGCAGTGAGGTCCATCAGTGACCTCTCAGCCACGTGGCCGAAGTCAAATAAATATTTGATTTCTATGTGTTGTCTTCATGGTGAAGATCTCACATTATGCCTAAGTCCTTGACTGATGGGTTCAATAAATGTGGCTGCTTTTGAATAAATGAAAGGTATGGTTTTTCTTCTGAAAATATGAAAGAATAGATCCAGTTGCTATATGAAGGAATAGATGATGATGAGAGTCAGCAGCATAAAAACAGGACAACAACAACAACAACAACAACAACAACAGAAGAACCATTCCATGAGACAAAAATCTGGCTATTCACATATGAATAAATTAGTTTAAAATTCTAATGATAAGCCATCAGCTAAAGTTGAACCCGTGTTTATAAAACTGATTAAGAAGGCAGGGACAGGAACTTCCCTGGTAGTCCAGCGGTCAAGACTTTACCTTTCAACGCAGGCAGTGTGGGTTCCACCCTTGGTTGGGGAGCTAGGATCCCACATACCTTGCAGCCAGAACTCCAAACAGGAAGCGGAAACAATATTGTAACTAATTCATTGAAGTTGCTAAAAGTGGTTCATTTATAAAAAAAGAAAACTTAATAAAAGGGCAGGACATGTACAAACTTTTTAAAGTTGTGCTTTTAAAAGTTGTTTTTGCCTAAAATTGTTAGTCTTCAAACAAATTTTAGCACCATCTGAAGTTAAGTGTTGGAGAAGGAAATGACAACCCACCACAATGTTCTTGCCTGGGGAATCCCAAGGACAAAGGAGTGTTAGTAATTTAGAAATGTAACTAATGTGAAACTCCTTTAGCTTTTATTATGCAGATAATCAGGTATTGTTTGGGGTTCCCCACAAAGTCCATGTAAATATCCCTGCTCACCAAAAGGCAGTAGGAACTCTCTTCTTATTGGAGCAAAGTTGTGGATGATTCTTTTTCTCCCCCTAGATAGGCTGGCTGGGAGTGCATGGCTAGACGAGGTCCCCAGCAGCATCTGGCCCTGTTCCCCATCACACGCACACATCTGTGTCCCCCACTTTGCAGGCACCGACACAGACATCTCCACAGCAGCTGGTGGGCTGGACCCAACCGGCCAGTGTGGGACAAACAGAACGTGTGATTGATGAGAACAGACCCTGGGTCTGCGAGGCAAGCAGTTCCTTGCACAGAGCAAAGGATAAGGATGGACAGTCAGTTTGGGGGCAAGAAGCCATATCCCACCAACATGCGACGCCTTTTCTTTTCCTACACAGACTGGTACTGTCTGTGTTATAAAGCTGCTCAGTGTCCTTCACTGCAATTGTACAAGGCCCAGTCCTGTCCTCTGAGAACAACTCGAATATGAATTTTGAGAGCAGCGGGCATTATTCACCCACCGACTCTAAACAGATGAGGGGAGAAAGGAACAGAGAGAGATTTTGATGCTTTTTGTTTGTTTGCTTTGAATTTGGTAGCTGGGTCTTCTTACTTTTAAAATAAGCTTATCCAGGAATATTGAAAACCGAGACCCACAGTCTCTCCTGGGTGAAGGCCACATGGTCCAAGAAGTTACGTGGGATGGCCAGGATGTACTGTGATTTGGGTGTGGAAGAAGCAGGGCTGGAGAAGGAATGCATTTCACTCGTTTCACCCATGTTTATGGTCCTTCATGAGCTATACGAGCTTCCCTGATGGCTCAGATGGCAAAGAATCTGCCTGCAATGCAGGGGACCTGGGTTCGATCCCTGGGATGGGAAGATCCTCTGGAGAAGTGAATGGCTACCCACTCCGGAAGACCGCATGGACAGAGGAGCCTGGCAGGCTATAGTTCATGGAATCACAGAGTGACATCACTGAGCAACTGAGCACACACGAGCTATTTGAGGGGACTTCCCTGGTGGTCCAGGAGTTAAGATCTGCCTTCCAGTGCAGGGGACTCGGGTGTGATCCTTGGCAGGGAACTAAGATCCCACACGCCCCAGGACAGCTAAGCCTGGGAGTGCTGCAACTAGAGAAAGCCCGCATGCGGCAACGGAGACCCAGCCGAGACAAAAAAAATAATCCAAGATGAGCTTTTTTTTTGCCAAAGGCCAATCCTATTTTGTTTTGATTAGAGTCTCTTTATTAAAGTAATCATTTAATTTCCAACTAGGAACCCAAGTTACTTCACAAGGTATAAAGATTAAGATTAACAGATCGGCAGGTGAGCAAGGTTAACAGAAACGCTTAATTGAAGCTGTGCCAAAGAAAGTGTCTCCGAAAATAATACTTACGTTTCTTGTTAGACAAAAGTGAAAATGCGAAAAATAGCCACTTTCAATTTAAACGAATATTTGGCCCATATTTCTGCTATCCTATGTGACAACTGTTTTATTTACTCATGTCCGCATGCATCTTCCCAGGTGGTGCGGTGGGGAAGAACCTGCCTGCAGTGCGGGAGAGGCGGGAGAGGCGGGGGATGCGGGGGAGGCGGGGGGATGCGGGGGATGCGGGAGGTGCGGGAGATGCGGGGGATGCAGGAGATGAGGGAGATGCGGGTTCGATCCCTGGGTCGGGCAGATCCCCTGGAGGAGGAAATGGCACCCCACTCCAGTACTCTTGCTTGGAGAATCCCATGGACAGAGGAGCCTGGTGGGCTACAGTCCATGGGGTCGCAAAGAGTTGGACATGACTGAGCGACTAAACACAATGGAAAAAACACACACGATGTTTTCATTGGATTTTTACTTACAAAAGTAATATTGTAACATCATTTCAGTCATTCGGTAGATATGATATTGTTCTTTTCCATGGCCCCAAAAACTTAGCAGCTTTATCATTCTCAGTAGTCGATAATATTCCATCATATCAACATTTCATGTTTTGTTTATCCATTGCCTGTTGCTAAATTTTTAGATTATTATATTCAGTTTTTCACTGTCATAAATAAAACTGCTATAAATTATCAATACATACATCATTTCTTCTTTTAACTTACTTCATTGAAATAAATTCCAAAGAATGAGATGACAGGGTCAAAGAGTACGAGCATTTTTATGACCTTTGACCTGCATTGATTGCCAAATGCCCTCCAAAGGCATTGTACTAGTTTCTAAAGAATGAAATATCTGCTTCCCCCATGGTCTTATTAGCATTGAGTTATAGGATTTTCCTGTATTTTATTTCTCCAGTCTCAATGGATTGAGATTAAATACTATACTCACGAGAGTATTATTATAAGTATTAACAGCTGCAAAATTTATTGATTACTTAATAACACTTAGGATATAAAGAAAGGAAGAGAAAACAGAAAAAGCAAGCCAAATCAAATAGTTGCTTAGTAGTGCTAAATGCCTTGGCACATTAAGTATCTGTGAACACTCCAAGCTTCAGTGCTGAGAACAAAGGAATCGGCCCTGAAAGAGTTAGAATCATTTAGGTACCCCAGAGCCAGATAACTCAAATTTAATTTTATGAATACCTTCATACACTCACAAAGCTTGAAACTTTGTTAAAAGATTAAGACTAAGGGAAATGAACGCTAACTTATTTTATCAATGCCTAACGTACTAATTTTATGCAGCGAAGAATTTTACTCTCTGTGACCTCTTGCAAAGACTTCCAATTATTTCACAGTGGCTTTTCTGTTTGGTTTTGTTTTTCCACTATGTCTCCAGTGATCTTGAATAGGGAGAGGAAAGATAAACGGGTGAAAATCAAACAACAGGAGCAAGAGTCTCTGGTTCCTTTTATAAATTTTGCATCAGCTTTGGTCCTGTTTTATGAAATACTGTGCAAACACAGAAATGGGTACCTCATCTGTCAATGCACTTTGCAGATGCCATGGTTAAAAGAAAAACCCCTAAACACCTAATTCTTTGTGACCAGCCCAACTCAAAGACAGTTCCTCCTTAAAAGTGTGCCTTAGGATTTCTGTGGCAGAGTGGCTTAGAGTAGTCCGTGCCCGCTCAGTCCCTTCAGTCGTGTCCGACTCTCTGCGACGCTCTGGTTTGCAGCCCGCCAGAGACTCCTCTGTCTACGGGATTCTCCAGGCAAGAATACTGGAGTGGGTTGCCATGCCCACCTCCAGGGGATCTTCCCAACCTCAGGGATCGTGTCTCTTACGTCTACTTGCATTGACAGGCAGGTTCTTTACCATTGGTGGCTCAGAGTAGACATACTGTTAAATACACTGTTGTTATCGTAGAGAGAAACCTGCTTCAGCTGGGTGGGCATCCCTTCCTAGCCCCACCATATCACAGCCAGGGCACTTGGTGTTTGTAGCTAGGAGGACAGGAGAACAAGAACACGTAGACTCAATACTTTAAGGCCCCACCCATACTAGTCATGGAAAGGTATAAAGCAGAAAGCACAGAGGGTAACTCAGATCCACCCCTACCTTCCATCAGGGCTAGCCAGGAAGAAGGGCTGGAACTGAGCCCAGGGCCATCAGAACAGGAAGGGACTGGCGTTTGTAGTAGATCTCAGGATGGACACCTCAGCACAAGCTCGCAGCTGGACCTGGAAGTGCTGAGTCCAGTGTGGCTGTGAATTTCCACCCCCATCCCCCCGCCCCCTATCTTGCTTGCTGCTGAACTGTGCCATGGGTGGTGACCCCTCAGTGAGAGAAAGTCTTTCCAGGCACCCTGGGGCTGGGTTAGGGGACAAGTGGGAAGGTCAAGTACTGAGAAGGGTGAACTAGAGAGGCGTGGTCATTTGTCAGAGTGGACTCTTCACTTGGAGAGAGGAATTGTGTGAGCGAGGCCCCCTCGGGCTGGGAAAGAGCTTGTTCAAGGAGAGGATCCATCAGTGTCAGGGGCCGATTCAGAACATGGCAGCCCACTGATTTCCATACCTTAAATTACACACAGTGGCTCATCGCTGGGAACCCTGCCTTACCAGGGTAATGAACATTAAGCTGAAGTACCTTTATTTAGCTCTCAAGAAACCTCCTGAACAGGTCCGCCTGTGAATGGCCACAGGAAGGAAGAAATGAACACAGCCCCTCTGGAGGCTGATGGGAACCAGTAAGTGTTTGACTTCATTCCATCCCCTTTTAGTATAAATGGAACCTGAATTCTAACTCAGGCAAGATGGTTCTTTGGGGCATGAGCCCACTGTCTTCTTGCTGGCTAGCTGGCTTCTTGCTTCTAGCTGGCTTTCTGAATAGAGATGTTATTCCTTGCCCCAGTGATTTGTCTCTTGATTACTGGCTCTAGCTTAATCACCCTCATTTGCATAGTCCCTTCCAAGGCTTAGAAAAGGCCTGATCACCGACTCATTCACATGGTTGTGATTTTGTAAAATTTGCATCTTGTCGATGTTTTCACCACAATCCACAGGGATCACTGTCTTTTTCTTCTCTGCCCCTTTCCCACTCCCCTGTGTCTGTCGGTGTTGGAGTGGCTGAGAACATTCGGGGGAGATGGCTAAGGGGCCCTTGATTTGGAGGGTAGGTGTCGTTCAGTGGGATTGACTCGTGTGCTCGCCAGTCACTTCTCTACAGTGAAGTTACCAGCCCCCGGGATATGGAAATGCCTTCCAGGGCAACCCCTGCTGCCAAGTCCCCAGGTGTGGAGTCCCCAAGCAGAGTGACAAGAGAGGGCAGAGTCTGAGCTCACTTCATGACACAGATGCAGCCTTGGTCCCCAGAATCTCGTTGGCGGTGGAGGAGAGGCAAGGTTTTTTTGGTTTCTTTGAATTCTTCTTTATTTATTTGTTGTTTGGCTGGGCTGGGTCTTTGATGCTGCACACCGGCTTTCTCTAGTTGCGGCGAGTGAGGTCTACTGTCTCGGTGCGGTGCGCAAGCTTCTGGTTGCAGTGGCTTCTATTGCTGTGGGGCACAGGCCCCAGAGCACAGGCTCAGTAGTTGCAGCACACGTGGGATCTTAGTTCCTGGACGAGGGATGGAATCCACGTCCAGGTGTACTTTTAACCACTGGACCACTGGGGGACATCCCAAGACAAGACCTAAAATGTATCAAGCTAGAAGCAGTCCATGGAAAAGCATCGCAGAGGGGCACCCTAACTTTGCATTCGTGTTTTACCCAGTCTTCTAATCTGTACAAGCTAGATTGGCTTAGCCTGCTCAGGGCTTATCCTGGAGGGTCCGAGGGGGAAGCCTGCATCCAGAATGCCATCTTTGTGCTTCATCCCAAAGTGCTGTCATGGAGACACATCCCTGGGCCGCGGGGACGCTGGCTCTGGTCTCCTAGCAGGAGACATTCCTAGGGGAGCAGCAGCTGCTTGGTCCCTTAGGGACACTGGGACCCAAGAGCCTGATACCTGCGGGCTGTGGTCTGCCTGGCCGCCTTCCTTCCTGGCCACATGGCAGCTTTGGGCCAACAGCTGCCCGTGCGCGGCCCTCTCCCAAGAATCTGTGTGGCCATTCACCACAGGCCTCCTCTTAGAAAGGCAAAGAAGGTTGCATTATATTAGGTAAAGCTTATCTTTCGCATCTGCCAAGGTCCACGAGTTTCCCCTCTCTCCGCCCCCAGCTCCCAGCCCCTCTCTCCTCCCTTCTTCCTTTACCCTCTCTGGTGGGTTTTCAATAGTGTGTGCTTTTTTTTTTTTTTTTTTTTTTTGTCTTTCTCCTTTCTTTTTAGTCAAGACAGGGTTGTCTCTCTGGGTGGAAAAAGGCAGTGTGTTTGTGGAGTGCAGCTGCATTTCAAAGGTACTTTGTTGGCCAGTTATGAATTTGCCTTTGCTAATGTGGGGAAACAGGGAAATGCTTTAGCTTCCCTCCTCCTCCCCCCAAACTGAAATTGATGTTATTTCTTTGCCAGTGGTACCCAAGGAAATGTTTTGTTTCATTTCCTCCCCTTTCAGGCTGAGCCCTATTTATGTTCGGAGCTGGGGCCCTGCCACTAAGAATCATTGTCGTTACCACCAGGGTCTGAGGCTGGCCAAATTCAGCAGCTGTGGTTTCATGCCTACCCTCACCAAGGTTTATTTCCTTGACAACATGTTCTTGTTTGGACCAACTTTCTTAGGCTTTCTCTCGCTGCTTTTTTTTCCTCCTTCTTTGCGAAACCTCCCTTACAGTTGTGTGGGGCTTAAAATTAGAAAAGAAAAAGCGCGTATGTGTGTGCCTCTGTGTATGTATCTGTGCATGCATGTGTGTGTGTGTGCGTGTGTGTGTGTGTGCGTGCTTTAGGGGCAATGGGCAGAGGACTGGAAAGGAGATAAAGACCCTGAGATTTGAAGAAAGGGTACAGGGGGCCGGAGCAAGGGGCGAGCGGTGGGAAATTTTCACCATACATAACGGCATGAAATTTGTGATCAATTCGACGGCCACCACTCTCCTCCAACCCCCACCCCTGCCAAAACTGAGACTCACCCTCGGCCGCCTCACTCACCCTAGCCTTTCAAATGGAATACCTAGGTGGCCCATGGGACCCCTGACCCCTGTATCCTGTTCCTTTCTTCCTGCCCTGCTACTTTTTCCCTCCGATAAAAGGAGAGAGTGAGAGATAATTAACAAAAAACATGGCCCCCGGACAATGAAACAACTGGCCTTGGCCGGCCAGAAATTTATCCTGGTTTTCTAGGTGAACTTTCTTCCATCAATCTTTCCTTTAACTTCCATGTTAGTGGAAGCAATAGGAACAGCCCTCCCTCCCCTGAGCAAATGCTTTCTTTTGACGGGAAACAAAAAAGGGGGCTCAGCGAAAGCCGAGGTGAAATCTGGGTGGTATGGGGCACTGCACAATGGGGCCGCTGTGTTTTACAACAGGGGAGGGGCGGGCGTGACTGGTCTGATGATGGAAACAGTCCCCCCCGCCCCCCCCCCCGCCTCCAATTCAGGCCTGCAAACGCATCTTCTGTTCTACACGGACCCGGACAGAAAAGAGAAAAGCTACAAAGAAAAGGGGAGGGGGCGGAATTCAAACAAAACGCGTGAGGCTGAAAAATCTCCCTGCTCCTACACACCCCGAGAAAGGAAATGCATCAGAGAGGCTTCGGGGCTCCTCAGGGCCACGTCTGAATAGCTCTGGCTGGACTCTGATTTATCGACAGAGCTTGAGCGACACGTTAGAGAAAGGCTCGGGGCCCTTTGTCTTTGGCAGAGAGGACAATGGGCCACAAGGGCCCAGATCTCTCGGGACGCTCTCGGGGCATGCCTTCCTCTTGCCCTCTCCTCTCTGCAGACGCCAGCGGCAGTAAAAGCGATTGGTGGTGTGTCCGGAAGAGCTGGTGACAAGGCCGGGCCACTTGAGGTCTCCTTAAGAGGGTATTATGGTCAGGGGAAATATTTGCGCTGTGAAGATGGCACACTCCATTTTGTTAATGGCTCTTATCCATGTGGGATAATCGCTACCCACCCCTGCCCCCCAACCCTGCTGCCCGGCTGTCAGGGGTGCAGCCGTGGCCAATTCACGGCGCCCTCAGAGAAAGCCCCTTCTCCGCTGCAACTGAGATGGAAACACTGTGTTCACCTCCTTGAGCGGAGGGGAAGGTGAGCACGAGGGCAGCCTGAGTTGTAAATTACCATTAAAACAAAACCGCACAGAGCCTTCTCTGCCTGGGGGGCGGACCCTGTCCAATAAATGGTGGCTGGACCAAGAGGGGGACCCCAAGAGAGACTGGGCGCTGGGGAGTCTCCTCCCCTCGGGGCTGGGAGTGGAAACGGCTGAAGGATCAGGAGTCTGGGAGGATAGGCTGGAGAGTCCATGAGGTTCATGGGTTGCCTTGGAGAGGTGAGATGGAGACCGTGCCATCTCCCACGGTTGCTAGGTCAATTAAGTCGGGCCCTTTGTGGCCCAATACCTACCTCTTCCTGCACGTCTTCATCTGCCAGGCTCCAGCCTTAGTCATCATCCAAGGGAAAGGAGAGAGGAAGGGAGAGGGGGAAAGGAAAGAAAAAGGGAGAGAGCCAGATAGAGGAGGGAGGAACACAGCAAGGGAGGAAGAAGGAAGGCAGGAAGGCAGAAGAGAGAGGCTTGGAGAGAAAAAAGAAGAGAGAATGAATGATCATGGAAAAGTGCAAAATGCTAACAGTTAGTCAATCTGGGTGAAGGACAGAAAGTGATGAAAGAAATGTTCACATATTGAGATGTAAGTAAGTCATCCTGGCTTCAGTTCAGTTCAGTCGCTCAGTCGTGTCCGACTCTTTGTGACCCCATGAATCGCAGCACGCCAGGCCTCCCTGTCTATCACCAACTCCCAGAGTTTACCCAAACTCATGTCCATTGAGTCAGTGATGCCATCCAACCATCTCATCCTCTGTTGTCCCCTTCTCCTCCTGCCTTCAATCTTTCCCAGCATCGGGGTCTTTTCCAATGAGTCAGCTCTTCACATCAGGTGGCCAAAATATTGGAGTTTCACCTTCAACATCAGTCCTTCCATTGAACATCCAGGACTGATCTCCTTCAGAATGGACTGGTTGGATCTCCTTGCAGTCCAAGGGACTCTCAAGAGTCTTCTCCAACACCACAGTTCAAAAGCATCAATTCTTCAGTGCTCAGCTTTCTTTATAGTCCAAGTCTCACATCCATACATGACATCCTGGCTTATATATGCATTAATTTGAATTTCATGCTAACTAAATCAGCTCCTTTGTGGTCTAATCAAACATACATTGTACATCTTCCCTAATTATTAAAGAAAAAGGCACACTGACCAGAGGTTTAAAAAAAAATGTCCATGTTAAAAATAAAGATTAAATGCCTCCCTTTCTAGGACACCAACGCTGATGCTCCTTCAGTGATAAGACTGCCTTCCCAGGTGTCAAGACCATGCTGACTCAACTGCGTATATGCTGATCTGTTAATGTTTTTAAACCCTGAAGGAATGTATCCCCGACTTGCTTGATATTCCTTCTCTGACAAGATAGAAAACCAGACTTCTCGGAGCAGCTTCTCAGAGTTATCTAAGGGGCTGTCTTCTGGGTAATAGTCCTCTGTTTGCTCAAATAAAAGTCTTTTCTATCCGTATTATAGATTGTTAATTGATCATTTTTGTCGACAGAAGAAAAGAAGGAGGAGAGACACAGAGACACAGAGAGAGACAGAGAAGGGAGGGAGGGAAGGGAGGAAGAAAGGAAAGGCCACCATACTTAGCTAAAAATGACGGAGGACCAGTTTTACTAAAAATGGGTTCCTCATCCTTGTTCTGAAGACGTGAGCTCTGTGTCTATAACATGCTAATACCAAACGGACGCTGGCCATCAACAAATAATGGCATCACCATGTACTTGTCAGACTCATTATAACCAGCACCTGTACTATATTGTTTATCCAAATTAATTCCAGAGTAATGGATAACGTTTTTTCACCTGTTAAAGCAGCAAGTTCTCAAGACTGTCATTGCTCTTCCTCAATTACATTGCATACATCCTTGGTTTTAAACAGAAGATACCGAATTGAAATGAACTCTTTGTTGGCTCAGGGTCAAGTGAAATAGAGTGAAAATGTCCTGTAATCTATACAACACAAGGCAGGCACCGGCCAGTTTTCCTTCTAGTTCCCTGGTGGCTCAGACGGTAAAGCATCTGTCTACAATGCAGGAGCCCCGGGTTCAATCCCTGGGTCGGGAAGATCCCCTGGAGAAGGAAATGGCAATCCATTCCAGTACTATTGCCTGGAAAATCCCATGGACAGAGGAGCCTGGCAGGCTACAGTCCATGGGGTCGCAAAGAGTCGGACACGGCTGAGCGGCTTCACTCACTCACTCGTTGTGTCCCCAGGCCACACTGGTTTGGAAGGTCTGGTGTCTGCCGTCACTTTTGCAAGCTACCTTCACTTTGCTTTGCTTGTGAAACCAGATTACCACGTCCGTTGACAAGATCTTTGAGTGACTGTGACCCTGGACAAATCATGTAACATCTCTGTGCCTCAGTTTCCTCCCCTGCAACATGGAAATGGAAACAGTACTTACTTTGGGGCATTGTGGAGACGATGAAATAAAATAACACATCGAGTGCTCAGAGCAGGGACTGAAGTATAGTAAATACACATTAAAATATTAGCTACTATTAAAGGGATGATCCAGCACAGCTAGGAAGGGAGGAATTGTCTGATGAGTGACGGGCAGGGATTTCGGCGCCTGCATTTTGCATAATCAGAAGGTCTTTACTATTTGCTGGCTTGCTTCTGACTTCTTGGCGTGGTTCTCTTCCATATGGTTACCTAGGTAGCTGCCTTCAGAAAATTCAAAACCAGCGTCTCAGCCCTCTGGGGCTGGACTAGTCTCATCAGCTGAGGATGTTTTCTAAAGTGCACCAGCTCAGACCTATACCCACCCTGTGCTCCACCTGCAGTCACCCCCACATTTGTGTTTCTCCACGAGCAGTAGGAATACCAACCATGGAAACGACTGTCTCTCCTTTAGCACCCGTCCAGCACCAAGCACGACGTTCAATGCTTCATCTACATCCTGACTTCTGTAGCTGCACTGGTGGGTTTTCTCTGAGAGTCCATAGATACTGGAGACACACTCATTTCCCCTGGGAGGTCGAGGCATGCTCGGGATCACCCAGCCGGTTCTGAGCGCCCACGTCTCCTGACTCTCGTTAGGTGCTGAGTCATAGTCCCGGTCGGCCTCCTGGTTCCGCTTGTAGTCTCACTTGTGCTGTGTGCTGAGTTGCCTCAGTCACGTTTGACTCTTTGCAGCCCCTGCCAGGCTCCTCTGTTCATGGATTCTCCAGGCAAGAATACTGGAGTGGGTAGCCATTTCCTCCTCCAGGGGATCTCCCCGACCCAGGGATCGAACCTGTGGTTCTTATGTCTCCTGCACTGGCAGGCAGGTTCTTTACCATCAGTGCCACTTGGGGAAAGTCTCTTCAGTCATTTCCAGCAGTCTCACTTAAGGTATGTCTTTTCTGAGCACTTTGGTAAAGCAAAGCAGAAGGCACATGGGGATGGCTCAGGGTTGGGAGGGACTGGCTGGAAAGTTGGAGCTCAAAAGTAAGGGGATCATTATCCCAACACAGAACACAGACTCCCCTGCCTTGGGGCACCCAGAAGGCTAATTCTCAGAGGAGCAGAGGAGGGTGACCCAAGTGACCTTCACGCTTCCTCAAGCTTATTTTTTAATTGACTAAATAATTTGGTTTTACTGATAATGCATGATTGCTCTAAATTAATCTCAAGTGTCAGAAAGAACCAACCGTAAAAGCTTCATAGATTCATTCATTTTTTTCTAGCTGGCAGTCTGTCTTTTGACTTGGTTTTCTGCTCCTTCTGCCCTATAAAAAGCAAGGGTGGTGGAAATGTCCTGGAGACAGCACCACTTCAGCAGTGATAAATAAGCTTAGTCTTGATTCATGAGCGTGCATCTTCTGAGCAGAGAGCATCGAGGGCAACTGGCATTCCAAGCAAACAGAAGATCAGGTTGGGTTCCAAGTAGATTACAAAATAAACTGAAACTACTTTTTTCCTGTCCTTGAAAGTCAGATGAAACTTATCACCCGAGTCCTTGTACAGGGATGCTAGGTCCCCTTCTGTTCCCATCCTCTTCCCTACCCATCCCCTCTCCCATCCCACGTGGAGGTGGAAGCAGCAACGTGCCTGGTGTCCAAGATGCTGGGCACCGTGGGTGGGGTGGGCGGTGCGTGTGGTAAGCAGGGAAAGTTGCCCAAGTGGTGTAGAGACTGGTTACACTAAATCAGTATGTTAAATGAGCAAATAAGCAAATACATTGAGGATGATGGGAAGCTGGTTTCTCATGGTCAGAGAATGGATTTACAAAGATGTTAATGGAGAAAGATAGAAATAACTCTGGGGTATTAGAGGAGAATTAGAACTACATTTTAAAATAATTTTAGTATGCGTATTTACACATTTTACTCATGTATATATACTACAAACATACTATGTATGTATATTATATATACACACATATTGAAAGGAAAACAGTTAACAGATGTATATGGACCCTTGCACATGTATATACTTAATGATTCTTCCCCTGAGATAATGACACCTCAGTAACATACTCCTATACCAAAAGGGAACAAAATGTCTGTGGGCAAGAAGTGATACAGGGCTGGGACAGAGAAGGTATAAAGTGAACCTGCAATACCTTATTGTCCCACAAAGTAATGAAATGCTCAGAAAATGATGAAAACAGAAGTCAGCTTGAACCCAGCTCCCAGTTGGCCAAAGCTAGGACAGCTGAGGGTCAAAACAAACAATGAGATTATCACATTAGTATCCACTGAATAAAATACATTCACTGATATAAATAAATGAGCAATAAACAATGAAAAGAAAGATTTTTCTTTACAGTAGAATGCCAACTAACAAATGTAGAATGAACAAATCATCTGTCTGGCAAGGGGATTATATCTAGAACATATAAAAAGTTATCGCAACTTAATAATCAAAAAGACAAATAACTCAATTAAAAAATATTTGTAAACTATATGACCGACAAGATTCATCTCCAAAATTTACAAACATCTCATGCATCTTGATATTAAAAAAAATCAAAAATGGGCAGCAGACATACATTTCTCCAAAGAGCACACACAAATGACTAAGAAGAACATGAAGAGACGCTCAACATTGCTAATCACTAGAGAAACGCAAATCAAAACTGCAATGAGATGTCACGTCATACCCCTCAGAATGGCCATCATCAAAACAAAAAAAAACTACAGACAATACATGCTGGAGATGGAGTAGAGAAAAGGGACCCCTCCCACACTTTACATTTTGGTGGAATGTAAACTGGTACATCGACCACTGAGAACAGTATAGAGGACCCTTAAAAACTAAAAGTAGAGCTACCATATGACCTAGCAATCCCACTCCTGAACATATAAAAGAGAAAACTTTAATCCAAAAAGATGCATTCACCCCAGTGTTCCCTGCAGTGCTGTTTACAACAGCCAAGACCCTGGAAACAGCTTAAATGTCCATCAGCAGATGAACAAACAAAGACTATGTGGTACATATATACAATGGACTATTACAGCCACTAAGAACAGTGAAATAATGCCATCTGCAGCAACGTGGATGAACCTGGAGATTATCATACTAAGTGAAGAAAGTCAAAGACAAATATCATCATAGGATATCACTGAAAGCTATCTAGAATCTAAAAAAAAAAAAAAGATACCAATAACTTTACTTCCAAAACAGAAACAGACCACAGACTTAGAGAACAAACGTTTGGTTACCAAGGAGAAGGGGAGGGGGAGGGATAGACTGGGAGCTTGGGATTGACATATACACACTACTATATTTAAGATAGATAACCAACAAGGACCTAAGGTATAACACAGAGAACTCTGCTCGATGTTCTGAAATACCTAAAACAGAGAAGGAATCCATATGTGCAACTAAATCACTTTGCTGCACACGTGAACCGAGCACAACATTGTTAATCAACTATGCACCAATGTAAACTAAAAAAATAAAGGACCAGAGGAGATATTTGTTATGAGTTGAACTGTGACCCTCCAAAAATAAATTTTGAAATTCTACCCCCCAGGACCTCAAAAATGGTGACCTCACTTGGCAACAGGGTTGTTACAGATGCAATCAGTTAAGATGAGGTCAAAGAGGAGGAGGCATCGTATGCATGCTCAGTTGCGCAGCCATGTCTGACTCTTTGTGACCCCGTGGACTGTAGCCCACCAGGCTCCTCTGCTCCCATGGAATTACCCAGGCAAGAATACTGGAGTGGGTTACCATTTCCTCCTCCAGGGGACCTTCCTGACCCAGGATTGACCTCTCATCTCCTGTGTCTCCAAACAGGAGTATGGTGGGTCTCAATCCATCTGAGTGGCGTCCTTGTAGGAAGACAGCCATACGAAGACACAGACACAGGGAAAAGGCCATGTGAAGTCAGAGGCAGAGATGAGAGTGACAAGCCAAGGGATGCCAGGAGCTGCCAGTCATCACCAGAGTGCACAGAAAGCTCAGACTCTCCCTCAGAGTCCTCAGCAGGAACCAAGCTTCCCAACTCCTGACTAAAGCCCACTGTTACTCTTGACTCTCACAAGCCCTCTATGGGATGGACACTCTTACTGTCTTTGCTTCATAGATGCATAAAAGGAGGCTCAGAGAAGCTAAGAAACTTGGCCAAGGTCACATAGCTAATGAGTGAGGGGACTGAGATTCAAAGGCAAGTCAGCTTGGTCTGGAACCGAAGTTCATTACCACTACCACCCAGCTCTTGACACAGCAGTTCAAGAAATTATTTGCTTCTGTGGAATAATTTGTTGATTATTAACCATGCACCCAGAGCCAGGCTAGGATCAAAGAATCCTATGATAGCCCCAGCCCTAAACAGAGACCTAACTCTCTAGTTGAAGAGATTAGTCAAGGGCCCAGAGGATTCCAGTGCTCCCTTCCCACCATTCCCTGCAACTACGTCTCTGAAATACTCAGTCTGGGCAGCTCCTCCCAGTTACATCTGTAGCTTTCCCCTTCTTCTTCCCCCCTTGTTGGAAGGTCTTTAGAATTCTCAGGCTGGAAGGAGAGGGAATGGCAACTCCATGATTTTCACTAAGTGGTTGATTCTGTGGCAATGATAAGCCATGAAAGTGAAAGTGAATTCTCTCAGTCATGTCTGACTCTTTGCTATCCCATGGACTGTAACCCACCAGGCTCCTCCATCCATGAGATTCTCCAGGCAAGAGTACTGGAGCAGGTTGCCATGCCCTCCTCCAGGGGATCTTCCCAACCTAGGGATCGAACTCAGGTCTCCCGCATTGGAGGCAGATTCTTTACCAGCTGAGCCACCAGGGAAGCCCAAAGTAGTATGAAGGTTGGACTCTTCCTGGAGCAGATGTAGTCTTGGAAAAGGCTTCCTGGAGCTGTGGGAGTGGTTTGGCAGGATTAATAAAAGATATAGCCAAAGTGTGGATAAAGAAAGATGGCATCAGAAGCCTTCTTGGGAAGGGAACAAGGAAAGAGGTGAGAATGCAAAGAAGAGGAGGGGCATGAGTTTGAGCAAGTTCCAGGAAATAGTAAAGGACAAGGAAGCCTGGCATGCTGCAGCCCACGGGGTCACAAAGAGTTGGACACAACTTACTGACTGAACAACACAACTGCCCAGGCAAGGGGACCCTGGCTTTTCCAATGAGCATGTAGACGCAACCCTCAGATTCCCTAGGTCAAAGACCAGGTCCGCTCCATCTGCGCTTTTGGCGCCTCACGCCTGCCTCCGCTTTATCACACACATGGGTTTTTGCTCTTTTATTCACTTCTTTCCATCTAATCTCCTCCCTGTTTTAGAATAATATATTCCAAACACAGGAGAAAAAAAAATCTCAGAAAATAAAATAGACATCTGTGAACGTGACATGGAAATGTAAAAAAAATTGTTACATTTTGGGCTTCCCTGGTGGGTCAGTGGTTAAAGAATCAGCCTGCCAATGCAAGAGACACAGGTTGCATCCCTGACCCGAGAAAGTCCCACGTACTGCGGAGCAACTAAGCCTGTGAGCCACGAAACTGAGCCTGGGGGCTGGAACTACCGAGCCTATGTGCCGCAAGCACTGAAGTCCTGTGCCCCAGAGCCTGTGCTCTGCAACGAGAGAAGGCACCACGGTGAGAAGCCTGAGCGCCCCGGCTAGAGGCAGCCCCCACTTGCCACTACCAGAGGAAGGCCAGCGCAGCAATGGGGACCCAGCACAGCCAAGCAGAAATATACATAAATACCCAAAAGTACGTTTTAAATGGTGACGTTTTGTCTCATTGCTGGAGATCCTTTCAATGTAGGGAAGATTCTAGGTCCTGTGGGTGCATCCTTGGAGCCCCTCCCCACCACTCCTCCAACCTGCCGGCGGTTGTGTGTCCTTGCTACTTTGGAGATACTCTTCTGTTGTCTCCTGATATTCATTTCTGCTAATGTGATGTCTATTCTCAGCCTAAGTTTTTTGTCTTTGCTTTTTTCTTTTTTAAACTATTTTATTTACTTATTTATTTTTGGTTGTTCTGGGTCTTGGTTACTGCGCGAGCCTTTCTCTAGTTGCAGAGAGTGGGGGCTACTCTCTAGCTGCCCTGCATGGGTTTCTCAAAGTGGTGACCTCTCTTGTTGTGGAGCATGGGCTCTGGCCTGTTTGGGCTTCAGAAGTTGCAGCACGTGAGTTCAGCAGTTGCGGCTCCCTGGCTCTGGAGCACAGACGCAATAGTTTTGACGCACAGGCTTAGTTGCCCCCCTGCAGGTAGGATCTTCCTGAATCAGGGCTCAAACCTATGTGGCTCCAGCTTTGGCAGGCAGATTCTTTCTCACTGAGGCACCAGGGAAGCCCCATTCTCAGTCCAAGCGTTATTCCTATTCATCTTCTTTCTAAAATCTTGTAAGACTCTTCTCTTTCTCTCTGTCTCATTACATTACACCCAAGCGGGGATTTACTGATGGATGGGCCTTGGTACAGCATTTACTGCGCACTTGTAGCTGAGGATTTCCGTCTCTCTTTGGTTGTGAACATTCTCTCCTGTATTCTTCTGAAACACCCATGAGATACCTATGGGAGCCCCTCAATCCATTTTCCAGATGGCTGGATTGCTCTCACATGTTTGTATTATTTTTATCCCTCTAAGATGCATTCTCCTCTGACTTCCTGCAATTTCAGTTTGAAGTTGTGGATTAAGAATAACATGGGAGGCTTTCCTTTTCCGGTAAGTGGCCTGCTGCTAAGTCACTTCAGTCGTGTCCGACTCTGTGCGACCCCATGGACTGCAGCCACCCAGGCTCCTCCATCCATGGGATTTTCCAGGCAAGAGTACTGGAGTAGGTTGCCATTGCCTGAGGTGACCTCAAAAAATGACTGTGCTACTCACTTGACCCAGAAAATTCCACAAAATCATGCAAATCAAGAGGTTCAAGTCTTCATATTCACTTTAAGAACACTCATGAAACTGCCCAGGCCATTAAATGTATGCATATCAGAAGACCCACCGAGTATCTGAAAGGTGTCACCTTAAAAAGCAAGGTGTGCCATTCACTGTTACAGTGGTAGAGTTGGTAGGTGTACACAGGCCACACAGTGGGGCTGGGCCCGGGGTCGGTGGCCCAAATAGAGTGTTGAATTTTTACTGCACATGTTCAAAAATGCAAAGAGTAATGCTGAACTTAAGGGCTTAGATGTAGATTCTCTTGTCACTGGGCACATCCAGGTGAACAAAGCCCCCAAGGTGTGGTGCAGGACTTAACAGAGCTCACGGTTGGATCAACCAATACAGAGCTCTCCCTGCCACACTGAGATGATCCTTAGTGAAAAAGAACAGACTGCTCCGAAACCAGAAGAGGAGTTGCACACAAGAAGAAGATATCCCACAAGAAACTGAAGAAACAAAAACTTCTGGCCTGGGAATAAAGGCAGCAAAAAACAAACGCAAGTAAAACGAAAAAAGAAAAAAAAAACACAGGAGATGGTTTAATCCACTTGAAGTGTTTGGTGGCAATTGTTATATAGCAATTGCTATAATTTATACTCACCTTCATGCATTGGAGAAGGAAATGGCAACTCACTCCAGTGTTCTTGCCCGGAGAATCCCAGGAACGAGGGAACCTGGTGGGCTGCCATCTATGGGGTCGCACAGAGTCGGACATGACTGAAGCGACTTAGCTGCAGCAGCAGCAGCAGCATATAGTCTGATAAAGCATTTTTCACAGAAAACAAGGATAAATAATAATCACATCAGAGACCTAAGAATATTTCACTTATACTTAACCAAACAACATCTTAACAAGATGTATAAAAGGACAGTAAAGATGTATATAAGGAAAAACGTAAACTGAAATATATCTATAGCCGAATGAAAATCCCAGAAAATAAAAAGAATTAGGCAAATAACTTTAGAAAATCATAGACAGTAAGACAAAACTGACACATATCTTTGTGTCTGTGTGTTTAGTTGCTAAGTCATGCCCAACTCTTTGCAATTCCCCGGACTGTAGTCAACCAGGCTCCTCTGTCTATGGGATTTCCCAGGCAAGAATATTAGAGTGGGTAGCTCTTCCCTTGTTCGGGGGATCTTCTCCACCCAGGGATCGAATCCAGGTCTCCTGCATGATTCTTTCCTACCTGAGCCACCAGGGAAGCCCCATTCTTGCACAGTTGGCTCCCAGATCCTTTCTCTTTGTTTGATAGACCTGGTAAATCTCCCTGATTCTACTCTGTCAATGGACTCTGAAAAGTCACTTCCCTTCAGTTTGGAATTCGAAGGACCAGTTGGTATCTGATCATCTTGAGGGATGCTAGTCCCGGAAAGACACGTTTATTTGCCCAGCTTAGACAGCCACACTCTGGAGAGGTCTGGCATTCATAGGTCGGTAGGGAGAAAACAAGGGACAGAGAAGAGGGAAGTCTTAACTCATGCTCACATCCGAACAGATTTTTGTAAATTGCAAGGAACATCCATTCAGTTTCTCTAATCAGCTTCAAAGGCCTTGCGAGGCTCCCTCTACCATTGTGGGGCTGGTAATTCTGTGTCACAGCTAATTACCGCTTAATAGCCATCGTGGGTACAAAGTCTCCAGTTTAAAAGCCAAGCCGATTTCCTCGCGCATTCAGACCTCAGCTGCCCCTGAAGGGTGGGGATTACAGGAGGTAATACCGGCGTTATTTCTCCTGCTGTAGTTCATCAGCTCCATCTCCAGCTGAGTGAGCCGCCCCCTCCCCCTTGGACAAAGATTACTTGCCATTAAAATGCTCAGGCTCACGTCGGCTCTCTTTTTGCAATCTGGATGTTGCCTACACTTTGAGAAAGGTTTTTGAAGGCAGATTAGCAGGATTAGGAAAGGTTCGCATATGTTCAGCCTCACTCTTGGTATTCAAGACATCACACCCCTGCACCACCCAGGAAGCTCGAGAAAACGGAGTGAGCCCAGGCAGGCGTGGGGGAGGGGAAGAGAAAAGGGAAGGGTGGGATGAGGGAAGCAGGGCAACTCTGCCCCAACAATGCAAAGCTGGTGTCAGATGCAAACCTGGGAATATGGAATATTAGCGAATTCCCAGGCAGTTCACTAGAATTTTGGAATTTAGCTTGTTTTCCCTTCACTTCTGGTGTATTTTTTTTTTCTTTCCCTGAGAACCCGGCTAGTGGAGGGGAGGGGAGGTGTCAGAGGCAGAAGTCAGCATTGTGGTCTTCACGCAGGTTCTAAGAGCTATGCCTAAACTATTGCTGTTCCTCGGCATCCCCTGTCCACTTTTCCTCACCTTGTCTGCTTTCCTGAAAACACTGAATGAAACAGGAGTCACGGCTCCTGTGAGAAAGCCCATCCCTGAGTTGGGCTGTTTCATGGAGTTGCTGTTGCTCAGTCGCTCAGTCGTGTCTCTTTGTGACCCCATGGACTGCAGCACGCCAGGCTTTCCTGTCCTTCACTATCTCCAGGAGTTTGCTCAAACTCATGTCCATTGAGTCGATGATGCCATCCAGCCATCTCAATCTCTGTGGATCCTTCTCCTGCTTTCAATCTTTCCCAGCATCAGGGTCTCTTCCAATGAGTCGCTCTTCACACGAGGTGGCCGAAGTACGGAAGCTTCAGCTTCTGCATCAGTCCTTCCAATGAATATTCAGGGTCGATGTCCTTTAGGGTTGACTGGCTTAATCTCCAAGGGACCCTTAGACTCTGTTTAACCTGAACTGATCACTCATCTACTCCCTCGGCATATCACACTGGGTACCAAGAGCAGGCAAAAAGGGTATGAGAAACAGCTGGGTAGATTTAGAATCTCCCGGAATGTCCCCAGAAAGTAGAACTAATCTAGCAGAGCTAAGGAGCCATGGAGAGGACCTACAACAACGATGATGCGATCCCCCCGAACACCAAGTAACAGGTCCGGACAGAGCCGCCAAAGGTCAAGAACCGTGTGGTAGCAGTGAGGCAGGAGGCAGACGGGCCCCCCAGGGTAAAGCGATTGGAGATTTCTTCCCTAAAGTCTGGGTCTCCCTGGTGGCTATGGTAAGAAGCTGCCTGCAATGCAGGAGACCCCGGTTCAATGCCTGGGTTGGGAAGATCCCCTGGAGAAGGGAAAGGCTGCCCACTCTAGTATTCTTCGGCTTCCCTTGTGGCTCAGCTGGTAAAGAATCTGGCTGCAATGCCGGAGACCTGGGTTCAATCCCTGGGTTGGGAAGATCCCTGGGAGAAGGGAAAGGCTACCCACTCCAGTATTCTGGCCTAGAGAATTCCAGGAACTGTGCAGTCCATGGGGTTGGACATGGCTGAGCGACTTTCCCTTTCCCTATGGACTGAAACAGAGAATAGCAGGACAATTAAGGGAGGAGGCTGGCCCCGCCCAGACCACATATTTTTCCATTCCCAAGGTCAGGAGATCTCCCCAACCACACATACTCAGAAAAGCTGCATGGAGGTCAAAGGGGAGTGGTACTAACTAAGGCCAGGCTACTCACATGCCCTTTTGGTAATATCCACGATGGCTAAGAGATGCGTGCACACACGTGGGAGGATCCTGAGATATACCAAATACGGACTGCAAACCGGGCAAATCAAAATGATTGATCAAAGAAACCCGGAATAAATGCCCAATAGAAGTGCTTCAAACTTCCACGAGGGCATGACCCAGGAACTCTCTCTCTCTCTCTCTAAGTCCACCCATGTGTCTACCCACATGTACGGTACGTTTTCTCTCTTGATGAATACTTGATTCGCTACTTTCTGTCTTTGTGGAAATTCTTTTTTGCAAAGGCAGAAGCCAGGACCCTTGTTACTGACCACTGGTCTAGTGGCCAGGATCTGGTGCTCTCACCGCCGTGACCCAGCCCAATCTCTGGCTGGGAATCCAAGCCCAGCTCCAAGGTTTCTCAGGCCAAGGCCACCCAGGACCTGCAGCATCAGGGCTGGAAAAAGAAAGGAAAAAAAGTGTGGTTCTGAAGATGAGGATGGGGAAATTACAGAGTCACCAGTGTATTTACTGGAAGGCACAGCAAGCCAATCTGAGTAGAGCGACTGAAACCAGGAGCGGGTTCTATAAACAAAACATTTAAGTCCGACGGGGCCCTGATCCAGCAGCCCGATGGTGTTGGAGTGGGTTGGGCCCTCTCTACTCCCAAAGTGACAAACCTCCATCTCGTACAAAGCCTTGTACTGAGGAACATCTGTGCAGAATGACAGAGGCAAGGAACAAAGATCCAGACGAATGGGCTGAAGTTGCAGGGCAGAGGAAGGAGCTCTGGAAAAGCTGGAAGATTTTTATTTTATTATTCATTTGGGAAAAACCAGAAGAGACAGCTGTAGAGCCTGAGAAGTAGAAAGGCTGTCCTGGCCCACCCTTCACTGCTGAAAGTAGAGGGAAATTCATTTGACTTAGAAAACGAACAGCAGAGAAGCACTGTGGGAGAAATCCACAAAAAGTTAATGTAAGAGAAAGAAAATGTGAACATAAAAGTTCTACAGTGAAAGCTGCTAGGAAGAAATGTTCATGGAACTTTTCAAATATTCCAAAACAAGTTAAAGGAAATTTAAGAAAATGATAGATGATATGGAAAGACAACATACCTCACTGTTAGAGGAAAAGAACTCAGAATTAAGGTGAATGCCAAAAAAAGAAAATTTCAAAAAAGAGGTGACAGAATTTAGAAAATAAGTAGGAATAAAATAAAAAACGACTGGAGAGATATTGGCATACAAATTGGCAGAAATACAAGGGACAGAGGACATTCAATGACACAATAGGGATGAAATAAACAAAATCCACACGGTGAGAAACTCTAAAGGACAAATGGTTCAGTTTCTTCAACAAAAACAATAAAAATTTTGGAAAAAGAAATAAAAAGAAGGAAGAAATTGATATAGATAAACGAGATTCGGAAATTGTTTCAGAAATTGCCAAGTAGCGAACTTGTTTGGATGATAATTCAAACATTTTTACTATTTAAAAAATGCAAGACAACTAGGAAAATATGAAGGTGGCAATATTTAATGATATTGAGATTAATGTTATTTTTAAGTATGACATGATGATATCGTGGTGATGTTTATTCAAATAACAATTACCTATTAAAGCCTATACTGAAATGTTCGCAAATAAAGGTACTTAATGTCACTATAAAATTTTCCAGAAGGAGGGGGATGGGTGGAGGTGTAGATGAAACAAGGCTGGACTGTACTGATTTAAGTGAAGCTGGTTGATGAGTCCTTAGTAGTTTTTTATATTACACTCTCTGTTTCTATAGGCTTATATTACAGTAATACAAAGCTTAATAAAAAACAAACTATAAAGGAAGCCTTAGAGCTTGGCACCCATCAAGCATGAACAGTCCACGATGCTCTTATGAGACAGCAGTGACATCTGCAGAGGATTTCAATAGGTAGAGACATACTGTGTAACCTGTCCCCTCAGCCTGTCCTCCCTTTTGAGTTTTGCAGTGTATCTGTCCCTAAACTGACCTGGAGGCATTATTCCATCACTTACTAGAATGTAAGGTCTATGGGAGCAAGGACTTTGCTAATTTTACTGCTGCTATAATGATCTTAGAACAGCACCTAGCAGGCAGTAGACTTTCAGGAAATACTTGTTGGTTAATTGAACAAACGCCCATATGTAATTCCAGTACATAATTTCAGACTCTAATGATCACTTCCGGTAATGAGGAAATTAATTTCTTGGATAGAGGATGAGAATTCTTCACTTCGTAACGACATAAGCTTGGATTAGCCTCTGAATTGGCCTCCAAAGATAACCGATGTCTGATGCTGCCGCCACGGAGGCCTCTGGGCAGCTGCTGAGCCACTGACGATGCCACAGAGAGGGAAGGACTGAGGATCGTGGGTAGACTGCTTTCACTTTGCTGGGTGTCCAGGATCAAGTCATCAGCCAATGGGCATTACTTAAAATGTAGCATTATATATGTTGGCAATTGATGGGAATAAGTAAGTGGAAATCTTCCATACGATTTATTTACATTGTTATTTGGTTTGTTTGTTTCATCACTGAAGATACTTAAAAGCTAAGTGCAACCCTTTCATCTTCTCAGTTGAGAAGCAGTAAACTGTAGTGGAAGCATGACAATTTTCAAAATATATAGACCCGAGTTGAAATCCCAATCACAGTAGCCTTTAAAAAAATAAAATTGGCCAGCTGATGCCTTTTCCACCCTCAACCTCTTTTTCTTTCTCTCTCTCTCCCACACACCCACACACACATACACATACCTCTTGTATCCATATTCACAAAGAGAGGCCTGGACTTATTTATGGCAAATATTAATGGCTATTTCTACTAGTGGAATTTTGGATGATTTTCAGTTTTCTTTTTCTATTTTAATCAATCTTAGAATGACAAAGAAGTAAAGTAAATGACAAAAAAGTAAAGTATTGAACTGAAGATGCCCCCAGGGAACTCTATACAATGTTCTTAGAGCAGCCATTCAAACTCTCATCTCTTTCCATATACTGAACCATTTGGGGTGGAGTCAACCAGTGATTTCCCTCACTGAAAAGATGAAGCCACGTTGCTAAATAAAATAAACACCTGGACAATAGATGTCAAATAACTGTTTTGTTATCAGTCGCTAGGAAAGTGAACCCTGCTGCTCTGAGGATGGAAAACGCCCATCAATGACTTTGCCATTCTCTCCAGGCTGACATAAGAGTTCAGTTTATGTCTGGCCAAAGTAACAGCAAACCATATCAATATGACTTAAGTCCCTAAGGGGGTCACTTTCCTCACAGAGCAAGAAAGCTGGAGGTAAACAGTGGGGGCTTGGAGTGGCTGCTGGACCGGCAGTGCCCACTGCGACTCAGATGGGTTTGCTCTTCCTGCCGGGTCATTCTTGGCTTTCGATCTCTGAATGGCTGCTGTGCCTCCACACATGGTGTCCACATTCCAGACACCAAGAGGGAAAAGACTGCAAGCCTTTCTTTCCTCCAAGCTTTGTGTTTTCTTGTGAGAATGCATGCCATTCCTAGGATTTCTGCCAACATTGCTTTGGCCACGTGGCCATCCTTAACTTCAAGAGAGTCTGCGAAGATGGATATTTTAATATGGTCAAAATGACACCATAAACAAAATTAGATCTTTGTTAGAAGAAAAGACGAAGACTCAGGTTCGATTCCGGGGTCGGGAAGATCCTCCACTGGACAAGGGATAAGGCTACCCACTCCAGTATTCTTGGGCTTCCCTTGTGGCTCAGCTGGTAAAGAATCCACCTGCAAAGCAGGAGACCCCGGTTCTATCCCTGGGTTGGCAAGATCCCCTGGAGAAAGGAACGGCTACCCACTCCAGTATTCTGGCCTGGTGAATATACAGTCCATGGGGTTGCAAAGAGTCATACACAACTGAGTGACTTTCACTTCCCTTCACTTCAGTGAGGTAGATGAACCCAGAGTCTGTCATACAGAGTGAAGTAAGTCAGAAAGAGAAAAACAACTATCATGTATTAATGCATATATATGGAATCTAGAAAAATGGTACTGATGAACTTCTTGGCAGGGCAGAAACAGAGATGGAGACATAGAGAACAGACTTCAGACAAAGCAGGGGAAGGAAAGGGTGGGATGAATTAAGGGAGTAGCTTTGAAAATATACATTACCATACGTAAAATGGATAGCTAATGGGAAGTCACTGTATAACACGGGGAGCTCGAAGTGGTACTCTGTGACAACCTAGAGGGGTGGGATGTGGCTGGAGCTGGGGGGGGAGGTTCAAGAGGGAGGGAACATATGTATACCGATGGCTGAGTCACGCTGTTGTACAGCAGAAACCAACACAATACTGTAGAGCAATTATCCTCCAATTACAAATACTTTTTCTAAAAAGTGTATATGTGTGTGTGGGGGGGGGGGGGGGTGAGGAATCTATGTGTGGTTTTCAAGCGTGATTGTAAGCGGTTACAAAGGCTTTACCCGGCAGGATGCACGGGGGAAGAGCTGCCCTCCCCATACTGGACTTGGTGACGGCTAGGCCCCTGCATATCTGGAGTATCACACAGATCTGGTGCTTTCACTCCTGGTCTCCCTTAAGCTGAGGTCTCCAAGCTCCTCTGCTGAGACATGCTTACGAAGACAGGGAGAATAACCTAAGAATTTTATCACCAGTGCATCTCCGGATCCTAACCCCGCTCTCACTTCGGGAATTTGCTTCAAGATCATCTGAGGCCAGAGGAGTTGGAATGGCTGTAGACCGACTGTGAGTCCACAATTGCTGAACCTGGGTGATGGGCATGTGGGACTGCACTCTGAGTCTCTCAATTTTTGCAGGTTTACCACTTTTCATGATCAATAATTTCCTTCTTTTTCCCCCCCCCGTTCTCCTCTCAGACAAAAAAAATAGCATAACAAAGTGTTACCTCTGGCTCTCTGGAAAGTCACAACCGCTCCCCCCAAACCCAGCCCACTCCTTGTGGATCGTGGCCACCCAGAGGCGTGCGTATGCACTCTAAGATTTTAGAAACATATATTAACAGACCAGTCATATTCAAAGAGTGATCACGAGAAAACTCTGAAACAGGTACATATCGCTTTTGATTCTGAGTCATTAAGGAGGAAATTCAGTGGCCCTTGACCTTAAAAAGACCAGGAGGGCGGGTGCGGGAGGAACCATCAAGGAGCGGAGGGCTTTTGCCACTGGTCGAGACAGGCGGGTGTTAGGTGGTTGTGGGGAAAGGCCAAGAAATGCAGGTCAGATCCCCACTCTGCCGCTGGCTTGCTGTGTGGCCTCGGGCCAGAGCCTTCACTTTCCGGAAAATCAGCTGCTGATCTATAAGGCGGGCAGCTGGGGGCCAGCCGACTTCTAACTTTCAGCTCTTTTAGCCCGGATGTGCTCAAAGCAGTGAAGACAGAGCTGATGATACACACAGTGGCCACCGCAACACACTAACGGAGCAATGAACGCAGCAACACACACTGGGAGTGTGGGAGATGTGGCCTGGCCTGGGTGGACAGTAGGGCGGCGCTAAATGGGCCAGAGGGAGGAAACCAAATAAGGACAAGAATCCTCCTGGGGCGGGGGGCGGTGCTGCTGGGGCGGGGGACGGTGCTCCGGGGCGGGGGGCGGTGCTTCTGGGGAAGCCCCTCCCCCGGCCAGCAGCACAGAGGAAATTGACCAGCTGGTTCCAGGGCACCTGTTTCAACCTAAAGGGAAAAATAGGGTGAACTCATGGCCCAGCGGAGAGGGCAATGGCACCCCACTCCAGTATTCTTGCCTGGAAAATCCCATGGACGGAGGAGCCTGGTGGGCTACAGTCCATGGGGTCGCTAAGAGTCGGACACGACTGAGCGACTTCACTTTGACTTTTCACTTTCATGCATTGGAGAAGGAAATGGCAACCCACTTCAGTGTTCTTGCCTGGAGAATCACAGGGATGGGGGAGCCTGGTGGGCTGCCGTCTATGGGGTTGCACAGAGTCAGACACAACTGATGCAACTTAGCAACAGCAGCAGCAGCATGACCCAGACCAGAAAGAGCCCAGCTTTCCAGAGATCTGTCCAAGGGTACATGAACCAGAGCTTGAGCACTCAGAAAAATCCATAGAGGAGCTTGATGGAAGGAGAGGTTGTCAGGACCCACCCCAACTCTGATTCAGTGGGTCTGGAGTGGGCCCCGGGTCCTCCACTTTTTAGCAAGCTCCCCAGCCATCCTGACGGTGGCGCAAGTGGTAAAGAACCCGCTTGCCAATGCAGGAGACATAAGAGACGTGGGTCTGATCCCTGGGTCGGGCAGATCCCCTGGAGGAGGAAATGGCAACCCACTCCAGTATTCTTGCTTGGAGAAATCCATGGACAGAGGAATCTGGTGGGCCATGTGTCCACGGGGTTGCTAAAGAGTTAAATATGACTTAGCGACTAAACAAACATTGGTTGCTTTACAATGTATTATTTTCTGCTGCACAGTAAAGTGAATCCGTCATAGGTATACACATATCCTCTCTTTTTTGGATTTCCTTGCCATTCAGGTCACCACAGAGCAATAAGCAGAGTTCCCTGTGCTATGGGGTGGGTCCTCATTAGTTACTGATTTTATACATAGTACCTATAGCATGCATATGTCAATCCCAATTTCTCTCACCTCTCCTTCCCCTCTCCTCCCCCTGCCCCCTGCCCCCCCTCCCGTGTCCACACATTTATTCTCTACCTCTGTCTCCACTTCTGCTTTGCACATAGGTTCGTCTGTACCATTTTTCTAGATTCCACATATATGTGTTAATATACCATATTAGTTTTTCTCTTTCTGACTTACTTCACTCTGTATGACGGTCTCCAGGTCCATCCACATCTCTGCAAATGAATCTTTCTTCTTGAACCAAGCTGCCATGTTGTGAGGAAGCCAAGGCCGCCGGGTGGGGATGCTCCAGCAGAGCAGAACGGAGGCCTGGGTCAAACAGCTCCAGCTGCGCATCCATGGTGGACCTTCTAGCTAACCCTGCATCTCAGCCAGCACCAGGCTAAGCAGAAGAACTGCCTGGCGAGCCCACAGGCTCATGAGAACTGACACACTGTTATTGTGGAAGTCACTAAGTCTCGGGGTACCCTGTCACACAGCAGCAGATAAATGAAGTGGGGAGTTTCCCCCAGAACGGATATCTTCAGATTTAAATTCTGGGCTTCAGCAAAATTGGAATGGTCCTCTACTGTGTCCTGATGCTTAGACCTGTTTGCAAAACTCTTTCCAGAAAGAGTGGTTTATTCTCAAGCACATGACTCTGGTACTCCTTACTAGGAAAAAAAAAAAACAAGGAACCCTGCCACTTTTCCTACCAGTTTGCCAAACAACAGTATAAATTTGAAGGATAATGAGAATTAGGAAGTTTTGACATATTCATGTTTGGACATACTTACCACTAACCGTAAAATAAATGAAATTATTTAATAATAAGCGTCTCCAATTTTAACAGTAATAAACTAGAGCCAGGACTGTGTATCAGACCAACCAGTTATTGCAGGAGAGTTTGGAGGACTCTGTGGAAGGCATATGTTTATAGCCCTCAGTAGAAAAACACCATTATTGTCTTCAGGTTGCCTGGTTCCCTATCCTTATAATGAGTAAGATATTTAAAGTCCCGAACTGTTGATGTGACATTTCAGTAAGTAATGCAGAGATTCGACGACATTTCCATATTCCTCTTTTAAAGTCTGGATGCCTCTGCCTTAATCCAAGCTTCTTGGCATTTATTACTGTTTGTTACACTAACAAGTAAGATTACGAGAATTCTAATGAAGGCTTCCAGTGAAAAACTCTGTGATTAAAATGCCGTAATAACAGTTGCATGCATTTATGTGCCTGATTACCATAATCTATTTAGCACAAGTAAACACACAAACAGAAGGAGAAAAGCAAGCCCACTGACACTCCAGCTAAAGGAGAATTTGAAATGTGAGATCGAGACAATGTAAATATGTAAATGTCTTTGTGCACTCTTTTCATCTCTCTCCTTTCTCATCCTTGCCCGTTTTTTTTTTTTTTTCCTGTTTGCTAATGAGAAGACTATACCATCCCATGTGGTCCCTGCTCAACCAGGCTGGGGTACATTTGGGGGCCATCTGCTGGGGCCAGAGTCCTGAACAATGCCACCCAGGGAGCGCTGGATATATCTGCGGCCACCTTTGACATCCTGGACAAGAAGGAATGGTCTCTCAAAGACTCCAGTCTTTGATGCGTTCAATCTGAACACTTAGTTCAGCTGTCACTCCATTAATGCAAGGGCTGGAGGAGCAGGGCCGTATACCCTGCCCTCTGCCTCCCCCGTCGCCCTTCCCCCACAAACACCACACTGTCAACAAATTATTACAGCAGCGATCATGCCGGGCTTCTCAATTAGCCTCCCTCCACATCTCTCTTGGCTTCCTTATTTTTCACTCTTAATAAAATGTCAAGCAGGAGGGTTCCTGGCATCTTCTGTTTGGTGAAGGATTTTACAAAACTTTTTAAAAGTGGAACTGAGTACTTTAACAGTGGGATAATGGTGACGGGCCCGATAGGGAAACGCATTACAGAAACTTGCCGGAATCCCAAATATGTTGTGCTAAAGAGATGGCATAGGCGTGTTCTTTTCTCAAAGGAGGAAATTTCTCAAACAGAAGCAGGAGGGTCATTGATCTGGCCTTAATGGAGAGAGAGGAGCTGGTAAATTCACATGGAAAAGCATCAGAGAAGAGACACAGATGTAGAGATCAAATATATGGGCAGTAAGGGTAGAGGAGAGATTGGGAGGTTGGAATTCAGTCTGTTCAGTTCAGTTGCTCAGTCATGTCTGACTTTCTGCAGCCCCATGGACTGCAAGCACGCCAGGCTTCACTGTCCATCGCCAACTCCCAGAGCCTGCTCAAACTCATGCCCATCGAGTCGGTGATGCCGTCCAACCACTCCAGTCTCTGTGAGTCTTTCTCCTCCCACCTTGTCTTTCCCAGCATCAGGGTCTTTTCCAATGAGTCAGTTCTTCACATCAGGTGGCCAAAGTGTTGAAGCTTCAGCTTCAGCATCAGTCCTTCCAATGAAACACCCAGGACTGATCTCCTTTAGGATGGACTGGTTGGATCTCCCTGCAGTCCAAGGGACTCACAAGAGTCTTCTCCAACACCACAGTTCAAAACCATCAGTTCTTCAGTGCTCAGCTTTCTTTATAGTCCAACTCTCACATCCATACCTGACTACTGGAAAAACCATAGTCTTGACTAGATGGACCTTTGTTGGCAAAGTGATGTCTCTGCTTTTTAATACGCTGTCTAGGTTGATCATAGCTTTTCTTCCAAGGAGCAAGTGTCTTTTAACTTCATGGCTGCAGTCACCATCTGCAGTGATTTTGGAGCCCCCCAAAATAAAGTCTCTCACTGTTTCCATTGTTTCCCCATCTACTTGCCATGATGGGAGATTGGGATTGACATATGTATACTATTGACACAAAATAGATAACTAATGAGAACCTACTGCGTCTTTATAGCACAGGGAACTCTACTTACTGCTCTTTGGCAACCTGAATGGGAAGGAAATCCAAAAAAGAGTGGATATATGTATGCGTCTACATGCGACTGCTTCATTCTGCTCTACAGCAGAGACTAGCACAGCATTGTAAAGCAACTATGCCGCTGCTGCTGCTGCTGAGTCGCTTCAGTCCTGTCCGACTCTGTGTGACCCCATAGACGGCAGCCCACCAGGCTCCCCCGTCCCTGGATTCTCCAGGCAAGAACACTGGAGTGGGTTGCCATTTCCTTCTGCAATGCATGAAAGTGAAAAGTCAAAGGGAAGTCGCTCAGTTGTGTCCGACTCTTAGCGACCCCATGGACTGCAGCCCACCAGGCTCCTTCGCCCATGGGATTTTCCAGGCAAGAGGACTGGAGTGGGGTGCCATTGCCTTCTCCATACTCAATAAAAAAAAAAATTTTTTTAAAGCATAGGAGAGGCAGTTGGTACAGATCTATTGTAGAACATCAGACAAATATAGAACCGATGGGTTTAGATGAAACACAGGCCCAGTGATAATCATATTGGCTTTGGATTATAAAGATTTTTTTGTAGGGACTTCAAAAATAATTTTGAGGTGTATAAAAAAATCTTGGCATCCTCATATATAGGGGCCACTTACAGTCAACATTTATTGAGCTATTACTATATCCAGTCCCTGCTCTAAATGCTTCCCACACATTGTTAAACAGGAATAACACTGTTCTTAGAAGAGAGCTTTTTCCACTCCCACGCTTCTCCAACATATGCACATTTTTCAAATGAAAATGATACACATTTTTCAAACGAAGAGATCGCTAAAGGAAGGAGGCCCACAGAGTACAAAGAGGTAAGGACATTTATCACTCAAAGCAAAATAGCCCGTTGTTGCCCACCCAGCCCCACACTTATGGCCCTTGGAAACCGGCAGGCTAAGCTGAGTGAGCACCAAATAATAATAATTACAAGGGGCAGGTTACACAGACAGCCTTTCCCCTAATTTGACCTATTTAGCTTTTGGGGAGTAGTCTGTGTCTATCTCGGGAATTTTCAAGCAATGGGTTGAAAGAGAAGTTGGGGGAAGCAGACAATATTTTGGAATCAATGTAATAAACATGAGCAGCTGCAGTGCAGACCATCCGCTCAGTAAATGAGGGGCCCATCTTCAAAGATGAAAATCAGTGTCAGCTTCCCCAGGGGCTGTCCTCCATCAGCCATTCTGGGCCTGGACAACCTCCTCTACTCACAGGATGATTTCCACTCACTCCAACGTGCTCTTGGTTCCCCTCCAGCCCTCCTGCTCGATCCCCTGGACAACATCCCCCTCTGGCTCCAGTCATCCTCCCTGGGTGTCCCTCTTGCACCTCCAACTCAACTCAGCCAAAACACCTGTTCCTCTGCCATGGACTCTCCTTCTCAATCGATGACCTGGAATGACAGCCCGTCCACCAAGCTACCCAAGCTTGCTGCTGCAGCTAAGTCACTTCAGTCGTGCCAGACTCTGTGCGACCCAAGCTTAGAAAGCTATTAAGATCCTCAACGTCTCACACCCCTACTGTCGATAAGGCTGGCCAGTCTTACCACCTGGGAACATCTTCCTCCATCGCCCCTTCTCCACATCCCTGCCACAGTGCCCATACTATTAGTTTGCTAGAGTTTGCATTACAAATACCACCCAGTGGGTGACTTAAACAACAGAAAGTCATTGTCTCACAGATCTGGAAGCTGGAAGTTCAAGACCAAGATCCAGGCAAAGTTGGTGTATTTTTTTTTTTCCACTTTAAAAAAATCCATTCACTTATCTGTTTTATTTTTGGCTGTGTCAGCTCTTAGCTTCTGCACATGGAATCTTTTCACTGTGGTGTGTTGGCTCAGTTGCCCCAAGGAATGTGGGATCCCAGTTCCCGGACCAGGGATCCAACCTGCATCCTCTGCACTGGAACGAAGGTTTTTACCTACTGGATCGCCAGGGACATCCCGGGGTCGGGGTCTTCTGAGGGCCTGTCTCCTTGGCTTGTAGGTAGCTGTCCTCTCTGTGTGTCTTCACCTGCTTTTTCCTCTGTGTGTCCATGCCCTGATCCCTTCTTCTTATAAGGACACCCTAATGACCTCTTTAAAGACCCTATGTCCAAATGCAGTGACATTTTGAGTTAGAATGGGGTTTGAGTTCAACACAGGAATGGGGGGCAATTCAGCCCCTGACAGGGTCTTGTCACCTGTCATAGTGTATAGCATAGTTAGTCGCTCAGTCACGTCCGACTCTGCGACCCTGTGGACTGTAGCCCACCAGGCTCCTCCGTGCATGGGATTCTCCAGGCAAAAACACTGGAGTAGGTGACCATTCCCTTCTCCAGGGGATCTTCCTGACTCAGGGATTGAACCCAGGCCTCCTGCACTGCAGGCAGATTCTATACAGTCTGAGCCACCTTGTCACCTCTTACTCAACTACAATAAAACCCTGAATTCTCCAGGTTTTCTACAGTTATGACACCTTTATTTTCCAGATTTTTCTAACAAGGTCCATGTCTTACTTCTGTTATCAGAAAAGCAATAATCCGTGCATTGTTCCGAGGAAACTGGTGTCACCATGGAACTCAGGGAAGCCTCCGTGGACACTCTCTATGTCCTGCTTGATGTCTCTTCTCTCCTGCCACGTTTCTCTGCTTGCCATCCCATGACCCCGCATGTGGACTCTCTTACACTGATTTCCTTTTTACAGACTGACAAGTCAGCTGGACGGTCAGCTGGGTTTTGGGGTGAGGACACCCTCCTCGGTGTCACATGCAACAGTCAACAGGCCACAGAAATCCGGGAGGGCACAGGGGTCTTGAATGGGGTGGTAAGTCATGGTTTAGCCCTTGTCAGGGAACAGAGAGACCCAATTTGAAATCAAAACATGGTCTTCTGTTCTATAGCGGATTTCAGGATCTTTATCCTAATCCTGTGATTTAGAAAACCGTGGTTGACTACCCTTCCTTGGGAGGTAATGGAGACATAAGACCCTCCCCTTCTCCATCCACGTTTCAGCCCCCCTGCCCCAGGCTTTGCCAGGCAGGTGGAGCCTCACTGTGGCTGCTTCTCCAGACCTGGGTGGGGGGGGGGGGGGTGCGGATGGTGGAGTACCTGCATTATCAGTCGCTTCTCTCGTGTCCGATTCTTTGGGACCCTATGGACCATAGCCTGCTTGTCAGGCTCCTCTGTCTATGGGATTCTCCAGACAAGAACACTGGAGTGGGCTGCCATGCCCTCCTCCAGGGGAACTTCCCAACCCAGGGATCGAACCTGCGTTTCTTGTGTCTCCTACATTGGCAGGTAGGTTCTTTACGAGTACCTCCTGGGATGCTCTCACGGGGGAGGGGCAACAACGGCACCTCTAGACTCCAGCAGGCGTGGTCCTCTGGAAATTGGAGGCTGGATCCTAGCCCCTGAGACAGAGATACATGGGGCAGGGACAAGAAAGCCTCTGCAGAGCCCGTCCCTGAAAGCCCTCCCTCCCCAGCCTCTCCAGTGTGTAGATCTCCCCTTGTGGAGGGCTCTGGTCCTCAGAAAGCTCACCCCGCCTCCTGACGTTCTACACTGACTCCCACCAAGGTCTCACCTCCAAGCCAATAGCTGAGTCCAGTTTGGAAGCCTTTCCTGCGGCTGCTGTAAACAACAGACTTGGTGGCTTAAAACATCAGACATCGATTCTGTCACAGCTCTGGAGGTCCCAGGTCTGAGACCAAGGGGATGGCAGGGCCGTGCTCCCTTCAGAGCCTTTGGTAACAATTCTTGCTTCTCTCATCTAGAGCCAGACATCTTGGAATGTGAAGTCAAGTGGGCCTTAGAAAGTATCACTACGAACAAAGCTAGTGGAGGTGATGGAATTCCAGTTAAGCTGTTTCAAATCCTGAAAGATGATGCTGTGAAAGTGCTGCACTCAATATGCCAGCAAGTTTGGAAAACTCAGCAGTGGCCACAGGACTGGAAAGGGTCAGTTTTCATTCCAATCCCAAAGAAAGGCAATGCCAAAGAATCCTCAAACGACCGCACAATTGCACTCATCTTACATGCTAGTAAAGTAATGCTCAAAATTCTCCAAGCCAGGCTTTAGCAATACGTGAACCGTGAACTTCCTGATGTTCAAGCTAGTTTTAGAAAAGGCAGAGGAACCAGAGATCAAATTGCCAACATCCGCTGGATCATGGAAAAAGCAAGAGAGTTCCAGAAAAACATCTACTGCTTTATTGACTATGCAAAGCCTTTGACTGTGTGGATCACAATAAACTGTGGAAAATTCTGAGAGAGATGGGAATACCAGACCACCTGACCTGCCTCTTGAGAAATCTGTATGCAGGTCAGGAAGCAACAGTTAGAACTGGACATGGAACAACAGACTGGTTCCAAATAGGAAAAGGAGTACGTCAAGGCTGTATAGTGTCACCCTGCTTATTTAACTTATATGCAGAGTACATCATGAGAAACGCTGGACTGGAAGAAACACAAGCTGGAATCAAGATTGCCGGGAGAAATATCAACAACCTCAGATATGCAGATGACACCAGAAAGTGAAGAGGAACTATAAAGCCTCTTGATGAAAGTGAAAGAGGAGAGTGAAAAAGTTGGCTTAAAGTTCAACATTCAGAAAACGAAGATCATGGCATCGGTCCCATCACTTCATGGGAAATAGATGGGGAAACAGTAGAAACAGTGTCAGACTTTATTTTTTTGGGCTCCAGAATCACTGCAGATGGTGACTGAAACCATGAAATTAAAAGACACTTACTAAAAAAATAAAAATAAAAAAATAAAATAAAAGACACTTACTCTGTGGAAGAAAAGTTATGACCAACCTAGATAGCATATTCAAAAGCAGAGACATTACTTTGCCGACTAAGGTCCATCTAGTCAAGGCTATGGTTTTTCTTGTGGTCATGTATGGATGTGAGAGTTGCACTGTGAAGAAGGCTGAGCACAGAAGAATTGATGCTTTTGAACTGTGGTGTTGGAGAAGACTCTTGCGAGTCCCTTGGACTGCAAGGAGATCCAACCAGTCCATTCTGAAGGAGATCAACCCTGGGATTTCTTTGGAAGGAATGATGCTAAAGCTGAAACTCCAGTACCTTGGCCACCTCATGCGAAGAGTTGACTCATTGGAAAAGACTCTGATGCTGGGAGGGATTGGGGGCAGGAGGAGAAGGGGACAACTGAGGATGAGATGGCTGGATGGCATCACGGACTCGATGGACGTGAGTCTGAGTGAACTCCGGGAGCTGGTGATGGACAGGGAGGCCTGGCGTGCTGCAATTCATGGGGTCGCAGAGAGTCGGACACGACTGCGTGACTGAACTAGACTAGACTTGCTTCCCTCTTCCAGCTTCTTGCGACATCCAGTGGTCTTTGGCTGTGGGGGCATCACTCCGGTCTCTGCCCTCATCTTCACATGGCCTTCTCCTCCTCTACGTCAAGTGTCCACCCCCCTCCCCCTGCCCCGGTCTTGCTCTTATAAGGACACTTCTCATTGGATTTAGGGCCCACATGGAAAATCTAAAATGATCACAAGATCCTGCAATGACCTTGTTTTTCCAAGTAAGGCCACATTCACATTTTTCAGGGATTTGCACATGGACATATCTGGGGGGGCCACTGTCATTCAATGAGGAAGAAGCCTTTTAATTCTTGGAAAATAGTCCTGGAAGGAAGCCCCACACCATCAGGAGACCTGCTGGCTCCTGCTGAAATCCATGCCCTGAGCCCCAGGATGGAGGCTCAGGTGGCAGGCTCTGCCTGAATCAGTGTCACAATTAGGGACCAAAGGCAGCTGAATGGGCCAGGTTGCCCCTTGGGAACAGCTGCCTGCCTCACCAAGACAGACCTAGGCAGAGCTCAATGCAGACACCCACATTATCTTGGGGGACCCAGGAACAGCTCTTCCTCGAATGAAGGGCCAGGGCTGGCTTCCCACCAGCTGTCTCCTGCCCTCCTCTCATCAGGAATGCTCATCTCCTAGAAACTCACGCTGCCCACTTCACACCAACTTTCTGCCCAGGGTTCTGCCTGTCCCCACCTCCCCCTTGGCCTCAGCATCACTGCTTCCTAAATGACACAGTGAGGGACCAAGACGGGCTCATTCAGAGTTCCTCTGAAAGGAGGGTGGCCTCATAACATGGTGAAATGTTATCTGGTTAAGATTGTGCCCCGTCAATCCTAAGGAAAATCAACTCTGAATATTCACTGAAAGGACTGGTGCTGAAGCTCCAGTACTTTGGCCGCCTGATGGAAAGAGTTGACTCATCAGAAAATACCCCAGTGCCGGGAAAAATTGAAGGCAGAAGGAGAAGGGGATGACAGGATGAGATGGTTGGATGGCATCACTGACTTGATGGACATGAGTTTGAGCAAGCTCCAGGAGATGGTGAAGGAAGCCCAGTGTGCTGAAGTCCATGGGGTCACAAAGAGCTGGACATGACTGAACGATTGAACAACAACAACAACTATGTTAATTAAAAGTCAGCCTCAACCGATAGAACAAAGATGTCTGCAGTGGAGAGATGCCTCTTCAGACATCAAGAAAACCCAACACAACGCAACAATGGATTCAACAAAGCAGAGGAGTTTTGCTCTCATCTAGAAAACAAAGGCTTGATCCCGGGTGGGTCTGGTATTCCCTCCCTGTACTGTCAGGAACCCAGGCACCTCTCTTAAAGCTTTTTCATATGTGTCCCCATCCTGATGGTTCTTACAGCCTGACCCATCAGGTTGAGATTCCAGCCAGCAGGAAGAGAATGGGGACACCGCCGGCAGCCACACACACCACTTGTGTCTATATCCTCCTGGCCAGGACTTGGTTACAAAGGAGGCTGGGAAATGTAGCCCTTGTTCTGCGATGCCATGTGGGCAATCAGAAGTTCCATACAGAGGGGGGAACAGATTTGGGGGAACAACTAGCAATGTTCGCCATACGAATTGGGGGCAGTAGGTTTATCACACACATCCTACTGTAACCACAACCCTTCAGGGCTGCTGAGAGAATCCAAAGAGATTATAATAATCATCATGACAGTAATTACTTTGTTACCATGTTTCAAAGCAGAGATGCGGTCTTGTTTTTTTTTCACTGCTGGACCCCTAGTACCTAGGACAGCTCCTGGCACAGGAAAGAAGCCCAGTAAGTATCTATTGGATTATATGCTTGAAGATAAATATTCCTCAGCAGAGATAAGGCACTGGCATACTTGAAACATTCTACCCAACCACTTGGAAAAGTCATTAGTAAATCTTTGAAAGGACTGAAAATGGTACCAGATGCTGAAATCTATTATAATTTGTAGCTTGATGTTTTGAAGGGGGAAGTGGCATTTTATTATTCTATACTGAAGAGTCACAGAGGTCAGACATCCAAATTAAAGATCACATTTTCCCTGCATTCAGGAAAATAAAGACCGAGCCTTTAAGTTAGCTATCAGCCAGGCAGACTCTCTTCTACATTGTGCCATAAATAGGGACAACACTTGGGTGACAATTTAGCAACATCTATCAAAATTACAACTGCATAGGCTGGCTGACCTAAAAATTCTAATTCTAGGGATTTATCCACATGATATGCTACATATATGAACATGACAATCTACAAGGTATTTTTTGCATCCTTGTTTGTAATAGGATAAGATTTCAAACATTATAAATTTGTCTTTCAACAGGGCAATAGTTAAATAAATAATGGTGAAGCCCTATTACAGGACCCCTATTCCTTTTTTGGGCTTCCCAGGTGGCTCAGTGGTAAAGAAGCTGCCTGCCAATGCAGGAGACTCGGGTCCAGTCCTTGGATTGGGAAGATCCCCTGAAGGAGGAAATGGCAATCCACGCCAGCTTTCTTGCTTGGGAAATCCCATGGACAGAGGAGCCTGGTGGGCTACAGTCTATGGGGTTGCAAAGAGTTGGAACCACCTAGGGACTGAACAGCAGCAAACAGTAGCATTCCTTCATTTTAAGAAGAAGTGGCTGTCAATGCACGGCAAAGAAGTGACCTCCAAGACAGTAACTACAGTAACTGAAAAAAGCAAGGTAGAGAGCCAAGTGTATAGTATGCTACCATTTAATACAAATGGCAAACAGAGAAAGAGGGAATGTGTGTGTGTGCTTGCTTGAGTTTGCATAGAACACCTCTGGAAGAATAAGGAAGAGATGATGACTAAGGAAGGGAATTGAGGGGGTGCCCTCAGCCCACAGAAGAGGGAAGCAAACTTTTTAAGATATGCTTTAGAATTTTGATGCTGAAGCTGAAACTCCAATACTTTGGCCACCTGATGCATAGAACTGACTCACTGGGAAAGACCCTGATGCTGGGATTGAAAGCAGGAGGAGAAGGGGATGACAGGGGATGAGATGGTTGTATTGCATCACGGACTCAATGGACATGAGTTTGAGTAAGCTCCAGGAGTTGGTGATGGACAGGGAGGCCTGGCGTGCTGCTGTCCATGGGGTCGCAAAGAGTCGGACACGACTGAGTGACTGAACTGAACTGAACTTAGAATTTTTGACGTGTTGAATTGTTGTGTTGCTTGAATGCTGTCAAGTCAGACTCTTTGAGGCCTCATGGACTGTAGCCCACCAGGCTCCTCTGTCCATGGAATTTTCCAGGCAAGAATACTGGAGTGGGTTGCCATTTCCTACTCCAGGGGATCTTCCCAACCCAGAGAACAAACCTGTATCTCTTGCATCTCGTGCACTGGTAGGTAGATTCTTTGCCACTGCGCCACCTCATGGTCTTATACATATTTTTTAAAGTATGTCTGCCTGTATCTTTCTGGTTGATGGTCCTTCAGACAGGACAAATGATTGCTTTTGCAAGTACAAGAAGAAAAAGTGGACTCCCCAGCAAGTTTTAGGCAGCGGCTAAAAGTACCATCCTGGGGGCATGGTGAAGAAGCACCACTGCTCAGGGCAGGGATCACTCCTTTGATCTCTTGCTATCTTTGGTTCACAGTGTCCTAGCGTCTCTGTGACTGAGAGAAGCAGAAATATACCATCAGGATCCTGTGTGCCCAGATTCAATGCTATGATGCTCCATTTTGAGGTAGGGGTACTTGACCACACTGAGAATAAGGAGAATTTTCTTACCCTCTCTGACTGCTCTGGTGAGCATTTAAGGAGCAGGTGTATTATTGTAAGTGTGTGTGTGTGCATGCTATAGGGCAGAGAATGTTCTCTATTCAGGGGGGAAAAATCAAAATAGAGAACAGTGTATAGAGTATGTTACCACTTGGGTTCAAAAAAGAAAAGAGAAAGACCTTTAAATATATAGTTTGTACTATCAAAGAGTATTTCTGGAATACACAAGGAACTGGAATACTAGTTGCCTTTGTGGGGAGGTCAGTTGTACAAGACTAACTTTTAACCAAATACTCTTTGTGATATTTGAGTTTTATTTTAAGTATGTGCTATATAGCATCTTCGGCCACCTGATGTGAAGAACTGGAAAAGACCCTGATGCTGGGAAAGACTGAAGACGGGAGGAGAAGGGGACAACAGAGGACGAGATGGTTGGATGGTATCACAGACTCAATGGACATGAATTTGAGTAAACTCCAGGAGTTGGCGATGGACAGGGAGGCCTGGTGTGCTGCAGTCCATGGGGTCACAAAGAGTCAGACATGACTGAGCAACTGAACTGAACTGAACTGACTGATATAGCGTCTATTCAAAACATGTAAAAAAAGAGAGAATCCAGTTTATATGATATAGTTCCTTTCTATTCGCACCCCACCCCACCCCCTTCTTCCTGCTCCTCTCTTCCTTCTTTCAATGGAGACTGTAAATTCTACCTAAACAGACCAACCTCTTTGCTTACACTTAGCATTAAGGTCAACCCAGAAGTGGATGACCTTTTGGGGCTGCTGTTGGAAATGCAGAAAGAAAAAGGAAATCGAATATTTAAAACTTCTGCATCTTCCAAAAATCACAGAATTTCTGCCCTGGTCTCAGTCCCAGGGCATGGGTGTCCTGTTTACATTTCAATCATTCTTCTTGAGCCAGTGGAAGCTGCAGAGGTATGGGTTAGTGTTTCCTGTACATCTGACTGCAGGCAAAAAGGGGCCTAGTCTTTCTTACTATATCTGCCAGAAGGGACTTCTCCAAGATGATCCAGCAACTGCCAGGGAGCCCAGCAGGGGCCAGGAGGGGAGCTAGCCTGCGGGTTTGCCAGGCAGCAACCCTGACCCCACGGTCCTCCCGCCACCAGGGCACACCTACAGGAAAACTGTCTTCAGGGTTTCTGGCTTTGACGTGCTTTTCAGGGCTGGACAGGCAAAGGAGGGAAAGATCCAAAGGGGATAGACTGGTGTGCTATATAGCACATACTTAAAATAAAACCCTTAACTTGTTAAAGGGGTCAGGTGGATCCCGCAGTGGCGTGGAAAGATGTCCACAGGACGCTAAGAAATGAAAGAAGCAGGTTGCAAAGCCTACACACAGCCTGAAAGGACTTCACCAAAATCGACTGTGACTTGTGGGGGAGGGGAGTTGGTCAAATGGTGCCTTCTGCTTCTATATGATTTAAAAGGTCTTGTTTTGTTTTTTATAATTGGGCGTGCATCCTTTTTTTTTTTTTTTAATCTTTTAATGCTTATCGAACTTTGCCTGACAGATGGTCAAGGGAGTGAGAAAAACTATTCAAATGCTGGGGAGAGACCCTGGAATCTCCAGAAGACAGCATTTTTTCAGCCCCAGAAAGGATCTGTGGTAGGAACTGGAAGTCCCAAGGACCCTGGGGAGAGGAGCATACCTGCGCCCCTAAAAGACGGAAGACTATGCCCATGAACCACGTGGGGACCTTGGTTAATTTCGATGCTGTCTCAGTAGGTCCGGAAGCGCCTGCGACTGGGTGTTTCTAACGAGCTTCCTCGCAATGCTGATCCTGCGGGCCCCAGTCCACCAGCATCTGGAGAGAGGCCGGCGGGCGTGGGCGCATGTAGTCGCGCCGATGGTTCCGGCTCTTCCCAGCTCCGCAAAAGTCATTTCAATAACGTGTATGTGTACGTGTGTGTGTCGGTGGGTGGGTACAAGCGCGCGCGGGCGCCCTGTATGCATTTGAGGGGAATCAGAAAAAAAGATAAAGGACAGGAAGAGAGACTCACAGAAGAGAAGAGGAAGAGAGCTGGAAGGGAAAGAAGACCGGGAGACGCAGGAGATCGTGCCCAGCTCCTGTACCGCCGCCTCCTTCAAGCCCAAGCCCAAGGCCATGAGAGCGCTGCGGAGCGCCCCCGAGGTTCTCCCTGGGCGCCGCCCGCTGGTCCCCACCCGGCGGAGGTTGCGGACGGCCGGCCCCCCGCAATAGCCAGTTTGCTGAGTCCCCCGCTTCTCCGTGCGCTCCACCGCCGAGAACGGCTCGGGGATCGCGCCGGGAGACGCGTCTAGGGAGACCCATGCCTGCTGGGCGTTCCGGAGAAGCCGGGGAAGGGCGCTGCCCTCTGGAGGGGCCCTGCAGGGATCCCCGGAGCGATGCTGGCCCCCGCGAGGCCTCTCGCCCCCCGCTCGCCTCTCCCTTCCCCTGAGCCCACCTCCGGGGCCCTCCACTTGATAAGATAGCCCGTTTGCCTTGGGGGGTTGGGGGGGAATCTGTGACCCTATCCCCATGTGATAAGGAGTGAACCAACGTTGTCCGCATCTGGCAGTTTAGAATTCGGTTTGACAAGGGGGAAAATCTTGTACCTCTGATGCTAGGTTATTTTTGTCTTTTGTGGTATGTGGAAACTCCAGAGAAATTCTCTGGGTCTAACTGTCTTACCACCGACATGGACTTGGATCTACTGAGCCCATCTGGGGCCTGTCCCTTGCTCTGGGTCCCCGGGGGTGCAAAGCGAGCTGGGGCACAGTGAGGACCTGCAGGGACTTGCCCTGCTTTGAGGAAGCCAGACCCTCACTGCAGTAGAGTGGACCCTGACAGGGAGCAGAGAGAGAGCTCTGGGTGCTCTAGGGGCTCAAGAAGAGGGTGATCGCCTGGAAGGGTGGCACAAGATGGGATGGACAGGAATGCGGGGGAAGATGAGGGGAAAGCAGAGCCCACCAGGTGCTCCAGGTCCTGAGAGGGTGAGAAGGGAAGGAGGAGTGGCCAGTGGAGGCCAAGTCTACCCGGCAGTTGGCCTTGAACTCCCAACCTGAGGATCCTGAAGGCAGTGGGGAGATACAATGCTGCTACATCTTCCATGATAACAAGGCAGGCCAGGCCATCCATCGGGTGGGTGCTCGGAGCAGGGCTCAGGCCCTGTACCCTCTGCACTTGGAGCTCAGAGGCACTCCACACCCTCCAGCCTGCAGCTCCCCACCCAGACCACACTCAAGCTATGCAGGCATGGGGAGACTGGGGAGCACGTGCACTTTCTGTCCCATTTCCAGAACCTGGCCTTACAGACTTGTCACCTGTAGCCTAGAAGAGTGTCTCCCACGCTCAGAAACCCCGCGGCCTTCTCCACTGTAAGGTCTTGGCCCTAGGCAGGGTCAGGGGCTTCCTCGTCTGTTTTGTCCACGTCACTCTGTACCTGCGTGGAGCATACCCCACCTCGGGACTCACTCTCCAGATTAATCTCTCTGTTCAGCCCATCCTCACCTCCCAGATGAACCTCAGTGGGGAGAGGAGGAGATGCCTAGTGTCTCAAGGATGGCAGGAGAGAGTGGCTGGAGGGGTAGGACCGGGCCACGGAGGCCCCCGGGACTGGGGACCTGGGGGCCCGGGGCTGCACTCAGCCTCTGCCCTGATCTTCAGTCTTCAGTCTCTTCATTTGTAAAATGGGATCAAGGTGCCTTCTAAACGCCGAAGGGCTGCTGGCAGAGCTCGGGTGAAATCGCAGTTTGTAAGCTAAGACCTGTGAAAGTTGGTTCCAGGTCACCTCTCAGTTCAGATTCCAACTTTACTCCACTGTAGATTGGGGAGGCGTGTTGACGTCAATGTCAGGTCTCCTTAGGAGCAGGTGATGGTCACGGACTTGATGGGGAGGGGGTGCCCCAGATGTAGGGACTGACTGGAAGGAAAGGGTTTTTAGTTTGGGGTTTTGTTTGACAGTTTTTTTGTTTGTTGCTGTTTGCCTTTAGCTGATACCCAAGGGTGAGCCAGGCCTGGGCAGAGGTCCTTCATTTCTCAAACCCTCACAGTCCCTCAAACAGTATTAGCAGAAGAGAGAAATCACAAAGGGAAGGTATCGTCCAACCTTCCCACTCCCTCCTCAAAGCTTACAGCAGACACACACGCTTAGAGACCACAGGTAGCTTCTAGAAACCCATTTTAGGAACCATAACCCGAGGCCATGAGCAGACAAGGCAAGGTCCCACAACCTCAGATCCCTAAGTTATGGGTGCCCAGCACCGCATTGTCTCCATCACCGTGCTGTCTTCCTGGATGCCCTCCTCTGCTTAGGGGGCCTTGAACAAATGCCCACATCCCTCTGAGGGTCAGTTTCCCCATCTGTAAAATGGGAGTAAGTACTCCTCCCTCCTAGGGTCAGGGAGAGATTAAATGAGATGAAGTCTACCCAAGACCCACTAGGCACAGCTTGCTGCTGCTGCTGCTGCTAAGTCGCTTCAGTCGTGTCCAACTCTGTGCAACCCCATAGACAGCAGGCCACCAGGCTCCCCCATCCCTGGGATTCTCCAGGCAGGAACACTGGAGTGGGTTGCCATTTCCTTCTCCAATGCATGAAAGTGAAAAGTGAAAGTGAAGTCGCTCAGTCATGCCCGATTCTTAGCAACCCTATGGACTGCAGCCCACCAGGCTCCTCTAGGTCACCTCTAAGTGGTCATTCTCTTGTGGCTCAACTGCTAAAGAATCCGCCTGCAATGCAGGAGACCTGGGTTCGATCCCAGGGTTGGGAAGACCCCCTGGAGAAGGGAAAGGCTACCCACTCCAGTAGTCTGGCCTGGAGAATTCCATGAACTGTATAGTCCCTGGGGTCGCAGAGTCGGACACAACTGAGCGACTTTCACATTCACAGTTGGTCATTCCACCTGTTATTCTAAATGCTCCCATATCCCCAGCAATCCAGATTACAGACCTCCTGGTTTACTGTGTAAACCGAAAACATACATAGGCACCGTCCTTATACAAGAATGTTACCAGCTTGGTTTCACACCAGCCCACCTGCATATCTGCATGTGAAGCATTCCCAAGTATTTACCAAGCCCCCTCCATGTGTCAGGCCTTGGGCTGGGGGCTGGGGCCCGAGACCAGAGATGACCTTGGATGACTGTGGTAGCTGAGTCTCAGTTGCTCAGTCGTGTCCGACTCTGTGACCCCGAGGATGTAGCCGTCCAGGCTCCTCTGTCCATGGGGATCCTCCAGGCAAGAATACTGGAGTGGGTTGCCACGCCCTCCTCCAGGGGCTCTTCCCAATCCAAGGGTTGAGCCGGGTCTCCTGCCCTGCAGGCGGGATTCTTTACCCTCTGAGCCACCAGGGATGCCCAGAGTCTTGCAAGGAAGACGGGATTTGTTTGCAGAGTTCTGCCTTCTAAGCGGTCTGATCGCTCACGTTTGGGCGCCAAACGCTGGCATTGCGCATCCCTTCTGGTTTCCGGACCAGGAGCGATGGCTGAAATGCTTTTTTCTTTTCTTTCCGGGAGCCTGGCCTCCCACTGCCAGCCCCAGTCCGCCTGGCGAAAGGGCGCCGCTCTCCTTGGCAGCCGGGCGGATTCGCTGCCTGAATGTGCTCAGGAACTCGGAGAGATGGGCAAGGCGAGAACAGGCCAGAAAGGCCCGGGAGGAACCCGGGAAGCCGTGGGAGGTCTGCTTCTTTGCAGCCCCCGCGCCAGCCCGCCCTGGCCCGTTTGGCACCAGCGCCTCCCGGGCCGCCAGGCGGCTGAGCAAAGGCCGGCCCCTCCACGCACCCGGCCTTTTGTGGGAGCAAAACACAAAAGAGAGGGGGAAAAAAATACGTCTTCCGTTTCGACGGAGGAGGCCGACAGCGCCAGGACGCTTGGGCCAGCCAGGAACTCCCGGAGCCCGGCCCATTAGCCCCGGCAAAGGAGCGCTCCATTTCGCGGGAAGGGGCTGTGTACGCGCGGCTGGGAACCGCGGTGCCAGGGACACTCCCAGGACTCGCACACCGGGCTCCAGGCGCAAGACCTGGACAAGGGCCGGGACGCCCTAGGACCCACAGGAGAGCAAGCGCCAGTGGCGGACTCTAGTTTCTGATTATTCCTGGAGGGCGTGGGAGGACTCGGAGACACACTCGGGAGAGTTTGGCAACCGACCAGCCCCAGGGCTAAAGAAACCCTGGGGTCACAGACCGTCCCCACCTTCCCCCCGCCTCCCCGCCCCCGAGCAACTCCCTGGCAACTGGAGGATGGGATCCTCCATGGGGATGTTGGGGAAAGGGTCCGCAGCGCTGACCTGCCAGCCCGAGCTCCGGGAGTGCGCAGTAAGAACCGCGAGGCGCCGCTGCACCGCCCAGGAACGGCCACCACTGCCTCGGGTCGGTGGCGCGGAACCGGAGCCCAGAGCATCCTTACGCGCGTCCACGCGGGAATCTGGCGAATAAGCCAGCTCTCCTGACTCCGGACTGTGCCTTCCCAGGCTTTAAACTCGCGCCGTGCCAGGAGGGGCCCCTCGAGTTTCGCCCCTGCTTCCGACTCCAGGCTCTGGAGCCAGCATGTAAAGAACCGCGGACTCGCGCGGACCCGGGCGCAAGGACCGTCGCACGTGGCAAGCCACGAAAGAAGGAACCAGGGCTCCAGGACACGTGCCACCGGCTGGACTAACCTCAGCGACTGCGACCCAGGCGCGCACTCGTTGAGCCTGCTGGTGTTTGTGAGATACAAACTGGCGCGCTCACAGGTCCACGCCCCGGCTTGGGGTCCGCAGCGCACACCCCCCACGAATGTCCTCATTACCGGTGGCCCGGGATGCCCAAAGGAATGATACGCAAATACCCCAGCTCTGCAATCTCCAGCTCCCCATCCCCACTCCCTGCGTTCTTCCAAGTGACAGATTCGCCTAATTGAACCGTTGTGGGTCATCCTCTGGAACCGTTGGGTGGCACATCTCCACGCTTCAGTTCTTCATGTTTTAAATACCTATTTAACGGATGGCTGCAGAGCCAGCTGGGAAACAGGCGGATTGAAAAATAACGCCCCAGAAGGCACGAGCTGGGGGCAAGGGGGAGAGCCCGCCTGGCTTTTTGGTGTAGAAGGGACTGGAGCAAACTGAAGGGACCCCCAAACTGGGAGCAATAACCTGAGGTTTTGTTGGTTTATTTCTAACTTTGCTGCTCGAAGGTGAATTACTACTAGCCAAATTTGTTTGTCTGTTGTTGTGTGTTTTAAACCGTGCATACAAATTAAAAGGTCCCAAATAATGCAGATAACCAAGAGGCTGATAACACCCCCTTGGAGAGAGGGCTGGGGCCGAGTCCCTGCGGCTGCAGTGTAAAGCACTACTAGGGTCCTGGATTTGAAGAAACAAACCTCTGTGCTCAAAATGTATGGCTGTGAGAAATTCAGCTAGGAGAAAATGTCTGAGGTTAGGGAGACAGGGCCCCTACTATAAAGTAACCACCAGAGCCCCCATCTGCAGTTCAGGCAGAGGTGCGCAGTAAAGGGTTGAGTTTTTTGTTTTGTTTTGTTTTGTTTCCCTGTAGGCTTGCTACAGACACAGTCTCTCGATTTTCCCATCTGTAAAATGGGTGGAGGCGTCGGTACCACAGAACCACTTCAGTTGCGCGCTTCTGCAGATCGGATTTAGTTCCTCGGAGGTCAAGGATTTCCAGGTTTGGGAGCCAGGCTGCGATTGGTAAAACGCCATGGATCTCGGCCCCAACGGGTTGGATCCCGCGGTCTGGCCCGCGGTGTTAAGTCTTGGCCCAGGATTGAGACGGATTGAGACTTCTTTCTGCAGACAAGCCAGCTTTGCCCCTCTACGCCACGGCGTGGTGACCGCCACAAAGATGGTGCAGAAAATACCGTCCTCTGGTTTCCGATGCTGCGAAAGGATGCCTGACCCTGGGCTCAACTCTCCGCCTGCATTAGCGCGGTTTCTCAGTGCAAACGCCTCGTCCCGGTGTCTGCGCCATCGTCAACTTTATGAAGAAGGTTATTTCTTTAAAAGCCCCGTCCCGGTAGAGGGTCCCCTCTTGCCTTCCCCGCCTTCCTTCTCGCCAGGCCCGGCGCCCAGCTGGGGGCGCTACTGGCCGCTTGCCGAGCTGCAGCCGCCGCCACCTCTTAGAGGCGCGCTTCGAGAGCAAATAAAGCAGGAGTTTCGTCCCTGGTTATCGTGCATATTTGGGGCTCAAAATGCCCACGTGCTGATGAAACCCACGAAGTGGGAACAGGTGGCGAGAACACACACACACACGGGTGTGGGAAGGGAGGACACTCCAGCCCAGTTTCCGAGTAGCCAGGGTTATCTGCGAAGATCCGAACCCAAGATCCGAACGCCTTGGGCACCGGCTTAATTCGTGCGCACAGCACCCGCCCCCCCTCCACCCGCGCACCTCCTCCTCCAGCCTGACTCTGCGTTCCCGCATTTTAATAGAAATTTGACAGTGTCCCCTATCTCCCTCGATCCCAGCCGCGGCGCTCTGCATTTCCCCCGCGAGCCCGCCCTCTTCCTCGGGCTTTGCCTCTTACTCGCTCTCTCGGGGTCCATGCTGCAGTCCCCCCGGTAAGACTCTCCCTGCCGCGGGCGCCCATTGGCTGAGCGCTGGGAGGAGGCGTGTGCCCGGCCCGGCGAGTTTCATTGAGCGGAATTAGCCCGGATGACATCAGCTTCCCACTCCCCCCACCCACCCCCACGGGCCAGCCCAGCTCATTGGCGCGGCGGCCCCTCCAAGACCCGCACATTGTTCCCCGCCCCCGCCGCGGCCACCGCCGCCGTCGCCGCCGCCACCGGGCTATAAAAACCCTCCGAGCGGGGAAAGGTGCGGATGCTCATTATAGACCGACGCGACATCGGCTCCCGGACCCGGTTCTCTGCCACAGTCTTGGGGACCGAGCTCCTCTAACCGCATCCGCAGTAAGTGCGCCCGCCCCGCCCCCCAACCCCCCGCCCCAAGCAACTCCAGCCTACACCCCAGGGACAGAGGCCCCTCACTTCGGCTGCGCCCCGGGGAGCTCCGCTAAAGTGGATCCAGATCCCTTCCCTGCCCGCCAGTTCTCCCGAGCGGCTGGGCTGCCCTAGCCCTTCCCACGCTCACCGCACCACCCCTTTTGCCTCAAAGCGAGAAATCGGGGCCACAATAGCGGTCTTCTGCCCCAGCCCCAGTCAGCTGGGCGAGCCCCCGGCCCGCCCCTGGCGCAGCGCATGGAGTCTGGGCTCCGTGGCGGGCGCTGGCTGCCGGTCTGTGAGCGTGTGTTTGCTGAGCGGTGTCGATGGAGATAAGGTGGATGCGTTTGAGGAACCAAATAAATACTTCTCTATTTAGATCTCCACCCTTCCCAAAGAAAAACCCTCACTTGACACTTTCTTGGTGTGTTAGTCGCTCAGTCGTGTCCGACTCATTGCGACCCTATGGACTGTAGCCTGCCAAGCTCCTCTGTCCGTGGCATTTTCCAGGCGAGAATACTGGAGTGGGTTACCATCGCCTTCTCCAGGGGATCTTCCCGTCTGAGTCACCAGGGAAGACCTCATTCCTAGCAGAAGGCATAAAAACCGTAGAATGCCACCTTCCCAGAGGAGAGCTCCATCCTCCCGGGATTAAACAACCTGTGGATGAGAGCGGCGGGGAGGCGGTAGGGGGGGAAAGAGCGGTGACTTAAGCTTACCTGCAAGCCAAGACCAGAAACAGGAGGTGGACCCGAAGAGAACGGCCACCAGCGCCTGGACCCCGCGCTGCGGTGCAGGCGGGAGCAGCTTTTCTCTCTCACTGACCCCAGCGCCTCTCGATCTCGGTTTCGATCTCCCGTCTCTTTCGTGTTTCTCTCCTCCTCTCTCCGCAGTAGGCGTCCTGGAAGCTCTGAGGACCCAGGGAGGGGAGGACCCTGCGAAGGCTGCGACGATCCCTCGGGGCCATGGACTCGGACGCCAGCCTGGTGTCTAGCAGGCCGTCGTCGCCGGAGCCCGATGACCTCTTCCTGCCGGCCCGGAGCAAGGGTAGCGGGGGCGGCGGCTTCACGGGGGGCACCGTGTCGTCGTCCACGCCGAGCGACTGCCCGCCGGATCTGAGCGCCGAGCTGCGCGGCGCCATGGGCGCGGCGGGCGCGCACCCGGGGGACAAGCTGGGCGGCGGCGGCGGCGGTGGCTTCAAGTCATCCTCGTCCAGCACCTCTTCGTCCACGTCGTCGGCGGCCGCGTCGTCCACCAAGAAGGACAAGAAACAGATGACGGAGCCCGAGCTGCAGCAGCTGCGCCTCAAGATCAACAGCCGCGAGCGCAAGCGGATGCACGACCTCAACATCGCCATGGACGGGCTGCGCGAGGTCATGCCGTACGCGCACGGCCCGTCGGTGCGCAAGCTCTCCAAGATCGCCACGCTGCTGCTGGCGCGCAACTACATCCTCATGCTCACCAACTCGCTGGAGGAGATGAAGCGACTGGTGAGCGAGATCTACGGAGGCCACCACGCCGGCTTCCACCCGTCGGGCTGCGGCGGCCTGGCGCACTCGGCGCCCCTGCCCGCCGCCACGGCTCATCCGGCGGCCGCGGCGCACGCGGCGCACCACCCGGCCGTGCACCATCCCATCCTGCCTCCGGCCGCCGCGGCCGCCGCCGCCGCTGCTGCCGCCGCCGCGGTGTCCAGCGCCTCCCTGCCCGGCTCCGGGTTGTCGTCGGTCGGCTCCATTCGGCCCCCTCACGGCCTGCTCAAGTCTCCGGCGGCGGCGGCGGCGGCGGCGGCCCCGCTTGGGGGCGGGGGCGGCAGCGGCGGGGGCACTGGCGGCTTCCAGCACTGGGGCGGCATGCCCTGCCCCTGCAGCATGTGCCAGGTGCCCCCGCCGCACCACCACGTGTCGGCCATGGGCGCGGGCAGCCTGCCGCGCCTCACCTCGGACGCCAAGTGAGCGGGCCTGGGGGCAGGCGCGTTCTGGCGAGCCGGGAGGGTGGGAGCCCCGAGGCTGCGTGGGGGGGAGGAGCCAGGGCCGGCCGGCGCTGCGGCCTGGGAACTCAGTCCCAAGGAGGAGCGCCGTGCCGTGAGCCGGGGGTGGGGGGCAAAGGTGAGGACTCCAGTACCCGGGTCCGCTGCAGCGGAGGCGCGCGCTGAACCATGGGCAGTGAGAGGTTGCAGTTGCTCTGGGACTTGGTTCAACCCTCTCTGGCTTTAAACAGCAGCGCTGCTCCCTTGGACATACTTTTATAAGAAGGCGCAGCTACCCGCATCCAGTCGTTCAACCCTCCCTCCCTGACCCCTCCCCTCAGAACCCCAGAAAAGAGGTGACTCTAAAAACTGCTTTCCCTACGAACTCGGCCTCACTCGGCCCGGGCAGCACTTCGTAGTACCGAGGAGGAAGGCAAGGAGGGGAGCGTTGGGGGCTTCCTCGCCTCTCCGGGCGGGTAGGAGACTCTGGAGCCACAGTCCAGAAGCGGCCGTCCGGACTCGCCCTCAAGGGTCGTCCCCGGCCCAGGGCTCGGGCTACGAGTTAGTATTCGGCACCAGAAGCACTTACGGTCGCGTCCAGTCTCCGTATCTGGATAAACCCACAGCGGTCTCGGACTGTTCCTCCCTGTTGCTTCTGATTGGTTTGGGTTTGTGGTTTTCGACGGAATCTGTCGACGTTCCTTTTTCAACAGTGCGATCAAGCTTTATAGACAGTCAGAATAGAACCACTTGTGGATTGTTATAACCTACAACTGTCGACTTTGGGTGCGGGTGGTTTTTTTTTTTAGTTATTTTAAAATAGAATTTCCCTCCCTCCCCCTTTTTTCCTTCTCGGAGCACAAAGTGATTTGGTTTCCTACCTGGCTGGGGACAGTCATTTAGGTACCCGAAGATTTGACAGAACTCAAAGGATGTTGCTGTGAATATAGTTTGGGTTATTTGGGAGTTCTGTTGACTTTTTAGTTTTATTTTTCTTTCTTCTCTTTGGGATGTGTAAATAGATCAATAATGAGGTAAGTGCGTGCTGCTAAGCTGATTGCTCACGTGACTGCCACTTCCCCCACCCTCCCCAGTCTAAGCCAGGTTTCTTCTATATTGGTTTCTTTTTGCCAGCTTAACACAAATGACAAACTCTTTCCACGTGCTTCCTCCCTCCGCGCTAACCGCCTCGGCTTGCAGAGTTGCAATATGGGCTTCACAGCGTCGGCCACGTAACATCCCCTCTCCGATCGCTGCCCCTTGCAGAGAGTGTATCATCTGTTTTATTTTTGTAAAAAGATAAAAGTGCTAAATAATATTTATTACTTGTTTGGTTGCAAAAAAAAATGAAATAAATGACCGAGTGTTGAGATTTTAAATAAAATTGAGTAAGTCGGGTGTTTTCCAGCCTTGTGGAAGGAGGTGCCGGGAGCCGTCTGGGAAAAGCGGGCGGCCGGACTCCATCCTTCTGGTCTGGATTTGGGGACCGCTCCGCTGGTTTTGTCCTAGAGAAAGGTTGAGAGGGTTGTTGGCCCATTTTTCTCCCCCCTAACAAACATTCTCTTTAAAACACGTTCTGAGCACCTCCTCGGCGTGCTCCTCCTCACCTGTTTTTATTTTTATTTTCTGAGGCCTAACCCGTAACTCCTTTTCTATTGGGTTGAGAATTAGGTTCGTTGAAAGTGAAAAATTTTCCTCCGTGCAGCGCCGAACTTTGGGCCTCCCGGGTGAGACCCGTGCCTCCGGCTGGGAGTCCGGGCGCTTAGGTCCCCGCGTCCTGAAGCGATTCCATTTTCTCTCTGCTGAGGGGCGGTCGTCCACCCGCATCCGTCTGCGGACCAGCGACGCGAGGCCCCCTCGGCCCGGCATCGCCATGTGGTTCCCGGCAGAGCGCTGCGGGCGCTTGTGGCGGGGGTTCCACTAACCCTTCTCTCCCTTCCCTGCTCTACGCACGACCCTCCCCCGGCTCCACCCCCGCCGGCCTTGAACTGCAAAAAGTCAGGTGCTGGGAACTGCCTGCCTGGAGCGAGGCTGTCGCCAGCCGCGCTTTGGTCTAGTGCTTCCTAATCCTGACTCCCGCCTCTGTTTTCTCGCTGCTATCGGGTTCCTCAAAATCCAAAACTGCAAGGCAAATTTAGGACGTGGCTCTTAAGAGAAGGTTTGGGGACAAAAGGTAAAAAGGCTTCGGCCTTTCCCGATCAAGGAAGAGGAGAGAACGTTTTGCCACCTTCCAGTCCTCCGGCTCACAGCAGAGCGCGCATCCGGAACGCTACGAGTGAGGACGTGGTGGATGGTCCCCCGCCCCGGGCCCACTCGCTCACGATGCCTTTGGTGGCCACCGGTGGAAGGTCCCAGCGCCTAGAGCACCTGGGGCGGAGGTTTCCCTGGTTGGAACCTCCCCGCAAGCCCCGTTTCTTGAGATCGCTCCCGATCGCCCCTGAGCCGGGCCCGCGAGGACTGGTCGTTCAGGGGAGGGAGGCTGGTCCCATCTCCTCGCTGCTGGACGGGTAGTTTTTTGGGTCCGCCAGCAGATACTGTCAGGCGACTGGCCTCTTTTAAGAGCCGGCGCCCCCGGGGATCAGATGCCTCATACTGGACTTTGCCTCTCGCCCATGGCTGGGATGAAGGCCGGGGGCTGCAGAGGGCGGAATAAAGGGGTCCGGCCCAAACCGCTCCACGGGAATCCAAAAAGAGGATAGGGTAGGATCGAATAGGTTTTGCTTTCAAATCCCAGTTGAAACGAAATTTGTCAAGGATTTAAAACTGGGTCCTTCTCCAGCCAACAAGCCACACAGAGGACCCCACGGTGCAGATTGGGTGGAGGGGGGGGGGTCCCTGTCGCAGTCTCGGCTTCCTACACCCACCCCCAAGGCTTGGCAGGTGCAGGCGGGGCTGCCGGAGGGAGCAGTGTATCCGTAGAGGGGCAGTTGTTGAAAGAAATCAAGTCACCCACCCTTCCCGTCCCCCATGTCCAAGCTCTCGGTTTGTGTCTAGCCACCAGTCAGACTAGACCTCGGCCCCCAAGGAAGGAGGGCCTGAATCCAGCCAGGCTCCGTGCGCTCCCCAGAGCCATCCGCCTAAACTTTGCACCCAGCCAGGAATCTGGGCCACCACGTGTGAGAGCCGAGCGCACTCCGACGCCGCGGAGGATGCGCACACTGGCGAGCAGGACCACTCCGGGCAGATGGCTCCTTGCAGAAACTGGCCCTGGCGTGGCGAGGGGCCTGGGTGAGGGACTCAGACCAGCAGTTGGGCTTCGAAGTAGAGCGAGAAAGGAAGTTAGGTTCCCACGCTGACGTCCAAGGACAACCTCCCCACCCCCGCCCCTACACACTGAGAGAGGAGGGCAGGGAGAAGGCGGTGTCCAAACAGTTGGACACTGGGCAGTGACTCAGTTCTCGGGGCACTGATTCCTAGGACCCCCTTTCTGGCTGCATTAGGTTCTCTAGGACGCTGGTCCACAGCTCAGTTTCTCCATGCCCGCATGCAGCCCTGGAGGTGTCTCAGCGCTCAGCCTGGGCGCCCAGAGGCTTCCACTTCCGTCACCAGCTCCCAAGGTCTTCCAGATTCTCCCCCACCCTCTCCCCTCCCCTCCCTAAAAATGGACTGATTTGAGGCTGAGGGTGCCTCCTCCATGGTCTCTGCCCTCCAGGGCACGGTCCTCCCTCCCCTCTCACTTGCTGGGCAAGAGACAGAGAAATGAGGAATCCCTGGTTTGATCCTGTGTTGGAGGGCACTTGGGAACCCCTGCAGGGGCGGGGGGTGGCGGGTGGGGGGAACGTGTTCCATGCCTCCAGCGCCCATAAAGTTCAAACTGAATTCTGGCAACTGGAAGTGAGCCAAGGGGCAAAGCAAACCCTCACATCTAAAGGGCATCTCAATTGGAGAATGTGTTGCTGAGATCTCAGCAAGGATGGCTGGATGAAGACTTAAGTACCAGGGATATGCATGCAGGCTGGGGCTGGGGCAACCCAGCAAGCGAGACCTATCCTCCTCCATCCCAGATGGGAAGCCAGGGGAAGGGAAGGAGCTCCCAGGCCAGGACATTGGATTTTAACAGCCCCCTAGACACTCTCAGTGCTGGAGAGCCATCTGTCTGCCTCTCTTTAGGATAGAACCCAGCTAACAACGAGTCTGAACTCCTTCTATCAAGTAAATACCTTGATGCCCCCTAGAAGTTCATTGAAGGCAAAAGATACCCGCCTTACAGGCCTTCCTCTCATTTTAAGTTCCTCTTTTAGTACAGACTTTGGGCCAAACCTGGGCCTCCACACAAGGGCCTCACAGTGCCGGTAAGACTCTTGGGGGTCTCTGACGTTGGCCCTACACCCAAAGTCTCTTGACAGGCCCCCTAAGTCTCTGCACACCTGAAAGGGAGGCCAGAATCAGGCCTGGCTGTTCTCAGGGTAAGTGGTTGCTACATTGAGTCCTACCCTGGCTGGGGAGAGGTGGCTGTGGAATAGTAGGGGCCAGCATCCCACGGCTCAGTTTGGAGGGGGCAGGCACTGCAACCCCTGGGGCTAAACCCTCCAATCCTGGTCAGAGTAATGGGCCAGCAGGGCAGAGACGGGGCTCACCCCTCGTCACTTCCTCCTACCTCAGGGGCTGCCTTTTTGCTACAGGGCCACATGCACTGTGCAGTAGCCAACAGTTGTGGCAGATCCGGGAGCCTGGAGGCGTTGCCCAGCTGCACCCTGGAAGTTCAGGATGCCAATAATAGGCGGAAGAGGCTGGAAGGGAAGGCACCAACATTTACAGAAAGCTAGTCTGTATAGGGCATTGCCCTGAGAGCTTTGGTTGTAATTCATTCATTCAACTCTCCTGGTAACCCTTTGAGGATGGTGCTATTATTTATTATTATATTTGTTTAATTATTATTTTACAGGTGAGGAAATTAAGGCTCAGCGCGGGTAAATGGCTTGCTCAGGGGAAGACACAGTAAATGGAGGCAGTAACGTTTTGATCCGGGGGTCTGGCTCCAGATCCCACCTTGGAGAAGTCGCCCCATCCATACCCAGGCCGCCCTAGCCATCTCTCCTCCGCTCCAATCTAGTCTCTAGATTCTGACCTCTTGGGGAATCCTTGGAGCTCCCACACTGCTGCTCACCACCACCCACCCCCACCCCAGGCCCCAGTCCCCAGCCCCCTTAGGTGGCACTCCTAGCGCTCTCCCTGCGCGCCTGGACCCCATCTGGCCCCGATGCCCCCATCTGGGCAGCGGGCGGTGCCCGAAGGCTTTAGCAATTAGCCGGCTCGGGTGGGTGCGCGCGGCGAGGGCGGCCGCTAATGAGGCGGCCGGCGACGCTGAGATGGACTGGCGTTCGAGGCGGGACAGCTGCCGCCCCCCGCCGGCCCGCGGACTGCATCTCCTGCCTAGTGGCGAGGTCCACACCGCGTGCCGCAACAACTTGGAAAGGAATCGCAAACTGAAATGCCTGCAGGGGCCAGCAGGACACGCGTGCAGTCGGGACGCGGGCCGTCCGTGAAAACCGGTGGGGGCGCGCGAGCTGGGAGAGCGCAGTGTCTTCCCCAGGGACCTCGGGTCCCTCTTTATCACACGCTAAGGGCCCCCCCTCCCCGGACACCGGGGATGGGGTGTGTATGGCACGAACTGGCCAGCGGGTTTACAGTCTGCAACCCCTGAAAGTGATACGGCTGATCAGGACGGCAAATTCGGGTCGTTGGCACCGCTGGGGTCCTCGGGCCTCGAAGCCTACGGGAACCGAGTTCCTGCGTGATCTCGTGCCGAGCTGTGCGCCGCGGCCCCTTGGCTTCCCGGATCGCGAGCAGGCGGAACGCAGCCGGCGGAGGCCCCGGCCTCGCAGGCACGCCCCTCCGCCCGCCCCCCTGAGCCCCAGGGCGTCCCGCTCGGGCTCGGGTTGAAGCAGCTGCCTGACGCGGCGCGCGGCTTTCCTTTGGAGAGCTTTGAGTCCGGCGGCCGCAGGGCCTCTGAGTCCACTACCTGCGGGAGGGATTGAGAGTACCCCTCTTCCATCCCGCCCCGAGAAACAAGCGGATTTCTCCAGAAGCGCCTAAGTTCATGTGGAGGCCAAATAGCATCCCTGACCCCAGCCGGGGTCAGACACCCTGATCCGTGCTTACGCACAAGGACTCAGGCTCCCCAGCGCGCCTCCCGGGGAGGTGGGGGTGGAGGGTGTCAGGCACACTGGCGAGTCTGGAACCTCGAAGCCTTGGCCTTGGTCTGGAAGCCCTTGAGGCCCCGTGAGACAGCGATGGTTGGCTCGGTTTATCTTCCCCTTCCTCGACTATCCTCGGGAGTCTGGGAATCTGTCCTCAACCTGGTCCTTCTAGGCCTTGTGGGCTGGCCCACTGCCCTTCCCTCTGCGAACCCCCCAGTCCAAATCCGCTCTCTGAGCCCTCAGCTTTCCAGGCTAAAGTCTTGGATCTGCAGCGAGAGCCCGTGGAAAAATAGGACAATGAGCAATTGGCTCCCTCTTCATCCTCAGACCTTCTGGGCAGTAGAGGCTGGCCTTGCAGATCAGAGCTGGAGTGGCCCCTCAGAAGCCCGCTGGGCACTCTCTGACCTCAGTTTCCTCACCTGTAGAATGGAGCCAGGTTGGGTGATCACCAAAGCTCTGTGGGAGGATGAGGCTCGGCTCTGGGCGCCCTGGTCCACGTCTGGCAGAGGTTCCCGGAGCCCCTGGCTGGGAGGGAGAGTGTGATGGGTGAAAACAGTTCCCCTTAGCGTCCTGTGTAGGCAGGGACCAGTGCTTCCCAGGTGGCAGCAGGAGACTCAAGGGATGCAGATTTGATGCCTGCATGGGGAAGATCTCCTGGAGGAGGAAATGGCAACCCACTCCAGTATCCTTGCCTGGAGAATCCCATGGACAGAGGAGCCTGGTGGGCTACAGTCTGTGGGGGTGGCCTAGAGTCGGACGGGATGGTGCCACCCGAGCACACAAGCACAAAGGGGCTAATGAAATTCACAGCCTCCACTGAAATGGGAGTGTAGACAGTTCTAGAAACAACTACCATTTGTCCTTGACTTTTTGGCTCCCCAGGTAGAAACTGGCTTAGATACCTTTGTATCTAGACTTCTATCTGGACCTGCCTGCTTGATGTAAATGAATGAATGTGGATGGTAAATGGAGGACTCAGGGAAGGGAGAGGTTTCCAGAGTGTGGGGGAAACACGAGTGTGAGAGGCCAGGAAATCATGCACGGATAGGTGCCACTGGGGCCCAGGGGCTGGAGGGCAACTTAGATTCTACCCAGACAGACCTCCCATATGACAGACAGCCAGGCTATCAGACCTCCCAGCGTGCCTGTCTCTTTTTATGTAAATAGAATAGTTAATAGTAGCACCTCACAATTGTGTTACTGCCAAGAATAAATGAAATGGCTTCCTGCCTGGTTCTAGCTGTGAATGGATGCCCTGAGCCCAGGCGTCCGGCCAGAGTGCCACTTCTGGACCCTCACTCATGAGCCTGGGCCCCCAGGCTGCAGCCATCAATATGTAGGTCATGTGGTGGGACGGGCAGGAGTGGGTGGGGGTTGGGGGGGGTCTTGATCGAGCACCATGAAGACCATGTTTGGGCAGTTGGGTGTGGGGCTGTGGTATGCTGCCTTGGCTGGGCTCCACCAGCTGTGTGACCTGGAACGAGAGGCCTGGGCTTTTTGAACCTCAGCTTGCTTATCTGTAAAATGGGCGTGGTACTAATACCATTTCCACAGGGCGTCAGGATTGAAAGGGACAACTGGGCCCTGGGCCTGGCATACAGGGCAGGTCCAATAAGCAGAAAAGTCTACCCACCTGGTGGGGTGTCATCTCACTGAATCTTCTGGGAGGTCCTGTGAGGTAGGGTCCCTGTTACTCTGTCACATGACCTGCCCTGCAGCATCTGTAGGGAGCCTGTTTGACCCAGGACCCCAGGAGAGGCCCAGAAGTCCCCTGAGCGTGATATACAGAGTCCAGTCACCCCCGCCCTATGCAGGGCAAAGCGCCTTGCCTCACCTCTGCATGCCTCAGGGTGGCTGGTACAGGCCTGTTATGCAGACCTTGCATTGCCTAATTGCCTTGCACTGGAGCAGGCCCCACATGCTGCATAGAAAACAGACTGTGTGTGTGTGCCAAGTCACTTCAGGTTATGTCTGACTTTGTGTGACCCTATGGACTGGAGCCCAGCAGGCTTCTCTGTCCATGGAATTTCCCAGGCAAGAGTACTGCAGTCGGTTGCCACGCCCTCCTCCAAGATAGAATCCATGTCTCTTGCATCTCCTACACTGACAGGCAGGTTCTTTACCACTAGTATCACCTGGGATGCCCAGAAACCAGAATAGAGTCCTTGTAAGGGCAGGAGACCTGGGTTCGATCCCTGGGTCGGGAAGATGGGAAAGGCTACCCACTCCAGTATTCTGGCCTGGAGAATTCCATGGACTGTATGGTCCATGGGGTTACAAAGAGTGGGACACGACTGAGTCAATTTCACAAGGGCAGGAGCTAGGATCAGGGAGGACTAATTGAAGGGAAATTTACCTGTGAAGCTGAGGCCCCACCTTCGAAGTTCTCTGCACCACCCCCCCACCCAGGGCCCAGCCTCTATCCATGCCTCTGGGATGTCCAGTGCAAGGGGTCAGCTGGACAGTGGAGGATCTTCCCTCTCTAGGATTGCAGCTGGGAGCCACAGGGAGAGCTGTGGTGGCCGCTCTGGAGAGTGGGACGAAGAGCTCCCCATCACCCCACTTCTGAGCTCGCCCTGCTATTCAAGCCGGTCCAGCTAGTGAAGTCACACTAGGTCACTTCCTAGTGCAGCCCGGACGCTGGTAAAGGTTGCAGCAGAGGCAGGAAACTCAGAGAACTGTTGATCCAAAAAGCCTGGAAGACACCTCCACCCCCGGGCTTAGGCTGTCCGCCCCTCTCCTTCCCAGTCTCTCTTCCATCAGGCCCCTCCCACCCACAGGCAGATCTGCTTGTCTTTACCTCACGTTTAGTGTTTAACTCAGTTCCTCTTATTCAGATACTTCTTCTTTTTTTTTTTAATTAAAAAAAATTTTTATTGAGAGATAATTGATTTACAATGTATTAGTTCCAAATGTACAGCAAAGTGATTCAGTTATATATATATATATATATTATTTTTTAGATGCTTTTCCATTGTAGCTTATCACAAGATATTGAGTTCCCTGGGCTACACAGCAGGTCCTTGTTGGTTTCAGTCACTTCTTTTTGTTTGTTTTAATTGAAGTGAAATTTCCATAACATGAAATGAGCCATTTTCAACTGAACAATTCAGGGGCATTACAATGTTATACACTCACCACTTCTCTCCAGTGCCAACATTTTTTTTTTTTTTATCACCGCCAGAGTAAAATCGTTCTCTTTAACCACTTCCTTTCCCTCCAGCCTCTGGTAACCAGTAATCTGCTTTCTGTCTCTATGGAGTTACCCACTCAGGACATTTCATGTAAATGGAAACATGCAGTTGGTCACTTTTGCATCTGTTTTGTTTTTCCCGCAGCGTAATGATTTTGAGGTTTTTCCATCCTATTGCATGCGCTTCACGCCTTTTCAAAGTTGAATAATATTCCACTGTGGGCTTCCCTGGTGGCTCAGCAGTAAAGAACCCGCCTGCCATTGCAGGAGACATGGGTTCAATCCCCAGGTTGGAAAGGTCCCCTGGAGAAGGAAATGGCAACCCACTCCAGCACTCTTGCCTGGAAAATCCCATGGATGGAGGAGCCTGGCGGGCTACAGGCTCCCTGGGGTTGCAAAGAGTTGGACACAACTGAGTGACTTCACTTTCACTCTTCTTTCTTTTTCATTCATCTGTTAATAGTCTCATTTACTCCTGAGAAATGCTCCAGGTCATTGCACGTGACCTTCCATGGTGAAAAGAAGCCTGGGCTGGCAGTTAAAAGTCTAGAGCAGGCTGGGCGTCCTAAGGCAAGCTGCTTGACCTTTCTGGGCTTCAAGCTACTCATCTATTACATAACAGAAATTGAAAAGTTTGGCAAGGCCCATTCCAAGTTAAGGTCCTCTGTGACTTTCCACAGCTCTGACATTCTCACTGCCAGTTGTAGAAAGAAGCCCCATGTCTTTCCTGCCAGCCACAACCCTGTGTCAAGGAACCCATGCAAAAGAAGCCCTGGGAATTGACAGGCACCCGCAGTGGATCAGGTCCCTCTAACAAGTCTGTACCTTTGGGTCTTAGAGAGGCCAAATCTTACTGAGAAGCCTGGCTGAAGTGGGCAGTGTTTCGTGAGTTATTCCCTTATTAAACATCCAGCCAGACTCTCATCAGTTTACCTACTCAGGACATTTCGTACAAATGGAAATATGCAATACGTCACTTTTGCATCTGTTTGGCTTTTCACTTAGTGTAATGATTCTGAGGTTTATCCATCCCATTGCACGTGTCAATTCACCCAGTGCAAGTTGTCACTTGGTGATGAGACGGCCAGCTTACTTGTCGCATGTACAGGACCTCGTTGTGATATAGATGAGAGTCACATTTTAAGAAGTGGACATCGAACTAGATCATGAGGATCCAACATAAATCAGGGGAGTGTACAAATTGATATCCTGACTCCTGTAATCCCCATCTTTCATTCAACACACATTCACTACCCTTCACCCCATCTCCTGCTTTGGGTAAGTAGGAAATATACGGAAACAAGAGTTAAGAAACATGGTCTTTCTTAGCATTTCAGAGCTTTGAGACCTACTTAATTGGAGTCGATTGATTCCAATTGGTTGGTCAACTGACTTTTTCTAATTAGAACTGAACTTGGAGGAGCAGGGGGCTATAATGTAGGGGAGGTACCATTATCCAAGGATGTTCTACATTCTCTTGGGAATATGGAAGCTCTGTCAATTGAGATAGTAATATCACTTCCTTCCTTTTAATACTCCAGCCTTCCCTGGGCACTTTCAATCCCCTTACTTGGCTTACTTTTCTTTCCTTCTTGCTATATTTTAAAAAATTTCTTAGTTTTGTTGTTTATTGTCTGTCTTCCCCAGCACAACATAAGCTCCGCAAGGCAAGGATGTTTTCCATCCTGATCACTGATATAGAACAGTGCCCAGCACATGGTAAGAGGTCAATGAACAGTGGTTGAATGAATGAATGAGTGAATGCATGGAATGGATACACACGGAGGATTTTTGCCACCAAGCCCTTTCCTAACTAGAGCAGAAACTTCACTGGGACTCCCACACAAGAAAACACCAGCAGAACCCGATGCTGTGAAGAGTGCATGGTTGAACTCTGCCATCCCCAAAGTGTTTTTAAAACATCAACCAAGTCCTGGAGGCTAGTCTTGCATTGGTCTTGGGATGAGAGGTAAATTAGGAGTTTCCTGAAGTAACCTATTAGTCAGGATTAACAAATAAAGCTGCCGCTGCTAAGTCGCTTCAGTCGTGTCCGACCCTGTGCGACCCCATAGACGGCAGCCCGCCAGGCTCCCCCGTCCCTGGGATTCTCCAGGCAAGAACACTGGAGTGGGTTGCCATTGCCTTCTCCAATGCATGAAAGTGAAAAGTCAAAGGGAAGTCGCTCAGTCATGTCCGACTCTTCGAGACCCCATGGACTGCAGCCCACCAGGCTCCTCTGTCCATGGGATTTTCCAGGCAAGAATACTGGAGTGGGGTGCCATTGCCTTCTCCAACAAATAAAGCTATAACATCTTAAAAACTGACTAAAGCTGTAACACTTAACAAACTTACTAACACTGTACCATTCTCCACTTCTTCCTTGAGTCCCTTGGTTAGTTTTTGAGCATAATTAGGATCCAGACTGTGAGGCCTCAGCTGTGCTGTGCTCAGTGGCTCAGTGATGTCCGACTCTTTGTGACCCCACAGGCTGTAGCCTGCCAGGCTCCTCTGTCCACAGGCATTCTCCAGGCAAGAATACTGGAGCGGGTTGCCATTTCCTCCTCCAGGGGAACTTCCCAACCCAGGGATCGGACCCATTGCAACTGCATTGCAAGCAGATTCTTTACCAGCTGAGCCACCAGGGAAGACCATGAATACTGGAGTGGGTAGCCTGTCCCTTCTCTAGGAAACCTTCCTGACCCAGGAGTCAAAGCGGGGTCTCCTGCATTGCAGGCGGATTCTTAACCAGCCCTGAAGCCTCAGACTGACCTTTAAATTAAGTGGATTCATAGTTAGACAATTGGTCCTAATCCTTTGGGAGACGAACTGCTTGGGTTAAAAAGAAGTAAAAAAAAAAAAAAAAAAAAAGCCAAAGATTGAGTTTGATGCATCTGTCCAATGGGAGCATACCTGAAAGAGGAAAAAGATTTCCTGGTACCTTAGCAGCTCCCGAAACCATCCACATTCAAGGGTGGGAGGGGTGGCCGCAGCTTTTCAATTCAGTCAGTGTAAACCTTCACATTACATGTCCCAAGGGGGGAAAACAAAACAAAACAAAACTTCTCAGTGGTTGTATTTATCCCGAATGCAAAAACCGTCCCCTTTGTTGAGGTCGGCTGAACCAACTCTCCCGGAGAACAATGTCCAGTCTGCTGGCGGGCCGTGTGCTAATGTGCTCATACATTACAGGCCGCAGCAGATGGCTGTGAGCGCACCCGGGCGGCGCCTGCCCGGGTCAGGACGCCGCGCCCAGAGCCTGCTTCCCAGTTCTGTCCAGTTACAAAACACCGCTCCTCTTTGGAGAGATGATGGCTGTCCACAGGAGCCAAGCTGGGCCCCTTCTGCAATGCAGGGCTCGATGGGAGGGCAAAGGTGCAAAGGAATCATGGTTGGGGGGCGAGGTGTTGTTGGTTTGTGTGAACCATGTTTAGATTGGAAAAGTATTTTCATACGATTGACAGTCAGAAGAAGGGAGACACATGCTGTATTGTTCCAACACATTAGCTCATGGGTACTACTCACATTTCTCATCTTCTATGCCCAGGATTTGGCATTTGAGGTATAGTTCTAATTTTTCTCCCCTTCCCTCTGAGAAGTCTGTCTTGCCTCCTTCCCCACATCTCAGTGAACCACTGAAGAGAGAGAGTAACCTACTTTCTAAAACAAAAACAAAAGCCAGTTCAGTCGTTCAGTCTTGTCCGACTCTTTGCAGCCCCATGGACTGCAGCACACCAGGCCTTCCTGCCCATCAACAACTCCCGGAGCTTGCTCAAACCCATGTCCATTGAGTCGGTGATGCATCCAAGCATTCATCCTCTGTCATCCTCTTCTCCTCCTGCCTTCAATCTTTCCCAGGGTCTTTTCCAATGAGTCAGTTCTTTGCATCAGGTGGCCAAAGTATTGGAGCTTCAAATTCAGCAGACAAAACCCAGCTTTCTTGCAACTGGGCTTCCCTGGCGGCTCAGATGGTGAAGAATCTGCCTGCAATACAGGAGACCTGGGTTGGAGACCTGGGTTCGACCCCTGGGTTGGGAAGACCCTCTGGAGAAGGGAATGGCAACTCACTCCAGTACTCTTGCCTGGAGAATTCCATGGCGAGAGGAGCCTGATGCGTTACAGTCCATGGGGTCGCAAAGAGTCAGACATGACTGAGCGACTAACACTTTCACTTTTCTTGCAACTACACAGAAGAGTCCAAAGAAATCCCTCTGGAAACAGCTAAGTGGGGTGCACCTGGCCTCCTCTAATTCCATACCTGCCTCTCTGTCATTGAGAAGGAAACCCACAGAAGCCACCACGCTCACTCTTTCCACCCTTACCTTGAAGTGAAGGCTTGAGCAGTTTGGGTCTTGAGGCTCATGGTTTCCAGGAGAGGAGGCAGGACCCTCATTGACTGTTTTCGTCTCCCTACCCATGGAGCCAGGCCGAGCGGTCCAGCCAGCACTGCCCTCTTCTCCTGCCCGTGTCCCCAGGGCTGGGCACCAGGACTCACCCTGGGCCAAGCCTCCCGAGATGAAGGCGGTACTGCGCTAAGTCGCTTCAGTCATGTTCAACTCTTTGCAACCCCATAGACTGTAGCCCGCCAAGTTCCTCTGTCCATGGGATTCTCCAGGGTAGAATACTGGAGTGGGTTGCCATTTCCTTCTCCAAGGGATCTTCCTGACCCAGGGATCGAACCCGCACCTCTTATGTCTCTGGCATGGGCAGGTGGGTTCTTTATCACTAAGCCACGTGGGAAGCCTGAAAGAAGCCCGTGGGGGCAGTAGCTCAGATTCACCCCAGCTCTACACAGGGGCAGAGAAGCACCCACAGGCACAGAAAGAGCCAGAAAGCTCTCCAAACCGCTCTCCTCTGACTCTCTGAAAGAGACAGGCAGGCTTACCCTTGCTATTTGGTCTTCAGTCAGTCTAAGCTTCATGGTGTTCATGGGGGGAGGCCCGGGGAGCTGGCAAGCACCCCAGCCTCTCCCCACCAGCTGCCGGTGGCGCTCAGCATTCCTCCTGCTACTGCCAATGTCTGGGGAAGTGTGGTGTCTCTGGGAAGCCCTATAAAAACGCCCATTGCCTGGAGGAAAGACAGGGCAAGATGTGAGCAGAGGTCAGTCAGATGAACCTATTTGCAAGGCAGGAACGGAGACACAGACACGCGTGGAGGACACAGGAGGCGGGAAGGAGAGGGCGGGGCGCGCTGAGAGAGCAGCACTGCCGTATATACACGAGCACGCGTGACATGGACAGCCAGTGGGAGGCTGGCTCAGGGAGCTCAGCTCAGAGCTCTGTGATGACCTAGACGGGTGGGATGGGGGGATACGGGAGGAGGTCCAAGAGGGAGGGGACACAGGTATGCATATAGCTGGTCCACTTCGTTGTACAGCAGAAACTAACGCGGCGTTTCAAAGCAACTATGCAAGTGTGCTAAGTCTTTGCTTTCCTGTTGTTTCTTTTCTCTCTTTCTTCTCACCATATTTAAAATTGTCCGTTTTCAAATTAACTTTTCACTTTGGAATGTGTTTTATGCCACAGAAACGTTGCCATGATATGCAAGTGAGAGAAGTGAAAGGGTTAGTCTCTCAGTTGTGTCCAGCTCTCTGCGACCCCACTCGCTACTGTTGTCTACCAGGTTCCTCTGGCCATGGGATTCTCCAGGCAAGAAGACTGGAGTGGGTTGCTATTTCCTTCTCCAGGGCATCTTCCCGATGCAGGGATCGAACCTGGGTCTCCTGCATTGCAGGAGGATTCTTTACCGACCGAGCCACCTGGGAAGCCGCCATTATGTAGCACAGAGGACTCCCATATACCCTTCTGGCAGCTTCCCCTATAATATCTGACATAACCTTGGAGCATTTGGCACAACCACAAAATTGAGACTGTTACCCCGATATTAGCTGAACTACAGATTCTGGTTCGATTTTACCAGTTTTTCCATTAGCATCTCTTGTTGATTCCAGAGAAGAGTGGAGGGTATACAGTCTATGCTAACACATTGCATTGAGTTCGTCTTTATATTTAACAGTGTTGAACAAAGACTTGCTCAATGAAATTCTAGATATTGCCCCTATAGAGCACGTGATACAAAAAATCCACTGTTGTGAAAAATGGACACACAGAAAGCTAATGATCTCTGGATTAAGTTTTGGTGGAAGGAGATTTATGAGATTAAGGGGAAATCAGGTGAGCATGGTATGCTGGGAGGAAGTATTAGAATCACTGAGAGTGAAAGGGACCACATAATTAGAGCACGACAGATAACGATTCCCCTGAAAAAAAAAAAAAAGGTGCAAGGAAGAAGTGCCGCAAGGAGTGCTCAGAGCCGCGGAGGATCTGTTTGGCAAAGTGACGATAGACTCTCCCTCTTTTTTTAAAAAAAACAACTTCTTGTTTCATAATGGAGTACAGTTGATTAACAATGTTGTAATGATTTAAGTGGTACAGCAAAGAGATTCAGTTATACATATGCATGTATGATTCTTTTTCAAATTCTTTTCCCATTTAGGATACTACAGAGTATTGAGTGATGTTTCCTGTTCTATAACCTTGTTGGTTTCCCATTTTTTACACCGGGAGATCGTTGCAACCATGGGGTCACAGAGAGTCAGACGTGGCTGAGCAACTGAACTGAATTGAACTGATGGCTGCTTTTGGGCTTCCGTGATGGCTCAGATGGTAAAGAATCTGCCTGCAGTGTGGGAGACCCAGGTTCCATCCCTGGGTCGGGAAGACCCCCTGGAGAAGGGAAGGGCAGCCCATTCCAGTATCTTGCCTGGAGATAGAGAAGCCTGGCGGGCTACAGTCGGTGGGGTCACGGAGAGTTGGACATGACTGGGCGGCTGGCACCCTGCTGGTGGCTTCACCAGGCTGTGCTGGTCTCTGCTGTATAACCGAGTACAGCAGTCATATGTACACCTATGCTCCCTGCCCTTGGCCTTCCCTCACCCTTCTAGGCCATCACACAGCACCAGCCTGAGCCCCCTGTGCTATGCTGCCGTGTGTGCAAGCCAACCCCAGCGAGGATCTCCCTCCTAAAATCTTCTGAGCAGGAGTCTGATTTCCACTGTGACTTACGCTGCTGAGTGATGAAGAGTTTACCACGGGAAACGCGAGAGGAGAAAGCAGAGGTAGGAGTTTATGTGCGGATGTGTCTAGATGCCACAGAAGAATCACGCCTATTTCAGAGCTGCCAACAAAGCCTCACTTCTGTAATTAGAGGGAGGCTGGTTGCTTTAACATCAAATCTGCGCCCTAAACACCCAGACCCCACTTTATCAGAATCACTGGATAAGGACCCTTTACTTACAGGCACCACCAGCACACCTAGCTGAGTCATTGAGGAGCTCAGTGGGATTTCTGCTAGAAAATAAGGAACAAGCCCTGGATTTAGACGCACGCAAGAGGGCACGCAGCTTAGGTCTCTGCACACCTCTCAAGCAGGCACCCGCCTGTCCCCACCACGGCAGCATTAAACTAGCATTACTGTGATTGTTTTAAAGGGCCATGAAACGATATCAGAGAAGAGGAGGGAGGTCAGGAGATTGAAAAACAAGGAAACATGATCCACTGGAAGCAGACTTTCTCCATCTGGCATATGGAGCTGCTCTGCCCCAAGCCCCCGCCCTCGATTCCTCCCCTCACCCCCAACACTCCCAACTCTCTCTCTGCCTTTCTCCATATGTAAGTTCCTAATTTGGAGTATTCACTCCTTTTTCTTTCTTTCTTTTTTGTTTTCTGAGACGGAAGAGTCTACTTAACAATGGGCAAGAAAAGCATGCCTCTTACCAGGAGAACGGATCAGGGCAGAGAGGTGCCAAGAACACATATCACTGGAGAAATTTAAGAAGCTGTGGAACAAACGTAACCCTTTAGGCTAATGGAAATCACAAGGAATAAATGTACAGGGGATTTGCATGAAGGTGACTAAAATGAATAAACTCGAACATACCCCACTGGAAAGATCAAAGAGCAGATGCTAACTTAGCTGAACTGACAATAAGCAAAGCGGTGATTAGCTGCGCTGTGATGGCTCGCTGACCCAGCCAACACATCTGAGAGCGGTCCAGCTGAAGTCAGTAACCATGGTGTCAGGGCGGCTTGGGAGACAAGGATCGCCCAGTGAGGAGCACGCCCTTCCAGGAAGACCAGCTAGAGGGAGAATTGGCTGTGCGACTGCACCAAGTCACGTTGTTCCACTGATGCATCACGGTAATTGAGGAGGTGGAGAAAGCAAGAACAGACCAGGGATCTGAAAGGTGGGGAAGACTTCAGGAAGGATGGGGCACTTAAACTGGCCCTGAAAGATGGATCCAACTTGAGCATGGGATTGGAGGACGTTAAAAGTTAGTCCACCTTTGGGCTTATTCTGCCAAGAGAACTCTGGCATCCTTCCGACTATGGAGGGAGAGGCATCAACTTGTAGTCATGAGTAAGACCTCCACCCTTGGGTCATGGCTCACAAACTAGGTGTAGAGCAAAACCAAGTGGGTGTTTTGTTTGTTCATTCTTAAAACATCCACCATGGGCTTCCCCAGTGTCTAAGTGGTAAAGAATCTGCCTGCAATACCAGAGGGGCAAGTTCCATCCCTGAGTTAGGAAGATCCCATGGAGGAGGGCATGGTGACCCACTCCAGTACTCTTGCCTGAAGAATCCCATGGACAGAGGAGCCTGGTGGGCTACAGTCCACAGGGTGGCAAAGAGTCGGCTATGACTGAAATGACTTAGCATGCATGCACGCAACATCCACAGCAGGCTTTGATCCCAAACCTACTGAGTCAGCATCCTTGGGGGCGGGGGCCAGGGATGTGTGTGTTTGTAATCATCAGGTGATTCTGACTCAGTGAGCTATTCCAATGAGCCCACCTCAAAGACAAGAAACTGAAGCCCAGACAAAGGAGGGAATTGGCCCACAGGACCCATAGAGTGAATTGCTTTGACAGGTGAATTTCCTAGCATTCTCCTCTAGCCCTTCTGCCCTAATGCTGTGCTTGAAAACCCCACTACAGTGGCAAGCAAGTGTGATCCTAACATCTCCTGGGCCAGGTCCTGACTCCCCACTAGGTGCCAGAGGGTCTGTGTATTGAAGCTTCCGTACCTTGCAGTTGCTTCTTTGCTAACAACCCACTGACCTGGAGGAAAAAGAAGCAGCTTCTTGAGCCACATTTGGAATTGGACCACTTGTCCCTAGAGAGCTGGAGGAGGGTAAAAACAAAATTTCTGATGTTTCTTCTTCTTTCTTTTTTTTTTTGCTTTGCCTTTGACCTCAATCTCAGATGCTGCCCCAGCTGTAGACACACCATCTCTGAGTAAGTAAGTGCACTCCCTGGCCCCTCACCCCAAACCTCATTCCCTCCAGACTCATCCTGGACATTCCTTGCAAAGGCTTTTAGGCTCTTTTCTTATTAAAAAAAAAGATGTGAATGAGCATGCAAGTCCTGCTCTGTCTTAGACAAAACAAATAGGTTCGTGTTCTTAAATAACCGAGCGTCTCCCCACTTCTCTCATAGTTTGCCATCTGACCCCCCTCCAGATTTCCTCCCAGATGTCTCTGAATCCCTAAGCCAGACCACTGTCAGGTTCTGTCCTCCTGCAACACTTCCTCCCATGAGGCTTTGCAGCTCCTGCCAGCCCTGTCTGCCCTGTTGCTCAACCATCTTCCTCATCTAGCACCCTAGTGGGCAGCACTCAGACCAACCCTCAGCTCCTTTTAAACCACTCTGACGTTTTTGCTGGATGCCCCACCCTCCAGCTCAGTCCTCCCTGGGTTTTTCTCTTTTCCCAAGAGTCTTTTAGCTCTCCTTCCAAAGGTGGATCCTCCCAGGCCAGGCGTTTCTGGCCACCTGGCCCTGTGCACACCCCCGGACCTCCCCTCCCCGTCCTCTGCACACTGCCCCAACGCCCCATCAGCTTTGCTTTGAAGGATGCTCTCTGGCAGGGGGCTGAGGCCACTGGTGTAAGTGGGGTTTAGGGATTACATGATTTCATTTATTTTTTCCCCTCCTCATTAATATTGAAAAGCCTTTTGGTGACTCACTTGTTCACCAAATATTTGCGAAGTACCTGCTGTATATCAGGCACCAAACTAAGCTCTGGGTTAGCTGAGAGATTGCAAAGACACTGTTCAATGTGAAGGCTTAGGGATTATTTAGCAATCAAATCCAGAGTTGCCTTTCCCTGGTCGTCCAGTGATTTAAGACTCTACTCTCACTGTAGGGGGCATGGGTTCAATTCCTGTTTGGCAAACAAAGATCCCACATGTGCTAGCAAAAAAAAAAAAAAGAAGAAGAAGAAGAAATGGATCAAAGAGTCCAAGTGATTCAAAAGTCTTCCCCCCCTGCTCCCCACACACACCTTTTTTTTTTTTGGTAAATGGATAGTTATCAGGAGACAGCAAAAAACATGTCACAAAATTTGTATGGGGCCCAGGAACTTGGTTGGGTCATACACAAGGTCTTAGTTACACAGCTTAGTGTGGTCCCATTCATTTAAGGACATTTATTAAGGACCTCCTGAGTTTGACAATCTTTCCTTTTCAGATGCCCGCAACCATGACTGTGGAGTTGTGGTTGCTGCTGTGGTTCAGTCGCTAGGTCCCATTCAACTCTTTGCAACCCCACAGACTGCAGCACGCCAGGCTTCCCTGTGCTTCACCATCTCCTGGAGTTTGCTCAGATTCAAGTCCACTGAGTCAGCGATGTCTCATCCTCTGCTGCCAGTTTCTCCTTTTGCCTTTGCTGAACAGGCACAAAAATGTTCTGGCAATCAGTTGTACAACAATATATATATCATTAATGCCACTAAACCGTACACCTAAAAGTGGTTTAGATCTTATGTTTGGTGTTTTTTTAGCACAATTTAAAAAGAAAGCCTGACAGATCTCTTGTAATATCCTGCCCCTGAGGAAAATCAGCCATTTCCCCACAGACAGTGGTTCATGGGCAGTACCAGACAGGACCATGGGCCTGCAGGAGAAACTCATGGTGGGTGTGGGGGCAGACCAGGGTTCAGGGATGAGGAGGCATCTTCATCTGTGTTGGGTTGTAGGGACACAGCAAATGAGGGACAGACAAGTCACAAGTCGCCACACCGCACCTGTTCCACTGGGCAGAACCCAACGGCAGCCAGGGCTCTCAACAACTGGGCGAATGCTACTCAAGGCTTCTATTTCTCATTTTTCTGGAGAAGGCAGGAATTTTCCATCTCTGCTTTCTCTCCAGAATTCTGACCAGTTCATCAAATGCATAGTTCTTTACAGAGCTCATTCTCTGAACTGACAGAATCATGAATGAAAAAGGAAAGAAAAAAGCAGCTTTACACTTGGAAAGACAAAAGCACAGAAACGCCTTTAGAACCCAACTGCTAGTGTTGGAGGCCTGCTCTGCTCTTTAAATGGGCTTCCCAGGTGGCTCAGTGGTAGAGAATCCACCTGCCAATGCAGGAGACTCGAGTTCGATCCCTGGGTTGGTAGGGTCCCCTGGAGAAGGAAACGGCAACCCACTCCAGTACTCTTGCCTGGAGAATTCCATGGACAGAGGAGCCTGGCAGACTCCAATCCGTAGGGTCCATCAAAAAGTCGGACTGAATAACTGAGCATGCACGTTCTCTTCAAGTTCACCTGGCCAGGATGAACAGAATAAATTTGAAATCGGTTTTCACTCATTTCATCTTGACTGAGTATCTCTGGGCTCACGGGCTGTATAAAATTTGGATTTAAGGTCACCTCTTCTCTCCTTGTTCTCTTTTCCTCTCTTCCTTATAGAGGACAAAAAGGGTTCTTGGCAGGGCCAGTTTCATGGGTGTGGGCGCCCTGCAGTCTGTCACCCAAGCTCCAATGCTCAGTGGAGCTCTGTAGTTGGTTTAATGTTCTGCTGTCACCATCTAGAAATCCCTAGTGATTTTTAAATGAGAGAACCCATATTTTCATTTTGCCCTGGGCCCTGCAACTTAGGCAGCCAGTCCTTCTCTTGATGAAAAACTCTGTGACGTGGTTTTCACAGTTTCTCATACTCCAGCCAAGCAACTTCGTGCAGCGTCCCCACTTCCATCAGAGTTCCTTCTTGGCCATGACCGTAGAAGGAAAGGTAATTTCTTAGGTCTGAAACCAAGATAAGGGGCTTCCTAGGTGGCTCAGCAGGAAAGAGTCCACATGCCAATGCAGGAGACAGGGGTTCCATCCCTGGGTTGGGAAGATCCCCTGGAGGAGGAAACAGCAACCCAGTCCAATATTCTTGCCTGGAAAATCCCATGGACAGAGGAGCCTGGTGGGCTACAGTCCATGGGGTCACAAAGAGTCGGACACGACTAAACAGCAGAAACAAAACCAAGACAAGGGCTTTTTTCCCTGTTAAAAATTACAGTCCATTTTAAAGTAGCAACACAAGTCCTAAGTAGGGGATATAGGACTTCGGTTTGAGGTACTAAAATGATTTGACTTCAAAGAAAAGAAAATTTCCTTGTGGGCCCCACATATACTAAAGTAATGGAAGGGAAGACCAACTTAAGAAAAACATATTCACTCCTTAAGCTCAAAGATTTTGGCTCTCATGGAACACATGCAAACATTTCTGTTAATATTGAGCAAAATACAACTCCCACCCTTAAGGTCCTAACTTATTCATGAAAAACAATCATTGCAAGTTACACTGAACATTGTAATTAACCAACAAATATATACCAACAGCTTTCTACCGTGCCCCACCCCCAGCCCACGATCTTCTTCCCAGTTAAAATAGGAGTTAAAATATTTAAAAATAAATATTTAAGTGGGATCTAAACTATTCTTGTGAAAACGGCATTTGCTGTGTTTCTTTAAGGAGTGTGGGATCTAAATAAATTCTAATGTATGTCGAATATATTCATTACCGTGCCCTGAAAGCGAATTCCCATTTTGTGGTTCTCAGCAGAGAGTGACAGAGCCTTGTTTGTGACAGCCCCGGGCATAAGCAATCATTGTGTAGCTTAATTAGATATTCCCTGTGCTGGTGTGAGGGGCATATGTCTATTCACTGTAACAAACACTGAGAACGGCCGGGCGCTTCCAGGCTCCTGCTATATGCAGATAAAGGCAGCACAAGTGCAGGCTCTCCCAAGGACCCGCGGGCCCAGCCGGCCCCTGCTCGCCTGGCCCGCATTCACCGATTGGTTCCAGTTTATTAACAGCCTATGAACTTCTCATCGGCTCCCGGACCGGTCAGGACTGTCACCTGCAACTGCCAGACCCAGAGCCGCCTCTCTGCTCCTGGGAAACTGGGCGGGTCTGGGTGTGCCGTGCCAGACACACCGTGGTTTGCCGCACAATGAACGATGTGCAAACACCGTTCATTTTTCACGTCAAACGTGAAAAAGCAGATCCACCAGGAGGCAGTTCCAGCTGCAAAGGCTGCTCCACAGGGAACCAGCAAGTCTGAGCTCTCCTAGACTTGGTGAATTTTAAAGCAACTTAAGTGCTTACATCGAATTAAAAAGCAGAGACATTACTTTGCCGTCAAAGCTATGGCTTCTCCAGTAGTCAGGTATGGGTGTGAGAATTCGACCGTAAATAAGGCTGAGTGCTGAAGAATTGATGCTTTTGAATTGCGGTGTTGGAGAAGACTCTTGAGAGTCTCTTGGACTGCAAGGAGATCCAACCAGTCCATCCTAAAGGAAATCAGTCCTGAATATGCACTGGAAAGACTGATGCTGAAGCTGAAACTCCAGTGCTTTGGCCACCTGAGGCTAAGAGCTGACTCATTTGAAAAGACCCTGATGCTGGGAAGGGTTGAAGGCATGAGGAGAAGGGGACGACAGAGAATGAGATGGTTGGCTGGCATCATTGACTCAGTGGGCCTGAGTCTGAGCAGGCTCTAGGAGATGGTGAAGGACAGGGATGCCGGTAGGATACGACTGAACGATTAAACAACAACCACGTTTAAATATCACCACAAAATTGGACCTAGAGATGATCATGCTAAGTGAAGAAAGTCAGGCTGAGAGAGACAAGTAGGACATGCTATCACTTAGATGTGGAGCCTAAAAAACATTGGAAGTGAACTTATTTATAAACTAGAAATAGACTCACTGATACAAAAAACAAACTTACTGTTAGCAAAGGGGAAACGGGAGGGTGAGGAATACATTAGGAGTCCTGGATTCACAGATATACACTGCTGCTGCTGCTAAGTCGCTTCAGTCGTGTCCGACTCTGTGCGACCCCAGAGACGGCAGCTCACCAGGCTCCCCTGTCCCTGGGATTCTCTAGGCAAGAACACTGGAATGGGTTGCCATCTCCTTCTCCAATGCATGAAAGTGAAAAGTGAAAGTGAAGTCGCTCAGTCGTGTCCGACTCTTAGCGACCCCATGGGCTGCAGCCTACCAGGCTCCTCCACCCATGGGATTTTCTAGGCAAGAGTACTGGAGTAGGGTGCCATTTCCTTCTCCAATGCATGAAAGTGAAAAGTGAAAGTGAAGTCGCTCAGTCATGTCCGACCTTCAGCGACCCCATGGACTGCAGCCTACCAGGCTCCTCCGTCCATGGGATTTTCCAGGCAAGAGTACTGGAGTGGGGTGCCATTGCCTCCTCCAAGATACACACTACAATATATTAAATAGATAAGCAATAAGGATCTACTATATATCAAAAGGAATGATGTTCAATAGCTTATAATAATCAATAATGGAAAAGAATACATATATCCTGAATGTATTATAATATGTAACTGAATCAATTTGCTGTACACCTTTAACACAATACTGTAAACCAACTATGGTTCCAAAAAAGAAGAAAAAAGGTATATATCACTTCAAAGAAGAAATATATATATATCCCTTCAAACTAACGTGGCTAGGGGACAGTACTACGTGGAGGAAAGTCAGCCCATGTCTAACCTTCTCTTTGGAAAAGGTGGAAAAGGGCAATGAGGGACAGAGCCGGAATGTCCCTGGGTCCCCAGTGGCATTTGTCTCCTGTTTCCATCATGGGACACCGGGCCCTTACCCCCCTTCTCAGGACTAAGTCCAGTTTCTTTCAGCTGGAAAGCCATCTTACGCTGCGCATCGGTTTCCTAGGGCTTCCAGAATGAAGTACCACAAACTGAGTGGCTTAAATAACTCAGAGAAATTTGCTTTCTCACAGACCTGGGGGCTGGAGGTCTGAGACCAAGGTGTCTGCAGGGTTCTGAGGCTGTGTGGGAGCATCTGATTGGAGACGGTCGTCTTCTCCCTGTATCTGCACATCGTCTTCCCTCTGTGTTTGTCTCTGAGTCCCCCTTCCTCTGAGGACACCGTCACATAGAACTGGGCCCATTGTAATGACCCTATTTCAACATGATTACCTCTGTAAAATGCTTAAGAATCTGCTTGCAATGCAGGAGACCTTGGTTCCATCCCTGGGTGGGGAAGATCCCCTGGAGAAGGGAAGCACAGCCCACTCTGGTAACTTGCCAGGAGAGTTCCATGGACAGAGGAGCCTGATGGGCTGTAGTCCATGGGGTTGCAAAAGCCAGACACAACTGAGTGAAGCAGTGACAGGCCTCTGTAAAGACCCTGTCTCCAGGTAAAGTCACCTTCTGAGGTTCTGGGGGTTAGGACTTCCCGTTTATCTTTTTTTGGCAGATGCAGTTCAATTATAACACACAGTTTAAGGGACATAGCAATAAAGCACCATTTCCTCCAACCCCCACTTCCAGAATGATGAGATACTGGAGTTTACGGACAGTGTGAAAATACAAAACTCTGATTTCCCTTCAGTTGTCAAAGAACAGCCACAATGGAGAGCTGACCAGGTAGGTGCCTGGCCAGGTATCCCCAATGACCGCTAGTGTGGTTGCGAAATAAATCAGTTTCCAACAGAAAAGGGCACCCCTGTTTTCATTCCCTACTGTTCCATAGGGGCCAAAGTGCTGGAACCTGACTCTGTAAGAACATGGCAACTCTATTTCGGAGTCAGAACTTGAAAAGCCCTAATGAGGGAGTTGACCCCTACGTGAGTGGATCCCGGAGATGTGGTGGCCAGAGGTGACCGAGCCAGTGGTGGTAGAATGAAGTCTGCAGCCCGGGGCCTCAAAGGCCAGCCCAGTCCACTCGTAAGGGGACAGTGTGGAGGGGCATCAACTCCTCCGGTGGCCCCACAGAGCAACGGCAATGCGGCTTCATGCCAACCTTCAGTCTTCAGTTGAGCCCCCTGGGGCCTGGGGAGCACCGTCCTGGTCAATCTTGGCAGGACGATGACCCTCTTTGGGGAGAGGGTCTTGGGAGTCTCGGAGTCCCATCTGGATCTCTAAAGAAAGGAACATTATCAATGAGCCACAGGACACAAGGCTTCCAAAAACTAGACAGCTGTGGAATTAAGGTGCCGGGGAGAGCTAACACCTCCATCAGCTGAGAGTTGAAGCTCTCACTCCAAGATTCTGCTGCTTTGCCGCTGTTTAGTTGCTAAGTCATGTCTGACTCTCTTGCAACCCCGTGGACTGCAGCCCACCAGGCTCTGACTCTCTTGCGACCCCATGGACTGCAGCCCACCAGGCTCCTCTATCCATGCAATTTCCCAGGCAAGGATACTGGAGTGGGTTGCCATTTCCTTCTTCAGAGGGTCTTCCCGACTCAGGGACTGAACCCACGTCTTCTGCATTGCAGGCGGATTCTTTACCACTGAGCCCCCTGGGAAGCCAAGTTAATTCATAGGAAATAGCTGAGCTCTTAGAGTCAGGTATATCCTGGTTCAAATCCCAGCACCACCTACCTGTTGTATGCCTGGCACCCACTCCTTAACCTCAATTTCTTCTGGAAAATTCCTACCTCTCCAAGTCACCATGAAGATCAACACTGATCGTGTATATCCTGGATAACAAACTAACACAGAACCGACTTTGAAAAGGGTTCTTTTCATTTAGCTAGTGCTCTTGGACAGAAACGGAGTGGGCAAGGTGGATGCAGGGATAGGACGTTGTTTTTACAGAAATTAGAATACAACTTTATTTTCATCTTATCCAGAATTCTTTCAGAGCGAGAGAGCTGTGTGGAAGATATGTCTTCCCCAAGGTATCACTTCATTCCTCTCCTATAGGTTATAAACTGTCAGAATTTGTCAGCAAGAAAAATTTAAGAAGCCAGCTATAGTGACTCCAGTCAGCTCCTCAGCTTCATCAAACATCAAGAGCCGCTCTCCTAGGTCAGAGGAAAATAGATGGAATGTCAAGAGAAGAGTCTGTTTCTATGGAGAAGATGCTGGCAAATTAAATCACTGCTGAGACCGCTCAGCAGTGCTGAGTGAGATCACATTGCTGAGCAATCACTCGGCTGGTCAGTCATGTCTGACTCTTTGAGACCCCATGGACCGCAGCACGCCAGGCTTCTTGTCCTTCACCGTCTCCTGGAGCTTGCCCCAACTCATGTCCATTGAGTCAGTGATGCCATCCAACCATCCCCTTCTCCTGCCTTCAGTCTTTCCCAGCATCAGGGTCTTTTCCAAACCACTAGCCTCAAAGAAAGCCCAGTGTGTCACCAGGATCTGTGCTGCGTCTCAGTGAACTCGCATCTCTTTCAAGGGGGCAGGTCCTACCGAACGTTTCTGTTTCCCATAGCCGTCACCGCCATGAGGTCAGCAGGGTGGGTTACCATCGCTTCAATATGGCAGGGGAAGCAATCAAGGCTGACCGGGCCTAGAGAGTCCCAGGATTACAGGGCAGAGCCAAGGCCAAGACCAAGAATAGTCCTCCCCACTGTTCTAGACAAACACGGCAACCCACTCCAGTATTCTTGGTGGACAGAGGAGCCTGGCGGGCTACCGTCCATGGGGTCACAAAGAGTCGGACACGACTGAAGCAACTTAGCACACACGCACTATTCTAGATGGTTCCAGACTGTTCAACACTATTCCACACAGTTCTACAGTGTTACACATGGTCTGATTGTATCTTGGGACCCAAAGCAGGGAAACTTGAGTGACTATATCACTTGCTCACTATTTTCAAGCATACTCCAAATGTCTGAGAGATTTGTTGAGCCATTTTATCTTTGTTATTAATGAGGGTGACCTCCCTCTGACCATTTTAAACCTCATTAACGTCTCTGGATCTCTTAGACACAAGGAAACTGGGTGGTCCCCTGCATGAAGTTATTACAAAGTTATCCGAAGGTCTTCCATGTACTCATCTCCCAAATAATAACTTCCCAGCTTCTTATTTCCTCATTTGTCTCCAATAGCTATAGAGCCAAGTGCAAAGATTTATAGAAAAAAAACACAAGGAGCCTCATCCGTCATTAATGTCCTTCTGTGTGAGCGAGCTGATTAGAGATGTGTAAGGGAGAAAGGTCCCAAAGAGGTCACAGTGCAGCCCCTCATTTCACAGATGGAAAAACGGAGGCCCAGAGGGGCCATGGGCAGGATGAAGCTGGGGACAGTCTCTTCTCTTTGACTTTGGTGCCATTTCCAGAAAATGAGGTTCCTCCTGGGCTTCTTTCTATGAACAGGCCCAGGACACAGAGCCCCAGCTGTGTCCCCAGCGCTGGCAGATGCTGCTGGCAGAGTGAGTCTGCCCGTGGGCAGGACCAGCTGGGAGCAAGTCACTTCACGCCGCAGTTTCCCCACCTGAGAAAGGAGACATAATGACAGCATCGGCCAGGACCACCCTGGAGGCCCAGCAGTGGAGACTTCACACTTCCAAAGCAGGGGGCGCAGGTTCAATCCCTGGTTGGGAAACTAAGATCCCGCATCCCACACGGCACGGCCGAAAAAAGTAAAAGTTAAAGAGCCAAAAAACAAACCAAAAAACACTCACTGACCTCATAGGGCTATGGGATGAAATGAGGCTGTCTGAGTGAAAAGCTCAGAAGAGAGCCTGGTGGGCCACAACCACTCAGCAGACATGTTCAGTCACGCCCTCCACCCACCCACCTGACTCCGAGTTTTCACTTACATTAGATGATCTTCTCAGATACTCTGGAATAATTCATAGCAAAGAGGGGAAGATTGTTTTCTCCCGGCTGATCCCCCCCATCCATTCATATCTGGGCAGCGGCCGCCATTACCCTCAGTGGTCCCGGCCACCCTGGGGGTCTGGCCCTGTTCCCCTGGGAAAGCGATGGTCCTGGCGGCTCCAGGAAAATGGGCTGTTCTGTGGGCCATCGGTGGCCAGACATGTCCATGAAGATGGTGCTGTCCATGGTTTCCTGAACAGCTTGCAGTCTGGCCAGCGGCCGCCTCCAGCCCTCTCCCCAGCTCCATGCCCCTGCCCCTTCCCCTTTATGGATTTGAGGCAGGAGGTAGATGTGCCCCCACCCCCAATTTGAAGCAACTGGAGCTTCATTCCCTGAGACTGAAACTCCAAGACAAAAATAGCAGGACAATTAAGGGAAATGGCTGGGCCCCGCCCAGACCACAGATTTCTCACTATCAGAGTCCGTGACCACACGTGTGCAGAAAGACTCCTTGGAGGTCAAAGGGGAGTGATGCTAGGCTACCCACAGGCCTTTGTGGTAGGATCCATCTACGCTAAGAGATGCGTGTGCATCCACGGAAGGATCCTGAGATATACCAAATATGGACAATGAGTCAGGCAAATCAAAATGATTGGCCAAAGGAAAACCGGAAGAAAAGTCCATTTTAAGTGATTTAAACTGCCATGAGGGCACAACTCAGGGACTTGCTCTCTGATTCTGCCATGTGTCTATCCACTCATATTGTACCCTTTTCCCCTTTAAATACTTTACTTTCTTCGCTACTTTCCGTCTTTATGGAAATTGTTTTCCATAAAGCTGAGGGGCCGCACTTGTCACCGACCCCTTGTCTAGCGGCTAGGCTCTGATGCTTGCACTGCTGTGACCTGGCTTCAGTCTCTGGCTGGAAACCCAGGCCCTGCTCCAAGTCCCTGCAGGCCGAGGCCACTGCAGATCGGACAAGGCCTCTGGAGACCAACACACTCCCAGGTCATTCTCTCCATGAGAGTGCCGCCTTTGGTAATTGTTTCCTCCACTGCAAGAACCATCCCTCCCCAAACTTTTTCCCCACCTTTTCAGGTGACCAACTGCCACAGGACTCATGACTGTGATTCTTTCCCAGGGATTCTAACAGGGTGAGAAAGGCAAGATGCAAAAAGTGTTATTCGTCGGTCTTTTATTTTGTGAGGTAAACAATGGCCCCCATGAATCACAGCACATTTGGTTCAGCTACACTGGTACACACAGGGGCCTATTAGAGCTCAGATTATTAGATAGGGGGCAGATTTGATTGTGATAGACATTAGGTAACTTAGAGAAAAGTGAACTGGAGCTCTGTCTACTGTCTTATCGGAGCTTCCTCGACGGCTCAGCGGGTAAAAGAGTCCCCTTGCAATGCAAGACACAGGAGATGCAGGTTCAGTCCCTGGCTCAGGAAGATCCCCTGGAGAAGGAAATGGCAACCCACTCCAGTATTCTTGCCTGGGAAATCCCATGGACAGAGGACCCCGGTGGACTACAGTCCTTGGGGTTACAAAGAGTCGGACACGAATGAGCAACTAAGCAAGCAGAAAAGCAAACGAGACTTACATTAGAAGGAGAAAAGAAAATAGAGTTAACCACATACAACTTGGGTTCCATGACATGGGGTCATCCTGGCGGCCTGGCAGTGAAAACCACCTTTCTTCTCCTTCCAGAACCCACCAGGACCCCTCAACACCTAAGGGAATGGGGGAGGTCGGCTGTCCTGCTGGCCTGTCCAAAGAAGCTTCTGGGTCCTAGTGCCCGGCCTATGAGGCCACTTCCGCAAATGACTGTGAATGGGCGGGGAAAGGCTTAAGCGGGGAATCCCACCAGGGTTGCGCCCCTACCCTGTGGTTTCCACAAGACAAGCACAACTGAATATGACACAAGGAGCCCAACGCTGACCTAGAAAAGTTTTATCAAACTCAAGCTGCAGGGCTGGGACCCCCTTTCCCTGCTGAGTGCAGCTGAGAGGCCGATTTTGTTGTTCAGTTGCTCAGTCGTGTCCGACTCTTTGCGACGCCATGGACTGCAGCACGCCAGGCCTCCCTGTCCATCACCAACTCCTGGAGTTTACCCAAACTCACGTCCATTGAATCAGTGATGCCATCCAACCATCTCATCCTCTGTCGCCCCCTTCTCTTCTTGAGGGAGCCTGACCCCACCGGGGCAAGAGCCCTGAAAGACTGTGGCTGCTTCTCTGAGGGCAGGTGGGGTGGTGTGAGGTTCCAGGCAGCAGAGCCAAGAAAGGAGGAGGCTACAGAAGCAGGCTTTGGGAGCCTGTGGGCTGGAGAGAGCAGAGAGGTCGCAGCTAATGTCCGTAGCTGTCTGGGACATAGCAGCCTGCAGCCACCCTCCCTTCCCTCAGCTTGGAAGGCTCCCTCTCCCTTGCTGTGCCTGCTCAATCAGAACTTCATCCTCGCTTAGTCACCTATTACCTCTCTTTCTTCTTTAGCATCAGAACCCTTAGCATCAGGTTTTATGAAGAGTCGCAATGGGCTGAGACATGCGAATTCATTCCCCAGTGCACGTGTGCTAAGTCGCTTTAGGCGTGACCCACTCTGTGTGACCTCAAGGACTGAAGAGCCAGGCTCCTCTGTCCCTGGGATTCTCCAGGCAAGAATACTGCAGTGGGTTGCCATGCCCTTCTCCAGGGGATCTTCCCACCCAGGGATCGAACCCACATCTCTCAGGTCTCCTGCCTTGGCAAGCAGATTTTTTTTTTACCACTAGTACCACCTGGGAAGCCCACATTCCCCAGTATTCCTTTTGAAAAAATTATTTTAGCGTATAATTGATTTACAATGTTGCATTAGTTTCAGGTGTACAGCAAAGTGATCCAGTTATACATGTATATTCTTTTCTTTTTCAGATTCTTTTCTCATATAGATTGTCACAGAATATTGAATAGAGCTCCCTGAGTTATACAGTAGGTCCTTGTTGGTTATCTAACCTATATGTTGTAGTGGTGTGTGTATGTTTCCCCTTTGGTAACCATAAGTTTGTTTTGTAAGTCTCTTTCTGTTTTGTAAATGAGTTCACCTGTACCATTGTTAAAATTAGGTTCAGCATGTGAGTGCTTTTCCTCTGCCTCAGTTCACTTAGTGTGATCATCTCTAGGTCCATGTGTGTTGCTGCAAATGGCATTATTTCACCCTTTTTTATGGCTGAGCAGTATTTCATTGTATGTAGGAAGTGCATCTTCTTTACCCGTTCCTCTGTGGGTGGACACTTAGGCTGTTTCAGTGTCTTGGATACGAACATAGGGGTGCATGTATCTTTTCAAATTACGGTTTTTCTGTGGATACATGCCCAGGAGTGGGACTGCTGGATCATACGATAGTTCTATTTTTAGTTTTTCAAGGATGCTCTGTACTGTTCTCCATAGTAGTGTACCAATTTACGTTCCCACCAGTAGTGTCAGAGGGGTCCCTCCCAGTGACCCTTGAAGCTAGATTCAGCCATGTGATTAATAAATATTGGTTAATAAGACCAAAGTGAAGGTATTAAGTGAGCCTTTAGAGAAAATTATGTAAAGGATGCTGGGAGGTATTCTTTTTTTTTAATCCTCTGTCATTCCTTGTTCCTACCACTTGGAATATAGGCCTAATGGCTGGAGCTCCAGCAGCCATCCTGAAAAGTGAGGTGATCTTGAGGGTAGAAGCCAAATATAAAATAGAGCAAAAAGCTAGAGGACTTACCAGAGCAGCCCTGGTATCACCTATCCTCAGATTTCCTTTACAAGAGAGGGGGGAGAATTACCTTGTTCAGCTGCTGTTATCTTGTGTTTTCTTTTTTATGCAGAAATCCACATATCCTGACAAAAGGGGATGAGAGCTCTTCTCACTGCATGTGGTCAGAGGTGGGGCAAGCCCATGGAAATATATTTCCTAGTTAGGAAATGCAGATAAGAGTTATGCACCAATAAGGGCTGGGGGGCTGTTTCAATTATATATTGGGGTAGAAAAACTACCTCCAAATGTAGTGGCTTGAAACCACCCTTTTATTATTTCTCAAGATCCTGAAAGTGAAAGTTGCTCAGTCATGTCTGACTCTTTGTGACCCCATGGATTATACAGTCCATGGAATTCTCCAGGCCAGAATACTGGAGTGGGTAGCTGTTCCCTTCTCCAGGGGATCTTCTCAACCCCAGGATAGAACTCAGGTCTCCCACACTGCAGGCAGATGCTTTACCAGCTGAGCCACCAGGAAAGCCGCAAGATCCTGAGGGTTAGCCATTTGTTCTCAGCCACCCAGGAGCGCTGGCAATGGATACATACTGATGCCACCATCCAACCAAGAAGGAAAATGCTCCCCGGGGGCAAAAGTGAACAAAAGCAGCTTGCAGCATGAAAGCAATTGCTCAACCCTGCTAACAGCCCAGGAGGAAGTCCAAAAGGAGAAATGGGAGGCTGTCTGGTGTCCGGCCTCTCAGTGGGACTTACACAGGTCCAGCAGAGGAGAAGGGAAGGTTTGGCTGCTTTCACGACAGGCTGGAGTTGACCTCCCACAGAACTTGGCATCCAGTGCTAATTGGAGGCTGGCGGCAGATGGGCGCTGGCTGTCTGAGGCTGTGCAGTAACCCAGGAAACTGGGACGAGAGAGAATAGGGGTCAGTTACCAAATCCACTGAAGCTTCTCAGATGGTGCTAGTGGTAAAGAAACTGCCTGCCCATGCAGGAGATGTGGGTTTGATACCTGGGTTGGGAAAATCCCCTGGAGGAGGGCATGGCAATCCACTCCAGTATTCTTGCCTGGAGAACCCCATGGACAGAGGAGCCTGGTGGGCTACAGTCCATGGGGTCACGAAGAGTCAGACTTGACTGAAGTGACTTTGCACACATCCACCAAATCCACTGTGGATGTTAAGTTTCCTAAAGTCACAAAAGCATCTTAAGAAAGTCTCCAATTTGGGCAGCAAAACAGTCTGAAGGTGATAAAGGAACATGATGGCTGGGATCCACTTATTCATTCATTCAGCAAGTACTTATCCAGGAGTTTACATGTTCCAGGCACCATCCTAGGCTGCGAGAACAAAATTATGTATAATATGATTTGGAATAGGAAGGGCTTCCCAGGCGGCGCAGTGGTAAAGCATCTGCCTGCCAATGCAGAGACGCTGGTTCCATCCCTGGGTTGGGAAGATCCCCTGGAGAAGGAGACGGCAACCTACGTCAGTAATTTTGCCTGGAAAAATCCCACAGACAGAGGAGCCTGATGGGCTACAGTCCAGGGGGTCACAAAGAGGCAGACGCAATTCCAACAACGTGCATGTTGGAATAAGAAAGAAAACAAAGCTCAAGGGCAAAGGCATGATGGTCACCACATGTTTCCAGGGTCGGGGAAGGCAGCAGGGATAAGATGATGGGAGAAGAAATCGGCAGGAGGGTGAGCACCCAGAGGGTCTGCTAGGAAGGGGCTGCAGGAGAGGAAACCAGGGAGCAGTGGAGCCAAGGCGGGGACAGGGCTGGGTGTCGCAGGAAGGTCCACGGCGCCTGCTGGGCAGGGACACTGGGCGTGCAGGAGAGGCAGGACCAGGGGTCAAGAGGCAGGCCTCTGTCTCCCGGGGGCCCTCCAGCAACAGGCGCCAGACTTCAAAAGCGGCAGTTGGTTCCCCAAACACGAAAAATCCAAGGGCAGAATTGAGTGGAACCATTGGGCCCCTGGATTCCATCCTAAGTGTGTTGGAAAGCCTCCACGAGCTTTTGAGTGGGAAGGACCAACCTGACCTGCTTACATTCTCCTCACCAGGGCCGCGTGACATGTAGGATCTTAACTCCCCGGGTATCGAATCTGCACCTCCTGCGTCAGCAGCACCTGCCAGGCTCCTCTGTCCATGGGTCTCTCCAGGCAAGAATACTGGAGCAAGTTACCACGCCCTTCTCCAAGGGAATCCTCCCAACCCAGGGATCAAACCCGTGGTCTGCATTGGCAGGTGAGTTCTGTAAGAAACGCCGCAGGAAGAAAGAGCCACCCCTATGGACCGTTGATCAGGGCCTTTATTGGGTGGTCGCTCTCAGGCAGAAGTCCCGGGGGAGGGTGAGCAAGGAAGCGAGGGCGGTCTGCGAAGCAAAGGGAGTCTGTGAGGTATGAGGGGTGGGGAAGGGTTTTATAGCCCGGGCGGGGCTCCCATATAAGGAAGAAAACGCAGGCTCAGCGGTGATTGGTGTCCAAGGGCTCCGTGTCGGCTCCTGATTGGACGGTGAGGGCTCCGTGTCGGCTCCTGATTGGACGGTTTGGTTGTCGGCCTGCCTCCGGGGCTTGTCTGCGGCTTTCTGCTGGGACATGTCCCGACATGCCCGGGCATGCCCAGGCATGCCTCAACACGCCCGACCTTGCCCAACCTTTCAAGTTCTCTCTTATTAGTGCAATAAAATAAACAGAATTTTATTCCCTGGAAGTCCTGTTGGGGCAGGCATGGCATGTGCCTAAAAGATAGAGCGACCATTGGCAAAGATACACTCAGGTGAAGAGTGTATCAGAAGAGGGTGAATTCTGTTACTGGGATGGCGGGGGCGGGGGTGGGTGGGTTTGGGCAAACATGAGTAGGGCCTGGAGCTGGCTTTGTGCTGAGTGACTGTGTGTGATGGAGCGAGGAGCCAGACACAGGAAAGCAAGGGAGCAAAAATTAAAACCAGAAGTAGATGTTGGCCGCATAGCCTAATGGATGACATGTCCCTTCGGGGTCGTTTGCTTCAGCTTTTTTGGTGGCTTAGGTGGTAAAGTATCCGCCTGTGGAGTGGGAGACCTGGGTTTGATCCCTGGATTGGGAAGACCCCCTGGAGAAGCGCATGGCAACCCACTCTAGCATGCTTACCTGAAGAATCCCCATGGATGGAGGAGCCTGGCGGGCTGCAGTCCATGGGCTCGCAGAGCTGGACACGACTGAGCGACTGAACACACGGTAGATGTTACTGAGAAGTGGTTGGTGGAGAGTCTGGGCTGCGTAGGAGTGAGGCCGATGTGTGCGGTGCCAACTCAGGGGCCCTGAAGCCGCAGTGGCGTGGTGGTCTGAAAGCAGGAGTCACGCAGGGGGTGACCGAGAGCAGTTGCACCCCAGAGGGCATGGCGAGGCCTCTCGAGCAGCAGCAAATCCCTCTGCCCCCTCTCTGCGATGCTAGCTCGGAGCAAGCGGACTGACAGTGGAGGAGATCACAAGCCGGCAGGGGCAGGGGAGCAGCCAGCTGGCTCGGGCCACGCTGGGCACAGGAGACGGAACGAAGCTCCTGTCTCGATCCAGGCTGGCCCCCGCAACACTGCTTGCCTGCTACTCTCAGCACCCCAGGATTTTACACCTGAAGACCGCCAGCTGCCTCACTTCCTCCCTGGGACAAAGGGCCCAGGAGTCCAGCTTTATGGATGAGCGGGCAAGAACCTGAGAATGCAGGCGAGCCCCTGCTTTACAAAAGCAAGTGAAACCTTGCCCTGATGGCCCTCCATCGCTTTAAATGGATCCACCGTTAAATCGGGAGGAGTTAAACGAGCTAATAAATGGTCTCGCTGCTCTCCCTGAGTGTTATTAATGCAATATGATACTTCCTGTCTCCTCATTTGGACTCAAGCAGCTGCTATGTGCCAGGGAAATAAGGGGCATAAAAAGCGATGAAGGAGCATGAAACTGGCCCTGACCTTAGCCTCCAGGCAATGTGGGAAGCAGTGCCAGTTGCCACAGCTGCACCCCTTTCCTTCCCATTAGTGGGAGGAGATGACGGAGGCCAAGTCCACCCAGGGGAGATTCTAGAACATTCTGGCATTCCAGCGACTGGGAGCCTGGATGGGGTCCCATCCTGGTGACTAAGAACTCATCATTCCACACGCTTCCTGGAAGGCTTTTCCCAGGAAGAAGAACTGCTGGTCTCCTGGTCTCCATCCCGTCTGCATGCTCATCGAGGCAGGACTCACCAGGTGAAAGAAGTGGAGTCCCTCCCTGCCTGTCTTAGTCTGGGCTCTGCGCCCAAGTGAGACTAGATGGGCCTTCGCTCCCTCTGGGCCTCGGTTTCCTCACCTGCAAAATGGGCAGATGCTCTCTCAACCTCACAGGAATACCGTAAGGCTCACAGGAGATGACAGATATGAAAATAGTTAGCAAAAAAATAAGGGCAAGGGCTTCCCTCGTGGTCCAGTAATCAAGAATCCGCCTTGCAATACAGGGGACACGGGTTCAATCCCTGGTGTGGGAAGATCCCACATCAGCTCAGTTCGTTCACTCAGTCATGTCTGACTCTCTGCGACCCCATGAACCACAGCACACCAGGCCTCCCTGTCCATCACCAACTCCCAGAGCTTGCTCAGACTCACGTCCGTTGAGTCAGTGATGCCATCCAACCATCTCCTCCTTCTCCCACCCCGAATCTTTCCCAGCATCAGGGTCTTTTCCAATGAGTCCCACATGCCATGGGGCAAACAAGCCTGTGGGCCACAACAAAAGAAGCCGTCACAGTGAGACGCCTGCACATGGCAACCAGAGAGCCGCTCCCACTCGCTGCAACTAGAGAAAGCCCACGCTCGGCAAGGAGCACCCAACACAGCCAAAGCACTTTTTAAAATAAATTAAATTTAAAAAAATTTTTTTGAGAAGAGCAAGAGGGTCCATGGGCATGTCGCACAGCCATCCCGGTGGTGAGAACCGGCCGGGCGGCCGCCGCGGCAGGACATCTGCCCGCACACTTCAGCAGCTCAGAGCTCGCTCTGTCCCCTCCACCACGCCCTGTGGGGCAACCCTGGGTTGTGACATCTCTGAAAACATGTTTTGGACTCGCTGACAGGCGAGAGGAAGGCAGCGTGCCGGTGTCTCAATCCTTCCATGAACTGCTTTTGAAGACGGAAGATAAGACGGCAGAGAGAGGGTGCGTATCACCGTGGCTGTGGCTGGTGATTGTCCCGCGTTGCCCCTCTTCCTGCCGCCCGCCGCCCTCTAGGCTTGTCTCTCCACCCTGCCCCCGTTCTCCATTGCAGCTCGCAGGGCCGGCCCCCCACCCTCCTGCCCCTCTCAACCACCGGCCCTCTGGGTGCCCCTGCTTACCAAACTCTCCCCCAAGAGGCCTCAATCGTGAGCAACTGCTCCCTCTTCGAAGCGCTTAAGCCCTGATTCTCAGACCAGCAGAATCAGTACCACCTGTGCACTGACTGCGCTGAAGCATCTCAGCATCTCAGGCTCCACCGGCTCCCTGCTCCAGACTCTGTAAGTTAAGCTAGCTGCTCGGTCCTGTCCGACTCTTTGTGACCCCCTGGACTGTAGCCTGCCGGGCTCTTCTGTCCACGGAATTTTCCAGGCAAAAATACTAGAGTGCGTTGCCATTTCATTCACCAGGGGAATCTTCCTGACCCAGGGATTGAACCCAGGCCTCCAGCATTGCAGGCAGACGCTTTACCGGGTGGCTCCGTGTGCTCTGAACCATAGCAGCTCCGATGCTCAGCATACCCCGTAACCTGGCATGGCTAGTCAGGGGTTCAGATGGGTCTGCCCCGTGCCCTCAAGTAGATTAGAAGTTACGAAGGCAGTGAGCCCACTCGTTCATTCAAGTGTTTATTGAGCACCTAATAGGGAGGGGTCAGCCCTGCTCAAGGCGTGGGGTACAGAGAAGAACACCACTCCTGTGGAGCCTGCAAACTAGAGGGGGAGCAAACAGGCAATGTATGTTGTTCATGGGCAAGGACTTCCCTGGTGGTGCAGTGGTTAAGACTCTGCCTGCCAATGCAGGGGACATGGGTTTGATCCCTGATCCAGGAAGATCCCACTTGCCGAGGGTCAACCAAGCCTGCAAGGTGCCGCTACCGAGCCCGTGTGCCCAGAGCCCATACTCTGCAACCAGAGCAGCCACCACAATGAGAAGCCCTTGCATTGCAACTTGAGAGTAGCCCCTGCTTGCCACAACTATGGAAAGCTCGCATGCGGCAGTGAAGACCCAGAGCAACCAGAAATAAATAAATCAAAACTCCGTATCTGTGGTCCAGAGAAAGCATGCACCCATAGCACACACACCTGGAACACCACTCAGTCTGAATGAAAACCGTGAAGTCCCTCCATGGTACCTGGCATATGGCGAAAACTCAACAGTGTTAGCTACTGTTATCATTTTGCCTGTTGCATGCTAAGTTGCTTCAGTCATGCCTGACTCTTTGCGACACCATGGACTCTAGCCCACCAGGCTTCTCTGTCCATGGGATGCTCCAGGCAAGAATGCTGGAGTGGGTTGCCATGTCCAGGGGATATTCCTGACCCGGGAATCAAACACGCATCTCCTAGTCTGCTGCATTGGCAGATGGGTTCTTTATCACTAGCGCCACCTGGGAAGCCCCCGTTATGATTTTACTAAGCAGCTACTATGTGCCAGACTCTGGGCAAGGCACCTTCCTCATATTTTCTCCTAACCTTTATAACAGCCCCAGGAAACAAACACTGTTATACCCATTTTACTGATGAGGAAACTGAGGCTCAAATAAGTCCTGCTGAGGCTACAGGCTAGCTGCTATCCACCAGCCAGGCACCAGGACTCTGTCAGACATAAACAGGCTGAGGCTTTGAGCAGAAAAGCCTTAGACTATTTCAGCGAGGGAGATTTGCATGCTCAACGAGGATGTCTTCACCGGAGTAAATATTTCCAGGTCAGAGCGCCTTTGGGAGAGGAAGGAGGTGGCCCCCCAGCTCCAGTCTCCTTAACTGCACCCTGGGAAGTCTGCACACTGCCTTTCTTTTTCCCCTCCTGGTGGTCTAATCTGGAGTCAGATCCAGCCGCTGGCTCTCGCAGATGGGGAAGGACTGCCAGCCAACAGGAAAACAACAGGTGAGCCTCCAAACAGTCCCCTTCTGTGCCTTGGGCAGGGTGTCTGCCCGGGCGACCGCAGGGCCCCTCTGACTTCTAGAACCTTCTGTCTCTGCAGGTGTTTTAGGAACTTGGCCTCAGCGCTTCAGTGACCCATATTTTATTACCTTTCAGGTTTCTATAATTCATCATTCAGTCCCTTCTGAAAACCTAGAATGAGAGTTTAGCAGCTCAGAGCCCCGGCCTCTCTCCATTCTCTCCCCAAACACATCAGCTTGTTTGTTCCCTTTCATCCGGGCTCTTCCTGTCGCATTCTGCCCGTTCAATGGGGAAAGAGTGAAACCGGATGGCTGGACCCAGTGTGGGGAAATGACTTCAGAGCCACCTTTGTTTCCCTCATTCCTTTGAGCACACTTGGCCCCTGCGTCTCTATGAAAGGGCTTGTTTGAACCATTTGGAACATCTCGCGAGCGGGAGATGCTGTGGCCAGAATCGCTCACATCTTTTCAGGCTGCCTGAGACTGGGTGAAACTGCCAAATTTTTGCAACAAAACTAACCATGACATTGGACATTGTGTTATAAATTAGCCACAGCCTTCCAAGCAAATTGTCTCTTTTCATTGTGTCAGTGTAAGCCTTTGGAACGTTTGGCTCCAGCTACTGACTTCGGGGAGACTCACAGAATATTTTTGTTCAGCCCCAAACCAGCCCTTCAGGCACCAAGCTGCATGGGCTAATATACGTATCTTAGTTGACAGCTCTTCTTACCACACTTACTCAGAAGACTCCTGTTGGTTATATTTCATTTCTCTGCCTAAAATTCGGTTAATGGGCTTCTCAGTTTTGATGTAGCAGGAACCATCTCCGTTTGTCTTTGAAACACAAAGATGTACTTCTTTTTTCCTAGGCTTTTCACAATGATTATTGGAAGTTTCTTTGAAGGAAGAGTTCTTTTCAGAACTCCAGCGAGAGTTATTAAAATGTGTTATTCTGTTGCTCTAGGTGACATATAGAATTTCAGCATTCGGCACTCACAGAAGCAATGAAAATTTCTATTTCTGTTAAATCACTCTGTGTTTTTTTAAAAAAGAAAACATCTACCCATCCACTTGAGTTCTGTCACCAACAGCCAGATCAAGTGTTTGCTATCAAAAGGAAATCTGAAAAAAAAAAAGCTCAAATGCTATCTCATTTCTTTTCTTACTTTTTGTTTAACTTTTTTCCACAGAGAAGAGGGCAAGGGACACATTTGGACTTAAAAATAATTTTGTAGTAAAGTTCATTAAAATTGAGTTGAGATGACATTTATCGGAAATAGAATAAACCTTCTTACACTGTGTGCGAAACACACCCGTTCCATTGATGATCCATTTTTACTGGAGTAGAGCTGATTTACACATTGTGTGAGCTTCTGCTGTATGGCACAGAGACTCAGCTATAGATCTACAATGTTTTAATCACACAGAGACCACGCACTGCTGCCTGCGCCCCTCCTCCCTGGAAGAGGGGACACTTGCGACCGTCACAGAGCGTTCAAGCAACATCGTATGTGTGGGCTTCCTGGTGGCTCAGTTGGTAAAGAATCTGCCTGCAATGCAGAAGACCAGGTCAGATCCCTGGGTGGGGAAGATCCCCTGGAGAAGGGAATGGTTCCAGTATTCTGGCCTGGGGAATCCCATGGACAGAGGAACCGGGCAGGCTACAGTCCATATGGTTGCAAAGAGTCAGACATGATTGAGCGATTAACACATGCACACACACACACACACACGCACACACACACACACGACACACATTAACAGTGTCATCAGGTCATAACAACTGGATCAACTTGCACTCCCTTTTAAAACGGAACAAAATGCCTATTCTTTCTTATTTTCCCAGTAGGAATCTTTATTTAATCTGAACTGTTGCTAAGCGTGACTTAGAGTCTATTGAGATGATCTCCAGCTGAGAGGTATCCACACGTGTCCAGGGATCTCTGTTCTACCAAGAAAACCTGCCAAGTGTCAGCCGCCTCCGCCCCCCTCCATCCTCTCTCTCTCTCCTCTCCTTGGTGCACCCGCCCCCCCAACTTCTGCAGCTTCTTCCCTGTCTCTTGTGTTCCCGGTGGAGCTCTGCCTGGACTGGATAGGGAGGCTGATAACAGGGCGAACAGAGATGTGCTGGCCACAGCATACATGTCAACACCTCTTGGGTAACGGAAGATTTCCAGAGAATTCTGACCTTCTTAGGAGAAAGCAGCACTTTAAAAGTGAACCCTGGTCTCATTACAAGTCAAGCTCCAGCCAGTTTCAACAGCATGTTTCAGCAAAGATGACATTTTACACTTAGCTAGCCTTCTTCAAGAAGGCACTCTCTCCAGGGAAGTCAGGGGGACTTTGCAGCCTGTCTGTGCTTACAGAGGGGGTGGGTGGTACCACACACACATTGAGGCTTTGGGGCCCCATCATCTGCCACTGCAAAACTTTTAGCTTCTCTACCCAAAGCAAGGGTGGGAGGCATGTTTAGGGGAACAGACAGGGGATGTTTTAAGTTTCTACGCAAGAAAAAGGAAGCCTGCCACACGTATCTCCTTGGGGTGAAAGGAGTCACTAACACACACACACACACACACACACACACACCCTTTAGGCAAAGACAAGAGTGGTTGTTATGGCGGATGTAAGTTGCTCCCCAAGCATGTCCTGAATGTGGGAGGCCACAGCAGCTGGCTCCCCTGGAGCCCGCCCACAGGGCTCCTGCCAGGGGCTACAATGGCCTGCTGGCCCTTGCCAGCTGCCACATTCTGCATGCCGCTGGAGGTCTGCTCCAGCAGAAGGGGCATCCAAGTAACCAGCTTCAACAAGCACCAAGTCCTGTGCCCATGCTAGGCCCACACGGCCACCCGGAGCCCTCTCCTAGGGCTCAGGTGAGAGCACTTTTATATACACTGACCAGCAGGTCCTACTGATGGTGTCCCAGGCCAGAGAAGGGATCCCTCCTTCCTCAGGACAGAGGTCTGGGGAGGTTCAGGGCTCCAGCAGTCATGTACAGATGTGAGAGTTGGACCATAATGAAAGCTGAGGGCTGAAGAATCGATGCTTTCAAATTTGGGTGCTGGAGAAGACCCTTGAGAGTCCCTTGGACTGCAAGGAGATCCAACCAGTCCCTCCTAAAGGAAATCAACCCTGAATATTTATTGGAAGGGCTGATGCTGAAACGGAAGCTCCAATACTTTGGCCACCTGATGCAAAGAGCCGACTCATTGGAAAAGACCTGGATGCTGAGAAAGATTGAGGGCAGGAAGAGAAGGGGATGACAGAGGATGAGATGGTTGGATGGCATCACCAACTCGATGGACAAGAGTTTGAGCAAACTCTGGGAGATGGTGAAGGACAGAGAACCCTGGCGTGCTGCGGTTCATGGGGTCATAGAGCCGGACACAACTTAGCAACTGACCAGAAAAGGGGGGCACTAAAGAGAACCATCAGGGACACCTCCAGGAAAGAGGGGCCCTTTGTGGGGAAGAGCAATGTGTGTGTTTCCATCTCTGATCCCAGGGCACCCCTGCCTGTGGAGGGGGATTTTTTAAGCCACTGTCCTAGGTTGAGCTTCCCAGGTGGCTTAGATGGTAAAACGTCTGCCTACAATGCAGGAGACCTGGGTTCGATCCCTGGGTCGGGAAGATCCCCTGGAGAAGGGCATGGCAACCCACTTCAGTATTCTTGCCTGGAAAATCCCATGGATGGAGGAGCCTGGCAGGCAAAGAGTTGGACATGACTGAGCGATTTCACTTTCACTTTCCTAGGTTGAGCTTCTGTCTTTCTCATCCACTTCCTCTTTCTGCTGGCAGGGGAAAGCCCCAGCGTCCACACCTAGGATGTGGGCAGAGGAGGAAGCCAGAGGGTCCTCAGCTACAGGACAGTGGGGTCCTCAGGGTGAGGGCAAGCTTTGCCAGAGGAGGCCAGTGTAGGTGGGATCCCAGGAGCCCTCTCTTCTAGGACATGCCCGAACCCATCAACTCCCCCATACTGGCTTGGCCCAGGCTGTCTCCTCCATCCTTTCACCCCATCCCCAGCCCTCTTCATTGTGGCCCCCTCCCCAGCTTCCTGGAGGCCTGGTCCAGCTGGAGGGAATTCTGGAAGCTGGTCACCAATAGGGCAGCTCTGCCTGTCCTGTCTGAAGGTTAATCCTCAACCCCAGAAACTCATCACCCTCTGGGAGCCTTAGTTTCATCATTCACAGCAGGAATTTTAAAAATGCTCAGCTCCTAGGGTTCCCCTGAGAGTCAAATGCAAGTGTCTGTGAAAATGCTTTGAGAAACAGGATGCCTTAACACAAGGGCAAATGATTACACCCACACTTACCTGCTTGAAGCGTCTTGGTAGGATCCCCTAGCACACTTGAGGGACTTACTTAGGGAGAGAGGAAGAGGCCCCAGGAAGGATCTGAGTCCCCTGCAGAATTATATGGACAAGAAGGAGAGAGATCAAGGAAATCACCTTGAAAGTTTCAAGCAGGTCAATTCAGTTCAGTTCAGTCACTCAGTCATGTCCCACTCTTTGTGACCCCATGGACTGCAGCACGCCAGGCCTCCCTGTCCGTCACCAACTCCCGGAGTTTACTTTCAAGGTGATTTCCTTGATCTCTCTCCTTCTTGTCCATACAGTTTTGCAGGGGACTCAGATCCTTCCTGAGGCCTCTTCCTCTCTCCCTGAGTTCCTCTAGTGTGATAGGGGATTCTACCAAGACCCTTGCCTCTCTGTGAAACCTAGGGGAAACTCTTGGATTAAAGCTCCATTGGGAGTTCGCACATTTCAAGGAGGAACCTGTGAGCTAGTGGAGATTTCAAACCAAATACTCAGACACCCCCAGGACACACTGTCATTGCAAAGCTCTGGGAGGATAAAGAAATGAATAAGTGGTTCCCACCCTCAAAATAATCACAAGTAAGTGCAGAGATGATAACCTCCACATAACACAATCTAGGCTACAGGGGAAAGCTGCCAATGGTTTGCCAAGAGTGATGAGGGGAAGAAGATGAGAAATCACCAAGACTTTGAGAAGAAAGTAAATTGGAGCTAAACCCAAGGCCTGGACAGGATGTTACAGCAAAACTGGAGGTCAGACTCTTGAGAGTCCCTTGTTCTGCAAGGAGATCCAACCAGTCAATCCTAAAGGAAATCAGTCCTGAACATTCACTGGAAGGACTGATGCTGGGGCTGAAGCTCCAATACATTGGCCATCTGATATGAAGAACTGACTCACTGGAAAAGACCCTGATGCTGGGAAAGATTGAGGGCAGGAGGAGAAGGGGACAACAGAGGATGAGATGGTTGGATGGCATCACTGACCCAACAGACATTAGTTTGAGTAAGCTCTGGGAGCTGGGGATGGACAGGGAAGCCTGGCGTGCTGCAGCCCATGGGACTGCAAAGAGTCGAACACAACTGAGCAACTGAACTGTACTGCATTGGAGGTCAGAAGCAAAGATCAAAGTGGGGTATTGGGACTGACACTGCACACTGCTGATACTATGTATAAAATAGATAACTGATGGGAACATACTGTTTGGTGCAGGGCACTCTGCTCTGTGCACTGTTGTGACCAAAATGGGAGGGAAATCCAAAAGGGAGGGGATGTATGTGTGGCTGATTCATTTTGCTGTACAGTAGAAACTAACGTAACACTGTAGAGCAGCTATACTGTGAAAAAAAATAACAACAATAAAAAAGAAGCAAAAGGTCAGAGTGAGCCTATGGGGAGAATGTTAATGGAAGAAAACGGAACAAAACAGCCCTGAAATCAGCAAGCACCGCCAATGGACCACAAAAGCTGAAATCAGTCCCTGCAATGATAGGTCCTCCAACAGCATCCTTCTTCTTACAGGAAAGGGGACCACGGCGGAGAAGCTCATTTTCTCGAAGTCAGTGTCAACATCAGTGCTGTCCAGGAGACCTCTCTGTGATGATGTCCAGGAGACCTCTCTGTGATGATGCAATGTTCTCTGTGCTGCCCAACAGATGGCCATTACGGCCACTGCTAAGCACTTGAGGCAACGCTAGTGCAGCCAAGCAACTAAATTCTAGCTTCACCTTAGTTTAGTAAATTAAATTGTAACAGGCACAGGTGCTAGCGGCTACCGTAGCGGATGGTGGAGGTTTCGATATCAAAAGGGACTCAGCCTGTGCTCCTCTCCCCTGTGACGATGACAAGCTGCAGCAGTGTGCCCTGGTGCTGGGGTAGAAAACACTCACAGCCACCAAGCGATGCTCTTCCATTTAGGGAAGAGAAAGGTTCAGTTCTACCCTGAACAGATACGAGTGTGTGGGTGAGTTGCTGTTTTGTTATTTTGGCTGGGTTTTTTTTTTTTTTTTTTTCCTGATAAAAGGAAGATTTCTGTTTTTGTTTAACCAAGAGTCAAGTCACTGATAAAGTGAATACGTATCCCTTTGGGGTAGGAAAGAAGCTCCTTAGTCCCTAAAGCCCTTTTAATCAGAAAGAGAAGAGAGAAAGAGGCTGGAAGTAAACATTTTAATGCTACTGGTCCTTGAGCCCAGAAATTTGGTTCTCAAAGCCTTGAAGAAAATCACATATTAATAAGACACCTGTTTCAACCATTCTCATAGCAGCATTATTTGCAATGGCCAAAAACATGGAAGCAATGGAAATGTCCATCTACAGAGAACTGGATAAACAAAACATGGTATATACATACAATGGATTGTTACCCAGCCTTAAAAAGAAACGAAATCCTGACTCTAAAGCTGGGATGAACAGCGAAGACATTATACTACAGGAAACAAGCGTCATTAGAAAATAAACACGGTGTGATCCCCTGTAGGAGGTACCTAGAGTAGCCGGATTCATAGAGGAATAATGGTTGCCAGGAGTTGCAGGGAGGATGGGGGACTGCTTAGTAAATACAGAATTCCAGCTTTTGAAGACGAAGAGTTCTGCGGATTGGACGCACAACAATGTGCCTGCACGCAACTGTACGCTTACATATGGTTAAGACGGTAAATTAGATGTTATGTGTATTTGACCACGATTGAAAACAAACCATTTTGTATCCTGAATATTCATTGGAAGGACTGGTGATGAAGCTGAAGCGCCAGTACTTTGGCCACCTGATGCAAAGACCCGACTCATTAGGAAAGCTCCTGAGGCTGGGAAAGATGGAAGGTCGGAGGAGAACGGGACGACAGAGGACGAGATGGTGGGATGGCATCACTGACTCAACGGACATGAGTTTGAGCAAGCTCCGGGAGATGGTGATGGACAGGGAAGCCTGGCGTGCTGCCGTCCCCGGGGTCGCAAAGAGTCGGACACGACTGAGCTACTGAACAACAAACAACAATATGCATACGTATACAAAAAAAGCAGAGACAGCACAGGAGCTTTAGCCTCATCATGCCAGCACCAGTCCTCCACGAGCCCCACTCCACCCGAAAAGGCGCGTCCCTGCCTCCCTCCATCCCGCGGTTGGGGCGGGGGTAGCGGGGTAGGGGGTGGAGTGTCGTGTGATTTTCCGTCTTGCGCTCACAATAATCTCCTTAAGCCGCGCCAGCGGTACCTCGGCGCCCGCCCCCGGGGAGCGGGCAGCCAATGAGCACGCGCCGGAGCCGCACCTCGCGCCCGCATTGGCTGCGCCCGGCGGCCCGCGACACCGCAGGTTCCCAAGCCGGGTTTAAAGCGGTCGCGCGAGGGCTCCTACCTCGCCATCCGCTCCCCGCGCGCAGGTCTGCGGGGCGGGGCGGCCTGCCGAAAGGCCCACCCCGGGGCGTTCCTGAAGGGCGCCTCGGCCGCCCCGTCGTTCCCCCAGATGTATTATGCGGTTTCCCAGGCGCGCGTAAACGCGGCCCCCGCGAGCATGCTGCGGCCGCCGAGGCCGGGAGACGTGCCGGTCGGGGCCTCCCTGTACGAGCTGGTGGGCTACCGGCAGCCGCCCTCCGCGTCCTCTTCTTCTTCCTCCCCGACGGGGGCCGCGCTCCTCCCCAAGGCTGCGCGCGAGAAGCCGGAGGCGCCCGCCGACACGCCGGCCACGGGACCCGGGACTGGGGCGCACGCGGGCGGCGGGCCCCGGGCCGATGCCAAAGAGGAGCAGCAACAGCAGCTGCGGCGCAAGATCAACAGCAGAGAGCGGAAGCGGATGCACGACCTGAACCTGGCCATGGACGCGCTGCGCGAGGTCATCCTGCCCTACTCGGCGGCGCACTGCCAGGGCGCCCCCGGCCGCAAGCTCTCCAAGATCGCCACGCTGCTGCTAGCCCGCAACTACATCCTGCTGCTGGGCAGCTCTCTGCAGGAGCTGCGCCGCGCGCTTGGCGAGGGCGCAGGGCCCGCCGCGCCGCGCCTGCTGCTGGCCGGCCTGCCGCTGCTCGCTGCCGCGCCCGGCTCGGTGCTGCTGGCGCCCGGCGCCGTGGGGCCGCCAGACTCGCTGCGCCCGGCCAAGTACCTGTCTCTGGCGCTCGAGGAGCCGCCGTGCGGCCAGTTCGCGCTCCCCGGCGGCGGTCCGGGCGGCGGCGCAGGCGGCCCTGGCCTCTGCACCTGCGCCGTCTGCAAGTTCCCGCACCTGGTCCCGGCCGGCCTGGGCCTGGCCGCTGTGCCGGCGCAGTTCTCCAAGTGAGAGCCAGCTCGCCACCTCGGCCCGGCCTCCCGCCGCCCAAGCCGGGCAGAGCCAGGAGGGCACTTCGGACCTCCTCGCCCAGAGACAGGGACTGCTGGGCGTCCCCTTCCCCGCCCCCATCCCAGGGAAATTAAAGTGGCCCGAGCGGATATTCGACGTAGCGTCAGGGCTCTTTGGGGTTCTGGGTGGCTTCCAGCTGCTTTGCGCTCACGTGCGCGCTCTCACCGTCACCCCGCGCCTGTGTCTCACGGTTCCTGCAGTCGTGCGTTTCGCAAGGGCGACGCGGACTTTGGGCGCCGGGCTAGCCCGAGTGCGGCGGTGGGCCTACACCTGCCGAACCAGGGAACCAAGGGGCTGCTCTCGGAGGGCGGAGGGCTAGGGGTAGACTTGGAGGTGTTTCCTTCTCCTCGGCCAGAGGTCACAGGCGCCCTTGTTCACCAGCAGCCAGTCCCGGGTAGAGGAGGCTGGCTGACCCTCGGGAAGCCAAGAAAGACCACGCTGTCAGTGCAGACGGCCTCGCGCATAGCAGACGGACAGACAGACCCTCGGCGGCCAGACGGTTGGCATCGCGGTACCGCGGGAGGGGCGGTGACAATTCCCAGGTCGATGAGTGTGCTGGATTGGAAAGCCCGCTTTCATACCCCGTCTATGAGAGGGCAGTTTTTTGAGAATCGCAGAACCGGATGTTTTCTCGCGATGATGCGCTCTTAAATCTAAAATCTTCTGAGAAGGGCGGTTTGGACCTCGAGATTCCTCCTTTTGTCTCCCCTTCCCGCAGGGGTAGCGTAGGCAACGTTTGAGCTTGCTTGAAAACAACCACCTTCCGCACACACCCGCCCCCCGCCGTCCCGCCCCGCAGACGGGCTCCCGGGCGCACTCCAAGAAAATAGGCGGCAATGCGTTTCGCGGCTGCCGGCTTGGCAGAGGCACGGCCTCTAACCAACGTTCTGCCTCGCCAAATACGGAGGGGGACCAGGCACCCCGCTGCGGCGGCCACGGCGGGGGCCGGTGTCTTCTGCGCGGCCCCTTCGCGTCCGGGGGTCTTGGACCAGCGCGTAGGGCCGGTCTTCTGGCCGCTTCGCGATGGAAAAACTACATTGGTTTGTTACAGACGTTAGCAAATTACTTCATCCAAGATGACTTCATGATCTTTCAGCAGCTTGCTTTGGATTTTAAGGTTTCGGGGTTGTTGATAGTAGCCGAATTTAACTGGCATTTTATTATTTTTTTTTCCCCTCTAACTTTGTTTCCCTGCGCTGTGAAGAGTCAACAAAATAAACATGTAAGGGCCTTACATTTTTTCGTCTGATTTGTTAATAAAAAAGTCCTGGTGCCCTGATGGATTGGGAACCTCAGGATGAAGGGTAATAAATAATTAAATGACTCAGGTCAAAAGGTTTAAACCTGACTTCCTGGTTTGTAAAAACTAATCCAATGAAATCAACTGTTGGTCAAGTTGAGAGGCATCTGAAAGGGCACGCAGGTGAAGGAGTGGATGAGGAGAGAGGGAGGGATACCAGGAATCAGTTCTTAGCCAAACTTGGTGGGGTGGGTCTTTTCACATTACAACTTTGGCCTCTGAAAAATGGGTTATGAAATATATTTTTGATAAACTTACTTTACATCTCATCATCTTTCTCAGAAATCTACCATTTCTGTCTTAGTGGACAGAAACTCAAAGCTGTGAGCTTTCCCCCAATCATTTAAAATCAGGTTGGAGTCATCTCCTAGGAAATTGTGACCTTGGAAATCATTTTATTCTAACAGGTGAAGAAAGCTCTTCTTTCTGAAGATGTGATAAAGAAATTGGAATGTGAACTTGCTCACATGTATTATTTAACTATTCATAGTTACTAATGAAATCCAACCACATTTAAGGGTAGGGGGACTGTAGAGATGAAGTAGTGTCCCCTTTAACCTGCAGTAAATTAAACAAAGGCCAGAGAAGGCTATTTACTCAGTTTTATCCACACTGGCTAGTCTGAAGCATGTATACATTTAGGAAAAACAAGCATTTGCTTTGGGAACACAGATGGGGTTGGTGGGAGGGGGGTGCCAGCAGGATGGAATTTTCTTCTCTACCATCCTTGATAAGTGTCTGTTTGCTCAGGGAGGATGGGCAGGAGAGGATGTGAGGGAAAGTCACTCTGTGGTTCCAACCCATTTTGGGGAAGAATTTCTCATTCCTCCTGACTCTGTCATCAGAAAAGTCACAGGCTTCTATTATAACTAAATTTGAATTGTGACCTTCTGTGTATTTAATGGCTGTCTTTGCTTACTTTGCATCTTGACAATGGACAGAAAGAAAACGAACAACTAATCAAAACCAAATCAGGTCCCCCTCCCTAAAAAAATATTTCTAGGATATTAGAAATAAACAGTTCCTCCCATCACCCCAACTATATCACCTAGATGCCATCCTCACTTTCAGACCATCTCTAAGAGAAGCAGAGAGCCACAGGGCAGAAAGGGGTGTGTGGTCTCCCTCCTGTCTCTACTTATTCATTGAAGCTTTATAGGGAAAGATAAGAGAGATAACACTACATGTGATTTTTTATTTATCAGAAATCAAACCCTAACATGGTTTCCAGAACCAAAGATTATGAGTGAATTTCACAAGGATAAGTAGGGCTGTTTTGAGTATCATCAAATTATTTATCTGCCTGCATGTAGCATCTTAGTGTGCCAAGAAGATTAACAAACTCACTTTTAAAAGTTTATTTATTTTTTAATTGAATGATAATTGCTTTGTGGAATTTTGTTGGTTGCTGCCAAACATCAACATGAATCAGCCACAGGTATACATGGGTCAATCCTAAAGGAAATTAGTCCTGAATATTCAGTGGAAGGGCAAATGCTGAAGCTGAAGCTCCAATACTCTGGCCACCTGATGGGAAGAACTGACTCCTTAGAAAAGACCTTGATGCTGGGAAAGATTGAAGGCAGGAGGCGAAGGGGACAACAGAGGATGAGATGGTTGGATGGCATCAGAGACTCGATGGGCATGAGTTTGAGCAAGCTCCAGGAGTTGGTGATGGGCAGAGAGGCCTGGTGTGCTGCAGTCCATGGGATCACAAAGGGTTGGACACAACTGAGTGACTGAACTGAACTGATATGTCCCCTCCCTCTTGAATCTCACTCGCATCTCCCTCCCCTTCCCACCCCTCTAGGTTGATACTGAGCCCCTGTTTGAGTTCCCTGAGTCATACAGCAAATCCCCATTGGCTATCTATTTTACATAAGATAAGTAAGTCTCCATACATCTCACCCGCTTCTTCCTCCCTGCCCACTCCCCCACCCCCATCTCCATAAGTCTGTTCTCCATGTCTGTGTCTCCATTGAGCAGGCTCACATTTTAAAGGAATTTGCATCCTGAAAAATAGCAGCAGCGGGCATTCAGGAGTCCTGAGGAATGAAAGATAACTATATACAGTGCCCCAAATGCAAAGTTAGACCTCTGCAAAGTTAGACATGTGTCTATGGGAGGGCAGTGTATTCTGTAGGCACCATATTTAAGAATGGACATGTATGTTATAGAGCAAGGAGTTGCTTTTGGAGATCTGCAGGCAGGCTTTTAGCAGAAGGAACAAATTGAAGCTGGTCTTGGAAGGGCTTGGGAAAGCTAAGATCTTGTAAGACAGGCTCATTGAGAAAGGTTCACCAGGAATCAGAAACATGATAGGAACATGTGGCTTGATGCCCCCAAAAGGTCACTGCATCCAGTCAACCACCAACTTGTGATCCCAGCGATGAGAGTGAACAGGGCCCAAGGGGAAAAGACACAAGGCCCTGAGAAATTACGTTGTTCTATGTGCAGGAGCCCAGGTGAGCAATCAGTAAACAGAGGACACATTCAGTGCGCTGAGGGGTTTCCCCAACCCGTAGTGATGGGCTATTTACAGGTGTTCTCCTCGCAGGGAGACTGGTTATACCAGGCATGAAAATACAACCTTGTAAAATATGTAACTTAGAAGGCAAGCGTTCCCATCAAGAAAGAGGCTCCACCCCAAGCATGGAAAGTATTTCACTTTACCAAAGTTCAGATTACCAACAACGGTGCTTCCATGATATGGGTCCAGTTAAGGGTCACCCATCTAGTCTTTGCTGACTTCCCAGGAGTGCAGGTGAGGCCAGGTCCAAGCTGGCAGTCAGTAGAGATTCTGCCTGCTAGCTGGACCTCTAAGCCATAAAGGAAACCAGCCAGAAGGAGGCTGCCACACAAGAATACGTTATGAACTTGCCAAGAACAAGGTGCTGATTAGGAAGAGCTTTTTCTCACCGTGTCACATAACACATCTATTGGGAAAATGCCTTTCTTCTAGGAGGCTTTTTTTCGCCACCTTGCTACCCCTCCCTTCTTCTGCACACTCACAAATATCAATAAGAAGATTAGCACCTTCCAGGATGTAGGCTCAAGAAGCCACAGACTGGAAAATGTCATGTTTCTCTAAAACACAGATTCGCTTTTATCAAGCAGATTTTCATTTCAGGGAAACATTGTTTCCAAGCAAAGTCCAGCTTCTCCTGCCAAATACAGGATGTGAACACAAGAGTTAGCAAGTTAATTCTCAAGACCTAAACTGGCCTCTTTATCTATGAAAAGAGAAAGAAAGTAAAGTGAAGTCACTCAGTCATGTCCGACTCTTTGCCACCCCCATGGACTGTAGTCTATCATGTTCCTCCATCCACAGGATTTTCCAGGCAATAGTACTGGAGTGGGTTGCCATTTCCTTCTCCAGGGCATCTTCCTGACCCAGGGATTGAATCCGGATCTCCCTCATTGTAGACAGACGCTTTACCATCTGAGCCACCAGGGAAGTCCTTTATCTATGGGGATATTGCAAATGACTTCTTCAGGCAGTTTCCATTTTCTACTTTTTTAAACTAACCCCAGCACAAAAGCTGAAATGCCTGATCTGAAGTCAAGCCAAGTTCTTTCTGCTTGTGTGGAACTGGCCCTGCAGTTAGAAAACTTTCCCTTAGGCCTCCAGCTGAGGGTGACAGGCCAGAACTCAGACTCTGAGATCGGGACAACCAAGACCTTAAATATTACAGGCTGCCTGAGGCCCAGGAGCAAGGCGACACCTGGGGTGAAAGCTCCTGGGCACTTGGCTTTCCTCGATGGCCACAGGGGACAGCGGGCCATTGAGCAGGGACAAAAGCCACAGGTCATCGCTGAGTCCCACAGAGTGCCAATGGGCAAGAGACATTCAGGGTTATCTGCCCACCTTCCTCCCTACTGAATAAGCTCACGAGACATGCCCGAGGCCACACAGGTGGCCAGAGGCGGGGATGCCAGGATCCAGTATCTGCTTTGCAGAGACAAAAGCTGAAGTCCCCTGGAAACAGGAGTCCTGGTGGGGAGTGAGTCCATCCTTCTTGCCCCTCTGGCCCCTCAGCCCCTCTGCTCAGCGCCCCCCTCTGCCCCTGCACACTGCATCCAGCAGGGACAGACGCAGGGCCAGTGCTCTGCCGGGTGACCCGGCTGCACTTTTAGCCACCTGAACTTTCTCCAGCAGTCTCGCCGGGGAGCCCCGAGGGAAGCCAGGGATGGTGGCAGGGGGCAAAGCAAACCCTTCGAGAGATGCTCTGATGGTTACAGCTTTGTCATCAGGGCTTCAGAAAGCAGTGTTCAGAAGAGGAGGGGATAGACAGCGAACAGGGGCGGAGGGGAACGCGGGTATTAGAGGCTTCCACCTCCGTGTTTCCATGGCAACACGCGATGTTCTGATAATGATGGACCATGATTTTCTCAACAGCGTGGGCATCCTTTTGGCGGAGTGTTTTTCCTGAGCATGGAGGTTTCTCCAGAAGGCTGCTCTGTAGTAAGTGCCGGCTGCCAGCAAAGCCCGGGGTGGAGGACAGGCAGGCGGACCCGGGTACCTGCGCGTGGAGCTCCAGCCAGAGGTAGGTGACGGAGCTGGGAGAACAAGTCTCCCCACAGGCCCCAGTAGTGGGATCCAGGAGGGGTATTGTGTCCCCAGAAGCTTCGGAGTAATGCGGGTAACTCCTTAGAGAATGCCGGAGTCGTCCAACCAGGAGACTCGAGAAGAACGAGATCAGATGAGAAAGCATCTGTGGGGAGAGTGAGAGAGAGAAAAGCCGCCTCACCTGGGGGCAGGCAGGCGGGAAAGCGGAGTAGCTCCTAGTGGGAATGGCAGAGCAGGGATGAAAGCCATCGTGGCGTTGACAAGAGCTCTGTGTGTTTGTGTGTGTGTGTCACCCGGTCATGTCTGACTCTTTGCAACCCCATGGACCCTGCCAGGCTCCTTTGTGCATGAGTATTCTCCACGCAAGAATACTGGAGGGGGTTGCCATGCCCTTCTCCAGGGGATCTTCCTGACCCAGGGATCAAACCCGGGTCTCCCACACTAAAAGGCAAATTCTTTACCTCTGAGCCAGCAGGAAGCTGAAAGAGCTAGTGTGGGGTTTATTGGGTGCCAAGCGTGTTCAACCCACTCCAGTCCTCCTGCCTGGACAGTCCCATGGACCGAGGAGCCTGGTGGGCTGCAGTTCATGGGGTCACTAAGAGTTGGACATGACTGAGTGACTTCACTTTCACTTTTCACTTTCATGCATTGGAGAAGGAAATGGCAACCCACTCCAGTGTTCTTGCCTGGAGAATCCCAGGGACGGGGGAACCTGGTGGGCTGCTGTCTATGGGGTCGCACAGAGTCGGACATGACTGAAGTGACTTAGCAGCAGCAGCAGCAGCAGCAAGCAGTGTTCTAAGCGTTTTATGTAAGTGACTTCATTTTGTACATGCTATATACTATTACCCCATTTTACAGCTGAGAAAACAGAAGCATGAAAAGGTAGGAATTAAAGAGCCCATTAAGGAAAGTCGCAGAAGCAGACACTGAAAGATACGAGGCTTTGCCTGGGGGAGGGAGAGCCCTCTGATTTCCTTCCTGGTCTTCAGCTCTCAAGGTCGGCATTCTCACCCACCTCCCTCCCTCTGGGCACAGGTCTGGCTGTGGTTGCTACTCTGCTAAGGCGTCTAATCCATGTGATGTTGAGATTCCCAGCACACAGTGAAAAGATGCTCCATTTAACTCCTCCTCTTTCTTGAGTTAGAAATGCCCTGAGATTAGTGTGGTTGTTTTGGGTATCTCACTTGTAGCTTTTATTTTTTAGTAGTAATGTTTTAATTGTAATAAAATCCACAGTTGAGACAAAGTCGTCCTCTCTGTTAAAAATGTTTATATTTACGTTCTATAATGTTTATATTTTACAAACGATTTTTTTTAAATTGGAGGATAACTGCTTTACAACGTTGTCTTTGTTTCTGCTGTACAACAATGTGAATCAGCCCTAAGTGTACATTTGTCTCCCTCTTGAACCTCCCTCCTATCCCCACCCCATGCCACCCCTCTAGGTCGTCACGGGGCACCAGGTTGAGCTCCCCATATGGCAACTTCCCACTAGTGAGGTTTTTGAGATTACAGCTGGGGCAGAAGGCAGACCTGACACAGCCCGCACCTCTAAGACCTTAAGTGGCCCCGGTCCTGGCCAGTGCCAGTAGCGTCCAGGCAAAAATCAAAAGCAGGACAAAAGCTTTGAAGATAGTGATCACTAATTCAGATCTTCAAATCCAGAGTTGAGCTGATGTATTAACAGAATCCATACGGAAAACTTTTCAATATGACATGATAACGTTTTCTCGACCTCCCTTGCCATTCAAAGGGAATATTTGGTTGATGCTATTGCCATCATTTGGTTTCATTTGCTTGATTCTGTCAGTTTTGTTACATCATTCCCTGTGCAGTCCTGGCTCTTCATAGTTTTGGTTTTTTTTAAAATTTTATCAGAGATAGTTATGGTTAGGAGGCAAAACCAACAATTTTCACATCACCAGTGGAGGGGAAAAAAATAAAACTGGATGTCACAGCATCTCATTTAACAGACAACTTTGGAATTCACTCATGATTGTGTAATCCATGGTTCCAGGGGCCGTGAGCGTATCAGAAGATGCCCTTATATATTTGATACTCACAAAGACCCAACGTGACATAGAGGGAGAGTTGGCGGCTCTGAAACACAAACCATCCCCCGGAAGTGTGTGAGGGAGGTATGTGCTGAAGGGGGCTGGGGGGGCGCGTGTCCCCCCCGTGCCCGCGGGAGGGACAGAGACCAGCTGCTCCATCCCTGAGACCCATGCTGTGCTCCAATCACGTGCCAGCCTCCCTCCCGTCTTCTTTCTGCCCCAGTGCTCTTTTCCTCCTGCAGAGTCCATGCACGGCCCACTGGTCATGGCTCACCATCGGTCACTCTACTCACTGGCCGCGTGACCTTGGAGAGGCTGCCTGGAGGCTTGGTACCTTGTTCTCTTCAAATCTAAGGCCTAAAACCAGGAGCCACCTCACTGGGGGTTCTGAGGCTGTGTGTCCACTGTTAGCACAGTGCCTATTGTAATGGTTGTTTTTCCTGATGCCACTCGCAGTTTCTTCCACGGGCTGGAAGTCCACTGTCGACGTGATTATTATACTGATGATGGTCGCTTCAGAAAGCAACACCGTCCCCTCGGTCATTCTCATCTTCTCTTGCAAAATCACGACAAGGGCTCATGACCGGATTGGATGGTACCAAGTAAAAATCCATCTTGAATGAGTAAAGCTGCCTTCTGCAATCTCCAGCTCCTTCTGGCACTAGCTCAAGCCCAAAGGTGGCTTTCCAGGGGCTTCTCCTAGGGAGCCCTCCACTGGGATCTGTCTTCCCAAGCTGGCTCTAGGATCCCAGCTACGACCCACTACGACTGTGGAGCCAAAAAATTTTTCCAAGGTAGAGAGGGCAGGGCTCCGGGATTCTCCTTCCCCTGCCGATCGACTGGCGGACAATGGGTTCTTCAGAAGCCACAACATTTCAGCTGTTTTGGCCACAATGGCCACAAGCTGAGTGGATGTCATTCTGTCCCAGGGTCGCGTCAGCTCAGGGCAGCTCCAAACAGTATCAACTGGTTTGTGGCGAGGGGCGTAAACACCAGGCTGCTTGAATGAAGTCACTGCCTGAGTCATCTCTGTGCATCGGAGCCAAAGGACACTCAGGCCGGCGGGGTTCCGGGAGGTGCTGGGTCTCCTCCCCCGAGAGTGAGCCCAGCACACTCAACCATCACGCCTCTGTTCACCCGGGGAGCGCCTTCCTGCTTGGTGCAGCTCTTATTTCTTATTTCTCAAATAGGGCTTGTAGTCCTCGAAGGGGGTGCGGCCCAGAGCTAGTTTCTGCCTGCGTTCAGGAGTCTGCCTCATCAGAAATACTTGTTAAGTGAGAAGGGAAGGAGGGAAGACAGGAAAGAAAGAAGGAAGGAAGGGAGAGACGGAGAGAGAGAGGAAGGCGAGAGGGAAGGAACGGGGAAGGACTTACATTAAATTTTACATCATCATTATGTTTTGGTTCAGACTCATGAATTAAATGATCATCTTATACTGCTCAACGGGACACAGCCAGAAAAAAACCATTCTGGTGAATTAAGCTTGTCTCCCAATAAAATAGCTAAGACTGGCTTTTTGCTACTTGGATCTTAGGAGGAAAGAGGGCGCCAAGAAGCAAGGAGGGTCAGGACTAGGGTGAGGCCAGTGAGGCACTTCTTTGGATGCACAATTTAATGGAGCCCCAAGAGCTTAGTCATTGCAATAACATTTTAATGCAATATTTAAAAAAAATCAAAATGAAGGCAAAAATCCATGATAAGCAGAATAGCAGAAGTTTAAATACAGAGAGGACCGGTGCAGCTGATACTTTCCCAGACTCCGCAGAGCAGTGTAGGTAAACCATCGCCCTCCACCCCCCGCCGGTTTGAAAGGGCCATTCCTGTGCCAGTCACAGCCACTGTCTCTGCGCGCCTCCCCACCATCCCTGCTCTGGCCAGGTCGAGAAGGCTAGAGGAAAACACTTAGAGTGCTGAAGGTAGCTCCCTGCCCACAGATTCCAGGGGTATGCCAGGGGCATAAGAAGCAGCTCTGGGCAGCCTGACTAGCATCAGAATGTTCCCAACCAGCTCCTCTCTCCCGAGCTCTGTTACCTTGCACAGCTTTATATTCACAGGTGAACTCTTTAAGCCTTGATGTGCTCTCGTCTATGGCAATTTTTAAAAGAGGACTCTTCATTACTTTCTGAAATAAGCAAAGTAACTAGATGTACCCATGGTAAATAAATCAGACCGTTTCAAAAAGCATACAGAAGAAAATAGAAATTCTCTATCATCTCACCGCTCTGAGAAAACCACTGCTAACAATCCCCCAGTATAAACAGTTACAAATGTTCATCTCTAAACATAGAGTCAGATATGCGAAACAGATCAGAGTTAAACGAGACAGACCTGTCTCGTAACCTGCTTTATTCCTTTAACAGTAGATCGCGGACAGCTTTCTATGCCAATAAATATGTTCCTATGTCACCATTTTAACCTGGATTCCACTACGTGCTGTTCTGTGATTTATCAAAGTAACTCCCTATATATGAATATTTCATTCTCCCCCTTGGTGTTTTACTACTGTAAGTCATACTGTAACGAACATCTTATGCATACATTTATGTGCCCTCTAACAGTTTCAGTTCAGTTCAGTTCAGCCGCTCAGTCGTGTCCGACTCTGCGACCCCATGAATCGCGGCACGCCAGGCCTCCCTGTCCATCACCAACTCCCGGAGTTCACTCAGACTTGTGTCCATTGAGTCCGTGATGCCATCCAGCCATCTCATCCTCAGTCGTCCCCTTCTTCTCCTGCCCCCAATCCCTCCCAGCATCAGAGTCTTTTCCAGTGAGTCAGCTCTTTGCATGAGGTGGCCAAAGTACTGGAGCTTCAGCTTTAGCATCATTCCTTCCAAAGAAATCCCAGGGTTGATCTCCTTCAGAATGGACTGGTTGGATCTCCTTGCAGTCCAAGGGACTCTCAAGAGTCTCCTCCAACACCACAGTTCAAAAGCATCAATTCTTTGGCGCTCAGCCTTCTTCACAGTCCAACTCTCACATCCATATACGACCACAGGAAAAACCATAGCCTTGACTAGACGGACCTTAGTCGGCAAAGTAATGTCTCTGCTTTTGAATATGCTCTCTAGGTTGGTCATAACTTTCCTTCCAAGGAGTAAGCTTCTTTTAATTTCATGGCTGCAGTCACGATCTGCAGTGATTTTCTAACAGTTTATCCTAGGATAAATTTCTAGAGGTGAAGTCAGTCATATTGAAAGTTATCAAGGACTTCCCTAGTGGTCCAGCGGTTCAGGCTCTGCACTCCCCAAACAGGGGGCCCATGTTTGCTCCTTCTTCAAGAAACTAGACCCTCATGCTGCAACTAAGAGTTTGAATGCTGCAACTAAAAACAGAAGGTCCCACGAGCTGAAACTAAAGATCCTTCATGCAGCAACTAAGACCTAGTGCAGCTAAAAAAATAAAATAAGGTAAAATAAGAGAAGGCCTCCAAGAACCAGCCACAGGACAAAAGGATGTATTGTATGCAGCATGTATTTTATTTCAATACAGTAGTTTTTTTTTTTTAAGGGAGAGAAAGAAAGTTATCACATTGGTAAGATTTTAATTGCATTTGACAAGTAGGTCCCTCCGGGAAGGTAGGACCAACATACACGCCCACCTTCACGTCCTGAGAAAGTGTGATCTCATAGCCTTGAACTCACTGGGTATTTTTCTTTTGAAACATGTTCGCGTGTCTCTTTGCATCTTATATCTTTTAGTGGTTAAACAAACAATACAAGATCATTGTAACATTTCAAATATTATAAATTTATATAATGTTAAAAAGGAAAGCTCTGGCCCTAAAGCCTCCTATTACCACCCTATACCCTCAAATAACCTGACTGTACTTTTCCCAAAGTTTCTTTTTTCCCCTTAAAAAAAATAATTGAAGTGTACTTGGTTTACAATGTTGTGTTTAATTTTTGCTGAACAGCAAAGGGACTCAGTTATATATATATATATATATATATTCTTTTTCATAGTCTTTTCCATTATGGTTTATTACAGGATATTGAATATAGTTCCCTGCGCTATATACTAGGGTGTTGGTGTCTATCTGCCCTATATGCAATAGTTTGTACCTGCTAATCCCAAACTCCCAATCCAAAATTTCTTTTCAGTACCACCACAGAAAAAAATTTTTTCTTTCTTACAAAAATGGTTTATTATTCAGATTTTTTCAATTCAGATTCTTTTTTGCAACTGACTTTTTTCTTTCCGTGTTTTTGTGTATACTGTGACTTCTTTTCCTTGTCAGTTATCAGTAATTTATTTATTTACAAATAAACACAGGTCTCATTTTCAGTGGTTTCCAAGTGTTCCTCAGGCTGGACATGCTATAATTCATGGCCCCAGTCCTTGAGGATGAATGCTTTAGTTTTCAATATTTGAATGAATATCTTTGCTCATATATCTCTGCAGGTGTGTAGGACCTTCCTAAGGTTATTCTTGGAAAAACATTTGTGCCAAAGGTCTTGCACATTTAAAATGTAAATAACTGTTGTCAAATGACTCCTTCAAAGCTAACACTTCTGCTAACAATATCTGAGACTGCCTATCTCTATGAGATAAACAGGGTCTAGCCCTTCATTCGGCAGGTGTATTTTGGAGGTATATTTTCTGGAAAGAGGTGAGAACCAGTCTGGTAGAACCATGGGAACCCTTTGACCCCTTTGCTCACATGGGTGTCTTCACATGTCCTGTCTTCCCACCCCCTCCTATCTCAATCCATGCGTGCATACATTTTCAAGGTTATATTGATATTTTCAGCAATATTTATAGTTGATGCACAAGAAAGGTCCATATGAACTGACCCACTCTCTACCCAAATCAACCAATTCAAATGGCAAATACGTAACTCACGTTTGCGCAACCTTGGGATTTCTGATTTTCCACATCTGTCAGAGAAGAATATAAGTTATTCCTTGCAACTCACCACTGGGGGTGAGGACCACGCTACTCTTGAACTGCTCTAAGGCTGCATTGTTCAGTATGGCAGCCACTGGACACATACAGCTACGGAGCTCTTGGAATGTGGTTAGCCTGAACTGAGATGTGCTGTGAGTGTAGGCTACACACTGAATCTGAAGACCGTATGAAGAAAAGAATGTAAACCATCTCTTTAATATTTTTAAGTTTTGATTACTGCCGGAAGGATAATATTCTGGACACATCAGTTAAATAAAATACACTGCTGAAATTAATCTCACCTGTTTTTCTTCTTTTAAAGTGGCCACTAGATTTCAAATTACATGCATCTATGTGTGTAGCAGAGAAAGTGGAAAGTTTAAGATTAAAGTTTGAGTATTCAAAAATATAAAAAGTACCAGTTTAGGTCTGAGCATTAAAAGACGATGTTTAGTTTGAATGCAAGGAGATACTTGGAAACTGAAATTAATGAGCACAAGTTGTATGCTTGTGAGTTTTTCCTTTTTTCTATTTTGTCAGCCATGAACCTCTTCCTTCCAAATAAATAAATAAAACACCTGCATTGGAGAAGGCAATGGCACCCCACTCCAGTGCTCTTGCCTGGAAAATACCATGGATGGAGGAGCCTGGTGGGCTGCCGTCCATGGGGTCGCACAGAGCTGGACACGACTGAGCAACTTCACTTTCACTTTCATGCATTGGAGAAGGAAATGGCACCCCACTCCAGTGCTCTTGCCTGGAGAATCCCATGGACGGAGGAGCCTGGAAGGCTGCAGTCCATGGGGTCTCACAGAGTCAGACACGACTGAGCGACTTAGCAGCAGCAGGGGCAGGTAGGAGAAGAAGAATTCAAAGGGTTCAATAATCTGCCACCTGATGCAGCTGACAAGGTTTCAGTCCCCGGTCCAGAAAGATCTTACGTGCCATGGGGCAACTAAGCCCATGCACGCAACAACTGAAGCCAGGATGCCCTAGGGCCTGGGCCCCAACACAGGAGAAGCCGCCACAACGAGAAGCCCGGGCCCCACAACTAGAGAGTAGCCCCCACTCACGGCAACCAGGAGAGGCAGCTGCAACATCCCAGCACAACCAAAACCAAAGAAACTTGTGAAAAGGATAATAAAATAAAAGACGATAAAAATAAGCAGTTGTTAGCATTTAAGAATCAGAAAATTTTATGTACAAATCCAGAACTTGCATTCCCCTGGAAAGCCGTACATGAGCCCAGCTTCTGCAGGCCTAGAGAGTTGGAGCCACACAAGGATGCGGCTGTAAGCCACAGTCGCCACCGCTCCCTGCTGTCTGCCCCAGCTCCTCACCTGGTCTTCGAGGTCTTTCAGCTTCCACCCACAGTCTAAATGAGCCAGCCGACCAGTGCTGAGAAAGCCAATCCCTTCAAACTCTGTCTTCAAACAGCTGATGACATCATCCCCCTGTTGCCAGGTAGATAAATAGGCAGCATTAGTTACATAAGCCAAGGTGATATTGACAGATACCTAAAGCTCCATCCTCGTTAACTTTCTGACTCGTTTCTGTGACACACTGTTTTGTTAAACTGTTAACTTAGGTTGGCTCTCCAACATTCAAGCTCTGCTTGAATTGTTTTAAAACACTCTTCTGTATTGAATCAAGTGCAGCAAGTCAACCTTGGATCTTAGTTACTGAGGCTTCCATGTCACAGTGACCTGGAATACACAGATTTCCCATGGCCTGCAGAAGGAGAGGCAGGTTGGGGGTTTGGCTGAGAGAGAGAGACATAGAAATTATGGGTCCTCTCTTTTTTTCATAAACCAAACTTGGCCTCCCTCAACCCTCTACACAGTGATCTCAGCTCCACGAAGAAGGGTAAGAATAGAAAGGAACCTTTTCTGATTTGAGAGCCTGTATTCAAGGAATTGCCCTGGGAATACCTAAAACAGGTTTGGCTGACAATAGCTGAAATCCTCCCGGAGTGGGGTCGGGAGCCACCCTGCCTCATCGTAGGGTTGATAGATGATAAAAGAAGGAGAAAAGGGAGGGAAGGAGGCGGCAGCAAGGAAGTTTTAATTTTCATATTTCAGCTGTCTCCCTTTTTTTGAGGCTTTAGCACTTTTTTGTAACTGAGGTACAGCTTATGTGCCATATTATGTAAGTTACAGGTGTACAGTATAGTGATTCGCAATTTTAAGGAAACTAATGGCACCCACTGCAGTCCTCTTGCCTGGAAAATCCCACAGACGGAGGAGCCTGGAAGGCTGCAGTCCATGGCGTCGCTGAGGGTCAGACATGACTGAGCGACTTCACTTTCACTTTTGTGCATTGGGGAAGGAAGTGGCAACCCACTCCAGTGTTCTTGCCTGGAGAATCCCAGGGACGGGGGAGCCGGGCGGGCTGCCGTCTATGGGGTCGCACAGAGTCGGACACGACTGAAGTGACCTAGCAGCAGCAGCAGACTCCATTTACAGTTAGAAAAAATATTGGCCATATTCCCTGTGCTGTACAACGTGCCTTTGCAGCTTGTTTCATTTTTTATAAAGAGCCCTTTTGGAAATAATCTTTTTTATTTACTTAGTTTTGACTGTGCTGGGTCTTCGTTGCTGCTCAGACTTTTCTCTAGGTACAGTGGGCAGGGCTCCTCTCTAGCTGTGGTGCCGAGCTTCTCGCTGTGGTGGTTTCCCTTGCTGCAGAGAATGGGCTCTAGGGTGTCCGGATTTTGTTGCTCTGAGGTGCCTGGGGTCCTCCTGAACCAGGGATGGAATCCGCGTCTCCTGCACTGGCAGGCAGATTCTATACAGCTGGGAAGCCCCTGCAGATTATTTTATACCTAGCAGTTTAAGTGTCTTAATCTCCTGTCCCTATCTTGCCCCGTCCCCTCCCCTCTCCACACCGGTAACCACTAGTTTGTTCTCCGTATCTGTGAGTCTATTTCTCTTTTTGTTATCGTCACTAGTGTGTTGTATTTTTTAGACTCTACGTACAAGTGATGTCACAGAATATTTGTCTTTCTCCACCTGACTTACTGAACTTAGCATAATGCCCGCCAAGTCTACCCATGCCAGCTATGTCTCTCTTTTTTCACAATATTGTGAAGCAATTTCATCTCAGTTAAAAATAAATAAGGGCTTCCCTGGTAGCTCAGCTGGTAAAGAATCCTCCTGCAACGCAGGAGACCCTGGTTCGATTCCTGGATTGGGAAGATTCCCTGGAGAAGGGAACAGCTATCCACTCCAGTGTTCTGGCCTGGAGAATTCCATGGACTGTATTTTCAATTTAAGTTTTTGTATTTGTAATTAAATTTTTCAATTAAAAATAAATAAGTTTGGAGGAAAAAAAAAAAACCTCTCTTTTAATATGAGAGCCCAATACTGCTTTTCTATCTCACTTGACAGGTAAGATTTATAAGACCTGAAAACAAATTGCTTTAGTTTGTGTGTACAAAAGTTGGTTTTGGGGTGGAGCATTTGTGTGAAAAATACATGGGCTTTGAAACCCAACTGACCTCAAACCTCTGACTTGGTTTACAACACTCACCATTGGCCTGTTGGCCCTTGCAGTATCCCCAGATAGATACACACACGTTTATCCTGAAGCCTGATTGCCTCGCTCCTGGCAGCTGTGGGCCCCCCAACCCCACACAGCTCCTCCCCCCAACACAGCTCTTCCCCTGACACACACACAGCTCACCCTAGGGCTGCCAGTACCTTCCTGATTTCATCTCAGGCTACCACGTGGGGTTCTCGTCTTGCATCTCCTCAGAGACTCCTAAGTTCCCTGTGGGCCCAGGGATGGTTGCTTTAGGGAAGCAAGTATTATTTATATCATATAAGCAGACTAGATCACTCAATGTCACTTCAGTGATACAAACAGGCTCATGATAGACTCAAAATAATCTTCCAACTCAGTAGAAAGGAAATGTTCCCTCGGGGTGTTCTTTAAGACTGTGTTGGGGTGAAATATGTGGGTAAACACACACACCTAGCCGGTAGTTTATCCATCTTCCATAGAAAGCTTGGGAGCCCCTCCAAAAGGCAAATATTCTGCCCAATACACGCATTGCATTCTGTTGAGAGCTTTTCACGAACATTTCTCAGGCTGATGAGCCAAAGCCCTCCATGGCAGAGTCCCCCAAACACAGTAATTTTCACCTCCTTGGTGCACTTTCCCCCTCTTTCAGTCTTTCCTTCAGCTCCCATCCTGGCCAGCCCCACCTTCCCTCCCTCACACCCGCCCACACTTTGGGGTCTCCCGCCTCTGCCGTTCCCCTCCTCTGTCCTGTCAGCCTCAGTGTCCCTGTCATGCACCCTCTGTCACAGGCCTCCGAGCCCTTCAAGATGCGACTACAATGCTCCTTCACCTTCACGCTTCTCTTCCTCACTCAGCACCCTCCTCCTCCTCTGTGATTCCTCCCACACTGGAGTCAGATCTAACTTCACCTCCCCTCCTCCAATGTGCACCCTGGATGCTTGTGAAAGGGAGAAAGTGGGAAAGGAGTAGGGATGAGAAAGCGGAGAAGGGAAGCTCGTAGAGTCAAGGACCGACCTGCAACCCTAATCGAGCTCTGTGATTGCCTGTTCACAGAGAAACCAAGTTACTCTGAAATTAAATGATGCCCCAGATTTCTAAAGAATCTCTATCAGGGAATTTTCCTGTTGAACGCATTACTGAAAGCTCCTCTGGCTGCCAAATTTAAGCTCTGAAATAAAGAAATGATGGTAGGATGTTGCTTAGGAATTCCAAGGGCTACAAAATGCAGAAGGGCGTTCACGCTTCCAACACAGGACAGGCCAGTTCACGGGGCCACCTCCGTGTTTTATGACCTTATCATTCATTGTTCTGCTTTCCTGGCCCTCGTTTTCATTTACTCCTGTTAGAACTGTCACTGTTTGGTTTCTCTCCTCCAGAAATTAAAGGTATTAGCTGGAGATCTCAGGGACTTTGCAGCATTCAGTCAATGTAAAATCAACACCAAGTATAGAGCATGGTGGATGCAAAATGTGCGTCTTATTTAACAAGCAAGTTTTATTTCTAATTGACATGCTGTTAGGACAAGTCTATAGGGCACTGAGATATTTTTAGCTTCTTTTTTCTATTATCCTGCACAGTTTTTTTTTTTAATGTCTGCTTTTAAAACTGATAAAGGCTTCCAGAGTTTAAAAAAAAAATCGCACATTTAATCCCTAGCTTATTTAGTGTAAAATAAACTAAAAATAAAACAACAGCTTCCACTAAGAGAGCAATACTGTCATCACTCATAGATAATTCAGATGTATCAATTATAATAAGTTCACAGCAGCAGCAAGCTCAAAAGGTTACTGGAATTGAGATCCCAGAAACAGAGCAGCAAGATCTTCAGTGTTGAGTCCCAGTTCTGGGTGAGGAATAGAACAGTTTGGTGTTAGTTATAACTGCTTGTATCTCATTTATAGTTTTGAACATGTTGTTGCTAGAGCTATAGGGGTTTTGATCTACCAAATGACAATTGGTGATGCCTCCTTTTTTTTCTCTTCATTTTTATTTTGATCCCCCTTTCCAACCAAGTTCTGGGAGGCTCCTCGGGTGCCAGTGTCCCTGTTCAAACTGCGGCATGTGTACACAACGATCTCCTGGTGTGGAAGCTCCTGGGTAGCTGCGTGGTTGACTAAACAGAAACATCTAATCAGGGGATCACCAAAGCCATGGTAAAGGACTGGTCTTTTCTTCTGAGAATCACATTTCCACCATGGTTCCCCCTCCACCTGCAGTAAAATTTGATTTTTTTTTTTCTGTAGCTCTTGTAAATCACCACTCAGGAAAGGTATAAATGAGTAACTTTGATCTAACCCATTAATTTTACCTTTGAAGATTTTTTTCTGAGGAAATAATAAGGCATGTTACTTAGTTGTACCCTTTACATTCGTATCCGACTCTCTGCAACCCCATGGACTGTATCCCGCCAGGCTCCTCTGCCCATGGAATTCTCCAGGCAAGAATCCTGGAGTGGGTAGCCATTCCCTTCTCCAGGGCATCTTCCCAACCCAGGGATCGAACCCAGGTCTCCTGCATTGCAAGCGAATTCTTTACTGTCTGAGCCACCAGGGAAGCCCCTTATAATAATATAATATAAACACGTTATATACAGTGTGTGTACTTAGTTGCTCAGTCGTGTCCAACTCTTTGCAACCTTATGGACTGCAGTCTGCCAGGCTCCTCTGAACATGGGATTTCCCAGGCAGGAATACTGGAATAAGTTGCCATTTCTTCTTCCACGGCATCTTCCCGACCCAGGGATAGAACCTGAGTCTCCTGCACTGGCAGGTGGATTCTTTACCCTCTGAGCCCCCAGGAAAGCCCCTGTCACGTTAATAAATATCCTCACACGTCATCAAATATTGCTGTAAAAATGTCATATTTTAAAGATGGAACTAAGTTAACAAGCATGGCTATCAAATGAAAGGAATAATGGCTATCCACTAAAGTATTCTTGTCTGGAAAATCCCATGGACAGAGGGGCCTAGCGAGCCCGATGGGGTTCATGGGGTCACAAACAGTTGGACATAAATGAGTGACTAAGCACACACACATTTAAATGACAGACCAAGCAGGTTAAAAAACTGTATGCTCCTAAAAAATGGTATTTCTCTAAATTACATGTGTTTCTTGGTTGGGAAAAGTGTGCCACTATCACCTAAAATGTTAGCAACCAGAGAAACAAGCTGAGGGATAAACAGACTGAGCAGTGCTCCACTATCTCTGCAGCTTCTCTCTAAATCTAAAGTTATTCCAAAATTTAAAATGTCTGACAAGAGAGCTTCTTAGTAACTTTATGGCACACCTTTCTCAGTGCTTCAATGATTTAGCATTTAAAATAATAAAATCCTTTAAAAATTCAAAAAGTCATGTGTTTGCATTTTATGTAGATGATGAGTCTATTCATATGTAAGTTACAGAGGAGAAATATACCTAGAAAACATACCAAAATGATAATCTCAGCTACATCTGTGGGATTTGCGTTGGTTAGTTTTCCTGAATTTTTAAGATTTTTCTGTAATGAATGTGATACTTTTCGATGATAATTTATATAACTATACACATCATAGTTATAGAATGCATAAAATAAAATCACTTTTATGAGGTTTCTGCATAATCAGAAAAAAAAAAATGAAATAGGCATGTGGATTACCCAAGAGCCCTGGAAGCAGCAGGCATGCTGAAATTGAACACAGCTGGGTGAAGCTTATTCGCCGATCCAGACAGTGAAGTGTGTGCCGCAGCTACTGTTCAAACTCTAGGTAATCTACGTGGTTGATACAAATTAGACACAAGTAGCTAATAATACTTTTGGAACCACAAAGTTAACTTGGTAATGATAGTATTCCTAAATTAGCACAATGAAAAGCTTAGCAACTATTGCCCATCTATCTAATGAATGGGTGGCGGAAAGAAAAGCCTCTTTGCGCTCTAAAGCTCAGCACTAAAATTAGCCGTATCTGTTACCTTAGTTGCAAAAAGGAAAGACAGAAGGCTGTTCATTCAACTGGTATTTTGCTCTCGGAGATCTAAACTCGAGCAATTCATGGGACAGATAAGGCAGGGAGCCTGTAGACTCACCCTCAAAAGCAAAATTTTTGGAGAAAATGATTTCCAGCTTTCAAGCAATGAATGGTACCTCTCTGGGGTCTAATGATTTTTCCCAGAGAAACAATGAGACAAACAGAAAACCGATGAAGTAACAGCTTGGCAACGTTGCAATTGGTCCTGCAGTGGTCGTGAAAATGTAAATAGCAAAAGACGGCAGTAAGAAGACCCCAGACTTCACCTAGAAACAAAACATTCAGCCTGTTGTTTTTTACTGCAGGATTTTGAGTGGAAAAGTAGTCCCAACTTGTCAATCACCTAAGTTGCTGGGGCTAATAGATTCTGGTGTTTAGGGGGGGTCAACACAGAATTTAATTTAACATCTCACAATACGCCCACATGCCCAGAAAATGTGGACAGCTTGATGGGGTTCACTGAGCCAAAGAAGCAAGACCCAAACAGTGCATTAATGTATAGGGGAAGAATGGTTGCAATCAGCCCCTTGTGAATTGGACAGAGGGCTTGGAGATGAAGCAATTATGAGCCGTCGAGGATTAATAGTAAAGTGTGAATACCAAGCTGTATATGTTAGGGGCAGAATATGTTGCCTATAGAAAACAACAAAGGACGTTCCTTACTATTAAGTGAGATTAAACGTAATGGCCTGATTTAATCACAAAGGCAGAATTAAATTCAGATGGCAACTTCAAAGTGGACACAGGAACACAGGCCACTGCTTACATTTACATATAGCTGGCATAGCTTGGCCTGTCATACAATAGGATAAAGTTTCTTTGGCCACTTAAACAATTTTCTATTCTTCACTTTTTTTGTGAACACTCACTGTATTTATTCCATGACTGCATTTAGTTAATAAGAAGGAGCTAAGAGTTCTATTTATTTGTGGATGCTATAATTTTTAATTCTTTCAAATTAGGGGGGGGAGAAAACTGCAAAAGGTCAACAGAACAGAGTGGCTATAATCAGACTGACAACAAGACGAAGAAGCAGCAGCAAAGACAAAACAAAATTTAAAAAAATAGAAAGTCTCTAATAGAGTGATCCAGTGTCTTAACTTTTTTCTCTGCCTTCGACTTAGAATTCATCATCTGAGATTCAGACTTAGCTCGTGGGAAATGAAGCTTTTCCCAACTCAGGTCCAGGTTTGCGTTACCATCGTGGAATCCAAGGGAGTTCTTTTTCTTTTTCTTTTTCATTTTAAAATTTACTTGGTTTTTCTTCTCTTTTCAAAGATTTTTTTAATTCTGTGTTTAGATTTGTTGGAGTATAGTAGACCTACAATGTTGCGTTAGTTTCGGGCATACAGTACAGTGAGTCAGTTATATATATCCACTCTTTATAAGATTCTTTTCCCATATAGACCGTTACAGTGTATTGAGCAGAGTTCCCTGTGCTATAGAGTATGTCCCTATTAGTTTTCTATTTTATATGCAGTGCTGTGTATAAATCAATCGCAATCTCTCATTTATCCCTCCTCCGCTCTTATCCCCTAGTAACCATAAGTTTGTTTTCTACATCTGTGACCCTATTTCTGTTTTGTAGATCGGTTTGTTTGTACCCTTTTTAAAACTTTTACATATAAGCGATGTCATGTATTTGTCAATCTCATTTCTTTCACTCAGAATGACAGTCTCTAGGTCCGTTCATGTTTAAGTGAGTTATTTTTCAGTACAGACTCCTTCCTTCTTTCTTCTTTGCTACTGAAGGCTAGCTTCCTTCTGCACACCCATGTTCATGAGAGTTCTCTTAAGAGGTTTGGGAGATATAATTCTGTCTCAGGGTTTAGAGGAGTTGAGGCCCTAATTGTTAGTGGGTCCCTGGGAAATTGCAAGCACTCATGACTTTAATTTAAACGTTAAGTACTGTGTTCTATTTATTTATTTGTGGCTATGCTGAATCTTCGTCGCTGGGCTCAGTGTTTGCCCGGTTGTGGCGAGCGAGGGCATCACTCTTCCTTGCGGTTCACGGGCTTCTCGTTGCAGTGGTTTCTCTTGTTGCTGAGCTCGGGCTTGAGGCCTGAGGGCTCAGCAATTGTGGTGTGCGGGCTTAGTTGCTCTGCAGCATGTGGGATCTTTCTGGACCAGGGATGGAACACATGTCCCCTGCATTGGCAGACAGATTCTTAACCACTGGACCACCAGGCAAGTCCAAGTACAGTGTTTTAAAGCCACGATTGGCTCTATGCAATGCTCAAGTAGATCAAAAGCTTTTGAGTCCATGAAAGTATCATGTAAATTTTATCAATATATGTCATATATAATTATCATTTTATCTATATGTGTAAAATAGTTGCATATATAATTTTATATAGCTATATAAAATAATTGTAATTTGTGATTACATGTATTATAATGATCATATTATATTATAGATTAAATAATGTATACTTACATATTTATAAATGATGAATGATCCTACCCTTTGAGCCAGCAATCTTCCCTCAAAGAATTTATTCTAAAATGGCATAGCCTAAGGACTAAAAGATTTAGGTATGAGGGCATTCATCACAAAGCAAATCGGAATGGACCAAAATGCCCATCCTTAGGAATGAGATTAAGAAATGTTGCTATGCATTTACAGTACAATTCCTTGCAGACGTTTTAATAATCTGAATCTGAAATGATTTGCAATAATGACCTGGAGCTTTAGTTGATTAGATAAATAAACACATAAATTAGAGAAAGATGTCATAACATATTGCAGGTTGTAGAATTTCTGTATAGTATGAGTTTAAGTACGTCTAACTGCGTGTGTCTATTAGAGAAACATTTAGGAAAACATGACTGGTGTTTACATCTGAGGGGGGTGGATTTTGTTTGAGTTTTACTCTTTTCGGTATTTAATAATTTTTTATAAACATTTTAAAAATATATTTCTTTATTTGGCTGCATTGGGTCTTCGTTGTAGCACACGGGATCTTCTGTTCTGTGGGTTTCTCTCCAGTCCAGGCACCTCGGCTTAGCTGCCCCAGAGCAGATGGAATCTTAGTTCCAGGACCAGGGCTGGAGCCCACGTCCCCTGCACTGGAAGGCAGATGCTTAACCACCGGACCGCCAGGGAAGTCTCTGTGGATTTATTTCCAACAATTAAGAATTACATTTACACTCAGAAAAAGAAATTTATTTTTGAGAAGGAATTATGCTTTTGAGAGGATTTGGTAAACATTTGGAAGTGATTTTAAGGACAGAAGATGAGATTTTCTGTCTTTGAAAATGAAGTCAATCAGTCGTGTCTGACTCTTTGCGACCCCATGGATCCTACCAGGCTCCTCTGTCCATGGGATTTTCCAGGCAAGAATACTGGAATGGGTTGCCATTTCCTTCTCCAGAGTATCTTCCCAACTCAAGGATCGAACTCGGGTCTCCCGCATGGTAGGCAGACGCTTTTCCCATCTGAGCCACCAGGGAAGTCCTTTCTGCCTTTAAAATGGACAAAATATCACCCGTTATTTTGGTTTTGGAGAATTTATCTTGCTCTTTTCATTGCCCCTTCATGTTGACAGAGATTTTCTGAGTTTGACTCACCCTCCTTGGAAAGAATAGGTTGATTGTCTGGAGTGTGTTACAATCTGATTTCAATCTGACGCGATTTAAGGAGAAGGCAGGGAGAGGACAAGTCCCTGAGGAAGAGGCAGGGGAAGGATGAGGTCCGCCCTTAGAGAAAGCAAGCTCAGAACCACACAGGCTGTCTTCGGAGCAACACACGATGAACGTATATAAATGAATCAGTGCTCCGAAGCTGGGCAAACCCCAGTGACTGAGCCCTGGGAGCTTGTCCAACCGCACGTGTGACTGAGAAAATGTCCCATGGTCTTCTCAGCTTTGCACCACTTCCCTCTGACCCTTCAACCAAGCTCTGTTCCAGTCAATTGCAAGACCCTCACTCTGCTTAGAAGAGTGAGGAAAATAAACAAGGTGGGAATGAGGAAAATGCACTTTGGGTTTCTAAGGGTTGCTTGCGACTGACATAGCTTCTTTACCAGAAATGGGAGCAGATCCTAATCCATCTTCCTCCCCACGTGTGTGCTTCCTCAAGCACCTCTGGGCTAAGGGTCCTCTGACTAATGGTACAGTTGGACTAAGCTGGATGGGGGCACCAGTGAATGTCAGCTCATAAAGTTTCAGCATCACCGCTCACCGGGGGACTTCCTCTGTCCATTCTCAAACACAGAGGGTCAAGTCAAACTGAAAAATAGTTGGCAAATCCAGGCAAACTTGCAAGATTATTAAGACAGGATGAGGCAAGGAAAACATGGCATCCCTCCCTCGATGGCTCAGGTGGTGTGACAGCAAACCCTTTTCTCTGCTCTTTTTGAAGTCATCTCCTGAAGGTGGACTGGTCATCAGATCAGAGTAAGTTAGTGAAGTCACTCCGTCGTGTCCGACTCTTTGCGACCCCATGGACTGTAGTCTACCAGGCTTCTCCATCCATGGGATTCTCCAGGCAAGAATACTGGAGTGGGTTACCATTTCCTTCTCCAGGGGATCTTCCTGACCCACCCACCCCCGGGTGTCCAGAAAAGCAACTGCTGCGTTTCCAGACGGAATAGAAGTAGAGAAAATTTCTAGTCTTTAGACACACAGAATATAGATGAGCATTAAAAAAACAACATTGTTTCTTTTTGACTACAGAAAAATACTTGTTGTTGTGGTTCAGTTGCGAAATCGGGTCAGATTTTTGCAATCTCGAGGACTGCAGCTTGCCAGGGTTCCCTGTTCTTCATTATCTCCTGGAGTTTGCTCAAACACATGTCCATTGAGTCGGTGATGCCATCCAACCATCTCATCCTCTGTCACCCTCTTCTCCTGCCCTCAGTCATTCCCAGCATCAGGGTCTTTTCCAATGAGTCAGCTCTTCACATCAGGTGGCCAAAGTATTAGAGCTTCAGCTTTGGCATCAGTCCTTCCAAAGAATATTCAGGGTTGATTTCCTTTAGGATGAACTGGTTTGATCTCCTTGCAGTCCAAGGGACTCTCAAGAGTCTTTTCCAGATGGAAAGCATCAATTCTTTGATGCTCAGTCTTCTTTATGGACATCTCACATCTGTATATGACTGTCTAGGTTTGTCATAGCTTTCCTTCCAAAGAGCAAGCATCTTTTAATTTCATGGTAGCAGTCACCATTCTCAGTGATTGTGGAGCTCAGGAAAATAAAATCTGTCACTACTTCCACTTTTTCCTCTTCTATTTGCCATGAAGTGATGGTACAAAAATTGCAGGTTTATCTTAAAAGGAAAGAAATGCTGAGATAGCAAGAAAATACACGGCATGTGTGATTCCACTTCCCCGAGATAGCCACTGTTAATCTCAAAATGTTTCCTTCTGGTTGCTTTCCTATGTATATACAGTTAGAAGACATACTTTCACCTTCTGCAAAACTAGAATCATATCATTTCATTCTCTTTCTTTTAATAGGCTTTGAAGCTTAAGGAAATATGGTGCGTTGAGAAATTCTGGTAACAGCAAGAGTAGTAATATAGTTAGTAATCGTGTTGCATCTGTACTTTGTACAGCCTGGGTTATACACAGCACTCTTCTCCAGGGAACTGGAGGTATTTTTAACTTACTCTCCTAATGGACCTGGAGATAAGGAAAAATACACAGCTGAGATGGTCTAAAGAGAAGGGATCACTTCTCGGAGGTGCACAGTCGAGTCATAACCAGGAGGAGACCTGAGTTCCCACTACGTTGTTGGGGACTAGTCACCTGCGGAGATCTGGTGTTCCTCTGGCCACGGGCAGGTAATACCCAACACACACACACACACACACACACTCACACATACACACACACTCACACAGTCACACTCACACACACAGTCACACTCACACACACAGTCACACTCACACACACACTCACACAGTCACACACACAGAGTCACACACACACACTCACACAGTCACACACACACACACTCACACACACACTCACACAGTCACACTCACATACACACAGTCACACACACAGTCACATACACAGTCACACTCACACACACACTCACACAGTCACACACACAGTCACACTCACACACACACTCACACACACACTCACACATACACACACACTCACACACACACTCACACACACACTCACACACACTCACACAGTTACAGTCACACACACACTCACACAGTCACACTCACACACACATTCACACTCACACACACACACTCACAGTCACACTCACACACACTCACACAGTCACACTCACACACACACTGACACACACACACACAGTCACACACACACAGTCACACTCACATACACAGTCTCACACACACACACACTCACACTCACACACACACACACTCACACACACACAAGGATAGCAGTCACCCCAGAGGTTGGAGGGAGGGGACCACTGTCTTGGCCTCCCCCAAGGCTGGGTGACAGCTCCTGCAGTCTTGTTGCCCCCCTGGGCCCAGGGTCGGCTGACAGTTGTCACGGCATCAACTGTGCCTTCAGAGGACGAGCAGGGAGACCAATGACTCCGCACAAAGGCCTGAAGTGCTCGTGTGAAAGGTCAGTGAGGCCCGTCATCTGGGCCCTGGAGGGGACTGAGAAGGTGGTGACCGTGACAACCACAGGCCAGGGGCAGGATCTCCACCTCGGCCTGTGGCCTGGGGGAGGAGCCGGAGAGCCTTGGGAGTGAGGACAGCCCATGGGATGCGGGGCCCCCGCCAGATCCTCAGGTCTCAGAGACCCTGCTGGCATCTCTTCACTCACTCCCCAGCTGGGCAGGTGGCAGGGTGGCCTGCAAGCCGACAGGAAGCAAAACGATCAGCCCTAGGGACACTCAAAGCTCTGACATGAGGCCCCATCCTTCCTCCTGGGGGGTGGGGTGGACAGAACCTGGGGAATCAGGGTGTTCTTTGGGGAACCTCATGAAACAGCTTCCCTCGTGACTCAGACAGTAAAGAACCCATCTGCAATGCAGGAGACCTAGGTTCGATCCCTGGGTTGGGAAGATCCCCTGGAGAAAGGAATGGCTACCCACTCCAGGGTTCTTCCCTGGGGAATTCCACGGACAGAGGAGCCTGGCGGGTTACAGTTCATAGGGTTGCAAAGCGTCAGACACAACTGGGTGACTAACACTCATTTACACAAAACACAGTTTCATGAAACCTGGAACTATTAATATTAATAATTAATTAATACTGTTAATATTCAGTGTCAAATTCACTACCTTTTAATGCCACATTTGAGTATATAAATGAGGCAAAGAATTTAAAAAAAACCGAAGTTGGAAACATAAAACGGTACAAGGAGAAAAGGCTGCTTATTTACCCAGTCATCTCAGTGGGTTGGGGACAAGGACCACTGTCTGCCATTTCCCCTATGACACTACAGTGTACCCCACCTCACTGAAAGCTGGAGATCTTTCCTTTCACAAACCTAGGCTTTTCCTGTCTTTCTCCATCTCCGGATGGAACCACCACCACCCACCTGGCTACACAAGCAGCAATATTCCTTCAGTCAACCTGGAACAAATTCAAAGTGATCTTTTTGTTGCACTAAAGTTTCATTAGCCTTTCCTTTGTTTTTGAAGGGTAGAAAGAATGCAGTTTGTATCTCAAGGCTTAAGAAAATTTCAGAGCTAACTGCATAGGATACGATTTGAATTTTTAACCAAATCCTTTGCATTTTCATGATAAGAATTCTGTAAGAGCCATTATCTAAGGACCTATCTTGCTTTTCCATGGTGACCCAGGATTTATGACATTTCTTGGATGTTGATTTCACAGGAGGAGATAATTTATGGAAAACCCTTAAATCATCATCAGCCCCAGATTGCCTTGTCATCCTTTCAGGGTACCACCAACTGACCATTATAATTTCTGCAAATATTAAATCATAATTAGTGAATTTAAAAAATAAAGTTTTTTGAGGTAGCAAATGACAGAGATATATGAAATAGCATTCCTAGGGAAGAATAAAGTAAGAAATTTGTAGCATGCCCCTTCTGAGGTCACAAGGGTTTTACGTAACCCCCTGCTGGCTTCACAGTTGAGTAAATTGAGGCCTGAAGTCACATATAAAGGTTCACAGCCATTAACAATAAAGCAGTTGAGAGATCCAGGGAGCCAAACTCTTTTGCCAGAACATCAGACCCACCAGCCGCTGCATATAAAGCCAGGCTGAACCAGCAAAAGTCAAGTGAATGCAGGACTGGACTCCAAGGATGGCCTTGTTTTAAGTGATAAAGGTGGTCTATCATTATCATTTGACCAATATTGATCACAGGCCTACGATGGCTCTAGAACCACAGCAAGGAATAACACATGCTCCGTGTCTCATGGAGCTGACATCTTAGCAGGTGAGACAGACACTAAGCAACTAGCTAGACAGCTTTTACTGGATGTCTATGTGATAACTGCCAAGACAGTAAGCACACATAACAGGGAGATTTCACATGGTTTGCGACCATGTTTTGCTCCTCCGTCCATGAGATTTTCCAGGCAAAAGTACTGGAGTGGGTTGCCGTTTCCTTCTCCAGAGGATCTTCCTGACCCAGGGATCGAACCCAGGTCTCCCACACTGTAGGCAGACGCTATACCATCTGAGACACCGGGGAAGTTCTCACCAGGGAAGTTGGTTAGCTCAATTTTATTTTAGTAAATGGTTGCCCAGCTTAGATGAGTCACTAGTCAAACATTATTCCATCTGTGACAACAAGGATGGAACTTGAGGGCATTATGCTAAGTGGAATCAATCAGAGAAAGACACATACCTTACAACCTCACTTATAGGTGGACTCTAAAAACAAAAACAAACAACAGAACTCACAGATACAGAGAAAAGGTCGGTAGTTGCCAGACATTGGGGGAAGGTGTGGGCAAAGTGGGTAAGGGTGGTCAAAAGGTACAAAGTTCTAGTTATAAAATAATTAAGTCCTGGGGATGCAATGTATAGCCTGTGGACTATAGTTAATAGTAAATACTGTATTGCATCTTTGAAAGTTGCTGAGACAGTAGATCTTAAAAGTTCTCGTCACAAGGAAAACAATATGTAACTGTGTGGTAATGGATGTTAATTAGACTTATTGTAATCATGTTGTAATATATGTAGATATCAAATCATTATGTTCTGCACCTGAAAGTAACACATCAATTATATCTCAATTTAAAAATTATTCTATTTTATTTACTACCTGCCATTCTCCCCCAGTAAGTAACCTTTTTTCTTTTCCTTCTAATCTTCAAATCTGTATGTGTAAGTCTGAAAAAGTAAGAGTGTTAGTCACTCAGTTGTGTCTGACTCTTTGCAACCCCCACGGACTGAGGCCGGCCAGGCTCCTCTGTCCATGGGATTCTCCAGACAAGAGTACTGGAGTAGGCTGCCATGCCCTTCTCCAGGGTAAGTCTGAGGTCAAGTCCATTTTTCAGGCTCTCACTGTTGAGTAGCTGAGACCCTAAGTGTCAGGCAGGGCTGACAGAGAACTGAGTCCGTGGGCCTCAGGATCAGCGGGGCTTTGAAAACCCAGACACCCAGGCCAGTGAAACCAGCCTCTCTGCGAGGTGGGACCCTGGCATCAGTTTTTGTTGTTATATGTGTAGAAGGTGATTCCACCGTGCAGCCCAGTTTGAGAAGCTGTGAACCAAGAGTCTCAACTACAGGAGTCTGTCCTTCCCCTAACTAGGAGGAAAAATCAGTAGCAACGACAATGCCCTGAAAGCATTCGGGACTTTCTGTTAGCTAAAGACAAAACAAATACAAGGACCGATAAGCCGCAACCAAAGTCTCTCCCAGGCTCAGTAATTCTTCACTTGCGCTGACGGCACTGGCTGGCGTGAGGGTGGGGGGGCATGTCCAGATAACACATAAGCTGGGCTCAGGCAGGTCCCTACCCCTGCCCAGGCTCCGGGCCATCCGCGAGGCCCCTCGGGCCGCCGATGGTCACTTAGAATTGGGGGAGACGTGGGCTTTGCACATATCAGCCGGCGGCTTGCAGCACCCTGCACAGAGCTGGGTTCCCGGGAAGCCCTGGTCCCCGCGCCCTGGCGGCCGCCACGCACGTTGTCATTCCGGGCATCTGCGCATCCCGGCTCCCTGGACATCTGGCCAAGCGGCGCCTCCCTCCGCCTCCTTCCTCCGCCCCGCCGCCCCTCCCCTCCCCACCCTTCTCTTGTTTGGGGCGGTAAGGTCAGGAGTGTTCAACAATTCGACGTGGGAAGTCTCCCCGAGGAAGTGCCGGGTCATAAATTTCATCCAACAAGAGGTCCGATCAAGCTCAGACATTAGGAAACCTCCCAGACACTAATCACCAGCGCAGCCCCTGTGCTCAGCTCCAGACTCCAGGGCACAGAGGGGCTGGACTGTGGGAGCCCTCGAGCTGATGTGGGTCCATGGGCCCAGTGCCGGATCGTGTGTGTATGTGTGTGTGTCCCTCTGCCTCTGGCCGCCTTTTAGAGCCTTTCTTTCCACACATGTGGAGACTGTCCTGACATGGGAGAGGTGTGTTAAACCCTATGGGGATGGTTCAGACAATGAGTTCAGGACAAGAAACATTTTGAATGAGAGTAATGATGTGTTGGGTGGTGTGTTACATATCTTGCCATCTGAATGCACTGACCCAACTAAAACAGACAGCCTCAGGTTAAGGACAACTTCTGGTCCCCGCCCTGGCTGTGTGACGCTGGGCTGGTCACTTTCCGTCTCATATCTCTGTTCCTAGCTGTGAAGTGAATGAGTTGGAGGGCGGGATGGGAGATCGCTGGGTCCCCTTGGCGATCTAAGAGCCTCGGGGTCTTTGTTCCGCCTCCTCTGTGCAGCAAGGAACAGTCAGATCTTCAGCCTCTGCCCTGCTGTCCTTTGATCAAGGAAACCCTTGCCAGGGGTCTGGCGCTCTGGCTTAGCTGGAAAGCCCTGGGGTGTCCTGGGGAGTTTGGAGAGTCACTCCTGGCACTTCTGTTGAGCCCCTCATGCAGGTACTCCAATCCATGAAGTAGTGCTCTGACCCTGAAGGCATCTGAAGACCCACAGGGCGATCAAAACAATTGCACTGATGCACCCGGCACAGTCCTAACCCATCAGGTAAATTAACCCAAGCTTTACAACAGCCCCTGAGGTAGATTCTATTATTAGCCTACTTTACAGATGAGTAAACTGAGGTGCCTGAACTCTGAGGCAGGGAGTAGAAAGAACTGTTGTCTCAAAAGATTTTTATGATTTGGCAAAACACTGTTTCGAAGTAAAATTTTTTTAAATGTTGAATTATTCCAAGTTTGTGGGGAACACTAATATATGCTTAGAAAAAAATTAACACACTGAAATATTTACAGGGTTTAAATCTGGGTGATGGAATTGTGGATAATTTACAGGGAATTATGGTTCAGCAAAATGAGGTCACTTTCTCGGTTCTCATAGCCAGCAAAGTGCTGGAGTAAAGTCTCAAACCCAAGTCTACTTGCCTATAAAGTCTACTCAAATAGTTGCTGATTGCTTCTTAAATTGGAAAACCATGTGTTAAAAAAAAAACAACCCACACAAATATGGCACCCTAAAATCAGACGGCAGTGAAGAGGCAGGGAGGGGACTTGAACCCCTGTAACCAGCCCTAGAGGCCATGCTGTAAGCGGTGTAAGACAGCAGACTTGGGCCCTCTGAAGAGACAGCACCTCCTGGTCTGGGGACTGAGTGAGATGTATGAGGCATCCCGAGAGCAGGAAGCCGGCATAGGGAGGCAGGCAGGGCGAGGCCCTGGCCCTGCAGGAGAGGGTGTGTCCTTGGAGCACGATGCCCGCTCCAAGCTCTTGGGCCCAGATTTTCCATCAGGCCCCAGAAGAACCATTGTGGGGCAGCACAGAGACCCCTGGGCTTTCCCAGGTGGCGCTCGTGGTAAAGGGCCTGCCTGCCAATGCAGGAGCTATGAGACGCAGGTTCGATCCCTGAATCGGGATCCTCCAGAGACTCATCCCAACCCACGGGCTGAAGCAGGGTCTCCTACATTGGCAGGTGGATTCTTTAGCATCTGAGCCACCACGGAAGCCCTGTTTAGATCTTAGAGCACCCCAATGAGAACTGTGGCTCATGTTCTGGAATCTTTAAAAGAATAAGCCATCCTTGCCATGGGTGTTGAGTTTTGAAGGCTTTTGCTTAAAACATCTGTATTCTGAAGACAAAATAATTGTTTTGTGATGAGCTCTCTGGATAACTGTCAGATATTAATAGAAACTCCTTTCTTCACTGGTGTTCTCTGCTTTTCTTGACCGGCATAATTTTGCATGTGTTTCAACCAGTCAGGAGGAAATTTCTGCACGGGAAGCAGTTTTCATTTTTTGTGGAATGCCATGCTCAAGAGAGAAACCTTGTTAAAGTCAGAAGAAGAAGCCACACTGGCCTGTCGTCCTGTGCCCTGTACACCTGTAATGAGCGCATGCTTGTGGCTGCTACTGCCTTACACATGGGCTGTATTAATTAGTCTTACACCAAACTTCTGCCCATTCCCCTGTCTTCTGTCTGCCCCATCTTTCAGTAAGGTGCTGGTAAGGTTCTGCCCTGCTTATCTTGCAAAAGTGGTATGGATTTCTTCCAAGTGGGAGAGCAAACAAAAGCTGCCTCTACAGCCTTCTGATAATTCAGCCCCATTTGAATCTTTAATTGGAAACATCTCCACACCAAAAGAACACTTGGAGTAGATATCAAGCACAAATCTCTTTCTCTCTTTTCTATTTTTTTTTTTTTTGGCCGCACAAGGCTGTGGCACATGAGATCCTAGTTTCCCCAACCAGGGATTGAACCAGTGCCCCCTGCATTGGAAAGGGCAGAGTCTTAACCACTGGAATGCCAGGGAAGTGCCATAAATGCCTCTTAATCACACAGTTCCTTGTCTCACACAGGAGGCACAGAAAGTTAAGACCACCAGTTGTCCCCACAGAAAACCACTGGCGAGTCAGCTCATCTATTAGGGCCCGTTTGACTCTGATGTCAGACTGGGAGGCCTCCACTCTTTAAACACTCATGTCTCAGCTTCCCTGCAAAATTGGGACCTAGAAGTTGCCCTGAGGCTTGATTCCCCTCCTAGAATGTGAGATAATGTAATTCTAATGAGGGGATGTGTTCTGCCTAGAATCACGCTATACTATATGATGCTGTATTTGCTACACACACAGAAAGAGAGGGAAGGGAAGAATAATCGTGTATAAAAATGCCACCATCTCGTGGCCCCAACACTAAACTGGTGCTGGTCCAGTTTCTCCCCAAAAGAATGGTGATGCTTCTGAATTCACTCCAGCTGCCCCGAAAGCCCTCTGCCTTTCTGTGACTGCAGGAGGCTCGGATGGGGTGGGGAGAGGGCTGGGGTGGGGAGAAGTGCTGTGCCTTAAGCTTCATCCTGGCTGCACATAAAGGAAGCAAAATCAAAACCCAAGCTTGGAGAGAAAAAAAAAATCCTAAATTTAATTGGCCAGGAAACAGGATTCCTGGGGCCTCTGCTTTCTCAGCTTCCAGGGAAGGATTTAGGCAGGGGCACTTCCCCGCCCTCGGGATAAAAAAAAAGATTAAATTCGGGTTTGGTCTGGACACAAATTGCATGCCGGGCATACAGTTACTTTGCATATTGCATGTGCTTTCAGGGAGAGGGAGAAGGAGGAGGGAAGGAGGGCAGGATATTGAGGAGGGGGCAAAATCTAAAAACAACTTGCTGTTTTCATATGGTGGGCGAAACTGTTTTGTCTCCCTAACTGTGCAGAATGTCAGCGGTGGGCACTGTGTCGTGACAAGACTTTTTTTCTTTTTTTTTTTTTAAATTAAGCTAAACTCACACCCGAGCTGTAGCTGCCCCGAGGTATTACAGCTTTAATTGTGTTCAGTATGATCTGCCGGACAATATGTCTTGATCAATCTGAATGGCCATCCAGTGCGCGGTTCCCCTTGGCACGGCTGCAAAACCAGCTTCGCTTTAGTGAACCGGTTCAGGAATGTGGGTTAATTCGGCCGACCCTTTTTACCCCCACAGCTCTGTTTTTGTGAGGTTGGCAGAAACTGACACGTTTTCTTTTGCTTAATTAAGTTGTTCAGTAGAAGGCTGGTCAAACAGTTGCGTCTACGTGGGGAGTCCGAAGATACACAGAAAGCTGTGGGCGTCTCCAACATGAAAAGGGGGATTCTGTTATTGTTTGGGTGTAGACGGGTCATTTTTTCAAAGTTACTGCTGCCTGAGTGACCACAGCCCTGCACACAGTCCTGAAAAGACATTAAAGCTGGTTCAATACGACTATCTTGGGTTCTAAAGTTTATTTTTAAAGGAGGGAGAAAGCAAGGGAGAAACGAAATGGTCTTATTTAGGTGGCATTTTATTTCTTTCTGGTCTTTAAAAAAAAAAAAAGCCGGGGCAGGGGGGCGGGGGGTGCAAACAGCAGGTTCATTTAAATAAGAGATGCCTGTACATTATGAGTTACAGCTGGTGTGATGAAATTCTCTTTCCACTTAAAATAACACTGGTACCCAGGGAACTTGCCTTGGAACTAAGGAATGGGATCCTATCACCTGTCCGCCAGGCACTGGGGCTGAGAAAATCCATCCACAGCGTCTCAGCCCATGACATTTTGGCTTTCCTTCCCTGCTGATGTTATGGCAACCACAGACACAATCAGTTTCACAGGTGTTCAAAGCAGCTGCAAACTTCACGGGCCCAGTGTGTGCGTGCTTAGTCGGGTCCAACTCTTTGAGACCCCATAGACTATAGCCCACCAGGCTCCTCTGTCCATGGGATTCTCCAGGCAAGAATACTGGAGTGGGTTGCCATTTCCTCCTCCAGGGGATCTTCCCGACCCAGGGATCGAACCTGCGTCTCTTGCATCTCTTTCATTGGCAGGCAGGTTCTTTACCATGAGCCTCCTGGGAAGCACACTTGATGGGAGGCCTCCCTATCACATCTCCATCCCTTCTTGAAGCTTCCTATCTTTCCAGTTTAAATCACCTTCATGTGCACATGCCCCTGGACTCTATGAATATTATTTGGTTCCACCAAGAGTTTTCCTTATTGGACTTCCCTCGTGGTCCAGTGGTTAAGACTCTGTGATTCCATTGCAGGGGGCTTGGGTTTGACTCCCTGGTCAGAGAACTAAGATCCCATATGCTGTGCAGTGTAACCACAAAATAAGTAAAATTAAATTAAGATTATACTATCCCATCCCCAAAGGAGTTTTCCTTATTGTGCGTACTGTGTGAAACAATTGAAAGGAGTGTGTGTGCTAAGCCACTAGAGTCGTGTCCGATTCTTTGCGACCCTATGTCCTATAGCCAGCCAGGCTCCTCTGTCCATATACTCCAATATTCCAGGCAAGGATACTGGAGTGGGTTGCCACCCCATCCTCCGGATGCAGGGATTGAACCCTCATCTCTTAGTCTCCTGCGTTGGCAGGTGGATTCTTCACCACTAGGCTTGGGAAGCCCGTAATTAAAAGAAGACGTGGAGGGAACTTGAGCTGGGCTTCCGGGTCCTATCGTCAATGATGGTTTGACCCTGAGTGAGTTCTCATACATGTTTTGTGCCTCAGTTTGTCCACAGCAGCAAATGTCCAATGCCAGGTACTTCACAGGCACCCAATATACCTTTCCGAGCTAGCTTGCCCTCTCTCCCTCGGCAATAAGTCAGCGTCTGGAAAACCACTGTTCCCACAAGCCCTTGGCACCATCATGCTGCTATCAATTCCAGGATGTTTCCCAGTTATGCAGCCCTGGCTCTAGGCAGCCTGTCAGCCCCTTGGTTATACATCAGGATTCTGACTGGGGTGCTCAACAGATATTGGCCCACACTGGTCTCAGGGCAGGGAACTCATGTCTGCTTTAAGAGCCACGCAGTCCAGTTTTCTACCAGGTCCCCAAACGGCAGCTTTTGGGAAGTCCAGTTAAATGCTTCTTCCTTCCAGAGAGGGAAAAGCCTGGATGGGCAAAACCTTAACAGTCTTTACTTTGACTTTTTACTTCTCTTTATACGGGAAAGAATGGGCAAATATTTGATTGAAGTAGCAAGAATGTCAAAATGATTCTTTAGGGGGGAAAACATCCACTTTGGACTCTAAATTACTTGGGTCAGCAATCTACACTGACATCAGTCATTTTGTTCATGACGAGCACTGCCCACTCACTCCCCAGACCCTGCCTGGGTTGGTTATGGGCCTATATACAGGACATCGTGGGTTCGGTATTTGGGTCGTGCATGTTCAGGTGCTCTTGATATATGTCAAGGTCTGGTCCTTCTAACCTGCAAGTGGAGAGGGTAGGGGCTTTAGAAGTCCTAGTTTGTGCAACCACTCCCCAAATGACCTGTTCTTTCGAGGACAAAGCCCAGTTGCACACACACACACACACACACACACACACGCAAAATGAAAAATGTTTTCCCCTGTTCTGGTAGGGAATGCTTAAGGACCACATAGAGTACTGGTGTGCAGTGTCCCTGCCTGACCCCTCGGTCCTGGGACCCAGGGTTTGTCCCCCAGTCCTCAGTTGCAAGGGCCCTGCTGGGTGGGTCACTTTCCTTACCTTCAAAAAAGGCCAAATTGAAAAGCTCTGTAGCCCACCCCCCCTACACACACAACAACAACTTTTCATTAGTTGACGGACTGGTCCCAGCAGCCCTTCCAGAGAGTGGTTGTCAGAGCCAGCGGAGGCCCAGGCAGATGGGGCTGAGCCGGCCGGGCAGCCAGTGGACGTGGGAGCCGGCCCGCCTGGCAGCCTTCCCACAGTCTGGAGGTGGTTTGTGCGGCTGGCAGTTTGGTTCCCACTCGAGGTGGCGGGCCCTCTCTCCCTTTCCAATGCCCTGACAGGCCGGGCAGATCTTTTTTTTTTTCTTTCCTCTGGCTTTTGAAAATCCAGGACACACTACCCGCTCGAGTCTCCAAGTTCCAGCTGCTTAAAGAGAGCTGCCCAGCCACCAACACCGTGTCCTTCCACACCCAGGGAGACAGAAGGCTTTCCTCCCGGCCGGAGAGCCCACAAGCATGCGGGATGCTGCCTCGCGGGTCCGCAGACAGAGGGGAGGACTCGCAAGGGCTTGGCCGGGAGCCATCCCCGATTCCTGGCACTCACAGTTCCACATGGAGCGCTCTGCGCTCTTCAGGACAAAGAGGAGCCGTTTCTTATCCCGCCCCGCGTTCTGCTGACAAACGGCATAATCAACTGACAGAAAGCTACGAGCAGCCGCGTTTCCAAACCACCCCCCCCCCTCCACCCCCAGTTACGGAGAGGCCCGGGTCCGGGCGGGGATGGTCACTTTCTGCAGGTGTTCGGCCAGTGTCCCCTCATTAGCATGCATTTGCATTGACTGTCAAACAGTTGGCTGACAGAAAGTCTGAGGAGGTCTGGACACAGCCCAAACCTGTCAGGGGCTTTCTCCTTTGCCAGTCAAGGTTGGCTTGTGCTGCAATTAGAGCAGGAAACGAATACTTCTGACACTGCAATATACCCAGCCACAGCTGGGCGAAGTTCAGCCCAAGAGTGTGCTTCGTTTAGACGGAGAAGATGCAGGCTGGAAGGAAAACGGGAGAGAGACGGTGGGGGGTGGGGGTTGTGTGGTATAGGTGGGAGGTAGTGGTCCGCGCTCAGAAAGCCACGCTCTTGATGCTGTCTTCACAAGGACAGAAAGAGGCTGCGACCATCCCGTGTCGCTGGGCTGGGCTGTTTGTTGTTGTTTGGAGCAAGTGAGCCGATTTCCCGCTGCGGTGTGAGGTCAAGTCCACGTGTGAAAGGCGCTTACCAGACACTCCACCTTCTATCCTCAGCGATCAGGCTGCACGGAGGAACTAAATTCCGAAGCTGCACTTCCGCGGCGAGCTCTCTCCCCACCCCAGTCAGGCTCCACTGTGTTGTCTGAGGCTGACAAATAGGTGGCGGGGCTTCGGAGGGGGTGAGAGCGTTTGAGATCCGGCACAGGCACAGGCATCGTGTTCTTTCCCCACCTTGCTGCAGCCCGAGGATTACAGATCATATTAGCATACGGATTGCGGTGGGAAAGAAATCAAACTCAGGGCCTGGGCTACTGTAAAGGAGTTGCTGGGGGCGGGGCAGGGCAGGAAGAAGGCCCTCGGAAAGGTGGTGGTGGCGCTGGTGGTTTTTAAGAACTCAGGGGATTTATATTTGGGGAGGCCTGCATCCTTCTGACATGTTTCACAGATTCTTTAAGCGAGACCTAACAATTTATTAAATACTTCATCTCTCAACAGTGGTGGGCACTAGAGTTTCATGAGCCGGAGACAATAGATTCTGTTTATTCGCCAACAATACAGACACTGTTTAGCTCTGGACTGCAAGTGGCTGAGCCATCTGGCTCATATCTCCACAGTAAAACATTGTCTGCGACACAAAAAATGACTACATCCCCAGGACAAACTAGTGTGACCTCTAAATAAAGCCTTCCTCTGAAGCTATGATATCACACAGCCCAGGGGACACCAGCACAATTGAATCTGGTCACCAAAAGCCCAAGTGAGATAGGACTATGTAAATGGAATTTTATAGGAGACTTTTTGTCCTCCGTGGCAAACCACCCAGATCCATCCACAGCACTGAAACATCTTTTTCATTCACCCCTGGGACAACAGTGCGGTTCTGTGTGGGGATTGGCAGCCCTCTTTCTCCAGCCTGACCCAGGAAGTACACGTTCGTGGCCAGGGGCAGCACCTGCAGCTGCGGCTTCCAGCAACATTTCGCTGATGGAGTCCCCACCTGCACCAGGCTTTTCTCTGATATTTCGGAAACAAGCAGTCCTTTTTCCTCCCTGCCAGAGAGAAGGTCCAAGTTTGCCAGCTTCTTCACAAACAGCCGAACAAGTCACTCGCAGCATTGCGCCACCTGAATGCCCGCTTCACTGGGCAAACAAGAACGCGCGCGCGCGCACACACACACACACACACACACACTCATTCCCCCATCACCCCATCCAAGAAAGCGGCCATTTCAATGGAAGAAGTGTCACTCTCCGGAAAAGGCCCAATTCACTCTCCACAACCAAGGCATTTGTGTAGCCTCTGGGTGGGAAAATTTCACGACAGAAATTGAGACATGATGAAAAACAGACCAAAAGCTCGCCTGGCTTAAGCATTCCACCTGTTCCAACCCCGGCTGGTTTGGTTTGACTTTTTTTTTTTTCAAGAAAGAAACCCTGATTCATTTCTGGGCACAAAACTTTTGTACATGGAATGGCTCACAAGATAAGATCTCTAAATGTTTTCCAAATGTGAGGCATCATTAAATCATTTTGCAGGCAGACTCACCTAGGAGATGGCGCACATAGCCCAGCAATGAAACACCACATCTGGGAATAAAGGGAGGAGGGTTGAAGTCATTTCAGATGGACATTTCCCAACTGTGCCGTTGTGGGCAAATCACTTAATCTCTTGGTGCCTGTCCTCATCTGTAAGAAGAGATGACATTCTCTTCTGCACAGGAGTTACATTTGGGAAATGTGTGACACATGCTTAACATAACATCTAGCAGATAGTAAGGATTTACTTACTAAATGAAAGTTATGACAATAATGGTAACAGATAATGGTAACATTGCTTCTCAGACTCCTGGCTAGTTTCAGTGGGAAAATGGGTTCCAGGAAACCAATCACCCATTTAAATGCATAATGACCCTTGATAATAGTAATGACTATTTATTGTCATAATGACATTTGTTATCATTATCATTTAGCATGCCGTTTAGTCGCTCAGTCATGTCCAACTCTTTGCAACCCCATGGATGATAGCCTACCAGGCACCTCTGTCCATGGGATTCTCCAGGCAAGAATACTGGAGTGGGTTGCCATTTCCTTCTCCAAGGGATCTTCCCAACCCAGGGATCAAACCCAGGTCTCCTGCATTGGCAGGCAGGTTCTTTACCACTAAGCCGCCTGGGACATAAACCCAAATAATTTGGCAAAGTTTGATTGTCTACTGTCCTACTAGTTGGTTTATCCTGCACCTGTTTCTGGATAGAACTTTCTTCATGCATCATTAATCTGGCCATAATTTTATATTAAATCATTCTTGTAAAAATCATATTCTAAAATATAATGAGAAACCATACGCACAATTGCCACGTTAGGTGTAGAGTCTTTGCTACCAGCATGGTATTGTAAAATGGCCCTATTTACTTTTGTCTTACTTCTAATTAATCCCAAGATTTCAAGTGATTGCAAAAAATTTTAGAGTAATCCTTACACTTGTGACAGGTTGATTTCTAGAAATGAAGTCATTTGGTTGAGATGATTGCTGATCTCTCGCACAGCCAGTTAGCTCAAAGGATGCAATCCAGAATCAGAGCCTAGATAAAAATTCTTCATAAAAAATGACCACAAATTCCATATTTAACCAACTATAGTGTGAGCCTTGGACCCTTTGGTAACAGGGGGACATAGCTATATATTTTTTTACTTTTATTTTATATTGGAATATAGCCACTTAACAATGTTGTGACAGTTTTAGGTGAATAGCAAAAGGATTCAGCCATACATATACATGGATCCATTCTCCCCCAAACTCTCCTCCCATCCAAGTTGCCATAAACCGTTGAGCAGAGTTCCCTGTACTATTCAGTATGTCCTTGTTGGTTATGCATTTTAAATGTAGCAGTGAGTACCTGTCGATCCCAGACTCCCTAACTATGAATACATGTATACATGTATGACTGAGTGCCTTTGCTGTTCACCTGAAACTATCACAACATCGCTAATCAGCTATACTTCCATGTAAAATAAGAAGCTAAAAACAATATGTTTCCCAGTAGCAATCCCCTGTCAAGGTGCTGATACCCCTTGTCATGGGGTACATCAACGTCATAAAGGGGAAGGGAAGGGGCACTTGGCCAACTAAACTTCTTGGATGCCCACTGGGAGAGGGGTCAACACCAAAGACTGAGGGAGTTACAGCCAGAGAGGAAAAAATAATTCCTTTCCCTAAGGGACTTACTGGGCAGAGTAAGTCTGTGGCTAAAAAAAAAAAAACGTAACATGAACAACGATTTGACTCAAACAAGGAGTAGGGTTTTAATTGTTTGTGGTTGTTTATTACTGATTCTGTTGACAACAGCACAGATCATGGAAAGTAATTCTAAAGAGTCCAGACTCGGGGGTCAGCATATGGTCAACTCTGCCGTTTACTAGCTGTGGGGTTTTGGTAAGCTACTTACCCAGTATCCCTGGGCCTCAATTTCCTTCTCTGTAAAATGGGAATAACTTTATTATCTATCCCACAACATTAATGGAAAGCACTTCATGCAAAACCTAGTATCTATCAAGTACAAGGTGGCGTCTAAAGCTGATGCTGTGAAAGTGCTGCACTCAATATGCCAGCAAGTTTGGAAAACTCAGCAGTGGCCAAAGGACTGGAAAAGGTCGGTTTTCATTCCAATCCCAAAGAAAGGCAATGCCAAAGAATGCTCAAACTACCACACAATGGCACTCATCTCACACACTAGCAAAGAAATGCTCAAAATTCTCCAAGCCAGGATTAAACAGTACCTGAACCGTGAAATTCCAGATGTTCAAGCTGAATTTAGCAGAGGGAGAAGAACCAGAGATCAAATTGCCAACATCTGCTGGATCATCAAAAAAGCAAGAGAGTTGCAGAAAAACATCTATTTCTGCTTTATTGACTATGCCAAAGCCTTTGTGTAGATCACAATAAACTGTGGAAAATTCATCAAGAGATGGGAATACCAGACCACCTTACCTGTCTCCTGAGAAATCTGTATGCAGGTCAAGAAGCCACAGTTAGAACTGGACATGGAACAACAGACTGGTTCCAAATTGGGAAAGGAGCATGTCAAGGCTGTATATTGCCACCCTGCTTATTTAACTTATGTGCAGATTACATTGTGAGAAATGCTGGACTGGATGAAGCACAAGCTGGAGTCAAGATTGCTGGGAGAAATATCAATAGATGATATCAACAGATGACACCACCCTTATGGCAGAAAGTGAAGAACTAAAGGGCCTCTTGATGAAAGTAAAAGAGGAGAGTGGAAAAGTTGGCTTAAAGCTCAACATTCAGAACACTAAGATCATGGCATCTGGTCCCATCACTTCATGGGAAATATATGGGGAAACAATGGAAACAGTGAGAGACTTTATTTTGGGTTGGGGGGCTCCCAAATCACTGCAGATGGTGACTGCAGCCATGAAATTAAAAGAAGCTTGCTCCTTGGAAGAAAAGTTATAACCAACCTAGAGAGCATATTAAAAAGCAGAGACATTACTTTGCCAACAAAGGTCCTTCTGGTCAAAGCTATGGTTTTTCCATTAGTTATGTATGGATGTGAGAGTTGGACTATAAGGAAAGCTGACCGCAGAAGAACTGATGCTTTTGAACTGTAGTGTTGGAGAAGACTCTTGAGAGTCCCTTGGCCTGCAAGGAGATCCAACCAGTCCATCCTAAAGGAGATCAGTCCTGGGTGTTCATTGGAAGGACTGATATTGAAGCTGAAACTCCAATACTTTGGCCACCTGATGCAAAGAACTGACTCATTGGAAAAGACCCTGATGCTGGGAAAGATTGAGGGCAGGAAGAGAAAGGGACGACAGAGGATGAGATGGTTGGATGGCATCACCGACTCAATGGACATGAGTGTGAGTAAGCGCCAGGAGTTGGTGACGGACAGTGAAGCCTGGGATGCTGCAGCCCATGAGGTCACAAAGAGTCAGACATGACTGAGCGACTGAACTGACTGAGGTGGCTTTTCTGGTGGCTCAGCAGTAAAGAATCCACCTTCGATGTAGGAGACCCGGGTTCGATCCCTAGGTTGGGAAGATCCTCTGGAGAAGGAAAAGGCAACGCACTCCAGTATTCTTGCCTGGAGAATCCCATGGACAGAGGAGCCTGGTAGGCTACAGTCCATAGGATCATAAAGAGTCAGACACAACTGAGTGACTATCGCTCTCATTTTTCTTTCACTTTTATTATCATTATAACTATTTTGGTTATCTGTCATCCACTCCCCTTCACACACCGGGACAATGTGATATAGTCTCTGATTCTGAGGATGTCCTGAACCACCGTTAGATAGACATGGGTTTTGAGTCACTCCACCAACAAAAGAATTCGCGCTTAACCAGCCCCAGGCTGGTCTGCATCCCTAATCTGCGTTTTCAAGGCAGCAGATTGGGGTGGGAGGGTCCGGACCTGAAACAAAGGCAGGCTCACTTGTAAATATCCAGACCAAAACAGGCAGTTGTTTAACCCAGATGTCATTCGATCTGCAGAAAAAGGAAAACAAAAAACAAAAAACAAAAAAAAACACCTCCCCTGCCTACAGCCAGGCTCCCAGGTGACCGTGACCCATGGGATAGTTTCTCCTGCAAAGGACACAGGATTTCCAACTCAGGAGCTGTTTGTGGCAAAGCTGGAGCTGGTCTTGGTGATCAGACACTCTGGCAGCTGCCCCCTCCTCCCCAGTCTTCCAGGCTTGAATCCTAAAATGACTCTCACAGTTACCCTTTTGGAAGAGAAACTCAGGTCACCTGGAAAAGGGGACTCAGGGCCTGGAGAACTGAGACACGGACACAGGAGGCTTCGGGCCTCAGGTAGCCACCCATCCTTTCCCTCACGGTGTTTCTACATCTTTCTGGAAACCCACTCCATTCTCCTGCCTTTATCCCTCCAACTTACACATGACCTCCACAGGCCACCGAGTCTCTGAACCTCAAATTCCACCTGCCCTTTGTGCTACTTCATCTGATTTCACTTGACTAATTCACTCTTCCAATTACAGTCCCCACGAGAGCAATTAAAGGGTACCACTCATGTTTCAAAAGCTGGAAAAACTAGTCAGACACTATGGGCCCTGATCAGGTCAGGTGGTGTAGACAATGGCCCTTTACGCCTATTAGCGGGTTATGAGTGGACAGGCAGTGACTGACATCTCCCGTAAGCAATCAAAGCGAGACAAGAGACTCTGCTCCCTTCTCATTGGTCAGCACAACATCTAGAGGCCCTGAACGGACTAGGGGCTATTCTTACATTAGTAAATGCTGGGGGCCCAGGAGGCAGGTAGAAACCTTCACTGTCTTTTCTGACTAAAATGCAATTGTATTTTTCTGTGATCTAGACCTTTTTCCCATAACTAATTTCTTATCAGATGGAACTTATCACGACTTCCCTGGTGGCTCAGACGGTAAAGCGTCTGCCTACAATGGCAGAGACCCGGGTTTGATCCCTGGAGCGGAAAGATCCTCTGGAGAGGAAAGATCCTCTGGAGAAGTCAATGGCAACCCACTCCAGTATTCTTGCCCAGAAAACCCCTTGGATGGAGGAGCGTGGCCCAGCATCAGGGTCTTTTCCAATGAGTCAGTTCTTCGCATCAGGTGGCCAAAGTATTGGAGTTTCAGCTTCAGCATCAGTCCTTCCAATGAATATTCAGGACTGATTTCCTTTAGGGTTCACTGGTTGGATCTCCTTGCAGTCCAAGGGACTCTCAAGAGTCTTCTCCAACACCACAGTTCAAAAGCATCAATTCCTCAGCGCTCAGCTTTATGTATACCAATGCTTTATGTACAGCTGTTCACCTTACAAGCTGTTTTCATATATGTTTATTTGTTTGAGTCATAGCCGAAGTAAAGCATACCTTATTATTTGTATTCTGTAGAAGCCAATGTAGCTCAGAGAGACCGAGGGATTAGCCTAAGGTCACAGAGCAAGAAAATGATATGGAATTAGAATCCAAATTTTCAGACTCTTCCTTACATATTCTTGAACATTTTGTGGGATAGTCCAAAAAATATTTCTTTTTTTCTAAATTTAAAAAAATATATATTTATTTGTTTATTTATTTGGCTGTACTGGGTCTCAGTTTTGCAGCACACTAAGATGTTTAGTTGCGACCTGCAAACTCTTAGTTGTGGCTTGTGGAATCTAGTTCCCCGACCAGAGATCCAATCCAGGCCTCCCTGTACTGGGGAGTGTGGAGTCTTAGCCACTGGACCAAGAGAAAAATTCCTACTAAATATTTCCTAAATGAACTAGATCTCACTTTCTCCCTCCCTCTGTTTTCTTTTCTTTTCTTTTTTTTTTCTGAATGTTGAGCTTTATTTATTTTTTTAATTAGTTTTTTATTTTTTTAATTTTAAAATCTTTAATTCTTACACGCGTTCCCAAACATGAACCCCCCTCCCACCTCCCTCCCCATAACATCTCTGTGGGTCATCCCCATGCACCAGCCCCAAGCATGCTGTATCCTGCGTCAGACATAGACTGGCGCCTCCCTCTGTTTTCCATTTTGGAAGTCTTTTTACCTTAAGGGTCAAGATCAAGTAAGAAAAAAAAAAAACGAACTGAAATTTTCTTTAATAAATGGGAAAAATGGAGAACAGGTATAAGGATTTACCAGTGAAACAGTAGCCCATTAGCTGAGACTGTCAGGCAGAGTAAAGTGTCCCACAGAAATTGCCCTTGTTGAAGGATGCCTAGTCATGACTGTGCAGGGGAGGGGGGGGGTCGTATGTCTCAGCACCCTGGGAACCCTGTCCTGCCTCCTCTCCAGGCTGTGGACTCCCCTCTTGTGCCCCATTTCCTAGTGGAAGACATCTGCTCCTCTCTGACCTCTGAGCCGAGGTGGTGACCCAAGCTATAGGTGGTCAAGGTGCTTCAGACATTGTCCTCCTCCACGGACAACAAAACAGAGTCGAAACACTCAGACATCTCATGTGTGGTGACCTCAGTGGGAGTCTGAGCCCGCATTCTTGCATTCAGCCACATTTTTATGGCTGTGAAACTCATCACTGGGTGGCAGTTTGCCAAAAAATGAGCAGGATGGGGCCAACCTTGCCAAGTAAACAAAGGCATGGGTGTATGTGTGCGTGCTGTCACTTCAGTCGTGTCTGACTCTTCACGACCCCATGAACTGTAGCCTGCTAGGCTCCTCTGTCCATGGGATTCTCCAGGCAAGAATACTGGAGTGGGTTGCCATGCCCACCTCCAGGGGATCTTCCCGACCCAAGGATCTCTTAAGTCTCCTCCATCAGCAGGAGGGTTCTTTACCACTAGCGCCACCTGGGAAGTCCAAAGGCATGTCGATAGGCCTGCATTTCTGAAATGTGGTAAGAGGAAAAGAGATTTTCTTACTCAGAATAACCCTGAAGCCATTCAAGGCAAACGACTTGCCGGTGGACAGACAGCTAACTGCTGGCAAGGGCTGGGCCAGATAGAACCTGGGTCTTTGGAGATTGGAACAAACCCCAGAGCCCAGTTGGAGCCAACGTCAAATGGTTCACTTACCCTAAAGCAATGCAGAGCAGAGCTGAGATGCAGAAATTGTCAGAGGGTCCTCCTCTCACCTTTCCAAGACTGCTCACTAGCACTCAGAGTCCTTCTTGCTATTTTTCTTTTTATTAAAGTACAGTTGATTTACAATGTTGTGTTAGTTTCTGTGGTGCCGCAAAGTGACTCAGACATTACATATATATTTATGTACATTATTTTTTATATTCTTTTCCTTTATGGTTTTTCTCAGGCCATCTCAAGCCACAGTTCCCTGTATTCTACAGTAGGACCTTCTTGCTTATCCATTCTATGTGGAATATTTGCATCTTCTAAAATCAAACTCCCAATCCTTCCCTCCTCCCAGCAGAATCCTTTTTGGAACTCCTGAAGCCTGGGCCCCGCAGGGAAAACACCTGTGGAGTGGGTAAACAAATGAATGCCCACTAACCATCCCCAAAACAATGAAGTCAAGCCACAGTGTCAGGGCTGGCCGGGGGCTTAAAAACATGTGCATGAGAATTCATCCTGAACCCACATGTGTTGAATCAGGAGACTGTTATATGTCCCACGCCCCTTAGTTAAGGGTGGAGAATAGTGGGTGATCCCTGTGGGCAAAGACCTTGCCCAGGGGGAAGCAGATAAACCTCTTTCAAAAGTGAAAGTGTTTGTTGCTCAGTGTGTCCAACTCTGTGACCCCATGGACTGTAGCCTGCCAGGCTCCTCTGTCCATGGAGTTCTTCAGGCAAAAAATACTGGAGTGGGTAGCCATTCCCTTCTCCAAGGAATCTTCCTGACCCAGGGATTGATCTTGGGTCTCCTGCATTATGGGCAGATTCTTTACTCTCTGAGCCACCAGAGAAGCCCAGACCTCTTTCAGGGCATCAGGAGTTCTGGAAGGTGCCTCTGTATGCAACAGTGATCACTAGTCACCGCAAAAGATTGAGAGTCCCTGGCCAAAACTGTACCTGGGATGGCGTGATTTTCTGCAGGAACACAGCAGAGAGACAGAATACCCTTTTCTTCCTAGGAGCCTGCAGGGGATCCCATCTTTAAGGGCTGCCTGTTTGGGACAGGCCTTCTACATATGAAAATGTCAGGTGACAGGGGCTGGGTGGAGGGCAGGGAGGGGCTGGAAGGGGACACCCATACACGACAGACCTTTGTACCCCCAGTGGACCAGGGTGCACCGTTTACAGGTAGGGGGCCTCTCTTCTCCTGACTTGCCCCAGGGAGGGCAGAACAATGCCTCCTTGCTTTGGTGGCAGATAAGTGTCCGTGGTTGGGAACGGCAGAGATGTGTGCCACAGACCACAAAGCCACCCAGCCTTGGTCCTGTGATCACAAGAGCCAGCTGCACCCCGTTTCCAAAGACCCACACACCCCTGACACCAAAGGGGGCTTCCACGGTGTTAGCAAGCGAAGAATGCTGAAACAGGGATAAGTTGTCTCCACGCTATAGATTCACTTTCCACCCAGAAGCAAAACGCACGAACAGCTCCACTCTCCACGGAATAATGGCAGGGTTTGCATGAAAACATTCTTTCACCACGGGGTTCAGTATGGGCCGGTGTTGGGGCCGAGAGTCAGTTGTCTTATGCAGCAGGTTGGATTTCTGCGGCCAGATCTACAAGCAGCCTTGTTCAGAGAGCACCCGAAGTCTAAGCTTGAAGTCTGGAAGAAGTGGGCCCAGGAGACACCTCTCCAGGCCCTCTATCTACTGGGTCAGGTGTTTCCTCTGTTAACAGGTATGTTCAAGTTCCCCAGGTCTGGTTTTGGGATGCAGGAAGCAGGAATAAGCCGGATGTCTACACCATATGAACGTTTGTCAAAAGCCACTTGCTGGATGCTTTGGCATCTCCAGTCATAACCCGAGTCTGAGGAGCCTCCATTTTCATTTCCGGTGTAAGCACATGGCACCCACCTTACCTGGCCTCGAGGTCGCTCTGTCCTCCCGTTCCTGGTTCAGTTCCTGGGAGGAGACTGAACTGCACACCCCAGGCCACTGGGATCCCTTTGGAGTCTCCTTGCTGCCCCACACCCACCCCATCTGGAAATTACTAAGTCCTTACGGACTTTGCCCTTTATTCATCCACAAAGAATGTAAGAATCCATTTTTCAAGACCTGAATAGAAGCCCCCTCGTCACCATATCAGGGCGGCTGTTCCACGCCAACTCAGTAATTGCCCTGTTTCTAGTGCCTTTCTTCCCTTCCACCAAAACCAACTTAAGCTGATTACCGCCATCTCAAACAACCTCACTGGGCTCTAGATATATCCATTTAATATGGCCAGGACAAGCAGCCAACTGCTGTTTTCAAAAGACGATCTGACAGATTCTATTCACTTTCAAAGTAGCTCTCCACGGCTGGAATAATTATCTTTCATTTCCCCCATTCTGACACCTTTCAATGATGTGTTGACATCTGAAGAGTTATGGGCAATCTTAGAAGAGGCAGCTGGACTTTCTACCCCCAAAGACACAAATACAGAAAGGATTCCCATACAGCATCTGAAATAACTCTGTTCTTTGCAAATGGATATCCCAATCTGCATGTTAATAGGAGCACATTTATCTTCAAATATAACCTCAGACTGAGAAAGGGGGACGGTAAGCATTTAACCAGTTCACTGCCAGCTCAAGAGAAAACTCACCTTTCTCTCAAAACCTGGCTTCCCTCACTTGACTGATAAAGACAAAACAAACAAAAACCGTGCCAGTATCCTGAGTTTTCAAACAGCTGATGTTTGGTGCTGTCCTGTGCTGAGAAGACCAAGCAAATGGCAAGAGGCCTCCTCTGTTTTTTCTGCTGCCAACGGGGTTTTAAGTGAGCATCACTGGCGTAATAATTTGCAATTCTATAGGCCTTTCTGGAGGGCGTCTCTAAGTGCTTTCCCAGTGAACACAGGCCTCAGGGCCGCTGGAAGGAACTGGCTAGGAGGATGAGCCTCCTGCCTTGGGTCAGAAACCCGGCACACTCTCTTTCAAACCTGGACTAGATGAGGTCAGGGGAGTTTTTAAAAGGTATCTATTTTGGGCTTCCCTAGTGGCTCAGAGGGTAAATGGATCTGTCTGCAATCCTGGAGACCCAGGTTCGATCCCTGGGTTGGGGAGATCCCGTGGAGAAGGAAATGCCAACCCACTGCAATATCCTTGACTGGGGAATTACATGGACAGAGTCAGACATGACTGAGCAACCAACACAACATAATATATATTTTCCAATCACAAGAATAGACGCCATCACAAGCAGGATGCATACATGATGCCGATACCTTTGGATCTTTTTCTCTCTCTTCTTGGCTTTAACTCTCTCCCCATTTGAAAACTTCACTGGGCAATTCCAGTAGTCTGTCTGGCTGAGTGCTGGGTAGATTTCAGCCTATGGGACTAGTGCTCCGAGTGCAAAAAAAGGGGCGGGGGATGGGATTTGCCTGCCATAGTTCTCCAAGATAAATAAACAAAAGAACAATAGAAACAGTAAAAAGAACAAGTAGGCTGCAGTTTTCAGCCTGGAGCAGTCACAGCCCGGAGCTTGTCCACAGTGGTCTGGAGCCCTCCAGGTCGACAGGGACCTAGAGGTGTCAGGACCGGGAGGGGGGTGGCTAGGGAGGACTTGGCAAAGAAGCCGGCCCTGGGGACTGGTCTCTCTTCAGGGAGCACGCAGCAGTGAGACTGCTGAAGTTGAAGCCACTTATTTGAGTTTTTCAGCTCCAGGAATATCACCCCCACCCCCAAAGAGGGAAGCCTCAAAGGACCTGAAAACACAAATATCTGCTGGTCACTTCTTTTGCCCAGCTTCCAGCCACAGTCTCTCAATCAACAGCGCCCCTTGCTGGCCAGTGGTTTGTAAAGTCACATGGCTCTGTGTGTGTGTGTGTGCGTGTGTGTGTGCGCGCGCACACGCGCGCACTCAGTCGTGTCCGACTCTTTGTGACCCCATGGACTGTATCCCACCAGGCTCCTCTATAATGTCAACCTGGAAATTGACATATTTGTTTCAACTCTGCATATAGAATTTGGAGCACAGGAGGAGTAGCAGCTCTTGAAATCCCAGTTCAAGACTCCTAACGTCACCCGTCTCGAACCCTGGTCTCAGGAAAGTCAAGTTTATCTGTGGGAGTTTTATCATCAGGGGAGCTGCTTCTCCCCAGAGACCGATAACCACAAACACACTGTGTGTGACTGCAGCAGATCCAGGAGTCAAGAAGCCTTCAACATCAAACATCCTGGTGGGAGAATCTGAGGCCTGCAAGCAGGGTGAGTTTTAATCCTAAGTGGTTGAAGTCAGAGAAAGTGAAAGTTACTCAGTCTGTGTCCAACTCTTTGCCACCCCGTGGACTATACAGTCCATGGAATTCCCCAGTCCTGGAGTGGGTAGCCGTTCCCTTCTCCAGGGGGATCTTCCCAACCCAGGGATTGAACCCAGGTCTCCCGCATTGCAAGCGGATTCTTTACCAGCTGAGTCACAAGGGAAGTCAGAGGGCAGTCGTTAAAAACCAAAGAGGGGCTGGCACCTTGCTGAAGTTCTCGAAAGAAACCCTCACGATTAAAGGTATATGAGCCAAATGCAGTGGGTCAGCGGATCACAGGAGAGCAATGGAGCCTGGCAGGGCAGCAGCTGGTGGCAGGGGCAGGGGGGTGGGAAGCTGGCCTGGGTTATTTTGGGTAAGGGGGTTGGCACACAGGGAGACAGAGAGGTGGAAGGAGTTTATTTTGGTTGATGAACTTTATTTTGCTTTCTTGCTTGTAAGGATTCGATCCCCCTCAGTAATTTAAAGTTTGTTAAGGACCCTGGAATCCCTGGAGGACCACTTCAAATCAAATAAAGAGGTCACAATCCTTGTGCAGATGGAGAAGGGTGTCCAATGTGGTGACTTCAGGTTCTTAGGTTTTTAGCAAACAGAGTTATTTGGGGGAAGTTGCTTCTCATATTTAGGGGACTATTGTGTGTTTGGCAGGAGAAGGCAATGGCATCCTACTCCAGTACTCTTGCCTGGAAAATCTCATGGACAGAGGAGCCTTGTAGGTTGCAGTGTACTAGAAGTCGGACACAACTGAGAAACTTCACTTTCACTTTTCACTTTCATGCATTGAAGAAGGAAATGGCAACCCACTCCAGTGTTCTTGCCTGGAGAATCCCAGGGATGGGGGAGCCTGGTGGGCTGCCGTCTATGGGGTCGCACAGAGTCGGACACGACTGAAGCGACTTAGCAGTAGCAGCAGCAGTGTGTGTTTGGCGAGCCCATGTCCCTGACCTTCCAGTAGGCTACAGCCCCATCCTTTCCACAAAGCCCACTCTTGGTCTTCACCATCACCCCCAGGAGCTCCCTTTGGTTCCCTGCTACTGGTATTCTGGATGTCCCACCCAGGCCTCCTTCATGTCCTGGTACTTACTGTTCTTTGCATCATAAGAATTAGTTTAGCAGCCTTTAGAACTGCTTCACTAGGTCCCGAAGATAAGAGAGCTTTACAGTCCTGAAGTCCATTCTCCACATCCATTAGAAGGGCTATTAATATTATCCAAAAGACAAGGACTTCCTTGGTGGTCCAATGGTTAAGAATCTGCTTTCCGATGCAGGGGACATGGGTGAGATCCCTGGTCAGGGAAGTAAGATCCCACCTGCCTTGGGGCAACTGGGCCCTCACACACCACAACTACAGAGCTTGTGCCTCAAGTAGAGAGCCCATGCACTCCAGAGCAACCAGAGAGAAATCTTGGTGCTACAAGGAAGAGCCCGCAGAGCAACATAAGACCTGGCTCAGCCAAGAGAGATAGACAGACGTTTTTTATTTTGAAAACTAACAAGTGTTGGCAAGGATGTGGAGAAACTGGAATCCTTGTGCACTGTTGGTGCAAAAGGAAAAACAGTCAGTGGCCTCTCAAAAAACTAAAAATGGGATTACCATATGGTCTGGGAATTATGCTTGTGGGTATATACTGAAAACAGGGTTTCAAAGATACATTTGTACACCATGTTACATGTAATAGCATCATTCACAATAGCCAAAAGGTGGAGGTAACCCAAAGGTCCATCAACAGATGAATGGATAAATAAAATGTGGTCTGCCCACACAGTAGTTATTCAGCCATGAAAAGGAAGAGAATTCTGACACAGGCTACATGTGAACCTTGAGGAAATTATTGCTGTTGAGTCACTCAGTCATGTCTGACTCTTTGTGACCCCATGGACTACAGCATGCCAGTCTTGCTGGTCGTTCACCATCTCCCAGAGCTTTCTCAAACTCACATCTATGGAGTCTGTGATTCCATTCAACCATCTTGTCCTCTGTCATCCCCTTCTCTTCCTGCCTTCAATCTTTTCCAACATCAGGGTCTTTTTCAGTGAGTTAGCCGTTCTCCATCAGCTTCACTATCAGTCCTTCCAATGCATATCCCAGACTGATTTCCTTTAGGATGGACTGGTTGGATCTCCTTGCCATCCAAGGGACTCTCAAGAGTCTTCTTCAACACCACAATTCAAAAGCATCAGTTCTTTGGCGCTCAGCTTTCTTTATGGTCCACCTCTCACATCTGTACATAACTACTGGAAAAACCATAGCTTTGACTATACAGACCTTTGCTAAGTGAAATAAGCAGACACAAAAGGACCAACATAGTGTGATTCCACCAATACAGGGTACCTTAGTAGAGTCAGATTCATAGAGACAACAAGTGGGATGGTAGCTGTCAGGGCTGGAGGGAGAAGAGAATGGGTCATTCTTGTTTAATAGGTGCAGAATTATATATATACATATATATACACACACACATATATATACACACACACATATATATATACATATATATATATATATATATAAAGTGTTCCATGGATGGATGGTGGTGATGGCTGCAAAGAACGTGGATGTACTTAGTGCCAGTAAACTATACCATGAAAAACGGTTAAGGGACTTCCTTGGTGGTCCACTGCTTAAGACGTGGAGCTTCTGTGCAGTGGGCATGGATTCCATCCCTGATGAGGGAAGTAAGGTCCTATAAGCTGCATAGTATGGCCAAAAAATAGTAAATAAAAAAAGTGTCAAGATGATAAATGGTATATTATGTATTTTACCACAATTGTTAGAAAACAAAAACTTTGTCTCTTCACCAGTAGGGTAGGGAGGAGGTGGTTGTTAAAATTAAATGAAATAATTATACATCAAACACCAAGTATGAGTTTTTGGTACATCACAGGTGCTCAGATGGTAAAGAACGTGCTTGCAATGTGGGAAGCCTGGGTTCGATCCCTGGGTTGGGAAGATCCCCTGGAGGAGGCCATGGCAATTCACCCCAGCATTCTTGCCTGGAGAATCCCCATGGACAGAGGAGCCTGGCGGGCTACAGTCCACGGGGTTGCAAAGAGTCAGAAACGATTGAGTGGCTAAGCACACAGCACAGGTGCTTAACAAACGGTAACTGTCCTGATGGTTTTACAAGATGCTTAGGAAATCTTGGATAAATCAATAGGTCCATTAGGAGATATATTTTGTTCTCCTTCAAGAAAAGCCTTCTGAATTTTGCATGTTGGGAAATGGAGTAGAGGGATGGGGATGCTGAGGGTTTGGCCAGACTTTTGTTGCAGAGGTAAATCGGGGGCTGCAGACTGACCCCACTGCAAGGGTCCCTCCCTCCGCCTGCAGAGCCAGTCCACTAGAGTCATTTCCCTGGCCAAAGCTCCGTCTCCAGCAGGCCCCTCCAAGAAGGACATATGTTAACCTAGAGGGAGAACCCATTAGCACCCTAATCCCCATTAGCAAGGAGTGTGTGGCTGGATTATCTGGCTGTCACCTGGCAGAAAGCAGAATCCTGCAGAGAAGGACGCCCGTCAGGCATATTGTGATGGGGGAGCCGAGGAGGAAAGGGCAGGAGAGCGGCATGTGGTCCAGAGGCGATGACCAGATGGAGACCACGGTCAGCCCCCAGGTCCAGAGGAAAAGCCCCAGCTTCTCTCCAAACCAGCTGCTCCAGCGCCATCCACGGTCAGCACATCGCAGCTTACAGTACGTGCCGTCTTGTTGATGCTTCCAACAACTTTGCAAGGCAGGTACGGTTAGCTCCATTTTACAGACAGGAGTTATTCATCGGAAGGACTGATGCTGAAGCTGAAACTCCAATACTTTGGCAACATGCTGTGAAGAACTGACTCATTAGAAAAGACCCTGATGCTGGGAAAGACTGAAGGTGGGAGGAATTTTTCGAGCAGTCCCATGCAGTTTCTCCAATAGGCACCTGGGGGCCAGCCCCCTCTCCCCTCATTTCACAGTTTCCAGGCTGCAGCTGCCCACCAACACCTGCCCCAGGGCTTTCGGGTGGACTTTCTCCTTGAGATGGAGCAGGTCTCAGCACGGCGTTAGGTTGGGAGACACTTGGGTCTCAGTGAACTGCAGTGCAGACCATCAGAAAACTGCATTTGTCTCCTGCAAGGTTTTATTAAAAGAAAGTGCTATTTATTTTGCTGACTTTATCTTTCACCTGATCATTATTTCGTTTTGTACATCCTTCTTATTTTAATATGTATATATTATTTATAACTTACATAGGTGCTTATGTATCATACTATAATAATATTCAGATATTAAATATTATATTTTAGAAGATTTCTTTGGGTTTTTTTAAATTGAAGTATAGTTGATGTAGAATGTTGTGTTAACTGCTGCTGTACAGCAAAGTGATTCAGTTATACATATATATATACACATATATATATATTCTTTTTTTAATAGTCTTTTCCATTTTGGTTTATCTTGGGATATTGAACATAGTTTTCTGTGCTGTACAGTAGGACCCTGTTTATCCATTCCACATATAAAAGCCTACATCTGCCAACCCCAACCCCCCACTCCATCCCTCTCCCAAGCCCCTGCTCCTTAGGAAGCATCAGTTCCTAACTCCTAAAGCATAGAATAATGAGCAATCAAGGTTATTATTAGTTGCTATGTAAAGTTTTATTTTACCCCTCAACCACCCAGAACAATTTCTTTTAAATTTTTGGATATATGATAAGTACATGTGCCACACACCAAACAAAATTAAATGTCTTAAATACTTATGTAGAATATGAGAACTTTGCAAATCTTGAGGCACCAGGGGTATCTCATATCCTAGTTTTACAGAACTGTGAATTCATGGCATCGTATGAAAGGCCCTCAGCTATCACCTTAAGGTTTTGGTCAATTGTAATCCCAACTCAGCACTGTAGCCCATTGAATTGCTTTGGAGATGGACTACTTTAGTTTCATTATTATATCCATAAACCAGCCTACCAGTGGGAAAAGGGGAGGAGTCACCACATTTATTATCTGTGTGTGTGTGTGTGTGTGTGTGTGTACATACACACAAAGATGATTCCTCCCTTCCAAAGGAAAAGAACTAGCAAATTCATGTGACTTTAAAGCATTTCTCAGAGAGAAGCGAGTCAGGTGAGAAGGATGCTGGCTTAGATAGAGGCAGGTGGGTACAACATTGTCCAGGAGCTGAGCCAGGACCCCAGTGCCCAAGTACCCATGCCTTTGCTTCTCAGCTACCGTTCAGGCAAGGAGACTGTATCAGTTCACTGTGACAAAATGACCCTTTGAGAATGTTTTGCTTCCCCCAAATCACAGTAACATCATCTTAAGAGCAAAGGCCTGTAAACTTGAAATTTAAGGATGCTATTTTTTCCATGGCTAGCTCGTTTCTCAAATGAGTTAGCCTGAAAAACAGAAGCCATTGCTGGCAAGGGGCTGAAAACATGTGCTTGGCACGCATTTATCAGCAACATGAGTCTGTGACCGAGGTTTGCACTGCACTCAGGACTTCTTGCCACACGCCCCAGGTCTGCGCAACACAGGAACATCCGCGGAGCCTCATTTTATCTCCGTCTGCACCTCATTACTGTGTGGTAGCTTGTTTCTAGCATAACAAGCAGGCCCGTGGTGTCTGTGTGGAACTTGCTCCTTAGAGAATGAGAAATCTCCAACCGGGAAAGAAGAGATTCTTGTTAAGCCCTGGAAATAGGCTGAAATGTGAATCTGCGTCCCCTTCCACACGTGCCTAATTGCCCATAAATGTCATTAAGTTGAGAAATGTTTTCCACCAAATTAACTTTGACTCATGATGTCTAATTAGCAGGAGAAGCTGGAAGATAACAACTTATCAGTCACTGTTTAAGAAAACATGTTTCAACGGGTGACTTCTGGCTAGCAGCAACATGAAACCAGGTATTGTAGCTGTCAAAATCATGGGCGAGCCCAGCAATTAAGCGCAATTGGTGTCAAGAATTTCACAAGTCCCTCGCAGATATTTAAAAATCATGGTGAGCATGGTCTTCCTAGGAATCTGTCAGGCACCCAAACGAGGAGGTTGAAGAGGAGTAGAAAGAAAGAAGACCTCAGTGGTGAACCTCTTTGGCAAAAACTCAGGGGGCAGCGCCTTTAAAGGGATTGACTCAGTTCTTAGTCCTTCTCAAAATTTTGGTGGAAAAATCCCATTGGAGATTTAAAGTAAAAAGTGCACACGTAGTGCTTTTACTGCTTGAAAAATGCCTGGTAAGTCCTAGATCCCTGGCATCACAGAAGAGAAAGCTGGGTTCAGAGAGATAAGGTGGCCCGTTCACATTAACCCAACTAATAGGTGTCAGAAGCCAGCAACGAGGCGAATTCTCTATCACTAACACACGTGCTCTTCACACCAGGCTCAGTGGGAAAGTCAACCCTGAAGGAAGGGACATGTCTTCTGCCAGCACAGAAGTATGCTGAAGGCCTCAATGAGTTCTAAGACTCCTCTTTACTCCTGGTGGCTGTCAGAGCACCTGGCACTTAGTAGGTTTTCAATGAACGTTTGTTGATTGGCTGACTGATGAATGGATGAATGAGTTCCGGTCTCCTGAGGGCATAATTTGAGAAGCATTCTCAGAAAGTGTTTCACATACCACATCTTTTCTAGCTGCTGGAAAGGAAACGGACGGGGGACCTCGGAAATGCTGGGGTTGCTTAAGCCCGAGGGAGCCAAGTAGGCAGCCTGCGAGGGGGAGAACAGCGGTGCCCCATGTCTTTCATTCATTTTGTGGATTTTTTTTTCACTCACCACACAAATATCCATCGACATCATGGGTGAGGCAGTTGCCCAGATGGACACACACTCTGGCCTCACAGAGCTTAGTGATGGATGTTGCTGTTCAGTCGCTAAGTCTTGGTGACTCCATGAACTGTGGCACACCAGGCTTCCTCGTCCTTCACTGTCTCCCAAAGTGTGCTCACACTCATGTCCATTGAGTTGATGTATAGAGACAAATAGTCACATTAAAGGACGAGCAAAGGGTTCTGATGGAAAAGAGTGAGGGTCTGTAACAGAAACACCAGTGAAATCTACACTGAAGAAGATGTCGGAAGGCTTCCTGGAGGAGGTGTCCTGGGCGCAGGCCTGGCTGTGAACCCAGTCAAGTGCAAAGCATGAGCAGCACCAGCTTCACATCCTACCCCATCCCAGTGTTGTCCTAGTGAAAAAGATACTTCTTGCAGAAAGATTAGGAGGGAGGTCCAGCACCTCTGCGGGCTTCCTTGGTGGCTCAGATGTTAAAGAATCTGCCCACAGTATGGAAGACCTGGGTTCGATCCCTGGTTGGGAAGATCCCTTGGAGGAGGGCATGGCAACCAACTCCAGGATTCTTGCCTGGAGAATTGGGCTACAGTCCATGGGGTTGCAAAGAGTTGGACACGACTGAGTGACTAAACATGGATGCTAGCGCCTCTACAGACACCTCATGGGCTGAACAAGGCAAACCTGACATGCAGACCCATCAGGCACACGTGGTGGGAGGGAGGTGGAATACCGACCTTCTCTCCCCACCCCCAGGGGCAGCTGTCCTTAGTGGACACTTTGAAAGGACCAAGCCTTGGTCTAGAAGAGTTGGGAGAGGAGCCGTGCTGAGGGACTGGGGGTGGCGAGGACGCAGGCCAGCAGATCCGGCTGGCAGAGGCTTTGGTCCCGTGGGTGTCCGGAGCTGGGAGACCTCCCAGTTAGATGGGTATTCTAGTGCTCCGGGGACTGGAGTGGTGGTTTGTGCAGCTGGCCTGCACTGGCTCAACCTGTATCTCTTCACAACTCTGTTCTGTGATGCTTTCTTGGAGGTTCAACAACTGTGGGAGTATTTATACCACAGAAATTAGTAAATGCTTAAAATCAGGGCTTTCTCCACCCCACTGCAGAGAGCTAGATGTTAAATCTTCATACCACACACCGCTGGCTGAAAGGAGCTTTTATCTTGGAGGGTCTAAGATGCTGAGTTTTAGACTAATCAAGTCAGGGTTCAGAGGGCAAGAGAAGAGAGTTAACAAAGAACCTAGGGTGGAGAGCAGAAGGCAAAGCTAAGGGCCGACCGGGCATTTGGCTGGAAATCCCCCTGGGCTCGATCGTTAAGGAGCCTGGAGGTACGGACATAAGGATGTAAGGGGTTGGAGGCTCAGTCATGTCCAACTCTTCGTGATCCTGTGGACTGTAGCCTGCCGGGCTCCTCTTGTTCATAGAATTCTCCAGGCAAGAATACTGGAGTGGGTTGCCATGCCCACCTCCAAGAGATCTTCCTGACCCAGGAATCAAACTCATGTCTCCTTCACTAGAGGTGGATTTCTTTACCTGCTGAGCCACCTGGGAAGCCCAGTTCTCAGAGCATCACCTGTAAATTGTGTGTGGATGGCTGGGTCCTGTCACTGTTCATTTGAAACTGTCACAACGTTGTTAATCAGCTGTACCCCAGTACAAAATAAAAAGTTTTAAAAATAACAATAAATTAAATTAAATGCCCCTCACCAGGCAGGTGAGAAAGGGATCTGCTTCTCCATTCTTTGGCCACTGAATAAAATTTGTGCTGATTCAATCACAGCTTCTTTGGCCACTGAATAAAATTTGTGCTGATTCGATCACAGCTTCGAACTCATCACTCACATCTGAACCAAGAAAGAACCCCTGCCCTGCCAAGGAACTCTAGGCCAGACTAGAGCCTGAGCAGGGTTCATACGATTTAATTGGGTAACAGAGGGATTTTAATTCCCTGTGGAGCTTCTGGAGGAGCAAAGACATGTTTGACCGAAAGTGGTTTTGGATCTGGGTCTTGCCCAAAAAAGAAAGGATGAGAGAGAGGCATCCAGGAAGGAAGGGAGGAGGGGAGGAAGGAAGGAAATAAACAAGATGTCTACCATCTAATCTCACAGCTCTACCGACACCGGTGTTTCTGGACTGTCCCGAAACAACCTGGAGACTAGGGGCAGGATACTCAGGACAACAAATAAATTTATAGGGGTTCCCTGCTGGCTCAGTGATCAAGAACCCACCTGCCATTGTGGGGGACACAGGTCAGTCCCTGGTCCGGGAAGACCCCGTGCGCCGCAGAGCGCCTAAGCCTGTGAGCCACAGCTATCGAGCCTGTGCCCTAGGGCCCGTGTTTCACAGCTGGCCGGAGAACTCTAGAGCCGGTGCTCCGCAGCAAGAGATGCCTGGGTACCACGACTGCAAGACGCCCCTGCCCGCCCCCAACCAGAGAAAAGCCCGCAAGAACAAGAGTAGGTAAACAGGTCATTAAACAAATAGACAACCGTGTGCCACAGAATTAAATAGAGCATCTCCGCTCGTCCAAGACACAGAGCTACAAACAGGTAAAGATGAGACCAGCTGGATGCGTGAAACTTGGCAGAGTCCCCCTTTGGAAAGGAGGAGACTCCTTTTTCTAACATACGTTGTTACATCGACAGCGTTAGAGAAAGGACAGAGGTGTTCAGTGATGCACTCTCTGGGTCAGAAACGGCCATAGGAGACGACGGTGGGACAGCCCCCGGGGGTCTCGGTTTGCCCCTTTGTCTCTGAGCTCCACAGCCTGGCACATGTGGTTCATAATGTTATCCAAACGCCGTCACATGTGTGGACAAAGTGGCGCCCACAGCCCCAGCGGCGGCCCCTGTCTTACATTTAAGGCATCAGGCTGTCTTCAGCACCATTTTGGTGCTACAGGAGAAGAAAGAAGGGAGGGATAATAAATAATCAGCTTTAAGCACAGCTCTAACCCACATGCTGGAATATGGGTTTATGATTAGGGAACCATGCACACACAAAGGCCCCTCTGGAGACCCCCTGGGGCAGGAGCTGCGGTCCAGGGAAAACGCATGTATAATCGGTGCCCTCCTACCCACAGCAGCAGAAGCGTGAGAGAACTGATTTATTGCAAGTTCTTCAAACCCGGGGGAGATTCACACTCCAGGGCCAGTCTCAAATCTTCCCAGCAAGCCGTTTCAGGTGAGGGATTGAAGCAAAGCAAGGAGCCCAGAATTCTACCAGCGATACCTCCCTTGCTAACACTGGGTGTGTTCTTAACGTTTTGCTCTCCTTTCTAATTCATAACCGTTCTCACAGGGAGCCAGACAGATCTCCACCCCGTATCTGCTCAGATGACGAATCCACACAAAGCCCCTGAAGATTTGCAATGGAAATGGCAACCAGCCCTTAACTACAGAGCCCAACGTGACCCTTGCCGTGGTTATTGCGGAGTCTGATTTGGAATTCAAATTCCACTCGAGACAATCGTCCTTTATTACATGTCTGACATCATTACCTTGCCTGCTGGCCTGCCACGTCCCATGTACCACTTATCCTGAGGGACAGCCTCATGCTTCACTAGTACACACCAAGGAGATGAACTGACCCAGGAGGGGGCCACTTGGAAAGATCAAAGGAGTGAAACCAAGTCCCACCCGTGCTACCCCCTCCAGGCCATCCCACGGCCCGGATGGCTCAGGGTTCTCTCTGAGCCACGACACCCTTCCAGAACGGCTGTTTCTGGGGCCCAGCCTAGGTACCTGTTGACCGGCCTCTCCCCCTCTCCACTGCACATCCTCTGCTGCCGTCACCGACACATGCCTCCTGGCTCATCTGGGTGGCCCAGCCTCATTAGGAAGGGATTTGGGGCCTGTTAGTTAATTGAGGCCCGTTCCCGCCACCTGCCACTCGCAGGCCTCATCTGCACACTAACAGCTCCTAATTGTCATCATACGGCGGGGTCCCTGCAACAACTTGAGAACAGACCCTGAGCAGCGCGCGCAGCCTCCGCGCTGGGCTGGGAGCACGGCAACGATTTATCAAGGGGCCAGATGTTTGCAGAGGAAAGGCACCTTGTACCCACAGCGCTGGGGATACTTGCTGTTCAGCACACTCTCCGCTGTGATCAGTGTGGCAATGGTCTTCTGGGGAAGACTTCATGTCGGGCGAATAAGAGGCATCGTGTGGACCAAGAGTGGACAACAAGAGGGCTAAGATGCTCGGCTAGCACATCATTTAGAAGCAGCGCCGCTCATGCAGCACTGCGCCTGTGAGTTTGATCAGCTTCTATTCAGAGACCAAGAAATGTTTAGGGTGTCACAGTGCCCAGCCTCCAAAGAGTTTTGAGCAGGCAGGAAAAAAATGCAGAGGTGAATACCAAAACGTGATCAGCCCCTTAGGGATGGAGAAGGAAGGTGGGGAGGAGTCATACGACACACAGGGAGAAGGTCAAGCACACAGGTGTGCAAACGGGAGAGAGAGACGGGAAATAGCATCTAGCTGCAGAGTCCGGCCGGACTTCGCTGTAGGTATAGGAGATGGGGGCGACAGAGGGTGAGATGGCTGGATGGCATCACCAACTCGCTGCACACGAGTTTGAGCAAGGCTCTGGGAGATAATGAAGGACAGGGAAGTCGGGCGTGCTGCGGTCCATGGGGTTGCAGAGTTAAGCGTGAATGAGCAACCGAACGACAGCAAGAACATAGGATATATCACTAGTGAGTCAGACACGGCTGAGCAACTGGGCAGCAACAAGAACACAGGGTATATGCTAGTGAGAGATGGAAGCAAATTCTAAGACATACGATATGAGGACTACACCTTTCTAGGGAGAAAGTGAGGAAGAAAAGAAATACGGAAGGTTCCATCAGTATGGAAAATTACAGGATTTAGGAGTTCAGGAATCCACCTCCGTAAGGAATCAGTCTGGGATTAACAGAAATCAGACGATGGCAAGTAAAATGATTAGGGTCTGTGTTTGTTTGCTTGCTTATTTTCTAACTGTAAGCGCAACCCCAAGGCACTTTCCTGGGCTTTGGGGGCCTGAGGTGCCTAGGATGCCCCATCACTAGGGTATTTGTCGGGGCCCTCTACCCACAAGTGGGAAGTATTCTTTGCCTAGAGATTTCTGAGTCATTTCTGACTTATTAGTCCCTCCGTGATGGATGAGAGATGGAAAGGAAGTAAGAAATGAACCCCAAGAGGGGCACATCACTAAGAGAGAAAGGAGATGAGAAAATCCAAACACCAAAGCTTGACTATGGAAGGAAAGTTAGTAAGACACATGACTTCACCACCAGACTCAGCCCACAGGTTCGTCTGATACAAAGGTTCGTCTGAGCCCCACTGCAGTCTCACCTCCTTAGCCCCAACTCCAGGCTTTCAGAAACAAATAGAAAGTATAAACCTGCCCTGGCAGTGTGGGTTTTTTTTTTTTTTTTTTACTTAGCCAAGTCCTGGAAATCTTCTTAATAAGGAAGAGAGAAAGAGAGGGAAACTGAGTTAATCCAAGATGGGAAAAGCCCTGGTATTTCAAGTCACTCCCAGCAGAGATTTCAGAATTCTCGGCAGCCAACGCCGAATGGAGACCATTCCATCCAATTGCCCCCAAGCATCGGGGTGAGAGCAGTTATATTAATTAAACACCCCAGAGACCTGCCAGAACAGGTCTGCCTTTTTGCCAGAACACTGTGGGTTCCTCACAAATACACCTGTTCTTTTAGTTTCCTTCTCGAATAGATCAAGTGATTCTTAGAAAATCTGATATCCCTGGCTTCCTTTGTAAGTTTCCATAAAGAACACTTCTAGTCTCCCCCAGAGCCCACATTTACATCCCAGAAGTAAAGCCTTAACACGCCCTCCTGGTAGGATGAGTTGAGAAAGTGGCGTTGACATCCGCACACTGTCAAGTGTAAAAATAGTTAGTGGGAAGTTGCTATGGAACACAGGAAGCCCAACCTGGAGCTCTGCGATGACCTAGCAGGTGGGGTGGGAGTGGGGAGGGAGGCTCTCGGGGGAGGGGAAACAGAGAATTACGCCGGATTCCTGTTGTTGTAGGGCAGAAACCAACATGACGCAAAGCAATCATCCTCCAATGAAAACCAGTCGGTAAAATAAAATGCCCTCCGAGGTAACTCGCTAAGTGCCCGGTCTACACTGCATTCTGCCCAGGACAACACCAAAGCCAGGCACCTCCTCCCCCCATTCACATCTTTCTGGGCTTGCTGCTGGCGCTCTGGCGCCCCCCCTCCAGCATCCCTCTCTAGATGTCACTCACTGCTTTTCCCTGCTCACCTCCTCCAGCCTGCGAACCCGAGGGGCCCAGTCTATGCGGCTTCCGAGAGCTGGCAGATTTCAGAGGAAAAAAAAAAACCGCCGGAGGAAGAGAGAATGGCAGGTTGACACTGCACTGTCACTGTGAAAGCGGGCCCTGCGCCTGACCCGGGCTTGGACACCGGCGCCTTGTGCCCAGTCACAGCTGAGGCTGCATCTGTCACGGTTCACGGACCCGCCGCTCCATGCTGGGGGACCAGATGCCTCTGTTTATACGCCCTCCTCCCAGCCTTCTGCCCGACGGCAGTAAGACAGGGCCGCTAGCCATCACTGGACTTCACCTGTCTCCGCGATCTCATCTTTCAGCGTATCCTTTCCTCCACCCTGGCTCTCTCCATGCACCCCCTCCAATGACCAGAAGGGGTGTTTCTCTTTTGAAACTTTGATTCTGTAGAATAAAGCAGAGCAGCAAAGCCTAAGCAGGAAACTTCAATTCCTGCCCTACCCCAGGCAGCCTGCTAGTCTGAAGATACAGCCAGCGCCCCCCGTTCTGTTGTGCCATCGACTTCTGCCTTTAAGTTTCCCCAGGGTTGAGTGAGACGACCACGCCGAAGGACCAACTTGAAAAACCCACACTTAACCTTGTGGAGTCAAAGTGACCTAGCTGGTGGGAAGTCGGAGTCTGGGAGAACGAGAGAGATGTTCGAAGCGGGCAGTCAGTCAGCTGTCATTTCTCAAAGGCTCTCAGAATGGTTTGGGTTTAGTATTTTAAGCAGGCTTCCCTGGTGGCTCGGTTGGTAAAGAATCCGCCTGCAAGGCAGAAGACCCAAGTTCCATCTCTGGGTCAGGAAGATTCCCTGGAGGAGGACATGGCAACCCGCTCCAGGATTCTTGCCTGGAATAGCCCATGGACAGAGAAGCCTCGAGGGCTACAGTCACCGACTCCTATGCTGCCTACCCCACAGCCCCGGGGAGCCAGGCTGGAGCCACTAACTCTCCACCTCGTGGAGCACAAACAGAGAAGAACCAGCCCTGTTTTCCTGTTGTTCAGTTGCTCAGTCGTGTCCGACTCTTTGTGACCCCATGGACTGTAGCATGCCAGGCTCCTCTGTCCTCCACTGTCTCCCAGAGTTTGCTCAAACTCATGTCCATGGAGTCAGTGATGCCATCCAACCATCCTATCCTCTGTCACCCCCTTCTCCTCCCCACCTTCAATCTTTCCCATCAGGGTCTTTTCCAATGAGCTGGCTCTTCACATCAGGTGGCCAAGCAATTGGAGCTTCAGCATCAGTCCTTCCAACGAATATTCAGGGCTGATTTCCTTTAGGATGGACTGGAAATAATCCCCGGCTCCCCCAAAATACCACCTGTCAGGTCAGAGAGGGAGAGAGCTGGGTTTTCACTGACAGCGCCCTCTGATGCCCAAATGGATGGCGGTCCCTCAGGTGTCAATGGTTGTCTTTGCTAAAGACACACACCCTCATCACAGGACCTGCAGTTCTCCCCCTTGGTCACATTATTACTATTGGAAATGCCTGGGACTTACTTCCTCCTCTCACTTCCCCTCCCCTCAAAGACCCTTTCCATCACCCTCTAACCTCCATACTGGACCCTCGGTCTTTCTAACACTGAACTTGAGAATGAGTTTTTGCCAATGGTGGTACGTTCCGAGCACTAGAGTTTAACCACATTACAGGTTACAGTTACATGCAGAGTACATCATGAGAAATGCTGGACTGGATGAAGAACAAGCTGGAATCAACATTGCCAGGAGAAATATCAATAACCTCAGATATGCAGATGACACCATCCTTATGGCAGAAAGTGAAGAGGAACTAAAGAGCCTCTTGAGGAAAGTAAAAGAGGAGAGTGAAAAAGTTGGCTTAAAGCTCAACATTCAGGAAACTAAGATCATGGCATCTGGTCCCATCACTTCATGGCAAATAAATGGGAAAACCGTAGAAACAGTGACTTTGTTTTGGGGGGGCTCAAAAATCACTGCAGATGGTGATTGCAGCCATGAAATTAAAAAGACGCTTACTCCTTGGAAGGAAAGTTATGGCAAACCTAGATAGCATATTAAAAAGCAGAGACATTACTTTGCCAGCAAAGGTCCATCTAGTCAAGGCTATGGTTTTTCCAGTGTCATGTATGGATGTGAGAGTTGGACTATAAAGAAGGCTGACTGCCGAAGAATTGATGCTTTTGAACTGTGGTGTTGAAGAAGACTCTTGAGAGTTCATTGGACTCCAAGGAGATCCAACCAGTCCATTCTAAAGGAGATCAGTCCTGAATGTTCATTGGAAGGACTGATGCTGATGCTGAAACTCCAATATTTTGGCCACCTGATGCTAAGAGCCGACTCATTTGCAAAGACCCTGATGCTGGCAAAGATTGAGGGCAGGAGGAGAAGGGGACGACAGAGGATAAGATGGTTGGGTGGCATCACCAACTCAATGGATATGGGTTTGGGTAGACTCTGGGAGTTGGTGATGGACAGGGAGGCCTGGCGTGCTGCGGTTCATGGGGTCACAAAGAGTCGGACATGACTGAGCGACTGAACTGAACTGGACTGAAAGGAAGTGTAAAATTCTTAGATTTTTAGACATGCAGTGAGTGAAGTTGCTTACTGGTGTCCAAGTATTTGCGACCCCATGGACTGTAGCCTACCACGTTCCTCCATCCATGGGATTTTCCAGGCAAGAGTACTGGAGTGGGTTGCCATTTCCTTCTCCAGAGGATCTTCCCAACCCAGGGGTCGAACCCGGGTCTCCCGCATTGCAGGCAGACGCTTTGCCGTCTGCGCCACCGGGGAAGTCATGCAGCAGAACCATGCATATGTTTTTATTAACTCAAAGTGGACCCTTCTGACCATCAGTTGTCTCTGATGACTTACTTGTCATACACATAGGCACTTGCATAAGAAAATGAGTGCAATGGTACTGAGGGGGTCCCTGTGACATGCAATCATTGAATCAGACTTCCACAAGATACCACTCCATGCCCAAGGACCTGGCACAGAGAAGGTGCTCCCTGAATGCTTGTTGGTTGCATGAATGAATGGATGTATTTCTAGCTGCTCTGCTGACTAGAATGATAAATAAGGTTTACCTAGTGTTTTTAATGGAAAAGATACGGAGTAAATGATTGAATAAACTTGAGCTGTTTAATCTACCAGTAAAGACTTCATATCATGGCAAGTCCTGTTTTCTTATACAGACTCAGTGTAAAAAAAGAAAAACAGTTGTGGGGAAGGAAAAAAAGAAAGATAATGGAAAGAGTCAATTTCTTAAAGATCCCATTGACTCTAGTTCTCCCTAGATTTCCAACATATTTTTCTCAGATGTCACTTTCCAAGCTCAACTTTAACCTAAAAAATTTCAGCTAAAATTAATCCGCATGGTTTAACAGGATTCATTCATGTAGCACAAAAGACGGAGAAGGCGATGGCACCCCACTCCAGTATTCTTGCCTGGACACTCCCATGGATGGAGGAGCCTGGTGGGCTGCAATCCATGGGGTCGCGAAGAGTCGGACACAACTGAGTGACTTCACTTTCACTTTTCACTTTCATGCATTGAAGAAGGAAATGGCAACCCACTCCAGTATTCTTGCCTGGAGAATCCTAGGGACAGGGGAGCCTGGTAGGCTGCCGTCTATGGGGTCACACAGAGTCGGACACGACTGAAGTGACTTAGCAGCAGCAGTAGCAGTAGCAGCAGCACAAAAGAGTGCTTTTTGATAGTATGATATTACCTGTACCAGGGCCCCACTGCTCAGAAACCATAACACACACTTTTCCTTTTGAAAATAGTTTAGCAGCTGAGCCATAGCTCCTTGAACATGCTTCACTCGTAGTGACTCCAAAACAAGACACAAACATTGACCAATATTCCCATGACAACACAAGAAGCCCTGAAAATCTGTGGGAAATACCCACCCCTGGGCTTCACGGTGGATTTATTTTTAAGAATCTTGTTCTTTCTAGACTTTCTCTAATCAGTATGTTGCCCTACCCACTCCTTCCAAAACAAAAATAAAATCAAAAGCAAACAACCCTGAAGGTATCATGAGTTATGTTTTCCCTCCTCTCTCTCCACTTCTATCTCTGTCTCTTATCAAAGGCAGAGATGTTGGTCTTGAGTGTTGATTAATTGACCCTCTGCCTATAATTCAACATCAAGGACACCTCCCACACTTTTGGGATAGACTGAAATATGAAGAGAGTTTTGATCTAAAGAGCAAGAAAACCAGCCTACCAAGAAAACTACCTTACCCTAGACATAATTCCAGCCTGCTCTCACTACAAAGACTTTCAGACAAGAAAGAAAAATGTGTATCTTAAATGTAATCCATACGTAGGCAAACATCTGATAAAATGTTTTCATTTGCGGTATAACATAAAAGGCACAGACGTGCAGCTGTGTGTGAGTCAGAAAGTGGTTGGTACCGCATACTCTTCATTCACAGGTGATGAGAATGAGCTCCATCAAGACAGTGCCGCCTTCTTGAAGTTCCAGGGGCAAAGGACTATTTTCTACCAGCCACACTTCTAAGCATTCCTCAAATATTAGAAAGTCAGAAAGTGAAAATGAAAGCTGCTCAGTCGTGTCAAACTCTTTGCAACCCCATGGACTATACAGTCCATGGAATTCTCCAGGCCAGAATACTGGAGTGGGTAGCCATTCTTTTCTCCAGGGGATCTTCCCAACCCAGGGCTCAAACCCAGGTCTCCCACATTGCAGGTGGATTCTTTACCAGCTGAGCCATCAGGGAAGCCCAAGAATACTGGAGTGGGTAGCCTATCCCTTCTTCGTCGGATCTTCCTGACCCAGAAATCGAACCAGGGTCTCCTGCATTGCAGGCGGATTCTTTACCAGGTGAGCTACTAGAGAAGCCCATATTAGAAATTCAGCTTTATGCTAAAAGAAAAAATTCCTTTTCTCTCCTAAGAACATTTCCCCTGTTGACAAAGTTTTTAGATAAGTATGTACTTGAAAGACCATCTCTTTGGGGATTTATTATAAATTAACAACTTGCAGAACTTTTTCTCCCACTTCTCCCAACCCCCACCTCAGCCTTAACAAGAACAGCTTACATCTTTGTGAATCTCCTGTGGTGCTAAGCCCCCTTCCCACTCTAGGGTGTGGTGGCTCAGTGGTAAAGAATCTGCCAGCCAATGCGGAAGACCCAAGTTCGATCCCTGGGTTGGGAAGATTCCCTGGAGAAGGGAATGGCAACCCACTCCAGTGTGCATCCCACTCTAATTCTCATGGTAACTACAATACGTGGAATATTATTCTTACTTCTACAGATGAGGAAGCAAAGGCAAAAACAGCTGAGCAACTTGCCCCAAAGTAGTGAACAAGTGGTAAAACAAGGATTTTCATCTGTTCTATCTCATTCCAAACTCCCCGAAAAACACTAACTCCACATGTGTTAGTGCCAAAAAGAGTCAGCGATGTATGAGGGAGAAAGAAAAATACTAATTTTTAAGTGTCTGCTATCATGTCCCTTCTTTAGAAACGAACTAGGCCACCTCTTAAGGAGAGTCCTTAAAAGCTATGGCATTACTCTTCTATTTACATCCTGACCAACAGACCAGAAATCAGTCTCATGACCTCCTGCATCCACGCGTGCTCAGTGGCTCGTTGGTATCCAGCTCTTTGTCACACAGTGGAGGTAGCCCACCAGGCTCCTCTGTCCACGGGATTCTCCAGGCAAGAATACTGGAGTGGGTTGCCATTGCCTCCTCTGTGGGATCTTCCCAAACCAGGGACTGAACCCGTGTCTCATGTCTCCTGCATTGGCAGGTGGGTTCTTTACCATTAGCATCACCTGGCAAGCCCCATTAATCAGCTATACTTCAATACAAAATAAAAAGTTTAATAATGAAAAAATTAAATGAAATGTCTGGGCGTGTTACAGCTCAGCCCTATCCAAATCACACCATCTGGCTCACCACAGCCAATCACAACACAGTGAGTCTAGCCTCTTGTTTCCCACTCTCCGGAATCGGGGGGGAAAGTTCAATGACAAGTGCCTAAACAGAGCAGCAGATCTATCTGGAATGGCCCTTCCCAGCCTTGGCTTTATAAAACCCAGAGCATCTCCAAATTTCTCAAACAGCATAATAAAATCAGGGAAATATTTTCAGAAGAAAGTTACATCCGTGTTGCTCAAATTGAAAAACGTGTGTGTATCTTATATAGCTCTTTTAGAAATGGCTGAAGGTGGTGGGAACTTCCCGGGTGATTCAATGGTAAAGACTCTGCTACCAGAGCGGGAGAGACAGGTCCGGTTCCTGGTCTGAGAAGATCCCACATGCCTTGGAGCAACTAAGCCCCATGTGTCACAACTACTGAGACCGTGCTCTAAAGCCAGTGAGCTGCACCTACTGAAGCCCGCGTGCCTACAGCCCCGGCTCTGCAACCAGAGAAGCCACCGCAGTGAGAAGCCCGCCCGCGCGACGAGAGAGGGGCCCCGCGCGCCACGACTAGAGAGGAGCCCGAGCAGCAACAAAGTCCCAGCAGATCCAAAACAGAGTAAACAAACAAATAAATAAAGTTATTTTTAAAAACAAAATAAGGGTCTTTACCATCTTTCTAAATTCCACATATATGCTTTAATATACTGTATTGGTGTTTTTCTTTCTGACTTACTTCACTCTGTATAATAGGCTCCAGTTTCATCCACCTCATTAGTACTGATTCAAATGCATTCTTTTTATTTTTTTTTAATTTTTATTTTTACTTTATTTTACTTTACAATTCTGTATTGGTTTTGCCATACATTGACATGAATCCACCATGGGTGTACATGCATTCCCAAACAAGAACCCCCCTCCCACCTCCCTCCCCATAACATCTCTCTGGGTCATCCCCGTGTACCAGCCCCAAGCATGCTGTATCCTGCATCAGACATAGACTGGCGATTCGATTATACAGAGTGAAGTAAGCCAGAAAGAAAAACACCAATACAATATACTAACACATATTTATGGAATTTAGACAAGTGCATTCTTTTCAATAGCTGAGTAATACTCCATTGTGTATATGTACCACAGCTTTCTTATCCATTCATCTGCTGATGGACATCTAGGTTGTTTCCATGTCCTGGCTATTATAACCAGTGCTGTGATGAACATTGGGGTACACGTGTCTCTTTCAGTTCTGGTTTCCTCGGTATGTATGCCCAGCAGTGGGGTTGCTGGGTCGTATGGCAGTTCTATTTCCAGTTTTTTAAGAAATCTCCACACTGTTCTCCATAGTGGCTGAACTAGTTTGCATTCCCGCCAACAGTGTAAGAGGGTTCTCTTTTCTCCACACCCTCTCCAGCATTTATTATTCGTAGGTTTTCTGATGGCAGCCATTCTGAGCAGCCTGTGATTGTACCTCATTGTGGTTTTGATTTGCATTTCTCAGATAATGAGTGATGTTCTGTGAGAGAAGGTGAGGGTGGGATGATTTGAGAGAATCACCTTAAAACATGTATATTACCATATGTGAAATAGATCGCCAATCCAGGTTCGATGCACGAGACAGGGCACTCAGGGCTGGTGCACTGGAATGACCCAGAGGGATGGGATGAGGAGGGAGGTGGGAGGGGGGTTCAGGATGGGGAACACGTGTACACCCGTGGCTGATTCATGTCAATGTACGGCAAAAACCACTACAATATTATAAAGTAATTAGCCTCCAGTTAAAATAAATAAATTAATCAAATAAAAAAATGAAATAAGGGGAAATGTCACCTATTAAATCTTTGCATTCAAAATTTCTGGTGGCTATTTTGATTTTGATTTTTGTGAGTTTTGATTCAATCACCACCTTTATTTTGCCTATAGCACCAAAGAGAACTTAGTGAAACCAGGAGACAGTCTTAAAGAGCCATATTTGCTAAAACCGTTGCTCTGCAAAGATGGTAAAATCAGGGGTGACTAGAAGCCACCACTGAGCTGGCCAGAGGTGCTTCAGTGGGCTTGCTCTTTGCAGGATCGGTGATTCTCAACAGCCTTGATTCACGGGGTTCTGATGATGGGGGCGGTCATGATGGTAGGTACAGTGGGGATCTCCTTATTGTTTAAATACTCTTATGTCTGAAAAGCACTTCTAACACCTGGAGGGGTCTGTTCTGTTTTCTTCTGAGGTCTTTTTGCCATGCCTTGCAGCTTGCGGGATCTTACTTCCCCAACCAGGGATCGAACCCAGGCCCTCAGCCGTGAAAGTACAGAGTCCTAACCACTGGACTGCCAGGAAATTCCCCATTTGGAGGTTTTACATCCAATACACTTTCATCAAAATGACAGAATTTTTATTTGCTTCCATTTCTTTCAAGGTCAGGTAGACTTAGCTAAAATCGGGCAGAATTCACTAAGACAATGTTACTATTGCCGGAAACGGTATTGAAAAGTGGCTGTGATTCCTGGGTCTCCTCTGATAGAAAAGAATAAGAAGCGGGAAGTTCAAATGCATTGACGAGATAACATCAGAACAGTCTCAAAAACAAACAAAAAAATGATGGCTCAAAGGCATCAGGTTGTTGAATCAAATATAATAAATCCAGAGGGATTTATTGCTGCCCTCCCATGTTGAGAAACATGAAGAAAAACCTCCATGATTTCAGGGATCTTAAAATAAAACCAGCCTTTTTCTTGGGCTCTTCTTAACCAACCATGGGGATTTCAACAATGAAGACGCATTCCCTGAATAGATGAACTGTCATAGACTAAAAAAAAAAAACAACAAACAGAGTCCATATATTTTTTCATCTCTTTCCACTTACTTAATTTGAGTTACTAAAATAAATGAGATAAAATACTTTCAAACAGCGGAAAGAATTCACATTTTGTCCATTTCTGGTCCCCCCGCCACCCATACCCCTGCCACGAGTTTGAGGTCGAAATAAGACTCGGTTTTTGCATCGTTACTTGGAGCCCATAAGACATCTGTGGTCACTCCAGCTCATTCTGACAGCATTGGAAGGAACTGCTGCGAATCTTACAGAAGTCACCGCTCTGTGACAAAGGTCACGGCTCCCCGCACCACCTGCCTCCCACTCCCACCAGAAGCCATCATCGCTGACTAAACTGAACCCTGCCAATTCGGCCGCAGCCCGAACGCTGAGTCCGCTCTGAAAGCACTGCCAAGACGGCTCTCTGCTTGGGTCACGTCAGGTCGCAGTATCCACGGGTGGACAAAATGCAGGAGAAATTTTACGGGCCTCTTGGGACACATCGGATCGGTGCGGAACAAGCTCTGCTCGAAAAGGCGCAGTTGGCGTCAAGTTCTTCCACAAACTCCTCAGCATATGGAAACTTCCCCGAGATTCCTCTCACCTCCTCAGCAGCCCATAGCCCCCATCATTCCTCTGCCAGGGCAGACAGCACACCCGTGCTCTTTCAGCTTCACGCCTCAGATGGAACAAAGGAAATTTCACATTTGGGTCGCTCTCCTTTGTTTAAAAACCACAAGAGCTCTTCAGGAAAAAGAGGGTGGGTGTCAGGGGCGGGGAGGGTGATGGAGAAGCTTTTCCAGAAACGGTTATCTTCACCAAATCCCTGTCAGCCTCCAGCAAGTAGGAATTAATTTTGAGGAATGATATACATAAGAAACCACCTGTCAATGCAGGGGGCACAGGAGACACGGGTTTGATCCCTGGGGCAGGAAGATCCCTTGGAGAAGGGAATGGCAACCCACTCCAGGATTCTTGCCTGGAGAACCCCATGGACAGAGAAGCCTGGGGGCTACGGTCCATGGGGTTGCAAAGAGTTGGACACGACTGAGCAACTGAACAGGAACGCACATACAATAAACTGGATCATTTCATCCCCTTGGTGACACTGATGTTGTGGGAAGACAGCAAAGCGTCTGAACTCTACCTTCGAAAGCAGACCTTGAGGGAGCTTGTCAGAACCCGGACAGCCCTGAACATCCTGCAAAGAGATTTAGACCTGATCCTTTGTGTGCCAGGAACCGCTGTAGAGCTCCAAGCAAAGAAGCAAACAGTTCTCGGTTTTGTCTGAGTCTTGGACATTGCAACATGACTCCTGGAAACTGGAATGGCTTCTCCACACCCAGGGGGATCGCTTGATGGAGACTCTAGTATGGAATCAGAATTTACTTTTTAATTGTGGCACACACACACACACACACACAACACAAAATCAACCATCTTAATCATTTTTAATTGTACAGTTCAGTAGTGTTAAGTATTCATGTGGAAACCAGGAATTCTTAACCCTAGGTAGTCCCAGTTCTGTTATTATGCTGCAACTTGGTTCTGTTCTCTGAACCTCAGTTTACACATCAGTGAAATGGGAAGAGGTATTTCTTAAGCACCCATCCAAGTATAATTGAGCAAGTAATTTTAAGTGATACCTGAAGAAACATTATTTACAGTTTAGGCCTTAAAAGGCACTTGACATATTTTCAGATGAACAATGATTCCTAGCTCCTTGCTTTCAAAATGAAAAGCTCCAGCTCCTTAAGAACAGTTCAAGGACATGGGGCTTTCACCAACAGACTGATCAGCAGGGGAACTTTCTGTTTTTAAAACAATGTTTTGATTCAGGGTGTAACATAATATACATTTTCACACCCAGAATCAAATATGCATGTATTGGAATATATATTATATATATTGGAATACATATTGTATCTAATATAAAATGTTCCAATATTTATACTATATATAAACTTATACATACAGGCTTTCCAGGTGGCGCTGTTGGTAAAGAATAGGCCTGACAATGCAGGAGACATAAGAGATGCGGGTTCAGTCCCTGGGTTGGAACAATCCCCTGGGGAAGGGAATGGCAACCCACTCCAGTATTCTTGCCTTGAGAATCCCGTGGACAGAGGAGCCTGGCAGGCCACAGTCCATGGGGTTGCAAAGAGGGTATGACTGAAGCGACTTAGCACACCAACACACACACTACACGTATACATATATAAGTTCCAAGAGGGCTACAAGAGCATCCACTGCCCCACAGGCTCTTCTGTGGCCCATGACCACTCTGACAGTCCTTCCACTGAGCGGTGGCGTCTACTCTCTTTGAATCTAGACAGGCTTGTAACTCACATGTAGCCAAGAGAATGTGTCAGACATGATATTGTGTGACTTTTCAGGCTAAGTCATAAAGGGAGATGGAGCTTCCACCTTGTTCACTGGACCACTTGTGTAGAGCTCCAAGCCCCTACACTTTCAAAAGGGCCCATGAGGCAGCCAGGCTGTAAGGAAGCCCAAACGATCTGGCCCAGAAAGGCCTCCTGGAGAAGCAAGTGGGAGTACACTGAGAGAGAAAGTCAGCTCTCTGACCACCATCTGACTGCAGCCACATGAAAGTGAAAGCGAAAGTTGCCCAGTCGTGTCTGACTCCTTGTGACCCCATGGACTCTACAGTCCATGGAATTCTCCAGGCCAGAATACTGGAGTGGGTAGCCTTTCCCTTCTCCAGGGGATCATCCCAACCCAGGGATCAAACCCAGGTCTCCCGCATTGCAGGCAGATTCTTTACCAGCTGAGCCACAAGGGAAGCCCAAGAATACTGGAGTGGGTAGCCTATCCCTTCTCCAGCGGATCTTCCCAACCCAGGAATCAAACCAGGGTCTCCTATACTGCAGGCAGATTCTTTACCAACTGAGCTACCAGGGAAGCCAAATGAAAGACCCCCAACAAAACTACTCAGCTGAGCCTTTCCTGAACCTGTGACCCACAGAAACTGTGAGAGACGATAAAAGGACTGCTGTTTAACCCAAAATGGTAGTCGTTTCAGAGGTTAAGAGTCTGCCTTGCTGTGCAGGGAACGTGGGTTTGATCCCTGGTCAGGGAGCTAAGGTTCCACGTGCCACAGAGGAAGCAAGCCTGTGAGCCACAGCTAGAAGGTCTGTGCACCACAACGAAGACTCCATATGGTGCAGCTAGGACCCAACGCCACCAGATAAATAAATTCAAAAAAAATTTTTAAGAAGTAGACCACTAGGGTTTGGGGTGGTGGGCTGCACACCAGTGGTAACCAGGATAAGTGGCAAGGTGACATCTGAGATATCTGATCTGATAACTGATACCTGAGGCTCAGGGGGCGCTTCCCTAAAGAGCCACCAGCACCATGGCACACCCTCCACCCCACTCAGCACATAGGCCTCGTTTCCAGTCACTTACACTAGTCCCCGCTTCTCAAGAGTCAGCAGCTTACCCCATCTTCCCCAGCCTACCTCCGCCCCAGAGCTTGAAGTCATGGGTCACAGGCCTCAGTGTGTGTAACAGGCACCTGCAAATACCTCTGTCCCTCGCTGCCTCTACCCAGATTCTTTGCTTGCTTGTTTTTGGCTTAGGAGGTGGGTTGGGTTTTTTTTTTTTTTTTTTTTTTTGCCACACCATGCAGCATGTGGGATCTTCCCCAGTCAGGGATTGAACCTGGGACCCCTGCATTGGGAGAGTGGAGTCTTAACCACTGGGCCACAAGGGAAGTACTCCACCTAGATTCTGACTGAGCAGGCTCTAATAAGAGCTAGGTATTTCTGATTGCAGGTGGAGAGACTGGTCCTAGGAAGACCAGAAGGCAGGATGACAGGGACCGCTTTTCTCGAATCCAAGCCTCAAATTCAATCTTCCCTGGTGGCTCAGGAGGTAAAGAATCTGCCTGCAATGCAGGAGACCCAGTCTCAATCCCTGGGTGGAGAAGATCCCCTGGAGAAAGAAATGGCAACCCACTCCAATATTCTTGCCTGGGGAATCCCACGGACATAGGAACCTCGTGGGCTACAGTCCATGAAGTCACAAAGAGTTGGACACGACTGACCGAGTGGCTAACAAGCCTCAAATACCTGTTACAAGGAGCTGTGTTGAGGTTGAAAGCTCCCTTCCCCCTCACAAAAGGGATCTTTTTCTGGATTAATTCTGAAGCCACAAGTTTTAGGTCCCCCAGGAGAGGGTTTTCTCTAAAAGATTTGTTGGCTGGAGACTCCTCTCTGGTGTCAGCCTGGCAGAGACATGAAAACCCAAAGCTGGGAGCTTTCAACGGCTCTCCCAGGACATCTGGGGTATCTTCGGCTGAAAGCTAGTGAAACAGGGTCACCAACTGTTCTGTTGGCCTGCTCCGGGTGGACCCGTCCCCTTCCTGACCCTCTATGCGCAGCCCTTCCCCGCTGGCCACTGTGCAGTGGGAGGCAGCCTGTCCTCCCAGGACCGTGGTGCCCAGTGGCACCTACCCCTTCCTTACTGCTTGACCAACACATCTGCTCTGCTCTGTGGTTCACATTCCATCCAAAACCGGAGGCTCCCATTCTCAGAAAGCTTCACTGCTCAGGCTTCCGTGTTATCTCTAATATGCTGACATTGTTTTTTTGACAAAGTGTTCAGTGGCTCAGTGTAAATGTTTAAAATGTCTTATCCTTTAGGGACTTCCCTGGAGGTCCAGTGGTTAAGATTTTGCCTTCCAATGCAGAGGGTCAGAAAGTTTGATCCCTGGTCAGGGAGATAAGATCCCACAGATTTCACAGCCAAAAAAAAAAAAAAAAAAAAATCAAATATAAAACAGAAACAATATTGTAACAAATTCAATGAAGACTTTAAAAAATAAATTAAGTAACTGGTACTTCAAAGAAGTCTCTTTCAGCATGTCTTGTTTTAGTTCCCTAATATGTCAGGAGCTTCAGAAAATAAAAGTAGCCCAGGCTTGCTCAAGCTCTGATTCTGAGATGTTTTGTAATTGCATATCTATTTGTCTTATACACATTCTTCCATTTTCTTGGGATAGTTTGGTCCTGACTCCACCATCAAGACTTCAGCTTGCTGAAGATAAGGCCCAGGGTTCCTTTTCTTCTGTGCAGTGAGTGCTCAGAAGTGTCTGACGCTTTGCAACCCTCTAAACTGCAGCCCGCCAGGCTCCTCTGTCTATGGAATATTTGCAGCAAGTGTGGGTTGCCATTTCCTCCTACAGCGGATATTCCTGACCCAGGGGTGACTCCTGAGTCTCCTGTGTCTCCTGCATGGAAGGCGGATTCTTTACCACTGAGCCACTAAGGTAGCCCACTTTTCCCGTATCCCCGTCCGAACCATCTGCTCACATTGCCCACAGAGCTGGTGACATATGATGTATGCCATAGTGTGGTCTTCTTTCTTAACTAGCTGTGGGGCCTCTCTGAGCATCAGGGTTCCTGCATGTGAAACTGGGGTGATAATATGACCTAGCTGGCAGGGTTGTGGGGGTGATTAAATACGATTCTACAGTCAACACACGTAACATGATCCTGAACACATAGAAGGTATCCAGTGAATTGCAGTTGCTTGGGGTTGAATTGTATCCCCTAAAAAAGATGTGTTGAGGGCTTCCGAGGTGGCCCAGTGTTTGGAGGTCTGCCTGCCATTGTGGGGAACACAGGTTCAATCTCTGCTCCAGGAGGATCCCACATGCCACAGGGCAACTAAGCCCATCACCTCAACTCCTGAAGCCCTCGTGCCCTGTAGCCCAAGCTCTACAACAGGGAAGGGAAGTCACTGCAATGAGAAGCCACTCACCGCAAGGAAGAGTAGCCCCCACTCACCGCAGCTAGAGAAAGCCATCACACAGCAACAAAGACCCAGCACAGCCAAAAACAAATAAATACGTCTTAAATAAAAGAGACATGGTGAAATCCTAACCTTGGCCCTCTAAATGTGACCTTATTTGGAAATGGGGTCCTTGCCGATGCCATCGAGTTAAGATGGGAGTAACAACGCCAAACTGGAGTAAGGTGGGCCCTAAATCTAATGCCAGGTGTCCTCAGAAAGAACAAGGAAATTTGGGAAAGTGATTGGGACTCTACACGTCTCACTGTGGAGGGCACAGGTTCAGTCCCTGGTCAAGGAAGTAAGATCCTGCATATCATGCAGAGCATAGCCAAAAGTAAAAAGGAAATTTGGAGACACACAGTGTGCACTACTAACAAACCTAGTGGAGCTGATGGAATTCCAGCTGAGCTATTTAAAATCCTAAAAGATGATGCTGTGAAAGTGCTGCACTCAATATGTCAGCAAATTTGGAAAACTCAGCAGTGGCCATAGGACTGGAAAAGGTCAGTTTTCATTCCAATCCCAAAGAAAGGCAATGCCAAAGAATGCTCAAACTACCATATAGTTGTAATCATTTTACACCCCAGCAAGATAATGCTCAAAATCCTTCAAGCTAGGCTTCAGCAGTATGTGAACTGAGAACTTTCAGATGTATAAATTGGGTTCAGAAAAGGCAGAGGAACAAGAGATCAAATTGCCAACATTAACTGGATCATAGAAAAAGGGAATTCCAGAAAAATATCTACTTCTGCTTCATTGGCTATGGTAAATCCTTTAAGTGCTGCTAAGTCGCGTCAGTCATGTCTGACCCTGTGTGACCCCATAGACAGCAGCCCACCAGCCTCCCCCGTCCCTGGGATTCTCCAGGCAAGAACACTGGAGTGGGGTGCCATTGCCTTCTCCGCCTTTAACTGTGTGGATCACAAAAAAACTGTGGAAAATTCTTAAAGAGATAGGAATACCAGACCACCTTACCTGTTTCCTGAGAAACCTGTATATAAGTCAAGAAGCAGCAGTTCGAACTGGACGTGGAACAACTGACTGATTCCAAACTGGGAAAGGAGTACGGCAAGGCTGTATGTTGTCACCCTGTTTATTTAACTTGTATGCAGAGTACATCTGAGAAAGGCTGAGCTAGATGGATCACAAGCTGGAATCAAGATTGCCAGGAGAAATATCAACAACCTCAGATATGCAGATGGTACAAATCTAATGACATGACAGAAAGTGAAGAGGAACTAACGAGCCTCTTGATGAGGGTGAAAGAGGAGAATGAAAAAATTAGCTTGAAACTCAGCTTTCAAAAAACTAAGATCATGGTATTCAGTCCCATCACTTCATGGCAAATAGATGGGGAAACAATGAAAACAGTGACAGACTTTATTTTCTTGGGCTCCAAAATCACTGTGGATGGTGACTGCAGCCATGAAATTAAAAGATTCTTGCCTCTTGGAAGAAAAGCTATGACAAACCTAAATAGTGTATTAAAAAGCAGAGAATATCACTTTGCTGGAAAGGTGCATATAGTCAAAACTATGGTTTTTCCAGTAGTCATGTATGGATGTGAGAGTTGGACCATAAAGAAGGCTGAGTGCCAAATAATTAATACTTTCAAATTGTGGTGTTGGAGAAGACTTGAGAGTCCCTTGGACTGCAAGGAGATCAAACCAGTCAATCCTAAAGGAAATCAACCTTGAATATTCATTGGAGGGACTGATGCTAAAGTTGAAGCTCCAATACTTTAGCCACCTAATGCAAACAGCCAATTCATTAGAAGAGATCCTGATGCTGGGAAAGATTGAAGACAAACGGAGAAGGGGGTGGCAGTGAATGAGATGGTGAGATAGCATCAGTAACTCAATGGACATGAGTTTAAGCAAACTCCAGGAGATAGTGGAGGACAGAGGGGCCTGGGGGGCTGCAGTCCATGAGTCTGGCAAGACATAGTGATTGAACAACAACGGAGACTTTACCCATCTTGTTTCCACTGCATGGAACACCTTTTCCCTTCATGTCCAACAATGCAAACCCTGCCATCCTCTGAGCACATCTCAAATAACACCCGCTCTTCCAGGAAGGCCTCCCCAATTCCCCCCGCCAGAATTCATCTCTTCTTCCTCTGTACTGTGAAGGCGCTTACTTGGTTTGTTATTGTCATTCTATTCTATCTTGCTATCACAGCCGTCTCCCTGCATGGTGCATGGCGTTTCTCCTCTCTAGGGAGTAAAGGCAAGATCATCATCTCCACAATAGCCACTAGGGTGTGGTGGACACAGCGACTGTCCCAAGACTCACATTCTTTTCCCACTTTCTCATCTCTGAACTAGGAAAGTGTCTTACATTGGATAGTGTATCACAATATAACTAGAAGTATTCTCCTTAGTGCTTCTTAGAATAACAGCATGCCTTACAGCCAGTGACGTCTTTTGTTGTTAGCCTCTCGACGTGTTTGAGTCTAGCGTAACCCCATGAACTGTAGCCCTCCCAGGCTCCTCTGTCCATGGGATTTTCCAGGCAAGAATACTGGAGTGGGTTCCCGTTTCCTTCTCCAGGGGATCTTCCCAATCCAGAGATCAAACCCACGTCTCCTGCGTGGCAGGTGGAGTGATGTCTTAGGTTCCTTTAAATCCAGTAGAAGGTGTTGAACCAGTATTTGCTATAGTGGATGAGTTTAAGTCACTTGAAGTGGGAGAGAGAATCTAGCCCTCTGTGTGGGTTAGAGCACATTTCAGGGCAATGTGGGCTCCCCCAGGCCCTCTACTTACTTTGCTTCCCACTTGAATGGTGATGATGGGGGAGCCTGGAAAGTCTTCACATGTTCTAAACCCACCCGGGAAGGGACTCTCTTGAAGGCATTTTCTCACTGGCAAAATCCCTGTTGCCACCAGCAGCAGTCTCCATCATGGACTTCTTGGTGATTCCTCCTTCTGTTTCCCAACCCCTGCTTCCTGGAGTGTCCCCCAAATAAAGCACCCACACCCAAACCCTTGTCTCAGGCTCTGCGTTGGGAGAGTGCAATTAAGAGGCCAGGATCACCATGCACCACCTTCATGGGGGCTATGCCTGCACTTGGCAAAGAAGGGCAGTGGCGCCAGGGTCTGTGGGCAGTGCAGGAGCGTCCAGCAATCACGGTGGGCACTGCCTCTCCCATGTCTCCCTGTCATCCTGCTCCGTACTTGTTCCAACCCCTCCTGCAGGCAGGTAGAGAGCCAGATTTACCCAGACCATGACAACTGATTTGGGGCCCCGTGACAAGGCACTTCCCAGGTGGTCCTAGTGGTAAAGAACCTGTCTGCCAACGCAGGAGACATAAGAGACGTGGGTTCAGTCTTAGAGTCGGGAAGACCGCCTGGAATAGGAAATGGTAACCCATTCCAATATTCTTGCCTGGAGAATCCCATCGACAGAGGACCCTGTGGCCATAGGGTCGCCAAAAGTCAGACATGACTGAAGTGACTTGGCACGCATGCTTAGCTCACGACGGGCACTTAGAGAGGGACCGTCTCTAGGGAGAGCAGGGTAGGGGATGGGAGTTCCGCCTGCTCTGGGAGACAGAGGGGTTCGGGGATTGGAGGGGCACGTTGTCCTGGGAGCAGATGGGGCTCCCTGTGCACCAGCGTTCACTGACCAGCTCAGTCGCTGAGGTCCTGGGTCCAAGCATGTCGCCTGCAGCCCCGGTGGGGGTGCTCAGCACACATGGCCACACGTGGGAGGGAGCCCACCAACCCCGGGTCCAGCTTTGAGACCTCAGGCCCGGGAGAAGGTGGGAACAGGAACAGATCATGACCGCACTCCCCAGGCCAGGGAGTGGCAGCTTCCAAGACAGATCTGGTCTTCTTCAGCAGAGACAGGAGGGGAGGGAGGCGGCAGCAGGGAGGGTAAGGGGGCCCGTCCTAAGGGGGCTGTGCCCCCACCCCCCTGTGCTAGGCCCACCGCAACCAGGTGACGAAAGTGGGACCCTCAGAGCTCCAGAGAGACTCTGCATGTGTGCGTGTGTGTGCGTGTGTGTGCGTGTGTGTGCGTGCGTGTGCGTGCGTGTGTGTGTGCGTGTGTGTGCGCGTGTGTGCGTGTGTGTGCGTGTGTGAGACAGGCATTTGACAGCTATTCAGTCACTTCATCTCCAAACCCAGGCGGCGGCTGGCACCTGCCACCACTTGGGGAGGCCCTTGGGGACTTGGTCACGCTGAGAGCCCTGCTGGTATCTGCCCTCCTCTTCCTCCTCCCAACCTTCCATGTTCCCTGTCTTCCTCTTCGCCCTCTTCCAAGACTAGAACTCACATTAGGTGTTTCTGCTACCAAACCAGAAGCGATGCACGTGCCGTTTGTGGACGAAGCTGGAGAGAAACAGTGCGAGCCTTTTCACTCGAGCTGCACATGTCAAGCTGCATCTCTGCTCTGTTTGTGATCAAATGGGCTGTAAGTTGCGTATCCCTGATTAATTAATGAGCCACACGCGACATTTTACTGGGATCAAGGTGCATTTCTAAAGTGTAAGCAAGAGAAAGAAATATCTCCCAGACACAAAAATGATCCATACACACCTCTGCCAGAAAAGCATTTCAAGGTCTTTGCATCCAGGCTGATTTCCCAGAGCTGGCCGTTCTGCCTCCAAGTCCCCAGTACCTAACCCAGTCCTGGCTCACAGTAGGATTAGTCAGAATTTGTTGGATAAATAAAACGGCCTTCAAAATAGAGTCCCAGGATACACACAGAGAATAGCTAATAAATCCACTTTTATTGAACAGGAAAGCGTGTCCCAAGCAGCAAGTCACTAGTGACAAAATAAAGCTGAAATTAGCACCAGCCCACAAGCCAGGCGTGTGGATCCTTGCTGGAGCTGGCTGATGGATACCTAGGACTGATAAAAACCATTCTCTCTACTTTGGGCATTACATTTTAAAAATATGCTTTAAAAAAGTAAAAATATGTTTGAATTCTTCCACAGTAAATTTTTTCTTGATCCCTATCCTAGGAAAAATTTGGTTGAAACAAAGTAGAAATTTTAGGGAAAGTGACACATACGACTCACAAGGTTGGTATCACACCCTTTCTCAACAGGGATGCTCACCCACATCTCCCCTCTGTCCAAAGAAGCGTGAAGCTCACAGCACGCGCATTCAAGAATGCTCTTTGGTGCTAACTTGATGCTCCTGCAAACGCGAACTCTAAGCCACCAAATATGAGCAATGATAAATTATTACTTCGTGACTTCTTCAATGGCAACCGATTAAAAAGAAAAAAAAAATAGCAAAGAATCCTAAAGAACGTGTTTTGGCTTGTGGCTCAGCACTGCGGGAAATCATTAAACCCTTTGAAAGCGAAAGTGGCTGAGTTATGTCCAACTCTTTGCGACCCCTTGGTCCATGGAATTCTCCAGGCCAGAATACTAGAGTGGGTAGCCTTTCCCTTCTCTAGGGGATCTTCCCAACCCAGGGATTGAACCCAGGTCTCCCACATTGCGGGTGGGTTCTTTACCAGCTGAGCCACAAGGGAAGCCCAAGAATACTGGAGTGGGTAGCCTATCCCTTCTCCAGCGGATCTTCCTGACCCAGGAATAGAACCAAGGTCTCCTGCATTGCAGTCGGATTGTTTACCAACTGAGCTACCAGGGAAGCCCTATTAAACCCTTTAGGAAAACCGATTTTAGAAACAAATCTAGCAGGAGACACACACCACCAATTTCTAGCAAAGTTCCATTACTTCAAGAAGTCTTGCACAAAAATGTGAAGCAAGGACAGTGAACATGAATGCTCTGTCTTCTGATGGTGCTGGTTTGGTGTCTGCATTTGTGTTTATCGGGTGCTTTCAGTTTTGACCATTTGTAACGGCTTTTAGGGAGAAGGCAATGGCACCCCACTCCAGTACTCTTGCCTGGAAAATTCCATGGACAGAGGAGCCTGGTAGGCTGCAGTCCATGGGGTCGCTGAGGGTCGGACACGACTGAGCGACTTCACTTTCACTCTTCACTTTCATGCATTGGAGAAGGAAATGGCAACCCACTCCAGTGTTCCTGCCTGGAGAATCCCAGGGCCTGTGGAGCCTGGTGGGCTGCTGTCTCTGGGGTCACACAGAGTCGGACATGGCTGCAGCGACTGAGCAGCAGCAGAGAACTCTGCCAATCCAGGGGCCTGTGGAGCCTGGTGGGCTGCCGTCCATGGGGTCGCACAGAGTTGGGCACGGCTGAAGTGACTTAGCAGTAGCAGCATAAAGGGTTTTATTCTATATCTTTTCCATGCAGTTGTTTTCAGGTCTTGAAAACAATTTTAAAGTACCTGGAAATTTAAACCTCGATCATAATTTGAAAAGACAATTAAGTATCACACTGCTGTATTTAAAATGGACAACCCACAAGGACCTACTGCACAGCACAGGGAACTCTGCTCAATGTTTTGCGGCAGTCTGGATGGGAGGGGTGTTTGGGGGTGAATGGACACATGCATGTAAATGACGGAGTCCCTTTGCTGTCCCCCTGAAACTATCACAACACTGTTAATCAGCTCTACTCTAATGCAGAATAAAGAGTTACATAAGAAAAGACAAGTACCTAAATATTGACTATGTAAATATTCAAATAAGTGCCATTATATGAACAGTAAAATAAGTCAGCGTGCTTGGGCATTTTAATGGGCTCCCACATGCTCTCTGAATGATTCAAACTGTCTTGTTAGACAGACAGATCACAGGCAGATTTCCAAAAGGGAACACACTGCAAAGTCACAAAACTCTTCTTAACCCTGTGATTTGAACAAGCAGAATCATTTCACAAATGCTGAGACTGTATTTCCAAATGCATTCCAGAATGACCTTGGAAATTCAGTGCAATTAATATATTATGTTTGGAGTTTGGGGGAAAGACTTAAAGATAGTTACCAGGGGCTGGGGGTAAGGGGATGAGGGAGATAAGAGAGATGTTATTTAAGAATACAAATGTGCGAAAATTCCCCAATGGTCCAGTGGTTAGGGGGCTTCTCTGCTGGTTCAGATGGCAAAGAATCCACCTGAAATGCAGAAGACCCAGGTTTCATCCCTGGGTTGGGAAGATTCCCTGGAGAAGGGAATGGCTACCCTCTCTAGGGATCTTCCCTGTAGCTCAGATGGTAAAGAATCTGTTCAAAATGCAGGAGACCCAGGTTCGATCCCTGGGTTGGGAAGATCTTCTGGAAAAGGGAATGGCAATCCACTCCAGTATTCTTGCCTGGAGAATTCCTTGGACAAAGGAGCCTTGTGGGCTACCGTCCTTGGGGTGGCAAAGAGTCAGACACAAATGAATGACTGACACTTTCACTTTTTTTTTTTTCACTTTCCAGTGGTTAGGAGGAGAAGGCAATGGCACCCCACTCCAGTACTCTTGCCTGGAAAATCCCATGGATGGAGGAGCCTGGTAGGCTGCAGTCCATGGGGTTGCTAAGAGTCAGACACGACTGAGCAACTTCACTTTCACTTTTCCCTTTCATGCATTGGAGAAGGCAATGGCAACCCACTCCAGTGTTCTTGCCTGGAGAATCCCAGGGACGGGGGAGCCTGGTGGGCTGCTGTCTCTGGGGTCGCACAGAGTCGGACACGACTGAAGTGACTTAGCAGCAGCAGCAGCAGTGGTTAGGACTTGGCACTTTCACTGCAGGGGCCCCGGGTTGAATCCCTGGTAGGGTAACTAAGAACCCACAAGCCTCCTAGAGTGGCCGAAAAAAAAGAATAAAAATAATACAAATTTGCAACTAGTATATAAGTAAGTCCTGGAGATCTAATGCACAGTATGATGATTATAGATAACAATGTTAATTGTTCAGTCATATCTGACAACAAATATTCTATTAGAAGCATCAAATTTGATCAGAGACTATCTTAAATATTCTCACCACAAAAAAAAGAAATAACTAGGTGATGTCATAGAGGTGTCAACTAACACTACAATGGCAATCATATTGCAATATATAATTGTATCAAATCAACATGTTACACAACCGAAACTTACACAATGTCACATGTCAAATATGTTTCAATTAAGAAAGAAAAAAATTGCACATTAATTTTTTTTTATCACTGAGACAGAAGCTGTGTGAGAAAGAGAGCTCAACTCCAAAGACTGGACCTAAAATTACAATTTGTCCTCAGTCGCCACCACATTAAATGTATCCATATACACACTTCTCAAATAAACACTCAAAATGAATGACTGTGAAGGAGCACTCCATGGACCAACCAAACATCAGCCTTATCAAAAGCAGTTGATTTGTCTGTAGAGTTAAAGCCAGAGCTCTCCGTGGAAAGTTCCACCAAAGGCTGGAACAAACCGGGCCATTTTGGTAAAAATTGTTGCTGTTCAGTCGCTCAGTCATGTCCGACTCTTTGAGACGCCATGGACTGCAGCACGCCAGGCCTCCCTGTCCATCACCATCTCCCAGAGTTTGCTCACACTCATGTCCATTGAGTCAGTGATGCCATCCAACCATCTCATCCTCTGTCGTCCCCTTCTCCTCCCGCCTTCAATTTGGTAAAAAATAAAAAGTGATAAAGCCACCTGGGAACGATCAAACAGGCTGTGACTTTGCAGGACTAGCAGATGGTCGCCAAAAGGTCACTGCAACCTTTCCCATATCAGTGAGTGGCAGCTGTGACTTAGGCCAAAACCTGGGAGGCATCTTCCTCCCTCTCTCTAACCCTGCATCCAATCTGTCGGCAAATCCTAAACTTGAAAGCATCTCTCTCTCCTTTGGCACCAGACCGCCTCCATCATGGGTCATGTGCATGTTCCCTGGAAAGGCCTGTCCCCCTGTCACAGAGTCCCCACCTGGCTGAAGCTGACGCCTGAGGACATGAAGGAGCAAACCTACAAAGTGGCCAAGAAGAGCCTGACTCCCTCACGAATCAGGGTGGTCCTCAGAGACTCACATTCTGTTACACAGTACATTCTGTGACAGGCAGTAAAATCTTGAGAATTCTTAACTCCAAAGGACTTGCTCCTGACTTTCCTGAGGATCTCTACCATTTAATGAAGAAAGCTGTTGCTGTTCGAAAGCATCCTGAGAGGAAAAGAAAGGATAAAGATGCTCAATTGCATCTGATTCTGATTGAGAGCTGTATTCACTGGTGGGCTGGGTGTTACGAGACCAAACAAGTCCTTCCCCTCAACCAGAAATACAAGTCATCTGCAGCCTTTGGCTTGATTGCATAAACTTGTCTGGTGTACTCGAGCAATAAAACTAGAAAGAAGGAGGCTTCCCAGGTGGCTCAGTGGTAAAGAACTTGCCTGCCAATGCAGGAGACATGGGTTTGATCCCTGGGCCAGGGAGATGCCTCAGAGCTACTAAGCCCAAGCACTACCACTACTGAGCCCATACGCCACAAGCCTGAACACCCTAGAGTGTACGCCCCACGACAAAAGCAGCCCCCACAGCGAGGAGCCTTCACACCGCACCTGGACTGTGACCGCCACCAGCAGCAGCTCGAGAGGAGTCTGCACAGCGACAAAGACCCAGCACAGCCATAAATACAAGTATTATTATTATTATTTTTTACTTTATTTTACTTTACAATGCCGTATTGGTTTTGCCATACATTGACATGAATCCGCCACGGGTGTACATGAGTTAAGGACTAGGAAAAAAAAAGAAAGAGAGTATATCCAGAATACGACCACTTCTCACACCTCCATCCGGGCCACCACTGTGTGGTGTCTGGATTCTTCCTGAAGCCTCCCCCTGGTCTCCTGGCCTCTTCTTATCTTTGATATCAGGGATTATTTGTGAGAGAAGATTAATAACTGAACAAATGATCATGAAAGCAAAAGAAGAGCTGAAGAGGAATATTCCAAGAATCTTTCCAGTCCCCTCCCCATATCCTCCTCTCACCATGGGGGAAAAAAAAGGTGATTTGGGAGAAGAAGGAACTGTAATCTTGGGAAAGAGTGGACTTTTCCCAAAAAAATTAGATTAACAGCAAACAATAAATGTAGATACTCACTGAGATCTTCTATGTCCCAAGCACCATAAGAATAGCTTTCCCTGCCTCTGCTTGCTTCTTGAAACCAACCCTAGCAGGCACTCGGGTCTCCTTTACTGAGTGTGCATATTTAGGTTTTGGTAACTCCTCTGACACCAACTGCAATACAGTTCTGGCACGACTAGCCAGTTACCTCCCCACCCCTGCCCACGGCACCCCAAGTTAAAGTCTGGGTCCTCCACAGGACAGCCCTTCCCTCACACTCTGGCCTGGGGGGTCCCAGGCCATCCACACTTCTGATTACTGGCTACAAATTCAGAGCTTCCCACAATCCCTCGGGTTTAGTAATTCCCCAGGAGGACTCACAGGACTCAGGATGATACTCTACTTACCATCACTGTTTTATTATAAAAGAGCCAGGCCAGGTCCAGCCGAGTGAATGCTCACATAGGCAAAGGTCTGAGAAGTCCGAGTGCAGAGCTTCCATGGTCCTCCCTGTGGTCCTCCCTGTGGACTCAGTCGTGCCACCCTCCTGGAACATCAATGAGATCGCCAGCTGCCAAGCTCCATCCGGTCTCAAAGTCCAGAGTTTTTCACCGGAATCTCATTACGTCAGCCTGATCGACTGACTCATTGCCCATGTGGGCAATCAATTTGCTAGAATCTGGAGCACGAAGCCAAGCCCCTGTCCTTGTCCAGCCCAGAGCCCTTTCTCTTAATGCCCATCTGGATTCAGCCAGCGGGGAAGAGGGGTAGTGGACCCTTTTTTTCTCGGGGACCACAAATATTCATGCACTCACTTCTCCAGTTATCCTTTCCCTATAGCCTCAAGCATCCTTTTCTAATTCAGAAGGAAGGAGCCCGGGTTCTTACATCATTATCCCTCTCCTAGATCTGAGAACTTCAGCTGCATCAGTTCCCTTCCTCACCAAGGATTGGCTTTTGAAACCCAAAGGCCTGTTTTTAACCAGACGTCACAGTAGGAAGTTCCTGGAAGCCTATTTGTACCATGGAATCTCCCCTGGAGGAGCAGGACCTGCTTCTGATGCAGAGAGAGAGACCTAGAGGACGAGAGCCATAAGAGGTGGTTCCACATTCTCCCAGGCTTCCCTGGCGGCTCAAATGACAAAGAACCCGCCTGCAGTAAAGGAGGCCTGGGTTGCATCCCTGGGTCGGGAAGACCACCTGGAGAAAGAAATGGCCCCCCATTCCCATATTCTTGCCTGACGCATTCCATGGACAGAGGAACATGGTGGGCTGCAGTCCATGGGGTCCCAAAGAGTCGGACATGACTGAGTGACCCCCCCCCACACACACACACACTCTTCCCTGGAGTGTGAGCCACTCCAGTTTTCCTGTGAACTTATCTTTACACTGACTGCTGCTAAAATGTACTTACCTCTCTCTTGCTGTTGCTGCTATTCAGCTGCTAAGTCACGCCTGACTCTTTGTGACCCCGTGAACTGTAGCTCGCCAGGCTCCCCTGTCCTCCACTATCTCCTGGAGTTTGCTCAGATTCATGTTCATTGAGTCAGTGATGCCATCCAACCGTCTCATCCTCTGTCTTTGCCTTCTCCTCCCCCTTTTCCCAGCATCAGGGTCTTTTCAAATGAGTCAGCTCTTCGCATCAGGTGGTCAAAGCACTGGAGTTTTGGCTTCAGCATCAATCCTTCCAATGAACACCCAGGACTTATCTCCTTTAGGATGGACTAGTTGGATCTCCTTGTAGTCCAAGGGACTCTCAAGAGTCTTCTCCAACACCACAGTTCAAAAGCATCAATTCTTCGGTGCTCAGCTTTCTCTATAGTCCAACTCTCACATCCATACATGACCACTGGAAAAACCACAGCCTTGACTAGACGGACATTTGTTGGCAAAGTAATGTCTCTTCTTTTAACATGCTGTCTAGGCTGGTCATAACTTTCCTGCCAAGGAATAAACATCTTTTAATTTCATGGCTACAGTCACCATCTGCAGTGATTTTGGAGCCCAAAAAATAAAGTCTGACACTGTCTCCACTGTTTCCCCATCTATTTCCTCTCTTTAAAGACTAATTTTTTTAACTTTTTAATTTTGTATTGGGGTATAGCTGATTAACATACAGTGTTGGGTATTAATAGTTTCGGGGGAACAGTGAAGGGCCTGAGCCATATATATACAGGTATCCATTCTCCCCAGACTCCTCTCCCATCCAGACTGCCGCACAACACTGAGCAGAGTTCCCTGTGCTGTATAGCTGGTCCTTGTTCATTATGCAGTTTAAATACAGCAGTGTGTACACGTCCATCGAAAACTCCCTAACTTCGCCTTCCCCCCGTCCCCCACCCCACCCCACCGCCCCCTCAGCCTTCTCTCCAGGCAACCATAAGCTAGTTCGTGAAACCTGTGAGTCTGTTTCTGTTTGTAAAGACTAATATTCTTATATACTTTACATTTTCCAAAGTACTTTCTCCTACCTTGCCTTACCTTGTGAGGTAGCAACTAACTGGCCATCTCCAATAAGAAAATGTGCTCGGGGTCTCAAGCGGCACGTGGAAATGAGCTGAGTTGCAAAAAGCTGCCAGCCACATCGTGCACTGGCTGAGTGATCAGCTCAGTAACTTGCTGAATTGACAGATAATGTATGGAAGTGTTCATCTCCCTGTAGATTCACTAGAGTTCCGTTCCTGTCTTTTCACTGCAGTTAATTTTCTCTAAATCCGCTGGCCCAGCACAGCTGTATGTTGGCCCTTCTGCTTCACGTTTCTGGGTCAAGCACTTGCCCATCACGTTTTTGCATATGAACGCATGAGTTCGGCCCTGTGTATGAGTTTCTCTGTCCTCTCTGTCTGCAGACATACGTCCTGCCCCTAGTGTGTCTCTGCCTTTGGTGGAGAAGCCAAAATCTGTTCAGTCCCAGACTGAGGAATCTATTTCCCAGTTTCTGCAAAGGGTTTTCCTGTGAATTAATTTTCTGCCAGCTGAACTGGAGCCCCACCCAGTAACCAGCAGAACCAGGAGAACCTGAAGGCAAAATGCCACGCTGTTTGGTGTGGAGGGTGGGGGATAAATTAGGAGTTTGGAATTAACATATACTCTATATGAAACAGATAATCAACAAGGACCTACTATATAACATGGGGAACTCTACTCAATACTCTGTAATGACCTATACGGGAAATGAACCTGAAAAAGAATGGATATGTGTATATGCATAATTGAATGACTTTGCTATATACCTAAAACGAACATGATATTGTAAATCAACTATATTCCAAGACAAAATGAAAATTAAATTTCAGAAGAAGAAAAAAAAAAGTGCTATGCTGCGGTCCTCTGACCCTGTCGCCTCTGTTGAGCTTACATGATGTGAGCCCCCGACTATGCATCGGGGCGCTCATTTAACCTACATGCTCTGGCCTGTGTGGCCTTCATAGGCCTTCGGGAACCTCCGACTCAGCCTTGCGCATCACCCCAGGCAGGCCTGCTCTGAGCCTTCCTGCGTTTGCGCTGCATCTCCCAGCACCACCAGACAAGCCACTGGGTGCCTAATAATGGCCCTGCCCTGATGATGAATAATGGTGACATATGGCGATGGGGATGGTCACAACTGGGAGAAGCGAATGGAGTTATGCAGGGGGATGTGAAGCTAAACAGCAAGGCCTCCTGATGCTGAAATTCACATACCTGTTGACTCCTCCCTAGGGTGGGATGGAAATACTCCTCCCAGGAGATAGCCCATTTCCCTATGTCTATAGCACAGCATTTTGGAAAGAGTTTCCCAAAAGTGTGCTTCCAGACCCAGGGTGGCTATACACCTCTTTAAAAAAAAAAAAAAAAAACCTGCTTCTAATAGCGATTCATCAGAAATCTATAGGAATGAGAGGGTCGTCACTATAGTGCGTTTAAGATGGCCATCCTCTCTTCCTGTGCCTCCACGGAGAGGTGGAGTCTATTTCAGCCTCTCCCATTGACTCTGAGCTGGTCTTAAGAGCGGCATTGACCAATAATACAAGGCGGGAGTTACCAGGCACCCATTCTGGGTCCTTTGCTCTCGCTGCTCATCTGCTGTGTCAAGGCGGAGTCCTGGATGGTGAGGCCGTGTAGAGAGAGGCGTGGGGGATGAGTGGGTATTTTGGACATTTCAGCCTCAACTGAATGTAGCCACATATATGATCTGATCTGATACTGCCTGGAGCAGAGCAGCCTGCTAAGTCCCGTCTCAGCTCTTAAACCATAGAACCCTGAGAACTAGTATGTTGTTATTGTTTTAAGCCAGCCACTGAATTTTGGAGTGATGTGCTACGCAGAAATACGTCACATGTTCTTGTTCTACTGGAGACAACAGGACACTGAAAGAATCCATTGCAAACTCTGCAGAATCAGTGCCTCTAGAGGAACTCCATGAAAAAGCCCTTCCAGTCAGGCCTGGTCCATCTAAGGGACAGATGTGAAGACCAGTGCAGTCAGAGGAACCTTGGTTCTGGTTAAACTAATGGCCCCTCGGACTCCTAGCCAGGCCCAAGCATTCCCCAGGCATGCACTCAAATATTTATGGTGGCTGGCACATGATATGGATGAATGGAATGGGTGGAGTGTTTGCAAACCAATTACACAGGAATGAGTATTCTTCACTTCCAAAAGGACCAGTGTCTCCTCCCATTTATCTTGAAAGAGACAGCCTTCTCTGGGTATTCTGTTGTCACTTCCGCTAACGGCATGCATGCTCAGTCACTGAGTTGTGTCCAACTCTTTGCAACCTCTTGGACTGCAACCTGCCAGGCTCCTCTGTCCATGGGGTTTCCCAGGCAAGAGTACTGGAGTGGGTTACCGTTTTCTCCTCCAGGGGATCTTCCTGACCCAAGGATCGAACCCATGTCTCCTGCACTGCAAGCAGATTCTTTACTACTGAGCCACCTGGGAGACCCGAATTCTGCTGGAGTCATAGGTAAAAGAGAAACAGTCTCTACCGTCAGACAAACAACAGTTCAAGGGCAACTACAAGTGACAAATGACCCTGGCTTCAGGCTCAGGGAGGTAATAGGGTGGTGGTGTAATGGATACTGTGGCATGCTGCCCAGACGCCCTGCAGGATGGACACACTGCTTGGACTGTGGACACTGGTGGCGCCCTGCAAAGTCATTCTCTGGGAACTGTCCTCAGCTGAAAACTGCCATTTTGCCCAAGGTCACGCCCCTTCCTGGGGACAGCCCATGTCCAAGGATGGTCAAAGTGGGATATAAAGTTCTGCCTCCATTCTCTTGAGACAGGACAGCCCTGAGAGACCATCTTACCTCCGGGACGGGCCGAGACCTTGGTTGTGACTGATTCACCTCACTGTTCTTCAGTTTCTCCGTCCAATCCTTCCTCCTTCCTGCCATTACCAGTAATGATCCCGAGTTGTTGTTATTTGTTTGTGACCCCATGGACGGTAGCCCACCAGGTTCTTCTGTCTGTGGGATTTCCCAGGCAAGAATACTGGAGGGTTGCCATTACCCTCTCCAGTGGATCTTCCTGAACCAGGGATCAAACTTGTGTCTCTTGCATTGGCATGGGGATTCTTTACCACTGCGCCACATGGGACGCGCATGTTCCTGAGACCACTCTCCAAAATAATCCTGACTACAAATCCCCCTCTAAGTCGGTTACCCAGGGAGTCCCACTGAAGACAGGTGGGGACTAGAATGACCAGAAGTGTGCAGCTTTCAACGACTTCAGCCATTCTTCCCTGTAAAAAGAGGTTCCAAATATATTTGAGAAACAAATATAGACAAGATTAAGCAAACACCTTTAAGACTTTTCAGAGTCTTTCACATTAATATACTTTTAAAGTTTCTAAGGAGATTTCCTGTTTCATGTTAAGCAAAATTAATTGATCAGTTCAGTTCAATTCATTCATTTAGTCATGTCCAAATTTTTGCAACCCCATGGACTGCAGCATGCCGGCCTCCCTGTCCATCACCAACTCCCAGAGGCTACTCAAACTCAGCGTCCATTGAGTCAGTGATGCCATCCAACCATCTCATCCTCTGTCTTTCCCTTCTCCTCCGGCCTTCAAACTTTCCCAGCATCAGGGCCTTTTCCAATAAGTCAGCTCTTCACATCAGGTGGCCAAAGTATTGGAGTTTCAGCTTCAGCATCAGTCCTTCCAATGAACAGTAAGGACTGATTTCCATTAGGATGGACTGGTTGGATCTCCTTTCAGTCCAAGGGACTCTGAAGAGTCTTCTCCAACACCTCAGTTCAAAAGCATCAATTCTTTGGTGCTCAGTTTTCTCCATGGTCCAACTCTCACGTTCATACATGACCACTGGAAAAACCATAGCCTTGACTAGACAGACCTTTGTTGGCAAAGTAATGTCTCTGCTTTTTAATATGCTGTCTAGGTTGATCATAACTTTCCTTCTAAGAAGTAAGCATCTTTCAATTTCATGGCTGCAGTCACCATCTGCACAGATTTAGGAGCCCAAGAAAATAAAGTCTGTCACTGTTTCCATTGTTTCCCCATCTATTTGCTATGAAGTGATGGGACCAGGTGCCATGACCTTCATTTTTTTAAATGTTGAGCTTTAAGCCAACTTTTTCACTCTTCTCTTTCACTTTCATCAAGAGGCTTTTTAGTTCCTCTTCACTTTCTGCCATAAGGGTGATATCATCTACGTATCTGAGGTTACTGATATTTCTCCCAGCAATCTTGATTCCAGCTTGTGCTTCATCCAGCCTGGCATTCCACATGATGTACTCTGGATATAAGGTAATTAAGCAGGGTGACAATATACAGCCTTGATGTACTCCTTTCCCAATTTGGAACCAGCCTGTTGTTCCATGTCCAGTTCTAACTGTTGCTTCTTGACCTGCATACGCATTTCTCAGGAGACAGGTAAAGTGGTCTGGTATTCCTATCTCTTTAAGAATTTTCCACAGTTTGTTGTGATGTACACAGTCAAAGGCTTTGGTGTAGTCAATAAAGCAGAAGTAGATGTTTTTCTGGAACTCTCTTACTTTTCCGATGATCCAGCGGATGTTGGCAATTTGATCTCTGGTTCCTCTGCCTTTTCTAAATCCAGTTTGAACATCTGGAAGTTCATGGTTCACGTATTGTTAAAGCCTGGCTTGCAGAATTTTGAGCATTACTTTACAAGCGTGTGAGATGAGTGCAATTGTGCGGTAGTTTGAGCATTCTTTGGCATTGCCTTTCTTTGAGATTGGAATGAAAACTGACCTTTTCCAGTCCTTTGGCCACTGCTGAGTTTTCCAAACTTGCTGGCATATTGAGTGCAGCACTTTCACAGCATCATCTTTCAGGATTTGAAATAGCTTAGCTGAAATTCCATCCGCTCCACTAGCTTTGTTCGTAGTGATGCTTCCTAAGACCCACTTGACTTTGCATTCCAGGATGTCTGGCTCTAGGTGAGTGATCATACCTCTGTGGTTATCTGGGTCATGAAAATGTTTTTTGTATAGTTCTTCTGTGTATTCTCACCACTTATTAATATCTTCTGCTTCTGTTATGTACATACCATTTTTGTCCTTTATTGTGCCCATCTTTGTATGAAATGTTCTCTTGGTATCTCTAATCTTCTTGAAGAGATCTCTAGTCTTTCCTATTCTATTGTTTTCCTCTATTTCTTTGCAGTGATCACTGAGGAAGTCTTTCTTATCTCTCCTTGCTATTCTTTGAAACTCTGCATTCAAATGGGTGTATCTTTCCTTTTCTCTGTGGCCTTTCCCTTCTCTCCTTTTCTCAGCTATTTGTAAGGCCTCCTCAGACAACCATCTTGCCTTCTTGCATTTCTTTTTCTTGGGGATGGTCTTGATCCCTGTCTCCTGTACAATGTCATGAACCTCTGTCCATAGTTCATCAGGCACTCTATCTATCAGATCTAATCCCTTAAATCTATTTGTCACTTCCACTGTATAATCATAAGGGATTTGATTTAGGTCATACCCGAATGGTCTAGTGGTTTTCCCTTCTTTCTTCAATTTAAGTCTGAATTTGGCAATAAGGAGTTCATGATCTGACCCACAGTCAGTTCCTGGTTTTGTTTTTGCTGACTGTATGGAGCTTCTCCATCTTTGGCTGCAAAAAATATAACCAATCTGATTTCTGTGTTGACCATCTGGTGATGTCCACGTGTAGAGTCTTCTCTTGTGTTGCTGGAAGAGGGTGTTTGCTATGACCAGTGCACTCTCTTGGCAAAACTCTGTTAGTCTTTGCCCTGCTTCATTCTGTACTCCAAGGCCATAAATGCCTGTTATTCCAGGTAAGGACATCTTTTTTGGGTGTTAGTTCTAGAAGGTCTTGCAAGTCTTCATAGAACTGTTCAATTTTAGCTTCTTCAGCTTTACTGGTCAGAGCATAGACTTGGTTTACTGTGATATTGTATGGTTTGCCTTGGAAACGGAGAGACATTATTCTGTCATTTCTGAGATTGCACCCAAGTACTGCATTTTGGCGGAGAAGGCAATGTCACCCCACTCCAGTACTCTTGCCTGGAAAATCCCATGGACGGAGGAGCCTGGTGGGCTGCCACCTATGGGGTCACACAGAGTCAGACACGACTGAGCGACTTCACTTTCACTTTTCACTTTCATGCATTGGAGAAGGAAATGGCAACCCGCTGCAGTGTTCTTGCCTGGAGAATCCCAGGGACGGGGGAGCCTGGTGGGCTGCCGTCTGTGGGGTCGCACAGAGTTGTACACAACAGAAGCGACTTAGCAGCAGCAACTTCATTTGGACTCTTCTGTTGACCATGATGGCTACTCCATTTCTTCTAAGGATTCTTGCCCACAGTAGTAGATATAATGGTCATCTGAATTAAATTCACCCATTCAAGTCCATTTTAGTTCACTGATTCCTAAAATGTCAACGTTCACTCTTGCCATCTTCTGCTTGACCACTTCTAATTTACCTTGATTCATGGACATAACATTCCAGGTTCCTATGCAATATTGCTCTTTATAGCATCAGACTTTACTTCTATCACCAGTCATGTCCAAGGCTGGGCATTGTTTTTGCTTTGGCTCTGTATCTTCATGCTTTATTTCCCCACTTTTCTCCAGTAGCATATTGGGCACCTACCAACCTGAGGAGATCATCTTTCAGTGTCATATCTTTTTGCCTTTTCATACTGTTCATGGGGTTCTCAAGGCAGGAATACTGAAGTGGTTTGCCATTCCCTTCTCCAGTGGACCACGTTTTGTCAGAACTCTCCACCATGACCTGTCCGTCTTGGGTGGCCCTACACAGCATGACTCATAGGTTCATTGAATTAGACAAGGCTGTGGTCCACCTGATCAGTTTGATTAGTTTTCTGTGACTGTGGTTTTCATTCTGTCCACCCTCTGACAGAATAAGGTTTATGGAAGCTTCCTGATGGGAGAGATTGACTGTGGGGGAAACTGGGTCTTGTTCTGATGGGTGGGGCCATACTCAGTTCAGTTCAGTTCATTTCAGTTCAGTCGCTCAGTCGTGTCTGACTCTTTGTGACCCCATGAATCGCAGCACGCCAGGCCTCCCTGTCCATCACCAACTCCCGGAGTTCACTCAGACTCACATTCATCGAGTCCGTGATGCCATCCAGCCATCTCATCCTCTGTCGTCTCCTTCTCCTCCTGCCCCCAATCCCTCCCAACATCAGAGTCTTTTCCAATGAGTCAATTCGTCGCGTGAGGTAGCCAAAGTATTGGAGCTTCAGCTTTAGCATCATTCCTTCCAAAGAAATCCCAGGGCTCATCTCCTTCAGAATGGACTGGTTGGATCTCCTTGCAGTCCAAGGGACTCTCAAGAGTCTTCTCCAACACCACAGTTCAAAAGCATCAATTCTTCGGCACTCAGCCTTCTTCACAGTCCAGCTCTCACATCCATACATGACTACTGGAAAAACCATAGCCTTGACTAGACGGACCTTAGTTGGCAAAGTAATGTCTCTGCTTTTGAATATGCTGTCTAGGTTGGTCATAACTTCTCTTCCAAGGAGTAAGCGTCTTTTAATTTCATGGCTGCAGTCACCATCTGCAGTGATTTTGGAGTCCAAAAAATAAAGTCTGACACTGTTTCCACAGTTTCCCCATCATTTCCCATGGAGTGATGGGACCAGATGCCATGATCTTTGTTTTCTGAATGTTGAGCTTTAAGCCACCTTTTTCACTCTCCTCTTTCACTTTCATCAAGAGGCTTTTTATTTCCTCTTCACTTTCTGCCATAAGGGTGGTGTCATCTGCATGTCTGAGGTTATTGATATTTCTCACAGCAGTCTTGATTCCAGCTTGTGTTTCTTCCAACCCAGCGTTTCTCGTGATGTACTCTGCATATAAGTTAAATAAGCAGGGTGACAATATACAGCCTTGACGTACTCCTTTTCCTATTTGGAACCAGTCTGTTGTTCCATGTCCAGTTCTAACTGTTGCTTCCTGACCTGCATACAGATTTCTCAAGAGGCAGGTCAGGTGGTCTGGTATTCCCATCTCTCAGAATTTTCCACAGTTTGTTGTGATCCACACAGTCAAAGGCTTTGGCATAGTCAATAAAGCAGAAATAGATGGTTTTCTGGAACTCTCTTGCTTTTTTGATGATCCAGTGGATGTTGGCAATTTGATCTCTGGTTCCTCTGCCTTTTCTAAAACCAGCTTGAGCATCTGGAAGTTCACGGTTCACGTATTGCTGAAGCCTGGCTTGGAGAATTTTGAGCATTACTTTACTAGCATGTGAGATGAGTGCAATTGTGCGGTAGTTTGGGCATTCTTTGGCATTGCCTTTCTTTGGGATTGGAATGAAAACTGACCTTTTCCAGTCCTGTGGCCACTGCTGACTTTTCCAAATTTGCTGGCATATTGAGTGCAGTACTTTCACAGCATCATCTTTCAGGATTTGAAACAGCTCCACTGGAATTCCATCACCTCCACTAGCTTTGTTCGTAGTGATGCTTTCTAAGGCCCACTTGACTTCACATTCCAGGATGTCTGGCTCTAGATGAGTGATCACACCATCGTGGTTATCCGGGTCATGAAGATCTTTTTTGTACAGTTCTTCCGTGTATTCTTGCCACCTCTTCTTAATATCTTCTGCTTCTGTGAGGTCCATACCATTTCTGTCCTTTATTGAGCCCATCTTTGCATGAAATTTTCCCTTGGTATCTCTAATTTCTTTAATCCAATTTTTTGTTGATGGTCAGGGTTGTGTTCCCTCCCTGTTGTTTGAGCAACAGCAACAATTGATTAATTAATTGATATGCTCATTAATTGATGAGAGAGCCTCTCTTTCATGCATATCATCACTGAACCAGGTCTTGCAAGGTTTCAAGAGATGTAATAAATCTAGAAGTTTATATGAAATCTTGTGATAGTAAAATGCCAACTTGTTTTTTCATTATCTCATTTGCAATCTCTGAATTCAACTCTCTACACCAAAGACCATAAGACGTAATTATGAAATATAGCCAACCCCTTGAACTCAGTGAGCAAAATCTGGAATCTGCCTGCAATGCAGGAGACTAGGGTTCGATCCCCGGGCTGGGAAGATCCCCTGGAGAAGGAAAAGGCTGCCCAGTCCAGTATTCTGGCCTGGAGAATTCCATGAATTGCATAGTCCGTGGGGTCACAAAGAGTTGGACATGACTGAGTGACTTCCACTTCACTTCACTTCCCATCCAACCTCTTGAACTCAGTGAGCAAAATCTACATACTCCTACATTTCACAGTATCTCCTCATATTCTCAGATGATTGATCAGATGTGAAAAGGGATAGTAACAGGGTTGGCCTTTAGGTAGGTTAGCAATTTCATTGTACATCCACTGTTATTATGGACTAATGTTTGTGTCCCTGCTGCCCCTGCAGAATTTGTAAGTTGTTGCCCTAAACCCTGATGTGATGGTATTTGGAGGTGGGACCTTTGGAAGGTGACTGGGGTTAAATAGGTCATGAGGGTGAGGCCCTCATGATGGAATTAGAGCCCTTATAAGAAAAGGAAGAGACATGAGAGAGCTCGTTCTCTCACCCCACTTGAGCTCACACACAAAGAAGAGGGTCATAGAAGTATGTAACAAGATGGCAGGCCCCTGTCAGTCAAGGAAAGAGACCTCAGAATGAAACCCATCTTGCCAACACCTTGATCTTGGACTCCTCGGTTTCTGGAATAATGACAAATACATTTCTATTGTTTAAACTACTCAGCCTTTGGTATTTTGTTATAGAAACCTAAGCTGACCAAGAATTGCCTGTCATTATTCTTCATAAGGATGGGGTGGTTTGATATCAAATAATATCACCAACTCAGTGGCCATGAATCTGAGCATGGGGAGAGAGTGAGGACAGAGGAGCGTGGCATGCTGCAGTCCATGTGGTCACAAAGAGTCGTACATGACTTAATGAGTAACCAACAACAACAGTTCTGCATAGTTACACTGTATCATTTAAATCCTGGGTCATTTACCCACTTTGCACACACTGGAAACTAATCAGAATCTCAGGTGAGTCACCAGGCACAGCGCCTACCTGAGTCTACTCAGGTGAAGATACTCGAGCTACTCAGCCTCACCATCCTGCCCGCTTGCCTTGTACTGGTTATTTGAATAGAAAGTCATGCCTTCAAGTCTGAGTGGAACAGAAATGATTGTCCCTGTGAGCCTTTCCCAAGTTGCAGATTGACATGCAAAATAAATATTGCCATTGTTTTCAGCCTCTAGGTTCTGGAGTGATAGCTTACACTGGAACAGATGACCAGAGCAACAACTCCACAGACAAGAGCCTAGCACACAGTGCCTTGCAGGGGTGCTGCAGTGAAGGCCTGTGCCACTCCTGCTGGGCAGAGACCCCCAGAGTTCATATCGGGGACACTGGACACCGCATTCAGCGCTGGAAATTCTGCCAGGGCTGCCCCCAAGGGCAGGATGTCTCGGCCACCAGCTGACTGAAGGGTCCATGCAGATCCCACTTCTTGGTGTCGGCTGGTCCTGAACCAAACTTCAAGTTGGGACGTTTGACTGGTGGGGCCAGGTCTCAGGTGGCACTGAGAGGCTGGGAAAGCAAATGTCTGGGTGCTTCCTGGAGGAGCAGACTCAGGGGATGGAGACGCCTCCAAACAAGGAGAGGATGCTCGAAGGGGCCGAGGGCCAGCGCGCGCCTGTGGACACCTCACCCGGAGGCCGCAGCCAGGGACTTAACCTGCCTGTGATCTGACACTGTCGAACCAGAGGACCACCACCTCACAGAACTCTCACTCAGGGTGCAGAACACGTGTGAGGGTCTGAGCATGAGCCTGGCACAAAGTCAGTGTGCTACAGGTGATGCTGTCAGAGAACTGGCGTTATTAGCAGACCCAGGAGACCGTAGCTGATCGACCTCTGGAATTCTCGCACTCCCTGTACCAGAATATCTGTAGGGCTTGTAACTAAGCAGATTCTCAGGCTCTCCCTGGGACTGACTAAATCAGTATGAGGCCGGAGAACCAGCATTTTAACCCCTTCTCCAGATGATTCCCTGATGTAGTTAGGCCTTCTCTCCCCAGCATTCGCTCATCCACACATCCATTCATTCAACCACCAGCTCCCAACAGTAAGCTCTAGGCTGTGTGAACAGGACTAGACGGATTTCCAGGAAGGGGGTTCTGACGTGCAGGGTGGATAGTAAGAGTGGCTGGTGGAGGGAACAGGTGCTGTGGGAGGAGATGGTGGGGTGGGTGTGCCTCCCGCCCCCTGCCTGCTTTTCACACCTCCCCTGCAGGACATGACCACCTCTGGCAGCCACGTCCAGGTTCAGATCCAGCCACCCCTAAGGCCTGCCTCAGCCCCACGCCAAATTCTTGGGACAGGCATCTGCTGGGCTCACCTGGTTGAGGTGTCCTCCTGGGGCCGCAGGAAGTCCGCCCCTCTGACCCAGCACCCTGTCATGTCGGAGGAAGAAATCCGCAGATGCGCGACCCATGTAGGTCATCAAGGCCTGCTCCAGGTCATCAAGGTCTGCTCCAGGCACTGTGTGGCCAGACAAGGAAGAAGGAAAGGTGAGCAGGTGGCTACTGACCAGCTGTGTGACCTCAGCCAAGTTTCCTAATTGCTCTGGTCTCAATGTCTCTTCTCTAGAATGGGATTCCTAGTGAAAAGGTGAAAGTCGCTTAGCCATGTCCAACTCTTTGTGACCCCATGGACTTTATAGTCCACGGAATTCTCCAGGCCAGAATACTGGAGTGGGTAGCCTTTCCCTTCTCCGGGAGTCTTCCCAACCCAGGAATCGTACCCAGGTCTGGTACCTAGTTTGTAGTTGTAGTTTGTAGTTTGTGTTGTGAGGATTAGGCAGACTAATGGATACAGCTGACAACTGTACTTGCTCACTGAGGGTCATCATTTTGTAAATTATCTCCTCCATCACTCTGTTTAGTGATACTCTTTCCTTCGTGGCTATTATCACCGTAAGACCTTATGATATACATTTGTTCCTTTGCTTGTTTGCTCTCTGCCCTCCTTGGACTGTAAAGTCAATGCAGGCGGGAAGTTTATTTTGTCATCACTGAATCCTCAGCACCTAGCACGTGTCAAGCACTTGGTAAAGGTTTGCTGAGCAAATTAATGAAGAGGCTGATGATGTCATAGTTAAGATAGGGCCTCAAATAACACTACAACAAAACAGAATACAAACAGACTTGTGGACTCAGGGCGGCGACGGGAAGGTGGGATGAATGGAGAGAGTAGCGTGGAAACATATCCATGATCATATGTGAAAGAGAGAGCCAGTGGGAATTTGCTGTACGACTCAGGGAGCTCAAACTGGTGCTCCATGACTACCTAGAGGGGTGGGATGGGGTGGGAGGTGGGAGGGAGGCTCAAGAGGAAGAGGACATGTATACCTACGGTTGATTCCTGTTGATGAATGGCAAAAACCAACACAGTATTGTAAAACAATTATCCTTCAATTAAAAAAGAAATAATTACCCAGAATGCAGGGAGGCTCATGGGAGAGATACACAAGCTACAGGGTTTCCAGGGCAAGAGAAATAAATCACATCAACTGAGAGTTCTAGGAAAGGCTTTGCAGAAGGGGCATCTTGGGGAGGTGGATCCCAAAGGGGACAGAGGGTCCCAGGGGATGAAGATGTGTTAGGAGGTCTGATTGGAAGGGGAATTAATAACAGCAAAATCAAGGGAAGGAAAGCCAGAGAAAGCTTAGGAAATGGCCAGGGGTGTCCTCGGGCTGGTCCTCACGGACTGGGTGAGGCTGAGATCACAGAGGCCAGTTGCCACAGTGGGTGGAGATTTGACACAATCGTCCAGTGCGTGTGCTCCGAAGGGTAGAAGTGTCCTTTGGGTCCCAGCGCAGGCGCTGTCTGGACTGACCCTTCCTGTGTGCGCCTGCGAGTTCGGAATGACGATCCATAGCACCACAGCCACAGCTGAAAAGATCCCAGTAGCTTTTAGTCTCTTCCACTTTTAAGAATGTAAAAAGAGCAGAAGTTGGGTTTTCAGTTCTGAATTCTAAACCACAGAATACAGCCCACCTTTAGAGCAATGAAATTGTGAGTTGCTCAGTCGTGTTAGACTCTTACGACCCCATGGACCGTAGCCCGTAAGGCTCCTCTGTCCATGGGATTCTCCAGGCCAGAATACTGGAGTAGGTTGCCATTCCTTTCTCCAGGGGATCATCCTAACCCAGGGATCGAACCCACGTCTCCCACATTGCAGGCAGATTCTTTACCGCTTGAGCCACCGAACCTGCCTTTAGAGCAAAGAGGCTCCCCCCAAATTATTCAGCACTGGGGCCAAAAAGCACACGTTCCAAAATGCCCAGAATGGCTGTGCACCCACAGAGAGAGTTCAGGTTCTACTTGACCCACCGGAGGAAACTGCCTCCTCAAAGGAATGCGTGAGGGGCAGAGTGGGAACGGCTCACGTGTGTGTTTTCTCCTACATCTGAGGGGAGAAACCTCAAATCTGTCACTTCTGAGCATATTCACCCCAAAGGGACTCCGCATTGTCTATTTAGAAGGCAATACCAGTACCAGCTTCCTTGCCAACGAACTGACATTCTGAGGAGTAGGATACAAAGTATGCCCTTTCCATCAGAGTGTCTAATGCCACAGAAGCGGTGAAAGTGAAAACAGTTACCTACGAATGACTGTGTGTGTATCTGTCATCTAAGTAGGTGATCTGCCCAGGTGTTTAGCACCAAGGCCTCTACGCTTTAATTGGAAAAAGTCAAGGACAAAAACTAATTAGCAGCATTAAACCAAACCAGAAGTCTAATGACATTAACCACCAGTCACCATTGCAATTGGGAGTCTTTATTCTAAAACATTTTCAAAGTGGGGGAAAGGGGAAAGAAAACAATGTATTTTTGAACTTTAGAATATTGACTTCTAACCACCAGTTCCTGTTGACTTTGATCCACTCACTCAAAGAAACTGAAAGAATCGTGATTACAGAAAAGGCAGTATGGAATAAGAGAATGAGTACCCCTTCCATACTTTTTCTTTTGGCAAGAAAAAATTAAATACTATTTTAAACTCAATAGCACCCAGTTCTGTTTATTCATCCTTACCTCCTTCCTGGAGTCCCCTCCAAATAATAGATGATTATCTACCTGCACCTGGAACTTTCAAAGGCCACAAAGAATTTTATGACCATAAAACTCCTCTAAAATTTCCCTTTCATTCTAGTTTCTATTTCAAATCAAAAGAGGAAAATAACCAAATTCCATCAGAAGAATCCCTAATTTCAAAGTGGCAATGGATTACTGGGTTTGTAGAAAGAACCACCGGGTTGCTATTATTATGGCCTTTTTCTGTTCATATCTTCGGCTCTTTTCCAGAATGTTTCATTTCTTGTAATGTTTTTTAAGAGAACTGGCAGTTTGAAAACACAGGTAGGGTCAGAGAACAGTTTTTTGGGGGGTTTTGTTTGTTTTATCAGCTAACAAAAATGACATTAGTACTCTGATATCTTAAGTGATTAATTAGATAAAAAGCAAAATGAAAAGGCCCGGTCTGAGATGAGGCTGAAGACAAATGAAGTCTGCTCCAAGGATTAGGAAAGTCAAACAGGACCCTACTGTGCTGGAAGGTGTCCATTTTCCCGTTGCTCCTCTGACCCGCTCTGACCTGGGTTTTGTGACTCTTGCCAGCCAAATCCCTCCCATTGAGAGCTGACTAACTCAAACTTGGGCCCTGCCAGGAAAAGGACCTTGGACCATCATTCTGAGACCTACTTCTCTGATTGTCTGTTCCCCATTCCCCACCATCTCTACCCCCACTCCCCTAAACTCCTCCCCAAACTCCCCCTAAATAGAACAAAAGTTAAAGAAGAAAAAAAAACACTAACTTTTCAATGAATAAAATCTAGGAATGTACATAATTCAGTATCTACCTTTTGGAGGAAAAAAAAAATTCTTTTTTTTTTTAAGTTTTCAACTACTTTCGCTCTAGAATGAAAATTGACTCTGCTTCGTGAAAACATCCCTGTGTCTCAAGCACTGGCCCTCTAGAGGCTGAGGCTTAGAAACCAGGGTATAAATAAAAGCTGTGTATAAGGTGGTGCTGCGTGCGAGCAGTTGCCTTGGGAGGTGCTGCTGCTTTGGTTTGGGGTTTTTTTGTTATTGTTGTTGTTTTGTTTTGTTTTCATTCTCTCTTTGTTTGACACATGCCAGGTTTTTCCAAGCTAGCTATCAAACACAGCTCACGCTGAAGGGTTAAAATAATGGGGTCATTATTGGACTATTCCCGAGAAACGGCCAGGAGAGACGCACAGCCGACTGGCTGCAGCTGCTAGGCGGCCCAATTGCCATCCACAAGGGGACTGGCTTATTTCTATATCACCATCTCCCACCTTGACAAAAAAGAAAAAACCACACACCCATTTCATTTGGACTGTGTACTAAGAATAATTGCCACCAATATTGATTGGCCCTTGGGGACCCAGCTGAATTTAAACATTGCAGACTGTGAAATCCCAGCTGATATAGCCTCGCGGAGCTTGCTGCTTATTTGTGACATGTTCCTATGTTTAAACTTACCCACAAAAACTGTGAAATTAATATCCTCACGTTGAGTACAATATGGTGACACACCCAGCTGACACGCACAGCTATTTTTGTTCCTATTGTTTCCATGCTGGCTTCTGTCTGTGTAAACACAGCAGATCTTTCTGATGATGAAGCATAAGTCCATTTGTTTCCTGGAGTCTCCTTTGCCGACCGTTTTCAGGGGTTGGGCAAATGCGTGAAGTTTTTCAGTTTCTTTGGCTGACCATTTAGCTGTAACGAGTCTTTAACGCAGCAGGGTCTCCTGGTGGCCTCTGGCCTGGAGGTGAACTGACTGCGATGGCCCCTCTCAGCTTCTCCTTGGCTATGCCTGCCTCTAGCACAGGCAGCTTGAAGCTAGACATTCCTGTTAAAAGCAGGGGGGAAGATGTGCTAGTCTTGCCTAAATCCATGTAATTAAGGATGACATGGATTTGCACTAACATGGATTGCAAGCTTCAAATATGTCAAGGATGGAAATTTCAGATGTTTCTGAAATGAGTCAGAACTAAAAATGAAAAGTTAATCCTACATATCCTTCATTCTTACGTCATGAAGATGTACACTTTCAATCCAAGCAAAACATACAAACAACTCTGATGGTGAAATTTTCAGGGCGCCACAGATCGTTACTTCGACATAAATAAAAGCAGCAGAGACTCGGGCACTATGTTTTTCTCTGTCTAGATGCTCTTTGTGTCGTGTGTTATTATCAGAGTCACTGCAAAATTTCATTTTTCTTCATCGCCATTCCAGTCTCCTTCCTTCCTCATGTAATATACAAATTAAATAAGAAATTTTAAAGAATGTGGGCAATACTATTTTTTTTTTAGATACATGTAGAAAAAAGAACTGGAAAGAGGTACACTAAAATTCACAAAGTTCCTCTCTGTCTGGTGTGATTATTATTGTCTTCTTTTTGCTTATCTCTGTGTCCTCAGTTCCCCACAATATATATGCATCCATATTACACTCAGCAAAGAATTATTTTAAAATATATAACTGCTACAAGCAGCATGACTTCTACAGTTTGTGTGCAAATTATATAAAATTTCCCTTCTAAGCTACTTAATGGGAAAAATATATTCATCAACCAACAAAAAAATAATAAACCAAAACCCGATACTGCTATCAAACTTCCTACTTAAATATTATGCTTAAAAAATTCACCTGTAAGTTAAATCGTTTTCAAATTCATGCTGATATAACCTGAGTTATAAAAACTAAAATGTGAGTAATTAAAAGGCAAGTGTTCTTTCTTCTTGTAGTTTACTTTTTTGTTGGCTGGTTAATTGCTTTTGTTTGATCTCTGGTGATAGTTTTCCTGTTTCCCATTTTTATGGGGTATTCTACTTTCATCCTGAAGTTTCCATCAAAGAGTACCAGTTTCACATATTTAAGCCCATAACTAATGAGTAGAAAAGCCTGTAGAATGTGAAAAATACAAATGAAATACACGCATCAATCTAATTCACAATCCCAAATTTTGAAACTAGTTTTTAGAACTGCAAATCAGTTGATCCAACAGAAATACTCTGGCACACCAAACAAGAGCAGACAGTCTATGCCTGATGGCACCTCCAATAAAGCCACAAATTAACGTAAACAGCAAATTAACTTCTTTTCAGATAGGCCTTCTCATGTTCACTGAAAACAGAGCACAAGAAATAAAGATAAAGTTATTCCTAATTACATGGGGAAAATGGTCACCTCCAGGAGTACTTTAGAATCGATGTCTTTGTAACTTTTCAAGCTGAGTTCACAGTGCTGGCGTTACTTGTACAAAATACTTCGATCAAAGTTATCCCATTGTCTGGCTCACTCCAGGCCCACCCCAGGACCTGTGACACATACAGAGAAGGATCTAGAAATTCATTATAACAGGCCACCAAGTCCCTGCTGCCAGACACTGGCCTGAGTCAGGAGAAAAACAGGAAGTTCTATTTCTAACGCCAGCTGTGACCTCTCTTAGGCAGCACTTGTTATTGTGCGAGCCTATGGTTGTGACGCGGCTCGGGAGGATAGTGGGAGGATGGAGGGAAGGGACAGTTGGGGAGTTTGGGCGGGCATGTGCACACTGCTGTATTTAAAAATGAATAACCAACAAGGACCTACTTTATAGCACAGGGAACTGCGAGATGTTATGTGGCAGCCTGGATGGGAGGGGAGCTTGGGAGAGAATGGATATATGTATATGTATGGCTGAGTCCCTTAGCTGTTCGCCTGAAACTGTCACATTGCTTGTTAATCCGCTATACCCCAATACAAAATAGTTTAAAAAAAAAAACTCTTGTTATTACAAAATGCAACTGAAATTTGTTTCATTGGGTGTTACGAATGGTTGCAATTTGCAACGGCAAGTGTTCAGAGCACAGAAGAAGACGCCAAAGTGGCCCCCCAGGCTATCCTGGCTAAATCAGGCAGGGAGCCTAGTCGCCCTTCCCCTAGTGAGAAAGCACAAAAGCTTCTAGTGCTAGAACCGTCTTTCCTCAAACTTGGGCTCTGTAAGAGCTAATTGCTGAAAAGCGACATAGCTCCAGGAGCCGGTGACGGACAGGAGGTCTGGTGCGCTGCGGCCCATGGGGTCACAGAGAATCACAGAGGCTGAGCAGCTGAGCGACTGAGCTGACCGCCACAGCACTGTTGTTGCTGCCAGTTGGTTTGGTTTAAAATAGATCATTAAAGAATAAGAGGATGATTTCCCCTTATTTAAATGTGGAAGCAAGGTCTAAAGCAGCAGCCCCCTGTTTTTTTTTGGCACCAGGCACTGGTTTTGTGGAGACAGTTTTCCAAAGACTAGGTCCAAGATGATTCAAGCACATTTCATTTACTGTGTACTTTATTTCTATTATTGTTATTATTACATGTAAGAGTACTGGAGTGGATTGCCATTTCTTTCTCCAGAGGACCTTCCCGACCCAGGGATTGAACCCGGGTCTCCTGCATTGTAGGCAGACGCTTTACCGTCTGAGCCACAAGGGAAGTCCTATTTTATTATGACATTATTATTATTATTATTACAGTTCCACCTCACATCATCAGCCTTAGATGCTGGAGGGTGGGGAAAGTGAAAGTGTTAGTCACTCAGTCGTGTCCAACTTTGTGTGACCCCATGGACTGTAGCCTGCCAGGCTCCTCTATCCATGGGATTCTCCAGGCAAGAATCCTGGAGTGGGTTGCCATTGCCTTCTCCAGGGGATCTTCCCGGCCCAGGGACTGAACGCAGGTCTCCTGGATTGCAGGCAGATTCTTCACCATCTGAGCCACCAGGGACTAAGGAGGTTGGGGACCCCGGGTCTGAATGAACCTTGAGGTAAGAGAGCATCACTTTACCCTTTTGACCACGGACACAGTAGATATTCAAATGTTAGATAGGCAGTTGATTAAACAAATGACATTAATTTCGATTTAAAAAGTGTGGAAGGGGTTTCCCTGGTGGCTCAGTGGTAAGGAATCCGCCTGCCAACGCAGGAGATGCGAGTTCGATCCCTCGTCCGGGAGGATCTCAAATGCTGCGGAGCAACCAAGCCTGAGGGCTGCAGCCTCTGAAGCCCGCGCAGCAACAAAGACCCAGCACAATCAAAATTCAATAAATAAATATCTTTAAAAATATGGAAGGGTAATGGCTTGACACAGGGATGTTGTGCCCTGTGTTCTGGGAAGTGGTGGGACGGGCCACTGGGCCACTTGCCCCTTGAAAACAGCACTTGGAAATCTGCAAATGACACATTGTACAGAGGTTGCCTGCAAACAAATCAGGAGATGCTCCCGCAGATACTAGATGGACAAAGAAACGATGGGCAATTGTTTTCCAGTGAGTAATGACTGATACAGTCACAGTGCAATGTGTAACTAGAGGTATTCTAAGACATGGGTGTTTTGTATTTTGCCTTTTTTTTTTTTTTTTACTAGGAAAGACTTTTTAGGAGAATTTAGCTCAGAAAATTCTTTTCTGACTGCAGAAGTCAGGTTCAGGAGAACCCTGTCCAGCCATCACCCATGGGGATAATACAGCAAGGTCGTGAACAGCCACTGCCTCCCGGGTGCCGCTGGCCAAGGCCTGCAAAGCAACTTGTGGGTTGACAGAGAAAAGAAATAGTGATTCTGCAGAGAAAGCCACCTCCTCCAGCTGTGGCCTGCTCTGGGCCCACTGGTCACAGATAAAATACAGGACACCCAGTCCAATTTGATGGGTATATGCTACATTTCAAATAAATATATATTATATATTATGCACATTATATATTTCAGATAAATAGTGAAATTTTTTTGTATGAATATTTCCCAAATATGGCATGGGATGTACTCAAATATATATATATATACTGTAACTTAGGACAAAGATGTACTAACACATCTATTAAATAATATATACATGTATTATAAAAAGGTAGTATATTATGCCAAAAAGTTATTACAGATCCGAAATTCAACCTCAAATTGAAATTCAGAAATGCAGGGCATCTTGTCTTTTTATTTGCTAAATCTGGCAACCCTCCCACACAGTGACCCACGTAGTGACTTTAGAGGAGAGCCACAGAGGGTTTTCCCAGCCCCTCCCTGACACGTGTCCACCTTCACCTCCCTCCCCTCTCTGCTCAGAGGCCCTGCTCATGGGAGAGCCCTTCCCTGACCATCCCATGTGTCACTGCACCCTTCATCCCCACACTCCCACCTCCTTACCCTGCCTTATTGTCTTCCATAGCTTATCATTCTATGACATGAAAGTGAAAGAAAGTCACTCAGTCGTGTCCCACTCTTTGTGACCCCATGGACTGCAGCGCGCCAGGCCTCCCTGTCCATCACCAACTCCCAGAGCCTATTCAAACTCGTGTCCATCAAATCAGTGATGCCATCCAACTGTCTCATTCTCTGTTGTCCCCTTCTCCTCCCGCCTTCAATCTTTCCCAGCATCAGGGTCTTTTCCAATGAGTCAGTTCTTTGCATCAGGTGGCCAAAGTATTGGAGTTTCAGCTTAAGCATCAGTCCTTCCAATGAACACCCAGGACTGATCTCCTTTAGGATGGACTGGTTGGATCTCCTTGCAGTCCAAGGGACTCTCAAGAGTCTTCTCCGACACCACAGTTCAAAAGCATCAATTCTTCTGCACTCAGCTTTCTTTATAGTCCAACTCTCACATCCATACATGACCACTGGAAAAACCATAACCTTGACTAGATGGACAACCTTGACTAGTTGGCAAAGTAATGTCTCTGCTTTTTAATATGGTGTCTATATGTCCATGGAATTCTCCAGGCCAGAATACTGGAGTGGGTAGCCGTTCCCTTCTCCAGGGGAATCTTTCCAACCCAGGGATTGAACCTAGGTCTCCCGCATTACAGGTGGATTCTTTACCAACTGAGCCACTGTATATAAATAAAGTTTATTTTCTACCTCCCCTGATCAGCTCCATGAGGGCAAGGTTATGTCATCTTTTCTCTCAGCTGTTCAGCCGCATCATAGACCTCACTAAAGATTTACGGAATTGCATGAACGGGAGAGGTTACCTGGAGAAGGAGAAAAACACTGGGATGAAAACAGAGGCTGCTGCTGCTGCTGCTGCTAAGTCGCTTCAGTCATGTCTAAACTAAGATAAATGTTTCCAGGCACCTCAGCTCCCTGACAGATGTGTGTCCTAGCCAGCCCTCCTCTCACATTTGTGGGGGCCCAGCTTACCAGCTTACCAGTTTCCTTGGGTCCAAGGTGGGCCCAAGGTTCTGCTTTCCTCACCGGCTCCCAGGTGATGCTGATAAAACAAAAGGAGTCATTTAAGGGCATGCGGCTGGAGGTCAAAGACAGAGCAGGTCACTACGGGAAGATTCTGCAGTTCTGTTACATCTTAGGAACCTGCATTAGGAAAACATCTAAGATACCTGAGAAAGAGTATTTCTCAAAAAAGTAGGAATCCGATCTTCCTGAATACAGTAGACCCCAATTTTATAAAAGAGAACATCTGCTTGCATTAGAGTCCCTTATTTCTGAAGGAAAGAAACAAATACAGAACTAATAAGCGCCACCTCTCCAAGGTGAATGGGGGGAAAGATGCCAATGTCACTGGGAGGCTGTCTTTTTCTTTTATTAATTTTTATTGGAGTTTAGTTGCTTTACAACACTGTGTTAATTTTTACTATACGGCAAAGTGAATCAACTATATGTTTTCATATATCCCCTCTGTTTTTGGATTTCCTCTGTGTTCAGGTCACCACAGAGCACTGAGTAGAGTTCTCTGACCTATAAAGCAGGCTCTCCGAGTCACCTATTTTATACATTGTATCAACAGTGTTTGTATGTGAATCCCAGTGTCCCAGATCATCCCAGTGCACCCTGGGGTACTGTCTTCTATTCACTCGGCATCTCAAGAGAAGTTTTAACTGGTGCCAAGAGCAGGGGCACAGGCCCTGCCTTGAATTCCGAACACCTGGAGGACCACACTGGTCACACGTATCAAGGCCCATCATGAGGGTGGAGGACTCGCCTCTCTCCCTTCCATCAGTTCTGTCTCCCTGGAAAGAAAGTAAGCAAAAGCTTACTTAAAAAAAAAAGAAACAAACAAACAGGTGATTTCCACAGAGGACACCTTCTAAAAGATTGAATTTTGATTCTGTGCATGCCTGCAGGGATGTTCCTACTATATCCACCCCCTGATGTGCTTCACTTGCCATGAATTAGAAAAGGGGCTAAAAATGGCTACCTGGGAAGTATGTTCATTATCAGCCTTCTATCCACGAGCACCTTTTAAAAACCCACATGTCGTCTCAGTTGTGATCATTTAAACAGAAATCGTGTTTACGTTTCCCAAACAAGTCAGTACAGAAACAGTTTCACCCATGCTGATCATTTGCCTTCTTTCATTTGTATGGAAGAGAAAAATAAACCATCCATTGAAACACAGATACATACAAATACCTTGTATAATAAAAAACCAAAATAGATCCAACCTGGCCTGTGATTAGAAATAATAGTCATTTGAAATTCAATGACAATATAACTCTTTGGAAACATCACCAGTTTAGGTATATTCATTCTGTTTTGTTGTAAACACTATTAATTGTTTAATATCATTTGGCCCAGGAAACCCTTAGTGAAAATTACAGAAGTGTATCATCTGGGAGACCTGTATCCAGCCTTGCTTCTGTAGTTTTGCTTCAGGCAAGAGTTCTCTATCTCTGGATCTCAATTTCCTTGCTTGGAAAAATGAAAGAATTGAACCAAATTACCTAGCAGGTACTCTGAGAGTCCATCATTTCATACTGCCTGGAAAATAAGGTGAGGGCATCCCACGCCATCCTTCCTTGAGAAACAGCGCCACCTCCAGGTCACAATCACCATAGCGGAGAGCTGCTTGGGGGTTGCTCCTCCTGCAGACAGGAGTTGTTCACCAGATCCGCAGAAACCCACCCCACGGTGTCCTTGGGGACGTGATCACACATTTGCGAGTCTGCCAGCTGGGTTAAGATCAATGTGTTGTGGACATGGAGCCAAGCTGAGCTAACTGGGCCACAGGGGACAGACGCATGACCTTGGTCTAATTATCACAGCCCCCAGCTCACAAAGTTCACCCCCGGAACAATTTCTGGAAAAGGATGCAGGCAAGGAACACATGGGATTAACTAAAGCCCATAAAATAATGATAATGGACACATCTTTGCTATATGTGATTCCACTTTAGACAGTTTCCACCTGCTCTTGTTTTAGCAAGACGTCCCTGGGAGACAGTACTTGTGCACTTTTATCAAGCAAAACTGTGTGGCAGGCTCCTAAGCAAACACCATTCTTTTCCCACTCAGCAGAGTATTTACCAAGCCACCACCTAATGCCAGCCCAGTGCTAAGGGCTCTCATAGCATTATTTTTGTTGAATTTCCACCACAGCCTTTATGCAGTGGGAATTAAGATCCCCGGGTTTCAGCACAAGGAAATGGAGACTCAGAGAGTCAGAGAAATGACAATTCTAGCCTTCGAGCGTGAAGGTGCAGACATTCGTGTTCACACAGTGCTCCCGAGTAAGGAGGGACCACAGTCGACCAAGGACGTGACGGCAAACACCCCTTTTCAAGGCTAATCTGTCAGCACAGCATGGTCCCGCTAAATGTAATCAGCAGTTTGGAAGCAAAGGCAGTTCAAGAACTCAATTTCTTTCCTTAAAGTGTGATCTGCACTCAGAAAACAGCCCTATCTTGGCTAGTCATACTCAGCCCCAGCTCCCTAAGCTGCATGAATGAGGCTCAGTGTAAGGTGTGATATGGTGATTCGAAACGATGACTCCTCTGAGAAATGGAGGACAGAATGTTTATAGCAGTCCCTCTGAACCTTCCTACACTGCTGATGGGAACGTAAATTGGTGCAGCCACTATGGAGGACGGAGTGGAAGCTCCTTAAAAAACTAAAAATAGAACTACCATAGAATCCAGCAACCCCACTCCTGGGCATATATCCAGCGAAAAACATGGTTTGAGAGGATGCTTGCACGCTCCCTCCTAGTGTTCACAGAGGTGCTGTTCACAATAGCCGAAACGCGGAAGCGACCTAAATGGCCGTGGACAGATGAGTGAGTAAGGAGGCTGGTGCGCATATACACGAAGAAATACGACTCAGCCGTCAAAAAGAATGAAGGGATGCCATTTGCAGCAAACACGGATGGACCCAGAATTATCCTCAATGACATAAGCCAGACAGAGAAAGACTAATATCGTACGGTATCACTCATATGAGGATCTTAAAAAGCAAACAATACAGAGGAGCTTATATACAGAACGGAAACGGTCTCACAGACCTGGAGAAGGAACTTATGGTTGACTTGTGGGGCAAGGGTAGTTGGAGGGATAGAGGGCGAGTTTGAGATAGACATGGACACACTGCTACTATTTCTGAGATAAATAACCAACGGGGACCTACTGTATAGTACAGGGAAGTCTCTCAGGACTCTGTAATCACCTAAATGGGAAAAGAATTTTAAAAAGAATACATGTGTGTATGTATAGAACTGAATCACTTTTCTGTACTTCTACACCTGAAACTTACACAACGTTGTTAACCAACTACACTCCAATACAAAATAAAGACTTCTTCAAGATTGTCCCTTTGATATTATCCCATCATTCCCTAACTTTTCTTGATGGGGAAAGGGGCAGAGTACCCCCAAGACTGCGGGAAAGCATCATGGCTAGAAATACCATGTTCCCCTGCATCCCTGAGGAGAGAGGTGCAGAGCCCTGACCCAGGGCAACGTGCTGCAGACTGCATATCTCAAGCTTTCCTGTATTCACACCCGCTGAGATGACTCTAGTTGGAAAGACTGGATTTTCCAGTCTATCTCTCTGACTACGCTTTACAGGATACTGGGCACATAAAGACAAAGAAACTAAATATTTTCTAATGTATTAGTAAAAATATGAATTTTTACTAATATTAGCAAAATATTGATTTTTTTTTGAACTCTGATGTTGCAGAAGATTCTTGAGAATCTCTTGGACTCCAAGGAGATCAAACCGGTCAATCCTAAAGGAAATCTACCTTGAATATTCACTGGAAGGGTTGCTGCTGAAGCTGCAATCCTTTGGCCACCTAATGCGAAGAGCTGACTCATTGGAAAAGACCCTGATGCTGGGAAACATTGGGGGCAGGAGGAGAAGGGGACGACAGAGGATGAGATGGCTGGATGGCATCACTGACTCAATGGACACGAGCTTGAGCAAGCTCCAGGAGATGGCGAAGGGCAGAGAAGACTGGTGTGCTGCAGTCCATGGGACGGCAAGGAGTTGGACTGAACCGAGCAACTGAACAACAGCAGCAAATATTAGTTAAAAAAAAAAAATAAGTATGATCTATGTGCAAAAAATGGAAGTTATGCAAGTTGGGATGATTTGGCATCTTTGAAGTGGCAATGAAGTTACCTTAGGACAGAGCCCAAGGAAGGAGCCTGGCAGAGAGGGGATGTGGGAAGTACCGGTGGACTTTGGATCGCGGGTAGAAGTGGGAACACATTTAGACGGAACAAGGCAGCAGTGCTGAGTTGACCCTTTGAGAAAGGAGAAGTTAAAATATGGCAGCTGAACCACAGGCAGACGCCAGAAAAAGAAAAATGGCATAAGCAAAAAATTTCTCAATTTTAAGAATCTCTTCTTATAACTCAGAGGAAATTATGCTGTTCAAGGTTGTGTAATCACCAAGTTACAGCTAATTAGAAATTGAGAACCAAATGCTTGATGGTTGTTGCTGCTGTGCGGTCGCTCAGTTGTGTCTGACTCTTTGCAGCTCCATGGACTGCAGCAGGCCAGGCTTCCTTGTCCTTCACCATCTCCCAGAGTTTGTTCAAACTCATGTCTACTGAGTCGATGATGCCATCCAACCATCTCATCCTCTGTCGTCTCCTTCTCCTCCCGCCTTCAATCTTTCCCAGCATCAGGGTCTTTTCCAATGAGTGGGCTCTTTGCATCAGGTGGCTTGATGGTTGGTATACAGATTTTTCTTGCATGCAATCAGAATGTGTCAGTTCCATGCTGTCTCGGAGGTTAGGGCTGAGAAGGAGGAAACAGAAGGAAGCCAGGGCAGCGGGCAGCTAATGGTCATGCCGATGAGGCAACGACCGAGGATGAACTAGAACAGAAAACAGAATTGTGTACAAGACATGTGTCTCTGAGAGAGTATTGTTCTCAGGGCCCCAACAGCAGCAGCTGTGTCTGAACTAACTCTGCTTGGAACCAGGTAAGATCTTTCTCAAGCCCCAGTGATGATGATGGTAGATTAGCAATTTGTTGTTGTCTGTCAATGTCATCCAAGAGTCTAACCCTGCTAGCTTCCTCTTTTCCTTCTTTCCCCTCTTCGACCCATGACCCAGGCTTTCCTTTTACAATTTCTATTCTGCAGGAGGCTAGGACAGCAGAAAGTGAATATCAGTTATCACTGTTCGTAAAATAAGGGTTAATAAGCCAGGACAGAGAGTACCAACGGTTGTTTCTGCAGCATCCAGACCATGGTCATCAGCGCGTTGTTTTCTGAGCCAGCTTTATTTTGTTCTTGGTGGCATCTGGAGGACTGATGTAAGCCCCAGAGAGGTGGAATGTTAGAAATTAAGAGTATGTATCCCCTTTGATGACTGCAAGTAGTGTGCACAGAAGTGAGTGCTAAATGCATGTTATAATGAAGCCTGCATTCAGGCACAGCTGTTCCCACAGAGAGGTCCCCATGGTTTTGAAAACAGATCCATTCATTCAGCTGACACATTTAGCTGAACACCTTCTATGTGCTGTGTGCTGGGCATAGGATGAGGGCAGCAACAGACCCAGGTCTCAGGTGACCTTAATGGGATGGGAGCAGATGAGGCATTTGGTTGGATCTAGAGGAGATGAGCGGAGAAGGCAACGGAAACCCACTCCAGTGTTCTTGCCTGGAGAATCCCAGGCACGGGGGAGCCTGGTGGGCTGCCGTCTATGGGGTCGCACAGAGTCGGACATGACTGAAGTGACTTAGCAGCAGCAGCAGCAGAGGAGATGAGAGCTTCTGCAGGGGAATAAGCGATACCTCCCTAAGGGGTAAGGTCAGTGGTTGGAGCAGGGCTTTACCTGAACAGAGTCCAGGACATGTAAAAAGATGACTGTTATCTATGAGGAGCACCTGATAACTGACCAAGAGGTTTTAGCCCTTTGTGACCCGTCGTATTTTCAGTTCCCTGAACGAACCAGGCTTCAGGTCCCGCCAGCCCGAAGGTCCCCTTGTGCCAGTTTGGTAAAGACATCTCCTCTGGACTAGGACAACCAAAGGATGGGCATCGTCCCGGGGACTGAGCAAACCCACGTTCCCACACGAGGCCTCGAGCCCCGCATGCCGTTCCCGAGTCTGCTCTGAGGGAGCTGCTGCCTTAGACAATTGCTAAGGCTTCCCCACACCGCAACCCCTCCGCCTCCCCTCCCAAGCCTTGCCTTAGAGACGACTGTCTCCGGTAAACCTGCCCAGCCCCTCACAGCTGGAAGTTGCTCCCATTTTCCCAGGCTCATGTCACCCTGTATTTGTCCCTAGTTCGCCTCATCACGATTACGACACGCATGTGCGTGTAACTGTCCTCCCCGTGAGCATGGAAGTTCCCAGAAAGAAGGATGTGTGTCTGTCATGCTTATTGCCGTAACTCCTGCATGTGGGCTGTGCTCAGTAAAGGCTTCCTGAATCCGTGGGTGGTGGAACGGATGGGAGGCTCAAGTCAGGACTCATTAGAAGCTTCCTCATCCTTCTAAGGAGAATAGCTTGACCACATGCCTCACTCCACGCAGACTGGGCATGCCAGGCGGTCCCTATTCGAAATGCTGAGTCTACGTATCAGACAGGGTCATGGAGGCTGAGCCTGGACAGGTTCTGGGCTTTCACCCTCTGTTTTCTTATTTGCTCTCTGAACAACAGAATACAACTCTCACTTTGCAGAAATAATCTACAACAGCCAAGTGACCACCCATGCTTGAAACACAGGCTGCCAACCGTTTCCATTTCATGGAGTCTGGTCACTATTCACTTATTTTAAAATTATTAATTGGACACCTACCATGTGATACCAGTCTAGGGGCTGATCTTTCCATTCTCTTGGTAGCTTTCGGGAACACAATTTGCTTGGGTTGCCCTCTGTTTTGTAGCGATGGAAGGGATGGAGACTTTCACCCTCTAACTGTGATGCACCTGACTTAGACTCCAGACTTGCTGTCTCATTTGTAGAACTTGTCCATGAGAAGGAGGGTGAGGTCACTACAATGCATCTGACTTACAAGGAATGTGTGTTGAACAATCACAAACCATGGCCAGACAGTGATTTCCTGCATAATAAGGAGTACCTGCTTGAGGACTATTTCTAGGAGCACTACCTAGGTTAAAGATTTGCAGTTTCATAAAGGAAGTACTAGAAAAAGATTTTATGTGATTACAAACTGGCCTTCAATGGACACCCCGAACGGCCACATCTTCCGTAAGGGGTTGGTGCATAGTCTCCCTCCAACTCCATCCTCCCGAGCCTGCCCAGGCCACCCAGCCCCTCCCCCAGGGCCTCCCCACCCCTTCCTCCCCAGCCAGCACTATAGGAAAACCCCCCACCCCCAGTTGCTGAATATTCTAATAGCACCTCTACTCATTTTTGGGGCTGCAAATTCACTGCAGATAGTGACTGCAGCCACGAAATTAAAAGATGCTTAATCCTTGGAAGAAAAGTTATGACCAACATAGACAGCATATTAAAAAGCAGAGACATTACTTTGTCAACAAAGGTCCATCTAGTCAAGGCTATGGTTTTTCCAGTAGTCATGTATGGATGTGAGAGTTGGACTATAAAGAAAGCTGAGCACAGAAGAATTGATGCTTTTGAACTGTGGTGTTGGAGAAGACTCTTGAGAGTCCCTTGGATGGCAAGGAGATCCAATCAGTCCATCCTAAAGGAAATCAGTCCTGGGTGTTCATTGGAAGTACTGATGTTGAAGCTAAAACTCCAATATTTTGGCCACCTCATGCGAAGAGCTGACTCATTGGAAAAGACCCTGATGCTGGAAAAGATTGAGGGCAGGAGGAGAAGGGGACAACAGATGATGAGATGGCTGGATGGCATCACCGACTCAATGGACGTGAGTTTGGGTGGACTCTGGGAGTTGGTGATGGACAGGGAGGCCTGGCGTGCTGCAATTCATGGAATCACAAAGAGTCAAAACACGACTGAGTGACTGAACTGAACTGAACTGAACTTCCAGGTGAAGGAATCTGTAAAGAATTCGATGCTGCTGCTGCTGCTGCTGCTGCTAAGTCGCTTCAGTCACGTCCGACTCTGTGCGACCCCATAGACGGCAGCCCACCAGGCTCCGCCATCCCTGGGATTCTCCAGGCAAGAACACTGGAGTAGGTTGCCATTTCCTTCTCCAATGCATGAAAGTGAAAAGTGAAAGTGAAGTCACTCAGTCTGACCGACCCTCAGCGACCCCATGGACTGAAACCTACCAGGCTCCTCCATCCATGGGACTTTCCAGGCAAGAGCACTGGAGTGAGCTGCCATTGTTTTCTCCAAAGAATTGGATGAGGATTCTATATTCTTGATTCTATAAAGGATGCTGAAAAGAAGCATCTAAATACTCGGTTCTTAATTCTATGGTGTCCAAACATGAAATGCATTGTTTTCAGGGCATTTGGTGTTTAACACAGCAGAGGGAGCCCTTCCCTAGCTTAAAGGATGCTACAGACACCAACAAGATGGCCACTTAGCCGGCCAGACTGCACAGATGGCGCGCCACAGACTGGGCGGTCTCAACAACAGAGCATCTATTTGCTCCATCCGAAGGCCAGAAGTCTGAAGTTAAAGTGTTGGCAGGGTTGGTTTCCCCTGAGGTCTGTCTCCGTGGCTTGTAGATGACTGTCTGCTCCCTGAGTCCTCACGGGGGCTTCCCTGTGCGTGTCCTAACTTCCTCCTATCACGGCACCAGTTGTATTGGATTAGGGCCCAGTCTACTGACTTCATTTTCTCTTAATCACCTCTTCAGAGGCCCTGTTTCTAAACACAGTCACATTCTGACGTCCTAGGGGTTCGGACTTTGACATATGAATTTGGAGCGGGGTGGAGTGGGGTTGGGGGGAGGGATACAGTTCAGCCCATAACAGCTAGCCACCCCGCTTTCAGTTTTGTTATTGCCGGGAGAAATATCAATAACCTCAGATATACAGATGATACCACCCTTATGGCAGAAAGTGAAGAGGAACTAAAAAGCCTCTTGATGAAAGTGAAAGAGGAGAGTGAAACAGTTGGCTTAAAGCTCAACATTCAGAAAATGAAGTTCATGGCATCTGGTCCCATCACTTCATGGGAAATAGATGGGGGAACAGTCTCAGACTTTATTTTTTTGGGCTCCAAAATCACTGCAGATGGTGATTGCAGCCATGAAATTAAAAGACGCTTGCTCCTTGGAAGAAAAGTTATGACCAACCTAGATAGCATTTTAAAAACCAGAGACATTACTTTGCCGACTAAGGTCCGTCTAGTCAAGGCTATGGTTTTTCCAGTGGTCATGTATGGATGTGAGAGTTGGACTGTGAAGAAGGCTGAGTGCCAAAGAATTGATGCTTTTGAACTGTGGTGTCGGAGAAGACTCTTGAGAGTCCCTTGGACTGCAAGGAGAGCCAACCAGTCCATTTTGAAGGAGATCAACCCTGGGATTTCTTTGGAAGGAATGATGCTAAAGCTGAAGCTCCAGTACTTTGGTCACCTCATGCGAAGAGTTGACTCATTGGAAAAGACTCTGATGCTGGGAGGGATTGGGGGCAGGAGGAGAAGGGGACAACAGAGGATGAGATGGCTGGATGGCATCACTGACTCGATGGACGTGAGTCTGAGTGAACTCTGGGAGATGGTGATGGATAGGGAGGCCCGGCGTCCTGTGATTCATGGGGTTGCAAAGAGTCGGACATGATTGAGTGACTGAACTGAACTGAAAAATACTTTTAATATTTTAATACACTATTAAACTATATCTCTTTATACATTACATACGTATTACATATGGATGCACGCTAAGTCACTTTAGTTGTGTCTGACTCTGTGTGACCCCATGGACTGTAGCCCACCAGCCTCCTCTGTCCATGGGGTTTCCCAGGCAAGAATACTGCAGTGGGATGCCATGCCCTTCTCCAGAGGATCTTCCCAACACAGAGATCAAACCTGCATCCCCTGCACCTCCTCCATTACAGGCAGATTCTTCACTGCTGAGCCACCAGGGAAGACCATATCTTATATATATTACATATTACATATTCATTTTGTTTGTATGACGTATGCATGCGTGCATGCTAAGTCGCTTCAGTTGACTCGGTGTGACTATCGACCGTAGCCTGCCAGGCTCCTCTGTCCATGGGATTCTTAAGCCAAGAATACGAGCAGATTGCCGTGCCCTCCTCCAGGGGATCTCCCCGACCCAGGGATTGAGCCTGCGTCTATTCAGCCTACTTCGTTTGCAGGTGGGTTTTTACCACTAAGGCCACCTGGGAAGCCCACATAATATATATTAAAAATAAATATGTGCATTAAATTTTTCATTGCTCTCTAAAAATTAAATCACCTATGTTGTTTTTACTCCCATAATGATGAACCTGTGGTTCAAAGGTCTTCACCCCACCGCCATATTGGCAAGCATCAATGGTGCGCTCAAATTAATAGAAAGCCCAGACCCAGTCACTCTTAGGACAGCCACGCAAGTTCCCGTATCTAAAGATATGGAAGAAAGTCAGTAAGCTCAGGACACAAGTAGGGCAGCTGGCGGCCACCTGCAGAGGCCCAGTCAGGTTCCTGGCTCACCAAATGGGGAGCTGCAGATGGTAAGACCAGGGAGGTGAGCGCCACTCTGGGCATCCTCAAGCCCAGTCTCAGGGGCTCTCTCCTCTCTCCCGATCCCCCCTTCCCCACCCCTGCTGCCCCCAAGGCTGGGAGAGTTCTGCTGCTTGGCTAGCCTGGGGTGACACAAGAAGCTTCACTGAGCCTGGGGTGGCCTCATTAATCCTGCAGTTAGGCAATAGCAACCTGCCTACAATGGAGCACCCTTGCTCCCCAGGCGAATGGAGTCCTGTCCAATAATACACCCTTAATTCAGAGCCTCTGAGAGGGAACAAAGGCAGGGACAGGTGTCCTGGGCGGTCAGGCTAACTGGTCCCTAGACCCACCTTGGGTCCCACCCTGCCACCTTAAACTGTGGTCTACACAGTCTAAAGAGTTATCTTAAGGATGACAAATGCCTCCAAAATCATCTTACTAGGCAATCAGTTCATTGCAAACAAATGTCATTAGAAAGATTCTGTATACATGGCTTTATGCCTCCATGTGTCAGAGACTTTATGCAAAATACCCCATTACCAGAGGCTTTCCTGGTGGCTCAGATAGTAAAGCATCTGCCTGCAATGAGGGAGACCTGGGTTCGATCCCTGGGTTGAGAAGATCCCCTGCAGAAGGAAATGGCAACCCACTCCAGTACTCTTGCCTGGAAAATCCCATGGATGGAGGAACGTGGTAGGCTACAGTCCATGGGGTCGCAAAGAGTCAGATACGACTGAGCAACTTCACTTTCACTTTCACTACTAATATCCCAAATACGACCTGAAAAGAACAATCCTCGGCTAAAAGTAGGCATGGTGCTCAGCTTTGCCTCTTTGTGACCCCATGGACTATATATAGCCCACCAGGCTCCTCTGTCCACATGATTTTTCAGACAAGAATACTAGAGTGGGTTGCCATTTCCTTCTCCAGGGGATCTTAGGATTCTTTGCTAAAAGTGTACTTGGTTTACCATAAGGTTACTTGTAATTTACCTCAGATGACCATTATATCTACTACTGTGGGCAGGAATCCCTCAGAAGAAATGGAGTAGCCATCATGGTCAACAAAAGAGTCTGAAATGCAGTACTTGGATGCAATCTCAAAAACGAAAGAATGATCTCTGTTCGTCTCCAAGGCAAACCATTCAATATCACAGTTATCCAAGACTATGCCCCAACCAGTAACGCTAAAGAAACTGAAGTTGAACGGTTTTATAAAGACCTACAAGATCTTTTAGAAGTAACACCCAAAAAAGATGTCCTTTTCATTATAGAGGACTGGAATGCAAAAGTAGGAAGTCAAGAAACACCTGGAGTAACAGGCAAATTTGGCCTTGGAATGTGCAATGAAGCAGGGCAAAGACTAATAGAGTTTTCCAAGAAAATGCATTGGTCATAGCAAACACCCTCTTCCAACAACACAAGAGAAGACTCTACATATGGACATCACCAGATGGTCAACACCGAAATCAGATTGATTATATTCTTTGCAGCCAAAGATGGAGAAGCTCTATAAGTCAACAAAAACAAGACCAGGAGCTGACTGTGGCTCAGATCATGAATTCCTTATTGCCAAATTCAGACTTAAATTGAAAAAAGTAGGGAAAACCGCTAGACCATTCAGGTATGACCTAAATCAAATCCCTTATGATTATACAGTGGAAGTGAGAAATAGATTTAAGGGCCTAGATCTGATAGATAGAGTGCCGGATGAACTATGGAATGAGGTTCGTGACATTGTACAGGAGACAGGGATCAAGACCATCCCCATGGAAAAGAAATGTAAAAAAGCAAAATGGCTGTCTGGGAAGGCCTTACAAATAGCTGTGAAAAGAAGAGAGGCAAAAAGCAAACAATAAAAGGAAAGATATAAGCATCTGAATGCAGAGTTCCAAAGAATAGCAAGAAGAGATAAGAAAGCCTTCTTCAGTGATCAATGCAAAGAATTAGAGGAAAAGAACAGAATGGGAAAGACTAGAGATCTCTTCAAGAAAATTAGAGATACCAAGGGAACATTTCATGCAAAGATGGGCTCGATAAAGGACAGAAATCATCTGCACCTAACAGAAGCAGAAGATATTAAGAAGAGGTGGCAAGAATACACGGAAGAACTGTACAAAAAAGATCTTCACGACCAAGATGATCATGATGGTGTGATCACTCACCTAGAGCCAGACATCCTGGAATGTGAAGTCAAGTGGGCCTTAGAAACCATCACTATGAACAAAGCTAGTGGAGGTGATGGAATTCCAGTGGAGCTGTTTCAAATCCTGAAAGATGATGCTGTGAAAGTGCTGCACTCAATATGCCAGCAAATTTGGAAAAGTCAGCAGTGGCCACAGGACTGGAAAAGGTCAGTTTTCATTCCAATCCCAAAGAAAGGCAATGCCAAAGAATGCCCAAACTACCGCACAATTGCACTCATCTCACATGCTAGTAAAGTAATGCTCAAAATTCTCCAAGCCAGGCTTCAGCAATACGTGAACCGTGAACTTCCAGATGTTCAGGCTGGTTTTAGAAAAGGCAGAGGAACCAGAGATCAAATTGCCAACATCCACTGGATCATGGAAAAAGCAAGAGAGTTCCAGAAAAACATCTATTTCTGCTTTATTGACTATGCCAAAGCCTTTGACTGTGTGGATCACAAGAAACTGTGGAAAATTCTGAAAGAGATGGGAATTCCAGACCACCTGACCTGCCTCTTGAGAAATCTGTATGCAGGTCAGGAAGCAACAGTTAGAACTGGACATGGAACAACAGACTGTTTCCAAATAGGAAAAGGAGTACGTCAAGGCTGTATATTGTCACCCTGCTTATTTAACTTGTATGCAGAGTACATCATGAGAAACGCTGGGTTGGAAGAAACACAAGCTGGAATCAAGATTTCTAAGAGAAATATCAATAACCTCAGATATGCAGATGACACCACCCTTATGGCAGAAAGTGAAGAGGAGCTAAAAAGCCTCTTGATGAAAGTGAAAGTGGAGAGTGAAAAAGGTAGCTTAAGGATCAACATTCAGAAAACAAAGATCACGGCATCCGGTCCCATCACTCCATGGGAAATAGATGGGGAAACAGTGGAAACAGTCTCAGACTGTATTTTTGGGGGCTCCTAAATCTGTGCAGATGGTGACTGCAGCCATGAAATTAAAAGACACTTACCTCTTAGAAGAAAAGTTATGACCAACCTAGATAGTATATTCAAAAACAGAGACGTTACTTTGCTGACTAAGGTCCGTCTAGTCAAGGCTATGGTTTTTCCAGTGGTCATGTATGGATGTGAGAGTTGGACTGTGAAGAAAGCTGAGCGCCGAAGAATTGATGCTTTTGAACTGTGGTGTTGGAGAAGACTCTTGAGAGTTCCTTGGACTCCAAGGAGATCCAACCAGTCCATTCTGAAGGAGATCAACCCTGAGATTTCTTTGGAAGAAATGATGCTAAAGCTGAAGCTCCAGTACTTTGGCCACCTCATGTGAAGAGTTGACTCATTGGAAGACTCTGATGCTGGGAGGGATTGGGGGCAGGAGGAGAAGGGGACGACAGAGGATGAGATGGCTGGATGGCATCACAGACTCGATGGATGTGAGTCTGAGAGAACTCCAGGAGTTGGTGATGGACAGGGAGGCCTGGCGTGCTGTGATTCATGGGGTTGCAAAGAGTCGGACACGACTGAGCGACTGAACTGAACTGAACTACTTGTACTTACTGGGCACATCAGGACATTGGAGGTAGAGTTTAATTTTTATAAAAGATGAAAAGCTAGGGAACTTCCCTGGTGGTTGAGTGGTTAAGAATCCACCTTCCAAGGCAGGGGACAAGGGTTCTATTCCTCGTAGGGGAACTGGATCCCGTAGGGCAGCTAAGCCTGCCTGCCACAACAAAGATCCCATGTGCTGCAACTAAGACCCAACACAGCCCGCAATATAAATAACTTAATTAATAAAAAAGATGAAAAACTAGAGCTTGGGTCCAGAGGCAGGCCTGCTGCTGCTGCTGCTAAGTTGCTTCAGTCGTGTCCAACTCTGTGCGATCCCATAGACAGCAGCCCACTAGGCTCCTCTGTCCCTGGGATTCTCCAGGCAAGAGTACTGGAGTGGGTTGCCATTTCCTTCTCCAATGCATGAAAGTGAAAAGTGAAAGTGAGGTCGCTCAATCGTGCCTGACTCTTAGTGACCCCATGGACTGCAGCCTACCAGGCTCCTCCATCCATGGGATTTTCCAGGCAAGAGTATTGGAGTGGGTTGCCATTTTCTTTCCAAACCCTCAGGGCTGTGGTATGAGGGGCAGTTCCAATGAAATGAGAGGGGAGCGCTGAATCAAGGCTGATTCACTCAACCGTTCATTCTAGACCTCAGAAGTCGGCTAGGACCCCTGTGCTTTTGCAGGTCCATGTGTGATGGGCTCAGACCCGTCACTGTCATGACCTTTGAGGTCAGCCTACTGGGCCTGCATCCTTAGATTTCTCTGAGCTCTGTCAGAGCAATCTGCTCACACCAAAAGAGCCCTGTGAGCATTTCAGAAAGAATCATGGCAGAAGATGAAGGGCTCAATGGTTCCATCACAAAATCCACAGCAAACAGCCTCACATCATGTGCTTTGAGATATTGATTCTCCAGTGCCCTGCAGGGGGGCAGGGGTTGGGGTTTCCTCTCTGATGTCCGAGTGAGCCCTGTCTCCCCACTTCTCACATACTGTGCACATCCCACCGGAGCCCCATCTTCCATCCTGGAGCTCCCCCACCTCCAGGCTACCTCGAAGCCCATCCAGCTCCACAGTGGCACTCGCAGAGAAAGCCAGCTCTCCCCAGCCCCAAGGCCACCTACCATTCCCCACCCCATCTAGGGGCTCAGCCAAGTGAAGTGAAGTGAAAGTCGCTCAGTCATGTCTGACTCTTAGCGACCCCATGGACTATACAGCCCATAGAATTCTCCAGGCCAGGATACTGGAGTGGGTAAGCCGTTCCCTTCTCTAGGGGATCTTCCCAACCCAGGGATCGAACCCAGGTCTCCCGCACTGCAGGTGGATGCTTTACCAGCTGCACCACCAGGGAAGCCACCAGGGGGCTCACCCAAACCTTCTCTTTAAAGATCAGCTTAGGTTATATACAGCTTTTACATTTTCTGTTCTCTTAACAACCCATTTAACCATCAAATGTCTTCTACATTGTGGCCACAAAGGGGACTCTGGAGCCAAACCCTAGAGTTAGAATCCTGGCTTGACTATTTACTGTGTGACTTTGAGCCAATTACTTAACCTCTCTGGGCCTTTGTTTTCTCATCTGTAAAATGAGGAGGGTGATAACAGTATCTGACTCTTCTTTTAAATTACATTTTTTAGTTAACTTTTGAAAAGTTTTAGACCATTATCTAAGATCACTTTCCACTTACAGTTAGTACACAGTCTATTTCCTGTGTGGTATAAAAGATAACACATTTTTGAACCTATCTTACACCCCCTCCCCAGCAGTTCCTGACTCTTTGGGTTGAAGTGAGGGGAGGACTTAGCACGTGACAGGCTTGCGCAGCAAGGCCCACACGGAGCAAGAGTGTCTGGAGAGCGCTGCGTGGCAGGCACACAGCAGAGGGGCAAGTCAGTGCTCAATGTGGTGTTAGCGATGTTCCTGAAAGTGCAGCATTCCCTGGCTTTACGACTCAAGAGAAATGCGCAACCTGAAAATTGAGAATCATGTTTCATTTGGGGTTCCCCAGTGGCTCAGCAGTAAAGAATCTGCCTGCAATGCAGGAGATGCTGGTTCAATCCCTGGGTCAGGAAGGTCCCCTGGAGGAGGGCACGGCAACCTGCTCCAGCATTCTTGCCTGGAGAATTCCATGGACAGAGGAGCCTAGCGGGCTACAGTCTGAGAGATCACAAAAAGTCGGACATGACTGAAGCAACTTAGCACGCACACATAGGAAGTAAAGCTTGCTACTGCCCAACTGGAAACAGGCCCAGCATTTGAGGAGAATAAAGCTTTCCCCTCTTTAAAAAAAATGATAGGGCATTCCAAAAACAAAATAGGGACTAGCCTTTCCAAGTGGCTAGGGCCCTGAAAATTCAAGTTCACTAGCCTTATTGGTGCAAATAATCAATAATCAATCTCTAATAAGGAACAGAAGAAAGTTTTATTTGAGCCAAACTGAGGGTGGTAGCCCTGGAGGCAGCTTCTTGGCAGCTCTGAGAAATTGATGTGTAGAATCACGGTCGTCAGCAAATTCATACCTTATCAGGACAAAGAACATACATCTAACGTGACAAGGAACATTCCTTTGAGGTTTCAAAAGAGACAACTTTTTACAGAATTGTGTAAATCTGGACAGATGTTTCATTCCTGCAACTAATCGGTAAACTAGAATGGATGCTAAATTTTTCATATCAGAAGCTCAAGTCTGCTTTGGATCCATAAATACTCATTGCCAGTATAACTTTAGTTCAACAAAAGGATTGTACTGTATGAAGAGCTGATGAAAAAAATCCCCCTATAACATTTTTTAAAGAAAATCCTTGTTTGCATAAAGAAAAAGTCTTGTGTAAACTATAAAATTTTTATTTAATTTTTTTTTTAAAGAGACTGCTTACTACACATACAGTGAGCTGGCTGGCCCCTAGTGTCTGGGAAGGGAATCTTGTCTTCAAGGGAGTGTTAACATGGACACACAGGAAGGGAGTCATTTATCCTCTCACCAAACTGGATATTCTTGACCTTAATGGTTAGAGATGTGCTGTGTATGTTTGACAGGCCTTGAGTCAGGCCGTTCTAGTTCATACAAAGTTCAGGCCAAACCACATATTAAGATAAGACAGAATGACTTCCCATAACCCAATATTTGAACATTTTCACCATCAGCCTTGAGGTAAAGTCGCTTCTGATCACATCCTAATACATTCACATCACATACACTGTGCACGTGCACGCACATGCACATGCACACGCCCTACACCATTCACCACACATACATACACACATTCTGCTACACGCCACATACCACACACACACCCCATTCACCAGACATACATACACACATAAAATACACACACCACATACACCATTCACTACATGCACACGCATACTCCCCTACACCATGTACCACACACACACACACACACACACCATTCACCCCACATACATACATACATATACTCCCACACACCGTCTACCACACACACACCATACCACACATAAAATACACCACACACACCATTCACCACACATACATACGCACACATACCCCCACACACCATTTACCACACACACCACAAACACTCACACACCACACACCATTCACCACATACACGTACAGCATAGCACACGTAAAATACACACACCACACCATTCACCACATATACATACACACATTCTGCTACACACCACATACCACACACACACACCCCATTCACCAGACATACATACACACATAAAATACACACACCACATACACCATTCACTACATGCACACGCATACTCCCCTACACCATGTACCCCCCCCCCACACACACACACACACACCATTCACCCCACATACATACATACATATACTCCCACACACCGTCTACCACACACACACCATACCACACATAAAATACACCACACACACCATTCACCACACACACATACCCACATATTTCCACATGCCATTTACCACACACACACACCATTCACCACACATACATACACACACATACTCCCACACACCATTTACCACACACACCACAAACACTTACACCACATACACCATTCACCACATACACATACACCATAGCACACATAAAATACACACACCACATACACCATTCACTACATGCACACGCATACTCCCCTATACCATGTACCACACACACACACACACACCATTCACCCCACATACATACGTAAATATACTCCCACACACCATCTACCACACACACACCATACCACACATAAAATACACCACACACACCATTCACCACACACACACACACACACACACACACACACACACACCATTCACCCCACATACATACATACATATACTCCCACACACCGTCTACCACACACACACCATACCACACATAAAATACACCACACACACCATTCACCACACACATACCCACATATTTCCACATGCCATTTACCACACACACACACCATTCACCACACATACATACACACACATACTCCCACACACCATTTACCACACACACCACAAACACTCACACACCACACACCATTCACCACATACACATACACCATAGCAGACGTAAAATACACACACCACACACACCATTCACCACATATACATACATATTCCCACATGCCATATACCACACACACACCACTCACTGCATGTCCACCATACACTGCACACTTCAAACAGGTCAATACTTATCCTTACTGTGTACAATGTACTCTGCTATTTTCCACTCCATTTCTTTTTTTTTTTTCTGATGTTATCTGAGACTCACTAAGTTGATTTCACAACCCACGAATAGGTCCTGAACCAGACTTTGGAAAAACAAACTTGGAAGGAAGCAGAGGAAACCCACAGGTTGCTGTGAGGTGAACGTCGATCTGCTGGCTGGCTGGGCTCCCAGGGTACCTGGGACATGGCTGTGGCACACGGGCACCCCCTCCCCACCGTGGCTGCCCCAGCTGAGAATGGGCAGGGGCAGAGCCCCGCAGCTGACCAGACAGTTGGCGGCGGGGGGCAGGGGGTGTCCTTCATCATGTTTGCCTAGCTAATTTTAACCTAAGCTGTATACCCCCCATTTTTGTTTTTAATCACCCTCTCACACGAAGCGGCCTGTGGGTTTCCTCTGGGGGTTCCCCTGTGGCTCAGCAATTAAAGAATCCGCCTGCAGTGCGGGGGACATAGGAGACACAGGTTCAATCCTTGGATGGGAAAGATCCCCTGGAGGAGGAAAATGGCAACCCACTCCAGTGTTCTTGCCTGGAGAATTCCATGGACAGAGGAGCCTGGCGGGCTAGAGTCCATGGGGTCGCAAGGGTCGGACACGACTGAGGGACTAAGCACGCACGCCTGTGGGTTGCCTTTGCCTTCCTCCAAATCAGTGTTTTACAGATTACAGCCTGGAGCCAATTAGCAGATCATGAAATCACTTTAGTGAGTCTCAGGCAGTAGAAAAGAAGAAATGGAATAGAATAGCACACTTCCCATGGAGTAAGGATAAGTTCTGACTGGTTTGAGGTGTTTCTACTATTAATATAACTTTTCTTCAAACCAGCTATGAAATAAGTGAAACTATAAATGCAGGACAGAGAGAATCATTCACATCCAGTGATTCAGACATAGAAACACAGAGGGGAGCAACTCTGGAAACTACAGCCTGAAAAGTAAAGAGAATATCCAACTCCCACAGCTGTATCTAAACCTGCCAGATGATGACTCAGCGAGAGCACAGTCGTTTGATCTTGGAATGATTTTTTTTCCTAGAAAATATTCAGTCCAACAGATGATTCTGAAACAGGAGGGAAGCGGGCAGGACACAACCTTTGAAAGACTGATACAGCCCTAGGATATAATATAAAGTAATTAGAACCAAATGGGTCCAAGACAGCGGATGAGTCAACTTCCACTAGGCCGTGAGCCTCAGTATATGCTCACTGTAACACATCAGCAAGCTAGATGACAGACCCACAGGCACCACAACAGTTCCAAGGTTGGCCATCAAAGACCAAAAAGTGGGCAGTGACCCAATTCCTGGAAATCTCCACCCCTTCCCCAAAAGAGCTGGAATAATCCCCCCACTCATTAGCCTATGAAGTTGCAAGTAGTGCAAGCGTAAGTCAGTCGCTCAGAAGTGTCTGACTTTTTGCAGCCCCATGGAGGCCAGGCTCCTCTGTCCATGGATTCCCCAGGCAAGAAGACTGGAGTGGGTTGCCATTCCCTTCTCCAGGGGATCTTTCCATCCCAGGGGTCAAAAGCAGGTCTCCTGCATTGCAGGTGGATTCTTTACCACTGAGGCGCCAGGGAAGCCCTGAGGGGGAAGCACGGAGCCTGTGAAGTTAGCCAGCCCAGAAAAGCTAACCACACCACATTTCAAGGCCGCGCTCACCTTCTGAGGTGTCCCCAACTCTGTCTGTGCGGTGTGCTTCTCTCTAAACAAATCCACTTCTTGCCTATCTCTTGGTCTCTCACTGAATTCTTTCTATGGTAAGACATCAAGCACCTGAGCTTCATTAAGCCCTGAAACCAGGTGTGTGATCTCAGTTGGAAGACTGTGAGTTTTGGCTGAGTTCAGGTCTTCGCCATGTGGGTTTGAGTCCTAAACTGAGTTCTGGCTGAGTTTGAGTCCCCGCACATGAGTTGAAGTCCCAATCTGAGGGGAACAGTTTCAATGCCTCCTGTTTCCAACCTACCTACATAGAACGGGACTCACAGTAATGGGATGATTCATGCTTCACAGAGCCACTTCAAAAGCCCACAGGCCAAGGTCACTCTGCTCCTCTTAGATGCCTGTGCGGGCAGCCAGCCACTGCTCAAAACACATAGCAATTCCACCCCTGGAATTTCCCTCAACGCTTGGAGAACTCCTGATACTCTGACTGGGTTGACATGGTTTCTGGGACTGATCCTGTCTCTACCTATTGCCCCGGGGCAAGTGGACTAGAATCCAGCTTTCTTCTGTAGATAATGCCTAACAAAGATGGTCAAGCCCTCTCCCCCCAACCTCCACTCTCATGATGGAAAAAGGAGCTCACAGGTCAAAATAGCAAAAGACATTTGGTAAGCATAACAATTTCCAAAACAAACACTGGATTACAGATTCATCAGAAACAGAGATGTTGTTAAAATCCAAGTTAGGTTTGGAAGGCATCACCGACTCAAACGGACATCAGTTTGAGCATACTCAGGGAGATAGTGAAGGACAAGGAAGAGCCTGGGGTGCTGCTGTCCATGGGGTCACAAAGATTTGGACATGACTGAGCAACTGAACAACAACAAATAAATTATTGAGAAATAAGGGATGAGGGGCAGTTAAAGATGGAGGTGTGAGATAATACTAAACTTCCCACATTCCACAGACACAGGAAATTTACAGATGAAGATGAATCAATTCCCTTCAGGAAAAAAATCTGAAAACTGGCTGAACAACTCCTCCACAGCAAAGGGTAAACAAGGCACATCCAGAAGTTGGGAGAGGCAAGGATGTGGTCTCACCCAAATCCCCACCCTTGGTGCGGAGACCCACCATCAGGAGGGAGTCTCACAAATGACAGAGCTTCTCCCTGAGGAGTGAAGCATCTCTGCCCACATCAGGCACCCCAATCTTGGGACTGCTCTCTGGTGGCCTGGGACCAAAATAACTTGCAGCTGGGCTTGGGTTTCCAGCCAGAGTATGAGGCCTAGTCTTGGTGGTTAAAGCACCGAATTCTAGCCATTAGACCTGTGGTCAATGACCAGAGCCTTGGCCCCTCAGCTCTGCAGGAAAAAAAGTCCACAAAGACAGAAAGTAGGGAAGCGAGTAAATATTAGGAGGCAAAAGAGTACAGTACGTGTGGATAGACATACAGGCAGACTCAGAGAGAGAGTCGCTGAATTGCACCCTCGTGGCTGTTTGAGTTACTTTTATGGGGCATTTCTTCCAGATTTCCTTTGGCAAATCAGTTTTGATTTGCCCTGGTCACAGTCCATATTTGGGATCTCTCAAGATCATCCCATGTGTGCAGTCCGCTCTTAGCCAAAGTGGATATTACTGCAAAGGCCTGTGGGTAGCTTAGCATCACTTGACATCCCTCCCTTTTTGACCTCCAAGGAGCCCTTCTGCGCATGTGTGGTCAGGGAGGTCTTCTGGCTTCTCAAGAATGAGAAATACGTGGTCTGGGCAGGGCCCAGCCTCCTCTCGCAATTGTCCTGCTATTTTCATCTTACCTTTTCATACTGTTCATGGGGTTCTCAAAGTCAGAATACTGGAGTGGTTGGTCATTCCCTTCTCCAGTGGACCATGTTTTGTCAGGGAAAACCACTAGATCTTCAGGTATGACCTAAATCAAATCCCTTACGATTATCCAAGGGAAGTGACAAATAGATTCAAGGGATTAGATCTGATAGACAGCGTGCCTGAAGAACTATGGACGGAGGTTCGTCCAGGAGGCTGTGACCAAAACCAAAGAAAAAGAAAAGCAAGAAGGCAAAGTGGTTCTCTGAGGAGGCTTTACAAATAACTGAGAAAACAAGAGAAGTGAAAGGCAAGGGAGAAAGGGAAAGATACACCCAACTGAATGCAGAGTTCCAGAGAACAGCAAGGAGAGATAAGAAAGCCTGCTTAAGTGAAAAATGCAAAGAAATAGAGGAAAACAACAGAAAGACTAGAGATCTCTTCAAGAAAATTGGAGAGACCATGGGAACATTTCATGCAAGGATGGGCACAATAAAGAACAGAACAGTGACGACTTAACAGGAACAGAAGAGATTAAGAGGAAGTGGCAGGAATACACAGAAGAATAATACAAAAAAAGGTCTTAATGACCTGGATAACCGCAATGGTGTTACCACTTACCTGAGCCAGACATCCTGGAGCTTGAAGTCAAGTGGGCCTTAGAAAGCATTACAACTAACGAAGCTAGTGAAAATAATGGAATTCCAGCTGAGCTGTTTCAAATCCCAAAATACGAAGCTGTGAGAGTGCTTCACTCAATATGTCAGCAAATTTGGAAAAGCCAGCAGTGACCACAGGACTGAAAAAGATCAGTTTTCATTCCAATCCCAAAGAAAGATAATGCCAAAGAATGTTGAAACTACCACACAATTACATGCATTTCACATATGAGCAAGGTATTGCTCAAAATCCTTCAAGTTAGGCTTCAACATATGTGAACCAAGAACCTCCAGATGTACAACTTGAATTTAGAAAAGACAGAGGCATCAGAGATCAAATTGCCAACATTAGTTGGATTATAGAGAAAGTAAAGCAATTCCAGAAAAACATGTACCTTTGCTCTATTGACTGCACCAAAGCCTTTAACTGTGTGGATCGCAACAAACTGTGGAAAATTCTTCAAGAGATGGGAGTACCAGACCACTTTGCCTGCCTCCTGAGAAACCTGTATGTCGGTCAAAAAGCAACAGTTAGAATCGTACATGGAACAACTGATTGGTTCTAAAATGGAAAAGGAGTACATCAGGACTGAACATTGTCACCCTGCTTATTTAACTTATATGCAAAAGAGCAGTATGCCAAATGCAGGGCTGGATGACTCACCAGCTGGAACTAAGATTGGTGGTGATTGATAAGATTTCTCATATCAATAATCTCAGATATACAGATGACACCACCCTCATGGCAGAAAGCAAAAGAAATTAAAGAGCCTCTAAATGTGCACCTCTAAAGGTGCAAGAGGAGAGAGAAAAAGCTGGCTTAAAATTCAACATTCAAAAACTTGAGATCATGACAGCTGATCTCATCACTTCTTGGTGACAGCTGAGCTCATCACTTCTTGGCAAATAGAAAGGGTAAAGTGAAAACAGTGACAGATTTTATTTTCTTGGACTCTAAAATCACTGTGGATTGTGACTGCAGTCATGAAATTAAAAGATGCCTACTCCTTGGAAGATAAGCTATGACAAACCTAGACAGTGTATTAAAAAGCAGAGACATCATCTTGCCCACAAAGGTCCATCTAGTCAAAGCTATGGTTTTTCCAGTAGTCATATATGGATATCAGAGTTGTATCATAAAGAAGATTAAGCACTGAAGAATTGATGCTTTTGAATTGTGGTGCTGGAGAAGACTCTCGGGAGTCCCTTAGACTGCAAGGAGAGCAAGCCAGTCAATCCTAAAGGAAATCAACCCTGAATATTCATCAGAAGGACTGGACTGATACTGAAGCTGAAGCTCCAATATTTTGTCCACCTAATGCGAGCAGCCAACTCATTGGAAAATGCCCTGATGCTGGGAATAATTGAGGGCAGGAGGAGAAGGCAGATTGAATCTGCCTACAATGCAGGAGACCCTGGTTAGATTCCTGGGTTGGGAAGATCTGCTGGAGAAGAGAAAAAGCTACCCATTTCAGTATTTTGGCCTGGAGAAATAATCCATGGGATCGCAGAGTCCGACAGGACTGGTGACTTTCACTTTCATTTTGGAATGCCCCAGGCGGCACTAGTGGTAAAGAATCTGTCTGCCAGTGCAGGAGACTTGGGTTCAATCCCTGGGCCAGGAAGATCCCCTGGAGAAGGAAATGGCAACCCACTCCAGTATTCTTGCCTGGAGAATCCCATGGACAGAGGAGCCTGGTGGGCTACAGTCCATGGGGTTGCAAAGAGTTGGACACAGCCGAAGACAGTTAGCACAGGAGAAGGAGGTGCCAGAGGTTGTGACGGTTAGACAGCATCACCAACTAAACGGACATGAATTTGAGCAGGCTCCTGGCGACAGTGAAGGACAGGGAAGCCTGGAAAGCTGCGGTTCATGAGGTCACAAAGAGTTGAACAGGACTTACTAACTAAACAACAACAAACATACATTGTACAGTAATTATATCTCAATGAAACTGGATAAATACTAAAAACAAAATAAAATAACTGATTGATTTGAAGCAGGACACATATGGACCCGTGGTAAGAGAATGTCATGAACTGGAGTTGGTAATGGACAGGGAGACCTGGCGTGCTGCAGTTCATGGGGTCACAAAGAGTAGGACACGGCCGAGCGACTGAAGTGAGCTGAACTGAATGATTATGATTGTTTATTCCCACTCAGTGTACCTTGGATCTAATTTAAATGAAGCAGAAAAGAAAGAATACTTCTTAAATGAAAGAACATGTGGAATAAAGAAGCAGGGCAGGGGAAACCCTTGGTTTCCAAATCGCACCAAGGAGGTAGTGACTGATTTCTTCAAGACAAACTCATCACCGTGGAAAACTTCCAAAATGTAAGAGGAAATTAGCATTGATTCTTAGAAAAGGTCCTCTGTCCATGGCATTCTTCAGACTAAGAATACTGGAGTGGGTTGCCATGCTCTCCTCCAGGAGATCTTCCCAACCCAGGGACTGAACCTGAGTCTACGCATTGGCAGGCGGTTCTTTACCACCAGCGTAGGAACCCCTAGTCTGAACGTATCTGGAGAGATTGGCTGTCACTTCCACGCACTCAGACCTCAGGCTCCCTGGTTTTGTATTGCCTCCGCCTCTCCAGCGCCTCTGGGTCCTTTCCATCAACCTTCAAATACACTTATGGCTCTCCCATTTGGGGGACAGAAAGGCTAAGAGTGAAGCCGGACCTCTCTCCTCCCTACAGCCAACACATGCAGCAGTAGCTCTGTCCCACACCTTCCCAGCAAAACTTCTCGCAAACCGGTCCCCTGCATTCTCGGTCTCGGCCCTAAGCCCACGCTTTCACCCTCCTCTGGGCAACACGTGTGCTCCACCAGGTCACAGGCGACTGCTCAGTGCCTGACTCTTCTGACATTTTGGTGCCCTTTAACTTTGGGCCACTTCCTCTGTGCAACACTTCCCCTGGCAGCTGGGACGGCACCCTGATTTTTTTGTCATCTCCCTGATTCTCCTCTCCTGTCTCATCCACAGGCTCAACTTTCTCTGCTGTCCCCTACATGTTAAATGTTGCTTGTGGCTCTGTCTTCATGTCCCCAGGTCCTACTCCCTCATCTCTCCGGAGTAACTCATTTGCTCTCGGAGCATCAGTTGCCCTTTGTACACCATTGCTGCTGTTCTTGCTCAGTCAGTAAGTCATGTTTGACTCTTTAAGACTCCGTGGACTATAGCACACAAGGCTCCTCTGTAGTGTTTGACTCTTTAAGACTCCATGGACTATAGCACACCAGGCTCCTCTGTCCTCCACTATCTCCCAGAACTTGCTCAAGCTCCTGTCCATTGAATCAATGATGCCATCCAACCGTGTCATCCTCTGTCACCCTCTTCTCCTCCTGCTCTCAGTCTTTCCCAGCATCAGAGTCTTTTCTAATGAGTAGGCTCTTCACATCAAGTGGCCAAAGTATTGGAGCTTCAGCTTCAGCATCAGTCCTTCCAATGAATATGCAGGGTTGGTTTCCTTTCGGATGGACTGGTTTGATCTAGTTCTAGCAATCATGGCGGCTGGTGTCCTGGAGATCTAGGGAAGAGATGATGTTGCCACTTGAGTGTGAAAGCATTCTGAAGGCAGAATTCCTTCTTCCCCAAGGAACTTTTAGTCTTTACTCTTAAGGCTTTCAAATGACCGGATTGGACCCATCCTCATGATGGAGGGTGATCTGCTTTACTCAAAGTCTATTGATTTAAATATTAATCACATCTTTAAAAGTACCTTCACACTGTATCTGACTTCCCTGGTGGCTCAGACGGTAAAGCGTCTGTCTACAATGCAGGAGATACGGGTTCGATCCCTGGGTCAGGGAGATCCACTGGAGAAGGAAATGGCAATCCGCTCCAGGACTATTGTGTGGAAAATCCCATGGACAGAGGAGCCTGGTAGGCTACAGCCCATGGGGTCGCAAAACGTCAGACACAGCTGAGCAACATTTCTGTTCCTGTTCCTGTTCACACTGTATCTAAACTGAGATTTGATGTAAAGCTAGGTACCATGGCCTATATTAATAATCAAAAAACAATCTATAATAAGAGTAGAAAAGAGTTTTCTGAGTTAAATCAAAGACTAGCCTGGAAACCATCTTCCTAGATTAATCTGAGAAGCTGCTCCAGAGAAGCCTGGTATTTCAGCACAGTTTTATATCTTGCCTGAGCAAAGGAGATTAAACAAATTAGGGATATATTTCTTCAAGGTAAAACACACACACACAGATCAGGACACATACAGCAAGTCAGCCTGGCCTTGGCACCTAGGAAGGTTGTCTTAGCATCAAAGGAGCACCAGCATTGGTGTCCCAGGATGAGATGCAGTTAATCTTTATTCTTAACATGGACGTTCTTTATTTTTTTCTTTCTGATGCCCTTTTCTCTAATAATTAAAGCATATGTACAATGTATGTTTGATAGGCCACAAACAGATTGTTTTAGTCAGCATAAAATTCAAGTTAACTCATGAATAAGTCAGAATGACTTCTGTATATCTCACTATGTGAACATTTATTTATCACCTACCATAGCCTGGGTACCTTAACCATCACACATACCATCTTAAAGAAAATGGTACCACCGAATGTAAATTGGTAGAGTGGCTATGGAGAACAATATTGGAAGTTCCTTATGAGTTATCATAGAGTTATCATATGATGCTGCAACCCCATTCCTGGGCACATATCCAGATAGAACCATAATTTGAAAAGATATATGCACTCCAATGTCCACTGAAGCACTAGTGACAGTAACCAGAACATGGAAACAACCTAAATGTCCACTGACAGAGGGACGGATGAAGAGGGTGTGGTACACACATACAATGGAATACTGTTGCTGCTGCTGCTGCTAAGTCAGTTCAGTCATGTCCTGCCGGGGTCCAGCCCTGGTGGGTCCAGCCCTGGTGGGTCCAGGGAATTCGAAGGGGCGACGGAGTCAGCGAGGAAAACTTATTTATTTAGAAATATAAAGAGAGATTAGGAAAGAATAATGTAGTAGGAAAATTAGTGGAGAAAAGAGGCTGACTAACTTGGTTTACGTGGAAAACCAATAACTTTCCAAGACAAGGAACTTGCACCGTCTACGTTAGGCCACCGGTGCCTGCTTGAATAGCGGAGGGTGCCCCGCCTCGGGCTTCCTCTCGCAATGGTCTTAGAAGCCAGGGCAAACAAGTAGATTCGGTGAGCCTCCACGTTCCAAGGGATCAGCCTGAAAAGGAGAGGGAGGGAGAGGGAGAAAGAGAGAGAGTGGACACGAGGAGGCCAAGCTTGTGCAAAAACCCCATAACTTTATTTTTAAAAGGTGTTTATATACCCTAAGCTTTACATAATGGAAGATACAGAGTCATGCAGGGGCAGCAGTCCTGACCCTTTCCGTATATCTTTTTGTATACAAAAGGTCTCAGGTGATTTACATTATCTTCTGGCCAAGAGGCCTGTTAACACTTTATGGCTCTCTTCCTTAGTGAATGTTAATCTCATTTCCCCTGAAGTGTTTTTCTTTAATCTGCATCACTCTTAAAGCACTAAAGTTACATCCCTATAGAACAAAGGTGCAGTGGGTTATAACAAAGAAGATACTTAACTCAAAGATCTATGTTGCTACTTGTTTTTTATATACCAACTATATCAACAAATAAAAGATATGAAAATTTGACAGCAAGTATTGGCTCAACAAATTGAAACCCTTAATCAGTCCTATTCTAATAATTTTGACTCCTCGGAAGCCCCTACATTCCTAGGATGTTTTGAGCTTCCTGTGCCTCTGGCTGTCGGGAGGCCGCAAATAATCACATGGCCAGCTGTAAGAGTCCTATAGGCAGGCTAGAAAGCCATCAGAGGGGTTTTTGGATTGAAACACTCTTATTAGGTCCAGGAGACTTATTATCTAAAAGCTCTAAATGAACTGTTGCCAGAGAAAGGTTGGGGGGGGATTGCCCCCTGTTAATGTCAGAAAAGTAGGCGAAATGCATAATGCAGTAAGGCAGGCAGACTCTGGTTTTGGGGGTAGATGCTTGAGAAAATTCAGTGAGGCTCCCTTAAGGCCCGACTCGCCTTTGCCTGTCGGACCCCTTAACCTCATGACCTTTGCCATGGGCGGGACTCCTCATGCTGGCTCCTGGCAGTGTCCAACTCTGTGCGACCCCATAGACGGCAGCCCACCAAGCTCCCCCGTCCCTGAGATTCTCCAGGCAAGAACACTGGAGTGAGTTGCCATTTCCTTCTCCAATGCATGAAAGGAAAAGTGAAAGTGAAGCTGCTCAGTCATGTGGACCCTCAGCGACCTCATGGACTTCAGCCTACCAGGCTCCTCCGTCCATGGGATTTTCCAGGCAAGAGTACTGGAGTGGGGTGCCATCGCCTTCTCCCACAATGGAATACTACTCAACCACAAAAAAGAACAAAACAATGCCATTTGCACCAACATGGATGGATCTAGCGATTGTCATACCGAGTGAAGTAAGTCAGAGAAAGATGAATGTCATGTGATACTGCATACATGTAGACTCTAAAAAATGGCACCAATGAATTAACTTACAAAACAGAAACAATATCACAGGTGCAGAAAACAAACCTATGGTTACCAGGGGTGGTGAGTGAGGGAGGGATGGATTGGGAGTTGGAGACTGACATATACACACTACTCTATATAGAATAGATAGCTAATGAAAATACACTGTAGAGCCCAAGGGCTTCCCTGGGGACTCAGATGGTAAAGAATCTGCCTGCAGTGCAGGAGACATGGGTTCCATCCCTGGGTTGGGAAGGTTCCCTGGAGGAGGGGAAGGCTACCCACTGCAGTATTCTTTTCTGGAGAATCCCCATGGACAGAGGAGTCTGACAGGCTACAGTCCATGGGGTCACAAAGAGTCAGATACGACTTAACACAAGGAATTCTACTCAATATTCCATAATGACCTATATGGGAAAATACGTAAAAAAGAGGGAATATATGTATATGTTTAACTGATTCCTTTTGCTCTATACCTGAAACTAATACAACACTATAAATCAACTATACTCCAATAAAACATGTTTAAAAAGGAAAAGAAAATGGTACCACCATCCAAGAGATGTCTAATCTAGGATGCTGGGGGTTTGCCTTGTCTTCTAATGCAACCCTCACTCCACACAGTCAATCTAGCACCCAGTTCTATTTATTCTTCTTCCTAAATATTTCTAATCCATCCCTACTGCCAAAATCCTGGCCCAGCAAGAATCTCTGCACTGCACTCTGCATCCAATCTCTCCTTCTTCAGATCTGTCCTAGACACAGCAAGGAGAGAATTTGTTAGTCTGTAAACTGGATTGTGCTAATTCCCTGCTCTGGACTCACCACAAAGGCCACGGCTGTCATACAAGTTGAAACAGGTGTGCTCTCTCACTGACTCAGACATCATGAGTGGTGTTCCTGGTGTGTGTTTCCAGAGTGGAGAAGAACTCATGGTAAAGTTCTGAACCAAACGAAGCACAAGCTTCACTCAATTTACACAGCAGCTGCATTTCTGGGAAATTCAATTATGTTAAGGCTGTATGTCTGAGTCTGCTCAGGCTGGTATGACAGTATGCCGTGTTGGAGTGGTTTAAGCAGCACGTCTTCATTCCTCATGGCTCTGGAAGCTGGCAGCCTGCAATCCAGGCTCTGATGAGTACGGTTGCTGGGCAAAGCCTCTTCCTCTTCTTGCTGTTGTTCAGTCGCTAGTCAGGCCCAGTGTTTTTGCAACCCCATGTCTGCCTGCAGGCTCCTCTGTCCATGGGATCCCGCAGGCAAGAATACTGAAGTGGGTTGCCATTTCCTTCTCCAGAGGATCTTCCCGACCAGGGATCAAACCCACGTCTCCTGCATTGGCAGGCGAATCCTTTACCACTGAGACACCCAGGAAGCCCCTTCCTCTTCTTAAGAGGGCACTAAGCCCATCAAGAGGGTTGGAGACCATGGGATCTAGCTCCTTGACTAGGGATCCAACTTGGGCCCCCTGCTTTGGGAGCAGAGTCTTAGCCACTGGACCACCAGGAAAGAAGTCCCTGTCTTGGAGTTTCTTATAGCTTCCCTCTGTGAACACTGATGGCATTCTCCCCGGGACCTAGGATTGAGGACAGGCACCTTGGTGTGCCAGCCTCATATGAGCGCCCTGTCTTCCTGGGCTTCTCCCCTAGAAAGGCAGGGTCTCCTGGATATCTGTCAGCTTTCTGTGCACAGAGTTCTCCCAACACATGGTCAGGAGCCATTGGGAGAGTCAGGGTACATTAGGTTTAGGCTTTAAAAAAAAATCAATCTACATTTCATTTATGTAGTAATTCACTAAATGATACATTTAGTAATGCATATGCAAAATTAATTCATTACCTCAATACAAAGTCTCAGGAGACTTTAGGAATCACATGGTCTATCAGCATGTTCTAGATGAGCGAGTTGTCTCAAATTCCCCGCTTTCTTTTTTCTTTCCTTTCCAGCCTTGGTGGCTCCCATTTCCCAAGCAAGCCTGGGGGATGATCTCAACCCTACTCAACTGCAGTGGCCACAGGACCCTGGTATACTACCCTATGCAGGTGTGTAAGGGTGTGCGTGTGGGCAGAGCCAAGCCCAAGAGGGTAGTCCTGGCTTAAAAAGAGGGTGAAGGAGGAAGGAAATGATTCATTCTGAGAACCAGATGTGGGGAAAGAGGGTCATGTGCTTATCGTCTAGTCCCCTAGCTGAGGTTGGGTGACGGAGGCCTCCCACTCTGCACAGGTCACACAGGGCCCCAAGGTGTCAGGCTGCAGTGCTCTGAACGATTAGCAGAGGCAACCTGCAGCTGAGTTGAAAGAAGCAAGCCCATCGCTACCCTACTTCCCCCACATGTCTGGGCAAAGGTGGGCAGCTGCATGGAGAGGCTAAATGTGGTCAAACTACCCGGGCTTGGGGTTTCTGGGCCTGAGGCCCAGTGGAGGAACTGACCCCCAACATGCTCACACGTGCAGCTCTGAGGGCGAACTCGCAGTGCACTGTGGGTGCAGCATCTAGACTCTCGGTCTGGAGTCACCGAGCAGAAGCTAGAACTCAGCATTCGACCTTACGAGTCAACTTGACCGAGGTTGAAACCAGAATCCCATTCTCTGACTCCCTGATTTCCCGTTCTTTCCACTGAACTCCTCCCCACACTGAGGAGAGCAGAGAGGTGTAAGGCTGTGGAGTTTTATGAGGGGAGGGATCAAACCCATGTCAGTATTCTTTTCAGCCCAGAGGAATTCCTTCACAGATCCCCTCCTGTCCGGAAGCCTTTGATACACTAAGAGTATTTCATGTTCAGAAATTCTGTTTACAAACCACCTTCATGACCCTGTTCACACATCTTGTTTTCAGCAAATGACTTTGCCACATACTTCGTACAAAAAGCAGAAGTTGCCCGACACTCTGTTATCTTTGCCACCAAGTCCACCCACTCTGCCTTCCTTTCTCCTGTTACAAAAGACAAAGGGTCCCTTCCACCTAAGACAGGCCTCCACCACCCCCAGCGTTCCTCCTATCTCAACAATTTCACTCTTTATCTCTTCCCCACGATTGATTTACCACTCTCTATGGGACCATTTTCAGTAGACTGTGAATACACATAGTATTCTCCCATCTTAAAAATGAAGTGAACTCAAGTGAAAGTTGCTCAGTTGTGTCCAACTCTTTGTGACCCCATGGACTACACAGTCCACGAAATTCTCCAGGCCAGAATACTGGAGTGGGTAGCCTTTCCCTTCTCCAGGGGATCTTCCCAACCCAGGGATCAAACCCAGGTTTCCTGCATTGCAGGCAGATTCTTTACCAGCTGAGCCACAGGGGAAACCCCATCTTAAAAATACCCATCCCTTAAAACAACAATGAGATACCACTACACACCTACTAGAATGGCTAACATGAGAAACACTGACAGCAGCAAATGCTGGTGAAGATGTGAGGATGTGCAGAGGTGAAAACTCTCATTCATTGCTGATGGGAGTGCAAAATGGTATGGCCACCTTGGAAGACCGTTTGGTAGTTTCTCGCAAAACTAAACATAACTCTTAAAATATGATCCAGCAATTGCAGTCTTTGACATTTACCCATGAGTTGGAAATCTTCACACCAAAACCTAACATCCACCAAACATGGATGTGGATAGCAGCTGTATTCATAATTACCAAAATCTGGAAGCAATCAACATGTCTTTGAAGAGGTGAATGGATAAACAAATTGTGGTATAAACTGTGGAATATTACTCAGCACTAAAAAAGGTACTATCAAGTCACAATAAGATGTGGAGAAACCTTAAATGAATATTGCTAAGTAAAAGAAGCCAGTCTGAAAATGCTATGAACTATGTGATCCCAATTGTTAGTGATACTAGAAAAAGCAAAACTTTGGAGACAGTAAAAAGACCAGCAGTTGCCGGGGACTACGGAGGAGAAAATGATGAACACATGGAACACGGGGCACTTTTAGAAACTGCTCTGTGTGATACTGTAATGGTGAATACATAGCATACCTTTGTTACAACTCTATAGAATGTACAGCAGGAAAAAAATGTACAGCATGAACAGTGAGTCCTAATATAAACTAGGGACTTTAGTTGATAACAATGTATCGACCAGAGTATAATAGGCTCACCAATTACAACATAGTTGTGTCTGACTCTTTGCAACCCCATGGACTGTAGCCTACCAGGCTCCTCGGTCCATGGGATTTTCCAGGCAAGGGTACTGGAGTGGGGTGCCATTTCCTTCTCCAGGGTAGCTTCCCAGCCCAGGGATCGAACCAGGGTCTCCCACATTGCAGGCAGATGCTTTACCATCTGAGCCACCAGGGAAGCCCAATTATAACACATGTACCACACTGTTACAAGATGTTACTAGAGGAAACTGGAGGGAGGGGAAATAAGAGGTTCCATTCTGAAGAGTGTGTTCCTAAGTCCGATTTGTTCGTAAGTCCAACAAAGTTAGTCTAGGTACCCAACTAACACCATCGGCTTTAAGGTACTGTACTATGATAGGTTTGTGCTGCTTTTCACATAAATAATACATAAAAACACACACACACACACACAAAAAAAGAAAGAACTTTAATCTTACAGTATGGTACTCTGAAAGTACAGTAGTACCTGCCACATCACCACTGCTTTTACACTCGCTTCTGGACATCCTGGGCTTGACATAAAGACTGCACTACTGTGCTCTAAACAGTTGCTGTTCTTGTTCAGTCATAAGTCGGATCTGACTGCAACGCCATGCACTACCGCCTGCCAGGCTCCTCCGTCCGTGGGGTTTTCCCTGCAAGAATAATGAGGTGGATTGCCATCACCTTCTCCAGGGGATCTTCCCAGACGAGGGATCCAAACTGTGTCTCCTGCACTGGCAGGAGGATTCTTTACCACTCAGCCACCAGGGACGCCCACTCTGTACAGTACTGTGCAGTAAAGCACACAGAAGCGCAATCGCTTGTAGAAGGTGCACGCACGTGGCGGTGCACACCAGACACATGAACTAGCATGTGACTGGAGGTGGCGGTGCACATTCACACCTTTGAAAGTCCGCAGCTTGAAGAAGACTTACTGTAGATCTAAAACTGCAGAGTCTGTACCACCACCACCCCCCAACTCCCCCACCCACTGGAACATAAACCCAGAGAACAGCAGGAACTCGGCCTGTGGCATATACATTAAGTCCCCTACGTATGGATGAATCCTGTTCATTTGTAAGTCCAGTTTGCTTGGGTAAGTGCAGCAAAGTTAGCCTCAGTTCAGTTCAGCTCAGTTGCTCAGTCGAGCCCGACTCTTTGCGACCCCTAGGTACATAAAAACAAAAAATACACACACAGAAAAACAAAGAAAATGTTTTTAGTCTTACAGTACATTACTTTGCCAACAAAGGTCCATCTAGTCAAAACTATGGTTTTTCCAGTGGTCATGTATGGATGTGAGACTTGGACTAAAGAAGGCTGAGTACCGAAGAATTGATGCTTTTGAACTGTGGTGTTGGAGAAGACTCTTGAGAGTCCCTTGGACTGCAGGGAGATCCAACCAGTCCATCCTAAGGGCGATTAGTCCTGAATATTCATTGGAAGGACTGATGCTGAAGCAGAAACTCCAATCCTTTGGCCACCTCATGCAAAGAGCTGACTCATTGGAAAAGACCCAGATGTTGGGAAAGATTTAAGGCAGGAAAAGAAAGGGATGACAGAGGATGAGATGGTTGGATGGCATCACCGACTCGATGGACACGAGTTTGAGTAGGCTCCAGGAGTTGGTGATGGACAGGGAGGCCTGGCGTGCTGCAGTCCATGGGGTTCCAGCAACTCCAAAGAGTTGGACGTGACTGAGCAACTGAACTGAACTGACAGTACCTTGAAAATTACAGAAGTACTGGCTACATCCCCACTGCTTTCACAATTGCTTCCAGACATCCTGGGCTTGACATAACCATAGTGTATTACTATACTCTGCACAGTACTGTACAGGAAAGCACACAAAAGCACAATCATGCAGCAACATACCCAGACATATGACTGGACGTGTGAACACACGTTTGAGTCTTTGAAAGTTCACAGCTTGAAGGTTCATATGTAGGGGACTGACTGCTCTGTGCTGTCTCCAAAACTTACAACCGGGCTTGGCATCGGTGAATATTCCTGAATAAATGAACAAATGTATATTTTTTAACATATAGTAGGCTTTATGGGAATATAGAGCATATAGTGGGGATTCCCAGGTGTCTCAGATGTACAGAATCTGCCTGCCAGTGCAGGAGACACAGGAGACTCGGGTTCAATCCCTGGGTTAGGAAGATCCCCTGGGGGAGGAAATGGCAAGCCACTCCAGCATTCTAACGTGGAGAATCCCAGGGACAGAGAAGCCAGGCTCCATGGGGTCACAAAGAGTCAGACACGACTGAGCGATTGGGCATGCACATGTTAACAGAAATTACAAAAAGAAAAAAAAACACAAACCCAGGGAAGGCTGTCTCTTTAAAGAAAAATGGGAGAAAACATTGGTCCTCAGATCATATAGGACAGAGACGCCCCATAGTCCCCCTCCCCTCCACACAGTTGCCCCATCTTGAACATCTTGCACTAGCGTGGTACATTTGTGAAAATCGATGGACCAATATTGGTACATCAGTATTAACCACATGTTATAGTAGTCACATTAGAACTCTCTATGTGTCTTATACAGCTCTATGGGTTTTGGTGAAGGTGTGATATCATGTACGCACCTAGGCTAAGAACTCCAAATTCTCTATCATACCTTGGTCTGGTTCTCAAGCCTGCTTTGTCCCTTCAGACCGTGTTTTTCCTGCTTTTGGCATGCCTCACACTTTTTGTAGAAAGCTGGACACGATGTGTCAGATAATAGGAGCTGAGATAAATAATCATTCACTGTGAAGCACCATGTTTATCTGGCCAAGAGTCGGTCTGCGGTTAATGTTTGCTGTACCTGTAGGTGTCTGATGCTTTCATTTCATCCCGTGTCCTCATGTTTTGTCTTCCCTGTTGTCTCTGGGTTTCCCTAGAAGCTCCTTCTTAAATAGAGTTGTAATCCACTGGAGTCCTATGGGTGTGGTGAAAGGTTTTGTGGAGGGGAAACATTCAGTAATCTCAGAGTTAAATTTCAGAGCCTGTCTCTCTTTTTAATGAGCCTGAACCTCTGGACTGCGACCTTCAGAGGAACTTCTTAGCCTCTGCCCTGCTAGGTTTTCTTCTCCCCTAATGTCGGAAAGGTTTGAGGGGGCTGAGTTGTCTAACTGTCTTTGAGCTGGGCCAAACTGGTGGTGGTGTCGCTGTTGTATAGTCACTCAACTGTGTCCAACTCTTTTTCAACTCCCTGGACTGTAGTCCACCAAGTCCCTCTGTCCGTGGGATTCTCCAGGCAAGCATACTGGAGTGGGTTGCCATGTCCTACTCCAGAGGAACCTTCCCAACCCAGGGATCAAACCCATGTCTCCTCCCTCTGACCAAATAGGAAGGAAGCTTTCTGTTGTTGTTCGCCATGAGAGCCTGGTGGGACACCTGTGAAAAAGGCTCAAGAAAGCGGAAGGACTCCACTAAACCTGGGTCTCCAGGAGCTTCTGACTCTCAAGCTATGGGTCAAGTATGGTTTGCTTTCCTGTCCCCTGAGGCTTCTGTACCTTGTCCACTGATTCTCTGAGTCGGACTCTGACAACCTCTTATGATCATCTCTGTGCATTTCATATGGAGAGGCATTAGCAAATGTTAGTTAATTTGATGGATGAAAATTTTCCTTTTTATTATCTATAAAAAGTATGAAACACCCTTGTTAGAAAGCTGAGAGTGAAAGTGAATGCTCAATTAGAATAACCAATATAGTAAGTATATTTTTTCCTTCTCTTTCAAAAGGATTTTAACATTTACATTTCAGACAGGATATAAATAATAGATAAACAAAATAATGAGGGACTGCCTTGCCTCTCTGCTGCTGCTGCTGCTGAGTCGCGTCACTCGTGTCCAACTCTGTGCGACCCCAGAGATGGCAGCCCACCAGGCTCCCCCGTCCCTGGGATTCTCCAGGCAAGAACACTGGAGTGGGTTGCCATTTTCTTCTCCAATGCATGAAAGTGAAAAGTGAAAGTGAAGCGCCTCAGTTGTGTCCAACTCCTAGCGACCCCACGGACTGCAGCCCACCAGGCCCCTCTGTCCATGGGATTTTCCAGGCAAGAGCACTGGAGTGGGGTGCCATTGCCTTCTCCTCCTTGCCTCTCTACCTGCCCCCAAACACATTGCTCAGTGGGTGTTCAGTCGCTAAGTCTTGTCTGACTCTTCGCAACGCCTTAGTCTGCAGCACACCAGTCTTCCCAGTCCTTCACCACCTCTCTAAGTTTGCTCAAACTCATGTCCATTGAGCCAGTGATGCCATTCAACCATCTTATCCTCTGTTGCCCCCTTCTCTTTCCGTCCTCAATCTTTCCCAGCGTCAGGGTCTTTCGCAATGAGTCAGTTCTTTGTATCAAGTGGCCAAAGGATTGGAGCTTCACCTTCAGCATCAGTCCTTCCAATGAATATTCAGGGTTGATTTCCTTTAGGATTGACTGGTTTAACCTCCTTGCAGTCCAAGGGACTCTCAAGAGTCTTCTCTAGCACCACAGTTCAATAGGCAACCAGAAGTCAAGGGGCAAGACCCACAGAGAATGGGGAGCCAATATTTACAATGTATACACAGGACTGCTTGAGCCTGGAACTATACCAAGCCTTTACAACTCAGTGGTATTTTTATCCCTGTTTTATTGGTTGGAAAATTATGATCTGAGCAGTTTTGTAGAACTTTGTAGGGGGAGGAGGGCAGGAGAGAATTCATTCCCTCTTTTACTCGCTATTCACTCTTTTATTCATTCATTCAACACATTTTTATTGAATGGATTAAATTGAGTGCATTGTCCTAAGTGCCAGGCACTGTCCTAGCCCCTGAAGATGCAACCGCCAAAATCCTTCATCTCTTTTTTTTGGGCTCCCAAATCACTGCAGATGGTGACTACAGCCATGAAATTAAAAGACACTTGCTCCTTGGAAGAAAAGCTATGACCAACCTAGACAGCATATTAAAAAGCAGAGACATTACTTTGCCAACAAAGGTCCATCTAGTCAAAGCTATGGTTTTCCAGTAGTCATGAATGGATGTGAGAGCTGGACTATAAAGAAAGCTGAGCAGTGAAGAATTGATGCTTTTAAACTGTGGTGTTGGAGAAGACTCTTGAGAGTCCCTTGGATTGCAAGGAAATGAAACCAGTCAATCCTAAAGGGAATATTCATTGGAAAGACTGATGCTGAAGCTGAAGCTCCAACACTTCGACCAACCTGATGCAAAGAACTGACTCATTGGGAAAGACCCTGATGCTGAGAAAGATTGAAGGCTGGAGGAGAAGGGGACGACAGAGGATGAGATGGTTGGATGGCATCACTGACTTGATGGACATGAGTTTGAGCAAGGTCCAGGAGTTGGTGATGGACAGGGAAGCCTGGGGTGCTGTAGTCCATGGGGTCTCAAAGAGTTGGACACGACTGAGTGACTGAACTGAACTTTCCCTATAGAGCTCACATGGGTGGGGGCAGAAGGTGTGGTCTTAGTAAAGTGTGCCTGCATGCTAAATCGCTTAAGTCGTGTTGGACTCTTTGCGACCTACTGGACCATAGCCTGATAGGCCCTTCTGTCTGCTGGATTCTCCAGGTGAGAATACTGGAGTGCGCTGCCATTTCCTCTTCCAGGATCTTTCAGACGCAGGGATCGAAGGTCTCCCATGGTTCCTGCATTGCCAGCGGATTCTTTATGGCTGAGCCATCCCAGAAGGTTCAGTTCAGTTCAGGAAGTTCACGTACTGTTGAAACCTGGCTTGGAGAATTTTAGCATTAACTTGCTAGCGTGTAAGATGAGGGCAATTGAGAGGTAGTTTGAACATTCTTTGGCATTGTCTTTGGTATTGGAATGAAAACTGACCTTTTCCAGTCCTGTGGCCACTGCTGACTTTTCCAAATTTGCTGGCATATTGAGTGCAGCACTTTCACAGCATCATCTTTCAGGATGTGAAATAGTTCAACTGGAATTCCATCACCTCCACTAGCTTTGTTCGTAGTGATGCTTCCTGAGGCCCACTTGACTTCACATTCCAGGATGTCTGGCTCTAGGTGAGTGATCACACCATTGTGGTTATCTTGGTCATGAAAATCTTTTTTGTACAGTTCTTCTGTGTATTCTTGCCACCTCTTCTTAATACCTTCTGATTCTGTTAGGTCCATACCATTTCTGTCCTTTATTGTGCCCGTCTTTGCATGAATGTTCCCTTGGTATCTCTAATTTTCTTGAAGAGATCTCTAGTCTTTCCCATTCTATTGTTTTCCTCTATTTCTTTGCATTGATCACCGAGGAAGGCTTTCTTCTCTCTCCTTGCTTTTCTTTGGAACTCTGCATTCAGATGCTTATATCTTTCCTTTTCGCCTTTGCCTTTAGCTACTCTTCTTTTCTCAGCTATTTGTAAGGCCTCCCCAGACAGCCGTTTTGCTTTTTTGCATTTCTTTTTCTTGGGGATGGTCTTGATCCCTGCCTCCTGTACAATGTCATGAACCTCCATCCATAGTTCTTCAGGCACTCTGTCTATCAGATCTAATCTTTGTCATTTCCACTGTAAGGGATTTGATTTAGGTCAAAGCTGAATGGTCCAGTGATTTTGTCATTTCCACTGTAAGGGATGTGATTTAGGTCAAAGCTGAATGGTCCAGTGATTTTCCTTAATTTCTTCAATGTAAGTCTGAATTTGACAATAAAGAGTTCATGATGTGAGCCAATGTCAGCTCCTGGTCTTGTTTTGCTGATTATATAGAGCTTTTCCATCTTTGGTTGCGAAGAATATAATCAATTTGATTTTGGTATTGACCATCTGGTGATTTCCATGCATAGCGTCTTCTCTTGTGTTGTTGGAAGAGGGTGTTTGCTATGACCAGTGTGTTCTCTTGGAAAAGCTGTTAGCCTTTGCCCTGCTTCATTTTGAGCTGCAAGGCCAAAAATGCCTGTTACTCCAGGTATCTCTTGACTTCCTACTTTTGCATTCCAGTCCCCTGTGATGAAAAGGACATCTTTTGGGGGTGTTAGCTCTAGAAGCGGAGGAGGCAGTGGCACCCCACTCCAGTACTCTTGCCTGGAAAATCCCTTGGATGGAGGAGCCTTGTAGGCTGCAGTTCATGGGGTCTCGAAGAGTCGGACACGACTGAGCAACTTCACTTTCACTTTTCATTTTCATGCATTGGAGAAGAAAATGGCAACCCACTCCCGTGTTCTTGCCTGGAGAATCTCAGGGACGGGGGAGCCTGGTGGGCTGCGGTCTCTGGGGTCGCACAGAGTCGGACACGACTGAAGCGACTTAGCAGCAGCAGCAGCTCTACAAGATCTCGCAGGGCTTCATAGGACGGTTGAACTTCAGCTTTTCAGCGTTTACTGGTCGGGGCATAGGCTTGGATTACTGTGATGTTGAAAGGTTTGCCTTGGAAAGGAACAGAGATCATTCTGGCCCCAGGGTGTACACGCGGTAAAGTATAAGCTCTGGCAGCCCCGCCCGCGCGCTATCCGAAAGCAGCCGGGCGCGCGCACCAGCGCCGGAGACTTGCTCCACCTCTCTGGGCGGAGACCCCGAGATCCATCCGGGGCGCCCCGGGTGCGGAGGCTGCGGGCCACCACTACTCCCGTTCTGCTAGCCTTTGCCCGGCGCCGGAGGTCCCTGCGGAAAGAGCCAACCGCAGCTCGCATCGGGGTCGCGAGCGCCGAGCCGGGGTGAGGAGGAGCGTCGGCGGAGTCCGGCTGGAGCGGGTGGGCTCGAGGCTGGCACCCCGAGGGCAGCGGCGAGGCCACACTGCCAAGGTAACGCGGGCCGGCGGGGGCGGGGGAGGGTGGGGAGGGCACCGGGCGCCGCCGTCTCTGCGCCGCCGTTTCCCGGAATCCCTCTCCACGAGCCTGTCTCTGCCCTGGACTCCTCCTCCCGCTTGCGCCCCGGATCGCAGGGTTTTTCCGCGCGCGCCGCCGCACCCCTGCCCAGGGGCGTCCCCTCTCCAAGCTCCCCGCAGCCCTGGAGGGTCCCTGGGGGGCATCCACTGACTGTCCCCTGCGGCCGCGCTGCCCTCGGCCCTGTCCGGGCGTCCTCCGTTCGTCGCCCCCCACGCACCTCCCAGGGACCCCTTGTTTGTACCTTCAGCCCTGCAGACCCCCGCCCCGCACCTGTTCCCGCCAAGGGCCCTGGCCGCTTCGAGGTGAGAGTCAAATTCCTTAGGGTCCACAGCGCCCTGCAAAACTGGGTTACCGGCTCGGGTCTCCGGTTCGGGGTCTCCCGTCCGCCCTCCAGCAGAACACAAGGTTAGGCCTAGTTTGTCTCCGCGCCGGAGAGGGGTACGGAGGGACCACCGAAGCTGGATGGTCCTACGTCCTGACAGACCCATCGCTTGGAAGCTGGAGTGGGGCCAGGGCGATGGGACAGCGTCGCGGAGACAGGAGTGGCCCCGCGTCCGGGGTCGGGAGGGAGTGAGGAACCGGGTGCGAGTCGACCCTTCACGCTTGACTCTGACCGATGGAACCAGCTAAACCCTGTTACGAGTTGGATCCTTCAACCCACTTAACGTGGCGAACGATGGCTTTGAGGAACTCTAGCTATCCCGTCTCTCTTTGTGTCTCTTTTAATATTTGTTTGATCTCCTTGCTTTTGTTTGGCACACACAATAAAAGTCTTAGAAACTGAGTAGAACGAGGTAGGAGTTGTGGAGGCAGGTGCTGCCAGAGTCCTGGAGTCCCAGCACCCCCACCCGCTCCTGGTCTCCTGGAAACTGACCCCGAGACCAGCTGCGCTGCCACCTGCCCCGCGTCTTGGCCAGGTTTCAAAGTACCCACCTCTTGCTGTCCTGACTGGGAGAGGACAGGGGTGAAAGCAAGACCGTAGCAAAATTTGCTGTAAAGAAAACGTCTATCAGTGTGCCCTTAGATGATACGATTTGACCCCTTTGTGGCAGAAAGTGAACTTCTCAGTTCTCTAGTTCATGCGTTCCTTTTCAACGCTGGATCATCAAAAATCTGTGTGACTCTTTTATCCTTACCTGTGTTTCTTCTAATGTTTCTCATATATTTATTTCAAACTTAAAGACATTCTGCCTGAGATTTGGTTCCTGAAATTTGACACCTGGTAATTTATCTTTTAAAAAAAAAAAATAGACGAAGAATCATTACCTGGATGTACTGTCTTGAAAGTGAAACTTTTATTAAAATGTATTTTCCATCCTCCTCCACTTGCATACACAAAGCATGTTGGACTTCCTGTGACATTTAGAAATCTTCAAACTGTTGTAGTCTGAAGCATCTGTATTCTTTGATGGTTGATCATATTTTACCAAAAGTAAGACACAATGATGGATATAAAGTGTACTTTAAAAACTTTTATGTCACTGGGTAGGAAAAACCACTGTCAATTATGGTATGTCATGCCACCATACAGAGCACCCCGATTTCACAGATGTTCAGATATCAGAAGGAAATGTGCATTTTATACTTTGTGAGATAGGTTCTCTTGGCAGAGCTTGATGATACTTTTCCCTGAGGACTTTTCATTGCTTCAAAGAATGAAATTGGTGGTGTGCAGTTCAGGAAGAATAAATGAAAACAGTTTGCTGGGAGAGCAGTTGGCCAAAGTAAGGGTGGTAAGAAGTGGAGTGAGGAGAATATGAAAGAGGGAAAGAGAGACAGGGAGAGAGACATGGATGGATGTTGGGTAGGGAGTAGTTCAGAACCATTAAGAATCTTTTCAAGAACCAGCAGGAAAATGAATTCATTCAGTATCCCCACGAGCCAGGGTTTAACAAACTGGTACATGGGAGAGTTATTCTTAAACCCTGTTTTTCTGAAACACTGTTGTTTTAATTCTGAGGTTTTTAAAAATATATTTAAAATTTGAGTGTATCTGACCACCAGAAAAAAATGGTAGGGAATCCACAAAAATCCTAAAAGTGCTCCCTAATAAATAAGAAAGAATGAAACCATGAGTTTTAGCATGACTTAGCTGTCTCCTTTTCGGACGAAACAGTAGGTGCTTTCTGCTCAGGGGTGGGAGGGAAATATTCTAGGGGTGGGCGGTGCAGGACAGGAGAAGCCAGCACCAGAGTCAGGGGACCCCACAAGGGTCCCACGGTTGACCCACCCCTCCTCGACCCTGCCTGTAGGACAGTTAACTGGGTGTTCCAGGAGGAAGCAGAGCCCAGACTACACTTCCTTGATAGGCATGCCCGCCTCCCAGCACCTATGCTTTGGGCTAGAGAACAAACTGGAATCAGGCACAGTTTTTGAAAGGAGGTCAGGATTTCACTCCACGGTATCACACTTGCAGGAGACGAATCGAAGTATGAACGAGGTGAGCAGAAATGGCGTGGAAAAAAGAAAGGAAAGAATATGATAGTTTGCAGGATTAGTCACTCAGTTGCGTCCGACTCTTTGTGACTCCATGCACTCTAGCCCAATAGGCTCCTCTGTCCATGGAATTTTCCAGGCAAGGATACTGGAGCGGGTAGCTATTCCCTTCTCCGGGGGATCTTCCTGACCCAGGGATCAAAGCCCGGTCTCATGCACTGCAGGCAGATTCTTTACCACCTGAGCCACCAGTGACAGCTTGCAGGAATCTTACTAAGAAGAAAACATTACTCTTGGGACAGAAGGCCATTCTTGACAATAGCTTTTTGTTGTTGCTGTTGTTGTTTAGTTGTTTAGTTGTGTCTGACTCTTCTGCAACCCCATGGACTAAGGCCCGCCAGGCTCCTCTGTCCATGGGATTCTCCAGGCAAGAATACTGGAGTGGGTTGCCATGTCCTACTCCAAGGGAATCTTCCCAATGCAGGGATCAAACCCAGGTCTCCTGCTTTGCAAACAAATTCTTTACCGTCTGAACCACCACAATAGCTTTAGATCTTTCAAAAATTGATTTAAAAATATGAATTCAATAAAAGAAACTCAAAGGTAAGAAAAATTTTAATTGGGATGAAAAGGAAGATTGCAGACTTAAGGGAATACACTGTAGATCATTGAAACATAATTACAGAAGAAATAAGAGGAAAGAATAGGATAGATCCTGCTGAAAGTAAAAGCATTTTAACAGAGGAAAGGCTCTTAAGCCCCAAAACTCAGAGACAAAGGTGAAGTCATTTATTAAGAATCCAGTGTGGAAGACAGATAAAGCACAGTCAGGCATTAGGATACTTGAGTTTCCTGACATAGTGAAACCAACAAATGGGACTGAAAATGCAAATAAAAATGAGATAAATTTTATTGAAATGAAGGAAAAATGGTCTGTAGGCCAAAAGAGCATGACATTTTCCAGGAAATTTTCATATAGGAATGCTTAGTATCTTCAGTAGTTTAAATTCAAAGGAAAAGAATTATTACTGTTTAGGAATTGAAAAAAGAGTAAGTAAAGGAGAGAAAAACCACATCAAGTTGCTCTCAGATGTCTCCAGGGCTGTGCTAGATGCCAGAGGACAATGGTTCCAAGGGAAAAGTTCTAGGGAAAGAAATTTTTTCCCAAGAGGGTGTGTGATCTAGCTAGAAAATGTCATTCAGGTTGAAAGTCAACAGAAAGGGGCTTCTTCAAAAGAACAAAGGAGATTCAGCACCCATGAGCCCTTATGGAAAAAAAAAAAAAAAACTGCTGGAGAATAAAATCCAGCAAATAATAAACAGAGAGAGAAGTCAAAGTAAAGAACTCGGGCATCAAGAACTCATGGTATAAAGGACTGTTGGCCACAAGAGAGAGTCCAAGTGCCATAATGAAGACCCAGCACAGCCAAAAAAAAGAAAAGGACTGTTGATGGGTATTTATTTAAATGTGGAATTAATATAAGACATCTTTGGAAATTGTGGAATAAATGTGATTATTACATAACTCTGAGCACACACACACACACAAAGAAAAAGTAATCAGGTGGGGCAGAAGAGGAAGATGGAAGGAAATATGAGAGTAGGCCCTATAGCTCTCATCTTTGAAGGCGTGGATCAATAAACAGAGATGAACAGTTAGTGCTGTGAATATTGTATTCCAACTTCCAATGTCTTTGTAATTTTTTTAATTTTGGAGGGATATTTTAGGGAGTTATTCTTTCTTATGGAAGGAATTGAAATGTCAACAATTTTTCTGCCTTTGCTTCAGTTTTTTTCCAAGTAAAATTAATTTAGACAAAAATACCCTGTGTGTGTGTGTGTGTGTGTGTGTGTGTGTGTGTGTGTGTGTGTGTGCTGTGTGTATTTGCTGCGTGTGTACATAGAAAGATCTCTGGGATTATGTTGTTCATTAATGTTAATGATGGAACTATCTGGATGCTGAGATTTTGCTTTTATGCCTTATTTTTATCAATTTTTTAAAATGAGCGAGTTGAACTATTCTTACCAAAACAAGAAATAAACCAGAAACAAATATGCCAAGACATTAACAATGGTTGATGCCCAGTAGTAAAAATGAAGATGCTTGTTACTTTCTTCTTTGTGCTTTTTTGTATTTTTTTAAATTTCCTGGGGGGGCGGGTAATATATGTCATTTTACTTGTGGAGATTTTCTGAATCCATTCATTCACTGACCAGCAAAGATGTGCCAGGTGTCAGGCTGTGCCGGACAGAAGAAACGACACAGTTCTGCTCTCTACCCGGAGAATAGCAGGCAGCAAGTTCTGAGGGTTGTCTGTCTGTCTGTCTTTGTTAGGAGGAGCTGAAACTCAGAGAAGAGTCACTTTGCCACAGTAGCATCCGTTTGAGCTGGGCCTTGAAAGTTAGTAGTGTTTGTCTGGGTACCAGTGACAAGGATTGTTGGGGGAGAGGGGATGGTGGTGATAGGAGATTCAGAGCAGGTGTGATTTGTGGCTCAGAGTTCAGAGCGAGACACTTGTGTGGGCCACTTGAACTGTGGTGCTGGAGAAGACTCTTGAGAGTCCCTTGGGCTGTAAGGAGATCCAACCAGTCCATCCTAAACATCAGTCCTGGGTGTTCATTGGAAGGACTGATGTTGAAGCTGAAACTCCAATACTTTGGCCACCTGATGCGAAGAACTGACTTGTCTGAAAACATCCTGATGCTGGGAAAGATTGAAGGCAGGAAGAGAAGGGGATGACAGAGGATGAGATGGTTGGATGGCATCACCGACTTGATGGACATAAATTTGAATAAACTCCGGGAGTTGGTGATGGACAGGGAGGCCTGGCATTCTGCAGTCCATGGGGTCACATAGACTTGGACACGACGGAGTGACTGAACTGAAACCAGATCTCAATGCAAATATAAAAGTATTTAAGCCCGATGGTGAATCACCAAATTATAATACAGAGTTGGCATTTCCTAGCACATCTTGGGAGAATTCCTGGAAGTAGGTGGAAGCAGTAAACTCAAGCCCAGATTCAGGAGGGGAGCAAAGAGGAAGAGAGGGTTCCCATGGGCACACAGGCAGGGCCAGTGCCACTGCCCACAGCTGCCGGGGACCCTTCCAGCCTGGCAACCCTGGGCACACATGCACTTTAACTGGAAGGCTGCCCACAACCCTCAACTGCTAGCCACCAGCCTGAGATGGACTCTGGAAAAGGCAAACCCTGAGTCTCCCTTTCCAAGGATCTGCCATCCCAACCCATAGCATGCTGGCAGACAGTGAAGAGTCTTTAAACCTCTGCTCCTGGCCCTGCTATGTACCCCGATCAGACTGACCTTGACATTTAGCTCCCACCAGACCAGGTAGCCACCCACTAGGCTAGGCGGGCCAGGGATAGCTTCCACTCTGCCTGGCCCAGCCTCCCTGCACACACGCCAGGAGGGCATCAATGCACCATGATCGCTCTCCCACCCTGTGACCTAGCTGTTGCCTCCAGGAAAAGAACATCAAGCAGTCATCGGGTATAGAGAGAGGGGCCAGGTCAGGCCCCCATCCTGCAGGGGTTGGGGGAGCAAGACCCAAGTATGAATTGATCTCCTGTTTTGTCCCATCAGACTTCACTCACAAAACACAAGTTCAAAGATAAAATGATTAAAAATTTCAAGATGGCCACAGGAGAGCAATAAACCAAGAGTAGGACCCTTCTTGTGTGCAGGGCCCCTGGGGTGACTGAAGCTGGCCCTGGCTGCAGAGATAAGAGTAACCAGAGCTTTAGGAAGGCTGAGCTGCTTGGAGTCAGGGCGAGTTTTAAAGAGCTTCAAGAACAGTTCCAGGCAGGATGCCAAGATGGGAAATTAGATTTTCCAAGCAAGCAAGAATCTTCTATCAGCAATCTAATTGGCAGTGGAGTATGAGTCACCAGGAACAAAGAAAGGGAGGCAACGTCCTGCGGCCCAGAGCAGGAGAGAGGAATTCTAGTTGTGTGGTTGTGTGTGTGTACTTTCAGCCGCTGAGGAGAGGGAAGGTTCTGCAGAGGCAGAATAAGGGCAAAAATGTGCCACCATCAGAACAAAACAGAGAGGCCAGAGGCCACAGGACAAGTGGTCAGGTAGAAGGGAGTCACCCCAAGGTGGCATTCCATGGTCTTGGTGCTCCCAGCATCTGGAGAACGCCCACGACCCGGCAAGCCTGCTGCTGAGGAGTGATGATGGCAGACCGCATCACATGCCATAAAGACATCTCTGTGGCTGTTCTAATGACAGTACACTTCCCAGGTGGCTCAGTGGTAAAGAATCTGCCCGCCAGTACAGGAGATGCAGGGGTCGTGGGTTCCATCCCCAGGTGGGGAAGATCCCCTCGAGGAGGAAATGGCAACCCCCTCCAGTATTCTTGCCTGGAGAATCCCATGGACAGAGGAGCTTGGCGGACTACAGTTCAGGAGGTTGTGAAGAGTCAGACACGACCGAGCATGCACATGTTATGGGAAAAGTTGAGGTGCCCGGATAGCTCATGGGTGGTAGGTGGCAGTTTTGACTTGGAGTCTTTTGGCTTGACAGCGTCATAGTCAAGGGGACTTTTTAATGTGTTCTTAGCTTGAATTCATGTCTGCTACTTGGGGGTCATTTTTCACTTTGACTTGGGGCTTGGTGCTACCCCAGTGTTTTCGGGGACAGGAGAACACCCAGTAGTTTGGATGGAGACAGAGATCTGGGGGAGAGAAGGAATGAGACCGACTGAGGGCTCCGTAAAATGTTTCAAGACTTCCTTTCTCACCTTAGAATAAAGAAGACTAACTCACTCAAAATGCAGATGCTGAGAAAGAAAATACCTCTAAGTCTAAAAGCTCAGAAGTTTCCGTTAAAAAAGAAAAAAGCCGTACAGGCAAATCAAAGGACAAGTGACAACGGCGGAGAAAAATTAAAAAGATGTGACTCATATCACAAAGGGCCGGTTTGCCTCATACTTAAAAAGCTCCTTCAAACCGATGTGAAGAAAGAAATCTTAAAAAGAGGGGATATATGTATAACTGATTCACTTTACTGTACAGCAGAAACTAACACAGCATTGTAAAGCAACTATATTCCAAAACAAAAATTTAGGAATCAATGTTAAAAAAAAAAAAAAACGACGACTCAAAGATAGACAGTTAACTCAAAAGGAAACACCTCTGCCATATATGCTAGGTCTTACTTAGAATAAGAGAAGTATAGAATTCATATAAGTCTGAAGACAACTTGGCATTTATGAATTTGAGTTTCAGAAATCCAAGAGCTTGATGGTTATCATTGTCATAATCATTATTTATCATTATCATTCCCTACAAGCTCTTCCTTTGTGGGGAAGCAGAAATTCTCACACACTGCAAGAGGTTGTGTAAACCACTAGAGCCACAAGGGCCAGAGTGTGGCCATCTCTATCAAAACTACCAATGCAAGGATGTCCCTCGTGGTCCAGTGGTTAAGACTCCGTGCTTTCATTGCAGAGAGGCTTTCACTGCAGAGGGCCAGGGTTCTATCCCTGGTCGGGAACTAAGATCTCACAAGCCTCGCATTTAGTGAAGCCAAAAAAAAAAAGACATGCATGGTGACTTTGTGCCTGGTCCCTTCTGTCTGCCCCTGCAAATCAAGCCTCCACCTTCGCCACCTTTTACTGTGCCCTGGGATCCCATCTTGTATGGGTACAGCCACCAGCTGCCTTGTCCTATGGCCTCGATTGGAGTCAGCCAATGGGGAGCCCCAAGAGAGGAGAAGGAAGACAGTGAGGAATATCTGTGCTCCTCACGCTGGACTCTCTCCTTCCTAATTCCAGGCTTGGGACGTTCCCTCTGTACCTCAAGCCCACAATGATAACAGCCCTCGCTGCTGTTACTTTCAGATGCTACGCTCATCCTTATGGTTGGCCTGTAGCCTGCTCACACATTTGTATTAAATAGTCCCTTGATGAAAATCTTCCTTCGCTTAGCCAGAGTTGAATGTGCTCTTACCTGCCGGGACCCTGACTGAACCCCCTTTGGCTTAGCAGTACTATTTCTGGGAAGCTTTCTCACACTTAGGCTTGACATGCTCAGAATGAGGCATTTTCAAGAGAATCCATTGCAGAAACAGTTGGAAGTCACTCAGATGTTCTTTGTGGTGACTGGTCATATAAATCATGGTATGTCCACAGAATAGACTATATGTAACTATTTAAAAACAACAACAACAAAGAAATTCTCTCTGGTGCTGATACAGAAAGAGCTCCCAAGTTTATTTTTAAGTGGAAAAAAGCAGGAATTAGATGGGCACTGTATATGCTATGTGTGTACTAAGTTGCTTCAGTTGTGTCCCACTCTGACCCCATGGACTGTAGCCCACCAGGCTCCTTTGTCCATGGGGTTTTCCAGGCGAGAGTACTGGAGGGGGTTGCCACGCCCGCCTCGACCCTTGGCTCGAGAAGATCTCTCCTGTGTCTCCTACATTGGCCAGCATGTTCTCTACCACTAGCATCACCTGCTATCTCTGATTTGGAAAAATAGGGTTGGGGAGAATAAGAATACGTTTTTGTATTTGCTTATGCATGAAGGTGAACAGGAACTTGGGCAAACTCCAGGAGATGGTGAGGGCAGGGAGGCCTGGCGTGCTGCTGTCCATAGGGTCTCAAAGAGTTGGACATGACCAGAAAACTGAACAACAACATGTATGAGGATATTCTGAAGGACTAAGCAAAAAAAAATAAAAATAGTTTTCTGAAGGGAGCAAGACACTTCAAAATTTGCTGTTTCCTATATTTAAATTTTTAGAACCAAATGGCTATTGGTTCCGCAAGCTGAGATAAAGCTCCTTGTGTAAATGGGGTGAATGATCCAGCTCCCAGAAGGGCAGAGAGGAAACCTGGAATCAGGAATTTCCTGCTGGAGACTTCCCTGGTGGCCCAGTGGTTAAGAATCCACCTTGCAATTCAGGGGACGCAGTTTCAGTCCCTGGTCAGGGAACTAAGATCCCACCCACAAGCCACAGGGCAACGAAGCCCACATACCTCAACTACTGAGCCCAAGGGACACAACTGAAGAGTCTGCGTGCTGCAACGAGATCCCACGCACCACAGCCAAGACCCAGGCCAGTTCAGTTCAGCCGCTCATATGTGCTTTCGCATCAGGTGGCCAAAGGATTGGAGCTTCAGCTTCAACATCAGTCCTTCCAATGAACATTCAGGACTGATTTCCTTTAGGATGGACTGGTTGGATCTCCTTGCAGTCCAAGGGATTCTCAAGAGTCTTCTCCAGCACCACCGTTCAAAAGCATCAATTCTTCAGTGCTCAGCTTTCTTCATGGTCCAACTCTTATATCCATACATGATTAATGGGAAAACCAAAGCTTTGACTAGACAGACCTTTGTCAGCAAAGTAATATCTCTGCTTTTTAATATGCTGTCTAGGTTGCTCATAGCTTTTCTTCCAAGAAGCAAGCGTCTTTTAATTTCATGGCTGCAGTCACCATCTGCAGTGATTTTGGAGCCAAAATAAATAAATAAATAAAGTCTGTCACTGATTCCATTGTTTCCCCATCTATTTCCCATGAAGTGATGGGACCAGATGCCATAATCTTAGTTTTCTGAATGTTGAGTTTTAAGCCAACTTTTTCACTCTCCTCTTTCACTTTCATCAAGAGGCTCTTTAGTTCTTCATTTTCTGCCATGAGGGTGGTGTCATCTGCATATCTGAGGTTATTGATATTTCTCCCGGCAAGCTTGATTCCAGCTTGTGCTTCTTCCAGCCCAGCGTTTCTCATGATGTACTATGCATAGATGTTAAATAAGCAGGGGGACAATATACAGCCTTGACATACACCTTTCCCTATTTGGAACCAGTCTGTTGTTCCATGTCCAGTTCTAACTGTTGCTTCCTGACCTGCATACAGATTGTCTTTGTCTGTTGTCTTTGCAGTTTAATTAGATACTTCAGAATTCTGATCACCTAATATTGATTTCTTTTCAGATGTGAAAGTAAATAAAGGACACATAAAACAACAAAAATGCTTTTGAGCCAGAATGTGTCAGCGATTGGACCACTGAATTTGTATCCCATGGGTGAGTGTCACTTTTTCTCACAGCTCCATCTACCGGGACCCTGTTAGGAAGTAGCCAGTTGATTTCCCGGTCCTGAGGACACAGGACCAATGTCAAGAGCCAAGTGGAACATAGATAGGAATTCTGTGTTGATGGTTTGATTTACAATGGGTTTCTGCTCTACTGGTGTTTTAGGAAAACAACTAAATAATCATAGACTTGAGGCTCAATAATGAAGGGAGTTAGCTTCACTGTAATTTGAAGAGGAATTTCCCTTAATACTCTCATTCTAATCCAGGGTGGAGTTTATCACTCCATTCCTACATTTGGAAAGAGGCCAGACCCCTAGGACTGCCCTGGAAGCTCGGTGGTTAAGAGTCTACCTGCCAATACAGGAGGCCTGGGTTTGCTCCCTGGGTCGGGCAAACTATAGGAGAATATCTATGTATCCTCAGTGTAAAGAATGGTTTCTTAAAGCTTATAAAGCACACATCATGACCAAAAAAGGTCTTCTATGAAAATTAAATGTTTTTCTATTCAACAAAGGGTAATAATGAGATAACAGATCGAGAATATATTTCAGTTCAGTTTAGTCAGTTCAGTCACTCAGTCATGTCCGACTCTTTGTGACCCCATGAACTGCACCCTGCCTGTCCATCACCAACTCCCAGAGTTCACCCAAACCCATGTCCATCAAGTCGGTGATGCCATCCAACCATCTCATCCTCTGTCATCCCCTTCTCTTCCCCTCTTCAATCTTTCCCAGCATCAGGGTCTTTTCCAATGAGTCAGTTCTTTGCATCAGGTGGCCAAAATATTGGAGTTTCAGCTTTAGCATCAGTCCTTCCAATGAACACCCAGGACTAATCTCCTTTAGAATGGACTGGTTGGATCTCCTTGCAGTCCAAGGGACTCTCAAGAGTCTTCTCCAACACCACAGTTCAAAAGCATCAATTCTTTGGTGCTCAGCTTTCTTCACAGTCCAACTCTCACATCCATACATGACCACTGGAAAAACTGTAGCCTTGACTAGACGGACCTTTTTTGGCAAAGTAATGTCTCTGCTTTTCAATATGCTGTCTAGGTTGGTCATAACTTCCCTTCCAAGGAGTAAGCGTCTTTTAATTTCATGACTGGAATCACTATCTGCAGTGATTTTGGAGCCCAGAAAAATAAAGTCTGACACTGTTTCCACTGTTTCCCCATCTATTTGCCATGAAGTGATGGGACCAGATGCCATGATCTTCGTTTTCTGAATGTTGATTTTTAAGCCAACTTTTTCACTCTCCTCTTTCACCTTCACCAAGAGGCTCTTTAGTTCTTCTTCACTTTCTGCCATAAGGGTGGTGTCATCTGCATATCTGAGGTTATTGATATTTCTCCTGGCAATCTTGATTCCAGCCTGTGCTGAATGGGAAAGACTAGAGATGTCTTTAAGAAAATTAGAGACACCAAGGGAACATTTCGTGCAGAGATGGGCTTGATAAAGGACAGAAATGGTAGGGACCTACCAGAAGCAGAAGATACTAAGAAGAGGTGGCAAGAATACACAGAAGAACTGTACGAAAAAGATCTTCACGACCCAGATACTGATGATGGTGTGATCATTCACCTAGAGCCAGACATCCTGGAATGTGAAGTCAAATGGGCCTTAGGGAGCATCACTATGAACAAAGCTAGTGGAGGTGATGGAATTCCAGTTGAGCTATTTCATATCCTGAAGGATGATGCTGTGAAAGTGCTGCACTCAATATGCCAGCAAATTTGGAAAAGTCAGCAGTGGCCACAGGACTGGAAAAGGTCAGTTTTCATTCCAATCCCAAAGAAAGGCAATGCCAAAGAATGTTCAAAGTACTGCACAGTTGCACTCATCTCACACGCTAATAAAGTAAAGCTCAAAATTCTCCAAGCCAGACTTCAGCAATACATGAACTGTGAACTTCCCTATGTTCAAGCTGGTTTTCGAAAAGGCAGAGGAACCAGAGATCAAATTTCCAACGTCTGCTGGATCATGGAAAAAGCAAGAGAGTTCCAGAAAAACATCTATTTCTGCTTTATTGACTATGCCAAAGCCTTTGACTGTGTGGATCACAATAAACTGTGGAAAATTCTGAGAGAGATGGGAATACCAGACCACCTGACCTGCCTCTTGAGAAACCTATATGCAGGTCAGGAAGCAACAGTTAGAACTGGATATGGAACAACAGACTGGTTCCAAATAGGAAAAGGTGTACGTCAAGGCTGTATATTGTCCCCTTGCTTATTTAACTTCTATGCAGAGTACATCATGAGAAACGCTGGGCTGGAAGAAGCACAGGCTGGAACCAAGATTGCCAGGAGAAATATCAATAACCTCAGGTATCTCAAACCCCTCCAAAAAATTCCACCTGGAATAGATCCCCTGGAGAAGGATACAGCAACCCACTCCAGTATTCTTGCCTGGAAGATCCCATGGACAGAGGAGCCTGGCAGGCTACAGTTCATGGGGTCACAAAGAGTCGGACATGACCTAATGATGAAATAACAAAAAACTCCCATCTCCCTCCTCATCACAAAACCAAAATGTCACCCCTGAACTTTGGTTTCCACATTTCACTTATTATCATTTTTTTTCCCATCGCCCTATTCCTTTGTGCCTTCTCCTTACCTTTGTTTTGGTTCTATTTCACTATCACTGTGTCATCTGTTGCATAGTTTATCAGTAAGGGATCCATGGTTGGGACACTTCTCCCCCAAGAAATGTCATGCACTGGGGAGTATGTGACAGTGAGCACAGTAGGGCCTCACCTACTAAAAACTGCCAACCCTGCCCTCCCACTTCTGAGTCATGGTGACGTCAGAAAACAAATGAGAATTCCCCCCTTCCCTTCACCGAGACCTTTCTCCCTCCACCAACCTCGGTAAATATCTTTGCCTCGGAAGTTTTAAAATTAGCAACATGCTTATTCACATTCTGAGACTTGTTCCAGAGGGATGACTGCTTCTCAGGATGGTTCCCCAACCAGTCAACCCCCATTACTAGTATCAGTTCCCAAACAGCTTATTTTGGATCCACTCAGGCCGAAACGTCCTCGGAAGATGCACTGCTGATACCATCAACTCTCTAAGATCATTTTGTGTGCTCATTCAGTCGTATCCAACTCTGTGACCCCCACAGACTGTAACCCGCCAGGCTCCTCTGTCGATGGAATTTTCTAGGCAAGAATACTAGAGTGGGGTGCCACTTCCTACTCCAGGGGGTCTTTCCAACCCAGGGATCAAACCCGAGTCTCCTATGTCTCCTGCATTGGCAGGCGGATTCTTCACCACCTGGGAAGCCCAGAACCATTTACTTGACCTTTTTTCTTTAGCACAAGAAACTCTTAGGGCAATATTAATACATGTATGTGGAAGAATGCCAGACTCAGAGCAACAATCATAAATTGAGCCTGGAGAAAGTGTTGTTTGCTTTTCTAACATGTTTCTCTTCTTTCCAGTGCATATCAGCCTCATATTTGGTATTTCGTATGTTGTGCCTGGTAAGAGATTTTCTTGACTTAACAAAATTTTGTGTAAGGGTACGAGTAGGGGAGCAACCATTTAGAAGTCAAAAAATGGGATTTCTGACTCCAAATCTGTTGCCATTTTGTTTGAATCTTTTTCCTCAAATACTTTCTCTGTAGAAGGAGAATTTAGCCAATTCTGATTTTCACATTTGTCTCACAAAACTATTACAGGAAATTAACACTAGAGTTACTTTTTAAACCCCTTGAAGGAATTGTTGTGGTTGTTGTGGTTACATTACTCAGTCGTTTGATTCTTTTGTGACCTCATGGACTGTAGCCCACCAGACTCTTCTGTGTATGGGATTCTCCAGGCAAGAATACTGGAGTGGGTTGCCACTTCTCCCCCAGGGATCTTCCCGACCCAGGGATTGAACCAGGGTCTCCTACATTGGCAGGTGGGTTCTTTCCCATTGAGCCACCAGGGAAGCCCCTTAAAAATATACCCAGCTCTTCATATTCTCACTAATGGAAGAATGAGGAGACTGTGCCAAACAAAAAATCTTCCAGAAATCATTTCTCTTTAATTTACATTTTTCCACCTGTTATCTGGTACCTGGTACCAGATAAGAGAAAATACATTTTTTAAAACTAAATTTCTTGTCTACATATAAACCTTCCCACAAAACTTCACTATGGGTTAAATATGTATCCAGCCTTGTGATGAGCACTAGGGGATGAAGACTGAGCAACCAAGAAGCAAAGGACCTATCCACGGGAAACTAAGATGCTCTTTGAAATTTTAACCATATAAGGCCGCGTTGACAAATGTAACTGTAAGGTTTCCTTTGCCACTGCCACACCCCAGCTGAGTTGCATAACTCAACTTCTCAATTTCACAGTCTGTGGAATGGGTCTGTGAATCAAATCTACTCCAGCATAGGCATGGGGATGAAATGCCTGGAAAGATCCAATCTGGGCACACATTCTTCACCTCCCCTCTGTGATGGAGAACAAGCGCAGTGGGAAATTCATAGGAAGGAAAGCTTGCCATGGGCTGAGCTATGTAGGGGGGACCAGAGGAGGGGTTGAGGATTGACTTGAGAGCATGAGGTGGCCCAGGATAACATGGATCATTTGATCCAAATTGCTGCTGTGAGCCTGTGATAATTGGGTGAGCCCAAATTCAGGTTTCCCTTGTAGCTCAGTCAGTAAAGAATCTGCCTGCAATGCAGGAGTCCCGGGTTCAATCCCTGGATTGGGAAGATCCCTTGGAGAAGGAAATGGCAACCCACCCCAGTATTCTTGCCTGGAGAATCCCATGGACAGAGGAGCCTGGTGGGCTACAGTCTAAGGGGTTGCAAGAGTTGGACATGAATTAACCACTTAAACCACTACCACCAAATTCTGTTTACACAGTGCTGAGTTCCTGTATATTACTTGTATTAGCTCATTTCTAGTGTTCAACAAAACCATTTCCTTTGGGTTTCTAAGATCCCGGTGCTCTCAGAGGGGTTTCTCTGCTAGAAGTTCAGATCCCAAGGGACAGTTTGAACCGTGGCCAAGATAACAACCCTGGGTTCCAGATTTCAATCTTTTTTTTTTTCTAACTTCTGTTCCCTTTAGATCTTTCAGATGAATCTTGCACTTTTAAGATGAGATTTCGAAATTTCCAGTCAATCTTATCATGGGAGTTAAAAAACCGTTCAATTGTACCAACTCACTATACATTATGGTACACAATCATGAGGTGGGTTTGACACTCTGTTTTTCTCTTGCTAATTATATCGTGTTTCTGTTATGTGGGGAGTGGGGAAGAGGTGACCTTCCTTGTGATAGAGCTTTTCTCTCTCTCTCCTCACTCAGCCCTTGTCAGTCTCAGTGTTTTATTCCGAGCTTTAAAAGTCCAAGACAAAAGACTCCTCCATTTTAAATTACACTGAATGCCCGAACACCCCAGAGTTATTTTTGACACACTTGTACTTAGAACCAAAGCCAATTTCTACAGTCAACGTCTCAGAGTCAAAATAATTATCGTCATTATTCACAGTCACTTCCCTAGTTCAGTAAGTCTGGGCATCGAAAGTGCTGCATCGTTCTGAGGACAGAAGTCCAAAGACCTGCTGACTGTATTGATGGGTTATGTTTACTCCTGTCTACTCAGGGAGGCACACGGGACATCAGAAACCCACCTGGTCCCGACGAGGACAGGCCCAGGTCCAAAGTCTGGCTCAGTCGCTAACCAGCTGTGGCCTGGGCGCAGAGCTCAGCCTCCTCGTGCTGCTCCTCCTGCTCAAGGGGGGCTGCAGGGAGTCATGCCTGATGGACAGTGTCCTCTTCGGCCCTTTTATTCCCACATCCAACAATCACCCTCCTAAGCCTTACTTTGGTCCAGTTGCCCCGCAGCGTGTCCTTAGTTGGCTGTCCGTCTTATTGCTCTTCTGCTGCTCTCTGGCCTGCTGAAGGACCTCTGGTGGGCATCTCTTTGTTGGTGTTCAGTCGCTAGGTCATGTCTGACTCTGCCACCCCATGGATTGCCACATGCCAGGCTTTCCTGTCCTTCACCATCTTCCAGAGTTTGCTCAAGTCCTTGAAGTCCGGGATGCCATCCAACCATCTTATCCTCTGCCGCCCTCTTCTCCTTTAGCCCTCAATCTTTGCCAGCATCAGGGTCTTTTCCAACGAGTTGGCTCCTCACATCAGGTGACCAAAGTACTGGAGCTTAGGCCTTAGTCCTTTCAATGAATATTCAGGGTTGATTTCCTTTAGGATTGGGTTTTTCTTTGTTACCTACTGACGTTTCTCCCTGCCTTAGGCAGTCACGTGTATATCCACCTGCCTTTCTGAAGCTCAAGAGAGCAGATGTCTGTGTTGGTCCCATATAGGCTAACTTAGGACCAGACCATGCCATCCTCAGCCTGAGAAAGAAGGGGTCTCAGGGAGGGGCAGTCATGATTGTCCTGCAGAATTGGAGAGATCTGGGGCCTCTGCCATGAACACCCAACATTTGCTGATTCAGTCACCCAGCAAATATTTACTGAGCATCTACCACGTGCCAGGGGTAACACTCGGAACCCAGATCCCTGTTTTCTTGGGGCAGACATTCCAAAAGTAGGCAGAGGTCTCAGTCAGCAACAGCACAGCTGTGCTCCCATACAAAATAAAATGTTTAAAAAGAAATTTCAAAATTAAAAGAAAGAAAACCCACAAGGGACCTTTGAGCAGAGCCACACAGGAATATCCAAATGGGGCTTCGGGTTCATGCACCCTCACCACATACAGGCTGACGTTTTCTTTGACCATCTCTTTGCCTTTCAAAGTAAACCAGAAGATATGAAGGTCGTCAAGGACTGTATAAACATCACAAGATCGTTTTGTGACCTAACAGACGTGTGGGTAAACACGACGGACATGTACGTCTCCCAAGTGGTTGGATACAGAGAGAACGCAGTGGTGGTCAGTTGTATGGGCTCTTTCTTCCTGGCGTCAGACAGTGAGTTTGTCTTATTATCTTCATCATCATCGCTAAGTTCATCGTTACTTGCTTTGCCAGAAAGCAAGAAGTTCTGTAAAGGTGTTTTAGACACGGGGCTGGGTTCACCTCCCAGCCCCGCTACCTCCTATCTCTGTCACCCTGGAGTGGTTACTTGGCTTCTCTGAGCCTCCGTTTTCTTCTCCAAAGACGTGGAATGATAACCTGTTTTTTGACGATAAGGGCTCTCTGTGCCTGTATAAGGCAGTCACTCAGGCAGTAGCAGCTGGTACGTTTTTCTGAAGCTATTATTCATTAAAGTATAGTTGATTTAGAGTGCTGTGTTCACTTCTGATATATAGTAGCTGCTACTTTTTGCTTTGTTTCACAGCCTGACAGGAAGTGTACAACAGGGTTCAGAAAGGCCTGTGTCTGAGCTGTCATAACTTTGGGGGTCTGTGTCTTCCTTAATACTGCAGCCCCTCCCCAGATCAGATCCCAGTAGCTCTGGCATGTGTGAGCACCCAGGTGTATGTGCACACGGGGCCCAGAGAGAGAAGCCTGGATCCCAGCAGTGGGCGTGTCCGCTCTCCCTTTCCCTGCCACGGGAGGCGGCTCCTTCTGGCATTTGTGTTAACAGCTCCAGAGCAGCTGGCAGTGGCTCTCCGCCAGACTCCATCTGGTATCCTGATCTTGCAAAGGGCTCTGCAGGCAGCTCAGTGGTAAAGCGTCTGCCTGCCAAGCAAGAGACATGGGTTTGATCCCTGGCTTGGGAAGATCTCCTAGGGAAAGAAATGGCAGCCCACTCCCGTATTCTTGCCTGGAGAATCCCATGGGCAGAGGAGCCTGGTGGGCTACAGTCCATGGGGTTCCAAAGAATCAGATGTACCTGAGTGACTCAGCAGCAAAAGGAGCCAAGTTAAAGGCTGTGTGGGTGTGCACACACACACATCTGTGCTTCGCAAAGTGATGATAGCTGAATCCCATGGAGCAAACTTGAATACTTAGGGATTCTCGGAATTGTGCGATTGCGTGTTTCTCGGAATTGTGGGATTGCGTGTTTGTGTATGCGTCCTCATAGAAAAGAAAGAAAAGCCCAGCTTATAGAACATGGTACTCAGACTACTCAGATCTTTAAAGAATGTATATTAACACAATTACGAGATATCTTTTTTCAAGACTCAAATGGTAAATATAAAAAGTAAGTAAATACCCAGACTTCGAAGAAATGCAGAGAATATAGCTTGACACAGTCTTTCCGAAGGTATTTGGCAGTATGTGTTGAAAACCTTAACCTGGGCCTGCTCTAATCCCGAATTCCTCCAAAAATTTGTCCTAAAGAAATGATTACAGCCAAATGCAAAGACTGAGCTCTGTAATACTCACTGATATGCACATTCCATTCAGAAGAATTAGAGCCAATCTAACTGTTTAAAAGAGTGAATCAATCTTTTGAAGACTGAGAAAAAAATCTTCGCCCTTTTTGGGCCATGTATGGTCTCTGTCACATAGCCTTAATTTGTTCACAACCCTTTCAAAAATAAAAACCATGCTCAAAAAAAAAATAAAATAAAATAAAATAAAAACCATTCTCAACTTTCAGGCTGTGCAAAATCTAACCCACAGGCCCTAGTTTGCCAGCTCATAGGTAAACATGCATTTAATATGTTTATGAAATAAGTGAAAACAGATGCCATGTAAAACAGTATAAGAATGATTTGATTTTAGTTTAGGTGCATGTGTACACTGGTTCAGCTTTTATATGTGTTTATGTATTTATCCACATACTGCATATGCAAGAGAGGATTAACTGCATTCAAAGACAATTGCCTGTCTGTATTTTCTGATATTTCTGCAATGGTTATATATTATTATATTATTATTAGATGAGAAGTCATTTTCACTCTTATGTTTTGAATACAACCTGAAAATTGTGAAATACTGACTTTCACCCCAAAATCTGTCCTCCATTTCTTGTGCTAATAGTAAACTAATCACTTCACTTTTATTGTTCTCAGTTTTTCACCAATTTAAAAAAAAATATATATACATATATATATAACCCATGCCTCGAGGGCCACAGGTAGTCAAAAAGAGAGCGGTAAAGAGGTATGGTTGCATCAGGAAAGTGGTTATCATTACGGTTATGCTATTTATTGATTAACGTTGGGGTTTATTTCATTTTCTAAACAGAGCCTTTGGACCCACCAAAGTTTGAGATTGTTGATTTTACAAACAACATCAGTGTGAATGTGAAATTTCAATTAGACAGTCCCAGGATACCAAGTGAAGAATTACAGTTTTACTTAGCATTTATCGAAGAGCATGCAGGGAACAGTGTTAAGAGGGTAAGTGGTCAAAACAGTTCTGACTTGGCAATGAACACATTGCTAAAAGAAACACCTGTGATGATTTGGACAATTAAAACTGAAGGCTCTGGGCTTCATTGCTCTTTGACTTCAGGAAAGACGTCTCCAGGGTTCTCTAAAAATGGGAGTAGGGAGATGCTGTGATAGCTGGAAGGGGAAGTGGGGTCTATGGAGGGACTTTTTAGATGGAAGAAATGACAGCAGGTCCCTATGCAGAAGGAATGTTCCATGGTGGGAAGGGGAGTTGGGGAGGGGAGTGATGTTCTGGAGGAGATGAGAGTGGGCAGACTCTCATGAGCATGGGAAGGGGTTGACCTTGGCTCTGAGCAGGAACTATCCATCTGAGTCATAGTTGGGGAGGCGGAGTCCATGGCCACCAAGGGTGAAGGAGCTTCCAGTGAAACAGGAAGCAAGCATTGCAGACTGCAGATCACATGATGACCACAAACATCATGCCAGCTGTGGGACCCAGAGCTCTGGCGCCCAGCTACGCTTTTGCGGTTTCCCTTCAAAGCCAGAGCACTCCCACCAGGGCACTTCTGCTCCGTCCTCCATGCATGACCTTTTAGTTTATTGGGGGGTGGGGTGAGAAAAAAAAATTCCTCTTCCTTCCAAATAGAAACTTGCAGAAAAATATTATAGGATGCTGTATTTGAGCTGGTGGAAAGCTTCATTTATCAAACCATTGGTAAGAATGTACTTTGAAAACTATAAAACATTTTACAAAAGTTATTTTTCATGAAAGAACCTCTTCAGATGAGCTCTTTAATTCCAAAATGGAACAGAAGTAGCCAGGGAAGAAGAGGCAAGGTGTTTTCAGGGAAATGACAGGGAAATTAGACCTCAGCTTCAGTTCTGCCACAGATAAGCTGTGTGGCCTTGAGGAGGTTACTAAACCACTCTGAGCTATAGCTTCCTCATCTGGAGAACGGGAATAATGCGAACTTTGCAGACTCTTTTGATAATCAGATTAATATATATGAAAGCAGTTTCTGAAGTGTAGACTCATATCATTAATGAAGTAGGATAATCTTATTTTCTGATTTTTGCAAGGTGATCTTGAGTAACATCACCTTATAAAAATGACATCCTGGAGACCTTTATTCCTCATTGGGTCTTTTTCTCCTCATTTGTCAAAAGAAGTTGCTAGACTAGATTTTATGGTTTAAAGATGTGTGTGTTTATACATGTGCATGTAATCTTGAATAAATCATTTGCCTGAGTAACTTATAAATAACTTTTTCTTGCCAAGCCTATGATATTTCTATCTGTGTTTTTAAGATTTGAAGACCAATTCCCAAAGACTCTCTTAGGGCTTGCCTCTAAACGAAATTCTCCCTTAATGTCTTACTGACTTTTTTTTCTTTTTGCACATTTTTACAGCATCAACCCCAAATAACTGGCAACATCACTGAAAAGTTCAACTATGTCATCGACAAGTTAATTCCAAACACAAACTACTGTATATCTGTTTATTTTGAGCCTAAATATCCAAGAAAAATAAACAGATCTCCCTTAAAATGTACGCTCTTTCGACCCAGACGAGAATCAGGTATGACAGTTTTTGAAAATTCATGGTTTGCTTTTCCTCTGAGGGAAAGCCTATTTAAAGAAAAGAGTCTGAAAATCATGAAGCACTAAAGATATTTCATCCAACAAGGTACATCACAGAGGTGCCTTCTGTCGGTCAGTCCCTACCATGAGGTAGAGCTGCTTTTATGTTGCCATCCCATGGGGACAATCAGGTAGCTTCCACTTCAGGAGGCTAAAGTGGAAATGATTTATTTCTGGAGCAGGATCGGGTTCAGTTCTGTGTGTCCTTGGTTTGGCCATTATTTAAGTCAAGTGTTGGAGGAGGCTTGGTTCCTGAAGTAACTGCCTGGAGAGGTGCCAAAGGGTAGGCCGACAGTCGCAGTGAGGTCCGTAGACATGGCCTGGCTCCCCAGAAGGCGGGCTGTAACTCATGGATGAAAATGAAACTTGCCAGTGTGGATGAGCTGGTCACGGATGAAGGCTGAAAGCCCTTCTGTGGCCAAGGCGTCAGAACAGCATACAACCTCCTCCCCGAACCTTCCTTCAAATGGAGGAATTTGCAGGGAGGACAGTCAGCCTTAGGGACATCCACTGCTCATTATTTTCTCAGGAAGCCAACTGTTTTGCCCAGAGTGAAAGTCTATGAAAATCTCCCCCAAAGAAGCCTGTCGGGGTCCAGCCCCGGTGGATCCAGGGTAATTTGAAGGGGGAACAGCGTGGCAAGAGAGATACATAGATTTAGAGAGAGATAAGGAAAGAGTTTGCAGTTAAGAGAATGGAGGAGAGAAAGAGGCTGTATTCCTTGGTTTACACAGAAAGCCAATAAAGCCCCGAGACAAGGGACTTGGACCGTCTACGTAGGGCCACAGGCGCCCGCTTGAATAGCGGAGGGTGCCCCACCTTGGGCTCCCTCTCATGTGGGTCTTGGAACCCCAGGCAAATAAGTAGACACGGCTAGCCTCTATGCCCCAGATGGGAATCAGCCAGAAAATAGAGTAAGAAAGAAAAGAAGACACGGGGGAACCAGTCTTTTCAGGAACTTGCCCATCCTTTATTGTCCAGAAAAGCTTTTTATACTTTTGGTTGTACACAGAGATCAATGGATAATACAAAATTATGCAGGGTCAGCAGCCCTGACTCTTATCGAGACCAGGCTTTCTCTCTGCATACCTAGCTGTATACACAAGTCTTAGGTGATTTACATCATCTTCTGGCCAGGAGGCCTATTAGTATTTTATGGCCCTTTTCTGAAAAGAGTCTGTCAACCAGAAAACTTATTTGCCTTAAAAGTGCCTTTCCAAAGCCTGGTGCCACTCTCAGAAAGCACTAATTAAGGTTACATTCTTATATAGCAAGGACACAACAATTTATAACAAGGAAAGAGGAGTACAGTGATTTATAACAAAGAGAAAGTTCATTAACTCAAAAGTCTAGTGTTGCTAACATCAAAACGACTATATTCCTTTTTCTATATCCAATTACATTGATTAATATCCTTCAAGTGCCTAAAAGATAAAGAATATGGAGGCATGGCAGTAGTCATTGACTCAACAATGAAAACTCATCACCAATATAATTTTTAGCTTTTTAGAAAAGGCTCTATATCTTTAAGATGCTTTAAGCTTCATGCCTCTCACAGTTGGGGGCTGTAAACAATCACAAGTTGTAAAAGTCTCTTAACTGTCAGGCAAGTTAGAGAGCCGTCAGAGGAGTTTGAGCTGAGACACTCCTTTTATATGAAGGAGACTGTTAACTGGAACTCTAAGTTAATTCTTTCCAAAGAAAGGTGGTCAGGGATAGCCCCCTGTTATGTCAGAAGAGTGGAAAGCACAGTACAATAAAGCAAGCAGACTCTGGTTTTGGGGGTAGATGCTCAGGAAAATCCAGGGGTACCCCTGAGGCCTGATCTCAGCCTTTGCTTTTTGCCAGGCCCCCTTCCTCATGACCTTTGCCCTGGGCAGGATTCCCCATGCTGGCTCCCAGCAGAAGCCTTTCTGAGTTTCCCAACCCCAGTGAGAGTTTCTTTAGTGCTCTGATTTACCAGAGTCAAAATAAGATGAGCTTTAGAAGGGAGTGACTATAAGTGCAATGACTTCTTTGCAGATGAAGTGAACTCCACTAATGAGCAGCTGACATGTCAAGGTGCCTGGTGTTTGCTAGAACTCCAGGCAATGTGAGTTTATTCACCAGTGTTACTCAGAATCAAATGATACACAGATCAATTTTAAAGGAAAAACTACTTCACAGCTTTAACTTAAATCATGTTTATAATGTCAGTTACATATGGGCAAAACTTTGCCCATATTTAACTCAACATTCAACAAACTAGGATCTTAGCTTCCAGTCCCATCACTTCATGGTAAATAGATGGGGAAACAGTGGAAACAGTGACAGACTTCACTTTCTTGGGCTCCAAAATCACTGTGGATGGTGACTGCAGCCACGAAATTAAAAGATGCTTGCTCCTTGAAAGAAAAGCTATGACCAACCTAGCAGCCGACAGAGATCTGTATAGTCAAAGCTGTGGTTTCTCCAGTAGTCAAGTATGGATATGACAGTTGGACCATTAAGAAGACTGAGTGCTGAAGAATTGATGCTTTCAAATTATGGTGCTGGAGAAGACTCATGAGAGTCCCTTGGACAGCAAGGCGGTCAAACCAGTCAATCCTAAAGGAAATCAACCCTGAATATTCATTGGAAGGACTGATGCTGAAACGGAAGCTCCAATCCTTTGGCCACCTGATTTGAAGAGCCAACTCACTGGAAAAGACCTTGATGCTGGGAAAGATTGAGGGAAAGAGAAAGGGACAATAGAGGATGAGATGGTTGGATGGCATCACCAACTAATTGGACGTAAGTTTGAGCAGACTCTGGGAGACAGTGAAGGACAGGGAAGTCTGGTGTGCCATAGTGCGTGAGGTCGCAAAGAGCTGGACATGACTTAGCAACTGAACACGGAGAAGGCAATGGCACCCCACTCCAGTACTCTTGCCTGGAAAATCCCTTGGATGGAGGAGCCTGGTGGGCTGCAGTCCATGGGGTCGCTAAGAGTCAGACACGACTGAGCGACTTCACTTTCACTTTTCACTTTCATGCATTGGAGAGGAAATGGCAACCCACTGCAGTGTTCTTGCCTGGAGAATCCCAGGGACGGGGGAGCCTGGTGGGCTGCCATCTATGGGGTCGCACAGAGTTGGACACGACTGAACATATAGTCTCTTCATGCCTATGGCTCTATATAAAAATGTAAACCCAAACGGAATGAACATAATTTGTGTCCTAACACCAATTCCTAGTATATTATACAAGATTATAATGCAGGAACAGGCAAAAGGAAGAGATACACAGGGCAAAACAATAGGCTTCCTAAGAAAATAATGACCAGTGGGTGTTCATATCCGTTGACATTTGGAAAGTTCCCCTGGCAACCAACCCTGTGATGTAGAGGGTTGACACTATCAGTCCCACCCCTTGACTTCTGGGGAGAGGAGAAGGGCTAGAGGTTGAAGTGACCACCAGTGGCCAAGAATTTAACTGGTTATGTCTATATAACGAGTCCTCCTTAAAAACCATAAATGATGGGGTTTGGAGAACTTCCAAGTTGGTGAACATACTGAGATGCTGGGAGGGTGGCATGCCCAGAGACGGCACAGAAGTCCAAGCTCCATCCCCCATACCTGGCCCTGTGTATCTCTTCCTTCTGCCTGTTTCTGAGTTATAATCTTTTATAACATACCAGGAATCTAGGGAGTAAACTGTTTTCATGAATTCTGTGAGCCATTCTAGCAAATCATCAAAGCTGATAGATAGCCCTGTGGGTTCTGCACTAACTCCTATCAGAAACGAGTCAAATCTCTGGACATCTAGTTGATGTTGAGATTTGGTGTTAGGACACAAATTATGTTTATTCATTTTGGGTTTCACATAAACCAAGTGGGGTTCAGAGGGGCTTGTTCTGAATAACAAAAAAAAGCTCCTTTCACTTTCTTTGCTCTATTTAGGAATTTCTAAGGGTTTCAGAATTGAGGAAAAAGACCAAATATGTACTTCTTATTATAAATCAGAGTATCACAGCAATAAAAACTCAGATTAGAAATAGGACATGACGACGGTGGCTGGCTGAAACCCAGTCTGCCCTTAGGTGAACCTAAGCCTGACCAAAGGCACTGGAAGGTGACGTCCTTGCTCTGATGATCCAGTGTCTCCCCTGACTCTTCCCTGTTTCACCTGCTAAGAATGGTCATATGGCAACATGCTGGCCCGTCACTTCATGCTTCCTTGGTGCAAACACATCACTTTGTATATTTCAGCCTCTGTTCTTTTATCATTACATGAGACAGTTAAGGTACAGGTGTGCCTCGCTATCCAAATATTTCATGCCACAATTCTTGTCCGAAACTTCAGGAACCAAGTAGGTTCAGATCATGTGACCCCTCTCACTGTGTAAACTGGCCACGTGAGCCACTCTCAAGCAGCTAAACCCAGGGACCAGGTAGGTTTGGATGGTGGGGGATTCTTGAAGGATGACCTAGAACCAGAGTTAAGTTACTGGGATATCAGTGGTGAAACACTGATATCTTAAAGCAGTATTGATAAAGGGGGATTTATTCCAGAGAAATGGAGAAATGCCTCCCTTTTGTCAAATCTTAAACTAATCGGCTGACTTTTCCTCAGTAAGTTCCCCAGGGAAAGGTGTCCTCATCCATTTGACAAATGTTAACTGGGGCCCACTATGGTCCAGATACTCTTCTAGATACTGGGGATACAGCAGTGAATAAAACAGATAAAAATTCCTTAGTTTATAGAGCTTACATTGGGAGACAAAAGAACAAGATTCAAAAAAATAAAACATGCATTGTGTTAAGGGATGGTTAAGTATAATACTATAATACTCTGGAGAAAAATTAAGCAGAAGGGGCAGGGGAGGGGTAATGTCTGGTAAAGGATGGTCAGTTTAGTCAGTCAGTTCAGTCCAGCTCTTTGCGACCCCATGAATCGCAGCACGCCAGGCCTCCCTGTCCATCACCAACTCCCGGAGTTCACCCAAGCCCATGTCCATCAAGTCAGTGATGTTGTCCGTCCCCTTCTCCTCCTGTCCCCAATCCCTCCCAGCATCAGAGTCTTTTCCAAGTCAACTTTTCCTGAGTCAACTCTTCGCATCAGGTGGCCAGAGTACTGGAGTTTCAGCTTTAGCATCAGTCCTCCCAATGAACACCCAGGACTGATCTCCTTTAGGATGGACTGGTTGGATCTCCTTGCAGTCCAAAGGACTCTCAAGAGTCTTCTTCAACACCACAGTTCAAAAGCATCAATTCTTCGGAGCTCAGCTTTCTTCACAGTCCAACTCTCACATCCATATGTGATCACTGGAAAAACCATAGCCTTATTAAGTTAAATAAGCAGGGTGACAATATACAGCCTTGACACACTCCTTTTCCTATTTGGAACCAGTCCTAACTGGTTCTAACCAGTTAGGTTAGCCCATGTCCAATTCTAACTGCTGCTTCCTGACCTGCATATAGGTTTCTCAAGAGGCAGGTCAGGTGGTCTGGTATTTCCATCTTTTTCAGAATTTTCCACAGTTTCTTGTGATCCACATAGTCAAAGGCTTTGGCATAGTCAATAAAGCAGAAATAGATGTTTTTCTGGAACTCTCTTGCTTTTTCCATGATCCAGCGGATGTTGGCAATTTGATCTCTGGTTCCTCTGCCTTTTCTAAAGCCAGCTTGAACATCTGGTAGGTCTCTTTAATTTGAATATGTATATATATAATGTGACTGCATCGCGTCTTAGTTGCAGTGCATGGTTGCCTCATGGCCCGTGGAATCTTCCCAGACCAGGGGCTGAATCTACATCCCCTGCATGGCAAGGCAGATTCTTTACCACTGGACCACCAGGGAAGTCCCTTTTAAATAGGGTCTCTTTTAAATAGGCTGGTGTCATGCTTACATTCCCTGGAAGCAGAGCCAAAAGAGAAATTCTCGTTCAAGTGACTCAGAGGGGTGGGACACATGGGTCAAGATCCCATGACATCACATTGCTCCTCCATGTAGGTTCACAGAATCCTCTTCAGGAATGTAAGCTCTCTGCATGTGAGGATTTTGTATTATAAAGGTGTGCCTTTATGACTAGGTCTGATTGTATAACTGCCATTGACATGACACATCCTCATTCATTCTTTTTTCTAATTTTTGTTGGAACATAGTTGATTTGTAATATTATACAGCAAAGTGAATCAATGATACACGTGTATATATACACTCTTTTTCAGATTCTTTCCCCATATAGGTCACTACAGAATATTGAGAAGAGTTCCCTGTGCATTATAGTAGGTCCTTATTAGTTATCTACTTTATATATAGTAGTGTGTATATGTCAATCCCAGGGTATCCCTCTCCCACTTCCCCCTTGGCAACCATAAGTTTTTTACACTGTGAATCCATTCTGTTCTGTGAATGAGTTTTATTTGCACTATTTTTTTAGATTCCACATATAAGCGATATCATATATTTGTCTTTTTCTATATGACTTACTTCACTCAGTATGACAATCTCTAGGTCCATCTGTGTTGCTACAAATGACACTATTTCATCTTTTTTTATGGCTGGGGAATATTCCATTGTGTATATGCACCACAGTCTTCTTTATCCATTCCTCGGCGGACGGACATTTAGGTTGCCACAGTGTCCCGGCAATTGTAAATAATAAACATTGGTGCATATATCTCTGTATACATGACCAGGAGTGGGACTATTGGATCATGTAGTAACTCTATTTTTAGTTTTGTAAGGAACCTCCATAGTGTTCTCCACAAGTTTGTACCAGTCTGCATTCTCACCTGCAGTGTAGGAGGGTTCCCTTCTCTCCACACCTCTGCAGCATTTATTATTTGTAAATTTTCTTGATGATGGCCCATTCATTCTTGATGGGAACAAAAGGGGTTCATGAGTCTTCTGCCTAAGGGCTCAGATCTTCACCGAGTTTCTTTCTGTCCATTCTTTAACCTTTTAAAAGACGTTAGAAAGATATGAGCCGTCTTTAGTTGTTTTTCTCTTGTATTGTTTTGCTTGAGGCTGTGGTTATCGGATTAATATTAACAAACGGTTTTCTGGATATTAAAGACAGCCTTAATTCTATAAGTATTGATTTCTTCTCAGCCTAGTTGGACTTACAGGAAAAAGCTGTTTACATTCAGAAAATTGAAATTTTCAAAAAGTCATTTTGACAAGAAGCTAGAGGAGAACTCATAACTGGACAAAACAAGATCTACCACACCCCAGTTTGGGTTCTGGCAAGGCCAGAGTCCAGCTTCCAAGTGACCCAGTTGTCATCTTCAGACAAACTCCCTTTTGCAACTCCTTCTGGAGACCTGGCTAGTATGACTCAGAAACAAGTTTGGTTTTTTTTGATAATTTACATTTAAATGGTCACATGTGGCTAAACCGCCACATTATTGGACAATGCAGTCATAGAGCATAATTATCAACTGGAAGAAATTTTACTTCTAGAAACTGAATTTTAACATTTTTTAAAAATGTATACTTGGATTACTTTCCATTCTTTGATATTTAACAGTAGTTTTTCCAACTTTTGCCCCCATAATAAACCCTTCCACCACCAGATTAATATACACTGTTCCCAACTGTGACTGTTCACTGGATTTACTTTTAAATAAAGCCATTTAATTTTTCATCAACAGAGTCATCAGAACCTGCTACAATAGGAGGAATAATTATTCTGTTTTTATTAACTGCTGTCTGCGTAAGCACTGTAATGGTACTGAAACGGATTGGTTATATATGCTTAAGAAATGATTTCCCCGAAGCTTTGGTATGTATTTTTTTTTTTTCATTTCTACCTTTATTTTTCATTTTGACTTAAGAATTTTTATACACTTAAATATCTTCATAGAAGAAACCCCATTTTCTCAAAACATCAGGTGTTGTACCACTCGGGGTTCTTTACCATTCCTATAAACGTATATATTGCATTTTCTGCTTTCTTTTCATACTTTGTCCACATACGATTTTCCATCGTCACAGTGTTCCATTGTTATTAATGTCTGCTTTTTCCTTAATCATTTCTCAGCTGTCGGGCATTTGGATTGATTTCCTTTTCATTATTTCTTTTCCTTTCATCTCTTTGGCCACTAGGAGTAACACAATGAACATTTTAATACAGGTTGTCTTTTTAGTTTGGATTACTTGTGTGGAATATATACACAAAGTGAATATATCTTATATGAAAATATAAAGAACTAATTTATAATGCTAGGGTCAACATCACGGTGTACACCTTTCTCCAAAGCTTTGCCAACATCGATTAATCCTTTTTTTCTACTTTTATTCACTATCATAGTATAATGGCCCCCAGGGGCCTCTTATTTGTGTTATTCATAAGTGGAACCAGCCACTCTGCCTTGTGTTTCCTCTGTGTTTCATGGGGCATATTCTTCCTGCTCAGAATCTTTGGCGCTCAACCAAGTCTAGGTATTGATTTTACATATTTCTAAAACCTCCTCACATGTTTGGATTCAACCACTTTGTCCATCATTTTTCATTTTCCCTATCCTGTCGCTTTCCTTCTACATTAGAAGATATTCAGATATTTCCTTCTACATTAGAAGAGATTCTATGTTTTAACTCATTCACCTTCTAATTTTTTAAATAGCCACAAATAAATATCTCTCTACCGGTGGTAAAAGTATAGTCTTTTTTAAATTCTTTTGTTTCTTTAAATGTTTTTAATTGAAGTATAGTTCATTTGCAATGCTGTGTTCAAGCATTCAGAAACTGATTCAGTTTAATAATATATATATAAAAGAATTTGAAAAAGAATATATATAATTTCTTTTTCAGATTCTTTTCCATTATAGCTTATTACAAGATATTGAATATAGTTCCCTGTGCTATACAATAAGTCCTTATTGTTTCCCTACTTTTATATAGTAATGAAAAAGTAAAGTGAAAGTGTTAGTCGCTCAGTCATGTCTGACTCTTTGCGACCCCACGGACTGTAGCCCATCAGGATTCTCTAAGTTCATTTGTATCATTTGTTTTTCAGATTCCACAAATAAGTGATAGTGTATGATATCTGTCTTTTCTCTGACTTAATACGTCTTTCTCCACTTAATATGATAGTCTCTAGGTCCATCCAAGTCTTTGCAAATGGCATTATTTCATTCTCTGTTATGACTGCTGTTCTCTTCTTTTCCCTGTTCTTGTGTGTTGAGGTTGAGTTGGGGGATGGACTGTTTGGGAGGAGGGGTGCTTGTGGAGTTTTTAATTAGAATTAGTATTTGAACCTAGGTGGCATTTGGCTGTGGCTTATGAGAAGTAAATGGCTCTGCGTTGGATTTTATCCATACTGTGATCCCTGTCGTGTTTTGTTTTTCTTAATCTATCAGTATAACTTAATCTTTTGTAGCTTTAACAGTATATCTTTTTGAGTTTTTTATGTTAGTGTTCAGTTGCAGGCTTACTCTCAGCCTCCACTCCAACTCTTCCGTTGGCCATGTATAGCTTTCGCTTTGAGCTCTTAGATAAATCCCGCTCCAACTGATGTTTCTCATGCAGCCTTGAGATATAAAACCCCCTAGCACTATACCCATCATGTCCTGGATGACTTTCTGCCTGAATTACCTGAACTCATTACTAACCTTTCTCCCAGGTCTCCTGGGTTTTTCCTGTCCTTAAAATGAGCCCAAATTATATGCCAGTTATATGTTATTATGTTATCTCCAAGTAACGAAAGCAAGCATTGTTACCTTGTGTCTGTCTGCTATTTCTCCAGTAAAAAGTGTTGCTCTGTGTTTAAGTACAAACTCTAGGAATAGTAAAACAGAACACCCTAGGTCTAGTATGCTTGTGTATGTATGTCTAAACAAGAACAGAAGTTAAAAATTTTAAACTGTCTTTTCTTTTCTCCTCCTCTCCCCCCACCGCCTTCCCCCTTCTCTTCTTTTCCTCCTCCTACACCTCCTCTTTTGCATTTAACAAATATGTCTTGTATATTTACTGTATATCCACATGTGCTGGGTGCTGGGGATCTAGATGTGAATAAAACAAACAAAAAAGATGCCCTTATGGAGGTTAAAGTCTGAAAAATGGGGGGTAGAGACAATGATTATTATTAAATGATATGACTGGCTAAGTAAGAAATTCAGAATCTAGAGATGAAGTATTAGGACTAATAAGTTGAGCCACAGTAGCCACTTATTTAGACTAATAAGTTTGTTACACACAAAGTAATCAACATAAAAACGCTGCTTTTTATACCCTAGCAACAGTCACTTAAAAATAAATATGTTTTTCTATAAGTTGCTTTTCAACATCCAAGAAATTGAGTGCACAAGTCATAGCAAAAAATTGAGTTTTCACAAACTCAACATACCCACATAAGTCACATCCAGATCAAGAAAGAAAACATGACCAACCCCCTCCAGAAGTCTCTCTTCCACCTCTCAGTCACTGCCCATGCCCAGGATAACCGCTCTCTACACTCTAACAGTGTAGATTAGTTTTACCTGGTTTTGAAATTAGAATCATACAGTTCAATGGAATCATGCAATTTAAGTGAAATCATACAGTTTTTAAAACATCATTACAATAGTAATAAAAAATATTTTTTAAAGTACTTAAGGAAGAAATCTAACAGAAGATGTCACAAGCCCATTGTGGAGAAAATTATCAAACCTTGTTGAAAGGCATTAACAAAGATCTAGTCAAATGGGGAGCCCAAAGACAGACTCACATATGTGGAAACAAGGTTAGGCTTAGGGTTTTGTAGGAATTGCTGTGGGGAAAGGATTGAGGTCAGTAAATGCTACCCATGTGGGGAAAAATGAAATCAGATTCCTACCTCACACCATACACAAACATCAATTTCAGGCATATCAAAGACTGTAATATGAACAGCAAAACTATTAAAAGTTTTAGAAGGGCATATAGGAATCATACTTAAAGGTAAGGAAGATTCAGCAGAAACCATGGAGAAAGAAAATTGATATACCTTCTTAAATTAAGATGGAAATTCTCTTTCCATTAAATGTCATCATAACAAGAGTAAAATGTTAAACCACAGACTAGGGGAAAGTCCATGCAGCATAAACAATCAACAAATAATTAGCATCTAGGTTATATAAGTGCTCAGTCACTCAGTCATGTCCAGCTCTTTGTGGCCCCACAGACTATAGCCTGCCAGGCTCCTCTGTCCATGGAATTTTCCTGGCAAGAATACTGGAGCAGGTTACCATTTCCTCCTCCAGGGCATCTTCCCAACCCAGGGATCGAACCCGCATCTCTTCTGTCTCTGGCACTGGCAGGCAGGTTCTTTACTACTAGGGCCCCCTGGGAAGCCCAAGGTTATACAAACAGCCCCTATAAATAAATAAGAAAAATGACGAAACAACCCAATAGAACGGTTCATCCTAAGGCTGCATCTGAATAGAGTCCACGAAAAGTAGGCTTGTCACATTGGGCAGCCTGAGCAAAACAACAGAAAGGAGAAGGATGCTAATGATGATTCACGGTCTGCAAAGGGAAACTCGCGACCACCCTCTTCACCATGACCCCACTGTAGCCCGTCTCCTTAGGCCACCTCACCTGTTGTATCCGGGAGGTGCTGGGTTAGAGCAACCTCCAGTCTCTCTGTTCCTTCTCAGCTCTGACCCTTTAGGGGTCACCTGCATCTCTAAGGTCCTCCAGTCCAGGGAGCTCTGACCCCAGTGGGATCAGCTCCCTAGAATCTCTCCTTACTCACAGTTCCCTGCCCCCCTAAGAATGTCAGCAATCCGGAGGTGAAATCTATCCAGTTGAAATCTATCCATCTATCAAAACTATCGATGGATAGATTCCCCTAACAAGCAAGAAGCAGCAAGGGGACAGCAGTGGGAAGGAGTGGGCCAGTCTCTACTGCAGGCAGCCTCCTAGTTTGAAACCCAGCCTCCACCACTGAGTGTTCCCTGAAACTTGGGCAAGTTTCTTAACCTCTCTGCATTGTAAAGTGGAGCAAGACTAGTAAGCCTACTTCATAGAGAAGTCGTGAGGATGAAATGAATTATAACGTGTAGTTTACTAAAAGCAGTACTCCACAAACAGTAAACCCTGTGTAACTGTCTGCTGTTTTTGTACTTACTGTCATCGTCTTCACGACCACCTTTCCCATCTCTGTGCAGTTAGTTAACTCTATTAAGTTTTATGATGTCAAAAAGACAGAGAACAAACACTCAGGACTGATCATTCTCTTTTCTTTTTTTTTTTAAAGAATTTTTATAAACTGTCAGTCTGGGTGTTTCCTGAGCTGCCTCCGTTGGAAAAAATGGCTACCGTGGAAGTCATTCACATCACCAGGAAGAAGAAAGAGTGGAATTATAATTATGATGATGAAAGTGACATTGAAAACGAAGCAGCTCCCCGCATAAATTCAGGCGGTTACACCAAGCACGGACTAACGGGCAGGCTGTGTCCAACTTCCACCACTTCAGCCAGCTTGGAGGACTGCAGCTTGGAGGACTGCAGCGACCCCAGTGCTGAGGAGCCGTACCTGCCTGAGCCCAAGAGGGACGCCGAGACCCCCGTGGCACCAGGGCCCGGCCCCTGGCAGTTGGAAGGCACAAGTGGGGGCTACCAGACGAGAGGGACTCTGTGGCAGGACCCCACTTCCGAGGAGGACAGTGACTCCACGGAGGGGTCTGAGGGCAGAATTGTCTTCAACGTGAATCTGAACTCTGTGTGTGTGAGAGCCCTTGAGGACGACAAGGACTCGGAAGTCACTCTAATGTCCCCATCTCGTCCAGAAGAGACAGCCGTGCTGGAGGACCTCAACGAGACAGAATCAAGCCTTTTGGTGGCCAGTGAAGAAGGGACACAGCTGCCCTTCACCGACCCCTCTATGGAGTGCCTGAGGCCCCAAGATGCTCTTTCTGATAAAAGTGACACTTCCGAGTCAGATGTTGACATGGGGGATGGGTATATAGTAAGACAGGTGAATCTGAAAAATTTTAATTAACTTGGACACACACTGCCTCCAGGCCTCACCCCCCAACCCCAGCTCCTGCACTTGCTCCTTTGGGGGTCTCCGAGTATTCTCGCTGGGGAGGAGTAGGAGACTGGTGACATCATCTATGCAAATTCTCACTCTGGGGGGAGGGGAGGTGGGAAACAGAGTATTCTGCTATTATTCAGTGCATTGTTAACCTGTTCAAGGCAATTTGCCTTAATGGGAAAATGCCCTGCCTGTTCCCTTTCCTCTCATGGATGTCTAATGATTCTGCATCATGTTTCCCAGAGTAAAGAACAAAGTTCCCTGTGGTTTTCAGGCGATGTTCCGGGGCCCTGTAAGATTTCTGGGAAATTATTAAATCGGGTCAATGTGGAGTAGGGAGAGAAAAGGAAGACATTCAGCAGGGTTCATAGCAGGAGCAGTCAGCAGTGGTTTTTTTTTTCCCCCACAGGCTTGAGGGAAGACCAGAAAAGCCACAGAAAAACAGAAGGGAGGGCGGGCAGTTAGAAAGCAAGGACACGCACGAGGAAACAGAAGCACATGCTCTGGGTTGGGACTGGAAAAAAGGAAGCCCCAACCAAGTCTGGGGCACCCCTAGATAATATTGTGTCACCTTCACTCTTGAGAATTCAAATCTCAGCTCCTGGTCCAGCCCTCCTCAATCTGAGTGAGGAAGACATACACACACACACATAATAACTCTGGTGCCAGACAGGTGACCAATAGAGACACATTTGCATAAGGGAGAGGGACAGGGTCTGTGTTATATTTTAAGATATAATTTTGTACAGTGGTTGGTAAAAAATAAAACATACTTTTTAATATAAACTTGGAAATGTCTCCACATTTGTTTCTTGTTAGACAGGAGATATATGCAGCAGATGGGTAGTTCTGCTGGCATCTCTGGGTTACACAAACCTCCCTCTTACTACTTCGTGGCCTCTGGGAGCCAAAGGACCTTCTGCCTCCCTGAGCTTGTGTTCCTGTGGAATGTTCTAGCCACAGAAGTCAGCCAGTGTCTTACATCACCTAGTACTTACCCTGCTCTGGGTTTTCCAACATCACCCTGCTGTTAAATAATGCATTGAAAAGGAGGAAATTAAGCCTTTGTCAGCAGTCTTGTGAGAGAAACGATTCCGGTCAGTAAATAACTTGGTTCTCTGTTGCCGCTTATCCCTGGGGGGAGAGGGGAGTTATGGTAAAGAAGATCCTCTCAAGCTAGATTTGCTAACGGAGTGCTTTAAAATCAGTTTATTTGCAGGGGAGAGGCGATCATAGAGACCACAACTGTTCACTGGAGAAAATTTGTATAGTGATGCTAAAGCTGAAACTCCAGTACTTTGGCCACCTCATGCGAAGAGTTGACTCATTGGAAAAGACTCTGATGCTGGGAGGAATTGGGGGCAGGAGGAGAAGGGGACAACAGAGGATGAGATGGCTGGATGGCATCACGGACTCGATGAACGTGAGTCTGAGTGAACTCCGGGAGATGGTGATGGACAGGGAGGCCCGGCGTGCTGCGATTCATGGGGTCGCAAAGAGTCGGACACGACTGAGCGACTGAACTGAACTGACCTGAAGAAAAACCATCACCACCCTTAATCCCACCATCCAGATATCAACTCTGGGTTGGCTCCGTATTAGTCTATCAGTCGTGTCCGACTCTTTTGAGACCCTACGGACTGCAGCCCCCCAGGCTCCTCTGTCCACGGAATTCTCTTTCCATGGGTGGGTGGCCATGCCCTTCGCCAAGGAGATCTTCCTGACCCAGGAAGCAAACCCGGGTCTCCTGCGTTGCAGGCAGATTCTTTACTATCTGGAGTGTATTCATTCAACTTGAGGGCTCCTTTCAAAGCATGCGTCTAATGTAATGGGGGACACTGCATGTACAGTTTCGCACCCTGTTTTACTAAAGGTGTTTTCCACTCACCCGCAGGCGAAAAGTCCCCTTTCACCTCTGTTTCTGCCACAGTCAAGCGGGTGACAGCGGCCGCTGGAGCAGGGTGCGAGGGGCGGGGCCCAGACGGGGGCGGGCCCTGCGCCGCCCCGCCCCGCCCCCGGTTCCCGGAAGCAGCCTCGGAGCTGGCAGGCGGGCGCGCGTACGTGCGACCCCGGCGTAAGAGGTTGGGGGGTGTGCCCCGGTGCCCGGCGGCTGTCTGCGGGGCTGCCCCCTTGAGGGCCCTCCCGGGCTCCCGGCGCGACTATGGCGCGCAGCCTCCGGAGCTGGCTGGGCGGCTGCCTCCTGATGTCAGGTGAGGGGTCTGCGGGGAGGGGACGCTGGGTAGCCTCCGGGGCGTCGGCTCGACCGCCGGGGCTGCCCGCGCTGGGACCCTGATGCCTGTGGCGCTGCGTCCCGACTGGAGGAAGCGCGCTCGGGAAGCGGGAGGCGTGGCTACGACGCCGGGCAGCGTTGACCCCCAAAGACGACCCCCCCGCCCTCCCCCTAGCGCACCCCGAGAGGCGCAAAGTGAGTTAAGTTCCTGGGCGGGCCATTAGGCCCAGCACGCCAAGGTCTGAATTCTGCCCCTCAACCCCTACAGCTCTAGGGCTTCTGAGTTCTAAATCCAGTGAAACCTTTCCTGTCCTGCTCCAAACTGCCTGTGTATGTGTGTGTGTGTGTGTGTGTGTGTTAGTCACTCAGTCGTGTCCGACTCTTTGCGACCCCATGAACCCCTGGGGCCCGCCAGGCTTCTCTAGAGGTCCATGGGATTCTCCAGGCAAGAATACTGGAGTGGGTTGCCATTCCCTCCTCCAGGGGATCTTCCCGACCCAGGGATTGAACCCTGGTCTCCTGCATCGCAGGCAGGTTCTTTACCACTTGGGCTACAGGGCAGTCCCCTAAACTGTCTCCCCAGGTTCAAATAACACTATGGATCCCTCCTTCCTTTCTGATGGATCTCTCATTCTGCGGTTTCCCTCCCACCTATATCAGGCTGTTTGTCCCTGGGATTCTCCACCTCTATCAGCCAAGTTTATACCCAGCTCTGTTCTCTCCTTCTCCTACACTACCCCTCTGGGGACTGCCAACAGAACTCTGGCATTAAATACCAGCTCTGGGCTTCCCTGGTGGCTCAGATGGTAAAGAATCTGCCTGTAATGCAGGAGATCCAGGTTCAGTCCCTGGGTGGGGAAGATCCCCTGGAGAATGAAATTGCAACCCACTCCAGTATTCTTACCTGGAGAATTCCAGTGACAAAGGAGCCTGGCCAGCTGCAGTCCATGGGGTCCCAAGGAGTCTAACACTGTGGAGGGACTAACACGTAACACTGGGCTTCCCTGGTAGCTTGGTGGTAAAGAATCTATCTTACCAATGCAGGAGATGTAGGTTCGATCCCTGGTCAGGGAAGATCCCCTGGAGTAGTAAATGGCAACCCACTCCAGTAATCTTTCCTGGGAAATCCCATGGTTAGAAGGAGCCTCGTGGGCTACAGTCCATGGGGTTGCAGAAGAGTTGGACACAACTTAGCCACTGGACAACATGGACTCATGACTTTCAAATTTCTGTCTGTTGGTGCTAGTTGGGTGATGGTCCGGTGTCAGTTATTACACTCTTCTCTGTACTTCTGTGTATGTTTGGCATTTTCTGTTAAAAAGTTTAACAACTATTTCTATCTCTACTCTGTGCCTACAGCTGGCTTATTCATCCAGCTGTCTCTGACATTCCTACGTATGTATCCTTCAGTATCTCAAACCTAATGCAAATCCTAAAATTGTTGTTTTTGTTCAGTTGTGTCTGACTCTTTGCGACCCCATGGATTGCAGCAGGCCAGGCTTCTCTTTCCTTTGCTGTCTCCTGGAGTTTGCTCAAACTCATGTCCATTGAGTCAGTGATGCCATCCAACCATCTCATCCTCTGTCGTCCCCTTCTCCTCCTGTCTTCAATCTTTCCCAGCATCATGGTCTTTTCCAATGAGTCAGTTCTTCGCATCAGGTGGCCAGAGTATTGGAACTTCAGCATCAGCAACAGTCCTTCCAGTGAATATTTAGTGTTGTTTGATTTCCACCCCCAGCCCCAGTCAGAGCATAAGGTGCTTAAGCAGGGAGTGGATATTAACATCTGCTTCACACCGAGCATATCAGGAAGTCTAAAGTTTATACATCTGGAGATAGATTTAAAATCTACCCCCTCACACCTTTCTGTTGTTGTTTCAGTCACTCAGTCATGGCCTACTCTCTGGCAACCCCATAGACTGTAGCCCACCAGGCTCCTTCTGTCCATGGGATTTCCCAGGCAAGAATGCAGGAGTGAATTGCCATTTCTTTCTCCAGGGGATCTTCTCGACCCAGGGATCAAACCCACATTTCCTAGGTTGGCAGGCAGATTCCTTACCGCTGAGCCACTTGGAAAGCCCTCACACCTTTCTACCACCACCCAAATGCCAGGTCACCCTCATCCATCCCCACGTCTCTATTGCTGTCCTTCTCCCCTTAGCAATTTCTTCTCTTCAAATACAGTCCAGACTCCTCAGCACCACTAAAGCGTGTCTCCCTCTCCCACAAGCCCATGTGAAGACTTTGAGCCACAGAGTACATGACCTGAGTATTGGACATGGTTATTTTCTTGGACAACTATTTTGAGAAAGAGAGATGCCAACTTTTTTCCCTTTATGTTTACAGCATTAGGAATGATTCCACCTCCTGAAAATGTCAGAATGAATTCAGTTAATTTCAAGAATATTCTACGATGGGAGTCACCTGCTTTTCCCAAGGGGAATCTGACGTTCACAGCTCAGTACCAAAGGCAAGTCTGGGCCGCTCTTGGCAGGAGGGCACTTGGCAGGGCTGGTCACTGGGCTGGACCAAGGAGAGAGCCTGACTGCTGTCACCCAAGTGACCGTAACAACCCAGGGAGAGCATTTCCTCTGGCCTTTTTCATTCTGTCCCAGAATTCTTGTGAAAGCTCTGTTCCCTGAAAACAGACAGTAAAATCCTTTCTCCTGTTTCTTGTGATGGTTCATGGTGTGACAGACATTTTAGCCTATAGATCGTGGGTGTCATCAGCCACCAAGGCAGCTTGCTGCAATGTGAACTTATCAGGCTTGTCACTGTTGATGTTTTTTTAAGAGAAAAATGCCAATGATGAGACCATCTTCCAGTTATTAGAATAGTATTGCTGAAAATGAGAGTGTTAGTTGCTTAGTCGAGAACGACTCTGTGCCACTCCGTGGACTGTAGCCCACCAGGCTCCTCTGTCCATGGAATTCTCCAGGCAAGAATACTGGAGTGAGTAACCATTCCCTTCTCCAGTGGATCTTCCTGATCCAGGGATTGAACCCAGGTCGCCTACATTGTAGGCAGATTCTTTATCGTCTGAGCCACCAGGGAGGCTCAGAGTAATATTGCTCGAAGTCAACAGTTTGTAAGTGGGAGCTATCCAAGAAAACCGAGGTATGCAAAGCAGGCAGGAAGCCCCTTGCTAGCTTACCACCCACCCGCCTAGGTTATAAACTGCATACCTCAGTGCTGGGGGTACAGATCATCTGCATAGTGGGTGCTCAGCTACTCTGAGTTGTGTCCTGAAACTGAATTGTAAGAGAGCTGCTGACTGTTGAAAGCTGTCTCCTCTGAAGACAGCAGAGGCTTAAGAAGGAAGGGTGAGTGTGACCTCAGTGATGCACCAAGCTCCCAGGACCTGCCCTTCCTGTCAGTTTCTCCTTGTGCTGGGCCTGCCACCATATGTCACAAGCTGGGCTACAGGTGACGCATCTCTGTGTCGGGTGCAAAACAGCAACAGGAGGGCAAAGGGCAGTGAGCCGCACACCTGCTTCCTGTGTGGCTCAGAAACGGACAAAGGCAGATACTTGCCCTCAGTGAGCCGGGAGGGGGTGCAGACACACCCTCTGTGAGCCAGGAGAGATGCGAGTCTCAGGGGCTTTCATCCTGCACTCCTTGTTTTACCACCATATCCAGAGCTTGCTGAGTCAGAGAAGAAGGAGAAAGATAAATAAGATCACCTTTGTTTACACTTTTTTTTTAACTTTTTAGTTCAAAATAATTCGCAAGTAACAAATCATTTCAAAATATCAAGTGTAATGCAGAAAACTTCCAAATAGCCTATATCCACATTCACCAGTTTTTAAGGTCTGCCATAGTGTCTCTAGCAGAGACATTACTTTGCCGACTAAGGTCCGTCTAGTCAAGGCTATGGTTTTTCCTGTGGTCATGTATGGATGTGAGAGTTGGACTGTGAAGAAGGCTGAGTGCCGAAGAATTGATGCTTTTGAACGGTGGTGTTGGAGAAGACTCTTGAGAGTCCCTTGGACTGCAAGGAGATCCAACCAGTCCATTCTGAAGGAGATCAGCCCTGGGATTTCTTTGGAAGGAATGATGCTAAAGCTGAAGCTTCAGTACTTTGGCCACCTCACATGAAGAGTTGACTCACTGGAAAAGACTCTGATGCTGGGAGGGATTGGGGGCAGGAGGAGAAGGGGACGACTGAGGATGAGATGGCTGGATGGCATCACTGACTGGATGGACATGAGTCTGAGTGAACTCCGGGAGTTGGTGATGGACAGGGAGGCCTGGCGTGCTGCGATTCATGGGGTTGCAAGGAGTCGGACATGACTGAGCGACTGAACTGAACTGCCTGAGCTGATAGTGTCTCTGTGCTCCGTAATGCCTTCCGCCCCTTGATATGTCACGGTGTGCTTCATGAGAGCAAGGGTGACCGTTTGCATCGCTGCAGCACAGCACCGAGGTTTGGCAGGCTCACCTGTGATGCTGTCCTGGCATCTCAGTCCATGTTCCAGTCCTGTCAGTCTCCCCAAGGACCTAAGACGGGTCAGCCGGAGGCTTCATTTTTTTCTCCTGCTGTGTATTTTCTAGCTTTGATTGGTTAGTTTCATCTCTGTGTTTTCTCCGCTCTGTCTTGATAGCTCTGGGGGTTTTGTTGTGGAAAATTAACTTTCCTCTCTGTCTCTTTCTCTCCCTGTAGTGTATTTCTTATTGTTCTGTTCTTTGTTTCTTTGCCATCGGAGTAGAAGTGTTTGGTTTTAGATGTTTGTCTTTTAGATGAGAGCTGCCAATAGCTAAGAGTGAAACCTGGATTCCAGTCTCCTGAGCAAAGAGGTGCAGACCAAGCCGGGCCTCTGCTGGGGAAATCAAAACATACGCTGGGTGTGGAAGAAATTTGACCCTGAAAAATGTGTTTACCCTTCTATGGCTCTAGAAAACATTTGATTAGAATTCAGCCTGAGTGGTCACACAGCACAAACTCTCATTGTCTGTGTGCATTGCATAGGGGTGGCCAAGGGTGGGGCTTCAGAGACTGTACTGGTGATTTTAATATGGAAACATCTAAAACAACCAGGTGTAAATACAGGGAACAGATCATATTAACTACTTAAATGGAAAGAAAAATATGTGTAGATACTATTAAAAAATAACCTAATGAAAGGAAAGTCACTGCAAAATAACTGTTGAAAGACTCTGTGTTCCGCTCAATTGATGCATTAGTTTAAATGTATGGAAGAAATGGCCACATGTGGGAAAAGCCCCTTCAAGGAATGACCCCTGGATTTTCCCAATGATGGGATGTTAAGCAGCCATAAAAAGTTGATTGATTGAGAAAGTGTCTGTGGCCTATGTAGTGAAAAGAGAGTAAAAAAAGCAGACAGTAAGCCCAACTATCTCTGCCTCCTAAGAGTGGGGTGGAGTGTGCAGGTGGCACTCTGAAGTCAAGCAGACCTGAGTTCCATGAGCGAGTTCTAGACTTCCCACCCCTGTGCCTTGTCTGTAGAATAAGGGTGATGTCATTTCTGCCCTCCCGTGAAAATTCAGTGAGGTAATACTGTTGAAATAGCACACTGTTCGACACCTGCATGCTTGACAAATGTTGGTTCTGATTATTTTTATCACCTTCACTGTCACCTCTGAGAGCAGCTAGATTGTTTTGGCACCAAGACGGGAAGGTGCCAATCAGACAAAATTCTTACTTTTTGCAAGACAAGATCCTGGATTTCCTTACATCAGGTGGCGCTGATTATAGTTCCTGAGGCTATTATGAGGTTAAGTTACATCCCTTTCCTTCCACGCCATGTTTCTGCCACCCTCCCTCTGGGTGTTGGCCTGGAGATCTGAGGTCAGTGAGGTTTTTTTTTTAATAATTTTTCCAGCATGATTGAGCCATAGTCGCATATAGGGCATTATTTGAAATAGTTGTTATATACCTATTTTGGCTAATGTGTGTATATCAGCATTTCACAAACTATGCCCCACAACTTTCAGAGATACATAATCAAAAAGGGACGCTTTCTCGGTCAAATGTGTTGAATACTCAACCCCTTTTTGGAGAAGGCAGTGGCAACCCACTCTAGTACTCTTGCCTGGAAAATCCCATGGACAGAGGAGCCTGGTAGGATACAATCCATGGGGTCGCTGAGAGTCAGACACGACTGAGTGACTTCACTTTCACTTTTCACTTTCGTGCATTGGAGAAGGAAATGGCAACCCACTCCAGTGTTCCTGCCTGGAGAATCCCAGGGACAGGGCAGCCTGGTGGGCTGCTGTCTATGGGATCACACAGAGTCGGACACGACTGAAGCGACTTAGCAGCAGCAGCAACCCCTTTTTGGAAAGACACGTGCTCTGAGAAATTCTGTTGAGAAGAGACATCTATTCATGTTTCACCTTGTTTTTGCCCCAGATTGTTTGACCATGGGATGGATTATTTTTGAAAGTCTTGGTGATACGTCAAGGATCATTACGGTCCCATGGAGCAGAGTTTAGAAAATGCACATATGCAGTGACAACCTCAGAGAGACTGAGACTGAGGCTCCCAGCCACCGGGAGTGATTGGCCAGACCTCCAGGAGCTCCCTGGTGGCGCAGCTGGAAAAGAATCCGCCGGCCATGCAGGAGACCTGGGTTCGATCCCTGGGTTGGGAAGATCCCCTGGAGAAAGGAACGGCTACCCACTCCAGTATTCTGGCCTGGAGAATAACATGGACTGTATAGTCCTCGAGGTTGCAGAGTCGGACACAAGTGAGTGACTTTCACTTTCACCAGAAGCTCAAGAATTCCAAGGTCCTCAGTCGGACGCGACTGAGCGACTGAACTAAACTGACTAGCTGTGCTTATGGGCAGTCATGGAATCCAAGCAGTGTCCAAGCAGGTCAGAAGCAAGGTCAAGGGCCTTCGTTCCTGCTTCTGAAGCCTGAACAAGACTCCCTCTGTTTTAATTTCCCAAATAGAATTCTCATGATTTTTTTTTTTTTTCTGATTTTGTAGTTACAAGAAATTCCAGGATAGATGCACAAGTATTTTGTCGACGGAATGCGATTTCTCAAGTCTTTCCAAGTATGGTGACCACACCTTGAGAGTCAGGGCTGAATTTGCTGATGAGAGTTCAGACTGGATAAACATCACCTTCTGTCCTGTGGATGACAGTAAGCCCCCTTCGTTTTCATCGCATTGTAATGTCATCACCCTGCCTTGATTATTTCCCCCTTGGTTGGCCCATGGGAAGAAATTCTTTGAGTGCCCACCAAGTGGATGGCCTTGGATGAGGAGCAAAGGGGCTGTAACTAGGAGGCCTGTGACCTTAAGGGAGTTTGTGGGAGAGACAGGCCAGAATCAGCATAAGGCAAAAAACATAGTACAGGTTTCTGCTCCTGCACTGAGCAGACTTACCAGTTCCTGACTGGTTCCAAATCCTATCCTAGGGCCCATTTATGGAAGTTCTATTTAGAAACTGATGCCAAATATACGTAGATATGCGGTTTGTCCCAAGGTCACAGGGGTGATGAGCAAGCAGCACAGGAATCCACACCCAGGCCTCCTCTGTGGCAGGGCTCTCAGCAATGACAACCCTGCATCCGATATTTGCCTCTTGAAGTTTATATGATGGGAGAGTGCTTCAAAATGTCACAGGAACCTATTTATACTTGCTTTGGTAAAACATGATGAATGTTCTTATCTGGTCTTCAGCTTCTAGCAGAGTAGAAATAGGGTAGAATGCTAACCCAGGCCTATTCGCAGCCCCCCAAATGTAACAGTCGCCAGACAAGAATACCAGGTATAACTCAAACAGCATGATGGCCAGGGGCCGTTTATGATTCATTCCACAGTTCTTATTGAGCACCTTCCATGTGCCAGCACCTACTGTGTGCTGAGGCCACAGCACCTACTGTGTGCTAAAGCTACAGTGGTGAACAAGACAAAAACCCCTGCCCCGGTGAAATGTACATTCCAGTTGGGAAGACAGACGATAAATAGACAGATACATATTTTATGACAGACAGTGACCATGGCTCTAAAGAAAATAAAGTAAGATGCCAGGACAGGCAGTGGTGGGAGCTGCTCTTTACATAGCATGGTGAGACAGTTCTCTCTGAGGTGGCAGCAATTGGCCAGAGACCCAAATGAGTTGAAGGAACCCATCATGTGAATGTCTAGTAAAAGAGCTTTGGGGAGAGGGGAGTAGTTTCAGACTTCGTTGGAAAATGTATTTGTTGGAAAGTGGTTTAATTATATAGGTTAAACACTAAAAATAGAAATACCATCTCTTGCTTCCAACCCAGCAATGGAAATAAAGAAAACTCAACCCAACCAAAAAAATAAATAAATAAAAGGGAGGAGGGGAGAGGAATGAGCCATTAAAAACAAAAAAAGCAGTCTTTATAGAAAACACAAAGTAATGTAGTTGGAGTAATTGCAAATATATCAGAAATCACAATAAATATAAAAGGACCAAACCTGATTAATAAAGGCAAAGGTAAAAAGATTTTTTTTTGTTTGTTTTAAGAAACAAAATCTAACTGTTCTTAGCCACATCAGTCAACATCACCACAGTGGTTTATCAAGGACAGAGTATTTCAGTAGCCCAGTTGGTCTGCCCAGTTGGTCTGCCCAGTTACGAAAAGTAAATGTTGATATGTTGATGTTTTTAACATGTGAATTTTGATTGTCATTTTGCTTTGTTCTCATCCTCAGCCACTATCGGACCTCCCAGAATGCAAGTAGAAGCACTTGCTAATTCTTTACATATGCGTTTCTTTGCCCCAAGAATCGAGAATGAACCTGAACCGTGGACCATGAGGAACATTTATAACTCATGGACTTATCATGTGCAATATTGGAAAAATGGCTCTGATGAAAAGGTAAGTGCAGTGAATCACGCACATTGCAGCTGTCAACTCCCTGTCCTTTGTTCAGCTGGAGCATGGCTGGAGGTGATAATGATGGAGAAAAGCTTTGCCAGGTGGCAGCACCTTATGGTCCAGAGGCTCTCAGGCCTGGTCCTTTGAGCTCCAGAAGCTACCCATTCTGGGGGTGACTGGTGTGTCTGGTCACACTTCCCGGGGTTCAAGGGCAGACTTCCTGGGTGGTCTGGTGCAGGAGAACAAGCCTTTCTCTCCCCAGAGGGAAATTGCTGGAGAAGGCCAGGCTGACTCAGCAGCTGGCTGGGGGAACTTGGGGTCACCAGAATCAGGTGACCAGTGAATGACTACTGTTTCATGGCATGAGGGCCCACATACACCACAGAATAGTCAAGTCCATGGTCAGGGCAGCCCCAGCCCTGGATGAATGGTGGGCGTCACCTTTTATAGGACTGACCCCACCTCTCGCCATTGCTTTCTTCCTCTTTCAGGAACAATGCCTTTCAAAACATGAGCTGGGAGTGGAAAGACCCTGCTGGCATGTTGCCCCTGCCACTGTGTGACTCTGGTCACATTCTTGACCTCAGCTTCTCAGGTCTGCAAAATGGGCATATAACCCATTTCATTAATAAAGTGGGGATAATAACCTACTTTGGGGCTTCCCTGGTGGCTCAGCAATAAAGAATCTGCCTGCAATGCAGGAGACTCGGGTTCGATCCCTGGGTCAGGAAGCCCCCTGGAGGAGGCCATGGCAATCCGTTCTTAGTACCCTTGCCTGGATAATCCTGTTGACAGAGAAGTCTGGCAGGCTGCAGTCCATAGAGTCGCACAGAGCTGGACATGACTGATGCATCTGAGCAGCAGCAATCACTTACTTCACAGGATTGTTGAGAAATTTAATGACACAATGAAAAAAAGTAAAAAGAAAGGTAAATGTGTCCCATTGCCTGAACAATGTGTTACGGGTCAATATGTGAGAGTCCCTTCCCCTTGTGTAGACAGGTTAAAATGCTATTTTCATTCATCTTTGATCACCTTTAATTCTTTCAGTGCTTCTGAGCCAAATGTCATTTCTGGTCCTAAACTGACTTACATATATGTTATGTAAGTTACGTTACATATATGTTATCTCCTCTACATTAAATCACTAATGCTCATGTATTTGGCAAGAACAGGTCACCCATGTGTCTTATCTGAAGTGAAGTGAAGTCATGTCCAGCACTTAGCAACCCCATGACTATACAGTCCATGGAATTCTCCTGGCCAGAATAATGGAGTGGGTAGCCTTTCCCTTCTCCAGGGAATCTTCCCAACCCAGGGATCAAACCCAGGTCTCCTGCATTGCAGGTGGATTCTTTACCAGCTGAGCCACAAGGGAAGCCCAAGAATACTGGTGTGGGTAGCCTATCCTTTATCCAGTGGATCTTCCCAACCCTTGCCAGGAATCGAACCGGGGTCTCCTGAATTCCAGGCAGATTTTCTACCAGCTGAACTACCCGGGAATGCTGTATTGTCTGAGGAATAATGTAATTAAATTTATATCTACTTACAATGTAGTCCCCCAAAATCTCAAGTTAATTTCCCCCAAAAAAGGCTCCATTGTGATCAATTCATAACATATACAAATATCAGATCACACTGTTGTACACCTGAAACCATTAAGATATTGTGTATAAACTACACTTCAGTTTTTTAAAATGCTTTGTTAAGTGATACAGGATATCTGCCTTCTTCACAGGAGAGATGATTTTGCTTATGGTCAAGACCCTGGGATTACATGTGCCTAGGAAGCAATACAGAACAATAAGTTTTATGATCACTTGTCGAATGCAGGGATCCCTGCTAAACTCTGAGATACAAAGATAACTCCTGAAGCTAGCAGCCTACTGTGATTTTTTTTTTAATTTTAATTGGAGACTAATTACTTTACAATAGTGTAGTGGTTTTTGCCATACATTGACATGAATCAGCCATGGGTGTACATGTGTTCCCCATCCTAAGAATCAGATTCCGCAGTTACCCAGGGCCTGAGTGCCTCCTGCCCCAGGCATGAAGTGCAAAACCCAGTCTATCTTTAGCTTCTTATCTAGAATATGCCCTCAGGACTGGCATCTGGTTACACATTTGTCCCTTCCTTCTGCCTGGGGTATGGAAGACTTTGGTGTGAACATACAGAGTATTGGAAAGGCTGCGTGCTCCCCAAAGTGTGTCTCTCACTAGTGCCTGCAGGGCCACCTCTGCCAGTTTATCATGCTATCAACTCAGTGTTTGTGTCGCTTTACCCCATCCCCACCCTCACCCTCCTGCAAATTCACGTGTTGAAATCGAATCCCCAGTGTGATGGTATTAGGAGGTAGATCTTAGCACCCTTTTAAAGGAGGCCCCAGAGAGCTCCCTCACCCCTTCCACCCCTTGGGGAGGACTCAGCAAGAAAACCCAGTTATGAACCAGGAAGCAGGCCCTCCTGAGAGGTCAGATCTGCTGGTGCTTTCATCTTGGACTTCCCAGTATCCAGAGCTGTGTGAAAGAAATGTGTCTCAATAAGCCACCCAGTCTTTGGCATTCTGTTTACAGCAGCCTGAAAGAAATAGGATTAAATGGTTCCCTTTTAGAATGCAGGTGTCTCTGAGAGAGAGCCACCAGTTCAGGTCCCTGAGCTAAAAACATTAAAAGCTTCTAGAAGTTCTTTCTTCTTGGTGGGAGACAGCAGGGAGATAAAACCAGAAGTTGGGGCTTCCCTGGTGGTCCAGTGGTTAAGAATCGGCCTTGCAATGCAAGAGACATGGGTTCCATCCCTGGTCCAGGAAGATCCCACGTGCCGTGGAGCAACTAAACCATTTGCCACGACTACTGAAGCCCATGTGTCCTAGAGCCTGTGCTCCACAAGAGAAGCCACCACAATGAGAAGCCCATTCACCTCAACGAAGAGTAACCTCAGCTTGCCAAGACTAGAGAAAGCCTGAGCACAGCAACAAAGACTGTCACAGCAAAAAAGTAAATAAATCTTTAAAAAAAGAAAAAGAAAGAAGCTGTCCAGAAGTTAAAAAAGAAAAAGGACTTCACATTTCTTCCCTATCTGCTTCTGACGTGTCAGCCTCTGAGTTTAGCCTTGGAAAAAAAAATGCATTGTAAGGTTTTCAAGATATTGGGTTTCTGGAAATGAAAGCCAGGGATTTTTAGTTTTATTTCTGTTTTTAATCATTAGAAGTTATACTATACTCTTCATTTTTCAATTGGTAAAATCCAGTTCTTGCCTTCAGTGAGCTCAGCTTCTCATACAACAAAAGAATAGAGACAAGCTGTCAGCAAGCCCAGCACCCAAAGAAAAGTAAGCAATTACTAAAGTAAAAACAGAGTCTCTGCTCAGTTTCTGTTGAAACTCCTATTCACATGGCAGATTTTTCATAAGGCCCTTTTATAAGGAATTTGTAACCATGCTGGAAATACAAGCTGTATGTACTCTTTTAATTCCCTTTATTTTGCTGGAAACTACTGTTACCAAGTCCATGTTCACTCCGCTCACCACACAACAAGCCAGTAAATCAGAGACAAGATATTGAGCCAAGGAAACAGGAGTTTATTTGAAAAACCAGAAAACCGAGAAGATGGCAGACTAATGTGTCAAAAATAACCTTCTTATCAGGCTCTGGATGCCAGGTTCTTTTATAGAATAGAGAGGGAGAGGAAGTGAGGAAGTAAAAAGGCTATTAATCTTGCAAGTATCTCCTGGAATGGCCAACCTTGGGGGTGTGGCGGTGGGGGGGGATGTGTTCATTTCTTCCTTCCTATAGGCAGCTGTTCACAGGTAGACAGGATCCTGAACAGAGACACTTTGGTTTAATAGTAAAGGAGAGGGGCAGGGTACCCCCAGGCAGGCCATTATGTATAAATAGTATGCTCGTAGTGAACAAAAACAAATAGTATCCTCATAGTGAACAACAAAATAGTATCCTCATAGGAAGCAAAGGTTAAAGTAAAAGAAACAGATCCAATGTGGAGTCAGATTTTGTTCTTCCCTGCAACACTATTTTGGTTTCTCAAATTCAGAAACATGTCATCAATTACGATATCTTATATTCAAATTAAACTAAGATAAGTCTGGGATGGCCTCACCAGAGGCAGGCTATGGTGTATATCCTTGAGGTGAGATGAGCCGCCCGAGGAGGACAGCCCAGGTGCGTGAATGGAGAAGTGATTCAGAGGAGAACCCCAGGCAGCTAGGGCCAGAAATCACATTGGGTCTTACTGTAGTTGGCTGGTGTGTTCGTTTGCCAGGGCTGCAGTAACAAAGTACCATAAACTGGATGGATGAAGTGACAGAAATGTGTCGTCTTGAGGTTCTAAAGGCTGGAAGTCCAAGATCAAGGTGTCAGCAGGATTGGTTCCTCCTAAGGACCAAGAGGAAGATCTGTTCCAGGCCTCCCACCCAGCTTCTGGTGGGTGCTAGCCAATTTTGGGTCCTTTAGTATATAGAGGCATCAGCCCAATCCCCACCTTCATCTTTATGTGGCATTCTATGTGCCCACCTGTGTCTAAATGTCCTCTTCATTTAAGGACACCAGTCATACTGGATTGGGGCCCATGCCAATAACCTCATTTACGTGATTACATCTAAAAAGACCTTCTGTCTAACCAAGTCACTTTTGAAAGTACTAGGGTTAGTATTTTAATGTAAGAATTTGGACAAAATTCAACCCATACAACTGGTTTATCTTTAAAAAAAAATGCGGGATGGTTTGCAAATCATTTAAACTAGGGAATTCAGGGAATAAAGCAGTTTGCCAGGACCATGGTCAGTCCTTGCCCTTCCCCCTCCTCCCCACTTAGAATGATCTCAGGGTCACCTGAGGTGATGTGGGAGGAGCATCTGCTTCCTTTATCCTCCTATTTTGAGCCTGAAGTAAAAATTATAACCAATAAGTGGCAGGTGGCGGGGTGGGGTGGGGCGATGGGAAATGTCCCTTCACTGCTGAGGCATGTTCTGATTTTTGTCTCTGTTACTAGTTTTCAATTTCTGGTCAGTATGACTTCGAGTTCCTCCGAAATCTTGAGTCACAGACAACTTATTGTGTTCGAGTTCGAGGGTTTCTTCCTGATCGGAACAAAGCTGGAGAATGGAGTGAGCCTGTCTGTGAGCAAACAACCATTGACGGTGAGTCTTGAGATGCACCATCTGCTGTTCTGTGTCCTCTGATCACCCTCTTTTTTTTTCTGGATGTGGGTGGTGGTGGTGGGTCCCCATGCTGCAAGGCTTGTGAGATCTGCATTCCCCAAACAGGGACTAAACCCGTGTCTCCTACAGTAGAAGCAGAGTCCTAACCCCTGGACTGCCAGGGAATTCCCTCCTCTGAGCATCTTAAGTGGCTTTAGAGACTCCCACTGAGTGTGCCAGCTGAAAGACTCCTTGGAGATTATCACCCAGCTCAAACTCCAGTTCATCCCTGACTGACTGAGCCTCATGCTGGGAAGGAGACCGCCACCTTCTGAGGCAGCTTGTTCACTCCTAGACCCAAGGGACTGATGGACAGTCCTTCCGTCCAGAGGGCTAAGGTTTCCCCACACACACGCACCTCCAGTGTGCTTGTTCTGACCTCTCGGGCTCCCTCAGCAAGTCTCAGGCCTCCCAAGACCACCCAGCAAAGGTCGAGCCCTGATGGCCTCTGCCAGACGCCTTTCCTTCCCAGGCTGCACACTCCAGTTCCTTCACGCATCGTAGGAATAGTTTGGCAACCCCATCACTGTCCTCAGCAAGATAGTTTTAGGGTTCCTCATGAATTATGGCACCAGAACCTCAACACAGTCCCCCACATATGAGGCACACGTACCCCAGTGTCTAGTAGAGTGCCTCCACACTTGATGTTTCTTAAAACATGGGGAGGGAGGAAGAGAGGGAGGAACAGAGGAAAGAGGAAGGTACCAGTTGGCCTAGACATTGAGTAATTATATACAGATGTGTTATCATTCGAGATGATAAAATCTTACAGTCTGCACACAAATGAGGGGCCTTTTGTTATTTAAAGACGTTGTCCAGAGGATCCACCAGCTCAGATGCATACAAGCAGGTCTGGTCCTGGCTCTTTTCATTTATGGAGTCCCTTTGGAAAGCAAAGCAGTGATCTGGGGATTGCAGAAGTACAAAGGAGAGCAATTGTAATAAAAGAATTCCCTCTGGAGTTTGAGGGAGACTGGAAGCCTGTATTTGTATGGCTGGGTCGCTCTCCTGTGCACCTGAGACTGTCACAACATTGTTAACTGGCTATACTCCAATATAAAATAAAAGGTCTGAAAACAAAAAGCAACATGAATGATGCCCAGCAACTGAGTATCCATATGCAAAAAAACTATTTCCTCCAGAGAAAGGGGAAAACTTTCCATCTGTGTCACTGCAGTCCTGAGGCCGCTGTGTTGCTGCCATCATGGTGCTTCATCACGTCAGCTTGTCAAGTTCTTCCCGAATGTTGGTTTTTGTCATTGGATGTATTTCTTGCCCAATTTTGCATTGTCTTATCAAAGAAAAACTGATTTGCTAGGAAGAGCTTCAGGATCTTTAGCAGTTTGTTGTTTAAACCGTTGGTGTGTCCAGGATATGCCTACTTAATGGTCACTAATCCATAGGAACACACTGGACTATTTTGTAAGCTGTTGTGTTTGTCTGCAAAGTCGCAGTGAAAGACTTTTTGGCAAATATCAGCTGAAATCAACACCCAGTGCCAAGTGCATTATTGTCCCAACTGTGTCCCATGAGTGTTTATGGGATATTTCTCAAAACAAGAGCCCTGTAGTCAGATGGGCCTGGACATGAAGGTTCACCCCATCTCCCTCTCAGAAAAAAACACGCTATATATGAGCATTTTTAGCATATTTGATCTTTCAATACCCTTTTTGAGAAGGAGCATTTCCAAGAACACAGCTTGAGAAAAATAAGCCCACAATAGAATGGGAAAGACTAGATATATATTCAAGAAAATTGGAGATATCAAGGGAATATTTCATGCAAGGATGGGCACAGTAAAGGACAGAAACAGCAAGGACCTCACAGAAGCAGAAGAGATGAAGAAAAGGTAGCAAGAATACGTAGAAGAACTATACAAAAAAGATCTTCATGACTGGGATAACCATGATGGTGTGATCGCTCACCTAGAGCCAGACATCCTGGAGTGTGAAGTCAAGTGGGCCTTAGGAAGCTTTACTAGTAACAAAGCTAGTGGAGGTGATGGAATTCCAGCTGAGCTGTTTCAAATCCTAAAAGATGATGCTGTGAAAGTGCTGCACTCAATATGCCAGCAAATTTGGAAAACTCAGCAGTGGCCACAGGACTGGAAAAGGTGAGTTTTCATTCCAGTCCCAAAGAAGGACAACACCAAAGAATGTTCCAGCTACTGTACAGTTGTGTTCATTTCACACCCCAGTAAGGTTATGCACAAAATCCTTCAAGCTAGACTTCAGCAGTATACGAACCAAGAATTTCCGGATGTACAAGCTGGGTTTAGATAAAGCAGAGGAACCAGAGGTCAAATTGCCAGCATACAGTGGATCATAGATAAAGCAAGGGAATTTCAGAAAAACATCTACTTCTGCTTCACTGACTATGCAAAGTCTTTGACTGTGTGGATCACGACAAACTGTGGAAAATTCTTCAGGAGATGGGAATACTGGACCACCTTACCTGTCTCCTGAGAAACGTGTATGCTGATCAAGAAGCAGCACTTAGAACCAGACATGGAACAACTAACTGGTTCAAAATTGGGGAAGAAGTATGTCAAGGCTGTATATTGTCACCCTGCTTCTTTAATTTATATGCAGAGTATATCATGTGAAATGCTAGGCTGGATGAATCACAAGCAGGAATCAAGATTGCTGGGAGAAGAATCAATAGCCTCAGATATGCAGATGATATCACTCTAATGACAAAGTGAAGAGAAACCACAGAGCCTCTTAATGAGGGTGAAAGAGGAAAATGGAAAAAGCTGGCTTGAAACTCAGCATTCAAAAAACTAAGATCATGGCATCCAGTCCCACCACTTCATGGCAAGTGGATGGGGAAAAAGTGGAAACAGTGACAGATTTTATTTTCTTGGGCTCCAGAATCACTGCGGATGGTGACTGCAGCCGTGAAATTAAAAGACACCTCCCTGGTGGCTTAGATGGTAAAGAATCCGCCTGCAGTGCAAGAGACCTGGGATGGAAAGAACCCCTGGAGGAGGGCATGGCAACCCACTCCAGTATTTTTGCCTGGAGAATCCCAATGGACAGAGGAGCCTAGCCAGCTACAGTCCATGGGGTTGCAAAGAGTCGAACATGACTGAGCAACTAAGCACAACACAGCACAGCTCCTTGGAAGAAAAGCTATGACAAACCTAGACAGCATATGAAAAAGCAGAGGCGTTAGCTTGCCAACAAAGGTCTGGGTCGTCAAAGCTATGGTTTTTCCAGTGGTCATGTATGGATGTGAGAACTGGACCATAAAGAAGGCTGAATGCCAAAGAATTGATGCTTCTAAATTATGGTGCCTGTAAAGACTCTTGAGAGTGCCTTGGACTGCAAGGAGACCCAACCAGTCCATCCTAAAGGAAATTAACCCTGAATAGTCATTAGAAGGACTGATGCTGAAGCCAAAACTCCAATGCTTTGGCCACCTGATGCCAAGAGCTGACTCACTGGAAAAGACCCTGATGGTGGGAAAGATTAAGGGCAGGAGGAGAAGGCGCTGCAGAGGATGTGATGATTAGATAACATCCCCAAGTCAGTGAACATGAATTTGAGCAAATTCTGGGAGATAGTGAAAGACAGGGAAACCTAGCATGCTGCAGTCCATAGAATCTCAGTGTCAAACACAACTTTGCCATAATTTCAGCCTTCCCTAGTGGTTCAGTGATAAAGAATCAGCCTGCCAGTGCAAGAGACACATGTTCGATCCCTGGGTTGGGAAGATCCTGGGAGAAGGAAATGGCAACCTGCTCCAGTTATTCTTGCCTGAGACATCCCATGAACAGAGGAGCCTGGTGGGCCATAGTCCAGAGGGTCACAAAAGAGTCGGACATGACTTAGTGACTAAACAACAAACAACAAGTAGCTACTTAACGATCCGTTTTAGAATTTTTGTATCTTTTTCTGGACACTGAATCAGGCTTACCAGCCTGGAGTTTCCTGAATCTTATTGAGGTTTCTTTCCCTTGTTTTGTAGATGAACAAAGTTACTTGCCCAAATCCAGAAATTTTTCATCTCACCCGGTCACGTGATCTTTCCAGTGTCATCCAAAAGTATTCTGCAATAATATTAAGCACGGTTTCTCAGGATTACAGAGCCACATAGAAGATGGAGTCTTGCTGTCTCTCTACAGGGGATTCTCTGCCTCTCTCTTTTTTCTGTAGCCCCCAGCTAGTGCCGAGGCACTGCTGTCCAAGGCTAAGCCCACCTGCCTGTGTTCCATCTTATGGCTGAGCCTCTCAGCAAGTGCCTCTAAATAACAAAAGCCTGCCTTAATAAAAACCAAAAAAAACTTTTTTTTGGCTGCCCCTCAAGGCTTGTGGGATCTTCATTCCCCAACCAGGGATTGAATCCAGGCTCTTGGCAGTGAAAGCGCAGAGTCCTACGCACTGCACCGCCGGAGAACTCCCAAAAGCCTACCTTTTTATTCCGCTCGTGAATCATTTGTGCTTGAATGAGAATTCTGTGCCCTGGCAGCACCCATCCTGTTTAAATCACTAGCATGCTGACTTTGGGATCTTTGCTCTTTCCTCTAAACACCTGCCAACTGCTTTCTCCAGGCCTGAGTACGTGCCTGGTTGTTCCGTGTCCCGTCCTTCCCTGCTGTGAATTCCAGCACAATGAGTGACTTGGGGCAGATCCTGAACTGCCCACTGCCTCCATCGCCTCATCTACAGGATGAGAGTAATCAAAGGTGTCACCCAGGACAGTGCCAGGCACAGAGTCAGCCTGCAGTACAGGTTAGGTGTCATTACTGTTATTAATAAGGACATTATTCAAATCATACTTTTAGGGACTTCCCTGATGCTCCAGTGGTTAAAAATCCACCTTCCATTTCAGGCAATGCAGGTTTGATCCCTGGTCGGGGAACGAGGATCCCATGTGCTATAGGGCAGCTTAGCCCTTGCGCTACAACTACTGAGCCCATGTGCTGTAGAGCCCTGAAAGTAAGACCTGACAGCCAAATAAATAAATTTTTTTTAAATAAAATCACACCTTTAAATATTACTTCAGGCTTATGTCACGAAACATGGCATCAGGCACACACTTGGACCAGAAAGGAAAGTATTTCAAGTATCTTCTAACTCTAAATGATTGCTCATTAACAAAATCCGGACATTTTATAAAAGAAAAGAATAGCCCACTGAAAACCTGCTTCTGTCAAACATCAGTTTAGGGCTTTGTTTGTTTGTTTGTTTAAATGTAGTTCTCCTGTTTAAACCTCACAAGTTTTCAGTGAAAGTGTGGAAAGGTTCTTTTCCCTTTTCCCAGAAGGAAGGTGAAGGTTCAGAGAGATGAAGTATCTTGCCGGAAGTCAGCTCAACAAGTAAATAACAGGAAGTAACATCTCCGCCCATGCCTACAGATTCATCCCATACTGAAGCAAAGGGAAGACTTGCCCGAGGGTGAGACAGGAAAAGGGAGTTCACGTGAGGCATGGCCAGCTAGACTGAAGCAAGTTAAGGGCTTCACACAGATAGTGTTGATTACTAGTTCAGTTCAGTTCAGTACCAGATTCTTCTACAGGTCACAGCCTGTGTAAAGCAGTATCCCCTCTCCTTCCCCATTCCTCCTTCTCGGTAAGTCACAATAGCATCTTTTGAATTTTATCACCATCAACCGGGTATGCCCATGGAATAATGTCCTGTGTAAGATGCTGAAACGTCTGGGTTGGAGGCCCAAGGAGGCCCAGGAGCTGCCCCCAGGGGAGTCATCACAGTGTCACCAACCGTGCCAGGGTGGGGCCCAGGAGTCAATGTTTAATGAATATTTCATGGGTAATTCTGATGCATGGCAAATTAAAGGGCTACAGAAATATTAAGTGGAAAGATAGAGAGATGAGTAGATGGTCCTGGAACTTCCTCCAGAGCTGGGACATCAGATCGCAAGCTGACCTACCATCATCAGCTCTCGTAAAGCCTGGGGGCCACCCCTACCAGTTCCCTTGCCCCAAGACCCTGTATCCACCCAGAAAACCCATCTGAGTTGAACCTGCTAAAGGCACCACCACTCGATTCTAGTAACTGGAATGAGAATTCATAGGGTGCAGGGATAAGGAGTGAGTTCCCTGAACTCGGCCAGGGCACAAGCTGGACAGGCTGCAAGGTCACTGCCGGTGTTAATCACAGTGCAAGAGGGGGCAGCAGGCCCGTCCAGCCTCTTCCCCATGATGGGTGCCCTCACCATTCACTAGATGTTTAGGGAGTGTCTATGGCCATGCAGTGTGCCAAGTGCTGGGAGAGGCCAGCAGGGGGCCTGCCATCCAGGTGGCTCCAAGACCCAAGACCGTGTGCCCATCAGGGTTCTTTGATCTGCCCTGGGGAAGTAAGAGTTGACGCTTTGCCGCAATCCCCATAGAAGGCCCTGCTCTTCCAGGGCAAGGTTCATTCTCCTGGCCTCTCCCAGCACCAAATGCTTTCAGTCTGCATCAGGAGGGTGGTGCTGGCTGACAGGGCTGGTCACAGGGAGGCCAGGAGGGCAGCTGGCAAAGGGGCCTGGTGCTAAGCGAGGGGAGCTGGGCCACCAAGGGTGACCCCCTGGAGACGGTCCAAGATAAAGCTGGACATCAGTTCAGGTGGTAAAAACAGATTTGGTTCATTCGTGACTGGAGGAAGGGAAAGAGCTGATGGGGCATTTTAAAGACAGAATTGGGAATCGGGATAAAAAGAAATCGGGGTCATGGAAGTGACAAATGACCAAAACTGGGTGGGCACATGGGGTGGTGTTAACGCACTTAGGCCGTTCTCTGCGTCTGCTGCTAACTGGATTTTATCACCTGCGACGTTCTTCCCACTGGGACTCTGAGACAGAGACTCTTCCCCTGTCATGATGCTCCATACTGATGATGACATGTCAAACGAGTGGCTTTCAGATCCTTGAGAAAGACACTCCTGGATTGTAGGAGCTAATTTAGGTCTCACTGGGAGAGAGGAAGGCTTTACAGTCGTGAGCTTTTTAGGAAAGTCCACTAAGAAAGGAACGTCAAAAGTTGGTAGAACAAAGGAGAATTCTTTTGGTAGCCTCGGGTTTTTCCAGACAGGAGCTCACAGAGGTGCTGGAAAAGGGAGGGGGGCACCCAGAGATCAGCTTTAGGCTGCTGGGCACCGCATTAGCATTAGGGGAGGTCTCTGCGTGCAGGCGGTCAGGTGGAGTCCCCTGTGCAGTTCTCAATACAAAACGCTGTAGCACGTATGTGTCAGCTGGGGCTCTGGGGCCCAGGGAGCCCCATTATCTGCTGATGGAACAGCAGAACAGGGAGCTGATGGCTCCCCTGTGGGTAGATAATGGGGATCAGAGTTTGTGCAGCTGCTGCTTTTTGGGGCGTATCAGCAATCATGCCCCAGAAACCCAGCTTGGAGGATGGTAGGAAAGGGTGAGACATGAAAACCTCCAGATCCTCAAATAGCTGCTCTGTTTCCTTCTGAGACACACCTGTGCGCCCCCCCCCGACCCCGGCCCCACCCCAGCGGTAAGGGGTTACCATTAGATCATGATGGTGAAAGCATGACGCGAATGTGACCCAGCCCTTCATCCCTGCAGAAACCACCCCGTCCTGGATGGTGGCCAGCGTCCTGGCAGCCTCCATGTGCGCTGCTCTCCTGCTACTGCTTGGCTGCTTCTTCCTGCTGCGGTGGGTTTACAGGAAGGCCAGGCACGCCTTCCCCCCGAGGAATTCTCTTCCACAGCACCTTAAAGAGGTAGGTAGTGGCACGGAGCCAGATGCGCGTGCATAAGAAGACGCTGACCTTCACAGTCAGAGCCGCCTAACTCAGCCCAGCATGGTTTCTTGCAGGATGACACACGCCTTGCACGCAGGTCCCATTCCTGGTGCCCTTTCAGAGAAGTCTGAGCTCAGGGAACAGCTCTATAGGGAGGGGGTGGGGGGCAGAGGTTTTGTTCCTAAAAGCCCTCCCTCCAGCCTGGATGTTTGTTCTTTCTCTGACCTTCCATGCCCAGAGCCCCAAGTCGTCAGAGAGCCAAGGTGCTGGTCCCGGAGCAGAAAGGGGCTAAGCCGAGCTCAGAGCGGAAAAGATGGGAAAGAGAGGACTCTGGGCTGAGTGCCAGCGAACAGCCAGGGACAGCGGAGGGGCAGGAGCAGTGTCAGAGCAGGGAGTGTCTGAGAGCTACTGAAATTACAGGATGTGTCGCAGGCTTTAGGAAAGCAGTTCTTTTTTTTCCTCCAGGAAAGTGGAGAAAAAGAAAAAGTGAACATGAAAGTCGCTCAGTCATGTCCAACTCTTTGTGACCCCATGGACTGTACAGTCATAGAATTCTCCAGGCCAGAACACTGGAGTGGGTAGCCTTTCCCTTCTCCAGGGGATCTTCCCAACCCAGGGATGGAACCCAGGTCTTGCACATTGCAGACAGATTCTTTACCAGCTGAGCCACCAGGGAAGCCCAAGAATACTGGAATGGGTAGCCTATCCCTTCTCCAGTGGATCTGCCCGACCCAGGAATCGAACCGGGGTCTCCTGCATTGCAGGCGGATTTTTTACCAACTGAACTACAGGAAAGCTACTTTCAAAATGTTTGGGTGGAAGAAAGAATGTACCTGGATAGAGCCTGTAGGATAGAAGCAGCTTTAAGAAATGAAATCTTCCTTATATTCTCATTAGAAGTGAAGTGAAAGGAAATGTGAAGCGAAGCCCGTGTCTCTCCTGGGCTGGGTGTGGGCTCCCCCAGGAAGGAGGCGCAGTTTGGATGGAGCAGTTCCTTCAGCTCAGGGAGCCTCCCAGGGTAGGGGATGGGGGGAGCCCCACTCCCAGCAGCCGAGGGAGCAAGCCCCTGCTTCCTAAGGATTGGGGTGAGGGTGGAGCATCGCAGCATCCACTCCAGCCTGCACGTAAACCATTAGGACCCAGGGGTGCAGCTTCTCTAAGAGCCGAGTCGATCTCCTCCCCCAGGGAAGGTTACAAGAAGAAGGTAAAGGGAACAAGGGCCAGCCCCACCACTGCAGCTGGTCCCAAAGGCTCAAGTGACACCCATGATCTCACTGCTCTGCTGTTTCTTCTCGCCTGACCAGCCGCTGCTGACCTGACGGGGGCGACTCAGACGCTCCGCTCTGCGAGGGCTGAGCCCCTGTCACAGGACGCCAGAGACCCCGGCTCCTGTGCTTCTCCACGTGCCATGAGAATTGGGCAGGAGTCACCCCTCCCCCAAGGCCCCACCATGTAGCAGCAGCCTTTTCTCCTCCTGTTGACCCGAGTAGTGACTCCTGACTGCTTTCCTGGCCGGCTAGTTTTTTGGCACAAGCATCCTGACGTGAGAAGGTGGCAGCTATAACTTACAGTTTGATGGAATCCCTAACGTGTCCCCTCGTGGGAACATCCCCCTCTGGGATAATAAGTGTTTTAGGCTTTGTAACCAAGATTGAGGTAGTATGAGGTTGTTGGTCTTTAGCCACTAAGTCGTGTCCAACTCTTTTGCAACCCCATGGACTGTAGCTTGCCAGGCTCTTCTGTCCATGGGATTTTCCAGGCAAAATACTGGAGAAGGTTGCTATTGCCTTCTCCAGGGGATCTTCCCAACCCAGGGATCTAACCTGTGTCTCCTGTATTGGCAGGCAGATTCTTTACCCCTGAGCCACCACAGAAGCCCCAAGATATTACATACTTATATAACCTTTGCTTTTAGCTTCTCTTCTTTGCTCAGCTGTTTGTAAGTCCTCCTCAGACAACCATTTTGCCTTTTTGCATTTCTTTTTCTTGGGGATGGTCTTGATCCCTGCCTCCTGTACAATGTCATGAACCTCTGTCCATAGTTCTTCAGGCACTCTGTCAGATCTAATCCCTTGAATCTATTTGTCACTTCCACTGTATAATCGTAAGGGGTTTGATTTAGGTCCTACCTGAATGGTCTAGTGGTTTTCCCTACTTTCTTCAATTTAAGTCTGAATTTGGCAATAAGGAGAAAAGAAGAGAAGCTAAAGGCAAAGGTGTAAATGAAAGATATACCCATTTGAATGCAGAGGTCCAAAGAATAGCAAGGCAAGGTAAGAAAGCCTTCCTCACTAATCAATACAAAGAAATAGAGGAAAACAATAGAATGGGAAAGAATAGAATGGGAGATCTCTTCAGGAAAATTAGAGATTTTCTAATTTCAAAATGCAAGGGAACATTTCATGCAAAGATAGGCACAATAAAGGAGATAAATGATATGGACCTAACAAAAGCAGAAGATATTAAGAAGAGATGGCAAGAATACACAGAACTATACAAAAAAGATCTTGATGACCCAGGTAACCATAATAGTGTGATCACTCACTAGAGCCAGACACCCTGGAATGCGAAGTCAAGTGGGCCTTAGGAAGCATCACTATGAACAAAGCTAGTGGAGATGATGGAATTCCAGTTGAGCTACTTCACATCCTAAAAGATGATGCTGTTAAAGTGCTCAGTATGCCAGCAAATTTGGAAAACTCAGCAGTGGCCACAGGACTGGAAAAGGTCAGTTTCCATTCCACTCACAAAGAAGAGCAATGCCAAAGAATACCGCGCAATTGCACTCATCTCACACGCTAGCTAAGTAATGCTCAGAATTCTCCAAGCCAGGCTTCAACAGTAGGTGAACTGTGAACTTCTAGATGTTCAAGCTAGATTTAGGAGAGGCAGAGAAACCAAAGATCAAATTGCCAACATCCACTGGATCATCAAAAAAGCAAGAGAGTTCCAGAAAACCATCTACTTCTGCTTTATTGACTATGCCAAAGCCTTTGACTGTGTGGATCACAACAAACTGTGGAAAATTCTGAAAGAGATGGGAATACCAGACCACCTGACCTGCCTCTTGAGAAACCTGTATGCAGGTCAGGAAGCAACAGTCAGAACTGGACATGGAACAACAGACTGGTTCCAAATAGGAAAAGGAGTACGTCAAGGCTGTATATTGTCACCCTGCTTATTTAACTTAATATGCAGACTACATCATGTGAAATGCTGGGCTGGAAGAAGCACAAGCTGGAATTAAGATTGCCGGGAGAAATATCAATCACCTCAGATATGCAGATGACACCACCCTTATGGCAGAAAGTGAAGAAGAACTAAAGAGCCTCTGGTGAAGGTGAAAGAGGAGAGTGAAAAAGTTGGCTTAAAGCTCAACATTCAGAAAACGAAGATTATGGCATCTGGTCCCATCACTTCATGGCAAATAGATGTGGAAACAGTGACAGACTTTATATTTTTGGGCTCCAAAATTACTGTAGATGGTGACTGCAGCCATGAAATTAAAAGACACTTACTCCTTGGAAGGAAAGTTATGACCAACCTAGAAAGCATATTAAAAAGCAGAGACATTACTTTGCCAACAAAGGTCCATCTAGTCAAGGCTATGGTTTTTCCAATGGTCATGTATGGATGTCAGAGTTGGACCATAGAGAAAGCGGAATGCCAAAGAATTGATGCTTTTGAACTGTGGTGTTGGAGAAGACTCTTGAGAGTCCCTTGGACTGCAAGGAGATCCAACTAGTCCATTCTAAAGGAGATCAGTCCTGGGTGTTCTTTGGAAGGACTGATGCTAAAGCTGAAATCCCAATACTTTGGTTACATGATTTAAAGAACTGACTCATTGGAAAAGACCCTGATGCTGGGAAAGACTGAAGGCAGGAGGAGAATGGAACAACAGAGGATGACCTGGCTAGATGGCATCACCGACTCAATGGACATGGATTTGGGTAAACTCCGGGAGTTGGTGATGGACAGGGAGGCCTGGTGTGCTGCAGTCCATGGGGTCGCAAAGAGTCGGACACGACTGAGCAACTGAACTGAACTGATCCACTAAGCATGCAGGCACAGTTTTTTCAGAAGTGAAAAGGAGCAGGGGACTTCCTTGGTAGTCCAGTAGTTAGGACTCCATGCTTCTACTGCAGGGGAAAGGGAAACAGATCCCATCCTTGGTCGGGGAACTAAGATGCTGCATGACATGAGGCACGGCCAAGAAAACCAAAGCAAAACACAAAACAACAGCACATCGCTTGCAGGAACAAGCTGTAAGCGCAAGGAGCTCAGCTCAGGCTCTGCGGTGACGTAGGTGGGTAGGATGGGGAGGGAGGGAGGCCCAAAGAGAAGATACATATATGTATGTATGTATGCATATAGCTGCTTCACTTCACTGTACAGCAGAAACTGACACCACATTGTAAGGCAGTTAGGCTCCAATTAGTAAATAACAAACAGAAAGGAACAGCTGAAATTAATATAAGTAATACATTTTATGCAACCCAGTATATCCAAAATGTCATTTCAACATGGAATCAATCATGTTTTCCATTTGTTGAAACATCTACATTCTTTTTTTCATACAAAGTCCTCAAAATCTGGTGTGTGTTTTACCTCTCAGCTCACATAGAGTCAGACCGGCCACATTCCATGTGGCTGGTGGCTGCCGTACTGAATGGCACAGGGCTGAAGGCTGAACAAAGGGACACTCAGGGCGCTGGGGAGCACCAGAAGGGGCCCCCAACTCAGCCTGAGGATGCACAGGAGAGTGATTTATTCCAAGACACGTGTATCCCAAGCCAGCTTCCTCGAGGCAAGGATGCCCAGGGCAGCATCAGGATCGTCCCTAAGTCTCCGTCCGGGTTTACAAGAGGAACTGTCAGAGGAGGACCTGTGATCACTAAGCACAGGAGGTGCAGATTTATTGTCAAATTTTTTAAATTGTGGTAAAACACGCTTACTCCTTGGAAGGAAAGTTATGACCAGCCTAGATAGCATATTCAAAAGCAGAGACATTACTTTGCCGACTAAGGTCCATCTAGTCAAGGCTATGGTTTTTCCTGTGGTCATGTATGGATGTGAGAGTTGGACTGTGAAGAAAGCTGAGCGCCGAAGAATTGATGCTTTTGAACTGTGGTGTTGGAGAAGACTCTTGAGAGTCCCTTGGACTGCAAGGAGATCCAACCAGTCCATTCTGAAGGAGATCAACCCTGGGATTTCTTTAGAAGGAATGATGTTAAAGCTGAAACTCCAGTACTTTGGCCACCTCATGGGAAGAGTTGACTCATTGGAAAAGACTCTGATGCTGGGAGGGATTGCGGGCAGGAGGAGAAGGGGATGACCGAGGATGAGACGGCTGGATGGCATCACGGACTCGATGGATGTGAGTCTGAGTGAACTCCGGGAGTTGGTGATGGACAGGGAGGCCTGGCGTGCTGCGATTCATGGGGTCGCAAAGAGTCGGACACGACTGCGCGACTGAACTGAACTGAACTGAAAACACACATAACGTAAAATTTGCCACCATATGCAGTTTTCAGCATACAGTTCAGTGGTATTGAGTACATGGACATTGTTGTGCAACCCTCCTCACCCTCCATCCTCAGAACCTCTTTTATCTCGAAAAACAAACCAGATCCATTAAGTAGAACTCCCCATCTCCCTTCTCCCGCAGCCGCACGGGCCACCACCGTTACTTTCTGTCTGTGAATTTGCCTAGTCTAAGTGCCTCATGTAAGTGGAGTCGTGCCCTGTTTGTCCTGCTGTGTCTGGCGTGTTTCACCTAGCATAAGGTTCCTCGACAATGTGATGTGGATCGGAACTTGATTACATTTTGAGGCTGAAAAATACTGCTTTATATGGATAGACTGCATTCTATTGGGTTGGCCAAAAGATTTGTTTGGATTTTTCTGGAAGATATAACAAAAACCCAAACAAATGTTTGGCCAACACAATATCTATCCAGTCATACGTGGATGGGGTTTCCCAGGTGGTAAAGAATCCACGTGCCAATGCAAGAGACCCAGGAGACGTGGGTTTGATATCTGGGAAGAAACTGATCCACGCAAAGATCCCCTGGAGGAGGGCATGGCAACCCACTCCAGTGTTCTTGCCTGGAGAATCCCCTTGGCCAAAGGAGCCTGCGGGCTGTAGTCTGTGGGGTCACACACAGCCGGGCACAACCGAAGCGACTGAGTGCACGCACACATATGTGGGTGGGCACGCGGTCCGCTCCTGTCTTTCAGTTCAGTTCAGTTCAGTCACTCAGTCATGTCCCACTCTTTGCGACCCCATGAATTGCAGCACGCCAGGCCTCCCTGTCCATCACCATCTCCCGGAGTTCACTCAGACTCACTTCCATCGAGTCCGTGATGCCATCCAGCCATATTATCCTTGGTCGTCCCCTTCTCCTCCTGCCCCCAATCCCTCCCAGTATCAGAGTCTTTTCCAATGAGTCAACTCTTCGCATGAAGTGGCCAAAGTACTGGAGCTTCAGCTTTAGCATCATTCCTTCCAAAGAAATCCCAGGGTTGATCTCCTTCAGAATGGACTGGTTGGATCTCCTTGCAGTCCAAGGACTCTCAAGAGTCTTCTCCAACACCACAGTTCAAAAGCATCAATTCTTCAGCGCTCAGCCTTCTTCAGAGTGCAACTCTCACATCCATACATGACCACAGGAAAAACCATAGCCTTGACTAGATGGACCTTAGTCAGCAAAGTAATGTCTCTGCTTTTGAATATGCTATCTAGGCTGGTCATAACTTTTCTTCCAAGGAGTAAGCGTCTTTTAATTTCATGGCTGCAGTCACCATCTGCAGTGATTTTGGAGTCCAAAAAAAATAAAGTCTGACACTGTTTCTACTGTTTCCCCATCTATTTCCCATGAAGTGATGGGACCAGATGCCATAATCTTCGTTTTCTGAATGTTGAGCTTTAAGCCAACTTTTTCACTCTTCTCTTTCACTTTCATCAAGACGCTTTTTAGCTCCTCTTCACTTTCTGCCATAAGGGTGGTGTCATCTGTATATCTGAGGTTACTGATATTTCTCCCAGCAATCTTGATTCCCGCTTGTGTTTCTTCCAGTCCAGCATTTCTCATGATGTACTCTGCACACAAGTTAAATAAGCAGGGTGACAATATACAGCCTTGACGTACTCCTTTTCCCATTTGGAACCAGTCTGTTGTTCCATGTCCAGTTCTAACTGTTGCTTCCTGACCTGCATACAGATTTCTCAAGAGGCACGTTAGGTGGTCTGGTATTCCCATCTCTTTCAGAATTTTCCACAGTTTGTTGTGATCCACACAGTCAAAGGCTTTGGCATAGTCAATAAAGCAGAAGTAGATGTTTTTCTGGAACTCTCTTGCTTTTTTGATGATCCAGCGGATGTTGGCAATTTGATCAGTGCCCTGAAGACGGGGACGTACTTATGCATCTCCCTGAGACACCGCTTTCAGTTCTTTTGGGTGTAGACCCAGAAGTGGAATTGCTGGTTCATACGGTAATTCTGCTTTAATTTTGTGAGGAAGTGTCATACTCTTGTTACATTTTTTTTGAAACAGCATTTTCCAGCCAGGAGTTCTGTAGAAAATTGTGAGCCCAGAAAAAGAAATGGGAAAATTTGTTAATTAACTCTTTTTTTTCCCCCTCCCTGCAGTTTATGAGCCACCCTCATCACAGCACTCTTCTCTTATTCTCCTTCCCGCTCTCTGATGAGAATGAAGTCTTTGACAAACTGAGCATCATCACAGAAGTGTCTGAAAGCTGCAAGCCGAACCCTGGGGCCGGCTGCGGTCTCAGGACCTGACATGGGCAGGGGTCCTTCCAGCTGATGTCCAAGGAGGGAGCACACTCAGCCGGGCGCAGTGACCCCCTCCTTGTCCTATCTCCCCGCAAGGGCAGTCAGAGAAGCCAGCCAGGGCGGGCCGAGAGTGCCTGAGTAAACCCCAGATGGAGAGCTCACACAGACGCCGGGACAGCGTCCACACCACCAAGGAGCTGGACTCCAAATGCTCATGTGGCAAAACCTTGGGAACTTGCCACTTTTTAAAGGCCTTAATGATTTGAAAAAAAATGTTGGCCAGTGTGATTTCCCTGATGGTCCGTCCCAGTGGTTAAAAGACTCCACGCTTCCAATGCAGGGGGCACAGGTTTCATCCTCGGTTGAAAAAGTAAGATCCCACATATCACGTGATATGGCCAGAAAAAAAAAAAAGGTTGAGGCTGACCACCAGAGGTATGATTCTCAGTCTTGTGTATTCACTAATATAAAAAGGTTTTAGGGAATTTCCCAGCAGGCCCAGTGGTTAGGACTCCATGCTTTCACAGCCGAGGACCAAGGTTCAGTCCCTGGTCAGGGAACTCAGACCTCACAAGCCATGTGGCAAAAAAACAAAACCATCAAAAAAAAAAAGTTTTAAATGGTTAGAAACAAAAATATATAAAATGAGGAAGAAAGACCAAGGCACTGGGGAGTCTGAGAGTGCTGACATTCTGACGGGAGAAATGACGTTGGCTCAGAAGTTGCTCTCACCAAGCACTGTACAGAGTGCAGACTCTGGATTCTCAGGGACACTTGGACTGGGTTCATTTTCCCATGCGAACACGTTTCGTGTAATGCTGGTGCTCCATTAAAGCCGTACTCTCTATTTAGTCCATGTTCGTTAAATGACACTCCATCTGTGTGGCTGTTATGAGCCAGGCCTCATATGCTGTCTTACTGTTCACTCATTCAGTGGATATTCCTCAGTCCCTGCTTGGCGGTCAGCCAGGGACTGCCAGGCACAGGGGCCCCATGGCAACTGGGAAGCTTCAGAAAATAGAAGACCCTCAGCTTTGAATTCCAGGCTTGCCAGGTGGCTCCGTGGTAAAGAACCCGCCCATCAATGCCAGAGATGCAGGAGACGCAGGTTCGATCCCTGGGTCGGGAAGATCCCCTGGAGGAGGAAATGGCAACCCACTGCAGTGTTCTTGCCTGGAGAATCCCATGGAGAGGGGAGCCTGGTGAGCTGCAGTCCATGGGGTCGCAAAGAGTCGGACAGAGCTGAGCTGCTGAGCACGCATGCATCGGCTTTGAATTCCACCTCAGACGCTTCGCAGTTTCCTCATCTATACATGAAGATGAGAAGACCTAAGGATTAGTGACGCTCAGTGAAAATGCCCACCCCGGTGCCAGCACATAGCATTCACTCAATAAATGGTAGCTCATCTTACCAGCTGCATCATCTCATGGATGTGACTGACTTCACAAACCTAGGTCAGCAACAGATGTTGCTTCCTCTGGGCCAGATTGCTCAATTAAGTAGATTCATCAAAGTTCCCCAAAATAGAAAAACAACACTTTTTGAAGTGATTTGACATTTTATTTTTAATGGAAACAACATGGGGGGCGGGGAGTCAAAAGTTTGTTGACTTGTTCAGTGTTTTTAAATTACGTTCAGTGATGTGAGGGAGCAATCACCACGATCTGGGTTCTCAGCCCCTGACTTGGGTTTGGAGCTACTCTTACGACAGGGGAGAAGTCAGTTCCCTTCCCCAGTTCAGCTCATCGTTACTGAAGGAGGCGTGACAGGAAGGCCATCAAGTTCTATGCACATGAATGTGTCTGACTTGGGAGAGAAGGAAAGGAATATTCCTTTATTGCCCATTATTCATCCAGTCTTTCACATGTCTGAAGCCCTTCACATGTCTGAGGAGTCTCCATCTTGGAAAGTGTGAACCCTTCTCCCTTTTTAAGGGCTCAAAATGCCACCTGCTCCTTTGCAGTCCCCTAGCTGCTGGGCTTTGAGTTGGGAGATGGGGAGGGGTGTGCAGGGCAGCAGTAGAGGCCAGGGTTCCAGTGGAAGCATCCAGTAGCCTGGGAGACGGCACCAGCAGTAAGTAGTGAAAGGGTTAGTCGATCAGTCGTATCCATCTCTTTGCGACACTAAGGACTGTAGGCCACCAGGTTCCTCTGTCCATGGGATTCTCCAGGCAAGAATACTGGAGCAGGTTGCCATTCCCTTTCCCAGGGGATCTTCCTGACCCAGGGATTGAATCCAGGTCTCTGACACTGCAGGCAGATTCTCTGCTGGGTTTGGTTTGGACATTGTTCCTGGCTTCACCTCCCGAGGCTGTTCCTCCAACCCTTTCTGAGATTCTGTGAGCTCCCCCAAATCAGGCTGAGACACTCGTTTTAGCCAGTCCGTTGCTAATGGTTGCAGCTAAAACCCTGAGCAGGCTTCCCAAAGCGAAGCAGAGTGGATATGGATTTTCCAGTCCTAAAAGCCCACCCAGGTGGGCATAGGGGTATGACAGGAGTGAGCCATCCCTGTGCGATTCCCCAGCAGAGGGACCGACAGCAGCACTCATCCTCTAGGGCTGGGAGGCCCTGAGGGGCACAGGGGACCAGCTGAGCCCTGAGACTGACCAGCTGGAGACCGCAAGGGTGGCGGCCTGCTACCGAGAGGGGGGATTCACAGCCCGTGCGTGTGTGCTCAGCTGCTCGGTTCCGTCTGACTCCGTGGCTCCATGGGCCTTAGCCCGCCAGGCTCCCCTCCATGGGATTCTCCAGCAAGAATACTGCAGTGGGTGGCCATTTCCTCCTCCAGGGGATCTATCTTCCCGACCCAGCGATCAAAGCTGCATCTCCTGCGTCTCCTCCTACCACAGTGCAGCTAAGATGAAGGCAAAGAAGGGCACAGGCCCTCTTGGGCCAGGAGCTGACCCCTGAGCTACTGCCTGCCCTGCCCCGAATACAGTGTTGTGGGGGTGGAATCAGAGACATCTCAGGGACCAGGGTCTCTAGCCACACTGGGGGATGCACTGTCTGTTTGCACACCTCCCACACACACACCCCTGTCTCCCACCACTGATGATGGATGTCTGCCCAAGTCGCCCTCATATTCGCCACCCTCCTCATGTCTCTTGGCCGCCTCTTTCATGAGGAAATACTGCTCATGTCTCTGCACAATGAATAGGAGGGGGACATGTCTACCATTTGGCCCCCAAGATGTCAGCAATCTTAGGGAACCTCATCTAGGCTTCCCTGTACCATAGTATGGCAACGTCCCTGACCCTCAGATGAAGTCAAGTAAAATGCTGGACATTACATTTATAAAAACATTTCAAATGATCCCTAGTGAGGAAGGAAGGAATATGCCACCTTTCACCCTGGAGGGCAGTCAACAAACCCTGCAGGATTTCAGCCCCTTGCAAGGACTCAGGGGACAGAAGACAAGACTCGGGGCTCACCCAAGGTGGGGTGGAAAGGACACCTTCCTATAAGTCTGAAATCCCAAAGAGCATCCCCTCCCCTGTGTAAGGGTGAACTAGGAATAAATGAATCCCATCCCACCCCCATATCAGTTTCCTGCTGTAAGAAAGTGTCACAAATTGGTGACTTAAAGCCACAGAAACTTACTCTCTCACAGCTCTGGACTTCAGGAGTCCAAAATCGGTGTCACTAGGCTGAATTCAAGGTGCCAGAAAAGTCGTCAAAGGTTCTAGGGGACAGTCCGCTCCGCCTTTTCCAAATGCCAGCAGTCTTTGTCTCGCATCAGTGTCACTGCTGTCTCTGCCTGTATTCAGATCACTGTTTCTTCCTCTGTTTGGTTCTCTCCCTCTGCCTGTCTCTTTATTATAGAGACACCTGTGGTGGCATTTTAAGGCCCACCCAGGCATCACCAACTCAATGGACATGAGTTTGGGTAAACTCCGGGAGTTGGTGATGGACAGGGAGGCCTGGCGTGCTGCAGTTCATGGGGTCACAGAGAGTCGGACACGACTGAGCAACTGAACTGAACTGAACAGATAATCATCCAGGATAACTTACCCAACTCAAGATCTTTAATTTAATCACATCTGCAAAGACCCTTTTTCCAAACAGGTCACATTCGCAGATGCCAGAGACTAGGACCTGGTACCTTTGAGTGTCATTATTCAGCCTACTACACTCCCTACAAGTGAACCTTTTTGGTTTCAGTTTTGTTTCTGATTGGAGAGGCAAAGTAGCATCTTTCCTGAGAAGTTATAATCTCAAAACTGTAGATTTGCAGCCGCCGATCCCTCTTCCTGGCTGGTCAAAATAAAACTTGAGGTTAACTGCTAGAAATCACAAAACCCCAAAGGAAAACGTCACAAGGAAAAGCCAGGAGAAACAGCAGGCAGCTGGGCCTGACCCACCAAGACTTCAGATGCAGACATAAACGGTCCAAGGAAAGAGAGCACGCAGAGTGCAGTCAAATAAATATAAGAAGCATTGATAGCGTCAGGAGGCACAGGAGGCAGAGCGATTCACAGGAACCCAAATCTCAATGGCTTGGAGAACAAAGACTTCTTTCTCACTCATTTTGTGTGTGGCTGGCAATCAACTGAGGGTCTGTTCTTTTCTCAGTGATGTCTTTATTCTAGAATCTAGGCTGCAGGACCTGCCAAATGGGGAGAGAACTACCAGACCACAATCGTCCTCAGAGCTTCTGCTGAACATGGAGCATGTCACTGCCCTCCACTTCCTATGGCCAAAAGCTTGGCCAAGTCCAATGTTAGTAGAATGGGGACGTGTGCGCCTTCCCTGGGAAGAGCTGCAAGTCATGTAGGAACAGTCAGGACTGTATGATTCCCTCACAAGGAAGAGAGAGAATAATTGGGAGCAATAAGTAAAATCTGCTGCAGACTAAGTTTCAAACGGATTTGGTGACGGGGTGAGGGCATGGTAGAGGAGGTGCTAAATAGATCTCTGGAAATGAAAATTATGATACAGTTGTTTGAACAATGCAGATTCAAATTGCACAGTTCCACTTATACACAGAATTTTTTTTCATTAAACACATACCATAATGTTACGCAATCGGTGGTTGTGGAACCACAGCTATGAGAGCAAACTGTAAAGTTATATGTGAATTTTTGACAGTGCAGGAGGTCAGTGCCCCTAATCGCCACATTGTTCAAGGGTCAACCATAACTGACACTTAAAAGTCAGAGAATGGGCTTAACAGCAAATTAGGAAAACTGAAATGAACGTAAATAGATTGGGCAGAAAGGAGAGCGTAAGAGTCAGGATTCAGACAGAGCCAATGAGAAGTGAGACATTTCCATTGTTAGGGAACTGACTCATGGAATTGCGGAGGCTGGCAAGTCAGCGACCCAGGGAAGGGTTGATGTTTCAGCTGAGTCCAAAGGCAGTATGGAGGCGTAATTATTCCTTCTTCTGGGGACCTCAGTCTTTTTTTCTCTCAAGGCCTTCAACTGATTGGAAGAGACCCACTCACATGATAAAGGGGTAACCTGCTTTACTCAAAGCCTTCTCATTTAAATGCCAGTCTCATGTTAAAAATAACATCTTCACAGCAACATTCACTGGTATATGAGCAGATATTTGAGTACTATGGTCTTGTCAAGCTGACAAATAAAATTAACCACTGCCAGGAGTGTAGATCTGAAGTGATTATCAAGAATGCATTAACATAACAGAAGGATGGGAAATATGAGAGGGGCTTCCCAGGTGGCGCTAGTGGTAAAAAACCTGCCTGCCAATGCAGGAGACATAGGAGACACGGATTCGATCCCTGGGTGGGAAGATACCCTGGAGAAGGGCATGGCAACCCATGCCAGTATTCTTGCCTGGAAAATTCCATGGACAGAGGAGCCTGATAGGCTACAGACCATAGGGTTGTAAAGAGTCGGACACGACTGAAGTGACTTAGCACACACACATACGAGAATAGAATGAGAGGATCTATTACATGTCTAATCACAGTCTTTTTATTTTTTTGGATGCCAAAATCACTGCAGATGGTGACTGCAGCCATGAAATAAAAAGACGCTTACTCCTTGGAAGGAAAGTTATGACCAACCTAGACAGCATATTAAAAAACAGAGACATTACTTTGCCAATAAAGGTCCGTCTAGTCAAGGCTATGGTTTTTCCAGTAGTCATGTATGGATGTGAGAGTTGGACTATAAAGAAAGCTGAGCACAGAAGAACTCATGCTTTTGAACTGTAGTGTTAGAGAAGACTCTTGAGAGTCTCTTGGACTGCAAGGAGGTCCAACCAGTCCATCCTAAAGGATATCAGTCCTGGGTGTTCACTGGAAGGACTGATGCTGAAGCTGAAACTCCAATACTTTGGCCACCTGATGTGAAGAACTAACTCACTGGAAAAGACCGTGATGCTGGGAAAGATTGAAAGTGGGGAGGAGAAGGGGATGACAGAGAATGAGGTGATTGGATGGCATCACCGACTCAATGGACATGAGTTTGGGTGGACTCTGGCAGTTGGTGATGGACAGGGAAGCCTGGCGTGCTGCGGTTCATGGAGTCACAAAGAGTTGGACGTGACTGAGTGACTGAACTGACTGAACTGAACCACAGTCTCAAGAGAAGAGGTGAGAAAGGATGAGGCAAAAGGAGTATTTGAATATTTGAAAAGATAACAAATCCCTAGCTGGACAAAGAAGAAGAAGTCACATCAGGGCCAAACTTGCTGTTGTTCAGTCGCTAAGTCAGGTCTGACTCTCTGCAACCCATGGACCGCGTGCTCCTCTGCTCTCTAGTGTCCCCCAGAGTTCTGCTCAAATTCATGTTCACTGAGTTGGTAGCGCTGTCTAACCACCTCATCCTCTGCTGCCCTCTTCTTTTGCCTTCAGTCTTTTCTCTCATCAAGCTCTTTTCCAATGGTTGACCCTTTGCATCACATGACCAAAGTATTGGAGCTTCACCTACAGTATCATTCCTTCCAATGAATATTCAGAGTTGATTTTCTTGAAGATTGACTGGTTTGATCTACTTGCAGTTCGAGGAACTCTCAAAAATCTTCTCCAGTACTACAATTCAAAAGCATCAGTTCTTTAGCACTCACCTTTCTTTATGGTCCAAGTCTCATATCCGTACATGACTACTGGAAAAACCATAGCTTTCACTATCCGGACCTTTGTCAGCAAAGTGATGCTTTTTAATATGCTGTCTCAGTGGCTCAGATGGTTAAGAATCTGCCTGCAATGCTGAAGACCGGGGTTAGATCCCTGGGTCAGGAAGATCCCCTGGAGAAGGAAACAGCAACCCACTCTAGCATTCTTGCCTGGAGAATCCCATGGACAGAGAAGCATGGTGGGCTACAGTCCATAGGGTCCCAAAGAGTCAGACACAACTGAGTGGCTAACACACATGCTTTGGCTTCCCTGGTGGCTCAGCTGGGTACAGAATCCACCTGCAATGCAGGAGACTGGGTTCGATCCCTGGGTTGGGAAGGTCCCCTGAAGAAGGGAACAGCTACCCATTCCATTATTCTGGCCTGGAGAATTTCATGGACTATGTAGTCCATGGGATCACAAAGAGTCAGACATGACTGAGCGACTTTCACAGACTTGTCATGTCTTTCCTTCCAAGGAGCAAGTGTCTCTATTTCATGGCTGCAGTCATCATCTTGTCGTGGCAAATGGACTTGCTTAACTCAATGAGGCTGTGAGCTACATGGTACAGGCCCTCCGAAGATGGATGGGTCACAGTGAAGAGTTCTGACAAAACATGGTCCACTGGAGGAGGAAATGGCAGCCTACTCCAGTATTCCTGCCACAAGAACCCTGTGAACAGTATGAAAAGGCAAAAAGATATGACACGGGAAGATAAGTCCCTTATGTTGGAAGGTTTCCAACATGATACTGAGAGGGTAACAGGCAGGAAGGCCAGGGGTCTCCAAATGGAGGAAATAGGCTGCAAGTGTCAGACATTTTTTTCTCTCTTAAGCGGCAGGAGGAAACAAAGTAGAGATATTTTTCCTTCTCTATACAAATTTAAAAGGTTTCTCTTAAAATTCTGTGTTGCCATTATACCTGGTTTCACCTGAAGTTAACAAATGCCTTTTTCTTATGGAAATGTTTATCTTAGGCTATGCTAATGTACTATGCATTTACCCCAAACTCTGATGTTATACACCGATATTGTTCCTCTAATCTATGTAAATAACACTATTTGTATGGTGCTCTGCCCTTCTTCAAGATTCAAGTTAATCCTTTTATGGCCTAAGATGAACCATTTGGAGCCAAGATTATCCCAGAATACATCCTATGGGTGCGGGGCCTGGTGCCATTCTAAGTTTTGAGACATTCCTTTCTTTCATTAACAGACTGCTAATAACTATATAACATCCAGCTAAAAACTAACAGAAAAATACTCTTTCTGCCCCCTTCTGATGCCTATGTCAAAAGCTTTCTCTAGCTCCTTTATACTTTAATAAAACTTTGTTACACAAAAGCTCTGAGCGATCAAGCCTTGTCTCTGGCCCCGGATTAAATTCTTCTCCTCCGGGGGCCAAAAATCCCAGCGTCGTAATTCAACAACAACCTTTCAATACTAGGGAAGAGCAAAAGGCAGTTACTAATAGCCAGAAAGAATGAAGCAACTGGGCCAAAGCAGAAATGACACTCAGTTGAGGGTGTGTTTGGTGGTGAAAGTAAAGTCCGATGCTGTAAAGAACAATGTGGCATAGGAACCTGAAACGTTAGGTTCATGAATCAAGGTAAATTGGAGACTGTCAAGCAGGAGATGGCGAGATTGATCATCGACATCTTAGGAATCAGTGAACTAAAATGAATGAGAATGGGCAAATTTAATTCAAGGTGAAACTGCAGGGCCTCAAAAACAGAGAAGGCATGTTATCTTCAAAGAAAAGATAATTAAATTATGGATGACGATCTCAGCAGTAAAGAAGTCAAAAAGTGATAGTATACCTTTCAAGTGCACTAACATTTTTGTCAACTTTGAATTATAAGACTGCAAAAATATCTTTCCAGAAAAGGGATAAAATACAGACCCAGACAAACAACAGTCAATGCTATTTGACATTAAAAGATCAAATAAAGATCTAACGGATATACTTCAGACAGAAGGAAACCATTCCCAGATGGAAATTATGATGCATAAGAAGAAACACAGGAAAGAAACTGTTAAATACAGGAGCAAACCTAAACAACTATTTTCTGTATAAAATAATAGCAATATATCCTGGGTTTAAAATAAAATACAGGGAGGAAAACAGCTGAAGAGGAAATGTTTTAAGATCCTGTTTTGTTTCAGAGGAGAAAAAGATGAATCTGAGATATGGGTAAGTTAAGTATCATAAAATTTCTAGAGTCACCTCAATTCTAGAGAAGTGGTTCTTAATTGGGGAGGTGTTTTACCACTAAGTTTTACTTTTGTTTTAGGTTCAAAGGATTTGTTAACAAAAGAAACCACTCGTAACACACAATTTCAATTTTCTATAGAAGATTATTTGACTTAATTTCAACATACAGTCATTAAAAGAAGAGAAATGGAAGCAACAGAAGAGAGTAACAGCACATATATCACCAAACTGGGCTGACCTACATCCAGACTTAAAGACAGTGCTGGGAAGTCCCTGGTTAACAGCAGTCTGGAATCCCAGCCAGGAAAAGGTCCCAGGCAGTGCGTCCACTCTGTGGATGAGACATCAAATTGCAGTTCCAGGGGCTCCCACTCATAATCCCAGGTCACAAACTGATAGCGACTTCAATTTTTCAGGAAAAGAAATTAAAAAAGAATCAGACAAACAAAAGTTGATGACATTTGACATCAAAAGACCTTTTTAGAGAAAGATCTCTGGGATATATTGTAGGCAGAAAGAAACCATTCCCAGATGAAAGTTATGTAAGAAGAAATATAGGAAAGGAAAAAAAGAAAGAAATACAGGAAAGAAACTGGTAGATATATGAGTAAATCTAAACAACTATTTTCCATATAATATATCTTGGGTTTAAACTAAAACACAGGGAGGAGAACAGCTGAAGATAAAACATTTCAAGGTCCAATTAATATTGACTTTAATGTTTTTACAACACTGTTTTATCTTGTGAGTCATAGGATTTCTTTAAACCCCAGGCATGACTGGCCGAGTCCTACTTCCTTTCTCATCTAAAGTGCTGCCTGACTAGCTGTGCTTGCAGGCAGGCATGGGATCCGGACAGTGTCCAGGAAGGTCAGAAGCAAGGTTAGAGGCCTGCTCTTCTGCTTCCGCTTCTGACTGCACTTCCTTACAGGCACTTCCGGCCCCACCCTGCAAGACTTCCTCCATTTTAATTTCCCTCATAGGAGGGGACAGATTTGTCTCCCACAGGACATTTGACAATGTCCGGGAACACTTCTGGTTGTCTCAACTGACATCAAGGGAGTAGCAGCCAGGCTCTGTGATAAATACTTTACATTGATTATCTTACTTATTCTTTGGGCCCAAACCCTCCACAGGACCCTCTGAAGCCCTGTAAGGAAAGCCCGAGGCAGGCTGCAGGCGCTGCACTGAGAGTTCAGCCCTCAGGCTCAGGCCCTGCCAGGGCTCAGGGTGGATTCTGTGGCCTTGCCAAGTCTCTGGAGCCCAGTTTTCTTGAGAAGGATGTGGGCAATCTAACTGCTAAGGCTGCAAGCTTTACAGCTAGGAAGTGAAGAAGGAGGGGAGAACCTCACTGGTGAGAAAATGTCCAAGAATTCTGAGATCAGAAAGGGATTCAGCAGGTCATCTTGTGGGCCCCCATGAAGACACCATAGCAGAAACATATGTCAGGTTTGTTCGAAAGGGAAGCCAGCTTCAGCCAACTTCCCATCACCCCCTCCCCAGGCTTCCCCTTGCCAGCTTCCTCTGGAAGAAGAGTTCACTGTGCTTCCTTACTGGCATTTCCAGTCCTGCCCTCCAAGACCAGAGCAGCCTCTCAGTCACCCTGTCCCTCCTCTCCGTTGTGGTTCTCAGCCATGGCTGCCATTGCAGCACATGGCAAGCTTTAGAAGTGTCAATGCCAGGCCTTGCTCTGACCACTAAATTGGAACACTCTGGGGTGGGAGTCAGGTGTCCTGGGTTTTAAAGCTTTCCCAGGTTTTTTCCAGGGAGTGTGCGACGAAGGTGCAGATCGCTGCTCTGCCAGAGGTGCGAGAGATGGTAAGTACCTGTTACCCTGCACTCCTGTCTGTTTTCCTGTTCTCTTATCTTTAATATCCAGCTAAAGGGCCCACCAGTGTTTCCCAGGCGGCTCAGCAGTAAAGAATCTACCTACCAGCTCAAGAGATGCAGGTTAGATCCTTGGATCGGAAAGATCCCCTGGAGATGGAAACAGCAACCCACTCTGGTATTCTTGCCTGGGAAATCCCATGGGCAGAGGAGCCTGGCAAGCTACAGTTCATGGGGTCACTAAGAAGTCAGACACAACTCAGTGAATAAACAACAACAACAAAAGGTCCACCCATCACCTTCTGCTTTTACAAGAAGATCAGAAATTATTCAGAGTTATGAACATCTCAGGGAAATATGTTCATGGCCGAAAATTTTTCCTCCCAGCACTCCTCCAGGCTTCTGAGCTTCTCACCACTGGTCATCTGGGAAGTAATTCTCCCTGCTGCTACCCCTTTCTCTATGCTGGCACCTGACACAGACCTAGTACTAAGAAGGGTCTGTTGAAATAATAGATAATAAAAATGTAAACTGAAACCTTCTTGAGTACCTGGCAGCTACACTGCAGATCAAATAGAAACTCATTAACACATGCAGATTAAATAGAGCTAATTCTGTTTAAATAAGTTAACAAAACACCAAAACATAGGCAAGAGAAAAATAAAATCAGTGAAAATCTCCCAGGTAAAGAAAAAGGTTATATTCTCTTCTGTCTACTTTCAAATTGAATTGAAGTTGTTTTTCACCCTCAACTGCACATCAGAAGTCACAAAATTTTACAGTATCTCAGTTCCCATTTTTAATATTTTTACTTCTTATTGCCAATTTTTGCTTCTTATGCCAAAATAAGATTAGCCCTTATTTTAGTTAGCAGCAGAAGAGTGGGTTAGAAATCAGACCCTCAGTGGCAAACTTTGTTTTAATGTCAAAAGCCATCTTTGAGCACAAGGACAAATAATGGAATGTTTTCACCAAGTGAGCTTTTAAAATTTAGCTCTTTAGAAGAAAGAAATAGAGAAATGTAATAAGGCTGTACCAAATACCCTGGAAGAAACTTAAGGGTTTAAAAAATAAATAAATAAGTTTTTTTAAAGTTCTGTTTCAAAGGAGAGAGAAGATAGCATAGTAAGAAGACCCTGAGCTCACCTACTCCCATGGACACACCCAAATTACAACTATTTACAGAGCAACTATCGATGACAACAACCTATGACCCAGAAATCCCACCATTGGGTGTATACCCTGAGAAAACCATAATGCAAAAAGACACATGCACCTCACTGTTCACTACAGCACTATTTGCAACAGCCAGGACACGGAAGCAACCTAAATGTCCATCGAGAGATGAACAGATAAAGAAGACTCGGTACATACGTAGAATGGAAAAAGGAAGGCTATCAGGTCATTTGTAGAGACGTGGATGGACCTAGGGCCTGTCATACAGAGTGAACTAAGTCAGAAAGAGAACAACAAATTTGATTATTAACATATATATGTAGAATGTAGAAAAATGGCACAGATGAACCTATTTGCAGGGCAGGAATAGAGATGCAGACGTAGAGAATGGCTGGGTGGACACGGGGTGGGAGTTGATGAATTGGGAGATTAGGACTGATGTATGTGCAACACAGAGAGCTAGTGGGAACCTGCTGCATAGCTCAGGGAACTCAGCTCAGCGCTCTATGATGACCTAGATGAGTGGGATGGCAGGAAGGTGGGAGGAAGGTCCAAGAGGGAAGGGGTATATGTATACATACAGCTGATCCATTTCACTGTCCAGCAGAAACTAACACTATATTGTAAAGCAACTATATCCCCATTTTAAAAAAAAGTTGCTTGGAGACAAATGAAAAGGGAGACACAATGATCAAAAATCTATGGGACCCTGCAAGAGCCATTCTAAGAGGGAAGTTTACAGCACTAACTCCTACCTCAAGAAACAAGAAAAACCTCAAATAAGTAGCCTAAATTTACACTTAAAGGAACTAGAAAAAGAATAAAGAAATCTTCGTAGGAGAAAAGAAATCATAAAGATCCTAGCAGACACATTTTAAAACTTTTTCTTTGAGAAGATAAAATTGATCAACCCTTAGGCAGACTCATCAAGAAAAATAGAGGGCAAAAATCAGTAAACCCAAGCATGAAAGAAGAGAAGTTATAACCAACACCACAGAAATGCAAGGCATCATAAGAGATTGCTACAGATAATTTTACGCCAATAAAATGGACAACCTAGAAGGAATACATAAATTTCTATAAATGTACAATGTCCCAAGACTGAATCAGTAAGAAATGGAAAATATGAGCCAACTGATTACCAGTAATGAAACTGAGTCACTAATCAATAAACTTCCAAGAAACAAAAGTCCAGGACCAGGTGGCTTCACAGGTAAATTCTATCAAACATTTAAAGAAGTGTTAATGCCTAGCCGTCTCAAAATAGTCCATTAAATTAAAGAGGAAGGAACACTTCCAAACTCATTCTCCGAGGCCAGCATCATCTGGATACCAAAACCAGACAAAGACACCACACACACAGAAATTACAGGTCAATATCCCTGATGACGGAGAAGGCAATGGCAACCCACTCCAGTACTCTTGCCTGGAAAATCCCATGGGTGGAGGAGCCTGGTAGGCTGCAGTCCATGGGGTCGTGAAGAGTCAGACACGACTGAGCGCCTTCACTTTCACTTTTCACTTTCATGCATTGGAGAAAGAAATGTCAACCCACTCCAGTGTTCTTGCCTGGAGAATCCCAGGGACGGGGGAGTCTGATGGGCTGCCGTCTATGGGGTTGCACAGAGTTGGACACGACTGAAGCGACTTAGCAACAGCAGCATCCCTGATGAACATAAATGCAAAAATCCTCAACAAAATATTACCAAGCTGAATTCAGCAATATATTAAAAGGATTCTACACCAAGACCAAGTGGGGTTTATGCCAAGGATGCAGGGATGGTTCAATATCTGCAAATCGATATGATATACTACATTAATAAGTTGAATAATAATCATATCATTTCAATAGAGGCAGAAAAAGCTTTTTACAAAATTCAACATCCATTCATGATAAAAAATTGTCAACGAAGTGAGTGTAGAGGGAAGATTGTTGTTGTGTAGCCACTAAGTTGCGTCCAACTCTTTTGCAACCCCATGGACGATAGCCCACCAGGCTCTTCTGTCCGTGGAAATTCCCAGGCAAGAATACTGGAGTGGGTTGCCATTTCCTTCTCCAGGGCATCTTCCTGACCCAGGGATCGAATCTGCATCTCCTGCATTGGCAGGCGGATTCTTACTGCTGAGCCAGCAAGGCGGCTGTAGAGGGAATATACCTCAATGTTATGAAGGTCATACATGATAAACCCATAGCTACCATCATATTTAATGGTGAAAGGCTGAAATCATTTCTTGTACGATCAGGAACAAGAAAAGTATGCCAACTCTCACCACTTTCATTCAACATGAAATTCCTAGCCTCAGCAATCAGATAAGGGAAAAAATAGAAGGAATCCAGTTGCAGAGGAAGGAGTAAAACTGTGGCTGTTTGCAGACAACATGATATCATACACAGAAAATCCTCAGGCTGGCACCAAAAAGAAATACTCGACCTCATCAGTGAATTCAGTACAATGATGCAGAATCAGTACACAGAAATCTATTATATTTCTATACACTAACAACAAACTATCAGAAAGAGAAATTCAGAAAACAAACCCAACATTGTAACAAATTCAATAAAGATTTTACAAATGGTCCACATCAAAAAATAAAAATCTTTTAAAAAAGAGAAATATTTCTCTGTAAAGGTCTTTAGTGGACTGATGGGCCCTGAAGATTAGAGGACTTTAAATCAGCAGAAGTCTCAGCAAGCATCTAGTAGCCCCTTTGTTATCCTAAGTGCTAGGGAAGACAAGGATCTGGTACCACCACTCTAATAACCAACACTGTGAAAAACCAATGCTGTGAAAAGTCTGGCAGTTCATCAAAGAAATACACATAAAATTGTCATATGACCTAACACTTCCAGTCCTGGTTATACAACCAAGGGAACTGAAACTACATATCTACACAAAGACCTGCTCTACACAAATATGCATAGCAGTGTTTTTCACACTACTCAAAAAGTGGAAGCAGCCCACTAGTCCATGGGATGATGAATGGATACACGAAATGTGGTAAAGCCACACAATGGAATAGTGTGCAGCAATGAAGTGAAGTATCCCTGCAAGCCACTTGACCCAGATGCCACATAAACCTTGAAAACATGCTAAGTGAAAGAAGCCAGTCACAAAGGGTCACAAAGGTTTGATATCTTTCCACTTCTATGAATTGTCCAGAATAGGCAAATCCATTGACACAGAAAGTGCTGGGGTTGCCGGGGAGGGAAGAGGAGAAGAATGGGGAGTGGCTACTCATGGATAGGGGACCTCTTTTGGGGTGATAAAAATGTTCTGCAATAAGATAGTGATGATAGCCATCAAGTATTTGTGAATATACAAAAACTTTTGAATCCTACATTTTAGATGAGTGAATTATATGGTACCTGAATGGCCCTGAGGAGGGCCACTTACGTGACTTAAAGGTTGCCTGCAAGCTTCCTGTGTTCTTTGCACTGATACCACTAGCATCACTTCTTTGCACAGCTTCCTGGAGGCCCCTGGCATTGTCATCAGTCACAAAAGCTTCCACTCGTTATAGAAAATAGAGACCATCTGTGTGTTGTTCACTTGTTTTATTTGGCAAATGCAATCTGTTGTCGTTCCATAAGGTCGTGTTTCTTAGCCACGAGTTCTCCATAGTATTTCTAGAAGGCTAGAACAAGAAGGGGAAAAGATTAATTTAAAAAGTTGAAGTGTAACTGACCTACCATGCTGTGTTAGTTCCAGGCGTACAACATGGGGATTCAATATTTCAATAGACTGCAAAGTGATCACCACGATAGATCTGGTTGCCCTGACCATGCAGAGTTATTGCAGTATTATTGACTGTATTTCCCATAATGTGCATTTCACCCCCAAGACTCACTTATTTTGTAACTGGAAATTTCTCTCTCTCAATTACCCCTGTGTATTTGATTCATCCCCACAGCCCCTCCCTTCTAGAAACCACCTCTTTGTTCTCTGCATCTGTGAGTGTGTTCCGGTTCCTGTTTTTATTCTGTTTGTTCTTTTGTTAAGTTTTCTAGATTCTATGTCGTACGATATTTGTCTGTCTTTGTCTAACTCATTTCACTTAGCCTAATATCCTCTAGTTCCATCCATGTTGTCAGAAATGGTAAGATTCATTCCTTTCGTGGATAAGTGATATTCCATTGCATATTTACCACACCATCTTTATCCATTCGTCTATTGATGGTTTCCATATCTTGACTACAAATAATGCTGTGGTGAACACAGAGGTCTGTATATCTTTTAAAATTAGTGTTTTTCTTTCCTTTGGAAAAATATCCAGAAGTGAAATTCCTGTATTATATGGTAGTTCTATTTGGAATTTTTAAAAAAATCTCCAGACTCTTTTCCATAGTGCCTATACAACTTACATTCCGTCAACAGTACACAGTTCAGTTCAGTCGCTCAGTCGTGTCCGACTCTTTGCGACCCCATGAATCGCAGCACACCAGCCTTCCCTGTCCATCACCAACTCCCAGAGTTCACTCAGACTCACATCCATTGAGTCGGTGATGCCATCCAGCCATCTCATCCTCTGTCGTCCCCTTCTCCTCCTGCCCCCAATCCCTCCCAACATCAGAGTCTTTTCCAATGAGTCAACTCTTCACATGAGGTGGCCAAAGTACTGGAGCTTCAGCTTTAGCATCATTCCTTCTAAAGAAATCCCAGGGTTGATCTCCTTCAGAATGGACTGGTTGGATCTCCTTGCAGTCCAAGGGACTCTCAAGAGTCTTCTCCAACACCACAGTTCAAAAGCATCAATTCTTCGGCGCTCAGCTTTCTTCACAGTCCAACTTTCACATCCATATACGACCACTGGAAAAACCATAGCCTTGACTAGACGGACCTTAGTCGGCAAAGTAATGTCTCTGCTTTTCAATATGCTATCTAGGTTGGTCATAACTTTCCTTCCAAGGAGTAAGTGAATTTTAATTTCATGGCTGCAGTCACCATCTGCAGTGATTTTGGAGCCCCAAAAAATAAAGTCTGACACTGTTTCCCCATCTATTTCCCATGAAGTGATGGGACCAGATGCCATGATCTCCGTTTTCTGAATGTTGAGCTTTAAGCCAACTTTTTCACTCTCTTCTTTCACTTTCATCAAGAGGCTTTTTAGCTCCTCTTCACTTTCTGCCATAAGGATGGTGTCATCTGCATATCTTGACTCTTTTGTTGACCATGATGGCTACTCCATTTCTGTAGCCTTGACGAACTCCTTTTCTTATTTGAAACCAGTCTGTTGTTCCATGCCCAGTTCTAACTGTTGCTTCCTGACCTGCATACAGGTTTCTCAAGAGGCAGGTTAGGTGGTCTGGTATTACCATCTCTTTCAGAATTTCCCACAGTTTATTGTGATCCACACAGTCAAAGGCTTTGGCATAGTCAATAAAGCAGAAATAGATGTTTTTCTGGAACTCTCCTGCTTTTTTGAGGATCCAGCAGATGTTGGCCTTTTCTAAAACCAGCTTGAACATCTGGAATTTAACGGTTCACGTATTGCTGAAGCCTGGCTTAGAGAATTTTGAGCATTATTTTACTAGCATGTGAGATGAGTGCAATTGTGCAGTAGTTTGAGCATTCTTTGGCATTGCCTTTCTTTGGAATTGGAATGAAAACTGACCTTTTCCAGTCCTGTGGCCACTGCTGAGTTTTCCAAACTTGCTGGCATATTGAGTGCAGCACTTTCACAGCATCATCTTTCAGGATTTGAAACAGCTCCACTGGAATTCCATCACCTCCACTAGCTTTGTTCGTAGTGATGCTTTCTAAGGCCCACTTGACTTCACATTCCAGGATGTCTGGCTCTAGGTGAGTGATCACATCATCATGATTATCTGGGTCATGAAGATCTTTTTTGTACAGTTCTTCTGTGTATTCTTGCCACCTCTTCTTAATATTTTCTGCTTCTGTGAGGTCGATATCATTTCTGTCCTTTATCGAGCCCATCTTTGCATGAAATGTCCCCTTGGTATCTCTAATTTTCTTGAAGAGATCTCTAGTCTTTCCCATTCTGTTCTTTTCCTCTATTTCTTTGCACTGATCACTGAAGAAGGCTTTCTTATCTCTTCTTGCTATTCTTTGGAACTCTGCATTCAGATGCTTATATCTTTCCTTTTATCCTTTGCTTTTCACTTCTCTTCTTTTCACAGCTATTTGTAAGGCCTCCCCAGACAGCCATTTTGCTTTTTTGCCTTTCTTTTCCATGGGGATGGTCTTGATCCCTGTCTCCTGTACAATGTCATGAACCTCAGTCCATAGTTCATCAGGCACTCTATCAGATTGAGTCCCTTAAATCTATTTCTCACTTCCACTGTATAATCATAAATGATTTGATTTGGGTCATACCTGAATGGTCTAGTGGTTTTCCCTACTTTCTTCAATTTAAGTCTGAATTTGGCAATAAGGAGTTCATGATCTGAGCCACAGTCAGCTCCTGGTCTTGTTTTTGTTGACTGTATAGAGCTTCTCCATCTTTGGCTTCAAAGAATATAATCAATCTGATTTCAGTGTTGATCATCTGGTGATGTCCATGTGTAGAGTCTTCTCTTGTGTTGTTGGAAGAGGGTGTTTGCTATGACCAGTGCATTCTTTTGGCAAAACTCCATTAGCCTTTGCCCTGCTTCATTCTGTATTCCAAGGCCAAATATGCCTGTTACTCCAAGTGTTTCTTGACTTCCTACTTTTGCATTCCAGTCCCCTATAATGAGAAGGACATCTTTTTTTGGTGTTAGTTCTAAAAGTTCTTGTAGATCTTCATAGAACCATTCAACTTCAGCTTCTTTAGTGTTACGGGTTGGGGCATAGACTTGGATTACTGTGATATTCAATGGTTTGCCTTGGAAACGAACAGAAATCATTCTGTCATTTTTGAGATTGCATCCAAGTACTGCATTTCAGACTCTTTTGTTGACCATGATGGCTACGCCATTTCTTCTGAGGGATTTCTGCCCTCAGTAGTAGATATAATGGTCATCTGAGTTAAATTCACCCATTCCAGTCCATTTTAGTTCACTGATTCCTAGAATGTTGACATTCACTCTTGCGATCTCCTGTTTGACCACTTCCAATTTGCCTTGATTCATGGACTTGACATTCCAGGTTCCTATGCAATATTGCTCTTTACAGCATCGGACCTTGCTTCTATCACCAGTCACATCCACAACTGGGAATTGTTTTTGCTTTGGCTCCATCCCTTCATTCTTTCTGGAGTTATTTCTCCACTGATCTCCAGTAGCATATTGCGCACCTACCGACCTGGGGAGTTCCTCTTTCAGTATCCTATCATTTTGCCTTTTCATACTGTTCCTGGGGTTCTCAAGGCAAGAATACTGAAGTGGCTTGCCATTCCCTTCTCCAGTGGACCACATTCTGTCAGACCTCTCCACCATGACCCGCCCATCTTGTGTGGCCCCACAGGGCATGCCTTAGTTTCATTGAGTTAGACAAGGCTGTGGTCCTAGTGTGATTAGATTGACCAGTTTTCTGTGATTATGGTTTCAGTGTGTCTGCCCTCTGATGCCCTCTTGCAACACCTACCGTCTTACTTGGGTTTCTCTTACCTTGGACTTGGAGTATCTCTTCACGGCTGCTCCAGCAAAGCGCAGCTGCTGCTCCTTACCTTGGACGAGGGGTATCTCCTCACCGCCGCCCCTCCCGACCTTGAACGTGGAATAGCTCCTTTAGGCCCTCCTGCGCCCGCGCAGCCGCTGCTCCTTGGATGTGGGGTTGCTCCTCCCGGCCGCCGCCCCTGGCCTCGGGCGTGGGGCAGCTCCTCTCGGCCGCTCCTGAGCCGTCAGCCTGGCACTCACGGCTGCCGCCCCTGACCTCGGACGTGGGGTAGCTCCTCTTGGCCACGCTTCTGCGAGGTCCGTTGCAGCCGGTTCGCCGCATCCTCAACAGTGGGTTTTTTTTTTCTTGTCTTTTTGATAATAGTGTGTGACAGGTGTGAGGTGGTATCGTATTGTGGGTTGTTTTTTTTTTTAACTCTACTGGTATTCATCCCTCCACAAGGCTTTTCTCTAGTTGTGGCAAGTGGGGGCTACTCTCTAGTTGCAATGCAAGGGATGTTCATTGCTCTGACATATTTCAGTTTTTTTTGGCCACAAAGCATGTGCGATCCTAGATCCCTGACCAGAGATCAAACCCACAGCCCATGCACTGAAAGGGGAAAAGCTTAATCCCTGGACCACCAGGGGAGTCCCAAGAAATATTTCTTAGTAAAGCTTTACATGCTTTTACTCCCTTTCTCCAAGTTAACTTGGGCTTACCTCTTCTTTACGTGGTCTCTGCCCATTTATAATTTCTGCTGCCAGCCTTTGGCTGGACCAGAGCTGTCAGTATTTCCTTTCATGGGCTCCATGTCTTCACCTGCCTCATTCATATTCAAGGGGGAAAATCATGGGGTGAGGGGGGATCAGCAAGAGGATCGATGTCCAGACTGGGTTAGGGAATGGAACGGGGAAAGGGAGGAGGGAACTCCCAAGAACGGAATCCAGTGGACTCTAGAGATGCGCACTGTTGATTCTCCTTGAAAAAGGCAGAAGAATAAACATTCAGAGAGAGGGGTGCCTGGTTAGCTGACTCTATGTATCAGAACCGGATAAATAGCATTATTGATTTTTCAACCAAATAGCTCCATCCCCAACAAGTCTCCCTAGACTCAAAATTACCCTTTGGGCCATAGTTAATGAACTCTCTACAATCTGGGTCAGACTGGAGAGTTTCATGATCTGAGGACCCTGATCTGCTCGTGGGTGCCTGGAGCCTCCTTCACCCTCACTCCAGCACCCCCATTGTATTTCTCACTGGTCCATAGTCAAGTCTGCCAAGTCTTCTAGCCTCAGAAGCCAGAGTTCCTTCCAGTGGGCCCCTTAACTACACCTGTCTCTGGCTTTGATTTGCCCAGCAGCATATCATCACCCCATCTGTGCTTTCCCATCTGAGCTGCTTTGATGGTGAGGCCAAAAGCAAAAATAGCAGGTGAACAGTTTTGTTTCCTCTTGGTTCGTTTACAAAACACCTTCTACCCATGGGAGAGGGCCTGCCCTTCCTTCCTCTTTCTGCTGCAAATGTGGCTTCTCAGAGCTCATCTCTAGAAGATTCTCGGCTCATTCTGGTGCTGCAGTCTCTCTGGCACTCTCGCTAGAAGGTCTGGATGCTCTAAAATGCTTGTCTAGGGCTGTGTGCCTGCCTTCAATCTTTAGACTGGATCCTGTAAGTCTGAGCTCAAAAAACATGAGTGAGTAAACATTTAGTTACACTTCCCTTCATCTTCATGGGTTGCCCCCTCCCCTACTGTGCCTTGGGGAGAGTCTTCATTTGTCCTAAAACATTTGGAAATGCCCTTCCTACAGTCCACAACTTTTACATAGCTGGGCCGTCATCTCCACTTTTTTAAATATAAATGTATTTATTTTAATTGGAGGCTAATTACTTTACAATATTGTATTGGTTTTGCCAAACATCAACACGAATCTGCCACGAGTGTACATGTGTTCCCCATCCTGAACCCTCTCCCACCTCCCTCCCCGTCCCATCCCTCTGGGTCCTCCCAATGCACCAGCATCCTGTATCATACATCGAACCTGGACTGGTGATCCGTTTCACATATGATAATATACATGTTTCAGTGCCATTCTCCCAAATCATCCCACCCTCACCCTCTCTCACAGAGTCCAAAAGACTGTTCTATACATCTGTGTCTCTTTTGCTGTCTCGCATACAGGGTTATTGTTACCATCTTTCTAAATTCCATATATATGTGTTAGTATACTGTATGTGTTTTTCTTTCTGGCTTACTTCACTCTGTATAATTGGCTCCAGTTTCATCCATCTCATTAGAACTGATTCAAATGCATTCTTTTTAATAGCTGAGTAATACTCCATTTGTATATGTACCACAGCTTTCTTATCTTATCCATTCATCTGCTGATGGACATCTAGGTTGCTTCCATGTCCTGGCTATTATAAACAGTGCTGCAATGAACACTGGGGTACATGTGTCTCTTTCACTTCTGGTTTCCTCAGTGTGTATGCCCAGCAGTGGGATTGCTGGGTCATAAGGCAGTTCTATTTCCAGTTTTTTAAGGAATCTCCACACTGTTCTTCATAGTGGCTGTACTAGTTTGCATTCCCACCAACAGTGTAAGAGGGTTCCCTTTTCTCCACACCCTCTCCAGAGTTTATTGCTTGTAGACTTTTGGATAGCAGCCATTCTGACCTGCGTGAGATGGTACCTCATTGTGGTTTTGATTTGCATTTCTCTGATAATGAGTGATGTTGAGCATCTTTTCATGTGTTTGCTAGCCATCTGTATGTCTTCTTTGGAGAAATGTCTATTTAGTTCTTTGGCCCATTTTTTGATTGAGTCATTTATTTTTCTGGAATTGAGCTGCAGGAGTTGCTTATATATTTTTGAGATTAATTCTTTGTCAGTTGCTTCATTTGCTATTATTTTCTCCCATTCTGAAGGCTGTCTTTTCACCTTGCTTATAGTTTCCTTTGCTGTGCAGAAGCTTTTAATTTTAATTAAGTCCCATTTGTTTATTTTTGCTTTTATTTCCAATACTCTGGGAGGTGGGTCATAGAGGATCCTGCTGTGATTTATGTCAGAGAGTGTTTTGCCTATGTTTTCTTCTAGGAGTTTCATAGTTTCTGGTCTTATGTTCAGATCTTTAATCCATTTTGAGTTTATTTTTCTGTATGGTGTTAGAAAGCGTTCTAGTTTCATTCTTTTACAAGTGGTTGACCAGTTTTCCTAGCACCACTTGTCAAAGAGATTGTCTTTAATCCATTGTATATTCTTGTCTCCTTTGTCAAAGATAAGGTGTCCATAGGTGCGTGGATTTATCTCTGGGCTTTCTATTTTGTTTCATTGATCTATATTTCTGTCTTTGTGCCAGTACCATACTATCTTGATCCATCTTCTCCACTTTGTCCACAGAGCCATCATTCAATCATTCCATGGTGAAATTATTCAAGCAGCGGGACAGGAAGTCCTGAAAAACAGTCCCCTAAAAAGACACCCAGGTCCTAACTCCTGGAATCTGTGGATGTGACACTATTTGGAAAAGAAAGGATCTTTGCAGATGGGATTAAGTTCAAGGTCTTGATATACACACTGTCTTGGATTATCCAGGTGGGCCTTAAATGCCCGTACAAGTGTCCTTGTATGAGAGGTGGGATGGGGGGTGGGGAGGATTCTGCGGATAGGAGGGCAAGAGGCGATGTAACCGCAGAGGCAGAGATTGGAGTGATGTGGCCACAAGTTGAGACATGTCCAGAACCGTCAGAGGCGGAAGGAACTGGTTCTCTTTGAGAGTCTGTGGAGGCTTGATGACAGCTGGATCTCAGGCTTCTGGTCTCCAGAACTGTGGGAGGATCATTTCTGTTCCTTTCAAACCACCCAGTTTATGGTCATTTGTCCAGGCAGCCCCAGGAAACCGACAGAGTGGTGAACGGCTCCATTGTTTTAGCCTGCCCAGTCTAACTTCTTTTTAATGTTCAAAACGGGAAGGAGGGCGGGGAGCGAGCAGCTACAGGGACACCATTCCACCCTCTTCTCAGCCAAGAGGAGTGACTGCAAGCTGTCTCGCACCCTGAGCCCTAGTTCAGACAGCGCGCAAGCCCATCTACTTCCTGTGGGGTAAAAAATGGGTAGAAGAAACCTAGAAGTCTGTCTCCTGCAACAAAGACTCAATGTGATTTTCCTCCCTGAGTCATGTTCACGTTCTGACTCCTGGTCGCCTCACGACTCACGTCTGAGCCAAGTGAGTGAGTGAGTGAAGTCGCTCCGTCACGTCTGACTCTTTGTGACCCCATAGACGATGGCTACCAGGCTCCTCCGTCCATGGGATTTTCCAGGCAAGAGTACCAGAGTGGATTGCCATTTCCTTCTCCAGGGGATCTTCCCGATCCAGGGATCGAACCCAGGTCCCCCGCATTGCAGGCAGACGCTTTACCCTCTGAGCCACCACGGAACACTGCCTTAGTTTCCACACCCATCAGAACTCTTCATTCAACAGCCTGGAACAGGCTGGCACTTGATGAGCTAGGTGATTGCCCTGGGTTTATGACTAGAAACATGCCCAGAAGGTTAAAGCTATGAGGGTAAAGTCTCTGAGCAGGAGAAATCAGGGCCAGGACAGGCTCTGGACTGCACTGAGCTATTCTATCAAAACAGGAAACCTAGGACAGCTGAGACATCTTTCTCTCTGAGGACGACACTGTACTTGCCCGGATGAAGCAGGAGTTAATAGCCAGTCTTGTGTGCAGCTATATAAATAAGCACTTCCACATGTTAATTTCATTCTCACAACAGCCCTATGAAGTGGATACTGTTGTTTGCCTCATTTTTCGAAGGTTGGGACTCAAGCACAGAGAGGTTAAGTAACTTACCTGAGATCACACAGGAAAGAAGTGACACAACAGGGAACTGAGGCTAGGTGGTCTGGCTCTGGAGTCTGTGTTCCTACCCACCTGTGACAGGCAGACTCTGGGATGGCCACCGCTGATCCCCACCTCCTGGTACTCACACCTCAGAGTAATCCCCGCCTTTGCGTAATCCACTCTTCTTGAGCGTGCATGGTACCTGTGACTCGACAGACGCTAACAAAGGGATGCCGCTTCGTATTTAAGTTACAGATGATGGTGATTCCTGTCTTGCTGGCTGACTCTCTCGAGTGACTTCTCAGCTTGCACCCTTTTTAAAAAATTTTTATTTCCGTGGCTTTCTCTAGTTGCAGCGCAGGGGTGGAAGTGGGGTCTGCCGTCTGTTGCCGGGCGCAGCTTCCCTTGTTGTGGAGCACGAGTTCTATGTTGCGGAGTATGAGCTCAAGTAGTGCAGCTCCCTGGCTCTAGAGCATAGGCTCAGGAGTTGTGGCACACAGGCTTAGCTGCCCCGCAGCATGTGGAATCATCCCGGACAAGGGATCAAACCTGTGTCCCCTGCTTTGGCAGGAGGGTTCTTATCCACTGAACCACCAGGGAAGCACTCAGCTTGCCTCCTTTGGGGAAGCAAGCTGCCAGGGTGGAAAGGCCATGTGGCAAGGACCTGAGGCCACCTCCACTCGCCAGTAGGGAATTGAACTCCTCAGTTTAACCACGGTAGGAAGTAGATGGGCCCCAGGACTGGACAGCTGGTGTTGGTCAAACAGAGTAAAACTGGAGCTTTGTTCTCACCTAAACACTGCAAGGACAAAGTTAGTGGCAAGAGCTGAGTTCTGCCAAAGCAAAGAGATAAGATGCCCATTTCTGAGGTCAAGGAAAACCTCCCTGTCTGCACACGCACAGGAAGGCTCCTAGGGGGTCAAAAAGGAGGGGATGCCGTCCCATAATAGGTGATGTCAGGCCTCCCACAGGCCTCTGCACTGGAATCCATCTTGGTGAAAAGATGCTCATGAAGATGGGGGAGGACCTTAGGACAAATCAGATGTGAGAAAAGAAACAAGATAACTGGTCAAAGGTAAACAAAGACCTGGAAGAACTGACCCTATATGAGTGGTTTAACCTCCTCTCTACTGTGTTCTTGCCTGGAAAATCCCATGGACGGAGGAGCCTGGCGGGCTGCAGTCCATGGGGTCGCTAAGAGTCGGACATGACTGGGCGACTTCACTTTCACTTTTCACTTTTCATGCATTGGAGAAGGAAATGGCAACCCACTCCAGTGTTCTTGCCTGGAGAATCCCAGGGGTGGGGGAGCCTGGTGGGCTGACATCTATGGGGTCACACAGAGTCGGACACGACTGAAGTCACTTAGCAGCAGCAGCATACAGTCTTTGCCTCCTTAAAACATTCTTGCTTTCAAACAAGGGCAAGAGCTAGGGCCATTTTGCTTCTAGCCTCTAGTCCCTGGTGGTCTGGCAGCTAGGATTCCTGGTTTTTCATCCAAGCCACCCAGGTTCAGTTCCTGGACAGGCAACTAGAATCTCTCTTCAGGACACCTTACTGTGTCTCTCTGAGATAAAGAGAGTGAAAGTGTTAGTTGCTCAGTCATGTCCAACTCTTTGACACCCCATGTAGCCCATCAGCCTCCTCTGTCCATGGAATTCTTCAGGCAAGAATACTGGAGTGGGCTGCCATGCCCTTCTCCAGGGATCTTCCCTACCCAGGAATCAAATCCAGGTCTCCTGTATTGCAGGCAGATTCTTTACCATCTGAGCCACCAGGGAAGCCCCTCTGAGATAAAAATGGCCCTAAAGAAACTGAGTTCCACCAACAACCCTGTGATCTTAAAAGTGGATGTTTCCTGTACTACACAGGGAATATGGGCTTCCCTTGTAGCTCACGGTAGATAATCTGCCTGCAATGCAGGAGACCTGTGTTCGACTCTTCAGTTGAGAAGATCCCCTGGAGGAGGAAATGGCAGCCCCCTCCAATATTCTTGCCTGGAGAAGCCCATGGACAGAGGAGCCTGGTAGCTTCCCAGCCCACAGGATTGCAAGGATCGGATACAGCTTAGTTACTAAACCACCACCACCACACAGGGAATATAGGCAATATTTTATAACAACTGTAAGTGCCATCTAACCTTTAAAAATTGTGAGTCATTGTATTGTACACTTGTAATAATATTGTTTATATAATATATAATTTTATATAATAAATATATAATTATGTATTTTATATATCAGTATAAAATTTAAAATTATCTAAATATATTTTATATAATTATATAATAATTTATGTAATATATAATATTGTATATCAGCTGTACTTCAATAAAAGCTTCTGCACAACAGAGGAAACTATAAGCAAGGTGAAAAGACAGCCTTCAGGATGAGAGAAAATAATAGCAAACGATGCAACTGACAAAGAATTAATTTCAAAAATATACAAGCAACTCCTGCAGCTCAATTCCAGAAAAATAAACAACCCAATCAAAAAATGGGCCAAAGAACTAAACAGACATTTCTCCAAAGAAGATATACGGATGGCTAACAAACACATGAAAAGATGCTCAACATCACTCATTATCAGCAAAATGCAAATCAAACATAATAAGGTACTATTTCATGCCAGTCAGAATGGCTGCTATCCAAAAGTCTACAAGAAATAAACACTGGAGAGGGTGTGGAGAAAAGGGAACCCTCTTACACTGTTGGTGGGAATGCAAATTAGTACAGCCACTACGGAGAACAGTGTGGAGATTCCTTAAAAAACTGGAAATAGAATTGCCATGTTGTTGCTATTTGCTAAGTCGCTTCAGTCGTGTCCGACTCTGTGCGACCCTGTAGACAGCAGCCCACCAGGCTCCCCCGTTCTTGGGATTCTCCAGGCAAGAACATTGGAGTGGGTTGTCATTTCCTTCTCCAATGCATGAAATTCTCCAAGCCAGGCTTCAGCAATACGTGAACCGTGAACTTCCTGATGTTCAAGCTGGTTTTAGAAAAGGCAGAGGAACCAGAGATCAAATTGCCAACATCCGCTGGATCATGGAAAAAGCAAGAGAGTTCCAGAAAAAACATCTATTTCTGCTTTATCGACTATGCCAAAGCCTTTGATTGTGTAGATCACAATAAAATGTGGAAAATTCTGAGAGAGTTGGTAATACCAGACTACCTGACCTGCCTCTTGAGAAATCTGTATGCAGGCCAGGAAGCAACAGTTAGAACTGGACATGGAACAACAGACCGGTTCCAAATAAGACAAGGAGTATGTCAAGGCTGCATATTATCACCCTGCTTATTTAACTTCTATGCAGAGTACATCATGAGAAACGCTGGACTGGAAGAAACACAAGCTGGAATCAAGATTGCCGGGAGAAATATCAATCACCTCAGATATGCAGATGATACCACCCTTATGGCAGAAAATGAAGAAGAGCTAAAAAGCCTCTTGATGAAAGTGAAAGAGGAGAGTGAAAAAGTTGGCTTAAAGATCAACATTCAGAAAACAAAGATCATGGCATCCGGTCCCATCACTTCATGGCAAATAGATGGGGAAACAGTGGAAACAGTGTCAGACTTTGTTTTTTGGGCTCCAAAATCACTGCAGATGGTGACTGCAGCCATGAAATTAAAAGACGCTTACTCCTTGGAAGAAAAGTTATGACCAACCTAGATAGCATATTCAAAAGCAGAGACATTACTTTGCCGACTAAGGTCCGTCTAGTCAAGGCTATGGTTTTTCCAGTGGTCATGTATGGATGTGAGAGTTGGACTGTGAAGAAGGCTGAGCACCGAAGAATTGATGCTTTTGAACTGTGGTGTTGGAGAAGACTCTTGAGAGTTCCTTGGACTGCAAGGAGATCCAACCAGTCCATTCTGAAGGAGATCAGCCCTGGGATTTCTTTGGAAGGAATGATGCTGAAGCTGAAACTCCAGTACTTTGGCCACCTCATGTGAAGAGTTGACTCATTGGAAAAGACTCTGATGCTGGGAGGGATTGGGGGCAGGAGGAGAAGGGGTTGACAGAGGATGAGATGGCTGGATGGCATCACTGACTCGATGGACATGAGTCTGAGTGACCTCCGGGAGTTGGTGATGGACAGGGAGGCCTGGCGTGCTGCGATTCATGGGGTCGCAAAGAGTCGGACACGACTGAGCGACTGAACTGAACTGAATGCATGAAAGTGAAAAGGGAAAGTGAAGCCACTCAGTCGTGTCCGACTCCTAGCGACCCCATGGACTGCAGCCTACCAAGTTCTTCCGTCCATGGGATTTTCCAGGCAAGAGTACTGGAGTGGGTTGCCATATGACCCAGCCATCCCACTGCTGGGTATATACACCAAGGAAACCAGAACTGAAAGAGACACATGTACCCCAGTGTTCATCGCAACACTGTTTACAATAGCCAGGACATGAACGCATCCTAGATGTCCATCAGCAGATGAATGGATAAGAAAGCTGTGGTACATATACACAATGGAGTATTACTCAGCCATTAAAAAGGATGTATTTGAATCAGTTCTAATGAGGTGGATGAAACTGGAGCCTACTATGCAGAGTGAAGTAAGCCAGAAAGAAAAACACCAATACAGTATACTAATGCATATATATGGAATTTAGAAAGATGGTAACGATAACCCTGTATGCGAGACAGCAAAAGAGACACAGATGTATAGAACAGTCTTTTGGACTCTGTGGGAGAGGGTAGGGTGGGATGATTTGGGAGAATGGCACTGAAACATGTATATTATCATATGTGAAACGGATCACCAGTCCAGGTTCGATGCATGAGACAGGGTGCTTGGGGCTGGTGCACTGGGATGACCCCGACGGATGGGATGGAGAGGGAGGTGGGAGGGGGTTCAGGATGGGGAACACATGTATACCAGTGGCTGATTCATGTCAATGTATGGCAAAACCACTTAGCCTCCAATTAAAATAAATAATTTTATATTTAAAAAAATAAAAGAAAGAGTGGGCTCTTCTGTAGTGGGCCCTCATCCTGGCTGACACATTGAGAGACCCTGAAACTGAGGGTCCAGCCAAGCTCTTCCTGGATTCCTGACTCACAGGACTGAGAAAGTAAGGTTTTGCTTTCTGCTTGTTTGTTTGTTTATGGCCTTACCGTGCAGCATGCAAGATCTTAGTTCCACAGCCAGGCATGGAACCCATGCCCCCTGCATTGGAAGGGCATAATTTTAACCACTGGACCTTCAGGGAAGTCTCATAATGTTATTTTAAGCTCTTATACTGGGGTTACTCGTTATGCAGCCATAGATAACTGACAAGGCCCCCTGGTGTTGAGTTCCACCTCAGCCACAAGCCCACTGACCAGGAGCCATGCCAGGCCTCGAGTTCCTCCTCAGCTCAGGGAGTGATGGTTTGTCTCATTCATCCACTCGACAGCTCTTTACTGAGCATATACGCATATAAAAATACATATGCACTATACACACACACACATATATGTGTATACATGCACATAAACATGCATTTGTGTGTATACAGACGTACGTGTGTGTATGGCATATCCTATCAGTTCTGTCTCTTTGGAGAAATGTAGCAGCAATGGCAGACACGTAAATGAGTCATATGGCAGGTTGCAAGAAGTGCTCTGGGGGGAAAATAAAACTGAGGTTTGTGGATAAGGAATGCTGGGAGGTAGGAGGGAGATCACAGACAGCCTCAGTGAAGATAAGACATCTGAACAAGAGAGCTGAAGGCAGTGAAGAAGCAGGAGCGGAAGGCGAGGGTGGGATGATTTGTGAGGACAGCACTGAAACGTGTATATCATCGTATGTGAAATAGATGCCCAGTCCAGGCTCGATGCATGAGACAGGGAGCTCAAAGCCGGTGCACTGGGACATCCCAGGGGGATGGGATGGGGAGGGAGGTGGAGGGGGGGGTCCAGGATGGGGGACACATGTACACCCGTGGCTGATTCATGTCAATGTAGGGCAGAAACCACCACAATATTGTAAAGTAATTAGCCTCCAATTAAAATTAATTAATTTTTAAAAAAAGAGCTGCAGCTATCTGGGGAAGAGCACTCCCAACAGAGAAAGCAGCGAGTGTTCCCTTTTCCTGAGCCAGGACGGGCAAGGGAGCAGTGTGACTACAGTGGAGAGAGAGAGTGAGAGGGGACACAGAAAGTCATCCAGGTCCCACAGCCGACAGGTGATGGACTGAGACTGGGCAAACCTGAGTCCAGAGACTGTCTTCATCGTCACTGTTCCCTCCTTCTCCTTCTGTTGCAATATCCTGCAGATAAGAGGTGTGTGACGATTATATTGCAGGGGTAGGGGAAGATTCCAGTCTTTCTTTATACATATACACAGACACTTTCTCCTCTGCCCTCCATTTAAGCCTCTGTTAACTGATTTGCCCAGATCCAATGTACAACTTATTTGTAGTGTCTGCCAGCCAGTTCAGAGCCAGTGGGGGGACTTCGAATTTTCTTCCTTGTGTGTTAAACAAGAGTCAATTGTTTGGTGCTAAGTTGCCTCACAGGTACCTTGATGATTTTGCTCGATTTGAAAGACACAAACCTTGCAGTCAAAAGTGATGTCCAGGGCCTTCCCTGGCTGCCCAGGGTCTAAGACTCCAGGCTCCCAGTGTGGGGAACTGGACCCCACATGCCACAGCTAAAAATCCCACGTGCTGCAACTAAGACCCAGCGCAGCCAAAGAAATAACTATTTTTTAAGCATTTATTTAACTATGTTTATTTGGGCTGTGCGAGGGCATTCACCAACTGTGGTGAGCAGGGGCTACTCTTCACTGCGGTGAACAGGCTTCTCATCACGGGGGATTCTCTAGAGCACGGGCTTTACTGCTTGTGGCACTCGGGCTCGCTTGCCCCACGGCATGTGGAATCTTTCCAAGCTAAGAATCAAACCTGTGTCCCTTGCACTGCAAGGCAGACTTCTAACCACTGGATCACCAGGGAAAGAATCAAACCTGTGTCCCTTGCACTGCAAGGCAGACTTCTAACCACTGGATCACCAAGGAAGCTTCTAAATATTTTTTTAAGAGATTTCTAGTATGGTGAGTTTGTGCAAGAATAACAATGTAAAACTCCACTCAGGAATTTCATATTCAACAGAAAGCCCTGAGCCCCTCGTCATGAAACCCAGCCCACTGGACACATTTATTTATCTCCATCCTTCCCCTAGGAGGGCAAACAGACCTCCACCCTGCATCATTTTCTAACCAACCACCTTGAGGACTTAAGGTGTCAAGTCTGCCTCCAAGTACAGAAAACTTCAACCCAAGTGACATTAACTGAATAAAAAAGCAGAAACCCACATGAACAATAGTAGAAGAAGAGCAAAAAGAGCCAAGAGATAGTGACACGTATTTGGAACCTGACAACTCAATAAAAGAATGGCATTTAGCAGAGTGGAAAACCCTGGAAATTATGTATCTAAGGGAAGGGCTGCCTGTGAGAAGCCTCCAGAAAGGCTCTGGAGAGAGATGTGCCAAGCACCCCAGGAGGCAGGACCAGGGGGTGAAGGTGGAAATGGGGGAGCTGGAGGTGTGTTGAGCAGTTTTTGGTCCCTCCAAGTCCCCTCCCAGCTTGCTCATAGTCAGCTCTGTGTGTGTGTGTGTGTGCTCAGAGGCTTCAGTTGTATCCGACTCTTTGTGACCCCCATGGACTGTAGCCCACCAGGCTCCTCTGTCCATGGGATTCTCCAGGCAAGAATACTGGAGGGGGTTGCCATGCCCTCCTCCGGGGGATCTTCCCAACCCAGGGATCGAACTCAAGTTTCCTGCATCTTCTGCTTTGCAGGTGGATTCTTTACCAGTGAGCCACCAGGGAAGCTTGCACACACTCCGCTGCATTTCTTCAAATCCCACACTGGTTTATTCTCCTTAAAAAAAAAAAAAAAGAGAAGTTGAGAGCATCCCATTCTGGGCAAGTGGGAGTGAGATACTATATTTAGAGAACTCCTTCATCCAATCCCCCTCCCCATCACAGCTTTTCTGTCCCTGCAGCACTTAACTTGGCTCAATGTATATCAATAGAATACATCACTGTGCAAAGAGCTGCGCTTGAACCGTATCCCTTCTCTGTCGGTCTCTGTTCCCGGGCTCAGGCTCTCATGAAATTCCTTCTCCTTGGGCTGAAATACACAGACCAGAACAAACCAACAACTACAGGCCAAGAACAGGGCACAACTGCAGACAACTGCAAGGAGAGGAGTGGGGGGAAGGCAAGGGGAGGAACAAGGTGGGAAAGAGGGGAAAGGAGATGAAAGGAAGAGGAGCAATTGTGTTTGATTCACCTGTTTTCCCAGGTTGAAATTTCTGAAACTGTGGGGGTTAGAACAGGGGAAATATCATTAAAAATCAATGAACTAATAACTGTGCTCCTTGGTATTTACCCAAAGGAGTTGAAAACTTACGTCCACAACAAAACCCTGTGCACCTAATGTTAATAGCTGCTTTATTCATGACTGCCCAAACTTAGAAGCAACTGAAATGTCCTTCAGAAGGTGAACAGGACAAACAAAACCAGATAATGGAATATTATTCAGCATGGAATAAATGAGCCATCAAGCCATGAAAAAAAGGGGGGAGGAAACTTAACCACATATTACTTGGTGAAAGAAGCCAATTTGAAAGGCTACAAGCTGCATGAGTGAAGTTGCTCAGTCGTGTCTGACTCTTTGCAACCCCATGGACGGTGGCTACAAGGCTCCTCCTTCCATGGAATTTTCCAGGTAAGAGTACCAGAGTGGATTACCATTTCCTTCTCCAGGGGATCTTCCCGACGCAGGGTCAAACCCAGGTCTCCCACATTGCAGACAGACGCTTTACCATCTGAGCCACCAGGAAAACAAGCTGCATAACTCCAACTGTATGACATTCTGGAAAAGACAAAAAACTAAGGAGACAATAGACAGTTTGGTGGTTGCCAGAGGTTGGGGTAGGGGAGAGAGTGAGGACAGCAGAGCACAGGATTTTCAGGGCAGTGAAGCTGTTCTACCTGATACGATGATGGCGGATGCCTATCACTACACATTTGCCAAAACCCGTACGTGTCCAACACCAAGAGCGAGCTCTCATGTAAACTATGAACTTCGGGTGATAATGTTGCATCATTGTAGGCTCATTGATTGTTTCAAATGGATCCCTCTGGTGTGGGACGTTGGTAGTGAGGGACGCTGGGCAAGTGTGGGGTCAGAGTGTAGACAGGAACTTGGTCCTTTCCACACGGCTTTGCTGTGGATCTAATACTGCTCTAAACATAAAATTCATACAGCAGAAATTAACATACCACTGTAAATCAACTATACTTCAACTTTTTTAAAGGTTATTAATTTTTCAAAAAAAATTAATGAACATTGGGAAATAACTTTAAGGGGAGAAGGTAAATGCAGAGATGGTTAGATAGCATCACTGATTCAATGGACATGAATTTGAGCAAACTCTGGGAGATAGTGGAGGACAGAGGAACCAGGTGTGCTACCGTCCTTGGGGTCACAAAGAGTCAGACACAACTCAGTGACTGAACAACAACTTTTTAAATCATCTCGTATTCTCACCAGCAGTGTAGAGCTTAATCAGAGCTCTAATTATCAGTGCAACTGGTGGGCAAGGACTAACCTGTTCATCACTGTATTTCATCATTTAAAGGCTCTCAATAAATGTTTGCTTTCTCCCATTTAACTGAGGAAGTTGAGGGTTTGGAGATGTTTTTGAGTCAAAAAGCCAGTCATTGGATTGTCATTTAGACTTGGAATAAGGGTGTGTTACCCGCAGATGAGTCTGCAAACTGCCAAGGGGGTGCAGGGAGGTTGGCAGTACCCAAGGATGGGTTAATGCATGCTGGCATCACCCACGGACACGTAGAGGCCTTGATATCTCCTAGAGCCACAACACCTGTCCTTTGTAAGATTCTGGCATTACCAGAGACCGCTGGTGAATGCAGCCGTAATCAGAAGCCATCTTATTTTGGATTTCTGGAAGTCAGGACTTGGCAGTCAAGAGGAGAAATTCCTTAAGAAGGAGACAGCTGTTTCCTATGTACGGCTGTCCCTAGGCCTCTGTGGCAGGGCAAATTACTAACACAGAGAAGCCAAACGCAACTGAACACACAGTTTGCAAATTCTCTGCCGCCTGCGGCACCTTCAAGTGCCTCTTAGAAGCTGTCCTGGGAAAGGGTTCTGCCTGGCCAGGAGTGGTTTGGTGTACAACCTCGGTGCTCACTGAGTGGACTTCGGTTTTCTTGGAAAACTAAAAGGCAAGCCTCTGACTGCTAACCATGTTATCCGTATAACTGGAGATGATTTCAGTGGTATTTCCCTCTTAAAAAAAAAAAAAGAGAAATTGTGCCACTTGAGTGCAGCTGTCACTGATTGAGTCAAACAGGATAAATCAGTTATGTCCACCAGCAGCTCTGTGATAAACTGTTGAAGAGCCACAGCAAGAAACAAGAAAAGCTGACCACAGGTATGTCCCAGACGGAAAGGAAAAGGCCAGCAAGGAGGCTCCCCAGGGGGCTGTCATGGTCTCTCGGGGACCGTAGTCAGACTCTCTGCTGTGGTGCAGCCCACACACCAGGCCAGGACCACCATCCTCCGGTACCTTCCTACCAAGAGCACCCCAGACCCACCTTTTGCACTGAGCCATGAAAATCAGACTTCCTCTCGGAAAAGCAGGTGACTCCCACTATAAAATACTCTTTAAAAAATAATAAATAATCTTATTGATTTCTGGCTTGGTGGGCCTTTGTTGCTGGGTGGGCTGTTCTCTAGGTGCAGAGCGCGGGGCTACGCTCTCGTTGCAGCGCGCGCTCCTCTCATTGTGGTGGCTGTTCTCGCTGCAGAGCAGGGGCTCATGGGCTTCAATAGCTGCGTTCCCAGGCTCTAGAGCACAGGCTGCATAGCTGCGGCGCTCCGGCTCTGTTGTTCCGAGGCATGTGGGATCTTCCTGGACCAAGGATGGAGCCCGTGTTTCCTGCATTAGCAGGCGGATTCCTCACCACTGAGCCACCAGGGAAGCCCTCCTTCCAAAGAATGTTCTTGAAATGAACTGAAGTTCACTCTGATATCAGGAGGAGGCAACCCCACCCACCACACTCAGGTCTTTTCCAGGACTCCACATCCTTAAATATGAGAGGGTGCAGCCACGAGCACCAGGGGCTGAGGTCGGAGAAGAAGGGAGGGTGGAGATGGGAATCCAGGAAAGAAGCCTGTGCCCAGCACAGAGGAGCTGGGGTTCCACCTCAGTCAACCGTGGACTCTGTGGGCTGCCCTCAGGGACTGCCCAGTGGAGGGCTTGGGGTGGGAAAGGCGGCAGGAGGCCTTCGCTGTAGCCAGGCTAGAGATAATGGCGGGGTCTGCCGGAGGTGGGGGCAAGACAGCAGCGGAGGGATTCTCGGAGGCAGGCAACCAACTGAAACGCAGAAATCTAGGCTGCAGCCCAGGCTTCTAGCTCTGGACAACTGGAAAGAAGGGGTGCCGTTTTCCTCGATGGAAAAGGTGAGCCGGAGAAGGAGCAGCTATAGAGTGAGCTGAGAAACCGAGACATCCATTCTGAGCATGCCGAGTGCGAGGTGCCTGTGAGATAATCAGGTTAAGATGACAAGTCGGTAGCAGGTTCTAAGAGCCTGAAGTTCGGAAATAGTTTTGGGCTAAAGACATTAACAGTGGCATCAAAGACATAGTTTGTTGTTGTTGTTGTTTCTGTTTTGTTTTTTTTCTATTTTGTTGTCTGTTTTCTCTCTTTTTTAAAAATTTCCCTGCACCAGGTCTTACTTGCAGCACATGAACTCTTAGCTGCAGCAAGTGGGATCTCGTTCCCTGACCAGGGACTGGCCCCCTGCACTAGGAACATGGAGTCCTAGACACTGGACCCCCAGGGCAGTCCCAAGGATGCAGTGTTTTTTGAACAAATAAGACGGTACAAGAACACTAGAGAAGAAGAATCAGAAGAATGGAATGCCCAAGAGAAGAAAGGGAGCTTCATGAAAGAGCCTGAGCAGAAATAGTCAAACAAGTAAGAAAAAAGAAAAAAAAACACCAGACTGTGATGTTCTGGGAATTGAGGAAAGAGGATTTTTCTAGAAGGAACTGGTCAGCTGTGTTGACAGCTGGTAAGGTAGGTAAGACAAGGAGGAGGTGTAATAGACGTAGTGGCCCAGAGGACATGTAGTGGACACGGTGGGGTACCTCCCAGTCCCTCCGTCAGGACAGAAGAGCTGAAGGAAGGGCTTTGTGCAAGCTCCCACCTCCCTCGGGGGAAGCCCACGTCCAGTGTCGCTTCAAGCAGGAGTGCAAACCCAGTCCTTGCCTCGACTCCAGACAACTCTGAAGTATCACCCCACGGCAGAGCTCCCTGAGGGTTTGGCTGAGATGTGACTGAATCTGAGTTCAGCGGCTCCCTCTGCCCAGCTGTCCATTCCTCACCCCTTACAAAAGTTGTTTCCACGATCATTTCCAGATGCCTTTCCCTTCTGGGCCCGACTAATAGGCAATTACAAGGCCTTACCTGGCAGGACCTGGGGGACGTTCCCTCCCTGCCTGAGAACTGGTGACAGCCAGGCCTGAAATCTCTAACCGGAGCTGCAGTCTGGGACTCGGGTCCCTGGCTGGCCATGCTCTGACACTCTGTGCTTGCAGCCCTGGCACCTTCATGCCTAGGTCTCTTGATCTGTAGTCTTCTTCAGGGGCCTCTGCTAAGGCCCCCTTATGAGGGAGGAGGAGAAAGCCTTGAGGCACGGTTGGCCACTGTGCCTTGCACCCAGTCACCCTCCCTCTCTCCAGGCCCAGGTCCACAAAACTGCAGAAGCCTTTGATTCAGGCTCCCTCAACAGCGAGACAACCCCCACTGATCCATCTGACCTGGACCAGGGCATGTTCCACCGGAGGATATGGAAGGGGTGCCTCTGTGTATGCCGTCACTGTGAGAGATGGAAACCTCACTGGTACTCTTGTCTGGGGCTGTCGCTTCATTAGCTACCCCAATCCCTGGCAGCTGGGATCTCCCTCTCCAGCTCAGCTGAGCCCTGGATACAAACACTGATGATACCCATGGGAGCTGGGAGGATGCCCTTGGAAAGGACAAGAGAGGGTGGCAGGACCCAGAGCCCTGGTCGTGGCCTTGGGCAGGACAGAGAGAAGAGAGCACGGGTTGTCACAGGCAGGCTAGCTGACTGGGGAGCAGGGAGGGAAATTCAGAAAGTCTGACATCTCCTCCATTCCTAATAAGTGTCATCAGCTAAAGGAGGGAACAGAGGAGTTTGGGGGAGAAATAAGGAGACATGAAATGTTTCTCCAGGACAGTGATACAGTGAACTCACTCAGTGAGGGAGCAGGCTAACTGAGCAGTGTTGGGAGTATACTTGAAAACCAGCAGTAGACTGTCTGCAAAGTGTCTGGCTCTGAGATGGGCAAACAGCAGGTGCTTCGCTTCATTAGCTGGAAAAAGAGCTGGAAGAAGAGCCCTCCCGGGGGTGATGCTCACCGGTTGCTACGTTTCTTGTTTCCACAACAGTCCTGGGAGAAGATCATCCAGCAAGTAGCAGAAAGTGTGTCTGAAAGTGACTTAGAGGCACCCAGTTGAGCAGCCCATGTCCACAGGTGGGGAAATTCAAATATCAAATTGATTTTCACAGTACAAGCAGTAAAACTCCTGCCACATCTACTCACACATTACAGTTTGTATCAGAAAGTTCTCAAGTGTGAAATCTTGGGGTCTTTCTCTTCTTGACCCCCAGGCAGCTAATGAGACTCATCACTAAGGTTGTTCTCTTGAAAGCCTGAAATTGCCCCAGGCGGGCTACCCTAAAAGGCCCTGTCGTTTTGACTGTACTCGCTGCCCTGGAGGCTTCAGTTGCCCCTGAGGTCCTAAGCAGACCCAGAAGTAGAAAGGCCCCTTCTTGTCACTCTTAATGATTACTGAGAAATAAAAATCATTGTCTATCCCCTACATGTGGAGTCTAAAAAGAAGGGATACAAATGAACTTACAAAACAGAGACTCACAGACTTAGAAAAACAATTTATGGTTACCAGGGGGAAGGATGGTGGAAAGGGCTTCTTAGGGAGTTTGGGATGGACATGGACAGGCTGCTATGTTTAAAATGGATAAGAAATAAAGACCTACTGTATAGGCACAGGGAACGCTGCTCAATGTTATGTGGCGGCTTAGATGGGAGGGGAGTTTGGGGGAAAATGGATACATGTATGTCTGTCTGAATCCCTTCACTGTTCGCCTAAAACTATCACAACATTGTTAATCAGCTATCAAGTGTTCAGGTGTTAGATGTTCAGTTGTGTCTGACTCTTTGCAACCCCATGGACTGTATCCTGCCAGGCTCCTCTGTTCTTGGAATTCTCCAGGCAAGAATACTGAAGTAGGTAGCCATTCCCTCCTCCAGGGGATCTTCCCAACCCAGGGATCAAGCATTGTTAATCAGGTTAACAACGTTAACCTGTTAATGTTAATCATAACACAATTTTTTTTTAATTTTGTAATTTTAAAATTTTAAAAAATATATCATTGTCTAGCTCCATTGAATTTACCATAAGTAGTCAATCCAAACCAGGCACTTCTTGGAAAAAGCAGTTACAAAATGACTTCTATTGGATGCATCATAAAGACTTATGTAATTGGATATAGTCCATTATCAGCCTCTACTTTCAAGATAAGACCTTCAAACAGCATCATTTCTCAAGGAATTACAAGATTGAGGATATTAAAAAAAATCAAACTGAAACTATTTAGAGCCAATAACCTGGGCAGGGTCTCATGTAATAAACAAAATCCATGCAAAAAAGATAAAGAGGCTCTTCTGCCTGGACACATCCCTTGGATGGCAGAACCAAGTCTCCTGTCCCTGTTTCTGAGCTATCAACTGATAATGCTGTATTGATTATCATGGGCTTCCTATGTGGCGTAGGGGTAAAGAACCTGCCTGCTAACGCAGGAGACATAAGAGACACAGGTTCAATCCCTGGGTCAGGAAGAGCCCCTGGAGGAGGGCACGGCAGCCCACTCCAGTATTCTTGCCTGGAGAATCCCATGAGATTCTTGCCTGAGAATCCCACAGAGGAGCCTGGTGGGCTAGGGTCCATATGGTTGCAAAGAGTCAGACATGACCGAATCGACTTACACATGAATGCGTGGATCAGCCTAACCAGTCAGCAAAGGTCACTCTGATTTGCAAGTTAGGCAACTGAAATTGTAACCTGATTATCAATCAGGGGTCTAAAAGGAAAGAGACGGCACACTCCAGCAGAGTAGTTGAAGAGGGTCACAAGAGGGACTATCCTTAGGGGGGTGGACAGGGTGAGCGAAACCACCAGGAAGAATGCTGAAGCATGAGGGTGGTGGAGAGCTTACTAGCTCCAGGCCTGGAGGGGAATGGGAGGAACCATTATTCCAGAGAGAGTAAACGGGTTGGCAGCAGGGTCTGTAGCCAACCCACGGAGACCCTCCAGGAAGGGGTCCCACCTCAGTGTCCCCCACCCTCCAATCTCCAGCTGATGCCTCCCCCTGGCAGGAGTCATAAAGTAAAGGACACCACTGCTGCATTTTATACAAAGTGTATCCCAGGGCAGACCAGGGGGGAGAGTGGATCTGGAGGGGCAAATGGAGGGCTCCAGTACCCCAGAAAAGCAATAGGAAAAAGAGGGAGCTCAGCTTGGTCCTCTGTGGTGACCCAGATGGATGGGATGAGGGAGACTCAAGAGGGAGGGGAACACAGATATATATGTGGCCGATTCACTTTGTTGCACAGCAGATACTAGCACAACATTGTAAAGCAACTATACTCCAATTTTAAAAAAGAAAATAAGAATAAGAACAGAGATAATAAAGGAGAAAATTTAGATATATGACAGTGGCATTTTTGCAGCAAAATTTTGTGGGCTGTATATTGAAAATTTTGTAATCATTGCATTTATGTGTGTCAGATTTTTAAGATATTTAAGGCATTTTATACTATCTCATGGGGACTTCCCTGGTGGCTCAGTAGTAAAGCCTGCCAACACAGGAGACCCGGGTTCCAACCCTGGGTTGGGAAGATCTCCTGGAGAAGGAGACGGCAACCCACTTCAGTATTCTTGCCTGGGAAATCCCATGAACAGAAGAGCCTAGTGGGCTACAGTCCAAAAGGTTGCAGAGTTGGACATAACTTAGCAATTAAAGCAGCAGCAGCATACTATCTCATAATTTGGCTTATCAAGTTTTCATTTGGAATAGTTTAACTGATTAAAATAGCTGTTGAAATGTTTGGGGAACTCTTGTTTGTGAAATTCATGTTTTTGATATAATAATCATCTAGAGAGAATGTGAGTAGTTAGATAATTGTTAACTTTAAAAAAACAAATAATTTGATGTGCATTCCTATCGGTATACAAGAATCCCTTGGACATTAAAATTTTTAAATGGGGTAAGTGCAATGTCATTATAAGCCAAGAAGGAGGTAAGTGTCAGGTGACCTTGAAAATCTCCTTTCCCAAGTTCATTGCTGATTCTGTCCTGGGTTGGCCTTCAGAGCCCAGTTCCAGAGCCCAGTTTCTTAACCTGAGGTCTTATACAAGTTGTTCTAAGTAGAAGCACTGGGGCTTTCAAGAGCCTCACAGGGAATAAAAAGACAAATGATCCAATTTAAACATGGGCAAAAATTCTGAACAGACATTCCGCCAAAGAAGAAACACAGATGGCCAGGATGCACGTGAAAAGTTGCTCAACATCATTAACCATCACAGCAATACCATCCAAACGACAGTGAGATACCACTTCATATCCAATAGGATGGCCATAATTTAAAAGACAGATAATAACAAGTGTTGGCAAGGATGTGGAAAAGTCAGAACTCCTGTTCCCTGCTGTTAGGACTATAAAATGGTACAGCCACTTCAGAGAAGAGTCCAGCTGTTCCCTAAACAGAATTGCCATTTGACCCAGCAATTCCACCCTTAGAGATATACCCAAGAGAAAGGAAGACGTGTGCCAATATAAAACTTTTACTCTTGCTATCCAAAAGAAAAAGAAGGCAACCAGCAGTTGACCCTCGGGGTATGCTAGTGTTATCTACGACCTCACTTGCTCCTCACCACCAGCCTCAGATGGGTGCATTTCACAGATGAGTAAACTGAGGTTTGGTCCTTCCATTTCTGTGTATTGTCCAGTGTTCCTTAGAATCTTGGACTCTCGGTGCTGGAAGGAGTGTTAGACATGGCCTAGTCAAATCCCCCTCGCTTTATATATGAAGAACCAAAGACCTACAGAGTCAAGGACGTGGCCAAAATGTTGGAGTCATCCTTTTCTCCTCTAGTTGTCTCTCACTCTTAAATACAATCCGCTGCCAAGACTTGTATGGCTTACCTTCAAAATAGTCCACTGCGTAGCTTTTTAGGGGGAGGGAAGGGTGCTGTGCAGGGTCTTCGTGGCCTCTCATGGGCTTCCTCTAGTTGAAGCAAGCGCGGGGTACTCTTCGTTGTGGTACTCAGCCTTCTCCTTAAGGCGGCTTCTCTTGTTGGGCTCCTTATGGTGGCTTCTCTTGTTGGGGGGCACAGGCTTTAGGGGGCACAGTAGTTACAGCACATGGACTCAGTAACTGTGACTCCAGAGCACGGGCTCAGTAGCTGTGATGTATGGGCTTAGTTGCCTGGAGGCATGTGGGATCTTCCCGGGCCAGGGATTGAACCCATGTCCCCTGCATTGGCAGGCAGAATCTTAACCACTGGTCCACTAGGGAGGTCTTTTTTTTTTTTTTTTTCTTTTTTTGCTGCAGTGTGCAGCAGTTCTGTCCACCCCAACCAGCCTTCCTTTAACCAATCACCTGGATTACTACAGGACCTTCTCAACAGGTTTCTTTACTTCCTTTCCAGCCCACCACTCAATACTGTAATCAACATACAGAAACCAGAGTGATCCTTTTGAGACACAAGTTCATTCCTCTGCTGAAATCTCTATAACAGTCTCCATCTCACTCAGGACAAAACTCAAACCCTCCCCAGAGCCTGCAGGCCCTACAGACCACTTGCCTGGCTCCTTTCCTCTGCACCCCTCCCTCTCTGCACTCCAGCTCCTTCATCCGCCTTGCTGTGCCTACGACATGCCAAGCACATGTATGTCTCAGAGCCTTCACACATGTTTCTCCGTGTGCCCAGAACATTCTCTGTTTACACAGCCCTCTCTTCATGTCCTTGCATTTCGGCTGCAATGTCTCCTCTTTGGAGAGGTCTTCCTTATCTCTGTCCCTTGTCTTGCTTGGTTCTTTCTCATAGCAGGTATCATCGTTTGACCTTCAGTTCAGTTTAGTCGCTCAGTCGTGTCCGACTCTTTGCGACCCCATGGACTGCAGCATGCCAGGCTTCTCGGTCCATCACCAGCTCCCGGAGCTTTTGCGTTATTTCAATTCAGCTCAACAAATACTTGTTCACAGAACTGTTTGTGTCCACGTTAAACTGCAGGCTCTGGGAGGTCAGAGACTGTGTCTTGTTCACTGCTAGATCTCCAGCCCTTAAGACAGTAAACTTCGCATTATAGTTGAATCTGCTGCACCACAGGCAATGTTTTTTCTTTTTTCCCCACTGAAGTGAAATTCACATAACATAAAATTGACCTTGCAAAAGTGTACACTGGAGTTTCATTTAGTACATTCACAGTGTGGAGCAATCACCACCCATATCAAGTTCCAAACCACTTTTATCACCCATCCCTATTAAGTAATCACTCCCCATTCTCCCTCCCCCCAGTCGGCAACCTGTCTCTACAGAATGGCTTAGTCTGACTGGAATGTGTATAAATGGGGTTACACAATATGTGCCCTTTTATGTCTGGCTTCTTTCGCTTGATGTGAAGAATAATAGTCATATACACACATGCACACATTTGCTCATTCACCCATTGATGAATATCTGGGTAGTTTCAGGCAATGTTTTTTGCAGGGGATCTGTAAAGATAAAGCTAAGACAGGAATTTAGTGCTTTATAAGTAATGAAAGAATCTCGACCACAGTGAAGAATTAAAATAACACAACACTGATTTAGCAGGTCAGTTAGTTTTGGCGTAGATTAGAGTGGTAGGTTAAGTATGACTAGTGTGTTTATTTACCATATTTGGAGCAAATTCCATTTCCAAAAACAAACACTTCATGTCTTTGTCATCAAATACATTATATTTCTCCAGAAAGCCTCATTTCCTTTTTCATCTTAACCCTCGATAAACTTGAGAAGATTTGGCGTGGGAGAATGGATACACAGGTATGCATGGCTGAGTCCCTTTGTTGTCCACCTGAAACTATTGCAACATCATTAATCAGCCCTAGGCAATACAGAATGAAACATTTAAAAAAATAAAATAGCCTCTAACTTTTTTTGTATCTTGCTCTTCAACAGAGCAGTTGAAGCTTACAGTGTTTGTTATTACAAAAAATTGTAGCATATTTCCTGATGAGGGCCCTTCAGAGACAATTTCTGCTTAAGCCACACTGGTGGTGCGACAAGCAGCTACATCTCTGCTGCTTCCAACTCAGGGAGTTCTTTTGGCTCCCCACCCCACCCCTGGGACCACTTTTCTCTCCAGCGTCTGTTCCTTGCTCCGCGACTCCCTCCTCAGAGCCCCCAGCCCCTGTTTCCTTGCTCCTCCTCTCCAAGCTGCCCGCACTGTCTGGGTCCCCACGGTGCACAGGTAAGCTCTGCTGGTGGCATTCCTGTTTGCTGGCCACACTTGCCACAGCCTCGCAGCAGAGGTCTTCCCTCTCCTCTCTCCACTCCATTCCTGGTACCAATTTTCCACGTTCCGGAAACACTGCAGTCCACAAACTCCTTAAGGGACTTTGTTCTTTATTCTGAGAAGTACAATACAAATGCTTCAGGCTTAGGAAGATCAAAGCTTTTCCTTCAAAGCCAGTCACTTTGTGACCCCATGGACTGCAGCCTACCAGGCTCCTCCGTCCATGAGATGTTCTAGGCAAGAGTACTGGAGTGGCTTGCCATTGCCTTCTCCATTATGTAGGTAAAGAGTGTCCTAAAAGACTGGAAATTTTGTACCTTTGACAGAAACTGAACTGCCTTTGCAATATATTTGGCTATATTCATTATCATATCTGAGAATAATGAGATTTCCAATGGCATTTAAAATTTAACGCAGTAGCCTAATATTTTACTGGGACTAAAGAACTGCTAAAGCTGAAACTCCAGTACTTTGGCCACCTCAGGCGAAGAGCTGATTCATTGGAAAAGACTCTGATGCTGGGAGGGATTGGGGGCAGGAGAAGAAGGGGACGACAGAGGATGAGATGGCTGGATGACATCACTGACTCGATGGACATGAATCTGAGTGAACTCCTGGAGTTGGTGATGGACAGGGAGGGCTGGCTTGCTGCGATTCACGGGGTCGCAAAGAGTCGGACATGACTGAGCGACTGAAGTGAACTGAACTGAACTGAAAGAACTGCTAGTGGAAGAGGCTAGCCTGATATAGTAGAAAATTCTGAATATCCTATCATCCCTAATAAGAAACTTTGAATCCACTAGATGTTGGGTTGGCCAAAAAGTTCATTCAGATTTTCCATCATATCTTACGGGGGGAAAAGAAAACAAGCAAACTCTTCACCCAACCCAATACAATACAATCACATGGAAAACTACAAAAATTGTGTTAGAAAATTCCATGAAGAGAACAAAGGCTAAAAATATCTAATCACCTTAGCTAGGCTGGGAAGACCCTCACAGTTTCTTAAAGCAATGATTCTCCAAGTGTGCTCGTTGGACAGCAGCAATCACCTGAAAAACCTCCCAGAAATGCAAGCTCTCTGGTCCCAGCCCGACAGTACTGGATCAAAAGCTCTAGGGGTGAGACTTATAATTAACTCTGTGTCCTGACAAGCCCACGGGGGACTCTGAGGCACACAAAAGGTGGAGGGCCACTCCCTTAAATGATGCATCAATTGCAATTTATTATGAAATTTGCAGAATTCTGTATTGTTGTGACTTCTTATTTTGCAGGACTCAAAAAGTACCCACTGTGGTGGAGATAAGTGGATGTGAAACACCAACATCAGCAGAAGAGATTCTTCATGACAGCTGAGGTCTGTCCTCCTGCCCGTCTGGCAGGTTTGTGTCCTTTGTGGTTTAACAGTCTTAGAGACAGATCTGCTGCATTCTGAGTACAGGCATTCTTCCTCCCATTAACAGGGGTAAACGGAAGCACAAGAGTAGAAATCTGTCCCTCCTCACCAGACTCTCTTAATGAATCTCCAAAGAGAAAGGAGTGGGGCTTTGCGTAGAAGTAGAAATGGAGAAGGTGTCAGCTTTTGGTTCACATTACGATCTACCTCAATTGGATTCACCCCAGAAGAAGATCCTAAGGTGATGACTGACAGCATGTCATTTTCCTGGCAGGTGCAAAGACAAGAGCAGAGAGAACATGGCACAGGGGAATGAAGATTTCCAATGGGCCAGCTTTCAAGGTGGATGAAATCTTAATCCCGTGGAGAAGCCCAAGAAAATGGCATAGAACACATGCCTCAGAAGCATCCTGTCTAAGGGGTGAGGGAGCTGGGGTATTTATACCCGCCACGTGTCATTCCTGACAACCTCTAGGCTGGATCCAACAAAGGTGTAGATGCGCTTTCCAATAGCAGATGCTGGCTGATATACACACGCAGGTAAAGGGATCCCCAAGGGTCACAGTTTACCAACAGCATCGGTACATGCCAGGCCAGGCAATAACGTCTGGTCCCAGCTCTCAGATGGAAAAACAGGACTCAGTCCCTGCCGGGGGCCAGCGTGAGGAATCCCGCCCGTGACAAGGTCATGCGGAAGGAAGCCTGACAAAATGCAAGGACATGATCAGGCTTCAGGGGTTCCCCCTGGAATTTCCTGAGCATGTACCCCCAAAAAACAAAAATCTGCCAGCCTTTGTACCCTGCTTTTCCACTCTTCTGATATTCTCTGGAAAAAGTCAAATCAGGGCTTTAGTCTTCCGCATTTGAAAAGGATGTTTCAGTTAAAACCCCTCTGATAGCTCTCTAGCTTGCCTAACAGTTTCCCCCAGACCTCTTACAGCTTGTGAATTGCTTACAGCCCTCCAACCGTGAGAGGCACAAAGCTTAAAGCATCTTAAAGATACAGAGCCTTTTCTAAAGAGCTAAAAATCATATTGGTGACGGGGTTTCACTGTTGACTCAATGATTGCTGCCAGGCCTCCATATTCTTTATCTTTTAGGCACCTGGGAGGATGTTAATCAATGTAAACGGGATATGGAAAAAGATATATAGTAGTTTTGATGTTAGCAACACTAGAATTTTGAGTTAATTACTTTTCTTTTGTTATAAATCACTGTACTCCTTTTACATGTTATAAATTGCTGTATCTTTGCTATGTAAGGATGTAACTTTATTTAGTGCTTTCTGAGAGTGGCACCAGACTTTGGGAAGATCAACACAAATAAGTCTTCTGGTTGACAAACCCTTATCAGAAAAAAGGCTGTAAAATGTTAATTGGCCCTGTTGGCAGGAAGATTATGTAAATTACCTAAGATTTGTGTATACAACTAGGTATGCAGAGAGAAAAGCCTGGTTTTGATAAGAATCTGGGCTGCTAAGCTGCATAACTTTGTGTTACCCATTGATCTCTATGTATAATCAAAAAGTATAAAAGGCCTTTCTAGACAATAGAGGCCGGGACCAGTCGCTGGACTGGTTTCCCCTGTGTCTCCTCTTTACTCTAATTTCAGGCTGAATTCCCATCTGGAGCGGGGCAGCTCCCAAGGCTACTTACATGTCCTGTCTTTTAAGACCCGCGCGAAAGGGAGCCTAAGGTGGGGCACCCTTCGATATTCAAGTGGGCGCCAGTGGCCCAACGTAGATGGTGCAAGCTCCTTGTCTAGAACTTTACTGGCCTTACCCGTAAGCCAAGTTATTCAGCCTTCTTTCTCCACTTAATTTTCCTACTACACTATTTCTTCATAATCTAATCTTATATTATAAATAAATAAGTTTTCCTTGCCTATCCACCTCTCCTTCAAATCACCCTGGATCCACCGGGGCTGGACCCCAGCAAGTCCCTGCTTAGGATGGAGAGCTATTTTAGTTTATTCCTGAAGCAGCAAATAAGCATTGCAAATGATCAAAATAAAAAACAGGTGGGCACACATGGCTCTCAGTGGCTTCCCTTATGAATCACTTTCATAATTCTGCGGTCTCAGCAGTTGCACTGAGAACAGCCTACTGTTGTGGATTCATAACCTTTTATTACCTCCAACCCAGACACAACATATTCTGTTAAATAAGACATCAGTTATGATGCTCAAGAACCATTTTTGGTGCATTTTGAAAGAAAAAAACAACTTTTGATCAGTTAAATATATGCCCAAAGATTACCAGACAATGAGAAAAACTAGTAGCATAAAAGGAAAGTATAAAGATAAGCAAATAGAGCAAACTGACTCTTGACAAAACAGACTATTGGAACAGAAAAGAATGTTACAAAAACCCAAGTTCAAAAGATTTGAGATTCTTGTGGATCCATAAAACAAGAACAAGGTGCTACTTTAAAAAGAAACATCAGAATAATAAAGTGCTTTTAAAGTTAAACACACAATTGCAGAAATAAAAATTCCATTAGAAGTCAAATAAGTCCTCCAAAATCAAGCACAGAAGTAAAAAGAAATAGAGACACCGAGGGCCAATGAAGAAAGTAAGATGTCTTAATAATAAGAAAACAGAGAAAAAGAGAGGGGAAAGTAGCTGAGAAGCAGTACAATAGTGGGACTTCTGGCTCCGGGTATTTGTCAAGACACAGTCAGGACAGCGATCCTTGAGAGAAGAGAAGCAACTGAGACAAGCTCTGTGGTTGCCCAGGCTGATTTTCCAGAGAGAACTGCCAGGCATCAGCAAAGAGAGGAGGAAGAGGAACCCAGAGCCCCTGTGGGTTGAGGAGATGGAACGAGGAGCCCACAAAGACTGAGGCAGCTAGATTTCACAGGGCAGGATAACAAGGAGGAGAATTCTGACAGAGAGAAAGCTCGAGATGTCTGCAAAGGGGTTCCCTCAAATGTTTGCTTAAGTGCTGATCAGAGCATGTGTTATGAGAAAACTTGAGGCTGTGGAAAGACCCACCCAAAGAAACAGTGAGGTCAATACCTAGGGCTCACACAGAGTAGGGATAGTTCTCCCACCAGAGCGGAAAACCTGATGACTCATGGGACATCAGGCAGTCAGGCAAATTTAGGACATACTGAACACTTCTCCGCTCCCACCTAACAAAACCAAGCCTCAAAACAACCAAGCTCTTCCGAAATGCCTTAACTGCATCTCAGAAGAAAACTCAAGCATACTTACAGGAAAACAGAAATTTCAAGCACCAAACAATATAAAATTTACAATATATGTCATCTGATCAAAAATTACCAGGCATGCAAAGAAGCAGGAAAATATAACCCATAATGAAGAAGAAAATCAATTTTTAAAAAAGCATGAATAGAATTCATAGGTTGGAACATTAAAACTGTTCAAGAAAATAGAAGGAAGCATTCTTATGGTTTTAAAAAAAGAGATATGAAAGCTATAAAAATTCAGACTCCTGATGATGAAAAATATAATGTCTGAGATGAAAAATATACTAAATTAATATTAACAGCATATTAGACTCTGCAGAAAAAAAAGATCAGTGAACTTGATGACATAGCAACAGAAACTATCTAAAATGAGAGAGAGAGAGAGAAAAGATTGGGGGGAAAGTGAAAAGAATATCAGTACACTCTGGCACAACTCCAAGCAACCTAATACATGTGTGTTTAGAAAGAGGGGGCAGTAAAGAAAAAAAAAATCTTTGGAAAACATCATGCCAAATAATTTCCCAGGCTTGACGAAAATTACAAATACACAAAGATCTAGAAACTCAACAACTTTATTTCCTTAAGCCAAAGAGAGACACAGTTTTCAAATCGAAAGGGCCCAATGAATGATGTCAAGCAATCAAAGTGTCCATGTAGTCCATTAGGGCAAGAGCCAAACTGAAAGTAACAAGCGAGCCTTTATTCATTTAATTCTACTGAGCCTGCCAGGAGGCACCATGGAGGCGCTCATGTGTTCCCTTTCCCCACAGCACTGCTCAGGCCAGTCTGGTTCCTGACCCAGGGATCGAACCCAGGTCCATGGCAGGCGGATTCTCTACCATCTAAGCCACCAGGGAGGTCCCAGACACAGCGCAGACAGGAGAAATGTCTCACTGCCAAGGACCCCTGAACAAAGGAGGTCAGGGAGGGAGAGAAGGTCTGGGAGAGAAAGGTTACTGAATCAAAGCAGAGGAAAGGTGACTTCCCAGGTGGTCCAGGGGCTAAGACTCCACGCTCCCAATGCAGGGGCCCCAGATTCAATGCCTGGTCAGGGAACTAGATCCCGCATGTTGCTACTCAGAGTTCCAGTGCTGCAACTTAAGATCACACGTGTCACAACAAAAAAGACCCCACATGCCGTAACTAAAGAACCTGCACACTGACACAAAGGTCAAAGATCCGTGTGCCGAAACTAAGACCCAGCACAGCCAAATCAATCAAACAAACAAACAAAGTAGACGAACAGACATCCCTAGAATATAGATATGCCTCTGAACTCAGCTAGCCTTGCTGGAGGTAGGGGGCTGGTGTGTGGAACTCAGCTTCCCTTTACTGAGGACCCCCTCCAGGCAAGGCTTTATTCTTGACTGTGGTCTGGACTGAAAAGTCACATGTAGGATTTTGGCAGAATCCTCAAATGGGACGCAGAACAACTGAGAAATATTTCTGACATGCTGCTGGGTATCAAATCTGGAAATCAGGAGAGAGATCTAAGCTAATGACAATTTGGGAAGCTATCAGTGTATATGACAGTCAATAAACTCATGGAGGGGAAGAGATGAGGGGAGATCGTTTAAAATGAGTAGAAAGAGGGCCCAGGACAAAGCAGTCGAGGACATCAATATTAAGTAAAAAGCAGTGGTGTGAGTTTGCAATGGAGATTTAGAGTGGCCAGAGGTATGGAAGAAACAGCAAAAGAGTGTGAAAGGAAATGAGGCCTGAGAAGAAGGGAAGAGGGAAAGATAGACAATGCTATTGAGAAGTCAGATAAGATAAAGCCTGGAAAGAGTCTTAATAGGTTTGAAGAAACTAGCTGGTGATCTTGCTGAGAACAAGGTAAGCACAATGGTAGGAAAGGAAAGCCAGACTTGGTACTTGGAGGAATACATGGGAAGTAAGAAAACAAAGAGAGTGTGGATAAATGTATCTAAGTTCTGTTCAGCCACTCAGTCCAGCCTGACTCTTTGCGACCATGCACTGCAGCACACCAGGCATTCCCTGTCCATCACCAACTCCCAGAGCCTGCTCAAACTCATGTCCATCCAGACGGTGGTGACATCCAACCATCTCATCCTCTGTCATCCCCTTCTCCTCTCACCTTCAGTCTTTCCCAGCATCAGGGTCTTTTCCAATGAGTCAGTTCTTCACATCAGGTGGCCAAAGTATTGGAGTTTCACCTTCATCAGTCCTTCAAATGAACACCCAGGACTGATCTCCTTTAGAATGGACTGGTTGGATCTTCTTGCAGTCCGAGAGACTCTCAAGAGTCTTCTCCAACACCACAGTTCAAAAGCATCAATTCTTCAGTGCTCAGCTTTCTTCATGGTCCAACTCTCACATCCATACATGACTACTGGAAAAACCATAGCCTTGACTAGATGGACCTTTGTTGGTAAAGTAATGTCTCTGCTTTTTAATATGCTGTCTAGGTTGGTCATAAGTTTTCTTCCAAGGAGCAAGTGTCTTTTAATTTTTCTGGCTGCAGTCACTATCTGCAGTGATTTTGGAGTCCAAGAAAATAAAGCCTGTCACTGTTTCCATCGTTTTCCCCATCTATTTGCCATGAAGTGATGGGATCAGATGCCACGATCTTTGGTTTTTGAACGCTGAGTTTTAAGCCAGCTTTTTTACTCTCCTCTTTCACTTACATGAAGAGGCTATTCAATTCTTCATTTTCTGCCATAAGGGTGGTGTCATCTGCATATCTGAGGTTATTGATATTTCTCCTGGAAATCTTGATTCTAGCTTGTGCTTCATCCAGCCCAGCGTTTCTCATGATGCACTCTGCATATAAGTTAAATAAGCAGGGTGAAAATATACAGCTTTGACTTGCTCTTTTCCCAATTTGGAACCAGTCCATGATTCCATGTCTGGTTCTAACTGCTGCTTCCTGACCTGCGTACAGATTTCTCAAGAGGCAAGTAAGGTAGTTATGTATTCCCATCTCTTGAAGAATTTCCCTCAGTTTGTTGTGATCCACACAGTCACAGACTTTGGCATAGTCAATAAAGCAGAAATAGATGTTTTTCTGGAAATCTCTTGCTTTTTCCATGATCCAACGGATGCTGGCAATTTGATCTCTGGTTCCTCTGCCTTTCCTAAATCCAGCTTGCACATCTGGAAGTTCTCGGTTCACATACTATTGAAGTCTAGCTTAGAGAATTTTGAACATCACTTAGCTTGCATGTGAGATGAGTGCAATTGTGCAGTAGTTTGAACATTCTTTGGCATTGCCTTTCTTTGGGATTGGAATGAAAACTGACCTTTTCCAGTCCTGTGGCCACTGCTGACTTTCCCATATTTGCTGGCATATTGAGTGCAACACTTTCACCGCATCATCTTTTAGGATTTGAAATAGCTCTACTGGAATTCCATCACCTCCACAAGCTTTGTTCATAGTGGTGTTTCCTAAGGCCCACTTGACTTTGAATTCCAGGATGTCTGGCTCTGACTGAGTGATCACACCATTGTGGTTATCTGGTTCATGTAGATATTTTTTTGTATAGTTCTTCTGTATATTCTTGCCACCCCTTCTTAATATCTTCTTGCTTCTGTTAGGTCCATACCATTTCTGTCCTTTATTGTGCCCATCTTTGTATGAAATATTCCCTTGGTATCTATATTTCTTGAAGAGATCTCTAGTCTTTCCCATTCTATTGTTTTCCTCTATTTCTTTGCATTGATCACTGAGGAAGGCTTTCTTATCTCTCCTTGCTATTCTTTGGAATAGCATTCCAATGGATATAGTTTTCCTTTTCTCCTTTGCCTTTAGCTTCTCTTCTTTTCTCAGCTATTTGGAAGGTCTCCTCAGACAACCATTTTGCCTTTTTGCATTCCTTTTTCTTGGGGATGCTCTTGACCCCTGCCTCCTGTACAATGTCATGAACCTCTGTCCATAGTTTTTCAGGCACTCTGTCAATTAAATCTAATCCTTTATATCTATTTATCACTTCCACTGTATAATTTAAGGGATTTGATTTAGGTCATACCTGATTGAAAACCCAGTAGTTTTCCCTACTTTCTTCAATGTAAGTCTGAATTTTGCAATAAGGAGTTCATGATCTGAGCTACGATCAGTTCCCGGTCTTGTTTTTGCTTTATAGAGCTTCTCCATCTTCAGCTGCAAATAATGTTATCAATCTGATTTTAGTGATAACCATCTGGTGATGTCCATGTGTAGAGGCTTCTCTTGTGTTGTTGGAAGAGGGTGTTTGCTATGACCGGTGTGTTCTCTTGACAAAACTCTGTTAGGCTTTGTCCTGCTTCTGTCCAATTTGCCTGTTACTCCAAGTGTCTCTTGACTTCCTACTTTTGCATTACAGTCCCCTATGATGAAAATGACATCTTTTGGGGGTGTTAGTTCTAGAAGGTCTTGTAGATCATCATAGAACCATTCAACTTCAGCTTCTTCAGCATTGGTGATTGGGGCATAGACTTGGATTACTGTGATATTAAATAGTTTGTCTTTAAAACAAACAGAGATTATTCTGTCATTTTTGAGATTGCATCCAAGCACTGTATTTCTGACTTTTTGTTGACTATGAAGGCTACTCCATTCCATCTAAGTGATTCTTGCCCACAATAGTAGATACAATGGTCATCTCAGTTAAATTCACCCATTCCATTCCATTTTAGCTCACTGATTCCTAAAATATTGATATTCACTCTTGCCATCTCCTGTTTGACCACTTCCAATTTACCTTGATTCATGGGCCTAACATTCCAGGTTTCTATGCAGTATCATTTTTTACAGCATCAGACTTTACTTCTATCACCAGTCACATCCACAACTGAGCGTTGTTTTCACTTTGGCTCAGCCTCTTCATTCTCTGAGCTACTTCTCCAGTCTTCTCCAGTAGCCTATTGGGCACCTACCCATCTGGGGAATTCATCTTTCAGTGTCATATCTTTTTGCCTTTTCATACTGTTCATGGTAGCTAAACCTGGCTGTAAATGACAGGAAAGAAAAACAACTTCTGGAGAGGTAAAGGATATATAGTTTTTGAAGATGGAAGAGACTTGGGAATGTTTTATTTATTTATTTATTTATTTATTTATTTATTTTGGGGGGAATGTTTTATTGTTGGTATTGCTGCTAAGTCGCTTCAGTCGTGTCCGACTCTTTGTGCAACCCCATAGACAGCAGCCCACCAGGCTCCGCCGTCCCTGGGATTCTCCAGGCAAGAACATTGGAGTGGGTTGCCATTATTGTTGATGAGGAGTCAAAGAGAGAAAATGGAAGTCATGGCTCTGTTGTTGTTCAGTTGTTAAGTTGTGTCTGACTTTTGCAACCTCATGGATGGTAGCGTATTAGGCTCTTCTGTCCTCCACTCTCTCCTGGAGTTTGCTCAAATTCATGTCCACTGAGTCAGTGATGCTCTCCAACCATCTCATCCACTCAAATAAACCCCAAATTTCTTCCTCTTCTTACTGGAAACTCAGCCTGATTTAAATTTATTTGAGGAAGATAAATCTTGAAAATATATCCAAGTTAGTCTCTGGGCCATACATGCAAATAAAGTTGGATTAATACTCAGTGCAGACATGGAAAGATACTCAACATTGCTAACTATCAGGGAAAATGCAAATTAAAGTTATAGTGAGGTTTTTCACCTCACACGAGTCAGAATTGCCATCATTTAAAGCTCTTCAAATAACAAATGCTAGAGATTATGTTTTTGCTTTGGCTCCATCCCTTCATTCTTTCTGGAGTTATTTCTCCACTGACCTCCAGTAGCATATTGGGCACCTACTGACCTGGGGAGTTCCTCTTTCAATATCCTATCATTTTGCCTTTTCATACTGTTCCTGGGGTTCTCAAGGCAAGAATACTGAAGTGGTTTGCCATTCCCTTCTCCAGTGGACCACATTCTGTCAGACCTCTCCACCATGACCCGCCCATCTTGGGTGGCCCCACAGGGCATGCCTTAGTTTCACTGAGTTAGACAAGGGTGTGGTCCTAGTGTGATTAGATTGACTAGTTTTCTGTGAGTATAGTTTCAGTATGTCTGCCCTCTGATGCCCTCTTGCAACACCTACCGTCTTACTTGGGTTTCTCTTACCTTGGACTTGGGATATCTCTTCACGGCTGCTCCAGCAAAGCGCAGCCACTGCTCCTTACCTTGGATGAGCGGTATCTCCTCACCGCCACCCCTCCTGACCTTGAACGTGGAATAGCTCCTTTAGGCCCTCCTGCACCTGCGCAGCCGCTGCTCCTTGGATGTGGGGTTGCTCCTCCCGGCCGCGCTCTGCGTGCCGTCACAGCCGCCCAGTTCTGGATGTGACTGGTCATAGAAGCAAGATCTGATGCTGTAAAGAGCAATATTGCATAGTAACCTGGAATGTCAGGTCCATGAATCAAGGCAAATTGGAAGTAGTCAAACAGGAGATGGCAAGAGTGAACATTGGCATTCTAGGAATCAGCGAGCTGAAATGGGCTGGAATGGGTGAATTTAACTCAGATGACCATTATATCTACTACTGCGGGCAGGAATCCCTTAGAAGAAATGGAGTAGCCATCATGGTCAACAAAAGAGTCTGAAATGCAGTACTTGGATGCAATCTCAAAAACAACAGAATGATCTCTGTTCATTTTCAAGGCAAACAATTTAATATCACAGTAATCCAAATCTATGCCCCAACCAGTAATGCTGAAGAAGCTGAAGTTGAATGGTTCTATGAAGACATACAAGACCTTTTATAACACCCCAAAAAGATGTCCTTTTCATTATAGGGGACTGGAATGCAAAAGTAGGAAGTCAAGAAACACCTGGAGTAACAGGCAAATTTGGCCTTGGAATACGGAAAGAAGCAGGGCAAAGACTAATAGAGTTTTGCCAAGAAAATGCACTGGTCATAGCAAACACCCTCTTCCAACAACACAAGAGAAGACTCTACACATGGATGTCACCAGATGATCAACACCGAAATCAGATTGATTATATTCTTTGCAGCCAAAGATGGAGAAGCTCTATACAGTCAACAAAAACAAGACCAGGAGCTGACTGTGGCTCAGATCATGAACTCCTTATTGCCAAATTCAGACTTAAATTGAAGAAAGTAGGGAAAACCACTAGACCATTCAGGTATGACCTAAACCAAATCCTTTATGATTACACAGATGAAGTGAGAAATAGATTTAAGGGACTAGATCTGATAGATAAAGTGCCTGCTGCACTATGGAGGGAGGTTCATGACATTGTACAAGAGACAGGGATCAAGACCATCCCCATGGAAAACAAATGCAAAAAAGAAAAATGGCTGTCTGAGGAGGCCTTACAAATAGCTGTGAAAAGAAGAGAAGCAAAAAGCAAAGGAGAAAAGGGAAGATATAAGCATCTGAATGCAGTGTTCCAAAGAACAGCAAGAAGAGATAAGAAAGCCTTCTTCAGTGATCAGTGCAAAGAAATAGAGGAAGAGAACAGAATGGGGAAGACTAGAGATCTCTTCAAGAAAATTAGAGATACCAAGGGAACATTTCATGCAAAGATGGGCTCGATAAAGGACAGAAATGGTATGGACCTCACAGAAGCAGAAGATATTAAGAAGAAATGGCAAGAATACACAGAAGAACTGTACAAAAAAGATCTTCATGACCAAGATAATCACGATGGTATGATCACTCACCTAGAGCCAGACATCCTGGAATGTGAAGTCAAGTGGGCCTTAGAAACCATCACTACAAACAAAGCTAGTGGAGGTGATGGAATTCCATTTGAGCTGTTTCAAATCCTGAAAGATGATGCTGTGAAAGTGCTGCACTCAATATGCCAGCAAGTTTGGAAAACTCAGCAGTGGCCACAGGACTGGAAAAGGTCAGTTTTCATTCCAATCCCAAAGAAAGGCAATGCCAAAGAATGCTCAAACTACCACACAATTGCACTCATCTCACATGCTAGTAAAGTAATGCTCAAAATTCTCCAAGCCAGGCTTCAGCAATACGTGAACCGTGAACTTCCAGATGTTCAAGCTGGTTTTAGAAAAGGCAGAGGAACCAGAGATCAAACTGCCAACATCTGCTGGATCATGGAAAAAGCAAGAGAGTTCCAGAAAAACATCTATTTCTGCTTTATTGACTATGCCAAAGCCTTTGACTGTGTGGATCACAATAAACTGTGGAAAATTCTGAGAGAGATGGGAACACCAGACCACCTAACCTGCCTCTTGAGAAACCTGTATGCAGGCCAGGAAGCAATAGTTAGAACTGGACATGGAACAACAGACTGGTTCCAAATAGGAAAAGGAGTACATCAAGGCTGTATATTGTCACCCTGCTTATTTAACTTATATGCAGAGTACATCATGAGAAATGCTGGACTGGAAGAAACATAAGCTGGAATCAAGATTGGTGGGAGAAAGATCAATAACCTCAGATATGCAGATGACACCACCCTTATGGCAGAAAGTGAAGAGGAACTAAAAAGCCTCTTGATGAAAGTGAAAGAGGAGAGTGAAAAAGTTGGCTTAAAGCTCAATATTCAGAAAACTAAGATGATGGCATCCAGTCTCATCACTCCATGGGAAATGGATGGAGAAACAGTGGAAACAGTGTCAGACTTTATTTTGGGGGGCTCCAAAATCACTGCAGATGGTGATTGCAGCCATGAAATTAAAAGATGCTTACTCCTTGGAAGAAAAGTTATGACCAACCTAGATAGCATATTCAAAAGCAGAGACATTACTTTGCCGGCTAAAGTCCATCTAGTCAAGGCTACAGTTTTTCCTGTGGTCATGTAGGGATGTGAGAGTTGGACTGTGAAGAAGGCTGAGTGCCGAAGAATGGATGCTTTTGAACTGTGGTGTTGGAGAAGACTCTTGAGAGTCCCTTGGACTGAAAGGAGATCCAACCTGAAGGAGATCAGCCCTGGGATTTCTTTGGAGAGAATGATGCTGAAGCTGAAACTCCAGTACTTTGGCCACCTCATTTGAAGAGTTGACTCATTGGAAAAGACTCTGATGCTGGGAGGGATTGGGGACAGGAGGAGAAGGGGATGACAGAGGATGAGATGGCTGGATGGCATCACTGACTCGATGGACGTGAGTCTGAGTGAACTCTGGGAGTTGGTGATGGACAGGGAGGCCTGGCGTGCTGCGATTCATGGGGTCGCAATGAGTTGGACACGACTGAGTGACTGAACTGTACTGAGAGATTATGTGGAGAAAAGAAAACTCTCCTACAATACTGGTGGAGATTAAGTTGGTACAGTCAGCATGGAAAACAGTATGGGGTTTCCAGAAAACTAAAAATAGAAGTATCATATGATCCAGCAATCCCACTCCTGGGCATATATCTAGACAAAACTATTAGGCTGGTGACAAAGTTCATTTTTCACTAAGACTAATCTTATGGAAAAACCTGAACAAACTTTTTGGCTGATGTTGGGAAAGATTGAAGGCAGGAGGAGGAGGGGACAACTGAGGATGAGATGGCTGGATGGCATCACTGACTCAATGGACATGAGTTTGAGTAAGCTCAGGAGTTGGTGATGGACAGGGAAACCTGGCATGCTGTAGTCCATGTGGTCTCAAAGAATGGGACATGACTGAGCGAGTGAACTGAACTGAATATAATCCCAAAAGATTCATGCATCTCTATGTTTATAACTGTGAGGTAGAAATTACTAGGCAGTTAGTGTAGAACTGTGAGTCTTGTTTTCAGTAAGCATCCTGGTCCATTGTCCTGAATTCCTGGAAAGTGTCTTTAGTCTGATATATTATCAGCACTCAGATCCAGGGAAGGGCAGTAATTAAATTCTGTTCCACATGCTTGAGGGAAAAAGAACTGGTGATCATTAACCTTAAGCCCATATATCATGGCAAAATGGCCAGAGGTCATGAAAAAGGGTGGTGACTTAATCCAAGGATCAAGAGAAGATGTTAAGTATCTTGACCTTTGAATTGATCGGTTAGGAATAATGTGATTTAAGGAAGGATATAAAAATTGCTGTAAGTCTCACCATGGGGGACCCTTTACCCCCTCTCAGAGTCTGTGCTGGGAGCTTTGTACTTGCCTCCTCTTTAGTAAATCCTGTTCACTTGCTACTGTGAGTGTTTGCATGTTCATGGATTCCACTCTTCAGCTCCTCAGACAAGAACTCGGATTCCCGTCTCAATAGCATTATTCACAATAGCTAAGACATGAAAACTGCCTAAATGTCCATCAACAGAGGAATGGGTAAAGAAGATGTGGCATGTACATACAGTGGAATATTACTCAGCCATAAAAGATAAATACATAATGCCATTTGCAGCAACATGGATGGACCTGGAGATTATCGCACTAAGGGAACTAAGGGAACACTTACTCCTTGGACGGAAAGTTATGACCAACCTACACAGCATATTAAAAAACAGAGACATTACTTTACCAAGAAAGGTCTGTCTAGCCAAGGCTATGGTTTTTCCAGTGGTCATGTATGGATGTGAGAGTTGGACCATGAAGAAAGCTGAGCACCGAAGAATTGATGCTTTTGAACTGTGATGTTGGAGAAGACTCTTGAGAGTCCCTTGGACTGCAAGGAGATCCAATCAGTCCATCCTAAAGGAGATCAGTCCTGGGTAAGATCAGGTCCCCAAGTAAGTCAGAGGAACACAAATCTTGTATATTACTCATATGTGGAATACAATTTTTTTAATTATGCAAATGAACTTGTTTACAAAAATAGAAACAGACTTACAGATGTAGAAAACAAACTTATGGTTACCAAACAAACTTATGGAGACATGGTGGGAAGGGATGAATCAGGAGCTTGGGATAAATGTGCACACACCACTGTACAAAAGATAGAAAACTAACGAGCACAGGGAACCCTACTTCATATTCTGTGGTAGCCTATATGGGGAAAGAATATGAAAAAGAATGAATACATGTTTATGTATAACTGAATCACTTTTCCATACACCTGAAACTAATGCATTGTTAATCAACTGTATTCCAATAAAACTTTTTTGAAAATTGTTCACCTGAAACATATAACATTCTACATAAACTATACCTCAATTTTTTAAAAAAAATTTAACAAATAAGTAAAAAGAAAGAAAAACTGTGCCACTCCCTTGGTTTCTCTTTTTTCTCTGGATGGCCCTTCTGGGACGCATTTGCAGATTCTTCTTTTCCTTTCTGCTTTTACATGCCTGTTCCTCAATTTTCTATCATTCTCATTCTACGTGCCTTCCCTCTTAGGGACCTCATACACATGCATGGGTTCATTTAATAAAATATAAGGCTCATGACTATGAAATCTATTTTTCCAGCTCAGACTTCTATATACAGCCATTACCTGCTCTAACAGGTCTCAACATAAACTCATGTTTTCCACCTTTTTCTTTATTCCTTTTCTATTTTATGTCTTGGTTATTGGCTCACCATCAAGTCATTCTTCAAGGTGGAAACTTAGGAGTCATCCTATTGACAGAAATAATCAATAAACAATCTATAATTGGAATGGAAAATAGTTTTATTTGAGCCAAACTGAGAACTGGACATGGAACAACAGACTGTTTCCAAATAGGAAAAGGAGTACATCAAGGCTGTATATTGTCACCCTGCTTATTTAACTTATATGCAAAGTACATCATGAGAAACACTGGGCTGGAGGAAGTACAAGCTGGAATCAAGATTGCCAGGAGAAATATCAATAACCTCAGATATGCAGATGACACCACCCTTATGGCAGAAAGTGAAGAGGAACTAAAGAGCCTCTTGATGAAAGTGAAAGAGCAGAGTGAAAAAGTTGGGTTAAAGCTCAACATTCAGAAAATGAAGATGATGGCATCCGGTCCCATCACTTCATGGGAAATAGATGGGGAAACAGTGGCTGACTTTAGTTTTGGGGGCTCCAAAATCACTGCAGATGGTGATTGCAGCCATGAAATTAAAAGACGCTTACTCGTTGGAAGGAAAGTTATGACCAACCTAGATAGCATATTAAAAAGCAGAGACATTACTTTACCAACAAACGTCCGTCTAGTCAAGGCTATGGTTTTTCCAGTAGTCATGTATGGATGTGAGAGTTGAACCATGAAGAAAGCTGAGCACCGAAGAACTGATGCTTTGAACTGTGGTGTTGGAGAAGACTCCTGATAGTCCCTTGGACTGCAAGGAGATCCAATCAGTCCATCCTAAAGGAGATCAGCCCTGGGTGTTCTTTAGAAGGACTGATGATGAAGCTGAAACTCCAATACCTTGGCCACCTGGTGCAAAGAGCTGACTCATTGGAAAAGACCCTGACGCTGGGAAAGATTGAGGGCAGGAGGAGAAGGGGAAGACAGAGGATGAGATGGTTGGATGGCATCACCGATTCGATGGACATGGGTTTGGGTAGAATTCGGGAGTTGGTGATGGACAGGGACGCCTGGTGCGCTGCGGTTCATGGGATCACAAAGAGTTGGACACGACTGAGCAACTGAACTGAACTTACTGAGGACTATAGCCTGGGAGATGCAGATTCAAGAAGCACTTGAATTGTGCTCTGCTGGACGATAAGATAAGGGAGGCTTATAGAGTCAAAACCCACAAAATTATATGTTTGTCAAGAATTATAATTGGAACTAACAAGAAATATGGGTGCTTGTCAAGCAAGGATTGGTTGGGTCTGAAACAGTTGCCTGGTTACAAGAGAAGAACTTGAGACCAGAAGGCTCCAGCTGGCAGCTGCTGGCAGATAATTGTTGTGAGAATGGTCTGATGGGGTCTTCAAGTTAAGAAAATTCAAGTTCCCAGTAATGCTGGAACATGTCTGAAACCACATCCTCAGGGACTACCCAGTTCCATTTTCAATGCTTGAAGTACACCTACTCCATATTGAGGTTTTAATGCATTCTTCTCTTTAATGGTTAAAGCAGATGTACAATGCATGTTTAATAGGCCACAAAACAAGCTGTTCTGGTTAGCATAAAGTTAAACCATGTGTGAGTTAGAACGACTTCCTCATTCCTCAATATGTGAACATCTTCCATCATCCTCAACTACAACCTCTTCTACAACTAATTAGCAAAAGAAAGATGCTGCTCCATGATATTCACTAGCTCCTTCCCTTATCCATGACTCCAGTTCTGCCTTTAACGGCCAACCCTTTCATCCAAGCCTTATTGTAACTGTATTTTTTTGAACTCTTTATTTTATATTGGAACAAAGCTGACTCACAATGTTGTGATCGCTACATACTCTGGTTTCTCTTCAGATCCTATAAATCTTTCAGCTTTTTAACAATGTTGTGATAGTTTCAGGTGTACAGCAAAGTGATTCAGTTATACATGTACATATATCCATTCTTTTTCAAATTGTATTCCCATTTAGGTTGTTACATATGGAGAACAATATGGAGGTCCCTTAAGAACCTACAAATAGAGCTACCATATGATCCTGCAATCCCACTCCTGGGCATATATCTGAAGAAGAACGTGGTCCAAAAGGATGCATGCAATCATACTTTAAGAAACCTTTCATTCTCCCACTGTTCTCTCTAATTCACTCTCCACCCTGCTGCCAGAATGTTTCTACGTGGAAAGTTGGAGCAAGTTATTTCTCCTCTTGAAGAACGCCTTTCAGATAATCTCCATAGCCTTTAGTCTAAAAATTAAACCTCTCAACTTAATAAAGGGCTAAAAAGAGAGAGAGAGAAACGCTACAGTTTCAGGGGTGTGTGAGACTTTGGCGGTAAGAAACTGCAGTCTGATCTGTTGGTTGCTTGAATTTTCCAAAAAGGTAGGAGTTGGGTGGGACATCTGTCAGAAATGGGAAGCAGTCGGGCAGAGATGTGCAGTGAGGGCAGAAGGTTTAAATTTCAGCCCAGCTGAGGTTAGACAAAGAAGTTTCGATCTTTGGGGCTATGTGATCCTTCAGAATAGCAGACTCAGATGCACCCCCTGAGCCAGAAGAGAAGTAGCCAATGCAAGAAAAAAGCTGACCCTCCTCTGCCCCCTTGAAAAGCAGGAAATAAGTCTCCCATGTGAAAAGTAGAAGTAGGACACCTTTATCAGGAGAGATGGGGAATTCAGAAGACAGGGAATCCAAGAAGCCTATACAAACCAACCTTGTTATTTCTTTAATTTACTACCCAAGCCCAAATTCTGTTTAGATTCGTCACTAACTAAGCACCTAAAACTAAGTTTCTTTGCCCTGTTATTCCTCAGAGATTTATTATTTCTTCATTGAAAAAGTACAGAAGCTGCCCGCTTTGGCCACTTCTTAGAGTACATTTCTATGAGAACTCCATGTGCATGAATTAACGTTTGTTTCTCTTCTCCTGTTAACCTGTCTGTGTCGCTGTCATTAGTAATCCACCTGCGAGAACTCAAGAGGAGGACGTTTCCTCTCCCCTGACAGTTGGTAAGCCAGCCAGGAGACTGGCCAGACTGCCACTCTAAGACTGCTACAGCTGAGAAATCCTGGGACACATAACAAAGACCAGCTAGTGGCTCAGAGGGTAAAGAATCTGCCCAAAAGGCAGGAGACCTGGGTTCAATTCCTGGGTTGGGAAGGTATCCTGGGGGAGGAAATGGCAACCCACTCCAGTATTCTTGCCTGGAGAATTCCATGGACAGAGGAGCCTGGTGGGCTACAGTCTAAGGGATCACAAAGAGTCAGACACACTGAGCAACTTAACACACACACGCCCAGGTCTCTGCCTACCAGGTCTGGTTGAAGGGAAAGTGGTGTGAGTTCCTTTTCTCTCTTCTGTTTAGATTTGCAGGAGCTAAGTTTTGGAGCCAGTTCCTCATGACACAGAGCCTTCGCCATTTGGTAAATGAGTATTCTTGCTTTATATTGATTCCTTCCTCCCAGGTGGTCACTGTTTTCCCTCGTCTCTATCTGTCGTGTCATTCGTCAGAAGGAAGAAGAACTACAGGCCAGAACACAGGCGTAGGACCCATAAGTCTGCTGTTCCAGCAATAATAGAGGTCTTTCCCCCAGAATTACTTGGTCTGAGGTGGAATTATACACTCAGAAGAATGGAGAGCATCCAAAAGCGCTTGTTAAATGTTTTATACAAGCTTTTCAAAGGCACACAGCCCTGAACCTGGACGCCTTAGAACGCAGGAATCGCCTCCTGTCTGCTTTAGTGGGAAATTTTTTCCCTATTATTAAAAGCAAATTAAAAATAGTGTGGTCAGGGACTTCCCTGGTGGTCCTTTGGCTAAGACACCACCTTCTCAATGCAGGGGGCCCAGGTTCCATTCCTGGTCAGGGAATGAGAACCCTGCAACCAAGGGTTCACATGCCACAACTAAAGATCCCACAAGCCTCCAAGGAAGATAGCAGATCCCGCATGCCACATCTAAGACCCAGCACAGCCAAACAAATAAATAAATAAAATATACTTTTAAAAAAAATGGTGTGATTGGTTGGTTTGTCTGGGCAACCACTAAGCTAATAATGGAAGCTGCAGCCAATTCTTTGAAAAATAGTCTGCAGGAATAAATGCTGCAGGGGAAAAAGAGTTATTAATAAAAGAAAGAGTTCTTGCTTTGCAACTGGAATCTTCAGAAAAACAAAAGCACGACTCTAAGAGCAACTCCAAGACTACTCAGAGATCTTCCTATTTGCCTCCAGACAATTGCAGATACTGTAAGAAATCCAGACATCGGAAGAGAAATTGTCCTGCACTTAACAGGAAGGAAGGTTTAAGACCCCTGTAGGCCCCAGTACTCCCAGGTTCATTTTTCTCCTCCCGAGGGACAAAAATTCCCTCAAGTGAAAGTGTCAGCTGATCCTCAGTTCAACCCCAAAAGCCTACCATTAAGCTTAGAATAGAGGCTCCTAATTGGATTTCTTAATTGACACTGGTGAGACTTTCTCCCATCCACTCAAAGGCCTTCTCTCTACCTATCACTTCTGAATCTATTCAGCAGCTGGAGTCTGTGGGCATTGTCTCATCGCCCATGTTTCAGCCCACCCTAATATCTTCAGGGCCTCTTAACACCCACCATGCCTTTTCAGTTTCAACCTCCTCATCAGCAAGCCTTTTGCTACTTCTCTGGCAGCCTCCAGATAGACTGTGGCTACACCTCCAGCTGTTGGCCTACCTCCTTTGGACAGACCTTTTCGTCGTGCTGCCATGAAAGCGATGGAATGGCTACAGGCATTACAGGACAGCCTTTTGTCTCTTGGATGAGTCTGTAGCTTGTCTCTCATGCCAAACAGACCCTGTAGCATTAGGTAAGGCCCCACGCTGACCTGCGTGGACACAGCTGCCACCTCGATTGACAAAGCTAGTACTCTAACCCTGCCAGGCCCCTCTGTCCATGGGATTCTTCAGGCACGAATAGTGGAGTGGCTTGCCATGCCCTCCTCCAGGGGATCTTCCCAACCCAGGGATGGAACCTGTGTCTCTTCTATCTCTTCTGTTGGCAGGCAGGTTCTTTATGACTAGCGCCCCCTGGGAAGCCCCAGCACTCTAAGAGGCTCCCAAATGCAGGTTTCTGTTGCCAACTCTGTGTCCTCTACCTTACACTTCATAGGGCGCAGCATCTCCCTACAAAGGGAACAAACCACCCACCTCTTTCTTCATCTTTCAACCACCTCTTCCTTCATCTTCCATCTTTGTAATACTCTAAATTCAGCTACTTCATGCCCCTCCCTGGTGACGGAGAGCCCAGGTCATTCCACAATCATGTGGAATGTTTTGCAGCCTCAAAACAGTCTCAAAGCCACAAGAAGACCTCTCAGATATCCCTGCAGACAACCCAGACTTCTGTTTTGTGATGCCTCTTACAAGTGAAATTTTCACAGAAACATAATAGCTAGTTATGCCATAGTCTCTCCACAAGAAACACTTGAAGCATGATCTTTGCCCAGTATAAAGCCAGGCCAGGCTTCTGAACTCATAGCCTTTACTAGAGTGTGCGCATTAGCAAAAGGGAAAGCCGTCACTTTCGTCAGAGTCTGCCCTGCTGTTGGCTCAACTTGGAAATCCCCTGGATTCTTAATCTGTGCAAGCACTCCTACCTCTAATGGGCATATAATTGCCGCCCTATGACAAACCACCCACTTCCCTTCTAAAACTGCTACCAGTCACTGTTCAGCCATACTAAGAAGACAGACTCTACATCTTTAGGGAACAGTAGAGTCCGCCTGCAACGAGGGAGACCACCTGCAATGCAGGAGACCTGGGTTTGATCCCTGGGTCAGGATGGTACCCTAGAGAAGAAATGGCAACCCACTCCAGTATTCTTGCCTGGGAAATTCCATGGACAGAGGAGCCTCATTGGCTACAGTCCACGGGGTCTCAAGATATGACTTAGCGACTAAACTAGCACAGAGTTAACAGAGTAAAATGGACCTCCTTATCCTTTATCCACCCAATTTTTAAGCCTACCTTTATCCTTGACTGATATTATCAGTCAAATGTTCCACAGCCTGGAAAAAAAAAAAAGAAACAAAATGGTGCTCAACGGTTATCAGCTGGATTAGACTCTGGGCCAAACAGACTTCCTTAGTTCGTTTTCTTTTGACTTTATAATTTGCATTTCTGTAATTAAAACCAAAGTTTCAGTGCCCTGATCTTGGTTTCTAAATACTATAACCCACTAAAAGAAGCCTGGGCCCCTTGGAGAGATGGCTAATTTCAGGGCTGGGGTAGGAAAAGTAGAAGATGAGCCTAGAACACCTTATGCCTGAAAGTAAAGAAAAGTTAAAAAAAAAAAAAAAAAAGAGGTAGAAAAAAGTTAGGTTGTATCAAAAGGAACAGGAGCCAGCTTGAAATGGCTCCCATTGGTCAAAACTGGGACAATCTGAGCACTAATAATGAAGAGGGTGAAAGGATTTCCCTGGTGGTCCAGTGGTTAAGCATCTGTCTTCTGATGCAGGGTATGTGGGTTTGATCCCTGGTCAAGGGAATTAGATCCCACATGCTGCAACAAAAGATCCCGTGTGCCACAACTAAGATCCAATGCAGCCAAAAAAAAGAAAAACAAAAAGCTTTCTTCATGTAAAAAATAAATAAGTAAAGAGGGTGAATAGCTGGAGTACAGGGGATTTTTGGAGCAATACAACTATTCTGTATATTACTGCAGTAGTAGATAAATGACATTAACCATTTGGCAAAGCCCATAAAACTACACAACACAGAGAGAGAATCCAAATGTAAACAATGCACGTTAGTCAATAATAATATGTCAATGGCTTCCCAGGTGGCTCAGATGGTAAAGAATCTCCCTGCAATGCTGGAGACCTGGGTTTGATCCCTGGGTCAGGAAGATGCCCTGGAGTAGGGAATGGCAATCCACTCCAGTATTCTTGCTTGGAGAATCCCATGGATAGAGAAGCCTTGTGGGCTACAGTCCATGGGGTTGCAAAGAGTCAGACACGACTGAGCAACTAACACTTTACTTTATCTTGTAGAATCATTATTTGTAACATGTGTACCATACAAGATATTAGCAGCAAGGGAAACTGAAGCAGGATGGAAAGGGATGGAAGGGCACTGCCAGTACTTTCTGCTCAATTTTTCCATAAATCTAAAACTGCTCCAAGAAGTGAAGTCTACTCAATTTTTAAAGTTTTTAAATAAATAAGGATAGTAATAAACTATAAACATTGACTAAAATAAGAATCTATAAGTCCATGTTGTTGCTGTTGTTCTTGTTCAAGTCATGTCCAACCCTTCGCTACCCCATGGACGGCAGCACACCAAGCCTCCCTGTTCACTGTCTTCCAGAGTCAGCTCAAGGTCATGTCCATTGAGTCAATGATGCTATCTAACCATCTTGTCCTCTGCCACCCTCTTCTCCTTTTGCCTTTGATCTTCCCCAGCATCCAGGATCTTTTCCAATGAGTCAGCTCTTTGCATCAGGTGGCCAAAGTATTGGAGCTTCAGCATCAGTCCTTCCAATGAACATTCAGGATTGATTTCCTTCAGGGTTGGCTGGTATGGTCTTCCTGCAGTCCAAGGGACTCTCAGGAGTATTCTCCAGAACCACAGTTTGAAAGCATCAATTCTTTGGCACTCAGCCTTCTTTAAGGGCCAACTCTCCCATCCATACATGACTATTGGAAAAACCATAGCTTTGACTATCCAGACCTTTGTTGGTGATATCTTCGTTTTTTATACACTATCTAGGCTTGTCATAGCTTTCCGTCCAAGAAGCAAGTGTCTTAATTTCATGGCTGCAGTCACCATCCACAGTGATTTTGGAGGCCAAGAAAAGAAAAGCTGTCACTGCTTCTACTTTTCCCCCATCTATTTGCCATGAAGTGATAGGACCAGATCCCATGATGTTAGTTTTCTGAATGTTGAGTTTTAACCAGCTTTGCCACTCTCCTCTTTCACCTTCATCAAGAGACTCTTTAGTTCCTCTTCACTTTCTTCCTATCGTTAGAAAGTGAAGTATCATCTGCTTGAATAAGATGGTTAGATGCCATCACCAACTTAATGGACATGAGTTTGAGCAAACTCCAGGAGATGGTGAAGGACAGGGAAGCCTGGCATGCTGTAGTCCATGGGGTCGAAAAGAGTTAGACATGACTTAGCAACTGAAAAACAACAATCGGCATATCTGAGGTTGTTGATATTTCTCTGGGCAATCTTGATTCCAGTTTGTGAGTCATCCAGCCTGGCATTTCTCATGATATACTCTGCATATAAGTTAAATAAACAGGGTGACAATATACGACCTTGCTGTACTCTTTTCCCAGTGAATCCATACTGATAATAAATGGAAAGAAGAGAACTCTCTCTCCAACAATGTGTCAACCAATACTTGCATTTGGAGAGCAGAGTTGAAAATGACCATTTCCCAGCCATCAGAGTAGACTGGTTCAGGCAGAGATCATCAAAGGATGTTCATTCTAGATGTAAAAATTTGCTAAGAGCTGAGTATTTGCAGGATCTCAGGGCATCTCTCCACAGATTATTGTGAGGAGGCAATAGGACACTGGATAGCACCTTGACCATCTGCTCAAAATTAGCATCACCAAATAGGCACTAAGGAACATAGTGTGGCTTCAGGTGGAATATCAGAGGACACAACACAATTTATGCAGTATTCCATACAGGAATGTGTTGTTATTACTGTTTAGTTGCTAAGTCATGTCCGACTTGTCACCCACCAGGCTCCTCTGTCCATGGGATTTCCCAAACAAGAATACTGGAGTGGGTTGCCATATACTTCTCTAGGAGACCTTCCCAACCTAGTGACTAAGCAACAAATAAAATAATTAATTGTATTTTAAAATGTAAAGTAGCTCCAGATTAAAGAAAGCTAAAGAAGTTCAAGGAAAAATAAGTTTGTATGCATACTTGTGTGTGTAGACAGAGATAACAAATATGGCAAAATATCAATTTGGTGAATCTGAGCAAAGGGTGTACAGGAGTTCTTTTATTATTTTTGCAACTTTTCTCCAAGTTTGAAATTATTTCAAAAGTTAAAAAGACCATGCATGCATGCTAAGTCACTTCAGTTGTGTCCATCTCTTTGCAACTCTATGGACTGTAGCCCACCAGGCTCCTCTGTCCATGGGATTCTCCAGCCAAGAATACTGAAGTGGGTTGCCATGCCCTTCTCCAGAGGATCTTCCCAACTCAGGGACTGAACTGGTGTCTCTTAAGTCTCCTGCATTAGCAGACACATTCTTTACCATTAAAGCCACCTGGGAAGCTCCAAAATACCATGCTTTATAGAAAAACTGCAAGCGTCACTGATGCCAAATCTCAGCCTCTGTATACACTGGCACTGGATTACATTCTGGAGACAGACTTTGCAATGAAATAGAAAGAAAGGGCTTTATTGCTTTGTGGGGGCAAAGGGGGCCACAAAGACCTAAAGCCCTCAAGACTCTGTGCCTCTCCCTGGTGGAGGGAGATGGTGAGGAGTCATGGTGTTCTAGGAGCAGGATGTGATTCACTTGTGGACATTCTTCTGACTGGTTGGTGGTGAGGAAATTGGGGGTCAGCATCATCAACATTCAGTTCCAAAAGTTCTGTAGTCTATGTGCTTGCAGGCAGCTTACGGTTAACTTCTTCCACCCAGTGGGGCTTTCAGTATCTGCAAAACAGCTCCAAGGACATGGCTCAGAATATTATCTATAGTCTCTGAGGAAGAACTAAAGGTCTTTGACTTTAATGGCTAAAGTATTAATACTACTATTTTGTCTTCCTTGACTGTTTTCCTTTCTTTCTGCATTTTCTCACTTCTCTGGCCAATTTTATTCTTTGACCAAAGTTTTTCTACAGACAAAGGGCAGGTGGAGAACACAGAGGTGGGGGCTCTATTCTGGGAAGGCCTCATAGGGTCCTGCTCAGTTATCTAACCTCAGATGGATTGTTTTGACTTGAATAAAAGGGGTAAGAGAGGTTCTAGGTTAAGGTTACAGAGCTAGCACCACACAGGAAATTAGTTCATACTTCACCCAGAGACAAACTTTTACAGCAAGTAAGTTGAAAATTAAGTGCACAAAGTAATACAGGGTGTCATGCCTGTGGTCATGTTTTTTAATTCAATTTTATTAAAATACAATTCAAACTTTACAGTTATTGTATTAAGATGGGAAAGACCATGAAAGTCTTCTGTGCCATGCAAATACTGTCAACTGAAAGGTGAATTGTGGTTTTACAAAATATGATTGACCTTTCTTTAACAAGTGGAAAACATTAGCATGTCATGCGGCAATACTGAAAAACAAAGCATTAAATCCCCTAAAATTGTTTTTATTGTATAAAAATGAAAATCAAAAGAAACTCTATAGGTAGTCACTAAATATAATTCTTGCATTTAAAATGTATTTGGAAATATTTCCATTTGAATGTGATTCTCGTTGCCAAATGTTATGTGCATCTAAGAAACTTCTATCAGTTCAGTCGCTCAGTCGTGTCCTACTCTTTGCAACCCCATGGACTGCAGCACGCCAGGCCTCCCTGTCCATCACCAACTCCCGAAGCTCGCTCAGACTCATGTCCATCGAGTCAGTGATGCCATGCAGCCATCTCATCCTCTTGTTATCCCCTTCTCCTCCCGCCTTCAATCTTTCCCAGCATCAGGGTCTTTGCAAATAAGTCAGCACTCTACGTGCCTAGGGTTAATTCTGGACACACCTACCCGGATGGCGAACGACTCCAGTAGTTCTTGCTTGGGAAATCCCATGGACAGAGGAAGGAGCCTGGTGGGCTACAGACCATGGGGTCGCTGAAGATTTGGACACGACTTAGCAACTAAACATCAACAAGCCTTGGCTCACAGAAAGAGAAAGTGAAGTCGCTCAGTCGTGTCCGACTCTTTGCGGCCCCGTGGACGGTACGATCCTACCAGGCTCCTCCATCCACGGAATTTTCCAAAGCAAGAGCACGGGAGTGGGTAGCCGTCCCCTTCTCCAGAGGATCTTCCCGACCTGGGGATCGAACCCCGGTCTCCCGCATTGCAGGCAGACGCTTTCCTGTCTGCGCCACCAGGGAAGCTCTGCACAAAGGAAATGGCTTGACCCGCTCGCTCGGAGCGTCTTCCATTCCTTTCCCCCTCAGCCTCCCCGACACCGTCCCCCCAGGGTCCCCAGTCCGCGACGTGGCCTCCCAGCCCCCAGCCCCGCCCCCAGGGCCGAGAGCGCCCGGTGTGCCCTCCCGCTGCCACTAATAGGAAGGGCGGAGAGCGTGCCCCGAGGTTTGCGCAGGCGCACTGGCGACCTCCGCGTTCCTGCCAGGGGTCAAGGCCTCCAGTGGGGCGCGGTCTTCCTGGAACCCGATGTTGCACGGCTTAGTGAGCAGTCACTGCCGGGAACCAGGGGGCGGGCGGCGGAGGCGGGGCCGGCCCGCCTCCCGACCCCACTCCCCCTCCCCCCCCGACACCACACCACTCCCCCTCGACACCGCCCCCCCGACCGCGCTGTCCCGCGCGCGTGCGCGGACGGGGACACGCGAGGCGAAGGCACGGCGCGTGCGCTGGTCAGAGGGCTGAGGGAAGGGCCGACGCGGGGGGGGCGGGGCCAGAGCGGCTCGAGGGGACGCGGCGGGCGTGGGGCGGTGGCCTTGGCGGGGAGGCCTGGGTGCTTCAGCCTCCGTCGCGCCGCCGCGCGGCGCCTGCAGCGGTAGTGGGTGGCGGAAGGATGTGACTGGAGGGCTGCCGGCGGCCCGCGGACGATGCTCGCCCTCTTTGGCGCGACGACCCTGATGCTGGTCGCTGGGAGGTGGGTGCTGCCCGCCGCCTCAGGTGAGAGAGAGAGGGGTCCCGGCGCTGCCTCGTCAGCTGGACTGCGGTGGCGGCGCGGGAAACGTCGGCCCCGGGGACGGGGGTGGAGGGACAGACGCCCTCGGTGGGAGACCTCTGGTTGTCCGCGGTCGCAGCGCCTCATTGAAACGGACCCCAAAAGATCAAATTTAAGTTTCAGTCGCTCATTCGTGTCCGACTCTCTGCGACCCCATGGACCGCAGCACGCCAGACCTCCCTGTCCATCACCAACTCCCGGAACTTACTCAAGCTCTTATCCATCGAGTCGGTGATGCGGTCCAACCATCTCATCCTCTGTCGTCCCCTTCTCCTCCAGCCCTCAATCTTTCCCAGCCTCAGGGTCTTTTCCAAGGAGTCAGGTGGCCAAAGGATTGGAGTTTCAGCATCGGTCCTTCCAAAAATGAAACAACGGAAAGTGATGTTCGAGATTCTTCCCCAGCCGCTTGCTCGGGGGCGCCCTCGCTTGCGCCTGCTGCCTGCCCCCACCTCCCACCCCCGCGGGGCTGGATGTGCACTGCTTTGGTGACCAGTTCGTTTCCTTCCGAAAAATCAGGCCGCTCCACTGTACTATTTCATAAGAAACAAGGCTTAGAGCTGTGCTGCTGGTTTTCTCCATTCAGTAGACAGTTCTTGATCCCACGGGTAAATGCCCAGTAAGGTGTGCAAGGATTTCTGTGCCCTCAGGATTAAATCAGCCTCATAATAATAAGACCAAGTGAAGTCGCTCAGTCGTATCCGACTCTTTGTGACCCCATGGTCTGTAGCCTACCACGCTCCTCCATCCGTGGGATTTTCCAGGCAAGAGTACTGGAGTGGATAGCCATTTCCTTCTCCAGAGGACCTTCCCGACCCAGGGGATCGAACCCGGGTCTTCTGCATTGTAGGCAGATGCTTTACCTGTCTGAGCCACAAGGAAGGTCCTAACAACAAAATCCCCCAACCAGGGATGGAACCCTCCTCCCCTGCATTGCAAGGCAGACTCAACCACCGGACCACCAGGCAGGGCCAAACAGGAAGGCTGGGAGCCGCCAAGCTAATTTGCCACCTTTAATTTAGGGGGGATACTTGGGGGAAATATCAGCTATTATAAGATTGACGTTGTAGTGAGAAGACATACCAAAGACAAACAGGGCCTCGCAACAGAGCAGAAATCCGGGAGTTGGTGAGGCCACCTGCATGCTTGCTAAGTCACTTCAGTCCTGTTCGATTCTTTGCAACCCCATGGACTGTAGCCCACCAGGCTCCTCTGTCTCTGGGTTTCTCCAGGCAGGAATACTGGAATGGGTTGCCATGCCCTCCTCCAGGGGATCTTCCTAACTCAGTACCTTTACCTACATTGGCAGCTAGGTTCTTTACCACTAGTGACACCTGGTAAGCCTAGTGGCTTAAATACTCATTTGCTTTGAAAAATCATACCCTGATTTTCTTGGGTACGTGATATCCTATCTATCTTGTCCTAAAAATATGTTGTTTTTACCAACAAAATGGGTTTCTTCCAGAATAACAGAGGAATTGCAATTTAGGGCAAGCAAGCTTATAGCAAGGGCTTCCCAGATAGCTCACTGGTAAAGAATCCACTTGCCAGTGCAGGAGACATGAGTTTGATCCCTGGGTGGAGAAGATCCCCTGGAGAAGGAAATGGCAACCCTCTCCAGTGTTCTTGCCTGGGAAATCCCATGGACAGAGGAGCCTGGTGGGCTACAGTCCATCTAATCGCGAAGAGTCAGATATGACTTAGTGACTAAAACAACAAGCTACAGCAAAAACTGAAGCCAAGTCCAACAAGGAAAGGAGAAGAACATTACTTTATAGAGCAAAAGAAGGAAGTCGGGTGGGGTTTTAAAAGAAATTCCGTTGATTGAAGGTTAGAGTTCGGGGTGGTGCTACTTTTTGCATTGTCTGTGCTGGTTGCTAGGGGAGGAGAATTTTTCTTTTGGGGGTCTGGAATTGCTGGTGAGTGAACATGAGGGCTCCGGCTTCTGGCCTCCTGACTGCATTTTAAATGAGGTTTTCTTTATTATGTTTCACAACTATTTCTCAGACCGTCCCACAAATATAGTATATAATATATGGGTACTAGGGTCCTGGTGTAACCCCTGATAATTTCTTTGGAGTCTTTTGTTCATGAAAATTTTGAATTAACTCATGTTTGCATTTGTATCAAAAGAATTTCCCCAGAATTTTCATGTATAATTAACATTCTAGGAAGCTGTTCATTAAGATCATAATTTTAATCTATATTAGAGGAGAGCTAAAATAAACTTCATACACAACTAGCATTTTTTGCTCTCTTAACTACATACCAGACACTAAGTGTTTTAAAGGTACAAACTCATTTAGTTTTCAGAATAAAGCTGAGCACCGTTATCCTCATTTTATAGAGGAGCAGGCTGAGGCCATATAGCTAGCCTGTGCTTTAGGGGGAGATCAGACCCTGAAAATCTGGCCCCAAAGCCCTGGGGCTTAAGGCTAGCTGTTTTCTGAAGACCGCACAATTTAGTTCTTGATTATCCACCTGTATGTTAAGGACTTACTCTCTTTCAATTAACTAGTTTTTTTTACAAAGGAAGAGTAATGTTCGAAACTAAATGTAATGTTAACCCTGACCTGAGATCATATTGCTCTGTGTTTCAAAGTAATCAAAATGTTTGTACTTTCAAACCTAGTAAATTCAGCTCTGAGATCCTAGTCTAAGAAAACTGTCCAAAATATGGTAGGAAATTTGTATATGTATAGATGTTACGTGTTTAGGTTTACGTCAGACTTGAAAATACACTAAACTGTTTCTAGTCATCAATATGAATCTGAAGGGCTGGAAACAACCAATTGTATAAAAAGTATTGGATTACGTACCAATTTAGGGGTTCCCTGGTAGCTCAGTACATAAAGAATCTGCCTGCAGTTCGGGGAAACTCAGGAGACTTGAGTTCGATCCCTGGGTCAGAAAGATCCCCTGGAGTGGGGCATGGCAACCCACTCCAGTATTCTTGCCTGCGAAATTCCATGGACAGAAGAGCCTAGCAGGCCACATGGGTCACAAAGAGTCGAACACAACTGAAGCAACTGCGCACACACGCCTGCAGCTACCCCTTAATGTATTATTTTACATGCTAAAGGGTGAAGTAAACCATTATTAAAGGGCTGTTGCTAATACTTTACTGTCTGAGCCACCAGGGAAGTCCAATAGAACAAAATCTATGAACTCTAAAGTCTTATTTAATTACTGTTTCCAAGTCCCTGTCTGTGCCTGGTAGCTCAGCTAGTAAAGAATCCGCCTGTAGTATAGGAGACCCCGGGTCGATTCCTGGGTTGAGAAGATCCCCTGGAGAAGGGAATGGCTACCTGCTCCAGTATTCTTCACTGGAAAATCCCATGGACATTTGTTGGTCTCGTAAAAGCCAAGATGCCTGTAACTCCAGGGTCTCCTTCCTTTAGAACAGAAGGATTTCATCCCTAAGGAAATGGCTGGCCGTACCCTGGGTATCAGATTTCCTTATCCTCTCTCAAGGCCGAGAACTACTAGAATTAGAGTATTCTGGGCTGTAGACTAAAATGCCCTCAAACCTTTTATTAACGCCATAAACCCAGTCGCTCTCTTTTGGCTGCATAGAATCTAAAATTCCAACAGCTTGACATGGGAATTAAGTTTAGAGTGGGATAAACGGAAGTAATTCTATTTGGTAATGAAGTCTCGGAGAATACAAGTGTAAAATAGGTAATTGAGGGTGGGGAGACTCAATAAATACCTCCCCAAATTTAAAAAAAATTCAGAAAATGTTTTCTCAGGCATCTCCCTCTTTGACTCCGTACCATAATGTCTCTATAACTGGAAAGCAGAGGCAGCAATCCATTTTATTAAAGTCCTTTTTTTTTAGTTCAGTTCAGTCTCTCAGTCGCATCCAACTCTTTGCGACCCCATGGACTGCAGCACACTGGGCCTCCCTGTCTATCACCAACTCCTGGAGTTTACTCAAACTCAAGCCCATTGAGTCAGTGATGCCATCCAACCATCTAATTCTCTTATCATCCCCTTCTCCTCCTGCCCTCAGTCTTTCCCAGCATCAGGGTCTTTTCAAATGAGTCAGTTCTTAGCATCAGGTGGCCAAAGTACTGGAGTTTCAGCTTCAGCATCAGTCCTTTCAGTGAGCATTCAGGACTGATCTCCTTTAGGATGGACTGGTTGGATCTCCTTGCAGTCCAAGGGACTGTCAAGAGTCTTCTGCAACACCACAGTTCAAAAGCATCAATTCTTGGGTGCTCAGCTTTCTTTATAGTCCAACTCTCACATCCATACATAACTGGAACAATGTATTTCTTTATGTATGTATTTATTTTCATGTTTTTTAACACCAGAAACATTTTATATTAGGGTATAGCCGATTAACAATGTTGTGATAGTTTGAGGTGAATCACGAAGGCATTCACCCATGAAGGCACATATGCCCATTCTTCCCTAACACCCGCCCCCATCCAGGCCGCCACGTAACATTGAGCAGTGTTCCGTGTGTTATACAATAGATCTTTGTTGGTTATCCACCCCTATAGTAGAAAGTCTGTAAGGAGATAGCATCCTTGTCCTGTGGCAGAACTACTGTAGGAAAAAGAACAAACTTAAAAGCTGGTCTTTTAAAAACTGCAGTTTATCATACATAGTGAAAGATCGGTCTTCTGTGATGCGGAAAAAGTTCTTCTGAACTCAACATTAGTCTGAGGACGCTGAGAAATGCTGATTAAGTTTAAAGCTATACAGACCCCGACTTAAGGAACTTGTGTTCTGGTTGGAGGTTGTGTTTAACATAGGAAGCAATTTTTAAAAAGATGTCTTCACCTTCACACATCAAGTTTTGAGAGCCTACTAGATGTCAGTACCATGCTGAGTACATCTGCTTCATTGTAAAATTGAGTGGTGCAGAGTCATGGTGCAAAGTGTGAAAAGAGAGCAAGGTTGGCATTTGCTCCAATATTTGAGAAAGATTTTCTCTTGGAGGGCAAGCTTGAGCTGGGTCTTGGAAGGTTTGGGTGGTCAGGAAGAGAAAAGCTATTTGGGTGGGGGGCCATAAAGGAAGAATCAGAAGAGAGAGAGAGAGAACTGGTGGAAGATTTGTACTAGAAGTATAAATATGTACATATCACCAAATTGCTTTGCTCTATACCTGAAACTAACATAATATGGTAAATCAGCTATACTTCACATTTTTTTAACAGTATAGGAAATGAAATAGGTCTCTAGATGGAAGTCTGTAAAATCAACAGAAGGGCTCAGACTTCATATGTTGACCAGTCAAGACCTTTTCAGGGTCCTGTAGGAGGACCTGGCTAACATGATAAACTTTCATATCTCTTATCAATTTTGTATGTGAATGTTTGGCTTCTATAAATAGTTGTCAGTTCTGAAACGACATCTGTTCAGTTCTGTGTCAGAGTATATCCCTGTCTGAACACAGTATATGCGAAAAACCAAGTTGAGGCTGTTAAACAGTCGAGCCCATATCCTTTACGTCAGTATCACTTCTAAAACAAAAGAAAAATACTATTTTTATACACAGACTTTTCTTCCCAGTTAAGAGATAAGTACCTTTTTACAGTTTGTTTTTTTCCACCTTTATGGAGCTATAAATGACATATAATATTTGCTTTTTATAGATTTTAAAAACCTCAACCATTTTCCAGTTCTCTTGAATGCAGAGACAGAGATAATTACCAGCCTTCCCATGCTGAGAACAAGCACTAGGTTTTTTAAGATTTTTTTATTTACTTTATTTTATTATATTTAAATGTATTCACTGTCCAGTCAGTGATGTCAAGGAAAGAATGTTTTTTTAAATATATAGAGCATGTATATATGTATAACTGTATAGTATGTCTGTATAACTGTCTTCTCTCTTATCATCTTGACAGGGGAAGCAAATCTGAAGTCTGAAAATGTTGAGATCCACATCATTGATGACAATTTCTTCCTGAAGTGGAACAGTAGCAGTGAGTCTGTCAGGAATGTGACTTTTTCAGCAGATTATCAAATGTACGTTACTCTATACTCAGGGATCTGCTGAATAATTTTTATCATTTTAACACCAAAATTTTTCTAATTTGGGAACCATTTGGTGTTTCCTCTTTTTTTAAAGAAAATATATGGCAGTTTTGCATACTAAGTATAACTTCTTTGCTACAGTTAGAGACTTGGTCTACGAGTTCAGACGTCATCTTTGGGTTTTGAAGCGAAAGATTTGGGGGGATTGGACTAGCCGTACGCTCTCTGTTCTGGACGCTCCAGCTTCTTTAAGCAGAGGTTGGGGTCTGACCTAGAGCATACCCTGAGAATATGGGAGACTGTCCCAAAAGCCTAGCCACTGTCTTGGAATCAGCCACCAGGTCTTCTGTGGTCAGGTTTTCCTCTTTCCTACATCATGCACAGTCTTAGTTCTAGACACCCTGGCTGAGTATCAGTGTGCTGGGCCCTGCACTTCCACAGTGTTTCTGGAGGTTCTGCCTCCTTCCTGGGGCTAACATTGGGCTAACCTAATGATTGCCAAGAGGGTAAGCAGAGTAGGAGTTGGCAGAGGAAAGGATTTCCGGAGGAAAGAGGAAGTATAGCATTTTGTTTTGGGTCCTAAGGCTCTGGCTGCTCACTGTGACCCCTGCCCCAAGAGTAGGCAGGGCCTCAGGCATGAAGAAACCAGGTGTGGCTCTCTGGAACCAGCTCCGTGCTTCAACCAAGCCCTGCTCTTCTCTGCTTTTGTGCATGCTCAGGCGCTCAGTCCTGTCCGACTCTTGCAGCTCCATGGCCGGTAACCTGCCAGGCTCCTCACTCCATGGGATTCTTGTAGGCGAGAAGACTGGAGTGGGATGCCATTTCCTTCTCCAGAGGATCTCCTTGACCTAGGAATTGAGCCCGCATCTCCTGGCTCCTGCATGGGCAGACAGATTCTTTACTGCTGAGCCACCGGGGGAGCCCCAGTTGTTCTCTAGTTGATTTGTGAATAAGCTGTTAGTGTGTGTGTGTCTGTGTGTCTGTCTGTCTGTGTCTGTCTGTGTGTGTGTGTCTGTGTATGTGTACAGCTGACCCTTGAACAATGCCAGGAATAGGGGGGTGCCTAACTCGCTGCTCCTACCCGCTGCAGTCAGAAATCTGAGTATAACTTCACAGTAGACCTTCATATCTGCATCCATGGATTCACCCACCCCAAGATCTTATAATACTGTGAAGTGTGTATTTACTGAAAGAAATCTGTGTGTAAGTGGGCTCACATAGTTCAGACCCATGTTGTTCAAGGGTATATATGTATACACACACTATATATTTTCCTCAGAACTGATCATGTAAAAATTTTCATCTTTAAATTGAATTTTGAGTTTTGTTACGAATTTTGTTCTTTGCCTTAGTTCTTATTAAACAACTATTTTTTAGGCATAATAGAGATTATTTCCTATTCCTTTATTTAAAATGACCATTGTATTAAAAGAGCAGAGCCATAGACAGTGGTCTCGTGTTCTGGCGCCTTCACACATCCTGTTGCTTTTATTAACTTCTCCAATTCATGCCAGTCTCTTACTCTTTGTTCTCACTTTGGTCCAGTGCACTGTTTCAGTGTGTTCTTAGTCTGTCCTTTGTCTGTTCTGTTCTGCTAGCTTTATAAGCACTTGCCTTGTAAGAATATGCCAGGTTACAAGTTTGGAGAGCCAGTTCAGTAGTTAGTATGGGATAGTGTAGTATGGGCTTGAGCCAGGCTTGTTGTTGAGTCGCTCAGTCAAGTCCAACTTTTTGCAGCCCCATGGACTGCAGCACACCAGGCTTCCCGGTCCTTCACTATCTCCCGGAGTTTGCTCAGACTCGCATCCAGTGAGTCAGTGATGCCATCCAACCATCTCATCCTCTGTCCCCCAGTTCTCCTCCTGCCCTCAGGCTTTCCCAGCATCAGGGTCTTCTCCGATGAGTCGGTTCTGCTTGGGTTTTAGTCCATCGTCTGCTACTTACTCTATCAGTTTCCTTATCTGTGAAGTAAAGACAAAAAAGCTAGCATGACCACATGTAATTTATCTTTCAAGCAGAAGCACTTGATTTTAGATAAGCTGCAACAACAAATTTAAAGCAGGACAGTGCCAGGCAGACTGGTCTCGGACACCCCAATGATGAAACATCTAACACAGAAGCCTGTTGCAGGTGTTGTTAATTGTGTATAAAGTGCACAGAACAGTGGTACAGAGTGTGTGATCAACAAAAGTGAGGTTAATAGCAGCAGCAGACACATTTTTCAGTACAGTATTTCTCAGAACATAAGACACATCACTGGTGATAAATGATGCACAGACACATGAATAAGCTACTGGGATGCTAGTGCCTGTAGAATACACACCACCTAAGCTGGATCATGGAAGAAGGAAGAGAGTTCCAGAAAAACATCTATTTCTGCTTTATTGACTATGCCAAACAAAGCCTTTGACTGTGTGGATCACAATAAACTGTGGAAAATTCTGAAAGAGATGGGAATACCAGACCACCTGACCTGCCTCTTGAGAAACCTGTATGCAGGTCAGGAAGCAACAGTTAGAACTGGACATGGAACAACAGACTGGTTCCAAATAGGAAAAGGAGTACGTCAAGGCTGTATATTGTCCCCCAGCTTGTTTAACTTCTATGCAGAGTACATCATGAGAAACGCTGGGCTGGAAGAAGCACAAGCTGGAATCAAGATTGGTGGGAGAAAGATCAATAACCTCAGATATGCAGATGACACCACCCTTATGGCAGAAAGTGAAGAGGAACTAAAAAGCCTCTTGATGAAAGTGAAAGAGGAGAGTGAAAAGGTGGCTTAAAGCTCAACATTCAGAAAACTAAGATGATGTCATCCGATCCCTTCACTTCATGGGAAATAGATGGGAAAACAGTGGAAACAGTGTCAGACTTTATTTTTTGGGCTCCAAAATCACTGCAGATGGTGATTGCAGCCATGAAATTAAGACGCTTACTCCTTGGAAGGAAAGTTATGACCAACCTAGATAGCATATTGAGAAGCAGAAACATTACTTTGCCGACTAAGGTCCGCCTAGTCAAGGCTATGGTTTTTCCAGTGGTCATGTATGGATGTGAGAGTTGGACTGTGAAGAAAGCTGAGCGCCGAAGAATTGATGCTTTTTCATTGTGATGTTGGAGAAGACTCTTGAGAGTCCCTTGGACTGCAAGGAGATCCAACCAGTCCATCCTAAAGGAGATCAGTCCTAGGTGTTCTTTGGAAGGACTGATGCTGAAGCTGAAACTCCAATACTTTGGCCACCTCATGTGAAGAGTTAACTCATTGGAAAAGACTCTGATGCTGGGAGGGATTGGGGGCAGGAGGAGAAGGGGTGACAGAGGATGAAATGGCTGGATGGCATCACCAACTCGATGGACATGAATTTGAGTGAACTCCGGGAGTTGGTGATGGACAAGGAGGCCTGGCGTGCTGCAGTTCATGGGGTTGCAAAGAGTCAGACACGACTGAGTGACTGAACTGAACTGAACTGAAGACATCAGTGTTTGCCTTGTTATTTAGTTGCTCCGTCATGTCTGACTCTTTGTGACCGCCTGGACTCTAGCCTGCCAGGCTCCTCTGTCCATGGGATCCTCCAGGCAAGAATACTGGAGTGGGTTGCCATGCCCTCCTCCAGGGGGTCTTCCAAGCCAAGGTTCAAATCCACGTCTCCCACATTGTGGGAGGCAGATTCTTTACCACCGAGCCACCTGGAAGCCCTCAGTGTTTGTGACTGACATCTAAAATGTATTATGACGGGGCTTCCCTGGTGGTCCAGTGGCTCAGAGTCTACCTGCAGTGCAGGGGACACTGGTTTGATTCCTGGTCTGGGGAGGTTCCACATGCTGTGAAGCAGCTGGGCCCAGACACCACAACTGCTGAGCCCACACTCTAGAGCCCGAGAGCCACAACTACGAAAGCCCACGGGCCAGAGCCTGTGTTCCGCAGCAAGAGAAGCCAGGGCAGTGAGAAGCCCGCGCGCCGCAGCTGGAGGGCAGCCCCCGCACTGCACAACGAGAGAAAGCCCGCATACAGCAGCAAAGAGCCGGCACAGCCAAAACTTGCAAAAAGCTTTTTTAATTATAAAATGTATTATGATGTTAGGTAGCATGGTGTTTTCATTCAAATACCGATTGCCTTTTATGCCGAATACTTTCCTCAGTACTTGGGGTTACGTTAGTGAATAAGAGAGAGAGTTGGCATGAAGTTTTATTATGACACTGGTTTCAAGAAATGAATTTTCTATTGATTGCATATTTATTTTCAAATTATATTTCTACTCTGATGTAAGTACTGTATATGATAAAGTTTTTTTAAAAGTAAATGTAAAAGAAGGGGCAATAGTCCCCTTACGTCTCCTGAGCAGAAAAAACAGACGTGGAGTGAGGGTGGGTTGAAACCATATCAAGGCTTAGTTACAAATTTTTAATAATGTTTTCTGCTTATAATAAGAGTTCTGCAGGTAACAGGAGAAGAGATGCGTTACTGGCTTTCTGCCTGGAGCTCACTTCATTTCAACCCTCTGTGCCCCTGATTGAAAGAAGTCTGTGTACCCTTCCCACTTCCCAGACGTCCTTATATCTCCTGATTTCTCTAGAACTGTATTTTCTAATAAATGACATGGGGGGAGGACTGAATTTTGGTTTAGATGTTTAAAATCTGAATTTTTAAAAATAGATTCTGATGTGGAGGAGTTTCTCAGGAAGATTTGCATGTAAATTAAGGTGTTAATACTGCTTGTGAAAGGGAAGTCACAACTGCTTGACGCAGGTCATTCTGTTTGGGAGCACTTCTCACCGCTGTGATTTTTCTGACTAAATCCAGACTTGTCCACATGTTATGTGTACAGTCTCAGGAAACAGACGTTTCTGGGCGAAGGATGTCCTGAGTGAGGGAATATCATGTATGCCACATATGCAAACAACTGGCAATTAGGCTGCCAGTCATGATTTCCAGAAGCTTCATGAAGGATTTCTATCCAGATGAGTTATCTTTCTGAACAGAATTGTAGAAATGCCATAGCATTTTTGTGTACTCCACTGTTGTGCTGTTATCTCTGAATTATTTTTGATAATTTAATAAAAGGTTGTGAACATTAATAAATAAACAAAGGTGTTATTAATGCCAAGTCTGCTCAGAGTTCAAGCAGGTAAAGTTAGAAGGGCAGACTGGCCAGGAATGAAGTGTGCCCATAGGGTAGTTTTTATTATTGGCACCTTTTAAAAAAAAAAAAAGTTTCTTTTTTTTGAAAAATAAGGTAGACTTGAGTTGGAGGCAGCACAAAAATTATTTAGATACCACTCCTAGTTTCTATTGCTTTTAGTAAAGAATATACTTAGCTTTTTAAACAATTTTTACTTATTTTTGGCTGCCCTGGGTCTTTGTTGCTGCACACGGGTTTTCTCTAGTTGCGGCCAGTTGGAGCTATTGTTTTTGCAGAGTGCAGGCTCTAGGTGCGAGGTCTTCAGTCGTTGTGGTGCATAGGCCCAATTGCCTTGGAAACTTCCCAGATGAGGGATCGAACCCATGTCCCCTCCACTGGCAGACAGACTCCTAATCGCTGGACCGCCAGGGGAGTCCATCCTTTAGCTCTTTATTAAAGACACTTTAGCATCTTTAATATATAAACATGAGCTTATGCTAGAACTATGCATTAGGCTTAAAAAAATGTCTTCTCAGAGGTTAGTTTCCGTTTGGTATGAGGCAGACAGGGCTTTCCAGAGGCAAAAATTCTGGAATCTAGTATTTGTTTTCTGTTGCTCACCTTCACTTCAGCCTCCTCTCCTCTTTGCGGCAGCATGGCCTTTTTGTTTTAGGCACCCTGTGTCAACTTGATTTCTTCATGTGCTTTAAAAAAAAGTCTAGCAGCAGTCACTTAAGCTTGCTTCGTGATGAGCTGGGTCCGCATGGAGAAGTTTGTTAGCTGATGTTACCATGTTGCGTTCTTTGTTTCTGGTGCTATAATAGAAGGAGTTACAGAGATCAGTGTGCAGAAGGGGTGGTTTGGTTTTAAGCAGAGCAGAGGAAGTTCTCAAACCATACCGGCTCTGAGGCCTTGCTGAGGGCTAGTAAATCTCTTCCCAGAAGGAGATCAGAAGGGAATCAAATCCAGTTTCCAGATTTTCAATAGGGAAGAGAGGATCCAGAATAGAAAGCAGTTGGCTGAAAGTGACACAGCTATTTTTAACAAAGCCAACACTAAGTCCTCTTTCGTCTTAGGAGTCCTTTCTCTGCTTCTTTGAAATCCTAATGCAACCACCCACAGAATTACAGAACTTTATTAAGTTGAGAGTATGTTAGAATGATTCCACTGTATAAATAATAACTTGGCTGTATATGCAATGAAAAAGAGTAGTAGAATGCTACACACAAAAATATTATCAAAACATTAACTGAAGTAGAGTTACTAGAAGAAATAACTACTTGCCTTAGCTTAGAGGCTTCCCTAGTGGCTCCTGCCAGTGCAGGAGACACGGTAGACGTAGCTTCCATCCCTGGGTCAGGAAGATCTCCTGGAGGAGGAAATGGCAACCCACTCCCTTATTCCTGCCTGAAGAGTCCCACAGACAGAGGAGCCTGGTGGGCTACAGTCCATGGGATTGAAAGAGTCAGACACGACAGAGAGACTAACGCACACGCTGGCTTTATAATGTTAATGTCAATAGAAAACATGTTTGTCACTCTTGTATTTATAATGTTCATTCATTCATTTGCTTTTTTATCTTGAAGACTAGGGACGGATAACTGGAAAAAATTGCCTGGGTGTCAACATGTTACTAGTAGCAAATGCAACTTTTCTTCAGTCGAGCTTAAAGATGTTTTTGAAAAAATCGAATTGCGCATAAGAGCAGAAGAAGGAAACAACACTTCTACATGGTATGAGGTTGAGCCATTTGTACCGTTTCTAGAAGGTAAGAAAAAGTTGCCAGCTGAATTATATTGAATTCTTTATTAAATAATAACAGCACAGGTCACTTCCCAAGCCCACTCATTTGCATGATATAAAATCTCCCATCTTTTAAAAAAACAAAAAGAACAAAGATTCCCTTAAACTTGGTGTCTCCTTCCTGCTATGACTTCATTTTCCTGCTTTCCTTCTAGTGGTGTTTCTCAGAGGGTGGTCTCCAAGAGATCTGTCAAGTCAAAACCATTTTCCTAATGGAAACTTACTTAATAAAACTTACTTGCCTTTTTCATCTTCATTCTGTCGTGGGTGTACCCTGGAGTTTTCTAGAGGCTGTTTGATATGAGATGGTGACTGACTGGTGATGCAGAAGTAGGTGTGAGACACAGCTGTCTTCTTTATTAGGCCAGACATTAAAGAGATTTGAACAAAATGTGAGATGAACACCACCCTTCTAAGTTTTTTGGCTTGTTTGTTTTGGAAAATACAGTCATTTATTATCATGCAATAGATTTCATCATTACTGTTTTTTAATGAATTGATAGATATTTTACATTGTTATCACTTTTGACATCTGATAATGCTGAACATTCAAGGACACAGCCCATGTAAACAAGAGCTCTTTAGGACCCTCAATATCTCTTAAGTGTAACGGATCCCAAGACCAGGAAGTTCAAGAACCACCACCCTATTGCATAACTCACACAAGGATGATCTGTATCCCCTCTCTGTACACTTTCCCTCCCACTCCCTCTCCAGCCCTCCCAGTTGGAGCTTTGTACCCATCACTACACTAAAACCACTTGCCAAGGTCACCGTGACCTTGACAGTGCCGGGTGGATTCCCAGGGAGAGAGTGTCACTCCCTTCTGCGTAAAACCCTTCCCTCTGGGTTCTCGACGGCGCTGCGCTTTCCAGGCTCTCCTCCTGCTCCTTGGTCTCTCCTTTGCCAATGTCGTCTTGTCCCCCAGACCTTAAAATGTTGGACGGCAGCGGGCCTCAGTCTGCAGGGCTCCACCATTGAACCTCTTCTCTCAACGCAGCCTCCACCAGGAATTGTATGACTTTCAGTACCCTCTGTGCTCTCAGCTCCTCAGTTTACATCCCCAGCGCCGTCCTTCTCCTTACCTTAGAGAGCTGCATCACGAGCTCTCTAGTCAGCATCTCCACTTAGAGGTCCGAGAGTCATCGCAAAACACTCTTTAAATTTTCTATATTTAGGGTTGGCCATGCTGAATCTTCGTTGCTTCTCATGGGCAGGTGGGAGCCACTCCTCAGTTGCTTGGGCGTCTCATTGCAGTGGCTTCTCTTGTCGCAGAGCACAGGCTCTAGATGCTCAGGCTTCAGTAGTTGCAGCACCCGCGCTTAGGTTCTCCAAGGCATCTAGAATTGTCCGGGACCGGGGATCAAACCCATGTCCCCTCCTTTGGAAGGCGGATTCTCAACTACCAGCCCCAGGGAAGTCCCTCATCTCAAATTTAAAATGGCCAGAGTTCTGGCTTTCTCCCCTCCAGAGCTGCTCTTCTTGCAGTTTTTTCCATCTCTGTTAATGGTGTCACCTATTATTTGCTCAGGCCAGGAGCCCTGGCATCACCTTTGATACCTCTCTCTCATCCTCCATCCAGTCCATCAACAGATTTCGAGCGATCAGGTCGCTTCTCACTTCCAGCCTGGCTATTAGCCGTCCCTGGCCGCTCTCATCTGCCCAGGAGCTTTCCTGCTTCCTGACATGCTACCTGGGGTAGTCTTTCCCAAATGTGAATCAGGTCCTGGCGAACTTACAGTCCCAGACTTCAAGTTCTGCCTGTTAGCCAGAGTCTGGCTGCATCTCGCATCCTATTTTCTGCCACCCAGGCACTCGAGCGCCCCCTAGTGTCTCTTGAAAATGGTGAGCACGTTCCGGAGCCCCTGGGGCGCTCTCAGCCTGCCTTGCTTGACCTCACGGTACTCAGACCTCACCTTGAGCAGGCCTCGGCTCACCTCCATCAGGCCTCAGCTCAAACATCTCAGGGAGCCTTCTCCTCGCTGACTCACCGAAAACAGTCGTTGCCGCCCTTCTCTGTTCATTTCTTCTTACAGCATGCGTGACATTATAACATTATATATATGTTGGTTTATTTGGGATTTTTGGCCACATTTCCCAGTAAAGTGTAAGCTCCATGAGGGATTTTCTCCTTTTTTACATGCCAGGCACATATTTAAGTGCTTAGAATTATTTATTGTATGAATGTTTTGACTTGTATTAGTGAACTTACATAGTAAATGTTTTGATTTTCACAGCTCAGATTGGTCCCCCAGAAGTGCATTTAGAAGCTGAAGATAAGGCGATAATACTGAGCATCTCTCCCCCTGGAGCAGAAGATAGTATCATGTGGGCTTTGGATCGTTCAAGCTTTAGGTATAGCGTCGTTATCTGGAAAAACTCTTCAAGTCTAGAAGTAAGCATTATTTTTATCTTTGTTTGATCTGAGAGAAGAATGGCATGAATTAGTTGTAAAATTTGACTTTTTTTAAAGAACAGACTTCTCTTTTTTAAAATTATAGGAAAGAACTGAAACTGTTTATTCCGAAGATAAAATTTATAAACTGTCACCAGAGATTACTTATTGTTTAAAAGTTAAAGCAGAACTGCGTTTACAAAGTAGAGTTGGTTGCTATAGTCCAGTGTATTGCATAAATACCACAGGTAAGAAGGAAGTTTTGCTTTCAATTCAGTAACTATATATATAAGTTGTTTGTTGTTGTTCCGTTACTAAGTTGTGTCTGACTCTTTGCGACCACATGGACTGTAGCCCACCAAGCTCCTCTGTCCTCCACTACCTCCGTAAGCTTGCTCAAATTCATGTCCATTGAGTTGGTGACTCTATCCAACCATCTCATCCTCTGCCACCATCTTCACTTTTGCCTTCAATCTTTCCTAGCATCAGGGTCTTTTCCAGTGAGTCAGCTCTTCGCATGAGGTGGCCAAAGTGTTGGAACTTCAGCTTCAGCAACAGTCCTTCCAATGAGTATTCAAGGCTGATTTCCTTTAGGATTGACTGGTTTGATCTCCTTGCAATCTATTAATTAATTGGCAACCTTTTAATTTTGGCATTTTTCCCATAGTTGCCGAATTTTTTGTGTTGGTTTAGTAGACATCAAAACAAAAACATTCTCATGTTGATGTAGGCAGAATCCAAGGCAATATTGTAAAGCTGTTATCCTCCAATTAAAAAGAAATAATTTTTTTAAAAAAATTTTTAACAGCATTTACACAAACAACAATGTTATTTGGGATTTTTGTCTCAAGTAAACAGTAATGAAAATTCTGTGTAAAATTCCAACTATTTTCTAATGACAGAAATTGTTTTTACTTGTTCAGAATCCATGAGAAGGGGAGATAGTCACTAGAAAAGCAGTTAGTATTCCAAAAAGCATACGTTTATAGGTGAAATGTTAAATTATGAAAGCATCCTGATACATTTTATCCATGGCATCTTGCCAACAATTAAGGTTTAAGGGTAGGAACTTGAATTTATTATTTTAATTATAAATTTAGTATGCTTTGTTCTTAAAATCAAGCAGTGTAGAAGGGAGTTAAAGGAAAGATCTCTCCTGCTTCCTGACCCGACTCTGTTCACCAGAGACAAGCATCCCCAGCAGTGTGTATACAGCCTTCCCTGCGTTTCCTCAAGGCTTATATTAGTATATACTCAGACTTACAGTTTCGGGGTGTTTTATTTTTTACATTAAGGAATAAAGTCCTGTGTACACTCTGCTGTATTTAAAATGGATAACCAACAAGGACCTACTGTACAGCATATGGAACTCTGCTCAGTGTTACGTGGCAGCCTTGATGGGAGAAGAGTTTGGGGGAGAATAAATACATGTGCATATATCTCTGAGTCCCTTCACTGTTCACCTGAAACTATCATAGCATTAAAGTTTAAAAATAATAATAATAAAGTCCTGTCGGATATATTTTAAACTTGCTTGCTTAACCCAATATATTGAGGTTCTCTTTTTATGTCAACACATACAGATCTATCACATTCTTTTAAATGGCTGTATAGTATTATCTTGTGTGAATACACACCGTAATTTATTTAGCTATTACCTCATAATGATAAGGTACAAGCCTTTTCTCTTCTTGCCCATGCTGTTAAGAATTCTTGCCATCTCTTCTCTCACTAGAGTAAATGTGTGTGCTTTCTTGTGTGTTCCGTGTCTTCTAGAGAGACATAAAGTGCCTTCACCGGAAAATGTACAAATCAATGTTGACAACCAGACCTATGTTCTTAAGTGGGATTACCCATATGAAAGCACAACTTTTCAAGCTCAGTGGCTCCAGTAAGTTCTTTTCCATAAATGTCCTTTTGCAGCTTATTTTTGCCCAGTGTGTTAGGTTTCTTTTCACTCTGCTTCAGCCACCTGTTGTTCTCTGCACACATTCGGCCTGATGGAAAGGTGGTTATGATGCATTGGAGCTGGGGTGTTTAATTCTAGTCCCAGCTCTGCCAGTAACCGTCTGGAGTGTCTGAGACCCAATTACTTCTTTCGGCCTGTTTCTTCACTTGTGAAATGGGTATATTATAATATCTAGCGTTCTTAGTAATGTTAGTTGTTCAGTCACGCCCGATTCTTTGTGACCCCCGTGGACTGTAGCCTGCCAGCCTCCTCTGTCCATGGAATTCTCCAGGCAAGAATACTGGGGTGGGTGGCCATTCCCTCCTCCAAGGGATCTTCCCAACCCAGGAAATGAGCCCACGTCTCCTGCATTGCAGACAGCTTCTTTACTGTCTGAGCCGCCAGGACTTACTGGCTCACTTTTTTTAAGGTGTGATTCTAATTACATGTGTTGTTTCCTTGGTCTAGAATACTTGACAGATGACCAAGATATTTTCTTCAAAACCCACTGCTTCCATGAGTCCTTGAAATTATCTCAGTCCAGTCACTCCGTCAAGTTCAGTTCAAGTCAGTCCTCCTCCTGTCTTGATTGTTGTGGTGGCTTTGGCAGATTCCTTAGTAATTAGTGGGAAGCTAAGGAAGTTGGAGAGAACTGCTTTCTGTGCTTGAGTAGAGAGCAGCCAAACATGAGCAAAGCCCAGCCCGACATGAGTGAGAGAGGACTGGGTGTAGTGTATACTGATTGGAAACTGGAGAGGATAAACGGAGAGGGAGAAGAGAAGAGGATAATCAAGTGGAAGGTGACGTGAACTCTGGGGGAAAGGGGACCCCAAAGAAAGAGTTACCGAGGGCAGAGGAATTGCACGGCCAAAGGCAGTAGTAGGTCAGGTAGGGAAGAAAGAGTGAGAAGAAAGAGACGAGAAAGACAGAGAGAAGACGAGGGAGGAGGGAAGGCGGTGCTGCTGCAGTTGATTCCTCTCCACCCTTCGGTGTTAGTTTTGAAGCAGCAGCAGTCTGGATAATAAGTGCATTCTTGTGTGGAGCACAAACAGCAAAGGTTGCAGACGTGAGTGCAGGGCCGGAGAGTCTGCAGAAGCCATTTCGAAGGAGAGGTTTCGTGAAGGAGGTTTTTCAGTGACGAGAGACAGCATTCCAGGCTGGGGCTACACACACATGGGAAAGCTCGGATATGAAGAGACAAAATCAGATCAGGGTAACGAGGAGGTATCCATTTCCCTTTGCTCTGTAGTAAACTTGCGCAAACGCAGCAGCTTAAAAAACACGGCTTATTATCTCTCAGTGACTTCGGGTCAGGAATTCACGTGTGGTTTAGCGGAGTCCTGTGCTTGGGGTCTCACAAGGCTGCGGTCAGGGTGTCAGCCGGGTCTGCTGTGTCATCCAGGCTGTCTCGTGGTGTCTCCTAAGCTCACGTGGTGGTTGGTAGAATCCATTTCTGGCAGCTATAGAACGCATGGTGGCGTGCTGCCTCAGAAGCTGTCAATAGAGACAATCTCTGCCCCCTAGACCCTCCTTTAAAGCCTCATCTGATCAGGTCAGACCCAACCAGGATAGGCTTTCATGTGATAACTCAAAGTCCACTGGCTTGGGACCTTGATTTCATTTGTAAAATCCCTTCACCTTTCAAGTAATGTAACCTAATCGAGAGTTCATGGATTCTGCCTGCCCACGCTCAGGGGGAGGGGATGGTGTCAGGCTCATGCACCAGAGGGTAGGAATCTTGGGGGCCAGTTGGAATTTCGCCTACAAGAAAGGGAAGGCCTGCTTCAAGAACAGCAGAACCCTGGGCCTGGCGAGCAGCGAGAGGGATCCTTGAGTTAACAGGAAGGGGTGAAGTCAGGCTTCGCCTTAGACTCCGCTACAGGCATTCGGGGGCCACTGGGAGTCTGGTGTTGAGCGATAGGTAACATGAGGCCTGTGTCCAAGGAGCGTGACAATGGCCACATGGTGTGTGGTGCAGGGGACTGAAGACAACAGAGCCCACTCACAGGCTGCCGTGGTTCCGGGCTTGAACTGACGGGCTTGGAGCCGTTGGTCTCAGAGCAGTCCGTTAATCTATCCAGACGCGCTCTGACTGTTCAGACTCGCTCTCAGAACCCTGGTATGTGTCTTAGCCCTGACCCATGGTTATGCTGGTACACTTCCAGAAGAGAAAAGCTTTACTTGAGTGTTTGCCGGGTTTTATAACACAGTTAATCCTGCTGTGGAGAAGGCAATGGCACCCCACTCCAGTATCTTGCCTGGAAAAGCCCATGAATGGAGGAGCCTGGTAGGCTGCAGTCCATGGGGTCGCTAAGAGTCGGGCACGACTGAGCGACTTCACTTTCACTTTTCACTTTCATGCATTGGAGAAGGCAATGGCAACCCACTCCAGTGTTCTTGCCTGGCGAATCCCAGGGACGGGGGAGCCTGGTGGGCTCCCATCTATGGGGTCGCACAGAATTGGACACAACTGAAGCGACTTAGCAGCAGCAGCAGCAGCAACCCTGCTGTGGCCACTTTCAGGCTCCCAGCAGCGTGTCTGCCCACTGGACATGGAGTTGGGAAGAGGCACAGTAAGCCCTCCACCATATTCCACTGTTCAGACACTATAGATGTAAATAGCATTGAGCATAGATAAAATGCAGGGAAAACAGTTAGGAGAAGATGAGTTTTGCATTTTTTATCACTTTAGTTTTTAATACAACACATTTATTTGTAAGTTTATGTAACTTTTAACAGTGGCTACATTTACCAGCTAGCTGGTAGCATTCCTGAAAATTTAGCAGTTGTTTTTGTGCACCAGCTTGAGCCAACCCTTCACACTACTTCTTTATCACACGCTTGAGCAAGGTCTTTGGTTTTCTTTTGTGAACACATCTTTTCCATTGTCCTGTGAGTTTCTCAAGGGTGAGGACAGTTTACCTCTGTAACTTTGGCCCCTAACAGAATGTCTGGCCTATTACAGGTGCTCAGTACATGTTTACTGAACTAATGTGTTTGGAATGAAAAATATCTTTTTGTCTTAAAGTGCCTTTTTAAAGAAGATTCCTGGGAAACATTCAAACAAATGGAAACAAATACCAAACTGTGAAAATGTCACAACTACCCACTGTGTCTTTCCTCGAGATATTTTCTCAAGGGGAATTTACTATGTCCGTGTACGAGCATCTAATGGAAATGGTACCTCTTTTTGGTCTGAAGAGAAGGAATTTAATACGGAAGTGAAACGTAAGCCAATAGTTTTTGTTTTACTTTGTGATTCTCCAGTTATGAATTCTTACGATTGTTTTGTGGTCTGATTTGAACTTTGTGTCTTTACACATTTTTTTTCCTAGCTATCATATTTCCTCCAGTCATCAGCATGAAATCCATTACTGATGATTCACTGCGTGTCAGTGTCGGTGCTTCAGAAGAGTCTGAAAACATGTCTGTGAATCAGCTCTACCCACTAGTTTATGAAGTAATTTTTTGGGAAAACACTTCAAATGCTGAGGTAAAAAGACTGTGTAGTATAGGTTTATAACTTAGAGTTGTGACTATGATTTGGGTAAGCAAAGCTTGAAGTTAAAATTGCTGGGAAATTGTTAAACTTTTAGGCTATATGATTAACTCAGATATTTTCCATAGGAAGAAATTGGCGTTTCATGTTTTACTTGGTAAGAGTTACGGTCAGCTGCGTCTGGGCCTCCAGTTAGTTGCTGTTGGTTTGGGGGAATTTCTTGGCCTCGCCAAGTGGCATGCAGAACCTTAGTTCCCTGATCAGGGAAGGGAACTCACCTGCCCTGCAGTGGAAGCACGAGGTCCTAGCCACTGGACCACCAGGAAAGTGGCCCCAGCTAGTTTCTAAACCTCAGATCCTGAGTTCATTTGTACTCAGTTAGAACCTCTGAGGGTAGAGCTCAGGAGTTTTTATCATGATCCTCAGGGATTCATGAACCAGGGTTTCTCAACACTGCTGACATTTGGGTTGGACGGTTAGTTGCAGGAGCTGCCTTTTGCATTATAGGATGGCTAGTAAGGCCCCTCCCCACTGCTCACTAGGTGCTGGTAGCCCTCCCTCCTAGGTGTGACAACCCAGACTACCTCCCTGTAGTGCCAGACATTGGGGCACCTCCACGAGGACAAAGACTGGCTTTTAGGGGACAAAAGACTCTTAGCTGTGATCATGGTTTGTGGCCCTAAAATTCAGAAACCGCTGACAGGCTAATGCACATGAGATAGTCCACATTATTCCTGGGTCACTTTTCCCTGTGGAATTACCGTCAGGGAATCAGCCTTTAAAAACCTGCTACAGTTAAGTTGGTGAATTTTCTAGCTTCATTTTCTGTTGAAAATCCAAGAAAAGTCCAGTGATTGGGATACTTTGATTTTAACTATCTGAAGACTCTGCACAGTTTAGCCCTGTTGAGTATTGTGGTTAGTTCTAAGTCCTCCCTAGATCTGGAAAACCTAAATTTGTGTCTCAGACTACCAAATGGTGTAAGCTTAGGCAAGGTGCTTGACCACTGAAACTCGTTTCCTCTTTTCTAAAGTGGCGGGAGTCATAGCAACTTAATTTTTTTTTGAACAGATGTTTTTAAGGTTTAAAAGGAGGTAGTGTTTATGGAAATACCTACTGCATTGCCTGACAAATAGAGATTCAATAACCTTTGTTTGCCATCCTGTCTTATGCTGGGTAAGACATCAATAATTACAGTCATAATAACAGCTCATATTTATTGGATACTCATTGTGTATTGGGTGCCGGGGCTAAGTATTTTACATGAATTGTGTCAATTGGTCTTCCAAACAACCCTGCCAGACAGTTGGATCGATTAAATTACTCTTCAGAAAACACTTGGGATGGAGTATCCATTACTGCTTCGCTGATGCTGGGCCGTAAGGCAGTGAAACGTGAGTGGATGTGGTATGACTGAGGCCTTAAGTGCACCTGTGGGGATTGTCTTGGCTCTTGTGCTTCTCCCATTTGCCAAAAGGAAAGCAAGCTCCACGTGGTCTGTGGGCCAAGGCGGATGAGAGGCTGTAGAGCACACCTGAACGTGATCCACAGCCTCAGAGAGCTCCCCCAGCCAATCCGCTCACGATCCACTCACGAGCAACAAAAACAAACGTTCTGTATACATGTATATGCGTGGCTGAGTCCCTTTGCTGTGCACCTGAAACTCTCACAGCACTGTTACTTGGCTGTACCCCAATACAAAATAAAAAGTTTAATTCTTTTTAAAAAAAGAAAAATATGTTTTGAGCCACAGGCTGTTCTGTTACACAGCATTGCAGTGTTATTTTGCTGTACTTGCTCTGTTTTGTTACACCACAGTAACAAAACAATAGCAATAGCTAGCTGACTAATACAAATAGGAGTAGTAATTGTCCTCACTTTACAGATCTGGGAATAGGGCCCAGGGAAATTAAATAACTTGCCTAAGACTACATAGCTATAAGTAACATCTTGATACAGGCAGTTTGAGACCAGACCCTGCCCCCTGCACTTAATTGTTCTGCCACTAACCAGAGGTAACACGATGGTAATTCAGCCAAATCGGTATGTACGGATAAAATAACTTCGAGTTGTCTTAGGACTATATGGTATTCTTTTGGCAGGAGCATGTTTCACTTTTGAGTTTGGTAATGGTGTGTTGTCCAAAATAAATTAATATTTCTTAAAATATACCGACCGAGTGTTTGGGAGAGGCTAATCTTAGAATGAATATTTAAGGAATTCAGGAAACAGGTATTCCCTCTATGATTTCTTGGGGTTCTAAATTTTATCAATGATTTACTTATTTTTTTTATAGAGAAAAGTTCTAGAGAAAAGAACCGATTTTACCTTTCCTAACTTGAAACCGCTGACTGTGTATTGTGTCAAAGCCAGAGCACTCATTGAAAATGACAGGCGGAATAAAGGGAGCAGTTTCAGTGATACTGTGTGTGAGAAAACAAAACCAGGTCAGGATCTTTTATTTTACTTTTTCTTTTTTAATGTCGCCAGATTTAATAAAAAATAACCAATTCATTGAAAACTGTAAAATATTTGTGTTTTGCCACAAAAATATAGAGAATGTTTTCTTAATGGACCATTTAAGTCAAAATCAGACCTTTACACTGACCTTCACAAAACTTCACACTGAGTTTTAGAAAATATTTTTAATACTCAACTTAGTTCAATGGTTTTTGCATGCTTTATATTTCATGCATACCCACATAATTAATTTCTTTTGTTACTCTTAGAATTTAATGAGACTTATTTTTTATATAACCTTTGATATAATTATCATGTGGAAATCCCTTAGTTGTGAATTTTTTATGTTATTGATATTATTTAACAATGTAAATTTCCTTTCACATGGCTGTATTTCTTTCACACAAACTGTCAGCAGTCTTAATATATTTGTGTGTCAAAACCTATATTGATGCTAAACACCATTTATTTCTTTTTAGGAAACACTTCCAAAACCTGGCTTATAGCTGGAATTTGCACTGCATTGTTTTCTATTCCTGTGGTCATTTATGTTGTGAGAGTCTTCTTGAGATGTGTCAAATATGTGTTCTTTCCATCAAGTAAACCTCCTTCCTCTGTTGACGAGGTAGGTTACTTTGCTTGGTCAACAGCTAGCTGGATTTTTCTGAAAATAAAAGGGAAATATATTTGATTGCAACAGAATATAAATGTGTTCCTGATAGTCAAAAAATAATACAGACTGACCTGGGTTTTTTCCTTCAGAGTTTTAGAAAACTGACTTCAGAAGCAGTCATGTAATAGAATGTAGCATGGAATAGAAGAATGTGTCCTTAATCCCATGTTTTTCTGGCAGTTTGGCTGCTGTGGCACTTGTTTTACCACCTATATTCCCAAAAAGGTTAAAACATTGTCGCCAGTGCAAAAACTTTATTCTGTAGATGAAATCACAGAAAACGAGGTAGAGAAACACACTTTTCCTCTCGCAGCACCTCGGTGTTTTGGCTGGCACGTCCGTGTGGCTGGCATAGTTAGTGGAAGCACGGCGCGATGACCGTCAGCGTGGGCGCTGTCCGGGGGTGGCGTCTGCACCTGGAGTGGCTCCCGCGCTGCCTGCCTGCCTTCAGGTTCTCAGGCTGTGGAGCCAGAGGCCAGAAGGTGGCTCACTGACGGGCTGTAGTGTATTTCACTGACTGGCTGTGAACATGCGCAGCTCAGTTGTGAGCACTTGCACAAGTGCCCGTAGCTGTAAAGCAGCGCCAGCAGCGCCATCCTGTAGAACTATGAGGGGCGAGGGCAGGAGACCAGAAAGACCCGCCGCTGTGCCAGCACTCTGTCCACGTGAGCTGTTTCACCCTCTTATCCCTGAGTTTTCTAGTGTCATTTCTATGTGCTCTTCTATTCAGAGCTGTTATTTAAAGAACTTTAAGACTAGCAAGTTACTCTTAGCGGAACTGGGAAAAAGTTAACTTCTCCCTTGTGCTCCTTCTGGATGTTTTCGGATTGGGTACCAACATTTTTATTATTTCACAATAAAATGTCCCCAACCCCAGTGCCCTCCCATTCCTTTCTTACCCACCACGCCCTTCCACCCCCTACCCCTCACAGCACAGTGGACTTTCTTAGAGACTGTTTGGAAAATTTCCCCAAAGCAGTACTGAGATGTTCGTGGCCTCACTGGTGGTGGTTTTTTTCTAGACACGATAGTGCAGTGGATGCGCTCTTAGCTCGCTTTTTAATACGCATGTCAAAAGACAGGATTTCTAGATAAAGGATTTAAGAAACTGAAGCTTATTGAAACTCGGAAACCACTTTTTGTTCTTTTAAATAATCTGTTTCTGTTCTTTCCCTTTTGAATTAGTATTTCTCTGATCAGCCACTAAGGAATCTACTCCTTTCCACTTCTGAGGAACAAACGGAAAGATGTTTTATAATTGAAAATGCAAGCATTATTACTGAAATAGAAGAGACTAATGAAGTTGATGAAGTTCACGAAGAGTACAATTCCCAAGCTAGTCAAGATTCAGGAAACTATTCGAATGAAGATGAAAACAGTGGAAGCAAAATAAATGAAGAGTTTCTGCAGCAGGACAGTGTGTGACCAGGAATGACCCCTGAAACATTAGGGAGTCTTACAAGAGTCAGAATGGGAGCCTGGGCTTTTTGCTCTTCTCAGTAACTCTCAAAAGAAGATTGCCCATGTCAGGGAAGAAAAAGCATCTTCAGATCGCAGGTCCTAAAAATACAGGCAAGCATTCACTATTTAAAATGAATTTCAGGAAGTTTTCTGCGTCCTTTGCTGTGTGTCAAGTCTTGAAAGGCCTGTCATTGGACCTGCCTCGGATGAGAGGCGTTAAGTCCAGAAGATACCCTCTGACTCCCTCATGCTACCTAAGCACCCCTGTGCTGTCGTGTGGTTTGGGGGTGCTTGTGTTCCCGTCAGCTGGTGCTGTCTCTGTGTATCATTCGTTCCATCTCCCTTGCAGCATTACAGTTCACTATTTTTCAGGAGATATTTAGAACATTTGGTCTTGTTCAAAGAAGAACCTGAATACCACCATCAGTTGATTTTCTGAAAAAGTAGCTTACTCTGGAAAACAGCTGCACATGCCAGAAACGTGGTCCTTATAGATTTTCAGGGGGATTCTCTCTGTTTATACCAGTCACGTTTATACCAGTTGCAAGAGATGTGGGTTCAGTCCTTGGGATGGGAAGATCCTCTAGAGGAGGGCATGGCAACCCACTCCAGTATTCATGCCGGGAAAATCCCATAGACGGAGGAGCCTGGCGGGCTACAGTCCATGAGGTTACAGAGTCGGACACTGAAGCGACTGAGCATGCACACACGCGTACCAATTACATTGGCCTCTACATGACAGTTACCCAGCCCTTCCACAGTTTAGGATTAAAACCATGTCATCTTTTACTATATGTACATTAAGCCTTCCTGTTTCAGAACATTAGGACAGTAGCTTCTGATTAGAAAGCATAATCCCGAAAATTACAGAGAAATGGGAAACAGTCTGAGTAGAGAAGTTACTGTTATCCCTTAAGATATGGGAGCGTGTCACATTAGTGACAGTGTATGTAAAGTCTTGGGATCAGAAAATGCTACTGAGAAACAGTAAGTAGAGTGAGTCAGTGGGAAAGAAGCAGGTGGCTTTAGTGAAAAATAAGAATAATGTGCGTCGTCAACTTCTGATAACTAACATCCTGAGGGGTGGCATTTGTTTCCATGGCTCATCTGTGTCACTTCGTAACAGCAGGCCGGCTTCTGTCCACTGTGGGGCAACACTCAGGTGTCGCTTCCGCTCAGCCTGCATGCACTCAAGGACATGCAAGTTATTTATCATCAGAGTGTGGGAGGAAATGAACTAGGAAGGAAACCCAAGTTTTTAAAATTATGCAATACCTCTCAAAGGTATCTGTAGCTTATGTTTAAATGACTTTGCTATTTTGGCTTATTCATGGAGCTCCTGCAGAGAAAGGAAGTGTAGGAATTCTGGCTACCTCTGAGGCCAAGTTCTCAGCTTCAGTCGTTGCAGCGGGACTGAGAGGGAAGAGAGATGGCACCACCCAGCTCATCAAGTCCGGCCGGGCTCGTTTAGAGTGGTCCGTAGGGTCTTCTGAGTGGAAGAAGAGATTGAAAGCAGCCGCACTGGGAAGGGCCATGGTGCCCCGCCTGTCCTCTCCAGAGCACCTCGTGCTCCTCTGGGCCACCATCCAGCCCCTCGGGGAGCACACGGTCAGGGGCGCCCCACCAGGGTAGTTCTCTGCTGCAGAATCCTTCCAGGGACCCAAACACCTCTGATCCACTGACCAGAGGCATTTGGTTTATAAGCAGATCAGGACTGGCCCTTCGTTGGGAAAGGCCCCATCCGTCCGTGGGAGCTTGTCACTATCGAGAGGACCCTGCCCTCGCCGGCTTCCGCGCTGGGTCAGGGCCCCCGGCCTGCCCTGCACTCGGGCCTGGGATTTTCCACAGGAAAAAAGCTGCTTCAGACTGGGAACAGTGCCTTTGTGGGATGTGGCAGAGGGAAAACTAGGGCATTATAAGGCAGAGACGCTGCTGAAGTCACTAGGTCCCTGGGTGTGGGAGTATGTGTGTCGGGTTTAAGATCCCCTGTGGTTTTCAATGAACAAGCATCTGAGCGGCCTCAAACAAAAACCCCTCTGTTTTGCTGCATCTTGTAGACCTGAAAATGCAGTTCCATTCCATTCTTCATTGTGGTCCACATGTAGCTTAATCAAGATGTGCTTGCTTGTAAGATGGTAAGTATTTTTTTCCAAAAAAATAGTTTGCTTGCAAATACTATATACTTGAGAGCAGCAATAAACTCCCTCAGATCTGTGATACTGATAGCTCTTGGAGAGGGTGGATATAATCTAAGCATTTATGTAGAAGATTTGTGTCATTACAGCTGGAAATCATGTATTCATATGTAATATAGATTAATACATACGTAGTGACATGGGTCTGTAAACACGCATGTACACACATGATGCTGGCTACTGTGCTGCTGCTGCTGCTAAGGCACTGAAGTCGTGTCCGACTCTGCGACCCCACAGACGGCAGCCCACCAGGCTCCCCCATCCCTGGGATTCTCCAGGCAGGAACACTGGAGTGGGCTGCCATTTCCTCCTCCAATGCGTGAAAGTGAAGTGTCTCAGTCGTGTCCGACCCTCAGCAACCCCATGGACTGCAGCCCACCAGGCTCCTCCGTCCATGGGATTTTCCAGGCAAGAGTACTGGAGTGGGGTGCCATCGCCTTCTCCGACTGCCACTAGTACATCCATAAACACTTAGCATAGGTTCTAATTAGAAAAGGGTAAATGCTGCTCTAGAACTACGAGCTTCAAAATCTTGACCAGAAATTTGCAACATATAAAGTTATTTCAAAAATATATGTTTAGGGACTTCTTGGTGGTCCAGTGGCTAAGACTGAGCTCCCAATACAGGGGCCCCGGGTTTGATACCTGGTCAGGGAAACTAGATTGTACATGCCACAACTAAGACTCGGCACTGTCAAATAAATTTTTAAGTGTATATATACATATATATAGTTTGTGTAACATCTTTTCCCCAAACCTACCTTCAAAGCAGCCTCAGATTGCTCCTAAGAATTTGGAAGTGTTCAGAAGCTTTTCCTGCCTCCTCCCCATCCCTGTAACCCTTGCATTACCTGACGCGTTGGTGTTCGTTTCCGCTGGTGTCTGCCTGCCCCTCCCAGGGGACCAGAAGCTCTGTGAGCTCAGGAATATACACTTAGCACTGTGTCCCCAGTACCTACCAGAGTGCGGTGCCTCGCGCGGAAAAGGTACGTAGGAAATACTTGTCAAGTGAGGGAAGCCTAGGGTTTGAACCAAGTGGGTGTTTCTGTTTGTATGTCTTATTGAGGTATAGAAGGGCACGGCCATATTTCCAGTGTTTCTATGAAAACAGCCAGTGTTGCCAGTGTTTGTATCTTACTTCGTGTGTACTTTGTCTTAATGCTCACTGCCATTCATTTTTAAACAGTTTTAACCGTTTCTGTAATAAACACTGAGTCTTGGATTCCATGGTGGTTTTGCTTGAACTGATTGAACGTAAGCATCACAGGTGCTGTGGCTGCTGCCTTCGTGAGGTGTTCGCAACAGAGCGGGCTGGTCCCGAGCCGGGTGGGCCGCGCCCGGCGTTGGTGTCCCGAAGGGCCCACCCCGGGCTGGGAGCTCTCACACAGTCCTTGCTTTTTTTCACAACCTTGTGTTTAGACTCGGCCGGACACAGCCTTGAGCCAGTGAGTCTGCAGCCGTGATGCAGACCCTGCCCCCCCAAAGCGTGCTGCTCCCTTTGGCCGACGCCTCTTCTCTGGATATGCTCTTGGAGGGGACGCCCCAGTCCCACGCATAAATTGATCTGAAGTTAAACACCATTGACATTCAAAGTGAGAGTCCTCATCATCTGTTTTTAGTAGCTGTCCTCAAATATGTTCCCAAAATGTACAGGGAAGTGAATGTTAATAATTTCATCTCTGATGCACAAGAGACGCCCCTGTTACTTAACACTAGTGACAAATACCGGTAACATCCAGTTTTTTTTCTTCTGCGTGGTAGCTCATGTCAGCAGCTCATGGTAGTTGACCAACCGTGAAAAAGCGGGCAGTCGATATTCTGGAAAGAGGGAAAAAATGGAAAAATTACGTCTCTCAGTAGCACTTTTAAATTAGACATCTAATTTCTCTCTTCCCTGGTGGTCCAGTGGGTAGACTCCAAGCTCCCAGTGCAGGGGGCAGGGGTTCAGTCCCTGGTTGGGAAAGATCCTGTGTGGCATAGCCAGAAAAAAGTTACTCAAGAAACATTTCTCCTCACAGTGACTTGCCAATCCCTCCACGGTCCTACTTCCCCAGATTTCCTGGATCCATCAGAAGGAGCAGAGGGGAAAGTGAATGACTGAATAAGAAGAAAACATTTTCCTATCTCTCCATTAGAAAGATGGACCGTTTTTCCAAAAGACTGGATTTAGGCCTTAAATGTATCATAAAATAGCAACGTGCCTTTTTGTGTACCACTGTCTGATCCAGATTTTATCATGCTTTAATCCTCTGGAATTTAACTTTTAAAAAGACATGGAGAATTTCCTGGTGGTCCAGTGGTTAGGACTCTGAACTTTTCACAGCTCTGGGCCCAGGTTCAATCCCTGGTCAGGGAACTAAGATCCCTCATGCTGTGTGAAGCAGCAAAAAAAAAAAAAAGATGATTCTGAGTGTTTCAGAATAAAGGGGCACCATCCAGTCTGAAATCTTCCTGGAAGACCTCCACCATGTGCATACATGGAAGTCACCTTTGTGCCCACCTGTCCCTTCATGTCTGTCAGAGACACTGCCTTAGGAGAGATTTTATAGCATCCCCCAAAATACATCCGCTTCTCTAGGTGGCAAGCTCCATAAACACAAGGACCTTTTTTTTTTACACTTTGCAGCTGACAGTAAGTGTTCAGTTCAAGTGATTAAGTGCGACCTTGAATTACCACTTGACTGGATTCGCCACTAGGGGAAGACAAGTCACCCTCTTTAGGTTCACAACTAGCTGGTATTTTCAAAACAGGTTCCTAGATGGTTGTATCATGAGGAAACATGAAGCAAGTGGTATGTATCTGAAGACTGTATACCGTTTAGGGTTGCTACATTTAACAAAAACATAGGACACCCAGTGAAACTGAGTTTTCATTTCAGTGAGTAATGAATAATTCATAAACAGTGAATAATTGTTTAGTATAAGTGTGTTTCAAATAGTGCGTGGGACATTACTAAAACTTTTGTTGCTATACAATGCTTTGAATACTCTGGCATTTTACTTATGGAAAGAGATGATTATGAGTTTTTATAAAAAAGACTTGAGGGACTTCCCTGGCAGTCCAGCAGTTAAGACCGCTTCCAGTGCCGGGGATATGCGTTTGATCCATGGTTGGGGAACTACAGTCCCAAATGCCACATAACATGGCAAAAAAAGAAAAGAACACCTAGGTCACTATGTCACAATGGCTCTGCTTCTCTGATTGAATCCTGATACATGCCGCAAAACCAAGGGCTCCGTCTTATGTCAAAATGGGCACAACAGTGGGCACGTGATCATGGGATCCGGTGGTCCTGCTGTATAGAACATCACCTAGAAGTTACCAGTTTGATTAAACATTGAGATGGCCTGAAATAGCACAACGAAGGCACCAGTTGGTAGGTGAATACTGAGGGATAGGGGTGCTGGATTCCAATTGGTAGAACCCCCAAAGTTCTGGGAACCAAGGGATGGCTGTCTAGTGGCATCTCATCACCACTCCTAGGGTCCCCCTGAGGAATCTGCACTTCAGGTTTGGCTGGACTAGAAGTCTCAGTCTCCTGATGGGGGATGAGGTGTTTTGCAAAAGGATATAGGACTCCACTGTGTAGCTAAAACCTGGTTATTCTGAGCTCCTCATGCCAATAGGGGCTTCCCTGGTGGCTCAGCAATAAAGAATCCCCCTGTGATGCAGGAGACGTGGGTTCAGTCCCTGAGTTGGGAAGATCCCCTGGAGAAGGAAATGGCAACACACTCCAGTATTCTTGTCTGGGGAATCCCATGGACAGAGGAGCCTGGCGGGCTACAGTCCGTGGGGTCTCAAAAGAGTCAGACAACGTGGCAACTAAGCAACGTGCCAATAAGCCAGAAGATGGAAAAGGGAAGTGCTGTAGGCCAGAGTAATTCATCTCCAATTATTATGAGGAGATACAGTTACGTCTACATAATGAGGTAAGAAGGAGTATTTGCAAAACACAGGGAATTCCCTGGGGCACGTCTTCATGCTTCCACGTCAAGTCATGACTGGGAGTGGATAATTCCCATGACAGCCCGGTAAGGCCCCAGTTATGGCGGCACAGTCTGGGTCACCCCCGCCCCTGGTGAGCAGCCCAGACCAGAAGTGCTAGATGAAGGCTTCCCTGGTAGTCCAGTCAAAATAACTCTGGAGGCTACAATTCCTGCCCTTCCATTGCAGGCGGAACAGATTCCATCCCCAGTCATGGAAGTTCTGCAGGTGGCATGGTGTGGCCAAAAAAAGAGGAAAAAAATTGCTCACCAAGAGTGAAGTGAAGTGAAGTCGCTCAGTCGTGTCTGACTCTTTGCGACCCCATGGACACCAGGCTCCTCCTCCGCCCATGGGATTTTCCAGGCAAGAGTACTGGAGTGGGTTGCCATTTCCTTCTCCAGGGAATCTTCCCAACCCAGGGATCAAACCCAGGTCTCCTGCATTGTAGACAGACGCTTTACTGTCTGAGCCACCAGGGAAGAGTGAGGAGAGTCTCAAATGGGTGGAAGAGGAGGCAGAAGATGAGTGTCTAACATGGCCCTAAGACCATCTTAAGAAATAGGAAATATAGCCGTCCCCCTAATCTCTCTATCGTGATGATTTTTTAAGTCCTTTTCCAACCGTGGCCAGCCGTCACCTGGAAGAACCAGTACCGCATGCAGTGAGTTACTGGAGGACGGAAATGGCTCTGAGTGCTACGTGTGTGCTCAGTCATGTCCGGCTCTTCACGACCATGGACTGTGCCCTGCCAGGCTCCTCTGTCCACGGGGTTTTTCATGCAAAAATACTGGAGTGGGTTGCCATTGCCTTCTCCAGGGGACCTTCCCGGTCCAGGGATCGAACCCTTGTTTTCCGTGTCTCCTGCCCTGCCAAGCAGATCCTTTCACCGCCGGTGCTACCTGGGAAGCCCACCCAAGTGCTGCAGGGGTTAACTGTAGCAGATGCTGCTGGTGCCTCCCCACACCCCCTTGGCCTATAATGCTTCCAGGCCTGAGGGAGATTCCAAATCTCTAGTTTCCAAAGCCCATTTTACCCAAGAGTTGATGAGAATTGGCATCAAGCAAGTAGAAACCAGTTGCTGTTCAGTCGCTCAGTCATGCCTGATGCTCTGTGACCCCATGGACTGCAGCACACCAGGCCTCCCTGTCCATCACTACTTCCCTGAGCCTACTCAAACTCATGCCCACTGAGTCAGTGATGCCATCCAACCATCTCATCCTCTGTCACCCCTCTTCCTCTCCTGCCTTCAATCGTTCCCAACATCAGGGTCTTTTCCAATAAGTCAGCTCTTTGCATCAGGTAGCCAAAGGATCAGAGCTTCAGCTTCCGCTTCAGTCCTTCCAATGAGTGTTCAGGATTGACTTCCTTTAGGGTGGACTGGTTTGATCTCCTAGCGGTCCGACGGACTCTCAAGAGTAAGGTCAAAGGACTCTCAAGGTAGAGCCTAGAGATGCTGCTAAATATCCTACAAAGCACAGGACATCAAAGAATAAATTTTAGGATCAGCGTTTCAATTTCTACAAAAGAACCAGCTAGATTTGACAGAAACTGAACTGAATCTCTAGACCAAGTGAGGGGAATAGTGCCATATTGGCAGTATTAAGTCTTCCAATCCATGAATATGGGTAGCTTTCTGTTTATTTCATTTTCTTTCAATTTCTTTCCATCTCTTTTAGTTTTCACTGTGATAGGCTTGTACTTCTTTGGTTACATTTATTCCTAATTGTTTTATTCTTTTTGATGCTTTGAAGTAAATGGAATTATTTTCTTAATTTAAATATTAAATTATTCATTGCTAGTATACAGAAACAAAATTAGTTTTATATTTATCTTGTATCCTCTGCGTGTGTGTGTGTGCGTGCTGTCACTCAGTCACGTCTGACTCTGCGACCCCACGGCCGCTCCTCTGTCCATGAAGTTTTCCAAGGAAGAATATTGGAAAGGGTTGCCATTTCCTACTCTAGGGGATCTTCCCGACCCAGGGATCTAACCCATGTCTCTTGCTTCTGCTGCCCTGGCAAGCGAATTCTTTACTACTGCGTGACCTGGGAATCCCCTGTATCCTGCAGTATCACTGAATTTGTTTATTATCTCATACAGGTGTTTTGTTTTCACGGTGAGTACCTTAGAAGGAATCTAGATACAAGATTATGTCACCTGTAAATAGGTACAGCTTTTCTTCTTCCTTTCTAATCCAGATGCCTCTTGTTTTTCTTGCCTAATTGCCTCAACTAGAACCTCTAATACAATGTTGAATAGAAACGAGAGTGTGCTGTTCGTGAGCTTGGTGAGAAAGCTTTCAGGCTTTCACCATTAACTAAGATGTCAGCTGGGGCGTGGGTTGTAGATGTCCTTTATTAGATTGAGGAAGTGAAGTGAAGTCGCTCAGTCGTGTCCGACTCTTTGCGACCCCGTGGACTGTAGCTCTCCAGGCTCCCCCGTCCATGGGATTCTCCAGGCAAGAATACTGGAGTGGGTTGCCATTTCCTTCTCCAGGGGATCTTCCTGACCCAGGGATCGAACCCAGTTCTCCTGCATTGCAGGCAGACGCTGTAACCTCTGAGCCACCAGGGAAGCCCCAGCATTAGATTGAGGAAGTTCCCTTCTATTCCTCGTTTCTTTTCTGTTTTTATCATGAGCAAGTGTTAGACGTTTGTCACAGGCTTCTTCTGTGTCTAATGAGATCATTTCTCCCCCTGTACTATTAAGATGGCGCATCACATTGGTTGGTTTTGTATGTTAAACCAACCTGCAGTTCTGGAGTAACTCTCACTTGATCGTGGCGTATAATCCTTTCCACATATTGCTGAATTCAGTTGCTAGTATTCCGTGGAGGATTTTTGCATTTATACTCGTAAAGGATACTGATGTGCAGCTTTCTTCTGATGCCATTGTCCGGTTTTGTATCAGGTTTTGGTCTCATGGAATGAGCTAGGAAAGATTTCCCTCTCTTCTATTTTTTGGAAGAGCTTATGAAGAATTATGTCAATTTTTTTTTAATGTTTTGTAAAATTCAGCAGTGAATCCACGTTGATTTGAGCTTTTCTTTGTGGGAAGCTGGATGATAATTGGATTCTTCGGCATCTCCCAAAACTGACAATTTTGAAATTATAACATTCCTTAAATATGTGTGAATTTAAAACCAAATGCAGGGCCTTCCCTGGCAGGTCCAGTGGTTAAGACTCTGCACTTCCCCTGCAAGGGGTACTGGTTGGGGAACTAAGATCCTCGTGCCGTGCAGTCAAAAAGTAAAAAAATTAATGGATAAAATAAAAGATAAATAAAACCAAATATAATCTTCAATTTGTAGTTCTCATACAACCACAAAACCAAATCAAATTTAAAAATGACTTCTAATCAAAACTACAGAGGGCTTCCCAGGTGGCACAGTGGTAAAGAATCCGCCAGCTAATGTAGGAGACATAAGAGATGTAGGTTCGATCCCTGGGTTGTCAAGATCCTCTGGAGGAGGAAATAGTAACCCACTCCTGTATTCTTGCCTGAAAAATCACATGGACAGAGGAGCCTGGAGGGCTACAGTCCATGGCATCACACAGAGTCAGACACGACTGAAGCAACTTAGCGCAGGCGCAATCAAAACTACAAGATGATAATATTGAAGCAAAATCATTAATTCAATATTTAGAATAATGTTACTTGGATGAAATTAAATTGCCACTGACAGAATGAATCTGGTCAGAATGAAGGTTCTTCTGAGTTCAGCATGGTTTGTCTCCCCTGTATTGTTAGTTGTAACTAACCAATTTAGCCCTTACTTTTTTATGATCAAACTATGATGACTCTCTGCTTATGCAATACATAGTTAATACAATTTGACTACATTTGGCTGGGGATTCCGTGGTAGCTCAGCTGGTAAAGAGTCCACCTGCAATGCAGGAGACCTGGATTTGATCCCTGGGTTGGGAAGATCCCTTGGAGAAGGGAAAGGCTCCCCATCCAGTATTCTGGCCTAGAGAATTCCATGGACTGTACAGATCAGGAGGTCTCAAAGAGACATGGACACGACTGAGAGACTCTCATTTTCACATTTGGCTGGAATAGAATATATTAAGTCTGTCTTTCTTTAGGTCCCATTATCTGGAAATTATCAGAATAGTGCTGGTATATCTAATGGACTGTAGCCTGCCAGGTTTCTCCACCCATGGAATTCTCTAGGTAGGGATACTGGAGTGGGTAGCCATTCCCACCTCTAGGGGATTGTACCAGACTGGGGTGGAGCCCTGGTCTCCTGCATTGCAGGCAGATTCTTTACCATCTGAGCCACCAGGGAAGCCCAGTACATCTTAAGGAGACCCTAAACACAAACTCATTCTGATGTTCATTCTGATGATGTCAGAATATGCTTGTATTAGTTTTTTAAAGATTACCACCAAAGTGCAAACAAATTCTTAAATTTCTGGAAGAGAGTTAGTATATCCTACCTGCAATCTGCTCCCATCACTTCATGGGAAATAGATGGGAAAACAGTGGAGACAGTGTCAGACTTTATTTTGGGGGGGTCCAAAATCACTGCAGATGGTGACTGCAGCCATGAAATTAAAAGACACTTACTCCTTGGAAGAAAAGTTATGACCAACCTAGATAGCATATTCAAAAGCAGAGACATTACTTTTGCCAACAAAGGTCCATCTAGTCAAGGCTATCGTTTTTCCAGTGGTCATGTGTGGATGTGAGAGTTGGACTCTGAAGAAAGCTGAGCACCGAAGAATTGATGCTTTTGAACTGTGATGTTGGAGAAGACTCTTAAGAGTCCCTTGGACTGCAAGGAGATCCAGCCAGTCCATTCTAAAGGAGATCAGCCCTGGGATTTCTTTGGAGGGAATGATGCTGAAGCTGAAACTCCAGTACTCAGGCCTCCTCATGCGAAGAGTTGACTCATTGGAAAAGACTCTGGTGCTGGGAGGGATTGGGGGCAGGAGAAGGGGACGACAGAGCATGAGATGGCTGGATGGCATCACTGACTCGACGGACGCGAGTCTGAGTGAACTCCAGGAGTTGGTGATGGACAGGGAGGCCTGGCGTGCTGCAATTCATGGGGTCGCGAAGAGTCAGACACGACTGAGCGACTGAACTGAACTGAACCGAACCTGCAATCTGAAAAACACTGGCTTAAAACTTTTCTTAAATGGTATGCCTCAATCCTTTCTAGCCCTTAGAGGTAGCTCAATGGTAAAGAATCTGCCTGCTAATGCAGGAGACTCAGGTTTGAACCCTGGGTCAGGAAGATCCCTGCAGAAAGAAATGCAATCCACTCCAATATTCTTGCCTGGGAAATCCCATGGACAGAGGAAACTGGTGGGCTAGAGTCCATGAAGTTACAAAGAGTGGGACATGACTTAGCAACTGAACATGCACAATCCTTTCCAAAGGGCTCCACGGGAATCCTTAGGTGTTGTTACTCTCAGACGATAGTCAGTCAAAGTGTGGTTATGCAGGGAGCTTCTTGAAGTTCTTCTATTTGTAAATATCTCCTCTTAAACAACGAGAGAAGGAAAGGAAAAGTAAGAATCTTATGTTGGTCACTGTGACCTGACCCAGAAATGGTTTGGTTTTTGATTCTGCTAAACAAAATAAAGCAACTGAGTGGAGATCCATAGCCACCACCTCCTCTACTACAACCACCTTTGTCTTTTAATAACTAGGACTTTGCAGCAAATGAATCATTGAGAAGGAAGGCCCACGTCTGTAGAAATACCCTTGGGGAGGATGGGAAGAAGTAGACCCTGCTTCAGAGCTGAGTTGGACTTGAAAGGAGACGCCTTGGCCCCTCCTGCACCCCTCCTGGCTGAGTTGCCTCTGACTCATCTCTTTTACCTTTTGAACAAGCTACTGAGGATGGAGTGGTACAGAACCGTCAGAGCTGTTACCCAAGACAGATAACCAACACTGTAGCTTCTCCTGCCCTATCCCCCTCAGAGAGAGGCCAGACCACAGCGGTACCAGTTTCAGTTTGAGCATAGAGTACAACGTGCGGACAGAGTCTGGTATCACTCCTTCCTTCTTTGTCAACTGAACTCACTAAAAATTTTGATGGTACATATCCTCCAATACTTTGGCCACCTGATTCAAAGAACCGACTCATTGGAAAAGACCCTGATGCTGGGAAAGATTGAAGGCAGGAGGAGAAGGGGACAGCAGAGGATGAAATGGTTGAATGGCATAAGCAACTCAGTGGACATGAGTTTGGGTAAACTCCAGGAGTTGGTGATGGACAGGGAGGCCTGGTATGCTGCAATCCATGGGGCTGCAAACAGTCAGACATAACTGAGTAACTGAACTGAACTAAACTGGTCCTCTAATAAACTTTGAGAAGGGTACCAAGACCACACAATGGGGAAAGGACAGCCTTTTGAAAGGACAGCCTTGGGAAAACTTTATATCCACAAGCCAAAAATGAAGTTGGACACTTACCTTATACCATCTACTAACTCAAAATGTATTAAAGGCCTAAGGGTAAGACCTAACTGTAAAACTCCAAGAAGAAAACATAAGAGAAGAGCTTTATGACACTGCATTTGTCAGTGTTATTTTTTGGATATGACACCAAAAGCACAAGCAACCAAAAGAAAAATAGACAGCACAGGTGACATAAAACTCAAAAATGGCTGCATATCAAAGGAGAAAATCAACGGAGTGGCAGGCAACCCATGAAAAGAAAATATCTGCAAATCACGTATCTGTTAAGGAGTGAGTGTCCAGAACATGTAAGGAACTCCTACAACTCCACAACAACAACAAAATATTTAGAAAGGGACAAAGGATGAGATACTTCTCAAACAAAGATATACGAGTGACCATAGGACACGAGAGATGCACAGTGTCACCAGCCCTCAGGGAAATGCCAGTCAAACCACAGCGTGATGTCACCGCACAGCCACGAGGACGACCATCATCAAAACAAAACAGAGAAACATCGGTGAGAATGTGGAAAGATTGGAACTCTGCACACTGGTTTTGGGAATGTGAATGGTGCAGTTGCTATGGAAATCATACAGATGTTCCTCAAAAAATTAAAACTAGAACTACCATATGATCCAATAATCCCACTTCTGTGTATATATCCAAAAGAACTGAAAGCGTGGTCTTGGAGAGAGAATAGCACATCCATCTTCATCACAGCATTATTTACAACAACTAAGGCGTGGAAGCAACCCAAACGTCCAATGATGAGTGGATGGATAAAGAAAACGTATTTACATGGGGTGCACCTCCTGACAGAGTTCAGTCCAGTCAGTTCAGTCACTCAGTCGTGTCTGACTCTTTACGATCCTATGAATTGCAGCACGCCAGGCCTCCCTGTCCATCACCAACTCCCGGAGTTCACTCAGACTCATCCATCGAGTCCGTGATGCCATCCAGCCATCTCATCCTCTGTCATCCCCTTCTCCTCCTGCCCCCAATCCCTCCCAGCATCACAGTCTTTTCCAATGAGTCAACTCGTTGCATGAGGTGGCCAAAGTACTGGAGTTTCAGCTTTAGCATCATTCCTTCCAAAGAAATCCCAGGCCTGATCTTCTTCAGAATGGACTGGTTGGATCTCTTTGCAGTCCAAGGGACTCTCAAGAGTCTTCTCCAACACCACAGTGAAAAAGCATCAATTCTTCAGCACTCAGCTTTCTTCACAGTCCAACTCTCACATCCATACATGACCACAGGAAAAATCATAGCCTTGACTAGGCGGACCTTTGTTGGCAAAGTAATGTCTCTGCTTTTGAATATGCTATCTAGGTTGGTCATAACTTTCCTTCCAATGAGTAAGCATCTTTTAATTTCATGGCTGCAATCACCATCTGCAATGATTTTGGAGCCCAAAAAAATAAAGTCTGAGACTGTTTCCACTGTTGTTTCCCCATCTATTTCCCATGAAGTGATGGGACCAGATGCCATGATCTTTGTTTTCTGAATGTTGAGCTTTAAGCCCACTTTTTCACTCTCCTCTTTCACTTTCATCAGAGGCTTTTTAGTTCCTCTTCACTTTCTGCCATAAGGGTGGTGTCATCTACATATCTGAGGTTATTGATATTTCTCCCGGCAATCTTGATTCCAGCTTGTGTTTCTTCCAGTCCAGCGTTTCTCATGATGTACTCTGCATATAAGTTAAATAAGCAGGGTGAAAAAAAAAAAAAGCAGGGTGACAGTATACAGCTTTGATGTACTCCTTTTCTTATTTGGAACCAGTCTGTTGTTCCATGTCCAGTTCTAACTGTTGCTTCCTGGCCTACATACAGATTTCTCAAGAGGCAGGTTAGGTGGTCTGGTATTCCCATCTCTTTCAGAATTTTCCACAGTTTATTATGATCTACACAGTCAAGGCTTTGGCATAGTCAATAAAGCAGAAATAGATGTCTTTCTGGAACTCTCTTCCTTTTTTGATGATCCAGTGGACGTTGGCAATTTGATCTCTGGTTCCTCTGCCTTTTCTAAAACCAGCTTGAACATCAGGAAGTTCACAGTTCACGTATTGCTGAAGCCTGGCTTGGAGAATTTTGAGCATTACTTTACTAGCATGTGAGATGAGTGCAATTGTGTGGTAGTTTGAGCATTCTTTGGCATTGCCTTTCTTTGAGATTGGAATAAAAACTGACCTTTTCCAGTCCTGTGGCCACTGCTGAGTTGTCCAAATTTGCTGGCATATTGAGTGCAGCACTTTCACAGCATCATCTTTCAGGATTTGAAATAGCTCTACTGGAATTCCATCACCTCCACTAGTTTTGTTCATAGTGATGCTTTCTAAGGCCCACTTGACTTCACATTCCAGGATGTCTGGCTCTAGATAAGTGATCACACCATCGTAACTTGAGTAAATAGGGGGAGAGGAGGAGGGAGTCATGACATTTATGAGACAATTTATAAACGGGCGGCTTCCCTGATATTCCGGTGGTTAAGAATCCGCCATGCAATGCAAGGGACACCAGTTCAATCCTTGGTCTGGGAAGATCCCACATGCCACAACTAAGCCTGTGAGCTGTGACTGAGCCTGCATGCTGGAACTACTGAAGCCTGCTTGCCCTAGAGCCAGGACTCTGCAACAAGAGAAGCCGCTACGATGAGAAGCTCCCACACCACAACTAGAGAGCAGTTTTTTTTTAACATTTTTTAAAATGATTAAGATAATTGTGGTTTTTAAAAATTAGCACTAACTGCATTCTTATAATATGAATTATTAATGCATTTTGGATGAGATCATGGTTTCTAGTATTTCAAAGACATGCTAAAATGTTCGTAGATGAAATAAGACCTAAATGTTTACTGATGAAGTCATGTGGTACACCACTTCAGTATCCTTCCTGCGAGAACCCCATGAACAGTAGAAAAAAGCAAAAAGATATGACACAAGAAGACAAGCCCCAGAGTCAGAAGGTGTACAATAAGTACTGGGGAAGAGCAGAGGGCGGTTACTAACAACTCCAGAAAGAATGAAGCAGAAATGACACCTAACTGTGGATGTGTCTGGTGATGAAAGTGAAGTCTGATGCTGTAAAGAACAACACTGCACAGGAACCAGGAATGTTAGGTCCATGAATCAAGATAAACTGGACATGGTCAAGCAGGAAATGGCAAGAGCGAACATCAACATTTTAAGAATCAGTAAGCTAAAATGGACTGGTATGCTGCTGCTGCTGCTGCTGAGTTGCTTCAGTCATGTCCGACTCTGTGTGACCCCACAGACAGGAGCCCACCAGGCTCCACCATCCCTGAGATTCTCCAGGAAAGAACACTGGAGTGGGCTGCCATTTCCTTCTCCAATGCCTGAAAGTGAAAAGTCAAAGTGAAGTCGCTCAGTTGTGTCCGACTCTTCGTGACCCCATGGACTGAAGCCTACCAGGTTCCACCATCCATGGGATTTTCCAGGCAAGAGTACTGGAGTGGGGTGCCATTGAAGACCATTGTATCTACTACTGTGGGCAAGAATCTCTTAGAAGAAATGGAGTCGCCCTCATAGTCAACAAAAAAGGCAGTTCTTGGGTGCGATCTCAAAAATGACAGAATGAGCTCGGTTCATTTCCAAGGCAAATCATTCAATATCACAGTAATCCAAGTCTATGCCCCAAACACTAATGCCAAAGAAAATGAAGCTGAATGATTCTATAATGACCTACAAGACCTTCCAGAACTAACACCAAAAGAAGATGTCATTTTCACCATAAGGGCCTGGAATGCAAAAGTAGGAAGTCAAGAGATACCTGGAGTAACAGGCAAGTTTGACCTTGGCATATAAAATTAAGCAGGGCAAAGGCTAACAGAGTTTTATCAAGAGAACACATTGGCCATAGCAAACACCCTCTTCCAACAACACAAGAGACAACTCTACATGTGGACATCACCAGATGGTCAACACCAAAATCAGACTGATTATATTCTTTGCAGCTGAAGACGGAGAAACTATACAGTCAGCAAAAACAAGACCGGGAGCTGACTGTGGCTCAGATCATCAGCTCCTTATTGCCAAATTCAGACTTAAATTGAGGAAAGTAGGGAAAACCACTAGACCGTTCAGGTACAACCTAAATCAAATTCCTTATGATTATACAGTGGAAGTGACAAACAGATTTAAGGGATTAGATCTGACAGAGTGCCTGAAGAAATATATATGGAGGTTCATAACATTGTACAGGAGGCTGTGATCAAAACCATCTCCAAGGAAAAGAAATGCAAGAAGGCAAAGCAGTTGTCTGAGGAGGCCTTACAAATAGCTGAGAAAAGAAGAAAATCAAAAAGCAAGGGAGAAAGGGAAAGATATAACCAACTGAATGCAGATTTTCAGAGAATAGCAATAAGAGATAAGAAGGCCTTCTTCAATGCACAATGCAAAAAAGTAGAGGAAAGCAATAGAATGGGAAAGATTTTCTCTTCTAGAAAATTGGAAATATCAAGGGAAATTTTCATGCAAGGATGGGCAAAATAAAGGAGAGAAATGGTGTGGACCTAATAGAAGCAGAAGAAATTAAAAAGAGGTGGCAAGAATATACAGAAGAACTGTACAAAAAAGGTCTTAATGACCTGGATAACCACGATGGTGTGGTCACTCACCTAAGCTAAACATCCTGGAGTGTGAAGTCAAGTGAGCCTTAGGAAGCATCACTACAAACAAAGCTACTGGAGGTGATGGAATTCATCTGAGCTATTTCAAATTTTGAAAGATGATGCACTCAATATGGTTAAAGTGCTGCACTCAATATGTTAGCAAATTTGGAAAACTCAGCAGTGGCCACAGGACTGGAAAATATAAGTTTTCATTCGAATCCCAAAAAAGGGCAGCATCAAAGAATGTTCAGACTACCAGACAATTGCACTCATTTCACATGCTAGTAAGGTTATGCTCAAAATCCTTCAAGTTAGTCTTCAACAGTATGTGAACTGAGAACTTCCAGATGTACACGTTAGGTTTAGAAAAGGCAGAGGAACCAGAGATCAAATTACCAACATTCGTTGGATCATTGAAAAAGCAAGAGAATCCCAGAAAAGCATCTACTTCTGCTTGATTGACTATGGGACAGCCTTTGACTATGTGAATCAGAACAAATTGTGGAAAATTCTTCAAGAGATGAGAATACCAGACCACCTGACCTGTCTCCTGAGAAATCTGTACACGGGTCAAGAAGCAACAGTTAGAATCTTACATGGAACAACAGACTGGTTCCAAATTGGGAAAGGAGTACGACAAGGTTGTATATTGTCTCCTTGTGTATTTAACGTATATGCAGCGTTGTTGTTGGTATTCAGTCATTAACTCAGGTCCAGCTCTTTGCGACCCCATGGACTGCAGCACACCAGGCTTTCCTGTCCTCCAGAGTACATCATGCAAAATGCTGGGCTGGATGAATCACAATCTGGAATCAAGATTGCCAGGAGAAATGTCAACAATTTCAGATATGCAAATGACACCACCCTTATGGCAGAAAGTGAAGAAGAACTAAAGAGCCTCTTGGTGAAGGTGAAAGAGGAGAGTGAAAAAGCTGGCTTAAAGCTCAATATTCAAAAAACAAAGATCATTGCATCCAGTCCTATTCAGTCAGTTCACTTCAGTCACTCAGTCGTGTCTGACTCTTTGTGACCCCATGGACTGCAGCACACCAGGCCTCCCTGTCCATCACCAACTCCTGGAGTTCACTCAAACTCATGTCCATTGAGTCAGTGATGCCATCCAACCATCTCATCCTCTGTCGTCCCCTTTTTCTCCAGCCTTTAATCTTTCCCAGCATCAGGGTCTTTTCCAAAGAGTCGGGTCTTCATCTCAGGTGGCCAAAGTGTTGTAGTTTCAGCTTCAGCATCAATCCTTCCAATGTATATTCAGGACTGATTTCCTTTAGGATGGACTGCTTGGATCTCCTTGCAGTCCAAGGGACTCTCAAGAGTCTTCTCCAACACCACAGTGAAAAAGCATCAATTCTTCGGTGCTCAGCTTTCTTTATAGTCCAACTCTCACATCCATACATGACCGCTGGAAAAACCATAGCCTTGACTAGACGGACCTTTGTTGGCAAGGTAATGTCTCTGCTTTTGAACATGCTATCTAGGTTGGTCATAACTTTCCTTCCAAGGAATAAGCATCTTTTAATTTCATGGCTGCAGTCACCATCTGCACTGATTTTGGAGCCCCCAAAACTAAAGTCAGCCACTGTTTCCACTGTTTCCCCATCTATTTCCCATGAAGTGATGGGACCAGATGCCATGATCTTTGTTTTCTGAATGTTGAGCTTTAAGCCAACTTTTTCACTCTCCTCTTTCACTTTCATCAAAAAGCTCTTTAGTTTCTCTTCACTTTCTGCCATAAGGGTGGTGTCATCTGCATATTTGAGGTTATTGATATTTCTCCCGGCAATCTTGATTCCAGCTTGTGCGTGTCTCATGATGTACTCTACATATAAGTTAATTGCCAGTCCATTACTTCTTGGCAAATAGAAGGGAAAAGGTAGAAGCAGTGACAGATTTTGTTTTCTTGGGCTCCAAAATCTCTGTGGATGGTGATTACAGACGTGAAATTAAAACATGCTTGCTCCTTAGAAGGAAAGCTCCTAGACGGCATATTAAAAAGCAAAGACATCACTTTGCCAACAAAGGTCCGTATGTCAAAGCTGTGGTTTTTCCTGTAGTCATGTACAGTTGTGAATTGAACCATAAAGTAGGCTGAGAGCTGAAGAATTGATGCTTGTAATTTGTGGTACTGGAGAAGTTCTTGAGAGTCCCTCAGACAGCAAGGAGATCAAACCAGTCAATCCTAAAGGAAATCAACCCTGAATATTCACTGGAAGGACTGAAGCTGAAGCTAACCCAATACCACCTGATGCGAAGAGTTGACTCATTAGAAAAGACCTTGATTCTGGGAAAGACTGAAGGCAAAGGAGAACAGGGCAGCAGCGAATGAGATGGTTCGATAGCATCACTGATTCTCAACGAACATGAAATTGAGCAAACTCCTGGAGATAGGGAAGGACAGGGAAGCCTGGTGTGCTGCAGTCCATGGGGTCACAAAGAATCGGACACGACTGATCAACTTAACAACAGCAACAAGCTAACTAACCTTCACCTAAGGGAGCTGATTCTACAAGAGGAAACACCTTTGACGGAATTCAAAGAGGGTGCCCAAGATCCCCACACCTGGTATAAACATCCTGCATGATCCCCAGGGCTGTGAGTATAATGGGTTTTACGCTCGTGATTAACAAGTTAGAGTATAGAACACAGCTGACTTTGGGAGAGGGAGATTATCCTGATGGGTGTGACTTAGGAACCCTTTAAAAAGCTGAGCCTTTTCTCTGGTTCATCACAGAAGAGGAAGTCAGAAATTTGAAGCATTAAGATTTGACACACTGCTGCTAAAGGGTGGGAACCCCATGGCTGGAATTCAGGTGGTCTGTAGCCACTGGCTGACATTCAGCATGGAAATAAGGTGCAAGTCCTCAGTCCTATACCTCGAGGGATGGAATTCGGCCAACAAGAACAACCTTCAAGGAGGGTTTTTTCTGCAGAGCCTCCCGACAAGCATTCAGTCCAGCCAACACTCTGATTTTCCTGACTTATGGCGTGTTGAGCAGAGCACCTCACTGTGCCTGCATGGTGTGGTTAACAAACCTGCAGCCCTAGGAACCGGGAGAAATCATCTTAAATGACCACTGACTTACAGGATTTGAATACATATTTACGCAGAATGAGAAGTGTTCATTTGACTTTATTAAAATCATAACCATAGGGAAAATAATAGATGCATGTAGATTTTTTTTTTAGAGAAGATTTGGCAAAATGAAACATCTGTCTTGCATACATGTTTTCCTCGGAAACTATACTGAGGTTGTACCCAAAAGCTTTCTTCTGTACTTGGGCCTGTATCAGCTGGTATCTGCTTCCTGTAGTTCACATTTGATGATGATAACCATCAAGAGTAAATAAGTCAACTGAAGCCTGGGTCTTCCTAGTTCCGTTGCTGTCTGTCATTTCAGGGAAAGGAAGTTGGAAAAAAAAAAAAAGAAGGCCGAGAGCATTCATTCACCCTACAAACCTTGATTGTGAACTGTATTACACACCATGCTGGTCTCTTCATTACCAAGTTCAAGCATCATCAGCTCCGACTGCTTACAAATTCAGGATGTTTACTGCTTCGGCATTGGCCATTCAGTCTTCAACAATTATCACGGAGAAGTGTGGATTTCTCTGATTCTTTGTTGGCCTCTTGACCAGGCCTCTTGACCTCTTGTTGGCATTTAACCCACTTCCTCAAATGTGTACTGTCTTTTATTTCAAAAATTTCCCCTTGACTAAGCTTGCAGTTATCTAGTTACACTTCCTCTAACGCAGGGAAGCTCATTTTTTTCAAGGGTGGGACTTGAGCAAAAACTCAACTGCTGCAAGAATTCACTGTTCTTGAGCATGAGGATGGATAATTCAGAATGTTATCAAGCCCTTCTTTCTCATGGGGCCCAATATTCAGTTTTGCAATTAGGCACCAATCTGTGTGTCAGAGGGGCAGACAGGTCCCAGCTCTGCCAACAACCGACTAGATAAGCTTGGGTAAACCTCTGCCTGAAGCCCAGGAAGTGCTTACTAAGCATGAGTGACCATTAATTTACAGCGCAGGAATAACAAAATACATCATACAGTGCCGGGGGCCAGCGTGAGGAACTCCGCCCATGGCAAAGGTCATGAGGAAGGAGGCTTGGCATATGCAAAGGCGTGATCAAGCCTCAGGAAACCCCCTGTTCCCGAGCATCTAACCCCAAAACCAGAGTCTGTTTTATGCTCTCACCTACACCTCTGACTTTACGGGGGCCCCTCCCCCAGAACCGTTTCTCTCGGAGAAGGAGTAAACGTGAAGCTCCAAGGCAATAAAAATTCTTGGGCGTGACAAGAGTGTTTCAGTTTACGAACTCCTCTGAAGGTTATCTAGCCCGCCTGTATAGGTTCATCTGGCCACATCTGATTGTTCACAGCCTCCCAATCTGAGAGGCATGGGATGTTTTAGACTTACTAAAGGCAAATTCTTTCGGGGAGTTAGAAATTATTAGTAAAGTGGGTTGGTTAGGAATTATATTTGTGAAGGGTTTTTCATTTGTTGTGTCAATAATTGCTGCTAATTCCCTGGTCTGGGTGGGACAAGGATGTCTCAGGTCAAACCTCTCTGCTGACAGACTAGCTTGTGTGACAGGATTATCCATACTCCTGCCACATGATTGTTTACTACCTCTCAACCATAAACAGCACAGAGAGTTTTGGAGTATTTTGAGAGTCTTAATTAGCATAGGGCTTTTTCTTCTTGTTGAGTCAATGATTGCCGCCAGGTCTCCATATCCTTAGGCACCTGGGAATATATTAATCAATGTATTTGGAATATAAAGGAAATACAGTAGTTTTTGATCTTAGCAATGCTAGACTTTTTGAGTTAATGGATTTTCTCTTTTGTAATAGATCACTGTGCTTTGTTATAAATCACTGTGTCCTTGCTATGTAAAAATGTAACTTTATCATATCTTAAGACTAAATAGATCTTAAGGGGAGCATTGGTGAAAGGATTTTCATTTGTTGGGCTGATGTTTGCTGCTAAATCTCCATGTTCCCTACCCTTATAATGAATATAACTAACATATAGGAGAAATAAGTATTAACCTTTAAGACTAATCATGTTAACCTTGGGTTAAATAAATTCCTTTCTTGATTGTAACTCACTACACCCTCACCCTATAGGAATGTAACTTTATTTGGAGGGTGGTGCCTGGTTTAAGAAAAAACACCCTTGGAAGAAATAAGTTTTTTGGTTTTCAGAAAGAAAGGATCATAAAATGTCAGCAGGTCTCACTCATGGCCAGAAGATGATGTAATATCCCTAAGACCTTTTTTTTATACATTTATGTGAAGCACCTGATTTTGATAAAGGTCAGGACTGCTGACCCCCGCGTGACTCTGTATTCATCCCTATGTGTAACAAAAGGTACATAAGCAAACCCCAAAATAAAGAAAATGGATCAGTTTCCGGAAAGACTGATTCCCCCATGTTGCTTCTTTCTTGCCCTCGTTTTTCTGGCTGAATTCCCATCTGGAGCATGGATGCTATTCCACGTAATCCAAGTTATTCAACCTCCTTTTCTCCACTAATCTTCCTACTACACTATCCATTTCTAATCTCTCTATATCTGTGATTAAATATGTATTTTTCCAAAGACACCGACTCCGTCCCCACCTTCGAATCACCCTGGATCCACCGGGGCTGGACCCTGGCAATACAGTAATGAACCAAAATTTGGCGCGTCACACCATGTCACATGGATGAGCTAAGATAACGAGTTACTGCGCTAAGCAGTGATGCATGTATGGTTCTTTGGACAATTCATGGTTGCAGATTATCTAGATTCTACAATTGTGTGCCTCAGATAACAGTATCTTTTTTTTCAAAAGTCATCTGTTATGAAGTAAGAGATGCTGATGCTGACTTGAAACCAAATCAACCCTCCCGCCCCCTCAGGCTTCTCCGTCACAATAAATAGCAACTCCCTTCTCCCATTTTTCGAGGCCAAAGAATCCGTGCTGCTCTTGACTCCTGGCTTACATTCTATCTGTTGGGAGATTCCACTAAAACATCTCCAATCTGACTTTCACCCACTCTTCAGTTACCACCTGATCTTAGCCACCATCATCTCCTGGAAAGTGATTGCATTGTTTCCTGGCTGATCTCCTTTCCTCCTCAGCCCTTTCGCCTCTTCCATCATTTTAGGTAACTATTCAGCATTGTAAGCCAATCACGCTGCTCATTGACCCCATGCCCTCCCGTGGCTTCCTTCTTCCAGCAACATCTCCAAGCCCTCAGTCATCTCCAGGGCACTGCATCAGCACTCTGACGTCACCTCCCCCTTGGCCCTCCGCTCCAGCACGTCAGCCTCCCACTGCTCCTCGGGCAGAGCAGGCCTGCCCCTGCCTCGGGGCCTTTGGTTTGCCAACTGCTCTCCCTGGTTCTGCTCTTCTGCCACGCTTAGCCCCACGTTCATTTCAAGTTTTGACTTCAGTGTTATTTTTCCAGGGTGGCCTGTTCTGCTCCCTCTCCTTAAATTGCAGCCCCCTGACCCTGCACACACACGTACATACCACATATTTCCTAAGTCCCTTCCCTGACTTATTTCTCTCTTTAGGAAAAAAAAAAATCATCTTTTATCTCTTGAATATTTTCTGTCTCTCCCACTAGAATGTAAGTTCTAGTTGGGGAGAACTTTTGTGCTTTTTGTTTTTTTTCTTTTAATCTTGATCGCGGCAAAAGAGGTCAGAGAGTATCCGGCACATCTGCCCAGTAGACGCTCAAGAATAACTTATGGCTAAATGATGAATGAACAGATAAATGATTTATTCACTAAGTTACTAAAGGTGAAGGAAAGCTGAAAGTGTTCAGCTCTGTTTGCTGGCTGAACCTGAAGTGACTTGTAGGAGGGGAAATCAGGCAGAGCTCAACCTTCTTTACCGATTTCAGTTTTCTCTACACCTTTGAAAACTTGAGCAAACACAAGCAGCCCCCACTGCTATCATTCTCCAGACATCATCGCTTTGACAAGAATGTTAAGTTAAACCCTTGGTGAGCTCAGAGGATTGAAAATTAAAATGGGGTGTTGTGGACTGGAGTGTTTATGTCTCCTGAAAACTCATCTGTTGAAACCCTACCTGCCACAGTGCTATTAGGAGGTGGAGCTTCAGGGAGGTGATTAGGATTAGATGTGGTCTCGAGGGTGGGATCGGTGCCCCTATAAAGGTCGTCAGAGAGCTCACGTCCCCATTTTGCTCTCATCAGAGTCAGGACGAAAGAGGAAGTCACCAGTCTGCTACCCAGAAAAGGGCTTCCACCAAAAATCAACCCTGCCTACACCCTGATCTCAGACTTCCAGCCTCCAAAACCGTGAGAAATAAATTTCTGTCTATAACCCACAAGTCTGTGGTGTTGTGCTATATCAACCCAAACTGACTTTGAAATTCTTATTTTTAATTGAATGTCTCAAGAGGAAAAATAATTTTTAAACGTTTAAAGGAAGTCAGTCAAGTAGATTAGCTTTCCATGGGCTTAACTGTGTTTCTCCTCATCCCCTGTAAATTTCGACATTGAAGTGGTAACACCCAGTAGCTCAGAATGACTGTCTTTGGAGACAGAGTCTTTGAAGAGGTGATTGAGGTAAAATAAAATCATTATGGTAGGCCCTAATCTCATACAACTACTGTCTTCGTGATAAAAAAAAAGACTGGGACACATCTAAAAGATACTTTCACAGAAACATCTAGAACAGTGACCAAATATCTGGGTGGCACAGCCAAGCCAGGCTGACACACAAAATGAGCCATTAAGTTGAAACAGAGCAGAAGACCGTTGTAGTCCTTGCCCTCCCCCACACCAGCACCCCCGTGCCCTCCGCCTGCCTTGTGCCTGTGGAAAACCTTAGTCAACGAGTAAGTTTAGAAATGAGAACTGCGGAATCAAAGGAAACAGTCACAGGAGACTAAGTGACAATGTAGTCATTAAACATTCTCAGGGACCTTCAGTTCCTCCTCGAGGGCTGTAGATAACACTCTGCACCACATCCTGGGAGCTGTCTTAGAGACACCCAAACACCACGTGGAGGAGCTCACTGCATGACGACCAGACGGTGCCCAGGAGACGAGCTGCCGCAATTCTGAGAACTGATCGCATCTTAAAGAAACGGGGACAAGTGCGCCCTGGAACTGAAGACTAACTGCCCCTGAAACGAGCTGATGCTGGTGAGACCACTGATGACCAATGAAAGATGACTGCCAGAGACGACTGCGCTGTTTCTGCGCGTAGCCCCCTGCCTCTGTCTATAAGAGCTCCCGCTTCCTGCTTGTCAGGATAGGGGAGTGGGCCTTTGGACAGACATCCCCCTGCCTCAGTTGCCAGCATCTGAAATAAAGCAAACCTTCCTCTCCACCAACCTGGCCTCTTTATGGGCTTTTGAGACGCAAGCAGCCGGACCCGCCACACACAGAACTTTTGGTAACGATATGATGCTTGGTAAATTTTTCCAGGCTTGTTTTTGGCTGTGGTGCGTCTTCACTATTGCACGTGGGCTTTCTCTCATTGGTTTCTCTCTAGTTGCGGTACGTGGGCTTCTCACTGCGGTGGACTCTCTTATGTGACATGTAACTTTCTCTCTGTTGCCCTGTGGTATGTGGAATCTTCCCAGTCCAGCGATCAAACGTATGTTCCCTGCATTGGCAAGTGGATTCTTAACCACTGGATCACCACCGAAGTCCTTAATAAATTATTTAATAGTTGACTGACTTTAAAATGAGTTCAGTTGGCTTAGTTTAAGACATAGTCACTGAAGGAAAAAACACTACTTTAAAATACTTTCAAATTTCAGGGGGTTTTTTGTTTTAAAGTAGACATCTATATTTTCTCTAATGCTAATTGTACTTAAGATACTTTAAAGAGTCAAACAGAAATAAGCAAATATTTTTAACTGTGGTGGTGGTTGCCCAATTCTATAAAATTATGAAGAGTTACTTAACTGTAATGGATATTTTATGGTATGTAAATTATAGCTCAAAATAATAATGAACAATAAATGAACTGTTAATCATATGAAAGCATTTCTGTTTCATGAAAAACATCTGAACAAAAGAATTCCAGGGCTGAGAAAAAGAACTAGACTCTGCCAGTATTTCAACATAATTAGGATAAAGTCTTGGAGATACTTGAAAATTAGTGCCATGAACAAAATTTTGACAGGCACAGAAAATAATAATTTAAAAAAGCTTTTTTTCTGTTTACAAAGGAAAGAAGCTTTTTCGTTATAAATTTGAATGACCCTGAAAATGTCCACTGCTTTAAGATAAAGAGACTAATAAGCGTCTTTTAGATTTAACCATAAGAAGTCCTGGGTCTCCTGGAAACGGCTGGGGACCATCCTATCTGCCCCTTTAATTCCATCTGGGAGCCCTAGAAGGAAAGACTAGGAAAAATAAACCTCTGAAAAGCCTCAACTCCCAGCATCATGAGCCATGGATTGCTGAGATTCCAGATTTTCTATAAAGGTGATACAGTGGACACACACACACACATACAGTGTGGAGCCTAGGACATTCTAGAGATGCTGGTAAATGGGAAAGTAACTTGTCTTCATATATTTATCACTATCACTGATTCAATGGACATGAACTTGGGCAAGGGACAGGGAAGCCTGGCATGCAGCAGTCCATGGGGTTGCAAAGAGTCAGACACGACTTGGCAACTGAACAAACAAACAAACATTTATCATTTATCCAGTCACTCTGGCAAGCTAACAGATGCTAACAAAACTTTGAGCTGAGTCTCCTGAGTGTTCCAGAACAGTGGCTCTCAAAGTATAGCCTCAGAAACCCTTTCAGGAGGTTGGCAAAGTCAAAACTATTTTCAAAATAGAGAAAGCGAGGGTGGCAATGTTCATCGCAGCACTGTTTATAATAGCCAGGACAGGGAAGCAACCTAGATGCTCATCAGCAGATGAATGGATAAGAAAGCTGTGGTACATATACACAGTGGAGTATTACTTAGCCATTAAAAAGAATACATTTGAATCAGTTCTAATGAAATGGATGAAACTGGAGCTGATTATACAGAGTGAAGTAAGCCAGAAGGAAAAACACCAATACAGTATGCTAACGCATATATATGGAATTTAGAAAGATGGTGACGATAACCCTGTGAGACAGCAAAAGAGACACAGATGTATAGAACAGTCTTTTGGACTCTGTGGGAGAGGGAGAGGGTGGGATGATTTGGGAGAATGGCATTGAAACATGTATAATATCACATAAGAAACGAATCACCAGTCCAGGTTCGATGCAGGATGCTTGGGGCTGGTGCACTGGGATGACCCAGAGGGATGGTACAGGGAGGGAGGTGGGAGGGGGATTCAGGATTGGGAACACGTGTACACCCATGGCGGATTCATGTTGATGTGTGGCAAAACCAATACAATATTGTAAAGTAATTAGCCTCCAATTAAAAAAAAAAGAACAAAAAAGAAAAGAAGGCAAGGGTGGGATGATTTGGGAGAATGGCATTGAAACATGTATATTACCATATGTGAAACGGATTGCCAGTCCAGGTTCAATGCATGAGACCGGGTGCTCAGGGCTGGTGCACTGGGATGACCCTGAGGGATGGGATGGGGAGGGGGGTGGGAGGGGGTTCAGGATGGGGAACACATGTGCACCCATGGCTGATTCACGTCAATGTATGGCAAAACCACCACAATATTGTAAAGTAATTAGCCTCCAATTAAAATAATTAATAAAAACCCACTATTTTCAAAATAATAACCAAGAGGTTATTTGCATCTTTCACTTTCGTTCTCTCATGAGCGTGAAGTGGGATTTCCCACCGACTGCGTTACGTGCGACAGCCCACCTGCTGTGTGCAGAGCTGCCACAGGACCCAGCTACTGTCCACCAGTAGCTACTGTCCAGAAGGTAAAGAGATCTGTGAAGCTACGAAAGAGTAGCATGGTTCTCAGCAAATGCTTTTTGTTTGGGAAAATATAATAATTTTTCATAAGAATTTGTTGCGTTCACATGTAACTGGCTTTTTTCTGTTTCTGAATGACTTGAAAAGTAATTTTTGTTGATTTATTTACTTTTGGCCACTCTGGGTCCCTGTTGCTGAGTGCGGGTTTTCCTCTAGTTGCGGTGAGCAGGGGCTACTCTTCCTCATGGTATGTAGACTTCTCACTGCGGTAGCTTCTGCTGCTGAGAACCACAGGCTGTAGGCCCAGGGCCTTCAGTAGTTGCAACTTGTAGGTTTAGTTGCTCTGCCTTAGGTGGGACCTTCCTGGACCAGGGATTGAACCTGTGTTCCCCGCATTGGCAGGCAGATTCTTAACTGCTGGACAGTCAGGGAAGTCCTGATAAGTAAATATTTTGAAGTTGTTTTCTCCCAGTCTTAATTTCTAATATAATAAATAACCATTGTATTCTAGAAAAGGTATTATACTGTACGCAAATAATGATGATTTTGTATTCTTATTTCTAGCAATTATACTTCCTTTTTAGTTTTTATCGTTGTTAGCCAGAACCTCCAGGGCATGACGAGGCTTCCCAGGTGGCGCTAGTGGTAAAAAAAACAACCCCGCCTGTCAATGAAGAGACATAAGAGACGCAGGTTCGATCCCTGGGTCAGGAAGATCCCCTGGAGGAGGGCATGGCAACCCACTCCAGTATTCTTGCTTGGAGAATCCCCATGGACAGAGGAGCCTGGTGGGCTACGATCCGTAGGGTCGCAAAGAGTCGGACACGGCTGGAGAGAGTTAGGAAGCATGTACACACGCTGGGGCAGTGGGCATGAAAGAGTGGGGAGCCATTTTCATTCCTGGATGGAACAAAAAGGCTTCTAATGTTTCTGGAAACCTGGTTGTATTTTGCAAGCCAGGTCCTGTTCTGGGAAATGTTGACAGGAGTTCTAAAAGAACAACAGCTTGGGATGCACTACTCTGGTGTTTCGAAATTTTTCAAGGGAAAGATTTTTCTTTTGGTATCAAAAAAAAACGAAACACCCTTTGATTGCTGGTTCTTGTGTGATTTTCAGCAAATCTTTATACCTCCACGAACCTCGGTTTTTCTCATCTATAAATGAATAGATTTTATCGGTGCTTCCAAGTCATAGTTGGTTGACATTAAAATTATCTGTGAAATCAATGAAGGAAAGCTTTCTTCATAGAAGAATTCCAGCCAACAAAAGCAGAATGAGTGAAGGAATCAGACAATTAGCATTATTGCAACTCCCGGTGATATAACTGATTCAGGAAATGCTCCTTAATGTTTGTTAAAACCATTCACTAAGTGTTCTTTTCCTGGCTGAAGAGTCAAAGGTGTGGGTCCCCACCATGCACCTCAATTGACTCAGACTTGGGGGACAAGCCTGGGTGTGGCCAGTGTTGAAACAGACCCTGAGATCTCTAAGGTGCAGGCAGAACTGAGAACCCTTAGCCTTCCACGCCCCCAGTGATGACTCGCTCTAACTCACATAACAGGATGGCAAACAGAAGCTTTGCAAGAGACAGGAAACTGAAACCTCAAGGCCACCAGCAGCTCTGTGCCCCAGAAACCCACATTTGAGCAAAAGAGACTAAGGGCGCTGAGAGCACATGGGCCACGTTGTCCTCACTCTGGCTGGGCCTGCCTGAACTCACCCTCCTCACCATCCCCAGGCGTCACAGACTCCCTCACGAAGCTGGTCTTGGCTTTCCTGGCCGCCCAGTGATGAAGATGCTGCCTTGCCATGCAAGGGACATGGGCTGTAGCGCCCACGAGCCACGGCCACGGAATCCACACACCGCGCTTACGGAAGCCCGCAGGCCTAGAGCCTGCGGTCTGCAACAGCGAGAAGCCCGCACACCGCCATGAAGAGTAGGCCCTGCTCGGCACAGCTGGGGAAAGGCCGCATGCAGCCACGAAGACCCAGCACAGACAAAAGGTAAAAATAAAAACAGCAATCTATAAAGAAGCAACAGGAACCAAGAGCTGGTCTTGAGGCATAAACAGACCCCAGAGATGATGGCGTCACAGGGGTAAACAGCATGGCCCCAGAGGGCACACAGGGGGATGTGTGAACCCCAAGTTGATCTTCTGAACCCCCCGATGTCCCTTCTCATCCCCATTCCTCCCATCCCCTGGCCTCTCTGCTCTGTCCATGGATTTCTCTAGCTGGTATATTTCATGCGAAGAGAATCATACGTGTGAACTGTGACTAGCCTCTTTAATTTAACTCAAGGTTGTCAAAGCCCATACATGCTGTAATATATGAGCCCTTGGGGTCTCCCCTGACCAGGGATCAAACGTGTGTCCCCTGTACTGCGGGTGTGGAGTTTTAACCACTGGACCACTAGGAAAGTTCTTCTTCTTTTAATTGCTGAAAAGTTTTCCTTACATGGATAGACCAGAGTTTGTTTATCCACTCATAAGCTGATGGATATTCGAGTTGTTCCCACTTTGGGGCTGTGACAAAGAGTGCGTTAGTCCCCACTTTCGATTCACAGCATCCACTTCCCACAATGCACCAGTGGCCGTGTCCCTCACAGGCTGACCCAGACGAATGCTCCTCCCAAATGCCTTAGGCTCTGGAACCACCATTCAGATCGCCTGAGTCCTAACCTTTTCAGACCCCTGGCCCTTATGGTGAATCAAGGCCCCCAGTGTTCTTTTTTCCATCAGCCTCACTCCAGCCTCCATGCATCAGACAGGCTCCAATAACAATGGACATCAAAGCAAAACAGTAGAGAGTCCCAGTCACTCTATCTCAGAGTCTCCTCGGCATCACTTATAAACCTGCATCTCCCAGGTTGAGGCATCTCCGAATTTCCCCCACTGACTGCATCTAAGTCCCAGATCCTTGCCCAACCTGAAGGGTCCTGTCAAGCTCCCCCACCCCACTACCATCAGCATAATCTGTGGGAGGTTGCCTTGCATCTCTGTCCCCTCTTTCATCCTGGCTGCAAAGTGGACCTCAGAAAAAATTCCCGTTTCCATTATGAAAGGAGAAGTTACTCCAGCCCATAATCTGGTGTCCAGCTGGTCCAGCTTCACTAGTCTCGAGATGCGAACTTCTTGGAATTCCCCAGTGGTTCAGTGGTAAGCACTCCCTGCTCTCACTGCCAAAGGCCCAGGTTCAGTCCCTGGTCAGGGAACTAAGATCCCACCAGCCACATAGCCAAAAAAATAATACTGCCCTGGCCCTTGGGAGCCCTGTAATATGTCTCTGTAATGTGACCATCATGAGTCGGGGGAAGGCCATTTCAGAGTGAGAGAATTTGGGACTGTCCCCCAAAATTGGAGCGATTATACCCTTGACTTCTGCAAAACACTGGAGCAGAGCATGAGATAGGGCAAACCTCCTCACCTTGGTTTCAGGGCTGAAAGCCCCTCATCTGAGGAAACGCTCCATCCCAGCTTAGCCAGGACCATGAGTCACCCTGCAGAGCCTGGTACAGCTACAGACTGAGGTGCAGTTAAGCTCTAGGAAGACGCACCATCCACGCTGAGGGGAGGGCAGCAGGAAGCCTGCTGGGGCCGTGGGGAGCCAGGAGGTTAACCAGCCTGATCACCGTGAGGACCCTCATTTCAGAGACAAGCAAACTGTGGGCTGTGGTGACTTGTCCGCATAGCAAGGCTGTTGTTTAATCCCTAAGTCATGGCCGACTCTTTGCAACCCCATGGACAGGCCTTCCTGTCCATCACCAACTCCTAGAGCTTGCTCAAACTCACGTCCATCAAGTCCATGGGGCCATCCAACCATCTCATCCTCTGTTGTCCCCTTCTCCTGCCTTCAATCTTTCCCAGCATCTGGGTCTTTTCAAATGAGTCAGCCCTTCACATCAGGTGGCCAAAGTATTGGAGTTTCAGCTTCAGCATCAGTCCTTCCAATGAACACCCAGGACTGATTTCCTTTAGGATGGACTGGTTGGATCTCCTTGCAGTCCAAGGGACTATCAGGAGTCTTCTCCAACACCACAGTTCAAAAGCATCAATTCTTTGGTGCTCAGCTTTCTTCACAGTCCAACTCTCACATCCGTACATGACCGCTGGAAAAACCATAGCCTCAACTAGACAGACTTTTGTTGGCAAAGTAATGTCTCTGCTTTTTAATATGAGGTTTAGGTTGGTCATAACTTTTCTTCCAAGGAGTGTGTCTTTTAATTTCATGGCTGAAGTCACCATCTGCAGTGATTTTAGAGCCAAAAGAAATAAAGTCTGTCACTATTTCCACTGTTTCCCCATCTATTTGCCATGAAGTGATGGGACCAGATGCCACAATCTTCGCTTTCTGAATGTTGAGCTTTAGGCCAACATTTCACTCTCCTCTTTCACTTTCATCAAGAGGCTTTTTAGTTTCTCTTCACTTTCTGCCATAAGGGTGGTGTCATCTGCATATCTGAGGTTATTGATATTTCTCCCGGCAATCTGGATTCCAGCTTGTGCTCCCTCCAGCCCAGCATTTTTCATGATGTACTCTGCATAGAAGTTAAATAAGCAGGGGGACAATATACAGCCTTGACATACTCCTTTTCCTATTTGGAACCGGTCTGTTGTTCCATGTCCAGTTCTAACTGTTGCTTCTTGATGTGCATATAGGTTTCTCAAGAGGCAGGTCAGGTGGTCTGGTATTCCCATCTCTTTAAAAATTTTCCACAGTTTGTAGTCATCCACACAGTCAAAAGCTTTGCCATAGTTGATAAAGCAGAAATAGATATTTTTCTGGAACTCTCTTGCTTTTTCGATCATCCAGCAGATGTTGGCAATTTGATCTCTGGTTCCTGTGCCTTTTCTAAAACCTGCTTGAACAACTGGAAGTTCACAGTTCATGTACTATTGAAGCCTGGCTTGGAGAATCTTGAGCATTACTTTGCTAGCGTGTGAGATGAGTACAATTGTGTGGTAGTTTGAGCATTCTTTGGCATTGCCTGTCTTTGAGATTGAAATGAAAACTAACCTTTTCCAGTCCTGTGGCCACTGCTGAGTTTTCCAAATTTGCTGACCTATGAAACAAGGTAGACCTCAGCAAGCACCTCTTCTGGCTGTTGTTTCTAACCTTACAAATATTCATAGGTTCCCATTGTAAGACAAACAAAACTCAAAACAATGCTCATCAGGTGATGAAACACTCGTGCTCTGAGTGTGTTCCAGCAGTTAAGAAGCACGGCGAGGTCTGCACACGGGGCATGGAGAGGACTTGGTGATCACTGTCACGTGTTCTGTGCCTTTAATCTGTCCTCCACCGATGCCTCCTCGCCATCTGTAAACATCCCCAGGTCTCCCTCTACTTAAAAAAAAAAAGACACAAATTTCTGAGCCCTCCCACTTCCTGGGTTCACCACCGTGCCCCATCACCACACTTTTCTCAGCATCCTCACACCCACTCACTGGTGAGTCCCTCTCAGCTTGGCTTCTTTGCCTGCGGCTCTCTGAAAGCCTCTGCTCTCCCTGGCAGCCACCTCCCCCACGCTTCGGTCCAACCTCTCCCATCTTTTCACTCTTCAGCAATAACCAGCTCCCTCGTTCTAAGAACGCCTTTGCCTTTTTCCTCCTCTGCCTTCTTTGTGTTCCCACCTGGTTCTCCTATGTGGTTGCAAGACCCTGGAGGCCCAGTCTGTGCTATCAGTTTACGTCCTCTGGAATATGACCTGCCTGATCAGTTCTTCCATATTGGTTGGTTTGACATCACTTGAGTTCCTTATTTACATTTACTTCCGGAAGGAAACCAGGTCCACCTCTCCCACTCTAAACTCCCCTGTGTCTCAACAAAACAATCAGGAACCTCTCAATTGCTTTTCTCTGAGACCTTAGAAAGTACAGCATACACATATACAATGGAATACTACTCAGCCATGAAACAGAAAGAAATAATGCCTTTTGCAGCAACGTGGATGGACCTAGAGATTATCAGACTACGTGAAGTAAACAGAAAGAGAAAGATAAATACCATGTGATATCACTTCTATGTGGAATCTAAGATATTGTGGAAATGAACCAATCTACAAAACAGACACAGACTCACAGACATAGAGAACAGACTGATGATTGCCAAGGGGGAGACGGGGAGATGGGAGTTTGGAATTAGTAGATGCAAACCACTGCATATAGACTGGATAAACAACAAGGTCCTACTGAATAGCACAGGGAACTATAGCCAGTCTCCTGAGATAAACCATAGTGGAAAAGAATCTAAAAAAGAATGTATATATGTGTATAACTGAGTCACTTTGCTGTACAGCAGAAACTAACACAACATTATAAATCAACTACCCTTCAACTAAAAAATTTAAAAAAAAAATTTACGAAGGAGACTGTTTCACCAAGGTCTGATTTCTCAGCACCCTGGGAGGGGGCTTTAGCACCCGATCTTGACCTGAGAAGAACCTATTTGATTTCTACCCAGTACTGGATGTATTCAGACGGCTTCGAGGAATAGTTTCCTGGGTTTCTTGATGTTTGCAGTGCTTACGATGACTTTCACACTTAGCTAAGCAACCTTTGATACTGTGTGGTTATAACATAATAACCACATGTCGCTTTGTCTTCAACAGTGAAAAATCCGAAGGGCTTTAACCACTGGTAAAAGTGTCTTCTCACGTCAACCACATAGCAGCACATAGTGCGATGTGAGCCAGATGGCTATTTTCATGAAGCAGGTTGAGCACAATTGACAAGGCAATTGCATAACCGCCTGTGTGGGCTTGCCAAAACATGCCTTGGGAGAGAGAAATCTCTGCGTTCTCTTTCGTGCGAGCTCTTCACCAGCTCTGGGGCTGACTGATGACAAGGTCTGTTTGATGCTGCCTTCGGGAGAATCTAAGCTCTGTTTAGCTAAGCTTGTTCAGGGCCCTTCAGCTGCCATCACACCTCCTTCCTTTGCCATCTGACCTTTCTCCAGCTTTAGTGGAACGTGCTCCCAGGAGGGCAGGTCCTGCCCAGTGGGTGTGTGGGGCAGGGACTGGCCACCAGGATCAAGGGTCTGGGCTCACCTCCTGGCCACGGTTCCCCTCTCTCCTCCCCAAGGAGGAGCCCAGACCCTCCCTGTCCTGAGAGTCTACCTGCCCCGAGGGACCCAGCAGTTCAGGCCCAATCACTGCCCCACAGTACCCCCTCTGGGAAACTTGCTCTCCTATTTCTCTGGCTCCAAAGGTGGAGGGGGGGACGCCCCTGAGGGAACCACCAGCTGAGAAACCCAAGTCCCCTCCTTAATGAGTCATCTCTCCCCTTCGACTCCTAGGGAGTTGCTGAAATCCTCAAGAATTTTCAGTCCTTGCTCTGCCATTTTGGATAGTGAAACTGACTTCAGAGTTAAACGGTAAAGTCTGTCCTAGGGGTCCCCGATCCTCCAGCCCCGAGCACCTTTTTAGGGCCCACCTCCTTCCAGGCAAGAGTAAGACTCTTCAGAATCCTACTGCTCCAGACTTCCCCAGTGGTACAGAAGCTAAGACTTTGCACTCCCAATGCAGGGGGCCAGGGTTCAATCCCTGGTCAGGGAGCTAGAGCCCACATGTTGCGACTAAAGATCTCCCCGGCCACAACAAAGGTCGAAGATTCCAAGTGCCACAACTAAGACTCGGCACAGCCAAATAAATAAATAAATATTTTTTAAAAAGGAATCCTACTGCTCACATACCACTTTCCTTTGGGGTGGCCCTGCCAGCACACTAAGGGGAGATGCGTTAAATAACCAGTGCTGTACACTGGCCGCCAAGCCACCCAGTCTAAGTCCTGTCCAGAGCTTGGAGACAGAGGAGCAGCTATTTATTTGTTCACAAGCAGGCTGGGCAAGAGGGCAAAATCACAAATGCCAACCATCCGAAGCCTCATGCCTGGAGCCTCTGCCAGCTGAGGCCGTGCCGCTGTTTAAAAACACTAAAGTGTTATTCAGGTCTGTGCCTTTTTAGGTCTCTGGAAACATCACATAAGAACATGGGCTTCATCCGAATGTTACATGATGGCAGGTGAAAGAGGAGGCCGAGTCATTCCCACTGAAGACGATGTGAGAGTGAAGGGGAGGAACTGAAGACAATCAGCCAGAGGAGAATTAGAAACAGTCAGGACATTCAATCATGGAACGCATTGCGAAAGAAATCTATAACACACACATTTCCAGCAGAGAAACAAGAACCAGTTCAAATCGATACCATGGCTGCAATTGAGTATTGTTCATCCATAAAAAAAAAAGGCGAGCCTGTCACTTACAACAACATTGATGAACTTTGAGGGCATCGTGCTAAGTCAGATGCACCATGAGATAAGCCAGACAGAGAAAGACAAATACTGTGTGATCTCACTCACCTTGGAATCTAAAACAAAATAAAGGAACCACTTCCTAGATACTGAAAGGAGACTGGTGGTTGCCAGAGGCAGAGGATAAGGTTTGGAGCAAAATGGGTGAAAGGCGGTCCAAAGGTCCACACTTCCAGTAATGAGATGAGTAAGTCCTGGGGATATAATATACAGCATGGTGACTAGGAGTTGGCCACCTTGTACATTTGAAAAGTGCTAAGAGAGTTGCTCTTAAAATTTTTCCTCATGCACACAAACAAAGGTGTAGTGATGAGTGCTAACTAAACCTGCTGCGGTGATCATTTTCTAATATATACATATATCAAATCATCGTGTTACACACCTAAAACTAACACTATGTCATATGTCAGTTACCTCTTGGTTTTTTAAAAGCTGTACATGTATTATTTCCAATGCCTACACCTTCTTTCAGAAGGACAAAAACATTAAAAAGCACTCCTTAGTAATTAGCCTCCAATTAAAATAAATAAATTCATATTTAAAAAATAAAATAAGAATTAAGCCTTAAGCAAAATAAAAATCACTCCCTATTAGAAAAACAAACAAACATAATGGAGGAGGAGATCTCGTTTACAGTCATTGTAACAACACATCAAAAATGAAATGCTGAGGCACAAACTTAGCAAGTACTGTAAGGGATTATTTTGAGGAAAACAAAAGACGACTTGAATAAATAGAAGGATCCCCCTTGGTTCTTCCGATATACATCAATTCTCACCAAATGACTTTCTATATGCATGAGTATCTCAACTAAAATGTCAAAAGGAAAACAGGACTGAGATCCTAACTTTATTCTTTACATAACTATGAATTACAATTAAACACAAAACAATGAAAGTCTTAGGAGTAAACATGAGTGGATCTGCTAACAATGTTAAACTACAGAATCCACTTCTTTCTAAGGAAACAAAAAATTCAGAAGCAGAAAGGGAAGGAGTTATCACTTTCGTTTAATTGCATGAAATAATTGATCCTTTTTTAGAAGGTAACATATCCACAGATCATGAAATTTAAAAAGTATTTGTCTAAGGGGTATATATAAGCATACAGAAACAATGCCCTGAACCGGCATTGGTATTTTCTTGTACGTCTTTACGGGATATCCAGTACATGCACAACCATATTCTTTTATCTATGAATGGGAGTGTGCTACACACACCAACCCCCTGAGATTTTTCACTTGCTCCAACCAAGACATCAGTCTCTACCTGCCAACTTGGCTCTGACTCATTCATTTCCAGTTATATAGTATTTTATTGTTCTAAAATTATTAATTTTAAAAATTACTCATTTCTATATGGGAAAAATTGTCACAAACCAATTCAAAAGACAAAATATGATCTGGGGGATGTATTTGCAACACATATGACTGAAGGGGCTAATATCAATAATACAAATCAAAAAACTTGTCAGATTTGTATCTTTTGACTATGTATGAGATTGATTAAATTTTGTTAAGAACATCTGCGCTTACTTTTTGGAGTTTTCCAAAAAAAGGTTAAAGATGTGATCAGAGAGTTCATGGAAAAGGAAATTCAAACGTTCCTAAACAAAAGATAGTCAACTTTATTCATGGTTAAAGGATACGACTCTAACAAGTTTTTTTTCCTACCACAAGAGGAAAAATCACCCAGTTTATCACCTCGAGGTGGTAGGAAAAGAACAGCAAGGCTATAGGAAAAGAGCATGTCCAGTTCGATGCCCAGAGTGATATGAAGACCACTGACCGTGAGGTACCCCAGACCTGGTTTCTGCCTCTTCAAGGATTCTGCTTCCTAACACCCTTTCAGACACTTGCTTTCCATCTGATCTAGCTAGGATGGGTTCTGTTGTTTCCAGTGTAGACCCTGACTCCTGATGGAGAGCCTCAAGTAAGAAAGGGAAGCCAAGTTCGTCTTTACAAGGTGACTGAGAAGGCCCAAGATATATCACGTACACATGTGTAATCAGTGGGAGTGGTCACCAGCACAGACACACAACCTTTTACCTGGAAACCTCAGGTCAGTCATGTTTTGCAATTTGGGGTTTTCCAGATGTGACCTGACCTTTATATGTATAGCACAGGGAACTCTGCTCGATGATAATGTGGCAGCCTGGATGGGAGGGGAGTTTGGAGAAGACTGGGTGCATGTTTATGTACAGCTGAGTCCCCTGGATGTTCACCTGAAACTATCACAACCTTGTTAATTGGTTATAGTCCAATACAAAAATTAAAAGTTTTTTAAAAAACCTAATTAAGGGGAAAAAAAAGTGACCTGCTGCAGGTGATACCATGTAGTGCCTACAGCAGTGTAGGGCACACATACCTACACCAATGATAGTGATACCATTTATCATTCTCAAGGGAAATGCATGCCTTTCACACCGCATGGCATAATTAAAAACTGTATAGCTTGTGTTAACTCAGGTCGTGAGTTATGAACGTCCGCAATCTTCAAAGCTCTTTGGATTTTGGATTTGTGGATTAGAATTGCGCACCTGTATTTTGAGGCTTCCCTAGGGGCTCAGACAGTAAAGAACCTGCTTGCCAATGCAGGAGACATAAAAGACACAGCTTTGATCCCTGCCCGGGTCAGGAAGAGGCCCTGGAGAAGGAAATGGCAGCCCACTCCAACATTCTTGCCTGGAGAATCCCATGGGCAGAGGAGTCTGGTGGGCTACCGTCCATGGGGTCACAAAGAGTTGGACATAACTAAGCGACTAAGCACACGCACACACACGTTATATCTACTGCATTTTCCCATGACCTAATTATTTTATTCTATTTGGTTTTTTAAAATCCTTCAACATGAGCCTGAAATGTGACCTATCCAATTCTCAGTGGAGATGGCTTCGGCTTCTTGGCACATTGCCACTTCTTATCAGCCCCAGTGAACTTTGGCCAGGCAGGTAGGGTGAGCCCCGGTTTGCATATGACACCACTGGGTTGTTGATATTGCCAAACCCAAAGAGACGCTGGAGTTTCCCCGGTTCGTGGAAACACCTTGAGGGATCAGAGCCACTAGAGTTAAATTGGGGTCATTTTTCCTATGGGTCCAGGTCTGATTTCCAAGGGAGAAACTCCTAATTTACGTTAAGGATGGAATATCTTTAGAGTTAAAATGTCCTCTCACTGAGGTTTTATAAAAGGTAGAATTTGACATCTGGAATATGTAGAATAATCTGATGCCTTGGTAATCATTGACAACACATTTTGCAACCCTATCTTAAGATCTTACACATGACACACAATTTTTTTGTTTCTTTATTTGCAGCTCGATCGCGGTATAACTGGTATACCTGAAGCTGTGCACATTTGAAATGTACCTTTGAACGAGTTTTGGTTTTAAGTTTTAAAGTGTATTCATTTTGGCTGTGCTGGGTCTTCATTGCTGTGCGGACTTTTTCTCTTGTTGCAGCAACCAGGGGTCACTCTCTAGTTGGGGTACCCGGGCCCCTCATTGCAATGGCTTCTCTCGTTGCAGAGCGTGGATTCTAGGCTGCTCGGGATTCAGCAGTTACAGCACACGGGCTCCGTAGTCGCGGCTCCTGGACTCAAGAGCACAGGCTCAGTCGTGTGGCACACTGGCTTAGCTGCTCCACGGCAGGAGGGATCTTCGCGGACCAGGGATCGAACTCGTGTCTCTCGCGTTGGCAGGAGGATTCTTTATCACTGAGCCACCATGGAAGCCCCTGGATGCATTTTTACACGTGTGAAGCCATCCCCACAATCGAAATAAAGAGTGTCCATCCCCCCCAAAGTTTCTTCATTGTGCACAGCTTTAAAGTAAAGCCTGTTGAGATTATAAGGAAATTTAGTTTCTCCCCTCAGGGACTTCCCCGGTGGTCCAGTGGCTAAGACTCCATGCTCCCAATGCAGAGGGCCCAGGTTCGATCCCTGGTGAGCGAACTAGATCCCACAGGCCACAGCTAAGAGCTTGAACATCCCAACTAAGACCTGGCACAGCCAAATAAATAAATAAAACCAAGTATTAAAAATAAAACTGTGCACTGTGCTTAGTCGCTCAGGCGTGTCCACCTCTCTGCGACCCCATGGACTGCACCCCGCCAGGCTCCTCTGTCCATGGGGACTCTCCCGGTAAGAATACTGGAGCGGGTCGCCATTTCCTTCTCCAGAGGATCATCCCAACCCAGGGATTGCACTCAGGTGTCCCACATTGCAGGTAGATTCTTTGACATCTGAGCCCCCAAGGAAGCCACTAAATATGAAAAAATAAAAATAAATAAAGTTTCCCCTCTTTGAAATAGCTTGCTTGTAAGGGACAAATCCAGGTGTTTGTCTTTCTGATCTGGTTTATTTTCAAAAAGCAAACTGTAGCCAAAAAGAAATAAGTCCAAATTTCAATACCAACAAGAAAACATATAATTAATTCTACCCTTTATGTAATCCTACATCTGCCACTTCAAAAAGAATCCAGTGTAATGTAATATGGTACCCTGAACTGACTCCTGGAACAGAAAAAGGATGTTAATGTGGAAACTGATGAAATCTAAATAAAATGTGGAGTTTAGTTAATAATGAGCTGTCAGTTTGGTTTCCAGGTGTTGACAAACATAAGATGCTAACTTTAGGAGAAACTGAAGCCGGATGAGAGGCATACAGAACCCTCTGCACTGTCTGTGCTCCTTTTCTATAAATCTAAAATTATCCAAAATATACACTTTGCATTTAAAAAAGGACCCAGTGACAGTTACTCAAGGAAAACCACATTTTATCACAGGTGCTGTGCTTTAAATTAAAAAAAAATTATTATCCCCCTAAATAACAGGCAAGCAACTACATCTATGTTGTTTCAGAGTAACAATAAAACACACGTCACGTTCTAGCGCTGCCTTCCCGTCATAGGTTGTATCATCTCTCCTGTCTTTCCATTGTCGCCTGTGGGCCCTTTCCTTTTCCATCACGGCGATTTCTAAATGCAAGGTTGAACAGAAGGCTGGTATTTTTAATTCTCGGAAATAAGACTAAACTGTTTCACAGAGATCACTAAAGAGGAATTTAATTCGTGGACTAGAAACGGTCTCTTCTGCTTTGTGTTTGCCCTGATGTTGACATTGCTGTAGTTGGGGGTGGAAGGCGGGCGTAGGAATCGTTTGCGCAAGGACTGTCTGTAGAGAGACCAGGGCCCTCCCTTGCCACTGGTGAAGAGCAGGGGGCCGGGGGCAGCTCCCTGAATGGCAAGAGCAGCGAGGAGCTGGATGTGGACGCCCAGGTTTGCTAGGGATGTCCGGAGGGAGCACAGTGGATGAGGATTCACCCACTTTGAACCGACCGGTGAACATCTTAGCTGTGTACCCAGCTGGTTGAATGCCAGCTGGCTCTCCTCACATTTCCTGGGCTTTGTCCAACTCTTTTGTTGCTCAGGCTCCAAGTCGTGTCCGACTCTTTGTGGCCCTATGGACTGTAGCCTGCCAGGCTCTCCTGTCCTTCACTGTCCCCCCGAGTTTGCTCAGATTCATGTCCACTGAGTGATGCGATCTAACTAACCATCTCATCCTCTGCTGCCCTCTTCTCCTTTTGCCATCTTGCCCACCTCTAAAGCCCTGGAAAGTTGGACATGGACTGGATTGGACTGACACAGCAAAAGTGACGCGATGGTTCTGTTCCTGGGTGTGACCGAACGAGCGCAGAGCAGTGCCCACTTTTCTAACAGATGCATTTTCTCAGCTGATGGAGCGATTTATCTAGGCCAGGAAGTGCAGATTATTTTCAGTAACTTGTTTTGCCCACTAGTCTTCCTGTTTAAATGACACGTTTTCTTGTAGACATTTATTAAATCATGCAGGTCAGAGGCTATGTTGATGTTTCCATTTAGCTACAGGGCCTGGTCTCAAGTCTCTGGAATAATTCGTGTCACCTTGGGAGTGCTGATAAATATTTGCTGAGGAATTAACAGGTAAATAGATTTCTTTCTATGGAAACTTGAGTAAGTCAACACTTCAGGGTTAGTTGGCTTCCTTGGAATTAAAGTTCTTTAGGACTGTTTTGCGTCCTGGGGCAGTGTAACGTCCATCTGAAAAAAACAAGAGCTTCCCTTGGTCTTGAGTGACTTTGTCCAGGAAGGTTCTGAGGCTTCATCCGTGTAGGTGCCCCCGTGCCATCTGGGGGAAGGCAGTACAGAGGAGTTTACGGCTGTACCCAGGTCCCTGGGTATTAGGCAGGGACAATGACAGCAGAGAAGGGTGCCCCCCGCCCTGCCACATACCCTGGAAAAGCCAAGTTTGTCAGGCAAGGGGTCTTCCCCCAAGTCAGGGAAGGTGGTGGGAATGTGAGCTCGTGGTGAGACCCTTTGAACTGACCTTTGGGGAACACCTCCCAGGCGCCTGAGAGTATTTTCTTCAAGCTACGGTTGTTTAGTCGCTCAGTCGTGTCCAGTTCTTTTGCAACCCCATGGGCCATGGCCCGCCAGGCTCCTCTGTCCATGGGATTCTCCAGGCAAGAAGACTGGAGTGGGTTGCCACGTCCTCCTCCAGGGGATCTTCCTGACCCAGGGATTGAACCTGTGTCTTCTGCACTGGCAAGTAGATTCTGTACCACTGAGCCGCCTGGGAAGCCCTTCAAGCTATAGTAGGCGATGATGAAAAGCTATGTGGGGCACTACCTCTCTGGCACAGCCTAAGGGGTCCCTCAGGGCTCCCACTTGGGGTTCCCCACCCCCCACACATGGAGGATCCAGATAACTGGGGCCCAGCCGCCGGCACTGGAACAGAGGGAGAGAAGGGATTCCTGCAGCATCCGCTCTGCAGACCCCGAGGTCACCTGGGATGGAGTCCAGTTGGACCCACCATCCTCTGGATCCCAGGTCCACCGTCGTCTGAGACACAAGGCGCTGCATTTGGGGGTTGACCAGGGTGCCCTCTGTCACCTCCGCTAAAATGTAAACTCCACCAACTCAGAGTCTTTGTTGTGTTCAGAAGAGGGCCTGGCGTGGAGTAGGTGCTTGATAAATGTTTGTTAAATGAATAAGAGAAGGAAGGAAAAAAGGAAGGGACGACATGAGGAAGGAAGGAGCGTGGGAAGAAGGGGGAAAGACACACGACTGAAAACCCAGTGCCTCCTGCGCATCACCTCCTGGGCCCTTTCTGGTCTTGCCGTCACTAACCAATGTACTTCTTTTGCTCTGATTTGTTTTCTACGTAGATCACCTAAGTATGGTGTCTGAGGTTTCAAGGGGAAAAGGAAAGGAAATCTCATGATGACAATCTTTCTTTTTTTATGATATTGCTTATATGTGGACTCTAAAGAAATGGCACAAATGAACTTACAAAGCAGAAACAGAGTCACAGATGTAGAAAACAACCTTTCAGTTAACACCGGGGAGCGGGGCAGGGGAAGGGATAAACTGGGAGGCTGGGATTGACACACCGCTAGATATAAAATAGACAACTGATGAGAACCTACTGTGTGGCATAGGGAACTCTACTCAACACTCTGTAATGGCCTATCTGTGAATAGCATCCTTAAAAAAGGTGGATATATGTATCTATGTAACTGATTCACTTTGCTATACAGCAGAAATTAACACAACATTGTAAACCAACTATACTCCAATAAAAATGTTTTGAGAAAAAATGAAAATGATGAAAAGAGTTTGAGCCCACCACAGAAGGGAAGTTCACAGGCATGTAACACCATGAAACGTAGGCTGACCCCCAGGTCTCGGCTTGCGGTATAAATGCCCAGGACTTTGCATGGCCATGCCCGAAAGGAGTCAGCTGACCAAAGGTTTACGTTTGGAGGCTGCTGAAGAGTGAATGATACCTTGAAGGGCTTCCCTGGCAGCTCAGTGGTACAGACTCTGCCTGCCAATACAGGAGACGTGGTTCACACAGCCCAAGACATGGGTGGGGCTTTGCAGAGTCAGAACTATCTGTTTAATCTCCTAAAACCATAAGCAGCCTGATTTTTGCACACTCACGAAAAATAGGCATGTGCGAAACAAAAGACTCCTTTCTATTCCATCCTGATGTGGTGTCTCCAGTCCTCTCAAAAATGGTGAAATAATGTTGCTTCCTTGCTTTTTAATGGTGCTCAAGAATTTAGACATTTCAAGATGTAAACTGTGGTTATTTCTGGGTTGTAAGACTATGGGGGAATTTTTTCTCTTCTTTATTATTTTTCAATATTTTATAGATTCATGAGAGTGATTAAATATTATTATAAAAGGGGAAAACAGTGATAAGAGCTGGTGTGTATTTGTTAAATTTTAAAGCTCCGAATCAATTAAAATTCCAGGGTAAGTTAGCTAAACTAAGGGCCCAGGAATCCATGCTGCATGCGTGCTCAGTCACATCCAGCTCTTTGCAATCCCATGAACCGTAGCCCGCCAGGCTCCTCTGTCCGTGGGGTTTTCCAGGCAGGAATGCTGGAGTGGGGTGCCATTCCCTTCCCCAGGGCCAAACCCCCCTCTCCTGAGCCTCCTGCATTCTTTCCCGCTGATCCGCTGGGGAAGAACTAAGGACCCGACAAATGCCAAAGCTGTCCTCGTCTGGAGCGGAGATCCAATTGGATCGCTCTTTCCTCAGATACCGTTGCATCTTTGGACATTGAGCAACCTGGTTTTTATGTTAGTTGCAAGGAAGCTGATTTTGGTAACTGTGTAGGACTTTTTGGCTGCATGTGGACTTACACTCCACCCCCCACCACAGCACAGTCTCTGACTTGATGTCCTAGACATACGCTTTCCATAGGCCTGTAATTCCTGAGGGCTTCCCAGGTTGGCTCAGTGGTGAAGAACCTGCCTGCCAGTGCAGGAGATGCAGGTTCAATCCCTCGGTAGGAAAGAGCCGTGGAGAAGGAAATGGCAACCCACTCCAGCATTCTTGCCTGGAGAACTCCATGGACCGAGGAGCCTGGCAGACTATAGTCAAGGGGACTGCCAAAGAGTTGGACATGACTTAGTGACTCAACAACATCAACACATAATTTCTTAACCTAATATTTTATACCACGTATTCTTTTTGATTTGCAAATCTTTACATTAAAAACACATCATATGGGGGAAGGATACATTGGGAGCATGGGAGTAACAGACGCACACTACCACGTATGAAACAGATAGAGACTCTCCTGGTGTTCCAGTGGCTAAGACCCCAAGCTCCCAGTGCAGCGGGGCTGGGGTTCGATCCCTGGTCAGGGAACTAGATCCCATGTGCCTTAGCTAAAGATCCAGCATGCAGCAATTAAGACCTGGTGCAGCCAAGTAAATAAATATTTTTAAAATAATAAACAAGGGCTTAACTATATGGCACATGGAGCTATATTCAACATCTTATAATAAACTGTAATGGAAAAGAATTGAAAAAATATGTAGAGATAAATATATACGTATAACCAAATCGCTTTTCTGTATACCTGAAAATAACACAGTCTCGTAAGTCAACTGTATGTCATTTAAAAAAAAATACATGCATTTCTTATAAATTGTGATATAGTGTATTTATTACTCTAGATGCCTTAACATTCTAGAGAATGAGGTATGTCGCTTTTTTCTTATTAAGTTCAAGAAATCAGCTGATGTTTAATAGTTCCTGCCCAAGCTAAGCCAGAGTACCGATCTGGGTGACTGGCATTATTACATCAAACCCCAGCTTTTCCTGGAAGTAAGTCTCAACTCTAGCACGAGCCCTTTCAAGAGGAATGTGTACCCAGAAAGAACTGTTGGCAGTGAGGGAGGAATTAAACGAAGAAGCCTGCTGTTCCCAATAAGCCTTTCTCTTCCCTGCCAGTAGACAGAATGACTGGCCAGCACCGCCCTCGTCCTGGCCCAACACGTGCCCTTTCGCAACCAGAAAGTCAGAGTCTTGTTTGCAAATGAGTATATACAGATTACTAGGAAGTGCCACAAATCCTTTCCACCCTCACATGTCCCAACTCTAAGCTCCAGTTGTTGTTTAGTTGCTAAGTCGTGTCCAACTTTTTGCAACCCCGTGGACTGTAGCCTGCCAGGCTCCTCTATCTGTGGGATTTCCCAGGCAAGAATACCGGAGTGGGTTGCCAAGCTCCAGAAAATGAGGTTAATTCTTCTATCCCCTCTTTTTTTTAAGGTAGGCTTTTATACCCGCCAAGCTAGTGGTGCACTGAGTTTAACAAGAAAAGAATGAATGCCAGCCCCAGGAAGAACAGCCCTGCAAGGGTCGCAGCCTTCAGATTTTGAGAGACAGGGGGTTGTTGGTATACTGGCCAACCTGGGGATGCCAGACTGTAGAGGTGTGGGTGTGCTGGGTTGTGGGTGCCACGCAAGACTGAATTGGTGCAAGAGGCCAAAGCAGAGACACTGAGAGCATCTACCGACCTGTCTGGTGTCATTCTGTATAGCCCCTGTGGTGGGCTGAATAATGGTCCCCAAATTTGCCCACATCCTTCTCGCCTGGAGAATCCCAGAGACGGGGGAGCCCTGGTGGGCTGCCGTCTATGGGGTCGCACAGAGTCGGACACGACTGAAGTGACTTAGTAGTAGTATGTATATGTTATCTTACTTGGCAAAATGGACTTTGCAGGTGTGATTAGGTTAAGGATCTTGAGATGGGGAGATTTTCCTCAATTATGTATGGGTATCCAGTGTATGCAGTGTACATCATGAGAAACGCTGGGCTGGAGGAAGCACAAGTTAGAATCAAGATTGCCAGGAGAAATATCAATAACCTCAGATATGCAGATTATACCACCCTTATGGCAGAAAGTGAAGAAGAACTAAAAAGCCTCTTGATGAAAGTGAAAGAGAAGAGTGAAAAAGTTGGCTTAAAGCTCAACATTCAGAAAACTAAGATCATGGCATCCGGTCCCATCACTTCATGGCAAATGGATGGGGAAACAGTGCAAACAGTGTCAGACTTTATTTTTTGGGCTCCAAAATCACTGCAGATCGTGACTTCAGCCATGAAATTAAAAGACGCTTACTCCTTGGAAGAAAAGTTATGACCAACCTAGACAGCATATTAAAAAGAAGAGACGTTACTTTGCCAAAAAAGGTCCGTCTAGTCAAGGCTATGGTTTTTCCTGTTATCATGTATGGGTGTGAGAGTTGGACTGTGAAGAAAGCTGAGCACCGAAGAACTGATGCTTTTGAACTGTGGTGTTGGAGAAGACTCTTGAGAATTCCTTGGACTGCAAGGAGGTCCAACCTGTCCATCCTAAAGGAGATCAGTCCTGGGTGTTCATTGGAAGGACTGATGTTGAAGCTGAAACTCCAATACTCTGGCCACCTGATGCGAAGAGTTGACTCTTTGGAAAAGACTCATTGGGAAAGATTGAGGGTGGAAGAAGGGGATGACAGAGGATGAGATGGCTGGATGGCATCACCGACTCGGTGGACATGGGTTTGGGTGAACTCTGGGAGTTGGTGATGGACAGGGAAGCCTGACGTGCTGTGATTCATGGGATCACAAAGAGTCGGACACAGCTGAGCAACTGAACTGAACTGAACCCAGTGTAATCATAAGGATCCTTATAAGGGATGGGGTGGGGCAGGAGTGTCAGAAAAGGAGATGTGTTCATTGATAGAGGCATGAATAAAGAAAATGTGGTATACATACGACGGAATATTATTCAGCTGTTAAAAAGAAAAAGGAGATCCTGCCATGTGTGACAACCTGGATGGGCCTTGAAGGTATCATGTCAAGTGAAATAAGTCAAACATAGACAAACACCATATGATCTCAATTATATATAGAATCTTCAAGAAGACGAAGAAGAAAGAAAGAAAAAACTGAACCCATAAGTACAGAGAACAGATTGGTGGTTTTCAGAGGCAGGGGGTGGGGTGAAACTTGTGAGGGCGATCAGATACAAACATCCAGTTTTAAAATAATTAAGTCTTCAGGACGCAATGTACAGGTAGCTATAGTTAATTGGAGAAGGAAATGGCAACCCACTCCAGTGTTCTTTCCTGGAGAATCCCAGGGATGGGGAAGCCTGGTGGGCTGCCGTCTGTGGGGTCGCACAGAGTGGGACACGACTGATGTGACTTAGCAGCAGCTATAGTTAATAATATGGTATTACATATGCATAAGTTGCTGAGAGTAGATCTTAAAAGTTCTCATCACAAGAAAGAAATTATGGATATTAAGTAGACTTACTGTAGAGGTCACTTTGCAACATATACAAATATTGAATATTATGTTGAATGCATATCCTAATATATGAAAAGCCTTACCAAATGGATTTATGATGGTGTTGTTGTCATTGTCAGTCGTGTCTGGCTCTGCAACCCCATGGACTGCAGCATGCCAGGCCTCCCTGTCCTTCACCAGCTCCCGGAGCTTGCTCAAACTCGTGTCCCTTGAGTTGGTGATGCCATCCAACCATCTCATCCTCTGTCGCCCCCTTCTCCTCCTGCCTTCAGTCTTTCCCCCGCATCAGGGTCTTTTCCAATGAGCCAGCTCTTCACATCAGGTGGCCAAAGGATTGGTGCTTCAGCTCCAGCACCAGAGGCTGGAGAGACTGCAGACACTACAATGCTGGCTTTAAAGACAGAGGCTGCAAGCCAAGGAATGCAGGCAGCCTCTACAAGTGGGAAAAGGCAAGGACACTGATTTCCCCTGGAATCTCCAGAAGGAAGGCGGTCCTGTTAACCTGTTGTGGACTTCCAGCCTCTGTTGCTGGTCAGTCACTGAGTCATGTCTGTTTGCGACTCCATGGACGGCAGCAGGCCACGCTTCCCTGTCCTTCACAATCTTTAAAATTTGCTCGATTTCATGTCCATTAAGCCACTAAGTTTGGGAAAATTTCTTACCGCATCAATAGGAAAGTCATGCAGCTCCCAAGAATAGGGGATTCCAGGCAGGACTCCACATGGAGAGAAGGGGCTCTTGGGTCAACCATCTGAGAGCTCAGAGATCCCAGCCTGCGACCATGCATCTCTGGAACCATCGATGGAAGGAATGAAAGCCCCTAGAGCGGACTCACCAGTTCACAAAGCCCCAGGGGAATCATTCATTTGCCCTCAGGAAGACTTCCCAGATGGGTTAAAACATCACGTTTCTTTACTTGTGGCTGGAATTGTATTCCCTCCATGTGGCAATGCAGTTCTGACCCAGAAGTGCTGACTGGCAACTTCTGAGTGACTCGTAGAACAGGAACTGCGTTACCTGGGACTTAGTTCTTGAGAGGAGATTATATCCCAACAGCCCAGGCACTGACTTCTGAAAATGTGACTATTGCTGTTCCCTAAATAATCTCCGTAAAGTGAGAGGGTATCCACTGAACGGAAGCCGAGGGACTTACTCACTTCAGTTCCTGACTCCTGTTTTATGAGCTCTTCTATACACATTGTCACAGCCAGAGGCCAAGACCCTTTGTCTTGGGACTTCCCTGGTGGTTCAGTGATTAAGACTTTGCCTTCCATTGCAGGGGTTATGGGTTCACTCCCTGGTCGGAGGCCACATGCTTTATGGCCAAAAAAAAACACCAAAAAACATTAAAAAAAAGAAGCAATGTTGTAACAAATTCCGTGAAGACTTTAAAAATGGTTCACATTAAAAACAATTTTTTTTTTTAAAGACCCTTTGTCTTAGCCCAGGCCACCATAACAAAATACCATGAGACTAGGTGGCTCCTAAAGGAAATCAATCTTGAATATTCATTGGAAAGACTAATGCTGAAGCTGAAGCTCCAATACTTTGGCCACCTGATGAGAGGAGTGACTCACTGGGGAAAAAAACCCCAATGCTGGGAATGATTGAGGGCAGGAGAAGGGGACAACAGAGGATGAGATGGTTGGATGGCATCACCGACTCAATGGGCATGAGTTTGAGCAAGCTCCGGGAGGTAGTGAAGGGCAGGGCAGCCTGGCGTGCTGCAGTGCATGGGGTCACAAAGAGTAGGATGTGACTTGGCAACTGAACAGCAACAGGTGGTTTAAACCACTGAAACGGTCCCAGCTGTGGGGCTGGAAATCTGTGACCAGGGTATCAGCCCTGTCAGGTTCTGGTTAGAGCTCTCTTCCTGGTATGAAATGCGAAATAAAATGAAGTTATGTCAAGAGGTTTTTTAAAAGGAAACTAGGAGGCCATTAAAGAGGTTGACCTTTACACTCGTCTGCACCAGGTGGAATCATGAACTTTTGAACTGGGAAACTATAAATATTCCAAGCACTCTGCAAGAATACGTTGCAACTTGTCACAGGAAGAAACCCCTACTCCCTTGAGTGAGAGCCTTGGCATTCAATGTTGTTTAGCCAAGACTAGCTTCTGCTTCCAACTCTTAATTAAAATTCTTTGTAATGCAAGCTTCTTCCTTTGCCTTTAAAAGTCCCTGACTTTTAGTCTCTATCTGGTCCCATCACTTCTTGGGAAATAGATGGGGAAACAGTGAAAACAGGGTCAGACTTTATTTTTTGGGCTCCAAAATCACTGCAGATGGTGACTGCAGCCAAGACGCTTACTCCTTGGAAGAAAAGTTATGACCAACCTAGATAGCATATTCAAAAGCAGAGATATTACTTTGCCGACTAAGGTCCGTCTAGTCAAGGCTATGGTTTTTCCTGTGGTCATGTATGGATGTGAGAGTTGGACTGTGAAGAAGGCTGAGTGCCGAAGAATTGATGCTTTTGAAATGTAGTGTTGGGGAAGACTCTTGAGAGTCCCTTGGACTGCTAGGAGATCCAACCAGTCCATTCTGAAGGAGATCAGCCCTGGGATTTCTTTGGAAGGAATGATGCTAAAGCTGAAACTCCAGTACTTTGGTCACCTCATGCGAAGAGTTGACTCATTGGAAAAGACTGTGATGCTGGGAGGGATTGGGGGCAGGAGGAGAAGGGGACGACAGAGGATGAGATGGCTGGATGGCATCACTGACTCGATGCACGTGAGTCTGAGTGAACTCCGGGAGCTGGTGATGGACAGGGAGGCCTGGCGTGCTGTGATTCATGGGGTCGCAGAGAGTCGGACACGACTGAGCGACTGAACTGAACTGAACTGAACTGAACTGAACTGAAGACACTGTTTAAAAATGCTGCTGGAATCTGTGTGCTCTGAATTGCAAGTCTTTGATCCCAAATAAATATTTTTTGCTTGGTTAATGCCTGATAGGTTTATTTAGGTTGACCCTGGCTTACAGAAAAGTCACTAATCTCACCACGGGCGCCCCCTATCCTCATGGCCCCACCTAACCCTAATTACTTTCCACAGGCCCTGCCTCCAGATTCTGTCCCCGGGTGGTTTGGGTAGAGAGGATGGTGGGTTGGGGTTTTTACGTATGAATTTGGAAAGGACACATTCAATTCATAACACCTCTCCAGAAACAGACACAAAGAGAAGAAAGGTCTTTATTTCTCCCAGACAAACAAACAGTATACATCTGACAAGAGGTTCCAGTATTTTTGTTCTTCAGTTGGTAAGTCCTGGGAGTGGATAAGTTCAATGTTCAGTTGCTAAGTCCTTTCAACCCCATAGACAGCAGCACGCCAGGCTCCCCTGTCCTTCACTATCTCCCAGAGTTTGCTCAGACTCATGTGAGGAAGTCAGTCATGCTATCTAACCATCTCATCCTCCGCCTCTCCCTTCTCCTGCCGTCAATCTTTCCCAGCACCAGGGTCTTTTCCAGTGAGTCAGTTCTTCACATCAGGTGGCCAAAGTACTGGAGCTTCAGTCCTTCCCATGAATATTCAGGGTTGATTTCCTTTAGGATTGATTGGTTTGATTTCCTTGCTGTCCAAGGGAACCTCAAGAGTCTTCTCCAGCACCACAATTTGAAATCATCTATTCTTTCGCGCTCAGCCTTCTTTATGGTCCAATCCTCACATCCATACACAACTACTGGAAAAACCATAGCTTTGACTATATGGACCTTTTTTGGCAAAGTGATGTTTTTGCTTTTAATACACTGTCTAGCTTCCTTTCCAAGGAGCGAGCATCTTTTAATTTCAGTAGTTCCAGTATACATTTTCCAAACACAAAGGGTAAGAGTAATCAAATTAGAATACATGTCTGAAAAAATTCAAATATATGTTTTAAAACAAAAGGAATCAGTGAACAAGGTAAAGAACATATCTGAAAGGATATTCATATAAATGTTTACAGAGAAAGAGAATTAGAATAATATGTGGGTTTTTTCTCCTTAGTTTTCGTTTTAAAGCTTTAGTCACAAATCAGGTACGATAGAAAACTCACTAGTTTATAAAAATTAGTTGAAATAAATTGTTTACTCATTTGGATGACTAAAGCCTTTCATTATTAGTTCAAGTCTTTCAAAATCTGTATTTGCCTTTGGCAAGCAATTTTAAGGAGGCTGTGATTATTAGAATTTGGGCTAGAGAGTCCTTTTAGCAGTTTGTGTTTTTAAAGACTTCTTTCCCCTTTTTTTTTTTTTCAGTCTTTTTTCCCCAAAAGATTTATTACAAAGAAAATAAGCATTTATAAGAGTGAAATAATGAACTGCAAAAGAATAAAGAATCACATAAAGAACAAAATCTTTTGGTGTCTCAGTTACAGATCAGCTAGGTGGCCTAATATGTGTTAACTTTTAGGAAACATAACATAAAATTCTTTTGATTATATGGGGCTGATTTCCCTCATGAGTATTTTTTTAACATCTTCAAGTGATTTCCACCCCCTATTGGTTTTTTTTTCTTTTTTTTTAATTGCGGTATAGTTGCTTTCAATGTTGCATTACTTTCTGCTGTGTACAACGAAGTGAATCCCTGATGATAAATTATTGAAAAACTGAGATCTGAGGGGGAACTCCTGGTGGTTCTTAGAAATGTAAAAATTTTCAAGATTTTTCAGCTCAGAGAAGGAGACTTGGCTCAGACTAAGTAACAGGACAGTGATGGGGGCTGGGATCTGGAGTTTTCTAGAAGGGGCAGGACTGATAAGACTGAGAACTTCCCAGACACACTAAGGGTGTTCAAAACGTGCTGAGTGGGGACTTCCCTAGTGCTCCAGTGGTTAAAAATCTTCCTGCCAATGAAGGAGACATGGGTTTAATCCCTGGTCTGGAAGGATCTCACATGTCTCAGGGCAACTAATTCTGTGTAGCACAGCTACTGAGCCCATACTCAGGCCTTGCTCCAGAGTCCACGTAGCTCAGCTGGTAAAGAATCCGCCTGCAGTGAAGGAGACCCTGGGTTGATTTCTGGGTCGGGAAGATCTGCTGGTCAAGGGTAGGCTACCCACTCCAGTATTCTTGGGCTTCCCTGGTGGTTCAGCTGGTAAAAAAAAAAAAAAAAAAAAATCTGCCTGCAATGCGGGAGATCTGGGTTTGATCCCTGGGTTGGGAAGATTCCCCTGGAGAAGGGAAAGGCTACCCACTCTAGTATTCTGGCCTGGAGAATTCCACGGATTGGATAGTCCATGGGGTTGCAAAGAGCTGGACACAACTGAGCGACTTTCACTTCAGTGCACTTCCATGCACTGCAACTAGAGAAAGTGTGAGTGCAGCAAAAAAGACCCAGAGCAGCCAAAAATCAATAAATAAATACTAAAAACAACAAGCACAATGGTGATGAGCAGAACAATCACTGCCCTGACCTCAAAGGCTTGCAATGAGGTGGAGAGACGCCCAGAGCAGGGTCTCTTATAGGAGGGTGTGGGCCTGACTCCCGCTTTGCTAATGGTGCCAGTGATGACTCATCAGAGGCTCTGGAGACACCGCCCAGCTGCACTGAGCTGATTCACAGCAGCCACTGCCTCATCTAGGCCCGTCTCAGAATGAGCCACTCTTACTCCTGTCCAGCTTACCTACCAGGTTCTTCCTGGAAGTCTGCAGGACCCAGATGGCAAGTTTATACATGGAAGGATAATGATATGATCTGAACCTTCCCAGAAAACAGAGATCCATCTGAGTTTCTCTGAATTAGTTACACAAACCCTGCCCAGAAAATCGATGGAGACATCTCCTGCCAGCCCCTCCCAGTTCCCACGGGCAGCTTCCAGAAGGCCTCGGCCCCTTTCCTGGGCTTTCCCTGGGGACTCACCAGGGGAAGGAGTATTAAAGCTTTGATATTTACATAATATGTAGGCATAACTTCTCCTTTTATAGGGGTTCAAAGGACCTGCACATTTCCTTCTGTCTGCACTCTCTCTTCTTGCCAAATTTTCGGGCGTCATTCATTTCCTGTTTCACGGAGGAGGGAAATGCAGAATGTCACGTTTTAAAATAGTTACTCTGAAGTAAGCCAGAAAGAAAAATACCAATACAGTATACTAACACATATATATGGAATTTAGAAAGATGGTAATGGTAACCCTGTATGCGAGACAGCAAAAGAGACACAGATGTAAAGAACAGACTTTTGGACTGTGTGGGAGAGGGAGTGGGTGGGATGATTTGGGAGAATGGCATTGAAACATGTATACTACCATGTTAGAAATGAATTGCTAGTCTAGGTTCGATACAGGATACAGGATGCTTGGGGCTGGTGCACAGGGATGACCCAGAGAGATGATATGGGGAGGGTGGTGGGAGGGGGGTTCAGGGTTGGGAACTCATGTACACCTGTGGTGGATTCATGTCAATGTATGGCAAAACCAATACAGTATTGTAAAGTAAAAAAATAAAATTAAAAAAAAATATATATATAAACTGATTTCAATTTAAAAAAAAATAGTTACTTGGGCAAGGGAAGGAAGAGGAGAAAATAGTCTGACTTTTTGGATGGGGTTTTTGCAGTGGCCCCACCGGGGAAGCAGAAAGGCAACACTTGCAGGGAATGGAAAGGAAGGCGCTGTGGCCGTCGAAGGACACGGTGAGTGTTGCAGGGAGGAAGCCAATTCTGACTCCATAGTAGAACTGCTTCTTTGACTTGCCTTTCATTGCTTCGGTTACCATAATCACACAGCACTCTTTGCCTCAGAGAGTCCTGCCCCTCTGCCTGACTGTTAAACTAAGGTGCTTCTGTTGAGAACCCTGTCCACCTGTGGATGGCAGGAAGGAAGAAATGAACACATCCCCTGCCCCGAGGCTTGCCATTCTAGGAGATGTTTGCTAGACTCATGGCCTTATTACTTTGCTTCCTCACCACCCCCTCATCTCTGATCTATAAAACCAGACCCCAATAAGATGGTTATTTTGAGGCGCTAGCCTGCCATCTTCTCAGTCTGCCGGCTCTCTGATTAAAGTCTCTTCCCTGCCCCAACACCTCGTCTCTCAGATACACTGGTCTATCGTGCAGTGAGCAGAGCGAGCTTGGACTCCATGAGGAGATAGGACTGGGTCACTAGAGACCCAGGTAGATGTATCCTTTTACTTCTGTGCCAGTCCCCCTGATCTTTCTGCTGGGATTTCTTGGCTCAGAGGACACCCCGTCAAGTAGTGGTCAGGGCCTACTTCGAGTTCGGAGCTGTTGCTGCTCTGATTGACCGACAGGAGCACTCACCTACCCACACTCTGAAGGCGTCTGTCTCAGCAGAGATCGACAGTGTCGTGAGACGCTGTGCAGCAGTGGAAGATGCTAAATTGGGACAACGACAAAGTCCTCGGGAAGTGGAAGCTCAGACAAGAAATGGAGGTTGAGAACTTAGCTTGTGGATCTGGGGAGGGAGGAAGCAGGGAGAAGTGAAGGAAATAAGAGGGGCGTGCAGCTGGGGCAGACAGCATCGGAAGAAAAGTAGCGCACACGCAGCTTTCAAGAAGTTCATCTTCAAAGACTCACAGATGGTGGTGGTGTTCAGTTGTTAAGTTGTGTCCGATTCCTTGCAACCCCATGAACTGCAGCACACCAGGCTTCTGTGTCCTTCACCACCTCCCAGAGCTTGCTCAAACTCATACCCATTGAGTCGGTGATGCCATCCAACCATCTCATCCTCTGTCTCCCCCTTCTTTGTCCTGCCTTCAATCTTTCCCAGCATCAGCATCTTTTCCAGTGAGTTGGCTCTGCATCAGGTGGCCAAAGTATTGGAGCTTCAGCTTCAGCATCAGTCCTTCCAATAAATATATGGGACTGATTTCTTTTAGGATTGATTGGTTTGATCTTCTTGCTGTCCAAGGGACTCTCAAGTGTCTGCTCCAACACCACAGTTCAAAAGCATCAGTTCTTTGGTGGATGCTGGATGGATGGTGGAGGAGGGATAAATCAGGAGTATGGGATTCACAGATACACACTATCATATAGAAAACAGATAAACAAGAAGGATTTACTGGGACTTCCCTGGTCATCCAGTGGTTAAGACTCTGAGCTTCCAATGCAGGCGACATGGGTTTGATCCCTGGTCTGGGAACTAAGATCCCACATGCCATGTGGAAGATGGCCCCCCCAAAAAAGATCTGCTGTATAGCACAGGAAACAATATTCATTATCTTGCAATGGAAAAGAATAAAAAAAAAGAATATATATGTGTATTTGAATCACTTTGCTGTACACGTGCAACTAACACAACACTGCAAATCAAGTATACTTCACTTTTAAAAATCCTTAAAGTCTCACAGATAGAAAAGCAGCATGTTGTTGGCGAGCCTCAGAAAGTATGACGGGGGTGGCCAGAGCCAGGTCTGATTGGGGGAACTGAAAAGGCATGATGAGAAGTTTGGCCTGAGACGCAAAGAGCTCCAGTGCTAGACAGGACTGGCTAGGAGTGCACCCCGAGGTGCTGTGTAATTTGGGAATATGATCTGTGAGATTTTGATCAGAGAAACAAAACCACCCTGCAATGTGTGTGTGTGTGAGAGAGAGATAGGGACTTGACCTTAAGAAATCATGGGAGGGACTTCCCTGGTGGTCCAATGGCTAAGATCTTACATCCCAATGCATGGGGCCTGGGTTCGATCCCAGGTCAGGGAACTAAATCCCACATGCCACAATTAGAGGGTTCTCATGCTGCAACTAAAGGTCTCTCATGCTGTGCTTAGTCGCTCAGCCGTGTCCAACTCTTTGCCACGCCATGGACTGCAGCCCGCCAGGCTCCTCTTTCCATGGGGATTCTCCAGGCAAGAATACTGGAGTGGGTTGCCCTTCTCCTGGGGATCTTCCCAACCCAGGGGTCGAACCCAGGTCTCCCTCATTGCTGGCGGATTCTTTACCCACTGAGCCACCAGGGACGCCCACAACAAAGATCAAAGACCCCACGTGCTGTAACTAAGACCCAGCCCAGTCAGATAAGGAAAGAACTATTTTAAAAATAAATAAATCAGGGAAGTTGGCTACATAATCTGTGTAAGACTTTTTTTTTTTTTTTTCCTGTATCTGGTGCTGCAGCCTGGGCAGGAGGGGGAAGAGAAGGTGGACAAAAGGAGGGGTGTACAAGGACATGCTCAACCCACCATCAGTCTCTCACCATCTCCAAGTCTCCAGCAGGGTGCCTTGCAGGAAAATGGGATGCTTTTGTCAGGGAGCTAAATGGGCACCTGGCTCAGGAGACAGAGAAGCCGTAGCAGCAGGTGCTGGAGGAAACGTCGAGACTGGCTACATCCCCGTTCTACAGGATACCAGTAGATAAGCCACAATACTGTAAGCAGCAGCAATCCCTCTCGCCCTGCCCCAGTCTCCTGAGAGGAGAACAGCCACATTCTACCTTCTAAATCCTGTTTAAAAAAAAAAAATCCGCTGATCCATGCTAACTCAGAACCATTCAAGAAGGGAATTCGAGGAAAAGCAGTTATGGCTTAGCTCAATGGATACTGTCACGGCAATCAGAGGGCAGTTGGAAAGGAATTTCCAGGCACACAGCATTTCAGGGGGGAATGAGTGCACTAAGAACAAAGAGCAGAGATGATAAGGGCACTTTGAGCACAGTGAGGCGACCTCCTAATAGGCCAAGGAGAGTCGGCGCATTTCCTGGGTTAGCTGCCAATTCTTATAGCCTCAAGACAAAGAAAATTCCTGGTGGAAGGTTGGTTAGGGCGCCTACAATGAGCACTACCGTGGGCATTTTTGCCTAACATGGGGTCAGGACGCCTGCTGGGGGACTTTCGGCAATAGTTACAAAGGGGCTCAGTCCTTTCCAGAGACGGTGCTGCTCGCGGCTCTGCTTCTGTGGCCTGGGTACAGGACTCCATGATGATGTGTGCACAGCCGTGTCCGACTTTTTGCGACCCCATGGACTGTAGCCCTCCAGGCTCCCCTCTCCATGGGATTCTCCAGGCAAGAACACTGGACTGGCAAGAACCCTGGCCTGGGTTGCCATATCTCCTCCAGGGGATCTTCCTGACCCAAGGATCGAACCTGCGTCTCTTATTGGCATTGGCAGGTGGGTTCTTTACCACTAGCGCCACCTGGGAAGCCTTAAGATGCCACAGATACCATACAAATTCACTTCAAGGTACTTAATTCTCCTCGATGTCCTCATCTGTGACACGGCAGTCATGACAGCCCGAACTGGTACAACACACGCAGAAGCACCCAAGCCATCAACCGACGTGGGCTTCTTTCTCCGCCCCTTTCCCACCCTGCTGAGGGCGGGGAGGGCAGCATCTCTAGATGATTCAAATAAGGGAAACATTTCAGGAAGATCAGCAGGTCAGAAGGCAGCAAATTAACGGAAAGGAATGAGGCAATTCAGGTTTTGTAAGGCTGAAATTTGTTTGTTCATATAATACCGGTAAAGAATACACAACTGAGAGTATAAAATCAGGCACAAAAGTATTCACTTAGAATTAGAAAATAAATCACAAGTTACACAATTTTAAAGCTGCCGAATACTGCTAACGTTGCAAAAATTCAGGAAAATAAAATATCTGTTCATTAACTGCCTGACACCCCCCTTTAACGCTCTTTTGGACTCCCTGGCAGTTCAGTGATTAAGACTGTGCTTCCACTGCAGGGTGCACAGGTTCGATACCTGTGGGAGACCTAAGATCCTGCATTTCCCATGGCATGATCCCCAAATACTCTTTTATCTACACATTTGATTGTGTAATTGTGGCCTCTACCCGCAACAACCCTTTAAAATATGCTCTAGGGAATTTTTTGGCGGTGCAGTGCTTAGGACTCCATTGCAGGGGCCAAGGGTTCAACCCTGGTCAGGGAACCAAGGTCCTGCAAGGAGGCATGCAGCACAGCCAAAAAATTAATAATAATATTTAAAAATAAATATATAAAATATGCTGTATAGAAAGAACAAAACGTTAATTCAGTCTTTTCCTGTAGGATGATTTAATCAAAATGTTTCTTCATATTGACAATTTAGAAAAGTGTCTTTTAACTTCACAATGCTATTGCTGTGTCATGTCGAGACAGTTCTGGGAAACACCACGGGCACCCCAACGCCATCCTGCGTGGTCTAGAAGCGGAGAGCCTAAGCTATCCCATCTTGTAAGAGAACTCCATTTTGTAAAGGTTCCGGGCAAAAAGACTTAGACTTTGGATATCACCCAACCTTGCCCCACTGCCCACGAGCCAATCGGCCCTCAGGTTAAACCTCCTGACTTGGCGTTCAGGAACTTGTGATTTACCTTGAAAGTAACAATCAATCAGGAATCCACATACAACCCTATAGAAGAAGGTAACCAATCAGTTGTCCTTCAGCCTGAACACCCCGCTTTTACCCTTTTACCTGAATATTCCCTATAAAAACAGTGTAACCCAAAACTCGGGGCTCCTCTCCTTAGCCGCTGCGTCAGTGACGGTGGGAGCCCCAGCTTGAGCTTGGTAATAAAAACTCTCTTGCTTTTGCATCGGATACTGGCTCCCTGGTAGTCATTGGGAGATTTCCCGACTTGGGCATAACAGAAGTGTGTTAAAGCAGAAGTTGACGAGGAAAGAGACAGATGTCTGAACGACTGTGGTTAAAAGCTCTTACTTGGCAGATTTCACTAAAGCATATGACCAAGAGCAGGGAGCCCCTTCCACGGAAAGGAGAGGTTCTGAGGTGTTTGCTTTCAGTGGTTTCTCAGTAAACCTGCCTCCAAAGGGGAGCCAGAGGGGCACCCACTTACAAAGGTTGCTGCTGCTACTGCTAAGGCGCTTCAGTTGTCTCCGACTCTGTGCAACCCCACAGACGGCAGCCCACCAGGCTCCCCCATCCCTGGGATTCTCCAGGCAGGAACACTGGAGTGGGTTGCCATTTCCTTCTCCAATGCATGAAAGTGAAAAGTGAAAGTGACCCCATGGACTGTGGCCCACCAGGCTCCTCCATCCATGGGATTTTCCAGGCAAGAGTGCTGGAGTGGGGTGCCATTGCCTTCTCTGCTTACAAAGGTTACGCCAGAGCATCATGTCAGAGCTGGGTTTATTGCATGTGTGTGTGTCTTACAAAGGTTACACGCAATAAACCCAGCTCTGACATGATGCTCTGGCCGGCAGAGATGGAGCCAAAGGGCCGTGGTTGCTGGACGTCCTTCACAGCCAATTCCAGTGAGACTGGCTTCCTGTTCTCTTCAGATTGAGGATTCTGTGGAAATCCCAGTCACCTCTCCAAGACTTCGCAGTCTCCCAGCCAGGAGAAAGAGGAAGCAGAAATGCCAGCCCCTGAGAGAAACTGTCTTTCTTTGGCAAGTTGCCTTGAAGTCGGGGGTGGGGGAGACTACTGCATGCCTGGGGTGTCAGCAGAATGTCCACCCAAGCAGCAAACTGGGTAGGGCTCCTTTTAGTACTTTGCCAGGAACTGTAAGGAAAACATAAACCCTCTACATTTTAGCAGAGAAAAGCTCTGGAAGGAGATTGTCAGGGGGTTTCCATGAACCCTCAAAGACCACAGGCTTCATTGTCGCTGCCCCTGAGCATTCCACATCAAGGAAGACCACCAGCCTTCCTTGGCCTGGGCTGAGACACAAACACGTGTCCTTTTCTTTAACTTTTTTTTTTTTTTCCTGATTATGAAAGAAAAATATACCCATTGGGGGAAAAAGAAAAAACCTAAAAAAAAAAAAAAAAGAAGAAGAAGAAAGTAAAGAAACCCTGTTATCATTCCGTAATCCCACACCCTATTTTACGCCAGTGTTTTGGCATATTTCCCCCAGCCATTCTCAACGGGTCAGTTTTGTAAGGATTCTGCTGTTTTCACTTAACGTTTAAACCATGTCTTTGTCTTGGAAAAACTCAGTCTAAGCATCGTTCAAACACGGCTAGATATCTCAGCACCTCTGTTTACAAGAGTGGCCAATTTCAAAAGAGTTCTCCGTTTTGCATTTTGAAATAAAATGCAAAAAGTCCAAAAGCAAAGCTTGACTTTACCGAACAGTGCGCTGCCAAGCCACGCAGCAGGATGTCCAGCACGATACGAGGGGACTCGTGATTCCTTTCCTTGGTCACGCCCGCCCCCAGCCGCCCCCTCCCAGCCGCGCCCCAACCTCCCTCTTTATGCCTCCTTCCTTTCCTGCTGAACTTGGTTTATGGCTCATCTTGAGAGAACAGAACGGACTCAAATCCTTGCTGGCATCCAACGGATAAAAGCCAACTCAGACTCACACCCCCGCACCCCCAGCTCCCGGGGTCACTTCCTCATAGACTTCTTCACGGCCTGCCCCCGGGCCAAAGCCACGGACCATTATGAAATGTGGGGCGGGTCCCTCTGCCTCGCCTTGCCGGGCGCCCAGAGCCCCCACAGCTCCCCTCCTTCAGTCACTCTTTCCAAGGTTCTTTCCAACCCCTATACCCTTCGACCCTACTGTCAAAAAAGGTTAAACGCTAAATATGTACTTGAAAGTCTGATAAGCAAGCAAAAGCTTCAGCCTAAGGGAGGAACGCTGGAATTGTGCAATCCCAGGAAATCGGGGAGCAGTGGGCGAAGATGGGGGTGGGGTGAGGGTCGAGGGCTCCGCGCGAGGCCCACCCGGGCTCTGGGTGCCGAGAGGTCTTTCCCGAAGGATCGCAAGCCGCAACCCCTCGTCCCCGGCCCAGAAGGCGGCGAGTGGCAGGGTTCCCTCTCCCCGCACCGGCTCCTCTGAGCCAAGGTCGGGGCCGGCCGGCTCTGCGCTCGCTGGGTGACGCCGGCCCCTCGGGGAGACCCCGGCTCGCGCGGAGGCGCGCGGGGCGCTCGGGCCGCGGGGAGCCAGGGGACCCACCCCCCGGGGCCGCGGTTCCCGGGAGCGCCGGCGCGGGTAGGGGGCGCCAGGAAAGTCCCGGCGGCGGGCGGGGTGCAGGGGCGGGGCGCGCGCCGGGAGGGGCCGGGCCCGGGCGCGGCGGCCGCGCGGGGCGCTCGTCCGCCCCGGGACGCGCTGCCGCCGCCGCAGCCGGCGGGGCTCGGGAGTAGGCGGGCCCCGCGCGCGCCCTGCGGTCGCCATGGCCGCCGAGGCGGCGAAGTGAGCTGCTCGGCGACCCCGCGCCGGGGCCGGGCTGCGCCCCCAGCGCCGCGGAGCCTGCGGCGCCCGGAGCCCTGGGCCATGCGGCCGCCGCCGCCGACACTGCTGCCGCCGCTGCTCCTGCTGCTCAGCGGCTTCGGCGCTGCGGCGCCCCCCGCAGGTAAGCGGGGCTGGGGAGCCCCCGAGGCCTGCCGGAGGCGGCGGCTGGCGGGTGGGAGTCCGCGGGGAGCCCGCAGTAGGTGGGAATCCACGGGAATCCCCATTTACTGGGGGGGCGGTGAACAGGGGTGTCCCGTGCGGGTGGGGTCCGCGGGGAGCCAGGATCAGTGGAGGGGGCTCAGGGCTGCCTCGATCGGGTAGGGTCCGTCCCGGTCGGGTGGGCTCCGCGGGGCGTGGGAGCCCGAAGCGGGCGTGGGATGGTCGCGGGGGGTGGATTCCAGGCAGTCTCGGGCCGCGAGCTGGAGCCGCGGGAGGGGCCGCGCGGCCCCTGCACGAGTCTGGACACTGTGGCTCCTTCTCTAGGAGAGAAGCCCCCAAAGCTAGCGCGGCTGGACCCCGAATGTCTCCAAAGAGCAGAGGGAGAACCAGCTTCAGGGCTCGAGAAGAGGCCGCTTCCGCGGGCCACAGATTCCTCTTCCCGAGCGCCTGAATGTAGCGCTGCCTGGCCTGTCCTCCCGGGCGGGGGCGGGGGAGGCGGGGGGGGGGGGGGGGAGGGGAGCTCAGCCAGAACCAGGCCCAGGCCCGCTTCCCTCGCAGTTTCGTGCCAGGGAGGCCGGCCACCGGCAGGGACCTCTGTCCTGGGGATCGTGACTGTACCTCAGTCTTAACTGGGGCCGGGTGTGTCTGATTAGCGGGTGTGAAGTCCAGGTGGTCATTCCCCAGGGATCGGATAGACTGGCCGGCGGAGGAGGGGGAGTGGGGCGGCGGCGCAGAACCCAGAAATGTTGCCTTGCGGTGGGCAGGGGGCCAGCTGGGCCGGAATTTTAATCCTAGCTCTGTTCCCCTCTGGACAGCCCCACCTAAGCTCAGCCTCCTGCTTACCTCTGACACTAACTGACCATACCTATGAGCCAGGAACAAACTACCAAGAGAGAGACAGAGAGAAATGACAGAAATGGTTGTATGAGAACATTCTTTCTGTGCATGTCTATGTGTTTGTGTTTGCTGCCTTATTTCTCATGAAGTGACTGATAGCATAATTTGGATAACACTTTATAAGTCTCAAGAACGTAGAAGTTTTCTCCCCCTTGGATTCTCAAGCTGTTGTTTGGGTTTGTTTCTTTTTCTCAGCATCCCTTGCAAAGCCCTTAAACTCCATAGGTCCTGGATAAGGGAAGCATTGCATCAGGGAGGGGGAGAGAGAGAGAGAGAGTGTGTGTGTACTCCCGCACTCCCTGATGTCCAGCTCTTTCCCACCCTTTGGACTGTACTGTCTCCGGCTTCGCAAGCCAATTCCTTACCGCTCAGCCCGCGCAGGAGCACTCAGGGGAGCACTCAGGGAGTGAGTTCAGTTCAGTTCAGCCGCTCAGTCCTGTCTGACTCTTTGCGACCCCATGGACTGTGGCACACCAGGCCTCCCGGAGTTTACGCCAGCTCATGTCCACTGAGTTGGTGATGCCGTCCAACCGTCTCATCCTCTGTCATCCCCTGTGTGCTCCTAGTTAAATGGCTGTTTCCTCCTGGGAGCTGGACGGATGGGTTTGTATCTTTACTCTGCTCCTCAAGCTTTGAGTCTTGAACAACCTACATTTGCTCCTTCCCTGGGCTTCCTTCAGATGAGATTTGTGCTTAGCCGCTCCGTCGTGTCTGACCCTTTGTGACCCCATGGACTGTAGCCCGCCAGGCTCCTCTGTCCATGGAACCCTCCAGGCAAGAACACTAAAGTGGGTAGCCATTCTCTCCTCCAGAGAATCTTCCCAACCCAGGGACTGAGCCCAGGTCTCCTGTCTTCCTGCATTGCAGGCATTCTTTACTACTCAGGTGAGAAGGGAGAGAGAAAGCTCAGGGAAGCCCTCAGATGAGATTCGGGCGTTGGTAAGTGCCCCAGGTGGTCAGCTACACTTGGGCTGCTCCTGACTAGTCTGTGAATTGTTTGTGATTTGTCTGCTGTGGTCCAGTGGTTGATAGAAGTATTTAGAAACTTTGTAATTTTATATTGCCACAACACCCACAGACAGGTCCATCTTTCTTTCTTTTTAATATTTATTTATTTGGCTGCACTGGCTCTTACAGTTTCAGAATGTAAACTCTTAACTGCAGCATGTGAGATCCAGTTCTCTGACCAGGGGTTAGGCCCGAGCCCCCTGCGCTGGGAGCCCAGAGTCTTAGCCACTGGACCTCCAGGGAAGTCCCAGGTTCATCTTGCTAGTGATTATCTTTTACTGTATTCTGTGAAAGTTGGAGTCTGTGTGATGCACTGGAAATAAGCTAGTCCTTCATCTTTTTGCAAAGCAGCACCATGCTATACTAATCTGTTTTTTGTGACTGTTCGAAATTTTGCATAATAAACAGTTACAAACTTAACTGGGATATTTTTAAGAGGAACTCTTTGTTAGCCCAAACACAAAGTGAAAATATTAACAGCGATTATACAGTAAAAGGATAGTTAAGCAGAAAATTTTCCAGACCTTTCCACAACTTAATTCCGTGTCCTTCAGTAGGTATGTAATCGCATTTATGGTCAGAGGGGAGAAAAACACAAGTATTGGAAAGAAAATTTTTTAAAGGAAACTTGCGATATCTACTCCTTAGAGCTGTTATGGGCTTCCCTGGTGGCTCAGGCAGTAAATAATCTGCCTGCAATGTGGGAGACCTGGGTTTAACTCCTGGGTCGGGAAGATCCCCTGGAGAACAGAATGGCTACCCTCTCCAGTATTCTTGTCTGGAGAATTCCACAGACAGGGAAGCCTGGCATGCTGCAATCCATGGGGTCGCAAAGAATCAGTCACAACTTAGCCACTGAACAAGAACAGTAAGAGTTGTTATAAGGATGACATACGCAAAATATCAGACCTGGCTCAATTTGTAGTAAATGGTGGTCATTTGCTTTAGATAGCGGTAAAGCACAGTAAGTCAACGCACTCTTTAGTAATTTAGTTGCCCGAGTGTTGAAGAATGAGGGCTTCTGTCTGTAATTGTTCTAGCCGTTGCTTATTTTCTAGTGGGTCTGAATGTACTTAGGCCACAAAATTCTCTTACCGTGACTTGCTGACCTGAGCATCCAACGCTTCTCAGAGCTTAGAGACCACTGAGAGAGACAGTAAATCCCCAACCACAGGAAAACCCATAGCCAATTACTGTATATTAAGAACTCCTGTGTGTCCATAACCTCAACAGTGGGAAGTACTGCGTAATAGGAATGTCTGGGGGCAAACTCTCTAAATGACCGTAGCCCACCATTTTTTGGGCTACTCTTTTAACGCGGACAGGCTGTTAAGTGTTTCATCTACATTATCTCTCCTAATTTTCTCAGCCATTCTTTTGAAGTAGATAATAACTCCATTTTGCTCCCTGGGAAAACAAACCATTCTTTTTAGGAAGAGACAAATGGTCTAGGTTAGATAAGCTGATATCCAGTATTTACAGACAAGACCAACTTTCTGGTTATGGGTGAGAATTCAGGGAGTTTTTTGTTTTTTACTTCTCCTCATCTGCAAGGTATTAATTGGAGGTGGGATCACTGATGTTCACCATAATGACCCATCCATGGAAGGATCCTGAAGGGTCTTTTTTGTTTGTTTTTGCATGTTTTTTATTGGAGGATAATTGCCTCACAGTGTCGTGTTGGTTTCTGCCAACAACAACAACAACACAAGTCAGTCACCCTTCGGGGGGAGGGGGTTTCAGGAGGGAAGGGGTCTTCGATGGTCAAGATTAAATGATTAATTCTGATGTTAGTAGTACTTTATTATCTGTGTGTGATATGTGTTAATCAAACCATGCTATTAAGACCCAGGAGAGCCTGTTCTTAAAAATGCATAAAATCTCAAACACCTGGATCCAGGCTGGATCGGAGGTAGCCAGTTGGGGCAGGAAGGTGGAACAGGAGGTGTGATTGCACAGTAATTGTATGGAAGATACATTTGGCATCTCCCTAGGTTCTCTCTTCTTACCATTAACAGTGAACCATTGCCCCAAAGACCATGGAGAAGGAAGCAGAGTGGGGCTTTGTACACCCTCCTTAGGACTGTGAGCTTTGTCTTGTAGGAGCTCGGGTGCCATTAAAGGCCTGGTGTCCACCTCCCTGGACTGTGCTAGTTTCCTGTTTTTGCTGTAACAAGTGACCACCAACTCGGTGCCTTAATATAACACAAGCTTATTTGTGCCTGGTATCTTTGCTGTGAGTTTCTTTGCCGTAGATACCCTTGCCACAAGCATTTTCAACCTTAGACGTTTTCACTGCATGACTAATTGGCCATCAGGCAATTTTGCCGTAATAGATAAAATAACTGGCTGACAGCTTGGTTTGACAGTTTGGTTTCAAGTGGTTGAAATGTGAAAGCGTTTCTTAGTGAAGTTCCTGATGGCTTTATCAAGCTGACGGATGATGATGACTTGGTTTTCTTATGAAACACACTACCCTGGAAGAGAAAGAGGCCAATGGCCTTAACTAAAGGTGCAGAGTTGAACCAACACTTCCCATAGAACTAAATATTTATCAACAGACATGTGACAATATGCCAGGACACACGGTCCAAAGCTCAGTTACAAATATGTGTCCCAGTGTTTAGAAGCTGACACCTTGCTTAACAAAAGAAGAAATGTCAGTGAAAAAGAAAAACCATGAGACAAATCAATACACACAAAAAAATGTATATATAATATGTAGAGAACTAGGTTTAAAGAAGGTTGAGAAGTGCTTGCAAACGAGACTCCCAACCAGGGCTGAACATTCTTGCAAACGAGATGTTCTGCCCAGTGTAGGGAACTAGGTATAAGGAAGGTTGAGAAGTGCTTGCAAACGAGACTCTCAACCAGGGCTGAACATTCTTGCAAACGAGATGTTCAGCTAAAAATCCTATTTGTTCCCGTGGGAAAAGAACATTTCTTGCACACAAGGATGTTTCTCTGATTCCTCAAAAGGAACAGACCCTGGGACAAAACGGATTCTAAGTTGATAAGGAAGTTCCCCAAAACACAGTCTTAGCTGCAGTAAATAAGTCAAGGTAAAGGTTATCTCGCCCTGCGCCTGCGCACTGTATAGTCTCTGAATCATAGTGCTTGGCAGCTTGCCCTGTAGCTTGTTGTGCTAGGGATATAAAATAATGTAGCTGTAAGAAGCAAGTGTTAAAATATAAAGATTTAAACCACTCTGCAGTGTTGGTGTTTCATTCCGTCTCCAGCATAATATGATAAACAAAAGACTTTGAAGACCAGTACTTCATAAAGCCCACAAAATAAAATTGGTTATTTGCAAAGTATTGCTATGAATCTACACACATTTTAAATGTATTCAAATATTTTTCATTTTGCAATAGTCTTTTAAATTTTGTTGTTTATTTTTCATGGTTCATTATGTCCAATGTTATGTTTCTCTTTTATTTTTCATTATTTTACTTTTGATAAAATTCACTTTTATCAAAATAAGATTTGTGAAATTAACTTTTACAGTTTACATAAGCTAAATTGCCTTATGGCCCATTAGTTATTTGGTGAAAATGTTTGCGGTAAAGACACTTACAGTGAAGATGTGTGTCAGTCACTCAGTCATGTCTGATTCTTTGTGACCCCAAGGACTGTAGCCTGCCAGGCTCCTCTGTCCGTGGGATTTTCCAAGCAATACTGGAATGGGTTGTCACTTCCTTGATACCTAGAACTGAGTTCAGCGTCTTACAGTTCTGGAAGTCATGGTCAGATGCAGACCGGGCTGGGACTAAATCAAGGTGTCCTAGGGGTGTGTTCCTTTGTGAGGATTCTAGGGGGAGAATCATTTCCTTGTGTTTTCCAGCTCCTGGAGAAACAGTGGTGACCTGGGTCCCCCCAGATGCTCCAGGATAAGTTGTCTTTGGATCTTCTGTAGGGCCCTGAGTTTCATCTGCAGCTCCGATCCCCGTGGACCTAGTGTGTTCATAAGACATAGACGTCTTGCGGGGAGGGTGCTGTTCTGCCTCACGCGGGGTCAGACCATTGACCACAGCGGTCAGCATGGGCTGAGCCCTCTGTTGGTGGTCACTGGAGGCTCGGTCTGGGTAACAGCTTGCAGCTCACCACCTGCAGCCAGCCATCAGGACACCCTGAAACTGTTGCTTAGTCGCTAAGTCACGTCTGACTCTCTGCAACCCCATAGACTTGTAGCCCACTAGGTTTCTCTGTCCACGGGATTTTCCAGGCAAGCATACTGGAGTGGGTTGCCAGTTCCTTCTCCAGGGGATCTTCCCAACCCAGGGATGGAACCCAGGTCTCCCTCATTGCGGGCAGATGCTTTACTGTCTGAGCCCCCAGGCACTTCTTTAAAGTCACACTTAGGCAGCGATGTATGGTTTGGTGTCTGGTTTGCCTTTCGTTCGTGGGCCTGCGTCTGCCCCTCACTCACTCCATCTCTAGGAAAGACGGTATCAGCTCACTTTCCATGTGGACACGGATGCTCAGGGGTGTTGTGGCATGACTCCATGGCTCTTTGTGGCAGGATCAGGATTCCAGCTAAAGCCTTTTGTCCACAAATTCTCTTTTCTTCCTACAAAGCCTTTGTCTACATTATTGACTGCAGGTGATATGGCCCTAAATATATGGACCCTTTAGAGCCATCCAGATAAGTCCAGAGTTAGTCAATCTTTAAGGAAGTCAACCCCGATTATTCATTGGATGGACTGATGCTGAAGCTGAAGCCTCAGTACTTTTGCTACCTGCGAAGAACCAACTCATCGGAAAAGACCCTGGGAAAGGATTGAGGGCAGGAGGAGAAGGAAGCGACAGAGGATGAGTTGGTTGGACTGCATCACCGGCTCAATGGATATGAGTTTGAGCAAAGTCCAGGAGATAGTGAAGGACAGAGGAGCCTGGCGGGCTACAGTCAATGGGGTCACAAAGAGTCAGATACTTAGTGAGCGAACAACGGCAAGCAGAATTGTACCCACTTCCTGCCCCAGCCTCTCCGAGACCAGAGGAAAGGCAGGACTTACACATAAAGCAAGAAAGAGAGCTTGAGCTTAGCCTGGATTTCTCCTGGACAAATGCAGAAGCTGGCCGCTTAATCCCTGAAGGAGAGACAGCAGGTTACTGGGCTACAGCCCCGTCGTTCCCCAGGCCCCAGGAGCCTGCTCCTCCGGCTCCGGGGGGATGGGACAGCCCCCAAGTCTGGCAACACCCAGTCTCCCTGGAGCTCCCGCTCTAGCGTCTGAGGAAGAGGAACTGGTCACGTCGTGCTCCTGCGGGTTTCAGCAGTACACGTGAAATTAACCCGCTCGCTCCTCCTAAGAACCCTTTGAAGTCTGCACAGTGATCATTGCTGTTTCGCAGATGAGATGACCGAGGCACAGAGAGGTGAAACAAGGTTCTGCCAAGAGCAGGAGGTTTCGCACCCGAAGGTCCTGCAAAGAGCATGGGGCTTTGAAGCCAGGCAGTCAAATTCTGGTGCTCCTTACCAGCCCCTGGGTGTAAACACAGGAGCCAGGTAGTGGGAAACCCAGGAGAAAAGGAAAGGGGGATCGGGAGGCAGGAACGTGCTTTGATAGGGTGGTGCTTGAGCAGAGTACTGAAGGGAGTCCGGGAGAAGCGTGGCACAGGGAGAAAGAAGGCTCCAGAGAAGGGCAGGGAGCGGTGTGAGGGCCCCCCTCCCTCCCCCACCAGCGATCCCCTGGAGCGAGGAGGCGGCCAGGGGAGGCTGGGCAGGAACGGGCCTCCCTCCAGAGATGATGCGTGCAGGGCGGGGTTGAGGCCGCTGGTGTGAGTGAGTGGGCAGCCTCTGGTGCTTCACCGTGAAACCCACAGCCCCGAGACTCAGTTTCTTTTCTGAATGCGGTGAAACGGGGGAATGCCAACAAACTCAAATATGAGAGCCAGCCTGCAGGTCCCCTGGCCACACCTCCATGAAATGAAAGGTGCAGAAAGCAGAAGGCTCTGATGGAGACTCCCGACGTTTACTGAGAAGGCTGTACTCTGGTCTGCCTGCCTGGCGGGCTGGAAGACATCAGTGGTCCCTAGTGCTCCCCTTCTTAGCTGACTGTCTAGATGGGGATGGGGAGGGAGTGGAGAGAGAAGGGATGCCTCCTAACTCCTCCCCAGGGAGGGGGAGGCAGGCAGAATAATGGTCCCTAAAGAGATCCACAGCCTGATCTCCAGAGCCTGTGACCGCATTGCCTTACGTGGCAAAAGGGATGTGATTAAATGAGGGGTCCTGAGCTGGGGAGATTTTCCTGGATTATTGGGCTCAGTGGGCCCAGTGCAATCACACGGATCCTTGGAAGCTGGAAGAGGAAGTTGGAAGCAGAGTCGGCAGCATAAGATCAGGCTTAGCCCAGCATTGCTGGAGCAAGAGGCCAGGAGCCAAAGAATGTGAGCAGCTTCTCAGAAAGGAAAAAGGCAGGAACTGTTTCTCCCCTGGCTTCCAGAAGGAAGGGAGCCTGCCGACACCTTGACCTTGGTCCGTGAGACCTGTTGTCTGACCTGTAGGAACAATAAGAGCATAAATCCAGGTTAAGACACTACATTGGCCTTCCCTGCTGGTCCTGTGGTTGAGATTCTGCCTGCCTGTGCAGGGGATGGGGGTTCAGTCCCTGCTCTACGAAGGTCCCACGTGCCGTGGAGCACCTAACCCACATGCTGCAACTACTGAGCCCTGGCACCCTAGAGGCTGTGCCCTGCAGTGAAAGAAGGCACCACAGCCAGAAGCCCGAGCACCACAGCTAGAGAGTACCCCCTCTTGCCACAATTTGAGAAAAGCCCGTGCAGAGATAGAAAGACCCAGCACAGCCGAAAGTAAATAAACAGATAAAATCTAAGGCGCTATGTTTGTGGTCATTTATTTCAGCATCAGTAGGAAACTAACAGGGCAATGGGGGCTTCCCTAGTAGCTCAGCTGGTAAAGAATCCACCTGCAATGCAGGAGACCCCGGTTCGATTCCTGGGTCAGGAAGATCCCCTGGAGAAGGGATAAGGCTACCCACTCCAGTATTCTTGGCCTTGCCTGGTGGCTCAGCTAGTAAAGAATCCGCCTGCAATGCAGGAGACCCAGGTTCGATCCCTGGGTTGGGAAGATCCCCTGGAGAGGGGAAAGGCTACCCACTCCAGGATTCTGGCCTGGAGAATTCCATGGACTGGATAGTCCATGGCGTCGCAAAGAGTCGGACATGACTGAGTGACTTTCACTTCACTTCAACATAGACAGGAGAGAAGGTCTCTGAGATGCTTTGACGGGTGCCCAGCCCTAACCAAGCCCTCACCTCTTGAGACCCTGCACAGCGCCTCCTGGAAGCAGGACTTCATTTCCTGAGCTCACTTTGAGATCCACTGGGCCATAGCAGCCCCAGTGAGCAGAGTGGGCCAGACTGGAAGAGCAGGCTCCCGCCACGCTGTGCCTTTGGGCTGGCTTCCGTCAGGCCTGGCACGAGTTGGCCGGAGTGTCAAGGTAGCTGGTTGAATTAAGATCTGGAAGGAAGGTCAGCCCCAGGCCTTAGCTGTGAAAGTGATGGGCATTCTGTAAGTAAACAGGTGGCCACAGATTCCAGGCTACAACTTCTTTCAGCAGGAGCGCGGTGGGCCAGGCTCTCAGCTGGTCTGGGCATCCTTCTTTGAGACTGGATGCATTTACTGAAAATGTGTGGTTTGAATTTCCTGCTTGGAACTCTGGAACAGCCTGTTTTTCAGACTTTCCAGCTCTGGGTGTTTCTCATTAATCTTTTAGTCTCAGAGAAAGTCTTACCATCACCATGTGTTTCCTCACGGGAGAAGAGTCTTCCACCCTGGTGGCCTCTAGCCCCGTCCTGTAAATCACGGGTCATCCCAAGGAGGGGGGATTCTAATATTGGCGGTGGTTCCCTGCAGAATGTGTTCTTCTGTCACTTGTGGTTCTCAAACCTCTCAACGTGCATGCGAGTTAGCTGGGAAGCTTGTTGAAAATGCAGAGTTCCTGGTCTGGGGTGGGCCGTGGGAACCTGTATTTTAGCCTCAGTGATTATGACGTTGGGGGAGTCTTTGAGAAACATACGAAGCCCAGAAGACAAGTCCTCACCCTCCCAGGTGTCTTTGGGATTTGCACATCTGGTTTGGGATGTGTGTGTGTGTGTACACATTTGTGGAGATTTCCCAAATATTCCTTATATCAAAGTCAGGGTCTCATGCTTGTCCAGTAGCCATCAAGTTAATCTTCTCCAGAACCTTCTCCAGTGTACTATGGTTTATTCCTTATTCCTGAAGAAGAAGCCAAGCCCCAAGCTCTTATGTTACCCCCACTCACTACAGGCAGTCTCACTGCTGTGACCTGGGTTCAGTTCCCGGTCAGGGAAGCCTTTCTCCTTCCTCTCCTCCTGCCACCTACCAATTCCCCCGCGGGACCATACCAGCCTCTACTTCCCTGTAGCTCAGATGGTAAAGAATCTGCCTGCAGTGCTGGAGACCCAGGTTCGATCCCTGGGTTGGGAAGATCCCCTGGAGAAGGGAATGGCAACCCACTCCAGTATTCTTGCCTGGAGAATCCTATGGATGGAGGAGCCTGGCAGGCTGCAGTCCCCGGGGTCACAAAGAGCTGGACATGACTGAGCGACTAACACTGCTACTCCTAAAGGTAGACAGGCGTCCTCACTCAGCCTCAGCCAGGACCTGCTCGTATGGAACTGGAACCTGCAGGTAGAAAGGTAGCCCCAAGCCCCTTTCCCCACAGACTGTGTCAACTGTGCCGTCTTTTGTTGTTCAGTTGCTCAGTCACGTCCGACTCTTTGCAACCCCATGGACTGCAGCACATCAGACTTCCCTGTCCTTCACTGTCTCCCAGAGTTTGCTCAAACTCCTGCCTTCAATCGTTCCCAGCATCAGGGTCTTTTCCAATGAGTCAGCTCTTCGCATCAGGTGGCCAAAGTATTGGAGCTTCAGCTTCAACATCAGTCCTTCCAATGAATATGCAGGGGTGATTTCCTTTAGGATGGACTGGTTGGATCTCCTGACAGCCCAAGGGACTCTCAAGAGTCTTCTCCAACACCACAGTTCAAAAGCATCAATTATGGGATTAACAAATAGTTAAACCAAGATAAGAGAGTTGAGGGAACCCTTCATGCAATCTCCAGGGAAGAGAGCCAAGGGAACCCCCATGTGCCATTTCTGGGGTGAAGGGCTGTCTTTAGTCAAAGGCTAAAGGCGTAGGGGATGTGCGGGGAGAATGGGTAATAGCAAAGCCCCAGCCATATGAATTTTGTAATCGACTTTTCTCCTCTTGACCCTCCCTGTCTCTCCCTCGTCTCCTCCCTTCTCTTATTCTCTGTCCCTTTCAAGACTCCCTGGCCCAGCTGCCTGCTCCTGGAAACCTGAAGGTCCATCTGTACAACGCCCAGCAGGCGCTGAGCTGGGAGCCAGTGTCCCTGGACAGTGACCCGAGGCCGGTGCTCTACCAGGTGCAGTATAAATAGTAAGCAGTGTTTCTGTTGGCCTTTTTCCTGGGAGCTGGGAGCGGGACTGTTACGGAACCTGCGGCCAGCTGCCTGTTCTTGCTCCTTGGCATGACCGTAAGCAAAGTCGTCGCAAGCAGATAGTCTTCTTGGACTTTTTAGCCACACCCTGTGCAGCGTGTGAGAACTTAGTTCCCTGCCCAGGGATCAAACCTACGCCCTCTGCATTGGAAGCCCAGAATCTTAACCACTGGACCACCAGGGAAGTCCCTCTCTTGTACTTCTTAAATCTCCAAGGGTGGAGATTTCACAACTTCCCCTCCAACCCCTCCGCTCTTCCGCAGGCTGAAAGGACATTGACCCTCAGGGAGCTCAGCTGTCTCACCACAGGGCAGCTTAGCTGTGTGGAAGTTGATTCATCAGTTTAAGGTGGAGATTGTATGAAAGGGTTTCCTGTCTGGAAAGGGCCAGAGGTATCTTTTGGTCTTCATCGTCTTCAGGTTTCAAAATCTGGCTTATTTAGCCTTCTGGCCCGAATTTGTCCTAATAAGAAAGCTATTCAATTAATGAACAATTAATTCCCAGTTTCTAAGCTGGTGATCCATTTTGCATTTTATTCTGGCCCCTCATTCTGTCTCTCACCTCCTGTTCGAGCCATCCTACAGTTGGCTATCGCTTGATTTACAGTGTAGACACACAGAGGAAGGAGAAAGGCAAAATCCAGGTCATCGTTTACCTTGGTAGATGCATTAAGTGAAGACCAAGTTAAAATTATTGTGAGACTTCTCTTGTGGGCCCAGTGTTTAGGACTCCCTGCTTCTAATACTTGGGGCAGAGATTTGATCCCTGGTCAGGGAACCAAAATCCCACATGCCCTGAGGTGCAGCCAAAACAAGCAAACAAAACTTATTGCCTAAGTCATTTTTAGATTACTAAATAAATGAAAGTTTTAAGAGTGGGAATGCCTAGTGCTGGTGAGAACGTGGCTGGTGGACATACGCTGAATCAGAATCAGTTGTGAGCCCAGTCCTCTTGAAAAGTCAGTTCTGCTCTTCATTTAGAATCATGGGAATGTCCACACTACTTTTTTATTCTAGGCAGACAATACAACCTCCTCTATCAGAAAAAAAGAAACTAAACAAACTTATATTCGTGAATATATACATTCAAGTGTCTATTCATGTCCATTGGCTAGAAGTTGACGAATTGTGTCAAGATAACTTGTGAATGAGCCCTTAGGAGACCCCTGTGTGTCTTATGACAGCAGGTGCAACTGTATCCAATTTGGAATGAATCTATGGTCAGAACAGGTAGGGAATGTGGAAAAATTGCAAGTGGTTAATTTGTTAGAGGAGGAGGTTTCCAGATGACTTCTTTCTGATCTTTAACTGTTCAGTGTAACAATATTTGCTTAATGATGGCCTTCCCAGGTGTTACTAGTGGTAAACAATCTGCCTATCAGAACAGGGGATGCAAGACACCCTGGGTTGGGAAGATCCCCAGGGTAGGAAATGGCACCCAGCTCCAATATTCTTGCCTGGAAAATTCCATGGCCAGAGGAGCCTGGCAGGCTACTGTCCATGGGACCACAAAGGGTCGGACATGACTGAACACATTATAAAAATGAATTCTAAACTGAGAGTTGAGGCCTATCTCTGGATTGCATTCACCTATTTCTATTTTTTTAGAGAGATTTTTAAGGTGGTTTTAGTATTCTAAAAACTTAATTAAATTTGTTGTGATATTGCTTCTGTTTTAAGTTTTTGGTTTTTGGCCTCAAGGCACTGGGGATCTTAGCTCCCAGACTGGGGATCGAACCCACTTCCCTTGGATTGGAAGGCAAGGTCCCAACCACTGGACCGCCAGGGAAATCCCTATCTACTTCTTAAGTGATTGTAAATTTCAAACATGATCATCTGTAATAAACAGACCCGTCCGTGAGGAGCAGCTACATCATTTTGTGCCCAGTACCAGCTGAAAACTTGGGGCTCCTGGTTCAAAAACTTTGGGGAATTCAAACAACAGCTCTGCAGCAGCAGAGCTTCAAGTCAGGAGCCCTCTTAGGAGTACAGCTCTGTGCCACTGCACAGGCCACCTGCCTAAAGCTGGCCCCACTCACCCTTCAGTGAACACAGTCTCCTAGAGTGCTGCCCGAAGGTTGCGGTAAGAGGAAGTCGCAACTGATCGCCCGACTAGCGCTCGCCAGCCTTGATTGGGGAAGCAGTTATGAGTTGACAGAGTGCCTCTAGACACTAGAAGGATCTGTCAAAGCCTTTAACAGTTTCTCACCACAGACTAACCTGTTTCACTCTGTTTTCTATTGGAAAAGCATTTTGTCAGATATTTTTTCAGGTTAAAGGTTGGTTTTGGTAGAGGAAACAGTTGAATGTGAATGTCCTGCTTAGGGCTCTAGTGGTAAAGTCCCCGCCCGCCAATGCAGGAAACATGAGATCTGGCTTTGATCCCTGGGTCAGGAAGATCCCCTAGAGGAGGAAATGGTAACCCACTCCAGTGTTCTTTTCTGGAGAATCCCACGGACAGAGGAGCCTGGTGGTCTGTAGTCCATGGTGTCACAGAGTCGGACACGACTGAGTGATTTAACATGCACACACAATCACACATCCTCCCTGTTTGGAAAAGCTGAGGGGTCATGAAAACTCAAACAGAGGCTGATTTTTATGTTTTCTTTTCAAATTACAAACTTGATTGTGGAAAAGGGCCTTTGTTTTTTTTTTTTTGCTGGTCTCTTTTTAGATACTTTCACACGTTTAGGACCTTTTAGTTACATGAAGTAATTTAATTCTGAGGCTCATGGAACTTTAAACTTTCCATTCTGTTTCTCTCCAGGAAACATCACTATAACTTTAAATGAACATGCCTTCATTTTTTGACAGTCATGCCAGCAAAGCCAAAATTACATAGAACACATTGTGGGAAAATTTTAAGTTTAAATCCGAGGTGGCAGATCCTCTGGCCTAGAGTCTGTGTTTGGCCCACAGTGGTTTTTTGTTGTTTTTGCTGTTGTTGTTTTCCTAACTAGTGTTAACATTTACAAATCTGGAGATTTCACTTTAAAAAAAGAACCGAATTTCTATTTTTTCTTGAAAATAAAAGCAGGCAGAGAGCCAGGCCCTTGCTAGGTCACACCCCACCTGGCCTCTTGCCACGCCGGGGCCTGCCCACCCTAGTCTTCCCAACTCTTTTTTTCTTAACTTCACTTTTTTCTAATTTTAATAGCAAAGCACCTTCTTTATAGAAAATCTGGAAAACCCAGAAAAGTAAAAAGTACAAAATTAAAGCAACCTGGAGTCTAAGACAAATTACTATTCTCATTTTAGTGTATTTCTCTCTAGACACTTTTTCTAAATACATGGACTTGTTTGCAAATATGCCAGCATCTGTGTAAGACTGGAGTCACATGTCTAGGTCCTGCTTCCTTTTTTTTTTCCCCCTTTTAACTTGATGTAGTTAAGCTTGTGAATATTTTTTCATACAGTTATTTCAGTGTGAACATTTTTATTCTATGTTTTGTTATATGATGTATCACTCGTGATTTTTTTTTTTAACTTTTCCCCACTCACGAGTGGTGTAGTTGACAGTTTGTGACCATTAAAAGTAATGTCCTCAAACCGAAATCATCGATGACTGTTTTCTCCCATTTCTGGAAGAGGACTTGCTGGGTTCACAGGGGACAGACTTACTTAATCATTTCTGGAAATGATGTAACAGAAGGTGAACAGGGAAATCATTGGTTGCTCAGGCGTTTAATAAATATTTTTAGATGGTGCTTAGTAGGCACCCCTACCTTTTCATTTGAAAAGACCCTGACGCTAGGAAAGATTGAAGGCAGGACGAGAAGGGGACAACAGAGGATGAGACGGTTGGATAGCATCACTGACTCCATGAGTTTGAGCAAGCTCCGGGAGTTGGTGATGGACAGGGAAGCCGGGCGTGCTGCAGTCCATGGGATCGCAAAGAGTCAGACACGACTGAGCAACTGGACTGAACTGAACTGAGTAAAAACCCCAGGCCCTGGTCCAGGCATTTTCCTCTTGTCCACGAGATCAACCTTCAAGACGACCCTAAGAATCAGATGCTGTAGCGCATCCCCATCTTATAGATAAGGAGACTGAGGAACAGAGAAGTGAAGTAACTGGGCTTGAACCTGGGTAACCTGGCTCTAGAGCCCATGTGTTTAATCACGAGGCTGTGCTCCCTCTCATGATTGAGGTTGCTTTTGAAATTAGACAAATTCGGGGTCAGAGGCTGTCCATATGAACACATTGCCAGGAGCCAGGACTGCCTGCTGGGTAATGCTCAGACTGGCTGATTCATCATAGGCTTGGGCAAGAGGCTGGGGCTCCAGGCCTGGGTGGTGTCATGCCATGAGGCTGTGTTCACTGCATTATCCATTTAAATGGGGCCCACAGCAATTTATTTTTACCCTTTGCAAATAGATGGGGAGCCAGACAGTGTCAGCTGTCGTTTACATTTGGATGGTTTGTACCGTTTTAAACCCCGTTCTTAAGAAACACTTTAAAAAGGTAGTTCTTAATGTATAGAAATAATATACAGAAATGCAACAGATTTCTGTGTATTAATTTTGTAACCTGCAACTTTACCAAATTCATTTATGAGCTCTAATAGTTTTCTGGTAGCATCTTTAGGATTTTCTGTGTGTAATATTGTGTCATCTGCAAACAGTAACAGTTTAACCTATTCTTTTCCAATGTGGATTCCTTTCATTTTTCTTCTCTGATTGCCGTAGCTAGGACTTCCACAACTGTGTTTAAAAAGTGGCGAGAGTGGACATCTTTGTCTTGTCCCCGAGGAAACGCTTTCAGCTTTTCGCCACTGACTGTGATGGTAGCTGTAGGTTTGTCATAAATGGCCTATATTGTGTTGCCATATGTTCCCTCTATGACCACGTTCTGGAGGGTTTTTTTTTTACTATAAATGGCTGATAATTTTGTCAGAGGCTTTTTCCTCATCTATTGAGATGATGGTATGGTTTTTGTTCTTCAGTTTGTTGATGTGGCATGTCACGCTGATTAATTTGTGGATATTGGGAAAAATCCTTGCATCCTTGGGATAAATCCGAAATGGACAAGTTTGGAGGAGAGGGGAGGAGGTGGCACATGGTAGGTCAGTTCCCCGGCTAATCCCAGAGGGGGCCTTTTGCCCCAGTTCAACAGCTGGAATTGGCAGGGAGAAGGTATCTTCAGGTATCTGTGTAACTTAAAAAAAAAAATCACTCGCTCGCTTCTGTAGCACAGCCCCCAGTCTGAGAGGGGGCGCCTGTGGTTTGTGATCCCCTTCCCAATTAGGTCCCAGGACTCCAAGGTTCAGTGGTGTGTGAGTCTGGTGGGCATCTTCCGTGGAAGCCTTGGGCACACTTATTGATACCGCTTTCATCAGGTTACCTGCCACTTTAGCAGAAGCTGAGTCCCCAGACTGGGTCAGAGAGACCCTTAGCAGCCCACGTGGTGTGGGAGAGCCGGCGGCTGTGACCCCAGCCTCATCTCTCCTGTCTCCCCTGACCCTTCTTTCCAGGCCAGAGTTGCTGTCCAGGGCAGCCTGTCCAGAGTTGCCTGTCTCTCGAGGGGACACTGCCTGCAGCCCCCACTGAGGCTTCTGGAGTCACCTCTCTGCCTTTTCTCAAGTCTGTCACCTAAGGACAGAGCTCAGAGTCGGGGGTTATTAATAGAATCCTGCGTGGGCATGTGGTATCGGAATTCAGGGGGTACATTCTCAGTTACAAGGATGCATGGCCTTACAGGCAGCCAGGTTTCCTTGGGGCAGAACTCTCTCTTTTTTAACAGTGGTTTATTTGCTCTCTTCTGGGTGCACTGGGTCCTCGTTGTGGTGCAGGCTTTCTCCAGTTGCAACGAGCAGTGGGCAGCTCTTCGCTGCACTGTCTGGGCTTCTCACTGTGCTTGCTTACCTTGTTGGAGACCACGGGCTGTAGGCTTGCAGACTTCAGTGGTTGCAGCACGTGGGCTTGGTAGGCTGGTGGGCTCCAGAGCACAGGCTCAGTAGCCTATGGCACACGCAGGCTTAGTTGCTCCGCAGCATGTGAAATCTCCCCAGACCAGGGATCGAACCCTTGTCCCCTGCATTGGCAGGCAGATTCCTATCCACTGTACCACCAGGGAAGTCCATGACTCTTTTTAAATGGGCAGCTATGGGGTGAAAACAAAGCTCTACACCAGCGAGAAACTGGGGTGTGGTTACATGAACACAGTATCAGTTCTACCACAGAGGCTACAGAGGCTGAGTTTGAAGCATTAACATTGGCTGTGGAACAAAATGGGAGAAAATATTTGCAAACCATATATCTAATAAGGGACTTGTATCCAGAATATATCATATAAAAAGACTCTTACAACTCAGCAATTAAAAGGCAAATAGCCAAATCAAAATAGAGACGCAGGATCTGAGTAGACGGTTTTCCAAAGAAGATATGCAAATAGCCAGTAAGTACATGAAAAGATACCCAACATTGTTAGTCACCAGAGAAAATACAGACACTTGAATGGCTTCAATAAAAAAGTCATAATAACAAGCCTTGGTGAAGATATGGAGAAAATGGCACCCTCATACATTGTGGCCGGGAACATAAGATGATGCAGCTGCTTTGGAAAACAGTTAAAAAGAGAGTAACCATATGACCTGGTAAGTTCATTTCTGGGTATACACCCCAGAGAACTGGAAACATAATTTCACACAAAAATTTTTATGTGAATATTCTTAGCATTATTCACAGCCAAAAATTGAATAAGCCAAAAGACAAATAGCCAAAAGATAGCCCACCTGTCTGTCAGCACATGAATGGATAAACACGCAATGGGACGTTAATTTGGCCATAAGAGGGGATGAAGTACTGATACTGCTACAACATGTATCACGCTTGAAAACATACTAAGTAAAACAGGCTAAGCAAAAGGCACTAATCACAAAAGACCACATCATTTATGATCCCATATCTACGAAGTGTCCAGAACAGGCAAATCCTTAGAGATAGGAAATAGATCGGTGGTAGCCCAGGGCTTAGGGATAGGGGGAGATTGAGAGTGATGCTCTAAGCATGGGGGTTGTTTAGGGGATGATGAAAATATTCTAAAATGGGTGTGGGGAGGGTGGCACCACCCTGCGTGTATACTGAAAGCCATTGAAATGTCCCCTTAAATGAGTGTAGTGTGTGGTATATGAGGAATATCACAATGAAAAAAATGTTTTAAAAACTCAACCCTGGGAGAACTGTGATATGTGATCAAAGAGAGATTTCTGCTAAGTGAAATCCTTTTTTCTGTTTGCAGCAGCACCAGTAGTAACTGGTATGACGTCAACAAAGAAGATAGCAAGGTGGATTGTACGAACCTCACCAGAACAGAGTGTGACTTTACCGCAAACAGCCTCTCAGAGGGGTTCCCACGGCGTTTCAACATCTCTTTACGTGTTCGAGCTAAGCTGGGGGGCCTCGTTTCTGCCTGGGCAACAGCACCTTGGTTCGAACACTATCGGAATGGTATGGGGACTAGGGTACAAATTCCTTTAACGTTTGCACTTTACTCTTTGCTAAGCGGTACTGACTCCATGCGCCTAAGTCCTGCCTCTCAGCCTAAATAACCAGCACCCAGATGAGTGTGATGGTCAAACCAGAGTACTGTCCACAGAGGCTGAGGCTAGGGGAGGGTGATTCGCTACACTAGGGAGTTGCCAAACCACAGCCTGCAGATCAAATCCAGCCATTGACCTGTTTTTGTAAATAAGATTTTATCAGAACTGTGGTGTGTGTGTATACACACATATGTAATGGAATATTACTCAGACATAAAAAAGAATGGAATAATGCCATTTGCCACAATGTGGGTAGACCTAGAGATTATCACATTAAATGAAGTAAGCCAGACAGCTAAAGATAGATATTGTATGAGATTACTTACATGGGGAATTTAAATCTATAATACAAATGAACTTACTTATAAAACAGAAACAGATTCACAGACATCGAAAACAAATTTAAGGTTACCAAAGTAGAGAAGGGAGAGATAAATTAGGAGTGTGAGATTAACAGATACACACTACTATATATAAAATAGATAAACAGCAAGGACCTGCTCTGTAGCACAGGAAACTTAAAATAACCTATAATGGAAAAGAATCTGAAAAAGAATGTATGTACGGGTTTCCCAGGTGGCGCTAGTGGTAAAGAACCCACCTGATACTGCAGGAGACGTAAGAGACACGGGTTCGATCCCTGAGTTGGGAAGATCCCCTGGAGGAGGGCATGGCAACCCACTCCAGTATTCTGGCCTGGAGAATCCCACGGACAGAGGAGGCTGGCGGGCTACAGTCCATGGGGTCACACAGAGTCGGACATGAATGAAATAACTTAGCACCATGCACACAAAGGTGTATATATATATACATACACACACCTGAATCTAACACAGTATTGTAAATCAACTATTCTTCAATTTAAAAAGTTTTATCAGAACACAGTTTCCCCATCTATTGATGTATTGCCTGTTGCTGCTTCCATGCTGCAACAGGCCAGCTGAGCAGTTATGCTGGGGGCTGTCTGACCTGTCAGAGCCTACATTCACCCTGGCACTTGACTGAGAAAGTTGGCTAGCCTCTCTGCTGAGTGGGAAACTATTAATAGTATATGGAATATACTATATATTGGCTTCACTGGGCACCATCACCTGGCACGAATTCTTTTATGTTCAGGAATGCTCTGAATTCAGCCTTGACTGGTACCTGTCGCATAGCAGAAAATATCTGTGGAATGACTGAATGAACAGACGTTCTCCTGGATATTGGAAGGGGCATCAGAGTCATCAAACACTACTGCTGCTGCTGCTGCTGCTAAGTCGCTTCAGTCATGTCCGACTCTGTGCGACCCCATAGACGGCAGCCCACCAGGCTCCCCCATCCCTGGGATTCTCCAGGCAGGAACACTGGAGTGGGTTGCCATTTCCTTTTCCAGTGCATGAAAGTGAAAAGTGAAAGGGAAGTCGCTCAGTCGTGTCCGACTCCTAGCGACCCCATGGACTGCAGCCTACCAGGCTCCTCCGCCCATGGGATTTTCCAGGCAGGATGCTGGATGGGGTGCCATTGCCTTCTCCAATGCATGAAAGTGAAAAGTGAAAGTGAAGTCACTCAGTCATGTCTGACTGTTAGCAACCCCATGGACTGCAGCCTACCAGGCTCCTCCATCCATGGGATTTTCCAGGCAAGAGTACTGGAGTGGGGTGCCATCGCCTTCTCCGCATCAAACACTAGTTCATAGACTTGTTCCTTTTGCTGTTGTTCAGTCACTAAGTCGTGTCTGACTCCCTGCAACCCCATAAACCACAACACATCAGGCTTCGCTGTCCATCACCATCTCCTGGAGTTGCTTCAAACTCATCTCTATTGAGTCGGTGATGTCATCCAACCATCTCATCCTCTGTTGTCCCCTTCTCCTCCTGCCCTCAATCTTTCCAGCATCAGGGTCTTTTCTAACGAGTTGGCTCTGGGCATCAGGTTTAGCGATTCATTTTTCACATGGTCAGCTATGCCTGATGAGTCTCCCGTGTCTACACAGATGCAAAGTATGGAACTTCTTGGGATCTTTATTCAAGCTCAACAGAAGTATAAGACAGTTGAGGAAATGTGATCGCTGTCTAGATATTTGATGACTTACTAAGCAATTGTTGTTCACACACTGTAGATGTTATAATGGTATTTTGTTTTTTTTTTAAAGGGAGGGGTCTGGTCTTTTCAAGATACATATCTTATAGATGCAACGATGTAATGTCTGAGATTTGCTCCAAACCATCCGGAGAGTGGTAGGGTCAAGGTGGTCCTTACAAGGTGAAGCAGAAACAAAACTGGCCAGGCCTTGACGGTTGATGTAAAATTGGGTGACGAGTACGTGCTCTTTGGCTACAGTCTTCTCTCTACTTGCTGGGTGTTTGAAATTTCCCGTAATAAGAAGCTAAGAGGGAAAAAAAAAATCAGTGGTTTTTGCTAGCGGTTTGAGGATGGGACGAGAAGGCAGCGTGGTCCCTGCCAGCTGGTCATCTGCTGTGGACCAGGCCTCTGTCCTTGAATGGAGCGCCGCCAGACATCTGAGCTGTGAAGCGCCACCTCAGTGGGATTAGTAGGAAACAAAGTAACGGCATCAACAGAAGCAGGGCCTGTTGTGATGCCACCAGTCTCCTGTCAGCCAGCCGCTGCCGTCTGTCTTCCCGGCCGGAGTCGGCTGGCCGTGTCATTGGTTAAGTTACTTCCAGAGTGTCACTTCGAGCCGGTGGTGTTTGCAGAGCCCATTGCTGCTTTCGGCACTTGTGGTCGAGTCAGGATGGGAAAACAGCATGACGATGCCTTACCAAGGGCTCGAGGGGAGAGGGCTTGGGACGGTGGCTGAAGGGGGCAGGCTTTAGCATCACGTAAACCTGGGTTCAAACCTCAACGCTGCCCCTAACTGGCTGTTACTCTGGGCAGGTCATATCCCTCTGGGCCTCAGTTGCCCCCTCTGAGAAATGGGGATGGCCTTCCACGGTTGTTACATGCAGATCCATGCGGACACATGGGTAAAATCCGTGTTGCCAGCTTTCGAGCGATCGCTCAGGCCATGAACGCCGCTGTCGGTAGTGACCGCACAGACCTATCAGGTCCGCCTTCCGGGCCTGGAGAGAGGGCAGGCTGTCTGCCCTGGAGAGACAGGCTCATCACACTGGGATCAGACTCCTGGGTGCTGACCTTTCAGTGGTGAAGGGATGTGGTCATCCAGGCAGGCACATCCACTCCCTTTGGTGAATCACAGAATCTGCTCACTGGGGGCGGGGGGGCTGGCCCTGCACATGGGCAGGCTGACCGGTGCTGTGGCGACTTCGCCGTCTAAAGGGCAGCTTGAAGATGTGCGTGCCAGCGTCCGTGAGCGGGTGTGGTGAGAGCTTTTCCTGTTCCTCGTGGCCAGCCTGCTACCAACACTGGGGCTTGAGACGGGCCCCGCCTGACAGTGTATCTGTCTGGACTTAGTTCCTCCACCAGAACAAAGGAGGTGAGAGTGCAAGAGTACAGACCCTGCGGGGACCAGTTACTTTTACCCAGAGAGAAAGGTGGCCAGACCACATGCCTAACCCTCCCCAACCCGGGAGAGCCCAGGGTGGGGCGTGGAAGCTAGAGAGAAAGCCAGCCCCCCTCTCGTGAACATGTGACGGTTCCCAGCGATATGATCGTCTGCGTGCGTGTGTCAAACATGCAGAAACAGGCCCCTAAGAACTTGGAGCACATGACCTGTTCTTTGATCTGAGTTCCTCTGGTTAATTATCCAGTTTAGATGCTTACTTAATAAATGCTATAGTCTTTCTTCTAGAGTGTACCAGAATCACAGTACTTGGCTCTCCAGTGACATGTATTCCAGTATGTGAAAAGTCTTAACAAATAGACTGATGATAGTGTTGCTGTTAAGTCGCTCAGTCCTCAATGCCCTGGACGGCAGCCTGCCAGACTCCTCTGTGCGTGGGTTTTTCCAGGCTGGAGTGGGTTGCCACTTCCTCCTCCAGGGGATCTTCCTGACCCACGGATCTAACCCACATCTGCAAGTCTCCTACACTGCAGGCAGGCTCTTTACCCTGAGCCGGGGCAGCCCTCATGATGGCAGTGTTTCTCAGTTATCCTATTGGAAAAAGCTAAAAGAGAAATGTATTTAAAAGTTTGTAAGCACCACTTTTATTTATATAAAAAAATGTAACAGAGAAAAAAATATATATATATAGAAGGTAAGAGCTAACAAAATCTTTTCCCTCTCTTCATGAAAATTTGACCTTTGGTTAACCTTCCAGCTCTCTGGAAACCCCATAAAGCTGGCCTATAAAACATGTTATTAGCATAGCGTATGGCAGAAAGACCTCTGGTAAAGAATCTGCCTGCCAATGCAGGAGATGCAAGAGACACAGGTTCATTCCCTGGTTGGGAAGATCCCCTGGAGGAGGAAATAGCAACGCACTGCAGTAGTCTTGCCTGGAGAATCCCATGGACAGAGGAGCCTGGTGGGCTACAGTCCTACAGTCCCTGGTGGCGCAGAGTCGGACACGATTAAAGCAACTCAGCACTGCATAGGATATATATATATATTTATACACGTACGTGTACACACATGTATCTACATAGACTAATGGATCTCATTTGTAATTCTATTTCAGCTACCATTGGGCCTCCAGAAAACATCCGGGTGACCCCAGAAGAAGGCTCGCTTATCATCAGGCTTTCTGCTCCCTTCGATGTCCCTTCCTCCGAGGCCTATTTTGTGTATTATGTCTACTACTGGGAGAAGGCAGGAGACAAACAGGCAAGAGCATGTTCTTCTTTGTTTTGGATGTTCTTTTCTTTGGAGTTTCTGGATAGCAAACGAAAGGCCAAGGAGGGGATTTCCTGACAGTCCAGTGCTTGAGACTCTGAGCTCCCACTGCAGTTGGTGGGTTCAACCCATGGTCAGGGAACTAAGATCCCACGAGCTGCTCTGCTCAGCCAAAAGGAAAATCAAATGGCCAAGGACACCAGGGTATGCCAGTGCACCCTTAGAGGACAAGACCCATCTTCAGGGCCCTCTCTGCCTCGTATCACACAGTACCTGCGGTCTGGGTCTGGATTCAGCCGGTGCCCAGGGAGTCTTTGCCAGACTCCAGCGTTTGGGAAGGTTTCATGGGCCTGTTTCTACTCATGGGCCTATTTTCACTCCTGCAGTCTGCAAGGTTAAGCTGTGTGACATCTCTGATCTGAATGGTTTTCAAAGAAGGCGATGCAAATAGGTGAAAAGTCTCAGTGAAGGCGAGAAGAGGGCGTGTACCAAGGAGAAGGGCCAGTAGGTTGGAGAAGGCTGGGCACATCCGGGAACTGAACATGCCCGGATCCATCAGAAATGCAGGCCTGGGACTCCCCGGTGGTCCAGTGGTTACGGATTCACCTTCCAATGCAGAGGACACAGGTTCAGTCCCTGGTTGGGGAGCTAAGATTCCCACATGCCTCGGGGCAACCAAGCCCGTGCACTGCAGCAAAGACCCAGCACAGCCAGAATAAAATTAATTAATTAATTTAAAAAAGAGAAATGGGGCCACATGAGGGGCTCGGGCAGGGTAAAGTTGACAAAGGAGGGGTCAGAGCAAAGGGGCCTGGTCAGCCCTGGGTGTATCACAAGGAAAAACTGATGGCCTTTAGTCACCTCCAGTGTCTGATCATCCAAGCTGCACTTTTTTCCTATTTTTTGGCCACGCTGTGTGACAGCAGGGGGGCTGGGGGATGGGCCTTAGTTCCCAGCCAGGGATCGAACCTGTGCCCCTGCCGTGGAAGCCCAGAGTCATAACCGCTAGACTGCCAGAGAAGTCCCTTCAAGCTACATTTAATGATGTTTCACTATGTGTGTAAACCTCCTGATTTCCTATGTTCAACATTGCTCTAATTTTTATAAGAATTTTAAGAGCTGTATGTTTATCTGGAGCTTTCTTCGTGTCTGGCACTGGGCTGGTCACTTTGAATACATCCTTTTGTTCAGCCTTTCTGCCCCCAGTTTCACTGAGAGGGAGAGCGAGTGTGAGGGCTGCCCGAGGCGAGCGGAGGAGACGCCTGGCTCCGGGGCCCATGCTTTCAGTGCTGTGTCTCTCCCACGTTGCTGATATTTGCACTTGCTCTGTTTCTTTATGAAAGTGAAAGTCGCTCAGTGTGTCCAACTCTTTGCGACCCCATGGACTAAACAGTCCATGGAATTCTCCAAGCCAGAATACTGGAGTGGGTAGCCTTTCCCTTCTCCAGGGGATCTTCCCAACCCAGGGATCGAACCCAGGTCTTCACTGCAGGCAGATTCCTTACCAGCTGAGCCAGGAGGGAAGCCCTCTTTCTTTACGGTGAGTGTAAAAACACCGAGGAAGGCAAAACTCACTGAAGGGCAGACTTTCAGCCAGAAAGAAATAATCGTTTCCCCAAATCTGAGTTCAGAGGTCTGGTCAACTGGAACAGAGGAGGTCTGGAAGAATCCAGAAGGGATTCCCCTTTCAACCAGAGCATCTATGCTTTGGACTTCCACGAGCAAAAGATTCTGTGGCTAAAGTGACTCTGAAAGCCACTAATACAGTCTCATTCCAACTGTGAGTCCAAATGTCAAGGGCCCCAAACCCAACCCCTAGATTTGCCCCAAGGATACTCAGGGACTCAGCGTCCAGTTGTACTTAAGGCTGTGACTTATTACAGAGAAAACACACAGAACAGAGTCATCAAAGGGAATAGACACAGGGGGCAGACTCTGAAGGAGTCCAGGCAGAAGCTTCCAGAAGTCTTCCCCTCATCCCCCCAACAACAAGCGTGACCGAGTATGTGAAATCGCATCTCCTGGAAAATCTTCTGGGAGACTCAGTGCCCAGGGCTCGTACTGGGGGCTGGTCACACAGGCACCCTCGACCCAACAGAGACACCAGAGCTCCTGACTCCCAGAGGGAGAGCAGGCGTTCAGCGTCAGAAGCATCATTTATACATTAAAACAGCCTTATCACTTAGGGATCGGTGGGACGCTCCTCAAAGCCAAGTTCCCAGATGCCAGCCTTGGGTCAGCCTTGCAAACAAGACCTTTCTAAGGACAGCAGTCTCAGAACGGTAGCTATTCTCTGTAGTCTGTGATTCTTTTGGAAAAGCCAACTGGCTGCTGAAATAAACTCAAAAAAGAATAGTGTTGGGACTCCCCTGGCGGTCTAGTGCTTAAGAATCTGCCTTCCAAGGCAGGGAACCTGGGCTCGATCCCAGGTCAGGGAACTAAGATCCCACATACTGAAGGGCAGCTAAGCCTGTGCGCCACAAGGAAAGATCCCACGTGCTGCAGCTGAGACCCAACACAGCCAAATAAATAGATAATTTTTTTTTTCAGAAAAGCATATTGTCCTTAAATTTACCTTTTTAAAAATAATTATTTCTTATTTAAAAAAAATTTTTGGCTGTGCCACACAGCTTGCAGGAACTTAGTTCCTCAACCATGGATTGAACCCAGGCCATGACAGCGAAAGCACCAAGTCCTAAACCACTGGACTTCCACAGAATTCCCTGAAATTGCTTTATGTGGTGTCATGAGTAAAAGTCGTTTCTTTTCTGCCCTGGCAGTCATCATTGTTAAACAGGAGACTAGAAAGTTATGAATCATCTATAATCCTATTGTTCAAATATAGTATGACCATTTGTATTTTTAAAAATGAGATCATATCCTATATACTGTTGAATGATCTGCCTTTTTTTCAGTCAACATATGTAATAAGGCACTTCATCTCCACATTCTGAAGCATGTGTTACCTGCCACCATTTCAAATGGTTGTAGCGTATTCTGTGTGTGTGTGTGTGTGTGTGTGTGTGTGTGTGTGTGTGCGTGTGTGCGTGCACGCTCAGTCGTGTCTGACTCTTTGTGACCGCATGGACTGGAGCCTGGCAGGCTCCTCTGTCCATGGGATTTCCCAGGACAGGATACTAGAATGGGTTTCCTCCTCCGGGGATCTTCCCGACCCAGGGATCGAACCTGCGTCTCCTGTGTCTCCTGCGTTCCTTACCGCTAGCACCACCAGGGAAGCCTCGTGTTTTCTGCTGTGTCTCCCAATACGAAAGCAGTCCTTTAGGAGGAATCCCGTACTGCCATAGTGTGTGGTGTCTTTCTCTCATTTCCCTGTAGAATAGTGACAGTTTGTCCAGAATGAGAGAGGGGCCATCGACCAAATATGTGGAGGCGACAAACTGGAGGGAGGTCACAGCAGGGGTGGAGACGGGACACGACCCTCTAAAGAATTTGGGACCCAACTCTTCCCTGATGACATAAACCTCTAAGACCATGTGCACCAGAACTGTAAAGGGAATCAGCACGGTGAAGCGAAAACCAGAAGCAGATCCGGAACCCAAGCACCATCATTTCCTAGAATTCCCTTTTCCCCTCTGTTCATCAACTGACCTGAAGCTGTAGACGAGACTAACCATGAAATATACAATGTTCATTTCAAAGGAGAAAATTTCGTCCTGGAAACTGGGATTTGCTAAACTTGAGCTCTGGACGCTCCATTGCTGCAATGGGGCTTCAGATCTCACGGCCAGAAATACAGCTCTAATGCCATCAGCAGTTTCTCAGCACTCCTCCCTAGCTTTGACAAGCGAAATTTGTCGGCTGTAAGCATTATGTGTGTAAAATTGGTATTCTGTCTCTTTAAAACCAGAATTGCCTTATTCTTTGGTTATTGTGTTCAATGTGAATCTGGGGAAACACTGAAGAAGATGGAAGGCTTTGATCACACACGTGTGGGTAATCTTCATGTGCGGTTGTTGATGCTTGTTCCGCAGGTGACAGACCCTTTCGAGAGTAACTTCATCACATTGAATGATTTAAAACCCTTAAGAGTATACTGTTTTCAAGTCCAGGCAAAACTGATTTTGACCAAAGAAAACATCTCTCGACCTGGACATTTAAGCAACATATCATGCTCCAAAACAGCAGCAGATGGTAACGTATGCTTTCCTAAGTGCTTTCTTTCTGAGCTGGGATCAGAACACTCCTAAAATAGTGCAGTCAGGGACTGCTTATTCGGTGAAGGGTAGTGATGAGTGTAGGGAGATCCAGAGAGGACGGGCTAAGACAGCAATTCACAGTAGATATAACAAGGCTGTGCTGGAATCTCCAGAACAAGAACTGCCAGACGGGTAACACCTGCTTTGTTTTAGGATTGCCTGTGTTGTTCAGTTGCTCAGTCGTGCCCGGCTCTTTGCGACCCCATGGACTGCAGCACGCCAGGCTTCCCTGTCCTTCACCATCTCTCAGAGTTTCCTCACACTCATGTCCATTGAGTTGGTGATGCCATCCAACCGTCTCATCCTCTGTTTCCCCCTTCTTCTCCTGCCCTGTCTTTCCCAGCATCAGGGTCTTTTCCAGTGAGTTAGCTCTTCATATCAGGGCCAAAATATTGGAGCTTCAGCCTCAGCATCAGTCCTTCCAATGAATATTCAGGACTGATTTCCTTTGGGAGGGACTGGCTTGATCTCCTTGCCGTCCAAGGGACTCTCAAGAGTTCAATAAAGCATGCAGGGTGGGGTGGAAGAGAGGCAGTATCCATTCATTTTCCTGGGACATCAAGTGTATTTATGCAGTGGTGGGTGAGAAATTACCTGATGTTTGTAACATGTGGGGGTCACCTTGTCCATTTTTGGTTGTCTCTCTAGCCTCTGTCAAGCTTCAGCAAGACATCCTCGCCGCCGCGACAACCTTTTTGGTGCTATCAGTGGTAGTGGGGTCCTGTCTCTTCCTGGTTCTGAAATACAGAGGCCTGGTTAAGCACTGGTTCCACTCTCCGCCAAGCATTCCATCACAGATAGAAGAGGTATGTGTGTGCACACCCACAGGGGTGACTGGTCAGTCTTTCTTGCCCCCCATTAACACCTAAGAGTAGGACAGTGGCCACAGCCAGACATAGAGGTCGGAGTTAAAAGTGGTACTTGGTTATTTGTACACTCATCTTCATGGCAGCATTATTCTGCTGAATAATAGCCGAAAGGTAGAAACACCCTGAATGTCTGTTGACAGATGAGTGGATAAATAAAATGCGGTGGGAATTCCCCGGCGGTCCCGTGGTTGGGACTTATGCACTTTCACTGCCGTGGCCCTGGGGTTCAGTCCCTGGTCGGGGAACTAAGATTCCTGCAAGCCTCATGATTCACCACTCCCCCGCAAAAAAGATCTGCTGTATACATATGAATGGAATGTTAACCTTAAAAAAGAAGGGAATTCTGAGACATGCTATGATAGGGATGAACCTTGAGGACATTACAATCAGGGAAATAAACGGGTTACAAAATGACAAATACTACATGATTGTACATATTCGAGCACTTAAGAGTGCTCACATTCACAGAACCAGAATGTAGAATAGAGGTTGCCTGGGTCTGGAGGGAGGGAGGAAATGGGGAGTTCATATTTAACGGGGACAGTTTCAATTTTACTGTGAATAAAATGAAAAAAGTCCTAGAGACAGATGGTGGTCATGGTTGCCCAACGATCCAAATAGACTTCACACCACTGAACTGCACACTTAAAAAGGGGTCAAGACGGTAAATTTTATGTCATGTGTTTGTTGTTGTTTATTCGCTTAGTCGTGTCCGACTCTTTGCGACCCCACGGACTAGCTCGCCAGGCTCCTCTGTCCATGGGATTCTCCAGGCAAGAATACTGGAGAGGGTTGCCATTTCCTCCTCCAGGGCATTTTCCCCATTGGCAGGTGGATTCTTTACACTGAGCCACAAGGGAAGCCCCTATGTGATATGTACTTTTCCACAATTAAAAAAAAAATTTTTTTTTTAATGGCATGAGGTTGGCCAAAAGATGGCCTAGTCTGGCCCATTCAGGAGATTGGCCGCGGTAGGTCCCACTGGAGACAACACATCAATCCCAGGCTTTTGGAGACTGTCCCCAGGGAGCCTGGCTGGAGCTCATGGACCAGTGGAGGCTGCAGTCAAGAGCATGAGCTTTGGGTCAGACAGTGTGCACGTAGGAGGATTCTAGAGTAAACACACCGAGAGCCATGAGCTCAAAGCCTTGCATGCCTAGTGCACAGGCCATGTTACTTTAAAGAATTTACTAAAGAAAAGTGGAATGGGTGGGCCTTGTTCAGTTGCTAAGTCATGTCCAACCCCATGAACCACAGCACACCAGGCTTCCCTGTCCTTCACCATCTCCCGGAGTTTGCTCAAACTCATGTCCATTGAGTCAGTGATGCCATCCAACCAGCTTATCCTTTTACCCTCAGTCTTTCCCAGCATCAGGGGCTTTTCCAACAAGTCGACTCTTTGCATCAGGTGGTCAAAGTATTGGAGCTTCAGCTTCAGCACCAGTCCTTCCAACTTCCAATGTATATTCAGGGTTGATTTCCTTTAGGATTGCCTGGTTTGATCTCCTTGCTGTCCAGGGGATTCTCAAAAGTTTTATCCAGCACTCCAGTTTGAAAGCATCAATTCTTTGGTGCTCAGCCTTCATAGTCCAGCAGGTCTTACAGAAAGTCTTGTTTTCCTGCCCAGCCACACCGCAGCCCCCCTCCCCAAGGCTCAGTGAGGCAGCCAGGTCCTCTGAGGACGTTGGGACGTTCTTGGGATCAGAAGCTAGCTGACAGAAGAATACTTGAAACTGTTTGCCTCTGGAGGTTTATCATTCTTCAGGAAAATCAGAATAAAAGTACTAGAAACAGAGTCTCATGTTGTTATATCTCGTCTATAAAGACAAAGTCTAGAAAGAGCTGCAGTCACTTGTTTTCCTTCATATGTCATGAGCTGTTTAAGGGATACAGACATTATGAGAAATACACGTTGAACTCCCTACTGGGACCTGCATACAGATGCTGTAGGATTCTGCTTTCTGAAGACTCTAAGTAGAATAATAGTCAAACTCATAGAAAAGCAGAGAGTGACACAGTGGTTACCAGGGGTGAGGGGAGAGGGGAGCAGGGCGTTGCTTTCAAACGGTAGGAAGTTTCAGTTATGCAAGATGAATAAGTTCTGGTTTCTGCTGTACAAGATTGTGCTATAATTAGTACTGTGTTGTGCCCTTAAACGGGCTTCCCGGGTGGCGTGGTGGTAAAGATTCCACCTGCCCGTGCTGGAGGCACAGGAGACTCGGGCTCCATCCCTGGGTCGGGAAGGTCCCCTGGAGAAGGGAATGGCAACCCACTCCAGTATTCTTGCCTGGGAAATCCCATGAACAGAGGAGCCTGGCGGGCTACAAACCCATAGGGTTGGAAAGTGCTGGACACGGCTGAGTGACTGAGCATGCACGCGTACTTCAAAATGTGTTAGGAGAGTAGAGCTCAGGTTAGGTGTTCCTACCACGAAACTTCAATAACGGCAAGAACAACAGCAACCAATTTTCCTGGTTAATACTGTCACACCAGAACAGCTGTCAGCTCGGAGTTTTACTTGCATTAATGATCTCCATCTCGGGACTTCCCTGGTGTCCAGTGGTTAAGACTCTGCACTTCCACTGCAGAGAGCGTAGGTTCAGGGAACTGAGATCCCGCATGCCGTGTGATGAAGCCAAAAAACTAAGAAACAAAACCAAAAAAAACAAAAACCGTCTCTCAGTAGAACTAGCAGCAGGGCCCCAGTAAGTGAACTTACTGCTACTTGTTTCTTTGGGGCTTGAACCTAAAACACAGAGTCTTTCGATCTGCTTTCCTGGGAAAGTGTGAAAAGTCTATATCAAAGGTCACTGAAGTTACATGAGAAAATGACTCATGTTTCACTTGTATTTTGGGGGTTTCACAAGTGCACGTGACCCGCTGCTGCTTCTCTGCTCGCCAGCCAGCGCTAAGCTGGCTGCATTCCATTTGTGAGGTTCCACAAGCACACGTGACCCGCTGCTGTCTCGCCAGCCAGCGCTAAGCTGACTGGATTTCAGTATCTTTCAGCATTTCCAAGAGCCACGCAGTCGGTGCTTGGTAACTTGGTTGTGGTGGTGGTCGTTCAGTCGCTCATTCGTGTCCGACTTCCCTGCGACCCCCATGGACTGTAGCCCGCCAGGCTCCTCTGTCCATGGGATTTCCCAGGCAAGAATACCAGAGTGGGATGCCATGCCCTCCTGCAGGGAGTCTTCCTGACCCAGGGATCCAACCTGCGTCTCCTGCTTTGGCAGGCGGATTCTTTACCGCTGAGCCACCTGGAAAGCCCTTGGTAATTGATGTCTAAGCCCAAAGCAGAGGCAGGAGAGACACAGCACGTTGAGGGCGTAGATCAGCATTTCGCATCAAGGACCTGCACTTTCTCATTCACCTGCGGCTGTCCGCTGCAGATCCTCTGCACCCACGTGTATGTCATAGAAAGCAGAAACACCTAGTGGGTTGCGGTAGCTGAGAAAAAAATGCCCGTGAACTTTCCCTCTTCACCCTCACCTTGTAGGTGACCAGGAGGCTTCATTTCCTCCTTTCCTTAAAAGTTAGAATTCCAGAGACATTCCAGGTGAACAGCCCACAAGCCCTCATCCAGCCAGTGCAGCAAGTACACACCCTGCACACTTTCAGAGCATCCCCTTGGTTGGTCCTTGGATTCGTGTGAAAGCTATTGACATGAGGGGCGGGGAGGGGTTTTCAGGATATTTGAAGCTGTTTCGTTGGAGGATAGAAGTGGAAGTTACACCAAAATGATAACAGGATTATGCCAACTCGAACTAAAATCAAAATGTCTGATATCGGGAACTTACAGACTAATTATGGTGATGGTTTTCAATTTTTCAAGTATTTGAAGGACCCGGCTCAGCCCATCTTAGACGCCCTGGACAAGGACAGCTCACCAAAGGAAGACACCTGGGACTCCGTGTCGGTTGTGACGTTTCCAGAGAATGAGCAAGAAGGGACTCCCCAAAGCACTTGGAACCAAACCGCTGGCCCGAGCCACCAGCCCACGGAAGGAGTTCTCTGACCCAAGGAAGCTGCGACAGGCCTGTCAGGACTGGATAGAGCCACTTGCTCCTTAGTCTCGTCACAAAAAGACCCTGGGGGTGCCTGGGAAGAAGTTAGTTGTGAGAGAGACAAACATTTTTTTAACTAGTGAAAGTCGCTCAGTCGTGTCCAACTCTTTGCAACCCCAGGGACTATATAGGCCATGGAATTCTCTAGGCCAGAATCCTGGAGTGGGTAGCCTTTCCCTTCTCCAGAGGATCTTTCCAACCCAGGGCTCGAACCAGGGTCTCCCACATTGCATGCAGATTCTTTACCAGCGGAACCACAAGGCCTAAATCCTGCAAGTTTCTGGACTGATTCTGCATACCAAAAAAAAAAAAAGTTTTTGCTTAAACACTAAAAAGGCATGTAATTATTTGTTAGCAAACAGGCTGTGATATTTCGGACATTGTTGCCTGGGCTAGGTGGCCAGGAGACGGGGTCTTCTCCTTGGTTCTGGCAAGGACCTTGGGCCCTTTGCGCAGGTCACGGAACCTGTCCCAGCCTCTCCCATCAAAGGACACTGAGTGGTCCTTGACACCCAGTCTCCTGGCTTAAAATGTGATTAATCCTGTAAATAGTTTTCTAGTAATTTAAGGGACCTTCTTTTTTTCCGAACTAGAAGTAAAAGACTGTTTCACTAACTTTTTATCAGCCTGGTGACCCAGTGGTTAAGACTCCATGCTTCCAATGCTGAAGATGGCGGGTTTGATCCTACATTGTTGCACAGTGAGGCCAAAAACTGTAAATAAATGAATAGACACTTGAAAGTCTGTGTGAACGTTTCCTCTCCACCTCCTTTATTTTAGCCTCTTTTCTGCAAAGTTTCAGCTTTTTGCTATGACGCTATCTCTGACCCCCAGCAGACTCACCCAGAGGTCACACAGCAAGACCTTCTGACTTGTGTCACTGGACTGCTTGAAAAGTTAGGCAGGGGGGTTTGCAGAAGCTGCATCAGCCCTGCATTCGTACGTGATGTGTTGCATACGTCAAGCAAGGCGTGCAAAGGGAAGGAGCTCATGGCCAACAATGTATCCGCTGGGCTGCTGGTCTTCTCATGGGGCAAGTACTGATGGGCTAAAAATCCATTTATCTGATTCCCGAGGTTTAGGAAATGGATGCATCACTTCACACCTGCCCTCCAACACACATAGAAAGTGACATGTTGCCGTAAGTTCTGCTTCAGAAAGAAGCCCCCACGGGCAGCCTAACCTTGACAATGGGAAGTAGAGACGCAGTAGGTCCATGACGTACCTAGGACTGGTTGATGGAACCACCTGCTGTCTCAGGTGGGCCCTGTACCTCTGGCGAGGAATTGGCCCTTGGGCTGCCTTTCTAACCAATCGTGACCCCTGCCATCCAGGATGACAAGAGAGGAAAGGACACCCCACCCCCACCCCAGGGGAGTCCCCTTATAAGATGTCTACTTTATCAATCAGGTTCACCTTGAGTTGGGACAGGGTTGGAGAAAGAGTTGTCATTCAGTTGCTCAGTCATGTCTGACTCTTTGCAGCCCCATGTACTGCAGCACGCCGGGCTTCCCTGTCCATCACCATCTCCCGGAGTTGGTAGAGGACAATTGTAAAGACTGCCCTCAAACCATTTAGGAAATTGAGGATATGAGCGCTTCCTCTGCTGGGCCGTATGATGCAGCTTGTTGAGGTGGGGAGAATGTGTGTACAGCAGGAAGAAAACCAGCTAAGAGTGAGTCCAGCAGGAAGGGGGGACAGATGTGCTGTTAGGAGTAAGCTCTCTGTGCCACCCTCCATAAAAGGAGGTGCCAGCTAGTCAGGGGCAGGCAGGCTGGTCATGGGGACCAGATTCTGATGAGGCTGCATTAGGTTCAGGGCGGAGACAGTCCAATGTCCTGGGGCAGACTGGGTGGGCTTCAGGCCCGGAAAGGCCCTTCTTAGTTGAAGGCGGCAGCTTCAGCGAGTGACAGAGTTCAAGTGCAGGACTGGTGCTCTGACCAGGCGCCTCTCAGGGGCCAGGCTCGCGTAGGGAAGGGGCCACACTGACACCCAACTGGGTTCACTGAGGGCCTCTCGGGGCCTCCCCGTCCTTCAGTAAGCATGGGGCTGGCCTGTTATGCAGAAGGAGAGGACAGAAATTATTTAAGACACTCCTTCCCTGGCAGCTCAGACAGTAAAGAATCTGCCTGCAGTGCAGGAAACCTGGGGTTCGATCCCTGGGTCGGGAAGATCCCCTGGAGAATGGCATGGCAACCCACTCCAGGATTCTTGCCTGGAGAATCCCATGGACACAGGAGCCTGAGGGACTACAGCCCATGGGGTCGCAAAGGGTCAGACACAACCGAGCAACTGAGCACGCATGCACGCATGTCCATAGTGAAAGTGCAAGTCGCTCAGCTGTGGCAGACTCTGCAACCCTGTGGGCTATATAGTCCGTGGAATCCGTAGCCTTTCCCTTCTCCAGGGGATCTTCCCAGCCCAGGTAGTGAACCCAGGTCTCCCGCATGGCAGGCAGATTCTTTACCAGCTGTGCCACCAGGGAAGCCCATAACTAAACTGTTATTGAGACCCAGTGACTGTCATTCAATTTATGTATAGTCTGTGGCTGCTTTTGTGCTGCAAGGCGGAACTGAATTGTTGCAAGAGCTTGTTTTCCTGCGAAGCCTAAAATATTCACCACCTGAACCCTTACAGAAAGAGTCTGATGACCTCTGATCTGTACAATGAAGTGTACATTGTATAGGAGTAAAGAGACTTACTCCCATTATTTAGGTTTATACAGTTACAGAAGGTCCCTACAAGACCCCGCCCCATTTGCTGCTGAGACTGTGTGAATCAAAGGTCATGTGTTACATGGGAGGAGGGGTATTTGATGCTTGCATGTTATTCTACAAAGTACGTTATGGAATATGTACTAGGAAAGGCTGGAGGTCATTCAGGTGTAGGAAAACCAATGGAGAAACATAGGCCCTAGATAAATGCTAGGCCACCCAGAGATGATGGGAGAGTTGGATCAAGGCCACTGCTAACTCATACATGACTGCTATGTGCATCAGATAAAGAACCCGTCCTTCAAGACCCTTTGATTTGTGCCGTTTTAAATCAACATACGATGTCCTGGACCTTCATTGTGAATAGCGCCCCCTGGTGGTCCCACAGTGCTCGGCATGCAGATTGCAGACTGGATTGAGGGGTAGGGGGATGTGGAGGGGGGTAGGGGGGTGGGGGGGTTCACCTCGGGGCCATGGGAGAGGAAGCAGCCCCTCTTGCTCTGGGTGGTAATAAGGCCAGCAGGATGAGGAGCTGATGGGCATGAGGATGCAGAGGGGAGAACCCCAGGTAGGACATGGGGGTGAGGGACGGGCAGAGAAGGGAGACTTTGTCCGCATCTACAGGTCACCTGCTGATGTTTGTTCACTCACTGCAAAACCACAGCTGCCCTCTCACTCAGAAACTGCCAGTGTGGAGAACAGCTCGGGTCCTAGCCTGTGCTCGGGGCATCTGCCTTTGTTGACTTCTATTTCATTCACCATCATTTATCTCAGTTCATAGGATGTTTAAAAGTCTGCATAGCTACTAAGTTACACTGCCTTTGGCTACCGGAAAACAACTGTATATCCCTAGGGGGCTCCAGGGCTCTCCAGAATAAAGGTGTTTATCCCAGAAAACCTGTGTTTTAGGCAAGAACCTCCTAAACCATCCCTACTGTTTGGTGGCAGTGTGAATCCACACAGGCATCTTCCCATGGAGCAGTCAGGCCTCCAGCTCCTCACTGTGCTCGCAGGCCCTCTGAAAAAGCTACAGCCCTCTGATGGGAACACGGTGGAAGTCACCTCACCCTTCTTGCTTCCAGTCTCTGGTGACTGAGGATGGCCAGCTGCATCAGGAGGGCGCCAACCCACAGGTCCGAGAGGGTACCTGGGGCAGCACCCAACCGGTGGAGGGAGCTGGTCGGCGCTGCTCACAGGTGCTCTAGGAAGACTGAGAAGGATGCTGCCTAAAATCTCATCCTGCTAACAGAATGCAGGCAGGAGAGGCTTCTCTGGGCCCCCTCCCCCATTTATTTAAAAAAAGGGGGTGAGGTAGACCCCCAGGGTTTCTTTACAAAGATCTATCTAGCTGAAACCTAAATGCCCACTGACAGAGGAATGGATAAAGAAGATGTGGTATGTACGTATATATATATATACACACACACACAGTGGAATATTCAGTTCGGTTCAGTCACTCAGTCGTATCCAACTCTTTGAGACCCCATGGACTGTAACAACGCCAGGCCTACCTGTCTATCACCGACTCCCGGAGTTTACTCAAACTCATGTCCATTGAGTCGGTGATGCCATCCAGCCATCTCATCCTCTATTGTCCCCTTCTCCTCCTGCCTTCAGTCTTTCCCAGCATCAGGATCTTTTCCAGTCAGTCAGTTCTTCGCATCAGGTGGCCAAAGTATTGGAGTTTCAGCTTCAGCATCAATCCTTCCAATGAATATTCAGGACTGATTTCCTTTAGGATGGACTGGCTGGATCTCCTTGCAGTCCAAGGGACTCTCAAGAGTCTTCTCCAACATCACAGTTCAAAAGCATCAATTCTTTGGTGCTCAGCTTTCTTTATAGTCCAACTCTCACATCCATACATGACTACTGGAAAAACCATAGATTTGACTAGATGGACTTTTGTGGGCGAAGTAATGTTTCTGCTTTTTAATATGCTGTCTAGGTTGGTCATAGCTTTTCTTCCAAGGAGCAAGTGTCTTTTAATTTCATGGCTGCAGTCATCATCTGCAGTGATTTTGGAGTCCCCCAAAATACAGTATATCTCACTGTTCCCATTTTTTCCCCATCTATTTGCCAAGAAGTGATGGGACTGGATGCCATGATCTTCGTTTTCTGAATGCTGAGTTTTAAGCCAACTTTTTCACTCTCCTCTTTCACTTTCATCAAGAGGCTCTTTAGTTCTTCGCTTTCTGCCATAAGGGTGGTATCCTCTGCATATCTTGATATTTTTCTTGGCAATCTTGATTCCAGCTTTTGCTTCATCCAGCTGGCATTTCACATGATGTACTCAATATAAGTTAAACAAGCATTGTTTAACAAGCAGTTAAACAATATGCAGCTTTGACATATTTTCTCAGTTTGGAACCAGTCTGTTTTTCCATGTCCAGTTCTAAGTGTTGCTTCTTGACCTGCATACAGATTTCTCAAGAGGCAGTTCAGGTGGTCTGGTATTCCTATCTCTTTCAGAATTTTCCAGTTAGTTGTGACCCACATAGTCAAAGGCTTTTGGTGTAGTCAATAAAGTAGAAATAGATGTTTTTCTGGAACTCTTGCTTTTTTGATGATCCAGCGGATATTGGCAATTTGATCTCTGGTTCCTCTGCCTTTTCTAAAGCCAGCTTGAACATCTGGAAGTTCATGGTTCATGTACTGTTGAAGAATTGGAGAATTTTCAGCATTAGTTTGCTTGAGGAATTGGAGAATTTTGAGCATTAGTTTGCTAGTGTGTGAGATGAGTGCAATTGTGCAGTAGTTTGAATTTTTTTTGGCATTGCCTTTCTTTGGGATTGGAATGAAAACTGACCTTTTCCAGTCCTGTGGCCACTGCTGAGTTTTCCAACTTTGCTGACATATTGAGTGCAGCACTTTCACAGCATCATCCTTTAGGATTTGAAATAGCTCAACTGGAAATCCATCACCTCCACTAACTTTGTAGTGATGCTTCCGAAGGTCCATTTGACTTCATATTCCAGGATGTCTGGCTCTATGTGCATGACCACACCATCAATAAGACCTTTTTTGTGCAGTTCTTCTGTGTATTCTTGCCACCTCTTCTTAATATCTTCTGCTTCTGTGAGGTCCATACCATTTCTGTCCTTTATCGAGCCCATCTTTGCATGAAATGTTCTCTTGGTATCTCTAATTTTCTTGAAAAGATCTCTAGTCTTTCCCATTCTGTTGTTTCCCTCTATTTCTTTGCATTATTCACTTAAGAAGAATTTCTTATGTCTCCTTGCTATTCTCTGGAACTCTGCATTCCTATGGATAGATCTTTCCTTTTCTCTGTCGCCTTTCACTTCTCTTCTCAGCTATTTGTAAGGCCTCTTCAGACCACCATTTTGCCTTTTTGCATTTCTTTTTCTTGGGGATGATTTTGATCACCACCTCCTGTACAGTGTCATGAACCTCCATCCATAGTTCTTCAGGCACTCTGTTTATCAGATCTAATCCCTGAATCTATTTGTCACTTCCACTGTATAATCATAAGGGATTTGATTTAGGTCATACCTGAACGGTCTAGTGGTTTTCCCTACTTTCTTCAATTTAAGTCTGAATTTGGCAATAAGGAGTTCATGATCTGAGCCACAGTCAGCTCCCAGTCTTGTTTTTGCTGACTGTATAAAGCTTTTCCTTCTTTGGTTGCCAAGAATGTGATCAATCTGATTTTGGTATTGACCATCTGGTGATGACGATGTGTGGAGTCTTTTCTTGTGTTGTTGGAATAGGGTGTTTGCTATGACCAGTGTGTTCTCTTGGCAAAACTGTTAGCCTTTTCCCTGCTTCATTTTGTACTCCAAGGCCAAACTTGCCTGTTACTCCAGGTATCTCTTGACTTTCTACTTTTGCATTCCAGTCCCCTGTGATGAAAAGGACATCTTTTCTGGGTGTTAGTTCTAGAAGGTCTTGTAGGTCTTCATAGAACCATTCAACTTCAGCTTCTTCAGCGTTACTGGTTGGGGCATAGACTTGGATTACTCTGATATCGAATGGTTTGCCTTGAAACGAACAGAGATCATTCTGTCGAGTTTAAGACTGCATCCAAGTACTGCATTTCGGACTCTTTTGTTGACTATGATGGCTACTCCATTTCTTCTAAGGGATTCTTGCCCAGTGGAATATTACTCAGCTGTTAAAAAGAATGAAATAAGGCCATTTGCAGCAACATGGATTGATCTAGAGTCTCATATTGAGAGAAATGTAATATGACATCCTTTAAATGTGGAATCTAAAATGAAATGATACAAATGAACTTACTTAAGAAACAGGAAGAGACTCACGGAAAACAAACTCATGGTTACCGGGGGGATAAGGGATAATTAAGGACTTCGGGAAGGTTATGTACACACTGCTATATTTAAAATGGACAGCCAACAAGGACCTATTATATAGCACATGGAACTCTGCTCAATCTTACGTGCCAGCCTGGATGGGAGGGTGGTCCGGGGGAGAATGGATACATGTATATGTACGGTGCAGTCCCTTCACTGTTCACAACATTGTCAATCAGCTACACCCCAATACAAAATGTTTTTGGTGTTAAAAAAAATAAAAATAAAACATAATCACGTGCAAAAGATATTAACTAGTGAATTAATATAATCAATTAATGTAATTATATTACACTTTAATTAATTAGTGCTGTGAATTAATAATTTATAACTAACATGAATTAGACTGCTTCCCTGGCGGCTCAGATGGCAAAGAATCCGCCTGCAATGCTGGAGATCTGGGTTCAATCCCTGGGTTGGGAAGATCCCCTGGAGTAGGGCATGGCAACCCACTCCAGGATTCTTGCCTGGAGAATCTCCGTATACAGAGGAGCCTGGTGGGCTACAGTCCATGGGGTCACAAAGGGTTGGACACAACTGACCAACCAAGCACACACACACACACATAAATTAGACTTACTTCATTTTTGCATTCAGGTGAACAGAACTATTTGATTTCATATCCCTAAGGATAATAAGTGTCCTGTTTGTAGTTGAGAGCAAGAGAGAAGACCTAGGACCTCCAAGAGCTGATGAGCCCAGATCGGACTCTGAGTCCTTGCCAACAGGCCAGTAAGGGGCCCAGAATAAAATTTAATTCATCAATTAAATTGACATGCTTCTTGACTGACTCCTTTCTGAAGTGTTGCTGTGAACTTCAGTGTGACTGTGTGTAACTCTGGGTACCCAAACCCTTCTCAAGTGGCCAGCCCCATGCTATAAGTGAAAGATGAACACAGCACCAATAGTCTCAGCCATGTGTACATCTGTATAGATTGTGCACTGCACAACCCCAGAAGTGCCATGTATATACACAGAATACAAAGTATTTGGTTCCTTTGAGACTTAGAATTTCTTCTTGAAAAACTGTCAGAATTAATGGTGAGTTTCCAGGCTAACTTGCAAAATCCGATTTAAAACATATTACACACCCAAAAGCCATTAGTAGACTTTAGACAGTAATGTGAATTTCTTCTTTGAACTTGTATGTTTTCCAGCCATTTTCTGGAGAACATTCCTTTTTATAATGAAATAATATCAGGAATTTTTTATAAAATGGAAGCTCAGTGCTCCGGTGCAAGAGACACTGGGACAGTAGAGCCTGCAATGGGCATATTTCAGGGTGAGGTTAAATCCTCTCTCCTTGCTGCACCTGGGTTTTTCTTCAAGCAGACAGGAACCACTTATAAAGATTGTAACTTGTTAGACACAAATTATTTCTCTCCTCCGCATATCACAGGGTCACTTCAGTTCAAGTCTACATAATGCTGTTAGTAAAAAGTACAGTGAATTTGTTCTATTTGCCTTAATCAGTCTCTCCTCCCACAAAGTACTTTTAAAATTATACAGGAGAAAAATAGCTTCTTTATGGTAGAGAGACCTGGTGGACCCCACCTTGAGCAGGCAAGCAAAGTTAAAACCACCAGGACGGGGACAGATGTATGCTTGCTTTGATGTCATGAAAATGTAACATCTATGTTATTCCTGCCAAAACTGCATAACCTGAATTTAATCACAATGGGACATCAGACAAACCAAAATTGAGGGGCATTCATCACTTCATGGGAAACCGATGGGGAAACAGTGGAAACAGTGTCAGACTTTATTTTGGGGGCTCCAAAATCACTGCAGATGGTGATTGCAGCCATGAAATTAAAAGACACTTACTCCTTGGAAGAAAAGTTATGACCAACGTAGATAGCATATTGAAGAGCAGAGACATTACTTTGCCGACTAAGGTCCGTCTAGTCAAGGCTATGGTTTTTCCTGTGGTCATGCGTGGATGTGAGAGTTGGACTGTGAGGAAGGCTGAGCGCCGAAGAATTGATGCTTTTGAACTGTGGTGTTGGAGAAGACTCTTGAGAGTCCCTTGGACTGCAAGGAGATGCAAACAGTCCATTCTGAAGGAGATCAACCCTGGGATTTCTTTGGAAGGAATGATGCTAAAGCTGAAACTCCAGTACTTTGGCCACCTCATGCGAAGAGTTGACTCATTGGAAAAGACTCTGATGCTGGGAGAGATTGGGGGCAGGAGGAGAAGGGGACGACAGAGGATGAGATGGCTGGATGGCATCACGGACTCGATGGACATGAGTCTGAGTGAACTCCGGGAGTTGGTGATGGACAGGGAGGCCTGGCGTGCTGCGATTCATGGGGTCGCAAGGAGTCGGACATGACTGAATGACTGAACTGAACTGAACTGAACTGAACAACAGTTGGTCAGCATTCTTCAAGAATACCTAGTCATGGACTTCCCTGGTGGTCCAGTGGTTAAGAATCCTGCAGGGAACACAGGTTCAGTCCCTGGTCTGGGAAGATCCCTCATGCCTGGGGGCAACTCAGCTGATGTACCACAACTACTGGAGCCCGCATGCCCTTGCTTCGCAACAAGAGAAGCCACAGCAGTGAGAAGTCCGGGCACTGCAACAAGAGAGTAGCCCCTGCTTGCAGCAACTAGAGAAAGACCTAGCACAGCCAAAAACAGTGAATAAATAATTTTACAAAATAATAGCCATTATAGTCTTTCAGTGATATGAGCTGTTATACACATGGGATAAAATAATACCGGGCCATTGTAAATGGAGGTGAAGTCACCATTTCATCTCCATGGCCTAGACATTGCAAAAAACAAAAACCAAAAACCTAGTCATGAATGACAAAGGCTGAAGGTGTCCCAAGTTAATAGCCACTAAAGGGGGCTTCCCTTGTGGCTCAGCTGGTTAACAATCTGACCTGATTGTTTACCAATGCGGGAAACCTGAGTTTGATCCCTGGGTTGGGAAGATCCCCTGGAAAAGGAAATGGTGACCCACTCCAGTATTCTTGCCTGGAGAATCCCCATGGACAGAGGAGCCTGGTGGGCTATGGGGTCGCCATGGGGACCCCAGTCCATGGGGTCACAAAGAGTCGGACATGACTGAGTGACTAAGCACAGCCAAAGGGGGCGTCCCTGGTGGCTCATGGTAACGAATCTGCCGGCATATGCGGTAGACACAGATTCGATCCCTGGTCTGGGAAGATCCTGCCTGCTGTGGAACAACTAAGCCCAAGCACCACAACTACTGAGCCAGTATTCCAGAGTCCGTGCTCCACAATGAGAAGCCACCGAAATGAGAAGCCGGTGCACCGCAACTAGGGAGTAGCCCCTGCTCTCCGCAGCCACAGAAAACCCTCGCAGCAACGAAGACATAGCACAGCCAAAAGTAAAGAAATAAAATTATTTTTTTAAAAAGAGCCACTAAAGGGCCATGACAACTAAATGCAATGTGCGATCACAGCCTGGATTCTGGAACAGGAAAAAAACCTTATTTTTCTTTACTATAAAGCATACGAGTAGGGCACTTGACAAAATTCAAATGAAGTGCTTAGTGCTATATCAATGTTAACTTCCTGATTTTGGTATTGTAGAACAGTTGTGATTTGCAGAAATACACGGAAGTATTCAGGAGTAATGGAGAAGGCAATGGCATCCCACTCCAGTACTCTTGCCTGGAAAATCCCATGGATGGAGGAGCCTGGTGGGCTGCAGTCCATGGGGTCGCTAAGAGTGGGATATGACTGAGCGATGTCACTTTCACTTCTCACTTTCATGCACTGGAGAAGGAAATGGCAACCCACTCCAGTGTTCTTGCCTGGAGAATCCCAGAGACGGGGGAGCCTGGTGGGCTGCCATCTATGGGGTCGCACAGAGTCAGACACGACTGAAGCGACTTAGCAGCAGCAGCATTCAGGAGTAAAGAGGCATCTTGTTGCAGCATACTGTCAAATGTCTCAGAAAAAAATAGACTAAAGTGATTGTGGTAAAATGTTACCATCTGGGGAAGCTAGAATTCTCTGAGTTATTTTTGTAACTTTCCTGTAAGACTGAAGCTATTTCAAAATAAATCAGTCAATCTCTACACTCCTAACTTTCCTAACAGGAAGTAAATATACTTTGCCTCATACTGAATCCCTTTGTCGCCTGGATAAGGTGCTTGCATGTGAAAGATTTGCTGATCTCTGCACTGGGAAAACCCACAGGGTTCCAGAAGGCTTGCCTTGCTACTCTTACTTGTAGAAATTTAAAATATCCTATTTTCCGCAGCTTAAACAGTTGAAGATGGGGCTTCCATGGTGGGACAGTGGTTAAGAATCTGCCTTGCAATGCAGGAGATACAGCTTCGATCCCTGGACCAGGGATCCAACGTGCCATGGGGCAACTAACTACTGAGCCCGCACTCTAGAGCCCAGGAACTGCAACTGCTGAACCCACATGCAGGAACTACTCGCACCCTAGAGCCTGTGCTCCTCAACCAGCAAAGCCACAATAAAAACCCCATTCACGGCAATTAGACGGTAGCTCCTGCTCTCTGCAGGCAGCAACCAAGACCCAGTGCAGCCTATATAAATATATATATATATATATATATATATATATATATATATATATATATATAAAATAATTGAAGAGGCATATACTATCATCTGCCATAAGGGTGGTGTCATCTGCATATCTGAGGTTATTGATATTTCTCCCGGCAATCTGGATTCCAGCTTGTGCTTCTTCCAGCCCAGTGCTTCTCATGATGTACTCTTCATATAAGTTAAATAAGCAGGGGGACAATATACAGCCTTGACGTACTCCTTTTCCTATTTGGAACCAGTCTGTTGTTCCATGTCCAGTTCTAACTGTTGCTTCCTGACCTGCATACAGGTTTCTCAAGGGGCAAGTCAGGTGGTCTTGTATTCCCATCTCTTTCAGAATATTCCACAGTTTATTGTGATCCACACAGTCAAAGGCTTTGGCATAGTCAATAAAGCAGAAATAGATGTTTTTTTGGAACTCTCTTGCTTCCTCGATAATCCAGCAGATGTTGGCAATTTGATATCTGGTTCCTCTGCCTTTTCTAAAACCAGCTTGCACATATGGAAGTTCACGGTTCACGTATTGCTGAAGCCTGGCTTGGAGAATCCTGAGCATTACTTTACTAGCGTGTGAGATGAGTGCAATTGTGCAGTAGTTTGAGCATTCTTTGGCATTGCCTTTCTTTGGGACTGGAATGAAAACTGACCTTTTCCAGTCCTGTGGCCACTGCTGAGTTTTCCAAATTTGCTGGCATATTGAGTGCAGCACTTTCACAGCATCATCTTTCAGGATTTGAAATAGCTCCACTGGAATTCCATCACCTCCACTAGCTTTGTTCTTAGTGATGCTTCCTAAGGCCCATTTGACTTCACATTCCAGGATGTCTGGCTCTAGGTGAGTGATCACACCATTGTGATTATCTTGGTCATGAAGATCTTTTTTGTACAGTTCTTCTGTGTATTCTTGCCACCTCTTCTTAATATCTTCTGCTTCTGTGAGGTCCATACCATTTCTGTCCTTTATCGAGCCTATCTTTGTGTGAAATGTTCCGTTGGTATCTCTAATTTTCTTGAAGAGATCTCTAGTCTTTCCATTCTGTTATTTTCCTCTATTTCTTTGCACTGATCGCTGAAGAAGGCTTTCTTATCTCTTCTTGCTGTGCTTTGGAACACTGCATTCAGATGCTTATATCTTCCCTTTTCTCCTTTGCTTTTTGCTTCTCTTCTTTTCACAGCTATTTGTAAGGCCTTCCCAGACAGCCATTTTTCTTTTTTGCATTTCTTTTCCATGGGGATGGTCTTGATCCCTGTCTCCTGTACAGTGTCACAAACCTCAGTCCATAGTTCATCAGGCACTCTATCTATCAGATCAAGTCCCTTAAATCTATTTCTCATTTCCACTGTATAATCATAAGGGATTTGATTTGGGTCATACCTGAATGGTCTAGTGGTTTTCCTTACTTTCTTCAATTTAAGTCTGAATTTGGCAATAAGGAGTTCATGATCTGAGCCACAGTCAGCTCCTGGTCTTGTTTTTGTTGACTATATAGAGCTTCTCCATCTTTGGCTGCAAAGAATATAATCAATCTGATTTCGGTGTTGATCATCTGGTGACATCCATGTGTAGTCTTCTCTTGTGTTGTTGGAAGAGGGTGTTTGCTATGACCAGTGCATTTTCTTGGCAAAACTCTATTAGTCTTTGACCTGCTTCTTTCCGTATTCCAAGGCCAAATTTGCCTGTTACTCCAGGTGTTTCTTGACTTCCTACTTTTGCATTCCAGTCCCCTATAATGAAAAGGACATCTTTTTTGGATGTTAGTTCTAAAAGGTCTTGTAGGTCTTCATAGAACCGTTTAATTTCAGCTTCTTCAGTGTTACTGGTTGGGGCATAGACTTGGATTACTGTGATATTGAATGGTTTGCCTTGGAGACGAACAGAGATCATTCTGTCATTTTTGAGATTGCGTCCAAGTTCTGAATTTCAGACTCTCTTGTTGACCATGATGGCTACTCCATTTCTTCTGAGGGATTCCTGTCCACAGTAGTAGATATAATGGTCATCTGAGTTAAATTCACCTATTCCAGTCCATTTTAGTTCACTGATTCCTAGAATGTCAACGTTCACTCTTGCCATCTCCTGTTTGACCACTTCCAGTTTGCCTTGATTCATGGACCTGACATTCCAGGTTCCTATGCAATATTGCTCTTTACAGCATCGGACCTTGCTTCTATCACCAGTCACATCCACAACTGGGTATTGTTTTTGCTTTGGCTCCATCCCTTCATTCTTTCTGGAGTTATTTCTCCACATATCTCCAGTAGCATACTGGGCACCTACCAACCTGGGGAGTTCCTCTTCCATTATCCTACCATTTTGCCTTTTCATTCCTTTCCTGGGGTTCTCAAGGCAAGAATACTGAAGTGGTTTGCCATTCCCTTCTCCAGTGGACCACATTCTGTCAGACCTCTCCACCATGACCCGCCCGTCTTGGGTGGCCCCATGGGCATGGCTTAGTTTCATTGAGCTAGACAAGGCTGTGGTCTTAGTGTGATTAGATTGACTAGTTTTCTGTGATTATGGTTTCAGTGTGTCTGCCCTCTGATGCCCTCTTGACATCACCCTTATGGCAGAAAGTGAAGAACTAAAAAGCCTCTTGATGAAAGTGAAAGAGGAGAGTGAAAAAGTTGGCTTAAAGCTCAACATTCAGAAAACTAAGATGATGGCATCTGGTCCCATCACTTCATGGCAAATAGATGGGGAAACAGTGGAAACAGTGTCAGACTTTATTTTGGGGGGCTCAAAAATCATTGCAGATGGTGACTGCAGCCATGAAATTAAAAGACGCTTACTCCTTGGAAGGAAAGTTATGACTAACCTAGATACTATATTCAAAAGCAGAGACATCACTTTGCCGACTAAGGTCTATCTAGTGAAGGCTGTGGTTTTTCCAGTAGTCATGTATGGATGCAAGAGTTGGACTGTAAGGAAGGCTGAGCGCCGAAGAATTGATGCGTTTGAACGGTGGTGTTGGAGAAGACTCTTGAGAGTCCCTTGGACTGCAAGGAGATGCAAACAGTCCTTTCTGAAGATCAGCCCTGGGATTTCTTTGGAAGGAATGATGCTAAAGCTGAAACTCCAGTACTTTGGCCACCTCATGCAAAGAGTTGACTCATTGGAAAAGACTCTGATGCTGGGAGGGATTGGGGGCAGGAGGAGAAGGGGACGACCGAGGATGAGATGGCTGGATGGCATCACTGACTCGATGCACGTGAGTCTGAGTTAACTCCAGGAGATGGTGATGGACAGGGAGGCCTGGCGTGCTGCGATTTATGGGGTCGCAAAGAGTTGGATACGACTGAGAGACTGAACTGAACTGAACTATCATATAAAACCCTATGTAAAATGACTTAACCTGTGTGAAATCTGCTACGAAAGAATGGAAAAAACAAAACAAAACACTGGTAGGCTCAAAAAAACAAACACTGTCTCCAGATTCTTTTTTTTTTCTTCTGACTTTATATATCTTTTAAAATTTTTTATTTTTTAATTTTAATTGGAGGCTACTTAACAATATTGTAGTGGTTTTTGCCATACATTAACATGAATCAGCCACAGGTATACATGTGTCCCCCATCCTGAACCCTCCTCCCACCTCCCTCCCCATTCCATCCCTCGGGGTCATCCCAGTGCACCAGCCCTGAGCACCCTGTCTCATACATCGAACCTGGACTGGTCATCTCGTTCACATATGGTAATATACATGTCTCAGTGCTATTCTCTCAAATCATCCCACCCTCGCCTTTCCCAGAGTCCCACAGTCTGTTCTTTACATCTGTGTCTCATTTGCTGTCTTAAGATGGCACGCCACCCTGTGACCAAAGGCTAAAAAGCCATCAAATGACAAAGGAAAAATGCCTTCAGGCAGAGCCACCAGGGAAAGAAGGACCCAGCTTTATTGATCATTTACTGTTTCCAGGCACCATGAGGCATTTCCTTCTGTTAATTCTCAAACTTAGAGAAGGACAAAGAGCATGGGGCTCACACAGCTAGTAAGCGGCAGTGGCAGAATTAGGGAAAAGTAAAGCAATCTAAACCCCTTCCATCGATCACAGCCGTGTGGCGAAGGGGCTTGCATAACTCAGTGAAGCGAAGAGCCACACCGTGCAGGGCCACCCAAGACATGGGATACATCTGAGTCCTTCACTGTTCACCTGAAACTATAACAACATTGTTAATCAGCTATACCCCAATGCAAAATGTTTTTGGTGTTAATAAACATTAAAAAAAAAAAAAAAAGACAGGTGGGTCATAGTGAAGAGTAATGACAAAACATGGTCCCCTGGAGGGTGGAATGCCAAACCACTCCAGTATTCTTATCCAGAGAACCCCATGGACAGTGTGAAAAGGCAAAAAGATACGGCACTGGGAGATGAGCCGCTCCTCAGGTCGGAAGGTGTCCAACATGCTACTGGGGAAGTGCACACTGTCACTCAGTCGTGTCCAGCTCTTTCGGACCCCACAGACTGATGCTGATGCTGAAGCTCCAATATTTTGGCCACTTGCTAGGAAGAACTGACTCATCTGAAAAGACCCTGATGCTGGGAAAGATTAAAGGTGGGAGGAGAAGGGGACGACAGAGGATGAGATGGTTGGATGGCATCACTGACTCAACAGACATGAGTTTGAGTAAACTCCGGGAGTTGGTGATGGACAGGGAGGCCTGGCGTGCTGCAGTCCACGGAGTTGCAAAGAGTTGGATGCCACTGAGCAACTGAACTAAACTGAGACTGTGGCCTGCCAGGCTACTCTGTCCATGCAACTATCCAGTAAGAATACAGAGTGGGTTGCTATTTGCTTCTCCAAGGGATCTTCCTGACCCAGGGGTCGAACCTGAGTCTTCTGCATTGGCAGGCAGATTCTTTACCACTAAGCTACCAGGGCAGCCCATAGAATTGATAGTTCATTCCTAAAAAATACAGGACACATTTTATAAAAAGCTCCAAGAAAAGAACTTTACAGGAAAAAAAAATTTTTAACCTAGTTCAACCAAAGGTCTTCCAAGCTTCTTTGACCACTGTACATTTTTTCCTAAAGAAATGCCAAGGTTCTAGGGCAGTTCAGAAATGCTGGCTGAGGAGAGCAGGACTTCGCACTCAGGAACAAAGGGCCTGAGCCATGACTCCGATCCGTGGGCAAGTCCCTTCACCTCTCCAATAAAAGTTCCTACCTCCAACTGTGAGGGTGAAGTGAGACCATACACAGGGCACAGAAGCTTCTCCACACACGCTAGCAGGGAAAAATGCATGAGTTAAAAGCTTCCTTCAGGCATAAGCTATAGTGTTGCTTTGGGCTCAAGGCTATGAATCAACTACATTAAACAAGGTGTTTTTAAGTAGAAACACACATGAAGCAAGGTTATGTATTGCTGGCTGAGGAAAATGTTGTGGCCGAAAGCTCACCTAACCCAGCATTTCCATCAGGAGCCAAGATTCAGAATTCACTAATTCGGTCTTGGGGAGGCTTTACAGATTCCACCTACAGCAAAGGAGAACTGACTGGGGCTTCCCTGGTGGCTCAGTGGTAAAGAATCTGCCTGCCGGCGCAGGAGACGTGGGTTTGATCCCTGATCGGGGAAGATCCCACATGCCACAGAGCAACAAAGCTCCAGTGCCACAACTACCGAGCCCGCGCTCTAGAGCCCGGGAGCCAAAGCTCCCGAGCCCGCGCTCTAGAGCCCGGAAGCCACAACTCCCGAGCCCGCGTGCCTAGAGCCTCTGCTCTGTAATGAGAAGCCCGCACACTGCAACCAGGGAGGAGCCCTTGCTCGCTGCGACCAGAAAGAGCCCACACAGCAACCAAGACCCAGCACAGCTGAAAGTAAACACATAACAATTATTTTCAAAGCAAGAGAACTGACTGGATTTGGAAAGCTTAAAGCATGGGGGAAGGAAAAAGAAGAGGTGGAGAAATATTCTGGGTTTGGTCCAAATGAAATTGAGGGCTGGGGAGGAACAGAAAAGTTCACTGTCTTTAGGTATGAGAGAACCAGGATGGATATATAGTTCATTTTAAATAAAATGCAACCATAGTGAAGGCTATTTTCAGGAAAATGGGGGTAGACTGTGAAAACAAAGATGGTGTCACGATTTCCTTAAAAAAGAACTGTTCTGGGATTAAATGAGCATGTTCTGATTTTCCAGTAATTTTTCAGAAGCATTCAACCTATCCATCATGTTAGGCTACTCCTTTGTTTTCAAAGAAATAAGAAAAACAACAAAGGGACTAAGATAATAATTTCTACTTCAATCCTCCCAGTTTGAATAGATGATACAGTGAAGAGAGTGCTCTGAAATAAGAGCACAGGCTGTTAAAACCAAATGTGACTGTTAGAGAGGGATAAAATTAGCATCAGATGTTTCTCCCTCAGGATTTATTGGGGTGTTATTTGAGATGAAACTGTCTAAAAGTTGCCTCTCATTTTTATAAACTTTAAACAGAATCAAAATGAGTGTGTGGTGATAAGAGTACAGAAAAAAAAAAAAGGGATAAATCTATAAAGTTGCCAGAGATTTGATGGTTGATATGAGCCAATTAAATATAAAACAGAGCAATGAAATTGCTTTTTAAAAAAAAGTGGAGCAATAGCAAAAAGAAAATGGGGCGGGGGGGGTCAGAGTTAACATTATGTTTGAAAACCCTCCCATCATGGAAAACTGCAGCAAACCTGAGTTCAATGCATCTATGTCAAACACTAAAAAAAAAAAAAGACTTCCCTATAGCTCAAATGGTAAAGAATCTGCCTGCAATGCAGGAGACCAAGGTTCGATCCCTGGGTCGGCAAGATCCTCTGGAGAAGGGAATGGCAAACCACTCCAGTATTCTTGCCTGGAGAACCCTATAGATAGAGAAGTCCGGCGGGCTATAGCCCATAGGGTTGCAAAGAGTCAGACAGGACTGAGTGACTAACACACATGTCAAACACGCTGGGGTTTCTCGCACAAGCAGCAAGTGCTATACAGGCACTGATCTTCCTGCCTGCAATCTGCGCTCCCTCATTACGCTGATACATGTCAAAAATTTACATAATGGAAAGATGCAGCATCACAACAACAACACAAAGTACACAACGAGGACTCCGAAACAGTGTAATTAATAACATATAATGCTCTGTAATGTTGGTCCTACACAAAACACCGAAAGACACTTGGATTCAACAGCCACTGAACCTGTGTTAACAGGGAGATTTTAAGGGAATCACATGCACCTTTAAAGATTTACAAAGGACTCTATTCTGACAGTGTCTGATAGGAGTGGATACTAACATTCTTTTTTTTTTTTTTAATGAGGAAACAAACAGGGAAATCAAGTGATTTGCTCCCAATTAAAAAAAAATTCATGACAGAGTCAAAAATAGAAAAAGCAGCCACGATTTCAGTCAGCCTTCCCTTCATTAGCCTTCACACTGCTGCTGCTGCTGCTGCTAAGTTGCTTCAGTTGTGCCCGACTCTGTGCGACCCCACAGACAGCAGCCCACCAGGCTCCCCCGTCCCTGGGATTCTCCAGGCAAGAACACTGGAGTGGGTTGCCATTTCCTTTCCCAATGCATGAAAGTGAAAAGTGAAAGTGAAGGCGCTCAGTCGTGTCTGACTCTTCGCGACCCCATGGACTGCAGCCTACCAGGCTCCTCCCTCCATGGGACTTTCCAGGCAAGAGTACTGGAGTGGGGTGCCATCACCTTTTCCGAGCCTTCACACTAGCACTTCACAAATCTGAGTAGAACATATTTCTCCTGGGAATTCACTGCCGGTCCAGTGGTTGGGACTCCCCACTTTCACTGCTGAGGGCCCAGGTTTGAGCCTTGGTCAGGAAACTAGAATCTCACAAGTTGAGCAGTTGTGTCCCCTGCCCCCAACAGGGGGAAAAATATATATACATATATATATATTTTGTTGTTGTTGTTGTTGTTTTTTGTAAAGGGAAACACTTCTTTGACCAGGTCCACTGGAAATGATTGAAAACTGAACAGCAAACCAAATTTTACAGTTTGTTTTCTCCAACAGATTTAATAATATTACAATGTGTGAGAAGTAATATTTATTGCAACAAGTTACAAGGGAGTGGAAACATGTAATTAAGTCTTACAATTTACTGGAAGCAAGATGGTATTTTTGAAGGAAAAAACAACAAAGAGAAAGTGATTATCAGACAAAGGCACAGCATTCCACAACTGCTTCATACTCTGTGCGCAGTAAAACCTCAGAGAGGAGAGACATTAAGCAAAATACGGCTTATGTTAGAAGCTGCGTATAATATCACTAATATTATTCTGTCTTACAACAAAAGGCTCTAGAAAAGTCCCTCTGGAGGAAAAAAGTGCAACAACAAAAAACCTGTTGAAAAAAAGTGCAACAAAAAAAAAAACAAAGGAAAGCTAAAGTAGAAATAAAGACCCAGCTCTCCCTTTGAAATCTCTCAGGGGAATACACACAGTGCAAATACAGTATTTCATACTCAGCAAAAGAAGCTTTCGACTGGAGTAAGAACTTTCGGGTTAAAGATGTATTTTGCAGGGAGAGTTCACCTAAAGTTTTGAGAGCTAGAGCAAAGACAGACTTGCAGTCAAGTCACTGAGTGGATGAAATGCCTAATTTTTCACTAGGTCATAATGATCTCCTTTGGAAAGAAGAGCTTTTATCCTGAATCTAATTATTCCACTTTTCATTATATGGTTCATGCTTTTAAAGTGCAATTGTCTTCAAACTTGCTTGATATAGAATTTGGTAACATAGATAATAGCAGGCTGTCAAAAGACAACTGTTTAAGCTGCTTTTGTTAAGAAGCATGTTGCTGAGCTGCCTAACAGTCTTTTTACATCAGCCATGTAAAACTGAGCTTATGCGATCATGTATTACCCTTTTTCAAAAAAAGTCTTATTAGAGGAATTGTTTTTTAGAAGAGGTTTTCAAACTAGTCCTTCAGGCATTTTTAAAAATTTTCATATAAAAGTCCACTTTTTTTATACATAAGAACAAACATTTTTCCTTTAAAAAAAAATCTCATTTTTAAGCCAAAATAAATTACAACTTGCTAAAATACCCCTTTTAATGGCTCAGTGCTTATTTCAGATATGTGGAGCTGTATTTTTTGCACATCTTTGAAAATCAGGCAAAGTAGTTAACGCTACAATGACCGTGATGATACAACCCTGGCTCAGGGAACAGATTTAGCTTTAAGTCTTCAAGAATAAAAAGCTGACACTCCTCATCTCATCTATATAGTCTTATACTATGTACATATTAACAATCTAAGTCAATGGAAAAAAAAGGACAGAAACTTCATAAAACTATTTAAAAACTCAGGGCATAAAAGTGTAAAGAGACAAAACATTTAATGTACAATCTATTCCATTTGGCAATGTGTAAATTATACTGAGATAAAAACTTATCTACAGATAGAATATAACAAAAGGAAAACGTGATTTGAGAAGTGATCTCAGGTCCATAGCTCTTCAGTTCTTCCAAATTTGTAGATCAGAGTGCTGGAAAGATATTAAAATAAATCGTGAGGTAAAATCACATAGAAACACAATAGAGAATTCATTTTCTAAATATGCTTTGATGGGTACCTCACTGATCCTTTCTATCAGCTTCTAAAATTAAAGACTGTGGTGCTGTTGGTCTGAATTTGCTTGTCTTATAAAGCAGTCTATGGACCTCATGGCTGAGTTTAATATCTGCTTAAAGCCTGAAGTTACTGGATAGGACACCAGTATGGAAAGGGCACATTTCTCATCGTGGCCAGCAATAAAGTCACTCACATCTCTAGGGTTTTACAGTATCTGAGCTACCAAAATGGAAGCATCCTAAAGCAGACCATGACGCAATTCTGCATTCATTTACAAAAAGTTACTGTACAGAGTATGGGCTGGGCACGAGGCACCTGGCTAAGCACTGGGAATGTGACTGTGAGCCGAAACTAGATAAATGTGCTCACTAGTGGGAGAAAGCCAAATCCCAACTCAGCGATACACATGGTACCGAGAGAGAAACACAAGGATCCGACCTAGTTAGACGTCACGGTTTTCCTAAGGAAGTGATGACTGAACTGAGATCTAAAAGAAAGGGAGTGTGGGACTTCCCTGGGGGTCCACCTGCCAATGCAGCGACACGGGTTTGATCCCCAGTTTGGGAAGATCCCATATGGCACGGGGCATCTAAGCTTGTGCGCCACAACTGCTGAGCCCACGCACCTAGAGCTCATGCTCCGCAACAGAAGCGGCCACCACAGTGAGAAGCCCACACACCACCATCAAGAGGAGCCCCCACTCTCCACAACTAGAGAAAACCTGCCCACAGCCCTGAAGACCCGGGCGGGGAGGGAGGGAGGAGAGAGAGGGAAGGAAGGAAGAAATCACCTCAGCAAGGTATGAGGGGAAGAAGGAAAGGGCAGAAAGATGGGACACTCTGGGACCAGGAGTTTGAGCTCTGGGTACACTGGCTGTGCTAGATCTGAAACATCAGCCACTCGGGATTGGATAAGGAAGAATCCAATACGTGGTTTAGACAGAGATAGACATCTGTGGCTCCCAGGCACACAGGTACTAACTGAAGTCCCCAGCAAAGAGGACCTCATCGAGAGAAGAACGAGTCAGGAAGAGGCCTAGAACAGAACCTTAAGAAACGTCAACAGTGAGTGGCCAGGGCGTGGCGGACCAGTGGGCACTGCACACAGAGGAGGAGAAGCTGCCCTCTGCACTCAGAAAAGGCCCGGCGCACGCTGGCCTCTGGGCGGGGCGCACAGCTGATGCACCAGCCACTGCCCACGTGAGCACAGGCCTTTACATACATACGGTTTCTATTCAGCCAACTGTCATTTATACAGGCTCGTCTGCCCCTGCAAAGGGCTGAATCTGAATTTAAATTTGATCTCCAAACAGTGCCTAAGATGTCTTTGTGCAAATTCAATGTATTCCCAGAAGGGTGTCAGTCATGTGCCGAGAAATACAATCACAAGACACAGAAACAGCCACACATCTTTCAAAACCAAGAGTGCCCCGGCCACAGTGCAATAAGAGGGAACCCAGGCACAGTGGTCTCCTGAGGTGAGGAAACAGTGCTGAGAGTTCGGGGGGGTCGAGCAGCCAGAGTGTGCAAGGTGGAGGACGGAGAGCTAGAGGGCACAGCCCCATGGGCTTCTGCCGAGTACTGACAGTAGATGCGTGTGCGGAAACTACCCAAGAAAAGGGAAGGAGACAGTGGAAAGAACTGTTCCCACAGCTCCCACAGGGCTGGGGATACCTCATAATCTCACAGCAGAGTGGACACCTCAGGACACATGCGGCATCAGGAAGAACACTCAGAAGTGCTCTCTGCCTTAGCAAGGGGGCCCTATTAATCCCAGACTAAAGCTGCTTTGGGCCTGCTTAACAAAGCTTAAAAGCAAGATCCAAAGGATCAACTCGTTTCCAAATGACTGAGCTGCATTCAGAACAAAGCTCAAAAACATTTAAAGGAACACCCAAAAGTCCAGCCCCCAGCAAAGGGCAAACAGAGGAAGAAACCCAGAATGAAAAAAGGAAACGGAAGTAATCAATAGAAACAGACTGAGAACTGACACACTTAGACAAGGACACTGACATAGTTATAAACATACTTCATATGTTCAAGACCGAGGAAGAGCATAAGCATGTTAGGGAGAGACGTGGAAACGGTGAAAAAAATAAAAGCCCAAATCAAGTTAACAGAGATGAAAAACACAATGTCTGAGATGAAAAACACACTGGATGGGAGTAACAGCAGCTTAGACGTGATAGAAGCAGCCATCAGGGAATTTAAAGATATAACAGTGGAAACTAACCCAAATGAAACACAGAGAGAAAACAAGAAAAGAGGAGACTTGGTGGGCAGAAGAGCAGGGGTGGAGAGGCAGGAAGAAAGCACGCAAAGAACGAGGCACCAGTGAGCTGTGGAATGACATCTAGCAGTTTAGCACGTGTATAGCTGGAACCCAGGAGGGAAGGGTGGACAGAAAAAAAGATCTGAGGAAACACTGTCTGAAAAGATTCCAAGCATGGTGAAAACGATACATCCACAGATCCAAGAGACTCAGTGAACCCCAAACAGAAGAAATATGAAGAAAACGACACCACAGCCCTCCATAATCTAACTCCTTAAAACCAATGACGAAAACAAACTTCTTCAACGCTTAGATCTTAATGCTTCAGTGAGTGAGGTGTAGGGTAAAGGGTGTAGTTTTATAAATGATGCCTTAAGTACTTACCTATCTTTACACTAAAAGACATTTTCATCTCAAAAAGCAAAGGATACAGGCTTCATTTTGGAAGCTTTATAGAGGATTATCCCTAAAAAACAGTTCTGATCATTTTATTATTTTACTTAAAGTTATCTTTAAAAACTTAAAAAAAAATTTAATTCCCCAATCAGGTTTTGTATATGACATGCATATTATGTATTAATTCTAATTTTTTTTTTTAACTGAAGGTACATGATATGGCTTCTTAACAAAACGCAGCCTATGGAAACAGCAGTCTGGTGGGTCCAAATCCCTGTTCAGTATTTGCTTATTAAGTGAACTTAAGTAAGCCTCTGAGTCTTATTTTCTCATTGATAAAATAGGAGCACCATCTGGTTCACATACTTAAGACAATTACACGGGAATTTTAAAAGTTAACATACATAAAGCATCCACCTTTATGTATGCATACAGCAGGGCCCCTAGTTAAGTGGTTTATGTATGCTTTTATGCAATAGTAGAACTTTCATGTTTTAAAAGAAGTTTTATATATTATAGATTTATACAGGTTTCATTGCATATGCTGCTCTTATAATAAAGATGATGTTTCTGTAAATGGTATACACACATAGTTTAAAAATTAGGCAACTTACCTAAAAAATATAAGTGCATTTTGAAAAAACACAGCTAGTCCTGGATAAACATCAGTATCTGCACATACAAAGTAAAACAGATCAGAAGATTACAAAAGGCAAAGGTCAGCAACAAAGTATTTGTGACATTTATAATGCTCTGTATATTATAAAATACTATTATTCATTAACTCTAAGCAATCCACAATGAGGGAATACCCTGGCAGTCCAGTGGCGAGGACTCTGCGCTTTCGCTCTCAGGGCTCAATCTCAGGGTTCAGTCAGTTCATGCAACTAAGATCCCACAAGCCACATGGTACAGCCAGAAAAAGAAAAGAAAAAAGAAATCTACAACGAAACCGAAATAAGAAAATGCGAACCTTATTCTCTCAAAACAAAGGGTTACTTTCATTCTGGATAAAAGACAAAGAATCTACTAGATTTTCTTTTTGTCTTAAGTATTTGCTATGGTTTCCGCTACATCTCAACGGCTGAGGAAGCAGCAGCTCATCCGTCAGGTCCCATGGCCAATAAATACACAATGTCAGAGATACACAATGCTAGAAGTACACAGTGACAGAAATATACAACGTTAGGAATGCGCAATGTTAGAAAGATGCAAATTACATTTTTGATGATCTAACAGTCTGTTCAGCTTATTTTCCTTCATGAATTTAGGAGTTTTATTTCATAAATCTGACACATATGGAAAAAGAATCATTAGAATTCATCATCATATTCTCCTGGAGAAAAGAGTGACTATCTTTTTAAGAAGGAAAAAGAAAACATTGGATATGATTCAAATTTTTGTGGATATTAACTTTTATAAAACAATCAATGTTGATTAAAAATACTAAGTGGGATGAAGAAATATTCAATTTGTAGCCTTTGAAATCACAGCAAACAAGATAGCTACATGGTTAAAAGCTCCAAGTTTGAGCCATACCCCGGGATCTTAATCCCACCTCTATCACTGACTAAATGCATGATCATGGGCAAGTTATTTAACCCATTATCCCTTACTTTCCTCATCTGTAAAATGGACATTGTAAGCACACCTACTCACAGAGAGTGAGAGGGTAGACTGTGCACAGCACTCACGACAGTGCTTGCACGTGAAGTACTGTGTAACTGTTAGCTGCTACTATCATTAACAGTTCCAGGAAATCTGTACACTAAAAGATTTGAACTATGTGCTAGAAATGCTCTCTGAAGTAAATGCATGTTCAGTTTGCAAACTAAGATGCAGACATAGGGAATTCCTTGGTGGTCCAGTGGTTAAGACTCCAAGCTTCCACCGCAGGGAAGGCGGGTTCAATCCCTGGTCAGGGAACTAAGATCCTACAGGCTGTGTGGTTTGGCCAAAACACTTTAAGCCTATGTAATAAGCAGTGCTGTAGCAACATGAAAATGAGATCCATAATCAAGAAATTTCTCAATATGTACTGGATCTTTAAAGATTAAGATACAACCACTAAAGGGAATTCCCTGGCGGTCCAGTGGTTAGGATTCTGCACTTTGACTGGTGGCGGAAGGAAGATCGCACATGCTACATGGAACAGCCCAACATACGCTACATGGGACGGCCCAACATATGCTACATGGAACGGCCCAACATATGCTACACGGTATAGCCCAACAACTGCAAGCTCCATAGTATTTTTAATTAACTAAAATAACACATTTTAGATATATTTGGTGAGTGGTGGTATTTAAACATTAGTCAACCACTGACCTCTTATACCTATTTATTTTGCACAAAATGAAAGATGAAGGTATTCCAAAATCTAATACTGATCAACCTATGATACTTAAGGGATCCTATCACTACATTAAAAGGTCAGCTGGGGGTTGGGACAAGGAGATGTGACAGTTAAGCAGAGTGACAAAGAGATTCCAAAGACAGAAGCATCAGATGATGAATAAAGTGTTATCTGAAACTGATCCTATCTTTGCAGTGAAGGGGGAGAACCAGTGAAAGGTTCCTCGGATGCTTCCAGGAGTACAGCGTACAACTGGCTCCTCTTTTTCAAAACCTCTCACCACCTCCCTGATGAAAAGCTGTGGTGACTGAAACAGTCCCAAGACTCAGAATGGTATGCTAAGAGCTCACTCCATTGCATCAACAGTTTCTACATGAAGGCTACACACGTCTTCAATCTTGCACTTAAAAGACTCCCCTTGTACCTATGAATAAAAAATTAGACACTGGGGTTGGAGAGGAGATGTATCAGTGGACAGAAAGATACTGGTGTCCATAACACCTTATCTTGAAATCCTTGGGGCCAGACATGTTTTAGAACTCAGATTTTTTCAGATTTAAGAATGATAACACAGGGCATAATATTACATAGCACCTGCAACTGGGTTTGGACCAGTATCCCACAATCAAATACAACCATTATTCCCATAATAAAACATTTGAATGCTTACTAAAGCAAATAAAGATAATAATGAGCACCAGGTCAATTTAGGTCAGGTTTTGCTGCCAAGCTGGTTATGAAATTCTTGACCTTCAGCACTTCGTGGGTTTTTGAGCTGTGTATAAGGGGCTGTAGCCCTGTGCAGGGTTCCCACTTTTAAGACCATGACCCTCAGTAAAAGGCCTCTAGTGTACAGCCTGGCTGCCTAGGATAGGAAAGGAATGAGAACCTCGAGAGATGGCTGAGAGTTACCTGGTCTTGTCAGTGGCTTGGATTTCCCAGCGAGCCTACCCTACTGCACTCAAAGACCCCACAAGAAAGTTATATTAAACAACTTTTATTTTTACACAGAGTCTTAGCTTGAAGCTGAGTAATTACACTAAATTTTACTCCATGGGGAGATGCCAACTAAGCCACATAGAAAAGACATACCTGAATCTCTCCTATGAAAGAAAAGAGGAATAAATACTTACTCTGGGTAACATAGGCACCAAAGAGAATCCACATGGAAGCAATCAGTGACCCAAACATCAACATGAAACCAATGAAGAGCCAAACTCGAGCACCTGTGTGAAAAACAGGCTTTATGATTTTGCTCATTCCTGCAGCTCTATGTCTCAGGAATACATAGCACCAGAACACATAAATTAATACACACTATGCCCACCAAAGACAGTCACGTATTTATATACACCTGCTTTAACAACTAACTGAATGAAGATTTTAAAAAATAAAACTGAAAAGGGTAAAGCAACACTTGGAAAGGGAAAAAGGGTAAGTTACCATTCTACTGGCTAAAAAAACTGACAGCTCAATAAATTACAGTAGGCAGGCTTCTTAAGTCTGCCTACTTGATCGAACTGATTAATTGGACCCTAACTGAAAAGTCAAGTTAGGGTTAGATAAGAGTGCCTGATGAGCTATGGATGGAGGTTCATGATACTGTACAGGAGACAGGGATCAAGACCATCTCCATGGAAAAGAAATGCAAAAAAGAAAAATGGCTGTCTGGGGAGGCCTTACAAATAGCTGTGAAAAGAAGAGAGGCGAAAAGCAAAGGGGAAAATGGAAGATATAAGCATTTGAATGCAGAATTCCAAAGAATAGCAAGAAGAGATAAGAAAGCCTTCCTCAGCGATCAATGCAAAGAACTAGAGGAAAACAACACAATGGGAAAGACTAGAGGTCTCTTCAAGATAATCAGAGATACCAAGGGAACATTTCATGCAAAGATGGGTTCGATAAAGGACAGAAATAGTATGGACCTCACAGAAGCAGAAGATATTAAGAAGAGGTGGCATGAATACACAGAAGAACTGTACAAAAAAGATCCTCACGACCAAGATAATCACGGTGGTGTGATCACTCACCTAGAGCCAGACATCCTGGAATGTGAAGTCAAGTGGGCCTTAGAAAGCATCACTAAGAACAAAGCTAGTGGAGGTAATGGAATTCCATTTGAGCTGTTTCAAATCCTGAAAGATGATACTGTGAAAGTGCTGCACTCAATATGCCAGCAAGTTTGGAAAACTCAGCAGTGGCCACAGGACTGGAAAAGGTCAGTTTTCATTCCAATCCCAAAGAAAGGTAATGCCAAAGAATGCTCAAACTACCGCACAACTGCACTCATCTCACACGCTAGTAAAGTAATGCTCAGGATTCTCCAAGCCAGGCTTCAGCAATATGTGAACCATGAACTTCCAGATGTTCAAGCTGGTTTTAGAAAAGGCAGAGGAACCAGAGATCAAATTGCCAACATCCACTGGATCATGGAAAAGGCAAGAGAGTTCCAGAAAAACATTTATTTCTGCTTTATTGACTATGCCAAAGCCTTTGATGGTGTGGATCACAATAAACTGTGGAATATTCTGAAAGAGATGGGAATACCAGACCACCTGACCTGCCTCTTGAGAAACCTATATGCAGGTCAGGAAGCAACAGTTAGAACTGGACATGGAACAACAGACAGGTTCCAAATAGGAAAAGGAGTACGTCAAGGCTGTATACTGTCACACTGCTTATTTAACTTCTATGCAGAGTACATCATGAGAAATGTTGGGCTGGAAGAAGCACAAGCTGGAATCCAGATTGCTGGGAGAAATATCAATAACCTCAGATATGTAGATGACACCACCCTTATGGCAGAAAGTGAAGAGAAACTAAAAAGCCTCTTGATGAAAGTGCAAGAGGAGAGTGAAAAAGTTGGCTTAAAGCTCAACATTCAGAAAACAAAGATCATGGCATCTGATCCCATCACTTCATGGGAAATAGATGGGGAAACAGCTGAAACAGTGTCAGACTTTATTTTTTGGGCTCCAAAATCACTGCAGATGGTGACTTCAGCCACGAAATTAAAAGATGCTTACTCCTTAGAAGAAAAGTTATGACCAACCTAGACAGCATATTCAAAAGCAGAGACATTACTTTGCCGACTAAGGTCTGTCTAGTCAAGGCTATGGTTTTTCCTGTGGTCATATATGGATGTGACAGTTGGATTGTGAAGAAGGCTGAGCACCAAAGAACTGATGCGTTTGAACTGCGGTGTTGGAGAAGACTCTTGAGAGTCCCTTGCAAGGAGATCCAACCAGTCCATTCTGAAGGAGATCAACCCTGGGATTTCTTTGGAAGGACTGATGCTAAAGCTGAAACTCCAGTACTTTGGCCACCTCATGCAAAGAGTTGACTCACTGGAAAAGACTCTGATGCTGGGAGGGATTGGGGGCAGGAGGAGAAGGGGACAACAGAGGATGAGATGGCTGGCTGGCATCACTGACTTGATGGATGTGAGTATGAGTGAACTCCGGGAGTTGGTGATGGACAGGGAGGCATGGCGTGCCATGATTCATGGGGTCGCAAAGAGCAACTGAACTGAACTGAACTGAAAAGTTATCCTGTTATACATTATCAAAGTAATTGTTCTATTAGAAGTAACAAATGTATTTCAGACAGCTATTACCATATAGGAATAAGAGATTACAAATGAATAAAGAATGAATAAATGAATAAAGACCATATGTCCCCTCTTCATCAGTATTAAAATCATGTTACTACTCAATATGGTACTAACAGCAGCCATATATCAGTCTCTCTTATGCTGAGGCGGCAACTTGTGCCACGTATCCTTGAAAAGTTCAAGGACAAAAGCATCTCTTCAACCCCTCACTATGCAGAATTTTTTAATTTATACAACACAGAATCTCAATTCAGTGATCATCTGGACACATGAGTAGATTCAACACACTTTTAGGAAAGCAAGTTAGCATTTGTGCCAGACCCTGATCACAGGTATACTGACAGCCTGTCACCGTGTGGAAGGGTTTCAATAAAGCTCCACTGGAATGAAAATAAAACCCACGTTGATTTCCGTAATAGCTAAACTTGCCTTCATTGCAGATATCCTATTACTAAGTGAACAGAAATTCATATATTTTGGACACCAGATAAGCAGCAAGCTCAAAGCTCAGCATGTCTAGAACAGCTGATGTTCGAAAAAAACGGGTCTCCAGATTATCTCAGTTTTATCATAATACTAAGCAGATCTCCAGAAATATACAGTAATGTTTAGCTCCTTGGAGAAAGACATCTTCCAAATTCAATCTCAGCTCTTTTCTAAAGTAAATGAAAAGGAACTACCGAAACTGCTTGTAATTATTTTCCTTCATGTCCTTTATATGTGACTACTCAAAACTCTTCTGATAGAACAAGAAAAAAAACAAACTTCCCTTAAAAAATGAGGATGCTTTTGTTTAACAAAGAATAAAAAACTAATATTTTCCCTTTTTTGCTTTGACTACAGGGAAACTCAGAGTCAGGTTAATAAACAATTAATGAGAGTATCCATCTTGTCCTAGATTCTAAGTACAAGATCTCCTTTCTACCTGTGGTTCCTGTTCCTTCTTATTTAACATTCCCATTTGTTGTATATTTATTACTTTGATAACACTCTTCCTGCAAATTATTCTGGGAATTAAATAGGAATAAATCACAAATAAACCGTTAAAGTAGTATGAAAGTGTGGCAGTAACTGAGCATGCCTATAAGACAGTCTGCCCTTATTTTCTGAAGTACTAGACAGAACTTGCACTAAAGGCACTGTGTATAAGCTGTACTATGAACTTTAACGGAGTAGAGAATAATCACGGAATAAAATGTAAGTCACTAAGAGTAAAAAGTACAGGCTTTGGAACCAGACAGACCCAAGACAAATATAAGTTCTACCTTTAAGCTAAAAAGCTTTGGGTAAGTTACAGCACAATTTTCTATGCCAAATAGATAACAGTAACATAATCCACAGCAATGTCTGTGGAATATATTTTTAATGATCAAATAAATAAACGTGTGCTCTACGCACAACATTTCCACTTGCTAATACATGCTCTTTTATTCTTCATTCTCACTCATTCCTGACACTACTTGCTGAAGCTGGGGCACAAGACATGCAAGTGAGCATGTGCACACAAACACACACAATGCACTTTTAAAATAATTTTTATTTATTTTTATTTTCGGTTGTGCTGGGTCTTTGTTGCTCTGTGGGCTTTTTCCCAGTTGCAGTGAGCAGGGGCTGCTCTCTGGATGAAGTGTGGGGGCTGCTCACTGTGGGGGCTGCTCCTATTGCGGAGCAGGGGCTCTGGGGTGCGCGGGCTTCTGGAGCTGCAGCTCCTGGCTCTAGAGTGCCGGCTCAATAGCTGCAGCTCGTGGGCTTAGCTGCTCCATGGTATGTGGGATCCTCCCGGGTCAGGGGTCGAACCTGTGTCCCCTGCACTGGCAGTGAATTCTTTACCACGGAGCCGCCAGGGAAGCCCCGCAATGCACTTTTAACTTAGGTTTGTCTGCCATTTGCCACTATCTCCAGCCTCTCTAATTCTTCAAGGATCACAACGGAAGTGAAATTATAAAATCTGCATCAGCATTTAAAGCATCAGGTGCAAAAGAAAGCTGACTTGTCCCCCTGTAACTGGCTGAGTTCACTTAGCCTCACGTCCTCCAGGTTCATCCCTACTGTCACATACGGCAGGATTTCCTTCTTCCAGGCCCATGCCCTTTATGTGAGGTGTCTAAGACAGTCAAGCTCACAGAAACAGAAAGTACAGTCGTGGTTGCCAGGGGCTGAAGAGGGAAAGTGGGAGTCATTCAGTGAGTACATAAGATTCTAGGAAGGGCAAAACTACAGTGACAGGAGGCAGATTAGTGGTGGCCAGGTAGGGGAAAGGGGATTAAACTTTCTGGGGTAACAGAAATATTCTACACTATGACTGTAGGTGTAGTTACACACTGTGTACATTTGTCAAAATTCAAATCGTACACCTTAAACTGAACTTTATATTTCATATAAAATTATCCTCAATTACACTGAGTAAATGGTAACAGACAAGGAGACTAAACGGTTCTCGACTGGATACAAGCATGACACAGTGGCTAAAAGCGTAGGCTCTGAAACCAGCCTGTCAGTGTGTAAATCCTGGCCCCACCACACTTGCTTTCTGACTCTGGACAAGTTACTTGAGCTCTCTGTGCCTTAGTTCCTTCATCTAAAATTGAGGACAAGATCACTTATCTCCAAGGACTACTGCAAAATTAACTGAGTTAATATGTGTAGAGAATTCAGGGTAGTCTTTGGTATACACTAAGTATTCTACAAGAAGGGAATGCAAACCACTTCAGTATTCTTGCCTTGAGAACCCCATGAACAGTATGAAAAGGTAAAAAGATATAACCCTGAAAGATGAACTCCCTAGGTCGGTAGGTACCCAAAATGCTACTGGAGATCAATGGCGAAATAACTCCAGAAAGAATGAAGAGATGGAGCCAAAGCAAAAACAACACCCAGTTGTAGATGGGACTGGCGATAGAAGTAAAGTCCAATGCTGTAAAGAGCAATATTGCATAGGAACAGGGAACATTAGGTCCATGCTGCTAAGTCACTTCAGTCGTGTCCGACTCTGTGCGACCCCAGAGATGGCAGCTCACCAGGCTCCCCCGTCCCTGGGATTCTCCAGGCAAGAGGACTGGAGTGGGGTGCCACTGCCATGAATCAACGTAAATTGGAAGTGGCCAAACAGGAGATGGCAAGAGTGAACACTGGCATTTCAGGAATCAGTGAACTAGAATGGACTGCAGTGGGCGAATTTATATCTACTACTGTGGGCAAGAAATGGAGTAGCCCTAATAGTCAACAAGAGTCAGAAATGTAGTACTTGGATGCAATCTCAAAAATGACAGAATGATCTCTGTTCATTTTCAAGGCAAACCATTCAATATCACAGTAATCCAAGTCTATGCCCCAACCACTAATGCTGAAGCTGAAGTTGAATGGTTCTATGAAGACCTACAAGACTTTCTAGAACTAACACCCAAAAAAGATGTCCTTTTCAGTATAGGGGACTGGAACACAAAAGTAGGAAGTCAAGAAACACCTGGAGTAACAAGCAAATTTGGCCTTGGAGTACAAAATGAAGCAGGGCAAAGGCTAACAGAGTTTTGCCAAGAGAACGCACTGGTCATAGCAAACACCCTCTTCCAACAACACAAGAGAAGACTCTACACATGGACATCACCAGATGGTCAATACAGAAATCAGACTGACTATATTCTTTGCAACCAAAGATGGAGAAGCTCTATGCAGTCAGCAAACAAGACCAGAGGTGACTGTGGCTCAGATCATGAACTCCTTATTGCCAAATTTAGGCTTAAATTGAAGAAAGTGAGGAAAACAACTAGACCGTTTAGGAATGACCTAAATCAAATCCCTTACGATTATACAGTGGAAGTGACAAACAGATTCAAGGGGTTAGATCTGACAGACAGAGTGCCTGAAGAACTATGGATGGAGGTTCATGTCATTGTATAGGAGGCAGGGATCAAGACCATCCCCAAGAAAAAGAAATGCAAAAAGGCAAAATGGTTGTCTGAGGAGGCCTTACAAATAGCTGAGAAAAGAAGAGACACTAAAGGCAAAGGAGAAAAGAAAAGATATACCCATTTGAATGCAGAGTTTCAAAGATGAGCAAGGAGAGATAAGAAAGCCTTCCTCAGTGATCAATGCAAATAGAAGAAAACAACAGAATGGGAAAGACTAGAGATCTCTTCAAGAAAATTAGAGATACCAAGGGAATATTTCATGCAAAGATAGGCACAATAAAGGACAGAAATGGTATGGACCTAACAGAAGCAGAAGATATTAAGAAGAGGAGGCAAGAATACATGGAAGAACTGTACAAAAAATATCTTCATGACCTCACGACCGAGATAACCATGATGGTGTGATCACTCACCCAGAGCCAGACATCCTAGAACACAAAGTCAAGTGGGCCTTAGGAAACATCACAATGAACAAAGCTAGCGGAGGTGAAGGAATTCCAGTGGAGCTGTTTCAAATCCTAAGAGATGATGCTGTGAAAGTGCTGCACTCAATATGCCAGCAAATTTGAAAACTCCGTAGTGGCCATAGGACTGGGAAAGGTCAGTTTTCATTCCAATCCCAAAGAAAGGCAATGCCAGAGAATGTTTAAACTACTGCACAATTGCATTCATCTCACATGCTAGCAAAGTAATGCTCAAAATTCTCCAGGCCAGGCTTCAACAGTATGTGAACCATGAACTTCCAGATGTCAAACTGGCTTTAGAAAAGGCAGAGGAACCAGAGATCAAATTGCCAACATCCATTGGATCATCAAGAAAGCAAGAGTTCCAGAAAAACATCTATTTCTGCTTTACTGACTACGCCAAAAGCCTTTGACTGTATGGATCACAACAAACTGTGGTAAATTCTTCAAGAGATGGGAATACCAGATCGCCTGACCTGCCTCTTGAGAAATCTGTATGCAGGTCAGGAAGCAACAGTTAGAACTGGACATGGAACAACAGACTGGGTCCAAATGGAGAAAGGAGTATGTCAAGGCTGTATACTCTCACCCTGCTTGTTTAACTTATATGAAGAGTACATCATGTGAAATGCCAGCTGGATGAAGCAAAAGCTGGAATCAAGACTGCCAGGAAAAATATCAACAACCTCAGATATGCATATGACACCACCCTTATGGCAAAAAGCAAAGAAGAACTAAACAGACTCCTGATGAAAGTGAAAGAGGAGTGAAAAAGTTGGCTTAAAGCTCAACATTCAGAAAACAAAGGTCATGGCATCTGGTCCCATCCCTTCATGGCAAATAGATGGGGAAACAGTGAAAACAGTGACAGACTTTATTTTCTTGGGCTCCAAAATCACTGCAGATGGTGACTGCAGCCACGAAATTAAAAGACACTTATTCCTTGAAAGGAAAGTTATGACCAACCTAGACAGCGTATTAAAAAGCAGAGACATTATTTTGCCCACAAAGGTCCATCTAGTCAAAGCTATCGTTTTTCCAGTGGTCATGTATAGGTGTGAGAGTTGGACTATAAAGAAAGTTGAGCGCCAAAGATTTGATTCTTTTGAACTGTGGTATTGGAGAAGACTCTTGAGAGTCCCTTGGACTGCAAGGAGATCCAACCAGTCTATCCTAAAGGAAATGGGTCCTGAATATTTACTGAAAGGATTGATGCTGAAGCTGAAACTCCAATACTTTGGCCACCTGATGCAAAGAACTGACTCCTTGGAAAAGATCCTGATGCTAAGAAAGATTAAAGGTGGGAGGATGAGGATGAGATGGTTGGATGGCATCACTGACTCGACGGACATGAGTTTGAGCAAGCTCCTGGAGTTAGCTTTGGGCAGGGAAGCCTGGTGTGCTACAGTCCATGGAGTCGCAAAGAGACGGACATGACTGAGCAACTGAACTGAACTGAATTCTACAAGTGCTTGCTATTATTCCTAATCATCCTTCAAAATTCCTTTCCCACGTAGTCCCAATTTCTGACTATAATTACAAGTTAACCTCTCTCATCCTTAAAGGCTGGAAATAGGATGTCTAGTCCTGTACTTCTCATATACAGCAAGAAAATTCCACTGGAAACAAACCCCTGGATTCTAACAGAATGTGTCATAGTCAGAATAAAAGAAAAATACTATTGGATGACAAATCAAAAGATTTCGAACAAAAAATTGTGTATGTAGACAGCATGGTTCTTCTAGACACTTTCACTGTAGTCTGTGGGTTGGTTATTCAGGTGATCAGAACTAAATGTCAAAAACACTGGAGCCCTAGGTTTGATTTCTTGTGTTCGTACTTTGCTGTTAAATAATCACAATCAGCCATATTGTAAGTAATATTATTGGTCAACATTTGGGACAAGAATAAATCCATCATTAGTACAGGAAGAATAACCTGGAGTCAAGATCCACTGATTCTGAATGGTATATTTTATCTATATACTACAGACAATATAGGATGACAAAAACCAGTAACTTCAACTTTCTTAAAGTTTTAAATAACAAAAACTTTTTTAAAAGCAAAACACTAACAATTCTACATAATCATTACCATCCCTAAATAAAGACTCACAAGAGGCTTTGTTTTTTCTACTGATAAATCCCTCTTTCACTAGCATACAGTAACCACTCAAAAGGGCCTTACCTGTTCTTCCCAAACAGCCGCTCTCGTAACTGTCACCTCTCACCTGAGCGTTGGACACAGCGTTTATCCTAGAACAAGACAAAATCATCCAATAAGCTTTCAGGCTGCTAAAAGAGTCACAGATATTTAGAAGGGAATGACTTCTTCACAAGTCATTTAGAAGAGAAACATTTTCTAACTAAAGTCAACATCTAAATAACTGAATGTATCTTTTAACTTAAATGTCCTAATGGATAGAAATATTACAGTAGTCTTACTTTACTAAAATACACCCAGACAAGATTTAATTTTCAGGGATTACTATCACTTGCCTCCAGAGATTATGAAAGAGACTCCTGTTTTCTGATTTCCTTGCCTATTTTACATGAGTGGCCCACTGTGTGTTACCCCATTTTAAGGCTCTCACTATAACCAAGAGCTCAAAAGTTTCTCTTTGTGTTAAAAGTCAAGTGACTTTCTCTCATCCATTTCTCAAATTCAGAGAACATGTGGTTTATGTATAATAAATAGGCTCACTTTATTAAGCTTCTCTTTCCACTTTTGTCAGAGCAGGTTCATTTGTAGTAGGAACTGTCTTTACTTAGTATCCTAAATGAATATAAGTAGATCCATCTTCTACAAATTTAAATGTTTTTAAAGCTTCTGACTATAATAAAATTATGTAATCTTAATATTCAACATATTTTTTAAATTATTAAAAGACATCCATGAAAAGCTTCTGAACTCTTAGGAAGTAACAGAATGGCTAAACCTGAAAATGATTTAATAAAAAAGAAAAGCCATAGATCAATCTCTTAATTTAAGGTTAATCCTGTCCTCCCCCCAATACTGGCAAATACAGTCAAGTAATACATTTAAATAACACTCCATGGATTACTCCCCTCCTAAAAAATCTACAAATGTACAAACTTGATTAAATCTAAAATGCCAATGATTTTTAAGATGCACCATTATTTTTCATGCTGCCAAGGGAAAAATTTATGAATTATAAGATACCAATGACTATGAGAAGCATGCTCATCTTCAGAGATGTTAAAATACAAAAAATAGTCTTAAGATCTATAAAACATAGTAATTTGTCAGTTTAACAAATATTAAGATCGAAAATCACATGCTGAATCATTATAGAGGATAAAGATTATCTGACTAAATTCAAGTCATTCTTGATTTAAAAAAATTTTAATAAAATGGGAATATAGATATAAGCACATATATATATATATCATGTTAAAGAATCAATCGAAGTTATTTCAGATAGCATTAAACTTTTGAGAAAAAAAAAGTTTTTAGGAAAATCATCTTGAGTTGAGAGTTACCTCATACTTACATGAAGAAAGCCAATGTGGAAAACACACCACATGTGTGAAAGGCATGGTTCAGCTGCTCTGGCTTCGGATACACTACAGCTGCGTCGATCATTATCCACCAACCGGTAAAAAACTTGAGGAGGAGAAAGGGCCCACGTCGGTAAAACAGCACTAACTCTAACACTCGGCTTACATGCTCCTTAACATTTCACGTTCTCTATGGACCATATAATTGAAACATGCAATGAAATATGTCTACTTTGAGTTTTAGATGCTGAAATATAAAAAATAAGAATCCCTTGTTTACTTCTTTATAGTATATGAGGTAAATCCAACTAATTAAATCAGTATAAGATTCTGATGTTCTGCTCTCAGTCCAAGATGAAAAATTTATTATCTAGGAATGAATTATCTGCTTCTTTCACCATAAATTTATATACAACCATAAAATACACCATAAATGCACCATTAAATTATATACAACCAAAGCTCTCTTAACTAACCAGTTCCCTGATTACCTAGTTTCACTCTCTTGTTCATATTAAAAAGCACTTGGACATTCCTTTTTAATGTGACCAAGCACTTTCGTTTCCACAAATGAGTTGCCACGTCTCCAAGAAAACGTCTAAGCTTGCTATGATTTTAATTAATAGGCAATTTGATTAAATACTATAAAACTGATTAAATGTGAGTTTGCAAAATGTAAAGTTTCTATGTAAACTAGGCTGAATAGACAAAGTAAAAAAGTTACTAAGGAATTTCATAGGCAAATTAAGTGCAGGCGAGATGACCCTAGAGAGCAAGAAAAACTTAGAAAACACCTAAAAGACTTCTGCATGCATACTGCTTCACAGTTATCTTGAGTTCTTGTCCTACTTTTTTTTTTTTTCTATTGGACTTCAGGTGTAGAACTATACACTGAAAAGGAGAAATTTACATTAAGTCTAAAAGGATCTTTCTGGTCCCAGCTCAAGGTGGTTGTGGTTTCAATGATGAGCTCCGTGAAAGGGAACGTAACCCGTTTCAGGCCTTGGAGGCACCAGAATACATTTAGCTTCAAAATGAAAAGTTTTATAACAAGAGTCTTCAGACCAAGAAAATTAATGCAAAACTTCATGATGGAGTATGCCAGTATCGTAAAGAAGCTCTTGAACGACGTTTAAAATATCGCAAGTATCTTATTCAGTGGGGGCAGGGAATGCTTGATTTCCACCACAAGACTGGCCATGATCTGATTTTGCAGGGCTGGGGGAGGGGGCGCTGTGCCCTGTGGCTTCCCTAGTGGCTCAGAGGGTAAAGAATCTGCTTGCCATGCAGGAGACCGAGGTTTCATCCCTAGGTTGGGAAGATCTCCTGGAGAAGGAAATGGCAACCCATTCTAGTATTCTTGCCTGGAGAGTCCCATGGACAGGGGAGCCTGGCAGGCTACAGTCCATGGGTTCCCAAAGAGTTGGACACAACTGAGCAACTTCACTTTCACTTTCATTGCGGCATGTGGGATCTTAGTCCCCTGAGGAGGGATCCAGCTCATGCCCCCTGCAGTGGAATCCTGGAGTCTTAACCACTGGCCCATCAGAGAAGTCCATGATTTAATTTTTTTTGAAGCTCAAAGATTAAGTACAGAGGGTGAGAAGGGACTCTTTATACCATTCTATTTTTGTCTGTATGTTTGATATTTTTAGTAAAAAGCATTAAAAAAAAAAAGGACTTCCCTGGTGATCTAGCAGTTAAGAATCTGCCTGCCAATGCAAGGTCCACGGGTTCAATCCCTGGCCCGTGAGGATTCCACATGCAGAGGAGCAACTAAGCCCATGCAGCACAGCTACTGAGCCCGGGCCCTGGAGCCCCCGAGCAGCAACTACAGAAGCCCACGCGCCCTACAGCCTACGCTCCTCCAGGAGAGGCGGCGCTGCAATGAGAAGCACGGGCGCTGCAACCAGAGCAGACCTGCACACAGCGACGAAAGCCCAGCACGGCCCAAGATAAATACATAAACAGTAAAACAAAAAGGCAGGAAAAAAAGCTACTGCCTACAAAAACTGTACTATCTTGGTTATTCACAGTGCAAAGGAATCAAGATAAATTTCCAGGGGGAAAGGTGAGGCATGAATGTTGCCAACCACGCCTTTCCACTTACCAATATACCTGCAACCACAGAGGCCACCGCGTTTCTTCTCTCACTCCAGTCAATGCACTCACATTCCGGCCAACGGAAATTGTCTAGGAAGCCCGCCATTTTCACCACTTAAGCATGTATTTTTCATTAAATACTATATTCTAAAAAAAAAAGAAAAAAAATCCATGTGAGGAAATATTTTAAAAAAGTGAAATATTCTACTACTTTCTTAAAGCTTTAAAGACCAACTTACTTCAGGTCTTTATCTCGTATAGGTAAGAAGAAAAATTCAGTACTACACTACATCTATTCAGAAAAATTCAGTACTACATCTATTGAGATGTACCTAAGACTGCTAGGACACAAGAGGGCGCTTACTAACAGTATCTGTTAAATGAGCAAAGTCTCTGACACTTCTCCAATTGAGAGGTGGATCTATGTACCTTCCTTTGAATTGAGGCCAACAATAAAGGTGGGTTGAGGGCTTCCCTGGTAGCTCAACTGGTAAAGAATCCACCTGCAATGCAGGAGACCCTGGTTCGATTCCTGGGTCGGGAAGCTCCCCTGGAGAAGGAATAGGCTACCCACTCCAGTATTCTTGGGCTTCCCCTGTAGCTCATATGGTAAAGAATCTGCCTGCAATGTGAGAGACCTGGGTTCGATCTCAGGGTTGGGAAGATCCCCTGGAGGAGGGCACAGCAACCCACTCTAGTTTTCTTGCCTGGAAAATCCCCATGGGCAGAGAAGCCTGGTAGGCTACAGTCCAGGGGGTTGCAAAGAGTCAGACATGACTAAGCACAGCACAGCAAAGGTGGGTTGACCAACAAAGTAGAGAAAGTGATGTCATGTAACTTCTTAGACTAGATCATACAAGGTAAGGAACACTAAAACCAGAGTCCTGGTTCCTTCATGAAAAATCCAAGACCACAGTACTGTGAGGAGACCACATATAGGCGTTCTGGTCTACAGTTCCAGGCTAGCCCAGCCAACAGCTAGCCTCAAACACTGCTATATAAACTCTCTTAAATACCTGAATAACCCCTCACCGCAACTAGAGAAAGTCCTCACACAGCAACAATGACCCACTGCAGCCAACAATAAATTAATTAAATTAAAATACAATGAACAAAAGCATCTTAAAAAGCACTGAATATCATTAGTCATCAGGGAAATGCAAATTAAAGAAATATCACGTCCACTAGAAGAGCTAAGACTTTTAAAAAGATTGACTGTTGGTGGTAGAACAATTGGAAATCTTACACGTTTCTGGTTGCGATTTCTTACGAAGTTAAAACAAACCTTCCTATAATCTAGCAATTCCATTTCTAAATATTCACCAAGGGAAGTAAAAACATGTGTCCACATACACAAAAAGACTTTTACAAGGAAGTTTAGAGCAGGTTTACTCATATTAGTTCCAAACTGAAACAACCTAAATGCTTAACAGAAGAACAAATGGATAAACAATTTATGATCAATCCACAGAATGGAATATTATTCAGGGACAAAAAAGGATGAATATATATAATCACCCAGGAAAAAAACCTCAGAAACCTGATTTATGTGAAAAAAGGCAGACACAAATGAGTATATACGTATGATGCTATTTAAATGAAGCTTAAGAGGCGAAACTAACCAATGTTCCCAGAAATCAAAACATGATTGCCTATAGGGACTGAGAACTGACTACAAGGGAACTTTTTTTGCAGGGTGGGGGGCGGGGGGAGTGATAGAAATGGCCTGTATCTTGGTTGAGATACTGATTATGCAGGTACACGTATTTATCAAAAGTTACTGAAGTGTACACTTAAGAGCTGTGTATTTTACAGTACGTAAATTTTACCCACAAAAAGTTTTTTTTAATTTTATCATTTAGATACGCTTTAGCCACACTAAAGACTTACTCTGTATGCATTATGGATATGTTTCATCAAGATAGTTTACAGACATGTAGATGAACTGTTATCAAAGATTAAATATTAACTAGTTAAAAAGCAAGTTTAGGGGAAGGTCACCATGAATTTAAGACAATGTCTGAAGGTTAAAACAGAAGTCGTACTTCCTATTGTAAAATTCATTTCCCAGGACTTACCCAGTGGTCCAAGGGTTAAGAATCCACCTTTCAATGCAGATGTTGGTTTGATCCCTGGTCGGGGAACTAAAATCCCACATGCCTCAGGGCAACTAGGTTTGCAGGCCGCAACTACTGAGCCCATTCGTCCCAGAGCCTGTGGAACCACAGCTAGCAAAGGAGCACGCCACAGTGAAAGATCCGGAAAGGTCCCGCATACTGCAACTAAGACCTGACACAGCCAAACAACTAGTTTTCTTAAAATTCATTTCAGAAAACATATGGTCATCCCTCAGTATATACAGGGGGTTTGGTTCCAGGACTCCCTTTGGATATTAAAATCTGTGGACAATGAAGTCCCTTGTATAAAATGGCATCAGTTCAGTTCAGTTCAGTAGCTCAGTTCCTATCCAACTCTTTGCAACCCCCTGAACTGCAGCACCCCAGGCTTCCCAGTCCATCACCAACTCCCGGACTTCACCCAAATTCATGTCCATTGAGTCAGTGATGCCATCCAACCATCTCATCCTCTGTTGTCCCTTTCTCCTCCTGCCTTCGATCTTTCCCAGCATCAGGGTCTTTTCGAATGAGTCAGCTCTTCACATCAGGTGGCCAAAGTATTGGAGTTTCAGCTTCAACATCAGTCCTTCCAATGAACACCCAGGACTGATCATCTCCCTTAGGATGGACTGGTTGGATCTCCTTGCAGTCCAAGGGACTCTCAAGAGTCTTCTCCAACACCACAGTTCAAAAGCATCAATTCTTCGGTGCTCAGCCTTCTTCACAGTCCACTCTCACACCCATACATGACCACTGGAAAAATGATAGCTATGACTAGACGGACCTTTGTTGGCAAAGTAATGTCTCTGCTTTTTAATATGCTGTCTAGGTTGGTCATAACTTTCCTTCCAAGGAGCAAGCATCTTTTAATTTCATGGCTGCAGTCACCATCTGCAGTGATCTTGGAGCCCAAGAAAATAAAATCTCTATTCCCATTGTTTCCCCATCTATTTGCCATGAAGTGACGGGACCAGATGCCATGACCTTTATTTTCTGAATGTTGAGTTTTAAGCCAACTTTTTCACTCTCTGCTTTCACTTTCATCAAGAGGCTCTTTAGTTCTTCGCTTTCTGCCCTAAGGGAGGCATCATCTGCATATCTGAGGTTATTGATATTTTTCCTGGAAATGTTGATTCCAGCTTTTGCTTTATCCAGCCCAGCATTTCACATGATGTACTCTGCATAGAAGTTAAACAAACAGGCTAACAATATACAGCCTTGATGTACTGCTTTCCCAATTTGGAACCAGTCTGTTGTTCATGTCCAGTTCTAAGTGTTGCTTCCTGACCTGCCTACAGGTTTCTCAGGAGGCAGGTCAGGTGGTCTGGTATTCCCATCTCTTTCAGAATTTTCCAGTTTGTTGTGATCCCCACAGTCAAAGGCTTTGGCGTGAATGCAGACATTTAAAAAGTATTTCTGAGGGACTTCCCTGGTGGCCCAGTGGTTAAGACCCCATGCTTCCAATGCAGGGGGTGCAGGTGTGATCTCTAGTTGGGGAGCTGATATCCCACATGCCATGTGAAAAGAACTTGTTTTATATTTGTTTCTGAGAAACACTGAATGGCATGAATAAATGGTAATGACTAAGCGAAAAAAGCAGGTTATTAAAACTATTGCATTATTTCCTTTTTAGAAAAAAAGAATCAGCAGTATATATAAACACATACATGTGTAAAAATGCTAGGACAAACACCAGTACTTCCGTAATATCATTATACATATGGATGATAATAAGATGGTGTGTGTTTTTTAGTCTATTTTCAAAGTCTGTTGCACTGAGCATGAATTACATTTTTTTAATGCAAAGTGACTTTTAACATTAACACAGTAATTAAAACTATGAATTGATTCTTCTTGCCTGTTGAAAAACCTTTTATATGATGTACTATGTCTATAACTATGTTTAATAAACAAACTTTTTTGAGGTCAAGGAAATTACTGGTATGTTCTCCCATAAAACTGACCCTGGTAGCAATTTTTAAAAAACAAGATTATTAAACTGAACTAATGGAAGTTTCCTAATACATTCAGTTCAGTTCAGTTCGGTTCAGTCGCTCAATCATGTCCGACTCTTTGCGACCCCATGAATCGCAGCACTCCAGGCCTCCCTGTCCAACACCAACTCCAGGAGTTCACTCAGACTCACGTCCATCGACTCGGTGATGCCATTCAGTTTTAGCATCAGTCTTTCCAATGAACACCCAGGACTGATCTCCTTTAGGACAGACTGGTTGGATCTCCTTGCAGTCCAAGGGACTTTCAAGAGTCTTCTCCAACACCACAGTTCAAAAGCATCAATTCTTCGGCGCTCAGCTTTCTTCACAGTCCAACTCTCACATCCATACATGACCACTGGAAAAACCATAGCCTTGACTAGACATTAGACAGTCATTATTGCCACTCCTAAAAGAGGTAACTCTTTATAAAGAGAAATGAGTCCTTTTTTTTTTTTTTTTTTGCCTGTGCCATGCAGCATACAGGATCTTAGTTCCCCAACCAGGGATCAAACCTATGCCCCCTTAAGTGGAAGCTCGGAATCCTAATCACTGGACCACCAGGGAATGCCTTTTTAGAGGGCATTTTAAATGATTCTATTGTGAAAATTTCTAAACAGTTAGTTTAGGAAACCAAAGGACAGCTGCAAAAAGCAAGAGGAGAAAACAACAAACACCTGAATAATATATAAACATGGTCTGAGCAATTTCCATAGACACCCAAGTCCCAAAATTCAAAATTCTTTCCTTTGACCAAACTTTCATACTACCATCTGTTTGTTCATCTTTCTTTGCTAGTGGAGGTGATGGAATTCCAGTTGAGCTGTTTCAAATCCTGAAAGATGATGCTGTGAAAGTGCTGCACTCAACATGCCAGCAAATTTGGAAAACTCAGCAGTGGCCACAGGACTGGAAAAGGTCAGTTTTCATTCCAATTCCAAAGAAAGGAAATGCCAAAGAATGCTCAAACTACCGCACAATTGCACTCATCTCACATGATAGTAATGCTCAAAATTCTCCAAGCCAGACTTCAGCAATACGTGAACCGTGAACTCCCTGATGTTCAAGCTGGTTTTAGAAAAGGCAGAGTAACCAGAGATCAAATTGCCAACATCCGCTGGATCATGGAAAAAGCAAGAGAGTTCCAGAAAAACATCTATTTCTGCTTTATTGACTATGCCAAAGCCTTTGACTGTGTGGATCACAATAAACTGTGGAAAATTCTGAAAGAGATGGGAATACCAGACCACCTGACTTGCCTCTTGAGAAATCTGTATGCAGGTCAGGAAGCAACAGTTAGAACTGGACATGGACAACAGACTGGTTCCAACTAGGAAAAGGAGTACATCAAGGCTGTATATTGTCCCCCTGCTTATTTAACTTCTATGCAGAGTACATCATGAGAAATGCTGGGCTGGATGAAGCACAAGCTGGAATCCAGATTGCCGGGAAAAATATCAATAACCTCAGATATGCAGATGACACCACCCTTATGGCAGAAAGTCAAGAGCAGCGAAAAAGCCTCTTGATGAAAGTGAAAGAGGAGAGTGAAAAAGTTGGCTTAAAGCTCAATATTCAGAAAACGAAGATCATGGCATCCGGTCCCATCACTTCATGGGAAATAGATGGGGAAAGAGTGGAAACAGTGTCAGACTTCATTTTTCGGGGCTCCAAAATCAGTGCAGATGGTGACTGCAGCCATGAAATTAAAAGACGCTTACTCCTTGGAAGAAAAGTTATGATCAACCTAGATAGTATATTCAAAAGCAGAGACATTACTTTGCCGACTAAGGTCCGTCTAGTCAAGGCTATGGTTTTTCCTGTGGTCATGTATGGATGTGAGAGTTGGACTGTGAAGAAGGCTGAGCACCGAATAACTGATGCTTTTGAACTGTGGTGTTGGAGAAGACTCTTGAGAGTCCTTTGCAAGGAGATCCAACCAGTCCATTCTGAAGGAGATCAGCCCTGGGATTTCTTTGGAAGGAATGATGCTAAAGCTGAAACTCCAGTACTTTGACCATCTCATGCGAAGAGTTGACTCATTGGAAAAGACTCTGATGCTGGGAGGGATTGGGGGCAGGAGGAGAAGGGGACGACCGAGGATGAGATGGCTGGATGGTATCACGGATTCGATGGACGTGAGTCTGAGTGAACTCCAGGAGTTGGTGATGAACAGGGAGGCCTGGCGTGCTGCGATTCATGGGGTCGCAAAGAGTCAGACACGACTGAGCGACTGAACTGAACTGAACTGCACTAGTTGCCAAATGATGTTAGGTGCTGTGTATACAAAAATGATTACCACAATCAACGTAAAGAATTTAGGGGACATTGTCAGAAGAATAAATGTGCTATAAATATACATAAACTATGGGCTATAACATAAAAGCTCTATAATAGAAGTATAAAAACAGTGTTACAGAAGAGTTGCCAGGAAGAGTTGAGGGAAGTTTGATAAAGAAAAAATAAACTTGGCTGAGTTTTGAAGCAACAATAAGAATGTGATAGATGAAAAAGAAGGAATAAAATATATGAAATCATGCAGGCACACAAGAAAACAGGGTAGCGTTTACAGTATTTCAAAGAGTGGTGGTGGTGATTAACCTGTTTGGGACAAGATCAAGAAGAATTTTTCAGCCTATGCAAATCTGACCTCTACCCTCTAAGCCAGGGATTAGCCAACTTCTTCTGTAAAGAACCAGACGGTGTACATTTTTGGCTTTGCAGACCAAACGGTCTCCGTCAGGACTATTCATCTCTGCTGTTATAACAGCACAGACACTATGTGGACAGATGAGCATATGCCTGTACTCCAATAATGCTTAATTTACAAAGCAGGCAGCAGACCAGACTTCGCCCACAGCTCAGTCTGGAGGCCCCTGCTCAGCGAACTAGGGAGCTGCCAGAGGCTTGTAAGCAGGGAAGACAAGATCAGTGCTGTGATCTAGAAAGATAATTCTGGGCAGACGAGTATGGAGAAGGGACTGAAGGAAAATGTTAAAGGCACCTTCTAGATAGAAAGAGAATAACGATATGAGCTGAGGCCAGACTGGTAAGGCTAAAGAAAAGGGTTTTGTTTGAGAAATATTAGTACGGTATTATCCACAAGCAAGGAAGAGCTAAGAATGACTATGTTTGGGTGCTCAATGCCTGGCAAGACACCACTAACCAAAACAGGGAAGGGAGAAAGGGAGAGTTTGAGCATAATGGGCTTGAAATGATGAAGGGCCTGCAGGTGGAGAGGTGCCAAAGACAGATGCACAGATGGAATAGTGGTTTAAGACACAAAAAGAGGCTGGAGGTTTGCAGTGATTAAGTGGCAGCTGAAGTCATGGGCGCAGCTAGGCTATCTTGAGGAGGAAACGCAGAAGAGGGCAGAGGACTGACTCTGCTCATCTCCGACTCCCTTCCTTCCTTTCTTGCATCACTGTGTGCCAGGCATCACAGCGGACAACACACAGTGGAACTTAACCAGCACAAAACTCCTCTAGAACATGTATCGAGTACTTACAGAACATGTCTTACAAGCAAGGTACTGTGGGAAAAACAAAAATGAATAAAACTTGGCACCCATCATCAGGAGGTGAACAAACTGGCAGAGCAATCAACTGAGATGTTTTTTAAATCAAGTTACAATTTGTTAAAAAAAACAAACAAACAAACAACAAAACTGATACCCCCCCAAACCCCAAATCAGGAAATTTACAAAATTTAAATACTGTTCAAGATAGTAGGTCTACATAATCAGACAGCTGACTCAAAAGAGACAGAAATAAAATCTATGGGAACTCGCTGGTGGTCCAGCGGTTAGGGCTCTGTGCTTTCAAATGCCGAGGGCCCAGGCTCAACCCCTGGCTGGGGAGCTAAAGTCCCACAAGCTTCACGAGGCAGTCAAACGAAACATGTAAGAGCCATACAGAGTAAAATATACATCTTCCCTACCTCTACTACTACTACTGGCTATTAGTTACAAGGTGCTTACAGACAACTCCACTCCATCCTCAGAGGAACTCTTTGCACAGACTATTCCACTGACTCCTCACAAATACTCTAAGGCAATTACTAAGATTCTCTGGTATTACTAAAAAAAAAGTTTAGAGAAGAACTGGCCCAAGGTCAGTGCTAGCAAGAAGGAAAGCCTGGATTCCACTGAAGCTCACATCTGATTCCAAAACCCGTTTCGTGACCATTACACTGTACCTATGCCAGAGAGATTCACAGCATTTCTCTCATTTCTGGTTTCTTGGGCAGAAAGCTACTATCCTACTGCCTGTGGTGAAGAGAGCAAGAAAAACAAGATGGAGAGAAAGGGCCCCGATTTACAGGAACCCTGTGACCACCCAGAAATAGAAGAAAGCCGTCCGATGAGATCCACAAGGACAGTGTGATTACTGCTGCTTCGAGTCTTGCCAAGCGAGTCTGGAGAATACGAGCTTTCTTCCTGGGTTGCTACAAACCTGGTTTCTGGGCACTCACAGTATGAATATTTTATAGGCCTTAAGATCCAACAGTATGAATTATTCAGAGAGCTAAAATACTTTTGGAAAAGACATTTAACATACTTAATCTCAGGATGCTTCTTTGCCTTCTCACCTATAAATCATCTATTAACAGAAATAAAATTTAGGAAGTAGCATCAATTTTGGTAAAAGATTTAAAACTAAAAGCCAAAGTAAAGGACAGGGAGCTTAGGTTTTTAAGGAGACTCTGATCGTGTAGCTATACAATTTGCCCCAGTAATATCCTTAACAACTTTGAATTATTCAAAACATGAATTATTCAAAATGGTGAACCCTTCCCTATACTGCCTCCCTATGCAGCTGATTCGCAGATTTACTTTTCCATACATCCAACTACTTGCCTGACACCCTCTGGCTGTCTCAAAGTCACTTCAAAATCAGCAGGTCCAAACACAAATTCAAATGCATGGTCCCCTCCTCCAAATCTGATCCTATTCCAGGATTCTCTACAATTAACGAATCACCAGTCATTCGATTACATAAGCCAGAAATGCAAGTGTCTTCCTCTTTACTTCTTTCTTACCTCTCACATCCCTCACCTGATTGTGCCTCCTTTAACTCTCTCAGGGCTTTCCTGTGGCTCAGCTGGTAAAGAATCCGCCTGTGATGCGGACTGATCCCTGGGTTGGGAAGATCCCCTGGAGAAGGGAAAGGCTACCCACTCCAGTATTCCGGCCTAGAGAATTCCATGGACTGTATAGTCCATGGCATTGCAATGTGTTGGACATGACTGAGCAACTTTCACTTAACTCTCTCAAGTCTAACTTCTCCACGTCTCCCTTCCAGCACCATCACCTGAGTGATGGAGAGAGGTCCCTCTCCCACCTGTCCCATGACAACAGGTTCCCAACTGATCCAGCCTCATCCTCTCATGCCCTCATCAATATGTTCTCCATACCACAGCTAGAATGTTGTTACTGCTTTTAAAAGGCACAAAGCTGGCATCTCCTTCCTGCTTAAAACCTTTCACCATCTTTCCATTGCTAAAGACAAAGACGCTATAGCACGGTCCAGCACTTATTTTCCTCAAGCTGCTCTTGAAATATTTTCTCCTCTCTCCCCGAGTGATCCCCGTTTCTCTTGTAGTGCCTTACACTTGATGAATCACCCCATACAAACCACGCCCCCTCCGCATGATACCTACCTTTCCATCCCCAGCTCACCTGGTTAACTCCTACTCGTGATGCCAGATGTCCCCTTAGTTATGACTTCTCCACTCAAATATCAGCTTTCCTTTCATTCATTCAAGGTTTATTTATGGAGTGCTGGCTACATGCCAGGCCCTGCTGTGGACACTTACAACAACGAGCAGATAAAAAGCACTGGCCATGTGGAGCTTTGGCAGTGGGAAAGAAGGGAGATGGGAACGACACAATAAACGTAATTTAAATAGTAAATTATAGACCATGTTGGAAAATGATAAATGCCCTGAGGGGAACAGGAAAGCAGACTAGGGGCCCTGGGAGTGTGGGCGATGGGCCAGCTGAAAGGCCAAACTGGTGGACGAGCCAGGCCCCCTTGAAGAGATGACACCTGAGGCATGCAGTTAGCCACGTGGGCATCAGCAGAACAACAGCAAGGCGAAGGCCCCAGGGCAGAACTGGCTATTCAAGGAGCAACCTGGAAGCAGGCGAGGTTGCAGTGGAGTCAGTGAGCTCGGAAAGTAGACCAGAGAGGCAACAAGGTAGCCTCACAGGCTACTGTGAGTACTTTCACCTTTACTGATTAAAATTGGGAGCCCTAACGGAGAAGGCGATGGCAGCCCGCTCCAGCACTCCTGCCTGGCGAATCCTGTGGACGGAGGAGCCTGGTGCGCTGCAGTCCATGGGGTCGCGAAGAGTCAGACACGACTGAGCGACTTCCCTTTCAGGCATTGGAGAAGGAAATGGCAACCCACTCCAGTGTTCTTGCCTAGAGAATCCCAGGGACGGGGGAGCCTCATGGGCTGCCGTCTATGGGGTTGCACAGAGTCGGACACGACTGACACGACTTAGCAGCAGCAAGGGAGTCTGAGAAGTCTGCCTTACATTTATTTAAAAGCGTCCCTTAGGCTGTTGTGGGGAGAACAGACTGCCGGGGGAAGAGTGGAAGGAGCGAAACCAGTTAAAAGGTTGTTGAAATAATCCAAGTGGACGATGATAACGGCTTCCATGCTCTCCTGACTCCACGGCCAGACCTAATTCCCCTAGCATTTCAGTATTGATCTTTTATGTGATCAATACCTACCTCCCTCTGAAGAAAGTAAGCTCCACAAAGGACACCCACGTCCGTTTTTGCTCACTGTGGTTCTCCCAGAGCTTAGCACAGTACATGGCATAAAGAAGGCGCTCCAATACTTGCTGAATGACTGAATCTAACTATTCTGTGTTTCAAACTCTGAAATGCAATACATGTCTCATTATCCTGTCACCAAAAAAAGAAGAGTCAACTTTATATCTAGGTTTAGTTAAATTGACAATTTGTTAACACTGATAATAAAAAGTGTTATTTCAGTGAAGGAAATAAAATCTTGCCATGACAATATATTTAAGCATATTATTTCTTAAAACCATCTTCTGTGCTTTCTCAAGTCCATATTCTGCCAGAACTTTCTGAAACTCAGATTGGGGGACTTCCCTGGAAGCCTAGTGGTTAAGACTCCTTGCTTCCACTTGGGCATGGGTTTGCTCCCTCGCTGGGGAATTAAGATCCAATAAGCTGCGCGGCACAGTCAAGAAAAAAAAAAAAAAGTAGTTTAAAAACAAATTCAGGTGGGATCATGCCTTTTATTCTAAAACTTTCAATGGCTTAAAGTCAAATGACATAGGATACTTACAGTCTCCCCCAATATAGCTTCCTTATCTCCTCCTAGCCTGAGGCACTCTTCACTCCAGTCACAGAGAAATAAAAGGGAGAAGACAGCCAATACTTACCAAACACCTACTGTTAGGCAAACTGTTAAATATTTTCAATATATTCACTTATACATTTCTGTATCTATTTCTATATATCTATGTCCTTGGAATGGATCTTCATCTCCTGGTCTACAGACAAACTCCCAATTCAACTTTTAGGACACATGCCGGGGCCAGCGTGAGGAACTCTGCCCATGGCAAGGGTCATGAGGAAGGAGGCTTGGCATACGCAGAGGCGTGATCAAGCCTCAGGAAACCCCCTGTTCCCGAGCATCTAACCCCAAAACCAGAGTCTGTTTTATGCTCTCACGTACACCTCTGACTTTACGAGGGGTCCTCCCCCATAACCATTTCTCTAGAAGAAGGAATAAACGTGCAGCTCCAAGGCAATAAAAATTCTTGGGCGTGACAAGAGTGTTTCAGCTTACGGACTCCTCTGAAGGTTATCTAGCCCGCCTGTATAGGTTCATCCGGCCACATGTGATTGTTTCCAGCCTCCCAATCTGAGAGGCATGAGATGTTTTAGACTTACTAAAGGCAAATTTCTTTTGGGGAATTAGAAATTATTAGTATAGTGGGTTGGTTAGAAATTATATTGGTGAAGGGTTTTTCATTTGTTGTGTCAATTGCTGCTAATTCCCTGGTCTGGGTGGGACAAGGATGTCTCAGGTCAAACCTCTCTGCTGACAGACTAGCTTGTGTGACAGGATTATCCATACTGCTGCCACTACGCACATGATTGTTTACTACCTCTCAACCATAAACAGCACAGAGAGTTTGGAGTATTTTGAGAGTCTTAATTAGCATAGGGCTTTTTCTTCTTGTTGAGTCAATGATTGCTGCCAGGCCTCCATATCCTTAGGCACCTGGGAATATATTAATCAATGTATTTGGAATATAGAAAAGGAAATATAGTAGTTTTTGATGTTAGCAATACTAGACTTTTTGAGTTAATGAATTTCCTCTTTTGTAATAGATCACTGTACTTTGTTATAAATCACTGTGTCCTTGCTATGTAAAAATGTAACTTTATCACTATCTTAAGACTAAATAGATCTTAAGGGGAACACTGGTGAAAGGATTTTCATTTGTTGGGCTGATGTTTGCTGCTAAATTTCCAAGCTCCCTGCCCTTATAATGAATATAACTAGCATATAGGAGAAATAAGCATTAACCTTTAAGCATATAGGAGAAATAAGTATTAACCTTTAAGATTAATCATGTTAACCTTGGGTTAAATAAATTCCTTTCTTGATTGTAACTCACTACACCCTCATCCTATAGGAATGTAACTTTATTTGGAGGGTGGTGCCTGGTTTAAGAAAAAAACACCCTTGGAAAAAATAAGTTTTTTGGTTATCAGAAAGAAAAGATCATAAAATGTCAGCAGGTCTCACTCATGGCCAGAAGATGATATAATATCCCTAAGACCTTTTTTAATACATTTATGTGAAGCACCTGATTTTGATAAAGGTCAGGACTGCTGACCCCCGCGTGACTCTGTATTCATCCCTAGATGTAACAAAAGGTATATAAGCAAACCCCAAAATAAAGAAATCGGGTCAGTTTCCGGAAAGACTGATACCCCCATGTCGCTTCTTTCTTGCTCCCGTTTTTCTGGCTGAATTCCCATCTGGAGCATGGATGCTATTCCACGTAATCCAAGTTATTCAGCCTCTTTTTCTCCACTAATCTTCCTACTACACTATCCGTTTCTAATCTCTCTCTGTATCTGTAATTAAATATGTATTTTTCCAAAGACGCCGAAGCCGTCCTCCCACCTTCGAATCACCCTGGATCCACCGGGGCTGGACCCCGGCAGACACACATCAGCCAAGTTCGGAAATAACTGGACCAGATGACATCAAGGGTCCCTTCCATTTCGAAGATTCTGAGAACCATCATCTTTCCAGTCATGAAGCAGTTTCCAAAAGCAATACGAACTAGAAGGTTCAAAAGATTTCACCATTAAACTCATCTATGACAAAAAATACAATTAACCAACCAAGTGAAATGTGTAAGCCATTACTGGTCCTCGTTTCAAAAAAAAAAAAACTTTTAAGGCAGTCTGGGCCAGCTAGGGAAATCAGAATACAGGTCAGAGAACATTACAGAATTGTGGTTATGTAAAGAGAATGACCTTGTTAGGAGATGCTTGCTTACTATTTGGGGGTGAGGTATCAGTGTCAGCAACATATGAGCAAATGGTTCAGCAAAGAAAAAGAAAAAAATGAGGCAAATATGGCAAAATGTTAAATCTATTGTTCAATTTTTCTGTATGTGTAAAAATTTTTTATAATAAAAAGCTGGAAAAAAATAGAGTGGCAGATTATCATGAGTTGCTACCTAAATAAGATGACTGCTACACAACCCCAGAGCTGATCTAACCATAGGAAAACATCACTCACTCTCGGAAGCCACCTTTACCCAGGTTTCCCTGCAGGAGCCCTGCCTGGGAATCTTTGCGTCCTCTGGGATTGCTCAGAAAATGCTCTCCTCCCCTGTTCAGGGAAGCTAGCCACAGGTCACAGCTCTGAACCCAAGTAGGTGAAAGGGAACCCACCTGGCAAACAGTAATGAGCAGGTAAAGACCTGAGTAAGAACGTTCCCAAAGGGCACAAAGGAAGTAGACGCCTAGACACCAATTACCCTCCTCCAGAGACCGCCACCACCCAGGCAGCTGAAAGTACAGTCCATGGAGTGAGTACCAGCCTGGGCCCTCGCCTACATCAGCCTCTTCCCACCTGTGCCTTCCTGGCCAGGCTCATTTAATTCCATTTTTAATGGAATAGTTGCTATGTGACTGGCACTGTTCAGGCTTTTTTTTTTTTTTAATTGGAGGACAATCGTTTTACAATGTTGTGTTGATTTCTGCTGTAGAGCAATGGCAATCAGCTGTAAGCATACATATACCCCGTCCTCCTGAAGCTCCCCCTCCCCAGCCCACCCTCTGGGTCACCATGCAGCACCAAGCTGAGCTCCCTGCGCTACACAGCGGTTCCCACGAGCTGTCTATTTTAAACATGGTGGCGCATATATGCCGATGCTGCTCTCCGTTTGTCCCACCCCCTCCTTCCCCTGCGGAGTCCACAACTGTTCAAGCTTTAAATATCCCTAGGCTTTGGTTTTCTGATGTGTAAACTGGGGATATGATAACACGTCCCTCAATAAGTGAGAATTAAGAAGACAGGCAGTGTTCAGAACATGGGCTCACTCGATGCTATCAACCACTACCCACCAAGAGGGTTCGCAAACATCACAAACATAGGACCGCTTTGAAGACGGCCTTCTGTTTATGGCAGTACTGCCATTCAGTTCAGTCGCTCAGTTGTGTCCGAATCTCTGCGACCCCATGAACCGCAGCACACCAGGCCTCCCTGTCCATCACCAACTCCTGGAGTCCACCCACACCCATGTCCATCGAGTCGGTGATGCCATCCAACCATCCCATCCTCTGTCGTCCCCTTCTCCTCCCGCCTTCAATCTTTCCCAGCATCAGGGTCTTTTCAAATGAGTCAGCTCTTCACGTCAGGTGGCCAAAGTATTGGAGTCTCAGCTACCACTTGGTCAAAAACAACTACTACTATCTTTGGGTGAAGATTTATCTAAGCATCTCATTTTGCTCCCTCCTGAAACGTCACTAAAAACTGCAATCAGTAAAAGGAGTCGTGAACACAATGATGAGAACAGAAGAGGAGACAAGAGCAGTAAAATTCTGAAAGCCGCAAAGCAGATGGACCATGGTCACTGACTGAGCATGCCCAAGAAGGCTGGACGTCCAAGCCCGTAGCAGGGAAAGCTGAGAATCAGCACAGGAAAACAAGTTAGGGCCCTGTCCCTTTTCTCTTCACTCGGTCTTTCAGTCATGTCCGGCTCTTTGCAATCCTACAGACTGAAGCCCGCCAGGCTCTTCTGTCTGCGGGTATTCTCCAGGCAAGAACGCTGGAGTGGGTTGCCATGCCCTCCATGGACTGGCACCTGCCTCATCCATATCCAGACAGAAGCCTGAGGTTTTCCCCTACGTCTGGCCTTCTGGACTGAGGGATACCGTGCACAATGGTAGACTCAGGCATCATCCTGAAAACTGGACAGAGGTTTGCCATTCCTCTGTTCTGGTGCAGGAGACTGAAGCCGGATCCCTTCCAGACAGGAGTCTGGAAAGCTACGCAGAGAAAGGAAACTTAAAATCACTACAACCTCAGAAACAAGAGAACATATTGCATCTTAAAGCAAGAACAGCATGTTATCGTAAGAAACACTCAGAGACTAAAAAATAGCCTTTGAATACTAAAAGTATAACCATGGGATTTTCTTAAATCCAAATATAAAGTTTGGGAAGCAAAAGTTAAGAAAATCTAGCCATAAGTAGATGGAAAACAGAAGGTAAGAAAATGAGAAGACCTTTACAAGGCTCACATCCAAAACAGGTGTTTCAGGAGGAACTACAGAGAAAATATGAGGGAGAAAAATAACAAAATATTCAGGAAAATTTCTCCAGAATAGAAGAACTGTATTTTCTGATTTAAAGGGCCCATCAAATACTCAAAATAATGGATGAAAATAGACCCACACTAAGACAGACCATTTTAAATTTCAAATCATTGAAGTCAAGCAGAAAATGTGTGTGTGTGTGTGTGCTCAGTTATGTCTGACTCTTTGAGATCCCATGGACTGTAGACCTCCAGGCTCCTCTGTCCATGGAGTTTTCCAAGCAAGAGTACTAGGGGGGTTGCCACTTCCTTCTCCAGGGGATCTTCCTGACACAGGGATCGAACCTGCATCTCCTGCATTGCAGGCAGATTCTTCACCCACTGAGCCATTGGGTAAGCCCCCAAATCACTGAAGTCAAAGCAGAAAACAGTCTGCAGAAATTAAAAAACAAACAAACAAAAGGTTCACATACAAAGGATCAGGAATCACAATTCTCCTGGTCAGGAAACTGCTGCTGTCTGAGCGCCGTCAGAGCAAGCGAAAAGCAACAAAAGACAAGACAGGGAAGATCCCCACACAGGAGAGCTGATGAGAGCCCCGCTGGGCCCCCAGACGCGGACAACCGGCTGGAATGAAGCGAGGTCCCACTGCTCTGCCAGCTTTTCCACTTGAGGACTGAATGCCGTGAACCTGGCCCAGACTCCTAACCCGTCCTCAGCTGGATCCTGATCGTACACTGAGGCAGTTCCTGTTCTCTTTCGGAGTCCTGCAGCCAGCATCAGCAAAGGACACTCACTTCCCTGACAGAAGGTTCTGCTTTGACCTACCCTGGTAACTGCAGGGAGGCCACGGAGAGCCGGCCACGCCCTCTGACCGTATCTCTGCTGTCCTTCCAGTGTTCGCTTCACACTAAAGCCTCCCAGGTCCCCTGAGACGGTAGTAAACGTCTCCCAAGACTCACCCAGAACACTGCCCATTGACCCCTTCAGAAAGGGCCCCCGTTGGGAAAAGTCAAGGAAGCTGAAGCTGTTCTGTCTCCCTCATTTTTCCTGGAAGCTTTCCTCTCAAAGTGACAATAAATCCTGTCCTTTCCTTACATGGTCAGCATTGTGCTCGCAATTAGGAAACAAAATTTTAATCTCAAAGGGAGAAAGCACTAGCATTTTTTTTAATAAGCCTGTTTGGACCTCATCTGGGCTCTGGGGGAAATAATTTCCTTATCTCAGTTTATTTAATGAATAATCCACTGTTAATAAAGAGACAGTTTATCGTCCTATAAGGTTTGTGCTTAACTGCAAAAATTAATAAGGTATGATCATTACAGCCTTGTAGAAATGATTCATCACAAAGGTATTATGATTTTGTTGCCCTCTGGAACATTAACCAATTATATCTAACTCAGCACTTTTATTGAGACAGTCCTTTCTCTAGGGACTACCTAGATATCTGTTTCTTGCTGCGGCTGCTGCTAAGTCACTTCAGTCGTGTCCGACTCTGTGTGACCCCATAGACGGCAGGCCACCAGGCTCCCCCGTCCCTGGGATTCTCCAGGCAAAAACACTGGAGTGGGTTGCCATTTCCTTCTCCAACGGATGAAAGTCAAAAGTGAAGTGCTCTTAAAAAACCTATTCTTGGCAGCACTCTCAGTAACAGTAAAATAAAACTTTGAAACATGCTATTTGTATGTAATATGTTTTTAACACTATTCACTCAAGACTAAATATACTGTTTAAGATATGTAAATATTTACATGTGTGTACATATACGTATATGTGTATATTTATGCATTCGTGTGTAATGCTTATTTGATAAAGCAAGAGAAAGATTAACTTCTATCACGATAGAGGCTCCCTCTGGAAGAAAGATGTAAATGTTTCCTTTCTTAATGTGGCTGTAGATACAGTGCTGATCACTGCAACAGTATTTATTCCCCACAACCATCTCCATACCTAAGATACCTTTTACAACAAAAGGTATTTGAAGTTATTTCAAAAGAGAACAAGAATTGCAGTTACTGTTGTATATTCCAGGGGGATTACCACAAGAGGGTATTACACAACACGCCTGTTCACATTTTCTCTTCCTGAGGGCCCTCTACTCATTCCTACTAAGCCAATCAAGTGAGTCAATATAACCTTAAAGTCAACACCCCTAAGTGACAAGGTTAAAAAATTCACCATTATCTAACCTGGTACTCAACAAATTTTTTGATCCAGTCTCTAAATATTAAAAGACACACAGATACTAAGAAATGTATTTAAATCAAACAAATTAGCTACTGTCCTTAAGTTGAAAGTCCTTCAAATTACAAAAAGATTCCACGTGAAAAGAGCATGAAAATTATACTCTAAAATGCAATAGTCCGTTTAAACTATCTGAGACTTATCCTACAATTTTCAAAGATATTTACATAGTAAATCTTTTAATGGCTAAAACTCAGAAACAACCAAAACATTCACCAATAAGGGGCCAAGAAAATATATTAAAGTACTTCTAAACAGTGGCATGCTTTACAGCATTTTTAAAATGGGGTAGGTCCACACTGATATGATTATGTCCTTTTATTAATTTAAGTAGGTTGCCCAACAGTATCATGGTACTATCCCCTCCTGGGGCTTCCCAGGTAGCACCACTGGCAGAGAACCTGCCGGCCAATGCACAAGATGTAAGAGTTGCAGGTTCAATCCCTGGGTTGGGACGATCCCCTGGAGGAGGGCACAGCAACCCACTCCAGTACTCTTTCCTGGAGAATCCCAGGGACAGAGGAGCCTGGTGGGCTATGGTCCATTGGCTCACAAAGAGTTGGACAAGACGAGGTAGTTACGTATGGATGTGAGAGTTGGACTGTGAAGAAGGCTGAGCACCGAAGAATTGATGCTTTTGAACTGTGGTGCTGGAGAAGACTCTTGAGAGTCCCTTGGACTGCAAGGAGAGCCAACCAGTCCATTCTGAAGGAGATCAGCCCTGGGATTTCTTTGGAAGGAATGATGCTGAAACTGAAACTCCAGTACTTTGGCCACCTCATGCGAAGAGTTGACTCATTGGAAAAGACTCTGATGCTGGGAGGGATTGGGGGCAGGAGGAGAAGGGGATGACAGAGGATGAGATGGCTGGATGGCATCACTGACTCGATGGACGTGAGTCTGAGTGAACTCCGGGAGTTGGTGATGGATAGGGAGGCCTGGCGTGCTGCGATTCATGGGGTCGCAAAGAGTCGGACACGACTGAGCAACTGAACGACTGAACTGAACTGAGATGACTTAACACAGCACATCCCCTCCTAGGGACTGGAATTGAGGGCACAAAGTAAAGAAACAAGGAGTTCTAACTTATTCTAACCTTTTACTTGATACACTTCTGTGCTGTTTCTTTTTTTGGCACTTGGGATCTTAGCTCTTAGACCAGGAAGAGAATCCCTGCTCCCTGCAGGGGAAGTGCAGAGCTCTAACCACTGGACTGCCAGGAAATTCCCTGGTTTCCATTTTTCACTTGATGTTTTTCTATGCTAAGTGCTAAGTCACTTCAGTCGTGTCCGACTCTGTGCAACTCCATAGACGGCAGCCCACCAGGCTCCCCCATCCCTGGGATTCTCCAGGCAATAACACTGGAGTGGGTTGCCATTTCCTTCTCCAATGCATGAAAGTGAAGAGTGAAAGTTCATCTGTAACATTAAAAAAAAAAAAAGTTCACAACCTGAATGTATTACGGTAATCATTTAAAGGAGTCGATAATGATAAAATAAGATAAATTCTTTACCCTGGAGTCCAGAAGTGAATTCAGAAATGACCAGCCAGTTAAGGCTGCCCTAATCCTAGTGGGCGGAGGAGGATGGAGGTGGGAAAGGCGTGTCTCCGGAAAAGGAACACTGCGCCCTCCCCCTGCTCTCATTAAACCAGCCTTTCCTGCCGCCTCGATACTCAAGATAACTTCGGATTTTCTTTTTAAGGACAAAGAGGTGTGCAACAGTATTATCGGCTTAAAAAAAAAAAAAGTCGAATGTTTGTTCTACGTCTGAAAACTATGCTTGCAAAAACAGATGACAAGTGTCTGAAGATGATGGAAAAGAAGTGTGACAAGCCTGAGAATCAGAGGCTTGGGAATTGTGAAGCTAAGGGGTGTTATAGTGTGGGTAGGTGAGGAGTTTGAGAGAAGAGGTGGCACACTGCGAAGAGAAATCAAGGTCTTTGAGAGGCACAAGGCTGACGACACATTCACTCCAATCGGAGGCTTGAATCCTTGCCCAACACACACACACACACACACACACACACACACACACAAACACACACACACGAGGCTTGAATCCTTGCCCAACACACACACACACACACACACACACACACACACACACACGAGGCTTGAATCCTTCCCCCCTGCCCGCCCCCCACCACACACACACACATTAGGCTTGAATCCTTCCCCAACGCACACACAGCGTCAACAGCGGGGCGGGAGCGAGCACAGTGGCTCTCGTCATCAGCGCTTTGGCATTAGAAGGTCACGTACTTACCTTTCAAGTTAAGCACCTTCCCGTGATTAACTCGAGAGTCAATTTATTGCTTAAAAACGAGAACGGCCGTCCCCAGGGCAACTACCTTTGCGACACGAGCTGCTCTGTATCTCAAAGGACACCCAACCCTGTACGATCAATCCTCCAAAGAACGTCCATCCTCCTCCATCTCCACGCCATACCTCTGTACAGAGTCGGAAAAGTCCACTCAACACGGACCACATTCCCAGCAAGGAAGGGTTCAGAGCCAACGCGAACAGGGGCGACGGGCGCGGCCCTGGCGCACCTCTCTCCCCTTCCCAGCAGCGCCGGGAAGCCGACAGTTCCGAGATGAAAACCTTTCAGGGCAAGCAACCAGACGACGAGAGACCGCGGCGCCCCCCCACCCCAACCCCCGAGCACCGGCCACGGTCACCGGGGCGGGTTGGTGAGGAGGGGGGGCGGCGCCGCCCGGACGCCCCACGGACCCCGATCCCCCCGGCGGCGGCGCCGCGCACCGGGGAGGCCCCGGGCGGGCCGAGGGTGCCTCCCTGCGCCTCGGAGGCGGGCGCTGCTCCCCTCGCGCGCCCCCGAAACGGGCCGCCAGCACTCACCCGGCTTCCCCGACGCCCACGCCGACCCCCCGGACGCACACGCAGAGGCGGAGGCGGCCACGCCGCGGCCGAGCCGGCGTCCTCCGCGCCACCTCAGCCCCGGGAGAGGAGCGCTCGACCGGCGCTAGGTTGAGGGCGCCGGCAGGGCGGGGCGCGGCGCCGTGCGCACCGCGGCAGCCAATCCGCGCGCAGCAAGTGGCCGGCCGGGGCGGGGCGGGGCTAGGGGGCGGGGCTCCGGGGCGGGTCCGGATGCCAGCGGGCGGGGCTAGGGCGCCGCCCGCGCGGCTCCGAGTCCTCTGATTCGCGGATGCGTAGACCAGACCGGTCCCGAGGTCTGCTTCTGGGTGACAGCCCCGCTGCGTCTCTGCTCAGGAACTTTAAAGTGTAGCATCCGTGAGATCGCGTGCAGAGGGGATCCCGGGACCCGGGGGCAGGGGCTCTCTTTGCCTATAGGCCCTTCGGCGTTGGCCACAGGTGTCCAGTGTAGGGCACGTGGTCCTGAAGGAGTCTCTGGAAACTGCGGGCCTGTAGAGATGTCCTTTTCTAATCCCCACCACTCAGAAATGATGCTTTTGAACCGTGGTGTTGGAGAAGATTCTTGAGAGTCCCTTGGACTGCAAGGAGATCCAACCAGTCCATCCTAAAGAAAATCAACCCTGAATTTTCTTTGGAAGGGCTGTTGCTGAAGGTGAAACTCCAATATTTTGGCCGCCTGATGCGAAGAGTCGATTCATTGGAAAAGACCCTGATGCTGGGAAAGATTGAAGGCAGGAGGAGATGGGGACGACAGAGGATGAGATGGTTGGATGGCATCACCGACTCAATGGACATGAGTTTGAGCAAACTCCGGGAGATAGTGAAGGACAGGGAAGTACATGCACGCAGTCCATGGGGTCGCAAAGAGTCGGACATGACTTAGCCACTGAACAACAACACCCACTCAGAAATGGAAACCTAGAAAGGTGAAGTTACTTGTCCGAGGCTACCAACGAGTACTGTTATCCATGGTTACCAAAACAACTGACTAGTCTTCTGATTCTATCCTGATGCTTTAACCGGCCATCCAGATTTTTTTTTCTTACAGTCAGGTCTCTTCCTACTGTCTCCTTTAAAGACTACATCTTGAATTTTCAGTGTAATTTCAACAGACTTTGCAAGCTCTGTGCCTCTAAATTTCCTACAGAATATACAATATGTGCAACCTTAAACTAGTTGAATTGCTGATCTATGAAAGTAGACTTTTAAAAACAAGTTTGTAGGGAATTCCCCAGCAGTCCCGTGGCTAGGGTTTAGTGCTTTCATTGCCAGCCTGAGTTCCACCCCTAGCTGGGGAACCTAAGATCCCACAAACCGTGCAGTATGGGCAAATAATAACAATAATGTTTTTAAGTCTTGCTTCTTTTTTGATTATTGTATTAGGATCAGATTTGGCTGCAAGAAGCAGGGGAAAACCACCACAAAATAACACTAGCTTAAACAAAAATTGGTATTTCCCTCTCATGTTTAAGAAATCCAAAGTTAGTCTACAGCTGCTCTGGTACTTCACAGGGACAGATGGAGCCTCCTTATTCCAGCCAAGAAAGTCACCGATGTGTTTATTTATGCTATCAAGTACATGGGCATTTGAAAGATACCAGCCTCCATTCCCAATGTCACCTCATGGTCTAAGAGAGCTGCTGGAGCTGTAGCCATTATGCTTACATTCCTACCAGCAGATGAGAGGACAAAGGGAACAGGTATTCTCTTTAAGAAACTTTTCCAAAGTTTATATATACCATTTCTGCTTTCATCCTGCTGGCAAAAACTTAGTCACCTAGCTACACTAAACTACAGGGGAAGCTGGAACATGCAGTTTCAGTACCGAGGAAAAAGGATGAAGAGATACTGGGGGACAAGTAAAAGCTTCTAGCATGGTCTCAAGTCTCATCGCTGTTGAACGTACTAAGTATTTTGAAATTCCCTGAGGGACTTACCTAGTGGTCCATTGGCTAAGACTCTGTGCTTCCAATGCAGGGAGCACAAATTTGATCTCTAGTTGGGGAACTGGATCTAAAGATCCTCCATGCTGCAACTAAGACCCGGAGCAGCCAAATAACTCCATGCTGCAACTAAGACCCGGAGCAGCCAAATAAATAAATGTTAAAAAGAAACAAAGATTCCCTGAGATTTTTGATTAAAGAGGAATATCTATGAACCAAACACGTATCTATGAAGATGTTACTGTTGACCTACCATTAAGATGCCATGCTTTGAGCTGCCTTCCCAGACATGAGAGGGGACTCACGCTAATGCAGCTTGTTTTTCTATCATCCTGTAAGCTTTTACTTCACAGAGAGTCAAACACATATAGAGCTTTCATAAATATAGACATTTGAAAGCTATTGGGGTTAAGTTACTAATGTCAGCATTTCAGAGTTGCATTTCAAATGTACTGATTTAAATCTTTAGTAAAGTTGCATGAGTTTGAGCAAACTCCAGGAGATAGTGAAGGACAGGGAAGGCTGGCTTGCTGCAGCGCCTGGGGTCACAAAGAGTCAGACACCACTGAAGGACTAAAAAACAAAAAGTTGCAAATCAGCTTAAAAAAAATCTCCACACATGCCCTGATCAGGTGGTATTCAATTCTGTAACTACCTAAGCATATGTTTTCTTAAACTCTTATTACCTTCCCAGATTCTGGAATCTTTGTGACTTCAGAACCATTTTCAAGTTTGGGCCAGGACGAGTTCTAAAAGGCCTACTTCACCTAAACTTAAACAGGTCTAGTCCAGTTGGTTCAAGCCTACTAAGAGAAAGAAGCAATCTAGATTGTTCTTCACACCAGGTCCCATGGGTTCTCGTTTGTTCTTACTTCTTGAGGTTGCTTCATGAACTTACTCTAATGGATGGCGTTCATTTCCCATCTTTCAGGAGTATACACCAAAGAGTACTGCAGGAGCTAGGTTGTGTAAAATATAATGGCCTTATAAAACTATTGTCTTTCTGGGACTTCCCTGGTGGTCCAGTGCCTAAGACTCCAAGCTCCCAAAGCAGGGGGCCCAGGTTTGACCCGTGGTTGGGGAGCTAGGCTCTCATGTGCCTCAGATCAACTAAGCCTGCAAGCTGCAATTAGAGTCTGTGTGCCTAACAGAACATCCCACGTGCCATAACTAAGACTTGACACAGGAAATAAGTAAATATGAAATATACACACACACAGTGGGGCTTACCCAGCGGCCCAGCGGTCAAGAATCCACCTGCAATGCAAGAGACTTACAAGACACCTGGGTTCCATGCCTGGGTCGGGAAGATCCCCTGAAGGAAATGGCAACCCACTCCAGTATTCTTGCCTGGCGATCCCCATGGACAGAGGAGCCTGGTAGGCTACAGTCCATGAGCTCACACAGTCAGACATGCGTGAGCAACTGAACAACAAGAACTCTCTCTATATATATTGTCTTTCACCATAAGCTTATTGGGTTGTGAAACAGAAAGACTTCATGTTAGTAAGTCCGTTAGAACGGTTGTATTTGGACTTAGAATTTGGATCAAATTCCTATGGACCTCAAGTGACCCTCTTCTGAAAGGATGGATATGCAGTGTCAGTCATCTGAGTAAAAGACAGCCCTTTTGGTTTTTGTTTTCTACAAAACTGAAACATTTACTGCCTGCAACAAGGAGAGGATCAGTACCAACATGAAGCATGGTGGTAACCAGTGTTTTTGTTGCAGGTGAAAAGATGGTCTTTTAGAGAGGAAACAGGATACCAAAACTTGGGGATCATTTAATTCAGGCAGAAGAGGAAACATTTCTTTCTCAAGTCTAGACTCTGATGACACTGGATACATTTACCAGCTGGTTTTCAGTTACAAATAACAGAAAAAAAAAAATCTCAAACTGGCTTTTTAGAATAGTAAAAAGAAAAAAAAAACTAGTTATAGAACAGAAAAAAGAGGATATGATCTCAGTTTAAATAGAGATACAGCAGGGAGGTGGGAAGAAGGCTCATAAAGGAAGGGATATACATATACATACACGTATGATTCATGTTGTTGTACAGCAGAAACTAACACAACATTGTAAAACAATTATACTCCGATTTTTTGGAGATGATGAGAAGTATGATACTCTCACAAATGAGTCATGCTTTTTTATGAGCCATGTTAAAATAATCACCTATACAGGAAAAGGTGGTGATGAAATAGTACAAGTACTCTAAGTCAGGGATATATTCAGACACCAGTGTTTAAAATACTGATATGGAGACAAATTCTTCAATGCTTAACGGAACTAAGAATGAGTCAGAAAAACATACAGTAGTATAAAAGTATAAGAAGCCATAAAGAAGTTAGGTAGGGGACTTCTTATGTGGTCCAGTGACTAAGACTCCATGCTCCCAATGCAGGGAGCCCAGAGTTCAATCCCTGATCAGGGAACTAGATTCAGCGTGCCTCAACTAAGACCCAGTGCAGCCAAGTAAATATATATTTTTTTTTAAAAAGATAGAAGATCTCCGGGGACAGTATAAGACAAGAGTGATGTCAAAATTAATAAATTATTTCAACATGTAATTTTTATAATATTTGTTGTTTAGTCACTCGGTCATGTCCGACTCTTTGCAAACCATGGACTGTATGTAGCCTACCAGGCTCCTCTGTCCATGGGATTCTCCAGGCAAGAATATAGGAGTGGGTTACCATTTCCTTCTCCAATTTTTGTAATATAGATTGACTTTAATTATACTGGAAGGATAGCACATACGAAATGTTTTTAAAACAATTCATGTATGTCTTCTCTATTAGTTATCTACTGCTATATACCAGATTATCTTAAAACTTAACAACTTAAAACATTTATTGATTTATTATCTTGTACAATTTTAAGACTCAGGAATCTGAGACAAGTGTAGCTGACTTGTTTCTGGCTCAGGATTCCTCAGGAGATTATAATCAAACTGTCAGCTGGGGCTGCAAATACTGAATACTCGCCTAAGGCTCTGCTTCCCATAAAGCTCACTCACATGGCTGGTGGCTGGTGGCCTTGATTCCTGGATATGGGCGCCTGGATACAGGCACCCTCTCCACAAGGCTGCCTCAAGACATGGCAACTGGCTTCACCCACAGTGACTGATCTGAGAGAGATAGCAGGAAGCCTCTGGCCTCAGAAAAGACATACCAGCATGTTTGCTCTATTCTGTTGGTCACACAGAGCATACCATGACCTTTGCTCTGTTGTGGGAGTGCGTGTGGGCTAAGTTGTTTCATTTGTGTCTGATTCTTTGCGATCCCGATCCCATCGACTGTAGCCCGCCAGGCTCCTCTATCCATGGGATTCTCCAGGCAAGAATACTGGAGTGCATTGCTATGTCTTCCTCCAGTTGATCTTCCCAACTCAAGGGATGAACCCACATCTGTTACATTTCCTGCAATGGCAGGCAGGTTCTTTACCACTAACACCACTTGGGAAGCTGATTGTGGGAGAATGCTACGCACACCAAAAAATGTGAATATCAGAAAGTGGGGATCGTTAGGGGTAGTCTTAGATGCTGGCTGTGATTCCATTAATTAAATTTTAGATTAATTATTACTAAAATAACATTTACTTCTAAATTAAAAGGGATCTCAAAAAATAAAATAATAATAATTTTTTAAACCAAAAATCAGGGAGGTGTCTGATCTCTGGTATACATTTGTCTTTAGCACTACAAATGCAAACTCCAGTAGACACATAGTATTGGCAAGTCAAATGCCACAGGCCATGGTGCCATCGGTAACATTTTTCTCAAATGAAGTACAATTCTCAGTAAGTTCCCAAGAAAATGAAGTACAATTTTCACGGTAGCTGCTTTTATGGGGGGAAAAGATAGTGTATTTAAAATCATGCAAAATTGGCATATTTCCATGTAAAATATAATCCCTTTTAGGCTTCAATGACTATAAGTGAGTATTCACCCACATGAATGTCTGGTGGGATGTTTGAATGCTGAGCGGGACAAGGAACAATTCCTCATTTTGGTCAAGTAGCTTGTACACTGTGAAACACCCGGTGTCCCTGGCCCCATCTCTGAAGTGCCTGTGGTCAGGGATGATGTTTAAAATATTTACCAACTAGGGTTGCATGGATTTACCAATCCAGCCAGCCAGCATGACAAACTGGGCTTCCCAGGTGAAAGTGAAAGTCGCACAGTCATGTTCGACTCTTTGCAACCCCGTGGACTGCATACTCCATGGAATTCCCCAGACCAGAATACTGGAATGGGTAGCCATTACCCTCTCCAGGGGATCTTCCCAACCCAGGAAATCAAACCCAGGTCTCCCACATCGCATGAGGATTCTTTACCAGCTGAGTCCCGTAAAGAATCTACCTGCCAATGCAGGAGATTCAGGTTTGATCCCTGGGTGAGAGGAAGATCCCCTGGAGAAGAAAATGGCAACCCATTCCAGTATTCCTGCCTGAAGAATCCCATGGACACAGGAGCTTGGCAGGCCACAGTGCATGGCATCTCAGAGTCAGACATGACTTAGCGACGGAGCACGCACACATAAATACACATAGCATGACAGACTGGTCCAAATGGGCTGCCTGTTCCATTCAGTCACTCAGTCCTGTCCGACTCTTTGCAACCCCATGAACTGCAGCACGCCAGGCCTCCCTGTCCATCACCATCTTCCAGAGTTTATTCAAACTCATGTCCATTGAGTCGGTGATGCCATCCAACCATTTCATCCTATGTCATGCCCTTCTCCTGCCTTCAATCTTTCCCAGCATCAGGGTCTTTTCAAATGAGTCAGTTCTTCAAATCAGGTGGACAAAGTCTTTGAGCTTCAGCTTCAGCATCAGTCCTTCCAATGAACATTCAAGATTGACTTCCTTTAGGATGGACTGGTTGGATCTCCTTGCTGTTCAAGTAGTGCCTCGCATCTTGTCGACTGAAGATTCTCCCCTAATTTTCCATAATGTCCTGTGCGGGGCAGTAATGCCTCTGCGGAGAACCACTGATTTACAGCTGAGTTAATAGAGGATGAGATAGCTGGATGGCATCACTGACTCGATGGACGTGAGTCTGAGTGAACTCCGGGAGTTGGTGATGGACAGGGAGGCCTGGCATCCTATGATTCATGGGGTCGCAAAGAGTCGGACACGACTGACCTGAACTGAACTGAAATCTGCGGAGAACCACTGATTTACTCCTCGCAAGAAACAGGGTCGAATACCTGTGGAGAAGATCCCCTGGTGAAGGAAATGGCAAACCACTCCAGTATTCTTGCCTGGGAAACGCCATGGGCAAAGGAGCCTGGCGGGCTACAGCCCATGGGGTCTCAAAGAATCAGACACAACTGAGCACGTAGGGACGCTCACACGCCCGTCCCCCTCCAACACCCAGCGTTTCATGCTCATCATCTCAAAGGTTTACAGCTATCCTGCAAGTTGAGTCTAATGATATTCATTTGATAAGAGAAGACAGATGCCTAGGAAGGTCTCATAGCTAGCGAGTGGAAAATCCTGGATCTGAATTCAAGTCTCCCAAACTCTGAAGCTCATTCATTTCGTCTCCCCTACATCACATTTCCTCTTGCTCACTGTTATTACAGGCAGTCAGGGAGACAGGGACCTCAAGAAAAATAAAGGACAAGAATAATAATCCACCTATAAAGCACACTGAATCCTACCTACTGCATAGCCAGTATTGACCTATATGGAGAAAGAAATGGCAACTCACTCCAGTACCCTTGCCTGGAGAATCCCATGGACAGAGGAGCCTGGCGGGCTACAGTCCATGGGGTCACAAAGAGTCGGATGCCGGGGTCCAGCCCCAGTGGATCCAGGGTGATTCGAAGGTGGGGGGACGGCTTCGGCGTCTTTGGAAAAATACATATTTAATTACAGATATAAAGAGAGATTAGAAACGGATAGTGTAGTAGGAAGATTAGTGGAGAAAAAGAGGCTGAATAACTTGGATTACGTGGAATAGCATCCATGCTCCAGATGGGAATTCAGCCAGAAAAACGAGAGCAAGAAAGAAGCAACATGGGGGAATCAGTCTTTCCGGAAACTGATCCGATTTCTTTATTTTGGGGTTTGCTTATATACCTTTTGTTACACATAGGGATGAATACAGAGTCATGGGGGGTCAGCAGTCCTGACCTTTATCAAAATCAGGTGCTTCACATAAAAAGGTCAGGAATTTTATGATCCTTTCTTTCTGATAACCAAAAAACTTATTTCTTCCAAGGGTGTTTTTTCTTAAACCAGGCACCACCCTCCAAATAAAGTTACATTCCTATAGGGTGAGGGTGTAGTGAGTTACAATCAAGAAAGGAATTTATTTAACCCAAGGTTAACATGATTAATCTTAAAGGTTAATACTTATTTCTCCTATATGCTTAAAGGTTAATACTTATTTCTTCCTATATGCTAGTTATATTCATTATAAGGGTAGGGAACATGGAGATTTAGCAGCAGACATCAGCCCAACAAATGAAAATCCTTTCACCAATGCTCCCCTTAAGATCTATTTAGTCTTAAGATAGTGATAAAGTTACATTTTTACATAGCAAGGACACAGTACATAGCAAGCAATGGAGATACAGTGTGTCTTTAAATCATATACAGTTGACCCTTCAATAACTCGGGGGTTGGGGTGCTGACTCACTGTGCAGTCAAAAATCCAAGCATACCTTTGTTATTTATAACAAAGTACAGTGATCTATTACAAAAGAGAAAATCCATTAACTCAAAAAGCCTAGTATTGCTAACATCAAAAACTACCATATTTCCTTTTCTATAGTCCAAACATATTGATTAATATATTCCCAGGTGCCTAAGGATATGGAGACCTGGCGGCAATCACTGACTCAACAAGAAGAAAAAGCCCTATGCTAATTAAGACTCTCAAAATACTCCAAAACTCTCTGTGCTGTTTTATGGTTGAGAGGTAGTAAACAATCATGTGTGTAGTGGCAGCAGTATGGATAATCCTGTCACACAAGCTAGTCTGTCAGCAGAGAGGTTTGACCTGAGACATCCTTGTCCCACCCAGACCAGGGAATTAGCAGCAATTATTGACACAACAAATGAAAAACCCTTCACCAATATAATTCCTAACCAACCCATTATACTAATAATTCCTAATTCCCCAAAAGAATTTGCCTTTAGTAAGTCTAAAACATCTCGTGCCTCTCAGATTGGGAGGCTGGAAACAATCACATGTGGCTGGACGAACCTATACAGGTGGGCTAGATAACCTTCAGAGGAGTCCGTAAGCTGAAACACTCTTGTCACGCCCAAGAATTTTTATTGCCTTGGAGCTTCACGTTTACTCCTTCTCCGAGAGAAACGGTTATGGGGGAGAGCTCCCCGTAAAGTCAGAGGCGTAGGTGAGAGCATAAAACAGACTCTGGTTTTGGGGTTAGATGCTCGGGAACAGGGGGTTTCCTGAGGCTTTATCACGCCTTTGCGTATGCCAAGCCTCCTTCCTCATGACCTTCGCCATGGGCGGAGTTCCTCACGATGGCCCCCGGCAGTCGGACATGACTGAGTGACTAACACACACACACACACGTATGAAGAAAGAAGCTAAAAAAAGAGTTGATATATGGGACTTCTCCAGTGGTCCAATGGCTAAGACTCTGAACTCCCAATGCAAGGGGTCCGGGTTTGATCCCTGGTCAGGGAACTAGATCCCACATGCTGCAACTAAAGATCACGCATGCTGCAAGAACACCCAGTGCAGTCAAACATTTATATATTTGGCTAAATAAAACATAAAAGAGTTGATTTATGTTCAGGTATAGTTGATACACTTTGCTGTACAGCAGAAACCAACACATTGTAAATCAACTATACTCCAACAAAAATTTAAACAAACAAACAAAAACCCCATTGAATCCAAGGTGGCTCCTGGGAAACTCAGTGTATGGAGTTCTAGAATCTTCTCTCAGGGACTTCCCTGGTGGTCAGTGGCTAAGACTCCATGCTCCCAATGCAGAGGGCCTGAGTTCAATTCCTGGTCAGGGAACTAGATTCCCACATGTTGTCACTAAGACCCGGTACAACCTAAATGACTAAATGTTAGAATCTTTACTCAGTAATGTGATCTGCTCCATCTCCTCCCCGCCAACCCCAGAGCTCAGTGTGTGGGTAAGAACAGGGGTCTGGAATCACACCAACTCTAGTTAGTCTGGATTCAAATCCCCGTCTCTGCCACTTTCTGGCTGTGTGCCAGGTTATTTAATCTGTGCCTTAGTTTCTCCATCTCCCAAAAAAGTTAATAATAGTACCTATGTTGTAGGACTGTTGTCAAGTTTGAGTTAACGCAAGGAAGGTGTTCAACAAGCGTGAGCTTCTGTTCCCGTCTCTGTTGCTCATAGCTTGTGACTCGTTGTTATACCATATCTCATGCCTGCTTTATGATAACTTCAGCTTGCATTTGCCCTCTCAGTGCCTTGTGGTCTGTCTTTTTATTTCCTTGGCTCAGTATTGATTAGTTCTACTTTCCATGAGCACATGCAGCAATTAATGATGGCTTAACAGATGAGATAAAGACGAGATAGAACTATACGTGTATATTTGGAAAAATGTTGAAGATACATTAAAAGGCAGGTGAAGACGAAGATAAGAACATGTATAATGTGCTCACATCTGTGTATTTTTGAGAAAGCAATGGAGATACAGTGTGTCTTTAAATCATATACAGTTGACCCTTCAATAACTCGGGGGTTGGGGTGCTGACTCACTGTGCAGTCAAAAATCCAAGCATACCTTTATAGCTGGCCCTCCATATCCTGGTTCCACATCCCAGTCTCAACCAACTTGGCTAGTGCAGCTGTGTTCAGTTCAGTTCAGTCACTCAGTTGTGTCCGACTCTTTGCAACGCCATGAATCGCAGCACGCCAGGCCTCCCTGTCCATCACCAACTCCTGGAGTTCACTCAGACTCACGTCCATCGAGTCGGTGATGCCATCCAGCCATCTTATCCTCTGGGGTCCCCTTCTCCTCCTGCCCCCAAATCTCTCCCAGCATCAGAGTGTTTTCCAATGAGTCAACTCTTCGCATGAGGTGGCCAAAGTACTGGAGTTTCAGCTTTAGCATCAGTCCTTCCAAAGTACACCCAGGACTGATCTCCTTCAGAATAGACTGGTTGGATCTCCTTGCAGTCCAAGGGACTTTCAAGAGTCTTCTCCAACACCACAGTGAAAAAGCATCAATTCTTTGGTGCTCAGCTTTCTTCACAGTCCAACTCTCACATCCATACATGACACTGGAAAAACCATAGCCTTGACTAGACGGACCTTTGTTGGCAAAGTACTGTCTCTGCTTTTGAATATGCTATCTAGGTTGGTCATAACTTTCCTTCCAAGGAGTAAGTGTCTTTTAATTTCATGGCTGCAATCACCATCTGCAGTACTGTAGTACACATTTATTGGGAAAAAAAAAAACCAAAACAGATAGAAATGAACCTACGCAGGGTTTCCCTGCTGGCTCAGTGGTAAATAATCCACCTGCCAATGCAGGAAACACGGTTTCAAACCCTGATCCAGGAAGGTCCCACGTGCCAGAGGGCAACTAAGCCTGTGAGCCACAACTACTGAGCTCCGTGCTGCAACTACTGAAGCCTGTGAAACTCAAGCCTGCACTTCACAAGAGAAGCCACTGCAGTGAGAAGCCCTCACACTGCAACAAGAGAATAGTCCCTGCCTGGCCACAGCTAGATAAAGTCTGTACACAGCCGCAAAGACCCAGTGCAACCAAGGTAGATAAATAAACAAAATTTAGAAAAAATACGTGAACCTGTACAGTTCAAACCTGTGTCGTTTAAGGGTCAACTATCTACAGATATTTTTTTCAAAGTGGACTTCCCTGCTGGGCCAGTGGTTAAGAATTCGCCTTCCAATGCAGAGGACGCAGGTTGGGGAACTAATGTGTCACATACCACTGTAGCAACTAGGCCTGCATGGCACAACAAAGACCCAGCACAGACAAAAATTTAAAAATAAATTTTTGAAAGGATATTGTGGTTAGATAGCATCACTGACTCAATAGACATGAGTTTGAGCAAACTCTGGGAGATAGTGAAGGAGAGGGAAGCCTGGTGTGCTGCAGTCCATGGTGCCACAAAGAGTCAGACACAACTTAGCGACTCAACAATTATGGTGGCAAGGTAACACTCCCCTCCTCCAAATATGTCCTAATCCCCAGAATCTCTGAATATGTTGTTACACAGCAAAGGAAAACTAAATTTGCAAGTGGAATTAGGTTGCTATTGACTTTTTTTCTTTTTAATTTTTATATTGGAGTATAGTTGTTTCACAATGCTGTTACTTTCAGGTGTATAATAACATGATTCAGTTACACAGATATGAATATCTATTATTTTCAGATTCTTTTCCCGTATAGGTTATTACCTAACATTGAGTAGAATTCCCTGTGCTATACAGAAGGTCCTTGTTGATTATTTTATATGTAGTAGTGTGTATGGCAGAGAAGGCAATGGCACCCCACTCCAGTACTCTTGCCTGGAAAATCCCATGGAGGGAGGAGCCTGGAAGGCTGTAGTTCATGGGGTCACTGAGGGTCGGACACGACTGGGCGACTTCACTTTTACTTGTCACTTTCATGCATTGGAGAAAGAAATGGCAACCCACTCCAGTGTTCTTGCCTAGAGAATCCCAGGGATGGGGGAGCCTGGTGGGCTGCAGTCTGTGGGGTCGCACAGAGTCGGACATGACTGAAGCGACTTAGCAGCAGCAGCAGCAGTGTGTATGGGCTTCCCTGGTGGCTCAGACAAAGAATCTGCCTGCTATGGGGGAGGCCTGGGTTCGATACCTAGGTTGGGAAGATCGTCTGGAGAAGGGAATGGCTAACCACTGCAGTATTCTTGCTTGGAGAATTCCATGGACAGAGAAGACTGGTGGGTGACTGTCCATGGGATTGCAGAGTTGGACACGACTGAGTGACTGACACTTTCACTCAGTTCAGTTCAGTTCAGTCGCTCAGTCGTGTCTGACTCTTTGTGACCCCATGAATTGCAGCACGCCAGGCCTCCCCGTCAGTCACCAACTCCCGGAGTTCACTCAAACTCGCGTCCATTGAGTCGGTGATGCCATCCAGCCAGCTCATCCTCTGTTGTCCCCTTCTCCTCCTGCCCCTAATCCCTCCCAGCATCAGAGTGTTTTCCAATGAGTCAACTCTTCGCATGAGGTGGCCAAAGTACTGGAGTTTCAGCTTTAGCATCAGTCCTTCCAAAGAAATCCCAGGGCTGATCTCCTTCAGAATGGACTGGTTGGATCTCCTTGCAGTCCAAGGGACTTTCAAGAGTCTTCTCCAACACCACAGTGAAAAAGCATCAATTCTTTGGTGCTCAGCTTTCTTCACAGTCCAACTCTCACATCCATACATGACCACTGGAAAAACCATAGCCTTGACTAGACGGACCTTTGTTGGCAAAGTACTGTCTCTGCTTTTGAATATGCTATCTAGGTTGGTCATAACTTTGCTTCCAAGGAGTGTCTTTTAATTTCATGGCTGCAATCACCATCTGCAGTGATTTTGGAGCCCCCCAAAATAAAGTCTGACACTGTTACCCCATCTATTTCCCATGAAGTGATGGGACCAGATGCCATGATCTTAGTTTTCTGAAGTACTTCTGGGAACGGGCAAATATCTTAGTTAGCTTTAAGCCAACTTTTTCACTCTCCTCTTTCACTTTCATCAAGAGGCTTTTTAGTTCTTCACTTTCTGCCATAAGGGTGGTGTCATCTGCATATCTGAGGTTATTGATATTTCTCCCAGCAATCTGGATTCTAGCTTGTGCTTCTTCCAGCCCAGTGTTTCTCATGATATACTCTACATATAAGTTAAATAAGCAGGGTGACAATATACAGCCTTGATGTACTCCTTTTCCTATTTGGAACGAGTCTGTTGTTCCATGTCCAGTTCTAACTGTTGCTTCCTGACCTGCATATAGGTTTCTCAAGAGGCAGGTCAGGTGGTCTGGTATTCCCATCTCTTTCAGAATTTTCCACAGTTTATTGTGATCCACACGGTCGGATTCTTTCACTAGTGTGTATATATTAAACTGACTTTAAAATGGGGAGATTATGCTAGTGAACTGGATGGACCCAGGGTCACCATATGCGTGCATGCCAAGTCCCTTCAGTCGTGTCTGACTCTGTGCGACCCCATGGACTGTAGCTCGCCAGGCTCCTCTGTCCATGAGATTCTCCAGGCAACAATATTGGAGGGGGTTGCCATGTCCTCCTCCAGGGGATCTTCCCCACCCAGGAATTGAACCCGTGTCTCTTACATCCTCCTGTATTGGCAGGCAGGTTCTTTGCCGCTGGAGCCACCTAGGAAGCCCAGGGTCACCACAAAGGTCCCGAAAAGCAGAAGAGGAAGAGTCAGAGTGACGAGACATGAGTAGGCCTCCACCTGCTGCTGATGGCTTTGAAGAAGAAGAAGGGGCTATAAGCCAGGGATACAGGCAGCCTCTAGAAGCTGGAGAAGGCAAGGGGTCGGATTCTTCCCTAGAACCGCGGGAGGAATGAAGCCCTGCTTGCACTTTGATGTTAGCTCAGTGGGATCCACCTTTGGGGGTAAGGGGTCCTTTTGTAGCACCTCGCTCCAGTCACTGGGATTTCTGAGAATCCAGATGGTGGGATGGTGGATTGCCTTGTATGACTTCAGTAACTGTAGCTGAATTAATAAAACTTTGTTGAAAACAGGAAAGGCAGTACTTCTGGGAACAGGCAAATAAGCAGGAGTTGTGCCTGAGAGGTATTGGAAATTTCTTGGAAGGTGGCTGAGGCCCAGGGATGGGTATCCAGGCAGTTAGTATAACAGGGAAGTATGGCCCCAGTCATACAGACAAGGCTACAGGGGACTCCCATCTCTGGGAGGGGTACCCCCAAGATTACGGCTACAGCCTGGGAGCACAGTGAAGAAAATGAATGACAGTGCAGTTGTATGGACAACAAGGTCCTACTGTATAGCACAGAGAACTACATTCAATATCATGGGATAAATCACAATGGAAAAGAATATTAAAAAGCATGTGTATATATGTTTAACTGAATCACTTTGCTGTGCAGCAGAAATTACACAACCTTATAAATCAACTATACTTCAATTAAATAAACAAACCCAACAAAGGCTTTATCCCCCTACATGGGAGTGTTAGATCTTGTGCATTTGTTGCTCAGTTTACATTACACTGAGAAATTTGATTAACCTCAATTCTTCAAAGAACCAACTGTAACTGGCCTATCACTAAATTAACAAATTAAAGGGCCAGAGTTACTCAAAATGAAAAAAAAATGCAATCATTCTGTCAAGGAACTTAAAACTATAGTCCTGAGGGACCAGACTACTGACCGAGGCCAAACCCGGGCACACAGAACAAGGACATGGAGACAAAAGGCACTTGTGATCCACTCACGGTGCTGGGCCAGGGTCCTCGTCCTACAGTTTGAAGAAAGGAGCCATGAAAAGGCTGGGAATCAGAAAAAAGTCTGATATGTGCCTATTAATGAGTTCAGAGATATCAATAAATTATTACTACATCTCAAAATCTGACAGTTACATGATGAAAAACCAAAAGAAAAAAGGTCAATGCTCCATCAAAACAGACTAAGTGTCAGATTCTGATTCCACAAATGCCAATGAACTGGCCCGATTTTTTTTTCTGGCCTGGAAGTTACTTCAGTAAGTGACCTTGTTTGTACAGTGAACTTGCTTTCTTAGCAAGAAGAGTCCATGTCTGTCAGTTTTGACATCATCAAGCGAGAAGATAAAAAAACATTTAGATGGTCAGACAAAAACATGTTTATCACTACTGTTAGTTGTTTAGAGAACACTGGACCATTGGATAATCATTAAAATTAAGTTTATTGATTATATTAATATAGACATTTACAAACATAAAGTACTGTCCTGAAACTAGGAATTACTAGAGTTTTCTGATAACCTCACCTTCTCATTAGCTAATATGAAAAATGATTTCCCTGGTGGTTCAGTGGATAAGAATCCACCTGCCAATGCAGGGGACGTAGGTTCGTTTCCTGGTCCAGAAGATTCCACATGCCATGGAGCAACTAAGCCCATGCGCCACAGCTACTGAGCATGTGCTCTAGACTCCATGAGCTGCAACTACTGAACCCACACACCACAACTACTGAAGTCCGCGCATCCCAGAACCTGTGCTCTGCAACGGGAAGTCACCACAATGAGAAGCCGGAGCCCCACAGTGAAGAGCAGCCCCTGCCCACCGCAGAGAAAGCCTTCGAGCAGCAATGAAGACCCAGCACAACCAAACATAAAAACGGTTTCCTTTATATATGTTGTTGTAATGTGATTAGGTAAGTGAAAGTGAAAGTCACTCACTCATGTCCAACTCTTTGTGACCCCATGGTCTATAGAGTCCATGGAATTCTACAGGCCAGAATACTGGAGTGGGTAGCCTGTCCCTTCTCCAGGAGATCTTCCCGACCCAGGAATCAAACCAGGGTCTCCTGCATTGCAGGCGGATTCTTTACCAACTGAGCTATCAGGGAAGGTATCATGTATTGTAATTAGGTGCCATGTATCTAATATTTAATAAGATTCACAGAAGCATCACCTTATAAAGTGTTTTGGAGCAATAGTTTTTATTATAAAGCTCTTATTTCATGCTGGTTACAATTGTATATAGGGTAACAGATCATTGCAGAAGCTAGTGATAACTCATTCAACAAAATAATCACATATTATACCCATTAATGCCCCATCATCTAAGCAGAAAGGTTTGAAATTTCCTTCTGAAGATGTAATTTTACTTATCTATCACACACTTTACAAAATAATGTTCTTCCAAAATCAGAGGGGCAAGTGACATGCTTCTGAGGGCACTTCCATAGTACAGCACTCTGAACTAAATAAGGAAACAGACCAGCTCCTTTTGACAAGTCTCCACATCCTTCTACTTGCCCAATTCTGTGAATAAGGCAATTACACAGACCTTAAAAAGTCAGATCATTCTGAGAGTGGATGGGTCAGTCTCATGGATGTCAATCTCCTCTCATTTGCCAAAGGTGCAAGTGAGCACAAAATTCTGACATCTTGTAGTTGCTTATTAAAGTGTTCCTAAGACAGGAAATTGGATCCCTAAGACTGTAAACTGATATATTCCTCTCATTGAAAAAGCCTCTGAGAAGTGTGATATATGAGAGAGAGGCTTCAGATAGGTTTATGTAAAACCAACATTTTGACTCTGATTAGAGATGAAGCCATAAGTGAAACTTTGTTTCCACTGAACCCACCTCTGAGAGGTCAGAAAATAAACTCTTCAAAGTGGACACTGAAATCTATTTCTAGAATAGCTAAATCAGTTAGCTTGGCTGATGGATCTTTGCTGCCAACGGCTCATGAAGTTAGACAGTGCAAAATACAACCTAGATGTTTGGTGGTTTCCTTATTCAGTACCCACAGAGAAGGCCTTTATAAAAAAAGAAAAAAGGAAAGAGTGCCAGAACTCCATTACACTAATTTCCTGTCGTAACGTTTCCAACCATATAGAGAATGTCCCAAAAGTCTTAGACTAGTTTTGTGCTTTAATAAACTCAAGTGTCAATATTAAATTGTTTCCTCTTGTCTTGCTGTCCTCAGAACAAAGCTGGTTGAATATTTTTCAGACTCAGTTTCTTACAGTTCTCTCACTCACTTACACATCACTGGAGATGTGGGTTGTTTTGTGAAAAGTACAGAGGTGCACAGTTCTCAGACTCTTGTGTTATAGAAAGAAACCTCAGCCTCTATGTGTGGTGTTAATACTACTGAAAATTATTTGGGGCAGTACTGTGAACATTGAGATGGTCATATTTTAATAAATTTCCACACATTCATCCAGTTAAATAAACCTGTCTTAACTCCAGGTGTTTCCTCTCCTTCTCCCGGATCAGTGTTATTTGGGTTTTTATCTGTGATTTCTTTTGTTTTTATAAGGGTTGTGTATATTTCCTGGGTTCTGGCAATTTCTTTCTGTGCATCAAAGTGGACCTTCTGCCTAGTCAGGAGGGGAACAATTAAATTAAAATCATTAATTCGTTTATTTAGCTTTTTGATATTTTCTTGAAACTGCTCACAAACTTGGTTCCACTGTTTCTGTTCAGCTGATGTCATTGGATTCCCAAGTTTTTTCCTCGACACTAAAATTGCCTCTCTGAGTTGATCAATGGTATCCTTTATTTCCTTTTGCATTAGGATCCATTCTGGTTGGTATCCATTATCTATCAATATTCTGTTCAGGTTGTGAGTCATAGGATCAATATATGAACAGCCAGAAAATTTTTTCAGAGGTTTTCCTTTCCCGCTGAGATTGTCAAAGTCTCCTTTTGCCATTGATTCCTGAATGAGATCCTCCACCAAACGCTCTATTGCCTGAGTTATCTTTCGTTCCTTACTGTGTCTTACATCTTTAACAGTGACACTATCAGTGAAATACTGGCTTTGCAGTTTCTGCTTTTGGTATTCCATCACTTGTTCAGTTGCACGGTCTGCTCTAAACTGCCTGTACTGCTTCTCTCGTTGACTCGGAGTCCCAAAACCAATACCCTCAAAACTTAAGTAATGCCGGTGTTGGGGTGTTTTATATTTGAATTTTTCTTCTTCTTCTGTGTCTTCAACTTTACTCTGTCTGGCATTTGTCTGTTCTATCAAGTGGGAAAGTACCTTCCTGTAAGCTTCTTCAATCCTTATAAACGTTGCAGAATCAGCAGTACTAGAGCCACCATCTGGATGGTATTGCTTGGCAAGCTTACGAAAAGATTCCCTGACATCATCTGCAGAACAGCCTTCATCCAGATTCAGCAGCTCATAATATTCTCTTATATTCCTTTTGGATTTATGAGTTGACATCATTCTAGTTCTTATGACACCAAGACATGGACCCATTTTCATTCGATTAGGAATCACTGAAGCACTTCTCAGATGAGGTCTTAAGATCTGAGCCATCATCACATACGTTGTGTTCCTTATGGTACCCAGAGTTCTTCCCTAGCAATGATCTATAAAACAACAAATATAGGGTCAAGAAAGTTGTATTATCAACTAAACTCATATTTTCAGCAATATGGATGAAATTATGCATACAATAAGGGCACTTCTTTCTAATGCTGCTGCTAAAATTCTCAGAGCTACGATTCATTTATGTTAGCAGAGAAATGGAAATTGATGATGTCTTACATTAACATTGTGATATGATCTAGATTCTACTCCTCACTAACTGACCCCAGGATGTTAGAGCTGGTAAGTTCTCAGAGATCATCTAATCCAATCTTTTCGTTTTATGAGAACATGTAGACCCAGAAGGTTAAGCAACATAACCAAATCCAATAACAAGGTGGAAGCAAAATGGTTAGGGTTAGGGCACAATAAGCCTCTTGTTTAACTGTCTGTATCCCCAGCAGATCATGAACTTCATCGGCACCATTACTTCTTTAGTAAAATGTGTCATTGTCTTTACCGTCCCAGGGAGTCTTCTCACGAGGAGACATGTGAAATAATCAGAGCACACGCCGAAGTATGTACCTAGTCTGACACTAAATTGATAGAATCAAATGTCCAAAAAAGATTTTAAGCTCTGCAGCTTGTTAGGAAGGAGCTATTCGCCTCAAGTCGAAAAACCAAGATGAAAGGGTGAGCCCCCTCAACACATTAACTATTATTTTTAAAACGCACGGTACAGGAGAGGAAGGCAGTCTTGTACGAAGGTAATGGCAATGAGATGCTGGAAGTGGTTTCACTGAAAATAGGACTTTGATGTATACATGCTAAAACTGAGTTCCCGGGAACTCCAATTTCTGGACAGTTGGGATCGAGGACTTTGACGTTTAACTGGGACTTCGGTGATGGTGTCCACGGTGGCCGTCCCGAGGGAGCGGTCAGTCCCGACGCTGGACACGCCCCGCCCCGCCCCCTACTCACCTCAGACGCGGCTCAGCGGCCCAGCGGCTCAGCGGCTCCCGCCTCCAAGCTGAGCCTCTGCGCGTGCGTGCGCCATCTGCCCTTCGCTCCACGGGCGTCTCCGCGGGAGACTCCGCAAGCTCCGCCGTTGGGCTAGACCATCTGCGTTTTACACAGAGGGAACCCTCGGGGTGCGGCGGGCAGTATTATACCTAATAGGGATAGATGTCCTACCTTACCAGAGAACCCCAGAATCTCCTTTAGGCCCTAGTCTTTTCAAGAGGACAAGAGGAGGACTTTTCGGGAGGCCCCGCCCCGTCCCGGGCACCAGCTCCGCCTCCGCCCCCATCTGGAGCGGAAGATGGATCGATCGAGCGGGATTCTGGGAGATGTAGTTCTCGCGGAAGTGCGGCGCACGCAGGACTACTTCCGGGAGGAGGGAGGCGGGGAGAGGTGATGCGGCGAAAAGGACGCTGGTCTTTTGTTAGTTCAAGAATCTAGCGAGCAGCTCATTTAGCCAGGCGTCGGTAGTGGGTGAGAACAGTCGAGGACAAAATTAAATTAGGTGTGTTTCCTGGCTTTAAGTTCAGCCACTGTCCTGGGGATTTACTATTTCTCCCTCCTGTACAGGGAGATAAGTTTTTTTTTTTTTTTTTTTTAAAGAGGCAGAACCTTGGGGAGTCAGACCTGAGCTGAAAATCCTTTTTGCTTACACTTGCGTTTCTGCTTTTATCTGGCAAATGATTTTACCGGCACATGGTAAACGTGTGTTAAGCCCTTCCTTTTGTCAGGCACTGTACTAAATGCGCTATGTACAGTCTTAAAATCCTTACAACAGCCGTCTGAGGTAAGCGCTATTGTTTTCCCCATTTTACTTATGATGAAATAATAATTGCATCAAACGCAGTACCTTTTTGTGAAAATTACACAATGTATGTAAACCTCTTTGCATTGTGTCTGCCTGGCACGTTAAATTTTTTTGTTGTTATGACGACGTCTCCTGGAACAAGCCAGAAATAGGTACTAACCGAGAAAGGCTTCTGAGTAATTGTTCAGTCGTTGCTCAGTCGTGTCCAACTCTTTGTGACTCCATGGACTGCAGTACGCCAGGCTTCCCTGTCCTTCACCATCTCCCGGAGTTTGCTCAGACTTAAGTCCATTGAGTCGGTGATGCCATCCAACCATCTCATCCTCTGTCGCCCCCTTCTGCCTTCAGTCTCTCCCTGCGTTAGGGTCTTTTCCTGTGAGTTGGCTCTTCTCGTCGGGTGGCCAAAGTGTCAGAGCTTCAGTTTCAGCATCAGTTCTTCCAATCAGGATTGACTGGTTTGATCTGCTTGCAGTCCAAGGGACTCTCAACAGTCTTCTCTGGCATCACAGTTCGAAAGCACTGATAAAGCATCAGTTCTTCGGTGTTCAGCCTTTATGGTCCAACTCTCACGTTGGTATGTGGCTACTGGAAAAACATAGCTTTGACTACAATTTGCTACCTTCTACTAGGTATGCAGAAAATGGTTTAAATTTTGATTCAGAGGGATTTCCTTAAAAGCAAACAATGAACATAAAAGAACTCCAGTGTGAGAGAAAGTGTTCCTACAAGTTTGAATTCTTCTAGCGAATATTTTAAACACAGCTATAAAAGTGGGGAAAGCACACAGTTTTAGAAACTACCCATACTTATGTAGCACTTTGTATTTTATTCAATACAATGCACTAGTCACAAATGTCAGTTTGATGTTTGCATCTTATAACTAACTATACTTTAGTCCAAGTAGTTAAGTGATTTGGATAAGTGACTAGACTTTGTAAGTTACTGGGACTCTTAAGTCCATTGCTGTTTTCAGAATGTCAGTCTTGTGGTATGATTCTTTACATGTAGAAAGTGAATTGAAGTCAGCCGAGTAATCAGTAAAGCACACTTTCAACCACAAAGTATAAATTACCTAACTGACCCAGGAGATTATTTTTCTTATGTATATGAAACCGGAAGGTAGGCAGTTTCTGGCATTAGTTCAGCTAACAAGAGGTGCTTTATCATCCTCTCTCTCTCTCTCTGTGTGTGTGTGTGTGTGTGTATATATATATATTCTGAATCATTTAAAAATAATTGCATATATTGTGTTCCTTTACTCCAAAGCACTTGTTTTTGTAAAGCAAAATACTTTACTCTGAAGTAAAGTATTGTTTCTTCAAAGCAAGGGCATTCTCTTACATTATCATAGCTCTGTTAACAAATTCAACAGATTTAACTTAGACAAAATATTATTTAATGTACAGTTTTGTATTCCAGTTTCAACAGTTGTCCTGATGATGTCTGTGAGAGCAACCCATAGACTTAAATCAGCAGGTCAAATGAGTGATAAACCAAAGCAGTATTGCCCAGTTTAGTTATGGGCAGAAAGAGTTCACCATCGAAAATATAGTTCCCATTTAAAGAGGAAAAATACAGGAACATTCCTGGTAGTCCAGTGGCTAAAACTCTACACTCCTAATGCAGAGAGCCTGGGTTTGATCCATGATCAGGGAGCTAGACCTCACATGCTGCAACCAAGGGCTTGCATGCTTCAAGTAAGACCCAGTGCAGCCAAGTAAATAAATATTAAAAAAAGAAAACTGTAGTTCTCTTCCTTTTAAAAGGTGGCTGCATACTCTGCAGTCAGCAGTCCTAGTGATTATAAGATGTGGTCAGAGGATCAAATTTAAAGTCAGAACCAAACATAGGTTGACTAGCTTTTTTTTTTTTTTTTTTTGATCACACCACTTGTGAACAGTTCTCGAGACCAGGGACTGATCCTGGCCCGTGGCGGTGAAAGCGCCAAATTCTAACCACTGGGCCACCACGGACATCTGGTTAACTATCAGTTTTTATGTGGTCGGCTACCTTGCTTATTTAAACTCCATGGACTTTTAAACCTGTTCATTTTCAGTTTAAATTGTTAACCACTTTAAGGTTATGTCATAATTCAAATCAACATGCTTGAACCTCAGTCTGTTTTTTTCCCACAAAGTCTTAATTAATCACTTCAAGTTTCTCAGCTGGAATGCAGTATAATCTTGTACAAAAGGGCTGGTTTTAGTCTATTGGATTTCATGTGTGTAACATGTCCTAACTTGAAACATCTTTTTCGTAATTCTGTACTCTTACAATAGAGTTGAGCGTTTTGAAACAAATTTCCCCATAAACCAGGGAGGGTAGAGAGTTGGCAGGAATTCCATTAGCATTAAACTTAGTCATTAACTGAGTGGGTGGAAAATAGATGTGATACTTTAAAAAAGTTATTAAATTTTTTTTTCCTATTTTATAGTTACATTACTTACTGAGCTACTGCAAGAAGCTTGGCACTGCAAAAGTAACATTTTTTTTTTGTTCTTGGATATAGTTTCAGGCTTTGACTAAAGCATGTGAGGGCTGTTTTAATTCCATCTGTTTCTTCTTTTTTAAAAAAAGATTCATTTGTTTATTTTGGGCCATGCTGGGTCTTTTTGTTGTGCATGGGCTTTATTTAGTTCTCTAGTTGCAGGGGAGCAGGGGCCACGCATCATTGTGGCAGACAGACTCTCGTCTGTGCGGTCCACTGCATTTGAGTCCAAAGCACTCAAGCTTCAGTAGTTTGGGCCTGTGAGCACAGTAGTTGTGGTGCACTGGCCTAGTTGCCCCTTGGCATGGGGATCTTCCTGGACCAGGGATTGAGCCTGTGTTCCTTGCATTGGCATGTGGTTCTTAACTGCTAGACCACCAGAGAAGCCCCTCTTCCTTCCTTCTTTCATTTCATTTCCTTCGTTTCATTTGCTGGTTCTGTTGTGACTGCAAAGAAGTTGATTTATTTCCAGTAAGTTGTGGTACCATAGAAACCAAAATCACACCCCCCTGCAGATTGATGGATGGTTCCATCTGAACTCTAAAGTCACATTTTGTTCAATGATGTTTGCAAATTGTATCTTCTGAAACTACAATTTCCAGAAACACCATGAATCTGCTTTCCTCTGGGTGCCATCTCAATTCATTGTTTTTGGTTTATTTTATTGAAACAGAATTGAGGAACAGTATTGTTAGTTTGGTTATATCAGTTCCTTTTTTACTCTGATCAAGGAAGTGTTGTAGACACTTTAAAAGAAAGGAAGAGGTAAATGAACTTAATTAGCATAATAAGACTGAAAATCTACAAGAGTTGGGAAGAGGTAACCTGGAAAAGAGGAGATTCACACTTATTTGAAGATGCTTGCTCCTTGGAAGAAAATTTATGACCAACCTAGACAGGATATTAAAAAGCAGAGACATTACTTTGCCAACAAAGGTCCGTCTAGTCAAAGCTATGGTTTTTCCGGTAGTCATGTATGGATGTGAGAGTTGGACCATGAAGAAAGCTGAGCACCAAAGAATTGATGCTTTTGAACTGTGGTATTGGAGGAGACTCTTGAGAGTCCCTTGGACTGCAAGGAGATCCAACCAGTCCGTCTTAAAGGAAATCAAGCCTGAATGTTCATTGGAAGGACTGATGCTGAAGCTGAAACTCCAATTCTTTGGCCACCTGATATGAAGAACTGACTCATTTGAAAAGACCCTGATGCTGGGAATGACTGAAGGTGGGAAGAGAAAGGGACAACAGAGGATGAGATGGTTGGATGGCATCACTGACTTGATGGACATGAGCGTGCTGCAGTCCATGGGGTCACAAAGAGTTGGACACGACTGAGCGACTGAGCTGAAGTGAATGCTTTCTGTTCCTTGAAACAATGAATAATGTATATACCTCCAATTGCAGGCTAATAGTGGGGAAAACAACTGCACATCAGTAGCCTGAGAATCAAGATTTGAATTGTTTTTAGCCTATGTAACATTTACCCAACATGTTTATCAAAATCACTGCTTTACAGCACAACTACTCTGTTTGCTTTTTTTAAAGAAAAAAATTATCTCTGTCTTTGGCTGCGCAAGACCCAGCTGCATGAGGGATCTTTTAGTTACAGCGGGTGGGATCTGGTTCCCTGACTGAGGATCAAACCCAGGACCCCTGCACTGAGAACAGTCTTAGCCCCTGGAACACCGTGGAAGTCCCCATTCTTGTTTTTTCTCACCCTTCAAAATTTGTTTCCAGTTATATTGAGCTGTAATTGACAAAAATTGTATACCTTTATAGTCACCCTTCAAAATTTGTTTCCAGTTTTATTGAGCTGTAATTGACAAAAATTGTATACCTTTACAGTGTGCAACTTGGTAATTTGGTATATGTTTTGACTGTGTGGATCACAATAAACTGTGGAAAATTCTGAAAGAGATGGGAATACCAGAGCACGTAACCTGCCTCTTGAGAAATCTGTATGCAGGTCAAGAAGCAACAGTTAGAACTGGACGTGGAACAACAGACTGGTTCCAAATAGGAAAAGGAGTACATCAAGGCTGTATATTGTCACCCTGCTTATTTAACTTCTATGCAGAGTACATCATGAGAAACGCTGGGCTGGAAGAAGCACAAGCTGGAATCCAGATTGCTGGGAGAAATATCAATAACCTCAGATATGCAGATGACACCACCCTTATGGCAGAAAGTGAAGAGGAGCTAAAAAGCCTCTTGATGAAAGTGAAAGAGGAGAGCGAAAAAGTTGGCTTAAAGCTCAACATTCAGAAAACAAAGATCATGGCATCCAGTCCCATCACTTCATGGAAAATAGATGGGGAAAGAGTGGAAACAGTGTCAGACTTTATTTTTGGGGGCTCCAGAATCACTGCAGATGGTGATTGCAGCCATGAAATTAAAAGACGCTTACTCCTTGGAAGAAAAGTTATGACCAACCTAGACAGTATATTCAAAAGCAGAGACATTACTTTGCCGACTAAGGTCCGTCTAGTCAAGGCTATGGTTTTTCCAGTGGTCATGTATGGATGTGAGAGTTGGACTGTGAAGAAGGCTGAGTGTCGAAGAATTGATGCTTTTGAACTGTGGTGTTGGAGAAGACTCTTGAGAGTCCCTTGGACTGCAAGGAGATCAACCCTGGGTGTTCTTTGGAAGGAATGATGCTAAAGCTGAAACTCTAGTACTTTGGCCATCTCATGCGAAGAGGTGACTCATTGGAAAAGACTCTGATGCTGGGAGGGATTGGGGGCAGGAGAAGGGGATGACCGAGGATGAGATGGCTGGATGGCATCACAGACTCGATGGATGTGAGTCTGAGTGAACTCCGGGAGATGGTGACGGACAGGGAAGCCTGGCATGCTGCGATTCATGGGGTCACAAAGAGTCAAACACGACTGAGCGACTGAACTGAACAAGTGTGAAATAATCATCACAATCACACTGATTAACAAATTAACATATCATCACCTCACATAGTTACTGTTATCTTTCCTTTTCTTCTTTTGAGATTCCAACTGCAGGATGGACAGCCTTCATCAATCCTTGGGAAACTTAGGACTTCATTTATAGGTAAAGAATTTTAATAAGGGAATTCCCTGGTGTTTCAGTGGTTAGGACTCTGCACTTCCACTGCAGCGGGCCAGGAAAAAAAAAAGACTTTTTATCTGGAGTTAAGATCCATTATCTTCTTTTTCTCCTATGCATTGAATTTGTTCAGCAGCAATTAAAGTCCTATGTGGGGCTTCCCTGGTAGGTCAATGGTAAAGAATCTGCCCGCCCATGCAGGAGACACAGGTTCGACCCCTGGTCCAGGAAGATCCCACATGCTGTGGAGCAGTTAAGTCTGTGTGCTACAATTACTGAGCCCGTATTCCGAAACTGCTCAAGCCCACGTCTAGAATCCATGCTCTGCAATGAGAAGCCACAGCAATGAGAAGCGAGAGGGGAGCCCTCAATCACTACAAGAAGAGAAAGCCTGCTTATAGCAACGAAGACTCAGGGCAGTCAGTTCAGTTCAGCTCAGTTGTGTCCGACTTTCTGCATCTTCATGGACTGCAGCACATCAGGCCTCCCTGTCCATCACCAACTCCCGGAGCTTGCTCAAACCTCATGTCCATGGAGTTGGTGATGCCATCCAACCATCTCATCCTCTGTCATCCCCTTCTCCTCCTGCCCTCAGTCTCTCTCAGCATCAGGGTCTTTTCCATTCAGTCAGTTCTTCACAAAGAATTAGAGTTTCAGCTGCAGCACCAGTCCTTCCAATGAATATTCAGGACTGATTTCCTTCAGAATTGAGTGGTTGGATCTCCTTGCAGTCCAAAGGACTCTCAAGTGTCTTCTCTAACACCACAGTTCAAAAGCATCAATTCTTCAGCAGTCAGCTTTCTTTATAGTCCAACCCTCACATCATGACTACTGGAAAAATCATAGCCTTGACTAGACAGACCTTTGTTGACAAAGTAATGTCTCTGCTTTTGAATATGCTGTCTAGGTTGGTCATAGCTTTTCTTCCAAGGAGCAAGTGTCTTAATTTCGTGGCTGCAGTCACTATGTGCAGTGATTTTGGAGCCCAAGAAAATAGTCTGTCCCTGTTTCGCCATCTATTTGCCGTGAAGTGATGGGACTGGATGCCATGATCTTAGTTATGTGAATGTTGAGTTTTAGGCCAGCTTTTTCATCCTCCTCTTTCACTTTCATCAAGAGGCTCTTTAGTTCCTCTTCACTTTCTGCCATAAGGGTGGTATCATCTCCGTGACAGGTTATTGAAAATTCTCCTGGCAATCTTGATTCCAGCTTGTGCTTCATCTAGCCTGGCCTTTCACATGATGCATATAGTTAACAGGGTGACAAAAAAGCAATCATTCAGTTTTTAAAAAATTAAACAGCATTAAAATAAAAAACCCAATTAGGAATACATGTTACCAATGAGGTAGGAGACACTAAAATTTATAAAATATTGCTGGAAGAAATGAAAGAAGACCCAAGTAAAAGGAAAGACATCCTGTATTCATCGACTGGAAGACAATATTATTCAGATGGCAATACTCTCCATATTAATCTACAAGTTAAATTCCTTTCAAAATCTCAGCCTTTTTAAAAAAGGTGACAAGGTGATCCTGAATTTACATGGCAAGTCCAGGTACACAGAATAGGGACTTCCCCGGTGGTCCAGTAGCTTAGACGCCATACTCCCAGTGCAGGAGGCCTGGGTTTGATCCCTGGTCAGGGATTGCACGTGCCACAACCAAGACCTGATGCAGTCATATATATATATATATATATATATATATTTTTAAAAATGGAACACAATATAGAAAAACAGTCTTGAACAAGAACAAAAGTGAGGAGTCACACTTCCTTATTTCAAAACTCAATACAAAGCTACTGTAATCAAGACTTTGTGGTACTGGCATAGGATAGACAATGAATGTAGGATATCAATGAAATGCAACTGAAAGTCAAGAAATGAACTCATGCATTTTTGGTCAATTGATTTTTGACAAGTGTGCCAAGACAAATGGGAAAAATAGGCTTTTTAGTATGTGGTGCCGGGACAACTGTATATCCACTTGCAAATGAGTAAAGTTGAACCCTTGCTTCACATATTAAAAAATGAACTCAAGATGGATCAAAGGGCTTCCCAGGTGGCGCTAGTGGTAAAGAACCTGCCCGTCAATGCAGGAGACATAAGTGACAGGCGTTTGATCCCCAGGTCAGGAAGGTACTCTGGAGGACATGGCAACCCACTCCAGTATCCTTGCCTGGAGAATCTCATGGATGGAGGAGCCTGGAGGGCTGCAGTCCATAGGGTTGCAGACAGTCGGACATGAGTGAAGCAACTTAGCACACAAACATATAAAACTCTTAGAAGGAAACAGATGTAAAGCTTGTAACCTTGCGTTTGGCAATGGTTTCTTAGATATGATACCAAAAGCACAAGTAATAAAAAATAGAAAATTGGGCTTCATCAAAATTAAGAATATCTGTGCTTCAAAGAACACCATTAAGAAACTGCAAATGCATGCCACATGAGAATTTTCAGACCACATGTCTGTTAAGTCTGATATCCAGAATATATAAAGAGCTGTTATAATTCATTAATAAGAAGAAATTTAACAGTTTAAAAATGAGCAAAGATTTGAATACCACATTTCAACCAAGTGAAAGTGTTAGTCACTCAGTCATGTCCAACTCTTTGTGACCCCATGGACTGTAGCCCTCCAGGCTCCCCTGTCTGGAATTCTCCAGGCAAGAATACAGGAGTGGGTAGCCATTCCCTTCTCCAGGAGATTTTCCCTATCCAGGGCTTGAACCCAAGTCTCCTGCGTTGCAGGGAGATTCTTTACCATCTGAGCCACCATGGAAGCCCATTTCACCAAAGATGTACAAATAACCACTAAAACATTAAAAGATGCTTATCTCTCATTGCTATTATCTGGAACACTGTATTCAGTTGGACATGTCTTTCCATTTCTCCTTTGCCTTTTGCTTCTCTTTTCTCAGCTGTTTGTAAGGCCTCCTCAGAGAACCACGTTTCCTTCTTGGATTTCTTTTTCTTTGGGATGGTTTTGGTCACTGCCTTCTGTACAGTGTTATGGACCTCTGTCCTTAGTTCTTCAGGCACTCTGTCTACCACATCTAATACCTTGAATCTGTTCATCACCTCCACTGTATAATCATAAGGGATTTGATGTAGGTCACACCTGAATGGCCACTACTTTCTTCAATTTAAGTTTGAATTTTGCATTAAGGAGCTGATGATCTGAGCCACAGTCAACTCCTGGTCTTGTTTTTGCCGACTGTATAGAGCTGCTCCATCTTCAGCTGCAAAGAATATCACCAATCTGATTTTGGTATTGACTGGTGATGTCCATATGTAGTCTTCTCTTATGTCGCTGAAAGAGGGTGTTTGCAGTGCGTTCTCTTGGCAAAACTGTTACCCTTTGCCCTGCTTCATTCTGTACTCCAAGGCCAAACTTGCCTGTTACTCCAGGTCTCTCTTGACCTCCTACTTTTGTGTTCCAATCCCCTATAATGAAAAAGACATCTTTTTTTTTGGTGTTAGTTCTAGAAGGTCATCACAGAAGCATTCAACTTGAGCTTCTTTGGCATCGGTGGTTGGTGATAGACTTGGATTAGTGTTAAATGGTCTTGGAAACAAACCAAGATCATTCTGTTGTTTTTGAGATTTCACCTAAGTCTGCATGCAGTTGGGTATCTTTCCCTTTCTCCCCTGCCACCAGAGGATGTTCTTGACCCAGGGATTGAACCTGTGTCTCCTGCATTGGCAGGTGGATTCTTTACTGCTGAGCCACCAGGGAAGCCCTTTGAACTTTTATTTTTCCCTTATTTTGCAAAAGGCACACCTGACACCTTAAATCTTACAGGGTGCTGTGAACACCCTCAGGGCACCAAAAGGCATGGCTGAAAAGGCTGATTTGCTGTGGAGGTGGAGAATAGGAAATAAATTCTTGACAAAATTGGAGGGTTTCCAATACTTGGCTTTCAACACAATCTAGTAGATTTGTCAGCTGATCTTTTTCTCCATATGGATTTTAGTTCCCCTTTTGTGGATCAAACTTGTGCCACCTACATTGGGAGCACCGAGTCTTAACCACTGGACTGCCAGCGAAGTCCCTCAGCTGAATATTAAAAATGATTTTTAATGATAAGACCTTGTTTTGGTTTTGTTTATAACAGAAGCAGTCAAGGAATTGAGTGATAATGCTCCAGAAAACTTCATATTAATTTTTGGAGGTTTATGGTGCAGAAAGATTTAAAATGCAGTTTGACTTCAGTGTCCACAGGTATCTCATGAACCTTTTAAAAAATAAATGTATTTGTAATATTAGGCTTCCCAGGTGGTGCTAGTGGTAAAGAATCCGCCTTGCCAAAGCAGGAGGTGCAAATGACGCTGGTTTGATCCCTGGCTTGGGAAGATCCCCTGGAGTAGGAAATGGCAACCGATTCTGGTATTCTTGCCTGAGAAATTCCATGGGCAGAGGAGCCTGGCAGGATACAGCCCATGGGCTTGCACAGTCAGACATGACTGAGTGACTGAGCACATCTGTAGTATCATCCATGCGATGCTTTACTGCAGTGCTCACAGTACAGGTGGGGCTCAGGGGTTAGCACTTTTAAGAAGCTTAGCCAGGAACCTACCAGGTTAACAGAATCTTAGGACTAGGATTGCTGTTCAGGTGGATTAGTATGTTTTGAAACCAGAGGCATCCTGTGGGCTCCTGGGCATGGAAGCCTTTTATCTCCCATTTTTTGTAGGCAAGACTCCAGCCTCCATGACCTTCCCTGAGTTCCAAAGAGTGGATATGAACAGTTGCTAATCAAAATGAGGAGCAGCCAAGAAACCAGCTGAGGCAAGATTAAAGGGACCAGAGAACTCATCAAGGTCAGGAGACCCACAACCTGTGACCCCACACGTACCCCAACCTTGTCAGCAACCCCACCCTTGAAGTGTTTTTATAAAACTCAACAAATCCTTCCAGGTTAGGACACATACTTTTTCAAGCCAGGAGCCTTCTGTGCCCATCTTTACCTGGCAAAGCAGTAAGGTTCTCCTTTTCTATTTTACCCAAACTGAGATTTGATTTGGCACAGGTGCAGAGGCAGAATTTTTGGCATTATAAGGTCATTGCCTCCAAAGACCTCTATTCCCATAGCTCTGGGAGACTGTTAATCTCCTGTCTATAAGGATTTGCTTGTTCCAGACATTCCACATAAATGGAATCTTAAATGTGCAGTCACGTGACTGGCTTCTTTCACTTAGTATAATGTTACAAGGTTGATCCATGTTGCAACCAGTACTTATTTCCTTTTTATGGCAGAGTAATATTTCATTGCAGGGATAGTTTACATTTACTTGACTTCATTATCTAATGGACATTTAGAGTATTTCTGATTACAGCCTTGTGGTTAATGTAAGGTTTACATGGCTTGAGAAAGAATGGCTAAGACTGTCTAAAAGAGCATAGGGATGGAGGAGGTAAAAATTGCGTATTAGGTAATTGGTAAAAAGCAGTTCAGGCTTTTTACCAGTTCAGATAAAAGAGAGGAACTGTCAGCATAATGTGAACTTCAAAAAATAACTGTAATATTATTAGTCTTCCCAAACCTCTTGCAGCTGCATGTCACCTGACCTTTGGAGCTGGGCCTTTGTCAAATCAGGGCCTCTGAGCATGGGAATCCTTGTCATGTGGCATCCACCATCATGTGAGGCAACCCAAAGGCAGTGTCCTAGTCTCTTTACCCCAGGCCGTTAGAGTAGGGTGAGTGACCCAGACTTGACCAGTCAGATGATCCTACTTGGGCAAGTGACCCAGAGACTGAGGAAGTCAGGGTGCATGTCAGTCGTGGAAGCGGCGACAGACTGCTCACTGAAGCGAGGCCGGCGGAGCCTGACTTGGCCATGGCACCCACGTCCTTGCCCGTCTTCCCCTGGGCTCGACTTTGGCTGTGGTTCTGACTGCTCAGCATGGGAGCAAAGAGCCAAGAAAACTCTGGTGAAAAAAAGTTAAGAGGGACTAGCTACACCAATTACTAAATTCCATATTGTACTGGAGTTACTTAACTTGGCACATTACTTAACTGTACTTAGCACAACTCGGGGGATCTCAGTTCCCCAACCAAGACTGAACCTGGGACCTTGGCAGTGAAAAGTGATGAGTCCTAACCACTGGACTGCCAGGGGATTCCTTGTACTTGAGTTATTTTTAAAAGTTTGTATAGCAGTTAAAAAATGGTAAAACATTTAAGAAGGTACATTTAGAGGCTAAAACCTCTTTAAAAAATTATTGTAACATTCCTCTCTAGAATATCTGGCTTACCCATCACTTTGAAACAGACACTTGAATGCTCTGACTGTTGTGTGTAACCTGCACAACTGATTAAAGTCAAACCCCTTTTTCCCTATCTCATATCTTTATACCTGAACACAATGTAGGGGCTTGTTTAATCCTGCTTACACAATTAGAAACAGAGACATTAAAGACAAACATCCATATTTCATTAACAAAAGAATTTAACATCTGTTGTCACCCTTCTATGCATTTCCTCTTTCTTATGTTAAATGACCTTTTCTCAAGTATCATTTTAAACCAATGGCCGCACATACACTCAACATGTCCAAATGCTGTTTATCACAAACGAGACAGCAGAACACCCTATGTGACTCTTTTGTCCTTTCAGGATGCAAGAGTCCTGCCTGCTTTTTTTTGGTTCTGTCAACCAGGTATTTCTGACACATTCTGATTCTTCCTATCTGGATCAGCTATTGGATCAGCTGCCTTCCATGGAGTCCAGGTTCCTTTTTGTGGGGATTAGTGTTAAATTATATTTATTAGGTCACAAATGGATTGGTTTTTCTAATTTACATCTTGGTATCAGCTTCTACTTTTATTATAGGATGTGATTTTATCAACTAAATAACATTTTGCTTTCTATCTTCCAACTTTCTAAAAACTTCATAGGATAGTGTTGGCACTTAATTATGTACATAATAGGCACATAATTACGTTGAGTGAACTCCCTAGACAAAAATGAATCAACTGTTTCTGCAGCAAAGGTACCTGTATGAACTGATGTACCTGGAACAGCATTTGATGGCAGTTGCTGACTACAGTCAATGAGAGGTAGGGTAGTGTTGCCCAGCTGCCTGGGGAAGCCGGCTTGGACCAGAGGCAGTGAAGAGGGTCTCTCTGCAAGGTCTCTGTCTTTTCATCTGACTTTGTTTCTCTTCACCCTCTACTCTTTCCCATTCTAAGGCGAGAGCTTACTATCTTCTATGTGTAACTACTGTAAGGGTCCTGTACTGGAGGTTTTGAGTTTAAACTCCAAGGGAGAACTTGTATAGGGCTTCCAGGTACCTTCCAGTAAGGTGCCCATTGCTGGGCAGGCAGAACTTTTAAGCCCCTTTGAAAGTGGCTCAGAAGTTTAAGGCTGGCTGGCTAGTTGCCTGTGGGCCTGGTGGCCATTCACTGTTTGCTCAGCTGTAACAGAAATGTGGTCCTGTTTGTAGGGTCACGTGCATATGCCCGGTGTGTGAACCTAGACCTCCCAGTTCCAGAATTGCATATCCAGACTGGAAAGAACTTGCCAGGGAGGGAAACCATGTGGTCCCTTTAAACGCTTTACTAGTCTGAGTAGATTGCCTTCCATCCTCCCAAACTGTGAAGCTGAAATCTGGGTATTTTAGAAACTGTCAATTATTACAGGAATGTGTAATGATACTTCAAAGCACAGAGAACACTATCCCTCAATGGGAGCTACCCAGAAATTTTATGATACCAACTTATGATCAGAATAATTCGAGAAGTCTCAAATTAGTACAGATATACAATATGGGGACGAGATACTAACTTATTAGACTTGTTAGCTCTTTGATAGACTTGTTAGCTCTTTGAAAAAGAAAAGACTAAGTTTTGGTATCATACTTGGCTGAGAGTAAAAGGAATTCTGAAGGCCTAGTTTGATTATGAACAAGAAGGCCCCAAACAGGTAAAACCTGAAAGGCCACTGGAGATAACACACAGATGTCTCACACATCTTTTAGGCAGAGTCCAGGATAAAAAGTTGCCCTGCAGCACCTACAATGCTCTCAAAACTGTCTCCATTCCCGGGTGATGATGCTTCAGTCCTCTGTGACCCAACAGATTCTGCCATTTTCTCCAAGACATACAGCTCCACTGGCCACCAGCTGGAGGGCTGAGGGAAATATTTTATGTTCTGCTAATTTTACTCTCTCAGATAGAGTTTCAACAGTGTCACCCCTCTTCACTGGAACGGCTTCCTGTAAGATAATTTGACCAGCATCTACATCTTCCTGGAAAAGAAAGCAGAAGTTTTGAACGTTACCTCTGGCAATTGCAACTGACATTTAAATACTAATCACCAGCCATACTCACAGCTACAAAGTGCACGGTGCACCCGGTGATTGTGACCCCAGCGTCCAGGACTTGTTCATGGGCATTTGAACCCTTAAACGAAGGGAGCAAGGATGGGTGGATATTGAGCATTTTCCCTGGAAATTAATTAAAATGTGGTCAGAATCAGGAATGTACACTTACTTTCCTGTCTAGAATCAGGAGTCAACAGGAGCAAGCTTTCTCTAGGTTGGGTGTTTTCATTGTCAAAGACAGAAATGAGGAAAAGTGAAATACACGTTCTCATCCAAGGAAGCCCTGGGAGCAGCAGGTTTCTGCCTTGCACAAATGCAGACACAATGAGGGACTCTGAACAGGTGCCGGCAGTGATTCAAAGCTGGAGGGGAAGGGGTCTACTCTGGCTTATAGGGCTCTTGACATTAACAGCGGATCCTGTGCAATCCGACAATAATGCCTTCTTTGCCATTTTCTGGCAATGGTTCACACTTCTAAACAAGGAAAAAAGTCTCCTCCCAGTATTTATCCAGAAGATGAAATATTATATTTGTATTAATGTGAAAGCAACCTAAGCTATCTTAGAAAACATAATTATAGCACACCAAAGAAAACTGATGAAGAAGGATAATAAGTCATCACTGGGTCATATTCTGGGCTAAAGGCAAAGGAAATTCAATTATTATGTGTGTCAAAATAAAATGTCATAGTAGCTCTCTCATGACTGGAATGGTTTGGTAAATTAACCACCCTAGAGTCATTTTCAGTTGATTTCTCAATGTGGTGTCAAACAGTTTTTTGCTTACCATTCCATTTTCGGACAAAGGGGCCAGACAAAATTCTCATGAATCCTGCAAGACAGACTATGTCTGTGGAGAACTCTTCAAGGACTTCGTCAACTGCATTGTCAAATGCTGCACGATGTTTATATAATTTATGATTAATTACCTAGAAGAGAAACAGGTAAGTACCATCCGTCTCCAACAAATTAACCAAAAATTATTTAAAATCCAACCTATAAATAGACCACACTGACCATCTGAAGACACATGTGATATCAAGAATGAAGGAATGAACTGGAATGGAAAGGTAAGCCTAGTAGCCACCCCAAATCCAGATGTCTTAAGAACACTTAGGGGCAGATTATGAGCTTGAATAATTTGTTAAGGTGCTTTTCAAAGTAACTTACTCTGGTGGGAATCCCGGCTTTTTCTGCTTTATCTAAGCCAGCCACTGCAGCTTTGTTGGAGATCACAACGACAATGTGTGCCAAGCTACTTGGCTCCCTAGTGCTGTCTATGAGAGCTTGGAGGTTCGATCCTGAAAAAAGGCAGAAAAACAGAGGTGAAGGCATACTTCTTTAAAAGGTTTAGATTTTTGAATAAAAATGTCTTGGAAAAGATTGGCAAAATATGTGAGGCTTTTACATTTCCTTCCTCTTGGAATAATAGATTAGTATCTCATGAAAACATAAGCACAAAATATGAATTAGCATAGCAGTAGAAACAGTTTAACACATGTTAAAACTGAAGGAGGAGGAACAAGCTGCTTAATTAAACAAGAAAAAACCCGAACACTTTCAAGAAGAAACCACTACGACTGACCTCTTACAATCATTTCTTTGCCTTACCGTCAACTTGGGTCTAAAGTTTACCGAAACCTTAAAATAGACTTGTAAAGCATTTATATTTCTGAGAATGTAAAGAAAGAATCTGATATGTACTTATGAACCTATTGTATATTTACAAGAATGTTCATAGCAAAGTCACTTAAAACAGCGGCGGGAACTGCTGGGTGATCCAGCGGTCAGGACTCTGTCCACTTACTGCCAAAGGCCTGGGTTCAACCCCATAAGCCAAAAATCGTGCTGTATCCATCCATATGAGAGAAAACAAGGCTCTTATTACTTTACCCCTCTGCCCACAAGAGGCAAATGAAAATTTTGTACTAAATTACTGTTGACAATTAAAAAAAGCCTCAACTGTCTTAAGACTTTCATCTATAAAGCTATAATCGAAAAGTTGCAATTTGCATTCTGTCTAGAAAAGCTTCTCTCTCTTCAACCATGTTCCCAACATCCTCTAATTTTCCTTTAGAAGCTGTCTAAGATGCCTGAGAAAAGTGGAAGGACTGAGAATGCAGAATAGCTAACATTCCTTAATAATACCCAGCCCCACTCTAACACTGTTCTTACAGTTGGAGGTTTTTTTAGGGGGAAGAATGGGAGAAAAGGAAGCACATGTCTACAGCTCTGTAGTAAAGAGGGAGCCATGTCTCACCTGTCCCAGATATTAAGACAGCTACTCTTGCCTTTTTCGGTTGAACAGAGATATGATTTCTCAGGGTTCCATTCTCCAGTACTGATCCATTTATTTGCATGGTCTCAATCAGATGCTCGACTTTCACACGAGGAGAACCTTTGGTGCAAACATACCCAATAAGTAAGTCAAGAACAACTGTGAATTAACAGTAATATGGAAAGAGAAGTGTTTTAAAAACACTTTAGAACACTATGATTTTATTCTGAAAATAAGATATGCAGGATTAAAACAAATAGTAAGTTTGTTTTACTTATCATTACTCACTCACAGAAATTTCCTGAAGGCGGACACTGCCCACTTCAACTAAAAGCTACAGCACTGTAGGTAAAGTGGATATGTTAGTGCCTGCCAGTGTTCTCTCCCATTTCCTGTAGATCTTCCAGCCACACTAGTGTTATGACCTCTCAGCTTCAAGGATAGGCATGTGACCAAGCAAGACCATTCAAAGGTTTGATATAGGATGGTGAGAAAGAGAGGGCCTCTCCCAGTGCAATGTGAGTTGAAGGATGTGGGCTCAAGACATCTTACAGGTATTTGGAGAGCCTGCCTGAAAATGAAACCTACACAGTAAAGGAATGAAAGGCAAAATTAACGAGTGGACATCTGTTAGAGAATCTGAGTGGGTTTTCTGCCGTTCTGCCAAGTTCTAGTGCTTCTAACAGAGTTCCAGGTAACACAGTGCTTGTCAGGGTGCTTGCTCACTGCTTCTCGAATTGAGCTGTGTCACAAAGCAGAGCCTGACTTAAGCCCTCGCGTGAGAGATTACTTTGGGAAGTGACAGGGAATGATGATGGGGAAGACAATTACACTGAGTGTGTTACTCAGCTGGTCACCGCTGTGGGCAACTTGGGCTTGGTCCCACTGGGACCCTCAGAGGAGCCGTGTAGACAGACTGTGCCTAGAACTGCTCCCGCCTTCTGTTTCTCAAGTGGGTGCTGACTCACTACCTCTCACCCTACTGATCAAGGGCTGCTTCCTGCAGGGTGTGGTTGTGCGTGTGACTGCTACACACAGGGGTCAGACCCTGAGGCAGAAATGAAGAGACGCGTGGTGTGGTATTACTGGCTGGGATGTTTCCATGTGACAGCTGTGTAAAGATAGTTGCCATAGCAATGGATGGGCAGAGGTCCTAAGGCAGGGCACAGTTATACTGAAGGTTATAGATCTAAGAGCCACTGAAGGAACACATTACCTTCGGGACACGCAACCACTCTGCCAATCACCCAGGCTTCTTCCTGGTGCTGCTCGATATCCTGCAGAGTCTGCTTCACCAGGTCCTCTGATACCACGAGGGCAGCCCCAATCCCACAGTTAAATGTTCTGGCCATCTCCTCTTCAGAGAGGTGACCTTCATGCTGTAACCATGAGAAGATCCTGGGGACCCTCCAGGTCTGGGCATCTGAAAACAGGCAAGAGTTGTTCCTTAACCTATGGCTGACCCAAAGTATAAAAGCATGCACATTTACAAAGCTATGGAAATTAAAACCAGGATGGCTATTATATATAAGGAGAAACTACTAACTGGCCTTTCAGAAGCTTTCTGGGGATCCATCTGTACTAAGGCATTAAGAATACTTTTGTGTCACACTTGGCCAATATTCACAATTGAGCAAATTTTTGCTCAATTAGTTTTGGGCTGCATTAACTACCTAGATCCTTAGAAATTCCCTGATGAAACAGATGCTCTAATGGGGCTGAATTCCAGTAAAGGCTGACATAGTACCCTTCTGAGAATGTCCAGTTGGGTCTTAGCGATGACCAAAACGCACCCTAAGTTTGATACAAAACTAGTGGCTTATATACAGACTTAGAGGAAATACAGCTACTACTGTAGAAAACTTAAGCTACACAGAAAAGTTTAAGAGCAATACTCTGCCCCTCTGCATTTATTTTAAAATTTAGGGAACCCCCTGTCAGTCCACTGGTTAGGACGTGCCAGGTTCACTTCCTATTAAGGAATTAAGATCTTGCAAACTGCACAGTGGGGCCAAAAAATAAAACAAAAACAACAAGCTAGACTTAGGTCTGTTTAAAAACTGTTTTTGTTCAGTTTTTTTTGGCCCCACTGCATGGCTTGCAGGATCTTAGTTCCTGGACCAGGGACTGAAATGAGGCCACCACAGTGAAGTGCTGACTCATAACCACTGGCTCACCAGGGAATTCCCAACCAATAAGTTTCCTGAAACAGCAATCTTCACTTACTGTCTCTGTATCTCTGCTATCATCCCTTGTGCCAATAATCTAGGGGGTGGAATCTACCCTCTCAAGTTGCTTTTTGACACTGCTAACCAGTGTCATGTTGAAAACCTTGCTTGGAGTTGATACTTTCACATGGTTTACTCCCTGATTCAGACTGTTTTAACTTCTCACAGAAATATTGCAATGAATATGTCAAAGACTTAAAACACTGTATTCTCATTCTCTATTCAAATCTACTCTTCTCCTGTCCTGTGCACGCTCCCACCTATGTACCCACTAAACCAGAAACCTGGGACTTCTTTTTTCATGCTAAGCACACAATGATTCTTCTCTTTTCTCAATGCCTTGGTTTGGGTCCTCTCTATCCCGCACATGGACTATTTAATAACTACCATTTCCCTTTCCCTCCCAGCAAGTTCCTGATTCTATCTTGACAGAGCTTAAGCTTACCAACCCCCTAGAGAATCTGCTTAGAAAATTTCATCTGATATAATTACAGGGCTGTATGCCTTATATGTAGGACTTCCCTTGTAGCTCAGATGGTAAAGCGTCTGCCTACAATGCAGGAGACCCGGGTTTGATCCCTGGGTGGGGAAGATCCCCTGGAGAAGAAAATGGCAACTCATTCCAGTACTCTTGCCTAGAAAATCCCATGGATGGAGGAGTGTGGTAGGCTATAGTCCATGCGGTTGCAAAGAGTTAGATACGACTGAGCGACTTCACTTGGTCTATGCATTATAAACATGGCCAATAACATGAAAAGATATGGTAAAGGGTCAGTCCTATTTTTTCCACAAGAAGACCAAATGATGAGTAATTTCTGGGTATAATCCTATGTGTATTTAAAGTACCCAAAGAGTTTCTTTCCATAATGTATTTTTCCTCCTAATAGTTTTCTGAGCAAAATTTCTTTTTAGTGATCTTACCTAAATTCACCCCCAATTTCTGAGGGAGGACTCTGGGGATGTTTTCCAGTAATCCTCCACCAGTAATATGTGCAACAGCCTTAACACGTCCTGAACGCAGGACAGGTAACAGTGAGTGGCTGTAGATTCTGGTTGGGGTTAGAAGTAAGTCACCTGTATATTGGGAAGATAAGATAAAAACTTAAGTCTATGAAATGAAACCAAAGCATACATAAAAAGTAATTCTGAAACAGAGAAGGACTGTGACCCTGCCAGATACACCTGTTCTATACCATCTAAGCAGCCAAACCACAGCCTAAGTATTAATAATTTGTTCCATTCTAACTTTAAGTAATGAAAGCAGCCTAACCCTAGTGACTGGCTGCTCAGACATTTCCAAGTAGGAGAGTTTAAAGGTGAGTATGTGTACCTAAGGTCTGGTCACCACAACCAACAGGTGCTGGAGAAGAGTACCGGAGGGAAGAATTTGCTACTATTTTCCTCACAAGGCTGAATCCGTTGCTGTGAAGACCAGATGAAGCGATTCCAATAACAGCGTCCCCTTCCGTGATTCTTTCCAGGTGAGGAAGTTTCTGATCCCGCTCCATGGCGCCAACGGCAAAACCAGCTAGATCATACTCTCCGGGAGGGTACATGTCAGGCATCTCTGCCGTTTCACCTCCTGGCAGAAAGAGAAAACAAGAACAAAGAAATCATTGAATGTTTATACGCCTGTCTAGGAAGTAGTGACTGACACCAGCTACTCTTCATATGGACAATTAAACACACGCTGTATTCTGCAAACATTCAGGAAAATGCTCTCTAAGGGCCATCTAACAGAACTCTCAACCAAGCATGATTTCAGGGGAAACAGCACTAATTTCCACAAAGGGTGAATATAGCCTCCAAACATCGTTATTTTTACAGAATGAATGCTCAGTTGGACGTAAGGCCATTTCTCCAGCAGTTTAGTTTCAGAAATGCTTTCACCTATATTTGATCTTTACAATCACCCCATGTTCCAATAATGGTACAGGCTTAGAAGAGTGATTTAATCAGGGCTGCTGCTGCTGCTGCTGCTAAGTCACTTCAGTCGTGTCCAACTCTGTGCAACCCCATAGACGGCAGCCCACCAGGCTCCCTCGTCCCTGGGATTCTCCAGGCAAGAATACTGGAGTGGGTTGCCATTTCCTTCTCCTGCCTAACTCTAAATGCCCTGGCGTAATAAATACATTAAGTTCACATTACCACCATATCATATAAAGACAGGGTCTAGGCTGGCAGATTTAAATCACGAACAGTTATAAAAGATGGTTGAAAGGCAATTTTGGCTTTTGGGATAGGCCTGTCCACAGAAATGGGGATGTAAAAAAGGCAGTTTTAGTTTCTCTGGTCAACCTACAAATTTATCTTGTTAAAACCCTCATGTATGTACTCCAGCAACAGTTCTATAAACCTTGGGTACATTTTATCCTTAGTGTCATTTCTGTGGGAAATTAAGGCTTAAAGAGTCAGAATGCCAGGAACTGACTTGCCTCTGCTGCAGGGCCGTAAGGAGGAAACAAGCCCCTACTCTGTCTGTCCGGGAGGCCACTGAGAGACATGGGAGTCAAACAGAGGCCAAAGATCAGGGGGAAGACAAGCCTTGGGTGATGGTGAAGTGTGAGTCTGACCCTCGAGGGGAGGGTTTGGGGACACCGAGGTTTAAGTTTTCCTTAGCTGGTACTGTCTATATTTTGTTTGCCTCATTGCGTGGCACAGTTTGTCTTGCTGGCTATACTGGTCACCAATCAGGCTTATATGCAGGGCTGAAACACAGCGAGGGTGCGTGATTAAAATGGAAGCGCGTACCGAGGAGAGCACATCCAGCCTTTCTACAAGCTTGGGCGATCCCAGTGATAACAGCTTCAGTCGTATGGAGGTCAAGTTTTCCACAGGAAAAGTAATCGAGGAAAAAGAGGGGCTCTGCTCCTTGGGCCAGAATGTCATTTACACACATCGCAACCAAATCCTGACCAATGGTGTCATGTTTACCGCACTGCTGGGCAATCTACCAGAGGGTATAAACATCCACATTAGAAAGTAAGTTCCAAACTGTATCTTGTCAATTATCAGAGAAGGCTAACAAATAATGACTTTTGGCTAGTGCTGTGAACACCTAAAGACAAAAGAACACTAAATTTTGATAAGCTACTTGGTCCAAAGTTATTCTTTTGTCCCAGATATACTCTCAAAGACACTGCGTTACTAGAAGCATGTAGCCATTGTAGCAAAACAATATTTGGTATGCTTCTCTTTAGTGCATATATGTCAAGAGGAGAAAGATATTTGATACATAGTAAATTCATATCTTTCACAAAAGGCCTTTACTCACTCAAGTGTCTGATTACCTTCAGTTTCGTCCCAACGCCATCTGTTCCACAGGCCAGAAGAGGATCAGTGAAACCAGCTGCTTTCAAATCAAAAAGACCAGCAAAACCTCCAAGATCAACATCACAGCCTGTTGGAGAGAAAATTTATTTCTTGCTGCATTTCAACAGCAAAGGATTGATCAAGAAAGCAGATATTGAAGGGGCAGACACATCCTTTAGAGTTTAAGATCATGGATAAGAAATGCTTTCCCTACTATTAGAGGTAAGAAAGCAGATGACTCTGAGTCTGGCTTAAAGAGGACAAGACTTACAGCAGCTTGGCATTAGTCTGGAACATGTTCTTCAGTTAACTACAAAGCCCCAAATCAATACACAATGTTTGTCATGGTTGCTGAACTAGCAAAGGACAGGATCTGACTTACCTGGTCTGGAGGTGGCCTTCGCTAAAGGTTTAATTTTCTGGACCAGCATATTACCAGCTGCAATGTCTACCCCAGATTCCTTGTAAGTCAGGCCCCTAAAAAGTTCAAAAACTAAACTAAGACATCACCAGGGAAAAATTATTTTAACCTTTGTTTAAAGCAAAAGATATTCACTAGGCATTTTTCAGATCCCCTAATGTGCTTGGCCCCATCCAGAGATTTTAATTTGGCTGCTCTAGGGCAGGTCCTAGGAATTGAAATGTGTTTAAACAACCTCCCCAGTTGATAATCACTATTTGGAACTACTTCTCTAACTTAACTATTTCTTCCAGAAGTACCTGTCAGAGGCAGGTAAATATATCAACATTTGGCTACAACCTTTCTCTGTTCAATTTTGGTATGCAAAGGAAAGAGTACCAAAACTGAGTCCAAAAAGTGAAAATTAGGATGATAAGAACTCTAGAAAGAAATCACTTAATAATGAAACTGAGCTCTTATTGCAGTAATAGAGAACTGGATCAGTTTTCTTATAAAGACTATAAGAAATGATTTTAAAAACTCAAAAAAAACCCCAAACCCCCCCACACCAAAACCCCACTGAAACCAGGTACTGATATTCAATGTATCATTTCCATCTTTATAACAGTGCCAACAAGCTGGAGCATTCCATTTAATGCTCATTTGCTCAGTCCTGTCTGACTCATTGTAACACCATGGACTGTACCCCACCAGGCTCCTCTGTCCATGGAATTCTCCAGGCAAAACACTAGAGTGGGTTGCCAGTTTCTTCTCCAGAGGATCTTCCTGACCCATGGACTGAAAGTGTCTTCTATGTCTCCTGCAATGTAGGCAGATTTTTTACCCACTGAGCCACCAGGGAAGCCCAGTCATGTTAAATGGCACTGTGACTTTGGTGGTCTAGCCTTACAAAAACAACACTGACCTAGTGGGATTCAGGAATATAGGAAGAAATACCTTCAGTTTTATTAGAAACAAGATGCCAGGTAACAGATTTGAGACTTTTGGCGGCTAACTACAAAAAAGGTGGCAGTCTAGGGTCACATTAGGATAGGAAATGAAGTTCTACTGATTAGAAATTTCAATAGGATCTAATTTCTTTTTTTAAAATGTAGACTATTTTTAAAGTCATTATTGAATTTGTTACAATACTGCTTCTGTTTTATGTTTTTGTTTTTTGGCCACAAAGCATGTGGGGTCTTAGCTTCCTGATCAGGGATCAACCCTGTACACCCTCCTGCACTGGAAGGTGAAGTCTCAACCACTGGACCACCAGGGAAGGCCCAGAATCTACTCATTTTAAAAGTTAAAAAAATATAATTTTAGCATGTTACTCTCATTTTGTCTTAAAACAAGTATTTCTCATACATGAACTCAATGAACATACTGTGATAAGATCAAGACACCCACATCTGCAGTTAATAGTTCATTGATATTTTACAAAGGAATAGCTGTATATGACAATAAGTGAAGTTATAAAATACATTTCAGTAATATAAATGCAGTGACCAAATGAAATGGTAAAATTTATAGTATAATCAAAGCTGTAAAGTTAAGATAACCAATATTTACATCTCAAATTCTTTTGACAGAACCAGGATAACTTAGATATATATATAACAGTAATATGTAAATATATGATAACTCAAGGAATAAAAATCCCTTCCCCTATTTTTCGTGATGAATAATTGACAGCTTATTGCATACACCTAAAATGTAGAATGTGAAAAAAACCTTTTAACAGCACATTTCAAATATGAGCTACCATGAAGTTTTTTCCATTTCATTTGAATATAACTAATACTTTCCATTCAAACTAAATGCAAATCAAAACTGGATCAGTTTCACAGTTCAAAATACAGAATGCCTTAGTTCAGGTTCAGTGGAGTTTTCTACATCACCATCTCTCCCAGTTCTAAAGCTGTGCTGTGATTACCTGGGTCACAAGTTTACCTGGTCTGCTGGAGGAAAGCTATGGCTCGAAAGCCGATGTCTTTCCTATAAACAGCTCCCTCAAACTTTATAGCAGCAAGTCCTTTCCTGGCTTCTTCAAGGGCTGAGATGAGACTTTCCCTGATGGCCATGACAGTAAGGACCCTACCCCCGTTAGTCACCACCTTGCCATCTTTTAGGGCAGTGCCTGCTTGGAACACCTCCAGTCCTAAAGCCCGAGCCTCAGGAAACCCTGTAAGAGAGAGCATATTTGATACATTAATTATAATAATAATATTATACACTGTGGCTTATTCATTTCAAGAGTGTTTTTTAAAAATATAATCTTTATTTCACTTAAACAAATCGTCACAAGAATCCTAACAGAAAGGAATTATGTGATATAACAATAAATTGACCCTTCCTCCTAAAAACAGCCTGTTCTGCTCTAGGGTGACAACTGTGTACACTAAAGCTTTGTGTTATAGATCTCATGTAAGTATGATTATTTCAATGAAGGGGGAAAAAAAAAGGCAAGCTCTGAAAAGTTTGGTACTAGAAGTGTAGTTATTTTCTCTTGAAAAGTAAAAAACTTAAACATCAGTGAATAAATCCTGATCACTTTTTACTGAAAAGAATTTTTTTGCTTTACCACAGCCAACTAGATAAGGCTGCTTTTCCTTTTAAAATATTATTAAACTATACTTTCTAAATTATGCAGTGGACAATTCATACAAAGATAACCTCTTAATTAAAAAAATTTTTTATATCCTTAGTTTGTCCTTTTTCTCTCTTTTAGCACTGTATTTGGTAATGTTAAATTTTTTCTGTATCAATTTAAAAAAAAGGTTTTTTTTAAATTGAAGCATAGTGGTTTATAATATTGTGTCTTCTCTTGGTGTTTCTATAAGATAGGGGCATTTAGTCACAGACAGCCAAATATCTGGTGGTATCAGTTTAGTCGCTCAGTTGTGTCCCACTCTGTGACCCCATGAACCACAGCATGCCAGGCCTCCCTGTCTATCACCAACTCCCGGAGTTTACCCAAACCCATGTCCATTGAGTTGGTGATGCCATCCAGCCATCTCATCCTCTGTTGTCCCCTTCTCCTCCTGCCCCTAATCCTTCCCAGCAATGAGTCAACTCTTTGCACAACTCCAAAGTACTGGAGTTTCAGCTTTAGCATCAGTCCTTCCAATGAACACCCAGGACTGATCTCCTTTAGGATGGACTGGTTGGATCTCCTTGCAGTCCAAGGGACTCTCAAGAGTCTTCTCCAACACCACAGTTCAAAAGCATCAATTCTTCAGCGTTCAGCTTTCTTCACCGTCCAACTGTCACATCTGTAAACCTTGACTAGACGGATCTTTGTTGGCAAAGTAATGTCTCTGCTTTTGAATATGCTATCTAGGTTGGTCCTAACTTTCCCTTCCAAAGAGTACTCGTCTTTTAATTTCATGGCTACAATCACCATCTGCAGTGATTTTGGAGCCCCAAAAAATAAAGTCTGACACTGTTTCCACTGTTTCCCCATCTATTTTCCATGAAGTGATGGGACCAGATGCCATGATCTTAGTTTTCTGAATGCTGAGTTTTAAGCGAACTTTTTCACTCTCCTCTTTCACTTTCATCAAGAGGCTCTTTAGTTCCTCTTCACTTTCTGCCATAAGGGTGGTGTCATCTGCTTATCTGAGGTTATTGATATTTCTCCTGGCAATCTGGATTCCAGCTTGTGCTTCTTCCAGCCCAGCGTTTCTCATGATGTACTCTGCACAGAATTTAAATAAGCAGGGGGACAATATACAGCCTTGACGTACTCCTTTTCCTACTTGGAACCAGTCTGTTATTCCATGTCCAGTTCTAACTATTGCTTCCTGACCTGGTGGTATCAGTAACATCCAATATTGGGACATCAGAAACTATTACACTTGTCACTATAACTTTAGGGAAATTTCACTGATACAAAGATCTTGATTCTAACCCTTCCCTTTCTTTGTTTTAAAAGGCAATCAATTCTTAACTGCCCAGTTACCATGTGTGGTATTTACAGAGCAATGGACTTCCTGTCTGGGTAAGACAGTAAATAGGGTGTCTGGAACTTATTTACCATTATCACACACTGAGTTATATATAAATTGGTTACAATCATTTAACTATTGATAGATGCCTCACCTCCTATAAAGAGAAACAGAAGAGAAGGCTATAGTTCTGAAACTGCTTTAATTCTGCCATCAAAGTGACTATGGGGTATACTGCAAACTGGAGGAGGGGTTACTGTGATCAGAGATCACACCATGAAATCTACATTTCAAATTTACAACATCCTTGATACAGCATATTAAAAAGCAGAGACATTAATTTGTCAACAAAGGTCCGTCTAGTCAAGGCTATGGTTTTTCTAGTAGTCACGTATGGATGTGAGAGTTGAACTATAAAGAAAGCTGAGCACCGAACAATTAATGTTTTTGAACTGTGGTGTTGGAGAAGACTATTGAGAGTTCTCTGGACTGCAAGGAAATCCAACCAGTCCATCCTAATGGAAATCAGTCCTGAATATTCATTGGAAAGACTGATGTTGAAGCTGAAACGCCAATACTTTGGCCACCTCATGCGAAGAGCTGACTCATTTGAAAGACCCTGATGCTGGGAAAGATTGAAGGCAGGAGGAGAAGGGGATGACAGAGGATGAGATGGTTGGATGGCATCACTGACTCAATGGACATGAGTTTGGGTAAACTCTGGGAGTTGTTGATGGACAGGGAGGTCTGGCGTGCTGCGGTTCAAGGGGTGGAAAAGAGTTGGACAACAATGAGTGACTGAACTGAACTGAACCTATGTAGTTTATACTTATGTTCCTCTGACTCATATATTTCTATTATCTTACTGGCTCTCAGGATGGACGAGAAAGGCGGGCCTGGGTGATTCTCCGTAAACTTGGCTAGGCCTACTTAAATCTTCATTGTGCAGAAAGGGAAATGGATAGCAGTTCCTAAATACAGCAGTTTTAGCTATCTGGACACCCATATCCAAGCAACAAGCAACAGAGTTATGTTAAGAACCCCTGAAAAGTTACTGATGGCCTCACACCCTTACAGGGAGCTTTCCATGGGAGAAAGGCCTACTGTGGTACTGTTCACATTGTCTCCCAACCTTGCATTCTCTGATGTTCACCTGTTATCTCTACACCCTTGGTGTAGTCTCCTGGGTAACCTTTACTTGCCATGACCACAGTTACGGCAGCACAGTTGTCCAGCCAAACAGGCAGAGATGTGCAGAGCAAGCCATCTAAGGTAGACTGAATCACTTCATAAAGATCACTTTTAAGAAGTGGGAGGATCACCTGGAAAAAACACAGTCAATATGACAACTGAGAGAAATTTCAATTCTCCTGGGACATTTTATTCACTGAAATACCAGAATTTGCATTATATTTCTCAAAGGTAATTATTTCAAAGCTGAAAAATCCTAAGATTAAAATAGCACACATCTTTTTTACTCACTTGGCACTCTGGATCACCGAAACGGCAATTAAATTCCAGAACTTTGGGGCCGTTCTTGGTCAGCATTATACCAGCATAGAGGACACCTTCATTAAAAAAGAAAAAGAAACTTTAATGCAGACACTGTATTCTATGAAATTTAGAATACAGACTCAAGGTTTTGGAATGACCATAACCAATGTTACAACAATGGTCAATAAAAAGATGGTTTTAAAAAAAGAGAAAATGCTGTAAACTTCCTCCATGAATTATGTCCACAATGACATCCATGTGCTTACCTGTGTACGGCATACCCTCCTCCTGCATGCCATCCACTGTCCTCTGAAGAATGGTATTTTTAATTTTTAGCAACAAATCCTTAGAAACCTGGAGAATTCAGAGAAATATTTAAATGTAATTGGTATTAAACTAAAAAAGTCCTCTCCCACATTGAGGCTCCTTTGTATACTTCCAATATAGTGTGCATACCTTGCAAGCCTGTAAGTTGAAAATCTAAGGGGTTATAAAATTAATTACAGAAATCAGATTTAGAGTTAGTTCTTATATTAAAATCGTTTTCACCAAATGGTAGTTTTAATACATAAAGTCTAAACTAAACCATGTTTGTTTTTAAATCTTTTAGTTAAGAAAAATATCAAAAAGGCACCATGTTATTAGCACTACTGCTAAGTCACTTCAGTCGTGTCCGACTCTGTGCGACCCCACAGATGGCAGCCCACCAGGCTCCGCCGTTCCCGGGATTCTCCAGGCAAGAACACTGGAGTGGGTTGCCATTTCCTTCCCCAATGCATGAAAGTGAAAAGTCAAAGTGAAGTCACTCAGTCGTGTCCGACTCTTAGCGACCCCATGGGCTGCAGCCTATCAGGCTCCTCCACCCATGGGATTTTCTAGGCAAGAGTACTGGAGTGCGATGCCACTGCCTTCTCCGGTTATTAGCACCAATAATTTTAACTATCATCAGTGAAAGGAAATGTGAGTTTCTAAGTGTTATTTATAATATACTCAATGCAGATTTTTCCTAAAACTGTCCAGGAATTGTGTGGAAACATACTTTATCCATTACAGCAGAAACAGAACAAATGATAGTCTGATTTGCTTTTTGATGCACCACACCCACTCTTACTAAGCACTGATTGTTGGCCCCTGCATATCCAAAGATGCATAATTAATTCTAGATTATAATTGGCTCAAGGGGTAAAAACGGTACAGAAAGGAGGGGCTGGAAGGATCTGTTTAATCCACAAAGTTAGTTTCAGAAAGGCTTTTAGAAAAGGTTAGTTTCAGAGTGAGGCCATAAAAGATATTTTTCATTTATCAGGAAAACCAATTTGCTGATTAGTAATGTCATTAACAGGAAAAAAAAACAAAAACAAACTGGAAAAAGGAAAAGTGTCTAAGAGTTCTTTGCAAAGACCAAATGATGACTACCTGAGGGGCTGGACAGTAGGCTCCCATTCCCCCCGTGTTGGGGCCCTGATCGCCCTCCAGCAATCGCTTATGGTCCTGTGCTGGGGGCATGGGCGCCACAGTCCGTCCATCAGTGAAGCACAGACACTACAGAAAAAACAAACAGTCCACATAAACTTCAATGCCAAAAAGGTAAAAAAAAAAATTTCATAAGCAGAACTATACATACCTTAACTCCATTAGAGAGTTTTTTTTTTAAAATGATTTAAAACATAAATAACTTTCCTAGATCAAGTATCAAAAGATTATGTATATTCAATTCTGAAGGATCTGTAATTTTTGAGCTAGGTTGGTCAAGGGGCAGGTCAAGCTACTCCCTAAAGTAAAATAATTCAACCTTCCCCCTCTTTAAATAATGTGTGATATAAGTCCAGTTCCCCTACTGATACACTAGGAGTGATTAAAAGAAGATAAATTACTTTTTCATTTGTATCCAAAATAGTAAACACATACAAATTCCTTTGTATTGCTCAGTTTATGCTCTTGGTTGAAGCAACCAGAACAAATCAAGCCTTTTTTGGGGATCACAGATCAGATAACACAGTGTATACCCTATACAAGTTCAAAAGATGGATATACGTACAGACACCTCTTCTCCTTCAAGAAGTTCTTCAATGACAACTGTTTCTCCTGCTTCTCCGAATGCTTTACCCTTATTGGAGATAAAAAACAAAGATATAGGAACTGAAGGGGTAAACTTATTAAACCCATTAAACCTGTGGGGGGGAAAAAAAAACAAAGATAAATTATAAGCTTTCATTACTTATTTAATCAGCTGCTGTCATTTTGCACCATTTGTATAATGAACCAATGCACTAGTTTATAATTTCTTTCCCTTTCTGAAAGCCGCATAGGAACACATGAATGTCTCCTATTTTTAAAAATGCCAACGATGTAGAGTTAGCACTGGCACAGAAGAAATGACTACATCATTGGAACCCTCCTGGGTAGCCTCCTTTCCAGGTTCAATAAGGCGACAGGAAACAGACGTTGTCATCATCACTACTTCACTCTTACTTCTGATTACACTTACATTTGGTTATAGTGATTATACCGTAGTGTCTGTGAAAGCAGATTTCCAAAAGATGGAGAAACCCAAAACAACCAAGATGGATCCTACAAGCAAAGCATTAGGGGCTTCCCTGGTGGTCCAGTGATTGGGAATCCGCTTGCCAGTGTGGGGGTCCAGGGTTCAATACCTAGTCTGAGAGAGTTCTGCATGACGCAGAGTAGCTAAGCCCCATGTGCATAACTACTGAGCCTGTGTGCTGCAACTGCTCAAGCCCATGCGCCTGGAGTCTGTGCTCCGCAGCAGGAGAGGCCACCGCAGTGAGAGGCCAGGGCCCCACAGTGAGGAGCGGCCACCCGTCAGCCTGCCTGCCGTCAAAGCCTGTGTGTGGCAGTGACAACCAGTGCAGCCAAAAATAATATTTTTTTTTCTTAAAAAAAAAGCAAAAAATATATTAAAATAAAAAGCAATATATATTGTTTCACTTTTCTTAGACTTGAGACACCAAAAACAGATACTTGTTTTTACAGAGATGGGTTATAATACATAGTATTATAAACAGTAACTACTATGCATTTTCCTCATCTTGAGGATAAGAATTTTTAAGTATTTGCAAAATTGGGAGTAGTTATCCAGTGTGACTAGGAAATTATGAACGTTTTTCAGAAGGATCAACTTACCTGCATAATCTCTCTGACAGCGTCACAGGCCTCCTCTTTGCTCTTGGCAATAATTACCCCTTTCCCAGCTGCAAGACCACTGGCCTTCACAACCAAAGCGGGGAAGTCTGCACTGTGAAGACAGAGGAAGTTTCAGTATTCAGTAAATCCTAATAATTCAAAAGTTTAAAACACTTGCAGATTTTGTGATGATATGCTATAGCAACAACTAAAAAGCAGAAAGCAAAAAAAACCAGCTAACACCATTTTGATGTACTTCCTGCCAGGATTCTTTTCTTCTGTATTCCTCTGTTGTTGCCTGTGATCATATGGTACATACGATTTTGCTTTTCTCACCTACCCTGACAGCATATCAACAAATCTTTGGGAGAAGAAATAGCAGCAATATAGGATGGATAAGGAATGATCTTTAAGATACAATAGTGAATCATGGACCAATATAAGCAAAGACACATAATTTCTCCAAGTACACATAAAAAACTGTTGCTGGTAGTTTTTTCTGTTGAGTAGACCTGGAGATCCAGGAGACTTACCCAAAGTAACTAAATTGTTACGTCCAAGGAATCTGATTAATAGAAAACAATAAACTTCAATGTAGAATAAAGAATAAATAAGAATAACTAAAATGAAAACTCAGAGAAGGCAATGGCACCCCATTCCAGCACTCTTGCCTGGAAAATCCCACTGATGGAGGAGCCTGGTAGGCTGCAGTCCATGGGGTCGCTAAGAGTTGGACACGACTGAGCGACTTCCCTTTCACTTTTCACTTTCATGCATTGGGGAAGGAAATGGCAACCCACTCCAGTGTTCTTGCCTGGAGAATCCCAGGGACGGGGGAGCCTGCTGGGCTTCCGTCTATGGGGTCGCACAGAGTCAGACACGACTGAAGCGACTTAGGAGCAGCAGCAGCAGCAAAATGAAAATTATGGATCGGAGGTTCGTGACATTGTACAGGAGGCAAGGATTAAGACCATCCCCAAGAAAAAGAAATGCAAAAAGGCAAAATGGTTGTCTGAGGAGGCCTGAAAAGAGAAGCTAAAGGCAAAGGAGAAAAGGAAAGATAAACCCATTTGAATGCAGAGTTCCAAAGAATAGCAAGGAGACATAAGCCTTTCTCACTGATCAATGCAAAGAAATAGAGGAAAACAATAGAATGAGAAAGACTAGAGAGCTCTTCAAGAAAATTAAGAGATACCAAGGGAACATTTCATGTAAAGATGGGTACAATAAACGACAGAAATGGTATGGACCTAACAGAAGTAGAAGATAGTAAGAAGAGGCGGCAAGAATACGCAAAAGAACTATACAAAAAAGATCTTCACGACCCAGATAATCATGATGGTGTGATCACTCACCTAGAGCCAGACATCCTGGAATGCAAAGTCATGTCAGTCTTAGGAAGCATCATTATGAACAAAACTAGTAGAGGTGATGAAATTCCAGTTGAGCTATTCCAAATCTTGAAAGATGATGCTGTGAAAGTGCTACACTCAATATGCCAGCAAATTTGGAAAATTCCGCAGTGGCCACAGAACTGGAAAAGGTCAGTTTCCATCCAAATCCCAAAGAAAGGCAATGCCAAAGAATGCTCAAACTACCACACAATTGCACTCATCTCACATGCTAGCAAAGTAATGCTCCAAATTCTCCAAGCCAGGCTTCAACAGTAGGTGAACTGTGAACTTCTAGACGTTCAAGCTGGATTTAGAAAAGGCAGAGGAACTAGAGATCAAATTGCCAACATTTGCTGGATCACTGAAAAAGAGAGTTCCAGAAAAACGTCTGCTTTATTCATTATGCCAAAGCCTTTGACTGTGTAGATTACAACAAATTGTGGAAAACTCTGAAAGAGATGGGAATACCAGACCACCTGACTTGCCTCTTGAGAAACTTCTGTGCACATCAGGAAGCAACAATTAGAAGTGGATATGGAACAACAAATCGGGAAAAGAGTACGTCAAGGCTGTATATTGTCACCCTGCTTATTTAACTTATATGCAGAGTACCTCATGAGAAACACTGGTCTGGATGAAGCACAAGGTGGAATCAAGATTGCTGGAAGAAATATCAATAACCTCAGACAAGGAGATGATACCACCCTTATGGCAGAAAGCAAAGAAGAACTAAAGAGCCTCTTGATGAAAGTGAAAGAGGAGAGTGAAAAAGTTGGCTTAAAACTCAGCATTCAGAAAACTAAGATCATGGCATTTGGTCCCATCACTTCATGGCAAATAGATGGTAAACATTGGAAACAGGGACAGACTTTATTTTCTTGGGCTCCAAAATCACTGCAGATGGTGATTGCAGCCATGAAATTAAATGACACTGGCTCCTTGGAAGAAAAGTTATGATCAACCTAGACAGCATATTAAAAAGCAGAGACATTACTTTGCCAACAAAGGTCCATCTAGTCAAAGCTATGGTTTTTCCAGTGGTCATGGATGTGAGAGTTGGACTGCAAAGAAAGCTGAGCGCTGAAGAATTGATGCTTTTGAACTGTGGTGTTGGAGAAGACTTTTGAGAGTCCCTTGGACTGCAAGGAAATCCAACCAGTCCATCCTAAGGGAAATGAGTCCTGAATATTCACTGGAAGAAATGATGTTGAAGCTGAAACTCCAATACTTTGGCCACCTGATGCAAAGAACTGACTCATTTGAAAAGATCCTGATGCTGGGAAAATGAAGGCGGGAGAAGAAGGGGTCAACATGAAGATGAGATGGTTGGATGGCATCACCAACTCAACGAACATGAGTTTGAGTAAACTCTGGGAGTTGATGATGGACAGGGAGGCCTGGCGTGTTGCAGTTCACGGGGTCACAAAGAATTGGACATGACTGAGCAACTGAACAAGAAAACATACCAAGTAGCTCAGATATGTCAACAACAAAAAAAGGCAAAGGCATGTATTTTCCAACATTCATTCATTGATCAATGTTTTCCATAGAATAAAGAACAGGATGTTTAATTTCAAGATTTAGGATTGAACAGTATTGCAGAAGGCCAAGTGATGATTCTTCTCTCTAGTTAATTATTTATGAAAAAAAAATCCATACCCTTTGTGTTGTAAGATGCTGCTGGTGCTAAGTCGCTTCAGTTGTGTCCGACTCTGTGCGATCCCGCAGATGGCAGCCCACCAGTCTCCCCCATCCCTCCCTGGGATTCTCCAGGCAAGAGCACTGGAGTGGGTTGCCATTTCCTTCTCCAATGCATGAAAGTGAAAAGTGAAAGGGAAGTCACTCAGTCGTGTCCAACTCCTAGAGACCCCATGGACTGCAGCCTACTAGGCTCCTCCGTCCATGGGATTTTCCAGGCAAGAGTACTGGAGTGGGTTGCCACTGCCTTCTCCAATGTTGTAAGATGCCACTATGTCAATTTGGCTAACAGTGCATGACTACAGAACTAAATGTATCCTTTCCCCGTATAAACTATTCAGCAGAATTGTTAAAAAGCTTATCCTTCTGCAAGGCCACCAGAGTGAATATCATTTTATTTTGATCTTGGAAAAAGGCAATCTATATTCTATGAGTTTTTCCTAGAATTACCTTACTATAAACTCGTAACAGTGACTCTTACATTCCAATATCATAACAAGATAACAAGACAACTGCCCTTCACAGGCTGTCTTCTATCTACCTCATAATGAAGTCACAGGCTTTTTCAGGTTTAGTGAAAGCTCTCCATCTTGCTGTTGAGATTCCATGTCGGTCCATAAACTCTTTGGCAAATCTCTTGCTGGACTCTAACTGAGCTGCTTCTGCTGTAGGGCCAAAGCACCGAACTCCCACAGAGTTCAGGTTCCCAACAATTCCTAGTGATGGAAATAAGGAGCCTTAGTCAGGTCTGTGCAGGGCCTTTTCATTCTAAAGAATTCAGAGTAGACTAAATCTACACTGAGAAAAGGCAGATGGAAGAGAGTAGGAAACATGAACAGTTTTCACGTTTTCTACAGGATACAATAAAACGCTACTTGCCCATGATTCAAGTACAACAAAAATTTATGTGATATTCAAATATATGGATAGAGCAGAATAAAAAAATATTTCTCATGGGTGCAAATTTGATCTCTCATTCAAATTTACTCATATTATTATTTGTATTATCCACAAAAGTAATGCTTGGGAGAAAAAAAAATCCTAGAATTTATAAATTTCTAGAGAGTGAAAACTTTTTCCAAGGTAATGTTGTTATTAGGAAACCTCATCTATAAAATGTATGAGATTAGATGATCTCCAAGCTCCTATTGGCACAGCAGAAATCGTAACAATAAACAGAAATGAACTTTACCAGCAGCTAGAGGTGCCTCTGGTCCAACAACTACAAATTCAATTTTCTCATCTTTGCAGAACTGCGCAAGGGCAGTATGATCACTGATTGAGATGTCTGTGAAAAGAGAAAAGAAACAAACCTATCTTGTTTAAACGTACTTTGTTTAAGGTATAATAAGTGTCTTCCTGAAGTCTAAGTACTCTACTCTGGTATGCCTATCAATTGTTGATTTTCTTTTGGTGTTGCAGGAGAGTTTCACCGTGAGAAATTCAGAGCAGAGTACATTAGGCTAACCAAGAAAGTTGAGTTCTCTGTTATTACTACAGTGACAGAGAACTGAGTAAGTTTCCCAAGAGCTGTACTCTGACTGTAGCATTCATGTCACTAGTGTTGATTATAAACAAAACAGTGTATCAGAGAATATACTTAGAAACTGGCCTTTTAAATGTCTTTCATTCAAGATTTACTAAAAATTACTATATGCTAGGTAACTGTCCTAATCACTGAGTTAAGACATATACACAAACAAGGTCCCTACACTTAGGATGCTTATATTTCACTATGGGAATACTGGGTTATGACTATCCAAGCAAACTAATAAAGTTAGGCAAATCTGATGTGAAGTAAATTGGGAGGCTATTTCTGACTAAGCCAGGCAGGGGCTCTTTGTGCAAAGATGTTTAAGCTAAGAATAGAATGGTGATTTTATGAGCTTTCTCACTTTCTCAACCTACCAACAAGGTAAATCTTCTTTCTCAACAAAGTTCTAAGTAGTAGTGGGATCAACCATATACTGAGCATGAGTCTGTTTTATAGGCACTCTTCCACTTCACTGTATCTGGGCCACCATTCCTAATCTGGCTGAAGTTTCGAATTACTCTGCATATATGTGGTGTTTATGATGTATAGGGAGTAAGTGCAGAAAAGGTAGAGTTCTCAGTGTACAGAAACTGCCTGAATGGGTAAGGATGGAGTACCATGAACTCTGGGTTAGTAGGTGCAAACACAACTGGGCCGAGCAGAGCCAACTACCTCAGCACAGCAAAGGAAGATGACACACATAACCTGTTGATACAAGTGATGGAAGTCTCATAACAATCTTGGGATGGGATATTTTCATGGGCTGGTCCGTGTAACAGCTATTACAGCTGGATAAAATGTGCAAATACTTAAAAAAAACAAAAACAAAAACAAAAACCCTCACTCCCAGAGCTAAGATCCCAGGGAAGCAGATATTTTCTTATTTATCTCTTATCTGTGGTCCCGTGTACACAATCATCTGCTCCCAGTTTGTGGCTCACTGGATCTATGTTCTCCCTGTAAATACTATACGCCATGCAGAGGACTAGGCACAGTACACACAGTGCAGAATCAGACAGGCGAGTTCCTTGCCCTCACGCAGTTTACATTTTAGAGCTTCTGTTTTAGGAGGGAAGTGAAGATAAGAGACAGACAAGAGAAAAGTAAAAGAAGACACAGGTAACAGTTCACTTTAGGAAAGTCCTCTTTGAGGAGGTAACATAAGTTGAAACCTGAATGATGAGCCAGTCATGCTGGGGGTGAGAACAAAGTGCAAGGCAGCTCTGTTTGGGAAACTGCCAGGACTACATGGATAGAGCACCATGAAAAGAAAAAGAATACAAAAGATCAGGCTGGAAAGGCAGAGAGGCCAGATCACAACAGGTTTTGTAAGCAACAGTAAGGAGTTTTGAGTTTTATGCTAACTACTATGAGAAGTTATTGGAGAGTTTAATGCAGCAAAAGTACTGATTAAGCATCCCTGGTGGCTTAGAGGTTAAAGCATCTGCCTGCAATGTGGGAGACCTGAGTTTGATCCCTGGGTGGGGAAGATCCCCTGGAGAAGGAAATGGCAAGCCACTCCAGTATTCTTGCTGGGAGAATCCCAGGGACAGAGGAGCCTGGTGGGCTACAGTCCACGAGGTCGCAAAGAGTCGGACAAGACTGAGCGACTTAATTAAGAATTGATCACCTTCTTATATTTACCGGTGGAAGAGATAAAGGCTGAGATCTATTATGGAATAAGAATTAGCAGAACTTACATTTAATAGCCTGCTCAATTTTTAATTCCCCAAAATATATACTCAAAACACCTTGAATCTGTATTAGGTACTTCTTTGTGACTTTCTTATTAGACGTGTTTTAAAGGTTTAAACTAATTTAAGGTAAGGAAGTGCTATACTCTGAACAACAGGATACCTTAAATTTATAACATATGGCAACTATTCAAATTACTACATACATTTTTGGGTTAAGCAAAGCATTCAAATCTGAACAGCAGTTGACTATTACATAGAACAGATGTGGTTGACAGTTAATCGTTTACAACTGTTCACTTTTACTTAAAAACGTGATTACCAGTATTTGAAATCTTCTCAGAGCAGGCAGTGCCTGCATTTCCTGGGGTAACCAACACTTGTTTGACATGAGTAGACTGTGCAAGTTTCCAGGCCAGCGTGTGTTCTCGTCCTCCACTGCCAATGACAAGTACTCGGGCTGCCATTGCGCTATCTGCAAAGCAGGAATTCAGCAGGAAGATGAAAGCTGCAGAAAGAAAACCACAGTTGACCGTTTTAAACTGGGATTCATAATTTAAGAAATATGACTGTACTCTTAAGGATTAGCGTGGTACTTTAGAAATAAGGCAGACTGGCCTCAGTTCAGTTCAGTTCAGTCGCTCAGTCGTGTCCGACTCTTTGTAACCCCATGAATGGCCTAGAGAGCTTGATTTAAAAAAACAACAAAAACTCCGATCACCCTTTCTAGCGCTTCACTTTTAGATTTAACAATCATCAAACCTCAATTAAAAATGAGTCTTAATGTTGTCCCAGTGGTTAAGAATCCATCTTCCAACGCAGGCGACATGGGTTTTATCCCTGGCCAGGGACCTAAGCGTGCACAATATACTACTATGCTGCAGCTTGAGCGCCACAGCTAGAGAGAAGCCTGTGTGCCACAAAGACGACCCGATGCAACCAAATAAATAAATAAATTCTGATGGCCATATAGTCTCTGTTGCAATTACTGAACTCTGCCATTGTAGCACAAAGAGCAGTCTTGGACAAGAGACAAACGTGGCCTGGCTATGTGCAGCAAAAACTTACACAAAACAGGCATGGGCTGTAGGTCATAGTTTGCCTATTTTTGCTCTAAGCAACAAGAAGCTGTAAGAGGTTTATAAAGAATTAAGCGTGGCTATGTTTCAATAAAAGTTTATTTATAGACATAGCAATTTGAATTCTGCATAACTGTCACAGAAACATCACTTTTCCTTTTTTCCCCCTAACCGTTTAACAACATAAAAATTATTCTTATTTAGTGAGCTGTACAAAAACAGGTAGTAGGAAGGACTGGCACCAAGAGCTACAGTCTGCTGATCCCCATTTAAGAAGCTGGTGCACGGCTTCCCTGGTGGTGTAGCGGTGAAGAATCTATCTGCCAACACAGGGGACACAGGTTCAACCCCTGGTATGGGAAGATCCCACATGCCTTGAAGCATTGGTTGCATGTGTGTCACAACTACTGAACTAGCCTTCTGGAGCCTGGGAGCACTGCTGGGCCCCCTCACCCTAGAGCCCCTGTTCCAAAATAAGAGAAGCCACCACGATGAGAGGCCCATGCACTACAGCAAAGAGTAGACCCTGCTCTCTCCAACTAGAGAAAGCAAAAGCAAAGCAAAAAATATCCAGTGCAGCCAAAAATACAAATAAGTAAAGAAATCTTTTTTTTTAAATGCAATATGCTGGCAAAGGGACTTCCCTGGTGGTCCAGTGGTTAACAATCTGCCTTCCAATGCAGGGGATGCGTGTTCCATTCCAAAGGGCAGCTAAGCCCATGGGATGCAGCAGCCCCTCCTCCCAGAGGAAACCGGTGGAGAAGGCAAAAATCAAATGTAAACACATTTCACTCAGTTCTGGCATCTGATCCTGAGCAGGATGGGTAACTCTCTCTCCGCTCAACTGAGCACGTGACCTTGGTTAAGCTCTTACTGTCTGCAATTCGATTTCTATGCATCTATCTTACAAGGTGGAATTAAGAATGTGCCTTATGAGGCATAGTAAGAATTGAAATGGCATTTATTTATAAGTAATTAGGACAACTGCATACACTCAGTAGTAAAAGAATGCTAACATGCTACATTTGATTACTTTTGTCTAAACTGATGCTTCCGGGATAGAAATTCTAGAAAGCCAAAAGAGTGAATAATCTGTCATATTTGTCATATTCATTTACTAGTTTTCAGAAGACATCTAATTACGTAGAATGCAAATTGATAACAGGAAAAACTGAAATCAGTTACTTATGAAATACTAGGAATACATATTTAAAGAAAAATCTAAGTTGATAATATAAAACACTTCTTGAGCACTTCTTGCCAGATGCTACTCTAAATGCTTTTAATTTTAAAATTCTATGAGGTAGATAGGATTACTATGCCCACTTTGCTGATAAACATACCTGAGGTTCAGTAAGGTTAAGTAACTTGCTGCAGGTCACATAGATCAGAGGGTGAGATTCCAACAGAAGCAATTTTGCTTCAGATACAATTGAAAATATGAAGAAGAAAAAAATTTACTAAGTTATCTCAGAAAGGAAAATGGTCAATGGAAAACACAGACTTGCCATGTATATTGAAATATTTGAAATAAATATACTTTAAACCTAGAGAAGACATTAGTGTGAATTACAGGAGCAGTGAAGGGATTATCGCAGATCTCTGAAATAGTTTTAGGACTCAGACTGAGGGAATGTACATCCAGGAGTGGCTAGCAGCCCTTCAGTCAGAGGACCTGGGACAGGGTTAAGACTTAGTAGCTGGGAAACCTGGAGGGACTTAACCTTTTTGGGCCTCAGTCGTCTAAATGGATAACATAACAGAGAATTAGAGAGCCAAGAAAAGCCATTTCAAAAGACTTGGTGAATAACACAACATAGAAACCAACTACAAAATGGGATTAAGTAACCTGCTAGAGACAAAGGACTGAATTAACAAGAAAATATGCAATTCTGGTGCATGGCATTAAAAAAAAAAGCATAAAGGTACAAAAAGGGCCCTTACACTTAAAGCAGAGAAATGACAGAGCCATTGTAAACCTCAGTTTAAACTGAAAAAGCATATGGCCAACCTTCACCCATGGCACGTGGAAATAAGATGAAAATTCCTGCAGCCAAACCTGTTCAGACAGTTTCATCTCACGCCTGAGAGTAAATCCGCCAAGACAAACCGTAAAGCAACTTTACTGAGAGGCGGAGGAAACTCACCCGGCGATACTGGGTGACCTGGGGGTCCGCACGTAGACCTTCGCCTAGCGCTCTGGATCTGAAAGTACTCCACGCGCGCCGGAAGTTGGGCGCGCGGAATCCGGCGCGCTCGGCCCTCCCACCCCGCCCTCGAGGGTTCGCCTCCCTATTGGCTGGCGGGGCCCATGGTCCCCACTCCGAGGTAATCAAGAACGATGCCCTCCCGCTCTTGGGCGCGGCCTGAACCTCCCCTCCGGAGCTAATCTCTTAAGCCCTACTCCTTTACAGTGTTTAATTCTGTGGTACCAGGTGCCACGTAAAATCTACTCTCCCCCCCAGAACCTCCTGAGCTCTGAGGGTGGGGAGCGCCAAAATGCTAAACCCATGTTCAGCTACTTGTGTGTTGCTTAGGAATCACAACTGACCGGCTACTGTGCAAAAGTCTCGTGATGCGCCTGGCTCCTGAGGAGATTAAAATGCACCAGGGTTTGAGCTCAGCTGGCTCGTGACCTCTGACCCAATGCTAAAATGGGGAAAAAAAAAAAGCTGATTATAGGATGCCATGGGAGAGAGATGGGGGGGATGAAAACGTTATCCTTCGTACGGTGGGCAGGCGCTGATAATGTGCTTTCCCGGATGGATCTCCCCTGCCGAAACGGGGAGACATGTTGGAGCACCCTGTTGCCCTCCCCGCTCCCTTTCCTCACGGAATTTAATCTCGGGTAGTTAGTGACTAAAATAAGCTTCTTAAACGGCCCCCCCTCCCCCAAACGCTATTGAAGACTGACAACTGAAGCCGACACAGCCACCTCGAGAGACTTCTCCTGTAATGGCGCCTGCGTCAGTCACTAACATGGCGGACACAGTCGTGCGCGGCGCAAACGTCAGCAGCTCTACCCCAAACGCTCAGAAACAGCGGAGGAGAGCGGGGCCGTGCTCGCTGATAGGTTCGGAGGCGGAGCGTACCGCTCTGGCTCTCCCACAGGAGCCAATCAGGACGGCGAGAGACGGAATTGGCCGCTGCGCCTCCTCCCGAGGCATGCTGGGAGCCTGGAGGACTGGTGAGGAGGAGTTGAGAGAACGGAGCGGACGCCATGGCGACCAACATCGAGCAGATTTTTAGGTCTTTCGTGGTCAGTAAATTCCGGGAAATTCAACAGGAGCTTTCAAGGTAAGCTCTCCTCAGACTCTTCTGCTCCCAAAGGACCGCTGGGACCCCACGGGGCCTTCCATGGAATCTTTCTTCGGAGACGCTGTCGTTGCTCGTCTCAGGCCCGGCTACAGCCCCGCCTGGGCCTGGGATCCATTTTCCGGCCCCCCCACCCCCATCCGCTCCCTCCCTTCCCGGCGAGGAACTTCGCCCTTTCCGAGATAATCCCAGGCTGTCTCTTCTAGAACCGAGTTAAGATGCGCAGCCTTCTGTCCTGTTTGGGTATCCCCTACCGTCTAGCTACGGTAGGCCTGCTTGTCCACCGGGGATGGGCCTAGTTCCTTCCTCAGCTCTGCCGCCGCGCTTCCCCTCCCCCTCTCCGCCTCCGCGGATTTCGCCGGCCGGTGTCTTTGACCGGAAAGGGGTCTAACGGCCGTTTCTTGAGTAATCTTAAATACGCTTTATTATTGCAAGCTTCGGACCACTTGGGGGTCGGGATCCTTTGAGAAGATTATTTGGGTCCTAATGTCCTGTGGCTTCCACCAGGTAGCATTTTAAATAGTGTGATAGATTAGAAATTTAAATTAAAACAGTTAAAGTTAACGTTAGTTATTTTGACAGAATATTCGAGGCGAGGATGGAAGGAGACTTTGAATTACTAGTAATTACTAAATTTAGCAAGCGAAAAGTGGAGTTCGTGTATTGGTCTAAATATTCTTGCTCCCTCTGCCCCGATTGACCTATTTGACCAACACGCTGTTTTTGTCATCGCTACTAGTTTACCCTTGGTTCCACACAATTTGAATGGGAAGAGACTTTCAAAGAAATAGTTGCTTACTCGGAAAGGAAAATCGCGTGGGTCATGTTATTTAGCGGTTGTCTTTTTGTATTTTTTTTTTTGCGTAACGTAAACATTTGTTCCGAGTTCCAATGCATTGTTAGTTGTGTTTTAAAAAGTTGAGAGCTAGAGTCAGACGTGAGGTGAATTTGAAAAATAGCCGGAAACTCAGTTGTAAACTGAATGCTCCAATTAACATAAGGTTATGGGGTAATGATATAGATTTGCTGGAATTCTTTGCGTATACATTGTTTTTTAAGTGGGAAATATATCTGTTCATTGATTTAGTTGCTTTTTGAAATTTTGTAATATGCTAGTTATTTTTAGGATAGTGAGAAACGACCCAAGCTAAGGGAATAGAATTTTCCTGGAAACTTTGTAATAGTTGCATGCAATCAGTAGTTGTGTTTGATAATTGTAATGTCTTATTTCTGTACCTTCTAAAAACTAGGTTTTGTATTAGAAGTTTTATTGTTGTAGGAGGTTTAGAAAAAATAGAGAAACGAATTTTAAAACGCATGGTTATTGATCTTTATATTCTTTCACTTTTTTTCCTTTGCATACAGATGCACGTGTTTTGTGAAATGTGGTCATCTTGTTTTGCGTGTTTTTTTTTTTTTTTTTTTAATCTGTATATTGTGAACTTTTATCATGGTTTGGAACATTTTTCCGGGCTCCATAGAATTCTGTTTATTGTAGGATTGTATTGATATTTAGGTGCCTTGAAATTTCCACCCTTTTTCAGTAGTTGAATGAACATCCGGAGAGCTTTAAGATGATTACTTTCTTATAGACTGCCTGTATTTTTTTTTATCCCTACTTTTCGGATTTTTAAATCCGTGGATTTTTTAGTAAGGTCAGCACAGTGTAAGTGCTTAGGAAAAATGTAGAGAAAGTCCAGGAAGAAAGTCTAAAAAGAAAATTAGATAAAGCAGTGTATTACTGGAGGAATATTTAGCTGCTTTTCAAGTAACGTTATACATTATCAGTATCAAGATTATTTGCTGTTTTAGTGAGCTGTAGTTCTTTTGTGTGTTTGTCATTTATTTTTTTATGTATATTGGTTTGAGTGAGGAGACTGATAACTTTAATAGCTTAAAGTTTTTATTTATAGATGGTTCTTGTTTTGAATGCCAGCTTTATTGCTTAATAAATGTGTAATCTTCAGCTAGGTTTGTTTTGTTTTCTTTGGGCCTCATTTTCCTCATTGAAAAATCAGAACAATAGTGCTGATTTCAGAGTTTGTGGGGATAAATGAGTTTAGAAATGTAGAACCATGTGACCCTAATTAATAGTTAATAAATGTTAAATAATATTTATTGTATGATTAATTGTATTAGAAAACCAAATATTCTTTAATAACATGAAAAGCTACTGAATTTTTTTGTTAAAGCTTAAATTACAGTAAGTCACACATACTGTTGTGAAAGCATTTTTCGAAACAATTTTGTAAATTTGTACAAAATAGTACAAGTGACAAATGATAAAAATAAATGATATATAAAAATGTATCTTCTGTCAAGATTCTTCTGTTCCTGTAAATTGAAAATGTTAAGTGATTCATTCATTGACTGTTACTATAAATGAATTGGTTTACATGGTTTTTGGTAACTGGGTGAAAACTATATGTGTATTTTTTCAATATTGTGGCATTTCAGTAACTGAAGAGTTTCAACTTGATCTGAAGCTACCAGTTATACTTTTGACTAAATGTCTGTGGCTAAATTTTTGTTCCTTCATATTGCTGATGGTGATTGTGATCCATCTATAGGTGTAGCTTGTCACTATAGCATTTACCATAATGTTAGGGTAATGTGTTTTTCTTTGGTTTTGTGATTGTGATCTTAGTAATTTTTTTTCCCTGAAATATTCTGGTTGGGGAGTATTTAATTTTTTTTTTTTTAAAGAGCTTGGAAACCTGTTTTAAAGATTTTCTTAACTTTAACACTTCTGAAAACTTTAAGAAATTGTATGAAAATAAAAATGTGCCAACTGTAAGTGTTAAGGAAGCACCGTTGATGGGGAAAAGGGGAATATCATCCAAAATTAAATACAAATGGTGAAATGTATGAATAATACGAGGTTTTTTAAATAAGTTGTTACAAATATTTATGTGTCATGGTAAAATTATTAATGAATTTTGATAACTTTTCTTGTCAAGTGGAAGGAGTGAAGGACAGCTCAATGGTGAAACAAACACACCTATTGAAGGAAACCAGGCAGGTGATGCAGCTGCCTCTGCCAGGAACCTACCAAATGAAGACATAGTTCAGAAGATAGAGGAAGTACTTTCTGGGGTCTTAGATACGGAATTACGATATAAGCCAGGTAAGTTGAAGATAATTACCTGTCTTGAAAGCTAAATTTTTAAAAATAGTTCATAGTTAAATAATAGTATTTCTGATTGTAGGGTATTTGAGATGTTCATTAGATCTAAAATGTCAGTAAGTTGAATTTTTAATTTAACTGATTTACTGAAGACTTGTTTTGTTTATGTCCATTTTTTGAAAATACAGTTGCACTTGTTTGCTTTACTAGTGGAATATAACTGTATTTGATTCAGTCTTGTGCCGCCTCAGTGCCAGGATTTTGAATATGGATTTTCATTGAAAAATTGTGTAAATGTCAAGTTTTGGAAGGTACAGGAGTCTGGACCAAATTGTAATGATTTTAAAACCCTGGAAAGTTTTATTTTAAAGCTCAAACTTAGAGATTACCTTGTTTTTGCATCTACTTTTAAAGGTGCAATAAATGGGGAGGAAGCATTGCTGGATATTGAGCATTTGGGGAACTGATTAAATAATTGGTGCTTAGAAATGACTGATCAACCATCTTTTAGTTTTGGAAATGGAGACATTTTATGGATTAAGGAAAAGTTTTTTTTTTTTAGTACAGAGTATGGCTTAAAAAAATAGTAAAGACTGGCCATGCTTAGATTCATGACTTGAGCAACTTTTGTTGAAGTATAATGTAGACTTGGTATATAATGTAAACAATTAGTAGAAAATGATTGGTTTTGCTTTGAAACAGATCTTGTCATGTGTTGATTTACTTTTTCCATAATCTTGATGACCTGGATTTCTGATGATCTTTTTCTGAGATCACTAAGGTTTATCAGATTTTATACTGGCATTAGAGTAAATCTCATCTAGTAATAAAGTATAAGCCATTTTTTGGTTTAGATATGCAGATTGAAATGTTCTTAATTTCTTAAGGGTTGTAAGTTAACTTCTTAGTAACCTTAGAAGAGTAATGAAGAGGTGTTACTTTTCTGAGAATACAGCATGAGTGAGAATTGAGGTTCCATGTTTTGCGTTTGTTGCTCAGACCTTTGCATTCTTTATAAAAGCATTCCCTAGCATTTGCTGAGGGTTTACTTGATGGCAGGCGTTATTCAGTGTACTTGGCATGTTTTAACTCGGTTTGTCTTCTGCTGCTGAAAGACAGTGTCAGCAGTTGAGTGGTGCATTGATTCAGTATGCAAAAGCAGACAGTCTGTTCTAAAGCCAGTGCCACATTGCTTCTTGTATGAGTAAATAGGGGTTATGAAATAGTCACAAAAATTATTCAGTATATGTATTTTTAGGAATTCTGATAGTTAACAATATGAAAGATGTTCATCTGTAAGTGTAGTTTAAGTAACTTGTATATTGAGAGCTGGAGAAAATAATTGTTTTAGATGAACTTAGGAAAAATACATTTTAATGTAATTCTAAGAACTTTTGTAGTAAATTAAGAATTTATTTTTAACCCTGGCTTTAGTTGTAGAAGAAGTATTGCAAAGGTGCCAGTCTTCAGATAGCTGGTTTATGGAAAATTATTTAACAGGAGATGTCTTACGGTATCTTAACATGGAATGTAAGGTATTGTTTATATGATTTATCTAAATCTATCTTGGGGAATATTTGACATAATTAATTTTCCTTAATTTCAGACTTGAAGGAGGCATCCAGAAAAAGTAGATGTGTGTCTGTCCAAACAGATCCTACTGATGAAATTCCTACCAAAAAGTCGAAGAAGCATAAAAAGCACAAAAATAAAAAGAAGAAAAAGAAGAAAGAAAAGGAGAAAAAGTATAAAAGACAGTCAGAAGAATCTGAGTCACAGCCGAAATCACATCACGATGGGAACATAGAATCGGATTCCTATTTGAAGTTTGATTCTGAACCTTCAGAGATGGCACTGGAGCATTCTGTAAGAGCATTTGGCCTATATGACACCAGTGAATCTCCCGCAGTTGTGCTTGAACCTCCTGTAGTTTCGATGGAGATCTCAGAGCCACACATCTTAGAAACTCTGCCGCCAGCTACAAAACATACAGAACTGTCAGTTGCATCTACATCAGTAGTCTCAGTGCAGTCAGAGCAGTCTGTGGCAGTAATGCTGGAACCATCCACAACAAAGATTCTGGATTCCTTTGCAACAGCACCAGTGCCTACGACAACAGTAGTGCTAAAGTCATCTGAGCCAGTGGTAACAGTGTCAGTGGAGTGTCAGATGAAATCTGTGCAGAAATCTTTGGAGAGCACACCTCCAGAGCCATCAAAGATCATGTTGCTAGAGCCTCCAGTAGCAAAAGTGCTAGAGCTATCAGAAACTCTTGTGTCATCAGAGACACCTACAGAGGTGCACCCTGAGCCAAGCACGTCAACAACAATGGATTTTCCAGAGTCGTCAGCAACTGAAGTGCTAAGATTGCCAGAGCAGCCTGTAGAAGGACCATCAGAGATTGCAGATTCATCCATGACACGACCGCAGGAGATGCTGGAGCTGCCCAAGACCACAGCGTTGGAGCTGCAGGAGTCGTCGGTGGCCTCAGTGATGGAGTTGCCGGGGCCACCTGCGACCTCCATGCCGGAGTTGCAGGGGCCCCCTGTGACTCCAGTGCTGGAGTTACCTGGGCCCTCTGCTACCCCGGCGCCAGAGTTGCCAGGGCCCCTTTCTACCCCAGTGCCTGAGTTGCTAGGGCCCCCTGCGACAGCAGTGCCTGAGTTGGCAGGGCCCTCTGTGACATCAGTGCCACAGTTGTCACAGGAATTGTCAGGGCTTCCAGCACCATCCATGGGGTTGGAGCCACCACAGGAGGTACCAGAGCCACCTGTGATGGCACAGGAGTTGCCAGGGCTGCCTGCAGTGACAACAGCAGTAGAGTTGCCAGGGCAGCCTGTGGTAACAGTAGCAATGGAGTTGACCGAACAACCTGTGACGACGACAGAATTGGAGCAGCCTGTGGGAATGACAGCGGTGGAACATCCTGGGCAGCCAGAGGTGACAACGGCAACAGGGTTGCTGGGGCAGCCTGAGGCAGCAATGGTGCTGGAGTTGCCAGGACAGCCGGTGGCAACGACAGCGCTGGAGTTGTCAGGGCAGCCTTCGGTGACTGGGGTGCCAGAGTTGCCAGGGCTGCCTTCGGCAACTAGGGCGCTGGAGTTGTCAGGGCAACCTGTGGCAACTGGGGCACTGGAGTTGCCTGGGCAGCTCATGGCAGCTGGGGCACTGGAGTTCTCGGGGCAGTCTGGGGCAGCTGGAGCGCTGGAGCTTCTGGGGCAGCCTTTGGCAACAGGGGTGCTGGAGTTGCCAGGGCAACCTGGGGCGCCAGAGTTGCCTGGGCAGCCTGTGGCAACTGTGGCGCTGGAGATCTCTGTTCAGTCTGTGGTGACAACGGAGCTGTCAACGATGACCGTGTCGCAGTCCCTGGAGGTGCCCTCGACGACAGCGCTGGAATCCTATAATACGGTAGCACAGGAGCTGCCTACTACATTAGTGGGGGAGACTTCTGTAACAGTAGGAGTGGATCCCTTGATGGCCCAGGAATCCCATATGTTAGCTTCTAACACCATGGAGACCCATATGTTAGCATCCAACACCATGGACTCCCAAATGCTAGCGTCCAACACCATGGACTCTCAAATGCTAGCATCCAACACCATGGACTCCCAGATGTTAGCCTCTAGCACCATGGATTCCCAGATGTTAGCAACCAGCTCCATGGACTCCCAGATGTTAGCAACCAGCTCCATGGACTCCCAGATGTTAGCAACCAGCTCCATGGACTCTCAGATGTTAGCAACCAGCTCCATGGACTCTCAGATGTTAGCAACCAGCTCCATGGACTCCCAGATGTTAGCAACCAGCTCCATGGACTCCCAGATGTTAGCAACCAGCTCCATGGACTCGCAGATGTTAGCAACCAGCTCCATGGACTCGCAGATGTTAGCAACCAGCACCATGGACTCCCAGATGTTAGCCACTAGCTCTATGGACTCCCAGATGTTAGCTTCTGGCACTATGGACTCTCAGATGTTAGCTTCTGGCTCCATGGATGCTCAGATGTTAGCGTCTGGTACCATGGATGCCCAGATGTTAGCATCTAGTACCCAGGATTCTGCTATGTTGGGTTCAAAATCTCCTGATCCCTACAGGTTAGCTCAGGATCCTTACAGGTTAGCTCAGGATCCGTATAGGTTAGGTCATGACCCTTACAGGCTAGGTCATGATGCCTACAGGTTAGGGCAGGACCCCTATAGATTAGGCCATGATCCCTACAGACTAACTCCTGATCCCTATAGGATGTCACCTAGACCCTATAGGATAGCACCCAGGTCCTATAGAATAGCTCCCAGGCCATATAGGTTAGCACCTAGACCCCTGATGTTAGCATCTAGACGTTCTATGATGATGTCCTATGCTGCAGAACGTTCCATGATGTCATCTTATGAACGCTCTATGATGTCTTATGAGCGGTCTATGATGTCCCCTATGGCTGAGCGTTCTATGATGTCAGCTTACGAGCGCTCTATGATGTCAGCCTATGAGCGCTCTATGATGTCCCCTATGGCTGAGCGCTCTATGATGTCAGCCTACGAGCGCTCTATGATGTCAGCCTACGAGCGCTCCATGATGTCCCCAATGGCTGACCGATCTATGATGTCCATGGGTGCTGACCGGTCTATGATGTCGTCATACTCTGCTGCTGACCGGTCTATGATGTCATCGTACTCTGCAGCTGACCGATCTATGATGTCATCTTATACTGCTGATCGTTCAATGATGTCTATGGCAGCTGATTCTTACACCGATTCTTATACTGATACATACACGGAGGCATATATGGTGCCACCTTTGCCTCCTGAAGAGCCTCCAACAATGCCACCATTGCCACCTGAAGAGCCACCAATGACACCACCATTGCCTCCTGAGGAACCACCAGAGGGTCCAGTGTTAGCCACTGAGCAGTCAGCATTAACAGCTGAAAATACATGGTCTGCTGAGGTGCCAGCATTACCTCCTGAAGAGTCTGTATCACTGCCTGAACCTCCTGTGAGTCAAAGTGAGATTGCGGAGCCTTTGGCAGTAACTGCTAATTATTCAGTGTCAGCATCAGAGCCGTCAGTGTTGGCATCAGAGGCTGACGTGACTGTTCCAGAACCACCACTAGAGCCAGAGTCTTCAGTTATGTCAGCACCTGTAGAGTCTGCTGCTGGAGCAGAAGAGCATGAAATTGTTGCAGAGAGACCAGTGACTTACATGGTGTCTGAAACTCCCACAACATCAGGTGAACCAACTGTGTTAACATCAGAGCCTTCTGTTATGTCAGAGATAGCAGAAACTTACGATTCCATGAGGGCTTCAGGACAGACTGCCCCAGAGGTATCTGTGTTTCTGCTGGAGGCAGCAGTACCTGTTGGAGAGCCATCGCAGAGCACTGTAGATCTGCCAGCCATGGCTGTTACAGAGCTGCCATCTGTGGCTGTTCCAGAGCACCCAGCTGGGATTGTTGCAGAGACATCAACCATGGCTGTCCCAGAGCCACAGGCTGAGGCTCTCCAGGACCCTCCAGCTGTGGCTGTCCTGGACCCACCAGCTGAGGCTGTCCCAGAGCCCCTGGCCTTGTCTGAGCCAGAGCATGTTACTGTTGCTGCTGTTTCTACCCTGGAGCCTACTGTGCCTATTCTGGAACCAGTGGTGTCCATCCTTCAACCTAATGTGATTGTTTCAGAACCATCTAGTTGTGTCCAAGAGTCCACTGTGACAATTTTAGAGCCTCCTGTCACTGTCTCAGAGCAGACTCAAGTAATACCAACTGAGACAGTTGTAGAGTCTACACCAGTAATATTAGAGTCTAGTACTATAAAAGGAATGAATTTACTATCTGGTGATCAAAATATTGCTTCAGAGATTGGCCTACAGGACATAGCCATGCATTCAGATGAAGAGCCACGTGCTGAAGGACTCCTGAAGAGTGGCTCTAATGAAACTGAAAATTGTATAAATACAGACCTTAACATAAAGAATCACTTAATTGCTCAAGAAATGGAACGTAGCACAGTGTCTGCTGCCAGCACTGGTGCTGTTGGTGAAATTGGTGAAGAGACAATTTTGCCTACCAGTGAGACTAAACAATGCACAGTATTGGATACCTGTCCTAGCGTTGGTGAAGCTGAGCTAGGAGGAACTCTGTCTTCTGTTGGTCCCCTTGTCCTTGAATCTGAAGCAGTGGGAACTGGTAAGGATCTTGAATTTGGCACAGCATCTGCTCTCAGTTCAGTTAGTAAATATGATGGTGAAGTATCTTTAACAACTCAAGATACTGAACATGACATGGTAATTTCCACCAGCCCCAGTGGTGGCAGTGAGGCTGACATAGAGGGACCTTTGCCTGCTAAAGACATTCATCCTGATTTATCTAATAATTTTATCAATAAGGATGCAGAAGGATCATTACCTGTACAGGAGAGTGACCAGACGTTAGCAGCTGCTGTCAGTCCTAAAGAAAGCAGTGGAGAAGATAAAGAAGTATGTCTCACTACTAAAGAGATACTGTCTGATTCAGGATTTCCTGCCAGCATTGATGATATTAATGAAGCTGATTTAGTGAGACCATTACTTCCTAAGGACATGGAACGTCTTACAAACCTTAGAGCTGGTATTGAAGGACCTTTACTTTCGAGTGAGGTGGAACGGGATAAATCTGCTGCCAGTCCAGTTGTAATTAGTATACCAGAAAGAGCTTCAGAGTCGTCTTCAGAGGAAAAAGATGATTATGAAATTTTTGTAAAAGTTAAGGACACACATGAAAAAAGCAAGAAAAACAAGAACCGTGACAAAGGTGAGAAAGAGAAGAAAAGAGACTCTTCATTAAGGTCGAGAAGTAAACGTTCCAAGTCTTCTGAACACAAATCGCGAAAGCGCACCAGTGAATCTCGTTCTAGGGCAAGGAAGAGATCATCTAAGTCCAAGTCTCATCGCTCTCAGACACGTTCGCGGTCACGATCAAGACGCAGGAGGAGGAGCAGCAGGTCAAGATCCAAGTCTAGAGGAAGGCGATCTGTATCAAAAGAGAAGCGCAAAAGATCTCCAAAGCACAGATCCAAGTCCAGGGAAAGAAAAAGGAAAAGATCAAGCTCCAGGGATAACCGGAAAACAGGTAGAGCTCGAAGTCGCACCCCAAGTCGTCGGAGCCGGAGTCATACTCCGAGTCGTAGGAGAAGATCCAGATCTGGGGGGAGAAGGAGCTTTAGCATTTCCCCGAGCCGACGGAGCCGCACCCCAAGCCGAAGGAGCCGCACCCCTAGCAGACGGAGTCGGACCCCGAGTCGACGGAGCCGTACCCCGAGTCGACGGAGCCGTACCCCGAGTCGACGGAGCCGTACCCCGAGCCGTCGGAGAAGATCAAGATCTGTGGTAAGAAGACGAAGCTTCAGTATATCACCAGTCAGATTACGGCGATCACGAACACCCTTGAGAAGAAGGTTTAGCAGGTCTCCAATCCGTCGCAAACGATCCAGGTCTTCAGAAAGAGGCAGATCACCTAAACGTCTCACAGATTTGAGTGAGTCATTTTAAAATTTAATGGTATTAAAGAATGATTTGAATCTGATTTTTTTTTCTGTGAGTTTAATGAAATATTGGGGATTATTGGTTTAGGATAAATATTTCTGTAAGTTTTTGTAATTAGCTTCTGTTTAGAAAATGTGGGAATAAGTACATTTATAATTAGCTTTAAAAGATTTGCTTTGGAGTATATTAGAATCAAAGTATTTCCATGCTTTAATGTTTTCTTTCTGCTTGAACCATATACCATAACTAAAAATGGCAAGTAGAAGTTCAATTAATCGTTGAAGGCAATGGCACCCCACTCCAGTACTCTTGCCTGGAAAATCCCATGGACAGAGGAGCCTGCTAGGCTGCAGTCCATGGGATTGTGAAGAGTCAGACACGACTGAGTGACTTCCCTTTCACTTTTCACTTTCATGCACTGGAGAAGGAAGTGGCAACCCACTCCAGTGTTCTTGCCTGGAGAATCCCAGGGACGGGGGAGCCTGGTGGGCTGCCATCTATGGAGTCACACAGAGTCAGACACGACTGAAGTGACTTAGCAGCAGCAGCAGCAGCAGTGTAATTATTCCAACATAGGTTCTTGCAAATAAGCCTGCAGTCAGACATTTCTTTTTTAAATAGTTCCATGTCTTAAATGGCATATAGAACTGTTAAATGTTTGTGAAGATATTTCTGATTGGTATAATGGGTAATGTAAGTGAGTAGGGAGTTTTTCATGTGGGGAGTTAGTGATTTCAATCTGTCTTTTACAAAATGTAGTGTTCTAATATCTCCTGGTTTTTTAAGTGTGTAGAGGTGACTAAAATTTGATGGATAATGTGTGACTACTGTTAATAATAATGGATGATTTGTCATTATCCCAGTAGATTGGACATTTCCAGGTCAGAGTAGTGTAAAGAAAAAGCCCTAGACAGAACCCTAGGGAAGAATAATTCAGTCTAACAGATGGTTTTTTAGTTCTTTTTTATTAAAAAACAAAGATTACGAGCTAGTACAAGAGACACAGATAAAATGCATGTATGTCTGTTTTACCAAGTAGTGAAACTGTTTAAAAGCAGAATGTGATGATTGCTGTAGTTATTGGTACAGATTAGGTACTACGGAAGCACGATGGAGAGGAATGTTAAAGTCTGACTTAAGACTTGTTACCTTGAAATGGTGGCAGTTTTGAAATTGGGCTCAAAGAGTGATTTAAAATGTTATTAAGAGATTTAGAAGGAGAGTAATTTAAGGGGCACCATAGTTTTGGAAAATAAAGTAGGCTTTGGCAGGTGTGTGACTTAGCGTGTATAGCAGGGTGATTATTGTAGTTGTGTAGTTTAGCTGTTTTGTATAGTGTTTGAGTGGGAAGCTAAATACGGACTTAATTCATTTTTAAATATGGGGCATTTTCTTTATTTCTTTAAATCTTTGAGCCAAAGAATGATTTCATCACAGCTGTAAGTTTGGGCAGAAAATTGATGCCTTTAATTTTTTTAGCATGTAAAGCATTAGATAATATAAAATATATAGCTTTTCAGGAAAACTGCTTTTTGTATTTTTCCTCTTGCAGATAAGGCTCAGTTACTTGAAATAGCCAAAGCTAATGCAGCTGCCATGTGTGCTAAGGCTGGTGTTCCTTTACCACCAAACCTAAAGCCTGCACCTCCACCTACAATAGAAGAGAAAGTTGCTAAAAAGTCAGGAGGAGCTACTATAGAAGAACTAACTGAGGTAAGCTAGACAGAATTTGTTTTCATTCTTAAATGGATTACTCCAGTGATGTTGACTCTGGAGTGTGCCAAAAACCTGAATTGTGGGCTGAACTGATAATGGCTGGCACCGAGTGGCCAAAACCCGAAATACAGACGTGGCAGCGGCAGAAGCTCTGTTTAGCAGGCCATTATCCGGGATGGCTAAGCTCCGCTAGCTAAGTTACTTCCCATTACTTTTGCTTTCCAGTTTTAGAAGCCAAACTGACTGAGGAGTGGGACGGTTCGTTTGAATGGAGGAGGTGTTGAGTGAGCAACACGCAGAAGCTCGCCTACAGTTTCGTTTCCATTCACGACGTGTTCACTGATCGCCACGAGTGTACTGCATATACGCAAAGACACAGACAATCTTCAGAAATGATCTTTTGCCACCGGAGCTTGGAAATTAATGAGAATAGCTGGCCATTGCCTGAAAGGAACTTCTTTCGCATCAACATTTCGGGTTTTGGCTGTTTGGTACCAGCCATTGGTGATAATGGCCGGCCATTATCAGTTCTTCCTGCGGTTCGGGTTTTGGCAGTAACATATGTATTTTAAACACAGTTATTTTTGTTTTTAAGAATTTGATCTTTTTGGTTGAGGCTTTTTTTTGGTCTTCTGGCTTTGTTTTATTAAAATTTTTGTTTTTTTTTTTTGTTTTTTTTTTTTGGGAGGACGCTGAACATTGCTGCTAGGATCCAGAAATACCACACTGTTTCAGATATTGAAACTTGTTATTGGCTAGCCTTATGCCAGCCTGCCACTGTCAATATATTCTGTTCCCCTTGGTTACAAGCTTGGTATACTCTGTGTTTTTGGCTAAATGAGCTTTTTATCCTGTTAAAATATTTTCAATTGATAAGGGATATGATAAATTCTACTGCTTGTATAGAAACAAGTCCACCCAAATTTACTCTGACCTTTTTATAAAGCCAGGTAATGGGAGTCTGTTCCTTTGCTTCTCAAGGAGGAATTGACTTTGCTTTATGTGTCAGACCTCATTGCACCCTCTCCATCATGCCTTATATTCCGTCCTTGAGTTCTTTTCCTTTAGATACTCAACCTATAAAACATTTATGGAAAGACATGCTATTATCTAGCCCAGTTGCAAGTGTTTCAAATTTTATTTAGCCATACGTTTGGGGATTGCATAGTTTCTTAATCTCTTTCCTTAGATTTACTACAATATGAACTACGACCTTTTTTTATGCTTAAGGACCTAGTGAAGGCTTCTACTGCTTGCTTATCAAATCTAAGCTCCTTATCCAAAACCTTATGAACACTTAGTGATTTCCCTATATAAGCCTCATCTTCAGCCCTCTTATCCCTTTTAATAAGTTTTCTCTCACCTCTTTACCACTACCTGACTACAGAGTGACTTTCTTTTCCTTTCCCTGCTAATCCTTTTTCTTAAATATGAAAATCTGGCTTAGAACTTTCAAGGAATATTCCTTGATTATCAGATTCTGCCTGATTCTGTTCTCTCTTAAGCTTTTGTTCTTTGAGCACTTATGTACTCAGTTTGTATTATATCACTTTGCACTTGTTAAACTGTGTTGCTCTGTAAAAGCGTTCCTCAATTATCTCATGTGTGTGTATTCCGTCTTTTGAACTAGATTGTAAGCTCCTTGAGAGCAGGGACCATGTCTTTTACTTTATTTTTTTGTATTCCCTGGACAGTGCCCAGTACAGTGCTCTGCACATAGTAGGTGCTCAATAAATGTTGTTAACTGACTGACCAGCTAGAGTGTGTTTAAATAAGTAGTGAGCTAAGTTACCCAGCTATAATCTATCATTAATCTTGTTTTACTTTTGAAAGTTGATTTTATGTGGTTTTGAATTTAAGAAATTATATTTTATTCTACATAAAGTGTAAGATTTATCTTTTGTTTGTTTTTACTTTTTAAGAAATGCAAACAGATTGCACAGAGTAAAGAAGATGATGATGTAATAGTGAATAAGCCGCATGTTTCGGACGAAGAGGAAGAAGAACCTCCTTTTTATCATCATCCCTTTAAACTCAGTGAACCCAAACCCATTTTTTTCAATCTGAATGTGAGTATTAATGTTTTTGAATTGGTGAAACAGTACAACTTGTAGAACTATTTAAGTAAAACTGAAATAATATTTAGTTTTTAATTTAGGTGAAATACTGTGAGAAATAGTCATTTTCTGATTATGTTGAAAATCTATTGAGTTTTGAATTAAGAAAAACATTCTTGAATTAAGAAAAACATTGTGTTTTTAGATTGCTGCAGCAAAGCCAACTCCACCAAAAAGCCAGGTAACATTAACAAAAGAATTCCCTGTATCATCTGGATCTCAACATCGGAAAAAAGAAGCAGATAGTGTTTATGGAGAGTGGGTCCCTGTAGAGAAAAACGGTGAAGAAAACAAAGATGATGATAATGTTTTCAGCAGCAATTTGCCCTCTGAGGTAAGTAAGAGGACTATTATGTATTTTTCTTTTTATATACCTGAATCTGCATTTTATTGTTATTTTATATCTGATTTGGATTCTGTTTCACTCTTCTTAGGGCCGGGTTAAACGGCAGGGCCGGGTTAGACGACAGATGAAACAACCCGCAGCTTCTCATTTGACAGTAACTCGATGCAATTCACTTTGTGGAACCAAGCCACAAAGTGAAAAGCATCGAATTGCAGAGAACAGTGTTATCACATCCCTACCCAACATTGGGCCCTCCTTGCACTTGTGGGAAGGTAGCCCAAGGTACAACTATTTAGCTTCCCGTTTTGCTTCAAGGCTCTATAGCTCTAGATTTTGGTGGTAGCAAATTTATTGGGTGGAGGGATTTGAGCAGAGAGAGGCAGATCCTCAGGTTCAACACAAGAACTGGTTTGGAAAAGGTCCCTGTAGGCTGATGTGAGCATCTCGGATACATAGCCTGTTGCCCTTTAAATAATGGTTTCTTACTATATTTCTCTGGGTTGTTTGTCAGATAGCCTTTAATTTTAATCATTTTCCCCTTCTGTGTGCTACCTTGGCCCTTTTGAATTCTTGTGTTTAACCTAATGCTCAGCCTTGGTACTCCATTTCCCTTCTCCTTCCCCTTTTTGCTACTATTAAAAGTTGGAGAAGTAGAATTCACACCTTGAAATTTCCAGGAGGCTATAGTTGTATCTTGTCAAAATGACGCAGTAATAATGCCAAGTGTCAAAACAGCCCCATTAAAATGCCGCCTGATTAAATAATGTGCTGCTAAATACAGTGCACATGAAAACAGCGAGACTGTATATATATGTAAATATATATATATATATCTGTATCTTTGTATGTATCTCTGTATCTGTACCTTTGCTGTATCTTTTAATAAACAGTTTACTTTTATTTAACTTGTTGTGCAAAATCACGCTTGGGGGATCTGGGAGGGTGGAGACTTACTAGGGGGGAGGGAGTTTTAAATGATACAGTAGACTAGTCATCACCTCTTACCCTTGGTTTCCAAAAACCAGACATTTGTCCAAGGACTGGACTAGATATCTGATGCCCGTACAGTGTAGGGATTCTTCCCCAGTTCCTATCCTTGCTATTTTGGGATATGTGGATCCAGAGAGACCTGTACTCTTCACCTACAGGTTCCCCTATATCATCATCATCCAATAAACACCTCTGATAATACAAATAAACAAATTCTGTTTATAAAGTTAAAAGTGAACAGAACCCAAATCAGAAACTTTGGTAGTATTTTTTTCCCCTGAGCTATTCACAGGAGACATTGGTTTTTTTTTGTTTTGTTTTGTTTTTGACCTGTGGCATTTGGAAAAGAGAGCACGTTCTATGCAGTGACACTGGACATAACTAGCCAGTGCAACTTACAGTCACTGATACTTAACATGAGGTTCAACAACTGAAGCAGGGTATGCCATTACCAGTGAAGGAGAGACAGATAAGCTTATTTGGACAATTTTTAGTGAAGCCAGTTGAGTAGTTCAGTTGCTGATTTGCAAATCAGGCTACTTACTGCACATCCCAAGAGGGAAAGGTTAACTGACATTAATAACTGACTTGAATCTAGTAATAGCTGAGTATAAACCATGGTAAGAGGGCTGAACTGACTGACTTAGAAATTCTAATACACATAGTAATTTAGTAATTTCATCAACATTAAGCATTTAACAGAGTTAGAAAAAAACATAAGGAGACATTTACGTGAAAAAAATTTTCCAGTGTGGTAAAGCCCTATAAATACTGTATAATTCCAAAAGATTTTCCTGGGAAGATAAGTGACTATAACTATTTAACTTCAGTGGAACATGGGGAGGATGCTTAGTGAATCCTGGTGATTACGGTTCTTATTAAGAGTTTATATATAAATGTGTGTGTATATATATATTACAGTATTTAGCCATTTTCAGTCTTAACACTGAAACTGTAGTGCCTTACATTGTCTGTCATCAATAGTGGTCGTCATTTGAATGAACAGTTGGGGAAATTAACTCCAAAGACATCTGGGAGGGGGGAGTAGGTGGGTATTAAGATTTTATAATAAGTAAAGGAGCCTTTTATTAAAGCAGGAGACAAAAAAAGGTCTATTCATGAAGCAGATTTCTCCTGTGGGGGAGATTATATACAACTATTGCTGTCAGAACTCTAAGCTAGTTTCTTAGACAATTAGACTAAAAAATACGTGTTAACTTTAATTTCAAGTAAAACAATCCCAAAATTGTAGGAAGGGACAGAAATTTGCTTTTGTTTTTAGGTCTGTGTACTTTTACCTAGAAGAAATATTGAACATCTAAAGGAAGTGTTCACTGTATGAAATGTTCAGTTCTAGTTATTTAGCTGTATCTTACAAATATATTAGTAAGATTAATGTTCTATATTCTGATGTTTGTAGAATACTATTGGTGACATTTTATGGGAGCATTGAGTCTTGATTCCCTGTCAGGGGTTGAAATAAAGATTTTATATAGAAAAGGAAAGTTCTTTTTAAATGGTCAATATTTTAATTGAATAGTGCTTTGAATTTTTCTACCTGTTATTTTTTCATTTTAATAAATATAATTGGAATTTGTGATTCTTTAGTTTTGAGCATAAAACATAATCAGGCAAAGATTACAGATTTGATCTCAGCTTTGCTATATGATCCTTAATCCTACCAGTTGTGCACATGAGTGCTCTTTGACATAAGTAAGAGTGGATAGACGTGGATGGATCAACATAAATCCATATCTTATGGAAATACCAACTCATCACACTGTGGGCTGTGCTGCCATAGCATCGTCTTCCTACCCAGAAGCCAACCAGCATCATCCTCAGTAAAGAGTGACTGCAGAACCTTGATCATATTTGTGTGGATTTTTATTTATAAACAAACCAAAAGTGTTGGAAAACATTTTGAAACTTGTCCTTTGGGGGCATTAATTCTCGGTAATAGATAGCAAAGCCTTACTGGGTAGAGGATATAAGTGTAGTCTCTGACATAAAGTTTCCTTACTTCATGTCCCATTGGAGCTAAAATTCCCTTATGGTTAGGAACTCTGTATTTTGAGGTTTAAGAAAACTGAGTTCTTGTGGTTAAAATGAAAATTTTAAGTGAAAATGAAACATACAGGTCTTGGCAGTGCTAGAATATTATATACAGCTTTTTTATTCATTCTTCTCTCTTTAGATTCTCCCAGGTTATTAACATGGAATTTCTTTACCATTTAATGGTTTACCTAATCCTCCAATTATTGTAATTCATTTAAATGTAATAAACTAAAAACTGCACTAGAGAATTTTATGTGAAATAATAAAAAGACTCATAAATCAGGTTTTAAAACCAAGCCATATAACTCCTGAGGCATTCTGTATTTAGTGTGGCTTTTGTTTATATAGTTGTCATTTACTTTGTATTTTATTAATTTTTGCTAAATATTTTAAATCATGTTTTGATGCAGGCTAGGTGCTTTTTCTTTAACTCTCTTGAAAGTTTCCTTTTATATCATCTTTTAATTGGAGATACCTGCAGCAGCAGCAGCAGCAGCAGCAGCAATTTCTTGTGTAGAAAGTAATTTGCCTTTTACAGGTAGTATTTTTTCCTTACCTGAATGACCACCTTTTAATAATTCTCATTAGTTCTTTTATAGCCTTTTACTGACTTTTTAAGAATTATTTAAGATAATTGTTTTATTTTTGTAAACAGTTGGGTTAACACGGGGGGGAGGAAAATTGACTTAGAAGGATTTTTAAACTAAGGAAGATGAAGATGCACAGTTAATAACTTAGGTTGTGAAATGCATACTACAGTGTCAGTTACATTAGTGTTCTATTAGTCCTGACAACATTTTAGGTTACAGAAATGTTGCTGAAGTAGAGGAGTGAAATAACTTGAACAGGTTTTTATTGATGTGTGAACTGGAATAATTCAGGATACTCTTTTTATGTGGATTTCACCTTTTAGAACAAGCCCTAGAGAGAAGGAAATAAAACATTTCCCCCCATCATGACGCCTAGAATATTACTACACATTACATAGAAGGTCTACTGTGTATTAGTGAAAATAAATTTGCTTTGTTGATGATAGCTTGATAATAGTGTTCTGCAGGGTTTAAGATAATTCCTGCCCTCTGCCCCTGACTTTTAGCATTCTAAAACTTTTAGCATCATTTTGGTACCTTTCACACTTGACCACTTGATTGTTTTTGAGAAACATGAAGTTAAGACTTTGCTGCTACGTATTATAGTCTGGTAGTGGTGGTATAGTTGTGTATGACTCTTAACGACCCAATCGACTGCACATTGCCAGGCGGCTCTGTCCATGGAACTTCGCAGGCAAGAAGACAGCAATGGGTTGCCATTTTCCTTCTCCAGTAGTTATATGCTTTATATAAACACAAATCCTATGCAGTCCAATACAGTAGTCATTGAGCCACTGAGAAATCAGTTCTTTAATTGCACTAGGCACATTTCAAGTGCTCATTAGCTTTCACTGTAAAAGTTCTGTTGGACAGTGCTGTTCTAAAGGGTAGCTGTGATGTTTTATGAGTTTTTTAATACTGATTCAGAACCTTGGTCTAATCTTTGAATATTAATGTTTTGAGAATTATAGTTGGTTTTTTATTCCATATCCTGAGTTATCCTGGCAACTTGGATATATGCTTTTTGATATAAACTCTTGAGGATTCTTAAGAGATTAAGATGATCCTGATTGATCCTATTTTGGGTATGTTTCTTTACATTAAAAAGTACAAATATGAAGTTAATAGTCAAATTACTATTTGTCAATAAAGTTTTGACATGAACTTACAGCTCACTTGGTAAGGCTGTTGAAGAATACATGAACTTGTATTTACCTTAGGAAAAAAACTGGTTGTAATTTTACCTAAATTTATATTAAATCTCAATGTTGATATATTAAATAAATAAAAGTTCCTTTCAGAGTGAGATGTGAATTTAACATAAAATACTGAGATTTGAATGAAGTTTCATCCTGAGGATAAATGATGAGGTATTTAGGTTACCTGCTTGCTTAATCAAGGTTAAAAGAGAAAAAAGTATGAAGATACAAAGTGTGTTCAGAAGGATGAAGTCACAGATAGGTATGTTAATTTGCTTTCCAGTTGGGAAGAAGTAATTTTATTTTAGAAAAGTTGGAATTTTCAGAGCCATCTTAACTACATTTTTATGGCTAATTTACAGTTAGAAATTGGGGGATCAGAGCTTGGCTTGGTGGTGGGTAGGTACATTTTCCCTATTATCTCCTCTGGATTTCAACTTTTTAGAATAAAAACCTACTATTTATACCTAAACACCCTAGTGCTTAGATTTGTAGACGAGTATGAAACCCACAGTAATTCTGGCAAAGTTAAAGAATAGTATTTCGCACATATTTAATGGGCCTCTAAAAATCACTTCCTCATCTTACCTGACAGGTTTATGAAATATTTAAGGCCAAAAAAGAATGTGATTCTGATCTAAAATAATCTGGATTCCCACTTAAAAAGTCACAGCAGGTGATCACGGTTGTAATAGAAGTGAAAAGTGGACATGCTGTGGTTTTAGTGTTTCAGTCTGCCTTTACCTATATATGCCCAGAAATGTTTCAGTTAGTGTGGATAATTGACTAAGTTAACTAAGAAGTTAGGATCTTCTATTAATGAGATCTGTGAGCAGTCTGATTACAGAATGAATTCAGTTTAATTCTGCTTTCATTTAAGGATGGCAGATACATAGAAACCTGTACTTCTTGGTACCTTGTGGAAGAAAATTTTAATTTTGCTAAAGGAATGATACTAGGTGACTCAGCAAGGTAACTAAGAATAGTGAAGATAGGAAAAAGGAAGATTGGCAATCCTCATGCATGAGATAGAATTATTCTCTAATAGTCACTTACTCTTAATTATATAGGTCTTATTTTTAAAAGAAGTATTTCATATCTAATTATACAGTCAAATTAGAGGTTGCCGTAGTTTGGCTTTTTTAAAACAACTTACCTGTTAACTTGCTTTAACTGACTTCCTTATATCTGTCACATCTGTGCAGCTGCTACTGGTTATTCTTTTTATATGAATTCAGGAAAATCCTCCCTTGTCAGATAACTATTCTCTAAAAATGAATTTTCTTGGATGAGATACTAGAAAATATTACTGGGTTTAGTAGTGTTAGAAGAAAAGTATTAAGAATTGGTGAGTTGACACAAATCATCTTGAGCTCTTAATGTTAGAACTAAAAAGCATCAAATACTTGATTTTTTTTTCCTCTAAGGTTGAGCCTTTCACAAATTTGGTAAATAGGATATTTGGTCTAAAGATAATCTTGGAAGTTTTCCTGGATATTATGAAACTTCTTAAAAAGTTAAGTCGCATCTGCTTAGCATCAGCTTTTACAGGTAGAACCTGAGCACTGAAGAGGCGGACCTAAGGCATTTCAGACATACTTTTAAGTGCTCCGGTCTGACACTTGTGCACCCCACAGACAGTCTAACTCCTATCATCAGTGCACGTACTAATGAATGGAAAACCATACATAATGAATATATTCTTTGAAGAAGCTGAGTTCTTTGTATCAGACTTAATGAATCACCACAAGTAGGTGAAAAGGTGCAGCCATCAGTAAAGGAATGGTCTTTGACATGGCAGTGGTTTTCTCCTTGCTTATTTAAGAACCTTGCTTATTGCCTCTGAGGGCTATGCTGAGAAGCAGGATAAAATGAAAACTCCAATGATTATTTCGTTAGGGAAGGTGAGAGATTTTTAAGTTCTTCATGAAACTTTCTATGATTGTAGTTTGATGTAGTAGAAAATAAGAAAGCAGTTGGATTTTGGATTGAGTTCATCTGCCTGATACTTTGTAGCTTACCTTAAACAGTCCGCATCTATCTTCCAAGGTTATTTTACCTTTTAGAGTCTTCTCCCTGCTTTACAAAATTATATATATATATATATATATATACACATTTTTATATATTTGTATATACAGAATTTTATATAAAACTTTGGTTTTTGACATGAAGCAACTAAAGATGTGAGCATTTTTCATAATTTAGGGAGTCTTTGGTTATTTGAGATAATTATCTATGTTTTCTTTCTTAGCCTGTGGACATCTCTACAGCAATGAGTGAACGGGCACTTGCTCAGAAAAGACTCAGCGAGAATGCATTTGACCTTGAAGCTATGAGCATGTTAAATCGTGCTCAGGAACGGGTATGTAGTGGTTTTAATGTCTAGATGATATTTCACTAACTAGAGGGTTATGACATAAGTAAGCCCTGTGGCATGCTGTTGACATGTAGGTCTTTGAAAATCATTTTTCTAGCAAGCTTTCTTTAAGTGAAAGTGATTTGGGGCTTGATTATTCAGTAAATGTCGTGTACTATGGGGCAGGAATTACTTGAGAGAATAGAAATAGAAAAAATTACCTGCCCTCATAGAGTTTGTAATCAAATATATAAAAATAGTAGCTAAGTGCCCATAATAGTCTTGTGAGACATTTGTATTTGCATTTTCTAGAAAGAGTGGCTAAGTGAGGCCCAGGGTCACAACATTAGTAGGGGAACTGGGATCTGAACTAGACAGTCTGAATCCAGTCTGTGTTTTTAACAGTGGACAGCTGCTCCATACAACCTCTTTCTATGGCAAATATATGGGGACAGTAAGTACATGTTCAGACAAATAGAAAACACTGCCTGACAGTTCCAGGTGTTCAGTAAATATGCTTTGAATGAACAACAACTAATTATTTAACCATCACAGTCTTTGAGTGACCAGTTTCCTATATTGTTTTAAGCATGTATCTTGAATTGATTCTTGATTTATAACACTTCAGAGAAAGTAATTAAAAATTGAGACTATCAACATTTATTATCATGCATTTATGAGATGTACGGAGGGCAAGGATCCTTTACCATGTGAACAATTTTCTGTATATTTTCATGTATCTGTGATATTTTGAAGAATAAGTATCACAGCCATGCTTTTCAGTTGATAGATGTATATTTTAAATTTGTTATTATTAATGGGATCCACTGAATGGTTACTGAACTGCTTTGGAATGTTTAAGAAAACAGTTTTAAAGATACAGTAAATTCAGTATATATATTTTTTAAAGTTAAACATTTAACTTTGTTATTTAGTCTTTGTGGGAACCAAGTAAACCGTTTCATTTAGAGAATTAATACCAGTGGCATTTTAACTAGAGAAGTAATTTTACTTAATTGAGGCCTTTTTTCTTCAGATTGATGCCTGGGCTCAGCTGAACTCTATTCCTGGCCAGTTCACAGGAAGTACAGGAGTACAGGTTTTGACACAAGAACAGTTGGCCAACACTGGTGCCCAAGCCTGGATTAAAAAGGTACACAACATATGCACATACAAAAGTGTCCATGTACAAAGTTAAAAATTTTAAGAAAATGTTTTATTAGAAATGTACAAAGAAGCCAGTGAATTTAACTAAAGTTCATGAGTAAATGTGCTATATGTATATACTCCAGGATGGACAATGAAGATGGATTGATCCCTGAGACAATGGCTAATGTATAAATTCGGCTCAAGAGCCGCTCAGTTTATATCCTGCCTCCTGGGTTTTGTCAGGGTGGTTTTTAAACTGTGTTTTGAATGCTAACAGTGTATCTCAGCGGCTGTTCAGAATATTCTACAGTTCCTGTTGGACAACTGATCTTATGATTTCAAAGCAGTGGTTCTCAGATTTTTTTCTCATCATGGGATACTTTATTACAGGTTCATTTTTGGTGAATCACTGCCCCCAAGAACCTTCTGCCAGTTGGTTTTCCGTTCCTTTATTCCTTTGCCCTTCTTTCCCCCTTCCTTAGTGCCCGTCCCTCCTGTAAGCACCCTTGGCCCCTAGTCCTCACTCCTGTTGTGACCTCCAGCCCCAGGTCCATGTGGTTATCAGCTTTTGGTTAAAAGTGGTTGGGAGCCCCACCCCCCCATCAGCACTGCATGTGGTGGTCTTGCCAGGGGACTAGAAGGATGGGGGAGGATGGCTGAAGTGTGGGGTGGGCGGTGCTGAAGGGTGGCGAAATTGGCTGGGGTGGGGGTGGAGAAGACTTATCTGTGGACCACCATTTAGGCCCTGGTGGCCTCTGGTGATCCACAGGTTCAGTTTGAGAACTACTGATTCCGTGAAAAAACAGGATATGTAAGACGTAAATGCAAGGGAGAGGACGGACGCCTCGTGCTGTGAAGATGTAGGTGCTCCTGGTTTCAGATTCCTGCAGTGAGACATGTGAACTCCACCTACGGCTGCCTCATTGTTGGGGGAGTCTTAGGTGGTTACCAAGGGCTTTCTGAAGAAATGGGTTCTGGCGAAGGGATGTGGCTTGGTTGGATGGGTGATGGGGAACTTTGTTTCAGGAGTACTGGCAGCATAGCAGTGCTGAAACAGGGAGGCTGCCTGGTCTAACGGATTGGGAAGGTTTCTTAATGGCGCTGTACTCCTGACTCCTGTTGTGATCGTGGCAAGTAATTACTTGGAATTTCAGTTTCCAAGTGCCTTCTTAACTGCCTCGCGGGGTGGTGATCGATGTAATGTCATGGGTAATAGAAAACTGCTGAGTGCCAGTGAATGAGCTGATTTTTTCTGAAAAATCAGATTTTTGGTTGCTTTGGACCTTTTAATCTCATAACATTTCTTTTTTCAATTTTGATAGCATTATCTCTGGTGATCTTATTAACAAATTAATATAAAGCATACCCTTGCCTGCCCCCGTTTCTGGAGCAGCAGAATAGTTGCACTCATAAGTATGATGTGCTGTGAGTACATAGTCAGATTGGTTAGAAAGTGAATGTAGTTTACTAGGGGTTGGTGTTGGAAAAAAAAGATGAAAATTAGAAAAATTAATTTTGGATTAATTACAGTATTTAAAATATGAAAGTGATTCGTGTAGTGCTTGAAAAATGGCTTTCATCTCATTGGGAATAATTATAAATGTACATAAATTTATTTTAATTTAATATTATCTAATGGTGAAGCTGAATACTTCTGAATATTTCAGAATACTTCTGAATATTTCAGAAAGTTAGACTTGAAGCTTTTATGGGTGTTTAGGCACATAATAATTAAATAGTCATGTACATTACTAGGTAGAAACTTAAGAATGTGATTCCATTGCAAAGTGCTAGTCTTCATTTGTACATGGAAGTTCTGATACATACATATTGTTAAAGACTTGTAAACATCACATAACTTTTAAAAATGATTAAATTGGGTTCCTTATAAACTTTCCTTTTTCTTTTTGATTGCTAGTCCTTGTAGACAGCTGGCAGATTTTAAATGATGTAGATGTAGATCATATTTGATAAGTTACCAAGATAAAGATGTGTTCATTTATCACACCAGATTTTTGAATAATTACAGAAAGTGCTTTCAGGAAACTTCCAAAAATTTGTGTGTTGCTGAAAGATACATGCTGCTAATATCAATTAAGGCAGGAACATTTTACTCAGAAAAATGAGCAAAAACATGGACAAAGGTCATTAGGCAACTATAATATTCATCTTCGTGGTCAAATATCACAAACTCCTTGTTCCATTTAGAAAACTTTTTCAAATGTTTATTCATACGGTGTTCATTGCCTTGCTGTAGGGCAACACCCTCTTAATGTTAAGGACTACAGGGAATGCCAGCATTCTCCATATTCTTTTTTCATTTGCTGCAGTATACTCTTAGATGAAAAGGAATGAGTTTTATTAGTAGTAAGAAAAAATTCGAATGGTTATTGATTTGAAAGAACCTTTATTTTCTGAAATGATTTGGACATGACCTGATGAATATTGTTTACTATTGTAGTCTTATTAGATTAATTAGCTTTTTGTTGAACTGTATATACACCCTGGTGTAAAGAAACATTTGAAGATAATAGAGAACGGAAAAAAAATTGGAAATCTACGTTATTTGGGGAGTTGTGTTATACTCTGCACAGTTGCCCTTTTTTTTAGGAGTGTTTCCTGGAAAAGAGGGGCGGATGAACCTGAAAGTAAGTAAAAGTCATTCTAGGTGTGTAGAAACAAGGCAGTTGGTACCCAGGCATCAGCTAACTTTTCTCTCTACATCAACACTGCATGGCCTGCACCACATAAGGAACTGAACCAGGGCTATGTTTTTACCTCCACAGCTGCCTCCTTCCATCAGAGCACCTTGTTGAACTTAATGTCTAGTCACATACCATTGGCATGTCATACCATTGGCATGTTTTCTCCCCAGCTTATAATTAAATAGCTGGGGGGGGGGTGGGGAGAAAGGATACAGTTTACTACTGTGTAAAACCAAAATTAAAAATTGAGTAGTAACTTACCAGTGGAGGAAGTGATTACACTGTGTCCAGAGCTACCAAAATTTTTGACTCCCTCTGTTGATAAGTTAAATGACTTTTGCTTACATTTGCTAGAGAATGTAAATGTAAAATACTTAATAACAAGGGGAAACAAGACATGATTTGGAGATTATATTTTAAATGTTTAAAACATGACCATAAAGATCCATAGTAGAATTCAGTCATTTGTTACATATACATGGATGCCCTTTAAAAAGAGGCATCACTTATTTCTTAATGTGTGGAAACAACTGACTGTTGACCATGCTAATGTATATAGTGTTGTGCATCTTATGACATTAAGTGGTTTGCTGCTTTGATGGAAATTATGGTTCAGTGGGTTGGATACAAGAGAGATGATTGTTCACAGAATAACCTGTGAACTTTCACCCCTCTGTATGGAAACTTGTTTCAGGGCCAAATCCTTGTAGCTGTCTTCTTGCCCCGGTCAGTGCCAGCCCTACTATTCACAACACTGCTGCTACCGAGGCCTAGGTATGTAAACATTTAAGGAGTTTTTTAAAAGTCTTTTAACATCAAGCTAGGTTTTTGAAAGAGTTCAAATTCAGTTTGGTTTAATTACAGGGTATTGTATGTGCTATCTTTTTGCTTCATAGGGATTTTCTAAGTATAATATTTATACTTATGGTAGAATGGGGGAAAAAAGCTTTGGATGATAACAGTATGCTTCTTCAGTGTTCAAACTATTTCTAAATGATTGCTGGGCTTTATTCATTAACTAGGTACACCTGGGACAATTAATATTATTGACTGTTTTAACATTGCCTTCTTTTTATTTTGCAAGCTAAGAAGAGATACCAGTGAACCTAAATAGTGGACGAAAACAGGAGTGTTCTATTTTTTTTTTTTTTTTGGAGGGGGGCACAAGGGCCACTGTTTTAAAACTGTCATTTGACTTATTTGACTTTTAAAATACTGTTATGTTTATGTGAAAATAATTAGAACATACACACTACAGTATGTCTATAAGTATAGAAGCATTTCATTGCTATAACAGATCTAGACGTAAAGTAAGCTTGCTTTCTTTACAAAGTTACACTGAGTCTGCAGTCAGATTCTAACTATAAACTGGGGATCTTTTACCTTTCTCTCTTTGGATAGGATCAGTTCTTAAGAGCAGCCCCAGTAACTGGAGGGATGGGAGCCGTTTTGATGAGAAAAATGGGCTGGAAAGAAGGAGAAGGATTAGGAAAAAACAAAGAAGGAAATAAGGAACCTATCCTAGTTGATTTTAAGACAGATCGAAAAGGTAAGATTCTTTGTTTTTTTTGTAGAATGTTTATTATACCTCTTTTAACATTTAGGGTTTCATTACTATTATAAATTCATAAATTCTTCTGATGTTAGTGATCCTGAACTGGGGGCACTTCGTATAGTACAGAGTTAGGAATAAAATGTTTAACCCATTTTGAAAGCTTTGTACACGTAACAGGTGGAGACACTTGAGGGTAAAAGGCAGCCTTTGTTTTGTGTAATACCATGATTAGGTTTTTAATTAGATTTCATATTTAGAAAGTAGGATTTTCTTTTTTTTTCTTTTGACAGGGAACATATGCTTCTAGGGTTTTTTGTTTCTAGAATTTATTATTTCTAAGATTTTTATTCTGCATACTCTCATTTCCTGTTAGAGTTCTGTTTAGTCTTCACTTTGTAAACCCTTTTGCATGTCCCTTTTTATCAAACTCAGTAATTGAGTGTTGAGGCTGGAGAATAGGCCAACTGCTGACAAGTGCTACCTCTTTAACACTGCGTTTTTATACTTGGAATAATAGTGTCCACTGTAGAATCATACGGGGCTGCCAGCTAAATGAGATTTAGTTTAAACAGGATTTTTTAAAATTCTGGAAAGTTTAAAACTGAAATTTATTTTTCTTATCTTCGTGATCAGATAGTTTAAGTTGAGGTTATTTCATGCAGTTAAATTGTCATGCTAATGAAACAACTAGCTCTAACAAACTATGTATTTTAAAAAGTGTTTTGTGAAAAAGAAAATAGAAATAAAAATGTTTTGTATCAGAATCTCTACATTGTCATCCAGATGATAACTATGGTGCCATTTTGTTCCATATTGGAGTGAATTTATTATATTGTTACTCAAAAATAGGCTAGACATAACACAATTCTGTAATGTAGTACTAGTGCAAACATTAGAGAGAGAAATTGAATGTCACACTGACATTGTACTGCTTTTATACAAGTTGAATAGATTCTTTGTTAACAGAGGGTAGTTTATTGGTAGAAAGCATCTGTGGGTACATTGCATAATCTAGGGAATAGTCCTTCAGAATTGTGCAGCATGCCCTAGTTTTGGGAAAGCATAGTGGCAGAATTTGTGAAGAATTCTCCCTAGCTTAAATGGAAAGCATTGATTTTAGATAGTAATATAGCTAAGCCCCTTTTGGAAAGGGAGGCCGAGGCTGGCATCTCTTGAGTACATCTCACATCTGAAGTCAGAAAGGGCTAGTTTGCTGGAAAAAGAAATGGGAGAGCGCTGTTTTCACTTTTCCCATTTTGTTTTGGCCTAAAATCCTTGAATTTGGGGGAGCATACTTAAACTGAGCATCATTTTTTTTTTAACGGATGAGAAACCTTTAGAAATCATTTGCAAATAGCCACTTTTTTTTTTTTTTTTGGCCACTAGTTTTCAAAGACGGGGGAGCCTGGTGGGCTGCTGTCTATGGGGTTGCGCAGAGTCGGACACGACTGAAGTGACTTAGCAGCAGAGTGGTTGTTAATTATGGCAATTTATATATGTGTTCACATATTGTTTTTCTGAATATTTTTATACAGTTTCCAACAAGATAAATGAAGTTTGGATATATGTATAGAAATGTCAAAACAGGTTTATATAGAAATCAAGAGTAGTGAGTGTCTGTTGACTATTTTATTTGAGGGCATGGATTAAGATTCCTACAGAGGGAGTAGTTGTTTTGCCATATTATAATTTTAAATCTTTTGAAATGTATTCAGTGATCATTGATTTTTTTCTTTTTTTTTAAAGGTCTTGTTGCAGTAGGAGAAAGAGCACAAAAGAGGTCCGGAAACTTCTCTGCTGCAATGAAAGATCTATCAGGTGAGAGTACGATTTTGAATTTCTTCTTGTCCCACCCTCCCCTTGAATTCATAATTTGTTGCCACAGGCGTGGAGATAATTATTTTTCTCTCTGCAGGCAAGCATCCTGTGTCTGCCTTGATGGAAATCTGTAATAAGAGAAGGTGGCAACCACCTGAATTTCTCTTGGTCCATGATAGTGGCCCTGATCATCGCAAACATTTTCTCTTTAGGGTAAATATGAATTTTTGCGTTAATTTGATAACTTAATGTTAGAGGGTGAGGGATCAGCATTCTGTGATCACAGGGTTAATGTTTGTGGGCTGGGAGTGTGAATATATGTGGGTAGAGCGGTAGAAGTTTTAAACATTAAGTATGCTTCCCTGTTTTTTCAGTATTGGAGGGAAAGATGTGGGCACAATCTGGTGAACAATTTTGTTGACCTTTTCTAGTGGAACATGGGGAATTAAGTGGTTTTTAATCAGGTTTTTTCTTTCCCTTCAATTTGGAGACCTGCTCTTAAATTTGCAGTCCCTTTTCCCAAATGATTTGCTTCTTTTGGGGTTGAGATTAATTTGACTCACATAGTATAGCTTTTATATCTTTGTAAGTTATTTTTCTAGCATTTAGTGAAAAAAATACAAAGCTAATAGATATTAAAGTTTGATGCTGTTCTTATTGTATGTTTTTCTTGAATAGGTATTGAGAAATGGAAGCCCTTACCAGCCCAATTGTATGTTTTTCTTGAATAGGTATTGATAAATGGAAGCGCTTACCAGCCCAGCTTTGCCAGCCCTAATAAGAAGCATGCTAAAGCCACAGCAGCTACTGTGGTTCTTCAAGCAATGGGCCTTGTACCAAAGGACCTCATGGCTAATGCCACTTGCTTCAGGAGTGCCTCACGTAGATAGATTGAGGTTTTATATTAATCATTTCAGATAATTTTACTCTGCATCAAAATGTATTTCCTCTTTAATGTTGTAAATATTTGGCAATTTAAGACATTGTGTAAAAAAGCAATCTGTACAAACATCTCCAGGCTTTGATTTTTGTACCATGGAAATTGTATTTAACCATACAGGGTTTTGGTATGTTTATATTGTTTACCTTAGTGATGTATTTGTTTAAGTGGCTAACATCCAAACAATTGTTTGAAGGCATCCGTAATCTTCAGTGTGGAATGTTAAAAATAACGCTTTTATACTGTATTTTGTACTATGATGTAACTCCCCTTCATTATGGCTCGGCTGCTGTAACACTTGCCTGTAATCAGTGAAGGGCTGTGCACCTTGTACTAGTTCACAATGGGTTCTGCTGGACAGATACTGGGCCAGTGTTACTGAGTTAATCAAGCAAGATCTGTTCCACAGGGCTAATGCCACCACCTCCCCTTTAAAATTTTGTAGAGGTTATAAAAAAAGACAGTGGTATGTTGTGTGATGATCAGCACAAAGTCCTGCGTTTCTGTCAGAGCCACTTGGGCCATGAATGAGAAGGGAGTCAAAATGAAGTCTGACTAGAATTTTACTGCAGAGGCCAAGTACATTTAGTATGGCATTGAGTTGTGATATAGTTTTACTTTGATGTGCATTTTGAATTTCAGCTACACCTAGATAGAAGTAAAATGATAATTAAAATGCTGTAACCAACTTATCTAATAAAATCGGCACCCAGCCACTATTTTGTTGACTATGAGAAAGTTTAAGTTTATGTTAATTTTTAGGGTCTGATAGAATATTTCATGTGTATTACAGTGGTATTCATATGCTATGTCTCTAAACTTTATTTTCAAAAGCTTAAGGCCCAAATATAAACTTCTCTGGAATAAATGTGGTGTTTTATTTTCTGGATTACAAAGTGAACACATACTTCTTCACTACTGTTACTTCTTTACCCAATGCTTTTGATTTCTAAGCACTTTTATTTAAGAAAATTTGAATTATATATGTATATATATATATACACACACACAAATAACCTACAAGAACATATTAAATACTGCTTTGTTATGACAGCTGATTGAACTTTACAACTCTTGACCCTATTCTATACGGAATACAAAATACCCTAATCGGAATGAACACGCATTAAAACAAGTATTTGAGAACAGAGGAATCAAACAGGCAGGAAACCAGCTAAGGTGGAAGCACCATCAATCAGCCCAGTAGATAAGCTGACTGTCTCCTAAGCCAACTGTTAGTTTTGCCCCGATGCTGTTACTCACAATCTCTGAAGATAACTGATACTAAGCCTCAATTTCCATTTGCAATGAAACACTTATTTTTCTACCATTTATAATTAATGGACCTAGAATTTTCATTCAAGTTTTAAAAAAGTTTTATCTTCACCAAAGAGTGAAAACAAAATGATTTTTAAAACCTTAATCCTACTCTTAAGCTTAGTGCATGTAATAAAAAGTTACTGTGAAAGAATAATAATTGTAAACATTAGGGTAACTTCCAAAGTGAACTTTAAAGCCAAAGGTATAAGAATCTTGAATTTCCGTGCTAGAAGGGTTTTTTTCCTCACATTCCTTTTAGGCTTACTTTGGTGTTCAGGATCTCCAATTATAAATGTAGTCACTCATTTCCACATGCCGTAAGGACAATTTTCCCAGGATTGGTGTTTGACAAAGGTGGTCCAAAGTTTTAGGGTGCAATCCACAGTTGGCAAGCTCCTCGTGAACAGCCTCCTGTGAAAATTTGTAAGGAAGTCAGTAAAAAGCATGAGTCTGAACACTGAGTTTTAAAAATTAACATGGGATCTTTGACAGATGCCTCATTCATGATTACAAAAGCAAATTTATCATGATCAATAGAAGCTCACCCTGAGAATTTCTACACAATGACAGCATCCCCAAATACTAATTTTGGTTATTTTTACAAGTCTGGCAAATTGCTAAGCTTAAAAGGCCTTATAAAGAAAAATCTACATTTTCAAAATTAAAGGCAAATGCAGAAAGCAAAGAGTAGCTAAAAAGCCTCTTGATGAAAGTGAAAGTTGGCATAAAGCTCAACATTCAGAAAACTGGCATCTGGTCCCATCACTTCATGGCAAATAGATGGGGAAACAGTCAGACTTTCATCTTTGTGCTCCAAAATCACTGCAGATGGTGACTGCAGCCATGAAATTAAAAGACGCTTACTCCTTGGAAGAAAAGTTACGACCAACCTAGACAGCAAACTGAAAAGCAGAGATATTACTTTGCCAACAAAGGTCCATCTAGTCAAGGCTATGGTTTTTCCAGTCGTCATGTATGGATGTGAGAGTTGGACTGTGAAGAAAGCTGAGCGCCCAAGAATTGATGCTTTTGAACTGTGGTGTTGGAGAAGACTCTTGAGAGTCCCTTGGACTGCAAGGAGATCAGCCCTGGGATTTCTTTGGAAGGAATGATGCTAAAGCAGAAACTCCAGTACTTTGGCCACCTCATGTGACGAGTTGACTCACTGGAAGACTCAGATGCTGGGAGGGATTGGGGGCAGGAGGAAAAGTGGACGACAAAGGACGAGATGGCTGGATGGCATCACGGACTCGATGGACATGAGTTTGAACTGCTGGAGTTGGTGATGAACAGGGAGGCCTTGTGTGCTGCGATTCATGGGGTTGCAAAGAGTCGGACAAGACTGAGCGACTGAACTGATACTTCAGTTTTTAAAGTGTGTGATACATATCTAGAAACTTTTTTATCATGTGAAACTTACCAAGTAGCACTCTCCCCCACCTCCCCCTAGCATCTAAGAAAGACTTAACATAGAAAAAAGGCACGGGGGTTAAATAACATCCATAATTATTAATCTTCCAATAATAATTTATAAAAGGAATCAGGCAGTTCTGCATCCGAAAGGACAACGAAAATAACATGCCTTTTGTTAGGGAAGTTCTTCAGTAAATGTTTCCTACAACAGTGTGAATTCATAGAATTTATCTCCTCAAAAAAAGTCATCTTTCCCTTCCCCTTGCTAATTAATACTTAGTACAGTTTAATAACTTAGAACATCAGTTTGGCTCATCACAAATGACTGATTTCCTCCATCCATGTAATTTGAGAGCTTCTCTGATAGCTCTGTTGGTAAAGAATCTGTCAGAATGCAGGAGACCTGGGTTCGATCCCTGGGTTGGGAAGATCCCCTGGAGAAGGGAAAGACTACCCACTCCAGTATTCTGGCCTAGAGAATTCCATGGACTGTATGGTCCATGGGGTCACAAAGAGTCAGACAGGACGGAGCGACTTTCACTTTTAGGTAGTTTGAGAAGACAACAACTAGATTTGTTTACCCACTGTCTACTTACCTTATCCACTACTTCATCCTTTGGTGGGCAGATATTAAATACAGCAGTTGGCTCATGTGTATACAGTCCTGCGGAAAACGACCCATTCTGTGAAGACTGGAGTAGCATCGTCACCGCGTGTAGAGTGTGAGGCATAATGGGGCCTGTAATCTCCAAACTGAACTGATTTCTGTATCCAGAAAGACCTTGTGTCTTCACATTCACACTTCGAGCCTTCAATAAAATTTTAAAGAAAGTTATGGTACCATCTCTCAAGCTTTTGTCCCCAGCTAAAAATGTGATCAATAACTTCTCATTTGGGTATTCTTCTCTTTAACAGTTAGGGAAGAAAAGTAGTTCATAAGGTCCACCACAAGAAAGTTTTGTTGAGTAAACCTCTTCAGAAATTCTCAGCTTCCAGCATCCTCCTCCAAATTATGAGACTGTCAATGGAAGTACTAGTTTTAGAGAAAATAACTTCTAGTTATGGTATCCTTCGTGGTTTATTAATGCACATTCAATGCATAATATTAGGGAAAAAAAGATTCTGTTGCTGTTGTTCACCATGTAATTCACATCAAAACTGCATGTGTATTTCTTCAACAATATGGAGAGGGATTCTTTTCACTTAACCATGATCCAGTTTTTGAGACCTCCTATAATTTGAACATGGGGCTTCCCCTGTGGCTCAGTGGTAAAGAATCCACCTGCCAAGGGAGGAGATGCGGGTTTGATCCCTAGGTCGGGAAGATTCTGCAGAGAAGGAAATGGCAACCAACTCACAGTATACTTGCCTGGAAAAATCCCATGGGCAGAGGAGCTTGGTGAGGCTACAGTCCATGGGGTCACAAAGAGCTGGACACAAGTTAGTGACTAAACAATAACATAATTTAACATAACATTCCTGGTTGGCTCTTTCAGTGGTTCAGAAAGATGAAATGAAATTAAGCAACTTTTCCTATGGCAATAATTCAAATACATTTCAAATAATTAATATAGTTCATATAATTCCTTTGAAACAACTTTATATCAAGGAATTTTTTTACTCGCAGCAAAGAAAATGTGCACCCTGTAAAAAAGTTGTGGTTTAGTCACTCAGTTGTGTCTGACTGTTTACAACTGTATGACCCCATGAACTGTAGCCTTCCAGGATCCTCTGTCCATGGGATTCTTCAGATAAGAATACTGGTGGGGGTTGCCATTTCCTCCTCCAGGGGATCTTCCTGACCCAGGAATTGAAATCCGTGTCTCTTGCATTGCAGGCAGATTCTTTACCACTTAGCTACCAGGAAAGCCCCTATAAAGAAGTTGAGCTATTAAAAAAACCAAGAATTCATCCTATCAAAAAAGGGGGAAATATGTCTTTGGAAGTTAGGTGATGACAATTAGTACAGAATTTCTTTTTATTACCTTAAGCATTTGCATTGTGGCACCTCGGAAAGCTACTGGGGATAAGAGGGTTGGTGGAAGTCCTGCCTGTGGACCTGAGGTAGCAATTAAACTCTTACAGTTGATCAAAAAATTTAGCAGTGTAAAGGTATTCGTTCCCTTCACCAACACAACAGACTCTGGTCTGTGATCCATTTGTACTTCATGTATCTCTTTACGCCTGAACATGACAATCAAGGAAATTACAAATACAAATCCCATACCAACAGTAACAGCAGTTATCTTAATCTTGACTCACCAGCAACCCTTTTCCCTACTCCAAATGAAATGCTCTTGCTAATTCTCTTCACTGCAATCATGAAAGTGAAGTGAAAGTGTTAGTCGCTCAGTCAGGTCCGACTCTTTGCGACCCCATGGACTGTAGCCTGCCAGCTATGCTGTTCATGGGATTCTCCAGGCACGAGTATTGAAGTGGGTTGCCATTTCCTTCTCCAGGGGAATCTTCTCGACCCAGAGATTGAACCCAAGTCTCCTGACTGCAGGCAGATTCTTTACCATCTGAGCTGCCAGGGAAGCCCTTGCAATTATAAGGCATCCTAATAATCAAAATCATTTCTTTATGACCATCTGAATCTGCTAGAAATTGATATTCCTGAGGAAAATGAATTTCTTCTTTAGTCAAACATCCATTCCATTCCCCTCCCCAAAATGGAATATTTTTACTTAAAAATACTTCGATTCTTGTTTTACTGCTCTTACGGGTTTGCTTTTTAATGTCATGTGGGGAAGTCTGAATATGATCTTAAGGGTACTTTAAGATAAAAGTAAAAGAAAACTTCCAGTCAATATTACACTGCTCGAGAGAATTCCCTAGTGGTCCAGTGGTTAGGACTCTGACCTTCCACTACAGGGGGCATAGATTCGATCCCTGGTCAGGGAACTAAGATCCTACATCCTCATCAAAAAAAAACAAAAAAAGTTACATTGCTCACTAACTGAATTCAATGAAAATCAATCTGAGTTAACAGTAACTGAAAGGATACAGCTTGATAGAAAGTATGTCTGGTTTTTTAATTTTATCTTGCACACCCATCTCTTCCAGCCAGGAAAAACCTTCTTCTTCATCCTCATCACTGACGGCTTGCTCCCTAGGACATTGCTACAGTTAGTTACGGTTCACATTTCATAACGCTGTTTCCTCAACATTGAATCCTTAAGGCACCTGGATGATGTAAAAGGTTATCTTAATCACATACTCCCCATGTTGCAAGCTTGTTCCAGACGCTTTCCTCTTCTCAGGGCCATTTTCTTTTATTAAAGGCAGAGAAAACTCAATACCTACATGAGAAAAGAAAAGTGTAACTGTATTATATTTAATATACTCTGAAAGAATTAACAGTCTTGTTGACTTGTAGAGAATATTTGAAAATGAGTTTCTACACTTGATCACTAAGGCAGTGTTTTCCATGCTTTCTTGACAGCAGCTCACAATACCCAAGTATCTCCTTGAAACAAATGGTTCTGGACAATATATATTCTCACTACACTTGGTAATCTTTCATCGAGTATATATTACACTATTTCCTTTTTTAAAAAAGTACTGAATAAGTCCACTGAACAGACTTCATGATCTACTAATGTGTTGACAAAGTTTATTAATCAAGTTATTAGAAGAGTGTAGATAATCTGTACTATAAAAGAAATTCTACAGGAGTATATTCAGATTGGGACTTTTCAGCTTGATATATGTTTAGAGACAAGAAAGGGAATGTAACTTAAAGCTATGTACAACAGATAATTAAATGCTAAAAAAAAAAAACAAGGTGAAGAAATGAAGTTATTTTTAAAGTAACAAGATAAAAGTTGTAGAAGATAATTCAACTGTTAGAAGACAGTTCAAATTTTAACTTTTAAGGTGTTTACAGTTTGGTATTCTCACTTTAAAGGTATAGTTTTACCTTCGTTTTTCATGGCTTCTCTTATACCTCTAGTTGTAGGAGATATGAGAGCTGTGATGACATCATCTCCTGCTAACCCTGCTGCACGGAACAGGATAGTAAACTGATAGGTACAAACGTAGAAATAAGGGCAAAGTTTTGTCTTCAGCAGGTTATATAGAGAAGTAAAGCTCACAGACCTATGAAGAAAAATATTTTTCTTTAGGAATTATTAAAATGTCAATTCAATGTTGAAAATTTTTATGTCACTTGATCCTCACCTGATTTTAAACACAATTATTACAGGTAATGGTCTGAATTTTTCCCATGACATAGAACTTGGCTTTTTAAAGGACTGAAATTTGTCACAGGACTCACTGATGAATTCTAAATACTTTAACAAGTAGCATTTAACATTTAAATGCTTGCCATTTTTTCTTTAGACAAAGCAGCTGATATCGGGTTGCGGACTTTTAATAAGCAGCTTCTACTGATGAGAAGAAACACAGCCACTAACAAGAAGTAATATTAAAGAATTATGTCTCTATATAGTCATCAAACACTTATATACATTCTATAACTACAAAAAGAGAATAAGAGCTGGAAATTTCCTGTCAGCCTAGTGGTTAGTACTCCTGGCTTCCACTGCAGGGTTGCATGGGTTCTAACCCTGGTTGGGGAACTAAGATCCCACAAGCTTTGCAATGCAGCCAGAGGGGGGAAAAAGGAGTGAATTAAGAGCTAAACAAGTAAACAATTTGAGAAAAAAAAATTTTGGCAGGGAGTGGCCTGCACCACGCAAAATGCAGGATCTCAGTTCCCTAACCAGGGCTGAACTTGGGCTACGAGCCCTAACCAGTGGACTGCCAGGGAATTCCCCAAAAGTAAACAATTTAAATCAGTTTAAATTGGTAGTCATGGCTGTTGTTTTCAGTCGCTAAGTCATGTCCAACTCTTTGTGACCCCGTGGACTATGCATGCCAGGTTGCCCTGTCCTTCACTCTCTTCGGGAGTTTACTCAAATTCACATTCATTGAGTCAGTGACGCTATGGAACCAATGCGTCCTCTACTGCTCCCTTCTTATGCCTTCAATCTTTCCCAGCATCAGGGTCTTTGCCAATGAGCCGGCTCTTAGCATCAGGTGGCCGAAATATTGGAGCTTCAACATCAGTCCTTCCAATGAATATTCAGGGTTGATTTCCTTTAGGATGGACTGGCTGGATCTCCGTGCTGTTCAACAGACTCTCAAGAGTCTTCTCCAGCAGTTAATCATTAACATTTTAATAAAATAATTCAGAAGGACAGAGAAATCCATCAACTAATGTCCAATTACACATCATAAATAAGGAAAGAATACTGCTAAAATGAAAATTCACTAAGAGATTCACAAATTTTTATTCATCTTACCAGTCACTCATTAACACGTGTTGCAGGGTGTCATCATTTGACCATGGAGTTGTCTTTCCAGCCGTTTTTCTGTCAGCTCCGATACGAGGGAACAATGGCAGCCAAGACAAGGCAGGGTGGAGCCAATAGATGAGGCTCTGCTGGAAAGCACAGCGGAGCTCCGTGGAGAGTTTGGGATCCTAAAATCCAAAGATGGTATTGGACAGTTTTTGCCCCATTAGAAACACAGAATTTAATTAAAAAGACATTGAATATACCAAACATTTATTCTTCTGTAACAATGTGTTAACAACAGTTACAGAAGCTAAAGTGTAGTTTATTACTGTTCGGGAAAACCTTCCTTGCCAGCAACTGCAGTCTGTTAACCCACATATCAGAAAGGACACCTGGACATAGAGAGGAACATTTGCCTGTCTCCACCATCCTTGAGAACAATGATGATCATTTTTTACCACCAGGGCAGAGGTGCGTGTGTGTAAGTAACACTATATTAAACTCCTTTGCCTCAAAATGCTTTCAAAAGTAGCCAGTAAAAACAGATAGTCCCAATCACAAATCACCAGGATCTACTGATTAAAAAAGAGGTAACCAAGGTAATCTCTTTTAACCTAGTTTGAGTTGAGCTGCTTGAAAGTAATGGTAATTACATTTTCGAAAACCTTTCTAGAACTCATTAACTCTACTAAATTTACAACAGACTGTTGCCCAAGCGGGTAAGAGCGCATTTAAAAAATGCAGTATACAGTATATGAGAAAACCAATAAAATCTCTTTGCAATCCTACTCCTCAAATGCTTTTCATTTCCCTCTATTTTTTTTTTTTTTCCGCAAAAGGCCTTAAAATGAATAGTTTAGTTCAAACAATTCTTGCCTGCAACAACGAGTAATTCTCAGGACAGGTCTATAAATTTAAGACAGTTACTCAGTATGATTTTAAAAAGTATATGAGTGCGGCATTTGGAAAATAAAATAATTTCCCACTTCTCTGTGTCTTAAATGTCCAAAGAAAAACTTAATGGAAGGAAATATTGCTGACAGTTTGAAGAGAAGTACTTCTTATACTTCATTTGTTACTTTAAAGCATTAGCTATTTTCTCACAGGATTACCTGTATACTTTGAGGCAAAGTAACTTCTGTTGCCCTGCAATGCTGGATGATACCTTGAGCCTCTTCCTGGGCTTTCAAATGATCTGCCCAGGTAAAGGGTTGAGAAGAGGTGAAAAGGAGTCGTGTTTTAATGCTCCAGTCCACAGGTAACTCAGTACTTTCTGAGGGTGGAATATCAGATTCGGAGAATGATACATGAGGAGTCTTTTAGAAAACAAAGAACACAAAAATTAGTAGAGTACTAAGGAAAAAACCCTTCCATCTACAGGAGTCATCCACAAAACATGCTCATGATTACTGAAATCTCAAAATGTTATGAACTGTACAATAAATAACACTGGAAACTAATTACACACTGTGAAAGCATCCAGAAAGAGCTATACTAAACCATTAGCAGTGATGTTGCCTCTGGAAAGTGGGAATTTGTTGTTGTTGGGGGTGGTGGTAGTGTTGGAAAGGCAGTTTTCACCTTTTATATAGTTATACATAGTTTAGTCGCAAAAGAAATACTATTTTCATGATCATAATTTTTAAAAATCTGCTATTGATACTGCTGTCAAAACATAAATCTTCCAAGCATTTTAGCTTCCCAAACTCTGGAGCCAGGGCCAAGCTGCTCCTTGCAGGGAATCTGGCCTCTGATCAGCCTCTCAGGCTGGTTGAAGAAGCGTCCGCTGCCTCAAACATTTCCCCCAAACTGTCTGCTGTCCAGTCACTGTTCTCCACATTAAAATGACTCTTTTAAGTGATGCTATTTAAAAATAATAGGGAAGGGGGAACCATTTCCAACCGACCTGAAGGCCATTTACTTGCAAGGAAGGGAGACTGGGTCTTGGGGGAACTCTTCTAGCCTGCTCCCCTCTGGACAAACCATCACCAAGGAAGTAGCTGAGGAATGGGGTCGAGAGCAGTATGTGGTGTTGAGGCGGTAGGATGGAGGTTTAGTGATATGCCACCAGCTGTGGAACTCATCTGGGGACTTGGTTTGAAGATTCAGGGTGGGATAAGCCTGGAGGCACTAGTTCTGAGTGATGCGTTGGACTTGTCACTACCTATGAAAAAGAAACCTCACCTCTACATCTGCTTTAGCACTGGTGCCATGATAAATTGTTACTACTATATACAAAGTCCTTTATCAAGGCTGATGCTGGCGGTCCTTTCAAGTCTAGTAGAAATGATCACACAGGGCTCTCTGGTAAACGATTTTCCAAGTAAAATGCTTCTCAGCAGTCTGAATTTATAAAAACATACACTCTAATGACATTTCAAAAGTATTACCTGGTGTAATTCTGTAATGGCTGTTCTTTCAGGAACCTTCTCTTCCCAGAGCAAATCATTTTGATTAAAACCTAAAAACTGAGGTGAAAAAAATGGTCCTTTTAAATTCTAAATGATGCTGGAGTTCGCTTTAAACCTGCAGAACTTCACCTGGCATACAAGTTTCTTAATAAGCCCAGGAATTCACAGGAGCCCAAATCAGAGTGTCACTTCAGCTTTGTGTCTGAACTTTAACTATCAAAATGCACGGGGAAGAAGGCAGGTGGTCTGCACAACCGATAACTCAATGATCAATAATCTCAACTCAAAAGAGCCAAAAGGTTTTGGAGTAAGACAAATCATTCATGGGGTAAATTCTGACCCCCTGATCAATCCTCACCATTCCTCCAAATCGAGAATAATTTGGAAGGCGAAAGAAGGGACGCACTGAATGCCGCAGGAAAGAGGGTCCTGTATTCTTCCCCTCAAACGGGGGCCTTCCCCGGGTGGCTCCAGGACGACTCGGAGCCACCCGCCCACTGACCTCTCACCCTTTCCACCCCACGGCGGCCGCCTAGGCTCCGCAGGCCGGGCCCGGACGGGAGCGCGGGAGATGCAGGGTCCGCTCCTCGGGACCCGCCAGCCCCGCACGCCCCGCGGCCGCTCGCGGAGCGCACTTCACGCCGCCCCCCACCCCCGGGCACCCTGAGGCCGCGGACGACTTCAACTCGGTGCCCATTTCCCTCCCGGGACGCGAGAGCCCGCCAGCCCTCCTTCAGGCCGAATCGACCCCCGGACTGTTACGAGAGCCCCCTCGGCTCCCAGGCGCGAGGACACTCACCGGGCCCGGCGCCTCCTGCTGGCCGCGGGGCGGGCCCTCGGGAGGCTCGCAGGCGGCCCATGGCCGGTTGTCCAGGCGGGCGAAGGGGTTCCTTCGGGCCCCTGCCGGGCCGCCGCCGCCGCCGCCTCTACCCGCCGCCGGGAACGGGCGGAGGGGCAGCCCGGCCGCTCGGGCGGCGCGGCGGGTCGCCGGCTCGGGCCGCTCCGCGGGCGACGAGGCGGCGCCGAGGCTCCGACCCCTTTTCCGTCGCAGCCGCAGTGTCTCGGGAGGCCTTTTGAAACTGGGCGAATAGCCGGGCACAGACACGGCCATGACGCGCGGCGAAGGCCGAGGGGGCCGGCCCGGCAGGCGCTTCCCGCGCGCCCGGGCTCCGCCTCCGCCGTGACCCCGCCCCCGAGCCGCTCACGGCGCGTGCGCGATGGGGCCCTCGCGCGGCCCCCGACCCAGAGCCTCTCACGTCCGCGCGGGCCCGCCCCCGCCCTGTTCCTCCCGCGGCGGGAGACGCGCTGCTGTCGCGTGTCCCAGGACGTTCTCCGGGCGCGCCAGCCTGACATCCCAGGGCTAGGTGTTTGGGAAGCGCGCCGGGAGAGCCGAGTGCTATTTAAATCCGCAGCGAGGCGCCAGGAAGAAAGGAGACGTCACACTTGAGCTGCCGCTTCGGTAAGCTTCCGGAGCTCAGTGGCGACGTCCAGGGCTGCAGAGGGGCCTGGGCCTCCCCTCCCGACCCCCAAAGCGGCCCCAGCCGGCATCGCCGCTGCAGCCATTCACGCAAACACTGTAGAGGTCACAGGCGCGTTAGTGTTGCTCTGGTTCCATCCTGAGGAAACCCTGGAGGGAATGAATACTTGAAGTAAAAAAAAAAATTTAGCTTTCTCTTGGCTAGATCCTTTGATACTTGAAAATATATTCCAAGTATTAAATTACGACAGCAAAGGATGTTTAAAGAGGGTAAGTATTGAGAAAAGAGCTGATCAGAAAAGTATTTTGACATAGCAAGACTCCCAACAGCTTGGTCGACATAGTGTGGATTCCGATGACAATTTTTCTTCATGTAAAGAATTTATAAGAGGCAAATACATAGGGACAATACTTTAAAAGGCTTTCAGAATATTCCCTTTAGATGTTAAATTTTACAACTGTCTCGACCGTCTGTACGATAATTTTTTTCAAATACTTCAAATAAATGAGCATCTTGTTTCAGCAGGAAAATATGTTTAAAAACACAAAACTTGCTTTTAGGTTCCTTGACTTTTATGAACAATCTCCAAGGAAGCTCTGGCTTCAAATACTGGAACTGGTTCATCCAACTGAGGTCTGAGAGAGAATATTAAAAATGAACAACTTGCTTCTTTCTTCCTTGGTTTTTCTGAACAACTTCCATGGTAACTTTTGCGTCGTATAGTGTAATGGGTTCATCCAACTGAGGTCTGAGGAAAAATGAAATTATTAGAAATGTCTAGTTAAGGATGAGGAGTGCACAGCAGGGTAGTTGACAATTGCTGTAGTTCAACTCTATTACTTTAAATAAAATTTGTCCATTAATATTTCCACTATTAAAAGTGGTTAGATTTTGAAAGGGGAAAATACCCATTCTCTCCATTCCCTTTTTTAATTCCTCTTTTTTGATAAACAGATTCAGCTGAAAAAAATTGTACTTTTCCCTCCTGTCTACCTATGGGTTATTTCAAATTGCTTTGGGAGGGGTGATGCGGATAAGTGAAGGGGCTGATACAGTATGGAATGCAGTAAAGAAAACTCATGAACCACTTATATCTTAGGGAGTAATTACTTAATGGTGTATCACAGGATACACAGCAGCTGTTTATCTAAGCAAAATGTAACATTTGGTGGCAACAAGTATACTGAGAAAGCTGAAACAAAAATGGGAATGCCCATTTTATCTCTTGGAGAATAGAAAAATAAACAAGAACAATGATTTGGTTGTTTAGCATACCTAAAAACACCAGTTGATAACTTCTCCATCACATCTTTTAAGATACGTAGCTGGAAAAGACTGTTAAGGTGACAATGCAAAAGAATAAATAAAACTATCTGATAAGCAGAGGATGCTAGGCAGGCCACCTATTTTTGTAACAAATTATGTAAGCCGTCCAAGTCTACCTCTAAACCAGGAAAATGGGGGAAGTGATTTGAGAGTGACATAGTAGAGCATAAAACTTCAAAGGACAAGTGATGAAAGAAGCCTAATGTTTCTCCTTAAGTAGAAGTGGACGGTATTAATAGAATTTTTAGTTAAAAATTTTAGCACTTATATTTCTTACTTTAGGTGCACATTTATTGAGCTAGTTGATATATGTATGCAAGAAAATTAATAATCTCTGCATCTAATATATGTAAATAATAAACAGTATAAAATTTAAAACTCTATAGTCATTTAATTGAAATAATATTAGAACTGAGAGTCTATATAATTGCTGCTGCTGCTGCTAAGTCGCTTCAGTCGTGTCTGACTCTGTGCGACCCCATAGACGGCAGCCCACCAGGCTCCCCGGTCCCTGGGATTGTCCAGGCAAGAACACTGGAGTGGGTTGTCATTTCCTTCTCCAATGCATGAAAGTGAAAAGTGAAAGGGAAGTCGCTCAGTCGTGTCTGACTCCTAGGGACCCCATGGACTGCAGCCTACCAGGCTTCTCCATCCATGGGATTTTCCAGGCAAGAGTACTGGAGTAGGGTGTCATCGCCCAACTGATAGTACAGGAGAATTATTTATGATGTATGATCACACAATTGGAAGGCTATCTCTATCTAAATCATAAGCATCAACTGGCTCACGTGTGATGCAGTTGAGGTGGGGTTGCACAAATGAGGACTAAAGTTTGACTCAGGACTTTAGGAAATGTAAGGGAGAAAACAGAAACATAAGCTGCTTTAAAGATATTTTTAAAAGGACCTAAAGAATACTGATTCACTGTTACTGCAAATTCGCTTTCTTCTGTTAATGAAATTGCCAATGGTATGTGTAAGAGTGTGTGTGTCTGTGTGTGTATAAATATGTATTTCTGATTTTTGAAAATTTAACATTTCTTATAAACATGTCATATTTCACCTTGGTCCATGGGTTTGTCAGATAGGTTAAAATCTTATGGTGTGGGGGAAAGGAGAGCAGTTGAGAGAATTAAGTAATGCAGGCAGAGGCAGCCAGCCTGCCTTCAGATATGTAAGATTCAAAACATGCTAACTTGTGTTACTTTTAATACAGTGTCTCTATAATTAACATCCCATGGTATTCTTGAGAATTACAATGTTATTGGACATTTCATTATTTAAAGCTGAAGTTTAAATAATTCTTTTAGAGAGTTAAAAATTAAGTTTATTCCAAATTTAATAGGAAAATATTTAATCAAAAATACTTTAAACACACGCATTCACTACATTAAGGGGATGTTCTGGTTTTGAAATGAACTCTTTAAAACTCAAAATATGCAATATACTAATTAAATACTATTATTTGAAGGCTCTGAAATAAGCTTGCCATAGATTTTAGAGGAGGCTGGCCTTGTACATAGCACGCATATGCAACAACTCGCGTTTGATAAAAATAATGATATTCAGTGAGACGTTAGTCTCTTCATGCAAAATTATACTCTATTAAGTAATGAGAATGTATTAATATTTATCTAATATATTAATAATAAAAATTTTACCAGGTACAGCTGCCTTTAAGACAGGCATCTCAGAAACAAAATGTTTATTCTTAAATTGACCCCGCTCTAAAGAGGTCTGGACCTTTCTTTCAGAACTGCTTTCAGAGTCTCAAGAAAACTTGATTACTTTTACTAAAATGGAATGATTCAGTTTTACACTTGATTTGTTACTGAATCACTTCCATTAAAAATAATCAATCCATCTTTCTTTGATAAAGATTTCCTAGCACTGATATTCTTAAACCCCCCCCAACTCTTTAATGTAGATGAATATTCTGAAATGTTTTGCGCAGTGGTGCCATCATAGGAGTACAGATGTAGTCTCTTAAGGTGACCTCTGATTTTCTTGAGGCCAGATTAAAGTGAAGTAAATTTTTCCATGTCTCCTATAGTTTGATTTCTCCTTCAGAAACGAGCGAGACAGCTTGGGTGGTTCCTGTCCTGGCACTTGCCAGCTGCATCCTTGGGCGTGTATTAACCTTTTATCCTTCTGCTTCTTTACTCGTGACAGAGGGATAATAATAGTACTTAAATTTCACACGGTTGTTTTCATATTTAAATAAGTACCTATAACACACTTGGAACTAGCTATTACCATTATTAAAGAATTTAATGATGAGAATACAAGGTACATTTCAAGCCAGAAATTCAAATCCATAGGAAAAAGGATATAAAGATACTTTCCCTGTTGTACATTTGACAGATTCCAAACTTCATCATTAAGGAAAGCCACTGCTGCTCCCTTGAGGAAAAGGCAATGACTATCTGGAGGATCCAGCTTGGATAAAATGCACAAAGAACGCTCAGTTACTGTGAGTTTAATAGCAGGAGAATGATTGGTATCTTAGGTCAGAAAAATTTTTACACAAAGTAAGTAATACCCAAATCGCAAGTAATCGGCACATAGACTTTAGTAACAGTATGTACACTGTAATGTTTTCTTTTCTAATTCATTGTCCAAAATTATGAAACAGCAAGGTCAAAATGCAAGGCCAATCCAGAGGTGATAAAGTGGTATTAGGGTGTCTGTGTGTGTGTGTGAGATTTCTAGCTCCTACTCACCTCTGTGTGTGTGTGCGTGTGTGTGTGAGAGATTTCTAGCTGCTACTCACGTACGTGTGTGTGTGTGATTTCTAGCTGCCACTCACCAGTGTGTGTGTGTTTGTGTGAGATTTCTAGCTGCTATTCACCAGTGTGTGAGTGTGAGATTTCTAGCTGCCACTCACCAGTGTGTGTGTGTGTGAGATTTCTAGCTGCTATTCACCAGTGTGTGAGTGTGTGTGAGATTTCTAGCTGCCACTCACCAGTGTGTGTGTGTGAGTGTGTGTGAGATTTCTAGCTGCTACTCACCAGTCGTTTTCAAGAGGATGTTAGAAAATCATCGAAGACTGGAACGTAAGAATTCTGGTGTGTGAATATCACCATAATAAAAATCCCTGAATTTTGCTGAGAAATGTAAAACTGGAAGAAATGTAAAAATGGAAGACTACACACACACACACACACACACACACACAGTAAATTCTAATTTGAATAATTAAGAAATTGTCATTTTATATAGTAATATTTTGCTAAGTATATGTCAACATGATGTTTGTTACTAGGGAAAAAAATCTTATTTGAAATACTATTAAAAAATTTAGAAGTCATTATTTCCAAACCACTAAATAAAAGTTAAGTGAACTCTGCTATATTTCAACATCTTGGCCAACAGCTAAAGTTAAAAAAAATAAAAGCTATATTTCTTTAAAAATAGGAAATAATTAAAAATTTATACAAATTTAGCCACACCGTGCTAAAAGACGTGGCGTTATTCTTTGTTAATTATATCCTATTGGTGGAATAGTAATGCTTTATTGTTTCTGATAATACCTGCAGGTTTTCTTCTGTTGTTACCCAATGGCCTCCAACACCAAGAAGGGTGATGATATCATGTTTATGTGGTAGTAGTTGTAATTTTTCAGCTGGTTCGTCATCTTTATTATATAACCTCACTTACGGAAGAATTGTTGAAAAAGAAAGAGAGGGAGAGAACATATATTTTATAGTAATCTGATAAAAATTTATTCTTCAAACTAGTTTACTTTTAATGTAACAAGGAAGCATTTTTCTTAGAACAAGGTGACATGTATTCAGACACCTTAAAATACACTTTTGCATTAAAACTGTTCATAAAATTTACTTCAGATTTAATTATAAATGAGATAACTAAAGATAAAACGTCTCTTTCAATCTGAAAATCAGACAAGATAACAACACACACCACTAAGTCTGACCATTTCAGTCATACCATTGATAGCTTAATACTCTGGGGAAAGCTGACTCCTAAGTAAGGAACTCATAGATTCAAGAATGTCCTACTTTGACGTAATGATCTCCTACTTATTGAAATGTCCATTTGAAAAGTTAATGAATTATACATTCACTTCTACTGAAAAATTTTTCTGAGTTAATTTCAAATATTGAAAATGCTGGCTAAAGAAACAGCTATGGCCATAGCTCCATTTGTTATGATCTTAGAAGATAAATTCTAACAAAATATAAATAGAATCCCTTGGCAGGCTTGTGAAACCTATTCTTAAGTGCAGTGGCACTACCTAAGTGTGTAGAGATTTGGTGTTAAATAGCTATTGGTTAAACTACAAAAGTTCAAGGATGGTAAAATGCAAAAAAATTCTCTATTTTCCTAAAAGGGACTGTAGAGGCTCACCATCCTACAGAGGGCAGCCATCCATAGCAGAAACAAGTGACTGACTGAGACCTGAACTAGTCCAAGAACCTCTGAACCCATGAAGAATCCGCCTGCCAATGCAGGAGACGCAGGTTCGATCCCTGGGTCAGGAAAAGCCCTCTGGCAGGTCGCAATCCACTCCAGTATTTTTGCCTGGAAAACACCATGGACAGAAGAGCGTGGCGGGCTGCTGCTCACAAGGAGTCAGACGGGACTGAGTGACTGAGCACAACCACCGCAAGCACAACCAGGGAGGCCCCAGGTTTCTCGTGGAAGTGCTTAACTGCCCATGCCTAGACTTCAAAGGGCTTCCCAGGTGGTACCTTCAGTAAAGAAGTGAAAGTGAAAGTCACTCAGTCTCTTTGAGACCCCATGGACCACACAGTCCATGGAATTCTCCAGGCCAGCATACTGGAGTGGGCAGCCGCTCCCTTCTCCAGAGGATCTTCCCAACCCAGGGACTGAACCCAAATCTCCCGCATTGCAGGTGGGTTCTTCACCAACTGAACCACCAGGAAAGCCCCCAGCAGTAAAGAACTGGCCTGCTAATGCAGGAGACGTGAGACAAGGGTTCAGTCCCCGAGTTGGGAAGATCCTGGGGAGGAGGGCATAGGAACTCATTCCAGTATTCCTGCCTGGACAGAGGAGCTTGGTGGGCCATAGCCCATAGGGTTGCAGAGTCGGACCTGACTGAAGCAACTAAGCATGCATGCATACTTTTTTAAAAGGTAATCATGTTCTCTCTTGTGACAGTGCTTAAAATGGGAATAAAATGAAGAGGCTCCAATTCAAAAAGTTAAATAAAAAAACTCTCGACCTCAACTTAATAAATATGTAAGTAATTACTTCCTGGTTCTGTTTTTTTCCCAGAAATTTATCCATCACAATTAAAAAATGACAGAGACTCCTGATTTAGTAAAGTGCCCACCTCCAGCATCTAGGACAATGTCCACTCCGAGACCACCTGTTTCTTCTAAACAGCTTTCAGCCACATGGGCTTTCCCGTTAGACACATCGATCACTCGAGCTGCAAAGGACAGGAAGTCAGGCGATTGTACTGTTCTCTATGTGATCAACACAGCTCCCAGAGGAAGAGCAAGAAAAGCAAATAAATTTCTCGTCTCTGAAGTGAATTAAATGGTTGAAGCAATTATTGAATCTGAATTATCCTGTTTTTCACTCATCTACCCCAGTGTTGGTAAGGGTGAATTTAAATGAAGAAACTGGTATAGTCAATAAATTAAAATATGAGCATTCTATAGATAACATATTCCAAGGTTGATCTGTTGACACAGAGGACTGTTCTTTATAGCTAAAGGGTGTTTTGCCAGAACTGAGACTCTCTAAACCGCAAATGTACCTATATAGATATGAACTGAAAGATTAAACAATTTCCTAAGAATGTTCAGATTTAATAGAGTTCACAGCTCAAAAGTACAAAGATCTATTCTGGATTTGGTACTTCTCTACTAGAGGCAGTTTTATACTTTCTCAGTCACAGAAATCGCAACCCGTACCGGCATCCCCTGACTTGCCCTCCAAAACAAAACAAAACAAAAATTCCTGAAGGTGAAAAAACAAAACAGGATTATTCCAAGCAGAGTTAGTGAAAATAAAACTAACTGTAACTGGTTGTTTTAAAGTACTATATTAAGAGAACAAGCCAATGAGAATGAAAAGATCTCAGAATTTGGGGACTTCCCTGGTGGTCCAGCGGCTAGACCACTGCTCCCAAAGCAGGGAGACCAGGTTCAATCCCTGGTCAGGGATCTACTTAGATCCCACATGCTACAACTAAGGGCTGATGCAACCAAATAAATATTTTTTTTAAAACCTCAGAATTTGAATTGGGAAATGAAGATACATCTATTTCATTTTTGTATCTTTGAATACCTTCTCATTTCAGAGAATTCTGCTCAGAGCTGCTCAGATTCAAGGTGTAGTCAGTCCAGTACTGACTGAAGTCTTGGGGGTGGGTGTGGGGAGACCGAAGGGAAGGGCAGGGCTAACCAAGAAGAAACTGCTCCTTGTCCGCAGTACTATTTATGCTCCTCCCCTCCATTTTCAATCTCTTCTTTTTTTCCTTTTTTCTTATCTCCCTCCTTTCTCAATGCCTGTTTCAATCTTCTTTCCATTTCTTGGTTATCTGCCAAAAGCATAACATAACCATGGAAATAACCCAACCATAGAAATAACCCAGGCTTTACTGTTAGACAGGCCTGGGTTCAAATCCCATTCCAGGCCTAGTGGTACACACCCTGGCACATCCTTGGACAAACTAAATTCTGACACAGGGTTGTTGAGGATTTAAGGAACTATCATTCATATTAACACCCAGTGAATCTTACTTTCCTTCCTGCGGGCCCTTACACTCTGCTCTTCTCTTCATCTGTTAATCTCCAAGGTTAATTCTGTTAACTCCAGTCTACTAAATTCCATTCCCATCTCTATTCTGTCAATCTCTATTTTCTTTCTCTTTCCCATGTTCATTGCTTTTGGGATAGGTTCAGTCCTTTCAAGAGCTCCCCAGCTGATGACATATCCTGTTTATCCTAAACTATACATGACCTGGGTTTCTGTTTAACTGGCTCATCTCCCATCCCAGCAAATCACAGGAAACAGGCAACTTTAGGGACATTTGTTGTTCAGTCACTAAGTTGTATCCAACTCTTTGCAACCCCACGAACTGCAGCACGTCAGGCTTCCCTGTCCTTTACCATCTCCTGGAGTTTCCTCAAACTCATGTCCATTGAATTGGTGATGCCATCCAACCATCTCATTCTCTGTGGGCCCCTTTAGGTACATATCACCGGGTAAAAGAGGTTGAGAAACAAAAAGTGATACAAAAATTTGACTTATTGACTAAAAAAATTAAAGAGGTATCAGGTGTTTCTGAACTGTGTCAAAGTTCACCTAATTCAAACTTGACTAAGTTGATAACAACGGGGCAAAGAAGAAAAAACTCTGAAAAATAACTGGGACTTCCCTAGGGGTCTAGTGCTCGCACAGCAGAGGGGCATGGGTCCTCTCCCTGGGGAACTAAGATCCACGTGCCACACTGAGTGGCCAAAAGAAAACAACAGAAAAACCCAAATAATTACCATGTAAACTTATGTAACCTTGGACTTAGCACAGGAACTAAGTGCATTTTAAAAATGACACGCATTTGGCATTTTGCAGTTTGTTTTACAGGTGGAGTTTTCAAGGTGATATGGTATCTCTTCAAAATTTTATGTATTAAAGTCTGTTGAGTACTGTTACTCACCTATAGGAGGCCTAAATCTTTCAAGAAACTGCTTGTCTTCAAGGCTGCAGGCTGTTGAGATCACTTTGGCTCCTCTGTGGTGTGCTAACTGAATGGCTATTGTACCAAGTGTCTGTGTGTGGGAAATACACAATGGGGTTACAGAGAGAGGGCGGAGGCTGTGTCTAATTCATCTGCTAGGTTGTTTTTCAATAAAGAGTAACAGTTTACTTCTACTTCAGTATATTTAAAAATCTTGTCTGATACAAAGAAAAAAATAGGACAAGCTTATTAGAAGGGAAACACTGACAGACTCTGCCTCAAGGAAAAGCTGTGTGTGCTACAGGCTCCCAGCCAGTCTGACTGTAGCACATAACCTCAAGGACAGGCAGGCTGAATTCAGAACACGGACTTGGAAAGAGAAAAATGGGCCATTAAGGGGCTGGTCAGCATAATGTACTAAGCTAATTATATGGTACATATACAAGTCCAGCAACCTCTCTTTGAAAATCAAAGCACTTCAAAAGTTCCATCCTTTTGCTGACCTGTGGGTAAGTTCAGGGAAATAACTACTATCTTGATGTTGGGCACAGGGCTGAAGCCAACGAAGACTGTGCCTTTTTTTTTCAAAGAAAAATCATTTTCATCAACAGTCAGATACAAAATCTAACATTTTTAGATTTTTATGTAATCTTTTAGTGTCTTCATATTTTGATGTTTATATATCATGTATAAACATGGTGTTTATACATCACTACATATATGTAACATGTTTAAATTAGTACAGTTTTGATCTTGTGTGATATTTATAAATGAAACACCTTAATCACGTAAGTGTAATTATGAGGGATATGATACAAAATAGGGAGACCTGGGTCTAGCTTCAAAGATTAGGAGCTATTTCAAGTTTTGTGTAACAGGCATGAATAAAAATGGCTTATCTGCTTTTTTAAAGTACTAGCAGATTCAAAGCAGTAAGAAACTAAACACTATCTATTGATAAAAGCTGCTTATTTTAGAAAATGGGAGTTTGGTATAGGAAATCAGTGAATAAGTTAACTGGCAATACATTGTATTAGTAAGTGGATGGCCCATTTCTCAATTTCCTAAGTTTATCCTATTTTGGTCTTTTTTGAAAAATTTAATTTATTTAATTGGAGGCTAATTACAGTATTGTAGTGGTTTTTGCCATACATTGACATGATGGTCTGTTTATTTAACAAAACTATTAGCACCTACACTTGCTCCATCCATTATCAGCACAGATTTTCCAGGCGAGAGATGAGAAAGGTAATGCAGGGCTGTATAGGCTCGTAATCCATCCCGGATGGTTCCAGCAGCTTCTGTCCACGTGACTTTTTCTGGTTTGTGAACTATCACAAAGAACAAGAGGAAACAATCTGTTAACAAAGCCCATTAGACCTGCCTCCTGGATCTGTCTGCATCCATCTCTGCTGCCACCATGGCCCTGGTCCAAGCCTCTACTGCCAGTACCTTTCACCTCCATTATGCTTTCTCTGCTGCCATTTTTGCCCGTGCACACGCTACTGTGAATGCAGGAGTCAGTGTACATGTTTTAAAATGTTTTATGGTTGAAGTAAAACATGCAGAAAAGAACATGAAACAAAGTATAGCTGGATGAATAAATATAAAGCAGGTACGTGAGTAACTACCATCCTGGATGAAAAAGAGAACACATACGAGAGGAAGAGAGTTCCTCAGCTGCTGGGGAGTCCTGCCCCACCTCACCCCTCCACCACACTGAGAATCTCCCTACCTCCACACGTTTCCATCTCCAAGGCCCTGAGGAAGGGGAGGGGCTCAGGGAGCCCTGCCTTGTCGTGTACCCTCAATAAAAGTACCCTATACCCAGAAAAAAAAAGAAAAAGAGAACACAGCCCTCATGTTGACAGCCTCGCCTCTCCCACCAAAGGCATTTTTAAAAAACAGATATAACTGACATCAGAGGTCACAACCATTCTAGTTTAACAAACGCAAGTTGTTCAATCGCCAAGTTGTGTCTGACTCTTTGTAACCCCATGGACTGCAGCACATCAGGCTTCCCTGGTCCATCACCAACCCCCAGAGCTTATGCAGACTCATGTCCATCGAGTCAGTGATGCCATCCAACCATCTCATCCTCTGTTGCTCCCTTCTTTTGCCCTCAATCTTTTCCAGCATCAGGCAGGGTCTTTTCCAATGAGTTGGCTCTTTGCTTCAGGTGGTCAAAGTATAGGAGTTTCAGCTTCAGCAGCAGTCCTTCCAATGAATATTCAGGGTTGATTTCTTTTAGGATTGGCTGGTTTGATCTCCTTGTAGTCCAACACCACAGTTCAAAAGTATTAATTCTTTATTGATCAATTGATCAAAAGCCATCAATTTGGCATATACATTCCTAAACAACACAGTTTTGTGTTGCCTGTTTCTGAACTTTATCTAAATGGAACTGTACTATACACATTTTTTTTTTCTTATTTTTTTGCTTATCATTTTCAAAGACATCTTTTTTTGGTACTTGTGGCTATGCATGCTAAGTTGCTTCAGTTGTGTCCAACTCTTTGGGACCCTATGGACTAGCCAGCCAGGCTCCTCTGTTCATGGGATTTTCCAGGCAAGAATACTGGAGTGGGTTGCCATTTCCTTCTTCAGGGGATCTTCCTGACCCAAGGATAGAACCTGCATCTGTACTGCAGGCAAATTCTTTACCAATGAGCTGGGGAAACCCTACTAGGCTATAGTGCTTTTCATTTTTGATATCTTATGGCAACATCTAATTTAATAGAATGAATGGGTTGTCCACTCTTGAGTCAAGGGCCATTTCTGGTTTTTCCCCCATTTTTTGGTAGTTAGGTATTCTTAAACTTTTCAGAAGTTAAGCATTCTTAACTAAGAATGCTCATGTATAAAAGTACTCTTGTGCTGGTACACAGGTGTTCTACAGGGTATTTACTGAGGAATGGAATTCTGCCTTTGACATCACTGAACACTTCCACAGTGGCTTATGAACTGATTCTCACAAAGCTGCTGCTTTGAACATCCTTGTCAACCCTGGTATTACACATTTTTGCCCATCATATGGGTGTGTCATGGTTTCTTACTGTGATTTTAATTTGCTTTCCCCCACCTACTAATGAAGTTGAGCAGTTTTCCATGTTTGCAGGCCATACACAATTTCTTTGTTATTTATTCTTGGTTGTGTTGGGCCTTCGGGCTCTCTCTGGTTGCGGCCAGCGGGCTCCTCACTGCGGTGGCCTCTCCTGTGGCTGGGCACGGGCTCTAGGGCACTCGGGCCTCAGCAGTTGCAGCACACGGGCTCAGCAGTCACGGTTCCTGCACCCTAGAGCACAGGCTCACTAGTTTTTGCACCTGGGCTTAGCTGCTCCTTGGCATGTGAGATCTTCCTGGACCAAGGATCGAACCCGTGTCCCCTGAACTGGCAGGTGAATTCTTTAGCACTGATCCACTGGGGAAGCCCTAGAATTCCTTTTGTGAGGTGACTGTTCAGGTGTTTTACCAATTTTTCTATTGTTGTCTTTTTTCTTATTTATTTGCAGGAATTTGTAGTATATTTTAGATAAGTCATTTGCTTGCTCATGTGTTATAAATATTATTTTCAACTTTATGGCATCTCTTTTCAATCTTTTTAGTGGTGTCTTTGAAATGCAGCAGTGTCAGAATGATCTTTTAAAAACATAAATAACATCCTCACACTTCTTTGCTTAAAATTCATCAATGGTTTTCTACTGTACTTGAAACAAAACGTAAACTATTAATATAGTTTAGGCCATATTAGCTCTATATTTTCTGACCATTTTGAAAAATCCCATGGATGGAGGAGCCTGGTAGGCTGCAGTCCCTGGGGTCACTAAGTCGAAAACAACTGAGCGACTTCACTTTCACTTTTTGTTTTCATGCATTGGAGAAGGAAACAGCAACCCACTGGAGTGTTCTTGCCTGGAGGATCCCAGGGATGGGGGAGCCTGGTGGGCTGCCGTCTATGGGGTCACACAGAGTTGGACACAAATGAAGTGACTTAGCAACAAAGCTGTTCCTTAATATAATTATTTAATATTTTGTTTTTATGAATGTGTATACTGAATGAGATTTTTTCACAGTATAGGTAATCCTTTCTAATTTTACCTGAAATCAAGTGTATAACACTTTCAATAGTCTTTACCCTAAGTATTTTTCCCCTTAAGGCAAAAGATTCAGATAGGTTGGACAGTTAGAATTAAATTGGCCAACCAGTGCCATCTAGTGGGGACGTAAAGCATCCAAGCACACGATGAAAATGTTCAGACAGACAAGCAAGGCATTAAAACTGTAAAACATACGAAGCACCAGGGGATATCTCACACAGTACTTTAATCCTTATAAATTTGAAACAGCAATTTTCCCAATTTTCCTAATTATAAAATGGCGTTCAGGGTAATAATATGTCTGATGCCACAAGTTTGAAAGAAAGAAAGAAAGGGAAGTCGCTCAGTCATGTCAGACTCTTTGCAACCCCATGGACTGTAGCCTACCAGGCTCCTCCGTCCATGGGATTCTCCAGGCAAGAACACTGGAGTGGATGGCCATTTCCTTCTCCAGGAGATCTTCCCGACCCAGGGGTAGAACCCGGGTCTCCCACATTGTAGGCAGACGCTTTACTGTCTGAGCCACCAGGGAAGCCCAAGTTTGAAAGTCTGACTCTAAAGCCCATCTACTCTAACAGTGCATGTTCAGTATATGTACAACTTGCTTATATTTTTGAGATTATCTTCCATCATAAGAATTGGTACTACCTATACTTTCATTAAGAAATAAACAGTTTAGTGCTTAAAAAATGGCAGGGCAGGGACACAGACACAGACACAGACACAGAGAACAGACTTGTAGACAGAGGGGGAGGGAAAGGGCGGGGCAAATGTGCAGAGTAGCGCTGACATGCACGCCACTGTGTGTAAGGCAGGCAACTGAAGGGAAGTTACTGTGTAACAGGGAGCTCAGCCCAGCACTCTGTGACAACCTGGATGGGTGGGCTGGGAGGTTCAAGAGGGAGGGGACACATGTATACCTGTGGCTGATTCACAGGTATACAGAGACCAGCACAACATTGTAAAGCAATTATCCTCCAATTAAAAATAAACTTTAAAAGTTTTATCAGATAAAAATAACGCTAATGAATAAAACTAGATTTAAAATGGCAGAGGCTTTAAAATTACATGGTTCAGTTCAGTTCAGTTCAGTTCAGTCGCTCAGTCATGTCCGACTCTCTGCGACTCCATGAATCGCAGCACGCCAGGCCTCCCTGTCCATCAACAACTCCTGGAGTTCACCCAGACTCACGTCCATCGAGTCAGTGATGCTATCCAGCCATCTCATCCTCTGTCGTCCCTTTCTCCTCCTGCCCCCAATCCCTCCCAGCATCAGAGTCTTATCCAGTGAGTCAACTCTTCGCATGAGGTGGCCAAAGTACTGGAGTTTCAGCTTCAGCATCATTCCTTCCAAAGAAATCCCAGGGTTGATCTCCTTCAGAATGGACTGGTTGGATCTCCTTGCAGTCCAAGGGACTTTCAAGAGTCTTCTCCAACACCACAGTTCAAAAGCATCAATTCTTTGGCACTCAGCCTTCTTCAGAATCCAACTCTCACATCCATACATGACCACAGGAAAAACCATAGCCTTGACTAGCTGGACCTTGGTTGGCAAAGTAATGTCTCTGCTTTTGAATATGCTATCTAGGTTGGTCATAACTTTTCTTCCAAGGAGTAAGCGTCTTTTAATTTCATGGCTGCAGTCACCATCTGCAGTGATTTTGGAGCCCAAAAAAATAAAGTCTGACACTGTTTCCACTGTTTCCCCATCTATTTCCCAAAATTACACGGTTAGATGTGGTTTAATGTTGAGATCCTTGCTTTTGTATTAGGTGATTCACAAGTACTTACGTTATAAAAACTAAGAAAATTAATAAAAGAGAGCCATATATGGATCAATAACAACAGTATTGCAATTCTTTGTAATCATCATTTCAATTCTTTCCACCACAAGTCCAAGGGAATAATGCTGAAAATGTGTGCCAATTTTTTAAAGTTTAATTTTTAGATTATACTGGAGTATATTTGACTCCAACATTGTGCTAGTTTCAGGTGAATGGTAAAGGATTCAATTATAGACATATACATACCCGTTCTTGTTCAGATTCTTCCCCCAGGTAGGTCACCAGAGAATACGGAACAAAGTTCCCTTTACTATACAGTAGGTCTCTCTCGATCCTCTGTTTTATATGTAGTAGTGTGCATATATGATGGACTTCCCTCACTCAGCTCAGTTGGTAAAAGGTAAAAGCTCAGTTGGTTGCCTGCAATGCAGGAGACCTGGATTTGATTCCTGGGTCGGGAAGATCCCCTGGAGAAGGGAATGGCAACCACTCTTCTTGCCTGGAGAATCCCATGGACAGAGGAGCCTGGCGGGCTATAGGCTGTAGGGTCACAAGAGTCAGACATGACGTAGAGACTAAACCACGACCACCAGTGTGCATATGTTAATCCCAAACTCCTAATGTATTTCATCCACCTACCTTTCTTTCCCCTTTGGTAACCATAGGCTTTTTCCTAAGTCTGAGTCTGTTTTTTCAGATTCCACATATAGGTGATATAATATCTGTCTTCCTTTGTGTGACTTACTTCACTTAGTATGATAATCTCTAGGTCTGTCTACGTAGCTACAAATGGCATTATTTCATGCCTTTTTAATGGCTGAGTAATATTCCATCATATATATGTACCATGCCTTCTTTATCCATTACTCTGCTGATGGACATGTAGGTTGCTTCCATGTCCTGGCTTTTGTAAAGAGTGCTGCAAAGTACACTGGGTGCATGCATCTTTTTGAATTACGGTTTTCACTGGATATATGCCCTCCTGTGGGATTGCTGGATCATAGAGTAGTTCTATTTTTAGTTTTTTAAGGAGCCTCCATATTGTTCTCCAGAGTAGTTTTACTAACTTATATTCCCACCAACAATGTAGGAGGGTTCCCTTTTCTCTACACTGTCACCAGCATTTATTGTTTGTAGACTTTTTAATGATGGCCATGCAAACTGGTGTGAGGTGATACCTCACTGTAGTTTTGATCTGCATTTCTCTAACAATCAGCAATGCTGAGCGTCGTTTCATGTGCTTTTTGGCTATCTCTATGTCTTCACTGGAGAAATGTATATTTAAATCTTCTGCCCATCTTTTGATTGGGCTTTTGTTGTTGTTATATTGAGCTGCATGAAATGTTTGTATAACAAATAAAATTTTTATGTTTGATAGAATGGCTTGAGAATTGAAAGCACAAAAGAGCTGGAAGAATTTATTCAACTTTTTACCTCTATCCTTAATATTCTACAACAAGATTAATAAGACATCTTCAGGGAGTTGTTTGGAACCTAGTTTTTTGATTTGGTGGAAGAACAGACTTGCTAGGAGGTATATAAATTTACTACCTTTAATAGCCCCAAATCCAAATTTAAGAGTCCAAAATTGGCCCCACATAGTCTGATTACTAGTTATATTATTCAAGAAAGAACTTAGGAAAAAATTTAATGAAATAGTTCAAGAATACGAAAGAATGTATGATGACTTATAGGTAAGTTATGAAGAAACCATGAATCCTAGCATAAGAAAAAGACTGGCAGCCCCATTGGAGGCCCATGGATATGCTGTGTTCATGTCCTTGTTCCTCGCCCACAAAGGTAACTTCCACATGACTTTTCCCCTACATGGTCCTTATATCCTTAAATGATATATACCTCATTAAATTTTGTAGTTTTCAACTTTATAGAAATAAAATGGTATCACACTGTCATATACTTCTGCAACTTGCTTTTCTCACGTAGCACAGTTTGTGAGGTTCATCCATGTTGATATGTTTGACTGTTATTTATACACTTTTACTGATGAGTTAATTAGAAATATCTTTGGTTATCCATTTTCCTGGTGATGAACATTGACGCTTTTTCTCTTTCTATTCCACAGTGACAAACCATGCTGCTATATGGACTCTTGTGCATGTCTACTGGCGCACATCAGGCCTCTCTGGGGCATGAAAGTACCAGCAGAGTTACCAGGTTTGAGCTGTTAATACATCATCACCTACTAGATCAGGCCAAATTATTTTTCTAAAGCATTTCTAGTAATTTATACGCCCAGTGCTCAAAAGATTCTGCAGCTCCTCATCCTTGCCAGCACTTGGGATGGTCAAACTTTATGGCTTTGTCAGGCTCAAGGATGCATAGCAGTGGTTTTAATGTGCTTTCCTTTGATTCTTAAGGAGATGCAGCATGTTTTGTGTGTCTATATAATTTATTCACTTTATTTTAAATATTTAAGAAGTAAATTCAGTTCAGTCGCTCAGTTGTGTCCGACTTTTTTTGACCCCATGGACTGCAGCACGCCAGGCCTCCCTGTCCTTCACCAACTTTCAATGCTTGTTCAAACTCATGACAATCGAGTTGGTGATGCCATCCAACCATCTCATCCTCTGTCATCCCCTTCTCCTCCCACCTTCAATCTTTCCCAGCATCAGGGTCTTTGCCAATGAGTCATTTCTTTGCATCAGGTGGCCAAAGTATTGGAGTTTCAGCTTCAGCATCAGTCCTTCCAGTGAGGAGTCCTCCTTCCAATGAGGACTGATGCTGAAGTTGAAACTCCAATACTTTGGCCACCTGATAAGAAAATTTTAAAATTAGTACTTGAGTTAAATTGAGTATTGGCCAAAGGATATTAGCAACAGAAACCAAAAGTAAGTGTTTCGGGGCTTTCCTGACTCAGACTCTACAGGTATTGTCTAGATTTTATACATTTGAAAATTTTAATAACCAAGAAAAAGGAGTAAAAAATTCTGATTAGTGATATAATTTCAGAGCCAAGGGAGAAACAGCTTTTCAAACCTCTTACCATGAACAGTATAAGGGAAATGTAGAGGTAGGAACACTGTTCAGTTTCAAAATAAAGTTTAGAGATATAAAATTTAAGCTAGAAGTAGTCAAATGACGACCACCCAATAGCTATTTTCTGGGCACACTCACGGCAGATGCAAAGCAATTGTGTTGTTAATAAAAACCACACACACCTGGGAAGTAAGACTTATGAGCTCCAAAACACTGCACAACCACATACCCAAGTAATGCTCATGGACTCGAACAGCTTCACAAAGTCCAGGGTCTTCAGAATCCAGGGGCAGAATTCCTGAAAATTAAAATGAGAAACGTAAGGGCAACTATCTAAAAGTGAACTCACTCCTAATGAGAGGCCAGTAAGCATTAGTCTAAATTTTCCTCAGTGGAATTTTGAGGAAGCTTCCAGTACTAGTAAGGAGAGATTTCAGAAATACAGAAGCAGACTAGATAGTTTATTTTCTGATATAAGCACTATAATACCTACACTACCTCTTTTTCTTCCTCTTTCACCTGAGTGATGACAGAGATGATGGCTGACACACAGAGCCAACTCAGAGACTAGGGGGCATCTGGGTTCCTCTTTAAACTGACCCCTGACGTACAGCTAACCTTCCCAGATTTTGGTTTTACAGGATTCATCAGTACACTTCCAATAAAATCCCATTTTCTCCAGAGCCAGTGGATTTTATTTTTGGTCTCTTACAAACAGAATCTTGAATAACACAATGTCATCTGACTTCTTTTTTCTTTTTAAAATTTTATTTGTCTATGGCTGCACTGGTCTTCACTGCTGTGCGCGGGCTTGCTCTAGTTGCGGTGAGTAGGAGCTACTCTTCGTTGTGGTGCATGGACCTTTGGAGTTGCAGCTTGCGGGCTCTAGAGTGAGGGTTCAGTAGTCGCAGCAGTCGGGCCCAGCTGCCCCTTGGCATGTGGGATCTTCCCAGACCAGGGATCAAACTGCTGTCCCCTGCATTGCAAGGTGCACTCTTATCCACGGGACCCCCAGGGAATCCCCTTACCCAACTTCCTGGGCAGATAATAAAGATAGAAATAATAAATTCTCAAAGAAAATACCCAAATCAAAGGCAATTCTGTTAAAAGCTGATGAAAACTTTCCTACACATTTATTCTTAACAGTTTCAAGCATGCTGTAAAGCCATATATTTTCTGAGTTTATGCAACTGCCTTGTATGAATACTTTCTACAGAGAAATGGCAACTTCAAAAACTACTTCTTAACTACTTCATAGTTGTTTGTATGAATGTCTAGGACACAGTATAAAGAAATATATTTGCAAAATGCTATTAACCATAGACTGAAAAAAAACAGAATAAATGTCTTCAGCAAATTTTTGGTTTTACGAAGGCAGTAAGGGAGCAGCTGCATACAGTTTATTCGGATGTGGACAGAAGAGCATCTGCATAGCTGAGTCAGTCAGTAGTCTTCACATCGATGGACTGTAACTTTTCCTTGCTCTGGAGTCGTTGGTCTAATTATAGACTGAGTTCCTGTCCAGGAAGGGCTGCACCAAGGACAGCAACAACTGTGGCCATCTTTCTATCCTGTGTGAGCTTAGCTGCTCAGTTGTATCCGATTCTTTGCAATCCCATGGACTGTAGCCCACCAGGCTCCTCTGTCCAAGGGATTCTTCAGGTAAGAATACTGGAGTGGGTAGCCATGCCCTCCTCCAGGGGATCGTCCCAACCTAGGGATCAAACCCAGGTCTCCTGCACTGCAGGTGGATTCTTTACCGTCTGAGCCACCAGGGAAGTCTCTTTCTATCCTATCTACAGCCAAATACTGAAAAGTTTTAAATGTTCTGCTATTGAGATCAAACTCCCAATTCTCTTCATCAATGGATACTTGAGAGTAAATTCCAAAACTTAGGTAAGTACTTGTATATGAAGCAAGGTCACAGTAAACATTAGCAATTGTACAAAAAAAGACAACAGTAAGACAGACGACTTGAAATAAGGCTATGACCTATAACTTACCCACTACTTCATCATCTGGTTGAAAGAATGATACCTTGCTTCCAACTAAAATGTGGAGAAAATTAATAGTCATTATTACAAGGTTATTAAATATAACCTAATATCTAAAATTCAAAAGCCATAGATTGATAAAAGTCACTGACTCAGAAAAGGTCAAGAACTTTTAGGACATGTTGACAGTCTGCAAGGGACCATAGGATGTAACACTTCAAATGTGGATTCTCTGCAAAATCTGGGCTGTGCGGTTGTTGACACCATGGAGTGGGATATCTCTCTGTTTAGCTAAGGATGAAGGCATAAAGAAAAATAATCCATTTCACAGCTCTTATGATGATTACACTGGGTACACCGGGCTCCCGTCCTCCTGTGGCTAGTCCAATCTGTCATGATTTTAGCTGCAGAACTGCAGACACGCAATGGGAATTCTGGTTAGAGTTACATATGCAATTACTTTGATTTGGGATTATGGAAATAAATTCAGAATGGGGCCAAGAAATTTGAGGACTATACAGAAGTGATAAGTTACATTTCCCCTGTGTACGTAGAGAAAAGGCCTCCACCATCAGTCAATTCTGTAGAATATTTTTCTTCCAATAGTTACAAGAGGAAACAGGAGGAGAAAACCCAAACCTCATTGAATGTCTACATTGAATGTGCCTAGCATTTTAGTGTGTGTTCCCATTTAATCTTCATGGCACACCAATTAAGTAGGTATTGTTAGGCCTGTTTAACAGATGAGGGAACTGAGGTGTGGCAGACAAGTAAGGCAGAAGCTTGTGATCTGGGAGTGGCGCCTCTGGCTGGCTCTGTCTGTGGAAGGGTCCCAATCTGCTGTGTCTCTGGATCCTGCCTGTGCCTCCGTCCCCTGATATTTTTGCTTTCTGTGCTTTTCGCTTTCCTTCCTGCTGCGGATTCTTGTCTTCCTGAAATCATCCTGATCCTTTTTTCGTGGTGTCCTTCATACTCCTTTTATTAAGGACTGTCCTTCAGACAGTGGCACTGCCAAGGGGTCCATGCAATCTGTGTGTCTCCTTCATTTTCTCCCTCTCCCTGCATGAGCTCATCACCATTCTATGATTTCAAACACAACCGAGAAGCTGACAACTTTCAGATATAACCAGAATCTTGTAAATCATTTCCTGCCTTTACGTGTTTTGAATTCTCCTGTTCCAGTCAATTATTAAGTTCTGTTGACTTGACTTTCCCAGGATTTCTTGAATGTATCCACACTACCTTTGCCACATGGAGTGGGATATGTCTAGGTTATGGACTTTGTCATTTCTTGCCTGTTGGGTCTACGGCTCAAACAGTGCTCTTGCCTATAGTCTGGTCTGCCTCAAATACACTCTTCATGTGGCCACCCTAATACGTTCTTTACAACCCAGCCTGAGAGATGAGATTCAATGTGATCCGGCCCTTGCCTACCCTCCCGCCTCATTTTTTGGCGGGCGGGGAAAAGAGTCAGTGTTCAGATCATCACTAAAAGATTTTGTTAGGTCTATCTTTTATCCTGCAATTTTTGAAGGGGAATTTTCTTGACAAACTTTTTTTCCTTCTGCCAAATATCCTGCCTGTACGACTCTTGCCCAGAACTTCAGGTGGGGTCTCAGTTTCACCATCAGGGATCAAACCCGTGCCCCCAGCAGTGGAAGCCTGGAGTCTTAAACCACTTGGATTGGCAGGGAAGTAAGTCCATATTTACCTTTTAAATACTCAATTTTAGGCACACCTTAAAAATTTAATATGAATGAAGCTACTGACCATTATGTAAATTTTGCCCTAAAGCCAAGTTATACAAGTAATTTATGCTGGTTTGTAAACATCATAAAAAGGACAATGCTGGTCATGCTATTCAAAATGATTACTTGTGGATTTAAATACATAATCTCTAAATATTTATTTACTAAACTGTAATAAGCTCTTCAATTACAAAATACCATTAAGTTCTATTTTTCTTTTTAATTAAAAAATGAAAAACACTTCTGTATAGTTTCTTTGTATTGAAGAAGTGTGTGTAATTTTAATGTATCAGTAAAACAATTAGCTACCATTTAATTTCCATTATTTTAGAAAATAAATACAGATACTTCTATCTGTGCACTTACCATCTAACACAATTCCAGCAACTTCTCTCCCAACAGGAAAGAATTCCTTTTCCATCTTCATTTCTGCCAGAAGCTAAATAACGACAAAGGCTTGAACTTATTGTCAAGAATTCTAACCTCTATTCATACAAGAGAAAAGCAGGAGCAAAAATCAAACCACAGAGAAAGCAAATATGACTCGATTTTTGGCATCAAGACAAAAAGCAAGTATCTTCACAAAGTAGGTTCCTCTGTGGAGCAGGAAACCAGCCTTGCTAAGGGATTTGTTGATATGTATAATTTTAATGTGTCAGCAAATCAATTCGCTACCATTTAATCTCCATTATCTTAGAAAATCCACAGAGAGATTTCTATCTGTAAACTTACCATCTAACACAATTCCATATAAAATATTTTCATATGATATTATAAAGTATATGAGTTCAATTAGACTGAATTTACTGATTAATATAGAAGTTATGTTAGTATATATATTAATATAGAATTAATATCTATATATTAATATATAAATAATATACTGATTAATATAGAAATACACAGTAAGTTTTTTTCCCAGCTGTTCTATTCTTCTACGAATAATTTCTTGGTACTCAGTTATTATTATTCTAATTTTTTTACCACATATATTTGACTTTTGGCCAAATCAAAGCACTGATATCTTAGTATTCATACCTTTGTATTTATCTGGCTCAGAGCACAAGCTTTAACTTGAAGTTTCACATAGTTATCTTCTGTAACAGGAAGATTTTCCTAGAGTCAAATGATAAAATAATTGCACGTTCCTTTGAGAATACTGCCTTCATGTTGCAAAAATTTTCATATATAACTGAACAAAATAAAAAAGACTCAAAATCTTATACCTAAGTTAACTGAAAAAGCTACAAACAATTACTTTATAATATATAATATGAAAGAATGCAGGGAATTTGGGGTAAAAAATTTCAAAAGTCTTAGGGTACTAATCTGAAAAGGTACTTCCAAGCTATGGATAAGAATATATGTGCAGGCAATGAACACAGGATAACAAAGTAGAGCAATAAATACTGTCCTTTCAGTTCAATTTAAATAACCTCAAAGCAACAAACCTTCATGTGGGGATGTCCTTAAACACACATATACATAATAGATACACTGTACTGGTCATGGAATTTTCTTAATGCTATACAGAAAGTTCTTTAGTGTCACCTCATGATGGTGTGATCACTAATCTAGAGCCAGACATCTTGGAATGTGAAGTCAAGTGGGCCTTGGAAAGCATCGCTACGAACAGACCTAGTGGAGGTGATGGAATTCCAGTTGAGCTGTTTCAAATCCTGAAAGATGATGCTGTGAAAGTGCTGCACTCAGTATGCCAGCAAATTTGGGAAACTCAGCAGTGGCCACAGGACTGGAAAAGGTCAGTTTTCATTCCAATCCCAAAGAAAGGCAATGCAAAAGAATGCTCAAACTACTGCACAATTGCACTCATCTCACATGCTAGTAAAGTAATGCTCAAAATTCTCCAAGCCAGACTTCAGCACTACGTGAACCGTGAACTCCCTGATGTTCAAGCTGGTTTTAGAAAAGGCAGAGGAACCAGAGATCAAATTGCCAACATCTGCTAGATCATCGAAAAAGCAAGAGAGTTCCAGAAAAACATCTATTTCTGCTTTCCTGACTATGCCAAAGCCTTTGACTGTGTGGATCACAATAAAGTGTGGAAAATTCTGAAAGAGATGGGAATACCAGACCACCTGACCTACCTCTTGAGAAATCTGTATGCAGGTCAGGAAGCAACAGTTAGAACTGGACATGGAACAACAGACTGGTTCCAAATAGGAAAAGGAGTACATCAAGGCTGTATATTGTCCCCCTGCTTATTTAACTTCTATGCAGAGTACATCATGAGAAACGCTGGACTGGAAGAAACACAAGCTGGAATCAAGATTGCCGGGAGAAATATCAATCACCTCAGATATGCAGATGACACCACCCTTATGGCAGAAAGTGAAGAGGAACTAAAAAGCCTCTTGATGAAAGTGAAAGAGGAGAGCAAAAAAGTTGGCTTAAAGCTCAACATTCAGAAAACGAAGATCATGGCATCCGGTCCCATCACTTCATGGGAAATAGATGGGGAAACAGTGGAAACAGTGTCAGACTTTATTTTTTGGGCTCCAAAATCACTGTAGATGGTGACTGCAGCCATGAAATTAAAAGACGCTTACTCCTTGGAAGAAAAGTTATGACCAACCTAGATAGCATATTCAAAAGCAGAGACATTACTTTGCCGACTAAGGTCTGTCTAGTCAAGGCTATGGTTTTTCCTGTGATCATGTATGGATGTGAGAGTTGGACTGTGAAGAAGGCTGAGCGCTGAAGAACTGATGCTTTTGAACTGTGGTGTTGGAGAAGACTCTTGAGAGTCCCTCGGACTGCAAGGAGATCCAACCAGTCCATTCTGAAGGAGATCAACCCTGGGATTTCTTTGGAGGGAATGATGCTGAAGCTGAAACTCCAGTACTTTGGCGACCTCATGGGAAGAGTTGACTCATTGTAGAAGACTCTGATGCTGTGAGGGATCGGGGGCAGGAGGAGAAGGGGACGACAGAGGATGAGGTGGCTGGATGGCATCACTGACTCGATGGACGCGAGTCTGAGTGAACTCCGGGAGTTGGTGACGGACAGGGAGGCCTGGCGTGCTGCGATTCAGGGGGTTGCAAAGAGTCAGACACGACTGAGCGACTGAACTGAACTGACTGACCTCAATTAACATCTGTCTTGGACATTTTAGCATGCCCCATGGGACTCTGGGGTCGAAATACAAACTTAATGGAACTTAATTTACCCCTCATATTCCATAGCTAGATATAACTTCAAAGGCAAAGATATTTGAAACTGAGGTATTAATTGTCATCCACCAATGACACCAGTAATTAAAATGCTTTCTTCAGTCCTTGATATGCCGCAAAATTAGATCAAGCGTTGGCCTGCTGGCTAGAACAGCTGCCTGCACGGTGCCTCTTGTGTTCTACTAAAGTGATCACTGTATTTGACATGAACACAGTGCTCTGGGATTTCCCTTTTTAAAACTCAGATTTGATAAGATTTGGTAATTATATGAAGATATTCAGCAGTATCGATAATGTTATACTCATGATTCTGTGAACCTGGTGATAATTATTTCCAAGAGCCAATCAAACCTCTTGGACCTCCATCCTGACCCAATGGTAGAAACCAAACTGATTAGACTCCTAATCTAAATGATTTTGGAGTTGTTGAAAGATGAAAAAGAAAAACTGAATTGTGTTCGTTATCCAGAGATTCTTGTTACTACTATGAAACACACGTACAACATGAAATACATACAGCACTTAGCTTTTGTCCCTAAACTAATAGTGGAATGACTTTGGCCTGCCGCAAAACTTTCAAACAATCACTATAGTAAAAATTCTACTCTCTATCCTTAAAGTAGTAAAAAAAAAAACAACTGGAAACCTTTAAAGCTTAGTGCCCGAAGTAACTTTGTAATGCTCAGAAGTTAGCGTGAAAAACAATGCTTTTCCACCTCTTTAATTTCACAATATGAAAGTATTTTCTGAAATATGGCTGCAATCTAAAAACTTGTTTTATTGTGGTATTCAGAATAAATTGGGTTAATTGTACAATACATAAGAGTACTCAAGTTGTTCAGTTTCTTATTATCTTTTATACTAGCACACTGGGGAACTAAAAACTCTTTTGCAGCAACTCTTTTAAAAATATAGTTATACCATAATATCAACCACTGTTTTCACGTAAGATTAAAGTAATTTATAGGGTGCCACTCAAAAATAATTTGTAACAGGGTATTTAAAACTAGGTCTGTGACATTTGTTAAATACACACTCTTGTTCCATCTAAAGATTAAATCATTTTTCTTACCCTTTCCTGGAACACAAATGTTATTTCTTCATTTGTAGAACTCTGTTGAAAATATAAGCCTTTCATAGTCACCTAAAAACGATAAAAGAAAAAATATACATGAAATATACTAACCAACAAAACATATGCCAGATAAAGTGAAAGCATAAAATGAAAAATAGTCCTAAAGGATAAAATGACAGTTTAACCGTCATTTAGGTAATGAATTTAGGTAATAGTTCTTGAAAGCAATCAAACAAGAGAATATGCAATAACCTCAGGTATGCATTTGACAATGGGTTTATAATTCAGCCTTTCACACCAAGGCTTAAGTTCATCTCACTATTCAACAAAAATTATGAGATGTACTTGAAAAAAAACTGTGCAGGCCAGAGGGCTCAATTTTAATAACCAAAAGAGTCATTTAAAGGGCTTTCGAAGTCTTAAAAAAGTCCACTGGAAATGAGAAAGTGGACAATCAAGACAGTCATTGAAACTGTGTCCCTAATTCCTCTGTATCCGTTTATAAGACATTTGTTGGTATTCAGTTGCTCAGTTGTGCCCAACTCTTTGCAACCCCATGGACTAGAGCACACCAGGCTTCCCCATCCTTTACCACCTCCCTGAGTTTGCTCAAGCTCATGCCCATCGAGTCGGTGATGCCATCCAACCATCTCGTCCTTGTCATCCCCTTCTCCTCCTGCCTTCAATTAAACCTGGATTCTGTGGACATCCTGAAGCATCTCTAAGGATTCCACAATTGTTTCTTTAATTTCCATAGTAATTATATGACAAAGCTATTTTTTAATGTAAATTTTATAGAGGTACCATATAAAATCAGAGAAAAGTTCACAGATCCTAAGTATATAGCTTGGTGAACTTTACAAGGTGAACATGGCCATGCCATAGCAGGAAACATGTCACTAGAACTCCAGAAGCTCCCTGGTTTCCCTTCTAGTCACTATCCCCCTTCCAAGGATAATCAATATCCTGATATTCAAGCGGAGATTAGCTTTGTCTGTTTTTGGCCTTACATAAATGAATTGTTCTCCTTCTTCTCTCAGTATTATGAGTTTCACTCATGCTGTTGCCTGCAGTTGTATTTATTTCATTCAGTTACATAGTATTCCACTATATGAATTACTAAATGTCCACTGCACTAGACATCCGATGGTTTCCAGTTTAACACGTTTACAAATTATCCTGCTAAGAACATTCTTATACATATTTTTTGATGAAAGTACTACAGTATTATTGAATTTATTTTATGAACGACGAAACTGAGACTTACAGAGGCACATTCCTAGGGTCTCATAGCTCCAGCTGGGCCAGAGCTGAGACAAATCAGATGCTACCAACTCCAGTCATGTACCTTTACCATTATACTTAATGGTTTCTATTGAGCTAACATTAGATGTAAAACTAGAACCCCATCTCCTTTAGTTCAGGATTCATAATCAGTAAGTGCTTGTTGACAGAACTAGCTACATAACTTGCAGGGTTCACTGCAAAATGAAAATGTGGGGAACCTTGTTCAGAAACTAAAATTTCAAGATGGTAACAGCCAAGCATCAAACCAAGCATGAGGGCCTTCTGACTGTGAGTCCAGTGTGACTGCAGAGGTACTGTTATTATGAAGCTGGCCCTGCAAGCTGAATTGTAATGGATCTAAAGGATCTTTATAGAGGGTTTTTACTAAGCAGTTCAGTAATGGTTGCTGCTTTCCAGAAGGTGGTCATCAAATGCTGGAACTAACAGAAATGAGTACACATTCCAGACATAGAGTATTTACATGTCTCTAGCCTTCTGGTTAAGGAAGATCTGTGTGTGTGTGTGTGTGTGTATGTGTACACACAACAATAAGTTTGTCAGGGTTGTAGGGGAGAGGGGAAGATCCTAATTACCCATGACAGAAATCTAACTTCTTCCTGGCTGTTGAGCCATCTAAGATGCATACCCACCATCCCTAGTTTACCTTACTCCTCCATTCTTCCAACACATCCCATCTGGTCTAGGCAGTGTGCGTGCGTGCGCTCAGTTGTGTCTGACTCTTTGTGACCCCATGACTGTAGTCTGCCAGGCTCCTCCGTCCATGGGATTCTCTAGGCAAGAGTATGCGAGTGGGTTGCCACTTCCTTCTCCAGGGGATCTTCCCGACCCAGGGACTGCGTCTCCTGCATTGGCAGGCAGATTCTTTACCGCTGTGCCACCTGGGAAGCCAAGTGTAACTTCATACCATGTGGCCACCGCTGTCTCCAGGCTCCAGGGCCTGCTTGCTCTCTGAGACTGTGCTGTACTTACTCTACAGATTCTGCGAAGTAAACAAAGCTCAAGTCCTACTCCCTCTCTGAAATCACCTCCCAGTGACACGCAGTCTACTCCATCTGTTCCATGCTTTTAGATTTCATTACATACTGACAAAACCTTGCTTTATTCACTCAACTAGTGGGTTCTCCCAGCTTCGAAGAAGCAATATCCATTATTACTGAATATATAAAACTCTGCTTCTACTCAATCTGGAGCTACTAGAATTGCCTTTTTGAGAAATGAAATAATTACACATCAACACCTTGATTTCAAAACATCTCCCTTTGTGACTCTGGAAGCCATTGTTTTCTCTGCCCACTCCATCTGAAAACATATGGCATCTCTCTCAGATCAGCAGTCACACGAGTCTCATACTGTATGTATCCCAACTTCAAAGACCCTGGAAGCTGTTTGTATGTACCCGTGGTGTCCCTTAAGATGACTATTATATACATAATAATGCCCATATTTTTGGTCAGATCATCTAAATAGTTCCTCCAAATTAGGTTACAATCAGCCTGGCTGGTATAAAAAAGTAATGTTTAGTTGTTGGTTCAATAAGTAACCATGTGGGAACAAAAACCACCCCTCAAAGTTACAAAGTAAAAAAAGAAGTATTTTTATAAAAGTGAGCAGAAGAAAATTGAGGAAATATTATTTGTTTTGCAAGCCCAAAAAGGAAAACTGAGTTCTTACCACAGAGAAATGGTACAATGAATGGTATTCAGAACCCACTTAATTTCTTAGGCAGTAGTCCACATTAAATTGAACACTTAATCCATCATTTTAATAAAATTTTTATTGAACATAAAGATATTTGCACACAGGAAATAAAATAACTGAATACCTCATAAAATAAAAATATAAATGATATATATACTATTCATCATGGTATTTCCAAAAGTGAATGATATTAACCTCAAAATTATATATTCTACTATAACCTTGCCTTTATCAGAAAAGTGCTACATAAAACTTTTAAATGAAAATAAACCTGTTTTAAAAATGTAGGTTGATGTAAAAAGCCTTAAAAAGCCCTGTAAAAAGCATAAAAAATTTAAATTCTTCAGTTCAGTCGCTCAGTCGTGTCTGACTCTTTGCGACCTCATGAATTGCAGCACGCCAGGCCTCCCGGTCCATCACCAACTCCCAGAGTTTACTCAAACTCATGTCCATCAAGTTGGTGATACCATCCAGCCATCTCATCCCCTGTCATCCCCTTCTCCTCCTGCCCCCCACCCCTCCCAACATCAGGGTCTTTTCCAATGAGTCAACTCTTCGCATGAGGTGGCCAACGTACTGCAGTTTCAGCTTCAGCATCAGTCCTTCCAAAGAACACCGAGGACTGATCTCCTTTAGGACGGACTGGTTGGACCTCCTTGCAGTCCAAGGGACTCTCAAGAGTCTTCTCCAACACCACAGTTCAAAAGCATCAATTCTTCAGCACTCAGCTTTCTTCACAGTCCAACTCTCATATCCATACATGACCACTGGAAAAACCATAGCCTTGACCAGACGGACCTTTTTTGGCAAAGTAATGTCTCTGCTTTTTAATATGCTATCTACGTTGGTCATAGCTTTCCTTCCAAGGAATAAGCGTCTTTTTATTTCATGGCTACAGTCACCATCTGCAGTGCTTTTGGAGCCTCAAAAAATAAAGTCTGACACTGTTTCCCCATCTATTTGCCATGAAGTGATGGGACCAGATGCCATGATCTTAGTTTTCTGAATGTTGAGCTTTAGGCCAACTTTTTCACTCTCCTCTTTCACTTTCATCAAGAGGCTCTTTAGTTCCTCTTCACTTTCTGCCATAAGGGTGGTGTTATCTGCATATCTGAGGTTATTGATAATTCTTCAGGTACATCCAATTTTAAATATATTTGACATAAGTCCACAAATTGAAGATTATGTTCGTAATACTTTAAGTTTTTTTAATATCAACATATTAAACCTGTTATAAATCTGGAGAAACAAAAATAAATAATTTTTGGTATAAAAGCAGAATAAGGACTTTGCATAAATTAAACACTTACCACAAATAATACCAAGAAAGTAGTTAATGAAAGTACTAATCTTTTAAAGGATTTCTAAAAAAAGAAATCAATGGGAAGACATTTCAAATGGTTTCCTCTTAGTTATAACAACACGAGCCTCACTTGCTCTTCCCCTGCTATACTTACTCCTCCAAGGAGCTCATCTATCAATGATTGTAAGTAAAACCTCTATAGAGCAATCCTTATCTATACTTTCAGACCAAAAGTGTTCTGAGTATCAGCTCATCCTCAAATTCAACAGTCATAAAACCAGACTCACTTTTCCCATCCCCAAGTGAGATTTTGTTGTGCCAACTTCAGCCATTGAGGATATCTTAGAATCTCCCATAATTCCCTCCTCTAGGCTTCCTTTTTCTTTACAATCTCCTGGCTTAAGTGCTCATCTTAGATGTTAACACAATGATAGGCCAAAATTGTGATGCCTGAGGCCTGGGCTACCGCCACAGGCCACTGCACGGCTTCTTTCTCTCCCTTTGAACAACACAGCTGTGGACAACTTCAAAGTCCAGACTCTTCTTATGTGTTCAAATTTTCATTATTCCCAGCACAAACTTCATAATACAGTGAAGTATTATGCTTCACCCACCCTCATTTTTACTTTAAGGAAAACAGACAAACTGTCAAGCAGCTAGGTTACTTTAAAAAAACAACAGATGAAGTCAGCTCTGAAATGTGGCCCTATTATGCTCATCATCTTGCCAGGCTGAGTAAATCTTCAGTTACACTGAAGAGATGCTTAAGTTTTAACCATGTTCTTACCCACCTGTGGGACTTTTCATATATATCCACATATCAGATAAAGAGGAATGTTAAACCATGTACCCATAAAACCTATTATGGTCAGCAAAACAGTAACTAGCTGGAGGGCTGGTTCAAATACCACATACTTTGCAGGCTGTAATGGAGACTGGTAGTCCTAACTGGACAGGCCAGCTCTGCTTCCTAAAGAGGGAGGGATGTCTCTAATTGTGCTGGAGACAGTCTCCAGAAATCTATAAACTCGAAGGACACTCGACATAAACAATGAACACACCGGCATTATACACTGTACTGCTCTCCTGCACCTGTTACAAGATGGGCGTGGGAGACGCTGCGATGGTGGCTCACACCCAGCTAAACTCTGGAAAGCATTTCTAGCTAGCAGCACATATCATAAGAACTTTTCACTTTCACATTTTAGGTATACAAAACTTAGGCAGATGCATGAAGTGACATGGTCCCTATTACTAGATGGATTTAAACTAGAGGCTGGGTACACATTTACAGCAGCATCATAAAGGAGATTCAAGCATCAGCTGAGGGGAATGGGGATGAGATGACCATATCAGTCCTCTGATTATGAAAGTCTAGATTTATATGGACATTATCAAGACATACTTGATTGAATTTGTATACAAGTGTGGCATCCTCTTGATATCTCACATCAGCTGAGATCTAAAGATAGGTGAAGAATTAGGAAAGGAAAATAATTTTTTGATAAAGGCTTTATGTAGAAGCAAGATGAGGCATTTAATTAGCTATGTCAAACTGTTGCCTATCCATGCAACAAGAGGCTTCCAACAATGACCTCTTCTGAATCTCTAAAGAATTTTTGATTAATTCTCCTCCCTCCAAGAGAGCTTAACTTTTGTTATTTGCTGATTTACAAAATACCTTTCCACTTAAGAATTCTTACTAGTGGACCCCCTTGCCAGTACTGCTGGGGGGTGGGTAGTGGGTGGTTTGGGAAAGTGGGATGGTCATTAATCCATAGATTAGAAGTCACTGCTCCAGTTTGTATTAGATGTAGGGCCATTTGGTACAGTAAGATTCAGAATGACAGAAATGTAACCTTCATTTATATTTCTGAGTTGGCATTCCATTTTTCCATACTGTACTCCTGGGGAACAGTGGAGCCCATGGCGCCATGAATGCAAGTCTCCTTCCCGCTGGCTTAGTCATGTGGCACTGGGACAAGGCACGGGATGTGGGAGGCAAACTGAGGGCCCTCCCTACTGTTCCTACACTCTCCCTCCTCTCCACCGACGCAAAGGATCCTCTTCTCTGTAAACCAAGCTTACTGCAGTCTGCCAACATTTAATTCTCTAAATCACTATAGGCTCTTTAATCATTACTTCAGATGCAAAGTAGGAACTGTACTTTTGATTAAATGTTTACTAATAAATTCACCATCAAAGTGAAATAATTTAACGAGATGTCACCTTTATAATGAACAAGAAGAAGATCATTTTGCAAAAATACTAAAGATGTATTTGAACTATTCCATGTGAAGTTCGCACGAGCAAGAAGATTCACTTTCATCAATGAATCAAAGATTTCACCAAAAACAAACCCCTGAAACATTGTGATTGCAATGTCAAACATTTTAAGAATTCCCAAGCCTTCCCACTTTCCTCCTTCAAGGAGGTACACAGATGAATCAAGATACTGTCCAGTATATAGTACTGATTGAAAGGCCTATATATCTCCTTGAGGTTTGGAATGCTCTTCTTCAATTTAGAACTTTGATACTGAATGGACAGCACAGAGAGTTGTTAAGACTGCCAAAATAGTTCACTACAACTGAGGGAACTTTGCCTTGTATGGTGAACCCCCTCTGTATGAAATCTGAATGTCTCAGGATTAGCCATAAACTAGAGCAGAGGCATCACTAATTGAAATTAGTGACAAAATGTAATAATTATACACTGCAGTGATTGATGGATAGGATTTAGAAGTCCTAAGTGACCCTACTCTGAATCCTGGCTTTTCTACTTATTCAGTGTATGACCCACATACACTACATAATTTCAACCATCTGGGCCTTAAATTCTACACCTGTAAAACAGGGATAGTAACAGAAAGGCTTAAATAATACATGCAAAGCACTCAGTACAATACCTGCCACAAAGGAAGTGTTGAATAAATGCTGGCTATTTGTGCTATTATTTCTGTAAATTGAGTTGAGACCTGGTAAAGTACTTCCAAAGTCCATCTCACAGAGCAGTAAGGGGTTTTGTCAGGGGCAAGCTAAGATTTAATACCTTTTAATTTCTGCAGTGGGTTGTATCATGCAGTAGCCCTTGAACAGTGCCTAGTCAGAACTGAGATGTACTGTTAGCATAAGATGTCCATCAGGTTTCTTCAAATGTGAAGAAAATGAGAGAATGTACAAAATCTTGATTTTTAAACATTTGATTACGTGCTGATATGATAATATTTTAGATATACTGGATTAAATACAACTCTAGCATTAATTTCACATATTTCTCTTCATTTTTTAAAAAAAGTGGCTCTCGTTAAATGTCCAAAACCTTGCTGCCCGTAACCTGGACTACCAGCACCGGAGAGCTTGTCAGAAATGGAGATTCTCAGAGCCCGCTCACACCCACAGTATCATAGTCTGCACTTCAAAACGGTTCTGAGGTGATTCTCAAGCGTTGCTCCAGAGTATTCCTCCGTTTAGCTTAAATCTGGAGGGCAAATCTGGACCTAGAGTTACATAAACCCGAACGCCCCTGTTTTACGTAATTGTTCAACGGGAAAAAAAAAAAAAGTGACGGAGGAGAAAGCAGTAGTATGGAACCAGTAAGGCAGAAAGAAAAAGAAACTCAAAGTATAGAAACAAAAAGACGCGGGAGTGGGTAAACTCCAACCTGGGAGTCTCGGTGGAAGGCAACTTCCAGACTTTTGCTTCCATGAAAGTGGAGGAAGATGCAAACTGAAATAACATCCACCATCAAAACCAGTAAAAACCAGGAAATCGTCAGGCAAATCAAGTCTCTCCCGCCCCTCAGCGGCCTCAGCTAAGCCAGCTAGGCCTGAGCCCAAGAGGTGTTAAGAAGGTTGGGGTGCGACGGAAACCACCCTGCACCCCAGGGCTGGACGGTCCCGCGGGGCGTCTCCCGAGCTTCCGCCCAAAGGCCGGTTCCCCAAGACACGTAGCGGGTCTCTCGGTGCTCACCTGCCTCGGAGCGGTTCTAACGGCCTGCAGCTTCACCTCCGCCACCTTCAAGCCCCTCAGCAAAGGACCCGCCCCCTAGGCACTAGGGCCTGTTCCCATTGGTCAGGCCGCTCGTCAGTCTCGGACTCTAGAGACCGCCATAGCAACCGAACGCAAAACTACATCTCCCGGCATGCTTTAAGGCGACGCGCTTGGGGCTACCAATTAATGCGAGAAGACCAGCATAGCAACCGAACGCGGAACTACATCTCCCGGCATACTCCAAGGCGACGCACCTGGGGCTATCAATCAAGGCGCGAAGTCCTAGAGGCCGACGGGTTCAGCTTTATGTAAATTTGTTCAAGACCACACCCTTCCTAATTCCAACCATATCCCCACCACCTTCCCGGGACTGTGCCCCGCCCTCCTTGTGCCTCCACATTGTTATCTCCTGTGACACCTGCCGTTAGTTAGTTGAAGGCGTCCTAACTTGTACCTCGCCTAGCACAGCATCGCCAAATGGCACCGAGACCATGGAACAAACCGTCCCGAAGCCCCACACCGGACGCCTCTAGGCACGTCGGGAAACCCTACGCCAGACGCCTGCTTCGGGAAAGGGGGCGGGATGGCGGGGGGCGGGGTTGGGGGGGTGGCCAGGTCCCGCCCCCTCTGAGTTTGCTGATTTGTCGATCCGGCTGTCACTCCCTCCTCTTCCAGGTTTTTTTTTTTTCAGTTGCGTTTCCCCCCCGGTGGGCGGGGCTAGAGGGAGGGAGCGAGAGGAGGTGTGAGCCCTTTCTTTCGATTGGTTGTTTTTTCATTGTCCCCACCCACCCACCCCGTGGGCGGAGACGGAGGGGCGGAGAGGGCGCGGGGGAGGCAGGTCCCGGGGGAGATGAGGAGATAGGCGGGAGCGAGGGACTGAGGGAGAGGAGCGAAGGGAGGCCGAGAGCTGAGGTGGAGACGGGAGGGCGCGCAGCTTGGTTGCTCGGTAGTACGGCGGCTCGCGAGGGAGAATCCCGGGCGGACTCCGGGACGCCCCGAGAGGCGGGCGGGGATGGTGTGCGGGGCTGCGGCTCCTGCGTCCCCTTTCCGTGGCGACTGAGCTGCACTGATTTTTTTTTTGTCCCCCTGAGGCGGCAGCGTGGACCCGCCTGGAGATGAGGTGAGGAGAGGGCTGGACCGCGTCGGCCTGCCTTGCACCCGGCAGGCGGCCGGGGCGAGGGTGGGCGCGATGGCCGCCCGGGACGCCCGTCCACCCCCCCGCCCCGACCCCGGGGCCGCTGTGCGCGTCCCTCCCGGCGCCCTTCACCCTGAGCCGCACGCCCGGGAGGCGCCCCGTCACTCGTCCTTCCCATCCTCCCGAGCCGCCGGGGGTGGCTGGCTGGGTGGTGGTGGTGGCGGCCGGCTGGCACGCGCCGGGAGGCCGGGGCTCCGCGGCGGACCGAGGCTGGGGGGTGGGCGGCGGCCGCGGGACGGGCTTCGGGGGGTTGAATGGGCATCGGTCGCGGTGGCCAGCCGAACTGGGGGGAGGTCCCGTCCTTTCTCCAGGGGCTCGCGGGGCGGTGGGGTCCCTTGCAGGGCTGACCTCGCTGCCCGCGGTCGCCCGAGTGGGGCGGGCCGGCCGAGCCTCGCCTCCCCGCCAGCCTGCCGGGGATCCGGAATGCCCGGCCTCTCCTCCCCGGCTCATCCCTTCTTCTCTCTCCTCCGCCCGCAAAGAAAAAAAAAAAAAAACCTACCCTGTCAGTGAAGGGCAGTCAATGCCGTTTTGGCCCCGCGTCCTCCAGCTGGGACTGACTTGACTCCGGTGGTATTTCACAGAAAGCGGCTCATCCTTTCAAGGGGGGAGCGCGTTCCCGGTGTCGGCCGCTTCCTTTTCCCCTTCTTTACGCACTGACACGGTTTTACAGTGTGGACCGAAGCCACAGTTACCAGGCTCTGTCTGGCTTGACCGAGGAAAATGCAGTCAGAATCCCCAGGAAAAGCTAACCGACGAGGAATGGGGTTGCGCCTTTTTCCCTCTTCTTGTTTGCCTTTTGGATTAGGAAGCACCTTCGTAGATTACATTTCCTATGGGCATCTTTTGTTGTGATTCATACTAAAGGCTTTGTTTTTGAAGAAAACCATTAGGGGCGTCTGTGTTGAGTTGAAGGCTCTGGAGATTTTTTGATAGCCTCTGAAAATGAAAGTTTCCTTTAGAACTTTGCCATCCTCGGTGCTATTCTGGAGGCAGCACCAGCCTGAAAATTTAAATAGATGCGACTCCGAATAGTTGCGTTTCTTTGTGCTTTATCTGCTGGCATCCTGCTCTTAATGTTTACGTGGTCGGGACGTCCAAATAATAAAAACAAGTGCAATAAAAAGTATAGATAATAAAAAACAAGTACCGTGCCAAAAATGCATCTGGAAAATCTCAATTCTGTCATCGGGGAGGCAGTTTTTACTAATCCCTTTGAAAGGATGAAGACCAGGCTCAGAGTTTATGTAGTGGACAGGATCTGAGGGTATGAAATGGGACCATGGAGCCAGCAGGCCGGCAGGTTTAGGTAGTGCTACTCTTACTGTCTGAAATAGGAGTATATTTGTTGGGATACCCTTATTTTTAATATGACTTAAGGTGCAGAAGCTTAGTACCCCCCCTAAAGTTATGATTTCTACTTATTATGGAGAACAAAATACTGTGTTTTGTTTCTAAATTTTTAATAGTTCACCTGAAACATGTTATTTTTATGAGTTTGCTTATAACAAAAGAAAAACATTTTTCAGTATTGAGTTCTTTCTGTAGGACAGTTGTAAAGAACCCCAAAATTTTAGGTAATCCAAATTCAGAAATGAAGGACACTAATTTAGTGATGGTCCAAAAGCTATTTAAGACTTCTATAAGTAGCTGCAGTAGGGTGAATTTCTGATAGAATTGTTTTTGAAGGCTGTTTATTTAAGAATGTATCTATTGAAATTTCTGAGGCACATGGTACCTTCACAAAAGTCTATTATTATTCTGCCTGAGTAAGAGAGGAAATGAACACATTTTTGATGTACTTTGGAACCCTGTGGATTGTTCAGATACTAAGCATTGTGAAATAGGGCATAAAACAAGTGGTAGCAAGTTAGTTCCCTGAAATGTTTGTGTCTCTTAGCTTTTTTTTTGCGATTGACTAGCAATTTCCTTTTTCTTAATGCTTATCCCTATTATTGGAAATAAAACTCTGCTTAAATTCATGTTTTCTCCTAATTACTAGATTGAGGCAAACTCAAATCTCCATAAAGAGGGTAAGGAGGAGGTGCCATTAAATCCCTCTACTCTTACTCAGCTTTTTAATGTGGATTTGTGAATTATAGGGAATTAATTACAGGTCGGTCGGGTTTATATTACTCAGTTCACATTCCACTGCCGTAGGGCTCTTCTCTTGTGAATGATCTTTCTCTTCTGAATAGTTCCACTTACTGGCAGGTTTCTCAACGTGTAGACTTCAGGTCACTTACATCACCATAACCTGAAGTTCTTGGTAAAAATACAGACTCCTGGAATCTGATTTCCAACAAGCTCTCCAGGAAGTTTTCCTACACAGTAGCATTGGAGAACCACTGGCATCGTGGTTCCTTCTCACTGAGTGGCCCCAGACCGTGTCCTGAAGAGGATAGCGTGTCTTTCAAGTGACAGAATAGCTTTCATACCTTGGACATCTAATAAAACACCATGACCTTAGATATGTGAGACACCTATAATAATACATCTCAGAAGGGCAGAGATCACTGTACCTCCTAGAGTAGTGCCTGGAGGAACTCTATGAAATATTTGGGTGAATTACATCATAGTGAGGCCACACCTTTAAACTTTTACTTGTAAAGTTAATCTTGTCATTTCATAGTCACTTTATAAACTGGGTATAAGTACCACACCCCAGTCATTTCTGTAAGTTTGGTTGGCTCTGAAAGGAGAGAACCTTTCCCAAGCGTAACTCAAGATGATAAGCTGAAAAGCAGGCTGCTAGCAAAATGTTTGCTTAGACTCAAAATGTAAATTTAAGTCACAGCATAATGGTAAATTATTTGCTATCAGTATATCAGAATGCCATTTTATAATCTATGAAAAGTCCAACATAATGCAATATAAAATTGTTTTTTCCCAAAATAATGAAAATTAGTAATTTTCCAATTTTATTTTTCTACTAATATATGACCTTCACTCCTTTCTGTTGGAGCCCAGCATAGGCCCCATAAATAACAGCTTCTGCCGTGTAGTTGAGGGTATGGATAGTTAAGAGTACAACCTCTAGGCAATATTGGGTTTGACCATACCAGCTCAGCTGGTAAAGAATCCGCCTGCAATGCAGGAGACCCCAGTTGGGTTCCTGGGTGAGGAAGATCCCCTGGAAAGGGGATTGGCTACCCACTCCAATGTTTTTGGGCTTCCCTGGTGGCTCAGATGGTAAAGAATCTGCCTGCAATTCAGGAGACCTGGGTTTGATCCCTGGTTCGGGAGGATCCCCTGGAGGAGGGCATGGCAACCCACTCCAATCTTCTTGCCTGGAGAATCCCCATGGACAGAGAAGCCTGGCGGGCGACAGTCCATGGGGTCGTGAAGAGTCAGACACGACTGAGCGACCAAGCACCGCACAGCACGGTCTGTGACTTTGATCTAGTCACCTAACCTCTCAGCGCCTCAGTTTTCTCAGCTGAAAATGGGAATTGTTGTAGTAAAATGTAATACTTCTAGGACTTCCGTGGTGGTCCAGTGGTTAAGAATCCACGTGTCAGTGCAGTGGACATGGGTTCGATCCCTGGTCCGGGAAGATTCCACACGCCATGCACGGCATAGCTAAGCCCAGTGTGACGCAGCGGCTGAGCCCACATGCCCTAGAGCCTGTGCTCCACAAGAAGAGACGCCTCTGCAAAGAGAAGCCCATGACCGCAGCTCTAGTTGTGCGGTGCGGTGCTTTAACCCTAACGCTAACCCTTTACCATCCAGGCCACCAGGGACGCCCTGGTTGCGCCTACTGACGCAACTAAGAAAGCAGCACAGAAGACCCAGCACGGCCAAAATTTTAAAAATTAAAAGAAGTTTTTTTTTTTAATTTAATACTTCTAAGTTCTCACTTAAGTTCTTGAGACACATTCATTTAATATGTGTTAGTTATGATGATGCTAAAATATTGAGATATATAAAAATGTATGAAACTCTAGCTAGTCTGTTCAGTTTTTGTACTAATGTACTTTATGGTAGTAAGTAGAAATCCATTGCTTAAAAAGTCTCTTGCTAATTTCCTGGCACTGAATATGTATAATTTTAAAATTACAGTAATAACTAAACATTAAAAGTAACTAATAAAACGTCAGGTTCTATGCAGATTTTTTTGTAAATAAAGATAAGCCTGTCATCCTTCTCAGCTTAATAGTACTATTTCAGAAAGAATCTATTAATCAGTTTAGATGATCCCTTGTATTTTATAGAATTGCATGTTTGTGGTAGAACAATTGAAATACAGGAAAGTAAAGAGTAAAAAACCATAAAATACTTAGAGGTCTACTACCTGAATACATTTCTCTCCAAACTGTTTTTTCTCTGTGCTATTTGTCAGTATATATAATTTTGGGTAGCAAATATGGGATCCTGGTATACATTTGGTTGTTTCCTAACCTGTGCTTCGTAACATCTCATTATGAATCTTTTCTTCTCTATGTAGTCAGTTGTAATGTTGACTGAATAATATTCCATTTTGCGGATCTATGATTTATTTATTTATTTGGCTGCATCGGGTCTTCGTTGTGGAATACAGCCTCCGTTGCCTAAGGCATGTGGGATCTTGGTTCCCTGACCAGAGACTGAACCTACATCCTCTGAATTGGAAGGTGGATTTTTTACTTCTGGACCACCAGGGAAAGTACCCAACCGATTTGTTTTTATTAAACATTATTTTTCTCCCACTGCTATTATCATTATCTCTGCAATAACTGTCCTCCATGCATCTCTATATATCTTTGAGATTTTTTTTTTTCCTTTAGGATACATTTCTAGAGGTGTGATTGTAAGATCAAAGTACATATTATGGTTTAAGGGTTTTTGATATATCCTTTCAGTTAGTCATTTAGAAAGGTTGTAGCAATTTACACTCAGCGTGTTGTATAAGAGTTCCGTTTCCCTCCCCCTTCCTTTTTTTTGAGGAATGACTTAATAAATGACCAGTCTAGGGAATTATTTTCTCTTTAGAAAGAAGAATAGGTTGTTATTGTGACCATGTTGGTGATGTGATCTGAAAGCTGGAAATTCATATACCTGTAAGAATAATAGCTAACACTTATCAAGTCCATTTACAGCATTTTATAAGCATAAACTCAATTTTTACAAATTCTTGATTTTTAGATGAATGTGACTTGAAAACCAAAATGCCCTCTGTTAAGTCACAGGAGCCAGCAAGTGACTCTGCAGAATGGTTACTCTAGAGCCCAAACTCCACAGCGCTGGACTGCCTCTTGCCTGCAAATGTTGTACGGGTGTTGGGGTACTTTTTGCTTTCCTGATTTCTGTTTGAGACTAACCTAGCAGTTTCTTGGCATGTATTCATTTATAAAGTAGCTGGCACACAGATTCAAAGCCCTCTCAGTAAGGAGTTAGTCTCATAACTTAGCTCACAAATAAGCCTCCTGTCCTGTCTAGCATTCACCTCTGAAAGCAGTATGCTACCCTTTATTCTGTAGTAGTTTTCCTAAAACACCCCCATATGAAAAACAGGATCAGAGTCACAGAGGAGACTAGCACAGTTGGAAAAGGCAGTTTACTTGGTGTGGACCTGCCTTGGAAACACAAGACAAGTGGGCTTAGGGAAGAAGTAAGCTTAGGGAGGCAGCCGGGAGCCTGTACAAACATTTCCACGTCAGCCTTGTTGGAGAAATAAGTGTCTGATGGAAGTTCAGTTCAGAAATGCAAGGCCTTACTGTAGAGATGTCACCCATCCACTGGGAGATTGTTTTTTTTTTGTTGTTGTTGTTGTTTTTTAAAAAACCTTCTAAAGTGTGATGGTAGAAAATCATTGATGTTTTCTTCCTAATGACTAGCCTGCTAACAAGGTGAATTTCCAGTAAGCTAATCTGTTTGATACTTTGTCCACTGTTGCGAAGAACTCACTCCTTGGAAAAGACCCTGATGCTGGGAAAGATTGAAGGTGGGAGGAGAAGGGGACAACAGAGGATGAGATGGTTGGATGGCATCACTGACTCAATGGACATGAGTTTGAGTAAACTCTGGGAGTGGGTGAGGGACAGGGAAACCTGGTTTGCCCCAGTCCACGGGGTCGCAGAGTCGGACGCGACTAAGCGACTGAACTGAATCTGTTTGAATTCACCATCGCTCTCTTCATCTTTTTTTCTAGTAGGATTAATGATTGGCAGCTTACCTTGCCAGCTTATCTCCCAGAGAGAGGGTTGGTGAAATCGTTTTGGCTTCAGCTCTCTGGCCTGAGTTTGTGCTATTGAGAGAGGCAGGACCACCCCAGCTCAGTGGTAGGCTGGTCACCAAAACCCTTCTCAGCACAGTGTGGGCCGGGTGGGAGTGGTCCTGAGGCCCCTTCGGTCCTCATCCAGTGGTGGAGCCAGGAGCTGAACTGAGGGATGTGATAGTTTCAGACTCACCTGAATTTGAATGTGAAAATTACAAGGTCACAGCAGTTGGTCAGAATTTTTTTTTTTTATTCTTGGTTAAAATTAAACATCCTCTCCTTCATGCAGGAGGGCCAGCTTTGGATCCTCTGTGCCTTGGGGAGCTTTTGACTGGTTTCTCTCTCAGGGATGGTTGTGTTCATCCCTGCACTGTGTCTGCAAGTCCCTCTGGTGCAGGAAATGGGCAAAGCCAGCTGCCTCTTCTGCCATGTTTTCACCGGCCTGGTTAAGGAGGACACTGATTCTTGTGATAAAAGCTGGGGGACAAGATGCCGTTGGAGCCATTTGTTGTGCTTGTGTAGAGGCCTATCACCTCTCTCTGAGGCAAATTTTCTGACCAGCTTTATTCTAACAAGGGTGAAAGTAAAAGCATGACTTGCTCAGTTGTGTCTGACTTTTTGCAATCCCATGGACTGCAGCCCGCCAGGCTCCTCTGCCCATGGGATTCTCTAGGCAAGAATATTGGAGTAGGTTGCCATTCCCTCTCCAGGGGATCTTCCTGACCCAGGGATTGAACCCTCCCACATTGCAGGCAGATTCTTTACCACTGAGCCACCAGAGAAACCCTATAACAAGGATAATGTATCGTATTATAAGCCATTGAATAAACACACACGTACCCATTCCTGTACATTATCTATAACAAGAGTATTTGTTGTGCATCCACTGTTTTATAAAAATCAATTCATTTCTCCTGTAATCCTAAAGATAATAGATTTTAGAAGCAAGTAGCCTTTCAGTTTCTGGAATCATTTGAAAGTCAACTGCTCCATTCTTACAGAATTTGAGTATCCCATTTTGATCACTGACATATAAAAGCTGTATAGCTGGTAATTAGAGAAACCTTGAAAAGTTGACCAAACAATTAGTGGTATATTCCTGGTATGTATACCAGGCTTCAGTGATTAAAATTCCCTCCTCCTCTCTTCTTCACTTACAAAAAAGTATTGTTAAACAAAGCCAGTCAATAACAAGTAAGTCTGTTATAGGTAGTACTGCTTATTTTCAGATACCTTGAGATATAGTTAATAAACTTGCTGTTTGAGTATTCTGAAGAATCCTCCCGTCAGCGCAGGATACACGTGTTCGGTCCCTGATGTGGGAAGACCCACCCGCCGTGGGGCCCCGGAGCCTGTGTGCCAACTCTGGGCCTGCGCTCCGCAGCCGCTGAGGCCTCCACGTGCTGGAGCCTGTGCTCCAGCAGGAGAGCAGCCCCTGCTCTTTGCAACTAGCGAAGGGCCCTCTCAGCCACGAAGACCAAGCATGGCTGCAAATAGATACATAAATCAAATTATAAACAAATGTAAGTGCTCTCAAAGCAAAAAAAAAGAAATAAAAAAAAGATGATCAGAGAAACTGAGGAGGAGGAGAACTTGGTAGGGCGGTTGAGTAGGGGGTGGGTTCCACGAGAGAGGAAGGCTTGTCCTCACGCCCGGGGACAGGGTCCAGGGCACGGTGGACACTCAGCAGCCATGTGCTGGACCCGGGGGAGGTGAGCCCTGGAGAGATGGGTGGGGGATAAAGCAGACAGGCTCCGGCTTGGATTTTCCTCAGAGTCAGAGGAGGCAGGATGCTGATGTCAGTTTTAAGCAGGTGAGACCCTTTTGTTTGACTAGATCCCTCTGGATGTTATGTGGGAATGGCCTGGAGGAAACTCAGAGGGAGATGGTGAATTAACAGACCGCCCCCACCCCACCGCCTGTTGTCGGTTACCTGAAAGTTGTACTTTTTCTTTACTGTGAGGGTAGTATGATTTAATCTTTGATGGGGTGAGATGAATGGCTATTTGTATAAACTTTTTGAAGTTTTCTGAGGAAGAGAACCCCATAAAATCACTATTCTTATGGATCAATTAAAACAACACCATGTAAAATAAAGATCGGGAATTTAACTTTTTAACCATTAACTTAATTGAGGTTATGGCTGTAGATTTCTGGTAGGAGAGATTTTTCTGTTTGCATTTTTTGGTGAAAGAAACTTAATATACGGAAACGAATCCTTAGAATAGGGTTTTATGAATTGAGTGTCTATAGAAGCTATGTACTTGAGGGAAGAGCCAGTTTGTAAAGTGCTAATATTGTCTGTCCAATCTGGTGTTTTAATTAGTATCAAAGAAAGGGAAATACTGTGGTAATTGTAACCTTATGTTACTCCCTTAGTTCAATTAGTTTTAAACCATAGTCATTATCTGTTATCTTTAGTTGTTGTGATCTCATTAGATGAAGTGATATTGCAGTTGTGATTTGGGAGATTAAAGAAATAACATGTTTTTTCTTATTACCAAAACGGTACATGTTTATTGAAGACAGCTTTGAAAAATACAGGTAAGGGAATAAAAAAGCATACCCCAAATCTCCCTGACCAGAAATGATGCCTGTCCATACGCTGGGAAGGGTCAGCTTTGCTCAAATCGCCTAGAAGCGTAGTTGCATTCAGTCTTGGAGACTCGCAGGCCTGTTTGGGACTCTGGGACCTGGAGATGGGACAGTGCAGGGTCAGTCAGCCCACACATTCTTGGCCCTGGGAGTATGTGTCTTGGTGCTTCTTCACCTTCTAGGTCTTTAAGAGAAGTTGAAAATTTAGAAATACGGATTTAATGTGAAATCTCCAATTTTTATGTGAGACACAACTACTAATAACCCACTGGGATTCAAGCAGAGCAGACCTGAGGGCTGCATTCAGTCTTTGTTGCCTTGCCAGCTTATAACCTCAGCTACGTATAGTTGTGTAGCCTGTGTTTCTCTCTCAGTGTCAGTTCAGTTCAGTCGTTCAGTTGTGTCCGACTCTTTGCAACCCCATGGACTGCAGCACGCCAGGCCTCCCTGTCCATCACCAACTCCCAGAGCTTGCTCAAACTCATGTCCATTAAGCCGGTGATGCCTGCCATCCAACCATCTCATCCTCTGTCGTCCCCTTCTCCCACCTTCAGTCTTTCCCTGCATCAGGGTATTTTCAAATGAATCAGTTCTTTGCATCAAAGTATTGGAGTTTCAGCTTCAACATCAGTCCTTCCAATGAATATTCAGGACTGATTTCCTTTAGGATGGACTGGTTGGATCTCCTTGCAGTCCAAGGGACTCTCATGAATCTTCTCCAACACTGCAGTTCAAAAGCATCAGTTCTTCGGCGCTCAGCCGTCTTTATGGTACAGCTCTTACATCCATACGTGACTGCTGGAAAAACAATAGCTTTGACTAGACGGACCTTTGGTGGCAAAGTAATATCTCTGCTTTTTAACATGCTGTCTAGGTTGATCATAGCTTTTCTTCCAAGGAGTAAGCGTCTTTTAATTTCATGGCTGCAGTCACCATCTGTAGTGATTTTGGAGTCCAAGAAAATAAAGCCTGTCACTGTTTCCCTTGTTTCCCCATCTATTTGCAATGAAGTGATGGGACTGGATGCCATGATCTTCGTTTTTTGAATGTTGAGCTTTAAGCCAACTTTTTCACTCTCCTCTTTCACTTTCATCAAGAGGCTCTTTAGCTACTCTTTGCTTTCTGCCATAAGGGTGGTGTCATTTGCATATCTGCTGCTGCTGCTTCTAAGTCACTTCAGTCGTGTCCGACTCTATGCGACCCCATGGACTGGAGCCTACCAGGCTCCTCCGTCCATGGGATTTTCCAGGCAAGAGTACTGGAGTGGGGTGCCGTTGCTTTCTCCCTGCATATCTGAGGTTATTGATATTTCTCCCGGCAGTCTCTATTCCAGCTCTCTCAGTATATTGGAGTATACTCCCAAGCCTTAAGAGTATGCTGCCTCGGCAGTGTGTACCAATCTCCTGTTTCCTTACTAGCATTGGGGAAAGCCTTCCCCCCCCCCCCCCAAAAAAAATCCTAGCCAGTTTTGTTTGTTTTAATTTGCATTTTTTTGGTACAGTTACTGAGTTGCTGGGCTTCCCAGCAGCTTCCAGTGGCTCAGTGGTAAAGAATCTGCCTGCAATGCAGGAGACTCAGGTTCAGTCCCAGGGTCAGGAAGCTCCCCTGCAGGAGGAAATGGCCACACACTTCAGTATTCTTGCCTGGGAAATCCTATGGACAGAGGAAGCCTGGTGGGCTACAGTCCACGGGGTCGCAGAGTCGGACACGACTCAGCGACTGCACAGCAAAAATGAGTTGAACACTGATTAAACGTTTATTGACCTTACTCGGATTTACTTGGTAACTTGCCATCTTGCTAGAACTCTGAGTTCCAGTAGTATTTTGGTCATTTATTCAGTGTCTCTCAACTTTTGTAATATTATATAATAATTGCACCCCATTAGTCCTAGTAAATAGTACTCATGGCAAGTGTCATCCCCCACACCTGAGGGCCTTGGTACCTGGAGCACACCTGTAACCCATGTTAGAGAACTGCGGTTGAGAAGCTCTGGGTTTAGTCAGTGGGACTGTTTGAGCACGTGCTCTGTATCTGGCAGTGCTCCGGCTGTCCAGCCTTGAACTGTGACAGCGGTCTCAGCTCTCCAAGACCTCATGATTTTTTTAAAAAATTTCTCTTGCATTTATTATATTGACCATCATATTTATAAAAGATAATTTTTATTTCCAGAATTTATAATTTTTTGGCTTTTATTTCTTTTTGACATGAACCCACCTCCCCCAGAAAAAAAACAAACCAGTGGTGGATGCTAGTCAGCCTCTAATTTCTTAAATTCCATTAATTGTTTTGAGTTCTATTAAACTCTGCTACAAAAAGTCACAAGTGGACTTTGGTGAGCAGTTCCTTTCCTGTGATGATGAGAAAACCAGGGTACAGTGCTGGGACTGTGTAATGGGAACTTCTGGAGGGTCTGTCTAACTCAACACCGATCCCTTAACTGTCCTCAAACCTAGACATCCACTCCCTGGCATACTTCTTCCTCCCCACAGAATACACAGAGGATTGAATCAGGTTTAGTTCAGTCCTGACCCAAGCTAGTCCAATCAGTGTCCTTTTCTTGGAAATTTGACTTTGGGCCCAAGTGAGGGTTCGACCTCACTGCATTCTCAGGGCGTAACGTAAAAACTTGGGAGTTCTAGGCTGCTGTGTTCTGCTGTTGTGTCTGGGGACAGAGAAAGGTAATTTATGGATAGAGAGATTAAAGTAAGTATAGAGAAGCAGGAAGAGAGAATGCGACCTGAGATTACTTTAAACCTCCTCCTCCAGTCCTTTCTGGGGCTGGGTGTTTTCTTGTTCTGTGAAGTCTGTGAAGTTCTGTGAAGTCCTGTATTCTTGAGATTAACAGCGCTTTCCCAACCCCACCTGCTATATGTTTTAGCTGAAGCCAGCTGAGGTTGGGTTGTTTAAGCCTTCTCTTCATTTCCAGCCCTGTATTCTTTCTATAATCCTACCTTATCTCTTGTATTTCTTGACCATCATCTGAGGAAGTTGTGAATTTATTATTTCTCCATATAACAGCAACATCAAAAATTAAGGATATACTAGTATATATAACGGAGAAGGCGATGGCACCCCACTAGCCTGGTGGGCTGCCGTCTATGGGGTCGCACAGAGTCGGACACGACTGAAGCGACTTAGCAGCAGTATATATAAAATAGATAGTCAACAAGGACCTACTGCATAGCACAGGGAACTCTACTCAGTATTCTGGAATAACCTATATGGGAAAATACTCTGAAGAAGATTAAGTATATGTATATGTATAACTGAATCACTTTACTGTACACCTGACACTTAACACAGTATTGTAAATCAGCTATATTCCAATATAACATAAAAATTAAATTAAAAAATTAAGGATAGCAAGAGAAGCAGAAGTGCACAAATTTAAGCCAGTTCACTCAATTACGATTTTATTAGAAAGTCCATTTTGCACATGTGGTGGGTGACCTTTCTTAAGTCAGTTCAGATCTCTTGTGAAGAAAAACAAAAAGGAAGAGATTTTGAATTTATTTCCAAATGTCCTAGAATTTCAGTGGAGTAATTTCCCTTCATATACATATAACATTTTGACCTCATGAAAGAAATGATACTGCGTCTGTTTAAGCATGTACTCTTCCAGAAACTGAAAGAAGACTCTTAACTTTACTATCTAAATATCAAGAAACTGAATCACAGTGTAATTTACCTGGTGGGTGTTAGTATTAGTCCCTCAGTTGTGTCTGATTCTTTGCGACCCCATGGACTGTAGCCTGCCAGGCTCCTTTGTCCATGGCATTCTCCAGGCAACAATACTGGAGTGGGTAGCCTTTCCCTTCTCCAGGGGATCTTCCTGACCCAGTGATTGAACCCAGGTCTCCTGCATGGCACACTTTTAATGTCTGAGCTACCACTTCCCCGGTGGCTCAGATCGTAAAGAATTTACCTTGGGCTAGGCTTAGTCTTAAATTAGCTTTTTGTTTCAGTCATGTCATAAGTACTCAGTGCTAAATTTAAGTAGTCTGCTCTAATGAAGAAGTTGGATGGGGAGGGGGAAAAAATAGGAATGATAGAGACATCCCTGGTGTTCCAGTGGCCTAAGATTCCATGTTCCCAGTGCGAGGGTTCTGGGTTTGATCCCTTGTCAGGGAACTAGATCCCACATGCCACAGCTAAGACCCAGTGCAGCCAGATAAATAAGTAAAATATGTATAAAAAAGAATGCTAGGAAGAGTAAGAAAGAATTGTAGTAGAAGAAAGAAAACTCAGTGCTGTAATTCTCCGTATTCATAATTGTATTTGTCTGAATTTTTTCATTTGCAAGTGGAAGAAGCCCAAACTGCCTTAAGGAAAAAAGGGAAATGTATTGACCCTTTGATGCTGGGACCAGTGGAGGGCAGGAGGAGGAGAAGGGGACAACAGGGAATGAGATGATTAGATGGCCTCATCGACTCAATGGACATGAGTTTGAGCAAACTCCGGGAAATAGTGAAGGACAGGGAAGCCTGGCAAGCTGCAGTCCATGGGGTTCCAGAGAATCGGACACAACTTAGCGACTGAACAACAACTACTGAGTTACGTGTCTGTCTGTTAGGTCCAAGGGTTCTGATTGTCCTGGCGTGATGCCATGCCTCAGCCCGTCACCATGGCCAAGGGAATGCAAGACACTCATTGGCTGTCCTGGGCTTTGGGTCCAGCTTTTGTACCAGTTGTAAAGTGAAGTAGCTAGTAAAGTCAGTAACTAGACTCCTGGAATTAGCAGAAGGAGGGAGAGTGGATCAATTACAAGATGAAAGGATGCTGGACAGGCTAAAGGCACACCCAACACACTCATCATGCACAGCGATCAGACAGAAAGGGGCTGATGGTGACCTTCTTTTTCCCCTTTTGAATGGTGTGCTGCTAAGTTGCTTCAGTCTTGTCTGACTCTTTGTGACACTATAGACTGTAGCCCACCAGGCTTCTCTGTTTACGGGATTCTCTAGGCAAGGATACCAGAGTGGGTTGCCAGGCTCTCCTCCAGGGGAACTTCCCCCTTGAATGATAGTCTTTAGTAAAACTATAATACAAAGACATCAAAGCAACCCAATGTATGCATGAACTTTCTTCTCAATAAAGTTTACTTTTTAAAATTAAATGCTCACTGTGCTGTCCAAGAATTTGTATTGTTCATTCATTTTAAAGTGAAATATATTTTACTGTCCTGTGATTGCTCTAGATAGAAAGAAGTTTGGGCTGCTTATCTATAATATAGCTAGATCACTTTTGGTTTAGAACTGTGGGCATTATATTATCCGTTTGACTACTACTATAATGACATTTTTTTTCCATGCCTGAAGGTAGGTTAGCATTCTCTTGGCTCATATCTGGAGGCTTTCTAACTTATGATTTGTCTGGAACTGCTGGGGAAACATGTATACTAGGAAAAAGGTGGAGCTGGAAAGGGGTATTATTTCTTTTTTTTCTTTTAGGAATGAACCTTTTAATTTATTTTTTGTTCTTTTTTTTAAAATATAAATTTATTTATTTTAATTGGAGGCTAATTACTTTACAATATTGTATTGGTTTTGCCATACATCAACATGAATCCGCCATGGGTGTACACGTGTTCCCCATCCTGAACCCTCCTCCCACCTCCCTCCCCAGACCATCCCTCTGGGTCATCCCAGTGCACCAGCCCTGAGCATCCTGTATCATGCATCAAACCTGGACTGGCGATTCATTTCACATATGATATTATACATGTTTCATTGCCATTCTCTCAAATCATCCCACCTTCGCCCTCTCCCACAGAGTCCATAAGACTGTTCTATACATCTGTGTCTCTTTTGCTGTCTCGCATACAGGGTTATCATTACCATCTTTCTAAATTTCATATATATGCATTAGTATACTGTATTGGTGTTTTTCTTTCTGGCTTACTTCACTCTGTATAATAGGCTCCAGTTTCATCCACCTCATTAGAACTGATTCAAATGCATTCTTTTTAATGGCTGAGTAAATACTCCATTGTGTATATGTACCACAGCTTTCTTATCCATTTGTCTGCCGATGGACATCTAGGTTGCTTCCATGTCCTGGCTATTGTAAACAGTGCTGTGATGAACACTGGGGTACACGTGTCTCTTTCACTCCTGGTTTCCTCAGTGTGTATGCCCAGCAGTGGGATTGCTGGGTCATATGACAGTTCTATTTCCAGTTTTTTTAAGGAATCTCCACACTGTTCTCCATACTGGCTGTACTAGTTTGCATTCCCACCAACAGTGTAAGAGGGTTCCCTTTTCTCCACACCCTCTCCAGCATTCATTGCTTGTACACTTTTGGACAGTAGCCATTCTGACTGGCGTGAAATGGTACCTCATTGTGGTCTTGATTTGCATTTCTCTGATAATGAGTGATGTTGAGCATCTTTTCATGTGTTTGTTAGCCATCTGTATGTCTTTGGAGAAATGTCTGTTGAGTTCTTTGGCCCATTTTTTGATTGGGTTATTTATTTTTCTGGAATTGAGCTGCAGGAGTTGCTTGTATATTTTTGAGATTAATTCTTTGTAGGGGTATTATTTCTTAAGGTATCTGCTTTTTTAGATTAGACTCCAAGGAAAATAGCAACTTGACCTTTTTCAGAAGGGCACAGGCCTATTTTTGAGAACTGTTTTGTTTTGTCCTATGAGACTGATAACAGTAGGTGGTAAGAGCTTATGGTACCTTGAGAAAAGTTGCACTTGGTTTTAAAATTATATATCTGCAGTATAATTTGTTTCCTACATTCTGATTACAACAATTCCACTCAAAACTGGTTCCTGGACCTTCTTCCTTTAATCTCAGATTGTCAGTTTCCTCCTCATCTCATTTCCTACCCCCTGCAGCTGGGACCTCAGAGTGGGTTACCCCAGCTAGTTCCTTGCCCCATTGTCCTTCTGTCACTTCTAACCCGCCGACCTCTTTCACTCGACCAGCTCAACTCTCTGGGTTCTGTTTCCTGTATTTGTGATAGTAAAAATCAGCCATGTAAAGCAATTATCCTTCAATACAAAATAAATCAATTTAAAAAAACTTAAATAAAATCAGCCAAAGAAGACTGTACAAACTTGCAGACTTTGTCTTTACCCATTTAGCTATATTCTTCCTCAGCTTGTATTCTGCTAAGAATTCTCTTTTTCTTTTTCACTCTCAATATTATATATATTTAAATTCTGTTTTACTATTTTTTATTGGAATAAAGTTGCTTTGCAATGTTGTATTCGTTTCACACTATTGCCATACGACAGTGTGAATCAGCTATATGTATACAGGTACCCGAACTGAGCTGAGCTCCCTATGTTATACAGCAGCTTCCCACTAGCTATCTATTTTACACAAGTGCGTGTTAGTCACTTAGTCATATCTGACTCTTTGCCAGGTTCCTCTGTCCATGGAATTCTCCAGGCAAGAATCCTGGAGGTGGTTGTCATTCTCTTCTCCAAGGGATCTTCCCGATCCAGGGATTGTGAACCCAGGTCTCCTGTTTTGCAGGCAGAGTCTTTACCATCTGCGTCACCAGGGAAGCCCCCTGCCCCTGCCCCCATAGAGTGTGTTCATCAATTCTCCCCTTCCTGCCCCACGTTCACAAGCCCATTCCCCGCATCTGCTCTGTTCCTCCCCTGCAGATAGATTTCTTCCTCACCTTTCTTTCGTTTCCACATAGATGCTGTTCCAGACCTGCCCCTTTCATCAGGCCTCCCCAGCCCTCCCTGGATGTCTCAGAAGCTTCGCTCTCAAGAGCGGCTCTTCCTCCTGTCCGGTCCAGGATCCTGCTTCCCAGGCAGATCTTGTAAATCTATCTGATCCACACTTTGCCTCTTGAGAGGAGAGTGAAGGAAGAGGCGGATGTTGCCTTCCCTTCCCCGGGTTCTGGATGCTGTCCTCCCCGGTTTCTTTGGAGACTCTGGCTTGCGCTGTGCTCGGAAGGCCCCTCATTAGTGCTGCAACCCCTTCGTGTGTGACCGCTGTGTGCAGATCCTGTGGTAGGAGCTAGGGGACAGCGGCAACAGGTTGCTGTCCTCACTCTTTAATTAGGACAGACATACATACCCCCCATCCCCACAGTCGCAGAAAGAAATGATTCTTCACCGTTGGAAATGCTATGACGAAAGTGTCCAAGAGGACCTAATGTAGTCCTACAGTCTAGGGAAGATGTGACATTTACTTGGCATCTGAAGGATGTCTAGGAAGTCATCAGGGAAGGAAAGAAGTTGGGTTGAGGGGCCAGCTTGTGACAGGGCCTGTGGCATGAAGGGGCACAGCGTGTTTGAGTAGAAGGCCACTGTGGTTGCAGGGGGGAATACTGGAGAGGGCAGTGAGCTCAGGCCACGCAGGACCTTGCAGGCCTGTACAGAAGGGCCATCTGGGAGCTCAATCTGAATCTTGCTTGTTCTCTGCCTCTGGGGCCTCTGTGCCCCCCTGCCCTCTGCTTCTTCCTTCGCGGCCGCTCAGCGCTGGCCCCTCAGCACTGCCTGTCGGCATCTCTCGTCTCCGCCTTCTCTCGAAGCTGGGGTCCGTGCCGGGTGTCTCCTGCTCCTGGTTGCGTCTTGCAGCCTTGCAGTCTGCCTCTGCCTCCTCTATCTCATTTCCGTGCACCATCTTCTGTCAGTTTGTTTCTCGATCTTTCCACGACATCCAACATGTCCTGTAGGAACACTTTTCTGCTGCACCTTTCTCCGTCTTCTGCTCTGTGTGTTCTCTTCTCTTACATCCAGGACTGCTTAGTGTCCTCTGAGGGCTCCTTATCCTTAACGTTATTGCTCCCAAGGCTGTTTTCTCTACCCTTTTTGGTCCTACCCTGTCCTCTAGGTGAAGAGGAACTAAAGAGCCTCTTGATGAAAGTGAAAGAGGAGAGTGAAAAAGTTGACTTAAAACTCAACATTCAGAAAACAAAGATCATGGCACCCGGTCCCATCACGTCATGGCAAATAGATGGGGAAACAATGGAAACAGTGACAGATTTTATTTTCTTGGGCTCCAAAATCACTGCATATGGTGACTGCAGCCATGAAATTAAAAGATGCTTGCTCCTTGGAAGAAAAGCTATGACTAACCTAGACAGCATATTAAAAAACAGAGATATTACTTTGCCACCAAAGGTCCGTCTAGTCAGAGCTATGGTTTTTCCAGGAGTCATGTATGGATGTAAGAGCTGGACCATAAAGAAAGCTGAGCGCCAAAAGAATTGACGCTTTTGAACTGTGGTGTTGGAGAAGACTCTTGAGAGTCCCTTGGACTGCAAGGAGATCCAACCAGTCCATTCTAAAGGAAATTAGTCCTGAATGTTCATTGGAAGGACTGATGCTGAAGCTGAAACTCCACTGCTTTGGCTACCTGATGCGAAGAGCTGACTCATTTGAAAAGATCCTGATGCTGGGAAAGATTGAAGGAGGAAGGAGAAGGGGATTGCAGAGGATGAGATGGTTGGATGGCATCACCGACTCAATGGACATGAGTTTGAGCAAGCTCTGGGAGTTGGTAATGGACAGGGAGGCCTGGCATGCTGCATGCAGTCCATGCGGTCACAAAGAGTTAGACACAGCTGAGCAACTGAACTGAACTGTTGTCTAGGATGGTCATATCGCCACTGTCTGTCTGTTCTCTAGGATGGTCATATCGCCACTGTCCGTTCTCTAGGATGGTCATATCGCCACTGTTCTCTAGGATGGTCTTATCGCCGCTGTCTGTTCTCTAGGATGGTCGTATCGCCGCTGTCTGTTCTCTTAGGATGGTCGTATCGCCGCTGTCTGTTCTCTAGGATGGTCGTATCGCCGCTGTCTGTTCTCTAGGATGGTCGTATCGCCGCTGTCTGTTCTCTTAGGATGGTCGTATCGCCGCTGTCTGTTCTCTTAGGATGGTCGTATCGCCGCTGTCTGTTCTCTTAGGATGGTCGTATCGCCGCTGTCTGTTCTCTTAGGATGGTCGTATCGCCGCTGTCTGTTCTCTTAGGATGGTCGTATCGCCGCTGTTCTGGCTGCCAGGGTTAGGTCCCATCCTCTCTGCATGTCCACGCCTGGAGGTCTGACCGTCTAAGGTCTAACCCTTGATCTGAGTTCCGCCTGTGATCTTTGGGCGCTTCCAGTGCAGTGGGTCCGACTCAGAGCTCACCACCACCGTTCTTGTGACAACCTTTTTCTCTGCCTGTATTTCCCATTCTGGTGAATGATGCTGTTATCTGCCCTATTGTTCATTCTTTAGCAATTGTTTATTGAGTACCTGCCGTATATCAACAACCATGCTCTGCTATAATAAAAAAAAAAAGAAAAAGATAGTTTTTGTTCCTGGTTCCAGAGCTCCTAAAACGTTTGGACTTCCCTGAGTTGATAGGAATGCCTTTTGTTATTCAAAGTGAACACCTTCCTTGAAGGTCCAATGGTTAAGACTTGACCTTCCAATGCAGTGGAGGAGGGTGCAGGTTCCATCCAGGGTAGGTGAGCCAAGATTGCACATGCCTCGCTGCCAAAAAACCAAAACATAAAACAGAAGCTATAGTATAACAAATTCAGTGAAGACTTTTGAAAAAATGGCCCATGTAGAAAAAAAAAAAACCTTAAAAAGAAACTTTTTGGACCTTAACCCTAATTTGTGTTAATGAAGTGCCTTTCAGCTCACCACTACCACCACCACCTCCGAGGAAGAGGAAGGGACAAACTGGAGACTGAGTTCCGTCTCATGGCCAGTTGTTTAGTCAGTCATGCCTGTGCGATGGAGTCCCATCCAAGACTCTTAGAATGATGAGGTTCAGGGAGCTTCTGGTTTGGAGAACACTGAGCTGGGAACGTGGACACCTGTGTTCCATGGAGGAGGAGAGGGTGTGTAGTCTCTGCACCTTCCTTCCCCCACGCTCTGCCCTCTTAGCCCAAGTGGTTGTTCCTAAGTTATATCCTTTATAATGAAACTGTAATCACCAGTATGGCGATTTCCTCAGTCGTGTGAGTTGTGAATTACTGAACCTGGGGAAACAGGGCTGGGTGTGGTTGTGGACCCTGTGAACTTGTAGCTTGCCTGGCGGAAATGCTGGTAGCTTGGGGATCCTTAAGCCTTGGGCATCTGGGGTGGGACTGAGCCCTTATCTGTGGGAAGTGCTACTTGCTCAGTCGTGTCCCACTCTTTGTGACCCCACGGACCGCAGCCCGCCAGGTTCTCTGTCCATGGGATTCTCCAGGCAAGAGTACTGGAGTGGATTGCCATTCCCTTCTCCAGGGCATCTTCACAACCCATGGATCACACCTGGGTCTCCCATATTGCAGGCAGATTGTCTACCACCTGAGCCTCCAGGGAATCTGCGGGGTCTGCCTAAATTGAATTGTATGAAACCCAGCTGGTGTTAGAGAGATGTCATTAGAACACATATCCAGACTACAGTGTCTGTAGATATCTATACAGTTGTCCTCAGGATCTGCAGGTGGTGGAACTGGTTTCAGGGCCCTGCACAGTTACCAGAATTCCTGGATAGTCAAGTCTTTCATAGGAAATGCGTAGTGTTTGCATATAACCTATGCACGACCTCCTGTATAGTTCACATCATCTCCAGTTTACTTTTAATACCTAATACAAGGGCTTCCCAGATGGTGCAGTGGTAAAGAGTTTGCCTGCCGATGCAGGAGATGTAAAAGAAACAGGTTCGATCCCTGGGTCAGGAAGATCCTCTGGAGGAGGGCATGGCAACCCACTCCAGCATTCTTGCCCGGAGAATCCCACGGACAGGGGAGCCTGGTGAGCTGCAGTCCGTGGGATTGCAAAAGAGTTGGACATGACTTGGCCATAGGCATGCCTGCATGTAATACAGTATAAATGCTACACAAATAGTTGTTGGTGCTCAGCAAATTTGAATTTTGCTTCTTGGAATTCTCTGGAAATTTTCTAAGGGTGGTTGAATCCAGGGTCCCATGGATGCGGAGGGCTGACTGTATTTGGCGTAGACTTAGTACCTGTCCCTAAGCCAGACAGGTGGATAGTCAGTTACAATCCAGCCCTGTAAGCAGCAGCCACGTCTCTCTCTGCTTCTGAAGTTGCTAGACTTTGCTGATTCTGCCTTTGCAGTATCTTTTGAATTTACCCTTTTCTCTCATGTTTCTGCTGTTGTCTCAGTCCTGGCCGTTAGCATTCTTCCCTGCTTTGCTTTGCTCTTAATGCCTGCCGCTTTCTGACTGGTCTGGCTTCCCGTGTCCACTGGGTCTCACCTGCACGAGGCTGCCGGAGAAGTGTGTTGTGGTCCAGTGCTGCTTCGTGATGAAGTCTTCCCCTGGGCTTTCACCTCTTACAGGGATGGGTTTCAAACTTGTGCTGTAGTATAGTGGGATGTATACTTTTATATACCCTGATGCTGGCAAAGATTGAGGGCAGGAGAAAAGGGCGACAGGATGAGACGGTTGGATGGCATCACTGACTCAATGGACGTGAGTTTGAGTAAACTCTGGGAGATAGTGAAGGACAGGGAAGCCTGGCATGCTGCAGTTCATGGGGTCACAAAGAGTCAGACATGACTTAGCAACTGAACAACAAATACTCTTGTATACTCTTAAAAGTTACTGAAGACCCTAAGGAGCTTTTCTTTACATGAGTTTTATCCTTCTTTGTCAGGTCAGTGATTAAAACTGAGAATGTTAAAAATACCAATTTACTTACTGAAAATATCTGTCATAAATCCGTTATACACTTAACGTAAAAAATCTCTTTAATGTTTCACTTAATAGAAGACAGCTGGCTTCTCATATCTGCTCAGTAGTGGAATGTTGCGAAATGTTTTGATTGAGGTAGTTGACAAAACTCTGGTCTTAACATAGATACACAGTTGGGGAAAGCGGGAGTCTTTTAATGTCACTTCCAGAAAACTGTGGTTATTCTTTGATACTATACCAAAATTTAGCAATGGTGGTTTTTAAAGGGTTAGTGGTTGTGTGGAATCTGAAGTTATGTTAGTAAACTCTTCATATTTTGTTACAATAAAATCTGTTGATCTATCTTGCAATTTGAATGGATATTTTCCTCCTCTGATTTTGTACCATCATGTGTTGGTCATTTGGAAAATATTGCTTCACTGAGTAATATGGATCTTCAATGTTCATTAACCAATATAATGAAAACCCACTTGTTTACTGCCCATCTTATTAGAAAGTTCTCTAAATTGGGGAAAGCAGTCTAACTCACAATGGCAGATACTTGTTTTCCAAGTTTTAAATTTTTATGCACAGCTTAACTTTCATCATCAGCATCGAATACTGCCAGTCATTTTTCTTGAAGCGGCAGGCGCACTTCATTCTGAGAACACACACGCACAGGACGCGGTCAGTCTCGCCTGACTCTGCGGCCCTGTGGACTGGAGCCCTCCAGGCTCCGCTATCCGTAGAATTTCCCAGGCAAGAATACTGGCGGGTTGCCATTTCCTTCTCCAGGGGATCTTCCCAACCCAGGGATCAAACCGGTATCTCCTGCATTGGCACGAGGATCCTTTACCAGTGAGTCATCCGCGAAGCTCTCATTTTTGAGAAACTATCTGCCAAGTACTCAAGCGTGAATAACCGCAGTTTTCCTGTTGTCATTCTGCTAAGTAAACATTGTGTTCCATGGAAAACAGTGGCTGGTTCAGCTTGTAACTTATTTGCACAAGTGTCTTTCTTGGTGTGCCGTAGAAGCGCTTCGTGGGAATTCCCTGGCGATCCAAGGGTTAGGATTCTGCTTTCACTGCCAGGGGCTGTGGTTCAGTCCTTGGGCGGGAGGCTGAGCATTCCACAAGGTACAGAAATAAAAGAAATGCTTCCTGACACCTGCCCTTTATTTGCACTGGCATTAAACATGTGTACTCAAGGACTAGCGTTTAATATAATAATGTTTTTAATAACTCATCAGGAATATTCTGACGTGAAATTGTCTTTAAATTTTTTTGAAAATTAATTTATTTAAATGTGAGTGCATGGGGGTAAAGAATACAGTGACCGCTAGTTCAGTTCGGTGCCTCTGTTGAGGTGGCTGTCATCGGTAGCAGTGCAGATGTAAATACGGTGAAAAGGGAAAGAGACGTCTGAGTGCTATGATGATCTCGACCTGAGTCCCTCAAAGGGGCTTGGGAACTCCAGACTCCCTAGACCACACCAATTGCTACCTCACAGGAGAAGTCTGGACCTTTATGCATGGTCTGAAGAGCGCTCTGTGCTCTGTCCCTGCTGATTTTCCTGATTTTTCCCTTTCTCCAGCTACACTTCACCTTCCCTGACTCTGGCCACCTGCATCTCACAAAGTGGTCCTTTTGTCACAGGCGCTTGCCTTGACACTTCATTTCCCCCAACCCAGAAAGTTCCTTTGCCCTCTGCCTCCCTCAGTGGTTGATATCCTTCTGGGCGTGCTGGGTCTCCCGGAAGTAGAAGGTCCTACCCCAGCTATTAGTCATCTTCCTTCCGCTTCCCACCCCACTTCCCAACTTTTGACTGTCTCTTTCCATCTATTTCCTAGATCCCTCGATTTACAATTTTTTTAAGACTTTTTTTTTTTGGTGTAGGCTATTTTTAAACTTTATCTGGGGCTGTGCTGCGTTGCTGCATGTAGGCTTTCTCTAGTTGCAGCGCTCGGGGTTGCTCTAGTTGTGGTGCGTTGACTCCTCGTGGCGGTGGCTTCTCCTGTGGAGCACGTGCCCTAGAGCACAGGCTCAGGAGCTGTGGCCCCGGGGCTGCCAGCAGCATGTGGGGTCCTCCTGGAGCACAAATCGAACCCGTGTGCCCTGCGTCCTTCACCACTGAGCCACCAGGGGTGCCTTGGATTTACAGTTCTTCACAATGCCATCGTAACAAGAAAACATCCCTCCTGTGATTTAAGCTTTGTTCATGCTTGCTGTTTTGCATGTTGAACCTTCTTAGCCCTAATTCAGACAAACATTTGAGTAACCGGGTGGTGAGATGCTTGTTTAGTGTCTTCTGCTCTATCAGAAATGGTATAGACTGGCCTGCCCAAAGAATAATCTGACTTCCTTTAAGAACTACACAAATGATCACCATTTTCCTCATTGTTAAAAGGTAAGATCTTTCGCCATCATCTAGATTTCAGGTTATATACAGCTAAGTTCAGGAGGAGAGGGGGACAACAGAGGATGAGATGGTTGGATGGCATCACCAACTCAGTCGATATGAATTGGAGCAAGCTCAGGGAAATGGTGAAGGACCAGGAAGCCTGGCGTGCTGCAGTCCATGGGGACACAACTTAGCGACTGAACTGAACTAACTGAACCACAGCTAAGTCATCAGATAAGTGATCTTTAGATAAGTTATCTGAGTTGTGCTTAGCTTATGTAAAGTATGCTAGTATGCTTTGGAAGACTTCTGGTGATCTGACCCACACCCATCCCCGCCCCACGTCCGATGCACACACCCATTAACAACTGCCCCCCCACCCCCCGCCGTGTGCCCATGTGCGTGCGCGCACACATGCACACACACACACACACACACAGGAATGTTTACTGAGCACCTGTTCCTGCTCTGGGATTTTCCTAGGTACTTTCACATATCCCATCTAAAATCTGTTTCCCACCATACTGTGAAAATGAAGTGAAAGTCACTTGGTTGTGTCCTACTCTTTGTAACCGCATGGACTATACAGTCCATGGAATTCTTCAGGCCAGAATACTGGAGTGGGTAGCCTTTCCATTCTCCAGGGGATCTCCCCAGCCCAGAGATCAAACCCAGGTCTCCTACATTGCAGGTGGATTCTTTACCAGCTGAGGCACGGGGGGAAGCCCTTCAGTGAGATGAGTGGTTCAGTTCAGTTCAGTCGCTCAGTCGTGTCCGACTCTTTGCGACCCCATGAATCGCAGCACGCCAGGCCTCCCTGTCCATCACCAACTCCCGGAGTTCACTCAGACATCCATCGAGTCCGTGATGCCGTCCAGCCATCTCATCATCTGTTGTCCCCTTCTCCTTCTGCCCCCAATCCCTCCTAGCATCAGAGTCTTTTCCAATGAGTCAACTCTTCGCATGAGGTGGTAAAGTACTGGAGTTTCAGCTTTAACATCATTCCTTCCAAAGAAATCCCAGGGCTGATCTCCTTCAGAATGGACTGGTTGGATCTCCTTGCAGTCCAAGGGACTCTCAAGAGTCTTCTCCAACACCACAGTTCAAAAGCATCAATTCTTCGGCACTCAGCCTTCTTCACAGTCCAACTCTCACATCCATACATGACCACAGGAAAAACCATAGCCTTGACTAGACGGACCTTATTCGACAAAGTAATGTCTCTGCTTTTGAATATATGATCTAGGTTGGTCATAACTTTTCTTCCAAGGAGTAAGCGTCTTTTAATTTCATGGCTGCAGTCACCATCTGCAGTGATTTTGGAGCCCCCCAAAATAAAGTCTGACACTGTTTCCACTGTTTCCCCATCTATTTCCCATGAAGTGATGGGACTGGATGCCATGATCTTCGTTTTCTGAATGTTGAGCTTTAAGCCAACTTTTTCGCTCTCCTCTTTCACTTTCATCAAGAGGCTTTTTAGTTCCTCTTCACTTTCTGCCATAAGGGTGGTGTCATCTGCATATCTGAGGTGATTGATATTTCTCCCGGCAATCTTGATTCCAGCTTGTGTTTCTTCCAGTCCAGCGTTTCTCATGATGTACTCTGCATAGAAGTTAAATAAGCAGGGGGACAATATACAGCCTTGATGTACTCCTTTTCCTATTTGGAACCAGTCTGTTGTTCCATGTCCAGTTCTAACTGTTGCTTCCTGACCTGCATACAGATTTCTCAAGAGGGAGGTCAGGTGGTCTGGTATTCCCATCTCTTTCAGAATTTTCCACAGTTTATTGTGATCCACACAGTCAAAGGCTTTAGCATAGTCAATAAAGCAGAAATAGATGTCTTTCTGGAACTCTCTTGCTTTTTCGATGATCCAGCGGATGTTGGCAATTTGATCTCTGGTTCCTCTGCCTTTTCTGAAACCAGCTTGAACATCAGGAAGTTCACGGTTCACGTATTGCTGAAGCCTGGCTTGGAGAATTTTGAGCATTACTTTACTAGCATGTGAGATGAGTGCAGTTGTGCGGTAGTTTGAGCATTCTTTGGCATTGCCTTTCTTTGGGATTGGGATGAAAACTGACCTTTTCCAGTCCTGTGGCCACTGCTGAGTTTTCCAAATTTACTGGCATATTGAGTGCAGCACTTTCACAGCATCATCTTTCAGGATTTGAAACAGCTCAACTAGAATTCCATGACCTCCACTAGCTTTGTTCGTAGCGATGCTTTCTAAGGCCCACTAGACTTCACATTCCAAGATGTCTGGCTCTAGATTAGTCATCACATCATGATTATCTGGGTCGTGAAGATCTTTTTTTTTTTTAATTAAATTTTTATTTTTACTTTATTTTAGTTTACAATACTGTTTTGGTTTTGCCAGTGAAGATCTTTTTTGTACAGTTCTTCCGTGTATTTCTTCTTAATTTTGTCTGCTTCTGTTAGGTCCGTACCATTTCTGTCCTTTATCCACCCCATCTTTGCATGAAATGTTCCCTTGGTATCTCTAATTTTCTTGAAGAGATCTCTAGTCTTTCCCATTCTGTTGTTTTCCTCTATTTCTTTGCATTGATTGCTGAGGAAGGCTTTCTTATCTCTTCTTGCTATTCTTTGGAACTCTGCATTCAGATGCTTATATCTTCCCTTTTCTCCTTTGCTTTTCGCTTCTCTTCTTTTCACAGCTATTTGTAAGGCCTCCCCAGACAGCCATTTTGCTTTTTTGCATTTCTTTTCCATGGGGATGGTCTTGATCCCTGTCTCCTGTACAATGTCAGGAACCTCAGTCCATAGTTCATCTAGGCCCTTAGATCTATTTCTCACTTCCACTGTATAATCATAAGGGATTTGATTTAGGTCATACCTGAATGGTCTAGCGGTTTTCCCTACTTTCTTCAATTTAAGTCTGAATTTGGCAATAAGGAGTTCATGATCTGAGCCACAGTCAGCTCCTGGTCTTGCTTTTGTTGACTGTATAGAGCTTCTCCATCTTTGAGTGGTAAATAGACAGTAAATACCTATGTTGCAGATGAGAAAACAGAACCTCACATTTACTACCCTTTGTAGTCATGAAAATATTTACAAATGGCATATTGGGTAGCTGAACTTAAAAAATTCTTGCGTTACCACAGACATAAACAGGAGAGTAACATTATGATACGACCATGTATCAGATAGGCACAGTTCAGGGCTTTAGTCCAGCTTTTAATTCTAGAGGAAACAGGAATTGTTCGTGATGGATTATTTTAGATATGCCATAAAGTTCCTTCAAATTCTGAGGTCCCATAAATCCAGGCAGTTGCAGCAATGCTGGAAGTATCAGTCAGTGATGCCTGTAATTGTTGCTCAGAATATGAAATCTGTTAACTACGGCATTGTGTTCATATTGATTTTATTATGAAACATATTACCTTTTAGATTTCTTCTCAAGTTCGAGATTCAGTTTACAAACCCATTTACTGCTATATAATTATACTGCAAATTATGGGTTTGAGTTAGATGGACCTTTCAGCCCTGGCTTTGTAGTAACTGAAACCTCTGATAATCGCGGTCAAGATGCTGGCCAGATGCTCTTGGAAATAGTCTGTTGGCACATTTGTCCTATGAATAGGCTTTGTCAGATGCAAAAATCTTAGAAAAGATCTAAATTGGAATGATAAAATGACATTGACCCCTCTGGCTTTCGGCTTCCTTCTTTGTGACATTCCCTAAACCCAATTAAAGAATTCTGGAGCTAAGATTTTTGCAGGCAGTGGAGGTTAGAACTCGAAAGTGACAGATCAAAAATGTAGCTACTAGTAGCTCGGGGGAGCCTGGTGGGCTGCCGTCTGTGGGGTTGCACAGAGTTGGACACGACTGAAGCGACTGAGCAGCAGCAGCAGCAGCAGCAGTAGCTTCTAAAAAAGTCTTCAGTTAGGCATTCAGGCAAGGCATGTTATTTCATGGTTGAGAGGCAGTATAGCAAAGGGATTAAGAGCACAAATTCTGAAGGCAGCCTGCCCCAGCTACTCATTGTATGACCATAAGCCAGCTATTTAACTTTTCTGTACTTATTTCCTCATTTATGAAATGAGGTAGGTCACGGTTCTTACCTTGTGGGGTTGCTGTGAGGGTGTTAAAGCACTTGGGATGGTGTCTCACTAAAAAGTACTTTTTGAAAAATGACTATTATTATTTTATCATCATCTGTGATCCAATCCTGGACTCACATTTTAAGACGTAAATGAAGGCATTATATAGTATTATTGACAATTGATTCTGTGACCTCTTGTAACTTCTCAGTTGCTCTTTCATCATCTGGAAGGTTGGCATTTGTCTTAAGCCTGGTAGAGAGGAAAGGACCTCTTAAACCTGGTAGGTTTAAAGTGCTTTCATCTACTGACAAATAAGAACTCTTAAAATCCTAGAAAAAAAAGAAATAACCTCATTTTAAAAATGGGCAAGAGCTGTGCCTAGGCATTTCTGCAAAGATGCCCAACAAGCACATGAGGAAATGTTCAGTGTGTTTAGAGGAAATGGGAATCTAAAGCATGAGATGCCACTTCACTCTCATTAGAATGGCTGTTAAAAAGCAACAGTAACAGAAAATAGACCTTTGTCAAGGATGTGAAAAAATTGGAATTGCTAGTAGGTGTGTAAAATTGTGCTACTGCTCTTCCTCGGTAAGCTAAATACACAGTCACATGGCCTAGCAATTCCATTCCTAGGTATGAAAAGACCCAAAGGAATTGAAAACAGGTGTTTATACTAAAATGTACCTGAAAACTTTGTAGCAGCACTATTAACAGCAGTCAAAAGGTAGAAATACTCACGTCCATCAACTTTTGTCTGTCAGTGGACAAACAAAATGTGGTATATTCTTATAATGGAATATTATTCAGCTGTAAAGCGGAGTGAATGGTGCCTGCCACAAATGGATAAACCTTGAAAACATGCCAAGTTAAAGAAGCCAGATAGAAAAGGCCATGCGTGGACCACAAGATCCATTTGTATGAAATTCTCAGAATCAGCAAATCTCCTGAAAGCAGGTTTGTGTTGATGGTTGCTAGGGGCTGAATATGGGGTTCCTTTCGGAGATGATGAATGTTTTAGAACCAAGTGTTGGTGCACAACATTGTGAATGTATTACATGTCAGTGAATTGTCCATTTTAAGATGATTTAAATGGTAAGTTTTCTGTTTTTAAAAAAGGAAAAAAAATAGCGTTTTAGTTTACCTAGTGGCAATTTTGTCAGAATATTGAACGATTTTTTGGTGATTTTAGGATGTGATCATTTTCATTGCATATATAGTTCAGTGAAATGTACCATAATTATTCTCTTGTAGAGCTAAAAAAGGTAGAAAATGAAAGCGATGAGACTTTTGATACTCGTTCCTTCCTTAGTGTAGGGCTTCTCAAAGTGGAGTCTGGATGCTCTGGGAATCCTTGAGACCCTTTCAGAGGGTCTGCAAGTTCAGATTAATTTTGTAATGATAGTTAAGGTTCGATTTCCCTTTTTTACTCTCATTCTTCATGTTTTCAGTGTAGTTTTCCAGTAGCTATATGCACTTGATGACGTTGTTCCTTTAATGGCTAATGGTTTATATGCTTATATATGTCTATTTCTTAGATTTTCTAAGGTGAGCTCTTTGTTTCCTCAGTTTTTTAAGTGGTGGCCCAGTGGTTAATACTCTGCCCTTCCAATGCAGGGGCACAGGTTTGATCCCTGGTCAGGCACATGCTGTGTGGAATGACCAAAAAAATCTCAAAAAAAAAAAAAAAAAAAAGTAAAAAGAGCCCTGAGGCCAGAACATGAGTGAATCAGTATCTTAGCAAAAATGTTACATACTACTAATAAAAAAAAATTGTATAAAGTGCCTGTGTTATACATTTTTGAAAACAGAGGGAAAACAGTTGTAAGCCAGATGATTTTTTTTTTTTTGGTGGTGGTGGTTGTTTTACATCCTTATTGCTCGGAGGTTATTAGATTTGGAACTAGGGCTTTCTTTTTGGGACACTTCAAGTCTACAGTTTAGGAAAAGCTTCTCGATTATTGGTTAAGTCTATGGTTTTTAAATTTGAATGCATTTTACCATCAGAATGATACTGGGTATGTTGGTTAACATTACTATAATCAGTTCCCCCAGACTTCTAGAACACATAAAGTATTTGAAGCATCATCACAGCTGATATTTACTGAGTGCCTGCTATGTGTTGGCAGTGTTCTAGGTGTTTCCCCATGTGAAAACTCATCTCATCCTCCCCGCTTTCTGCAGAGAAAGTCGTTACAATGGTGAAGTAACTTACCTATGATCCCACAACTGGTAAGGGGCTGATCTTGTATTAGGACCTATGCAGTCTGACTCCAGAATCTGCACTGTTGGCACTGTATACTACGTCTCTGTGTGCATACTGTGTAATAATATCTCTCTGGGAATATACATAGACAGTTCCCACTTGGAAGGCCTGCCCACGCTTCTCCCTTATAGTAGTACTGTGTGAGGGCGGTAGTAGGGTTGGGGGGAAGCCTTGGGCAGAGGCTCCAGCAAAGATGTGGTTTGCTGAGATGTGGGATGCCTCTGGTCCAGTTTTTTTTTTTGTTTTTTTGTTTTTTGTTTTTACTTTTTATTTGATATTGGGGTATAACTGATTGACAGTGTTGTGATAGTTTCAGGTGAACAGGGAAGGGACTCAGCCATCTGTATGCATGTATCCTTTCTCCCCTAAACGCGCCTGGTCCAGTTTTCTAGCGGGATGTTTCCTTCCTAGGGATTGCCTCCGCTTGTGGCTTATAGGGGCATCTCTCCCCTTTTCTGCAGTTCTTTGGAATAACTTAGATTTTTCACAGTGTTCTCCTAATCTCTGTCATGGAGTCCTGCATTTACTCCCATTTGAATTATTCTGAGGCTTTTTACTACCAGCTAGAAATGAGAGAAAGGATTGTGGTGGGGGAGGGTGTTAAAGATGACCTTTGAAAAAGAAACTTGGAAATAGGTGGTGAAAGTGAAGTCGCTCAGTCGGATCCGACTCTTTGTGACCACATGGACTGTAGCCTACCAGGCTCCTCCATCCATGGGATTTTCCAGGCAAGAGTACTGGAATGGATTGCCATTTCCTTCTCCAGGGGATCTTCCCAACCCAGGGATTGAGCCCAGGTCTCCTGCATTGCAGGCAGCCGCTTTACTGTCTGAGCCACCAGGGAATCCCTAGGAAACCTTTGAAAAAGAAACTTGGAAATAGGCAGTATAGCTATGAGTGGTGGTAGGGGTCCTTGGGATTCAAATAAAATAAAAGCCCTTGGCCTCTGAGAATGTCACCTACCTTGCTGGGGCTCCTCCAGGCTTGTCATCATTGGGGCTGGGAGAGGCAGAATAATCCAGGCCTCCCGCCCCAGGCTAGGAGGGGAATGTGGCCAAGAGATTTCCCAGGGGACTCAAGGGTGTGTCCTCCCACCTCCTTCCATTTTCTCTTCCCTACTCTCAGTCCTGTTGTTGGAGATCCCTTTCTAGGTCCAACGTCCACACCGGGGTGATGTGGGAAGTAGGGTGGGGCTGAGGATCTTCCAGGCAATTCATGTGACGGGAAGGCTCCATGAGTGTTAAAAATTGGGCGTGATTGGACATTTCCTTAAGGGACTTTCTTTGCTGCGTGGCCATATCCGTTCTCAGTCCTGTGCCCTGAGAGGGACGGCACAGTCCTTGGGGGGCCGTGAGAGGCCCAGTCTGCCCAGGAGTTCCTGCAGAAACCTGCCTTGGGGCCGCAGGTGGTCCCTCCTTCCTGCTTCTTTGAACATCTCTGCTTTAAAAGGCTTTTGAAACTGAATCCTTAAATAGTGGGTGGACTGAAGGAGGTCTGGCGGGGGTGGAGGTGGGGAGATGCTGCCCAGGGGAGGAAGGGGGGCGGACACTGCCCAGGTCCACCCTTGATACCCAGGGGTGGGCTCAGTCAGATTCGTGACTAGAGTCCAAACGTTCTGGTTTGTTTACACGTATCAGAAGCAGGGAAAGAAGGTATTTTCTACTATTATTGCATATGCATGGAAAAGGGCTGTTTGTGCTGTTTATTTTTTTTATTTAAACTTTTATGTTTGTGGGTTTACTTTCTACTGAAAAATTGTTTTTATGACACAGAAAATGTTTATGATTATGATGTTAAAATCTCTCTTGGCGGTGTATACTCAGCTGCCTGAAGCGAGGCTTCTGCCTCATCCGGAATCCCTCCCTCTCCTTTCACCGCTTATAATCCAGCCCTATTGATCTGGTTTGGTTCTCCAGGTTTCCCCACTCTACCCAGCCACTGCTCTGGTCTGTGACCTGGTCTCTCTCCAGCCAGCTAAGCCCTTCTTCCTTATCTTTTTCTATAAGCTCAACAGTTTTCAAACATTTTCATCTTAAATCCCTGCATGCACATAAAATGTTCTGAAGGCTATCAAAGAGCTTTTGCTTATGGTTGTTCTCTTTATTGATGTTCCCATATTAAGAGTGAAACTGAAAATTTACCTATTTTTAATACTTTTATTCATTTAAAACTCAAATCATTCCAAGTTAGCATAAATAACTCTTTAATGAGTATAACCCTATTTTTCACAACAAAGAGTTGTAGTGAGAAGGATGGTCTTGTTCTGCATTTTTTGGAGATCTCTTCTATGTCTGGTTTAATAGAAGTCAGCTGGATTCTCCTCACTGCGTACATATTCCCTGGGTTATCACAGCAAGCTCTGAACCTTGTCAGACCCAGCATTCCCTTTTTGTAATGCTTCCTTTATTCTCCCCAAGTGACTCAGTGTTAAAGAATCTGCCTGCAAAGCAGGAGACAGGAGTTCGATCCCTGGGTCAGGAATATCCCCTGGAGAGGGGAATAGTAACTCATTCCAGTATTCTTGCCTGGGCAATCCCATGGACAGAGGAGCCTGAAAGGCTATAGTCCATGGGGTCGCAAAGAGTCGGACACGACTTGGTGCCTAAACAAGTCTCTTTTCATCAAGTTAAATTCATCAATAACATATACATACTTTCAAATCTCTCAGTGTATTGCCCAACTTTTTCTAAAGAAGAAATAAAAATATTTTACACTACTAGTACCCTACTAGGGTTAGGATGTATAGTAAAAACTTGCAAAATGTCTTTTGTGTTAATACGTAAAATGGAGTTTGGTTCTAGGCCCAGATAGTTATAAATGGATTTTTCCCCCTACAGGAATGTCTAGACAGACATTCAAGTCACTTGGGACGGTTACTTGTATGAGACTGTTCTGAGTAGCCTGTTAAATGTCAGTGGTGCCTCCCAGTGAATGTGACAACCAAAAATACCCCTGCGTATTTCTGAACGTCTCCTGAGGAGTGGAACATACTTACTGAGAAATGCTGATTAATGGAATCTTGGCTGGGTTAAAAAAAATACCAAAGCATTTTATTTCAATGTTGGATGATCATTTTTAAAAACAATTTGTGTTATGCAGGAATTTCAAATTGAGCCAATAATTGCCTATAATCTCTGCATTCAATATAATTAGTGTTGGTATTTTGATCCATATTGGCCTTGCCCTTGGTTGTTCTTCTGTGGGTAATTTTTCCCATTCAAAAATAGTACCATGTATGAACTGTTTTACTTGGCTTGACACTACTTGATTTTACTGAACTCGGATGTCTCTTTTTAGTAGCAACAAAATCATTTTTATTCTTGGCTTTATTCTTAGCATGTGCATGCTAAGTTACTTCAGTCGTGTCCAACTCTTTGCGACCCTGCGGACTGTAGCCCGCCTGGCTCCTCTATCCATGGGATTCTCCAGGCAAGAATACTGGAGTGGGTTGCCATGCCCTCCTCCAGGGGATCTTCCCGACTCAGGGATCGAACCCACGTCTCCTGTCTCTTACAGCTTCCGTCTCTTGCGTCTGCTGCATTGGCAGGTGGGTTCTTTACCACTAACGCCACCTGGAAAGGCCTGTTCTTAGCACAGTCTCATGTAGCATGTGATAGTGCATACATGCTCATGTCCCTTTGGTGCTGACATTATACGTGGACTTGTATAGAGCATGGACTTGCAGGGAGTTGGGTGGCCTTGACCAAGTGACTTAACCCCGAGTATTAGAGATAAGGCATGTGACATTTCTGTACCAGGGTGAGCGGAGGCCGCAGTCTGGTGTTTACCAATCTCCAAGTGGGCTGCAGGCCTCCGGAGGGCAGGAGGGGTATTTTAGACACCATTTTTTCTCTGGCACTGGCTCAGTACCTGACTCTCTGAACCGATGAATGTGGCAGAAAGCTTGGTCCTTCCTTGGGCTGTGGTCAGACGTTGTCTCATTTCTATCCTGGTTGTGCCTCCATCACAGGTAAGCAGCTCTAGTGATAGCAGTGCATTTCAAGCCAGGAGATCTTGCTCCAGGGGGCTCATCCATCAACTCAGGTAACAATGTTTCACATAGCTGTGGCACACCTGATTATTGTATTTATGTCTAGGTATGGCTTCAGTGTTGTTATTACGCAGGAGTCTGGTTGATTGTTTGATTATGAGGCCCTGACTGACACGTGTAATTAAATGAGTTTGAATTTAGTGTGTTCCTTGAGGAAGCCTAGTGTGTTTACCTCAAAGGCTGTCGAAGGCTTGAAGTGATGTCTCTAGGACTCACTGCTCCCTTTAAGGCATCTCTACAGGTATGGTTTTCTTTCCTTGCTATCTTTTTATTTTTCTTAAATATTGTTTCCAGCTGCTAAGATTCGAGATCTAGCAGCTCAGTCCTCTTGAATGATTTAATGTGTTACCATTAAGATTCTGAAAGATGTAAATTTGAAAAATGATTTGACTGTGTTTGGGAGAGTTTCTGGAGGGCTTCCCAGGTGGTAAAGAATCAGCCTGCCAATGCAGGAGACTCAGGTTCAATCCCTGGGTTGGGAAGATCTGGAGGAGGAAATGGCAACCCACTCCAGTACTCTTGCATAGACACTTCCGTGGATAGAGGAGCCTGGTGGGCTACAGCCTGTGAGGTCAAAGAGTCTGAGACAGCTGATCCACTGAGCAAGCAACACACACAAGACTGTCCTGCATGCTGAAGGCCCAAGCTGTATGGCTGAAACGGAGATTCTCCACCTCAGGCATGCATCAGTCAGCTGGAGGGTCTTGATAAAGCACACTGCTGAGCCCTAGCCTGTTTGGTTTTAATTTAGTGTATGTCTTTATGGCTGTGCAGTGTCTTCATTGCCCAGCTCGGGCTTCTCATTGCGGTGGCTTCTCTGGTTGCGGCTCACGGGCTCTCAAGTGTAGGCTTCAGCAGTCGCAGAACGTGGGCTCTAGAGCACATGCTCAGTAGATGTGGCGCAGGGATTTGTTGCTCCGTGGTATGTGGGATCTTCCCGGCCCAGGGATCGGATCCATGCCTCCTGTATTGTCAGGCCGGTTCTTTACCAGTGAGCCACCAGGGAAGCCCCTACCCTATTACGTGTTTTCTGGGTTTGATGTGGGGCCTAAGAATCTGCATTTACCAGCTCCCTGTTTATGCTGGGGCTGCAGGTCTAGGACCAGACTTTGGGAGCCATGGAGCTGAAGCGTTGAAGTCCACTAAAGGTTATAACTGGGAAGGAGGTATGAGATGCAGTGTATTTCATATTTCAGGAGAACCCCTTTGTGCCCTCTAAGCTAGTTGGAATTATAAAGAAAAACTGGGTTTGGTCCTTGAAGAAGAGGGCATAAACCGTTAAAATACGGTGTGATCATTGTAACAGTCATTCAACTTCAGATAACAAAAGATTGGAAAACCATCTTTAAGTTTCTTTTACCTTTTAAAAAAGTAAGAGTCGTGCATGTTTATAATGGAATGTATGTAAATACAGAGAATTTTCTATTCTAGAAGGGATGAAAATTTTCCCCAATTATATTCTATCACTTGAAATGATCTTGTATTAATTTTTTGCCAATTTTTATTCAATTTATCTTTTATGCAAAGGATTTTTAGTTTTGTTTTCCCTCCAAATGAAGTTTTTATTTTTAAATGCTGTATGCTCATTGTAATGAAAGAAAAAGATCATAAAGAGCAGTTATTTTTTCTAGACACAACCAGTGTTAATTTCCTATAATTTATTGTTAGTGATCTCTTTATATGAATATTCTTATTGTGCTTTGTATTATTCTGAATATATGATCTACTGCTACTGCTAAGTCACTTCAGTCGTGTCCGACTCTTTGTGACCCCATAGACGGCAGCCCACCAGGCCCCCCTGTCCCTGAGATTCTCCAGGCAAGAACACTGGAGTGGGTTGCCATTTCCTTCTCCAATGCATGAAAGTGAAAAGTGAAAGTGAAGTCACTCAGTCGTGTCTGACTCTTAGCGACCCCATGGACTGCAGCCTATCAGGCTCCTTCGCCCATGGGATTTTCCAGGCAAGAGTACTGTAGTGGGGTGCCATTGCCTTCTCCGTTATGATTTTAAAACCCTTATTTTAAGGTGCAATATCTTTTCATGTCATTAGATGTGATTCTGAAGCATCTTATAAATATAATTTGTGCCTAAATCTTTCCCATCAACCCTCCAATACCCCTGCCTTTTGGATGAATTCCCTGAAGTGGACTTGGTAGGTCAAAGAGCGTGTGAAATCTAAGATGTCCCTGCTGACTCAGATGGTAAAGCATCTGCCTGCAATGCAGGAAACCCAGGTTCGATCCCTGGGTTGGGAAGATCTCCTGGAGAAGGAAATGGCAACCCACTCCAGTATTCTTGCCTGAAAAATTCAATGAACAGAGGAGCCTGGTAGGCTACAGTCCATGGGGTTGGAAACAGTCAGACATGACTGAGCGACTTCACTTAACTTCACTTGATACATTACCAAATTGTCTTCACAAAGAGTTTAGTAATTACTGTCCAGACTCCAAGTCTGCACTCATTGCCATTTAATGTTTATAAGCTTGATAGGTGACAAATACTGTCTCCTTATTTTAGTTCCTTCTACTGATAAGAAGTTTAGCACTTTTTTCCATGTGTTAATTGTTCACTTATATTTCTTCTCTTTGGAATTTTCTCTTTTCCTTGTCATGTTTTCTTTTTGGAATTAATCTTTTTTTGTTAATTTGTGTGAGCTCCTTATATAAATGTGTAAGGATATTTCATTATTCCCAATTTTTCGTTTGCTTTTAAGATTTGTGATATTTTCTTTTCTAGAAGTATTTAAACCTCCCTCCCCTCAAGCCACCATTATTTTCTTCTTTTAAGAATTTCTGCCCTTGGTCAAATAAGGAAGCCCTCTCTCACTTAGATTTTATAAATATTAACCTGTATTTTCTTCTTGCATGCTTTCATGGTTTCTTTTTTTTTTAGAATCTTTAACCTATCTGTAATTTGTTTTGCTGTCAACAAATTTAGTCTGGGTAAATGCATTTTATGTTTTCCTCATTTAATTTTTTGGCCACACTGTGCAAAATTAGGCAAATTCAGTTTAGCCAGTTGGAGGTAAGCACTGAGTTGTCACACTGCTCTATGGGGCATTGGGATTTCAGAGAAGACTTGAAGGGTTTGCCATGGGAGTAGAGGTATGAGAGGTATGTGGATATTTCCAGCTCCAACTTCTCCCAAGAATATATAGACTTCAGTGGCCAATGAGGCACCTACTGGGCAGATCTTCTTGGGCACCTAATTACAGGCTCTTTAAAAGTAGCGTGATCAGAACAGTTCTTTTGTGTTTGCTTCATTTTGCTGAGACATAGCTGGTGTACAGTGTAGTGTCTGTTTCAGGTGTGCAGCACAGTGATTGAATTACTCATATATATGATAGTTTGCATCTGCTGATCCCAAACTCCCAGTCTATCCTTCCCTCCCTCCGTCCCCTGGCAACCACAAGTCTGTTCTGTATGTCTGTGAGTCTGCTTCTGTTTTGTAGATAAGTCCTTGGGCCATATTCTAAATTCTACATATAAACAATATCATATGGTATTTGTCTTCCTGGCTTCCCTGCTGTGGTAATCTCTAGTTGCACCCATGTTGTTGCACATCGGCATTTCATTCTTTCTTATGGCTGAGTGATAGTCCACTGCATAAAGGTACCACATTTTCATTCTTCTGCTGATGGATGTTTGAGTTGTTTCCATGTCTTGGCTATTGTACATAGTGTTGCTGTGAGCACTGGGGTACAAATATCTTTTTGTCTAGATAAATGCCTAGGAGTGGGATTGCTGGATATATGGAGCTCTATTTTTAGTTTTTTAAGGAGCCTCCATACTGTTTGGCATAGTAGCTGCACCAAGTTACATTCTTACCAACAGTGTAGGAGGGTTCCCTTTTCTCCATATCCTCTCCATTTTTGTCATTTGTAGACTTTTAAATGATGGCCATTCTGATTGGTGTGAGGTGGTACCTTACTGTGGTTTTGATTTGCATTTCTTTAATAAATAGAAATGTTGAGCATCTTTTATGTGCCTACTGTCCATCTGTAAAAACAGAGTTCCTGATGCTGTCCCCAGTCTAATCTGTACACTCTAGACCTTTCTGTCTTGTAAATGGTGCCCTCATCCACCCTGTTATACACCCAGAAACATCACAGCTCTCCTTGATTCCTCTGTCTTCTGTGTACTGTATGTATCTATTCCATTGTTAATTTCTGTGGGCTTTCTGTTTAAAATATATCCCTCTTGTTTCCACTGTTAAAATGTGACTCCTGGCCACCACTGCCTCTCAGATGAATATCTGCCATGGTCTCCTCCCTAGTTTTCTTGATTCCATTCTGCCTGCGTGGAATCTGTTCCACACAGCAGCTTCTGCACTGTAAATCGGGTCAAGTTGTTCCCTTGCTCAAAGCCTTTCAAAGCCTTCCCATTACACTTAAATCCAAGCCTCGCTTTAGGAGATGCTTGTATTCTGGCCTCTGTTGCCTTTCCAGTTTCCTCTGTTTCTACACTCCTTTGGTTCCCTTTGCTCCAGCTGGACTGGCCTCTTTCTCTTCCTTGGATAGGTTCTTTTCCTTCCACAGATCTTTGCACTGACTGAACCTTCTCAGAAACGACCCCTGTTCTTTTAAAAGAGGTCCCCCTTGACTACCCAAGCACACAAAGAAATCCCACATACCACCTCCAGGCATCATCTGCCTTGTTCCCCTACCTCATTTTCTTTGGAGTGGTTTTGTATGTGTGAAATGGTCATATTTTTTATTTTCCTTGTTAGCTTACTCCCCATTCTTGGGTGTAAGCTCCCTGGGGTCAGAGACTCTGTTTTGTTTCCGATGCCCTGTGCTTGGCCTGCTGCTGCTGCTGCTAATCATGTCAGTTGTGTCCGACCCTGTGCGACCCCATAGACAGCAGCCCACCAGGCTCCCCCGTCCCTGGGATTCTCCAGGCAAGAACACTGGAGTGGGTTGCCATTTCCTTCTCTAGTGTAGGAAAGTGAAAAGCGAAAGTGAAGTTGCTCAGTCGTGTCTGACTCTTCGCGACCCCATGGACTGTAGCCCACCTAGGGCCTGGCTAATGGTGCTCCTTCCTCGTGGGATGTAGCTGTTTGTGAATCCACTCCCAGCCTGTGGTCTTTCCTTCAGTCAGTCAGTTCAGTTGCTCAGTTGCGTCCAACTCTTTGTGACTCTGTGGACTGCAGCACACCAGGCTTCCTTGTCCATCACCAACTCCCGCAGCTTGCTCAAACTCATGTCCATCACGTCAGTGATGCCATCCAACCATCTCATCCTTTGTCATCCTCTTCTCTTTCTGTCTTCAGTCTTTCCCAGCATCAGGGTCTTTTCACATGAGTTAGCTCTTCGCATCCGGGGGCCAAAGTATTGAAGTTTCAGCTTCAGCATCAGTCTTTCCAATGAATATTCAGGATTGATTTCCTTTAGAACAGACTGGTTTGCTCTCCTTGTAGTCCAGGGGACTCTCAAGTGTCTTCTCCAACACCACAGTTCAAAAGCATCAGTTCTTCTGCATGTAGCTTTCTTTATAGTCCAACTCTCACATCCATACATGACCACTGGAAAAACCGTAGCTTTAACTAGATGGACGGACCTTTGTTGGCAAAGTAACGTCTCTGCTTTTTAATATGCTGTTTAGGTTGGTTATAGCTTTTCTTCTAAGGAGCAAGCATCTTTTAATTTCATGGCTGCAGTGAAATTTTGGAGCCCCCTAAAATAAAGTCTCTCACTGTTTCCATTGTTTCCCCATCTATTTGCCATGATGTGATGGGACTGGATACCATGGTCTTTGTTTTCTGAATGTTGAGTTTTAAGCCAACTTTTTCATTTTCCTCTTTCACTTCCATAAAGGGGCTCTTTAGTTGTTCTTCACTTTCTGCCATAAGGGTGGTGTTGTTTGCATATGTGAGGTTATTGATATTTCTCCCAGCGATCTTGATTCCAGCTTGTGCTTCTTCCAGTCCAGTGTTTCTCATGATGTACTCTGCATAGAAGTTAAATAAGCAGGGTGACAATATACGGCCTTGACGAACTCCTTTTCCAAATTAGAACCAGTCTGTTGTTCCATGTCCAGTTCTAACTTTTGCTTCTCGACGGGCATACAGATTTCTCAGGAGGCAGGTCAGGTGGTCTGGTATTCCCATCTCTTTCAGAATTTTCCACAGTTTATTGTGATCCACACAGTCAAAGGCTTTGACATAGTCAGTAAAGCAGAAGTAGATGTTTTTTTGGAACTCTTGCTTTTTTGATGATCCAGTGGATATTGACAATTTGATCTCTGGTTCCTCTGCCTTTTCTAAATCCAGCTTGAACATTTGGAAGTTCATGGTTCAGATACTGTTGAAGCCTAGCTTTGAGAATTTTGAACGTTACTTTGCTAGCATGTAAGATGAGTGCAATTGTACGGTAGTTTGAGCATTCTTTGGCATTGCCTTTCTTTGGGATTGGAATGAAAACTGACCTTTTCCAGTCCTGTGGCCACTGCTGAGTTTTCCAAATTTGCTGACATATTGACTGCAGCACTTTCACAGCATCATTTTTAAGGTTTTGAAATAGCTCAGCTGGAATTCCATCACCTCCACTAACTAGCTTTGTTTGTAGTGATGCTTCCTAAGGCCGACTTGACTTCCCATTCCAAGATGTCTGGCGCTACATGAGTAATCACACCATTGTGGTTATCTGGATCATGAAGATCTTTTTTGTATAGTTCTGTGTATTCTTGCCACTTCTTAATATCTTCTGCTTCTGTTAGGTCCATAACATTTCTGTCCTTTATTCTGCCCATCTTTGCATGACATGTTCCCTTGGTATCTCTAATTTTCTTGAAGAGATCTCTTGTCTTTCCCATTCTGTTATTTTCCCCTATTTCTTTGTATTGATCACTGAGGGAGGTTTTCATATCTGTCCTTGCTATTGTTTGAAACTCTGCATTCAAATGGGTGTATCTTTCCTTCTCACCTTTGCCTTTAGCTTCTTTTTTTCTCAGCTATTTATTTGTAAGGCCTCCTCATTTTGCCTTTTTGCATTTCTTTTTCTTAGGGATGATCTTGATCCCTACTTACTATACAATGTCACGACTCTGTCCATAGTTCATCAGGCACTCTGTCTATCAGGTCTAATCCCTTGAATCTATTTGTCACTTCCACTGTATAATCGTAAAGGATTTGATTTAGGTTATACCTGAATGGTCTAGTGGCGTTTCCTTACTCACACTTGAATCAGAGCAGCCTAGCTTTTCAATCTCGAGCTGGTGTGAGGCTTCATTTACAAAAAGTTTTCTTGGTTAACAAAAGTTTGAAGATAATTTCCATAGAAGATTGGACTTCACTCTGAAAAAAGAGGAGGTTTTAATTGAACATTTCTGTCAGTGTTGCATTCACTTCCTAAGTATATTGGTGATAAGGTTCCTGACGTTTTGGGCTGAAGGCCAGGTATGAGTACAGCTTGATTTTAATCATTTCCTGCTTGAGAGTACTTTTTCTTTACATACTGAACTGCATACCATAGATTCAAAAAAAATTTAAATAGCATAGATTATTTTTAATCCTATAATTAAGATGATTATGAGATTGTATAATCTTATATTTACCCTTTTAAAAGAGTGCTTCCTGAATCTCAAGCCAAAGCATTTGTACAGCTTTACTGTGTAAATATTTATGTTCTAGGTGTGTTATTCATACATATAAACATATCTTCTCCTTGATCTATATCTATACGGTTGTATAGTTTATGACTTCTGGACTTCCTGTTTAACTCCTCACTGTATACTCGGTACCAGGTGGCTACTCCCTAAATATCAGTTGATTTCGTAACAGTTGTCCTGTGACAATGTCAGTATTTTAGTTTCTGTCTACTCTTGTTAATTGCAAACTCATATCAGTTGTGTTTTATGTTATGGCTTGCCACCTTTCAACCAGTAAGTTCATTTCAAAGAGATCGCCTTTTGTTTTTACCTCACGTGTTTTCATGTTATAGCATTGGGGGTGTAAAGTTTTATTACTGTTGTTTTTATTGGTGATTATACACTTTATGAAAATAAAAAGTCATTTTTTTATCATGTATGATACTATATTAAATTCAGTAACTCTTCCTTTCTTTTAAGAGTTTTTTTAAATTTTGTATTAGAGTATAGCCCATTAACAATGTTGTGATAGTTTCAGGTGAACAGTGAAGGAACTCAGCCACACATACACATGTATCTACCACCCCCCCCGCCCCCCGCCCACCATCCAGGCTGCCACATAACACTGAGCAGAGTCCCATGTGCTGTATACAGTAGGTCGTTGTTTGTTATTCATTTTAAATATAGCAGTGTGTACACGTCTGTCCCAAGCTCCCTTCCCCTCGGCAACCATAAGTTTGTTCTCTATGTCTGTGAGTCTCTTTCTGTTTTGTAAGTTCATTTGTATCATTTCATTTTCGACTCCACATGTAATATAAGGGGGCTTCCCTGGTGGCTCAGGTGGTAAAGAATCTGCCTGCAGTGCAGGAGACCTAGGTTCAATCCATAGGTCGGGAAGATCCCATGAAGAAGAGAATGGCAACCCACTCCAGTATTCTTGCCCAGGAAATCTCGTGGACAGAGGAGCCTCGTGGGCTACAATGGACTATAGCCCATAGGGTTGCAAAGAGTCAGACACGACTGAGTGATTAACACTTTTGCTAATAAGAGATGTCATACAATATTTCTCTTTCTCTGTCTGACTTATTTCATTCAGTGACAATCTCTAAGTTTATCCATGTTGCTGCAAAGGGCATTATTTCATCCTTTTTAATGGCTTAGTAGTGTGTGTGTGTGTGTGTGTGTGTGTGTGTGTGTGTGTGTGTGTGTGTGTGTTAGTTGCTCATTTGTGTCCAACTCTTTGTGACCCCACAGACTGTAGCCCACCAGGTTGCTGCAAAGGGCATTATTTCATCCTTTTTAATGGCTTAGTAATGTGTGTGTGTGTGTGTGTGTGTGTGTTAGTTGCTCATTTGTGTCCAACTCTTTGTGACCCCACAGACTGTAGCCCACCAGGTTCCTCTGTCCCTGGAATTCTCTAATCAAGAATACTGGAGTGGGTTGCCATTCCCTTCTCCAGGGAATCTTCCTGGCCCAGGGATTGAAGCTGTGTCTCTTAAGTCTACTGTACTGGCAGATAGATTCTTTACCGTCTGAGCCACCAGAGAAGCTCATTCCATTGTATATATGTCCCGTATCTGCTTTATCCATTGCTCCTCCATTCCTCTGTCAATGGACAGCATTCCATATTGTGACTATTATAAACTGTGCTACAATGAACATTAGGGCACATGTATCATTTTGGGTCATGTTTTTCTCTGGATATATGCCCAAAAGTAAGATAGCAGGGTAGCTCCATTGTTAGTCTTTTAAGGAACTGCCACACTGTTCTTGTATTGCTGTAAACTTCCCTCTTAGAACTGTTTTTGCTCCTTCCCATAGGTTTTGTACCATTGTGCTTTCATTTTTGTCTGTAGGTATTGTTTTATTTCTGCAGTGATCCGTTGGTTGTTTAGTAGTGTATTGTTTAGCCACCACATGTTTTTGGTTTTTTATAGCTTTTTTTCTTGTATTTATTTATCTGTAATCTCTTAGTGTTGTGATCAGAAAAGATGCTTGATATGAAATTGACTTTCTTAAATCTACCAAGGCTTGCCTTGTGGCCCAGCATTTGGTCAGTCCTGAAGAATGTTCTGTGTGTGCTTGACAAGAATGTGTTGTCTGCTGCTGTAAGATGGAATGCTCTATATATATCAGTTAAGTCCAACTGGTCTAAAGTGACATTTAGCTGGATTTAACAACAAAGAAACTATGTTTCTTTATTAATTTTCTGTCTGATGAGCTGTCCATTGATGGAAATGGAGTGTTAAAATCCCCCACTATTATTGTGTTATTGTCAATTTCTCCCTTTATGTTACGTTAGTATTTGCCTTACATATTGAAGTGCTATGTTGAATGCGTACATAATTGATACATCTTTATCTTCTTGGATTGAATCCTTGATCATTATGTAGTGTCCTTCTTTGTCTCTTTTTAAATTTTGTCTCGTACGTGTATTGCTATTCCAGCTTTCTTTTGATTTCCATTTGTATGGAGTATCTTCTTCCATCCCCTTACTTTCAGTCCATAAGTGCCCCTAGGTCTGAAGTGGGTCACTTATAGACGGCATATATATAGGTTTTGTTTTTGTATCCACCCAGCCAGACTGTCTTTTTGTTGGTTCACTTAAATCATTTACATTTAAAGGTAATTACTGATATGTATGGTCCTATTACCATTTTCTTAATTGTTTTGGGTTTATTTTTTGTAGGTCTTTTCCTTCTCTTGTGTTTCTTGCCTAGAGAAATCTCTTTAGCATCTGCTGTAAAACTGGTTTGGAAGTACTGAATTCTCATATCTTTGGATTGTCTGCAAAGCTTTGATTTCTCCTTCAAATCTGGTTAAGAGTCTTGTTGGGTAGAGTATTCCTGGTTGTAGGTTGTTGGGTAGAGTATTCCTGGTTGTAGGTTCTTCTTTTTTCATCACTTTAAATATATTGTGCTGTTCCCTTCTGGCTTGAGAAATCAGTTGATAACCTTACGGAAGTTCCCTTGTGTTGTTTGTGGTTTTCCCCTGGTAACTTTCAATGTTTTATCCTTATCTTTAGTTTTTGTCAGTGTGATTGCTGTATGTCTTGATGTGTTCCTCCTTCGATTTATCCTGCCTGGACTCTCTGCCCTTCCTGGACTTGATTGGCTATTTCCTTTCCCATGTTTGGGAAGTTTTCAGCTATCATCTCTTCAAATATTTTCTCAGGTCCTTTCTCTATCTCTTGTCTTTCTGGAACCCCTATAATGTGAATGTTGATGTGTTTAACGTTGTCCCAGAGATCTCTTAGGCTGTCTTCATTTCCTTTCATTCTTTGTTTCTATATTCTGTTTTGCAGCAGTTATTTCCGCCATTCTATCCTTCAGGTCTCTTATCCATTCTTCTGCTTCTGTTATTCTGTTGTTGATTCCTTCTAGTCTGTTGTTCACCTCTGGTTGGTTTTGTTTTTTGTGTTGTTGTTGTTTAGTTATTCCGTGTCTTGTTAAACATTTCTTGCATCTTCATTCTTTTTCGGAGGTCCTGGATCATCCTCATTATCATTATTCTTATTTATTTTTTTGGAAGTCTGTATCACCACTTCATTTAGTTGTTTTTCTGGGCTTTTATCTTGTTCCTTGGGCTTTCCAAGTAGCCCAAGTGGTAAAGAACCCACCTGCCAATTCAGGAGACATAAAAGACATGAGTTTGATCCCTGAGTCGGGAAGATCCCCTGGAGAAGGAAATGACAACCCACTCTAGTATTTTTGCCTGGAGAATCCCATGGACAGAGGAGCCTGGTGGGCTACAGTCCATGGGGTCACAAAGAATTGGACACAACTGAACAATTAAACAACGAACTTGTTCCTTCATCCAATCCTCTGCCTTTTCATTTTAATTAACTTTCTGTGATTGTGGTTTTTGTACTGGAGACTACAAGGTTGTGGTTCTTGCTTCTTCTGTCTGTCCTCTGGTGGATAAAGCTAGGAAGCTTGTGCAAGTTTCCTGATGGGAGGGGCTAGCTAGGAAAAACTGGGTATTGTGCTGGTGGGAAGGGCTCAATAAAACTTTAATCCAATTGTCTGCTGATTGGCTGCGGCTCCCTACCTGTTAGTTGTTTGGCTGAGGTGACCCAGCCGTGGAATCTACTGGCTCTATGGCAGGGCTAATGGTGACCTCCAAGAGGGCTCACAACAAGGGTCTTGTCCCAGCACTGCTACTGCCAGCGCCTCTGTCCTGCAGCAAGCCACTGCCAAACTATACCTCTGTAGGAGACCTACTAGCAGGTAGGTCTCAATCAGTCACTGCTTCTTTCCCCTAGGTTCTCGTGAAGAATGGAGAAGCTCTATACAGTCAGGAGAAGCAAGACTGGGAGCTGACTGTGGCTCAGATCATGAATTCCTTATTGCCAAATTCAGACTTAAATTGAAGACAGTAGGGAAAACCACTAGACCATTCAGGTATGACCTAAATCAAATCCTTTGTGATTATACAGTGGAAGTGACAAACAGATTTAAAGGGATTAGATATGATAGAGTGCCTGAAGAACTATGGACTGAGGTTCATGACATTGTACAGGAGGCAGTGATCAAGGCCATCCCCAAGAAAAAAATGCAAAATAGTTGTCTGAGGAGGCCTTACAAATAGCTGTCAAAAAAAGAGAAGCAAAAGGCCAAGGAGAAAGAGAAAGATACACCCATTTGAATGCAGACTTCCAAAGAATTGCAAGATGAGATAAGAAAGACTTCCTCAGTGATCAGTGCAAAGAAATAGAGGAAAACAATAGAATGGAAAAAACTAGAGATCTCTTCAAGAAAATAAGAGGTACCAAGGGAACATTTCATGCAAAGATGGGCACAATAAAGGACAGAAATGTTATGGACCTAACAGAAGCAGAAGATGTTAAGAAGAGGTGGCAAGAATACACAGAACTGTACCAAAAAGATCTTCATGACCCGGATAATCACGATGATGTGATCACTCACCTAGAGCCAGACATCCTGGAATGTGAAGTCAAGTGGGCTTAGGAAGCATCACTACAACAAAGCTAGTGGAGGAGATGGAATTCCAGTTGAGCTATTTCAAATCCTAAAAGATGATGCTGTGAAAGTACTGCACTCAGTATGCCAGCCAACTTGGAAAACTCAGCAGTGGCCCCAGTACTGGAAAAGATCAGTTTTCATTCCAGTCCCAAATAAAGGCAGTGCTAAAGAATGCTCAACCTACTGTACAATTGCACTCATCTCACACGCTAGCAAAATTCTCCATGCCAGGCTTCAACCATATGTGAACTGTGAACTTCCAGATGTTCAAGCTGGATTTAGAAAAGGCAGAGGAACCAGAGATCAAATTGGCAACATCTGTTGGATCATTGAAAAAGAAGAGAGTTTCAGAAAAGCATCTGTTTCTGTTTTACTGACTATGCCAAAGCCTTTGACTGTGTGGATCACAATAAACTGTGGAAAATTCTGAAAGAGATGGGAATACCAGACCACCTGACCTGCCTCCTGAGAAATCTGTATGTAGGTCAGGAAGCAACAGTTAGAACTGGACATGGAACAACAGACTGGTTCCAAATAGGAAAAGGATTACGTCAAGGCTGTATATTGTCCCCCTGCTTATTTAACTTAAATGCAGAGTACATCATGAGAAATGCTAGACTGGATCAAGTACAAGCTGGAATCAAGATTGCCAGGAGAAATAACAGCCTCAGATATGCAGATGACACCACCCTTATGGCAGAATGCTTCCTAAGGTCCATTTGACTTTGCATTCCAGGGTGTCTGGCTCTGGGTGAGTGATCACATCATCATGGTTATGTGGGTCATGAAGATCTTTTTTGCATAGTTCTTCTGTGTATTCTTGCCACCTCTTCTTAATACCTTCTGCTTCTGTTAGGTCCATACCATTTCTGTGCCTTATTTTCCTCGTCTTTCCATGAAATAGTCTCTTCGTATCTCTTATTTTCTTGAAGAGATGTCTAGTCTTCCCCATTCTATTGTTTTCCTCTATTTGTTTGCATTTATCAGTGAGGAAGTCTTTCTTATCTCTCCTGGTTATTCTTTGGAACTCTGCATTCAAATGGATATATCTTTCCTTCCCTCCTTTGCCTTTAGCTTCTCTTCTTTTCACAGCTATTTGTAAGGCCTCCTCAGACAACCATTTTGCATTTCTTTTTCTTGGGGATGGTCTTGATCCCTGCCTCCTGTACAGTGTCATGAACCTCAGTCCATAGTTCTTCAGGCACTCTATCTATCATATCTAATCCCTTGAATCTATTTCTCACTGATACTGTAAAATCGTAAGGGATTTGATTTAGGTCATACCTGAATGGTCTAGTGGTTTTCCCTACTGTCTTCAATTTAAGTCTGAATTTGGCAATAAGGAGTTCATGATCTGAGCCACAGTCAGCTCCCGGTCTTGTTTTACTGACTGTATAGAGCTTCTCCATCTTTGGTTGCAAAGAATATAATAGTCAGTCTGATTTCAGTATTGACCATCTGGTGATGTCCATGTGTAGAGTCTTCTCTTGTGTTGTTGGAAGAGGGTGTTTGCTATGACCAGTGCGTTCTCTTGGCAAAACTCTGTTAGCCTTTGCCCTGCTTCATTTTGTACTCCTGGCCAAATTTGCTTGGTACTCCAGGTATCTGACTTTCTACTTTTGCATTCCAGTCCCCTATAATGAAAAGGACATCTTTTTTGGGTGTTAGTTCTAGAAGGTCTTGTAGGTCTTCATAGAACCGTTCAACTTCAGCTTCTTCAGCATTAGTGGTTGGGGCATAGACTTGGATTACTGTGATATTGAATGGTTTGCCTTGGAAACGAACAGAGATCATTCTGTGTTTGAAATTGCACCCAAGTACTGCATTTCTGACTTTTTTGTTGACCATGATGGCTACTCCATTTCTTCTATGGGATTCTTGCCCACAGTAGTGGATGTAATGGTCATCTGAATTAAATTCGCCTATTCCAGTCCATTTTACTTCAGTGATTCCTAGAGTGTTGATGTTCACTCTTACCATCTCCTGTTTGACCACCTCCAATTTACCTTGATTCGTGGACTTAACATTCCAGGTTCCTATGCAGTATTGTTCTTTATAGCATCATACTTTACTTCCCTTACCAGTCACATCCACAACTGGGTGTTTTGTTTGCTTTGGCTCCATCTCTTCATTCTTTCTGGAGTTAAATATTCTCCGGTAGCATGTTGGGCATCTACTGACCTGGGGAGTTCATCTTTCAGTGTCAGATGTTTTTGCCTTTCCATACTGTGCATGGGATTCTCAAAGATTACTGAAGTGGTTTGCCATTGTCTTCTCCAATGGACCATGTTTTGAGTTAAGTTTTTTTGAATCAAGATATGATTGACCTATATATAAGATTATGTTAGTTCCAGGTGTAGAGCAATGATTCTTATATTTAATTGGTTTCAAAGAAAAGTGATAGATTTCATTCTTCTGGACATTTCTTGTTCTCTGTGTCCTGTGGAATAATTTCATTGTATCATATTTTGAGGGTTTTCTTTAAGGAAGGGAATTTCATGCATCTCTAAAGTGTTGAATGAGAGGACAACAAAAAGCAAATGCTTTTTTTCGTTGACCATATCACGTGGCATTTGGGATCCTTGTTCCTTTACCAGGGATTGAACCCTTGCCGCCTGCATTGGAAGCGTGACCTCTTAACCACTGGACCACAAGGCCAGTCCCTGCAAATGCTTGAAGTACAACAGATTGGCCTTTTCAGACTTTTGGAAGAAACAAATCAAAACAAGTAGTATGGTAGTGATTGCTGGTTGGGGGCCAAATTTTATCTACTTCCTGCAAGATTAAGTTGGAAACTATAGGTTACTTATTTCTTCCTCCTGCCCATTGGTATATCTTTAATGTGTCAGAGTTTAGTCAGTAATATATGAATGAGTCAACTTTGGCTAAATTATGTTGTAGTAACAATCCCGAGTTTCCAACAACAAAAGTTTATTTCTCATATTAATGCCCTTGGCGTGCTGCAGTGCAGGGTGTCACAAAAAGTGAGTCCTGCAAGACTGAGCAACTGAAGTGAACTGAACTGAACTCATTCTTCATTGGCCAAAGCAAGTCATGTGGTCAAACATGGCCTCAGGGTCGAAGAAGTGTAATGCCCTCCAAGGATGAGCAGCTAGGGAAGGATTTGGCAAGGGAAGGACAGCAAATATTTTGATCATCACCCTGTCTGTTGCAGTGTATTTTTTGATGTAGTCACTTTACAAGGAAGTCTCCTAGGGTTTTTTTTGAAGGGTATTTATTTGGAGGTGGGGCAGGAATGTTTGCAACCTGTATTTTCAAACACCTTGATAGTGTGAATTGACTATCTTAATTACCATTTTGGAGATCTCAGCAGACCCTGGATTTAATACATGTAACAGCTCAGTAAACATTTGTTGGATTAGTGGACGATGACTTCTAACAATAATAGGAAAGCCATACTTTTCATTATCTTTACTGCCCTTTGCAGCTGCTTGAAACAGTTTTATAGAGAGCAGCTCCCATAAACTATGCCTGTTATTTATTATATGAAAAATGATTCTTCAGGGTTCATTTTTACCACAAAAGAAATTGCTTTTTAATCACTCACATGTCCATTATACAAAATTTATATTAAATACAACTGAGGAAAGGAGTGTTTTCCATCTGGTAGCTCAGGACCACGACTGATAATGTTTATTGTATATTGGACGGTGTTTCCTTTTCCTCCTTTCTTTCTCCTTGTGGTGTTTGAACATTGTCCATATTTATGGTCATATTGTGATTGCTTATTCTACTTCTTGCAATATCTCTTGTTTAACACATAGTATCATGAATTAACAATAGGAAGGGTCATAGATGAAATAAAGCTGTCATAAAATTAATTTTAGCTTTCCCTTTTCTGCTTTCCTCCATATGAACTATTCATTCAATAAAGTTACATCTTGTTCCTTTTCTCTCTCACATGAGGCAAGCATGGAAATGAGTAGAAGAATGGTGAAAAGTAGACCAGAGGCCTGAAAAATTTGGTGGGAGGTGGTTCAAAGATCAGATTGTCAGTTCCTGGGGCATCAGGGTTATTTTCTTTTTTAATCTTTTCTTTTTCTTTGTTTACTATGAAATCACTTTTTCATAGCTTGGGGTTTTCACAATCTTTTGAAAAGTCAAAACTTGCTAATACGTTGATTTGAGTCCTGTTATCTTTTTGAAATTTACTAGATAAGTTTAATGTGAGTCATTCCAGAATGTAATGTCTCTGCTTTTGAATATGCTATCTAGGTTGGTCATATCTTTTCTTCCAAGGAGTAAGCGTCTTTAATTTCATGGCTGCAGTCACCATCTGCAGTGATTTTGGAGCCCGAAAAAACAAAGTCTGACACTGTTTCCACTGTTTCCCCATCTATTTCCCATGAAGTGATGGGACCGGATGCCATGATCTTCGTTTTCTGAATGTGGAGCTTTAAGCCAACTTTTTCACTCTCCTCTTTCACTTTCATCAAGAGGCCTTTTAGTTCCTCTTCACTTTTTGCCATAAGGGTGGTGTCATCTGCATATCTGAGGTTATTGATATTTCTCCTGGCAATCTTGATTCCAGCTTGTGTTTCTTCCAGTCCAGCATTTCTCATGATGTACTCTGCATAGAAGTTAAATAAGCAGGGTGACAATATACAGCCGTGACGTACTCCTTTTCCTATTTGGAACCAGTCTGTTGTTCCATGTCCAGTTCTAACTGTTGCTTCCTGACCTGCATACAGATTTCTCAAGAGGCAGGTCAGGTGGTCTGGTATTCCCATCTCTTTCAGAATTTTCCACAGTTTATTGTGATCCACACCGTCAAAGGCTTTGGCAGAGTCAATAAAGCAGAAATAGATGTTTTTCTGGAACTCTCTTGCTTTTTCCATGATCCAGCAGATGTTGGCAATTTGATCTCTGGTTCCTCTGCCTTTTCTAAAACCAGCTTGAACATCAGGGAGTTCACAGTTCACGTATTGCTGAAGTCTGGATTGAGGAATTTTGAGCATTACTTTACTAGCATGTGAAATACTAGATAAGTTTAATGTGAGTCATTCTAGAATGTAGCCCCTGCTTGAACCTCTGTGTTGAGTACCCTCTTTATCTAAGGTCAAAGCACTTAGTTACCAACTGAGCTTTTGTAAGCAACCCATTGTAAAAGTTCACCATGCCTTGTTCTTCAGTATCATTAATCATCTTCCCTCTAAGCTTTGGAAACATGGCTGAGTCCTGAGTCATCAGGCCCTTCACAGTGCTGGTGATCCACCCTGCTGAGGTACATGCATGAAATATTTGCTGTCTCAGTATTGATCAGAGGACTGGTTTGTCTCTTGAAATGTGTGGACCGAATTCCTTATATGTTAACTGAAAGATACTGTTTGTGTCCGTTTTACAAAGGGATCTGATCAGGCCTGTTAAAGTTACCATATAGATGACATGATTCCAAACTTCCTGTGCTTGATGTAATTTGCAAATATTTTGAAATACCAAATGTAGCCTCAGGGAGGTCAGTGACCAGTTTCTGAATTTTGGTGAATTTTTCTGTTTTAATTTTCACAGCTGTTTAGTTTTGAAATGCCTGCTCCACCAGATAAGTTAGGAATGTGTGGAGAGGGCAGTTTAAATAATTTGAATGTTTGCTGTTGAAGCAGATGCCTCTAAATCAGGCTTCCAGATCCAAAGGAGCAAAGAGGGAAGAGCAGGAGAATGAAGCTCCATTTGACACCTGCTGGAGAGGAATGTGGGCCCTGCAAGTGATTCTTGGATTCTCATCCTAGAGTTTAATTTTCCCAGTTCTGTTAAGGTATCCTGGTAAATTCGGTATGAAAAGAGCGCTGATAACTTCTTAAAGAAAGGGGATTCATTGGTAACTTTGAGTTTCCATGTGATTACTTATCTAACATTTATCTCCTTAAAAAAAATAAAAAGTGTCCATTATTAAGATCAGCTCACAGGTGAGACATTAATCTTGGTTGTCAATTATCTGAAATCAACTCTGGAGGCGAAAGTGGAATTGATGGCACTCATCGGAGAGTACTGATTCTGTTGAATAAAAAACATCAGGCCTTTGGTCTCTTTTGTGTTGCAATTTTGAGCAGAATTTAAAAGAATGAAAATTTCCAAATATGTGCTAACACAATTTATGAGAATATTTATCAAGATTAAAGTAATATATTAAAAATCAGCTTAATTAATTGAAGCTTAACTCTTAGAAACTGATGTAAAGGGTAGTTTAAAATTTGCTAATCTTTATTAAAAGTCTAGATTGGGGGTAGAAACAGTTTCCCCAGGGTATCTCAATTTTCTTCATTTTGAGGTATCTTTTGTCAGAATGAAGAGAAAAAAAGATCGATCATTGTTTTTAATCAGGCTTAACTGCAGTGACATAAAGGAGAAAACATAGCAGTGTAGAAACAGGTAATTTCTTAATTCATCCTTTCACACCTGTGTGAATAACAGAAAAACCATAGGTCATCCTAATTGTTTTATAACTACAAAGAATTTAAATAAGTTTTGACATAATACATTCCTTTTCAGTTCCCAGTTATGCATTTCTATAAGCTGGCTTTACACAAATAGGCTAGCTGAGAGGCATTTGCTTTCTAAATGAGCTTTCTTCTGTTTCTCTGTTTGACCTTTTATTATGAAAAATTCCAACCACTAACCCCCATTATCAGGCTTCAGTAAGTGTTAATTCTTGGTCCGTGTTGTTTCATCTTTCCCGCCAGCCCTACTTTAGATTATTTTGAAACAGACTGTAGACATCCTATCGTTTCGTTAGAGTGAGTTGCTTTTGATAGTGACAGTGGAAGCCATTTTCCTTCTTGGCACTGGCATAGTCTCTCAGGGCTGAACAGAATTTATAAGGAGACAGGCTCTAATTCAAGAGCTTACCTTGTGAGAAAGGAGCTCATATTTTCTCTGGATAGTTTCTTCCAGTTTCTCTTGTCTTTCAAATGCCAGGTGTTTGCAGAGTTCTTAGGTTCTTATCTGCTTGGAAATTCCTATAGCAAGCTCAGGTTTAGCTATCCTGTACTCCCTTGTCTGTGCCTTCTCTAAACGGCATTGAAGGGAAGAAGGAATTATTTCACCAGGAGTTGGCTTGGAGAGGAGTTAGCTATATTGGATATATTTAGGAAGTGCCCCTTAATGCTGTAATAATATACTAGCTTTTAAAAGCACCTCATAATAATAGCTTTTTAAAAAACGCAAATGAAGCACTTAAAGGTGATCTCTTTTCCTAGCCATCAGTGGGATAATTTATTTAATTCCTTTCCTGGGTCAAAATAAAATATTCTTTCAAGTACCCTGAGATCTGCAAGTATTGGTTGACTCATCTTTTGTTGTTAAACCTATTGGTTTCTCAGGCCAGCGTGTCTTTTTGTATACTTTGACCTTGCACTTTAAACTGAATTCCTTTTGTCCTTTGAAGGAGGTGTAAAACTGTTATGTTTATATTGGTGAGTGTGAGAAACCGCGTTTGCACTTTTCTCTATGATTTCTAAATTTAAGTGGCTTTAATAATCATTATCATAATGGTTTCTTGATTCCTGAAAAAGTAGATTCAAAGAAAGTTTTAAAAAGTAGATTCAACAGGTTAAATAGAATTCTGGAACTGTTTTCCTTCTAAAACTAAAACCAATTTTGACTTAATTGTTAATTCTTAGAATTTAGTTCTTGAGCATAGAAAACCGTGGGGTTCACTTTTATATTTTACTTTATTAAGATCACTCAAGTTGCTGGTAACTTGACTGTATGGGATGATGAAAGAAAGTCCTGGACTGAGTTCGATCAGGACTGTGACTTGCGTGTGATTAAATATGTGTCTACTTGTCTTCAGTAGCTAAACAGAAGTAATTATGTTTGCATTCCACCTATTTCACAGGGTTGTTGTTCTAAGTCCTATAAATAGATTTTTTTCTTTAATTTGCAAAAATATTTGTGCTGCTTCACAGATCAGAGCTATATAAAAGTGAGGTGTTATTATGAACATCCCATTTTTCTTGATTTGTGTTTTTGATGCTGGATGCACATATTGCTTTTTCTTTTTTCCCAGTATACAGGTTCTGCTGCGTGTTTTGGAATTGGTTTTCTTAACATTGTTAGCAGCTGGGAATGCTATAAAAGCCCTCTTGTGTCCTGCTTTTAGTGCACAGTGGTGAGTGTGGTTAGATGGCTCACTTAAAGGCCAGGCAGTTGAACCGCACTAAGTGCTCGCCTCTGCGTCCTCGGGCCTCTCCCCTTTCAGGGTAGAGTTACTGTTTGCAGTGCCAGTGGCACTGTCTGGAACAGGGGGTCTCAGTCAGTATGCCTGCTGCCTGGCTGTCTTGAATGCGATGTTTGTCTTCTCCCTTCCCCCCACCTTATCTTTTATGTCTTGCGCCTCAGGGTGGGTGATCTACTGGTGATCCACTTCAGGGAAGCTTTGTGCTGTCTCAGAAACTCAGAATGAGTCCTTTGCATTAGGTGGGAAGCATTAACCGAGCAGATCTGTGACAAGGGCCGTGTCACTAGACTCCTCCATTTTTCTGGACTTACTGTGTGCTTACAGATGAAATCATTCTGTCTCTGGTTTGGATTGTATTCTTGAGAAAAGTCTGGACCACGTGCTTTCCTGATAGCTGAGTTGGTAAAGAATCCGCCTGCAACGCAGGAGACCCTGGTTCAATTCCTGGCTCACGAAGATCCCCTGGAGAAGGGAAAGGCTACCCACTCCAGTATTCTGGCCTGGAGAATTCCATGGACTGTATAGTCCATGGGGTCACGAAGAGTGGGACACACTGAGCAACTTTCACTTTCCACTGTCATGTGCATTTCACAGAAGATTCATTTGCTTTGAGTCCCAACTATGGTTCTCCAACCTTTTACATAGTTAGGGTTGAAAAATTCAAACTTTGGTACTACTTAAAGGATTCCTCAGCCTCACCTCAGTGCTTCTGTAGGCGTGAGCTTTTCCTATAAGGAGATGAGCCATGGTATATTTAGATTTTGATGTTTCTAGTTTACAGAACTTAAGGGTCTGAGGATTTGGGGTAGTGGTTCTTCAGGGAACCCAGAGGTTTCTCTTTCCCACAGGGTGGTCCCCTTTGTTACATTGTTATGTTGACCTACTCAAAGGGTTAGTTTCTGTTACACTTCAGTTCAGTTCAGTCCCTCAGTCCTGTCTGACTGTTAGTGACCCCATGGACTGGAGCACACCTCGCCTCCTTGTCCATCACCAACTCCCGGAATTTACTCAAGCTCATGTCCCTTGAGTCAGTGATGCCATCCAACCATCTCATCCTCTGTTGTCCCCTTCTCCTCTCGCCTTGAATCTTTCCCAGCATCAGGGTCTTTTCCAATGAGTCAGTTCTTCGCATCAGGTGGCCAAAGTATTGGAGCTTCAGCTTCAGCATCAGTCCTTCCAATGAATATTCAGGGCTGATTTCCTTTAGGATTGACTGGTTTGATCTCCTTGCAGTCCAAGGGACTCTCAAGAGTCTTCTCCAGCACCACAGTTCAAAAGCATCAATTCTTCGGTGCTCAGTTTTCTTTATAGTCCAACCCACATTCATACATGACTACTGGAAAAACGATAGCCTTGACTAGATGGACCTTTGTTGGCAAAGTAATTTCTCTGCTTTTTAATATGCTGTCTAGGTTGGTCATAACTTTTCTTCCAAGGAGCAAGCGTCTTTTAATTTCACTTGGAAATGAATTAACTTTTGAGAACAAGTGAGAGGAGTTGCTCTGGAGGCATAAGTGTATATATAGACAGGGCGGTTGTCAGTGGCTCTCACTGTGTCCTATAACTTGAATTGTCTGCATCCTGTGACAACTGCCTGGCTTTGAAAGGTCCTTAAAAGGCAGTGACAATGTACTTTGGTACTGAGTAAATAAAATAAGCAGAGGAAGCCTCTGATGTTAAGCTGAATTTATTTGATTTTAGGGCCGAATCAATGAAGACTTTTTAAGAGAAACTTGTGCTCTGAGCAGATAAAGAAAAACCTTGGGAGGGTTTGATTGTTGCTTCCAAAAAAGCAAGTTTCTAGAGCATGGTTGCCTGTTTTATTCAATAAAGAAGAAGAAGCTGCTTCACCTCTCTTAAAACATTAAATTAAGAAAAAAAAGTAAAAAGTCACCAGTGTTTTCAATAAAACTATGAAGCTTTATTTTTTTCTTGAAAAGGCGTATGTTTAAGCATCAGCTTCGTTAGTTGGAATATGTTTTAGGAATTTCTGTCTTAACTCCAGATAAAGATGTGAAAATTGGAGTGACTAATGTCGTACTGTGACGTTTAGGGAGCAAGCTCACTTCTGTTCTTTCTTGGAATGTTTTGTATTCCTTGGAACTTTTGAAATCGATATTTGGCTTTTGCTTTGTTGTCGTTCAGTCACTAAGTCGTGTCCGACTCTTGGTGACCCTATGGGCTGGAGCACACCAGGCTTCCCTTGGCCTTCCCTCTCTCCTGGAGTTTGCCCAAACTCATGTCCATTAAGCTGGTGATGCCATCCAACCATCTCATCCTCTGTCGTCCCCTTCTGTTACCCTCAATATTTCCCAGCATCAGGGTCTTTTCCAAGGAGTCAGTTCTTCACATTAGGTGGCCAAAGTATTGGAGCTTCAGCTTCAGAAGCATCAGTCCTTCCAATGAATATTCAGGATTTATTTCCTAAAGGATGGACTGGGTGGATCTCCTTGCAGTCCAAGGGACTCTTAAGAGTCTTCTCCAACACCACAGTTCAAAAGCATCAATTCTTCGGTACTCAGTCTTCTTTATGCACTTTGGAGAATTGAAGTTAGTTTGATTCCTAAGAGTTGCAGGATTATACAGTGTATCAGGAATCTGACTGCAGAAAGACTCCTTGTTTAGTTCTCAATTTATTCAGGTGACCACCGAAGGTGGAAGAGTAACCTCATGGAGTTTTCAGCCTACATTCATTTGTTCTAAGACCCATTCATTCAGTATACATTGCGTGTCATTCATGTCATTACATGGCTAGAACCATGTAACAGGGCTAGAAATGCAGAAACAGGTTCTAATTTTCAAGGGACCAAAGTCTTGTCTAAGGAACACACACTGAACAAACAGTTGACAGTGGATTTAGACCTAAGCTTAGAGCATGGAAGAAGAACAGTAGAGGAAGTCCACTTAAACCATTCTAACTTTCAAACAGGACATGTGGCCTGAGTTTAGAATAGCAAGAAGAACTAGCCAGGTCAAGAAGGGAAGACAGAGGGGGAGTGTGGGTAGAGTTCTGCAGGGGATAAATTTAGTTCTTTTGTAGGAATAGTTCAGTAGTTAATAGTTACCCATTTGTAATAGCTGTACCATAAATAAAATCCTTAAGGTTGCCTAAGGATGACATATGAATTTTGTGTTTTTTTTTCCTTTGGTATATTTCTACAAACTGTGTCTGTGCTCAGTTTTCTTTTTTTTTTCCCTTGTCAGTTTTGTTCTTGTTAATGGGCAGTGTCTATGTTTTCTTGCCAGTTCCATAGTATGCATTTATTTGGATTCTAACTGCCATTTCCCCAATCCTGCTTCTTAGTTGCCAGAGGGGCACAAACCGGAAAAAGTAAACTGGAAAAGGTAAATCTGATCCTGGCCCGCTCCTGCTAAATCTTTCATTAGCTCCCTTGCCCAGGTGTTGCCAGTGGGGCACAGTCCAGTCTCAGCTCCACCTTTACACCTTTGCCCTTGGGGTGGTTTCCTTCCTCCTGAGTGTTCATCTTCCACCTTGACAGTGATTCTGCAACTTGTCTTCCTCCTTCAGAGCCTATCATCTGGTGACCTTTCCACTACACTCAGTTCATCAGTTTCTCTTCTCTGCTGAGTTTGTACCCTGACCCGCCGTGCACTGTTGTATGAGGCATGCTCAGGGTGATTCTCTGTTCCTGTTCTAAATTTGAGCTCTCTGAGGCAGCACCTAGATGTTGCTCTCTGTGGATCTTTATGTTTATCACAGTAACAGTTTTGTGGGACTTCTCTGGAGGCCCAGTGGTTAAGACTCTGCACTTCCATTGCTGGGGGCACGGGTTCAATCCCTGGTTGGAGAACTAAGATCCATTATGCCACACAGCACAGCCAAAAAATAAAAACCGTTGTGTAATAAGTAGCCATTACTTGATTTAAGCTGAACAGTTTAGCACTTAAACATTGTTAGTCTTTAATATTTATTGGGTGATAATCATGACTGAACAAAAGTGTGTAAGTTAATGTTCCAAGCATTTTATTTACATTCACACTGATTTCCCCTTGTTAAACAAAAGCTTATTCTGACACTTGTTAAAATTGTAAGGAAGACTTTATTGAAGACTATTGCAACAGAGGAGAGAGTTGCAACTCAACTCTGAGTACAACAAAGATTAGTGGGGATCTATAGCCAAGGGTCAGGATGAAGGGCGGCGGGTGGGTGTGGGGAGGCGGGTGGTCAGTGGATGGAAATTTATTAAAAGGAGGCATTCATGGGTTGGGATATTCTTGCTATATTGACCTAACAGGAATGTTGCAAAAGGCAAGCCCAGGACTGGTACATCAAAAGTTGGAGTTGAGGGACTTGATCAGTTATCAAATGTAATCAGATATCATGGGTAGGGATGCTCTGTTAAACGGACTAGAGGATTCTTGCTAAACTGGGCTAGGGAGAAAGGACAGGGCAGGGCCAAGGCTGAGCCCTCATCCAGAAGGGGGCTCAGAGGAGCCTGGTTAAAGTTTGATCAAGGAGAGAGTCTTTGTCATGATGAGTTTTGTTTTGTTTGGTTTGGTTTGGTCAATAAACTAGGTACTGTTATTATCTGTATTTTATAGATAAAGCCTCTAAAGTTTAGAAGTAGTCTGAATAACTTCCACAAGATCCACGGCCAGCCTGAAGCTGGTGATCCTTTTCTGAACTGGTCTGTGCCTGTGACGCTCAGTTAACTCTTGCTGACCTACTCTCACAGTCAGTGAAGTCTGCCTGTCTTTGAGAGTCACTCCTGGCCTTGCTGCTGCCAGCGCTATTGTAAGGGCCGTGAATGCCACCGCAGCAACATGCTCAGATGGCAAGAAGGAGGGAGATTTAAACGTTAGCAGCTTTACTAGAATTCCAGATAGATGGTGTGACCATTTATCTCTCTATATACAATTCTATTTTTCTATACACAGCAGAGTAACATTTTCCAGTCAAATTCCCGGATCTCACCTACTGAAATATAACCACAGAAGGGAGAAAATATTAATGTTCAGATGTTCTGAAGATAAAAGGTAATTGTTCAGTTTATCGAGCATTTTCTCTCCCTGTGTCTGGCTGCCCTGGCTCTTAGTTGCTGCCTGTGGGCTCTCTCTAGTTGCGGCGAGCGGGAACTGGTCTCTCCTGGCTGTGGTGGCTGCTCTTGCTGCAGAGCATGGGCCCAGTAGCTGCGGCACCTGGGGCTTAGTTGCTCCATGGTGGGAGGGATCTTCCCAGACCAGGGATCAAACCCATGCACTGGCAGGCAGATTCTTAACCACTGGACCACAAGGGGTCACAGTAAACAGCTTTGGACATTTTAACTATTTTCTTAGGGCACATTCCCAGGAGTTGAATTATTGGTTACATGGGTAAAGAACATTTTTTCACTCTTGGAACATTATTGTCACATTGCTTTCCAAAGGAGATATAACAGTTTGTCCTCCCACCAGCAGCGGGAGAGGGGGCTCTAGTTGTTACAGTTATTAATATTGGAAATCTGCAATTATAAACTTACTTAGAGGTTTTACTTCATTCTTTTGTGGTGAACTTTCCACGCTGGATTGACCTTAATTAAGTTGGCTCAAATTCTCAATTAAAATTTCCATTTGACAAAAACTTTGTAAGGTCCATTTTAAAGGTTGGGGTGTAAAGGAAATAAGAAAAGCTTTGTCAGAGAGGAAATAAAAGGGTTAGTTTAATAATGTCCACACAGATGAATGTTAATCAGTGAACTGCATATTGAATAAATTAACTTTTCTTCCCTTCAGTAACAATAGTTATCTTTTCAAAATCTTTTGAATGTTATTTGGAATTATAAATAGCTCTACTGGATTCCACAACATTTAAATCAAATGCAGTCAACTTTACATGTGGAAACATGCTTAAATTGTAATTCTGGATAAACTGAACTAGAATTCGCATTTTAAGAATAAAAGTGGCTTCTCTAAGGTTTTTCATATTATAAGAAATTGAACCTTTTTAAAGAAAGTGTGAAATTGAGAAAACTTGGAATTTTCTTCTTTTTCAATTTTATTCCAGAGCACAGTGTATTTGTGATTTTTAACAGAAACTTCTAAGTTTCTTTTCTGTACTTTAATGGTACATCTAGCCACTTCCACTTAAATTGAGTGAAATCCTTAGTAAATGATGACCAGGATTCTTTTCAGCTTTTGTCTTTTTTTCTCAGGCTTAAATATATTTCAGTGTAATTCAGTCAAGTGAAGTGAAATTAAAGATTTGAATCATGTATCTGTTGTCTCCTGAAACACTCTGGTTTTCTGTTGGCTGCAGTCTGCTGAGTGTTTAGTGATGCTAATGTCACTGAATAGTTTTTTAGCCCTAAAAGTCCCTTGTGTCATAAATCTTGTCCTGCATAGACATCCTTTAGGTCACCTACCAGGGCACAGTTGGCTTTTGTTAATGACTGTATTGTCCTTTACTTTCATTCATGGCACTCAGTCACTTTTCATTGATGTTGCGGTAAGGCTTTTTTTCTTTGGACATTGCTCGTTCTTTCAGGTCAGTTCAGTCGCTCAGTTGTGTCCGACTCTTTGTGACCCCATGGACTGCAGCACACCAGGCTTCCCTGTAGATCACCAATTCTTGGAACTTGCTCAAACTCATGTCCATCGAGTCGGTGATGCCATCCAACCATCTCATCCTTTGTCGTCCCCTTCTCCTTTTGCCTTCAGTCTTTCCCAGCATCAGGGTCTTTTCAAAGGAGTCAGTTCTTCGCATCAGGTGGCCAAAGTATTGGAGCTTCAGCATCAGTCCTTCCAATGAATATTCAGGACTGATTTCCTTTAGGATGGACTGGTTGGATCTCCTTGCAGTCCAAGGGACTCCCAAGAGTCTTCTCTAACACCACAGTTCAAAAGCATCAATTCTTCGGTGCTCAGCTTTTCTTATGGTCCAACTCTCACATCCATACATGACTAGCTTTGACTAGACGGAGATTCATACAAAACCATAGCTTTGACTAGATGGAACTTTGTCAGCAAAGTAATGTCTCTGCTTTTTAATATGCTGTCTAGGTTGGTCATAGCTTTTCTTCCAAGGAGCAAGCATCTTTTAATTTCATGGCTGTTCTTCACCTGTTGGTAAATTAATGTTCAGCTGTAGCAGGAGCCAGCCAGCATCTGTGCATGGATGAGATTATTAATAGGTAGCCCTATAGATTTCCTTTATCTCTTGATTGGGTAAACACTTACCAGTCCTTAGCACAGACTCTAATAAGAGATTGAAACAAAGCTCTCTTGAGGTTTCCACTTGCTGGCATCAGGACAGTTAGTTGGTCTAACTGTCGCGCAGTGCATCTGTGAAGATGTTGAAGATGGACATGCTCTCTGGCTTCCCAGTTGTGTGCTCATTATTAAAGCTTTGTGCTCATGCTCAGTTCCTCAGTCGTGTCTGACTCTGCGACCCCGTGGACTGCAGCCCACCAGGCTCCTCTGTCCATGGGGTTTCCCAGGCAAGAATACTGGAGTGGGTTGTCATTTGCTCCTCCAGGGGATCTTCTCGACCCCAGAGATTGAACCCGAGTCTGCTGCGTTGACAGGTAGGTTCTTTACCACTGAGCCACCAAGAAAGCCCTATCGAGGCTTCCATGCAGGCAAATTTCATTTTGATGAGTATATTCAAATGTAGAGCAGTTTATCAATACTAGCACATGGTTGTTTTTTGTACAACATGTGTATTTTCATTTCTTCTTTTACTGTGCTCTATAAACTCATATTTAATTTATCTGATTGCAGCTGTTGCACTATTTTTGTGGAATGAGGTTTAAAAATCTGGCAGGAGGCCTTTCTGCTTTCTTGCTCTTTTCAATGTTACAGCACTGTTTTGCACAATTGGTGCTTTCTGGGTAGTTTCTTGACTTCTTTTCCAAAACTGAGACTTCCTCTAAGACTTTTCTCTGCCTAGCTTTCATCACTGTTCCCGAAGCAGAACTGGTAAGACCCTGCTTGGTTGCTGCTTATATTTAGAGGTTTACAGCGTATTTACCTTAGCAATAAAGGTGAGAGCAGCCAGCTAGTACAGTGTGTTGATCTAAGACAGGGTGATATCATTTCTGGTGATATAACATGGGAGGTTATTTTAGTATTACATATTTTCTTTTAAATATGCTTGTGCCTTGCAGTGTGTTGAGAATTCAGTTTTTATTTGGAAGAAAAGTTTTAGATCGTCTCCTTTGAGTGACTGGATTTATCCACATGACACAGAGGACATTTTTTTCTCCCATTACCAAATTCATTACTCCCCCCCCCGCCCCGCCCCATGTGATAAGTGTTTACAGTTACCTGTGAAATTTTCAATTTTTTGTCACTTATTTTTATTTGGGAAGAAACTGGAAAGTGAATTGATAATACATTAAATTTATATAATCTCATTAATTGCCAGATAATCTTGAAGTTCCAAAAGATTTATATTTAAAATAAAATTTAGTCTGAAATGCCCCTCTCCCACTCATTGATTTTTTTTTGATGGTATCTTAGTATAGTTTTTAATTTTATGTTGTTTTAAATTATTTTTTTAATTGGCGTATAATTGCTTTGCAGTGTTTTGTCAGTATCTGCTGTGCAATACTGTGAATCAGCTGTATATATACATAGCCACTCATGGATTCTTAAAATTATTGATGTTTGATTTGGGGTAATCTGCTTTCTTCCAGGAATTACTTTTTTAGCTTTAAGTGCCTCTCAGTGATACTGTCCCCCCCCCCCCCCCCCCCCGGCAAGTGATACTGTTTTATTCTTAATAACCCTCTTGAAAATGGGACCGTCTGGAAGAAATAAAGTCCCTCACTTATTGAAGCTTTATGAATGGTTATCCTATCTGCAGCTTAGTGTTCTAGAATCTGGTATCTTAGAAGCGTTAGACAAGCTGTAAGTTAATGACTTACTTCTCAGATGTGACTCGGCAACTGGTTGGTGGTCTGGAGGTGCCAATAAGCTTCAGAGAGGGGCTGGTTAATTTCCATTTCTGTCTTAAAGCAAGAATGCCTTTATTCTGTCTTTTTGTTTTCTGTCCCTCATTTTTCAACTTTGTAGCTGTGCTTTGGTTTTATTGCTCCCTGCTGAATTCTCTCCTATTGCAAATATTAAAATAAGGGTGATTTAGGAGCTCCATAGGCAAGATTCCGTGGCATTTCTCTTTGTGGAACGTAAGCAGGGGTGAGTGGACGCGTCGTCTGAAATGCCAGTGTGTGTTGCCCAGAGACGTGCTGACAGCTGGGCCTGACAGTGCTTGCTGGCCACTGGCTGCTCCTGACCCATCCCCTTCTCACCTCGTTCCCCTGCCACCACCCCTTCTCTCAACAACGGAAACCCGGGAGGCATGCCTGTTCTCTTTTGAGAGGACAGCTTGAATATTCACTCCAGCTTTTCAGATAGAACATTGACATTGTCTCTTTGAACTCAGTTCTCTCTTTTATTGGGTTCTTCACCCTTCACGCAGTTTTAAAATCTTACTCGTGAGCAAGCTGCACATCCCTTACAGGCCATCTTGTTCAACTTCAAACAGTGGCACATTGAGAAGCTGCATTTGAGGCCCATGACTTCAGACATGACAATTCGACATTGATCAGGCTGGCTGCGTGTTTGGGATTTGTCAGTCCCTTTGTCCATGTATTGTGTGGCTTTCGGTACCTTTTCTCTGTATTTCAAAAGACCTTTGTGTACATCCTGCCTTTTGTTCTTCTGCTCGTTTTTTCACAGGACTGGAATTTGGTGTAAGGCTTGCTTAAAATGCAGGGGTGTAGACTCTTCTAGTTGTTTTCCATTCATTGCAGACTTTTATTTTTTTTTTAATAATAGAGATTTCATTTTTTTAAGGTTTTCTAATTTTGAATTCTTAGAGATGTAATGGCCTCCAAAAGTAAGAGATATGGGGGGAGTAGTTTTTTTTTTAATTTTAATTTTTGTGATTCCTTTCCATTTTTATTCTAGAATGAGGGAGTGGGATGGGGTGGGATAGTGGTGGTGGTGGTGGTGGTAGTGGTTGATATGAGTAGAACAGTGCCTGAAACCAGACTATCACAACTCTCAAATACCAGATAATATCATGATATATTATGTACTTTTGTGTATTCCTGAAAATATTTTTGTACCTTACAAGGTATTTTATTGTTGCTTATACTTTCATTTTTGTCTCACATTTTGACAGTTTTCTTTTCCTTTCTTTCTCAATGTTTCATTGATGCCAAATTTCCAGAAATTAAAATTTTTTCTTCTGTACGTTGCTATCCTGTAGGTCCTTTAACATAAAACTAAATCTTTTGAGCAACTTTACTTCAAAATTTTAAAAATAGATTTTTGTAAGAAATGAATTTAAAGTTTATTGCCTTCAGGTCAGTTCAGTCGCTCAGTTGTGTCCAACTCTCTGCGACCCCGTGAATCGCAGCATGCCAGGCCTCCCTGTCCATCAACAACTCCCGGAGTTCACTCAGACTCACGTCTATCGAGTCAGTGATGCCATCCAGCCATCTCATCCTCTGTCGCCCCCTTCTCCTCCTGGCCCCAAACCCTCCCAGCATCAGAGTCTTTTCCAATGAGTCAACTCTTCACATGAGGTGGCCAAAGTACTGGAGCTTCAGCTTTAGCATCATTCCTTCCAAAGAAATCGCAGGGCTGATCTCCTTCAGAATGGACTGGTTGGCTCTCCTTGCAGTCCAAGGGACTCTCAAGAGTCTTCTCCAACACCGCAGTTCAAAAGCATCTATTCTTCGGCTCTCAGCCTTCTTCACAGTCCAACTCTCACATCCATACATGACCACAGGAAAAACCATAGCCTTGACTAGACGGACCTTAGTCGGCAAAGTAATGTCTCTGCTTTTGAATATGCTGTCTAGGTTGGTCATAACTTTTCTTCCAAGGAGTAAGCATCTTTTAATTTCATGGCTGCAGTCATCATTATTGCCTTAGCACCACGAAAATCTATTTCAAATAAATTAGCCTGAATATTAGAAAAGGACACTGTGAACTGCATGTAGACAATAGATCTGTGAAAATGCAGGCCAGCGATAAAGTTATTTTAAATATGAGGAAGAATAGGTCTCTTGTTTCCTTACCTCTCTGCCTTCTGATACCTTCTAGCCAGCTTGCCTTTCTCTGGCAGCCTAAGTAGTTGCCTGCAATCTAGAACTGTTGGAATACTGTAAATTTAAGGCTCCCCTGGTTTGGTAAAGAATCCCTCTTTGGCTCAGTGTTCAATAAAGCTCAGTGATTTGATAAGACTCAGTGTTTGGTAAAGAATCCTCTTGCCAGTGCAGGAGATGAGAGTGTGATCCCTGACTTGGGAAGGTACCTTGGAAGAGACAATGACAGCCCACTCCAGTATTCTTGCCTGGAAAATTTCATGGACAGAGGAGCCTGGTGGGCTACAGTCCATGGAGTCTCAAAGAATTTGGACTGCACTTAGTGGCTAGACAACAAAAACGACAACAAGAAGAATAGAATGTAAGCCTAATTTGCTTATAAATGTTCCATTGTACATAAAATACCTTCTCTACTAAGATTATATCTTTAAATATTGAGACCAAGTATTCTCTGGTTAGGAATCTAGCAACCCACATAGGTCAGTGGTGTGTTCACAGCATTAGTTCAAGTCTCTGCCTCTTCTGTAGGCTTTGCTTGTCTAGTTGTTGTCTAGACTTTTCCTTCTTGCTTTAAAAAAAGAATTATTTTTATTGGAGTGTAGTTGTTTTACAATGTTCTGTTAGTTTCTTTGCTGTGCTATGCTTCATCATGTCTGACTCTTTGCGACCCCGTGGACCAGGCTCCTCTTTGCAACCCCACCCACCAGGCTCCTCTGTTCATGGGATTCTCCAGGCAAGAATACTGGAGTGGGTTGCCATTTCCTTCTCCAGGGGATCTTCCCAACCCAGGGATTGAACCTAGGTCTCCTGCATTGCAGGTGGATTCTTTACCAGCTGAGCTACAACGGAAGCCCCTGTTAGTTGCTCTGTACAGCAGAATGACTCAGCCACACACACACATATATCCCCTCCCGTTGGGCCTTCATTCCCACTCAGTGCACACAGCGCAGTGAGTAGAGTTCCGTGTGCTATACAGTATATTCTCGTCAGTTATCTGTTGTGTGCAAGGTTCAGTAGTGTGTGGGTACAACCCCAGTCTCCCAAGTCCTCTCACCCATTTTGCTTCTTTATATAAGATGATTCCAAGATTTTGTGAGAGTATGGGCATTAATTAAGTATTAAAATAGGTACTGTATGTTCATGATCTCGTCTTGGTCTTTCGATCACTAATCCTTAACTAAGTCCTGTTTTGGTTGTTAGAATTCTGCTAATTACTGGAATTATGTAATTGTGAGGATTTCTTTTTCTGTGAATGAGTACACGTTTGAATTAACTCATCCCAACACTCATTTTTATATTTACCTATTCCCCCCTTTAATTTTATATTGTGTTAGAAATTTTCAAACCTCCAGGAAGTTAGGAAGAATTATATGACATACCTATTTTTAAAGACGTTTTACAAAGTTTATTTAATATAAAGTTAAAAGTTTTAAATTGTGCCAATAATTGAGTTTAGAAATTTTTTTCCTCATAATTAATTTTTGCCCTTTTTTTGTATTTTACTGTGCTAGAGACCAATTATACATATTTTGTATTTTATTTTTTGAAATCATTTAATATTTTTTGAGTAATCTCCCTTTATGATAGCAAAATACTGAATCAAATAACATGTATTTTAACACAGTTTTTATGCAAAGTGACATTTTAATACTGTTTTAAGGATGACCTATAACTTTTATAAATATAAATTTACAGAGGTGTCTTCTACTTTAAATACATTAAAATTTGAATTTTAATGTAAATATTGAAATTCAGAATCATATTTATTTTGTAACTTTCTGTGATTAGCTCCCCTTTCTGAAGCTGAAATGAAGAAAGGTTAAAGACTTTTCTCAAACATGTTTTAGCTTTTGGCTTAAAAATCCTAACATTTAGCCAAACTTTTCAAACTACTATTTACTATTTCTTGATTGTTCAATATTTAGTCCGAGTGTTCTTCTATTTTTTATATGTAAATAAAGGAATGTTTGCCTCACTCTAAAAAGATATAAGTAAGTCCAGCAATGTGTTTATGAAAGGTTTTTTATAACTTGGGGAAGTGAAAGTCGCTCAGTCATGTCCAGCTCTTTGCAATGAAATTCTCCAGGCCAGAATACTGGAGTGGGTAGCCATTCCCTTCTCCAGGGAATCTTCCCAAGCCACAGATCGAACCCAGGTCTCCTGCATTGCAGGGGGATTCTTTACCAGCTGAGCTACCAGGGAAGCCCAGCTTGGGGAAAGTATGTATTATAATGTAAAGTGTGCAGAAGAAGGAAACAATTACGTATTTATAGAGAAAAGGCTACAGGAAATAGAAATGCTGAGTGTTAATAAAGTTGGGTGGACAGACTTGTCGCATGGTGTTCCCTTCTCTGATGAACAACAGATCTTCCCAGAAGTATTGCATCAGCTGGTGAGCTTTCTGCGCTTGTTCTGAGGCAACGGCCCTGCATCCCTGATTCTTCAGGGAGAAGAACACCCATCTCCAGTTTCCTTTATGTAGATGCCTATGTTCCTGTGTATTTTCAGTGTAGATTGGCAGTCCCCAACCTTTTTGGCACCAGGGACCAGTTTCATGGAAGACAGTTTTTCCACAGAGGGAAATACAGTTTCAGGATAATTCTTACTTCTTTTATTATTACATTGTGATATATAATGAAATAATTATCCCACTCACCATAATGCAGACTCAGTGGGAGCCCTGAGCTTGTTTTCCTGCAACTAGATGGTCCCATCTGGGGGTGATGGGAGACAGTGACATCCAAAGTGTGCTTGCTTATGTCCAGTTTACTCCGTAATCTCCTGTTTCGCAAAGATAGGATACTGGAAATGGAAGCAGGCTTTTCGGTGCTTTAATGGCAATCTCAGGATATTCTGCCTTCACTTCAATCCTAAACATATGGCGAGTTCAAGTTGTCTCATACATACCTCTAAGGCCACGGTTATTTGCGATCTCAAGCGGTAATGTGAGTGAAGGGGAGCGGCTGTAAATACAGATGAGGCTTTGCTTGCTTGCCCACTGCTCACTGTGCTGGTCTTTGGCTGGGGGGGTTATATTATTGATAGCTCTATATCCCCTGTTATAGATAGCTCACCTCAGCTGAACTGGTTGTATGGGTTGAAATCCCATTGTATGTGTTGAATTTCTGCCTTCACTTACTCCTGTTCTGTGATTTTAAACCACACTGTTAGATTTTTTTTTTTAATATAAGACTTTCAACTTCCATTTGATAAATGCTTACACTTAACTTTTTTGTACAAAAATAAAAGCTTTTTGGACTTATCTGGCAAAATTCTATTACTTATTTCCCACATTCAGTTTCCTTGTGGTCTGCTTTAACGCTTTAAAACAACAGACCCGCTGGTTTCCCTTCTGTGGGCTTTTTGTCTACCAGTGCTTTTATTGTTTGGAACAGTACACCCCACCCCCCAGCTTCACTCTGGTTAGTTTTCCAGGCTAACCACTTCACAGATGTTCCACCAGGTTCTCTTAATGTATTTATTTATGACTCCTGGGTCTCCTTTGCTGCGCGGGCTTTCCTCCAGTTGTGATGAGCAGGGCTGCTCTCTCGTTGAGGTGAGCGGGGCTGCCGTTCACTGTGGCACACAGGCCTCTCCTCGCAGTGGCTTCTCTTGTTTCAGAGTGCAGGCTCTAGGCACCGGCTCAGGCGTTGGGCCTGGGCTCACTTGCTTCAAGCCATGTGGAATCTTCCCAGTCCAAGATCTAACCAGTGTCCCCTGCATTGGCAGGTGGATTCCTATCCACTGTACCATCAGGGAAGTCCCCCAAATGGAAATTCTTTAATAGTTTGTATTCAGATTTTTTTTATTTTAGTTTTTTTCCCCATGCCTCACAGCATGTACTTGGGTTTCCCAGGTAACTCAGTGGTAAAGAATCTGCCTGCCAGCGTAGGAGACGCAGGAGATATGGGTTTAATCCCTGAATCGGGAATATCCCCTGGAGGAGGAAATGGCAACCCACTCCGGTATTCTTGACTGGAATATTCCACAGACGAGCCTGGTGGGCTAAAATCCATGAGGTCGCAAAGAGTCAGACAGGACTGAGAACATCCTGTGTGTGTGTGTTCCAAAAAATGAAGTGGGTCTGCTGTTTCAGGAAAAATGACTGCCAGCATTTGTTGCTGATGATAACAGTTCATGAGGTCGCAAAGAGTCACCGAAAAAGAAGACAGTGCACTGCAGGTACTGGTGTTAATGAAAAAGAGCAGTTGTTGTAGCCATGAAGCAAATGGACTAGTATATGTGATGGTTAGGGAAAAGACAGATTTAAAAAATAACACATTCAGCAATGCAACGAGTGGGATAATAGTATAGGATCGCTCACCAGACTGAGAGTTTCTTGTTGCCCTAGAGGCTTTCATCCACGTTCCTTAGTGCCCATCCCTGCAACCGGGACTAAGAAACTGTGCAGAGAAGGAAGGAATGAATGAGCCCTTAGTTGTAACCTTCATTTGCAGTGTTATCTCCTAGCTCTAGTGTCAGTCCTCAGGTCATTAAAGACGGCCTGTTAGTGTGTTTATAAGTACCTAGAAGTGAAGTTTTCATGAACTTAAATGTTGCATTTCAATTACAGGCGTCGGTTAGCAAGGTGAAAGTAACAGAACCATGGCTCAGTTTCCCACACCTTTTGGTGGTAAGTTTTCAAAGATTTTTTCTTTTTTTTAAAATCTACTTTGGAACTGCAGTTTTAAAAACTTAGTATTACGGCAGATTTCAGTATTCACATAAGTAGAAGGAGTAGTGTAACCAACCCATCACTTAGTTTCAGTGATTATCAATCAGCTATGGTCAATATTGATTCACCTGGATTCTTTTGAGCACCTCACATATACATCAGATCATTTCATCCACAAATATTTTAGTGGACATTTCTTAAAGGTAACACTTTAAAAGATATAACTATGATACTGTTACCACCCCAATGAAATTTATAGTAATTCCTTAATGTCCTCAACTATCGAGTCACTGTTAAAAATTTCCCTGATATTCCTTAGGTATTATTATTTTTTTGTTACAGTTTGGTTCAACTCAGGATCTGAACAAGACACAGTGAAATTAGTTCATGTGTCTCTTTAGTTGCTTTGTTAGTGAACCACCCCCCTCCCCCCATCTCTGTTTTGTTTTGTTGTTTTCTTCAATTTATTTGTTTAGGTGACTGGGTCATTTATATTCTGTACTTAGTTTGGAAGACTGGATTTGAAGCATGGAATTTTTGTTTTGCTTTAGTTTATCTATTTGAAACATCAATCTGCAGAAAATTTTCTTTTCAGGTAATCTTCCCTAAGATGATTAGGAAAGTGTTAAATGTTGGTTTCCCTTACTGGCCATGTTTTGTTTTGTTTTAAAGAGATATAGTTGCCAAAGTATCTCTTGACAGCTGTCGCACCTGGTCACCATGAAGAGAGTAAGGCAGCCCAAAACCTCATTCCTGTGATCACATCAGGAAAAGTCTGGGATTCTTAGTGCCGAAATCTGCAATCTTTTCAAAACCATTCATGTTATTATTTTATTTTGTGTTTTGTCTTTGTTCCCCTTCTTAACTGAGCACATTTTTGTTTTGTTTGTTTGTTTGTTGGGGTTTGCTTTTACTTGACGAATTTTGACAGGGCCGCAGACGTTGAGGACTGTAGGACCTGTGAGGGATCTGATCTGCCTGGCTCGCCCTCTTATCCCTGATGTCTGTCGCAGCGCCTGGCACATACAAAGCTTTCAGCAAGTACAGTTCCAGTGACGGAATGAATTGCTGCTTTGACTATCACTGTCGTATCATACCTGCCCCTTCATGTATTGTCTGTTCCCACCATTTGGGAAGACATCTGAACTTCTGAAAGCCTTTTTCCTATGTAATCAAGAGTTATTTTGGTGAATTCATGTGAGGAGACCTCGTACTAAAGTGGGCTCCCCTCGTGGCTCAGATGGTAAAGAATCTGCCTTCAATGCAGGAGACATGGGTTTGATCCCTTGGTCGGGCAGATCCCCTGGGGAAGGGAATGACTACCCACTCCAGTATTCTTGCCTGGAGAATCCCATGGACAGAGGAGCCTGGTGGAGCCCTAAAGTGAGGACAGTCTCAGAAATGAGGGGATATCTGGTCAGTCCAGGAGTTGAAACTGAAGAACTTAATCCTGTTTTCTTTGGTTTGTCATTGTTTTTTTTTTTTTTTCAGGATACTCATTTCCCATTTTAAAAATCAGTTTCAGTGAATTATAATCTACATTCTATAAAAGTTACTGCAGTCTAGTATTTGAGTATTTTTATCACTCCAAAAAGATTTTCATGGAATCAACTAGAATACTAATTTAGTGAAGCTCAATTTTTCCATAACTTTCACAAAGAATGTATGTTAATGTCTTTTTTTTTTGCTTGCTTTACTCTTACTTTTCTCTTTTTTTTCCTTTAAAAAGTTATCTTATTGCAATATAGTTGACTTACAGTGTTGTGTTACTTGCTGCTGTACAGCAAAGTGAATCAGTTACACATAGACTTACATCTACTATTTTTTTGGATTCTTTCCCCATTTAGGCCATTGGAGAGTACTGAGTAGCTTCCAGTGCTGTATCGCTCTTATTATCATCTGTTATATGCATAGTACTGTATGTGTGTCTACTCTTAGTTTCCTAACTTTATATTCACAACTCCAAGGACAAACAGATGGTAATTTATCAAATGATTTATAATATACTGACCATATAAGTGCTGTGGAAACGGTGTGAGCACATTGTTTTTCTTTTTTCGTTGAATAATTCCTTTGTCTTTTCTTTGGCTTGTAGGCAGCCTGGATATTTGGGCCATAACTGTAGAGGAAAGAGCAAAGCATGATCAACAGTTCCATAGTTTAAAGCCAATATCTGGATTTATTACTGGTAATTGGAGTCAGTATTTTTACATTTTTACTTACCATAGTGCATATATCTGTGGAAAATCTATTATGCAGAGTGAAGGTGGGCACCTATGACCAAAGATGTACTTTACTTATTTTGACTTAGCCTGGATTCTGTATTTTCACAGTTACTTTTCCTCCAATCCACTCAAGCCTTTCTGCAGTTTTTAATGGATGCCAAGTCACTGTTTTAGGCATATCACTGGTGGGAATTGGTTAAATTAATGGATCACATTCTTTAAGTAATTGTAGCATTGGACTGTGGTCCTTGAGTAAAAACACTTCCTTAATTCTGACCTTGAACTTGGCTTGAGAAACTTGAGTAAATTAAGAGATATGAACATTTAAAAACATTTTGTTTATTACTGTGTCCTTAAAGATTCGTTTATACTTTGCCTTTTCTAGTTTCTTTCCTGTTTGATTACTTTTCAGGAATTAGCTTTAGAGAAAATGGAATCTAGATTTCCTGGAGACTTGTTTTTGTGTATGTTTGTCACAGTTCTCTTTAACTTATTAATTCTTAGTCATTGATGTCATTCTTTTGATCATTGTTACTCATTCTCCATAAATATGTTAGCAGTACCAATAATTTGAAGTGTAGGTAAATGGGAATAACAAAAAACTCTTGTAAAGTAGAAGTATGGGTCATCAGTTTCTTGGGGATTCCTGTAGGTACACTTTGTCATAATATGTAGCTGTTACCATTTTAATTACTAGCAGATTTATTAACATAGACAGTCTACCCTTACATAATGGTAGACTTTTTTTTTTTTAAGTGTTACATTCTAAAGTCAATGCTGATGTATTCATTTTATTGTTACTTATAAACTTATCATTTGGCTTTTAAAATGTTTTAAGTTTGGTATTTACTAGATTATTAGCCTCTTTCATTTTTGTAATTTTGACATAGGAGTTTTTTGTCATCCACTATCTTCTTCTAAAACTTTATCCATTTAATTTACAGGTGATCAAGCTAGAAACTTTTTTTTTCAATCTGGGTTACCTCAGCCTGTTTTAGCACAGATATGGTAAGTTGGAGCTTCATATATACAGAAGGTTGTAAAAAAAAAATAGTTCAGTAATATCTAATCTTAATTTCTTAAATTATAGAAGGAAAACGTGTATTCTGTAGTCTGAAATATGCTTCCACCAGAGAAATACTTCTGAAAATTATCTTTCTGATATGGAACTTAAAAAAGAAAAGGTGGTGACATTTCCAAGATAGCACTGTTGTAAATTTGACTTCCCGGTTGAGAAATCTGCATTTTGATGTTTTCTTACCAACTGTTTTGGCTTCATTCACATCACCTATACTCAACTGAGTGTCCCACATTTCTTGGTTTATAATGTGATGGTATTGTATCTTTCATTGAATAAAAGGCAAAGAAAATATTTGAGGCTGAATAGGGAAATAACCAATGAAAGAGTGAAAAAAACAGTATTTATTACAATGTTGTACAAGGTGAGCACATAATAAATACTGGTGAATCCCTTGATTAACTGGCACATATAAGTACTCAGTCTTTTGAAACCATTGGAAAGAGAGTGAATGAAAAAGAGTGGCCAGCATAGTTTTGGGTACTAGGTCTGTGACTTTGGGAAGCTATGGTGAATTCTTTGGCCAAGAGGCCATGTTTTCCTGCAACGGATGGTTCTTACAGTTGATTCTTCATTTCCCTGGGTCTCTTAGTGTTGTGGAGACAGCTTGCTGTAGTGAAAAGAACACATGATATGTAGTTGGCGTCATCTGTACAACTATCTGTCTTTATGGTTTGGAGCATGTATTTATTCTCTCCCTGTCAGCCTCAGTTTTCAAATCTAGAAAATGGGAAGATGCATATTTATTTATAGGAGTATTGAGTGGTTTAGCAGAGAAACTGTATACAAAGACCTTAGTGTGGGCCCTGGCACATTACAGGTCCTCAAAACAAAACTTCAGGAAGGTGCCTGCTGTCATCATCAGGGACTGGGGGTTCCACCTTGACTGAATTATCCAACTAATTGCTTGTCCCCTTAGTTCATTAACTTTAAAATATTTTTAATTTTATGGAAATTAATAAAGTTGACATAGTTCCTTATTGCCTTTAAGTGGAGTCTATAGTACATAAGCCTGATTATAAGTGTCATCAGTATGTAAATGATTTACTGTGCTCTAACATAACAAAACTTCCATAGGAATTTATGTATTATTTGTGAGTGGATATATTTGAATTGAAATTAAATGATACCCAGATTCCTGTGCTTTTTTGGTGTCTGCTTTGTTTTCTTTCTCCTGGTTGTCAGCATATTGGCTGCCAGACTGTCCCTTTTAACTATTATACCCTTCTTGTACTAAGTTCTGATCTATTTGAAGCAGAAAATTCAAACAAGGTTTTTGAAATCAAGTAACAAGTAGAGAGGAAAACACACAAAGAGAGGTAGACAGACAGACAGAACACTCGTGTGTCTGTGAGCACAGGGTCACTGACATGTCGGTTAAGTGTGCTCAGTCACTTCAGGCGTGTCTGACTCTTTGTGGCCCTGTGGACTGTAGCCCGCCAGGCTCCTCTGTCCATGGGATGCTCCAGGCAGGAATACTGGGGTGGATTGTCATGCCCCGCTCCAGGGGAGCTTCCCCACCCAGGGACTGAAGCTGCGTCTCTTAAATCTCCTGCACTGCAGGCAGGAGACTACACTGGCAGCCCTGGTAAGTGCCTAAGTCTAGATGGGAAAGACTTGTGACATCTGCGTTAAACTTCTGCTTTGTGTTCTTGTGATTGTGTCTCATACAATCAGCCAAGGTCACTCACTAGACACTTCTTTTTCCAGATTTAATTTCTTTCACTGAATTCTGCTCCTATACTGTATTTACAATCTGTGAAGGTTCATTCAAGAAGTCGTCTTGTGATGAATTACTGCAAGGAGATCTCACTTAACATTTGTTCACTCAGCAGTGGAAAACTATCTGTCAGACGTCTACTATGGACCAATGACTGTTGTAGGTGCTGGGGACATAGCTGTGAACAAAAGGGACACAAATTGTGCTTTCATAGAGATTGTAATCCAATGGAAGGAGGTGGTCAATAACAGCATAAAAAATGTCACATGTTAATAAGTGTAATGGAGAAAAACAAAGTATTGTTTAATAAATTTCACTTCTTTCAATTAAGACAGCTAATTTTCCAAACTTTTTTTTCTTTGGTGGAGGAATTGAGGTGGGGCATAGGGGAATTCCCTGGCAGTCCAGAGCTTACATCTCTGAACTTCCACTGCTGGGGGCCTGGGTTTGATTCCTGGTCAGGAAACTAAGATGCCACAAGCCAAAAATAAAAAAAGAACAAAACAAAACTGTTTTTTGTTTGTTTGTTTGTTTCTATTTTGTTTACCAGAGTGCACTAAAGTAATTTTTGCCAACTTTTTCTTTTCATTGTGAAAAATTGTATTAACATGAAGATAATGAGTTGGCAGACTTAGGTTAAATCCAAAATATTTTTTATCTTTCTTTTCTGACATTTTGTTAAATTTGTGATGGCTTATTTTAGTTTCATCAAGAATTACTACTAGGGGGAAGAGACAAAACAAAACACTTACACCCCTGTTGGGACTTCCATGTGGTCCAGAGGCTAAGCTTCCACATTGTCAATGCAGGGGGCTGGGGTCTGACCCCTGGCTGGGGAACTGGAGCCCACATGCTACAACTAAGACCCCTCCTAGCCAAAGAAAAACCCCCAAATCAAAAAAACACACCTCTAAGCATCTTTTCCCCTGAGAAATAGCTTTGAAAGCTCATTGTAAATTTTATGAGGCACAGATGTCCTGCTAAGCTGCTGGAATGGTGTGATGCAGTGTGTGAGGAAGATCTGTCTTTTAGCACCAGCTTCTTCAGGGCTTCCCAGGTGGCTCAGTGGGTAAAGAATCCACCTGCCAAGTCAGGAGACTCCTGAGACGCAGGCTTGATCGCTGGGTCGGGAAGATCCCCTGGAGGAGGAAATGGCAACCCACTCCAGTATTCTTGCCTGGAGAATCCCATGGACAGAGGAGCCTGGCAGGCTACAGTCCTTGGGGTCGCAAAGAGCCAGACACAACTGAGTGGCTGAGCACACACAGTACAGTTGCCTATTCCCTTTGCAAGCCTGAGCAGTACTTCACCTCTTCGTATTTTGGTTTTTAAGTTTATAAATGACAGCTGACCTGATGAAGTAGGTTTCCTCCCTATCTTTGATACTAATCTTGTGTTCTCATGTGGTTTTTCTGTTGGGGTCAAAGGGAAGCCCCTACCCCTTTTGGTAGAGGAGCGGGTTTGAGTCTATAGAGTTTTAGGCAGTCCCTGTGCCACTCCTCTGGAAAAGAAGAAAATTTTTGTATTGAGAATTAGGAACTTTTTCTAGTTTCTCTTTATCTTTGCGCCTTTCTTTCTTTGCTCTAGACCACAGTTGAAATGTAGAAGTGATGGGGACTGCTGGGGAATATCTCTTAGAATTCATGTAGAAACTGTACTCCAGTTATTTATGAGCTTTGGAACTGTAACCTACTAACTTTGGAGATAACGTATCTGTCCAGTCCAGTTTCTAATTAAGAATACAGGAAATCCTGAATTCTCCCTCAGAGGATGGAGTCAAGTCAGTGTGTTTAAAGCCAAATTATAACAGTAACCAAAGATGATTGATCTGCCTAGAAATTGTCTTACTACTAAGGAGCTGAAAGGAAAGCCACCAATATCTTCTTATCTTTTGGCGACTTAAATGCTTAACATGGTTCCAACCTTAGGCTGGTGTGGAGACAGCAAAGAACAAGGCAGAGGGCAATGGACAAGAGCCTTGAATAGAAGAAAGGTAGAGGGAAGACAAAGTGGTTGAATGAGGGCTTTGGAATCAGAGGCAGTAGGGGCTGTGGAAAGTGGAGATAGAAGCTCTTAAGGAGAGAAGTGAGGGGAAGAGAGGGAGCCCTGCTTGGAAATGGCCCCGAGAGAGGAGGAGGAAGCCAGAGGCAGGAATTAGGGGCAGGCATCAGGGCAATCACTCCTTAGGATACCATCTTAGGAACCTCTGAGCATATGTCAGGAGGGCCTTCAGCCCCCAGGAAGATCAGTTTGCTAAAGTCCCTGGCCGCCCCCAGAAGTCATCCAGGACATTCCTGAGTCTTCACCATCTCAGTTCATGTTCGTGAGCGTCTCTCCAGCTGGTGGGAGCCATGCCTGATTGCTCTCCTTTTGTTACCCTGCACAGCGTATACTTTTGACTCTGTCACAGACTGTAACCCCAATCTGGCCCCTGACTTTCTGTCTCCTTTGCTACCATGCTGATTTGTCACAGTGGACCGAAAAACTGTGCCCACGATCTGACCATCCTGACTGGAGTCTCTCTTTCACACTTGTCCCTTTAGATTCCATTCTCCAAGCAACAACCCAACAATCTTTCGAAAAGGTATATCCCCACACTGCCACTCCCTCCCCCCCGCCCCCCCCCGCCCACCACCTGCCAAAAGGTAAATCCATTTAAAACTCTTCATTGACAAGAAAACCCAAAGTCGTTACCAAGGCCATAGGGCCATGTGAACTGGGCTCTTGGCTGTTTCCCTTTTATTTTGTACCATTTCCTGCTTAATTTTTTGCACTCCGGTTTCACTGACCTTCTTTCTGTTCTTTAAATGCCTCAGGGTCATTGCACTTGGCATTTCCTCTCTGTCTTGCAGCTCTTCTAGATCCTTACATATCTGGCTGATGACCCATCAGGTTTCAATTCATGGGTCACCTTCCCTGAGAAGGGCTTCCTGAGCACTTGTCTAAAGTACTTCCCTCTCACTTTTGGATGGACATGTACACAGGGCTGCGTTTAAAATGGATAACCAGCAAGGACCTACTGTATAGCACAGAGAATCCTGCTCAATGTGGTGTGTCAGCCTGAATGGGAGGAGAGTTTGGGGAAGAATGGATAGATGTATATGCATGGCTGAGTTCCGTGGCTGGTCACCTGAAACTATCACAGCATTGTTTCTTAATCAGCTATACTCCGATACAAAATAAAAAGTTTTAAAGGCAAAATAATAAAATTTTCCCTCTCCCCACCTGCTCCTGCCAACATCTTCTCTTTCCCATTACTTTGCTGTATTTCTTTTTTTTTTTTTAAAGATTTTTTGATGTGAACCAGTCTTTATTGAATTTGTTATAATATTGCTTCAGTTTTATGTTTTGGTGGGTTTTTTTGGCCACGAGGTATGTAGAATCTTAGGTCCCCAACCAGGTATCGAACCCACACCCACTGTCTTGAAAGGCAAAGTCCTAACCACTGGATCACCAGCGAAGTCCCCTTATTTCTTAATAGCACTTATCAATATGTTGTGTAATTTGACTGGTTTTCTTATGAAGTGTCTGCTTACACTGAAATAAGGGCAGGAACTTTGTTGTAAGCCTAGTTCCTGAATAGAGACCTTAGTAAGTGATCTTTTAAAAAATTTGTTGGGAAATTCCCTGGCGGTCTAGTGGTTAGGACTCCGCACTTTCACTGAGGAGACCTGAGTTCAATCCCTAGTTGGGGAACTAAGATCTCACAAGCTGTGCTGCAAAGCCAAAAAATTTTGTTGTTGTTGGGTGAATAAACAAAGAGATTGTGAGTGACTGGACCAGATTAATCTGGACGGGGGAGGTGAGCAGCCTGCAATGAGCCTTAGTGGGTGAGGTGGCCTCCTAAAGGAGCTGTCTGATGCAGTGAATGAGATGGAGCGGAGACAGGTCCTTCTTTCCCCTGAATCGTGTGATACAGACAAGGTAAGTTTCAGAAGGACTACACGCGGGTCCACCGCAAACCCCAACCTATTCAGTGGCATTCAAGGTTACCTCGTAGTTCTTTTGTTTACAGACTGAGGATATATGAAGTGCTGTGTTCGAAAGTTACTTGAATAAGTTTTTTTCCTATGTGGACATTTACTCATTCAAAATACTACTAGGTTTATTTGTGTTTTTCTTTGTTATTGTTGTCATTTTGTTTTTAATTAATTTTTATTGAAATATAGTTGATTTACAGTGTTGTATTAGTTTCTGCTATACAGCAAAGTGAATCAGTTAATATATAAACATACACCCACTCTGTTTTTAAGATTCAGTTCCCATATGGGCCATTAGAGAGCATGGAGTAGAGTTCTCTGTGCTACTCAGCGGGTCCTTGCTCAGCTCAGCTCAGCCGCTCAGTCGTGTCCGACTCTCTGCGACCCCGTGGATCGCAGCACGCCAGGCCTCCCTGTCCATCACCAACTCCCAGAGTTCACTCAGACTCACGTCCATCGAGTCCGTGATGTCCAGCCATCTCATCCTCTGTCGTCCCCTTCTCCTCCTGCCCCCAATCCCTCCCAGCATCAGAGTCTTTTCCAATGAGTCAACTCTTCGCATGAGGTGGCCAAAATACTGGAGCTTCAGCTTTAGCATCATTCCTTCCAAAGAAATCCCAGGGCTGATCTCCTTCAGAATGGACTGGTTGGATCTCCTTGCAGTCCAAGGGACTCTCAAGAGTCTTCTCCAACACCACAGTTCAAAAGCATCAATTCTTCGGTGCTCAGCCTTCTTCACAGTCCAACTCTCACATCCATACATGACCACTGGAAATACCATAGCGTTGACTAGACGGACCTTAGTCGGCAAAGTAATGTCTCTGCTTTTGCATATACTATCTAGGTTGGTCATAACTTTTCTTCCAAGGAGTAAGCGTCTTTTAATTTCATGGCTGCAGTCACCATCTGCAGTGATTTTGGAGCCCCCCAAAATAAAGTCTGACACTGTTTCCACTGTTTCTCCATCTATTTCCCATGAAGTGATGGGACCGGATGCCATGATCTTCGTTTTCTGAATGTTGAGCTTTAAGCCAACTTTTTCGCTCTCCTCTTTCACTTTCATCAAGAGGCTTTTTAGTTCCTCTTCACTTTCTGCCATAAGGGTGGTGTCATCTGCATATCTGAGGTGATTGATATTTCTCCCGGCAATCTTGATTCCAGCTTGTGTTTCTTCCAGTCCAGCGTTTCTCATGATGTACTCTGCATAGAAGTTAAATAAGCAGGGGGACAATATACAGCCTTGACATACTCCTTTTCCTATTTGGAACCTGTCTGTTGTTCCATGTCCAGTTCTAACTGTTGCTTCCTGACCTGCATACTCAGGTGGTCTGGTATTCCTATCTCTTTCAGAATTTTCCACAGTTTATTGTGATCCACACCATCAAAGGCTTTAGCATAGTCAATAAAGCAGAAATAGATGTTTTTCTGGAACTCTCTTCCTTTTTCAGTGATCCAGCGGATGTTGGCAATTTGATCTCTGGTTCCTCTGCCTTTTCTAAAACCAGCTTGAACATCTGGAAGTTCACGGTTCATGTATTGCTGAAGCCTGCCTTGGAGAATTTTGAGCATTACTTTACTAGCATGTGAGATGAGTGCAATTGTGCGGTAGTTTGAGCATTCTTAGGCATTGCCTTTCTTTGGGATTGGAATGAAAACTGACCTTTTCCAGTCCTGTGGCCACTGCTGAGTTTTCCAAATTTGCTGGCATATTGAGTGCAGCACTTTCACAGCATCATCTTTCAGGATTTGAAACAGCTCAACTGGAATGCCATCACCTCCACTAGCTTGGTTCGTAGTGATGCTTTCTAAGGCCCACTTGACTTCACATTCCAGGATGTCTGGCTCTGGGTGAGTGATCACACCATCGTGATTATCTTGGTTGTGAAGATCTTTTTTGTACAGTTCTTCTGTGTATTCTTGCCACCTCTTCTTAATATCTTCTGCTTCTGTTAGGTCCATACCATTTCTGTATTAGTTATCTGTTTTATATATGGTAGTATGTATATGTCAGTCCCAATCTCCTTGTTTATCCACCCCTGGCTGACCCCAGTTTTATTTGATTTTAGTTTTTATCCAGTTCAGGGATCTGCTCTCATCTTTGTGGACTTAATTTTATGTTTTGAATATGTAACACATTAACAAGGTTCCAAAAGCTTATTATCCTTTTGTTGTTTATTTCTGTGGGGAAAAAACGTGTCCCTAATATGTATGTGAATTTAAATTATTTCCTCTTCCTTTTACTTTGAAAGTAACCTCCTATAAATGTTCTTTTGTTCTTTCCTTTTCTCACTTAACAGCATATCCTAGAAATCACTCATATCATTGCATAGAGATCTTTGTTTTCTTTTTACAGTTATGTAATACTTATTGTGAATGGTATACCATAGTTTATTCAACCAGTTTCCTATGTTTTCTGCATTTGGGTTATTTCTAATATTTTACAGTTACAAATAATACAGTGAAGAATGAGCTAAAGCATGTTTTTGTGTTGTTGGAGGTGTCCCTTCAGGGTATATTCATAGGAGTGAGTTGCTGCATCAAAGAGTAAATCCATATGTAGTTCTGCAGGTGTTGCCAGATTTTCCTACGCTTGGAGTTGAAGCACTTTTTCCCATAGGATATAAGAGCAATGTTTGGTTTATTTGTACAAATCGAACAAAAAACTTACCCTTAGTATTAAGTATACTTGTGAACCTTTTCTCATCTCCACCATGCCTGTTGTTATGTATAGATTTTAATATCAGACTAAACATCATGTTTAAGATCAGATTGTATTCAAGAGTCATAAATATTGTTTCACTTACTTTTTATTAAAAATATTTTTATCATACTTTTTTTAACTTTGGAAGTTGTGTGAATTTAACTTCAGGATTCTCAAACTTTGAGTTAGTCTTCTGGGGTGATTATTAGAACTGAGTAAACTGAGAAATAACTATAAATACATAAAGTGGGCTTCCCAGGTGGCTCAGTGGTAAAGAATCCACCTGCCAGTGCAGGAGATATGGGTTCGATCCCTGGTACAGGAAGGTCCCCTGGAGGAGGGCATGGCAACCCACTCCAGCATTCTTGCCCAGAGAATTCCATGGACAGAGAGAGAGAGGAGTCTGGGAGGCTACAGTCCACGGGGTCACAAAGAGTCAGACTAAGTTATCGAGCACACACACACACACGTGAGATGAAGTGGACAGCAGAGCTGAAATAATGTTTTGCACAGAAAATTTGAGACATAGAATTCTGACTCTTTTCCAGTGTCTTAGGAGGGATTGGAGAGAGTTGAGCTTTGTAGGAGTAACTGCTTTAATTCTAAAAAGACCTTTGAATTTTTACTACCAACGAATCTCAACAGCTATGTTATGTTAGTTGAGCAGAAGAAGTTTTAAAAAAAATTCACACAAAGTTGTTAGAAATGTTTTGGGATTTTAATGAATGTTTAGAACCTGAGCATTACTTGTTTCCTCTCCTCTCCCATCGAGGCTTTTGCTAATTATGTCATTACTAGAAAGTCTTTTTCCCCTAACGCACTCATTATCCCACACTAGATATTTTTGTTTCTCTCTAGAAAATGTGTTTTGGGAGCAGTAGTGTGGGGAATAGAAAGTAGGAATCTGTGTGCCGGGTTTCTTTTTCTTTTTTGAAAGTATACATGTCAGTGTTGATCGTTTGGAACCTTTATTATATCCGTGAAAACCATTTGAAATACCTGAATACCTTTTTAAAAATATTCGAGGGACTTCTGTGGCCGTCTAGGGGTTAAGACTCCATGCTTGTACTGTGGGGTGGGGCAACAGGTTCGATCCCTGGTCAGGGAACTGTGATCCCACATGCTGCACAGTGTCCCCCAAAAAAGAAAAATTGGTAAAAGAAAGCACACCATTTCATTTTATTCATTTAACTTACTTTATGGAACCTGAAAAATGGACTAAAATTAAAGCAACCAGAGACTAATCTCAATTATGATCATAGACACAGAAAAATGAAAACAAAATCTTAGCAAATGGAATTTTATGATGGACAAAAACTATGACCAACTTTAGTTTATGCCAGGATTAGTTTAAGGTCAAGGAATTCCCTCAACATTATTTCGCTCAGTTGTGTCCAGCTCTTTTCGATCCCATGGACTGTACCCTGCCAGGTTCCTCTGTCCACGGAATTCTCCAGGCAAGGATACTGAAGTGGGTAGCCATTCCCTTCTCCAGGAGATCTTCCGGACCCAAGGATTGAACCCAGGTCTCCTGAATTGCAGTCTGATTCTTTATCGTCTGAACCACCAGGGAAACCCATATTATATCAGCAGATAAAAGGTAAAAGAAGATGTGTGTGATCAGGTCATCAGATGCTGATTAGACATTTGATAAAATGTATAGCAAGCATTTCTTGTAGCAAAGGGAACCGCTTAAATATGTCAGATTACTTTCTAAAAATCAGTACCAAATATTACACTAAACAGTGAAACACTACAGCCATTTAACTTAAACTCAGAACTAAGCTGGAATGCTCACTCAGTAATGTGATGGAGAGAGTAAGAGCAGTGAGAGAGAGGAATGGTATAACTATAGGAAACGAAAGCTAACTCTTTTGCTGGTTAGGTGATTGTGTAAGTTTCACAGAAGTTTGGTAAGATTGATCAGCCAGCAGAAATGATTATTAAAAGCAAAATTGTTCTCTGTGCTTGAAATAAGCATCTAAATATGGAAATGAGGAACAGGGAGTGACAGAAATGATAAAATTCCTAAGACCCCCATTTAATGAGAATAGTAATTACTTATATGGAGAAAGTGATGTAATCTCTTTAACATTAAGAGAACTGAATGTACTGTTTTCTTTGGACAAATTATCATAAATATGTCAGTTCTATAAAAATTAATATATCTAATGCAGTTTCATCTTGGATTTCAAGAGAGTTGTTTGTAGAATAGGTAAATTATCTTAAAGTTCATAGGGAAAAAGAAATGTCTGAGTAGCCAAGCAAGTGTTTAAAAACATTTTTCTTGGGATTTACGATGTTGTGTGGGTTCCTGCTGTATAGTGCAGTGAATCAGTTTTTCATGCACATGTATCTGCTCTGTTTTGGACTCTTTTCCCATGTAGGCCGTTACAAGGTGTTGTGCAGAGCTCCCTGTGCTCTGCTGTAGGTGCTTATTCATTATCTGCTTTATATGCAATAGTGTGTGTATGTCCGCCCCAGTCTTCCAGTTTCTATTTCCCTGCCTTACCCCCTGGTAACCATAAGTTTGTTTCTACATCTGTAACTCTGTTTCTGTTTTGTAGATAAGTTCATTTTACTCTTTTTTTTTTAAGATTCCACATAGAAATAATGTCATGTGATATTCGTCTTTCTGACTCACTTCACTCAGTATGACAGTCTCTAGGCTCATCCAACAAGTTTTTTTTTTAATTAATTTATTTTTTTAATTGAAAGGTTTGTGTTGGTTTCTGCCAAACATCAACACAACAAGTTTTTTTTTTAAATAAGCTTTGCCAGATACTGGAGTCAGTGCAATCAGATTATTGTCACGTTGACCTGGAAATTATTCAGAGTAGATAATCCAGAAATAGATCTCATTTCATATAAACATTTAATAAACCACAAAAATATTTTTCTGCTTCAGCAAGAAAAGAATGGATTGGTTCCTAAATATTGCTGGGAAAGTTAAGTATCCATCTATTTGATGGAAATCTGATTGAACCCTGGGGTAACATACCACACAAATATGCAATTACAGTCAGTGTAAAGGTTGAAATGTAATAAAGTAATACAGTCTCAGAAAAGAAAGCTATGTGATCAAAGAAATATTTTGCACGTATAAAAATGTAGAATTTCTGTATGCTGAAGAATTACCAAAATGGACAGAGTTTAAAAAATTCTTTCAGCAACTGACAGATAAACAGTTGATATGTAATGTACAATGAGCTCTTTTAAACTGACAAGGAAAAGACGTGCGGTCCATCAGAAAACTTGGCAAAGGATGTGAATGAGCAATTCATAGAAGCGTGAGTCCAAGTGCTCAAGAAACATGGCGAGCGATGCTGAAGCCCGCTAGCAGTGAGAGAAATTCAGGTTCCATGGTGTGGTTTGCTGGAGGGCTCATTGCTGGCAGGGGAGCTACTATCTGAGGCAGAAGGATGGTTCCTGTGGCCATAGTGTTTCCTTTACAAATTTTGCCGAGAGACAGTGTTGATTTTTAGAATTTTTAACGTTTTTAAAGGTTTGTAATCTTTTTATGGCACTTTTTTCTGTGCCTCATGTTTTACTACTTTGCATTAACTCCAGCCTTGTAGGATTATTTTCTACGTAACGTGATTTTCTTTTGTGGACACAGTCTGTGGCTCATTTAAAAGACGGCTAAGGATTAAGCATTTTAACTGGAGTGACAGGTCTTAACATTTGAAGTTTCAAATAAAAATTTTGTTAAGACAGGTTTAAAAAAATAAATCTTTAGGCCTTTGATATCTAGACTTCAACAAATGAAATCCGAAGGACCGTTTTTTGTGCAGAAGAGGTTAAGTCACATGTAGTTTCAGTTTGCCAAAATGTAGTTTCCGGTTGCAAGTCCAAACTCTGTTCTCCTGTTTGGTTACTCTTTGTTGAGAAACTTTATAAACAGCTTATTGAAAGTTGTGCTTGACCATTTATGTTTGAACACCACTTTTAGATAGTAAGTGTGTTTGTAAGCTCATTTCATTAATTTTCACAGCTTTAAAAGTATGCCAGTATTACATTATAGTAGAGCATAGCATGTCTCATCCCCATGGTGAGGTTTGTAGAACCCCACAGATGAGTTGATGCAATCTAATCAAGAATCTAAAAATAAACTCTTGTTTCTCAGTACCTTTGTTTCCCCCGTAATAGCTTTATTGTCACATAATTTATATAACAAAATTCACAGTTTTAAAATGTACAGTTCAGTGGTTTTTTAGTCTGTTCAGAGTTGTGTAACCATCACCACTATTCAATTGAGAACATTTTCATCGCTCCAAAAACAAGCTCCATTTGGTGTCCATAGTATATGGCCTGACATTCAGACTGAAAATTACCTTGTGTATCATATAAATAATGCATGCATATAAGTAAAGACTGACACAGTAAAACATAATTCGTAGTTATGTAAAACCTATTCAGTTTTTCCCTGCAGCTTGGTAAAGAAGTTTTGTTTTGTTTCCTCTGGGACCAAGGGAGCTGACTCTTTAGTTTTTGTGTGGGTGGGACTGTTGGTTTGGGAAAGGTTCTTTTAAGGTCACAGTCATTCTGAGCCCATGCTGTTGTTCTGCAGGGCGCTCGCTGATATGAATAATGATGGAAGGATGGATCAAGTGGAGTTTTCCATTGCTATGAAACTCATCAAGCTGAAGCTCCAAGGATATCAGCTCCCCTCTGCACTTCCCCCTGTCATGAAACAGCAACCAGTTGCTATTTCTAGTGCACCAGCGTTTGGTGAGTCTAAAAGGAATCGGTTTCTCTATTTCATCGTATGTTTTTAAAATAAATATTTCCCTCTCCCTGCCATCTCAGTTTGTGGCACTGAAATTCTAGGAGACATTCAGTCTGAAAAATGACGGCCCTGTGCACAAAGATAATGCTAGAAGGGGAGAAAGCAAAAAAAAAAGAAAGCAAAGGTGCAGATTGTCATGGAAAAAGAAATAAACTTGCAGTGTCTGTTGCATCTTCTGTCTCTTTCCTGCTCCTATTGGATGCTTGACCCTGCTTCACATCTTCACATACTTCCCTTTGCGTTTTTGTTTTCTAGAGCATCATTTTGTTTCCTTGTGGTCCTTTTGTGTACAGTATCAAGAGAAATGTATTTTTTTAATAATAGTTGAGGCACTTGGTTACATTGTGTTACTTCTTAGCAGAAAATGCCACAGCCGGGGGTGGGGGGAAGTTATTATCCCAATTTAAAACATAATTCCATAAAATGCTGTCTTTTAGTCAGACGTTTTTCTTAAACATTCATTGGTAGGCATGTTCCTGGCAGTCCAGTGGTTAAGACTTCAAGCTTCCAATGCAGAAAGCATGGGTTTGATTCTTGGTCAGGGAAGTAGATACCACATGCCCTATGATATGGCCAAAAAAATAAAAAGAAAAAAAAGGCAATTAAATGATAATTAGTTGACTAAGATCACAGTCAATTCTGCTTTCTTTTTCTTTTTCCTTTTTTGAACCTTATTGTGTGGCATGTCGGATCTGAGTTCCCTGACCAGGGATCGAACCTCTGCCCCCTGAAGTGGAAGCTGCACTGTGCTGTGCTTAGTCACTTCGGCCTTTCGACCCCATGGACTGCCAGGCTCCTCTGTCCATGGGGATTCTCTAAGCAAGAATTCTGGCCTGGGTTGCAATGCCTTGCTCCAGGGAATCTTCCCAACCCAGGGATCAAACCCAGATTTCCCGCATTGTAAGCAGATTCTTTACCAGTTGAGCCACCAAGGAAGTGGAAGCTAGCAGAGTCTTAACTGCTATATCATGAGGGAAGTCCCCAACAGTTCTGATTTCTTCTCTGTTCTCACCCTAGGCTTTAATTATTTAGGTTGATTTAAAGATTATGGTAATAAGATCCAACATGTGATTCTTAGGAAAGTTCTTAGACAGTTTAAACAAAACAGAAACATGGTGGATAGAGTTACCCTCTCTCCCTTCGTCCTAATATACCTAATGACAGGTGGTAAAGGGAAGGAGGTTAGGGAGGGGCAGTCATAGTCATTCAGGTTGTCCCCGATACAGTTAACCATGGGTGTGTGCTCAGACTCTCAGTTGTGTCTGACTCTTTGCAACCCCGTAGACTGTAATCCGCAAGGCTCCTCTGTCCATGGGATTTTGCATGCAAGAATACTGGAGTGGTTTGCAATTTCCTCTTCCAAGGGATCTTCCCAACCCAAGGATCGAACCCACATCTCCTGTGTCTCCTGTATCTGCAGGTGGGTTCTTCACCAGTGATCCACCTGGGAAGCCCACAGTTAATGATAAGCTGAGATAAATAAGTGGTGGACTTAAGAGGTTCACTATTAAAAGCACACTGTTCATCGCCTTTCTTGCGGTGAGTTTGTGCCACAAGCCTGGGTGCGTTAAGGGGAAAGGTCCAGGTTTTAGGTTAGGCAAATAGGACAGTGATCCAGGAGGAGGAGGAGCAACTCAAAGTCACATGAGAGCCAGGGGTGGAAGGGCAGAGGCGAGCAGTGCTGGGGGCTGCTCCAAGGGGCCAGCTCTCTCCCTGGCCGTCTTCCACCATGTATTCCCAGTTCTGAGCCCTCGGTTAACCAGCTCATTCCAAAGGGGCGGTTGCTCCGAATGCCTGACGGTGCTTGTAGCCAAAACAACTACAAGGTGTTTGGTTTGCTTTTGGCCTCCCTTCCGAGGCTGCAAGAAGAAACCTTGGTGTGGAGAAAGGGTCAGATAACCACAGGCATCCCATTTCCTCTTTTTCCCTCAAACCCAGGTGTCAGTAATTCTTCCTCTGACATATAATATGTCTTCTCTTATTCCATTCTGCTGTAGGAATTTCAGCTCTAGGGATATTGCTGATTTATTTTCAGGAGCAGTGCCATCATTGTACAAAGGGTTTTACAGTCACTTAAGTAACCTGCCCAGCCTCTAAAGGAAGCCAGGATTTTTTTTTTTTTTAATTGAAGGATAATTGCTTTACAGAATATTGTTGGTTTCTGCCAAACATCAACATGAATCAGCCACAGGTATACATATGCAGGATTTTTTTTTTAACTTAAAAATACATTTTAAATGTTTTTGGCCATGCCTCACAGTATATAGAATCTTAGTTCCCCAACCAGGGATCAAACCCATGCCCCTTGCAGTGGAAACGCTGGAGTCTTACCCACTGAACCCCAAGGGAGGTCCCTGGGAAACTGGGATTTCTTAACTGCCCTCCTGCCATTCAGACCATAGCTCTTCCCCTTGGCTTCTCCACTGCCTTTCCTCCCATCATTCTCGTCACATCGATCTTCTCAGTAAACTCTTTTCCAGAGGATTAATCATGAGGGAATAACAGACGATAAAGAGAAGTTAAAAGTACACGGTCCCAATCCCCAATTTTGCCCAAGTTTAATCAAAAATCTTGCCTTTGCCAAAGTAATTTTTTTCTTATGATTCTTCTGGGTACTTGAAAACATAACTTATTACTATTATCGGTATTTTTCTAATTAGTATGAGACTTTGTCTGACCATGGGTTTTCCAGCCCTGTGATCTGTCCTCACATGCAGCATCTTTTTTGGTCACAACAGTAACGCTGCAAGTGTGCAGTGGATTGTTGATCCTCTTACCCAAAGGAGAGAACTGAGATGCCAAGAGGTTGAACACCTAAGCATGTTCCAAGGGGCTCCCTGGTGACTCAGACGATAGTCTGCCTGCAGGGTGGCAGACCCAGGTTCAGTCCCTGGGTTGGGAAGATTCTCTGGAGAAGGGAATGGCTACCCACTCCAGTATTCTTGCTTGGAGAATCCCATGGAGCCTGGAGGGTTACAGTCCAGGGGTTGCAAAGAGTCACACCCGACTCACGAGTAACGCTTTCTTTCATGTTTCTGAAAGGGAGGCAGAGCCTCTTTAAACTCAGTTGTCCTCAAAGCCTTTGGTTTCCTCTTTTCCTTCTCTCTTCCCACCTTCATTATCACCACATCATCAGAGTGACATGGGGCTTCATCACTCTCCCAAAGGTTAATGTAAATGTTAATGCACCATGGAATTTAGGCTGGCTAGAGGTTGAATAGTCCTTTTGTTAAGAAGAGGAAAATGGGGTGCAGTGATACTGTGATTTGCTTAAGGGTGCCCGGCGTATTCCAGGACATTCTGCGGTGAGTATGCCTCGCACCTTCTCCCTGCAGTGTATTTGCACACACCATCATTCTTCTTTGACTGTGGACTCAACTATTTCAGGGAGAGGTTGTTGTGATTGTTTCTGTTTTTTTGCCAGAGTCCACAGTTTTATTGGGTCAAACCAATTAATATCTTTAAGCACCGACTGTGTGTCCTAGTTGCTGGGAAGGGGGTGGTGAGTAAGACATCATGACTCCAGTTACTATGGAACTTGTTGGCAAGTTAGGGGAAGAAACAGACAAATAGTTCTGTGAAAGACAGAGACCCAGGGCTTCCCAAGTGGCAGTAGTGGTAAAGAACTCGCCTGCGTTCCATCCCTGGGTCAGGATCCCCTGGGGGAGGGCATGGCAACCCATTTCAGTATTCCTGCCTGGAGCATCCCATGAACAAGGAGCCTGGCAGGCTACAGTCCACAGGGTTGGAAAGAGTGGAGACTCGGCGCCCACGCACTCATGAGAGGCGCAGAGAGGACCAGGTGGCTGTCGCTCAGGCGCTCAGTTGTATCTGACTCTTCGCGACTCCGTGGACTGAAGCATCTCCCGGAGCCTGCTCAAACTCATGTCCATTGAGTCAGTGACGCCCTCCAACCATCTTATCCTCTGTCATCGCTTTCTCCTCGTGCCTTCAATCTTTCCCAACATCAGTGTTTTCCAGTGAGTTGGCTGTTTGCATCAGGTGGCCAAAGTATTAGAGCTTCAGCTTCAGCATCAGTCCTTCCAGTGAATACTCAGGTTTGATTTCCTTTATGATTGACTGGTTTGCTCTCCTTGCAGTCCAAGGGATTCTCGAGAGTCTTCTCCAGCACCACAGTTCGAAGGCATCAATTCTTTGGCACTCAGCCTTTTTTATAGTCCAACTCTCACATCCATACATGACTGCTGGAAAAACCATAGCTTTGACTAGACGGACCTTTGTAGGCATAGTAATGTCTCTGGTTTTTAGTATGTTGTTTAGGTTAGTCATAGCTTGGAGAGAACTCTCCTGGCAAAAACAACGGGTCCTAAGGCAAAGCTTGGTGTGTCAGAGGAACAATAATGAGAGACTTGCACCTGATGTCCTTAGGGCTTCAGGTCGGGGGGATAAAGTAGGAGCCAGGTGGTTTGGGACCTAATAAAACTATTAAGTGAACTGAAAGTCGCTTAGTCATGTCCAGTTCTTTGCAGGCCCATGGACTGCAGCGTGCCAGGCTTCTCTGTCCATGGGGTTCTCCAGGCAAGAATACTGGAGTTGGTTGCCATTTCCTCCTCCAGGGAATCTTCCTGACACAGGGATCGAACCCAGGGCTCCCGCATTGCAGGCGGATTCTTTACCACTGAAACCACTAAAGAGCTAGCATTTTTTTCTAAGTAAGTTCAGTTGAAAGCTTTTGAACAGGGTGTAAATGGCTGGTAGACACTTAGAAAAATGTAATCTGTGTTATCTGAAGATGGTTTTGGTGTTTGGGGTGGGTTTTTTGTTGTTGTTGCTTTGTCATTTGTGTTATCTGAAGACTGGATTACAGGGGACAAGCGTAAAATCAGGGACATCAGTAAGGAGGCTTTTTCCATAGGCAAGAGATTATGGTAATTTAGATCTGGCCAGTGATAATGTGGAAAATAGGTTAGAATTAGTTTCATCATATCCTGTATTGTGGAGGAAAAGTAAATCAGATTTTGACCATATTAGGTTTGAAGGGCCTTGATGATTTCGAAGTCGAGATACTAGGGAGCCAGGTAAATCTGTATGTCTGCAACGCAGGAGGGATTCTCAGCTCTGGTGAGTTTGAGTCGGGATGGCATTGAAAGCCCTGGGACTGGATACAGGATCCTAGAGAGAAAGTCGTGAAAGGATCTCAATCTTAAATGGAACCGGAGGATATATGCAGTGGAGAATCTCATGCATGAATCCACAGGAAAATGAAACTTAAGAACAGAGGTGCTACGGGTCAGGCATTTAGAGAAAACTGAAACTGAGACTGATGGACCTCCACCAAGAGGCTCTCCTCTTCCTCAAGCCAGTGAGCCTACTGCTTGGATTCTAACCAAATTCCCCCGTCTTTATGATCCTTACCCATAAATCCAGCCCACCCCAGACCCTCAAAGGACTCACTTGTAGCTTACTACAGTTGGTATGTCTAGAATTGCAACCCTTGGGACTTCCCTCGTGATCCAGTGGTTAAGACTCAGCACTTCCAGTGCAGGGGGCACAGGTTTGATCCGTGGTTGGGGAACTAAGATCCCACATGCCTCCCATCAAGTGAGAGAAAACAAAGAAAGACATCAGAATTGCAATTCTTCTGCTATTCCTGCATAAGGTCAACTTCTGGTGATTCGGTGTCCCTCTTTATTTAGGTTGACAGAGTGTAGCTAGAGTAGGCAGAACACTTAAGATCATGTTTTGCTCCATGTTTGAGTTGTTTCTGTGCTATGCTTAGTCACTCAATCGTGTCTGACTCTTTGTGACCCCATGGGCTGTAGCCTGCCAGGCTCCTCTGTCAATGGGGATTCTCCAGGCAAGAATACTGGAGTGGGTTGCCATGCCCTCCTCCAGGGGATCTTCCCAACCCAGGAATTGAACCCAGCTCTTTCACATTGCAGGCAGATTCTTTACCATCTGAACCACCAGGGAAGCCCAAGAATACTGGAGTGGGTAGCCTATCCCTTCTCCAGGGGATCTTCCTAACCCAGTAATCTAACCAGGGTCCCCTGTATTGCAAGTGGATTCTTTACCAGCTGAGCTACCAGGGAAGAGTTGCTTCTGAGGGACTAAGAATAGGACGTGAGAGTGATTGGATTTGACATTTGATAAGATGGGTTTGGGCCTGATCTTGGGCATCCCTAGTGGCTCAGACAGTAAAGAATCTGCCTGCAATGCTGGAGACCTGGGTTCAACCCCTGGGTCAGGAAGATCCCCTGGAGAAAGGAATTGCAACCCACTCTGGTATTCTTGCCTGGAGAATCCCATGGACAGAGGAGCCTGACCGGCTACAGTCCATGGGGTTGCAAAGAATCGGGCACTACTGAGCAACTTACGCTTTCACTTTCACTTTGATGAGCAGTTTCCTTGGAGTGGTAGGGACAGGAGCCTGCTGGAGGCCTGGGAGGGCAGAAAGTTTAACCGTGAGGTGGAGCCTGTCAGCTAAAGGATAGCGTGCTGATGGTTGGAAAGGCTCCCATGATTTTAGAGTCCAGGGGAAAAGTCAGTGGTTGAGGAGAGTGTGGAAAATTTCATGAATTGAGACTTAGCACCATCAAGAGAGATGGCATCTAAAACCTTGCCTCTGGGGGATGTGTTTGTTTAGAGGTATCCAGAAAATGCCATTCATTCAGAAGAGGCCGTCACTTGGTAAGAGGGGCAATTTAAAAGCTGAGTAGGTAACTGAAATGGACAAATCATGGTGTTAAGACAATGATGATGAGGGTGTACCTGGATTAGAAGACTTGCAAGATCTGGTCCCTATGGAGTCTTCAAACTGACCCACAAGGCTGCCTTTGATGACCGGATCCCATACCAAGGAGGAATGACTGGGAGTGGAATCAAGATTAAACAGGGCAGGGTCGCAGAGACAGGAGGATGAGAAGGTCCAGACCTACGTGGGGGAGGAGACTGAACCTTCCCAGGAAGCCAGGCTCACACATCAAAAGGAGCAACAGGCAGCATCAGGCGGGGTCAGATCCCACACACAGTTATTATTAGAGAGGAGAGGACGGAGAGACGTGCAGCACCCTCGTGGACAGTGACCGCACACCAGTGACCGACTATCTCAAAACAAGCCGAGAGGAGCTAAGAAAATGGTGCGAGTCATGAATGATTGGCATCGATCGGAATTTTTTAAAACTCCAGAAATTGGGTGACCGCTCTGGAAAGAATGAGACATAAAAGAAAAAGTTGTTTCAGAAATGAAGAGTGAACTAGAGGCAGCACGAGAGAGACTGAAGAGAAACAGAAAGCAAAAAAGAGGACAGTTTCAGGCGTTAAAAGAAGACAAAAAGAGACAAAAAGAATTCGAGAACAAGTGCCAAATGACGAAGGCGAAGAGAACTGACTAGCTGCTTAGATGGGGCCTCTGAAGAAGAAAACCAGAGCAAGGGAAGGGAAATGAGAAAAGCTAGTTCAAGACAGCTTTCCTGACATGGCGGGTTTGAAACTAAATTTGAACAAATACAGCACGTGCCTAGGAATATTGTCCTGGAGAGGATCAAAACTAAGATCCATTCTAGTAAAACAAAAAATCACTTGGGCACAAGCAAAAAGAAAGTACACGGCTAACAAGAAAGAATTAGAACATCTTCTGACTTTTCATCCTGCCAGAAGGAAATGGAGTGACATATTTAAGATTCTCAAGGAAGGAATCTGCCGAGAATTTTGTATCCAGAAAAACCACACCAACCAACTTTCTAACTCTGCAGACACTGACTTTATATCTTATAATTAAATTCAATTCTGACGCTCACTCTGGTCGTTAGTGTCAGATTCCACAGGCTTAAGGGTTCAGTCCCACAAGACTGACCTCACTTAGATCTGAGTCACAAGTACTGGGCCCCAGTACTGTCTGACTTGGCTACAGAGTCAAGACTACAGAGTTGTTTGGTCGCTAACTCATGTCTGGCTCTTGGTGACCCCTTGGATAGCAGCACGCCAGGCTTCCTTGTCCTTCACCATCTCCCAGAGTTTGCTCAAACTCATGTCCATTGAGTCGATGATGCCATCCAGCCATCTCTTCCTCTGTCACCCCCTTCTCCTCTTGCCCTCAGTCTTTCCCAGCATCAGGATCTTTTCCAGTGAGTCAGCTCTTCACATCAGGTGGCCAGAGTATTGGAGCTCCAGCGTCAGCATCAGTCCTTGGACTGATTTCCTTTAGGATGGACTCGAATCAGAGGCTCCTGCAAACCCTTCTCCCGCTTTTTTAATTTGCTAGAATAGCTCCCAAAACTTTGGGAAGCTTGTATTTGCATTTGCTGGTTTTCTATAAAGGATATTGTAAAGGGTGCAGATGAACAGGAGGATGGAGAGTGTGTAGGGCGAGGTCCCAAAGGGCGCTGAGTGCAGGAGCTTCTGTTGTCCAGGACCTGGATGTGTCCACCAGCCTGGAAGTTCTCCAGAGCTTGTTGTGTAGGAGTTGTGAGGCGAATGTGATAACCACTACAGTACAGAAATGAGGTCCATCGTGTAGGAGTTGTTATGGGAATTTCATAACAGAGGCTTCATTGATGAAATCATCAGCCTTTGATTAGCTCACTTTCCCCCGTCTATTCTCCCCATCAAACACAAGATGACAGTCTTCCCACTCCAGAGATTCCAAGGATCTTAAAAGCTCTTGTGTCATGAACCAGAGACTAAGACCAGATATTTTGGCAGAAGATGTTCCTATCAGTCAGGATATTAAAAGGAGTTTAGGAGTTCTTCTGGCCTCCCTGATGGCTCAGCGGTAAAGAATTCGCCTGCAGTGTAGGAGATGCCAGTTTGACTCCTGGGTTGGGAAGATCCCCTGGAGAAGAAAATGGCAACCCACTCCAGTATTCTTTCCTGGAGAATCCCATGGACAGAGGAGCCTGGTGGGCTACAGTCCATGGGGTCACAGAGTCGAACAACTGAGCAACTACACATGCACATCAGAGCTCTGTCAAGGACCTGGGGCCAAAGATCAGATCTATATTTCTTATAATGTCACAATATCACAAGTTAGGATAGAAAAAAGAAAAAGAGACATTTAGTTTAGTTCTATCATTTTTGTTGTTAGAATACTTTTATAAACAGAAACTTTCTCATCAAATGTTTGATTCCTCTGAGGTTCAGTATGTAAAGGGAAGGTGGGTTAAGTGTTTATTTTCTGCCTTTTGATTTCCTGTGGTGACCAATTAGGATTTTTTACAAAAAGTACTTCATTGTGAATTTATGAATTGATTTCTCTTTGGTGGCTTTCAGGCCACCGTGGTTATTATTGGTGAACGTTGGCCAGTAGATCTCTCTTTAAGCCGAGATCTTGAGCTCTTTCCGTCTGATCATTGACAATGTTTAATACTTTTCAAAAGGATTAATCTGAATTCAGATTTTAAATGGGAGTATATTATGACTGGAAAAGGGTTTTCCTCACCATGCATTCCTGGGTTAATTATTGTTGAATGTTGAAATGTGGTTCTGTGTGAATTTTGTTGGGATTTTCCCTTCATAGGTATGGGAGGTATTGCCAGTATGCCGCCGCTGACCGCTGTTGCTCCTGTGCCAATGGGTTCCATTCCCGTGGTCGGGATGTCTCCCCCGCTAGTATCATCTGTTCCTGCAGCAGGGGTGCCCCCCCTGGCTAACGGGGCGCCCCCGGTCATACAGCCTCTGCCTGCATTTGCTCATCCTGGTATGTGACCTGCTAAAGCCACAGGCTGAAGTTCTATATGTATTTTACTCGTCATTCTTATTAAGTCTTCTGTTTTCACACTTGGATTATATTTACGTAGTATTTTATTCCAGAAGAAATCATCTTTCTTTTTTTTTTTTTCATTTAATGTCTCATTTTAGGGAAGAGCTAGTCTAGAGAGAGGGCATGAAATTACGTACTCTTGGCTGCCATTGTGCACAAAGGTGAAGTCAACAGCTAAAACCAAGAGCATAATTCCCTTTCAAGGGCTTGATGAGAGCAGCTCAAGTTTGAACAGCATTTGAGCACTTTTTAGTTCCATGTATCACTTACTACTTTCCTTCAGCTGCCATAAACTGCTAATAAACAAGCCAATCCCTTAGGAGTAGAATTACGTGGGAGATAAAAAAGAACATTGGCTTTTTTTTTGAAGAGGTCTAATGAATCAGGCATAGAGGGGAAGGGAATCTAATGAATGACTGTATTAAGGTTGTAGTATTCAATGCTTGCTTAACTGAACAAAGGATTACAAAGTGTCTGGCTTAGCTAATTTCATTTTGAGACTTTATTCAAAGTCTTTCTTCCCTTTAAAGAAAAGGTGGCTTAGTGGTAAAGAGTCCACCTGCCCATAGGAGACTCAAGTGTGACCCCTGGGTCAGGAAGATTCTCTGGAGGAGGAAATGGCAACCCACTCCAGTGTTCTTGCCTGGTAAATCCCACAGACAGAGGAGCTTGGTGGTCTAAACGTCATGGACTCGCAAGAGAGTTGGACATGACTTAGCAACTAAACAGTGACAACAGAGAAAAGCATGAAGTGTAGATGTAGATAGCCTTAGTCTAACAAATCTGAGTGGGTTCATATCAATATGGAAATTTTTTTCTTGTTTTATCTTTTAAGGACTTAGAGAAGTCTGAGTACATTCAGTCATGATGGACATTGTGGGTTTGAGCCTAATATGTGAGTCTGCCTACACCCCTGGATTTATTACGTCTGTCAGGGCTTGTCTCTGTGTTATAGTCATAGAATCTAAACGGACCTTTTGTTTTTAAGATGTTCTTGTCACAGGCAGCTTGTCTTTCATAGGTGCCCGTGACTATAGGTGAGATGGCAGCTGAGAAAGTGCTTGCGATTATTTTTCCAGCGGTAGCAGTGAATCCACACCCCGTGTCTTGTTTTCTTTGGTGTCAAATGGCGATTGTTGCAAGGCTGTAGGCCAGGTTGGGAGAAATGCTGGTGAAGGAGTTTTTCTCCTGACACATAGCCTGAATGAGACTCAGACACAGAAGCTGGCCTTCCCTGGCATCCTGTGTCCTCTGGCTGAGACAGGTCTGTGACTTCTGGGCTCTGATTCTGGAACTGATGCTTCAGCTGTTTCAGTGCAGTTACAAATATGCCAGCTATCTGTTTAAGCTATTGCTTCTTCCAGCTGTAGGAGCAGATACTATAAAATGTGATACTGAATGTTTAATGAAGAGCCCAACTTTGTGGATGTAAACATTACTACCTAGTAAGGTGGTTTTATGAAGGAACAAATAAAACATTTTTGGCTAGAGGGCAGGAAGCAAGGAGGGAATGACTGTTTTTGAGTCTAGAATGGTCAGAAGGGAGAAATAATTTCTGCCTTAGAAATTATTTGATGACTCAAAATTTTGATGACTGTGCATTTTAATTTTTGTAAAAGGGAAACTTATTTTTGTAGAATTAGAATTATTCAACATTTATTTATTTTTACAGCTGCCACATTGCCAAAGAGTTCTTCCTTTAGTAGATCTGGCCCAGGATCACAGTTAAACACAAAATTACAGAAGGCACAATCATTTGATGTGGCCAGGTAAGTTTGCTTGTTTTCAAATGGGTGGTTTGGTTGAAACTGTTGTCCGATTGACTCATAAATTTGAAAATGAATCAGCTACGTGTTCTTTACTTATCTTCTTTTATTTTGTAGCATGCTAATATTTGTCTTAATTCTGGATAATGTTCTAGATTTTATTATTTGTTTGTTGTAGCAATGACAGAATCAGAAACACTACTTTTCCTTAAAAAATTTAGTTTTTTTTTTTTTTTTTTCATGAGGATGATAAATATGTAGTAGTCTGTGGTTAGCTATTTCGTGTCAGTCATTTGGAAGTTTCTGTGTCGGGGCTCGTTTGGTGGTCCAGTGGTTAAGAATCCCCTGCCAGTGAAAGGGACAGTGGTTCAATCCCACAGGCCTTGGGTCACCTAAGCCCGTGTGCCACAGCCACTGAAGCGCCTCACGCTGCAAAATAAAAAAGTTTATGTATAAAATATTTGATATGAAACTTAGAGTCAAAACTGGCTCTAATTTTATCTCAGATAGTCTTATGAAGCCTGTGTGGATTGCTAGTAGAAGACCGGTTTTTATGAAGTGAGTTACTCAGGTTAGTGAAGAGCTCTTATTAATTGGATATGTGGCTCGATTTTGGTAAAGCTTATGTGACCTGCTGCCTTGTATTTTGGCCAGTCTTGGTTCCCATTATCTTTTATATTTTTATTTTACCGATATTTTCCCCTTGCATAATGCTGCACTAAAATGAAAAGTTAAGTCTCTTGATAAGCTGTCTCACAACTTTTCAAATGAGAAGATGTAGAGGAACATGATTGCGTCTTTTCTTGTTTCAGTCCTCTTTACGAATCTTTCCTAAGTGAATCAAGTCATGTTTCATCTTTAAAGAGAAGAGCGTGTTGAATACAACTCAAAAATTCATTACCTTTAAAAAATTAATGTAAAGAAAATCCATAAGCTGCAAAGCACTGTCAAATGCTTTATGCACAGTAACCCTTTTAATGCTCACCATCTTCTCCAGAAGATGACTATGATTTTCTCTGTGTTATGAATGAGGAGGCTCAGAGAGTAAGTGACTTGATCAAGGTAACTCATAAGTTATAGGGCCAACAGCTAAACTGAGGTCTTTCTGACTTTAAGGCAAATGTTCTTAAAATTTGCCCTAGTAACTTTGGTTAATTGTCGAATATAGGTTGTAAGGCATCAGATAAGGAGTCTGGGGAAGCTAATGCTCAGAAACCCCAAACTCCCAACAAGGAAGCATCTTTAAAGGCTAGGTGAAGGAGGGGAGTCACAGAGTGTTTGATCAGCTTCTGCACACCTCTCTAATTGATGGTGAGGTACCAGGGCAATGCCACAGGGGTTGATGCCGAAGCTGAAGCTCAGATATTTTGGCCACCTGATGCGAAGAGCCACACATTGGAAAAGACCCTGATGCTGGGAAAGATTGAGGGCAAAAGGAGAAAGGAGTGGCAGAGGACGAGGTTGTTGGATAGCATCACTGACTCAACAGACATGAATCTGAGCAAACTCGGGGAGCTAGTGAAGGACAGGGGAGCTTGATGTGCTGCAGTCCATGGAGTTGCAGAGTCAGACACCACTTAGCGACTAAACAGCAGCAACAGCAACAGGGGGTGATATTATCAATCCTTAGCTTCCAGCTTCCCTTTGGTGGAGTTTTAGCATCTGTAAAACAATTCAGGAATGTGCCTCAGACCCTGACGGTAAAGCGTCTGCCTACAACGCAGAACACCCGGGTTCGATCCCTGGGTCGGGAAGGTCCTCTGGAGAAGGAAATGGCAATCCACTCCAGTACTCTTGCCTGGAAAATCCCATCGATGGAGGAGCGTGGTAGGCTACAGTCCATGGGGTCACAAAGAGTCGGATATGACTGAGCGACTTCACTTGGTCAGGGAGGAACTAAGGATTCTATGACTGCCATATGGCACATCGGCTGCTTAAATTGTTACCAGTTCTCCTGGCCCAACTGCGACTTTTGTCACTACATGTTCACACCCTTTCAATCATTAATTCTTGAGCCAGACTTCTGTGACTCAAGTGAGGCCTGGTAGACCACAGCTTTTCTGCAAACAAGAGACAGGCAGAGGGTAAAAAGAGAGAGGCAGAGAACATGAGGGGAGCGGTCTGTCCGAGGAAGACCCTACAGTGTCCTGCTTGGTTATAAATGCACTGCTTGAGGTTTGTTTGTTTGTTTTTTTAATAGTTTCCTTCAGTATCTTAAGTTTCTAGAAAGTTTGTGTGATGTGGCATCTGACTTTTTGGATAATGCCTTTTTAGGCCTGTTTACATTCTCAGGAATTTGGCAGAAAACTATGATTTGATAAGTGTAGTCTTGGGCACTTTGTGTTTTATATCCTACATCCCTGGGGTGGTGGGGAGAGATAATTGGCTTCTTGACAAATCGGGAAGAGTTGAATCTGCAAAATATTAGTTTAAAATGAGAGATTTGTTGCAGAAATAGGCACAGCAGAATAGACCTCGGTAAATGATTTTACGGAGAAATACATAAAACTTGAAACGGTAAATTTTTATAAGTACTTTTCAAGTGTTTGGGAGCAGTTTCTGTGCTTTAAGCAGTGTACATAGTAAGAATAGGGACACAGATAAAGTACATAAATGAGGATTAAAAATTCACTTTAACATGTGAGAAATAGATATTTTTGTTGAAATGAAAGAACATTGCACATGGGGCATTAGTTGTAATCTGTCCTGTAAGTGGAATGCCATTTTTTTTTACTGTCAGCTCAATCATCATGTTTAAATTGCCCTACCTAAACAGCGGGCTCTTAACAAACTGTGGGTACAACCAGTGTGATACTAAGGAACTGATCTAAGGAACTGATCACCAGGGAGATCTACACCCAAGCTGGCTGCTGGTAAGGGGTTTCCTGAGGTCAGGGGCGCTACACATTGGCAGGAAAGACCAGCCCTGGGTCGCAATCAGAAGCAGAACTCCTTCCCTTCCTTTCTGCGCTGCCGAGAAGTGTTCTCTTCTGTCTCGGAAACTCCACGTGTGGGCATGTAAATTCTTAGAATGAAATAACTTCCCTTCATTAAGAAATCCATCATGTATTTTGGTGTAAGACTGTTAAACATTTTAAAAAAATTAATACCTTTAAAGGCAGTTGCTTTTGTTTGCTGTCCACATGGCTTTTTAAACCAAAAGAAGACTGGATGTTACTGTGATCACCTCAGTTCCGAGGAGATTTTCCATCCTTTCGTAGAACCTTTAAATTAGTTTAATTGTATGTATAACTTCAACCAGCCACTTAATCTGTCCTGTTTACTCAAAGTAATAGGAAGCTCAAAATAATGAGTTTATCTGTATGCAGAGAAAGGGTTGTAACCTTAAGAAATGAAAAAAATCATGATGGAAAATTCTGAAATAGTGAATAGAAAGGGAATAAAATGTTAAAGCTAGTTTTCTAGGAAGTTCTTGCTTTTTAAAGAACTGGAATGTGCAGGTCCTTGCTGTTCACCCTCTTTTCCTGTCTTTCCTCCCACAGCGTCCCTCCTGCAGCTGAGTGGGCTGTTCCTCAGTCATCCAGGCTGAAATACAGACAGCTCTTCAACAGTCATGACAAAACCATGAGTGGACACCTAACAGGTATTTACACATAAGAATTAATTTAGTGAAATATGGTCTCCATTCTAAATGTAAATTGTTTCTAGATATTGGGCCAAAGATTTTCCAGACTTTGCTCTATTTACCTGTACTTCTTTCTAAACAGTGTTTTCATTGTTCCTTTTATCTCATCGACTGATTGATAAGTTCTCATCAACTGATAAGGCCATAGTTACTTCATTCTCCACTGCCTCAGGCTTTTGCTTCTTGGTAAATAGAACCTAGACCAAGGATCCCCAGCACCCCAAATGCCACTAGTGTGCAAATCAAAGCACTAGCAAAGGAACACTGCTGTGAACAAAACCTGGTTCACCTTCTGAAGTCCAGCTTTGGAGGTCAACTTGAAACTGCCTTCTCAAAGAATCAGTGATGCCTGCAGGGGCAGGGTGAAAGGGGAATAAATGGGGAGTTTGGAACCTGGCCTTGCCACTTACCAGCTGGGGGTCAATTTACCTACTTGGATCTTATTTCTTCATGTATAAAAGGTCAGAGTTAAGTTACATGCTCTCTGTGAATTTAAAAAAAGGTTCTGTTGTCTACATCAGAAAGACTCAAAGGATTTTATGATGCTATCCAGAAATCTTTGTCATAGGGGGTTGTTGTTGTTTAGTTGCTCAGTCATGTCCAGCTCTTTGTGACCCCATGGCCTGCAGCGCTCCAGGCTTCCCTGTCCTTTCCTCTCTCCTGGAGTCTGCTCAGACTGATCTTCATGAGTCGGTGATGCCATCCAATCATCTCATCCTCTGTCGCCTCCTTTTTCTGCCCACAGTCTATCCCAGCATCAGAGTCTTTTCCAGTGAGTCGGCTCTTTGCATCAGGTGGCCAAAGTATTGGAGCTTCAGCTTCAGCATCAGTACTTCCAGTGAATATTTGGGTTGGTTTCTTTTAGAATTGTCTGGTTTTATCTCCTTGCTGTCCAGTGAACTCTGAAGAGTCTTCTCCAGCACCACAATTTGAAAGCATCAATTCTTCAGCAGTAGGCCGTCTTCATGGTCCAACTCTCACATCTATACATGACTGCTGGAGAAACCACAGCTTGGACTATATGAACCTTTGTCGACAAAGTGATGTTTCTGCTTTTTAATACACAGTCTAGGTTTGTCATAGTTTTTCTTCCAAGGAGCAAGCGTCTTTTAATTTCATGATGCAGTTACTGTCCACAGTGATTTTGGAACCCAAGAAAATAAAATCTGTCACTGTAGCCATTATTTCCTCACCTATTTGCTTTGAAGTGATGGGACCAGATGCTATGATCTGAGTTTTTTCACTGTCGAGTTTTAAGCCCGCTTTTTCTCTCTCCTCTTTGACGTTCATCAAGAGACTCTTTAGTTCCTCTTCACTTTCTGCCCTATGGGTGGTGTCATCTGCATCAGTCAGTTCAGTCGCTCAGTCATGTCTGACTCTTTGTGACCCATGCAGTGCCCACGCCAGGCCTCCCTGTCCATCACCAACTCCCAGAGTTTACCCAAACTTATGTCCATTGAGTCAGTGATGCCATCCAACCATCTCATCCTCTGTTATCCCCTTCTCCTCCCGCCTTCAATCTTTCTCGGCATTGGGGTCTTTTCCAATGAGTCAGCTCTTTGCATCAGGTGGCCAAAGTATTGCAGTTTCAGCTTCAGCATCAGTCTTTCCAATGAACACTCAGGACTGATCTCCTTTAGCATGAACTGGTTGGATCTCCTTGCAGTCCAAGGAACTCTCAGGAGTCTTCTCCAACACCACAGTTCAAAAGCATCAATTCTTTGGTACTCAGCTTTCTTTATAGTCCAACTCTCACATCCATTCATGACTACCGGAAAAACCATAGCCTCGACTAGCCAGACCTTTGTTGACAAAGTAATGTCTCTGCTTTTGAATATGTTATCTAGGTTGGTCATAACTTTCCTTCCAAGGAGTGTCTTTTAATTTCATGTCTGCAGTCACCATCTGTAGTGATTTTGGAGCCCCCAAAAATAAAGTCTGCCACTGTTCCCCATCTATTTCCCATGAAGTGATAGGACTGGATGCCATGATCTACTTTCTGAACGTTGTACCTTAAGCCAACTTTTTCACTCTCCTCTTTCAGTTTCATCAAGTGGCTCTTTAGTTCTTCGCTTTCTGCCATAAGGGTGGTGTCATCTGTGTATCTGAGGTTATTGATATTTCTCCCAGCAGTCTTGATTCCAGCTTGTGCTTCCTCCAGCCCAGGGTTTCTCATGATGTATTCTTGCCTTTTGAACCCCATGAACAGTCATCTGCATATCTGAGGTTATTGATGGTTCTCCGCACAATCTTGATTCCAGCTTGTGCTTCATCTATAGCATTTTGCATGATGTACTCTGCATATAAGTTAGATAAGCAGGGTGACAATAATAAGGGGTTAAACACATTAAGTCGATTAGGGAGTTATAAAGAAATGCATAATTTTTATAAAGGAAAATAGAGACCTCTAATACAAACATTAAATATAAAAAGGGGAAAAATGTAATTGCTCTTTAACAAATATGAAAGGAGGGGGATTATGGGTTCATTTTTCTGGGGTGGAGAAGCACTCATATTTAACATCAAGACATTTTAAGTTTCTTATTTTGACTTTTTTTTTGCTATTACTTAAAATTGCAATTTTTACTTCCAAAAGAAAAATTCATCCTTGTTTAAAAAATGTCAGGATTGGGTGAGACTTTGAAGAATTCTGGTCTAATCGTGAAGTCTGTCTCAGTGAAAAAAATCTCAGCGGTCATTTCAAATAAGCGTTTATTTGTATCTGAAACAGCAAATTATAAGTATACACAAAGTCTCTGTCTGCCTCACTCACTCTGCTAAAACAGCAGCTCTCATAGTACAGATTTCTTCAATGCCCAGCATTCAACGGTATCATTTTAAGTACTGTTTAACCAGATTTCACCCCAGTGTGTCATACAGACCCAGACCTGCGTAGTCTGTGAATTTGAAAACATTTCTTCACAGCATTGTTGGCTTTTCCTGGGAGTTACTGAAAATAGTATTCAGGTGCAACATCGATGCCCAAGTTATCTTTTCTTGGTAGGATGTGTATTTTATGATGGAAGTGTCGTATCAGGTAAAAGGTGTATGACAGAGGCACTTCAATATTTAGAATTTTTAATATCTGAGAGAGAAAGTAAAATTGAAATATACTGGGATAAGCAGATTTTTGCTACTGTTTATCTGTATGAAAGTGAAAAACTAAAGGCGTTAATTGCTCAGATGTGCCCAACTCTTTACAGTCCCATGGACTACTTACTATTGTTTTGTCCTGGAAAGCATTTGAGGTGCAAATTTCATTTTCAAACCAGATCTTTGTATAGTCATGAAAAATAATTTGTTACAGTAAATTTTTAAATAGGAGTAAGTCAAAGAAATTGTTTGTTTTCCCTTTGTGAGAAGTCAAATGTAGAGTGTGTTTTAAGCTTTAAATAAGACTGTGCTTTTTAAATAAGAGCGGTTTTGTTGAGATGGAAGACATACAATGATTATTGTCATGATAATATCACCCCCCCAAAGCAGTTACTCAGTTCAGCTTAAGAATTGAGTAAGAGTAAGACTATCAAGAAAGTTGAGAAGAGTTCTCAGAATGGAAAGAGGCACAAGTGAAATATTTAGCAGTAGCACAGTTCACCCCATTGATTCAATTCAGTTCAGTTGCTCAGTCGTGTCCAACTCTTTGTGACCCCATGGACTACAGCACATCAGGCTTCCCTGTCCATCACCAACTCCTGGAGCTTACTCAAACTCATGTCAGTCGGTGAAGATTCCCTGAGTTGATTTATCTGATACACCTCATTCAGTGGGTATCCCCCTGTTCCTCCCCAACTTGATGTATATACTATTGCATGGTCTTAAAAGAGACACTCTTATTAAAAAAGAGTTCTTCTTTAATCAAAGTGATATAAGTAGCTCTACAATTTTAGGCTTCCCTTGTGTTTCAGATGTTAAAGAGTCTGCCTGTAATGCAGGAGACCTGAGTTTGATCCTTGGGTTGGGAAGATCCCCTTGAGGAGCACATGGCAATCCACTCCAGTTTTCTTGCCTGGAGAGTCCCATGAACAGAGAAGCCTGGTGGGCTACAGTCCATGGGTTTGCATAGAGCTGGACACGACTGAGTGACTAACATACACACACAGAATTCTGGAACTGCTATTCTTGCTAGTCCTTTTCTTAAAGAGGTATTTTATTATCTCCTTGCATTCTGAAACAGTGACTGTGTTATTTGGTTATTCATATGCTAATCTCAGAAGCTGAGAAGTCTTAGTCATTGTTTGAACTAAACTTTTGACTTCATTGAATTATCTCTGTCCTTTACATTCCTGCTTCCCTGCCCAATCGTGGATACCCATTATAGGCTTTGTGAACTTGAGATTTTGTTTATATCCTTAATATTTTCTTCTAAGCCAGTACTCTTTTCATGAATGCAGGCTTCCGCAGGAGGTTGCTCTGTCATGCTAAGATACTGTCTTCACTGTTGCTGATCTAGTTTAATGTATCTTAACCTGGCCTTAAGACTTAACAGAGTGCCATGTTAGAACTGCAAAAGACAACAGGGATCCACAGACTTTCTCTGTAAAGAGCAAAAATACTAACTATTTTAGGCTTTCAGTCATACACTGTTGTAACTATTCAGCTTTGCCATCTCAGTATGAAAGCAGCCGTAATATGTTAAGTGAATGGGCATGGCTATGTTTCAGTGAAACTTTATTTACAAAGACAGCTGGAGGACTGGAGAACACCTATGGACTGTGGTTTGCCAATCCCTTTTCTAGATCATTTCCCTCATTTCAGAGACGAAAGAACTTCCTCTTAGAGAGGGAAAGTGATTTTGTTAATGTCACATGTCATTAGAGAGTGGAAGAGTCAAGAGTGGAATCCATATCTCCTGATATCCAGGTCCAGGGCTAGTTTTTAAAATTTACTGTTACCTTTTTTATTAAGTAAATGAAATATGAACTTTCTTTTATATAGTTCTGTAGTGGGCACAATGTTGTTATAAGTATGAATGAAAGCTTTCACTAAACTTACACTGATTCTACTTTAATATTGCCAGTATTCTAAATGCAGTGAAAGAGAGTTAGTCCCTTAGTCATATCTGACTCTTTGCGACCCCATGGACTGTAACCTGTCAGGCTCCTGTATCCATGGAATTCTGCAAGCAAGAATACTGGAGTAGGTAGCCATTCGCTTCTCCAGGGGATTTTCCCGACTCAGGAATCGAACCCCAGTCTCCTGCATTGCAGGTACCATTTCAGCCACCAGAAAGTGAAAGAAAGTAAAGTCGCTCAGTCATGTCCGACTCTTTGCGACCCCGTGGACTGCAGCCTACCAGGCTTCTCTGTCCATGGGATTCTCTAGGCAAGAATACTGGAGTGGGTTACCATTTCCTTCTCCAGGGGATCTTCCCGACCCAGGGACCAGGGAAGCCCTCTAAATACAGTGTTAGAGACTAAATAAAATGATCGGTGAACTTTGCTCATTCCAGTATACCAAAGACCAAGCAAAATGTTATACGTGGTAATCTTCCCAGCATAATTGCTACCACTTTGCATTCCTTGACCTATTACCTGTCATCCTGGGCCCACCCCTTGGAAATCACTGAAGGACATGAGACATTTGTTGCTCTCTTCTTAACACTAGTTTATTTAAAGATTCAAAATCTTCCATTGTAGGCTTCCTGGTATCTAAAGCTAGTTTCATGCCAGAAATGAAGATATATACACAAGTATTTTAAGAAATGAGAGCTAATTTTGAGAGGAAAGTTGAAATTCCAGGAATTCTTCTTTATCACAAACCTAGGAAATGGCTGTGATATTGGCCATTTATGCAACCATGAGCAAATTTTTTTTTTAAGTCTGCATAATGAAATGGTAGAAGAGTTTTCTCTAAGGTCCCTTCCTCTTTTGAGATTCTCTGACTCTTGTCTAAATATGATAGTCATCATGATGGAGGTGGCAGGGGGTGGCAGATGATACTGCATTTAGAGAGGACACATTTCAGCTTTGTGAATAAAAACCTGATACAGATAGAGATGGTCACCTGGGCCAAAGGGCAGGTTATATATTGAAACTCTAATTTTTTACATACTCATTCCTCATTAAACATCTGTTTAACAAAAATTTATTGGCTGTGTGCCAGGTGCTATGCTTTGTGTTTTTTCCTTTTTTCACTGGGACTTAATTTCCTTATTGAAAAGCCCATTGGGTAATAGCAAATATTGTTTAAAGCACTGTGATTGCATGAGATTGCATAGTACCTATGTGCAGAACACTGATCTTCCTAGACAGTGAAGATTTGTTGATTCATCTTTATTTTTTACCCTGGCTTTCATTTAGGTCCCCAAGCAAGAACTATTCTTATGCAATCAAGTTTACCACAAGCTCAGCTGGCTTCAATATGGTAAGGAATAAAAAGTTCCTTGGTTTATATAAAGTGGAAATTTTATTTCTTAAATAGATAGGGCCTCATGAGTCTTTAGATTGACACCGTTATTTATAAGAGGTGATATATGGAATATGCTTAATTTTTCAGTGAGTTTTAACTCACAGTGATTCAGTAGCTAAAATGATTTAAAGTTGTCCCTTTTACTTCCCCCTTTTGGTTTTTAAAAATACAGACGCAGAGAGATTACTATAGTGAATTCTCAACAACTCATAACACATCCTAAATAAATGCCCCTCATGGCTAGTCCTGCCTCTCCCCTCCCCCTTTCACTTATTTTAAGCCAAATCTCAGTCATTATATCATTTCCATCTGCAGATATTTCAGCCTGTATCTTCAGAAGACATAGGAATTTTTTTTCTACATGACCGTAATACTGAAAGTCCACTTAAAACAGTTAATAGGAATTCTTATCATTAAGTTAATCAGATGGTGTTTAAATTCCTTAGATTGTCTCATAATTTTTTATAGTTGATTTGTTCAAATCAGGACTAAAATAAATCTATATTTTGTAACAGATGATTGATACACCTTTTAAATCTCCTTTAACCTATAAATTTCCCCTGGTCTTATTCTCCCCTTTCCCTTAACCACCCCCACCAAAAAACCCCCAGATCATTTGTCCTATGCTTTCTTGCAGCCCACCTTTAGCTGATTACACCCTTGTGGTGTTAATTTATTCTTGTATCTCCTGTAGATTGGAAATTAGATCTAAAGTAGAGTTTCTCCACCTCAGTGCTGTTGACATTTTTGGCATGATAATTCTTTGCTGGTTAAGTAGTGTCTCTGGCCTCTGCCAACTCCAGTAGTATGATCCCCACCCCCTACATGTGACAATCAGAAATGTCTCCAGACACTGACAGATGTTCTTTGCAGTACCAAATCAATCTGTGTTTGAGAACCACTGATTCAGATCTGAGGAGAACCACTTGTCAGATTCAAATTTGATTTTTTTTTTTTTTGCAAAGTGCATCAGAGATGATACTGAGTACTTTTATCATGAGGCACACAATTGTTTCTCTATTTTGTCATTAATTTTTTGTTTTTTCGGCTGCACCGCATGGCTTACGAGAGCTTAGTTCTCCAACAAGGGATCAAACCTGTACCCTCTGCAACGGAAAAGCAGAGTCCTATCCACTGGATCACCAGGGGGTTCTCTGTAATGATTTTTAGTAGCTACTGATGAGCATTGCCTAAATCCTGTAGGATTCTTTACAGTTAAATATTAACTAGAATGGTTTCTTCAGGAGTGTTTCTCTCTCAGTTATGCATTATTCATTGATTCTGCCAGGAAGATAAACCCGGTCTGTACTGCTTACCTGCTAGGTTCCTAATTTTGCTGTAGGCACTTTGATTTGATTGTTTCATAAGTGGTCAAGCTCTAGGTCAAGCCCAGCCTGGCCCTTTCTGTTTTGTATTAAAGAGCCTACCTTTTGCATTAGAGTAATAATAGACCAGTTAGCAAACATCTTATCTCTGTGACACATCCAGACTGTGACACATCCAGACACTGAATGTGTATCAGTATCCTAGGACCCTCGAAATAAAAGCTAAAGACCTCACATTTATGGAGGTTGGTTGTTTTCATGACACTAGCACATAATGAAATGTCTTTACCAGCGTCTGGAGGCAAGGAACAGGGTGACTGTAAAGAGACAGAGGAATTTGGGCAGTGATGAAACTGTTCTGTATATTGTAGTAGCCATACAACTGATTGTGTTTGTCAAAACTCGCAGAACCATACTGTATAAAAGGGGTGGATATTATGGAAATTGTGCCTTTAAAAAAAAAGGGGGGGGGGGTTTATGTCACCTGAGGAAATTTCAGACTTTGGAGGAGTTTCTTGATTTATGGCACAGCAAAGCCCAGTTAGTTGCTCAGTGTAGCGTCTGACCTGTTGATATCTTAGTGAACAGCTTTCTTGTCTTGCATTCTCCTTTTGGTGTCCAGTTGTTTTTTTAAAAAGTCACATTCTTGGACTTGCTGGGGAAGGTCTGTTTAATTAGCTAATCCTAAATTGATTAAGATTATAAAGAACAGTGGTGATTAAATTGTGAAGTTAAGGAACAGAAAACGCCTTGCCTCTGGCTGGAGGCTGTGAAGACCCACCCTTGGAGTCCTGGATCAGGGGTTGGTCCAGTTAGCTAAATGTGGCCTGGGGCTGATATTGTAGGTGAAGTTTTGTTGTAAAGACAACTGTGCCCATTCATTTCTTTGTATACTGTCTGTGGCTAGTTTCCTGCTGGAGCAGCAGAATTCAGTGTGATGGCGATTGTGTATTCTGCAGAGCTTAAACATTTAGTATCTGACCAGATAGTCTGTGGAGCGTGGTGTTTAAACACACATGGAATGTGAGTATGAGATATTTTAAATGGGTGCAAGAACTGAGAAGCATGTAATTATAATCACAGTTAACATCTGTTGAATGCTGAACACCATCCCAGCTAGATGGGTTGTCTCGTTTTGTCTTTGTAACAGTGGTATGAAGTCGGTATGATTTTTATAAACGGAGGTATAGAGGGACTCAACTGGCATAGAGTCAGAATGAGAAAACAGATCATTGAAATCACTTGTGAATAGTAATGAGCATGCATTTTCATGAAACTAGATTACAATGAACTTTCTGTTGAATAGGAATCTTTCTGACATTGATCAAGATGGAAAACTCACAGCGGAAGAATTTATCCTGGCTATGCACCTCATTGATGTAGCTATGTCTGGTCAACCACTGCCACCTGTCCTGCCCCCAGAATACATTCCACCTTCCTTTAGGTAAGGAATATTTGGTTCTCATAAGAAATTGTGTGCTAAGTATGTTCATTTCAGACTTGGCTTTGTTGGCTGTATATCTTTTGGTCATTTTTTCTTCTTGGCAATTGAATGAAATCTTCACATATTGAACTGAATCTTCTTAGGCAGCTTTTGTGTTAATCTTTGCCTGTTCCGTTCTTTAAAGTACTTAAATAGACTGTTAGTAAAACAATCAAATATAACATCATAAAGTTGGTGCTTTTGAGACAATCCATGTAGTCAAAACTCACCAAATAACTTTAGCAGTTAAAGTGAAACAACATCAGCCTGCACATAGAAAATAAATCACGGAGATTCTGCCTGTGAAATCTACACATTCCAGAGGTAACAAAATGCTGGCAATGTAGAAATTATAATCAGCAAAATAATGAAAGAAAATTATCCTGGTCTGAAATACAGTCTCAGTGGAGAGGTCGAGAGGGTAGTTCAGAGTCCAGTTGGGAGGACTGGTATCCCCCACCCACACACAGCCATGTACACATAGCCCTCTCAGACAACTGCCTCTCAAAGCTTTAACTCAAAAGACAAATTTGAGCTCTTACAAGTGCACAGAAGAACAAAAGAAGCCCAGATAAAAATTTCTGTCCTGATTCCTCCAATGTTGGGAAAGATTAGGGGCAAAGTCTCCATAAAAGAATGAGACATGGAACCATTGCGATCAGCACATATGAAGTATAGGGAAGCTGAGAACACTGTGTAGGAAGAAAGCAGTAGCTGGACAGTTTGTTCATAAAATCTCACAGCTGCAAGAATCACAAGAGACACTTAACACTGGTGGCTGTGTGTGTGTGTGTGTGTGTGTGTGTGTGTGTGTGTGTGTGTGTGTGTGTGTGTGTGTGTGTGTGTTAGTTGCTCAGTTGTGTCCGTTTCCAGGCTTTTTTGTCCATGGGGATTCTCCAGGCAAGAAGAACGAAGTAGATTACCATGCCCTCCCCAGGGGATCTTCCCAACCCAGGGATTGGCAGACTCTTTACCATCTGAGCTGCAAGGTGGAAGCCAACATAAAAAAAGCATAGAAGGAAGATAGGTAGACTGGTTTAAAAGAGCAAGATAATGGGGGAAGGTGAAACTAGCTAGTAAACTATGTGATTTGTTTTTAAGGACTATTAAGTGTAGTCATTTCATGTGTTTATTAAGAGAGCAAATGTAGAGATTGTGGAAAGGGAAAGGAGATGCTGACAATTAGCAGAGTTGCTAGTCTTCCCTTGGAGGAATTTAATATTCCACAGGAGGGAAACTGTGTCTCAGGCACCGCTCTAACCAGTTGATGATTGTTAACTGATTTAATCCCGTGAAATTGTCCTAATTTTGTGATGGTTCTAAATATTTAAATGACCTTGGCATTCAGAGTCTGATGGCATTCAGACATTCATTTTTTAAAGACTCTTTATATAAATGGAGAAGAGCACATCTTTACCATTTCCTCACCAAAAATGACATCTGCTCCATTTTCTATGGCATAATCTTTAAAAGGTGGTTTTTCATGGTTTGCTCAATTCTATCTTGGCAACTAGACATTAAACCATTTTCTTTTTTCCACAATTGCAGAAGAGTTCGATCTGGTAGTGGTATATCTGTCATAAGCTCAACTTCAGTGGATCAGAGGTTGCCAGAGGAACCAGTTTTGGAAGATGAACAGCAACAACTAGAAAAGAAACTACCTGGTAAGACAGTCTTCATATTTGAATTTTATAGCCTGTTAGAGATTTTCTGTCTCTAAGGCAAAGATGGAGGTAAAATATATTTAGCTAATGACATTATTGCTGTGTTTCTTCAACTGACTTTAGTCAGAAAGGAGACACTTTGCATATGCTTTTTGGACTTTAATATATGTATAGAATGTACTGATGCACCTTTGTTCTAGCTCTTAAATTGAAATCTATTTCACACTTACCGGAAATTTTATAAATGTAATCTATAAAGCACTGAAAATTGATAAGTTTTTAAGGTAATGGCTTAATACCACCAGTACAGAAATAGAATGTAAAGTTGCCTACTGTTGTTTTCTCATGTTATAGAATCGAAAGCTCCTTGATAGCAAGAAGCTATTTTAAATTTAATAGGAACCTAATTTAAATTACCCTCATTTACAATGAGAAATTCATCATACTATTAAAATATTCTCTGGTGGTTATGAATTATTAATATGAAATCATAATTGATACTAAGACACCCTAATGAAATTTATTATGGAGTCTCTTCATGGAAAATACTCTGTCAGTGTCATTTTGCTGCATTTCAAGTGCTCAGGGAATAATCGACCTGCTGAGGACACTACTAGCTCTCCCGCTCACCTCTTCAACTAAATTACTTTTTGTTCACTGAAGCTGCTTCCTGAAAATGTTCTTTGTGGAAGTGTGTTGAGTAGAGTGAAGAATCTAAATGTTAATAATACATGGTCCATGCCCTCTAGAAGGTTATGATACAACTGAAGATTTAAGACATCCATATAAAAAACCATCAAAGCAATGCATAACTGTGATAAATTCGTGAAGGCAGAATTATAGATACACAGCAGAGCTTACTTGTGGTTGGTTAGCACAAACTGGCAAATACACTGGCAGTTAAATCTCCATGGAAGAGGTAACAGTGGAGTTGAGATTTGAAGATTAATAGGGTCCTTACAGGGCTGGGAAGGAGGAACATCTCAGGTTAATAATCATGGGAATAAAGTCTTCAAGCAAATAAATACAGGAATCCTTACAATTTGCAATTTTCTTTTTCTGTTGGTGGAAGATATTTAATTATTTTTTTTTTGGGTCTGCACTGGGTCTTCATTGCTAAGCAAGGGCTTTCTATAGTTGAGGCAAGCTGGGTCAACTCTGAATTATGGTGTGCGGGCTTCTCATTGCAGTGGCTTCTCTCTGTTGCTGAGCAAAGAAAGGCTCTGGACGAGCTGGCTTCAGTAACTGGAGCTCTCAGGCTTAGTTGTCCCACGGTGTGTGGAGTCTTCCTGGACCAGGGATCGAACACATGTCCCCTGCATTGGCAGGTGGATTCCTGTCTACTGTGCCACCAGGGAAGTCTAACATTTCAAGTTTTGAACAAGATGTGACATTACTAGAGGTTTTGGTTAATGCGTTCTTTCTTTCAACAGCTGTTTATTATGTGCCTCTATGTATCAGAAATGGGGCCAGATTTTGGAATTAAAAAGGTATATAGGGACTTTAAGTTTGGTGTTTTTTTTTTTTAATTGAGCTATAATTTGCTTAACATAATATTGGTCATTCAAAGTCAGCTAGTCTGGGTGCCTTAAACAGCAGAAATTTATTTCTCACAGTTCTGGAGGATAGAAAAGTCCATAATCAGGATGCCATCCAGTTCTGTTCCTGGTGGGGTGCTTTTCCTGACTTGCAGATGGCTGCACTCTCACCAGATCCTCACTTGGCCTTTTCTGGGCGTGTGCACATGAAAAGAGAAAGATGGCGCTCCCTTTTCTTATAAGGCCACTAATTCATAATGAAGGTCCCATAGTCATGACTTTATCTTAACCCAAGTTATAAAGGTCCCATCTCCAAATACCAGCCCACTGGGCGTTACTGCTCCCACATCTGAATTGATAGGGTAGAAAACACTCAGTCCAAAACAATGGCCGTAGCTAGTTACTCAACATTTTCCCTTTTCCCTAGTCCCTAGTAATCATCAGCCTGCTATCTGTGTCTTTTGATTTACCCCCTCTGAATATTTCATAGAAATAGTGTTATGCAGTTGGTGTTGTTTTATGTCTGGCTTCTTTCACTTAGCATAGCATTTGAGATTTTATCCACAGTGTTGTTCAGTTGCTCAGTTGTGTCCTACTCTTTGCAACCCCATGGACTGCAGCATGCCAGGCTTCCCTGTCTTTCACCATCTCCTGGAGTTTGCTCAAACTCATGCCCATTGAGTCAGTGATGCCATCCAACCGTCTCATCCTCTGTCATCCCCTTCTCCTCCTGCCTTCAATCTTTCCCAGCATCAGGGTCTTTTCCAATGAGTCAGCTCTTTGCATCAGGTTTCCAAAGTATCGGAGCTTCAGCTTCAGCATCAGTCCTTCCAATGAATATTCAGGATTGATTTCCTTTAGGATAGACTGGTTTGATAGCCTTGCAGTCCAAGGGACTTTCAAGAGTCTTCTCCAACACCACAGTTCAAAAGCATCAGTTCTTTGGTTTTCAGCTTTTTTTGTGGTCCAAGATCCCCTGGAGAAGGGAACGGCTACCCACTCCAGTATCCTGGCCTCCAGAATTCCATGGACTTTATAGTCTATGCGGTTGCAAAGAGCCAGGCATGACTGAATGGTTTCCACTTTCGTTTTTCTCACATCCGACTCTCACACGGACTCGATGGACATGAGTTTGAGCAAACTCCAGCAGATGGTGAAAGACAGGGAAGCCTGGCATGCTGCAGTCCATGGGGATGCAAAGAGTAGGACACAACTGAACAATATTGTGGATAAAATCTCAAAAATACCATGCTAAGTGAAAGAAGCCAGACATAAAGCAACACCAACTACTGGAGAAACATAGCTTTGACTATACAGACCTTTGCTGGTGAAGTGATGTCTCTGCTTTTTAATACACTGTCTAGGTGTGCATGTATCATTACTTCATTCCTTTCTCTGGCTGAGAGGACTTGCAGTTTTAAAGTGGCAGAGTGAAATGGATGTTGCCTCTTCTGAAACCACTAAAGGAGCAAAAAGAACAAGAAAACAAAACTTGCTTACCATCTCTGATCTCTCATTTAACTGCCATGTTTAAGGAAAGTGTCTTCAGTAGAGGCCAGGCAGGAACGTGGGAAGAAGCCAAAAGGATGCTCACAGCTACATATCTCAAGACAAAGTGTGAAGTGACAGTTCTTGAAATAGATTGAGAACAATGGGAATGGCGTGCTGCACAGGCTGGCAGTGAGAGCTTCCAGTGTCTGGGGTTGGCTCCCAGGAGAAGCATGTGAGGCATACACAAAACTGAGTTGACACTGCTGAAAACACAGAAGGGACATGGAGCATGGAACTTTTTTTTTTTTTTAGGTAAAATAAAATGGGTGCAAACAGTGTTAGCAAGGATCAGAGAAAAAAAATTGTTGACCTGAGGATAGTCTAAAACCTTGGTGTTCTTAAAAGAAGGAAACTGAATAATAGGTTGGAAAAACTAGTTTACTGAGTGTCCTCTGCATAGTGATTAGGGCACAACCTACTCTTCAGTGTGAAACCCAGGAGGAGGTGTATCATCTTACTTCTATTTTCAGAAACCATTCTGTTTGTTAAAATTGAAAACAGAATGGCCCAGTTTTATGCAAAGGAAAAAGAGGTAGAAAGGGAAGGACTTCCTGGTGGTCCTGGGCTCCCAACGCAGGGAGCTAGTGTTCAATCGCTGGTTGGGGAATTAAGATACCTCATGCCTGGTGGTCAAAGAAAAAGAGGTAGAAAGGGAGAAGTTTGTGGTATAGAGGAGAGAGAGGGTCAGTTGCTAAACCAAGGTCGTAGAAAAAAGAAAGGATAGAGTGACAGGGAAGGTATGGAGAATGAGTGATGAAGAAGAAGTTCTGTCAAAAGATTATTCCAGAAACCAAGTTTTGGGCGTTCTGAATGCTGTGGTGCAGTTCGTCTGCAGGGGAGGGTATGTAAACGAGACGCTAAGTGAAAGGGCCTGTACCTGGTGCTTATCCATGAGGGCAGAAGCAGGCGGGAAGCTTAGGGAGTTCGTATCTGCAGGTCCCTTACTCATTGACGATGTGCCGTGGAGTTTTTCCTTTGAAAATGTCTGTTGAACATCTTATGGCTTTTCATAATCGTCCTGTCTCTTGTCTGAAAGTAACCTTTGAAGATAAGAAGCGGGAGAACTTTGAACGGGGCAACCTGGAGCTGGAGAAGCGGAGACAAGCTCTCTTGGAGCAGCAGCGTAAAGAGCAGGAGCGCCTGGCCCAGCTGGAGCGGGCAGAGCAAGAGAGGAAGGAGCGGGAGCGCCAGGAGCAGGAGCGCAAAAGACAACTGGAGCTGGAAAAGCAGCTAGAGAAGCAGCGGGAGCTGGAGCGGCAGAGGGAGGAGGAGCGAAGGAAGGAAATCGAGAGGCGGGAGGTGAGCGGCGGGAAACAGTCCTGCCATTAACACGGGCGTTCTTCTAGAATTGTTTAAGTGTCAGTAGTATATTGGGGCCTCCCTGACGGCTCAGCAGGTAAAGAGAGATGGCAGGAGACACAGATCCAATCCCTGGTCTGGGGAACTGAGATTCCCACATGCCATGTGCTCAGTCGCTCAGTCGTGTCCAGCTCTCTGCGACCCCGTGGACTGCAGCCCCGCCAGGCTCCTCTGTCCGTGGGATTCTCCAGGCAAGAATACTGGAGTGGGTTGCTACGCACTCCTCCAGGGGACCTTCCAACCCAAAGATCCGAACCTAGGTCTCCCACATGGCAGGCAGATTCTTTATACCGTCTAAGTTTGAAGAAACAAAATTTTAAGAAAGCATAAAAATATGGCCTTCCCTGATGGCTCAGTGGTTAAGAATCTGCCTGCCAGTGCAGAAGATGCTGGTTTGATCCCTGGAATGGGAAAATCCCCTGGAGAAGGAAATGGCACCCAGTCCAATATTCTTGTCTGGAAAATCCCATGGACTGAAGAGCCTGGTGGGCCACACTCCTTGGTGTCACAAAGAGTCAAAGACAAATGAGTGCCTGAGCACAACACAGCAATAATGTATTAACCCAGTCTTGTTTCTTTCTTTTTACAATTCAGTAGTTTTAGTTATTCACAGAGTTGTGTGACCATCACCACTGATTCGTCACCCTGAAAAGAAATTCCTTAACCATTAAGGAGTTACTACTCCTCTTTCCCATTCGGCCTTGCCCTTAACAACCACTGATTTACTCTCTGTCTCTACACCTTTGCCTATTCTGGACATTTTGGATAAACGGAATCATAGAATATGTGGCTTTTTGTGTCTGGCTTTCACTTTCAAGGTTCATCCAGTATGTAGATTGAATAAACACTTACTCCTTTTTATAACCGAGTAATATTCCATTACCTGGATAGACAACATTTTATTTATCTACTCATCAACCTGATAGACATTTGGGGGTTTTTTTCCTACCTTTTGGGTATTTTGAATAATGTTGCTGTGAACATTCATATACAAGTTTTTGATAACTGAGTCTTATGACAAACTGTTGCTATCAATTATGTATTTTTTAGCCTTTTTTCTGCATTCATATACACATATAGAAATAGAAAGGTTCATATGGTGGAGAAGCTGAGGGTTTACTGAAATGGTTTTTTTAAACCACTGTATTGGTAACTCACTAAATAATTAAAGTATTTGGCATCTTTTTCTTTTTCCACTTTAGAAAACAAGTCTAGTAATCTTTACTGTGTTTTATGGAAGGCTTCCTAAATTTGGTGCCATACCTGGATATGGGCCAAGCCAATCTCTTGTCTGTCTTTCCAGTTTTAGTATGTTGTAACAGAAGCAATGCCATGATCCTCTTGTGTGGATGAAATGTATTTTAAAGATGAAGGATTTTTTTCTTTATAAAAAAATAATACTTTGGTTTCATCTCCTGATGATTGCTTTTGAAAACTTCTAGCTGTAAGCTGCCTTTTCATTCAGTCACTCACACACAGATAATAAGATTTTCCTTTCCAGAATGACAGCCAAAAGATAGACCACCTTTCCTTCTTCAATTTTTTTTTAAAGCATTTCAGAGTGTTTGTTCAGAACTATATAATTGACATTTATGATGTGCCAGGCATTGATTAAGTTCCTGGAGATGTTGTGGTGACTAGGTACCCACCTGTCCTCCAGGCCCTTACAGTGTAGCTGGAGCACAAATATGTAAGAAGCAGTTATGATACAATGAAGAGTGCCAGGTGCCCTGACATATCCTCTGCCTAGCAGCCATCAGAGTCAGGGTTGAAGAGAGCTGATGTTGCTGGAAAAATTACAGAACCTTCTGTGCTAACAAGGAAACAAATGATTAGGGATGTAGGAGTCATGGACTTTTAAAGTGAAAGTGAAGTCACTCAGTCGTGTCCGACTCTTCGAGACCCCATGGACTGCAGCCCACCAGGCTCCTCTGCCCATGGGGTTTTCCAGGCAAGAGTACTGGAGTGGGTTGCCATTTCCTTCTCCAATGCATGAAAGGGAAAAGTGAAAGTGAAGTCGCTCAGCTGTGTCCGACTCCTAGCGACCCCATGGACTGCAGCCTACCAGGCTCCTCTGCCCATGGGGTTTTCCAGGCAAGAGTACTGGAGTAGGTTGCCATTGCCTACTCCATGGACTTTTAAAGCTTGAGATAAATAATAATTTCTCCTATGACAGAAGAAATAATAATTACTCGTTTGATGGAAGAAAGTTTTTGTTTTGTTTTGTGTTTTTGTTCTGGGGTTTTTCCTACGTTAATTTGCCTTTTTTGAAATGATAATTTTGTTGTATTTATTTGGCTGTTCTAGGTCTTAGTTGTAGCGTGTGGGATCTTTAGTTGAAGCATGTGGTATCTAGTTCCTTGACCAGGGATTGAACCCAGGCATCCTGCTTTGGGATCTCGGAGTCCTAGCCACCAGGCAACTCCCATAAGTTTCCTTGTTTTCTTTTATGAGTCAGTAAATAAGGAAGAGCAGGTTTACTTACTACACGAAGCATCCTTAAAGGCCTAAGGAACTGAATGTCAGTGATCCAGTAGTCCTTTCTGTTCTCAACCCATGTGACTGTGATAGCTTTTCTGAATATTCTCTTTTTTCCCATTGAAGTAATAACATATTTGTATGAAATTTTGTGCTGTCTTATAATGAAAGTCACTTGTCATGTTTAATACCATTTCATCCCTAGAAGAAAAGACTTACTAGATGTAACGTTTATTAAGAGACATTGAAGAGTGTAAGAACTGAACAGTTAGTAAATTGTTTGTTTGTGTATGTCACAGGCTGCGAAGCGGGAGCTTGAAAGGCAAAGACAGCTTGAATGGGAACGGAATCGAAGACAAGAACTATTAAATCAAAGAAACAAAGAACAAGAAGACATAGTTGTACTGAAAGCAAAGAAAAAGACTTTGGAATTTGAATTAGAAGCTCTAGTGAGTAGTTTGATTGTGCTTTAGGAACCCACTTGCATTGAATTGTTAAATGCTAATGATTCTTATTATTTTTCACTTGTTAAAGAATGATAAAAAACATCAATTAGAAGGAAAACTTCAGGATATCAGATGTCGATTGACAACCCAAAGGCAAGAAATTGAGAGCACAAACAAATCTAGAGAGTTGAGAATTGCAGAAATCACCCACCTACAACAGCAACTACAGGTGAGAAAATATGTCCCTTAAAAGCCTTTTGGCTTCCATGCCTTTCTTTGATTCATTTCATTCACTTATTCACTCAGCAAGCAGCAAGCATCTAGCAGGCCAAGATGAAGCAGACAGGGAACTTGCCTGAACGTAGTTATTGCTGAGTTGCTAAGTCGTGTCCGACTCTGTGACCCCGTGGACTGCAGCACCCCAGGCTTCACTGTCCTTCACTATCTCCCGGAATTTGCTCAGACTCGTGTCCATTGAGTTGGTGATGCCATCCAATCAGCTCATCCTCTGAAAGTAGGCTGTCTGGTAATTCAGCACACTTGCTGGGACTGCTGCATGCCAACTCAGTGCAAGCACTGGTAAGCACTGAGGATCCAGCAGTGGATAGCAGAGATAGAAACCCTGCCCTCGTGGAGCTTACCTTCTGCTTGCAGGGTAGATAAGGACTCAGGAAGCAAGACAAGCATGCTCTCTATTAGAAGAGGGAAAGTTGCTCTGGAGAGCGAGTAGGGAAGAGAGTCTCCAGTAGAGAGGCCTGTGATTTTAAGTAATGTGGTCAGGTCAGGCAACTCTGTGAGTATGATGCTGGGGCAAAGACTTGAAAGAGGTGAATGGCTGAGCCAGATGGACATCTAGCAGAGCAAGTTCTAGGTAGGGCAGCAGTTGTGCAGAAGAACTAAGGCTACAAGCTGGTCTCTGGGATGCCAGTTACAGCAAGGAGACAGCTATGGTTGGAGCGGTTGGGGGCTGGATCGTGCAGGACCTGTAGTCTACTGCTGGGACTTTGGCTTTACCATGATAACCACAATAAAGAAGTACAATTAAGTATATCAGGGGGAGTTCCAGAGATACGTGTATAGAGAATAGTTGGAGACACAGTGGAGTACTCTAAGCAGTTCTGCTTTCATTTTATTACCTATTCAGCCTTCACCACCAAGTTGTTAAAATTTCATCTGGTTTGGTTTCAAGTGTTGAGTTAGAGGGCGTATCCAATTCATGTAGATACTATTCTGCATACCATCCTAAAAGGTGATCAGTTTTGGACACCGTGACTTTAATTTCAGCTTCTTTTTCTCAGCCTGACAGTTTTGAGATTTATCCATATTTTTGATTGAATCAGTCCTCTGTTCTTTTTCATCAGTTCAGTCAGTTCAGTCACTCAGTTGTGTCCAGCTCTTTTTGTGACCCCATGGACTGTGGCTTGCCAGGTCTCCCTGTCCATCACCAACTCCCAGAGCTTGCTCAGACTCATGTCCATCAAGTTGGTGACACCATCCAACCATCTCATGCTCTGTTGTTCCCTTCTCCTCCTTTACCAGTGAGTCAGCTCTTGGCATCAGGTGGCCAAAGTATTGACTCTTCAGCTTCAACATCAGTCCTTCCAGTGAATATTCAGGACTGATTTCCTTTAGGATTGACTGGTTTGATCTCCTTGCAGTCCAAGGGACCCTCAAGAGTCTTCTCCAACACCACAGTTCAAAAGCATCAATTCCTCAGCATTCAGCTTTCTTTATACTCCATCTGTCACATTCATACATGACTACTGGAAAAAGCAGAGCTTTGACTAGATGGAAAATTTGGCATTACTTTGTTGGCAAAGTAATGTCTCTCCTTTTTAATATGCTGTCTAGGTTGGTCATAGCTTTTCTTCCTCTTCATCACTGAGTAGTATTTCCTTGTTTATCCCATCACCTGCTGAGGGACATTTAGGTTTTTTCCGGATTTGGATGTTATGACTAAAGCTGCAATGAGTATTTACTTATATTTCTTTATGTGGAAATATATTTTATTTCTCTTGGTTAAAGTTTAGGAGGGGAATTACTGTCATATAAGTATGTGCTTAGCCATGTCAGAGTCTACCAAACTGTTTCTACAGTGGTTGTGTCATTTCACATTCTTACCAGCAGTGCACCAGCCCTTCAGCTGCCCCTCACTCTCGCCAACACTCCCTTTTGTCATTGTTTTTAGCGTCTCTGGTGGGTGGGCAACAATGTCTCATGTAACTTTAATCTGCATCTTCCTGAAGGCTGAATGCTGTTGGCTGTTGGTTCTTATGTGTATTAGCGTGCATCTTCTGTATGTGTTTTGTGAACAAATCTTTAACTCATCCTTTATTGGGTTGCTTATCTGATTATCACAGTTCTTTATATAGTCTTATAAGAAGTCCTTTGTCAGATAGGTGTTTTGCAAATATTTTCACCTAGTCTCTGGCTTGCCTTTTCATTTTTGTAATGGTGTTTCTTAAAGGGCAGATGTTTTAACTTTTAAAGTTCAATTTATTTTTTCTTTTACAGTTTTTTATGTTCTATCTGAGAAAGCTTTAACTATCCCAAGGTTGCAGATGTTTTCCCTTATGTTTTCTTACAGAAATTTTACACTTTTATCTAATATATTTAGTTCTGTGATCCAGTTTTGATTGATTTTTATGTTAAGTGCAAGGTAAGGTAGTGAGAGTCACTTTTTTCCATACTCACACCCAGTTTATTCTATCAATGTTTATTAAAAACCTTAGTAGCTTGTTGATAATCAGCTGACCACATTTGTAAAAATCTTTCCTAGACTCATCCTTTTACCAGTATTTCCCTCTGTTGACCTGGAACTATGGAGATTTTAAAGTGTTTTTTCCTCCTTTATTTTATTAATATGGTACTTTACATTGATTTAAATTTGAATGTTAAACCAACTTTCCATTCTTGGGGTAAACTGCCCTTCAGTTCAGTTCAGTTCAGTTCAGTCCAGTCACTCAGTCGTGTCCGACTCTTTGCGACCCTATGGACTGCAGCACACCAGGTCTCCCTGTCCATCTCCAATTCCCAGAGTTACTCAAATTCATGTCCATTGAGTTGGTGATGCCATCTGACCATCTCATCCTCTGTCATCCCCTTCTCCCGCCTTCAGTCTTTCCCAGCATCAGGGTCTTTTCCAATGAGTCAGTTCTTCACATCAGATGGCCAAAGTATTGGAGTTTCAGCTTCAGCATCAGTCCTTCCAATGAACACTCAGGACTGATTTCCTTTAGGATTAACTGGTTATGTCTCCTTGCAGTCCAAGGGACTCTCAAGAGTCTTTTCCAACACCACAGTTCAAAAGCATCAATTCTTCTGCGCTCAGCTTTCTTTATAGTCCAACTCTCACATCCATACATGACTACTGGAAAAACCATAGCCTTGACTAGACAGACCTTTGTTGACAAAGTAATGGCTCTGTTTTTCAATATACTTCTAGGTTGGTCATAACTTTTCTTCCAAGGAGTACATGTCTTTTAAATTCATGGCTGCAGTCACCATCTGCAGTGATTTTGGAGAACAGAAAAATAAAGTTTCCCCCTCAGTTAGTCTCTCCCATCAGGAAGCTTCCATAAGCCTCTTATCCTTCTCCATCAGAGGGCAGACAGACTGAAAACCACAATCACAGAAAACTAACCAATCTAATCACATGGACTACAGCCTATCTAACTCAGTGAAACTGCCCTTAGTCATAGTGTATTATTGTTTTAAAAAATTATTGTTTAGATCAACTTATTATTATTATGAGTCTTTTTATTTAAATTCATGGGGGATATTAGTTTCATTTCTCATAATATCCTCATCTAGCTTTGGTATCAGGGTAATAAGGAAGTAAATAAGGTATATTCTTTTTTATTTTCTAAGAATTATATGAAATGGTAGTCCTCTCTGGATATCCATGGGGTCCTGGTTCCAAGCTAACTGAGGATACCAAAATCCATGGATGCTCAAGTTCTTTATGTAAAATGGATAGTATGATAGTCCCTTTGTGTCTGCATATTTGGATTGAAATTTGAATCCTAGACTTGCTGAGCCCAGATGAACTGGATGTTAGATTGTCTGTGGTGGTAGCTATTGTTTATTGAAGGCCTGGCATGTGAACACTGTCATGTGAATATTAAATAGAATTCCACAATACCCTAGTAAGGGCAGTATCATTACTCTCATAAGTGGGAAAGTGAAGATTCTAGAAGGGAATATTCTGTTTTGGAATCAGTTTCTAGCTGGGCAACAAGAATCCAAATTACCCAGTTTATGTTACTTCAAAGCTTTCCTTCTTAACTTGACACCACCCTGTCTCCCTAGCTAGCCCTTTCAGCTTCTCTCTTAAAATCCTGTAGGAAAGTGTTAGTTGCTCAGTTACATCCGACTCTTGGTGACCCCATGGACTGGAGCCCACTGCGCTCCTCTGTCCATGGGATTCTCTGGGCAAGAATAACAGAGTGGGTAGCCATTCCCTTCTCCAGGCGATCTTCCTGACCCAGGATTGGACCCGAGTCTCCTGCACTGCAAGCAGATTCTTTACCATCTGACCAGGGAAGATTAAAACCCTATATATTTCTTAAAAACTTTCTCTCGCCACCTTTCATAGTTATCAGACTCCAGTCTCAGTGCAATTGGTCCACCTGTGCAGATTCAACCAACCCTAGGATTCAGAGTGCCAATCATACTTAGCTATTTTATGTAAGGGACTTGAATGTCCTTGGGGTTTTTTTATTGTGGAGATCCTGTAACCAGTACTTCATGGATACCGAGGGGTTACTGTTTCTTGCTTAAATTTTTGGTGGCATTCACTAGTGAAGCCTTATGGACCTGGACATTTCATTTTGGTAGGACTTATAATTGCAAAATTTGTTTGGTAGATACAGGGCTATTGCAGTTTTCTATTTGTGCTGTATTCTCTTTTGATAATTTGTATCTTCAGTGAATGTGTCTGTTTCATCGAAGTTAACAAATTTATTTGTATAAAATTGTTTACTATATTCTCTTATTATTCTTTGCAAGTCTGTAGCGTCTGTAGTGATGTTACATCCTGATGTTGAGAATTTGTGTCATTTACCTCCAATTCCAACTCTTTCTCTCCTTCTCTTTGTTCTCTCCCTTCTCTTCCACCTCCCTCTTTTCTCCAACAGTCTAGCTGGGAACTAATTGGCTTTATTGATTTTTTTTTGAATAAATGTTTTATTTTATTGTTTTTTTTTTTCTCTATGGTATCTCTGTTTTCTATTTCATTTACTTAGGCTCCTTATTATTTCCTTTCATTTACTTATTTTGGATTTAATTTGCTTCTATCTAGCCTATTAAGAAGAAGCTTAGATTATTGAATTTGGACCTTTCTTGATTTCTGATAATGTATAAACATGTTAAGTTGTAAATTTCCTTCCAAGCATCATCATAGCCATATTACACAAATTTTAACATGTTGTATTTTTATATTCATTCCATTCAGAACCTGTTTTTTATTTCCTTTGTCATTTCTTTGAAGGGTTATTTAGAATTATGCAGTTTAGTTTCCAAATACTTGGATTCCTTTTTTTTGAGCTGTCTAATTGATTTCTGGTTTATCTATGGTATGATCTGTGAGCACAGTCTGTGTGATTTTAATCCTTTTAAGTTTATTGAGACTTATGTTATGGTTCAGCATGCGATCTGTCTTAGTGAATGTTCCATATACTCTGTTGAAGCTGAGTAGGGTGTCCCCCAAATGTAAGTTGATCAAGTTGGTTCTTAGTGTTGTTCATATCTTCAGTGTCCTTCCTGATTATCACGGAAATCCTAATCAATTTGAGATTTGAAATATTAGGATATGACATATAATGTAAATAGTATCAGAAGTTCACTGCTAGAAATTATTTGAAAATATTTTAAAATGCATGCACAAGTACAATCTTTTCTATGTTAACTCTCTGTGTCTTTCACTAACTATTTATGAGAAGTCTGCCCTTAGAAAATTTAGGACTGAAAACCATAGGATTATTTATTATCTCACTGAATGCTGTGTATCCATATATATGTTTACGATTGAGGCTTAGTGTGTTTAGTTATTGAAAATAAAATACAAATCAAGGTTCCTGAAAAAGCAGTGAAGTTAAAAATAATGCATGGTTTGAAGAAAGTCAGGTACATAGTAGGCAATGATATATCGGTTTTCTTTCTTTATAAGTATTAGCAGATTCTTGCTATGCAAATGAGTCAAGTACCCCTTCATACTGATTTGACCTATTTTAGAAAGTTAGATTGTACATTTAGAAGTAATGTTGGGATTCCCCAGTGGTCCACTGGTTAAGATTTCATGTCTCAGTGATTTTGAGCCAGGCTTCATCTTCATACTTCTTTGTTTGCCCTGGTTCAGGAAAGAAAATTTGGGATTGGTTAGAGATGTGGCCTTGGTTTAGTGAGGCTAATAAGAGGAGGAGCCCAGTTGACTATGCTTTTTTGGGAAAATGTTCAGATTTGTGTATTCTGTTTTGTCTAAATTTGGTGGGATTGGGGAGAGTACTTTTGTTTGTGTGAATTATTCATGTGAGAACATGCTTCCAAATGTTCTCCACTGAGCTGTATCACCCTACAGTTGGAATGTATAGTACACAAAGATTTCTTACATACAAGCCAGTCGGTATCTAAAGGTGGCTGTTCCAGAAAGGACTGGCCTCAGGTGAAAATTTTTCATGAAGACGTTTTTACTTTTTCAAATGAAAAGTTAATACATAGAGATTTATTTTTCTTAAGTCAGAGTAAAAATGAAAGTCAAATGCACACGTGCCTGTATGCTAAGTCACTTCAGTCATATCTGACTCTTCGTGACCTCATGGACTGTTGCCCTCCAGACTCCTCTGTCCATGGGATTCTCCAGGCAAGAATACTTGAGTAGCTGCCATACCCTCCTCCAGGGGATCTTCCCAACCTAGGGATCGAACCTGGGTTTGCATTGCAGGAAAATTCTTTACCACTGAGCCACTGAGGAAGCCCCAAAAGTCAAATATTCCTTAATAAAGGCTACAAAAGCTGTCTTTTTTTCCCTAATATATGTAGAAACTACATTGAATAATATAAGCTGAACTTAGGTAAATACAGTTGATTCTCAAGTCACACATGAAAATGCCTCACAGTCCTGTACCGTGTGGTTTAGCTTTTATCTATGTTGGTTAAAAAATATTCGATCCAAGATTTCTGTGCAGCTGTTTAAAACTGTGGCTTTATCCTCAGTGGTGGAACCACATATGGTAACTAAGATTCTAATTATTAAAGTGCTGGTTTGAATTCTGTTTCCAGCTTCAGGTATATGGTCACCCTCAGTTCAACCCTATTAAGTTCATGACAGAACAGTTCCTGTTTAAACTACTGAGTCAGTTTACAAATATCAGGGTCTCTGCATTTGTATTTGATCCTAGTGCAATTTGGGAGATCATTCCTTTCCATTTTTTCTGCTGAGTTGTACTTGTGGTTCACTTTTAAAAGCTTGTAAATAAGCAGTAAGTCAATAAAAATGTAAGAAATATCAAGGGAGCTATAACTGTCTTATTTAAACTTTATTTCAGTGAAAAGCATGTGGGAAACAATTAATTTCTTGGCAAGAAAACAACAACAACCCTGACTAGTGATTAAATGCAGTTTTGCTGTAGACTATTTGGGATGAGGTTAGGAGAATCTTTGAGCGAGCAGAAAATTTACCTCAGCCTGCCAGGACTTTGGATCTAAACATGGTAGTTTTCTCCACCATTCATTGCTGTGTTCTCTTTCTCTCATAGGAGTCCCAGCAAATGCTTGGAAGACTTATTCCAGAAAAACAGATACTCAATGACCAATTGAAACAGGTTCAGCAAAACAGTTTGCACAGTAGGTGTTTTCTTTTTAAAGTTGACATTTTCCTTCCTCACAGGCAAGAAATGAGAACCTGAAAAGCCACTTTTCCTCACTGCTAGTTTGTTTTTCTTATCTTGCCATGTTTTTCTAAAACAGGGGATTCACTTCTCACACTCAAAAGAGCCTTAGAAGCGAAAGAACTGGCTCGGCAGCAGCTACGAGACCAACTGGATGAAGTGGAGAAAGAAACTAGGTCAAAATTGCAGGAGATTGATATTTTCAACAATCAACTGAAGGTACCTATTCTGTGTGTACCTACATGTATGTCTTACTTTGTTAATCTTTCTAAGTGACCAAGATGGTTAGTTGATATTTGAGCTCCAGGCAGGAAAATGTATTCTGCTGGTTTGTCAGCCTTCATAAGAAGCCCCTCACATTTATAGATGAACATTAAACAATCTAAGTTGAATTTTTGTCCTTTAAAAAATAAAAATGAATCTGGTGTCTTTAAATAAAGGGCTGAGTAAATGGTTCCAACTTAACATCCGTCTTTCACATGAATACATTTTTTGCACATCTTCATCCTTGTGTCTGTTGAGAACTCCATCAAGTTGAATTGCCAAAAGCTGGGCTCCCAAAGCTGCATCTTTCTTATGTTCTTTGAAGAAGATTGAAAAGGAACTGTTTTCTCTTTGAAAGCTAAGAATATTTTTTGCCAATTCTTACCTTCAGGATTGTCCTTGAATATAGATAGATCTTTGTTTTTGTGACCTCACACTTTAAAATATTATGATTTAGTGGAGTAATTACCTTTGTCTCTGGTGGAAGTGGTGCATGAATTTGTTATATTTTCTCAGTGTAACTCAGGAAAATGCCAAAGCTCCCAGGGAAGATACAGGTGGTGAAATCACAGTCTTTTTCTGATTTGATGCTTTTGTTTAACGTGACAGCTTTATCATCTTAAAAATGATTATTATCCTGTAGTAAAATATCTTGAAATGCAAGCAGCTAATTTCCTATTAACAGCAATCACATGCTTTAGGTTTAAGTAGATATTGAAGTTTTCAATCAGTTATGTTCTTTTAAAAAGTTGGATTTTACACATTTTTTTTTTTCCCTGAAGTATTTTCTGTTTCCAACCTAAAATCCTTTATACTTGCTTCTGGCCAGTTTAGCTTCTGATACTTAGGAAAAGTTTAAATACTTTTCTTCATTATTCTGTTCTTCATTATTAGAAATCCAAAAACAAATTTGAAAGTATATTTGAGATTTTTAGTTGACTTTAGAATTTTGATTCTAGGCCAGCTTGTCTAGACATCTGAGTTTGAGGTATTTGTATTGTGTTTTCAGGGTAATAAGTAATGAGGTTTTGGGTAATAAGTAATGAGGTTTTCACAGTTATACAATTCCAGAAAGATGATCTTAGGGGAGTTATTATTTGAGCCAACTTACCTTTGTGAGTTTTTTAAAAATATTGCTTTCATGCTTACACTGAATACATGTTTGTGTATGTATGTATGTGCACTCTATATATTTTCTGTATGTGTACATATATGATTTATGTCATGTAAGTATTGGAATTACAGCTGTCAGTTATCCTTCTCTAGAATAAATAGAAACACTGACATTACCTCTCATTATTACTTGTCACTATTTCAAGCAAAAAGAATATGGCACTATGGCACCCTTGTAGTCCTTTTTAAGAGTCTCTTGGAATATAAACTTAAGTATTCAGGTGTCTTCTGACCCAGGAGGTACTCCAGATTTATGCCTTACTCTTAAGTTTGGCCCAAAGCAAGGTTCACATGTCAGAAGATGGGCTCTGGTCAGTGGTTTTGATAATGCCTAGATAACTTACAGATTATTTTTGCTGTTGTACTGTTGTCATTGCTAAAGAGAACACCAGAACACCCTGCTAATGTGGTGTGAGTCACTCTCACTGTTTAGTTGACTAATGCTGACTTCAGTAGTAAGAGAGTTTTTAGACCTTTATTCTACTGGCCCTTTTTCCAAATATGTGTGTTTATCGCTCAGTTGTGATTGACTCTTTGTGACCCTATGGACTGTAGCCCACCAGGCTTCTCTATCCATGGACTTCTCCAAGCAAGAATACTGCAGTGAGTCACCATTTCCTTCTCCAAGGGATCTTTCCAATCCAGGGATCGAACCTGGGTCTCCTGCTTTGCAGGCAGATTCTTACCAGTTAAGCCACCAGGGAAACCCAAATATGCTTGTTTTTAAATATTTCTTTCTGTTGTAACTTTTCTTTTAGTTTTCCATTATTACTTTAAATTTAAGTCAGTGTGGAGAGTAAAAAAAAACATCACAAGCCAGTATGTAGCTTACATTGTTTTATTATTTAAAACAAAAGTTTGGAGGACTTAGTGACCATATTATGTTTCTGGCAGTTGTTATTTCTAGTATTCCTCTCCAGCCTGGTAAGATCAAAACAGAAACAGGTACACTGAAGATCAAAAGATTTATAATTTGAGGGGAACAATTCTTGAGGCTGTAGCCCTTTCCCTGGCAAAGAAATAGAGCCACTCTTTCCTTCTTTTGCAAAACAAAAAAAAAAATGTATAATTTGATTGAGACAGCTCAGAGGCAGATTTAAGATTTTAGCCTCTTGAGTATCTCCTGTCTGTTTTCTTTGTTATAATCACATTGGCGAATGTGAAGCTTTTTTCTTTTTCTTTTTACTTTAGAGCTTATTCACTTTGTTGTTGGTGTTTAGTCGCAAAAGTATATGACTCTTTTGTGATCCCATGCACTGTCATTGCTAGGCTGCTTTGTCCATGGGATTTCCTAGGCAAGAATATTGGAGTGGGTTGCTGTTTTCTCCAGGGGAATTTCCCAACTCAGGGATCAGATCTGTGTCTCTTGCACTGGCAGGCAAATTCGTTACCACGAGCAGTTATAATACCAGACCACCTGACCTGCCTCTTGAGAAACCTATATGCAGGTCAGGAAGCAACAGTTAGAACTGGACATGGAACAACAGACTGGTTCCAAATAGGAAATGGTGTACGTCAAGGCTGTATGTTGTTACCCTGCTTATTTAACTTATATGCAGAGTACATCATGAGAAATGCTGGGCTGGAAGAAGCACAAGCTGGAATCAAGATTGCCGGGATAAATGTCAATAACCTCAGATATGCAGATGACACCACCCTTATGGCAGAAAGTGAAGAGGAACTAAAAAGTCTCTTGATGAAAGTGAAAGAGGAGAGTGAAAAAGTTGGTTCAGAAAACAAAGATCATGGCATCTGGTCCCGTCACTTCATGGGAAATAGATGGGGAAACAGTGGAAACAGGGTCAGACTTTATTTTGGGGGGCTCCAAAATCACTGCAGATGGTGATTGCAGCCATGAAATTAAAAGACGCTTACTCTTGGACAAAAAGTTATGACCAACCTAGATACCATATTGAAAAGCAGAGATATTACTCTGCCAACAAAGGTCCGTCTAGTCAAGGCTATGGTTTTTCCAGTCGTCATGTATGGATGTGAAAGTTGGACTGTGAAGAAAGCTGAGCGCAGAAGAATTGATGCTTTTGAACTGTGGTGTTGGAGAAGACTCTTGAGAGTCCTTTGGACTGCAAGGAGATCCAACCAGTCCATTCTAAAGGAGATCAGCCCTGGGATTTCTTTGGAAGGAATGATGCTAAAGCTGAAACTCCAGTACTTTGGCCACCTCATCCAAAGAGTTGACTCACTGGAAAAGACTCTGATGCTGGGAGGGATTGGGGGCAAGAGGAAAAGGGGACGACAGAGGATGAGATGGCTGGGTGGCATCACCAACTCAATGGTCGTGAGTTTGAGTGAACTCCAGGAGATGATGATGGACAGGGAGGCCTGGTGTGCTGCGTTTCATGGGGTTGCAGAGTCAGACACGACTGAGCAAGTGACCTGAACTGAACTCAACTGAGCAGTTATAATTTCTCCTAAGATGAGATGAATGAGGTGAGCCAGCATTCGGACTCTTTGGGATTTCTTCTGTGTGTCCCTTGGTACAGTAGTGCCTCCGCAGCATCCTCGATAACATTGGCAAAAATTACCTCTACCTTACTGAAACATTTCAACTGTCCAGTAATGCCACACATCATGTTTGATGGTATGAATTTGGTTCATCCTAAACCTTCCTCTCCCCAGAGGAAACCAGCCTAGAGAGTAGAGAAAAGAAATTAGGGCTTAGTTTTGTTTTATATTCCTATAAACTGTTCATCTAGAGAAGGAAAGTTTAGTTCACCCATTATCAACTAGTATGGTGACACTGGAGAAATACCTATAGAGCGTAGACTTTTAAAAGTAGTTCATCAAAGGGGACTTCCCTGGTCATCCAGTGGTTAAGACTGAGATTCCAATGCAGGGGACTTGGGTTAGATCCATGGTCCGGGAACAAGGATGCCATGTGGTGTGGGGCATGGCCAAAAAAAGAAATCGTTGATCAGAACATTAAAACCTGTATTCAATTTCTAGCCCCATAAAGGAGTTGTTCCATCTAGCAAAACCCAACTCTCATAGTTTCTTTGGTACAAAGTTACTTGCAATAAGCCGTTCACTTCTTTTGACACACACTCACGGTCATGTCCAGTTCCTTGGCGATAAGAGCATGCAGGGAACAATAACATAGAGGTAAAGAATCTGCCTGCCAATGCAGAAGGTGCAGTTTCAGTCGGTGGGTCGGGACGAAATCCCCTGGAGAAGCAAGTGGCAACCCACTCCAGTACTCTTGCCTGGAAAATGCATGGACAGAGAAGCCTGGTGGGTTACAGTCCATGGGGTCGCAGAGAGTGACTGAGCACAGCACATACCTTGGTTTAGCTCAGATTCTCAAGCATGAGACTGTGTTCAGGAAGTGTAATTGTATTTAGTTTCTTGAATGAGAAAGGGTTTAAAGGGTAGGTATGCTGTTGCCTTTTTCTTTCTTTATAATAGGCAGACTGGTTTAGTCCTGTCTGCCAGCTGTCTAGTTCAGGTTCATCCTTTTGAGAATTGCTCTTTTTTTTCTTCAGTTAAGCAAGAATTACATTTATGCCTCCTTACTCAGTTTCTGATAACCAATGATGGAAGTGCTCAAGTCATTAATTAAAGAGAAAATCAATTACTTTTACAGTTAGATTAACAGATATTTATTTCAGATTGGTAGCAATTTACTAAAAATATAAACCATGCTTACAGTTCTGGTCAAGAACTGGTCAGAGCTATGGATCATATGGCCTCTAGAATCTTGGACCTTTCCATTTCTATTTTACCTAATGGAAATTGAAGACTTATTTTTTACCTTTTAGAAAAGACTACTTTTCCATGTGGGATTCCCAGGTAATGTTAGTGGTAAAGAATCTGCCTGCCAATGCAGGAGACACTAGTTGGATCCCTGGGTCAGGAAGATCCCCTGGAGAAGGAAGTGGAAACCCACTCCAGTATGCTTGCTCGGAGAATCCCATGAGCAGAGGGGCCTGGAGGGCTGCAGTCCACAGGGCCACAGCGTCAGGCATGACTGAGCAACTGAGCGTACATGTTTGCATCCTTTTGTAGTAGACGGCTACCTTACAGATATGATACTTATGTTTCCCAGAAATGATGCCAAAACAGAAATGTCTTTCTAATTTGTCACCCCAAACCAAGAATTACTTTAGAAAGGAAAAAGAATGAATAAACTTGGCTTTTGTAGGTCTATCAAAAAGGGAGGAAACGATAGCACTCTGATATTAAAGCTTTGGTGCTCGAATTCCAACTGATAGCCTTTTATTTTTACCAGCTTTTGTGTGAACAGTAAATTTCAGTGGACCAAATTTATCTGTCACATTTTCTGCTTTTAAAATGTTCTATATGCAGGAACTATTTTATCATGCTTTTCAGTTCAGTTCAGTTCAGTCGTGTCCGACTCTTTGCGACCCCATGAATTGCAGCATGCCAGGCCTCCCTGTCCATCACCATCTCCCGGAGTTCACTCAAGCTCCTGTCCATCAAGTCGGTTTTGCCATCCAGCCATCTCATCTTCTGTCGTCCCCTTCTCCTCCTGCCCCCAATCCCTCCCAGCATCAGAGTCTTTTCTGATGAGTCAACTCTTCGCTTGAGGTGGCCAACGTATTGTAGTTTCAGCCTCAGCATTAGTCCTTCCAATGAACACCCAGGACTGATCTCCTTGCAGTCCAAGGGACTCTCAGGAGTCTTCTCCAGCACCGCAGTTCAAAAGCATCGTGCTTAGGAATCAGTAACCTCATATTCATGTTCTAGAAACCTCAATTCAAAATTCAGTTGTCTTTGACTTTTCTCTTTTTATCTCATTTTGCAGGAAAATCAAAACAATTTGGGGGGGGCTCTATTTGCCTTAAGGGCACCTAGAACGATTCTGATCATTATTTTTCTTACCTACAGTGCTTAGCTGTAGGTGTAAAATTATGGTTTTAGCAAGTGTCAAATACCATTACGAATAGGAGCTTTTTTAACATTGCCTTTGGCAATGGTAGTGGTTACTGGCATAGTTTTCTTTGGCCCTTATAGGTTAATGTTCCATATTTTAATATCCTCACTATGATACAGAACAGCAACATAAAGTGCAGCTTAACAGTTTTCAGGACTCTATTGTAAGCTAAAACAGAATCCACACAAAGCATCTAGATGTTGTTTTGTGCTGAAAAGTCGAGTCCTTGTTGGTCCCTGCTAGGCACTGTGTGCTGGCCGAGTTCTAGCTGGCGTTTATATTACAGCGTTTCTTTCCAGTCAGTGGCGATGGAGGAGGCAGTATTTCAGTGCCTGGCGGTTCTCCTGTGCTGCGTCATCCACTTAGACTTCTTTCTAAAGGTTTCCCTGCCCTGCTCAGGCAATGCACATCTTTCTCAAACTAAGAATGGTGAACCATCTCCAGCTCTGTGCTTCAGTTTCCCCCATGCAGATGAGTGCTCAGTGTCTAAAATAGCATTTACCATGAAGTGCTAATAAGCCTTTTTTGTAAAAGTTTATCATGATTAATTATTATAAATCATGGAGTTTATGAGTGAATCTTTCCTCTTGAAAAATTGTGTATCTGTTGGTGTGGGTGTGTGATGGAAGCTCTGAACTACGAGATGGATAAGGTACTATATACTGTAGTCTTTATACCAAGCCTATTTTGGATCACTGAATTTGCCATGTGGCTGCAAAAATTTGAAAGACCATACTTGGTCATTATTTGGGTCAATATGCATATTTTCATCAGCAGATATTATAGTCAGTATACTATTCCAAAAATGGATAATCTTTTATTTCTCAGAAAAATGTGAGTATTTAGGACTGATTCAGAGTTAAGAATTACATCCTTAATATACTTGGGAAATCCAGGCTTTGTAAATTAGATACAAGATGCTATTAGAAATATAAACTCTGCTTCTAATGCTACCAGTTCTAAAAATTGCTCCTAGGAACTGAATTGTTGTTGAAATGAGAATGCCAGTTATAGTAAATAAGGTTCTTCGCTTTACTGAGGCTTTTATGCTCTTGGTTTCAGACACTTGCTTTCAATGGCAGGCTCATTCATTATGAAGGCAGTGAAAGGCAAAATGTTTAGCAACCAGGCAAGAAAAGAAAAGAGCTGGAGAAGGAACTGCAGAACAGAATGAAATGTCAAGAAAAAAAGCATGTGCAGGGAAACAAGGATGGAAAGGAAAAGATCCAGAAAGAGGAGATCCAGAGACAGCAAGAGAAATCAGTGTGAATTCAAATAACCATGTTGTTTTCTCATATTAGTAGAGTAACGTTTTGCTGTTTCATGGCTTGTTCAAGATCAAATTTTATTTTTACCTGTATGATCCTTTTGAAAAGACTTTTTTTGCACAGAATAAAATGCTGTAACTCTCATTGAATGTACTTGTGATTTTGGAAACTTCAGACAGATTCCTTCAATGTAGAAAAGTAATTAAACACTACCAAGACTCGAAATAATTAACAAACATTGTGTGTTAGATTCTGTGCCATACCAGTAGGCTTGTTGCTTGGTTGGTTGAGGTTTTTAGTAACAGTGGGGGTTTTTCTTTTGAGGTTTTAAAAAAGTACTTGACAAAAGGAGTTCAGTTCAGTTCAGTTCAATCGCTCAGTCATGTCCGACTCTTTGCAACCCCATGAACTGCAGCACGCCAGGCCTCCCTGTCCATCACCAACTCCCGGAGTTCAGCCAAACTCATGTGCATCGAGTCAGTGATGCCATCCAGCCATCTCATCTTCTGTCGTCCCCTTCTCCTCCTGCCCCCAATCCCTCCCAGCATCAGGGTCTTTTCCAATGAGTCAACTCTTCGCATGAGGTGGCCAAAGTATTGTAGTTTCAGCCTCAGCATCAGTCCTTCCAATGAACACCCAGGACTGCTCTCCTTTGGGATGGACCGGTTGAATCTCCTTGCAGTCCAAGGGACTCTCAAGAGTCTTCTCCAACACCACAGTTCAAAAGCATCAAGTCTTCTGCACTCAGCTTTCTTCACAATCCAACTCTCACATCCATACATGACCACTGGAAAAACCATATCCTTGACTAGATGGCAAAGTAATATCTCTGCTTTTTAATATGCTATCTAGTTTGGTCATAACTTTCCTTCCAAGGAATAAGCGTCTTTTAATTTCATGGCTATAGTCACCATCTGCAGTGATTTTGGAGTCCCCCCAAAATAAAGTGTGACACTGTTTCCCCATCTTATTTGCCATGAAGTGATGGGACCAGATAACATGATCTTTGTTTTCTGAATGTTGAGCTTGAAGCCAGCTTTTTAACTCTCCTCTTTCACTTCCATCAAGAGGCTTTTTAGTTCTTCTTCACTTTCTGCCATAACGGTGGTGTCATCTGGATATCTGAGGTTATCGATATTTCTCCCGGCAATCTTGATTCCAGCTTGTGCTTCTTCCAGCCCAGAGTTTCTCATGATGTACTCTGCATAGAAATTAAATAAGCAGGGTGACAATATACAGCCTTGACATACTCCTTTTCCTATTTGAAAACAGTCTGTTTTTCCATGTCCAGTTCTAACTGTTGCTTCCTGCCTGGGGAGGGGGAAGAAAAAAAACCAACTGAAAAAATGTGTTCTTATTCTCTTCTTTAGCCAACTCCTTGACAATTAGATCCTTCACAGTGACATGCATTTTAAAATAAAGGGGTATTGCTTTATAGATAAAGGTAAGACACTTGGGAAAAACTCAGATTTTCAGGATAAAATAGAGTCAGTTTTCTCTTTCTGGGAGCATAGGGATACTTAGCAAAGACTCTTGGGAGATGTGGGAGAAGGTTCTTAGCTATATCTACAGTAGAAAAGAAAGGGTTTTCTATTAATAGCTCTTCTCTCCTTTTTTGTTCATCTGTCCTCTCCTCCCTTTACAAACACACACACATGTGCGCACACACGCAAACACACACACCCATTCATCCCTCTCTGACTGTCCCTTGGCACTATGATACACTGACTGCCAGCTTGCTCCATGGTGAGCTGGACTTTCTATTTGGTTGAATATTGACCACAGACTTATAAATAATCTTTAAGCATATTCTCAGAATTCAAATAACCAGTCTATTTATCTCTCTTTATATATATACTTCCAATCAGTATGTTTTTTTATATTTCTACTGCTTTTTGTGCATCAAGAAGGAATACATTTTATAATTTTGCAGGAAATGGAATATCAGTTTATCTTGATTTGAGTAAAACTTCTGTTTTGAAATAGTGATATTTCTGATTTTTCCACACTTGTAGGAGTTCCTCAGTCTTCATGAGGTTTGTTGGTTGCTTTCTGTACTGATTTTCCATTTGTTTTACAACCACTTAATTGGGAAAAGTTACCATATTTTAAGACCCCAGATCCTTTTGAAAATTCTGATTTTGTCTGCTACACAGTGTCCTTAGGTGAGAAATAAAGTGGTGTTTATTTATACAAAAGCACGCCTACCTGTGAAATCTGTAAATCACCCGCCAACGTTTGTATAGAAACAGAACAATTTACAAGGCATTTTTTCCAGTGTGGATTCATTTGTTTGCTCTTTGTAGCACCTTCCCTTTGCTCTAGGTAAGGCCTAGAGAAGGACCTGCCAATTGTAGTCTCTGCTTCCCAAGGACAGGGAAGGTTTGGAGGCTTTGAGGTTTCTGGCATGCTCTGAAGCTTTCTGTGGAAGCCAGGAAAGACTCAAGCTGAGTTTTTTGGGTAGAGTGTGGAGAAAAAAATAAAAAGCACTTCTAGCTTTCTGTAGGTATTAGGTCTAGACAAAACAAACACCTGCAATCTCTGATGCTGGTACCTAGATCAATTTCTTACGTGGTTCATTTAATATTAACACATAAATGATTGGGTGATTTTTGCAGAGACTAATGCCTGATGTAAGTGGATATTTGAAACATCTGTGGTCAGTGATGTTCAGGTAACAAAAGATGTGTGACTACGTCTGTGGTCAATACATTGTTGACAGTACCAAGACTGTTGGAAGAAATGTCCACAATTTATGTTGATTTGTGGTGTTCAGTTCATGAAGGTGAAAGTGATAGTCGCTTGGTTGTATCCCATTCTTCAAGACTGCATGCAAGTAGCCCGCCAGTTCGTAGAATTCTCCTTGCAAGAATGCTAGAGTGGTTTGCCATGCTCTCCTCCAAGGGATCCTCCCAACCCAGGGATTAAACCCAGGTCTTCTGCATTGCAAGCAGATTCTTTACCATCTTAGCCACCAGGGAAGCCCATGAATATCTCCTAATTAATCAGTTGCTCTTGTCTTTCTGTTCCAAGAGATAGTCTGAGAAAAAAATAAACAGAGCAGAAGCAGGCTAATACTTCAGGAGTTAGATGACCAAATAGCAATGTATTTCCATAAACAGCTAGTCTTTCATAGGCTCCATATTGGTACTTCATTCTCCCCACCTCTATTCATGAACTTTTATGCAGTCATGTTTATAAAAAGAAATGCCTTTCATATTGTGCAGGTAGATACTTCTCTCTATTTCATGTAATGTCAGGTCACAAAATACATTTATTTTTGAGAGTCTCTTAAGACTGAATGAAGCAGAAACAGTCACAGTTTTTTAATCCAGTGATTCTGTGCCACTTGCATATCAATAGGACAACTGTCTTTAGTGAACTTGAAATTGAGCCATATTTCTCTGGGCAAAAAATTGGATCTTCTTGAGTATTCAATTTGTGAAGCATATTGCTTTTGAAATACTTTGGCTGTCTGCCACAGGATGTCCAAAGATGTTTTTTGGTGCAAATATCTTCATTCCTTAGGGGAAATAAGTGACTTTTCCCCCTTAGTTGAAAGAAGAAAGAGGCAACCTGATTTTCCTTTCTTTTAACTAACACAAGACAATCTTTATTTGCCAATCATTTGCTTATTGTGGTTTATATCTGTACTTGATCCAACACCTCTTTGAGAATCAAATTAAAGCAGCTGTGTGCCTTCTTAGCAAGAAAGATGCCCATATACCTCAGTTTGCATGCAGTCTTATAATGTTCACAGATCTAAAGCTCATTTATAGACACCGGATAAGAAACTCTTCTCTCTCTTAGGATTCTAGAGATATTACTGGTGAAAAAAAAAATCTTAATTTACATATACTACACATTTTATTGGAGTTTTCTTTTTCCCATATATTTGTTCATAGTTGGAACTTATTGAATGGCTAATCATTTCTTGTTTATTAATAAAATCTCCATCCTTTATTAGGAGTTAATATTAGGTTATTGTTCATCTTTTCTAGTGTTAAACATACACCTTTGAATAGAATACAGAAGAAAGATCAACTAAGTTGTATGCATACAATATGCTAGATAAATATCCAGCCAATAAATAAATATGTGATTATAGAAAAAACTGGTAGAAAGTAGGTTAATTTGAGGAAGAGCTACAAGTGAGATATGAATGTTGATTCATTGTAATTTCTGATTTGTTCTATTTACCTTAGTTATAATAGAGAAATAACTCTGACAAGATTTGATAGAATTTACAAGGTCACTTGCACCAGGAAAATTGCCCAATAGCTGCTATGATTTGTGTGGGGATGTTTTTCTTAGCTACTTTCCCCAGTAGTTTTCTCATTTCCTAAGTAAAGCAAGAATGTAATGACATGAGATCTGCCACCTGGAAAATGTTTACCCAGAAAGAATTAAAGGGCAACTTGTAAAGTAATAGTACTTATACTTGAGTTTCTGAAACAGTATTGAGAAAGAATGAATCATCAGGGCAGCCCTCTGCTCCCATGTGAAGGGACCCATTGCTCCTTGTCATGCCTGGAAAGGCGAGTCGTCGTTAGTTTTTAGTTCATATTTCTTCATTCTACAGGTTGCCTTCTCAGAAGTTCAACTTTTAAGAATGTAATCAGCTTAGGAATCATGCATTTTCTGCTTATTTTGGTCATGCCTCCTTAAATTCCTAAGTCCAAGAAAAAGAGATGCAGAACGGCTTCCTATTCAGAGCATCTTGATTTTCTTATATTTGATTGTATATATCAGCAGCATTTGATTCGGGTGAAGGAAATGACAGAAAACCTTTGCAGTCTTCAAATCTGGATCATAAGATGTCAGAGCCTTCTGTTACCTAATTTGACATCTGTTATTTTATGGCTCCTGCAAGCTCCGTTGGTGCTTGAAGTTGCAACTTATTTAGACAGTTCCAAAGATAGGTTCAGCTTATCCTCTAATTCTCTTATACTCAGAAATAAATGTGCTTTAAAATTTTTTAAAATATCTTCCTTTGAGTATTTGATACATTTAAAAATTATTTTAAAACTGTCTCATTAGAGTGATTTTTCTCCTTGATTCTTTAAATTTATTTCTGATTGCTTTTCATTTTATAGTGCCTCATAATATGTTCCTAGCTTTGTTCCCATCTGTCAGGACTTTGTATTTGGTAATTGTTGATCCATAAATTAATAGATCTCCTACTACTAGAGCCCCGTATAGAAATGGGCAGTAGAATTCTTTAGTAAAATGAAAAATCTTCATTTGTGCCTGTGGTCTACCCTGTGCATTGGTATGTCATGGCTGAAGTCCATCCTAATTGGCTCTTGCTTAAGCAGTGTTTACATGTTATTAAATATTCTGAATACCACTATGCCTAAAATACACTTTTCCTGAATGAAATAAGAACTTTTCTGTTTTAATATACAGTCAGGTCCCTAAACATCAAAGCTCTGTCATTTTTTACTTTTTTGTGTTTAATTTCAGCTCAGAATTATTTTGCTTACTAGTTATACATTTTTAGCTTATGCCATAAAAATAAAATCATAAATAAAAGAGACATTGAGATAAATTAAGAATAAATTTTTATGGTGATGAATAGTATCAAAGAATTTAATAGATCTTAAAACTACAAAACAAACAAAAAAGAACCCTAAAGATCATCACTCTGCCTTAGCTGCTGGCCCACATCAGAGACCTGAGAATAAAATCCTGGTATCTTCGTTCCCAGGCTTCCCTGGTGGCTCAGCGGTAAAGAATCTGCCTGGCAATGCAGGAAACACAGGTTTGATCCTCTGGAGAAGTAAATGGCAACCCACTCCAGTACTCTTGCCTGGAAAATCCCATGGACAGAGGAGCCTGGCAGGCTACAGTTCATGGGGTTGCAAAGAATTGGAGATGACTTAGCTACTGAGCATGCACACCATAAATTATTTTTTCTGAACCTTTTTGAGAATTTTGTGCAATTGAAAATGAACTTTGAAAATTGGATAAAATTCTATTTTTCATCATCTTTTACACTTCCTTTTAAAGGGTCTCAGCCACTGGGCCAGTGAGATGGCAGGCCATCCCTGTCTGTGTTCAGGTCAGTTCAGTTCAGTTCAGTCGCTCAGTTGTGTCTCCGACTCTGCAACCCCATGGACTGCAGCACGCCAGGCCTCCCTGTCCATCACCACCAACTCCCGGAGTTTGCCCAAACTCATGTCCATTGAGTCAGTGATGCCATCCAACCGTCTCATCCTCTGCTGTCCCCTTCTCCTCCCACCTTCAATCTTTCCCAGCATAAGGGTCTTTTCCAATGAATCAGTTCTTCACATCAGGTAGCCCAAAGTATTGGAGCTTCAGCTTCAGCATCAGTCCTTCCAAAGACTATTCAGTACTGATTTCCTTCAGGATGGACTGGTTGGATCTCCTTGCAGTCCAAGGGACTCTCAAGAGTCTTCTCCAACACCACAGTTCAAAAGCATCAATTCTTTGGCTCTCAGCTTTCCTTATGGTCCAACTCCTACATTCATACATGACTACTGGAAAAAGCAGAGCTTTAACTAGATGGACCTTTGTCAGCAAAGTAATGTCTCTGCTTTTTAATATGCTGTCTAGGTTGGTCATAGCTTTTCTTCCGAGGAGCAAGCATCTTTTAATTTCATGGCTGCAGTCACCATGTGCAGTGATTTTGGAACCCAAGAAAATAAAGTTTGTTATTGTTTCCCCATCTATTTGCCATGACGTGATGGGACTAGATGCCATGATCTTTGTTTTTTGAATGTTGAGTTGTTTTTTTTTAGCAGCATGGTTACAGCCCAGAGTTTTATCCGGCAAACAAAGGATAGTATACCCTCGAGGCGTGATGGCACACCGACCCCAAAGGAAAGGCCTCAATCCAGCTTGGCTTCCTTCTTTTATACATTTGTCTTCTCCCCCGACCCCCTTGAGTTTGCCCTGTGCAAATTAGGCTGGCCAAGAAGGGGGCATGTTTGTTTCACCTGAAGTTCTCACTCTGGTCTGTGGATCTTCTTTTGTTCCACTTCTGTGGGCTTTTCTCTTTCTTTGTCTTTTAGCCACACCATTTTGGACTCCTTTTTCCTATTGTAACTACCTAACATTCCCCTGTCAAGAGATGGGAGGCCCAGTTCTTTGCAATAGGGGCGTCAAGATCTCTCTGGCTACTCCCTGCTGAGCTGGGACACAAGGGGCATTGGGCCTCCCCCTATTAGCCTCAAGCCTCAGAGTCCTTTTAGCAGTGTCCATCTAAGCGTGAGTGATATCTTCCATGGTCGGGTGTAGTTTTATATATCTTTGTTGAACTGGCACTGCATGTTGTAGCTAGTTGACCTGGGCAGAGACAAAATGGGTTAGACAATTGACAATACATGCAGCAATCACAAGCGGCATCGATATGGTGATAACAGGGATTAGTAGGGGTACTGGTCAACTCCAATCCCCCCTCGCCAGGAGAAGGATCCCCTAAAAAGAGATTGTAGCCACCCCAAGAACTCTCCAGCTTGTTCTCTGAGATCCCGTAGGTTCTGAATATTTTTCTTGAGGACTGTGGGACTTCATTCAACTTGGCTGGAGGTATTTACCCAGAAACAACATTTCTCATTCAAGATGGCTCAAGTCCCTCCTTGTTTAGGGTTCAGGAGATCTATCTCCTGTCTGATTTGGAGTATAACCCCTACCAAGCTGTGTTGGCTCGTTAGAGCTAGCTGAGAAATCTTATCCCCAGAAACTTAATTTTGGGGCTGTTCATTAGAATAGCACTCGTCTGTAGTCCTGAATAGAGATCTGAGATCTCCCAGGGGCTCACAGGTGTACTGAGTGTCCTCTTCTGGTTTCTTCCATGGCTTGACTTGTTCTGTCCTGATACCTTGACTGCTGTGGGGGTAGAAAGTAGTACAGGGTAGGGGCCCTTCCACGTGGGCTGGAGTTGAGCCTTTGGGGACCCATCTTTCCAGACTTTGATTTTCCAGATGCTGACTGCACTCCAGGGAAGCCCTCTGGTAAACCCCCAGTCCTTGGATGTTGGGTTTTAAGCCAGCTTTTTCACTGTCCTCTTTCACTTTCATCAAGAGGTTGTTTAGTTCCTCTTTCCTTTCTGCCATAAGGGTGGTGTCATCTGCATATCTGAGGTTATTGATATTTCTCCTGGCAATTGATTCCAGCTGTGCTTCATGCAGCCCAGCATTTCGCATGATGTACTCTGCATATAAATTAAATAAGCAGGGTGACGATATTCAGCTTCGTCATACTCCTTTCCCAGTATGGAACGAGTCCGTGGTTCCGTGTCTGGTTCTAACTATTGCTTCTTGACCTTTATACAGATTTCTTAGGAGGCAGGTAAGGTCTCTGGTATTCCTATCTCTTGAAGAATTTTACACAGTTTGTTGTGATCCACACAGTCAAAGGCTTTGGCATAGTCAATAAAGCAGAAATAGATGTTTTTCTGCAAGTCTCTTGTATTTTCTGTGATCCAGCAGTTGTTGACAATTTAATCTCTGGTTCCTCTGCCTTTTCTAACTCCAGCCTGAACATCTGGAAGTTCTCTGTTCACGTACAGTTGAAGCCTAGCTTGGAGAATTTTCAGCTTTATTTTGCTACCGTGTGAGATGAGTGCAATTGTGTGGTAGTTTGAGCATTCTTTGGCATTGCCTTTCTTAGGGATTGGAATGAAAACTGACCTTTTCCAGTCCTGTGGCTATTGCTGACTTTTCCAAATTTGCTGGTCTATCGAGTGCAGCACTTTCACAGAATCATCTTTTAGGATTTGAAATAGCTCACCTGGAATTCCATCACCTCCACTAGCTTTGTTCATAGTGATGCTTCTTAAGGCCCACTTGACTTCACATTCTAGGATGTCTGGTTCTAGGTGAGTGATCACACACCATCATGGTTATCTGGGTCATTAAGACCTTTTTTGCATAGTTCTGTGTATTCATGCCACCTCTTCTTAATATCTTCTGCTTCTGCGTGCTGACTTTTGGATTCCTCTCTTAGGACATATAGAGTTTCAATTAATAGCACTCCACTGCAGTTTTTCCTTTTCTCGTAGAGATATTAACTTGAACTGAGAGTGCAAATAACTCTTAACAGGAATTGATCCTTGTTTTCCACTTGTCTGTGAAATATCAAGTCCCAAATATTAACCAGATTTTTCATTCATATTTTTAGAGATTACTATTTATGCTTGATTCAAGATCAGTTTTATATCCCATAGTACAGCCATGAGAAAGAAGATGAAAAATGGAATTCTTTTTTCCTGGTGCTGATTTTCTTCTCTCAGCACTGTACACAGAGCATCACTTTCTAGTCTCCACTCTTGGCCTTCCGTGGCCCCTCCATAGCTGAACTCCTGACCCAAGTTGCTGTTGTGTCTCTCTTTTGTGACCCCATGGGCTGTAGCTTGCCAGGCTCCTCTGTCCATGGGATTTCCCAGGCAAGAAGAGTGGGGTGGGTTGCCATCTCCTTCTCCAGGGGTTCTTTCTGGCACCAAACTTGTGTCTCCTGCATTGCAGGTGGACTCTTCACCACTGAGCCACTGGGGAAGCCCCCTATCCCAGATAGCCGTCATAATTTGGGAGCTGTTGCCCATGGCTGTTGCCCTCAGGAATATTGATTGACCTTACAGAGTTGCATCTTCCTGCTTGTCCTGCCGCGCTATTTCCTGACTCATCCGCTGGGCTCTCCACTGATGCCCCTTCCTTCTTTCCATCCTTCCCCTTCTCTGGAGAGCCTCCTCCTCTCCATCCCTTCCTCCTCCCCTAGTACGTGCTCCCCCTAACCTCCTGATTGCCAGTTAAACTTTTTTTCCATATCCCATGGATCCCTTTTAGGGCTTCTCCTTGTTACTTATGATATACTGAATGTTTGTACATACAGTTTAACTTTTTCTTAAGAACAGCTTAGCTAGTGGGAAAAGGTTACCCTCACTCTAGGGCTTTTCTCTAGGAGTAAATGCATTTTAACACTGATCTTCTCCAGAGAGTTTTTCTACCTTTGATGCCTGAGCTGTGAATGAACTCTAAAGGTAGAAATAAGGCTGGAAGAAACCTCCTCATATGGACTTACCTATGAGCAAAGCAAGAGAAGACAGTGCAGGCCTTCGTTCTTAAATCTCCCCAAATAGAGCCCAGGCCCACCCCCCTTCATTGGCCAGACCAGAAGGTCAACTAGAACTTTACTCTTGGTTCTGCTGGACACTTGGGCATGTCTGATTTTTTATTGACACAAGTAAGAAGAGATTTGGTGACCGAATCTGTTAGTGACCATTTGATTCCTATAGAATGAGAGGATTTTCCCTCACCAACAGGCATTTCTTTGTTCTTCATATTTTTGAGTATTTCAGCTTCTGACTTGAATACTTTCTATATTGTAACATACACTTCATTTTCACTAGCCTTCTGAAGAAATTACTGTTATTCCCATGTTAATGTCACATGAGGAAATCAGATCTAAAGGAATGGTCAAATTATAGGTTTTTACCTTCCATCTGACTACTGGTTTAGTTTGGGGCAGCTGACAACTTCACACATGGTTTTAGTAAAAGATGCTCTGGAATATGTCTGATTTGAAGCAAAATAGACCCCGGGGGAAGACTCAAGGTTGTAGGGGAGCAGGATGTCCCTTTGTTTTAAAGCAGTGTATCATAACAAGGAGCCGAGGTTGTCATGGTTTGATGGAGGGAATGTGTGAAGAAATGTGTGTATTTTCAAAGCCGATGAAGGTTGGTGTTGATTATTATCAAAAGAATCTTAAGGCTCCATTCATAATCATCACCATGTCTTAAAGTTGGTTGTGTTCTATTATTGTTGCTGTGTCTTGAGCAGTATAGTTTCTCTAATGTTCATCCCTTGTAAGCTCCTTCTAAAACACCTCATGGATGTGGTGCAGGGTATTATGGCTCCTAAAATAAGACCTCGAACAACTTCTGGAGATCAATCATGTCAGTGTAGGGTGACTTTAGTTTTCCCAGTTAATGTCTTTGAAACCTGAAGCATTATCTCCTACATGTTTAGGCTTCCCCATTATGAAATGTTGCATGCTGATAAACAGTAGAAATGTCTCCCAACACATGTTGCTGCATGAACTGTTTCTTAATTATTTATAGGAACTTAGAGAAATACATAATAAGCAGCAACTCCAGAAACAGAAGTCCATAGAGGCTGAACGCCTGAAACAGAAGGAACAAGAACGAAAGATACTGGAATTAGAAAAACAAAAAGAAGAAGCCCAAAGGTGAGCCTTTTCAGTGGATTGTGAACCCGTCTGGAAGGAACTTTAGGTACTCACTACTCTTCGCTGAACTTCTCCAAGTTCTTACTGCACCAGAAAGAGCCCTCAGTTTTTAATGTGTGTGGCTCACTGGTAAAGAATCCACCTGCCAGTGCAGGAAACAGGTTTGATCCCTGGGTCGGGAAGATACCCTGGAGAAGAAAGTGGCAACTCAGTCCAGTATTCTTGCCTGGGAAATCCCATGGACAGTGAAGCCTGGTGGGCTGTAGTCCATGGGGTTGCAAAAGCATCAGACACAACGTAATGACTAAACACAAAACAAGCAAAAGCATATATACATATAAATCTTTGCATATATAAGTAACCTCTAAAGTTTTCAGTTGGTGCTCAGAGCTCTCTCAGGCTATGATTATGTAGATAAATGGAATTACACAAGGATTTAGGCCTATTGATATGCCTGTTTGCATGCCAGTGAACAAGATACGTTTTTAGTTCACAGCCTTTTAATAACAATAGCCATCAGAGTCTTGGGTTTGAAATCAAAGTCCCTGATCTCACTGGCCACACAGGGTTTCTCCAGTGGGGCGAATAGTGTATACCACCATCTTCCTTTTTTCAATAGCAAATGAAATTTGAGGTCAAAAGGAGAAAATTTGCTGTTGTTGCTGCTTAAGATCCAGACACATTTTTGTTAGTTTCTGTCTGAATATTTGTGTCTTTTGTTCCTATCTGCTAGTAATATTTTGCATCTGGTAAATTACTAGTGAAATAGTAATCTTTTGCACTTGGTGTTTTTGGTTTTGTTTTTACATGCCAGGGGGTAAGTAGGTAGGGTCTCAAACCAGTCTAGAGGACTATTTATGGTTTTCTTGGGGCTAGATCTAGGATTATGCCCCTAGACCTATTCCCTTGGATGTGTTGATTAGCTCCATTCTTTTATCTATAAGTTGATTATTTATAATATGTTGCACCAAAATTTTATATCCGTACAGAGCAGAAATAAAGATACAGTGTCATCATATGGAAAGTTTAAATTTTCTGTGTACAATTATATGATAAATAGTACCCAGAATTTAACTTCAGAAATTACATGATTATATACTTTATTTTATTTTTAGTTTTTTATTGGAAGGTATGTGCTTTACAATATTGTGTTGGTTTCTGCCATATATCAATGTGAATCAGTCACAGGTATACACATGTCACCTCCCTCCTGAGGCCCCCCGACCCCCCACCCCCGGCATCTCCCACCCAGGGAGATTTCCGTGTGTCATATAGCAAATTCTCCCTGTTTTACATATGGTAATATCTGTTTTACATATGGTAATATGTATGTTTCCGTGATACTCTCTCAATTCCTCCCACCCTTTACCTCCCTCACTGTGTCCACATGGTTCCCTTTGTTAGTGAAATATGTGAAGCAAATTTTGTTGTGGTTTTTTTTTGTTGTGTTACGAATAACGATTAACATTCTTACCCATCCAAAAAAATGTTTTCTATAGCTTTCTTAAAAGATGTTTTGAAAATTGTAAGTGAAATGCTTAAGATTTAAACTAACAAGAATTCTGCTGCACTGAATCTTCATGATTATTTGAGTAGAAATGAATATAATATTTTTAAATGGAGAATGAAAGTCCTCTTTGTTTATGTTATGTTCCCTTGGCTGTTTCCTGATTCCACAAAATGACCTTTGTGCCTTGGCTGTGTCACAGGCTAGTGATTCAGGTTGTGAACAGAACCACGCAGCCTGGTCAGTCCTGAGGCCTGTATGGCTGTGTGACCTTGGCCAAGTCCTTCACTCCCTCTGCCTCATTTTCCTCTTCTGTAAAATGTGGATGATTAGGACCTGCCTACCTGGAGGGCTTCCCAGGTGGCTCAGTGGCAAAGAACCCACCTTCTAAGGCAGGAGACCCGGGTTCAGTCCCTGGGTCAGAGAGAACTCCTGGAGGAGGACATGGCCACCCACTGCAGTATTCTTGCCTGAAAACCCCATGAACAGGGAAGCTTGACAGGCCATAGTCCACAGGGTCCCCAAGAGCTGGACAGACTGAGCGACGGAGCAGCAGGTGGGAGAGTTAAAGCAGTTAACCAATGTGGAGACTTCCCTGGTGGTCCAGTGGCTAAGACTCCAGGCTCCCAATCCAGGGGGCCCAGGTTTGTTACCCAGTCAGGGAGCCAGGTCCTGCATCCTGAAGCCAAGACCTGGTGAAGTGAAAGTGAAAGTGTTAGTCGCTCAGTCGTATCCGACTCTTTGTGACCCCATGGACTGGAGCCTTCCAAACTCATCTCTCCGTGGGATTCTCCAAGTAAGAATACTGCAATGAGTTGCCATTCCCTTCTCCAGGGGATCTTCCCGACCTAGGGATCGAACCCAGATGTCCTGCATTGCGGGTGGATTCTTTGCCCTCTGAGCCACCAGGGAAGCCCAAGAGTAGTGGAGGGGGTAGCCATTCTCTTCTCCATGGGATCTTTCCGACCCAGAGATCGAAACCAGGTCTCCTGCATTGCAGGCATATTCTTAACCATCTGACCCACCAGGGAAGACCTGGTACAACCAAATAAATAAAAATAAATATTTTTTTTTAATGTGGAAGACTAATTATTATTAACATGGTATCATTTATTATTGCACACGAGTTTCATTCAAAGTGTGGTCATTGGGACTTCCCTGGTGGTCCTGTGGTTAAGATTCCACACTTCCAGTGCAGGAGCTGCACGTTCAGTGCCTGGTCAGGGAACTATGATCCGACATGCCATGCAGTGTGCCCCCGCAGAAAAGTGAAGCATGATCATTCGGGAGTCCCCTGGTTGTCTGGTGGCTAGGATTCAGTGCTTTTACTGCAGTGGCCTGCGTTCAATCCCTGGTTTGGGAACTGAGATCCCACAAGCCACACAGCGCAGACAAAAATAAATAAATTGTGATTGTTTAAGGAATTTTCTGATTTTGTAAAATGTTGTGGAATGCAAGAAAAATCATTCTTGGTAAAAAAAAAAAATTATCATTCCTAGTCTTTTTCTATGGATTTCATACTGAGGTCATCATACTTTTCAAGGTCTAGATTTAATTGCACTTTATCTCTTTGTGTCGGCTACTATGAAGAACAAAGTAGTCAAATTCAGTAAAAGATAGAAACTGTTGCTTAGTCAGGGGTGGTTACTACCTCCAGTGTTCAGAATAACCTCTTGGTTTCTGTTTCAGTTCTGGAGAGCTACTTGTGTGCTTCCTAAACGGGCATGTGCCCTCCATGATCTAATTGTTCATGGACTTCTCTAAGCAATCTTTCACTTGCAGTGTTGGGTATACTTTCTGTCCATGGAAGTTATATTCCTGTGTGTTTTATGTCTTTTATTTTTCTTTGCAGTTATATACCAGTTTTTAAATGGAGGAGTATTTTCCTGAGTTCTCTAATCCCTTTATAAGCGACATCAGGAATTTTCTTTCTGTGTCTTTCTAAATCATGTGATCTCGTCTTATCCAGAAGGGGAGCCCTGAGAGCCCCTGTTTCATTGATTCAGATCTTCCACCTGAAGAACAAACAGTATCCCTTGGTGCTTAGCATCCCATTGACTAGACGGAGCTCTTTGTGAAAAGAGACATCCTGGCAGTGTTAACGTGGAGTTGCTTCCATGCTGTAACCAGGCGTTTTGTTGACAGACGAGCTCAGGAAAGAGACCAGCAGTGGCTGGAGCGCATGCACCAGGAGGATGAGCAGCAGCGGCCACGAAAACCCCACGAGGAGGAGAAGCTCAAAAGGGAAGAGAGCGTCAAAAAGAAGGACAGTGAGGAGAAGGGCAAACCGGAAATGCAAGACAAGCTGAGTCGGCTTTTCCACCAGCAGCAAGAACCAGTTAAGCCCGCTGTCCAGGCTCCCTGGTCCACTGCAGGTATGAGAGACCAGAATTAGGCTAGCAAGTCTCCTCCCAGGTCCTTCTGGGAAGCAGCCATATCTGATCAGGCTCTGTCTTGGCTGCATTCATAGCCATGAGAAGGTCAGTCATTTTTTGGACAGTGCAGATGTGCGTTCTCTAGCATCATTTTAGAGGTCTCTTTTAGGGGCCCACACCATGGCAACCCTTGGCCCCATTATGCTGGCATCCAGAAGTCGTTTGCAGACAGCAGTGGCATGAAGTTTCATTGCCAAGTGCCATTCATACAGCTGTATTCCACATGGAGATCATAACCCTTCCTGCCAAAGAGGAACCTGCTGCTTCTCCAGTGTGTTATTTTCTCTGGGAATTTCAGAGCTGTCTCAGCAGCAGGAAGTGGCATTTCTTCTGGCCTGTACTCACGCAGCATTCACTGTCCTTGGTCTGCACTGCATCCAGCTGTGGTCTTACCTTTTGAATGTTTTTTTGCCCTTTGAACACACATGGCCTCCTAACTTACCTTTTATATGACCACGTCTGGGGCCTGCAGCCTTAACATTTCCATATCGCTTAATAGGGGAAGTTGAAGTTGTGCTTCTTGGCCCTCCCATATGAGTTGACTGATCTGAGATTTACGTCACATTCGATCTACTACATCCTGCTAGAGACACTGCGTCGGGGGCGTCGGGGGCGTCGGGGGAGAGAGGTCTTGATGCCTTACAGATGTGCGCTGCTGGCGTCTAAGCCAGGAGGCAGAGAACGGGGGCGTTAGCACTGCAGTAGCCTTTGTTTCACGTCCACTAGTGACCTCTCAGGTAGGATGGAGCTGCTGACATCAGATTTGGCTCTCCTTTGGTTTCAGAACCGGACACATCCTCACTGAATGTCTTCCAGAAATGCCTTGAGTAGATGGAAATGGTTCTAATGTTAAGATAGACACCAGAGGAGATAGATGTCAGTAATTTGGCTTGTGTCATGCATTTCTGTTCCATGGAGCATTTCATTTTTGTCCCTTTCCCCTCCTTTCCTTCTAAACAGAAAAAGGCCCACTAACGATTTCTGCACAGGAGAATGTAAAAGTGGTGTATTACCGAGCACTCTATCCCTTTGAGTCCAGGAGTCACGATGAAATCACGATCCAGCCGGGAGATATAGTCATGGTAAGAAAGCCTCCAGCAAAAGTGTGGTTTCTGTTGATGCTTAGCATCTGTCCTCTTCTTGTACTTTATTTGACAGTTGTAAAATTGTGGGCGAGTGTGAAATCCAGTAATCCAGCATTTGAGTTTCTGAAGTATTGACTCAGTCTTGCTTTTCTATTTGAATGAGAGACAGCATTTAAAAATGTATCACCTTAAAATAGAATTGTTAAAGAAAAATGGGTTCCTGACATAGCCTTGTGTATTTTCAAATCTGTAAAGCTCTGGTAATTTCAGAGTTTAGATTCCTACTGAGATACTATGAGTAGTCTTTCAGAAATAGTTTTAAATGCAAAATATTGGATCACAGTTGCCAATGATAACTTTTCTATCTTTGGGTCAAAGCATGTTTTTTTCCCTTTACTCATGTAAACTTTGAATTGAATGAAGAGTAATAAACTAAATACAGTTAATTTGCTTTCCTACTCTGTAAATGAACAGATGAAAGAGTTTAGAATTTTGCTTGTCATAGCTTGTTTCTTTAAATACAATAATTAAATATAATCTTGTGGTTGTAACTAAAGCTATAGTAACCAGTTTGAGAAAGAATAAAGGAATGTGGTTGACCTGAATTCTTTCCTAAAAGAAATCAGTAGTTCCTCAATCCAGTTAATGTATGTCTTAGAAGTGGTCAAACTTTGCATTACTGTTGGCTTTTTTTTTTTTAAGATGGAAATGGTTCAGAATTTTCAAAGAACTGTGAAAATTAATAATTGAGACAAACACACTTCCCATACTGCGACCCTATATCATTGAAGTATAAAGGATGTCATGTAGCCACAGTGATTACTCATACATTCATTTTGCATTTATGCGTCATATCTATATTTAGAGTATGTGATGTTTCATGGGTCAAAATATTTAGAAGGAACAATGTGTTTGTTTCTCAGAGAAGCTGGTCCCCTTTCCCCTTATTTTCTGATAGCTTTTTCTCTAGTTCTTTTGGTCTGGAAATAAGGAGGTTACATCTAAGGGTCCAGAATCTTTCAAAATCAACATTTCCTTCACAGTAATGGAACCTGAGCTTTGGATGCCCGGGCGCCAGCCTCACTTATTCTTCACAGAACACCCTACACACAAATGGTGACCCGAGGCAGGCAGTGTTTTCTCAGCTTCTTCCCCATCTTCTCTGTCCTGATGGCCTCAGGCTGCCTTTTAAAGCAGATGAATTGTAATTTATTTAAATACCAATTGATCGCAGGAATCTAAACAGTATGAAGGTACAGTGCTATAGCAGATAGGACCGTATTACAAGGTTGATTTTTTTTTTTACACTGCTTTCAAAAGAAAAAAAAAAGCCTAACATTTTTGAAACTGGATTTTGTTGCAGCACAAAGTGCAGAAAAAGTAATATTCTCTTCTTGAGATAAGGAAGTGTTAACCAAGTGTTATGATAAGGAAATGTTATAGATCTATATTTTAATGTGTAAATATTGCTATTTTTGAAGGAAACATAGTCTTGTTACAGTGATATTGAGTCCTTTTTCCTTAAATTGACTAGTTAAGCCCCAGCCCCTCTGAAAGAACAAAGTAGATATACCGTAAGAATGAAACATCTCATTAAACATGTTTTTTACCTTGCTTTCGAACCTGTGCTTTCCTGGTGGAGGTTAAAGGGGAATGGGTGAGTGCCTTCTCACTGTCAGGAAGTCTGTATCTTATTAAATGTTTTGTTCTTTTAAATCACTTTAATTCTGTGTAAGTACACATATCTTTGGGTGTTGTCGTGGCAGTAAAAAGATGTTTTGAGTTTGTGTAGTAGGCTGTGCTTAAAATAGAAAAAGAAGAAAAGAAAGGTGTAAAAGTTTACGTACCAGATTTCTGTTTGCTAGCTTCGATGTAAGGACTAACTTGAAGGCTCCGTATTGGCAAATTATCAGGTCAAGTCTCTCAGATCATGGGCAAAAATAAGTTCCAAGTAGGTTAAACTTAAAAGATAAAATTCTTTTTTAAAAGTTATTAAAAAAAAAAAAACTTTCTGGGTTAAAACTAGAGGCCATCAGTGACCAACATGGAAAGATTTGACAATATTACAAAATTAAATCCTGTAGATTGCAAAGTATATGAGAGATAAAGAGTCGCCATCCATGTTACATAAAGACTGAGAAGTTAATATGAAAGAAACCTACAGCTTTAAGGAAATACATGCACATTTTTAAAATATACAAAAAAATGTTCCTTTGGTGATCAGGAAAATGGAAATGTTAAAGATGAGATAACACTTTTCATCTCTCAGCTGAGCGAGTTTACGAGTTTGATAATATCCAGCTTTGTCAACAGTGTAGGAAAGTGAGTATGACACATCCTGAGCATTGTCATATGAATTGGCGAAGGCAGTTGAAAGGCAATTTGGCAACGCTTATTCAGACTTAAATTTTTCATTCCCCTTGACCCAGGAACTCTATTATTCTCCCTTCTCTAGGCTGTTTTTGGCAAGTGCACAAATAAATGTGTCCACGGATATTCACTGCAGCACTGCTGGTAAAAGCTAAAAAGGAACAGCCCTGTATCCCTCAGTGGGGAGATGGTTTAAATAAATTACAATACAGCTAAACAATAAAGATGTTTTCGAAAATTACACAGATCTACATATATTGGATTGGTCCCGAAGTTCGTTTGTGTTTTCCTGTACGATTTGGCCAACCTGATACGAATAAACGCTCCAGTAAAAAAACAGAAACAATATATAGAGTATAATTGTATTTGGGTAAATAAAAAACCAGGTGTACGTGTTGTGTATGTAAATGTTTATATGTATATAGTTTACAGTTTCGCAGTGTAGGCATCAAACTGTTAATAGTGGTTACTACTTGGCAGTAGTAGGGGTGGTTGTTTTTAATTTTATGTATTTCTATACCACCTGCATGCAAGAGACCCCGGTTCAATCCGTGGGTCAGGAAGATCCCCTGGAGATGGAAATGGCAACCCATTCCAGTATTCTTGCCTGGGAAATCCCATGGACTGGGATCCCTGGCGGGCTATTGTCCATGGGGTTGCAATGAGTCAGACGCAACTTAATGACTAAACCACCACACCATATTCATATTTACAATTTTATCAACATTTGTAATTTTTAATAAAGCACTAAAGATAAATCTGACTTTGACAAATATAACAGAGTGTCTACCCAGGCCTGGGTTACTGTTTACTTTATCTCCAACATCCCAAATGTGTGATGAAGGGACTTTGTCGTGAAGCATCCTGTATCCTTTTGTTGAAGGGACTGGAGTGGTGTCTTCATTTTATATCACAGAACGCAACAAGACACCCCAAGTGGCATTCAGCTGTGTTATCTTTGTGAGGCTAACAATGGACACCCAAAGTGGAAATTGACTTGTAAGAGTAACATTTTTTTTTAATGTCATGAATTTTGTAGTTAAGAAACACAGTTGTGAAAAATACACAATGGAACATCCTTAGCAATCTCTCTTGGTTGAGTAATCAGGAGTTCACTTATTTTTGCAGGCATAGTCATCATCAAATTCTCATATTTCTCAAACTTTGCAAAATAGCCAACTATAGCTGTTAGATTTTAGAGGTCTAGCAACTTGTTTCCTGTTTTAATGCAGGCAGTCTTGCAAGAGGCTTTAAAAAATATTTTGCCTTTTAAAATCTTGATTATCAGCTCAGTTTTCTCCAAAAGTTGTTTTTCGTGATTAACAAAAATTAGGTGGTATTTCATATATAGTCCTCTTCTAACTGTTGTTGGTAATACAAAGAAATATAAGGTAACATCTACCATTCAGATGTTTCAAATCTTTTTAGAAAAATAGGGAGAAACACATGAGAAAGCCAGTGTGTGAGGAAGTTCCCAGGGATGCTCACCACTGCTGCTAGGAATATAAAGGAAAAAAGCAATCAGAGCGAACGGATGTGCTCTGGGAAGACTTCTGAGTGGAGGCATCTTAGCTGAGTTGACCTTGACAGCTCAGGCTTAGATACTTTGAAACTGTATGGCCTGTCTTCTGATCTGGAGGTCCCATTACCTGGAGGGTGAACAAGCCCAATTTGACATCCACAATGTATTGGAATAATAGCATGAGAAATTAGAACAATGTTGCTCACTGCCATTTTGTTTAAGTTTATCTTAAGAACACAGGCTGATCACCTAACTCAGCTGGCTTTAAATGGTGCAAGGCTGAATGCATCAGTCCTGCTCAGGGATCTTAAAGTGAAAGTGAAATTGCTCAGTCTTGTCTGACTCTTTGCGACCCCATGGACTGTAGCCCACCAGGCTCCACGGTCCATGGGATTCTCCGGGCAAGAATACTGGAGTGGGTTGCCATTTCCTTTTCCAAGGGATCTTCCCAACCCAGGGATCGAACCCGGGTCTCCTTCGTTGCAGACAGATGCTTTACCATCTGAGCCACACACACACAAAAACCAATTCAGGACTCTGTCCCAGAGACTCTGGGAACTTTTAATCCATATTTATGATTCAAAAAGAAGGCTGAGTACCAAAGAATTGATGCTTTCAAATTGTGGTGCTGGAGAAGACTCTTGAGAGTCCCTTAAACAGTACGGGGATCAAACCAGTCCATCCTAAAGAGATCAAACTTGAATACTCATTGGAAGGACTGATGCTGAAACTGAAGCTCCAATACTTTGGCCACCTGATGTGAAGAGCCAACTCATTGGAGAAGACCCTGATGCTGGGAAAGACTGAAGGCGGGAGGAGAAAGGGACAACAGAGGATGAGATGGTTGGATGGCATCACCGACTTGATGGACATGAGTTTGAGCAAACTCTGGGAGTTGGTGATGGAAAGGGAAGCCTGGTGTGCTGCAGTCCATGAGGTCGCAGAGAGTTGGACACGACTGAGTGATTGAACAACAGGAATTCAAAATCTTCTCTGGTGGTTCTGTCAGGGAGTTTTGGGTACCACTGATCTCGCCTAATCTCTTTTCTGTCAGAACTAATCCCAAATCATTCTGAAAAATATCATTTTCCTAGAACCATCCAAAAAAAAAAAAAAGAGAAGCTTCTTTAGGGGTTCTTAGGCATCAACCAGCCATTCATTCAGAAAATTATTTATCCTTTAATTTAGTGTTACTCTTATAATAGTTTAAACTCATTTTTTCCATCTTTCGATAGAGAACTTTTTTTTTAATGTAGTCAATACTGTTTCTTTCCTGCCTTTCTTAGATTTCTGTAATCTTAACATCTGAACCGTTGCTATTTTGAGGGACCAGTATACACTGATTCCAGGAGTGAGCCTAATCCAGCCCATGCCTGTTTTGTAATGAAGTTTTACTGGCACACATTCAGGCATGTTCATTTCCATATTGCCTACGGCTGCCTTTGTGCTTCAGTTGCAGGGCTGAGTCCTTGTGAACGTTAAGGGGACTTCCCTCGTGGTCCAGTGGCTAAGACTCCAAGCTCTCCGTGCAGGGGGCCCGGGTTCAACCCCTGGTTCCATAACTGGATTCCACATGCTACAACTAAGAGTTCACGTGCCTCAGCTGGAGATCCTGCATGCCCCAACTCAGACCAGACACGGTCAAATAAATATGTAAAAAAAATGTTTTTTGGCTGACCTCTAGATTAGCACTTTAGAAAACAGGCATTTTTGTTGTTGTTGTTTAAATGTTTTAAGATTTTATTTATTTTTTAGTGGAGAATAATTGTTTACAATACTGTGTTGGTTCCTGCCATACATCAGCATGAATCAGCCATAGGTGTACACACGTCTTCTACCTCTTGAACATCCCTCCCACCACCCACCTTCCCCTGCCCCTGGGTTGTCACAGAGCACCTGGTTGGGCTCCCTGCGTCAGACAGCAAATGCCCACTGGCTAACTGATTTACACACCAGATAATGTATATGTTTCCACGCCGCTCTCTCAATTCGGCCCACTTTCTTCCCCCACTGTGTTCACAAGTCCATTCTCTGGGGCTGCGTCTCTAGAAAACAGCTTTAGTATCCTCATCCAGGAGTTTAGGGGTAACCCTTTTATTTCCAAACTGGCAAACGCATGAAGCACGTGCTTATCTCCACACTCCCCAGCATATCCCTTGCAGCGGCAGCAGCAGGTCTGAGTCAGTACGCAGTTTACACGTGTTTGCTGTCCACAGTCTTTGTGCTGCTTGTGAGGAGAGAGAGAACGTCTGCCTCCCTTCTTTGTGACAAGGTCAGAGGCGGTGGGAATCGTAGTGTCGCCTAACAGAGATGGCGGTCACGAAGCCATAGACACTGAGAAAAGAGGTCTGACACTACTGGGTGTTGGGGTTTGGTCCTTGAACCTGATGATGCTGCCTTCATCTGACTGCCGCCTCGGTGCCCATTCCCAGACCTGTAAGCAATGTTTGGGGTTTGTGCTTCCCACTTTGACATTTCACTAGAACAACCCCAGATGCTTTGAGGTGTTACAGTGGGCTGGCTAAGCGAAATTGTATTAAGACCAATATCATTAGCACAAAAATCCCCTCACTTGTAAATGCTCGATGTAAGCCACAGATAGATGAATCTACCCCATGTACATATAAGTTCACGTTATAGCCAGCCATAGACGTATACAAAGAAGTCTATGTGTTTGACTATGCTTATTCTATCCTAATTATAGATAACATTTTTTCACAATTGGTTGGCATTTTGAGTAAAACTTTTCAACTCCAGGAGGAAATGTTTCTCATTTTCGTACAAGACCCTTTATACTTTTTCCAAGTGGTTAATTTAATTTAATGTTAAATGTGAGTTTTTATTTTATCCTCTGAACCTCAAAATTTAATTGGTCATTCAAATTAGTGGATTTCTATAAGAATAAATTAAACTCATTGAGACTGTTGTTTGTTCAATTAGCAAACAGTTTCCTAGGTTAAAAGTGATGGATTTCCTTGGTGACAAATGACAAGCTGGTTTCATTATTGACTTCAAGGGTAGCAGAAGCTCTTGTCTGCAAGGATAAGGGGCTGGCATGGCACCCTCTCCTCTTCCTAAGTACACACAGGCACGTCTCAATGGTGGTGCTCATTTTCTGTCATCTTTGGGGCAGGGCTGGGTGTAATTAACTAGGATGTGAGCTCGACCTGCCCATGGGGTGGAACATTCCCTCAGGGCTTCAGATCCAATTCCAGGTGTCAAAAATCTGGTTAACCAAGTAAGACCTGTATCTCAAGGGAATGACAGTGAGTCATAGGACATCATTAAGTAAAGCAGCTGGTACTCAAGGAGGTCTAACTAGGACAGACCAGTAAGGGGTTTCCGATAGGCTGGGATCTGGGATCACATTCCAGCCCCTATAGGAAGGCTAGCCCAGAGGGCCTGGGGTACCAGACAGGTTTCTAGAGCAGGGACCTCCACATAGAGAACCCAAATCTCTGGTTACCTAAAGTGACCAGGGTCAGACAGAGCCCAGGCTTTTACAGGACAAAAGAGAACTACAGTAGAGTCAGAGCTGGATAACAGGAGATGGCTTTAGAAAGTCTGTTGGACTGCCTGAGCAGCCCTATGGTTACAGCTTCATCCTCCAGTGCGGGAGGTGTGGGTCTGAGTGCAGGGTCTCAGGGAGCTACGATCCCACATTCCTTGTGGCCAAAACACCAAAATATAAAACAGAAGCAATATTGTAAGAAGTTCAATAAAGACTTTAAAAATAGTCTATATCAAGACAGATCTTTAAAAAAGAAGAGAATCTGTCATCAAGCACATCTCAGATGCCAGGCAGTGTTCTGGATACTTCTTATAACAACTGTTATAAAACAGGTACTGTTATTGTCCTCCATTTTATAGATAAGGAAACCGAGGCACCAAGACATTAAACTTGCCCAAAGTCAGCCAGCTAATAAATTGTAGAAGTGGTACTAAAACTGAAGCAGGGGCTGCAGGAGGAGAAGGGGGCAGCAGAAGATGAGCTGGTTGGATGGCATCACTGACTTGATGGTCATGAGTCTGGGCAAACTCTGGGAGATAGTAAAGGACAGAGAAGCCTGGCGCACTGCAGTCCGTAGGGTTGCAAAGAGTCAAGATATGACTGAGCAACTGAACAACAACAAGGGGCTCCGTGGTGAAGAGTCCACCCACCAATGCAGGAGACACAGGTTCAAACCCTGTTCCGGGAGGATTCCACATGCCACAGCGCAACTAAGCCTGTGCGCCACAGTGAAAAGCCTGTGCACCCCCACAAAGAGTAGCCTCCACTGGCTGCACCTAGAAAAGGCCTCACAGCAACAAGGACCCAGCTGAAACACTAAAACTGAGGCAGTCGGATGGCAGAGCCCTACCCTTGATCATGATACTTCGCGATCTTGAGGCAAAGTGCTTGTGTGTCTGACTCCAGCTCCTCACTCACTGCTGACCGTCCTCCCCTTGGTCCTGGGACACACGGAAAGGGCAGGAGCTTGTCTGTTGAACCTGATGAGAAGTTGGGGAGGCCCTGGCAGAGCCTGGCCTACAAACAGCTATGTTTCCAGCACAAAGCAGCTAGCAAGTTACAGTGCGTCATAGTGTCACTGGTAAATATCAACCAGCGAGGAAGGGCATCTAGCCATTTGAGTTTAGCAGAAAATAAGATCCAAGTGGCGAAAATGTCACATTGAATCCTCATCTCATGAACCACGTGGGGCTGCCCAGAAGAGGAAGAAAGAAGACAATGTGGGGGTGTTCGTACCGGAACTCTAAAGCCAAAAATAGAACTTTTGGAAGCAGTGTTGCACTTTATCTGCAGGTAACTCTCTTTTGGAGAATTCTCAGCTTTAAAAGTTGCTTTTACCTTTGACAGTAAGGCTTCCCTAAGGTAGAGCAGCAAGGAAGCTCTCCTATAGATTATTTTATAACCAACATGTAGAAATAATTCAGTAAGCCCCGAATTCTACTTTCTCCATGCCTATCCCAGGCTCTTTTTTTTTTTTTAATTTAAATAAGCTAATAAACATGCCATATTACTCTACACAGAATACAAATAAATATGTGGTTCCATAGTTATTTGTTTTGTGTGTTTTTTAAAATTTATTTATTTTTAATTGAAGGATAATTGCTTTACAATATTGCTTTGGTTTCTGCCAAACATCAACATGAATTAGCCGTAGGTATACAAATGTCCCTTCCCTCTGTTTTGTTTTATTGAATATTTGAATGGGTTAGAAAGCTGGGTGTTTTGCCACTTTTTCCCAAAGTCATTGTTGAAACCTTAGCACTCATTTCTGTGATTTCAAAAGAGCAGTATTCAGGTCCAATGAAGTGTTCAGTGCATTACTTCCTGAGGCAGTATTTTATGGGATAAAATAAGATAAGATCTCTGACAGAACTTTGACTTATCGTAATGAAAATAATTTTCTACTAGGGAATGTAATTATCTTCAAATTGATCTCCTGTTGCTCAAAAATAGTGAGGGTAACTTGGAAAGATAAGTATTAGAGTCATTCTGGTGATTCTGACTAATCCTTTTGAGTCAGAATTAAGATAAAATGCAAACGTTAAAAGCCCAATTGTAATAAATCTCCTCTGAAATTTTTAAACAGCAGAATCCTATATTCTCCTGTGCACATTTGTGAATGTTACAGTAAAATTTATGCAAAAGAAAGTAATAGGACTTTAATAAAATCAATTGTTGCTCTAAATAATCATTTCCTTAATTTTCTCTTCGTGTGTCTGTGGAGCTTTCAAAAGACTCCACACAGCAGCCAGTTGTGTTGCCTGTAGAAACATCTAAGACTGTGTTTTGTGTCTCTTTCGTCTGTGTGCTGAATAAGGACTGCTTAGTTATTAGAGACTTCTAGAGGGCTACATTTATATCGATTGCACCCTTTGCTTTCCATTTTAAATAATAAACCTAAGTCAAATTACCTCTTAATAATTACTTGAGTTCCTGAGTGATGATGTCTGTCACATTGCTTTATAATTCAGAGTAGCTCAAAATATTTAAATTATGGGACTTCTTACGATTCCAGGCACTTTTTCCTAGCTGCTAGTATTAGGAGAAAAAGAAAAAGATAAACAGGCACAAAAGAGTAAGAACTTGAATTATAGCATCTACTGTTTCTTTAGAGTTAATGTTTAGAGACCATTTTTCCAGACTCTCAGACTAAAGAAAAGGCGGAGAAAGGTCTGTGCTGTGTGTTAGTCTGACCGGGTCAGAAGTGGGGGCTTTGTTCTGTTAAGAGTGTTCAGTGTCTTAGGGGTTGATTTAGTTCCACTTAAATTAAACTTTATGACTTTCCTGCAGGTGGACGAAAGCCAAACTGGAGAACCGGGATGGCTTGGAGGAGAATTAAAAGGAAAGACGGGATGGTTCCCTGCAAACTACGCAGAGAAAATCCCAGAAAACGAGGTTCCTGCCCCAGTCAAACCAGTGACTGAGGTGGCCTCCACCCCTACACCCAAAGTGGCTGTGCGTGAGACCCCCGCCCCTTCAACTGCAACCCCTGCAGAGCCCTCTGAGACCCCCAACAACTGGGCCGACTTCAGCTCCACGTACGTGTTGGATGCCTTTTCTGATGATTTTTGAAATCCCACGTTAGTGATCTTTTAAGTGCTGTTTCAGTCCTTGGGTTGTACCTCTTGAGTACTGTACATGGCCTCTTTCTCTGACTGGTCTTTTGGCAATTTGTGGATTGTGTTCTCTGAACTGGATTTAATTATATCATGGCTCAACAATGATTTTTCCCTAGGATAAAGTAAAGCCTATTACCCTTGTTTCATTCACTCATTTGTCTGTATCTTTCATTATTGTGGAAGAAATGGAGAAACACAATTTCCTAATAATCTGCTTGATACCCATGTCAGCAAATATTTAAAGTCATTTCCTGCATGGAAATAGCACTGTTTTTTTCTTTTTTTTTTTGCTGGGCAGAAACAGAAATTGAATTTTGTCATGTGGTTTTGAGTAAGATAGAAGGCTGTTTCCTCTGAGGCTTTCCTCTTTCATCAGTCCTGAATAAGCGGACAGCGGGGCAAAGAGATGTGTGCGCTTGGCGGCTACTGGTGCCATGCCCTTGGTCATCAGGAAATGGCATTAAAAAGAGTGTGTAAGCAGAGGTTTGAAAGGACAGGTGGAGGGCTGCCATGCTGCCACTTATAGGATTGGTCCAGCTGTGCCATTGGTCTAAAAATATTTTATACTGCCCTTGAAGTAAAAGTGATGTAAGAAATGTTTTAAATTTGTTTTAAAGTTTAACCATCTTTCAGCAAAAACAAATAGAAGGAAGGAGTTGAGGCATAATGCTGGAGAAAGTGGATCGAATAGAGCAAAGAAGGTGTGTAATGACCAGGAGCAGGAGAAAGCAGAGGGAAGGATATAATGAACAGCAACAGCTTTCATACTTGTACTTTCACGTAAAAAAATTGAAAGTGCTAAAGAAGGTCCTCCCTGTCTCATCTCTGCTAAAAAGTAGTGTTCCATTAGTGTGACTGAAACCACACTGAAATTCTTCTCTCCTGATCTTTTTTAAAAATTGAAATATAGTTGATTTATATTGTTATGTCAGTTTCAGGTGTACAGCAAAGTGATTCACATACATATATGTATGTATATATGTATATTTTCAGATTCTTTTCCGTTACATGTTATTACAAGATGTTGAATATAGTTCCCTATGCTCCACAGTAAATCATGTCACTTATCTATTTTATGTATAGTAGTCTATATTACCTTAAAATGCTCTGACTTTTTAAATTAAAGCTGACACTAAAATAAAAGACAAGTACTCTTTTCAGGATTTCGTTTTGCTGTGGGTCTAGTCAGCGTGACTCTCTTTCTCAATAAAGGTGTGGTCTGTGGCTCTCTGGCTATCCTCCTGGGCATCTTATTTCCAGACCCGGAATCAGGATGTGCCTGCCGTCTATCAAAGGAAATACTTTGATTTGCAAAATTGTTTATCTCTCATAAAGATTTTCAAAAGTGCATTGCATTTCAATTGGCAACTCACACAGATGTGTTTATTTGCAGTTATAAAATCACAAAATTAAAACTGTTCCTGAGCTGCGCCCAACAGGTTGCTCTAAGGATACCACCTGTAGGGTTACCATGGTGTCCAGGCTCGTGGCCCAGTGCCTACTGTGTGGTGCTGGGACAGAGAGATGGTATTATGAGGCACCAGCTGCCAGCCTGGCAGGACTTCCTATGTGACGCAAAACTTCTTTGTTGCTGATTTAGCATTGTTGTTGCAAATGAAGATAATGATCACATGAGGGTGTTTCTCTGGTGCCTTCAGGTTAGAGTATTTCCCTCATAGGATTTCATGTCACCCTGACAGCTAACCAGAGTGACACAGTCCTGTTCCCATTTGATCAACCAGGAAATCAGGATTCAGAGAAACTACTGTCATTTGCCTGAGGCCCATCGCCAGTATGTGATGCTCTGATCCAAACCCAAGTCCAGTGTTCTTCCCCGCCCCTTGCTTTTGAACTAGCCCCACACACGTCCCGGTGTGTCTGCTGTGGGACGAGCACTGACGCGTTGGGAAGTCCTTGCAGCTCACGACGTTGTGCTTCCCCTCCAGGTGGCCCACCAGCACGAATGAGAAGCCAGAAACCGACAGCTGGGATGCGTGGGCAACCCAGCCCTCCCTCACCGTGCCAAGTGCTGGGCAGCTGAGGCAGAGATCAGCCTTCACTCCAGCCACGGCCACAGGCTCATCTCCGTCTCCTGTTTTAGGCCAGGTAACAGCATGGGCTGGGAGCAGGAGGCCCCCGCGTGCTGTATGAGGAAGAAAGATTCAGCCAATGCTTGTCGTCATTGTCATTTGGGAGTAAGCCTTGGGAATTCCCTGGCAGTCCAGTGGTTAGGACTCTTCGTTTTCACTGCAGAGGGCTTGCATTCGATGCCCAGTCTGGGAACAAAGATCCCACAAGCCATGTAATGTGCCCGCCCCCCCCCAAAAAAAATGTAAGCCTCATTATATGCATCTGGCTTGGCTGGCAGGCAAGGATCCAGTTCATGTTTTCCCAGTGGAGGGAGTCATGACTGTTCAGAGCAGGGTAAACTGGATTATCCTCCTGGATTGTTCAGGGAAGCTTCATTGATGACGTGGTATTTGAACTCCATCTTGAACAGTGGGTAAGAGCTGATTAGAAAGTGGAGAGGGCTGGCATGCAGACAGAAACTGCCCTGAGGAGAGAGGCTTACTTTAGGAGGCCAGAGTGTGATTCGGGAAAGACATGGGGTCCACCCATGTGGCCAGACCAGAGTGTTTATCAGAGAAGATAGACTGACTGCAGATTAAGTGGGAAGCTCTTAAATGCCTCATTAAGAAAGTAATTGCTGAAAGGATAATACTTCTACTTAACGTGATAAAAGAAATGACATTTCTATAAGTAATTAGAGGAATTGCCCATCTGGCAGGCGTTTGGGGGTCAAGGACAGTTTCTGCTCCGGGAGCAAGCAGCTTGAACACAGGCTATAGGAAGGCTCATGTGGAGGTGTGCAGAAAGATTCGACAGGGGACATGGGGGGCTTGACAACAGTTAAAGAGGCGGGATCCCAACGCTTGTGGGAATAGGAAAGGAGAAGACTGAGGAGAGATTTGACCTTAAGGGGCAACAAGTCAGGCAGAAAGAGAAATTGACTTCGTGAAAGGAGGGAGTTGGATTTTCGACGTGTTGATTACCAGGTGAGAGTGATACAGTCAGGCCTTCCTGTCTGGGAAATGGGAACACAGTCAGATCTAAGGACATAAAGTGAGTGCTTCAGAGGAGCGAGAGTGCAGGGGGAGGAGGGAACCTGCACGCAGCGTGTGTCTTCTCTGACCTGGAAAGAAGGGCGTCTCTGGACAGGAGCTGTGCTCTTTGCCTTTGCATATGTCCCGCTCGGCAGGTAGCACACGTGCCACGCTCAGCGTGGTGACTCAGGTGGAGGAGGAGAGCGCAGGACCAGGACGGCGGATGCTGGTGGTTCTTGTACTATTAAAGCCGGTGGTCCAGGCAAAGAGGCAGGCGGCATGTATTTGCGATCTGGGAAAGAGGAGGATACTCCAGATTGCAAAGGGATACAGAGAAAAGGATAGGTGGGAAAGTGGGAAGGGTTGGTGAAAGGATAGACAGGGAGCCGAGTAGAAGGACAAGGAGCAGCTGTGGGGAAAAAGACACTGAGAGTCGAGCATCTGAGGGGAAACAGCACTACAAGCAGAGAAAACACAGGCTGCTTTTTTTTTTTCTGGGAGAGAAAGGGTGAAGAGAGGTTGGAAAAAGAGGGAAGGAAGTTGAGGTTGTGCTTCCAGGCAGCTTTCTCGGGAGGGGCCCCCAGGGCCTGCGGGGCATGCAGAATAGGAATTGAGCAAAGAAGGATGAAGCGTGACTTGGCTGAATGTAACCTGAGTCTGTGACTTGTCATCACACGTTGTCTTGGCTTCCTCCAGCAATACTGTATAGTTTGGAAGAACTGATAGTAATAGAAGCTACTCCTGTTATAATGATTACTCTCATAGCAACTTTGCAGATAGAGCTTATTAAATTTTCTTGAAGAAAGTGTCTGTGTTTTAGAGGTGTGGAAGCAGGCCTCAGCTGAGAGAGTAAACAGTTGCGAGGCCTGAACTGAGAGACTGAGCAATTGTTTCAGGTCACACAGTTAGTAAGGGACGGACTTGGGGTCTGAACCCAGAGTCTGTGTTCTACCTGATTCCAGGCTCTCCATGTGGGAAGGTGGAGACAGGGCAGGTGCAGCAAAGATGTCTCAGGGTGAGAGGTTACCAGCGAGGGCCCAGGTGAAATGGCAGAGACGAGATGGAAATGCCAGAGAGGGTTAGGGGACCCAGAAGCGATGAGCTCCGCACCCCAGGTGGGAGGCGCCCTGTGAGCACGACTGGAGAAACGGGAGGTGGAGACGCAGTGGTCCTCAGGGTGTTTGCAATCCAGAGAACCCTCCTGTGTTCTGAAGACTGGAGCGAGTGGACAGTTGAGATGGAAGGAAATGGGGATGTCATGGCTCTGAGAAGACGAGAACCCACGGAGACCAGGATTTGGAAGTTGCCAGCATGAAAGCCGAAACTCTTCGATCTATCATAAATTCTCTGCTTATCAAGCATAATCATAGTTAAATGTCATTATGAAAATAAGTATCTTCTGAAGGCAAGTCCAGCTTGGTTCTGAATGAGCTGTCCTTGGGCTTTATCCCTTGTTTTTGTCCTTTTATGAATACATGTATAATTGAGTGTTGGTGTATTTTTTTTTATAATAGTATTGTCTTAAGATACTGTGATAGTTTTATGTGGTAGTCTTTTAAGAGATAATAAATGCCTCCCCCTGCCTTTTCCAGCCTCATCTCCTATTGCACCCCTCCATGAGACTAGGCCACACGCACCCCCGGATCCTGCTCCTCCTCCTCGAACCTTGGCAGGAAAGCATCTCACGGTCGTGCCTTCCACCTGGAGTTCACTCCCCCCGAAGCCCTAGCTATCAAAATCCTTCTTGTCCTTCAAGACCCGGCTCAAACACTGCCACCTCTGTGAAACTCGCCCTGTTGCCTGCAGGCAACTTTCATCCCTCTTTTCTCTCTGTTCCCACCTTGAATGGTTGCAACCTCTTTTTAGCATATTTCCTACTGCCTGGTAGTAGACATGGTTGTTTGTATCTCTTTCTTCATTAATCATGAGTTCCTTGGCCATGTCCTACTGCCCATTTTTATTGTGCTTTCTGCTTAATAAAGTATTTTAACCTGGATTATTTTAGGGAGGCATAGATGGCGTTCTGTTCATCTTCATATAGCTCTATAGTACGTGGGATTACAGAGAATTTATGCTTGCCCAACCCCTGTTTGTCTAAAAAGGAACTAGGACAAGCCCAACCCAACCCAAGACCTGTTTCCCTGTGTTCACCTAAACTAAGATATGAGTTGCTTACCTTTTGAGCTTTCAGAAGGTTTCTGCTCTGGTATTAATCCTTCACTAAACATCCAAATCCAATTGGAAACTGGCACGAATGGGATTGCCCTGGGCAACTTGAGAGTTAAAAATAGAACCAAAATAGAAAAGGCTCTCGGCCAGGTGCAACAGAATAAATATGATCTCCTAGCTGGTTTAAACAGAGGCTTCTAGATGGGCTGGCCATGGCTCTGTGAACAGGCTGGCAGGTTTTCATCTCCGCTTTGGGAAGGAAACAGCTATTGAGAACCAGGGGGCACGTGGCAGCCGTGCTGCACTGCGGAGGGGTGGGGGAGGGGGAGGAGGCGGGGGGGGGGGTGTCTTCTGTGGCTGCACATGCACACACATGTACCCATCGGAGGGGAGGTGACGGTGTTTGCATCACCTGGACTGATCACAGATCGCAAAGTGACGAGAGGTCCTTTATGTTCTTCCACACAAGGGTGAAAAGGTGGAGGGGCTACAGGCGCAAGCCCTGTATCCGTGGAGAGCCAAGAAAGACAACCATTTAAATTTTAACAAAAACGATGTCATCACCGTACTGGAGCAGCAAGACATGTGGTGGTTTGGAGAAGTTCAAGGCCAGAAGGGTTGGTTCCCCAAGTCCTACGTGAAACTCATTTCAGGGCCCATAAGGAAATCGACAAGGTATGCTTGTATTCATCTGCTTCCACTGGATGAATGCCTTGTTCAGCATGAAACTGTTGTTTTCACTAGTTAGGATTCATAGATAGGAGTTGCTGGATCATTTCGTCTTCTGGGTCTTCTCACTGCAGAAGTTAGGGCATGTATCAATAGAAGAGAGCCTCTTGCAAATGATGGTCCTTTGTTCCTCACTCAGAAGACTGTGCATCTTGTTTCTCATTGACTTGTGCAAGAGGGAATTCTACTCTGAGACCTGGGACAGTCTCGTGGGTTTGTTGGAGATTCTGTTCCTCTTCATGCTTAGTATAGCTCAGTTGGTAAAGAATCCGCTTACAATGCAGGAGACCCCAGTTCGGTTCCTGGGTAGGAAGATCCGCTGGAGAAGGGATAGGCTACCCACTCCAGTATTCCTGGGCTTCCCTGTGGCTCAGCTGGTAAAGAATCCCTCTGCAATGTGGGAGACCTGGGTTTGATCCCTGGGTTGGGAAGATCCCCTGGAGAAGGGAAAGGCCACCCACTCCAGTATTCTGGCCTAGAGAATGCCATGGACTGCCTAGTCCATGGGGTCGCAAAGAGTTGGACACAACTGAGTGACTTTCACTTTCAGTACTGTGCCAGATATCCACAAATATTTAGAAGCCCGAAGAATTGGGGGAAATTGTTAGATGAGTGAATTATCTTTTTTGTTAAGAACCTTATGGTGTGGAACTTTACTCTGAAGGTTATTGTTCATTGTTCTAACCAAATAGATGGTCAAAATGAATTAAGAGTTTCAAGAAGAGAAGCTCTTCAGAAATACCGAATGAGCATGTCCGTCATACTTTGAAGGAGACCAGTGCATTGACTATGTATCAGCAAAGCAAAGTGCTGACAGACAAGGATGTGAGCTTAGAGTCGGGCCACCATGGCCCTTTGTGATGTGTTTTGACTTAGCACAGTGCATCTATTTCAGCTGTAGATTATCAATGTTTTAAATGTGAAGTGGGGACTTCCTTGATGGTTCATTGGCCAAGACTCCAGACTCCCGATGCAGGGGGCCCAGGTTCAATCCCTAGTCAGGGAACTAGATCCCACATGCTACAACCAAGACCTGGACAAATAACTGCTTTAAAAAAAAAATAATTATAAATGTTAAGCAGTTTTAAAAAGAAAATGTCATTGTTATTTGTACTGTTTTCTTCGAGGATGAAAAGTAAAATTCAAATACTTTCCCCTCCCTCTTGTAGTATGGATTCTGGTTCCTCAGAAAGTCCTGCAAGTCTGAAGAGAGTAGCTTCCCCAGCAGCCAAGCCAGCCGTGTCGGGAGAAGGTGAGAACTTGAGTGAAATTAAGATCTTTAGACGCTGGAGGCGATTAAGTAATACAAACAGTGAACATTGAAAACGAGGTCGGATTTCATGTTTAAAGAGTCTGCCTTAATTTATGTTCATTTTATTAAACCTGAGGGTAAAATGAGGTTTAGCTCCTTACAAAGTCATGGTACTTTACAGGGACTTTTCAAAATACAATCAGATATATTGCTCATAAAAACCGAATCTTCTGATGATGTTCAATTAAAAGCCCTTTGGACTCTTGAAAGAGGCCCATCAAAGTCACTAAGGATCAAGGTCTCTGAGCATCTCTGTAGCCTATTTGTGATGCTTGCTATTTTTCTGACTTACAGATAAGTATTTTGGTTTAAGGCCATAACTGGGCTGTTCAGTAAAGCTGTCACAGTAGTATCAGTGCCATTTGTACACAAATGAAACAGAAGTGTCATTTCTGTGTTCCATGGAAATAGCCATAACAGATTATTTAGGCCTAAAAATTTGAAGTGTTTCTTACACAAGTAATTAATTGCTTTGTTTCCCCCATCTTTACTTCGTGACACCATCTTTTGGATTATATTGGGTTGGCCAAAAAGTTTGTTTGGGTTTTTATAAGAGCATATGGAAAAATCTGAATGAGCTTTTTGGCCCACCCAATATATGCCAGTATATGGCATAAGTTTAACAATGAACAAAACCTACGTAATTCAGGCTTTAGTGGTAAAAATCTCAGGTCTTTCCTTCATCTGGTCTAGCCATTATCAGAGCACTAATTGAAGAGTGAGCATGACCCAAGTCAGACAGGCGTGTCGGAGGGAGGAACAGTGTTTGTTGAGAACAGATGTCTAACCTGTTTTGTAGTAGTATTTCATTGTTTCCTTGAATACTTGTAGAATCTTTAGTTTGTTTGCCATTATGAGACTTCTATTCTTTAGTAACTTTGCTTTATGAAAAATAGAATTATTAAAGCAAGGGTTAAGGTTTAATGATGTTTCAAATAGTGACAAAGTTACTTTTTCAAGAGGAATTTCAGAAGTAAAAAAATTTTTTTAATTTATAGGTATAGCTATAAAAAGCTTCATCATCACTAAATAAATCCGGTATTTTTATTGTATCCAGTTTTTGCCATTACCACCAAAACAATCATTAGTATAGTTCTCTTCATACATTTTTGTCATCCTAATGACTTTTTATAGCCACTGTTAGGAGAACAAGGCAAAAGGTCTTTTAAACATAGCTCATATAGTCAGTATTGTGTCAAGCAATACTCCCTTCCCCCGCTGGCCAGATCCAGTGGGTTACACCCACTAAGTCTCAGTGGTGTGCCAGAGTTTGCATCCTGGCTCTCACACTTAGTGACCGTATAATTTTAGTCATGCCTCAACTTTCTCATCTGTAAAAGGAATGTAATAATCACCACTTAAGGTAGCAAATTATTATGGGAGTCATGAGACAATAGTGTAAGCTTTTAGAATAAAGGTCACTAAGTGTCTGGTACTTGTATTTCCTTTTTGCTTCAGTTCCTAGATTATTGATGGAGCCACTTAGAGCAGTGAGCTTTCTCATCTGACAACAGTGTTGATGAATGTCGCTTTGTTTTGAAACATGTAGAGGCATCCATGCTTGAGGCCTCAATAAGCAGGTCACAGATGAACCACCCACATCCTTAACTCGGGCAACAGCAGAGAGTTATATGTCTAATCTCATTTATTACATCCATTTTACAGTGATTTCAGTATTAGAAATATTAGGAAAGATTTCTGGCTTCTGGAAGGGTATGGGATGTGTTTAGATATATTAGGGATGTGTTTATAAATACTGTATTAATGTAATCAGATTGAAAGTAACCAGTGATTCAGGCAACTAGTCATGTCCAAATCTTTGCAACCCGTTAGACTATACAGTCCATGGAATTCTTCAGGGCAGAATCCTGGAGTGGGTAGTCTTTCCCTTCTCCAGGGCATCTTCCCAACCTAGGGATCGAACCCAGGTCTTCTGCATTGCAGGTGGATTCTTTATCAGCTGAGACACCAGAAACCAAATTAAATAGATGGTCAGTTTGGGTGCCTTTTAAAATATGAGCTTGGGAATGGCCAGTACCCTGTGTTACATGTCTGATGAGGAGGGTCTGAGTGGTGAGGAGCCCCCCATATCTGTCCTCCTGTCTCCCCATTTTCATTGGATCCTGAAGGTCTTCACAGATGCCCGGGTACACGCAGGGCTTGTAAAGCCACAGTCTTCCCAGTCTCCTTGGTATCTTCTACTGCAGTGTGAAGTTCAGCCAGAGTTCATGCTTCTGAAGTTCCTTAAGCATTTCAAAAGTGACTTCAAAATTTGGATCCGTTCTTAAGAAAGTGACTTTTAAGTGCAGGAATCACTGGGGAAAGGACTGATGGCCCAGGATCCAATCTTAAATGGCCAAACAAGAGCTAAGGAACAAGTAACAGAACAAAATAAAAAGGGAAGGTTCGAAATACTAAGAAATCAGAAAAAGGGATATATTAATGAAAAAGCAATGTCCTTATTCAAGCTGCCCAACTTTGATTTCCTTGTGCAGGAAATCCTTTTGCCAGTTTTAACGGTGGAGGTGTGTGTCACCGGTGATGGAGGGCTAAAGACAGAGAGGCTTCTGTTCTCCCTAGCGCGTTTGGATGACCTTGTATGTTGGGGGTCTGCTGGCCTCAGCTGAGGCTGAAGTGGCCCCTTGGAGAGCTGCCCACATTAGCATAAGCATCAGGATAGTTTGTGTTTGCTAGTGTTTATTTTAGTTTCCATTAGTGCCTCCTGCAAAGGCTCTTACAATTAGCCAGTGGAGTCCTCCAGACTAAATCTCTGCCTATTAATTGACATTAAGCTCTGCATTTAAGGACTATCATAAGAAATTTAGAAACCATCTATCATAAAACAAACATTTTGGGTAAACTTAGTTGTTTTTTTAATTGCTTTTTTAAAAACGCCTGGGATAAAATGGAGAAAAAGTGGAAACAGGAAAGGTATGTTCATCTTTCTAGAAATCGTTTATTCTGTACCTAGTATAGTGTCTAGAATTTTGTGTCAAGTGATCTTTCTGAGATTATGACTTGGTTTCTAAACCTTAGTAAAATCAGGGGTTTTAGAAGAAAAATTTCCTCTGGAATGCACAGCCTTCACCTTCAAGACAGTAAACTTTAATTCTGGACCTTTAAGACTAAATTACATGAATAATAACATGTAAGAAACTGTGATTTGTCTTTTCATCTTGTTCAGAAAGGCATGATTATTTTCTGGGATTGGGTAGATACTATTTTTATCAGCAGCCCATTCTACCTGTTCCTATTTGAATGACAAGTAGATGTCCATTTTTAGCTAAATAATATATATTTAAAATTGTGTGTTCTAACAGCTTCTGCCATCTGTGTAATATGGCACAAAAGGACTTAGGTTTTCACCGAGGCACTTTGAAAAGCGTCTTATTTAATTTACATAAAGGATATACCATATCTAAAAGTTTTCTAAAATGGTACCTTCAGAAAGTGAATTACAGATATTTGATGAGCTTACCGAGAGCCTGCATGTCAGTGCCTCTAACTCTGGCATAACCTAGGCACTCAGTAAATGTTAATTCAAAGTAAACATTTGAAAAAAAGGTGTATATATGTATGACCAAATCACTTCGTTGTACAGTAGGAATTAACATTGTAAATCAATTGCACTTTATTTTTTTTGAATTTTGAAGGAAAAAAAAGTAAATATAAAAATGCCAAGTAAAAAGAAAACATGGCATTAAGTCGGAGATCACTCTCTGTACTGTTATTGGTGGACATGCAGGGTTTTTGTTGTTGTTGTTGTTGCTGGGGCTGGGTCTTCACAGGAATTGTCTCCCTGGCTGCAATTACTGAATTTTATGTGCAGGTTGGTCAATTTGGAGCCCAGGGGATTCTGCAACTCTGTGTTTTATCTGTGACTAGGCTTTCTCTTGACTGGACCTTATCCTAATGTCCTTATTCATAAACTTGCTTTTGCAAAGTTGTCTGGGATTTCTGTAAACAATCAAGCTCTCTTCGTATCTCAATATTTCTCCCCACCAGAATTTATTGCCATGTACACTTACGAGAGCTCTGAGCAAGGCGATTTAACCTTTCAGCAAGGGGATGTGATTTTGGTTACCAAGAAAGATGGTGACTGGTGGACAGGAACAGTGGGCGACAAGTCCGGCGTCTTCCCTTCTAACTATGTGAGGCTTAAAGATTCAGAGGTAAACCCACATTAACTGTTTCCTCTCCCCTTCTGTGCAGTGATTCTCTTTTCAGGGAGTCATGAGGTTTGCCGGTGGAACATCGTTGTTGGGTTTTGCTAAGGTCTGGAACGTGACTGCAAACACAGTGTGACGTGGCACGGTGTGAACTTGCCTAGTGGTGCTGCAGGGTCAGCCTCGGCTTCCCAACAGCAAAAGAACCCCCCCAGGGCTTGGTGGAGGCTGCCCTGAATGAGGCTGGTCTGCGTCAGCTGGGATAACGCTCAGGATTCCTCCCTGTTCCTGGATGTAACTGACTTAGGATTTAGAGTAAATGTTCTTGATTAAGTCTCCGTGGTCACTGATCTGGGATACCCCAAAAAAGATACACAGCAGTATTTCCCCCATGTAAACAAATGTATTTTGGTGATACTAGCCCCAGAATATTGGGTAGTAGAGAGTTTTATCTTTCATGAAACACAACATGGTTATACTTGAATACACAGCCAAAATATAAACCACCATAGTGAATTGAAAGCAATAAAATATGGTATCTCATTTGCATTGCATAACAGGTGGTTAACATCCTTAGTCATAAATGAGTTCTTAGAAATCTGTAACAAACACATTGACATATTCAGGGGAAGGGAGGACGGAAGAAAATGAAAAAACACAAGTGATTATGAGGATTAAGCATATATGAAGATGACTGAGCTGAACAGTACCAGAAGAAAAGCAACTATTTTATAATATCATATTACCAAAGGTTAAAAATGTATTAATAACATTTGTAGAGTTTTAGGCAATATACCCACATAAATACAAGACTGATGAAGTCCCATCTATATGAAAAGCGAAAGTGAAAGTCGCTCAGTCATGTCCAGCTCTTTGCAACCTCCTGGACTATACAGTCCATGGAATTCTCCAGGCCAGAATACTGGAGTTGGTAGCCTTTCCATTCTCCAGGGGATCTTTCGGACCCAGGAATAGAAAAGGGATCTTCTGCACTGCAGGCAGATTCTTTACCAAGAAGCCACCCATCTATATAATAGGGGGAAATCTATTACAGGTTGGACTCAGGACTATAAATTTTGGATATTCTTGTTCCTAGCAGCTCTAATTCGTTGGAATTATTTCAAAAAGTTAGTTGGATAAATTTACAATTCTTATATAAATCATGTTTACCGCTAGAATTTATATTTTTGCCTACACAATAGCAAGACACAAGATTTCACTAAGGCCTTTGGCCAGGCCTTGGTATCTCCTGATCAGAGATTGAGCAGAGACTCAGTTTATTTTCAATGCTTACAGATTGGAAGTGGCTCCCAACTGTTGTTCAGTTCAGCTCAGTCGCTCAGTCGTGTCCGACTCTGCAACCCCATGAATCGCAGCACGCCAGGCCTCCCTGTCCATCACCAACTCCCGGAGTTCACTCAGACTCACGTCCATCGAGTCAGTGATGCCATCCAGCCATCTCATCCTCTGTTGTCTCCTTCTCCTCCTGCCCCCAATCCCTCCCAGCATCAGAGTCTTTTCCAATGAGTCAACTCTTCACATGTTGTTAAGGGGGCCCTAAAAATTCAGTTGCGTAAAATGTGGTCCTGAGATGATACAGAATTAATGCAATAGTGGCATGGGCCTCCTGGCATATGGAAGCCCATCTCCTAGTGGTCAATTTCAAGTTAGTGGGAATTTCAGGTCATAAATGTAGCCATTTACCAGACCCATAGCTGCTTGGGGCGCAAGGCTGGGCCTGGTGATAAACTGGTGATTCCACCTTCAGTCTGCCTTCTCTGCTTCCCTACAGTTCCCTGGAGTAGTTGTATTTGCTTGAGATTTTTGTTTTTGTTTTGGCTTTTTTATTCTTTTTTTAGGGAGTATTATTGTTGTTTGGGGTTTTTTTTTGTTTTCCCTTGCTTTGGTCTTGAGAGCAGCTTGCTGAAATTCCCCTGGAGGGGTTTGCATAAGTCTGCTTCCCCTTGGAGAATTTGGCCGAAGCTGGAATGAAAATACTTCTTTTCTGTAAGACAGTCATTATATTGTCCTCTGAAGACCAGGAGAGGGAAAATGCAGCTCTTCTCCAGACCAGTTAGTTAGATCCAGTAAGAACCATGGAGATGATGTTTTAGGAGAGCAGAGGGAAAACATTACAAACTAAACTCAATTTCTGCTCCCATGCACAGAAACTCTTAAAGTGGCTTTACCTTTGAGATCGATTAAACACCAAAGCCATTACTTGTATTCTCCTTTAACAAACTTAAGTTTTCTACTCAAACCATCCCAAGTCAGTAAGTTTAGAAAAAATGCACTGTGACATTTTCTAAAGGTAAGTTGAATTGTAATGCTTTTTTAACTGTCGTCTTAAATTATGAGCCACCGAAGAACTAGCAGTGCTAATGATTTTTGGGCAAACATTTAGCTACATTATTTCATAATAATGAAAAAATCTTAAAAAATCTTTCATCCTACTTGGACATAGAATTCAGTGCATAAGGCAATATCCTGCCAAAGTTAAAAACCAGACCGAGCCTCAGATACCAGAATTGACCCGTGGATGCAGGGAGGAGTTTGTCCTAAGCCTACTTCCCTTCTCTGCACGAGCAGGGCTGGGGCACATTGCCTGGATCAGCTTTTCTGCTGCATTCTTGAGAAGTGCCAGAGCCAAACATGGCCATCTGAGTCTGTCTCAGCTTAAGTGCTGGCTGCGGTGTTTAAAAGGGAGCACATTAAAGTGGCTGGAACTCCATCACTGGGTTGCCGATCGCTTTGTTCTTTTTATAGAATAGAGAAAGCATATTATAAGCCTACAATGGGAAATTAACTGGCCTTTTGGAATTTTGTAGCATTAGTATGCCTTCATGTTGATATGTAGCCTATGAAAATTCTGAGGGAGATGGGTATTATATATATATCTTTGTTAATACAGAAAGCATAATGAGAGTAAACATTTTAATTCGAACTTTCCCTGCTAGATGGTTATTGAATTTCAGTATAAATAAAGGGACAATGAGAAGTTGTGTTCCTGTTAGATAAATTACATATTTTTATTTTAGTTACTCTCATTTAGTTAATTAAGCTGGTCATTTTGTTCTATTTTAATTGGAATACTTAATTTATTGGAAGATAGTGACACACGAGTGAAAATTAATTTGGAATAAAGCACTTTGTAACGACAGATTACGGCCTGGCCGCTGTCCCAGCCAAGTCTCTGCCGGCTTGGCTTGCTCAGCTAGTTTAAAATTCCATGAGTATTCATGAAGGAATTCAACCCTAGAGCACTTTTGGAACACTTAGTAGTTGGGGAAAAAATGGTCTGCTTCTATGCACTGTGTGTCCAGCATTAAGAGATTTAGCGTTTAAACGGTGTTAAGTTTGGGTAGAAAGGACTCACAGGAGAGAGTGACCACCTCTTTGGATAATAGAATGGGGGGCAGGAGTGTTTGAATCGCCACTGTCATGTTTTCCTTCTTAAAAAAAAAAAAGAAAGCCCGAAAGCAGATGTACCAAAATGGTAATATATTCACGTACTAAATCGGGGTGTTGAGCTCATGGAAGTCTACTGTAACCTCTGTACTTTCTTTATCTGTGAAATGTTTAATAATTAACCATTTCGACATCAAACATGAGCTTAGTGTTTAGGATGTAGACTGACAGTCTTCCTGGTGGGGCAGCCCCTGTTTGATTTGACACAGGGACAGGCCACACTCGTGTTACACACAGTCAGTACCCGAGCCCTGGGGGATCTGTACAGTGCCACTCTGCTTATTTTTCTCTCAAGAAGAGAGTAAAGGCTGTGTGCTTTACAGTACTTACTTTGCCCCGTGTTTTCCTTGATACACATTGTAATGTCAGGAGGTAAAATGCTGCTGTGTTTCTCCAGAATGAAAAAAAGGAATTTAGGGGCTCAAGCGGGTTCGTGACATCATTCATCGTTTTTTAAGTTGCTTGACCAAAACTCTTCAGTATGCAAATGAGACCTTCTGCTCTGTTTCAAGGGCTCTGGAACTGCTGGGAAAACAGGGAGTTTAGGAAAAAAACCTGGTAAGTGACAAACCCTGATGATTATTTTTTCAATGTTTTTAATGTGATTGATAGTTGTTCCCCATCTTTTATTAGGGCTAGAAACCTTTTTGAAGAAAAAAAAGAAAGAAAGAAAAGTAAAGACTAAAGAATCTGTCCTATAAGTGGTTAGAATAGACCCCTTCCTTGGAACCCATTAATAATGTGTATCCATGATTATGAAATAAAGGCTGTTGCTTCACACATTGGGTGTTAGGGACATTACCAGACAGAATGTTCTCTTGGGCTGTGAAGAAATAATTCAGGCAAGATGGTAGGACATTGTCACGCTTGGAACTGTAGGATTTGTGGTCGGCTGCTGCTTAATCCTTCTCTCATTGGGTTCAGTACTTTGTCCTTTCCTGAGAGCATATTCAGTCCCAGGATGTAAATAGTGGAGGAGATTAGAGGAGCCGCACGTATTGTCAGACAGTGGAGCTTATGAATTTAGAAGCTTTTGAGTCGTTTTCCTCAGGTACACAGTGAAGGTGCAAAATTATAGTCATCCCCCTGAACTCAAAAGTGTTTCAGTTTATTTAAACAAAAATCGCATGTTCTATTAATAGAAACATGAATGAAAAAAGAAGGAAGCAGCTGGGAAGTCATACGGTTGGTATGGCCTGTCTTCCTCCTCTAGGGCACTTCGGCCCTTTTGCCATCTCCGCCTTAAGAAATTGCAGGTTGAGAGTCACCACAGCGCCAAGAGAGGGGCTTATGTATCTGTGCCTGGCGCTCGGCCTCCAGATGGGCTCACCTGACAAGGAAAAGTGGGGTTTTCGGTAGTTGTAGGACTTCAGACTGACTCAAGATATCAGAGCACCCCAGTCAAATCTTTGTTTTAACCCTGAGTATGCTATGGGGTTGGCCAAAAAGTTTGTTTGGGTTTTTCCATCGCATCTTACAGGCTAACCTGGATGAACTTTTTGGCCAACCCTATACATTTTGAATGGTCATTCCAAAGGGTCCAGAGGGGCTTAACATCACACTGAAACCAGCGAGCTGTTCAAAAAAAAGGAAAAGAGTATTGAGGCATGTTACCAGCTACACAGGCCAGGTCCTTTGAGCAATAGGAACACTGGGGGCCAAATAGGGTAATAATTTGGATGTTTTCCGAATTCAAAACTCTTTGGAGTCTAGAGCTAATCCTTGGTGGGGTAGGGGAGAGTTCTCATACCCAGCACAGATTTCCCATCTTGGGCTCTCAGGGGAGCCCCAGACATGTGTGAGCTGGGCTTTCTCTTGCTTCCCTGAGTTCTGGGACGCGTCTGACAGGGCCAGCCTGCACCAGGACGTCCCAGTGCTCCTAGTGTGCTGGCCGCTGGCTACAGAACAGGGTCAGGTGGGTCGGAGGGGCCGGGTTATGTTCCTTAACGCAGGGAATGCTGTCAGAGATGGGCCTTCTACTTCTCTCCTTCTGTCTGTCTTTCCTTCATTCCTTGCGTCTTCATCTCTGTCTTCTGAGAACAGTTACGATGGGGAGAGAGCGTAGAGGAATAGAACAGTCTGTTCCGTCTTGCATCTAGAAGTTCACAGGGCAGTCCCTGCGGATGCGCCAGAATTCAGTCAGAGAAGGGTTTTGTCCTTTCGTAGTCGACATCCTGTGCCAGGAGAAGTGTACTTTTTCAGAGCCTGGTCTGTGGTACTGCTGGACTTTTTCCCATGAAGCTGTTCAGTCAGGAAAAGTACAGAACTGTTTTCATTTTTGTTTTCTGTGTGGAATTGCTGTTTTGCTTAAAACCCCCTCTTGACTCTAGGATCCTCCTTTAACTTGCAATAAAAAGAAGTAAACTGCTGTTGACGTGATCCCTAGCTGGTATTCAGGGATCGCCCTTAAAGCGTCAGCCACAGAGGAAATGGTCTTGTGGACGGAAGAGAGAGGCTGAGGAAAGTCATAGTGTGGAAGTCAAGCCAGTGCCTGCCCCTGGTGGCTTCTCAAGAACACAAAGTTTGTCTTTCTGCTGTTCCTGGCAGGGGGAATGGCTTCCCTTGACTTCCTTGATTCACTCAACCATCCTTCCGTGGACCATGTGATAATAATAAGCCCTGTGTGGGGGGCCGAAGGCAGTAGGGATGAATGAGGCCCAGCTGTTGGCATCCTGAGGGGGAGGGGGAGGGGTGGGGAGTTTGTGGGGGCAAGCTGGTGGGCTCCAAGAGATGAGGGGTCCTCGGGCTCACTAGGCAGAACCAGAAGGCAAGTCCAGTCCCGGAGCACTGCACTTGCCTTGCGGAGAATGGGTCCCCACTGGGCCTTCTTCGTTGAGTAGAAAGCCAGCCCTGTGCACTGGCTTTGAGGACGTTTACCTGTGAACCTGGGAGGTGGCTGTGTCTTGGCTGTCCTTCTCCTGACTCTTAACGATGCACTATACCATGTTTGGTCTTGTTTTCCAGAAATCGCACAGGTCATTGCCTCCTACACAGCTACGGGGCCTGAACAGCTTACCCTGGCCCCCGGTCAGCTGATCCTGATCCGGAAAAAGAACCCAGGTGGATGGTGGGAAGGAGAGCTACAGGTTAGTGTCTTTTCCATTTGTTTAAAATCCCCTGCCCAGATTTCAGTATGCAATATTTCAAAGGGATCCTCAGTTCATTTCAGTCGCTCAGTCGTGTCCAACTCTTTGCGACCCCATGAATCGCAGCACACCAGGCCTCCCTGTCCATCACCAACTCCCACGATTCACTCAGACTTGCATCCATCGAGTCAGTGATGCCATCCAGCCATCTCATCCTGGGTCGTCCCCTTCTCCTCCTGCCCCCAATCTCTCCCAGCATCAGAGTCTTTTCCAATGAGTCAACTCTTTGCATGAGGTGTCCAAAGTACTGGAGTTTCAACTTCAGCATCATTCCTTCCAAAGAAATCCCAGGGCTGATCTCCTTTAGAATGGACTGGCTGGATCTCCTTGCAGTCCAAGGGACTCTCAAGAATCTTCTCCAACACCACAGTTCAAAAGCATCAATTCTTTGGCACTCAGCCTTCTTCACAGTCCAACTCTCACATCCATACATGACCACAGGAAAAACCATAGCCTTGACCAAAGGGATCCTGTTTCATGGGAAAGCGCAGATACCCGCACACTGTCTGAATCCTGCATTTGTGTAACAAGAGATGCCATGTTCTGTAAACCCAGTTTGTTCCTAAGCCTTGGGCAGCCAGGAACAGAAATGTGAGAGCTGAGGATTCTTTTGAAGATGTGTGTGTATCTGCTGGGTTCTTGAGTTGAGACAGTGAGTGGTGGGAAGGAGAGAGCTCGCGATGGAGTGTTTCATCCTTTACTGTCACAGCAATCCTGGAGCAGAGCTCCTCCTCCACGGTGCTGAAAGGTGTGAGGCTGCAGTGGCCTGTAGTCAAAGCCACATCTGTGTGGCACAGCAGTTTTAGTTCTTGTGTGTGTGTGTGTGTGTGTGTGTGTGTGTGTGTGTGTCCATCCGTCCTCAGTTCATCAGTCTGTCGAGGTAAACCTTGATCAGGAAGGCAAAGATCTACATTGTGGTGAAATAAAGAAATACAGCGCTTTCTGTGTATATGAGGCAGATTAAAATTAGGAACTAAAGTGCCAGAGAGTGAAGAGTGAGCTGGTGGACTAAAGAAAGGTATCTTGGCTGGAATAGAAGGTACAGCCTGGAGTAGCCAAAGGCAGAACTTCCCCTGGGAGCTCACTGCTGGGCAGCCATTAAAAACCCCATCCAGCAGGGTAGACAAGATACAGTTTATTGGTTCAGTGTTCCATTGGGGTCCTGGAATCCACTCCCCTCATCCTTTAATAAAATTTTTTTTGTTTTTTAAATTTACGGATATTTTTTGGCTGTGCCACACACTTTGTGGGATCTTAGTTCCCCAACCAGGGATTGAACCAGGGCCGTGGCAGTGAAAGCACCGTGTCCTAACCACTGGACTGCCAGGGCTTCCCTCCCTTCCCTTTTTAATATGTCTCTTCCTTCATTGGGTGGGGGAGGCCTTCCGCAGACTTGTGGTCTCGTTTTCCTGTAGAGAGTTGTCGCCTAGTGGCCTTCCCGTCCATAGGTGACTCCCCTGTTCTGAGACTTAAGGGGGTCCCCGTGGCCCGCCTCAGCCTGCTCACAGGTGCGCCCTGTTGCCCTTCCATGCATCTTGCCAGTCTGGCTCTCACAGTGACATCTCTGCTCCGGCCTCGGTCAGTGATCTACTCTCCTGAAGACAAACAGTAGCCTCAGACCCCGATTTCTTCCTGCCTTTGCCCAGAGCATCTCCCTACATGGTCCTTCCCGCCTCCTCCCCACCCCCCACCGCCCCCTTACTCAAGAGCTGGCCAGATCCCACTTCTTCCAGAAGCTTTCTATGACCGTCCTACCCGAGGCGACATCTTCCCATGAACCATGGTGGCCCCTGTGCCTGAGCCTCTCTTGACATTTAGTATTGATGCCAATACTATTACTTAGCTTCCCATGCATGTTTCTTCTTCATGTAGGTTATCAACTCTTTGAGGGCAGAAGCCATTATCTTTTCATCCTCTCACTCCTAGTACCTTACGCGAAAGAGTCTTGGGAGGGTTCTTCAGCCCTCAGTAGCCTGCCCAGGAGGGCCTCTGGTGCTCTCACCGGACTTTGTCTTCTGCAACTACACGGGTGAAGAAATCAGGAATGTCATCTGGTGGTCGAGCGGTTGACTCCACACCTCCCCTGTAGCTGACATGGGTTCAGTCCCTGGTCAAGGACTTAAGATCCCGCATGCTATGAGGCATTGCCAAAAAATAACAAATTCTTTTAAAAGAAAAATAGAAGTTGCCAGTGAGTTCTGTGTTCTGCCCTTGGGAAACTGCACAGATGCAGGAAATGGTGTCATCACTGTGAGCCCCACGGCAGTGTATACCAGATAGATTAACATGGGGGAACTTTTAAAGAAGTGGCTTCAACCATGGGTGGGTTCAGTGTGAAGATAAAAGCTTTAGTCCTTGAGCCAAGAGCATGAAGTCTATCAGACCACAAAGAAAGTGAAATCTGATCTATGTTCTAAAAGTAACCCAGAAGTATCCTTCGTGACAAATTGAATCAGATAAGAGGGTAAGGGTGAGGTATGGAAAGCTTCCTTTTCTTTGAATTTTATTTTCTTATTTTGGGAATAGGTTAGAGGGTAGGCGTGCATGTGTGCCCTGTAAATTGTTTTGAATTCTCTGCTCCTGGTGGTGTGCAGAAGGGTAGTTATGACACTTGTCATCCCTAATTAGAGTCTTTGTCTCTTAGAATTATGTCAGGATTACAAGTCTTGGTTCACCAACTTTATTATCAGTTCCTTCAAGTCATATACCGTCCATTTCCAGCAACTCCCAGCATGTAAGTTCTCAGTGAATGGATTTTGTGTTGAATTAGATTAAACTGAAGGAGAAAGGACTGACAGTGGGAAACGTGACTCATCTATCACACAGGCTTGATGACTTTTGAAGTCAAGGTCAAGCTCAGCCCCCTTGTGTCCTGCATGTATTGCATGTCCGTCATCTTGTATATGTACAGTTAATATCCATAAGATCGTAGAGGCGAGTGTGAATCTTGGCTCGCCATTAACTAGCCTGTAACAATGAGATTATCACGCAACTTTTCTGAGCCCTACTCTCTTTGTCTGAGAACTGGGAATAGTGAAAGTGGGAAATGGGAAGTGGTCATTGTAGTAGTAGTATTCTTCTGGAATTGTTGTGTAGGTCCATATATACTTGATGTTTAACACAAGCCTAGCTCATAAGAAGCTCCCAATACATGTTGCTGCCATTATTATTATTATTATTCCTAAAATCCTTGTATAACATTGGCATAAACCATAATCTCTGCCCAGCCTGAAACTGACATCTGAGAGCTGTTCAGCAAGCAGGGTTTTCTGTCCGGTAAGTGCTACACTGTCCTCTGACTCCATCGAGCTCACGGGAAAACATTCCGGGCTTTGCCGACCAACGGCTGCCACAATTTGAATTTCAGCTATGCTATTTTCGTTTTGTACTGTAGTAATCCATAGATTCTATTGATGTTATTCTGTTTTAGTTATGCGTAAGCTTGGCATAAGCGCACCATGTTCGGAAGCAAACTACAGCATGAAAAAGGATGAACCTTTGAAACATTTTAATGTAATTTTTTTTATTATTAGGCACGTGGGAAAAAGCGTCAGATAGGCTGGTTTCCTGCTAATTACGTCAAACTTTTAAGCCCTGGGACGAGCAAAATCACTCCAACAGACCCACTGAAGCCAACGGCATTCCCAACAGGTGAGCGGTTTACACTCTGCTCGGAAAATGGTCTGTGCTTCCTGGTAGCCCTCCCACTCAGTTCTCTTGTGGAGTGGTGGAGGTTGTCTTTCACATCGGCTGTAACCACCTCTTGTACTTAGGGGGGCTGATACCCCACGAATGTGATATGGAATATGTTTTTCAAAAGGACCAAATATCTAAGTAGCTTTGCTGTGCTGGGTACAACAGACCCCTTGTTGGAACCAGCTTCCTAAAGGGGCCCTGAATGCTGTGCTATTGAAGCCAGATTTTTCTCTTGATTTCCTTCCAACTATTTAAATTGGGATTTGAGCTGGGGTGGCGGTGGGGGGTTGGGGGGAGACAAAAAGGGCCTCCTAAAAATAAATGGCCGGGGTCTAAATAGGTCAGGAGATTGAGCCGAGAGGCCACAGGGGTCTGTTGGTTGTCATGTGCTGCTCAGTAAAGACCGAAATAGCTCCCCTGTGACATTTCCTATGAACAGAGGGGCTTCGTTTAATGGGCAGGATGTTATACACGCTCTCCTAAAGGGACCAAGAGGGAACAGAGGGCCCCGCAGCTGAGATGGTTGGCTATCTTCGGATTGAAGAGACCAAATTAGATGTTTTGGTAATGTGTGAGAGGGTGAGGTTAGGGAAGCCGACTTCTGCTTTGGGTCTTTAAGCCATTAATGGAATCTTGGGTGGTATTTGTGGAAAACACAGGCTTTTCCTTCCAGTACCTTGTGGCTAAATGTCTGTGTTGTACATCCCCAGTGAAATCAGATCAAAACTTGGCAGCCTTTGCAAGAAATGAAAGGATTGGCCAACTTTGTGACTGATTCCTGACCCCGGCTGGGCCCCTGTGCTTGAGCCCTGGCCTCCTGTGGGCAGAGGGGTGTGGTGCCCACTGGGTCTCCTCTCCCTTGGGGAGGCCTAGTGGCGTGCCCTTCATCAGGTTGGTTAAAACCCACAGAAATTGTTTGCCGAGGGGATGGGATTAGCTGGAACATCATTAAAGCCTGAGCCTGTATACAGGTTGGTCAGGAAAGATGAACAGGGGTAACAGCTAACTAGGCAGACTTCTCTGAAGTGTAAAAATGCCAGGGAATAAAAACAGTGTAACCTCCTGTAGGTTTGAGGGAAAATGAGAAAAGGAGAATTATCCTTGAATGTGGAAATTGCTTCTTGGAGATAAGATTTTGAGACACAAAAGTACAGCAGAATAAGGCACTGGTTTTCCTTTTCGCTAAGAGCTTCCCAGGTGGTGCTGGTGGTAAAGAAACTGCCTGCCAATGCAGGAGACGGCAAGAGACAGGAGACGTGGGTTCGATCCTAGGGTCGGGAAGATCCCATGGAGAAGGAAATGGCAACCCACTCCAGCGTTCTGGCCTGTAAAATCCCACAGACAGAGGAGTCTGGCAGGCCACAGTCCACGGGGTCGCAAAGAGTCGGACACAGCTGAGTACAAGAGTTGAACTTTTTGGAGGTCAGCTGGTAATCACCTTCCACCTTAAAAAAACAAACAGACAGCAAAAAACAATCCAACAAAAAAATCAGGAAAGTAAAAAAAGAGCTGGGTTCGAGTCCCCATGGCCCGCAGCTGCGTGTGCAGATGGGCCACCATCCCGAGGCAGCACCCTGAAGGAGCGTCGCCACCCTCAGACAGAAGCAATTCCCTGGTAGCTCTCCCTTGTCCCTGCCCGTTTTCTGCGGACAGCGGGACACCTGAAAGAGGAAGATGGGTTGGGAACTAAAGGCGAAGCCTGCCGTTTCTGCTGTTGTCTTGGTCCCCAGTCCTCCAGCTTCCTCCACTGCCCACACTTAGACAAAGCCCTCAGAGCCTTCCAGGTAGCTCCGCCCTCTTCGGGCAAGGACACGGTCGGGACACGGGAGGCCTGGAGACCCTCAGGCAGCCCGCGCCCCCTCCCGCTCACCGGGCCTGTCTCCCGCAGTGTGCCAGGTGATCGGGATGTACGACTACACCGCGCAGAATGACGACGAGCTGGCCTTCAGCAAGGGCCAGGTCATCAATGTCCTCAGCAAGGAGGACCCCGACTGGTGGAAGGGCGAAGTCCACGGGCAGGTGGGGCTCTTCCCGTCCAACTACGTGAAGCTGACCCCGGACACAGACCCCAGCCAGCAATGTAAGTGCCCCGGCGCCCGGCCGCCTCTCCTCAATGGCGTCTCACGGTGAGACGTGCAGCGTTGCTCTGATTCTGCTGAGCTCTGTTTGCAGAACTTAGCTAGACCATTGCTGCATTCGCAACAGTCTCTTTGAAGACCTTCCTCGTAATGCAAGACTTTTATCTCGTGGGGTTTTCGCTTTGTTGGTTTTTTTGTTTTTGGTTTTTGGTTTTTTAAGAACATTCCTTCTGTAGCATGTCCCCTCCCTCCCCTCCCCCCCTTTTTCTTTTTTTTTTTCCTTTTTAATCATTTTGGCACCATGCTGTTTTACATGCCTGACTCATTTTCCTAGCTTGAATTTTGCTCATTGTTTTGTTTTGCTTATGTGTTGTTTTCCTCCTTTTTCTAGGAATCATATGTTGTCCACCCCCCCCTCAGGCTTGAAAGTCCTCAAAGAGACCCACTATCCCATATCACTGCCCCGAGGGATGATGGGAGATGCAGCCTTGATCATGTGACTTCCAGCATGATCACCTACTGCCTTCTGAGTAGAAGAACTCACTGCAGAGCAGTTTACCTCATTTTACCTTAGTTGCATGTGATGACAATGTTGAGTTATTACTTGCAGAGATAGAAGCAAAAAATTACAAAAATACACAGGGTAGTGGGTCCTTTTGTGGCTTTCCTAGTGACTCAAATTGACTTCCCCCCACCTTTGCACAGGTGCTTTCAATAGTTTTCAAATTATTTTTCAATAAATCTTTTAGCCTTTTAATTAAAAAAAATGAATGACTTCTTTGCTATTTTGGTTTTGCAAAAAGACCCACTATCAAGGAATGCTGCATGTGCTATTAAAAAAATGTTCCAAATGTCCATAAATCTGAGACTTGATGTATTTTTTGTTTTTCATTTTGTCCAGTGTTATCAACTAAATTGTGTAGTTTGGGTTGTTGCCCCCTACTGTAGAAGTACAGAGAAGTTCAGTGTATCTGTTTTAAAGACGTGTAGAATGAGGCCAATTAAACAGAAGGTGTTTTGTGCTTGTTTGTGTGTATCAGATGTACCTTGCTGAGCATGTAATAATACATCCTGTACATATGAAATTAGTTCTTTCCATGGCAAAAGCTATTACCTTGTATGATGCTCTAATCATATTGCATTAATTTTATTTTGCACAGTGACCTTGTAGCCCCATGAGAAAGCATGTGTGTTTTTGTTCGGTCTCAGATTTATCTGGTTGAGTTGGTGTTTTCTGTTTGGGGTTTTTAATTTTGCATATGTTCATACCATAAATCCGTAGACTATACCTTTGAGGTTGTCACGGTCGACAGTATCTACAATCTCGCCTTAGTCTCTGTTACACCAAGTTTTATTCCAGTGACTTCATGGAATGACTATTTCAAACAAATAATTTTCTTGACAAGAAAGAATGTATAGGAGTCTCCCTGCAATTAATTTCCAATGTTTACATTTTTTAACTAGACTGTGGAATTTCTACAGGTTAATATGAAATGGAGCTCATGGTCCGTTGATGTGTTGGATGTTGTAGCTGAAGCCATGTGTGTCTTTTAAACTAGTTGGAAGCTCTCAATAAAAACGCCGTTGCTGACAGCACAGAAAACGGGGCTGGGGGGCAGGGAGCCTCAAGCACAACCTAGCGGTTCTACTAATGACTTTTTAACAGTAGCAATCTTCTGTTTTACGTCTGTCCCCTGGGGGACTCTGTGCTGGCCATTGTGTAGCGGTCCTTCTCCACTCACATGGTGCCGAGAACGAGGACACCGCCTTGTTCGCTGGCGCGTCAGTATTTTCATGAATATGAATGTAAAATATATAAATATATAAACCTGCGGCTTTAACAACTGTAATACAACCTTTTGAATTAGTTATGTGTATAGATAATTAAATTCTTCATATAAAAGTTAGATGGAAATGTCTCTGTGTTCTTGATGTTGGAAGGTGGCAGTGGTGACGGGGAACCAGCCAGACTAGACCTAAGCAGGTGGCCTGCTGCCCACGTGTCCATTATGGTACAGATGCCATGGGGACCCTCGCTCTTACCCTGCTACCTGCCCCTCCCTGATCAACATGCAGACAGGTACCCTTCCTAATACTGATTTTGAAGAATAGAACTCCTGGGACTTTCCTGGTGGTCCAGTGGTTAAGACATCACACTGCCACTGCAAGGGGCAGGGGTTCGATCCCTGGTCGAGGAACTAAGATCCTGCACACTGCATGGTGCAGCCAAAAATAGGGAAAACAAAAAGATGGCAATTCAACTTTGTGCTTAACTCTCATCAGGCTTTCAGTATGTGCTATTGATACATTGACAGGTGAGCAATGTGACTCAGAGAACCACACATTTGCCTGAAAGGTGTATCACAAAAGGGTCTGTTGAGCTGACAGATGTAAGTAAATACTGAAACTTTCACATCTTCCATGCTATTGTTTGCCATCTCTGTCTGCCTTGCAAGCTCCAGTTGAATTTGCAGAAACAGACTGGTGTACACCCTGATGAAACTGTTGGCTACGACGGACCATGGGCTTGATTCCGTTCAGGAACCTCGCTTATTGGTCCTCCCCTGCCATTCAGTGGAAGAGTGAGTTCCTTCATCAGTTCAGCAAATAGTTGCGGGGAGAGACTTACCAGGTGTGGATGCTGCTCTGGGTTCTGGGGCAGAGAGTGCTGCTCCATCACAGAAGACTGGGGTCCCTGTCCTCGTGGAGTTCACTTTCTAATGGGAGGAACAAACAGAAAACCAAACTGCTGCACACGTATATGTACATAAATATATGAGGGGTGTGTGTGTGAGAGAGAGAGAAGCTGATGCATTCTGTGCCAGGAGAGCTAACGCATGCCAGGTGACCCTGAGGAGGACATCCAAAGCCAACGTTTGGGAAGGGCAGCTGCAGGGAGAGATCAGGAAACCCTTCCAGAAAGAAGGGAGACCTAAGGATGAGAAGGAGCCGGATGAAGCTGGGAAGAGAATGGGCTGTTTGAGGCAGAAGTGTCATACCAGGGCCCCAAGGTACAGGGAGAGATCCCCATCACTGCCCCCCAGCCCACCCCCTTGGGTCAGCAAAGCCCTGTCTCTTGCCCATCCCCCCACCCCGCCCCCTTCACCCGTATAAGTCAGTGTTTCCAGCTTTTAAGTTTTGGCTGGCAGAGATGCAATTGTCAAGGTGGGTAATCCTCGATAATCCTCTCCACAACTCTTTCTCTCCGTCCCCTTGTCTGTAGACCAACCCTCTTAGGCTGTGTTGACACAGGTTTGTCCCTAGGAATCTTGCTCCTTCCCCCTCACAGATCATGCAGTTTACATTTGATCATAGTGTCCTTCTGACCCTGGGCTTCTCATCCAGAGGGAAGGAAGATTACAGCCTCTGGTGGGTAGAGGCTGGGGTTGCTGCTGAAGATCATGCAATGCACAGGACGCCCCCCACAGTGAACATGGTCCCATGTCACAGGTACCAGGGTTGAGAAAGCCTGGTCTCTCTCGTCCCTCTGGCTACTGTGGGCAATATTCCCCTGGTTGCTCTGGGTGAATATTTTTACGACTGAACTCAGTACAATTTTGCCCCAGAGGCACATGGACACATGAGAGGGCCTTCGTTTTGCAGTTCTGACTTGCCTTTCTGTGTCTGGCTGCCTCTGCTGTGCAGAGCAGAACCCACAGGGCTGAAGGCGGTCACGTGGCCCTTGCTCCCGGCTGCCTCGGCTTAAAATGATGTCTGGGAGAAGCCAGTCTAAAGGAAGGATTCATTCCCTTGTAAAGTTACAGAGCTTTATGTCATTGCATGTCCACCCTGTTCTGGGAGGAAAATGGGCAGGCCCAGATCCCCTAACAAGTGGTAACTGGTCGTCTGTAGTTCCTCTCAAACTAAGCGGGATTGCTATGGCAACAGCACATCATCGGTAGGGTAAAACTAACCTGTCTCACAGCGGTCTAGACCCAGCTCACGTTCCCTGTTAGTGGGTGAACAGACAAATGCTTGGTGAGTTCTTCTCTGGTTGAGAGGATAAGATGGTTAGACAGCCTCATCAACTCAATGGACATGAGTCTGAGCAAACTCCAGGAGATCGTGAAGGACAGGGAAGCCTGGCGTGCTTTAGTCCATGGGGTCCCAGAGTCAGACATGACTCAATGACTGAACAACCACCACCACCACCTTCTCGGGTGCCGCCAGAAGAAGAGCCTGCTAACCCTTGTTTAGGAAGCCCATCACAGTGGTTTACCCATATGAAACATTTGCCAATATTCTTACCTATAAAACAGCAATTGCATGTGATTCAACCTAGTACACTCAAACAACCGGGCATGCTGTAGGATAGGTGCTCAAGAATGCCTGTTGAATGGGTGGGTCCGGGGATTAGTGAAACAGAGGAAAGCACTGAGTTCAGGTTCTCCTCACACAATCCATCCCCGCTGGAGAGGAGAGCATGCTGTGTCTACCTTCCCTTTTAGGCGTGAGCTTCCCCAGAGCAAGTCTCCTTGGCAGGGGCTGTTCCTAAAGCCGCTCCATCAGTGGTCAGTGAAGGAGGCTGAGGACCAGAGATGCTGGGGCATTGCCATGTCTCCGTGCCAGCCCTGGTCTCAGCTGGGGAACGGGCCTGATAACGCAGTCAGTCCTGCTTCCTGGCAGAGTGCAAATCACTTCTGAAGGACAGTGAATGTTCATTTTCCCTTCTAGCAAAGTGATAAGCTAATCCTATTCATTCTTTTTCATTCCCAAAATAGCCAAGAGCATTTTTTATGGAAACTGCATGGAATGCCAGCGGTTCCATAACTGTCCAGAAAAATAGCCCTTTCTTAGAAATGTCTGATATTTTGGATCTGGTAGGATAGAGAAACATAATAAAGTCAAGGATCACGATAGCTCCATGTGAATATTTCATTGCAGCCAGGCTTATGTTGGGCCTTTCTTTAAGAAAACGCCACACATAAAAAGCAGACTTCCAGAATGTTTTCCTGGGTGTGTGGCAATTCCATTTCAGAAGTTTCCATTGCCTCTTAAGAAGGTTCTGTTCGTTAAATTGAAAACTCAGGCATTTTTTTAAAGATAATGTAACTTGAGTCACAAAAATTTGTGTTGTTTATAGAAGATGAGAATCAGCCATGAAATTGTTGTGTCAGTACAACTTCCTATTAAGCATGCTGCCTGGAGAATCCCATGGACGGAGGATCCTGGTGGGCTGCAGTCCATGGGGTCACTAAGAGTCGGACACAACTGAGTGGCTTCAATTTCACTTTTCACTTTCCTGCATTGGAGAAGGAAATGGCAACCCACTCCAGTGTTCTTACCTGGAGAATCCCAGGGATGGGGGAGCCTGGTGGGCTGCCGTATATGGGGTCGCACAGAGTCGGAGACGACTGAAGCGCCTTAGCAGCAGCAGCAGCAATGTTGTATGTGTGTGTGTGTGTGTGTGTGTGTGTGTGTGACAGACACAGAGAGACCGTGATTTACAGATAAGTTAAACGCCCACATCAGTAGCTTGGTCACAGTACCACCAGCAAGCAGACAAGTATAACTTTATCAAAGATTCTGGCAGAGGCTGATGGCTGCTGTTCCCACATCTGCTTGGCACATAGTTTCAGAGCCTCAAAGAGAAAGTGTCCCTTCCTTTTGACCCAGCCCATCATGTTGAAAGGTTGCTGCTGCGAGCCATGTGTTGAGCCAGGATTCATGACCTCTGGAGGAGAGGATTTTGATCTGGGGTCAGAGACAAGGCCTGACTACTTGGAGCTTTTTGTGTGGCAAAGTTTTGTTAAAGTGTAATAGAGATAGGGAAAGCTGACAGACGTCAGAAGGGGACAGAAGGAGTGCCCCCTTGCTAGTTTTTAGCAAGGTGTTTTATGTCTGTTAGAAAGCCATTAATCAGATAAGAGAGACACCTCAAGGCTGGGGGAGTTTCACCAGGCCCCTCCACAACAGGCAATTTTGAGATAGGATGGCGTGAAACGTGTCATCCCCACCCTGGCCATAAAACAATTGACAGGAATACTGGTTTGTTGAGCCATTAGCAGCCCAAGGTTTGAGAAAAGAAAAAAAAGTTAGGCTTAGGCAGAACCATTTTGAAGAAAGGCAAGTTGCAAAGCAAATACATAGTTTCATTAATATAGCTTAAGAAAAACATTTCCATAAGAAAAATACATTGGTTAGCTCTAGGCAGATGTCCTTAACACAGAATTAAAAGAAGCCTCTTTTCATCTTGTGTAGAGAAGGGAAAAAAAAAAAACCATCTACCACGTGCAGTTATTACCGCCTGCCACTCGGGGACCCCTGGCCTTCCTGCCTGTCACCCTCTCAGTGCTTTAAAAATGAGAGCACCTTCTAGATGTAGCTTCTCCTAACAGACCCAGGAGGAGGAGCTGCCACTGTTCCTGGAGAACGCTACGCCACTCAGTATCGCGTCATGTGACTCCCCTTACAGGGCCCAAGCTGTCCTTTCCCCCCTCGGGCCCTGCCCCATGCTTTCATGCACACCAGTCCACTCTGTTGCAGTCCAGGCTCCCCTCACAGGAAAAGGCCAGGGTGGTGGCAGGTAGATTAGTCGGTGAGGCTGGAATCTTGGAGAGCACTGGGCATCCAGCCTGCAGTTTGTAGCTGAGGGCGCTGAGGGTCCGGGAGCTGCAGTGACATTCTCTAAGGCAGCTCCCAGATTCGCCGTCTGCTCCTCTCTCACTTGGTGCTTTTGAGAAAGCAGCCCCATCTCTGCCAGGGCCTCAGAGCCACCCGCCTTCTCTTCATCAGGGGCTACAGCTGTGGGAAGATGGAGAACCAGTTTCCCTTCCCCTCGTGTGGTCCTCCCCTGGCTGAGGCTCCATGGGAGGGAAGGATTCGAACCCCTTCAACACACAGGCTTGAGATGCCACTGGCCTCCTCAGCCTTTAGTCCTTCTCACCCCAACTGTAGGCAGATTTTCCAAAGACAGCCTTGCCCTCCTTGCTCTGTGCCCAGCCTCGCTTCTCAGTTTTCATTCCTTGGCTGCCATATATAATAACACAACTTATCTACAATATTAGTGTAATATTTGGCTCCATTTCTTTTAAAATTTTGGAAAACTTGCTTTTCTTTCCTTTTCTTTTCTCTTGGCTGCGCTGTGCAGCTTAGGGGATCTTAGTTCCCCAAACGGACTGAAATAGTCCACGGCAATGAAAGCGCTGAGTCCTAACCACTGGTTGTAATTGTTTAGTCACTAAATCATGTCCGACTCTTTTGCGACCCCATGGACTATAGCCCACGAGGCTCCTCTGTCCATGGGGTTTCCCAGGCTAGAATACTGGCGTGGGTTGCCATTTCCTTCTCGAGAGAATCTTCCCGACCCAGGGATCGAACACGCATCTCCTGCATTGGCAGGTGGGTTCTCTACCATTGAGCCACCCTAACCACTGTACCATCAGGGAATTCCCTGGAACGTTTTATTTTCCTCTGGGGAGATAGTATAGGGGAGCGTGAGGGAGCCGCATAACTGTATCCTGGGCCCTTTTAGAGGCTAGGAAGCAGTGCAGCATGGCAGGCCAGCACAAGTGTTTGAATCCCAGCTCTGCCTCTTACGGGTTGTGTGGTCACGGGCAGATTACTTAACCTTCTTTGTGCTTCAGTTTCCTCATGTCCAAATGGAAAAATCACAATAGCACCTAGTAGATATTAAGCTCCCGGTAGATATTAGCCTTGTTGTTACCGTTGCTGGGAGAAGAGGCATTTGTGCCTGGTTGGTGAGAATCACGGAATGCATTTAACTGACTTCCTGCTTTCTTGCATTCAACTCAGGCAGCCCACAGATTGTGTGCATTTTAAGACTTTTCAGAAGACATGCTTTTGCAAATGGGGATTTCAGAGAGAAGAGCTTGGACAGCTTTGCCGAAAACTGTCAGACTGCCTCATTCACGTGTGTGCAGAGCGGGGGGGCCCCCTCTGTGTCAGCGGGAGGCCCACCCGTGTCAAAGCCAGCAGCTTTTTTTTTTTTCCTGACACCTTCCTGTGCTCTCGAAACGTGCAGGGACACCCGGGCCCCAGCCTCAGCAGCCCTCCTAGCAGAGGGGGAGAAGCTGCCCCGGATTTCACACGGCTGGTTGGCAGCAGGGAAGCCAACAGAACCAATGGAATGCATGAGGCTTTCAAATGTCACATCTGTGGACTTGGTTGCCAGGCCCAGGCGGCGCGCCACAATAAACCTGTCACACAGGCGTTGAGTCACTGGGTCCTTTATTTCTCATCCCTGCGTTCTGGGGCCTTGTGTTCTCTTGCCACAGAGACTGGAATGTTCGGCCCCCAAACGTGCCAGAAGCTCGGTGTTTTTTTAAAGCAACCATGCGGCTTGGCTAAGGAATGTGTGTCCCTAGGGGCTGCTTCCCCGCGGTACTGTCTCCCGAGCAGCCGCCCCCAGCACGCTTGAAGACAGGAGGTTAATTCCCTCCTGCCTCCCTGTGCTTCTCAGGATCCGGATCTTTGGGCCTGGGAACCTCTGCCCTGCTCACTGACCCTCCAGCCCCAGCAGCAGAGGCGCCGCCAGGAGACCCCCTCCGCCTCCTCTCTGGGGTGTTACCTTGGAGTCCTGAGGCCCCCAGGGGAAGGACCTCACAGTCTGAATCCTCCGCTGGTGTGATCTCTGGCAGGAACCTTCCCCCGACCCGCGCCCCATCCTCAAGGGGCAGAAGGACATCTGTCTGTCCTCTCCCTCTCCACCCCCCTCCCGACCGCTGTATCAAAGGCTCAGGACGCCACCCGTGAGACCAGCCTGCCTGCGATTTCTAGCAGACAGCTCCTCTCCTGCTGCTCCTTCCTGGGGAATACTGGCTGAGGAATACAGATCCAGGTGACAAGACTGGGCTCAGCAGAACCTCAGCAGATGAGGCACCTGTGCTCCTGAAGCTTGCAGGAGCGGGAGGAGGAGCAGACTCGTTTCAGAATCATTGCAGCCAGCTGCAACGGGCTGGGTGTGCCGGAGGGCCAGGGTTGGAGCACGTGGCTTCTCTAAAGAGGCGACAGGCGGCGGAAGATCAGAGGGCATGGAGGGTCAGCATGCAAGCCTTTAGGGCGAGCGCAATCTAAGCCCAAGGAACGGCATGTGCAAAGGCCCTAAGAGCTGATGGATTTCTCCTGCTCCTTCCATAAAGACACGCGAGTCTTCTACCTGGTACCTGCTCCCTGCTTGCCGTCTTCCAGCCTCTTCTGCATACCACAGGCAGAGAGTTATTTGAGAACCCAACAACTTGGGACTGCCCCAGTGCAGTAGTTAAGTATCCACCTTGAAATGTAGGGGATATGGGTTTGATCCCTTGAGGAACTGAGATCTCACATGCTTCAGAGCAACTAAGCCCACATGTTGCAACTACTGAGCTAGTGCACTCTGGAGCCCAGGCGCCGCAACTAGAGTCCAGACCCAGCAGTGAAAACTGCATGATGCAGTGAGGACCAGAGGCAGCCGAAGAAATAAGTAAATGTTAGAACACATATGCATGCAACTATTTTTGCTTAAAATCGTCCAGGGGTGTCCCAGTGCTCCTGGGATGATGTCCTAAATCTTGCATTTGATCTGTGAGGCCCTGCTTGATCCTGCTTCCTTCTCCTGCCCACGTGAAGCCCTCATCTGGCCCAGTTCTCTCCTCATTTCAGTTCAGTCGCTCAGTCGAGTCCGGCTCTTTGTGACCCCATGGACCGCAGCACACCAGGCCTCCCTGTCCCTCACCAACTCCCAGAGTCTACCCAAACTTGTGTCCATTGACTCGGTGATGCCATCCAACCATCTCATCCTCTGTCATCCCCTTCTCCTCCCGCCCTCAATCTTTCCCAGCATCAGGGTCTTTTCAAATGAATCAGCTCTTTGCATGAGGTAGCCAAAGTATTGGAGTTTCAGCTTCAACATCAGTCCTGCCAATGAACACTCAGGACTGATCTCCTTCAGGATGGACTGGTTGGATCTCCTAGTCCCGCCTATTTGCCCATTTGTGCTCAGCCTTCCCCAGCCAGGGCCTTCCTTTCTGATCTGCTGACAGGACCATCATTAGGTGACTGCTGTTAACCTAAAACCCTTCCAGGTTTCTGACATCAAAATGGGTCTCAGGGGCAGGGGCTGCGGCCACTCTGGCTTCCGGGAGGAGACACTGGTGCTTGAACATGTGAAGTCCCAGGCTGATCTGCCGCCTCACGGTCTAATGTTCTTTCTAGCTCTTTCAGCCACCTTTGGGATCACCACATTAACCCTAAACAGAAGTCCAGGCTTCTGATGCCCCACTGGGTTTCCAGCTCGCTCTCTGGAAAACCATCTCATCTGACTTCCGAATTGCGTGATGGAGAAGTCTGCTTCCATCAGCGGTCCCTACTGTGGCGTTCTGGCTGGGAGATGGCATGGACACGGAGGCTTCCTCTGCCTTGGCGATGGCACAAGTCAACCTCCCCGAGCTTCGTCTTCCTCCCAGGGCGCTGTGTGCCTGCACGTCCAGTGGGAGGAGGTGCTCAGGCTTCAGTCGATGGATTCCCATCATCCCACCCTTCGTTTTGCCTATTGAGTCTCACCTAACCAGACCTTCTGTCACCATGCTCTCCAAGATTCTTGCATGAAGCTGACGCCACTGGTGGGCCTCTGCTTGAATGCCCTCACCCCATCTTCCCCAGCTTTTTGCCCACCTCCACCCCTTCTTTCTCTGCTGCCTTGGCCAGCTCCACTCACCTGCCCTGTCTGAGTGCTTTGCTGAATCCCAGTCACTTGTTGTACATAAACAGTGGATGGAAACTGACACACAGACAGACACTCCCTTCTTAGACTGTGAGCTTCTCGGGAGCCAGGTCCTGTCCCATGAAGACCTACAAACATGAATCAATAGCAGTGGTAGCTGCCTTTGTATTTAGTATTGCGTGACACCAAGTCCTCCCTGTCAGCTTAGAGACGGGAGGTGGAACCTGCCTCCCCACCTGGGTATCACCCAGAGGGCCGTGCTTAGGAAGTGTCCAGGGTGAACAGTCCTGTTTCCACCCTGTTGTTCCGCAGGCTCACTCCTTCCTGCCCAGCAAGGCTGGAGAGAAAGGAAAGCCCCCTCCCCGGTGTCCAGTCTCCCTGCTGCATGTGGCTTAGAACAGTGCGCCAGCTGTGTCTGGGGAAGCCACTGTTGAAAGGATAAATCCACAGGAGAAGACCTTAGACCAGGCAATGAGCTTCTTAATCATGAGACTTATTCCTCATCAGTCTTATACCATCCTGAATACTATGTATTGATTCTGTGTTTGGTTTTCTGTCTCCCTTCCTCTAGAATGGAAGCTCCATGAAAGCAGGGACCAGGGTGCCTCTCTGCCGTTACTGACAAATGAGCAAGAGATGTCACGGGCTCAGGTGGTCTCTTGTGTTCTGGCGGGGTCAGTTGGCCAAGTTAGGAGAGACTGCAGGGGACCAGGCTGTTCTTAGACCCTTGGGAAGAAAGTTCCGTCATGGTGAGAAGTCCCCACCTGTCCATGGACCACCCTGATCTGATCTGGTGTCCAGAGCCGCCTCTGGGCTGGAGTTTCCCTGGGACTGGTCAACCTGGGACCAGCTGCCTTGACCCAGCCTGGTCGCCACCAGCTCCCAGCAGTCTCCGGCTCCAAGGACGGGAGTCTCCTCTCAACTGGGCTATCTGGGAATGGACTGGGAGAGCCATGGGTATGGACCACTGTCAGACCCCCTCTTTTAGAAGCTCACGATTTCCTGGTGAGTCTGCATTTCCCAAGACAGCAAGAGCAAAAATTTATTTCTGACGGCATAAGTTTTATTCCTGATCTTCATCCGTCTCTGGACTCCACTGTCCCATCCATAAAATGAGGGCATCAAGCAGATTGACCTTTCAAGCTCTGGCCCCGGCACTGGAGTCAGGTGGTGGCAGTGTGGTCTCCAGGAACGAAGCATCGGAGGTTCTCTGGACTCCGAGTGTGGATGGCCTCAGAGGATGGCATTCTGCAGTCACGGCCATCACATCTCCTTGGACAAGTGCCCTGAGTGACCTGCCTTGGGCTGCATTCGGTTCAGTGGATGTGGCCACCCTCATCTGGCATGTGCCTGGACAGATCTAGTTTCTGAATCTCGCTCCCTTTCCACACCAGGCGCCTTGTTTCCAGGCAAGCTTCCCTTTCGTGGCATGGTCCTCACTCTTGGCTGCACATCATAACCACTTGAAAGCTTCACAACTTATGGACACCGAGGTCACACCCCATCCAGTAGGATTTGGTGGATCTGGAGTACAGCAGGGACACTGGGCTTTTTAAAGTCTCCTTAGGTGGTTCTGAGCTTCCCTGGTGGCTCAGCTGGTAAAGAATGCACCTTTAATGCAGGAGACCTGGGTTCGATCCCTGGGTGGGAAGATCCCCTGGAGAAGGAAATGGCAACCCATTCCGGTATTCTCGCCTGGAGAATCCCATGGACAGAGGAGCCTGGTGGGCTACAGTCCGTGGGGTCGAAAGGAGTCGGACACGACTGAGCAACTTGCACTTTCACTTCTCCAGTGATTCTGACGTGCAGCCAAACTCAGGAGCCACGACCCACCTCCATCCTCCGTGCAGCTGCTGCAGTGACCCTCCCAAAGCACAGCCAGACCTCCCTGAGCTCCCCAACCAAAGACGAAAATGCAGGTCCTGGGCTTCCCTGGTGGTCCAGTGATTCAGAATCAACCTGCCAATGCAGGGGACATGGGTTAATTATCCAGGACGATTCCACCCGCCATGGAGAAGCTGAGCCCGTGTGCCACAACTACTGAACCTTCGAACACTAGAGCCCGTGCTCCGCAACAAGAGGAGCCACTGCAACGAGAGGCATGTGCATCACAATGAAGAGAAAGCTCCCGCAGCTCCAGAGAGCCTGCACAGAAGCCTGGACCCGCACAGCAATCCCCTGCCGACAAAATGCAGGGGCCTCACTCTTTCACTCAGAGCCGCCTGGACCGCACTTCCCTGCTTCCTAGGGGCTGAAACGTGTCTCCAAAATGCACGTGTTGAAGCTCGTACCCTTATTCTTCATGCCACAGAATATGACTGTATGTGGAGATGGGGCCTTTAAAGGGTGATTAAGATGCAGCCATCAACATGGGCCCTCATCCAATCTGACTGGTGTCCTTAATAAGAAGAAGACTTTGGGGCACCAAGAGTCTCCAGGGATGTGGGCACACAGAGGAAAGTCCATGTGAGGACACAGGGAGAAGATGGCCGGCCAACAATTGACCACATCTTGATCTTGGAATTCCAGCCTCCAGACTTGTGGGACAACACACGGCTGTTGTCTAAGCCACCCTGTCTTTGTTCCAGCAGTCCGGCCGACTGACGCGTCACCCTTCCACCAAGGCGAGAGGCAGAGTGATCAGGACCGAGAACATGGGGGTCGGATTCCCTCTGCCTTTTATTAACAGAGGCTCTGCCAAGTTCCTTAATATCTCTGTGCCTCCGTTTCCCTGTCTGTTCAAGGGGGTATACCAGCCGTAGCTACCACATAGGATTATTGGGGAGGATTCCGTGAGTCCATGAATTGTGCTTGGAACCGTGTGGCTCAGAGTAGCATCCATGCTAACTTTCCTTCCCTCTTGGTACCCCAACCTATGCTTCCCTCTTCCTCACCTGCCTCCTGGCCCCACCACCCCACTCTTATCCGTTTTCACTGACAGCTCCCTCTCTGTGTTCCCTCACTCCTACCCACCCACCCTTTTGCCCAATGAAGCCCAACTTGAATTCCTCCTCCTCTGAAAAATATTCCTAGATCCCTCTAAGCAAATCACAGCCTCCTTCATCATACTGCAATAAAAAGTGTGTTTGTACTTCCAATACCTTAATCTGCCTTGTGTACCCAAAGGATTTATTTAAGGTGGCTAGTAAGGACCCCTAAGGGCTTCTCAGGTGGCTCAGTGGTAAAGAATCCACCTGCCAATGCAGGAGAGGCAGGAGACGTGGGTTCGATCCCAGGGTCAGGAAGATGCCTGGAGGAGGAAACTGCAACCTACTCCAGGATTCTTGCCTGGAAAATCCCAGGGACGGAGGAGCCTGGCTGGCTATCATCCATGGTTAACAACTAAACAACGACAACACCAAGGACACCTAAAATACTGCATGATGGTGCACATTGAAAGCAGGAACTCTGAAAGAAAGGAAAATAAGGATGGTGGATGACATTAAAGGGGCCAGGAATGAGCTAACAAGTGCAGACCGTGGGGCGCTTGACAGCATGCCAGGAATTCCAGCGTTAGTTATAAAGTCATGACTGATATGCCTTTGATAAAAAAAAAAAAATTACTAAAGTTCTTCTTGATGCAAAATAAAGAGAAGACTTATCCCTGAGAGTAATTTGATTTTCGCTGCTTCTCAACAGTCATGAAACTGCCTAGCAGCCCATGGAGCTGGATTCTCCTTCTTGGGAGAGAATTAAGCTAATCTGGAAACCATGTTGCGACTTTTAAGACTCTGGATTGGGACTGAGTGCAGCTGAGTTGAAGGCTGTTGGGGATACCCAGGACAGGCTGGAGAGGGGTGCCTGATATTAGCTAGACGTATACCAGGGGGAGATTTGGTGTCATTGGGTGGAATTTTCCCCAACTCTCGCTACAGGCCTCCATGCCCACCTGGCATCTCTAGACCCCCACATAAAAATCCAATCTTAGGGATATTTGCAACTCTGAGGTCTTAGGCATGGATGACAAGGTGCATGGTGCCCTCTATGAGACAACTGCACATCGGCAAAGATCAGAGTGTGAATGAGATGGCCCAGCTGCTGGTGGACCAAGGCTCCTGCAGGATGAACACCTGTCTTACTTCCTTCATCACCGAATCCCAGCATCAAGCACAGTTACGGTCATACCGTGTATGCATAAATGTAGTCAAAGCTATGGTTTTTCCAGTAGTCATATATGGAAATGTGAGAGCTGGACCATAAAGAAGGCTGAGTGCCGAAGAATTGATGCTTTTGAACTGTGGTGCTGGAGAAGACTCTTGAGAGTCCCTTGAACTGCAAGGAGTTCCAACCAGCCCGTCCTAAAGGAAATCAGTCCTCAGTATTCATTGGATGGACTGACGCTGAAGCTTCAATACTTTGGCTACCTGATTCCAAGAGCTGACTCATTGGAAAAGACCTTGATGCTAGGAAAGATGGAAGGCAAAAGGAGAAGGGGACGACAGAGGATGAGATGGTTGGATGGCATCACTCACTCAATGGACATGAATTCGAGCAAACTCTGAGAGATAGTGAAAGACAGGGAAGCCTGGCCTGCTGCAGTCCATGGGGTCACAAATTGTTGAATGTGACTTAGTGGCTGACCACATGCACAGGTCAGAGAGGAGAGCTCAGACATCAGCTGCAGGGTGAGGAGAAACGGCTTTGACCACAGAGTCTTCTTTTCGACCCATCCACTATGGCCTTCATCTGCCTTCCCTACCTGATGGGCTGCCTCACACATGCCACTGTACCTGGAGGTGGAGGACATTAGATTAGATTCATTTTCCCAGGAGGCTCCAGGTAGCCTGGAGTGGAGTAAGCTCACACCTGGCAGGAGACACCAGGGCTGCGGTGTTTCCACTTCCTCTACTCAGGCCAACCCTGGAGAAGCCTTCTGTGTAGATGACAGCTCCAGAAACTGGGTTAACTGGCCCTCAACCCTGGGGCCATTTATTTCTTTTTTAATTAATTTTTTTAAGTAGGGAGGGGTAGGCTTCCCTGATAGCTCAGATGGTAAAGAATCCGCCTGCAGTGTGGGAGACCTGGGTCCAAGCCCTGGATCTGGAAGATCCCCTGGAGAAGGGAAGAGCTACCCACTCCGGCATTCTTGCCTGGAGAATTCCGTGGACAGAGGAGCCTGGCCGGCTACAGTCCATGGGGTCACAAATAGCACTTTATTTATCATTATTATTATTAAAAGGTTTTTGGCTTTGTCATGTGGCATGTGGGATCTTATTTCCCTGACCAGGCATCAAACCCACACACCCTGCCCTAGAAGCGCAACGTCTTAACAACTGGACCACCCGGCAATTTCCTGGGGCCATTTAGCCAGAGCGTTTGGGGTGAAGGTCCTCAGAGATCGGTAGATCCCTTCCCTTAAAGATGAAAATCCAGGGCCCAAGCTTCCATATTGCTCTTTTCTTGATCCCTCTGGCATTACGACCTCTTTAATCCACTTCCCACTTCCTCTACTTCCTACCCTCCCCGCGCCCCCCGGCTTATCTTCTGCAGCATCCCTGCAGCTACCTGGCACTCTGGCCCCATGCCCCAGCATAACGCCCCCCTCCTCCCCGGCTCGATGGAAGTCTGGCACAAGTATGATCAGGTCCTCGTAGAACCTTCCTCCAACAGGACAGAGAGCATCTACTTTTCTGAGTCCCTGCAGCCTCCACCATCAGCGCAGGCCACAGGCCATTCTTTATTGCTTGCTATTTTATATTTAATTTTCACATCAAGTTTTCCCCAGAACTGTGAGTTTCCTTGAGGACAAAGACATTGCCTTGCTTATTTCTGTGTCTCTTGGACTTCAAGGGGAATTTAATGCATATTTATTGACCATCTCATAGTATATTTTGGCCCATTCATAACAGGAATGAGGCCTGTTTGTTTGCTTTGCTCTGTGGCCAGCTTGCTGTGGGGCCTGGTTTGACTTTAAAAATTCTGGTCCCTGTTGGAAAAGGAAGTAGAGTAATTGGGGTTCTGGAGAGAGCAACTCTCGCTTTTTACCCTTCGGTGTCATTTGAACTGTTTACAATAAGCATATGTTCATGCATTACTTTTGTAATAAAGCAATTTATTTAGATTATGCTGTCCCTGTGAACAACATCCCATTGAAGGGACAAGATGATCTTTGGGGGTAAGATACTTTTCTCTAGTATTCCAGACTTAAAGCCTTTCTGGGGGGCGGGGAGGGGCATTGTGGTTCTCTCTGTTCTGCAAATGTGTGTAACTGCATGAAGCTATAAGGGACAGCACATAGATTGGGAATTTTATGTGGGTTGTAATTGGGGATCATTTCTAACTGCCTGAAGTCATTTGCAATATTATTTCAGCTGTGAGTGGATTCTAGTTAGTTATAAGAGTCCCTCCATCACACTAAGATGTCCATGGAATTTATTTGCTGTGTTTTACCCTCTCACTTTTCACTGGGAAAGGAAGTCAGCACAGAATGTTTATTCTGGTTCCCAAAAGAGAGAAGGACCATGTCCCTCCACCCCTAAAGAAAACCCTCTCATTTGAAATGTCCTTTCCACTTACCCTACTCTGAATAATGGCTTGCTTTTTAAGCTCTCTTGTTTTTCTAAATATTAAAATTTCAAAGGAAGGATATTTTTGAGTTCAAAGTGCCTGTTTCAAGTCTTAAATGGTTTTCTTGGTCTGGCATTCACCAGCAAGAATTTTTAAAACAGTATCCTATGAGTTGGTTCAGTAGCTGAAAAGACTGTTCCAAGCCAGCACTGTTGGCACATAATGCTGAGATGAATCTCCACCTCACCCCCAAATCTTTACTTTTCATTGTGTTCTGGGTCCTGGAGAGGTCATCTGGACCATCCCTCTCTCTCCGGACAGGCTAGTAGGGAGGGCAGTGAAGGGTGGGATTTGTTGAGGCCAATAAACCAGACTCACACAGCACTGACCTCCCAAACTTCCTTGCCTATTGGGTAGATTGACTGAAGGCTGGAGCTGCCTGGAGTAGGAGGCCATATAGCCTTTTCATGCCCTCTGACCCCATGAGTAGGAGATGGTCAGTCCACCCTGAACTGGCCCCAGCAGCTGGGATTCTTGGACCAATGGCCCAAATCCACCCTGGACTTCCTGCTGTTTCCTGGCTCTGAGCTTCTTCCAAACCACACTGTGTAAAACTTGAAGATTCAGAAGAATGAATTGCTGAAATCCAAAGCAAGCCAGTTCCTGTCATCTTTCCTCACTGGTTCTTATGTCTGGTTCCTCATTCTGTGTATCTCAGGTCACGTGCCCCATTCTTGCTGCAGAGTTGTCAGTTTTTAGGAATGTCATCATTTCTCAGTGGGGTGCTATTGACATTTGAGGTGAGCCCTTCTCTGTCCCATATATTACCAGTCATCTGCCCTGGTTCAGTCCAGTCGTCATGGCAACCAAGAATTTGGAGTTGGGGAGTGGGTGCAGTGCAACCCTCAACCTGGTGGGGAGCAGTACCACCTTCAGCCTGTGGGGGCAGTACCATCTTCAACCTGTGGGGGGGGGGCAGGTGGGGCAGTACCACCTTCAGCCTGGTGGGGCAGTACCACCTTCAGCCTGTTGGGGGCAGTACCACCTTCAACCTGTCGGGGGGCAGGTGGGGCAGTACCACCTTTAGCCTGTGGGGAGCAGTACCACCTTTAGCCTGTGGGGAGCAGTACCACCTTCAGCCTGGTGGGGCAGTACCACCTTCAGCCTGGTGGGGCAGTACCACCTTCAGCCTGGTCGGGGGCAGTACCATCTTCAGCCTGTGGGGGAGAGTACTCTCTTCAGCCTGGGGAGGGCACTACCCCTAGCTGAAGACCCTGAGTTCATAGCTGTATGTTCTGAGGGTCAGGCATTTCTCCTCTTCCATCTTGAATTCCCAGTGCCTGGCACAGTTAGTGCCAGACTTGTGTTAAGATATCAGTAAATGTTTGTCGAATGAAGGAATGAAATCCATGAACAAGCTTTAAGAAGGTCTGTGAATGCTGTAAAACTGTGTGCAGAATGGGTCTGTATATTGTGTGCATTGTATATGTTTTCTGGGGTGGGGAGGGCACAAGGATTCTAGCATCCACCAGATTCTCCAGGGGAAATTGTGATCTACACGGATGGTGGGGTGACTGGTCTAACCAGTGTCCACTACTAGGCTGATGTTTGTATCCCTACAAATGGCATTGCACAGTGGGTGTGAGCTGAGCTTTAGAGCTACTGGTCTCTACCATTATCCTGATACCCTTGCAGAAAGAAATGTCCTGAGAATTGCAGGGGAGACTGCTCTCCCAAGTTCATACACGTCTCTGCAGTGCAAGGCCGGTATTCTACCCTTTAACAAGAAATGACCTTGAAGCTGGGCACTTGGACTCCTTGATAGGAAAGTTTGGTGAGAAGAGGACAGGAGGGAGATATTTTCCTCCCAATCTCAGGAGTGTTTTTTGGGTGGCTTTCTTCATGAAAGACAAAGAAATTGGTGATATCACTCAGCGTCCTATAAGCTGGGGCTCGTGCAGCAGCTCAGCAGAGGGCGGCTGAGGCCAGCAAGGGAGCAATCATGGCATGCTTCCTTCCTGAGTATTCACTGTCGATGCAATTGTTTAGATAAAACACTGCGCTGAGGCAGGAAGGACAGCTGGGCTGAGCTGGTGGCTGAGCAGAGAGCTCAAGGTCCAGAAGCACCTGCAGACCTAAGCAAAGGTTCACACTCAGCCCGTGGCCCTGTGCAACTGTAGTTTGGCTGCACTGTGTTGGCTTTGAATGAGGTCTCAGATGGAAGGGCGTGGCAGGTGTTAACATGATGATGGCGCGTCCCCGAGGCCTTCCCACCATCAATCTGCCCATCCTGGGATTGTCCTATCCTAGGAAGAGATGCTCTAGAATTCTAGAGAGGGAAGTTGGCCAGGGGAGGGGACAAAACTGAAGGGTGGGCACAGTGAAGTGTTCACCAAGAAGTCTATGATGTCATTTGCCCCCGAAGAATCATTCTTTTTGCAGAAGCTTCCAGCATCTGGACCAGCATCAGTCATGAACCTAGAAACTCCCTCAGGGGAAGATGGAAGCTGAGGAACCAGATTTCAGAGCAGGCTTCTCAAACCATGTGTGTGTTAGTTATTCAGTTGTGTCTGACTCTTTGCGGCCCCATGGACTGTAGCTCACCAGCCTCCTCTGTCCATGGGATTCTCCTGGCAAGAATATGGAAGTGGGTTGCTGCTACCTTCTCCAGGGGATCTTCCTAACCTGGGGATCGAACCTGAGTCTCCCACATCTCAGGCAGAGTCTTCACAGTCTGAGCCGCCAGGGAAGCCCTCTCAAAGTTTAGTGTCCCTAAAATGTCACCCAGAGAGCTTGTTAAATCAGACTCCTGGGCCCTGATCCCACAGTCAATTCAGCAGAAGCCTGAGAATCTGCATTTCTAGTCAGCACCTAGGTGCTACTGATGCTGCTGGCCTGGGGACCCCACTTTGAGACTGACCTAGTCCAGGTGCTGGAACCTTCTGCACAAAGAATGATTCTTCTGGGGCGAATGACATCATAGATTCTCGGTGGCGGGGTTTCACGCTGTGCTCCACGGTGCCCCCTTGTAGGAGAAGGAGGAATGAGAACAGCGAGTGAATGGAACTCCGTGCCCTCACCCCCACCTACATCCAAGACACCTCCCAGTCTTCTTTACAGATCTGGTTTCCGTGATTGAAAAAAGAAACCCTTGATAAAAAGAAGGGGGGTGGGGGAAACTTGACCTGGAAGAAGTGGGTCCAGACCTGCATGGGGGTACCCCTGGGAATCGAGCTTCCCCACCCTGCATTCCAGTGTGCCCAAGCCAGGGGGCAGCCTCTGACTATAACCTGAGAACATTAGGAGCAGACAAACCCCAATAACCAGCTAAGTGAGTAGAAGCCAGGGCAGGCATCACCTGCGTGCATGCCCACTCCCACCCCCTCAGGGCTACAGAACCCACTCCTGGGGGAGCTGCAGCCACAGTTGTGTCCAGCTGCACCCGGTGGGGTTTCCAGTCTGTCCGCATGCTAGCCGCCCAGGTCCCGTGGGTGCAGGGCCGCAGCCTGGTCCAGGAGAGTTTGCCCAGTGGTGTCTGGATGTGCCCACATCGGCCCTGTCCCCAGGCCTCTTCAGAGTCTCAGTATAGCCACCTCATCCTCCAAAAACCAAACTTGAGACACCCATCTGCCCCACTAATGTAGCTGGGACCCAGCAGCAGTGATCTGAGGTAGGAGCCCAGGCTCTGATCACAGTGTCAGGGTCCCGTCTTGGCTTCACCATCATCACCCTGCTGACAGAGTTTGGGTGAGGCAACCTCTCGAAGCCTCAGTTTCCCCGTCTGTAAAATGGAGATATTTGTAGGATCTAAGGGAGCATTAAACACAGCTGTCAGGATCCAGCTCCTGGGACAGCACCTGGCATGGTGGGAGCCCTCGGGGAACGTCAGCCAGCTGTCACTACGGCTTCTCACTCTCAACACTCTCAGCGGGCCTGCTGAAGCAGGCGCGCACCGTCTGTGTTAGTCTCCTGCGGCTGCTGTAACAGACGACCACAAACTTATTGTTCGCTCGCACAGTCGTGTCAGACTCTGCGACCCCGTGGACTGCAGCACGCCAGGCTTCCCTGTTCTTCACTGTCTCCCAGAGTTTGCTCAAACTCATGTCCGTGGAGATGCCATCCAACCATCTCATCCTCTGTCGCCCCCTTCCCCTCCTGTCCTCAATCTTTCCCAGCATCAGGGTCTTTTCCAACCTCATGAACAGTAGAAAAAGGCAAAGAGATGCCCGCAAACTGGGCGGGCTTAAAACAACAGAAATTACTTTTCTGCTAGTTCTGGAGGTGAGATGTCCAAAATCAAGGCTTGGGCAGGGCCATGCTCCTTTGGCGGCTTCAGAGGAGGGTTTGTTTCACGCTTCTCCCTGGGCTTCCGGTGCCGCCGGCAGTCCCTGGCTTGGCTGTAGACACATCACTCTGGTCTCTGTGTCTGCTGTCACACGGTGCTCCTTGTCTGTCTCTGTGCGCATGAGAACAGCAGTCATATTGACTTAGGTCCTGCCCCAACTGAATATGACTTCATCCTTTTTTTTTTTTAATGTTATTTTTTGGTCACGTCACATGGCATGCACTGATCTTAGTTCCCAAGCCAGGGACTGAACCTGGGCCCCCTGCAACGGAAGTACAGAATCTTAGCCACTGGCCTGCCCTGTGGCGTCCCGCGTGTGACTCCATCTTAATTTGATTGCATCTGGAGGCCCTATTTCCAAATAAGCTCACTTTCAAAAGTGCTGGGGTAGGACTTGGACCGATCTGTTTAGGGGACAATGACGGTCCCACTGGCGCAAGACTGCAGGGCCCTGGGGAACCTTCCCCGTGAAGCTCCCCAGGCCTGGACTAAACGGTCCCCATGGTTGTGTTTTGCAGGGTGTTCAGACTTACACCTCTTGGATATGCTGACCCCAACTGAGAGAAAGCGACAGGGGTACATCCATGAGCTCATCGTCACGGAGGAGAACTACGTGAATGACCTGCAGCTGGTCACAGAGGTGAGGGCGGCTGGGGGTGCCGGGTGGGGGCTGGGGTCCCTGTCGAGGAGGCGGGGTCCTGCTTCCCAGGATGAGAAGCTCTCAGGTGTGTGGGAGCCTCTGGACAGGACGTCACGCAGGAGATGCTCTCCCGAGAGAAGAGGGTTCCTCATCCGTGGCCAACTGGGAGTCCTGTCCCATAGAGAGGGCAGAGGTCCCTCGAGCCAGGGACAGACAAGCCCGTGAGGAGGCCTGGATCGGGACGCACGGCGGTGAGGTGGGCGTCGGGACTCCACTCAGAGAACTTGCCACCAGCTACCCGCCGCCACGGAGCTCCACCTCCAGGCCCTTGGCAGAAGCGTTTCAAAACGGTGGCCAGCGGGGCTGATGGCTTACGTTATTCCTCACGCTGCCCATCACTCCCGAGAAACGTCTGTTAAAGGGAATGAAGATGTTTCCTCCCCGCGGCCCCGTGCACACACCCCCAACCCCTGTCCGGGACGATGCCTCAATTTGGCTTTCCTCCCAGGGAGCTCTTGACGGGCCTTGGCCGCCTGGTCCAGGCGGATGAGAAGATGCAGAGTTGGGAACCCCCTGCTTGTCGGGAAGCTTTTGGTCCAGACATGTGGGACATTGGTGTGTTAGTGGTCAGGTGCTTGCTGAGCTGGGTGTCTGGGTCCCCCTATAGTCTGCAAAGTACTGTGAGAGTGTGAGAACCCCACCCCCACCCCCACCAGTCATGAAACCGTCTCCTTTGATCATCTCCTCCTAAGTGACCTGGGAAGACAAGGCTCGCTGCCCCAGTGTTGAGCAGTCCCGGACGCAGGGTGGGTTGATGGCCCCCAAGGCCATCATGAGTGCTTAGGAAGCACTGGGATGAAAAAGCACCCCTTTCTCAAGACACAGGACTGTCACTAAGAGTCTCGCATGTCGAGGATGTGAGTGTCATGCCCTTAAATGTGGTATGTTGTGTGTGGCCTGGTGGAGGCCCGGATCAACATCAGCTTGAGGACCTGTGAAGGGTAGGGACTCCCGGGAATCAGCCTCAGCCCAACCAAGTTTATTTCACAGACAGACTTAAATAAACTAAGGTCTATAATAAACTAGGTCCCTAAGGAACCTTCCAGTGAGTGGCCTGCCTCCAGGGGTAGCAACCACCTCTCTCTAGGCAGTGGGCTCACCATGGGGGGCTCAGCTGAGATCGGTGATGTACTGCGAGTGGCCCATCCCTTCGGGGCTCAGGCAGGCATCTGTATCTCCTGGAGCCCAAGAGAGGAGCTGTGCCCCCTCGGGGCTAGGCCTGCACCCCTTGGCTCTGCCCGAGGTCCAGCCCCACTGTGGGCAGGGCTATGGGGTCCATCCCATCCCCGAGGCCGCTGGGTGGAGGCCCTGCTCCCCGGAGGCTTGTCTGGGCCGCTGATGCTGGGCCAGGAATGCGGGAACCGCCCCCCGCCAACCCCAGGGCATCTCTCAGCCCTTACGTCTGGCCATGGCCAGCTGGTGAGAGCAGGAGTGCCTGTATCCAGACCCTCCGGTGAGTGCTGGTTGAGTTCAGGCCCGTCCTCCAGAGTGTAGCGGGCCTCCTTGTAAGCCCACGCGTGGACCCGATGGGGAACCCTGCTCCCACACACCCCTCCCCCCAAGCAGAGGGAGGATCACCTGCTTCAGAAACTCATCGGCTTCTGAGCCTCCGAGCAGGGCTGCAGACGCCTTAGGCCTTCCCGTTGCTCCGAACAGATCGGTGCGTTGCGTGTGTTTGAATTTCAAGCTAACTGTTTGCTTTCTGAACTGCTTCGTTTTCTGCATCTGTAGATCTTTCAGAAACCCCTGATGGAGTCTGAGCTGCTGACAGAAAAAGAGGGTGCTATGATTTTTGTTAACTGGAAGGAGCTGATTATGTGTAATATCAAACTACTGAAGTAAGCCTCTCCTCTCTAACCCCCGGCCTGGCTTCGCGCTCACACACTAGCACCCCCGCGTGGCTTCACGCGTGTGTCCTCTCCGTGCATGCTCCCCTGCGTGTCTTCCTACCTCTCTTCCTCATTTCCACTCACAGGCACCATCACTCTTTCTCGCCTTGATGCCTTCTAGAATCACAGTCCCAGTTTCTCCCTGGGGAGGGTGGATTGCTCAGGTCTCCCAGTTCCTGCTTTTACCGTGGTTCTAGAATGAACAGAGAAGGGCTGATCCTGGGTCTTGATCCCTGATCGGCCCCATCCGGGGTGGGGAGCAGCCCTCATGCCTCCCCTCAGACCCAGGATCCACAGGGGGATACGTTGGTCTCTTGGGACTTTCTTGTCTCCTGAAGACGGGAATCAGTGGGACCGTCCATGGCCACGGTCCACGGCTGTTCCCAGGATGTCCCTCTGAGATGCTGGCCTGAAGCAGTGGGTATTTTATTCATATTTCAGTTCCCAGTTGCAGCTGTGGGGCCAGGGAGAAACACTGGGCCAGGAGTCTAGAGACCTGGGCTTGGAGCCCAACTCACCGCCCTTCCTCAGTTTCTCCACCTGTAACAGGAAGGGATTGGATTGTATCATCCAATCCCTAAAAAAACATAAACCCTCCAAATCTGTGTCTGCCAGGCCTCTGTATAACGCTTGCTAGAACACAGATTAGGTCCACGGTGTTCTTGGGATCCCACAGGCAGCACACAGGCCCTGGGAACTGGCTCTCCAGGTTCGTGTAAACAGGAAGCAGCTCTTTCCTGGGTGTGGTCCCTGGGATTTGCTAAAGTGATTTCAGGCCTCCACTGTCAGTGTGTTTGGGGGTGGATGAAGGGATGGACAGAGCAGTGCGGCGAGGTGGACATGAAGCAAAAGCATAATATCCTCTCTCTGTACATTCTAGAAGACAAATAATCAAAGCTGACAGAATGAGGATGGTTTAGAGGAGGTATTTCCATTAATCTCCCTTGAGAAAGATGCTGCAGATTCTTCTAGCATAGATCTGAGTCGGATTCTTGGGCTCCCACCCCTGCCGTTGCCTACCTGCTCTGATCGTCACCTGTGCTTCCTGAGCCGCAGTGCCCTCATCTGTAAAGTGGGGTAGTAACCACCACGTAGGGTTCTCATTAAGGACCACTGAGACACCAAGTGCCTGGTCCATAGCAAGTGCTGGGCTTGGGCCTTGGGATGAGCTGAGTACCACTCTTGCCTTCGGAATTAGGCTGCCTTGTCACTTGGGGGCAGGTGGGCTCATTAATCCTTGAATCTACAAGTACTAAACCTAAAGGGCCGGAGACGAGTTCTTTTGAAACACACACAAAGACCTTCTGTTGAAAACACACCTACACATTAACACCGCTTTCCTTGGGTGGGTGTGTGAGGGGGTGGGGAGAGGGGAGACATGTCTGATGTTCTGGAGAGCCCCTCACCCCCACCTCAGCGTCCCCCTTGCTTTTCTGTTGTCTTTGCACTTTAACCCTCCCTCCTGCTCGACGGAACTGGAAGCCCCTTTCTTGGGCTCTGTCAAGGCCAGGCCCATGTGCTCCCTCCTCCTATCAGCGCCGATGCGCTCCACAGCCCCAGAGGTAGGAATCATGAGCACTCTTGCTGCTGTGGAAACAAGTCTCAGAGAGGTTGAGTGACTTGTCCAAGGTCACACAGAAGGTGATCAGGGCCCCGGGCTGCTCTGTGAATGACACTCGGCCTCACTAGGGGTTCCACCCGGTTCTGCCCTCGATGGAAAGCAGGTGAAACCATGAGGGGGACATGTCAATTTTTCATCTGGGCTCCAGCGCCTTCTAGCTCATTTTGGGCAGCTATCTCAGGCAGATAACTCCCCAACCCTTTGTTTCAGAAGCTGTAGGATTGCAGTCAGAGCCCCTGCCCAGTCTAGCATGCAGGGTTATTCCAGGGCAAGTAGATCAGGTGTACAGCTGGTACCCTGCCAATCACGCCCCCACTGGGCACCACCTTCTATCATCTCTGATGGTTGGTTAGTTTGGCTAAGCTTTTCATCTTCCAGATAAAATATTAATACTTGTATTTAGCAAGAGCTTTCTGGGGACCTGATTTCTTTCTTTCTCTTCTTCTTTTTTCCCTTTTCAGCATCTTATTATGAAAAATTTTCAAACATACCAGGAAAAATGGAAAGAATTGTATGATGAGTGCCCATATGGTAGATTATACAATTTCGCTGCTTAGACTTAATTTCTTTATGCAAAGGACTAATCCCAGCAATGGGAAGATTTAGGGTTAGTTTGGCTAAGCTTTTCATCTTCCAGATAAAATATTAATACTTGTATTTAGCAAGAGCTTTCTGGGGACCTGATTTCTTTCTTTCTCTTCTTCTTTTTTCCCTTTTCAGCATCTTATTATGAAAAATTTTCAAACATACCAGGAAAAATGGAAAGAATTGTATGATGAGTGCCCATATGGTAGATTATACAATTTCGCTGCTTAGACTTAATTTCTTTATGCAAAGGACTAATCCCAGCAATGGGAAGATTTAGGGTTTCTGGCAAGATGGAAGAGGGAGGCATTTGAGGATGAAGAGAATTTAAGGCAGTGGCTCAGATAGTAAAGAACCCACCTTCTATGCGGTAGACCCAGTTTCGATCCCTGAGTTGGGAAGAAGCCCTGGAGAAAGTGAAGTTGCTCAGTCATGTCCCGACTCTTTGTGACCCCCATGGGCTGTAGCCCACCAGGCTCCTCTGTCCATGGGGATTCTCCAGGCAAGAGTACTGGAGTGGGTTGCCATTTCCTTCTTCAAAGGATCTTCCCAATACAGGGGTTGAACCCAGGTTTCCTGCATTGCAGGCAGATTCTTTACCATCTGAGCCACCAGGAGGGGATGGATACCCACTACAGTATTCTTTCCTGGAGAATTCCATGGCCAGAGGAGGCTGGTGGGCTACAGTCCATGGGGTCGAAAAGAGTTGGACATGACTGAGCAACTAACACTTTCACTTTCACTCCCTGGAGGGCTGCAGTGGACAGTCACTTACGCGCCCCTCCTGATCCAAGGGCCAGCGACAGCTTGTACTTAAAAGGGGACATGGGGTTTATTAAACAGATAAATAAGAAACAAACATAATGAACATAAAAGGGAGCTACCTGGGGCGCTCAGACTTCTTACTAATGCTGCTTCTGGGCTCTCTTACCTGTGAGCAGAGAGCTGAGAAATTTGCCTTCAAAATCAGAGTAGGATAGAAGAAGCTAGAACATTTTACAATTAGGAGCTAGATGCAGACCCTTAGAACTGGCTATTAGAAGAGATAAGAGAAGGGATGCAGAAGTGAGACAGGGTGTGTGGGACCAAGTGCTGGCAACTGTTTTTATCGAGATCTTTTCCTGTTTCCTTGCTTGAAGAAATAAAAATAAATGAAAGAGCTTCTCCAAAAAAAGTTTTTCTTAAAGATTAAGTATTCATTTTCAACTTAAGTATGATAAGAAGAAGATAACAAGAATAATTTAAGAAGAAGAAGACAGTTTTCTTTAAGGCAGGAAAACAAAGAAAATGAATTAGAAGTAGAAAACATACCGTGAATAGATAGCTAGTGGGAACCTGCTATATGGCTCAGGGAGTTCAGCTCTGTGCTTCGTGATGACCTAGAGGGATGGTGGTGGGGATGGAGGCTCAAGAGGGAAGGGATGTATGTATACTTACAGCTGATTCACGTCGCTGTACAGCAGAAATTAACACGACATTGTAAAGCAACTATATTCCAAAGAGAGAGAAGTCACTCAGCTGTGTCTGGCGCTTTGCAACCCCATGGACTGTAGACTATCAGGCTTATCCATCCATGGGATTTTCCAGGCAACAATAGTGGAGTGGGTTGCCATTTCCTTCTCCAGGGGATCTTCCCGACCCAGGGATTGAACCCAGGTCTCCTGCATAGCAGGCAGATGCTTTACCATCTGAGTCACCAGGGAAGCCCAGGGTATACTATACTCCAAGTGAAAGTGAAGCCGCTCAGTCATGTCTGACTCTTTGCGACCTGTAGACTGTAGCCCACCAAGCTCCTCCGTCCATGGGATTCTCCAGGCAAGAGTACTGGAGTGGGTTGCCATTTCCTTCTGCAAGGTATACGCCAAAAGAAAGATACCTTGGTGGGTAAAGACAGGATGGGAAGAAGGAAGGAAGGACTTTGGCTGGGCATGGACAGGGTGAGAGGAGGGGAGAGGAAGGCCGGCAGGGAGGACAGAGCAGCGGGGCTGGGGAAGGCCCTCCTGGCGGGATGGCAGGAGCTGCATCTGGAGCGAGGGGGGCCGGGAGCCCAGGGCATTTGAGTGGAGGTGGGGCTGCTCTTGGTGCTTACACTCTATGGGCTCTGGAGTCAGATCCCGCCCCCACCCCGAGTTCCAGGGTCTCCTGTCACCTGTGAGCTGTGTGACTCTGGTCAAGTCACTCGATTTTCATGTGCCTCAGTTTCCCCAGCAGTCAAGAGGGATACTGTTAGGTTGGCCGAAAGGTTCATAACGGATTTTTCATACCATCTTGTGGAGAAACCTGAACGAAATTTTTGGTCAACCCAATAAGTCATATATATTAAAAAAAAAAAAAAGAAGAAGAAGAAGAAAGAAGTGTTTGACGCCTAGGACACATTCATGAAAGCCAACTCTCTTCTTGATCTGCAGACTTCAGAGGGTTACTCATTTGCTCAGTAAACAGCGAGCATTCCAGTGCGTTCACTGACTGATTTGATTTCTGTCACAGTTCAAGACCTTGCATGCACTGAGCTTTCTGTGAGATTACAGATCAGCTCCCCAGGGGGTGGCGCTGTGGCTGCAGCACTCACGCGGTCCCTGAGCCTGGTGACAGCCCCTGTTCCAACCCACTCAAGCCCAGTCCTGTGCAGCAGAACATCCCAGAAGGAGGCCCGCAGCTAAACCTAACAGGTGCCTGGTCCATTGCAGGGGCCTGATTTCAGGTCTGCCCCCTTTCACAAGATCAACTCAAGTCTACAAGTGTGGGCCTCCAGAACCTGGGACCCGGCTTAACGTCCTCAACACAGTGATGATCTGCGTGTCATCTTTTTCGTTTTTCTTGTCTCCTCATCATTTAGAAACAAGAGGGAGGCAGGTAAAAACACTTTTATTCCCTTGCGGAAAGACTGTGTTACTCCTCATTGGAAAATCATGGAATGATGGAATTTCTTCCTGTTTCCATCTTTCCAAGTTTGTATTAACCTGGTTACTCACCACACTCGTCCCCCAGAATTGGTGGCGATGTCGCCCTTGAGCCAGTTTCTACATGTTGGGAGATATTCCATACCAGCCACCCAATGAGCAGTTGCCACCTGGCCATCCTGGGGATACCAAGGTGCCACTCCTCATGCCCCAGCCAACCAGCAATGGCCAGCACCTCTTCCCACAATGGCATCTGCTTAAGGGGGGAATCACTCATTGTTTAGACCATATAAGGCACTGTCCCTAAAGTTGCTTTCCTTAGCTTGCTTGCCCAGTCCAAAGATGTTTAAATTTTTTTCTTTAACCAAAGATGTGGGAGAAAGAAAGTGATCTGAAGTTTTTGATACTAAGACTGCAGCACCTTTTGGGAATCACATAGCCCTACTCACAACCATGAAGGCAACCAGAGGAATTCATAGTAACATCCTCCCACGCTTATGTTGAAATCATGTGTTACACCATTCTGTTCTATCCATCTGTCCATTGATCATCCATAGTCTCTAGGGTAAGCAGAACTCGCCCATGGCCTCCCGGGTTGTGGCCTCGCCTCTGGGCATATTGCTGTCCTTGTTGTGCAGAAGCTCAGTACCGTGCCCTTCTTACTGTTGTTGGTTAGGAGTTGCCATACCAGTTAGGAGGGTGAGAGGCACCGTCCTGGCTCCCATGGTCCTGAGCACTCAGACTACAGTGAACTCCTGAACAAACAGCTTCCAGTCCCTCTGGTCCCCTCCCGACTTCCAGGTCCATTGCTCCATTAGCATATCAATAGCCTTCTCTCCTCAGAACTCTCTTAATCCAGTCAACGTCAAGTTAGCCACAGGAGTGAAGCAGTGAAGCACAGATAGTTCAGACCATCATTTAAACCTGGCTTTCATGAACACTGGGCTTCCCTGGTGGCTCAGCTGCTAAAGAATCCGTCTGCAATGCGAGAAACCTGGGCTCATTCCCTGGGTTGGGAAGATCCCCTGGAGAAGGGAAAGGCTACCCACTCCAGTGTTCTGGCCTGGAGAATTCCATGGACTGTATGGTCCATGGGGTCGCAAAGAGTCAGACACGACTGAGCGACTTTCACTTCACTTCATAAACATGATGGGATTATTTTCCTGTGGCAGTTGATTTTCCATCTTCACTGTGTTTCGTTTGATCTGAAATTGAGCCTCGGCAGCCCTTGGCCACAACAGCTTCCCTTGGGTGGTAGCACTGGTCTTGGAAATGGATTCAGGGCTGGGGTCAGACCAGCCTGGATGGACCATGCATCAAGCGAGACATCCACCCAGGGATCATGTCCGAATTTTTTTTTTTTAAAGAAAGATTCTATATATTTCCACACAAAAATATTGTCTTTTATACTGACTTGTTTGGAAAAAAAAAATTTTTTTTTTTAGTCTTTCTTTCTAAGAGCCAGCCAATAACCATCATGCCAAAAAAAGAAAAGAAAAAAGAAAAATGCCCCAGGGACACCTCTCTGTAGCACTAGACTCATTTCTCTTTCTGTCCCTTGTCTGCCACATAGATGTTTAGTGGCCCTGGGTTTGTGCCTCTCACACACATCCCATTTCTGTGCCACCTAGAAGTGTGCCATGTTCCCATCAGAGAGGACGAAGGTGGGGTGCTCACTTGCTGCGTTTCTGTGCAGAGCGCTGAGGGTCCGCAAGAAGATGTCTGGGGAGAAGATGCCTGTGAAGATGATCGGAGACATCCTGACGGCCCAGCTGCCGCACATGCAGCCCTACATCCGCTTCTGCAGCTGCCAGCTCAACGGGGCCGCCTTGATCCAGCAGAAGACTGACGAGGCCCCAGACTTCAAGGAGTTTGTCAAAGTGAGGAGCCCCGGCTCAGCCAAGCCCCTGCCGCACAAGGGGCCATCTGTAGGCAACTAGTGTGCGATCACACGTGCACCGAAGGCCAACAGGGGCGAGGTCTCAGCTGCACAGGAGGGGGGGCTGGCCCTCACCAGTGGGTGTGACTGGGGCCATGGGGGTGGGCTTGGTGGGGGACCAGCGCTGACCTGGAAACTCCAGTCTGCAGTCCAGATGCAAGTGGTGTTCCTGCAATACCGATTTAAAATCCCTCGTCTCATTTTCAGGCCTCGCAGGACTGGCAGGTCTCAGGTCCGCTATTCTGTTTAATCTGAGTATCCTCATCTCTCTGCTGCTCTCTGCCCTTTGCTGCAAAAGGGAATCCCAATGGACCCTTTAATTTCCCCACCCTAGTTGGTTCTTTTCGATGAGCTCAAGCCCTAGGAAGTCAGCGGGGGTGAGTGTGAGATGACAGGACCTCTGCTTTGTAGGATAACCAGGGTCTGGAGAGTCGTGTGTGACCAGGGGACATTGTGGGGAGGGGACCCTGAGCTGCTGGAGGCCTTGGGCTTTGGGCCTGCTGCCCTGGGACCCCGCCTTGGTGGGGATGGTCCCTGCTGGCTGGGCCAGCCCGCCCCATCAGCCCCCACCACTCCCAGAGGGGAGAGAGGAGACTAAAACAACTTTTGCTAAGTGGGCACATTTTGATGAGTGGGCAGCAGAGTCATCATACTAATGACAAGCTTATCTTTGTGCCTCCTGGATTTGGGGTGGGGGGAGGCCTTTCCCACCTTCCCTGTAACCGTGTCTGTGGCATCATCGCCGAGAGGTGAATGTGCCGTCTCTTCTGGGCTACAGCATCACATGTTCTTGTTCTTTCTTTCTCTGCTTGTTTCTAATATTAAATGCTTGGATTTGCTATCCAATGAATGGAACGTCTAAAGTCATTCTAAAGGAGAAACATGGCCAAGAAGTAGGCCTAGAGTGGGCTGGAGACTGGAGGTAGTGCTGGGATGGTGGGTACCACAGGCCACCTGGGGGTCCCCCCAAGGGCCAAGGGTCTCCCCTGGGTGCAGGCAGAATGAGTACATCACTGCACGCACTTAAACCTCAGGGAAATGCTGACCTCAGCCCTGGGAGGGGCCTTATTCCCCGTCCCCTGCTCGTGCCTCGCCTCATCACCTCTCCCAGCCTCATCCCTGCGGGACTTTGTCCTGCCGTTGGCAGCTGCAAAGAGTTCCTGGAATAAGGGTGTCCATGGCTGGAGTGGGTCCAGGCGCTGACAGGCCCTAGGGCTTGGGGCCCAGGTCAGGGCGTTAAAACCCATTCCTAAGGCGTTAAGCCTGACTAGAGAGCTGTCACCATATAACCCCTGTGACTTGTAGAACGGAGAGTCACCTTTTTGGTGCAGAAGGACTCTTGTCCTCCAGTCCAGTGGACAAAAGTGGAAAGAAAGAGGTGAGGGAGTCCAGAGTGGAGACAACCGGAGTCCCAAGGGCCTGAGCATTGCGTCTCAGCTTCGCCATCCCCACCCTGCCTGGGGCTCCCACTGGTGGGTGCAGTGAGACTTGGGACTTGCAGTATCTCTGGCACTCAAGGGCATTCTTTTTCTGACCCTAGAATTTTGCGACTCTCCTTGCTCCTAGGAATGCTGTAGAGTTCTGGCACGTATCCAGAGGGGATATTCTCTGTAAAGCTAGAATCTCATCCCTGGAAGTTAGGAGCCTGAAAACTCTGTGGGACCGGGGAGCAGGGGTTAACCCTGCTGCTGAGTCACACCCGCCATCAGCTCCCACCCTCCATCTGGAACACGCCTCCCCTGGCCCAGGGCAGCCAGCCCCGTCCTTCCAGCTCCAGGCTCCCCAGTTGTCGTCCAGATAAATGAGACAGTGCAATGGGTGGGGAGTCATGAATAGCATCGGTGTGATGTCACTAACCGGATTTTGCAGATTTCTTAAGTACATTAAAAAACACTCTCCTTTTTTTCAGAGACTGGCCATGGACCCACGCTGTAAGGGAATGCCCCTGTCTAGTTTTATACTGAAGCCTATGCAACGAGTAACGAGATACCCACTGATCATTAAGAATGTAAGTAACTGCCTTGCCTGAAATTTCAAGCAGAGGAATGCTATCTCAGCAGGTCTGGGATCTGGGGTCATGGGCAGGTTCCCCAGCCAACACACCTGGTATATGTTGTGTAGAAACCATATACCAACAGGCTGTAGGAGGTATCTGCGTGGTAACTCCGAAAGAAAAGCTGAATTACTGTGAAAGTGTTAGTCGCTCAGTTGTGTCGGACTCTTTGCGACCCCCATGGACTGTGGCCCACCGGGATCCTCTGTCCGTGGGATTCTCCAGGCAAGAATACTGGAGCGCATAGCCAGTCCCTTCTCCAGGGGATCTTCCCAACCTGGGTCTCCTGCATTCCAGGCAGAGTCTTTACAGTCTGAGCCAGCAGGGAAGCCCCAGAAAGATTTATTGTGAACAGAGCTAATAATACACACATCAGCTGTGCAAACAAACACGTGGCTTCCACCTTGTAAGTCAGTTCTTTTCCTCATACAGGCGGGGTCTTGATGCTTTGGTTTTTCCTAACAAGAAAGAGAGAAAAGTGAAAAGAAAGTGAAGTCGCCAGTCGTGTCCTACTCTTTGGGACCCCACAGACTGTAGCCTATCAGGCTCCTCCATCCATGGAATTTTCCAGGCAAAAATACTGGAGTGGGTGGCCATTTCCTTCTCCAGAGGATCTTCCCCACCTGGGGATCAAACCCAGGTCTCCCGCACTGCAGGCAGATGCTTTACCATCTGAGCCACCAGGGAAGCTCTAAGAAAGAGAGAAAGGAATACAGTTTCCACCACCTGTCCTCAGAAAGCCGCTGTGAGATACTCTATGTTGATGTTAGATGATTGTTGTTCTCCTGTCATTTCAAGAAAGTCAATGCCAAAAGAAAAGAAAAAATCAGGGTTTCAGTGTGCCCATCCTTAAAGTGAGTGAACAGACTTAGACGTCCTCTGAGCCTGTGATTCTGTAAGCACAGGGAGGATGGCCTGTGGAGAGAGGTTTTAGATCTGGTTCCTTTCAATGAAGAATTTAGAAACCCACATCTGTACACTGTGTGCTCACTGCTTCCGAGGTGTTGTTGCCTCTTGAGTCTCAGTGGCAGAGCTGGGAAACATATATACGTGTATCCATCCAAACACACAGTTACGTACACATAAGTGTACAAACATATATTTAAGATCGTATATGCATATGTTAGAAGCCATGAGTTCGCACCAATAGTTCCCATTCTAATCTGATCATAGAATTTATTCTAGCCTTCCCCCTTTCTATGTCTATAACTCCCTTCTCCATGAGAAGCCTTGCTCTCATTATCCTCAGTATATTTACTTATTTGCTGAATCCCCTTATATGTCACAAGTTCCTCTGTCATGTAAGCATCTCCTCAGTCCAACCCGAGTTCCACCCCACAGAATACACTGCGGTCACGTTGGCTGAGTTAAGTAATTAGTTTTAAAAGATGCTTTCAATCTACCGTTTCCTTTTCTCCAACATATGGTTACTATTAAACTAACTCAAAACTTTGTTTACTTTCCACAATATTTAATTGCAAATTGATGTTGGAAACAAGTTTTTAAAATAGGCGTTCTAAATCTAGTCAATGGGAAGAAAAACAAAAACAAGAGAAGAACTGAGAGGCATACATATTAAAAAGGAAAAAAACAAATTATCATTCTTTGCAGAAACATGATTTCTACCCCCTTGAGAACCCAAAAGAATGAACGGAAAGCTAGCAAAACTAAGAACAGAATTTTAAAAGGTGGCAGTTATAAGATACAGATGGAAAGCTGCAACAGCACCAAGACGAAACATTCTTTATAATAGTAAGAGGGAGAAATTCTCAGCATGGCGCCAAAGACAGAGCTTTAAAGGATTTAGAGTTGTAGCAACTTGAAAAAAATGCTTTCTTCTGGGAACAACTAGATGTTCATTAAGGAGCATACTTAAAGTGCTGAATCTGTACTATGAAAGAGACTTTTACGTATTAGTTGGAATGATATCTAGAAAATGCTATTAAGTAAAACAGACAGACAGACAAAACCCCTGAGAACCCATCCTACAGTAGGGTCTATTGTGGAAAAGCTCTGGGTGGGTGTAAATGTATGTGGAGCGTCTAAAGGGAACTAAAGGGATGCCCTTTGCTCTGGGCATCCCTCTGAGGCAGGAAAGCAAAAGGGAGACAGCACGGTTGTTCTCAATAGTCTGTATTGTTTGAATCTTGCATATCAAGGACATTATTATTTGCATAAACATTTTTCTTTAAAAATTCCATGTAACAAAATATAACAAACATTAAAAGGCAAATGACAGATATAAACTGAAAAAACACTTTAACTGTATACAAGTAGATACTGAAATATATAGAGATTGTGTGGATATGTTCTTATCTAAAGCACTCTTACAGCTCAAAAAGAAAAAGACAAATACCCTAACAGAAAAATAGGTTTAAAAAAAGATTAAAAAGAAAACTAGGTAAAATCTTTAACTAGACGTTTCTGAGAGGAGTGTGGAATAGTGGTGAAGCGTGTGTTGTCAGGAACCAGGCTGCTTGGCTTCGAAGCTCCCGTACCGCTGCTGTGTGTCCTTGGGAGACTAGTTTGCCTCTCTGGTCCTCAGTTCCTCTACCTGTAAAACAGAGACATTAACAGTACCTGCTGCATGGTGTTCCGAGAAGCTAAGTGAGTGAATGAATATATGTCGGTCTGTCTCATCCTAAGCAGTACGCAAATGTTAGCTTTCTCATTTAATGTACTTACGCACTAAATGTACACAAAATTCAAATTCTCTGATAATGAAAGAAATGCATAACTAAACAAGAAAATATATTGCTTCTGGCTTGCCAGGTAGGCATTTATTGAAATGACTGTGAATCCACAGTGTTGGCAGGTTTGCTCATGGAGGGTAGACTGGGTCAGCCTTCAGAGGGTGATATATACATCAAACTCCATGTTCTCTTTGGCTCAGCATTTTCATCTCTAGAAATTTATTCTAAAGAATTAACCAGAGAAATACTGAAAAATATGAAGTTTTATGCATTGTGGCTCATCCTTACAATGACATATTATAGAATCCTTAAAAATGATAAATATACTTCAATAACATTTTTTAAAATTATGATTTAGATTCATGTAAAGTGATCATTCAATGATGATCTATAATTCATATATATTAAATAACATGCTATAACTGCCATGAAGTGGGGAAAAAGCAAGTACAAAATGGTAGTATAGTATGGCAGTGTGATCCAATTTTTATTCTTAAAAAATTATATGTATTTATATCTAGGCAGAATGTATTAACAAGCAGAATGTGTATGTGTGCTTAGCCCCTCAGTCATGTTCAGATTTCTGTGTCCTCGTGGACTAGAGCCTGTTAGGCTCCTCTGACCGTGGGATTCTCCAGGCAAGAATACTGGAGCAGGTTGCCATTCCCATCTTCAGGGGATCTTCCTGACCCAGGGACTGAACATGCGTTTCTGTGTCTCCTGCACTGGCATGAGGATTCATTAGCACTAGCGCCACCTGGAAAGTCAGTGAATTGGAAAGAGAGATTATCCAAGGGCACATTTAAAGGTCTTTTTCTAGGTTCTTTATAACTTTCTAAATTTTCTAAATTTCATACATTATACAGTAGTATTTTTACAATGAGAAAAAGCAATATATCTGTTTTCGTTTTTGAAAAAAAAATGAATTCACACAATCTGCTACATGGGATTCCCATCTAGAGCAGTGGTCCTCAGACTCGGTTGTACATTAGAACTACCTGGGAAGCTCTAGAAAATTCCAATGCCTGAGTCCTACCCCTGGGGATTTTGATATGGTCAGAGTTGAGGTCAGGACTTTTGAAAGGGATTTGAATGTATAGCCAGGATCCACACAGAGCTGGAGCTGTGGTTTGGAAATAATTGTGAATGTCACTCAGTCCTGTCTGACTCTTTGCAACTCCATGGTCTATACAGTCCATGGAATTCTCTAGGCCAGAATACTGGAGTGGGTAGCCATTCCCTTCTCCGGGGGATCTTCCCAACCCAGGGTTGGAACCCAGGTCTCCCGCATTATAGGTGGATTCTTTACCAGCTGAGCCACAAGGGAAGTTGGGGAACTCACAATACCTAGATTGGGCGTTTTTCCCAAATTGAGTGCCTTCTTAGGACCTTAAACCAAAGTGTACCTTGGGGATGAGATATTATTCAGGGTAAAACCCACTTGAATTATTTATATGTGGACAGTGTTAACCACTCAGTCATGTCTGACTCTGTGACCCCACAGACTGTAGCCTACCAGGCTCCTCTGTCCATGGGGTTCTCCAGGAAAGAATACTGGAGTGGGCTGCCATTTCCTCCTCAGGTGATCTTCCCAACCCAGCGATCGAACCTGCATCTCTTATGTCTCCTGCCTTGCAGGCAGATTCTTTATCTTCTGAACTATCGGGGAAGCCTGTATGTGGGTAAGGCATGAGCAAGTGTACACTCAGCATACCCCTCAGCTCAGTTCAGCCGCTCAGTTGTGTCCGACTCTTTGCGACCCCATGAATCGCAGCACGCCTGGCCTCCCTGTCCATCACCAACTCCCGGAGTTCACTCAGACTCACGTCCATCGAGTCCGTGATGCCATCCAGCCATCTCATCCTCTGTCGTTCCCTTCTCCTCCTGCCGCCAGTCCCTCCCAGCATCAGAGTCTTTTCCAATGAGTCAACTCTTCACATGAGGTGGCCAAAGTACTGGAGTTTCAGCTTTAGCATCATTCCTTCCAAAGAAATCCCAGGGCTGATCTTCTTCAGAATGGACTGGTTGGATCTTGCAGTCCAAGGGACTCTCAAGAGTCTTCTCTAACACCACAGTTCAAAAGCATCAATTCTGCGGCACTCTGCCTTCTTCACAGTCCAACTCTCACATCCATACATGATCACAGGAAAAACCATAGCCTTGACTAGATGGACCTTAGTCGGCAAAGTAATGTCTCTGCTTTTGCATATGCTATCTAGGTTGGTCATAACTTTTCTTCCAAGGAGTAAGCGTCTTTTAATTTCATGGCTGCAGTCACCATCTGCAGTGATTCTGGAGCCCAAAAAAATAAAGTCTGACACTGTTTCCACTGTTTCCCCATCTATTTGCCATGAAGTGATGGGACCGGATGCCATGATCTTCGTTTTCTGAATGTTGAGCTTTAAGCCAACTTTTTCACTCTCCTCTTTCACTTTCATCAAGAGGCTTTTTAGCTCCTCTTCACTTTCTGCCATAAAGGTGGTGTCATCTGCATATCTGAGGTTATTGATATTTCTCCTGGCCATCTTGATTCCAGCTTGTGTTTCTTCCAGTCCAGCGTTTCTCATGATGTACTCTGCATAGAAGTTAAATAAGCAGGGTGACAATACACAGCCTTGACGTACTCCTTTTCCTATTTGGAGCCAGTCTGTTGTTCCATGTCCAGTTCTAACTGTTGCTTCCTGACCTGCATACAGATTTCTCAAGAGGCAGGTCAGGTGGTCTGGTATCCCCATCTCTCTCAGAATTTTCCAGTTTATTGTGATCCACACAGTCAAAGGCTTTGGCATAGTCAATAAAGCAGAAATAGATGTTTTTCTGGAACTCTCTTGCTTTTTCCATGATCCAGAGGATGTTGGCAATTTGATCTCTGATTCCTCTGCCTTTTCTAAAACCAGCTTGAACATCAGGGAGTTCACGTATTGCTGAAGCCTGGCTTGGAGAATTTTGAGCATTACTTTACTAGCATGTGAGATGAGTGCAATTGTGCAGTAGTTTGAGCATTCTTTGGCATTGCCTTATTTGGGATTGGAATGAAAACTGACCTTTTCCAGTCCTGTGGCCACTGCTGAGTTTTCCAAATTTGCTGGCATATTGAGTGCAGCACTTTCACAGCATCATCTTTCAGGATTTGAAACAGCTCAACTGGAATTCCATGACCTCCACTAGCTTTGTTCGTAGCGATGCTTTCTAAGGCCCACTTGACTTCACATTCCAAGATGTCTGGCTCTGGATTAGTGATCACATCATCATGATTATCTGGGTCGTGAAGATCTTTTTTGTACATACACCTAGTACATTGCAAAGTGGCTTAGGATGCTTCTTCAGCCTTAGCGTCTTTCCCCACAAGGACTGTTTTCCGCGTCCTCAGACTGCTTTGAGAATCTGATAGGAGCACCATCAAAGGGCCAGGCACTCTGCAAAGTGCTTTACTTGTATCAAGCCATGTAGTCCTCCCCACAACCTTATAAAGGAGGTTCTGTGTGCTGTGTTTAGTTGCTCAGTGGTGTCTGACTCTTTGTGACCCCATGGACTGTAGCCTGCCAGGCTCCTCTGTCCATGGGATTCTCCAGACAAGGATACTGGAGTGGATTGCCATGCCCTCCTCTAGGGGATCATCCTAACCTAAGGGTCAAACTCAGGTCTCCCACATTGTAGGCAGATTCTTGACCGTCTGAGCCACCAGGGAAGCCCAAGAATACTGGAGTGGGTAGATTATCCCTTCTCCAGTGGATCTTCCTGACTCAGGAACTGAACCAGCGTCTCCTGCATTGCAGGCAGATTCTTTACCAGCTGAACTACAGGGAAGCCCAAAGGAGGTGGTATTAGTAGCCCTATTTTTCATATGAAGAAAATGAGGCTCAGAACACGTATGTGACTGACTCATATCATGGCTGGTCAGTGGCAGAGCAGGGATTTTAATCCAGAAGCTCTTGCTCTAGAACTGAATTCTTAGCTGCTGGTCTGGAATGATTCATTCAGAAAAATGCACCTTTGCTCCGATGTACCCATTAGCATGAAGTTCCATAGGTACACAGATGCCTGCAGCTGTGCATGGACTCAGGGAAACATGATTCTCCCTGGAGGAATCCATATGGGCTGTGATACTGCCCTTGCTGCAGCCACTACCGTCCTCATACCCCAAGTATAGATAATCTGGCAGCCCCTGCCCCCATAGGTGGAGAAGGCAATGGCACCCCACTCCAATACTCTTGCCTGGAAAATCCAATGGGTGGAGGAGCCTGGTAGGCTGCAGTCCATGGGGTCGCGAAGAGTCAGACACGACTGAGCGACTTCTCTTTGACTTTCCACTTTCATGCATTGGAGAAGGAAATGGCAACCCACTCCAGTATTCTTGCCTAGAGAATCCCAGGGATGGGGGAGCCTGGTGGGCTGCCGTCTGTGGGGTTGCACAGAGTCGGATATGACTGAAGCGACTTAGCAGCAGCCCCCATAGGGGTCCCATGCCAACAAGCAGTGGCCATCTCTCTCCATGTTGTTGCCAAGGCGGGTGCTCAGAGCCGCAGCTGTAAACATGTGGGCACTGTCTAAGAAAGGTCTGTGTGGAGCCCTGTCTCTGCTGGGGCGAGCCTTCCAGAACAGTGAACCCCCGCCCCACTCACTGCTTAAGGCTACTGTCTTCTGTTCTCTGATGTAGATCCTGGAAAACACTCCCGAAAACCACCCAGACCACAGCCACCTGAAGCACGCCCTGGAGAAGGCAGAGGAGCTGTGCTCCCAGGTGAACGAAGGGGTGCGGGAGAAGGAGAACTCGGACCGACTGGAGTGGATCCAGGCCCACGTGCAGTGTGAAGGCCTGTCGGAGGTAACACCTTAGGTGGGACCTGGGCCGCCCCCTGAGTCTCAGCAGCCAGCCGGAAGGAGGGCGAGAGAAATCATGAGTCGTCCTCTTCTGTGACCTCCAGTTTGCTAATCTCTCTCCAGCTGCATCTAATCTGTTGTTTAAGCCATCTACCAAGTTTTTAATTTCAGTTCTTTTCTTTTTTGTTCTCAATTATTTTCTTTTACCTTTCCAGCAGTTCCAGTTATTTCTCTAACCTACTGGTTTTTCTTGTCTTGTTCCTTTCACAAATGGCCATTTTTAAATTTGTGTGAGAGCTGCATTGTGGTTACAAATTCTCAGTAATCACAACCAACCTTGTGGTTGGTTGGTTACGCCAAGTTAAAAAACAAGCAAATTTTCTTGCTATTCCCATCTGTACTGAGTTTACTTGTCATTCTTCCTTTGTGATACAGCTTTCTGGGATCTACTGTTATGTCCCTCACCTCATGCAGACACTAGATAGATCGCTTTTCTCCTTCTCCCCCCAGTAGCCTTTAAAATGGAAGCTCAGGGTCACCGGATTTAAGAAAGACTCTCAAAGCTAAAGCCAGCTTTGGTGCTTGTATATCTTCCAGGGTTCACATTTTCTTGCCATTTTCTGCTTCTGCAAATTGTTTTTGCTTTTATTTTTATTTTTACCAGCTTGCTTGTGTTTAAAAAGTACAGTTCTATATTTTTTAATTCCATTTTAACATTTTTCATTTTTATTTTAACATTTAGGTTGAGTCAGAATCTTTAGCCCACGATACTGCCAGAAATACCCTCTTATAGTATTTGATTCTCTTCTTGACCCTAATCTTTCCCTTAGTCTCACCCACTCTGCTGTTCTCTCTTTGTACACACACACACACACACACACACACACACACACACACACCCCACACACACATTCATGTACTTACACAATTCACTAGGATTTACCAAAATGCCTAGGCAGACTGTCTCCCTTACCCACACTCCCTGTGACTCTTTTCTTCTTACAAGCATCAAAGACATTCCCTACCTGAGGAAGTTACCCCACTGTTGCCTCCCTGCCCTACCTCCCATCCCCCTTTAGCGCAGGCGTGGGATAAGCAAAGTTACGGAAGCAGCCATGTGGAAACCAAGGTGATGGATGTGGGTCCCCATTTTGGAACTGTGTTGACATGCAGTCCAGTGATAGTGACTGGTTGGTTGGCTGTTATTCATTCATTTATTCAGTGAGCATTTACTGAGCTCCTGGCCCGTGAGCCTTGCTTGGTACTAAACACTGCTCAGTACTAACCACTGAGGACATGAAAATCAGAGAGATGTGACCTATCCCATCTCAAGAAACCTGCAGTCCTGGATCACTTAGAGGTCCAACATTTACAATGCAACGTGAGAACTGATGAGGCAGATCCAGGTGCCAAGTGCTGTTGGACACTTGACGAGGAGGAAGGAACAGTCACGGAGGATTCAGTGACAGGTGGGAGAGGGTGAGACTTGGCTGCATGTTCAAGGATGAAGCTATCTCCCCAGGAAAGAATCCAGGGGAGGGCATTTCAGTGGAGGCCTCAGCCTGAGCTGGGCGTGGGTGAGGAATGTAAGGTCACAGACGATGGGCTTTAAGACAAGTTGAAGGCAGGGCAAGGAAGAAGGACTGTGTGTCATTCCGAGGAGCACTAAGGGGATCCTGAGGACGGTGGACTTGAACTGCTCCTGGATCTGCTGAGCTGAAGGGCCATGTGCACTTTTTCTTTTTTAAAAAATGTTCTCTTATCTTTTTCTTTCTCTCTCTCTGTTTTTTTTTTTTGGCTGCACCATGCGGAACATAGGCTCTTAGTTCCCCAACCAGGGAGTCAACTCCACCCCAGCAGTGAAAGTGCAAAGTCCTAACCACTGGGCTGCTAGGGAATTCCCCGCACTGTGTACTTTTAAAGGGGCCCTTCCCTGAGTCTCATGGCCGCAGTCACAGGACTCAGTGAGGCCTGAGTCTTCATTATAAAACATTACGAATAGGAACTTCCCTGGAAGGCCAGTGGTTAGGAATCCATAATTCCACTGCAGGGGGCACCAGTTTAGGGGGACTAAGACCCCACCTGCTTTGAGGCACAGCCAACGCCCCCCACAAAACCTTAAGAATAAAATAAACTGTTGTCGTTTGCTTTCTGTGGTGTACGTACCCTCTTTGAAATAAACTGTTGTCCTTCTTCAGTGACCAGCCCTTCCTGACTATTGTGCACCAGCTTTTTCTGTATGGCCTGTTTTGTCTGTATGGTCAGGATTCGTGGTCATGGGAACAAGGCATGTTGGCTTTCATTTTCTGGCCCAGATCTAAGCATACACCAGTGATTAAGTTTCACATAAATGCTGTCTTTGGCATTCTTGTCTTAAGATCAAGAACTATAAAGACGGTTTCCAATTCACATACGTTCGGTGTCAGCCTGCATAATTGGAGGCTCTGACCTTTGAGTAAGAATAAACCACACCACCTCTACGTCATCCAAGTGACTCACTGGATTCATTGCCCCAAGTGGCAAATAAAGAGGACTGGATTGACCTCAGGCTCTTGTTCAGAGGACCGCTCTTGGCAGGCTCCCTTTGGGGTGCCCTCTTCAGTTGTTTGGGCTCCCTCAGATCCTTGGCGGGGGGTTGTTGGCACTCATTCCTCCTTGCGCCTGAGGGTGGGCTGGAGTGGCCACTCTCTTTTGAGGCCTGTAGGCCTCTGGTCACAGAGACGCTGTCGATTCTCTCTTCCCCACTAGAGGCAGCCAGCCTTCCCCACTAGAGGCAGCCAGGCTTCCACACTACAGGTAGCCAGCAACATCTCTTGGGGGACGTGTGTTGTGAACTCTTCATTAATACTCTTCAGGAGATGTGTAGGGTTCATAGCTGTGGAGAGCCTCAGCCTTGAAGGTTGCTGGATGGAGTGTACCCTTGGGGCCCGAGTGTGAGCAGGTGGAAACTCTGAAGGTCTGACTCCTGCCTCAATCATATTGCTTCTGAGGCACAGCTGTGGCCTTCCCCTCCCTCAGTCTCTCCTCCAGTAGCCAAAAGGGGGTCCTTAGTGAGGTCATATCTTCTACCGTTTCCTTCTGCCTCTTTAGAACCTGCTCACAGGAAATAATAGAACCCAGGGGGGATGGCAGAACATGAGATGGTACAGCCAGCTGTGTGTGTGTGTGTGTGTGTGTGTGTGTGTAAGAACGTGAGATGACAGAGCCCAGAGGGATGGCAGAACATGAGATGATAGAGCCAGGTGTGTGTGTGTTTGTGTGTGTGTGTGTGTGTGTGTGTGTGTGTGAAAGAACGTGAGATGACAGAGCCCAGAGGGATGGTAGAGCATAAGATCATAGCGCCCAGGGGGCTGACGGAGTGTGAGATGATGGAGCCCAGGGGTGGACAATAGGGCTGCATTTCAGCACTTAGAGCGGTCTCCCAGGTTTGGGAGGTGGCAGGAAGAGAGCCGTCCCTCCCATCTTCAGGAGCAGTGAGCTGGGCGAGATCTGTCGCGCACTAGCGCAGTTTCTGCTCTGCTTGGCTCTGAGGCCTCCGGCCGCACCACCCAGTGCACCCGCGCGGTAGGGGCCTGCACTCACGCTGCGCCCTGGACAGTGGCGTTTGTCCTGTGGAACTGTGCAGAGAGAGGGCGCTGTCTCCAGCAGCAGGCACGACGCTTTGAGCCTGTGTGGGCCATGGTTGGGACGGTTCATGCCGCCTCCGGTGGACCAGCCTGCACGCAGAGCGCGCTCATCAAGGACGGAGGGCTTTCTTCCTGCTGCCCCGTTTCCCCGATGAATAAAAGGGAGAAAAGTCACGCTGAGACACTAGACCTCAAGGAAGGGCACTAGGAATCATCCAGGGTTCATCCTGACACACACAGTCTCCCGAACCACACCTTTAACTTCTTGGCGCCCAAAGCCCCTGCCTGAAGTCTTCAAAGCCATCCTCGATCTGAGCCTAAGATACGGGCCTCAGATTCTGATGGAGCCCACAGCTTTCAGATGCGAAAAAATAAACGAACAAAAAAACAACCACAACATAAAAACGACCTCACTCCATCGTGTCTTCTTTGGGTTTTGTTTCCTTTCCTCAGCAACTTGTGTTCAATTCTGTGACCAACTGCTTGGGGCCGCGCAAGTTCCTGCACAGTGGGAAGCTCTACAAGGCCAAGAGCAACAAGGAGCTGTACGGCTTCCTCTTCAACGACTTCCTGCTGCTGACCCAAATCATCAAGCCCCTGGGCTCCTCAGGCACCGACAAAGTCTTCAGCCCCAAATCAAACCTGCAGTATAAAATGTACAAAACAGTAAGTCCAACTCTAGACTGAAACATTAGGTTTGATGTTGAGGGGAGGAGAACATGTCTAAAGGGAGTCAGTGTTTGAGCGGGCTTTGGGGTCTGTGGCACAGAGGAGGTGAGGCAGGATTTAGGGGGACCACAAGCACGGGTCCAGCAGTTATCAAAAAAGGTGCGTGCATGATGAGTTGGTCAGTTGGGTCCGACTCTTTGAGATCTAATGAACTATAGCCCGCCAGGCTCCTCTGTCCATGGGATGTCCCAGAAAAGAATACTGGAGTGGGTTGCCGTTTCCTTCTCCAGGCCCAGGGATGGAACCCGTGTCTCCTGCTTGGCAGGTGGATTCTTTACCACTGAGCCACCGTGGGAACCCATCAGAAAAAGAACAATACTCAGTTCAATTGACAAACATCTACTAGCTGCCAAGCAGCTGCTGTAGGTCCCCTTGGGTGTGACTAAGGCATGCCCTGTCCTGATGGGGCTCACAGTCCACTGTACCGATGAGGCAGGCGTGGGAAAACTCTGGACTAGAACTTCAGCGTCCACTTCCCAAACATTCCCAGACACCCTCCAAACTTCTCAAGATGGCGTGGAACATCTGTGCCCCTCATCTTTCCCAACAAAAGCCAATATAAATAATCCATGTGTAGACAGCTTCTGCGAGCTGTTTATTTGGTCCGCTTCTCTGTGTAGGGCTGTGTTTGTGTGTTTTCGTGTCATAGGGTATTGTTTTTCTAAATTTATCTCTGTGGGGGTGTTTTCACAGAGGAATTTTCTCTGAAGCAGCAGTTAGCTTTCTTTTGGGAAAAAGAACAATGTACTTATGTAGATTGTCACTAGCAGCTTTGTATGAACAACTTGGAGGGAGTTGCTTGGAGGTAGAGTTGACGGGGGTTTCCCTGGTGGCTCAGATGGTAAAGAATCCACCTGCAATGCAGGAGACCTGGATTCGATTCCTGGTTCAGGAAGATCCTCTGGAGAAGGGAGTGGCTACCCACTTCCATATTCTTGCCTGGAGAATTAGATGGACAGAGGAGCCTGGCAGGCTGTGGGGATGACAGAGGATGAGATGGCTGGATGGCATCACTGACTCAATGGACATGAGTCTGAGTAGGCTCCGGGAGTTGGTGATGGACAGGGAAGCCTGGCGTGCTGCAGTCCATGGGGTCGCAAAGAGTCGGATACGACTGAGCAACTAACACTTTCTAAATACATAATACACCTAAAGTTGATGGGGATTGTTTGCTGACTAGTATCTACCATGGAAAAAACAAACGTATCAGTTCTTATTCTGGAGGACTTTAGAAATACCTGCAATACCATCCAGCCTACTTATCACTCTAGGACTTCTCCAACTCATTTGAAAACTTAACTTTGCAGAAAACCCTGCTATGTCGATGTTTGTAGCAGAGCACTCCTTAAGTGTGGGCTGCTGCCCATAGCGACTTCCTTCTAAAGACTTCAGTATGAAAAGTGGGGAAGTAAAAATGAAAATTCACAAGCAGAAACCTGGGAAATAATACCTTAGCCAGATGAGGGATAACAAGTACCTGCAAAATGGAGGGGGCGGGTAGGAATCCATAGTTACAATTTCCATTTATCTGAAAATTGATATTAACACTTATTCAGTTCAGTTCAGTCGCTCAGTCGTGTCTGACTCTTTGCGACCCCATGGACTGCAGCACGCCAGGCTTCCCTGTCCATCACCAACTCCCAGAGTTTACCCAAACTCATGCCCATTGAGTCGGTGATGCCATCCAGCCATCTCATCCTCTGTCATCCCCTTCTCTTCCTGCCCTTAATCTTTCCCAGCATCAGGGTCTTTTCCAATGAGTCCCTTATCATTCCTAATAAAATTGTTCTTTCAGTATGGTTTACTGAAACCACCGCCACCCCCCAGACACAAACAGACACACCCCTCGCCTTCATGTGCACCTGAGCACACACACGTCCTCACAGACCCCCAACCTGGTCTTGTAATGCCCATGCATTATTTTTCAGCCTATTTTCCTAAATGAGGTTCTAGTGAAGTTGCCCACTGACCCTTCTGGGGATGAACCCATCTTCCACATTTCCCACATTGACCGAGTCTACACCCTCCGAGCAGAGAGCATAAACGAGAGGTAAGACCTGCCTCCTCCCTGGCCCTGGGCGCCTGGGTGGGTTCCACCAGGTGTAGGATGCATGTGGGACAGTTAATTAATCAGCGGGTGCCAACATCCCCTCACTTGCAGCGCCATCCCCTCTGGCTGGAGGTCGGGGTGGGGCATGCAGTGAAGTGGTCTTAGTTCATTTTTCCAGCGTCTTTCAAAAGTTAACTTTTCAAAAGGAAATACATTGAAATGCATCTGGCTTGAGAATTTTTTGAACAGCAATTTTCAGTATTCTTTGAGATAATGGAGGCTCTCCCGTTTCCCAAAGTTTCCCAGGTGGCAGAAACTAATAGGAAAATGATTTGGGGGTTAGAGGACCTCCCAGTCCTGACCCCCTTGATGTCTGGCTCCCTTGGACAGACATCCTGGATCCTAGAAGCTGAGGGCATGTTTGCCTTAATCAGGGCTCCGCCCTGGAGCCTAATGAAACAGATTATTTTTCTGAAGGGTGAACTTGACACAAGACCAACAACATTCCAAGAGCATTTGTGCCAAGCAAGGAATTGGCTAAAGTTATCATGCATATGGTTCTCAGAGAAATGGGAAAGAAAAAAATCACGCCAGAATGCTTTCCTAGTGTATGTTTGCTCCTTCACAGAAAGCGGCTGCTTATCTGGGAAATGGTTTCTTTCTTTGGATGGTTTAGTGAGAGAGATCCTTCTAGCCTTCTCGGATTAGGCAAATTTGTGTTGTTTTTCAGTAAGGAAAGAAGAGGAGCTGTTGTGAGCAAGATAGCAACAGCGTTTATCGTTGCAAATTTCCTTCCATGGGGACACAAACCCAGGTTTGGAGCAAATCAATAAAAACATCACTCGTGCCTTTGTTATCAATGGTAGAAATCATCCTTAGGGCCATGTGACATAAAACCAGACTCTCTATGCTGAGCCTTTGTTGTAAAAATCAAACGAACAAAGCAGAGTCCTGGAAACTGAATGGGTACCGACCTGACACCTGAGTTCTGTCTCTTTCTTTCCAAGGACTGCCTGGGTGCAGAAAATCAAAGCAGCTTCTGAGCTCTACATAGAGACAGAGAAGAAGAAGCGGGAGAAGGCGTACCTGGGTAACACATAGCTGGGCAGCGGGGCCCTGGGAATCCCGCAGAGATGGGGGGCAGAGAGCCATCCGGTCAGGCCCAGAACCCTTAGAGCTGGAAGGCAGACCTGGGGGTTGAGGAGAGCCTGAGGGTGGGGGCAGGTGGAAGAGGGAGGGCAGGGCATAGGGCGAGGGGTGGAGGGCGGATTCCAGGATCGAGGAAGCAAGAGTTTAAGGGAGGAAGGGGAGACTTGTTCTTGAAGAAGGGCATAAAATAAATCACGAGGCAAACCGGAAATACTGCGAACGTTAAACAGGAGCATTTTGTGTTGTTTTTCCTCCCATCACAGTCCGCTCCCAAAGAGCCACAGGCATCGGAAGGTTGATGGTGAATGTGGTTGAAGGCATTGAGCTGAAACCCTGTCGCTCACATGGTAAGGGCCCTAGAAACCCCCTCTAGCATGTGTGAGTGGCGGAAGCCTTTGCTGCATCTCCTCCACTTGGCTTTACTTTATTTTCTAAAATTAATTTTTACTGGAGGATAGTGGCTTTAGGGGCTTTCCAGGTGGCTCAGTGGTAAAGAATCCACCAGCTAATTCAGGAGACACAGGAAATTTGGGCTCGATCCCTGGGTGAGGAAGATCCCCTGGAGAAGGAAATGGTAACCCAATATTCTTGCCTGGGAAATCCCATGGACAGAGGAGCCTGGAGGGCTACAGTCCACAGGGTTGCAAAGACTTGGACATGACTGAGCACACACACAGATAATTGCTTTACAATGTTATGTTAGTTTCTACTGTACAGCAAAGTGAATCAATTATATGAATGTATTTATCCCCTCTCCTTTGGCTTTCCTTCCCATTTAGGTTACCACAGAGGGTTGAGTCCACCTGGCTTTAAAACAAATTGGTCCTTAATCCTAAATTTCCTTCCAGACTTGGTTATTCCCATCCACTGTTTTGCCTTCCAGAGAGATCTGAGTGGCTGCCTTTTCACAATACTGTCAGCCCCCTTGTATCTGTAGATTCCACACCTGCAGATTCAACTAACTGCAGAACAAAAATATTTGGAAACATTTTTGAAATTTCAAAACAGCAGAACTTGAATTTGCCACACACCAGCAACTATTTACATAGTGATTTCACTGTATTTCCATTTTTCTAACGTTTTCGCTCTGCAATTGGTTGAATCTGCAGATATGGAATCTACAGATAGAAGGGTTGACTGTGTTGTCAGAGGGCAGCCACTCAGATCTCTCTGGAAGGCAAAACAGTGGATGGGAATAACCCAGTGTGGAAGGAAATTTAGGATTAGGGGCCAATTTGTTTTAAAGCCAGGAGGACTCAACGCTCTGTGGTAAGCTAAGTGGGAAGGAAATCCAAAGAGGGGATAAATGTATACAAATAGCTGATTCACTTTGCTGTACAGCAGAAACTAACATAACATTGTAAAGCAATTATCTGTGTGTGTGCTCAATCACGTCCAACTCTCTGCAACCCCAGGGACTGTAGCCCTCCAGGCTCCGCTGTCCATGGGCTTCCCAGGTGGTGCTGCTGGTAAAGAACCTGCCTGCCAGTGCAGGAGACAGAGAGACATGGGTTCGCACCCTGGCTCAGGGAGATCTCCTGGAGACTAAGCAAGGCAGGCCACTCCAGTCTTCTTCCTGGACAATCCCATGGACAGAGGGACCTGGTGGGCTACAGTCCATGGCGTCACACAGAGTCGGACACAACTGAGCGACTTAGCACAGCCCTACACTGTATTAGGTATTATATATAACCTGGGGATGATTTCAGGTAGATGGAGGATATGGGCAGGTTTATGCTAGACCATTTTATATAAGAGACTTGAGCCTCCAAGGATTTTTGTATCTGTGGGGTTGAGGACCCAATCCCTGTAGATACTGAGGGGTGATTGCAGATTTGGCACAATCTAAGCTACGGTGATGGACAGGGAGGCCTGGCGTGCTGTGATTCATGGGGTCGCAAAGAGTCGGACATGACCAAGCAACTGAACTGAACTGAACTGAAGCTAAAGTGGGGAGACAGGGAAGATTTAGTTTTGAAGCCCACTTATGTGATAAAGTATGATGAATATTTAAGTGTTAATATAGTCTAAGATGCTGGATTATGTGTTTTCCTCTGGATTCTCTGTCTTATGCTGCCTCTTAACCACGGCTTTGGGGGGGGGGGTTGGAATGAGGGGTGTAGAGGCAAGAGGTGCCCCGGGGCTGTGGCCCTGCCACAGGCACCCAGAAGAGCTGGGCCCTGTCCCCTCCAGGGAAGAGTAACCCGTACTGCGAGGTGACCATGGGGTCCCAGTGTCACATTACCAAGACGATCCAGGACACTCTGAATCCCAAGTGGAATTCCAACTGCCAGTTCTTCATCAGAGACCTGGAGCAGGAGGTGCTGTGCATCACCGTGTTTGAGAGGGACCAGTTCTCGCCAGATGGTGAGTAGACAGCGGCCCTGGGCACTCTGCCCTTTCCCTGCCCCTTGGCTTTCATGGATAGGTGTTTTCTCCCTGGGAACTTGCTGTGCAGAATTTCCTGGGCTTCCTGCTGGAGAGATGAGGTTGGCCTCCCCTGGGAAAAGGCCTTCACTGATGCCAGAGCATCTCAGAGGAGGTGGACAAAGTGTGCTTGGTCTAGAGTGGTCCAGCTTCCCTAGGACAAAGAACACGGTCCCGTGCTTCCCTAAAGCAGATACCTGCGGAGAGACAGGGCTGTACCCTCAAAGCCTCTGCCTAATTCTTTAGTCCTTGGCTAAAAGCTTTGGTGAAAATGGATAAAACTATCCAGTTGAGCAAGAAGAGTATTAGTGCACAAACAATGTGGCAGAATTAATCAATGCCCTTCGGGTGACATTTCAGCTTAATCAAAGGAATGAAATTATGTTGGGTGCATCATTGCTTCAATCAACTTCCTGTTTCTGCTTGAAGCTGGAAAAAAAAAAGGGGGGTCTGGCCAACGATTCCAAGACACTTGTATCTATCTTCCTCAATCCAATAAAAAAAAGAGAGTAAGTTTAAAGATTATGGCCTCACCTTGATTATATTCAAGGGAGGATAACTGAAGGCTAGGAGTGAGGGTCCAGTGCAGACATGATCCGTGCAAGGCTTAAACTGCTCCATGTGGCTTTTGTCTTTTATAGTATTTTCTTATGAATTAGTTCATTGTGAGTTAGTTACTAATAATTATCGCCCAGAGATGGTCACATAGCTGGCTAAATGTTAGAGCATGACCAGAACACTCTACCAAGGGAAGATTTCATGCAAAGATGGGCTCAATAAAGGACAGAAATGGTCTGGACCTAACAGAGGCAGAAGATGTTAAGAAGAGGTGACAAGAACACACAGAAGAGCTATACAAAGAAGATCTTCATGACCCAGATAATCACAATGGTGTGATCACTAACCTAGAGCCAGACATTCTGGAATGCGAAGTCAAGTGGGCCTTGGGAAACATCACTACAAACAAAGCTAGTGGAGGTGATGGAATTCCAGGTGAGCTATTTCAAATCCTAAAAGATGATGCTGTGAAAGTGCTGCACGCAATATGCCAGCAAATTTGGAAAACTCAGCAGTGGCCACAGGACTGGAAAAGGTCAGTTTTCATTCCAATCCCAAAGAAAGGCAATGCCAAAGAATGCTCAAACTACCGCACAATTGCACTCATCTCACACGCTAGCAAAGTAATGCTAAAATTCTCGAAGCCAGGCTTCAACAGTATGTGAACCATGAATTTCCAGATGTTCAAACTGGATTTAGAAAAGGCAGAGGAACAAAAGGCAGTTGGATCAAATTGCCAACATCCATTGGATCATCAAAAAAGCAAGAGAGTTCCAGAAAAACATCTATTTCTACTTTATTGATTGTGCCAAAGCCTTTGACTGTGTAGATCACAACAAACTGTGGGAAATTCTTCAAGAGACGGGAATGCTAGACCATGTGACCTGCCTCCTGAGAAATCTGTATGCAGGTCAGGAAGCAACAGTTAGAACTGGACATGGAACAACAGACTGGTTCCAAATAGGGAAAGGAGTATGTCAAGGCTGTATATTGTCACCCTGCTTATTTAACTTATATGTACTCTTATATGCAGAGTACATTATGAAAAAAATTCCAGTCTGGATGAAGCACAAGCTGGAATCAAGATTACTGGGAGAAATGTCAATAACCTCAGAGATGCAGATGACATGACCCTTAGGGCAGAAAGTGAAGAAGAACTAAAGAGCTTCTTGATGAAAGTGAAAGAGGAGAGTGAAAAGTTGGCTTAAAACTCAACATTCAGAAAACTAAGATCATGGCTCTTGGTCCCATCACTTCATGGCAAATAGATGGGGAAACAATGGAAACAGTGGCAGACTTTATTTTCTTGGGCTCCAAAATCGCTGCAGATGGTCACTGCAGGGATGAAATTAAAAGACACTTGCTCCTTGGAAGAAAAGTTATGACCAACCTAAATAGCATATTAAAAAGCAGAGACATTACTTTGCCCACAAATATCTGTCTAGTCAAAGCTATAGTTTTTTCAGTGGTCATGTATGGATGTGAGAGTTGGACTATAAAGAACACTGAGTGTTGAAGAACTGATGCTTTTGAACTGTGGTGTTGGAGAAGACTCTTGAGAGTCCCTTGGACTGCAAGGAGATCCAACCAATCCATTGTAAAGGAGATCAGTCTTGGGTGTTCATTAGAAGGACTGATGTTGAAGCTGAAGCTCCAATACTCTGGCCACCTGATGGGAAGAACTGACTCATTGGAAAAGACCCTGATGCTGGGAAAGATTGAAGGCAGGAGGACAAGGGAAAGACAGAGGATGAGATGGTTGGATGGCATCACCGACTCTATGGACATGAGTTTGACTATACTCTGGGAGTTGGTGATGGACAGGGAGGCCTGGCGTGCTGTGGTCCACGGTGTTACAAAGAGTCAGACGTGACTGAGCGACTGAACTGAACTGACTAAGAACAGTGTGACTCAAGTCTGGACTCTTAACCATGGTGCTTCACTGGCAATTTTTATTCTGATAAATAAAGAAGAGGTTGAATTTTTTTTATTAAATACTGAAATATCATGACACAATGGCAGCGCCACGAGGGTTTCAGTTGCAAACCCTAGTGTACCTCTTGTTTCAGAGGTTATTCCTGAAATGCACAAGGGGCGACATGCACTGGTATTGTCTACCAGAAAAAGTTCCCAGGTTTTAAACCTTGAAAGAAAAGCTATTTCCTGTACAAGAGTGCCTGGATCATAGTATATTATCAATTGTTGAACTGCTGAATGAAAAAAAGGAAGGAATTGTCTGGAAGCCCATTTGGTACCATCATTTTAATGCATAGCATTAAAAAAATTTCAAACATTCGCATGTCCATTACTGACTCTCTCTCTCTCTCTCTCTCTCTATATATATATATATATATATATATATATATATAATTTTTTTTGATCCTGCCATGTGGCATGCAGGATCTTAGTTCCCAGACAAAAGATCAACCTGTGCCTTCTACAGTGGAAGCTCTGCACCCTAACCACGGAACCACCCGGGAAGTCCCTGACACTCAATATTTGATGAAGAGCAGTGTTGAAGGACTTCCCTGGCGGTCCAGTGGTTAAGACTCTGGGCTTCAGATTTGATCCCTGGTTGGAGAACAAAGATCCCACATGCTGCATGGTGTAGCCCCACCCCAAAAAATGGTGGTGTTGAGATTGTCCTGGGAGCACAGCTGGGAGCCTGCGGCTCCTGTGCTATCACCTCCTCCCCACCAGATAAATAAGTGAAGAGATAAAAAAGAAACAGCTGACTTTCTCCTGAGAGATTTCTTTAAATTTCATATACATTGCAAATTGCGCAGCGGATATGATATCCGGTTTTGCATTGCCTCCCAGGAAGCTCCCGGCCCTTTAGGGGCCCATTGGGTGCAAGGAAAAAATCTGTATTTTGAGTTTCTTCTAGACTCTTCTTCATCCCCAGCCCAGTACCTTTTTGTTTTCACTCCATTTAAAAATGATGCTGTCACTGTAGTCCCTGGATTCCAAGAAACTAACTCCCTTTTGAAGAAGAGAGAGGGTAACACCTCTTTGGGACACTCCCAATATGCCAGGTACCTGCCTTGATGAGAAAGAATCCTCTCTGAGGAGGGTCTGTGTGTCTGTCCTTTCAGATTTTTTGGGCCGGACGGAGATCCGCGTGGCCGACATCAAGAAGGACCAGGGCTCCAAGGGTCCAGTTACGAAGTGTCTCCTGCTGCATGAAGTTCCCACGGGAGAGATCGTGGTCCGCTTAGACCTGCAGTTGTTCGATGAGCCGTAGGGAGCCCACCCAGGGTGTGCTTGGCAGAACTCCAGCCCGAGGCAGCAGATGCTGCCTGTCTGGAAACAGCATGGCTTTTCGAGGACCGGCGTTTGGTGTTCAGCCACAGGGCAACAGGGCAGAGAAGACAGGCCCCTCCAAGTTTCTGGGACTACTTCTCGACAATCCTCCCCACTAAATCATTTCCCATGTTAGGAAACAGGACTGTGTTTTCCTTTGTCCTCACTGCGGGGCTCATCGTGGCTTCTAGGGTCTTTGAAGTCCCATCGCCCTCCAACTATGTTTGGCGGGGTGTCTGGCCCGTCCCTGGGCCTGAGGCTTGAGTCTGGTTACTGTAAAATAGGTTCATAAATGCAATGTCTGTATTTTTGGAGAACTCATGGGACCCTGCTGCTTCTTACCTCCACCAGCCTCCAAGCAGGCCCTCCAGGATGCCTAGTCCTTGGTGTGTTTAGAAATGGTCCCGCTGATCATGTCATTGCTTCAGAATCTCATTTCCCCACTGCGACCTCATTGGAAATGCTGCCCTGGGTCTGATCACTTGGGGAGATGGTCTTCTGATCAGATGCTGGTCTAATCCATGGAAGATTCTGGCAGGCGTGCTGTTAGGGTTTCTCCAGCCTCCTCCAGGTCTTTTTACTGGTAGCTGTCAATGGAAACTATCCCTGGCTACTGCTAGGTGGCCTGATCCTGGTTTCCCGCACCCCTGGAAGGGGGTTAAGGGAGGTTGTCTACCTAGTTATACTCTGCGGGACTAGGTCGCTGTAGCTCACCTGAAAGGCTGTTGACGATGTTATTGGGTCCCCATCTCCAGCCCTGCTGGACATTCCCTTTCTGCTTGGAGGTCCTGTGTTTCAGGACAAGAGTGGTTGCTGGTGACCAGCTCTGAGCCCCCTCCTGCCTGCTTGTCATGGGCGATTTCCACACGTGGCTTTGATACGTTCCTCCCAAAGGTGTCCCCAAGGTGTGCAAAGGAAAACTGACAATCCGCGGAGGAAAACTATTACTGTGGTTGGGGAGAGACGTTAGGAGCAGGCAAGCCCCTCGGTTCCAGGGAAGGAGACCTGAGACTCCTTCCCAAAGCCTGCCGTACACAGCCAACCTCTCAGTAACGGCAGGACACACTGCGTGTTGTCAGAATCAGGAGCGTATGACCACGTGCCAAGTTTGGTTTGAGTTCTTTTTTGTTTTTTAAATTGTTAGCGGAGTATAGTTGGTTTACACTGCGGTGTCGGTCTCTGCTGTACAGCAGTCAACCGCCCATGCATATTCGTATGTCCCCTCTCTTCTGGGTTTCCTTCCCATTCAGGTCGCTGCAGAGCTCTGAGCGGAGCTCCTCGTGTACAGTGGGCTCTCACTAGTTACCCATTTTATCCAGGGTAGTGTATAAATATATGGCAATCCCAGTCTCCCAATCCACGCCCCCACCCGCCGCCTCCTTCTCCCTGGGTATCCACCCATCTGTTCTCTATGTCCTTATCGCATAAGGCCATCGATACCACCTTTCTAGATGCCACACACATACGCTAATATGTGATACTTGTTTTCCTCTCTCTGACTTCACTCTATCTGACAGTCTCTAGGCCCATCCACATCTCTGCAAACAGCCACAGTTTCGTTCCTTTTTGTGGCTGAGTAATGCCAGTTTGAGTTCTTTCAGTTTTTCTCCTTAAATGCCAGGAGATACGCTGGATGACTAGGTAAGAACTTGATTTGCTCATGACAAGCGTGGATCGTACTTTGTTTGCGTGTTAACGCTCCCACAATTCCAGTTTGTCGTTTTTTCATGAAATGTTCATTGCATGTTCTCTCAGTCCTGGAATCTAGCTTTCCTGGGTAAGACGGTGTTCTCCTTGATTGCAGGCCCTTAGAATTTAATTAGGATTGTAGAAATGCGTTCTGAAGATAGCATTGGCACTTCCCTGCTGGTTCCAGTGGTTAAGACTGCCCTTCCACTGCTGGGGGTCCAGGTTCCAGCCCTGGTTGGGAAACAGACCCTGCATGCCACGTGGTGTGGCCAAAAAAGAGGAGAGAAAAAAAAAAAAGATAGTGAACTACCCACTTTGCTGGGAACTGAGTATGTCATGTCACTCTTTGCCATAAGAGCTCTGTCATCATTCAAGCAATTTTTAAAATGTATGTGTCAGAAAGGGCAACAAAGTTTACATTTCATACTTTTAAGATACACCTTATTATTTATTTATTAAAGATAGTGTAGACTTTTGTATCAAGAACAACAGACATAGTATTTTTTGAAACTGGAAGATCTACCCTTTAGTTAGTAACTCTCAGCTGAAGACCTTAGAGGCCAAGTTCATCTTCAAGCGTGCATTCATTTACCACTTTCTAGCAGCAAGCATGGTTCGGATACTTTAAGTGTATATGTATGTTTCGATGCTGTTAGGAAGCCGTTTTAAATGACACCTATGAATAGACCTACCAGTCACACTTTCTTATGTCTATACCCAATACAGTTTGTTCAGTGTCTATATAGAGGATGCATGACTATGGTAGAGAAAGAAGGGTTATCTGTGTACACGGAGTCATATCGGGTCACCAGTGCAATCCCTTTCTTCCTTCCTTTTCTTCATTGGCTTTCTTTGTGTGTGAATGTTGGGCATCACTGTTCATGAAGGGTGGGTGTGATGCGCTCAGTGACAAACATCTCGCCTTTTTAGGTCTACCAGCTCACCCACCCATGCAGAGTCCCATTATGGGAATTAATGTCTCATGAAGAAGCAATATGTGAGTCTTCTCTCCCAGGTGACTGTACTGAGCACCCTTGCGATGCTCCTCCAGGGCAGCGATTCTGGATGAGTGCCCTTGTACTCACCAGGGTGATTTGTAAGGTGACTGATCCTCCTTACGGAAGAGATAGGCTGGCTGTCAGATCCAGCTGTGACTCAGGAATGTGGATGATGCACGGATTCTCTAGTTCTTTGAGACTGGCCCTTCGCATCTACCTTTTTGGGCAGCCGGGGCTGTGTTTCATAGAGATGAAACGTCCCTTGCCAACAACCTTCCGTGTCCTAGCTCTTTGCTTCCCACATACAGGGTTTCCCCTGGCCACTGCCTTCTGGCATTGACTCCAGCCCTCCAGACATGCCGAGTTTCCTCCTTCTCTGAGCCACCCTGACCTCCTCTAAGCCCAGCAAGGGAACTGCTAACGGAGCCATGCCCGGAGGACAGGAGCCCTTGGGCAACCAGCTCTCCCAGTCCCTCTGGGGCAGGGTCTTTCTGTCAGGGAGGTGGGCAACATGTCTCCTGGAACCAGAGCAGTTGTGACCCCCGCAGAGCCTGAGGATGAGGTTCATTCAGATCCAGGGCTGGCCTCAGGCACACACACTCACAACGTGCACACACACAGATCTTTCTAGGCTGGGGTCTCCAGATGTGCTTGAGAGACTGGGGCCAGGCATCCTACATGTCCCTGGTCTCTGATGGCAGAGGAGAGAGCTATGCTTCCAAGGAATGTTCATGTTAAAAGGGGACTTATTTCTGCTCTTTGTGTTTGGAACAATTTAAGCATGACCTAAGTCTAGGAAAGTAATTCATTTCAGCTGGTTAGTACTATTGAATTTAACAGGAAAAAAATCCATCCGAAAATGAGTAAACTACCACTTGCATTGTCTTGGTGACCTGGTACCCCAAACTCCTGTCTCTCCAGGAGTAGACTGGTGCCAGCCTAAAGCTGGCTCCAGCAGAGCAGGGGGTGTTCTAGAATCCAGTGGGGCTGGACAGCAAAGCAAAGCGAGTGAGTGAGATGCTTCTGGTTTTATCTGGAAGGAGAGCTGGGAGTCTATTTTAGAGTTTTGCCAATACTGTGAAAGTCGCTCAGTCGTGTCCGACTCTTTGTGACCCCATGGACTGTAGCCGGCCAGGCTCCTCTGTCCAGGGGATTTCCCAGGCAAGAACCCTGGAGTGGGCTGCCATTCCCTTCTCAGGGGATCTTCCCGACCCAGGGATCGAGCCTGGGTCTCCTGCACTGCAGCAGATTCTTGACCGCTAACACCACCTGCCTGTACTTTGATGAGCAGAAAAATACTTCTCTCTCTACTCCAGATGGTTTTTTCCCTAGCTGGTTGGGCTTTCTTGGTTCACAGAAAGAATGTTTGTTTTGTGCATGTAACAGTTTTAAGAATTTCCGTTGGGAACAGCAAGCAGATTTTCATTCTCTGTCAATCCATTGTATTTTCCCTTCTCTTTGAGGCTGGAGATGAGCTGTACAGCGGACACTAGCATGTGGAAATGGACACGTGCGTGCTCTCAGGTGGCAGGGTCACTTCAGACTTGAGGTTAGTGTGAGCTTAGCGAGGGCTCTGACTGCTCCAGGTGCGCTCACTTTACACGCTCAGAGCCTCCTGCACGGGAAAGCGAGGCAATGACAACAGGAGGCTGGATATTCTTGATTGCCTTTTAGGATTAGGACCTTAATTCTTACCCAGCAGAAGCGTGATTGGTGAACTGGGGACATGGTGAAGCCCTCAGATGCTGTGGTCTGAGTCACCCTGAAGGGTATTTGGTTAAACTAAAACTGTCCTCTTTTTGCACCCAGGGGCTTCTCCTGGCTGCAGGGAATGGCTCAGGTCAGCTGCCAAGACTCAGCTGGCAGTGACCAGAGCCATGTTTTATGGGGGCCGCTTAGCATTGTGTCAGTGTGGTCGGGATGTTTGTTGCACTTGGAAAGCAGCCATCTCTTTGAGCTAGAGGAAAGTGACATTCTAGAACTTTCACTTCCTCCCCCTGCCTCGTGTCAGATCCAGGAATATCTTTGCAGGTCTCCAGGCTCAACTAAGGTACATAATCTGCTACCTTTGGGAGCCAAAATCTATTCCTAATAAGCCTGGAAAATTCATTCTGCATGAAAGAGAGAAAACCTCTAACAGCACTCTATCTTGGGAGTTTTAAACCCAGATGCCAACAGCTGGTAGGTCCTACCCCTGGGTTGTGACCTCTTGGTAACACAGTCAATGATGTTAATAATACATTGTTCATTCAGGGAGCCCCCTTTCCTGGGTCTGACCACCATCCAAGGGGCTGGGAGGTGGTGAGGAGGGGGTCTGCCTTTGTGGCTTTCACAGCCTCATGGTAGATCTAATTTTAAGTCATTTGAATAACACCCAGGGCTTGTGAAAACTCACCTCCACCTCCAAAATTTATTTCAGTGACATGCAGTTTCAATTAGTTCCTGCACTGAAAGGAACCCTCTTTAATCTGGCCTCGGGGAACCAGATAACACCCACATAATAATTTTTTTCCAACACTCTGTGTGGTTGTCAGATTTCAGGGTAAATTTGCCCCTAGTATATGCCAGGGTGTTTTGTGAATCATTTTTTAAAAGGATTTTGTTCTACTTTCTATACCAGCCTATATTGTTAAAATCATTAGAAATGTGTGAATATTTTAGGATTCAAAGCCCACCAAATAAACCTGTTCAGAAGTGGGCGTATGTGGTCAGCCTTGAAAATAATTGAGCACTTCTTTCTCTGATATTTACTGAGAACTTACCCAGTAACCAGGGTTTCTTTTTATGCAGTGGAAAGAATGCGTATTTTTCTTCTAGGAACTCTGGTTTTGTACTTTTTTCATTGAAAAAGAATAACATTCCTGTGCGGCTGTTTCTAAAGCTATGTTCCTTTGCATCTTCCCTCTCATACTCAAAGCCCTGATTTCCTCCTGTTTCTCGGTCTAAACAGAATAGGGGCCTGGGGCAGAGAGGGTGATGCAGGAACCAGAGGCAGGGGGATGGCGGCTTTGCCGCGTCTGATTCAAGAGCCAGCCCTGCCGTTCTACCCACTGTCACCGCTAGGGGGCGCGCTCCCCCGCGTTGGAAACTAGCCGGTCCCACTGGCGGATCTCAGGGCGTTGGCTCCACCTACTGCAGCTCCCCGGGCATTGCTCTTGTGCAAATCGCAAGGAACTTGCTGGGTCTGAGCAGGGTGGTGGGGGAGGCAGCTTAGCGGCGAGCCTGGGATTCGAAGCCAGCACTCCTGCGGTACCTAGTGACACCTTGCCTTTCTCTGTTGTCGGGGCTGGGGTTATAAGGGGTCCTCAGCCCTTATGCTTTTTCTGCATCTGCTTTGGTGAAGGCCCCTTTGAGATTCAGCCCTGCAGGGGCCTCAGGTGTTAAGTTGGAGGTGTTCCCCCTACTGCTGGGCTGACCCGGGGCGGGTCCATGGTGAGAAGGCACCTCGTCCCCAAGAAGGGGCTGGAGAAGTCAGGTCCCCTCTGCTTAGACTGGATCGCAGAGTTTCTAGGTGGAAACGATAACTTTTGGGATTTCAGATGTCAAGGAGCTGAGGGGGGCAAGGCAGATCATTGTATGGCGTGTGCGTGTGTGTGCGTGTGCGTGTGTGTGTGCGTGCGTGTGTGTGTGCTTGCGTGTGCGCCAGGGGGAGTGAGTGGATATGTGAACAGGTGGGTCTGACTTTTCCTGCAGTCAAGGTCAGGTCCTGGTGCATAATTCGTGGGGTGAGTGCAAAATGAAATGGTGAGGCCCCTTGTTCAGAATTGTGAAGAACTTCAAGGTGGTGACAGCAGAGAATGAAACCAGGAGCGGGCCCTCCTAAGCACAGGGTCCCCTGTGACTGCACAGATCAGCCGCCCACGAAGCCGGCCCTGGTCACACTGTCTTTTCAGTTGGTTTCTGAAGCAGGTGGGGCTTCACCTTCTGCTTCTTACTTTGCAAAGTCTCCCTGGCAGGTTGTGGAGAACTGGGCTGGTAACACTTTTCAAAATGTCTGCTTATAAAAGCACAAATGATCTGGATCAGTCAGAGGGTGTAGGACTCAAGCCCCAAGTTGACAGATGAACCTGGTCTTTGGGCTCCCAGTCCAGGGCAGGCCACGGGTGCTGAGAGGCCTCCAAGTCTTTACCACTTAACCCACTGATTGGAAATAAAACCCTTCCTTTTAGTCATTAGTCATCCACCAGGGGCTTTTCTCCTCTCTGCTGGTGGGTCAGACAGGCTCCTCTGGCCTCTGCCTTCCAAGTGACCATCTGAGTGATGGCAACAAGAAGCAGGGAGCTGGCGGGGGTGGGTGGTGCCCGGTGCCCCTTCCCTGGGGCTGGACGCTGCTCCTCCATCTCCTCTTCCTAAAGAAAATGAAGCCTGCCCAGGCTGGGCGCTGGCTACACAGGTGTCTGGAGGCACCTGCTGCTGAGACGCAGCGACTTCCCAGTTGGGCTGTCTGCCATAGGATCCTGCCTATGAGTGGGCTCACGGGAGGAGAGACCCCACTGTGTGAGTAGCCTCGGGTTCTAGAAGACCAGCTGCCAGGGAGGCAGCTGAGGCGGGAGACGCCCCTCCCGCTGTGTGCTGCTTCTTTCTTTCTTTCACTAGCACTTTCTAGCGCTCAGCAGGACACTTCAAAACCTTTGCTTGACCTTTGCTAATCAGTTTCACGTCTACCTACACAGAGCAATAATCCTGTCTATGTTTCCCAATTCTGTCTGGGATTATGAAGTTTGCTAAGTAAAAGTACTGACAGAAAGTTGAATAGAGATATCAAATTCATCTTGCATGGGTTTGGTTGTGTCATTTTGAATGAAATAACAAATTATAGCTTTGTTTCTGCTTGTATTGCAATCGTCCGGACTACTGAAAGTTCAGAAAGTGTTTTCTAGAGGCATTTAATTAATATTGTGTCAGTGTTAGTTTTCACGAGTGAACATTTTGTTGTACATTTTACAAATCAACATCCTTAAAATGTTTTCTGGTAAATATTCACTATCGGACAGTAGATATTCTAGCAAGATATTTATTTGAACACATGCATTTAAAACGTACATTGCCAATAGCCCAAGTGTCTTTAAACTGCAAAACCAACTTCAGATCTTCTTTGCTGAAGCCCAAGCAGGCTGAGATCTGTACCTTTGGGCCCTTTCTTCTACCCTTTCGTAGTCCTACCTAGATAGAGAAGTTGGCGATCTCATAATTCATGTCCTGTTGCCTTAGCTATGTCAGCGTATACCTTCACATCTATAGGTGGGCAGCATATGTGTAAATACATGTATACAAATGAGAGTCTGCAACAGAATGTCCCATGTATGATAAGCAGTCCTCAGCTCCTGGTTTTCTGCATTTTGTATAGTTTGCAGCTAAGAAAAATGCAGAATTCCACTACGTAAAGTGAAGAAGTTAGGCTCTTTCAGTGGTTTGTCCAGAAATCTCTGCTGTAAGTTTATGGGAATGTCTATGACTCAATGTACATATGGTGTGTAAGAGGTTATGCTGTTAAGTGTTGCATAAACTAACACAGATTCTGTAGTTATAAATAATTAACTTGTTATTGTAAAATGTGATTTGTCACTGAGAGATTATTTTTCTGTATGTATATGAGAGTATTTTAGGAATCTAATTTAAGTGCATAAAACTATAGAAAAAAGTTTAAAAACCTATTCCAAGAGTAGAGAGTGCTTAATCAGATTACTTGGGTTCAACCCAACTAAATTTCATATATTAAAAAGAAAACCAGAGTTGCATACGTCAGACATTCAAAGAAGTCATTTTGGAGGGGCAAAGAAAATGTGAAGTTGAATGCAACGGGTGGCGTTACGATAAGATGACGAGTATCCTCTAGCCAGGACCTTGGGTGAGACCCCTGTATTTCATTAAACAGGTAACTTGTTTGGGAAGGTGCTTGTGTCAGGAAGGATAGGAGGCTTGAGAGTCTGGTTCCCATCAGATATGATTGATGTGCTCTGGAAGCTTCCATGGGCTATGGAGGATGGGCCAGGAATCTTGGGTGGAGCCAGCCATTCTTCTAGAAAGTTCCGAATGTCCTGACTTCTGGGTCACCCTTTGTAGTTCTCTTTCTGAATAGATTCAACGCATCCCTTTGGTGTTTGCATTTTCCTTTCCTGGAGGCATCCTCACTATCCCCACTGTGGCTCTCCTGTGTGGGGTGAAGGATGAAGTTTGGGGCTTTCTGGGTTAAGCTGTTCCCAGCACACAAGACAGGCAGCACAAAGCACCCTTCTAGCTGCTTGTATCCATGATGGAGACCTCAAGGCAAGAGGCCTTCTTCTTTTCCCTGTCCCAGAAAAGGGTCAGAGGTCCAGGCTGCTTCTCGGGCACAGACTTTGTATCCTTTGCCATCAGAAATGTCCCCACAGGCTACCTAAGGATGAATACAACGCAAAATCCTGTGAAACTCAAGATGCAAACCCCCAAGAGGTGCATTTAGTGGTTCTTTCAGGAGGAGGCAATCCTGTGAGGTCAGCCTCCCTCGTCAGGCTGGGAACGATGGAGCGGTGAAAACGGCCGAGTTCCTGGTGTTGCGTACAGATCGCTGTGTGTCGGACGCTGAGGGCCCTGTTTCGAAAGGACGTATAGGGAATGTGTGCCTTAGGTTTTCAACATTTCTTTCAATGAGCTGTATGCCTCCCAATGCTGTCAACCAACAGTCCAAGTCCTTTTTTGATACACCTGAAATTGGCAAATGCTGGCCTGTAAGTGACCTCCTGGAAATCAGGGTTCAGGGGGCGCAGGGAGCTGTGATTTCTAGGAGCTTCGTGGAATCTGTTATCATAGGAGTGATCTGAAAATCACCTTGAGGAACTGTCTGGGTGGATGTGAGTGACTTCATTTCCAAACATGGAACTGTTTAGGGACCTCTTTGTTCAAGGTAGCCTGGGAAGGCCATCTAAAGCTAGCCAGCAGAAGTGAGTAAGCTCCCATTGACCCACATAGAGTAAGTCCTGACCTCCTTCCTTGGTACCAAGTCTTCGTGGCTGGTGTGGCAAGAGGGCTGTACGTGGAGATGAGTCAGCCAGTCAATCACTCCTCGGGTCCTGCTTGTTCCAAAAAAGTCTGGGGTCAAGAAAAGCCAGAGAACGTGGGGTCCTGCTCAGCAGTGACCATTCCAGTTAGCCTTCACCTATTTAGAAAAGAACGTATCGGTCCTGAGATGAGCCCCTCGTGTTTCCAGCGGCGGGTGGGTCACAGTGCTGGGGGCACGTTGCTCCCCTCACAGCCCTGCTCGGAGCGTGGGATGAGCCACTCCACCTCCTTGACGGACACCCTGTTGACTGTAATATACTTCTGTTGCCAAATAATGGTACTGTTTAATTTCCCATCAAAGGGAGACTATATTGTTTGGTGTGTAATGTCAATGGAGTTCCAAAAATTACTAGACACTATTATAAATTGTAGAATTCTGTATTTGTTTGATGAAGCAGGGCCAAGACATTAGGTTTCTTTTCTGTTTTAAAAGAAGCTGAGGTTAGGTTTGCTCTCTGAGCATTCCTTTGGCACCTTATTATGTAAGAAATGTTAAATTTGACTGATCAAGATTATGGTAACTGAGTGTTGTTTTCTTTAAACCAGTAGCAACATCAATACAGATGGATATTTCTGTGTATCTGGAATCTAAAAAGAACAATCTCTTCCAAACAATTCATTGGTCATTTTGACCTGTACGGTTTAAATTCACATAGTTCATGAATAAAAGGAGAAAAACCAACCTTGCTACAGTGGATTGCTTTGGGTCCTTTCTGCCCCACTTCCTTTCTGAGCAGACTGTTTTGTTATTTAGTCATGTCCAACTCTTTGTGACCCCATGGACTGTGGCCCGCCAGGCTCCTTTGTCCATGGGATTCTCCAGGCAAGAATGGAGTGGATTGCCATTTCCTTCTCCACTATACAGCTGTATCTGTCATCTATCTGTTTTTGAACACCTTGATTTTTAAGAACTGCATTAAGTATCCCATTGCTTGAATATATTCCAGTTTACCCTAATTTTTAATAAGAATCCTGAATGGTTGTGTGTTGAGGCTGCTTTAAGATTTTTATCTAGATTTTAAAAGTGCCATGAAGACTATCACTGTACACAGATCTCTGGGTTCATCTCTGACGACCACACAAGGCAGTGTTTGAAGCATTTCATCACTTCCCTCCCCCCGTTTCTATGTACTTAATCAACAAGGATTTTGTTGAGTTGGATTCTGGATTGGGCAGTATTACTGGCAGAGATATTTCATCAGCTGTTACACGTCTTCAAAGCTTGTGGTTTGTTACACGTCTTCAAACCTTGTGCGACGCCCGTCAGGAGGCAAGCCGGAAGAAAGGCAGATGGTCTTGGGGAACCAGGAGTGTTGGCTGAGTTACAGGCACAGCTGCTGAGCCTTTAGAGACCACCCTCCCATGACATCAGTGGGAGGTTTCTTCTCCCTCTTGTTAACAGCCCAGAGGTCCGAGGTCTGGCCTGGCAGGGCCTAGCAATCATTTGACTTTTACCTTGAAGTAGGGAGGTAAAAGCTGCGCTTTCCACTGTGTCTGCATCTAGCGAGAGGGAAAGGGAACTGTGAGCCCGGTCCTTGTGAGGCCAGTTGGGAAGGGACACTTCTTTCTTTTCATCTGCCGGAACTTAGTAGCTCCAGCATCAGGAATTGCCAGGGAAGGTGGCAAATGTCCGCAGCTAGGTGACTGGATCCTGGGGCTGCAGGCCAGCCTAGCCCTCCTGGCTCCTGGGAGAGGACCGAGAGGCCCGCAGTGGTGTCTCTGTCCATTGCACGTGCTGACCATGGAGCTGCTTTGCCAGGAGGAAGTTCGTTTCAGCACTGTGACAGCCAGGAGGGCGATGTCACGCCAGGTGGAGGGCACACTGGTCCCCACCCAAGGTGCAGGGGGTGGCCCTGGGCCCCTCAGTATCCTGGAGGACTTGCTAGATGGCACAGCCCCGCCTCTGCCCATGACAGGTGGCTCTGTGAAGGGAATCTGTTCGCTGTCCGAACACTTGGAGGTGACTGAGGAATGGGCACCTGAGGTGGCTGCTGTCCGGAGAGCGCTCTTCCCTCTGAGGCCAGTAGGAGGGCAAGCGCAGGGAAGAGCTGGCCTGGCTTAAAGGGTGAATTGAGAGTATCTAAGGGACAAAGTGCGAGGGGCCCAGAGATTCACCTGAGGTTGGCGTTGCCTGTTGGCTCCAGTGCGGGGGCACCACGGGCCAGGGCGTGGCCAGGGGCAAGCGGGAACAAGAACAAACACAAAACAGGGGAGGCTGGGGGCGGGGACCCTGAGCAAGTCTTCCTCTCTTCCCTCACTTGCAGAGTGAGGTCTGTCTCGTTTGGACCACAAGCCTGTTAAGTCACTCAGTTGTGTCCGACTCTTGGCGATCTCCACGGACTGTAGCCCACCAGGCTCCTGTCTGTGGGATTCTCCAGGCAAGAATACTGGAGCGGATTGCCATTTTCTTCTCCAGGGGATCTTCCCAACCCAGGAATCAAGCTCGCATCTCCTACCTTGCACACAGATTCTTTCCTGTCTGAGCCATCTGAAGCTTAGATAAGCTATAGCATGGAGCAGCCTTGGAAACTGCAGAGCAGCCTTCAGTTTGGGGGTATTAGGTCCAAATTAAGGGCATTTTACTGGGGAGCTTTTCCTAGGGGACTGATAGAGTCAGTCACCCTATTAGAAACCGGGATTTCTGAACAGGTCCTTGAAGATGGGAGATTTTGGCAGGCGACTCTAGATGAACTTGGTCAAGTGCCTACTTCCTGTCAGGTGCTGTGTGAAGCCAGTCAGCCAATCCCTGGGGTCAGATGGCCCAAAGAAGTCAGAGGCTGTCAGGCCAGTGACCAACACCCTTCAGCGACATCTTTACATCTGGGAGACCCAGTACTGAGCTCGTCATGACCTCGCTTCACTCTTGCAGCAGCTAGTCACCAAGGGGACGTTACAGCTTCTTCCACGAACGGGGGTGGAAGCTGACCCGCAAAAGCAGGCGGCTTCAGGGGTTGAACAGCAGAGGCCCGCAGGTGCACCCCCAGATGGCTCTAAGATGCGTCCTGAGCCCTCATGCCTACTGCTGCAGAGAGCGGAACAGCCTAGTCAGGGGGCGCACTGCGGGTGCGCGTCATGTCCCCTTATGGAACCTCCTGCTGAACGGTTCTACAGGGTGCTTGTTACTCCTGGCGAGGCCACCTTCAGTCTGGGAGAAACGCGTTTTTGTGGCCACAAGCTTTCTAGTTCCGTCAGGATGTCCTATGACCTGACATGGAGTGACTGAGCGTGTATCAGCTGGTCTCTAGATATGTCATCTTCGGGCAATTTCAGGGTGACTTAACCCCTAGAGAAGCAGGAAAGTTTGCTGTGTGCTTGGCTCCCCCAATCTGGCTGGGAAGGTCTTAACTGGCAGAGCCAATCGGATGGTCAAGAATCCGCCTGCAATGCCGGAGACCTGGGTTCAATCCCTGGGTGGGAAAGATGCCCTGAAGGAGGAAATGGCAACCCACTCCGGAATTCTTGCCTAGAAAACTGCATGGACTGAGGAGCCTGGTGGGCTATAGCCCATGGGGTCACAAACAGTCGGACATGACTGAGCGACTCACACACACACAACGGGCAGAAGCTCGACCCAAGAGCAGTGACTTTTAACCATCAATGTACTGGAACTGGTGCTCCCAAGAGGGGAAAATTCCTGACTATCCTGGGCTGACATTCCCGGCCACCCTTGGTTCAGAGGACACTCCAGGGGCTGTGGCGCCCAGCGAGCTGAGAAACCTGCTGCCTGCTGAGTGCACGGCTCTCATCCGGACCTCTGCCCCAGGGATAGCAGTCACTGCTTTTAATGATTCTCGATTCCAGGAGAGATGTTTTTGGCCAGAATCTCTCTGGAAGCTTTTATAGACATTACCGCCTCTAAACTTAGAATTACATGGAGAGTGGAGAGCAGGATGGATCACTTTCGGCTCAACTCAGAACGCACAGGCTGGACATACAGACCTGTTGTAATACTCGGGTGAGCACAAACCGGCCCTGTTTGGAGGGCTAAGCAGCCTGGGCACGTGGCGGGCACATGGCCTTGGGGGCACGGCCCACACGCTGCAGAGGCTGTGAGCAGCACAAAGTGGCACAGCAGCAGTGGCCGGCGTTTGACCAGCATGGGCTGAGGCCACTTCCAGCTCTGACTTGAGATGAAACCAACAGCCGAAAAACTCGAGAGATGCCAACCTTAACTTCACCTGCAGGCTCAGCCCCTGCCCAGGCTCTGGACTCAGAGACAAAGGGGTGAGGTAAGATACGTGAAGCACTTAATAGTGCCTCCTATGAAGGCTGTTTTTTCCTAAGGGATATATAAGCTTCCAATTTCTAAGAATAATTGACAAAAACTAAATTTCAAAGGGCATTTTAACCTTTAAGGGGATCCTGAGAGAAAGAAATAAAAAATAAGGCTCCCTGTATTTCCCCTTTAAAAGACAATAAACATAGTATATCCTGTTCAGGAAGCATTTTATTGTCGCTCCAAGTTTAAGAATTCTCACTTTTAGAAAATCAACACTTTTACAGAATCTCCCGCATTGCTCTGCTCAGCTTCTGAATCTTGGTTTTTGCAGACATATCAACGTATTTCTCTCCAATACGGACGATCATTCCACCCATGATTGATGGATCAATCTAGGAAAGAAAATAGGTTGGAAATGTGAAAATACTCTGACATTTCATTAATGAAAAAGCAAGATAAAAAAAGTGCTCTGAAAAGTCTATGTGCTATGGAATTGTAACATGTAATAATTACATCTGGAAAAAGAAGCCAAATTGTGAATGGACTCAGTAATCATCTATATTGAATATAAACAGAAAGGTTCTACTATAGGCAAAGTTTTACACAATCTGCTCTCCCTTTCCACTCCATTTTAAGTGCCAAACCCGAGGAAACGTACTGTACACAATTAAAAACCTACCTTAACTTCCAATTTCAAAACCTGGCCTTTACTCAGGAAGCTCTTCAGGACTGTTTTCAGTTCAGTCAGAGTGGCTTCATCTAAAGGCTAGAAAAGGACAAAACATCCTTAAATTCAGATAAAGTAGGAGGAGAGAAAAATATCCCTCTGAGAACATTTCACCAAGACAGGCCGTGTGAATTCCTGTGTTCGGTATCTGGGGACCCATTCTGGAGTCACACCCCAAGAGTCACTCATCAGTGCTGGTCTCGGGCATGTGAAAGCCTGCCTCACAAGAGCACCATCGGTTATGCTCTTTTGGAGAGTTAAAATCTCTTAAGCACTAGAAACACTCCTCTAGGTAAGATCAGGTGCTGCATACCTCAAGTAACTCAACCATGCTTGGTAGGTAACTAAGCCCAACAGACTGTTCTCCTACAATGAACTACAGTGCAAACAGAATACAATGGAAATACAATGTATTCCACTGCACACTGGACAACAATGAAACTAATTCCAGGGAGGTAGTGCCACTTAAGGAACATGGACTACTGGGAGACAGGACTGTGGTTCAAACCCCAGCTCCACCTTCTGTGACCTCCAGCAAGCAGCTTACTTTCCCTGGGCCTCGGTTTCATTAGTAAAACAAGGGTAACAACACTTCTGCTTCACGCAGACCACTGACATTAAGAAAAAAAATTATAAAGTGCCCAGCACATGGTGTTTCAATAAACGGTGACTGTTGTTATACTCTACCTCAGCAAGCCCGTAAGACCAATGGGACCCACTCGCCTTATACCCTCCGCTTCAGCACCACAAAAGATTAACAGATTACATTTCAGTAAACTACTCAGCATGATGTTTAAAAAATAATTCAAACCTGTCCTGGAATATAAACCAGTATTTCCTGACACATTTTAACCCAACCTACAGTCTTTACGCATAACTGCTGGTTAGGGAAGCACCAGGGAGACACCTGCCGGGCCTTGCAAAGCAGAGGTTCACAGAAGTGAAGTGAAGTTGCTCAGTCGTGTCCAACTCTTTGTGACCCCCATGGACTGTAGCCTATCAGGCTCCTCTGTCCATGGGATTTTCCAGGCAAGAGTACTGGAGCGGGGTGCCATGTTCACAGAAGCTGGTATAAATGAAGAGACCTCCCAACTGACAAGTCAGTTCAGTTCAGTTGCTCAGTTGTGTCTGACTCTCTGCAACCCCATGGACTGCAGCATGCCAGGCTCCCCGATTTCTTGATTTTAGCCTTTTTCTTTTTGTTCTACAAAATGGAAAGTCAAGACAAATGCAGTGGCAACAACTCATTACTTACAGATGCAGTGGTAACTGTGCATGGTACTTCTCCACGGTGGACACTCATCATGGTAGAAAATGCGGAAATCACCGCAGGGGTGTTATTCAAGCGACCGTTTTCAGCAAGCAAATCTGGGAAAGTGAACGTTTTTCACTTAGTCATAGTCAACAAGCAGTATATGCACCTCAAACGCAAATTGATGTGGCCTTAAAATACTATATTCAATGTCAGTTAAGGGCGTGGATGGAGAAGCTGCTGCAACCTGTTATGTAAAAAGAACAAATTTTTTTTTTTAAAAAAGACTGCACCAACAAGGACTTAAATTTGTAAAGGGGTGTGTGTCTTAAATGAATCTGCAATAGATTTCTTCATCAGAGCTTGAAATCTGATTTTCAGGTTTATGCCATGAATCCCCAAATTAAAATACTTATATTCACTACACATTTTCTTTGGATTCTGAGTGATCAAGGGATTTGAAAACTATTAAAATGTACCAAAGAATGCAAATGTCTTTAAGGACAGAGACACAGCCACTGGCTGTAAACCACTTTCTCGGTAGGAATCCCACTGGCCTCCTCCAAGGGGTGCAACTGCACTGAGACATTCCTGCACCTTAACACCCTTCAGACAGTGCTCCCCCAACTATCCGTGCAAGCAGCTCACTCGGGGAGCCAGTGAAGATGCAGATTCTGATTTAGCAGGTTGGGGCAATGAGATTCTACACCGCCAAAGGCTCGTGGTGTTCCTTGTCTAGGGATCACAGTTTCAGGAGCAGAATTTTCAGAGACTTCAATGAAAGAACTAATACTTACTGATCAGGTTGGACGTGAGAGGAGAGAATTTCTCCTTTGCTGTCATGTCATTTAGGCTTTTCACTTTAACTGAACGCTTTACATAGGGATTCATAAGAGAAGCAGCCATTTTGGGTTCCTTCAAGATTTGCTAAAAGGACCAAAAATAATTTCTTAGACTCTTTAGAACATAAAGGATCCCAGCTGCTGTACACACACTTTCTGATGAATCATGTATTTCACGAATAAAATTAGAAAAGTTTAGTCAAATACATTTTTGCCTTTAAGAATGCACCACAGATAATTTTACACAGGATACAGTATTTTGTGAAAATACTTAAGACCATTCTAATGAGGTTCATTTTTGCTTTTCAGGAGAGATAATTTTTAAAAAACTAAGCAGCCACGAGACTGGATCTGCGGCATACTGTAATTATCTACTGTGGGTATTACTCTGGTTTTTCCCCTGCTAAGAGGATGCCAGTGATGCCCACACACAACGCAGACCTGACGAGATGCACCGAGTGCAGGCGGCCCCTCGGCCTTTCCCTCGGGGGCCTCTCCCTCTAAGGCTGTTCCGGATTCCGGCCAGCTGCCCAGAGCTCGTGAAAATCAACCCAGCGCTGGGTGGGAACTCTGGTGCTTCCAGGGAGGAACAACGGCCAAACAAATCAGAGTGCCACGACCACGAGAGAGACGACTGTCGCCGTCACACTACATCACAAACGTCAGGCCCGGGACCACGGGCAGCTTCCAGCAGTCTGCTTCCCTCAGCGTCAAGCCAGAGCTCCAGCAAACCAACCACTGTTTCCACGTGGGTATCTCTTGGGCACACACCTCCACTAACCTTCCAATCAACCCTTCTCCTGGGCTCCTGGACAATTTCTGCCTCTGATCCTAGCTACGTGCCTACACTGCCATCTAATGTTATAACCTCAACTCGAGTGACCCCCCCCCCCCCCCCGCCCCGCAAACAAGGTTTTCGCATACAAACTGCTGGCTTATACAAATGACAGGCTTTCTGAAGTCAGAGCTATCCGGGTTTCAGGTCTCTAACCGCTTCTGCTGCGTCATCCATGGACCCTTAGCGACACCTTGGCAGCATCACCTTTTCCTCTTGGTGTGGAAAAATGGCTGATTTTGTTTCATAGAGAGTCTTAAGGTTGGCTCCTTTGTATGTCTCCACAGCTTAACGGACTTCAGTTTTAATTAAACCCCATTCTAAGGCCCACAAGCCTGGCACTGTCTCGCTTGTGAACACCACAGGTTTAGGAGGGGTGTGTGCGACAGCAGAGGGCAGGAACCATCATCTCCCCAAAAGCCTGTGCGACCCTGAAGACTCCAGCTACCCCAGCCCAGAAGTATCTCCAAGTCAGGCTGCTGGGTCTGTGAGGATCCTAACAGGTACCAACGAAGACCGAGGGCACTGGATAACTGGACAGAGGGAGGGATACAGAGCTAGAGTTACTGAGCATTAGGACAGAAGGTCCCACAAAAGCTCAAAATGAAACAATGCACAAAACGCCCAAGTATATTGCTCCATACAGCTAGTCTGTGAGGGCTTTCCCCCTTCTAAGACTAAAAACGCACAACAAACAAAAACAAACTCGGCGTGGCGACTAGAAGTAAAAGAAGGGGAAGCGACAAAACCCGGAGCAACTTGTTAACTATTAGACGACCCAGGGAACCTGCAGTGGTGATTCTCCTATTTAAGCCACACTGCAGGCTTCTGTTAATTTAGTTCATGTACTCTTCATGTTTACAAAAATAAATAAAAATCAGCTTCCCCTGCAGTCTCCTGGGCTTCCTCCGTCAGTTCTGCTATCATCCTGCACCTCGGGCACCTTTGCTAATGTGCTGTCCAGTGGGCTCTGCTCACTTTCCCTCACATCTTGGGAATAAAATAACAACTGATACTGAGGAAAAGACTTCAAAAGGAAAATAAATTCCCAGTAAAACAAGATCATAATATATCCTGAAGCCTATTTTGGAAATACCAAGTAATACAAGCATAAATTCTCAAGGTAATTTTTAACCCTCCTTTGAAATGGCAGTTGTTTCTTAAATTTAGATTTTCTATTTCTTCTCTTGAGCCCCAAATCTCGGTTCCTAACATTAACATTCTTACATGTACCTATTATAAATAGGTTCAGAACAATTTTACCCAGTATTATAACTATCAACATGATTACGGGAAATGTCTTCTTCTTTTCCTTTGTTTGCAATTCTTTTCCTCTTAGGATATACTTCATTAAGGATGCAGAGTCAAAGATCTAAGGAAAACTATACAATGAGAACTTAATAAGTGATGAACAGGAAAGCTACTTACTCCTACTCGCAACAATTCCTTTTCTATTTGCTCCAGTTTATTCTGTTTAGATGCAGCAGAATAAAGAGCTGTGGCATAGCGACCTTCGATGCCATATATCTGAACAGGTGGCTTTAAAAAACAACAACGGTGGAGTAAGGGAAGAAGAGAAAAGGAAAATCAGTTAAGACAATATCATGGTATCAAAAGCAGAAATATTTATAATTTTAAAATTATTATAAAATGCTACCCTGAATGACAATTCTCAAACCAATAAGGGATGTTTCCTTGGCCTTGTCACTCCATCTATGAGCTTTCAGTTCCTCTTCTTAAAATGAGGGGCGTAGAAAACACGGTGTCTAAAGTCCCTTTCCATTCTACAGAAAATTCAACCGTGCTAATTTTGAGATAAACAGGATTCCTTTGAATTCAGTAACTACTTAGTTCCAAGTTTAGGTGGTGTTAAACACGGATAGAAGGCAGTTTTGAACACGTTAGAGCTGGAAAACAGGTGTTTATGAGACACATACAAGCATGATTTTATACATTTCATAGCAATACTGCAAATTTCCCTTACATAAATGTTCAGTTTAATGGAGCCCTTTAGCAATTTACTAAGTGCCTGATGCTTGAATTATTTTTTACAGTGAATCACAGGCTTTTTACATTATCATCAATGTATGACTACATATGCTTAGTGGTACTGTGTGATTGTACTGGAAAAGCTTAGGTTTTTAATGAGCAAGATTTAGTTTCTGTCTCAAAGACTAAGCTGAATAACCCCTCCTCTTTTGTAAAATGGGAAGACTGGCTACCTCCCATCACTGTTACTGTGTTTTAAGAAATTCTCCAACTTAAAAGGTTTTTTCGTGGGCCTTTTCCATGGCAGGCATTCAACACTCTTCTGTTCCCTAGCTCCCCCACTCCCCAGCATATCTGGGGACCACAAATCATGCAGAAAGATGTAAGTGTTAACTGTACAAAATCCACACCTAAATCTACTGCTGTCTGAAACCACATACATTTATTTGCTTTACTATTACAGAAAAATAAGCTGACATACCCTCACAAGCTTGGCAAATGGCCTGACCACAGATGTACTGAAGCATCGCACCTTGAACACAAAGAGAAAGACTGAATGAGATTACTGATAGTAAAAAAAAGTAAATGGTTCACTTCTTACATTTCCTTATATCATCACATAGATTATATGAGGCTGAGCTGCTCTTCATTACCCAGGAGTAAATTTCCCCACTGAAGAGTCATTCCAGGCCGAGTGGGAAAACTGCCTTCCCACTACGAGGCTGGCACACGAGTATGGGAGAGGAAACACTAAATTTGAGAAAATGTTTAGTTGCTCAGTTGTGTGTGACTCTTCTGTGACCCCATGGACTGTAGCCCACCAGGCGCCTCTGTCCCTGGGATTTCCCCCCTGTGAGAATACTGGAGTGGGTAGGCATTCCCTTTTCCAGGGGATCTTCCCCACCCAGGGATGGAACCCACGTCTCCTGCATTGGCAGGCGGGTTCTTTACCACTGAGCCACCAGGGAAGCCCAAGTTTCAGGAAGTAAGTCTTAAAAACAAAACAAAAAAAAAAACTGACAAGATTTTCAGCATTTATGTTACCACCGCGGAGCATGATTCCAGTAACAAATGGGACGATTCCAGGCATTATCTGCGAGAGAGGTACCTTAAGACTCCAAAAGGTATCTGAAAATGAATTCTCTGGCTACTCCAGCAGTTTTATGTGAGAACAGGCCCCAGTATCTTGCCTACTAAGATACTAACCTTGACATTGTTAAAATGGTATCTTGTCTATCAACAGTTGGAATCTAGAGTTTAAAAAGCACCCGCAAGGGTATAGGTCACCTTCAAATAATTCCAGAGTGTACTATACAGCTGAAAGGGTTAAAGGACTTTATATAACACCTAGGGAAAACTTAGGGAAGGTGCAAGGTGTCATGATATATATACATAAAGCATCGTATAACATGAAGAGCACAAGTTTGTCTGTGACTCTGTGGGTTCGAATCTCAGTTCTACCCCTTACTCAGTCAAAAACGAGTCATTTAAACTTTCCAACCTCATTTTCTTCATAAAAAATGTAAAACATGTTTTACAAATATTCTTTACTATTACTGTTGACCCAGTAATACTAGTAGCCGTTTAATCACAACGACAAAGATAGATCCCCCTTCTCCTGGGTCTCTCAACCAGCTCCTTCCCGGGGCAGTGCTCGGAGGACCCCAAGGTTAGAAACGAGCGTCCAGCGTCCACTGTGTCCAGCGCGCATCCCGTGGAAAGGAGGGGTCGGGGGGAAACAGGGCCGCCCAGCGTCGCCCCCACTCTCCCGGCCGCACGACCTTGAATGGCCGCTACGCTCCCCAGGTGTGGCCTGGAACTGTGGGACTAGGGGGTCCAGTGCTGGTCACTCCAGGAGGGCTCTTCCCGCTGGCTTTCAGGACCTCCGTCCTCTCACCTGCTGGGACAGCCCGGACACTGCTAGCGCGGCCATCTTCTCCTGGCGGCTGTAGGTCAAACCCGAGTCGGCGAGAGAGACCGAGAGCGCACGCGTGCGTCAGCGTAGCCGCTCGGCCTGCTGGGAAATGTAGGCGTAGGTCGTCAGGCCGCATGCGCGGGGATCTCCCTCAGGCTGGGAGTTGTAGTCCTCAGAAGCGAGTGGTCCTCAGAGCTGGTGGGGGTGGGGGCCAGAGGGCTCGGATAGCACCTGGAAAGGAGATTGTTGAGTTACCTCGTGGCCCTTAATGTAGAATAGAGTTATTGCCCCTAGTTTTAACTTTCCATTTGGTTAAATAGGGTGGCATTTGTTCTGTTTCACATTCATCACTAGCATAATTAGCATGTTTACTCTTTCTTCCTACCAGGCCACAGTGTGGATCAAGTGCAGGTCCTTGCACTCTCTATATGCTGTATACGCAGCTTTGCGGCTCAGGCAGCGGACCCTACACGCCTAATACTTGGGCCGTGACTGCTCCTGCTGACAGCGATCCCCAGTCCACCCCATCTTCCTGAGTACAACATTGACCCCCTTGGTTTGTGCGGACGCGTGAGGTCCTGGTGATTAAATACTTCCTTCTGGGTAGCGCAGAGTAATTAGCTGAGGCTGCAGTCCGTGGGGTCGCTAGGAGTCAGACACGACTGAACGACTTCACTTTCACTTTTCACTTTCATGCATTGGAGAAGGAAATGGCAACCCACTCCAGTGTTCTTGCCTGGCGAATCCCAGGGACGGGGGAGCCTGGTGGGCTGCCGTCTATGGGGTCGCACAGAGTCGGACACGACTGAAGAGACTCAGCAGCAGCAGCAGCAGCAAACCTAAAAGTAGAACTGGTGTTTGAGTGAAGTGTGACATTGAAACTGAGAACCCAACACTAGCTTTGGCTAGTTTCTCTGCATTCATAAAAACAACCTATTTTCAACCCATTTCGCCCATAAATAGAACACTATTTTTAAAATTAATTTATTTATTTTATTTGGAGGCTAATTACTTTAAAATATTGTGGTGGTTTTGCCCTACATTGACATGAGTCAGCCGTAGGTGTACGCGTGTGCCCCATCCCGAACGCCCCCTCCCGCCTCCCTCCCCATCCCATCCCTCTGGATTGTCCCTGCGCACTGGCTTTGAGTGCCCTGTTTCATGCATCGAACTTGAAGTGAAGTGAAGTGAAGTCGCTCAGTCGTGTCCAACTCTGCGACCCCATGGACTGTAGCCCACCAGGCTCCTCCCTCCATGGGATTCTCCAGGCAAGAGTACTGGAGTGGGTTGCCATTTCCTTCTCCAGGGGATCTTCCCGACCCAGGGATCGAACCCAGGTCTCTCCAACTTGGACTGGTCATTTTTCTTTTCTGTAAGGAAGAGAGTTTGCAGTCGGAGCATGGTTGGAGTTTCCGGGCTGCAGTAATGGGGCCCTATGGTCAATTAAGGTGTTTTTCTGCTCAGTTTTATTATAATTATTATAATTATATATCTATTATATAATATATATTATGTTATATATTATTATATATGAATTATATAGCTATTATAGTTATTATAATTATATAATTATTAAGTCATTAATTTACATTAAAAGTCCTTAATTTTAATGATGAGTGCAGTTTTCTCATCATTAGAAACAACTTGTTAAAATGCAGAAAAGTAGAAGGCATGTGATTGCCCTCTTTTGGACCACCTGAGGGCAGTCATTGTCAATATTTTAGTGTGTTGTCTCCCATTATTTTTTCAGAGAGTAGCCTGAACTGCCCAGGCTAGAATCCCAGTTCTTTCACTGATCTTGACTCAATTATATAATTTCTCTGTGTTTCAGTGTTGTTATCTGTGAGTATTACTAATCTACCTTACAGGCTGTTAGGAAAAATGAACAAGATATAGAACAATTTTCTGACCGACTAGCACTCAATAATGCTCTTTCTTTTGCTTTTGTTTTTATCACATATACGGACTCACAATCTGTATAATTTAGTATCTTGCCTTTTTCCTTAATACAAGAAAAAAGTATACTAAGTTATATATGATTCATAAATACATGCTTCCAGCATGATATAATCGTATTTCTTAGTTATAAGATTTTCATAAACATAATTTTAATGTGCAGAGTCACCCATCAAGTGGATATTCTGTGATTCAATAACTTTTGAACATAATTCAGATGGTTGCCTACCCCCCCCCCCCCCCCCCGCTTTTAAAACAGTACTTCATCTCCTGAGCATCTTTAGACACAAACTTATTTTTTCTTCATACTTAGGATAACTTCCAAGTAGATTTCCAGAGATGGCACAACTTGGTGAGAGGGTATGAACACTTTAAAAGTCTTTGATGGAGAATTTCCTCGTGGTCCAATGGCTAGGACCCTGCACTCTTGATGCAAAGGTCCTGGATTTGATCAAGGTATTAGATCCCATGTGCAGCAGCTAAGAGTTCGAATGCCTCAACTAGTCCCTCAGGCCAAAGATCCTGCATGCTGCAACTAAGACCTGATGCATCCGAATAAGGAAGTAAGTAATTTTAAAAGTCTTTGATGAATGAGGGCATGCTCTTTTCAAAACTTTTAACCACTTTACACTTTCACTAGCAGTGCATAAAAACCCTTGTTTTACTTCCCTCTGCAAATTCTTCTGGGAGGCTGTTTTCAAATAAGTCTAAGGGAAGGTGTATTCATTATGCAGAACGTTTTATTGAGCACCTATGACTCAGTGGTAAAGAATCTGCCTGCCCATGCAGGAGACACGAGTTCGATTCCCAGGTCAGGAAAATCCCCTTCAGAAGGAAATGGCAATCCACTCCAGGATTCTTGCTGAAGAATCCCATGGACAGTGGAGCCCGGTGGGCTACAGTCCATGTGGTCACAAAGAGTCGAATATGACTGAGGGGCTCAACAACAGCAACAGCATTAAGTGCAGGCAGTTCTTCTATGCCTGGAGGTACAACAGGGTACAGGACAAGGTGCTTGCCTTCGCAGGTCTTATGTTGTACCTGGAACCAAGCCCCAAGCCCGTGTTTTCTAACATGTGGATCTTATTAGATGTACTTCGAGTCAAAAGTTCTGGGACTAACTATATTTGGAAAACTCTAAGTTATGGCATTGGTAATTAATTATAAGCAAGCTATAAGGTTGCATAGCAACAGGGAGGTTCCCTCTGTCTCCTTTGCATTTATCCCGTCTCACTTCAGCCCTTTGCATGTTGCTAAAATAGTAGTTTGTGGTCATTTGAACGTAAGGGTTTATCAAGTGGCTGCACGTGTATAGTTTCATTTTTATTTTGAGGTTCAGGATAACTCTAAGATGAAGGGAGTCTGGTACCCCTCCCCTACTTTATATGTGCTGAAACTCTCTGGATCCTGTTTAGGCAGCTCGTCTAGGAAATGGCAGCTCTGGCTCTCAGGATATACTTCTGGGCATCGGATTTTTTTTTTTTTTTTTTTTTTTGCCATGTGAAGCATGTGGGATCTTAGTTCCCCAACCAGGGATTGAACCCACGCTCCCTGCATTGGAAGCTCGAAGTCCCAACCACTGGACTGCCAGGGAAGTCCCAACCTCGGCATGGGATTTTGATGCCAGTGTATGCTGCTTCCTTCTTGGTGATGTGGACAAGTGGAGAAACACAGAAAGAACTCTGAACATGATGCCTCTGCAGCCAAACTGCCCTACACTGCTCTTAGATTCCTGGCTGTCTGCTGAATTCTCACAGCAGGCAAAGCCCAGCAGTGACCGACTCGAGCCTCAGAAGCAAATTCTCACCAGGTACCATGGGTGCTAAGTCACTTCAGTCGTGTCTGATGCTTTGCGACCCTATGGACTGTAGCCCTCCAGGCTCCTCTCTCCATGGGATTCTCCGGGCAAGAATACTGGAGTGGGTTGCCATGCCCTCCTCTAGGGCATCTTCCTAACCCAGGGATCAAACTCGAGTCTCTTCCATCTCCTGCAATGGCAGGCAGGTTCTTTACCACTGGCGCCACCCGGGAAGCCCCCACCAGGTACCATCTGACAGCAATTTCCCAACTGTGGCACTGTCAAACCTTCTCCTGTGCAAGAGTAGAGAATTTGAAAGAACAAAAGAATTTTGTCCTGTAGAAGAAGGGAAACGACTTAGCACTTTACTTTTAGGCTCTTTCCTCCTGTACAAACTTAAATTTAAGATCGTTATTTTAACAGCTGAGGCTGATGGAGTTAAAGGGACTTGCCCAAGGTCACAGTCTGGGGCTCTAGGGGGTAGTGAAACCTAGACATCAAATCTCAGCTTTTTTGTTTCATGCTGACTTTCAATTCAAAACAAACATTTCTCACCATTTTATTCTCTCTGCAAAGGCACTGTATGCTGGCATGAAAGACAACAGCATGGTGTCCCGAGACCCTCAACTGGACATGTGTAAAAAAAAATGAAGTGATTTTTCCCCTTGACCCAAGAAAGAACCTTCTAGAACTCAGAAATCTGGATGAAGGTTAACAGGCAACACATTCACTGCGCTCAGTTTAAAATGACAAAAAATTGGAAACAAATGTCTGAGCGTAAGAGAATGGTTTTTAAAATGGAACACTGTAAAACCATTACCACGAGATTTTTAAAAAGTGTTTAGTGGCATAGAAACATTTATGACACCGAGGGAAAAATTCCAGACTACATTCTCTGGTTTTTCTATAATGAGCATGTGTTGCTATCATAATCCGAAGGAAAAAAGAGGGGGGATGCCACGATCCTGTCCCTTAATGATTTGCCCCATGAAGGAGAGACCCGTCCACTCTAGCTTCTGACAATGCTCGGCTTCTGACCTGTAGGGTGAAGTTCAAGTTGATGAGTTCCAGGAAGGACCCGGCTCCAAAGTTAGACCAAAGGATTTCTACGTTTTCTTCCCCAGGTTAACTTCAACTAGCCTCCCCCAGCCCAGGGAGCATGTTCTTCAGTTTTGCACAGTGTATCTAAGGATGGTATCTTCGGAGCAAAGGGTGTTAAGATTGTGCCCATGCATTTGTTACACTGAAAGAACCTAGGAAATGTCTGCATCGTTCGGATGTTTATCTTGGACTGAACTTCGCATCAGTTTTCTCTTTCTTTTAGTTCTTTTCCCCTCCGAGTTTATTTTGAGAACTGTACATGGATCCTTTACAGCAGACCAGAGCCACTTGCTGTCTCGAGGGCCCAGGTTGGCAGCCCCGATTTAGAACTCCATATGTAGCTTGTTTTTCCACTTAAACCTTGAGAACGGGAACGTGCCTCTGGCAGCTCTCTACGCATGTCTATGGCGTTAAAGGGGGTCTGAGAGAAGTCCTGTCAATTGGCAGAGGCTCCTGGGCTGGAATTGACTTGGCTTTGGGCAAGAAAAAGTGTTGCAGAAAGTGGACAATGAGACCCCAGGCGCTGCGGCCATATGATTGTAAACTTTTTATCCTTGGGATTCGATGCATCTATTACAGAGGAAATGAGGTGGGAGGGAGGGTCAGGATGGGGAACACATGTACACCCACGGCTGACTCATGTGAATGTATGGCAAAACCATAAAAACAAACCACCAATCATAAATATGGCCTGGTGGTATTTTCGAGTCTTTGGAGAAGGTTGCTTTAGGTCCGCAGCACACAACGGGGATCCGGACGGTGACTGAGGAGAACCAGGTACTGCGGGAAGCGGTCCCCCTCCCTGGCCACAGGCATCTTCCTGGGGCCTCTCCGGGCCCCGGCGGGTGGCTGCGCCTGCCCTGAAGCATCACCTCAAGGTCACGGGTGTTGCTCGGCCTGATCTAGGTTTCCGAGGCATCATCTTGACACTGGGGGGCGCCATCTCCTCATGTTGTCAATTCCGTCTCTGGGCTTGGCATCACTTTTTTTTCTAGAGCGTTCGCCATTCAAACCTCCGTGTCACCGCTCACACAAGCAAGCATGAATCAGAATATTATGAGATTGACTCATGAACTGACTTCTGAGTGATGCGTTAATCCGGGCTCCTTGTGTTTCGGGGCTTAGACAGGTACAGTTTCTTGTTCTTGTCACAGAGCCTGGCGGGGGAGCCAGTCTCAGGATCCTCTGGGGACCCCCCACCCCTCAGTGCTCTCTGCAGCTGGCCCTGGTTCCTTCTCAGCCCTGATGGATCCCCAGGCAGGTTTGGCATTTGCCATCACAGACCCAGGAGAACTTCGCCTCTGGGCTAGAGTGGATCTTTGTCTTTTTTTTTAGTAAATAAATAGATTATTTATTTATTTCATATTTTGGGCCGTGCTGGGTGGCATGTGAGATCTTAGTTCCCCGACCAGGGCTCAAACTCATTTCCCCTGCACTGGGAAGTGTGGAGTGCTAACCACGGGACCACCAAAGGCGGCCCCACCTAAGTCTTTTCTTATCAAAGTCCCTTTTTCTTTCTGGGTCTGGGTCGGTTCAGAGACAGGTTATACCATTCAGTGGGTGCCCTGTTCTGGGAGATGGTAATGACGACAGGAATGAGCAAATGATCAATGCAAAGCAGTCTTCTCTTTGTTGATTAGATAAAAACGCCGCCTGTAAATTGAGACCAGTGACCACAGTAAACAATGTATGTTGGGGGCCTTTCGGATGTAAGGAAGTGATCTGCAGCTCCCTGCTTGCTTCTGTTTGGTGATCCTGCCGGGGGGGGGGGGGGGGGGGGGGGGAGGGCGGGGGGGCTCTGGGGACTAGGGTGGTGGTGGGTGAGGACGGGGAGCTGGGGATGGGGGATAGAGGTGAGCGTGGAGGTATCCCTGGGGTCCCTTGGATCCCTGTGGTTTGGTCATTATCTGCTGGGGCTGCGATGGTAGTGCCAGGCTCTGCAGCTCCACTGCCTGGCCACTCACCAGCTCAGTGCCTCAGTTTCCTCACCTGGAGAATGGGGGCAGGAATCATACAGGTCATGTGACTGAATGCCTGAGGCGGGTTTAACCAAGTTAGCATCAAGGCAGTGCGCCATGAACTTGAGCGGTTCCTCTCTTTCTCTAGATCGTTTCTCTATATAGTCTTTCTACAGAGGCAGGAGGAGCGCAAACCCGAGTCATTCTTTTTTGTTTGTTTGTTTGTGTTTTTGTTGCTGTACTGAGTCTTCGCTGTGGCTTCTCCAGTGTGGTATTCAGGCTTGGTTGTCCCCAAAGGATGTGGAATCTTAGTTCCCTGACCAGGGATTGAACCTGCAGCCCCTGCATTGGAAGGCAGATTTTCAACACACGACCTCCAGGAAGTCCCAAGCTGGGTCATTCTTCGTTATGGAATTTTAATTCTTATTTTCATCTCCTTCTTGAGTGTTGGCCCAGAATAGCGGAGCAGAGCATCATGGCTTCTGAAAGCTGGGAAATGGTTCTTGTCAAAACCAGGCCCTTTTCAAAGGAGCTGGCCTGCAGAGGGAGGGGCCACAGCTGGTGTGTCTCAACCTGTCTCCTCATCTGGAAGGTCACAGAGAAGCCAGATTTATGGTTTTAAAAGTCAACTCTCAGGATACACTGGTAAACAAGAAAGAAATGAGTACTGCTTCCTTTTAGGAAAAAAGCAGTATGTATATTTGGTGCAAGTAAAAATGTGAGAACAGTGAAGGCTTTGTAGGAGTTTGATGTGAAAAAGAAATTATATGATAAAGAAAAAGATTATATATGTGTGTATATATATATATATATTTTCCACAGTTACTTGTAGCTCAGATGGTAAAGAATCTGCCTGCAATGCAGGAGACCCAGGTTTGATTCCTGGGTCAGGAAGAGCCCCTGGAGAAGGAAATGGCAACCCACTCCAGTATTCTTGCCTGGAGAATTCCACGGACAGAGGAACCTGGCGGGCTGCAGTCCATGGGGTCGCAAAGAGTTGGACACGACTGAGCAATTAACACAATGATCGTAAAAGGAAAAATAAACATAGGAAGAGGAAAAATAAAATCAGGGAATGAAATGTATACAGACAGGAGGAGAAGCCCTCCCAGAACACGGGTCAGTATGTGATGTAGTCAGATTCCAGAATGCCCAGTAGGAGAGATGGGATTATCCCAGATCCCACAGTGGGATGCACCTCCCAAGAAAGTGGTGATGAGCCCTAGTGGCAGAATAACCACTCTGTTGTTTTTATCAATAAAGAAGCACACAGGGAGGAACGCTTGCCTTGAGGCTCCTGGTAAGTCGGGCTGCAGCTCTGCTTGGGACAATGCACTTAAGTGAAGGAAAATGGAGAACAGTGGTCAGCCCAGAGGTTGCAGCCAGCCTCATGGAGCTGAGTGCCTGGGAACGGCATGGAGGATGCGACTTGAGACTAAAGGAGGCTTTTTCCCCACCTGCCACTGTCTCTGTGGCAAATGAATTAGTGTGACCTTGCAGATGGCCCTTGTGCCCCAAAAGTGATAAGGAATACCGAGACTTTTCATTTGGCTAATTGGGTACTGGGAAAGGAAGATCAAAATGGAGTTGGTATTGCTAAGAGAGGTCTTTGAAATGGAACGGGAGGCCACCAAAGAGGGTGGCCTGTGGACGTCTCACCCTGGATGGAATCTGACCTTTGACTTAATCGAGTCATCCAGAACATCTACCCGAAGCTCCTGGCAGCCTGTCTACTTACAGACCCCTGTGCTGAGCTTAGTCGCTCAGTCGTGTCTGACTCTCTGCGACCCCATGGAGGCTACATGGGGATTCTCCAGGCAAGAACTGGAGTGGGTTTCCATGCCCTCCTCCAGGGGATCTTCCCCACCCAGGGATCGAACCCAGGTCTCCTGTATTGCAGGCAGGTTCTTTACCATCTGAGCCACCTAGAACAGACTGTGATTCCTTAAGGACAGATGTTTCCTGATTTGTATCAGAGTCAATCGTAATTCTCTCCAGGCAACTTTTTTCTGTTCCCCAGAACACTTTCTTAGTAGCCTGAATCCCTGACTCCTGAATTGCAGTAATTTTTTAAAGAAAAGCATTTCTTTCTTTGTTTTTGGCTGTACTGGGCCCTCCTTGTTGCTGCCTGGGCTTTCTCTACTTGCAGAGGGTGGGGGCCAGTCTCCAGCTGTGGTGCATGGGCTTCTTCTTGCAGTGGTTTCTCTTCTCGGGCAGCGCGGGCTCTGGGGTGAGCAGGCTTTAGGAACTGTAGTACGTGGGCTCAGTAGTGGTGGCTCCCGGGCTCTAGAGCACAGACTCTAGTAGTTATGGTGCATGGGGTTAGTTGCTCTGAGACACGTGGGATCTTCCTGGATCAGGGCTTGAACCCATGTCTCCTGTATTGACAGGTAGATTCTTTACTACTAAGCTGCTGGGGTAGCCCCCTGAATTGCAGTTCATAAGGCTGCAAATAAACTCTTATTTGCAGCATCTTGCATTATTATTATTATATCAATTGACAGTACCTCCTGGGGGGAGACTGGTGACATATTTGTGTGGGGTTTTGATTCTGTCCTTTGAATTGTGAGGCAAATAAAAACACTACATTTTTTGAGTTATCAGCCATGGGGGAGTTATTGCTGGGTGGTCTTTGGAGATTAAGGCCAATCTGCAGGAACACTGAATAGTTCCGATCATTTATACTGTATGGCTTGAAGAGGACCATGCCCTCATTCATTCTTTTGGGCATTAACTCATTTAACAAACATTAGCTGCATGTTAGAGATCAAGATATGAATAGACGCTGCAGGGAATGAAGCAACCAAGACAGACTCTGCCTTCAAGGAGCTTGCCAGTTCCCTTTGAATCAGTTTTTCACTTTTTATTTCTAAAAGAGTTTTGGCCATGCTGTGCGGCTTGCTGGATCTGCTTCCAGGAACTGAACTCAGGCCACAGCAATGAAAGTGCTGAATCCTAACCACTAGACCACCCAGGAACTCCCAGGTTTTAACGTTTTAAATAATGACCTTCCCTTTGTTATACATGGGGCTTCCCCAGGGGCTCAGACGATAAAGCAATTATCTGCCTGCAATGCGGGAGACTGGGGTTTGATCCCAGGGTCGGGAAGATCCCCTGGAGAAGGCAATGGCACCCCACTCCAGTACTCTTGCCTGGAAAAATCCCAGGGATGGGGGAGCATGGTAGGCTACAGTCCATGGGGTCGCAAAGAGTTGGACACTACTGAGCGACTTCACTTTCACTTTTGTTATACATATTGGAGAAGACATTGGTATGGGTATTGGGCTAGAAATCAAATTAAGTAAATTGCAACATGATTTTTTATAAACTCTGGGCTTTCTTTAATCTTTAGATCTTTACATCTGTAGGAATCCCTTCTATATCTGAGCTCCTAAGAGGCAGCAAGCTCCTCCTTTCACATCTTGGCAACTAATCGAAGCAACGAAAGGGAAAGAAATGATAAAAATAAATCATTCCAGTTGGCAGAGTATCACTGTATAGTTCTCAAAGTGGTTGTTTACCAGAAATAAATCTGATACCCTCTTGGTGGCACTGGGTCAAACTGGCCCACTTTTGATGATGACAAGAAGACAAAGGTTCTTTCTTCTCATGATCTGTGACAGAGCTATGCCTCCTGGAATTAACAGAGTTCTTGTAAGCCAGGTTTGCTGACATTCTTGAGGCATGGAAATTTTCCTTATTTGTGTTCCAACTCCAGAGGTTTCCTGAGAGAACATCTTAGAAATAGCCTTTCATGGCGGTAGCCATCAGTCTTGGCTGCTGATTGAAATCAGCTGTGAAATTTAGAAAAGTACAGATGTCCACTGAAGACGTGGATTGGAGTATTTATGTACATTTTATTTTAAATTAATTATTGAGCTGGAATGTTCAATGACTACATAGGGATTACATAAACTGTAGTATGCCTAGATAGAATACCTTGCTGCCATTTAAAATTATTTTATTGTTCAGTTGCTAAATCATGTCCAACTCTTTGCACTCCATGGACTGCAGCATGCCAGACTCCCCTGTCCTTCAGTATCTTCCGGAGTTTGCTCAAACTCATGTCCATCAAGTCGGTGATGCCATCCAACCATCTCATCCTCTGTTGTCCCCTTCTCCTCTTGTCTTCAGTCTTTCCCAACATCAGGGTCTTTTCCAATGAGTCAGCTCTTCTCATCAGGTGGCCAAAGTACTGGAGCTTCAGCTTCAGCATCAGTCCTTCCAATGAATATTCAGGGTTGACCTCCTTTAGTACTGACTGGTTTGATCCCCTTGCTGTTCAAGGGACTCTCAAGCATCTTCTCCAGCACCACAGTTTGAAAGAATACCTTGCTGCCGTTTAAAATTATGGTGAGGAAGAATCCCTGAGCTGAGAACATATTCATAATGCATTGCTAAGTTAAAAAAAGCAGGCTGAAAAGAGTATTCAGTGTACAACATGATGATATTTTTGGTAAACACACACTGATATGCATCATACAAAAAGCCAGAAAGGGACTTCCCTGGTGGTCCAGTGGTTAAGAGCCTGCCTTGCAGTGCAAGGGACACCAGTGCGATCCATGGTCCAGGAAGACCCCACATGCGGTGTGGCAACTATGCTCAGGCTCTATGCCTAGAGCCTGTGGTCTCCAAGGTGAGAAGCCACCATAACGAGAAGCCTGGGCATTGCAACTGGAGAAAGCCTGCACAAGCCAATGAAGACCCAGTCTAGCCAAAGATAACTAACTACATAAAATTATTTTTAAAAAAGCCAGAAGGCCTCACACAAATATACCTAAGATGGTCATCACTGTTCGTCTTTTCTTTGGTGCTTTTCTTATTTTCTAAGTTTTAAGCATCAATCATATATTGCTTTTGAACTGGGGGAAAATTCCTTCAGTAAACGTTGGTTGGTTCCCCATTAGGGACGATGTAGTGAGAAGAGGCGAAGAAACTAGATACACATGAGTAGTGAGAAGAGGCGAAGAAACTAGATACACATGACTGTCTCGTTCATTCACTCATTCGTGATTTCTACTTAGCGTTTAAAGTTTTTCTGTTAATATTATTTAATGTTATTGTGTCCCTGGTGGCTCAGATGGTAAAGAATCTGCCTGCAGTGCTAGAGACCTGGGTTTGATCCCTGGGTGGGGAAGATCCCCTGGAGAAGGGAACGGCAACTGGCTCCAGTATTCTTGCCTGGAGAATTTGTGGACAGAGGAGCCTAGTGGGCTACAGTCCATGGGGGTCACAAAGAGTCAGACACAACTGAGCAACTAACACTTTCACTTTCTATTTATTAAGAAAGAATGTCTTAAGCACCTTCTGTGTGCTAAACATTGACGGTTGTAGGCACTTGGACAACAGAAGTTCCGCATTCTCAAATCCAGCATGCAGAACAGGCTGCGAGGAGCTGTTGTCAGGCCGGTTCCCTCGCACCCCACCGGAGGCGCCGGTGAAGGGAGAGCCTGGGAACGGCCTTTGTTAAACAAATGCTCTGTGTGGTTCTGACACTCTCTGGTACCACCCTTTGAGAACCTGGGAGGAGTGGGCCTTTGAGCTTAAATAGCTTCAAGTCTAAGTGAAGTGAGTGAAAGTTGTTCAGTCATGTCTGACTCTTTGCAGCCCCATGGACTAGTCCATGGGATTCTCCAGGCCAGAATACTGGAGTATCCTGGAGTAGGTAGCTTTTCCCTTCTTCAGGGGATCTTCCCAACCCAGGAATCAAACCCAGGTCTCCTGGGTGGATTCTTTACCAGCTGAGCCACAAGGGAAGCCCAAGAATACCGGAGTGGGTAGCCTATCCCTTCTCCAGGGGATCTTCCCAACCCAGGGATCGAACCAGTGTCTCATCTCTCTCCTGCATTGGCAAGCAAGTTCTTTACCACTAGCGCCAACTGGGGCACTTTATTGAGTCTTTTCAAAAACCCATAGGTTATCTGTCCCCTTTTACAGATGAGGAAACTGAGGTTTTAGAGAGCCTAATTAACATACCTGTGATTACGTGGCCAGTCAGTCGGCTTGTCTCCAAGAAACCCCGGGCTCAACTCTAGCTACTACATCAACCAGCCTCAAAGCCGACCCGTGGCCACTGTGTCATCTCTAGAGGTGAGGCTGCCTCCGGGGCTCAGGAATATCGCGACTCAGGCAGCCTGCTGATCATTTTCTGGTGTGAAATTATTAACTTCAACCTTTGAAAACTGTGCCCTTCATGGTCCCAGCCAGGACAAAGTTAGAAACACCTGATACAATGCGTAAAGCACAGCCAGCAGCATATTTCCAAATCACTTTGTAAGTCAGGCAGTGCTCTCTCGAGACATTCTCGGGTGCAATGCAGTAAAGAGAACTTCTACCAAAGTCTGTGGACGGGGGGTGTCTGGGAGCTGGGGACTGGGAACAGCTAGAGGAGGGCTTTGGGAAATTTGGGCAGTTGACAAGGATGCAGGGAAATTTACTACAGTTTTTGCTTGGTAGCGAAACTCACATTTAGAAAAAAACCTATGTTCTATTCTACCCCTAGGCGTGGTTTTTTCAGTCTTGTTTGTAACGCAATGGTGCGGCATTATTATTATCTCCGTTTTAAATTTTATTGAGATATAGTTTAAATACCATAAAATTCATGTACCCTTTTAAAATGTACACCCGAGTGATTTTTAGTATATTCGCAGATCAGACGCGTGTTCGGTTGTGTCCGACTTTTCGCGCCCCCGTGGATTGTAGCCCACCAGGCTCCTCTGTCCATGGGATTTCCTAGGCAAGAATACTGGGGTGGGTTGCCATTTCCTTCTCCAGGGGGTTCAGGAAGACGCAGAGATGGAACCTGCATCTCCTGAGTCTCTTGCAGTGTGGGCGGCTGCTTTGCCTCTGCGCACCTATCACTACTGTATCTGATCTAGGAACATCTTCACTCAGTCAGGAAAGAAACTCCATCCCCATCAGCAATACCTCCCCATTCTCTGTCCCCATCAGCCTCTGGCAAATTATGGTCATTTTTTAATGGTTTTCTCTTTTCAACTGGATTACAAGAGACTGTGGAACTTACCACTCTTCCTGGCACAAAGTAGGTGCTCAGTAAATGTTTTGTTTTGTTTTTCTCCCTTGAGGATAAAGCTGTTAACCTTAAGACTCTCCATTTTTTGGGAGGGGAGGGGGTCCATGTGATAATTTAAGAATTATATTAAATGACCAGAGGAAGAAAACGTGCAGCTGCTCCCCCACCCCCCAACCCCCTCCCCACCCCATTCATGAAGGCCTGAACTCAGAGGTCTCATGCCAACCTGATAGATGTTTTGTTGGACTTTTAAAATTTCAATTTGATTTAGGAAAAGACAAACATATCTTGGGTCTTATGATGTGACATGAACATTGACGGTTCAATGACAGTTCATGTTTTTCCGGTTCATAAAGATACAGTGAGGAAGCTTGGACTCTGGGAAAGGGAAAGTTATGTTGAAACTCTGATAGGCAAGGGTCTGGATTGGCTATTTACAGAGCAAAGGGCAGGTCACACCTAGGCTGAGACTCGGCTTCTGTCATGCCTGGAGAGGTCCAAACTCAATGCCTTCTCATTGGCAGAGCATGAAAGCTAAAGATTATCCCCTAATCCTGTGGCATTTTTAAATCCATGGAATGGGCTTTGCTGCTCAAAAATTTTCGCTTGAAGTCACACCCTCTTTGGAGAGACAAATATGTTGTTTACCCCTGCAGTATCTATGGAAAAGCTTGTCAGAGAGGTGTCTGCAACGGTTACCGCAGATTAAGTGGGTTTTGCCTCCATCCAGAATTGACTCTGCTCCCTCCACCCAAAATTTCCACTTCTTTTAAAATTCAAATAGTGGAAACTATGTGACCACTTTACCTCTGATAAACAAGGGTATATATGATTCAGTGCACTGCTGAAAAGTGGAAACCCAGATGTCTGCTGGTGAATGAACAGATAGATAAAATGTAGCATCTCCGGACAACAAAATAGTATTCAGCTTTAAAAAGGTAATGACGTACTGACATGTACGACCACACAGGTAGTCCTTGAGAACAGCGTGCTGAATGAAAGAAGCCAGACACGTAAGGCCACAGATGGTATGATTCCATTTGTGTGAAATGTCCACGAAGAGGCAAATTTGCAGAGACAGAAGGCAGATTGGTGGTTCTTAGGGTCTGGGGGAGAGGAAATGGGGAGTGGCTGCCGATGAATGTGGGATTTCTTTCTTTCCTTTTAGGCGTGCTGTGCAGATCTCAGTTCCCCGACAAGGGATCGAACCCACCCCCCTGCAATGGGAGTGCAGAGTCGTAGCCACTGGACCTCCAGGGAAGGGCTTCTTTCTTTCTTTGGCTGTGTTGAGTCTTAGTTGCTGCCCTTGGAGTTTGGCTGTGTCATGCGGGATCTTTCATTGCAGCGTGCAACTGGCTTTCCTGTTGTGACTCTCAGGCTCCAGAGCATGCTGGTTCAGTAGTCGTGGGCTTAGCTGCCCCGCCGCATGTGGGCTCTCAGTTCCCTGATCAGGGATCGAACCCACGCCCCCTGCATGGCAAGGCGGATTCTTAACCACTGGACCACCAGGGAAGTCTCTGGATTTCTTCTTTGCAGGTGATAAAACTGTCCTGGAAATTAGATAGTGGTAATAGTTGCACACAACTTTGTGAATATACTAAAGCCCACTACATTGTATCCTTTAAAATAAATGGTGAATTTCATGGTATATAAATTATATCTCAGTTTTTTTTAAAAAAAGAAGAAAGAGAAAATTTGTTGCCAAACCTCCCAAGGGGTTAAAAACAAGGGTAAGGGGGTAAAAAATCTGATCTGGTTTTTTTTTTTTGTCCTCTGGTGTCTGTGCTGAAGATGAACTAGCCACTCCCTTTGTGAGGCATTTGCTGGAGTAAAACTGTTCATGCCCTCACCACGGAAACACCCTCATTCGGGCCTTTATCATTCTTGCCTGGGTGGTGGAAATAAAGAATGTTGACAGCTGCAAAGGACCTTGGAGAGTTTAGTCCCGTGTCTCGCTTGGCAGGTGAGGAAGCTAGTAACGTGACACGTTCAAGGTTGCCTTGTTAGAGGCTGAAACCCCAAACCCAGCCTTCTTTTCAGTTGACCGCTTTTGCTTTGGTTTTCTTCCCTCTCCTGAGTCTCCCCGTTCAAAAATGGTTGTGCCTTGCACAGACCTTAGTATTCCCGAAACACAAATCTTATGCCACTTCCCTGCTAAAAATCCACCACGGCCTCCCATTGTCCTTCTTCTCTCTGACACCTGGCTTCTGAAAGAAACTGCCCTCTTGGTTCAACACACAGGGTAGTCCCTGGTGGCTCAGTGGGAAAGAATCCTCCTGCCAATGCGGGAGACGTGGGTTCGATCCCTGATCCGGGGAGATCCCACATGCTGCAGAGTGACTGAGCCCACGCCCTCAGCTGTTGAGCGTCTGCCCTAGAGTCTGGCTCCACAACAAGAGAAGCCACCACAATGAGAAGTCCTTGCTCTGAAACTAGGGAGCAGCCCCTGCTCTAGAGAAAAAACACAGCTGTAGAAAAGACCACGCAGCAACAGAGACCCAGCACGGCCAAAAATAGATAAATTAAAAAAAAAACACTCACAAAGACGTGTGTTAGAAAACAACACACACACACAGTGTACTTTCCAATATCGTTTTGTTGTTCATGTTTTGTTACTAAAGTTTGTACACAGTTACGCCTTCATTCCTCAGCTAAACCCTGAGTTTCTTGAAGACGGAAATCACGTATTATGCATTTTATGCACAAGGCACAGTGCAGTTCTTTGAACTTGGGAGGGCTCAGGAAATACTTGTGGAAGAGTTGATTGCATTCAAGACTACATACACTGAATCTTTGCCCAGACACATCCAAGGAATAGCCCAGAGGAGTTCTGTCAATAGGTGACCAATATGTGCCTGGTCTCTTCTGTTGGGATACCAACACTGAGTTTAATTTTTAGTTGTTTTCTGGACAAAAAGGTTCTGGAAAACTTTCATGAGAATCGGTTTAGTCCCCAAAAGGCAAACCTTGTGACGTAAAAACAGAACCAAACATTATTGTTGAAATAACATTTTTATTCGTTACAGAAGTAATTTGTGTTCATTGTGGAAGATTTAGAAAATGCTGAGAAAGTTCTAGGAATATAAAGGAGAAAATATAAAAGCGTTCCTAATTCTAGCCCCTGGGGAGTATCTATTGATTTGTACAGCCATTTTTCTCTGCACACATATGCACCACAGATAGACTGTTTACAAGAACGAGATCCCACTCTGCATGCTGTGTTGTAAGCTGTTTTAAAATTGAATGAAAAATGAACATTTAAAAGTGTTGCATTAAGTGGGAAGCATTTTGTCGCCTTCAATTCAAATGACTCACTCTAATGACATGGGGAAAAGGCAACTCAATATTTGTTTTGCTCCTTTGCTTTTCTTGGTGCAGGAAGGCGTGAAACAGACAGGGTAGAAAGAGTTCTACGAACTAAGAAACAAATGCCTTTGGAGCTCCCCCCTCACTTGGTGACACGGGGCTCTTCCATCTTTTCGAGTCTTTGTCTTCTCACCAGTTTAGTGAAGGAACTGAGTCCATTAAGGTCCTTTCCTAGCTCCAGGCTCCTGTGAGCTTCAAGTTTCTCCTTGTCCCTTCTTTGTCCTTGGTTACTTTGGAGCCCTCTATGTGCTCAAGAAGGCAAGAGATGTTATTGCTTTTTTTTTTTTTTTTACTGATTTATGCCAGCGCAGTCCCTGGCAAATAATTGACACTTAACAAATATTTGTTAATGAATGAATGGATGAGACTCTCATGAATGATGTCCTTTGTCACAAACATCATTAGACCATGTGGTCTTCTTTTGGAAGCACCAAATGGGAAGTCTATATTTAGATTCTTGGAATTGGGATAAAAATACAAGTGAGTAACATCATACATCAATTGACTAATGGAAAATATTTTCCCATTCTCCAGGTCCCATTTGGGTTCCTCTGTGGCTCCATTAGGGAGATACGGCAAGTTATTGGTCTCAGGTCCCTTCTGCTACCCCCGTGTTCTTTCAGACACCCCATTTCCTCTCTGGTTAGGAAAGTCATTCTACACAGACTCAAGCGAGCGCCACCTGGGAAGCCAAAAATTGAAAGCAGACCCTCTCAGACTTTAGTGCTCTTAAGAACTGCCTAGGGTCTTGTTGTTGTTCAGTCACTAAGACATGTCCAACTCCGCGACCTCAAGGACTGCAGCACGCCAGGTGCCCCTGTCCTTTACTATCTCCCAGAGTTTGCTCAAACTCATGTCCACTGAATTGGTGATGCCATCCAACCATCTCATCCTCTGGGCATGCTGCTGCTAAGTCGCTTCAGTCGTGTCCGACTCTGTGCGACCCCATAGACGGAAGCCCACCAGGCTACCCCGTCCCTGGGATGCTCCAGGCAAGAACACTGGAGTGGGTTGCCATTTCCTTCTCCAGTGCATGAAAGTGAAAAGTGAAAGGGAATTCGCTCAGTCATGTCTGACTATTAGCAACCCCATGGACTACAGCCCACCAGGCTCCCCCATCCATGGGATTTTCCAGGCAAGAGTACTGGAGTGGGGTGCCATTGCCTTCTCCACCTCTGGGCATAGTGATCCACATTTTAAATACTTGTTCAGAGTGATTTAGATGCAGGTGGTCTGAAAAAGCACCCTTTGAGGAACACTAGCTTAAAATATTTCAGGTGCAGTATTTTGTCAAGCAGACAAGGCCGCCAGGAGAAGGCCATTAGGCTATTCCTCATCAAGCATCAGCTTGCCCAAGCTTTGGTTTCCAAGGAGACTGGGAAATAACAACACAGTGGTTCATGTTCATTACAGGTTTACTGTGCCAAGAGCTTTTCTAAGTGCTTTACATACATTATGTTCTTTAATGCTCTTAAGAGTCCTCTGGGGTAGGTCCTACTATTACCTCCATTGTACAAGGAAACTGAGGCTCAAGAAGTACCTCTGACTTACCTATGATCAGGTGAAGCTGACAAGAGGATCAAGTAATCAAGTGCTACTACTGCCAGGTTAGGGAAACTTAACTCTATTATTTTTATAACAGCTGGTGAATGCCATTGGCCAGTAGGGAGAGTAATTCATATTTTGGTTTACATATTCATGTCTTTCCTCATGTGTGGATTGCTCTCGGCAATGGTGAAACTAAAAAACAAAACAACACAGTGAAACTAATGAAATTCGTGTCTCCTCCCCATGGGTAAGACCAGCCCTAGGTTCAGTCCCTGCCATGTTCTGAGGTAGTGTCACTTTTACCGAACTGTTCTATTAGGGAAACTTCTGAGCACTTATTACTCACCAGATATTTGATGATATTAGGGAATTATTAGGGCTTACCAGGTGGCTCAGTGGGAAAGAATCTGCCTGAAGGAGACACAGGAGACATGAGTTCAGTCCTTGCATCAGGAAGATCCCCTGGAGGAGGGAATGGCAGCCCACTCCAGTATTCATGCCAGGATAATCCCATGGACAGAAGAGCCTGGTGGGCTACAGTCCATGGGGTTGCAAAAGAGCTGGACACAGCTGAGTACACATGTACACACACAAGGAATTATTATTTTTATTACCTTGGGTATAATACTGATTTTGTGGTTATGTTGAAAGGAGGTTGTGTTTAGAGCTCTATACTGAAATATGTATAAATGAACGACTAGGAGGTTTTGGGTTTTCTAAATAATTCAGTTTGGGCAGTAGCTGAATGAACCAAGATCAGTTTTAGGATGACAGTTGTTCAAGTTGGCTGATGAACACAAAAGGACTTATTATACTGTTGCCTCTAGTTTTGTGTGTTTGAATATTTTCATAATGAAGAGTAAAATCTAACTTCCTGTCTCATGTCCTTTACTCTCTGCAAGTGGATTTAATACATATCACTACAGTGCTTGAGGCTAATAATGGATTAATGAGTGATTGCTGTAAGAGAGAATTTACTCTTTTTTTTGGCCACATGGCATGTGGAATCTTAGTTTCCTGACCAGGGATTGAACCTGTGCCCCCTGCAGTGGATCTTAACCACTGGACTGCTAGGAAAGTCCAGCATTTACATTTTAAACAAGGATCTGCAATGTCTTAACCCAAAGAAGGAAATACTTTAGCAATATCAGGCATTACCCCAACCTGATAGGAGAAGTATTTGTATTAACTTGAATGTTCTCCTTCCCTACTTTATCGATCAGGTGTAGAACTGAACCTGATTCCTACCTGTGGAGACACTTTTGATCATCATTTTTTTTCTAATGATGCATTGTAATAACATGGCGTTATGTAATGTTCAAAATACTTCCATTTGCTACTCCTAGACCGTTATTTCTTTTCTGTGAGTGGACTGTGTATTGTTAAGCATGGGAACAAATAAAGGTTGCCAGAGGTTAACTGGATTTAGTTATTGGACTGGCTAAATAATTCTTTTGTTATCTATCCTCCAAACAAGAAGCATGCACTGAATACTGTGTATACATCTTGGTGTGGGGCTGGACTGACATGATACATACAAAATACTGCCTGACCTTGAGGTGCTCACACTTTGGGGGATGTGCTAAGTGAATAAATCTACGAGGTTGAGGGCTTCACAGAGAAGAGACTTGTGCTGGACCATGCAAAATAAATGGAAGTTCATCCCATTCCCAGTGAACGTCAGAAAGAGAACCCTGGAATTCTGCTGTCTGTTCCGTCCAGCACAATTTCTAGGTGGCAGTTGAGCTTCGCCTTTTGCATCGGAAAAACCTCAATTTCCTATGTTCCTTAGAACTCGGGCAGGATTTTTCTAACCGCCTTAGAGTGATGCCGTCATCTACACTGCACTAAGTGAAGCCGTTCTCTTTGTCTGGGATGCAGGGAGCAGTCTGCTCCTGGAAAGGAACGGGTGGAGGGCAGGCTGCTGCCCAGGGTACCATTCCTGCTAGAATACAGCCCAGGGGCGTTCCAGATGACAGCATCCTTCTCTCGCTGGCTCTCCAGGTGCTGTGGAGAACCTCACTCCTGTTTACCTGTTCTCGCAGCCATTACTCACCTTGCCCCCCACACCCCCAACACTTGCACACAAAGCCACAGACTGCCTTATAGGGAAAAAAATACCAAAGCCTTCCCCCAGCCCCTTCTAAAATGTCAAGCATTTCAGTTTTGAGAAAAAAAGAAAGCTGAAGAAAGCATGACTCATGACAGGGCTGACAAACAACTATCTGGAGGTATGCTGGTGAGTCACGGCATGGAGATCTGCCTTTACGTTGTGGAAAAGACCAGGACTGAGGGAGCAGCATGGGACCAGCCAGTAAAATTCCACTACTCTCCGAAGCTGACTTGGAAGTCATTGAAAACCCCTGGGCTTCTTTCAGCTCCAGTCTAGTGCAGGACTCTGGGTGTCCTCAGGCATGTTGACCTACACAGGAAATCAGAAACAATGATTATTAATAACTGGAACAGAGCCATTATTATCTTTCCATGTCCAGTGCTATGCTGAACCAACCCTGCTTGCTTCTTCGAGCCAGGGAGACCGCTGGATTTTCTTGAAGGGTACTGGGTTGCTAAGCAACAGTGCTGGCAGCATCCATCATGCCCAGCAATGTCAGCTAGCCAGTGTGGCTTCCAGAACACGCCCCCACCCCCACCCCCGTCCCTCCCACCCCTCCCCCACAAAAGCATTAATTTGCATCTAGAGTACAGGACCTGTGCCAGGTGATTCTGTGGATAAAACACCACCATGCAGCACATGAAGCGCAAATATTGTTTTTGGTTGCAAAGCAAGGCATGTGACGTAGTTGAAAATACAGGCTCATTTGTGTGTGCTCTACACAGAAAGAGTGTAGGCATAATTTAAAAGCCTGCATGTCAAATATCCTGGTGTGTTCCGTCTTTAAATCATTCTTTTTTCTCTCTCTGCCCATACAGCATCTTATTTATACCCTGTTCTGTCCATATCTACCTCCCTCTGTTTGTTCTGTGATCTCCTGGGTGATAAAGCTACTGTTTGCCCATAGGGCTGTGTGGACAAAGGGAGCCTCTTTTGACATGGGAGACAGCCCTGTGGTTAACCGTTGGGGGCTGCCGATTATAAAGCCCATCGAGTGGCAGCTTTGCTCCGGAAGTGCCCATTTTTCCGGGTGGAGTCTCCACCTGGGCCCCAGCTATCTGTATCCTTTACTTCCTTTTGAGAGGCAGCAGGCTGAATAAATGATTAAATGCCAGAGGCAGAGGGATGGACAGGAAGAGTATCAGCTTTGGGGTGAGACAAACCTACATTCAAATCCTTTCTTTTCTCCAACCCTCTCTGGCAGCCTGGCAAGTTTCTTTCCCTGTTTCTGAAAAAGATGTTAATAAAAACCACTTCACTGGGTTTTGGGGAGGGTTGAGTGTGTCAATGCATTAATATTCCTGGCCCCCCAGGGTTTATTAAGGGGCAGATATTACAAGGACTGAGAGTCCTTTGAACTGCAAGGAGATCAAACTAGTCAATCCTAAAGGAAATCAACCCTGAATATTCATTGGAAGGACTGATACTGAAGCTAAAGCACCAATACTTTGACCACTTGGTGTGAAGAGTTGATTCATTGGAAAAGATCCTGATGCTGGGAAAGATTGAAGGCGGGAGGAGAAGGGGACGACAGAGGATGAGATGGCTGGATAGCATCACCGACTCAATGGACATGAATTTGAGCAAACTCCAGGAGATAGTGGAGGACAGAGGAGCCCAGTGTGTTGCAGGCCATGGGCTTGCAAAGAGTAGGACATGATTTGGTGACTGAACAACACAACGACAATTACAAGGATTGAGTGAATCACAGATGATTCTCAGTCAAAAAGGAATTTAAGGTGTCATCTGGTTTAGCCCAACAAAGAATTCTATTTTGCCTAGTTTTTTCAGTGGATAATCAGGACAGGATCCAGCTCGATTGCCAAGGTTGATTCTTGGTGATTGGGTTGACTGTGATGTCTATCACCTTCCTTAAAGTTATCTCTTGGTTTTGGGAACCTTACATTGGACCAATGTTCTTCCTTATAAAACTGAATAATGTTGGCTGGCAGGAACCTTTGGTTGACTGAGAGATTTTGGTGGTGGTCAAGACCTAGAATTTGATAGAGGTCTAATAAAACTGAAGGGTGTTCCCTGGGAACCTAGGAGGATGACTTTGCTGGGTTTTCCTCCAACAGCTCTGGCAAACTTTATGTTCCCTCTGCTCTGAAGCCACTAAAGCTATGTCTAATGCCCCACTGAGGTTGATCTCTTAAACAGGAAATATGTGGGATGCCTTATCTGAAGGTGACTTTCTAATTTTAGCTTTTAAACCACAACCACTGAAGATGGTGAGTGCCAGCAAGTCCTCCTCAGTTATTACCAAAAATTCTACATTTTTTTTACATTTAAAGACTCCACCTCTCACCCTCGAGAATCCGAACCCTTCACTTAGAGAAACTACTCCCCTTGAAGGAAAGCTGGGCCTTCCTGATCTGGTGTTTCCAGCCAAGGAAGAGCCAAACAGACCACCCCCAGCACTAGCTTGTGGGAGCCATGTCCCACGGTTCGTGGGGCAGCCAGTCCTTTTTTGGAGCCTGGGAAGAGGAACAAGGGATCCATCTAGGTTTACAGCAGGTCTGAGTTGAGGGAGAAGACTGATGAGCAAAGTAAATTCAAAAGAGACAGGTAGGCCAGTGCATCTGGGAGACTCTGGTTATGAGGATGCAGAGGAGGGCTGCCCTGGTGGCCAGGCAGAGGAAGTGAGTGAGGAAGGGCTCTTGGGAGTCCTACCAGGGAGGGTCTCTGCTCCTCCCATCCCCACCCAAGGGTGTTTTGGAGCCCCAAACCATGAAGAGGTAGAAAAGATTCCTCCAAAGGCAGGACACTCTGTGCAGTAGAGGTGACATAGAGGCCAGGATCAATAATGAAACATTTACATCTAGAAGTCTGGTCAAGGAACATGAGCCAGACTTACTCGCTTTCCCTCTGGGCTTTGTTGCTTGACTGTGTCATTTCCAGCAAGTTATTTATTTAACCTCTTGGAGCCTCAGTTTCCTCATCAGGACAAGTAGGAGGTAATTATGCATACCTTTTGGATTATTTTGAGACAAATGAGGTAATCCATTTAAAGTTCCTGGGACAGTGCCTGGCACACAAAATACTCCAGAACTTTTAACTCTTATTTGTTGTTGTTTTGGCCTAAGCATCTCTCTGGAAAAGAAGCTGTTTACCCACATGATTTCTTTTGCTATGTGTTATAAGTGACAGTGGATTGTAAGAAGCCCCAATTCTACCTCAAAGTGTGAAAGCCTTTGATGCTGAAGCTCCAATAATTTGGCCACATGATGTGAAGGGCCGACTCATTAGAAAAGACCCTGATGCTGGGAAAGATTAAAGGCAGGAGAAGAAGGGGACAACAGAGGATGAGATGGTTAGATGGCATCACTGACTCAATGGACATGGGTTTGGGTGGACTCCGGGAGTTGGTGATGGACAGGGAGGCCTGGTGCGCTGCAGTTTATGGGTCACAAAAGAGTCGGACATGACTGAGCAACTGAACAACTTCCACTCAACCACAGAGAAGTGGTTTGCAGAAAGCTCACAATCATGGCCTCTGGGGCCCAGTCTAGCTCCCTGGGAGAAACTACTCTTTCCCCAACTGGCCAACAGTTTTCTTCCTTTGGATGGCCTGTGGACATAGCACCAGGGCCTCATGGGCTCTTGAAACTTAGGATACAAGAAGTGCAAGCTGCACCCAGCTATTAAATCTGTTCTTCCATCACAAGAGTGTGACCTTGAAGGGGATTTCACGACCGTGGAGGTGGAGCAGAAGGGGGGCATGACTGTTCTCATGCCCACCCTCTTTGCAGGGCTTGACAGCCTCAATTCCAGCCCGGGCCACAGGACCCTGGGGTCTGATGGGGTGAATAGTTGCTCATCTGAGTGAGGGAGGCTCCACTAATAGCTGCCAACCTCATGGGACCAGAGATGGGTCCTGAGAGCTGTCAAGCAGCTGGTGTCTGGCGAGGTAGGGCAGCAAGGATGTAGAATGTATTACACCTGGGCCTCTTAGCAGAGGACATGCAGGAAGAGGTGCTTCCCCCACTAAGCTCGCCAGTCTCTTTTGTGTTAAGTGAAAGTATGTTCTCTCTTGCTTTCTCCCTCTCCTCTTCCTTTACCATCAAACATCACATGTAGACTGTGAGAACAGTGTCAGGAAGCCTTCGTATCTTGGTAGGGACATGGAAAGGGCATGTTATGATCTATGTGGCCTGGTGACATTTCTGTTGGAAATCCACCCAATGCTCTGGATGAGCTGTCAGGCACAGCCTCTTAAGTGAAGATCTGAGCTCATAAGGAGGTAAAGGAAACCCCCCGGGGCCAAATGAAGAGGGAATAGCAAACGACAGCATCAAGCGCATGATAGAAGCAGGGGCAGCCCGGGGGTGGGGCACTGGCTTTGGTAATCTGGCACTCGGGTTTGAAGGTTCATCCATGACATTTGTGTGAGCTTCCAGTTTGCGGATATTGTGAAGACAGCTACTTTGAATATTCTAGTACATCAATTTTGATGGAACATAAGATATTTCTGTTGGACAAAGACAGAAATGATTGGAACTTAGGCATCCATAGACTCACATTTGGAGGACACTTCTATACAGGTTTCGAGGTGGTTGGCCATTTTAAATTCCCAGTGCATGAGCATACCAGCAGCTCCATGTTTTCCTCAACAGTTGATATTGTCTTTTCCTCTCTGCCTCACTTGAGCCATTCTGATTAAATTTGTGATTCTATGATGACTAATGAGAACGAACACTTCTTCATAAGTATTTTGGCAGTTTTGTATATGCTTTTATGAAATGCTTGTTCAAGTATTTTGTTAATTTTTCTGTTCTTTCTTACTTGACTTATTGTTCTTTATCTATTTCAAATATAGATCTTTGTCAGGTATATATATTGCAAGTATCATTTCTCATGACTTGCTTTTTCACTCTCCTAGTGATGTTTTTTGATGAACAGATGTCCCTGAGTTTTAGTTCAGTTCAGTTGCTCAGTTATGTCTGACTCTTTGCGACCCCACGAACTGTAGCATGCCAGACCTCCCTGTCCATCACCAACTTCCAGAGTTCACCTGAACCCATGTCCATCGAGTTGGTGATGCCATCCAACCATCTCATCCTCTATCATCCCCTTCTCCTCCCACCCTCAATCTTTCCCAGCATCAGGGTCTTTTCAAATGGGTCAACTCTTCACATTAGGTGGCCAAAGTATTGGAGTTTCAACTTCAGCATCAGTCCTTCCAATGAACACCCAGGACTGATCTCCTTTAGGACGGACTGGTTGCATCTCCTTGCAGTCTAAGGGACTCTTAAGAGTCTTCTCCAACACCACAGCTCAAAAGCATCAATTCTTTAGCACTCAGCTTTCTTTATAGTCCAACCCTCACATCCATACATGACTACTGGGAAACCCATAACCTTGACTAGATGGACCTTTGTTGGTAAAGTAATGTCTCTGCTTTTTAATAATAAAGTCCAATTATCAGACTTTTCTTCATAGCACTTGCTTTATATGACCTATTTAAGAAGTGCTTGTTTCTCTCCAAAGTAATAAAGATATTTCCTATGTTTTCTTTTAGAAGCTTTATTTTCTTTCATGTTTACATCTACAATCCATCTGGAATTCATTTTTTGTATAGATTTTTTTGTGTATACGTAGGTTGATATTACTTTTCCCCATCTAGTTACCCAGTTGAGTCCAACATTTAATTAAAAATTTTATTCTTTCCTCCCTTGGACTGCATTGTCATCTTTGCCATAAATCAAGTGACCATATACATATCGGTCAGTTTCTGAATTCTCTTCTGCTAGTCAGTTTATTTACCCTTGTGACAATATCACATTGTATATTGTTACCTAGCTTTATAATGAGTCTTGATATCAGATAGAGAGAGTCTTTTTCTTCAAGCTTGTCTTGGTTCTTCTTGATCCTTTGCATTGACATGTACAGTTTAGAATCAACTGTTTGATTTCCATGCATAGTCACTAAACCTTCTGCGATTTTTAAAAAATTATGACTACTTTGAAAACTCTAACTATATCAAATTGTAGAGTGTTTATGTCTTTATAATTTTGAATCTTCCAATGTATGAACATGGAAAAGCTCTTGTACAACTTTCATTACATTAATGCCTAGGTATTGAATGTTTTATTGATATTACTGGAAATTCCTCATGTAGGTTCAGGGTTTAAATGTACACTGTACATTTGGTCTGAGAATTCCCAAGCTGAGAAATTAATATAAAACTGTTCCCAAGCAGTACTAATATCCATGAAATGCCTGTGAGAAGCAAATAAAAAACCTCCTCAGAGAATATGCCCTGAATCAAGGGAGCTCTAGATTGCTAAAATAGAAGCATACTAAATATGATTTCACAGACTAAGACTGCAATCCAGCATGAACTGGGGCCAGCAGATAACCACTGTGAGATTAGATCCTAACACCTTAGGCTAATAGGACCATCAGATAAATTATAAAATAAATTCTTTGGAAGGAATGATGCTAAAGCTGAAACTCCAGTACTTTGGCCACCTCATGAGAAGAGTTGACTCATTGGAAAAGACCCTGATGCTGGGAGGGATTGGGGGCAGGAGGAGAAGGGGACGACCCAGGATGAGATGGCTGGATGGCATCACAGACTTGATGGATGTGAGTCTGAGTGAACTCTGGGGGATGGTGATGAACAGGGAGGCCTGGCGTGCTGTGATTCATGGGGTCGCAAAGAGTTGGACACGACTAATCGACTGAACTGAACTGAATTGAAAATGAGTAAGGACTTAACAGAAGGTATTAAACATATATAAAGAGAATTAGACATTATTAAAAAGCATGAAGCAGTTCTGAGAAAGGAATCTAATGGGACTAACAAAAAATGAAAAGTATATAGTCATTAAAGAGTCAGTGGGCAAGTCACACAAACCTGAAGAAGCATTCGGAAACTGGAAGGTAGAGTAGAGGACGTCTCACAGAAAGCAGCTCAGAGAGACTAAGAGATGGGAAACGTGAAAGCTTAAGACCAGTCCATCCTAAAGGAGATCAGTCGTGAATATTCATTGGAAGGACTGATGCTGAAGCTGAAACTCCAATACTTTGGCCAGCTGATGTGAAGAACTGACTCATCTGGAAAAGACCCTGATGCTGGGAAAGATTGAGGGCTGGAGAAGGGGACGACAGAGGATGATATGATTGGATGGCATTGTCAACTCAATGGACATGAATTTGAGTAAACTCTGGGAGTTGTTGATGGACAGGGAGGCCTGGCGTGCTGCTGTCCATGGCGTCGCAAAGAGTCAGACACGACTGAGTGACTGAGCTGAGCTGAGCTGAGGAGACAAGTAGGATAGGAAGAGATTTTCAATACATGTATAATGGGATTTTCAAAAAGAATATAGATCATGAAGAAGAAGCAATTCTCAAAGTGATAATGGCTAAAAAATTCTTAGAATTTATTAAAGACTTGAATCCTAAGAGATCAAGAAGCCCAATAAGTTCTCAGCAGAATTTTAAAAATATATGTCTGTAGCATAAATGGAAAGAAAAATCAAGAAAACTCAACAACCCAATGGAGAAGGAAATTTTCCAGTACTCTTGCCTGGAAAATCCCAAGGACGGAGGGGCCTGAGGCTACTACAGTCCATGGGTCACAAAGAGCTGGATACGACTGAACAACTTCACTTTCACTTTTCACTTTCCTGCATTGGAGAAGGAAATTGCAACTCACTCCAGTGTTCTTGCCTGGAGAATCCCAGGGACAGGGGAGCCTGGTGGGCTGCTGTCTATGGGGTCGCACAAAGTTGGACACGACTGAGCGACTTAGCAGCAGCAGCAGCAACAACAACCCAATAGAAGGAGAAAAAGAGAAAAGAAAAAGAAAAGGTAGGGTAAGGGGAAAAGTACAAAACAAAGCAATAGTAAAAAGCCTAAATATGTGAGTAATCACTGTAAGTATTATATGTAGAATACATTCAGTTCAGTTCAGTCAGTTCAGTCGCTCAGTCGTGTCCGACTCTTTGCAACCCCATGAATCACAGCACGCCAGGCCTCCCTGTCCATCACCAACTCCCGGAGTTCACTCAGACTCACGTCCATCGAGTCCGTGATGCCATCCAGCCATCTCATCCTGGGTCGTCCCCTTCTCCTCCTGCCCCCAATCCCTCCCAGCATCAGAGTCTTTTCCAATGAGTCAACTCTTCGCATGAGGTGGCCAAAGTACTGGAGTTTCAGCTTTAGCATCATTCCTTCCAAAGAAATCCCAGGGCTGATCTCCTTCAGAATGGACTGGTTGGATCTCCTTGCAGTCCAAGGGACCCTCAAGAGTCTTCTCCAACACCACAGTTTAAAAGCATCAATTCTTCGGTGCTCAGCTTTCTTCACAGTCCAACTCTCACATCCATACATGACCACAGGAAAAACCATAGCCTGGACTAGATGGACCTTAGTCAGCAAAGTAATGTCTCTGCTTTTGAATATACTATCTAGGTTGGTCATAACTTTTCTTCCAAGGAGTAAGCATCTTTTAATTTCATGGCTGCAATCACCATCTGCAGTGATTTTGAAGCCCCCAAAATTAAAGTCTGACACTGTTTCCACTGTTTCCCCATCTAGAATACATTATTCAAGAGTAAATAAAATAGTGAGCAAACACCTATCAACAGAATACAAATCAAGAGAAAGCTAGTGTAGCTACAATAATATGAGACAAATAGTCTTTACGTATAAAAGCACTATTGGGGAGAAAAATACTCACTACACATGATGAAAGAAACAACTGGTTAAGATCAATCCCCCTGGGACTTCCCTGGTGGCTCAGTGGTAAAGAATCTACCTGCCCATGTAGGGGACATGGGTTCCATCCCTGATCTGGGAAGATTCCACATGTCACAGAGTGCCTGAGCCTGCGCACCACAGTGCTGCGCCCACGTGCCCTGGAGCCTATGCTCTGCAACACGAGAAACCACAGGCAGTGAGAAGCTGAGCACCACAGCTGGAGAGTAACCCCCGAATACGGCAACGAGAGAAAGCGGGTGTGCACGCAGCAGCAAAGACCTGGTGCTGCTGGAAACACATAATAAAGAAATAAATTTAAAGAAAAGAATGGCCACCCTCTCCAGTGTTCTTGGCTGGAGAATCCCACGGACAGAGGAGCCTGGTGGGTTCAGGGGGTCTCAAAAAGTCGGACACGACTGAGCAACTAACACACACACACACAAGATATATCCCCCTGGATTGCACCTAACAAGGTCACCTTAAAATATATATTGCAGAAACTTACATAATTACAAGGAAATATTGGCAAATTCATAGTCATGGTGGGAGATTTTAACATATCTTCCATAGTAATTGATAAAGCAGGAAGACAGAAAATTAGTAAGATTTTAGGAGATTTGAACAATGTGATGAAAGCCTGTGTGTGTGCCAAGTCGCTTCAGGCTTGTCTGACTCTTTACCATATGGACTGTAGCCCACTAGACTCCTTTGTCTATGAAATTCTCCAGGCAAGAATACTGGAGCAGGTAGTCATTCTCTTCTCCAGGGGATCTTCCCTACTTAGGGATCAAACCTGGGTCTCTTCATCTCCTGCACTGGCAGGCGGTGCACCACCTGAAAGCCCGTACAATGAACAAGCTTGAGCAATAATCATACATGTAATTCTACACTCAACAATAGAGCATATATCTTCTTTCTAAGCAACTATGGGGAGAAGGTAATGGCAACCTACTCCAGTACTCTTGCCTGGAAAACCCAATGGATGGAGGAGCCTGGTGGGCTGCAGTCCATGGGGTTGCTAAGAGTTGGACACGACTGAGCAACTTCCCTTTCACTTTTCACTTTCCTGCATTGGAGAAGGAAATGGCAACCTGCTCCAGTGTTCCTTCCTGGAGAATCCCAGGGACGGGGGAGCCTGGCGGGCTGCCGTCTATGGGGTCGCACAGAGTCGGACACGACTGAAGTGACTTAGCAGCAGCAGCAGCAGCGGCAGCTATGAACATTCATAGAAGTTGACTGTGTACTAGGCACTCACGTTACGAGGCCGCTTTATATGATGTTTAAAAAGTTGTAAGACTATACTACACCATCTTTGCATTATACATATTAAAAGCATGAACCACATGGGAGCAATGAAGTCCAAGTTCAGGCTGGTGTTTTTCTGGACATGAAAGGAGGAAAAGGGGATGAGAGAAGGATATATGAGGTATACCCAAAAGTATCTGAAGTGCTTTTAAAAATAACTTCAATGCAAGAAACATCAGCTTCCTTTCCTGGTACAGATTCGTCTCCTGGAGTGTACCCGCTTAAATCTATCTCTCCCACTGATCACAGCCAAAACGCCAGACAAAATGAGTCACTACTAGAGGACTCTCAGGTAACAGCAATTAGGTTGCGGAGGGAAGACAAAACTTGAAGAATGACTCATTCAGGGGTAAATTCCTCATTTTTCTTCCTTTCATGTCCCAACTTTGATCAGAAGGCAGTCTAGTTGTGATCATAAATTCTGATAAAAATCTTATCTTCTGGCCAGAAGACAAGAAAAGGGAGAGAGCTATGAAGTAGGATGAGCGAGCTGGAGAATTCTTTGTGTGAACCCATGCAAACCTTGAGCTTGGTCCAGAGGTGTGAATGTCCAGGGCAGACACTGGCAGAGTGCCCAGTGCTGCAAAGGTTTTGACCACTGACCTGACAAAGGGACCCCGGAAACAGAAGGCAAGACAGCACTTGTGGTCTGAACCCAAATGGGTCGGCTGCCTGGATAAACAGAATAAACACAACAGAACGAAAGCCAGCATTCTGTGGAAGTGTTTGGCTTGTTTTAAACAGGATGAGAGTTTTACAGCATAACATTCAAAGTGTACAGGATACAGTGCAAACTTACTTGACACACAAAGAACCAGGAAAATGACACCATTTCTCCAAGGAAAAGGCAATTAATGATGCTCATCCTGAGATGGCCCAGATGTTCCAATCATCAGACAAATGCTTTAAGTATATATCGTAAATAGTTATTAGAACCAGGCCCATAAGGGAAACACCCTCAAATGGAAAGTAGAAGTGGTCAGCAGATAACAGAAACCACTTAAAAAGAGTGCAAGAGAAACTTTAGAGACAAAAATAGTAATATCTGAAATTAAAATATTCATTGAATGGATTCAGTAGCAGAGTGGAGATGGCAAAGTCAGTCAACTTGAAGATAAATTAAACAACTATTAAATCTGAAGGATGAAGACAAAAATGATTAAAAAGAAATTTAACAATCTCAGCAGCCTGTGGAACAATGATAAATATTTCTAACATTCTTGTTGGAGCACCAGAAGGGAGGAAGGACACTAAAGTAGAAACAAAATAGGTGAAGAATTCATTACTGAAATATCCTAAACTTGGTGAAAATATATATTTTTAGATGCAAGAAGCTCAATAGACCTCAAACCAGATTAACAGAATGGGAATTACGCCTAAACCCGTTGTAATCAAACAGTTGAAAATGAAATGTGACGGAAAATTCTTGCAAGCATCCAGAAATAAGCAGCATATCATGTATGGGGCTTCCCCGGGGGCTCATTGGTAAGGAGTTGTGAATATATATATATATATATATATATATATATATATATATATACATAAATAAATACATACACATACAAGGAGCGAGTGTGATGGTTGCCTCATTTCACTCCCTTGTGTACATGCGTGCTAAGTTGCTTCAATCGACTCCGACTCTTTGTGATCCTGTGGACTGCTCTGTCCATGGGATTGCCCAGGCAAGACTACTGGAGTGGGTTGCCATGTCCTGCCCCCAGGGGATCTTCCTGACCAGGGATCGAGCCCACATTTCTTATGTCTCCTGCATGTATACATATACAGGGGAACTGCGACTGAGGATTTGTCACCAGAAACCACAGAGGCCAGAAAACAGTAGAATAGTAAACTGGTTAAAGAACTGTTAGCCCAGAATTCTATATCTAGAGAAAATATCCTCTAGGAATGATCAGTTCTGTTCAGTTCAGTCACTCAGTTCTCTTTGACTCTGCGACCCCATGGACTGCAGCACGCTAGGCCTTCCTGTCCATCACCAACTCCTGGAGCTTGCTCAAACTCACGTCCAAGTCAGTGATGCCATCCAACCATCTCATCCTTTGTCGTCCCCTTCTCCTCCTGCCTTCAATCTTTCCCAGCATCACGGTCTTTTCCAATGAGTCGGCTCATCAGGTGGTCAAAGTATTGGAGTTTCAGCTTCAGCATCAGTCCTTCCAATGAATATTCAGAGTTGATTTCCTTTAGGATTGACTAGGTTGATCTTCTTGCAGTCCCAGGGACTCTCAAGAGTCTTCTCTAACACCACGGTTCGAAAGAATCAGTTCTTCGGCACTCAACCTTCTTTACGGTCCAACTTTCACATCCATACTTGACTACTGGAAAAACCATAGCTTTGGCTAGACAGACTTTTGTCAGCAAAGTGATATCTCTGTTTTTTAATTTGCCGTCTAGGTTGGTCATAGCTTTTCTTCCAAGGAGTAAGTGTCTTTAATTTCATGGCTGCAGTCACCATCTGCAGTGATTTTGGAGCCCAAGAAAATAAAATCTGTCACTGTTCCCTTTGTTTCCCCATCTATTTGCCATGAAGTGTGGGACCTGATGCTGTGATCTTAGTTTCTTTAATGTTGGGTTCCAAGCAAGGTTTTTCATTCCCTTTTTCATTTTCATCAAGAGCTCCTTTAGTTCCTCTTCACTTTCTGCCATAAGGGTGGTGTCATCTGCGTATCTGAGGTTATTGATATTTCTCCTGGTAATCTTGATTCCAGCTTGTGCTTCACCCAGGCCAGCACTTTGCATGATGTACTCTGCATAGAAGTTAAATAAGCAGGGTGACAATATACAGCCTCAATGTACCCCTTTCCCAATTTGGAAACAGTCTGTTGTTCCATGTCCAGTTCTAACTGTTGCTTCTTGACCTGCATACAGATTTCTCAGAAGGCAGGTCAGGTGGTCTGGTATTCCCATCTCTTTCAGAATTTTGCACAGTATGTTGTGATCCACACAGTCAAAGGCTTTGGCATAATCAATAAAGCAGAAGTAGATGTTTTTCTGGAACTCTCTTGCTTTTTCTATGATTCAACAGATGTTGGCAATTTGATCTCTGGTTCCTCTGCCTTTTCTAAAACCAGCTTGAACATCTGGAAGTTCATGGTTCACGTACTATTGAAGCTTGGCTTGGAGAATTTTGAGCATTACTTTGCTAGCATGTGAGATGAGTGCAATTGTGTGGTAGTTTGAGCATTCTTTGGCATTGCCTTTCTTTGAGATTGGAATGAAAACTGACCTTTTCCAGTCCTGTGGCCACTGCTGAGTTTTCCAAATTTGCTGGCATATTGAGTGCAGCACTTTCACAGTATCATCTTTCAGGATTTGAAATAGCTCAACTGGAATCCATCACGTCCACTAGCTTTGTTCATAGTTATGCTTCCGAAGGCCACTTGACTTCGTATTCCAGGATGTCTGGCGCTAGGTGAGTCATCACACCATCATGGTTATCTTTGTCATTAGATCTTTTTCATACAGTTCTTCTCTGTATGCTTGCCACCTCTTCTTAATATCTTCTGCTTCTGTTAGGTCCATACCATTTCTGTCCTTTATTGTGCCTGTCTTTGCATGAAATGTTCCCTTGGTATCTCTCATTGTCTTGAAGAGATCTCTAGTCTTTCCCATTCTGTTGTTTTCCTCTATTTCTTTGCATTGATCATTGAGGGAGGCTTTCTTATCTCCCCTTGCTGTTCTTTGGAACTCTGCATTCAGATGTGTATAGCTTCCCTTTTCTCCTGTGCCTTTTGCTTCTCTTCATTTCTCAGCTATTTGTAAGGCCTCCTAAGATAACCATTTTGCCTTTTTGCATTTCTTTTTCTTGGGGATGGTTTTGATTCTTGCCTCCTGTACAATAGGTCCATAGTTCTTCAGGCACTCTTCCCACTTCCCTAGTCCAGTGGCTAAGAATCCACCTTCCAATGCAGGGGATGAGGGTTCAATTCCTGGATGGGGATCTAAGACCCCACATGGCGCAGAGGAACTGAAGCCTGCATGCCACAACTAGAGAAAGCCTACACACCACAGGCCAGAGCCTGAGTGCCACGACCAAGAGCCAGCACAGCTGAAAGTGAAAACTAAATAAAAACAAACTCCTGTGTCCTTTAGGGTAGGAGTTACTGTCTTAATAAATGAGTACGGAAGGCTGAAGTGCCCCCTGAAGATGTCCATGCCCTCATTCCTGGACTCTGTGACCATCACCTTACATGGAGAAAGAGCTGTTGCAGATGTGATCAAGTTAAAGGTCTTGAAGCTATCATCCTGGATTATCCAGATGGGCACTAAATACCATCACACATCTTCTTATGAAAGGAAGGTGGAGGGAAGGACTTCACTGGTGATCCAGCTGTTAAGACTCCCGGCTTCCACTGCAGGGGGCACGGGTTCAATCGCTGGTCAGGGATCTAAGGTCCTGCATGCCACAGGGCATGGCCAGAAAGAAAGAAGAAACAGGTAGGTAAGGGGGAGATTCGACAGGAAGGAAAGCAATGTGACCACTGAAGCAAGATGGTAAGCTGCTGGCTTTGAAGATGGAGAAGGGAGCCAAAAACCACGAAATGCAGGAACTATGGCATTTGAAGCCAGAGGAAGCAAAGAAACTGACTCCCCGCTGGAGCCCCTGCAAGGACCATGGGCCTGCCAACAGAGCGCTTCAGCCCAGTGAAGTCAGTTGCAGAACTTCAGATCTCCAGAATTCTAAGAGGACAAATGAGTCTTATTTCAAGCCCACATTTGTGGTGATGCACAGCAGTAGGAAACTAACAAAATGAGTAAACAGGGAGCTTTACTGTGAGTCGCTTTGAGCCACCCAGCAGGTAAGTGGAGCTGGAATTCACACTCTGGCCTTTTGATTCTAAGCCTCACATTCTTTCTGCTATTTCATGCTGTTTCTGAGACTGCAGCAGTTCAGGTGCAATAATTGGAAACCAGATAAATTAAGTAACCATGCAAGTGTGTGTGTGCGGCTTCCCCGGTGGCCCAGCCGTAAGGAATCTGCCTGCAATGCAGGAAACACAGGTTCGATCCCTGGGTTGGGAAGATCCCCTGGAGGAGGAAATGGCAACCCACTCCAGTATTCTTGCCTGGAGAATCCCCATGGACAGAGGAGCCTGGAAGGCTACAGTCCATGGACTTGCAAAGAGTTGGACACGACTGAGCAACTGAGCGTGTGTGTGTGTGTGTGTGTGTGTGTGTGTGTGCATGCACACAGACCACTAGCAGGAGGAGAGGGAAGCATCGGAAAGAGGGCATATCATCGAATTGCATTCATTCCTCAAACTATAGCCAATAGGAAACTGAGCGGCACCAAATAAAAACATGACTAGGACCAGTAGCTTTTAAAAAGTGTCATTAAGCTCAGGTTTGGGCTGTGTTTTTCTCTGCCCACATTGCAGTCCTCGTATTGTGATATAAAGTGATGGCCTTCTCAATCCCATGTGCTCACCTCCAGCAGTGGACTTAAAGTAAGGTTTGCAAGAAAGCAAAGATCCTTGAGAGTCCTGCTAAATAACAGAATGTGAGTAGTATGGAACTGCAGCCAGGGCTGCAATATGGGAGGTCCCGAATTTCAACATTTGCCTTTCCTGAAGGAGGTGAGAAGGCAAGCATATCCATGAATAGATGCTGGTCACCTTTGTGCCAGAGCCCAGCCTTGACACCTGTTCACCTCACCTTGTTGACTTTTCTTTTTCATTTTTAGCTCTTCTGAAAACCCAGGAAGGGTAGACTGAGAAAGTTATCTCATTTTACTTAACAAGGACTCTGAGACCCAGAGAGGTAAAGGAATGTCTCCATTGCTTACTAGAAGGAATGGGGAAAGCATCTCTTTCTTTCTGAAAGCTCTCCAAGGAAGAATTGCAACTATCTGTCCTTGGTTCATCTTCTGAGAAAGCAATTTATCAGGGAAGTCTTGCTGAGCTATCGATGATCTTTACGTGTGAAAACGCCACAACCTGCTACTCTCTTTGACACAGAAATTTTGACCTCACTAAGCTTTAATAATCTACATGTTTATGTACAAATGATGTCTGTTTAGATGCATATTGTTGTTGTTCAGTCGCTCAGTTGTGTCCAACTCTTTGTAACCCGTGGACTATACCACTCCAGGTTTCTCTGTCTAGGATGCGTATTATTTGGACACAATATCATGGTATTATCTGAGAGATCACAGCACACTTCGTGTCCTGGATTGAAGAGAAAAACAAAAGTCAAAGACCGCTAGCCAGAAGATGACAGTGTGTCAAAGCATAATGTGATGGGCTTTGATTTCTATTTTTGGCACCTTTACCTTGGGGAAACATACCGTGTAACAAACACTGAGAAAGGTGAGTTGGGAAAGTCTCTTTAGTTGATTAAGTGCCCTCATTCTTTTCCAAGGCTCCCTCCACCTCAAAAACTCTGAAATCCCCTTATCAGCTCTCGAGAGGACAACAGAAGGAAACAGGCATTTTCTAAACCTGAATCCTATTCCCACCTAACCTCCCCTGCTGGCTGTGCCAGGCTTCCTGTTTCTTTAGCTCAGTCTCCACTGCTGCTTTTAAAGCCACCAACACCCCCTCTGTTGCCAGGGCTTTTCCGTAGCTGGGGCTCGCTTGGCTTTGCTGTTGTTGTTGAGCTCGGTTGTGCCAGGTCCTAGAGCATGTGGGCTCTAGTTCCCTGAACAGGGATCCAGCTTGGGCCCCCTGCATTGTGACTGAGGGGTTTTAACCACTGGACCACTAGGGAAGTCCCGACTTGTTTTAATTAGAAGATTGAGGTGGAGAGCTGTCTGAAGCTCACTTTGAGGGACCAGTGTGGAATCAAGGTAGATTATGGATGACCTGGGGGGCCATCCTCCGCTGAGACAAGGTCCTGCCCATACCACTGCATTTGCTTGGCTCACCAAGTGGCAATGGCAAGATGTGCTGGGGAGAGCTTTGCTTGGGGCCTTCTTCTCTCACTTAGCAGGTCCTTATGGATGCCAACTGTGTGCCAGACAATACTGTAGGAGTTTGGGGGCTTTCCTGGTGGTCCAGTGGTTGAGAATCTACCCGTCAATGCAATGGACACAGGTTCAATCCCTGGTGTAGGAAGATCCCACGTGGGCAGCTAAGCCTGTGCACCACAGCTCCAGAGCCCGAGACCTGCGGCTACTGAAGCCGATGAACCCAGAGTCTGTGCTCCGCAAGAGAAGCCACTGCAACAAGAAGCCTGAGCGCTGGGACTAAACAGTAGCTCCTGCTCTCCACAACTAGAGAAATCCCACGCACAGCAACAAGGACCCAGCGCAGCCATGAATAAATAAACCTTTTTTTTTTTTTAAAAAAAAGAAAAGGAAGGTAGGAGTTTAAATACCATGGTAGAGGAAATCTAGTGGCACCCCTAACTCTAATTCCCTGACCCAGAGGACTTTGCTGCGGGAAACACGCTTATTTTGTCAATGACATCTAATGGAAGAGAATTGGAGGCCAGGGAAGTGGGCATCCCTACAGGCAGGAAGGACCACCAGTTACGTTAGCACGGCCCTGGTTTCTCTTCACAGTTGACAGCTTGATGGCATTAGACATCATTTTCTACAGCGATTCTACAAACTTGCTTGTTTCAAGTTGTTATTTTGGGAAACTCTGATTAAATTTTGATGGGCTGTAAGTGCACTATCTTAAATCCAGCTAAACGCAGAGATTCCCAGGTTGGCTTGGAGGCATGCACTGGGACTGGTGGCAAGTTGTTCAAAATTCAGTAACTACTCTGTTTAGTTAAATTCAACAGGTGGTCACTGAGCTGGGCTGTGGCCAGGCCGTGCTGAGTCCAGAGTCTGCTTTTTACCTCTGACCTCATGGAGCTCCCAGTCTGGTGAGGAAGACACATTTAAATAGGGAATCACAAGTATGATGAGGTTTACAGAGTGTTCTATAAATAGCAAGGGGATTAAAGCTAATCTAGAGGGCCAGCTGCTGCTGCTGTTGCTGCCACTGAAGCAAACGGAAGCCAGAAAGAGAATGAAAGAAAAAAATGCAGGAAATTTGCCTGAAAAAAAGTAATAATAGCCTGGAGGCCACACACAATGGGGACCAAGTTTCTCCCCCCTCCCCCAAGTTCCAATGAAGCATCCATTCATTTTTATTTTGTGAGATTTAAGCAGTAATAGCTGGGTGTACAAAGAATTTCCTGTAGATTAAATGAAGCTGGAAGGAGTTGATAGACTTCAGGCAGCGATTTGGGCTATTAATCGAAGCCAGTCATTCATTAACCCTCAGGAAGTTTTCTGTGCCAAAGTCATTATTATTATTATAAACTAAACCCCAAGCCTCAAATGGGTGTATGGCTACTTTTCTCTCCAGGATGTTCAATATATGAGTCACCCAGGGAGCTTGAATCATTTCCTAAATTCCCTTCTGGTTCGTGGGGAGTTTGGCTTTGTATCATGGGCTGCTGCTGCGGGAATCCAGCAAAAGCCCTCTCAAAGGTAACGATCACTCCTGCCTTTTTAATGAGGTCCTGAGAGGCTCTGGAAGGCAGCTGATGGTCCCTCAATTTCGGTTCTTCTATCCTTTCACGCTGTAACATTGTACCTGGCAACATGGCCGTCTGGCTAAAGACTGTGTTTCCCAGGCTCCTTTGCAGTGGGGCTTGGTCATGTGACTAGGGAAATGTTGGCAGAAGTGAGGGGACTCATTTCTTGACCTGGCCCTGAAAGAATTGGAAGGATGATCCCCTCTCCATTCCCAGTCCTTTCTACCTTTCCTTTGCTAGAAGGAGATGACAGGCATTGGAGCAGGCTCCGTAGAACACAGATATGGTCCAGTTGCCATTGAGGAAGTAAGCTGACCAAACAGCCCTGAACTGCTGACTGTTACATGGGAAAGAAACCAACTTTTTTTAAGACTTCCCAAGGGGGTAAAGAACTGCCCATTTAGTACTTGAAGGGGAAGATAAATAAAAGAACATCTACTGAGACCCTGTGGTATTTCCTAACACATGTAATCTTATCTAATCTTTATCATAAAACTGCTACTGCTGCTGCTAAGTTGCTTCAGTCGTGTCCGACTCTGTTCGACCCCATAGACAGCAGCCCACCAGGCTCCTCCGTCCCTGGGATTCTCCAGGCAAGAAGAGGGGTGTGAATTTACCCCATTTTACAGACAAGGAAAGTGAGGCCAACACAACCTAAGTAATGTTCCTAAGTCGCTACACTCCACAGCAGAAACAAGACTTAAATCTAGGTTTGTCTGACTTCAGAGCCCATGTTTTGTTGTTTGTGTTGTTCCATTTTTAATTGAGATCTGTTTAACATGTAACATTATACTTGTTTCAGGTATACAACATAATGATTCAATATTTTTATATATTGCAGAACGACCACCTTAATAAGTCTAGTTAACATCCATCACCATCTATAGTTAGAAACTTTTTTCTTGTGATGAAAACTTCTAAGATCTACTGTCTTAACATCTTTCAACTATGTAATACAAGGTTGTTGACTATAGTCACCATGCTGCACATTATGTCCGTCACCATGACTTATTTTAAAACTGGAACTTTGTACCTTTTGATCCCCTTCAGCCATTTCACCCAATGACCTCCCCTCCCTGCCTCTGGCAACTACCAATCTTCTCTTTGTATATATGAGTTCCATTGTTGTTTTTTTTAGATTCCACATATAAGTGAGATCATGGGATATCTGCCTTTCTCTGTCTGACTTATTTCATTCACCGTAATGCCCTCAATGGCAATATTCACTCTTTTTTATGGCTGAGTAATAAGGAGATCAGCCCTGGGATTTCTTTGGAAGGAATGATGCTAAAGCTGAAACTCCAATACTTTGGCCACCTCATGCGAAGTGTTAACTCATTGGAAAAGACTCTGATGCTGGGAAGGATTGGGGGCAGGAGGAGAAGGGGACGACAGAGGATGAGGTGGCTGGATGGCATCACGGACTCGATGGACGTGAGTCTGAGTGAACTCCGGGAGATGGTGATGGACAGGGAGGCCTGGCGTGCTGTGATTCATGGGGTCGCAAAGAGTTGGACACGACTGAGAGACTGAAGTGAACTGAACCAGATAATTAATTATGTACATATAGAGAAAATATGGGATTGTATATATGTAAATGTTTTCTATATGCACTCATCTGTTGGTGGATACTTAGTTTGTTTGCATGTCTTGGCTATTGTAAATAATGCTGCCGTGAACATGGGCGTGCATATAGCTTTTCATATTAGTGTTTTCATTCTCTTCAGGTAAATACCCAGGAGTGGAATTGCTGGATCATATGGTAGTTCTATTTGTTATTTTAATTTTTAATTTTAATTTTAAGACAGTATGGAACCTCTGTATTATCTTCCCTAGTGTCTGCACCAATCTATACTCCCACCAACAGTGCGAGAGTGTCCCCTTTCTCCATACCCTGGACAACATTTGTTATTTCTTGTCTTTTTAAAATACTATAATAACCATTCTAACAGGTGTGAGATGACCACTCATTGTGGTTTTGATTTGCATTTCCCTGATGATTATTGATATTGAGCATCTTTTCTTCTCTGTCTCAGTCATCTGTATATTGTCTGTGAAAAAAATGTCTATTCATATCCTCTGCCCATTTCTAAAATCAGATTGCTTGCTATTGATCTGTATGAGTTCCTTATATATTTCAGATATTAGGCCCTGATCAGATATAAGATTTGCAAATATCTTCTCCTATTCAGTAGGTTGCCTTCTTATTTTGATGGTTTCCTTTGCTGTGCAGAAGTTTTTCAGTTTACTGTCAGAGCCCACATTTTATTAACTGCTTCCAAAATAAGAAATAAGCTGATCTTTAGGTTGGGGAATTTTTCATTCAAGTCTTTGACTGGAATGCAAAACACCTGGTTTATGGAAATATCCAGGAGAAAAGGTTTCATAAATGTTCTTTAAAAAGCGGTGCTTTGCATCATTTATGGAGAGAAAATGTCTCTTGTTAGCATGGTGAGAAAAGGGCTGAGATTATGATTGCTGCTCGCCTTCCCTGTTCCTTTGAGAAGCTGTTGCTCCCCAAGCTGGTGTGGTTCTGAGCCTCAGTGCCCCCAAGGAGGTGGCGACAATGATGTAGTTCGGGCCAATCAGGGGCCTCCCCGGCTCCTGCCAACCTAGAAGGGCAAGGGAAGGACATGTGGCCAAGCAGAGCCGTCCAGCTCGTCCACAATTCACATGTCCCTGCTGGGAGAGAGAGATGCTTCCTTTGCCCCTCTGGGCCTCAGGCCATGAAGACCTGGGAGGGAGGCATCACGTTTCTCTGGCCGAAGACCCAGGATCCGCAGCCAGAGCTGGAAGGAATGATGTCTGGGAGGGCCAAGCTTCTGGGGCCAAGGCTGCTGCTGCTGCTAAGTCGTGTCAGTTGTGTCCGACTCTGTGCGACCCCATAGACGGCAGCCCACCAGGCTCCCCCATCCCTGGGATTCTCCAGGCGAGAACACTGGAGTGGGTTGCCATTTCCTTCACCATGCGTAAAGGTGAAAAGTGAAAGTGAAGTCGCTCAGTCATGTCCGCCCCTCAGCGACCCCATGGACTGCAGCCTTCCAGGCTCCTCTGTCCATGGGATTTTCCAGGCAAGAGTACTAGAGTAGGGTGCCATTGCCTTCTCCGTTGGGGGCCAAGGGGTGGTTGACAAACTCCCAACCCTGCTCATCCCTGAGCAGAAATACTACATTAATAAGTAAAATCCCCCTTTGTCCTAAGCTGGATGGGGTTTGCTTTCTCTTATTTGCCGATTAAAGCCTCCTAATACCATAGGGAACTGGGTCTGAGTGCAAAAAGCAAGAGCACAATTTTAATACTTATATCTTTATATGTATTTCTCGATCTTTATTCTTACATAATATTATATATGGTACTTATTACTATTTATTGTAGTTATAAGGGCTTCCCTGATATGCTGAGCAGTAAAACATCCACCTGCCAATGCAGGAGACATGCGTTCAGTCCCTGGGTCAGGAAGACCCCCTGGAGAAGGAAACGGCAACCCACTCCAGTATTCTTATCTGGGAAATCACATGGACAGAGAGGCCTGGTGGGCTACAGTCCATGGGGTCGCACAGAGTCGGACACGACTGTAGTGACTTAGCAGCAGCAGCAGAGGATATGTTTATATATTCATTGATTATTTTCACATTTACAGTCTATATCATATTATTGTGTATTTCATAAATTTTATAAATTCTGAGAATTTCAGGCTTACTCCGTTTTCAGATGAAACCACAAAGACAAATACCAGCATGAACTATTTGGAACTGCCATCTTTTCATCAGGCTCCTGTAGAATGGTTTTCTGTGTATTTCATAAATAAAGTCTAGTCCCCATTTTTAGCTTGTAAGTTCCCAAGGATGCAGATGGTAGCTTCTGACTTAATCACCAGACCCCCGCCCCCATGAGATGTCAGCTGTGCATACTTCAGAGTCTGTAAATGTGTCTTTCTACCTGAATTGCCCTTTTTGTCTAACAAAGCTCATCCTATGATTAACCACTTTCATTTTCTCTTCTTCTTTAAAGGTGTTACTCAAAATGGATTTCTCTAGCTTTTCACAGCTTTCTAGACTCTGGCCCCAAGTAAGACTATTTTTCCATCTCTTTGCTCTGGGGCCAGTCCTCATGTGTGTGGACACATTAGGGGGTAACTTCAGGGCTTCGGGGTCCCTACCTATCCCAGGGCCTCACCACTTGCTTCCTGAGGTTTAAAAGTTCTTCTTGGTGGGGACTTCCCTGTGGGTCCAGTGGCTAAGACTCCACACTTCCACTGCGGGGAACACGGATTCAATCTCTGGTCAGGGAACTAAGATCTCACGTGTGGTGAGGTCAGGAATAAACAAACACATCCTTATTGTTTATAAATAAAGTCCTTCTTGGTGGAGCACTGCCTCTCAGTCTTCAGAGATGAGTTAAAAAGGGACTACACCTGGCCGAGGGATGAATTGTCTATGGAGTGCCTACTGTATGCCTGGCAGTATAATTTTCACGTGAAATAAAAATAGGGGGGAGGGTTTATTCAGAATGTATTAAGGATTTCAAGATAGGAACAGCAGAGCATTAAACCAAGTGCAGGGCCCTCTGAGCACAAGGCCAACATGGCTGCACGCAAGCTGGCTCTGCTGGAAGTGTTTCAGGAGCTGGGGACACAAGGGTGACAACATAAGCAAACACTCCTGCCCTTGTGGAGTTACATTCCAGCAAGAAGAGGGAGACAATACATAAAAAAGATAACAAAATGAAACTAGTAAGTTTCCCCTAAATAAAAACATATAGCATAGTAGAAGGTCATCTGTGCTATGGGGGACATAGGTCAGGAAAGTCGGGTAGGGGGAAGTCAGGGATCAGGGAAGGGGGTTATTTTCTATTTTCATTAGGATGATCAGGAAAGATCTCACCAAGAAGGGGGATTTGTGTAAGGAGACAAGAGATGCTCCAAGCAGATCCATTGCGGAAAGACTTCCAGGCAAAAGGAACAGCAAACAGAGGCTCTGATTGGGGGAGCAAGCTCCCCGTGGCAAAGGAAGAGAGTATGGCGGGAGAGGAGGCAGCGGGGCAGAGCAGCACCAGGTGACGTCAGAGAGAAGACTCAGAAGGGTTCCGTCGGAGCCCACGGCCATTATCCACACGGCAGGTAGCTTGAAGCAGGGAGGGACGGGGAGACGGTGGGAAGCGATCAGGCTGAGGATGCCTTTGGAGAGCAGAGCCCGAAAGAAGCAGCATCGGAAGGGAACAAAGCTGACTTCAAGCTCCTTGGCCTGAATTATGAGAAGAAAGATGCCATCCACCAAGAGGAGAAGTGAGTGGGGAAGAGCGGTTTGGGGGCATCTGAGGAGCTCAGTCTTGAACAAGCTTTGTCTGAGATGCCCCTTTGCTGCTCCAACAGAGGCACTGAGGGGACAGCTGGAGATATGAATTTTGGAGTCAGGGGGTGGGGTCCAAGTGGGAGATGCCCACGTGGACGTCGTCAGAGGTGATGTAGGACACAAGGGGAAGGACCCTCTGAGAACTTCGGCCCACCTGGAGATGAGACACACGCAGACGCTTCTAGCAGAACTGGGTGTTGGCATGACGAGGGAAAAGAGGCAAACACAGGAAAAGGATTGTTCAAAGTCAGGTGTCAGAAGGCGGGGAGTGGCCAGGTCCAAGCCTGGAGGAATGAGGATGAGGAAAGAAGACAGGCTGGCCGGAACCGGAAATGCTGAGCCCGAGAGGCCGAGTGGAGAGGGCACCCGGGCGGCTCCCTGATCACTCAGGAGCCACCTCTCAACCAGCAGCAGGTCTGGTCCATGACAGCTCTGAAATGCCTGCCAGCTTGACCCAATCCTTTCCTTCTTTGTTACCAGCACCACAGGAAAAAACACAGAACTCACCTCTGCTCTAACTTGCCTCTGATGCTTCCTCTCCTCAGGAGTACCTGGTCTTAGAGTATAAATCACATCTTATCCATCACCTGTTTAAAACCTACATTTATAAACTTCTCATTGCATTTCAGCTTTAGGCGAATTCTTTTTTTTTTTTTTTAACCCACAAATGCAATTTTTTTCTGGTTCTAAGCTCAACGTGATAATAATCAGATGTGACATTTTTCTTTCTGTAACATTTTTCATTTTGTATTGGTTTTTCATTACCTTTCAGTTCCTAAGTCGTGTCCAACTCTTTGCGACCCCAAGGACTGCAGCACACCAGGCTTCCCTATCCTACACTATCTCCCTGAGTTTGCTCAAACTCATGGCTATTGAGTCAGTGATGCCATCCAACCATCTCATCCTCTGTTGCTCCCTTCTTCTCCTGCCCTCAATCTTTCCCAGCGTCAGGGTCTTTTCCAATGAGTTGGCTCTTTGCATCAGGTGGCCAAAGTATTGAAGCTTCAGCTTCAGTATCAGTCCTTCCAATGGATATTCAGAGTTGATTTCCTTGAGGATTGACTGGTTTGATCTCTTTGCTGTCCTTTCAAGAGTCTTCTCCAGCACCAGAGTTCAAAAGCGTCAATTCTTTGATGCTCAGGCTTCTTGATGGTCCATTTCTCACATCCATACATGACTGCTGGAAAAAACCATAGCTTTGACTATATCGACCTTTGTCAGCAAAGTGATGTCTCTGCTTTTTAGCACACTGTCTTGGTTTGTCATAGCTTTTCTTCGAAGGAGCAAGCGTCTTTTAATTTTATGGCTGCAGTTACCATCTGCAGCAATTTTGGAGCCCAAGAAAAGAAAATCTGTCACTGTTTCCACTGTCTCCCCATCTATGTGCCATGGAACGATGGGACTGGATGCCATGCTCTTCTTTTTTTGAATGTTGAGTTTTAAGCCAACTTTTTCACTCTTCTCTTTCACTTTCATAAAGAGGCTCTTTAGCTCCTCTTCACTTTCTGCCACTAGGGTGGTATCATCTGCATATCTGAGGTTATTGATATTTCTCCTGGCAATCTTGATTCCAGCTTGAGCTTCATCCAGCCAGGCATTTCTCATGATGTATGCTGCATATAAGTTAAATAAGCAGGTTTAAATAAGCAGTTTAATATATTATATAAATAATATATTATTTAATATAACAACATATTAAATAACTTAAATATAAGTTAAATATACAGCGTTGACATACTCCTTTCACAGTTTGGAACCAGACTGTCGTTCCATGTCCCGTTCTAACTGTTGCTTCTTGACCCGCATACAGGCTTCTCAGGAGGCAGGTAAGGTGGTCTGGTATTCCCATCTCTTGAAGAATTATCCACAGTTTATTGTGATCCACACAGTTAAAGGCTTTAGCATAGTCAATAAAGCAGAAGTCGATGTTTTTCTGGAATTCTCTTGCTTTTTTTATGATTCAATGTATGTTGGCAATTTGATCTCTGCCTTTTCTAAATCCAGCTTGAATATCTGGAAGTTCTCAGTTCACATACTGTTGAAGTCTAGCTTGAAGGATTTTGAGCGTTATTTTGCTGGCATGCGAAATGAGTGCAACTGTATGGTAGCTTGAACATTCTTTGGCATTGCCTTTCTTTGGGACTGGGATGAAAACTGACCTTTTCCAGTTCTGTGGCCACTGCTGAGTTTTACAAAGCTGAAGGTATAATGAGTGGAGCACTTTCACAGCATCATCTTTTAGGATTTGAAATAACTCAGCTGGAATTCCATCACCCCCACTAGCTTTGTTAGTAGTAATGCTTCCTCAGGCCCATTTGACTTCATACTCCAGGATGTCTGGCTCTATGTGAGTGATCACACCATCGTTAAGACTTTTTCGTACAGTTCTTCTATGTATTCTTGCCACCTCTTCTTGATCTCTTCTGCTCCTGTTAGGTCCATATCATTTCTGTCCTCTGTTAAGTCCATCTTTGCATGAAATGTTCCCCTGGTATCTCCAATTTTCTTGAAGAGATCTCTAGTCTTTCCCATTCTATTGTTTTCCTCTATTTCTTTGCATTGTTCACTTAAGAAGGCTATCTTATCTCTCCTTGCTATTCTCTGGAACTCTGAATTCAGATGGATATCTCTTTCCTTTTCTCCTTTGCCTTTAGCTTCTCTTCTCAGCTGTTTGTAAGGCCTCTTCAGACCACCATTTTGCCTTTTTGCATTTCTTTTTCTTGGGGATGATTCTGATCACCACCTCCTGTACAGTGTCATGAACCTCCATCCGTAGCTCTTCAGGCACGCTGCCTATCAGATCTAGGCCCTTGAATCTATTTGTCACTTCCACTGTATAATCACAAGGGATTTGATCTAGGTCACATCTGAATGGTCTAGTGTTTCCCCCTACTTTCTTCAATTTAAGTCTGAATTTGACAATAAGGAGTTCATGATCTGAGCCACAGTCAGCTCCTGGTCTTGTTTTTTGCTGACTATATACAGCTTCTAGATCTTTGGCCGCAAAGAATATAATCAATCTGATTTTGGTGTTGGCCGTCTGGTGATGTCCATGCGTAGAGTCCTCTCTTGTGTTCTTGGAAGAGGGTGTTTGCTGTGACCAGTGCTTTCTCTTGGCAAAACCCTGTTAGCCTTTGCCTTACGTCATTTTCTACTCTAAAGCCAAACTTCTCTGTTACTCCAGGTCTCTCTTAGGTCTGGCTCGTTGGCCAGACAGGAGAACATTCTCCACACCTGGGATTCCCATCCTGGGGAGGTCCAGGCTTCTTCATATGACGGCTTCAGTGCTGACACACAGGTTTGGAATCAATCCCCCATGACAATTAGCTGCTTTAACCAAAGAAGCTGAGAATCACCAAACATTTAAGCTGAAAGCCATCTCTAAGATCAACCACTCAGATGAGGAAGAGAAGCCGGGATTGCTGATGGAGGGATGGCAGTGCCAGTGTGAGGACCACAATGGGGTCCACCTGTGGCTGGGGTTGGGTCAGCCTCGGTCATAAGGACCACTGGGCTGGGAGGCTGCAGGCCCAAGGCACAGGTGTCGACAAAGTGCGTGGGATCCAGCCCTTCATGCTGACAGCAGGGACCTGGGCATGAGACTCCTGCCTCTAGGAGGCTAATGGCTACAACTATAAATGCTCATTGCAAGAGAAGGAAAGCTTTTTCAGAAAAACAATCACGGCTTGATGTTCTGACTTCACCTTGATCCAGAACACAGCAGGAGGGAGTACTGAAAGATTTAATGTTTTGATTTTGGGGGATGGTGGATTTAGATGAGATCGATTTTTTTCTTCTATTTTTATTCCCCAACAATCTCATGAATAAGTTGCTTCAACAAATTCTGTATCTCACATATACAATAGGTGTGTTTATTCGACAAATATTTATTGTGTTCCTACCATTCAGTCATTCCACAAACGTTTATTAGAGGCTTAGTCCCTTCTAAAGGAAATCAGTCCTGAATATTCATTGGAAGGACTGATGCTGAAGCTGAAACTCCAATACTTTGGGCATCTGATGCAAAGAACTGGCTCATTGAAAAAGACCCTAATGCTGGGAAAGATTGAAGGCGGGAGGAGAAGGGGACAGCAGAGTATGAGATGGCTGGATGGTATCATCAACACGATGGACATGAGTTTGAGTAAACTCCAGGAGTTGGTGAGGGACGGGGAGGCCTGGTGTGCTGCAGTCCATGGGGTCGCAAAGAGTCGGACATGACTGAGTGACTGAACAGAACTGAATACTGAGTGAGGTGCTGTGCCAGTGATGGTGAAGTGGGCATGATTGGCGTTGTCCCCAGGCTCACCATCTGTGTCGCAGGTACTGAGAGGGCTCGCCCTCTGTCTTAGCTGTCTCCTCTCACTCCCTCCACTCTCTTGCCTCCCTCCCTCCTTCTGTCCTTCCCTTCCTCCCTGCCACCCTTCCCAAACCCCATCACCCTGGGGATATGATGCTATACCATGAACAGGAATGGATGGGGTTTCTTCCACTTTTACCTGCTCTTACAGAACCTCCAACCTCTCTGCAGAGCCCACCTCCAGTAGGTTACTGATGTACCGCAGGAAGTATGACGTTTAGAAATTCTTCCCTAGCAGAATTTAACTCCTGTCTTGAGCCCCCACGATTCCACGTCATCTTAGGGTTCTAGGTTTTCCCTGGGGTTATATATGTCCCAAGGGGCTTTGACGTGCCAAGACACAACTGGGGGTCCCTCCAGTCCTTGCTGAAAGTCCGTGGAGTTGTCCTTGGTCACTGGTCCACGCAGGTTGCCAAGAACCCCTCCCCTGCCAGGAGCTCTGTGAGGTCCAGAAGCTCTGCGTTCCCATCCACACTTGGCTGCACAGTAACCTGCCCCTGCTTCTCCCTTACGGTGGGGCCAAGCCCCTTCACCTGGCAGCTTTTCTCTCTTTGGGTTCTAGACCCTGCCCGCTGGCTGCTACCTGAGCAAAGAGGCACAGGACTCCCCTGCTATCAGATCCACATGGAGGTCAGGCCAGCACTTGCCCTGGGGTGGGGATAGAGGGTCCTTCTCATTGGGACCCACCAGCCCTTGAGGCCCATTGCTTCCCAGTGGCCCTCCCTCTCCTCTCACTCCAGGGGAACTTCACTTAAGCTGGACACGTGTTCTCTGGGCACTCTGCAACCTGTCACCCAACAGTGATCTTGGTCCTTTCCATGTCCCTTGTGTGAGTTGCTTAGCTGTATCCAACTCTTTACAACCCCACGGACCACAGCCCACCAGGCTCCTCTGTCCATGGAGTTCTCCAGGCAAGAATCCTGGAGTGGGTAGCCATTGCCTTCTCCAGGGGATCTTTCTGACTCAGGGACTGAACCCGGGTCTCCTGCACTGCAGGCAGATTCTTTACCATCTGAGCTACCAGGGAGGCCCTTGGAAACTTAAAAACTAGAAGACAGTCTATTATCACATCCCTTTGCTGAGGCAATGGGCATCAGATGGCTCGACTGCTCCCCGTAAAGGTTTTAGGAAAGAAGAGGCGGCCACGGGTATAAGGAAACTGTGGCCAAGGCCAATTAAATATCAATAACATTATCTTCCCGGTGATACATATACGTATATGTGGACAATACAAAATTCTATAAATTTATAATTAGGTGGTTAGATCATTAATAGATGATATCTGTTCATGGATGAGGGATGATTTTTATTTTCTTTCTAAAAATTATGTGTATTTTAAATTTGTACACATTTTTGTTAGATGAATTTTCTCCATACCCCTGGCCTGAAATACCATCTATAATGTGCTAATAATTCCAAGGTTTATATCTGTAGCCTGCACCCCTCCTCTGGGCTCCAATCGCAAAAGTGATGTCTTCCACTTGGAGGTCTCATGGGTGTTATCAGTGTAAAAGTCTAAAATGGAAAATTTGAACCTGCTTTCTCCTGACTCTTGTCCCGAAATTCTACAAAGTGCACTTTACTATGTCTTTCTTGTCTCAGTCAAAGGCACCCCCCAGTCTCTTAAGTTTTTTGAGTGGTCCTTGGTCCCCGCCCCAGATCTCCTATGCCTCCAAAACGCGTTTCATATTCCGCCTGTGTGGCCACAGCTCCACTCCGAGCCACTGTCATCTCCAGCTTGTGTGCTCGTGTGCCTGCTCAGTCGCGTCCGACTCTTTCTGGCCCCATAGACTGCGGCCCGCCAGGCCCCTCTGTCCATGGGATTCTCCAGGCAAGAACACTGGAGGGGGCTGCCGTGCCCTCCTCCAGGGGATCCTCCTGACCCAGTGATCAAACTGGCGTCTCCTGCATCACACGCAGTGGGGATGTCCCCTCCAACTTACATGGCCATACAGATTTTTCCTCTTATGCTGGGTGTAGTTTTTTTCATTGATTACTGGGGAGACTGGGTGATCATTAACCAGGCCTGAATAAACAGACCCTTGAAGTTTCTCACCCTGGGGCGCACTGAAGAGTGTCATGAGAGAATCAGTGTTGCTGCAAACCAGCACCTACCATGGCAAATGTCCCTGTGACTTTCCCTTTCTGGCTCATGTTAGAATGCCCACTTTACTTTCTCTGAATCTTGCTGGACATGACATGCCTCTCCTGATCAAGTTGCCAGGTGGGTCCTGCTGGCTCACCTTCAGCTGAGGATGGCTGCTGGCCTGATCTTTGAGGTCTGCCCGAGGCTCCTTGGGGCTTCCCTGGTGGCTCATTGAAAAAGAATCCACCTGCAATGCCAGAGATGCGGCAGATGCGGGTTCGATCCCTGAGTCAGGAAGATGCCCTGGAGGAGGGCATGGTAACCCACTCCAGTGCTCTTGCGAGGAAAATCACATGGACAGAGGAGCCTGCCGGACTACAGTCTGTGAGGCTGCAAAGAGTTGAGCAAGAATGAAGCAACTAAACATGCACACATGCTCGCAAGGCTCCTTGAAGTCAAGGACTCTCATGCTATGGAACCCAAGCTTAGGTTGTTGCAAGTACACTTCTGATTTGATGACAGTCCAGTCACTTTTTCACGTGAAAGTATTCATCATTCTTTAATTCTCATTTTTTCTTGCACTTTAAACCTTCCATGTGGAGTTATTTTCCTTTTCCCTTCAGACGGTGAATGCTTTTTTGCATTTTTTTCTTATCCCCAAATGTCTGAATTTCACTTTAAATCTTGAGGGATATTTCCCATGGGTAGAGGATTTAGGTTTTTCTCTTGGTAAATCAAAGACATCGTTGCATCGTTGCGTCGTTGCATAGTTCTAGCTTTCATTGTGTTTTGAGGAGTCAGTTGAATGTTTATCCTGATGGCTCAGATGGTAAAGAATCTACCTGCAATGCAGGAGACCCAGCTTCAATCCCTGGACTGGGGAGATGCCCTGGAGAAGGGAATGGCTACCCACTCCAGTATTCTTGCCTGGAGAATCCCATGGACAGAGGAGCCTGGTAGGCTAACAGTCCATGAGTCATAAAGAGTGGGGTCACGACTAAGCAATGAACACTTTTACACGTGCTTTTTTTAATGGTTTTTCTCTTCCTTAGGTTAGTGGAGGGGAATACATTTAACTGCTGGCAGTGGTTGTGTTACAGTAGTGCAATTATGGAATTATGGATGACTTCTTTAACGGCAAGCTCCTTTTATCTCAGGCTGCTTTAAGATATTCTTTTCCCCTCTCATTTTCTCTTTTCCGCATATAAGGGTATCTTTTTTATTGTCTTGATGGGAGTTCGTTGGCCTTGATTCTGTGGGTGAGTGTCATCAATTTGGGATAATCATCTATCAGCCTATATTTAAATATTTCTTTCTGTGCCTTTCTCTCTTTTTACTCCAACTGATGTTTATTAAATCTACTCACAGTGAAAGACTAGAGATCTCTTCAAGAAAATGAGATTTACCAAGGGAATATTTCATGCAAAGATGGGCACAATAAAACAGAAATGATATGGACCTAACAGAAGCAGAAGATACTAAGAAAAGGTGGCAAGAATACACAGAGTTCAGTTCAGTTCAGTTGCTCGGTCGTGTCCGACTCTGTGTCCCCATGGACTGCAGCACGCCAGGCCTCCCTGTCCATCACCAACTCCTGGAGCTTGCTCAAACTCATGTCCATTGAGTTGGTGATGCCATCCAACCATCTCATCATTTGTTGTCCCCTTCTCCTCCTGCCTTCAATCTTCGCCAGCATCAGGGTCTTTTCCAATGAGTCAGTTCTTCGCATTAGGTGGTCAAAGTATTGGAGTTTCAGCTTCAGCATCAGTCCTTCCAATGAATACTCAGGACAGATTTCCTTTAGGATGGACTGGTTGGATCTCCTTGCAGTTCAAGGGACTCTTAAGAGTTTTCTCCAACACCACAGTTCAGAAGCATCAATTCTTCGGTGCTCAGCTTTCTTTACAGTCCAACTCTCACATCCATACGTGACTACAGGGATAACCATAGCTTTGACTAGACAGACCTTTGTTGGCAAAGTAATGTCTCTGGCTTTTTAATATGCTGTCTAGGCTGGTCATAACTTTTCTTCCCAGGAGTAAGCATCTTTTAATTTCATGGCTGCAGTCACCATCTGCAGTGATTTTGAAGGCTAAAAGAATAAAGTCTGCCACTGTTTCCACTATTTCTCCATCTATTTGCCATGAAGTGATGGGACCAGATGTCATGATCTTAGTTTTCTGAATGTTGAGCTTTAAGCCAACTTTTTCACTCTCCTCTTTCACTTTCATCAAGAGGCTCTTTAGTTCTTCTTCACTTTCTGCCATAAAGGTAGTGTCATTTGCATATCTGAGGTTATTGATATTTCTCCCAGTTAGCCTTGTCTAACTCAATGAAATGGTGAACCATGCTGTGTAGGGCCATCCAAGACAGATGGTTCATGGTGGAGAGTTCTGACAAAACGTGGTCCACTGGAGAAGGAATGGCAAACCACTTCAGCATTCTCGCCTTGAGACAACATGGCAACAAATTTGGAGAACTTAGCAGTAACCTAAGAATACACAGAAGAACTATACAAAAAAGATCTTCATGACCCAGATAATCACAGTGGTATGATCACTCACCTAGAGCCAGACATCCTGGAATGCAAAGTCAAGTGGGCCTTAGGAAGCATCACTACGAACAAAGCTAGTGGATGTGATGGAATTCCATTTGAGGTATTTCAAATGCTCAAAGATGATGCTGTGAAAGTGTTGCACTCAATATGCCAACAAATTTGGAAAACTCAGCAGTGGCCACAGGACTGGAAAAAATCAGTTTTCATTCCAATCCCAAAGAAAGGCAATGCCAAAGAATGCTCAAACTACTGCACAATTGCACTCATCTCACATGCTAGTAAAGTAATTCTGCAAACCAGGCTTCAACAGTATGAACTTTCAGATGTTCAAGCTGGTTTTAGAAAAGGCAGAGGAACCAGAGATCAAATTGCCAACATCCACTGGATCATCAAAAAGCAAGAGAGTTCCAGAGAAACATCTATTTCCGCTTTATTGACTATGCCAAAGCCTTTGACTGTGTGGATCACAACAAACTGTGGAAAATTCTTCAAGAGGTGGGAATAACTGACAGTGGAAACAGTGACTGACTTTATATTTTTTTGGCTCCAAAATCACTGCAGATGGTGATTGCAGCCATGAAGTTAAAAGATACTTACTCTTTGGAAGAAAAGTTATGACCAACCTAGACAGCATATTAAAAAGCAGAGACATTACTTTGCCAACGAAGGTCTATCTAGTCAAAGCTATGGTTTTTCCAGTAGTCACGTATGGATGTGAGAGTTGGACTGTAAAGAAAGCTGAGCAGCAAAGAATTGATGCTTTTGAACTGTGGTGTTGGAGAAGACTCTTAAGAGTCCCTTGGACTGCAAGGAGATCCAATCAGTCCATCCTAAAGGAGATCAGTCCTGAATATTCATTGGAAGGACTGATGCTGAAGCTGAAACTCCAATACTTTGGGCACCTGAGACGAAGAGCTGACTCATTGGAAAAGACCGTGATGCTGGGAAAGATTGAAGGCTGGAGAAGAAGGGGACGACAGAGGATGAGATGGTTGGATGGCATCACTGACTCAGTGGGCATGAGCTTGAGTAAGCTCCGGGAGTTGGTGATGGACAGGGAGGCCTGGTGTGCTGCAGTCCATGGGACTGCAAAGAGTTGGACATGACAGAGCAACTGAACTGACCTGAACTTTTTAATCATTATGTCTTTCCAGAACATAATTTTGATAGCTTTTTCTGCTTTAGTCTTGGGAAACAAATTCTCTCTGCAGTTGTGTCTAAAAGTGTCGGTAAAATCATCCACTAGGGGACTTCCTGGCTGGTCCAGTGGTTAAGACTCTCTGCTCCTCTGCAAGGGACTTGGGTTCAATCCCTGGTCAGGGAACTAAGATTCTGCATGCTGCTTGGTGTGGCCAAAAAATAAAAGCTAAAAAATGTGCCCATTAATATCCTCAGGTGAGTAATCATTACAAAAATCATAAAAAATCATCCTCTAATCTTTAATTCTAACTAATGTATTTTTCACTACTAGAAGTTCTTTTTAATATCAGTTGTGATTCTTTTTGGGCTTCCCTGGTGGCTTAGATGGCAAAGAATCTCCCCGGCATGCAGGAGACCTGGGTTCAGTCCCTGGGTTAGGAAGATCCCCTGGAGAAGGATCATTTTTTATTGTTTTCAGTTTTTTTGCTAAAATTGTTGATTATTTCTTAGACAGAATTGACTGAGTCTGTGTCTAGTAATTCAAGTATCTGAAATCTTCGTGTTTCTCTTGTCCGTTGGCTTTCACTCATGGTGTCACGTTTTCTTGTATGGCTGGTTGCCTTTGAATAATATAACCAGTTCCAGTTTTCTCCTGGGTGTGCCCAGAAGGACCACAGCAAGGGTTCATGAAAGTAACCTGTCCACCTTTCAGCAGTGTTCTGCGTGGTCTTCCTCTCCTGCTCAGAGCTGGGTGAATCACCTCATTTTTGCCTTCAGTGGAAGTTGCCTCCCACAGATCATTGCCACTTCCCCACACAACCAATGCCTCTCTTGCTTATTTTGCTCGGAGGGCCAGAGCGACTCTGCATCCGCTGCGGTTCTCAGGAAACTGCGGGGCTGGGCGCTCCGTGCAACAGTGCTGGCGGGTGGGGTGCCAGTGGTGGGCCCCTCAGTTGCTTGAGTTGGCTTTTTAATATTTGGGGTAAAACAACTCCTGTGATGTTCACGTGTCTTCCTCTGGCTACCTCCCACGGGGATACATTCCGGTGGCAGGAATCAGAGTAGACTGTAAATACAACAGCCCCTCCCGCCCGCTGATGACGGGTGTTGTTTTCAGCCTTCAGCCCAGCTTGTCAGCCTAACTTTCCGTTCCTTTCAGGTTGACACTTCGACAGCTTGGTACGCGCAGATTAGCTTCTGGGAGGGGGTGTGGCAGGTGGGGGTGCGGCAGGTGGGCGTGTGGAATGTCACCTCACACGCTGCCAGGCATGCTCAGACATGTGGAACACCCAAGAGGCAGAGGTGGGGGGCCGGGGGTAGGGCTAGGCGTGGCAGGATTAAGGAGGCGAGAGCCACAGAACCTGCTTCGTAAATGACCAGAACTTGACATACATGCGCCCCCCCCAACTCACACACACACACGCACACACACTCTCACACATGTGCCCACACACACATGCACGCACACACTTGTACACTCACATGCATACACACACACACATGCACACACACTCAGATGCATATACACATACCCTCTCACACGCACACAGTCTCACATGCACACACACACACTCACACATGCACACACATTCACACACACTCACACGCACACACACGCACACACATACACTCTGACACATGCACACACTCACACACAATCATACACTAACACATGTACACACACACGAACACACACACACACGCTCACCTATTTTTGGCCTAAGTGCCTCCGGGCTTTTCTTGGGGAAAGCTCATGCACTCTTTCCCTCCCCAGGTTCCACTTGGTAAATTTCCTACAGCCTTGCTGTGGAAGTCCCCGCTGCCCTCCTCCCAAACCGAGCCGAGTGCCTGGTCTGCCCGCCCACTTCCTGTTTCACCGCAATGGACAGAGTCGGCTGGGCGCTCGTGGCAAAGGCTCGAGCCCCAGGAGTCCCCCACCCTCCTAGGCGGGGACACTCTATGTCCCGTCCCAGGCACTGCTCCCAGAACAGCGTCACCCTCTGTATCCCTCCCTTGAGACCCACTCCTGGCCGCCCTGAAAATAGAGTTTATTCTATTTTCATTGAGGAGAGGGGACTCCACCATCCTCATACCATCTGATTCGCCTGAAGAATCACATCTTCCGCCCTCATGAAAAACACAGCAGCTTGTCATGATGAGTGATGTTACTGTGAACAAGGCAGTTTTGAGTTGAAACTTCTTCTTTTCCAAGAATCGGTAAATTTCCCTTTTCCTCTGCATTTCCTCCCCTCCCCCGTGACATCTAGGTTTAACAAGGCATGAGTCATTGTGGTTTTACTCTTGGGGAGAATGTTTTTTTTTTTCTTTCCTACTGTTACTGCATTGCCAACTGATGAAAGCATGAAAAGGGAGCACTGAGTAAGGTTCCCTGAGCTATACAGTAGGTTCTCATTACTTACCTATTTCACGCATAGTGTCAGCAGAGTATATATGTCAATCCCAGCCTCCCAGTTCATCCCACCTCCCCTTTCCCCCTTTGGTGTCAATATGTTTGTTCTCTATGTCTGTGTCTCTAGTTTTGTTTTGCAAACATTTGCGGTAGCCAGAGCATGGAAGCAACCTAAATGTCCATCAACAGGGGAACTGATTAAGAAGATGTGGTACGTATAGAGAATGGAATATTACTCAGCTATAAAAAGGAACAAAATTGAGTCATTTGTAGAGATGTGGATGGACCTAGAGACTGTCACAGAGAGGGAAGTAAGTCAGAGAGAGAAAAACAAATATCATATTTAATATGATATTAATATGTGCATATTAATATGCACATACTTGGAATCTAGAAAAACGTGTAGATGATCTTTTGCCCTCCTAAGTAGTATGAGGTGGTATCTCATTGTGGCTTTGATCTTCAGGTGTTGGATTTTATTCTAAGGGCGGCAGGGAGCATTGGGAGGATGAGAGGCAGGATTGAGGGTAGGTGAACAGGATGCTCAAGTTCAAAAGGATCTCATTGGCTGCCGTGTGGCAAACAGATGTTAGGAGACTCCAGAGGTGAATTGCGAGGTGCTGATGGCTTGGATAAGGATGAGAACAGAGGAGGTGGGGAGAAGTTGTCAGATATGGATATACTGTGAAGGCAGTACAGAGTTGACAGTTTTTGCAGATGGATTGAACATGGAGTTTGAGAAAAAGGAAGGAGTCAAAGATGACTACAGAGTTTTGGCCTGATAGGCAGTGGTAACCCCATTAACTGAGATGGGGGCAGAGGGATGAGATAAATTTAAAGTGGGGAGGGAAATAAAAAGTTGCATCTAGAATGTTACATTTGGGAAGTCTGCTGCATAGTAGACATCCAAGAGGGCATGGATTGAGGCCTTTAAATCTCAGAGAGAAGGCTGGGTAAAAGATAGGGATTCGATTTGTATGTTGTTCATTGGAAGCACTGATGTTGAAGCTGAAACTGCAATACTCTGGCCACCTGATGCAAAGGGCTGACTCATTGGAAAAGACCCTGATGCTGGCAAAGATTGAAGGCAGGAGGAGAAGGGGACGACAGAGGATGAGATGGCTGGATGGCATCACCAACTCAATGGACATGAATTTGAGTAAACTCCGGGAGTTGGTAATGGACAGGGAGGCCTGGTGTGCTGAGGTCCATGGGGTCACAAAGAGTCGGACATGACTGAGCGACTGAATTGAACTGAACTGAACTGATACATATTTAGCTTCTCCTTTGCAGTGGCTACTCTTGTTCCGCTTCAGAGCTTGCCGGCTCAGTAGTTGTGGTACACGGGCTTAGTTGCCCTGAGGCATGTGCAGTCTCCCAAACCACATGGGACCCAGTGAGGTTGTCTAGGTCAGGGGTCAGCAAACTACCACCCATGAGCCAGATCCAGCCTGCTGCCTCTTTTTGTACCAAGGGCTAGCTAAGAGCAGTTTTTACATTTTTGAATGTTAGAAAAAAAAATGTTGAAAAGAATCAACTTTTTGACACAGGAAAATTGTATGAAATTCAAATGACAGTGTTCACCAATAAAGTTTTCTAGGTACCCGGCTGTGCCCATTGGTTGATGTATCATCTGAGGCTACTTTGCTGGCCTAGGGAGTGGGTGAGAGAGGGAAGACAGAGAAGAGGGGCAGGGGCTGTGTCCTTTTAAAAAACATCTCAAAAACTCAGGCATGCTTCCATCAACCCACGTGACCTCTGTGTGTGCAAGTGTCGTGGGTAGAACGGTGTGTCCCAAAAGGTATGTTGAAGTTCTCACCCCAGTGCCTGCAAGTGTGGCCTTGTTTGGAAATCAGGTCTTTGAAGATGTGATCAAGTTGGAGGTCACACTGGACAAGAAGGGGCCTAATCCAATGACTTGTGTCCTTCTAAGAACATGGTCAAGGGTCAGCCACTGCCCCTGCGAGTCCAGGGGACCAGCAAGCCAGGGGTGCTCACCTCCTGCATTCAGGCCTACTTAGCATTTCCTGGATGGCTGAGGCCAGAGTGTCCACGAGAGGCACTCAGATGGTAAAGAGTCCGCCTGCAGTGCAGGAGACCCAGGTTCGATCCCTGGGTCAGGAAGAACTCCTGGAGAAGGGCATGGCTACCCACTGTAGTATTCTTGCCTGGAGAATCCCATGGACAGAGGAGCTTAATGGACTACCATCCATGGGGTCACAAAGAGCCAGACATGACTGAGTGACTTAACACTGTCACTTGAAATGGCTGACATCTAGCCTTGTTTTCCTCTGTAGGCTGCTGTAACAAATGACCGCAAACAGCGTAACTTTAATATCTGTCCTCTCATCGTTTCGGAACGTGTGAGTCTGAAATGGAGGTGTCGGCAGGTCTGCGGGAGGATCGAGCTTGCTTCTCTGCGGCTTCTGACACCCCGTCTTAAGCACCCTTTGGCTTATAATTGCCTCGCTCCAGTCCCTGGTTCTGCTCTCACACACCTTCTTCCCTGTGTCTCTGTGTCACCATGTTCTTAGAAGGACACAAGTCATTGGATTAGGCCCCTTCTTATCCAGTGTGACCTCCAACTTGATCACATCTTCAAAGACCTGATTACCAAACAAGGCCACACTTGCAGGCACCGGGGTGAGAACTTCAGCACACCTTTTGGGACACACCGTTCTACCTACAACACTTGCACACACAGAGGTCACGTGGGTTGATGGAAGCATGCCTGAGTTCTTGAGATGTTTCTTAAAAGGACACAGCCAGCACTTCCCTGGTGGTCCAGCGGTTAAGAATCCACCTGCCAGTACAGGGGACCCGGGTTCTATCCCTGGTCCAGGAAGATCCCACGTGCTGCGGGGCAGCTAAGACCATGCACCACAGCTCCTGAAGCCGGCAAGCCCTACAGCCCATTCTCTGCAACAAGACAAGCCTCCTCAAGAAGAAGCCCACTCCCGGAAACTAGAAAAATTTCCCCGCAATTACAGAAAGCCCATGCACAGCAATGAAGACCCAGTGCAGCCAAAAATCAAAAGCGAAAAAAAAAGACACAGCCAGGAGACTGATGATCTTGGGGAAGAAAAAAGAAAAAAAAAATCCATTATTGGTTTTATGACCTTCATACCTTTGGATGGAGTGGCTGCCTCCCCCTGGGCAGGATTTGGGCAGGAGAAGAACACAAACGTCTCTGATGTCATAGTGAGCTCAGGCAACCCACTGTAGAGTTTCTTGAGTTTCAAGTAGAGGTTCTCTGCCAGGAATTTCAAGTCTCAGGCCTGACATGCCACAGGAAAAGGCAGCGAGGAGACTGGGGGGGAAGGAGCCCTGGACCCAGAGACTAGGGGCTGTCACCCCAAGGCTGTGTGACCTTCAGCAAGTCACTGTTTCTGCTGCCCTTGGATCTCAGCTCCTTTTGCAGGAAGGAAATGACCACGGGCCCATCTCTCTCTCGGTGTCACCACGAGGATGAGTGGAAATCTGAGCCCTGGACTCAGCACGCACTCTGCAAAGTGTTGTTTCCAGATGAAGCAACCTGCCATCATAGCATGACTGAAAGCCTGACACTTAGCATCTCATCTGTCGTGGATCAAGTTTCTTTCCAATAAATCAAATTTTGCGAACTCGAAAAATTGCCAGATAACTTGTTTTTTCTCCAGCCTCCCTTTTTCTCTCCAGTTGTAGTAAAATAGAGATAACAGAAACTTTACCTTTTTAACCATTTCAAAGTGTACAATGCAGTGGCATTAAGTACATTCTAGTTCCAGAATATTTCGTCATCCCGAACAGAAGCCTTGTTTCTGCCAAGCAGTAACTCTCCATTTCTGCTCAGCCGCACCCCCTGCCCCTGGCAATCAGAAATCTGCTTTCTGTATCTGTGGATTTACCTATTCTGGACATTTCCTTTAAATGGATGCACCCAACATGTGGCCTTTTGTGTCTGGCTTTTTTATGTAGCATAATGGTTCCAAGACTCTTGTTGTAGCATGTGTGTTTCATTTTGTATGGCTGCATAATACTCCATTGTGTAAATATGCCTCATTTTGCTTATCTGCTCATTCGCTGATGGACCTTTGGATTGTTCTACCTTTTGGCTCTTATGAGTACTGCTCCTACAAACATTCCTGTGTACATTTTTGTTGGAACACTTGCTTTCAAGTTCTTTTGGGTCCACACCTAGGAGTGGGTCACATGGGCTTCTCATAAGGGCAGAAACAATGTTGGTAGGCATCCTTCTTTTGGGGCCTCCCAGGTAGCGCTAGTGGTAAAGAACCCGCCTGCCTTGCAGGAGACACAAGAGACACGGGTTCGATCCCTGGGTCGGGAAAACCCCCTGGGAGAGGAAATGGCAACCACTCCAATGTTCTTGCCTGGAAAATCCCATGGATAGAGTCTGGCAAGCTACAGTCCTTGGGGCCACGAAGAGTTGGACAGGACTGAGCAGCTGGCATATATATATGTTTAATTTGTGGTGGAACTGCCAGCCTGTTCTTCACAGTGGCTGCACCATCTTGCACTTCCATCAGCGTGTATAAGGATTTCAGTTTCTCCTGGATAATGTCTGAACACCTGGTTTGTTAAACACAATAATGACTCCTGGACAAGCCAGCTGCTTGTTGTTCTCTGCCTTTCGTGCTGTGATTGGAGGCCCTGGGGGTAGCCAGCGGTACCCCCGCTCTGGTCTCCTCGGGGACCTCTCCTGGTAGGTCACTCATGGCTATCATTCATGCAGATCTTCCAGGACCAGAGAGCTGACTCTCGAGTGGGGATATGGGTGCAGCCGACTAGAGCCTCTGCAGTACTCATGGGGGCAGAGGACAGGCCTGTCAGCATGGGGTAGTCCCCTGGTCTTGGACTTGATCTTAATCAAGTCCCTCTTCCTGGCTGCCTGGCCCTGCTGGCTGAAGAGTCGAGCTTAGGGGATCTGTTCACTCCTGGTTCCAATCTCCGACAACTCCTTACTCTGCTGTAATGGGTCTGCTGGCCCCTTTCTTCTCCTGCCCTTATTCTCCAGCCCCTTATTCTTCCAGTGCACCGTGGGCTGGCTCTTACAGCTCTTTGATCCTCCAAGAACATTCTACTGTCTCTTAGGGGAGCAGAAAAGGCATTTCAGTTTATTTTTTACTTTATTAAATTAAAAAATTTTTATTTATTTAATTAGAGGTTAATTACTTTACAATATTGTAGTGGTTTTCGCCATACATTGACATGAATCAGCCATGGGTGTACATGTGTTCCCCATCCTGAACCCCACTCCCACCTCCCTCCCAAGGCATCTCAGTTTAGATTCAGACACACACCATGAACTCCTAATAACTCACATGGAACTCACAATAACATTGATATACAGCCAAAATGGGTTGAGTTATGTAGGTAAATGTATTATTTATGCTCAGTGTTCTAGAGGGGTGCAAAGAATGTGGGGTCAAAGGACCCCTTGGCCTGACAGTGTGAACCCATCACCTCTCCACTTCTCCTCTTACGTGGGGTAAAACCCCCATGGAGCCACGCCCCCAGGGCACCACGAGGGAGTCGATGGAAAGAATCCTCTTACAGGGCAGACTTTAAATTTCCTGGATGGATTGGAGCCATGTTTTTTACTCTTTTTGGCTGCACAAAATGGCCTTGTAGGGTCTTAGTTCCTGGACCAGGGATCCAACCTGTGCCCCCTGCATTGGAAGCGTGGAGTCTGAACCACTGGGCCACCAGTGAAGTCCTTGGAGCCATCTCTGACCGTGCCTTTTTTTTCTTGGATGAAACAGCCTGCTGTATGTTCCTGCTGGGCTGTCCTTTGAAGAACATTCTGGAAGTGAAGGGGGGCCTGGCTGGAAGCAGCCGCAGGAGGAAGTTTGAGGAGGCGGTACGTCGGAGGAGAGAATGGTCTCAGTCCAGGGAATGCAGCAGGAGAGCGTTTCTGGTGCCTGGATGCATTCCACTTTGGTTTTCAGTTCTTCCCAAGCTATTACGGAAATGATGTTTGCAAAAAACAAAGTTGCCCCTGGCCCTGCCGCACCCCAGTCACTCTGCGCAAACCATCCGCACCTGCCCGGGAAAGGTCCAAAATATGCAGGCGCATGAGCCGCCCCGCTGGGCACATGAGGCCGCATAATTTCCGTGGGCCCCTGCTCCGCGGCTCTGTTGAGAGCCTGGCTGTGTGTTCAGGACTCAGCCTCCGGGCCTGGCTTTTGGCCTTGGTCTCACCTCTGGAGGGTGTAGGGGGTGTCTGTGTGGCACTCAGGCTTCCAAAAGTCGCCGGTGTCACTCACGGCCCCCCAGTGTATGCGCTTCTTGTCCCCCTGAGTCTGTTCCCGTCTCCCAGGCTGTGCCGGAGGCCTGGCGCGCACAGTACTTTATATTTGGAGATAACTCATCTGGGGAGGCAAGGGGCATCAACAGTGGAAGGGTCAGTGGCATCTTCTGCTTTTACTCTGTGTGTGTGTGTGTGTGTGTGTGTGTGTGCTTTTGTCCTGCCAACATTTTTTCCCAGCCAAAGAAGAAAACAGAGGTCTATTTTGTGCTGCAGGGCCCAGAACTGAACTGCTTGCTAAGAAAGTGTCTACTCACCTCTGTTCTCCAGGCTGAGGCTGGGCACAGGGTCTCTGGGGCAGGAGGAGAGGAGGAAGAAACGGAAGGGCATCTGGGACGGACTGGTGTGTCTTCCTGCTCCCTCTTCCCTTCCCTGAGCTGGGCTGATGGGAAGGGAAAGAGAAGGAGCCTTGGGCCCGGGGGAAGGGGTGCGCGGGAGGAGGGGCTGGAGGGGAGCCTGTGGTCCCTCCAAGCTCGTCCTGCTTCCAGGGAGCCCCCCTGCTCCTGCTCCCCCAGAACACAGCCTACACACACATCACACCACACACCCCCCTACACACCCGCATCACACCACACACCCCCCTACACACCCGCATCACACCACACACACCCCTACACACACATCACACCCCACACACACATCACACCACACACACCCCTACACACACATCACACCACACACACTCCTACCACAAATCACACCACACACACATCACACCACACACACCCCTACACACCCGCATCATACCACACACACCTCTACACACACATCACACCACACACATCACACTCACACACCCCTACACACAAATCACACCACACACATCACACCACACACACCCCTACAACACATCACACCACACACACACATCACACTACACACATCACACCACATACACATCACACCACACACATCACACTCACACACAAAACACCACACATACCCCTACACACTCACATCATACCACACACACCCCTACACACACATCACACCACACACATCACACTCATACACACCCCTACACACAAATCACACCACACACATCCCACCATATATATCACACCACACACACCCCTACAACACATCACACCACACACACACATCAAACCACACACACCCCTACACACATCACACATCACACCACACACACATCACACTACACACATATCACACCACACACACCCCTACATACCCGCATCACACCACACACAACCCTACACACACATCACACCACACACACCCCTATACACCCGCATCATACCACACATACCTCTACGTACACATCACACCACACACATCATACTCACACACACTCCTATACACAAATCACACCACACACACATCACACCACATATATCACACCACACACACACATCACACCACACACACATCACACCACACACACATCACACCACACACACACACCCTACACACACATCACACCACACACACACATCCTTACACACTCATAACACCACACACACATCCCCTACACACACATCACACCATACACACCCCGCTAGACACACACATCACAGCACACACACATCACCCCACACACCACACCACACACACACAACCCTACACACACATTGCACCACACACACATCACACCAAACACACATCACACCACACACAAACACATATCATACCACACCCTCTACACAGACACCCCTATATACACACATCACACCACACACACACACCCTCCACACACATCACACCACACACACCCCTACACACCCGCATCATACCACACACACCTCTACACACACATCACACCACACACATCACACTCACACACCCCTACACACAAATCACACCACACACATCACACCACACACACCCCTACAACACATCACACCACACACACACATCACACTACACACATCACACCACACACACACACCCTCCACACATATCACACCACACACACACCCTCTAAACACATATCACACCACACACATACCCCTACACACACACACATCACTCCACACATACCTAATATCCTCTACACATACATCAGATCATGCCACACACATACCAACTCCCCACACCACACTACTCATATACCAACACCAGACACACATATACACACACCACACGTACATCACACCACACACACACCCAATACCACCCCCACACCAAACACACACCTCACACACACATACATCACATACCCAGCACCCCCCCCCACACGCATACCCAATACACCCCTCATACACATCCCCATACTACAGACACACACCTCACATCACACCACATCTAACTCTCTTACTTTTCCTTAATTTTTGTTTGTTGATGTTCAGTTGCTAAATTGTTTCCAACTCTTTGTGACCTCATGAACTGCAACACGCCAGGCTCCTCTGTCCTTCACTGTCTCCCAGACTTTGCTCAAATTTATGTCCACTGAGTCAGTGATGCTATCTAACCATCTCATCCTCTGTGCCCCTTCCTCCTCCTGCCTTTAGTCTTTTCATCGGGGTCTTTTCCAGTGAGTCAGCTCTTTACATCAGGTGGCCAAAGGATTGGAGCTTCAGCTTCAGCATCAGTCCTTCCAATGCATATTCAGAGTTGATTTTCTTGAGGATTGACTGGTTTGACCCCCTTGTTGTCCAAGGGACTCTCAAGAGTCTTCTCCAGCACCACAGTTCAAAAGCATCAATTCTTCAGTGCTCAGCCTTTTTTTGTGGTCCAACTCTCACATCTATACATGACTACTGGAAAACACAGCTTTGACTATATGGACCTTTGTTGGCAAAGTGATGTCTCTGCTTCTTAATAAGTTGTCTAGGTTTGTAATAACTTTCCTTCCAAGGAGAGAGTGTCTTTAATTTCATGTCTGCAGTCACCATCTGCAGTGATTTTGGAGCCCAAGAAAATAAAAATTTTCACTGCTTCCACTTTTCCCCCTTCTATTTGCCATAAAGTGATGGGACCAGATGCCATGATCTTTACTGTTGAGTTCCGAGCCAGCTTTTTCACTCTCCTCTTTCACCCTCATCAAGAGGCTCTTTCTGTCATTAGAGTGATATCATCTGCATATCTGAAGTTGTTGATATTTCTCCTGGCAATCTTGATTCCAGCTTGGGATTCTCTGCATTTAAGTTAACTAAGCAAGGTGGCAATGTACAGCCTTGTTATACTCCTTTCCCAGTTTTGAACCACTTAGTTGTTCCATGTCTGGTTCTAACTGTTGCTTCTTGTCCTACTTACAGTTTTCTCAGGAGACAGGTGAGATGGTTTGGTATTCTCATCTCTTCAAAAATTTCTCACAGCTTGTTGTGATCCACACAGTCAAAGGCTTTAAGTGTAGTCAATGAAGCAGAAGTGGATATTTTTCTGGAATTCCCTTGCTTTCTCTATGATCCAAGGGATTTGATCTCTGGTTCCTCTGCTTTTTCTAAACCTAGCTTGCACATCTAAAAGTTCTTGGTCCATGTACTGCTGAAGCCAGCTTTAAGGATTTCCTTACTGGCATGTGAAATGAGTGCAAATGTACAGTAGTTTGAACATTCTTCAACATTGTCCTTCTTTGGGATTGGGATGAAAACTGACTTTTTCCAGTCCTGTGGCCATTGCTGAGTTTTCCAAATTTGCTGGCATATTGAGTGCATCACTTTAACAGCATCATCTTTTAGGATTTGAAATAGCTCAGCTGGAATTCTGTCACCTCCGCTAGTTTATTAGTAATGCTTCCTAAGGCCCACTTGACTTCATACTCCAGGATGTCTGCTCTAGGTGAGTGACCATACTATCATGATTATCCAGGTTATTAAGACCTTTTTCTGTATAGTTCTTCTTTGTATTCTTGCCACCTCTTCTTGATATCTTATGCTTCTGTTAGGTCCTTACTGTTTCTGTCCTTTATTATGCCCATCCTTGCATGAAATGTTCCCTTGACATCTCTAGTTCTCCTGAAGAGATCCCTTGTCCCTTCCATGCTGTTTTTTTCTTAAACCTCTTTAAAATGTTCATGTGAAAGTGGCAGTCAGATACTTTGGGGCAAGTGCATTTGTTCAGTCGTGTCCAACTCTCTGTGACCCCATGGACTGTAGCCCACCAGGCTCCTCTGTCCATGGAATTTTCCAGGCAAAAGTACTGGAGTGGGTTGCCATTTCCTACTCCAGGGGATCTTCCCGACCCAGGGATCAAACCCACAGCTCCTGCACTGGCAGGCAGATACTTTCCCATTAAGCCACCAGGGCCTTCTTATCTCTCCTTGTTATTCTCTGGAACTCTGCATTCAGCTGGAGAGTGAATGTTGGTGCCACCCTCCAAATTCTTATGTTGAAATCTTAGTGTTCAACGTGTGTCCAGAGGTGATTAGACCATAAGGGTGGAGCCCTCATGAATGGGATTCATGCCCTAACAACAGAGATCCTGGAGGGCTCGCCGGCCCTTCTACTGTGTGAGGGCGCAGTGAGAAGTCTGTAACCCAGAAGAGAGCCCTCACTTGACCACACGAGCACTCTGAGCTTGGACTTCCACTTCCATAACTGTTAGAAAAGAAATTCTCTTGTTTATAAGCTGCCCCCGCTACGGTATTTTGTTACAGCAGTCCACAGAGAATAGAAGACCCACTGTCACCCGTCTACCCCATTCATTCAAAAATAGAAACTCTTGTAGCTTTCTCTCCACTGGGGCTCAAACCCAGTCATTGAGGCCAACAGAACCAGCTCTCTTCTAAGCTCTCCTCCCTTGACAAGATTCTCCTGGTAGCCTGGTGAGTGTCAGTTAACGCAAGTAAACCTGAAGATGACGCCAAGCTAGACTGAGTCCATTCTGGATTCGAGGCTCTGTGAGGACACCCTCTGCTGCCCCATGCCTCAACCCCCCTCTAAATCATAGCAGAGGCAGGATTCCCACTAATCCCTCTAACCTTGGAGGCAAGTGACCTGCAGCTGTGCCTGCAGGTCATGCTGGCTCTAGCCTCTAGGATTGTTCCCACAGCAAAATCTCAGGCCCCTAGGCCTCCCGCTGCCCCCCACCTGCAGGCAAAGATGGGCCTTATAGGGTGGGCGGGACCTTGGCAGGCAGAAAAGGGGAAGGCACAAGTGTTTAAAGAGCTCTGTGTGGTTCCAGACACTTACTGGTATGTTATCTTGTCTACTTCCTCAAAGAGCTTCCTGGGTTGGCTGGGCCATCCTGTTGTTGCCATTTTTAGAGCTTGGGAAAAGAGTCTGCCATGACTTGCCCAAGGTCCCCAAGTCAGTAAGCCTCGAGTGAGAAGCTCTTCTCTTCAGAAATCCAGCCCAAGTCTCCTTTCCCAGCCTGACATGGCCTCTGGGTTAGAGGCAGCTCTTTCAGAGAGGAAGATATCCTTGGAGAAGGCCCTCCATGGAGGCTGCTCGACCTGCAAAAGGAGAGGGAAGGGGGTGGGGAGGGTGTTGCGAAGAGCATCAGAGTTCCCTGGGAGGTCTACAGTTCTCCCAGGAGTCATTTTTCTGGGGGAAAAGATGGTGTCTACTGTCCAAGCTTGGAGGAGAGGCTTTGCGGATTACATTTAATACAAAGAAGAAAGACAAGGCTGTGGTAATGGGTAACTAATTCAGCTAAGGACACACCAGTTCTCCCCTCAATCTCTTTTGAACACATTTTTTTTTTTTAAACAGTGGATAATTTTTTTTTTAATCTTTTGGCAGTGTTGCACAGCATGTGGGATCTTAGTTCCCTGACCAAGGATTGAATCCATGCTACCTGGATTGGCAGTGTGGAGTCTCCACCACTGGACCACAAGGGAAGTCCCACAGGTGCTGTTTAGCCTAAGTTGAAAGCAAAACCCTTTTGGTAATCACTTCTTTCCGCTTAAACGCAGGCTCATGCGGCAGGTAAAACACTTTGGTGGCTGAGGACCCAGCCTGGTGACAGGTGAGTGTTTCTACTGTGTGACGTCTTCAGGGAGCAAGACAGAGTCTGGCTGCAAGCAGCTGATGACCTCAAGGTGGATGTGAGGCTGAGAGCACAGAGTCCACGCTTACAGGCCCCAAGTGATCAGTAAGAAGCTGGGATACAACACAGGAAGGGCAGACAGGCAGGCTGGGAGGAGGTGCTGTTCCTCTCTGGGAAGCCTCCTTGCTGCAGCAGCCAGTGAGGATTTTGGACCCTTACCCTGGCTGGACACCAGGTCCCAGCCGCTGGGTGTCAGATCCTGGGACGTGAGGATATTGTGAGGGGCTGACCCAGACTGTGCCCCGTTGTTCAAATTTCAAATCCCAGTGGTGCTGTGATGAATGAAATACCAATTTCAATGTTTTATTAACATACCCCCCATTCAATAAATGGGCTTCCCAGGTGGCACTAGTGGTAAAGAAACTGCCTGCCAATGCAGGAGACTTAAGAGACGCAGGTTTGATCTGTGGGTGGGGAAGATCCCCTGGAGAAGGAAATGGCAACCCACTCCAGTACTCTTGCCTGGAGAATCCCATGGATGGAGGAGCCTGATGGGCTACAGTCCATGGTGTTGCAAAGAGTCAGACACAACTGAACAGGGGAGCCTGGTGGGTTACAGTCTGTGTGCTAAGTCGCTTCAGTCGTGCCCGATTCTTTGTGACGCCATGAACTATGGCCCTCCAGGCTCTTCTCTCCATGGGATTCTCCAGGCAAGAATACTGGAGTGGGTTGCCATGCCCTCCTCCAGGAGATCTTCCCACCCAGGGATTGAACTTACATCTCCTGCATTGGCAGGTGGATTCTTTACCACTAGCACCACCTGCAAAGCCTGGGCTATTGTCTGTGGGGTCACAAAGAGTCGGACACCTCTGAGCGACTAACACACAAACACAGAAGTGTAATGATGACAAACGAAATTATTTGACACTGCAATGGACTGAATCGTGTTCCCTGTCCAAATCTTTATGTGGAGTCCCTAAGGAGGCCCAGTAGCTCAGAATGTAACTATATTTGGAGATGGAGGACTTTCAAAAGGTGATTAAGTTAAAATAAGGCCATAAAGGGCGGGGGCCCTAATCCAATCAGACTTGTGTCCTATGAAAAGAGGAGATAAGACACAAAAAGGCACAGAGGAATGACTGTATGAGAACACAGCCAGAAAATGTGGAACACATCCACAAACCAACCCTCCTGGCACCTTGATCTTGGACTTCCAGCCTCCAGAGCTGTGAGACAGTAAAGGTCTGTTGTTTAACCTGTCTAGTCTATGGCAGCCCGAGCAGACTATTAAGGGGGCTGTCCTGCTTGGAAAGGCTGTCTAGCTCTATTCCCACTTTTGGCCATGTGTGGAGTTAAGGAGTCGTGGGGTGGAGGCTGGAGGGGCTCGCTGACTATTCAGCCTCTCTCCACCCCCAGGCATCCTCATGAAATACTTGGTTGGCACTGATACCCTCAGTGTTGAGATGCTTGGTCTTGGTTTGTGTATTCACTCTGATTGCAAACCAAGCTCATAAAGCAAAACAGAAGACGGCAGACAGGACAGAAGGAAGTCAAGACCGTAGCCAGGTCCCCACACAGACACCCTGAGCGCTGGCCCTTGGCCCTTGGCATGGAGCCCTCTGTGGCTTCACTGGGATGGCTTCCTGTGGTCCCTGCTTCTCGCCACCATCACTCCCGAGTCAGATCCCAGATGGGCTGAGCCTGGGCCATGTGCCTGAGTCCTAATGGCAACTTTAGCAGGAATGGGAGTAGTTCACGTGTTCAGCTTCTGTACAAGGACATTCTTGACCTTGCCTCCCACCAGATGCATCCACAGGATGAAGGATCCCCCAAATGCAGGGACGCTGGGTAATCAAAATAATCACAGACTCTCTCTAACGATGGGATGTGTGTGTGCACGCACACACGCACAAGACGGGGATGGCATTGACCTCTCATTACAGAGTAGCGAAGAGAATGAGCTTTAGCATCACGCAGATGGGTCAGAGTATCAGCAGCCTTACTTATGAGCTCTCGATCCTGGCTTTTTACAGTTTAAGCCTCAGTTTTCTCACCTGTAAAAGGGGAATAATAATACCTACCTCATAACATGGTAGCCATTATTATTACCATTATTGATATTATTATTAGAAATATCAGGAGAGCCATGCAGTGACTCATCTGTTACAGACTCCAGGCTTAACGACAAGGTCTCGTTAGATCCGTCTTCCAGATTTTTCACCAGTGTCTCCGACGCAGGTGTTCAACTCATCTTTCTCACCTCACAGTGACAGCCATCAAAATGCAGGTGTTTTAATAAAAAGGATTATGCTAAACTCAAAGCATAAGGTTTTTCTTGCTGTTTTATCCTGTGGTACGTGGCCTTCTAGCACTGTTTCATAAAAGCTATGGCTTGTTGGGTGTACCCAAAGTCCTTTGTAGCACTAACCTTAAGAAATATAAATGTCAGGAGGAGAAAACTGAAAAAGTAGTAGAAGGTAAAACAACTGAGCTTCCCATTAGAATATGCAAGAAGATGAAGCCTGGGAGTTCAAGAGCCAGAGCGGGAGGTCAGTGGCTGATTTCATTAGCAAACAGGCCAGTACAAGGAGTCACTGGAGTTTATTGACGTGAAGCTGTTACCGGGTGAGTGCCAAGGCACAGACAGACCCAGTGCGTGTGGAAGGGGCAGCGAGTGCCCAGCCAATGCACACAGCACCCTTTCAAATGGGTCCTTTAACCACAGGACTTGTGTACCTTTTGTAAAAAGAGAAGGCCACTCAGTGATCCTGGGATCACATAGGTCCAGAAGCCAAAGAAGAAAGATCGGCTCACGTTCAATAGGTTTTTACTGGGAAGTGTATTTCATTATGTTCTAATTCTTGGAAACTTAGGGAATGAATGGTGTAAACAGCAATTTTCAATCCACCACCATGTTTAACGGAGCAGAATACTCTGTTCTTCTACCTACTCAAATAGTTACCTGGCTATTAATAATAACTAATAGTTACTTATAAAGTCTGCACAACAGACTCTTTTTTTCTCTTTTGTACCTAGGGGAAAATGAGTACATAATCAATTATTTCTGGATTGCATCACCTTGGAAAAAATTTTACCCGAGCTCCAAATCAGTATATTTGTACCATAATTTTAGATGGAGACAAAATGGTAGAATGGATGGAGATTTACAAAAGGTGGCTTTTCATTCTGACACTTACTTTTGTCTTTGCTTGAGTGGTGAGTGGATCATCAGATCATATCTGCTTTGGGGCAGGAAGCTTCTGAAATGTTCAGTTTACTCAGGCATGGGTTTGTTTGACTCAGTCACACCATGAAGATGTGGCAATAAGAGGCAGGTACTGTTGGGGACAGTGCTGGGAGGGGGTGCGGTGAGTTGGGTAGAGGAGGTGGATTTAGAGCAATAGGTTTGAAGGACTGACTCCTAGTTAACAGAGTGCTCTTGAGCATCTACAATATGCCAAGCCTGGTCCTAGGCACCGGGGATACAGAGGAGAACAGAGGAGACACCGTCATTGCCCTCATGGTAGGAGTGTGGTTTTCAGGTTATTCCACACCAAAAGAATGAAATTTTGAGGAAGATGGAAGAGAGAGCCAGCACTGTGTATGTGAGCTTCAAGGGGGCTTTTTTCATTTGTTCAGTTCAGTTCAGTTCAGTCGCTCAGTCGTGTCCAACTCTTGCGATCCCATGAATCACAGCACGCCGGGCCTCCCTGTCCATCACCATCTCCCAGAGTTCACTCAGACTCACGTCCACCGAGTCCGTGATGCCATCCAGCCATCTCATCCTGGGTCATCCCCCTCTCCTCCTGCCCCCAATCCCTCCCAGCATCAGAGTCTTTTCCAATGAGTCAACTCTTCATTTGTACTTTCATTTAATTCCTCCAGCATTTATTATTGACCGTTTACTACACACAGGCTTTGTGCAAGACACTGGGGACACAGTGATGATCAAGCCCCATTTCCAGCACTTGTAGAGTTCAAAGTTTGGGAGGAGGGAGGTGTAGATATCCCAGGACAATATATCTGAGCTCTGGTAGAGGCAGGCTTGGAGGAAGAAGATGCAAACCTTGCTGGAAAAGACATAGAAGGCTTCCTAGAAAGGGAAGATGGAGGTGTAGGTGTCCATCCTAAAGGATGAAGGAGAGCTTGTGGTAGGACCGTGAGAAGAAGATTCAGGAGGAGGGAATGGAAGAACTCTGTTAGGGGACAGGGACACAAGAAGAAGGTTTTTAAGCAGGAGAGGGCCATGTGGAGAGCCTTCGTGGGAAATCTGGTTTTAATTTAATTGAAGACATGATGGGGGTAACAGTCGAGTTGAACAAGTAACTCAACGAAAATGACATTTGGAGTTGATAACGTCTGTGTTCAGGATCATGTCCTTAAACAGAGAATGTCTATTAGCAAGTCAATTGAGGCCCTTCATAGGCAAGAACAACAGTTGGAAATCTCTCTGTAGGTGCATCTTCCATCTCTTTAACCTTCTAGACCTGTGAGTCAGTGAAACTGGAGCTACAAAGTATCAAAGTCTGTCTGATGCCGCCTCCAGCCCTGGCTCTGGCCCTGGCAGACAGCAGAATCCCTTAGGTAAACGACTGAAAACTGCACGCTCCCACTCCACCGCCTTTTCTGGATATTCTGTTTACCCAGATGAGAGTGGCCATCCAAAATCTATATTTTGTAAAGCTCCACAGGGATTCAGATACCTCACCTGGATGCAGATACCTCACCAGGGTTGAGGTACTGACTTGGAGGCTCATGGGTGTTCTATGGGACTTCTCAGGTGATGCTAGTGGTAAAAGAACCCGCCTGCCAATGCAAGAGACTTGGGTTGGACCCCTGGTTGGGAAACATCCCCCTGAGGAGGAAATGGCAACCTGCTCCAGTATTCTGGTCTGGAGCATCTCATGGACAGAGGAGCCTGGCGGGCTACAGTCCATAGGGTCACACACCGTCTGACACGAGTGAAGTGACTTGGCTGGTGTGCACCCATGGGTGTTCCATCAGATCAGTTCAGTTACTAAGTCTGACTTAGTGACTCTAAGTGTCCAACTCTTTGTGACCCTATGGACTGCAGCAGGCCAGGCTTCCCTGTCCATTACCAACTCCCAGAATTTACCCAAACTCATGTCCATTAAGTTGATGATGCCATCCAACCATCTCATTCTCTGTTGCCGCCTTCTCCTCCTGCCTTCAATCTTTCCCAGCATCAGGGTCTTTCCCAATGAGTCAGTTCTTTGAATCAGGTGGCCAAAGGATTGGAGTTTCAGCTTCAGCATCAGTCCTTCCAATGAATTTCCTTTAGGATGGACAGGTTGGATCTCCTTGTTGTCCAAGGGACTCTCAAGAGGTGTTCTATAGGGTTCTGTTTTAACTTGCAAATAGCCCTAGTGCGGCTCTGGACTTTCCATGGCTGCCTTCCCAGACACAGTAGGATTTCAGTGGCTTTATGGTGTGGAGCGTGGGGGTTCAGAAGAGGGCTCTGAAAGAGTGTTCTGGAAGGGGCTGGGTGAATTCGGGTGAGGAAGAAGAGGACAAGGTAGAGAAGGTCTAGGTGGTAGGAAGGGCTTCCAGAAGGGAGAGGAGAAGGCACTTAAGATGCCTCCAGCTGCTGGGATTTTGCTGCACACGCCCTGCCCCTGAGTCTGGGGGCAGGCTTATGTCCAGCCTCGCCCCTTTCCAGTGGTGGGTGCAACATGTTAGCCAGCTAAGGAAATCCTTGGAAAGAAAAGACAGCACAACCATCAAAGATGGCTACTTTTCAACCTCATGAGTTGACCTGTGCTTCTAGAGTTCCTGGTACGACCGCCCCTGTGACCGTGGAGAGGGCTGGGGCTCTCTGCCGGGACTTTAAGCTTGAGCTGCCCCCTATCACGTGACTCCAAGTCTGTCGATGTCACCACAGAGAGTTTTTCTCCTCAGAGTCGTTCGCCATCTTCAGTTTTCTTCAGTCCTATGTTCACCCGTCTTCAGCGATTTGTGATGAAGGGGTTTATTTTTTCACCGTGGCCTACGCTTACCACCCGCCTCCCAGTTTTCCTGTTGCATTCAGAAACTATTATTATTATTTTACAAAGGAGCACTCCTTCCTCCAATCCAACCTCAAAACAAATATGGTTTTGGCATAGCGAGCCTGCCTTGTAACGGCTGCCCTCCCGTACCAGTCGCTGTCACTTCCTTCACGTGTTTTCCCCCTTGGTTCCTCTTTGTTTCTCTGCCCTTCCTCTCTGTGGGAATGAGGGTGGGCAGGACTCCTCTCACCGGGCCCTGCTTATCTGATGGTGTCCCAGAACTGACTGGTGAAAGATTCTGATCTCATGTGGAGATCCCCCTTCAAAATCTCCACCAGCATCTAAAGTTTTTGCTGCAAGACAAAGACCAGTTTCCTGTCTACTGAGCGTATCAATGTCTTTTCTTTCTGGAGTGAGTTTGGTGTGCTTTGCTTTAGATGTGCCAGTTCCAACACATACTCTGTGCTAGAGGTCCTGAGGGAGACTAAACTGGAAGGACCTCGTCCCATGGCAAGAGGAGATTTCAACTTGATCGAATTTTCTTTCTCACGAAGTATCCCGAATATAAGCAGCCCAGCAGCCCTCAGTGTCTGAGAACCCAGGATCCTTCTGTCTTATTGCTTTGCTCCCTTTGCGTGATCTAAGACACCTCTTGGTTGGTTCTTGAGCCAGGCAGTAGGATGCCATTTAAGGGCCTCGTGGGAAAGTCGCATAGCTCACTTCCATCATATCCCACTTGCTGTTAGTCACGTGACCATATGTAGTGAAGCTAGGAAATGTAGTTTTTTCCTGAGTTTCTATGAACTCAACTGAATCCTTCAATGATTACTGGAAGATGAAAAAAAAATGTTTCATGCATGTGTGAGAAGGCTGTGCATTTTCTAATTATTGGGTACAGAATTCTGTTTGTGGTTATTAGGTCAAGCTTGTTAATTGTGTTGTTGATTTTAGTCTGCCCAACTTTAAATAATTGAGACCTGTCAATAGTTGAAATCTCCCTCTATGATGAAGTGGATTTGCCCATTTTCCCTTGAATTTCTATTCTTTCTCTTTATATTTTGAAGCTAATTGGATGCAATCATATTTTGAATTGCTGTGTCTCCTTGTTCTTGGAGAACTCTTTCATCACTACCTGAGGTGATCCTCAAGTCCTAATTATGCCTTTTCTCTTGAAGTATGTTTTATCTAGTACATGTCTGCTACCGTTTAAAAATTCTTTAATTTTTAACTTTTACATGTTTTAATGCTTTAGATATATCTCACAAATAGTACATATGTGAATTTTGTTTTTAAAATCTTATCTAAAAATTTATGTTTTTTAATTGGAAAATTTAGACTATTTATATTTATTTATTTGATGTATCTGTCTTCTTCATTTTAAGTTCAGTAAAAAGATTAAAAATAGAAGATTTCTGCTTCTGTCATTTAGAAATTTTCATATCTGTATCTTTTATATAGCTTAAACATGCTTTCATATCCTTTGAACATTTTCCCCATGTTAATATCCACAACAACAAAAATCCCAAGATGTGTGATCCCTTTTCTTTCACATGGTTCTCGAAGTTTCTTCTGGATGTGTTTTTCCTGGGTATAACATCTTCAAAAAGTTTTAATGTGACTCTTAGCATGGCAGATTTCCTCAAGCCTGTATGTTGGATAATATTTTTATTACATTCTTATATTTGAATGACAGCCTTGATGGGAATGGAATTCTAGTTCAAAGCATCTTTTCCAATGCTTTAAAACTGATACTCTATTATCTTTTCTCATTTAACATTGTGTTTAAAAAATGTGATGTCCATTTTATTCTTTTTCATTTGCAGTTGACGTGCTCTTTTGAAGAGTGCTCTTTTTCAGAATTTTTTCTTTAAGTGTAATTTTCTTAAATTTCATTCTAGCGTGTATAAGTGTTGGATTTTCCCTCTCTATCCTTTTGGAATTCTATATACCCTTTCAGTTTGAAGTCATTTATCTTCCTTAATTCTGAGGACTTTATCTCCATTGATTCCTCAAATATTTTCTTCTCTCCATTTCTATTGTATTTTTTTCTTCTATTCCATGACTCCTATTTTCTGGATACTGGTGCTTCTACAAATTTCTTAATTATTCTTTTATACTTTCTATTTCTGAATCTTCCCCTATTTTCTTTCTGGAGACATCTCATCTGATATTCCAACTCACTAATTCATTCTCCAGCTGTATCCATTTAACCATGTAGAAGACTTACTGTGTTATTTATTCCTGTTATTTAAGTTTCATACCTTATGCTGCTGCTGCTAAGTCACTTCAGTCGTGTCTGATGACTCTGTGTGACCCCATAGACAGTGGCCCATCAGGCTCCCCCATCCCTGGGATTCTCCAGGCAAGAACACTGGAGTGGGCTGCCATTTCTTTCTTCAATGCATGAAAAGTGAAAAGTGAAAGTGAAGTCGCTCAGTCGTGTCCGACTCTTCGTGACCCCATGGACTGCAGCCTACCAGGCTCCTCTGCCCATGGGATTTCCCAGGGAGGAGTACTGGAGTGGGGTGCCATTGCTTTCTCCGTTCATACCTTATATTTCCCCCTATTTTTGTTTTTTATCACTTTGTTCTCATGAACAGGAAAAGAAAAGGGGGAAGTCCAAGAGAAAGACCCAGATAGGACACTCATATTTGGTATAATCCACCAAGCAATTCTTGAGCCCCAGTCTTCCTCTTCAGATTCTGAGGTACAGGCAGCCCTGAAAAGAACTCAGAGATGATCATCCCAGTCCTGGGTTGGGAGAGCAGGGAATGCACAGTCTACTCAGCTTTCACTTGTGTTCAGAAATGCTTCACAGGAACAGGACTTTTGAGCTGGTTTTTTTTTTTTTTTCTCCAATTTTGCTCCTAGACCAGCAATCTGGGCTATTACTATTAATTTCTGAAGGGGGAGAGCAGCTATTGATTGCTCCAAGGCGATTGTAGGAAAGAGCAGAACTCAAACTGTTTTTCCTACTTTATCCTCCTAGAGTGACACTGGCTGCTGTCCCTGGTTTTTCTTTTGTTTTCTAGATTTGGGGTTTCCTATCTCCATTCAGTTGACTCTGAATGAGACAGGTAATGGTTTGTATGACTTCTCCATTATGGCAGGAATGGGAACCTCAGGAGGATACTCTTCAACCATGTTCTATTTGTCAGGCCAGAGAAAGGGTATATGCGCTATCCTATTATATATTTAATTATATACATTATCATTATATACATATATATGTACATTATATACATATTAAGAAAGTATAAGATTTATACAAGTTAAGATAAAGTATAAATATGCCACTCCAGCATTATTGCCTGGGAAATCCCAGTGAATAGAGGAGCCTGGCAGGCTACAGTCCATGGGGGTCACAAAGAGTGAGACATGACTGAGCGACTAACATACTATTTTATAGGATACATGTATATATCTTATGTAGTATAAGATTTATCTAAATCTTATATGATTTGTATGTGTATATATTTATATTTATTGTAAGGAACTTTTTAAAGACTCATTATAAAGACTTGGCTCATGTGATTATGAAGGCTGGGAAGTGCTGAATCTTCAGAGTGAATTGATTGGTAAGCTGAAAATCCAGGGGACCGTGGAGAGCAAGTGTCACAGTCTGATTCCTGCAGAGAGTGAGGGCTTCACAGTCTCACCAAATTGAACCCCACCCAGGATGTGTCTTAGTATCTAATCAGGAAATAAGGCCCTTTGTGGCTTCCAGCATCTTATGAATTCTCCACATCAAAGAAAGACAAAGATGTCTTTCTGTTGCTCTTACTCACATGGAAGCGACTGTACTGTTCCTATGGAAAGACTGACTCTCTACCCCATGATGAGGGTATCAGCTCAGGGTATCAGACCAGGGTAACCGTTATTGTTCTTGTTCAGTCGCTCAGTTGTGTTGACTCTTTGAGACCTCATGGACTGCAGCACACCAGGCATCCCTGTCCTTCACCAACTCCTGGACTTTGCTGAAACTCATGTCCATCAAGTTGGTGATGCCATCCAACCATCTCATCCTCTGTCGTCCCCTTCTCCTCCTGCTTTCAATCTTTCACAACATCAGGGTCTTTTCCAATAAGTCAGCTCCTCCCATCAGGTGGGCAAAGTACTGGAGTTTTTGGCTTCAGCTTCAGTCCTTTTGATGAATATTCAGGGTTGATTTCCTTTAGGATTGACTGGCTTGATCTTTTTGCTGTCCAAGGGACTGTCAAGAGTCTTCTCCAGCACCACAATTCAAAGGCATCAATTCTTTGGTGCTCAGCTTTCCTTAAAGTCCAACTCTCACTTTCATATATGACTACTGGAAAAACCATAGCTTTGACTATATGGGCCTTTGTCAGCAAAGTAATGTGTCTGCTTTTTAATATGCCATCTAGGTTTGCTATTGCTTTTCTTCCAAGGAGCAAGCGTCTTTTAATTTCATGGCTGCGGTCACCATCCACAGTGATTTTGGAGCCCAAGAAAATAAAGTCTGTCACTGTTTCCATCAGGCTCTAGAAGACACTAATTGTGCCCTCTGTGGGGATGGAGAGAATGAGAATGATTATTTGATAGCAGACTAATGTCATACAGAAACAGACATTCACATCAGTAGGAGGGTCAACTCCTGCTGTGTTCTCCCTGCCATCTCGGGCTTGGCCCCCCCCACTCTCTGTTCTCCTTCTGGCCCCTTCCACCATCCATCCCCAGTGGCAGCTGGGGCGGGTCTCAGGAAGCCTGATTGCGCTTGCATTGCTCCCCTGTGGTGCCTTCCAATGACTTTGCTTGCTGCTCATAATAGAATCTGTACTTGTCATCATGGGGCCCCCAGTGAGCCCCCAACGCCATTCTTCGCCATTTTCTCCGTTGCTCACCCCGCTCTGGCCACGCTGGCCTCTCCCAGGGCTCCAAGCTCACTCCTGCTCTGGCTATTCCCGCTTTGCAACACACCCCTCCCCAGGCCCTCAGGTGGCTGTCTGTTCCTAGCCGTTCATTCCACGGCCGGAGTGTCACCTTCTCTGAAAACCTTTCTCAGACCACTGTTCTAAGTGGTCTTCCCCATCCCAGCATGGTCCTATGCCCCATTACCCTGTTTTGTGCTCTTCATTGGCTGTATAACCATTATAACAGTGATTATAACAGTGATCTTATTGATTTGTTTTCTTATTTTTCGTCTGTCCTCCCCCACTAGGTTATAACCTTCACAAGAGACTCTGTGGTTTAATCACCTCGGTCTCTCTAGTGTCTGCAACTTTTGACATTCAGGAAAAACAGGTACTCAGATATTGATGGAATTAATCACGCTTTTCCAGTGTACTTCGCTTGGTTTGCTCATTTAACAAAGCTTTTAAAAATTTTTATTTCAACCAAAATGTGAACATGATTTTGGGTGTTTTCCAGAGAAACTAGTTCATGGAGAAGCGTTACAAAAATAAGACTCATTTGACAGAAATAGTATGGGATTCACTTGGACCCCAGTTTGCATTTGTAGGGGCGCATGTGAGGTCCTGGGCTGTGGAATGCTTGCCTGCCTGACTTAAGGAGCACACACAAAGTTCAGAATAAGCTTTTGCTTGTGCCCTCCTCCTCTAAGTTCCTCTCTCATGCCCAGTGGCAAGCTGGCAAGAAGCAGCTGATGAAGGCATAGAGCAGACAGGGTCAGTTCTGGATCTCTGCCGCCTCCTGACATCCTAACACCTCGGGGAAGATAGCAGCTCTCAGCACCTGGCCCAGGGTCTCCGTGAAACCCTGGCACAGTCACCCAGAATGCCAGGCTGCTGCACAGTCAGGCAAGGGACCTTCACTGGAGGGGGCTGGTGCTGACAGAGGCGGAGAAGTGAGCCAGGGGCCAGCCGGAGATTGTGCCAGAGGCTGCTGGGAACAGACTCAGGTCTCCACCAAGGTTTCAAGCTATCCTCTGACAGTGCTTGTCAGGGGTTTTACCACTCTCCTGAATGTGCGTGATTCAGCCCAGCTCAGCTGGCAGTGTGGAGGGGCAGTGAGGTGTTTCCCTTGTGCTGTGCCTTACCAGGCTCACGGGTGGTCCCTGGGCTCCTCCAGGTGGTCTTGGGTGGGTAGAGATTGGCATCCAAATCATAAGTCAGACTTAATCTCCTTTCTTTTAAAATTAAAAAAAATTCTATTGAAGTGTATTCACAATTTTGCGGTTTCAGGTGTATAGCAAAGTGGTTCAGTTATACGTATATATATATCAATTCGTTTTCAGATTCTTTTCCCATATATGTTGTTACAGGGAATTGAATAGAGTTCCCTGGGCTATACAGTAGGCTCCTGTTGGTTATCTGTTTTATATTTAGTGGTGTGTATATGGTAATCCAGCCTTCTAATTTATCTCTCCCTCCAGCCTTTCCTCTTTGGTAATCCTAAATTTGTTTTCAAAATCTGTGAGTCTGTTTCTGTTTTGTAAGCCAGTTCATTTGTATAATTTTTTTAGATTCCACATATAAATGGTATCATATGATATATGTCTTTTCCAAACTTATGTCATTTAATGTGGTAATCGTTAGATCCATCCATGTTGCCGCAAGTGGCATGACTTCATTTCTTTTTATGGCTGAGTAATATTCCATCGCGTATATGGGCCCCATCTTTATCCATTCCTCTGTCAGCGGACGTGCGGATTGCTCCCGCGTCTTGGCTGCTGTTAATAGTGCTGCAGTGAACGTTGGGTGCATGTATCTTTTTGAGGTATAGTTTTCTCTGGGGATATACCCAGGGGTGGGATTGCTGAGTCATATGGTAGTTTTTTTCTATTTTTAGTTTTTTAAGGAACTTTGAATCTACTTTCAAGGTGTGTTTTCCACTAGAGATGTAAATTCCCATTTAAAAGTACAAAGTGAGAATTAAAACATGAAGCCCAGAAAAAAAAAAATCCCCATGTTTTGTGTGTTGGGAAATACAGGGGCATCAAAGGGTGAACAAAGACAATCCCGGACCTTAGCAGGTAGGTGGTTTTTGTGGTTGGGGCTCCACCAAAATTCCCAGAGATGGGCTGATTTTGGTGATGTCTGTGAGGGGTCTGGTGTGGATGAGTCTTTTGGTTCAGTTGGATTTAATTCAGGTATATTATCTGTGTGCCTGCTTCATGCCCGGCTCTGTGGACAGTCTATCAGCTCCTGTCTTCTTGGACCTTATGTTTAGGTCGGGGATGCAGACAGACGCCCCTTCCACAGCAGTGTGATGACAGAGGGAGGTAGCTGCCTCCTTCCCAGCCAGACCTAGGGATTTAAAATCCCAAGAGTCAGTCCAAGTTCCTCACTCACCAACCTCTAGCTCTTTGAGTTTGGGCCAACTATTTAATATTTTTAAGGCTTTAGTTTTCTCAGCTGTAATATGAGGAAATGACATCTTTCTTGTTCATGTTATGAGGTTCGTTATGAGGATCTGATGAGATCATTTATCTGAAAGCCGTTTTGAGCTCATAAGGAGAAATGTAAATTGTTACTGGGACCACCAAGAATTCAGTTTTGGAGTTTTCAGTGATAATCTTTTGCTGTTGACTGCTGTGTTGTGATGCTCCCTGTTAGCAATGGGATGTGAAAAGCTAAAAAAGGTACAGAGATGCCCTGTCCAGTATGAGAGCCACATCTGACTGTAGGGCACCTGAAATAGACCTAGTCTGAACTGAGATAGATGCACATGAGGATGTGAACTGTTGTAAAAAGAAAAAAGAGAGAGAGAGAGAGAGAGAAATAAGTAACATCTGACTAACAATTTTTTTTTGTATTGGTGACATGTTCAAATGATAATACATTGGATTATTGGGTTAAAGAAAATATATTATAATTGATTGAATTACTTATTTAACATGGTTGCTAGAAAATTTTAAACTACCTGTTTGGCTCACGTTAGGTTACCCTCATGGCTCAGATGGTAAGGAGTCAGCCTGCGCTGCAGGAGACCTGGGTTTGATCCCTGGGTTGGGAAGTTCCCCTGGAGGAAGGCATGGCTACCCATTCCAGTTTTCTCGCCTGGAGAATCCGATGGACAGAGAAGCCTGGTGGGCTATAGTCCACGGGGTCACAAAGATTGGGCAGCTAACACACACCTACACACACAAGGCTCACATGATATTTTCACTGGAAGTACAGCTGTAGGGTTTCTCTTTGGAAATTTCATTCTATTCAGAGTACACATAAACATTCATATAATTTCAGACATGAAGACTCCTTAAAGCCTCAGCTATGTAACTCTAAAATGACTGTTTTAAAGGTTGTTTTCCATTTACGCTCAACATACACATGAAGAATGTTCCTGTGAATATTAGGTCATCTTTAGTGAGAAGCATTACCGTGTTCCTCCAGGCAGGAAAGGGTTTCTTCATCATCGTCATCAAAGAGGCTGTATGGAAAGCCCCCCTGGACACTGTGTGCAGTGCCCTTGGAGCTAGACGGGCAGGCCTCTGCAGAGACACGACTGAAGCATCACTACAGCTGTGTGCTTGGAACGGAGACACCCCAATGTGTCAGCAAGGAGGAGATTTTCCAAGGACCCCATGAACAACCACGGTTTCCTCCCACCCTCGATTCTTTCCCCGCTCTCATGGAAAAAAGACCGAACAGAAAGACGCAGCCTTTCAGTCCCTTTTTTCAATTCCCTAGCTCACTGTATTCATTCCCCATCCTTTGAAGGATTACCTGCACTGATCTTATCAGTTGAGGCCACATGGCTCCGAACGGCTCAGAAACTGGCCAACAGTCACGTGGGTTGAGGGGCTGGGGTGCAAGCGCTTTCTGGGCTTGGTCTCTTTTTGCCACTCAGCTGCTGTCAGAGGAAGAAGCAGGAAAGTGGAAGGGCTCAGGCAGAGGCAGACACTGGCCATGCCCGCTCCCTTGCTTCCATCCTGAGAAGGACGCCTGAGTGTTCCCACCGCAAACCAGCTGCAGGGGACGCCCTGAGGTCCTTGGAGCGCCACCTTTATTTCTTGTTCATTTTGTTTTGTTGTTTGCTTTTGCTTTTCTTGTTCATTTCTTATTGAAATATAGTTGATGGTGCAGACGGTTAAGAATCTGCCTGCAATGCTGGAGACCCGGGTTCAATGCCTGGGTCAGGAAGGCCCCCTGGAGAAGGGCATGGCACCCCACTCCAGTATTCTTGTCTGGAGAATTCCACGGACAGGGGAGCCTGGTGGGCTACAGTCCAAGGGGTCGCAAAGGGTCAGAAATGGCTGAGCAACTCACACTTTCACTTTCATAGTTGATTTACAATGTTGTGGTAACATCTGCTGTACAGTACAATGATTCAGTTATACATATATATACATTCTTTTTTAAGTGTTCTTTATCATAGGATACTGAGTATAGTTCTCTGTGCTATATAGAGAAACCATCTTTTCATGGATTCTTTCAGAGGAAAACTGCTAGATCCCTAACAGCAAAAATAAAGCCTCAAACCAGCAAGCAAAAAAACAAGTCTGTAGAATTTGCCCATCTTGGGTTAGCTGTGATTCCTTGCCTAGAGGAGCCACAGAAATAAGCCATGTCCTTCCGTGAAAGATGGGCTTGGAACGCCATCTACCCTTACGCGTGGCACTGCTGAGGGCTTCTGGGTTGACTGTGATACAGTGAAATGCTGGTGTCAGTCACCTTCTGGAGGAGTTGGCTGGCCTGGGCCACGAGCAGACCCAGCAGATCCCTGCCCAAGTTCCACGAGTGGGATGACCAGTGGCGATATAAAGGGCAAGTAGACAAGTAAGTCTTTCTTTCTGAGAATGTTTTCACGGCAGTTAGGTTAGAAAATGATCCAGGGAAGACATAAACTAGCCCTTTCATTTAGCAAAATAAAATGCCTATCCCCTGGGTAATCCGTGCTGTAGATGTCCCAGCCAGAATCTTGTTCTTAAAGTTTTCATTTAATTTGCACCCCCCCTTCCTGACACCTGTCAGTATCAGGTTGGACAAGAAGAAAGTGAACAGCAGCCTGGCAGATGCTGCCATGTGGTATGTCCTTGTAGAATAGCTTCCGTGGCATTTATATTAAATAACCACTGGAAAATGTGAGGTGTCAATGACAGGAGGTGTCTGTGTCTCCTGGGGCTTTGTTCCAGTTTTAAGGAATATGGATAATGCAGGGAATGTCTCAATTTTCAGAGCTGTGTTTCTTCATTAAATACTGTCACTCTTCACGGGGAAGGAACTAGACATTCCTGACACACGATTTGGCAGGTCTCAATCACAGACACTCCAATATTGGCTTTCAGAAACCCGTTCCAAATTTGGCCCAGGCTGTCAGACCTTGTCCAGGCACTGATTAGGAGAGGACCTCCAGGTCTGGGCAGAGAGCCGTGCTCTAAAAAAATACTTGCTGAGTCTCCCAAGGAAATCCGGTTGAGGAGGGTAAGTGGTTTGCTCTTCAAATGACCTCTCCCCCCTGGGAGAGAGCACATGGGGTGAAAGTACACGGTGTACCTCTGGTGTCCCCATAAGAGTTTAAGACAAGAAAAAGGATTCTGTGTTTGAACCAAGTGAAGAAGGTTCTGTCTGATTCCTAGCATACCTGTCCTCATCAGCTAATTCAACTACAGCAGGGGCTGTGGCAGGGGCTTCCCAGGTGGCACAGTGGTAAAGAATCCGCCTGCCAATGTAGGAGACATGGGTTGGATCCCTGGTCAGGAAGATCCCCAGAGAAGGAAATGGCAACCCACTCCAGTATTCTTGCCTGGGAAATCCCATGGACAAAAGAGCCTGGTGGGCTACCATCCGTGGGATTGCAAAGAGTGGGACCTGACTTAGTGACTGAGAATGCATGAATAGCTGGCGGCACCTGTCAATTAAAATTGAAATTGACTTTAAGGTAAAAATGCATTATGTTCAGGCATTGGGGCTGTGTCTTCCGAGTGGTACCTCATTCAGCATTTCTCAAAGCATGTTCTTGAGATCCTCCTGCGTCAGAACCTGGGGATCTGTTTCAGTTAGATTTGAGGACTCCTAACTACCAAGTCTGTGACAACTGGAGCCAAAAATTTGCACTGTGCCAACCCACAGGCAATCCTGATATACCCCGAAGTCTGTCAGCCGGCTATGTAAAGAGAACGAGATTGGTTTCGTTTTGAACTTGTGTGTCTGTTGACGGGAAATTTTGAACCACGAAAGACAGGGATCCTTCTGAGTCTTGTGTTTGCTGACTAACCCGTGTATCTTGTCCTTTCTCAGTTATGGGTCACCATCTGCCCAGATACAGTGTTTCTAAGAAGTTGTTTCTGTGTGTCTTCAGGAAAGAATTTGTCCTTCAGTATATGTGATTGCAACATGTTGATAAAAGCAAGAGAAAAACAATAAAACTGTTTTGTTGAGTTTCTCATTTTTCTGAAGCAAGCAGTTTTCAAGTGATAAAAAAGCAATTTAGTGAAACTTACTGTTCAGAAGCTTAATGATAGGAGGGATACAGGCCTGTGTATTCGTATGCAGATCCTTGCACATATAATCATCCAAGAGTCTGAGCTGCTTGCTCCTCAGAAAGCATGCTTTTTGGAATTTGCACTATACCTGAATCTAGAATGACATTTGGTTGCAGAAAGAATGCTCATGTTAGATCAATGCAGCAGGGAGTCGAACATTTTTTGATAAAGTTTGGATAATCTGAATTGCTTGTGTGTATGTGTGTTGTGCTTAGTTGCTCAGTTGTGTCCAACTCTCTGTGACTTCATGGATTGTAATCTGCCAGGTTCTTCTATCCATGGGATTTCCTAGGCAAGAATACTGGAGTGGGTTGCCATTTCCTCCTCCAGGGGATCTTCCTTACCCAGGGGTTGAACCCGCATCTCTTGTGCCTCTTACATTGGCAGGCAGATTCTTTACCACTGTGCCACGTGGGAAGCCCTATCTGCACTGCTTATGTTAGGAAAAATTTAGTTTTAAGCTATGTGGTTACCTTTCAGTTCAGTTCAGTTCAGTCGCTCAGTCGTGTCCGACTCTGCGACCCCATGAATCGCAGCACGCCAGGCCTCCCTGTCCATCACCAACTCCTGGAGTTTACTCAAATTCATGTCCATCGAGTCAGTGATGTCATCCAGCCATCTCATCCTTGGTCATCCCCTTCTCTTCCTGCCCTCAATCCCTCCCAGCATCAGAGTCTTTTCCAATGAGTCAACACTTCGCATCAGGTGGCCAAAGTACTGGAGTTTCAGTTTTAGCATCAGTCCTTCCAATGAACAGTCAGGACTGATCTCCTTTAGAATGGACTGGTTGGATCTCCTTGCAGTTCAAGGGACTATCAAGAGTCTTCTCCAACACCACAGTTCAAAAGCACCAATTCTTCGACGCTCAGCTTTCTACACAGTTCAACTCTCACATCCATACATGACCACTGGAAAAACCATAGCCTTGAGTACATGGACCTTTGTTGGCAAAGTAATGTCTCTGCTTTTGAATGTGCTATCTAGGTTGGTCATAACTTTCCTTCCAAGGAGTAAGCGTCTTTTAATGTCATGGCTGCAATCACCATCTGCAGTGATTTTGGAGCCCAGAAAAATAAAGTCTGACACTGTTTCCACTGTTTCCCCATCTATTTCCCATGAAGTGATGGGACCAGATGCCATGATCTTTGTTTTCTGAATGTTGAACTTTAAGCCAACTTTTTCACTCTCCTCTTTCACTTTCATCAAGAGGCTTTTTAGTTCCTCTTCACTTTCTGCCATAAGGGTGGTGTCATCTGCATATCTGAGTTTATTAGTATTTCTCCCAGCAATCTTGATTCCAGCTTGTGCTTTTTCCAGCCCAGCATTTCTCATGATGTACTCTGCATATAGGTTAAATAAGCAGGGTGACAATATACAGCCTTGACGTACTCCTTTTCCTATTTGGAACCAGTCTGTTGTTCCATGTTCAGTTCTAACTGTTGCTTCCTGACCTGCATATAGGTTTCTCAAGAGGCAGGTCACGTGGTCTGGTATTCCCATCTCTTTCAGAATATTCCACAGTTTATTGTGATCCAAAGTCAAAGGCTTTGGCAAAGTCTGGTTACCTTAGGCAAGGCCTATTGCATTAGACAGCAATGGAAACAAATGACAACCCTTCCCCTACAAAGTAACAAGTGTCTCTTCAAACAAATAGTCCTGAATTACTGCAAAACCACTCTAGTTCTCTAACAGACCCCAGACCACGGCATCTAGGGACCGGCCACATGGAGTCAACGTGACAAAATGAAAACATCAACATTAGGCCAAAACTACATCTTTCTTCTTATGAACGGAGGAATCTTTTAGCCATCAAAGAAACTCTTTGTAGTTTGTCTAGTTAACCTAGAAATACTAAGGTGGTGTCCTGGACAACCTTGCAAGCAAAGAAGAATGTTGCTTCCTTCACTGTGTGACTTTGGAGAGTCCTGAAAGTGTGTGCTGTGCCGTGCTTAGCTGCTCAGGAGCCTGCCAGGCTCCGCTGTCCATGGGGATTCTCCAGGCAAGAATACTGGAGTGTGTTGCCATGCCCTCCTCCAGGGCATCGTCCTGACCCAGGGCTTGAACCTGGGTCTCCTGCATTGCAGGCGGATTCTTTACTGTCCGAGCCTCCAGAGAAGCCCTTGAAAGTGTATAGCCCACAAATTTATTAGTTTTAGAGGAGATACATTGATTTTTCTGAAGTTGTTGGGCCAGGAGTTTCTATGAAGTCCAGCCATGCTCCTCTGGACCCTTCTCTCAGGTCCTCTTGTTACTTCATCACAGTGATGGGGATCCACCTTGTTCGAATAAACACTTATGAAATAAATGATATGAAGTGTCCAGGGCTGATTAAAAGTGATCTCAAAATATATGTGTTTCCTTTACTTGATCTGGATTAAAATGAAAAATATCAGGTCTTAGACATTGCAAAGTTTAATCAGGAAATCAGAATCTACTCTGAGTCTTTTAAAAATTATTAAAAGTTTTACTTATTTATGGCCATGCTGGGTCTTTGTTGCTGCGTGTGGACTTTCTCTGGCTGCTACGAGCTATAGCTACTCTGTAGTTAGGGTTCACGGCCTTTCCGTTGCAGTGGCTGCTCTTGTTGCACAGCACAGGCTCTGGGGTCCTCGGGCCTCAGTGGTTGCAGCCCGTGGGCTCAGCAGTTGAGGCTTAGCAGGCTCTAGGGTATGGGCTCAGTAGTTGTGGGACACAGGCTTAGCTGCCCTGCGGCATATGGGATCCTCCCGGACCAGGATCGAACCCGTGTCCCCTTGCATTAGCAGGCAGATTCTTAACCGCTGCACAAACAGTGACGTCCCACTCTAACTATTTAAAATAGAGGATATTTAATACAGGAAATTGGTTGCGCAGATGATGAAAGTTCCGAGAAGCCAAGCAAAAGGAAGTGAAGGAATCCAAAAATCAGCAAGAGCAGGAGGCCCCCAGTCCCCTAGGCTGGGGACTCAGAGGAAGGAGGGATGTTAGCAGAGTTAGGAGCTGAGTCACCCAGTACCCATGGTGGGCGTGTCTGGTGGGAGCTGGAGCCGTGCTGGAGATGCAGCCGCTGCTGAGACAGCCCGCGAAGCAAAGAGAGAAAGAGGGTGGCCCCCTGGGTTCTCCCCTCCTCTTCTCCTCAGTCTCTTTCCAATGCTGTTCTTCAGCCAGGAAGCCTGGAAAACCCAGTCGACAGAGGTTCATTTCCATGTGATCAATACAGGGGAAGGAGGAGTGGATGGACACGTCACTCTGCTGGGAATAAGGCAGGACTGACTCCTTGCTGTCAAACATGGAATTCACTGAATTGTTGGAACTCTGGCCAGCATCCTGACCAACCACAGTAGGGCAACTTTCCTTCTGAATCGTTTATTTGCTTGAATGTGATATACCATGATCATCAATACAGGCAAAGCAAGTGCAGACCTTTACCCACTGCACAGAATAACCATGGTGCTTGGCATCGTCTACCTGTTGTGGCTGCCTGGGGCAATGTGGTGGTTCTGATAGAGGTTAAAAATGTAACGAGGGCCTCTAAGAAAAGGACCACAACTTTCAGAGATCCTCCTCTGCTCAGGGATTGTGAATCTGGGATGGAGGTTCTTTATTAAGCCATACTGGTTCTTTCCAAGGAAAGGTGTATGCCTTTGGATAGTTATACTGATTTATACTATTTAGCTATACTGAAGTAATATGGTCAGGAAAATATAGCAATTATTAGAGCAACGATCCATCTATAACATGAATCCTTTATGGGAAAATATTCATGTTGTGAACTTTAAATGCTTTCCTTTTTCTGTACTGATCCCCTCCTCCCCCATGTTACCCCAAGACTGAGTTCGCCTCTTGGTGGTTGGTCAGCCAAAAAACACAACCAAGCCAAAGATCAGGAGAAAGAAGGATTTATTATTACTTGCAGTAAGTAAGGAAAACACTGAAGACCTTTCCCAAAGCAGTGTCTCCCTGAACAGAAAACTGGGAAGGTTTTAAGCCAAGTGTTAGTCACTCAGTTGAGTCCGAATCTCTGCAACCCCATGGACTGTAGCCCTCCAGGCGTCTCTGTCCATGGGATTCCCCAGGCAAGAATACTGGAGTGGGTAGCCATTCCCTTCTCCATTTAAGCTAAGGGTATATGCATATTCATGAACAGGCTTGGGTTGTTGACAGAGTTCAAGCTTTAGTGGATTGAAGTCGTGAGGGTTAGAAAAGGCCAACGCCATCATCCCTTAAGTTCCAGCTGATCTGGTGGTTGAGCCTTCAGGCTAATATTTAGCATTGAAACAGAACTGGGAGTTTTTGTTGTTATTTAGTTGCTGAGTCAAGTCCGACCATTTTTGCAACCCCATGGACTATAGCCCGCCAGGCTCCTTTGTTCATGGGACTTCCAAGAATACTTCAGTGGGTAGCCGTTTCCTTCTCCATGGATCTTCCTGACACGGGGATTGCATCCCGGTCTCCTGCACTGGCCGGCGGATTCTTTACCACTGGGCCCCTTGGGAAGCTGCAGAGTCTTTACAACTGATACTTTATCTTTGCTGTGGTTTCTTCTCTTGCCTGGAGCCAGTAGTTTTATTTCTATATTCTTTTGTTCCTCTACAATTAGTAACTACTGAGACCTCTTCAAGGGCAAGCACTGTGGTCAAGCTTAGATCACAAAATGGCTTAAGGCAAGAATAGCTTCTCTTCTGTCAAGAAACCAGTTATCTCTGTTCCTCTTTCTCCAGGGACTCCCCACCTTGCTTGCTCAGACTTGCTTTCTGGTACTGCACCCCAGGTTAGGCTCCTCTTGTACATTCCCGGCTCCAGTCCTGCAGTCAGCCGTTTCTCTAAGGAGCCCTGGAGCCTTATATTGGAGAACAGCTTTAGAAACCAAGGTCTGAGTGCTAGACGTGCTCGGTTTGACCCCTCTTCATCCATCCACCCATTTCTTAAGCATATACCTTTCCCAGTGCCGTCTTTGGACAAGACTCCAGAGCAGAAGAGACGAATGAAGTGTAAACAATCCTATTACTGCATGGCCCAAGAGAAGTGCTGTCCATGGGTATGCATAGAGCTCCACAGCAACTGGAAGGTGAAAGGTGATTTCCAGTTGGAGAGCCGTTTCACAGACGTCTCTCTTCTTGATTCTAGACTTTACCGCCTATCTTCTAGGTGCATATCTTAAGAGCTTGGCTCATATCTGCCATTCTCCATTATAGTCTGTTAAATCAGCCTGAGCTGAGTTTAAATTCTGGTTCTGTCACTTATTAGCTATGTGGCCTGGAGCCTGTGTCTTCACGGTACTGCACCTTGGTTTCTTCGTCTGTAAACTGGGGATGGTGAGGCCAATAGGCCCCACATTTGGAGGCCTTTGGGAAGATTCAGCGGAAGGCATGTGGAGTGCCTGGCACAGTGTCTGGCACAGTCGGGAACAACAAATGCTGGCAAGCAGAAAGACAATGGAGACTGGATTCGCTCTGCAGGCAGCATCACCTTGAGTGTGGCGCTGATTCTTAGGACAGAGATGCAGATGAGGCTGTGAGTAAAACAGGCTGTGAAGGCAGAGCCCAAGAAGTGGCTGCAGAACGGGCTGCCTCCTGGGTCCCCGTCAGGCCTGTCCTGCGGATGATACTGTTTTTGAGATGTGAACCATCAATGACAGAGGTCTTGGGGTCACCTGGCATATGGGGGCTCAGCACAAAACAGCACCAGGGGGACGAGACAGCTGTCGCCACTTTCTCTCACCTCCATCTCTGTGATTTATGCTTATCAGAATGCATTAACATAGCCTCCGATGTCAATGTATGCTTGATGTTCCAGAAGGAATCTTCATGCTAGGGTTTTCCAGCACAGAGCTGCTTCCCCTGACAGTGATGATGAGCCTATCAAATGTTTCCTGTTCTGGAAGGAAAACAGTATTTAAACTAAGGTGCTTCAGAGAGTCTTAAGAACTTTTAGGGGCAGGTGAAGCATAGATGTCATGATCTTTCACTGGGACCAGGTGTGTCCTCAAAGTTTTAAAACAGAGTTTACTATGAAGGTTGTGGTTGTCTCACGTGATGTTTTTCTTTAACTCAAGAAGCATCTAGATTAGTGATCTCAAGGTATGGCTCCTGGACCAATAGCATCAGCAGCCTCTAGGAACTTGTTAGAAACATAAATTCTTGGGTCCCATCCAAGACCTACTGAATCAGACACCCTGGATGTATGCCTTGCCTCCTGCCCCTGCCCATTACAATCTATGTTTTAACAAGCCCTCTAAGTGATTCAGAAACCATTGGTCAAAAAGATGCAGGATTTTCCCAAACTTTCAGCCTTAAAGCTAAAGGTGTTTTGAGCTCTGAGCATCTGAAGAGAGGACTCTCTCTAATGTATGACACTCAGTAAGTGCACATTAAGTATTTATTGAATGAATGAATTTAAAAATACTGAAGTGGTTAAAATTCAAGACACTGACAACAGCAAGTGCTGGGGAGGATTTGGAGCAAAATGAACACTCATTGATTGCTGATGGGAATGTGAAATGGTACAGCCACTTGGGCAGTCAGTTTGACAGTTTCTTACAAAACTAAACATGCTCTTAACATACAATCTAACAGTACCACTTTTTCATACTTACTCCAAGGAATGAGAAACTTATGTCAACACAAATAACCTGCACAGGTAGGTTTATAGCAGCTTTATTCATGAATCGCCCCAACGTGGAATCAACCAAGAAGTCCTTCAGTAGGTGAATGGATAAATAGTGTGGTATATCCAGACAATAGAATATTATTCCGCAGTTAGGGGAAAGGAGCTATCAAACCGTGACAAGACATAGAGGAACCCTAAATGCGTGTCACTAAGTAAAAGAAGCCAATTTGAAAAAGCTACATTCTATTTGACTCCAATGGTATGACATTCAGGAAAAGGGAAGACTATGGAGACAGTAAATAAGTCAATTCAAGGGCTGGGGGAAGTGTGGGATAGAAAGGTGGCTCACAGGAGGATTTTAAGTGCAGTGAAAAGACTACTTTGTATGGTACTACAGTGGTGAATACATATCATTATACATTTGTCCAAACACATAGAAAGTACTGATAAAGAATGAGCCCTCATGTAAACTATGAAATTCAGTTAATAATGATGTACCAACATTGGCTCATCAATTGTAATAAAGGGACCACACAAATTGCAAGATGCTATCATCAAGCCTTAAACACATTAGCGTCAACCCTCCAGATACACATGGAACTGATTTAAGAGCATCTTGTTTCCTTGGAAGCATAAATTCCTCTTAGTCTCTTTTTCAAAGGGGAGGAGTCTTCTTTCCAAGAAGAAAGAGAAGGAATTTCTTCTAGCTCTTAAGGGGTTCATGCAGTGAGCCTGGAAGAATTGTGCCTGTCCCCTTTGTGAAGATCCAGACCCTTGGGGCATGCTTTGGGAAATCAGTGGATGAATATTGACAGTCGGGCTGTTCTTGGTACCTTGTTCCTCATGGGGGCCAATTAGTCATTCTGAAGAAGTTCAGTATTTCCTTCAGATGATAAGTAAGAGCTTCTCTGTGACATAACCACCCTGCACACTTATAGAAACGTTCCAGTGATACTACGTGGCTTTTTAATCTTAAAGAATTCATAGTGCCTCACCAATGCTGGCAAAGGGGGTTTGCTGGAGAAACAATGGAAGTGGCAGCAGAGCCCCATCTTTCTTTAGGGTTGGGCTCAGCTAAGATTCTACACTTTCAGCCAGAGAGGGCTGGGGACAGTTGCAGCCAGCGTGAGGTAGGCAGATGTTGTGGGGTGGGGCTTCCAGGTAAACTCTATAAAGGAAGACAGAAAAAAAGGTAGAGTGGGAGGGAATAAATGGGCATACACCTTCTGTCCTCCATCCGTCTCTTTCTTCTGCTTGGAATGCTGATGCAGTGCTGAAAGGGGAGTTGCCACCCTGTACCCATGAGGTGACCATGAGTGCAAAGTTCACAACCCGAGGATAGGCACACAGAAAAATAGGAGAAGTGTCACTCTTAGGGGTGTTGTACTGCTTCCACACCAGTCCTGCACTATTTACCACTGAATTTTAATTTTTACATGAGGGGAAAAAAATAACCCTAACTTGTTTAAGTTGATATTTTGGGAGTTTCTGCTACTTGCAGTCAAATCCCACATCTAACTGAATGGAGGTATTTTCAGTTGATGCTTGTGGTTGAGAGCACAGACTTTGAGGTCTGCCTGACCTGGTTACGTGTTCTGCCATGTGCCTTTGAGCATATTCAACTTTGCATACTTCATCTGTGAAATGGACTCAGTGGCACTTCTGACCACAGTATTGTTTTAAGGATGACTTGGAAGCATATATCTTAATGACTATTAGCACAATGTCTGGTACATATTAAAGACTATTAAGGGCAGAATAGATGGCAGTACAAGACTGGAGTTGCCTCCCACCTCAGATATGCAAGAATTAAAAAAAAAATAGAGCAGGATTTGAGTGTTGTCTTGGACACTCTGAGTATTGCACAACTTCTGGATTTCATTGTCCTGGGCTAAATCAAATTCACATGACGCAAAGTGGATATTCCCAGACCTAACCCCAGACTGTTATCCACTCTTACCCACTTCTAGGGCTTGATGCCTACAGATCCCTCTGGGAAATAACCCCCACTCAACACAGGACAGTCATGGACAGTCAAGCAGAGGGAGCAGCCTGCGATTCCTGGCACCAGAAGTAGACATCAACCTGAAAGGGTACACTCTGTAGGCTGGCCAGCGGTCTGGCAAGGGTCCTAGTGGGACGATTCTTCCCACAACGGTCAATAGTTCTGCTGGCTGGCCACTCTTCTGGAGAGATCTCAGTGCTGCCTGGCAAGCTGGTCCCTTGTCACTGATCCATACACTCTCCTACCCTCTGGGATGGCTGTCTTGAATGTTTTTATCTCCCTCAGGGCTTTCCTGGTGGTCAGATGGTAATGAATCCACATGCCAATGCCAGGAGACATGGGTGTGATCCCTGGGTTGGGAAGATCCCCTGGAGGAGGGCACGGTAACGTCTTGCAGTATTCTTGTCTGGAGAATCCCCATGGACAGAGGAGCCTGGCGGGCTACAGTCTATGGGGTCACAAAGAGTCAGACATGACTTTTGCATCTTGCTCTGTGCAAACGTGCCCAAAGGTTCTCGTCTTGAAACAACATGTGACTTCCCTGTGGTCCAGTAGTTGAGAATCTGTCTTCCAATGCAACGGATGTAGGTTTGTTCCCTGGTCTGGGAACTAAGATCCCGCAGGCCCCAGAGCAGCTAAACCCGGGTACTGCGGCTAGAGCAGGCATCGCAATGAGAAGCCTAGATGCTGCAATGAAGACCCAGCACAAACCAGAAAGAGAACATCCTCCCTGAGCCCGCGTCCCCGGTGCCCTCCAGCCCGCTCCTGCGCTTCTGCGTACAGCCCACTTCTGCCCTGTCCTCACTTCCTCGCCTCCTGTCCCTTTGGATTTCACTCACCAGGCTTTTCTCCACTGTTCCAGGAACATGCTCTCGTCACCCGATGGCTTCTTCCTGTTGAATCAGGTGATCACTGCTCAGTCCTCAGGTCATTCACACTTCTAGTAGCCTCTCACACAGACGATTATTCCTTTTGGGAAAAAGTGTCTTCACTTGGTCTCCTCAGTGTGAGAAATGGACAAGAATAAACACCTTTATGATATGACCAGGGCAAGGACATTATTTCATTTTCAGCAGTATTCCCAGCACCTGGGACAGTATCTTTCATGTATGAGGCACAGAGTATCTGTTGAATGGATGAGTCCAGATCAGGGGTAGCAAAGTACAGCTCACAGGCCAAATCTGGCCCACTGCCTGTTTTGGTAAATAAAGTTTTATTAGAACACAACTGTGTTCATCTGTTTACAGACTGTCTAAGCCTGCTTTCACACATTCCACAAGTTGAATAGTTGTGACAGAGACCACATGTCCCACAAAGCCAAAGATATTTACTGTCTGGCCCTTTACAGAAAAAGTTTGCAGACCCCTGATTTAGACAATTATTTCTATTTCCACTGTGTGCTGTGTGTATAAGACCCTGATACAGATGATCAAAGAGACAAAGCTCACAAAAGAAATCACAATGTCGTCTCTCACCCACGGACATCAACAGGGTGTGTCTGTAGCCTGGGTCTGAGAAGGACTCTCTCCGGTGAATAATTCAGTGGTGATGGGAGAGTCGGGGAGATGGAAGGGAATGGAAAAAGAATATTAACCTTATTTTTATTAATTAATTTTTATTGCAGTATTTGTGCCCAGTCGTGTCTGACTCTTTTCTGCCTCATGGACTGTAGGCTGCCAGGTTCCTCTGTCCATGGAACTTTCCAGGCCAGAATACTAGAGTTGGGTGCCATTTCCTACTCCAAGGGATCTTCCCAACCCTGGGGTCAAAGCTGCGTCTCTTGCATATCCTGCATTGGCAGGTGGATTCTTTACCCCCTAGTGCCGCCTGGGAAGCCCTCATTGGAGTATACTTACAACAATGTTGTGTTACTTTCTGCTGTACAGCAAAGTGAATTGGCTCTATGTGTATGTACATCTCCTCTTTTTGGATTTCCTTCCAGTATGAACCTTACAATCATGTTATACCATGCATTTTGCATAGTTTATTTCACTTCCTCTGCACTGCCTTCTCCAGTCTATGAATGAGGAAACTGAAGCACTGGCCGACTAAACGTTTCATGAAAAGTCACACAGAGCTGTGAAGTACTGGAAAGGGGGTGCCAAGGCCAGAACCTGGGATGGACCCTGGCCCAAGTGGCAGTGATGATGGCAGCAAACACACACGGGGCCTCTGGAGATATGCAGGTACTGTTCTTAGTTTATCCCATCAACCGTGGGAAACAAAGGCACAGGAAGAGCGACCACCTTCCCCAAGGTCAAGGGCAGGGCCAGCACTTGACCTGGTAGTTTTGTTTTGTCTCTATTCCCTTCCACTCTACCATAATGTGTACTAGGTCCTCAATGAATAGTCATCTAACTAGTGGATTTGAACTGAAATTTCCTGGCTCCCGGCCCAGAATCTTTGCCACTATCTGGCACCAGCCACCCATTGAGGGTTCAAAGGACTGTGCAACATTTTGCTCAGAGTAGAGCTGGAGGCCACCTAACTTGTTTCTGCAGAAATTACTAGAACATTTTAGAATTTACTCATCCTCTATCTATATTTTCATCTCTTGGTACACTGCCCGCTCCCTTGGGGAAACTATAATTTCCATAACTGATGATAACATCTGTTTTCAGACATGTGAATCGGTTGCAGAAATGTGTGTCAGCAGAGAACTAAGCCTCCAAGCTTGAAGGAGGTTTCTTACAAAAGTCGTCGGGAGCGGCTTTCTTGCTCAGTCCTGCCAAGAGTTTTATTTATTTATTTTTTTCTGCCAAGAGTTTTAAATCGTGCAACAAAATATATTCTCCAGTTGACGGTTGTGTACATCATAGCTCTCCAGTGGGAGGTGAATATTCTTCCCCATGTGAAAGTTACTTCACCTACAGTATGGGATTTGATGTATTTATCTTCCAAAATTAGATAAAACCATTATAAATTTTATGCACACTGGCCATCCTTCAAGACTAGGACAGAACTATTTGAGAAAGGAGGCATTCTGTATTCATTAGGGCACATTTTCAATTTATTGCTGGTGGGGAAAGAAGAAATGACATCTTTCTCTCTTAGTTATTTCTAGTTCCCATAAAAAACAAAGAGTACTGCAGACTGGGTGGCTTGAACAACAACATTCATTATCAGTTCTGGAGGCTGGGAAGTCCAAGATTAACGTGCCGGCTGGTTCAGATCCTGGAAAGAGCTGTCTTCATCACTTGCGCATGGCCACCCTCTTGCTCTGTCCTTGCATGGCTTTTCTTTGCTGCCTGCATTTGGGGCACCATTTGGGGCACCTTCTTCTGAGAAGGCCACTAATCCTATTTGACTAGGACCCCACCTTTGTGAACTCATGTAACCTTTACTTAGCTCCTAAAACAATCACTTGGGGGTTTGGACATCCAACATATGAATTTTTTAAAATTTAAATTAAAAATATTTTTATTTTGCATTGGAGTATAGCCAATTAACAATGTTGTGAGTTTCAAGTGGACAGCAAAGGGACTCAGCTATACATATACGTGTATCCATTCTCTCTCAAACTACCCTCCTATCCAGGCTGACACATAACATTGAGCAGAGTTTCCTGTGCTATACACTAGGTCCTTGTTGGTTATCCATTTTAAATACAGCAATGTGTATATATTGATCCCAAACTCCCTAACTATCCCTTCCCACCAACCTTCCCCTCTGGTAACCATAAATTTGTTCTCTAAGGCTGTGAGTCTGTTTCTGCTTTGTGAATATGTTCATTTGTATCATTTCTTTTTAGACTCTGCCTATAAGGGAATCTGGGCTTCCCCTGTGGCTCAGCTGGCAAAGAATCAGTCTGCAATACAGGAGCTCTGGGTTTGATCCCTGGGCTGGGAAGATCCCCTGGAGAAGGGAACAGCTACCCACTTCAGTACTCTGGCCTGGAGAATTCCATGGACTATATAGTCCATGGGGTCACAAAGAGTCACACACGACTGAGAAACTTTCACATATAAGGGATATCATATGATAGTTCTCTTTCTCTGTCTGACTTACTTCACTCAGTATCCAACATATGAGTTTTGGGAGGACAAAATTTAGTCCTCTTCTCATCCCTGAGAACCTCCCCATGGGACCTGACACGATGGACGTTTGTTAGCTGATTTTGCGAATATGATTCAGTCTGGTTTTGAGTCTACATTAAACGTCCTTCTATACTGGGAAACCTCCATCGATTTGCTTTAGCTTCAAGTTCTTGTGCCCAGGAGGCGAAGCCAGCTGTACCAGCAGCAGTTAATCATCTTTGCGACTCTTCCATATGGTAATAATAATGGAGGTTTTCTTTTAACAACTGCGTAAGAGATACCAGGTGCCATCTTAAGAAGTTAGTATCTTGAAGCTCTTTGTCTTATCTTTTCATCTTTTTGAGAACCTATGATGGATGGGGCTGTATTTATTTTTACTTCCGTTTTGTAGATGAGGAAACTCAGGTTAGAGAAGCCAAGTGATTTGCTCAAGAGGACACAGTTAGGAAATGACTCTGTATTTGAACTGAGTACAAACTCCAAGGAACTCTTCTGACCACACTGTCTGTCTCCCATATGGTCAGGACACTTTTATTTCCAGAAACATCAGTCCACAATCATCAAGAACAATGGTTCAACACAATCCTTTCGACGAATCTCTAGCTGAGAAAGAAACTGATTCATTTGGATCGAGTTCTTGCTTCCATTTGGATTTATCTTATTCATTTTTGTTGGTCATATAATTGAGGCCAAGGGACACCTTTCTGAAAAGTCACTCATAGCTTAAAAACATTTGGCTTTTTATTAGATGTTTAGAAGTTTCTGGAAAGATCCACTTCTGAAAAGAAGCCGTGGAAGATCAGAACAGTGCTGTTTTCTCATTCTGTAATTTCTCTTCCTGGCTGTCTTCTCTCATCTATGTGGAGGGGATGCTGAGACAGTTTTATGGCCTTTTTTTTTTAAATGAAAATTTCCCTCACTTTTCAGAAATGCAAAGGAAAAGCGATCGCAGGAAATGTCTTTCTTTCCTCTCTCAGTTCTGTGTGGCAAGTACTATGTTTTTGTCATGATTACAGTCATTTTTTTCAAAGGCGTCCAGCTGTTTGAACGCTCTGAGTCGGAAGCAGGGAAAGGAATGGAAGGATTGCTTCTTCCTTCTTGAAAGCTAACGTGGGCAGAATTCGGGCTGCACAGACCTTAGACATAAACAGTGATGGAGGCGAGAACATATGATCCAATAGGTTACCCCTAGTTACTAGAATTAGGGAGTTTATCTCTTTTTTCTCCCTCTAAATGTTTATACTTACGGGAGAATTTTCCAGCTCCCTGAGAAAACACATTTATTTCCCCAAGAAAGATAAGAGTGCTTATTCTGTGCAGTGTCTATTCAACTGCAAAGAAGACTTGCAGGTGGAAAGAAGCCCTCCGATTACCAAGCGGCCCATTTCAGAGCATCCAGGCTTGCTTTGTTTTACATTTTATAAACTGTTCATCAGATAGTTAACTCTCCTGCTGTCCACCTGCCTGGAGGATGGGAGGATGAAAGGAAGCCACCGGTACAAAATCATGTGGCAACAATGACAACCACTTGGCTTGTTTAGAGGTGCTTGTGCAGAGAACCACACAAGAAAACAAAGGCATAAGAGTATGTGAACTTCTAACCCTCTTCCCCACATGCCAGTGGGGCGGTGGGTGGTGTGAGCAAGTGTTCAAGTTCCCTGAAGTGGGTGTTTTTATGGGGTCAAGTGACAAAGAACCAAAGAGGGTCAGGACTTGTGAGCAGCAAGTGGAAAACTACCAAGAACTGTTCAACCCCGCCTGCCGCTTAAATCACTTCTCTGAAGTGAGGGGAGCTTGGGTTTACTTCCCTCCCCTGTGCTTCTTTGACAAGGGACAGCTCTAAGGAGCAGAGATTTTGCCAAACACTGACTTTTTTGCCCAGTCAGCCCCCTTCTCAGTTCCTCTTGTCCAAACGGAGTGACACTTTGTCAGCAAGCCGGGTGGGGAGGCTGGGGTGGGAGGGTGTTCATTATTGCTAAATGACTCCCGTCTGCGATTCTGCCTGCAGCTTTTATGAACCCCACATGTTTTAATTAACACATCGCAGAGGCAACATCAGCTCAAAAGTGCCAGCAATGAGAGTATTTCAGTGGATCCCCACTCTGTGGTTGTCTGAACTGGATCTGCTAGAAGCGTACTCGGAGGAGTACGCTTACAGTAAACATTTGGGAAAATAGTGTGGAAAGGCAGGCAGACCGTGCAGCGGCTCCATCAAGGAATTCCTGAAGATTTACCTCTGGGTTTACACAATGGCTTTAGCATTTGGTGAAAGCTTCCTAGGAGGTGGGGATATGGGAACCCCGGGGAAGAGCCAAGGTCTTTTCGTGATAAAAAGTGAATAGATAGATGCTGGCTGAGCAGGGTCAGCCAAGTGTGCTTGGGTCAGTGGCTGGTGTTTTTACAGAACATGCTTCAGGAAAGCAGTGCGATTTTTCTGGAAAGCACATTGGTTCTGGAGACGTGAGGGGTGGGATTGAGCTGGAATTTCCTCTCATTGTGACACCCTGGGTAAGAAATGTAACTTTTCGGAGAGTCTGTTAAAAGGAGACAATGCCACCTGCCTGTCTTACATGAGGCCAAGTGTGCAGGAGTGCCTGACAGAACACTACGACCATAAACGTTGTATAAATTATCTGTAGGACTTGTAAATGATGTAGGTGGTCACTTCATTTGTTGGTTCAGCTAACAGCATGAACATCTACAGTTCCCTGTGCCCCCGAGTTTACAATCGACACTCACAAATAAACAGAAAAATACTCCATGACCTGTGAAGTGTTATAACGGGGAAAAAGAGATCGTGTGGAAGTTCATAAATATGGCACTTAACCTGGACTTGGAAAATTTCAAGAAGGCTTCTAGGAAGAAGGAGTGTCCCAGCTGAGCTTGAATGTCATCTTCTGGGTGAGGACTCTCATACCCACATTACTTAAAAAGTTAGCCCAGCCTCTTGTACACCCTGTCCCCCCTCTAGCTTTATTTTCCTTTAATGCTCTTATTACCATCTGACACACGCTACATGGCTACTTGTTTATGCTTTGTGTCTGTCTCCCTCAACCAAAATATAAGGTCATAAATTTAGATAATTTCTTTTGTTCCCTACAGTATCCTTATCCTCAGTGCCTAGACTAGTTCATGGTGCAGAGTAGGCACTCAGCAGATATTTGTTGAATGAATTATGGGGAAATGTAAGTGTTAGATGAACAGGAAAGAATATTCTAGGTGAGGAATAAGCATAAGCAAGGACCAGGAGCTGTAGAGCACAGATGGGTTTGGTGTCTTGGTCTGTTCAGTTCAGTCCAGTTCATTCGCTCAGTCGCGTCCGACTCTTTGCGACCCCATGAATCACAGGATGCCAGGCCTCCCTGTCCATCACCAACTCCCGGAGTTCACTCAGACTCACGTCCATCGAGTCAGTGATGCCATCCAGCCATCTCATCCTCGGTCTTGGTCTGTAGGGGCTACTATAACAGAGTATCCTAGATTAGGGAGCTTACACACCACTGACAACTATCTCTCACAGATCTGGTTGCTGGGTGTTCAAGGCCAAGTTGCTAGCATACTTGATGTGTGGTGAGGCCCCTCTTCTTGGTTCTCAGTTGGCCATCTTCTCATTGTGTCCTCACGAGAAGGGACTGGAAGCTCTCTGGGGCCTCTTCTATAAGGGCACTAATCCCATTCCTGAGGGCTTCAACCTTCATAACAAATCACCTCCCTAAGGTCCCATCTGAGAAGGTGATGGCACCCCACTCCAGAACTCTTGCCTAGAAAATCCCATGGACGGAGGAGCCTGGTAGGCTACAGTCCATGGGCTCGCTAAGGGTCAGACATGACTGAGCGACTTCACTTGCACTTTTCACTTTCATGTTGGAGAAGGAAATGGCAACCCACTCCAGTGTTCCCGCCTGGAGAATCCCAGGGACTGGGGAGCCTGGTGGGCTGCTGTCTATGGGGCCGCACAGAGTCGGACACGACTGGAGCGACTTAGCAGCAACAGCAGCAGCAAGGTCCCATCTCCAAATACCATCACACTGGGGATCAGATTTAAACATAAGAGTTTGAGGTGGGGGGATACAACCGTTTACCCTATAGCATTTGGTTTAGCTGGAGTATTAACCTGTGTGTGTGTGCTCAGTCATGTCTGACTCTTTGCGACCCCATGGACTGTAACTTGCCAGGCTCCTCTGTCCATAGAGTTTTCCAGACAAGAATACTGGAGAGGGTTGCCATTTCCTGCTCCAAGGGATCTGCCGGACCCAAGGATTGAACCTGTATCTCCTGTGTCTCCTGTATTGGCAGATGGATTCTTTGCCACTGAGCCACCTGGGAAGCTGAGATACGGAGCGATGAAAGTAGTGGGTAGGTTGGGCCGGATCCTGAAGGGCCTTGTAAACCAAGTTAAAGAGTTTGGATTTTCTCTCGAGGGTAATAAGGACACTTGAAATGTTTAACGTGAAAATGACAATAATATCTGGGGTTCCACAGCTGGGGACTATGGGAAACTCCTACAATTGTCTGGGAGCAAGATGGCGACAATGTGGACTAGGACCGTTGCAGTTTCAGGAGAGGTATTTGGGAGCTGGAGTCGAAAAGCCACTCATGTGATGTCTGGAATTACGGCAGCCGCAGTGGAAACCAGGAGAGCAATTAGTCTAGCAAGCTAAAGATGAACGTTGCGGGGATGGGGTGGGTGGGGAATGCAAAGAAACTAAGTCCTGGATGACATCACCAAACAGCCAGTTTAATTAAGCTGGGAGTGTGCTTTTTCTAGATTTTTTTTTTAACTTCACTGTTCTTTACTGTTATATATAATATTGAGTGTTTTGCTATATAAAATATACCTCCAAAGAAGTCAAAGTATTTAAAAACATTGTATCAAATAAAAATCACATGTACTTTTTCTAGATTTTTTTTTAAATGAGAAATAACAAATTTTCCTATTACTAAAAAATCACTGCAGATGGTGACTGCAGCCATGAGATTAAAAGACGCATACTCCTTGGAAGAAAATTATGACCAACCTAGAAAGGATATTCAAAAGCAGAGACATTGCCGACTAAGGTCCGTCTAGTCAAGGCTTTGGTTTTTCCTGTGGTCATGTATGGATGTGAGATTTGGACTTGAAGAAGGCTGAGCACCGAAGAATTGATGCGTTTGAACTGTGGTGTTGGAGAAGACTCTTGAGAGTCCCTTGGACTGCAAGAAGATCCAACCAGTCCATTCTGAAGGAGATCAGCCCTGGGATTTCTTTAGAAGGAATGATGCTAAAGCTGAAATTCCAGTACTTTGGCCACCTCATGCGAAGAGTTAACTCATTGGAAAAGACTCTGATGCTGGGAGGGATTGGGGGCAGGAGGAGAAGGGGACGACCCAGGATGAGATGGCTGGATGGCATCACGGAATCGATGGATGTGAGTCTGAGTGAACTCTGGGAGATGGTGATGGACAGGGAGGACTGGCGTGCTGCGATTCATGGGGTCGCAAAGAGTTGGACATGACTGAGCGACTGAACTGAACTAAACTGAACTGAAACTGTTTTAAACTAGTGAATTTTTTTTTTTAAATTTAACAACACAAAATATTCCCATTTAGCAATCATGAATTTAATTACATTGTTTAAAGAAGTTATTACCCTTAGATTATTATATTTTATTTTAGGTGAAGACTGGTCTGGGTTTTAGGAAACTCAGACTTGGATAATGTTTTACAACATACTGGGAAGTGGGAATCAAAATACTTTTTGTCTTGGAGTTAGAGCAGGACTGAAAATTTGCATGAAAGTCACATTTTATAAGAAACAATCAAGAATATGACTAGGTCAATTGGCATTTTTTAAAGCCTGTCATTCACAAATGAACTTATCTACATTCAAAACAGAAACACTCACAATGTAGAGAACAGACTTGCGGTGGCCGAGGGGTAGTGAAGGGGGGAGGAACGGATTGGGAGTTCGGGATTAGCAGATCAAATTTATTATATGCAGGATGGATAAACAACAAGGTCCTACTGTATAGCACAGGGAACTATATCCAACACCCTGTGATAAACCGTAATGGAAAAGCGTATGTAAGAAAAGGTATATATGTATCATGGAATCACTTTAATGTACACACAAATTAACACAACATCATAAATCAACTATACTTGAAAAAAACAAAATTTAAAAAAATCTCCCAGTCTGTCGTTGACCCGCCGGACAGATATGAACAGCTTCACAAACCTGAGAGGACTCATTCCCTCACTGGTCCAATATTTATGTAGAATCTACTACGTGTCACCGCTTCTCTTTTCACCTGCTAGATTGCACTTTACCTAGGAATGCTATTTCTCTTATTTATTTTTATACCCTTGCTACTTAGCAAGCAGGATTTGAAACATAGTTGGCCCATAAGTATTTGTTGAACAAAATGTGATCTGATTTTTCTGGTTGGGTTGAAAATGTGGGTTTCAGCTTCAGACAGGGCTGCAGCTTTGATACGGTAACTGAGTGACCTTGGGAAAGTTACTTACTGTAGCCTAGGCTCAGATTCCTACTTACTGGGGATAAAAATCCACCAGGGAGGGTATGTAAAGTATCTGGTTTATTGCCTGGCACTAAGTAGGCACATTGTAAACAGCTGCTATCTTCCTCCTCCTAGCAAGGTCTAGATCAAGCCATGTTCTACGCTCCAGCTGATGAATATTCTAGGAACCCAAGTTCTGTTGCAAAGGTAAGAAGGTGAATCTGTTGCTGGAAAATTACGTAAGGCATTTGCAAATTATTTTTGCCTTTGGTTCTCCTTTTTGTGATCTACCGCAGGGTTTCCTGCTATTAGTCCAGTTAATTGAGAGCCAACCATCTTTCACATCAACACCCATGTGATCAGAGGATCTCCCAGACACACAAAGGCAAAGACAAGTCTCTTCTCTCCATTTTTCAGATGGAGTATTTTCCTTACCAGCTGAACTAAAGGGTAACTTAAATTCTAATCTTAGGTCAGCATTATAGGTTATTTTTTTTTAGTAAGTAATTTTAAAATTGAAGTATAGTTGATTTACATTGTTTCAGGCATACAGCAAAGTGATTGAGTTATATATATACATATATATATATATATATATATCCATCCTTTTTTAGATTCTTTTCTGTTATAGGTTGTTATAAGACATTGAATACTCTTCCCTGTGCTGTACAGTAGGCCCTTGTTGTTTATTTTATGTACAACACTCTGTCTCTGTTAATCAACTATTCTTCTTTAAGTTAACTTCTCTCACAATTTGTCTGAGAGACACAACTTTAAGACAAGGTTAGATGGGAGAAATTTGTCCCTGTTGATGCTTGCTGTATAGGCAAAGTAGAGATCATAGCTTGTACTTATTTTGTTTGAATTAAATTCAGGGCTTCTGAGCTTGGGTCTTAACTCTGTGACTCAACTGCGTGTTGGACTTCAGATGTGCCCTACCCTTGGTTTCCACTGTAAAATTAGGATTTTAGACTAGATAATTCTGGAGGTCCCTTAAGCTCTGAATTCTGTGCTACAGGTTTCTTTGCTGTTTCCTTCTCTTCTTCTTGATTTCTTATTCCAATATTCATTTCTTAAATAATTCAAAAGAAGAACAAAGTCAACCAGAGCTCCATTATTTTTCCATAGAGGGCAAAAAAGAAAAGAAAATAGCCTAATATCCAATAAAAAGGAAAAGGCTAACTGAATTACTATTTCAGTCACCTCACTGAAATATTATCCAGTGATCAAAGAGGATGTTCATGAAGACTCTCTAGCAAAACAGGAACATCTTTTTATGTGATGTTGAATGAAAAAAGCAGAGAGTAAATGGTCCCCCTGGCATGACAACAACAGCCTACAAAATACACAGGACTGTGGAAAAGCTCTGGAAGGGAGTAAGAAAGTGAAAACAGTTGATACGTGAAAAATGCAGTTATCCTCTCACTTGTGAGAGGAGGGAGGCTTTCAGTATATTTAAGGTTTTTCATTGGATGTCTTGTCTTGCAAATTTATTCAAGATGGACTTCAGGTGCCTTAAATGCTACAAGCTGCAGGAGGTTAGCTGACCTCAAGTGCGTGAGATCCCAGGTCCTCCCTCCTCTGTGTCCAGGTTCCTTCCACTACAGGAGCTTGTCTTGGTGATAGTGAAGGAGGAAAATGTGTCCTAAAGAGTCTGGGCTTGGGACTTCCCTGGCAGTCCAGTGGTTAAGAATCCCCCTTCCAATGCAAGGGACGTGAGTTTGATCCCTGGTCAGGGAACTAAGATTTTACATGCTCCGGGGGGAACTAAGCCTGCAACTAAACCCAACAAAGACCCAGCGCAGCCAAAATAAAAAAATAAAACTTCCCCCAAAAATAGAGCTTTGCTTTACTCTGCCTGCCCTCTTTCTCCTTTTTTCCGTTGTTTACACTCGTTTTTTTAACGTTAAGGAACAGTTTGTGCCCAGTCACTCAGTTGTGTCAGACTCTTTGTGACCCCTTGGGACTGCAGCCCACCAAGCTCCTCTGCTCATGGGATTTTTCAGACAAGAATGCTGGGGTGGGTTGCCATTTCCTCCTTCCCTGAGTTTCCACTGTGTCCTGCATCACAGGTGGATTTCTCTACCCACTGAGTCACTGGAGAAGCCCAAGGAACAATTTAGACACTATGAAATGTGCAGATATGGAGTGTACAGCTTCACGCGTTTTGATAAATATACACACTCATGTACACTTGCCCGTCAAGATACAGAACATTTTTATCCCCAAGAAAGTTCTCTGTGTCCTTTCCTAGTAAATTACCTTACCTCCAGGCAATTACTGTTCTGATTTCTATCAGCATAGATTACTTATGCCTCTTCTGAAACTTCATATAAATTGAATCATACATATGTTTTCTTTTTTTTTGGTCTGCCCTCTTTCGCTCAACATCCTGTTTGCAAACTTCATTCATTGTGCCTGTGTTAGCAGCTCATTCTCTTCTCCTGGGTAGTATTTCCTGTGGTCAACTAAATACTGGCCTCAAAGATATCCAGGTTCTAATTCCTGGAGCCTATGGATCTTACTTTATGTTGCAAAAAGGACTTTTGCAGGTGTGATTCAGCAAAAAAAACTTGGAATGGAAAGATTATCTTGGATTTTCCAAGTAGGTCCTAAGTGTAGTCACAAATACATGGAAGAAGAGGGAGGTTTGACCTCAGAGGAGGAGAAGGCGATGTGACCAGAGCCACAGTTTGAAGTGATACATTGTGAAAAGGCCATCAGCCAAGGAATACAGGGAGGTTCACTGGATGCTGGAAAAGGCAAGGAAACATTCTCTCCTGGAGCCTCCAGAAGGAACCAGCTGTGCCAACATTTTGATTTTTTTTTAACCCTGTGAAAGTGATTTCAGACTTCTGACCTCCAGAACTATCGGAGAATAAGTCTATGTTAAGTCACTCGGTTTGTGTGAATTTGTTATACCAGCAACAGGAAATTATTATTATTCTATTGTATGGTTATACTGGTCTTCCCTGGTGGCTCAAATGGTGAAGAATCTGCCTGAAACGAAGGAGACCCAGGTTCAATCCCTGGGTTGGGAAGACCCCTTGGAGAAGGGGTCAGTATTCTTGCCTGGAGAATTCCATGGACAGAGGTGCTTATCACAGTTGATTTATCCATTCACTTCTTGATACATCTTAATTTGGGGCTCTTCTGAATCAAGCTGCTAGGCATATTCTTATACAGGTCTTGTGTGTCGTGTGTTTCCATTTCTCTTGGGTAAATATACCTCAGAACAGAATTGCTGTGGCATAGAGCAGGTGTGTGTTTAGCTTTATAGAAAATGTCCAGTTTTATAGTGACTATACCATTTTATATGTCCACCAACACACTTGATAGTTGATCCTCTTTTTAAAAAACACACAAAAAATAAGAAGACTGAGATTGCTGAGATGGGTGGGAGTCAATTCCTGGATCCTTTCTGGATGATTCCAGGACCTGATTGTATTTCCAGAGCCCACAGTGTGAGCTCTAGGACAGATTTATGCAAGGATTTTTTTTTGTCTTTATTTATTTTATTTCTTGAAAAAGAAATAATTTACCTGCCTCCCACCCTCTTCTCTCTTCCCTCTGTCCCTGTGTGCCCCATTAGCACGCGCTGTACTCTCTCTGTGGGTGGGAGTCACAACCCCAGAGGCCTGGGTGACCCAGGGAACAGGAGCCAGCCAGTCTGGACCTCGGGGTCCTGACAGCGACCCAGAAAGCAAGAACGCAGCATGCTGAATGCCTTTCCCACTGGGGCAGTCAACCATGTTATTCTTCAGTGAATGGAATTTTCTTGCTCCTTTAAGTAGAAAAACACCAGTAGCCCGGATGCCTCCCACAACAGTAGTTGATAAAACACTCAGAGAAAGGCACCAGTGAAGGGAGGGAAAATCCTGCTGGATCTGTTGGTGTTTGTTGTCATCACTGTTATTCTTGCTGTTTTTTCACCTATAGAAAATTTGCCAGGACCACTTCCAACCCTGATCTCTCTAGATCTAGTAGTTTTCTGAGGTTAAACTCAAGAACAAAGAGGCAATTGTTTTCTAGATGCAATCTTGGTGAGCCCAGTTTTGACACCTGAAAGAGATCTGGAATTTGGGGGTCAGCTGGTTTATCCCCCCATGATCCTCAAGCCCATTCAGATCACTGAGTTTTTTTTTTTTTAATGGCCTGTCAGCTTTCTGAAACTCCACTCCCATCCCTTTCCATTTACAATACCCACATAGTAGTACCTGCATAGATTGTAACCTTCTAAGCCATACCTTTCCTATGAGCCCAGCTTAAATTCGGTACATCCTTTGGAGCTTCTGAGCTTACATCCGTATAAACCCTGGTATATTTCCGTGGTCTGCTGGCTGTTCTGATAACCTTGGGAACTCAAGATCCCGGCTGTCGTTTGGGACCCCTTGGGGCCAAGGGGAGTCTTGTACAATATCAGGAGGCTGGATCCATCCTGGATCTCAGTCCTGGAACTCAGGGATGGTCCCTCGGCAGTGACTGAATGGGGCTCCCATGCCAAGCCTGGCTGGATGTTGGCCTGGGCACCCTCTTTGCACACAGCGGGACAAGTCCTCTCCCTGCTGCGCAGTCATAAAGCTCTGGAATGTGAGCACGGCATGTGGTATGAGCATGAGCTTGCACAAAAGTGGAAGCCTCCTGGGAGGTGTGGTGCATGGCCTTGCAAAGGAAGTTATTTGGACAGGGCCCCAGGCTTGACACTGCCAAGTGAGCGCTGGAACTGCTTGGGTAACCGTCCTTGGAGGGAAAAGGGCTGCACAGGGTTTACCTGGAGATTTTCCTCCTGAGCCTTGTCTCTACCAAACTCACAAAAACACTGGCCACTTGTTGGACCAGTCTTGACAATACACGCTTGACCTGCATCATCTCTTGATCTTCTCAGCTTCTCTGCAAGTGAGGCAGGGAAACAGTAGGGCAACTCCTTTCAGGCGCCCACACCTCCCCATAGTTTCCCAAACTAGACACCCTCAGAGCCTGACCCTGCAGTTCTGGAATGTGCGAGCCTCGTGGGGGTATGGGCATACACGTGTCCTCTTCAGGTGGGACAAAGTCTATGCCCCGGCGGGCGCCGTGATGCCGCAGAGCACCGTGGAAAGACCAGGGCACCAGGGTCTGAAGGTGGGGAAAAGGGCGGAGTTGTTTACTCTCGCTAGGTCCTCACATCCTCATCTGTCAGATGCAAGGTGCTACCACACTGACTTCCTCCCAGGGCGATGATAAAGGTCCAAGAGACCTCGTGAATGAATGTGCTTGGTCAACTGCCAAGGCCACACGGAAGCGGGTGATAATTGTTCTTGGTTGGGAGGCAATACACATTCAGGCAGAATGAGAGAGCATTTGTCCTTGGTGGGAAATGGCACCAGTGAGGAGATGAGCACCCAGAGATTGAGTGGGAGCCTGGGAGGAGGCTGGGACTCAGGGAGGGGGTGTAGCTTCTTGGGAGGATGGTATGCAATGCTGCTGCTGCTGCTAAGTCACTTCAGTCACATCCGACTCTGTGTGACCCCCATAGATGGCAGCCCACCAGGCTCCCCCGTCCCTGGGATTCTCCAGGCAAGGACACTGGAGTGGTTTGCCATTTCCTTCTCCAATGCATGAAAGTGAAAAGTGAAAGGGAAGTCGCTCAGTCGTGTCTGACTCTTTGCGACCCCATGGACTGCAGCCTACCAGGCTCCTCTGTCCATGGGATTTTCCAGGCAAGAGTACTGGAGTGGGGTGCCATTGCCTTCTCCGTCGTATGCAATGAGAAGGTTATAACTCAGAGAGGAGAAGGATACCCAGGGAGGCAATTTGGCCTGAGTGGGGAGGTGAGACTTTGGCGAGGCTCAGGGGTCAAAGGACCAAGTTCAGAGGCGATGGAAAGAGACAGCTTGTGCAGTTCTTCAATTTAGATAAAAAGCAACAGCACGTCCTAAACCCTCAGTGCTCTGCCCACGGTGAGGTGTTTTAGAACAACCGTTTGTCCACAATGGTTTTAGATTTCTGCCCAAGGAACACTACTTAAAATTAAAGTCAACATTTGTTCACTGGAGCTGATCTCCTGTTTCTCCTGCCTGGAAATACCTACAATTCCTTAAAACAATGTTTCAATTTATCCCAGGTCCGGAGGAATTTTAAAGTGTAACAACTGCGCTCCCCTTTGCTTTTTCTGCCTCCCACTCCTGGTTTGTTGGAGCCGGTAGCGCACACACGGACTTTCTCCATCGCATGAAGACTATTCGCCCTGTGTTTGGGCTCCTCCATCTTCACTGAACTGAAGTGCACGACAGAGCTGCAGACGCTGGTGACTCAAGTTAAATCATGGGGAACCAGGTGGGCGAGCCATAAGTGGATGACGTGCGTGTGCTTTCCTGTCCATCTGACATGTTCCCGGGCTTAATTAGAAGGATCATGAGGCCACTGTGGATTTGAGACCGTTTATTCACCCAGTAAGCTTAACTGACCTCCAGTCTTGGTCATGTGTCTGCATTTGCACCTGTGGTCAGGACTGATCTTTGGCACGTTCAGCTCAGTCTATTAAAATATTGAACTACTTTCACGTCGGTTGCCAAATAACCGTTGACTGGACACTTTCCAATATCTGCAAGGGTCTGTGTTCATTCTAATTGGTCAATGCTTTTTATTACACCGATCGTTAAATTGCTGTTGTTTGGGGCAAATAGTCATTAAATAGTTGTCATTTGGGGTGGCGTCAGGTGCCATGCATTCCTTTGCTTGGAAAAAGCCTCCATGGTTCTTTCAGGATGAAAGGACTCCGTAAGTGTTGCCTTTGTTTAGATGATTGAGAAAATCAAGTTGAGAAAGGACCCTCCACTGACAAGGTCCAGAAGTGATGTTAGCCTCTTTTTTTTTTTTTTTTTGCAGGGGTCAGCAGGAAAGTCACTGAAATAATAAAATAAGCAGACATATGGCCTAAAATAGATGAGTTTTGTACAATGAGGCAGCTGTCAGCTGGCTCAGAAGGGCCAGTAAAGATGGGATCATTCTATTTAATGTCAGAACTACCTGGGCTGTTGTCTATTTTTTGAGTCTAGGGACACGTTGGAGACAAAATTCAGAAGGCAATTCTAATTGGAAGCTTTTCAATCCTGACCCACAGTTGATCACCATAGGGCATACCCATACTGGAAACCTGTTTATTTCCATATGTTCACCATCCACCACTGGCTTTCCAGGTGGCATTAGTGGTCTAAAATCCACCTGCCAGTGCTGGAGATGTAAGAGGTGTGGCTTCGATCCCTGGATCGGGAAGATCCCCTTGGAAGAGGGCCCACAACCCACTTCAGTATTTTGCCTGGAGAATCTCCATGGACAGAGGAGGTTGATGGGCTACAGTCCATAGAGCTGCAAAAAGTCAGACATGACTGAAGCAACTTAGCACACATGCAGGCATCCCCATAATTTATGATTATAAAAAATTAGAATAGCTGAAAGTACGAATTTTTTCCCCATCATAGCCCCTGCCAACCTTTCCTTTGTTCTTGTTCAGTCTGACTCTTCGTGACCCCATGGACTACAGCATGCCAGGCTTCCCTGCCCTTCATCATCTCCCAGAGTTTACTCAAACTCTTGTCCATCGAGTTGGTGATGCCATCCAACCATCTCATTCTCTGTTGCCCCCTTTTCCTCCTGCCCTCAACCTTTCTCAGCATCAGGGTCTTTCCCAATAAGCCTTCACATCAGGTGGCGAAAGTATGGAGCTTCAATTTCAGCATCAGTCCTTCCAGTGAATATTTGGGTTTGATTTTCTTTAGGATTGACTGGTTTTCTCTCTTTGCAGTCCAAGAGACTCTCAAGAGTCTTCTCTAACAGTGCAATTCAAAAGGAGCAATTCTTCTGCCCTCAGCCTTCTTCACAGTCCAACTCTCACATCCATACATGACCTCTGGAAAAACCATAGCTTTGACTCTATGGACCTTTGTCAGCAAAGTAATGTCTCTGCTTTTTAATATGCTGTCTAGGTTTGTAATAGCTTTCCTTCCAAGGAGCAAGCATCTTTTAAATTTATGACTGCAGTCATTGTCTGCAGTGATTTTGGAGCCCAAGAAAATAAAATCTGCCACGGTTTCCACTTTTTCCCCCATCTGTTTGCCATGAAGCGATGGGATTAGATGCCACACGATCTTCGTTTTTTGAATGTTGAGTTTTAAGCCAGCTTTTTCCACTCTCCTCTTTCACCCACATCAAGAAGCTCTACATTAGCTCTCCCAAAACAGTTTCTGCTAGTGATTTGCCTGCATATAAACATAGTTTTTAATACTTAACATATGAACTGGTATGTAAAACCTGCTTATTTTCACTTAATGTACAACATTACAGTGGATGGTATTGTGTGCTCCCCAGGTCCTGTTTCAAAACTGAGACACTCATTTCCTCAGCTGTCTGGAAGCTGACTGGTGACAGATCACAGCTAAGTCCTCGCCCTGGAATTGCCCTTGTTCAAAGTGACGCGTTCTCCCAGGGGACAGATCACATCCAGGGGCTGGTCAATGCAGGGTTATAAAGGCTCAGCCTTCACTCTGACAGGCCTTCCCAGCTTCAGAGTCTCCTGTGGGTAAGGCTGAGACTCCTGCTCCACCTGGATTTCAGTTGAATTTCTCCTTTTACGTCGTCCTGCTACTTTCACTCCTGTACAGGTGTTGTCTCTGAGGGCATTTCCCACTGAAGCTCCAGCCTTCAAACCTCCATCTCAAAGTCTGTGTCCCACAAACCAGTCAAGACAATGCCTATCACCTCAATGTCTGCGGAGTATTCCATCATACTAGGAATTCCCTAGTACCTCAGTTGGTAAAGAATCTGCCTGCAACGTAGGAGACCCACGTTCAATTCCTGGGTCAGGAAGATCCCCTGGAGAAGGAAATGGCAACCTACTCCAGTACTGTTGCCTGGAGAATTCCATGGACAGAGGACCTGGCGGGCTACAGTCCATGGGATCGCAGAGTTGGACCTAACTGTGCGACTAACTTTCACTTCTCCTTCCATCATACAGAATCTAACAAATATGTTTAGTCTCATTCCTGTAGCCATGTTTCGTATTTTCTGTTTTGTATTCTTTCTTGCTATTTCCTTCTAATTTTTAATAGATTTTTTGTTTCATTTTACCAGATTAGTAGTTTCCTTAGTGCTTTTTTCATTCCAGACAACACTCTCCAGTAGAAAGCTAATGAGAGCCACATATGTAATTTAAAATTTTCTAGCAGCCATGAAGACATGACTCATTGGGGATCATCTGAGAATTTTGACTCCCACGCACATTAAAAATGGTTTATTAAAAAATGAAATTAATTTTAATAACATATGTTACTTAATCCAAGATAATCAATATATTATTTCAACATATATTTAACATAAATCACAGCAAAAGTCTCTTTGACCCACCTTCTAGAGTAATGGAAATAAAAACAAAAATAAACAAATGGAACCTAATGAAACTTAAAAGCTTTTGCACAGCAAAGGACACTATAAATAAGATGAAAACTCTCAGAATGAAAGAAAATAATCACAAATAAGCAACTGACAAAGGATTAATCTCCAAAATATACAAGCAGTTCATGCAGCTCAATATCAGAAAAACAACCAACCTGATCAATAGGTGGGCAGAAGACCTAAATGGATATTTCTCCAAAGAAGACATACAGATGGCTGACAAATACATGAAAAGATGCTTAACATTGCTCATTATTAGAGAAATGCAAATCAAAGCTAAAATGAGGTGTCATCTTACACTGGTCATAATGGCCATCATCAAAAAAAATCTACAAACAATAAATGCTGGAGAGGATGTGGAGAAAAGGGAATCCTCTTGCACTGTTGGTGGGAATATAAATTGATGTAGCCACTGTGGAGAATGGTATCAAGATTCCTTAAGAAACCAAGAATAAAACTCCATTTGACCCAGCAATCCCACTACTGGGCATGTACCCTGTGGAAACCATAATTCAAAAAGACACAAGTACCCCAGTGCAGTTCATTGCAGCACTATTTACAATAGCCAGGACATGGAAACAACCTAAATGTCCATTGACAGATGAATGGATAAAGAAGTTGTGGTACACGCCTTGTCTTGAGTCTATGTGGATGTATGCAAAGAGATGCAGCAATGCTATGAATACTAGGGTAGCAGGTGCTGAATTCCAAACATACAGGTGAATCACAGAGGGGCATGGGAGTTACTGCTTGTTTTATTTGATTCTTTTTGATTTTTTTGTTTGATCAGGACACCTGTAAGTCTCTTTGGGCTTGACAACTATGCAAGCTAAATGGAATCATTACTAAAAAAAAAAAACAAAGGAAGTTGTGGTACATATATATAATGGAATATTACTCAGCCATAAAAATGGAATAGAATTGGGTCATTTGCAGTGATGTAGATGAACCTAGAGCTTGTTATACAGAATGAAGTAAGTCAGAAAGAAAAACAAGTATCACATGTTAATGCATATATATGGAATCTAGAAAAACGGTACCGATGAACCTATTTGTAGGGCAGGAATAGAGATGCAGATGCAGAGAATGGATTGTGGACCCAGTGCGTGGAGGAGAGGGTGGGATGAACTGAGAGAGTAGCATCGAGATATACACTACTACGCGCAAAATAGGCAGCTAGTGGGAAGCTGCTGTATAATTCAGGGAGCTCAGCTCAGTGCTCTGTGATGACCTAGATGGCTGGGGTCGGGGTGGGGTGGAAGGGAGGCCCAAGGGGGAGGGGATATGTGTACACTTAGAGCTGGTTCACACTGCTGTACAGCAGAAACTAACGCAACACTGTCAAGCAGTTATTCTCCAATTTAAAACATACATTCAAAGTAACAAGTCGTTAAGATATTTAAAATTGTTTTTTATTGTATTGCCTTTTACTGTATTGAAATTCAGTATGTATTTTATATTTACAGCACATCTCAATTTGCACTAGCCATGTTTTAAGGGTTCAATCACCCCATGTGGCTAATGGCTACGGTACTAGACAGCATACTTTTAGAGATTTGAAGGTCTCCATCAAAATTGCATTTTAGGATGCCAGCAAAAAATGATGAAATAAAGACCTCCAAAAATTCTCTCCTCCATAAAAGCAACCAGAATGCTGGCAAAAATGTTAGAATCAACATTTTCAGAACTCTGGAAATTAACCAGAAGCCTGCAGCAATCTGGGAGCATTTGTTCAAGAAAAATAGCTGAATCCTGGCGGGAACAATGAGCTTTGTGTCATTTCCTCCTGTCGTATTCCATTAGAGGCCCCCAGCACCACAGCAGCCTCAAAATCCAAAAGCCTTCAATCACAGTGAAAACCAGCAGCCCAACAGCTACTGGAGGGAGCAGAATGGGGTTGAAGCTCCTTCGAAGCCCCATCCTTTGAGTAATGTCATAATTGACCTGTCTGATAGTTCTTTGGGAGAACCCCCACCTTGTGAGACTGTCTTTATTTTATCTCATTCAGAGTTCATCTAGTGCCAACAGTCTTTTCCACAGAGGTGTGTGTTGAAAACAATCAGAGGCAATTATTGAACAGCATAATCACCTGAGATGGTAGAATAAGAGTTGGGACAAGCAAGAGGCTAACCAAAAAACTTAAAAGGAAAATCTGGGCAATGGATACCCATAGGGGACTCTGTGCGACCCCATGGACTACAGCACACCAGGCTTCCCCATCCATCACCAACTCCTGGAACTTACTCAAACTCATATCCATTGAATCGGTGATGCCATCCAACCAAATCATCCTCTGTCATCCCCTTGTCCTCCCGCCTTCCATCTTTCCCAGCATCAGGGTCTTTCCCAATGAGTCGGTTCTTTGTATCAGGTGGCCAAATTATTGGAGTTTCAGCTTCAGCATCAGTCCTTTCAATGAATATTCAGGACTGATTTCCTTTAGGATGGACTAATTGGATCTGCTTGCAGTCCAAGGGACTCTCAAGAGTCTTCTCCAACACCACAGTTCAAAAGCATCAAGTCATGGTCCAACTCTCACATCCATACATGACTACTGGAAAAAACCATAGCTTTGACTAGATGGACGTTTGTGGGCAAAGTACTTTCTCTGCTTTTTAATACACTGTCTAGGTTGGTGATAGCTTTTTTTCCATGAAGCAAGCATCTTTTAATTTCATGGCTGCAATCACCATCTACAGTGATTTTGGAACACCCCCCCCCCCCCCCAAATAAAGTCTCTCACTGTTTCCACTGTTTCCCTATCTATTTGTCATGAAGTGATGGGACTGGATGCCATGATCTTTGTTTTCTGAATGTTGAGTTTTAAGCCAACTTTTTCATTCTCCTCTTTCACCAAGAGGCTTTTTAGTTCTTCTTTGCTTTCAGCCATAAGGGTGATGTCATCTGCATATCTGAGGTTATTGATATTTCTCCCAGCAATCTTTATTCTAGCTTGTGTTTCATTCAGCCCAGCGTTTCAAATGAGGTACTCTGCATATGCGTTAAATAAGCAGGGTGACAATATACAGCCTTGACGTACTCCTTTCCTGAATCATTAACTGACCACTAATCAGAGATTTCAGTGTTCTCATACAACAAGGAATATACACTTCACAGAATTAGTTCAGAAAATTCAACAAACATACAAAAAACAACAAGAACAACAAAATCTGGGATGGAATCTGAAAATCAGATTTGTTCAGTTTTATTAGCAATCAATTTGCTATTTTATTTGTTTAATCTTCAACAAAAAATTATGAGACATGCAAAAAGCAAGGAAATACCACACATAGGCAGAAAAGCAGTCGATAGAAGCAGGCTCTCAGGCAGCACAGATATTGGATTTACTATGCAAAGTAAGTCAGTCTTGTTAAATATATTTTAAAAAACCAAAGGAAACCATGGCTAACAAACTAAAAGGGAAAAGGTTCTATATATAGAAAATACTAAGGAATCTACAAAAAAGAAAACCAAAATCAGTATACAAAAACCAATTGTATTTCTATACACTAGCAATGGACATTCCAAAAATGAAATTAATAAAGCAATTTCACTTACAATAGCATCCACAAGATACATTAAAAAAAAGAAGTACAAGTCTTGTACACCAGAAACTACAGAATACTAGGTGAAAAAAACTGGAGAAGACCTATATAAGTAGACACCTTATGTTCACAGATAGGAAGATGGCAATATGTTCCAAAGAGATTTTCAGGTTCAACACAGTTCTATCACAGTTCAAGTTTTTGCTTTTTGAAAAAATTGTCAAGGTTGCCCTAAAATTCATATGAAAATACAAGGGATCCATAATAGCCAAAACAATCTTGAGAAAGAAGAAAGCTGGGAACTTTCATTTTCCAATTTTGAAACTGAAGCTGCAATAGTCAGGATTGTGTGGTACTGGCATGTAGACAGTGGACTAGAATTGAGAGCCCAGAAATAAACCCACACATTTGTGGTTGATTAATTTTCAACAGCACCGCAAGACAATTCAATGAGGAAAAAATAATCTTTTCAACAAATTGATACTGGGACAACTGGGTATCTGCAGTACAAAAGAATGAAATTGTACCTATTACCTCACACCATCTTCAAAATTTAACTCAAAATGAATCAAAGACTTAAGTGTAAGAGCTAAAACTGAAGAACTCTTAGAACCATCAGAGCCACCAGGAAAGACCCTTAGAAAAAAATATAGGTGTAAATCTTCATGACCTTGTAATAGGCAACTTTTTATTAGATATGACACCAAACCATAAGCAATTAAAGGAAAAATAGATAAATTGGATTTTATAAAAAAATTTTAAAATGTGTGCTTTGAAGTACACTATCAAGAAAGTGAAAAGACGAGCCACAATATGGGAGAAAATACTTGTAAATCATAAACTTGATAAAGGTCTAGTATTCGGAATGTGAAAAAACTATTAAAATTCAACAGTAAAAAGGCAAATAATCCAATTTAAAAGTGGGGATAGAACTGAATAGATATTTCTCCAATAAAGATTACAAATGGCTATTAAGCTCATGAAAATATGATCGATATCATTAATCACTAGGGAAATGCAAATAAAAATCACAATAAGATACTGCTTCACACTCATTAGGTTTGTTATAATCAAAGACAGACAATAATGAGTGTTGACAGTGATGTGGAGAAACTAAACTCCTCATACATTACTCACAAGAACACAAAATTGTGCAATTGCTCTGGAAAAGAGTTTAACATTTCACCAGAGTTAAATATAGTTTCCATATGACCCAGAAATTCTTCTCTTGAATACATACTCAAGAGAAATGACAACATATGTCCACACAAATCCTTATACATGAATGTTCATTCATGTTCATACATTGTTCAGAGTATCGCACACAAAGTGAAAACAACCTAAAATCCCATCAACTGATGAATAGATTAAAAAAATGTGTTATATCCATATAATGGAATATTATTCCACTAATAAAAGGAATGAAGTAATGATTCATAATACCACATGATGAATCTTAAAAGAAATCAAATATCAAAGACCACAAGTTGTATGATTCCATTAGTATAAAATATCCAGAAGAAGAAAATCCAGAGATAAACAGAAGATTTGTACTTGTCAGGGATAGGGGGATGTGGGGAAGGGAAAATGGGACTGGACTGCTAAGGGGTATGGAGGTTCCTTTTTGTGGTGATTATAGTAAAATAATGGTAACCATTGTACAACTTTGTGACTATAATTAAAGTATACTGAACTGTAAACTTTAGAAAGGAGATTTTTTATAGTGTGTAAATAAATATGACAGAAAACCACAATCACAGAAAACTAACCAAACTGATCACATGGACCACAGCCTTGTCTAACTCAATGAAACTATGAGCCATGCTGTGTAGGACCACCCAAGACAGATGGGTCATGCTGGAGTGTTCTGACAAAATGTGGTCCATTGGACAGGGGAATAGCCAACCACTTCAGTATTCTTGCCTTGAGAACCCCATGAACAGTATGAAAAGGCAAAAAGACAGGACACTGAAAGATGAACTCCCCAGGTTGGCAGGTGCCCAATATACCACTGCAGAGCGGAGGAATAACTCCAGAAAGAACGAAGAGATGGAACCAAAGCAAAAACAACACCCAGTTGTGGATATGTCTGGTGATGGAAGTAAAGTCTGATGCTGTAAAGAAAAATACTCCATAGGAACCTGGAATATTAGGGCCATGAATCAAGGTAAATTGGAAGTGGTCAAACAGGGGATGGCAAGAATAAATATCGACATTTTAGAAATCAGTGAACTAAAATGGACCAGAATGGGTGAATTTAACTCAGATGACCATTATATCTACTACTTTGGGCAATAATCCCTTAGAAGAAATGGAGTAGCCCTCATCGTCAAGAAAAGAGTCTGAAATGCAGTACTTGGGTACATTCTCAAAAATGACAGAGTGATCTTGGCTCATTTCCAAGGCAAACTATTCATTATCACAGTAATCCAAGTCTATGCCCCAATCACTAATGCCAAAGAAGCTGAAGTTGGACGGTTCTATGATGACCTACAAGACCTTCTAGAATTAACACCAAAAAAAGATGTCCTTTTCATCACAGGGGACTGAAATGCAAAAGTAGGAAGTTAAGAGATACCTGGAGTAACAGGCAAGTTTGGCCTTGGAGTACAAATGAAGCAAGGCAAAGGCTAACAGAATTTTGCCAAGAGAACGCACTGGTCATAGGAAACACTCTCTTCCAACAACACAAGGAACAACTCTACACATAGATATCATCAGATGGTCAATATTGAAATCAGACTGATTATATTCTTTGCAGCCAAAGATGGAGAAGCTCTATACAGTCAGCAAAAACAAGACCGGGAGCTGACTGTGGCTCATGTCATGAATTTCTTATTGCAAAATTCAGACTTAAACTGAAGAAAGTAGGGAAAGACCATTCAGGTACGACCTAAATCAAATCCCTTATGATTATACAGTGGAAGAGACAAATAGATTCAAGGGATTAGATCTGATAGACAGAGTGCCTGAAGAATAATGGATGGAGGTTTGTAATGTTGTACAAGAGGTGGTGATCAAAACCATTCCAAAGAAAGAGAAATGCAAAAAGGCAAAATGGTTAACTGAGGAGGCCTTACAAGCAGCTGAGAAAAGAGAAGCAAAAGGGAAATAAGAAAGGGAAGCTATACCCATCTGAATGCAGAGTTCAGAAGAAGAGCAAGAAGAGATGAGAAAGCCTTCCTCAGTGATCAGTGCAAAGAAATAGGGGGAAACAATAGAATGGGAAAGACTAGAGATCTCTTCAAGAAAAGTAGAGATACCAAGGGAACATTTCATGCAAAGACAGGCACAATAAAGGACAGAAACGCTGTGGACCTAACAGAAGCAGAAGATATATAGAAGAAGTGGCAAGAATACACAGAAGAACTGTACAAAAAAGATCTTCATGACCCAGATAATCACGATGGTGTGATCACTCGCCTAGAGCCAGACATCCTGGAATGTGAAGTCAAGTGGGCCTTAGGAAGAATCACTACGAACAAAGCTAGTGGAGGTGATGGAATTTCCAGTCGGGCTATTTCAAATCCTGAAAGATGATGTTGTGAAAGTGTTGCACTCAATATGCCAGCAAATTTGGAAAACTCAGCAGTGGCCACAGGACTGGAAAAGGTCAGTTTTTATTCCAATCTCAAAGAAAGGCAATGCCAAAGAATGTTCAAACTACTTCACAATTGCACTCATCCCATATGATAACAAAATTATCCAAGCTAGGCTTCAATAGTATGTGAACTAAGAAATTCCAGATGTTCAAGTTGGGTTTAGAAAAGGCAGAGAAACCAGAGATCAAATATCCAGCAAATGATGGATCATAGAAAAAGCAACAGAATTCCAGAAAAACATCTACTTCTGCTTCATTGACTGTGCTAAAGCTTTTGACTGTGTGGATCACAACAAACTGTGGAAAATTCATAAAGAGATGGAATATCAGACCACGTGACCTGCCTCCTGAGAAATCTGTATGTAGGTCAAAAGCAGTAGTTATAACTGGACATGGAACAATGGACTGGTTCCAAATTGAGAAAGGAATACATCAAGGCTGTATATCGTCACCCTGCTTATTTAACTTATATGCAGAGTACATCATGTGAAATGCCAGACTGGATGAAGCACAAGCTAGAATCAAGATTGCCGGGAGAAATATCAATAAACTCAAATATATAGATGATACTACTCTAATAGTAGAAAGTGAAGAGGAACTAAAGAGTCTCTTGATGAAGGTGAAAGCGGAGAGTGAAAAAGCTGGCTTGAAACTCAACATTAAAAAAACCTAAAATCATGGCGTCCAGTTCCATTACTTCATGGCAAATAAATGGCGAACCAATGATATTGACAGAGTTTATTTTCCTGGGCTCCAAAATCACTGTGGATGGTGACTGCAGCCATGAAATTGAAAGATGCTTGCTCCTTGAAAGAAAAGCTATGACAACCTAGATGGTATTGAAAAGCAGAGAGATCACTTTGCTGACAAAGGTCTGTATAGTCAAAGTTATGGTTTTTCCAGTAGTCATGTATAAACGTGAGTGGTGGACCATGAGGAAGGTTGAGCACTGAAGACTTGATGCTTTTGAACTGTGGTGTTGGAGAAGACTCTTGAGAGTCCCTTGGACTGCAAGGAGATCAAACCAGTCAATCCTAAAGGGAATCAACACTGACTATTCATTGGAAAGACTAATGCTGAAGCCAAAGCTCCAATACTTTGCCCCTAATGCAAAAAGACTAACTGGAAAATACCCTGATGCTGGGAAAGATTGAGGGCAGGAGGAGAATGGGGCAGCAGAGGATGAGATGGTTAGAGTATTACTGACTTGATGGATATGAGTTTGAGCAAACTCCAAAGATAGTGGAGGACAGAGGAGCCTGGCATGCTGCAGTCCATGGGGTTGCAAAGAGTTGGACATGACTTAGGGACTGAACAACCACAATAAAACTTATATAAAAATAAGAAAAGAAAATTTTAAAAAGGTGGGAGGAAAAAATTTACTATTAGGTATTTAAATTTTAATTAATTAATTACAATTTGGCCCTACCTGGTCTTTGCTGCTGCATGTGGGCTTTCTCCAGTCGCAGCAAGTGAGGGCTACCTTCCAGGTGCGGTGCTCAGGCTTTTCACAGGGTAGCCTCTTTGGTTGTCGAGCACAGGCTCTAGGACACATGGGTCAATAGTTGGGTGGAGCTGGCTTAGCTGTCCCCTGGTGTGGGATCTTCTTGGACCAGAGATTGAACCTCTCTCCCCTGCATTGGCAGGTGGATTCTTAACTACTGGACCACCAGAGAAGTCCCTAGATATTCGAAGTTTTTAACAAACCTATTTTAAGCCACATTTCATTTATCCATCAACATCAAGAATTAAATAGCATTTATAAATCACCTTCCTTTCTGTTATTTCCACAGTCTGAGAATTTAGTGTTCTTATTCTCCCTACTCACCTCTCTACCACCTAGATTTTGTAGCTGATAATGATAGTGGACATATAAGTATTACTTACTGAGTGCCACGTGCCAGGTAGGTTGTTTGTTTTATACACCTTGTCTCATTTCCCCCAAGCTCTTAACTACTACCTCAAACTACTCCTCCAGAGAAGGCAATGGCAACCCACTCCAGTACTCTTGCCTGGAGAATCCCAGGGATGGAGGAGCCTGGTGGGCTGCTGTCTATAGGGTTGCACAGAGTCGGATACTACTGAAGTGACTTACCAGCAGCAGCAGCAGCAAGCTACTTTTCAGACTGTTTTAGAAAATTTTTTGAAAAAACACCGTCTTCTTATCTCAAGCCTCCTTCAAACAATATTAAATTAAGTTGTGTAACTACACTGTCAATGATGTTTTGTACAGATTTCTTTTTTTTCAACACTTATTTACTTATTTGGCTGTGTTGGGTCTTAGTTGTGGCATGCCAGATCTTTGTTGCAGTGTGAAGACTTCTCTAGTTGTGGCTCATATGGACTGAGTTGCTCTGCAGCAGGTGGGATCTTAGTTCCCCAACCAGGGATCGAACCCTTGTCCCTGCATTGCAAGGCAGATTCTCAACCACGGATCACCAGGGAAGTCCCTGAATTGATTTCTTAGAGTCATTTTCCTCCTGTGGCTTCTATGACACCATAGAATCCCACTGTTCTCTTACTTCTAGCAAATTTCCTCTCATTCTCTTTCCCTTGATTCTCTCTTCTTCTGAACTTCTCAATACTGGAATGCCACAAGAGTGAGCCTTCAGACCTCTGGTCTTCATGTACCTCACACTTTAAGTGATCTCACCCAGTCCCATGGCTTTAAACAACATCTTTTGCAGATTTTGAAGCTTCTATCCTCAGTCCTGAACTTTTTCCTAAATTCCACCTGCCGGTTTGACATCTCCACTTGGATGTTCAGTAAGCATCTCAAACTTAACATGTTCCAAACCGAATCCAGACTCGGTCTTCCTCTCTTCTTCTCCATCTCAGAGAATGGCACCCTATTAACCCAGTTTTTATGTTAATTAATTAAATGATTAATCCAGTTACTCAGGTCAACAACTTGAGAATCAAACTTGTATTCCGTCTCTTATAGTCTGCACATGCAGCACCCTAGCAAATTCTGTTGTTTCTGTCTTCAGTGTAAATCTCCACTTCTTCTGACACCATCCTTGTCCAAAACACATATCTCTTGGATCATTGCAATAGACTCTATCTTGGCTCATTCTTGCCTCCTTACGATCTTGTCTCCAAACCCAATCATTTCACAGTGTACACATCTGTCAACTCATTATATTATATACTTTACATATGTATAATTTTATGTGTTAATTATCCCTCAAAGAAACTGGGGGAAATGAAAGACATTTCACCATGGCCGTTTTGGTTGACCGTCTTCTATTTAGTATTCCTGACTTGTGTTTGTTGTGTTCCTTTGATGTGAAAATGTGAGTCTTTCTTTGGTACAGGGGAATTTTCTTTTATTACTTACTGGATTATGGCTTCTCTTCCAAGTAAATTATTGTCTATTGGAACCCATTTAAGTGTCTGACTCTCTTAGATCTTTCCTCATATTTCTTATCTTAGTCTTAAAATGTCTATTTCTTTGACTTTTGCTTTTTTGAAATTTTTTTTTTAGTTATTCATGCATTAAATTTCAGAAATGTTCTTTATACTATTCAGCATCCCCATTGAAGTTATTTTGATGTACTTAAAAAAAAAGCTTCTGAGATATCTTCTCCATTTTTATAGCAGCTTGCTTTGTGAACAAAAAATTTGCTGTAGGTGGAATGGTTGTGTCCTCCCCAAGATTCATGTGTTGAAACCTAATAATCCCCACTGCAGTATATTGGGAGATGGGGCCCTTGGGAGACAATTAAGTCATTGTGGTAGAATCCTTGTGAATATGATTAGTGGTTTTTTGTTTGTTTGCCTTTTTTTTTTTTTTTTTTTTTTTAGTGACTTAAATGTCCTTTTCATTATAGGGGACTGTAATGCAAAAGTAGGAAGTCAAGAGATACCTGGAGTAAAAGGCAAATTTGGCCTTGGAGTACAAAATGAAGCAGAGCAAAGCCTAACAGAGTTTCACCAAGAGAACACACTGGTCATAGCAAATACCCTCTTCCAACAACACAAGAGAAAACTCTACACATGGACATCACCAGATGGTCAATATCAAAATCAGATATTCTTTGCAGCCAAAGATGAAAAAGCTCTATATAGGCAGCAAAAAAAAAGACCAGGAGCTGACTGTGGCTCAGATCATGAACTCCTTATTGCAAAATTCAGACTTAAATTGAAGAAAGCAGGGAAAACCACTAGACCATTCAGGTATGACCTAAATCAAATCCCTTATGATTATATAGTAGAAGAGACAAACAGATTCAAGGGTATAGATCTGCTAGACAGAGTGCCTGAAGAACTAAGGATGGCGGTTTTTAACGTTGTACAGGAGACGGTGATCAAGACCATCCCCCAGAAAAATAAATGCAAAAAGGCAAAATGGTTGTCTGAGGAGGCCTTAGAAATAGCTGAGAAAAGAAGAGAATCTAAAGGCAAAGGAGAAAAGGAAAGATATATCCATTTAAATGCAGAGTTCCAAACAATAGCAAGGAGAGACAAGAAAGCCTTCCTCAGTGACCAATGCAAAGAAATAGAAGAAAACATCAGAATGGGAAAGACTAGAGATCTCTTCAAGAAAATTGAGATACCAAGGTTATATTTCATGCAAAGATGGCACAATAAAGGACAGAAACATGGTTTATTAATATCTTTCTGCTACCTAATAGAAGCAGAAGATATTAAGAAGAGGTGGCAAGAATACACAGAAGAACTGTACAAAAAAGATCTTCATGACCCAGATAACCATGATGGTGTGATCACTCACCTAGAGCTAGACATCCTGGAATGAGAAGTCAAGTGGGCCTTAGGAAGCATCACTATGAACAAAGCTAGTGGAGTGATGAATTTCCAACTGAGCTCTTTCAAATCCTAAAAGATGATGCTGTGAAAGCATTGCTCTCAATATGCCAACAAATGTGGAAAACTCAGCAGTGGCCACAGGACTGGAAAAGATCAGTTTTCATTCCAATCCCAAAGAAGGGCAATGCCAAAGAATGTTCAAACTACTGCACAATTGCACTCACCTCACATGCTAGCAAAGTAATGCTCAAAATTTTCCAAGCCAGGCTTCAACAGTACATGAACCAAGAACTTCCAGATGTTTAAGCTGGATTTAGAAAAGGCAGAGCAACCAGAAATTAAATTACCAACATCCATTGGATCATTGATAAAGCAAGAGAGTTCCAGAAAAATATCTATTTCTGCTTAATTGACTATACCAAAGCCTTTGTGTGGATCACAACAAACTGTGCTGTGCTGTGCTAAGTCACTTCAGTTGTGCTAAATGCTAAGTCACTTCAGGCTCACTTTTTGCGAGCCCAGGGACTATAACCCACCAGGCTCCTCTGTCCATAAGATTCTCCAGGCAAGAATACTGGAATGGATTTCCATTTCCTTCTTCAGGGAAGCTTCCTGACCTAGGGATTCAACCCAGATCTCCGGCACTGGCAGGCAGATTCTTTACCACTAGCACCACCTGAGAAGTCCCAAACTGTGGAAAATTCTGAAAGAGATGGGAATACCAGACCACCTTACCTGTCTCCTGAGAAATCTGTATACAGATCAAGATGCAACAGTTAGAACTGGACATGGAACAATGGACTGGCTCCAAATCAGAAAAGGAGTATGTCAAGGCTGTGTATATTGTCACCCTGTTTATTTAACTTATATGCAGAGTACATCATGAGAAATGCTGAGTTGGATGAAGCACAAGGTGAAATCAAGATTGCTGGGAGAAATATCAATAACCTCAGATATACAGATGACACCATACTTATGGCAGAAAGCAAAGAACTAAAGAGCCTCTTGATGAAAGTGAAAGAGGAGAGTGAAAAAGTTGGCTTAAAACTTAACATTCAGAAAACAAAGATCATGGCATCTGATCCCATCATTTCATGGCAAATAGATGGGGAAACAATGGAAACAGTGAGAGACTATTTTTTGGGCTCCAAAATCACTGTAGATGGTGACTGCAACCATGCAATTAAGAGGCACTTGCTTCTTGAAAGAAAAGCTATGACCAACCTAGACAGCATATTAAAAAGCAGAGACATTACTTTGCCAACGAAGGTCCGTCTAGTCAAAGCTATAGTTTTTCCAGTAGTCATTTATGGATGTGAGAGTTGGACTGTAAAGAAGGCTGAGCTCTAAAGAATTGAAGTTTTTGAATTGTGGTATTGGAGAAGACTCTTGAGAGTCCCTTGGACTGCAAGGAAATCCAATCAGTCTATCCTAAAGGAAATCAGTCCTGAATATTCATTGGAAGGACTGATGCTGAAGCTGAAACTCCAATAATTTGGCCACCCAATGCAAAGAACTGACTCATTGGAAAAGACCCTGAAGCTGGGAAAGATGGAAGGCGGGAGGAGAAAGGGTCGACAGATGAGATGGTTGGATGGCATCACCAACTCGATGGACATGAGTTTTAACAAGCTCTCGGAGTTGACGGTGGGCAGGGAAGCCTGGGCAGTCCATGTGGTCGCAAAGAGTCAGACATGACTGAGCAACTAAACTGAACTGAAAACGACAAATACTTATTATCTCACAATTTCTGTGGCCAGGAATTTAGGAACGGCTTTGCTGGGTAGTTTTGGCTCAGGATTTCAGCAGGGACTGCATTCATTTGAAGGTTTGATCAGGATTGAAGGACTGGCTTCCCGGTTTACTCCCACGGCTGTTGGTTGGAGGCTTCAGTTCTTCAACTGATGAACTATTCCCCACCCCCACCCCTACCCCCCGGCGCTCTATAATTTGGCTTTTTGTTGTTGTTGTTGTTAAGATTTTTTTCTTTGGAGCTTTTTATTTTATATTGGAGTATAGCTGATTAGCAATGTTGTGATAGTTTCAGGTGGATAGCAAGGGAACTCAGCCATATATTTACACGTATCCATTCTCCCCCCAAATCCCCTTCTATCCAGGCTGCCTCATAACATTGAGCAGAATTCCCTGTGTTGTACAGTAGGCCCTTGTGGGTTATCCATTTAAAATATAGTAGTATGTACATGCGGAGAAGGCAACGGCAAACCACTCCAGTACTTTTGACTGGAAAATCCCACGGTGGAGGAAACTGGTAGGCTGCAGTCCATGGGGTAGCTAAGAATTGGACATGACTGAGCGACTTCAGTTTCACTTTTCACTTTCATGCATTGGAGAAGGAAATGGCAACCCACTCCAGTGTTCTTGGCTGGAGAATCCCAGGGACGGGGAAGCCTGGTGGGCAGCCGTCTATGGGGTCGCACAGAGTCAAACATGACTGAAGCGACTTAGCAGCAGCAGCAGCAGCAGTATGTACATGACCATTCCAAACTCCCTAATTATCCTTCATGAATATGATTAATGTTCTTTTTTTTAACTGATTTTTTAACTGGAGTATAGCTGGTTTACACTGCTGTGTTAGTTTCTGCTATACAGCAAACAGAATCAGCCATGTGTGCATGCTAAGTTGCTTCTGTTGAGTCTGACTCTTTGCAATCCCATGGACTGCAGCCTGCCAGGTTCCTCTGTCCATGAAATTCTCCAGGCAAGAAGACTGGAGTGGGTTGCCATGCCCTCCTCCAGGGCATCTTCCTGACCCAGGGATCGAACCCACATCGATCACGTCTCCTGCAGTGGCTGGTTGGTTCTTTACCACTAGGGCCAATTGGGAAGCCCATACATATACATATATACACTCTCTTCTAGACTCCATCCCCATGGAGATCACTATAGAGCACTGAACAGGGATCGAACCCACGTCTCTTATGTCTCCTATGTTTGGGTTCTTTACCACTAGTGCTACCTGGGAAGATGAGGCTATGGTGTTTTTGTTATAGTGGCTCGAACAGACTAAGATGAGGATGAAAATAAGAATGTTTTTGAAAGTTTCTTCATGTTTTCTGTAGTAACTTTTTGTTTTTCCTTCTCCAGTGGCTTTCCAAATAGGCTTGCCTGTCCCATTGCACTAGGCCTAGCTGAATCACAAAAACCCATCACCCTTTTAAAAAATTTTATTTATATTTTAATTGAAGGATAATTGCTTTACAGAATTGTGTTGGTTTCTGTCAAACATCATACTAGCCTCCATCGTAGTCTCTGTTGACACAAAAATTAAGGTATGAGTTTAATAAGCTTACGTAGTAAAAGGTTAACTATACAGTTCACTTTAAAAAACTGTAGAGGAAGAAATAAGCAAACAGAAGAAATTTTAACTGGATGAAGAAAATTCCCCTTTTTTGTTGAACTTTGCTATTTGATACTGGAATACATTCTTTAATATATGTAATTATGTTACACACTATTTTAATGTTTATTTCTAGCTTTGTTTTCTCTAATAACTTGTTACTTGATGTTTATTTTGTATTTATTTTAGACTATAGAAATGATGTTAGAAAAAAAATAAATAAGTGATGTTTTTGAGTTCGAAATGGGTCTTAAAGCAGCAGAGACAACTCTTAAGACCAACAATGCATTTGGCCCAGAAACTGCTAACGAATGTACAGGGCAGTGATGCTTCAAGAAGTTTTGCAAAGGAAACGAGCCTTGAAGATGAGGAGTGAAGTGGCCAGCCATCGGAAGTTGACAACAATCAATTGAGAGCCATCATCAAAGCTGACTTTCTTACAAATACATGAGATGTTCCTGAAGAAATCAGTGTTGACCATTCCATGGCCATCCAGCATTTGAAGCAAATAGGAAAAGTGAAAAATCTCAATAAGTGGGTGCCTGGTGAGCTGACTAGAAATCAAAAAAAATGTTATTTTGAAGTGTTGTCTTTTCTAATTCTGTGTGACAACAAACCATTTCTCAGGTTGTGACGGGTGACAAAATTGTGGATTTTATATGACAACTGGTGACCACCAGCTTGGTGGCTGGACTGAGAAGAAGCTCCAAAGCACTTCCCAAAGCCAAACTTGTGCCAAAAAAGGTCATGGTCACTGTCTGGGGGTCTGCTGCCTGTCTGATCCACTACAGGTTTCTGAATCCTGGTCAAACCATCTGATAAGTACACTCTGCGAACTGATGAAATGCACTGAAAATTGCAATGCCTGCAGCTGGCATTGGTTAACAGAATGGGCCCAATTCTTCTCCACAATGACACCCAACCATAGCACGTTGCACAACCCATGTTTCAAAAGTTGAACAAATTAGACTGTGAAGTTTTTCTTCATCTGTCATAGTCACGTGATCTCTCACCAACCAACTACCTCTTCTTCAAGCATCTCTACAACTTTTTGCAAGAAAAGCGCTTCCACAGTTAGCAGGATGCTGAAAACGCTTTTTGTTACATTGCAGGAATAAACAAAATTATTTCTTACTGGCAAAAATGTGTTCATTGTAATGGATCCTATTTTGACTAGTAAAGATGTGTTTGAGTCTAGTTACAATGATTGAAATTTCATAATCCAAAATTGCAATTACTCTTTCACTAACATAATATAAACTCTGAATAATATTATCCAGATATGATGCAGTGTGGATTAAATTGGGAAAACTCAAACAGTCACTACATAATTCCACAGTTCTGAAAGTCAGACTCTGTTCCCTGAAAACTTCAGTGGTGAATTCAAACATTTGGCAAAGAAATAACACCAGTCTTATATGTATGGTCTTCAGTTCAGTTCAGTTCAGTTCAGTCGCTCAGTCGTGTCTGACTTTTTGCGACCCTATGCAGCATGCCAGGCCTCCCTGTCCATCACCAACTCCTGGAGTTCACTCAAGCTCACGTCCATTGAGTCAGTGATGCCATCCAGCCATCTCATCCTCTGTCGTCCCCTTCTCCTCCTGCCCCCAATCCCTCCCAGCATCAGAGTCTTTTCCAATGAGTCAACTCTTCACATGAGGTGGCCAAAGTATTGGAGTTTCAGCTTTAGCATCATTCCTTCCAAAGAACACCCAGGGCTGATCTCCTTTAGAATGGACTGGTTGGATCTCCTTGCAGTCCAAGGGACTCTCAAGAGTCTTCTCCAACACCACAGTTCAAAAGCATCAATTCTTTGGCACTCAGCTTTCTTCACAGTCCAACTCTCACATCCATACAAATTGAAAAAATAAAAGCCATATGATTATCTCAATAGATGCAGAGAAAGCCTTTGACAAAATTCAACATCCATTTATGATAAAAAAAACTCTCCAGAAAGCAGGAATAGAAGGAACATACCTCAACATAATAAAAGCTATATATGACAAACCCACAGCAAACATTATCCTCAATGGTGAAAAATTGAAAGCATTTCCCCTAAAGTCAGGAACAAGATAAGGGTGCCCACTTTCACCATTACTACTCAACATAGTTTCGGAAGTTTTGGCCACAGCAATCAGAGCAGAAAAAGAAATAAAAGGAATCCAAATTGGAAAAGAAGAAGTAAAACTCTCACTGTGCAGATGACATGATCCTCTACATAGAAAACCCTAAAGACTCCACCAAAAAATTACTAGAGCTACTCAATGAATATAGTAAAGTTGCAGGATATAAAATCAACACACAGAAATCCCTTGCATTCCTATACACTAATAATGAGAAAATAGAAAGAGAAATTAAGGAAACAATTCCTTCACCACTGCAACGAAAAGAATAAAACACTTAGGAATACATCAACCTAAGGAAACAAAAGACCTATATATAGAAAACTATAAAACACTGGTGAAAGAAATCAAGGAGGAGGCTAATAGATGGAGAAATATACCATGTTCATGGATCAGAAAAATCAATATAGTGAAAATGAGTATACTACCCAAAGTAATCTATAGATTCAATGCAATCCCTATCAAGCTACCAACGGTATTTTTCACAGAGCTAGAACAAATAATTTCACAATTTGTGTGGAAATACAAACAACCTTGAATAGCCAAAGCAATCTTAAGAAAGAAGAATGGAACTGGAGGAATCAACTGCCTGACTTCAGGCTCTACTACAAAGCCACAGTCATCAAGACAGTATGGTACTGGCACAAGGACAGAAATATAGATCAATGGAACAAAATAGAAAGCCCAGAGATAAACCCACGCACCTATGGACACGTTATCTTTGACAAAGGAGACAAGAATATACAATGGAGAAAAGACAATCTCTTTAACAAGTGGTGCTGGGAAAACTGGTCAACCACTTGTAAAAGAATGAAACTATAACACTTTCTAACAAGATACACAAAAATAAACTCAAAATGGATTAAAGATCTAAACTTAAGACCAGAAACTATAAAACTCCTAGAGGAGAACATAAGCAAAACACTCTCTGACATTAACCACAGCAAGATCCTCTATGACCCACCTCCCAGAATATTGGAAATAAAAGCAAAAATAAACAAATGGGACCTAATCAAAATTAAAAGCTTCTACACAGCAAAGGAAACTATAAGCAAGGTGAAAGACAACCTTCAGAATGGGAGAAAATAATAGCAAATGAAGCAACTGACAAAGAATTAATCTCAAAAATATACAAGCAACTCCTACAGCTCAATTCCAAAAAAATAAATGACCCAATCAAAAAATGGGCCAAAGAACTAAACAGACATTTCTCCAAAGAAGACATACAGATGGCTAGCAAACACATGGAAAGATGCTCAACATCACTCATTATCAGAGAAATGCAAATCAAAACCACAATGAGATACCATTTCACACCAGTCAGAATGGCTGCTATCCAAAAGTCTACAAGCAATAAATGCTGGAGAGGGTGTGGAGAAAAGGGAACCCTCTTACACTGTTGGTGGGAATGCAAATTAGTTCAGCCACTATGGAGAACAGTGTGGAGATTCCTTAAAAAACTGGAAATAGAACTGCCATACTACCCAAAAATCCCACTGCTGGGCATACACACCGAGGAAACCAGAACTGAAAGAGACATGTTTACCCCAATGTTCATCACAGCACTGTTTATAATAGCCAGGACATGGAAGCAACCTAGATGTCCATCAGCAAATGAATGGATAAGAAAGCTGTGGTATATATACACAATGGAGTATTACTCAGCCATTAAAAAGAATACATTTGAATCTGTTCTAATGAGGTGGATGAAACTGGAGCCTATTATACAGAGTGAAGTAAGCCAGAAAAAAAAAAAAAAAACCAATACAGTATACTAACGCATATATATGGAATTTAGAAAGATGGTAATGATAACACTGTCTGCGAAACAGCAAAAGAGACATAGATGTATAGAACAGTCTTTTGGACTCTGTGGGAGAGGGAGAGGGTGGGATGATTTGGGAGAATGGCACTGAAACATGTATAATATCATATGTGAAACGAATCGCCAGTCCAGGTTTGATGCATGATACAGGATGCTCGGGGCTGGTGCACTGGGATGACCCAGAGGGATGGTACGGGGAGGGAGGTGGGAGGGGGTTCAGGATTAGGAACTCATGTACACCTGTGGCAGATTCATGTTGATGTATGGCAAAACCAATACAATATTGTAAAGTAATTAGCTTCCAATTAAAAGAAATAAATTTACATTAATAAATAAATAAAGTTGACAAAACTAAAAAAAAAAAAAATCCCAAACATTGGCCAATCAAATTCAGCATTATGAAAAAATGATATCTTGACTAAATTAAACTTATTCTGTGAATAACATTAGAAAATAATCACTGTAATTTGCTATATTAAGAGATTAAAACAATTATGACTACCTCAGGGATTTGGAAAAAAATCTTTTGATAAAATTTATCATCCATAAAATTTTGTTTTAGAAAATTGGAAATGGAAGAGAACTCCCTCAAGGTGGTAAAAGTTATCTAAGGAAAAAAAACTACAGTAGCCAACATCATACTTATTGGATGAAATGTTGAAAGGTTTCCTTTTGAAAATGTTAATATGACACAAATGTCCATTCTTACTCCTATTCAGCATTATGCTGGGGCTCCTAGCCAATGTAGAGAAAACAAGATAGGGAAATGAAATAGATATGAATTAGAAAAGAAAATATAAAAATCTCATTATTCATAAATAATATCATACCATGTGTCAAAAAGACCTAGTGGTATTGAAATGCAGAGGACAGAGAATTGCAAAACTTTCCTAAGAAGAATAATAGGGCAGAAGGATTTGCTCTACTGGATATCAAGTTATGAAACCACATTAATTAAAATAATGTGTATTAGTGGGTGGGTAAACAGATGTTTCAACGGCACAATATAAAGAGATCTTGAAACTCACTCATGCATATTTGGAGCCTAGGTATTTAATACAACTGTCTCCAACAAATGATATAGGACAAAGAATATCTACATGGAAAGAAAAAAGCTCAACCCATATTTCATATCATACATAAAATTCAGTTTCAGATGTATTCTAGATCTAAATGTGAAAGATAAAACCAAGCTTTTAGTTGATAATATAGTATACTCTTTTCCTACTTTGAGAGAGAACAAAAACCTTCCTAAAGAGGGCACATAATATATTAAGCATCAAAATAAAGATGAAAAAATTGTACTTTATTAAAATTAAGAATTTTTGTTCAACCAAAGATATCATTAACATAGAGAAAGGGCAAGCAACCATTCAAGATTTTTCTTAAAAGCAACTTTTACAAATCAATAAGAAAAGGCTTCCTTGGTGGCTCAGATGGTAAAGAATCTGCCTGCAATGCAAGAAATCTGGGTTTGATCCCTGCATCTGGAAGATCTCCTGGAGAAGGGAATGGTTACCCACTCCAGTAGTCTCTCCTGGAGGATTCCGTGGACAGAGGAGCCTGGCAGGCTACATTCCATGGGGTCACAAAGAGTCTTAGCAACTGAGCACATGTGCATAGGAGAAAAAGATAACTAGGTGAGAGGCAAACAATTTGAATGGGCAAAAGACATTAATCCAAATGGCCAATATACCTCTAAATCAAAAGGGTGCACATTAAAACCACAGTGAGAATCAACAGATTCATCAAAATGGCTACAATTAAAAAGATGGATAATACTAAGTGTTGGTGAATTAATAAAGCAAAGGGAACTCTCATACAAGGCTAATAAGAGAATAAATGCTGCAACCACTTTAAAAAACAGTTTAGCATTACTTCTGAATTTGAAAGTACACACACATTATATTCCTACAGTTCCAATCTTATATCTATGCCCAATAGAAATACATGCACATGTGTATGCACAAGAATGTCCAGGAAAAAGTTCCCAGGAACCTCAAACTTTAAACAATGAAAAAGTCTATAACAGTGGGGTGCATAGATGAATGAGAACATATTCACAAAATAAAATGAGCAACGAAAATGAATGATCTTCAGCTGTATGTAACAACATGGATTAATGTCATAAACATAAACGAAGAAACCAAATGCAAAGGAAGGCATACTACAAGTGTCCATTTATATGAAATTCAAAAATCAAGTGAAACTAAACTATAATGTTTAGAGATACAAGCTTAGGAGATTAAAAACTTTTTAGAATTCAGGGAGAAACTTCCGTAAAAGCCAGGATAATGGCTACTCTTATCAAACAGGTACGATGATTGGGATATTGAGGAGACTTCTAGGCTGCTGGTAATATTCTGTTTTGAACTAAAGAGATGTTCACTTAAACAATTAAGCCATATGTTTTTGGTTTGTTTCCCTTTCCTGTATTTGGGTTCTCTCTCTCATACACACACACACACACACACACACACAATTACAAAAAGGAAAAAAGAATGATTAAATACATTACTGCTACTGCTGCTACTTACTGCTGCGTTGCTTCAGTCGTGTCTGACTCTGTGTGACCCCATAGACGGCAGCCCACTAGGCCCCTCTCTCCCTGGGATTCTCCAGGCAAGAATACTGGAGTGGGTTGCCATTTCCTTCTCCAATGCATGAAAGTGAAAAGTCAAAGTGAAGTCAGTCGTGCCCGACTCTTAGTGACCCCATGGACTGCAGCCTACCAGACTCCTCCATCCGTGGGATTTTCCAGGCAAGAGTATTGGAGTGGGTTGCCATTGCCGATACATGTAAATTATAGTGTCTAGTGATGCTGAGCATCAGTTTAACAAAATGAAGTAGAATTATACATAGTGACATTGGAGAGCTTTTGAAGACATACTGTTACCCTTGAGAAAACTAAGCAAATTTCATAATGATGCACACAGTGTGATACATTTATATCAAAACAAAACATTACTATATATTTTTGTATGTACATTCATACATGCACTTGTGTAGTACATACATACATATCCAACTACATATACTCCTATAGTACATAGAAATAGTTTTAGAAGTATTTATATAAATCTAAAAACAGCGGTGACTTCTAAGGAGAGGCCTGAGTCCTTGTTGGTGTGTGGATGCTGTATGTATCACTTGCACAACTAAAAGTAAACAAAGGTGGAAGGGAGAGACGGAGGGAGGAAGGACCAAGCCCAGAAATTTGAAACAAGTCGCACAAGATTAAAGTGGAGATAGAGCAGCTTCACTAGTTTCTTCTTTCTTCAGTTCGGTTCAGTTCAGTCACACAGTCATGTCCGACTCCATGTAACCCCATGAACCGCAGCATGCCAGGCCTCCCTGTCCATCACCAACTCCCAGAGCTCGCTCAAGCTCATGTCCATCGAGTCGGTGATGCCATCCAACCATCTCATCCTCTGTTGTCCCCTTTTTCTCCTGCCTTCAATCTTTCCCAGCATCAGGGTCTTTTCCAATGAGTCAGTTCTTCACATAAGGTGGCCAAAGGATTGGGGCTTCAGCTTCAGCATCAGTCCTTCCACTCAGGACTGATCTCCTTCAGAATGGACTGGTTGGATCTCCTTGCAGTCCAAGGGACTCTCAAGAGTCTTCTCCAACACCACAGTTCAAAATCATCAATTCTTTAGCAGTTAGCCTTCTTTAAGGTCCGACTCTCACAACCATACATGACTACTGGAAAAACCATACCCTTGGCTCGATGGACCTTTGTTGCCAGAGTAATGTCTCTACTTTTTAACACACTGTCTAGGTTTGTCATAGCTTTCCTTCCAAGGAGCAAGCGTCTTTTAATTTTGTGACTGCAGTCGCTGCAGTGATTTTGGAGTCCAAGAAAAAAAAATCTTCCTCTGTTTCCACTTTTCCCCCATATATTTACCTTGAAGTGATGGGACTGGATGCCATGATCTTAGTTTTCTGATTGTTGAGTTTTAAACCAACTTTTTCACTCTCCTCTTTCACTTTCATCAACAGGCTTTTTAGTTCTTCTTCTCTTTCTGCCGTAAGGGTGGTGTCATCTGTATATCTGAGGTTATTGATAATTCTCCTGGCAATCTTGATTCCAGCTTGTGCTTCTTCCAGCCCAGTATTTCTCATGATGTACTTGGCATATAAATTAAATAAGCAGGGTGACAATATACAGCCTTGACGTACTCCTTTTTCTATTTGGAACCAGTCCGTTGTTCCATGTCCAATTCTAACTGTTGCTTCTTGACCTGCATACAGATTTCTCAGGAGGCAGGTAATTCATTCTCTTGATGAATTTCCCACACTTTGTTGTGATCCACACAAAGGCTTCAGCATAGTCAATGAAGCAGAAGTAGAGAAGCAGAAGAAGTAGTAGCTTCTTTCTTACTTCCACGCTTGGGGGTGCCATTAGTCAAGAGTTAGTTCATTCATTCATTCAACAAGCATGTATATAGTTGTGTTTCCTGAAGTAAACGTGTTTGTAACTTTCATGTTTCAGCCCAACCACTGAACGGGCAAGTATTTGATCATAGCATGGCGCCTGATGACATTCAAAAACTTCACCATTAGGTGAAGGTGATAGGTAGATCATGTTTATAAGAAATGTGTGCATTTCTGAGTGTTCAGTTAGCCAATCTAAGATTGCACATGTCCTCCTTCATTCAGTTCATCAAAGTTTTAAAAGTCTTCAAAGTGCAGTGATGGCAGAGGAGCTTCTAGAACTCTGGGAAACTCGAGGGGAAATGTTCAAATGTTATGGATCCAAATAGACACAGTGATGGCTCTGAAACTCCAAGGAGACAGGAAAGGAACAGCAGAGACACAAGCACACTGGAGAGCCAGATGTGAACGTCTGCCTAGGTGTGATCCACAAAGATCTTGACGCTGGGCAAGTGTGTGATTCCCGGGAGCTGCTGGAAACCCAGGCTTGTTCTCACACATCCCATCAGGCACAGACATGCTTGTCGTACCCAGCAGGAAATCTTCTCAACTTGCCTTCATAGTGGGATGTGCCAGTAAAGCACAGGGACACCTAACGAGAATGGCTTCCAGAGATCTGAAGTCAGAAACTTCACCTTGCCATCACAGTAGCCTCCTGTGTGGTCTCCATGATGCCCCTCCCGGTCATGCAAACAATTTCCCATCTGCAGTTGGGTATTCCTGTCAGAGCAAAAATTAGATTGCCTCTCTCCCTGGCTTTAAACCCTGCAATAAGGTGACTTTTATGAAATGTCACTGCTGCGTCCATATTTTCTCATTCAGTCCTTCAAGCACCCTGAGCGGTTCTTAAGGTTCCCACCTTACTGATGAGGAAGTTGAGATAAAGAGTTCAGTTTGCTCAGTTGTGTCTGACTCTTTGAGACCTCATGGGCTGCAGCACACCAGGTCTCCCTGTCCATCACCAACTCCCGGAGTTTACTCAAACTCTTGTCCATCGAGTCAGTGATGCCATCCAACCATCTCACTTTCTGTTGTCCCCTTCTGCCTTCAATCATTCCCAACATCACAGTCTTTTCAAATGAGTCAGTTCCTCTCATCAGGTGGCCAAAGTATTGGAGTTTCAACTTCAGCATCAGTCCTTCCAATGAATATTCAGGACTGGTTGGATCTCCTTGCAGTCCAAGGGACTCTCAAGAGTCTTCTCCAATACCACAGTTCAAAAACATCAATTCTTCAGTGCTCAGCTTTCTTTATAGTCCAACTCTCACAACCATATATGACTACTGGAAAAACCATAGCCTTGACTAAATGGACCTTTGTTGGCAAAGTAGCATCTCTGCCATTTTAGCTGCTCTGCCAAAGTAGCTTTTTAATATGCTGTCTAGGTTGGTCGTAAATTTTCTTCCAAAGAGCAAGCATCTTTTAATTTCATGGCTTCAGTCACCATCTGCAGTGATTTTGGAGCCCCCCGCAAATAAAGTCTGCCACTGTTTCCACTGTTTCCCCATCTATTTGCCATGAAGTGATGGGACCAGGTGCCATGATCTTAGTTTCTTGAATTTTGAATTTTAAGCCAATTTTTTCACTCTCCTCTTTCACTTTCATCATGAGCCTCTTTAGTTCTTCTTCACTTTCTTCCATAAGGATGGTGTCATCTGCATATCTGAGGTTATTGATATTTCTCCCAGTAATCCTGATTCCAGCTTGCACTTCATCCAGTCCAGCATTTCTCATGATGTACTCTGCATGTAAGTTAAATCAGCAGGGTGACAATATACTCCTTTCCCTATTTGGAACCAGTCTGTTGTTTCACGTCCGGTTCTAACTGTTACTTCCTGACCTGTATACAGATTTCTCAAGAGATAGGTCAGGTGGTCTGGTATTCCCACTCTTGAAGAATTTTCCACAGTTTGTTTTGATCCACACAATCAAAGGCTTTGGCATAGTTGATAAAGCAGAAGTAAATGTTTTTCTGGAATTCTCTTGCTTTTGCAATGATCCAACAGATGTTGGCAATTTGATCTCTGTTCCCTCTGCCTTTTCTAAATCCAGCTGGAACATCAGGAAGTTCACAGTTCACATACTGTTGAAGCCTGGCTTGGAGAATTTTGAGCATTACTTTGCCAGCATGTGAGATGAGTGCAATTGTGTGGTAGTTTGAGTATTCTTTGGCATTGCCTTTCTTTGGGATTGGAATGAAAACTGACCTTTTCCAGTCCGGCCTTCATGAATCCTTTAGCTAATTCTGAGTGCCTCTCCATTGCCTCCTTCAGTGCTCTCGCCCATTGTCCTGAGATTTTCTTCACGGCATTAAAAAGATGCTTGCTCCTTGGAAGAAAAGCTATGATAAACCTAGACAGTGTATTAAAAAGCAGACATCACTTTGCCAACAAATTTCCATAGAGATGTGAGAACTGGACCATAAAGAACGCTGAGCACCAAAGAATTGATGCTTTTGAACTGTGGTGTTGGAGAAGACTCTTGAGAGTCCCTTGGACTGTAGGGAGATCCAACCAGTCCATCCTAAAGGAAATCAGTCCTGAGTATTCATTGGAAGGACTGATGCTGAAGTTGAAACTCCAATCATTTGGCCACCTGATGCAAAGAACTGAATCACTGGAAAAGACCCTAATGCTGGGAAAGAGAGAAGCCAAGAGGAGAAGGGGATGACAGAGGATGAGATGATTGGATGGCATCACCAACTCAATGGACATGAGTTTGAGCAAGCTCGGGGAGATGGTGACGGATAGGGAAGCTTGGTGTGCTGAAGTCCATGGGGTCACAAGAGTCAGACACGACTGCATAAGTGAACAACAAAATGTTTTTATAGGGGCTTTCCAGGTGGTGCTAGTGGTAAAGAACCCACCTTCAATGCAGGAGACGTAAGAGAAGTGGATTCTATCCCTGGGTTGGGAAGATCCCCTGGAGGAGAGCATGGCAACCCGCTCTAGTATGCTTGCCTGGAGAATCCCATGGACAGAGGAGCCTGGAGGGCTACAGTTTATGGGGTCCCAAAAGAGTCAGACACAACTTAGTGACTAAACAAGAACAACAGCACATGTTTCTATATCACCTTTCCCCAGTAGAATACAACCTTCAAGAGGAGAGGGACTTGCTAACTTTGCAGAAGTGCCAGAATGATGCCTGGCATACAGCGGGCAGTCAAGAAAACTGTTCACTAAGCACTGAACAGGTGAGCTTAATGCTAGTCCCTCTGGAGCTTATTACGTTACATCCAAAGTGATTAATATAGTCGCTTGCGTTTATAATGAATTATGTAAATAAAAGAGTTACCCTTTGAATAACACTGGGGTTAGGGACACTGATGCCCTGCAACATTCGAAAAATCTGTGTATAACCTTTGACTCCCCCTCAACTTAACTACTAGCAGCCTCACTGACCAGAGGCATTGCTGATAAAATAATTGTCAGTTAATACATATATTATATGTTGTATGTATACCTACATATATTTTATGCATTCATGACATACTTAACTTTTTCTTAATTTTTAAGATCTTTCTTGGCTGGCTACACAGTTTGTGAGTTTTTTCAGACTGTTGCAAATCTCCCCCAAATATGCAGTATATTTAATGAAAAAAATCTGTGTATAAGTAGACTCCCACAGTCCAACTCTGTGTTGTTCAAGAGTCACCATACATTAAATATGATACTAATTCAATAACAAGAATGAAGTCTGTTATCTGTATCTAGTTCACTTACCAAATGCTGACTATGTACCACACATTGTTGGGTATGGGTGAAAACAATAACCATTACTTAAGGAGCGTATAAGTATGTGTATGTGTGTGTACAGGGTGTGGGTGGGAAAGAGAATACTACACTGTGTAGAAAGTGCAGTTGTAGAGTTAAGCACAGAGGCTGGTGGCATAGAGGAAGGGCAGGTGAATGCGAACAGGATTGCAGTGGGGTGTGAGGGAAAGCTCTCAAGAGGAGCTGAGAATGCAGCTGAGTTAGGAGGACCATAATAATCATCCAGATATGTGGGGAAGCCTGTAAAGGGTTCCGTTGGATTGCATGGAATTTTATATCACCACGTCTTCTCTATTTACCAATGTATACCCACTGCTGGTACAGTGCCTGTCGGATGGTAGGACTTCAGTAAACATTTTTTGAGTGAGTGAATGGATTTGGAATGTTACTCCAGAGTATCCAGGAGCCAGTGAGAGTGTCATCAGGGAGTGGGACCTGATCAGAATGCCATTTGATAGAGACCACTCTGGAAGCAGAAGAAGACTCTAGTCATTGAGGGGTGATCAGGAGTGAATTTAAGGACCCTGGAGTGAGGTAGATCAGAAGGATGAGATGGATTTGAGAGTTACTTGGCAACTGATTAGATGATGGAAAGTAAGAAGTAGGGTCAAGGTTAGAAGGGTTGCAAATTTCTGGCTTAAGAACTAGATGTTTGTTAGTGCCACGCACAAGACACAGGACCCAAAGAGGAGTTACTGGATTCAGCTGGAGTCTTTAATCTGAGTCGCTTTTGGAACATCCTGGTAGAGATGTCAATAGTCAGCTAAAATGTGGGCCTGGAGCCCAAGAGAGAGATCTGGGCTGGAAGATCTCTCTAGGCACCAGCAGTGTCAAGGTAGCGCATGGAGCCTGTGAGTGAGGAGACAACCCAGGGAGGGGGCCCTCCGGGGTGGGTACTGCAGAGGTCCTGGAGGCATGTGAAAGGACGAAGCAGAGAGGTGCCCACGACAGGCTCAGAGAAGTTGGTGGACGGAGAATTATGATTTGAAGGAACCAAAGTCCAAAGCAAAAGGATTTTGCCTATGAACACAGCTGAAGCATGCAAGAATGACCAATAAGAATGAAAGCTGAAAGAATAAAATCCAGGATGGAGTGTGGCCTGAAGGAACGGATCAAGGCAAGCAGCCTGGCACAAGCAGGGGCTCCCTCTTTACATGATGCCCTGGGTGAGGTCAGGGCTTCCCAGGTGGCTCAGATGGTCAAGAATCTGCCTGCAATGCAGGAAATCCAGGTTTAATCCCTGGGTTGGAAAGATCCCCTGGAGAAGAGAATGGCAACCCACTCCAGTATTCTTGCCTGGGAAATCCCATGGACAGAGTTGCCTGGCAGGGCTACAGTCCATGGGGTCGCGAAGTGTTGGACACAACGGAGGAACCATTGGGTTGGGGTGGTTTCTGTGTTTTAGTAATTTTGGATGTCATCTCCCAGGAAAGTAGAGCTTCTCTAAGTGTCATGCCCCTGGGATCATGGCCTTCACCCATCCTTCTCCCCCGCCCAGCCTCTGCAGCAGAGCACTTGAGCAATTCAGGGTGGGGCAGAAGGTCCAAGCGCACTGTTTGCACACGTGGGCAATTACACGTCTAGACTCATTACTCACATTCTCTGGCACAGATTTCCACATTAATCAGGTGTTTTCAGCCATTCCCAGTTCCTCTTCCTGGGTCCTCTGACCTCTTACCTTAGTTCTGGAGAAGTTTGGTTGTAGTTTCTTGGAGACTGGGAACTTAGGATGCTTGCTATTTGGGCCTCATTCCCGCCCCCCCCCTCCCCCCCGCCCAGTTCTGGCTCTCCTCTGAGGGCTGCTCCACCCTGCTGTGCCCTCTTTGGGAAAACCCAGTGACCTTAAGAAATTCTTCCTTGGGATGCTGAGTGAAGGAGGCCTTCCTAAATGCAGAAAAAAACAGATGCCCAAAGATGTTCATCTTTGGATTGGTTTTAAGAATGAAGCATGAAAATAGCACTGAAACATACATATTACCATATGTGAAATAGATGGCTAGTCCCAGTTTGATGCATGTGACAGGGTGCTCAGGGCTGGTGCACTGGGATGACCCTGAGGGATGGGATGGGAGGGAAGTGGGAGAGGGGTTCAGGATGGGAAACACATGTACACCCGTGGTGGATTCATGTCAATGTATGGCAAAAACCAATACAATATTGTAAAGTAATTAGCCTACAATCAAAAAAAAAAAAAAAATGAAGCATGAAAAATGGTGAAGTGAAATGGCCAAAAGCAGGGGAATGATTAAGAGGACAATGGCATTTTCTTGGATGGAATATAACACATCAGTGTAAAAAAATATTTATTTGGCTCTGGAGGGTCTTAGTTGCAGTATGTGGAATCGAGCTCCCTATCCAGGGATCACACCCAGGCCCCCTGCATTGGAAGTGTGGAGTCTTAGCCACTGGCCACCAGGGAAGTGCCACAGTTTTTATAATAGTCACAAAAATAATTAAAGAACCTGAAAATGTTGCTGGTAAGATATTAAGGAAGGAAAGAAAATACAAAATGATGTGTGCAGTGTGATTAAAATTATGTAAATAAAAATGCACAAGAAGTCTAGAAAGGAAACTCTAAAATGTCAACAGTGGCTGGGTTTGGATTGTGGGATTATGAGCATTTTTTTTTTTTTTTTTACTATTTCCCAATTTATCTGTAATGAGGTTATTTGATCTAGCAGTGGAAAATACACATAATAAAAATAACTTTAAAAGCCCTGAAGTCTAATCAGAAAGCTATCTTCTCTTCTCAGGCTTTTGAAGAACAGAGCTGTCCCGGGCTTCCTTCGACTCCCTCTGTCGTCTGTGGCCTGGGCTTTGTCTATTGATCTGGGGAAGTTCATGGAAGTAGGCTCGAACCTTCTAGGCAGGGCGTCCCCTGGAGACTAGAGCCCCTCCTCCAGGTGGGGCAGCCAGGGCTCTGTCCTGGGGTGCTGGCATTCAGAATATGCAAAAGCTATTAAACCCAGGCTGTGAAGAGCACACTGAGCAGCAAAAACCACCAGAAAGTTCCTGAGGGCCGTTCCCACACCCTGTCCCCGACACCTGTCATGAAGTCACACCCCAGGACACTCCTGGGGGTGGAGCACTCAGTCTCCTGGGGCCAGTCTGGAGCCCCTTAGCACCCCACCCCGACTCACCCATAGTGGACTCCCAGGCCATCCATACAGAGCAAAGTCAGAAAGAGAAAGACGTATGTTGCATATGGACACGTATATGTGGGATCTAGAAAAATGATACAGAGAAGCCTGTTTACAGGGCCGGAATAGAGCCGCAGACAGAACGAACTTGAGGACACAGCTGGGGGTGGGGACGGAAGGGTGGGGGGAACCGAGAGATTAAGATTCGGAGAAGGCCCTGGCAGCCCGCTCCTAGAGCTGCTGTAGTGGGAAGGGGCTGCATGGCCCAGGGGGCTCAGCTTGCGGCTCTGTGGTGCCCTAGAGGGGTGGGATGGCCGGGGCTGGGGCGGTGGCCGTGGGGATATAGATACACGCACAGCTGATCCACTTCGTTTTACAGCGGAAACGAATGGAACATTGTAAAGCAATTATCCTCCAGTTTAAAAGGCAGGGGGATGGTATCACAGGAGACTCTGGAGCGGCAAGCCAGCAGACAGCTGGCCCAGGAAGGCGCAGCAGCAGCAGCAGCAGGGTCCGAGGCCAGTTTCTCCACCCGGGAGGTGTGCGGATGGCTGCAGAGGCAGGAAGGGGAGGGGGAACTGGGTGGAGCGGTGAAGCAGGGCTGGACCGCAGGAACAGGGCAGCCAGCCGGGTTAGAGCTGACTCTCTGCCCGACGAATTACTGGGGACATAAAACACCGAAGGAAATGGCAGCCCACTCCAGGATTCTTGTCTGGATAATCCCATGGACAGAGCAGAATGGCGGGCTACAGTCCATGGGGTCTCAAAGAGTCTGACACGACTTCAGCGACTTAGCACGCGCGCACGCACTCTGGGGCTGGATTATCAGGGACGTGAAACGCCCACGGGGTCCACATTTGCACAGCTGTGGACCCAAGAAAGGAGGATGACCCCTCCTCCACACGACTCTAGGATGGGGAGGCTGCCGCTTGTCTGAAGACTGAGCTGTTTTGGAATTCCTCCTAGAATATTCTTAATTTAGGCCCCCTGAGGTTTAGCTTATCTTCCCTCGTGGGTCAGCTGGTAAAGAATCCGCCTGCAATCTGGGAGACCTGGGTTCGATCCCTGGGTTGGGAAGATCCCCTGGAGACAGGAAAGGCTACCCACTCCAGTATTCTGGCCTAGCCTGGAGAATTCCATGGACTGAATAGTCCACAGGGTCGCAAAGGGTCAGACACGACTAAGCATGTCATGGGACTCCTTACAGGGAGGGGGCCTAGGGGCAGAAATGGCCGTGATCTGTGTCCCAAACGGAACCCATAGCCTCAAGTTTGATGCTCTTCTTCTTCCTCTAGTCTCCGTTCCCAGGAGCTTCACTGAGCTAAAGGCTCGGGGACCTCCCATCCCGGAACTCACAGGTTGACACCCACAGCCTTCCCCTGGACAAAATGTGAGAAACGCTGCCTTGTGCTGCCTACAGATACTTACTGGATGCCCTCTGTGTGTTGGGCGTCCTACAGGAGCCAGGACCAGCAGCAGTTAGACTAAGCCCCTGCTCCGGGGAGCCTGCATCCTTCTGACGTCCCAGAGGCACCACCAACCCGTTATGTTCTGTAGGCCGATGCTGACGGAGCCAGGCTCTGTCTCAGAGGCTTCGCACATGGACACAGATTTCATCTTCACGACACTGTCTTCCTCACTGTCAGAGAGGAAACCTGAGAAAGGGGCCAAGGGGCTTGCCTGGATGTGCAGTTAGTGGGCGCAGAACTGGACTGGAACCTGGGCAGCCTGATTCTATACACTACCAAACTGCCTGTTTTTTTCCCTTAAATAGAAATTGTGATTTCCCTCTCATGTCATCTCCCTAAATGTCACCAGTATCCATCTAATGAGAGAATCAGAGCCCAGAAGTCCCTGTTGACACCTTCTTCTGCCTCACCCTCCACGTCCACTCAATCAATAAGCCTTGCTGATTTTACTTTTATGTTTTTCTTCAGGAGGCAGAAAGGTGTGTGGTTTGGGTCATCTTTGGGTCCAGCCCCCCAGCATGTATACTGACCACTCCATAGTGAGTCCATCAATGAACTCCACACTAGTGCTTGGCCTGGGGTTTTGCTCCCTTTGGATGCATCCCTTTGCTCTAGTTGGAGAATGAACATCCCAGGGGCAAATCATGACTGAGATAGAGTCCCTCGTCAGGCTTGGTAGGTGGGAGCCAAACCAGAGAATCTGATTTAGGTTGAATGTAGGTAGATAGGTTACTTAGTCAATGCAGTAATTCCAGAGCCTGTGATGGGGAGTAAATTCATGCAATATCCATCTGTTTTCTTGTCTGTCTTTTTGATCAGAATACACAGCAAACAGCTATGAAACACTTCCTACATGGCAGGCAGGTTTTCCCATGCTTTCCACATGCTACCGTATAATCCTCAACACCATCCTTTGCCTTGGGCCTGATTGTGTTATAGATGGGGAAACTGAGACCCAGAAAATCCACCCACCTGGCCAAGGCCACACAGTCATGAAGTGGTGGGACCATGAGTTTGGATTCAGAAAGTCTAGCTTTGGCGCCATACCCTGTGCCGGCAAGTTCTATTATCCCCAAACCGCCGAGGACAGCTCTTTCCTGAGGATCAAGTATTTGAACTTCATGACCACACTCCCTTGGATTCAAGGTGGAGGTATCTCCCAAGGTGGATCTCAAGTGAGTTTCCTTCTTCAGAACAGAGATGATGGTCAATGTCAACAGTCACTTGAACTCAGCACACGTGTGCTCAGGGAAGTCGGGCTATGGGTCAGCCACCTTCCACAGTGGGAGTTGGGGCTGGGTGGAAAAGCAGAGAGACAAAATGGGGTGGGGGAAGGGGGAGACAGCATCAGATACTTCTGGAGCAGAGAGGATATATGTAGTCCCAGAGACACCAAGACTGTCACGTCTAGTTTCTTAGCCTCATCTAGCTCTAGTAGCCTCAGCTTCACATTCTGTTTCTGGATTCTAGGATATACTCTGGAATCCTTTAGTAAATTCCTGGGTTTTGCTTCTTCGTTGTAACAATTATGAAATGATGGTCAATGAGACAGGCAAAAACATGAAAAGAATGTCAGCATTCAATTAACTCTCATCTTACAGATAAGTGATGAGCTGCAATCTGCTATCTGTATGTAGGTGTGAGTCTGCATATATTTATAGGGTAAGTCTACTCATATCAGGGAACAAAAAGTTGAAAGAGGCTTCAATTAAAATAGTATAAATGAGAAACTTGAAAGCCACCTGGAGAATACATGATATAGTGTTAATGAAAACAAAATTGTAGGTGAAAGGTGTAGGCAAGGAAATTCCTTTTGACCCAGCAGATAGATTCCAACTCTAATATCTCAACCTTAGTTTTCACAGCTGCTCAGGAAGAATCATTCTAGAATTACCACACTCCCACGTCCACTACCAGTCTTCACGTCTCTACCAAAAACTTGAATCTGTAACTACTTCAAGGTCCTGAATTTTTCACAACTAGACTCAGTTGGCTTGAGATAGCAAATATCCTCTTCTTGGTTGTTGGGTTAGTGATTTTGTAACCTTTGGAAAATGTGGAGATCAGAATAGAAAATGAACTAATCAAGACCAGAGTACTCCTGTATTTTCTCCATTTTAGCATCTTGGAAATTGGAGTGTATTCTACAATCAATGATGTCATATAATTATAAATGGTGCTATTTCTTCTTTCTTAATGATATTAAGAGTTCCAGGATTAAACTCTGGGAGTTGGTGATGGACAGGGAAGCCTGGTGTGCTGTAGTCCATGGGGTCACAAAGAGTCGGACACAACTGAGCAACTGAACTGAACTGAATGATATTAAAATAATGTTGCATCTTATAATTGAAGATATCTTCAGTTAATTTCATGGCTTCAGTCACCATCTGCAGTGATTTTGGAGCCCCTAAAAATAAAGTCTGACACTGTTTCCACTGTTTCCCCATCTCTTTCCCATGAAGTGATGGGACCGGATGCCATGATCTTCGTTTTCTGAATGTTGAGCTTTAGGCCAACTTTTTCACTCTCTTCTTTCACTTTCATCAAGAGGCTTTTTAGTTTCTCTTCACTTTCTGCCATAAGAGTGGTGTCATCTGCATATGTGAGGTTATTGGTATTTCTCCCGGCGATCTTGATTCCAGCTTGTGTTTCTTCCAGTCCAGGATTTCTCATGATGTACTCTGCATAGAAGTTAAATAAGCAGGGTGACAATATATAGCCTTGACGTACTCCTTTTCCTATTTGGAAGCAGTGTGTTGTTCCATGTCTAGTTCTAACTGTTGCTTCCTGACCTGCGTACAGATTTCTCAAGAGGCAGGTTAGGTGGTCTGGTATTCCCATCTCTCTCAGAATCTTCCACAGTTTATTGTGATCCTGTGAAATATTGTTGACCTTTGAACAACACGGATTCAAACTGCACAGGTTCACTTATATGCGGGTTTTTTTCAATAAATACATTGGAAGATTTTCCTTGATATTTGCAATAACTTGAAAATTTTACATAATATTTTGTAAATTGCATAGCCAAAAGAAAAAAAAAGACAGAAAGGAAAAGGTAAGTCATGAATGTACAAAATACACATAGATGCTAGTCGATTTGATCATTTATTACTATAAAATATGCAAAAATCTATTATAAAGAGTTAAATTTTATCAAAGCATGTACACCAACACTTACAGACCACACATGGTACCATTTGCTGCTAAGAGAAATATAAACAAATGTAAAGATACAGTAAAAAATCATAACTGCATAAAATGAACTGTGGTACATACTGCGCTCCTGTAACAGTTTCATAGCCACCTTCTGTTGTATGTGAGCTCAGAGCTGTGATATCTGGTTAAAACACCATGTGATGCTTATCATCTCCAAGTGAGCAGTTCCTCTCTCCAATATATTGTGTTTCAAAGTAAAAAGTCACCATGGTTCTGGCTCACTTTTCATTGGGTATAGTGTAATACTGTAAACCTTGAATAACACACTGGGACCCATACAAAGTGCCACTGGTGATGTTGGAAGTGCTCCCAAGAAGCAGAGGAAAGCCATGACATTACAAGAAAAGACTGGCTTGCTTGACATGTGCCATGGAGATGGCAGTGGCCCACCATCTCAAGATAAATGAATGCAATGTAAGGACTCTGGTTTTTTAAAAAAAAAAGAAGCTACATCAGTACGTGTGAAAACCTTGAGGTTTATGAAGTATCTTTTTATCTGGTATTGAAAATGCAGCTGTTGTGGGAAAGCACAATTAGCATTCCTATGGACTCTAACATAGTTTGAGAAAAGGCATAGTCATTATATGACACCTTAAAGCAAAAGAAAGGTGAAAGATCTAAAACAGGAGGATTTAATGCCAGCAAAGGATGGTTTGATCATTTTAGAAAGAGACTTTGGTCAAGATAGGTCAAGATAACAGGAGAAGCAACTTCTGCTGACCAAGAGGCAGATGACCTTCCAGACATCACTGAGGAGAAAGAAATGTGCCTGAGAAGGTCTTAAATGCAGATGAAAGTGCCCTTTTCTGGGATAAAATGCCACAAAGAACATTTATTAGTAAAGAAGAGAAGTGAGCACCATGATTTAAGGTAGGAAGTGATAGACTAACCAACTTTATTGTTTTGTGCAAATACAGTTGGGTTTCTGATCAGGACTGCTGGTTGTACAAAAAAAACTTGAACAACCACCCTTTTTTCTGGAATTGGTTCCACCAATGTGTTATCCCTAAAGTTAGGAAGTTACCTTGCCAGTAAGGGACTGCGTTTTAAAATTCTTTTGTTATTGGACAATGCTCCTGGCCACCCATAATGCCATGAATTCACCATGAAGGTACTGAATTGGTCTATTTGCCACCAAACACAGTATTTCTAATTCAGCCTCTAGATCATAAGAACCTAGAAGGATCATTACATCTAGTACTCTGTGGAAGGGATTGTCAATGCTGTAGAAGAGACCCCCAATAGAAAGACCATCATGAACGTCTGGAAGGATTACATCATCGAAGATGGCATCGTTTTTGTAGTGAAAGCTGTGACAGCCATCAAGCCTGAAACAATGAATTCCTGCTGGAGAAAACTGTGTCCAGATGTTGTGTATGACTTCACAAGACTTATGACAGAGCCAATCAAGGAAATCATGAAAGAGATTGTGGATATGGAAAAAATTTTTTTTAAAAGTTGGGATGAAGGGTTCCAAGATATGGGTCTTGGAGAAATTCAAGTGCTAATAGGCACCACACCAGAGGAATGAACGGAAGGTGACTTGATGGAGAAGAGTGCCAGATGATGAAGACAGAAAAGACAGCGCCAGGAAACAAGTTGATGTCAGATAATCTGGCAGAAGAATAGAAGAGTTCTGATTATTGAAGACTGCTTTTGACTTCTTTTGCGACGTGTATCCTCTTATGATATGGACAAAACTAAAACAAACAGTGGGAGCATGATCGGAACCAGGTAGAAACACTTTTAGAGAAATGAAAAAGCAAAGAAGTCAGATAGAACTTAGGATGTATTTCCAAAAAGTTACACCGTGTGTGTCTGTACTTCCTTGCTCCCCTCCCCACTTCTCCACCTCTTCTGCCTCTGCTGCCTCTTCTTCCTCTTCTTGGCCTCTTGAAAATGAAGACAAGGACAAAGACTTTTATAATCCACTTCCACTTAATGTACAGCAAACAATCATCAAGCCATACAGTTCATGAACATATCTTTTGTGTGTGAGTGTCTTTGTATGAAAATCTAATAACTGTGCCTCAAGAACTGTGTGGAACACTTTCATGCCATGATCACGGCCTAAGTATTCATCATGTAGAACATCACGGACAAGACTAATATAGAAGTGGATAGCCTCTCCTTACATGGACATAGGGTGAGTGATAGCGAACATCAAGTTAGTAATACATTAGTTTTAATCCTGTTTTACCACTTTACTTTCAAAAGAATTACATTATCTTACAGAACACCCCTCTCCTTTGTAATTGGAGAAATTGTGTATCAACCTATGTTCATAGGTTAGTGTTTTTTAAAGAATGTAACGATGTTTCCAATACTGCATTATGACTGTGACTGTAATACTGTATGACATAAATGTTTTAGAACACTTTGTTCTTTTGTGTATGTGAAAGTCATTCAGTTGTGTCCAACTCTTTGCGACTCCATGGACTATATAGTTCATGGAATTCTCCAGGCCAGAATACTGGAGTAGGTAGCCTATCCCTTCTTCAGCGGATCTTCCTGACCCAGGAATCAAACCAGGGTCTCCTGTACTGCAAGCAGATTATTTACCAACTGAGCTATCAGGGAAGCCATTCATTTGTGAATAAGCTAGGCTATCAGGGAAGGGGCTTCCTAAAGTACAATAGCCAAAACATGATAGAAGTATACTTCATGCTCCTGTAACAGTCAGGTGGTGTGTGGTCCAGAGTGGTGGACCAAGCAACTTTGCTATGTGAGGGCTCTAGGAAATTGGGTCCTGCTGTACTTTGGCACTGCCATGGCCTGAGGGGTTATCTTTATCAACCTGGATAATGTTGGCACACCACTACATCCAAGGAAAGTGGGAAAGAAGTGAGTCCAGGGCAAGAATGTTAAAGGGGCACACATCATATCTGCTCATGGCTCATTGGCCACATGGTCACACTAGCTGCAAAACGCACCCTACTGTTGGGTGGACATGTGTCCAGCTGAAACCCAGGGATTTTAGCTAAAGGAAGAAATGACAGAATTACCAATAGAAAATATTTGGCAGTCATCCACCATGAGTCTTAAGAAACTTCACTCAGTAGATTAAATTATTAAATTTCAGTAATTGCTTAAAAACGTAGAAAGATTTCACTTGTCAGTTTTATATGTTTGTCATGGCAGATGTTTGAAGTGTTTTAGAGAGACAGATATATTTTAATTTTAAATGAACTTAAAATGTTTCAGGAAATTAAATTATAAGTTTATAAATAGGGTTGCTTATTTAGGAGAACCTAACAGAAGCAGAAGATATTAAGAAGAGGTGGCAAGAATACACAGAAGAACTGTACAAAAAAGATCTTCACGACCCAGATAATCATGATGATGTGATCACTCACCTAGAGCCAGACATCCTGGAATGTGAAGTCAAGTGGGCCTTAGGAAGCATCACTATGAACAAAGCTAGTGGAGGTGATGGAATTCCAGTTGAGCTGTTTCAAATCCTGAAAGATGATGCTGTGAAAGTGCTGAACTCAATATGCCAGCAAATTTGGAAAACTCAGCAGTGGCCACAGGACTGGAAAAGGTCAGTTTTCATTCCATTCCCAAAGAAAGGCAATGCCAAAGAATGCTCAGACTACCACACAACTGACTCATCTCACATGCTAGTAAAGTAATGCTCAAGATTCTCCAAGCCAGGCTTCAGCAATACATCAACTGTGAACTTCCAGATGTTCAAGCTGGTTTTAGAAAAGGCAGAGGAATCAGAGATCAAATTGCCAACATCTGCTGGATCATTGAAAAAACAAGAGAGTTCCAGAAAAACATCTATTTCTGCTTTATTGACTATGCCAAAGCCTTTGACGGTGTGGATCACAATAAACTGTGGAAAATTCTGAAAGAGATGGGAATACCAGACCACCTGACCTGCCTCTTGAGAAATCTGTATGCAGGTCAGGAAGCAACAGTTAGAACTGGACATGGAACAACAGACTGGTTCCAAATAGGAAAAGGAGTCCGTCAAGGCTGTATATTGTCCCCCTGCTTATTTAACTTCTATGCAGAGTACATCATGAGAAACACTGGACTGGAAGAAGCACAAGCTGGAATCAAGATTGTCGGGAGAAATATCAGTAACCTCAGATATGCAGATGACACCACCCTTATGGCAGAAAGTGAAGAGGAATTAAAAAGCCTCTTGATGAAAGTGAAAGAGGAAAGTGAAAAGTTGGCTTAAAGCTCAACATTCAGAAAATGAAGATCATGGCATCTGGTCCCATCACTTCATGGCAAACAGATGGGGAAACAGTGGAAATAGTGACTAATGTTATTTTTTGGGGCTCCAAAATCACTGCAGATGGTGATTGCAGCCATGAAATTAAAAGACACTTATTCCTTGGAAGGAAAGTTATGACCAACCTAGATAGCATATTGAAAAGCAGAGACATTACATTGCCAACAAAGGTCCATCTAGTCAAGGCTATGGTTTTTCCAGTGGTCATGTATGGATGTGAGAGTTGGACTGTGAAGAAGGCTGAGCACCGAAGAACTGATGCTTTTGAACTGTGGTGTTGGAGAAGACTCTTGAGAGTCCCTTGGACTGCAAGGAGATCCAACCAGTCCATTCTGAAGGAGATCAGTCCTGGGATTTCTTTGGAAGGAATGATGCTGAAGCTGGAACTCCAATATTTTGGCCACCTCATGCCAAGGATTGACTCATTGGAAAAGACTGATACTGGGAGGGATTGGGGGCAGGAGGAGAAGGGGACGCCAGAGGATGAGATGGCTGGATGGCATCACAGACTCGAAGGAGTTTGTGATAGACAGGGAGACCTGGCTTGCTGTGATTCATGGGGTCGAAAAGAGTTGGACTTGACTGAGCAAATGAACTGAACTGAACTATATTAAATTTAAGAGTCAGTTCAACATTGATCAGAGAAAAGTGGAAGCAATTAATGTTATTTTAATTAAGAAAAAAATATGTGTTAAACATTTGCTGTCCAGTCGCTCAGTCATGTCTAACTCTTTGTGACCCCATGAACTGCAGCACGCCAGGCCTCCCTGTCCATCACCAACTCCCAGAGTTTGCTCAAACTCATGTACATCGAGTTGGTGATGCCATCCAACCATCTTACCCTCTGTCGTCCCCTTCTTCTCCTGCCTTCAATCTTTCCCAGCATCAGGGTCTTTTCCAATGAGTTGGTTCTTTGCATCAGGCGGCCAAAGTTTTGGAGCTTCAGCTTCAGCCTCAGTCCTTTCAATGAATATTCAGGACTGATTTCCTTTATGATTGACTAGTTTGACCTCCTTGCAGTCCAAAGGACTCTCAAGAGTCTTCTCCAACACCAGTTCAAAGGCATCAATTTTTTGGTGCTCAGTGTTTTTTATTGTCCAGCTCTCACATCCGTACATGACTACTGGAAAAACCATAGCTTTGACTAGACGGACCTTTGTCAGCAAAGTGATGTCCCTGCTTTTGAATACATGGTCTCGATTTGTCATGGCTTTTCTTCACAGGAGCGTCTTTTAATTTCATAGCTGCAGTCACTGTCCAAAGTTATTCTGGAGCCCAAGAAAATAAAGTCTGCCACTGTTTCCAGTGTTTCCCCATCTATTTGCCATGAAGTGATGGGACCGTATGTCATGATCTTCATTTTTTGAATGTTGAGTTTTAAGCCAGCTTTTTTACTCTCCTCTTTCACCTTCATCAAGAGGCTCTTTAATTTCTCTTTGCTTTCTGCCCTAAGGGTGGGGTCATCTGCATATCCGATGTTATTGATATTTCTCCCTTCAATCATAAATGGTTACAAAACCACTTAAACGTAAAGGGTTACAAAAATCCTACCTTTTAAAGATGTTAACATCTTTTCAGATGGACGTCTTAGACTTACTAATAGCATTTACATTTCTTCCATGTCTTTTCGTGGCTTCACAGTCCATGTATGTTTTATTGCTGAATAATATCCAATTGTTTGGATGTACCATAGTTTTGTCAACCTAAATAAACTTAGGAGGCAATAATCAAACAAAAAGCGTTTATTTGGGATTGAAGAATTACAATTCGAGACACATAAATTCAGGTAGCAATCCAAACAGAGTCCCAGTGGGGAGTAAAAGTCAGGGGCTTTTAAAGGTAAAGAAGAGAAGTTTGCATTACAAAGAATTTTATCTGGAGTTGGAAGCAGAAGTAAGTCTTGGCTAGACATGATTGATTGCTAGAGGGAAGAAAAAGGTCATTAATGTGATAAGTTGCAGGTGTTTTTGCAGAGTCCTTGGAATAATTGTGTTTTGGCCTAGTTCAAAAGTTCATGGCTCCACCTGCGGAGGATGAGTATGTATGATCTTAATGTTCTCTCAGCTTCATTTAAAAACCTTTTTATAAAAGTGGCTCCATTTTACTTCACAGTTTCTTCATTCATTCACTTGCTGTGGGACATCTTGGTTGCTCCAAATTTTGGTAGTTATGAATAAAGCTGCTATAAACATTCATGTGCAGGTTTTTGTGTGGATATAAGCTTTTAACTCCTTTGGGAGTTAAACACCAGGAAGTACGATTACTGGATTATATGTTAAAAATGTGTTTGTTTATAAGAAGTCACCATACTGTCTTCCATACTGGCTGTGTGATCTGTATGATTTTGAATTCCTACATTTCCTATTGCTTCATATCCTCACCAACATCTGATGCTCTCAGTGTTCTGGATTTTGACCATTCTAATCTGTGTGTTGTGATAGTTTCCTATCATTTTAATTGGCATTTTTCTGTAACCCATGATGGAGAGCGTATGTTCATGCTTATTTGCCGTGTGTACATCTTCTTTGATAGGGTGTCTGTTAAGGTCTTTGGCCTATTTCACAACTGAGTTATTCTTTCATAGATTGTGCCTTTGGTATTGTGTTTAAAGAGGCTGCTGCTGCTGCTAAGTTGCTTCAGTCACGTCAGACTCTGCGATCCCACAGACTGCATGCAGCCTACCAGGCTCCTCCGTCCATCAGATTTTCCAAGCAAGAGTACTGGAGTGGGGTGCCATTGCCTTCTCTGTTAAAGAGGCTACACACTGTATTATTTCAATTATGTGACTTTCTGGAAAAGGTAAAATTATGGAGACAGTAAAAAAAATCAGTGATTGCCCTGGGTTAGAAAGGATGAATAGGCGGAGCACGAGGCTTTTTAGAGAAGTGAAAATACTCTGTATGATAGTGTAACAGTGAAAACATGGCATTACACATTCGTCCAATCCCATAGAATGGGTAATACCAGGAGTGAACTTTAATACAACCCTGGACTTTGGGTGATGATGTGTTAACACAGGTTTATCAGTTATAACAGAAGTACTACTCCGGTGAGGGATGCTGACTGTGCTGGAGGCTATGTATGTGTGAGGTCAGGGAGTCTATGAGGAATCTCTGTACCTTCTGTTCAAGTTTTCTATGAATTGAAAACAGCTCTGAAGAAATAATAAATACTACCTGTGAGGTCTTCTGGCCCTGAACTTACATTGTTGGGAATTTTTTAAATTACTGATTCAGTTTCATTACTGGTAATTAGTCTCCCTTCGTATTTTCTGTTTCTTCTTGGTTCAGTCTCAGGAGATTGTACATTTCTAGGAATTCATCCATTTATTCTAGGATGTCCATTTTATTGGCACATAATTGTAGTAATCTCTTATAATTCTCTGGATTTCTGAGGTTTCAGTTGTAACTTCTTTTTTTTTTAATTTCCGACTTTACTGATTTGACTGTTTTTCTTCTTGAAGAGTCTAGCTAAAGGTTTACCAATTTTGTTTAACTTTTCAAAGAACTGGCTCTTTGATCTTTTCTATTTTTTTTAACCTCTATTTCATTTATTGCCACTCTGATCTTTATGATCTATTTCCTTCTAACTTTGTTTTTGGTTTGTAATTCTTTTTCTAGTTTTTTTAGGCATAAGGTTAAATTATTATGAGATTTTTATTGTTTCTGAGGTAGGCTTAAAGAGATGGGAATATCAGACCACCTGACCTGCCTCTTGAGAAATCTGTATGCCGCTCAAGAAGCAACGGTTAGAACTGGACATGGAACAATAGACTGGTTCCAAATTGGGAAAGGAATACGTCAAGGCTGTATATTGTCACCCTGCTTATTTAACTTATATGCAGAGTACATCATGAGAAGTGCTGGACTGGATGAAGCACAAGCTGGAATCAAGATTGCCAGGAGAAATATCAATAACCTCAGATATGCAGATGACAGAAAGCCATATCCTTATGGCAGAAAGCGAAGAAGAACTAAAGAGCCTCTTTTGATGAAAGTGAAAGAGGAAAGTGAAAAAGTTGCTTAAAACTCAACATTCAAAAAACAAAGATCATGGCATCTGGTCCTATCACTTCATGGCAAATAGAATGGAAAACAGTGGAAATAGTGACATTATTTTGGGGGGCTCCAAAATCACTGCAGATGGTGATTGCAGCCATGAAATTAAAAGATGCTTATTCCTTGGGAGAAAAGTTATGACCAACCTAGACAGCATATTTAAAAGCAGAGACATTACTTTGTCAACAAAGGTCCATCTAGTCAAAGCTATGGCTTTTCCAGCAATCATGTATGGATGTGAGAGTTGGACTATAAAGAAAGCTGAGCGCCAAAGAATTGATGCTTTTGAAATGTGTTGTTGAAGACTCTTGAGAGTCCCTTGGACTGCAAGGAGATCCAGTCCATCCTAAAGGAAATCAGCCCTGAATATTCATTGGAAGGACTGATGCTGAAGCTGAAGCTCCAATATTTTGGCCACCTGATGTGAAGAACTGACTCATTGGAAAAGACCCTGATGCTGGGAAAGATTGAAGGTGGAAGAATAAGAGGACAACAGAGGATGAGATGGTTGGATGGCATCACCGACTCAATGGACATGAGTTTGAGTAAACTCTGGGAGTTGGTGGTAGACAGGGAGGCCTGGTGTGCTACAGTCCGTGGGGTCGGAAAGATTTGGATATGACTGAGCGACTGAACTGAACTGAGGTAGGGTTGTATTGCTATAAATTTCCCTCTTAGAATTACTTTTACTGTGTTCCCTAGATTTTGGATCAGTGTGTTTTCATGTTCATTTCTCTCCAGGTATTTTTGAATTTCTTCTTTGTTTTTTTTAGTGAAACATTGCTTGTTTAGTAGCACATTTTTAGCCTCCAATTGTTTGTGTTTTTTGCGGGTTTTTTTTTTTTTTTCCTATAGTTGATTTCTATTGTGTTTGGAAAAGATGCTTGATATGATTTCAATTTTCTTAAAAATTACTGAGAGTTGTTTTGTGACTTAGCATGTGATCTATCCTGGAGAATATTCCCAGGAGCACTTGCAAAGAATGTGTATTCTTCTGAATGAAATGCTCTCTCTCTATATATACATAGTCCATTGGGTCTAACATGAGGGAGGAGGCTGTGTGCTGGGTCTTCATTGCAATGTGTGGGCTTCTCATTGTGGTGGCTTCTTTTGCTGTGGAGCATGAGCCCCAGAGCACGCAGACTTCAGTAGTTCGTGCAACTCGCAGGCTCTGGAGAGCAGGCTCAGTAACTGTGGCATATGAGCTTTGTTGCTTCACGGTATGTGGAATCTTCCTGCATCAGGGTTTGAACCTGTGTCCCCTGCATTAGCAGGAGGATTCTTAACCACTGGATCACTGAGGAAGTCCTAATGTGTTATTTAAAACCAGTGTTTCCTTATTAATTTTTCTGTCTGGATGATCTGTCACATTGATGTAAGCGGGGTGTTAAGTCCTATTATTATTACTGTGTTATTGTCAATTTCTCTCTTTCTGTCTGTTAATACTTGCTTTATGTATTTAGGTGTTCCTGTGTTCGGTACAGATATATTTACAGTTGCTGTATCTTCTTCTTGGGTTGATCCCTTGATCATTATATAATATCTTTCTTTGTCTCTTGTCACAGTCTTTGTTTTAAAATGTATTTTGCTTGATGTAAGTATTATTACTCCAGCTTTCTTTGAACTTCCATTAGTGCAGAATACCTCATGCCTGTCAGAATGGCAATTATCAGAAAAAACAAGAAACAGCAAGTGCTGGAGAGGATTTGGAGTAAGGTGGGTCCTCATGCACTGTTGGTGAGAATGTAAATTGGTGCATCCATTATGGAAAACAGTATGGTGACCACCCCAAAATTAAAAATAGAACTAACATGTGATCAAGCAATTCCACTCCTGGGTATTCATCTGAAGAAAACAAGAACACTAACATGAAAAGGTATATGCACCCCTATGTTCATTGTAGCATTATTTACAATGGCCAAGTTGTGGAAGCAACCAGATGCTCATGAGTAGATGAATGGATAAATAAGATATGGAGTGTGTGTGTGTGTGTGTGTGTGTGCGTGTGTGTGATGTTGGAAATATTACTCAGCCATTAAAAAGGATGAAATCTTGTCCTTTATGACAACGTGGATGGACCTACAGAGTATTATACTCAGTGAGACAAATCAGGCAGAAAAAGACAAATACTACACAATTTCACTTATATGGAGAATCTGAAAAAATAAACCAAATGAACAGACAGAACAAAACAGAAACAGTGTTATAGAGAATAAACAGATGGTTGCCAGAGGGGAGAGAGTGAGGGAGGAAAGAAATAAGTGAGAGAAATTAAGAGGTACAAACTTCCATTTATGAAATAAATGAGTCACAGATATAAAATGTACAATGTGGAGAATAATTATAATATCTTTGTAATTATGTAACATTTTTATATGCTGACAGATCATAACCAGGCTTATGGTGATCTCTTTGAGATAGATAGAAATATCAATTCATTATGTTGTATAACAGGAAATAACACAGTTTTGTAGGTCAATTATACCTCAAAAACAAACAAACGAGCTCAAAGACAAAAATATAGGTTTGTGGTTACCGGGGGTGGCTGCTGGGGGGAGTTGAATTGGATGAAGATAGCCGAAAGGCAGAAACTTCCAGTTATAAGATAAATAAGTACTAGGCATGCTCATTTGCTAAGTCATGTCCAACTCTTTGAGATTCCGTGGACTGCAGTCCGCCAGGGTCCTCTGCCCATGGGATTTCCCAGGCAAGAATACTGGAATGGGTTGCCATTTCCTTCTCCAAAGCATAAGGAATCTAAGATTAATAAGTGCCAGGAATCTAAAAAATCCAACAACTTGAATATTACTTAAAACAAGTAGGTATAGGTGATTCTCTGCATCTATTTATTTTATTTTTGGCTGTACTGGAGTCTTCGTTGCTGTAGGTGGGCTTTTCCCAGTTGCACCGAGAGGGGGCTGCTCTCCAGCTGTGCTGCGTGGGCTTCTCATTGTGGTGGTCTCTCTTGTTGCAGAGCGCAGGCTCCAGGGTACTCAGGCTTCAGTAGCTGAGGCACATGGCACAGTAATTGCGGCTCACGGGTGCTAGGACACAGGCTCAATAGTTGTGGGGCACAGAGTCAGTTGTTCTGTGGCACGTGGGAGCTTCCCAGATCAGGGCTTGAACCCATGTCTCCTGCACTGGCAGGCAGATTCTTGACCACTGAGCCACAGGGAAGCCTGATCCTTGGCACGTAAGAGCCTTCATCAGACATTAAAGAAATCTCAAGTGCCGTGTTTACGAACCTTTCGGTAGGTTCTGTCATTTACAACCAAGAACGTCTTGAGGGAGAATCAGATTCTTCCCTAACCCCATTCATTACATCATGTTTCCAGTTTGTCTCAGTGTCATAGATCTCATGGTTATATTTCTAAATTTCATTCAGCTTATGATAACCCTCCACGCACACATGGGTGGACAAGATGCCTATTGGGATGCTTGTCTAGGCTTCTCTTGGCTGCATATTGTTTCTCCCCACTCCAAATCCCCAGATCTACAGAGTTCAGAGGTATCTTAGCTGTCATAATGATATGATTTTGTCCACCTTGGTCCAAGGTGACCACTAACCTAAGCAAGGTTAATAAGAGTGCCAGGTGAAAGAGAGCCTCAGACTCTCTCTAGGTGGCTAGAAGGATCATATGTAGAAGAAGGAACTGGGACTAGCTCTCGTCTACTCTTGGAGACTGGAGAGCAGGGGCAAAGGGTCCTTTTAGAGACAGAAGAATCAAGCTCATGGCAGAGAAACTGAAACAAAGATAGATGGGGAGCATTTGGGTTCTAGTCTGTTCCTGAAGCCCAGTCAGCTGCACATAGCCTTGAGTCTTGGAAGACATCTGGTACACTAATAATAATTCATCTCTCCCTTCTGAACAAAACAGAGTCAGTTTCTATTATTTGTAACCAAAAAATGTTATCTAATATGCCTGAAAAGATATTAAACTCTTCATATGAAGCAAACTCAAGGGTTTTATTTTAAAAAGAAATAGCTACTTGGTTGTCTCAATGAGAGGAACTTTCTGGTGTGGATCTGACCTTAGGATTATAAGTACTGGTCCAAGGTGTGTCCCCTGAGAAGTTCACAAAATTGTATTTGCCTAAAACTTAATCTATTAGAGCAACTCTGGCCTGATAATTCTTGCAGAATACCCAATGCTGAGTATAAGAAAGTCACAGTCAGTTAACCACTTGTGACTTCTGACAGTTCAGTTTAGTTCAGTGGCTCAGTCGTGTCCAACTCTTTGCAACCCCATGGACCGCAGCAGGCCAGGCCTCCCTGTCCATCACCAACTCCCGGAGCTTGCTCAAACTCATGTCCATCGAGTTGGTGATGCCATCCAACCATCTCATCCTCTGTTGTCCCCTTCTCCTCCTGCCTTCAGTCTTTCCCAGAATCAAGGTCTTTTCCAGTGAGTCAGTTCTTCACTTACAAAATGCCCAGAACTGGTGTATGAAAGTTACAGTCAATTAACCACTTGTGACTTGTATAGCATCTCATTATACTTAGTCTACTGGGAGATCCCCAAATTGCATTACATAGTCTGCAGTTAAAGCTGTTAGTTCACCATTCCCTCCCAGGAGAAACTACATTTCCCAGCCCCTCTTGAAGGCAAGGCAAGGTGATAAGACTAAGTTCTGACCCATAAACAAGGAGTGGACATGACAGGAGTAACTTTCTGAACATTCCTTAAAGGAATGTCCTTTTCTTCTTTTTCCCTTCCTTCTCCTGGAATTGGAATGTGGTTCTGGCAGCAGGTCCAGCCATGCTGGAACTCAAGATGAAAGTCATGTATTGTAAATAGAGATCAAAAATCTAGAAAGAGCTAGGGTCCCCAGACCTACTTACGTATAGACCTTTCCATGTGAGAGAAATAAACCATTTTCTTTAAGTCCCTATTATTTTGACTTCTGTTTCAGTAGCTGAGCCGGTGCCTTAAGTATAACACAGTCTCTACATAGTTTTCTACAAAAGGAAGTGCAGCCAAAAGTAAAACTTTAAATTCGTGAAACACTTGTTCAACAAAGATTTATTGAATCACAGAGGTCTGAATGTGAATGTGAAGTACCCTTGGAATAAGTGTGCAGGCTAGTGAAGCAATCCAGCTCATACGAAATGAGATGCGCCCAAAAGAACATGGACCATTTAGCCCAGGGAGGGAAAAGGTTAGGCTAGGTTGGAGAGCTGTCACAAGACTTAGGAAGAACTCGTGTGGAAGAGAGAATAGCTCCATCTGCTCCATATGATCCCAGGTGGCTGAAGTAAGGCCAGTAAAGCATGCAGGGAAGTGAAGCACTAAGATCCAAAGGTTTCCGCAACAGTTCCGGTTCTTGGCTTTAAGCAATAGAAACAGACTCTAATGTCGTAGGCAAAAACAAAACTTGCTGGAATGGTATTTGGGGGTGAATCACAGAATTAACCATATACCAGAGTACTTGTCTCCAGTGGCTCAGCAGGCAAAGAATTTGCCTACAATGCAGGAGACACAGGAGATGAGGGTTCAATCCCTGGGTTGGGAAGATTCCCCTGCAGGAAGAAATGGTAACCCATTCCAGTATTCTTACCTGGAAAATCCCAAGGACAGAGGAGCCTGGTGGCCTACAGCGCAAAGGGTGGTAAAGAGTTGGACATGACAGAGCAACAAGCACACAGAGTGCTGGCCAGGGATCAATAGTATCCGGACTGCTGGTTTGCAGGAAGAATAGCCACAGCCCTGGAGCACACCAAGGTCTGACCAGAATGATGAATGACTTCTAACTGCTGCTCATGTCCCTGAGTCATTCATTCAGGAGTCAGAATCACGCGAGAGAGTCTTATGGTTGCACCTAGATCATCCATTCCCTGGCTGAAGGAAGGCAGGGTGGATTAGGGGAAAAATCATGTTGACTCTCACGTGGAAGTCAGGCACCACCTCCAGGAAACCAAGATACTATCAGACAAATTTCCAGGGCCACCCCTAATGATTCTTGCGAAGCCTGTGAATTTGTGACCCATGTCTTGTGATTGGGAAGAACTTGTCTGTTCAGGGAAGTTATCTCTGTATTCCTCACATATGCTTGTATACTCTCTGCTGAATGATTCCAACCCTGAAAGATTCACTAGTTCACACGTTCTTCTTCATGTTAAGATGAAATAAAGGCTGGGAGTTTAGACTGCCTGATCCTCAAGACCCTCCAACTCTGGTTCTACTTTTGAACGGTTAAATTCTGTGATTCTTCTATAAAAGCCTTTCTTCCCATCCAACTTATTCACTCAATGTCACCATCCTCTGACCCCATCAAAACATCTTATGTTTATTCTCTTTACTTCTCCTGTCTATCTAAATGTTATCCATTCTTCACATTCCAGCTCAGATCCCACATCCTACACGAAACATTCCTGAACCATCCCAGCCCAAAGTAACTCTTTGGAAATTGTTTGCCTGTATGCTTCACAAGGCATTTAATCATTTGCTTTTTAAATGTTTTCTATTTTTTAGAATTGATATTTATACTTTGTTAATTTAACTTTAAACATTCTTATATTTTCTCTATCTGGATTATAACTTCTTGAAGACATGAACTATTTCTTATCCAACTTTGTATCTCCTGTAGAACTTAACAAAATTCTTTCCACATGGACTTTTTCCTCCCTTAATTGATATGAATACCAGAGGTAAATATGGTCTTGACTCCTTATCCAGGAATTCGGGGAAGAGGAAGCAGAAGATGAGGGAAGAGGTAAGTCAGGCAATGACTTACAATTACTTCTTAGGCTATAGTAATGTTGTGAGTGATTTATGCTTTACAGCTTTTTTGGGTTATAATTGATAAGCAAAACTGCACACACTTGTTAAGTTTTGACATATGTATACATCCACGAAACCATTACCCTAATCAAGATAATAGATATATCTATCTCCTCCCCAGAGTTTCCTTATGCCCCTTCATAGACTCATTCACTTCTACTTCAAGCCTTCAAGCAACTGCTATTTGTTATCTGTCACTATGGTTTGAATTTCCTACAGGTTTATATAAACAGAATCATTCAGTATGTACTCTTTTTGTCTGGTTTCTTTCACTCCACATAATTATTTTGAGATTCACCTATGTTGTTGAATAGCTCAATAGCTCACTCTTATTCTTTTTATTGCTGAGTAGTATTCCATTGCATGAGCATACCACAATTTATTTGTCTGTTGATGGTCATTTGAGTTGTTTAGTTGTTTCGAGTTTTTGGCTATTACAAGTTAAGCTGCTATGAACATTTATACAAGTCTTTTTATGTGGACACATGTTTTCATTCATCTTAGGTATTTACACCTGAGGTACAGTGTACTAAGGTACACCCAATAGTAGAATGCTTGGGCCTTAGGTTAGGTCTATGTATAACATTTTAAAGAATGGCCAGAATGATTGCACCGTTTTCATTCCCATCAGCAATGTAGGAGAATTGCGGTTGCTTCTTCTCCTAACCAATAGTTGCTTTAAAAAACAAAAAACAAGCTTAGGCCATTGTAGTGAGTGGTAGCTCACTGTGGTTTCAATTAGCATTTTCCTAATGACTAATGAAGAACATCTTTTCACGAGCTCATTCATCATCTTTTTTGACGAAGTGTTTGTTCGTATCTTTTGTCCATTTTTAAGATTGAGTTGTTTTCTTACTGTTGTGTTTCAAGTTTCTCTGTTCATTCTGGACACAATTTTTTATCGTACATATGACCTGGAAATATTTTCTCATGGTCCCTGGCTTCCTTTTTAACTATGTCTTTTCAAGTTGTAGGAGGTTTAAATATTGATAAAGTCCAGTTTATCACTATTCTCTTTTATGAGTTGTGCTTTTGGTGTTGCAACTGAGAAATCTTGAATTCAGGGTCACAGAGATTTTCAGAGAAGGCACCCCACTCCAGTACTGTTGCTTGGAAAATTCCAAGGGTGGAGGAGCCTGGTAGGCTGCAGTCCATGGGGTCGCTAGGAGTCAGACACGACTGAGCAACTTCAGTTTCACTTTTCACTTTCATGTGTTGGAGAAGGAAATGGCAACCCACTCCATTATTCTTGCCTGGAGAATCCCAGGGACAGAGGAGCCTGGTGGGCTGCCGTCTGTGGGGTCGCACAGCCAGACACGACTGAGGTGACTTAGCAGCAGCAGCAGCACAAAGATTTTCTTCTTCTGAAAGTTTTATAGCTTTAAGTTTTACCTAAATAGGTTTATGATAAATTTTTTTAGTTACTTTTGCCTATGGTGTGAGGTACTGATTGAGGTTCATTTTTTCAAATAAAGACATTAAGTTGCTCCAGAATCATCTGTTGAAAATAGGATCCTTTCTCCACTGGATTGCCTTTGCAACCATGTTGAAAATCAGTTAACCATATGTGTGTGGGTCTGTTTGTGGACTCTATCTGCTCCAGTTGTTGTGTCTATCTTTACACCAATATGTCACACAGGATTTATATTCCTGTAGTGTTTTAGATAAAATACTTAGGGTTGTGTTCATGATGTGGACTCTGGAGCCAAATTACTTCTGGGCAAATCCTGGCTCTAGCACTGTTGGCTTTATTGTGCATGCTGCTAAGTTGCTTCAGTCATGTCCAACTCTTTGTGACCCTATGGACTGTAGCTCACCAATCTCTTTTGTCCATGGGATTCTCCAGGCAAGAATGCTGGAATAAGTTGCCATGCCCTCCTCCAGGGGATCTTTCTTCAGGGATCAAACCCGCGTCTCCTGCAGCTCCTGGATTGCAGGCAGATTCTTTACTGCTGAGCCAACAGGCAAGCCCACTGGCTATATTACTTTGAAAAGTGAAAATCACTCCGTCGTGTCCGACTCTTTGCAACCCCATGGACTATGCAGTCCTTGGAATTCTCCAGGCCAGAATACTGGAGTGGGTAGCCTTTCCCTTCTTCAGATATTACTTTAGGCAAATTCTTTAATATCTCTGTGCCTCAGTTTACTCATCTATAAAATGGGGATGATGAGAGTATCCACTCATCAGATTGCTGTGATCATTGTGTTGGTCTAAAAAAGGTATATAGAGCAACATTCAGTGAGTTTTCTCTTATATAACTTCCTGTATAAAACAATCATAGGAGCTAGTTAGGTATTATTGTTCCTTTTAACAGATAAAGAACTTAAGATGAAAAGGGGTATTATCAGTATTGGCCATGCCACACAGAGAAAAACTGCACTTAAGTCTTCTGATACAGAACCTAGCATCTTTTCTACTCCATCTCTGAGACTATAATGGAGGCCCCAGTCTTTCTATAACCTAATCTCCGAAGTCATCTTCTGTCACTTCTGCGGTATTCGCTACTCTAGAAGCTAGTCTTTAAATCTGGCTCACACTCAAGGACGGAATTATTTGAAGTATAACACCAGTAGGTGGGGATCACAGGAGACCAGCTGAGAGGCCACTGATGACTGGCCCCTTCCCCTTTCTAGGATTCTCACAAGTCTGATAGGTGGGGTTGTGCTCAGAGGTTTTTGAACTGTGGAATGAGAGGTCAGAGCATTCCCAAGCCAATGACCTAGGAGGAGACTTTGCTTTCTCCTCCTGAAAAGAAAGAGAACCTTAGCTCCTTCGTTCACTGCTGCACATTGGCCACACCTTTTAATCAAGGAAGTACAGTTTCGGACTACACCCATGGAAATAAAAGAGGTATCAAGGTTGGGTCGAGCAGTTTTCTTCTGCCCTCAGATGACACTAGAAACATGTTCACGTAAGAGATTTCTTGGAGGAAATGCCTGTCAAGGACAGACTTATGAAGGAGGGAACCAGAGAAGGCGGGAGAGCTTTCAGATTGCATTACAGGACAGCTGTGCAAGGCGGGGGAAGGAGGTGGGGACAGAGCGTTGTGCTGCAGTGCAATTCCAAGAAAGGACGTGCCAGCTCACTGAGAAGTCCTTGAGCCCGTGTCATCCATCACAGGAGTGCTGGGGGTAATAGAACTGAGCCTGGAATGGTAGCCCCTCTGTGCTCAGTCCTCGGCTGAGAGCAGGCTGAGGGACGTGTGGTCTTAGCACTAGTGGAGCAGGGGGTCCCAGGGGCCAGCAGCTAGGAGCCGAGCCGCATCTTTTCACATCCGTCAGGCATATGCCATAGGGTCAGATTCGTGTGGCCATGAGGTGAGCACAGGTGCTAAAGGAGCACAAAGGCATCTAATCCAGACCTTTAGGGTGAGGGCAAAGCTTTCTGCAGCGCTTCCTGGTGGCTCAGACGGTAAAGCATTTGCCTGCAATGGGGGAGGCCCGAGTTCAATCCCTGGGTCGGAAGACCCCCTGGAGAAGGAAATGGCGACCCACTCCAGTATCTTTCCCTGGAAAACCCCATGGACGGAGGAGCCTTGTAGGCTACAGTCCATGGGGTAGCAAAGAGTCGGACATGACTGAGTGACTTCACTTTCCTTTCCTTTTCTTCAGTGCAGCGGTCAAAACTGACACAGGAGCCGAGAGAGGAATTAGCGAATCCACACGTGCCGCTAATGCAGGTGCCTACTGGTACCACCGCCTGTGAAAGCCACTGGTGGTATGTAGGAAGCGGAAGTCTTTACATGCCCTGGCGGGTAGCGCTCCACCCCTGAGGATGGCAATTAGAGGAGAGCTTTGCCCATGCACATGGATGCTCTGGTCTGTGTGTACAAAAATGTGCCCAGCAGTATCACTGGTACTCAGCACCCACAAAGCAAACAGTCCACATCCATCAGCAGCACAGAAGACTTGTGGGCCAATGAAATAATATCAGCAAGGAAAGGAAGTGAACTTACGGCTACACTCAATAACCTGGATCACGAACACAATGTTGGGGGCTGGAAATCAAGTCACGAACGCAACATTTTAAAAGGAGGCAGAAATAAGATACTGCTTAGGAAATGTATGCATAGATGGTAAGACCATAAAGAAATACAAGGAGGGACGCTCCCAGTGGTCCAGTGATTAAGAATCTGTCTTGCAGTGCTTGCAGTGCAGGGTTTGATCGCTGGTTTGGTAACCAAGACCCCACATGCCTCAAAGTAACTACGCCTGAGCCCTGTAACTAAGATCTGCAGTGATAGAGATCTGGAGAGGCATAGAAGAGGATTCTGGGATGTGGGAATCCAGGATGCTTGTCTTGAATAATTTTTCCCTAAATTCTTCATATGTGCTTCATACAATCTCTGTTTGTATAACTCGTAGCTTTTTCTTTTTTTAAAAAAAGGAAGAAGGATAAGAGTAGGCTACGTGGAGGAAGTGGAGTGTGTTCCAAGCAGAGAGCAAAGGACAGGAGGGGAGGTGCATGCAGGGGTTAGGGACTTGCAAACCCAGTGGGGTGACGAGGTGAGGAGTGGCAGGTGACAGAGGTAGACGGAGGCCCCCGCAGATGGAGGAGTTTGAACCAGAGGGCAATAGGGAGCCACTGAAGTATTTAAGCTGTGGAGAAACGGAATGAGATCTATTTCCAGAAAGATCCTTCGGCCTGGCGTGAGGATGTGCCTCAGAGATCCAGGTGAGTGGGGATGAGCTGGGGAAAGGAGGAGGGTGCCTGGTCCTTGCTGTAGCCAGTGGCTGGTCTTCTTCACCATCAGGCCAACTGCTCTGCTCTGCTGCATCCAGGCACTTGTCATTTCTTAATCACAGAATCATTTGTAACCCGAGGAGAGTCCCTACCTGGCTGCTCTCCAACGTCAATCAGGAATATTACTGATGGAGGTGAACTGTCAGAGAAGGCAATGGCACCCCACTCCAGTACTCTTGCCTGGAAAATCCCATGGATGGAGGAGCCTGGTGGGCTGCAGTCCATGGGGTTGCTAAGAGTCGGACATGACTGAATGACTTCACTTTCACTTTTCACTTTCCTGCATTGGAGAAGGAAATGGCAACCCACTCCAGTGTTCGTGCCTGGAGAATCCCAGGGACAGGGGCGCCTGGTGGGCTGCCGTCTATGGGGTCGCACAGAGTCAGACACGACTGAAGCAACTTCGCAGCAGCAGCAGCAGCAGCAGGTGAACTGTAATTCTGGGTCCTAAGGGCCCTCTCATTTACATGCTGGACATTTTGGTGGAGAGGGGTAAAGAAAAACAAGTGAAAGGATTTGTAAGTTAGTGAAAGTGGAGAGTGAAAAAGTTGGCCTAACGCTCAACATTCAGAAAACGAAGATCATGGCATCCGGTCCCGTCACTTCATGGGAAATAGATGGGGAAACAGTGGAAACAGTGTCAGACTTTATTTTGGGGGGCTCCAAAATCACTGCAGATGGTGATTGCAGCCATGAAATTAAAAGATGCTTACTCCTTGGAAGAAAAGTTATGACCAACCTAGATAGCATATTCAAAAACAGAGACATTACTTTGCCAACTAAGGTCCGTCTAGTCAAGGCTCTGGTTTTTCCTGTGGTCATGTATGGATGTGAGAGTTGGACTGTGAAGAAGGCTGAGCATCGAAGAATTGATACTTTTTCACTGTGGTGTTGGAGAAGACTCTTGAGAGTCCCTTGGACTGCAAGGAGATCCAACCAGTCCATTCTGAAGGAGATCAGCCCTGGGATTTCTTTGGAAGGAATGATGCTGAAGCTGAAACTCCAGTACTTTGGCCACCTGATGTGAAGAGTTGACTCATTGGAAAAGACTCTGATGCTGGGAGGGATTGGGGGCAGGAGGAAAAGGGGATGACAGAGGATGAGATGGCTGGATGGCATCACGGACTCGATGGACGTGAGTCTGAGTGAACTCCGGGAGTTGGTGATGGACAGGGAGACCTGGTGTGCTGCGATTCATGGGGTCGCAAAGAGTCGGACACGACTGAGTGACTGACCTGAACTGAACTGAATCATCCCAAAAGTTCACCCTTTGTAGGAATCATTTAATAATAGTGCTATATGTAATGATTCTTTATCACTAAAAAGACTTGTTCCATCTGCAATAATATTATAGATGAGTGTTTGGTTAACATGGGGAAGTTTTTTTTTTTTAGTGATTATGTATTTGATTTTAAGGTCAGTTGTGGACTTCTTTATTCAAGTCAGGAACTGAATTCCCAAGATATTGGCCAATCCAAAGAGTCTCCTTGGGTTTTTTGGTAACATCTTATGGAAAAACCTGAATGAACTTTATAGCTAACCCCAAATTCCTGCATGTTCTTCTAAGACCTCAGTAAACCTAGGCCGAAAGTTCAAGCTGATGCAATGTGGGAGGAACCACCTAATGGCTCCCAATTATCCTGTAATCTTAATTGCATGTGAGGAAAATTATTTTCCTTCTGGCAGCATAAATGGTTGCTATTGTTGCCATTTTATTTATTTTTTAAAATATGGCCAATTTGATGAAATTAACAATATTTCTTTATTATAATCTATCTGCCCATGTCCATTCTCCTGTCTTAAAAATGTTTTCTTATCTTTGGTTTGTTCAAATCAGGATTCAGAAAAGTTCCACAGGTTGTATCCTGTTGGCATGTTTCTTGTGTGTCTTTTTATCTGTAACAGTGTTCAGCAAACATTCTGTTAAAGGTTAGATACTTAATGTTCTAGGCTTTGTGGCCTGTAAAATTGTTGAGAACTAAACTCGGCAGTTATAGCATGAAAGCAGCCCTTTGAAAATGTGTGAAAAAGTCATTTAGCTGTATTCTTGTAATAAAACCTTATTTACACAGACAGCAGAACAGATTTGGCCCACTGCTTAGGGTTTGCAAACCAACCTTTGGTTTACAGTTCTGTAAGCAAAGAGGTTGGGCTTCCCAGGTGGCGCTAGTGGTAAAGAACCCACCTGCCAATGCAGGAGACCTAAGAGACAGCAGAGTTTGATCCCTGAGTTGGGAAGATCCCCTGGAAGAGAGCAAGGCAACCTACTCCAGTATTCTTGCCTGGAGAATCCCATGGACAGTGGAGCCTGATGGTCCATAGGGTCACAAAGATTTGGACATGACTAAAAAGACTTAGTACAGCACAGCAGCACAAGGAATGAGGTTTATGTGTAGAAGCTAATAATATGCTATGATTTTATAAGGCTCAGACGGTAAAGAATCTACCTGCAATGCAGGAGACCTGGGTTGGATCCTTGGGTTGAGAAGTTTCCCTGGAGGAGGGCACGGAAACCCACTCCAGTATTTGGTAGCTCAGCTGGTAAAGAATCTGCCTGTAATGCAGGAGACCCTGGTTCAATCCCTGGGTCAGGAAGATCCCCTGGAGAAGGGATAGGCTACCCAGTCCAGTATTCTTGGGCTTCCCTGGTGGCTTGGGTGGTAAAGAATATGCCTGCCACGCAGGAGACCTGGGTTCATCTGTGGGTTGGGAAGATCCCCTGGAGAAGGGAATGTCTACCCATTCCAGTATTCTGGCCTGGAGAATCCCATGGACAGAGGAGTTGGCAGGCTACAGTCCATGGGGTCCCAAAGAGTTGGACACAACTGAGCAGTTTTCACTTTCAAAGAAAATAACGTCAAGCATTATAAAGTTAATGAGTTTCTTTTGGAGACTCTCAAAAAATATGGGCAATCTGAAAAAATAGATACTATCTAATAGGAAAATATTCTATCTAGATTTGATACATTCTAAAGTACAGAATCTTCCTCATAGCAGCTTTTGAGGAAGCTGGCTACTTACTATATACCTTCTCCAGTAAAAATAATCATTTACCTTCTGAACATGTTCTCTGCTGGAATCCCCTCTGCCTCCTACACCCTCTCAGCTGGCTGTCCTCTTCTTCCTTTGTAAAAGGATGGTCAATGAAGTTCAGATCAAGGGCATAGATCTGTTTTGCCAAGGCAAACTAGACCCTGAGTCAGCAGGGAGCTGCATAGCTATGACTTATAATCTAGTGCCTATGTGCTTTGCTTCTTTTACTAAATCTCTCTTCAGTCCTGTCTGATGATAATGGGGACATTCTCTCCAGTGTCCGTCAACAGAGCCCAAGCAACATACGGGGCGATGCTCCTCCCAGAGGGCTAGACTTTGAGACGGTGCTTGCGTGTTGGCTTTCTTACCGCGGGAAGTGCCGACCCATGGTGTCACAACATCCACCTTTCGACATTCCTCGGGTGGCCAGGTCATTTCGGGGGTGCTTCTCGTGCAGGCTTCAGGAATAGCATCTTCCTTCCTTTGGTTAAAGTTCTCTGAACAGGGAGACTATTTTGAGCAGTAAAAGACATCACCTGGGTTCTACAGAAGATTATATACACTTGCTATGAAGATAAAACAACCAGAGGAAAAAACACCAACACACTTAGTTGTAATATAAGCATGATGAATTAGGAGCTGAGGAAACATCACCCGCGAGTATGACCAGAACAAGGGAAAGTCAGTCTAGAATGTTTTTGCTATTCTTGACCCTTGCCTTTCTAGCTGCCCCTAGCCTATCGGTCTCCCAATCTGGCAGGTTCCACCCCTCATACTCCTTCCTTCAGCCTCCACAAGCCCAGTTCACGGTGACCTCTGAGTGTGTTCCTGCTTACACAGGTGCACACTTGTACACCTGCTCCCTTTGAATCCATTTAGCCCCAATTACCTCCAGCTGAGAAACTCCTCTGTGCTGAGCAGGCCTCCCCTTGAATGACTGCCCCCCTAGTTTATTTTTCCGGGTGCTCTCACCTCACCCCGGAAGCCTGGCCCCACTCAGCTCCCTGCAGATGCTGTCTGATCCATCTGCAACCTTCTCCAGCTCATGGCCTTTGCTCATTTTACTATTGTTAATCTAAAATCCTCCTATATGTGTTCTTTTGGACTTTGCACTTATGGAGAAAGAACACAAAGCTGTTTAATACCTCCCACATTATTGCCGTTTAACATTAAGAACACTTATAGGCCTCCAATAGGCAGTTGAGGATATTTCACAATAAAGTTAGAAGAAAAACTAACTGCTTCAGTAAGTGGAGATACAGAAAGTATTGTCTCTTTATAGTCATAAAATTAAAAAATACATTAAGTATTTGTTTCCTAAAGAAAAGATCCTGTGCTAAGGAGAAGGTCTCCCACAAACATCCCATAATTTATGTGCAGGGGAGGGCAGGCAAAGGTGAAGATGAGAGAACATGCCATTTGCTGCTGCTGCTGCTGCTGCTTAATCGCTCAGTCGTGTCCGACTCTGTGACCCCATGGACTGCAGCCCACCAGGCTCCTCCGTCCATGGGATTTTCCAGGCAAGAGTACTGGAGTGGGGTCCCATTGCCTTCTCCGATATTCCATTTAGGCAAACTTTTGCTTTATCTTTTTATCTTTCCTTGTAAGTGAAGCCCAGAGGTGAGCTGTCCCTCTTTCTAAAAAAATCAAAAAACAAAAAAACAAAAAAACCCTTATTTTTTCAAAATTAAAAAATAACTTGAAATTGGTATATCAAAAGGGAGGAAAATGTTTAGGAAACTGCCTAATGTCCGACCTAATAATGTACGTTGCCCACAGGGTTTCATTCTGCAAGGCACACAACCAATAGCACATGCAAGTTGATAGGCTGAGAGAGGTAAAGATTAGTCTAGATATTTCCAGGAGGCTTGCTGAGAAGAGAGACAACTGCAGGAAAATCAACATGGCTAAAAGGATCTAAACGTGGGGGCAAGGGTGTGGGGAGTGGGGGACAGGAAACATTACCAGTTCACAGGGCTTCCCTGGTGCTTAGACGGTAAAGAATCTGCCTGCAGTGCGGGAGACTTGGGTTTGATCCCTAAGTCAGGAAGATCCCCCTGGAGAAGGGAATGGCAACCCGCTCCAGTATTCTTGCTGGGAGACAAGTATTCATGGACAGAGGAGCCTGGTGGGCTATGGTCCACAGGTCACAAAGAGTAGGACATGACTGAATGACTAACACTTTTTTTTTTTTTTTCTTTCACTGGATCACTGGTAAAACATTTAGGAACAAGATAAATTTGAAATGTTGAGACTTGGGTGTGAGCCACTGTATGAGGAACAAAGGTGGTACTGAGCAGCCAGGCAGAGATACAGAACTTTACAGGGCCACAGTCTGGCTCTGAGCAGTTAGTGATGAAAACAGTCCCAGGTCTCAGTGAGGAGGGATTTGGGAGATGGAGCTCGAATTTGCCAGAAATGGTGGCTCCCTTTTTCACCATGGAGAAGCTGATAGGCTGATGAGAGCAATGATTGACAGTTTTAAATATGACTTGGTGACACCATGGGATTTTTTTTCTCCATTGATTGAAAACATTCACATTTCTTCATTTTCTAAGGGCTGTAGTTACAAACTCAGGTCTATTTTTGAGGTATCTTTGAGAATTAATGATCTCATGTGAACTTAAGGTCAAGTCTCCTTACACAGGAATATAAAAGAAGAAGGCAAAGGTGATTATACTGGCCTAGGGCATTTACTGAAGTTACTTTTTTGGAAAAGGATCAGATTTTGACATCTGGGCTTCTTTTTGGCTGCACCAGGTGTTAGTCGTGGCACGTGGATCTTTAGTTGTGACCCGTGGGATCTAGCTTCGTGAAAAGGGATTGAACCTGCCTCCCCTGCACTGAGAGCACAGAGTAGCCCCTGACCACCAGGGAACTCTCTTGACTTCCCTTCTTATTTTTTCTTTTCTAAAAATGTAATGCAGTGTGTGTGCTCAGGTGTCTCTCACTCTTCGCGACTCTGTGGACTGTAGCCCACCAGGCTCCTCTGTCCATGGGACTCTCCAGACAAGAATACTGGAGTGGGTTGTCATTTCCTTCTCCAGGGGATCTTCCCCACCCAGGGATCAAACCTGAGTCTCTTACATCTCCTACATTGGCAGGTGGATTCTTTACCACTGCACCACTTATTCCCTATCACAAAAACTTAGTTGAAAATGAATTACAATTTCTGGCTAATCAAATCTTAAACATATACCATATAAAATGTTTCAATTCAGTTCAGTTCAGTGGCTCAGTCGTGTCCGACTCTTTGTGACCCCATGAACTGTAGCACGCCAGGCCTCCCTGTCCATCACCAACTCCTGGAGTTCATGCAAACCCATGTCCATCGAGTTGATGATGCCATCAAGCCACCTCATCCTCTGTCGTCCCCTTCTCCTCCTGCCCCCAATCCCTCCCAGCATCAGAGTCTTTTCCAATGAGTCAACTCTTCGCATGAGGTGGCCAAAGTATTGGAGTTTCAACTTTAGCATCATTCCTTCCAAAGAAATCCCAGGACTGATCTCCTTTAGAATGGACTGGTTGGATCTTGCAGTCCAAGGGACTCTCAAGAGTCTCCAACACCACAGTGAAAAAGCATCAATTCTTCGATGCTCAGCCTTCTTCACAGTCCAACTCTCACATCCATACATGACCATAGGAAAAACCATAGCCTTGACAGGATAGACCTTTGTTGGTAACGTAATGTCTCTGCTTTTCAATATGCTATCTAGGTTGGTCATAACTTTCCTTCCAAGGAGTAAGTGTCTTTTAATTTCATGGCTGAAATCACCATCTGCAGTGATTTTGGAGCCCCCAAAAATAAAGTCTGACACTGTTTCCATGGTTTCCCCATCTATTTCCCATGGAGTGATGGGACCAGATGCCATGATCTTCGTTTTCTGAATGTTGAGCTTTAAGCCAACTTTTTCACTCTCCTCTTTCACTTTCATCAAGAGGCTTTTTAGTTCCTCTTCACTTTCTGCCATAAGGGTGGTGTCATCTGCATATCTGAGGTTATTGATATTTCTCCCGGCAATCTTGATTCCAGCTTGTGCTTCTTCCACTCCAGCATTTCTCATGATGTACTCTGCATAGAAGTTAAATAAGCAGGGGGACAATATACAGCCTTGACATACTCCTTTTCCTATTTGGAGCCAGTCTGTTGTTCCATGTCCAGTTCTAACTGTTGCTTCCTGACCTGCATATAGGTTTCTCAAGAGGCAGGTCAGGTGGTCTGATATTCCCATCTCTTTCAGAATTCTCCACAGTTTATTGTGATCCACACAGTCAAAGGCTTTGGCAGAGTCAATAAAGCAGAAATAGATGTTTTTCGGGAACTCTCTTGCTTTTTCAATGATCCAGCAGATGTTGGCAATTTGATCTCTGGTTCCTCTGCCTTTTCTAAAACCAGCTTGAACATCTCGGAGTTCATGGTTGACGTATTGCTGAAGCCTGGCTTGGAGAATTTTGAGGAAACTCTAAATTACAGAAAAAAATTTTTTTCTTGTCAAACGGAGACTTTGTATTCTTTGACTAATGCCTCCTGGTTCCTCACTTGTCTCAGCTCCTGCCAATCACTTCCCATGTATGCTTCTATGTGTTTAACTACCTTAGATATTTCATGTACATGGTATCGTATAGCATTTGTCTTTCTGTGTCTGGATTATTTCACTTACATAATATCCTCCAGTTTCATCCATGGAGATCTTTTTTGTACAGTTCTTCTGTGTATTCTTGCCACCTCTTCTTAATATCTTTTGCTTCTTTTAGGTCCATAACATTCTGTCCTTTATTGAGCTCATGTTTGCAAACAAACAGCAAAGTTTCTCTTTTTCAAGGCTGAATAATATCCCATTTACCACATCTTCTTTATCTACTCTTGGACATTTTTTAAAAAAGATTTATTTACTTATTTTATTTTTTGGCTGTGCTGGGTCTTTGTTGCTGTGCATGGACTTCCTATAGTTGCGGTGAGCCAGGACAATTTTTTATTGTGATGCCTGGGCTTCTCACTATGATGTCTTCTCTTGCTGGGGACCACAGGTTGCAGGCATTTGGGCTTCTGTAGTTCCAGGGTGGGCTCAGTAGCTGTGGTACCCAGGCTTAGTTGGTCTGCAGCATCTTCCTGGAGTGGGGATCGAACCCATACCTCCTGTGTTGGGAGCTGGATTCTTAACCACTGGACCATCAGGGAAGCCCCATTCCTGGACATTTTATTTCTTCTCTTCGCTGTTGTAATCATGCTACAACAAACATGAGTGAGATATCTCTTTAACACTTTGATTTCAATTCTTTTAGATATAGAATCAGAAGAAGGATTCCTGGGTCATATGGTACATATATATATATATATATATATATATATATATATATATATATATATATTTTTTTTTTTTTTTTTTTTTTTTTTTGCAGAGCATCCATACTGTTTTCCATAGTGGCTGCACCAATTTACATTCTCACCAATAGTGTATAGGGTTCTCTTTTCTCCAGGCTCTTGCCATACCTGTGTTCTCTTGGCTTTTTGGTAACAGTCCTTTCAGCAGGTGTGAGGTAACATCTCATTGCAGCTTTGATTTGCATTTCCCAGATGATAATCCCAAGGATCTTCCCAGACCAGGGATCAAACCCACATTCCCTGCACTGGCAGGTAGATTCTTAACCATGGGGCCACCACAGAAGTCCCCAAGAAATTATCACCAAAGCCGATGTTAAGAAGCTTCTTCCATGTTTTCTTCTAGGAGCTTTATGGTTTCAAGTCTTCAGTTCAGTTCAGTTGCTCAGTTGTGTCCGACTCTTTGTGATCCCATGAATTGCAGTTCACTCAAACTCATGTCCATTGAATCGGTGATGCCATCCAGCCATCTCAATCCTCTGTCGTCCCCTTCTCCTCCTGCCCCCAATCCCTCCCAGCATCAGAGTCTTTTCCAATGAGTCAACTCTTCGCATGAGGTGGCCAAAGTACTGGAGTTTCAGCTTTAGCATCATTCCTTCCAAAGAAATCCCAGGGTTATCTCCTTCAGAATGGACTGGTTGGATCTCCTTGCAGTCCAAGGGACTCTTAAGAGTCTTCTCCAACACCACAGTTCAAAAGCATCAATTCTTCGATGCTCAGCCTTCTTCACAGTCCAACTCTCACATCCACACATGACCACAGGAAAAACCAGAGCCTTGACTAGATGGACCTTAGTCGGCAAAGTAATGTCTCTGCTTTTGAATATGCTATCTAGGTTGGTCATAACTTTTCTTCCAAGGAGTAAGCGTCTTTTAATGTCATGGCTGCAGTCACCATCTGCAGTGATTTTGGAGCCCCCCAAAATAAAGTCTGACACTGTTTCCACTGTTTCCCCATCTATTTCCCATGAAGTGATGGGACCGGATGCCATGATCTTCGTTTTCTGAATGTTGAGCTTTAGGCCAACTTTTTCACTCTCCTCTTTCACTTTCATCAAGAGGCTTTTTAGCTCCTCTTCACTTTCTGCCATAAGAGTGGTGTCATCTGCATATCTGAGGTTATTGATATTTCTCCCGGCAATCTTGATTCCAGCTTGTGTTTCTTCCACTCCAGGGTTTCTCATGATGTATTCTGCATACAAGTTAAATAAGCAGGGTGACAATATACAGCCTTGACATACTCCTTTTCCTATTTGGAACCAGTCTGTTGTTCCATGTCCAGTTCTAACTGTTGCTTCCTGACCTGCATACAGATTCCTCAAGAGGCAGGTCAGGTGGTCTGGTATTCCCATCTCTTTCAGAATTTTCCAGTTTATTGTGATCCACACCGTCAAAGGCTTTGGCAGAGTCAATAAAGTGGAAATAGATGTTGTTCTGGAACTCTCTTGCTTTTTCCATGATCCAGCAGATGTTGGCAATTTGATCTCTGGTTCCTCTGCCTTTTCTAAAACCAGCTTGAACATGAGGAAGTTCACGGTTCACGTATTGCTGAAGCCTGGCTTGGAAAATTTTGAGCATTACTTTACTAGCATGTGAGATGAGTGCAATTGTGCAGTAGTTTGAGCATTCTTTGGCATTGCCTTTCTTTGGGATTGGAATGAAAACTGACCTTTTCCAGTCCTGTGGCCACTGCTGAGTTTTCCAAATTTGCTGGCATATTGAGTTCAGCACTTTCACAGCATCATCTTTCAGGATTTGAAACAGCTCAATTGGAATTCCATCACCTCCACTAGCTTTGTTCGCAGTGACGCTTTCTAAGGCCCACTTGACTTCACATTCCAAGATGTCTGGGTCTAGATTAGTGATCACATCATCATGACTATCTGGGTCATGAAGATATTTTTTGTACAGTTCTTCTGTGTATTCTTGCCACCTCTTCTTAATATCTTCTGCTTCTGTTAGGTCCATACCATTTCTGTCTTTTATCGAGCCCATCCTTGCATGAAACGTTCCCTTGGTATCTCTAATTTTCTTGAAGAGATCTCTAGTCTTTCCCAATCTGTTGTTTTCCTCTCTTTCTTTGCACTGATCGCTGAAGAAGGCTTTCTTATCTCTTCTTGCTATTCTTTGGAACTCTGCATTTAGATGCCTATATCTTTCCTTTTCTCCTTTGCTTTTCGCCTCTCTTCTCTTCACAGCTATTTGTAAGGCCTCCCCAGACAGCCATTTTGCTTTTTTGCATTTCTTTTCCATGGGGATGGTCTTGATCCCTGTCTCCTGTACAATGTCATGAACCTCAGTCCACAGTTCATCAGGCACTCTATCTATCAGATCTAGGCCCTTAAATCTATTTCTCCCTTCTACTGTATAATCATAAGGGATTTGATTTAGGTCATACCTGAATGGTCTAGCGGTTTTCGCTACTTTCTTCAATTTAAGTCTGAATTTGGTAGTAAGGAGTTGATGATCTGAGCCACAGTCAGCTCCTGGTCTTGTTTTTGTTGCCTGTATAGAGCTTCTCCATCTTTGGCTGCAAAGAATATGATCAATCTGATTTCGGTGTTGACCATCTGGTGATGTCCATGTATGGAGTCTTCTCTTGTGTTGTTGGAAGAGGGTGTTTGCTATGACCAGTGCATTTTCTTGGCAAAACTCTATTAGTCTTTGCCCTGCTTCATTCCGTATTCCAAGGTCAAATTTGCCTGTTACTCCAGGTGTTTCTAGAGTTCCTACTTTTGCATTCCAGTCCCCTATAATGAAAGGTATAAGACAAGTCAAGTGGACATGCAGTTTTTCCAGCACAATATACTGAAGAAATTATCCTTTTCCCATTATGTATTCCTGGATCCCTGTTGAAGGTCATTGGTTAACCTTATACTTGTGAGTTTATTTCTGGTCACACTATTCTGTTCTACTGGTATATATGTCTGTTTTTATGCTAGTACTATTTTGCTTACTATAACTTTGTAATACAGTTTGAAATCAGGAAGTACAATGCCTCCAGGTTTGTTCTTCTTGCTCAAAATTGCTTTGGCTTTTCAGGTTTTTTTTGGTTTTGTTTTTTAAATTCCATATGAACTTTAGGATTGTTTTTCCAAAATTCTCTAAAATTATTATTGAGATTTTGATAAAAATTGCATTGAATCTGTAGATTGCTTTGGGTAGTACCAGCATCTTAACAATATTAATTCTTCCAACTCATGAACATGGATCTCTTTCCATTTATTTGTGTCTGCTTTAATTTCTCTCATTAGTGTTCTGTACTTTTCAGTACATTGACATTTCACCTTTTTGGTTAAGCTTATTTCTAAGTATCAGAGCAATTTTTAAAATTAATAAATGAATACTGCAGAAACGTTTTATCACTCTAAATGACTCTCTGTGTGTGTGTATTAGTCGCTTCGTTGTGTCTGACTCTTTGCTACTCCATGGACTGTAGCCCACCAGGTGCCCCTGTCCATGGGATTTCCCAGGCAAGAATACTGGAGTGGGCAGCTATCCCCTTCTCCAGGGCATCTTTCCAACTCAAGGACTGAACCTGGATTCCTTGCACTGCAGGCAAATTCTTCACCATCTGAGCTACTACGGGAAGCCCACTAAATGTCTACAAATAGTACAAAATTCAAAAAAATCTTTTTTGGTGAATTAACACAGCTATCATAGGAAGATACTCAATTTGCAGCAGCATTCTCTATGATTTTATTATTTTTTTAAAATGAACCCACCAGTATTCTGCTACTGTGCTTAAAATTTTTTTTGAAGGGTTGTAATCAAGGCAATGGTTTTTCCAGTGGTCATGTATGGATGTGACAGTAGGACTGTAAAGAAAGCTGAGTGCCGAAGAATTGATGCTTTTGAACTGTGGTGTTGGAGAAGGTTCTTGAGAGTCCCTTGGACTGCAAGGAGATCCAACCAGTCCATTCTAAAGGAGATCAGTCCTGGGATTTCTTTGGAAGGAATGATGCTGAAGCTCAAATTCCAGTACTTTGGCCACCTCATGCGAAGAGTTGACTCATTGGAAAAGACTCTGATGCTGGGAGGGATTGGGGGCAGGAGGAGAAGGGGACGACAGAGGCTGAGACGGCTTGATGGCATCACTAACTCGATGGACGTGTGAGTCTGAGTGAACTCCAGGAGTTGGTGATGGACAGGGAGGCCTGGGGTGATGCAATTCATGGGGTCACAAAGAATCGGACACGACTGAGCGACTGAACTGAACTGAACTGAAAATGTATTAATGGGGACTTTCCCAGTGGCTCAGCAGTAAAAGAATATGCCTGCAACGCAGGAGACACAGTAGTCTCAGGTTCGATCCCTGTGTGGGGAAGATCCCCTGGAGGAGGATATGACAACCCAACTTTCTTGCCTGGACAATCCCATGGATAGATGAGCCTGGCGGTCTACAGTCTATGAGGTTGCAAAGAGTCAGACACAGCAAAGCGACTGAGCACACAGCAGAAAATTTACTAACAACCAAAAAAGAAGGAACAGTAAACAGCTACTGAATGTATTATTTACATGTTTCAACTGCAGTAAGCATGTTTTAATCAACGTTTCAAGTAATTAAAGGAGTACAACTCCTTTTTCTCCTTTTCAAAAGAAACCAATGAGCCCTCAGGCAGTCACCAGATTGGGAGAGTTGGGGGTGCCGACTGTTGAAATATTATTCAATCAGGCTAATTTCCTTATGCTACTTTTCAGGTTAGAGGGAGGAGGAAGGGAGGAAACCAGATTCTCAAGCAACCCTGGGCATTATGGGAAATTTCCCTAGAGGAAATCTCCTCTAGCGACTCTAGAGGAGATGCTAAAAGTTGAAGTCAGCTCATGGTATTGCCCTGGTCTTTGGCTTGGCATATTCCTTTGGGGATCCACATTTTCTCATTTAAACTGGGACATGCGGTTGTTATCAGGAGGAACAGCTGAGGTAGGTACCATCCTGGGAAATCTACCTGACTCACTTCTGAAGGTTCAGAAATTTCTTACTTCCTTCTTTTTATATATTTACACTATCCTACTCTCTTTAACCAAAGGCGAAATTACACTAACCAGGTAATTTGTACTACTGCCTCCACGGTTTCTCTTTGAAAGGACAAGGTGATGGAGAGGTCAAAGAAAATGTCAAAATCCAGGTATCACAGAAGCGGTTGTATTCAAACCATGCTTATCTTTAGTGGTGGATGGGAGGTTGGGGATAAGAACCAATAAGATGTCTGGATAAGGCGGTAAATGGAATCTCAATTTTGGTTTACACAGAGTACCTAGTAGACCTACTGCAAAACTGCAGGAGCTCAGCCTCCATATAGTTTGGCTCCAAACTCGGCCCCTGTTCCTATCAGACCTGGGGCTGGTCTTGCGTGCCCGTTTCTAAATCCCTAAGGCGGGGTTACCATAATAGTTCTTGCCTCATAGAGCTAGAGCTGTTAGGAGACTGACAAAGTGAAAGTGAAGTCGCTCAATCGTGCCCGACTCTGCGACCCCATGGATAGTAGCCTGCACCAATAACACACATATAAAAGCCGCATTGTGGTGCCTGGCGCATAGTAAGTGCTCAGTAAGCTTTCCCTATTATTAAAGCACTGAAATGTTGACAAACATCTTGCCTACAGACCCTTTTAATGGGGCAAGCATGGGCAGGGGCGACAGTTGCAGGGGTATCAGGAGCACAGCTTGAGAAAGATGCACTGAGTCCAACTCCTGCCTCAGTTGGTAAAGAATTCGCCCGCAATGCAGGAATCCACCTGTGATGCAGGAGACCCCCGGTTCCCTTCCTGGTTCTATTTCTGGGTCTGGAAATGGCAACCCACTCCAGTATTCTTGCCTGGAAAATCCCACGGACAGAGGAGCCTGGCAGGCTACAGCCTATGCGGTCACAAGAGTTGGACACGACTTAGCGACTAAACCGCCACCACCACCACGTGCCAGGGCGAGCACAGCCAAGGCTCTTGGGCAGTGAGCTGTGTGCATGTTTGGGGGCGGGGGGGGTGGCACTGCGTCCAGGGCACGTACGATCCCAGACGGTTACTAAATGGCCGTCCAAGCTTTCAGCTTGAGTTCTGTAAGTGAACGCCCAGTAAACATTGAAAAGAGTATCGGTTTGAGCCGGAGTATTAGCCTGTCCTTAGCAACAACACGTGGGTCAGGCTATGCGCACACAACAACAAATGCCAGTGTGTGCCAGGCATCGTTCTCAGCGGTTTATGAGCATCAAGTCACTCGCAGGTTATCACGGCCCCTAGAAAGTAGGTGCCCTTCACAGCCCCCTTTTATCCAGGAGCCGGCCCCAAGGTCAGGCAGCCCGCGAGGGATGGGGCGAATAGGGAAGCCCTCCAGCCACTACCGGCTCCGGGCGCCCACTTTCCCCGGCGAAGGGGTCCCGGGAAGCCGCCCCTGGGCAGCCACGCTGGAAAAGCAGATCTTGAAGGCAAGGGCGCTTAGGGCAGCCCACCCAGGTAGCTCCCCCTGCGGAGTAGGGGGTGGTGGTGTGTGTGTGGGGGGCGCAGATCCAAGCCGCAGAACGTTCCAGAGTCTGGGTGAGCGGCCGGGGGTGGGGCGGGGGTGCGGGGAAAGAGAACCCCGTGTCCCACAGACATTCCCGCGCGGAGAAGCGTGGCCGTGGACCAGGCCCCTCGCGCCCCGGAATAGGGACGCACGCGCGCACGGACCGCACCTCACCGCACCGCACCGCACCGCACCGCACCGCACCGCAGCGCACGCGCACAAGGGGGGGGCAAGCTCGCCCGCCGCCCAGGACGAGATGGGAGGCCTGGAAAGTTCCAGCTGGTTCGAGAAGCATACGTAGCCAGCGCGGCAGCAGCAGGGTCGGGGGGGTGGCGATCGGTGGCTGCTGGCGGCTTCCGGCCGGAGAGACCCCGCGGCGCGTCTCCGCTCAGTCGCGCGGGCCCTGCCCGGGAACTGGGGGCTGGGGTGGGGCGGGAGAGGGGCGCGGGAGGGTCCCCGGTGGGGGCCGCGCGCCGCTGAGAGCCGGGCTTTTCGATGGGGGCGCGGCGCGGCCGCCTTAAGGCGGGGGCGTGGCCTGGCGCCCGTGTGGGGGGTGTGGCCCGCCGAGGGGGCGTGGCAGCCCGTCTGCGCAGCTGCCAGCGCCTTTAAGCCCGGGCTCGCGCGGCCGGAGCGTGCTGTCGCCGCCCGGGAGCCTTCCGGCCCAGTCGGTCAAGCCCGTCAGCTTCTCCGCGCGGGTCAGCCCACCCCCGCCCTCCGGTGTCCCGGGAGCCGGCTCGGTGCGGAAGCCACGCGCCGTCCATTCGGGCATGCCCCGCTACGAGCTGGCTTTGATCCTGAAAGCCATGCAGCGGGTAAGTGACCTTCCCATCGCCTCCCCCACCACCTCATCTCTCCTCAGAGCCCGCCTTCCCCGCTAGGCCGCCGCCGCCGCCCCTTCCCTCAGTCCCCGCGCGGCCGGAGGTTGAGGGGGGAGGCGGGGGGACCGGGGCGGCGGGCGTTCTTGCTTGAGGGGGCGCTTGTGGAGGGGGGGAGGCCCCCGCCGGCCCGGCGAGGCCGCGTGCGCGCGGGAGGCGGGGGTGTGCCGGCGCGGGAGGGTGTGTGCCTCGCACGCGGCCTCGCCGGGCGGGCGGGCGGGCGGGCGACGGGAGGTGGGGGGACGGGCCGGCCCTCGGGATCCCAGTGAGAAGGTCCGCGGGGAGGACACGCGCCAGCGCGGGCCCGGAGCCCGGGGCCCCCGCGCGCCCGCCGTCGCGAAGCTGCCTCGTCGCCGGCCCCGCTCCGCCGCCTCAGACTGCCTCCGCCGCCCGCCCGCCCGCCCGCCTTCCACTGTAGCGCCCGCCGGCAGCCCCAGAACCGTCCGTGCTCAATAAAACCTTCTCCAAAGCGTGTGTGCGTGTGTGTGTGTGTGTGTGTGTGCGCGCGCGCGCGCGCGTGCGCGCGCGGTTGTGTCTGGACTACGGTCGCGTAGAACCGGCTCTCACGTTAAAAAAAAAAAATTCTTTGACTTTCTCTTTTTCTGACTTCAGCGGCAGTCCTACTCCGGGTGCCCTTAGCCCAGTTTTCATTCATCCAAGTTGTGGCCTTATTTTTTTTATTTTTTGTTTTTGCGCCTTCCGGAAGAAACTTGTCTTCCCCCCCCTTCCCCCCGCCCTGCTTTTGATTGCTCTTGAGGTAGGGGATTTCAGATTTGGAGGGATGCTAAGCGATCCTGCAAGCCCGTTCCACTCCAGGGAATGGTGTGGCCAAGGACAGGGACCTCGCAGCCCGGAGCCGCTCTTCGTTCTCTGTTCTGGGTCAGGTGCTCCTCAAGCCGTCGCCGAAACCCCCATTCTTCTGTGAATTTGGTAACGTAGCGTGTGGTGTATGCTTTTTTTTTTTTCCCCTCCCCCCCCCCTTCCCTTCCAGGTATAGATAACGACAACAACAACAAAATATTGATGTTTGGACTTAGAGAACATAGCTAGCTTCTTAACAGCGCCAGAGACTTGGGCCCATTTTATATTTCGGGTCAGTTTTGAAAACGACCTGTTAGAAAGTTAGGTGGTACATAAATTTGGGGCTATTGGAAAACTACCAATCCCAGAGCATTAGGAAATTTTTACGTTCTTTGCACACTGTGAGCTGGGAAGGCACCAGTGTCTCTGGATCAGGTCTGGAGAGACTGGTCAGGCATGCTGTTGTGGCCTCAAGCTTGTTCTTCCTGAATTTGGGAGACGATAAGGTTGCATTGTTTAGCCTCTGAAGTATTACCGCTTTCTTGGCCCACTTCGCTCTAAAATGTAGTGCTTAAGAGAATAGGAACAATGAAAAAAAATCTTCCTTTTAACTTACCCCTTTTAGGAGGTATCAGAACCTAGGAAATGTATTGAAATTTCTTTTGTTTCACCTTGTTTTAGGGAGAAAGCAAGTATCATGAGTCAATGTGTATAGTGTTTGTTTGTTCTATAAACCTTTGAAATGAAAATTCAGAACTCTTCTTTGTCTTTAGCATAGCTGCCGAGTACTGTACATTTGTTCACAGAGCTTCTAGTATGTTAAATGTACTTATTGTATACTTTTTTTTTGTATCCTGTAACAACCACTATTCAATCATCTGTGGTGTGGAGCACACATATTTTTATTCCAGATAAGCTACATAGTGCAGTTTAAAATAATAATTCAATTAACCTTTCTTGAAATCCTGGCAAGTGTGTGTGTGTGTGTGGGGGGGTGTTCTGCAGATAATCAAGGTGAACTCCTGCCTGGAGGCGTAGGCCTCCACGGCTGCAGATAAGGACATTGTAACGATGATGATGAAGTTGTGTTGAAGAGATCCTTGACCTAAATAAAGTAAGATTAAACGATTAAAAAAAAAAAGCCTCTCTTTTTTGTATTCATAAAACTTGCTTTTGAGTAGGTTGTCAATTTGAGTAACACAAAACTTCCTGTCTTCCAAGTTCTGCTTGCTTTCAATTTGGGAAAATTGAGTTCTAAAATAAGATCAATACTTTGGGGGAAATAAATGAAAAATGATATGATGAGCTTTGACAGGCTTCAGGGAAACCTTTCTGACATGCAGCAGTTTTGTGGTTCTGCTATAGGTAGTGTATATAACTCCAATTTTAAGTAGCATGTCTTTTATATTTTTAGATTCTGAAATGTGTATGTCTCTTACGGTGTACCTTTTTGATGACTTAATTTCCACCTCCCTCAAGTCATTTATGTATTTTGGAATGGAGGGAATACTCTAGGTAATTCTTAGATGTGGATGTTGAGACTAATTTTTGCAGTCTTTTCATGGATTCCCAGAGAGATTTTTCTGATTCTTTTGGGGGGTGGGGATATTCTATAGGCCTGAAGAGTGTTTGAGCCTGGTGGGCTACAGTCCATGCGATTGCAAAAGAGCTGGACCTGACTTAGTGACTAAACCACCCCCGTAGGCCTGAAGAGCATTCCTCCTCTCTTTAGGGTGTATTACTTTTCCTTCTCCAACTCTTGCATTTCCTTTGACTCCCTAGCTCAGAGTCCTTAAAATTGAGCATAGAAGAGGTGTTGAATTTAAGAGGCAGATACTGTGTTGAGGCTTTCATAGCATTTCTTGTGTTGGAGCCCCACTGCATTGTAGCAGTCTCTATACGAGTCCCTATTGGAAGATTTCAGGGTGTAATACGTAGAATGAATCCTTATTGAACTAGTCACTTAGACGTTTTCTCTGTTTGCAGTTGAGAGTCAGTGTGAGTCTGCTTTTTTTGCACTTGGAAGTCTGTGCACTTAGGAATGCAGATGCCAGACCTCCCAAGAAGAAATTTATTTGCAGGTACCATTTAGCTTGAGTTTTATTAAACACGTATATATAAAGTTGTCTTATTTCCATAATCTGGTGTGAAAAGTAGATAACTTTAATTCTGAAAATTGATGCAGTAAAGTCATGGATGTGGTGAAGTTAGACTTTTAAAGGTCATGATTAAAGCCATTTGAGAAGGTGGATGCTTAGACCAGTATTAGACCATTATGTAGAAGGGTCTCCAGAATAAAAAGGTTTTGAGAAGCTTGTCATAGATTAGCATTGTGAGAGTTATATTCACTTCTTGCAAACACAGTATTCAAGGCTGTAGTGTGGAAGGACACAGCTGCAGAGGAAAGACCCCACACTGCAAGCAGTCTCAGTCCAGCCTCTGGAAGACATTTTCCAACAAATGAAAAATTAACAAAGTACCTGTGAGATGATGAGTTTTCTCCACGTTCCCGCTGACCTCTTACTGTGGGAAGTTTAGGTAGGTAGAGGAGATGAGAGGTCATCACTTTGGTGGGTGAGATATGACTCTGATTTCTGAGGTCCCTTCTCTTTGAGAGTTTGAGAAATGGGTTATGTCTGTTGAGTTCAGTTTGAAATTTGATATAAAAGATTGGCACTTCATTTAAGCTAGGTAAAAGAATGAATCAACAGTTTTTTAACTTTAAAGCCATGTACTGTGTTGAAAAACTGAACTTTGTAGAAAAATTTGTACATTTGGGATAGGCTCAGGAAGAGGAATTTTGAGGTTAGAAAGAGATCTATGCAGAACATTTATATTTTTTGGTTACTTAGTTTAGGAACACTTAACATGTGTTATCATGTTTGCCCAAAGGATGATAACCAGTTGGAATATTTAGAGTTGTAAAATCCCGGAGAAAATATTTTTTCCTGAACTCTTCTCATTGCTACTCAGGAATTTTTCCACAAAGAATTAAAGGTTAATGGTTTAAACAATAATTAGTTCTAATTTTTAGTTTAATTCTAAGTAAATACAGGTGTGTACAATAAAATAGCATTTATATATCCTCTTGTATATTTTTTCAAATAGAAGTAAAAGCAGATGGCTACTTTGAAAATCTTTCATTAAAACAGATTTCACAGGTTTATGTTCAGTATCTTTCATATTTAATTTCATTGAAAGTCAGATTATATTTAAAATTTTAAGGTAGCCTATTGAAATAGTTCTTTGCAAGTAAAGAGTTTTATGATGTGCTGAGTTTATGACTTGGGTTTTATACATTTAGAAATAGAAGTATAGTTATATTCTAGTTTCTATAATTGTACAAAGCAATAGGTTTTCTGATAATGCAGGAAAGAGTTTGTCATATTTTTCTTCAGTCAAGCTTTTTTGATTAGAAGACCTGGCAAAAGTGTATTCTAGAGTTGTATCCCAAGTTTAGCGTCTTGTGAAAGTAGTTTCCGCAAACTGTTAGCATTTTAGATACATTCTGGAGGCGTAGGGTCTAACCAGGAACTCAGTATGAGACTGGCCACCCGTAGGTCATTGTAGCTTGGCTTGCTTGGCAATATTTGATAACTAGGAACTAGTGGTACTTTTGCTGTCAGGTGGTGGCAGACAAGTTCAAATGGAAACATCCTTGTTCTAGTTGTCAGATGACTGTTTTTTGTTTTTTTTTTCCTCCCTCCTCACCAGCATGCCCATAACAGCTTAGCTTGTACCTTTATCTTCAGTAACCACCCTTTGTGCTTTGTCTACTTGCAATCAGATCACTTAAAACAGTTACCCAGTAAGGAAAGAACTGAGCCTTGTGGGCAAGCAGTGTCGTACTTTGACTTGGTACTAAAGTTTTCTTGGGTTTCCAGTTAATTGCTGCAGCAAGCGATTGAAGAAGGAATGCTGTCTCTGCCCCTGAGCTACAGCTAAGGTACAAGGAGTGGCTGGGGGCTGAGGAAGCCTTCCTTACCAGACATGGTTTGTATGTGTGAAGACTGCTGGTCATAAGTTGAGTTTCTGCACTAAACTTTTCTTCTTTTTCTTTGTGATTCGCACATTCAATGCAGATGTTTATTGCCTTTCAAAATCTAGATGTTTTCACAATGCAGACTACCATTGAAGCTTCTCAACCTTTAGATTATAAAATCACTCCAGGGAAAACTTTAAGTTTGAAAGCAATGAAGAAATTCTAGAGTAATGTTTTTCATCTAGTACCTTCACTGTATTTGTAGTACAGGTAGGATTTATCTGTTCATCATGAGGAATGCATCTGTTCAGTGGAAGGCAATTCTTAACCAACAGGGACTATTTGCCAACACATGTAGTTAATCTTTCTCAGGGGAATCAAATTGAAGGAAGTAGTCAGATTTAAAGAAGTCATTAACATTTAATGACTATCTGGTAAGTTACTAATTTATCTGAAGGAAAAACTACCATCAGAAGTTTGGAAAAAGACAGTTAATCCAGTCCTAATATCCTTGTTGTGCTCCAAATAGCAGTTGGCAAACTGTATGGCTCACAGGCCAAATCTGACCTGTTGCCTGCATTTGTGTGGCCTGTAGGATTAACGAAGGATTTTACATTTTTAAGTAGTTGGGAAAAAATTAAAAGTTTTTATGGAAGTTATATGAAATTCAAATATCAGAGTCCATAAATACAGGTGTGTTGGAACATAACCCTATTCATTTGTTTATATTTATTATCTGGTCCTTTACAACAACAACAACAAAGCTTGCTGACCCCTGATTTAGAGGAAACAGACATGATTTCCTAGGTTGACCATTTGTCTTAACTTCTTACGGTGCTATATCCTGGGATTTCTGCTTTGATCCCTTCCTTTCCCTCCTCTTTCTATACTGTACCTTTGCCTTCGTATGGTTTGACCTTCATATGGTTTGCTTTTCTTTGGTAACAAGCCAAGAACTCTGGCATTTGGTGCTTTTCTGTGCTGGTATATTCCCATGGCGCTGCTAACTCAGTTTGGTTCAAACTTAATGAGTCACCTACCCCCAAACTTGCCTGAGTTGTTTCTGTTTGTGGCTCCTGTTTTCTGTCACATGGGGCTAAACCAATCCAACTCTTTGTTCCTGCAGTCTCATTCCCATATAGTCTCTTCTCTGCCCTAGCTGAGCTACTTAGGTTTCTTGCTTGGGTTCTTGCAGTTTCTTAGATGATCTCTAACATACTGCTGAGGGGAGGGTAATCCATGCCTATAAATATGCTTTCTGGGGTGCAGAGATACAAGTTCTTGAAATACTTTGAAAGAGTTAAATTGGGATGCATTTTTAGAGAAATAATACAAACCATTGTTACAGAGCATTGTGGTGATGCCTTTTTGATTACTTCATCACCTTCCCATATCAGTTGACTGTGTCAACACCATTGCCAAATTACAGCACGTTCAGAAATGTGCTCTTTCTCAGAGATATTCGGAATGAAGTCTGGCATCCAAGGCCACCTGTGATACGACTCTAGTCTTTTATTTTAACCTTATCCTTTAGTTTCTTTCATTCTCCATTTTTGTACAGTACTGAGTAAAGAAAATTGCTGTATATCCCTGTAAATATCATTCCCTTTAATTTCCTTTGGTGCCTATGTGACACTGCTTTTCTTGGAATGATCATCTCCAAGAAAACGTACCTCAAGTTCATTTTGACTCAGTTGGTGTATGAAACAAATACTGTGGACCTGCACTGTTATGAATTGTAATCTTTCCTTTGAATTTGCATGGTGTTTCTCTGTGTCTTATCCTGTGGACAGCTTTCTTGTTAGTGTTACAGTTTATTGGTGAATGTTTCACATCCCCTTTGGTAGGTTACATGTGCTTGAGGGACAGGTCTGTTTCACGTCTGCTCTGCTTTACCCACAAGGTTGATGCTTACTGAGCTGCCTTGGGGCTTCCTGTTCCCATGAGTCTAAAGCAGTTCTTGACTATGAGACAGCATGCTGACCTCTGGTGCTAGTAAGTTGCTTTCGGATCAGTGCACGTTGCACTGAGGGAGTTGTATGCTTACCAGAAGTTGTATTGGTTTCCACAACTATTTCATGGCAGGTAATCTTGCTCTTATAATAATTTAAATATGTAAACTGATGAAATGAGTACAAACTTTTTTTTTCCCTCTCCTGAAAACCAAGTTGGATTCTTTGGAAAAACAAGCTGAAGGTGAGTCCCTAAAATAATGGCTGTAGAATCAGATGTAGCTGTCATAAAGTGGTGGAGAGAAGATAACAATAGTCCAGGATGATTCTGTATGTAGACTGTGTTACAAGGACTCCTTAAAGCTTTGCACTTTGGTGAAACTGGAATGGAGATGGTAGATGATGGATTTATAGATAACGGTTTAGATCAAGCAGAAGGAACTTCAGCAAGGAGCTCTACGTCATCAGTCCCATTCTCTCAAGGGCTTGACTTCATACTAAGATTGGGAAATACACTTATGTATTAAATGTAGGTAAAATGTTTAAGGTATGTATGATTTTTTTTTTTAAATTTCCTCTTGCAGCTTTAATCCCTTTTTTACTTAATACTTTTGTGTATGATTGTTTTGGATACAGATGCTTCCGCTTCAGTCAGTGCTCCAGTTTTTGTTTTCTCAATAAATAGAAGAGCAAAAGATCCGAAATGAAGGTCCTGGTTGTGTTATGTTGGAATAAACAAAGAACTGACAGTGGGGCAGCAGAAAGAGCTTTAGACAATGAACCTGGATTTGGTTCCTGGCACCTGCCTATAAGGAATCGTAACCCTCTTGGATCCTCATTTCTGTCTGTGAAATGGGAGTGATCTGTCAGTTGGAGGGTCTTTGAAGATAAGTTGGTAACATAACCTTGGAGGCAGTAGGTGTTCAGTATGTCATTAAGGTACCTTTGTGCTCTCAGGCAAGGTATTAAACTTTATTGTAATTTTCCATTATTCCCACTTTATTAATGAAGAGACTCCAGAAGATAAATTTTGTGTAAGCTACCAGAATCCAAGACTTGAGTCAAACCTGACATATAGCACTTGCTCAAAAGTTTTTGAATTGAACATGAAAGTTTTAGAAGTGAACATGAGCCATGCTTCCTAATAGCTTGCATGCTAATTAAGTAAGGTTGAGCTTTTGCATCCGTGAAATGTAGACTGTATGTGAGGCGTCCGGTGAATGAACTCCACTGCATGGAACAGCCTCTCTGTCAGACAGATGTGCAGTGTTGATTCAGCAGCTGCCAGCCTTTGCCAGGCTGAGTGCGCTGGGATTCCTCATCAAGAACTAAACTATTTGAAGCTGGACGTTGTTTCATCTCTGTCTCTCATCTGACCTTGCATAACTAGAACTTAGTTAGACTTAGGTGTATTTTAAGTGAGGAAAAGGTTGGAGAAAGCAAAGAAAATCTAAAGAGAAGAATTACTTTAGATAGGCTCGTAAGTCTCAAAATGATTTGAGGCAGGTGAGGGGAAAGCTTAGTATCTTAATCTTCAAGTAAATTTTGATTGCTGTTTGCTGAATTGCTGCTGAAACTTCAGGGATGACCCTGTTTCAGTAAAATCGACACATGGAGCTGGTGGATCATAGCCTAATCGATTTCTGTTGCCATGTGATACCTTAAGTTAGTATTTTTCTTTTCATTTATTTTTTTTCTAACTTTTAATTTTTGATGGAGCAATGTATCATAAGACTACATCTTTCCATTTAATAGTTGATTTTTTAAAGAGTTTTTTTTTCCATTCCTATTGGTACAGATTTTATAAAGGAATTAAAACAATATTTTGCATTATAGTATATGTTGCTGGAATGTATATATGTCATTAACATGATTGAATTTTAAATAATTATCTTGTAAGCCAGAGGTACCTATGATCCAAATCGTCAAGACCATTTACAAGAGAATGCACATTTTATTTTGATGTATATTTAACTATCAGCCTCTTAAGCCCAACTTTGTTTCAGACTTAATTTGTGACTTTTTTTGTACTGGATTATTTTATTCTGAAGCTCCATAATGAGATACTAGATGATACAGAATATCGAGCACTTATGAAGCAGATTTGAGAAATGTGTGTGAGTGTATAATAGTGGATGAAGAGAGAAGAATGTGACTAAGATTGAATAGTAATGCTGGTAATTTAAAAATCATTTTCATTGTGTTTGGAGATGGCAGTGTGAAGTAAATATGTCCATGAGTCAATGAAAAAAAACTGTTAACAAAGTTGTCTGAGAAATAGAAAGGTTATGTGTTGAATTCTCTTGACTTCGGTATGTTAAAACTGGTAAGTATGAATTAGGCTTAGATTATTTTGTTGGAGTTTGTAATGTTGTAATTCAAAGACTGAAAGGGGTTAGTGGGCCTGTGGCAAAATGGTGGAGCTGCTACAGGGGTGTGTGCACGCATGCACGTGTGTGTGCATGCTTGCTCATGCTGGTGGTGCTGATGCCTACCACCACTGTGTATTATTGCCATGGGGAGTGCGGGCCTGGTTGTGCCAGCTTGTCTTTTTCTATCCTGTTCTTAGCCACAACTCCATTTACAGGAAGTTGATTTTTGGGGGTTACTTTTTGTCTTTGTTACATTTTTAGATGTTTGCACCATGGTATTGAAGCACCATGGATCTAAGGAAATGTGTCTGTTGGTCAGGTTTGGCTAACATCTTATAATTTCTGATTTAGATAATGGGTTTTAGATGTTCTTTAAAGACATCCTTAATTGCCTTTGGACCTCTTTCAGGATTTAGGCTACAGAAATTGCCGCTCACATTGACAGAACCCATCTAGTTAATTGACCATTGATTTAAAATAGGACTAATAGTAAATGGCAAACACATCCAGGTCTTTAAAAGGAGGATCAGTTTATTTGGACTAGTGGATTATGTATGCCCATTTCGGCCAAGCGTACAGACTTCAGAGTCACACAAAGACTGAGGTATGACTTAGTGTGAACTGTCAGAAATTGGTATTCATAGTCCACTTTGTCTTTAGACAGCTGGGTGATTGCTTATTTTAAGGATGCTTTAGTACAGTTTGGTTTACAACTGCTGTACTGAAGTCCTACAGGTTTGAAATAATGCTACTTGAAAGAGTCTGCTTTATCTAGAAGATGACATTTTTCCTCAGGGTATGTCTGTGAAATTCACGTTAGCTTATATGACACATGACCCTTGGAATATAGTATCACTATGAAAAAAAATTAGGTGTTTCCTCTAGTCAGAGTGTAGATCAGGGGATGATGTGACGTTACAATGTTTGGCCAGTCTTCATGTTTCCATAGAACGGAAGCCAAGTCGTTACCCTGACTGACTTTCCCTCTGTGTCTTTGTAGCTTCCCCACTCCCACTCCAGGTACTCTACAGCAGGTTGCAAATAAACTCGGGTCCAGTTGGTTCTTCCCTACCTTTCAAGTCCAGGGTCCAATTGACTTGTTCCCACTCATCTCCCTCATCATTTTTATTGCGATTACAGTGCCCTAGTTAAGGGAATCCCTACCCACTTTGGGAACATTTCAGTAGAGATTGACATGGATGAGAGCTTAAAAATGGAATCGCAGGTGAAAGCAGAGGCTTCTTAAAACCTCCATCTGAAGCACTCAATGCTCATAAAGTGGCATTTGCCCGTTTCTGCCCTAGCATCAAGAATTCCTGGTTTTGAATTCCCTGGCGATCCAGTTGTTAGGACTCCGAGCTATCACTGCCGAGTGTGCGGGTTTTATGCCTGGCCAGGGAATGAAGATCCTACAAGCCCAATGGTGCTGCCAAAAAAATAAAAAATTCCTGGTTTTGTCTTTGTTTAGACTTCGATGTTTAAAATGTCTCCTTGGCCATTAAAATGCTTTGATTTTGTCAGGTGTAGAAACCTGAGGGCAGCTATAACAGCCAGATTGCTATGAGCCTGGTGGGCTGCCGTCTATGGGGTCGCACAGAGTTGGAAACGGAAGCGACTTAGCAGCAGCAGCAGCAGTTTAGTACGAGAACACCTTGGCTGTGTGGTGGTCAACTAAGTTTGGAGGTAGGATCTTTGTCAGGCATATATTACAGGGAAGGTGCACTTAAGCGTGGATTTAAAAAAGTTGGCTTCGACCAAGGTAAATACATGGCCCAGTAGTAGGTGGTTCGATTCGCATCCTTTCGTGCCGGTATACTGTTTGTTTTCTGTTTTGTTGGCAGTGACATGAGAGTGCAGTTTTGTGACATTGACTCGAGTAGCCTCGTTGGTTTCAGGAATGCCGTTCTTATGAGGCGTTCTCTGAGGACCAGGAGTTTGTGCAAGTCCAGTTTAAGAAGATTAAAGTGAAGAAATTCCTCCTAATACCCTTTCCTTTATTAAATATTTTACCTGATTTGGATGAAATAATTGGAAGCTACTTACAATTTCAAAATCTCCTGCCTTCTGACATCCAAGGAAAGCATTTCTGATCTTATTTCTCTGTATTTTACTTGTTCTGTCTTTGAAATGTAAGAGAAAAATCAGCTGGATTTGTAATCTACAAAACCATGCCTCAGTTTTATGTTCACTTATTAGGTTCTGTTCAGGGCATGATCTCGACCATTCCTTCCAAAAACTGTTAATGTGGTCCTGTTGTTTATTTCTTGAAAATCCTGTATTCCCCAAACCTTTGAGAAGATTAGAAGATTTAAAAGTTTTCTAACCAAAAGCATCTGCCTGAGGAATCATCCCAATTTCAGGATCTTCTGTTTTATGACTTGGCCTCCTGGGAGTTAGAATCTGGTTTACCAGGAAGACTCTTGTGTTTACATTTTCTGGCCTCAGTCTCATGGAAAAATGAGAAACTTCTTGGCCTCTCTTCTTCTAGGAACAGTTTTTCTAGGAATGTAAAATTGAAACCAAGTAAGATACGAACGGAAAGCATGAAGGTAAACCACCACAAGTTGACATGGTTGGATGCCCCACATCTATCAAACTTATGGCTTGTAATACCTAATCCTCAGTGGCTGGTTTAAGCAAGGTGTGTGTATTGTGTGTGTGTGTGTGTGTTATATGTGTGTGTATGCGTGTGTATTCTCCATTTTACACACGAAAACACTGAAGCAGAAAGGTACTCGTGACCACACAGCTCAGTAAGGTGCCAAGTTAGGATTCTAAAGGCAGTCTCAAAGCTAGAAGCTAAACTTTTGATCACTGCATCCATTGTAATAGTATTAGAGCTAAAAAGTTGCTTTAGACCAAAGGAAGTGTTTCACATCTATTTTGAGTGCCTACCATGTGTTATCTACCATGTGTTGTAAACTATAGGAAAAAGTTGCAGCTTTCCTGGGGCTTGCATTCTAATGAGGGAGACGGAGGAGTAGGTGCTGTGAAGAGAAACATCAAGATAAAGGGACAAAGTGTGGCGTAAGGTATTTCTGTTCCAGTGCTCAGGCAAGGCTGAGACTTCAGTGGGGGAGCGAGCCTTGGCCACTAGCTGTGGGCAGAAGAGCAGAGATGAGTGCACACGTGTTGGAGTGATTATATTAACATGCATTCAGTCTAGCAGGCTTCTATTCTATAGGTCGTCTCCAAGCCTTTCCCGAGAGAATTGACAGTATATGATGGTTGTTGAATGCTTACTTCTCTCTCACAGGACTTTTACCTAGTAATCTACCTTGATTAGTAATCTGTTTTGATGATGTTGACTTGAAGTACATGTTTTTTTCCGTTTTGTAGAAGTGAGAATTAAGACCTGGGCTCATACACAGAAGTAACTCGTTTAACGAATCTCTGTATTGTACCTATCACCCAGCTTCAACAGTTATCAATGTTTACCACTCTTGCTTTATCTCCACCACCCCTTCCTTTTATTCGTTTATTTTTGCTGGAGTACTTAATATTTTTTCATCTTAAAATTTTACACATTTAGAAGAGTTATAAGAACCATTCAGTTAACACTTGCATGCTTTTCCCCTAGATCACTAGGGATTAAAATTTGCCCTATTGGCTCTTTATCTGTACCATTTGTTGCAGGTATTGTTGACATGCCTTTCTTAGGAGTAAGGACTTTCTAACCATAGCATGACCATTACAATCAGGTTTGACATTACTACAATGCAATTGCAGAATGTTCAGTTTGTGTTCAAGTTTACCTTATTCCAGTGTTAGCCTTTACGTCTTTAATTCAGTATTCAATCAAGGTTCATGCATTTGGTTATGTAGTCTCCTTGGTCTTGAATAGATCTTGAACCATTCTTTGTCATTAAAGACATTGTCACTTTGAAGAGTCCAGGCCCTCTGGCCTGGAGAGTCCCTCGATTTGAATTTGTCTAGTTGCTTTCTCATGATTAGAGATAGGTTAAACGTTGTTGGCAGGAATTTTACACAGGGATATCAAAGTATTATACCAGGAGACAGGTCAGTTTGTCCCACTCTGAGGATGTCACACAATCATTTGGTATGGGTGATATCCACCAGATTGTTCTATTATTAATGTACTTTTCTTCCTTTAGAAATCATTAAGTGGTTTATGGAGTGACAAACTTGAGACTGAATATTCTTTTCTCCAGCAGTCTTCCATTGGATTTAGCATTTATTGATCATTCTGAATCAGTTGGGGTTACGAAGAGTTGGACACAACTGAGCAACTCACACACACACGTGTGTATGTGCATGCAAATACTAAATCAGTTTTTGCTGGAGTCCTTGAAAGCAAATGCAGATATAAAAATTCACCTGTAAATATTTAGTATATATCTAAAAGGTAAGGGCTTAAAAACAAAAACCAGTGCCTTTTTGCCACCTAACTGTAATTCCTTAACATCTGATATCCATATATGGATGTCCTAAATTGTCTTAGATGTGTCACTACAATTGACTTGCTTAAATCTGAATCCCAGCAGAGTCGACAGGTTGTATTTACTTGATGTTTTTGCAAGAATTCTGGGGTATAGCATCATGTCAGGAGGCAGCTGTTGTCAACTTCATCCATCCATTCTGAAGTCCCCGTCAGACGTTTTCACCTGTTAGCATCAACCATAACCATTGCCTCAGGACATTATTTCATTAGGGATTACAGAAGATGATTCCCAGATTGCATCATTTCCTCTGAATTGATTAGCAGATTTTTTTTTTTTCTGAGTTGTATTTATTTCTACTTTTTATGTATATCTTCCTGGGGAATGTTGTGAAAGGATACATTCTTCATCTTTACTTCACAGAGGATGATTCTGGACTTCCTTAGTAATTCTTTTACTGTGTCCTCAAATTTTCTCATCTGTAAATTGGGAGCAGTTATCATGCTTACCTCTTGGGGGATTTTGTGAGGATTAAATGATCTGGGTGCATGTTGTATAAAAGTGGTGCCTGGCACTCGAGTTGGGAAGTGCTAGTTATTAAAGTAAGTTTTTAATGAACCCTTCAAGTGTTAGTGGAGAGGCAGAGATGGGAAAGATTCTTCCTGCGTTGACATCAGCAGGACGCTGGGGCCTGTGTCGAGGGAGCTGAGGGAGGTGCTGCTTGCCCACGCCAGCATGGAAACAGCTGTAACACACGAAGCACATGTCACTGCTCTCGGTGAAGTGGCCGTTGATGGCTGCAGAGGTGAGATCTGGGACACGTTCTGAAGTGGAGTTAGCACAATGAAGGAATGTAGGTAGGTAGATGAGATGGTGACTCCAGACAGATTTCTATTGTGTCATGGCCCATTGAGGTTTTTATCTGAACAAAGGGCAGCATGCTTGCCTAGTCTGATTTACCTTGTCATTCTGTACACTCTCAACCAGTGCTGTTTGAGATTGCAAATCACTTTGCTCAAGGAGAAAATGCTCACCTACTTCTTGGCCTTTTAATCTACCTTCTGTTACTGCTTTAAAACCCAGTTGTTGATGACTGTATAGACTATTGGAAGTTTAACACTCTTGATCAGGTGCTTACTCATTAATATTGGATTCATTTAACAAACATTTGAGCCGTATAGTGTGTAAGATGATGTTCGACACAGACCAGCCACATCTGTGAACCTGAGAGACTAGTCTCTGCTGTCATGGAATTTACATTCTGGTAGTGAGTGGACTGCAAGGTGATCCAACCAGCCCATTCTGAAGGAGATCAGCCCTGGGATTTCTTTGGAAGGAATGATGCTAAAGCTGAAACTCCAGTACTTTGGCCACCTCATGCGAAGAGTTGACTCATTGGAAAAGACTCCGATGCTGGGAGGGATTGGGGGCAGGAGGAGAAGGGGACGACAGAGGATGAGATGGCTGGATGGCATCACGGACTCGATGGACGTGAGTCTGAGTGAACTCCGGGAGTTGGTGATGGACAGGGAGGCCTGGCGTGCTGCGATCCATGGGGTCACAAAGAGTCGGACACGACTGAGCGACTGAACTAAACTGAGTGAGGTGACAGTAAACATAAGGAAGATTTATTAAAGTACGTTAGGAGGTGATGCGTGCTGTGGGGGAAGAAATAAATCAGGATAAGGAGAGATGGAGATGGTTAGGGAAATGGTCAGGGTGCTAGCAGTTGAGATTATTTGTTTTGATTGTGGGTCAACTTTTGAGATAAAGTCAGCAGATTTTGCTGATGGATTGATTGTGTGTGGGTGGAGGGAAAGTGAGCAAGCCTTCAAGTGAAAGTGGCTCAGTCATGTCCGACTCTTTGCAACCCCGTGGTCTTTGCAGTTCATAGGATTCTCCAGGCCAGAATACTGGAGTGGGGAGCCTTTCCCTTCTCCAGGGGATCTCCCCAACCCAGGGATTGAACCTGGATCACCTGCATTGCAGCTGAATTCTTTACCATCTGAGCCACAAGGGAAGCCCAAGCCTTCAAGGATTGCTGTTAATTCTTGACTGGAGCAATAAGAGTAAGGATGGAATTGACAGTCTCTGAGATGAGGAAGAATTCAGTGGAATAGTTTCAGAGTCGATGAGCCAAATTATATATACTCCCTGGGAAAAGGATAGGTGGTTACAAACAGTTCATTCAGTAAGAAAAGTGGTCCGTAGGTTTTACTATGAGAACTCATGTTTATAGATCATAGAGCTGACTCTTTCAATCTAATGTCTTAAAGATGGAAGTTAGCAGAGGAAGGAAGTTAGCAGAAGAAGGATGACTGAGACTCATATAGCCATGGTAACAAGGTCAGGTGTAGAACAGACTTTGAGACTTAATTTTTAAATTCTAACACTGAAAAAGAGAATAGAGGCAAAAGCCTTTGTCTTGGACGAGAAACTGGTTAAACCTTGGTCTTCTAGCTGGATTTTCTGATCTGCACGTTTTTACTTACATAGGAAGCCTGTACCTGGGACTTCTTTTTGTTTTAATCTCTTTATTTTCTTTGTATATATATCCATCACGTATGATCAGACATAGATATTTAAGTTGGACTTTATCCTATGCACTTTTTGCAGTCTCTTCTGTTAGCATTTGTTATTTATACACCTCAGGTGTTTTCTCTGCAAGCTCAAATATTTTAAAACTTTTTGATGATGATGTTGAATGATCTTTTATTAATATTGTTTCTGTTAATAAATTGTTCTTTTTCATTAAAGGTAGTACTGTGTAGTGATTAAGCGAAAGAAGCAGTTTAGACACAGACGGGAGTGCAAATCCAGATGTAAACATGAATAACTGTATCTGGGGGTTAAACTGCCTCACTGGTTTCAGGCTTCTTGTGTGTAATATCGTAATAATTGTACTTCTCTGACAGTTACTGTGAGGATTAAAGTAATGCCGACAGCACTTTAAGCACAGTACCTGCAAGGTGTCAGGACTTAGTGCCAAGTTTTTATTTTTTAATCTCCATTATGTATAACTTACATGATAATCAGTCTTTTTTTTTTTCATAAGCAAACCACGCTGAGCCTCTTGAACTCTTCCCCATTCAAAGTTAACACCAATGTTTAGTCATTGGGATTACATGATATGGTACCATAGGCACTACAACTCTGTTATTTTACGTTTTCATTTCTCTCAAAGAAATAGGTTATTGGAGTTTGCTCCATACACATGTTCTAGTATCATCCAATAAAGGTTGAAACCAGTGGTAGTTTCAAAGTTGCTCCCATACCCAAAAGGCCTTCATTCTCTGAGACTTCTTTAGAAGAACAAACAAAACCAAAAAGACCCATTGTGAGCCACACTTCTGCAGTGGTAGAAGCAAATTAAAATGACTACATCTCAGGGGATTTTTGTATATGGATCAAGTGATACGTTTGGTGGTTTATGAACTTTGCTAGGTGAAGAAGATTTTATTTGAAGAATTCGTTTACTTACTTGGGAAGCTGTACCTCCTAATCCCCTTCCCACCAGTACTTTGCTGAAAGTAGAGCTGTTCTGCTTGGTTGAGGCTGCTGGAGTGGGGCTTTAATCCCTGCTCATTCTGCCTCACCTCCCTCCCCTGTGATGGGACACGGGGACTAGGAACCCTCAGAATATAAACCCTCAGAATAAGCCATTTGAGTTTAATTCAGGGCTTCGAACATTTCTTATATACTTCCAAAAGCTCAGCGAGATTGTAGGCATAGTTGAAATACTTTGCCAAAGAAATTTAAGGGCAGACTCCTTAAAAGTTTTAGGGACTGTTATAGGACTACATCGAAGAAGGCAGTGGCACCCCACTGTAGTACTCTTTCCTGGAAAATCCCATGGGCAGAGGAGCCTGGTAGGCTGCAGTCCATGGGGTCGCAAAGAGTTGGACCCGACTGAGTGACTTCCCTCTCACTTTCATGCACTGGAGAAGGAAATGGCAACCCACTCCAGTGTTCTTGCCTGGAGAATCCCAGGGGCAGGGGAGCCTGGTAGGCTACCGTCTATGGAGTCGCACAGAGTTGGACACGACTGAAGCGACTTAGCAGCAGCAGCAGCAGCATAGGACTACATATAATATCTCCAGCTCCACTTGTAATTTTGAATTGGCTGGAGTTGATCTAAGTTGTATTAGAAGCACTCAACTTTCGTTTTGGTGTCACTGATAAACTGCTCTCATAGCCAAGCTCTACGTTTTTAAGGTAAGCAGGGGTTGGGCAACAGAAGGTCCTGTTACAAGTATTTACATACCAAGCATGAGTAACCTATTCCACTAGTGGAATTGGCTTTATTGGACTTCTAATCAAGATGACAAAAGTGAAAAATATGTTTGGAAAGTAGATTTTTATATTAATTTAGTGAGCTTTTTTTTCTTGACTTTTACTTGAGTGAGTTTTATTTGAATGAAGTGATGCAGATAGGCACTAATAGTTGATGAGGTGGTTGGGAGTCAGTTTAAAATATTTGTGAGAGAACTGCATATTTAATACATTATTTCATCTATTTCTTTTTATCAATAAATAACTTCTAAGATGCTCCTGTGGAGAAGGGAATGGCAACCCACTCCAGTATTCTTGCCTAGAAAATTCCATGGACAGAACAGCCTGGAGGGCTACAGTCTATGGGGTCCTAAAGAGTTGGCCTGGAGGATGAAATGGCACCCCACCCCAGTGTTCCTGCCTGGAGAACCCCATGGACAGAGGAGCCTGGCGGGCCGCAGTCCACGGGGTTGCCAGAGGCGGACACAACTGAGCGCCTGAACATGTGGCAGGCGCAGCAGGAGAAGCTGCTAAGATGCCCGGGGTATCGTTGGCAGTTTACTTTGAAAGAGGCTTACAGCACCACCTCCAGTCTATGCAAGTTGTAGATGGTGAAGTGACATTTACTGAACACCTGTCTGTCTGTTGCACTGGGCAAGGTGACATACGTTCTAGGTGTTACTTACTCTTTATCAAACCGTTGGGTCAGAAAACGCACAAGACTTGGCACGCCTACTTTTGACAGTGCTGGATTCTGCCAGATTGTCCTTTTTGAGCCCAAAGCTAAAAAGATTGTGGTTTGGTCACTTTGAGAGTCATTGTGTTCTACTCCTTGTCAGTCCACAGGCCTCATTGAGTTGATTGTGACTTGGAGCCCTGACCGCTTTAGGAATTGTTTTAGTTGTTCTTTGGTTTCTATGGCAGATGATTTTCTTTCTAGAGTGACCATACATCCTATTCTGGACAGAGTGTCCCAGAATAACTTCCTAGTTTGGAAGATAAATTGTATGGTCTCCCTAGATAATAGAAGAGAGATGTTAGATTTGGTCATTATGTTTTGATATATTATGAAGAAGTTTAATAGCTGATGTTAATTTGGTCTTTCCTATTTGACTCTTTCTAGTTCAAACAGCAAATATTTATGTATGCTTCTCTATCTGGATTAATTCTTCAGTTGTAATTTAGTTCATCCAAGTACATGAAATAGTGCTTTCATGTACCAAGATTGTATTCTAATTTTGTGCAGAACTTCCAATAAAACACTGCTTTCTGAGAAGGAAACCCCCTCCTGTTGGCAGGAGTTTCTCTGTTTCACGACACCCTTGTGTTTGATTGAAATTGGCTAAATTTATTACAGTGGCCATTATAACTAGGGGACTATTTCTTTATACATTCTGTGACTATTACTTACATTATGATTGTTTTCTTAAAAATGCACTACAAAGGACCCAGCTCACATGCTTATCATCACTGTACCTACTTTATTCCTTGTCCTACATTTCTCACTTAAGGGATTTATCTCAACTGTGAACCAGCTTAGTCCTAGAAATACGAAAACATAAATTTAAAGGCATCTTTTAGCAGCTGGAGAAAAAATTTTTCCATGTGGCTTCTCTCTAACAGTAAAGGAACTCTGGATAGTGTTCATTATATTTTTATTGTAGAAATGTTTGGTTTTTAAAAAGAGTGAGAAAAAAATATGCAAAACATACTGTATGTTTTATTTGAGACCATTTTTAGGAATTGCACAGTTCATTTTCTGAAAGGCTGAAGTTCAAGCCTGTGATAATCTCTAAATGACTAGATATGAATTTGGCTGCATTGTATAGGGTCCTAAAGTCTAAAGTCTATGGGGTCCTAAAGTCTAAAGTCCTAAAGTCTAGGGGGTCCTATTTTACATCTTTCTATAAACTGATTTGACCTATTTTTATTTTCCTTTTCCAGTCTTTACTAGGTGCTGATTTCTGGATGTTTTTTGTTTAAATTGGAGAAATCTTAAATCCGTCCACAGACTGTCACAGTGTCCTGTGACATGGGGGCTGCCGGCAGTGGCTTTTGAAGGATCTGAGGAGGCAGAAAGTGTTGAGAACTCAAGCCCTGAGCTAGGGTTTACCTCTTCCTTCCACTCCTGCTCTGGGCAGAAAGAACATCTTTTCTCTAGCTGACCCGCTTGCTGTTCTCGGGAAGTTAGGGGTTAGACCAGCCTAAGCGTTCATCAGGGAGCGGAGTATGGGTTAGATGTCTGACTTGCATCATGTTTGACAACGGGAAACAGTGTGGTCGATTTGCAGTGCTTCCTAGTGATCGGAGAAGGAAGGGCTTATTTTGTGTCTGAGCGCTTTGTTCTTTGAACGAATAAGCTGCTGTAGTGGCCACTACAATGCGTACCCAACTCCACCTTCCCTCCAAACAAAAATAAACACACTGGGTGTTTGTCTCTTCTTGAGGAGATGGCCAGTGACTGCTGTTGAGAAGAGAGGCACTTGAAAGGGCCCTCGGACCAGTGAGCTAGGGTTACCTGTGTGCAGCTGGAAGAGAATGGCGGGGGTATGGCTGGGTGTTGGGCGGCAGTGGGAGCTCTGTTGACGACAGGGAAGACTCTCATAACTGCCAGCTACAGTTTTGTTTGTATTTGAGGACCTAATTCTTACACTGAAACACTAAAGGTGCCGTTTATAGATAATTGCTTATTAGTTATTTGATTAGATTTTGTTTGAAATTTAGGTAATTCTTCCTAAATAATATCCAGTTTTTTTTTTTTTTTAATAACTTGAATGTTTCAGGGTCAGAGACAGTAGTCATAGAAATACTACCAGTTTCAGGATTTGGCAAGAATAAAGTGATACAAGTCCCAGCTTTTAGCGTATTTTTGTTTTTGTTTGTGGCAGTTTTACTCATGCCAGTCATTACTGACACCGCGTTTTAGGACGAAGGATTTTAGTCAGTTTTTTTTTTTAAAGTATAATTGTTCTAGTGTGTTAAGCTTCAAAAAGGCATAGAGAAGGGTTTAAGACATTTCTGTGTGGCACTATTATTAGTTAGACTGAATAACTAATATGGTAGAGCATTTATATTTCAGCTTTTTTTTCTAGCTCCTTAAGCGGTGTGCTGCCAAGTGACTAGTACCGTGGTCTGTTTTGAAAAGAGAGATGGCTTTAGTATCATTTATAGGACTTGATGACTTTGCTACTAATTTTTACAGGAAAATAATCTAGGTTCATCAAAAAGCATCTGCTTTGTCAAGCATATAAAAACATTTCACTCTGAGGTTGCCTTACCTCAAAAGGAGAAATCACTTTAGGAGTTAACATGTGGAAGGCGTTAGGTTGAATAACAAAATGTTTTTCATATTGTTCCTCAGCTCCAATTATAATTACTTTGAAGGTTCAGAATTTATCTCTTTTTCCAGGAGAAAACCTGTCATATTCATAAACTCAATTTTAGGTAAATTTAAATGTCGGTTTTTTGGTGATTTTCTTAATCCAGGACTGAAAAAAATCTGATTAATATTGACAATAATTTGTTCCCTAATGGCTTACAGATGTCTATTTTGTTTAGGTTTGGGAGATACAACAATAATGATGTTGTTTTTCAGTCTTCCAGAAAATTTTTCTCTTTTTCCCTCCTCTCCTTGCCTTGTATACCGTTCAACAAGAAAAAATACTTTTTTCAGTGTCTTCCTTCTAGCTAGCAGAATAAAAATTTAGGGTTGTTTATAAATTGTATGTTCCTGTCTTTGTATGGAACATCTGGTTTCCCTTTGAGGCAGGAGCCACGTCAAGTTTCTAGGGTAATGTGTGATGACTAGCACAGATGGACCTTTGTAGTAGGAACTCAGGGAGATTTTGTGACAGTAGTCTACCTAGGGTAAGCAGTACTTGATACTGCGTGTGGGAGTGGATGATACTACCTAGTAGATACCTGTTCTATCTAGGACCCTAACTTAGCTACAAAATATATTACTCTTAGAACGCAGCAGTGTCTGAAGATTCATTTTGTTGTCATTAAGTTGTGTCCAACTCTGTGCGACCCCGTGGATTGTAGCCCATCAGATTCCTCTGTCCATGGGATTTTCTAGGCAAGAATACTGGAGTGGGTTGCCATTTCCTCCTCCAGAGGATCTTCCCGACGCAAGGATCGAACCTGTGTCTCCTGCACTGGCAGACGGATTATTTACCACTGAGCCACCTGGGAAGACTGAAGATTCATTTAGGTGACCTTATTTATTATGAATGATTAGAGTCCCCCTCCCCCAGGTTGCTTTACGACCTCGGTGCTTTTCCAGTCTGAGACTACCACAGTAAAAGAAGAAAGGGCAGTGTCACGGTGGGCAGTTGTCGGTTGCCAGGGAAGTTAGACTACTTACTTAGGACAGTATATTTTTGTTTTCAGTTCAAAATGATAAATATTCTCCCTGCAATTAAGTGATAGCATGGATTGCTCTTTCCTGTGGAACTGAAGTATATATATTAAAATTTTTTTTTTTTTTTAAATAATGTCTTGTTGCGCCGTTTTGTTAGACTGAAAGTTTCCTCATCGCTTGGTGAGCCCCTCCTCTAATTCAATCTTTGTCTTTTGTCTTTGCTGCCTTGCAGGGTTGGTACAGTAGGCTTCACTAGACTTAGCTGCAACTCAGAATGTCTCCTCCAGCCCCTGAGTAAATGCTGATGGTCTTGTGGAGAGTGGATTAAGAGGACGAGCTAAGTTCTCAATCCCAATTAAGAAGCGGAGGAAAATTTAAACTGTCTCCTTCAAAGTTTATCACAACCACCACCATCAAGACAGCAAACCAAAGGACAAAGACTTTGACCTGCTGTGTTGCTCTGTGTAGTCCAGTTCACGTATGGTTTCCAGACTTGGCTGGGGTTACTCATGAGTAAATAAAAAGTCGGACACTTCTGTCATTGGACGCTTTTATTCGCAAAGTTACCAAACATGAGGGCTGTCCTGGAGACAGCAGACATTGCCATAGTGGCCCTGTATTTTATCCTGGTCATGTGCATTGGGTTTTTTGCCATGTGGAAATCTAATAGGAGCACCGTGAGTGGATACTTCTTGGCGGGGCGCTCTATGACCTGGGTAGCAATTGGTGCCTCTCTGTTTGTGAGCAATATTGGGAGTGAGCACTTCATTGGGCTGGCAGGATCTGGAGCGGCAAGTGGATTTGCAGTGGGCGCATGGGAGTTCAATGCCTTGCTGCTTTTGCAACTTCTGGGATGGGTTTTCATCCCGATTTACATCCGGTCGGGGGTATACACCATGCCTGAATACTTGTCCAAGCGATTTGGTGGCCATAGGATTCAGGTCTATTTCGCAGCACTGTCTCTGATTCTCTATATCTTCACCAAGCTCTCAGTGGATCTGTATTCGGGTGCCCTCTTTATCCAGGAGTCTTTGGGTTGGAACCTCTATGTGTCTGTCATCCTGCTCATTGGCATGACCGCTTTGCTGACCGTCACCGGAGGCCTTGTCGCAGTAATCTACACAGACACCTTGCAGGCTCTGCTCATGATCGTTGGGGCACTCACACTTATGGTGATTAGCATGATGGAGATTGGTGGGTTTGAGGAAGTTAAGAGAAGGTACATGTTGGCCTCACCCAATGTCACTTCCATCCTGCTGACGTACAACCTTTCGAACACAAATTCTTGTAATGTCCACCCCAAGAAAGACGCACTGAAAATGTTGCGGAACCCAACAGATGAAGACGTTCCTTGGCCTGGATTCATCCTCGGGCAGACCCCTGCTTCAGTCTGGTACTGGTGTGCCGACCAGGTCATCGTGCAGAGGGTCCTAGCAGCCAAAAACATTGCTCACGCCAAAGGCTCTACCCTGATGGCCGGCTTCCTGAAGCTTCTGCCAATGTTTATCATAGTGGTCCCCGGAATGATTTCCCGGATACTGTTTGCCGATGACATAGCTTGCATCAACCCCGAGCACTGCATGCAGGTGTGTGGGAGCAGAGCCGGGTGCTCTAACATTGCCTACCCGCGCTTGGTGATGAAGCTGGTTCCCGTGGGCCTCCGGGGCCTGATGATGGCCGTGATGATCGCCGCTCTGATGAGTGACTTGGACTCCATCTTCAACAGCGCCAGCACCATATTCACCCTCGACGTGTACAAACTCATCCGCAAGAGCGCCAGCTCCCGGGAACTAATGATCGTGGGCAGGATATTTGTGGCCTTCATGGTGGTGATCAGCATCGCGTGGGTGCCCATCATCGTGGAGATGCAAGGAGGCCAGATGTACCTTTACATCCAGGAGGTAGCTGACTACCTGACGCCCCCAGTTGCAGCCCTGTTCCTTCTGGCGATTTTCTGGAAGCGCTGCAATGAACAAGGGGCTTTCTATGGTGGAATGGCGGGCTTTATCCTTGGAGCAGTCCGCTTGACACTGGCCTTTGCCTACCGTGCCCCGGAATGTGACCAACCTGATAACAGGCCAGTCTTCATTAAAGACATCCATTACATGTATGTGGCCACAGCATTGTTTTGGATCACAGGACTCATTACTGTAATTGTTAGCCTTCTCACACCACCTCCTACGAAGGAACAGATTCGCACCACCACCTTTTGGTCTAAGAAGAGCCTGGTGGTCAAGGAGAGCTGCTCCCCGAAAGATGAACCATACAAAATGCAAGAGAAGAGCATTCTGAGATGCAGTGAGAATAGCGAGGCCATCAACCACGCCATCCCCAACGGAAAGTCTGAGGACAGCATCAAGGGCCTGCAGCCGGAAGATGTTAATCTGTTGGTGACCTGCAGAGAGGAGGGCAACCCAGTGGCTTCCTTAGGTCATTCGGAGGCAGAAACACCCGTGGATGCGTATTCCAACGGGCAGGCAGCTCTCATGGGTGAGAAAGAGAGAAAGAAAGAAGCAGAGAACGGAAGCCGGTACTGGAAGTTCATCGATTGGTTTTGTGGCTTTAAAAGTAAGAGCCTCAGCAAGAGGAGTCTCAGAGACCTGATGGAGGAGGAGGCTGTTTGTTTACAAATGTTGGAAGAACCTCCACAAGTTAAAGTAATACTCAATATTGGACTTTTTGCTGTGTGTTCACTTGGAATTTTCATGTTTGTTTATTTCTCCTTATGAACTTTTAAGGATATGATGAGACACTAACTTAGGAAAATACTGGTCTTTGGAAAACAACAACAACAACAACAACAAAAACCCTGCAAACTTATGTAACTGTTGCATCTCTCAGGCATTGTTTACGCTGTAGGTTTTAGCCAAATTTTACTTAGCAGAAAAATCATCTATTTGCAAGACTTTTATTTTCCCAGAGATGGATGAAAGTAAATTTTCAACCTAAATGAAGTAAAACTTGTTTAAACAGACTGAATTGTGCAAATGTGGTTTAAAATTTTGCATACCAAAGTAAGGAGAGACCAATTATTCTCATAGAGCACTTAGAGCAGAGTTATATGCTAAGGTATCATGAGTAAGATACACTGTCCACACTGCCAAATCTTGGTAGGCCTTCTTACCCTGAAATAGAAGACTTGCTCATTTTAACGTTTTCTCTGTCTCTGTAATCCCTACTCCCATTTTAAAGAACTGAATTTGTACATTGTATAATCCATTATGTACTGAAAATCTAACATGTGCTTGTGGAGTACTTGTTTCAGGGCAAGTTTGTTTGCCAGGTTCGTTTTGTTAGCATGAGCCTATGGATTCTGTATGCTGGAAGAAAGGAAGAGGAATGTTTCTTGTAGCTGTTCCTGTACCACCAGTATATGGAATGTTGGGAGAAAGTTCCAGCTGTTTTTTGTTTTCTCTTTTCTTTTTTTTCCTTCTCTGAAGTTTAAGTGAACCACACTCAAATGATCACCAAGTAGTCTTTTCTTTATAAAGTTGTATGTCATGACTGTATTGTAAATGATTATGGGGGGGAGAAAATGAAGTTAACGTTGCTGATGATCCCCAGATTTCCTGACCAAGTTAAGATTGTTTATATAGTTTGAAAATTAGCATCCTCTAAAGCAGTGTTTGATCAGCTAAGCTGAACAGGTGATTCCTTGTACACCATTAATTCTCTAGTTTTGTTCTTTTCATTTGGTAACATTCTTTATTAACTAGTTAACCTTCCTGAGTGGATCCATTTGGAAAATATGTCCAGAAATTTGAAGAAAAATTAACTCTGCTTTTGTGTTGGTTTGCCCCGCTTGATTAGATGGTGATATATTGAAGTTGAGTTTTTAGAGTGAAAATTCATTCTGAGATCATAATGTATATCCTTCATAAGTTTTTTTCCAATTTTTTTTTTAAGACAACATATGTACACAGCCTCTGCATTTTTGTTTAAACAGTTACAGTGACTTAGAGCATGAGGATATTTCATTGCAAACAGGCCATCAGTAACAGAAAACTCAAAAAGAGTGCATGCTTTGCCACTGGTGGGTTGCAGTATAGTCTCTCTGTAGAGTGGATAGCATATTCAAGAGAACTTCTACAGATTTAGTAGTGTGTCCTATGGAGAGTCCAGGACTTGTGTAATTGTAGGGTCCTCTGTCTTGGCATGGCTTTGTATCCAGTTTCAGCGTTCCTGGAAGAGAATCCATTTTTCCCGGGTGGATTCCCCTTCATGAGCACAGGGTACAAAAGACGTTTGAGAAAAGCTCTCCACATGATGTCCTTCTTTGTGCATGCTGTCCTTTTTCCTCCATGGCAGATGAAGGAAAATAATTTTGTATCTACTTTCTTTGACTTTTCTGTAACCTCTGATATTTTTAAAATTGCATGATTTTATTAACCTTGTATTCTTTAGGGGAAAATTATTACTTTTTTAGAAACTTTTGTAGATTTTGAATCAAAACTCAGTCATGATGACTTTAAATTTTTTGTATTTGTAAACTAAGTTCATTATGATGGACTTGATTAGTTCAGAGTTGATTTTTAGAAATTATCAGGCAGCATAATGTCTCCCCATCTCCAGGAGGCTTTGTGAGGGGCTGAGTCTGTAGTTGAAAAAATAATTTGTGTTTGAATAGTATGATTTCTGAGAGCTTATTAGAGTGCCTTGCGGAATTTTTTTAGTTTCATTCTTAAGGTTTATAAGCTGGGGGCCAAATGAGAGTAAGGACCGTCCTCGAGTGGAGGCCGAGGCTGTGACATATCCAAGGTTACCAAGTCTGTTGGGAAGAACAGAAAGCCAGGTGTCCAAATCTGGACTTGTGGTTTGTCCTCTTCTTTTCTCAAAGGAACTGTTCTTCTTTTGAGACAGCCTTTTGGTATTTGGGGAAATAATAGGATCTTAGATTTTTCAAATTGCCATTAAGTTGTAGAAATTAAAATTTTTCTTTGAACACATTGCTGTGTAACTCAGCAGTGAGGTTTGACATATTGGCTGAGCAGCCTTCTCATCCCTTCTGTTAAAAGCATAAATGAATAGGTGGTGTCTAAGTGGATTTCCCCCCCCCCCCCCCACCTTTGTTTAATGTTGACTCCTAGTAGTTGGGGTCTTAGCATCCCCCTGCCTTCTCTCTGCTGTTGTCTTAGTATGGTACATAACATACATCATCTTGTGTCTTACTTGTGTGTATATAGCAGTAGGCCAAGTTTAGAGTACTAATGTTTGTAAATAAGGAATGGTTATTAGCATATCCATTAGGATTGTTTATTCTTGCCAGTGTAAACATCACTTTATTTAGACTGAGGTCCCTGAAGCTTGCCCTTCTTATTGCTTCCCAGTAATAGATAATGTGCTTGTATGTGAATTCCTGATTGCCGCTTCATTTCAAGGGACCATTCTTCAGTCTTTACTTCGTTAGAATGATCATGGAATGATACATAGTCTCTCGTAAAGCTAGCAAAATAGTCATACTTTACACTAAATGGGTCCTAAGTGATGACATTGATACCTAGATGTTAACATGTATATATTTTCTTATTGGCTCAAGCTAAGGTTGAGAACTGGCTAAGAGTGATTGACTGAAATAGTTAGCTAAGAGTCAGAATGAAGTGAGGACACTGGTGTTCAAAGGTGGAGAAAAATACTGTCTCATCTGGTATCCCCAGTTCTTAGATTTTGTCCTCTCGGGCAGTCTTAGTCTCAAGATCTGATGAGAAGAGCTTGTTGCCCAGGCATGCAGAATGATTATGGGTTCCTTTGTGGGACGTCTCATTTCCCTGTTGAAGAATATTTTGTCCTTCTACCCTGAGATAGTAAGTGGCTTTTGAAACAGCAGAGCCAATCTTTTCCCCAGCCTGTCTTTCCTAGTGAGGTTATCACTCTTATCTTCTGGTTAGAGCAGCATCAAGCAGTAGCCGTGCTGCTGTGTCCTTTGGCCTCGGTCCAGCAGATCTGATCTCCCAAGGCTTCTTTTTCACTTGGCTCAAAGGCGCCATTGTCTTTTTGCAGAAAGAGGCTGGCCTGGGTCACAAAGCCCTAACTCTTAGGGATGGCACATGAAGTAATTAACAGGGGCCTGTTGCTTGATGAAATTTCACATTTTAAGAATTGAGGAGGAAAGTTGCTACTCAGTTCTCTAACCTGAGGCTGAGTAGGGGCTTGAAAGTCTTGTCCAGGGTGGTTAGAACCTTTAAGTCTCTACATTTCTCGGTCCATTGTTATCTTCTCTATATTGAGTTTTGTGGATCCTCTCTCTGTAGAGATCACGCGGTACAGGTTACTTTCATTCTTCACCACCCTGTAGACCTGCTATATTATTAGCTGTTAAAAAGTTAGGCACTACTTTGTTTACGCTGTACTCCCCTGTGTCATTTTCATCTGAGGTATGATGGCTGAAAATGACCACACAGGTATTTAGCAGTGACACCTCTGCATTTCCCACTTTGGGTTGAGAGATGTTTAAAGACCATTGCTGTTAAATTATGTGACTACAGAGACCCGCCAGGACAAGATTTTCTGAAGAAGTCGGAAAAACTACTAGATGAGATGCTGAGAAGTACCTGGGTGTAGCAGCCCTAGGCTTCAGTATTCATAAGATTTCTCATTAGCTGGGTGTTAAGTTGCTTGTCCTTTTAATGTTGACATTAGCCTGAGCAGACGTCAGAGATAGGACTTACTCCTGTTTGTGTGTTGGCCCACCTACCATTCAGAGAGACTGGTTTTCCCCTTGATTTGTCTTCTCTCCCATTGCTTTAATTATTCACCTATTCTTTGTTTGAACACTTAACATATTCCTATTTTGATCTTTTGTCAGCTTAATTCACTTTCAGGCTTATTGCCATGGTGTGCACAAGTGGTGCTGTGCCCCAGATTTGAAGGCCTGGATCCAGAGAATGATTCACTAAATAGTAGTTGTGTTTAAATATACTAAAATATCTATTAGCTTAAACTGTAAATGCTCCAGAGTTTTATTTTCAGACTTTGTGTTCACTAATAACAAAAGCCCTAATACTAATAATTCATCAGAATTTTATTCTCGAAGCTCATTTTTCAAAAACTCGGCAGAAGTAGTTAAAATTCACACCAGTCCCTTGGAAATGATGGTATCGCAATGTAGAGAGGAATGGAGTTTGTTTTGATGCTAAAAAGCCTTGTTGCAGCAATTAAAGGTAAAAAGCTGGAACCTAGTCTGTTGGCATATAGAGAAACTCTTCTGTACTAGTTAGGTGTGAAGCTGGATTATGTAAGAAGTAATCTTTTAATCACTATGCTTGGTTTTCTTGGTTGGCTTAACTCAGGGCTGCAAACCCCCTTTTTCTCCATTAAGCTAACTTCTCCTAATTTGGTGTGTTTTTTTGGTCAAACTCTCACCTCTGATGGAAGAGTTACTTTCAGTTACTTTGACTGCAGAACAGAATTTAGCTAAGGTTCAAAATTATTGATAGACTTTGCCAGTGCTGAGTCTCACACCATTATTCATGTTGTCATATAAATGTTTTTATTTAAACTTCTCTCTCCAATGCTGGGAATAAGGCTTTAAACTACTGATTCACCTTTAAAGGAATGTTATGTGAATTGATATAATTTTATGTATTTGTTTCCTTCTCAGATCCTTTATAAAAGATAGGGTTTAGCCTTTTGTTTTGGGTTAAGCACCCCATTTGTCTGGTAACTAATAGCCTTAACCATTGGCATGTAGGCTTTTGTTCAGAAGTAAACACAAAGGTTTGGTATGTCTGCATCATTTCTCATCTCATGCACTTTATTTTTTGGAGGGAGGACCATAATCTGAGACCTGACTTAAACCAGTAACCTTAATTTACGTAATGACTTCTGAGGTTCGATTTGGCTACCTGGATTTATAGTGTGTTTGGGTAGAGGGATGCTAGAATAAATCCGACAAAGCACAGTGGCCTCAGATTCTTGCTAGTGTAGGTGCAGTGCCTTCTCCTCAGAGAAGCCCTGGATTGTAATTGTTTCCCCGATAATGGAGCCACGCGCCCCCCGCCCCCCAGACAGTTTACAGAGAGTGAACCCTCTCAGTGAGGGAAGTACAGTTGTCAGTGGTCTCGGCAACAGCACAGAGCGAGAGTAGATAACCGCATCTTTATTGGAGACTTGTATTTGCCCTGGTAAATTCACCTTGTACCCTAGTGCTGCTGGATAAAGGAGTGTTTACTTTTTTTATTGCCTCTGGGCAAACTTGTCTGGGTAATTTTTCAGTATATCAGTGTCGCCTGTACCTCTGTAAGTGGAGTGTTCACTAATAACTCACTTTTTTGTTTTAGTACCCAAACTGGCACAGGCCATTCTGTAGGGTATTCCTTAATATAATCAGCTTCTGAAATTTATGTTTTGATTAGTGCCTTTTGGTTGCTGATATATCTGCTAGTTCACACCTTTCCCTTTCTTGATACATAACTCTTACATAATCCCTCTTTTTAAATTTTGCTATGACTAGTAAAGAAAATACATTTATATTTACATATTTTACATGTAGCCTTTATTTAGGTTCAAAGAACCAGGTAGGTCTAGCTTATGTTGCAGCTTAAATGTTATTTATTCATCTGTGTTTGCTTTCTTTATGTCCTTATTTAAAGATTAAGGTTACTTATCTGTGAGTATGTTTTAACTTTTATCATTTTCCAGTGTAGGTTGGGTAGGCATGTCTGAGAACATATATGTGACAGTGTTTCACATTCCATGATAAAAAAGCTTAAAGTAAGTTTTATAGAAAGCACAAACCACGTTCCCTCGTGTGTGTAAGTCCACGTGTGGAAAGCACAAGGCTAACAGTGTTCTCAGTATCCCACAAGTGCCCGGCCTAAAAAGCCCACCATGGGTCGTCTCTGGAGTTGTCAGGATGAGCACCGCAGTGTTGCAAGCCCTGGACAGGGAGAGGTACCTGAATTGGGGCTCCTGTCATGAGAGTCAGTGTTCTAGTCTGAGGACCTGTGTTCTGCTTTGGTGGAGGAGAGAATACTAGTGTCAAGACTGCTGCAATTGTACTGGGGGGTTACCAGCTGCAGCGGGGCCTGTGGGCTCTTCCCTACCATTGAACTGGAGAAACAGGAACAGGCTTCCAGGTTTCTGGTGGGTGGAACATTTTGACAAACTTCTGCTTTAAGCTGTAGAGCCTTTGGGTTATTTTTTTAAATCATAATCTGTATGAAATTTTACCTCCTGTCAATAGCACCCTGAGAGCATGGAGAAATCTCACATTTTAATAGGGCAAATACTAATCTTTAATCTTCGTGTAAGTTTAATAATCTTAATGAAGTTATTTTTTCATATGCCTGACTACCCTTCATTTTAATAGAGCAGAATTCGATCCAGGGATCACAAGCATCAAACAGAGTGAGACATCTGCCAAATGAACTATTCTTTGCTTTTCACATTGATTGTATTCTTTTGCCTGTGGTGTTACAAGACTAGGTTAGATGAAATCTATGAATATGCCTGCAAAAGAAGAAAAAATAATGTGTTTTCTTGCACTCGGCATTGCCCTTATTTTACTCCTCACTTTCTTCATCTGAATAGTTAGTCCCTGTTTATCGGCAATGAATAAATACATCTCTCTCTTGGATCTTGCCTATACATCAAAAGATAGGAAAACTCTAAGAATGAAGAGAAGTGACTACCTTTTTCCCACTCTCCTTTGTTTCATATATTTATCTTAGGGATAGTCAACTTTAATAATAATGTGGAATGAAGATTCAAGCTGGTGTAGACTACAACATGGTTTAGAAGAATTAACCTGAGCACTTTGAGGGAGAGAGTATGGCCTACAGCAAAAAGCCAGCAGTTGTGTCCCTACAGCAGTTTTTAAGAATGTAGCACCTCAGGCTTTGGTGGAGTTGAGAGGAACAAGAAATACAGGGAAAAGGAGAGGTTTGAGGAAATCTTTGGCTTAGCCATGTGTGATAAGGCAAAGCAGTAGTAACCTGTTAGTTCTATATACTATATAGAATGTGCTCTGTACCTTTAAATTTTGTTTTTAAATCTACAATTTTTTTAAGAACTTAAAGGATGCTTTTGAAGATTCCTTTGGCAGAATATCTTTCACTGATATATCTTTCAGAATATCTTTCTAATTTCCATGAATGATTGCTTTAGTTAGTCTAGGTGCACGTGGCTGTCACGGTGTAAATACGTACAATCAGAACCTTCTCATTTCACTGTGAGATCTCTTTTGAGTGGCAAACAGATCAGCTAGTCTTTTTTGCTCATGGACTTTTCTGTGGGGTTGTTAAAATGCAAAAGCTTTATTATTTTCTTTTTAAATAATGACATATTACATTAGTGTCAGATGATGGTATGGAATCTGTTGCCCTGCTTCTCCCCACCACGATTGCTTCAGTTGATGGATTGCCAACAGAGTTCAGAAATGAAAGCAAGGATTTACCCTTTCTTTGCTTGAATGTTCCATTTTTGTTGCCCGGACCTATGTTGGCAATCACATATGAACTATGTTCTCAGTGCTGCTGCTGCTGCTTCTCCTTTTTTTTTTTTCTTTTGATAAGGTGGATATCAAAAATAGTTGCTGTGCAAAAGTTAGTAGTCTTCTTCAAGAAGAAAACCAATTCCTTCTCTAATATCCTGTGAAATTGCTTCATTCATTCCTTTACTTTTAAGCCAAATGTCAGCAGAGTACTGCTGCCTTCTGTCTAGTAATTTTGATACGTAAGTATTAGTGCATTTTTAACAGATGTCTGCATTGAAGACTGTCTTTCCCAGTGTCCTGCCTCTTAAAGCTTTGTGCACACGTTCTGTGAGAGACCAGTCTGCGCTGGGCTGTGTATTGTGTACATGGGTTGTTTTGTCAGTTATGCATTGTAGACCAAACGTGATGTTAAATGAAGTTGTTGAGTTACTGGTGAGTTTTTTGAATTGTAAACTGATTTCCAGTGTACCCTTCATTGTCTGCCGTGTGTGTTTTTCTTTTTTTAAGGTTTGACTTACCAAGTCCATCTCATTGTATAACGTTTTAGTTCCGAACAGAAAGTAGAATTTGGTATAAACCAGGTAACTTCCATATTGAAAGGAATACAATTGAAATTGTAGATTTAGGATTGTTAACCATACATGACAGTTCTAACTTGACTCTTCTAACCTATTGTATACAATCTGATTTTTTAAATTGTAGACATGTATGATCTTGGTTTAATGTGTTTTTAAAAGTGTTATTATTTTAAAAAAATGAAGCAAATCTGCTAAAGAGCTGTCAGTTTTCATTACTGACTCTGTAAAATACACTGTTCTTTGTGTACTGTGTGTTATTTTGCCAGCTGCTGCATTAGCCTTTAAAAGTATTTGGAAACTTAAGATGAACTACATTTCTTGCAAAGTATATTCCTTTCTGTGGTATTTTGTCCTGTAACTGAAGTATAGTAATTATTTTATGGAAACGTTAGCACTTCTGTACCAACTTTGAATAAAATGAAAAATTTACATTTCTGTGGCTGAGTATTTTCAGTACGAACACACGTCCGTCTTCGAGGTTGTGCCTCAGTTCCTTTTCTCTTGGCTCATGAAGAGTTCCAGTGCGTTCCCCTACCGTTCATTGCTCTTCACCTTGGTAAGCATGGAGTCGCAAGTATTAACTGAGAATATAAAACAGAGTGAATAAAAATGTGCTCAGTGTTTTCACTTCTAATTCTGAAATAATTGCAGATTGTAGGACAATTGTGAGGATAGTGTGAAGAACCCAGGAAACATTTTCATCCAGGTTTATAGTAGTTAACATTTGGCCGCAGCTTCTTGGTCATTTCTCTCATCAGACGCTTTCGTGAACCATTTGAAAACATAAGTTGCAGACCTCACTCCCCTTTAACCCTCTTAAGTATAGGTTCTTGGGGGTATAGTTCTTAAAACAAGGACAGTCACCCATATAAGCATAAAATAATTATCGAAATCTGAAAACAGTAGTACAATATTTTAATTTAAAGCTTTGATTCAAATGTTACTCTGTGAAATGTCCTTTTATAGCAACTTTTTTTAATTTTTAAGTTTGGAAACCAGTTCATTGCATTTAGCTTTAATGTCTGTCTCTTTTAATCTGCAGTAGTTTCTCAGTGTTCTTTTTGTCTTTCGTAGTACTGATATTTTTGAAGTTTAGATGCCAGTCATTTTGTGAATTCCACTCCTATTTAGGATTGTTCTTCTCATGACTTGACTCACTATGCATTTTTGGTTACGTTTTGACTACAACATAAGCAATAATAATAGGTCCACAAAGCCTCACATCGGGAGGTGTGTGATGTGTTGTCTCATTATTGCTGACATTGACTTTGATACTTGATTCAAGTGGTACCTACTGTGTCTCTCCACTGTCTAGTTAACATCTTCCCTTTTGGTAATAAGTAAGTTGTGGGGGAGATAATTGAGTTTATCTCCCTGGGTTTCCCTGGTGGCACAGAGGTTAAAGTGTCTTGTCTGCAGTGTGGGAGACCTGGGTTCCATCCCTGGGTCTGGAAGATCCCCTGAAGAAGGAAATGGCAACCCACTCCAGTATTCTTGCTTGGAAAGTCCCATGGACAGAGAAGCCTGGTGGGCTACAGTCCATGGGCCTGCAAAGAGTTGGACACAACTGAGCGACTTAACTTTCACTTTCCCTGATAAACTCTAATTTGGGCTTCCCTGATAGCTCAGTTGGTAAAGAATCACCTGCAGTGCAGGAGACCCCAGTTCAATTCCTGGGTTGGAAAGATTTGCTGGCGAAGGAATAGGCTGTCCACTCCAGTATTCTTGGGCTTCCCTTGTGGCTCAGCTGGTAAAGAATCTGCCTGCAGTGTGGGAGACCTGGGTTTGATCCCTGGGTTGAGAACATCCCCTGGACAAGGGAAAGGCTACCCGCTTCAGTATTCTGGCCTGGAGGATTCCGTGGACTGTATAGACCACGGGGTTGCAAAGAGTTGGACACGACTGAGTGGCTTTCACAGAGTTCACATAAATAACTCATTATTCCTCATCAAACTAGCCCATAGTTTTGGCATCCATTGATACTTCTTGCCTTAGCAAGTTATTCCTTTGGTGGTGTAAAACAGTGATTTTTCTTTCTTTTTTTACTATACTGAAATCAAGAATTTCCTCTTCTCCCCGTTTGTCTATCAGTTTGAACTCATGTACTGCCTTATTTAGTAGGTTATGATTCATTATTGTCATTGTTTTGCTCAGATGTTTCCAGATTTAGCTAACAGGTGTCCCTTCAGGCTAGTTTGGGTTCTCTGTGGCACGTTTCATTGTTTCTTGAGTACTTACTGGCACAGTGGTAAAAGAATCCGCCTGACAGTACAGGAGACACGAGATGTGGGTTCAATCCCTGGGTTGGGAAGATCCCTTAGAGGAGGAAATGGCAACCCACTCCAGTATTCTTGCCTGGAAAATCCCATGGACAGAGGTGCCTGGAGAGCTGCAGTCCACGCCACAGTCGCAGAGTCAGACACGACTGAGTGTGCGTGATATCGCCTCTTACAGCTGTGTCTGTGCCCTCCAGTCCCTGTATTTTTCTGTTTTATCCACTCCAGAGACTCAGCCTCCAAACACGCATCTAGGGGTCCAGCTACTCCATAAACTCTGAGGCAGCTGTATTTTAGTTCCTGACTCACCCGCATTTTCAGAGGTGCACTCAGTGTTGCCGGTCCCCAGGTCTTGGGAATTCTACAGTGTAAATATGGTTGACTCTTGGTTTCCCCACTGGTGCTTTTTCTCCACCTGCTTTCTTTTTTTTCCTGAAATCATATTGCTGTTTTCCCTCCTCTCCCTCATTCTTGTAGACTTGTGTGTTAACAGCAACACTAACAGGAGTTCTCGTAGGTTTTTAAGAGGGCGAGAAATATGCTGCTGTTGAATCCTCCCAACTTGCTGGGGAATCCTGGTATCCACTCTTCACTTAGCTTTGGAAGCTCGAAATTTCAGGGCCTGTTGCCTATTTCTGCCTTATCCTAAAAGAACATGTTGCCAACCAGCAGCACAGTGGGAACTGAGGAATTCTGCTTACCTTGGGAGTTACAGCTTCTATACGTGACCTCCAAGTTTGAATGCAGTGCTCCAGGGTAGATGCTGCTGATTTTAGACTGACAGGAAAAGGAAGTAGAACAGAATGAGGTCTGCCGTTAACTTTGGATTTTACTCCTTCTGGCTCTCATTTGAGATTTTATTGTCATGCTGTAAAATACTATTGTCTCTACATGGGCCTTGCTGACTCATTAACAGACGTTTTCTTAGGTGTTTGGAGTCTCAGTTTTGTTGTAATCTTCTCTGGTACACTGTAAGAGTCAAATGTCCACTGGTTTTATTGCATCCCAAGAATCTTCAGAAGTTTGGAGGCACCTTTCTGAGTCTCCCACTGTGTCTTTATTTCCACCCTCCCCCTGTTTGTTCCTAGTTCCTTGACTGTACATCTCTGATTTTGACTAACAAGATATACTTAACTTTCTTATGCGTCTCTACCTTTATATACATACATTATATATATAATGTGCATTTGTATATATGTGTATGTGTGTGCTGTCTGCCTTTTTGCAATGAAGATCTTATTTCTCCTGAATTTTATTTCATTTTTTAGTTGAAGCCATTTTTCCGTTCTAGTTGAATTAAGTACAGTTGGTAACTTCCGTCTGTCTTTCCACATATTCTCTGAAGCACTTATTCATCAGACATTTGTTGACTGCATCCTGTACGCCAGGTTGTTTGGATCTCCAGCATCTGGTGACGATGGAACAGAAAGCCACTTGGAGAGGCGTGGCTGGGGAAGAGGGTGTCCTGAATGATGGCACTCTCAAGATGCGTGTGGAGTGAGACACACACGCAGGATTAGGGAAGGGGAGGCACACTTTTCCTTGGAAGTAGCTGACTCTTGAAGGGTATTTTGATTTCTTGAATTCCTCCATGCTTGTAAGCCCTTTGTCTTCTCTTTAGAGCAATGTAGTCCTGTAAGAACCTTCCTCCCACTGCTTGAATTAAGCACCACTGCAGGATAGTCACGGTTTGGGTCTGTTGTTCACCAAGATAACGCAGATGTGACTCTCTTGCCAAAGCCCGCATTTCCGCCTCTTCTCGAGGTGTATTTTTAAAAAATTTCCCTTAAACCAGTCGGCTGATATTTTTGCTAAACCCATACGTACAGTGACACTTAGAAGATTCACAGAAGCTAAACTGACTCTGCTGATAACCCTTGTTCTCTACTGTCAAAGCCCTTTGCTGATTCTTACCTCCCTGATCTCCCTGTCATTCCAGTGCTGCATCCCCTCCTGCTCCCTGAACGGGTTGAAATATAAGGCGAAGGCCGTGCACTGAATTGTGCATGAAGGAGAGCAGTCAGTAAGCCAGGTGCCGCTCCATGCTGTCCACCTGATGCCTGCCCTTACTATCAGTTTCATGAGCTGTGGCATTTCATCTGCTTGCTGCCATGGTAACCAGGACTCCTGCCAGTCTTCTTGATTCCCATCTTTTATTCATCTGTAAGTGCGTCTGGAGGGGGAATGAGGAGGACCAAAATGGAAATCTCCCAGTTTTAAAAGGGTTGTGGGTTTTGAATGTTCTCAGAATAGCAAACATGGATACTTCAATTTTGGCATTTTCCTACCTTTTCAGGTAGTATTAACCACAAGTAGTCACCTATTAAAATTGTCATTTCACATTCAGGGAGGGTTCCATTATTACTGTGAGGAAAGTGGAGCTTTTATGCTTCTTAAAGTTGGAGGAGAGCATTGCTGAAAATCCTCTGTTAACTATAGTTCAGCCAGGATCATTCATCTTTGGAGTGATGAGAAGCCAGCCAGCTTGCTACTAGAATGTAATTCTCACCTTTGTTCACACCTGGGGCGCTCTGAAGAATTGTAATGCCCAAGGTTTTTGAACCCCCAGTCTAACTGAATCAGCATATCTGCGGGTGAGATGGAGTGCCCTTTAAAGACTCCCCAGATGATTCTGATGAGATCTAGAGCAATGCCTTGGGGATTCCACCCTTTTCCTTTGACTTACCCGAATCACAAAGGGAATGGTTGGTTATGGGCAAATGAGCCCCCACTTTGGCCCTAAAGTGACCTCTGAATGACATTCTTTTTTGAGTTGAGACCTTGGACACAAGTAGGTTTATTAAGGAACAAAAACTACATTGCGGTTGAACTATTCACGTTTACTGGTAAATGAAATGAAAAGTGTTAGTTGCTTAATCGTGTTCAACTCTGACACCATGGGCTGGGGCCTGCCAGGCTCCTCTGTTCAGATTCTCCAGGCAGGGATTCTGGAGTGGGTAGCTATTCTCTTCTCCAGGGGGTCTTCTCAACCCAGGGATCGAACTTGGGTCTCCTGCATTACAGGCAGATTTCTTTACCGTCAGAGACACCAGGGAAGCCCATGTTTACTGATAACCCAGGCACATACATAGCCGACAGCTCGTCATTTCGTGTGTTTCGCTCAGTCGTGTCCGATTCTTTGCGACCCCATGGACTGTAGCCCACCAGGCTCCTCTGTCCATGGGATTCTCCAGGCAGGAATATTGGAGTGGGTAGCCATTCTCTGGCTCTCTTGTAATCATGGGTTCCTTCTTGCTTGTTCTTTAAGTTTATTCATTTATAACCTTTGACACCAGTGCCGGTATTGATGTCTCTGCACAGACTAGCTGCAGGGGTCCTTTGGACGCCCGCTGCATTTAAGGTAAGTCCAGTTTGTGATTTAAAGGCATGGTGCCAGTCTTGTGGCTCACCCTTTTACACCCGCATGTTCGCCTGTGCCGCATGTTGGACTGTGCCGCGGACCGTGACCCGACTTCACTGTTTGCGCTCTGCTGTCGGCACAGCGTTCATCTGTGCTGAACTTGGCAGTCGTTGGACACTGACCCCTCTGATTTTTTTTTTCTTCCATTCTTCCCTGGGTTCTTTCTATATTCCTCACATCCTCAAGATTCTCAGTCCTGGCTGCCTGGCTGTCGAATGGGCAGCTCGTCTTAACTGTTGTCATTCTCTCGCTTTCCTTGGCTGTTGTCTTTTTCAAGACACTTGGTCTTTCCCCATCGCATCTCTTCCGTCTGCCCTGATTCTAGACTCAGAGATCTCAGAGATCCAGTTTTCCCTCTCATTCCCCAAAGACGGAGCAGCCAGTTGTAAGCACTCGTGATGCTTGAAGTACAGTTTGCAAGACTCTTCCAGTAAACCTGGAAAAGCTATCTGTACCAGCCTGATTGTTAAAATATTTAAAATGTGTATGGATATGGAGTCGGTGGAGTTCCCAGTGTTGAGGCATAGTTTCAAGGCTTTGACACAGAATTCACAAACTATGACATCTAAGAAGACAGCAGTTGGCATAGGCTAAGGGGAAGAAATTCTTCTTAAAACTGAATTTGCCCTTCACCCCCATCCTAAAAGTTTGTTTTTAAAACACCTTTTCATTTTCATTTTAAGAGAAATTAGGTAATATAATGAAGTGTTAAAAGAAGAGACTGGAATACTCTTATCGTACTACTTAAGGAAAAGTAATAGAATTTAGGTTTATATTCATCCAGAAGCTATATATGTATATTTTAGTACTTTTTTCTTCTGGAAAAAGCTGTGTATTGACCCTGCATGCTGATTTTTTTCTTTATTTTATTAAAATGATTTTATGTCAGTATTTAAGGATATTAGGGTCAGCACTTTTTAAATGGCTGCATAGTACTTGTTCAGTCAGTGAAAATAGTTTATTGAACCAGACTCCTATTAATGGACAACTATGTTTCCATCTATTCACTGTCCTAATAATTTTGTGGTATTTTGGTAGCTAAATTCTTGTGCATGGGTATCGTAGTTTTCTTAATTTCCTTGGAGTGACTGTAGGATTGAAGGTGTACACATTTTAAACTAATAATATATTGCCAAATGGCCCTCCAGAAAGTTTACGTTTTTACCAAAAGTGTGTTCAAAGAAACTGAAGTCTTAATTGTTCTAGGCAAAAAACGGCTGTGAGTGGACAAAAGCAAGGCTTCCACCTGTACTGAGTAAAGTGCCCACATGGATTCCGTCCCAGATGCAGATTCCATCAGAACCTGCTGCTTGTTGAACTGTTATCCCACACGTGCTCTGAGAGGACCCTAGCTAACCCTCCACCCACTTCTTGAAGAGGTGCTCAGCCATCAGAGTCTGGGTGAAGTCTGCCAGCTCAAACCATGCGCCCCCCCCCGCCACGCCAGAAGTGTTTCCCCTTCCCTTTTAGTTACTCGTGTGTGTCTGCACATCCCCCTCACAGCCCTCTGAAGGGCGGGGGCTCTGTGTCTCTTATCCTGTGGCATTTCTTTTGGAGGTGGATTACCTGATGAGTGACTTGGAAATCCTTGTCCTGAGGGAGACACTTGGAGAGGAATGTGGGTGGGTAGATATGAGGTTGAACCTTAGGAAATAGTCACTATTTGGACTGCTTGATCCTCCCCAGACGGCAGTTTCACAAGGTTCAACCTATATTTCTGATACCCACAGAGTGTTGTATGTATGGGAGATCTATCCAATTTATTCTCACTCCATTTCCAGATGTGAATGTCTGCACCTTCTACAGCTGATTTATGCCATTAAGATTATTTTAAAGTTGTTCCCCAGTAGAGATCTCTAGATGTCCCCCTCCACAATAATTGTTTCCCATAAAAGATGATTATGTGAAACATTGAATCTTGTAATCATGAAGGCTTTTGCACTTAGCGCATTCTTCAGCAGCTCTTAGGGCGCTTTTGCTTTAATGGCTAAATGACCACTTGGAATGTCTGAACTGTGAATGTATTTAACAATATTTTAAAATTCTGAGGTATTTTCGGTTTTGTGAAGTACACAGCAGAGGCATAGGAAAAGAAATCGTTTTTCACAGCGTTGCAGTATTTGTTACTTTCTTACACTTGATGTGTTTTGGTTCCCGTCTCTTCTCCCATCCTTTCCTCTGCCTTTTAAAGTTGGTTGAGTCTTTGTTCATAGTTATTTTACATTTTAAAAAAATGGTCTATTAAATATGATTCATGGACAAAGTAGTAGAGCAGTTAAGATCTCTAAAGTGTTTTCTGTCTTTGACCTTTAAAAGTTCTCTAAGAGTTACTTTTCTAGCCACTTAACTTACAAGTTATATAGTGTATAATAGTCCATTAGAGATACGTATAATCATGTTTCAGCATGTATTTATATATTTTTACATTAAAAAAATTTTTTTTTAGTGTTTACATTTGTCCTTACTGAATTTTATTCAGATTTTTAAAATAGCTTTTGTACTTAACAGTTTTAATCCTTAATTACTGGGAGGACTGCAGCTCTTGATGCAGTAAATTGTGGGGCAAAGAGATTTTCTTGAGTCATAAAAAATATTTGATGAAACAGTTCGCATGGACTCATACCCACAGTTGGGCTCTGTGGATGCTAGGCAGGGCTGGCCCTTCACACCCACTGGAGGTAAGTGGCGTCTGCTCTCTTTTCTAACCCAGGACTGCCAGTGACAGAGCTTCCTTGGAACCTGGCTCTTCTGTTGGAGGGTGCTCACAGATTTTGTTTTTCCAACTGTTGTGAGAATCTCAATGCAGAATTTCCAGGCACAAGTCTCTCTACTTGGAAATGTAAATTTCAAGGAACTTATTTTAAGGAGACAAACCTTGGAATTAAGGTGCAACAAAGATGGGAAAGGCTTTTACATTTACATTTTCACAGGTTTTGCCAGTTTTCTGACTTGGCTCTGCCTTCCCTAAATCCTCCTTGCTCCCAGGAATTGGGCTACTCTTTGTAGAGTGAGAAAGGTGAGATATGAGTGGGTGCTGTACGCCATTAAATGTTGTGAATTCCCGGGGATTTCTCTGGTGGTCCAGTGGCTAAGACTCCACTCTCCTGGTGCAGACCGCTCAGGTTCCATTCCTGGTCAGGGAACGGGATCCCACATGCTGCCACTAAGACCTGGTGCAGCAAAATAAATAAATGTTATTAAAAAAATACTGTATATTCTGTATGGTTTTCCGGTGGGGCGTGAGGGTGTTGTAGTGATAGCTGCGTATGCCACGGATTCAAAGCTGTGTTTGCCGGAGAGTCTAATTTATGAGATGGTTTTTTTGACAGGCTTCTCTTTTGGGATGAAAATATGTTCATCCCACTGGCCATTAACCGGTTAAACACTGGCCATTGACTGGTGGTGTTGCTCATGGTACTCCCGTGAATTCTTAGCTTAAAAAATGCTGCTGAATGGCAAGTGGAGATGCCCTTCCTTTGTTTTCCTCATCTCCTTGCTCTTTGTTTATTATAGCAACATTGCCCATCAGAGTCCTTAGAGCTGCAGGTTTCAAATTGTGATCTGAGGAGCCTTGGGCATCCCAGGGACCTTTTCAGGGGATCGGTGCAAAGACAACAGTGGGTAAAACAGCTGTTGCCTTAGTATAAATCTAGGCACCACCACCAGACTTTTCTCGTAGTCAATGTATTCCTTATCACCATGCAATTGGAGTGTTTTAAAAATGCCATTTTACTTCATAGTGTCCTTCAGAATGATTAGTGGTGCCAGAGCAGTATTGGAATTTAATCTCAGCAGGGGCTTTAGGGGGCTTCCCAGGTGACAACAGTGCTAGAGAGTCAGCCGGGCGAAGCAGGAGACGCAAGTTCCATCCCTGGGTCAGGAAGATCCCCTGGAAGAGGAAATGACAACCCACTCCAGGATTCTTGCCTGGGACAGGTCTAGCCTTCCACCTGGCCCAAGGAGTGATCTGATGGTCACCTGATGTCTTTGCATTTTGAGTGATGGAAAGGTCAGTGCTTCACAAGGCAGCCTGTTTCACTTTCATGGAGCTGTAATTTTCAGAAATGTGTTCTTGTTATACATCAGGGCTCTGTTTCTCTGTAATTTTTATCTTTTGATTCCAGTCTAAATCTTAGGGCCCAATCAAAACATGTCTTATCTTTTACATAGTAGCCCTGTAAATATTTGAAGTTTCTCCCTATGTCTTTTTCAGTAGCTTGAACACCAGTAGTTCCGGTAATTAATAATAGTTCAAAATTCTAACTTAATTAAGTTTTAATTTTGTCTAGGATGAACTTTCTTTTTAAAAAGTATTGTTTAGTGTAAGTTTTTTGGATAATCCTATATCTTACCAGCAGATTGTTAGAACAGTCCAAGTTTAACATTTATGAGTATGTCCGTGTGAACTTCCTATTCCTGAAGTACGTGAGCTATTTAGTTTCACTTCTATTAAGTGAACCCTGGGTTCTTTTAAGCTGTAGTATTAGTGTGAGCAGCACTTTGGCGCTACGTGAGGCAGGTGCAGAAAACACCAACACTGACATGTTGCCTCGCTGTTACAGTCACTGCCCTGACAGTGAGCTGTGCTGTGTGTGAAAAGCGGCTTCAGACTGTCTTAGAGAAAGAGGAAGCTTCGTGTCCCTGCGGGGTAAAACTGGGAATAGGTAAGCAAGAGGCCCCCTTGGGAGGAGGTGCGCTAATTTATTTAACAGCCCGTTTCTAGCGCCTGTTCTAGCGATACGGACTGTTGTTAACAGTCGTGTACAGGATGGACAAATGTGCGTGCTCTCCTGAATCTTGCATTGCTGTATTGAATCAATGAGCGGAGTGAGTGAGAGTCGTTCAGTTGTGTCCTCCTCTTTGCTACCCCGTGGGCTGTAGCCTGCCAGGCTTCTCTGTCCATGCGATTCTCCAGGCAAGAAGGAGAATGACATAGAGAGCCTGGGGTTGGGATGGGCACCTCTGGATGATAGGATATCAGAAGGAGGAACACTGGGAGAAAAGACTTGGTAAAAACACACACGTACACACGAAACTTTTATGTGCCCCCAGGATATTTTGAGAATTGTGGCAGAAATACTGTTTGTGTGAAACTCAACAGAGACAGAAAAGTGGTTGAGAACCACTAACTTAGCACCTGGGAGACTGACGCACAGCTTTAAAATGGATAGATTTCAGTCATTTATCCAGAGCTGCATAGCATTAGTGAAGGAATTGTGACTGGAATTCAGTTTTTCTAGTTCCCATTCACATTCATTCACTGTTTCTTTTCCATATTTTTTTTTTCTCAAGTGAACGTTTTCGGCTCCCCAATCTGTGCCGTAACAGAGCCGTGTCTCGCTGACATATGGTGGGTTGGAGGAAAGTCTTAAGGAGCTGCTTCACAGATAGGGTGAGAGAAGCCGCAAGAAGCGCGTGCGCACAACCTCCCTCAGAATAGTTGGAATTAAATGGTTCAGAAGCCTTGGAAATGAGAATTACGCCAGCAAGGTCCCGTGCTTCCTGTAGACCATGTTTTTGTTGTTGTTGTTGTTGTTGTTGTTGTTTTACAAATTGAACATTGTGCTTTGTTGAACAGAACTTTTTTTTTTTTTTTAAGAATCCTAACATTTTTATTTTAATAGACTCCTGAGTTTCACCAAATGAGGCAAGTTGGATGCCTGGGCTCATGGGTTGCTTAGATAAGGAGCCGGTGGATGGAGAGTGGTGGATTTTGTAGAAACCCGTCTGCATTCCGGTGTGCTTGTGCGGTGAGGCTGATGTCCCTCAGCACGTTGGTGCCTAGCGTGTCCACCTGAGGACCTGGCCCGGGGAACCCGCGGTCTGGAGCTCAGCGGCCCAGGCTCACTATACTGGCTGCCGCACATTTTAGGGAGAGCGGGTTGAGGTCTTACCCACTTCCCCTCAGCCCAGTAGCACTGTGGAGCAGAGGTCAGCCAGATTAGCGTCCACTTTGCAGGCCATACAGTCTTGGCTGTAACTTCAAGGCTGCTTTAGCTTGGAAGCAGCCATGGGCACTATGTAAAATGCCTGAGCTGGCTATGGGCCACTAAAACTTTATTTGCAATTCTGCGTGCTAAGATTTAGCCCTCAGGCCCTGGTTTGCTGACCGTTGACTTCCAGTTGATGAGGCAGGTATATAGGACAAATTGAGCAACTCTCTTCACAAACAAGAAGACTTTTAACCCCTCCTTCATCTTTTTTTTTTTTTTAAACTTTTGGTAACATGAATTACAGTGAAATGAATGTGGCCATTCAAGCAGTCTGCCATTTGGCCATTTGACCTTGACGTGCCAAAGTTAGAGTGTGTTTTGATGTTTTCCCGAGCTACATTCTTGTTAGGTAGCCTTTCCCCTTTTTTGGACAGAAGAAAATCTTTGATTTTACAAGCTCTTACTTCAGAAGAGGTGCTCCATGTTTCATACTGTAAACTCTTCAGTTGGAGTTTAAACAAGGCAAGAGGCATTGAGATATATTCCTTTCTAATCAGGAAAAGCTGAATTAAAATTTATGATTTGAGGAGCTAGTCAGAAGACTAATTAGTCAGAGTGTGTGTGTGTGTTTCCCTTACCCATTCTTAATTTGTATAGACTGTTCATCTGTCTTATCATAAGTTAATTGATATAATACCAAGTCAAGAAATAGCATTTTTAATGAAATGAAATATTCCCCTCCTGTTCGATATGAGGTTTCCGCAGAACATGGAAATGTCTGTGAACTAATGAAATGTGAGAAGAATTTAGGCTCTGCTTGATTAGAGCTATACAAAAGTGTCTATGGAGAAATTGCCATAGATTTTTACCCAGTGTTAATTAATACAAGGAGATTTTGGCCCCCTTTTTTTTTTCCAGGAAATTTCTGTTTATCATAAGGTTGGTAAAATATGTAAATACACATAATTTTCATTAGTAGGAATTTTAAAAAAAATCCCTAGTGGGCTACAATACGAAATTCAAGTAGAAATTTTATTTCTAAACCTTGAATTAACAGTGTTTTCACAGCTTTTTAGCAGTATTTGTCAGAAAGAAATTACACAGGTACGTGGTGGGTTTTCTTCAGTTACTAGGATGTACACTTTAAACTTTTTCTGCAGTTTTCTTTTCATTTGATCCAAAACAAGCCACCGGAAGGTAGTCTTTTCTGAAGTTCCCTCCTGCGTTTCAAGATTTCTTTGCTTGCATTCCTTCACTCACGTCTGACTGTCATGTCCGCGTCCTCGGACCTTCTTCCTCTGACTCAGCTTTCTCAGTGTTCCTTTTCTTCGCCTCAGGCTCTTTCAGTTGTTAATGGCCACATGGTCTCCAAGTCATGGCATCTCTCAAAGGCCCAATTGCCAAATCTGTAAACCTTCTTTGCTTCCTTTTTTTTTGGTCCTGATGAAGATTAAATATATGTAACAGTAAAACACTGGACAGGTCGTACAGCAGTTATGCAGCACATCGTGTTGGCAGTGTATGAAAACATCCATCTTGTTATCCTTTGGCTGGTTCATTCCCCTTTAACTGCTGACTTGCTCGTTGCTTTCTCTCCTCAGACACTGCTCAAATTTGTCTGCCCCTCAGACTCTGGTGTTTTCTCTTTCCGTCATGTCTCACCCTTGGCAGTCCAGCTTCTGGCAAGACTGTCGAGTGACTGTGTGGGCCCCGTACTGTGGCCTTTCCTTCTCCATGCTGTTTCTCTGGCAGCGGCCTGTTGTCTTAGTTTCTGCGGCAAGGCTGGTCTGGTTTTCCTGCTGCTCTTTGCTTCTCTCACTTGGAACCCTCGTCTTGGCCCCTGAGTGTCTCTGCTTCCCAAGGTGCTGTTGGTCTCTCCTGCTCGCCCCATGCCCTCTCTTGTGCCCTCCCTGCTCCTGGGTAGCCCTTCTCTGCTGATGACGCTGAAATGTAACCTTAGAGCCTGCCCTGAGGTTTTCAGCTGAACACTCGCATCTTGAGAGGTCAGCTGTTTCCTTAGCTGTTAACAGTAACCCCGTTCTCCCAGCTACTGTGTTTGGGGCCTCTCTTTGGCCTCATCTCTCCCCCATTCTCCACCTTCCTTTATTTAGTTGTGCCTTCCTAAGTTTACCCCTGTGAAGTGTCTCTTCTTTCAAAAGCTTTTGGTATATACATGTGCATAGAAACCTGAAAAGAAATTCACCGCAGTGTTGAAGCTCTTTGTCTCTGGATGCTGGAGCTTCCCATCGCTGCAGTTTTGGGTCCCGGCCGCAGGTCTCAGTTGTTTCTGTGCTTGGACGCAGCCGGCAGTCTCCGCCTTTCAACCTGCCCTCGTCCTGAGCCTTGTCTGGTGGGGCTCTGAGCTGTCTCCTCGCTCCTTTCTGTCTCTGCTGCTTTCCTTAGTGCCCGCGTGGTGTGCTCCTGCGTCCCCCGTGGCCGTCTCTCAGGGCTTCCGTCCAGAGCTCCTTCCTCAGTGGAGCCCTTCTTCCAGCCGAGTGTGTCTTCTCTTTTCACGAGCTCTTTGGGCCCCGTGTCACTTCCTGCGTCTTGCCCTCTGGCCTTCTTAACGTGGGTTTTTGGTGTTCTTGTCTTCATTAGATTGTAAGCTCCATGTGGGCAGAGATTGTGTCTTACTCGTCCATTCCCCATTTTGGTTTACAGTCTCTTACTTTTTCTTTGGGAGACAGCCCCTTTCCCCACTGGCTGTCTATGGTTCTGGTGGGACAGCCAGTCCAAGCGTCCTGCCGAGAGGATGCCCTTTCCCCGGAGTTTGAATATTGAGTCCTGGGCTGCAAGGACTGGCAGTGACTGGTGCTGACTCACCCTGGCCAAGGTGCTCTGAAGAAGCCACTGGTTAGTCCCTGCCTCCCAGACCCCTGGAGCTGCTGTGGTCCCTGAACTCTCCGAGGCCTGCCTCTCCAGATTTTCCTCCGTATCTGTGAGCTATTCGTATCCTTCCAATAAATGTGTCTTTCTCTCTGTCTCTCTTTTTAAAAAAAAACAAAAAATCTTTAAGTTAGCCAGAAATAGTTTCTGTTGATTTTACCCAAAGATCCCTTCCAATAGAGCTGTTATGATCGGAACTGACCAGACTTTAATCATTCTGCTCCTTACACTGATTCTCATGTGTTTTTTTTTCCTTCTTCTTTTTAAAAACCAAAACAAAACCCAGCCTGAGACCGCTGTGGCCTTGAAGCGGACTCTGGAAGCCCTGATGGACAGAGGGGCTGTGGTGAGGAGCCTGGAGAGCCTGGGCGAGCGCACGCTCCCGTATAAGATGTCGGCCCACAGTCAGCAACACACCAGGGGAGGGTAAGTCCTCCGCGGGCCACTAGACCCATGCTTCTGACGGGCCCCGTCAGGAGCACTGTGGAGCTCATCTCAGAGGTGACCAGACGCTCACAGTCCCACCCCATTGTGCTGGGTGGCATGCAGGTTGTGTACCCCAGAAGTGTTCTGTTGCAAATGGGATGCATGTACGCTCACCCACAATGAACTAACCAGAGCCCCAAAAGAGGCCATGCCAGGGAAAAGACGTTCATAAGCTTTTGATTGTGGGACCCCTTTGTTGTCAGCGTAAGCACTGTCTTCCCCAGACAGGTCTTTAATTTTTGCCTTTAAAACACCTCGTTGAGTGATGTGCTGTCTACCTACTCAGTGCTTCCTTTGTAATTACGAAGGTTGCAGATAACAAGCAAGATGCGCTTCTTAATACCGATGTATATAACCAGAGCTTAAAATCCCCAATAGAAGAATGGTCTTACCTACTCCAACCAATTTTAATCACAATATTTTGTAACGGAATTTTTTTTTTTTCCTTATAGTATATAGCAAGTTCCTCAAACATGTCAAGGATTCGATTTTGCAGCAGTAACTATCTTGGAGAAATTGTCTGAGGTCAATTTGTTTGTTGGATTGCTTTGACGCGTCTCTAAAGTTATGCCCCTGGTTTCTGGTTTGGAGGAGGAATCTTACATTGTTGTGTTTCCTAGAAGTAGGTTGACGGAGACATGGGAATCAGTTTTTAGCTGCTCTGGACTAGACCTGATTCTGGCTCTCCCAGCTGTGTGGCCTAGACCAGGCCACACAGCTTCTCTGGAAGGAACTCAGGTGGTCGTTCTCCCGTCCACGCTGCCATAGGGGTGGAACGAGATGACCTCGAAAGATTCGCTCTGTGGGACACGCTGCGCATCATGTCGTGGCCTTGTGCAGGTGCGCTGCGTGTGACGGGCCCAGGCGGAGCCTCATCTCTCCCCGGGTGTTCTTCCTCACCTGTAAACCTTCTGCCAAGATGTGGCACGGACGGCATGTGCCATATTTTGATTGCTTCCCCTTGTTCTGTGCTAGTGTTCAGCTTCTGGAGAGCACCTCTGAAGAGCGCGCCTGAGGCGTTGCTAGGCAACAGGAAATGCACGGTGGCTTATTCCTCTCCACCATCATAACAGCAGTGAGCGATGGAGATTGTGTATGTGAATTTTTTTTTAGCTTAACCGAAAAGGAGTTTGGTCTTAATAGCCAGGCTATGAATCCTTTTGCCTATTGCTGCCACCCCACCCCCCACTTTTTTTTAAGAGAAGCCGATAAAACTTTGCCAAGACTTACTAGCAAGGTTCTGTGGTGAGAGGTACTGAACAGGGAGAGAAGCCAGTTTCCTTCTTATTTACTTGCAGGAATGTACAGTAGGAATGCTTTCCTCCGACCCCTTTCCACGTAGAGGATTCTGACCTTGTTGAGGAGGGCATGGCAACCCATTCCAGTATTCTTGCCTGGAGAGTTCCCATGGACAGAGGAGCCTGGTGGGCTAGAGTCCATGGGGTCGCAAAGAGTCTTAACAAGACTGAGCAGCTAAGCACAGCACAAACCCCTTGCCACGTAGAGGATTCTGACCTTGTTGAGGGCTGGTGCAGCCAGCATCCTAGAATTTGCATTTCTCAGGGTGCTGCGGAGCACGCTCTGAGAACCACGGCACTGACTCAGTTTCCTGGCCTCTGTGTGCCGTGCTGGGGTAGGGTGGTTCTCTGTCTCCTTCATGGGTATAATAAATTCAGCTCTGAAAAGAGCTCACCTGAAATTAAGCCAGAGCTGCTGACAACAGCGGCTCCACATCCCGGGTTCCTGTCAAGGTGCCTGTGCCCCCTGAGGACTCTGGGGTCACATGGTCATTTACAGTTAAGGACTTTATTTCTGGGGGTGGGGGTTGGGGGTGGGGGTGTTTGTTTGTTTTTACTTTCAAACTCCTCAGGAAAGGAGAAGTAGCATCCTTAACGTGTATCAGACTGTGTCTGTTTCCCATCTCCACAGAAAGGCGTTGTCCAGCTCCAGTCAGGGGAAGGCGGGGTGGTTCATGTTTTTTAAGATTGCTTTGCTGAGGATAAAGCAGTATGTGGGGTTTAATTGTCTGATGTAATATTTTCCAAAGTGTGGTCTCTGAAATTCTAGTGATACAGATAAACTCCACCAAAAAATGGAGGCTGTGTGTGATCAGTCAGATATGGGGAGCCTTAAAGAAAGGGGGTGGGGGAGGCGGGGGCTTCCCTGCTGGTCCGGTGGTTAAGACAGTGTCTCTAGTGCAGGGGGCAAGGGTGTGATCCCTGGTCGGGGAGCCGAGATTCCACATGTCACTAGGTTTGTTTGTTTGTTTAAAAAAAGAGGGGAAGCCTCGCATGATCTAATCCTCCTGGAGGCTGACAGCATACCTTAGTGTGTAAATGGCAAGAGTCTCCTCCGTTAGGTGCCTCCGTGTGTCAGTTTTACTTGACCGCGTCTCTTTTGTTTTTGTAACACTCACTGATACTCTTCACAGTGGCTCTTAGTAATGAGATGGGGGGCTCGTGTAGTCTGGAGTCCCCGGGTCAGTGATTTAGAATTGAGCGACGTGCCAGATGTCTGTAGTGGGGAGCTTCATTTCGGTCTGCTGTGCTCTTTGCTGCAGCCAGCCCTACCATAGTGCTTGACCCCAGCGACACTTGTAGTGGGCACGGTGTTCACTTGGAGAGTTCTTTCTGTGCACTGGCGTAGCCAGAGGAGGCGTTACAGATGTGTGCTTAGTAGACCTTGTGCCAGGGTGTGTTAGGTACAGTCAAGGCTCGCTTTTAGGATGTGGTTGAGAAGAGACAGAGCAGACTTGTTGGTTACACGTTTTATCAGCCTAAGTTTTTCTCTCCAGACAGCCCTGGAGGCTGTGAAAGGTGTCTGTAGCTTTCGTGGGGCCCTGTGGCGCGGTGGTAAGGAATCTGCCTGCCAGTGCAGGAGGTGCAGGAGACACAGGTTTGATCCTGGGTTGGGAAGATCTCCAGGAGGAAGCCGTGGCACCCACTCCAGCATTCTTGCTTGGGAAATCGCATGGACAGAGGAGCCGAGCAGGCTACAGTCCATGGGGTCACAAAGAGTCAGGCACAATGGAGCACGCACGTGCTGATTTGAACCCTGAAGTTGGTGTGTGAGAGCCAGGTTTTTGGCTGGTTGACGAGTTAGCCCTGATGCCCCCGAGGATCCACTTTGTGTTGTGGTGCTGCGGGTCTTAGGGCTTGTTGCCTTTACATTTTGTGGGGAGAAGTGATACATCCTGGTGGTCTTCCTAGGTCTCAGGATGGTTCTTGTGATTGTCATGGTTCCCCATCTCAGGGAGTTTTCAGTTGAATTGAGGACTTGCCTGCCTCTTGCTAACCTGGGCACCAGCGTTGCCTTAGGGCAGGGGCTCGGCATGGAAGGGTCCTCCCGGCCAGGCTGCCTGCCAGCCGTCCCTCTTCCAGTTACTTCCCTCATGCTGAGTGATCGCCTGCCACCCTCACCTCCTTCCCCCAGATCCGCACCCCTGCTACACACATGCCAAGTAGGCCTGAAAGAAGAATGAGAGAGTGCTTAGGTGGGAGAGGTAGGCTTTTGTAGGTGATTTCGAAAGTGTTCCAAAAGGAGGAGCTGGTACCCAGTGTTTATTATTATATCAAATCTGTTACCAGTTTATGCCCAAAATGTAATCATTGTTTTCCAAATACTAACTTAGTCCTGACTTTGGGAGCAGGTTACATTCCAGGAATTTGTGTTTTTTGTTTATAACTGGGGACCTGTTTTCTCACTGGAACAACTTGATGGTTAAGTTCCCTAGGCTGATCCATAGGAACTTAACTTTTAAACTCATCATGTCTGAGGGTCAGTAGAGTTGGACGCATCCGTTTTGTCTCCTGGTGATGTGAAATTAGGAGCTGGGAGGTGTTGACTAGACACCCTGTTGCTGTTTGGGCAGGTTGGGATGGTTGGGGAGTTGGGGTCTCCTGGACCAGCTTTCTAGATGGCCGCTTCCAGCCTCAGTCACCAGCCCCCAGCCCCCCAGCCCTGTTTCACCAGGCAGTGTCTGGAAACCCCTGGAGGGAGCGTGGTTAGGAGCTGGGTGGGGAAGGTCCAAGAAGGCCTGGGATTTAGTCCCAGCTCGGGCTTTGCCTGGGTCTCGGGGGGTGGGGGCGGGGGGCGCAGATTCTCTTTGCTTCGTGCCTTCACACGCTCACTTTCGTACCCGTGTCGACTTTCTGGGAAATGCAAATTTGGTGTTGTAGAAAATTCTTACCCGTGTTTCTTGGTGTCTAAAAGGGTCCAGCGTGACATGCTCGGAAGGGAGCCACGGGCGTACTTGCTCGTTTAGACCCTTGTTCAGAAGAGGCAGGCCCCACACCGAGGTGTAGCGTGCGCCCGCCACCCTCCGCCTGCAGCCTCACGGCGTCTTCCTCCCGGGCCACATGGCCTGGCCTAAGGCTCTCTTTCCACTAGATGGGGCTGGACTGAGACTCAGAGCGATTCCTCATGCAGGAGAGGGAACCTTAGAAGAAACCCTGGTCCGTATGGCAGCATCGGGCCTCAGCTCGTGTGTTAAAGAACCCCCCTCCCCACAACGCCCCTGCCGGCTTTGACTGTTTTCTACCGCGTCTGATTTTCCTGCAGTGCCACTGGGCTGACTCCAGAACACGTGTGTATATGAATGCTTAAGTAGTGAAGGAGGTTTTTCTGGCCTGTTTTGTCTCTTCTTTCTCTGTTCTCATCTGCTGTAAAAGGTGAGTAGGTGCTTACAGCAGAGATCTGCTGGCCTACATATAAGATGCCCTTCTATTTACGGGTAAGCAGAACGATAAAAATAACTGGCTCTATGGTGAATCAGTGGAATTTTACTGACTCGCTCCCCAGATGTGTCTGCAGCGTCCTTCAGGAGCGCCGGCACCCTCTCTCTCTCGAGATTGATTCTCCCCTGTAGTTTTCCCGCTCGCTAATGTTTCCCTGCTCTTGCGCTTTGCTGCCAGCATCAGGCCCAGGCCAGCATCCTGACCCCGTTCTTGCGTGTAGGTGCTTCATGACGGGGTTTCAAGGCAGGACTGCTCTGGTCTCGCTCTCTTTTTCTGTGGCAGTGTCCCAAGATGTGTAAGCGCTCTGCAGCAGGTTTAGTGGTTTTTCAAATGTACGAGACTCAATAGACATCAAAAGAAATGGGGGCTTTTCCACGCAGAGGGTCGTTTGAAGGCGAATAGTCCACTGCCTCAGGGAAGCCTGAATCCGGCAAGGTTTAACCCGTGCAGTCTAGGCAGTGCTGTTCACTTGGATCTGTTTCTTCTCTTCAGAAAGGCTTTACGATGCTGCACGGCTAGGCTGCAGAGCCCTCTCCTCCCCCCGCCCCCTTGCCCACCCCACTTGCTGTGAGCGGCTGCGCGCTTCAGTGGAAATTTCCACTCGTCTGCCGGGGGTGGAGGCGGGGAGGCAGTGAGCGCGTGTGTGGCTGTGTCTGAGAGAGACAGACAAAGAACGTAACTCACATTCAAGCAGGCACTTTTTATGGAAAACTTGTAAATGCAGGGTGAAGACAAAAGTGAAATGAAAACCAAATACACCCTTTCCATACCAGGACATGGCAGGAAGGCATGTTTCTTCCCTGCGCCCCTTGGGTAGGCCGGGGCCTGGCTGCCAGCTGAGCCTTGTGTGAGGAGACGAATGAGTGGTCCCCGGGCTCGTGGCATAGAGAGGAGGAGCCGAAACCATGCTTGGGGCTGCTGGCTCCCTCGAGAAACTGGGCTGGGCTGGAGTGTCCTGGTGGCACTGGGCTCAGCCCGTCCTGGGGAAGCCCTTGTTGATGGGGTCTTCTCCGGTCTCTGTGGGGTTTCGTAGTGGAGAGCTTTGTAGTGAGTGTCTTCAGAAATACACAAGAGGGTGAATTACCACCTTCAAGACGACGTGGGCAGTTCTGCCCACGAGACAGCTCCCCCGTTTCTCCAGCTTTGGAACATGGGACTCTGTGATGAGAAATGCACTCTTGTACTGGACTTTTTTTTTGCTTTTTCTCTCCTTGAAAGTGAAAGTGTTAGTCATTCACTCATATCTGACTCTTTATGACCCCATAGACTCTAGCCCACCAGGCTCCTCTGTCCATGGGATTCTCCAGGCCAGAATCCTGGAGTGGGTAGCCATTCCCTTCTCCAGGGGATCTTCCCAACCCAGAGATTGAACCCAGGTCTCCTGCATTTCAGACAGATTCTCTACCGTCTGAGCCACCAGTGAAGCCCCTTTCTCTCCCTGCCTGATATCAGTCATCTCCTGGCTTCTACGTCTGCAGAGTTGGTGCCGCATAAAACCCTAGTGCTTTTCTGTAGAAAGGCAAGATGCTGGGATGAAGCTCGTGTCTGCCTCGCGGATAAAGTGATCCTATAAGTAGAACCACACGTGGGAAAAACACACGTTGAAGTGCCAGCACCACCGGGTTTCGTGTTGAAGGCAAGGGCAGTACTTACCTGCCTCCCTGATACACAGAACCATTTCCCTGGTGCCACTGAACGCATGGTTGAAGATGCTGGGACTATGCACTATGATTAGACTTCAGATTACTACACTGGATTTTTCCAAAGTGATCCGTTCATTTTATTGATTTAATCACTGATTGGAGTAAATGGGGAGAAGGGAGAACTAGCTATTTGGAGATCTTGATTTCTCTTTTTCCCCCTTAGTGAAATGTCAGCTTTGGGGCCCATCTAGGCTGGGCAGTTACAGTCATAATTCTGAACTTCCTTGAGTGAGGAGCTTATCGTGAGGATGGAGGTGACGAAAGAGTCACCACGTGATGTGACGTTGGGGGTCTGCGTTCTGACTCTGCCTAGCTGGTTTAGGGCAGGCAGCCCACGTGGATAATCTCATTGTGGGTAAAGGAGGGGCAAAGATTCTCTGGAGACACGGAGCCCCTCTTTTGGTGCCTTCCTCAGAACAGCCCTGAAGCTGAAGCTCCAGTACTTTGGCCACCTGATGCAAACACCCCAGCACATTGGAAAAGACTCTGATGCTGGGAAAGATTAGGGCAGAAGAGGATGACAGGGGATGAGATGGTTGGATGGCATCGTTGACTCAATGGCCATGAGTGTGAGCAAACTCTGGGAGATGGTGAAGGGCAGGGAAGCCTGGCATGCTACAGTCCATGGGGTCGCAAAGAGATGGATATGACTAAACAACTGAACAACGAGAACAGCTTCTCATCTGAATTTCAGAATGGCCTCTCCATGGCGGATTTCAGTGGGAGGTAGGGCGTGCTGAGGTCATTTTGTCAGCCACACTCCCATCTCTACAGGTCTGTCCTGGACCTGTGCTTTCATGGGAGAAGGATCCTTGCAGGCATCAGAAGCGGCCCAGGCCTACAAGCCCGAGTAGGCTGTTGCTGAGCCTCACGTCCTCACGGATGGAAAGTCCCACGGTCATTCCTCAGGTGCCCTGTGGTTAGAAACCCCAGCAGCCAGGATTCAGTGTCCATGACCGCTGCGCTCCTTCCACAGCCTTCGGCAGGACAGGAATACATGCACGGGCTGTGGAAGACTGGGTCTTCTGTCCTGTGACTTCTGTCCCCAGGTGGACTCAGGTCGAGGCCATGATTGCCTCATCTTTTAGTCTGCTGAGCTTTGCCCATCATCGATGGTTACTGATAGGTTAAGTTTGCCTGAGACAAATCAGTGAGAAAAAGAGTGTGTCCTGGCAGCCACCAAGAACTGGTCAGGACACCCCTGTGTGGAGAAGCCATGTTAGGCTGTTGATTTATGAGCTTGGACCGCTAAGACAGACAGAGATTGTTCTGGACCCTGGCTTGGTTCCCTTGTGGTGGGGAGGGGCACCTTGGTTCCCAGGGTGTGGGGTCAGGGGGAGACGGTGGAGATCAGAGGTTCAGCTCTGGCCCAGGAGTGTTGACTACAGTAAGACCTGCCTATCTGTGAGCCACGCTTCCCCTTCCCTGTGGTGGTGGTGTTTCCTTTTAGTGGAAATTTCCATGATGTAATAAGGAGCATGGGAGTGGAAGCTGTCTTTTGCCCACGTGGGCCCCGGGCGTAGATCAGCAGGGTGATAAGCGTGAAATGAGTGTCACAGCTGTGGTTGTGGGCACAAGCCCATTTGCATCTTGGCCAGTGCTTTTGTCGAGTTGATTGCTGGGTGCGTGTGACCGGGAGAGGGAAGGCAGAATAGGTAAAAAGAAGGTGAAGGCTGGGGGTTTGGAAGTCACAGAGCCTCCCCCCTGCCCCACAAAGCCAAGCTTAGGCTCTCCAGGCCTTTTTCTTGGGCTTTTCTTTATCCTTGAGAACCCTCCAAAAGGCTGGCTGCTGTAGTTTGGACTGAGGGGGAGCCGTGGGGCTCTGGAGCCTGCCTCTCACCCTGTGGCCCAGTGCAGCTCAGCTCTCTGGAAAGCAGCGGCAGGGGTTGGACTGCATCGTCTCCGTGGTCCCCTCCAGCCCTTCCGTCCTCTGATTCTGTAACCCTCAGGTTCCAAAGCTCTCAGTGGCTGTTAGAATTCTGGCAGTGGCCACTTAGTAAGCCGAGTGACTTTGAACGAATGACTTAATTGGTGTGAAATTCAAAGGAGGGTATGGCGTAGGAAACCATGTTGAAAGCGGCTGGAGCGCCGGTTGTTGCTGGGGAGAGGCTCGTGGGCCCCAGCCAGCACAAGCACGCTTCCGCTCCTCCCACTCCCTGAGTTGCCACGCCGAGTGGAGCGTCTCCTTCCTCCCTCTTCTTCAGGAGCTGTTCAAAAGAAAGTTCTACCTGAGACATTTTCCTTTCCGTTTGTGAAATGAGAGGTTTCTGATCCATCTGGCCTCTGGTTTCCAACCTTGGGGATCCTCTTTCCCCTTATCACAGAGTGGCATCCAAAGGCTGGGGTTATTTCTCGGCATTATCTGACGAGTGCCGGTGGACGGGGAGCCCTGCCCAGGAAGCCTGCATGAGAAGTGACTGGTGGCGGCTGGGCTGGTTGCTGGCTGTCGTAAACACACTCTCTCTCAGAAACTGTTTAGACTTGGAGGCAAGCCCACAGAAATGCCTAGTAGAATGGAAAACGGAAGAAAACAATACTTCCAAACCCCAGATATGGTATTTGAATGACTTGACCATAAGGAAGGGTAGGCTTAACTCACAAGCGCAAGAGACCCCTGTGTACTTTTCTGGAGGGAGGGAACTTGGGACACTAGGGATCTGGTTGTGGTAGCTGTGGGGGTTGCTGTGTGCTCAGAGCCTGTCAGTCCCTTGCTCATAAGCATTTCCCTCCATAGATTACCCCCGTATAGGAGATGGCAGTTCACAGTGCACTTAGCAGGCCATCAGGGCTTTAAGTGGAGCAAAGCAAAAAGAGGACACTTCTAGGGGACCCTGAGCAAAAGGGAGCTCAGAGAGGATGCGTATGTATTTAAAGTAAAACTCCCCACTGTAGAATTAAGCACGGTGGGATATTGACAGACAGAGGGTGAGGTCACAGCTCACCCATGTCATTCTAATGACTACAGGATGAAAGAACGAATGGATTACAAGGGAAGAGATGCTGGAGGCCACGCCGAGTGAGTGAGTTCCCAGCCCTGGCCTCCAGGTGGCATAATTATTTGGGGGTTGGAGGAGTGGGTGATGTGCTGGGGGTGGACAAGGAGAAGGTAGTTTAAGGTCGATTACACTTTGGGCTTCCCTGGTGGCTCAGATGGTAACGGATCCACCTGCGATGCAAGAGATCCAGCTTCGATCCCTGGGTCAGGAAGATCCCCTCGAGAAGGAAATGGCCCCCCACTCCAGTATTCTTGCCTGGGGAATCCCATGGACAGAGGAGCCTGGTGGGCTACAGACTATGGGGTCGCAGAGAGTTGGACACGACTGAGCGACTAACTCTTTCCGCGCTTATTTTTTAGGCTCTAATTCAGAGGTTTACCAAGATAAGTAATCTGTAATTAGCCGTTGAACAAACGAGCAGTTCTTTAGTTGGGTGATTGCAGTACTAGTGCCTGCTATGTGTAGTAGAAATAACCAAGTAGAGCTAAACCTTGGAAAGTGTGGCCAGGTTGGTGTGTAACGTTCAGAGTAAGCCCAAATGGGGGTCTCCTCATTGAGCAAATGTGCAACGCAGTGCTTCAAGAAGTTTGCCCAGGTAGTGGAGGAATTGGTGTTTTTATTAATATTTCATTTCTTGAAAAACACTTGGTATCTTCATCAGCTGTAATCACTCCCCCACCACTCTGCATCAAGTCATTCAACAAATCTTGACTCAACAGCTTTATAGAGAGAGAAATGACACACAGTGGACTGCACGTACGTATAAACCCATGAAATCTCCACAATCAAGATGTAGTTTTTTTTACTCTGCAGAATTATTATGAGATTCATCACGGGTATTTATTTACAGTTTATTCCTTTTTATTGCTGAGTAGTATGCCATTTTATGGATATACCACACTTTGCTTATCAGTTTACATGTTAATGAATATTTGTGTTATTTCTAGCTTGGGGTTGTTAAAAGTTAAGCTGCTATAAACATCGATATACAAGTTGTTCTTTGGGCTTATCTAGGAATGCAAATCTCGGAATGGAATAGCTTGATCATAATGGCAGATAAATGTTGTATTTTTTAAGAGAATGCCAAACTGTTTTCCGAAGTCAGTCATAGCCTTCTGCATTCCCACTGGCAGTGTATGAAAGTGTCAGTTCTTCTGTATGCTCACCAGCACTTGCTGTGGTCATTCTAATAGGTCATTCTTTGTGGTTTGTCCATTGGGCCATTCTCGTTTGTATTTCTCTGATGAGTAGTGATGTTAAGCATCTTTTCATGCACTTCTTTGCCATTGTATATCTTCAGCGAAATGCTTCTTCAAATTTTTGGTGCATTTTTAGAATAGTTTTAGAAATAGGTTTAAATTAAACTTGGAGAGGTTTTAATATTCTAGAGATAAGCCCTCTATCAAATATGAGATTTGCAAGTCCCAGTGTATGGCTTATCTTTCTACTCTCTTAAAGAGTCTCTTTCAAAGAGCAGTTTTTAATTTTGACAAGGCCTAAAATGTCAAATTTTTCTTTTATGGAAATTGTGCTTTTGGTGTCTTGTCTAAATAATCTTTGCTTAATGCAGGATCACAAGGATTTTGTCTCAGGTTCTCTTCTAGTTTTATAATGTTATGTTTTATGTTTAGATCTGTGTTCTGTTTTGAGTTAATTTTTGTATATGGTACAAGTATGGATCAAAGAGTTCATTTTTTGGCCTGTGAATATCAAGTTGTTCCTGTACCTTTTGTTGAAAGGGACTGTCCTTTATTTTTCGAGTTGCCTTGGCACCTTTGTCACAAATCTATATACTTATGTGTATAGATCTAATTCCGAACTCTTTTCTGTTGATCTGTTTGTCTTATCTGTATGCAGATACCATACTGCCTTGATTACCATAGCTTCATAGTAAGTCTTGAAATCAGGTAATGTTAGTCCTTCAACTTTATTCTTTATCAAAGTTGTGTTGGCTGTTCTTGGTCTTTTGAATTTCCGTATGAACTTAAGAATCAGTTGTAAATTTCTAACAAAAATGTCTTAGGATTTTGACTGGGATATATTTGGCTCTTTAGATCAGTTTGGGAGAATAGACATCTAAATAAATTGAATCTTTTAGAACTAGCACCCAAAAAAGATGTCCTTTTCATTATAGGGGACTGGAATGCAAAAGTAGGAAGTCAAGAAACACCTGGAGTAACAGGCAAATTTGGCCTTGGAATACAGAATGAAGCAGGTCAAAGGCTAACAGAGTTTTGCCAAGAGAACGCACTGGCCTTAGCAAACACCCTCTTCCAACAACACAAGAGAAGACTCTACACATGGACGTCACCAGACGGTCAACACCGAAATCAGATTGATCATATTCTTTGCAGCCAAAGATGGAGAAGCTCTATACAGTCAACAAAAACAAGATCGGGAGCTGACTGTGGCTCAGATCATGAACTCCTTATTGCCAAATTCAGACTTAAATTGAAGAAAGTAGGGAAAACCACTAAACCATTCAGGTGTGACCTAAATCAAATCGCTTATGATTATACAGTGGAAGGGAGAAATAGATTTAAGGTCCTAGATCTGATAGATAGAGTGCCTGATGAACTATGGACTGAGGATCATGCGTTGTACAGGAGACAGGGATCAAGACCATCCCCATGGAAAAGAAATGCAAAAAAGCAAAATGGCTATCTGGGGAGGCCTTAGAAGTAGCTGTGAAAAGAAGAGAAGCAAAAAGCAAAGGAGAAAAGGAAAGGTATAAGCATCTGAATGCAGAGTTCCAAAGAATAGCAAGAAGAGATAAGAAAGCTCTCTTCAGCAATCAATGCAAAGAAATAGAGGAAAGTAACAGAATGGAAAAGACTAGAGATCTCTTCAAGAAAATTAGAGATACCAAGGGGACATTTCATGCAAAGATGGGCTTGATGAAGGACAGAAATGGCAGGGACCTAACAGAAGCAGAAGATATTAAGAAGAGGTGGCAAGAATACACAGAAGAACTGTACAAAAAAGATCTTCATGACCAAGATAATCACGATGGTGTGATCACTCACCTAGAGCCAGACATCCTGGAATGTGAAGTCAAACTGGCCTTAGGAAGCATCACTACGAACAAAGCTAGTGGAGGTGATGGAATTCCAGTTGAGCTATTTCAAATGCTGAAAGATGATGCTGTGAAAGTGCTCCACTCAATATGCCAGCAAATTTGGAAAACTCAGCAGTGGCCACAGGACTGAAAAAGGTCAGTTTTCATTCCAATCCCGAAGAAAGGCAATGCCAAAGAATGCCCAAACTACCGCACAATTGCACTCATCTCACATGCTAGTAAAGTAATGCTCAAAATTCTCCAAGCCAGGCTTCAGCAATACATGAACCCTGAACTTCCAGATACTCAAGCTGATTTTAAGAAAGGCAAAATTGCCAGCATCCGCTGGATCATTGAAAAAGCAAGAGAGTTCCAGAAAAACATCTTTATTGACTATGCCAAAGCCTTTGACTGTGTGGATCACAATAAACTGGAAAATTCTGAAAGAGATGGGAATACCGGACTACCTAACCTGCCTCTTGAGAAAATCTGTATGCAGGTCAGGAAGCAACAGTTAGAACTGGACATGGAACAACAGACTGGTTCCAAATAGAAAAAGGAGTATGTCAAGGCTGTATATTGTTACCCTGCTTATTTAACTTCTGTGCAGAGTACATCATGAGAAATGCTGGGCTGGAAGAAGCACAAGCTGGAATCAAGATTGCCGGGAGAAATATCAATAACCTCAGATATGCAGATGACACCACCCTTATGGCAGAAAGTGAAGAGGAACTAAAAAGCTTCTTGATGAAAGTGAAAGAGGAGAGTGAAAAAGTTGGCTTAAAGCTCAACATTCAGAAGACTAAGATCATGGTATCTGGTCCCATCACTTCATGGGAAATAGATGGGGAAACAGTGGAAACAGTGTCAGACTTTATTTTTGGGGGCTCCAGAATCTCTGCAGATGGTGATTGCAGCCATGACAGTAAAAGACACTTACTCCTTGGAAAGTTATGACCAACCTAGATAGCATATTCAAAAGCAGAGACATTACTTTGCCAACTAAGGTCCTTCTAGTCAAGGCTATGGTTTTTCCAGTGGTCATATATGGATGTGAGAGTTGGACTGTGAAGAAAGCTGAGTGCCAAAGAATTGATGCTTTTTCACTGTGGTGTTGGAGAAGACTCTTGAGAGTCCCTTGGACTGCAAGGAGATCCAACCAGTCCATTCTGAGGGAGATCAGCCCTGGGTGTTCTTTGGTAGGACTGATGCTAAAGCTGAAACTCCAGTACTTTGGCCACCTCATGTGAAGAGTTGACTCATTGGAAAAGACTCTGATGCTGGGAGGGATTGGGGGCAGGAGGAGAAGGGGACAACAGAGGATGAGATGTCTGGATGGCATCACCGAGTCGATGGACCTGAGTTTGAGTGAACTCCTGGAGTTGGTGATGGAGAGTCGGAGGCCTTGGGGTGCTGCAATTCACGGGGTTGCAAAGAGTTGGACACCACTTAGCGACTGAACTGAACTGAACTGACTACCTATGAGCGAAGTATACCTCTCCATTTATGTAGATTTTCTTTAACTTCTTTCAGCAGTGTTTTGTAATTTTAGTGTAGAAGTCTTGCACATCTTTTGTCAGATTTATTGGTAAATATTTCATTTATAATTTCAAGGTCTGGTTATTTGTTGCTAGAATAGAGAAATACAGTTCATTTTTGTTTATTGATCTTGTGTCTTGCTAAACTGGAGTTTTGACATCTTTTTTATAAGCTTCAGATTTTTCTGTATACACAGTTGTGACATCTGCAAAAAGGTGGTTTCACTTTTTCCTTATTGATCTAGATGCCTTTCGCTCTTCTGCACTTCAGTAAAATGCGGGACGGAAGCACTGGGAGTGGGCACTTTTGCTTGTTCTCTTTCTTAGGGGGAAGGCACCTAGACTTTGACCAGTTAGTATGGTGTGGATGTGGGGTTTTCCACAGATGCTCTGTAGAAGGTCGTAGAAGATTCCATCTTTCCGTAGTATGCTGATGGTTTTATCAGGAATGGATATAGGGTTTTGCTAAATCCTTTTTGCATCTGTTGGAATGATCACATGGCTTTTTGGCTTGTTAATATGATTGATTTCATTCATGTTCAGATGTTTAAGCCAATCTTGCCTTGGACTAAATCCTACTTGGTTGGGATATATTGTTCTTTTTATTTATTATAGTAGTCAATTTACTAGAGTTTTATTTAGAACTTTTTCATTTATGTTTATGAGAGACACTGGTCTGTTTTTCTTTTCTTTTAAAAAAGTGTATGTCTGATCTTGGTTCCAGGGTAATGCTGACTTCTTAGGACAAGTTCAAAAGTGTTTTCCTACTTCACAGATAAGTTTGTGTTTGAATTGATATTTTTTTCTTAAATATTTGGTGGAGCTCACCAGTGAAACCATTTGTGCCTGTAATCTTTATGGGAAGATTTTAAACTACAAATTTAATTTATTTGATAGATATAGGGCTGGACAGGTCATCTGTTTCTTCTTGAGTGAGTTTTGATAGTATTTCTTCAAGAAATTTCAGCTAGGTCATCAAGTTTATTGTAAAATTTTTTTATGATATTCATTTATCATCCTTTCAGTATCTGTAAACTTTGTAGTTATTTTACCTTTCTTATTCCCAAATATCAGTGATTTGTATCTTAACTCTTTTTCCTAATCAATCTGATTGGAGTTGTATCAGTTTTATCGATCTTCTCAGTGAGCTAGTGTTTGGTTTCACTAATGTTCTCTTTCGTGTTTCAGAGGTTTCTGCTCTGATTTTTATTTTATTTTTATTTTCTTTTTTGGTCCTACTTTGTATTCAATTTGCTCTTCTTTTTCCATTTTCTCAAGGTGGAAGCTGAAGTCATTAATTTGCGATCTTTATTCTTTTCTTGGCTAGATGTTTAGTGCTGTAAATTTATTGCTAACACTACTTTAGTGGCATTCTCCAAATTTTCATGTGTTGTTTTATTTTCATTCAGTCAAAGTACTTGGTAATTTTCCTTTTGATTTCTTCGTTGACCCATAGGTTGTTTAGATGTGTGTTTAGTTTCCAAGTATTTGGGGGATTTTTCTCAAGATCTTCTGCATGACTCAAGTCCCTTTAGATTTACTGAGACTCATTTTATGGCCCAGAAAATGGTCATCCTTAGTAAATGTTTTATACACCCTGAGAACAAGTATGTGTAATATCTTGTTGTTGTTGGGTGGAGGGTTCAATAAATATCAGATCCAGTTGGTTGAGGGTGCGCTCGCTCTTTCTGTATCTGACTCGATCTGTCAGTCACTGAGATGCATGGTAGCAGTTTTCAGCTCTAGTTGTGGGTTTGTCTCTTTTCTTCGTCTGTTAGTTTTTGCTCACTGTGTGGAAGCTGTTATCTCCACGTGCACGTGTAGGATTGTTGTGTCTTATTGGTGTACCCGTCTTTCTGTATTGTCTCCTTTTTCCCCTGATAATTTTTTGTTGTTGTTCAGAGGTCTCCTTGGTCTGATATTACTGTAGCCACTTGAACTTTCTTTTGATTAGTGTTTTTGCATGATATATGTTTTTCTGTCCTCTAACTTTTAATTATTTTTACTTGATTGACTTTCCCACTAGGCTTGTGAATGGTCACACGCGAAGTTAGGAAGTTTTCTTAGGAGTTTTGAATGCTGAGTTTGTAAAATTACACAAAGTGCCATAGTTTGTCTAATAACTTTCTTCCTTGCTGAGTTTGTTCATTTTCAGTTTGGTCTTTCCTGCTTTCTGTGAGAATTCCACCCTTCAGGCTCACACATCACAGTGAGATATTTCTGTGGATCTGATGAGTGTTAGCCTGTGTTCAGGGTGCTGGGGGTATAGTGACAAAGTCCTTCCTAGGGCCATTCTGTTTTAGTGCAGTGAGGCCGACTGTAAACACACACAGTCAGCGGGGGTAACAGAACCACAGCCTCAAGAAAGGGAGGGGAGAGCGACCGAGGCCGGCGGGTGGGGCAGCAGGCCTCTCTGCCAAGGTGACTCTTGGACCGAGATGCGATGAAAGTGAGGGACGGGCCGTGTGGACCTGGGTGAAGAGCATTTCCGGCAGAGGCACAGCACCTGCAGAGACCTCTGATAGGAATATGCCTGGGAGGAGAGTGTGGCCGGAACCAAGTAAGTGATGTCAGAGGTGATCTTAGCCAGCTGGAACACTGAAGAATTCTGAAATACCGCCCTGAAAACTGTCCCTTTAACAGCACTGTGGTCCAAACTAAACAGCACAAGGGAGGCATAAATTTTTAGAACTGAGGGGTGGGGTGGGCAGGGAATAGAGACGTGTCTTCCTTTGTGTCCGAGTACAGACAACCACTGATAAAGTTTTATTGATGTCTTAAGACCAGTGAGCTGTAAGAGATCCTTATCTGTGTTAGTCTGGTCTGAGTAGATAAATGTTAAATTCTTTTGTCTCACCACAAGATTCAAGTTATTTTCTTTTTGTTCCTTGTCAGTTCTTGAAGGTACCGAATGATGAGTCCTACGCCTCTCTTAATCATTCTCCTTGTTTGTGAATATGGCTCATGGTTCTCATAGGTGCATCAAGTCACTTGTAAAATTCTTTGGAAAATTAGAAGACTTGTAGATGTTTTCAAAGAAAGTGTCAACTCACGGTTTGGAAAATTCAGTAGAGTGAATGGGAAAGGGAGGTCTGGCATGCTGCTGCACTTGTGTTTAACTGGTCTGCTGGCAGTTTCTGTTGTGACAAAGATGGATATTTGTGTTTGTGGGTAGTTGATGTCTTCATGTGGGGAAAAGTAAAATGAGAACATCGACCAAGATAGTGAAATCGCTGTATTTCGGAATGCAGCCCGTTCACGCATGCTTGTTTTATTGCAGGTACTTCTTGGTGGACTTTTATGCGCCAACAGCGACTGTTGAAAGCATAATGGAGCACTTGTCTCGAGACATTGACGTGATTCGCCCAAATGTTGTGAAACACCCTCTGACCCGGGAAGTGGGAGAATGTGAAGGGATCGTCCCGGTGCCACTCGAAGAAAAGCTGTATTCCACCAAGAAGAGGAAGTGAGAAGGCACACCACACTTCAGCCTTCTGTTTAATTCTCTCACTTTTGAGCACCACAGATAGATAATTTACAGGCTTGATCTTTATATCTGAGGATGCTATTGGCGCTGTTGGATTTTCCCGAGGTACTTTTAGCTCTTGGTCCTCTTTGCTGTGAGAACTGGGGGCTGACTTCCTTAGGGCCACTTGGTAATCTTTGGCACCAGCACGTCCTCCTCGCTTGCACTTCATGAGTATAATTTGTCAGTGAGGACTTCCTGCCCAACAGCAACACTAACCCCAGTTTGAAGAGCAAAGCTTATAAAAACTACTTTGGATTGCATGGTCGTTATTCACACTGTATACACCCATGCAAAATAAAAATTTAAGACCACTGTATTATATGCGTCACTTTCGATCTGAGTGAAATTGTGTGATTTTTTAAAAGACCCTTGGCTTCTTGGCCCTCCACGGCACCATGCACCAGCTGAGGCCTCACACACAGCTCCAGTCTGCCCAGACTGCTGGCAGTGTTGGGAGGAGCCCAGGTTCAAGCCTGGGAGAAGCCAGGGTGTGGGCAGGTGGGGTGCGTCTGCTCCTTGACCCCTGGGCAGTGCCTGCTCCTCTCCTCGTCCTTGCGGTGGGCGCTGCTCTTGGTGAAGGGGCACGTGCCGTGTGGCAGTTGGCGGTGGCACTGCGTCCTGTCATTCCTCTGCCACTAGCACTGCCCGCTCCCCACCCCTCAGCACTGCAGACCTCTTTGGGGAAGTCGTCACCTCTGAGTTCTGCACCCCATTGCTTTTCCCCGCCGCTCTGATGACCTGGAGGCTGATTGCTGTTGAGTTGGAGATGCCTGAAGTGCTAGCTGGTGCCAGTGCCTGTGGTATGGCACGCTGAACTCTTAATTCTGGGGCATTTATTAGAAGATGCATCTTTTTCGTTGTTGTTGTTTTTATTTGATACTTTATAGACCTTTAAAAAAAAAAAATCCTGGAAATAAAAACACAAGCTTGAAGAGTTTCTCTGTGTTGGCAGAGGAGAAGTTGGGTTTTTGAAATGTTATACTTTGAGACTTAGAAGCAACCAGTCTTTGCTTGAAATTGATTAAATTAATTTACTTAGCAAATAAAAAAGCAGGATGGCCAATTAAACGTGAATTTCGGCTAAATGACAAGTCAGCTTTCACATTAAGTATGCCCCCAATATTACATGGTAATACACTTATACCAAAAAAAATGATGCATTGTCTATTTGTGTCTATTCGACGTTCAGATTTACCTGGGTGTCCTGTATATTCTATGTGGTTAGCTTTAGTAGAACTCAGAAGCAAATGAAGTCAGCGTCCAGCATTCTGACTTCTCTGGCAGGGAGGCAAATGACAGGCGAGAACACAGCAGGCGTGCTCTAATTCGCCTCAACCGCTTCTCTGAACCCACCAGAAAACCGATCAGGAGACCAACTGAGATTTCACGTCTGGCCAGTCCCAGAGAATCTGTTCTCTGAGCCTGGATTTACACCCCAGTGTGAGAATTCTCCTTCACCAAGTTGCACGTACGTCCCTGGTGACTCAGACGGCAAAAAATTCACTTGCAACGCAGGAGACCAGGTTCAAGCCCTGGGTCAGGAAGGATCCCCTGGAGAAGGAAATGGCGACCCACTCCAGTATTCTTGCCTGGAGAATCCCATGGACTGAGGGGCCTGGCCGGCTAGAGTCACTGGGGACGCAAAGAGTGGAACATGTATGAGCAACTCACACTTTGACTTCCTTGGTCTCTGCCCCAGGCCTGGCAAGCTGAAGCCCCAGGTTCCCTGGCAGTGGGATACCTTCCGTGGCGAGTGAGGATGGGTGAAGATGAAAGAGTCTCTCTTATCTCCTCCCAGCGGCTGGTGCATTGGAAGAAGTTGCCCAGCCTTTCGATCTTCACAGAGCAGGGCCCTGCACAGGGTGTCTGCCCGCAACCCAAAGCTTCTGCACCTAGGTTGTTGGGAGAAGCGCCAGTTACCAAGGTAGATTTCCAGTTGTACTGATTATACAGACAGATCCTGTTAGGGGTGGAGAGGGCGGGAACTGGGCCTCTGCCTCTTCTGACCGCAGTGACGCTGAAGCACTGGCAGATGAGCAAACAGGTGCCTGACTCGCCCAGCTCTGAACTCGCCTGGGGCTGCCGCCCTCAGTGATGCCGCCCTGGATCATCGGATTCCTCACGTGGCTTTCTCTTAAGGGTCCTGACGGCATCCAGCTTCCACTTCCTCCAGAGGCATAAAAAGCTATAAGAAAGTCTCTTTGAAGAGCAATAGTTCAGTAAAAAGGGTCATTAAGAACTGGACACTGGAAATAAAAGGGATAAAGTAGAGATTATCTGGAAAAATGGGCTACTTCCTGTTTTATTAGGAATTTCCTGAAAGCGCAGGCGCTCAGCCAAGGCTGGAGAGAGCACAGATTCTCTACCAAACCATCTGGGTCTCGATGCAGTTTTGCTCAGATGCTAATGACCGAGGTGCAAGCTTGCATTTTCCTAGAGTGTGTTTGTTACGTGTGTGCTTCATGCTGCACACACACAGTGTGTACCTCATTTAGCCTCTTCAACTCGGTGATAGAGGAGCAGTACCCTTGTTATCTGGATGAGGAAACAAGACTCCCAAGAGGTTTGACCTTGACCCCCACAACTTCAAGTGACTGCTCAGATCTTGAGCTGGGGACCCTGACACCGTGTCGTCTTATCCCTCTGGTAGCGTGGAGGTTGTCCTCTCTGGTTATAAACAAGGCACCTGGGTGTCTGGGCTGAGCGTATGCTACGCGCCATGCAGGTGGTAAGCGGCCACCCTCGGGGCCTGGGGGTGGCACTGCCACTTCCTTTTCCTGCCCTTGCTGGTCCCCAGGAAGATGGATGGATGCTGTTGGGCATTCCAGGTCATCGGGTGTGTGGAATCTCGTGGCACAGTTTAGAGAGTGTTCGGAAGGAGGGTGGCTAAGTAGGACAGCTGTGCGCGTGCCAGTTCCCCTCCTGGGAAGCTCCAGAATGAAGCCACTGTCCCTTCCCCGCCGCCGCCCCCCTGCCCCCCAGGCGCTGATTCATAGCTGGACCCTCAGCGCTGAGGGCGACCCTTGCCTGTTGCAGCAGGGCTTGTGTGCAGGTTGTCCCCGGGCTGGGGGTGGGGGGTCCTCTTGTTCAGGTGGGTGGTGGGTGAGGGCGATATTTGAGTGGCCCACCCCCTTCAGTGGATGGTGACTTGGAGCGTGCTGGGGACGGAGCAGTGAAAAAGACAGTCCTGGGGGGCTGATAGTTGGGAAGGCAGAGAACTGTGGGTGCTGCCGTGAAGGGAAAGGCAGAGGATGTGGGTGGGAGGGGGCGGGGGGCACTGAGACCCGCGGCATATGGAGCTAGTCGCGTGATGTGGTGGTTCTGGCAGAGGGCACAGCGCCTGCAGACACTTGGACCTCTGAGCTGAGGGGGTGTGATGAGGAGTCAGGGGCCAGATCTGGGAGGCTGACAGCACACCCTCGAGAATAAACGCAAAGGGATAGGAGTCTGCCATCTGAAGTGAACCACAGAAGCCAAAGAAGCCAGGCCTGGGGGTGACTCCACAGTTCTGGAGCGCTGCCTCTGGGGGCCTCTTTCTCACACTTGTCACCCTATTCGTGGTCCACTTTGAACAGGATCGAACTTCTAGAAGCACTGTTTTTTGTTTTCTTTGCACGAGGTGGGCTCAGGAAGGTGGAGAATGAGAGGGAGACGGTAGGCCAGAAAGCTAGTCCCAGCTGTGCCCTGGAAGCTGCTTCGCAGAGACACGAGTCAGGGAAGCACTGGGCAAGCATCTGAGCTTGAGACAATCAAGTCCTGTACCCTGAAGTGTCCGCAAGGAAGAACCACTGGGCCCAAGCGAGCCTTTTGCCGAAAGACCAGGTTTGTGTTGATTAAGGTGAAATGCTGATGATAAGAGGAGTGTTGGAAGCATGAGCTACTCCAGAAGAGCAGTGATCCATCCATCCTGACACACCTGAGGGACACAACACACAGTTTCAGCAAAAGCCTAGTGTGGGTATTATTCCCTTACCCTCCTCAACGCCCTAACGTGCATATTATACCCATTTTGCAGATGGGGCACCCAAGTGCTAAGATAGGTGACTCCGAGGCGACCCGAAGGCTCAGCAGGTTAAGAATCTGCCTGCAATACAAGAGACGCAGGTTCATTACCTGGGTGGGGAAGATCCCCTGGAGAAGAAATAGCAACCCACTCCAGTATTCTTGCCTGAAAGATTCCATGGACAGAGGAGCCTGGTGGGCTACAGTCCATGGGGTCAGACAACTGAGCAGCTAAGCGCGCGCACACGCACACCCTGAGGTGATTAGTACTAGAGTTGGGGCTGGTCATTTGAACGTCCATTTTGGGCACACCACACCCGTCCAGAGGTGGACACTGCCAGTCCCTGCAGCCCAGACTGTGCTCTGAATGACCTCCGCCCCGGGCCCTTCTCAACCCACCACCAGACCAGGGCCCCTGGCTTCATCACTGCAGGAGGGGAGAGTGGAGCTGGGACTCCAGCGACCTGGTTTTAATCTCAGGTCTTCAAAGGGAAGTCCTGAGAACACTGGAAGCAAGTTAGTGCATACCCTGGAGACCAGGCCTCCCTTTGTCCTGTTTTTTCCAAACTGGTCTGTCATTTCCCACAGAGCTTTTTCCTCTCCACATTCCCTGAGGGGTGTGTGTATGGGCGACGCGCAGGGCAGGCGCTGCCCTGGGCAGGATACAAAGATGAGTGGGCCGTGACCCTAACCTTGAGGCTCTCACAGATTGGGGAAGGTGGAAATTATTCCACCCTGATATGAGATGCAAACAGTGCTAAAGAACTGGATTCCTTAGTCCTGGGTGGCAGTGTGGGTGGTGGGGCGGGGGGCCGGTGGTGGGGGTGGTTCCAGCAAAGATGGCCTTTGAGCAGGCAGGGGACGTCTCGTGTGGAGCAGGGGTGGTGGAGATGGGAGGTGCCAAAAATGTGTTTTGGAAACACGTGGGAGTGGGCAGGTGTGGTGTGATGGCAAGAGAGGCGTGGGGTGCGGGACACCCTGCAGATTGAGGGAGGCTCCGAGTTGCCATCAGCTGGTGGAGAGGCCTTTCATGGATGCCAAGGGTCTCTCGAACTGAGGGACCACTTCCAAGAGCCACGAATGAGTCCTGCGCGTATTCTTAGGCAATGAGCCTCCCGATGGGCCAGTCCCCCGCCCACACTTCGGTGAGAAACGAATGATTCTACCAGTTCCTCACGGAGAAGTGCCAGGAGGGCTGACCAAGGTTTCCGGATGTCCTTCAGCAGTGGACAGTGGGCCTGGGAACAGGCTGGTGCGCCGGTGGCGGCACGTGTCCAGGCCTGTTGGCGAGACTTTTGTCACTGTGGAGAAAACGCAAACGCAGTAGTGGCATGAGCAGAGCACTTGGGCTTAGAGACCCGCACGCGCTGTGTGATCACAGACCGTCTCTTCTTCCAGCCTCCATTGCGTGAGCTGCTTTTGAAGAGTCTTTCCAAGTCTGTCCAGCCCCGGCCCAGGTCCCACTGCCCAGTCTGCTGGGGCTTGGGGTGTTCGGTCTGCAACTGGACAACCTGCTGACTGGTGGGTTGCAGAGATGGGGAGAGTTTCTCAGAGGCCTCTTTGCACACTGTTCGTCTTCGGGTAAGGATGACTGTTGTTCCCGTAGCCTGCCAGGGGGTTCAGTAGGGCTGTCGCTCTAGTTCTAGACAGAATAGGAGCTGTACCTGACCACGGGGAAACAGCCAACGGAGACTCCGAGGCCAGCAAGGCCGTTGGCTGCACTTAAATTGCCAGCATTCTTTTTTGCTCTGAGAACAAAGCTTTAAGGCATGTGACTTAGACCCAAACACAAATATGAGACATCCCGTTAGTCCATGGGAGGAAAATGGTGTGACCAGCAAGTCCCTGGGTGGTGGTGAGGTCTGGTTTGGGGAGAGCTGCCCCATGACTACCTAAATCAGCCTCTAAATTGATAGTTGTTCAGTCACTAAGTCGTGTCCAACTCTCTGTGACCCCACGGATTGCAGCCCACCAGGCTCCTGTCTCCTTCACTATCTCGGAGTTTGCTCAGATTCACGTCCACTGAGTCAGTGATGCTATCGAACCATCTCATCCTCTGCCGCCCCCGTCTCCTTTTGCCTTCAGCCTTTCCCAGCATCAGAGTCTCTTCCAGTGAGTCAGCTCTTCGCATCAGGTGGCCAAAGTATTGGAACTTCAGCTTCAGCATCAGTCCTTCCAATGAATACAGGGTTGATTTCTTGTTTATAGTACCAGCAGCAATAGCTTGATAACCTCGTATGCTTCCAGCTCCTCTTGACCCAACAGGAAGATTAGCAAAAGTTGAGCTCCTGAAGCCAGACCAAGTGTCCAGAGTCCTCAAGACCTTTCGGGTGCTGCAAGGGAGCAGAGTTGTCATCTGCATGTTGCAATTGAACTGCTTTCTCCAGAACACTTGGGGCTAAGCTTGCCCCTTCTGAGGCAGGAATTGTGATTTCACTTCATTTCCTGGAGATTTCACCCTAAGCTGTGGTTGCCTTGTGAGTGGAAAAGATAAGGATGCATTGTCCAGTGGATAATGCCAGAAGTGAGGATTGTATTAATACAAAATGGGTTCTTGAGCTCTCCATGCCAAGTGGGAGACTCCACTGTGTCCATAAACTCGTATTGATCTGACTTGGATGGAGCACTGTGTGTCCCTGTGGGTCCCAAAGTGTACATACCTCTGTGGAAGATGAGATTTTGCTTTTTGGATGGAGGGTAACTGCTACTATTAACTGCCACCCAAGGTCTGTCTAGTCAAAGCTATGGTTTTTCCAGTAGTCATGTATGGATGTGAGAGTTGGACCATGAAGAAAGCTGCTGCTGCTAAGTCACTTCAGTCATGTCCAACTCTGTGCAACCCCATAGACGACAGCCCACCAGGCTCCTCCGTCCCTGGGATTCTCCAGGTAAGAGTACTAGAGTGGGTTGCCATTGCCTTCTCCCTAGAAAGCTGAGTGCCAAAGAATTGATACTTTTTGAACTATTGTGTTGGAGAAGACTCTTGAGAGTCCCTTGGACTGCAAGGAGATCAAACCAGTCAATCCTGAAGGAAATCAATCCTGAATATTCATTTATAGGACCAATGCTGAAGCTGAAGCTCCAATACTTTGGCTACCTGATGCGAATAACTGACTCCTTGGAAAAGACCCTGATGCTGGGAAAGATTGAAGGCAGGAGATGAAGGGGACGACAGAGGATGAGATGGCTGGATGGCATCACTGACTCAATGGACGTGAGTCTGAGTGAACTCCGGGAGTTGGTGATGGACAGGGAGGCCTGGCGTGTTGCAGTCCATGGTGTCGCAAAGAGTCAGACATGACTGAGCAACTGAACTGAACCGAGGCCTCTCTGAGTGGGAGTTTGATGTATGACACAGGGAACCCAGAGATGGTGCTCTGTGACAACCTGGAGGAATGGACGGGGAGGGAGGTGAGAAGGGGGTTCATTATTCAAAGATTCTGTTTGTGAATTTAAATTTTGAGTCTCCCAGTGTGTCTGTTCCCAGGCAAGGATGAACAAGTGACTTCTTGTTTCAGCTCTTATGCTGTGAATAAGTGTCTTCCTCAGTCAATTTAGTGTTGTGATTCTTGCGTTTACCTGCTTTTTGTTGGTGCTTTTGCTGTGTCAAATGTCCCCTCCATCCACCATTAATGCAGAAATGCTGTCTAGTGTCCCTAAGCACAAAAAGGCTGGGATGTGCCTTATAGTAAAAAATGTATGTGTTAGGGTGGCTTTGCTCAGGCCCAAATTATGGTGCTGTTGGCTTTGTCTAATATTTTTAACTTTTATTGGCATATAGTTGACTTACAATGTTGTATTAGTTTCAGGTATACAACAAAGTGAGTCAGTTATACGTATCTGTATATCCACTTTTTTAGGGGGGAATTCTTTTCCTATATGTGGATCAACAACATATATTAAGTAAGATGTCATTAAGGGACTTCCTTGTAGCTCAGACAGTAAAGAATGTACCTGCAATTCAGGAGACCAAGGTTTGATCCCTGGGTCAGGAAGGTCCTCTGGAGAAGGGCATGGCAACCCACTCCAGTATTCTTGCCTGGAGAATCCCATGGACAGAGGAGCCTGGCGGGCTACAGTAAGTGGGGTTGCAATACGATTGAATGATGAACACTACTCCTATGAAGATGCCATTAAAAAGAAACACACATAAAGCAAGGTTATTTATTGGGTGGGTGACACAGCTGTTGTGACCAAAGGCTCACAGGAGCCTAGCCCTGCATTTGCCCTAGGGACAGAGGTTTCCAAGTCTCTAAATCAGCATGGACGATGAGAATGGACTGTATTTGATGCGGGTTTGTGCTTTTTCTGCTGAGCACCTCTTCGGTCGTCCAGTAATTCTCCAACTTTTATCTGCACTGAAGATTTTTATTCCCACCCTTGTCCTTATTCTGTGTGTCTGGCTCGTCTTTCACTGTCCTTCCTTCCCTTCTCGTTACACTCGCATTCTCCTTCACCAGCCTCCATCCACTAGAGTGCCACACATCTACGTGTGCCAGGGACCTGCTCTTTGAAAGGAACACTTAGAAAAGAACCTTGGCAGAAGGGTTTGGCAATGTGGCCAGCAAGAGCCTGGACACTGTCCATTTGTGTCTCAGCCTTAGAAGCAGGCAATTTGGTGGGTTTAGTTAAGGCCATGAAAAGGGATAATTAGATCGGCAGTAGAGCAGCCCCTGCCCCCTTCCTTGGGCTCTATGATATCTCAAGGGTTTTCATCACATGCTCCGAATCAAATACGTTTTAATTACCTTTGAAACAATTGCAAAAATTTGTTCACAAAGCAACAGCACAAGTTTTAAAGGTGCTGATTTTGTAAAGTAGGCAATTATAGCCAGTGTTGTGAAAGCTTGTTCCTCTTCTGTTTATTTCTTTATTAAAAAAAAAAATATATATATATATATATATTTATTTATTTATTTATTTATGGCTGCACTGGGTCTTTGTGGCTGTGTGCAGGTTTGCTCTACTTGTGGCAAGCAGGGAGCTTGCCTTATCCCTTATCCCTTATCCCCCCTGATACCTCCTCTCTCGCTGTGGTGCACAGGCCTCTCATTGTGGTGGCTTCTCTTATTGTGGAGCGCAGGCTCTAGATTGTGACGGCTTCAGCAGCCGTGGCTCCCAGGCCCTGGAGCGCAGGCTCAGCAGCCACGGCTCCTGGGCCCTGGAGCGCAGGCTCAGTAGTTGGGGTGCACAGGCTTAGTTGCTCAGAGGCATGTGGGATCTTCCCGGACCAGGGATCAAACCTGTGCCTCCTGCATCGGCAGGTGGATTCTTAACCACCAGACCACCAGAGAAGCCCTTCCACTTATTTCTTTCCAAGTGTAAATATAATAATGTGGAATGAGTTACATAGTCTCATCTGCAAAACGGCTAGGGAGTCTCTGTTTACTTAACGCTCCCTCACCCCTCCTCATCCCGTGATGGTTCTGGGTTGCATCTCCATTGCCATGAAACATGATGCTCTAATCATGATTGCCCTCACTTTATGGCACCATCCATATGCTGCTTGCTTTCTTAAAACTTGTACATGGACAGATACACTAGAAATAATCTACTTTAAAAAATTCAAACATCCCTAAAGGAACAGAAGATACTATAACAGACTTGAGGTCCTTATCACTCAGATTGAACAGATGTATTTTTGCTATATTTCTTTCAGGTCTTTTATTTTCAAGAAATAAAATATTAGATGTAGTTGAAGTCCTTTTTTTTTTTTTTGTATCTCTTTTCATCTATTCCTTCCTTCCCGAGAAGTAGCCATCATTCTCAAGTCAGTGTGTATCAGTTATATCCATCTTTTATGTTTTACTATATATATATGTATATGTACACAGTTGCTCAGTTTGTCCGACTCTGTGACCCCGTGGACTGTAGCCTGCCAGGACCCTCTGTCAGTGGGATTTTCCGGGCAAGAATAGTGGAATGGGTAGCCATTCACTTCTCCAGGGTATCTTTCTGACCCAGGGATTGAACCCTGGTCTCCTGCATTGCAGGTGAAGTCTTTACCCTCTGAGCCACCAGGGAATCCCATATGTACATATATATTATCATAATTTCATAATACTTCTTTGTGGATTTTGAATGAACCAACTAGATTTTTAACGAACTGACTGGATATGGAGGCTTCAGCAACATGTTTTTTTTTCCTTCAACAGTATCATCTTGTGCCCTGCCATGGAGCTCTAGTTCATTGATCTCTTATGTTATATCAGGTGCCTTGTGTGACTGCAGAGAACTGTGGCCACTCGCCTCTTAATGGGCGTGTCTGAATTTACAGTGTTTCAAGCAAAGCTGTCGTGAAATTGCTGGCAGGCAAGAACACTCGAGTGGATAGCCGTTTCCTTCTCCAAGGGATCTTCCTGACCCAGGGATAGAACCCAGGTCTCCTGCACTGGCAGGCAGATTCTTACTGTCTGGCCCACCAGGGAAGCCCCATTATATGCCAGTTCTAAGTATTTTATGAACATTGACTTACTTCATTCTTTTCGATCTCTTAACATCCTCACGCCATGTAGAGAAAATGCAGGTACAGGGGAGTGAAGCCACTGTCTCAAGACCGCACGTCTTGTGTGCACGATCGGAGTGCCCAGTCCTGATGGGGGCATCGCACCTCCTCTCCTGGAGGCCTTGGCCGAGCATCACCTTCCCCGTGGGCTCCTTCCTGACCACCTCTCTTTGAAATGCAGCTCCCACGCCTGCTTTCCCCTCCTCCTTCCCCTGCTCTATGTTTCACCACTGTGTTTACTTTGCCATCTGATACACACCTTGTTTGGGCTTCCCTGGTGGCTCAGATGGTAAAGAATCTGCCTGCCAATGTAGGAGACCCAGGTTCGATCCCTGGGTCAGGAAGATCCCCAGAAGAAGAGAATGGCCACCCACTCCAGTATTCTTGCCTGGAGAATCCCATGGACAGAGGAGCCTGGTGGGCTACAGTCCATGGGGTCGCAAAGAGTCCTAGCAACCGAGCACACACATACTGTCTCCTCCCAGATGGAATGTAAGCTCTGTTGGGGTGTGAATTTTATCTGGCTGGCTCATGGAGTGGTGCCTGGAACGTTGCAGTTGGATGAACGAAGAGGAATTTTCCAAGAGAACATGTGAATCTAAAGTTAGTGTCCTGGACTTTGAAACCTCCCATCCCGAGAGCCAGCTTCAACGGCCCTGTCGCCCATATGTCTCAGGGGAAGAACGGATTGGTCAAAACTGCATAAGGATGAGTCCAGCAAAATAGCTGTTAGATGTGAAATCGTGACCTACCAAGGGTGAGTTGGCAGTAGGTTACAAAAACCACCAATAAATGCGTGGCTTGTGGTCCAGCAATTCCACTTGTGAGCATTTGCTTTGAATCACGCTTGGCACAGAGACACCACATTGTTCTTTGATAAAATCAAAATGTTGAAAATCACCTGAATGTTCTACAGTAGGATACTGTAGAAATTGTGTATCAGCTTAGTTAGTTGCTAACTCGTGTCTGACTTTTTGCGACCCCATGGACTGTAGCCCGACAGGCTCCTCTGTCCATGGGATTTTTCAGGCAAGGATACTGGAGTGGGTGGCTGTTTCCTTCTCCAGTGGATCTTCTTGACCCAGGGACTGAACCCGCACGTCCTGCATCAGTTCAGTTCAGTTGTTCAGCTGTGTCCGACTCTTTGCGACCCCATGGACTGCAGCACACCTGGCCTCCCTGTCCATCCCCAACTCCCCAAGCGTACTCAAACTCGTGTCCATCCAGTCAGTGACGCCATCCAACCATCTCAGCCTCTGTCTCCTGCATGGGTTTCCTGTATTGCAGGTGGATTCTTTACCCCTGAGCCACCAGGGAGGCCCTATCAACTTACTATGCTGCCATTAAAAACATATAACAGCATGAGAAAATATTAGTGATATCTCAATGAAGGTAAAATGAAATGGTGTCTTAGATACAGAAACTTAACATGAAAGAAGAATTGTAGCAAAAAAGAGACACAGCTTTACAAAGATAGCAAAAAATACATGGATGGGCCAGGATTAATAATATCAGTGAGAGCTCATGGATATAATAGAAAATCAGTGTCTGGTTTAATTCTGAGCACAGAAAGGGCATTAGATTGGCACCAATTTGGAAGAAGGGCAACCAGCATGGGGGTCATCCATAAAGAAGGACCAGGTAGGCATTTGGCAAGCTTGTCTAGGACAGCAGCAGTGACCTGCTGGTGCTCGCGTTGGGGCCCTTACATGACGGCCTAGAACACCCACTGTGGGGCCACAGTGCCCCAGAGACGGTCTCTCATGTAAACCTGGGTGGACTCAGAAGACAGAACTAAGGAGAGTTTGGGCTTTGAATAAATATGTCAGCCCAGGTCTTCTTGAGTGTTTGCTGGTGTTTCTCCCCACTTACTGGGCTGGCTCTTCTTCAGGTTAAATAAATCAGTGTTGGTAGATTCATTTTATTTTGACCCCTAAGCCAATTTGAACTGCTGCTATGACTGATTCCGAGACTAGGAGCTGCTTTTGTTTTAAGTTGAGTTGTAGCAATGGTGACTCAACAGCCCTAAATAAGTGAGACCGCCCCAACCAGGAGGAGAGCATGGGACCCCGGCTGTTACTGGATGAAAAAAGGTGCTTTAGAGCAGTCTAGTCCAGTCTGATCTCGTCTTAAGAAATCAGGATGAAAGACCTGACTGTTCACTGGAAGGACTGATGCTGAAGCTGAAGCTCCAGTATTTTGGTCACTGATGCGAAGAGCTGATTCGTTGGAAAAGACCCTGAGGCTGGGGAAGATTGACAGCAAAAGGAGAGGGGGGCAGCAGAGGATGCGATGGTGAGATGGTGTCACTGACTCAGTGGACATGAATTTGAGCACACCCCGGGAGACAGTGGGGGATAGGGCAGCCTGGCGTGCTGCAGTCCACGGGGTCGCAGAGAGTCTGACAAGTGACTGAACAGCAAAGATTGAAGTGCGAAGTACCAACCTCCCGGCAGCAACCTCCCGGCAGCAGTTGCCTCTGAGAAGTGTCATGATGGTATTTCTAATTTTCTTCTTTCTGCCAACTATAATTGCTAATTAAAACAAAACAAAACAAAACCGTCGTTATGTGCTGAAGCACACAGTAGAAATATTACCAATAACAACAAAGAGCAAGCAAAACAGCCGGAGAAACAACCCCAGGGGTCATCACAGCAACTTTCCCGTGTTTTCTGCAAACGTGTGATTTAGAGAAAGCTCGTACATCACGGGATAGTAGACCTGGTTTGGGAAGTCATGGTCCCTGGGAGCTTTATTAGGCTCTTCCAGGTCTTAGGAGAGACCCAAGAGGGCTCAGCAAAACACAGCTAATAACAGAATTAAGAAGATCATAACAGTTTGGATTATTTAGCATAAAAGAAATTGGGGCTTAAAAAGCTTAAGTAAGTGAAGAGGTTTTAGATGAAGCCACTGATCACTTCTAAATCATTTGCACAGAGGGCAGAAGAAATGGCCTGGAATTGGTTGAGAGTTTGCAGAAGAGATCCTTGCTAGGGAGGCTGTTGAGAGCCTGGCCTGGGCTGACCTGACTGTGGGCTCGCTCAGTCCTGGGAGAACTAAATATAGGAAACACCATCCATCCTCGAAAATCTGGGGGAGACTTTCCAGAAGGTTCCTTGAATTTCCAATCCTATGATGTCTCCATGAAAGTATAAGCTTACCGAGTCCATTCCTGAACAACCTGCCCTGGGACGCACAGTGTCTGTGCTCTTGGCCAGGACTGGTCTTGGGGGAGCTGCTGGCCATCTGTGTGATGCCAGTGCTGCCAGCATGCCAGTCCCCTGCTGAGCCACGCTGTCGGAAACTCCACCAAGTGACAACCATTGTTTGGTCATCAAGAGCCCAATGGAGTGTGAGTGATGCACTTAGGATTTTTTTTTCCTTTTTCCTTTTCTTATATTCGAGAAGGAATAAATGTGGAGATTTTGAGATAACTAGTTCAGAATTTCTTTTAGAGATGGTCTAGAAAAATTACCCAACACTCAGAAATAAGGCAAGAGGGCATGCCCTCCCCGTGTCAACTAGGGGCATTGTTGGACAGGCTCACCCAGGGATCACTTGAGGGAATTTACCTGTGTCTTCTGTCACTATTTACTAGTTGAGAAACCCAGACACAGTAGCGGGACATGTTAACTTGTCAATTTCTGTCCCTTAGAAACGAAAATCACAAAGGTTATGGTTTTATTCGCATCTAGGGCATTCACCAGTTTGGTAGAGTAGCTATCAAATGATCCAGCCATCCTTCTGACATTCTGTTTTGTTTTTAAAGGTCAGGAAATTCCACCAATGACCTTTGCACCATCTTTCCTATCCTTCTGATTGGCTCATTTTCACAAGTTAAATACATCTTGGACACGTGTTCTTTTCACGTCTTTGTGGGAACCCAGGCTTTGCTTTTTGAAGATGAATACTTCGAGAGGAAAGAGATGAAGTCCCGCTAGGAGAACAACTTTAAGAGCATAACGCTGATTCTCTCTGAATAGAGCTTTCTCTGGTCATTCTCGGAAGGAGAAGGATTCATCAGTTCTTGTGTAACTGATGATGAGCCAATACTTGGTGAGCAAAAGATGACTGGATTTTTTCCAGCTTTAACTGAGGCTACCTGAGAGCGAGGTCTGTAGGACTGGGTGTGGGTGAAGTTGGTGCTGCTGGAATCAAAAGGAGGGAATTCCAAGTGACAGGACGAATAGGATCCTGGAGTGAGAACCCTGGTGGATGCAGAGGCCAAACTGGAGAATAAGATTTCAGAGGCAGAAGGGTTCAAGGGAGGTTAAGGTCCTGATGTGGGAGAAGGTGGCTGCCGCTCACTGGGGTGAGGGGTTAAGGCAGAGGGTGCCCAGGAGCCAAAGAAGCTACCAGTGACGGCTCCTCCCTGACGGTGACAGAGCCTGGCAGTGGCGACAGGAGCACCGGTCCTGGGATGCTGGAGGGGACCGGGCTGGAGGAGGGCCAGGCCTCGGCCATGGCCAGAGAATGACTTCGTGGGGGGGCCAAGGAAAGGCCCCTTTAAACAGAGTGGGGCCGGCGTGGGGGCAGGGTCGCGGCAGAGCTCTGTAGGGGAGCCACCGAGGGTCTAGGAGAGAACAGGTGAGCCGAGGAACCAACAACTCAGGCTGTGCCAACAGCCTCCAGGGTGAGGGCAGGAGGGAAGGAGGTGAGCCCTGAGAGGCTTAAGCATCATACGAATTATGCAGGTGACCCAAGGGGCAGGGTGTCCGAGGAAGGTCCCTGTCTGCCCTGCCCCGAGGCACAGACACAGGCAAACCTAGGGCCCGCCTCGTGTGGCATTGACATCTCCTTCTAGGCCTCTCTCAGGAAACAGCCAGCAGGCTTCCCTGGTGGCTCAGACAGTGAAGAGTCTTCCTGCAATGCAGGAGACATGGGCTCCATCCCTGGGTCGGGAAGATCCCTGGAGAAGGGAATGGCCACCCACTCCAGTATCATGCCTGGAGGAGACAGAGGCGTGGCTCCTGGCCACCCTCTGCTCTCCCCCCTCACCCCAGTGGGCGGTAGCCACCTTCCCCCACATTCACACGAGGACCTTAACCTCCCCTGGACCCCTCTGCCTCTGAAATCCTATTCTCCAGCTTGGCCTCTGCAGCCATGGACAGAGGAGCCTGGCGGGCTATAGTCCACGGGGTCACAAAACAGTGGACAGGACTGAGCAGTTAACACATTCATTTTCACTTTCTAGGCCTCTATTTTCTTGGGCTCCAAAATCACTGCAGATGGTGACTGCAGCCATGAAGTTAAAAGACACTTGCTCCTTGGAAGAAAAGCAATGGCCAACCTAGACAGCATATTAAAAAGCAGAGACATTACTTTGTCAACAAAGGTCCGTCTAGTCAAAGCTATGGTTTTTTCAGTGGTCACTTATGGATGTGAGAGTTGGACTGTAAAGAAAGCTGAGCACCGAAGAATTGATGCTTTTGAACTGTGATGTTGGAGAAGACTCTTGAGAGTCCCTAGGATTGCAAGGAAATCCAATGAGTCCATCCTAAAGGAAATCAGTTCTGAATATTCATTGGAAGGACTGATGTTCAAGCTGAAACTCCAATACTTTGGCCACCTGATGCGAATAACTGACTCATTTGAAAAGACTGTGATGCTGGGAAAGATTGAGGGTGGGAGGAGAAGGGGGCGACAGAGGATGAGATCGTTGGATGGATCACTGACTCAATGGACATGAGTTTGAGTAAATTCCGGGAGTTGGTGATGGGCAGGGAGGCCTGGTGTGCTGCAGTCCACGGGGTCGCAAAGAGTCGGACATGATTGAGCGACTGAGCTGAACCAAGGCCTCTCTGAGTGGGAGTCTGATGTGTGACGCAGGGAACCCAAGGGCGGTGCTCTGTGGCAGCCTGGAGGAATGTTTGGGGAGGGAGGTGGGGGAGGGATCAGGAGAGAGGACACGCATGTATGGCAAAAATCATCATAATTTTGTAGAGTAATTATCCTCCAACTGAAATAAATAAATTTAAAAGTAAAGAAAATTATAAAAAGAAAGCAACATCCTCCCTCTCTCAAGGAGACACTGACCCACCCTTTCAGGCCTTAGAAGGTAACACACAGCTCCTGAGGGCTTCGGACTTGCAGGCCTGGGTGTCACACAGGATTCAGTGACTCCACACACTCCTCCTCCGCCACGATGGGGCTGCTCACCTGACCCCGGTCCAAGGCTCAGATGCCCTGTCACACGGTGGGTCCCAACTGTGGAGTGTTTGGGGTCCGAGCCCCTCGTAGTCGTGTCTCGAATAAAACAAAACGCCACACTTCTGCACACCCGTTGTGGGGGGGCTCTTTCACCCCCAGGGGCATCCCTCTTCACAGCTGCAAATTCCAGTTTTATCTCTGTTGTGTTTTGGAACCTGTTTGCTTTTGATGACGGTTCGGTTTTGAAAGGAAGAGGCACAGGCTCTCTAGCCCCCTATTTTCTTTCTTGGATGGAATAATACAGCTTTGTGATAGTGACATGTCTTTTTCCATTACGGCATCTGTAATTTTATTACTCTGCCACCTTGTGTTTTGAATTGCACAGAGGAAGGAACGCATCAAAGAATACTCCATTGTGTCTTTTTTTTATTCCCCCTCCTGTAGTTGACTGTAGAAAAAAAGTGTAGCATCTGATTAGTCATTCTGTACTGGGATGGTTTTTTGCCTGTGACCAACGGAATTACATTTTACACTCAAAAGAATTCTCTGTATGAACCCTTTCAATTCAATGCAAGTAGAGATACGGTTCAAAGTATGGCTGACCTCATGCATCACATACAAAGTCCATTTCTTCCTTGGTTGGTGATAGTCTCTGAGGATGCACAGTGTTTAGAGCATGAAGCGTGGTTTTTTTTGTTTGTTTGTTTTTGGCTAAGAGAAGTCTGGACCTGCTATTCCTTTTGCTTTTCTTTCTAGTGAAACCAGTTGAAGACATCACTTAACTAGGCATTTTGCTACCACCCTTTGGTTATAGCCACCTTGGCTCTCCAGCTTATTTCCCTGGTGTTTGCTTTCTTAGTCCTAGAAAGGGAATAAGAAAAACCTCTCTCCTGGGAACCAAGAAGCTTCCTTCGTTGCTCAAGCAGACTTGCAGAAGATCTGGCTGTATGTCACAGGAAGCCTTGTTAACATGTTCTAATCTTAGGTTTGAACCTGCATTTCTTAACTGTTTTCTACCGTTTTCTTACCATATTTTCTGCTGTGTTGGACTAAACAGGTACTTTAATGAGCTGCTTCTGCCTCTGTCTTCATTTCTGGGAGAGAAAATGGAATCACAGAGGAGGGTGCTTGCCTTGCCTGGAATCTGCACAATTTAGGAGGAAGACTTTGATCGAACTTTACTGTTTCTGCTTCAATTTATACAAATAAAAGGGAAGCAGATCCTTATCAACTTGTGATGCTCTCCAGGAAAGAGTTGGGGATGCTGAATATCCCATTTTTCTGTAGTTCAGCTGTGCCTTGGTTAAAGTGTCCTACTGACATGGAGAAATTGGAACCCTCATACACTGCTGGTGGGAATTTAAGCTGCTGCAGCTGCTTTGGAAAAGAGTCTGGCAGTTCCTCAAAAAGTAGCCATAGTCCATAGAATTCTCCAGGCCACAATACTGGAGTGGGTAGCCTTTCCCTTCTCCAGGGGATCTTCACAACCCAGGGATTGAACCCAGGTCTCTCGCATTGCAGGCAGATTCTTTACCATATGAGCCACAAGGGAAGCCCAAGAATACTGGAGTGGGTAGCCTATCCCTTCTCCAGGGGATCTTCCCGACCCAGGAATCGAACCAGGGTCTCCTGCATTGCAGGTGGATTCTTTACCAACTGAGCTATCAGGGGAGCCCCATAGCATACCATATACCATATACATACATACATATAACTCAGCAACCCTATCTGTAGGAATCTACCCAAGAGAACTGAAAAACTTATGTCCACACAGAAACTTGTACACAAATGTTCATAGCAGCATTAGTCATAATAACCAAAAAGTAGAAACAACCCAAATGTCCTTCAACTAATGAATGAATAAATATCATGTGATACATCCATACAATGGAATAAAATTTGGCAGTAAAAAAGAATTTTAACAAGCTATGTAAACCAAAAATAAATCATCGGGGGCAATTTTTACTTCAAGTCAAGGAAACTATTTATATCTAAATAATAATAATGATAGCATTCATTTGTTTATTATAGTTATTCTACGTATCTCATTTGATTCTCGTGATAATCTTCGAAAATAGCTCTTATCATTCCCATTTTCAAATGAGGAAACTGAGGTTCAAAGAATATATTCTGCAGCCCCCAGCTCTTCTGTCCCCAAAGCCCTGCCTCCTGAGAGTTTCCAAAACGTGAGATGCCGAGCACAGAAGTGGCAGGAGTGGTGGCATCTTTAGATACCATCTCCTGAAGGGTGCGCTTGACCCCCAGCTAGCAGAGCAGGGTGGGGAGTGATGATGAAAAGAACCTGTTACAGTGTGGCTTCACCTTCTCCAACAACTACGTCCTTGGGTGAAGAAGCAGGACACATAGACACGTTGAAGTTGATAATTAGGTAAAAGATTTAGGCACCAAGAAGTAGTCTTGCTCCTGCACCCTGATAATGAGTGTGGGGACAGTTCTGATCTCGTGACAGGAGGAAACTGTCATACATTCATTTATTCCAGTTACTCATGGGTCATTCTTTTTCCAGCCATGGCCTGGTCTGGGCCTGAGATAAGCTTCCTGGATCCATGGGTAGAGAGTTCTTCTATTAATAGTTTGGTCTCTGGAGACAGATCACTCTTGGTAACTTGTGGCTCCATGCTGGTGCCTCCTCTGGCTCCCCACCTCGCCTGACCCTCCAGCATGGCCCCCCAATCCCAGCCCGGATGTCCAGACCCATGTTTGACTCTGTGAGGCCTTGGACTGCTTTAATATTTTAGCTACTGCTCACTGCTCTATGTCACCCCTCTTTTGTTCTGGTCTCTGTTCGGTTTTGAGCTCAGCTATGTAATAAAATACAGTTGTGTTTCCATCCATTTGGAGCAGGTCATCCTTTCTTATCATCTCGGTCTTCCACACTGAACAGGATGTTTTTATCTATTTTTACCTTTTCCTTTGTGGCCTAATTGTTATGGACTGAATGTCTGCGTCCCCCCAAAGTTCATATGTTGAAGCTCTCATCTCCAGTGTGATGCTATTAATTGGCTGGGGAGGGGCGGGGAGGGGGGTTTGGGAGGTGATTAGGTCATGAGGATGGAGCCTTCATGAACAGCGTTAGTGCCTCTATAAGAGACAAAAGGCCTCCCTCTGTATTCCTCCCCCGCTACAGCCCCTGGCGTCTCTCTCCCCCTCCTACAAGGAGAAATCAGCTCTTACCAAGAGCCTGACCATCTGGCCCTCTGATCTTGGACTTCAGCCTCCAGAGCACTGAGAGATGAATGCTTGTTGTTTAAGCTGCCCAGTCTGTTATAGCAGCCTGAACTAATACGCTCATCAGTCCGTTTTTGTCAAATCATTTATAAGAAGTTTTCTAAATTTAGTCTGAACTTCTCTGCAGATGACAGGCAGCTTATTGGTTACCCAGTGTCTCCATGTCTTCACTTAGACAACTTGATCTGGTAATTTTGAAGAGAGCCATTAAAATATCCTACTTTATTTTTTTTTTTAATTTTGGGAAAGTTTTGGCCTATATATTTAGAAATAATGTCATAAAGAATATATAATGGCTTATAACATTCTGAGTTGTACCTATTATCATTATAAAACATTGCTTTTTGTCGTATTTAAAGCTGCTGGTCTTAAATTCCACTTTATCTGAACTTCAGGTTGTCTCCGTCTTTTGTTTAGTCTTGACTGGTGTATTTTCCCATCTCTTTCTTTTCAAGTTTTCTTTGTAATTTTGTTTGGCTGTTTCTCAAAGAGCATATAAAAAATAGTGTTTTAAAACTATTTCAGGGCCTCCCTGGTAGCTCAGGTAGCTGCCTGCCAATGCAGGAGACCCAGGTTCAACCCCTGATCCAGGAAGATCCCACGTGCTGCAGAGCAACTAAAAACCTGAGCACCACAACTATTGATCCTGTGCTCTGGAGCCTGGGAGCTGCAAGTAGAGAAAAGCTCACGCAGCAACAGAGAATCAGTAAGCCAAAAAATAATGGTAAATAGGTCAATAAAATTGTCTTAAAAAACTATTTCAGAATATTTTTCATTTAGTGGAGGATTTAGTCACATTTATTAAGATGTCTGATATCTTTGGTCTTATTTTTCATCTTATCTCTCTGTTTTTTTTAAACCATATGCTAAAGCTTCTTGTGTATTTTTACTCTCCTTATTTTTCCTGGATGAATCAAGTTTTTTTGTTTCTTTTCTCTTTAGCTCTTCTACCCATTTTGCCACCATCCTCATTGGTAATCAGAAGCTCACCTGTGTATCATTTTTGATAATTTGATTTCCCCTAATCCCGAGTCCTTGTAATCTTTTCTTAAAAATGGGACATGGGTAGAAATTTGTTAAGTCCTTGCAAAGTGCCAAAGTCTCTTTTCTTGGCTTCCTGTGTGTGTGATATTAGCCAGCAGAGGGATCCTGGATCAGTCTTATCTCTCAAAAGCTGTAAGCCTGGCTCCACTATCGGGGGCTCCAGCTGCTTCCAGGAGGATCCAGTACCATTCAAATTCCCTTCCCTATGTGTTTAGTCACTAAGTAGTTTCTGACTCTTTGGAACCCCATTGGCTGCAGCACGCCGGTCATCCCTGTCCTTCACTGTCTCCCAGAATTTGCTCAGACTCATATCCATTGAGTTGATGATGCCATCCCACCATCTCATCCCTTCTCCTCCTGTCCTCAATTTTTCCCAGCATCAGGGTCTTTTCCAGTGAGTCAGCTCTTCGCATCATGTGGGCAAAGTATTGGAATTTCAGCTTTAGCATCATAACATCCCTTATGTTAATAATTTATTTTTGTTCTCTAGTAGTTGGAGTTTGGGAATTTACCAGATTTCCCCAGGTTTGATTCTTTCTTTTCTTTCTTGTTTTTGCTTTTCAAGTGATTTTTATTTATCTTTCTTAGTTGGTACTTAGAGTTTACTTACATTCTGGTCCAAAAGTTGGTCTTTATTTAGTTGTTTTCTTCTAATTGTTTTTCAAGTTTGCTTCTCCATATTATTGTTCTCTGCTTTTTTGGAATTCCCAGTATTCAATTGCCAATATTCTCCCAGTACGTAATATTCTTGAGGATGTACTCCCTAGCTCTCGTATTTTATTCATGATTTTCATTTTATTGAATTTGTGCTCTATGTTCTGGGGTCAGTCAGATTATTGAGCATGCAGATCAACTTGTTTACTGGCACCACCATGAGAAAGTTCAAGGCTGAGGAGGGATAGAAACTGTTAGCAGTTTTTACAGTACTTGCTTGGGGATGGTTTACACCTGGAAGGCAAGAGGATCTCAAACCCCTTGACTGGGAGACTTATGTCAGCAAGGGGACAGTTCCAGGTTCAGATGGCATTTTTCAGTCTGACCAAGCCCAGGATGGATCCAGTTTCTAGAGGAGGTAGTGGTGTTGACAGTTTTGAAGTTGAGTTTATTCTCTGATTCTCTTAGTTATTTCCTGGAATCATGTTTTGTCTCCCTGTGTGCTCTGTTTATGGGTCCATGGGCTTGGTCATCACCTCGCCCTATATTCTGGGTGTTCTGATCCTTTGTCCCAGGGCCAGCTTCCTCTTGATCCTGTAACCTCTATTCACCTCCCACCTGTATTAGTCACTCAGTCGTGTCCGACTCTTTGTGACCCCATGGACTGTAGCCTACCAGGCTCCTCCGTCCATGGGATTTTCCAGGTAAGAGTACGGGAGTGGGTTGCCATTTCCTTCTCCAAAAGTACCACAAACAGGGTGGCTTAAACAACAGAACCTTCTCACAAATGGAGGCTGGAAGTCCAAGATCGAGTGTTGGCAGGACTGGTTTGGGGGCCTGTCTGCTTGGCTTGCAGACGGCGTCTTCTTGCTGTACCCTCGCATGACCTTGCCCCCATGTGTGCGTGCTCCTAGTGTCTCTCTGGGTCCAAATCAGCTCTTCTTCTAAAGAACCAATCAGATTGGACCAGGGCCCACCCTAATGACCTCACTTACCTCCTTAAAGAGTCACATTCTGACATATTGAATACTGAGGCTGTAACATGAGTTTGGAGCACACAGTTCAGTCCTTCACATACCCCTGGAGCTTAGTGCAGGCTTGCTGTGTAGTAGATGCTCAGTAAAAGTGTGTTGAGTAGCTAAATGAAAGTTTCCCAATGTGTTCTCTTTCCCTATATTCATTTTCAAGCAGATTGTAATGCAAGAGACAGCAAATGCTTTCCTAAGATAAATTAAACGAACTATCTCTTTATTGTCTTTTTTGTTGCTGTTCAGTCGCTAAGTAGTGTCTGACTCTTTGCGACCCCATAACTGCAGCACGCCTGTGCTTCCCTGTCCTTCACTATTTCCTGGACTTTGCTCAAACTCATGTTCATTGAGTCACTGATGCCATCCAACTATCTTATCCTCTGTTGTCCCCTTCTCCTCCTGCCCTCAATCTTTCCCAGCATCAGGGTTTTTTGCAATGAGTTGGCTCTTCGCATCAGGTGGCCAAAGTATTGGAAATTCAACTTCAGCGTCAATCCTTCTGTTGCAGGAAGAGGGACCCCTTCCAGGGCCCCAAAGTGGGCTCTTGTCTAACACTCAGAAATGAATTGTCCGAGGAGACACATGTGCTGACAAAGCAAGAGATTTTATTGGAAAGGGGAGCCCTGGTGGAGAGCAGTAGGGTAAGGGAACCCAGGGGAACTGCTTTGCCATGTGGCTCACAGTCTCGGGTTTTACGGTGATGGGATTAATTTCCAGGTTGTCTTTGGCCAGTTGTTCTGATTCAGAGCCCTTCCTGGTGGCACACCCGTTACTCAGTCAAGATGGACCCCAGCAAGGATTCTGGGAGGTTGTCAGACACGTGTTGTCACCTTTTGACCTTTCCTGAACTCTTCCGGTTGGTGGTGGCTTATTAGTTCCATGTTCCTTACCAGGACCTCCTGTCATAAAATAACTCATGCAGATGGTAACTGTGGTGCCTGGTTAGCGTGGGTGGCTTCAGTCAGTGTGTTCCCCCTAACGACTCCCCCCGAGAGACTTCATGCTAAAGATACTACTTGAGAATTAGGGCAGAGGTCTCTTTCTTCCGTAAATTCTTCCTGCTGTGCTTGGGCTTAGGCCTGCCTAACAGAGCAGAAGTCTCTCTCTCAGTTCAGTTCAGCCGCTCAGTCGTGTCTGACTCTTTGCGACCCCATGAATCGCAGCACGCCAGGCCTCCCTGTCCATCACCAACTCCCAGAGTTCACTCAGACGTCCATTGAGGCCATGATGCCATCCAGCCATCTCATCCTCTGTCGTCCCCTTCTCCTCCTGCCCCCAGTCTCTCCCAGCATCAGAGTCTTTTCCAATGAGTCAACTCTTCACATGAGGTGGCCAAAGTACTGGAGTTTCAGCTTTAGCATCATTCCTTCCAAAGAAATCCCAGGGCTGATCTCTTTCAGAATGGACTGGTTGGATCTCCTTGCAGTCCAAGGGACTCTCAAGAGTCTTCTCCAACACCACAGTTCAAAAGTATCAATTCTTCAGTGCTCAGCCTTCTTCACAGTCCAACTCTCACATCCATACATGACCACTGGAAAAACCATAGCCTTGACTAGAAGGACCTTAGTCAGCAAAGTAATGTCTTTGCTTTTGAATATCCTTTCTAGGTTGGTCATAACTTTTCTTCCAAGGAGTAAGCGTCTTTTACCTTCGTGGCTGCAGTCACCATCTGCAGTGATTTTGGAGCCCCAAAAAATAAAGTCTGACACTGTTTCCACTGTTTCCCCATCTATTTCCCATGAAGTGATGGGACCGGATGCCATGATCCTCATTTTCTGAATGTTGAGCTTTAAGCCAACTTTTCCGCTCTCCTCTTTCACTTTCATCAAGAGGCTTTTTAGCACCTCTTCACTTTCTGCCATAAGGGTGGTGTCATCTGCATATCTGAGGTTATTGATATTTCTCCTGGCAATCTTGATTCCAGCTTGTGTTTCTTCCAGTCCAGTGTTTCTCATGATGTACTCTGCACAGAAGTTAAATAAGCAGGGTGACAATATACAGCCTTGACGCACTCCTTTTCCTATTTGGAACCAGTCTGTTGTTCCATATCCAGTTCTAACTGTTGCTTCCTGACTTGCATACAGATTTCTCAAGAGGCAGGTCAGGTGGTCTGGTATTCCCATCTCTCTCAGAATTTTCCACAGTTTATTGTGATCCACACAGTCAAAGGCTTTGGCATAGTCAATAAAGCAGAAATAGATGTTGTTCTGGAACTCTCTTGCTTTTTCCATGATCCAGCGGATGTTAGCAATTTGATCTCTGGTTCCTCTGCCTTTTCTAAAACCAGCTTGAATATCAGGAAGTTCATGGTTCACGTATTGCTGAAGCCTGGCTTGGAGAATTTTGAGCATTACTTTACTAGCATGTGAGATGAGTGCAATTGTGCAGTAGTTTGAGCATTCTTTGGTATTGTCTTTCTTTGGAATTAGAATGAAAACGGACGTTTTCCAGTCCTGTGGCCACTGCTGAGTTTTCCAAATTTGCTGGCATATTGAGTGGAGCACTTTCACAGTATCATCTTTAAGCATTTGAAACAGCTCCACTGGAATTCCATCACCTCCACTAGCTTTGTTTGTAGTGACGCTTTCTAAGGCCCACTTGACTTCACATTCCAGGATGTCTGGGTCTAGATTAGTGATCACATCATCATGATTATCTTGGTTGTGAAGATCTTTTTTGTACAGTTCTTCTGTGTATTCTTGCCACCTCTTCTTAATATCTTCTGCTTCTCTTAGGTCCCTCCCATTTCTGTCCTTTATCAAGCCCATCTTTCATGAAATGTTCCCTTGGTATCTCTAATATTCTTGAAGAGATCTCTAGTCTTTCCCATTCTGTTGTTTTCCTCTATTTCTTTGCATTGATCGCTGAAGAAGGCTTTCTTATCTCTTCTTGCTATTCTTTGGAACTCTGCATTCAGACGCTTATATCTTTCCTTTCTCCTTTGCTTTTCGCCTCTCTTCTTTTCACAGCTATTTGTAAGGCTTCCCCAGACAGCCATTTTGCTTTTTTGCATTTCTTTTCCATGGGGATGGTCTTGATCCCTGTCTTCTGTACAATGTCACAAACCTCCTTCCATAGTTCATCAGGCACTCTATCTATCAGATCTAGGCCCTTAAATCTATTTCTCCCTTCCACTGTATAATCATAAGGGATTTGATTTAGGTCATACCTGAATGGTCTAGCGGTTTTCCCTACTTTCTTTGGTAATAAGGAGTTGATGATCTGAGCCACAGTCAGCTCCTGGTCTTGTTTTTGTTGACTGTATAGTGCTTGGGCTTAGGCCTGCCTAGCAGAGCAGAAGTCTCTCTCTACCTGATCTAAGTCGAGGTATTCTGTGCCTGAAACCAGCATTCACCCTTGTAAGAATGCAGTTTAGCTTGAAAGTGTTGGCCCCTGTCAGAGATGAAATGGAAAGGGCCAAATAGGAGGCCTAAAAGCATGGTCATCCCTAGGCCCCAGAAACAGAAGGAAACATTTGGGGTGAGGGTTGTAGGGTGTGTGAATTTGTTCTGATTAGTTGGTGGTGAGCCATCAGAGCTGTGCTCCAGAATCTTGTGCTCATTCTGATGTTACCATCCTCCGCCTGGGTGGGGGCCCCAGTTCTGTAGAAGAACTCAAAGACATCATTATGAATATCTATCTGAGTGGGAACCAGGACCCTCTCTCAAGGCTGTACCACCATCTGATTGTTCTCCTCTGTTTCTGTATCCCCTCCCTTCCCTGATTAGCAATTGTTTGAATCCACCCTTTGGAACTCAGGGAAGGTCAAGGAGGCTGAAAGAAGCCTATATCCTACAGATGAGAAATGGAGAACACAGAACAGATCTCTACTCCAGAGCCCCACAGAGTCGTGCACATTTTTAATTCCGGGAACTGGGTAGCTATGACTGTGATAACTTCCTGCCAAAATGGGGCATAGGACTGGCTCAGCTTGGAGAATAGACTCTGAATTGGAAGTATTTCTCAGTGCCAAGTCCTAGATCTAAATCTTCTATGATTAAAATCTCAATCTCTTGGTCTGCCATTTTGGTGTAACAGACCCAATTAGAAGTAGTTGGATGAGTGACAACTGGCATTTTAATAGACAAAATAAATCTCATTTCCTTTCAGAGGAATAGTCCTGAAACTCAGTCTGGACCTGGCACTTCGGGGAGACTTGTAGCCACGTAGCAGTTGCCTAGTTTTATAAAAAGCAAGGTTGCAGTTACTAGCTGCCAGCAGACATTGTTTTGAGAATGTCTGGTGGCATCCAAACCTGACACAACTCAGAAAACTCAAGTGTTTAGCAATACAAGGTCTAGTCTGAAATTGCACCCATAGTATCACCTAGTTATTTCCTTGGATGTCTGAACCATAGTTACTCTTTTGACTTTTAATTGTAAAATTCTTTTTAATAGCCAAAGCAGATGTCACCATTAACAATGTCAATGTTTTTCTAGGTATGAGAAGATGCAAGAATTGGGACTCATAAAATTGTCTCCTGAAAAGATCTAACTATCTGAAGGCCTATTCTGCCCGTTTTTCCCAGAGTACAGAGTGCCTCATTCCTGATTTAAATCCTGAACTCCTTTCAGGGGTGTTGAAGGTCAGCAGCTGCAGCGGCCATGATTTAATCTTTGTAGACGTAGATGGCAAGTGTCACTTTTCAGTTGACAGGGCCCCTTCTTGGTCATAAATCTGACCATGATTTTGAGGCAGGGGGTGCGGGGTGGGGGGTGGGGGCTCATTTCATGACCATTTCATCCCACAGTGCTGAGAATGTTCATTCTCAGGTCAGGCAAAGATTTTGTTGACAGGCCACGCAATGTACTATTACTGCACTAGGCCATAAAATAGTACCCAGTACCCAAAATTATTTGGACAACCTGTCTTACTAGCTTCTTGGTCCAGGAAAACATTCCCTCTTGTTGTTTCTTCCCATATCTGGAGTTACACTGCTACCATCATTGATCTCATATGGAACTATATATTATTTTATCAGAGGCCTCAGTCACACATTTGGCAGTGTAAGAAACAGCAATTCTGTAAAACAGGCAAAATACAAATAACATAGCCAACAGTATTAGTAAAGTCATAAGTAAGACTTAAGCTAAGAAATTCCATTAGACGTAGCCCAGTATATCCCAGTTTATCTGACTTAGTCTATTCTGTACAAATCTTTATCTTCCAGAGAAATTATATATTGGCACTGTCTATAAGGCACATAGCCCAGTTTCCTAGTGTTATTAGACTGATTATCCTTAGTGTGATTTAATTGTTTCCAACATAGAGGAGACTTTAAATTACCATAGCCTGGTGTTTATATAAATCCATCCCATAACTGTGGAAGATTTTTTCCTTTGCTGAAACTTTGCTTGTTGCTCTGATTGAGTTTGAGTACTAGAAGAAAACTCAAATTTACGACCAGGGCCAGAACAGGCATTATCAATTGTCCAGGTGAGGGGATCCCGTCTAGTAATATCAACAGTGACCTGAATATGACTATATATATTTTTGTTTAAAATAAATTTTCTCAGGGCCAACCAGTTAGAGCCTTGTAGTAGAGAAACTTACCAAGGTAACCCTGAACTAGACACAGGTAATTGGCCACAGACCCAACAACTGGATTGATTTCTAAAACTAGCATAGGATCAGGCCTATGATAGAAAAGCATTTGATTTATATGCAAAGGTCTAAGAAGTAAAGAAAACATTATAAGTGATCATACAAAGCAGGTCCAGCATCTTGGGCAAGCCGTCTGCCTCTAATGTCAGATCCTTCTCATCCTGGTGTAGTGCAATTTCTTCTCTGTTTGAGCACCATTTTAAGATGAGATCAGGTCAGCTGTCCTCTCTATAGACCAGTCCAGTGTAGGGGCCTTTGGAAGTTGGAATTAATCTATGAGTCAGTTTCCCTTCAATTTCACTGTGCATGAACCACTTAAGAGTACTTGATAAAAAGGTCCTTCCATCCAGGTTGGAGACAGTTCCTTAAATTGTGTCTTTTTCCAGTCCTGGTTGCAGGTCATGAGGCATCTGATCTTTATCCAAAGATAGATTACTGATAAGCTTCAGAAACAAACTTAGGGTGTTCTTTAAGAATTCGATTAAATTTTGCATTAATATCACATAACAGCAAAGAACTATCCAGGAAATGAGTCTTACTAGATACAGACCTCCATTAACAAACTGGGATTTAACATTCATTGAAACACCCTTTTCTCCCTAAAATCACTGTCATTTTTACCAAATATAACCAAATTAAGACTGTTTGTGATATAGGTCTGGTCTCAATAAACTTGGCCTGATGATTTCAGTTCAGTTCAGTTCAGTCACAGTCATGTCCAACTCTTTGCAACCCCATGAACTGCAGCACACCAGGTCTCCCTGTCCATCACCAGCTCCCAGAGTCCACCCAAACCCATGTCTGTTGAGTATGTGATGCCATCCATCCATCTCATCCTCTGTCATCCCCTTCTCCTGCCCCCAGTCTTTCCCAGCATCAGGGTCTTTTCCAATGAGTCAGCTCTTCACATCAGGTGGCCAAAGTATTGGAGTTTCAGCTTCAGCATCAGGCCTTCCAGTGAACACCCAGGACTGATGTCCTTTAGGATGGACTGGTTGGATCTCCTTGCAGTCCAAAGGACTCTCAAGAGTCTTCTCCAACACCACAGTTCAAAAGCATCAATTCTTTGGTGCTCGGCTTTCTTTATAGTCCAACTCTCACATCCATACATGACCACTGGAAAAACCATAGCCTTGACTAGATGGACCTTTGCTGACAAAGTAATGTCTCTGTTTTTTAATATGCTTTCTAGGTTGGTCATAACTTTCCTTCCAAGGAGTAAGCATCTTTTAATTTCATGGCTGCAATCACCGTCTGCAGTGATTTTGTAACCCCCAAAAATAAAGTCAGCCACTGTTTCCACTGTTTCGCCATCTATTTGCCATGAGGTGATGGGACCGGATGCCATGATCTTAGTTTACTGAATGTTGAGCTTTAAGCTAACTTTTTATCTCCTCTTTTATATAACCATAATTGATCATAGATCTTTTTGCTTTGCTGAAACTTTTATAGAGTCACAGACTGAACTTTGAGAATAAAACCTTCCAGGGCTAGGAAAGTCATGCCAAGGCTTATCACAGATTTTGCCTAACAGAGTGAATTCCTCCCTTTTCAAGTTCTCAAAAATTCCTTGAGATTTCTGTACCTGTTAATGAAATAACCTTCCTAACTCATCTGACAAAGTTACTGGAAACCTAAGAGTTTCCAGTCTCTGGAGGAGTCAGATAGAAAATATAATTGTTTTAATTTGTTTATAGTGTATGTTTACCAAATTACTCTCAAAATTAGTTTGATGGGAAGGTTTTCCCTACTCTTGGAAAACACAGATTCAAACCTGTAATTTTTTTCAGATAGAAACTATTAAAATTATAAGCATATTCACTGGTTCATTCAGTCCTTTTGTTACCTTTTGTGAAGTCATCAGGTTTCCCATTAGAATACTAGGACATATTAGAATGTTAGGAATTCCATAAAATTTTTAGGATGTCTATATTAGTAATATTTACCATATATTATAACCTGAGAGGACTTATCACTCATTTGATAATAATTCCCATGTAATTTAACCAACCAAATAAGCATAATTAGCTTAATATCTCTCTTTGGGATGTTTCAGGGGCCCTCTGAAGTATCCCAAAGTTAGCTAGAGGTCAAAAGAACTTCAACAGAATTCGATTTAGGAAGTTTTGTCAAAAAAATCAATCAAAAGGGTTTAGACCATTTAGTCAATTTAGTTAGATTTAGTATATGGGTATATCATTTAGCTTGCTGTTATGTCACAATGAGTGTATATACTGAGGCTTAATGTCTAGTGAAAATGACTCTACCATCTTTGACCTAGTTAGCTCTAACTAGTTTTCCTATGGTTGTGTCATTCCTAAGAAAATCCATTTATCCTACTAATTGTAATCCAATTTTAGAAAATCCTTATCATGCATAACTCTTTTCGGTATTTTTTCCATACCTTCTTCTACTGAAAACACATCTTAGTTTCCCTAAAGTATTTTCTACAATGAGGTACATTTCTTGTTGACAGATTTGTAACAGAATACAGTCTTATTTGACCTCCAGTAAACCTAGGTACAACAGAAGTATTATATTTATTGATGGTTCTAAAGACATGTCTATGTTACCAGGTTTAATTTAATACTGAATATTTCCCAGTTCACATGAACCTGGAATTCATTGTTTAATTTAGAATTATTTGATTTGTAAGCACTTACTTTTCTTTAAGCCAATTAAATAGAGCTCATTTACAAATTAATCTCAAAAATATCATCCAGAGACAAAGAAATACTGAGACATACACGTATATAGACAGACACAATGAAGATCTAGCTTCATTTTCTAAGCTTAGTCATGAATTAGATATTACAATGTAAAATTCATTAGTTTATAAATAACAGTTGGAATCAATAAAATTTTTTAAGCCTGCTTTCCATTTTTCCTCAGTCTCAGCAGTTAGAGATGGGCTAGATAAGTGTTCCTGAGGGCCCTGGTCTCAAGGCACAGGGAAAGAAAATCAAGCTCTAACAAAATGGCAGCAGGTCTAAACCAAATGGTGGCCACACAAAGCAAAATGGCCATCGCAAATCACAACACAGAACACAGAGTATAAACACACACATAGACCTGGCAGTCCTCATCAGAGCCTCTCTTAATACAAGATTACAGTCTCTGAGAAAACCTAAGAGACACAGAACTTCAGATTCAAGTACTAACGGAGTAAATGAAAACATTTCAGGTCTTCAAAGATTTCAAAGCGAGGAAAGGAAGTCAGGTTGAAAGAAGAAGGGGGAGGAGATGGGAGAGGGGGGCAAAAGGCGTGTTACAGGCATCTCCTGCCAGCTGCAGAACCCAGGCATTATGGAACTTTACTCTAGGCCTCCAGAGAAGGGAGGACTGGAACTCAATCCTAAGAGAAACCAGAACAGAACCAAAATTCGAGTTCTCTGCCAAGAGGAGGTGATTAGTCTCCAATCCTCAGCTCAGCTGAGGCCCTTTGACCAGATTCCTGCGTCCAGGACTGGGGGCCTAGAAAAAAGGGGAAGGATAGGAAGGGTTAAGGAAAAGAAAGAGGAGGGGAGAGAGGTCAATAAAATCTCTTGTTCCTTACCCAGTCAGGGCATTCTGGCCAGTTGTCTGCATCAGGAGGAGACCAGGGACAAAAGGGTCCCAGTTGCAGTCACTGGGTCTGGTCCATCAGCAGGCAAGCTGGTCCCTGAGTACCCTGAGTGATCAGGATGTCAGTCATAGTGAAGAAGAGTCCCCGTCAGAGTCACCATTTGTTGCAGGAAGGGGGATCCCTTCTAGGGCCCAAAAGTGGGCTCTCATCTAACACTCAGAAATGAATTGTCCGAGGAGACACTGACAAAGCAAGATATTTTATTGGAAAGGGGCGCCCGGACAGAGAGCAGCAGGGTAAGGGAACCCAGGTGAACTGCTCTGCCATGTGGCTCACAGTCTCGGGTTTTATGGTGATGGGATTAGTTTCTGGGTTGTCTTTGGCCAAGTATTCTGATTCAAAGTCCTTCCTGGTGGCCCACGCATTGCTCAGCCAAAATGGACGCCAGCAAGAAGGATTCTGGGAGGTGATTGGACACATTGGTGTCACCTTTTGACTTTTCCTGAACTCTTCTGGTGGGTGGTAGCTTATTAGTTCCATGCCCCTTACCAGCACCTCCTGTCATAAAACAACTCATGCAAATGGTAACTATGGTGCCTGGTCAGCATGGGCGGTTTCAGTCAGTGGGTTTCCTCTAACACTTCCAATGAATACTCAGGGTTGATTTCCTTTAGGATTGACTGATTTGATCTCCTTGCTATCCAAGGGACACTCAAGGGTCTTCTCCAACACCACAGTTTGAGGACATCGATTCTTCTGCCCTCAGCCTTCTTTATGATCCAGCTCTCACATCAATACATGACTGCTGGAAAAACCATAGCTTTGAGTAGATGGACCTTTGTCGGCAAAGTGATGTCTCTGCTTTTTAATACGCTGTCTAGGTTTGACATAGCTTGTGTTAAAAAGCAAACTCTCTAGTATGAATAGAGGTCCTTTCTCTGCCCTCCCCCCAAATATATCCTGCTGTTGCATGGTAGTGAAATGAACTCTAAGCCTGAGGTCAGATTCAGCCCAGTCTCTGTGGCAAACTCGCTGAACATCGTATCACAGGCCTGTGTTATGTTTTTCTTGGGATTTGAATCCATGTTATTGCATACTGGATTTACCTACCTTGGGAATTTAGTTCCTTTTTTATTTCTTAGCACACTTCCTCTGTTTCATCATATTTATTTCCTTTCTCTATCCTCAGCTCCGACAAATATGAATTTTTCAAAAAGCTCAGAGAAATGTATTATACTGATTGTATCTGTTATTTGTGGTTGTTCTTCTAGTTTATAGTAATGAAAAGATGGAATTTTCTCCTTTGGCTCCTTTTGTTCTTTTGCATTCTTAATTTTTCTATTTTGCTTTCCCTCACCAAATTTTTGATCTCTGAAACAGCAACTTAAAATAGCTATCCAAAGGTATACATACCCACCACAGAGTTTGTTGCCAAGCATACAAAATGAATGGATTCTTTATTGAAATGTGAAATGCCTACACAGCAGAGTCTATGTATAGAGCTGCGATGGAGACGTAGAACTGGCCTCTCTCATGGATATTATTAAGATGACAGCTTCCAATGGACTTAGAGTTTCATTGAATTTAATAGTCTACCAATGCTGTTTAATGAAACAATGTGATTTTCTTCTGCCGTGGTCTCAAAAGCCAAGCGAAGTTCAGGTCCTGGCCATCCGAAACTACTCACCATGACTGACACTTTCCACGCTCTGATTCTTTTTTGGCTCATGAGTGTGACTTTCCATCTGCTGAGAACACTGTTCTTCCCCTGCTCACTGGAAGCTTTTCCTGGTCCCAAACTAGCCTAGGTGCTCTCCAAGGGCTCCCAAAGGTCCTGGCCACTCCCCTTGAGCATGCACAATGCTGATTTGCAAGTCATTGTTGATATGTCTGTCCCTTTTGACTAAAAGTCCTTACTAAGCCAGGCACCTCTTTGGAAGCTGAAGAGGCCTATGGATCTTAAGTTGTAAGTAAGTGCATGAGATAAAACAAGTTGGGCTCCAACTTGGGGGCAGTGTGGAATGAAGCACATTCTACTCTGTCTGAAAAGCAAATGGTAGTTTAGAGACTATAAAAAGACAGAATCTGAAATATCCCCAAACTCTTGATGAGTTACCATTTTTCCCCCCTCCGGAACACCCCCAGCCTAGATTCAGTACAGCTCTAAACCCAGAGATGGGCATTGGTACCAATAGAGGGGGCTTCCCCAGTGACTCAGTGGTAAAGACCCTACTGCTGTGCAGGAGATGCAGGAGACACGGGTTTGATCCCTAGGTCAGGAAGCTACCCACTCCAGTATTCTTGCCTGGGAAATGCCAGGGACCGAGGAGCCTGGTGGGCTTCAGTCCATAGCGTCACAAAGAGTCAGACAAGTGACTGAGCGTGCACACACACCTATAGAGTCCCATTCAGGTCCTGCCTTAGGGAGCAGGAAGCATGTCTCCTAGTACTGAGAAGTGGTGGAGAAATCCCCTGTTTTGTTTTTCTTTTCTCCTTTCTCTTGTGCCCCAGACCTCCAGCTATCCTGTCATGCCAGGGGCATGAAAGCTCAAAGGATCCTAAAACTGAGGGAGAAGGATCTTCCCTTTGATCAGAAGAGCTGTGGGCCCAAGAGTGGAGCAAACTCCCAATGCATTTTGTCCTTTTTGCCCTCCCATTTCTGTGCCTGGACACACATGCAGCTGTGGGAAATGCATAGAAGAGCAGGCTAAGTAGAGCACCAGCTTTTTGGCTAAGGGGCCAGAAAGTTGAAGCCCCTGGGAACTGGAAAGTACCAGAGAGAAGGAAGCGCTAGGGAAAGCAACCGTAAAGTTGTTTGTGAACTTCTGGACTCACCCCTGAGATGCACAAGAATAGATCTGACCTCAAATAGCACACCATAAATTCTGAGAACTACAAAATAGACCATTGCCCAGGTTTCAGACTGGTTATTGGGTGGCGTACATAGGCTCATATCTGAAATCTTGGAAAACAAGACTTATTTTAGAACCATAACCCATGGAAGACTGGGTGGAACTCAATCTGGTAGGCTCCGATTTAAAAAAAAAAATAGACAAAATCTAAAGTCTTATAATCATCTAAATGTTCATGAAACAATTAAAAATTACTCAACACATATGGAGAATTGGGAAAATCTCGATTTGTACGGGAGAAGACAGCTAACAGAAGCCAATACTTAGATGACACAGAATTTAAAGCAACTATTATAAAAGAACCCCAATACATAAGAGGAAATATTCTTAAAATGAATGAGGAGATTAAAAGTCTCAGAAAAGAAGTAAAAGATATAAAGAAGAACCAAAAGGAAATCTTAGAATGGAAAAAAGACTACAACCAGTGTAAAAACGTCACAGGATAGGACTCAATAGCAGAATGGAGATGACAGAGGAAAGAGTCAGTGAACTTCAGTATAAATCAATAGAAATTATAAAATCTGAAAAATAAGGAAGTGAAGTCTTTCAGTCATGTCCGACTCTTTGTGACCCGTGGACTGTGGCCCACCAGGCTCCTCCGTCCATGGGATTCTCCAGGCCAGAATACTGGAGTGGTTTGCCATTTCCTTCACAGAGAAAAAAATTAAAGGTGAAAAAGAACAGAATATCATCAGCTGGTGGGAAAATACCAAATAGTCTGACAATCTTATCATAGAAGTCTTAGAAAGGATACGGTGCATAGAAAATGTATGAAGAAACAATGGCTAAAAACCCTGCCAAATTTGTAAAAAGGCATAATCCCACAGACACAAAAAGTCCAAGAAACCCCAAATAAGATAAACCCAAAGAATACATGCCCAGACACATCGTTATTAAACTGATGAAAAGTAAGGAAGAAAAAGCAACATTTAAAGCAACCAGAGAAAAACAACACTTTACTTATAGGAGAACATGATTCAAAGAGTCACAGATCTCTCCAGAAGGAAATGAAATATTTTAAAAAAACTGTCAACACACAATTCTATGTCCAGTAAAAAAAATCCTTCAGGAATGAAGATGAAATAAGGACATTCTTATGTGAAAAACACACAAGAGACTTCACTGTCACCAGTTCTGTGGTTTCTGGATGAGAAATGACACCAGAAGGAAAGCTGAAACATCAAAAGTGAAGGAAAAGCAGCAGAAAAGGCACATACCTAGGTAAATGTGATAGACGATTCTTCTCCTCTTGGGTTCCTTAACTTTGATGGTGAAAAACAAAAGTGATAACATTGTCTAGTATGATTTCAATGTATATTGATATAACAAACACAACAATGGCAACATAAAGAAGGGAGGGTAAAGGTACCTATATAGTGATTATGTATCACTTAGAGTGGTAAATATTGATTTTACATAGACTATGAAAAGTTGAGTGTGTATATTTTAATCCCTACAATAGCAGCTTAAAAGTTATACAAAATAGTAAAATTGCAATAGATAAAATCAAAAATAAAAAAGTTTAAAGAACCTAAAATAAAAGAAGAAAAGGGAAAATACAGAAACTAAAAATAAAGAGACAAAGAGAAAACAAATAATAAAATGGTATACCTAAATGCTAAATACCAATAATTACATAAAATGCAAGTGGACTGAACATAACAAAAAGACAGGTTATCAGAACAGATTTCAAAAATGACTTAATTATATACTGTTACAAGAAACTCATTTTAAATATAATGACCTCAGTAGCCTAAAAGTAAAAGATGGAAATATATATATATATATATGTATGTATGTATCTCACTATCCAGAAAAAAAGGACTTCCCAGGTAGCAATGGTGGTAAAGAACCCGCCTGCCAAAGCGGGAGACATAAGAGATTCGGGTTTGATCCCTGGGTTGGGAAGATCCCCTGGAGGAGGGCATGGGAACCCGCTCCAGTATTCTTGTGTGGAAAATCCTCATGGGTAGAGGAGCCTGGTGGGCTACAGTCCATGGGGTCGCAAAGAGTCAGACATGATGGAGCGATTTAGCACGCACGCACATTCAGAAGAAAACTGGAGTGGCTAGAGTAATATGGGACAAAGCAGATTTCACAGCAAAGCCAACTACCAGAGATAAAAAGAGACAATATGTCGTGATAATAGGGTCAGTTCACAGGAAGACACACAACCCTAAACGGATATGTACCGAATAAACGAGTCTGGAAACGTATGAAGCAAAAACTAACTGATCTGAAAAAAGAAACAGATAAATGTACAGTAATAGCTGGAGACTTCAGCATTCCTCTTGCCGTGATCAACGGAGCTGGCAGACAGAAGACAAGCAAGGGTATAGTATACAAAACTGAATCATACTGTGAACCACTGATTCTAATGGCCATTTGTAGAACACTGTAGCCTGCCAGGCTCCCCTTTCCACGGGCTTCTCCAGGCCAGACTACTGAAGTGGGTAGCTTTTCCCTTCTCCAGGGGATCTTCCAAGCCCAGGGATCGAACTCAGGTCTCCTGCATTGCAGGCAGATTCCTTATGGTCTGAGTTACCAGGGAAGCCCATTTATACAACGCTCCACTCCAAAATGACAGAATATACATTCTTCTCAAGTGCTCATGGAACCTTTGCCAAAATAAACCAGATCCTGTGTTGTAAGATAATTCTCAAAAAAAACTTAAAGAGCTGAAATCATGCAAAGTATGTTCTCTGCCTATAATTAGTGAATGAACTATGAAATGACTTAAACAGGAACCAATGTGTTGAGAGACTCTAAAGACTTTAAGAAAAATGGACACATTTTGTTTAACCCAACATGTGCTCACTGTTGATAACTATGAACTGGACTCAAATGACTGTCTTAACTGTCTTGTGTTGTAGTACCTGCCTTATTTTGGAGCATCTCCTGTTTCCATCCGCTAGTGTGTTTGTTGCTTGGTTGTATCCCTTATGATTATACAGTGGAAGTGAGAAATAGATTTAAGGGCCTAGATCTGATAGATAGAGTGCCTGATGAACTATGGAAGGAGGTTCGTGACATTGTACAGGAGACAGGGATCTAGACCATCCCCATGGAAAAGAAATGCAAAAAAGCAAAATGCCTGTCTGGGGAGGCCTTACAAATAGCTGTGAAAAGAAGAGAGGCGAAAAGCAAAGGAGAAAGGAAAGATATAAGCATCTGAATGCAGAGTTCCAAAGAATAGCAAGAAGAGATAAGAAAGCCTTCTTCAGCGATCGATGCAAAGAAATAGAGGAAAACAACAGAATGGAAAAGACTAGAGATCTCTTCAAGAAAATTAGAGATACCAAGGGAACATTTCATGCAAAGATGGGCTTGATAAAGGACAGAAATGGGAGGGACCTAAGAGAAGCAGAAGATATTAAGAAGAGGTGGCAAGAATACACAGAAGAACTGTACAAAAAAGATCTTCATGACCCAGATAATCATGATGATGTGATCACTCATCGAGAACCAGACATCCTGGAATGTGAAGTCAAGTGAGCCTTAGAAAGCATCATTATGAACAAAGCTAGTGGAGGTGATGGAATTCCAGTGGAGCTATTTCAAATCCTGAAAGATGATGCTGTGAAAGTGCTGAACTCAATATGCCAGCAAATTTGGAAAACTCAGCAGTGGCCACAGGACTGGAAAATGTCAGTTTTCATTCCAATCCCAAAGAAAGGCAATGCCAAAGAATGCTCAAACTACTGCACAATTGCACTCATCTCACATGCTAGTAAAGTAATGCTCAAAATTCTCCAAGCCAGGCTTCAGCAATACGTGAACTGTGAACTTCCAGATGTTCAAGCTGGTTTTAGAAAAGGCAGAGGAACCAGAGATCAAATTGCTAACATCTGCTGGATCATGGAAAAAGCAAGAGAGTTCCAGAACAACATCTATTTCTGCTTTATTGACTATGCCAAAGCCTTTGACTGTGTGGATCACAATAAACTGTGGAAAATTCTGAGAGAGATGGGAATACCAGACCACCTGACCTGCCTCTTGAGAAATCTGTATGCAGGTCAGGAAGCAACAGTTAGAACTGGGCATGGAACAACAGACTGGTTCCAAATAGGAAAAGGAGTATGTCAAGGCTGTATATTGTTACCCTGCTTATTTAACTTCTATGCAGAGTACATCATGAGAAACACTGGGCTGGAAGAAACACAAGCTGGAATCAAGATTGCCAGGAGAAATATCAATAACCTCAGATATGCAGATGACACCACCCTTATGGCAGAAAGTGAAGAGGTGCTAAAAAGCCTCTTGATGAAAGTGAAAGAGGAGAGTGAAAAAGTTGGCTTAAAGCTCAACATTCAGAAAATGAAGATCATGGCATCCGGTCCCATCACTTCATGGGAAATAGATGGGGAAACAGTGGAAACAGTGTCAGACTTTATTTGTTGGGGCTCCAAAATCACTGCAGATGGTGATTGCAGCCATGAAATTAAAAGACGCTTACTCCTTGGAAGAAAAGTTATGACCAACCTAGATAGCATATTCAAAAGCAGAGACATTACTTTGCCAACTAAGGTCCGTCTAGTCAAGGCTATGGGTTTTCCAGTGGTCATGTATGGATGTGAGAGTTGGACTGTGAAGAAAGCTGAGCGCTGAAGAATTGATGCTTTTGAACTGTGGTGTTGGGGAAGACTCTTTAGAGTCCCTTGGACTGCAAGGAGATCCAACCAGTCCATTCTGAAGGAGATCAGCCCTGGGATTTCTTTGGAAGGAATGATGCTAAAGCTGAAACTCCAGTATTTTGGCCACCTCATGCGAAGGGTTGACTCACTGGAAAAGACTCTGATGCTGGGAGGAATTAGGGGCAGGAGGAGAAGGGGACGACTGAGGATGAGATGGCTGGATGGCATCATTGATTGGATGGACGTGAGTCTGAGTGAACTCCGGGAGTTGGTGATGGACAGGGAGGCCTGGCGTGCTGCAATTCATGGGGTCGCAAAGAGTTGGACACGACTGAGCGACTGAACTGTGTCCAACTCTTTGCGACCCCATAGACTGTAGCCTGCCAGGCCCCTCTGTCCATGGAATTCTCCTCTGTCCGTGGGTTGCCATTTCCTACTGCATGGATCTTCCCAACCCAGGAATCGAACCCCTGTCTCGTGCACTGCAGGCAGATTCTTCACCATCTGAGCCAGCAAGGAAGCCCATCCTGTAAGGGAACAGCATACTCCATTGTGATCCTGTAGAGGGAAAAACCCAAAGCAAGAGGAGAAGAGGGTGGAAGCGGATGAGACGGCTGGATGGCATCACCGATTCAATGGACATGAACTTGAACAAACTCAGGGAGATGGTGAGAAACAGGTAGGCCCAGCATGCTGCAGCCCACGGGGTCACAAAGAGTCAGACACAACTTAACGACTGAGCAACAGCAATGTCAGAGGGAACACAATTAAATATGCCAGTCCTTCCTCCAGAATTATGCACAGAATTATTATCAAAGATGGTAAATTACTATCCAAATCAAGTGCATGTGGGAATTAGTGTTTGAGATTTCCTGTGCCCTGTAGGACAGGACTTGGTAGGTGCAGTGCTGAGACAATCATAAGATTTTGCAAGTGGGAATTATTCAGGCTAACCGGGAGTCTGGGGTGAGGGTCGAATGGAGGATGCACACATGGTACTTGGCATGAGGGGCACCAATGGGAAATTTATGGAGCCCTGAAAACTAAAGTTGGAAATGGAACCGAAGAGCCCTGCTTGTGCTCAGCTAGTAGCAGGGCTGGTGGAGAACTCAATCACCAGAAGTTTCTGGAAAAGTTGCAGACTGCATGAGCTGCTACACTTCACTGACCTCATCACGTACCAACAATCTCCTCGTTGGTCCATAGACCTGAATAAAAGAATGAGAAAAGCTAATAAGTCATTTCATTAAGTCAAGCCTAAGATGCTCTTGATTGTAAGAGCTACCATTATTTCATGCACCAATAAGAAGGGAAAAACACTTTAAATAGACTGTGACAGGTGCCTTTAACAACAGTCCCGAGAGCAATATGAATCCATCCCCCCAGATTTCTTTGAAATCAATCTTCGTCTCTTCTGAGGGATCTGCAATGAAACAGATATTTTGGTAATAGAAAGTAGCAGAGCTTTCCTGACTTCGTGAGTATCTTCCTTTCTGCTGGCTCTAAGACACTTGGTTGTTCCTTTACAAGAAAACGTGGACTCATGATCATTTCTCTGTGACAAAGACTCTTCAGCAATATCACGTTGACCTCCTATGGCTTGGCCTCTGCCTTTCTGTGTACAAACTAGCTTGTCATTCTAGTGCTGAATCACAGTGGAAAAGTTTTAGAGAACATTCTGAATGGCAGTTAAGCACACAGGTTAAACTAACAGATACCTAAGCTGAAGTGAAGGCGGTGTAAACAGCTGTGGCCAAGTGGATGGACATGCAAAGACCATGGCCGCCACGTCATGACCGCCAGCGGGCCGATGGCTTCTGAAAGACACCGTTGGTTCAGATGCACCTGGACTCCGGAAATGGTAAATTTTGCAAAACTCTGGGGACCTCTCTGGAGGTCTAGTGGCTATGACTCTGCATTCCCCAATGCAGGGGGCCTGGGTTCCATCCCCACTCAGGGAGCCAGATCCATATGCTGCAACTAAGAATTCACACACCACAGCTGAAGAGCCTGCGTGCTGCAACTAAGACCCAGCACAGCCAAATAAATATTAAAAATATATATAGATTTTGCAAAACTGTGTATCTTAGGATCAGTAAAATACAGCCGTTCTGTTAGATTCCATGATTTGGGAGCGAGTTCAGCCCCTGTTTTTCTTGAATGTCCTCCTTTTGCCTCTGTTCTAGAGTTCCACATGGAGCTCACCTTGAGTAGGAAGAACAGGCAATAAATGAGTAAATGGAAAAATCATCACATTTTTTAAGTGCGACAAAATGAGGGTAGGGTTAGATGGAGACTCACGGAAGGGCCAGGGTAGAGTGTATCATGCGTTTGTGCTGAGCTCTTGCACGTCTTGCAGAGTTCTAACTAAGTCACATTTGGATTTTGGTCTCTGAGAATCACTGATGGCCTGCAGAGGGAAGACCTGTTTCCAGGTCTGCTTGGAACTGAGGCGTCTCCTGGGGTGTGGGAATTTCAGTCCTAAAGGGAGCACTTTCAGGCAAACTGGCAAAGTTGGTCACCCGATAGGGCTTCTAACTCTGTTTCCTTTTAGTTTAATATTTGCATTATTATTTCTACGTCTAATTAAGTCTGATAATAAACCTACAAGTGTGACTTTTTTTCTTTTACTTTCATCTCTCCTGATTTCATAGAAAGAGGTTAATTTGACAAACATGACTTAAATCTTATAGTTACTAAATTGATTCCATTCAATCACTCAACAACACTGATGCAGTTCCTAGGTAAGTCCTGTGGGGGCTACAATGATGGGTCAAGGTGGCTGCCAGGGGTAAGAAGACTTGCCCAAAAAAGCTGGAGGAGATAGGTGGCAGCCTAAGAGCATGTTCACCGAAGTCCCCAGGGGCTCAGAGAAGGTGGGTGAGGGCAGAGGTGAGGAGGGCAGGGGAAGCTGCTTTCATTTTGTGATTCTGGGCTTTTATTTCACTTTAGATGAACAATACAAGGGCTTCCCAGGTAGCTCAGTGGTAAAGAATCTGCCTGCAATGCAGGAAACTCAGGTTCAGTGGGGTCAGGAAGACCCCCTGGAGAAGGAAATGGCAACCCACTCCAGTATGCTTACCTGGAGAGTCCCATGGGCAGAGGAGCCTGGTGGGCTACAGTCCAGGGGGTTACAAAGAGCTGGACACGACTGAGCAACTAAGCATGCAGGCACACAAGCAACAGAAACCAACATTTTTGAAGAAGAGTAATTTTCTTTGCCTTTGAAACGACTTAAAGGCAAAAGCAACTCTATTCTTTCATGGGAGGAATCATTTTGATGTGCCTTTGTGTTTTTCAACTAAAAGACTAACTGAACTCTGGACTATAAATGCTTTCATGATTCTTGGAGCTATATATATATATATATATATATATATATATATATATTAATATTTTTCTCTTTAAAACAACAAAACACATATTCTTGGCTTTTCCTTCTGGCAAGGGGCCCATCACATGGTGAAGTCATTTTCGTGTCTGTATACAAATGGGGTAATTAGATTGTCAGTGATACTACAATCTTTATTTATCTTCACAAGCCCTCAGTGAACTTTATGTTTGATCTCTGCCTTCAGTTCAGGGTTGATATGTAAATACTCACACACCTGCTGGAATATTTCAAAACCATCACATGAGTTCTTCCTCCCTCCCTTACCCCTCTGCATCTCATTTTCCCATTATAGCTCATAAAAATAGTCTTTAACTACCAATTGTATAGAATACCATGACCAGACTTTCGGACGTTGTAATCTGAATGAAGAAATCAAGCTCTCCGCTCCATCACTCCTGTTTATTGTTATTTTTTTAAAGATGAAAGTGGTCAGATGGAAATGGGGGTGTTCACTCCTTAACCTGTTCTAAAACTTTTTTTGCTCATATATGCCAAGAAAAGGTAAGTGTGAGAGAGTGTGCGTGCTTGAAGCAAAGATTAGAGGAAACCCAAAAGCCTTAAAGTTAAGTAAAATTTGGAATCAACATTTAAATTAGGTATGCTTTACAGACTGATGTTATTTGAAATCTGAATAGCTGATGTCAAAAATAGATTTTCCTTTCTTTCCAGAGTGTGGCAAAAAATAACCACATGCCTTTCCTGGACTCCTGACTCTCACCCCAAAGGGTTTTCTTGTATAGGAACCAACAATTCCTTGGATGGAAACACTGGACAGGCTAGTCATTATTTTGAGATTTAGAAGACTGCAGATTCCTGGCAGCCCTCGGCTGTTTTTCTAGTAGCAGGCAAGTGGGTGGACAAAAAAGCAAGAAGCAGACCCACACCGCTGGCTTTGGGTTCTCTGAACAAAGGAGACAGGTGAGCGGCTGCCCTGCTCATCCCCCTTCTTTGTTTGGTGAGCAGTGAGGAAAAAGTGGTAGCATCTGCGATGCTGCTGTGGGATCCTGGTTTCCTGGAAACAACTTGTCCCTTCCCCTTTGCCTTTGGGGGTTGCCGGCCACTTGAGGAAGACCTAAGCGACGCCTGCCTGTTGCCAGCACAGCTCATGTAGGGGTCAGAAATAGTAGGATTGCTTGTGTAGGGAGAACAATCACTTCATTGTCAGATTTTTTTTCCCCACTCTTCATCCAAACGCTGGGTTGCTTTGTAGCACAGTTGGAGACACTGTGTTGAGAAGCCTTTGCTCATGGCAACGTTTCCTCTGTTCGTTTTCTGCTGCTTCTTGCACTGGAAAATTCCATCCTTTAGCACTGGGATTATATGTCACCACGGCTGAAATCATAGACACAGTCCACTTAATTGGCTGCAAGCATGAGAGATAGCCAGAGAGAATGGGAGACAGAGAGGATTCCCTTGCATAAAGAGAGGATTGAACGAGGTCATTGAACCAGAGAACCAGCAGGTCACAAACCCTCAGGGGGTCATGAAAATCTTCCCGGGTTTCCTGTCTTTAGAAGCAAAAATAATGCTTGTTAAAAAATTTTTAAAGAAGAAAGAAAAGATGTTTAGGATTGGCCATAATTGAGCTGGGTGTGGTATCTGAGGGCCCCATTATTCTAGTACTTTGTGTATTTTTTGAAATTGAAATAATAGGAAGTTTTCAGAAAGTATTTATTTTTCATCTCAGAAAGATCGCGGAGCCCCCCGGGTGGGTATCATGTACATAAGCGCGGCAGGGAGAGCAGTTCAACTGAGCATGCTCCAGCCGATTTCACTGTGAGCTGAACCACCCCCACCCCCACCCCCCACACCCCTTGCTTCTAATTGATGTACAGTTTCAAATGGCCTTTATTCTTCGCCATATGTGCTTTGGTCTATATCCTGAATGGATCATTTGTTAAGAGACTGGAAGCATTAGCAACACAGATGCTGAAACTGGTGTTAATAATTCAGCAAACTGCCTGACGATACTGTTCACTTTATCTAAAGACCGTCTTCTTCGCTTTAAAAGTCCGACCCTCTGAAGAGGCCCCTGGACCTCCACAACAGTGTTACAGAAAGAAAAGACAGCTCTAATTATGTCTACATTTGATTTTCATTTAATCAAGAGCAAACCAATCCTACAGAAAGTGACTATAAATAGCAGTTTAGTTGATTTTTTAAAGTACAAAATATAAGAATTTCAGATATGAGGTCATGAAAGCAAGTTCTGATGCTCCAAACCTATACTTTAATGTGAGTGTCAAACAGTTAACATGACTGAGCGACTTCCCTTTCACTTTTCACTTTCATGCATTGGAGAAGGAAATGGCAACCCACTCCAGTGTTCTTGCCTGGAGAATCCCAGGAACAGGGGAGCCTGGTGGGCTGCCGTCTATGGGGTCGCACAGAGTCGGACACGACTAGAGTGACTTAGCAGCAGCAGCAGCAGAAACTCATTTATTGACTTCCTCCCTGTATCCGATGGCCTTGAAGTGGCTGTCATAAAATTTATTGTTTACTTAGTGTTTCCTAATAACATTGGGCACAGAAATGGTAGAAATTTCTAGAAATAGGTCATGTAGGTACGTTGTAAGTTTCTTGGGTTTTAGACATGTACTCTTGAAATCCAGTGTTAATCCTCACGGTTTATTCAGTGTTGGAATATGTTGGCTATTGAAGATGATACTAATATGAGATTAACAATATATGGGGATAAAATATAAACTTTTGTTTTCACTCGCAGTTTCCTTTTCATAGTACACCATCTTGGACATCTTCTGTGCTTGCCTCTCACCTTCTGGCCCACCTTTGGTGCCAGCTGTTGCTAGGCAACCAGTTTTGTGCAGCTGTAACCGCAGGGTGCCTTGTTTCAGCTGCATCCTGTGTCTCCCTTTCAGCCCTGGCTTTCTCTGGACGTTACCTGGTATACATGCGTGTGCAGCCTGGAAATTGTGAGAGTGTCAACACTTCATGAAACAGAGCTCCGAAAGGAAACAGGAGTTTATGGGACAGTGCTTCCCTTTTTCTTCCCTCAGTCTGAAAATCCAGGTGTGAGTTCTACACAGCTCCTTAGGGGGTCCGCACCAGAGTCGGAATGGATCACATGGCCACTTTCTCTCCCTCCTCCCCTGCTTCACTCTCTCCTGCCCTTGACTCTTGCCCACTGGGGCCACTCTACAGAATAGCCTTCCTTTACAAAAGTCCTTGTCACAGGCTCTGCTTTCTGTGAGGAACCCAGGGTAAGATGCTAAGAGAATCTAGAGTGAAGACAGAAGATGATTTCCTAAGAGGTTGGTTGGGTTGTGTATGTCAATCAAAGTGCAAGTGTTAATCGCTCAGTCCTGTCTCTGACTCTTTTCAAATCCACAGAATGTAGCCAGTCAGGCTCCTCTGTCCATGGAATTTTCCAGGCCAGAATACTGGAGTGGGTTGCTTTTCCCTTCTCCAGGGAATCTTCCAGACCCAGGGCTCAAACCCAGGTCTCCTGCATTGCAGGCAGATTCTTTACCATCTGAGCTACCTACACATCATAGGTCTGTGAATGGGGTTCAAAGAAAAGTTTGGGAAATCCTAGACTGGATGGCCATTGGGTTTACAGTGACATGTAAAGTTAGAATTGTCAGATTCCCATCCAGCTCTAACAGGTTCATGAGTATCTGAGTCTTCCACAAAGACAAGTATAAGAAGATCCCTAAGTCTCATCAAGCCTGTCGAACAGCTGCATGTGTGACAAGGAGAAGCAGAGAACAAAACCCAACAGAGCATTCTGACAAGCTTTCAGAAATCCTGCTATCCCAGAAGACTTCTGCACCGTTGCTAGATCTGGTCATAAAGCTGTAGCGGTGCTGGTGTATTCCAAGGAGATTGCTGGTCTCACCCTAAGCATGCTCTCTGTCTCTGGGTACAGGTGGAGGAGACCAGGTAGGTCGGGCTTCTCTGCTTCTGTCACGGCCCACCTCAAAGAAGCAGAATCTTCGCACTAGCCAGGCTGTTGGGTGGCAGCTCAGTTCTCTCCCTGTGCCTCTCTGGACCTGTATGGTCTAGTCTAGGAGTTCTGAGTGTGGTCCCTGAACGAGACCATCATTTTCTGAAGGCACATATCCCCAGGAGGCAGGTTAAACACGCCAGTTCTTGGATCCCACCCCACCTCTACAGCAGTCTGGCCTGACAAGCCTTCCAGGAGATTCTGATGCTGGCTCAAGTTTGAAAACCACTGCCCTTGGTCTTTTCCTTCACACCCTGGCATTCAAGCTTTGGTGGCCTTCAATGTTGATTTCACACTCCTGCCCAGAGGATGGGCTTAGGGAACCGAAGATTACTTGACTAGCTCAGAGATGAGAAAGAGGCTAGGACTGTGTAGGTAGCTACCCAACTTACAAACAGATTATGTTCTCGACTTTGGGAGTCAGCTGTTTGGAATGTGAGCTGTTTTCCCGGGAGTGATAGAGAGGTTCCCATGCCAGCATACTTAATCCTGAATCCAGCTGAAAGATTGCTGTGTCAAGCAAAATAGAGATTCCCAATGCTCCTGTAATATTAGAAACCAGTCAAAGCAGAATAAGGTAATAAATGCTAATATTGGTGGTAGAAAGAGAGGTTGGGCTTCCCAGGTGGCTCTGGTAAAGAATCTGACTGCCAATGCTGGAGATGTGGGTTCAGTCCCTGGGTCAGGAAGATCCCCTGGAGAAGGAAATGTCAGCCCACTCCAGTATCTTGCTTGGGAAATCCCATGGACAGAGGCTCCTGGTGGGCTACAGTCCATGGGGTCACAAAGAGTAAGACAGGACTTAGTGACTTAACAACAAAACAACAACAAAGAGGTTGATGCGAACGTGGAAGAAGAGGCGAATGGGGATTTGTCAAAACTATGGTGAGTGGCTGGCCCTTCTCTTTAGAATGTCATGAGACTAATTCCTTTAGTTAGACTTTAGTAAAACAGAGTTCTGGACTGTTACTTTATCTGTTTCTGAAGTCAAATGTCTCACTGGGAGGGAGGTAAAAGATTCTGAGACGAGTTGGCAGGAGCTGAAAAGGCAAGCAGAAAGAGGAAGGGAATCAAAGAGAATGTGGGTTTGTTTTTTATTAACACGAGCATCAGCGGAGACAGAATTAACTTGAGTTGTGAACAGTGAGAGATGGATGGGTAGAGAGAGGACAAAAAGCAGACGGAAACTGACTACACAGTGTGGGAGCTGCTGTTCTGGGAGTGTTTCCTCCCACCGTCCTGTCCCAAGAATGGGCCCTAAACAACCACGTTTCATGTCCTCTTGTTCCCTCTCTGGCCACAGATGGCAGCTGACCCGAGGCCTTGACAGTGACTGCTGATACAGCACAAGAAGATGGCTCAGACCAATCTATGTCCCTCTTTTGCCTTCTAGGCGCTTGAACTTAGAAATACCCAGGACATTCGTCCAGTCCATGATGATAAAAGGTACACGGCTGGCTGTGAGCAATTTTGTTGTTGTTCGGTTGCTTAGTCATGTCCAACTCTTTGCGACCCTGTGGACTGCAGCACACCGGGCTTCCCTGTCCTTTATTATATCTCCCAGAGTTTGCTCAAACTCACGTCCTTTGAGTCCATGATGCCATCCAGCCACCTCATCCTCGGTCATCCCCTTCTCCTCCTGCCCTCAATCTTTCCCAGCATCGGGGTCTTTTCCAGCACGTCAGCTCTTCACATCAGGTGGCTGAAGTATTGGAGCTTCAGCTTCAGTATCAGTCCCTCCAATGAATATTCAGGGTTGGTTTCCTTTAGGATTGACTGGTTTGATCTCCTTGCAGTCCAAGGGGTTCTCAAGAATCTCCTTCAGCACCGCAGTTTAAAAGCATCAATTCTTTGGCGCTCAGCCTTCTTTAATGGTCCAACCCTCATATCCATACATGACTGCTGGAGAAACCATAGCTTTGACTTTTCATGTTCTCAAATCAAATGCTCCTAGCTATGAGCGTATGTGGTGGCTAACATACTTTCTTTGGGGGTTTGTGCGTGTGTGCTTAGTCACTCAGTTGTGTCTGACTCTCTGTGACCCTTTGCACTGTAGCCCGCCAGGCTCCTCTGTCCATGGATTCTCCAGGCAAGAATACTGGAGTGGGCTGCCCTTTTCCTCCTTCAGGGGACCTTCCCAACCTGGGGATCAAACCCCCATCTCCTGTGTCTGCAGCAAGGCAGGTGGATTCTTTAACCACTGAACCATCGAGGATTTGAAGGCTTGGTGGTTTGCTATGCATTTATTAACCATTCTATTTTTATACCATACAAATTATCCTTGCTGGTGGTTGAATGGCTGATTTGGGGGTGATGCGGTGGCCCTAATGGAATTAATTAATTGAATAATATTGCCTGACAAATGGCTCTGTAAACCAAAGAGGGATTGAGACTTAATTACTGATGTCATTTATCTCTCTATTTGCACCCCAACCATAAGTGACTCGTTTCTCATTAACTTTGGGTCATCTTCCAAAAGGAAGAAAAGAGGCCAAAATATCAGGAAGGGGAAAAAAAAAATACTGATGTCTTTGTCCCCCACCTCATTATCCTGATAAATCATAACAGACTCTGTTAATTAGATGGGCAGCCTTAACTGGCTGACTCCTGGCCAACAATTACCTCAGAGAGAAGAGCCACAGCTCATTTCCTTCCCTCAGGAGGAGATGAAAGAGAGTCTGTAACAAAAGAAGGGATGTTTCCTCAGCCATGCTGGAAGGATCACAGTTGTCAAGGCAAATTTCTAGATGGAAGGTCTGCAGCTGTTTCAGGGGTGTTCCATTATGGTGGCAGCAGGGGGTACCTGATGCTGCCCTCCTAAACTAAGGGTTAGGTCATGCTCCCGAGTGCCTCCAATCCCCCGGGAGGATTAGAGGCTAATTAAACAAGGGAACAGGTGTAATAGGGCCCGATCTGATCCAGCCAAATTAACTGCTGAGATTGGGCTTGCATTTGGTAACTGAAAACAGTGAATTAACTACCCCCGGAATACAGCTAATCCCCCAATATCACGGCGTCTGTGTATAAAACAGACTGCACTCATAGAGAACACAAACAAAGAGGGATTTGAAGTGAAGGCACAGGGCATCTTTGCCTGGGGAAGGCCGGGCAGCAAGCCTCGCCCCAGTTGGTGGCCATGCGCCCCAGCTGCCTGCCTGGGACAGTCCTCGTCTATGTCTGTCGTCCTTGCAGAGTTATTAATGGTGCCCTCTTTCATCCTCATGTGGGTGTGTATGTGTGTGTTCGTGTGCTCAGTTGCTCAGCTGTGTTTGACTCTCTACGACCCCATGGACTGTACCCCACCAGGCTCCTCTGTCCATGGAATTTTCCAGGCAAGACTATGGGAGCAGATTGCCATTTCTACTCCAGGGCATCTTCCCGACCCAGGGATCAAACCTACATCTCCTACACGAGCAGGCGGGTTCTTTACCACTGGGCCACGTGGGAAGCCAGTTCACTCTCATAAAACGTCCCAATTTAAAATCTAAATAGTTAGTGTATTCCAGTGTCCGTTTTCAGCTGCCTTTTTTCTCTACCAGAAGTGTGGTGTTATAGGTTGAATTGTGTTTCTCCCAAAGATGTGGAAGGTCTAATGCTTGTACCTGTGAAAGTGTCCTTATTGGGAAATTAAGATCTTTGTAGACAATCAGCTTCAGATGAGGTCATTTGGGTGGACCCTCATCCAGTATGACTGTCCTTATAAAAAGAGGAAATTAGAATACAGAGGCAGACGTGCACACCAGGCACAGGCCAGGTGCAGACAGAGGCAGAGACGGGGTGGTCTTCTACAGGTGAGGGGTGCCCATGATGGCCCCCAAACCACCAGAAGCTAACGGAGGGGCCTGGGTCAGATCCTCCGTCACAGTCCCCAGGAGGAACCAACCCTGTGGGCACCTTGATCCCAGACTTTCAGTCTCTAGGACTGGGAGCCGATACATCTCTGCTGTTTTAGGCTGTCCACTTATGACATGTCATTATGGCAGCTCTCGCAAACTAATTCCAGTGAGGACTGGTTTCAGAGCTGCTGAAAACCCTCTCATTGCTCTTAGCTTGTACGGTTCACGGTTCACAGACACAGTGAGCTGTCTGGGGGGCAAAGGCTGAGAAGTTGGTCAGTGAAGGGGTACTGATTTCTCAGTACTGGGGAAGGGGGAGGGAGCAGACAGCAGACCTGGGGCAGAGCTAAGCTGTCTCTTGCTCTTCATCTCGGTCTTCACCACCTCAGCCATCACAGATTTGAGGCATGCTTATCTCTACCAGACTCCGAGCTGGGGGCTGGGGGCTGGGGGATATGGCAGAGCCTAACGTGTAAACTGCCAACCAAGCCATGGATGGCCCAGGGCTGGGAAGAGGGGTGGGAATGGCTGGAGAAAACAAAGCCATCACTTCTGTCAGGAGAACTCAGAGCCTTGGAGGAGGCTGCCTCTGAGGTGAATCTTCAGGAAAAGCTTCATGCAGCGGCCAGAGGCAGGGCTGGGAGAAGTCCGAACTGTTAATCCCGGGTTCAGAAGAAAGGAACCCTTTGGTCCCTGGTCTCTCTGGCTGGTAGTTTTCAGGTGATTGGACTTGGAGAGGTCGCAGGTCACGTTCAGAAGCGCTAATTCTTTCTAAGCGTATTGTGTGATTCTATTTTCCCTGAAGCAGTTTGGGTTGCTGCTTGTCTGGGTTACATTTAGGGGAGTGGCAGGACACTTCGGAACATTCCACAGAACACCGTTGCAACAGCCCCTTGTCCCTGAGGCCTCACGCTCCCATCCTTGGACCCGGGTTCCCAAGACGTATTGTCGACGCCATCTTGAATTTTGGTTTTCATCCCTTTGGCCAGAGTCTGAGGAAATAATTGAATCTATAGAATCCACACTGTGCATGTGTCTTTGAACTCTAGTTCTGGCAGTTCTAATTCAGCCCAATCAAAAAGGGCCGCTGGGAGTGCCGTTTTAAAGGCGGATTTCTAGACTGGATATTAAAGGCACTGTTCGCCTCCCCTAGTTGACTCCAATTATCTGTTTCTGGTGGGCCCAGGACAAAAGGTTTTAGAAGGCAGAACTGGGCTCCGGGTTTGTAGGCACGGCATCTATTATGTAAGCATATAGGTCTGCATTTCAAAAATGAAAAAAAAAAAAAACAATAATAATTGAAGTTTCTCTAGGCTCCTCCTGTCCAAACCACTCTTGCAAAATCACCTTTGGATGAGCTTTACGTGTCAGCAAATCAGAAACATGTGGACTTAATTTCCTTTGAAATACACCAGGGGGACAAGGGGCAGTGGAGCTTGGCAGCCAGCTTCTCAGGGTTTGCCAAGCCCCAAATATCTCACACTCTGTGAGAGCCATCCTGCTGCCCCCAGCAGTCTCATCTAGCCAGTCTGGCCACTACATTGCCCGCTGTACCATCTCGGTTTCCTCTAACCATTAGGCTGCTCTCCTGGTCTGTTCTAGCTGCCAGCAGGGTGCTGTTAACACCACCCACTTGCTTAACAGGACTTTGGAAGAGGGACCAGTCCTGCAATGAGCTGTCAGGTCGGCTCCAGTCTTATCTGGACCAACAGGCCATCTTTGCAGCCATTACCGTGACTTTCACATCCAAGCCAACTGTGAGAGAGGTTTTCCAACTTGATTTCCAGATGGGAAAATATTTTACTTTTGTGGAGGATGAAGGTATATCAGGTCCCACATGTATTAGGTTTCACTATCATCCAATATTCATGCCTCTCGTGAAACATGTACATACTCTGCAGAGACCACAGCCATTCTCCCATGGGCTCCAAGGTAAATTTTGGGCCCACAAACCTCCAGGAAAAATAAAGAAGTTTCCCTTAGAGGAGAGGAGTCCCTCAGTCCAGTAGTTTTGATGTCCCCCTGAATCTCCCAGACCCTGGTCCACTCATGTAGCAGTGAAAATAAGCTGATGAGGTCTGTGTCACCTGCTGGCCTGTTATTCTGTCTTTTTCCTCCTATATGTTCTATGTCCAACAGTCTCTCTTGCCTAAAATAATAATAGACATTAAATGCAACAGACAGGGACTTCCCTGGTGGTCCAGGGGCTAAGATTCTGCAGTCCTAAAGCAGGGGGCTTGGGCTCCATCCCTGATCAGGAAACTAGATCCCATGTGCTGCAGCTAACTGTTCATATGCCACAATTAAAGATCCTGTGGACTCTTATGAAGATTGAAGATCCCATGTGTGAGCAGCCTAATAAATAAATAAACAAATTTTTAAAACGCAAAAGACAAATTAAACCTTAAAAAGTACCTTTTTGCATCCAAAACAACTAATACTTTGGTGCCTAGTATGTGTCACGTATGAACATAGGCTGACTCTTTCATTATCCCCATCTCAGCAAAGAAGCATTGGAGGCAGCCCCAGAGAGACTTGAAGAACCTACAGATCACCTAACTAGAAAATAACAAAGCGATAGCTTGACCTTGGGCTGCTGGGTTCCAGAAATGGGCATTCTTTCAGAACTCACGCAGCCTTTGACTCCACTGTGATGGTTCATTTTGTGCATCACTTTGACTGGCCCACAGGGTGCCCAGACATTTGCTCAGAAGTTATGCTGGTATGTTTTTGAGAGAGTGTTTTTGCATGAGAACGACATTTAGATTGGTAGACTGAGTAAGTGGATTCCCCTTCCCAGCAGAAGTGGGCCTCATCCAATCAGCTGAAGGCCTGCATAGAACACAGAGGCCGATCCTGCCCCGTGGAAGAGAGAACTCTTCCTGCCCGGCTACTTGGGCCAGGACGTCAGCTCTGTCCTGCCTTTGGACTTGAACTGAAGCATCAGCTCTTTGTGGGTCTTAAGTCTCCCGGTCTCCAGGCTGGAACTTCTCCTTTGTCCCTCCTGGTTCTCAGGCCTTTTGATTTGTATTAGAGCTACACCATTCCGTTCTTGGGTCTCCACCTTGCCAACTCACCCTGCAGGTCTTGGGACATGTCAGCTTCTGTAATCACAGGAGTCAGCTCCTGATAATAACTCTCTCTTTTAAACTATTTTGTATTGGGGTATAGCCAGTGAGCAAACACGGTTGTGACAGTTTCAGGTGAACAGTGAAGGGACTGAGCCATACACATGCCTGGACCCCTTCTCCTCCAAACTCGCCCCGTCCAGGCTGCCACCTAACACTGCGCAGACCTCCCTGAGCTGTGCAGTAGGCCCTTGTTTGGTATCCATTTTAAACACAGCAGTGTGTGCGTGTCCATGCCAAACTCCCTAACTATCCCTTCCCTCCTACCTTCTCCCCTACCCTGGCTACCAAAGCTTGTTCTTGAGGTCTGTGAGTCTGTTTCTGTTTTGTATGTAAGTTCAGGCCATCTCTATCTCTATATGCTCTTGGTTCTCTTTTTTTCTGGAAGACTCTAACCTATTCATTTCTTATTTGATCTTCCAGCCAGTTCTGCGAGGTGCATGGGTCAGGTACTGTCACCTGGCAAATGAAAATGAGTGTGTACAGGTTCACACACACGCATACACTTCACACACACTTCGGAGGGCAGAGCAGAGTCCAGATCTACTCGTGCCTTTCCGCTGCTTCTTCCCCCAAGGCATCCACAGAGCAGGAACAGGTGGCAAAGCTGGGTCGCTTCACAGGGTCATTTATCTCCAGACCTGTGATGGCAAGCCCTCCTTTTTGCAGAAGGATTTGCCTCTGACTACCAGCCTTACAGAGGAGCCAACGTGGAATTTACAAATTCCACATTGTAAATCCGAGCTACCGACAGCAGTGCAACAGGGAATGAATCAAACCTTGAAACTTCCCACCTGGCATAGGGAGTCCAGGGAAAGGATGCCTGATAATAAAGTTACCCTCCAAAAAACTGAGTCTCAACTGGGACACAGGTATCTGACTAGTAGAATTTCTATGTGTGGGCCTACTCAGTGACTTCAGTTGTGTCCGACTCTTTGTGACCCTATGGACCTTAGCCCACCAGGCTCCTCTGTCCATGGGGTTCTCCAGGCAAGCATACTGGAGTGGGTTGCCATGCCCTCTGTAGCGGAGGGCAAAATCTCGTTGTCTTTGTTAGCAGATGTAATCTCCAAGGCCTTTCAATGTATCATAGCCTTGATGCCATTGGCACTTAGTGAGGACTCAGTCCGTTCTCTCTCAAGGCTTTCTGTTTTTTATCAAGCCACCCTTGCCTCAGAGTGAAGGAGAATTCAGGTTGTCCCCACCCCCCATGGTGTTCAGGCTGGCAGTCCAAGACAGCAGTTGTTGAGCTGTTAAACTTAGAAGATGAGGCTTCCCCAGTGGTTCAGCAGATAAAGAATCTGCCTGCAATGCAGGCGACACAGGAGACGTGGGTTTGACCCTGGGTCAAGAAGATCCCTGGGAAGAGGAAATGGCAACCCACTCTAGTATCCTTGCCGGAAGAATCCCATGGTCAGAGGAGCCTGGTGGGCTACAGTCCATGGGCTACAAAGAGTCAAACACAACTGTAACACTTTCTAAATTTAGAAGATATATCTGGGTAAGAAAGCTGTGGTACATATACACAATGGAGCATTACTCAGCCATTAAAAAGACTACATTTGAATCAGTTCTAATGAGGTGGATGAAACTGGAGCCTGTTATACAGAGTGAAGTAAGCCAGAAAGAAAAACACCAATACAGTATACTAATGCATATATATAGAATTTAGAAAGATAGTAACGATAACCCTGTATGCGAGACAGCAAAAGAGACACAGATGTATAGAAGAGTCTTTTGGACTCTGTGGGAGAGGGAGAGGGTGAGATGATTTGGGAGAATGGCATTGAAACATGTATAATATCATATGTGAAATGAATCACCAGTCTAGGTTCGATGCATGATACAGGATGCCTGGGGCTGGTGCACTGGGATGACCCAGAGGGATGGTACGGGGAGGAGGTGGGAGGGGGGTTCAGGATGGGGAACACGTGCACACCCGTGGCAGATTCATGTTGATGTATGGCAAAACCAATACAACATTGTAAAGTAGTTAGCCTCCAATTAAAATAAATAAATTTAAAAAAAGATGTATCTGAACTGTTCATTGAAGGAAAGATTGGTGAAGGAGTGTTTCAACATCTTTTTTTTTTGGTTTGAGTTTGCAGTTGTTTCTTTCTTCTTTTTTTTTTGGACATGTACACACTCCTTTATTTATCTGTTTATTTTAATTTCTGTTTGGCTGCACCGGGTCCTAGTTGCTGCATGTGGGTGTTTGCTAGAGGTGGTGAGTGGGGGCTCCTCTCTAGCTGTGGGACACGGGCTTCTCATTGCTGTTTCTCCTGTTACAGAGAACGTGCTCTGGCACCCAGGATTCAGGAGCTGTGGCACAGAGGCTCATCAGTTGTGGCTCTTGGGCTCCAGAGCACAGGCTCCGTCCTTGTGCCCAGGCTCAGGTTGCCCTGTGGCATGTAGAATCTTCCCAGATCAGGGATCAAACCCTTGTCCCTTGCACTGGCAGGCGGATTTTTACCCGCTGTGCCACCAGAGAAGTCCCGTTTAAGCATCTTTAACTGCTCTTATCAAGCGGTCAAACGTTCAAGAGGTGGCAGCTGTGACCTTTGACTGCTGTTTCTAAGTAGCAGAGGGGGATTCTCTCCTGGGCTTTGGCAACCACAAGATCCCTGCATAACCCTCTGGCACACCCTGTTTCTTCAGCCTCCTATCCTAAGTATGTTTGTGTTGACACCTGTGCATGAAATGGATGGGGAAATGGGTACCCCTGTGAGGCGTGCGACTAGCCATATACCTACCCCGGTTCTGCAGAAGCGGAGAGGATGGCGGTAGAGAAGGATGGCTGGAAGGGAGGGCTGGAATTGTTGTTGTTCAGTTGCTAGGTCATGTCCAATTCTTTACAGCCCCGTGGACTGCAGCACGCCAGGCTTCCCTGTCCTTCACCGTCTCCTAGAGGAATTTGCTCAGATTCATGTCCATTGAGTCAGTGATGCTATCTAACCATCTCACCCCCTGTGATGGATACTGCAAAAGACAGGGCAGCAGTGGGACCTGGTGCCTGCAAGCAGGAAGCTTTGGTTGGAATTACTGACCTCTGGCAATTTTGCATTGTGACTGCAGGGCTGGGCTCCTTGGACTGAATAAGCGGTTGGTGATCAGTTTGGCCAAGAGGACAGAAGAAAGGTCTCATCCTCTGAAAACCTCTATCTCTCCCAACCCCTTAGTCTTAGAACAATGTGTGCGCTAAGTCAAGTTTAGTTGTGTCCGACTCTTTTGTGACCCCATGGACTGTAGCCCGCCAGGCTCCTCTGTCCGTGGGATTCTCCAGGCAAGAATACTGAAGTGAATTGCCATGCCCTCCTCCAGGGGATCTTCCCAACCCAGGGATTGAACCTGCATCTCTTCGGTCTCCAGCATTGGCAGGCGGGTTCTTTACCACTAGCACCACCTGGGAAGCCCATCTTAGAACAATATCATTCTTTAAAAGTCTGGTGTGTGCCAGGTCCTAGGTCCTCATCTGGAGCTAAGGCAAAATCCCTGAAGCCAGAACACGCCTTTACGTTTTGTCGGACTTCCATCCTCATGACCTTTGCCATGGGCAGGATTCCTCACGCTGGCTCCCGGCAGGTGTGGGCTTCATACGGGGAACTTGTTGCTGTGAGCAGCAAAGTTAAAAAGACCATTTTCCGTGGAAAAGATGAGCCTCAGACTCTTTTGTTCTGCCTGAAGCTGAAAGCTCCTAACTTCCACTGGCTTCTCTCTAATGGATAATGGGTAGGTTTTCATACTTTTGAAAGCTGTTGCTTTTTTCTCTGCCCTTTGAGGAAGCTCTTGTAAGCAGAGTGTAATAAGAAACACTGTGTCTCATGGTAATGGTTTTACTTCCACGATATCCACATGCAGCCTTGTTTTCAGAGTGACTCAAACGTGCTGGACAGTGTAGTTGGGATCAAGGGGGAAATGGAGGTGACTGAAACATCGGCTTCGAGGGAAGAAACCAAGCCAGGAGATCCACTCATTCGCACTGACCTTGGAGACAGATATCAAGTAATGGTGTTGTTCCGGCCTGATTATTTGCCATGGGGCAAGCAGGGCTCCTCTTGTTCACGTGTTGTAGCTGCGACCCTCTGTGTTGGATGCTGTTCACAAGCAGCCTGGGTACATCAGGTGGACCCTGGCACCACCTGATCATACTCCATGTCAGCAGAGTTGTCCTTGCCCAGCCAGCCCTGGTGTCTTTGGTCACGGCACAGACTGACCTACACCTGGCTATATAAAACTGATAGCTTTCCACCTGGTTCCCTTCTGGAATAATTCCAGCTTGCAACAGGGTCTGATTGCCCACTCGATCACCTAGGTAGCCTTTAAAAATATTGATTCAAGTTGAGATCACCTAAAGGAAAATTCTGACAAGCCTAGGCCCATCTCAGATAACGGGGATAGAGTTGCCTGGGAACCGGACCTGTGGCCCTGGGATGGGGCTGCATTGTTTTGGGTCCTGTTAGGGAAAAAGGTGGACTTTCTTGGTGGGTCAGATGGTCAGGAATCTGCCTGCGATGTGGGAGACCCAAGTTTGATCCTTGAGGAGGACCCCCAGAGAAGGGCATGGCACCCCACTCCAGTGTTCTTGCCTGGAGAATCCCACGGACAGAGGAGCCTGGTGCCCTGCAGTGTCACAGAGTCAGACACTTTCATGGAAACAGGGGTTGCGTGGGCTAAGCCCACTTGATAGGGACACACACACACAGACACACTTTTCCCAGGTTGAAAGGCCCTGCCATGGTCTCCTGGCCAGGCATGGCAGCGTATCCAGTAGCCATGGGAACTGCAGTCTTGTGACCTCAGCTTCTAATCTAAGCAATGCTTCTCACCCATATTCTGGCTTCTCATTGATGGAAGGGGTACTGAGGTACTATTTGAACACAAAACACACAGAAAGCAGGTGTGTCTTAGGATGCACCAAAGCGGGCTTCAGGATAAGGGGTGTCAACAGAAGTAGTCCCTGCAAAAGCTCCCTTCCCACGCCCCCTCAGCCCTGCCACCCACCCTGCAATATGTGGGCACTGGATCCTTCAGACCCTGAGGTTCAGCGGTCTCCATGGAGACCAGGATCTGGGCAGAGGTGCCTGGGGTCAGCCTTCTGGGCGCCCTCAGGCCCTCTGACTTGTCAGCCTCTTCCCAGACCCACAGCTCCTCCTTCCAATGCTCCTCCTTGCTCTGTATTCCCTCTCCAGGTTTTCCTCCCAGCTCTCATCCTCCAGGCCTCTAGCATCATCTCATCTGGAGATTTAGCTCTCACAAAACCAGGGATGAATCTTTTCAGCTGGTCCGAATCCCCGAAGCCAGGAAGCGTGAAGCTTGGCTACCGGCTGGATATGGGTACTGGGGAGGGGAGAAGGAGGAATCCCAGGTACCAGGTTCGAGGCCATATTTTAACAGTCGAGCCTGCCACAATGTCGTGCACTTTTGCCGGGTGCCCACCAACGGCACCCTCCAGTCTCTGGGGCTCTGTTTGAACAAGAGCCGAAGAGATGCTTGATTTTCTTATTCTGACTTCCACCCCACCGCCACCCCAGCCTGTTCAGACTTTAATCTGTTCAAGGCAGCCTTCTTTCCCCAGGAACCGCCTAGTTCACTCTGAAACCTCCTGTTGAATTAAGCAGGCCTGAGTTATTCCCTCTGCAGTGGTATATGGGTGTAGATTTGACTTGGGGAGCAAGTCCCTACCTGGGATGCTTTCTCTTGACCTTCTCTGCTTAGGGAAGAGAGCAGTTCCGACTCAGCAGTACACCTGACTCCTGTCTTATGATGACAGTGCAGCAGGGCCTCTCGGCTCTGAGGTGTGGTGCGGACCACATTGCCATCTAAGAGCTTCTCAGAAATGCAGGATCGCAGCTGATCCCAGTTCTGTCCCATCAGAGTCTGCATTTTAATTAGGTACTTAGTACATATTCACTGGAAGGACTGATGCTGAAGCTGAAACTCCAATACTCTGGCCACCTGATGCGAAGAACTGACTCTTTGGAAAAGAGCCGGATGCTGGGAAAGATTGAAGGCAGAAGGAGAAGAGGGCAGCAGAGGATGAGATGGTTGGATGGCATCACCGACTCGATGGAAATGAGTTTGAGTAAGGTCCAGGGGTTGGTGGTGGACAGGGAAGCCTGGCATACTACAGTCCATGGGGTTGCAAAGAGTCGGACACAACTGAGCAACTGAACTGAACTGAACACACATTAAAATGTAAGAAGCACTGCTCTGGAGCATTCAGGTCACATTGATAAGAATGGAAACAAGACGCTTGCGTCGTTTAAAAACATTTTTAAATGCCTAGGAAAAACAATCATGAAGGCATTTTGCTTATTAGAGGAGCAAAGATTCATAATAGAGATTATACCAATATTTTTGTTACTTATTTATTAGACGCTGCTGGGGAGTTGTAGAACAATCCACAGAATTGTTCTTTGAGGGAACAACTTCATTTCTGAGACTTGATCTTGTTAAAATATGGGCTGTGGTGCAGCTTCAAGGATATTAGTGAAAAGGATTTTCAGACAATGGTCTAGTTGTCATTCTAATCTTCTTCCTTAGTAACTGAATCTCAGTTTTGTGGGAGCAGAAGAGAGGAAGGTGCTTACTAAAAATGTTTTCTGGACTCTGCAAATAGAGATGGACAATGAAATGCAAGCAGGCATCACTCAGAGGCTATTCCAGGAAACCTCTTTATGCAGGGAATCAACTCAGTTGCCAACCCCCTTCTGAGCTATGACCTCTGCCCCCCTGTCCCCTTTTATCTTCACTGGAATTCTCACGGGATGTTGGAGATCCATTACCCACTAACCCTGATGTCAGCACTGCTTTCTTGCAGATTTTTCATTATATGAAGAAAAAAAAATCCCAATTTGTTTAAGTCCCAGTGTCTCAGGAATGTGACATCTGCTTCTGAACACAAGTCCTAACTTACCTGCCACCTAACTGTCTAAATAGGGAGAGGTTTGGTTACCTCATTATCATTTATCCACACAATGAAACGCCATACAGCAAAATTATGTTATACTAAAGCTATGGTTTTTCCAGTAGTCATGTATGGATGTGAGAGTTGGACCATAAAGAAGGTTGAGTGCCGAAGAATTGATGCTTTTGAATTGTGGTGTTGGAGAAGGCTCTTGAGAGTCCCTTGGAGAGTAAGGAGATCAAACCAGTCAATTCTAGAGGAAATCAACCCTGAAGATTCATTGGATGGACTGGTGCTGAAACTGAAGCTCCAATGCTTTGGCCACCTGATGGGAAGAGCTGACTCCTTTGAAAACACCCTGATGCTGGGAAAGAGTGAGGGCAGGAGGAGAACGGGAAGACAGGAGTGATTAGAAAGGATCACAGAGTCAATGTACATGAATCAGAGCGAACTCTGGGAGACAGGAAGGACAGGGGAGCCTGGCACGAATGGGGCCGCAGAGTCGGGCACGACGTAGTGACTGAACAACGGCAACAAAGGTGGCAGACACCTCCCGCTTGTAATACCCTGTCTTTCCTAGGCTCCTAGCATACAGAACTATTAAAAGGCAGCTCTTCTGGGAGAACTGAGGCTGGGAACTCATCTTCTCTTCCACCTGCCAAATCTTCTCTTCCTTCTTTGGGGGCTCTGGAACACCTTCACTGGTCTCTAGTATTTGAAAACCGTTGTTGTAGTTATCTCTTTATCTAACATGAAAAATCTTGTTAAATGAAGAAATCAATGTACTCATCAAATTATGGTATGATCCAATTTTTTATTTTTATAAATGTTTTATATTTATATACTATATAAATACACACACACATTACACACATTAATTTTCCCAGGCTTCACCAGTGTTTGGGAAAAAAATGAAGTCACCTCAGTGATGAAGTAAGTGAAAGTCGCTCAGTCCTGTCTGACTCTTGCGACCCCATGGACTGTAGACACCAGGCTCCTCTGTCCATGGGATTCTCCAGGCGAGAATATTGGAGTGGGTTGCCATTTCCTCTTTAATGGTAGTCACTCAGATTCCCCAGGCTGGTGACCCTTATTTGCATGGTGGTAGCACCTTCCTCCTCAGTGAGACTTAGGGACGTTTTCCATCTGTTAGGACCATGAGCCCTCAGATTGTCCCTCTCTGGCCTCTTGGTTTCCATCAGGTGCGAAGGGGCATGAGGACAGCCCCAGCCTCAGCTCTTGCTGTTGGTGCCTCAGAGAGACCTGGCCCAGATGCCTGCTTCACTCTGCTGCAGACGGCTGCCTCGGTCTTGTGCAGTGTGGGGTCAGCTGCTTTCTGCCAAGAAGGAGGAGGATGAATACAGGCTGATCCACGGGGTTGAGCTGTGGGTCGGAGCAGACGGGGGACCAGTGGCCATGCTAGCAGTCACACCCACACTGACCTCCTCATTTGCTACAGAGCTTCCTGACCCCACGCCCCCACACATCTAACACTGACCTCTTAACTCTCCCCCTGCCCCAATGAGCTCATGAGGACCGCCAAGCTCATCCTTCTCAGCTGGCCCCCCCATAAGTGTGTGCATACACGCTCACGAGTAGTATTAAAGCAGTGTAAATCGAAATTTAAAATTTTTAATAATTTCTGAATGGCAACATCAGGGCACTTGAATGTTCAAAAAAATGCTTTTTCTTGCTTGCTTATGTTTTTAGAACTTCTACAATGAACATGTATTGGGTGGTGTGCATGCTCAGTCATGTCTGACTCTTTTGAGACCCCATGGACTGTAGCCCGCCAGGCTCCTTGCCCATGGGGTTTTCCAGGCAAGAATACTGGAGTAGGTTGCCATTTCCTCCCCCAGGGGATCTTCCCGACTCACGATCAAATCCATCTCCTGCACTGGCAGGTGGATTCTTTACCACTGAGCCACTGGGGGAAGATAAAACATGTATTACTTATATTTAAAAAATTAAGGGACTTCCCTGGCAGTCCAGTAGTTAGGACTCCATGCTCCTGATGCAGGGGGCATGATTCAATCCCTGATTATAGAACTAAGATCCTGAATGCCAGCACAGCTCAGCCATTATAAATAAAAATGTACCTGAAATCAGTTACAACTCCAAATAACTGAATCCACTTGCTTGCTTAGTACATTTAACTGTGAGTTTCCTGTCATCCCAGGCAAAGTACTTCACCTGTGTCAATGTCGGGGGGGGGGGGGCGGCTGGGGTAGGAGTGGGGTGGGCAGGGGGGTGGGTGGCCGGGTGAGGGGGGAGGGGAGGCATATAGTAGGTGTAAAAATCACGTAGAAATGTGGTTTCAGGTTATTCCTAGAGGTAGACACCTCCGCTATTTTATAGTCAGTCTTTCATAGAGTTTCAGTATCTAAATACTGTTAACAGTATGTGTGCATGCTAATTTGCTTCAGTTTTGTCCAACTCTTTGCGACCTAAGGACTGGAGCCCACCAGGCTCCTCTGTCCATGGGGTTCTCCAGGCAAGAGTGCTGGAGTGTGTTTCCATGGCCTCCTCCAGGGGATCTTCCTGACCCAGGGATCGAACCCACATCTCTTATGTCTCCTGTGTTGGCAGACGGTTTCTTTACCACTAGCGCCACCTGGGAAGCCCTTGCTAACAGTATATCTGTATCTTTTTTCTGGCTTTATTGAGATATAACAGACATAACATATTGTTTAAGTTCAAGGTGTGAACACACATTGATTTGATACACTTGTTATCTCTATATCTTTCTATCCACATGTGGACCCCCAAAATGTTGCCTGCCATGTCCACAAACAATGAATATTGTCAGCCATCAAGCCATCAGCCACTGCATTCACCCCCAGCAGAGCACCCCAAGGGAATGAAATAGATTCCTGGACTTAGATAGTTAACATACACATCAAAGGAATAATGTTGATGACCCTAGACTCTTGCTTCTTCTCATACACAGAAAAGCTAAAATGATGAACTTGATGAGATGTCTGTTTTTTTGTGATTAGCAATCATCGTTTGATGTTTGACTACTTGTTTTATATTTTTCCAGCAAACACTCCTCTATACCTGGCTGTTCCCTTACCTCTTCAGAACAGTTCCTCAGGGTTATCTGAGAGGCTGTCTCGTAGGTGATAGTTCTCCATTAGGGCCCCAAATAAAACACAACTCTCAGCTTTCAGGTTGTGTGGATTTTTTTTTTTTTCCCCCAGTTGCTTAAGAGAGGCTGAAGACAGTGCTTTCCAAGAAAACCCAAACAGCACATACCTCTGGGGCTTGGCAACCTGTTCACTCTGGAGCACTATTTCATGGGTGCCCTGCCCTGAGACTGGGGGAACTGGGCTTTGCGGGCATGGGCTAACCATGCAGGGAGTGGCATCACAGACCAGTGCGTCATCTGGGGGCACCCTTCGGTTCTCACACTGACACGTCTCTGAGGAGTGGGCAGGAGCAGGAGGCCTCCAGTTCCAGTGAGGGAAGAAGGGACATGAGGGTTTGTTGTTTAGTTGCTCAGTTGTGTCTGACTCTGAGAAGAAATGGAGTAGCCCTCATAGTCAACAAAAGAGTCCGAAAGGCAGTACTTGGGTACAATCTCAGAAACAACCGAATGATCTCAGTTCATTCCTAAGGCAAAGCATTCAGCATCACGATAATCCAAGTCTATGCCCCAACCACTAATGCCAAAGAAGCTGAAGTTCAAAGACTGGATGAAGACTCCAAGACCTTCTAGAACTAACACTAAAAAAAGATGTCCTTTTCATCATACGGGACTGGAATGCAAAAGCAGGAAGTCAAGAGATACCTGGACTAATGGACAAGTTGGACCTTGGAGTGCAAAATGAAGCAGAGCAAAGGCTAAGAGAGTTTTGCCAAGAGAACACACTGGTCATAGCAAACCATTAGGGTGACGACTAATGTTATAGACGCTAAGTCAGGGGCAGCATAGAAAAACCACAAAATGTCCTGATTCCCATTAAATTCTGCCCCATGCAGCCCTCCCTTTTGCTGCTAAAGGCTAATTTGCCGAAAGATTCCCTCTCGCGATGGGACTTTCAACTCTGGCGGAAACAAGACTAGGGGTGCGGGGCCACCTGCATGGTGGGCCTCCACTGAGGTGAGTTCATTAGTGGTTTTCCTCCGAGGGAGTCCGCCTGACACAGCAGATTTTGCTTTGAGAGCTGGACTTCCCCGGTGCCCTGTGGCAAGGAACAAAATTCCAGTGCCTCTGTCACTGGTACAACAAAGAAAGCCAGCCCCATGTCCTCTGGAGACGCCTGAATCTCTGGGTCCTTTCCACTTCTGAGCCACTCCCAGTACTGACAGCTCCTCCTTCCTTCATCTTCAGAATAATCCCTTCGATGGGTGACTTCTCTCCCTTCTTGTCATTATCCTCTGTCCCTCAATTTCCTCTATCCTCTCCCACCCAGCAGTGCTGCAAATTGCTTAAAGCAACTTCAGAAACAGCTTCCAAATGCCTGTTTTTGGTTTAAATGCTCAAAGTGGCCCCTTGTTTTCCTCACCCTACCAGCCCCCCAGCAGAACCCAAACACCCACTGTTTTCTTGTGACTGTTTGCCTTTTACTTGGTAACACCAGCTAACATCTGTTGAGCACGTGTGTTAGTTCACTGACTTCTGACAGCAGCCCTGTGTGGTAGGGAGGTCAGTAAACCCCATTGCTCAGATGAGGAAGCTGAGTCCTGGAAAGAGCCTCAGATGCAGGTCCTCAGTTGCAGGTCCCATGCATGGTGATGGTAGTGCTGGCAGGCCCCCAGGCTCCCAGCCGAGTGCTGAGCTGCAGCACTGGTTCTGTGGCTGTTTCTCTCTGAAGTCTGTATCACATTTTTTAAAATACACCAATCCTATCAGTCAGCATTTTCAACAGTTTTTCTTTTTTTGAAGTATAGTTGATTTACAATGTTGTGTTCATTTCAGGTGTATAGCAAACTGATTCAGTTTTATATATATATATATATATTCAGTGATTTACTGATGCAGTTATATATATATCCAGATTATTTTCTATTAAAGGTTATTACAAGATATTGAATACAGTGCTATGTAGTAAGACATTGTTGGGCATCTGTCTTGCATATCATAGTGTATTTCTGTTAATTCCAAATTCCCAGTTTATCCCTCCTGCCCCTTCCCCTTTGGAAACTATAAGCCTGTTTTCTTTGTGAGTCTGTTTCTGTCTAGTAAAGTTCATTTTCATGATTTTTTTTAGATTCCACATATAAGTGGCATCATATGATATTTGTCTTTCTCTGCCTGACTTAACTTCAGTTATTATTATCATCTCTAGATCCAATCATGTTGCTGCAAATAGCATTATTTAATTCTTTTTGAGAGCTGAGTAATATTCCATCACACACACACACACACACACACACGATGAGATGCTTAGTCGCTCAGTCACGTCCCACTCTTTGTGACTCCATGGACTATAGCCCGCCAAGCTCCTCTGTCCGTGGGATTCTTCAGGCAAGAATACTGGAGTGGGTTGCTATGCCCTCCTCCAAGGGATCTTTCTGACCCAGGAATAGAACCCAGGTCTCCTGCACTGTAGGTGGATTCTTTACCATCTGCGCCACCAGGGAAGCCTATACATACAAACACACACACACACACACACACACACACACACACACACACACACACACACATCTTTATGTGTCCATGAACATTTAGGCAGCTTCCACATCTTGCTATTTTAAACAGTGCTGCCATGAACACAGGGGTGCATGGTGGTGGTGGTGGCTTAATCACTCAGTCGTGTCTAACTCTGTGTGACCCCATGAACTGTAGCCCCCCAGGCTCCCCTGCCCATGGGGTTCTCCAGACAGGAATACTGGAGTGGCTGCTGCCATTTGGTTCTCCAGCCAGGGGTGTGTGCATCAGCTGCATGCATCTTTTCTAATTAAGAATTTGTGCTCAGTCATGTCCAGCCATTTGTGACCCTGTGGACAGTAACTCACCAGCCCATGCCCATGGAATTTTTCCAGACAAGAATACTGGGGTGGGTTGCCACTTCCTTCTCCAGGGGATCTTCCCGCCTCAAGGATCGAACCCGCGGCTCTTATGTCTCCTGCACTGGCAGGCAGGTTCTTCACCTGCACCACCTGGGGTATTGTCATCTTTTCTAATTAGAGTTTTCATATTTTCTGGTTAAGTGCCCAAGAGTAGGACTGCTGGATCATGTGGTAGTTCTATTTTTAGTTGTTTAAAGAACCTCATTACCGCTCTCCATAGTAGATGCACCAATGTACATTCCCACCAACAGTGTAGGAGGATTCCCTTTTCTGCACCCCTTCCCCAGCATTTGTTACATTTTCAGTGGTTTTCATGGTCCCTCAAGTCTTTCCTGTGTGCAGGACAGACCACTGTGGAGACTCCAGTGCCAGGGCTCAGATCAGCATCATGCCAAAGCCCCCTATTCTCACAGATCCACATGCCCCACAGCATGAGGTAGAGGGAATCAAAGAATAGGATGTTTAACTTGCTCAAATATCTCTCTATAGATGTCACATTTAATCCTCAGTCAGGTCTTTCTATATTAGCCTCACTGCATTTTTTGTATTGAAGTGGAATTCATATAACATAAAACTAGCCACGTGAAAGTGAACGTTTAAGTGGTATTTGGTACACTCACAATGTCATGCAACTGTTGATTAAAAACACCCCACACAACCTAAGAGTTGCAAGCTTTGGTTTATTCGAGGACCTTACTGAGGACCTGAAGACGGCCTCTCAGGTGGCTGTGAGCAACTGTCCTGAAGAGGTCAGGATATTCAAGAGTTTTTTTCCCTCTGATAGCTCAGTTGGAATCCACCTGCAAGGCAGGAGAGCTGGGTTGGATCCCTGGGTTGGGAAGATCCCCTGGAGAAGGGAAAGGCTACCCACTCCAGTATTCTGGCCTGGAGAATTATGGGGTTACAAGGAGTCGGACATGACTGAGCAACTTTCACTTTCACTTGCTGAAAAACAAAACATGAAATGGAACATCAAACAGTCACTGCTAACGACTGAAATCAGACATCTCAAGCTAGTGATTTTAGTGCTTTTCTATGGATGGGAAGATGCAAGAGTCTGGGGTCATCAGCATTATTCCTTTGATGTGCATGTTAACTGTCTAGGTCCAGGATCCTGTTTTCTTCATCTTGAATGTCCCTCAAGGCACACACTGGGGTGACTGCAGTGGCTGATGGCTTGATAGCTAGCATCACTCGTGTACCAGAATAGCAGGCAACATCCTTTGTTTACCAAAATGGCAGGTAGCACTTTTTTTGTCCATGCAACCATCACCTTTCAGTTCAGTTCAGTTGCTCAGTCGCATCTGACTTTGCAACCCCATAGACTGCAGCACGCCAGGCCTCCCTGTCCATCACCAACTCCCAGAGCTCGCTCAGACTCATGTCCATTGAGTCAGTGATGCCATCCAACCATCTCATCCTCTGTCATTTCCTTCTCCTCCTGCCCTCAATCTTTCCCAGCGTCAGGGTCTTTTCCAATGAGTCAGTTCTTCACATCAGGTGGCCAAAGTATTGGAGCTTCAACTTCAGCATTAGTCCTTCCAATGAAGATTCAGGACTGATTTCCTTTAGGATGGACTGGTTGAATCTCCTTGCAGTCCAAGGGACTCTCAAGAGTCTCCTCCAACACCACAGTTCAAAAGCATCAATTCTTCAGTGCTCAGCTTTCTTTATAGTCCAACTTTCACGTCCATACATGACCACTGGAAAAACCATAGCTTTGACTAGATGGACCTTTAGTTCCAAACCATTTTCATCACCCCCCAAATTTATTCACTATTCCTTGCTCCCCCAGTGCCTGGCAACCCCACTAACTGCTTTCCGTCTCTGGAGTGGTCTACTCTGGACATGTTGTATAAACAGAATTGTCTAGTAGGTGGCCTTTCAGATCTGTCTTTCACTTGGCATAATGTTTCCGAGGCTCATCCGGGTTGCAGGGTGTATCAATTTGTTGTTCAGTCACTAGGTTGTGTCCAACTCTGCAACCCCATGGGCTGTAGCATGCCAGGCTTCCCTGTCCTTCACTGTCTCCCAGAGTTCGCTCAGATTCATGTCCATTGAGTCAGTGACGATATCTAACCATCTCATCCCCTGCCACCCTCTTCTTCTTTTGTCATCAATACTTCATTCTTTTTTTTGTTTTTTTTGTTTTTTTTTTTGTGTGTGGTAGAATACTATTTCACTGTATGGAGAGTCCTCCACATTTTGCTTCTGTTCATCCATCATTCGGCACTTGTGTTGTTTCCACCTTTTGTCTATTGTACTAATACTGCAATAAACATTGCTGTACAAGCATCGATTTTGAGTACCTGCTTTGAATTCTTCCCAGTATATACCTAGGACTGGAATAGCTGGGTCAAATGGCATTTCTCTACCTAACTTTTTGAGGAACCTATGAACACCATTTTAAAAGCAAGGAATCTGAGGCTCAAAGAAATTGAGTGGTTTGAGGTCACATGACCAGTATATAACACAGCCAACACTAGGACCCAGAAGCTCATACTGCGGTTATTCTATGGACCAAGACTGCAGGGAAGATCCTTCATTCACTCAACATACATCCATTGAGGGCCAGGGCGGGCCTTTGGGGCAGATTTAACAGTTAAGTCTCAGAAAGGAGCTCCCTCGTGCCAGAAACTTCAGGAGAAAACAAAACAAGGGGAGTTTAAAAATCATAAATCAACACAAGGGGCTCCTGCATAAACCCCATTACTCGCAGACAATCCAGCAGAGCACAGCAATGGTCTCTCAGGTCTTGCTGCCCGTTTGAACATCAGTGTGGGGGCAGCTCATGCCGATTTTTCAAGGCGCAGAAAAGAGTCACTCTCCCTATTTCCGTCTCACTGTCTGCATTTCTTGACTGACCCCGGGGAGGAGGGGAGGAGGGGTGTGCGGGATCCTGGTTTGGTTCTGAAGTTCTGATCTGGATGGGGGCGTCTGCCAAAGTCACTGTCCAAGGAGAATCTCTGGAAGGCTCTGCGGCTCAAAGGGTGAAATGCCAGACCCAGACTGAGACTCAAAAGAGGGGCGGGGAGGGGGCGAGGGATGGGGGAGGCGGCGGGACTTGGGCTTCTGGAATCTTCTTTTCCAGTGGTTCCGAGGGGAATGTTACTATGAAGGAGACAAAGTCTGATCGCTGCCCTCGACCGTTCCCGGCTCCCTGGAGCATTTTCTGTGCGGAAAGGTGACATCCAAAGGCCGGAACTTAGGTGGGTTTGAAAACAAGACGCGGGGGGGCCTCTGGGCTTGTACCCACCTCTCGTCCCTCCTCCCTGGCCCCGCTGACCTGATTAATCAAGAGCCCTGCCAAACCCACTGAGGAGGGCTCCCAGGCTAATCTAATCTGCGTCCCCCAGCGGGGACAGACACCCCCGGCTCGGCCAATGAGACGCGACCATGCAAGCTAGGGCTGCGCGGTGGAAAATTCCATGCGCCGGCCCGAGGCGGCTGCGGCGGCCTCTGGCGGCGGCGCGCGCCCCGCATCCTGCAGCCCTGGGCTCCCCGTGATCCCCGGCCGGGCCCGCCGCTGCGGGAACCCCCAAAGCCGCCCGGTTTCGGGGCGCTGTCACACGAGTCCCAGGGCAGGCGGCGTTGTTATAATTCTCTGGTTCTCCGCACCTCTGCGAAAGACGCTTTCAGCCAATCCAAGAAAAGGCTGGCGAAGCCTTTGAATCATTGCGGGGAGCGGGGGGAGGGGGGCTATGATGGCATCTTCCGCTCATACGGGGGGGTGGGGTGTGTGTGTGTGTGTGTGTGTGTGTGTGTGTGTGTGTGTGTGTGTGTGTGTGTGTGTGTGTGTGTGTGTGATATAAATATAAACCACTGCCCCCACCCCTCGCCCACCCAGGCAACAAGTCCGGTGCGCAACTGTCCTTCCCAAGTGCCTCCGCTGGGCTTAGCAACCCGATAAGTGTGCGGAGAATGAATGAGCTGGGGGCCCCCTTTCTATCCACCCGCGAACTGCAGGCGCCCTTTTAGAAGGGGCCGGTGGGTCCTAGAGAGCAAAGGGTTAGGAGTCAGCAAAGGTGGGTATTTCGTGAAGGTGCAGCGATCCAGGACAGGAGGACCAGTGCCGTGACCCAGAGATAATTGCAGGGCCACAAAGGAGGGACATCGTGGTCTGCCTTTACAGGGTAGAAGAGGGTTGCCGATTGGAGCTGTAAGGACAGAAGTTAGCCAGACAGAGCAAAGGAGGCGCCGGGGTTCTGTGTTTCCAGCCCCTGGAGCGAGGCTGCTGGGCAAGCATTTCCATGAAGCTGGCCTGTGTTAGGAGATCCCTATCTTAACTCCATGTGAATTACTGCCATAAATTCCCGTGATTTCATGGGATCCAGGCCTGTTTCTGCTCCTCGCAATATAAAAGAACCTAGTGAAGAGTCCAAAAATTAGAGTGCCCAGGAGAGGCTCTGCCAGAAGAGAGTCACAAAGGCTTCTTCTGGGATTAGAGGGGGGCCGGGAGGGCAAGGGGACAACGGGCCCTGAGATCTGGAAGGGGGAAAACAGAAGGAAAGGAGAAAATACAGGTGTTTCTTCGTAAAGGAGAATATGAAGCTTCAGGTGTTATGCCCAGAGTCCGAGTCCCCAAAACTGAGAGAATAAGACGTCCACAGCAATGCAAAAGCATGAAGGGGCTTTATTTCTAGCTCGAGCTAGGGCTCCCGCCACATCCAACGCAGTGGAGTGGAGCAAGGAGCCCCCAGCCCAGATTTACAGCAGTATTTATAGGTTTTAGAACAGAGCGTTGGCAAGGGCTGATTGGCTGCAGGAGTTTCCTAGTATTTACTAATTGGCTAATCTTTATTGGCTGCAGGGGTTTCCTGATATTTACTAATTGGCTATTGGCTGCAGGGAGATGTCTTTTAGGTCCTGATAAACTCAAACCAGATTACAGGGAGTATGCTGATTAGACAAGTCCTGGCATCCGCGGGGATGACCTCACTGGGCAATGACTCAGCCTTTCCCATGAGTCCTACCTTAATCCCTGAAGACTATCATGGCGTTTGTTAGGTCCCAACACAGGAAGAACCCGCAGAACAGAAAGATAAGAAAGGGCCATCCCCGGTCCTGAGCTAGATGAGTTGAGCTGAGCTTCAGGAGACAGGAGACCAGAAAAACAGCCACCCCAGTTCTGCTAGTGCCCAGCTGAAGGTCCTGGAAAATCTCCTAACTTCCCTGAATCTTAGTTTTTATTTCTACAAAATCCGGATAATTCCTGAGACTAAAAGAAAGTGAAATTGTCTATAAAGCTGTCAAGAAATCTATGTAAGTGTTATTGTTTCTTTTAGTCCACATGCAAGAACAATCTATGTTAATTTAGTTGAATTAACTTTGACCTTTTCAAACTGTGGTGCCGGAGAAGACTCTTGAGAGTTCTTTGGACAGCAAGGAGATCGAACCAGTCAATCCTAAAAGGAAATCAACTCAAATATTCATTGGAAGGACTGATGCTGAAGCTGAAGCTCCAATACTTGGGCCACCTGATGTGAAGAACTGACTCACTGGAAAAGACTCTGATGGTGGGAAAGATTGAAGGCGGGAGAAGAAGGGGACAACAGAGGATGAGATGGTTGGATGGCATCACTGACTCAATGGACATGAGGAACTCCAGGAGATAGTGAAGGACAGGGAAGCCTGGTGTGCTGCAGTCCATGGGGTCACAAAGAGTCGGACATGACTGAGCAACTGAACAACAAAACTTTGACGGAGAGTCGCGGCTAATCAGTCAATCAATACTTGTATTAATGTAGTCAGTAAATATTTACTGAATACCTACTATGTGCTGGGGCGTACAGCAGTGAAGAAAACACAACAGTGCCTGCTCTTGGGACACTCCCATTGTGATGGGGGAGATAGATGATAAATAAGAAAACAAAAGGGTGTTTCCAGTGGTGATAGTGATATGGAGAAAACTAAAACACATAAGTGGGATGGGGGAGTGATTTTGAAGGGAGTGAGGAGGTAGGACCTCATTGTGAAGCTGGTCCTTTAGCAGAGCCCTGACAGGGAGGTGAAGGGGTAAGCTCTATGGATTTCTGGAAGAACATTCTAGGCATTTTAGGTGCAGGGTGGGGAGGTTGCCAGAGGTTGCAAAGGGCCTGAGGTGGGACTGTGGTCCTCCGAGTTGGAGGAACAGGTACTATGCCTAGAGGGGACTGAGTGATGGGGCTGAGGTCCGGAACCGGCTGGGTGGAGGTAGCGAGCCCGGATTGTTAGGGAAGGCTGGAGGGCTTTCACCGTGAAAGTTCTGAGCAATCATTGGACAGCGCAGCTGAGAAGCCACCTTGGATATTAACTAACTGCAATCCAGCTTTCTTTCTAATTTGGATACTGAAAAGCCACCTGCACGTGAAGTGAGAGTCACTCAGTCGTGTCTAGCTCGTTGCGACCCCATGGACCATGGAATTCTCCAGGCCAGAATACTGGAGTGGTAGCCTTTCCCTTCTCCAGGGCATCTTCCCAACCCAGGGATCAAATGCAGGTCTCCTGTATTGCAGGTGGATTCTTTACCAGCTGAGCCACAGGGGAAGTCCCCCCCAAAAAAATCCACCTGCAAACCTTTATCAAAAGCTTTGCTGTGTTTGAGGAAGTAGAACGCAGAGGCATGCTTTAAAGAGGCCACAGTCCTGTCGGGAATCTGGTTTAGCTGCAGAAAAGCAGTAAGTGACCAATTTAAAACAGTTTCTCATACTTGCTAAATTGTAGGGAGGGCCCCCTGAAGCAGAAGGAGACTGGGAGCTTTGGGAACCCCAGGGGCCTCCTGGGATTGTGCTGAGATCTTAGTAGGAGGCCAGTGATGGTTTGTGGACAGAGGGAGCGCCTGAAGCGAGAGAGAGCCTGTCTGGCCGGCCTGCAGCCTCTCCTGGGCGGGTCAGTGCTGTCAGCCCACAGTCTGAGCTTCTCGGACCGGGCGAGGAGGGTGATCAAGGATGGAGACATGGGATGAGGCCAGTTCGGAAAAGCCCACAATGCTTTGCTACACTCAGAACTCTTTGCAGACCTGGCCAGCTGTGTTCCTACCCCCTTCCCTGGGGGTCAGGAGCTCCACTCTGAAATTACAGGATTCCTCACTGCAGGGTGCCCCAGCCCTGGGCTTCCAGCTCTAGCATCACCCTTGCCCTCCATGGGCAGGCCTGAACAAGTCCCGCAACCTTCGGAGAATCAGCTACGCCCACTGGGGCTGGCTGTGTGAAACCAAGACAACCAGGCATGCTCGGCTGGAGCCCCACCGCTCTGGGGGCGACAGGAAGAGAGAGGGGCCATTGTCCTCGGCCTCCTCCTCTGAACGAAACGTTTCAGTTATTTAACATTTTGAGTAAGTAGTATACCATATGGTTCAGGAAATCAGCAATTATACAACACTGCACAGTGGAAAGCATCCTTTCCCATCTGCTCAGTTCTTACCTCCCCCCACAAAAGGTAGCCGCTGCTATTGATTTGTTGTTTATCTTTCTAGAGATTCTCCTCCTCCTCCCCTTCCTCCCTCCCTTTCTCCCCTCCTTGCTTCCTCTGCGCAGACAAGCAAATTGAATACAGTCTTCCCCCAACTCCCAATTCTCTTCCCACTTGCTTAGTAGTTCACGATCCAGTGTTCTGTACCTCGTTCTTCTCAGGTAGCATGTCTTAGACCTTCTCCATGATGGTCCAGGATGGCAAAATGTCATCATTTTTCCTTACTAACTCTTACAAATCCAAAATGTACTAAGATCCCCTCTAGATGGACGTTTAAGTTGTTGCAGTCTTTTGCTTTTAGACAGTGTTGTTACGAGTAACTTCCAAGTTCTTCATGGAGTACATGATCATGATTATGCAGAAGGTAAACTCCTACAAGTGAAATTTTTGCTGGGTCAAAGGGTAAATGCATCTCTAATATGGACAGATGTTGCCAAATTACTCTCTGCAGGGGCTATGACAATTTCTGCTTCTAGTAGCAACATAGGAGGGAGAAGACCTGTGTCTCCTGGCCCACCAACAGAGTTTTGTCGTCAGACTTTTGCCATTTCTGATAAATTTTTAAAAATCAACGTGGTTTTAATTTGTATATTTCTTATGATTGACATTGAGTATATTTTCATATGTTTAAAGACCAAATATGTGTCATATAAATGTCCATACTCATGCCTATCCTTATATTGTTTCTTCGTCTTTTGTCTCATCAATATGCAGGAGCTCTTTATATAGTACTGGGGAAATTAGCTCTTTGTGGTATGGATTAGCTGTATCTCTCATTTTGTGTTTGCTTTTGGTATTTTAAAAAATTAGTTTTGTTCCTGCAATGCAGAAAATTTTGATTTCCTTGTAGTCGAAATTGTCAGCCATTTATGTTGTGACTTCTAGATGTTGCTGTTTCATCCTGCTGAAAAGTATGAAAAGCAAGACTTCCCTCATCTTCTTCCATTTTGGCTTTAGTGTTCTTACGTTTTATTTTTTATTTTTTAAACTTTGATACAAAACTGGAATTTGTTCTACTGTCAATGCAAAGTCAATCTAAAAAATGTTTGGTATCAACACAACTTTTTGAATAGTCCATCTTTTCCCCATGTGTTTGAGATGCCTGCATTATCTTAAACATTTCCATATGTATTTGGCTATTTTTCAGGATTTTCAATTCTGTGCCATCTGTTGGTCTGACAAAATCATATTCTACTATTACAAAGGTTTAGTTATTGAAGACTTTAAGTATATTTTAACATATGGTGTGGCTATTCCTTCTCCTTTTCTTTGTCAGAATTACCCACACTATTGATTATTTTTCCACGTGAATCATTTTGTATAAATAAAAATTGCTTTTTGTATTTTTAGTGGGATGGTACTCATTAGTTCACATTCATGGATGGGCTCAGTCTCTCAGTCGTGTCTGACTCTTTGAGACACCCTGGACTGTAGCCTGCCAGGCTCCTCTGTCCATGGGATTTCCCAGGCAAGAATATTGCAGCAGGGTGTCATTTCCTTCTCCGGGGACCCTCCAGACCGAGGGATGGAACCATGTCTATTGCGTCTCCTGCATCGGCAGGCAGGTTCTTTACCGCTGCACCACCTGGGAAGCCCATTAACATTTATGTGCTAAGGAAATTGACATAAAGCTAAATTTTGTTATCCAAGAACATGGTATGTTTTTTCATTTATTTGTCTTTCTCTCAGTATCTCTGTCTTTTTTTCTTAGGAATGTTTAAAAGATAATGTAAGTCTTATATGTATCTCTTAAGCTAGTTTTAATTTTATCTTTTTATTGTATATGAGGTATTTTCTTCCATTTGATTGACTCACTGATTTTGTTTATATAAACAAAGGCTATTGATTCTGAATATTAATTTTACATATCCTATTTAATTCTCTTATTAATTGTAGTTGTTTTCACACTTTTTTTCTTGGGGTTTCAAAGTACGAAACAAATCACCTGTAATAGTGATAGTCTTACTTGTTTTGCTCAACTTTTGTTTTGGTTTAATTGTGTTGGCTGGGACTGCTGGTAGGAAATGAAATGATGTGATAGTGAACAAACAGTTGCTTCATTTCTGGCTTAAGGGTTAAGTCTTTACCATTTCTTAATTAAGCACACATTTGGTTTTGAGGTTATATATATGGTTTAAAAATATGTATGCATATATGTCTATTCTTGTGCTATTGACTTGTAAAAAATCAAGAATGAATTGTCAAATATTGTCAACTTCTGTTTGAACATGTTTTGAGGTGACTGCATATTTCCCCCTTAGAATTAAGTGACCTTGCTAATACTGAATCATTCTTGCATTCCTGGAACAAGCCCCATGTGTTCATGATGTACATTATTATCTTTACCTGCTGACAAATTCTGTTCACTAGTATTTTTTAGAGTTTTTATTGATAGTGCATAAAACTTAAGTGTACACAAATGCACAAATCTAAAGTATACAAGTTGAGGAATTTATACATGTATATTCATATGTGTGTATGTATGTGTATATGTGTGCAATATATTTTGGTGGTGGTTTGGTTGCTAAGTCATGTTTGACTCCTTACAACCCCATGGACTGTAGCCCACCAGTCTCCCCCGTCCGTGGGATTCTGGGCATGGCAAGAATACTGGAGTGGGTTGCCATTTCCTCCTCCAGCGGATCTTCCCAACCCAGGGATTGAACCCGTGTCTCCTGTGTCTCCTGCTTGGCAGGCAGATTCTTTACCACTGAGCCACCCAGGAAGCCCTGCAATATATATTAGATGCACACCAAGAAGTATTATATAATTAAAAATCTTGATGAGAAAAATGGAATAGAAAAATACATGCTTGATCATCACAGAGGCAAAAATGGAAAACAAAGGCATAAAAGATAGAACAAACAGGAAATAAATAGCAGCATGGTAGGATTTAATGTAATTATATCAGTAGTTATTTGAAGTATAAATACAAAACACACAGAAAGAATAAAGTATCAGACTAAGTAAAAAGAATTGAGATCCAAGTATATAATTTTACAGTGAGTGTATGTTAAATATAAGGATGAAGTCTGAATGAAAGTAAAAGGATTAAAAGAGTTATACCATGCAATATCAGCAAAAAGAAATTTAGTTGGCTATGTTTTTTTTTTTAGTTGGCTATCTTAATATCAAGTAACACCCTAAGGCAAGAAGTATTACTAGAGGAAAAATAGGATGTTTTATTATGATAACAGGGGCAATGCGACAAGGAAACCCAAGAATCTGAAAATTTATGCACCTAATAACATTGTTTAAAAATGGAAATTAGCAGAATTAAAGGAAGAAATAAATTAACAATCATAGCTGAGAGTCATGTATCTTCCTATTCCATTTTCTTATCTATTAGATTTTTAATTATAATTTTTGTGTGATCGCCCTAAAGATTTCATTTTGCCTCTCTGACTTATTGCCTCCAACCTTAAATTGGTACTTTTACCTCAAATAATGATGTAATAACCTCACAACAATTGAAGTCCATTTACTCCATCCCACACTTAGGGCTAGTATTGTGTAGTTTTACCTCTGTGTGTGTTGTCAAGCTCACAAGATGTTATTATTTGGCTTCAAACAGAAAATATTCTTTTATCCCTTCCCACATATTTATTCTTTCCAGTGCTTTGTGTTCCTTCCAGATCTGTGCTTCCATCTGGGAACATTTTCCTCTACTTGAAAAAATGCCATTTAGTATTTCATGTAGTGCTTCACTGGGGATGAACTATCTCAGTTTTTTTTTTTTTTTTTTTGCTTGCTTGAAACATTTTATTTTGCCGTCAGAGTTGAAGGACCTTTTGCTGGATATAGAATTCTAGTTTGAGAGTACTTTGTTTTTCTTTTAGAATGTTAACGTATCACTCTGTTGCTTTTTGGCTTTCACACATTTTTTTATTGGACAAAACAATTCTGTAATCAGTTTTACTATTGCTCCCTTGAAGATTGTGTACATTTTTAAGAAGATGCCTTTAAGATTTTCTCTTTGTCTTGGATCTTCAACTGTTTAATGTGCCTTGATTTATTTTTCAACCTTGATAGCATATTCAAAAGCAGAGACATTACTTTGCCGACTAAGGTCCGTCTAGTCAAGGCTATGGTTTTTCCTGTGGTCGTGTATGGATGTGAGAGTTGGACTATGAAGAAGGCTGAACCCCAAAGAATTGATGCTTTTGAACTGTGGTGTTGGAGAAGACTCTTGAGAGTCCCTTGGACTGCAAGGAGATCCAACCAGTCCATTCTGAAGGAGATCAGCCCTGGGATTTCTTTGGAAGGAATGATGCTAAAGCTGAAACTCCAATACTTTGGCTACCTCATGCGAAGAGTTGACTCATTGGAAAAGACTCTGATGCTGGGAGGGATTGGGGGCAGCAGGAGAAGGGGACGACCGAGGATGAGATGGCTGGATGGCATCACCGACTCGATGGACGTGAATCTTGAGTGAACTCCAGGAGTTGGTGATGGACAGGGAGGCCTGGCGTGCTGCGATTCATGGGGTCGCAAAGAGTCAGACATGACTGAGTGACTGAACTGAACTGAACTGATGTATTTTTTTTTTTTTAATTTCCATGAGGTTCACTGAGACTCTGGAGTAAAGAGTTGCTGTCTTTCATAAGTATTGGAAAATTCTTGCCTATCATCTCTTGAAATATTGCTTCCACTCTTCTCTGTTTATCTTGTCCCTCTTGACTCCAATTCTATATATATTAGATCTTTTGACTCTGTGCTGTATATCATTTGTGCTCTATTCTGTTCTTTCCAATCATTTTTTCTCTGTTTTGTTTTGAATATTTCTATGGATCTATTTTTGCATTTACTAATTGAATCCCCTGCTATATACAGTCTTCTTTTAAAACCATTGTTTTTTTCTTTCATTGAGTTTTATTGAGATATAAGTGATACACAGCACTGTGTAAGTTTCAGGTGTACAGCACAATAATTTGACTTACACACATCATGAAATGATTATAATAAGTTTACTGAGCATCCGTCATCTCATCTAGATACAAAATTTAAAAAACAGAAAAAAAATTTTTTTTTCTTCTGATGAGAACTCTTATCAATAACCTCAGATACTCAGATGACACCACCCTTATAGCAGAAGGTGAAGAGGAACTAAAGAGCCTCTTGATGAAAATGAAAGAGGACAGTAAAAAAGCTGGCTTAAAACTCAACATTCAAAAAACAAAGATCATGGCATCTGATCCCATTGCTCCATTTCAAATAGATGGGGAAAGAGTGGGAACAGTGACAGACTTTATTTTCCTGGGCTCCAAAATAAATGCAGATGGTGACTGCAGCCATGAAATTAAAAGATGCTTGCTCCTTAGAAGAAAAGCTATTACCAATATAGACAGCATATTAAAAAGCAGAGACATTACTTTGTCAACAAAGGTCCGTATAGTCAATGCTATGGCTTTCCAGTAGTCATGTATGGATGTGAGAGTTGGACTATAAAGAAAGCTGAGCACTGAAGAACTGATGTTTTTGAACTGTGGTGTTGGAGAAGACTCTTGAGAGTCCCTTGGACTGCAAGGAGTCCAAACTGCAAGGAGATCAAACCAGTCGATGTTAAAAGGAAATGAGTCCTGAATATTCATTGGAAGGACTGATGCTGAAGTTGAAGCTCCAATACTTTGGCCACCTGATGTGAAGAGTTGACTCACTGGAAAAGACCCAGACACTGGGAAAGATTGAAGGCAGGAGGAGAAGGGGGAGACAGAGGATGAGATGGTTGGATGGCATCATGGACTCAGTGGACATGAGTTTGAGCAAGCTCTGGGAGATAGTGATGGGCAGGGAAGCATGATGTGCTGCAGTCCATGAGGTTGCAAAGAATTGGACACAATTGAGGGACTGAACAAAACAACAATATTCCTTTGTGTATGTGTATATATATACATACAAGACCATATATACATTCATATATATATATACACATCCCAAACACATCATATATATATATACACACACACATTATCTTCTTTAGCCACATCTTGCCTTCTGTAAATGATGCTGCAATAAACATATGTCTTTTTGAATTAGTGTTTTGTTTCCTTTCCATAAATATCCAGAGTGCAATTACTGGGTCATATGGGCTTCCCGGAGATCTTCCCTGGTAGAGGAACAAGAGATCAATTTGCCAACATCTACTGGATCATTGAAAAAGCAAGAGAGTTCCAGAAAAACATCTATTTCTGCTTTATTGACTATGCCAAAGCCTTTGACTGTGTGGATCACAAGAAACTGTGGAAAATTCTGCAAGAGATGGAAGTACCAGACCACCTGACCTGCCTCTTGAGAAACCTGTATGCAGGTCAGGATGCAACAGTTAGAACTGGACATGGAACAACAGACTGGTTCCAAATAGGAAAAGGAGTACGTCAAGGCTGTATATTGTCACCCTGCTTATTTAACTTCTATGCAGAGTAGATCATGAGAAACACTGGGCTAGAAGAAGCACAAGCTGGAATCAAGATAGCTGGGAGAAATATCAATAACCTCAGATATGCAGATGACACCACCCTTAAGGCAGAAAGTGAAGAGGAACTAAAAAGCTTCTTGATGAAAGTGAAAGAGGAGAGTGAAAAAGATCATGGCACCTGGTCTCATCACTTCATGGCAAATAGATGGGGAAACAGTGTAAACAGTGAGAGATTTTATTTTTGGGGGCTCCAAAATCACTGCAGATGGTGCTTGCTGCCATGAAATTAAAAGATACTTGCTTCTTGGAAGAAAAGCTACGACCAACCTAGACAGCATATTAAAAATCAGAGGCATTATTTTGCCAACAAAGGTCTGTCTAGTCAGTGCAGTTCAGTTCAGTCGCTCAGTGTGTCCGACTCTTTGCAACCCCATGAACTGCAGCATGCAAGGCCTGCTTGTCCAGCAGCAACCCCCAGAGTTTACCCAAACTCATGTCCACTGAGACGGTGATGTCATCCAACTATCTCATCACCTGTCATCTCCTTCTCCTTCTGCCCTCAATCTTTCCCAACATCAGGGTCTTTTCCAATGAATCAGCTCTTCGCATCAGGTGGCCAAAGTATTGGAGTTTCAGGTCAACATCATCCCTCCAATGAACACCCAAGACTGATTGGATCTCCTTGCAGTCCAAGGGACTCTCAAGAGTCTTCTCCAACACCATAGTTCAAAAGCATCAATTCTTTGGTGCTCAGCTTTCTTCATAGTCCAACTCTCACATCCATATATGACCACAGGAAAAACCATAGCCTTGACTAGACGGACCTTTCTTGACAAAGTAATGTCTCTGTTTTTTAATATGCTGTCTAGGTTGGTCATAAGTTTCCTTCCAAGGAGTAAGCGTCTTTTAATTTCATGGCTGCAATCACCACCTGCGGTGATTATGCTGCTGCTGCTGCTAAGTCGCTTCAGTCGTGTCCAACTCTGTGTGACCCCATAGACGGCAGCCCACCCAGGCTCCCCCATCCCTGGGATTCTCCAGGCAAGAACACTGGAGTGGGTTGCCATCTATAGAGCCCCCCAAAATGAAGTCTCTTACTGTTTATACTGTTTCCCCATGTATTCACCATGAAGTGATGGGACCGGATGCCATGATCTTAGTTTTCTGAATGTTGAGCTTTAAGCCAACTTTTTCACTCTCCTCTTTCACTTTCATCAAGAGACTCTAGTTCTTCACTTTCTGCCTTAAGGGTGGTGTCATCTGCATATCTGAGGTTATTGATATTTCTCCCAGCAATCTTGATTCCAGCTTGTGCTTCTTCTAGCCCAGTGTTTCTCATGATCTACTCTGCGTACAAGTTAAATAAGCAGGGTGACAATATGCAGCCTTGACGTACTCCTTTTCCTATTTGGAACCAGTCTGTTGTTCCATGTCCAGTTCTAACTGTTGCTTCCTGACCTGCATACAGGTTTCTCAAGAGGCAGGTCAGGTGGTCTGGTATTCCCATCTCTTGCAGAATTTTCCACAGTTTCTTGTGATCCACACAGTCAAAGGCTTTGGCATAGTCAATAAAGCAGAAATAGATGTTTTTCTGGAACTCTCTTGCTTTTTCAATGATCCAGTGGATGTTGGCAATTTGATCTCTGGTTCCTCTGCCTTTTCTAAAACCAGCTTGAACATCTGGAAGTTCACAGTTGACGTATTGCTGAAGCTCATTGACATATTGCTGAAGCCTGGCTTGGAGAATTTTGAGCATTACTTTACTAGCGTGTGAGATGAGTCAATTGTGCATTGCCTTTCTTTGGGATTGGAATGAAAACTGACCTTTTCCAGTCCTGTGGCCACTGCTGAGTTTTCCAAATTTGCTGGCATATTGAGTGGAGCACTTTCACAGCATCATCTTTTAGGATGTGAAATAGCTCAGCTGGAATTCCATCACCTCCACTAGCTTTGTTCGTAGTGATGCTTTCTAAGGCTCACTTGCCTTCACATTCCAGGATGTCTGGCTCTAGGTGAGTGATCACACCATCGTGATTATCTGGGCCATGAAGATCTTTTTTGTACAGTTCTTCTGTGTATTCTTGCCACCTCTTCTTAATATCTTCTGCTTCTCTTAGGTCCATACCATTTCTGTCCTTTATCGAGCCCATCTTTGCATGAAATGTTCCCTTGGTATCTCTAATTTTCTCGAAGAGATCTCTAGTCTTTCCCATTCTGTTGTTTTTCTCTATTTCTTTGCACTGATCGCTGAGGAAGGCTTTCTTATCTCTCCTTGCTATTCTTTGGAACTCTGCATTCAAAAGGGTATATCTCTCCTTTTCTCCTTTGCTTTTGGATTCTCTTCTTTTCACAGCTATTGTAAGGCTTCCCCCAGACAGCCATTTTGTGTTTTTGCATTTCTTTTTCTTGGGGATGGTCTTGCTCCCTGTCTCCTGTACAATGTCACGAACCTCTGTCCATAGTTCATCAGGCACTCTATCTATCAGATCTAGTCCCTTAAATCTATTTCTCATTTCCACTGTATAATCATAAGGGATTTGATTTAGGTCACACCTGAGTGGTCTAGTGGTTTTTCCACTTTCGTCGATTTAAATCTGAATCTGGCAGTAAGGAGTTCATAATCTGAGCCACAGTCAGCTCCCTGTCTTGTTTTTTGCTGACTGTATCAGGCTTCTCCATCTTTGGCTGCAAAGAATATGATCAATGTGATTTTGGTGTTTGCCATCTGGTGATGTCCATGTGTAGAGTCTTCTCTTGTGTTGTTGGAAAAGGGTGTTTGCTATGACCACTGGTCATTCTGTACTCCTGTTTAATTCCATACTCCAAGGCCAAATTTGCCTGTTACTCCAGGTGTTTCTTGACTTCCTACTTTTGCATTCCAGTCCCTTATAATGAAAAGGACATCTTTTTTGGGTGTTAGTTCTAAAAGGTCTTGTAAGTCTTCATAGAACTGTTCAACTTCAGCTTCTTCAGTGTTACTGGTCGGGGCATAGACTTGGATTACCGTGATATTCAATGGTTTGCCTTGGAAACGAACAGAAATCATTCTGTCATTTTTGAGATTGCATCCAAGTACTGCATTTCAGACTCTTTTGTTGACCATGATGGCTACTCCATTTCTTCTAAGGGATTCCTGCCCGCAGTAGTAGATATAATGGTCATCTGAGTTAAATTCACCCATTCCAGTCCATTTTAGTTCGCTGATTCCTAGAATGTTGACATTCACTCTTGCCATCTCTTGTTTGATCACTTCCAATTTGCCTTGATTCATGGACCTGGCATTCCAGGTTCCTATGCAATATTGGTCTTTACAGCATCGGACCTTGTTTCTATCACCAGTCACATCCACAGCTGGGTGTTGTTTTGCTTTGGCTCCATCCCTTCATTCTTTCTGGAGTTATTTCTCCACTGATCTCCAGTAGCATATTGGGCACCTACTGACCTGGGGAGCTCCTCTTTCAGTGTCTTATCGTTTTGCCTTTTCATACTGTTCATGGGGTTCTCAAGGCAAGAATGCTGAAGTGGTTTGCCATTCCCTTCTCCAGTGGACCACATTCTGTTAGATGGTTTTTCCAGTAGTCATGTATGGATGCAAGCACTGAAGAATTGATGCTTTTGAACTGTAGTGTCGGAGAAGACTCTTGAGAGTCCCTCAGACTGCAAGGAGATCCAACCAGTCCATCCTAACAGTCCTGGGTGTTCATTAGAAGGACTGATGCTGAAGTTGAAACTCCACCACTTTGGCCACCTGATGCGAAGAGCTGACTCATTGGAAAAGACCCTGATGCTGGGAAAGATTGAAGGCGGGAGGAGAAGGGAATGACAGAGGATGAGATGGTTGGATGGCATCACTGACTCAATGGACATGAGTTTGAGTAAACTCTGGGAGTTGGTGATGGACAGGGAGGCCTGGTGTGCTGCCGTCCATGGGGTCAGAAAAGCCAACAGTCAGACAAGACTGAGCAACTGAACTGAACTGAACTGGTGGCTTAGACTGTAAAGAACCTGCCTCTAGTGTGGGAGACCTGGGTTTGCTCCCTGGATCAGGAAGATTCGCTGATAGGAATGACCACCCAATCCGGTATTCTTGCCTGGTGAATCCCAAGGAGCCTGGTAGGCCACAGTCCATGGGATCACAGAGTGTTGGGCTCAACTGAGTGACTAGCACATTCACTTTTTCACTTTCATGGGAGTTCTATTTTTAGTGTTTTGAGGTATCTCCATACTGCTTTCCTTTGTGACTGTACCAGTTTGGATTCTCATCAACAGTTCATGATGGTTCCCTTCTCTCCACATCCTCACCAAGACTTGAATGTGTTGTCTTTCTGAGAATAGCCATCCTGACAGTTTTGAGGTGATATCTCATTAGGGCTTTGATTTGGATTCCCCTAATGGTTAGTGATCTTGGGCGTCTTTTCATGTCTTCTTTGGAAATATGTCTACTTAAATCCTCTTCCATCTTTTAACTTTTTTTTTTTTTTTTTTGGATTTAGAGATGTATGAGTTCTTTGTATATTTTGGGTATTAACTCATTAGATAAATCATTTGTAGATATCTTTGCTCATTCAATGGCTCAGATAGTAAAGAATCTGCCTGCAATGCGGGAGATCTGGTCAATCTCTGGATCAGGAAGACCTGGATTTGATCCCTGGAGAAGGGAATGGCTACCTGCTCGAGCACTCTTGCCTGGAGAATCCCATGGACAGAGGAGCCTGGTGGGCTACAGCCCATGGGATCACAAAGAGTTGGACACAACTGAGTGACTAATACTTCTACTTTCCTTTCACTTGCTCATTCAGTAGGTGCCTTTTCTTTTTGTTGATGGCTTCCTTTGCTTTTCAAAAGCTCTTAAGTTTATTTAGGTCCCACTTGTTTATTTCTGCTTTCTTTCTTTTTTCCTTAAGAGACAGACCCACAAGATACTGCCATGATTTATATCCAAGAGTGTTCTGCCTATGTTTTCCTCCAGGAGTTTTATGGTATCCAGTTATACTTAGGTCTTTTCTCTGGAGTCTATTGTGTGTGTGGTGTTAGAGAATATTCTGCAGTGCAGGGCTTAGTCCCTCAGTTGTGTCCGACTCTTTGCAACCCCACGGACTGCAGCATGCCAGGCTTCCCTGCCCTTCACCATCTCCTCAAGCTTGCTCAAGCTTATCTTCATAGATTCTAATTATTTTCTTCAATACATTTACTGTTTTTTTAAAGACTCATAAAGGCCTCAGATGGTATCTTCTTACAGTGAAGTCTGCCCTTCCCTTCTGTTCTGGAGTTAAGGCAAAGAGCAGATTGCCTCAGTCCACTCAGGGACCGAGTTGGGTAGGGGCTGGATTCTACTTTAGCAAAATGCATTCCACCTTGGGTTTGCCCTGAAAGTCCTTCTTTTTTGACTGTTTGAGCTAAGCATCACCCCAAACAAGTTAAAATTTGGCAAATGTCTTGAGGGGAAGACTGATCGTGTGTTTTGCAGACCTCTCTTTCTGATGGGACTTTGCTTCCTAAGCAAATACAAGTCTGCAGAATATTCCATTCTGCCTTTTTACCCCAGCCCCCAGGCGTCTCGACTACCCTGGAACTTAACAAATGTTTCAAGGGGAAAATTAGCCTTGTATTTTGGGTTCTTTCAACATCCAACCCTTTGCAGTAACCAAAAACTCTACTGATTTCTCTTACCATGGTTTTGCTCAGTTGCTCAGTCATGTCTGAGTCTTTGTGACCCCATGGACTGCAGCATGCCAGGCTCCTCTGTCCTTCACTATCTCCCAGAGTTTGCTCAAACTCATGTCCATTGAGTCGGTGATGCCATCCAACCACCTTACCATATAGTGTCCTTCTGTTTGAGCCAAACTGACATTAGTTAACCTGGTAATTGCCAGCTGATTTGAGATGATCTCTTCTTCCTCCGAAAATTCTGTGTCTGTCTGGTCCTTGTTGTTCTCATGGTTTCCCACTGTCTTTAAAATACAAATATTTCAAATTTATCTAACTGGTGTTATTGTTGAGAGAGGATTGATCTTTGTGGTCCATTGTATTCTACCTGGAAGGTCAAGTACACTATCTATCAATATTTTATTTAGTTTTTGCTGTTGTCATCATTTGTTTGTCTCATTAATATCTGTAAGTGAAATTAATTTATGAGTTTTCTGTGTAAAATCCTTCTCAGGTTTTGGTATTATGGTTATTTCATTAAGAACATTTGGCTAGCCACATTTTAGATGCTCAGTTTTTACGTGTGGTTAACAGCTCCTGTATTGGAGAGCTCAGTTCTAGGACACTGTCCTTTTCATCCATGATTTCAAATGTATTTGAAAATTTATTTTTATAACATTGGACAAACTATTTTTAATATGATTTGCTTAATTTCCATGGTTTATCCAGTTGTTTGGATTCATTTAATCTCATTTTGTATATTTGCCTTCCTTCCTTTTGATTTTATCAGCCATAAGTTTGTATATTTTATTGATATTTTGTTTTTTCAAAGAAACAGATTTTGAATTTGTTAAATAGTTCCACAGTCTTGTTTTATGATCATTGTATTCTAAATTTATTAATTTATTCCCTCAGCTAGTATATCCTTCAGTTTATCTGATTTTTTCTAACTTTTTTATTATGTTGCTTCACTTATATCTTTTATACTAATAGAAGTATATAAGCTCATGCTTCTTCATTAAGCTCTGCTCTAACTGTATTGCCATAAATACTGATGGTGTGTCTTTTTTATTGCCACCTTCTGTTATCTGTGATGTAAGTTTGTATTAATATTTTTTCTCAGACTTAACATTTCTTCAAAAGAATGGTTAAAGATCTCCATCTAGCTAGGGCTTTTTGTTTTTGTATTTTTGACAGCAATTTCTGCATTGTCATTAAAGAATGTTTTCTGTTCTGTTTTTATTTTTGGAAATTTTGAGGTTGGTCCTGTGGTCACTTAAGAAGATGTTCTCTATGTTTTACGCTTATTATATAATTTTGTTCTCTCTTAGCCTTGTTAAATTTTTTCTCATTTGTCCTCAAAACTTTTGAAGATTTATTTTTCTCTTTGTCTTTGATATTCTGTATTTCACTATGATGTATCTGGGAATGCATTCATTTTAATTATCCTTTTTAGGTTTCAGTATAAGGCTGTATATTGTCACCCTGCTTATTTAACTTCTATGCAGAGTACATCATGAGAAACGCTGGGCTGGAAGAAGCACAAGCTGGAATCAAGATTGCCGGGAGAAATATCAATAACCTCAGATATGCAGATGACACCACCCTTATGGCAGAAAGTGAAGAGGAACTAAAAAGCCTCTTGATGAAAGTGAAAGTGGAGTGTGAAAAAGTTGGCTTAAAGCTCAACATTCAGAAAACTAAGATCATGGCATCTGGTCCCATCACTTCATGGGAAATAGATGGGGAAACAGTGGAAACAGTGTCAGACTTTATTTTTCTGGACTCCAAAATCACTGCAGATGGTGACTGCAGCCATGAAATTAAAAGACGCTTACTCCTTGGAAGGCAAGTTATGACCAACGTAGATAGCATATTCAAAAGCAGAGACATTGCTTTGCCAACAAAGGTCCGTATAGTCAAGGCTATGGTTTTTCCTGTGGTCATGTATGGATGTGAGATTTGGACTGTGAAGAAAGCTGAGCACTGAAGAATTGATGCTTTTGAACTGTGGTGTTGGAGAAGACTCTTAAGAGTCCCTTGGACTGCAAGGAGATCCAACCAGTCCATTCTAAAGGAGATCAGTCCTGGGTGTATTTTCAAAGGACTGATGCTAAAGCTGAAACTCCAATACTTTGGCCACCTCATGCGAAGAGTTGACTCATTGGCAAAGACTCTGATGCTGGGAAGGATTGGGGGCAGGAGGAGAAGGGGACGACAGAGGATGAGATGTCTGGATGGCATCACCGACTCGATGGACGAGAGTCTGAGTGAGCTCCGGGAGTTGGTGGTGGACAGGGAGGCCTGGCGTGCTGTGATTCATGGGGTCACAAAGAGTCGGACACGACTGAGTGATTTAGGTGAACTGAACTGAATACTGCTTTAACTGTGGGTTCATGTCTTAACTTTGTTATTGAAGAATTCTCAGCCATTATCTCTTTGATTATCACCTAATTTTTCTTTTTTTATTTATGTTGGGTTTTCCCATTCAAATATTCATGTTTCTTAACTTCTCTCTTTTATTTTCCATCTCTTTATTTTGGGGGCATGTTGGGTAACTTCCTCTAATCTCCCAGTTCCCTAGCGCTCTCTTCATCTATGGCAACTATAATTACATCAATTGCATTTTCCTATGGAAAGTTTATATATTTCCTTTCTCAGACTTCTGTTTGGTCCTCTGGCAATATTCCTGTTCTATTTGAATTCTGTTTCTACAGCTTATGCCTTTTCCTTTTTATTTTTAAATGTATTAGATATCTCTTTTATACTATCCTATTATCTTTGATTCTTGGTATGCAATTTTTCCTATTTGTTATATCTGTGATTCTCCCTCATGTTGATTCATTTCCTCATGAAGTTTTTAATTTTGTTTATCTTCAGTGTGGTTCATATTTTTATGGTAAGCCCGAGTACCCTGGGTTTGAGGACAACCTTTACAAAACAGTTTTAGCTTTTGCTCCCTCTTCCAGGGTCCGTATGAATTTCTTAATTGCTGGACTGCTTTTAACATTGGTGTGGCTTGAAGTCACTCTGCCAGGCAAATTGTATGAACTTACCTTCTCTAACAGCACTGGCCTGGATTTCTGATATCCAGTATTTTTCTCTTTTTCCAAGTAGATGAACAAGTTCCTTGTCACTTCTCAGACTGGTGGGTAGAATGTTTCCAATCCTGATCCTTTTCTTATCTCAAGTCTAAAACAGTGCTTGCAAATTGCAGCCCAGTTCTGACTCTGTGTGCTCTAGAGTCAGGATCAGACATTTTTTTTTCCACATGAACATTAAATTTGCAACTCTTGGCCTTTATTAAGTCCTGCTGCTGCTGCTGCTGCTGCTGCTGCTGCGTCACTTCAGTTGTGTCCGACTCTGTGCAACCCCAGAGACAGCAGCCCACCAGGCGCCCCGTTCCTGGGATTCTCCAGGCAAGAACACTGGAGTGGGTTGCCATTTCCTTCTCCAATGCATGAAAGTGAAAAGTGAAAGTGAAGTCGCTCAGTCATGTCCGACTCCTAGCGACGCCATGGACTGCAGCCTACCAGGCTCCTCCATCCATGGGATTTTCCAGGCAGGAGTACTGGAGTGGGGTGCCATTGCCTTCTAGTAAGTGGTAAAGAATCCTCCTGCTAATGCTGGAGATGCAGGTTCGATCCCTGGGTCGGCAAGATCCCTGGAGTAGGAAATGGCAACCTGTTCTAGTGTTCTTGCCTGGAAAATTCCATGGACAAGAGGAGCCTGGTGAGCTACAGTCCTTGGGATCACAAAGCCAAACACAACTGAGAACACACACACACACACACACACACACACACACACACACACACACGCACAGTTTTCCACAAGTCCCTCATCTTGAGTTCCCATCACCAGTTTCTTCCCTTAGAGACTACGAATAAATTTTTTTCTCGATAAGTTTTATCTTAATAGGAACCTTTATCCATTTAAAGTGGAAGTAAAGGATTTACCAATACAGTGACCAGAATTCCACAAACAAGATTTGAGGAGAAAGTTATTTTCTACAAGAATTCAAAGATGACTCTATTGTGGAGTAAAAAAAATCAAAATTAGCTTGAAATTTTAAGATAGTCTGAATGCGAAAGAAATTTTGCTTGAGGCAGAGATTTGGGCCCATTTCCTTCATGCCCTGAGGCTCTGTGTCTGTTCTGTTCTGTCATCGGGGGTACTTCTGTGGAGAAGTTTGAGAAGCACTGCCCTGAGATGACCCTCACTGCCTGGTGGGTGCGTCTCTGCGCGGAAACGAACGCCCCAGACTTGAGAGCGCCTGCCTGGCTTGGTGGTCTGCCTCTCTCGCTCTGCCTAGGCCTGCCCTAAAACGCCAGGAGGCAGAGCTTTAAAAGCTATTGTTGCTCGTGACAAAGAGTGAAAACATGACCAAAGGCTGTAAAGTGGAAGGGAAAAAGAGGCCCAACCAGCCACCTCTCCCTCCCCAAGCCCCATAAGTCTCACTTCTCCTGGACATTTCCAGAAATGTTGTATATGTGCAAACAGGTCTTTCCCCCACCCCCTGTTTTAGCACAAATGAGATCCAGATACTTGTTTTGCAGACTTACATTTTTAACTTATAGTTTGGATATATTTTTCTGTCCACACTGTAGCTTTACCTCGTGTTCTCAGCAGCGGTAGTGGCTTTCTGGTACATGGTAAAGAGTCTACCTGCAGTGCAGGAGATACAGGAGGCACAGGTTCCATCCCTGGAACGGGGAGATCCCCTGGAGGAGGGCGTGGCAACTCACTCCAGTATTCTTGCCTGGAGAATCCCGTGGACCATGGACCCGGGCAGGCTACAGTCCATCGGGTCACAAAGAGTTGGACAGGACTGAAGTGACTTAGCACGCTTGGAAGCAATGACCCTCTACTGATAGACAGCAGGTCTGTTTTCCAGACATTTGCTATTTCAAAAAACACTGCAGGGAGCGTATTATGCAGATACCTTTTTGTAAGTGTGTGAGCAGATCTATAGAATCAGTGTTGGGTCCAAGGTTTGTGCATTAAATCTTGAATAGACAGGGCTGAACTGCTGTCCCAAACTGTGGGAGCCATTTATAACTGTTGCCAACCCTGGGAGCACCGCTGGGCGTGTAGGACTTTAAGGGGCCTCCAAATGTGCCCCTCTGCTTGGCATCTCCAGGTTGTGCAGGAATAGCACTGTCTGACACCTTGTCAAGGACAAACATCTGGTTATTGATATCAAGATCTGATTTTCAGGGCTTTTGATAAACATACTTGCTTGAGTCGCTTTTTAGATTCCAGATGAAGACCAGACGTGGAGCAGAGGCTGGGAAGGCAGAATGAAAAACAGGGGCTCAAAAATACCTACACACTGACCTTTTTTCTTCTTAATTCAATTGTATTATTGTTTTTTGATTTTTTTGATAAAATAGTTTCACCAGAAAAGAAGTGGAAAATAGGCAAACACGCAAGGAAGTTAATAAAGCTATACTGGGTAGGTAATTAAATAAAGCGAATTATTTGAATAGTTAAACTATTTAGTTGTAGTTAAATAATGAAAATCAGTTAATTAATTATAATTACTTTGTGTGGGGATAGTTGATACACTAAGTAATTGATAAAATAATTCCAGTGCGTGTATTTGGGGATATGGCTTCATTTTTTTTTAAAGCGTCATGGGAGAAGGCAATGGCACCCCACTCCAGTACTTTTACCTGGAAAATCCCATAGATGGAGGAGCCTGGTGGGCTGCAGTCCATGGGGTTGTTAAGAGTTGGATACAACTGAGCGACTTCACTTTCACTTTTCACTTTCCTGCATTGGAGAAGGAAATGGCAACCCACTCCAGTGTTCTTGCCTGGAGAATCCCAGGGACAGGGGAGCCTGGTGGGCTGCTGTCTATGGGGTCGCAGAGAGTTGGACATGACTGAAGTGACTTAGCAGCAGCAATGTCAAAAGGAACACTGTGTTGAATATTCTGCAGTGCACAGAACTGCCTTGCACACTTATTTCAAGATTCATTTTTGGATGTGGAAATGGTGGTTCAAGGGTTACATACATACATTTTTTTAATCTTTTTGCTCTGTTTTGCTAAACTGACTTCTAGAAAGGTTGCCTGAATTTGTATCACCATTAGCAGCGCGTCATAAGTGGTGCAGTGGTTAAGAATCCACCTGCCCAGCAGAAGACCTGAGTTCAATCCCTGGATGGGGAAGATTCCCTGGAGGAGGAAATGGCAACCCACTCCAGTATTCTTGCCTGGAAAATCCCATGGACAGAGGAGCCTGTCAGGCATAGTCTGTGGGATCGCAAAGAGAGGGGACAGGACTTAGCAACTAAACAACAACAAGCAACATAGTACCAAAGCCACTTTACTTTACTATGTGGCATTTCTCTACCATTTTATAAAGAGAACAACAAAAATGGGGGGGAAAGGAGAAAAAAGAGAAACAAATGTGTCTTGTTTTGTAACTCCTTTTTTTTTTATAGTGAGTAGTATCATTTTGTTTTATATGATATAAGCTGTGTGTGCTTAATTTTAAAAATTGGTTAAAGAGTTTGGGATAAAATAAGGATCTCAAACCTTTGTCATGATGGTGGTGGTTTAGTTGCTAAGTCATGTCCGACTTGGAACCCCATGGACTATAGCCCACCAGTCTCTTCTGTCTATGGGATTTTCCAGACAAGAATACTGGAGTGGGTTGCCATTTCCTTCTCCAGGGGATCTTCCCAACCCAGGACTCAAACCCAGGTCTCCCGCATTGCCCACAGATTCTTTACTGACTAAGCTACAAGGGAAACCTCTGTCATATGCGTTGCAAATATCCTTATATTTTGGGGGGAATTTCTGGGTAAGTTTTTTTGAAAAAGACATTTGATTCATCATCAAGTCTCTTTTTCTTCCCCAGGAGTTGACTTTCAACAGAGGGTCCTGAAACCCAGAGGCTGAGAAATAGTAGTGTAGCCTTGGGGACAGAGGACTTCCGCAGGTGGTGGTAGTGGTAAAGAACCCGTCTGCCAGTGCAGGAGATGTAGGAGAGGCAGGTTCAATCCTTGGGTTGGGAAGATCCCCTGGAGGAGGGCAGGGGGAACCTACTCCAGTGTTTTTGCCTGGAGAATCCCCATGGACAGAGGAGCCTGGTGGGCTGTGATCCTTAGGGTCACAAAAAGTCTTACATGACTGAAGCAACTTAGCACACATGCACACTTAGGGACAGATGAATCTCCTTGCCAAAGGCTCCCTAGGCAGAATGTCGTCATGGATAACTTTCATTCCATAGAATCTGAGGGAGATGCAGGCTCCAGACAAGGTATGCTTTACTGCTGCCTGGAGGACTTCTAAAGCATCTTGCTATAGGATCTCCTCAAATCTAGCTCCTTTTCCAGTTATCTGGAATAGAGGCTGTAGTAAAAGGCTGAGACATGGGCCATTGTTTCCAAATTCCAAGCAGGTCACTATGATATTGAACATCCTTCTTTGCCCTGGGTAGCTGGCCACAGGCTGTCTTTTCATAGACTTTCACATGTTTTGCTGGAGCGCACTGTCACTTGGGGCCCTGGGACTTTGGATTTGGTCCTTCTTCAAAGCCTATTCATCTTTAGTCAGCAGTACTTGAGTGGCATGGAATGCAAAGCCAGCTATTTTCTTGGTGGGGGTCATTATTAAAATGCCTAGAATTCCTGCAGCCTTGTTGCTACCAGACAGAGAATGAAGCCCACACGGAAAGCAAATGGAGAGAGGCAAAGAACTGGGTCCTTGTTGACATCCCTGAACCACTTATTCAACTGGCTCCAAAGCTCCCCTCCAGGGAGGTTTTATTATAGGAGATAGTACATTCCTGCATTGGAGCTGCTTGTTGCAGCTGGGGATTCTGTTACTTGTGGCCAGAGCCTCCCAGTGAATAGAGCAGTTATAATGCCAGCCCCGCCCCTCCCCCAGAGAAGTCTGCAGCTCCTTAGGGCACCCCAGGAGCAGTATCCGAAGATTCACGGCAGCAGTTGCTGCTGCTGCTACTAAGTCGCTTCAGTCATGTCCGACTCTGTGCTACCCCATAGACGGCAGCCCACCAGGCTCCCCCGTCCCTGGGATTCTCCAGGCAAGAGTACTGGAGTGGGTTGCTATTTCCTTCTCCAATCATGGCAGCCGTGCTCTTCTGCAAATTTCAGAGATGAAATTCCCTTTTCATTCCCCTCTAGGGAGCCAGGCTCCTCATCTCTGCTGAGGTTTTCAGTTTCATTCCCTTGGCTTTGCTCTTTTGGGAAAGTTCAGGAAAACCTCCCACCGGTGTATGTCTTTCGTCCCTTCGGGCATGTCAGCTTCCTGCTTGTGAAGAAGAGGGAATACTGGTGTGTGTCTTTTGTCCCTTCGGGCATGTCAGCCTCCTGCTTGTGAAGAAGAGGGAATACTGGTGTGTGTCTTTTGTCCCTTTGGGCATGTCAGCCTCCTGCTTGTGAAGAAGAGGGAATCACTGCTCTTTAGTGGGGGAGTTGGCTGTTGGGGGAATGGCTCACTGTTGGGGGGATGGCTCACTGTTGGGGGGATGGCTCACTGTTGGGGGGATGGCTCACTGTTGGGAGGTTGACTCACTGTTAGGAGGTTGACTCACTGTTGGGGGGATGGCTCACTCTTGGGGGGTTGGCTCACTTTTGGGGGGTTGACTCACTGTTGGGAGGATGGCAAAGAAGATTTCCAGCCAGAGAGGACTTGGAGAAGAGCATCACGGTGAGTGTGTTTGGTGTGCAACTGCTTGTCTGTCTGGGAACTACCTGTAAGCAGTCAGGATACACTCCAGGATACCGAGACGCTTGAGGCGATGGGACCTGAGGCTGGCTGGACAACTGGCCCCGATGGTCATGTCCTCCAGGACCCAGTCTCTTTCCTTCTCTGTGCTTTGCCGCCCTTGGCATTGGCCTCATCCTCCAGCTGACTCCAGATGACGGCATCAACTTGAGTCAGGACATCCTGAAGGATGAAGGAGACTCTCTTCCTGTGGCTTTTTCTTAGAAGAGAGGACATTCCAACCCTTGCCTCTCTGTGACTCCAACCCGCAGGTCACGTCTTACAGGCCCATCCTTGAGCGCCGGGCTCATCCAGAGGAAATCGGTAGCCATCTGAAGTGGAGCGTGGCTTCCTGAGGACTTGCCCTGAGTGCACAGCTGCCGGGGAAGGGGGTGGATGCCACCCCCCTGAACACAATGACTGCTCTCAGCAGGAGGAGGATGAGGATCATAAGTACTGTGACCATCAAGGATCGGGCAGTTCCCCTGGAGGAAGAAATGGCAACCCACTCTAGTACTGTTGCCTGGAAAATGCCATGGACAGAGGAGCCTGACGGGCTACATCTCGAAAGTCGCGGTTTCACCGAGTTCTGGGACTCCATCTGCAATGTTTTTAATTCCTACCCCAGCCGCATGAGGTGGTATTATTATGACCTCATCTCACAGAGTCAGAAACTTTCCTCTGAGGTTAAGATTTTTTGATATTCTTAAACAGCCCTTTTTCTAAAAGACGTTGCTGTTAGAGTTTGCAACTGGGCAGCACAAGGCTGCCATTCCCAGGTGGTGGGTGGAGTTCAGCTGATGCAGGGTGATGCCCTCCCAGCTTCCCAGAAGGCCAAGAGTGCCTCTGATCCAGGTGCTGCCCTAACTTTGCCTCACCTTGAACCTTAGAAAATGTCACTGGCCAAGACAGGCTCGTTCATAATAACAGGAAGGCTTTGCCAGGTAGCAGACGGAATTATGCTAGAGAACAAGGTCAGGCACAGACCTTTCTGGATGGACATGTCTTTCCGCCCCCCCACTCAGCCCACTTGGGGCCACCCAACAAATGATGCCCTGAAGTCTTGGCATGCAATTAAAAATGGAGAAATGCTTAATCAAATTGTGCCACTTGAAGTGAGCTGGGCTGGAATGAGAAACTGGGCAGCTCTGCCCACAGTGGAAATTTACCAGACGAGAGCAGACACCAAATACTCCCAGGCTGTTTTGAAATAGATACCGTCCTGTTCTGTAAAGTTCTGAGATCCATTTGCAAATATTTCAAAACCTTTCCCTTAACAAGGATGGCTTTAGGAGATAACTCTCTCTCCTCTCTCTCACACACACACGTGTACTTGAGCACACATGCACACACAAAGCCTTACACTGCAGTGTGTGGGGTGTGTGGGAGAATCCAGGACCCACAGTGTGCACTCCAGGCCCTCAAATATTTCTTCAAGTTGGTGGAAACTCGTGAGTCCCCTCTATCATCTGTTGAGACCTCTCTCAGTTTTTCAAAAGTTTATTTATATTTTTCCCCCTCAAAAATGTCATGACTAACTTTCCATTCATTATCAAAATATTCTTTGGCCACTAATTTCCCTTCTTGGTTAAAATAAACAAAGAAGCAAACCCTGTTGGCATTGCACCTAGGATGCACTCTGCTGTAAACAAGAGGACATTTTTCTTAGAGGATCTCTAACAGCCCTCCCGTGAGAGTTTCCTGTGCGAGTCCTCTCTGTTTACCAACTCGGTTTGTTGCGGAGGGCGCGCAGGCGCTGCGAAGCACAGGGAGGAGGGTAGACGACCTTGAACGTGCTGGAAGGAAGCATCAAATCCTTCCAGACCTGACTCCCGCTTTCCAGGCCAGCTCTCCATTGGTCCCATTCCTCAGTGGTTGCGCCCAGCCCACGGTGCAGAGTCCTGAGTCCTGGACCCCAGGGCTGTGAGCTTGCACAGTCACTTCATCTCTCAGGGCCTCAGTTTCCTCAGCCAGAAAACAAAGCCGTGGGATTGTAGGCTCTCTGAGCCCCTCCTGGGTTCCCCTGGTGGCTCAGCCATAAAGAATCGGCCTGCCAAAGCAGGAGATGTGGGTTCGATCGTTGGATCGGGCAGTTCCCCTGGAGGAAGAAATGGCAACCCACTCTAGTACTGTTGCCTGGAAAATCCCACGGACAGAGGAGCCTGACGGGCTACAGCCCATACGGTCGCAAAGAGTCGGACAAGACTTAAGCGATTTAGCACGGACACACGCACAATACGCAATAAAGGACTATGCGAGCGAAACGTTTCATTTTCAAAAGACAGACACAAAAAATAAGATGGCCAACCAACTCTTCCAAGATTTCCTTTGCAACAGGAGAGCTGAGGCTTGTTCTCAGCCCTCCGGGACATACTCTGCGATTGATTGGAGGAGCAGATAGGGGCGTGGAAGAGGCCTCCCCTACCGCGCCCAGCCAAGGGCAGTTCTCAGCCCATGAGCTCCGCTTCCACTCCACGATCTCGGGTCTCATCTGTGTGACTGTCTGAGGGACTCTGGGACACTGGGGGCGGGGGGGCTACAGGCTGCCTGGAGAAATGTTGGGATCCTTGAGTGGAGAGGACCAAGGTCTCCGAAGTTAATCAAGGGACTTGCCTGTCGGTCTGGTGGTTAAGACTCTGTGCTTCCACTGCAGAGGGCGTGGGTTCGATCCCTGTTAGCGGAACTAAGATCCCACGTGCTTCAGGGCCAATGAAATAACATAAAGTACTTCCTTTCAAAAAATAAATAGAGCAAATCAAGACAAAACAAGAGTCTTTTGTGAGAGATGAGGCCCCTGATAGATAAGACACTGCCCAGTGTCCCTCAAGGTCCTCTGGGCTGGTCTCCTGAGGACTCACTCTTCGTGGATGGGATGTGATGCAGAAGCAGGGAAAGGTGTGGCCTTTCAACATCGGCCTAAACAGAGACAGACACGGCTGCTTCTGCTGGGGATGCTCTCCTGTTCCGAGCACCTTCAGGGAGCGGGTGGCAGAGGTGGTGCTGCTGAAGTTTCTGGAGACCCCGATAAAGCGTACAGTCCTGCAAGGGATAAGGTTCTCCAGACACTGCAGTGAACCCCAGCTACACGGGACCTGGGCCCCCTTGGGCATCTGGCAGTGGGAAGGGACTTAGGAGGGTGAAGTCTTAGGTTTCCATATTAGTACCACGTGGCAGCTGGGAGTCAGACCACACCGGGGTCGGTCACGGCTGTCCCCCTAAGTCAGGGTGGCGTAAGGAGGTAAAGATGATGCTGACAACGGTCTACCAGCCACACCTCGGTCATGGCTCCCAGTTCAGGTCAGGAGACGGAGGCTTGGCTGCTGTGTCAGCTTTGAGGGGAATGAGAAAAATGAGGGTAATACAGTGCTCTCTTCCATGAATCTAAATTCATTTAATTTAGGAGTCTGTTCTCTATTTTGAGATTATGTCTTCTCCAATTTTGGCATTGAATGCGTCCTCTTTTGCGAAATGATGGCAGTAAGTGGTAGGTCTAAAAAATGTTCGTATTTGACAAAATAAAAAGTTGGCAGAGCTAGTTGGCCCCTGTGGCTGGTTCTGCTAGGTTTCTGTCAAAATTGGTGTCCCCCTTCTTCCACATTAAGAGAAGTTTAAAGGGCCATGTGATCACCCGGAGTAAAGCTTTGAGTTCTCAGTCCTGCTTGGATCTAGGTGTGGCTCTTTGTTCAAGTTCTGGCCAGTGATATATTTGCATCAAAACCGAAGGAGCCTGGTTCCCCAAACCATGGCACCACTATACCGGCCCAGGATACTTATACAGTGTAAGAAACATGGCCATTGATATTTCATGCCTTTGCAGATAAAAGGAATCAACATTTGTGTGCTATTTACAGTGAGATTATCCAGGAATAGAGAGACTAGAGGGAGCAGAGGAGAGGGCCTAGAATGGAGCCTTTAAAAACTCCAACATATAATAGTCATGTGGAGGAGGAAGAAACCCTAAGGAAGCCAAGGAGGGGGAGCCAGAGAATCAGGAAAGGAAAGTGATGTGAAGGAACTGATGAGGGAGTGTGTTTCAGGAAGGAGGGCATGGCCAGCCAAGAAGGAGGGCATAGCCAACCAGGAAGGAGGGCATCAGTTCAGTTCAGTTTCTCACTTGTGTCTGAGTCTTTTTGACCTCATGGATTGCAGCACGTCAGGCCTTGTCCATCACCCACTCCTGGAGTTTACTCAAACTCATGTCCATCAAGTCGGCGATGCCATCCAACAATCTCATCCTCTGTCGTCCCCTTCTCCTCCTGCCTTCAATCTTTCCCAGCATCAGGGTCTTTTCCAATGAGTCAGTTCTTCACATCAGGTGGCCAAAGTATTGGAGTTTCAGCTTCAGCATCAGTCTTTTCAATGAACATTCAGGACTGATTTCCTTCAGGATAGACTGGTTGGATCTCCTTGCCATCCAAGGGACTCTCAAGAGTCTTCTCCAACACCACAGTTCAAAAGCATCAATTCTTTGGTGCTCAGCTTTCTTTATAGTCCAACTCTCACATTGGACTAGTCATCCGGTGATGCTTGAGGCCAAGAAAGAAGAGGCCCCAGATGGGGCCATCGTGTTTAAAACGGAAATAATTGGTGACCTTATCAAGAACCGTTTCATTGAAATGATGGGATATAGCCATCATTAGGAGGTGAGGAGTAAATGGCAGGTGAGAGATAGATCACGTTTCCGGTAAGCGTGCTGTGATGGAGGGAACAAGAGAGGGTAGGAGTTGGAGCTGGAGAGACTTCTTTCCTTTTCTTTTCTCTTCTCCTCTCTTCTCTTTCCTCCTCCACTATTCTCTCCTTTCCTACCCTTTTGTTTTCCTCTTTTTCTTTCTTTTTAAAGGAGCGCAGAATCTAGGGAATATTAATACTGAAGGGAATGGGACTTCCCAGTGGTCCAGTGGCTAAAGACTCTGAGCTCTCAATACAGGGGGCCAGGGTTTGGTCCCTGGTCAGGCAACTAGATCCCGCATGCCACAGTGAAGATCCAGTGCAACCAAATAAAAAAGTGGGGAAAAAATACTGAAGGGAAGCATCTAGACCAGAGACAGGATGGAAGAAATAGGCCAGAGACAGGACAATTGGTAGCATAAGGCTCCCGAGAAGATGAGACGCAAGGGAGGCAGAGAGCGTCTGCCATGGACTGAAAGGGGGAACAGTGATGGGATGTGGGGGGAGAGCCTTTGCCTGCAGTCTTCGGGGGAGAGTGTGGGTGGCGTGGGGACAAGAGCAGCACCTACGTGGGGGTGGGGACAAGTGTGAACAAGCCGAGCAGATGGCTCTGGATCGCTCTGGGGCGCTGGTGACTCTGCTGAGTATTGGGCTGGGGCAGGTAGGAGGGTCTCCTGGGCTCCTCCAAGTCAAGACATGTGTGATGCTTTGGCTGGAGGTCCAGACTTGGGAGCTGCCATCACACAGACAGCATGTGGAGCCAGGCCTGTCTCAAGCTTGGGGCCCTTGCAGTGCTTGGGGAACCTCACCAAGGACAAGGCATGTTCCTGAGACTCTTCTTTTCCCCTAGGAGTCTGAGAGGAAGTGAGCAGAGCTGTGGAAGCCAAGATAGGGCTCTGCGAAGAGGGAGCTCCCCAGAGAAGCAGGCCACAAGCACAGGCGCCATGGACTGTCAGGGAAATGTTGGGTGTTTTTCTCAACTCCACGAGATAAGAGGTGGTGATATCTTCCCTCTGCTCCAGCTCTTTAGGGTAAATATCTCTTTCAAAGTCAACACTGGTGGGGCTGGGCCTAGAGAAGCCAGGTACAAAAGCCCTGATGGTCTCCCTCTGGGACCTTCCATGAAGCTGCCAGCTGGAACCAGGTGCCTCTGGGGTTCCCAAGGCCCCCCTCAAGAAGGATCCCTCCCTAGAGGTGAAGGAGAAGCCTCATCTGGAGCTCTGAGTGATGGTTAAGGAGCAGCGGGCACCACTGCGTCTCCCCCAAGCTCAATCATGGTATGTCCACAAGAGAGGCTGGCGAAGGTGATCCCACTAAGGACACCCCCGGATCCAGCAGAGCAAATCTAAGCTTTTGTAGGAGCAGCTTGGGGCACAAGGCAGCCTCTCTCCTGGGTACCTTTTCATCTACCTTGGCCTCAGAGGCGCTTAGCTGCTCCTGATCTCATGGTCCACGTGGACCCTCCCAAGAGTGCCTGTGGTCGCCCTCCAACAGCAAGCCAGAGACGACCCTGAGTGCACCTTGGTTGATGGGTCACTGTTCCTGTGGGGAAAGTCCACATCTGGGTATTGTCATCCAACAGCAGGATCGGCCTCCCAGGGGAACACAGGGAAGGCCTCCGAGAGCATCCCGGAGTGGTTGATTGCCAGGGGCATAGGCCACTATGAAATCAAAGAACCACCAATAACTGCCCCGAAAAAGTCAGATTTTCTTTTTTTTTAAGTGATGAGGACACTCTGTCTTACAGATTGGTTGGGTCATTGGCAAGTGTAATACCCTTTGACTTGCCATTCTTTTTTTTTTTTTAGAAAAATGATTATTTATTCATTTGGCTGCATTGGGTCCTAGTGGCAACAGGCAGGATCTTGTGCACAGACCCCCTTGCTATGGCGCTTGGGCTCAATAGTTGCCACATGTGGGCTTAGCTGCCCCAAGGCAAGTGGGATCTTAGTTCCCCAACCAGGGATGAGAGACGTGCGACCCTTGCATTGCAAGGTGGACCACCAGGCAAGTCCTTTACTTGCCATTCTTATTACTGAAGCTTCCTTAAACCACCACTGGAGAGGACGGGTTCTCCTACCCTCTGCAGGTGAGGAAAACTGCGCAGAGTGTAGGATAAGGCTCCGTCTGCTCTCGTCTTCAGCCTCACGGTGTCATGCTCCTAACGTGTGCTGTGCCCAAGAACAGGAGCGCACTCTTCTTGTCTAGCCAATTCATCCCTGTGCGCGTGAATGTGTGTTTCTGGAGGTGGGGCTTACTGCTCATACCTTCTGAGCATCCCACAGCAACCGTATCTCAGCCCCACACTTTTCACACGTGCTCCCTGGACCCCAAAGTCCCATCCATTTCTCCTTTTTTTTTGACTTCCCTTCCTTCCCCATTCTTTGCCCGAGAACCTTGCCTTCTCCTGCTTCACTGGGAACTCTTCAAGCTTCTTGCTTTGCTGAATTTTTCCCACTCACTTCTGCTTTGGGGTCAGGAGAGAGTGGGGAGGTTCAGATTAGGAAGGTAGAGAAAGAGAGGAGGGATCTGGATCCTGGAATTCCCATAGATTATTCACCACCCCTCTCCTAACCCTGAGTGTTTAAACTCTTTACTTCAAGGTTATCGATTGAGATTTCCAGGTTCCAGTACTTGCTGGAGAATGTTTGTCTCCTCCAGATCTGCGCTTAGTCTTGTCATAATTTTTGTGACCCTGTGGACTGTAGACCCCCAGGCTCCTCTGTCCGTGGGATTTCCCAGGCAAGACTACTGGAGTGGGTTGTCTTCTTCTCCTCCAGGGGACTTTTCTGACCCAGGGATTGAACTCTCATCTCCTGCGTCTCCAGACTGAAGTATGGTGGGTCTTAATCCATCTGAGTGGCATCCTTATAGGAAGACAGCCATATGATTGAACCCACGTCTCTTGCGTCTCCTGCATCAGCAGGCAGATTCTTTACCGCTGCACCACCTGGAAAGCCCATTTGTCTCCTCACCAACCTTGAAATACATTAAGAAATCACTTTCACGTGCCCCTTTCCAGTCTGCCCCTGTGGCAGTGGGAAAACCATCCTGCCAAGTTCTCATCTTAGTGGGAATCTTTGTGACCTGCAAACCTGGCTCCTTCCTCTCCTGGTGAATGCATGGCTCAGTATGGTTGTGTGGTGCACCTGGGCATGTGGGGAAGTCCTTTCCGTCTCTCAGCCATCATATGTCACTGGACATATGAGGCAGCTCTGCTAATGACCTCTGTGCTGGTTCCACTGCCTGGGAAGCCAAGTTCTTTCCTTGATCTGGGGAACTGAACATATCATCCTTGGGGAATTTTCTGGTCCAGAACTTCTCTCATATCCCAACAGCACCTGTCTCTGGCTGAAGGTCAGATACAAGGGCTCCAGCACCTTCTGATTAATTGTCCCACATCTATCTGCAGCCCTTACCCTAAATCAGTGGTTTCCAAGCTTTTATGATTATGCACTCATTTAGTAAAAAGTTGTGTGTGGGAGGGATACTTACCCCCTTACATTTATTTATAATGTTGTTGTTGTTCAGTTGCTAATTTGTGTCCAACTCTTAGTGACCGCGTGGACTGCAGCATGCCAGGCTTCCCTATCCTTCACCATCTTGCTGCATCTGCTCAAACTCATGTCCATCGAGTCAGTGATGCCATCCAAGCATCTCATCCTCTGTTACCCCCTTCTTCTCCTGCCTTCAATCTTTCCCAGCGTCAGGGTCTTTTCCAATGAGTCAGCCCTTCACATCAGGTGGTCAAAGTATTGGAGCTTCAGCTTCAGCATCCGTCCTTCCAGTGAATATTCAGGACTGATCTCCTTTAGGATGGACTGGTTGGATCTCCTTGCAGTCCAAGGGACTCTAATGTATCTTCTGAGAATTATAAAATATATGTCAAGTCAAGGTTAAAACAGAGGAAGAAGATGAAATAAACAATTTTCAAAGTGCTGTTAATCATGGTGGTTTTATATTACCGTTAGTTAATACTGACCAAGGCATAAAATAAACTTAGATTGGAGATTCATGGTTAACAGAGGGATAGGGTTTCTGGCCATCTTCCTGTGGGTTCTGATCAGCTCCCAGTGTTTTATGGTGCAGCGTGGTGGGGGGAAGCCTGTGTGTAGGAAACAGTTCAGCTCTGCTTTTCCTTTCTGCTCCCCGTGCTTATGGCCTTGGCGTTATTTCCATTTGGGTTTCTTAGTGCGTGAGGACATAAATTTCTATGTCACTTCATTCGTGTCTGGCGCTTTTGGACCCTAAGGACCACAACCCACCAGGCTCATCTGCCGATGGGATTCTCCAGGTTTCTTAGTAGAAATCCTTAAACTACTCATTTGTTTTATAAGAATTGATTACATCACAATGAGATGGTCCAATCTTTATGGTGGTGGTGGTGGTTTAGTTTCTAAGTGGTGTCCGACTCTTGCAACCCCATGGACTGTAGCCCACCAGGCTCCTCTGCTGATGGGATTCTCCAGGCAAGAATACTGGAGTGGGTTGCCATTTCCAATCTTTATAAATCCACTTAATTTGCTTCTAGCCACTCTGCCCAGGGACAGGGGGGTGCTTGCCAGCTCCTCATCCCTGGAGTATAACTACCTTCTCCCTCGTGCTTGCGTGCAAAGTGGCTTCAGTCACATTCGACTGCAACTCCTTGGACTGTAGTCTGCCAGGCTCCTCTGTCCATGGGGTTCTCCGGGCCAGAATACTGGAATGGGTTGCCATGCCCTCCTCCAGGGGATCTTCCCGATCCAGGGGTAGAACCTGCATCTCCTGCATTGGCAGGCAGGCTCTTTACCACTAGCACCACCCGGGAAGCCCACCTCCTCTCTCAAGGAGCCTCCAATGCTGCATGTAGGGGCGCCTAGGAGCACCTTTGTGTTAAAGATTAGAATATTAGCATGTTAGAACTGCCGTAATCAAGTACCTCAGACGGGGTGGCTTAAACAACAAAAATTTATGTCCTCACAGCTCTGGAGGCTGAGAGTTCAGGAAGAAGGTGTCAATAGGGTTGGTTTCTCCTGAGGGCTGGGAGGGAAAACCTGCTCCAGGCCTCTCTTCTAGCTTCTGGTGGCCAGTGGGCAACTTTCGGCATTGCTTGGCCTTAAGTCTTATCACCCTGATCTCTGCCTGTATCTTCATGTGGCATGCTGTCTCTGTGTCATCTTTTTCTCTCTTTCTTTGTGTATGTTTGTCCAAAGTGAAAGAAAAGTGAAGTCACTCAGTGGTCTCCGACTCTTTGGAACCCCATGGACTGTACCATCCTACCAGGCCCCTCTGTCCATTAAATTTTCTAAGCAAGAATACTGGAGTGGGTTGCCATTTTCTTCTCCAAGGGATCTTCCCAACCTGGGGTTCAAACCTGGGTCTTCTGCGTAGCAGGCAGACGCTTTCCCATCTGCGCCACCAAATTTCCCCCTTTTAAAGGGCATCAGTCATAATGGGTGAGGGCTCCACCTTGACAACCTTATTTTAATTTGATTAACCCTGTAAAGACCCTATTGCCAAATAAGGTCACATTCTGAGAAGGGAAACGGCTACTCACTCCAGTATTCTTGCCTGGAGAATCCCATGGGCAGAGGAGCCTGGCGGGCTACAGTCCACGGGGCAAAAAGAGTTGGACACGACTGAGTGACTTTCACTTCACTTCGCTTCTGAGGTGCTGGGGTTGGGACCCTAACATGTCTTCTTTTGAGGGAGGGTATTGAAGTGACTTAGCAGCAGCAGCAGCAAAACCATTAAACTCATAACAATTAGTAATTGCTTCCCCCCTCCCTCATTTTTTCTTACTTTTTAGATAAACATAAATCAAACTAGAAGCTCTAATGTCTTCTAGCATCCCAGTGGGTGACGGTCTAGTGCAGCCAGGGGGTGTGTGTGTCCTTCTGTCCTTCCTTCTCCTTCTACCGTGAGCATGCAGCCCCAGTTCTTACTGGGGCAGGGAGAGTCTGAGTGTGGAAAGACCAGGCCTTCTTCAGGAGCTCCAGTGATGCAGAAGGTTAGTTTAGCACGGACTTCCAGTATCAAGATGGCCAAGTGAGCCACCCGGGACACTCATCTTCCTGTTCCAACAATAGGGAAAACACAGTTTTAAATGAAAGCATTACTGCACTTAAAAGCAAGTGGGGGAAAGACGGTTCAGTGTTTCTTCGAAAAGTTAAACATAGAATTACCATAAGACCCAGCTACTCCAACTCCTAGGTATATATCTCCTGAAACTAAAAAATGTATTCAAGCAAAAACCTGTGCTTTGGTTCATAACAGCACTATTCACAGTAGTGAGGAGGTTGTTGTGAATGTCCCTCTACTGATGAATGGATATGGATAAACAAACTATGGTATATCCATGCAAGAGAATATTACTTTGTCATGTGAAGTTCTGATATATCCTACCTCCTGGAGGAGCCTCAAACACATGATACGAAATGGAAGAAGCCTCATGGAAGGTCGCATATTGTATGATTCCGTTTACATGAAATGTCTGGGATTGAGCAATCATAGAGACAGAAAGCAAATTAGCAGTTGCCAGGGGCCAGGGGAAGGGGAAGGTGGGGAGTGACTTAATGGGATGAGGCAAGAACCTTCTGGAAATACATAGAGGCGGTGGGTGTACACTGTTGCGAATGTAGTTGATACCATCAAACTGTACAATCTCAAATGGTTGATGTTATGTTACATGAATTTAATTTTCAATGACAAAAATTAAAGAGCAAGAAGGGAAAGTCTTGGGGCGGTCGGGGGGTGGTCTGGGTCTGTGAGGACTCTGGCGCCACGGATGGCTCTGTGGATTGCCTCTGTGCTGGGTCTCTGGAGAGAGCATTCAGTTTTTGGTGCCATCCTGAAAGTGGGCTGGACAGCCTCCGCCACACTGCCCAAGGGAAAATCTGAGCGACAACATGGAATTTTTTCTCTTAAAAAAAAAAAAAAAATCAAGTGTCTCAGTGCCGTCTGCTGTCCAGAACTCCAGGGCAATGTGGACGTATTAGTAACCACAATTTACAAGGACCGTTCCTGTCTTCTCTATCTCCCTCACAAACCTTCAAATCCTGTATTTTAAATTCCTCCTGTTTTCTTTGGAATGCAGTTAATTGACTTGGAATGACCAGAGTCTCTGGTGGAGAATAACATGCTTACTGGGTAAATAGCTCCTTCTCAAAAGAGCTGCAAAAAACAGATTATGTGCAAATTCAGAGAATGCTTTCTGGTGCCAAACTCTGGTTGGATCTGAAAGGTCCTGTCAGGTTTCAGATTCACAGCTTGACATTTATATAGTTATTTATGTCACTTATTAGCTGTGGTATGTTTATGACACTCTAATTATGACTGCCCTCCTAGTTTGTCTTGTGAATATGCAGGGGAGATTGCTCTTTGACAAGGCTTCACCCTGGGCTGTTCTTCTTGAGCACATCTGGGGAAAGATGGGGGTCAAAAGAGCTGATGGCTTTGGCACATGTTCATTTTAGTCTGTGATGCTCTTGATGCTTTTGCCCTGAGAACACTGGTTGCCAGGCATTTCTGCCTAGCAAGAGGCAGAAAGACCTACCCTTGGAACCGAGCAGTGCTGTGTCTTGAATAGCCTTTGTTTCTAGGAGATTCTGAGGCACCCAGAAGGAAGCTCTGTATTTCTTTAAGGTGGCTCAGAAGGCTAGCCTGAGTGGGGAATTGTGAAGGGCCAATATCTTGCTTTTCGAGATGTCTATTCTAATTTTTGACATAAAAAAAAAAAAAAAAGATACAGAGCCGTGCTTCTGAGCCTTGTACTTTGCAGGGCAAAGGGGCTCTGCGCTGTTTCAGAGGGCCTGGTCTCTCACACTTGGACCTGGAGTGAAAATGGACCACGATGGGAGCCTTCTGATTGGAGTATTCACTCTCCCCCATCCTACCCATCCTGGCGTGGTTGCTGGCTGAAAGGTAGGGTGATGGAGAAGCCGGAGCAGCAGCAGAGAAGTGAAGAGGGCGGATTCTTGGCTCACAACGAGCTCCACCTGGCTCCTCCAGTTCTAGGTGAAGTTCTTGAGAGGAGACTGAATCCTGACACTTGCCAGAAGAACCAAAAACTCTGAAGAAAAGCATGTCTGGAAATAAATGTTGCCCCCAGCTGCAAGAAACGCCATAAAAGGTACACCCTGGCCATGACGATGGCCTGATGGCCGGGAATGGCTTTGTCTCTCAGGTGGGGTTTTTTTTTTTTTTAAGTATTGTTTTTAACCGGCTATTAAAAACAGTTTGTTTTTTGGTTGTACCACTCAGTATGTGAGATTTTATTTCCCCACCTAGAGATGGAACCCATGCCTCCTGCATTGGAAGCGTGAAGCCTTAACCACTGGGCCGCCAAGGCAGTCCCCTGGGGCTTTAATCAAGCACTTAATGGTGCCATCGTTACCACCACTGCCCTCCACGGCCTTCAGAGCAGCTCAGGACTTTATAGCCGCTGTCCGCAGCCTCTGGCGTCCATACCTGATGATCTGAGATGGAGCTGATGTGATAATGAACAGAAATAAAGTGCACAATAAATGTCATGTGCTTGAATCATCCCAAAGCCATCCCTCCTCCCCACTCCCACCCTGTCCATGGAAAAATTGTCTCCCATGAAACCGGTCCCCAGGGCCAACAGGGTTGGAGACTGCTGGTTTAACGAAAGGAAAGCTGGAATTCACTCACATTTTGCCACCTCCTTGAAAAGAGACCTATCCTTCTTGTTTCCACTTTTTAAAACTGATACACTTATTTATTTTAGCATTTGAAGCTAATGATTTCCATTTTCATAAAACCTAGTTAGGTCCTGATTGGCACCTGCCTATCCTCAGGCCATTTTCGCTTCCTGCTTTTCTTAAGTTAGGGCGCTGTTTGCCACACCCCTGGTGCTTCCCAGCAGGGCAGGAGTTTGTGTCCAGACTGCTTGAAGTACTGGCTACCTGTCTATCCAGAGTCGCCGAGACTTTGGAGTATGCCCAGCCAGTTGCCTTCCGCCAGGCAGGGGAGTTTCTAAAAAAGAAGAAAGGCAAAACAAATGTTAAGCGAATGCCCACACAAATATGACAAACTGGTTTTGGACAAAAGAGTCAAAGCCATTCCATGGAGGAAGGATGGTTTTTTTCAGCAAGTTGGTACTAGAGCGCTGGATATTCACAAGCACAGAAATGAACCTCAGCCTCAACCTCACACATGATATTCATGCTCTCGGTGTTACGTAGAAGTCAACTCAAAGTTCTGAGTTGGAAGGACTGATGCTGAAGCTGAAACTCCAATACTCTGGCCACCTGATGAGAAGAGTTGACGCTGATGCTGGGAAAGATTGAGGGCAGGAGGAGAAGGGGACAACAGAGGATGAGATGGTTAGATGGCATCACTGACTCAATGGACATGGGTCTGGGTACACTCTGGGAGCTGGTGATGGACAGGGAGGCCTGGCATGCTGCAGTCCATGGGGTCGCAAAGAGTCGGATACGACTGAGCAACTGAACTGAACTGAACTGACAACTCAAAGTGGGTCATAGACTTGAATATGAGATGTAAAATATAAACCTTTCAGAAAAAATAGAAGAAAACCATAGGGACCTGGTGCTAGCTGAAGAGTCTCTAGACTTGAGACCGAGAGTATGATCCACAAAGGGAAAAATTGGTAAACTTTACCTCCTCAAAAATTAAAACCTTTGCCCTATGAAAGACCCTGTGAAGACAACAGAAAGACAAGTTACAGCCTGGGAGAAAATATTTGCAAACCACACACACCCAGCAAAGAATTTGTATCAAGAATACATAAAGAACTTTCAAAACTCAAAAAGTCCTAACCGGTCTAATCATGAAACAAGTAAAGACATGAACAGATGTTTCATTAGAGAAGGTATGTGGAAGGCAGACATGCGTGTGGAGAGGTGTTCAACACCACCAGCCATGGTTTTTGTTGTGTCTGACTCTGTGACCCTATGGACTGCAGAATGCCAGGCTCCTCTGTCCTTTACTGTCTCCTGGAATTTGCTCAAATTCTTGTCCATTGAGTAGGTGACCATCTCATCCTCCGCTGCCTCTTCTCCTTTTGCCTTTAATCTTTCCCAGCATCAGGGTCTTTTCCAATGAGTCGGCTCTTTGCATCAGGTGGCCAAAGTATTAGAGCTTCAGCTTCAGCAACTGTCCTTCCAATGAATATCAGCCATTAGGGAGAAACAAACAAATCAGATCCACAACAGGTTATCACTGTACACCTATCAGAATGGCTAAAATAAAAACCAGTGATAACACCAACTGCTGGCAAGGATGTGGAGAGACCGGATCACTCACATGTTGTTGGTAGGAATGGAGATGGCACAGCTCCTTTGGAAAAGAATCTTGCAACTTCTTACAAAATGAAACATGCACTTACCATATGACCCTGCAATCTCTCACTCTTGGACGTTATCCCAGGGAAATGAAAACTTATGCCCGCAAAAATAAAACCTCTACAAAAATATTCATAGCAGCTCTATTTGTAATAGTCCCTAACTGGAAACAACCCAGACGCCCTTCAATGGGTGAATGGTTAAATAAACTTGTACATCCTCATCTCTGTCAATTTCCTGCTTGTGATATTACCCTCTAGTTATGCAAGATGATGTTATCCTTGGGAGAAACTGGGTGAAGGGAGCTTCCCAAATTATCTCTTACAACTGGGAACAAACCTACAATTATCTTGAAATTAAAAAACATTTTTAAGTTATATTAAAAAAGTCAAGTGAAGCAGATGCTAAGAACCAAGGGCTGTGAAGCTTGAGGTGGCCCCCAGAAAGAACCGAGGAGGATGGAGCCTTTGCTGAAAGGGACAATTAGTAAGAGCACTGCCTCTTATATGATCCACCAGTTATGGTCCTTGGTGTTTACTCAGATGAATTGAAAACGTATGTCCCCATAAAAACCTGTACATGAATGTTCGTAGCAGCTTTATTGTAATCACCAAAACTTGGAAACAGCCAAGATGTCCTTCAGTAGGTGAGTGGAATAAATGCACTGTGGTACATATAGGGAACAAACTTATGTTTACCGGCGGGGGGGGATAGGGAAGAGGGATACATTAGGAGATTAGAATTGACGCATATACATTATTACATACAAAATAGATACCAGTAAAGACCCGCTCTACAGCACAGGAAACTCTACTCAACACTCTGTAGTGACATATATGGGGGAATTTAAAAAGAGTGGATACTGCTGCTGCTGCTGAGTTGCGTCAGTCGTGCCCGACTCTGTGCGACCCCGTAGACGGCAGCCCACCAGGCTCCCCCGTCCCTGGGGTTCTCCAGGCAGGAACACTGGAGTGGGTTGCCATTTCCTTCTCCAATGCATGAAAGCGAAAAGTGAAAGTGCAGTCGCTTAGTCGTGTCCGACTCTTCACGACCCCATGGACTGTAGCCCACCAGGCTCCTCTGTCCATGGGATTTTCCAGGCAAGAGTACTGGAGTGGGTGCCATTGCCTTCTCCGAAAAGAGTGGGTATATGCATGCATGCATATCGCTGATTCACTTTGCCGTACTGCAGAAACTAAGGTAACATTGTAAGTCAACTATACTCCAAAAAAAGTTGATGCATACAATGGAGTATTATTCAGAGCTATAAAGAAATGAACTATCAGCTATACAAAGACATGGAGCAAATATAAAAGCATATTATTAAGCTCAACCCAAAGAGGGTACATACTGTACAATTCTAACTATGTAACATTCTGGAAAGGCAAACCTATGGAGACAGTAAAAAGATCAGGGGTTACCAAGGGTTCGGGAGGAGGGATGATAGAAAAAAAAGGCAGAGCATAGAGGATTTTTAGGACAGTGAAAATACTCTGAGTGATACTACATGGGTACGTGCCAATATATATATGTCCAAACCCATAGAATGTACAACACCCAGAGGAGCTCTAATGTAAACTGTGGACTCTGGGTGATGATTGTGTGTCAATTCATTGATTTTAACACAAGGGATATCACATCTGAGGAGGGATGTTGATAACAGGGGAGATTATGCATGTGTGGAGACGGGTGTATGAGAAATCTTAAGTTTAAGTACCTTCGGCTTAATTTTGCTGTGAACCTAAAACATAAGTCTATCAAGAAATAATATCTCTAGTGTTATTGATGTCTTCCCACAATTCAAGGTGCTTTGGGCAACATTTTCTTCCTTAAAGGGTCATCCTGAAAACCCTGCTCTGGGAGGTAGGAAGGGTGGGGGCGGGTGGGCAAGATGATGGTGAGTGCTGTGTAGAGGACCCTGGCAAGGGCCTGTGTCGAAGACAAGTGTGCTCTGCCTTCTCTTGCTCCACATAGTGGATGGGAGGTGCTGTGACCCGCATACCTTTTCTCCTAGGGCAGGGATGGGTGAGGGGAAGGTGCCTTGGCTCCCTGGTGGGATGGCTGGATGGATGGGGGCATTGACACTCCAGTTCAGGCCAGCTGGATGGAGGCAAGGAAGAGAGGCAAGTGATTCTAAGAGAGGGAGGACCAGGGAAGAAACGATAGAGATCTGTTGGAATTTTCTTCTTCTCGCTGGATGCCATGACCTCACATATCCCCGGTGGTCCTAGTGCCAAAGAACCCACCTGCCAGTGCAAGAGACATAGAGACACAGGTTTGACCCCTGGGTTGGGAAGATGGAGGAGGGCATGGCAACCCACTCCAGTTTTCTTGCCTGGAAAATGCCGTGGATGGAGGAGGCTGGAGGGCTATGGTCCCTAGGGTCGCACAGAGTCAGACACACCTGAAATGCCTTAGCATGCAATGGATCAGTGGGGCTCAAGTGTATGCACAGGGTGAGGAAAGGAGAGGCGAGAACAGTAACGGGTCCAAACTCAAAATCTGGAAGGGGCGGGAGTCTGAAACCTGGGATGGAACTAGCAATTAACCTTTGGGGATGCCACATAGAGTCAGAGAATGGGAGAGAAGGTGGTAGGAGGGACTTTCCTTGGTGCCCTGACTTGGGGGGAGGGGTGCTTGCTGAGCTCCTTCCTCTGTTGTTGCTCAGCCACTCGGTCATGTCCAGCTCTTTGTGAGGCCATGGACTGCAGCACGCCAGGCTTCCTTCCCTGTCCTTCGCTATCCCCCAGAGCTTGCTCAAACTCACGTCCATTGAGTCGGTGATGCCATCCAACCATCTCATCCTCTGTGGTCCCCTTCGCCTCCTGCCCTCCATCTTTCCCAGCATCAGGGTCTTTTCCAGTGAGTTGGCTCTTGGCCTCAGGTTGGCCAAAGTGCTTCAGCTTTAGCATCAGTCCTTCCAGTGAATATTCAGGGTTGCTTTCCTCCTTTATACCTTCTCAAATTTATTTATCTTTTTTCAAGCCCTTGTTTGGGGAGCAGATTTTCTTGCTGCCCACCCTGGCAGACAAAGCTGTGGTCTCTTGGGAAAACCACTTGGAGCTCCTGGGACTTTGGAGCTGGGAGGGTCTTGTTGCTTGCTTCCAGGCTGGAGGCTGCCTCCAGAAAAGAAGCCTAGAGGGTTGGGAATAGGAACCCCAGCTTAGCCCCTTCCTGGCTGTATGAAACCAAAATAGACTCACAGGATGCCTGAAAACTGGGGGAAGAAAAGGAGAAAGCAACTGCAGAGGTGGGGAGAAGCTTCCAGAGCTTCGTGGAGCTAGGTGCTGCGATCTTGGTAAGAAAAGGAGCAAAAAGTTTGGAAAGAGCCAGACCAGGACTTGTCTTCCAAGTCCTCCTTTCATGGGTGGCCCCTCTGGTATTCGTGCTTGGGAAGTCCCACAGACTAGGAGCCTGGGAAGCTACAGTCCATGGGGTCACAAGTGTTGGATACAACTTAGTGACTAAACCACCAGCACCCCATCACTACCATCTCAACTGCCACTGAAAAAAAAGGCAACCAGGAGTACCCTTTGTCTGTGCAGTGTGGTGGCAGATGCCCACTCTTTAGTGACCATAATGATTTTTTTTAATGGGGACAATTAGAATGATTTGAGAAAGAGAGTGACATTCAAAAAGACCCATGGTCATCTAATCCCTCCAAACAGGTCTTGCATCTCCAAGACCTCTGTTGAGCTGAGGTCGAGGTGTTGAGCTGAGGTCGAGTGTTGACCTAGGGCCACGTGGCAGAGGTGGAGAAGGGCCCAGCCCTTCTGCCTCCTGCGGGCAGCCTGGTCCACTGCTGGGCTCACCCCAGCAGTCACTGAAATGAAAACGAGAAGTTAAGGAGGTAAAGAAAGCACTGACGCTCGGCAGGGAGAGGGAAGCTTTGTCTGAGAAGCAGCCCCGTTTGGAACTTGGAGTCAGAATAGCTGCCCCCGGAAGCATGCACCCTCACCTGCAGGGCGGAAAGGCGGTGCTGTGGCCCGCCCACTAGGGCAGCCTTTGATTGGTGAACCGCCTGCCTTCTTCCCCATCCACGGCAGTCTTCTGGAGGGAGGACTGGATCTCCCTCACCGGGTTCTCTCCTGAAACACAGCGTGAGCCTGGCTCCGCCTTTTGACCCTCGTGGTGGGGTTTCTCACCTGTCTTTGTAGCCCTTGCCTTTAATCCCAGAGTAAGATGTTTCTAAAATCCCTGGACACTCCTCTTTTTAAATTCCATTTTATTTTTAACCTCTTATTTTAAAATATGTCAAGCCTGCAGAAAAGTCGTGAGGCTGGTAAAGGGGACGTCTGTCTGCCCTTGACCTACATTTACCCGTGGTTAACGTCGCTACGAGGGCTTCCAGTCCTCTGCATCCGGACTTATTACATTATTATTAGTATTTATGGAGCTGGTCGAGAACAAGTTGCAGACACTGTGATCCTTCATCCCTGAATGCTAAAAATAAGGACTCTCACTTTTATAAACACACTATAATTGCTAAGTTCAGAAAATTTAGCACAGGAACAATACTAATATGTAATATACAGTCCATATTCCAGTTTCACTGATGTTTCAAAAAATGTCCTTTATTGTACTTTTCTGATCCCAAGTAAAACCTAGTGTTCTTAGTCCCAACAGTTCTTGAAAAGGTGGATCTGGTTGTGCGCGTGCACACACAGACACACACGCCACACCACACACACACACACACACACACACACACACACACACACCCCATACCACAGACACACATACCACGCCACACACACACTACAGACATACGTTTACCACCAGACACACCTCTCACACCCCCCCACACCGTACCACACCGTAAACACACACACACCCCATACCACAGACAGACACACACACCACACCACACATACACTATAGACATACACACACCACACACACACACACCCCACACCACAGAAAGACATACACACACACCACACACCCCATACCACAAAGAGACACACATACCACACCACACACACCTCCCACACTACACACACACACATACACACACACTACAGACATAAACATACTATACTACACACACCCCCCAGACATAGCCATACCACACCACATACACACACACCCCCCACACCCCCACACAACAGACATACATACCACACCACACATATACATGCCCCACACTCTTGCACACCACTCTCCCCACAGATTGAAGCTTTGTTACCAAGCATGTTCCCTGCAAGACGATCGTAATGTATTTACTCCTTTATTTTTTGCGGACAAGCTGTCTCCCCCCATCCTGGGGTCTTCTCGTCAGGCGCATTCCTCCAACTGCTGATGCAAAGGGTTTGGGGGCCTGTCCAGATTCGTTCACTGGGCTTGTGGGCTAGGGTGGGGGTGCCAGGCCAGCTGCGGGACACCCAGCTCTCCATGAAAGGATGAGGTCCACTCATCAGGGGGCAGCGGTGAGCCTTTGCTTTCGACCACCACCATCTGCTCAGGGAGACGGAAAATGCAGCACTCAGAAGGACTTAGGAATCACACTTCCTCTTCATTTGCCAGAGAAGAAAACTGGTATCCAGGGACATGAAGTGACTTGGCCAAGGTCATTTCGCCGGCAGATGGAACAGGGTTAAAACTGCCACTTTTTCAGGCCACCCAACTGTCTTACAGACACCCAAGTCTGGGGAGCAAGAAACAGAGGGACAGAAGAGAGAGCACATTCCCTGGAGAGAATGAGAAGCATGGCCTGTGAACATGCTTTTGGAAAATTGAAGAGGCAGACCTTTAGGTATGCCGTAGCCCCGAGGACATGTAACATCCAGACGACTGAGGCCAAGTTCACCTCCTGCAAGGCGGCAAGTCTACAGTGAGATGGCCCTCAGGGCTGGGTGGTGAGGGGTCCTCAGGGCTCAAGGGTGAGGTGACCCCCAGGGCTGGGTGGTGAGGGGTCCCCAGGCTCAAGGGTGAGGTGGCCCCCAACAGGTGATGGGCAGGAGGCTTCTTCTGCCCTGGGTCTGTCCCAGCTCTAAGACCTCTTGGTCTGGCTGTTCCGTTTTCCTTGGCCTCCACTCCAGGACTGGAGTCTGCTGGGAGGAATTTGCTATCATCTGCTCTTCTTGCTTTGGAAATCACCAAGGGATGCAGACAGGAGACACATGCTCAGTGTGAACGAGAAATCGCAGCTAAAACCATCATTCCTCTAGCGACCACCAGTTGGATTTTACAGAACGAAATGATTAGACAGAAAGTCATAGGCTAACAAAATAGGAGCTCCTGCCAAGAACTCCTCTGCTGCAGGTTTGGAGGTTGGAATCGGTGTCCTGATTTATGGGGATCACATCCACTGGGAACTTGGAACAGTGAGCCAGAGTTGCGGGGCTTCGTTCCTCCTGAAGAGAGGCCGGAGTGGAGACCGGCCAGACAGCATCTGTTTTGCACATTAGGGGAGACACACGGAAAACAAGCTATTGTGTCCCTGCCACTCTCCTGGCTCCTGATGGCCCACGCCAAGCCGTGGTGGCCAGGAGCTAACATGCAGTGGGTGGGACCTGGCCTTCCTTGGAAAAATCTTTTCCTTTCTGGAAACTACTAAAACACCATATTCAGAATCCCATGACTGTGGAGAAGGAAGTTTAGGCCAAACGATCAGCTTTCTCTCTTCTTCAGGGTATACTTTCTGATTGTATTAACAACCACAAATGTCATGAACTGACTATTAACATTTATTGAGTTTACTGTGTGCCAGACACTGTTCTGCATGCTTTCCCTGTTGTTTTCTGTAAAGCTCGGTACAGTCCTGTGAGATAGATTCCATTCTATAGATAAGAAAACCAAGACCCAGAGAAGGTGAAAATTTGGGTAAAGTCACACAGTAATGGAGTGGCAAAGTCAAGACTGCAGCCCAGATAGTCTGATGCTAGGCTGTACATCCTTAACCACTATCCTTCATTTTTCTTAACAAATTTGTCATCTGGTTTCAGATTGGTGTATACTTGCCATCAATCAAATGTGTCCTCTCAAAATTCATGTTGAAGCCTAATACCCAATGTGATAGAGCTAGACCCTTAAGGCAGTCATAATGGGCACTCATGAACGGGCCTAGGCCTTACAAAGAGATCCCAGTAACTTAAAAGACCATCGACAGATGAATGGATAAAGATGTGGTATATATACATCATGGAATATTACTCAGCCAGAAGAAGAGTGAGATAATGCCATTTGCATCAACATGAATGGACCCAGAGATATATGGACATACTCAGTGAAGTAAGTCAGAGAAAGACAAATATCATATGATATTGCTTATATGTGGAATCTGAAACATGAACAAATGAACTCATTGGTTTTTTGATTCTTGTTAGACTGTACTAGATAATGTTTCACAAATGTATCATCAAATTATATAGTTATCAATAATGCTTTTTCAAGATTTCTGAGCACTTCCATAGCAGTCCAATGGTTAAGACAGGTTTAATCCCTGTGTGTGGTGCAGTAAAAAAAAAGAAAACCTGAAAATTTCTGGTATTCTTAACATTGGATTTTAATAATTTAATTCCTTTTGAAAAACTTTTTGCTAATTTGAAAAGTACAAAATGCCATTTCATAGTTGAACTGTATGAAGCTGAACATTTTTCTTTCACATCATGTATACAAACTAATTAGGCTGGGTTGAAATACACACACTACATCTCAGAAAGCTTAGTGACTTATAACCACAGAAGTTCATTTCTTGCGCGTGCTACATTTCCATTGTGGGTTGACCAGCTGATGTTTCTCCTCACGTCCTCACTGTAGGGTCCAGGCTGCTGAAGCCATCACTCTCTGAAATGCCGCTGGTCTTGAGAAAGTGAGAAAGAGTGTCAGACCATGTGTAGGTCATTAAAGGCTCTGGGCTGCAGTTACACGTATCACTTCTCCCACCATTTCATTGGCCAAAGCGAGTTCCATGACACACCCTACTTCATTGGCAAGGAACCTACAGCCTATATGGTCCCAAGAGGAGATCCAGGAAAAGCTAGAAGGCAGAACTAATGACAGCCACATCTTGGTTTACTATTTCTTTTTCCTCTGTAAATGGACCATCTATTCTTGGATCACCTTGTGGTAGGCAAAGATTCTGGGAGAAGAGAAAGAAGCGTAATGTTCTTTATTTTATGCTCTTCTCTGAGAACATTAGACTCTGGTGTCTGTGTGCCATGGAATTCCGCTGTGGACATCTCTCCTCCTACCAGCTCATGGTTGGGCTTAACCTGGGAGTATTTTTTATTGTGTCTTCACTGTTCTTTTTTGCTAAGTCAGAATGTCAACCTGGAGAAGCATCCAGTCATCTTTTCCTCATTCTCAACAATGGGGCACTGTCCACTCAGATTTTGCCCGTAGCTTTGAGACTAAGTGGTTTCAAGCCCAGGGAGTGGCTTTAAGTGACTGTTTCAGTAGCCACTACAGGATAGTGAGTTACTTGTTTCCCTTCAAAGGCCAGCCAGTGTGGCTTCATTTCTGTTTAACTGGTGCTTCCTTTGATGTCACTTGTGTAAAAGAGTGTTATTAAGAACAGTCAAAGAATCTTCAGACTCCATTCTAAGTACTGTGTGATCCATGTTTCATGATCTGACCAAGAGTGTATGTTTTAGGTAAGCACACGTAGAATTTCCCTTTCAGTATAAATCACATGACTTTAATAAGCTGGTTCTTGTCTTTCTCACCTGATCTAAGAGTTCATGCATAAACTAATTAGGAAAAAAAACCCCAAACATTTCGATTAGACAGAGATGTGACTGTCATCTGGGAGAGCACCTTTAGAAAAACTATGCTGTTCAGCTGAGATCCCCATGCACTGGCTGGAACGCTCCCATTTGTAAAAGGAGGACCTCCTATGGAAAGAGGCATGAGTCACTGTGGTCAGGGAATTATGGCAGTGGGCAGGGGTGAGAGGTGCACGTGTCTGGAGACTGCACAGACACCAGCTAAAGAAAGCCGAGAAAATCTACTCCGTTATGTCGTTGGCTGTCCGTGGTCTTGAGGGGCAGGTCCTGTGGCACATCCTGCAGTTGAATGCTGGGTGATGACCAGACATGGTGGCAGTTCTGCTTTGGTTTGCCCTGAGGGTGAGCTGGGAGCCTCATTTTAAAAGAATCGGTGCCATTCCCTTCCCATCTCATCTAGCAACACGGTTCTTAGCCCTTTTTGTTATGGTGGTGGTTTAGTCGCTCAGCTGTGTTCAACTCTGCGACTCCATGGACTGCAGCACACCAGGCCTCCCTGTCCTTCACCAACTCTCGGAGTTTGCTCAGACTCGTGTCCACTGAGTCGGTGATGCCATCTGACCATCTCATCCTCTGTCATCCCCTTCTCCTGCCTTCAATCTTTCCCAGCATCAGGGTCTTTTCTAATAAGTCAGTTCTTCCCTTCAGGTGGCCAAAGGAATTTCAGCTTCAGCATCAGTCCTTCCAATGAATATTCGGGATGGATTTCCTTTAGGATAGACTGGTTGGGTCTCCTTGCAGTCCAAGGGACTCTCAAGAGTCTTCTCCAACACCACAGTTCGAAAGCATCTTAGCCTTGGCTGCACATTAAAATCACCAGAGAAAAGACTTCCCTGGCAGTCCAGTGGTAAAGATTGCAGGGTGCACAGGTTCCATCCCTGGTTAGGGAATCAAGATTCTAGATGCTGTGTGGTGCAGCCAAAGAAAAAAGAAAAAATGAATCACTAGGGAAGCTTTGAAACATATTGGTATCCAGGCTCCACTCCCTAGAGATTCTCATTCAGTTAGTGTAAGGTGGAGCCTCGGATTCTGTATTTTTTCTGGTGTGCGAGGTTGAAATCCAGCGAAGCACAGATGCTTCACAACCTTGTTGTGTCCAGTGAATGAAAATAACTTCCTCATCAAATGTCCAACAAACACATTGAGGGTATTTGTTTTCTTCACATGGAGAAGAACCCTTTCTTCTAAGTTTTATACAGTGGCTTGAACGGTGCCCCCTTTCCTCACCCTAAACATATCCTTGCCCCAGATCCTTTGAATGTGACCTTATGTGGCAAAAGGATCTTTGTGGTCCGGTTAAGTAAATGTAGGCAGCTTGAGATGTGGTCATCCAGGATTATCTAGATGGGGTTTTCATCTAGAAACAAGTGTCCTTGTAAGAGATAGAAGAGGAATCACAGACACAGAGAAGAGGGGGCAGCAAGGTGGGGATGGAGACAATGATGGGCTTGATGCTGTCCCAGGCTAGGAAGGCCTGCAGTCACCAGAAGCTGGAAGAGGCAGGAAGGAGTCTTCCCTGGAGCCCCTGGAGGGAACACAGCCCTCTGACACCTTGAGGTCAGACTTTTGCCCTTACCCCCAAGCCATGAGAAAAGAAAAGTTTGTTGTTTTAGGTCACCAAGTTTGTGGTCATTTGTTACAGCAGCCACAGGAAACTGAATACATCCTATTTCCTTTTTCTCTCCTTCACCCTTTCTTTGGCTCTTTCCCAGATGTTTTCCAGACTGTTTTTCCAGAATGAAGTTGGCATAATCTCTGATTTCTCCATTCCCTCTCATGATTGTTGCCTCCTGGGACCCCAGCTTGTTCCATCCACCGCAACAGCCCATAACTGTGGGCTGTTTAAGACTCTGGTGGTTTTCTCACCCATCGTGATGATTCTTCTTTGGAGGGTGCACTGTTTCCCCCTCCACCTGTCCTCTGCCCAAGCTCCTGGGTGACGTCTTCTTTCCTTGCTTTCCCTGAGGTCTTTGTAGCACAGATGCTTTGGGCTGCAGAGAGAGATGAGGCAGAAGAGAGGGGGACAGAGACAGAGAGAACTCTGTGGTATGAGGCTAGGGCCTGGACAAATTTTATGGGCCAGATGGACAATATGCAGCTTTCTGAAAGGGATTTGCAGCTAAGGATCTTGTGCATTGCCTTAAGGAAAGGTCAAGGGGATGTTGGAATTTCAGAGGCTCAGAATGTTCCAAGTCTTCTTTTATTTTTCTTCTCTCACTGTCTTAGGTAGAAAAGTAGCTTTTCCTTCTTGTAGCTTCTCCTGCTTAAGCCAGCAAAAGGGAGCAGAGGCAATGGTGTTACAAGGCCATATCTCTAAGTGTTTAGTGACACTGAATGAAAACATGTGTTAATTAACCTCGTATCTTGCCCCAGATGCCTGACTTGGACCTGGATGATGCTGCTGCTGCTAAGTCGCTTCAGTCGTGTCGGACTCTGTGTGACCCCATAGACGGCAGCCCATGAAAAGAGGCTCCTCAGCTGGTTCCTGTGACCTGGCAACAAGGATGGTGGAAGAAGGGTACCCCGGGTGGATCCAAGGAACAGAGCCAGGGGATCTAGGACAGAAAAGAAAAAGTCTGTCGAAACTTTGGTGGCCAAGAAGAGCTACAGAGAGTCCCAGGACCTCCGTCACTGGTGATGCTGCAGAGAGAGCTGCCTCTCTGACCAGGTGGTGCTTTTTTCTCTTTTTGTAAGGTTTCTTTCATTGGAAGGATGGATGCTGAAGCTGAAACTGCAGTACTTTGGCCACCTGATGTGAAGAGCTGACTCATTGGAAAAGAGCCTGATGCTGGGAAAGATTGAGGGCTGGAGGAGAAAGGACAACAGAGGATGAGATGGTTGGGTGGCATCACCGACAAAATGGACATGAATTTGGGTAAACTCTGGGAGTTGGTGATGGACAGGGAGGCCTGGTGTGCTGCAGTTCGTGAAGTCGCAAAGAGTAGGACATGACTGAGCAACTGAACTGAACTGAACTGAACTGAATTTTGTTTTGGATTGGATTGGCCAAAAAGTTCATTTGGGTTTTCAGTAAGATGCTATGGAAAAAACCCAAGTGAACTTTCTGGTCAAGCCAATAATACACATTTTATTTTAGAACAAATCTCATTTTGAGATTTGTAGGATTATTGTAAAGATAATGCAGAGAATTCCTGAATGCCCTAGATCCAGTTTCCCCTATCATTAACATATAGCATTTGCAGGGTACGTTTGTCACGATTCATGAATCAGTATTGATGTGTTATTTTTCACCAAAGTCTACCACGTTTTCCGATTTCCTCAGTTTTCCCCTGTTGCCCCTTTTCTGGATCCCATCCAGATCCCAAATGGCATTTAGCCATTGTGTCCCTTTAGGCTCCCCTTGGCTGCGGCAATTTCTCAGACTGTTTTTTTTTTAATGACCTTGACAGTTTTGAGGGAAACGAGTCAGCTGTTTTGTAAAATGTCTCTGAATTGGGGTTTGTCTGAGGTTTCCCTCATGATTAAACTGGGGCTATACTTTGCCAACAAAGGTCCGTCTAGTCAAAGCTGTGGTTTTTGCAGTGGTCATGTATGGATGTGAGAGTTGGACTATAAAGAAAGCTGAGCACCAAAGAATTGATGCTTTTGAATGTGGTGTTGGAGAAGACTCTTGAGAGTCCCTTGGACTGCAAGGAGATCCAACCAGTCTATCCTAAAGGAGATCAGTCCTGGGTGTTCATTGGAAGGCCTGATGCTGTAGCTGAAACTCCAATACTTTGGCCACCTGATGCAAAGAACTGTCTCATTTTTGTTGAAAAGTCTCTGATGCTGGGAAAGATTGAAGGCAGCAGGAGAAGGGGATGAAAGAGGATGAGATGGTTGGATGGCATCACTGACTCAATGGACATGAATGTGAGTAAGCTCCGGGAGTTGGTGATGGACAGGGAGGCCTGGGGTGCTGCAGTCAATGGGATTGCAAAGAGCCAGACATGACTGAACTGAACTGAACTGATGGATTTAGGTGAGGATGACCATAGATGTAAAGTGCCACTTTCTTCACATCATACAAAGAGGTTATGCTACCTATACAGTCTACCATGTGTAAAATAGATGGCTAGTGGGAAGCTGCTGCATAGCACAGATGACTCAGCCCTGTGCCCTGTGATGACCCAGAGGGATGAGGTCGGGGCAGGTGGGAGGGAGGCTCACGAGGGAGGGGACATATGCGCACTTATGGCTGTTTCATGTTGCCGTGTGGCAGAAACCAACACGACATTGGAAAACACTTGTCTCCAATTAAAAAAAAATTAATACCCACACTTAAGGAATGAGGAGTTACACTTTATCTCCTGGAGAGTGTACTCCATTCTACATAAATTGATTGCAATTTCTGTGCATAGGAGATTTGTCAGTTCTCCCCAGTGTATTTATTTATATCATTAGGGGCTGATTTATATTTATTTTATACACTGTTATAATCCATTACTATTTTAAAATTTTTGTTGCTAAAAATTCTGACTTTGGCTATTGAGAGATCCTTCAGCTTCCTTCTAGGTCCCTCTGATACACCCCCATCAAGGAGGGTTTTATGGGGTTTAAGGGACTAGATCTGACAGAGTGCCTGATGAACTATGGATGGAGGTTCGTGACATTGTACAGGAGACAGGGATCAAGACCATCCCCAAGAAAAAGCAACGCAAAAAAGCAAAATGGCTGTCTGAGGAGGCCTTACAAATAGCTGTGAAAAGAAGAGAAGTGAAAAGCAAAGGAGAAAAGGAAAGATATACCCATTTGAATGCAGAATTCCAAAGAGTAGCAAGGAGAGATAAGAAAGCCTTCCTCAGTGATCAATGCAAAGAAATAGAGGAAAAGAACAGAATGGAAAAGACTCGAGATCTCTTCAAGAAAATTAGAGATACCAAGGGAACATTTCATGCAAAGATGGGCTCGATAAAGGACGGAAATGGTATGGACCTCACAGAAGCAGAAGATATTAAGAAGAGGTGGCAAGAATACACAGAAGAACTGTACAAAAAAGATCTTCACGACCCAGATAATCATGATGGTGTGATCACTCACCTAGAGCCAGACATCCTGCAATGTCAAGTGGGCCTTAGGAAGCATCACTATGAACAAAGCTAGTGGAGGTGATGGAATTCCAGTTGAGCTATGTCAAATCCTGAAAGATGATGCTGTGAAAGTGCTGCACTCAATATGTCAGCAAATTTGAGAAACTCAGCAGTGGCCACAGGACAGGAAAAGGTCAGTTTTCATTCCAACTCCAAAGAAAGGCAATGCCAAAGAATGCTCAAACTACCGCACAATTGCACTCATCTTACTCGCTAGTAAAGTAATGCTCAAAATTCTCCAAGCCAGGCTTCAGCAATATGTGAACCGTGAACTTCCTGATGTTCAAGCTGGTTTTAGAAAAGGCAGAGGAACCAGAGGTCAAATTGCCAACATCTGGAGGATCATCAAAAAAGCAAGAGAGTTCCATAAAAACATTTATTTCTGCTTTATTGACTACACCAAAGCCTTTGACTGTGTGAATCACAATAAACTGTGGAAAATAAAGAGATGGGAATACCAGACCACTTAACCTGCCTCTTGAGGAATCTGTATGCAGGTCAGGAAGCAACAGTTAGAACTGGACATGGGACAACAGACTGGTTCCAAATAGGAAAAGGAGTACGTCAAGGCTGTATAATGTCACCCTGCTTATTTAACTTATATGCAGAGTAGATCATGAGAAATGTTGGGCTGGAAGAAGCACAAGCTGGAATCAAGATTGCTGGGAGAAATATCAATAACCTCAGATAGGCAGATGACACCACCCTTATGGCAGAAAGTGAAGAGGAACTAAAAAGCCTCTTGATGAAAGTGAAAGAAGAGACTGAAAAAGTTGGCTTAAAGCTCAACATTCAGAAAACTAAGATCATGGCATCTGGTCCCATCACTTCATGGGAAATAGATGGGGAAACAGTGGAAACAGTGTCAGACTTTATTTTTTGGGGCTCCAAAATCACTGCAGATGGTGACTGCAGCCATGAAATTAAAAGATGCTTACTTCTTGAAAGGAAAGTTATGACCAACCTAGATAGCATATTCAGAAGCAGAGACATTGCTTTGCCAACAAAGGTCCGTCTAGTCAAGGGTATGGTTTTTCCAGTGGTCGTGTATGAATGTGAGAGTTGGACTGTGAAGAAAGCTGAGCACTGAAGAACTGATGCTTTTGAACTGTGGTGTTGGAGAAGACTCTTAAGAGTCCCTTGGACTGCAAGAAGATCCAACCAGTCCATTCTGAAGGAGATCAGCTCTGGGATTTCTTTGGAAGGACTGATGCTAAAGCTGAAACTCCGGTACTTTGGCCACCTCATGCGAAGAGTTGACTCACTGGAAAAGACTCTGATGCTGGGAGGGATTGGGGGCAGGAGGAGAAGGGGACAACAGAGGATGAGATGGCTGGATGGCATCACCGATTCAATGGATGTGAGTTTGAGTGAACTCCGGGAGTTGGTGATGGACAGGGAGCCCTCGCGTGCTGCAGTTCATGGGATCACGAAGAGTTGGACATGACTGAGCAACTGAACTGATACTAGCGTGTGTATATACACATATCTATAAATGTTTCTACATGCAACCATCAGTATCTACACTAAGCTAAATACAACCCATTACTTCACAGATTGAGCTTCCCAGGTGGTGGTAGTGGTAAAGAATCCACCTGCCAATGCAGGAGATGTAAGAAATGTGGGTTTGATCCCTGGGCTGGGAAGATACCCTGGAGGAGAAAATGGCACCCTACTGCAATATTCTTACTTGGGAGATTCCCATGGACAGAAGAGCCTAGCAGGCTATCACCCGTGGGGGCCCTAAGAATGTAAGCACAACAAAAATGTCATAGATTATTCTGGCCTCTTCTCATTTCTTATCAGTAACCTTTCCCTCCAACAGTAAGAAACCTGGCTCTTGCTGTTTGTGATCCATTTACTTAACTGTCCAATTCCAGTATACTTATATAGAGATTTTTAAGTTGTTACCCTGTATACTTGTGAGAAACAACTGTATCATGTGGGGTACCATGCTGGGACCACGTTCCTTTGGCCCTAATCTGACAGATGCCGCTGATTTCTAAAGTTACCTAGGACAGCACCTTATTCTCCTGCATTCTACATTTCATTCTGGGATCTCCTGACCTCCTAAAATGACTATTTCAGCTTAAATAGGAAAATACCAGGGAAGGACTTTTACTTGCCCAGCGCTTGTGGTTAGAATAATGGGAAACTGTGATCATCAGAGTCTGTGTCAGTCATTCTCACCTGTGCTGAGAGATGGTGCTGGGCTGCTAAGGTTGCTCATCCATCTGGAAGTACATGATTGACATGGAAGATGAGCGCTTTCTCAGAGGACATGAGGGTGTTGAACAGACAGAAACAACAGATGCTCACAACATTCCACCGCTTAGTCCCAAGGACACATACCAATCCTTCTTCTCATACTTAGAGTTAAAAATATGCCTCCTTCTAACAATATTTGTGCATCTTGTCTTCCCCAGAGAGGCAATCGAAAGCCCACATGGTTACCACACCCAGCTGCAGGTCCGGGACCCTGGGCGGCACGTTCTGCTTTCTTTTTGCTTTCAGTGTCTCCTTATGGTCAGGCAAATAGCTGGAAGCATTTGCACTTTTGAAAAAGAGTAAAAACACAGGGTAATACTTAAATAAGATGTTAATCTTTAATGGAAGGACAGGGAGGGGGATTTTCTTAGAAATCCTTTGTGCATTTTGTAGTCCTCTTCACAAAATACCCGACAGGTGCTCAACGACTCTGGTCCTGTGGAGAAGACAAACAAGGGAGGATATGGATTTTTGTAGGGGGGACATTAGTTCTTATTCCCAGCATTGGTTAATGTGTGTTCTTATTTCATCTGCCTACAGGGTTCATTTCTCAGTGCTAACTGAAATTCAAATAAGTATCTTTTATTTTCTCATGACAGTTTAATTTAGTAATCACTTTGTGTCTGTCAACAATTTTATGTGTTCTTCTTAAACTCCATTAATCACAGCTGAATTTCAAAGGATTGTAATTAAATTGTATCAAATTGTTTACTTTGAAAACCTATTAAAAATGTCAATGGACTGGAAATAAATTCTACTAATTGGTACAGAGTGCCTGCAGAGGCAGAATGAGATACAGTATGTGACCATTGCTAATATGATAAGACCAGAGTTGACATTAATGAAAGAACTGTAATAACTTGCCATCTGTTTGATCATCTGATGCTTCTTACCACGTTGCAAAATACTGCAGAAGAAGGCAGCTATTATCAGTTCATGAAAGGTGATAATGCTGCATTTCCAAGTAGCGGTTCTCAGTGGTTGAGTATCACGTTCATTCTTTTAGAGATTTTGGTCTACATCATACATGCACATACACAAAATCTCTGAGTTTCCCAAATGGTAGAATATTTTAAAATATTTCTATTCAAAAAATTAATGTTTTAATATAAAAATCCAAGTTTAATATAATTGTCTCACTTACAAGATGATTATAGGATTTATAAAAATATAACTTCAGAGACATTACAGGTTGTTGACCAATAAGGACAGAAGTTAAAAATCAGATTGATAAACATTGTCTTCTCTCAATTTTATCAATTAATGACTATGACAATGCATGTAATCTCATTTGGATATAATGTCAAGAGTTTCCATTCAAGTCCCTTTATGTATGTGAGATCCTGACTTCTCTGCCTTCTGACTTCCTGGTCTCCCTGAGATAAATAAGCTTTCAGGTTTCAACGGAAAAATCTTCAGTAATTCTTTATTCCTTAGGCTTTCGCCTATCATACTCCATAATTTTGTTACCACCTGCCCATTGTCCTTCATTTCTCATCAGCTATCCTCCCCCTACTCCTATTCCCTTATTTTTCTGGGAAACCACAACCCAGCTGCTCTTGACAAGCAGTTCCTGAGGGCTGTGACCCTGTCTTGTTCATGATGTAGATTATGGGTGGATATAATCTTTTCATCACCCATAAATGAATGTCCACTTACTCAGACTCTATCCATTTTCCAAGACCCAGCTTGATGATACCACTTCTGAGAAGATTTCTCTGATTCTTTCATCTGGAACTAACTTGCACCTCCAAGCTCCAAGCATAGGGATAGCTCCTTCTGGTATAGTACTTTACACACCCATGTCCTCTGCTGACTATCTGTGCTTATTTATCTTTCAGAACATGGGGAACAGAGAGAGGAACTTGAAGAAAAGATCACCAGCTGATTTGATTTGTACCACTTATCTGCTGCTTCTCCTTTCACAAATGACAAATAACAAATGACATTTTCCTACCAAAGTTCTCTCTTCAGCTTGGGTTCTGGAACCCACAGGCTCTATTTTTCTTTGCTTCCTCTTTCTTCTCTTACAACAATCTCTTGATAGTTATGATCATTGTCATCAGCACTCAATCATGTTGTTGTATTTCTCTTCTTAAAAAACAGTCCGTGTTGATGCCACACCTTTTCCTAATAACCATCAAGTTCTCCCTGCTCCCTTTTACAGCAAAACATCTGTAGATGTCCATGGTAGCTCTTGCTACTTCTTCATCTTTTATTTCTTATGCATATAACCCCACTACTTCACCGTGGCTGTTCCCAGCAAAGTCATCAGACTGATCTCCATGTTGTCAAATCCTACGGCCATTTTTCTATCTATATTTATTTGAGCTTTCAGAGGCATTTAGCACAGTTGATTACTCCATGTTAACTTTAATGACCCACCATGTACATCAAATTTTATTCCTCCCTTTTTGTTCACCAGAGAAGAGGCAAATAAATCATAAAATATTCTCAATTCATCCAAAGAAGGTAAAAGAAGGAAAAGGAGATTAAAGGACAGATGGGGCAAATAGAAGACAAACTGGAAGATGGTAAATGAAAATTCTCCCAAATGGATAGCTACATTAAATATAAATGGTCTAAACACCCTAGTTAAAAGACAAGGAATGTCACTGGATAAAAATGCAAGGCCACACCATTCCAGTAACTCTCTTTATATATAAAAAACACAATAGGTTAAAAGTAAAAGGGTAGATACAGGCATACTATGCTGACATCAATGCAGTGAAAGCTTAACTAGCTATGTTAATATCAGACAAGCCAGTCTTTGGAAAGTGGAGGATTACTAGGGATAAACAGGGAGATTTCATAATAATAAAATAATCAATTTTTCAAGAAGACACCATTCTAAACATACATTTATCAATAACCAAGCTTCAAAATGTATGAAGCAAAAACACACAACTAAGAGGAGAGACAGACAAATCCCCAGTTGTAGTTTAAGATATCAATACTCCTTTCTTGATAATTGATAGAAGAACATCAATAAGCATATGCAAGACTTGAATATATATCAATAACGTGATATAAGTAAAAACTCCCATGACAGCAGCAGACTACTTACTTTTTGTTTCCGTACAGAACATTCATTTAGATAGATTGTATGCTGGGTCATAAAATAATTCTCAATGATTGAAAAAAAAATCAAGTGGAAAGTGTTCTCTGATGGTAATGGAATTAAATTAGAAATCTATGAAAGAGATCACCCACCAGGAACAAGCAGAGCGAGGAGAGATGGTCCAAGGTTAAAACTCTGAGGAATACACACCAGAGTAGCTCTTGAAAAAGGCCAGTAAGTAAAAGATCAGAGAATAATAAGGAAAAACAAGAAAGAGGCATCACAGAGGCCAAGAGGGCAGATAATTCCAAGGAACAACCATGTAAATTACAGAAGTGTCCAATAAAATGAAGATTGAAACAAATTCATTGGAGACCTGGAGATAAAAGATAAACCTCTGAAAGAGAAGCTGCTGAGAAATGAGGAAGTGAAGGCAGCACCTATCACACCTTCAGGCAAACTACTTTCCATCCTCGGAAAGCCAAGAACATTTCAAAGCAGGCAGCAGCTGGAGGGAGTCAGGGTCAGGGTCAGTCACTCAGTCATGTCCAGCCTCTTGAAAGTCCCTTGGACTGCAAGGAGATCCAACCAGTCCATCCTAAAGGAATCAGTCCTGAATACTCACTGGAAGGACTGATGCTGAAGCTGAAACTCTAATACTTTGGCCACCATGCGAAGAACTGACTCATTGGGAAAGACCCTGATGCTGGGAAAGATTGAAGGCGGGAGGAGAAGGGGACGACAGAGGATGATCTGGTTGGATGGCATCACCGACTCGATGGACATGAGTTTGAACAAGCTCCAGGAAATGGTGATGGACAAGGAAGCCTGGTGTGCATGGGGTCGCAAAGAGTCAGTCACGACTGACTCACTGAACTGATACTGATACTGAATTTGCTGTTGATAAAGGAGACTTGAACCTGTCTGCCAACTGAAGATGAAGAGCCAGTAGTAAAAAAGATAAGAAATGGGGTTATGACTGTCAATAGTAGATTCATCTTGAACACACAGATGAGAGCTAACAGTGTAAGGGTGAGTGTGTTGTTCAGTCGCTCAGTCGTGCCTGACTCTTTGTGACCCATGGATTGCAGGTCGCCAGGCTTCCCTGTCCTTCACCATCTTCTGGAGCTTGCTCACACTCATGTCCATTGAGGCAATGATGCCATCCTACCATCTTATTCCCTGTCATCCCCTTATCCTCCTGCCTTCAATCTTTCCCAGCATCAGGGTCTTTTCCAATGAGTCAGTTCTTCACATCAGGTGGCCAAAGTATTGGAGCTTCAGCTTCAGCATCAGTGCTTCCAGTGAATATTCAGGATTGATATCCTTTAGGATTGACTGGTTTGATCACTTTGCAGTCCAAAGGACTCTCAAGAGTCTTCTCCAACACCACAGTTCAAAAGCTTCGGTGCTCAGCCTTCTTTATGGTCCAACTCTCACATCCATACATGACTACTGGAAAAACCATAGCTTTGACTAGATGGACCTTTGTTGGCAAAGTAATGTCTCTGGTTTTCAGTATGCTGTCTAGGTTGGTCATAGCTTTTCTTCCAAGGAGCAAGTATCTTTTAATTTCATGGATGCAGTCCCTGTCTGCAGTGATTTTGGAGCCCAAGAAAATGAAGTCTCTCACTGTTTCCATTGTTTCCCCATCTATTTGCCATGAAGTGATGGGACCAGATGCCATGATCTTGGTTTTTTGAATGCTGAGTTTTAAGCCAGCTTTTTCACTCTCCTCTTTCATCTTCATCAAGGGGCTCTTTAGCTCATCTTCACTTTCTGCCATAAGGGTGGTGTCATCTGCATATCTATCATAAGAGTGAGTGTAAATGTAGATACATTTGTAGGTAGGGCTGGAAATTGTTACAATAAAGCTCCACCACAGATTCATCTTGTATCTTCAGGCCAATGTTCCTCAAATGTTTTCCCTAGCCCTAACTCTTGAACTCCAAACTCAATTTCCAAGTGTCCTGTGGTCATGTCCACTTAGATATACCATCGCTTTACACGCATGAAAACAAATTTGATTTCTCTCTGATAGGTCCCCTTCTTGTCTCCTCTCTCTTCCCTTTGTCTCCTCTTGGCCCAGGCAAGTGGACCCTTGAGTCAGCCTGATGTATAGTATATCCTAACCTTTAAGTCAGGTGAAAAGTTCAAGTTCACATGTCAAAAGTTGCAGGATGTGGTGTATATGGGGTGGGAGTGGGAGAGGGATGGTAGAAAATGATTATAGAAATGACGACCAACCCAGAGTCTACCAGGCTACACCCCAAAAAGTCACCAGTTCACCGAGGTGAGGCAGGAGGGAGGATCTAGGGAGAAAGTGAGGAAGATGAAATTTTGTAAGACTAGAGGAGAATGGAAGGTTTGTAGCGGGGGAGGGTGGGAAGCAGATCCTGGAGAAAGCTCACAGCTGGTGAAATGCTGATACAAACCCTTTCAGTGGTGTGCCTTTGAATCTGAAGGCGAGCATGAATGATTAAGAGCACCAGCCTGGTACAGATGGCCCAACTCCCCTGATTCTTCCAGATCCAAGCCTTGAAATGTGGACTTCCTCTGGATTTTCCCCTCTCTTTTCCTCATCCCCATCCCATGGTGAATTATTCTTGAGTGCTGGGTTTTCTTCTGCAGCGTCTGCTCTGCAAACCCCCCTCCCAGGCATACATCTTATCTCCCTTTTCCTTTTCCTCCTGCCAACCACTGTCTAGATTCCTTATACTTCTGTTTCTAGTCAGTTCAGAAATGTTATATATATGTAAAGGTTTTCTCATAGCTTTCTTGCTCTTGGCAGAGTAGATCTGGCTGGAAGCCAGTAGTAGCAATGTGCATGAAAATGGAAAAAAAAAAAAAAAATATATATATATATATGTATGGAAGAAAAACACAGATCCAACCTTGGAAAAGAACTCCCTTGAAAGTTTAGGTTGATATTCTGGGCCAAGATGTCGATTGCTGTTTATTTGCTTTGAGCCAGACATGGTGGCTACACGCTGCTTGTCTTTCCAAAGGTCTCACAAGGCATTACAGCCCCCTACAGCCCTGCACAGGCCCCCTTCAGACTAGCTTCAATTAGGGTAAATGATACTAGTGTTTTGGCCTGGAGACCGCCACGGCCCATTGGCTGGACTGTGAGCCTGGGAGTCACTCATGCTGGGCTCTGACTTCACTCTCTGCCCCTCCACCAGTGAGCTTCGACTTTTGTAAATGCTGGGCGTGAAAGCCCTCAGGAAAGTGTGCTCTTTCTTCATTCATCTTGCCACCTGGGATTCACCTGTGGTTTGGGGACCAAATAGCCCGCTAAATATAGCTCATAAGCCGGTCATCACTTCCATCTTTGACATCACTGTTTTCAAGGACAAAGCCTCCATTTTGTGGTAGACCTTGCCGCTTTAGACATAGAAGAGTCTGGCAACAGGAGCTCGTCGAAATTCAATTCAGATGTGTGGCCACAGTTGCTCCAGCCTTGGCCCAGGGGCGGCAGCGTCTGTCCCACATAGTTGAGCTACCAGTAGTGTCAGCCAACAACTATTTTAACATTTCTGCTCGCACAATCAAACTGTTCAAGCATCCTCACATTCAAGAAGCAGAAGAACCCATTGGAACATTTATTGATCATGGCTCTTCCTGGGTCTAGGGGCTTCCCAGGTGTCTCAGTGGTGGAGAACCTGCCTGCCGATGCAGGAGACATCTAAAAGACATGGGTTCGATCCCTGGGTTGGGAAGATCCCCTGAAGGAGGATACTGCCACCCATTCAGTATTCTTGCCTGGAGAATCCCATAGGCAGAGGAGCCTGGCAGGCTATAGTCCATAGGGTGGTAAAGAGTTGGACATGACTGAAGTGACTCAGCACACACACACTTCCTGGGCCCTAGTATAAAGGAACAGGTGTCCCCACTGTGTAAGGAGGAGAAAGAGCTGTAATGTGGGGATTGGGTGGCAAGTCACTAAGGCCCATGAGTGATAGTTGCTCAGTCATGCTCGATTCTTTGCAAGCCCAGGGACTGTAGCTTGCCAGGCTCCTCTGTCCATGGAATTCTCCAGGCAAGATTACTGGAGTGGGTTGCTATTTCCTTCTCCAATGAAGCCCATGAAAGGCAGGGGAAAAGCTGCGACTAGGCCTGCCACCCAGGCCTGCCTAGGGATGCTAACTGCCTCCACCCGCCGAGAGTGCTGGTAGGGAGAGCAGCATGGAAGGCAGCTTAGAAGCCTGCCAGGGAAAGCCATGGTTTCATCAAAAGATCTAGATGACTTTTGTGGGGTTGGTGCATCCTGGATTTATTTCGGTTGGGGAGCGGAGGCTGGGGACAGATTACTGTTGACTGCTCCAGGCCTGGATGTATGTACAGACAAAGAAGAAACGGTTCTGGGTCCTCAGCGTCTTCTCCCCTGGGGTTTCCTCCATCAGTGTTTCTCACCAGGAGGTGGACCCACCTCCTTTGTTGTTGATCAATTGCTCAGTCGTGTCCAACTCTTTGCGACCCTATGAACTGCAGCACGCCAGATTCCCTGTCCATCACCAACTCTTGGAGTTTGCTTAAACTCATGTCCTTTGAGTTGGTCATGCCATCCAACCACCTCGTCCTCTGCCATCCCCTTCTCCTCCCACCTTCCAGCTTTCCCAGCATCAGGGTCTTTTCCAATAAGTCAGCTCTTTGTATCAGGTGGTCAAAGTATTGCAGCTTCAGCATCCGTCCTTCCAATGAATATTCAGGACAGATTTCCTTTAGGATGGACTGGTTTAATTTTCTTGCTGTCCAAGGGACTCTCAGGAGTCTTCTCCAGTACTGCCTCCTTTAGGGGGGCATTTGGAAATTCAAGGGAGACATTTTTAGCTCTTGACCATGTTGTGGGTGTTGGCACAAGGGGCAGAGCAGGGAGGCAAAAACTTGACCAGGCTCAGAACAGTGGCACTCAACAAAAAACGGTCTTGTGGGGATGTCTTCCTGTGAGAAACACACAGAACTCAAGGTCTTCCCTGGAGGCTCCCGTCACATCTGGACAGACTACATTTTGGAGTTTAAGTGCAATGCCTACGGCTCTCCTTTGCTTGACTGCGGGCTACTGCTCGTTACCGCACCAGGCTCTGAGTGGCTGAAGAGCCTTTCAGGGGCTGGCGCCCCCTTGGAATTAGCTAGGAACTCTGTGTGCCTATGGAGGTTGTAAAAAGATGTAGGAGCAGAAAGGGCAAGCCCCTGAAGGTGGCAGTGAGACCCTACCTTCATCACCACCATGGCAAAGAATATTTGTAGCAGAAATGACCTTCTCTGAAAGCAGAACCAAGCTCTCTGGCAGGACTTAGAATGAGGCTGGGTTTATACAGATGATGAGAAACAATTTTTATTTACTCTACCACCTGCAGCCCTCAGAAAACACAGGTATCCCTAGAGATAGGAGTTTATTCAGCCTCTAGAATGTTCTAGAAGCTTGCATACAACCAGGTTCTTCTTTCCCAACCCTCTACTCCTAACGAGTTGTTGGCTGGTCAGTGTCTTCCCTTGAACCAGTGCAATCATATTTTGACAATGCCTCAAGTCAAGTGTGGGTTTTCCTGGTGGCTCAGTTGGTAAAGAACCTGGCTGCAGTATGGAAGACCTAGGTTCGATCTCTGGGTTGGGAAGATCCCCTAGAGTAGGAAATGGCAGCCCACTCCAGTATTCTTGCTTGGAGAATTCCACGGACAGAGGAGCCTGGCGGACTGCAGTCCATTAGGTCCCTAGGAGTCGGACACGACTGAAATGACTTAGCAAGCCAAGTTTAGAGAGAGGAAGACGAAAGTCTGGCTCCCTTGTCCAAGTGTGCTTCTTCTCTTTTTCTCCCTAAAGGTAAGAGCAGAACCTGCCAATGGTTTGCTAATTGTCTCCAAGTGAAAAGATTGTTGAACTAAGATGAGGTTTTAGACTCCCAGGGGCACGACGCCCATCATTTCACAATGGAGAATTATTTTGCGGTATTTATTTTATGATTCTTGACCCTTGTTCTAAATCTTGCTGGTGTGTTTTCATTTAAAATGTATTAACTGAAACTTGGCATCGTGACTTGGCTCCATTAAGCTCTACAACAGCTTAATCCAGATTTTATTATACTGGGACTTGAGTATATGAACTGTAATATGGGAGGGAGCTTGAGGATAAATAAAGTAATTTCAGTACTTACTACGCATTTAACTCTTTGGGTGCCCTCTTGGCAATCAACCGGTTTGTGGTTGGATTTCAATGTTTTCATGGTGTTGCCACAGAGACTGTTAAGCCTTTTTTAGACTGGGGCTCTGGAGGCCTCCAGGTAAACTATAGATTCGGTGGAGTGTTTTGGGGTTGCATGGCTGTCCTCTGTTAGGCCAGGCTAGTGGACATAGAGCCCTGGTAGACAGCAGCTAGCAGCTCCCATCTCCGTTTGAGCTGCAGGTTGGCCGCATGTCCCCCTCCCTATCAGCTCGACTTGGCGCTCTCATGGACTCCTTGACCTCAGCACTTCCAGAGCAGCCTCCTGAGCTTCCCCTTGAACCTCCTTCTCTACTGTATTCCCCTTTGGAGAACAGAGCCACTGTCTGCTTCCTTGCCCTGGCAGCTCTCTCTCCCTGATCACAGAGTGTGTTGACTCTGCCTTCTGAGTATCTGCAATCTCTGTATTTCTCTCCATCTCCACTCCCCTATCCCAGGTCCAGCACCAAGAGTTGTCACCTGGAGAACCCATTAGCTTCCCACCTATGACCTTCTCTCCGGCAGCCAGATGATCTCCTCTCAGTAAAAGCCAAATCTCCTTAAAACCCTACCCCCAGACCTTCCATAGTTTCCTACTGCTTCAAATAGAAGTCTTTCACTTGTCCTCAAGAGCGGTGTAATCTAGCCCCTGCTTGCCTCCAGCCTCCCCATTCACCCAGCTCTCCTGCTCACTGAGCTTTGGTCTCACCAGTCTGTCCCTTAAATCAGCCCCTGGCTGGGGCTTCTTCACCTTTGAGATGATTTCCTCAAAGAGGCCTTCTCTGACACCCCTTCCACCTAATTAAAGCCCCCTTTATACTTTCTTATAGCACCTGGCAAGAGAGTGCATGTTTTAAAATTTATTGTTGTATTGTAAATTCAAGACCTGTCCCTCCTACTAGACTCTAAATTACATTAGGGCTAGGGGCTTCCCTCACAGCTCAGTTGGTAAAGAATCCGCCTGTGATGCAGGAAACCTCGGCTCAATGCCTGGGTTGGGAAGATCCCCTGCAGAAGGGATAGGCTACCCACTCCAGTATTCTTGGGCTTCCCTTGTGGCTCAGCTGGCAAAGAATCTGCCTGCAATGTGGGAGACCTGGGTTTGATTCCTGGGTTGGGAAGATCCCCTGGAGAAGGGAAAGGCTAACCACTCCAGTATTCTGGCCTGGAGAATTCCATGGACTGTATAGTCCATAGGGTTGCAAAGAGTTGGACATGACTGAGCAACTTTCACTTCACTTTACATTAGGGTTAGGATTGTTATGTTGTTGTCATGTTATTAGGGTTAGAATTAGTATGTTGTTATGTTATTTTAACAACATAAAAAATTTAACAACAATTTTTGACTGCAATGGAGTTGTTTATGCAACGCTCACATCACCAAATCAAGCCTTAATGGAATTACAGTTTCAGCTTTCCCAGAAATGGAATCTTCAGTCAGTCAGTAAGGGATCACCTGATGAGCATTCATTAGGCCATCTGCCTAGTAGACCCCTGCCACCCTCTAAAGGAAAGTAACTTGGCAACAACCTTGCTCCTTTCTGCCTTCCTGCTCCTTTCTGCCTTTCATTTTGCACAGCTCCTCAGAGCTCCTTTTTATCTGCTTGATTAGATGTTGACTGATTCATGAATGGATGAATAAAGTCAATAAGACCTCTGAAACGTATTCTGCTGAATTTAGTTTTCACTCTGTTACGCTCAGCACTGTAAACCAAGACCAGTGCCTGAGATGTAGTACATGTTCAGTCAATGTTGGTGGAGTCGTAAACACTGCCTTCAAGGAGCTGATTATTGCCTTCACCAGCAAAAACCTACCGAGCCAATGCTTATTCACTTTGGATGGGAAAAAACATAAAGACCTTAAGAAAACTTAATATCATTCCAACACTGTTCAGTAAAGTGGACATCCATAGTTACTGAGTTTATAATCTTCTGAGTAATCATGTAAAGGTCATGGATGGGAGGCAGGTGGGGAAGAGTGATGGATGACCAGGGTACATTCTCAGCTTGCTCTTTGCATTAGAGTTTCAAGTCTCAGAGAGCTGAGTGCAGGGTCCAGTAGAGAGGAAATTCATGGACGACGTGTGTGGTTGCTACCAGCTAGGTCATCCCCTGGATCTTGTTGTTCGGTTGCTCAATCATGTCTGACTCTTTGTGACCCCATGGACTGCAGCCCACCAGGCTTCTCTGTCCTTCACCATCTCCTGGAGCTTGCTCAAACTCATGTTCATTGAGTTGGTGATGCCATCCAACCATCTCATCCTCTGTCATCCCCTTCTCCTGCTTTTATCTTTCCCAACATCACAGTCTTTTCCAATGAATCAGCTCTTCACATCAGGTGCCCAAAGTATCGGAGCTTCAGCTTCAGTATCTGTCCTTCCAATGAATATTCAGAGTTGATTTCCTTTTGGATGGACTGGTTTGATCTCCTTATAGTCCAAGGGACTCTCAAGAGTCTTCTCCAACACCACAGTTCACGTTCTAGTCCTCTTATTAATCCATCACGGTCTACAGGTTTGTGAATCCAGGCATTCCACCAGGGCAACCGCAACCACCTCCTCTAAGGTGAGGTTGGTCTGCTCTTGTCTCTTTCCTCTCTGGGTATCTGGGAACTCAGGGTGAGTAAGTTGGTGGCTTCCTCCATGGACCATGCTGCTATGGGTACAAAGTCTTCTGTCTCAAGCTGACTGTTGGAATTAAGATACTTTAACTTCCTTTTCTAGGAGGTAAAGTAAAATGGACTTAATTGTTCTTGGTTGTAGTGTGTTTACTTGGCTTCACATTTTCATATGGGCTAGAAGAGGCAAAGACTTTTTTCTCCAATGCAACTGGCACACAACAAAGGGCATCCAAAGGTCACGTTTTAAGGCCTATCAGTCTGCTTTTCGCAAGATCAGATATGATGTCAAGAATTTAGAGTTGAGGGGTGGTTTTAAACCCACTAAGGAGGGAAAGTGAAAAGAAAGTAGACTTCCCTGGTGACTCAGATAGAACCTACCTGCAATGCAGGAGACCTAGATTTCGATCCCTGGGTTGGGAAGATCCCCTGAGAAGGAAATGACAATCCACTGCAGTCTTCTTGCCTGGAGAATCCCATGGATAGAGGAGCCTGGCGGGCTACAGTCCATGGGGTTGTGAAGAGTCAGATACAACTGAGGGGAAAAGCAGGTATTCAAAAAAGATATGCGAAGTCTTTTCACCGCCTTTTCAGTCATGGGTAAAGACTTGACATGCTTGTGAAGAAGCTAGGTATATCCCTGAGGGCCAAAGCTCTGGACTTAATCCACCTAAAGCCCACCTCGGAAAACAGAAGTGATGTTTTCTCAAGCCTGCCCCCAGCAGAGACATGCCTCTTCACCAGCATCTTGAGCCTCTCTTCCTTCCATTGAGCTTCTGAAAATGGAAAGGAAATTTTCTCAAGAGGTCTCCTACTCTGGCTCTTTAACTTCAAAAAGAAGTAACCCTCTGTAGGAGAAAGGAGGCCTAAACAACTTCTATTTGCTTTCTCTAGAACAATGCTCCTTCCGCTTTTGTGTGCATGAGGAGCCCCAGGATGATTGTTAAAATAGAGATGGCTGTGCCCACACCCAGAGATTCTTCTTTAGTAGGTCTTGGTTAGGACCTATTTAATAAGTCTTGGTTAGGAACTAAATATTTGCCTTTCTAACAAGTTCCCAGATGATACCAGATGCTATTTGTTTGGGGACCACACTGTAAGAACCACAGCTCTAGAATGAAAGACATATAGAATATTAGTGATTAGTTGCATAAGCTTTTGTTTTAATGCTAAAAAGTGAAGGTCCAAAACAAGAACTGTAGTATGAGACTGTGTTAAAAATTAAAAACAAAAAAGAGTTAAGAATAATAAGCACCTTGTACGCTTGGATCCTAAAAGCTCAGTGACCTTGCCCAAGGTCACACAGCTGGTAAACAGCAGAGCTGATGAGGAAGAATCCAGGCCAATCTGGGCTGGACCCAAGCGCCTAACTCCCACCCTGTATCCTGCCTCCCCAGGCCAACAGCTACACAGATCCGTGTTCTCAGTGTTTCCAGTTTATGGCAGTCAATGTTTCAGGCTGTGATTTCTCCTATATTTCTCTTCTTTTCTAACTACTCCTCATCTTCTACATCCTCCTACCCTCCTGCAGGCTAATATGAAACTGAAAAGTAGTCACTTTCTATTCTTGAGGATGTTTTAATCTCTTGGCTCTCTGCCCCACCTCCCTTGCCCTTCACCATAGTACCTGGAGACATCCTGGGCGGTATGAGTCTGTGAGTTGGGAGGTCTTGACACCAAGGTCGAGAAATTAAAAGCATTCAAAGCTTCACAACTGCTCACCACACAGAAGACAATTCTCTTTTATCTGTTGTGCAAACATGTGCCTGAAATGAGGAACATAATCTTTTTCATTCCCAGAGATATTACCCTGGGCGTCTGTTAGCATCATTATTTCCTTTGGAGTCCCAAGTTCCTATCCAGAAGGATTTAATTATGTTTTAGCAAATCTCAGTAAGAAAGATCTAGTGCAATAAGTCAATCTCATTTCAGGTAAAGATCATATGGAAAAATTTTATCCCATTTTTAAGTCATACAATCTTCTTACATTTAAGTGATTTTCTAAATTGCCTAAAATCCTCTTAGCAACGTAGTAGAGTGTATAAATAGTCGAATATCTATGCACCCCCACACACTCATGCAAAGCTGAATCCACTGAGAGCAAGCTTATCGGAGATAAGGTATTGGGGTTTAAACCACCTGCAATAGTATTCTCTATTGTAATTTTTATACTTGTACTAGTGGTCAAATGATATGTGCTGTTTTCCCACCCAAACAAAAGAGTAATGCTAATTGAGGAGACCCAGATAACGTGAAATGTGATCACACCTGCCAAAGTCACCATTCTGTTTTCAGAGTAGAACGATGAAAGTTCTTGGTGCCCCCTGCCTCATCATCGATCTGCTGCGTGTGTTCTGTGAGTGTGAAAAACACATGTGATGTCTCACAAGTCTGTCCTTGTGGAGATGCTCTGAGCATTTCCCTAAAAGGAAGCTTCCGCTCACGGTCTCCAGTCACTGTGGAGGCCATCCAGCCACGTTCTTTCCTGTGAGGTCAAATGGGTAGATCCATGAATGGCACAGATGGAGAAGTAGATTAACTTTAGAACGGATGCTGGCATGGATATTCCTGGGACTGAACCACTTCCAAGCCAGAAATAATCCTCGTGCTTTCAAATTTGGGAAGTCATCGGATGCAATGTTTCCTCTCCCTGTCAGATGGCTGGATGCGGTACAATGGCCTTGGGTGGGGGGTGGAAACGGGGGAAGTGTGGGCCACTCAGGTGGCTTGCTATGAATAGCTGGAAAAGGAGGGACGCTGCGTCAGCAGGATTGTCTACGAAGCCATCAGAAGACTTTTTGCAGAACTTGAAACATTGATCATTGATTGGATGTCGTGCCTCCAAACAAACGGTCTGTGAAAGTCCGTTGATTTGTTTACTTATTTGACGAATGCTTACTGCGTGTGTGCTAGGTGGCATGGGACAAAGAGAAGCAAGACACCAGCCCTACCCTCACTGATTACTGGGGGAGATGAACTAGGACCCGGGACCCACTCTGGAGATACGTGCTGTGGCTTCTCTCCCTGACCAAACCCGGACTCCTTCCCCTCAACTCATTTGTCTCACAGAGCGCATTACTACTTGCAATCATTTGCATGTTTGCGTTTCATTTCCTCTCACTAGAATACCAATCCCCTGAGAGCTGGGACCTAGATTTGTTCAGCACTCTAACCTCTGTGTCTGGAATTGTGCCCAGAACATACTAAACGCTCAACAAAATGTCTCATGAGCAAAACGCTCAGAAAGGAGGGACTTCAGGGGCAAAGGATGGTGGTGAGGGTCAGAGAGAGAAGGCCTTCCCTAAGAAGGAGGCATCTAACGGTAGCACCGCACTTCGGAGAATTGTTCAGTCTCCAGGTCCTGTCTGACTCTCTGCGACCCCATGGACTGCAGCACGCCAGGCCTCCCTGTCCCTCACCACCTCCTGGAGTTTACTCAAACTCATGTCCGTTGAGTCCGTAATGCCACCCCATCATCTCGGCCTCTGTCGGCCCCTTCTCCTCCTGCCCTCAGTCTTTCCCAATAACAGGGTCATAGAGAAAGGGAAGCAAGTGCATCCTTGGCAGAGGGGACAAGGTGAGTATAGGCTCAAGTGTATGAGCTGACTTTAAACTGGAACTTAAGGCCATGAGACCAGGTTTCAAGTGTGGTGGGGAGGGGCAGGAGAGGAAACCACCAGAAGTGTTGGACCAACTGTGAAAGGGTCTAGTGCCAGGTGAAACGTCAGGACAACTCATCAAGTTGTTGAAGGATGATGAAATCTTTTCTGTGACTGTTGGAATAGAAGTAAATAGAAGTAAATACACTGTGCATGTATGTACTATGTGTTCATGCACGTATGTTTTACACACAGTCACTAGCCAACAAAATTAGTTTCCTTGTTTAGCATGCCAAGAATTTTATCCTACTCTTATTAAAGTGGGCTTCCCTGGTGGCTCAGATGGTAAGGCATCTGCCTGCAATGTGGGAGACCCAGGTTCAATCCCTGGGTCAGGAAGAGCCCCTGGAGGAGGAAATGGCATCCCACTCCAGTACTCCTGCCTGGAGAATCCCATGGACAGAGGAGCCTGGAGGTCTACAGTCCATGGAGTCGCAAAGAGCTGGACATGACTGAGCGACTTAATCCTGTCCTTATTAAAGTACTTCCAAGATATCTAACAAGGGGAGGGGAAAGTTGTGGTTAGTGTTTTGGAAAGCTCCAGAAAAAGTGTGAAACATGGATCAGGCATGAACCTGGAATAGGGAGGGCATGTCAGAGATTGTGGAAATCCTAGGTGATAATGACCAAATATTCTTGCCTGGAGAATCCCATGGACAGAGGAGCCTGGTCAGCTACAGTTCATGTAGTCGCAGAGTTAGACACGACGGAGTGACTAACATACACCCCCAGGAGAGAAGGGAAGGTTCCACCCAAGGACTTAAAGATCTTAATATCCACCTGGATGTAAGGAGGGAAGGAGAAAGGAACAGAGGATGATGCTGAGATGTCTTACCATGCATCAGGTTTACCATTATCTGACACTGTAAAATATATTTTGGTTTTGTTTATTTCTCTGTTTTGCGGACTGTCTGGTGTTACCCTCCAGACGGTGAGCTTCTGAAGGACTCTGTCAATTTTGTTCTCTATTATATTTCTATAGCCTAAAGTCTGCTTGACCCCTATTGAATAATTAATATTTGCAAATGAATTAATGAATGAGTGGGAATCTCCTTATCCCCAGATAAGGAGAATTAAATTATTAAGTTCAGATGAAGAGATAGGAAAGAAGACACAAGGGTAAGGAGTGGGTAGAGATGCTCATGGGCCTTCTAAAACCTGGGAGAGAATTCAGGATTTGGGGTTCAACGCAGGAATCGTTTCAGAGTCCTTAATACGTTGATGATGAATAAGATCACTCAGGGAAGATAAAAAGGGACACGGATCAAGAAGGAAAACCCAGGGCATATTAATATGCAAACGATGTAGGGAAAAGAGATAGAATCAAGATAAGAAGAGGAGATGATGTGTCTGAAATGTCAAAGGAGTGTGCTATTCTAGAACCCCAGTGGGAGAAAACTTCACTGAAGGCTGCTGCTGCTGCTAAGTCGCTTCAGTCGTGTCTGATTCTGCGACCCCAGAGACAGCAGCCTACCAGGCTCCCCTGTCCCTGGGATTCTCCAGGCAAGAACACTGGAGTGGGCTGCCATTTCCTTCTCCAATGCATGAAAGTGAAAAGTGAAAGTGAAGTCGCTCAGTCGTGTTCGACTCTTAGCCACCCCATGGACTGCAGCCCACCAGGCTCCTCTGTCCATGGGATTTTCCAGGCAAGAGTACTGGAGTGGGTTACCATTGCCTTCTCCTCACTGAAGGCCGTGAAACACTATTCACAGCACAAGAGTTTTTTTGTTCAAATGTCAATGGAGAGATGGGCTGATGAGTTAGATTGTCGTGCTAGAGCTGGCTTGCAAGAACTGGTTGTTAGCTTTGGGGGAATTTTTGAACTAACATTAACATTTAAAAAGTGTAAGATTATAATTAAACACATTTTCTTAAAAGCAAATATAATAGATATTCAAAACTCCTCACTTCCTCATTGCTTTGTCACATTTTACTATTATCCATGGCATCCAGTTTTCAGCCGTCCACTCCAAGTGACTGTTTGGTCCTTCGTTTAGTCCACTTCTCTTTAGAGAATTCACTTTTGAGCATTTAAAAATTTGTCTGAAGACTGCTGCCATACTGCCATTTCAGTGCAGCAGACCATCAGCCTGTTTATCTCATATAAACTCTTTTCCTGGGCAAATTGCTGGACAGGAAATTATTTTGTGTGATAGTTGCCCCCGCAGGATACTTGTGGGCGGTTAGACTGCTTCAGTATGAACACTTTCAATGGACTTTCTGGAGATCCAATACAGATGCCATCACTAAATAGGTTAAGTAAATAACTAGAACAAATTGAGAAGGGGAGCTTAGTATTTGTCCGCCTTTTAAAGTCCCTCATCTTATTTGTGATAAACATAATGCTCACTTTCTTTCAGTTCAGTTCAGTTGCTCAGTATTGTGTCTGACTCTTGGCAACCCCATGGACTGCAGAGCACCAGGCTTCCCTGTTCATCACCAACTCCCAGAGCTTGCTCAAACTCATATCCATTGAGTGAGTGATGCCATCCAACCATCTCATCCTTTGTCATCCCCTTCTCTTCCTACCTTCAATCTTTCCCAGCACGAGGGTCTTTTCCAATGAGTCAGTTCTTCGCATCAGGTGGCCAAAGTATTGGAGCTTCAGCTTTAGCATCAGTCCTTCCAATGAATATTCAGGACTGACTTCCTTAAAAATTTTCACATTCTTTAAAAAATATTATTTTTGGTTCAAATGAAGAACACACTCCATCTGTATACAGACACACACACACACATGTGTATTTGTATGGACACACACAACAGAGCAAAATACTGTATTGTTTTTATCTATTAATTTTGTTGACCACACCACATGGCACGTGGGATCTTAGTTCCCCAGTCGGGATGGAACCTATGCTCCCTGCACTGACAGCACAGAGTCTCAGCCGCCAGGGAAGGTCCCCAGCGTTGTTTTTACACTATGTTATAGCCCCTCCTTTCCTCCACTTTCTGACTTTGCTGCTCCCCTCTGAGGGGACTAAGCTGCCTGCTAGTTGAGAGTTGTAGGATTTAGTAAACAATGAGGTCAAACAGGCCCAAAGTGAAATAAAAGAATATGGAGTGCTAACAACTGAACCCTTATACGGCTAGTTATTTACATCCGATGATTTTACTTTTTATTTTTGTGTACTGATCTATTTTCTAGTTTTTCCACTCAGAATGCTTTTGCATGATTCTTCCCAGATTTCATAATCGTCTCTATAATTGTCCTTCCTAGTGACCATTTAATATTCCATTGTATTAATAGAGCACAGTCTGCCCAAACCATTTCCTCACAGTTGGGTACTTGGGCTGTTTCCAAGGATTCATTCTAATATATGACAGGACCAGAAACATCTTTTTTTTGCAACTAATTTTGTTTCCTTGGAATGATTCCTGAGGACATTTTCCCCCAAGAGGCTCTACCAGGTCAAAGAGTAGAATAATTTTTATGATTTGTCACATATTGCAACATTGCTTTTTAAGACTTTTTTTTCATTTTATGGTGCCACCAGCAAAGTTTAGTGTGCCTGCTTCCCCAAAGCCCTGCCAACAAACAATTTTGTCATTTTTAGTCATTTCTCCTGTGGTTCTCCTACTTGTAGCACAATCCCATGGAGCTAAGGAGATAGAATCAGGAGATAATCTTCCCCTAATTAAAGTCTGGTGCAGTAATATGGGTGAGGCTTTAATATGTATCATAAAGAGTTAAGAAATTAAGAAAGATTTATCATTCAAGTACAAAATGAAAAAAAAAAACACATGAGAACATGAGTTACCCTTTTAGAGGGTTAGAGACAAAAAGGGAGAACTCAAGGGAAAATGACACATGTTTTAAAACAAAACAAGAATGTAAATATTCTGGCTATTAATATTAGCTCCTTATGAAGCAAGAGAATGGCCAGAGTTGCTAAATTTTGGAAATAAACCTGTAGAATAAGCTTTGTTTTTGTTATTTTGCTGTTAAATTAAACACAATATGTGGGATATTGTCTTTCTCTCCACTTGGCTTGGGATCTGTTTTCTCTCTCAAGAGCCATAATCCAAAATAAGAGCAATGAATACGCTGTTGAATTGGCTTTTGTGTCTTTAAGAGCACTCGTTATTTATACAGCAGTACCTAAAGGCTGTATGTGGATACCTCTGGCATCCGTAACAAACAATGCTCATATACAGCACATTCCTTCAAGGGGACAGCTGTATTTATCCTTTATTATTTGGGGGTATTTAAAACCAATTTCCTCTAAGGGGTCAAGACTTGTGTTTTAGGTTTCACGGAGGAAGCGGCTGGAATCAATGTAGCCACCAGATTATTTCACAAACTGCAGCTTCATATCCCTCAGAGAGGGCTGCCTGTGTCGTGTTCCACCTCCCTAGATGCTTATTCAAGTTTTACCTTCTGTAATTTCAGCTCTGTCATCACCGTTGGTTACTGAGAAGTTATCCATTGTTTTCAGGGCTGGTCTAGCATGCTGAGATTTCCCAACACACACGTCTACTGCTTGCCTGGAACCTCCATCTTTGAAACAAAGAGCCTGTGTCCACGAAAGCAAAGTGAGCTGCCTTACTGAGGTAGCTTCCAGATGACCCAGGACAAGAGAAGAGTTTCTGCCTAAGGCGGAGAAATTTATTTCTCTTCATGGTATGGAATTAAATTCCATGACTGTTTCTCTTTTTTCTTTCTTTCTTTTTTTTTCATTGAAATATAATTGCTCTACAATGTCATGTTCGTTTTTGCTGTACAACTAAGTGAATCAGCTATTTGTATGCATATATCCCCCTCTCATGAGCCCTTTCCTACATGTCTCTTTCTTTCTGAAAACGTATGTTTCTCTCTTTTAACTCACTCAGCATCCCTAATGCATTTGATATGCTCTCTTCCCCTTTGGAAACTGCCCCTTCTTGGCATCTCTGACCTCTTCCTCTGGGTGTCCTACTCTCTGCTGCCTTCTTAATCTGGAGTCTTCCACAGCGTTTCTTCCTTGTCCCATTTTCCTGGTGATGGTGTGTGCCAACACTCAGGCCTTCTTTTCCGTGCGTGTTCCTCAGAGAGCTCTTCCTTCTCAAGCTTCTTCTGCCACCTCTGCACTGAGACGCTCAAAGATGGCGGCATTTTCCACCACGTTCCTCTCCCCTGAGCTCCAGTCCCATCTCTCTTCACAGTTGTCCACAACACATTTCCATCATACACCTTCCTGGCTGTTGCCTCCCATCCGCCAGATTCAAGAAACTGTCTTCCTTCCCAGTGTGTTGAGATCAGCTAGTTCTCTCACCTTTAACTTTCCACTCAGTCACCCGGACCTGTCTCATGCCTCCTGGCCTGGCCTGTCTCCTTATCCCCAAATCCAGGCTCAAAGTTGTGCTCGTGTTTACTTCAAAATGTCTCTCCCATTAGTCTCCCCTTCTGGATTCTGTCTGCCACCCTCACTTCCAGCTCCCCTTACCTCCCCACCTCTCAGCCCCTCATCTGGGTTGTCCCCACATCCCTCCATCCTGTCCATCCCTCTCGACTTCCTTGAACATCACGGCATCTGCTTCCTTGCCTGAGTCTCCTCCGTGCCTCCTTACATCCTACTCCATTCAGGCTTCAGTAGGACAAGACCGGAGGGAGTAGTTTCATTCCGTTTTTCCTGGTCTTTTTAACCTGGCTCCAAGAAGTGAATTCTATTTCCCTCTAACCTCCAGCCTGAACCATTCCCATGGGTCTGGTTTCTTTGTTTTATGCGCAAGCAATAGCTTGCTGGCACTGTCCTGCACTGGCTCACAAGAGCTGATGCTAAATTTCCGGGAAGTTTGTGAGTCAATTGCTAAACGCAGCCATTATTAAAAAGTAAATTATATAAGTTTAAAGAAATTATGTCTAGAAAGTTAATAAATATTTAAAACTCATAAGTCCCTAATTAGTTTATTATTATCTCTGGTCTTGGGACTACTTTTGTCCACTGTATGCTGGAAATACTATATGCTGGTGAGCTAACACATATCTCTTCCCAACTCCACGTTCAATAGTGTCATACTGGTGGCTTGAAATCAACCATATTTGGAGCAGTTATACCCTGGAAACTGGTCAATACTACAAATAAGGGTTTGTTTTCCCAAGACAGGGATGTTGAATATTTCCCAGCACACCACTGCTTGTGTGCGTGCATGTGTGCTAAATTACTTCACATGTGTCCAACTCTTTGTGAATCCATGGACTGTAGCCTGCCAGGCTCCTCTGTCCATGCGATTTTCCAAACAAAAATACTGGAGTGGGTTGCCATGCCCCCCTCCAGAGCATCTTCCTGCTCCAAGGATCAAAACCGAGTCTCTTATGTCTCCTGCATTGGCAGGTGAGTTCTTACCACTAGCGCTGCCTGGGACACCAACCACTGCATACATACCTAGTATATTCCTATGTTTGGGACATTGTTCTTTGCCCCTCTTATCAGGCTTATTTTCACTGTTTCCTGAAATAGCAAGTCTTCAGTGATCTATGAACATCCAGTTAAATCTCTCTTTCACGACACTTCCCCTAACAATACTCACTTTCATTGATTTATTTTCCATCCCAACCCTTCATCTTTTATATTGTGAACCACACAAGCTAGTACTTAATAGTATGGTTTTCATTAATTTTAACTCATCGATTCAATCATGTGTTATATCATCACGCTCCTTTAGAGCCTTGTGTGTGTCATATCCCACGCTACTTTTAGTTCTGGCCTGAATCATTCATTATTATTTCATAATTTGTCTTGTCTCCACTAATAGTTTCATCCATCTTAGATGTCATCAACCACTTCACTTCCATACCCCTTTTGGGTCCTGGAACAGATCTGAGCCCCTAATAGGGCTCAACCTAAGTCTGGAAATCGATACAACACTCTGTAATTATTAGACATTCAAGGAATATCAATAGCAACTATTGCTGACTTTCAGAGGGAAAAAAAGCCTTTGCTCAAGTTGCTCAAACCTTTTATCTCAAGTACTAAAGGTTTCAGCCCTAAAGGTAGTACCAGAGCAGGGGGAGATACTTGGGGGGCACTTAGGAGAATTCGGTTCAGTGCCATGTGGTCACAGTCACATCACTTGTCAGCTCCATTCGTCGAGCTCTGAACCCAGGTGATATGATTTGCCCTGCTTACCTACCTACATGGTTGCTGTGAAGACTCAAAGAGAGAAAGATGTAAAAGGGCCTTATAAAGGGTTCTTCTAATGTACAGACTGAGAATGCTAAGAGGCCCTATCCTTTGCCATATTCCTCTGGTCAGTCAGCTTTGTGTGTGTGTGTGTGTGTGTCTGCCAACTTGCTTCAGTTGTGCCTGATACTTTGCCATGCTATGGACTGGAGCCCACCAGGCTCCTATAACCATGGACTTCTCCAGGCAAGAAGCTGGAGTGAGTTGCCATGACCTCCTCCAGGGGATCTTCCCAACCCAGCGATCAAACCTGCAACTCCTGCACTGCAGGTGGATCCTTCACCACAGAGCCACCGGGGAAACTCCCAAGAATAAAAGGACTAATCTATATATTCCTGATTGCACGCAAGTTTTTCCTCCTTTCTCTCCTAAAATAAGGGAACAGAGATGCTGGGGTCGATACCCAAAATGAGATTAGAAAAAAGCAAGAGTGTGAGCACATTCTAGTTGTTGGTATTGCATGATCAGAGCACCATCGCCAAAGGCTTGTTGGGTCATAAAATAGCCTTCCATAAAGACACACCCAGAGAACCACATGCATCAATACAGCTTATTTTTTATTCTTTCAACCATCCTATGAAGTGAATGGATCAGATATTATTATTATTATTACTACTTGTACCAATCCTTTCAAATCAGTCTTCAGCAAGGGTCCTCTTGTCTAGTGCCATTCAAGCCAATAGATAAACCAATGGATCAAGACCCAGTTCAGTTCAGAAGCAAAGAAAAGCTTCATTTTTCGAATAGAAATGGAGAGGTGGGTACTCATGCTCTAGAGAATCTCTCCCCACTGGTTGTGGGCAGGGCTGTTTATAGGCTTCCAGTCAGTGGGGAGGGAGTGAGGTTCTCAGACATCAGGCGCAGGCATGCTGCTCCCAGTTCATCACAGTGTCAGACACAGCATCTCTGCACATGGCCCTCAGCTGCCATCTTGGGTTGAGGTGTTGTGGGCTGTGCTTCTGCACACAGCCCACCATATTGAAGCGTTGGGGGCAGCCTTTTGAAACCAGGAACTCTGGTCTGAAGGGTCTGGCTCCAGGCATCTACCTTACGAGCAAGTGACACTAGACTTTTGTATGGGGGAAGGAAAAAGATTAAGACTTTATTTTATTATCCAGATTCTACTTTTATTTCCTGGGACTTGTTCATGGACTTTGCCAAGGATGTTATTATTCCTCTTCATGGGTGTGGAAAGAGTGGGTGAGGTTCAGGGACATCTGTAAAGCCATGCTGGTCCAGGGTGAGAATCAGTATTCCTGTTTCTTTTCTTTCCCTTTTTAAAACAACACATTTATTGTAATATCATTCACATATCATAAATTCACCCATTTAAAGTGTATACATTCCATGGTTTTAGTATACTTACAGAGTTATGTAGCCACCACTACAATCTAAGTTTAGAATTTTTTCATCACTCCAAAAAGAAATTCCATAGCCATTATCAGTTAAGTTCTGTCTCCCCCTCTCCTAGCAACTTGCCCCTGCTAGATATCTCATTTAAATGGTATCATACAACATTTGTCCTTTTGTGCCTGGCTTCTTTCATTTAGCATAATGTTTTCAAGGTTCATCCACATTGTATCATGAATCAGTACTTCATTTTTATGGTGAAATAGTATTACATTGGATTCCTGTTTCTAAGTCCAGCATGAATCTAGAGCACCCAGCACCCTCTACACTGTTTCATAGCATCACTCAGCTCTGCACCTCTTTATGAAGATTTATGCACCCCCCCCATTCTCTTTGGGACCCAATGGGAAGCATGTGACTCAACTGTCAGGGGGTTTTATTTTATTTATCACCTTGGGCATCTCAAACAACGTCTGTGTCCCAGAAGCTCACTCATCTGTCAAAGGTGACGGCTGTACTCTTGTACCCACTCCACTGGGCTCTGAGAGGATGAAAAGATATGTTGATGTGATGCTTTTTGAAAATTAAGTTGCCAGAGGAATTGCAGGCCATCATCAAAAATAAAAATGTCTGCTTAAACTGGCTGCTGGTGAAGTTGGTGAATGAAACGATCTCTGTGCATGCATTTGGATCTTTCTCTCCTTGGGCATCAAGGAATTCATACAGATGTCTCTGTGAGTTGTGGCAACTAGTCTAGAGACCTTTCCAGCACTGGGCAAAAGAGATCAGCCTTAAGGTGTAAAACAATGAAGTCCAGCCCCATCTGTCCATCTTTCTGACATTGAAAAGGCATCAGCTTGTCCATCCAGTTCCTGCTGAATCAGAAATGCCTGTTCTCATGTTGCAGGGTCATGTGACTGTTGTGGTCCCTTACCTGAGAGTCTGAGAATTGAGACGACTGGGATGAGTAGAGGCCGAAGAGACTCTAGGGGGACAATTCTCATCCACTGAAGTATTTGCATTACTCTTCTGAGAGTAGGAGCAAATCAGACTGAGCCTACACACTGAGTCACAGTAACAGGTTTATGAGACAGAGAGAGATTTTTTTTTCCCTTGGTTTTTGTTTGTTTGTGTTTTGTTTTTCAAACTGCTAATGTTCCTTGCATTTTCAAGGGCAGGGCCTTCTCCAAGTTCTTCATCCAGAATTAAGCCATCCGTTCTCCCTCAGGGGAGGTTGGGAAAGAATCAGACCTGTTATGTCAAGAAGCAAAGAGAAACCAGTTTCTGACATCCAAGTAGGGTTTTACAGCAAGACAATAGTCTTGAAAACCAGACTTGGTAAAGAGAGGAATTTTAAACTTCCTAAATGTATCAAGAACCCACACTGGAGGATGCATATCCTGAAAATTTTCCACAGTTACTGAAGAGGTGGACTTTGTCCAGCGACAACTAGACTAGGAGGCTCCCTGTTGCAGGGTTGGGGAAGATAGAGACATGGAAGGAAGAGCCTGAGCTCATCCTACAGAAAAGAACTGAGAAGGTAGAAGGCTGGGTTAGGTATCAGGGATCTCGCTCACACACTTTTATACCATGGGGCTACCAGAAACATCCAGGCAGGCATGGGGAGCCCAAGACCTCAAGACTAGTGGCATGTTTCCCTGTGTGTATTAAAGGGAAGCTCAGCCCTTTGGAAGAAACTCTGCTCTTGGCTGCTTCCAAATGGCATGGAAGCCTGGTGGAGGGCTGACTGCAGCAGGAGAGGAAAGAGCCCAAACCCCAGTCCAAATACCCCCTCTCATAGTCACAACCCCAGAGTTAGTGGAGACTATTGGGTAAATGAGTGAAATAAACTGTATTTCACTCTCTATGAGCTGTCGTGGCCCCTTACTTGAGAGTCTGAGAATTGAGAAGGCTGGGATGAATAGAGCCGTGAGGCCAGACTCTGGGGGGACGATTCTCATCCACTGAAGTATTTGTGTTACTTTTCTGAGATTGTTTCACAAGCTGCCCCTGTGCCAGGCTAGGGAAGACATCAACTCAGTGGGTCAGAGGGAGAACCAGGGACTGACCAGCTGAAAACCGTTGTCTTCAGCTACAGTGTGGAATGGGCCCTCAGAAGGCACCCATGCCTGGGTGCCCTTGGAGGGACAGGCAGAGCCAGGCATAATATCTAGCTCAGGGAGCTTTCCAGTAGGGAGGCTCAGAGATACCAGGTCTCTTTGGAGTCATGAAAATCCTATCTTTCCTCCAAATACTTAGCTGCCATATAGGAAAGTAGAAGAGCAGCAGGGGAGGAAATGCGAGCTGTCCTAAAGAGACTGTTAAGACCAGCCTTATAGGGAATTGAACTTTGAATAAACTGACTGAATGTTTACATTGAAAGGAGACCGTTTAAATTGGAAAAGTCCGAACTATTGTTAATTGGCCAGTCTTCATTGAGCAGGGTGTGGGCTCATGAGGAATATCAGATAAAGTGATAGAGAAAATAAAGAACCCTTTCTTTGAGCCTCTGGGTTGTAATGTGAGTAAATGCGTGGCCTTGATGTATTTGCCTTCTGTGCCCGTTCTCCTCCAGCAAATATTTCTGATATCCCACCCTCCTGCAAGCTTCTCTGAACACTGGCAAAACTACCCGACTGCAGTTTCTTCTAGTCTTGGTTAGTGCTATCGCAGGCAAAGGTGAAATTGGTGGGTTACTATGTTCTATTTGAGGTTTCCATTCTCTCCAAGCTGTCAAAGATTAGCGAGGGTGTCTGAAATTCTTCCTCTTATTCTTCAATATTCATATTTCCTCCTCCATTTCCTCCTCCACAGAAGGAAAATTTAAAACCCCATCACCACCATTCTGCCTTGGGCTCATAAACAAGAAAGGCTTGTGAGTAATGTCCTCTGCCCGCCTTTTAGCAGCGTCTTCCTGGTGTGTTTGGTTAAGACTCAGGAGATTTGAATTTCCAACTTTTTACCAGCTGAAGACAACCTTCTGCCTTGATGTTCCGTGAAATGTGTCCTTCTGTTATCTCCTGTTGCTTGCGCTTCTTTTTCCGCGAGGCACTTCCGGCTCTCCCCTCAGCACTTCCTGTTCCCCCGCAGCACTTCCTTCTCCGCTCCGCTCTTCCTCCCGGCAGGTCTGCATTCTTTTCTGTCCCGCTCCACACAGCTGGGTGGGTGGTTGCACCAGGGGCCTCAGGGTGGCGTGGGCATCTCTTTTAAGGCTTTGGGAGTAGGAGTAACCAAAGTGCTCCAGCTGTCAGGAGCATATCAGGAGTTTGATGGCCTCTGGGTTTGGGCTATGGCTCTAAGATTATGTGGGGGGAAATCAGTTATTCTCCATCCAAGTATCCTGTTTATTTCCTTCTTTGCAGTTATCATGAGATGTAATTTTGTTGTTTGTTTCTTTGCTTACTTATTTCCTGTGTAAGCTCTACGTGGGCAGAGGGTCCTGTGTGCCCACTTTGGCTGTTTTGCCCCATGAGAGAACAGTGCCAGGAATACAGTGGTTACTAGATAAATACTGTTGAATGACTGTATTGAGAGATGGAGAGACTGAAACGGGTATTAGGAAGTGGACTGGTAAAGACTTAAGACTGAAAGCGAGAAAATCTGAGGCAGCTCATGCCTTGTAGCTGGACATTGCTACTTACTAGCTATGTTATGGACTCTAGGGCAAATTCCCTCTTCATGCCCCAGGAAAAAGGATAACCCTTCTATTGACTATATCTTTTATAGCACCTAATAGACATACAAAAATGCATATGAAGTAACTATTGGGCATTCTGTATTCGGTGGTGTATTTGTTACAATTGGTGAACAATTGCATTGACAATAGGTAGGATTTTTATTGCACTATTTGTATCCGACGTTTGAGGCAGGCTTCACTGCTGAGGAACTGCTTGCTGACAGGAGGGGTTGATCAAAGAGCAGCTGCAAGGACCAGGCAGAGTCACATCACTCAGAGACTGTGACTCCAAGAGGCAGGCATGTGGGCCTGCCAGCCTGGCTGGCACTACTCGGGAGACTGTGATTTCAAGGAGCCAACATGGCATCATTCTTCAATGGAACTACCATGTTAGCAGGCTGTGTCACTTCTGCCTTCTTCCAATGCTAGTGCTTGAGTGACAGTGGGGAGGAAAGCCACGGGAAGGGGGTGGCCCAGCTTGTCCCACTATGCCAAGAGGTATCTGGGGTAAGGAGGAGGGGCCAGTGGGCCTTCCACTCGCATGCTTCATGTACCGGGTTTGTGTATAAGATTCTGTTAGAAGTTTTAAAGTTTTGAAGCCACAGACTTAACGTAATCTCTAAAATTCCTTTCCACATTTGATGTCCAGTATCAGCATTCAGAGACAGTAACCTTTCTGAAGAATTCTTCTAATGAAAATATTATGTGTACCTCAGTGTTCATCACAGCACTGTTTATAATAGCCAGGACATGGAAGCAACCTAGATGTCCATCAGCAGGCGAATGGATACATATACACAATGAAGTATTACTCAGCCATTACAAAGAATACATTTGAATCAGTTCTAATGAAGTGGGTGAAACTGGAGCCTATTATACAGAGTGAAGTAAGCCAGAAAGGAAAACACCAATATAGTATACTAATGCATATATATGGAATTTAGAAAGATGGTAATGATAAATGTGTATGCGAGACAGCAGAAAAGACACAGAAGTATAGAACAATCTTTTGGACTCTGAGGGCGAGGGTGGGATGATTTGGAAGAATGGCATTGAAATATGTATATTATCATATGTGAATGAATCACCAGTCCAGGCTCAAAGCATGATATAGGATGCTCAGGGCTGGTGCACTGGGATGACCCAGAGGGATGGTATGGGGAGGGAGGTGGGAGGGGGGTTCAGGATGGGGACACATGTACACCTGTGGCGGATTCATGTTGATGTATGGCAAAACCAATACAATATTGTAAAGTAATTAGCCTCCAATTAAAATAAATAAATAAATAAACTGGAAATTCACAGTAGAATTTCCTTAAAATAAAAAATGAAAGTGGCACTAAAACCAAAAAAAAAAAAAAGGAAAGAAAATACTATTTAGGGGTGGTAACAGGCATTTGGGACTTCTCTTGTGGCTCAGATGGTAAAAAATCTGCCTGTAATGCAAGAGACTCGTCTTCGATCCCTGCGTCAGGAAGATCCCCCTGGAGAAAGGAATGGCAATCTATGCCAGTAATCTTGTCTGGAGAATTCCGTGGACAGAGGATCCTGGCAGGCTACAGTCCATAGGGTCACAAAGAGTCAGACATGACTGAGCAACTAACACACGAACAGAACAACAGCCACTTTGCCTGTAAACTCCTAAATAGTTTTCTTACTGAATTACTTTTCTGTTTCCCACAAAACTGCATCTTTGGTGCTGAGGAGGCCATGCCCCCAGGCTTGGCTAAACCAGGGAATGAAACAGCCTGCCTACCCTTTCACCCTCCTAAGTCTTGGCAAGGCTTCCAGAAAGGTCCAGGGTCATTTCTTGCAGTAGCTGCCCACCAAAGGGCTCTCACAGCAGTTGGAAGAGCTCTACAGTACACAGGTGAGGAAAAACTTAAGTTTTGAATTACTTGAAAGCTTGCAGGTCTCCAAGGAATGACAAGGAAGAACAATTTGGATTTAGTGTTGAGGACTGGATTAAAGGTACAGTTTCTCATCACTCCAGTATTCGTGGTGGAGCAGCACCACCGCAGGTGTCGGCATGGATGCTGAGCCAGAGTCACAGGTGGAGGATTTTGATTGTTTTTTTCCTGGTAAGATAGAAAAAATAGAATTCCCTTTTGAATTATGTACAGTTACACACATGAAGCTTTCTAAACAAAGCCTGTGCCCTGCAGTTCAATAATTATTAGTCATATATTCTCCAGCCTGAAGATATGGTTTCCCCGAGACTGACAAAGTATAATGGCAGGCTGGCAAAATTCCATGTTTATTTGCAAGATTGGGTTAAAATGATTCCCCAGGTATCAGAATCTGACAAGCCTGAAACCCTTCCTCCATAGGCAACTTATGTTCCCCTTGGTATAACAAACGGGAGACTGAATACATATTTTCCTGTATTGATGAATTTATGTGGGGCAGGAGTTGCTGAGCAGTGGAATGAGTTTAAAACCCAGTCCTCAAGCAAATATTTTAGAAAGGGCCCCTTGCCCTTAATTCATGTCCGGATATCCTCAGAAACAATTCTACCCTGTCTCCTGCCAGAACTCGGGGGCTGCCTGGGAGATATGCCCCTTGTGGGTATTTGCCAGCAAGCAGTTGTCTTGACTGGGCGGCAAGGATACCACAGCCCCTCCATGTCGCCAGCTCCGGTGGAGACAGACGGGCCTGTCTTCTGCCTCCGGGACTCCTGGGTCTCGGCCAGATGCTGGGGTGAGCTGGGGTGCGAGGGCAGGGTGGAGTGAGATTGCTTGGGGCTGGAAGACGGATGGTTTCATCAGTTTGACAGGGGAGGAGGGCGATGGGCGGCAGGGCTTGCAAAACATCACATCTTGGCAAAAATACTTTGAAAAACAGGAGATTCCTGGAAAGCAATAATGCTGACAGCGGAGAGCACGTTCAGGGCCTGCCAAAAAGTAGAGTGGAGCTTTGGTTTAGATGCCGAAGAGGTGCTGAGTCTGGGAGCAGGCTGGCCTCTGCCCCTGTCTACAGGCCCGCTTTGGCCACAGGCGCTGCCGTCAGCAACCTGTCCTTTTGGGAAATTGGAGGGTTCACACAGCATCCGCGCATTTACATTCAGAGAACTTGCCTCTGCTCGGGGCAGAGCAAGAGCCTGCCTCCTCCCAGCGCTGAGCCTGGCTGCCTCCTACCTGAATCTGGTTCTTGTTCAGGCCATGCCCCTACTCCGGGGGCCTCCCTCCTCTCTGCTCTCAGCCCGTTGGCTTCTCCCTCCCGGGCTCAGCTCCAGCCCCATCTCCTCCCCCGCTTCTCTAGCCCCCCTTCTCTGCCTGTGCCACACACTGCTCCACCCTGCCCTCCTTGCTCTCAAACAGCGACGCCTCCGTGCGAGTGAACGTCGGTGTCTTTTTTCCCTTTTAGAGTAGATTTCCCCAAGTGTTTGAGCTCATCCCTCATGAAAATCTACACAGTTCTCTTGAAACTGTGGCCTGAAGTCTCCAACAGACTCAGGCCAGTGACTTGGCCCCATCTGCATCTGGGGGGCTCTGAGTGGGGACCTCCTCCATCCTGTGAGTTCACAGGGCCGGCTGGACCTTGTGCTGGGGTTCCCGACAGCAACCCAAGCAGCTCAGGCACTAGGGTGAAGTCTGTTGCCTGGAGTGTATGTGGATCTTTGGTGAAAGAATCTTCTCTAAGATAGGGGGGTGGGGAGGGGATACAAGTCAGAGCAGTTGATCTGATTCAGTTAAAGGCACTTGGTGACCTCTGAGGACTCAGGGAGATACATGTCTAAGCAGATGAGGACAGGGACCCACAGTTATTAGTTTCAAACTCTTCTTCCAATGACCTGAGTACCTGAACTGTGAGCCAGAAGCCAGTGAGTTTGCTGGACTTTCCTTCCTTTCCAACTCACTGCTACTTGCAAGGAATATGATGGCGGACAGTCTGGCCAATAGGCAAGGAACAGGGTGGGTCAGGCTTGAAGGGCTGGGTGCTGTGCTCTGTGCCTGTCATAAACCGAATTGGGTCCTCTCCAAGAGTTCTTGGGCTTCCCTGGTGGCTCAGATGGTAAAGAATCCACCCGCAATGTGGGAGACCTGGGTTTGATCCCTGGGTTGGGAAGATCCCCTGGAGAAGGGAAGGGCTACCCACTCCAGTATTCTTGCCTGGAAAACCCCATGGGCTGAGGAGCCTGGTGGGTTACAGTCCACGGGGTCTCAGAAGAGTCAGACATGACTGAGCGACTTTCAATTTCACTTTCACTTTCCAAGAGTTATATATTTAACTCCTAACCGTCACACCTCAGAATGTGACTGTATTATAGATAGCATCTTTAAAGAAGTAGTTAAGGGAGGTTTCCCTGGTGGTCCAGTGGTTAAGAATATGCACTTCCATTGCAAGGGGCAGAGGTTTGATCCCTGGTCCGGGAACTAAGATCCCGCATGCCACCTGGAGAGGCCAGGTGGCATAAGAATAAACTGCAGTAAGTATCTTTTTTACAAAAAAAAAAAAAAAGAAGTAATGAAGGTAAAGAAGTCCTATGGGTGGGCCTTAATTCCATCTTATACAAAGAGATTAAAACATAGACATGCAGAGGAAAGGCCATGTGAAGACACCAGAAGACAGCCATCTTCAAGCCAAACAGTGAGGCCTCAGTGGAGACCAACCCGGCCAACACTTTGGTCTTGGACTCCTGGACCCCAGAGCTGTGAGAAGATGGATCTCAGCTGCGGAAGCACCCCCCTTTGCAGGCAGCTGTGGCAGACTCAGACAGTGACGTAAGTGTATATAGTCCTGAATTGTATTAATCACATCCCTGAAGGTCTGTAAACAGCACAAGTTCTAGTCACCAAGCCTCTGCACTCCTCCTGGGCTCTTGAGGGCTTTGGCACTAGGAAGGGAATTCCAGAAAGGAAGCATGCACCCTGGGAGCTGATGCTCTCGTGTGGGCTTCCCTGGTGGCTCAGTGGGTAAAGAACCCACCTTCAGTACAGAAGACACAGGAGATGCAGGTTCCATCCATGGGTCAGGAAGATCCTCTGGAGGAGGGCATGGCAACCCACTCCAGTATTCTTGCCTGGAGAATCCCATGGACTGAGGAGCCTGGCAGTCCATGGGGTCGCAAAGAGTCAGACACGACTAAAGTGATTAAGCAGGCATATGGGTGGTGAATATCTACAACATTACTCTTCTGTGGGTCCAAGAGAACCTGCCTGGGGACAAAATCAGACAGCAGGGTAGGTCCAGGCTTGGGAGGTGCCGGGGGCTGTGCCACTTACCGTCCTTGAGATGCATCAGATTTGACTGATGGTGGAGAAATGGTGTCTGGAAGCCACCAGACCCTGTGCTGCTCTAGGAGGGCTGATCACCAGGATGGGTTTTCCAAGGCTTCTGCTGAGAGTTTCCTGGGGCTGAGATCAGGGCACCGTGGCTCCATTTCTGAGGTTGAGGGTGGGGAGAGGTAGATGCTGGGAAAGATTGAGGGCAAGAGGAGAAGGGGGTGACAGAGGATGAGATGGTTAGATAACATCATTGACTCAGTGGGCATGAGTTTGAGCAAACTCCGGAAGATAGTGAAGGACAGGGAAGCCTGGCGTGCTGCAGCCCACGGGGTCGCAAAGAGTCAGAAACCACTTAGCGACTGAACAACAATAAGGGTCGAGGTGGGGGGAATGTGGGGCAGGGGACTGGGATGAGGGCGCTGTGAGTCCACTGATACATTTGTTTCTTTCCTGTTGCCTCAGAAGGAGTTCAGCCTGGAGCAAGCCTGAGAGTGAACAGCTTGAGGCCCTAGTATGACACCCACAGTTTCTTGTACAAATTGCAAAGATTGAGGCATTTTATTTTAATTGAAAACCTCTAGATGCTCTTCCAGCTGTGATATTCCCCAGCTGCCCCCTTCAGCAGACTGGAAGCTAAACAAGAAAAATGTCTCTTTTCGAAAACCTGATGATCCGAGTTCCAGACTAGCCCCTCTCCCGGAGGCCTGTGTGTGTTAATGTGCAGATGAAAGGCCTGGGTGGCTTGGATCTACAGAAACTGTCAATTCTCCAAGGCCTTCTTCTGGTCTTAAAAGGAGTCTTGAGATGACATCCAGGTTCTGGCCCAGCCTGATTTTTCCATGGGATATAATTGGCTGGGTTGAGAACACAGCTGTACGGAGTTTTAAAGCTGCCTTTGAGGTCACCGCTGGTGGGTGACCCCCACCAGAGCATGAGTGACAAGAACCAGGTGCAGTTTTGAAGGTGCTATCACAAGGCAGTCCTGGCAGGACAGGAAACCAGGGCTGGTTTTCCCAGGTCAAGGCTGGATCTGCAGAAAATCACGCGTCCTCTGCTCCCTGGCCTTCTCCACCTTGTTGTCATTCACAGTTTGTGTCTGCAGCTGGCCCCCGGGCTCAGGGTGCCATCTGCGTCCACGAGCAGAGAAAGCTAATAGACTCCCAGAAGTCCTGTCCCCTGGCCTGAGCCTCATTAGTATCCCGGGGTTTCCAAACATGCAAGTCAGCTGTAGATCCTCAGTGCCATTTAGAGACCTGCTAATGGTAGGCTCTTTACACACTGGCTAGAGTGTCCTGTCAGCATCTCAAGTTCAAGGTGACCAACCCAAACAAAATTATCTGCCTCCAAATTGCTGTTTCCCTTGCCCTCCTGGTTTCGGCCAATGACCCCACCATCTTCCCGACCACCAGGGTCAGAAACCCTGAGCTGACTTCCCTGTCCTCCTTTCCTTTCGCCTCTAATCACTTGTCCATCCCACATCCTCTCCCGCCTGTCTCTCCCTGTCCTGAGGTTCCTCTCCTCTGTTCCAGCTCACTCGCTTATTGCCTCCTTTCTGGAGAATATTTGCAGCCACCCAGCTGGTTTCCAGGTCAAAAATCTCCCCTCCTAATCTGCTGATCCTCATAGTCAGCATCCATTAAAATCACAGAGGCTGTTAACATGCAGATTCTTGGATTCCCTTCACTGATGATTCGAATTGTGGGTGGGGCCTGGGAACATATTTTAATGTGCTCCTGGCTGATTCTGATCCTGCTGGTAGGGGATCATGTTTTGAGAAATTCTGTTCTTATCTTCTTGGCCCCTGTGGTCAGAGAAGTCTTCCTGCAGTGCAGTGGGCATCGGGCCTCTCCTTGACTGGAAGCCACCTGATGCTCCCCTCTGCTTGCTGTTGTTCAGTCACTCAATTGTGTCCAACTCTTTGTGACCCCATGGACTGCCACACATCAGGCTTCCCTCTCTTCCGTTATTTCCTGGAGTTTTCTCAAACTCCTGTCCATTGAGTCAGTGATGCCATCCAACGATGTCATCTTCTGTTGTCCCCTTCTCTTCCTGCCTTCAATATTTCCCAGGATCTGGGTCTTTTGCAATGAGTCAGCTCTTTGCATCAGGTGGCCAAAGTATTGGAGCTTCAGCATCAGTCTTTCCAATGAATAGTCCGGGTTGATGCTTTAGGATTGCCTGGTTTGATCTTGCAGTCCAAGGGACTCTCAAGAGTCTTCCCCAACACCACAGTTCAAAAACATCAATTTTTCAGTGCTCAGTCTTCTTTATGGTCCAACTCTCACATCCGTACATGACTATCAGAAAAACCATAGCTTTGACTAGATGGACCTTTGTCAGCAAAGTGCTATCTCCGCTTTTTTAATATGCAGTCTAGGTTTTGTCATAGCTTTTCTTCCAAGGAACAAGCATCTTTTAATTTCATGGCTGCAGTCATCACCCACAGTGATTTTGGAACACAAGAAAATAAAGTCTATTACTGTTTCCATTATTTCCCCATCTATTTGCCATAAAGTGATGGGAGCAGATGCCATGATCTTAGTTTTTTGAATGTTGAATTTGGAGTATACCTACTGGGCCAGGCTTTCAGAACCTTCCATGTATCAACCCCAACCAAGATTTCTTATTTCCCTCTTTCCTACTAATCATATAAGCATCCCTAGTGGCTCAGATGGTAAAGAATATGCCTGCAATGCAGGAGACTTGGGTTTGATCCCTGGGTCAGGAAGATCCCCTGGAGAAGGGAATGGCAACCCGCTCTAGTATTCTTGCCGGGAGACTGCCATGAACAGGGGAGCCTGGATGGTTACAGTCCATAGGATCACACACTCCTGGGCCAGGCTTTCAGAGCCTTCCATGTATCAACTCCAACAAAGATTTCTTATTTCCCTCTTTCCTACTAACCATACAATTTAGCTCAGTGGATTTCAAACTTATTTAAGAGATGGAATCAATTAAAATAGCTATAAAATTAGGGACTTCCCTGGAGGTTCAGTGGTGAAGACTCCAAGCTTCCACTGCAGGGGGCCCAGGTTCGATTTCTGGTTGAGGAACTAAGATCCTGCATGATCCCGTATTACTGTGACCAAAAAAACTCACCACCACCACACCAAACTGCAAAATTAGTACAAAGTCAGTGTTCTACACTAAATTCTAATTTTCATGGTGGTAGAAGGGCCAGAGTTTAAGAAATTTATAGAGGGCACATACGTAAATTTTAAAACCTTGGATTATTTACTGTGGTTTGAAAAAAGAATAGCATTGGCATTGTTCTGTTTTATGTAATACTTTCATTCAGTTCTTAGGGTACTACATTTGGGGGTGCATAATTTGGGGATATAGCCTGACTGACCCAGGCCAGTTGGTTTAACGTTAGCATGCCTGAATGGAGAGAGTTTGGGCTTTTGAGTTAGTTCTGGATTCAAAAATATGACCCCACAGTTTATTAGTCTGTGACCTTTGGCTTGTGACCTATGACTTGACACCTCTGAGGCTATAAAATAAGGCAGTGATGTTCACCTTGGAGGAGGAATTAAAGGTAATGTATGCGAAGAGCTGAGCAGTAAGTAAAGAGAGAGGAAGCTAGAGATGCACAAGGGAAGACTTTGGCTTGATCCTCTAGTCCATGAGTAGCTCTCTGAGCCTGGGGGATGTGATCAGCCACGAGTCTCAGGGCCCATAAACAGCTGGCACTGTGGAGAAGAGATTACAGGAGCTGAAGGCTGCAGGCAGAGAGAGAGAGAGAGAGAGAGAGAGAGAGAGCGCGACTACTTGTTGCTATGGCAACCAGGGCCAACCAAGATGGCGGCAGTGGGGCAGGAAGAAAGAGAGGAACGCTTCAGACTATTCCTTCTCCCAGAAAGGCTCAGGTTATGGTGGATGATAACTCAGGCTCAGGCCTAGAGTAGATGATAACTATTACACAGAGGGTCTTCATGGCTCTGAATTTTCCTCTCAGCTTCCATTCTCTTCTAGGTCCAATCTGTTCTTCATAAAACCTGGACTGAACTTTCGGAAGGAGACATCTTATTTGAGCACTTCCCTGTGATTATTTTCCTTTGACTCCCCACTGCCCACAGGGTACAGTCTTTAGCATGACCTAGATGAGGGAGTCTTCATCATTTGACTCTTGGTTTTCTCAGAGACCACTTCCCTCACAACCTCTTTATCTTAAAGCTGTAGTTGTGCAGAACTGCTTGCTCTGACTCTCTGGCACCTTCGTGACTACGCACACATGTTTTATCCATTAGTATTCAGCTGAAATGTCACCTACTGTAAGAAGCCTTTTTCATTTCTTTCAAAGAAATTAAAATGCTTTTGGAGGGGCTCCTGCTGTACTTCCTGTGTGCCCCCATCAGAAGGTTCTGTAAATGTTTGTCTAAAAATTGCTTTCTTCCATGTGTTACCACCTACTCAGTATTCAGAACTCAGCCCAAATGTCATTTCTTCAAATCCTCATATTTAAGATTTGATCCTTTGCTATGCTCTTTCACAGACCAGAATCTTTCCTTCAGAGTCTTTACCTCAGTTTGTAATTACATGTTCATGAATGAGATGAGCTGACTACTACCCTTCTCCTTTCTAGACTGTAAGTATCAAGAGGGCAGACGCTGAGTTTGAATCTTCAGTATCTAGCAGAGTATGCCTGGCACATATTAGGAGCTCAAGAAATACTCTTTAAATGAATGAATTAATAGTTGGAGAGCTCCTCCTGTGGGTACCAAAGTGAAAGTGAAAGTGAAGTCACTCAGTCGTGTCCGACTCTTTGCGACCCCGTGGACTGTAGCCCACCAGACTCCTCCATCCATGGGATTCTCCAGGCAAGAATACTGGAGCGGGTTGCCATTTTCTTCTCCAGGGGATCTTCCTGACCCAGGGATCGAACCCAGGTCCCCCGCATTGCGGGCAGATGCTTTAACCTCTGAGCCACCAGGAAGTACCAAGGAGATCATCAAATCCCTTCTTCTGGAACTACCTTCTTCATCAGTGTTCTTTCAGTTGAAATTTTTAAATCCATTCTTGATATGCCTGTGCCTCTTCTACAAGAAGTAACTTGGGACGCAACCTCCTTCCATGTTGCAGTTATTCCATATTCAGTTTACGGAAGCTGTCAAGGTCACTGTGTCTCTCCATTGAGTCAGCGGAAGGGGAAGAGCAAGGAGATCCAGACCTGAAAGTGACTTCCACTCACATTCCACTGGCCAGAACTTGGCCACATGGCCCATCTAATCCCAAGGGAGGTTGGGAAAGGGAATGAATCTGTGAGCTCAGGAAGAAAGGGAATCAAGTTTAATGAGCTGCTAGCCCATCTACCATTTACTAGTTTTTAGCTGGACATGACCTTCGGTTGTTTCTACCGGGGAGTGGATGAGGGTGCGTGGATCTCTGTGTTCTGCACTGTGCTACCCAGGGGGTACATCCAGATGCTCAGGAAGTCCCCATATGTGTTAGTGTGGGGCAGCTAAGGGGTGGAACTTCGGGGCACTTGCTGCTGCTGCTGTTGCTAAGTCAGGTCAGTCCTGTCCGATTCTCTGCGACCCCATAGACGGCACCCCACCAGGCTCCTCTCTCCCTGGGATTCTCCAGGCAAGAACACTGGAGTGGGCTGCCATTTCCTTCTCCAATGCATGAAAGTGAAAAGTGAACGTGAACTCGCTCAGTCATGTCTGACTCTTTGCAACCCCACGGACTATAGCCTACCAGGCTCCTCCATCCATGGGATTCTCCAGGCAAAAGTACTGGAGCGGGGTGCCATTGCCTTCTCCAGGGGACTTGCTAGGCTACATTATAATTTCCCTCTGTTTGGAAAGTGTCCACCTAATCTTTAAGATTGGGTCCTCATTCACCTTGCTGATACTATATGACCTGGACACTCTGATCACAATTGGTAGACACAAGGCTAAACACCTGACCAGCCCAATCAGATCCTCTCATCTTAGAATGTGAAATTTGATCAGAGGCTCAATCTTGGAGACTGGCTGTGAGTCATCTCAATGGCGATTTCATAGACCAGACTCACAACGCCTTATGGGGAAAGGCTCTGGGTGGGGAACTGTAGCTCTGGTCTTCCCATGGCCAGTTACTTTTGGCTTCTTTGGCTTGGGGAATCTTTACTGGCAAATGATTTTATGTCTACATTATTCAAGTTGGTGGCTATCTTTTCAATCAAAATCATTTTAATCAAGAAAGAAATTTGCTGCCTATCTGACTTTGGGCAAAACATTCTTAACAGTTACAAATTTCCCATTTATAAAATAAGCATAAGTTTTTCGGCCCTGTTTAATCTCTTGGGACTATTAAATGGAATCAAGTATATGAAGTTCTACAAAAGCTGTGAAAAGCCATACAAAATAAGTGGGGCTACTTGTCTATAGCAAGAAGTTTTAAAAGCTTTCTCCAAGTAGAAGAAGGCTTTCTTTCTTTCTTAACTTTAATTGCTTTGTGGTCAGTTCCTCTTAAGCACAGGAAATCTCCATAGTTAGAGGTTTGCTTTTTTCTTTTGCTAGATACTTAATACTTTGATTGTTTTTGACACTAAAATTGCCCATTATGGTGTTGCCTTTGCCAAAGCAAACCCAAATTTTGTATTATTATTGCTGTTTGTGGCCATATTCAGCATCTCTGTTCAAGAGTCTGAAGCAAGCAATTATTCTCAACTCCATCATACCCACTGCCCCCTTTTTATAACATATCTCACACCCCTTGTACTTTCCTGGAATGCAGTGGTATGCATTTACTGGGAAAACCATAGCAAAGTACCATAGACTGAGAGAAGTTCACTGACTCGCAGTTCTGGAGACTAGAAGCTGAAGGTCGGGTGTTGGCAGGATTGCTGTCTTCTGAAGGCTGTGAAGGAAGATCTGGTCTTTGCCTCACTTCTTGGCTTGGAGGCTCTGTTACCCTGTGTCTCTGCGTTGTCCTCCTTCTCTGTGTGTCTCTGTATCCAGATTTCCCCCTTACAGTCAGGACACTGTCATACTGAATTGGAGTCCACCCTAATAGATCAAACCAGTCAATCTTAAAGGAAATCAATCCTGAATATTCATTAGAAGGACTGATGCTGAAGCTGAAGCTCCAATATGTTGGCCACCTGATGCCAAGAGCTGACTCACTGGAAAAGACAATGATACTGGGAAAGTTTAAAGGCAAAAGGAGAAGGGGACTGCAGAGGATAAGCTGGTTAGATGGCATCACCAACACAATGGACATGAATTTGAGCAAACTCTTGGAGATAGTGAAGGATAGCCTGAGGGGTTAAAGTCCAAAGAGTTGGAAACAACTTAGTGACTGAACAACAGCAGCTAGGGACCTAATTTTAACTTGGTTTTTTCCGTCAAGACCCTATTTCCAAATAAGATCATATTCTGAGGTGTGCAGGTTAGGACTCTCACATTTACATGTGGATGGAGGGATGCAGGCACAATTCTACCCATAACAGAAATTAATCACCTACTCTTGCCCCTGCCTCCCATCAGCTCATCCCTCAGCTGCCCATGTGCAGAGCTGTGTTCACATTGTGGATGTTTTCATCCACAGCCAACCTTCTCACAAGGAGCTCTACATTCCTGCTAGAAGATGGGATTGGAGACGTGCTTAAATGCACTACTGACATCAACAAGAAGAATCAAATCAAATAAAAAAGCTTCTGAGCAGGGGTCCAGAGCATCAGTAAACCATCTTTGTTCTGGAGCTGGGAAGAAGACTTTGATGCAGGGAACAAGTGGAGAAAATGTGGTCCCTGCTCACCCTCTGTGAATCTGAAGACGGAGTAAACACTTCCAGGCATTCTTTCTAGCCAGGGAAACAGGCTAAGCAGTTGTCTGGAGCCAAAGACTGCCAGGAGTAATAAGAAAACCCTTAAGTGAGTTTTCTCCATCTGTTTAGTTTCTTATGCTGAAAAAAAAAAGGAGGAAAAATATAAATAAATGATTCAGAGAAATGTCACATGCCATTACCTCTACCATGGAAAAATAAACAAGGCTTTACTTCATTAGGCAGGTTCTAATATGACCAGGACTTTCTGGTGGTGGCCTCCCTGGGCTGGAGATCTTCAAGCTTATGAACTTCCAAGTTGGCTTGCCTGAATTCAACTTCAGCTGAAACTTGGCTCCAGCCTCCAGGCAGGGCCATCTGTAGGGGTATCAATCCCTCTGGGCATCTCCCTATCAATCCTGTTACCCAAAAATGAAATCAGGTTAAAGGCAGCATCTGGGTTTAACTTCTCTGGAAAATGAGAAGTTGAGATGTATGGTATGTAGATGTAGGAAGATATGCTGGTTTAGGAAGGTGGTATGTAGGTGTAGGAAGGTGGGGCTGGCTCTATGGCTGTCCATACCAGCTGTCCATCTTTTTAACACCAAATACACTAACCAGCTTCCAGTCCCCCAAAAGCTTCCTTTAGATGGTTCAGAGTAAATTACAGCATGGACCCAGTTGACATATCTTGATACATCATGCCTTTGACATTGATTCTGCCCAACATCAGAGCAAAAGAAGTCAATTTGGACCTTTAACTTTAAAATTCAGTTCCTCAAGATGGCAAGTGTGTGTTCCCATTGCGCTCAGTCATGTCTGACTCTCTGTGACCCCATGGACTGAGGCATGCCAAGTTCCTCTGTCCATGGGATTTTTCAAGCAAGAATACTGGAGTGGTTTGCCATTTCCTTCTCCAGGGGACCTTCCTACCCCAGGAATCGAAATGGAGTCTCCTGCATCTCCTTTATTGGCAGACTGATTCTTTATCCCTGAGCCACCTGGGAAGCCCTGGTTCTTGTTAGTCTCCAGCTAGCCTTCTAAACTTCAAGCAGTGCCAGGGAAGATTGTCACTGAACAATCCCTATAAAACAGTGTCCTTTAAAAATTCTCTCTGCAGAGCACTGAGTCCAGGGTCTTACGTGCCAAGCTCTTCAGCAACCAGGATTTAGAGATGGTGAGTGTTGAGTGGCAATTGCTTCCTATGTTGACACCTCTGTTCCACCTCCAGCCCACACACCACCAGCTTTTCCGAAAAAAGCCAAGGTCACATTCCACCAGCAACCTCAACTTTTCTCTTCCTTATATCATAGCTTTTCTAGAGTTTTTCTCCCCCTTTCCTTCTCATTCTCTTTTACTGTAGATTGGTGCAAAAGTAGTTGCGCTTTTGCATTGTTGAAACTTGTTGTTTGATATTGGAATATATTCTTAAATAAATGTGGTTATGTTATATATCACTTTAATGCACATTTCTCACTTGATTATTTTTTGTTAATGGTCTGTTACTTGCTGTTCTTTTATATTTATCTAAACTATAGAAATGATGTTAGACAAAAAGCAAATTTGAGATTTTTTAAATTTGAGTTCAAAATGGGTAAAGCAGCAGAGACAACTGAACAGCAACAATGCATTTGGCCCAGGAACTGCTAACAAATGCTAACAAATGCAGCAGTGGTTCAAGAAGTTTTGTAAAAGAGACGAGAACCTTGAAGATGAGGAGCACAGTGGCCAGCCGTCAGAAGTTGATAATGATCAATTGAGAGGGTCATTGAAGCTGATCTTCTTACAACTAACTACACGAGAAATTGCCAAAGAACTCAGCGTCAACAATTCTGTGGTCATTCAGCATTTGAAGCAAATTGGAAAGGTGAAAAAGCTAGATAAGGGGGTGCCTTATGTGCTGACCACAAGTCAAAAAAATTATTGCTTCGAAGTCATCTTCTCTTATTCCATGGAACAACAACAAACCATTTCTTGAATGGATTGTGATATACACTGAAAAGTGAATTTTATACAACAACTGGCAATGATCAGCTGAGTAGCTGGACCAAGAAGAAGCTCCAAAGCACTTCCCAAGGCCAAAGTTGCACCAAAAAATGTCACAGTCACTGTTGGCGGTCTGCTGCCGTCTGATCCGCTGCAGCTTTCTGAATACCGGTAAAACCATTACATCTGAGAAGTATGCTCAGCAAACTGATGAGATGCGCTGAAAACTGCAAGGCCCGCAGCTGGCATTGGACAATGGAATGGACCCAATTCTTCTCCATGACAATGCCCAACTGCACATTGCACCACCAACTCTTCAAAAGCGGAATGAATTGGACTATGAAGTTTTGCCTCATCTGCACCATATTCACCTGACTTCTTGCCAACTTATTGCTACTTCAAGTGTTTATTATTTGCCAGGCATTTTGCTCATGCTTTATATGCATTATCTCATCCTTCACATAAATCTATGAAGCCCCCTCTATTATTAGTCCACTTTCAAAATGGGGAAACTGCAGCTTAGCTGATCAAGAAGATCAAGGTCAGCATAAGTGACAAGGGCTTCCCAAGTGGCACTAATAGTAAATAACTTGCCCGCCAGTGCAGGAGACATAAGAGACATGGATTAGATCCCTGAGTCAGGAAGATCCCCTGGAGGAGGGCACGGCAACCCACTCCAGTATTCTTGCCTGGAGAATCCCCAAGGACAGTGGGGCCTGGTGGGCTACAGTCCATGGGGTTGCACAAAGCTGGACATAACTGTTGACTTAGCACACACATAGTTGACAGATGGAGGAGCCAGGATTTACACTCAAGTCTGCTGACCCCACAGTCTGAGCTTTGAAGTGGTGACTCTGGGCTCACTACTGTGGTTACTTCTTAACTGGTCTCAAAAACATACAGATTTTCCTGTGCTTTCTCTAGGCCTTTTTCACTATTCCAGAGTCATCTCCCTAATGTGTAAATGGGACTGTACCTTCTCCAAACTTCATTACCTGCAGCATCAAGTCCAAACACCTTAGCTTGACATTCAAAGGCCCAGTGCTATCAGGAAGATTACAGCTCTCCTCTTTGAGGACACCCCTTCTTAGCTCCATTTATGGAAATCTTCTTTCTCCTCCAATGCCTGGTGCAAATGTGATCTGCTCCATGGGACATTTTCTGACCACACTAACTAGTAAGGTTGTTCTCTTTGCTTAAACTACACTGTGCTTAATTTGGGCCACTCCTGTGATGTCTGTGCCCTGGGCTGATTCATAATATGATTATCTGCATTCATGTTTAACTGTAGTCTTGAAGTCAAGAGCATCCATTTATTTATTTATTTTTAAGTTATTTCTTTATTTTTGGCTGTGCTGGGTCTTTGTTGCTGCTACACGGGCTTCCTCTAGTTGCGGTGAGCAGGGGCTGTTCTATTGTTGCAGTGTGCGGTTTCTCACCGAGGCGGCTTCTCTTGTTAATGAGCACGAGCTCTAGAGAGGGAGCTCAACCGTTGTGGTGCACAGGCTTAATTGCCCCACGACATGTATGCAGATGACACCACCCTTATTGCAGAAAGAGAAGAACTAAAGAGCCTTTTGATGAAAGTGAGAGGAGAGTGAAAAAGTTGGCTTAAAAATAACATTCAGAAAACTAAGATCATGGCATCTGGTCCCATCACTTCATGGCAAATAGATGGGGAAACAATGGAAACAATGAGAGACTTTATTTTGGGGGGCTCCAAAATCACTGTAGATGGTGACTGCAGCCATGAAATTTAAAGATGCTTGCTCCTTGGAAGAAAAGCTATGACCAACCTAGACAGCATATTAAGAAACAGAGACATTACTTTGCCAACGAACGTCCGTCTAGTCAAAGCTATGGTTTTTCCAGTAGTCATGTATGGATGTGAGAGTTGGACCATGAAAATAGCTGAGCACTGAGGAACTGATGCTTTTGAACTGTGGTTTTGGAGAAGACTCTTTTTTTTTCTTTTTTTTTTTTTTTTTGGAGAAGACTCTTGAGAGTCCCTTGGACTGCAGGGAGATTCAACCAGTCCATCCTAAAGGAAATCAGTCCTGAATATTCATTGGAAGGACTGATGCTGAAGCTGAAACTCCAACACTTCGGCCACCTGATGCGAAGAGCTGACTCATTGGAAAAGACCCTGATGCTGGGAAAGATTGAAGGCAGGAGGATAAGGGGCTGATAGAGGATGAGATGGTTGGATGGCATCACTGACTCAATGGATATGAGTTTGAGTAAATTCCGGGAGTTGGCGATGAACGGGGAGGCCTGATGTGCTGCAGTCCATGGGATGGCAAAGAGTCGGACATGACCGAGCGACTGAACTGAACTGAATGTGGGATCTTAGTTCCCAAACCAGGGATTGAACCCATGTCCACTGCCTTGGCAGATGGATTCTTAACCACTGGACCACCAGGGAAATCCTCCCTTTATTTTTGCAGCCCTTACAATACCTGTGAGAATGTCTCACGCAAAGGATGTGTATTAGCTGAGTGAACACTGACTGCTGTAACAGACATCCCCCAATATCAGTCACTTGACACAATGCAAGTTTGTTCCTCACTCACGTGACGCTCAATTGGTGACTGGGTACACCCTGCATTCATTCATTTGAGTTCAGAGTGATACGAAAAGTGAAAATTAGATGCTAATTACTCAGTTAAGTGGGTGTGTGGTTTCTGTCATCTTGCTTCAACAAAACCAACACCCAATAAAGTGGGTAAGTGGGCTTTAAATGAACCTGTAGAGAAATTACTTACATATAATACTAATAAAAACAATGGTGAACCATTAGAAAAATGTCAGGGCTGACCCTTCTCCAGATGCCAAGGGCTTCTTTGGTTACATTATGAGGCAAAACAATGATAACCTATTTACCTCTGGCAACAAGTCACATACACACATACAAAAATTGACTTGATCAAGAAAACTGCTTGAAATATGGACTTCTATCATCTCCCATTAGCATCGGAATCCAAGTAAATGCATATTGCCACTTGGGTTATCACTAAAGCTGGTATGAGGCCAACACTATTTACAAACATTTAAAAACATATTGGGGTTGCGAAATGTCGGACACGATGTAGCGATTAAACAACAGCAACAACTTATTATCCAGAATATGAAGGTAAATTTCTAGCATTTAAACATTCAGGGCTATTCACCATTCCATCCAGTGCTTTACAAAAATCACCATAAATTTGACAGTAAGTATTTGGAAGCCCCCAAGAGCTTAAATTTTGTATTTAATAGTAAGTTTCTTATTTAATAGTAAATGGGGAAAAGGTACACCCTATGAAGCAAACACTTATTCCTATTGTGGTAACAACAGCTCAGAAATAATGCAGGGAACACAAATGGGTGACCAAATGAAAATGCATTCCTTTGTCAGCAAATACTGCTGGAAGAAGCCTGGGAAATATCGCTGAAGCTGTGAAGAAACAAATTCTAGGAGAAATGAGACTGCGTGGGTGGTTTACTACAGAGTTGGATTGAAGTACAGATGTTTCTGACATGTCTCAGCCTATGGAATTCGTTCATTCTACTCAGTCATGGAATATATCCAGGACTGCTTTCTTTGTAAACCTCTAAAAGAAAGATGGACTGGAGAAGATATTTTTAATGCTAAGTGACTTCTGTAACAGGAATCATGTTGTATGAGAAAATGGTACACTATAACCCTTGATGCGGCCGTCAATTTGACCAAAATAAAAAAGGAAGCCCAGGGTAGCCTTAAAGGATGTATCCAAGGGTGAATTTTTAAAAAATATTTTATTAAAATTTTTTATTTATTTTGGTTGTGTTGGGTGTTGAGGGCAGGCTTGCTCTAGTTTCAGCCAGAGGGGCTGCTCTCTAGTTGCGGGGCGAGGGCTTTTCCCTGCAGTGGCTTCTCTTGTTGCAGAGTATAGGCTCTGGGTGCTTGGGCTTTCGTAGTTACAGCCTGTGGGCTTAGTAGTTGTGGCTCATGGGCTTAACTGCCCCATGGCATGTAGGATCTTCCTGGACCAAGGATGGAACCCACATCCCTTGCACTGGCAGGTGGATTCTTAGCCACTGGACCATCACCCAAGGGTGATTTTTATTTACTACTCCCTTCACAGGAACTTATCACTAGGAAGAAGTCATTGCTGGAGGGCCAAAGTTTTAGAAGATGACATTGATGAGGCTAACTTCCAAAACAAAATGTAGTAATAAAACAAACACAACAAAATCTAAGTTATTCAAGACTTCCTTGAGTATTTTGTAATAGAGGTGGAAGTAACTGTGAACGTGTTTTGGATCATACAGAGATTTACAGGTTATCTTTTGTAAAACACTTAAATGGATTTTCCGACTTACAGAGAAGGCATTCCTTGCTTTTACCATAAGATTAGTGTTGCAAATTCACAGTTTCTGAGGCATGTGTTGGCCTGTGGTTTGTTAGCTGGCAGATTTTTTTTGAAGTAAAAAATAAACATAATCTGTAAAGGTAAAGTTGATTATCTTAATTTTGAGCAAGAACGTTACTGAACTGATTCTCAAGAGGAAACCATGCTATGAAGAAAGCATTTTGAAAACAGATATTTGGAAATGTTTCATGGCTATATAGTATTATTGTTGAAAATGATGTTTTAGCTATAAAAATTCATATCTGCCTGTTAAAAAATGAAAGAAAACTTTAACCTGTTCAAAAATACTTCAGAGGAAGTATTTCAGTGAGTTTTTAGCCTGTTCATTAAAAATGTTAAAAAGTTGATGTCTTCTGATTAGATTGCAAGAAAATTCTGTTAAATGAGGAGAAAAGAAACTTAGTGCAATTTCAAGAAAAACTTGGTCATGGTTTGTATAAAGGATTGAATAATGAGCATCCGGACCCAGTAAGTATAAACAGACGCTCAGATCTTCTGCTTAGCTCTCTCATATTGGACAGTCACTTTAAAAAATCCATCATAGCTAGTAAAATCACATCTCTAAATTTTGTTGTTTTGCAAAGTATGAAGCTGACTTGCAAAAATAATGAAGTATATTAATCACCTCTCTTTCATTAAAGATATATTTGAAGTACCTTTCACCATCAGTCCCTATTCTATGGGACATGAGTGACAATGCTTAATTCAGTTTATAGAACTCTGTCAATTATATATAAAATAGATAACTAACAAGAACCTACTGTATAGCTCAGGGAACTTTACTCAATGCTCTGTGGTGACCTAGATGGAAAGAAACAAAGAGAGAAATCTGAAACAGAGGGTATATATATGTACGTATGACTATTCACTTTGCTATACAGAAGAAACTCACACAACGTTGCACAGTAACTCTACTCCAATTAAAATTTTAAAGAAAGCAAACTCTGTCGAGCATGTGACCATCTATGATCCTAGCATTAGTCACAAGTTGCTGACAGGATCATGAGCAAAAACAAAGTTTCTGAGTGGTTTGAGGAATTTGAATGATAGATGGCTTTCGAGGAGGCACAAGAAGTTGTCCTTAAAAAAAAAAAAAGGCCATCTACAAAGAGTGCCGAATTAACATGTGAATAAGGCCTGCACTAGAAGAGAAGCTGGTTAAGAAGAAATACCTAGTAATGTCTTCTCTCATTCAACATTTTATTGGTTCTGTACCACGTGTGCCACCCTCTAGGCACACACACCCAAGACAAGTCCCTGCCCTCAAAGAACTGGAGCACAGATGTCCTTGATGACCAGACGTGAAGGTCAAGTCCAAACACTGGCGAAAAGTCTTGCCTCCTCTTCTTTTCCCGCTTTCCTCAGTTGAAGTTCTTTCACAAATGACTTAACACCATCTCTCCTCCAAATTCTTGCCATTGTGTTCTTGGTTTCCCCGCTGGGGATTAGAGAAAGGTCTGTCATTCTACAATCTTGAAACTTTGCGCTATTTAATTAAAAATCTCCTAACAGTTCAACTAATCCCATCTGCTCTCAACCTGAATCTTCTCACAATGTAGAGATCTGCGTTTCTGGCTTTTTTGTCATTCTCCTCACAGCTTCTTATTAAAATCTCTTCTTGAAGCCATTAACAGCTTCCTCTTATCTTCCTCTGGTAGGAAAATAGAGGGACATGTTGTTAAATTGACATGAAGGGACGTGATAATAAACGACCATTATTTATGAGCACTGATTCCCTTCTCGATAGAGGGCTGAACACTCTACAAGCATTATTTGCTTTAATCTTTTCATTCCAACCTTTGAACCTCACTGGGGAAAATTCCGGCTCAGAGGGCTATTTAACTGCCCCAGAGTAACACAGAGAGTCAGAGCCCTTTTTTTTTTAAGTCTTTATTAAATTTGTTACAATATTGTTTCTGTTTTCTGTTTTTTGACCACCAGGCGTGTGGCATCTTAGCTCCTCAACCAGGGGTCAAACCTGCACCCCCTGCATTGCAAGGCAAATTCTTAACCACTGGACCTCTAAGGAAGTCCTACAACCCATATTTATGCAATGACAAAGGCCACAGTCTAACCATTAGGTTGCCCTGTCTTTCCTCTTTAACTGTGTACCAACCTTGAAACAATCCCACACTTAACACTTTAAACTAGTTGCATCAACCAACAAATATCCTGCATTTAGTGACAAGATGCTCTCAGACTCTTCCACCATCCAACCAGTGGGTCATGGTTTTGCAATTCAGATGTGCGGGAAAACAGGCTTCTGTTTTACGAACACTGTCCTTGACATTCTTGTTAGTATCCAAGGGACTGAGGCCCCCTCCATCTTTCTTTTCCACTTGCCCTTATGCCCTTGGCTATGGCCACATCAAACTACCAAGCCTTTGCATGATAACTTGCTACAGCCTCTAGAGTTGCTTCTCCCTTCAACATCTTCCCCATTCATCCCCTGCCTGCTTGTTGATCTCTACTGATCCTCAAGGCCTAGGTCAAGGGTCCTATATTCCCTGAGGCTGTGCCTGAGACCAACTCCGAGCAGCTGTCAGCAGCAGGATCATCCGTCTCTGGGACCACATGTCTTTGTTCACACACACTGACCACACTCTTACTGTCCATTGCCCTGCTGGACAGACACTGAGGCTGTGTCTGTTCAGGGCTTTATCTCAGCACCTATCACAGCATCGGGCCCTGGGAGGTGGATAATTAGTGCTATTTGAATAAATGAATGAATGAATAAAAAGAAACTGTGGAACGGGGACAGAAATGAGAGGATCTGGGGAGTCTAACCATCTCATGGGCTGGAATGGTTTTGCATTCCAGAACTTTGCACAAACACTCAGATGCAATTCAGCCAGCCAGTGTGGGTGGTGTGACTTGGAGCAGGGGACAAAGAAGAGAGAGATCTCTCCTAAGTATCCACTAGGGTTGGGACCCCCCACAACTTAGCCTGATCCGCCAAGTTCAACCCAAAGCCAGGAATTCAAAAAAAGCATCCAAGTTCCCTGTATGTGGCCACAGCACAAAATAACAAAACTGTTGTTTTTAGGATCTAGGACACTGTGAAAAAATAAAGGGTAAAAGTGAACTGACTACACACCTAAATGTTGCATCTTCCTGGGGTGGAGCATTAGTGTAGACAGGGAGGCAAGGGGAGTGAACTAGCTTCCTGTTGCTGCTGTAACAAGTTATCACAAACTCTGAGGCTTAAACAACACAAATGTATTGCCTCACAGTTCTGGAGCTGAGAAATTTGAAATCAGGTTCTGCAGGCTAAAATCAAAGTGCTGGCAGGTCTGCCTTCTTTCTGGAGGCTCCAGGGAGAATCTGTATCATTGCCTTTTCTGGTGTCTATAGACCGTCTCCTTAGCTTGGCTCATGGTCCCTTCCTCCATCTTCGAAGTGTTTTACTTTTACTCTGCTTCTATCCTTAGGTCTTTCTACCTCTCATTCTCATCTTTGTCATTCTGACAATCTCTTATAAGGACACTCGTGGTATTATTAAGCTCCCCAGGTTGTTCAGGAAGATCTCCCCATCTCAAGATCCTTACTGTAACCACATCTGCAAAGTCCGTTTGTCCATGTAGGCAACATTTTTATAGGTTGCCAGGATTAGGACTAGGCCATTATTCTGCCAACCACAGGGGTTATTGTTTAGAAACTAAGCCATGTCTGACTCTTTGTAACCCCATGGTCTGCAAAACATTTCAGGCTTCCCAGTCCTTCACTGTCTCCTGTAGTTTGCTCAAATTCATGGCCATTGAGTCAGTGATGCCATCCAACCATCTCATCCTCAGTCACCCTTCTCCTGCCCTCAATCTTTCCCAGCATTAGGGTCTTTTCCAGTGAGTCAGCTCTTCACATCACGTGGCCAAAGTATTGGAGCTTCAGCTTCAGCATCAGTCCTTCCAAATATTCAGGGTTGATTTCCTTTAGGATTGACTGGCTTGATCTCCTTGCTGTCCAAGGAACTCTCGGGAGTCTTCTCCAGCACTGCAATTCAAAAGCATCAGTTCTTCAGTACTCAGGCTTCTTTATGGTCCAACTCTCACATCTGTACTTGACTAATGGAAAAACCATGGGTTTGACTATACGGACCTTTGTCAGCAAAGTGATGTCTCTGCTTTTTAATATGCCGTCTAGGTTTGTTATACCTTTTCTTCCAAGGAGCAAGCATCTTTTAATTTCATGGCTGCAGTCACCGTCCATAAGAGGTAAATTCAGGAGTCTGTGTTGCATGTCCCCAAGAAATTTTTTTTTGTGAAGGTAAAAAGGAAGAACAGTCAAATCAACCAAATACAGCCCTTACCCTAAAAGAAAGCATGAGGCTTCCCTGGTGGTCTGGTGGCTAAGGCTCCACACTCCCAATTCAGGGGACCTGAGTTTGATTCCTGGTCAGGGAACTATATCCCACATGCTAAAGTTAAGAGTTGACATGTTACAACTAAGGTTCCCACATGCTGCAACAAAGATGTATATAAAAGAAAACAAATCAATTAAAATTTATTTTGGCTTACTTTTGAACAAAGCAGAGAAAAATTCACTTAAGGTATAAATAACCAAATTAACTCTGGCTGAACTGCAACTCTTTCACTGACTAGCTCTGTGGCCTTGAGTGACTTATTTACTTTCCCTGATTGATCAAAACAAGAATGCAATGATTATTCACTTATTCATCTCCCCAGCTACACTATGATCTCTTGATCTCTTGACGACAACAGGAAATTTTTAATAAATCATACAAAGCATAAAAAATTAATTCCATGTCTTCAACTCTAATATATCATAATTCCACTGATTAAAAAAATATAGAAATGCATATCCATTTGACTCAAAACCCAGACGGTGCACACAGAAATATAAAAGGCTGACTGTACAACCGGGACGGAACTAGACCAAATAGACTCAGTGACCTTGAACGTGGGAAAGGAGGAGTCTCATGAACACTTTCTAATATTTCCAATAGACATCTGTATTTTAAAATTAGTTCCCAACTTTATTGAGATATAATTGGCAAATAAAACTGTGTAAGTTTAAGGTCTTGTAGGTCATGGCACCCCACTCCAATACTCTTGCCTGGAAACTCCCATGGACAGAGGAGCCTGGTAGGCTGCAGTCCATGGGGTCGAGAAGAGTTGGACACAACTGAGCGACTTTACTTTCACTTTTCACTTTCATGCATTGGAGAAGGAAATGGCAACCCACTCCAGTATTCTTGCCTGGAGAATCCCAGGGACGGGGGAGCCGGGTGGGCTGCCGTCTATGGGGTCACACAGAGTCAGATACAACTGAAGTGACTTAGCAGCAGCAGCAGGTCATCATAGTACCATTCAACTTCAGCTTCTTGGGCATTAGTGATTAGAGCATAGACTTGGATTACTGTGATACTGAATGGTTTGCCTTGGGCACGACCAGAGATCATTCTGTCATTTTTGAGACTGCATCCAAGTACTGCATTTTGGACTCTTTCGTTGACTATGAGGGCTACTCCTTTTCTTCTAAGGGATTCTTGCCCAAAGTAGTAGATATAATGGTCATCTGAATTAAATTCACCCATTCTGGTCCATTTTAGTTTATTGATTCCTAAAATGTTGATGTTCACTCTTGCCATTTTGATTCAGTGGACCTAACATTCCAGGTTCCTATGCAATTTTGCTCTTTACAGCATCAGACTTTACTTCTATCACCAGCCACATCCACACCTGGGCATTGTTTTCACTTTGGCTCCATCCCTTCATTCTTTCTGGAGTTATTTCTCCACTGTTCTCCAGTAGCATATCAGGCACTTACCAGCCTGGGGAGTTTATCCTTCAGTGTCCTATCTTTTTGCCTTCTCATACTGTTCATGGGGTTCTCAAAGCAAGAATGCTGAAGTGGTTTGCCCTTCCCTTCTGCAGTGGACCACATTTTGTCAGAACTCTCTACCATGACCCATCTGTCTTGGGTGGCCACACAGCATGGCTCATAGCTCCATTGAGTTAGACAAGGCTGTGGTCCATGTGATCAGTCTGGTTAGTTTTCTGTGATGGTGGTTTTCATTCTGTCTGCCCTCTGATGGAGAAGGATAAGAGGCTTGTGGAAGCTTCCTGATGGGAGAGACTGATAATGCGGGAATCTGGTCTTGTTCTGATGAGTGTGGCCATGCTCAGTAAATTAATTCAATTTTCTGTTGATGGGCAGGGCTGTGTTCACTCCCTGTTGTTTGGCCTGAGACCAAACGTGGTAGGGGTAATGAAGATAATGGTGACTTCCTTCAAAAAGATTTATGCCCCCACTCTTGTATTCAGTGCCCCTGACCCCATGGCAGGCCTCTGTCAACCTTCGCCTCTGTTGGAGACTACTGGGCACTCACAGGCAAGTTTGGGTCAGTCTCTTGTTAGGACACTGCTCCTTTCTCCTGGGTCCTGGTGTGCACAAGGTTTTTCGCTTGTGTCCTCCAAGAGTCTGTCTCCCCAGTCCTGTGGAAGTTCTGTAATCAAATCTCATTGGCCTCCAAAGTCAAATTCCATGTGGGTTCTCAGTCCCTTTACTGGGTCCCCAGGTTGGGAAATCTGTTGTGGGTGCTAGAACTTTCTTAACAGTGCCAGAATTTCTTTGGTATAATTATTCTAAAGTGTGTGGGTTGTCTTCTCAGTGGCTCTATGGTGGGGCTAATGGAGACCTCCTCTGAAAGGGCTTATGCCACATGCCGTGTGACCCAGGTCTGCTGCAACCAGAGCCCCTGTCCCCATGGCAGGCCACTGCTTACCTGTACCTCCTCAGGAGACACTCAAACGCTCAAAGGCAGGTCTGGCTCAGGCTCTGTGAGGTCTCTGCGTCTTAGCGTGCACAAGGTTTTTTTTGAGCCCTTTGAGCATCTCTGGCAGGTATGGGGTTTGATTCTAAATGATTTTGTCCCTCCTACCATCTATTTGGAGTTTCTCCTTTGCCCTTGGACATGGGGTATCTTTATTGGGTAGGATCCAACATTCTCCTGTTGATGGTTGTTCAGCAGCAAGTTGCAGTTTTGGAGTTCTCAGAGGAAAAGATGAGTGCACATCCTTCTACTCCATCATCTTGTGCTTCATCTTAGGGGACTGGAATATAAAAGTAGGGAAGTCAAGATATACCTGGAATAACAGACAAGTTTGGCCTTGGAGTACAAAATGAAGCAGGGCAAAGGCTAACAGTTTTGCCAGAGAATGCACTGGTCATAGCAAACAGCCTCTTCCAACAACACAAGAGACGACTCTACACATGGACATCACCAGATGGTCAATACCAAAATCAAATTGATTATGTTCTTTGCAGCCAAAGATGGAGAAGCTCTATACAGTCAGAAAGACAAGACGAGGAACTGACTGTGGCTCAGATCATGAACTCCTTATTGCCAAATTCAGACTTAAACTGAAGTAGGAAAACCCACTAGACCATTCAGGTATGACCTAAATCAAATCCCTTACAATTATACAGCAGAAGTGACAAATGGATTCAACGGACTAGATCTGATAGACAGAGTGCCTGAAGAAGTATGCACAGAGGTTCATGACATTGTACAGGAGGCAGTGATCAAGACCATCCTCAAGAAAAAGAAATGCAAAAAGGCAAAATGGTTGCCTGAGGAGGCCTTACAAATAGCTGAGAAGAGAAGTGAAAGGAAAAGGAGAAAAGGAAAGATACAAGCATCTGAATGCAGAGTTCCAAAGAATAGCAAGGAGAGATAAGAAAGCCTTCTTCAGTGATCAATGCAAAGAAACAGAGGAAAACAATAGAATGGGAAAGACTAGATATTTCTTCAACAAAATTAGGGTTACCAAGATTTCATGCAAAGATGGGCACAATAAAGGACAGAAATGGTGTGGACCTATCTGAAGCAGAAGATATTAAGAAGGGGTGTTAAGAGTGCACAGAGGAACTATACAAAAAAGATCTTAATGACCCAGATAACCAAGATGGTGTGATCACTCACTAGACCCAGACATTGTGGAAAATGAAGTCAAGTGGGCCTTAGGAAGCTGCACTACAAACAAGCTAGTGGAATCCTAAAGGATGATGCTGTGAAAGTGCTGCACTCAATACGCCTGCAAATTTGGGAAACTCAGCAGTGGCCACAGGACTGGAAAAGTTCAGTTTTCATTCCAATCCCAAAGAAAGGCAATACCAAAGAATGCTCAAACTACTGCACAATTGCACTCATCTCACACACTAGCAAAGTAATACTCAAAATTCTCCAAGCGAGGGTTCCACAGTACATGAACTGTGAATTTCCAGATGTTCAAGCTGGATTTAGAAAAAGCAGAGGAACCAGAGATCAAATTGCCAACGTCTGCTGGATCACTGAAAAAGCAAGAGAGTTTCAGAAAAACATCCATTTCTGCTTTACTGACTACACCAAAGCCTTTGATTGTGTGGATCACAACAAACTGTGGAAAATTCTGAAAGAGATGGGAATACCAGACCACCTTACCTGACTCTCAAGAAATCTGTATGCAGGTCAAATAGCAGTTAAAACTTTACATGGAACAACAGACTGGTTCCAAATTGGGAAAGCAGTACACCAAGACTGTATATTGTCACCCTGTTTATTTAACTTTTACACAGAGTACATCATGTGAAATGTCAGGCTGGGTGAAGCATAAGCTGGAATAAAGATTGCTGGGAGAAATATCAATAACCTCAGATATGCAGATGACACCCCCTTTATGGCAGAAAGCAAAGAGGAACTAAAGAGCCTCTTGATGGAAGTGAAAGGGGAAAGTGAAAAAGCTGGGTTAAAACTCAACATTAAGAAAATGAAGATCATGGCATCCAGTCCCATCACTTCAGGGAAAATAGATGGGGAAACAATGGAAACAATGACAGACTTTATTTTGGGGGCTCCAAAATCACTGCAGATGGTGACTGCAGCCATGAAATTAAAAGATGCTTGCTCCTTGGAAAAAAAGTTATGACCAACCTAGACAGCATATTAAAAGGCAGAGACATTACTTTGCCAACAAATGTCCATCTAGTGAAAGCTATGGTTTTTCCAGTTATCGTGTATGGATGTGAGAGTGAGACCATAAAGAAACTTGAGCGCTGAAGAATTGATGCTTTTGAACTGTGGTGTTGGAGGACTCTTGAGAGTCCCTTGGACTGCAAGGAGATCCAACCAGTCCACCCTAAAGGAAATCAGTCCTGAATATCCATTGAGAAGATGGATGCTAAAGCTGAAGCTCCAACACTTTGGCCATCTGATGCTAAGAGCTGACTCATTGGAAAAGACCCTGATGCTGGGAAAGATTGAGGACAGAAGGCTAAGGGGACGACAGAGGGTGAGATGGCTGGATGGCATCACCGACTCGATGGACGTGAGTTTGAGCAAGCTCCAGGAGTTGGTGATGGACAAGGAAGCCTGGTGTGCTGCAATCCAGGGGATCACAAAGAGTTGGACACGACTGAACTGAAGTTTAACTTGTGCAATATTGATTTGATATGTTTATATATTACAAAATGGTTACCACCATAGCTCGCTATGCTGAGCTTCCCTGATAGGGAAGTTTCCCTGTGGCTCAGAAAGTAAAGAGTCTGCCTGCAATGCAGGAGGTTCAGGTTCAATCCCTGGTTCAGTAAGATCCCCTGGAGAAAGAAATGGCAATCCTCTCCAGTATCCTTGCCTGGAGAATCCCATGGAAAGAAGATCCTGGTAGGCTACAGTCCACGGGGTCACAAAGAGTCAGACACGACTGAGGGAGTAATACTTAAATAGCTCATTAACAACTCTATCATGTCATATAACCAACATGACATTTTTGTGGCAACAACATCTAAGATCTACTCTCTTAGCAATTTTCAAATAAAAATGCAGTATTATCAACAATCATCACCCAGAACTACAGTAGATTCCCAGAGCTTAGTCATCTTCTACCTGGAAGTTTGTGTTCTTTGACCAACATCTCCCTCCTCCCTCAGCCACCCAGACCCTAGTAACCGCTGACCTCCTTTCTGGTTTTTCAAGTTCCACCTTTTTAATTTGAAAAAATATCGGGCTGCACTGAGTATTCATTGAGCAGGTAGGATCTTTAGTTGCGGCACGTGGGATCTAGTCGTTTTACCAGGGATCATATCCGGACCCCCTGCACTGGGAACTCAGTGTCTTCACCACTGGACCACCAGGGAAGTCCCAAGTCCTGCACTTTTACATTCCACATATGGGGTTTCCCTGTGGTTCAGACAGTCAAGAATCTGCCTGCAGTGCAAGAGGCCTGGGGTCAGTCTCTGAGTCGGGAAGATCGCCTGGAGAAGGGAATGGCAACCCACTCCAGTGTTCTTGCCTGGAGAATTTGTGGACAGAGGAGCCTGGCGGGCCACACTACATGGAGTCGCAGAGTCAGATACAACCGAGTGACTAACACATACACACATTCCACATATGAGTGATGTCACACAGCATTTCCTCTGACTCATTTCTCTCTGTGTGACTTTGGAGCCAAGCTGGGTATCCCTGGACTATAGCGAAAACTCAGGTGACCCTGAGGCCCCTGGAATGGTAGACACGGATTTGGTAGCTGGAAAGGTCGTGGTGGATGTGCTACCATGTTTTGGCTAAGGTTATGAAGCATCCAGGGAGGAGGAAACTTATGGATATTTCCCTTCTGGGCTTGGTGGTCTTGGAAAAAGGAGATTTATCAAGGGAGAGTTGTTGCCTGGGAAAGGCCAGCTGCTCTGCAGCCTAGAGGTCTTCCAAAGTGTGTCTTATTGAGGAGCCCAGGTCCAGGGCAAATGCATGCATTCCAGTTCTGCTCTGGAGCAGCAATATTTCAGATGGTGCCCACTCCTGGGGCTTGAGACTCCCACCTTCCACAGGTGGGGTGTGTTCGTGAGTGAGGCAGGGTCCGAGTGCTGGGACCTCACAGCTGTGGGCAGTGAGAACCCGGGCATCCCTGCGTGGGCTCTGCGCACGTCCCCCCACTCCTGTCTTCTCCCGTCACTCTGAGCCTCTCCCTTGGAGAACAGGACTTTGTACATAGTGATGGCGTGCACGCATGCTCAGTGGCGTCTGACCCTGCGACCCCTCAGACTGTAGTCCACCAGGCTCCTCTGTCCATGGGATTGTCCCAGCAAGAATACTAGAATGGATGGCCATTTCCTCCTCCAGGGTGTCCTCCCAACCCAGGGGTCAAACCTGCGTCTCCTGCGCCTCCTGCATTGGCAGGTGGGCTCCTTAACAAGGAGCCACGTTGATAACATAATGATTAGTTATTGTTCAATAAGTAAAGATTTCTTTAAAAATTCCAATTTTAAAGTTATTTAGTGGAAAAGTAATGAATAAACCCAATGATTATTATTCTTTGATGAGACAGGATGAATAAAAACTCAAAGATTGTCAAACTCTAGGCATTCACAAAATGGCATTTCCATAGAAAGAGAAGGGAGAGTATGGGTGATGAGGATGGAAACGGGCATCCATTTCCCATCCCCATGTTCCTCTAACCCAGCCTAGACTGAGCCTTAGAATCAGTGGGAGAATGTTGAAAAAAATAACAGTACCAGAGACCCTCTCCAGACCAATTAAGTCAGAATCTGTGGGCATGCGGCCAGGGCCTTTCAATTTTTTTTTTTTAAGCTTAACTTGAACCACTCTAATGTCCATCCAAGATGAGAACAGTGAATTGGGTTACTTTGTAGTTCAGCCTCCCAGGGAATGAAGTTCTGGAAGTGAATTCTCAGTCCCTGTGGCCACCCCTCCATGGTGTCTATGGCTTGGTCTGACCCACCCCCGGTCTGCACCTGTCTTCTTTCCTATCAGGTATTCATCAAATGCCCAGAAGATGGACCAGTACTTGAGAAACAGTCCAGGTTCCTGACCATGGACTCCAGAGAGAATGGAGTTGTTAATGAGTGTAGTTCCCCAGGGATTGGTCACCTGGAAACTGGCCTCTCCTGGCAGCAATGATCCTTGGAGACCAGCTCCAACTTCTGCCTGCCCAGGCCTTGCGCAAGGAGGCTCCTTACCCACCTTCAAGCTCTCTCTCTTCATCCTGCTCCCCCAACTGGCCATTTCCCAGCCCTGACCCCATCGAGTGGTCACCTTGCATGACCCATACACTTCCTGTAGCTGTCCTGAACTCTGCCTTAGACTAAAAGACTCAATTTCAGATCAGCTCTCTGGACTCTGTTTCTCTGGCCTCCAGGACTTGGGTTTAACTCCCAAAGTGGAGACCCCAACTGGAAACTTTGTCACAGCTTTCCCTAAACCCTGGGGGTTTCTGTTCCTGATTTTCTCCAAACCCTCTCATTCCCCCTGCTGCCCAAACCTTACTCATGAAAATCATTTTTCATAATTGCCTCATCCAAGGTTTCCGTGGGGAACCAAATCTGTTCCCCATAATTGTGTGGTAAGCTTTAAACAAATACTCACAGTGGCATTACAATAATGTCCACCAGATATAGCTCCAAGGGGATGGGTGGAAGCAGTCGATGAGAATGTGGTTTCCAACATCAGTCTTTTAAGTGCATAAGTATCTTGGTGAGTGGTTAAAAGAACCTTAGCTGTTTATTTTACTTCTCCCTCAAGTCAAGTTGAAGACTTCTTGCCTATAAACCATGAAAATGCAAATTACTGTGGCCATTTTGTGGGCTTTCTTATTATAAAAACCACTTGTTTTCATGATGGTTCATCATGATTCTATTTTGAAATTTTAGGTGAAATTTTTTATAAACTCCCAGCATTCCTTTTTATGCAAATGGAATTTCACCAAGCTTGGGAATGTCAATCCTTTTTCCTTTCTTTCTGAATGTCACTCTCCTCTGTCACAGAAGCACTGGGTCCAAATAGCTCCTTTCACCTAAGAGCTAAGATGATGGTGATGGGATGTCGTCTAGTTCTTAGAGTGCGGCCCTGCCTGCCAGGAAGGCTACCTTGGCTGAGGGTGGGTGCGGGTGGGGCAGGACTCCGGTGGACATCGCCCTCAGGAGGTGTGGCCTTCAGCAGAAGTCAATGTCATCAGGGGTGAATAGAGCGGAAGATGTCAGCTTCCTCTTCCGGTCCCCACAGATGTGAGAATTTCAGTATGGAAGGTCTGTCTCCCACTGCCCCATCCCACATCCCTACACTGCAGAAGGCTCCATGGGCTGAGGTCTCCTAACTCATCAAATCCCAGTTCCTTCTTCCCTTGGTGTCATTGGGCATTACCAAATCCCTCGCTATCCTAAAACGGTTCGCAACAGAATCACATGTCCATGAAGTTGCACTCTCTATCCATTCACATGGCTTGACATCTGCTCATTTCACTTTTTCACAGTTCCTCTACCAGGAGAGAGATGAGGGAAATCAAAGGAAGGGGGAGGGGAGGGTGAGCTTTAACTTTGGCTTATTTGGGTAGTTCAAATAAGATAGCAAAACAATCCTCTCCACCTCCAGTGCCCTGTACTTATTCAGTCTGTCTTGTCAGGAATACCATACAGTACAGACAGAGCTTTGGGAGTTGGTCAGATTTTCTCTGAGTCTACTTCAACAGCAATAAAACAAGGAAGGCAGCAATCCATAATGCAGTGGGTTCTCATTTGAAAGAAGATTGGATTCACCTGGGGGGTTTTGAAAAAAATGCCAATACCCAGGCCCCATTCCAGACCTATTAAGTGGGAATCTATGGGAGACGGGTGAGGCCAGGCAGTATTTTTTACAAGCTCCCAGGTGAGTCTAAAGTACAGCCAGGGTTGGGAACTTTTGCTCTAATCAGTTAGTCAAGAGCAGTGGTTCTCAAACTTAGCACACATTGGTGTCTTTTGGACAACCTGTGAGGCCCAGTAAGTTGCACTTTTGACAAGTTTCCAGGTGATGCTGATGCTGATCCTTTCTCTAGGACGAGCTTTGAGAATACTTGGTCAAGAGATGTGAGAAAAAATTCTAGGTGTGCTAATTCTCCATAACATTTCCAGACAAACATTTTCAGGAAAGAGCCATATGATAAATATTTATAGACTAAGCAGTGTGCCAAATGACCCCAACTTTAGTCTTTTGTTGTTATTAGGAATCTGGTTCTCTTTTTATTAAGTTAAACAAAGCAATGTGCAAAAATATAAAATAATACGGCTCTTCTCACTATGAGAATTTTTTTTTGGGGGGGGAACAATTATTTTCACAATAAATACTATATATATACTTAAATATAAAATAAATAAACATTTCTTGCTTTGTCACCCACATGGTCTCTGTTGTAGCTGCTCAACAGCCATAAATAATGTGCAGATAAATGGAATGGCTGTGTTCCAATAAAGCTTTATTTAGAGGGCCTGGAGGATTTGACCTATCAACCATGATTTGCTGAATCCTGTTGCCCAGTTTTAATACCAATGTTATCTAAGGGAGGATTTCTTTTTATTTATCTAGCCTCATGTTCTTTAGGCTCTCTGAATCTGAGGATTGCTAACTTTCAGTTCAGTTCAGTTCAGTCACTCAGTCATGTCCAACTCTTGGCAACTCCATGGACCGCAGCATGCTAGGCCCCCCTGTTATTTGCCAGCTCCTGAAACTTGCTCAAACTCATGTCCATCAAGTCGGCGATGCCATCCCCATCTCATCCTGTGTCATCCCTTTCTCCTCCTACCTTCAGTCTTTCCTGGCATCAAGATCTTTTCCAATGAGTCAGTTCTTTGCATCAGGTGGCCAAAGTATTGGAGCTTCAGTTTCAACATCAGTTATTCCAATGAATATTCAGGACTTATTTCCTTTAGGATGGACTGGTTTGATCTCCTTGCAGTCCAAGGGACTCTCAAGAGTCTTCTCCAACACCACAGTTCAAAAGCATCAATTCTTTGGTGCTCAGCTTTCTTTATGGTCTAGCTATCACATCCACACAAAGCTACTGGAAAAACCATAGCTTTGACTAGATGGACGTTTGTTAGCAAAGTAATGTCTCTGCTTTTTAATATGCTGTCTAGGTTGGTTTGCTTTTCACTTTCATGCATTGGAGAAGGAAATGGCAACCCACTCCAGTACTCTTGCCTGGAAAATCCCATGGATGGAGGAACCTGGTAGGCTGCAGTCCATGGAGTCGCTAAGAGTCGGACACACTGAGCGACTTCCCTTTCACTTTTCACTTTCATGCATTGGAGAAGGAAACGGCAACCCACTCCAGTGTTCTTGCCTGGAGAATCCCAGGGACAGGGGAGCCGGGTGGGCTGCCGTCTATGGGGTCGCATGATGGAAGCGACTTAGCAGCAGCAGCAGCAGCAGCAGCAGGTTGGTCATAGCATTTCTTCCAAGGAGCAAGCATCTTTTAATGTTATGGCTGCAGTCACCATCTGTAGTGATTTTGGAGCCGAAGGAAATAAAGTCTGTCACTGTTTCCATTGTTTCCCCATCTATTAACTTACAACAGAATTGTAAAACTCATGGTTATTATCCTTGTAAAAATTGCTCCTTTCACATCGTTTCTGTTGTCTGTTCATGAACATCTGGTCTGATGACATATTAGATCTTCTCAGTTTATCCTCCATGTTTATTTGCCACTTTTATACTCTCTACCTCTGTTTCTCTGTGCTGCACTCACATCTCTTTTTCATTTCAAATGGTAGTTTTTGTCTCCTTATCAAATCCACCTGAAGTGTTTTGATGGTCTCTTATATCTTCTTATATATTCAGTTATCTCATTTATTGCTTTAAGGATTCTTATGTAAACTAATTTCATATTCTGTGTTGATGTTTTCAGTATCTGTGATCTTTGCAGGCCTGATGTTATGGTTTATGAATTCTTTTGATTTTCATTCATGTTGACTTATTTTTTTCATGAGTCTCGTGAACTTTGACACTGAGCTCATATTCCTTAGAACTTTATCTGTGATCATTCTTTGAGGCCTATACAGCATTGCACTTGTTTCTGTCACATGCCTCGGCATACTCTCAACTTGGTATTATTTTAAATAAATTTCTGGCTTTAAGATTCCCACATAGTATGAATTTTGGCTTATTGTTAGAAATTCTCGGGGTTCCCTGGTGGCTTGATGGTAAAGAATCCGCCTGCCAAGCAGGAGATATAGATTCGGTCCCTGGGTCAGGAAGATCCCCTGGAGGAGGAAATGGCGACCCACTCTAGTATCCTTTCCTGGAGAATCCCACGGACAGAGGAGTCTGGCAGGCTACAGTCCATGAGGTTGCAAAGAGTCAGACACAATTCAGCGACTAAACAACAACATTAGAAATTCTTAGGGGATAGTTCTTTCCCACTCCATTCAGAGCCAAGGTGGAGACAGAACATTCCCTCCTTTTATTCTGCAGTTCAGTTTTTAGGGGTTGCCCTTTGGCGGTCTGGGCTTTATGTGAGACTGTCCCAGTCATCACGCTGCCTGTCCCTGGTGTCTGCATGACCCCTTATAATCTGAACTTGATGCTGGGAAAGATTGAAGGCAGAAGGGGAAGAGGGTGACAGGATGAGATGGTTGGATGACATCACTGACTCAATGGACATGAATTTGAGCAAGCTCCAGGAGCTAGTGAAGGGCAGAGAAGACTCTGGCATGCTGCAGTCCACGGTCCCTAAAAAGTTGGACATGGACACGACTGAGTGACTGAACATCAACAAGGCCACCAACACGGACCTGTGGCCCCACAGGCAACTGCTGCCTCCACTTCAGTTCTCCTTCCTGGACTCATGCTTTCTCAAGGCTTCTGATCTCCCAGGAATCCCTTGTTCAGACGCATGTTCAGCTGTGCTTCACAAACATTACTTTAATTAATACCATTTCCAGCAACGAAAGTGGTCTACTTAGGAGAGCTGTCACCATATTGCCAGGGACACTGATAGGCCACTACTTCCAATTCCACTTTCTCGTCTCTCAGTGGAGAAACCAGCAGAACTGGGACTCAATTCACTTTTATAATTAATGGATCAGTGATTTTTACATTATTCTCAGCAGTCTTAGTGTTATAGTATCATCACACTACTGTGCAGTTTGAGGACAGATTAATGAAATAGTCCTCAGATTAGACCAGGTTGGTTACTCACATGAATCTCCTTTTTAAAAAGGAGCTGTATGGGGTTCATGGACCTATTTATTCTTTGAAGTTTTGAATCTCCCTGTGTGATTCAGAAGACCTACAAGCTGAAATGTGTTATTCTGCTGAGGCATCGATATAAACCAGCTACGCAGTGAGGCTCATATTGGAAACAAATCATTTGGCTTCATGGATGTGCTCAGCTCACAACCAGTATCCTCATCCCAGGGCAATGTGTTGCTCTCCTCTCCTTGACTTACACTATAAAGTAAATCTTTTGAAATTATAGAAAAGCAGAAAGTCACTTTCTTGGTGTAAAAAATGGTCATCAAGTAAAAGCTAGACCTTTTTTAAAAGTCAAAAAGGCATTTAGATTGTGGGGCACACGGACATGCAGGAAATGCAACTCCCAGTGGACCTGTGGTTCAGGAAGACGCCAGGAGCCTGAAGAAATTTTCCACATTCTTGAAATGGGGAATTCTGGAAGAATCAAGAGTATCATCCTATTAGGATTTCAAGTGCCTACTACAGACTAATAAATAGCTTTGTGAAAAATAAAGTTAGGCAGAAACACTAAATTAAAAAGAGTCTGCAAACTTTGTCAGTTTCTTATAATACTCTTACCATATGATTTGGCCGTCAAGATCCATAGTATTTACCCAAAGCAGTTGAAAAAACATATCTATGCAAAAACCCTGCACAAGGATGTTTACAACAGTTCTATTCATAACTGCCCAAACTTGGAAGCAACCAAGATGTCCTTCAGTAGGTGAGTAGATAAACAAACGGGTACATCCAGGCAGTGGAATATTACTCAGCAATAAAATAATGAGCTGTCAAGCCATGAAAAGAAAAGAGAAATCTTAAATGTATATTATTAAATGAAAGAAACTAATCTGAAAGGACTAACACCATATGATTCCAACTGTATGATATGGTGGAAAAGGAAAAACTGTGGAGATAGTAAAAAGGGATACCAGGGATTGGAGGGATTGGAGGGTAGTATAAACAAGCAAAGCACAGAGAACTTTCAGCACAGTGAAACTATTCTGTATATAATGGGCAGTAATACTGTTTTGGTGGATATGTGTCATGAATTTGTTGAAGCCAATAGAATATACTAATACAACACCAAAACCAAACCTTATGTAAACTACGGACTTCCAATGATGATATGTCAGTGTCCGCTCATTGATGGCAATAAATGCAGAAATCTGGTGGGGGATGTTGGTCATTGGAGAGGCTATGCCTGTGTGGGGACAGGGTTTAAAGCAATTCTTTCAACCTTCTGCTCCATTTTTCATTGTCCCTAAAGCTGTTCAAAAAATAAAGTTTATGCTTTTGAACTGTGGTGATGGAGAAGGCTCTTCCACTCCAGTATTCTTGGGCTTCCCTTGTGGCTCAGCTGGTAAAGAATCTGCCTGCGATGCTGGAGACCTGGGTTTGATCCCTGGGTTGGGAAGATCCCCTGGAGAAGGAAAAGGCTACCCACTTCAATATTCTGGCCTGGAGAATTCCATGGACTATGTCCATGGGGACGCAAAGAGTAGGACATGACTGAGTGACTTTCAGTTTCACTTGAGAGTCCCTTGGACAGCGAGGAGATCCAACCAGTCCATCCTAAAGGAAATCAGTCCTAAATATTCACTGGAAGGACTGATGCTGAAGCTGAAATTCCAATACTTTGGCCACCTGATGTGGAGAACTGACTCACTGGAAAAGACCCTAATGCTGGGAAAGATTGAATCCAGGAGGAGAAGAGGATGACAGAGGATGAGATGGTTGGATGGCATCACCAACTCAATGCACATGAGTTTGGGTAAGCTCCAGGAGTTGGTGAAGGACAGGGAAGCCTGGAGTGCTACAGTCCATGGGATTGCAAAGAGTTGCACACAACTGATGGACTGAACTGTACTAAAAAAAAGAAAAGAAGAACTTGCAAAATGCCATGAGTTTGTACCCCAGCTGCTTCTTCAGAGTAGCTGTTCAGTTCAGTTCAGTTCAGTCGCTCAGTCGTGTCCGACTCTTTGCGACCCCATGAATCGCAGCATGCCAGGCCTCTCTGTCCATCACCAACTCCCAGAGTTCACTCAGACTCACATCCATCAAGTCAGTGATGCCATCCAGCCATCTCATCCTCTGTCGTCCACTTCTCCTCCTGCCCCTAATCCCTCCCAGCATCAAAGTCTTTTCCAATGAGTCAACTCTTCACATGAGGTTTCAGCTTTAGCATCATTCCTTCCAAAGAAATCCCCAGGTTGATCTCCTTTAGAATGGACTGGTTGGATCTCCTTGCCGTCCCAGGGACTCTCAAGAGTCTCCTCCAACACCACAGTTCAAAAGCATCAATTCTTCGGCGCTCAGCCTTCTTTACAGTCCAACTCTCACATCCATACCTGACTACTGGAAAAGCCATAGCCTTGACTAGAGTAGCTGTTACCTCCTGGCAAAAACTCCCCACCTGAAATTACCTATGGGGTCTAAGCCAAAGTGACTGCACCTCCCTGGGTGTGTCTGCCTGGCTGAGAGAGTGTGTGGGCCCTGCAATGCTGGCTAGAGCAACCGCATCTTGGGGCTTAGAGCTTCCCCCAGGGGCCTGGGACATCCCCCGTGCAGAGGAGTGAGAGAAAGCCAGAAAGGGATTTAGGCCCTCTGGCATTTCCTGCCTTCCCAAGTGTCCCAGGGGCGGTTTTCCAGGAAGGTTGGTGTGCTGGGCAAAAACCCACACCTCTGGGAGCATCACAGTAAGGTGAGAGAGGTCAGAAGGACAGTTAAAAGGTTCCACACCTCTGGCAGCTCTTGGTTCCTAGTAGAAAGCAGGAAGTGCACATGGAGACACACCAGCACACACACAGGCACACGCACAGACTTCGGCAGACTGACAGACTTATGCAGACCCACGTCCACGGCACACACCTGCACGGGAGTCCACAGTCACCATATAGAGACACACTCATCATCCAGGCAACGTGCCATTCCGGAAAACAAGCAGTGGCTCTTGAAGAACATGCTCTCTCTATCGCCGGGGGAGTGAATTGTGCTAACACGCGCCCCCTGGGAGTGCAGCAGCCTTCCAGAACAGTCAGCTCGCCTTCCTCCCGTCTCTCAGCTGTTTGAGCTAGGCCAACACCTGGAACTCCCGCGATGTTTCCGGCGGATGCACACGTGTGTTGTTCTCGGTCTGTCTGGCGAGGGCGGCAGGCGGGGGCGGGGACTTTCCTCCTCTTGCAACTTCAATGCCCAAGGCAGGGCTGTAATTCAGGGTTGTCAGTGGATGACACTCAAGTCCGCCCACGTGACACTGGAGGGCCTTGGTGGCAAGAACATGCTGCCTGCAGCTGCCTGAGAGGATCAATAGCAGGAGACCCGAAAGGACGGAATCACATGGGGTCAGAGGAACGTTTGTTTCTCTCCCTCGGGCCCAGGAGCAATGCCTTCTTGACTTGGAGCCTGACTTGGAGTTGCATAAGCTGCCTGGAGAAACCGGGTGTAGGAAGGTGTTTTCAGTAGTTTGGGACACTTCTGCCTCCAGGCTGCACATGGAAGAGGATCTTCTAAGTGGAAACAGGCCCATGTGCTCGTTGGCAGATGGAATCCAACTGGATGTGGAAAAAAGCTCAACAGAGGGCTCAAACCTAACCAAAACAATCAAGTGAAACAACACCATTTGAGTGTAACAAAGACTTAAAACAATGTTAGAAACATGTCTGGTACTAATAGATAGTTTGAAAAAGTTAGTTTAAAAATCCTTCTGTTGAGTTGAAAAGCAGGAAGGCTTTCAGTACTTCCATTCTTTTAAAACCCTTTACTTTTAAACATAATAGATTTGTTTTCTTTTCAAAATTGTTTTATTGAACTCTTTTGCAACTGTGGTAGACAGAATAATGGTTCGAAAAGATGCTCACATCTTAATCCATGGAACCTGTGCATACATTTCCTTAATGGCACAAGGGGCTGTATACCTGTGGTCAAGTTAAGGATTTTGAGATGAAGATATTATTCGGGATTAGCTGAGTAGGTCTAGTGTACTTACAACAGTAGTTTGCAGTTTAACACAGGGAGATGGGAGAGTCAGAGTCTGAAAAGTTATGAGGATGGAAACAAAAGATGGAGTGATGACCTCTGAGGGTAGAGGAAGGGGCTACAGCCCAAGGAATCTAGGTGAACTCTAGAAGCTGGAAAAGGTGAGGAAATGTGTTCCCTCTGCAGCCTCCAGAAGGAATGAAGCCTGGCCTCAATTTTAGGATTTCTCAACTCTAAGATAATAAATTTGTTCTCAGCCACTAAGTCTGTGTTAAGAAATTAACACAAGATGTTGTGATTGGTCAGATCCTGCATGCTAGCTTGAAGGAGAACTGACTTATTGATAAATAAATTACTGCTCCATCTGGACCTTCATGCAGTTTCCTTGGCTATGTTCCTTTGTTTGGGTGAACTTATGGTATGAATTGTTCACATACTTTTCAGTATGCTAAATGAAAAATCGATGTTAAGAAGTTTAAATCTCTATGTCTTGTTGAGGTTTGACAGAAACCACAAAATTCTGTAAAGCATTTGTCCTTCAACTAAAAAGTAAATTAAAAAAAATTTTTTTAAGTTTAAATCTATCTGTATCTGAATACAGGGACCTTCTATTCATCTTTGTTGGGGATTATCCTCCTGTATTAGTTGTCTAGGACTGCCAAAACAAAGTACCACAGACTGAGGGGCTTAAACAACAGCAAAGTATTTTCTCACAAAGCGTGACAAAGCATGGTCCACTGGAGAAGGGACTGGCAAATCAGGGCTTCAGCACATGAGTTTGCTGGAGGGACATATTTCATCCCATAACATCTATACTGGGTACATGTGGGACAGGGTCCACGCCAGTCAAGTAGAATAACACGTACACACTACTTGAGTAATATATCCAGACTTCTGTCTATAATTCCATGCTTCGTTCCACTTTTGATACACCTGAATGTACCACACTGTGAGTGTAGTTGGAACTGTATCACCTTGTCACCTTCTGACACACAAGAAAATGTGTTCTAGAGATGATTACATGAAGACAGGGACAGGCCAGCTCTGGAGTGGCAAAAATTATCTCAGAAAAATCTCATGAGGTTGGGAAGTGGGGGAGACAAGGGGGAAGAGTGAAATAAATGCAATTAGATCCCTACCTCAAACCATACACACATACACCAGACAAATTATAAACCTACATGTGAAAAATTATTAAAAAATAGGACAACATCTACATGATCTTAAGAGTAGAGAAAACCTTTAAAAAAAGAATTTATAAATCCCCAAACAATAAAGAAAAATATATGTTCAAATGCTTCAAATTTTAAAACTCTGTACAGAAGAACCCATAAACATGTATTCACAAAAGATTAAAAATGTACTGGGAGACGTTTAATAGACTAGGAATTAGTAAAACACATAATAAGGAAAACAACTGAATTGTCCAAAGAGGAAATGTGAATGCTCAACAAATAAAAAACAAACAAAAGGTGCTCAAACACAGAGAAGGCCAATAAAACGAACAAAGAGAAACCATTTCTTAGCCATTGTATTTGTAAAATTAAGTAATCAGTCTGTCTCAACTGTTGGCAAGTTTATAGGGGAAATGGTAAATTGTTGCTGAAAATGTGAATTGGTAAAGACATTTTGGAGGAAGTTTGGTGTACTTAGAAAAATGTGCTTGCCCTGTGGCCTAGAAATTATGCTCTGGGATGCACAACAGACAATCTTCTGAGTAGTTCATAAGCACCTTATATGCAGTGGTGTCTGTTATGCAGTGATCCCCAACTTTTTTGCCAGCAGGGGCTGGTTTCATGGAAGACAGTTTTTCTATCGACAAGGGGGAGGTGGTTTCAGGATAATTCAAGAAAATGACATTTATTGTGCACTTTATTTCTATTATTATTACATCAGCTCTACCTCAGATGGTTAGGCATTAGATCCCAGAGATTGGGGTCCCTGTGTTACAACATTGTTTGAAACAGCAGAAAAAAGGGAAATGATGGAAATACCCCTCATTATAGGAATAAACAAATAGAATGTGATATTTTCCCACAATGAAATACCATAAAGCAATTAAAAATAATAAAGGTGATATATATCATTATTAAAAGATATTAAAAACATAAGGTAGAGTATAAAAAACAAGATGCAGATTGATGGGATATATGAAGATGATGTATGTTTAAAAAACAAAAATGGGAGATATTCCCCTGGTGATCTAGTGGTTAGGATTTGGAGCTTTTACTGCTAGGCCTGGGTTCAGTCCCTGGTCAGGGAACTGAGATCCCATGGGTCATGGCAAAAAAAAACCAAAAACACCCATATACAGTGTGTGTGGGGGGGGAGGGGGGACTGGGGCATTTTAATGGATGAACATCTACCTAGAAAAATTGTTTTAACAAAAGGGAATGATACACGATCATTTTAGTCTCTAGGGGAATGTGGTGAGGAGTGGGTGGGGTTGCTGGTTTAGGGGACACTAGCTAGCATTCATCCTTGAATCCCCCCTCCCTGTTCTCTGCCTTCCCTCCTTCCTTCCTTTCTTCGTTCTTTTTTTTCTCTAAAAGTTGACAAGAAGTAAACAGGGCAAAGGCACTCCGCTGATCGCTCAGTGGGTAAAGAATCCGCCTGCAATGCAGGAGGCACAGGAGACTCAGGTTCGATCCTGGGTCGGGAAGATCCCCTGGAGGAGGAAATGGCAACGCACTCCAGTATTCTTGTCTGAAAAGTCCCAGGGACAGAGGAGGCTGGCAGGCCCCAGCCCATGGGGTTGCAGAGTCAGACACGACTGAGCATGCAAGCATGCGTGCAGACGTGACAAAAAGTTAACACCCGGTAACTCTAAATTGCAGGAATATGGAAGTTTAAGTTATTCCATTATTTTACGTAAGTTTTTTTTTAACTTTTTATGTTTTATTGTAGTATAATTTATTAACAATGTTGTATTAGTTTCAGGTGTGCAGCACAGTGATTCAGTTTTACATATTCTTGGATCTGTTCTTCTCCAAATTCTTTTTCCCAATTAGATTGCTACATAATATTGAGGAGAGCTCCTTGTACTATAAGATAGATTCTTGTTGGTTATTCATTTTGAATATGGCAGTGTGTTTAACTTCGACATCTCTGAAAGCAGAAACCAAACAAAAACACCCCTAAATGTTATACAAATAAATAAAATAATAAACCATTAAAACTCTGATAAGGGAAGTAAGGCTTCTCTGGTGGCTCAGCAGTGAAGAATTCACCCACCAATGTAGGAGGCGCATGTTGGATCCCTGGATCAGGAAGATCCTCTGAAGAAGGGCATGGCAAACCACTCCAGTGTTCTTGCCTGGAGAATCCCATGGACAGAGGAGCCTGGCGGGCTACAGCCCACGGGAATGAAGAGTCGGACACCACTGAAGTAACTGATCACAAAAGGGAAGTAACGGAAACAAAGTGTGCTGCTGTGTATGCTGTGTCCAGAGAAGGGAGCGACTCCTCACACTTGGGAGTTCCCACTGGCTTTTCAGTTGGAAAGTACCATATAGACATTTGGAGCTGAGCCCCTATTTTACTTCCCTTGTGAATGACCTCCAGTCTCTTGAAACACTGTGGTAGGGGAGTCTTCTTCCAGTGCCGGAAGCTGGCTGCAGTGTTCTGAAGCAGGTGGTTCCATTTTTCAATAGCTTAAATGATTAAGGGAAATTCTTATTTCTGAAAAGAATTCTATTTCTGTAGACTCTGTTCTTTGGCTTCTTTTCTTTTCTTTTTTTCCCCCCTGGAGCAGCAGAGATTAAATCCAGTGCCCCTTAATAGGAAAGTCTTTCAAAATGTGAAGACAGCTATCCTGCATTTATGTTTTTACATCTAATCATTTAAAGGGCTTTTAACACAAATACAAACATGCAAGCACCACATGGAGACATCGCAGTAAAATACAAATAGGCTATGAAATTGAACTTTTAAAATTCTCTCTAAGAACATGGAAGAAACTAACCTGAGAACACAGAAATCTCGGCCCATCTTGGGGAGTGAATTTTTTTCTGGTCTTACAGGCAAAGGGGTCCCGCTCTCAGGAGGGAGAAGTATGTAATTGATGAGCAGTCCTTATCAGACCTTAACGGGCAAAGATGTAAAGGGGAACTGGATGACTGGTTAGGAATGATACTTCAACAGACATAAGTGGAGGTTTATTGCCTCCTTATTAATGACATTGTTTATTTGATGAGAGCAGCAATGCCTTGCAAACTTCAGTGCCGATGTGAGCTAAGAAAGGGATCTAAATGCTGACTTAAGAAAGTTTATCTTAAAGGCAAAGGCCTCTGAAGACGCGTTCCCCCACTAGATTGATGTTTATTGCTTGGTTTCTTTCTGAAAAGCCTTTGAAAATGACCAATGGACAGGAGAGCCTGGCGGCATTCAGTTGGAGGGTTTATTGGTTGGCATTGCTCAAGTTACCTGAGATATCACTGTGGGTAAGAGGAAGAGGGGAGGAAAGAATCCGAACTTAAGTTCCCCCTCTTAGTAGTGGAACAAGGTTTCCAACACAAGTTCTTCCTGGAAAATAACTGTCCCTCATTTTGTTTACTTCTGTTTCAAGCCTCACCATCTCAAAGAGACTGTGAAACCGCGATAGCAATAACACAAATAGTTAATGACTGGTTTCAGCCAATCAAAATGGACTATGGTTGCTATGCCCTCTGCGGATATCCTGGTGGGATACCTGCCCTGTCCTCAGCTCCGATCAGTCAGACCCCAGGAAACACTTCTGAAGGTGAAACGGAGCAACTGAAGTTGTCTTTGTCTTTGATAAAATGGCTTTATGGCACTCCCTGAAGTTACAGTCTATGTGTTAAAATGCTTCTTTGTAAAGCCTCTCTTTAGAAATCACTTCCGTCTGCAGAAGGAAATAAAGGAGAAAGGATATGAGGAAGGGGTGGTTTAGAGTGTCTCTATTTTGGGTTGACTGACAAAGCTCACTCCTTCTCAAAGGTCTCCGGGTGGCCAGAATTAAGAGAAGGGACGTAGCATCCTTTCTAACACTCTCCTCAAAGTCTTCTACCCCCATGGTTCCACCTTTGGAGAAATTTCTTCTCAAAGCGCTATCCTCACGCTCCGCTTGCCACCATCTTACTTTCCAAGTCATTTACTTTCCCAGCATGTTGCTTTCCTTTCCTCCTCACCTGGTTCCATCGGCCCCTCCTTCCCGTGGTAACTCCATTTCCTAATCCTGACATCGCCCCAGGGGATAAATAAATCTTTAGGTGGCGGTTCCGACACATCATCCCTTAATCCGGGGGCGTCATGACCACCTAGGATGGAAAAGTAATTTCACAACGATTCCCTCGCTTGTCCCCTGCCCCCTTCTAATTGCTCATGTTTATTTTTGACTCTAGACAATTAAAATCAGTTCTGTTTGGAGGATTTCACAACACTCCTCGACATTTTTGGAGATGCAATAGAGAAAAACTGAAGAAAGAATGAAAACCTAGGGTCTGTGCAGCATCTCCCGAGTTTGCGGGGCTTTTCCTCTTAGTTGTGCAAACCCAGTCCAGTGGGATAGAGACATGACGGCCTCAGGAAACGCATTTTTCTGTTAGCCAAAAAGCAGTGGTGTTGAATGGCTTGAGAGACCACAAAATTACATTCCTCCACTCAGCCCTGGGAACCAATATAATGGGAAAGTATATTAACAATTTGCATCACCTGGGTCCACTATAGCCAGCGGTGAAGAGGTTAATCCAACCCACTCACTTATTTGCACTGGATTAATTTGCTGTGAGTGTTTTTGAGTCTTTGTGCTATCTTTTGATTCAACCACATAACTGATGAAATTAAGCACTGGAGATTGCCTGGCTTCTTAGTTTTGAGGCCGCTACCCCTAGAACTTGCATCATTCAGATTAAGAGAGAGATTAAGTTAATGAAGAAAATTCTGGACTGAGTTCGCCACGGACATAACATTTAGTGTCAGCCCAATGCTGGCTGTATTTTAGGGGCATAAAGACTGGCTGGTTCTCAAGAAGTTCCATGGGCTGGTGCCCACTTAAGAAGTCTTCTCTCCAAAGCTCAAACCTCAGTAATTGTAAAAACTTATTGGAAATACTTGCAATATTTTCAAGTTGAAAATATGCCCCTATATTTTAAACAATCCCAAAGGGATCAAGAATGGGGGGATGGCAGGGCTGGGTAAGAAGCAGCCTCGTGCTGAAGGCCCAAGAGGGAGAGTGCCAGTGTCAGATTATTGGATGAGATTTCTGAGCAAGAACCAAATATTTAGTCCTCCGGCATTTGTGGAAATTATTTTAGCAGAGAACAGCAATGGCACTAAGACAATGATTTGTTTTCTCAAAATCCAAATTAAGAAATTGTATGGCTCTGTGTTTACCCTCTAACTAAGAATTTAACCTTTTCTTTCAAACACTGTGCCTGAATTATGAGAGCCCAAGAGTCAAAGCTCTATATTTTTAAATGGTGGGGTGGGGGGGGGGGGGTCTTAAAGACCCCTCCAAATTGCTTGGTAATAGATCAGGGATCTCCAGCCTCAAATGACTTCCACATATATAAATTGCAAGCCAGAAGGAGGCACTAAGGAGAAGAACAGAAAGGTTTGTTTGGAGAGCACCACAAATAATTATAAGTTATGGGAACAGAGAAGAAAATAAAACATGCTGATTAGAAACATCAGGATGAATTGGCATTGATTTTGCTGTATGATAGAAAATCGGTTTCAATTTTTTTTTTCCAACAGATGCATAGCATGGTGGGTGAGGAATTAAATTTTATTCCAGGTTCAAATTTGTTTGGAAATGAAATTTGGGAAGGTGAGCCTCATTTCACAGAAACTAAGCAACTTTCTGAATACTCTTACATAAGGTATCCAAGAGACAACTGATTTGATCATCCAGTATCTGTAGGCGCAGAGAAATTATTCTCTTGATTTTGAGTTTCAGTGCATGTTTGGTCCTTTTTTATTCATTTAGTGATGCTTTCTAATATTCTTTTCTGTGAATCTTTGCCTATTCTGGTTGTCTTCTCATCTCCTAGAAAACCAGAACTGGCAATAAAGCCCTTGCCTGTTACAAGGCTGCAGAATGTGTCAAAGCGTATATTCTGCGCAGTTAAATTGCTGCTGTTAATTTCTCTTTCACTGTTGTTTAGTTGCTAAGTCATGCCTGACTGCCTGCGACTCCATGGACTGCAGCACGCCAGGCTCCTCTGCCCTTTATTACTCCTGAATTTTGCTCAGATTCACGCCCACTGAGTCAGTGACGCCATTAAACCCTCTCATCCTCTACCACCCCCTTCTCCTCCTGCCTTCAATCTTTCCCAGCATCAGGGTCTTTTCCAATAAGTCAGCTCTTTGCATCAGGTGGTCAAAGTATTGAACTTCAGCTTCAGCATCAGTCCTTCCAATCAATACTCAGGGTTGATTTCCCTTAGAATGGGCTAGTTTAATCTCCTTGCTGTCCAAGAGACTCGCAAGAGTCTTCCCCAGAATTCCTTAAAAAACTGGAACTAGAACTGCCATATAACCCAGAAATCCCATTGCTAGGCATACATGCCAAGGAAACCAGGACTGAAAGAGACATGTGTACCCCAATGTTCATCGCAACACTGTTTATAATAGCTGGGACATGGAAACAACCCGGATGTCCATTGGCAGACAAACAGATAAGAAAGCTGTGGTACATATACACAGTGGAACATTACTCAGCTATTAAAAAGAATGCATTTGAATCAGGTCTAATGAGGTGCATGAAACTGGAGCCTATTATATAGAGTGAAGTAAGGCAGAAAAAAAATACCAATACAGTATATTAAAACATATATATGGAATTTAGAAAAATGGTAATGATGACCCTGTATGTGAGACAGCAAAAGAGACATAAATGTAAAGAACAGACTTTTGGACTCTGTGGAAGAAGGCGAGGGTGGGATGATCTGAGAGAATAGCACTGAAACATGTATATTACCATATATGACACGGATCACCAGCCCAGGTTCGATGCATGAGACAGGGCGCTCACGGGCAGTGCACTGGGATGAGCCTGAGGGATGGGATGGGGAGGGAGGTGGGAGGGAGGGTCAGGATGGGGGACACATGTACACCCATGGCTGATTGATGTCAATGTATGGCAAAACCACTACAATATTGTAAAGTAATTAGCCTCCAATTAAAATATATAAATTTTACAAAAGAGTCTTCTCCAGGACCTCAGTTAGAAAGCATCAGTTCTTTAGCGCTCAGCCTTCTTTATGGTCCAACTCTTCACATCCGTACATGACTACTAGAAAAACCATAGCTTTGACTATACAGAACTTTGTTGGCCATTTCCCTGTAGGTCCTTTGTATTTGGAGTAAATACCAAGGTCACATGAATATTTTCTTTTTCCTTTTTAGTGAAGTGTTGGTTAGCATCATCAGTTCTGTGTCTTAAAGTATCTGTTTCTGAAAGTAAACTGGGGGTTAACTTTCTTCTCAGAGGTACAGGTCCTGTGACGTCATGACTGGGTAGACCTGTCACTTGGCCAGCCAGGGCCGCAAACATGTTCCTGGCCTTTGGCAGAACTGGCAGATGGGCACAGCCTCTGGGTTTGGGCATGGCTGTTTCCTCTGGCCTCCTGAGAATATCTGTGTGTCACAAGAGCAGCTGTCCTCACCCCAGGCTTCACTGGCCTCCCCTGGAACCATACCACTTAAAGGCCACTCAGACCTCACCCAGTTGGCCTCCCTCTGCCCTAATCTTCAACATAGGGTGATGTTAAGTGTTCCCATGTCCGCACTCCCAAGCCTCAGAAGATCCCTGCTCGTGGGTGTCTGTTTGCAAGGTGGTTTTGGGAATCTCTGCAGGGCTGGTGATGAAGTCCAGGGAGCGCCAGTCCTCTGCCCAGGGCAGCTGCTCCTACCCTGGGGCTCCTCTGAGCCCCCCAAGCCCTCGCCACTGCCCATCTCATTTGTACCATGGACACAGGTCCTAGGAGGAGACAGGACAACCCACGAGAAGACAAGCACCATGAAGGCTCACGCCTGAGCTTACCGATGCCCCCTGGCCTGAAAGTACCTGAACCATCCTGAAACACCCTCTGCACTCAGCAAAGTGTTGTTTCACATGAGATGAGCCTTCCTTCCTTTCTTTTACCTCATCCCTTCCTTCCCCTTGGAAAAGAAGACGTGGCCTCTCTTTCAGTCAAGGAGGATCTCACCTGCTGTGCCAGTCTCTCCTCTAGAATCCTAGTCCTTCTTTGGTTTCCTTCCTAGAATTATCAATGTCAACTTCCTCTTAGCCTCAGCATTATCCCTCTTCCAATGACATTCTTTTGGTACTTCTCCCCTTTCCCCCCATTCCATACTCAAGGTTGACAACTTGTTCTTACCAGGGTAAATAAAAATGCTACCACTCAGAGAAGGGACAGGCACTCTCATAAGGAGTTAAGAAGACACTATATGAAGGGACATTGGACAGTGGCTTTGAAGTGTTCAGAATTAGTTGTCAGCATTAAAAAACAAATAAGATATTTCAGCTACCTTACCCTGGTAGCTCAGATGGTAAAGCATCTGCCTACAATGAGGGAGACCAGGGTTCGATCCCTGGGTTGGGAAGATCCCCTGGAGAAGGAAATGGCAACCCACTCCAGTACTCCTGCCTGGAAAATCCCATGGACCGAAGAGCCTGGTAGGCTACAATCCATGGAGTCGCAAAGAGTCAGACACGACTGAGCAACTTCACTTTCACTTTTCTTTCAAGATATTTCAGCTAAGAATCAGATTTTTGCAGGCTGCATATATGCTAAACCACTTCAGTTGTGTCCAACTCTTTGCGATGCTATGGACCATAGCCCTTTAGGCTCCTCTGACCATGGGCTTCTCCAGGCAAGAATGCTGGAGTGGGTTGCCATGCCCTCCTCCAGGGGAGTCTTCCCAACACAGGGATTGAACCCATGTCTCTTATGCCTCCTGCACTGGGTTCTTTACCACTAGCACCACCTGGGAAGCCCTTTCACAAGTTACTCCTGAAAAATTAGATCTGATCAAGCCAGGCCTGTATGTCCGCATCTCAACTGTCCCTTTCCAGAAGGTCTTGCACCAAAACGGATGCCGCACGTGTCATACCCTGCACCTTCTCCTGCAACATGGCCTTGCCACTCTGCCACCAAGAGATGGGGTCTGATTCCTCTCGCCTTGGGTCTGGAGAGAATCTTGTCCTTGGTCACTTGCTTGCAACCAATAGAACACAGAGGGAGGAGGTGCTGCATGACTTCTGAAGCCAGGAATGCCCACAGCTCGCCAGAGAGAGGATCTGCTTCCGTAGCTGCCATGTGTACACGTGTACAGAGATATCATCAGCTACATAATCCTTGTGGGCAGACACCCTGTCTGGTCCCTGTTTGTGTTGTTGTTGCTGTTCAGTCACTAAGTCATGTCCAGCTCTTTGTGACCCCATGGGCTGCAGCACACCAGGCCTCCCTGTCCCTTACCATCTCCTGGAGTTCGCTCAAGTTCATGTCCATTGGATCAGTGATCCCACCCAATCATACGCTCTGCCTCCCTCTTCTCCTTTTGCCTTCAATCCTTTCCCAGTCTCAGGGTCTTTTCCAATGAGTCGGCTGTTTGCATTCATTTCAGCATCAGTCCTTCCAGTGAATATTCAGGGTTGATTTCCTTTAGGATTGACTGGTTGGATCTCCTTGCAGTCCAACGGACTCTCAAGAGTCTTCTCCAGCACCACAGTTTGAAAGTATCAATTCTTTGTTGTTCAGCCTTCTTAAAGGTCCAACTCTCACATCCATACATGACTGCTGGAAAAACCATAGCTTTGACTAGCTAAGAATTTTTCTGCTGAACTTGGATGTGGGCTGTTGGCCTTATGGGTGGAGAGAGGGAAAGACTGAGCTACTGACCCCTCTTCATTCTGTCCTTCTATCTCCAAGATCTCACCTTTCCCCACAAAGCCACCACAACCATCTCAACAAAACCCACCTAAGCCTCCCCACCATCCATGAAAACCACACCCTGAAAGACAGAACCAGGCAGAGACAAGAGACCCTTTGCTGATGAAGCATTTACTGCCATATTTTTGAGAGATTAACAGGCATCAGGATATGAAGAGGGGCTAGATGCAAATACCCTCCATAACAATGTATTTAAAAACCTGATTACAAACATAATTCACATTGACTACAGAAAACTCAGAAACACAAAGAAGAAAATTAAAATGACCTCTCTCATCACACCTAGATATAAATATCTTATAGATATTTAGGCTACATCCTTCTGCTTTATTTTGTATTCCTATAAATGGAACAATAATGTTCCAAAGTTCAGATTTTATTGTAACCCCATGTCCTGAATATTGTACATATTTTCCCATGTTATTAAATATTCATGTACAGTGTGATTTTATATATACTTTTATACACAGTATTCTATTTATGAAGTATCATAATTTATGTAATCATCTCCCATTATTTGATATTATTTTCAGTTTTCTCTTATTATCCATAACATGGCAGAGAATATCCATCCTTGTCTACGTATCTTTTCACTTGTCCATGATTGTTTGCTGGATAAATGTCTAGAAATGGGATCACTGAGTCAAAGAAACCATATTTTCAAGGCTTCTGCTATTTATTGCCAATTTATCCTCTAGAATCATGGTCTTACCAACAGGAGTGTCCATTTCATCAGATCTATACCAGATGGAAAATATCTTCTTATGCTTTAGCAAATCAACAGTCCTAGGACTTTGGATTCAACAATAATTTGCCAATAGACAATGACAAAGCACAGAAAATGGAACGGAAGAAATCTCTGAGAATGCAGAATGTCTCCTTTACAGAGGAGGAAAGTGGGACCAAGAAAATGAAGTGATTTGCCCAAAGTTATACAGAGAATTGATGGGTCTCTCATTGACACTGATCGTTCCAGCACAGTGACCAATTCTGGTCGCCACGTTGGATCAGTAAGCTAACAATTAATCTAGGCTTTCCTGACCTCCCTTTGCCCCTTCCATTTTAAAGAATTGTGTTTAGGCAGCTGCCCATACTGGTCTTGAAGGGTCATGATGGCTAGAAGTTCTCTTGGAGCCTCAAACAATGCCAAGTCCTCTCCATAGTTGCTTTTCAGTATATATTCTGTGTTTGGTCAAACTTGCTAACATTGAGCCTTGTTTCAGGTTCAAAGAAGGGTTAAATGGTCTATGAAATGGGGCAGCAATCTTCCTAAAGAAGAGTCCTGTCCTCCCCAAAGAAGAGTGCATGCAATGGTATCTACTCAAATTCAAGACGCAGGACACGCTGTAGACACAAGCAGCTTGGAAAGCTGAGAGAAGCCCTGTGCATGTAGCCTCTGTCCCTTGAAAGCTCACTGCCCCATTTCTCATAGCTTCCTCATGCGAATTTGGCTCATCCCTGGTTTTAAGGCTCTAGTGTCTACATCATAGTCCACACTTTGTGGACCTCTTTCTCCTCTGATTACTGTGATACCCGTCTCTCTTTCTCTTAGTTTCTGTCCTACCTACTTATGTCTATGCAAAGTCTCTGGCTTTTCCAGTGGTCATGTATGAACGTGAGAATTGGACTATGAAGAAAGCTGAGCACTGAAGAATGGATGCTTTCAAACTGTGGTGTTGGAGAAGACTCTTGAGAGTCCCTTGGACAGCAAGGAGATCAAACTAGTCAATCCTAAAGGAAATCAACCCTGAATATGCATTGGAAGGACTGATGCTGAAGCTGAAGCTCCAATAGTTGGGCCACCTGATGCGAAGAAAAGACCCTGATGCTGGGAAAGATTGAGGGCGAAAGGAGAAGGGGCAATAGAGGATGAGATGGTTGGATGACATCACTGACTCAATGGACATGAATTTGAGCAATCTCCGGGAGATAGTGGAAGACGGATGAACCTGGCGTGCTACAGTCCATGGGGATACAAAGCGTCAGACATGACTAAGCAACTGAACAACTCTTTCTTTTAGCTTTAAATATGTGGCAGACATCTCAAATCCTGAACTCAGAAACATGCTTTCTTTTTAATTTAAAAGAAAACCCAGGTGTGGAGAAAAGGGAACCCTCCTACACTGTTGGTGGGAATGCAAACTAGTACAGCCACTTTGGATAACAGTGTGGAGATTCCTTAAAAAATTGCAAATAGAACTACCTTATGACCCAGCAATCCCACTGCTGGGCATACACACCGAGGAAACCAGAATTGAAAGAGACACATGTACCCCAATGTTCATCGCAGCACTGTTTATAATAGCCAGGACATGGAAACAACCTAGATGTCCATCAGCAGATGAATGGATAAGAAAGCTGTGGTACATATACACAATGGAGTACTACTCAGCTGTTAAAAAGAATACATTTGAATCAGTTCTGATGAGATGGATGAAACTGGAGCCGATTATACAGAGTGAAGTAAGCCAGAAAGAAAAACACCAATACGGTATACTAACACATATATATGGAATTTAGAAAGATGGCAATGACGACCCTGTATGCAAGACAGCAAAAAAGACACAGATGTGTATAACGGACTTTTGGACTCAGAGGGAGAGGGAGAGGGTGGGATGATTTGGGAGAATGGCATTGTAACATGTATACTATCATGTAAGAATCGAATCGCCAGTCTATGTCCGAAGCAGGATACAGCATGCTTGGGGCTGGTGCACGGTGATGACCCAGAGAGATGTTATGGGGAGGGAGCTGGGAGGGGGGTTCATGTTTGGGATCGCATGTACACCCGTGGTGGATTCATGTCAATGTATGGCAAAACCAATACAGTATTATAAAGTAAAATAAAGTTAAATAAATAAATAAATAAGAAAACCCAAATTGGTGTTACCTTCCATTTCAAGATCCTGTTTTGCCAGATGGTGGAAAGTGAAATGTCAGTGGCCTCAGGGTGGCCTCACATCCTTGCTCGCTGCCCTGCTCCCCCTCCTCTGGGATCCTTGTTCCTTCTGTGGGGAGGGGCTGGCGTCTGGTCGCTCCTCACCGTTTTCCAAGCACACTGGCGCAGCTCGAGGCTCCCGTCACTCCTGTCGGGCCTCTGTCCTCAGCAGTGTGAGTCACCACAGTGCCCTCCTGGGCCCCCTGAGCTCTTGTCAAAACCACCTCTCCATTCATCTCACCCTCTCCTTCCTCCTCTCATAGGCTAGCGTATGTAAGATATATAGGCAACGAGACTTTGCTGTGTGAGCCAGGAAGCTCAAACAGGGGTTCTGGAACAATCTAGAGGGGTGTAAAAGGGTGGGAGGTGGAAGCGAGGCTCAAGAAGAAGGGGACATTTGTATACTTATGACTAATTCATGTTGATGTATGGCAGAAACCAAAGCAATGTTGTAAAGCAATTATCCTTCAGTTCAGTTCAGTTCAGCTCAGTGGCTCCGTTGTGTCCGACTCTTTGTGACCCCATGGACTGCAGCACGCCAGGCCTCCCTGTCCATCACCAGCTCCTGGAGTTTACTCAAACTCATGTCCATTGAGTCAGTGATGCCATCCAACCATCTCATCCTCTGTCGTCCCCTTCTCCTCCCAACTTCAATCTTTCCCAGCATCAAGGTCTTATCAAATGAGTCAGCTCTTTGCATCAGGTGGCCAAAGTATTGGAGCTTCAGCTTCAGCATCAGTCCTTCCAATGAATATTCAGCACTGATTTCCTCTAGGATGGACTGGTTGGATCTCCTTGCATTCCAAGGGCCTCTCAAGAGTCTTCTCCAACACCACAGTTCAAAAGCATCAATTCTTCAGTGCTCAGCCTTCTTTATAGTCCAACTCTCACATCCATACATGACTACTGGAAAAGCCATAGCTCTGACTAGATGGACCTTTGTTGCAAAGTAATGTCTCTTTAAAATTAAGTAAATAAATAAAAGACGTCCATCTTTTGTCCTCTCTGTCCATCACCTCTGTGCTACTCTGGGGCACATGAGAAACACTCTCAGCACTAATGTGGGTCTGGGGAAATTGTGCCGTAGGACTGGACCTTCTGCTTGGTGACATGGACCCCATTTCTGCTTCTCCGGTACTCGTGCTTGGAATGGAAGCACCCCCCTAGGCTCACCCCTTTCAGGAATCCTCATGGGTAGGGCCCTAGGGAAGAACAATGCCTCACGCTGAACTCGCTGTGCCTCTGGGACATGCTGTCGTTCCTGTCCCCACCCCATGCCCCACCCCCATCGTCACACATCTTCACTCCCACCTCGCACCTTGGCTGGATCAAATTAAACATTCCTAGCTTTGGAATGCCGCACTTTTCAGAATATGAGAAGTAGCTGGCGAGCAGAAAAAGGAATGTCTGGAACTAAAAGCATTACTTTTTCTAAAACAAAATTGAGGTATATTTGATTTACAGTGTTAATTTCTGCAGTAGAGCAAAGTGATTCAGTTATACATATGTATACATTTACAAAATATTCTTTTCCATTATAGTTTATTGCATATATTGAATACAGTTCCCAGTGCTCTGTACTAGGCTTTTGTAGTTTATACATTCTATACATAATAGTTTGTATCTGCTAACCCCAAACTCCCAGTCCATACCTTCCCCACCCCTTTCCTTGGCAACCATAAGTGCATTCTCTGTGTCTGTGAGTCTGTTTCTATTTTGTAGATAGGTTTATTTGGGTTGTATTTTATATTTCACATATAAGTGATATTATACGTATTTGTCTTTTTCTTTCTGACTTACTTCACCTAGTATAATAATCGCTAGTTCCATCCATGTTGCTGCAAATAGCATTATTTCATTCTTTTTTATGACTGAGTAAAGTATTCCATTTGTACATATATACCTCTTTGTTACCCATTCATCTGTCAATGGACGTTAGGGTGGCTTCCATATATTGGCTATTGTGTAGAGTGCTGCTATGAACATAGGGGTGCATGTATCTTTTTGGAGTATAGTTTTGTCTGGATATATGCACAGGAGTGGGTTGCTAGATCATATGGTAATTCTATTTTTTAGTTTTTTGAGGGACTGCCGTACTGTTTTCTATAGTGGCTGCACCAACTTACATTGCCACCAACAGTGTAGGAAGGTTTCCTTTTCTCTACACCCTCTCCAGTATTTGTGATTTGTAGACTTTTTAATGATGACCATTCTAACTGGTGTGAGGTGGTACCTCATTGTACTGTTGATTTACATTTCACTAATAATTAGTGATGTTGAGCATCGTCTCATGTGCCTATTGGACATCTGTATGTCTTCTTTGGAGAAATGTCTAAAAACACTAGAAATCATATCACATCATATTATTAATCCATCACACCATTGTTGTGCTACCCACATACCTATTGTCAACCCTCCATACTCAAATTCCTTCTGAGCTTGTCCCCATTTAGCTCTGATCTGCGCTCACATCATCTTTCCATAGCTCGGCTCTCAACAGCTACCCCAGATGCGGTGGTGGCACCTCACATGTGTCGTGGCCAAAACAGAAATCCATTTCTACCTCTCTTATTTCATTTACTCCAACAGACTAAGACTACACCCCGCTACACATCCCTGTTGACTCCCTAAAGTGCACCCTGTCGCCCTGCTCCCTCCTGCCCACTCCGGCGCTCAGGAATGGCATTCTTCTCAAGTCCTAGAGCACTCCCTCACTTCTCACTGAGCACGCACTGCATGGTATTGTTGTTTTATGAGATCATTGCCATCTAAGGGGCAGAGACTCTGCCTCTTTCACTGCTGTGTTCCCAGGACCTGGTACAATGCTGGGCACACAGTAGATACTCACCAGACATTGTCTTAATAGATGAATTCTGTTAACAAGTTTTCAGCCTCCTCATGGAGTCTGAAAAGTTCACGGCTTTGAATGAGTCTTTGCACATGATGGTGGTTCAGATAATAAATCTGTCTGCAATATAGGAGACCTGGGTTCGATCCCTGGGTTGAGAAGACTCCCTGGAGAAGGAAACGGCTACCCACCCCAGTATTCTTGCCTGAAGAATTCCTTGGACAGAGGAGGCTGACACGCTATAGTTAGTGCAGTGGTAAAGAATCTGCCTGCTAATGCAGGAGATGAAGGACACGTGGGTTCAATCCCTCGGTAAGGAAGATCCCCTAGAGTAGGAAACAGCAGCCCACTCCAGTATGCTTGTCTGGAAAATTCCATGGACAGAGGAGTCTGATGGGGTTGAAAAGAGTCAAACATGACTAAACATGCACACACTACTACTTTGCTCATGATGGTGATGGTTAAATGAGGAAAGGGTATAGTGCTTATCGGAGAATTGAGATTTTTTTTAAAATTTAATTTTTATTGGTGTATAGTTGCTTTACAATGTGTTATTTTCTGCTCTACAGCGACAGCAAAGTGAATCAGCTATGCATGCATGCTAAGTCACTTTAGATGTGTCCGACTTTGTGCAACCCTATGGACTATAGCCTGCCAGCTGTCCATGGAATGATCCAGGCAAGAATGCTGGAGTGGGTTGAATTTTCTTCTCCAGGGGATCGTCCCAACCCAGGGATTGAACCTGCCCCCTCTTACATCTGTATTGGCAGACAGGTTCTTTACCACTAGCGCCACCAGGGAAGCCGTACATGTACATATATCCCCTCTTTTTGGGATTTCTTTCCCATTTAGGTCACCAGAGAGCACTGAGTGAGTTCCCTGTGCTATGCAGTAGGTTCTCATTAGTTATTTTATATATAGTAGTATAAAAGTGTTTTCAAGTTAGGGAAGTCCTGATAAAACACCCCCATCACTAAATACTCTAGCATACCCTATCTGGGTCTGCTATATTAACTCCTCCCTTAACAAAACGTTGACTTTGTTTATTGAGGTATCTGTAGTGTAACAGAATCATTCCACATGCACCTGAAACCACGCAAATAATGAGTAGGCATTGAGTATCTGATATGTGCCTAGCACTAGGCATGGAAAGAGAATGAAAAAGAAATGAAGATTATTTCAAGAAATGTGCTTGTCTCTCAAAGATTTTACAATCTACTTAGGGAGTCAAGTAAATAACAAGAGGGAAAGAACTTGGTTACAGAGCAGAAACTCGAGAAGAAGGCCTAGCAGCTGAAGAATTAGGAGATAAGAAATTCCTAGAGGGATTAAAGAAAGCCTCACAGACATGGTGGGGCTTAGGTTGGAGCTTATGTTCCTCAGTCCTTGGTAACAGGAGAATGCCTTTGCAAATATTCAGGAGCTTTGAGCATAAAGAACAATACTATGTGTGGTTAATTAAATGCACAGTTTATTAATCTCATAAGCCTATTAAATACTGTTATTCTTCAAATGCCACTTACCCAAGCAATAACATAAACAAAAGATTAGATCTGCTAGACAAAGCGCCTGAAGAACTTGAAGGATGGAGGTTTGTAACGTACAGGAAGCAGTGACCAAAACCATCCCAAAGAAAAAGAAATGCAAGAAAGCAAGGTGCTTATCTGTGGAGGCTTTACAAGTAGCCGAAGAAAGAAGAGACATGAACGGCAAGGGGGAAAGGGAAACACTTACCCAATTGAATGCAAAGTTCCAGAGAACAGAAAGGAGAGATAAGGAGGCCTTCTTAAATGAGTTAGAGCTTCCCTGGTGGCTCAGATGGTAAAGTGTCTGCCTGCTACACGGGAGACCTGGGTTCGATCCCCGGATCAGGAAGATCCTCTGGAAATGGAAATGGCAACCCACTCCAGTACTCTTGTTTGGAAAATTCCATGGATGGAGAAGCCTGATAGGCTACAGTCCATGGGGTCGCAAAGAGTCGGACACAACTGAGCGACTTCACTTTTACTTTCCTAAATGAATAATGCAAAGAAATAGAAGAAAACAATAGGATGGGAAAGACTAGAGATCTTTTCAAGTAGATTGGAGATATCAAGGGAATATTTTGTGCAAAGATGGGCATGATAAAGGACAGAAACAGTAAGGACCTGGCAGAAGAGATTAAGAAGAGGTGGAAGAATACACAGGAGAACTATGCAATAAAATTCTTAATGACCCAGATAACCATGATGGTGTGGCCACTCACTTAGAGCTGGACATCCTGAAGTGTGAAGACAAGTGGGCCTTAGAAAGCATTACTATGAACAAAGCTAGTAGAAGTGACACAATTCAGCAGAGCTATTTAAAATCATAAAAGATGATGCTGTTAAAGTGCTACACTCAATGTATCAGCAAATATGGAAAACTCAGCAGTGGCCGCAGGACTGGAAAAGTTCAGTTTTTATGCCAGTCTCAAAGAGGGCAATGCCAAAGAATGTTCAGACTAACATACACTTGCTAGCAAGGTTCATTTCACATGCTAGCAAGGTTATGCTCAAAATCCTTCAAGCTAGTCTTCAGCAGTACACGAACTGAGAATTTCCAGATGTACAAGCTGGGTTTTGAAGAGGCAGAGAAATCGGAGATCAAATTACCAACATTCACTGAAGCATGGAGAAAGCAAAAGAGTCCCAGAAAAACATCTACTTCTGCTTCATCAACTACACTAAAGCCTTTGACTGTATGAATCACAACAAACTGTGGAAAATTCTTATAGAGATGGGAGTCCAGATTATTTTACCTGTCCCCTGAGAAACCTGTATGCAGTTCAAGAAGCAAGAGTTAGAACCTTACGTGGAACAACAGACTGGTTCAAAATTGGGAAAGGAGTAAGACAAGGCTGCATATTGTCACCCTGCTTATTTAGCTTCTATGCAGAGTACATCATGTAAAATGCTGGACTAGATGAATCACAAGCTGGAATCAAGATTTCCAGGAGAATTGTCAAAAAATGTTACCACTCAAGTGGCACAAAGTGAAGAGGAATTAAAGAGCCTCTTGATGAAGGTGAAAGGGGCGAGTAGTTTGAAACTCAACATTCAAAAAACATAGATCTTGGCATCCAGTCCCATCACTTCATGACAAATAGAAGGGGAAAAAGTGGAAACAGTGACAGACTTTATTTTTTGGGGGCTCCAAAATCACTGCAGATGATGACTCCAGCCATGACATTAAAAGATGCTTGCTCCTTGGAAAGAAAACTATGACAAACCTAGACGGCATATTTAAAAAGCAAAGACATGACTGTGCTGAAAAAGGTCTGTTTAGTCAAAGCTATGGTTTTTCCGGTAGTTACATATGGATGTGAGAGTTGGACCATAAAGAAGCCTGAGTGCCAAAGAATTGATGCTTTTGAACTGTGGTGTTGGAGAAGACTCTTCAGAGTCCCTTGGACTGCAAGCAGATCAAACCAGTCAATCCTAAAGGAAATCAACTCATTGGAAAAGACCCTAATGCTAGGAAAGATTGAAGGGGATGAGAGAGAATGAGGTGGTTGGATGGCAACACTGACTCAATGGACATGAGCTTGAGCAACCTCTGGGAGATGGTGAAGGACAGGGAAGTCTGATGTGCTGCAGTCCATGGGGTCCCAAAGAGGCGAACATGGCTTAGTGACTGAACAATGCTATCTGCGGCTTTGGTAGAGGCAGGTGGGTGTTCAGATGCTCTGATGCCCGAAGGAGTAACTTTGCCTGGATCGCCAAAGGCAGGGGCAGGAAGGGTCTCAGGGGAATGCTGCTGACTTTCCAAGCTGGTGTCCAGCTTGGTCAATATGGCCCAGATGGCTGACCTCAGGTATTGGTTCTGCCTTGGACACCCGCTGCAGTGAGGGGATGAGGGATCTCTGAGTAAGGGGTAAACCATCCAAGATTAGAAGCTTGGTTCTGGGACCAGGATGATCCTTAAGGTGGGACTTCTCCCTTCCAGGATGACCATGGACCACCAGCAACAAAAGCATCCATGAAAGCCACGGACATAGAAAGCCTTTAAACAAACCACAGGCTGTTGGCTGCAGTCAGGAGCTCAGCAGAGCCCAGGTGTTCCTTTATTAAACTGGCGTCATTCCTATCATTGCCTGGCTTCCAATGTGCTCCCTTTAGGCGAGCTGGTGATTTGTGAGGTCCCGTCTGCCTGGACAAACTGGAGAAGGAAGGCAATTATGCAGATAATTCAAGCAAGAGCCTGGCTCCACCGAAGCTCTATAATCACCTGAAGAGCCTGTTTGTCAGAACATTTCCAATGGCGCAATTCAGACAAAAAGAATTTTGTTTCCTGGGTGATTGCCTCACTCTTTCGGCCATGTGATCTTAGCCCCAGAGGAAAACTGATATTTATCATACTCTGGTCCTAGAGCCTGCGGAATCAATAAATAAATAAGATGTCACGATTGGGACCAGTAACAGCTCCAACTGTGCAGAGCAAAAAAAAAAAAAAAAAAAAAAAAAACAAAGAAAAAAAGAAAGGAGAAGAAACCAGAGCTGACTGCGCTTCCTTTGCACAGCTGCCTTCTCGTCCTGCTACCCCCTTCAGGGCCAGGACTCATGCAAGCCTCAGAAACCTGTGTGGGCCTGGGCCTTGCCCCTCCCTTGTTCATTTGCTGGCTGTTGGTCACCACTGCAGAGGTCACTCTTTCACAGAACTCATTTAAGTAGCACAGGAACCTCTCCTGCCTCAATCTGACTCGCGAAGACCTTACGCCAGTGTTGTGTGTGTGTGTTAGTCTCTCAGCCATGTCCAACTCTTTGCAACCCCATGGATGGCAGTCCACCAGCTTCCCATGCCTGTGTTAGGGAGACGACTGGCCACTTGTGCCAGTCAGCTTGGTGGCACTTAACTCGGGCCATGAGCGTGATCTGGATATATGGGCAGCTGTCTTGGTGAGACAATGTGGAGGGTGCAAGGAAGGACTCTTGACCTTCCAGGGTGCCTGGAATTCCTCTGTTAGAGATGCATTTATTTAGCTCTCCAAGTGTTGTCTACCTCTAAGAGCCTCCTGGGCTTCCCGTGTGGCTCAGCTGGTAAAGAATCCTGCAATGCAGGAGACCTGGGTTCGATCCCTGGGTTGGGAAGATCCCCTAGAGATGGGAAAGACTACCCCCTCCAGTATTTTGGCCTGGAGAATTCCGTGGACTGCGTAGTCCCTGGGGTCACAAAGAGTTGGACACGACTGAGTGACTTTTTCACTTTTTTTTTCAAGAGTCTCCTAGTGAAATGCCACCACTAAAAGGAGGAGTCATTCCTTAGGCCACATGAGGACGAATAACAAGAGCTGATGCTTACTCAGTGTTACTTCGTCCTCACCGCTTTCACAGGAGGGAGGCACTGCTATCACTCCCGTTTTACAGAGCAGGGTCCAAGGCACAGAGAGGTTTAGTAATTGGTCCCAAACCACACAGTGAAAAAGTGGAGAGGCCAGGACTGAACCTGGACAGTCCACGTGGACACTGCGGCATAACAGCTCTTCCCTTCTTTCCTCTTGGGGACAAAATTCAGTCTCTCTCCGATGGTGACAACTCAGGAAGGGAAGTGAGCGCCTCACAGCTGGCTTTGGTCGGGGAGAAATTGAGGACGAGGCAGAATCCAGGATGTGGGTGAGGTGTCAGGGACCTCGCCTGTGAATGTCAAGGTCTTCTCGAGATGGCTTGGGGATCCCTGGAAGAGGACAGACCCCTCTGGCCCAAGGGTGCCCTGGGTGGACTGGGGGTGTGGAGTGGCACCCCAGGGTCACACGGTTGGAGGGACATAGGACAACAGGAGGGTGAGGCGGACATGCTCAGTGGAGCCTGATTCTTGACCATTGAGTTCTGGCTCTGCTATGTTTCAAAAGGGAGGCCCTGGAAAGTAAAGTTTATCCTCCTTGGGACTCAGTTTCCTCACTTGTGAAATGGGAATAAGTATGGCAACAGTACATACTCCGTGGGTTGCTGGGAGGACAGAATAACTGTGGGATGACCTGGCCTGAGGTGGGTATTCAGTGGTGCTCATCGGGGCCGCGGGGCAGGGCAGAGCAGATGGGGTGGAGGGAGTCTCTGATGGATGTGGGAAGATGCTGGGGAGGGGCCTGATTAGACTGAGGCAAAACTGGGGAAGACTTGGAAGAGATGGAGGCAGGCTGGGCAGGCTGACACATTTGGGGTAAAGGAAGCTGTGGATCACAGAGGAAAAGGAGCTGACCTGTCTAGTGAGCTGATGCTTGACCTCTGGGTACCTCTGACTTTCTGCAGTTTTGCTGTGATTCTGTAGTCTCCCCACGAGGCCAGGGGTCTCAGCCAGGCATGGCCTCTCACTCTCCTGAAGGCAGTTTCTGCTTCTTCAGCCTCCCTCCCCAGGGTGGGGGTTTGCCCTGGGGCTCTACCTTTGGGCTTGAGAGTGAGACTTTCATCTGATGGAGCAGTCAGATGATAATCAGACTTCAGACGTTCCAGAGTGAGCAAGTGGCTGTGAGATGTGGTGGTGGGTGAAGACCTCGTGATGAAGAATCCTGGTGAAGAAGATGTGGTACAGAATGGCAATGGAATATTATTTGGCCATGAAAAAGAAGGAAATTCTGCCATTTGAGGCAACATAGATGGACACTGAGGGCATTCTGCTGAGTGAGGTAACTCAGAGAGAGAAAGACAAATACTCTATGAGCTCCCTTATATGTGAAATCTAAAAAATCCAAAATCCTGAAAACAGAGAGTAGAATGGTGGTGACCAGGGGTTGGGGGCAAGGAATTGATGGGGGAGATGTTATTTAAGGGTATAAACTTGCAACCAGTACTTAAATAAGTCCTAGAGGTCTAATGCACAGCATAGAGATGGTAGTCAACAATACTGTGTTATAAAGTTCACAGTTGCTGAGAGTCTAGATCTTAATTGTTCTCATGACAAAAACGAAATGCCAAATTATGTGCTGAGATACAGATGTGAACTAATGCTACCATGGTCATGATACATAAGTGTATCAAATCAATATACTGTTCCCTTACACAGTGTTACATATCAACTATATCTCAATAACATTTTTAAAACTTCGTTTCACTTAATTAAAAAAAAAGAATTTTGGCCATGAGAGATGATCAGCTAGGAAAGAGCATGAGCTCAGGAGAAGATGGTTTTGTAATGTCAGAAAGGAGACTGTGGGGAAGGAGCTGAGAAAGGTGTATGAGGAAGGCCCTCTAAGATGAGGGCAGGCGACGTATGAGAGTTTAGTCAAAGTTGTTGGCCCTGGGGAGGGTGGATGTGCTGCTTTCCTGAGACCAGGTGGAAGGAAAGGGTGACCAACATGGAGTGAAGTCATTATCAAGAACAGAGAGTGGTCCTTAAAAAAGTAAAAATAGAACTAGCATATGATCCAGCAATCCTGCTATGGGGTGTATACCCAAAGAAAACCATGATCAAAAAGACATATGCACCCTGATGTTCATAGCAATGCTATATACAGTAGTCAGGATGTGGAAGCAACCTAAATATCCATCAACAGAGGAACAGATATCTTCTTTGTGGCACATATATGCAGGGGAATACTACTCAGCCATGGATCTGGAAATTGTCATATAGCATCAAGTAAGTCAGAAAGAGAAAACAAATACGGGTTAACGCATGTATGTCCATCCAGTCTAGGAAAAAATGGTTTAGATGATCTTTTCTGCAAAGTTGAAGTAGAGACACAGATAAAGAGAACAAATGTATGGATACCAATGGGAAAAGAGTGGGGTGGGATGAATCAGGAGATTGGGATTGACATATAGACACTATTGATAATGTGCATAAAATAGATAACGAATGAGGACCTACTGTATAGCACAAGAAACCTTATTCAATGTTCTGTGGTGACCTATAGAGGGAAGGAAATCCAAAGAAGAAGGGGTGTACGTATATGTACACCTGATTTACTTTGCTATACAGTAGAAACTAATGCACCATTGTAAAGCACCTATACTCCAACAAAAATTAATTTTGAAATAATAGAAACAAATAATAGTTATAATAAAAAGAGAATATTGCTATGTGACACAGGAAGCTCAACCCAGCACCCTCTGACAACTTAGAAGGGTGGGGTGGGTGGGGGAAGGGAGGGGGGTTCAGGAGGGAGGGGACATGTGTATACCTGTGGCTGATTCATGCTGATGTATGCCAGGAATCAACACAAGGTTGTAAAGCAATTATCCTCCAAAAAAAGGAGAAAGAGAGAAATAGTTGGTGTAAATGAAGACAAGTCACTTTTCATGACCTGAAAATCCTGGGGCAGAGTTATCAGCCAGCGATGAGAGAGTATATTAAAAGTTGAAGAAAATAATTAAATATACAACTGTACATTTATCTCTGGTGTCATGGTTTCCCAAGTGCTTATTATACATCCTCTCATTTAAATAGAGAGGAGAAGTCTGAAATAGATGCTGAGTTGAGCCAACTTTGCACGGCGTGACTTATGTCCAAAAGGAGTAATTCAGGCAGAGGAAGTGGAGCCCTCAGAAACTTAGAGCTAAGAGGGTCCTTTCATTCAGAGACGTGTGGCCAGGATCCAAGCCAGCGGTGGCTGGAGAACTTTTAGGGGGATTGTAATTAATCAGATCGGAGGTTTAAATTCAGAGCTGGTCAAAGTCCAGTATTTTCAATGACTAGTAAAGTAAGTGTGCATCAATGGCCAGGACTGTTGGTGAAGGACGGAACCCATCATCATATGTGGTCAGTGTCCCCAGAAACCCTGCTCCACAGAAAAGGCTCAGTGTGCATGCCACACGGCACAGAATTGAGCGAAGACAGAATCACCGATCTTCTTAAAAAATGACCTCTTTAGGGGAAAGAAAACAGATTATACAAGAACAAAATCATGCTGGGCCAATCTATTAGAATTTGACATGAAGGTGAGTAGTCTTCTGAGTGTAATTTATATACAATTTCAACACAGCTTTGTCTTGTCGGTGGCTTCTATGTGATAATGGACTTTCTGTGAAACAGGTAAGGATGTGAAGTTATGAAAAGGGGGGTCAGTTTAAGGAGTGAATGTACCCCCTGGAGTCAGGCAGCCTGGTGGCCCAGAGAAAGTGACATCTCCAAGGGTTGCCAAAAACACTAAATTCTTTGGTGCCAGATCATCAAATCAATGGATAGAGACCCTGCTGCTAAGTCGTTTCAGTCGTGTCCAACTCTGTGTGACCCCATAGACGGCAGTCCACCAGGCTCCCCCATCCCTGGGATTCTCCAGGCAAGAACACTGGAGTGGGTTGCCATTTCCTTCTCCAGTGCATGAAAGTGAAAAGTGAAAGCGAAGTCGCTCAGTTGTGTCTGACTCGTAGCGACCCCATGGACTGCAGCCTACAAGTGGCTCCTCCATCCATGGGATTTTCCAGGCAAGAGTACTGGAGTGGGGTGCCATTGCCTTCTCCCTAGCTACATTTAATAGGGATTCTAATATGTTTAATAAGCAACACATGGGGCTTCCCAGGTGGCACAGTGGTAAAGAATCCGCTGGCCAATGCAGGAGATGTAGGAGACGCTGGTTCAATCCCTGGCTTGGGAAGATCACCTGGAGAAGGCAATGGCAACCCACTACAGCATTCTTGCCTGGAAAATTCCATGGACAGAGGAGCCTGGCTGGCTACAGTCCATGGCGTCGCACAGAGTTGAATACGACTGAGCGCTCATGCACGCAGAAGCAAAACACACACATCAACTGGTCTCTCATAATAGTAGTGACAATCCTAACATTCACAAGAATTTAGTAAGTATCTGCTCTACGTCAGACCCTGCTCCAGGTGCCTTGTCATCTGTAATCCTAACCCTCCCAAGAGCTCTGCAGGGCAGAAACAAATATTCCTAATTTACAGGTGAGCAGCAGAAGCTTGGAGAGGGCTCCTGGATTTCTGTTCTTTCTCCAGTGTATTAAATTGCTAGGGCTGCCTACAGAATACCACAGTCTAGGTGGCTTAGACATTTATTTTCTCATAGCTCTGGAGGCTGGAAGTTCATGATCAAGATGTCAGCCTGTTTGTTTTCTCCTGAGGCTTCTCTCCTTGTCTTGTAGACTTCCATCTTCCTGTGGTGCCCTCAAGTGGTCTTTCCTCTCTGTCTGTATCCTAATCTCCTCTTAAGGACACCAATCAGATAGGGTTAGTCGTTGTGTTGTTCAGTAGCTAAGTTGTGTCCGACTCTTTTGACCCCATGGACTGCAGCAGGCTTCCTGGGCCTTTACTATCTCTTGGAATTTGCTAAAACTCGTGTCCATTGAGTTGGTGATACCATCCAACCATCTCATCCTCTGTCATCCCCTTCTCCTCCTGCCCTCCATCAGGGTATTTTCCAATGAGTTGGCTCTGCATCAAGTGGCCAAAGTATTGGAGCTTCAGCATCAGTCCTTCCAATGAATATTCAGGGTCAATTTCCTCTAGGATGGACCGGTTGGATCTCCTTGCAGTCCAAGGGACTCTCAAGAGTCTTCTCCCACACCACAGTTCAAAAGCATCAGTTCTTCGGTGCTCAGGTTTCTTTATGGTCCAACTCTCATATCCATAGATGACTACTGGAAAAACCATAGTTTTGACTAGACAGACTTTTGTCCACAAAGTACTCTCTGCTTTTAACTTGACACTTCTTTGAAGGCCCACCTCCGAGGACAGTTACATACAGAGGTGCTGGGGGTTCAGACCTCAACATGTGAATCTGGGGGTACATGCTGACAGCGAGTAGAGTAACATAAGCGGAAATTGGAGTAAGCTGGTCATGGAGCCTTGTTAGTGCCTCTCTCAGAAGCTAGGAAGGTGAGCTTTCTTCCCTGGGGGGTTGGGGAGGGTGGGGACAGTAAATGAACCCCACAGTAAGCTTCCAGAATTTGCTAGGAGGTGAAAGCCTTTCTCTCCCTCTCCTTCCCACACACCTGCCCTTCCATCCCCAAATGAAGTCTTTCCTCTAGGTCAGAAGTGCTGAGTCACGCTATTCCTTTCCTTCACCCTAGGGTCGAAAACAGAGAGTTACAACGAGAGACCGGCCTCCTCTACCCCAGCTCAGGGCCCAGTCAGAGCTGCTGGAGAGAGGCCCGCAGAACAGAACTGAGGTGGTGTGTGCGGAATGGGGCCAACTCCAGTGCCGCCCAAGGCACAGAAAACCTCTCTGCATTCAATTTGTAGCAAAGTAAACAATTTGCAGCAAGTAAACAGGGTGCCTATTGTGTCCCGCGTTCTGTGGACTGGGCTTCAAAGAGGACTTTTGTTCTAAAGGATATTTTAAGCTTCTTCATTAGCTAGGAAAGCTATTTTTAAAACTATTTCCCAGACACCCAAACACCTATCATAAAAAGAAGAAGAAAAAGAAAAAATTCACACTTATGAATAAGCAGGAATGGTCATGTGTAGCCCCGGCTTCAAGACTGATCAAGGTGGCTTCCCTGTGGCTCAGAGGGTAAAGCATCTGCCTGCAATCCGGGAGACCTGGGTTTGGTCTCTGAGTTGGGAAGATCTCCTGGAAAAGGAAATGGCAACGCACTCCGGTATTCTTGCCTGGAGAATCCCATGGATGGAGAAGCCTGGTAGGCTACAGTCCATGGGGTCACAATGAGTCAGACACGACTGAGCGCTTTTACTTCGCTTCACTTTGGTGTCTACTGCTGAGTGAGGCTTGGAGAGAGATGCAGGTGAGGAGGAGAAGTCTCTTGCCTTGAGGGCTAAGCAGATGATGAGGATGAGCCACTGGAAACTGGCTGTGAAGGGCAGCACCACTCTCTCCCCAGCACACAGCTCTGCTTGGGAGGAAGTTGAAAGGGGAGAGGAACTAGCTACACAACCCCAGGGGGCACCCTCCACCTCGGCAAAGCTCAGCTATTTGTCTCAGCTCCTGTGGAGAAGGAAATGGCAACCCACTCCAGAATTCTTACCTAGAGAATCCCATGTGCTGAGGAGTCTGGTGGGCTACAGTCCAAAAGTTGCAAAGAGTCTGACATGACTCAGCGACCATGTACGCCATGTGAGAGGAACCCCTCTGGGAGAGTTAAACCGAGGCGGCGGGAAACAGGGCTGAGGGGCCCAGGAACGGCTCAGTGAGTTAGGACCGGAAAGAAAGGGGTGGGAGTGGTCTGGGTAGTCCCTGTCTAGGGGCTTCCCTAGGGACACAGGAGAAGCCCGAGCACGTGTCCTACCAAATCCTCATTATGGCACCAAACTGCTCCCCCAGGCATGCTGAGAGCCAGCAGCTCTGTCCCATCCCGAGGGCCTAGCAGACACCCTGGCGGCCTTCCTGGAGGCTGCGGCAGGTTGCTCCATGGAGGGGGTGCCACAGCTCTCAGGCCCTAAGAAGCAGGCTACCCGTGGGATCACTACATCTTCATAACCATACCCAGCTCCTTCTCAGGGGCTCCCGAGAACCTCCGGCAGACCTGCCACCCAGGGCTGGCCATGAGGGAAGCCACATCAGAGTCCCCTACATGGTACCTACCTCTCTTCACCCTGGGGAAGGAACTTGAGACCCAGCGAAGGAAGCTGACACACAAGGCATCCCGGGAAGAGAAGTTGGGGAGGTCACTGTGATGCGTGCCTTCTCCTGCTCCGGCTCATTCTTCAGTTCCTCAGAAGAGCTGTAACCTTTTGTTGTTGTTTAGTCACTCAGCTGTGTCCCCTCTTTGAGATTCCATGGACTGTAGCCCGCCAGGCTCCTGCCAATGGGATTTCCCAGGCAAGAATACTGGAGTGGGTTGCCATTGCCTTCTCCAGGGGATCTTCCCCACCCAAAGATTGAACCCAGGTCTTCTGAGTTGGCAGGAGGAATCTTTGCCACTGAGCCACCTCGGAGCCCCTGCAACCCTTTATCTGATGGCATTTACTCTCATTGTAATGTCAATACACTGATACTTGACCTGTGATCAGGATAAGGACAGTTCCATCAGATCCTTTCCTAGGAGCAGATTGGGGTGGGGAAGGAGGGGAGACCCTAAGCCTTTCTTGGTGGTGGTGGTGGTGGTGGTGGTGGTGATGGTGATGGAGAAGGGGTTGTGGACCAGCAGGAAAGTGGGCAAGAAGCAGGAAGAAGGCAGAGAGGAGCCTGAAACAAGTCTGCCCACTACACAATATTGCCTCCATCTGGCCTGGCTGGGACAGGCTGAATGATTGTGATGTTATCCAGAAGACTAGGCTGCCGACCAAAGGCGTCTCCAGATGCTCAGAAGTTGTACTTCCAAGGGTAATTCTTGGCTGTCCGAGAACCACAAGTAATTGATGATGCGGCCCCCCCACCACCCCCTTTCCACATCTTATTCTTTCCAGCTCCTGGACAGATACATTTTCTTGTTTGCAGGCTCATTCATTCCAGGCTTTGCAGCAATCTCAGACTTGACAAATGCAAGCGCAGTGTGGTCGCGTTCATCTGTGGTCACCTGGCCCTCATTAAGGCCATCGGAGGCATCCAGGACCCGGTTTTGTGATTAGCAGTTCTCCTCCATGTAGGCTTGAGAGCTCTCAGTGGGCTCTCGTTGTTTGCATGAAGTCCTCGGAGAACAATGCCAGGCTCAGCTCCACATTTTCCACATGACCGATGGCATTCGAAGCTTTGCAATCCCAGTACACACATTTCTTGACTGGCTTTGTTTCTCATGGATTCAGGTGGAATAAAAAGGTTTTCTGCTGCCAGGAATGTCGGTGTGTGGTTGGGAAGTTGGCATTTTTCTCTAGGAGGAAGGGAAGTTAGTTGGTAAGTGACCGGTTGTTTGATGCCAACAGTGAGAAATGTTGTTTCAGTATTTCTCAGTTTTAGTGAAACTAGAGAGCTGCCATCACGGGTGTGGAGGGGCCCAGAGTCTTCCTGGGGGGCTTGTGAATGTCTCCAGCTAGCAGCAGGCTGCTGTCAAGCCTGCTGTGTACATTCTCCTGAGGCCGCCTGGAGGCTGGGGCTGGGGGTGGGGTGGGGTGGTGGGGGGTGCTCTGGGATTCGTCTTTCATTTCTGCAGCTGGGAAGATGGCTTGGCCTCTGCCAAGGCCTTTTGTCCCATTTTTCTCTTGCTTCATTGGGACATTTCCGGAACCAAATATATTCAACTAATCCTCAGCTTCAGGAGGTGACTGAATAGCCAAATGCTGGCCCTTCCATTGTCCGATGACTAGGACCAGCTGAAACACTCGATTTTGCAAAACAGCCATGCTCCAGCCGTTGGCCCAATTATCTCTTCCAATTACAATGTCTTCCCATCCTCTTCTCACGGATGTGTTCGAGGCCCCCATGGATTCTGGGAATTCTCAGGCTGAATTCCACCCTTCATACACCAGAGACACGATGCAAAGTCGCCTGCCCCATGGGTGTTTGGTTCTACCATACTTTGACATGGATTCCAAAGTCTGCATCTTACTGAAGACAGGCTATTGTTGTCTTTATTATTTTGAAATGGACACACTGCTGAGCACCTGGATCTGAGCCTGAAGATAAATACAGGTACTCAGAGGCCTTGAAACCCATCCTTGCAGGCCTGTTAGAACAGAGCCAGACTAAACAGAGAGTTGCCCCGGGGCCAACACTTTGGGGCTTTTGTCAGCTGGGCAGGAGTGCAAATCCTTGAAGATACCCTCCATAGAAGGCCTTTTTCTTTATGTTCTTTGGCTTGGACCTTGGCCAATGTTGGCAATGTGGCCTTGCGTGGCTCTGGGGTACCTCGACATTTCTTCATTTAAGTGTCTGGGGTCTAGACTCCAACTCGACTGCGTGTCTCAGGGAGCAGGAAGGAGGTGTTCTCAGCCTGTGAGACTGAGAAGAAGCTTTGGAATTAGGAAGAGTCCGGTTTCTGACAAGACAGTGGAATGGGAGTCAGGGAGGAAGGCTTTGGAGCGACAAGACAGGGAGGGAAGATGGCGAACAAGCAGGCAGTCCGCGTTGATCATCCCGAGCTAGAGGCGCATCTGGTGTCACTCAGAGTCACTGAGAGCTTGGGGAACTGTATCCTTTCACTCAGCCAGGTGCCTCCCAGACACGCAAGTGCCAGGTACCACCCGCACCCCCCCAGACATACAAGGGCCAGGAACCCCCCCGGATTTTATGCAAGGGCCAGGAACCCCCCCAGACATGAAAGTTCCAGATACCCCCCACCCCCGCCCCGCAGACATGTAAGTACCAGGTACCCTCCCCCTGACATGCAAGGGCCAGGCACCTCCACCCAGACATGCAACTGTGTTAGCTCTGCAGCTGTATATGATGCTTCGCCAGCGTGGCGACCTCCAGCCCCACCGAGAACCACTCACAGGCTGTCCCTTGGCAGATCCTGGCACTGCAGGGTGGTCCACAGATCCTCCTGTGGGGGTCACCTCTCCATCTTCCCCACCGCTTCTCCTGCGGTGTGTGTGTCAGACGCCCAGCTGTGTGATCCCACGGACTGCAGCCCTCCAGGCTCCTCTGCCTATGGGATTCCCCAGGCAAGAATACTGGAGTGGGTTGCCATTTCCTCCTCCAGGGGATCTTCTCAACCTGGGGATCAACTCCTGCCGCACTGCAGGCAGATTCTTTACCGTCTGAGCCATGTCAAAGCTTTCTGTATCCCCGTTACTCTCCCCTTATCTGAAAGACACCAGCGAAGAAGGGGGAAATCATCCTGTTTGCTAGAGCTCCCTCTTTTAGTTCTTTCTTTGGATCCTAACCTCCGGCAGTCCCTTGCCTCAGCTGGGCGACACTGTTTCAAGACGGCCCACTTTGGGGACCTGATTTCACTGTCTTTGGAAAGCCACCCAGAGAGGAGAGTCTAAGTTCAAATTCAGTTCCTAAGAATGAGGGACTCCACACATCCACTGTGACTGGGATGAGATGGGGGACTTCTGTGGAGGTTGGGGGCAAGGATCAGGGAAGGGAGCCAGGTGGGGTGGGGCGGGGTGGCAAGTCAGCCATCTCGTCCTCAGGAGAACCTCAGCTGAGTCACGGAAGAGCCTCGAGGGCTGTCGTGGAAACCTCCGGACTACACAGGAAGCCCCTACATATGAACGAGTTCCATTCTGAGAGCACATCTATAAGTCCAATTTGTTTTTAAATCCAACGACGTCAGTCTAGGTACCCAACTAAAATATTTGACTATATACTGCTATACTGTAATAGGTTTATAATACTTTTCACACAAATAACACATACAAAGCAAACAAGAATTTTTTTTTACTTAAATATTTTGTTCTTTTTAATCAGAGGATAATTACTTTACAATATTGTGATGGTTTCTGCCATCCATTAAGAAGAATCAGCATTAGGTATACATGTGTCCTCTCCCTCTCACATCCCTCCCACCTCCCTCCCCATCCCACCCTTCTAGGCTGTCACAGAGCATCAGCTTTGGGTTCCTTGTGAAACTTGCTCGGTCACGTCTGACTCTTTGAGACCCTGTGGACTATACAGTCCATGGAATTCTCCAGGCCAGAATACTGGAGTGGGTAGCCTTTCCCTTCTCCAGGGGATCTTCCCGAGCCAGGGATCGAACCAGGGTCTCCCTCATTGCAGGCAGATTCTTTACCAGCTGAGACACAAGGTTCCCTGTGTCATACAGCAAATTCCCATTGGATATCAGTGGTAAAGAACCCGCCTGCCAATGCAGGAGACATAAGAGACGCAGGTTCAGTCCCTGGGTTTGGAGGATCCCCTGGAGGAGGGCATGGCTCCCCACTCCAGTATTCCTGCCTGGAGAATCCCATGGATGGAGGAGACTGGTGGGCTACAGTCCAAAGGGTCGCAGAGTCAGACTTGACTGAACAACCTAGCAAGCACACATGCATGCAATACATTCCAAAGGTGGAATTCAGACCCTCTCAGAGGTGAGAGCTCTACAGTCCATGAGTTCACAAGGAGTCCAACGCCGCGACTGATCAGAGTCTTCAGTCTGAGTAACTGAGGACACAGCGCACACATCTACATGACATATGACAACATATTTGTTTCCACGTGACTCTCTCAAATCATCCTGCCTTCTCTCTCCTCTACACTGCGTCCAAAGGTCTGTTCTCTATGTCTGCATCTCCACTGCTGCCTTGAAAAAGACACATACCGTATATTAATGCATATATGGAGAATCTAGAAAGACGGTAGCAAAGAAAACATGTTTACCCTTACAGTGCAGTACCTTGAAAAGTACAGTAGCACTGTACAATGGCTGGCACACAGGGGCTGGCATGGAGTGGACAGGCAAGAAGAGTTACTGACTAGAGTACGGAGGGGAGGCAGGAGACGGTAGAGCTGAAGGGTCATCACCAATAGGAGACAGAAGGCAAGCTGTAATCTCACCCACGCCTGACGCTGGTGGCACAGGTTCGGGTTCCTTGCTCGATTCAATTCTATCTATCCTCTCGAGTGGGTTGACTTGCGAGAAGAGCACTGAAACACATGCATTCCCATGTGTAAAGTAGATAGCCAGTGGGAGTCTGATGTATGAGGCAGGGAACCCCAAGCTGGTGCTCTGTGACAACCTGCAGGGATGGGACAGGGAGGGAGGTACAAGGAGTGCGCAGGAGGGAGGGGACACACGTGAAGAAAGAACACGATCCAGTGACGTCTGGGTAGAGCTGTTTTTTTCTCATCACAGATGACATGGCAGCCCTGGATTGCATTCTGAAAGGCTGCTGTACTATTCATGAACCGTTCTACATTTGGGTCCTGGGTCCCAAAATCTAACAGTGCCCCCTCAAATAAAGAAAACACCCTTGCCGTCTCCCGTGTCGTGAATCTCTGGTTCTTCGGCTACTTCTTCCTTCCTCTCTCCATCCTTTCTCTGGGTCTCCACCTCCATCAGGTCTTCATTAGTAAGCAGCTCATGTTGCATAGCAGGTTCAGTGAAGTTGTCCTCTTGCAGATCTGGCTTGAAATAAAGACTCTGTACTACTATATGCCACACGGTGCTCTAAAGTACACAAAAGCACAACCACTTGTAGGACATGTGTGCACATGACAACATATGCCAGTAAGTTACGTGACTGGACATATGAACACACATTCACATCTTTGAAATTTCGCAACTTGAAGAGTTTGTATGTAGAGAATATACTGTAGTGTCAGGTCACCTTTTTTTTTTTTTTTTAAACAGGCGCCTTAGGTAGGCAGATGGAAGAAATGTACATGATCTTCTGCAATCTTACCATTTCCCCGGAAAATCAGCAAAGAACAAAGGCCCAGAGGCTCAACCCAGTGGAACAAATTGAGCTCTTGCCTGGCATACGATCCTTGAGAACAGGAACCATACCTATTCATCATGTCATTTCAATGTTAAATACAGTTCCGGGCTCAAAATCAAGGCACCAGGAGTGCCTGCTGAGCTGAAGGAGTCCAGGCTGACCAGAGCCCAAGTGTGAGAGGAAAGACCAAAGATATTAGGACAGTTGGGAACTGGGTCCAGAGCCATGCATGTCGATAGATGCTGGGCTAAGAGGGTCCAGTGACAAATGAGCATCATGAGAGGGCATTAAAATATTTTTCTTTGTCAATTTTTAAAAAATGAGTACTCATTTTTATTTGCAAAACAATGCAAAGATATAGAAAGAAAAAGTAGTCGCTCTCTTCGTTCCTCTCATCTTCATAAACAAGTTTTCTCATCCTTAGAATTCCAAGGTTTCACCAAGTTATGTCTAGGTGTGTGTCTTAGAAAAAAAATAATAATCCCATCTGGAACTTGGGCTTTTCAATCTACAGGCTTAAATCTTGTGTCACAACATGGAAAATTCCTTCTGGTATTTAACTATTGTTTCTCCTTCATCATCTGTCCTCTCCTCCCACCCCACTTCTGAAACTGGTACTGTTTGAAAGGTATCTCTTGTTTGGTCCTCTAAGTGTCTTACATGTCCCGACTGGTTTCCATCCCTTTGTGTTTCTGTATCACGAGCTATTTCTTTCCCTTGGTCTTCTAGGCCTATAATTCAAAGCTCAGCAGTGATTATCCTCCTTTCAGCTTATTTCTGAGGTTTATAAAATAAAGAATAATTTTCTTTTAATAGTTCCAAGAAGTCCATTTCTCAGACTCTAACTGTATCCTCTGAGCACCCTCATTGCTTGTTTGTTCAAGCTCTTTCATCAGTCCTCCTCCAGCAGGGGTAGTGGCTTGGTCTTTCCTGCCCTCATCACAGAGACCCTTAAATGCTCCTCATTTTGTAGTGCACGGGCAGATGGATCAGGATGAAGGCATTTGCAGCGGCAAAGTCCATAGGCAAGGGAAGGTTCAGCACTTTCTGCTTGTAGGAGCTAGCCATAAGTCAACTGATCAACCACTTTTCTGTAGCTCTGAGCTGATCAGCCTCTCTTTGAGCTCCTGGAATCAGGTTCTAGATCTTAAAGAAGATGAAGGGGTGGGAATTTAAGAGCACAGGTGGGAGAATTGGCTCCACAGAGGAGAATATACCTTCTTCTGACCCGCAAGACTGGCAGGAGGGGTTATAAATACAGACACTGCACTTGTCATTTTGTGAGCAGTAAGTTGGGGGAATTCATGGTCCATGGTAGAGATGTGCTTGGGGTGGCCATTTGACTGTTCCCCTGATTCAAAGAGAAACAGCCACTGAGCTATGTCCTTCAGCCTCCCAGGGTTTTCTTCTCTCATGGTCAGCTAAAGCAATCAATGGCTTGAACATCCATCTTTGCCTTGTCCAACATGATGTCAGGTGCTGTGAGGAACAAAGTATGATCAGAACGCAGAGTTCCCACTTGGAGATGCTTCCCGTGACCCTCAAGGACTGGCTCAGTTGCCATATCCTCAATTCCCCCTCTTCCAAGGGACCAGGATCCTGTCCCTCCACATACTCCATGTGCTCCTTCTCTGGGGACCTGGAAGGATGCTGCAGCTGCCCTGGGGGCAGTTCTCTGTACAAACACACTGGTGTGGGGTGGTTTGGTAGGAAGTCCCTGAGGCTTTAGCTTTCCTGAGCTGTCTTTGGTTTACCTGTGGTGAGGTGAGATTAAGGAGGAGCCAAGGGTCTGGCTAGAGTAGAACAGGGGAAGTCACAGCCAGACCTCAAAGGGGAGGCCAAGTCATAGGAAGCAGGTGGCTTTGGATGGAGCCAGGAGTTGAAGACTGGCCACATGGCCTCAGCTTTTGGCCACCATTTCCGGCATGATGAGGTTCAACTTGCAGACAAGGGCCATGGCCCTGGAGCCAAGCAGAAGCAAAAGTCACCACCTAAAGATGCTGAGATGTCCCCTCTGCCTTGAGGTTACTGAACCATCACCACCCCTTACTCCCAGAGGCCATGACTATCTTGGGACCGGGGAAATCTGAGATTAAGAATTTGAGTATGTTTTGTTTTTTTCTAGAAAGACTGAACATAACTGACAGGACTGTTTAAATTTGGGGATCTAAATTATAGAGTAGAGTGGATTAAAAATTAATCTGTTCCCATTAGCCAACAGTAAAGACTGAAAAGGAAGACAAATTACAGACAAAATAAAGGAGCTTGTTTTATTCCCTGCATGTTCAAGCTGTACAAGGAATTTGAATACACATAAACACACACACGTTTTCATGTCTTTGGATTTTTTTCCTGACCCCATTGGTTAGAAAATGACCCAAAATTCATAAGAGAAACCACAAAAAGACAAACAACCCAATTAAAAAATGAGCCAACGACTTGAAATGAACAAAGGACTAAAAAAAAAAAAAAGGTATAAATGACCAAGGAGCACATGAAAAGTTGCTCAATGTCATTAGTCATCAGGGAAATGCAAATCAAAACCACAATGAGATATCACTTCAAATCCACTAGGATGGCCAGGACTTCTGTAAAAGGGTGAAATAGAAAGTGCTGATGAGGATGTGGAAAAATGAGAAAATTCATACATTGCTGATTGAATATAAAATGGTGCACTCTGGAAAATGGGTAATATGGCACCCCACTCCAGTACTCTTGCCTGGAAAATCCCATGGACGGAGGAGCCTGGTAGGCTGCAGTCCATGGGGTCGCTGAGAGTTGGACACGACTCAGTGACTTCACTTTCACTTTTCACTTTCATGCATTGGAGAAGGAAATGGCAACCCACTCCAGTGTTCTTGCCTGGAGAACCCCAGGGACGGCGGAGCCCAGTGGACTGTCGTTTATGGGGTCGCACAGAGTCGGACATGACTGAAGTGACTTAGCAGCAGCAGCAGCAATAAGTTAAATATAGAATTACATGCTGCTGCTAAGTCGCTTCAGTCGTGTCCGACTCTGTGCGACCCCATAGACAGCAGCCCACTAGGCTCCTCTGTCCCTGGGATTCTGCAGGCAAGAATACTGGAGTGGGTTGCCATTTCCTTGTCCAATGCATGAAAAGTGAAAGGGAAGTCGCTCAGTCGTGCCCGACTTTCAGCGACCCCATGGACTGCAGCCTACCAGGTTCCTCTGTCCATGGGATTTTCCAGGCAAGAGTGGAGTGGGGTGCCATTGCCTTCTCCAACATTATTTAGCCATAAAGAGAATGAAATACCAATATATGTTACAGCAAGAATGAACCTTGGAAACATCATGCTAAGTGTAGAAGGCATACATAAAAGACTATATACCGTGTGACTTCATGTATTTAAATAATCAGAGTAGGCAAATCTATAGACACAGAATGCAGATTAGTGGTTTCTAGAGAGGAGGAACAGAAAGGGACAACTTCATGGGTACGGGGATGATGAAAAGTTCTGGTGATGGTTGCACAACACTGTGAAGATACTTAATGCCACTGAATCACACACTTCAAAATAGGACATTTTATGTTATGTGTTGTTTGTTGTTTCAGTTGCTAAGTCATATCCAACTCTTTTGCGACCCCATGGACTGTAGCCTGCCAGGCTCCTCTGTTCACAGGATTTCCCAGGCAAGAATGCTAGAGTGGGTTGCCGTTTCCTTCTGCAGGGGATCGTCTTAACCCAGGGATCGAATCAGTGTCTCCTGCATTGGTAGGCAGATGCTTTACATCTGAACCACCAGGGAAGCCCTTATATTATGTATATTTTACCATAATTTAAAAGAATTTGTAGGAGTGATGCTATGGCTGAAATATCTACCCCCTGCTGATAACAGCCTGTATCCATGGGGTGCTTACTGCATGCTGGGCTACATAGATCATCTCATTTTGTCCTCAGAGCAATCCTAGAAGGTGGTGTCATTATTCCTATTTTGCAGGTGAGAAAGCAGATTTAGAGAGCTGAAGTAGTCACCCAAGACCCCGAGCAGTTAGCCCTCTCACCATGCAGCGAGGTGAGAGAGCGAGGAGCTGCCAGGATCTCCCCCAACCCCTGTTCTTAGAGTAGTAGGTAAGCGTTCAGGACATACCATCCAACCTGCAAGGGCAGAAGAGGGTCCTCCTCAGACTCTGGCTGAGGAAGGGAAGGCATCATTGCGACTGCTTCCAACTTTGCTCTCTCATGTAGTGAACCCCAGAGAGGGAAAGGGATTTAGGAGGCGCATCCCAAAGGCCATTGGAAGGAAACCCAAGGACCATCATCCAGGAAGGAATAGCTGATGTTACCTGGATCCTGAACTAAGGCCCTTCTCTTCTGGGAAGACTGTGGACCTGACGCCAGGGGAAACCAGCTTCTAAAGCATTTCCCAGCCCGGATAGCCAGAGTGACCCCACACCAATGCTATGCACTAGTTTCTTATGAAAAAGCGGGCAAGCGGGGCTGCTGAGGAAGAGTGAGGGAGAAACCCACAGCCAGAATCACTGTGGACAGGGGGCAGTGTGAGAGCCTTTTGGGGTGGTGGCCGCTCTGTCCCTGCTGTAGCAGACTGGACGCAAAATCTGCAGTTGAGGAAGTCTCTGGTGGTCCAGTGGTGGAGAATCCACCTGCCGACACAAGGGGCGTGGGTTTGATCCCTGGTCAGGGAAGATTCCACTTAGTTGCTGCGGGGCCCTGTACCCTGCAGCCGGTGCTCCAAAACAGAGGGGGCCACCACAGTGGGAAGCCTGTGCCTCACAACTAAAGAGTAACTCTCGACTTGCAGCAGTTAGAGAAAGCCCACACGCAGCAACGAGCACCCCGCAAAGGCAAAAATAAATGAGCAATTACAACCTGAAAAGCTAAATTGAAATAATACATTTTTTTAATCCCCAGTTGAAGGACAAGCTTCATGTACAAGCACAGTGAACAGAAAAGACATGCCCTTGGCATCGGCTGACCCAGCCCTGGGCCACTGCACCCGGGTCTTCGGTGAAATCCCGTCCTGTGTCATCTTCTCTGATGAGGATCATCACCAGAGCCCACTCTCTGGAGAGCAGCGATAAGCATTCTCTGTTTGGTCGGTAATTGGCATGAAAGGCCACAGTCCTGAAGCAGGACATCACTGGATTCCTGTCGACGCAGAAACTTTGGTGAGATTGTAACTCTGGCCTCTTCTGAGTTACCAAAATAGAAGTGGCAAATATTTGTCCACTCTCCTGCCAATTTCTGTTCATTTCTAGTGACTTCCTGGGGTACATTGTCGAGAAAGATTCTGAGCCCATGTCTGAGGCTCAGTGGAAAAGATAACCACTGTTGATTAGTGAGGTCTATAGTGGACGAATAGCAGAAACACAGCAGTGGAGGCTGGTTCCTGTCCCATGGGCATTAGATGCTGTCAAAGGGTGGCTCAGGGGTCTTCCCTGGTGGTCCAGTGGCTAAGACTCTGAACTGCCAACGCAAGAGGCCTGGGTTCAGTTCCTGGTCAGGGAACTAGATCCCACATGCCGCAAACTAAGTTCTCGTGCCACAGCTAGGACTTGGTGCAGCCAGATAAATGAATATGTGATAAATGGTGGCTCAGCTGTGGGCTGGGATGACAACCCCCATTATTACAGATATTCTTATAAAGAGTGACCAGGGCATGCTCTCCAGTATTCTTGCCTGGGAAATCCTACGGACAGAGGAGCCTGGCGGGCTATGGTCCATGGAGTCATAAAGAGTCAAACACGACTGAGCACACAGCATACACACAGGGCATTCGTGCTGCGGGAAAATCTTTGGAGGTGATGATCTCTCCCTTCCATTTGAGGAAAAAAAGCTTCCAGAAAGACGCCTTTCTTCTCCATTATCTGAGCTCCTGAGAAGGGCAGCAGGTCAAGGGCCATTTCCTCCTCTTTCCCCCGAGGAGTGAACTGATGGTTGCCAGCAAGGGCCTTTTTCTCCAAGGCTGTTCTGGAGCTCTTGTTTGCCCAGGGCAGCTGCAGTCACACAGTTTGTTTCTTGTCATGGAAAGCTGAAACTTCTCAGAGCCCAAACTAAATACTGGTTACGGCAGAACATCCAGTTTTGTTTTGTTTTTTTTCCATGAGCCCCTGCTGGATTGAAACCCAGAAGCCAGCGGCCTACCTGCCAATTATTACAGTTAATTCTGTGCAGGCTTGACTCAGGAACCGAGACAGAGAGTTCTGTTTGCTGCTGGGGGCACACAGGGCGGGCGGGAGGGGCCGTGAATGCCCGTGTGTATGTGTGTGCCCGGGCTGGTCCTGGCAGCCACAGTGCCCTCCCCTGCGCCGGGAGTCTGGCATCCAAGTGTGACTTCAGTGGGGCCTCCTTCTCCTTGAGTCGGCCTCTGAGATCAGAGATGTTGACAGTCAAGAGCTTCTCTTCCTCCTGCTCCTCCCCACGGCCACCCGCTTCCTCTTCAGAACTCAGTGAAGAACACTTGTGTTTATTATTATTTTTTTTTCCCAAAGAAAAAGAGAGAAAGACATTCAGGTTAAAACTCTGGGAGTTTTCTGTTGCCTTTTCTCCTCTGACCCCACTGCCTTGTAAGATCCCATTAACTCGGGCAGAGAACAGTCGCTCTTTGTTCCCCGGAAGCGAGGAGTGAGTTTTGTGGTGGACCACGGGGCGAGTTCCAGTTTGGTCTCGCCTGAAGGTGACCTCAGTCCTGGTTGCTCAGAGCGCTCTGTCCTAAGTTCCTTCAGGCCTCCTTCAGTTGATTCATGAGTTTATCCATTCATCCGTTCATACGTTCGTTTGCTCCTAGTGAGCCAGACAACTAGGTGGGACATCTGGTTGACTGTGAAGGGGAGGAGGATTTCCCGCCCTCTGGGAGTGAAGCAGGAAAGTGGAGAGAAAGCAAATAATTACAGGAACAACCAAGGACCGCATGGCCAGCGCTAGGTAGGGGATACTCAGGGGTAAGATCTAGCTCTGCCCTGCAACAGGGAAGTGAGTGCACAGAAGATGCCAGAGCAACCACTTGGGATGTGGTACAAACCTGTTAGGAGGAGACATAATCTAGAAAGTTCAGTTCATAATCTAGAATGTTCAGAAAGGAAGCGGTCCCTAGCTTTCTTGTCATTTTAAATAGAGAGCTGAAGGGGGAGTTGGATGAAGCAGAGAATGGATCTGGATGGTGGGACAGCAGGTCTCAGGAGAGGAAATACAAAGTACAAAGGCCCCCCAAGACCCACGGATCCTTCCAAGTGCTGAAGTCTACGGAGACCGGAGCATCGAGGGTGGCAGTTGGGGGACGTCCAGAACGAGGTGAGATGCAGCAGGCAGTAGGGCAGCCACGCCCAGCCTCAGGAGTCTGGAGAGCCAGGGCCTCCTCCTTCAGGATGCAGGGAGCCATGGGGTGAACTGAAGCTCAGTTCATAGCATCGCTGTTCCTGCTCCCGTCCTGTGGTCCCTGGATATTTGTGGTGGTGGTTTCATTGCTAAGTCGTGTCCAACTTTTGCGACCCCATGGACTGTAGCCTGCTAGGCTCCTTTGTCCATGGGATCTCCAGGCAAGAATACTGGATATTGTCTCCCCCTAACTCAGCAAGACAAGCCTTTGGCCAAAAGCGACTGCCCACAGTGGACACTGTGCCAGGGCCAAGGCTGGCATAAAGATGACAAGACCCAGGCCAGACTCCAAGGACCTCACCCATGAGGGGTTGGATGGACCTGGAGGTGGGTGCCCTCGTCACCCCAAGGAGGGAGCCATGACTTGTTCCAGGCAGGGAGGGGTGGGAGGATGTCTGGGGGAGGAAAGGAGACTTGAATGAGCCTCGTGGAGGAAGCCATTCGTGCCTGGAGGCTGGAGATCCAGAGGCAGGACGGCCACAGAGAGTTTGAGACCAGGGGCCGCAGGGTATGTTTAACTGGGCTGTCCAGCCCCTTAGCCTAGAACATTCGAGCCTCCTGACTGACCCAGAAAGTGGGTGGCTGATTGGAACCACATGTTGGCACCAGCCTTCTCCTGTTGATGCAGGAGGGGGGCTTCATGCCAAACACGGTGCTGAGAGAGGAGCGGCTGGTGGAGGGGGGCGGTGCTGGGCTGGTCCTTCTTCTGTGAAGAGCGCTCCATCCTCCGTGATGGATGGCAGGCCAAGGATGTCAGTTTCTGACTCCTGCCCTGCATTTTAGGTGTGACAACCCTGGGAGATTTCTAGACCAGAAAACTCATCTTAAAAAAAAAGAAAAACCCACACCTGCCCAGGGTCCCAGGGGACACTGTGCCCTGTGCTCCCCTCTGGTCTCAGCTGCAGCAAATGTCTCCAGACCATGGCCACCTAATCACACGGTATAAGCATCTATTTTAGTTACATAAACAGAGTTGTCTACATTTGGACTCCGGGGCTGGCTGCAGGAATTTGTAAACAGCGTGGCGTACGCGTCTCACAGAAAGTTGCCAGGACATGCTCCTTTCCCACTGCCTGTTGTCCAGTTTTCCCTTTTATAGGGAGTCTGGCTGGGAAAGGGAGACGGAACTTATTTGGGAACAGGAGACAATCTCTCAGGCAAATTCCTCTCTCCCGTTTCTGCAACCACCAGCTCCCCTTCTGAAATGTTGAGGTCTGGTATGGAATGAAGGCTGCTCCTGAGTTATGAGTCCCTCGTAAATACTAGCTTCTCACAAATATAAATATCAACCTCACGCAAAACAAATTTGGGGAGTTGTTATTCTCAGAAGGATAACAAGGGATTATGAAGCTTGAGACAGGTTCTAAAAGCTGTTGGACGCCGCTGTCTCTATCAGGGCCAAGACCCCATGTGACATCACAACGTCCCCTTTGCTACCCCCGCCTAAGAAGTTTCTTCAGCTTCAAGCAGGGGCTGGGAAGGTTCAAGAATGAAGATAGGCTTGGGGCCACGGAGAAGTGGTAGCCTCAAGGGGGAGAGGGGCGTTCTTCCTTTTCCTTCATTGAACAACCATTAAGGAAGCATCTATTCAGATGAGATGCTGCTTTCAGCACTGTGAGCCTTGGAAGACGTCTAACACACACCGTCGGCATCAGACAACGTCAACGAAAGGTGGGAACACGAAGAGTCACGTAGATGGATTTGGACTGGCGAAGGGAGTTGAGTTTTACTTAACACGCACATATCTGCTGAATGAATAAGTGAATAGATGAATGAATAACAGGTCTGTGACCGAGAATGAAGCCTGCTGCAGTGGCTGGAATCGAATCCTAATCTCAATTTCATTGCAAGTTCACTTTTACTCAGACTTAAAGCTAGAGTCACAACCTGTCCCTTTCAGCCTGGAACTCAGGGGGCAGGATGGAAAGCAATTCCCAGGCAAACCAGCACAAATTGCTCCTCCTGCTCAATACCTGGAAGGAAAGAGAAATAGGAAGAAGAAAAGCTCCCGTTGATGAAATACCTGAACTGGGGGGAAACGGGAGGAAAAATCAGAGGTCATTGAGACATACAGCGTATATACAGCAGTCCTGTCTCTCCTTTCGTGTTTTAGAAGAACAAAGAAGCAGAAGACAATTTACCCACGTAGAAAGGCACAGGGGAATTAGTAGGTTATGGGGAATTGGGCATTGACAAGCAAAACAAGAGGGCTTCAGTTCTTAAAATATTCCCAAACAAGCTCCACAGTAAACAAAGCTGCTGCTGCTACTGCTGAGTCGCTTCAGTCGTGTCTGACTCTGTGTGACCCCATAGACGGCAGCCCACCAGGCTCCCCCGTCCCTGGGATTCTCCAGGCAAGAACACTGGAGTGGGTTGCCATTGCCTTCTCCAATGCATGAAAGTGAAAAGTGAGAGTGAAGTCGCTCAGTCGTGTCCGACTCTTCTCGACTCCATGGACTGTTATCTACCAGGCTCCTCCGTCCATGGGATTTTCCAGGCAAGAGTACTGGAGTGGGTTGCCATTGCCTTTTCCGAAACAAAGCTACAGGTAGCCTTTTATTTCATCTCCGCAGAGAATGGCAGAGAAATCAGGACTTTGAGTCACTGAAAATGTTGTATGTGTCTGGAACAGTTACCTATGTTTCAGGAGCATTTATACAAGGAAAAACTGAAGCTACAATAAGCAGGAATTTAAAGCAATTAATGTTTAGTGTAAAGGTTCTATCTTCTACCTAGACTTTTTATTTCTTTAGCTTTTTCTGTAAAGTGTAACCCTTTTAGAAAGGTGGGTGGGTGTTAATGTTTAGTGATTTGATTTTTAAGGAAGCAAAGGTGTCTGCTCTTTTAATAAAAGAGTTTAATGTGTTAGAGATGCTGTCACTGAGTGGGAAGCAGCAGGATGTCAGAATCAGTGACCATCCAGGGAGACAAGTCCGGCTGGTCCATGGGATGAAAAAGCTCGGCTTTGGTGCCACCTGGTGGCACTTACCTAAATAAGAGCGAGGCATATTGCTCATTTAACCTCAGAAAGTGACAGAAAAGGTCCCTAAGGTCATCGAAAACATTATTTCATGAGTTTTTGCACTGTGAGCAGTTGTGAAAAAGAATGACATGGACCTGGTTCTTTCATTATAAAACTTGAGTCCGATGGAAAATAGTCTCTGAAGCCTTCATGCCTCAATTTTTTATCTTATATATATATATATATTTTTTTTAAGTTTTTTAAAAAATGAAGTGCAGTTGATCTACAACATTGTGTTGGTTTCTGGTGTGCAACAAGGTGATTCAGTTACACATACATGTGAGTCCTGTTTCATATTCTCTTTCATTATGATTTATCACGGGACTTCCTAGGTGGCGCAGTGCTGAAGAACCCACCTGCCAATGCAGGAGACACAAGAGATGTGGGTGTGATATCTGGGCTGGGAAGATCCCTGGGTTAGGCAATGGCAACCCACTCCAGTGTTCTTGCCTGGAGAACCTCATGGACAGAGGAGCCTGGAGGGCTACAGTCCATGGGGTCACAGAGTCAGACACAACTGAACACAAACACATGTGATTAATCACAGGATACTGAATATAGTTCCCTGAGCTCTACAGGAAGACCTCATCCTTCCTTTATGATGCAAGCGACTTGAGCGTGTGAATTCAATGCCTTGTGCCTGGGGTTTCTTATCTGTATAGTTGGGGTAACGCTGAAACCCATTTCATGGGATTATTGTGAACCTCAAATGAGCTAATATATGTGAAGAATTAAACTTTTTGAGTTCAAGATTATGACTTCTGGTCATCATTTCCTCATCTCTCAAGTCTCAGATGGGGCTTGCAGGTTGGGGTAAAGAACAGAAGTGCCTCAAACATTGCCTGGCATATAGCAGGTGCTCAATAACTAGGACCAGCTGAGCTAGTGGCAATGGCTTTGACATTACTGCTGGGCAGCGGTAGGGTGAACCTGGGAAAGCTGGCGGTGGGCTGAAACTTTCAACAGTATTTGAACTTTGATGTTAGTGATTTCTTGAGAGAAGGGGATGCAATGGCCCATTAGATCTGTGCAGGGAACCACAAGAGCAGCCGGAGCCTGGTTTCTTCAATGACAGCTAAGTGTGAGGTTGAACTTCCTGAGCAAGACTTTGCCCCAAGGCTTGAACACCACTCTTAGGCCCTGGTGGCTCAGATGGTAAAGTGTCTGCCTGCAATACGGGAGACCCAGGTTTGATCCCTGAGTTGGGAAGATCTCCTGGAGAAGGAAATGGCAACCCACTCCAGTATTCCTGCCTGGAGAATCCCAGGGACGGAGGAGCCTGGTAGACTACAGTCCATGGGGTCACAAAGAGTCGGACAAGACTGAGCGACTTCACTTCACTTCAAACTTTGACAAGTTCACAGAACCATCAGAGAGGAGACAGCTCTGCCTGAGACTGTCGTCGGGGCAAACAGGGAAGACGGTGACAAGGGGAGAATTGGAGAAAGTGGAAATGATGGTTGGGACCCTTCTTTGTGTCTTGGTTCCTCTCTGTGCTGGACTGGAAGATCTTTAAGACCCCATATGGTCCTAACATTCTACCCAGGGTTCATAACCATGGATACAAAACACAAAGCTGTGCTGGTGAGGATATGGCGAAACTGGAATTTTTCACTCCTTCCTGGCTGGAATGTAAACTGGTATCGCAAGTCTGGAAACTAATTCAGCAGTTTCTTAGAAAATTAAATAAGCATCTGCCCCATGACCCAGCTTGGAAAGAAAGCTATGGCAAACCTAGACAGTGTATTAAAAAGCAAAGACATCACTTTGCCAACAAAGGTCTGTAGAGTCAAAGCTATGGGTTTTCTAGTAGTCAAGTACAGATGTGAGAGTTGGACCATTAAGAAAGCTGAGCCGGAAGAATTGATGCTTTTTGTATTGTGGTGTTGGAGAAGACTCTTGAGAGTCCCTTGTACAGCAAGGAGATCCAACCAGTCCATCTTAAAGGAGACCAGTCGTGAATATTCATTGGAAGGACTGATGCTGAAGGTGAAACTCCAATAGTTTGACCACCTGATGTGAACAGCTGACTCGTGGAAAAGACTCTGATGCTGGGAAAGACTGAAGTTAAAAGGAGAAAGGGGCAGCAGAGGATGAGATGGTGAGATAGCATCAACTCAATGTGCATGAATGTGAGCAAACTCCGGGAGATAGTGAAGGACAGGGAAGCCTGGCGTGCTGCAGTCCCTGGGGTCCCATGGCTTAGGGACTGAATAGCAACTGTATGACCCAGCAGTTGAGCTCTTGAACATTAATATTGGAGAAATGAAGAACTTACGTTCACATCCAAACCTGTGCATGAATGTTCGTAGTAACTCTGTTTGCCATAGCAGAAAACTGAAAACAATTCAAATGTCCTTCAGCAAGTGAAAGGTGAGACATCACTAGAGTGGAGTACTACTCAGAAACACAAAGAAACCAGCTATAGACATACACAGCAACTTGGATGGATCACAGGGACATTATGCCAAGTGGGAAAAATCCATTCTCAGAAGGTTGTTTACGTATGATCCTATTTACAAAACATTCTCAAAATGACACGTTTATAGAGGGTGAAAATAGAAGACAGAGGGTGGGAGAGAGGGGTGCAAGTGTAAAGGGGATTGTTAGGGGGTTTCTTGATCTTCCCAGATGGCACTAGTAGTAAAGACTCTGCCTGCCAATGCGGGAACCACAGGAAACACAGATTCGATCCCTGGGTCAGGAAAGTCCCCTGGAGGTGGAAATGGCAACCCGCTCCAGTGTTCTTGCTTAGGAAATCCCATAGGCAGAGGAGCTTGGCGGGCTGCAGTCCAAGCGGTCACAAAGAGTGGACTCGACTGAGCACACAGAGGCTTTCTTGGAGGTGAGATGAGGGTGGAGCAGTTCTGTACCTTGGTGGTGGTAGTTTCATGAATCTACACATTAGAGGAAAATTGCACCAAACTATACACGCACATCGATTCGGTGGACATGAACTTGGGTGAATTCCAGGAGATGGTGAGGGATCAGGGAGGCCTGGTGTGCTGCAGTCCATGGGATTGCAAAGAGTCGGACACGACTTGGTGACTGAACAACAGCAACAAGCACACAGAGATGAATGTCAGTAAAAACAGTGAAATCTGAATAAGACCTGTGGTCTAGTTAACAGCATTGTATTGGTATAGATTCCCTGGTTTTGATATTTCACATAGGTTTATAAGATGTCATTTACTGAGGAAAGCTGAGCAAAGGGTACATGGGACTCAACATGTTTGCAACGTCTTCTGACTCTACAGTGATTTCAAAATAAAAATGATAAAAAAAGCAATGTATACAACAGTTGTATCCATCACTGCCTAATATAAAAATTAATAAATAAATAAGCCCAGACCTTGTTCAGGGCTATTGGCTGTGAGATCCAGCAGGGAGGGAAGCCCAGCGCCCAGAGCACAGCGTATCTCTGATGCCCAGTGCTGACCACAGCTGGACCACGCGGCTCTGTGAGCCAGGCATGTCTGACAGTGCTGTGGGGACACAGTGTGGTCGTTATGAGCACCGCAGCCTCTGGTTTAGATTTGCTTTCCCTAGCCTGAGCCGAGGAGAACCTATAATAAACACCGTGCCTAGTCAGGTCTGAAAGACCATCAGCAAGAAAGAGGTGGTCAGGAATTCTGCAGACAGCAGGAATCATCCCTCTGGGCCATCTCTCTTCTGGATACCCATAAAGCTGTTCTGCCTCCTTGAGGTGGCTAATCTGAAGCAAATTCTTTTGCTTTTAGTTTAATTTAATTGTTGTAAGAACATTTAACAGATTTACCCTTTAAAAAAAATTTTAAGTGTGCGTTACTGTTGACTAGGTGCAATGTCGTACAGCAGATCTCTAGAGCTTATTCACCTTACTTGACTGAAAGCTTATGCCTAGTGATTAGTAATTTCCCATTTACAAGCCCGCCCCCTACAACCCCTGAAACCACCATTCCACTTTTTGATTCTATGAATTCGACTATTTCAGTGTCTCACATAAGTGGAAGCATGCAGTATTTGCCTTTCTGTGACTGGTGAATTTCCATCAGCATGATGCCCTCAAGGTTCCTTTGTGTTTTGACATACCGCAGAATTTCCTTCTTTGTAAAGGCTGTATAGTATTCCATTATAGGTGCCTACCACATGGTCTTCATCCATTCATCCACTGAAGGGCACTTAGGTTGTTTCCATGTCCTGGCTCTTGTAAACAGTGCTGACATGAACATTGGGGGTGCAGATATCTCTTCAAGATCTTGATTTGGACGTGTCTGGATAAATACCCAGGGCTGGGGTCACTAGATCACATGGTAATTCTAGATTTAATATTTGAGGGGCCTCTGTACTGTTGTCTACAGGGACATGGCCGTTCTGCATTTCCACCAACAGTGTGCAGGGCTTCCAATCTCTCCACATCCTCTCCAACATTTGTTGTCTTAAATAATAATAATAATAATAATATCCATCCTGACATGTGGGAAGTGAAGCAGATTCTTTAAGCTACCACACTTTGGAATCTAGGGGAGTCCTAAAGACAGTTTTCTCCCAGACAAGGCAAGGACTTGTTCTAAATGTTCAAGGAGATGAAATTCTTACAAATCACTTAAGGGAGTGGGTACTTAAGTTTGGTGGATGTCCCTCCTTGAGATCCAATCTGAGTGCATCAGAAGGGCAGAAGGGCTGGGTGTCCACAGTAATGGGGTCTAGGTAGGGTTGCTGGGACATCTGGGGGTCTCTTCCAGCCCTGGACACTCCCCATCCCAAGCTTCTGTCTTTGAATCAGACACAAAAGTTCCAAAGAAAACCCACTGAACTATCTGCCTAAATGAATCAGTCAGGACTAAGGAGAGATGTTGTCATGGACACATCTGGGAAGCATTTCACTGGAGGCATTCACAGGAAGCTGGGTTCTAAGTAGAGACCAAAAGGCAGGTCTGATTCCTGGCAAAACTGGAAAGCAAGACGAAGTTTGCTCGTGAGAATCCTCTTCTCTGTTCCCCTTTGGGGTTGATCTACTTTTCCCTACAAGGGTCCAAGGCCTCCCACTACTTCTAGGGGAGACAAAGCCCCCATGGTTCTCCCTTCTCCACTTTCCATCCAGTTTCATTTGCCCCCACACCTGTGGCCCACATGTTGAGGATTCTTTTTCTTTTTTTGATTCTCTTCCTCTTTGAAAATCATCTTTGTAAAATAATCCTGGTATCACAGTAAGGCAATCGTTCATTCCAGATTAGCACAGGGGAGGAAATGATGCCAAAAGCTCAGTGTCTAGGTACACGGGTGCTGAATGGAATTTCAGAGACAGAGCTTTGGGTGAAGTGGGAAAGGAAAGCTTTATTACCTTGCAGGAACTGCAGGAGATGCAGCTTTGATCCCTGGGTCAGGAAGATCCCCTGGAGGAGGAAGTGGCAACCCACTCCAGTGTTCTTGCCTGGAGAATTCCCATGGACAGAGGAGCTTGGTGGACTACAGTCCATGGGATCACAACGAGTGGGGCATGACTGAGGGGCTTAGCACACCCATGAGTCTGGAAAGCACTGAGAGCTTTTGTTCAACCAGACTCAGAATGAGAAATTACAGACAAGATTCCTGCTGTTGTGGAACTCAAGTTCTAGTTAGAGACAGGGCATGGGGATCAATAAAGCAGGGTCACTTCAAAATTCAGAGATGCCATCGAGCAAGGTGGTACAGTCTGTGCACAAATTCCTCTAACACTCTAAGTGAAGGGTGTCCCCCAGTTGTGCACTGACAGTATATGGAGCCGGATGGGGCAGCCCTACACAATTCAGACAATTTAAAATTGTTTCAGAAAAAAATAAATAAATAAAAAAAAATAAAATAAAATTGTTCCGAGTGACTGATGACTGGGCTTGGCATCCATGTTACAGATCTGGTGAGCAGGGGAAAAACTCCTCTGAGAATATGTCATTTGAAGTGAACAAGAAGCAAACCGTACTAAGATCTGCAGGAATATTGTTCCAGGCAGAGAGAACAGCTGATGCAGAGATGCTGTGGCAGGCCAAATGATGGCCCCTCAAAGATGCTCAGCTCCTGATCCTTGGACCCTATGAATAAAGTTAACTTACATGGCAGAAGGGATGTTGCAGCTGTGAGTAAGTGAAATGCCTTGAGGTGAGATTATTCTGGATTATTTGCACAGGCTAGGTGCAATCACAAAGGTCCTTATAAGAGACAGGCAAGAAGGTCAGGGTGAGTGGTAAGAAATGTGAGGATGAAGCAGAGGTTGGAGTCACATGAAGAAGGGGCCATGAGCCAAGGAATGTAGGCAATCTCTAGAAGCTGGAAAAAAAAACAAGGAAACAGGTCCAAACCCTCAGAATCTCCAGAAGGAATCAGCCCTACTGACACCTCGATTTTAATCCAGCGAGACCCATTTTGGACTTCTGACCTCCAGAACTTTGAGATAATAAATATGTGTTGCTTTAAGCCACTAAGTTTGTGACAGTTTATTGCAGCAACAATGAGAAACTAATACAGACGCTAAGGCACAAACCAGAAGAACAGGGAAGCACGATCAGGTTACAAGGGGCAGATGAGATCAGAGAGGAGACCAGGGGTCCTATACTGGCTTGCAGGCTGCACTAAGGAGTCTGAATTTTACTCCAAAGGTGATGGGAAAGCAGTGGAGAGTTTTACACAGGGCAGTAGCATGTTCTGATCTATGTTTCTAAAAGGTCATGCTGGTTGCTCTTAGGCCTGGAAGGATGAGGACAAAGAGCAGAAGAAGGCTGAAGGCAGAGAGCAAGCCGTGACAAAACCACAAGGCGGTGGTTCAAAGTAGACGGAGTTGGGATGTGCTCTGAAGTGTCAGATTAAAACATGAAGCCACAAAAGCAGGAAGAACTAAAGCTGAACCCATTGCTTGCCAGACAAAAGGACACGGTCAGAAGGTCTGCCTGCGCAGAAATAGGAAGAACAAAGCTTAGGGTGACAATAGAAAAAGAATTGCAGCAGAAGAGGACAGGTTTCTGAGAACAGGTGTCCAGTTGGTGTATGAGACGGACTGCAACTCTTCTTTGCAGTTGGCCATCACACCAGTTACAACACAAAAGCCCAGACGCAGTTTCCAATGAAGCGGAGTTGGGTTGCCACAGTTCCGGTGGGTTCAATGTTGCCCAGAGGTCATACTTACACACCCAAGCTCAAGACTTGGAGAGATTTTTCTTGACGGGAGTGAATGTACAGTATCTGCTGATGGATTGGATATGGGAGGTGAGGAAAAGAAAGGAATAAGAAAGAAAAGAAACAGGAAAAGAAAGAATAAGAAAGCTTATTCTTGGGGTTTTGGCTTAAGGAACTGAGAGGATGGTGAGTGTACCTTTACTGTGATGGTGGAGGAGCAGATCTGGTGGAGAATTAAGCATGCTGTTTGGACCTTCAAGGCAAGATGTCATCAGACAAGCAACCAGAAATGTCAAGAAAGCATCTGGACATTTGAGACTGAACTTCACAGGAGAGAATTGGGCTGGAGACATAAATTTATAAATATGGATTTTTAAGATAGCAACTTAATCGTGGTATAGTTTACATCAAGTTACACATACCCATTTCAAGTGTACAGTTATATGACAAATGTGTACACTCGGGTAACCACCACTGCAATCAAGGTACAGAACAATTCAGTCACCCGCAAAAGTTCTCTCTTCATCCTTTGCATTCATGCCTGTCCTCACTTGGCCCCAGAAAACAACTGATCTGCTTTCTATCACTATAGATTACTTTTGCCCTTTCTGGAATTTCTAGAAATAGACTTACACAGTAACACCCCTCTTTTGTCTGACATGTTTTGCTCAGATAATGGTTTTGAGATTCATCCATGTGGTTGCATGTATCATTGGTTTGTTCCTTTTTATTTTTGAGCAATAGTCTATTGTATAGATGGACCACAATTTGTTTACTTGTTTGTCTGTGGAAGGATACGTGGGTTATTCCCGGTGTTTATATTTTGAATATAATTGTTATGAACATTCATATGTAAGTCTTTGTGTGGACATAATTTTTCATTTATCTTGGGTAAATACATAGAAGTGGAAATTGTTGAGGCCCTTTTTAAAAATTAATTGATTTGGCTGTGCCAGTCTTAGTTGTGGCATGTCTGATCTATTTTGATTGCAGTGTATGGCATCTAGTTCCTTGACCACGGATTGAACTTGGGCCCCCTGCACTGTGTGGAGTCTTAGCCACTGGACCACCAGGGAAGTTCCCACTGGGACGGTTTTGCTAAGTTATTCAGAAACTACCAAACTGTTTCCAAGTGGTTGTATCATTTTCCATTCCCACCAGCGAAGAGGAAAGTTCCAGTCACTCCTCAGCCTCACCAACAATCGGTGTTGTCAGTCTTATTTAAAGCTTAGCCACTCCAGTATATGAGTGGTGGGATCTCACTGTGCTCGTAAGTTCATTTCCCGGCTGACTAATGATGTTGAGCCACTGAAGGGTACAGGAAGGAGTTCAAGTGTAGCTAAAAAAGAAAAGAAAAGAAAAGAAATAACGATTAACTCCAAGGGAAGGGGGAAAAACTTGTACAGGAAAGATGTAATTACTGCTCACAATGTGAGTCATCAAGGGACAAGGTTTCTATTACCATAGAAATGCAAACTCTAAGATTGGATTTAACCCTAAATTGTGATGTAACTAACTTCCCAGGTGGCGCTAGTGGTAAAGAACCCGCCTGCCAATGCAGGAGATGTAAGACACACGGGTTTGATCCCTAGCTTGGGAGGTCCCCTGGAGGAGAAAATGGCAACCCATGCCAGTATTCTTACCTGGAGAATCCCATGGACAGAGAAGCCTGGTGGGCTACAGTCCATAGGGTCGCAGAGTGTTGGACTCTACTGAAGTGACTTAGCACGCACGTGACATAGCTGTATTTGGAGGGTGTGGAGGCAGGCAGGTGCGGGGGTACAGCCACCAGCCGTCACAGGAAAACAACAGAGGCAGACTGCGCAGGGGATCTCTCCTCGCAGGACTGAGGCAGAGACTGACTGATCTGCAAAGACAATTAGCAGCCCTCTACCTTCCCCATCATCTGTCATCAGAGCTATGTTCTTCTTAAGAAGTGGTGGTAGCCTCTTGGTTTGTATCCATAGTGGTGCCTGAAGAACACTGCAGGGAGCTTGAAAGGCAGACAATTATTCTTTAATTTTTTTTTAAATTTTATCAATACATTTGGGGCTTCCCTAGCGGCTCAGTGGAAAAGAATATGCCTGTCAATGCAGAAGACAAATCAGAGTTCAATCAAATCAGGGTTTGGTCCCTGGTCTGAGAAGATACCACGTGCCATGGAGCAACGAAGCCCCGCACACCGCCAAAAAGAGGGCTTCCCTGGTGGCTCAGCCGGTAGAGAATCTGCCTGCAGTGCAGGAGATCCAGGTTCAGTTCCCAGGTTGGAAAGATCCCCCTGGAGGAGGAAATGGCAACCCACTCCAGTATTCTTGCCTGGAAAATCCCATGGACAGAGGAGCCTGGCGGGCTACAGTTCAGGGGGTTATGAGAGTCGGACACAATTGAGCGACTGAACCACCACCATGTGCCCCAGAGCCTGTGTTCCACAACAAGAGAAGCCACCACAGTGAGAAGCCACTGCAACTCTTTTCCCGCAACCAGAAAAAAGCCTGAGCAGCAATAAAGACACAGCACAGCCAAAAAATGAAATAAAAAAATAAAATTTTTAAAAAATTTAGCAATACATTTAATGCAAACTAATATATACAAAATATTATCATTTTTATAACAGAATAATATAAAATTTATTAATAAGATGTTCTGTATTATTTGTCATAAGTCTTCAAAATCTGGTTTGTATTATACACTTACAGCACATTTTGATTCAGATCAGCCGTAGTCTTAGTTCAGTAACTGTCTTATGGGACAACATATATTTAAATGCTGAGAAGGAAAACTGAGTCAGCTATCCAGTTCAAGCTGAACAAACAAGCCAACGTACTTTTCTTTGCATAAGTTATTTAGATATTTCAAGATAAAATGGTTTTAAGCCTATGCGTTTACTCCAGGTATTAAATTTGTTTCATCTCATTGATATTTTGGATAAAAATCAAATCCAATAGACTTGAAAGAAAGGTCAGTGTTAAGTTCTTATAAGTATTTAAGCTAGCATACTGCTATTTTATAGGGTTTCCCTGGTGGCTCAGTGGTAAAGAATTAACCCGCAATGCAGGAGACACGGCAAGAGCTGCGGGTTCAATCCCTGGGTTGGGAAGATCCTCTGGAGAAGGAAATGGCAACTCATTTCATTATTCTTGCCTGGGAAATCCGATGGACAGAGGAGCCTGGCAGGCTATAGTCCATGGGGTCACAAAGAGTCGGATACAACTTAGGAACTAAACACACACACACAGTGCTATTTTGCATGTATGAAATTCACTAGATTTGATGTTCAAGTTTTCCAAATATTCCATAACTCTGTTTTAACCAATTTATTATCTGAGTTTGTATAGTTGAAAGGCAGACTCCGTTCTAAACAGTCTTCTATGCTCTTCTCTTTCAAAGGAATTTTGGGTTTTGTTAGTGCTGGATGCCAGACTGAATTTTAAATCCAAAAGCGGATTCAGCTCTCTAGATTTTAAAAAACATGCCCTGTGTAGGCAGAGGTAAGTAAAGCTGTATGTGAAAATGTGGACTGCAATGTAGTTTTGAAGGAGAATATTTACTTTCATGTCCCTTGCTTTCTGGGCAGGTAGCATTTTATTGTTGGGGACAAGACAGAGTAAGTCTATGGAGAGCCTTCTGCAGAGGTCAAGAAGGCTGATGTCCATCAAGGGAAACAGGAGACAGCTCTGTCCCCCTTCCACTTTCTTCTCCAGCTTGTAACAGATACTTCAAAGAAAGCGAAAAGTGTGAGTCGCTCAGTCATGTCCGACTCTTTATGACCCCACGGACTGTAGCCTGCCGGGCTCTTCTGTCCATGGAATTTTCCAGGCAAGAATACCGGAGTGGGTTGTCATTTCCTTCTCCAGGGGATCTTCCGAAATCAGGGATCGAACCCGGGTTTCCTGCACTGGAGGCAGATTCTTTACCATCCGAGCCACTGGGGAAGACCCTTACTTACGAAACAGAATCACAGACATAGAGAATGAATTTAAGGTTGCCCAGGGGACGGATGGGAGGAAGGGACAGTTAGGGAGTTGGGGATAAGCATATACACACTACTATATTTAAAATGGATGACCAACAAGGATGTACTGTATAGCACAGGGAAATCTGCTCCACGTTGTGTGGCAGCCTGGAAGGGAAGGGAGCCTGGGGGAGAATGGATACATGCATATGGGCGGCAGAGTCCCTTTGCTGTTCACCTGAAACTATCGCAACATTGTTAATTGGCTATTCCTCAATTAACAAAAAAAGAGCTGCCCTTCTCATAATAAGGCTGGCCAAGTTGTGCTTCTCACTGCCACATCCTCCTTTTATTTCTCTGAAAAATAATAGCAAAAGTTAATATGTGTAAGGCACTTACTGTCTTATTACATGCCAGGTCTATACTAAGAGCTTTATGTTCTTCATCTCGTCTCATTTTTTGACAACCCAATGAGACAGAAACTCCTTTCCATCTTGCAGCTGAAGAATCCACAGATCAGGAACACGATGTAATTTGCTCTCCAGGTTTGTCAGCCTCCAAAGCCAAGCTCTCAGCCTCCAGGATATATCACCTTCCAGTCTTGCTCTAATTACCAAAGAGTAGACTCACTCACTCTTTTGATTCTTCTTAGCTCTGCACCAGGAAAACTCAAGTTATAAGGTTAAACTGATGCTGAAGATGAAGCTCCAATCCTTTGGCCACCTGATGCAAAGAGCTGACTCATTTGAAAAGATCCTGATGCTGGGAAAGATTGAAGGCGGGAAGAGAAGGGGATGACAGAGGATGAGATGGTTGGATGGCATCACTGACTCAATGACATTAGTTTGAGTAAGCTCTGAGAGTTGGTGATGGACAAGAAGGCCTGGTGTGCTGCAGTCCATGGGGTCGCAAAGAGTTGAGGCTGAACTGAGCCAAGCTGAACGGAAGGTTAAACCACCAGGGCTGCCTGAGGAGGGAGATCAGCATCTGTTCCTTGTTTTACCAGCAGGGGGCATAGTCCTCTCAGTGGAATTTACCAGGGAGACATTTAAATATCCTGCTTCTGTTTCTATGAAGGCACTCTCAGTCCAAGGGGGCCATCAGATCCATCCTTTCCGGTGGAGTTTGTCTTGTCTTGTTCAGAGAAGGCAACTTTAGAGAACTAATGGAGTCATAAGAAGCTGGTGCAGAGTTTTAGAAATCCTTGTATTTCTTCAGCTCCGTTCAGTTCAGTCGCTCAGTCGTGTCCGACTCTTTGGACCCCAAGGACTGCAGCACGCCAGGCCTCCCTGTCCATCACCAACTCCCAGAGCTCTCTCAAACTCATGTCCATTGAGTCGGTGATGCCATCCAACCATCTCATCCTCTGTCGTCCCCTTCTCCTCCTGCCCTCAATCTTTCTCAGCATCAGGGTTTTTCCAGTGAGTCAGCTCTTTGCATCAGGTGGCCAAAGTATTGGAGTTTCAGCTTCAGCATCAGTCCTTCCAATGAACACCCAGGACTGATCTCCTTTAGGATGGACTGGTTGGATCTCCTTGCAGTCCAAAGGACTCTCAAGAGTCTTCTCCAACACCACAGTTCAAAAATACCAATTCTTCTGCCCCCAGGTTTCTTTATGGTCCAACTCTCACATCCATGCATGACTACTGGGGAAAAAAATAGCCTTGATAGATGGACCTTTGTTGGCAAAGTAATGTCTCTGCTTTTCAATATGCTGTCTAGGTTGGTCATAACTTCCCTTCCAAGGAGTAAGCATCTTTTAATTTCATGGCTGCAAGCACCATCTGCAGTGATTTTGGAGCCCCCAAAATAAAGTCTGACACTGTTTCCACTGTTTCCCCATCTATTTCCCATGTAGTGATGGGACCGGATGGGCCATGATCTTAGTTTTCTGAATGTTGAGCTTTAAGCCAACTTTTTCACTCTCCTCTTTCACTTTCATCAAGAGGCTCTTTAGTTCTTCTTCACTTTCTGCCATAAGGGTGGTGTCATCTGCATTCTGAGGTTATCTTTCAGAATTTTCCACAGTTTGTTGTGATCCACACAGTCAAAGGCTTTGGTGTGTAGTCAATAAAGCAGAAATAGATGTTTTTCTGGAAATGTCTTGCTTTTTGATGTTCCAACAGACGTTGGCAATTTGATCTCTGGTTCCTCTGCTTTTTCTAAAACCAGCTTGAACATCTGGAAGTTCAGGGTTCACATATTGCTGAAGCCTGGCTTGGAGAATTTTAAGCATTATTTTACTAGCAGGTGAGATGAGTGCAATTGTGCGGTAGTTTGAGCATTCTTTGGCATTGCCTTTCTTTGGGATTGGAATAAAAACTGTCCTTTTCCAGTCCTGTGGCCACTGCTGAGTTTTCCAAATTTGCTGACATATTGAGTGCAGCACTTTCACAGCATCATCTTTCAGCATTTGAAATAGCTCAACTGGAATTCCATTACCTCCACTTGCTTTGTTCATAGTGATGCTTTCTAAGGCCCACTTGACTTCACATTCCAGGATGTCTGGCTCTAGGTGAGTGATCACAGCATTGTGATTATCTTGGTCATGAAGATCTTTTTTGTACAGCTTTTCTGTGTCTTCTTGCCACCTCTTCTTAATATCTTCTGCTTCTGTTAGGTCCATACCACTTCTGTCCTTTATTGAGCCCATCTTTGCATGAAATGTTCCCTTGGTATCTCTAATTTTCTTGATGAGATCTCTAGTCTTTCCCATTCAGTTGTTTTCCTCTATTTCTTCGCATTGATCGCTGAAGAAGGCTTTCTTATCTCTCCTTGCTATTCTTTGGAACTCTTCATTCAGATGGGTATATCTTTCATTTTCCCCTTTGCTTTTCGCCTCTCTTCTTTTCACAGCTATTTGTAAGGCCTCCACAGACAGCCATTTTGCTTTTTTGCATTTATTTTTCTTGAGGATGGTCTTGATTCCTGTCTCCTGTACAATGTCATGAACCTCCTTCCATAGTTCATCAGGCACTCTGTCTATCAGACTTAGTCCCTTAAATCTATCTCTACTTCCACTGTATAATCATAAGGGATTTGATTTAGGTCATACCTCAACGGTCTAGTGCTTTTCTCCACTTTCTTTAACTTCAGTCTGGATTTGAATTTCTTCAGATCACATCTAATACATTGGCTACAGTACTGGGTTGTTGCTGTGGTTCAGTCTCCAACTCTTTGTGACCCCATGGACTGCAGCACGCCAGGTTGTTCTGTCCTCCACCATCTCCTGGAGTTTGCTCAAACTCATGTCCGTTGAGTCAATGATGCCATCCAACCATCTCATCCTCTGTGGTCCCCGTCTCCTCCTGCCTTCTATCTTTCCCAGTATCAGGGTATTTTCCAATGAGTCAGCTCTTCACATCAAGTGGCTATGTTACTTTGTAGGTCATTTTAAACCCCAGTCCTCTTCTGCTTGCCAACCAGAGTACTGCAAAACTTATTGTTCAGAGCACCGCTTAATGAAAAAATCCAAGATGAAACAAAGTTAACGTTCCTTTACACCGGAACAGTACTGCACAATGACCAGTCCTGTTGACTCTCAAGTGACTTTGGTGGAGTGTAACTTCTGCAGCCGCCATTCAGGAACCAGACTCAAACCCTGACTCTACTTCTTTAAAAAACAAACAAACAAAAACTTACTTTTAAAATTTATTCATTTGGTTGTGTCGGGCCCCAGTTTGGGATGAAGAATCTTCCTGTGTCTTGGGAGACATTTTTTTTGTGCCCCACAGAGTTTCCTAGGTGACTCAGTGGTAAAGAATCTGCCTGCCAATGCAGGAGACTCAGGAGATGTGAGTTTGATTCCTGAGTTGGAAATATCCCCTGGAGAAGGAAATAGTAACTCAATCCAGTATTCTTGCCTGGAAAATCCCATGGAGAGAGGAGCCTGGTGGGCTACAGTCCATGGGGTCACCAAAGAGTTGGACATGACCTAGCAACTAAACAACAACAACATGGACTCTCTAGTTGTGACTTGGGGGCTTAGTTGCTTTGTGGCACATGGAATCAATTTATACCATCGGGAATCGAGCTCATGTCCCCTCCATTACAAGGTGGATTCTTAACCCCTGGACTACCAGGGGGATGTCCCTGGCCCTACTTCTATTTCATTCCAACCTGTTGACCTTACTGTGCCTGGATTCCCTAGTCATCAAGTTCACAGTACTTTTCACACTGGGTTGTGGAAACAATCACATGATGCTGATACAATAAAAGCATTTGAGAAGAACCTGGCACGTCGTAAGTACTCACGTGTGTCAGCTTCTGTTAAGTCCCACTCTGCTCAGTTCCGTTGTCTCCAACTACCATAGAAAGGATCATTCAGTAAGTAGAATTTGTTCAGTTTTTTGTATTCTTTGCAGACTTGCTTCCATTTCCTCCATATAACACCTTTTGTGACCAGTTTCTATTTTACCAGACAACAGTGTTGTTATAATTCATTTGGAAATTTTTCCCAGAGAGAAGTGAAAAGAAGTGAACTGAGAGTTGCTCAGTTGTGTCCAACTCTTTGCAACCCCGTGGACAATATAGTCCATGGAATTTTGCAGGCCAGAATACTGGAGTGAGTAGCCTTTCCCTTCTCCAGGAGATCTTCCCAACCCAGGGATCGAACCCAGGTCTCCCTCATTGCAGGCAGGTTCTTTACCAGCTGAGCAACCAGGGAAGCCCACAGTATTTAAACAAAATTTGGCTTATGAGGAGGTGGCCAGAATAGGAAGTCCTGCCTTGAAATATACTGACCATCTTCTCACTTCAGTTCAGTTCAGTTGCTCAGTCATGTCCGACTCTTTGTGACCCCATGGACTGCAGCATACCAGGCCTCCCTGTCCATCACCAACTCTTGGAGCTTGTTCAAACTCATGTCCATCAAGTTGATGATGCCATCCAACTATCTCATCCTCTGTCGTCCCCTTCTCCTCCCCCGTTCAATCTTTCCCAGCACCAGGGTCTTTTCCAAGGAGTCAGATCTTCGCACTAGGTGACCAGAGTAGTGGGGTTTCAGCTTCAGCATCAGTCCTTCTGATGAATATTCAGGACTCAACCCACACCAACCACCCACGGCCATATTCATGTCAGCTCTCTGGGACACATTCCCTCCTCATGAGGTCTGCAGGGAAGGGTGCTGTCCACTGACATTTGCCCTGGAGAGGGAGACTCCCAGTACCCCGACTGGAGCTGGCATCACAGGGCTGGAGGGGGCGGGGGGGGGGGGGGGAAACTTGTGCCCAAGGCCAGACTCCACCCAGGCACACCCACTCCAGACACCAAGGTGAATTCCCAACTGCTGGTCAGTATTTGACTTTCCACATAAGATTAGATTAAATATTTGGGTTCATAAACACCTAGGACTGCAGACGGCAGTCAGCGAGGGCTTGGCTGGCTACAGGCTGAAGCTGCACACAGGCCAGATTTATGCAGCACCCTGGAAGCTCCCCAAGCCAGCAAGAAGGTGCAGCAAAGAATTCCCTACCGCTCACACACCACACAGGTAAGTTTCCATCAAAAATTCCTTATTTTTTGAGGAATTAAGTAACAAAGCTATTTGTTTTTTCACCAGAAAATGATAAAAGGAATGATTTTCCTGGTACAAGACCTGGCCTTTCCTTCCTTTCTGCTTTCCTTCCTTGCTTTCTTCCCTTCTTCCTTTTCTGCACCCTTTTGCTCTCTCTCTCTTCTGTCTCTCTTCCTCCCCTCCCTCCTCTATTTTCTTCTTCTCCTTTCCCTCTTTTTCCTCCTTCTTTTTGTAGGGCTTTCTGTACTTGCTTTTTCTGTAGTTGCCTTTGCCCGGGCACTTTGAATGTGTATTTCTTTATTGTTTTAAATATTTTATTTAACTAATTGCACCAGGTCTTAGTTGCCGTATGTGGGATCTAGTTCCCTGATCAGAAAATGAACGTGGGCCCTCTGCACTGAGAGGGTGGAGTCTTAGCCACTGGACCACCAGGGAAGTCCCTGAATATTTAATTTTCTAAATGGAAGTTTCATGGTAAACGCAGATACTCGTCTTTTTCTATTCCTGTTACAAAAGGGAAAGACTGCTGCCTTTTGTAGCTCCGGATGATACTAGTGAGCCACAGTCTTTGTAGGAAAGAGAGCTTTGGGTTTGAGAATCAAGGGCATGTTGCTTTCCTCATAGTGTCCCTTTGTCCTTGTCATGAATTATGCACATTTATGACAGGGGCTCCCCTGGTGACTCAGACAGTACAGAATCTGCCTGACATATGAGACCCGGGCTCAATCCCTGGGTCGGGAAGATCCCCTGGAGAAGGGAATGACAACCCACTCCAGCATTCTTGCCTGGAAAATCCCATGGACAGAGGAGCCTAGTGGGCTACAGGCTATGGGGTCACAAAGAGTCAGACACCACTAAGCCATTGACACTTTCATTGTGTGACAGTTTTAGGAGTTATTATGTATCCTGAAGATAGGGCTCAACCCACTGATGTGTGTGGAGTCAAGCTTGGATCTTGGTCTCATTTCTTTTTGCCCAGTGAGCTGACTGGTTGCAGGCGATGGAAACAGAGAGTTTCTGGACTTCGTGACCTCTGCTAGGACAAAGTAGGGGCTGGGTGCCAGCCTGGGTGAGTTGGGTTTCGAGACTCAGCACTGTGACCTTGGATGGGGGATTCAAGCCTGTCTCAGGCTATAGTTACTCTACTCCCCAAAGCAGCAGGCAAGCCCCAAGAATCTCTAGGGACCCATCCTTTTATTTGACTGAGCAAGAACCATCTATTAAGAATGCCTGATAGTGTAGAACCATTTGTATTAAATTATATGACCTTGCCAATATTTGACCATTTTTAACCTCTATAAACGGCAACTTCAAATGGTTCAACAGGACGTAAATAATAGTGGCCTCTCCATTCCTTCCTAAGGTGAATGCCTATTATGGTATTCTACTTAGAGGAGGAAAAACTGTTCATACTAAATGCGGTCAATGTCTATCAGTTAAATAGTTATTCTGGGTATCAGAGATGTTAATCTGTTTGTTTCAGCAGAATGTCCATCAGTGAAACAGCTTTCACACACCATGATTTGGTTTTTGCCTGTGGGTATGGGACAGATGATGAGTAGCCCAGCCATGTCTTATGCAACAGCTTCTGAATAGTGAATACTCCTTGGCCTTAAATTTGTCAGTCTGGCCAGGGGTCAGCACTGAGGCATTTTTTCCCCAGAGGCCCTTTTCAGCTCTGTGCTTAAAAAGCACTTCCTGATCTGCTTGTCAATGGCCTCTGTCCATATAAAAGAGCTGAACAAATAATCAGTAGTATTAGCTCTAAGAGGCAGTCAATGCAGCTTCATCCACACCCAGAAACAAAGCCAACTCCAGGGGATCTCTGAACTCCTTCATTTCAAAGATACTTTGTGGCAGAGATTCTTTGTTGGGTTTCAGGGGCCCAGGAGTCCCCCAAAAGTGAATGTAGAGCTTGGTATCTGCATACATATACTTTCCTGGGGGAAAATAGTCATATTTTTCAATTGTTTTTCAAGGAATCTGGGGACCTTCCCTATCCCTCCCTTCCCACAAATAAGTTAAGAATAACTGTTGTAGTTTCCAGTTGAAATCTGCAGAACACAGGGTAGGAATGTTCATTCATTCAACAAACCAGTAATAAAAGTCAGCTCCCCACCAAACCCGGGCTTCCCTGGGGGCTCACATGATAAAGAATCTGCCTGCAATGCAGAAGACCTGCGTTCATCCCTGGTTGGGAAGATTCCTTGGAGAAGGGCATAGCAACCCACTGCAGTATTCTTGTCTGGAGAATGCCAAGGGCAGTGGAGCCTGGCGGGCTACAGTCCACGGAGTCGCCAAGAGTTGGACATGATTGACTTTCACTTCACCCAACAGCCCCTGTGCAGGTCCCAGGATTCAGAGATGCATATAATGATCCCTGCCCTCCAGCAGCTCTGCTCTCCTGTCTTTTGGAATCAAAGGATTCATTCTCTAAACATCAGTTTCCTCGTTTGTAAAACAGGTTCAATTCAGTTCAGTTGCTTAGCCATGTCTGACTCTTTGCAGCCCCGTGGACTGCAGCACGCCAGGCCTCCCTGTCCATCACCAACTCCCGGAGTTTACCCAAACTCATCTCCATCGAGGCGGTGATGCCATCCAGCCAGCTCATCTTCTGTCATTCCCTTCTCCTCCTGCCCTCGATCTTTCCCAGCATCAGGGTCTTTTCCAATGAGTCAGCCCTTCACATCAGGTGGCTAAAGTATTGGAGTTTCAGCTTCAACATCAGTCCTTCCAATGAATATTCAGGACTGATTTCCTTTAGGATGGACTGGTTGGATCTCTTTGCAGTCCAAGGGACTCTCAAGATGTCTTCTCCAACACCACAGTTCAAAAGTATCAATTCTTTGGCACTCAGCTTTCTTTATAGTTCAACTCTTACATCCATACATGACCACAGGAAAAACCATAGCCTTGACTAGACAGACCTTTGTTGGCCAAGTAATGTGTCTGCTTTATAATATGCTGTCTAGGTTGGTCATAGCTTTTCTTCCAAGGAGCATCTTTTAATTTCATGGCTGCAGTCACCATCTGCAGTGATTTTGGAGCCCCCCAAAATAAAGTCTGTCACTGTTTCCACTGTTTCCCCATCTATTTCCCATGAAGTGATGGGACTGGATGCCATGATCTTTGTTTTCTGAATGTTGAGCTTTAAGCCAACTTTTTCACTCTCTTCTTTCACTTTCATCAAGAGGCTCTTTAGTTCTTCTTCACTTTCTGCCATAAGGGTGGTGTCATCTGCGTATCTGAGGTTATTGATATTTCTCCTGGCAATCTTGATTCCAGCTTGTGCTTCAACAAGTCCAGCATTTCTCCTGATGTACTCTTCATATAAGTTAAATAAGCAAGGTGACAATATACAGCCTTGACGTACTCCTTTCCTAATTTGGAACCAGTCTGTTGTTCCATGTCCAGTTCTAACTGTTGCTTCTTGACCTGTATACAGATTTATCAGGAGGCAGGTCAGGTGGTCTAGTATTCCCACTCTTGAAGAATTTTCCACAGTTTGTTGTGATCCACAAAGTCAAAGGCTTTGGCATAGTCAATAAAGCAGAAATAGATGTTTTTCTGGAACTCTCTTGCTTTTTCGATGTTCCAACAAATGTTGGCAATTTGATCTCTGGTTCTTCTGCCTTTTCTAAATACAGCTTAAACATCTGGAAGTTCTCAGTTCATGTGCTGTGAAAGCCTGGCTTGGAGAATTCTGAGGATTACTTTGCTAATGTGTGAGATGAGTGCAATTGTGCAGTAGTCTGAGCATTCTTTGGCATTGCCTTTCTTTGGGATTGGAATGAAAACTGACTTTTCCAGTCCTGTGGCCATTGCTGAGTTTTCCAAATTTGCAGACATATTGAGTGCAGCACTTTCACAGCATCATCTTTCAGCATTTGAAATAGCTCCACTGGAATTCCATCACCTCCACTAGCTTTGTTTGTAGTGATGCTTCCTAAGGCCCACTTTTGACTTTGAATTTCAGGATGTCTGGCTCTAGGTGAGTGATCGCACCATCATGATTATCTGGGTCGTGAAGATCTTTTTTTTTTCCTAGTTCTTCTGTGTCTTCTTGCCACCTCTTCTTAATATCTTCTGCTTCTGTTAGGTCCATACCACTTCTGTCCTTTATTGAGCCCATCTTTGCATGCAATGTTCCCTTGATATCTCTAATTTTCTTGACGAGATCTCTAGTCCTAGCCATTGTATTGTTTTCCTCTGTTTCTTTGCATTGATCACTGAAGAAGGCTTTCTTATCTCTCCTTGCTGTTCTTTGGAACTCTGCATTTAAATGTGTATATCTTTCCTTTTCTCCTTTGCCTTTCACTTCTCTTCTTTTCACAGCTATTTGTAAGGCCTCCTCAGACAACCATTTTGCCTTTTTGCATTTCTTTTATTGGAGATGGTCTTGATCACTGCCCCCTGGAGAAGGAGGTAACGGTCTACATTTTAGAGAGGTTTTGATCATCCTGTGAATAGCACACAATAAACAGGAAATTGAAACTAAGCAAGCAAGTAAACATGACCAGGAGCTTAGGGAAACGCTTGTGTTGGGGTGACCATTGACCTAGGTTCCTGAAACGACAAGAGCAAACCACCTTTTACCATGTGTGAATCTTGGCCTTTCCTGGTGGTCCAGTGGTTTAGAATCCATCTTGCAATGCAAGGGACACCGGTTTGATCCCTGGTCCAAGAAGATCCCACATGCTGTGGAGCAACTAAAGCCCATCAGCCACAACTTACTGAGCCAGCCCTCTAGAGCCCACAAGGTGAAACCACTGAACCCACACGCTGCAACGACTGCAGCTCATTCGCCTTGAGCCCATGCTCTGCAACAAGAGAAGCCCCCGCAGTAGCAGCCTGAGCATCGCACCGAAGGGCAGCCCCCACTCATCGCAGCTAGGGAAAGTCATGTGCAGCCACAAAGACCCACCACAGCCCCAGACTAAATACATCTTAGAAAAACAAAACAAAATAAAATGTGTGAATCTGGAGACACTCAGCTCCCTCCTCTGTGGCTGCTGCTGCTGCTAAGTCGCATCAGTCATGTCCGAATCTGTGCGACCCCATAAACGGCAGTACACCAGGCTCCCCCGTCCCTGGGACTCTCCAGGCAAGAACACTGGAGTGGGTTGCCATTTCCTTGTCCAATGCATGAAAGTGAAAAGTGAAGTCCCTCAGTCGTGTCCGACTCAGCGACCCCATGGACTGTAGCCTATGAGGCTCCTCCGTCCATGGGATTTCCCAGGCAAGAGTACTGGAGTGGGGTGCCATTGCCTTCTCCGGCTCCCTCCTCTAGTGGAGCTGTATTTCTTTCTTCCTCTGCAGTGACCCTCCCCTCAAGATTCAAAGCGCCCTATCCTCATTCCAACATGAACAACTGGGGCTTCCTTTGAGGCACCCCATCCTGGATGGCCTTGCTAAACATCAAAACACGCCTCTCCTGTGACCACTATGTTCCCTCGGAGCCCTGAAGGAACAGGGGGCTAATGACTGAACTCTTCTTATGAGTCAGGCTCTGGCCTGGAGTGTTCATAGGTAGTGAAGAGCTTAGGAGTTGCTTTGATGAAAACATTCACAGAACAGTGTTGGCAGTGAGCATGACCAACTCTACCATCCCTTCCATGTGACACTGGGACTCTACTGCCTCCACCTGGAGGAGACAGGAATTACAGGCACAGAGACAGCCCACAAAGGAGACTCATGGAAGGCGGGTAGGCCAAAGAGCTCAGTGCACGGGAGGAGCTTGTAATGTGACCACCTCTCTGGGGGAACCCAGATCCTACGTGGGCCTCCAAGGTGGGCCTCAGGTGGCCCAGGGCATGCTGGAGCCACATCACAGAACAGCACTTCAGTGAGTAGAAACAACTAGAATAGTTCATCTCTACAGAAAACACACACACACACACACACAAACAACAAAACATGAAGGGGATCCAGTTCTCTGTCTAGAAGAGGTCCCATCTTCCCCTTCGCAGTTGTGTCCTACTCCACAGTTGCTCAGGGTCTTCTCCCAGACTAAACATCTCTCATCACTCACCAACCAGCCTTTTTATTTCGTAAACTTAGCTCTTCTGGGATTTTTGTTTGTTTTGCTGATTTTTTCCCCCCAGTGTCTCTATGTTCCAACCATTTTTCTATTTGACTTAACTGAAGGAAACTGAATTCTCTCTAGAGGGAGTGGCGGGGGATGTATACAATGGGAAATCAGTTTTCTTTATTGGCTGAAGCTGTGGGAAAGGGTTGGAAGGACCAGAGGGTGAGAACACCGGTGGGTGGAGCGGTTGGGCTCCATCACGTTTGTGAGGTGAGCCCTGGAGAACACGGGAAGGGCTGGTGGTCTGTTGATGCATAAGACACGTGTGAGGTCCCCCAGATGAGTAGACCTGGGCTCTTCAAGGCTGAAGAAGCTAGTGATGATTATGTCTTGAGTCCGGTTAAAGTCAATCCAGCTATGCTCTTAAATAGTGAACTGCTATTTTAAGGGGGACAAGCATGCCTCTGTCACATTGCTTGGAAAATGTGCTTGGCAAGTTGCTGTTCAGTCGCTCAGCCAAGTCCAACTCTTTGGGACCCCACAGACTGTGCATGACGAGTACCTCAGGGCCGTCTTATGTCTTTGTTAAATTTCTCTTTGACCCGCTCTGTTCACACCTGTTACAACGCTTTGCACCTTGCCTGCTCCTTTGTTTCCATCTCTCCCACAACATTCAGGCTCCACAGGTAGAATTCTCATATTTGCTCTTGCTGCATTTCCAGTGCCGGCACATACCTGGCACATTCATTTATTCATCAAATATCCATTGTGCGCCCAGTGTGTGCCAGGCTCTGTGCCAGTGTTCGCTAAACCAAGGTAAACAGAGGCGATGTGAGCCCTGCCCTCAGAGGCATGGTGACTGATGGGAAAGATGAGACCACAAGCCAATAATCACACACATACACAGAGTAACATATACACGTAATTACCACATATTGGAGAGAGCGCTTTGAAGAAAAGTAGAAAGACACTGGGCTTACCTGGTGGCTCAGTGGGAAAGAACTCGTCTGCTAATGCAGGAGATGCGGGTTCGATACCTGGGTTGGGAAGATCCCCTGGAGAAGGAAGTGGTAACCCACTCCAGTATTCTTCCCTGGAGAATCCCAAGGACAGAGGAGCCGGGCAGGCTCCTTGGACTCACAAAAGAGTTGGACCTGACTTAGCAACTAAAACAACAACAAAAGACGCCATTGGAGAGAACTGGGGGAGGGGAGAATGGCTGAGAGCGGGACCAGGGATATTTTCTCAGAAGCAGCAGCTAAGCTGGGCCCCAGAGGTTGAGGAGGTAGCAGAGGGAAGAGATGGGGAAAAGTATTCCAGGCTGAGGGAAGAGAAAGTGCAAATGTCCTGATGCAGAACAATGCATACTGGCCTGGAAGAAGCAGGCCAGGCCAGGAAGACCAGTTGCCATAAGGGAAGACTAACTGGGGATGTGGTTAGGGGCTGGCCTGGCCAGGCCAGGAAGGAGGATTTTACTTTGAGAACAACAGGAAGGTATTGCATGTTTTCAAAACAAGGGAACAATATGCTCCCATTTTCCTCTTAAAAAGAGCACATTGACTGGGCAGAGATAGGCAGATGTGACCCCGGGGAGGCGGTTTTAGGGAGGGTTGTGTCGCATTGCACTGTGTCCGCCAGGTGAGAGACGCTGGTGGCCGGGCAGTGGGGACAAGGATGGAGTTGCGAAATATGAGTGATCTCTCACGTTGTTCCTTTGTATCACTTAACAAAAGTGCTTCTTTCAAATACGGAAGGACATACTCATACCTTAGGGATACCTGGACTAAATCACAGCCTGCACATAGGAAACGGAGGGCATCACAATGTCTGTCCGTGGCCCTTGCAAACTTCTGCCCCATAATTCTCTAAGAACACAGAACATACATCAGTCATTGCTTCCTTCAGCTAATGTCTGTGGAATATCTATTATGAATAAGGCGTTGTGCTAGCTATTGTGAGGTGACCCAACTATTTAGAAACAAAGTAATGGATCAAAGGCAATCGACGAAAAATTTGAAGGTAATAAAAATATAAGGAAGAAAAAAAAATCTGAGTATACCATCCATGTTAACACTTGAAGCTTATTTATTTCCAGGCTTTTATCATTTTCTTCTACATATATTATTTACATATGCAAATGTAAATAATATGCAAACATAATACATATAGTTTTATGTGCTCTGTAACTATTATGTGCTTATGATACTTTTATTGTAAGATCAGTCAGTTCAGTTCAGTTCAGTTCAGTTCATTTCAGTCGCTCAGTCGTGTCCGACTCTTTGTGTCCGACTCTTTGTGTCCGACTCTTTGTGAATCGCAGCACGCCAGGCCTCCCTGTCCATCACCAACTCCCAGAGTTCACTAAGACTCACGTCCATTGAGTCAGTAATGCCATCCAGCCATCTCATCCTCTGTCGTCCCCTTCTCCTCCTGCCCCTAATCCCTCCCAGCATCAGAGTCTTTTCCAATGAGTCAACTCTTCCAATGTGGTGGCCAAAGTACTGGAGTTTCAGCTTTAGCATCATTCCCTCCAAAGAAATCCCAGGGCTGATCTCCTTGCAGTCCAAGGGACTCTCAAGAGTCTTCTCCAACACCACGGTTCAAAAGCATCATTTCTTCGGTGCTCAGCTTTCTTCACAGTCCAACGCTCACATCCATACATGACCACAGGAAAAACCATAGCCTTGACTAGACTATGTTGGCAAAGTAATGTCTCTGCTTTTGAATATGCTAACTAGGTTGGTCATAACTTTTCTTCCAAGCAGTAAGCGTTTTTTTATTTCATGGCTGCAATCACCATCTGCAGGGATTTTGGAGCCCCCCAAAATAAAATCTGACACTGTTTCCACTGTTTCCCCATCTATTTCCCATGAAGTGATGGGACCAGATGCCATGATCTTCATTTTCTGAATGTTGAGCTTTAAGCCAACTTTTTCGCTCTCCTCTTTCACTTTCATCAAGAGGCTTTTTAGTTCCTCTTCACTTTCTGCCATAAGGGTGGTGTCATCTGCATATCTGAGGTTATTGATATTTCTCCCGGCAATCTTGATTCCAGCTTGTGCTTCTTCCAGTCCAGCATTTCTCCTGGTGTACTCTGCATAGAAGTTAAATAAGCAGGGTGACAATATACAGCCTTGACGTACTCCTTTTCCTATTTGGAACCAGTCTGTTGTTCCATGTCCAGTTGTAACTGTTGCTTCCTGACCTGTATACAGATTTCTCAAGAGGCAGGTCAGGTGGTCTGATACTGTGCATGAAAAACTGCTGCATAAAACATGCAAAATGTAAAGAATAATAAAATATGCACTTAATCACCAGCCATGTAAAGAAGAAATAATATTACTATCCCCCCCCCCAACCTTGTCTGCCCCTCCCTCCATTCCTTAAGGCAGCCAAATAGAGAAAGAATTCATTTTCTTAAACTTGTTCACCTATTTTATTTAAATTGCAGCAGGACGGAAATATGCCAACTCTATCCAATCTGACACAGACACTGGAATATGTCTTCAAAAGGGTTTTTATCACTTACATGGAAAACTGGCGCAGGAACACAACGGTTGAGCAAGAGGCCCTGCAAGCCAAGGTTGATGCTGAGAACTTCTACTATGTCATCTTGTACCTTATGGTGATGATTGGAATGTTCTCTTTCATCATTGTAGCCATCCTGGTGAGCACAGTGAAATCCAAGAGACGAGAGCACTCCAATGACCCATACCATCAGTACATCGTGGAGGACTGGCAAGGGAAGTACAGAAGTCAAATTGTGAACCTAGAAGAATCAAGGGCCACCATCCATGAGAACACAGGTGCAGCGGCGCTCACGATGTCTCCTTGATCAGAGGTGGAGGCATGGAGTCAACGTCTGATACGCAAATAGGAAGAGATGCTGGTTCTATGGAGTCAACCCAAGTTGTCATGCTTCGAAGACACTAAGTTCCTCACTCTCTGTTGATAATTTTCATCGAGATCCCGTAGTTGATCAGCTAAGAGGACATTTCAAGCTCATGCTTCACATTTGCTCTGTGGAACAATAATTTATGTCAAAGACCTCTTTTCCTTTCTGTGCAATGTCAGTGTCATTTTAATCAATGTCAATAGTGAAAATAAAACCAAATTTGAAGTAATGTGCCTGGGCAGTGGCAGTGGGGATAGAAAGGAGAAATTAACAAATCATTGAATAGTCTCCCTTGTGAAATATTATTCTGTATGTTTGACTGATTCATTTTATAAGTAGCCAAGGTGTATTATTCAGAAATGGAGGTTCAAAAATCTATCACTTGCTCACTAGATTGAAGTAGGAGCATTTATTTATTAATTCATGAATATTTGTCTGAAGTGACAAATGAACAGAACCACAGGTTTCCTTTATGTGTATTGCTTCCTTGGCATTGAGCTTATTTGGAAGTGGGAAGACAGAATCAACATTTCATAAGGCAGAGTCCACACCAGATAAATAGAATCTTTAGGAACTACCTAGTATAACAAAAAGATATTTTTAATTAACATTTTAAATTTTACAGAAGACTAACCTAAAAGTTCTTGTTATTATAGAAAAAAAATAATATGTGAAAACGCTGCCTAATAAACCACTCATTCTTTTCACTCAATTTATTTTCTTGGTTACAGTCACTTATTTTATGTTTCAAGAAATCTATTTTCATGAATGTATGGAAAGTGGCTGAATTACTGAGGTCTACTGAAGAGCTAGGCGGTAACTACTTCATATTTTGACCATGGGGGTCATGATATTATAGAATGTCAGGGCCAAATGGCACCTTGGAGATCACAGAATCCTTGTCAGACCATTTCATTTATGGATAGGCAACTCCAGTTCACAGATTAGGTGACTTCATTCCTTAATTCAATCAAGTACCATTTATTATCTGTCTACTTGGGTCAATGGCTTCCCTTGTGGCTCAGCTGGTAAGGAATCTGCCTGCCATGCAGGAGAACTGCGTTCAATCCCTGGGTTGGACAGATCCCCTGGAGAAGGGAAAGGCTACCCACTCCAGTATTCTTGCCTGGAGAATTCCATGGGTTGTATAGTCCATGCGGTCACAAAGAGTCGGATATGACTGAGCGACTTTCACTTTCACTTTCTGGGTCAATGGCCCAGACCAGGAGTCTACAGATGAATGTGATTCCCTGAGCTGGAGGAACTCACTCAGCAGAGAGGGAGGCAGACACAGAGAGGGAGTCAGAACATCCTGATGATATAACGTGACAGGGTTATAATGGAGACCAACACAAAGTGGGAGGAGCCAGGACAGAGGGCCTGCCTAACTCGGGTTAAGGTCCAGAGAGCAGCTGAGAGGGGAAAGTCAACAGCAAGACAGATATATGGGGTGTAGCCTCATGAAGTTCATGCCCCCTTGCTTATACTCTGCTCCTTCCCCAGCTCCCTGTCTACTCAGCAGAGACAGGGCATTGTGAACAAAGCCTCAAGTCTCAGAGCACTGAGACAAAATTGAAAAGAGGAGTCCTTCTTCAGCATCTCATATGGATTACAAGATTTGTCTCTTTAGAGTGAAGTACAGTATGTCTGTTTCCTAATAACAAGCATGCGATTGTGCTAACAGAAGCATTAAATACACTGTTGAGGAAAGCCACCCATATTCCAAGAGCATTTATGGCAAGAGTAGTTTCTCTCCTTAGATGAGAAACCCAGAAATGCTGAACCACACAGAAATTTTTTTAATTAATTAATTTTCTTATTTATTTTGGTTGCATTCAGTCTTAGTTGTGGCATGCAAGCTTAGTTGCCCTGCGGCATGTGGGATCTTAGTTCCCTGACCAGTTCCCCGATCAAATCCATGTCCCTTCATTGGAAGGGAGATTCTTTTTCTTCTTTAGTTTTATTATGAAAAATTGTTAAACATTTACAAAAGAAGAGAGTAGTTTGGAAGGCATATTCTTAACCACTGGACTGTCAGGGAAGTTTCCAGAACATTTTAATCAACATGCCCAGAGCAGCAGATGGATAGCATCACTGATTCAATGGATATGAGTTTGAGCAAACTCCAGGAAGTAGTGAAGGACAGGGAAGCCTGGCGTGCTGCAGTCCATGGGGTCACAGAGAGTTGGACATGCCTGAGCAACTGAACAACCAGAGCAGCAACTCGGGCAACAAAATCTCAGCTTTGGATCTGGATCCAGACAGGAATCCAAGGTTTCTACTGACTGACCAAATTTACCTCCTTGACCAAATCCTGGTCAGGCTCCTTTGAACCCTCTTCTTGAAATGACCTCAACCTTGGCCTAAAAACCTTGCAGATTCTTGGCACAAAAGATACAATCTACCTCCTCACACTAAGAGACTTGAACAAACACTACCTGCATCCCTAAGGAGATCCTGGCCTGCTTTAAGGTGCCTGCCTAGGAAAACTTAAGGAGGAACCAGGAGAATGTACTATTTGTTCAGGCCAAAACCTGGTGGTAGACAAATCAGCCCTGAATCCCTGCTAGAGCATTTACTTTAGAAACCTTTCGATTATAAATCCTTTTTCTCCTCCTTTGAGGTATAAATCATTTACCACCCAGAACTGCCTTGTCCCTTTGATACGCTAGCATTCAAGGAGGTAACAGCTTTAACTTGCACCACTGCCTCCAGTCACAAAGGCTGAACATTGTTTCTCCTCCAGGTAAGTGTCTATTGACAGACTCAGACGTGGTTGACCCAGTCCCCTTCACTTTTTATAAATTTCCACCAGACTCTGCTCAAGTAGCTGCTGTCTAACCCCTTCTTATCTTTTTTTTTTTTTTTTTTTTTAATTTTGGCTGCACTGGGTCTTTGTTGAGGCACACAGACTCCGCTTTCTGCAGCACGTGGGCTCAGTTCCCCGAAGGCAAGTGAGATCCTAGTTTCTGGTCCATCGATCAGATCAGGGAAGTCCCCCTCCTTCTCCTTTTAAAATGTTCAGTTACCTCTGTACAAACCGAGCTTGGTTTATGCTGGGTTCTCTCCCCTATTGTGATAGTTACTGAATAAAGTCCATCCTTTACACTTCAACTGATGTCAAGCTTTGTTTATCTTTGACACAGAAAAACAAATTAAGGGGGAAAATATCTAGGTTCCCCTAATTAAGTACATTTTATTATCATCACCTAAAGTATGGAGCCAACACAGATGGTTAGCAGCCAACTTCACTTTGGGGGAATAGGAGAAATGCCCAATATTTACCAGCATTTCAGGTCTACAGCCACTGGTACCTGCTCCACTTTGTCACTCCAGCATCAATTCCCACTGAACCCAGCCTTGCCACATTCAACCTGGCAACTAAAAAAATGCCAGTTTCAACAAGTTGCTGGTTTTCTTTCCCACCCGTCTGCTTTTAGAGTTCTTTCCGGTTGATCCATATAAACTGAGTCCCATTCACTTTTTACAGCAGAGCTCAGAAGCCATCTGAAAAGGAACCCATGGCAGTGGCTGCCCTGATAGTCGAGGTTCAGATTACCCAGATTCAGGTCCCAGCTCTGGCACCTGCTGGCTTTAAAACCCTGCACAGTTTAATCAGTTTGTGTCTCCGTTTCTCCATCTGTGAAATGGTTATACTCACATCATGTCTTTTATAGGCTTGTAAGACTTTTATTAGACAATAGCTGCAAAGTGCTTAGAGCAAAGCTATTTTTGTTACTCTCTCCAGGAAAACTTGGCAGAACTTGTTGACAGAACTAATCCCCTACTCCCCAGTCCCTCAGTTTGTCCTTTCCTCTGCACTCCCAACAGGATTCCATGAGACTGCCTGGGTTCAAATATCAATTTTGCCACTCCAATTCACACATTTCCTTGAATCAACCACTTAATCTCCCCCTGCCTCAGTTTCCTCAACCAAAAAAGGGTGAACTTCCCTGTTGTTACCCTGGAATTTGGGGTGTCCACTTTGCACCCTCGCTTGGGAGTGGGCTCAAATTCCACTCCGGTTTACCAAGCACTTGTTGAATGAAGGAATCTGGGAACCTAGTAACGGTCACCCTACCACTATCCCAAAGGAAAAGGAATGCATTTTTGGCAGAGAATATAAAGGCTAAATTTGGAAACTTCTGAGGACCCACATCAGACTGGGTCCAACAACAGACTGGTTCCAAATCAGGAAAGTATGTCAAGGCTGTACATTGTCACCCTGCTTATTTAACTTACATGCAGAGTATATCATGAGAAATACTGGACTGGATGAAGCAAAAGCTGTAATCAAGATTGCTAGGAAAAATACCAATAACCTCAGATATGTAGATGACACCACACTTAAAGTGGAAAGTGAAGAAGAACTAAAGAGCCTCTTATAAAAGTGAAAGAGGAGAGTGAAAAATTTAGCTTAAAGCTCAACATTCCCTGGTGGCTCAGATGGTAAAATGTCTGCCTACAATGAGGGAGACCTGCGTTCAATCCCTGGGTTGGAAAGATCTCCTGGAGAAGGAAACGGCAACCCACTCCAGTATTCTTGGCTGGAAAATCCCATGGACAGAGGATCCTGGCAGGCTACAGTCCATGGGGTTGCGAAGAGTTGGACACGACTGAGCGACTTCACTTTCACTTTCAGAAAACTAAGATCATGGCATCCAGTCCCATTACTTCATGGCAAATAGATGGGGAAGCAGTGGAAACAGTGTCAGACTTTATTTTGGGGGGCTCCACAATCACTGCAGGTAGGGACTGCAGCCATGAAATTTAAAGATGTTTGCTCCTTGGAAGAAAAGCTATGACAAACCTAGACAGCATATATACTTGGCCAACAAAGGTCTGTCTAGTCAAGGCTATGGTTTTTCCAGTAGTCATGTACGGATGTGAGAGTTGGACTATAAAGAAAACTGAGGGCCAAAGAATTGATGCTTTTGAACTGGTGTTGGAGAAGACACCTTGAGAGTCACTTGGACTGCAAGGAGATCCAACCAGTCCATCCTAGAGGAAATCAGTGCTGAATATTCATTGGAAGGACTGATGCTGAAGCTGAAACTCCAATACTTTGGCCACCTGATGCAAACAGCTGACTCATTGGAAAAGACCCTGATGCTGGGAAAGATTGAGGGCAGGAGAAAGGGACGACAGAGGATGAGCTGGTTGGATGGCATCACCGACTCAATGGACATGAGTTTGAGTGAACTCCGGGAGTTGGTGATGGACAGGGAAGCCTGGCATGCTGCAGTCCATGTGGTCAGTAAGAGTCGGACACGACTGAGCGACTGAACTGGGGACCCTCTTGCCCTCGGCGGCACACAGCGAGGAACACACAGGGATGAGAGACAGCTGACGCCCCGCGACGCCCCGCTCTCCCGCCGCCGTCCTCCTCCTCGAGCGCCGGTCAGTGGAGAACAAGAACGTGGCCCCGCCCTCCCCCGGCGTGGACGAAAACACCTGGCCCACGCCCCGGAAGTTCGCCCCTGGCCCAGCCACGTCTGTCCAGTGACCCATGTTGCGGCCGCACGAAGGCCGCCCGGGCCCATAGCGCGGATTCCAGAAGCGGGAAACTGTGTCCGCGGCCCAGGCCTACTGCGCCGCGGAGCCGCTTATCCGCCATAGCGGCGCAGGCTCCCTGCACCGGCGCGCGGAGCGGTGCATTTCGGGACGTGTAGTTTCCCCGTGAACTTCCCTGGTGGCTCAGATGGTACAGCGTCTGCCTACAGTGTGGGAGACCTGGGTTCGATCCTTGGGTCAGGAAGACCCACTCCAGTACTCTTGCCTGGAAAATCTCATGGACGGAGGAGCGTAGTATGCTACAGTCCATAGGGTCGCAAAGGGTCGGACACGACTCAGCGACTTCACTTCAGTTTCCCCGCGGCATGGTGGGAATCGTGGTTTGTGTGCAGCCCCACCTACCCGCCATGGCGCGGAGCCGCCTACCCACTATGGCGGCGCAGGCTCCCTGCGCAGGCTCATTGCGCCGGCGCGCGGAGCGGTGCATTTCTGGATGTGTAGTTTCCCCACGGCATTGTGGGAGTGGTGGTTTGCGCGCGGTCCGGGAGCTGGATCCTCCACGGGCTTGAGCTGTAAGTGGGCGGCGTCGGTGTCCGCAGGTTCCGGACCCGAAATCCGGCTGTTCTTTTGGGGGCGCCCAGGCATCGCGTTCGCGCTTTCTCTCCTTGACGCTCTCCAGCGGGACCGCGGGGGTGCCAGCCACCACGGCCCACCCCCGCGGAGCGTCCGGCCTGGCTGGCTTGTCCAGGCACCCCAAAATGCACGGATCCAGTGGCAGGGGGTGGGAGGGGGGAGGCATGTGGAGGCTGGCACGCAGGCCGAAGAGGGGGACCCAGATGTGGTTCCAAGCGAGAGAGGTTTGGGGGCGAGCGAAAGTCCCAGACGCCCTGTTGTGTAGGTGGGGTAGCGGTGGTCGCCCTTGGCCCTCATCCTCGGGTCTGAGCGGGGCAAGTTTTGCCCCCAACCCCAGTGCGGAGGCTGGAGAGGACTTTTACCTGGCCCCCCAAGTCACGGAGGGGCAGAGGCCCAGTTCCTCGCCCTGGGAACCCCAGCAGACCCCGGCGTGGGGCTCAGAAGTCAGCCCAACTGATAAAACCCACTTCATCTGGAACTACACCCGCCCCCGCCGCCCCCGCCGCCCCCGCCGCCCCCGCCGCCCCCGCCGCCCCCGCCGCCCCCGCCGCCCCCGCCGCCCCCGCCGCCCCCGCCGCCCCTCCACGCACTCATCGCTACTTCAAATGATGGGGTGAAGGGTTGGGATAGAAAGAGGCTGGGAATGAGAGCAATTTCGGGAAATTCAGATTAAGGACACAGCGTAATGAATGGCTGGAGTGAAACACCAAGAGACGGACCGACCCTTGGGTCTGTTAGGTAGAGCAAGAATGAAATTGTGGACTATACCTTGTTCATATTGCTATAATTAGCCTAATCAAGATAAGCCAGTAGCTTTTCTGTTTTCTTTAGGAGAAATCTAGCAAAGGAAAAATCAGGATATTTTTGCAGGAATGGGAATAGAGCCATCTCTTTCTAAGCCATTGTTATCTTTGAGTTTAAAGCTAAGACTGGATAGTTCCAGGGGAAGTTTAAAACTTCCTGCACTTCGTAGATTTTATGTGTTTCAAAACGGTCCCCATCTGGTTGGCTTTTGTAGTTCAGCCCTCAGACACCAGCTGCCTCCTGGTTCTAAGATTGCATCGGGTGTACATATGGCAGCAGAGCACTAGCCTGTTGATATTTTTAGCTTTCTCAGTTGTTCTCACTTGCTGGAGTCCTGCAGGGAGCTGCAAAACTGGCTGAGTTGCAACCTGTAATTTAGCTAGTGGAGGTGATGGAATTCCAGTTGAGCTATTTCAACTCCTGAAAGATGATGCTGTGAAAGTGCTGCACTCAATATGCCAGCAAATTTGGAAAACTCAGCAGTGGCCACAGGACTGCAAAAGGTCAGTTTTCATTCCAATCCCAAAGAAAGGCAATGCCAAAGAATGCTCAAACTACTGCACAATTGCACTCATCTCACATGCTAGCAAAGTAATGCTCAAAATTCTCCAAGCTGGGCTTCAGCAATACGTGAACCGTGAACTTCCAGATGTTCAAGCTGGTTTTAGAAAAGGCAGAGGAACCAGAGATCAAATTGCCAACATCCGCTGGATCATGGAAAAAGCAAGAGAGTTCCAGAAAAATATCTGTTTCTGCTTTATTGACTATGCCAAAGCCTTTGACTGTGTGGATCACAATAAACTGTGGAAAATTCTGAAAGAGATGGGAATACCAGACCACCTGACCTGCCTCTTGAGAAGCCTATATGCAGGTCAGGAAGCAACAGTTAGAACTGGACATGGAACAACAGACTGGTTCCAAATAGGAAAAGGAGTACTTCAAGGCTGTATATTGTCACCCTGCTTATTTAACTTATATGCAGAGTACATCATGAGAAACGCTGGGCTGGAAGAAGCACAAGCTGGAATCAAGACTGCCGGGAGAAATATCAATAACCTCAGATATGCAGATGACACCACCCTTATGGCAGAAAGTGAAGAGGAGCTAAAAAGCCTCTTGATGAAAGTGAAGTGGAGAGCGAAAAAGTTGGCTTAAAGCTCAACATTCAGAAAACTAAGATCATGGCATCTGGTCCCATCACTTCATGGCAAATCAATGGGGAAACAGTGGAAACAGTGTCAGACTTTATTTTGGGGGCTCCAAAATCCCTGCAGATGGTGATTGCAGCCATGAAATTAAAAGACGCTTACTCCTTGGAAGGAAAGTTAGGACCAACCTAGATAGCATATTCAAAAGCAGAGACGTTACCAAGAAAGGTCCATCTAGTCAAGGCTATGGTTTTTCCAGTGGTCATGTATGAATGTGAGAGTTGGACTGTGAAGAAAGCTGAGTGCCGAAGAATTGATGCTTTTGAACTGTGGTATTGGAGAAGACTCTTGAGAGTCCCTTGGACTGCAAGGATATCCAACCAGTCTATTCTAAAGGAGATCAGTCCTGGATGTTCTTTGGAAGGAATGATGCTGAAGCTGAAACTCCAATATTTTGGCCACCTCATGCAAAGAGTTGACTTATTGGAAAAGACTCTGATGCTGGGAGGGATTGGGGTCAGGAGGAGAAGGGGACGACAGAGGATGAGATGGCTGGATGGCATCACCAACTTGATGGACGCGAGTCTGAGTGAACTCCGGGAGTTGGTGATGGACAAGGAGGCCTGGCGTGCTGCGATTCATGGGGTCGCAAAGAGTCGGACACGACTGAGCGACTGAACTGAACTAACTGGGGAAGAGTTTATCATTTGGAGGCAGTGGGTGGGAACGAGTTTGATTAATTTGCCCTCTCCTCCACCCTCAACACACTCCTTCCACTGCTTTGCAGATGGACTTTTAAATGTTTTTCTTTCCTGAAGAGATGGAATTTTGTCACTCTAGATACGGCGATGAGGCAGCTGCCAGTAATGCTTTTACAGTTAGATGCTGTGATGTCAGAGAGAATGTGCCTTAGGAATTTCACAGTTGCAGCGCTGTTCTTTGGATTTTTAAAATGGTAACACTTTGGCTTGGAGAGGCTAATGGACTGCCCCCAGGTCAGATTCCTTGTCATTGGCGCCACCAAGCGTAGAGTACAGAGCTCCAGTTCTTCTGGTCATCCGGTGAGGTTCTTTATCCCATGCCCTGCTGTCTCATTTGCCCTGGCCACCACTTGCTTATGTTCTTCAGCTTACCATGTCCGTTACTGGAAAGACATTTATCAGAACAGTCATGGTTGGTATTTGTTTAGTGTTTTTCATATGCTGAGCCTGGTGCTTAATGTTTTTATAATCTAGTCTTTGAAGGAGAATTTACAGAGTAGGGAGCTGAGGTTTAGAGAGGCCTGGTGACTCATCCAAGATCATACTACTAGTAAACTTAGCACATGATTGCCAGAGGGCCAGACCACCAGGCATTCTTTTTACTTCCTGCTATAAGTTTTTTTGCACCTTTTTGTGGTCCTTGACCTTGCTAATTAATATCTAACTGACTTCACTAAGTGAGTCATTTGGTCTCAGAAAATGTGTGGGAAACAGCCAAACCTGTCTACTTACATATGTAGACAACTCAATAAAAATAGAGGTGAGAAAAATAAAGTTGATACAACCTTCAGTTCAGTCGCTCATTCATGTCCGACTCCTTGCGACCCCATGGACTGCAGCACGCAGGCCTCCCTGTCCATCACCAACTCCTGGAGTTTACTCAAACTCATGTCCATTGAGTCGGTGATGCCATCCAACCATCTCATCCTCTGTTGTCCCCTTCTCCTCCCGCCTTCAATCTTTTCCAGCATAGACATTTTAATTTACAACATGGATCATTCCTGAGATTATCAGAGATTGTTCAAAGTGAAAATTCCAGCAACAGGTTGTAACTTGTTGGGAACATATTTTTCCAGGGCGGGTCAGAATCTACTGCTTCTTATAGACAAGTCTTTTATACACGAAGGTAATGAGCACCTTCGGGCTTCCCTGGTGGCTTAGATGGTAAAGAATCCACCTGCAGTGTGGGAGACCTGGGTTTGAACCTTGGGTTGGGAAAATCTCCTGGAGGAGGGCATGACAACCCACTCTAGTGTTTTTGCCTGGAGAATCCCATGGACAGAGGAGACTGGTGGGCTACAGTCCATGGGGTTGCAAAGAGTCGGACACTGAGTGCCTTAGCACATGAGTGCCTTCAATCATGGTCATCTCATTTAAACAGATTTATGGTGTAAATTCCTGTCGTGAGCTTATCTGACTTTGAAAAAGTCCTGGGGAAAGCTTGGCTATCTTGTGCCAGCTGCTTGCTTATATTCGAGATACTATGACCTTGGATGTGAAGTTTAGATGCTTTTGTAAGTGAAAGTTTTCAAAAAAACATGTCTGAAGTTTATCTCATTTTCCCCATTCTAAAGGCCTGTGAATTTTTCTTAATCCTAATTGTAAGTCCATTTAAAGAAAGGTATCCCCGTGATTTTTTAATGCAGAGCTCCCTGTCTCCATTAAGATCAGACTCTGGGCCCGGACTGGATGAGTTACAATCCCAGTCCCTACTGTGAGTGTGGATGTGCTGCTGTCACGTGAACTGGCACTAGTGAGAACCCGCCTGCCAGTTCAGGAGACCTAAGAGGTGCAGGTTCAGTCCCTGGGTCGGGAAGGGCCCCTGGAGGAGGACGTGGCGACCCACTCCAGTGTTCTTGCCTGGAGAGTCCTGTGGACAGAGGAGTCCGTGGGGCTGCACAGAGTTGGACACGACAGTGCACATGCGCACGCACACACACATACTCCAAAGTATAGACGATAAACTACACCTCTTGGGGCAGGTGTGAAGACGAGCTGAGTTATTGGCACGCAGTGCATTTTAGCGTGGCCGGGTACAGTAAAGTGAAGCTGTGATTCCTAACGCTGAAAGTCTCTGAGTGGTAGAAGTACAGGCCCCCAGAGCCCATGTAGTTGACACTCCCTGTCTTCATTTACAGATGGGATGGAGGCCCCCAGAGGGCAGTCACTTCCCAGAGTGTGTAGGCCCTCCATCTAGAGCTCAAGTCTTCTGACTTGTGGGATATGTGTCCTGGTCTAAAACAGTGACGTGGGAGGCCTCAGAGCAAATCCTGTGTCCTGGCCGTATCCCTGCCTTGTCTCTTCCGCTTCACCTTCCCCTCCAGCTCCCTGACGTTTTAGAGGGAATTTTAAGATCGGAATGACTTTCTTAATACCATTTTCCCCCATCCTTGATTCCCTTCCCACCAGATATTTTTGAAAACCAATTTTAGCTTGAGGCTTTCCTGGTGTTCCAGCAGTTAAGAATTCATCTTTCAATGCAGGGTTCAGTCCCCGTCAGGGAACTGAGATTGCACACGCTATGTGGCAGCTAAGCCCACATACCTCTACTGCTGAGCCTGAGAGCCACAATAAAAGATCCCATATGCCACATCTAAAACCTGATGCAGCCAAATTTATAAATAAATCAATAAATGAACACTAAAGCAAAACAGTATTCCTTTAATTAATACTCACAGGACCCGAGACATAAAATGATATCCCTATCCACAGACCAGCTCTTGTTCAGGGCAGGAGGTGGGGAGAGGGTCAGATTAGGGCCTGAGCACCTTTGTCCACAGATGAATGGAGTGGGAGCACGCTTTCCCTTAGGAGCGGGCCAACACCTTTGCTTGGCTGTGCTCCCTTCCTGGGTCAAGAGCAGCCAAGGAGATTGTTCTGCTCAGCAAGAGCCGAGGCTGTCTCACTCGTTGGGGAGGACTAACCCTCCTCTTTGCAGAGCTTGCTGTCTTGGCTCGTGGGCCCTCTCTCCCCATCAGAGAAAAGTCTTCCTAAGGCAGTCTGTCTAGAAAACTCAAATTGACATGTTTCTTCTCTTCCCCATCAGAACAGTGGGACCTGCCCCAACCGGGTTCCCTCTCCTCCTTGTCTGCGTGGCTCACACGACCAGGAGTGGAGCCCCAGTTGGTCCAGCATGAACTGGAAGGTAAGAATATCATCAAACATTTATGGCTTTTGGGTTTTCTTTCTCCTGATTGTAAAAATTCAGAATAGTTCTGTAGAGATAAGTGGACTAAGAAAAAAAAAGAAGAAAATGCAGGAATCATGATATATAATACTTTAAGTGAACACATAAATGTACATTTTTTTTCACCAGACTTTCGGAGGAAGGCCTTTTCTTTGGGGGGCTTCCCTGGTGGCTCAGAGGTTAAAGCTCTGCCTGCAATACAGGAGACCTGGGTTCAATCCCTTGGTCAGGAAGATCCCCTGGAGAAGGAAATGGCAACCCACTCCAGTATTCTTGCCTGGAGAATCCCATGGACGGAGGAGCCTGGTGGGCTACAATCCATGGGGTTGCAGAGAGTCGGACACAACTGAGCAACTTCACTTTCACTTTTCTTTGGGAGGACGTTGACTGCCCTCAGATGTGCCTCACCTTGCTCGCAAAAACCATCCCTTCGAAGTTTCACCTATAATCTCACATTTTGGTTTCTTCAAAGTGGATGAAAAAGATTTTAAGAAGCAGTCAACATACAAAATCCTTCCTGATTTTTACACTATTCCTTAATCTTTCCCATTTGTGTTGCCAACAGTATTTTTTTTTCTAATTCAAATTGAGTCTTTCAAAACAGACACCTTAGTTTTCATGGAAATAGCATTTCTTTTCTGTGTTCATATTTCATGAGTGCCATGTTTAAACAGATTATCCATTATGACATCAAGTGCTACTTAAATATACTGACTGGCATAAACACAGCTGACCCCTGTAAAACTTTCAGTACAGCTGGTGGAAGCAGAAGTTCAAGGGCAACCAAAGAGTGTCCTGTGAGCTGCAAGCCTGCAGAAGCCTGTGGGCCACAGTCAGCGGGTCTTATAGGGGCAGGGGGTGTTGCGTTACGTCCTTTAAGGAAGTGGCGTGGGGTAGGTGCAGGGTGGCTACTAGGGCAGTCATGAAAATAGATGCTTTGAAAAGAATCAGATCAAGTCAAAATCATATGTCTTTTCACTATCCAGAGATGGCTGCTATTAATATTAACAATTTTGGTGTATTTTCTCCCCACGTTTTTCATATATATGTGTGTAATGTGTATATCTCCAAACTTAGGATCTCATTATATGTATTTTTTCAGTTATCATAAGCATTTTCTGATTCAGAACAGCCACTGGCTTTCATCACAGGAAATGGAAAGATCTGGAAGCAGGATCAGGGAGTCAGGAGACTACAGTTCAGTTCAGTCACTCAGTCATGTCCGACTCTTTGTGAGCCCATGAACTGCAGCACGCCAGGCCTCCCTGTCCATCACCAGCTCCCAGAGTTACTCAAACTCATGTCCATTGAGTCAGTGATACCATCCGATGTCTCACCCTCTGTCATCCCCTTCTCCTCTCTTCAATCTTTCCCAGCATCAGGGTCTTTTCCAATGAGTCAGTTCTTCACATCAGGTAGCCAAAGTATTGGAGTTTCAGCTTCAGCATCAGTCCTTCCAATGAATATTCAGGACTGATTTCCTTTAGGATGGACTGGTTGGATCTCCTTGCAGTCCAAGGGACTCTCAATAGTCTTCTCCAACACCACAGTTCAAAAGCATCAATTCTTTGGTGCTCAGCTTCGGATCCCCTTCTTCCCCAGCCCCATGGGGCCTAGAGGCCGCACAGTGGGGCTCTGGGGACTCTTCTCTAGGAGGAGCCTGGCCAAGGCTCAGGAGGTGGAGTGAAGACACTCTGAGGGCTTAGAGATGTAGGAACGCGCGTGTCACACGTGTGGGGTGTTCCAGAGCTGCCCATAGAAAGGCCAGGAAGGAAAGACGGGGATGAGAGCACGTGGGGCGATGGGGGCGAGGCGCAGCATGGGCTGAGACATAGTGAAGGGTTTGTAGCATGGGCAGAGGCTGAAGCGAGTAGTTGGTGACGGGGCAGCAGCTGGTACAGAGGCTGCATCAGCAAGGGCCAGCATGTGTGCTTGGTGCTCCGAGGCCAGAGCGTGTCTCAAAACCACCTCGATGAGTTAAAATATGAATTGCGGTCCCACCCACTGGAGTTTGATCGCGTTGGCCTGGGGGTGAACGAGTTCCTGGGTGGCGCTGATGTATCCCGGTGAGCCATTGCACAGAGAAGGCTTTCTTTTTAGTTGTTCAGGGACAGCAACCCACTTGACTACCCAGGCCAACCTGACTTGTCACAGAAGGAGTCCTTTCCTGTGTCAGGAACACAGTTTTTTACAGAAAACTGTAAGAAAACCGCCTGTACCTTCGTGACCTTCGGGCAGACACACAGCTCCAGGGCTACCAGGGAGCCCTTCCAGGTAGTGTCTGAAAGGAATGGCCTTCTGCCCAAACTGCAGTGACCCCCCCTACCCCCTGCAGGAGATTAAAGGACTGTGGGACCCCCAAGACATCCTGTGCTTCCCTGTCTACCTCCATCAGCCTGTGGCCATGAGCAGCGGTCAGCAACAGCAAGCACCCAGTGCCTTAGTACTTCAGCATCTGGGGGTATTGAAAATGTCAGTCACCGCGGGACTTCCCTGGCGGTCTGGTGGTTAAGACTCTGAGCTGCCAACACAGGGGCAGGGGTTTGATCGCTGGTCAGGGACCTAAGATTCCATATGCCGCAGGGCGTGGCCAAGAATAAATTTTAAAAGGCAGTCATTCTCATTACACGAGTATCGGCGTTTATTTAAAAAACTGATATAGAGCTAGACCACCCAACTATGTTTTCTTGATTCACTTCCCTGAAGGTTTGGGAGTTAATCTGAGGGTTTTGTTAGAAGGGAAATCAAAGGAAGAGATTTCATACGACTAAAAACTAAGATCATGGCATCCGGTCCCATCACTTTATGGCAAACAGATGGGGAAACAGTGGCTGACTTTTTATTTTTCTGGGCTCCAAAATCACGGCAGATGGTGCTTGCAGCTATGAAATTAAAAGACGCTTACTCCTTGGAAGGAAAGTTATGACCAACCTAGACAACATATTAAAAAGCTTTGTCAACAAAGGTCCGTCTAGTCAAGGCTATGGTTTTTCCAGTGGTCATGTATGGATGTGAGAGTTGAACTATAAAGAAAGCTGAGAGCTGAAGAATTGATGCTTTTGAATTGTGATGTTGGAGAAGACTCTTGAGAGTCCCTTGGACTGCAAGCAGATCCAACCAGTCAATCCTAAAGGGAATCAGTCCTGAATATTCATTGGAAGGACTGATGCTGAAGCTGAAACTCCAATACTCTGGCCACCTGATGTGAAGAGTTGACTCATTGGAAAAGACCCTGATGCTGGGAAAGATTGAGGGCAGGGGGAGAAGGGAATGACAAAGGATTAGATGGTTGGATGGCATCACTGACTTGATGGACATGAGTGGGTGAACTCCGGGAGTTGATGATGGACAGGGAGGCCTGGTGTGCTGCAGTTCATGGGGTTGCAAAGAATCAGACATGGCTGAGCAACTGAACTGAACTGAGAGATCTTGCACACCTGCCTGAAAGAGTCGCAGGAACAGTGGCCCTGAAAGTTTTCGCTTTAGCCCGTGTGGTGTCCTTGACTCCCACTGCACCGCCCGCTCTCAGTCCCAAACTTCCTCCTCCTCCCCACAGCCTTTAAAAAGAAAGTAAATACCAAAACCACTTCCCTGGGTTTGTTTGTTGACATGCTTCTATTTCAGTGGGTTTCTAGCTTCTGATTTCCATGTACATCCTGTCGCTGCTAGAGCTTAGTTTTGGGTGTAGATCTTGGAGAACAGTGAGCTGGGCTTTCCTGGGTGGCGCTAGCGGTCAAGAACCTGCCTGCCAGTGCAGGAGACCCAAGAGATGCAGGTTCGATCCCTGGGTCTGGAAGATTATCCTGGAGGAGGGCGTGGCAGCCCACTCCAGGATTCTTGCCTAGAGAATCCCATGACCAGAGGAGCCTGGCAGGCTATAGTCCATGGGGTCGCAAAGAGTTAGACACGACTGAAGCGACTCAGCACTCAGGCATGAACTGTGGGCTGTGATAGGGGTCTGATTATGACAGGACTCCAGGGGCTTATCCATAGGGATGGAGAGAATTGGGAGGGAGTGACTTGCCAGCGTCTAGGGCTAACTAGGGCTCAGCCTGGAACAGTCCCAGTGAACATAAAATGAAGTTTATATCTCCAAACTGGTGATTTTTGTCTCCAAGGAGGTAAAAGTTAGCACCTTTTCTTTCTTAGCTGGCTTATGAATGTAGAGCCAAGCCTCGCCTCTAAGATGTGACCCTTCAAGAAAGTAGATGAATTAGATGAGTTGGAGGGTTGTTGGGGGAAGTCAGGGAGATTAGCCATAGGTCTGAGGCAGGAAGGGCCTGGACACCAAGTCAGTGTTCTAAACAGGTTGCATTCGTCAGGGTAAAAGGTTTTTCCTTTTGTAACCTTTTTAGTCTTTTATACTGTTTGCCAGAGTGAGCTTTCTGAAGTGTAAAGGTTATGCTTATTCTTTACTGATTAACGCAATTCTGTGGTTGAAAACTATTATCTAGTTACTCAGAGTGTTCTTGGGACATAATTTATTGATGTCAGTTAATTCCACTTCATTGAAATCAAGAGTCAGTGGGAAGACGGCTGGCATAGGTGTCAGAGTGTTTGGTTCCAGCTCTCGCTCCTCCTGAATTAGCCATGTGATGCGGGGGCTTGCCACCAGCCCTGAGCTTTACTCTCCTCCTTTGTAGAACGAGGTGTAGACCCAGTCCTTGTTCAGATCCTTTCACAGCCCTCCACATCTGGAGCGGACTGTTCTCAGCTGAAGTTTTCATTAACCCGTTTCAGATCAGCTTTAGTTAAACCATCAGAGAGAGGGACAAATGCAGTCTCCCTGGAAGGGTCTCCTTGTCTCAGTGCAGCATAGAGTTAAGTGATGCCTGGCATTTCACTTAAGGGTTCACTGGACTAAATCCTACTTGGTCCTCCGGAATAATGATCTCTCAATGAAGGCATAGCTTTTCACTTTATCTGGGAAGGAATTTTTAATCACACACAAAAAGCTCATAATTATTATTCAGGTCCTACTAATCGTGTTTCCCAAACTAGCATACTATTTGCCTTGAGATACTTGTGATATATAGAATTTCATAATAAAGCCTGCTCGTGCACGAAGTAATTCCAATCCCCTAGTTATTCCCCAGTTCTCATTTTAGCCAGTGGGTTAAACCTTCCCTCCAACAAAAGAATTACAGGAACAGTGAATTAAGTAGCTAAGCTTTAACATTTTAAGTTTCACTTTATTTTACAGTAAAGTTTTACTGTATTTTACTTGTATATTTATTTTACCTTCAAATACCAGTGCTAACGCATAGCTGGAACCAAGAGCCAATCATAGCATCCCATAAGGGTGGAGATTCAGAAGGAAGATTTGGTCCAGCCTCCCTTTGCAGGTGAAGAGGCAGAAGCTGGGGAAAGTCAAGTAACCAGTGCGGGTCGCGCGTGCTGTGCGTGGGTCAGTGAGTGGCCCGAGCGGGGCTGTGCCCAGTCCCCTGGCTCCAGCTGCTCACTGCAGACCGTGCCGCTGCCTCAGGCGCAGGGGCTGAGGGGCAAAGTGCATGGTCAGGTTGAGAGAGCGCAGCCATGGCATCTGTGAAGCCGGCAGCCAGGGGGCGGTGGAGGGCACCTGAAACCAGGCTGCCTGCAACCTGGAACCAGGCCCTCATCTCTCCTGCGTCCGGGAGGCCCCCCCACCCAGCCTAGTGCCCAGTGCTTAACAAGGTGCACAGGAGATGTGTGCTGAGTGAAGGGACGTGAAAGAAAATTCCTTATCCATGATCGAATGTCTCCACGAGTGTTTTATCTCCTTTAAGGTGCTTGAACACTTCCCCCTGCTGCTGTATATCTTGGCGGCGAAAACACTCATCCTCTGCCTGGCGTTTGCCGGAGTCAAAGTCTACCAGAGAAAACGATTGGAAGCAAAGCAGCAAAAGGTGGAAGCTGAGAAGAGGAAGCAGGCAGAGAAGAAGGAGAGCTAAAGGGGTGTGAAAGGTATGAGCTTTGCAGACTACACAGTGGGTTAGGGCGGGCCTGCCCCTGGATGTGACTCTGGGAGGGCGTCAGGGCCCCACCTGCCCTGGGAGGTTGAGCAGCCCTGTGTCAGGCCCAAGTGCAGGTCCTGACCTCTGAGCCCCATCTGCTCGGGAGCCCCGGGGGATGGACAAGTCCTCGTCTCTGCTCCGAGCCTGCAACAGTTCTCCCTTCACAGGGGCAGGGATGTTTGACAGGATTTGGGTCACAGAACTCTTGATACTTTCAGGAAAGTTGTGGACCTCCCTGGAGAAGCTCACATACTAGAAACACCTAAATTGGACCTAACATTGCAGACAGGGATGGGGAGGATGTGGGATCGCAGGTCACGTAAAACCCCTACCTGTACCTAAGATTAAGAAACCCTGCTGACCTCAAAATGAAGTCCCACTCCTAGATTCGGCATGAAGTCCTTCACGCGTCCTCACCCAGGTCACATGCCCCCCGCTGCTGCCTCTCCCCACGCTCCTGCAGACCACCTTGACCACGGTAGATTCTCTTGGCCTTTGCTGGTTAGTCCCCTGGCCCAGAACGCCTTCCTTATGACCACTCCACCGGCACAAAATCTTCCTCATTGCTATAGTCTGGTGCCTGTCTCAGAGCTCATCTGTGTATGTGTGTGCACGTGTGCACTCAGTGTCCAACTCTGTGACCCCCGCCAGGCTTCTCTGTCTCTGGGATTCTCTAGGCAAGAATCCTGGAGTGGGTTGCTGTTTCCTACTCCAGGGGATCTTCCAGACCCAAGGATGAAACCCAGGTCTCCTGCGTTGGCAGGCAGATTCTTTACCACTGAGCCATCTGGCAGCTGTCCCGTAGCACAGGGGCTGCCCAGAACGTGTTTGTTTTTAAGGCACCAGGAGGAAGTTATTCACCCCTCCAGCTTACACGTTGGACTAATGACGGTCAACAGGTTCCTTCATTCTCCTGTGCTCACCCAATTTCATCACTTCTCAAGTTGAGGTCTGTGCTTTTCTCTAAGAAATGAGAGGACTCACATGTGGCAGCAGGGAATCCTAGATCAGTGGTTTCCGAAGTTGATTAATGATCAGGACTTGCCTGGGTTCTTTCTTACAAGGCAGATTCCCAGGGTCCAGCCTCAGAGCCACTCCGTTACATCTGTGGCTGGATCTGGGCACCCGTTCTTTTGAAAACCTCTCAGGTGATTCTTCCACTGTCTTCTCAGCAGCTGGGTTTGGTGACCTCCAGAAGCCCTGTTAACGCTGAGATGGGCTTCTGTAGAGATGATTTCTTTTACAGGACTCACAGCTTTTTCGTTAATAATAATTGCAGTATGTCTCAAATGATTGTTCTGTGGTGAGCATTTTCCTGAGCATTTCACAGACAGCCATGTTACTGACCGCTCCTGGCAGCCCTGTGTGGTCCGTTCAGACTGAACACGGTCAAGGACAGATAAGCAGAATTGAACCCAGGTCAGACATCCAACTGCAGGGCCTCACCCCTGGCTGCACTGTGTCCTAATCTCAGGATGGAGCCGTGGGAAACACTGGGCTCCTAGTCCTCCCCCCAGGATAGGGGACAGTCCTCTCATCGCCCACTGCTCCCTGGGCCTTGGCGAGCTGTACACGTTACAGGCAAAGGGAGTTACTGTTATTAAACCTTGCCTTCTGGAAAAAAAAAACATTTTTATTGACTGAAATTTAGGAGCAGGCACTAGAGTGGGGTGGGGGCTGGGGTGGGGGCTGGGGTGGGGCTGGGGTGGGGGCTGGGGTGGGGGCTGGGGTGGGGCGGCGGCGTGCTTCCCAGGTGGTGCAAGTGATAAAGAGCCCACCTGCCAGTGCAGGAGACATCAGAATCATGGGTTCGATTCCTGGGTCAGGAAGATCCCGTGGAGGAGAGCATGGCAACTCACTCCAGTGTTCTTGCCTGGAGAATCCCCCTGAACAGAGGAGCTTGACGGGCTACAGTCCATGGGGTCGCAAAGAGTCGGGCACCACTGAAGCAACCTAGCATGCACTGGAGCAGGGAAACGGGGAGTACTTGGAAATTAAAAAAGGTGAGGGAAGGCAGTTTCCATTGAAATGTTGCCTGGATTTCTAATCCAGACAGAGTCATCATTTTGTGCGTTAACTGCAGAGAGGAAGCAGAGATTAGATGTGAGATCACAGATACTTCTTCCCTTCCCCAAATGTCCATGCCAGTCCAGTGTGAAGGAGAGATGCCTGGCTTGCCCACCCAGCCCCGAACTGACCAGGGGGTTACCTTCCGGTTACCCTCCCAGGCTGGGGGCTTATCGATGCTTAGCCCAGAGCCTTGTTTTCCACCAAAGGGATTTTTAGATGAAAAGAAATTGTGATGCTAAAAATACATTCATCGATAGACAAGCTTCTGCGGTTTCTGTTTCAGTTTAAGTAGCTGAGCATAAACGTAGATGCTGAGCAAGTAAAACATTCACAGTTATTCTGCCAGACAGTTCATCGTCATCCCTTTGGTCTTCCTTTCTAGATTTTGTGGTGTAAATGTCAGCTCGAGTGGACTCCAGCTGAGAAGAAAGTCTTAATCATTGAACAATATGTCAGAAGACAAACGCGCAGCCTCTAGCCTAACTGAAAATGATGTGAATTTTTATATGCTTTTAGAAGAACCAGTATTTTGTTTGCTAAAATAAAATAATCTTTGTAGAATAAGCCAGAGTACATGTGTGCCTGTCTCTCTCCCTCCCCCTAGCTCTCCTCTGTGTAGTCAGAAGAGGAGGGAGTTTTGCGTTTCCAGCGTTTCCTCGCCGTGGGTGCCAGAGCAGAGGTGCCCCTGTGTAGAGGCCTGGGCTGCAGGCGGCCCTGTCCCCCAGGCCCCCGTCCTTCTCGTCTGCTCCCTGGCGCGTCCGCTCCTGTCTCCTCTTTGGCTCCTCCTGCCAGCACTGGCCCTTTCTCGTGTTTGCATCCTTGGGGTGGAGGGAGGCCGTTCACCCCTCCAGCAGCATTGGCACCTCTGCTGAGCCTATGAGGTCCTTGCAGGGAGGAGCTGGGGTGAGACCCGCCTGCCAGGGTGGGTACCAAGTCTAGGAAGAAGTCAGGCTGCCAGATCCCTTTGCGAAGAAGAAAGGGGGGCCCAGGTGTGCTTTGTCCGTTTCCCACCAGTTTGCTTGTTGGGATTTGGTGGCATGAGATGAAGGACAGGATGCCAAGAAGACTTTCAGATTTGAGATAGCGGGGCCCTTAAGTATTTTTCTCTGCATCTAACAGATCGAGGTCTCTTCTAAAAAGTTCCTGTTTCTTCACTTCTCTCAAGATAACGGAGAGGATGGGGAATGAGGAAACAGTAACCAAAGCCACAGGTACAGCGGAATATTTGATCTCATTGCTGGCAGCCACGTGGGCAGTTTGCAAGAGTGCCTATTAGTAGACACTCACCCCGACCCCCATGCCACCCTGGCCCAGATTGGTGGGACTTGGATTTTTAAGCGTGAGGGATAAAAGGAATTACATTTTCCTTACCTTTTGCTATGAGTGCTGGATGCTCCTTATCACAACCTAGAAACAAAATTTACAGAGAATCAAAGTTTTAAATGGCTTCCCAGGTGGCTCAGTGGTAAAGAATCCACCTACCTATGCAGGAGACACGAGTTCGATCCCTGGGTTTGGAGAAGGAAATGACAACCCACTCCAGTATTCTTGCCACGGACAGCGGAGCCTGGCAGGCAACATTCCGTGGGGTCACAAAGAGTCAGACATGGCTGAGCGACTGAACACACAACACAAGGTTTTAAATATGGGAGATTTTGACTCTATAAGCTACAAATGCCAAAATAATCAGAGCGGGGCTTTCCCCTGACATTTCATGGAGAATCTATGCCTACCTAGTTCAGGTTTATTTTAAACACAGGTGATTGCCTAGACTTTGGGGTTTAAACCTCAGTTTTGGAAATTGTGGAACATCTTGCCATCTTGAAAAATTGGGTAGCAGATGGCCGAAGAATGGGAATAAACCGCTGACGATGCCCATGGGTTTTCTGTAAACCGTTGGGGGTTTAAATTCTGTCTGATGCTCTCTTCTGCCACTGCTGCTGCTAAGTCACTTCAGTCGTGTCCGTCTCTGTGTGACCCCATAGATGGCAGCTCACCAGGAGAAGATAATTAATCACTGTTCTGTCGCTAAGTCATGTCTGACTCTGCAGCCCCATGGATTGCAGCCCTCCAAGCCTCCCTGTCCTTCACTGTTTCCTGGAGATTGCTCAGATTCATGTCCAGTGAGTCAGTGATGCCATCTAACCATCGCATCCTCTATTGTCTCCTCCTCCTGGCCTCAATCTTTCACAGCATCAGGGTCTTTTCCAATGAGTTGGCTGTTTGCATCAGGGGCCAGAGTAGTGGAGTTTCAGCTTCAGCATCAGTCCTTCCAATGAATATTCAGGGTTGATTTCCTTTAGGATTGACTGGTTTGATCTCCTTGCAATCCAAGGGACTCTCAAGAGTCTTCTCCAACACCACAGTTCAAAAGCATCAATGCTTCGGCGCTCAGCTTTCTTTTTGGTTCGACTCTCACATCCATGCGTGACTACTGGAAAAGCCATAGCTTTGACTATAGGGACCTTTGTGGGCAAAGTAATGTCTCTACTATTTACATGGACAGAAACCATATGTGTGTTCAGGCCTCACTAGACGTGTCATGACTGTGCCACTGGGAGCTGGCACAGTGCCTGCTACATAGTAGGTGCTCAGAATGGATGAATGAATAAATAAAAATATGACCCTCATGACCCACATGGAAATGAGTCAGGAACTTGGCTCATCACTGTTAACAGGTTGCTGTCAGGGACTGAACTGTGTCTCCCCCAAATCTCTTGTTGAAGCCCTGACTCCCAGCGCCTCAGAATGTGACTATATTTGGAGATAGGGTCTTTAAAGAGGTGATTAAGGTAAAATGATGTTCAAGGGATGGACCCTAATCCCAAAGAACTGGTGATCTTATAAGGAGAGGAGATTAGGACAGAGACAGGTGAAAAGTCCAAATAAGAACACAACAAGAAGGTGGCCATATGCAAGCCGAGGAGAAAGGTCTCCGGTGAAACCAGACCTGCTGATACCTTGATCTTGAACTTCCAGCCTTCAGAACTGCAAAAAAATTAATTTCAGCTATTTTGTTATGCAACCTTAGCAAACTAACACAACCGTGAGTCTCTCTCCAGACCTACTGCAGATGTGATGTACCATCGTGGATGGCTAGCAGTTCGCATTCCCGTATCATAGAAGCCAGACAGGAATTATTCTCATTGTGTTCCATGATGCTTTAAAATCCCAAGTGTATCCATGGGACCAGCTCAGCTGTAAGAAAGCCCTTTATGAGGTCATCATCCTACTCTGGCCAGAGGGAGACAGGCAAGTTTTGAAAAACACTTGAAGACCTCCCATGCCTCACTTTGCAAAACCTCTTTTGAGAAACATCATTACCAGAAATCTATTCAATAGCATCAAGAAGAAGCAATGTCTCCAGTATTTGCAAACACTGAGAACACTGCAATACGATGGGTTTACAACAGTATATTTTGGGGAAACTGATATCCCTGAGAGTCTTATAACTGGGGAAGATTTTAGTGATGGTTATTACATGCCAACTCCAACCTGGTGTGTTGTGCACGCTGGTGGTAGTCAAGGATGGGTGCCGTGGAAATATCGAATGTTCCTAAGGGATGAGTTATGCATCAAACAGGAAGACAACCTCTTCTTTGAGTTCTGTGATGTGGTGAAGAAGGCCTATGGCAAGTGCGCCGTTGTGGTCAAAGAGAGAAGGCGGCAGGATGAGACGAGGCCGAAGGAGGGCAAAGAGACTGAGGCCCAGGCCCATGTCCCCTCGGTGGTTAAGTTAACAAGTGTCACATGTTGTCCTGAGGTAGCCAAGTCCTATGGCCATAAACTACTCACTCTGCCTTCTCCTTACAATTACCTGAACCCTTTAGACTCAGCCTGGTCTTCTCTGAAATGGTTCATCATCAATAACAGGAAGGAGTTTTGTCTGCAGTCTGTGGATGGTGCCTATTCTTACCAGTATCTACTCTTCAGTGATTTAATCAGCAAAGGAGTTGAAAGGATAAACCTTAGCAAATGGAGGACAATAACTAACAAAGTACGGAGATGGGAAAATTACCATCTTGGTAAATTTTCTTAAGGGTGGTGATCCCTCCAACCCGTGGTAGGACGGTGCTGTGGGCATGATCTTTACTGCTTCTGTTGGCCTTGATTCTGGACCACTGTGGCCAAAGACACTCTAATAATGACCTCACAGGGATCCTGTGAGAACTGAGGTTCCTTCGGGCTTTGGTAAAGTGCTTATAGGTTGCTGAGGGGTTTCATTAAATCTTGTTGGTAAATTAGTAATCTTGACTCTCATTCTTGTCAAGGCCGCTTTGAGGGCTATTATGTCCATGGGGGGATTCAGGTTAACCCAGTCCAAAGGAGCCTGGTGGTGAGTTGAGGTGAACAGAGCTGAAGGTTGTATGGTCAAAATTTAGGTCTGGGAGAAAAAGAGAACTGAGTGTGTGGTCACAGAAAGTTGAAATTAACTAGTGTGCCTACCGGTTTCAGTGCACCAGAGTAATCCATGGGGAGGCAGTTTGCCATAAACAGCTGTGGTCTAGGTGGGGCTGAACTGGTTTTTTCCTTCCATTGCTTGAAAGCAAGGAGGCAGAGGGCTGAGCAAGAGACACCCAAGGAAGTGAAATCCCATGCAGATCCTCCAAGGCAGCTTGGTGGTCCCCATAAGAAACCTGGGAAGCTGTGGCAGTAGTTGGTTCAAGTAGGACTTGGTGGGCAACCAGGTGACATAAACAAGAGTGTCTATGGCACCTACTTATCCAATTCATCTCATATTCCAACTGCAAGAGTCCCAACAGTTCAGTTCAGTTCAGTCGCTCAGTCATGTCCAACTCTTTGCCACCCCACGGACTGCATGAATTTACTCAAACTCATGTCCATTGAGTTGGTGATGCCATCCAACCGTCTCATCCTCTGTCATCCCCTTGTCTTCCCACCTTCAATCTTTCCCAGCATCAGGGTCTTTTCCAGTGAGTCAGTTCTTTGCATCAGGTGGCCAAAGGATTGGAGTTTCAACTTCAGATCAGTCCTTCCAATGAATATTCAGCACTGATTTCCTCTAGGATGGACTGGTTGGATCTCCTTGCAGTCCAAGGGTCTCTCGAGTCTTCTCCAACACCACAGTTCAAAAACATCAATTCTTTGGCGCTCAGCTTTCTTTATAGTCCAACTCTCACATCCATACATGACTACTAGAAAAACCATAGCCTTGACTAGATGGACATTTGTTGGCAAAGTAATGTCTCTGCTTTTTGATATGCTGTCTAAGTTGGTCATAACTTTCCTTCGAAGGAGTAGTTCAGTCACTCAGTTATGTCTGACTGTTTGCGACCCCAGGAATAGCAGCACGCCAGGCCTCCCTGTCCATCACCATCTCCCAGAGTTCACTCAGACTCACGTCCATCGAGTCCGTGATGCCATCCAGCCATCTCATCCTCGGTCGTCCCTTTCTCCTCCTGCCCCCAATCCCTCCCAGCATCAGAGTCTTTTCCAATGAGTCAACTCTTCGCATGAGGTGGCCAAAGTACTGGAGCTTCAGCTTTAGCATCATTCCTTCCAAAGAAATCCCAGGGCTGATCTCCTTCAGAATGGACTGGTTGGATCTCCTTGCAGTCCAAGGGACTCTCAAGAGTCTTCTGCAACACCACAGTTCAAAAGCATCAATTCTTCGGTGCTCAGCCTTCTTCACAGTCCAACTCTCACATCCATACATGACCACAGGAAAGCGTCTTTTAATTTCATGGCCGCAGTCACCATCTGCAGAATCCCAAAAGGAGGTCATTAGAGCATCATGCATTTGCATCTTCGGACCCTGGTTGCTGAGCCACCTGTGGTTGATACAACAGCATCCTATTCAAGTTTGGAGCTGCTGTTGATGGTAGTTGTATTAGTAGTGGCATTTTTCATTTTTATAGAAAAACACCTGCCTCCTATTAAATATATCACAAAACTCACTCTTGTTTATGTATGTTCAAGCATTAATTTTACAATTGAAGTGATTATGCTAGGGTATGTTGAAAATAACATCTGAAAATTGCTACCCAACACCCAACAGATTTGCCTATACGTCAGATGGTGAGACTAGCTTTCTGCTAGCCAATATAAAAGTGAAAAATGCCGCCACTAATCCTTACAACTACCATCAACAGCAGCCCCAAACTTGAATGTTTGCTTGTTGCCCTGCCCTACTCACTTCCTAAAAGTCTTTGGATTATGCAGAAACATTCTGTCAGAAAAGAGATGTTCAGTGATTTTCAGCAACTAAGTGGTGGACACCCACAGCATTTTGTTTTCATGCAGTTTATCTGGGGATGAATTTCACCCAGCACTGCCAGTCACTTGGAACCAGACAGTCTCAGCTGCACCTCCAACTTTACAGCCTACTGTGCTGTATGAGTTCTTGTGACAGCTGTAACAAATGACTACACACTTGTTAGATTAAACAAACAAAAACTTATTCTCTCCCCGTTCTAGAGGCCTGCAGTCTGAAATCAGTCCCACTGAGTCAACACTGAGTTGTCAGCAAGGCCACTACCCCTCCACAGGCTCTAGGGGAGAATACATTTCTTGTCTCTTTCAGCTGCTGATGGCTGCCAGCGTTCCTTGACTTGTGGCCGCATCACTCCAAACTCAGCTTTGGTGGTCACATGACTTTCTCCTCTTCTGTGTCAAATCTTCCTTTGTTTCCCTCTTTTTTTTTTTTTTCCTTGAGGACAAGTAATAGGACTCAGACCTGCTTGGCGACTTCAGAGTCAGGGGCCTGAGTGTGGGGATGTTGAATGCCCCCACATCACATTTTCTCACACCTGTCCAGAGTTCTGTATTGACAAGCACTAACAGCTACACAGACTTACCTCCTTTCATCCTCACAACAGCTGGTGATGTAGGAATTGCCATTGTCTCCATTTCTCAGAAGGGTAAACTGAAGCACAGAAATATACATAACTCGTTCCAGTGTGGAGGAGCTGAGTTTCAAACCCAGAGTTCCCGGTTAAGAGTCGTTATTCACACAGCCCCTCCACCAATGAGCATTCATTCATTCTCATAACAATCCCTCCCGTTTACAGATGGGGAAACTGAGACCTTGAGCAGACACTTGGATCAGTCAGATCCTAAAGCCTACGTGTCCAGCTGCATGCTTGGCTTGGTTAATGAAGCCCACCTTTTCTTTCTCACCGCACAATTCACAAGGCATAAGGCTCACCTCTGACATCAGACAGGCATCAACCAACAAAAGAACTGCCTCCAACTGGACACCACAGTGAAATGTATTTCAGCACACAATTGAGCCAGAGGAGACGCCTTTTCAAGACACATGATTTTGCAGTGAGAAAAAAAAAAAAGGAGGTTTTAAGTTATCAAATGAACAAGATAGACCAACAGGAGTTATTTTTCTTTGAAAGCCAAAATGATCGAATAAAGTCAGATTAGGACTGTATTCCTTTGAGGATTTGTTCAGTCATTAGGAAAACAAGAAGGGGAAAGGGAACGTTGGTGTAACTGGAGATCAAAGGGCCAATGTCAATGTGCTGTTGGGGTATGTAACATCATACTCGTCATTAAGAAATGCTGCTTTATGCCCAGCGTGGGAACTCCAAGCAGAAGAGAATGGGAAGCGCACTGGGCTTCAGGAATCAGATGGACCTCGGCAGAAGCTCAAGTTTCCAGCTTGTTAACTAGGAGACTTTGGACAAAGTTACTTTACTTCCCTGAGGCTCAGTTAACTCATTTGTAAACTAGAGTTAAGGGCTTTAAATGCTTAGCACAAGCCGTGTCACTACCTCAAGAATTCCCATTATTACAGTACAGGCTGGGGTTCCAGAAACACATCCACAGTTAGACCTACTGTCGCTGACCTCATTTCCTTTTCACTCTTTTAGGAAAACTCTTGCTGCTTTTTATCATTTGGTTGTAAGAAGGGTAGACACAGCCATCTTAAGATACTTTGATCAAAGGAAATGATGCTCACTGGCATTTCTTTTCAGACCATCTGTGATAGGTTAGGGAAATAAGGATGATAAAGTTTCTCCTGGTGGGGTGGACCAGAAGGGATGGTGAGGATAGCCTGGAATCTTTTGTGGCGGGGCAGCGCTTGTATGAAATAAACAGTGGGTGTGAAGACACAGCGGCCCTGGGTGCGTGGACACGTCCCCTGGAGGAGACTGTGATGTTGGTGGCACTGATTCCTTCCAATAGCTTGGCTGATGGACCCTCTTGTCCTGTTTGGTCCTCACCAGCACTAACAACCACGTCGCCACTCCCTTTCCACAGGCCGGAGTGCTTACCCCCACACGCCCCCCACTCTAGGAGGTGAGATGTTGGAAAATGACCCTGCCCTGGGATGAGCCAGAAGTAAATAGGAACACAGAGCCAGATGCCTCCTGGCTCTGGCTTTGACCACTCAAGGAAGGTCCAGGCTCAGCTGGGTTGATGGAGCCCACACCTGGCCAATCAAGGGACCAAGCTGCACCCCCACCCCAGGCAGTACAAACTCCTTCCATCTGTGACTGTTTAACAGAACATTTTTACATACTTGACCTCTTTCAGTTTAGACAACCACCCTGTATATAGGCAGGGCAGTGATCTTGAAGCTCATTTTACAAATGAAGACGAGGCCAGGTGGTAACTGACTCACCTAGGGGCATGCACACACCCCTGTAGGGACAGGAGGGTCAAAGCTAGAATCCACGTCTTCCTGTTAGGAAGCCCTCACCTCCCTCTCTAGGTGGCTGTATGGGTCAGCCAGGATCAGGCCAGGCTACGAGTAGTGGAGCCCTAACCACAGAGGTTTAAACAAAGTAGGAGATAACCCCCTAACCCTGCAACCAACACAAGAAGTCCTAAGGTGCTAAGGTGGCAGTTCACGATTAATAGGATGGATTCATCATCATAAAGAGCTCAGCGTCCTATCATCTTTTTCTTCCACTGTCCTAGACTTGGTTGCATCCTTGAACTCCTAGTCCAAAACGGCTGCTGACCAAGTCATTGCATTAGCATTCCCAGTAGAAGGAGCAAAAGTGGAAAGAAGGACCCATCCTTTTTCTTTTAAGGGACTTTCCAGGAAGTTTCACCAACCAGACTTGGGCTCAAGGGAAGCTGGGAAAGGTAGTCTTTACTTTGGGTGGTGAGGCGGCCAGCTGAGCATCCCTGCTTTCCTTCCTTTGGGTGTGACCACTCGTCCACTCAGCAAAAATGCGAGCAACTTCTATGTGCCTATAGTCTGTGCCCTGGACAAGGGTCCAAAGAGAGCAGGCTCGGGCCCTGGAGGCAGTCAGGGTGGTGATAAGGAGCACCTCTTGGTCAGTGAGACACTGGAGGTGAGGGAAGTGAGGGGTCAGAGTCCAGGGCTGGTGTGGGCAGAGTGGCAGGAAGAAATGAAGCTGGAGCCGAGCCCAGAGGAAGAGGTGCGGCTTATCACGGAGAGAGGGAAGGACCACCCACCCAGGCAGAAAGTCAAGTGTGCCCAGGCTACCAGCTTCCTTAGTTGTGGGTTCTGTGAGCATGAAGCTGTGTGTGTGTGCGTGTGTGTGTGTGTAAGGGGGCATATGAAGAGTGGGGAGCAGTGTGAGTGGAATGAAAGGAAGAATGCAAGTGTGGAAAGGACAGGGTGGAAACAGGAAACAACGCGTTGCGTGAGAAGGAGTCTGGGCTCTTCTAGAAGGAAAGGGAAGACACCGCAGGGTGCGGAGCAGGGCGGGGTCTACAGTTTCCAGGTTAGGGTGGGGAAGCATAACTTTGCCCAGTGAGGAGTCCAGCTCCTGGTTAAACACCCTTGTGTGGCTTTCCAGGCCCAACGGCGGCAGTTACAGAGGCGTCAGCCGGCAGGGCTCATCGGGACACAGGCTGCCCTCCCCCAGCAGGACTGGAGACCAGCCGTGCCCTGCAGTCTCTGCAGGGAGCTGCAGTCGAGGACTCAGGGCCCCCTGGCCTGCAGAGAGAGGGGACTGCAGACCTCAGGCCCCCAGCCTCTGCCCACTGGGGCCGTGGGCACCCCTCCTATGCTTGGAGCCAAAGGTGTTGCCTCAAGCAAAGCGGAAGTTGAGGCCGTCAGCACAGCTCCCCTGGACACCCCCTTGGCCCACATTTAGCAAGGCCTTGAGTGCCCAGGCACCTGGATGCCACCCACCCCCACCCAGCCAGCTTCCCTCCCCCTATTCCTTTTGCGTCTCCCTCACCCTGTGACCCAAGGCAAGCTTACTCCTGGAAAATCCTGTCCCTGCCCCCTGCCTTCCCCTCCGGCTCCCATTGGCTCTGTCCCCTCCCATGAGGTGTGCAGCAGGCAGCAAAGCTGGGAGAACTTCTTTACAATTTTCAAATAAGCAGCTTGCTGTTTTCAGGTGAAGTCCCTTCAGATTTAATTCAGTGGGGCTAATTGCGAATCTGAAAAAAAAAAGTACAGTACAAAAAAAAATCAGTATATTAGTGTTCAACACATCTGGAAAGGATTGGGCCAAGGAAAGTGAAAAGGGAAAGAGAAAGTCACTCTGTTGTGTCCGACTCTTTGGGATTCTCCAGGCCAGAATACTGGAGTGGGGTAGCCTTTCCTTTCTCCAGGGGATCTTCCTAGCCCAGGGATCAAACCCAGGTCTCCTGCACTGCAAGCAGATTCTTAACCAACTGAGCTAGCAGGGCCAAGGAAAATATTGGGCCAATATTTGAAAACTAACCAGTTATTTGTAACGAACATTGCTCAGTGGACAGAGGAGCCTGGCTGGCTACAACCCATGGAGTCACTGAAGGGTTGGACACAACTTAGCCACTAAATAACAATGAATCTATTGCTCAGGCATAATTGGTTTCCTGACTTTGCAGACCACACACACACATACACACACACCCCTTCACACACACACACACACCTTCATATACACACACACACCTTCATATACACACACACATATACACCTTCACATACACACATACACCCCTTCACCTATACACACACACCTTCACACACACACACACCCCTTCACACACACACACACCCCTTCACATATATACACACACCTTCACACATACATACACACCCCTTCACACACACACACACCCCTTCACATATATACACACACCTTCACACATACATACACACCCCTTCACACACACACACACACCTTCATACACACACCCCTTCACACACACACACACACACACACACCCCGTCACATATATACACACACCTTCACACACACACACACACACACCCCTTCACATATACACACACCCCTTCACACACACACACTGCCCTTCACATACACACACACCCCTTTGCATACACACACACCTTCACACACACACACACACCTTCACATACACACACACCCCTTCACATATACACACACACCTTCACACACACACACACACACACACACACTGCCCTTCACATACACACACACCCCTTTGCATACACACACACCTTCACACACACACACACCTTCACATACACACACACCCCTTCACATACATACACACACACACACCCTTCACATATACACACACACCCTCACACACACACACACACACCTTCACACACACACACACCCCTTCACATATACACCACACACCTTCACACACACACCTTCACTCACACACCCTTTCACATACATACACACACCCCTTCACATACACACACACACCTTCACACACACACACACACACACTGCCCTTCACATACACACACACACACTTGATATAAGAATGCAAATGGCACTGTTTCTTCTTTTTTAATTGTTCATTTTATTTTTGTCTGTGTCAGGATCTTGTCTTCTGCCCCAGGCTTAGTTGTCCCACAGCATGTGGGATCTAGGCTCCGTGCTTGGAGAAGGGACCCACGTCCCCTGCCTTGGAAGGTGGGTTCTTAACTGCTGGACCACCAGGGAAGCCCCCAAATGGGCGGTTTCTGTTTCCTCACGCCCTCCCCGCTCCTCACAGCCTGGCCTCTGTTCTCAGCGTGTCCTCTTAGAGACCCGATGGCCCACGACTTCCAAGACCAAGAACTGCCTGCCCGGTCCTTGCTCGGGGGTGGCAAGGGCAGCCCCAGAGCTGATCTAGAGGTCCGCATCCTCTCTGCCTTTGACAGAGAGGTCAGCCTTTCTGTGCCTTTGCTTCCTTATTTGTGAGACGGGGAAGATGACAACGGTTGGGGGTCATCGATGTCAAGCGGGTGTTCGAGTGAAGGGCTGAACGAGGATTCGCCGCTCCCGTCTCTCACCCCCTCCTCATTCTACCTCTCCAGATGATCTTTCCCAGCCTGGCTTCTGCTTCACCTCCCATTCCCCATATTTAAAGCCCCAGAGGAAGTTCAAGAACCATCTCCTCAGAATCCCCTGGGGGAGGGGTTCAAATTTGTACCAGATTACCAGTCTCCCCCAAAAGGGTTCTGACGCGTTGGATATGGAGCCCAATCCAGGAACCTACATTTTAAACAGCCTCTTGTGTGCAAGAACTCAGCCTCAATCCTCTTTTCCCTGCAGATGCTCCGTCACCCCTGACTTCCCTCCGGGGCAGAGGAGACCCGCAGGATCTCAGCACATCCCGGGCCCCTGCAGGTGGTTGGGAAGACGTCCTCAGGCAGGTGCGCTTCCCTGAGATGAGAATTTCGGAGATAGACTGGTGAGAGGTGACCTTTTAATAAGCACCCCAGACCTTTTGTTTGAAATATTTAGCTGCTGAAATACATTATGGATGTCTCTGTCTTGTTAAGCAAACTTTCACCTTTTCTTAACCACTAGATTCATCCCGAGCAGGTTAACAACAAGGGGTGTTCACGATGTGGGCTCGGTGATCGTACAGACAAGGTCTCAAGCCTGGTGTGCTGCTCACAGACTGTCTCTCTTGCTCTGAGGTACATCTGCTGCTAACAGCCTTTCTTCATTTCTGCTTCTAGTACGACCTAAGCTTGAAACCCAACCCCCCCCTTCCAAATGTGTTAGGAACTCGTCTAATAAGATTACATAGGATCCTACGCTCTCCTGTGTGTGGAGGACCCAGATTTCAGTTCACGCTCTTTGAAACATCTTCCAGTTGCCCAGGGATGGTGTTCTTCTTACAGATTCATTCTCCATTATGGTCCAGAGAAGGGCTGGATAGATGCAGTCAGATGGGATCCTGAGTGTGGGCTTTACCAGTCACTCCATCCACTGACATCTCTGTCACATCCAACCAATTATTTAAAGTCAAACTAAAAATCTACTGACTTCATGTATACGGATTGGAATAGTATCAATAACGCCAACAAGTGATTAATTGTATAAACTACCATACAATTGCACTCATTTCGCATACTTATAAGGTTATGCTCAAAATCCTTCAAGCTGGACTTCAGCAGTATGTGAACTGAAAGTTTCCAGATATACACGTTGGGTTTAGAAAAGGCAGAGGAACCAGTGATCAAATTGACAACATTTGTTGGATCATAGAGAAAGCAAGGGAATTTCAGAAAAACATCTACTTCTGCTTCATTGACTACACTAAAGCCTTTGACTGTGTGGACCATGACAAACTGGAAAATTCTTCAAGAGATGGGAATACCAGACCACCTTACCTGTCTCCTGAAAAACCTGTATGTGTGTCAATAAGCAACAGTTAGGACCTTGCATGGAACAACTAAGGAGTACAAAAAGGCTATATATTGTCACCCAGCTTATTTAATTTCTATGCAAAGTACATCTTGAAAAATGCTGGGCTGGATGAACCACAAGCTGGAATCAAGATTGCCAGGAGAAATATGAACCACCTCAGATATGCCAATGATACTACTCTAATGGCAGAAAGTGAAGAGGAACTAAAGAGCTTCTTGATAAGGGTGAAAGAGGAGAGTGAAAAAGCTGGCTGAAAACTCAACATTCAAAAAATGAAGGTCATGGCATCTGATCCCATCATTTCATGGCAAATAGGGGAAAAAATGGAAGCAGTGACAGATTTTATTTTCTTGGGCTCCAAAATCACTATCGACAGTGACTGCAGCCATGAAATTAAAAGACACTTGCTCCTTGGAAGGAAAGCTATGACAAACCTAGACAGCATATTAAAAAGCAAAGATATCACTTGGCTGACAAAGGTCTGTATAGTCAAATCTATGGTTTTTCCAGTAGTCATATATGGGTATGAAATGAAGATCATGAAGAAGGCTGAGCACTGAAGAATTTATGCTTTTGAATTGTGGCATTGGAGAAGACTCTTTAAAGTCCTTGGACTGCAAGGAGATCAAATCAGTCAATCCTAAAGGAAATCAGTCCTGAATATTCACTGGAAGAACCGAGGAGAAGAACTGACTCATTGGAAAAGACCCTGATTCTGGGAAATATTCCCTGGTGGATCAGATGGTAAAGCGTCTGCCTACAATGCGGGAGACCTGGGTTCAATCCCTGGGTCGGGAAGATCTCCTGGAGAAGGAAATGGCAACCCACTCCAGTATTCTTGCCTGGAAAATTCCATGGACATAGAAGCCTGGTAGTCTACAGTCCATGGAGTCTCAAAGAGTCGGACACAACTGAGCAACTTCACTTTCACTGGGAAAGATTGAAGGTGGGAGGAGAAGGGGATGACAGAGGATGAGATGGTTGGATGGCATCACTGATTCAATGGACATGATGTTTGAGCAAGCTCTGGGAGTTGGTGATGGGCAGGGAGGCCTGGCGTGCTCCAGTCCATGGGGTTGCAAATAGTCAGACACGACTGAGCGACTGAGCTGAACTGAACATATGGACTTTGTGTCCACTGCCTGCCCATTTTAACAATCAAGAGTATTTTTTCCACGTGGCAGAAAGGGTATGGTGAATAGCAAAAGAAAGTCAGCCTGTGTGCCTGTCTTTCGCTGGGGCTGCAGTTCTTGAGCTAATTCAATGCCCTGCCTGCAAAGACTTGAATTTTGTACACTCGAGGCAAAATGACAGTTCACTTCAAACTCCAGCCTCCTCTTGCATTTCCTTTGTATTTTCTTATCTCCTTAGAGCTAAAGATGTTTCATAAATGTGCACAATGGACTCCGTCAAATGAAGATATGGACAAAATGATTTAGCAGGTCCTTCCCTGGTGGCTCAGAGGTTAAAGCATCTGCCTGGAATGTGGGAGACCTGGATTCGATCCCTGGGTTGGGAAGATCCCCTGGAGTAGCAAATGGCAACCCACTCCAGTACTCTTGCCTGGAGAATCCCATGGAGGGAGGAGCCTTGTAGGCTACAGTCCATGGGGTGGCAAAGAGTTGGACACAACTGAGTGACTTTACTTTACTTTTACTTTACTTGACTGTTGAATGGATGGGGATTTTCTTCCCAAGGTTTTCTTGGGACTCAAGTTTAGGCAACACCAGACAATAGGATTGAATCCTGTGCTCTCCAAGCACCTTTCTCAGAGGACAGAATCAGTGGATTTGGGTTGACAATTGTGGCCATTTTCTCTTCGAAGTTTTCTTTTAGTAAGGGAACCATTTTCAGATCAAAATTGATATGGTTGCTTAATATGGAGAAGAGAAGTCTGTTTGCTTGGGTGAAGCGGTCATGGTAATCCCAGAGCCTCTCCCCTGTTCAACCACCCCTTTCTCCCCACTATCCAACAGGGCCCCGTAGCCTGGAGGAATGTGGAAACATGGTTTAATACAATGAAGTCAATTCTAAGACAGTAATTATTTTCTTCTCTCCATCCAATCTTCAGTTATGCATGGATATGAGAAACATGCTCAGAAATATAGAAGAGACTGTATAATGTGACCTTTGTGTAAATACATGTGTGTAAATGATAAATAATATGCATATTTGCTCGCATCTTCAAATATAAACAACAGAAGAATAAACCTAACACTAAATAAAAATGCTTACCTATAGGGGAAGGGATATAACAGGAGGGAGGAAAAAAGTAAGAAATCTTTTCTGAATATACCTTGTTTTACAGCTTTGACCAGAAAATGTAAACATTTTACATTAAAAAAAAAAAAGAAAACTAAAACACAGTGATCTCTACAATATGCTAGAAAAATGAAACTAATGAACCTAATTGTTTCTCCTGTCAGTAAACAAAAGAAACAAATCCAGCGGCGATGTATAGTCCGACCCTCCAGGTTACAGTCTGCTGCTGCTGCTGCTGAGTCGCTTCAGTCGTGTCCGACTCTGTGCGACCCCAGAGACGGCAGCCCACCAGGCTCCCCCGTCCCTGGGATTCTCCAGGCAAGAACACTGGAGTGGGTTGCCATTTCCTTCTCCAAGGCATGAAAGTGAAAAGGGAAAGTGAAGTTGCTCAGTCTATTTATAGTATTTCCTGGACTTCCCTCTGGCTCAGCTGGTGAAGAATCCACCTGCAATGCGGGAGACCTGGGTTCGATCCCTGGGTTGGGAAGATCCCCTGGAGAAGGGAATGGCTACCCACTCCAGTATTCTGGCCTGGAGAATCCCATGGACTGTACAGTCCGTAGGGTCGCAAAGAGTCAGACATGCCTGAGTGACTTTCACATTGTATTTCCTACTGGAAGACTCAGGGACCCTTTGATTCTAGGTCTGGGGAAGGAAATGTACAAGATGAGCTTGGGACATCTTGTTCAGCCTGACAACAAGGAAGCCAACAAAGACCACCAGGATCCACCCTCACTGGCCCAGGGAGGGGCCAAGCCTGCATCCAGGCAGGACCAAGAAGTAGCCTGCCAGGCAGCAATGTGGGGCTTCAGTTCAGTTCAGTTCACTAGCTCAGTCATGTCTGACTCTTTGTGACCCCATGGACTGCAGCACGCCAGGCTTCCCTGTCCATCACCAACTCCCGGAGTTTACTCAAACTCATGTTCATAGAGTCGATGATGCCATCCAACCATCTCATCCTCTGTCGTCCCCTTCTCCTGCTGCCGTCAATAATTCCCAGCATTAGGGTCTTTTCAAATGAGTCAGTTCTTCACATCAGATGGCCAAAGTATTGTGGCTTCAGCTTCAGCATCAGTCCTTCCAATGACTATTCAGGACTGATTTCCTTTAGGATGGACTGGTTGGATCTCCTTGCAGTCCAAGCTTGGACTGAAGCAAAATACTGCATCATGGATGGCTAGAGAAACTCACAGAACTCTTCCCTTCACTCCGTCTCCTGATGGGAGCCTTATGGATGTCCTCTTCTTTACTTCAGGTTCCATTGGGGGATACTAAGGGCTTGGGAGAAACGAACAAAGGCTTTGCTAGAGTTAGTGATCCCTTGAAGATCTTTGCAGGGTGGCAGAAGGACCACCAGGGGGCAGTATGTGTATGTCTCCATGATGACTTACTAGGCCACACCCTGTCAGTATCTCCCAGAACTGGAGATAGAACCTTGCTTTTTCAGGATCCTCTCAGTCCTACCCAATCTCAGCCTGCTCCCTGGGCCCTAAGAGTTACCACTATCTGCTTTTCTAGAAAATACTTCTGTACTTTTATTTTTGGCTGTCCCGTTAAACTCACTGAAACTAATTTTGTATAATTGGGAGATCAAGCTTGTCAGTTCAAAGATGGATAGTAGCAGAAATCTGAATTCGGTTTGTAAGTATTAGTGTGGTTCAGACCTGCCACAAATTGTGGTTGTCATCAAAAATAGGGGAAACCTTTGGTAACTGGTTTTACCAACCACAACACCCCCCCTCCAGAAAGATCCCCCAAACTAAAACAGTCGCCACATATATATATATATAAATAGATGTGTGCTTACATGTGCTATCTTGAGTCTTATTCCACAAAGTTGGTTGTGCAGGAAACATTAAGCTTATTGCTTTAAATCAATCACACTGGACTCCGCCATTGTTTGGGGCTCCTTACCCCACCTCCAAGGCCAGAGTGTTGGTGAGACGCTGAGGCCACCACTCTCCTATGCTAACTGTGTGGACCTATGGGTGTGCCCACATCTGACCCTGTAGCCCCAGCTCTCGGACACTGGAGTCCTGCTGGGGCTAGCAACCTCAAGGCCAGGATCCAGCCCACAGAGGTCTGTGCCCCAAGGCCACTGCCCCAGGAGGCCCCAGCCACCTCGAGGGGTCCAAGATTGAATTGGCCAAGGACCCTCTGTTCCCCCAACAAAAGAGGGTCTTTCTGGGCCCGGGCATGGGAACGCCTCTGCCCGCACGCTCTCCTCTAGTTGGCCCTGTCCTCTGCCTCCCTCTGCAGGAAAGTAGCTCAGCCTGGGCTTCACAGGAACAGGGCCTGCCCTCAGGTTTATGGTTTGGCATCTTTATTCTCCTCCAGGGCAATGAGTCAAGCACCCCCTACAAATGGCAGGAAGGAAACGCTGTTAGGAAGAAACCTAACTTCACTGCCCAGCAGCTGATCCACCACTCTGTGTGTGTGTGTGTGTGTGTGTGTGTGTGTGTGCGTGTGTGTGTGTGTGTGTGTGCCCGCGCATGCATGCACACACATGCACGTGTCTCACTTTTCACCCTCCTCCAGCCCGCTGTTGGGGGGTCACCCCCAATGAGACACATCTCTCATATGAGGTCATGAAACCCCTGGTCTGTTGGCCGCTGGGGATGATGGTAATGTTTCTGAGCACTCAGCACCGGGAATTGTTGTTGTTCAGTCGCTAAGCCATGTTCGACTCTGCGACCTTGTGGACTGCAGCACGCCAGGCCTCCCTGTCCATCACCATCTCCCAGAGTTTACTCAAACTCATATCCATTGAGTTGGTGATGCCATCCAACCATCTCATCCTCTGTCATCCCCTTCTCCTCCTGCCTTTAATCTTTTCATGCCCTCTGACCATTTTACCATGGACCAGCTGTATGGGCTAAAGATTAATAATCAGTTTAGTTCAGTTCAGTTGGTCGGTCATGTCCTACTCTTTGTGACCCCACGGACTGCAGCATGCCAGCCTTCCCTGTCCATCACCAACTCCTGGAGGGCACTTGCCCTCCCCCTTGTGGTTGGGAGGACCAAGGGCTTCTTTAGCTTGTGAGTGGTGGACTCATGTGATGTGTGTCTCTCCTGGGCTGGAGCATTTAGTCATCAAGAGAGACAGTGACTGCTTCAGAAACCCACATCTCAGAACGAGGCCAGGCAGAATGCAGAGCAGAGCCCCAGCCAACCCACTGTGTGCACAGGACCCGAGAGAGAAATGAACCTAGCCTGAAGCAGTAGTCTTCCCATTCCTCACCTTGGATGAAAATTAAGGCATGTTTTGGACAAATAACTTGGGAAAACATTTCATGAACTTGGCTTTGAGTCTCTTGCCTGCTGTTTGACAATATACAAGGTTTCTTAGCCTCTTTGTGCCTCAGCTCCCTAATAGCACCCACCTCATGCTGTTTGTGAAAGGACCACCTGGGCTAGTGTGCATCAAAGTGCCCAGTGTTTGGTAGTGATCATTAAATAGTTTATTTTCTTCTCTTTAATGGAGTCGTGGTCACCTCCCACTTTCCATCTTTCCAAACCCCCTCCACTGAGTGCCCTGAGTTCAGTTGAAGTGTTCACCTGTCTCCCATGAAGTGCAGGCTCTTTCGGAAGAGGCTGTGTCAACTCCTGCTCCAGATGGAAGCCAGTCAGCACATCGCACGCCCCCGGCCACCGTGTGGTTCAGGGAGTGCTTGTGATGTTAGTGGTGGTGGGGGGCGGGTGGTGGTGGTGGTGGTTTAGTACCTAAGTCGTGTCCAACTCTTGTGACCCCATGGACTATAGCCCGCCAGGCTCCTCTATCCATGGGATTCTCCAGGCGAGAATACTGGAGTGGGTTGCCATTTTATTCTCCAGGTGTGATGTTAGTAAGCCCCCAGTAAATCTCAGGGTTCTTGCTAGGGCTTCTGGGCCCTCAGGACCCAAGAGAGTCCTACACTTACTTCCCTGCATCTCTCTTTCCCCAGGAGGAGATCTGTTCTCTGTCCTTTGCACAAAGATCCTCGCCAACACTTGCTCAGACACATCCAACCCAGCAGGGGACACAGCCTGGGATCTAGCTGGGACCCCCTCCTACCCACACACACACTTACTTGTTTTCTGCTAATTAAAATTTCTAATACAACTCGTGCTAAGTGGGTTTGCAAGGCAGGGGGTGTGTGATAAAGGACCCTGCCTGGCCTAGAGGGGCTCCCCTCTGCACTTCCTGCTAGTGAAGACATGCATGCCTGAAAGTGTTTGTCTGGGCTCTGGGTTAGCTTGAGCGCAGAAGGCACAAGGCAGTCAGGGTTTCAAAAACCCAGGAGGAACATGACTCGGGGGCAGATAGCTCAGCATCTCCCTGGCAAATAATAATTACAATACTCTCTGAAGAACTTCAGGATTTGTGCACACACGAGAGCAGAAAATCCATGTCATGGAAATGATGTGGCTTAATTTGACATTTGTGACTTTTATTGGAGGCTCATCAATATCAGCCTGCTGGTTGGTTTCATTTCATTAAATTTGCCAGTGTGTTGAATTATACTGCTAATGCTGATAGTGAATGACATAAATTCCCTTTTCTGCTCTGACCTGAGGTTCATTTAGCCGCTTTTCAGTTCTGTTGCAGCACATTGTCCCAAATCACTGACACTTTATACATGCTTCCCTTACAAAGAGTGCATAGCCTGTGTCTCTCTTCCTCTGAGGACAAAATCCCATGGTAGCGGGTCCCTCCCTCATGACTTCGTCTAAACCTTGTGTGTGTGCATGCTCAGTCGTGTCCAAATCTTTGCTATCCCAAGGACTGTAGCCTTCCAGGATCCTTTGTCCTTGGGATTATCCAGGCAAGAACATTAGACTGGGTTGCCACTTCCTTCCTCAGGGGATCTTCCCAACCCAGGGATTGAACCAGTATCTCCTGCATTGACAGGTGGGTCCTTCACCACTGTGTCACCTGGGAAGGCTTATCACCCCAAACCCTTACATCCAAAAGCCCTTATCCCCAGGGCCCTGCATTCTAATATCGCCACACTGAGGATTAGGGCTTCAACACAGGAATTTGGTGGGAGGTGGCACAGATTTTTAGTCCATGCACAGTACCAATGACCCACTCCCTACCAGCCACCCACTAGCCTCTGCTGGCCTCTGTCGTAGACAGTCGTTTTCTGTAGTCTTCCCATCTCGGCTGCAGTGCACACCAGACTGTGCGAACCGGCCCGTGAGTGGGCTCCCTACACTCTGATTCTCCATACCCACCATCCTTCAGCCTTGACTCTCCTGGGCCAGAGGAACTGCTAACTGCTACTAAGAGACTGTGGACCAGTCAACCCTGTGGGCCTCTCCACCACCCAGTAGCTGCAGCTACGTCTTCTACAACAAGATCTGCACCCCAGCCTTGGGGAAGTGACCCTCCCTTCCGAGTCTCCCTCACCTCTAAGATATACTTCAGTGTTCTCTCTGCATTTTATAGTTTCTTCCTTATCATCATTTAATCGTTCTTTATAGAAACTGCCTCTGATCAAATGACCGTGTGGTTTATCTCTGGCTTCATTTGTGGGTGTTAACGTAGAGGCAGTATGGGACCTGGTACGCAGAGGCTGGGTAACAAGGCAAATGAAATAATACAGGTAGGGCACGAATGCCTGGGATACACCAGGTCCTTTCATTTTAGCTGCTATTTTTAAATAAATATTGCTTTTTTTTTTTTTTTTTTTTTAGCAGATCAGTATGATACTGGGCAAAGGGAAAAGGCTTTCTGAAGGAAAGGATGTCTGAGCTGGTTTGAAGAGTTTGGATGTATGAGTTTGGAGTACGGGTGGAAAGGGTGCCATCAGGGCCAAGACCAGGAGGATAACCCGCCTCCCATGGTTGTTCTAAGGACTAAAATGAGATTGGAAAGATAAGCGTACTTTGTCAACATAGAAATTATAAACAATAATAGCCCGGCTCCTTTTGCTTATTGAAAGCAGGCCTTAAAGGACAACCAGCCTCCTTGTAGAAATTCCATGCTCATTATATTTTGAGGACTGGACATTTCCACCAGAAGAAAGTACCTAGAAAAAATTGTACCTACCATCCCAAAGGGAATAGCGCTCATTGTAAATAACTAAGCTGACACACCAATGTATGCATCATTCACTCATTCAGAAAATATTCCTTGTGTGTTCTGGAAGGAGTGGGTGATGTCAAAATTCATAAGATGTTGTCCTTGTTCTTAAAGTCATGTTTTCATGGGCCACTAAGGGACACAGACTGGGGACCGATATTTGCAGTCTTACATGATACGTGTTCTAAAAATGGACTGAGTTTTCAGGTCCCCCGTGAAGGCACTCACTCCACCCTCTCGCTTCCCTGCACCCACTCTACAAGGATTTGGTTAAATTTGACACCAGCTTCCCCATGACTTTTGTTTCTTCTTTTATTCAATTAAAAAAATATCTTATTATTTTTAATTGGAGGATATTTGCTTTATGATGTTGTATTGATTTCTGCTGTGCAACAATGTGAATCAGCTATACATACACGCACGTATCCTCTGCCTCATAAGCCTCCCCCGCCCCATGCCCTATCCCACCCCTCTACTTCATCACAGAGCACCGAGCCGGGCTCCCTGCACTATAGAGCTGCTTCAGGCTGATGATCCACTTCACACCTGGTAGCATATATATCCTATATGGCAACGCTACTCTCTCAATTTGTGCCACCCTCCCCTTACCCCTCTGTGTCCACAAGTCCACTTGCTACTTATTGATGTTTCAGCTAAAGCTAAACTGGAATTAAAGTGCTTCTGTCCCCAGCATCCATGTCCGCCTGCTGCCTCAACTCCGCTTGCCTCAGACTCAGCCCATCACCAAGTCCCTTCAAGGTCTCCTGGCCCACTCACTTCAAGCATTTGTCTCCTGAGTTTCCTATCATTGTAGATCAGGACTGGTGGGCGTGGTGCTGGGCCAGTCGCTGGAGACATTTTCTCAGCGTGTCCTGCCATCCAGCGAGATCCCTAAATCTCTCCGCCGTCTTTTCCTCCTCCCATCTCTCTTGAGAAGCAAATTCTACTCCTTGTCTCCTGTAGAACAATCCCACCCATACTCAGGAGACTCTGAGGTCTCACTTCCTGTACCAAATACTTGGTAAACAAATGCAGTTCCCTCCTTGGAGAAATTCTGTTGCATAAAATTTTCTCTTTGACCCATCCAAGTGTTTACCAAGTGCTATGGAAGCCCTGGAGGAGCATAAGTCTGCCTTTGGGTTCAAGAAAGTTTCAGAGGGTGATATTTGAGCAATGGCTCTGTTTATTGGCATTTTCTTCATAGACGTAGTGCTCCTGCATGAGCACGTGACCCAACCTCAGCCAATCAGAGCTCTGCACTCCCTGGGTCCTCCTTGGTCCAAGGGGCAGACACCTGGTATACCTGATCCTGTGCAATGCTCTCCTCTAACATTTGAAACATGAGCAGAGGCACAAAGAGGCAGCATGGGAGCTCGCCATCTCCTGGGAGGCCCTTGGAGAGAAGGCCCTTCAGCTGGGGCCACTGAGTGAGGGCTTTGGGTAGACTGACCTCTCTTCTTCCTGGGGAAGCTGCTGCCCTCTGGATTCTGTGAGCTCGCTCAGCCGCCTTCTCACAGATCCGCCCCCCCCGCCGCCCCCCCCCCCCACCCCCTCACCTTTTTTTTCATGAGTGAGCTAAAATTGGTTTCAATTTCACCAAGAGAAGAACTCTAACTTTAATTGAAGGGCGAGTTGACATTTCTGCTCTGGTTGAGGTCTAGACACTCAGAACCATTTCTGAGAATCAGAGCCACCTGCCATTATATGAAGAGTCAGGTGACTATTAACAAACGTTTCCCCTCTACATTATTTTTTTTAGTACTTAAATCTTGTGATAATTATGTCACATCAGGTGAGTCATAATGCAGCAGAGCTGATTAGACCTTTATTTAGAATAGATGTGTTCTGGACTTCCGTGCTGGTCCAGCGTTAAGATTCTGCACTTCCAATGCGGGGGCACAGGTTCAACCCCTGACTGGGGAGCTAGCTCCCACATCCCACAAGACACAGTGGGGAAAAAAATGAATCAATGTGTTTCAATCAACCAGGGAAGCTCTGGCAACCTCGATTTTTGATTTGGTACAAATCAGGGCTTCCATGGCTCAGACTATAAAGAATCTGTGTGCAATGCTGGAGGCCCGGGTTCAATCTCTGGTTTGGGAAGATCCCCTGGAAGAGGGCATGGCTACCCACCCCAGTATTCTTGGCTGGAGAATTCCAGGGACAAAGGAGCCTAGAGGGCTACAGTCCATGGGGTCACAAAGAGTCAGACAGGACTCTTTCACTTCACTAGGGCCATAAGCCACAAATCCAAGAGGAAGCCATTCCTGGAGACAGTGAACCAGATTCATTCTACATCAGTTTTAAATAATTTCCATTTCAGAGGAAGACATTCATCTGACCTGATTTGCTAATCTTGGGGGAAATTTACCATAGGACAATGAAAGCAAAAGTATCTAGAATGTTGTGACTCAGTTTGCTGTTCTCCCATCTCCACCAAGGTTGGTGAAACATGCATATCTCTTCCCCACTCGCTGACTTGAACATAGGCTATGGTGCTGGTCCCTTCCCTCCTGGTTCAGCTACATAGGCTTTGCACAGAAAGTGATTAATTGCTATAAGCCTGAACAGTTTAGATTTAAGGGACTGGGCACAAAGTATCCTTAATACCTGAGGTTCTTTCCCACCAGACTAGCTTAAAATGGAGCCTACACAATTCCCATCCAAGAACACGTCTCCCTGGCAAACACTCAGACCAGCTCCCCAGAGAGTGGTGAAGTTGGATCAGGCAGGAGTTAGTTAAGTGGCCAGGGAAGATGTCCTTGGAGCCCATGTGCCGGTGTCTGGGTGTCAACAGGAAGACAGCAGTTTTGGTCCTTAGGAAATACCCTTGGAGCCAGTCCTGACCTCACGTCTGACATGACAGGCCCTCTTAGGAGCTTCCATGACAAGAGTCAGGGATGGGGATTAAATGGAATGAAATCTCACTGAATGCCCTTTGAGAGGTCAAGTTATAAGAACTTACAAGTAACTAGTGAGCTGACATAAGCATAGTGTGTTTTCCCCTTAAACACAAAATCATATAAATATAAAAAATTTTGGTGAAAGACGTGATCCCACTTTACCACATCACATTGCTTTTATCTAATTCCACTCCAAGGTCCACTTCCTTCAGGAGATTATTTCTCCAGTGGTATCATTAGGGATATTTTTGGTTGAGGGGGACAGGAAGCTTATCTCTAAAGGACTTAATAAGGGAAATTTATTGGCTCATTAACGAAAACAATCCGGGGGAAATGAAGGCTTTGGGCACAGTCTGATTAGAAGTCTAGCCTCTGTGATTTTCTCATGTCTCCACTTTATGTTGACCTTTGCCCTCACATTGGCTTTGCCCATGGTGACAGAATGGCTCCAGTGATTTCAAACTCAGCTCTGGATTTAACACCATCCAGCACAAGAGAGGGCGTCTGTGTTCCATAATTCCCTATGAAAGTCCTTCCCATCATTCTAATGGGGTGGGCTTACTTGAGTCATGGGTCCAGCTTGGTCCCTATTAGTGAAGCTGGAGATGAGATGCACTAATTGAATCAGGTCCTGAACTGGGAGTAGTTTTATCTTTCCTAGAGCCATATGCATTCCCAAATGCAAATTAAGGAGATGTTGGATTGAGGAAGAGGAAGATCCATTAGAAGGAAGCAACCAACAAGACAGAGTATGTATTTTACCTTCAAATTCACTTCAGTTCTGACCTTGTGCTTCCGTTTTAGTGCATTCTGCATTTCTATTCGAGCTTCCCAGGCAGCTCAGTGCTAAAGAGTCTACCTGTGATGCAGAAGACACAGGAGATGCCACGGATCCAACCCCTGGGTTGGGAAGATCCCCTGGAGGAGGACAGGGCAACCCACTCCAGTATTCTTGACTTGGAGAATCCCATGGACAGAGGGGCCCGGCAGGCTACAGGCCATGGGTTCACACAGAGTCAGACACGATGGAAGCGACTGAGCACGCGTGCATTCCTGTTCACTGTGGGTTACATTTTTGTCTGTCTTTGTGCCTACTGTTATATCCTGCCCTGTAAGCGTCTCAAACGTGGATGATGCCCAGCCCTAACTATATAAACAAACCAACAAACACTTTTGCTGGAGAGCCTGTAAGATGATCATGTGGAAAATATGAAAAAAAGAAAAATAGTTGGAAGTCTATCTCATCCTTTCAGCAAAAAGCATGGCATTTAATTTAACCTTTATGAAATCATGCAGTTGGTTATAGACCACTGTGCATAGACAGGGGAAAAATTTTTTTTATTTATTGTTCAGGGGACCCCTCCAAAAGCCAAACCAGATAAACTTCAGAGAGGTTGGTACAAAACATACTTTTTCTCTTTGCCTACTGAAAGCCACTTGTAGAAATTCAGCTAATCACAATCTCTCTAAATGAATCAATCATGTAGACAAGATCTTATTTCTTTTTGAAGCAGAGACAAGAATATAAGTAACAGATGTTTGTGAAACATTTGAATGAATAATATGATATCTACAGTAATGAAAACTGAAAGTGACTATTTTGTCTACGTGTACAACTGAACCTCGTGGACTTGACTCAGAGCACACATCATCAACTTTGATGCAGATAGGTTCTCTTCTAGAATCGAGTAATGCAGCCATTACTTATAGCTATTACCAGTAAGCTCGTCATTTCCTGGACCACAGTAGCATCACCACTACCACCAGCATCATCAACAACAGGACCAACCCCCATCAGCAACATCAACAACCACCACCACCACCACCATCATTAACATCAACCACCAAGACCACCATCAACACTATCAACCACCACCAACACCATCAACAACACCAACTACCAACACCAACACCATCAACAACCCCCACGACCACCATCATCAACCACCAAGACCACCATCAACACTGACCATCAACCACCACCAACCCCACTATCATTAACACCAACCATCAACTACCCCCATTCACCACCAATACTACCATCACCATAATTTAACATCAGCCACCATCATCACCACCACCACAATGAGGTTTATATTTGCATATTTATTTTACTTTTAAAAATACGTTCATATACATGATTTCATTAGCTCTCATCTGCTTTGCAAGACTGGCAGAAAACTGGCATCATTATCCTCATTATCTGTAAGGAAACTAAGGTTGGGAGAGGTGAGTGGTGTGTGCAAGGACATCAAAGTGGTCAAAAGTCTAACTCAGAGTAGAGTCTGATTCTTCTGACTCTAAAACTAATACATTTTTTTGAATGGACCCTGCACTGTCAATGAAAATGAAGAACTTCTGAAAATTAGGATGTTGATATTGACTATTCTGGTTCAATATTTTAGACAGAGTCTTAGAATAAATGGCCCTCTGAGACCGTATATCCCAATCCTCACATGTTCCACGTGAGCCACCAGCCAGTCAAGGTTCATGTGACCATCTAGAAGTTGAATTTCATCCAAGGCATTTGACTCCAAATTCAGCCTTCTTTCCATGACAAGAGGCTACTTTCACACATGGCCCAGGAGCCTACCAGATTCCTTTGAGAACAGTGGATATCCCATGTCCTTGCCTGGAGCATAAAATTTTCCAGTGAAGGGTGAGTAGGGCTGAAAGCCGCTGCTCCTGCTCATCTCAGAGCATCGGGAAGCCCGAGAAGGAAACAGGAGGCTGGCTTTTGGGCGCACCCACACGCACCTGTGGCTCAGTGATGCTCTTTCAGCCCCGCTCAAGGGTTCGACTCGCCTCTCAAGGTTCCAGTTAAGCCCAAAGCTGCTCCCTCAAGCAAGAAGTTTGAACCTCAGCTGTGGAGGCCTCCTTGCCTCGACTTTCAAGGGATCTCTTGGATTTCAGTGTGGGGGCTGCTGTTCCTACCCTTTGTCTCCGGGCTGGCCTGCTTGGGCTGCAGGACAGCTCTGTTGCTAATGGTCAGTGAAGAGCATCTGGCTGCCTTGCTCTGGAGCCTTTTCTTTTCAAATTCAAATGTCAGATTGGAGTAATAAATGTCTTCCAAGGACTTTTCGTTCTTTCTGAGGATGTTGCTGGCCAATCGGAAGAGGAAAATCACTCCGTAGATGCCAAAGATGGTGAGGATATACCAAGCGGCACTGGTCCCATCCAGAAGCTTCAGGGCCCTGGTGGAGTTGCTGCTGTTTCTTCCCTCCACGTGGTCCCCCAGCAGGTCCCCCAGGACAGGACCAGCTTGGGTCTGGTTGGGGACTCCCCAATCCCCTAAGAAACAGAGATGTCCATGTGAGACCCACATTCTGGGCTGAAGGCTGCCTGGCCAACCCAGTGGCAGTGTGCTCATGTCAGTGGAGAAATGGGACTGCTGGAAGAGGCTTTTTATGCTCCATAGGTAGAAGCCTATGTCAATATCAAAAAAATTTTACATGCCAATAATAAAAAAATTTTTTAATTGGAGCATTATTGCTTTACAATGTTGTGTTCATTTCTGCTGTACAATGAAGTGAATCAGCTGTATGCATAGCTACAACCCCTTCCCCTTGAGCCTCCCTCCCACCCTTGCCATCCGTCTCTCTAGGTCATCACAGAGGCTGAGCTGATCTCCCTGTGATATAAGTGTCTTCTCACTCAGTTCAGTTCAGTTCAGTTGCCCAGTCGTGTCTGACTCTGCGACCCCATGGACCGCAGCACTATTTTACTATATTTATTTTTATTTTATTTTATTATACTTTATTTTACTTATTTTATATTTATACTTACTATTTCACACATAGTAGTGTGTATATATGTCAATCCAAATCTCCCCGTTCTCCCCACCTTCTCCTTCGTCCACTGTGTCTGCATGTCTGTTCTCTATGTCTGCGTCTCTGTTCCTGCCCTGCAAATAGGCTGATCTGTATCATTGTTTAGAGTTCAGAACATCAAGTTCTTGAAGAGGAGATGCAACATCATAATGATATCCATTTTCCCTAAGATAATCTATACAAATTAACATGATTGCAATAAAAACATCAATAGGATTTCTTTGTGAAATAAACAAGCTATGCATACTGAAAAAGCAACTGTCAAGACTAATTAGGAGACCTCTGAAAGGAAGAGTTGAAATGAATGGAAATTAGTCTAGCAAGAAATTTAAAACTAGCCAGACAGAAACATAAGTTTACTGTTTTTTTGAATGAACGAGTGCTTTATTTGCCCACAGTCCAGCTGGGGCTTACTGAGCTTTGCAAATGGCATGAGGGGCTCTTCCAAACCAGGTGCAACTTTTCCCTGAAAAGTCTTCCCTGTAAAACTACAATAACTAAAGCATTGCGACAAGATACATAGAGTGGCAGACCAAACAGGGGAAAACATCAATAGAGTAGGAATTGGAATTTGGTAGATAAAGGGGCATTTGTGATCAGGAGAGAAAAGATGGAACTTTCAATAAGCAGCATTAAAACAAGATAATAATAAATCTACATCCCTCGCCTCGTCTCTCTCATCCAAACAGTCCAGACAAATGAAAGATTTTAATATTTTAAAATTTTAATATTAAAAATAGTTTAAAGGTTTTAATATTAAAAACTATTTAAATACTAGAAAATAACATGGTAGATTTTCCCCCCTTATCATCTCTTAGGGGCTTTCTGTATAGCTCAGTTGGTAAAGCAACTGCCCACAGTGTGGGAGATCTGGGTTCAATTGCTAGGTAGGGAAGTCCCCCCTGGAGAGGGATATGGCAGCCCACTACAGTACTCTCGCGTGGAGAATCCCATGGACAGAGGAGCCTGGTGGGCTACAGCTCATGGGGTCACAAGAGTTGGACATGACTGAGCACTAAGCTTACCATCTCAGAGTGAGGCATCCCTTTCTAAGCATAACACAAAAATTCAGAGGTGGAAAAAAAGGAGAAAGAAAATGTTAAATCCAATTACACAAAAATTTTTTAAGTGATGGCATACAATAGACAAATGACAAACTAGAAAAAATAGATATTTATGCCAGTGAACTCCTAAAGAAGCTTCAGTTCTATAAGAAAAAGTACAAAACCTCAGTACAAAACTATGCAAAGGGTATGGACAATTAGTTCAGGAGAAGAAATGGACCTTAAACATAAGAAACGCTTCTCAGTAACACTCATAATAGGAGAAATGCAAAGTAAAACTACAGCAAGGTAATATTTTGTTATTTATCAGGTTGGCAAATTCATGATGTCTCAGAAGACATGTCCACGGGGCTGTCAGGCTTTTGCTTAATGACTGGTGAGGGTGTAAATTTACACAACCAATATGGAGGGCACATTGACAATATCTATTGACATTAGTAACACGTTTACCTTTGACCCGGTGATTCTACCTGTAGAAATTTATCCTAAAAATACGCCAGAAGAAGTCCAAAACCATGTATATTTATGATTAGTCCTTGTAGCACTCTTGTGATGACTAATGTTTAAGAACAGCCTGAATAGAGTCAACTGGGAGATGGTTTAATCCATTTTGGAAATTCCATGCAGTGGGATACAATGCAGCAAAACAAAAAAAAGCAACAAAGAGCTTTCTTGGTGCTAAATCTTAACAAATGAAAAAGATCCTATATATAAAGTGGGGTGTGCTATTTGCTTGAAACTTGAGCATATTTAAAATACCTCTGGGAGAATACAGAAGGAATTGGTGTCTAGTGTTGCCCATGGGGAGGAGAACTGGGGGAAGGAGGTATACATTTCACTGATGCCCTTTTGTACATTTTGTACCATGTGTATTTATTTTCAAAAAGAAATAAATTTTAAAAATGGAAGCGTGCAAGTGGGTGCTTTTCTGATCTCCTTGGTGAAGTGCCCCTGGGTGAGGACACTGTGTGCCCTTCTAAGGCCAGAAGATTAAGATCTTTATTGCTGTTTACCTCAAAACTGTTTTCTCTACTGGGAGAGCTGGTGAAAATGCAATGACAAAAAGTCAGAGAGGTAGTGCCCAATCCTGTGAGGCATTTCCAGCTGAGTTTTCTAGGCTCACATTCTCATTTCTTGCTCTATGTGCATATAGATGTGTTCAGACATGTCATAGGATAAATCCCATCACCTGCGGAGGAGCCCAAAGGCACTGCACCAAGTGTTTTCTATTTCACATCTGCTTGTTAATTCATTTTGCTAATGCAAAGCTCAGGGAGACCAGTATTCTTTTTTTTCTTATAATTAACTGTTGAATGAATGAATGATCTTATTACTTTGAGATTAAGGGAGAAACCATTTAAAAATAACTGTGCAAACCACATGTGACAAAGTCCACATTAACAGATTTCATTATATAAAATTGGTCAGTCATAAGAAACAGTACAGTGATCAGGAATTTTCCTACCGCTGTTGATAACATGGTTTGAGAACTTAAATAAGGAAGAGAAAAATGTTCCCATCATTATTAAAAACAAATTAACTCAACAAGAACATCATAAACTTTAATCAGAGTAAGAGAACTTGCTTAAACTTGGAATACATGGATAAACTCATAGACCTTTCTGTGAATTGTTGCAGAATGATGTGCTATGTTCAAATATATATAAAACAAAGCCAAGAACAATAGAGCATAAAAGTATTTGAAAACCATTCCATTTGTCGCATGGAAGATTGTCACTATTTTAATTAAGGCAGTACGTTGTTCTTTACCTTTTTTAAAAAACAGAGAAGAATAAATTAGATGGTACCTTCTATATCCTGTAGAAGAGACCAAGCTTTTCATCTGTGTTGCTTTGAACACCTAAATCAATAATGTGAAACATGTAAGAAATTCTAGAACTGCTCATCCTTGTGTCGGAGCAGAATACTCACATTCCATGAGGTGGTGTTTTTCTTGACCCTTAGGGAGGCATGTTTAAATATCTGCCATGGAAAGAGGGCAACTTCTTTTTGCAAATGATCGCGGTCTTTCTGAAGTCAACACTGAGGTTTCAAGAGCAGAGAGTAACTTGATATCCGAAGACTCTTAGGGCAGCACCTAATAGAAGTTTAGCAGAGAGAAACTGGACTCATTTTGTCTCATTCGATGAACCAGAGAATCAAAAGTAGATCTGTCTTCTATTGGCACAGAATAAAAAGCACCTCCTGCTGTTGGCTTGTTGAGAAGATCTGTTTAAACACACGCTAGTACCAAGGACACGGCAGCTTCTGCAGGTCCCATCTGGGTGGCAGGGGCAGGAAGCTCTCTGAGGCTGGCTTATAGCCTGGATGGTTCCTGAAACTCCCTGTTCTGCACCTGTAGCAGGTGTGCTCATGGTCAGGTGTGGCAGAGACCTGTTGTCAAGGGCCAGAGGAAGTCACCAGCTTCCTCTTGGACGTCCTGGATGCAGAAACCCAGACAGGAAGAAGTCTGTGCAAGAGGACACAGCTGAGGGCCCAGGGCCCCCGCAGGATCAGTGGGTGATGGACTCATGAGCCAGGCCATGAGGAATGGGGCTGCTCTTTCCCACACCCCTGAGTCATGGACCACATTGAAATTAAAGTTAACTTAACTGGAAAAGAGAAGTGTCTGGGAGAAAGGGGAACACCAGGAGGAAAGGTCAGAAGACTTGGGCAGGTTCTCTGATGCAGCCACTGTTCTGAATCCTCACTAACTTGGCCCTGACCTGCCTAACTCATGAGGCTCACTGGCTTTTAAGATGTAATTTGACTATATTTTTATCAATAGGGGATTAAATAAGTCAGTTTTGAAATAAGCCATAGGACCCAGCAATTCCACTTACAGGTGTATATTCAGGATAAAAATACATCTACATCCAGACAAAAAAAACCTTGCATATGGATGTACACAGCAACATGAGTCAAAATAGCTAAAAAGTGGAAGCTGTCCAAATGTCCAACTGGTGAACAGGAAAATAAAATGTGATCTATCTGTACCGTGGAATATTATTTGGCGATAAAAAGGAGAGAAGTACTGACATGTGCTACAATGCCAGCGAACAGTGAGAGCACTATGCCGAGTGAAGGAGAACAGCTACAAAGGAAAGGCCACACCGTTCTGCGCATCCAAAATGTCAAGAACAGGCAGATCCGTAAAGGAGGAAAGTAGATTAGCAGCTGCGTGGGTTGATGTAGGGAACTGGGGCATGATAATTACGGGATAGCTTCTTTAGGGGTGATGAAAGTGTTTTATAATTGATTGTAGTGATACTGGTGAAAATCTGTAAACATACTAAAATCCACTGAACCATGGACTTTAAGTGGGTGAACTTTGTGGGACGAGTTGCATTTTGATAATCTAATAGAGGTAAACAATGGAATACTATGCACCTGTGAAACAAGATGAGGACGCGATTTGTGTTGTTGTTTAGTCACTGAGCCATATCTGACTCTTTGCGATCCCCATGAACTGTAGCCCGCCAGGCTCCTCTGTCCATGGGACTCTCCAGGCAAGAATACTGGAGTGGGTTGCCATTTCCTTCTCCCGGGATCTTCCTGGCCCAGGAATCAAACCTGCATCTCCTGCATTTGCAGGCAGATTTTTTTTTTTTTTAACCACTGAGTCACCTGGGAAGCTGAAGCACTTCAAGATGTTTTGCTGAATGAAAACAGCCAAGAAGAGAGTATGTTACCATCTATGTAAAAAAGTAGGAGGAAAACTCATGCAGATTTTTTTTTTTTGTTCCTATGGGTATTGAAGAGCCCCTTTAAGGATGCCTGAGAAAGTAAGAGCAGGAGGAACTTGCGGAGCTGAGAACTGGCTAGAGGGAGGGCAGGTTGCGAAGAATTCTTACTATATAGTCCTTATGAATATAAAGAAGTTCAGGGGGCACAAGTGGTAAATAATCCTGCCAATGCAGGAGACTCGGGGTCAACCCCTGGGCCAGGAAGAGCCCCTGGCAACCTACTTCAGCGTTTCTTGCCTGGAGAATTCCATGGACAGAGGAGCCTGGCAGGCTTACAGTCCATGGGGTCACAAAGAGTCCGGCACGACTGAATGACTAAGCTCATACTTTCCAACTGTGTTAAACACACCCATTCATGTAAATCTGAGGCTTCCCTCATAACTCAGTTGGCAAAAGAATCCACCTGCAACGAGGGAGACTCCGGTTCAATTCCTGGGCCAGGAAGATCCGCTGGAGAAGGGATAGGCTACCCACTCCAGTATTCTTGGGCTTCCCTGGTGGCTCAGCTGGTAAAGAATCCACCTGCGATGCAGGAGACCCTGGGTTTGATCCCTGGGTTGGGAAGATCCCCTGGAGAAGGGTAAGGCTACCCACTCCAGGATTCTGGTCTGGAGAATCCCATGGATAGTCCATGGGGTCACAAAGAGTCAGACATGACTGAGAAACTTTCACTTCACTTCATGTAAATCTTAGTCAAAGTTCTGCTCTTGCTGTCCTGGCTGTGGGATGCCTGGACCGTGGCACTTCCAACTTTGCCCCAGAGTTAGGGGTTTTCAACACCGACCGTGAGAGGTGAGAAGGGGCTGGAGAGCCTTCATGATCAAGGGCTAATGGCAGTGACGAGGGATGTAAGTCAGCGCTCTGGTCCCCAATGCACCCTTGTGTAACCCTGGGCAAGTCCCCACCCACCCTGTAGATTCCTCACCTGCAAGGTGGAGAATCAGCAGGATCGACACCCTCTGATCCCAAGGAGACAGGGAAGAAGCCCGGGGTGTAGGGAAGACCTACTCCTCCTGAAGGTGTCTGAACAGGAAGGCTGCTAGCACTGGCTGCCCCAGGACAGGGAGGACACATCCAGGCCGCTGGAGCCCAAGAGGTGGAGACTTGGGAGCGTGCGTCAGCTGGGAAATCAGAAGTTTTGGCAGGATGTCGGCATGGGATGTGGGGAGAAATGAGCTCTGGAAAAATAGGGGAGGTGCAAGGAAAGGGGGGCTTTGGTCTCATCCACGCCATCAAGGGGCACTGACATTAGGAAAGAGCTCTGTGCCAGGTGACTCATTGGAGAAGACCCTGATGCTGGGAAAGATTGAAGGCAAGAGGAGAAGGGGACAACAGAGGCTGAGATGGTTGGATGGCATCACCAACTCGATGGACATGAGTTTGAACAAACTCTGAGAGATAGTGAAGGACAGGGAGGCCTGGTGTGCTGCAGTCCATGGGGTTGCAAAGAACTGGACAGGACTGAGTGACTGAACAACAAGGCACTTTCCTCGTGAGTCCCCCTCTTAGAACCCATGAGAGGCAGGAGTACCATCCTCATGTAAAGAGGCTCAGAGAAGAGACTTGCCTGATGTTACACAGTTCCTGGGTGCCAGAGGTGGGTAGTCTGGCACCAAAGGAGTCTCCTTCCACACCCTGAATCTCACCTTCAAGCTGGACCTAGAGTCCCAAGAATTCTCCTGCTTGCTTGCTATATAGGTTGAATTGTAGATGGTCCCTTCTGAGATATAACCATGACCTTGAAGCCCTCCCATAGTTAGCTGAAATTAAACTATGATGTTAAAAGTCAAGGTAATGTATATCCTTCAGGAAAGGTGACTAGAGGGGGCAGAACGGGAGCTCTACAGTGCTGGCCATGTCCTGGTTTCAGGGGTTTATTTGATTTGGGACACTTCCTAGGCTTGGGTTCACTTTTCAGTATGTACGTTATGTTGTTCAATCACTCAGCCGTGTCCACCTCTTTGCAACCCCATGCACTGCAGCACGCCAGGCTCCCCTGTCTGTCACCATCTCCCGGAGTTTGCTCAAATTCATGTCCATGTTTGTCATATATACTCCATTGCAAACCTCACCTTGCTGTTTAACACAGAAAGCCCTGATAGGCAATGGGAAAATAAAGTTGAAAGTTTCGAAGGTTTACCTAGAAAAATGCAAATGCTGTTTTTAAAAAAGGGTTCTATATTCTATCATGGCTGTGGGCACATGATACCATTTAAGGAAAAGTGCCCTGTGCCTGGGGGCAGGGGCGGGGTGGTTAAGATCAGGTCACAGGGTCTGGGCAGTGTTTGTCATTCCCAAATGCTTACATAACAGCAAAACACACCCCAGCGTGGGCCAAGAGTTTCCTTCCCTCTGGCCTTCTGGTTCAGTCTAGCCGAATACCAACCTCAAGGCAATCAAGTGAAACCACTCACCCAGTAAATGTTTGTCTGAGCTACAGACCTGGGGAGAAGGACCCCAGTACCCTCTAGCTCCTTTGACATTAGAAGCTGAACTCTCCCAGGGGGCCATGACTTTTTACTTTTGTCACTCGCAGAGCCTGTCAGATCAGAGGATGGCTAAATTGGGAGCCAAGGTGGCAGTGATGTGTATTTGACTCTCCGAAACAAAAGAAAAAGAACACAAACCAATGCTTTTGCATTTCAGGGGACTAGAAGGAGAATTTAAAAGTGTCATTAAATAAATGCCCATATCCACACTTGACCTTGTATTTTCTGAGGGAGGAAGGAAGAGCCCACCAACCAGTTCTGACTTCCAGCACCACCAGAGGACATTAAAACTGATGCTGAAGTTCAATGCCCAAAAACACAGATTCCAGACGTGTCTGCCTTTGCAGGGGGTACAGCCTCTCTGAGAACTTTAAAAAGATGTTTTGCATGTTTCTAAAAAATCTTGAATGTACAGGTCACTCCTGCATTTCCTTTCACCTTCACTGGTGTCTTCTAGCATGGAGGTCATTGCTGTGTCCAGGGAGACGCAGAGATGAGCTCAGAGCCTTCGGAACTGGAGGACTCAGGTTCTAGCTGGGGCTTTGTTACTTACTAACTGAGGGACTCTGGGCAAGTTACTTCATTGCGCTGAACCTCGGTGGTAAACAAACGATGATAAATTGTGATGCCATGAGGGACTTCAACGGGCCAATACAGTCCCATCTCATCTTCTCCCAGTTAATTCCTTCAGTCCTCCACTGCTTGGTTCACAGCAAATCCCATATTACTTTCCCTCTTAAGGCCTCCCAGGTTGACCAGGAGTCCCAGGAAGTTTGTCCAGAGTAGGGAGAGGGCAGCCTGACTTCCTCTGCCAAGCCCAGAAGTGAAGTGAAGTGAAGTCGCTCAGTCGTGTCCGACTCTTTGCGACCCCACAGACTGTAGTCTATCAGGCTCCTCCGTCCATGGGATTTTCCAGGCAAGAGTGCTGGAGTGGATAGCCATTTCCTTCTCCAGGGGATCTTCCTGACCCAGAGGACCTGGAAACATCCTCTGCTGCTGTTGCCTCCAGTAACATGGCGCCACTGTTGAACTATGTCCTGGCATAGTCATAGAAGACAATGAGCAAATCTTCACGACTTAAAAAAAATGAAGCCAAGGGATTTCCTGGTGGTCCAATGGCTGAGACCTTGGGCTCTCAATGCAAGGGGGTCTGGGTTTGATCCCTGGTTAGGGGAACTGTGATATAATCTACATGCCCCAACTCAGTTCAGTTCAGTTAGTTGCTCAGTCATGTCCGACTCTTTGCAATCCCATGAATCGCAGCACGCCAGGCCTCCCTGTCCATCACCATCTCCCGGAGTTCACTCAGACTCACGTCCATTGAGTCCATGATGCCATCCAGCCATCTCATCCTGGGTCGTCCCCCTCTTCTCCTTCCCCCAATCTCTCCCAGCATCAGAGTCTTTTCCAATGAGTCAACTCTTCGCATGAGGTGGCCAAAGTACTGGAGCTTCAGCTTTAGCATCATTCCTTCCAAAGAAATCCCAGGGCTGATCTCCTTCAGAATGGACTGGTTGGATCTCCTTGCAGTCCAAGGGACTCGCAAGAGTCTTCTCCAACACCACAGTTCAAAAGCATCAATTCTTCGGCACTCAGCCTTCTTCACAGTCCAACTCTCATATCCATACATGACCACTGGAAAAACCACAGCCTTGACTAGACGGACCTTAGTCGGCAAAGTAATGTCTCTGCTTTTGAATATACTATCTAGGTTGGTCATAACTTTTCTCCCAAGGAGTAAGCGTCTTTTAATTTCATGGCTGCAGTCACCATCTGCAATGATTTTGGAGCCCAGAAAAATAAAGTCTGACACTGTTTCTACTGTTTCCCCATCTATTTCCAATGAAGTGATGGGACCGGATGCCATGATCTTCGTTTTCTGAATGTTGAGCTTTAAGCCAACTTTTTCACTCTCCTCTTTCACTTTCATCAAGAGGCTTTTTAGCTCCTCTTCCCTTTCTGCCATAAGGGTGGTGTCATCTGCATATCTGAGGTTATTGATATTTCTCCCGGCAATCTGGATTCCAGCTTGTGTTTCTTCCAGTCCAGCGTTTCTCATGATGTACTCTGCATGGAAGCTAAATAAGCAGGGTGACATTATACAGCCTTGACATACTCCTTTTCCTATTTGGAACCTGTCTGTTGTTCCATGTTCAGTTCTAACTGTTGCTTTTTGACCTGCATACAGATTTCTCAAGAGGCAGGTCAGGTGCTCTGGTGTTCCCATCTCTTTCAGAATTTTCCACAGTTTATTGTGATCCACACAGTCAAAGGCTTTGGCATAGTCAATAAAGCAGAAATAGATGTTTTTCTGGAACTCTCTTGCTTTTTCCATGATCCAGCGGATGTTGGCAATTTGATCTCTGGTTCCTCTGCCTTTTCTAAAACCAGCTTGAACATCAGGGAGTTCACAGTTCACGTATTGCTGAAGTCTGGCTTGGAGAATTTTGAGCATTACTTTACTAGCATGTGAGATGAGTGCAATTGTGCGGTAGTTTGAGCATTCTTTGGCATTGCCTTTCTTTGAAATTGGAATGAAAACTGACCTTTTCCAGTCCTGTGGCCACTGCTGAGTTTTCCAAATTTGCTGGCATATTGAGTGCAGCACTTTCACAGCATCATCTTTCAGGATTTGAAATAGCTCAACTGGAATTCCATTACCTCCACTAGCTTTGTTCATAGTGATGCTTTCTAAGGCCCACTTGACTTCACATTCCAAGATGTCTGGCTCTAGATTAGTGATCACATCATCATGATTATCTGGGTCGTGAAGATCTTTTTTGTACAGTTCTTCTGTGTATTCTTGCCACCTCTTCTTAATATCTTCTGCTTCTGTTAGGTCCATACCATTTCTGTCCTTTATCGAGCCCATCTTTGCATGAAATGTTCCCTTGGTATCTCTGATTTTCTTGAAGAGATCTGTAGTCTTTCCCATTCTGTTGTTTTCCTCTAATTCTTTGCACTGATAGCTGAGGAAGGCTTTCTTATCTCTTCTTGCTATTCTTTGGAACTCTGCATTCAGATGCTTATATCTTTCCTTTTCTCCTTTGCTTTTCACCTCTCTTCTTTTCACAGCTATTTGTAAGGCCTCCTCAGACAGCCATTTTGCTTTTTTGCATTTCTTTTCCATGGGGATGGTCTTGATCCCTGTCTCCTGTACAATGTCACGAACCTCAGTCCATAGTTCATCAAGCACTCTATCTATCAGATCTAGGCCCTTAAATCTATTTCTCACTTCCACTGTATAATCATAAGGGATTTGATTTAGGTCATACCTGAATGGTCTAGTGGTTTTCCCTACTTTCTTCAGTCTGAATTTGGTAATAAGGAGTTCATGATCTGAGCCACAGTCAGCTCCTGGTCTTGTTTTTGTTGACTGTATAGAGCTTCTCCACCTTTGGCTGCAAAGAATATAATCAATCTGATTTCGGTGTTGACCATCTGGTGATGTCCATGTGTAGAGTCTTCTCTTGTGTTGTTGGAAGAGGGTGTTTGCTATGACCAGTGCATTTTCCTGGCAAAACTCTATTAGTCTTTGCCCTGCTTCATTCCACATTCCAAGGCCAAATTTGCCTGTTACTCCAGGTGTTTTTTGACTTCCTACTTTTGCATTCCAGTCCCCTATAATGAAAAGGACATCTTTTTTTGGTGTTAGTTCTAAAAGAAATTCTAAAATTTAGTTAGTTCTAAAATAAATTCTAAAAAAATCAATATCTAAGAGTTTATGTTAACAGCAGTAACTTTGTAAATATAACTGAAGAAAAGATTCTACTCACAATTGGAATCAAAAAAGAGAAAACACCCATGAATAGAATGAACGTGGAAGATTCACACAAAATCTTTGAAAAGAAGGGCAAAAAGGAAGATTTGACTAAATGCAAATATTTCTTATCCTTAGAAAGACTGACTTGTATAAAGATGAAATTCTCTTCTAATTCATCTGTTGTTGTTGTTGTTGTTCAGTCGCTAAGTGGTGTCTGACTCTTTGCGACCCCATGAACTGCAGCACGTCAGAATCCGCTGTCCTTCACCATCTCCTGGAGTTTGCTCAAACTCATGTCCATCGAGTCAGTGATGCCATCCAGCCATCTCATCCTCTGTCATCCCCTTCTCTTCGTGCCTTCAATCTTTCCCAGCATCAGGGTCTTTTCTAATGAGTCGACTCTTCTGTAAATTTAGTATAATCTCAACAAAATATCAATGGACATTTCTGGATTTTTGTTGTTCTTGTTTTGTTTTCCAGAACTACACTGAATGCCAAGTTTTTGGAGCCCTTACTCCATTTGTTAATGATCTTTTTCTTCTCTTTTCTTTTCCAACGATATATTTCATGTTTTCAGTCTCATCATTTTTTCAGCATCAATGAATGGAATTTCAGCTTTGGAGCCTGAAAAAATCACAGAAAAATCTCAGCGAAGTCTAAAGGAGCAAAAACGGTCCTTCTTTCCCTGCAGCTGGAGAGAACAGCAGAGAGCATCCTTCATCCTCAACACACATCCTTGCAGCGATCATTGCAACGAAGGAACAGGTGAATCACCTGGATTCCCAAAGTTGCCTCTGTGCTCTGAGAAAAGTAAACTCGATTTCTCAAAGGTTATCATTCAAGCTGGTCATTTTACTTAGCTTATGTCAACATTGGCAAAGATAAAAATGGATAACTGTTTCCTCAAAAGCATCACTATAAGCATTGTTATCTTTCTTTGTTTGGATTTCCTCTTCTTCCACCTGAAGCATAAGGTAAATAAATCGACTACATTTCTTATGTAAATAATGATGTTGAGAGCCTTGCTGCATTCAAATCCACACAGATAAGTTAAGGCTAAATTTTATACAGAAAATTGAGCATGCAAGCATAGCCAAGAATTTTCTAGTGGAAAAAAAGTAATGAAACATCCCTGCAATATGTTAAATCATACTGTGGGCATGCATGCTAAGTTGCTTCAGTCGTGTCCAACTCTTTGTGACCCCATGGACTATAGCCCGCCAGGCTCCTCTGTCCATGGGATTCTCCAGGCAAGAATACTGGAGTGGGTTGCCAGGCCCTTCTGCAGAGAATCTTCCCGACCCAGGGATCAAACCCACACTTCATTAGGTCTCCTGCATTGCAGGCATGTTCTTTACCATGTCTGCCACCTGGGAAACCAAAACAAATTGTAAAACCACAGAAATTAAAAGTGCTTGATTCTAGCACATAAACAGGCAGACAGAAGAGTGGAATAGAAGAAATTCCAGAAACAGACTCAAAAACTTTCAGGAAAAGAGTATAAAATAAAGAGGAAGTTTCAGACCGGTGGAGAAAAGATCGGTTATCTCATAAATGCATGGGACAACTGGGTAAACATCTGGGAAAGAGTAAAATTGGATCTCTACTTTAGTATATCAAAATAAATTCCAGATGGAGTTAGATTATGATTTTTAAAAATAAAGCTTTAAAAGAGCTGGAACAAACATGGGAGATTTTTTTTTGTAATCCCAGATTGTGGCAATCTTTCCAATCATGACACAAAAGTCAAATTCACAAAAGAAAAGACTGATAAATTCAACTACATAAGAACTGAACATTTCTTTGTGGCAAAAAAAAAAAATACTATCAATTGAGTCAAGACAAAAAAATTAATGATAAACTTGGGGGAAGCATTAGCAACATACAAGGTAATATTTCAAACTTCTTAACATTTAAAAGGTTTCTAACATTAAAAACAGAGGTCAACAGTTCAACAGAAAGATGGCCAAAGGACACAGACAGCTATGTCACAGAAAAAGAAAAAAAAAGATTTAAAAATATATAAAGAAAGAAAAACAAATGTGAATGACTTAGTAGAAAAAATATACTCATTCTTACTTATAATAATATCGATGCAAATTCAAATTATAAAGCAATCTCATTTACCTCTGTAGAAGAGGAAAGGGCTTCCCAGGGGTTGCTGGTGGTAAAGAACCTGCCTGCCAATCCCAGGAGACGTAAGAAATGCGGGTTCAGCCTCTGGGTCAGGAAGATCCCTTGGAGGAGAGCATGGTAACCCACTCCAGGATTCTTGCCTTGAAAATCCCATGGCCAGGGGAGCCTGGCAGCTCATAGTGTTGCAAAGAGTTGGACATGACTGAAGCGACTTAGCTCACAGGAGACTAAAGACCGCTTGTAATTAGGTCTATCCACAGTGTGTTCATTACAGTGTACAGAACCGTCTGAATGGTGTCTGACTCCCAGTGACAGATCCATAGAAGACCTCATAGAAGTCAGTTATTATTACTACCATTATTGAGGATAAAGGGCACTATTCACATTCTATGACATAAATTTCATAAAATATAAAAAATACAAGTATAAAAGTTTATAACCTTCTGACCACTCAGCTATCTTCCGGGAAGCTCAGGGGACTTAGGTGTGATCTGAGAGTATATTCAGGACATACATGCAGGTCTGGTCATTGGAAGCAAGAGACTGCAATCCATCTAAATGTCCATCAAGACAGGAGGGGTAAAAATGGCATGGCTTGCGTTGCTGTACAGCAGAAACCAATGCAATACTGTAAAGCAATTTCCCCCCAATTAAAAATAAATTTTAAAAAAAGATGGTATGGAAATGCACACAATGGGGGATCCTAGTCAAGGAATGAGGCAGGTGCTTGTGTATGAAAGAGGGACAGCCTTTCAGCATCTTGATATGTAGGAAGAATATAAGCAAGAGGCTGATTAGCATGCTGTTCACCATTTGTATATAAAAGCTGGATATTCTGGTATATGCAAAGAATATTTCTGAAAAGACCTAAGAATCCTCTAGGCAGTTTGTTGTCTAGGCAGTTGTCCTCTAGGCAGTTTCCTTTTAAATTACTTTTTTTTTTTTTTTACTATGTTTCTATTACCGATTAAAAAGGCAAATCCATTTTTTAAGAGTGGAGAATTTGCAGTGAACATATTAACTCGTTACAGGGAAGCAGCCATTTCTGTGCTAAAGATGTTTGAAATTCTAGCTTTCAGACATTTTGAAATCTAATGCCCTAGACGTCCATCTATGCCCTTGATTTCCATCTTCTTGTAGAAACATCCCACTGTGTAAGAGAAACAGCCTGCCTCACGGGAGGGAGACTCAGAAGAGGGATGAAAACTATGTGTGTGCAGGTTGCCCTGACTTTATTGCGAAGGCCCTTTGAAATGCAGTAATTCATTCTCCCTCTGACTTGGCACCGTCAGTAACTGCTGATTCAGGAGCTCAGTGTCAGCACTCCTGACCTGACCACCGCTAGCTCTCTCCAAGGGCAATCCAGGAGGCTCCTGAGCACTCTGGACTCAGGGATTCTTGCGGGCCAGGGCTGCGTGGTACCCGTGGATGCTCTGCCACCTTGTGCTGAGAGGCTGCTATAGCAACCAGACCATCCCTGCAGGGCAGCCCCAAAAAATGACTCCCTGGGTGGCCAGCCCGAGGGTTTTCAATAGAGGGCACTGATGAGACAGCCCTGTTTACCGTGGAGCCTGCTCCACGCTTTCTAGAACAATGCTTAGATATGTGAATTTTACACGTGACGCGTACAAAAGCACTCAAAAAAATTGTGAAGTGCTTAATTCAACACTCATTGAGTTTTTTAAAAAATGCAGATTCTGTTATTCCATGCTTAACAGGCAAAACTTCTTCAAAGAACTGTGAAGGACGTTTGGGCCACGCCTGCCTCCATTTGACTCCAGAGAGAGCCCACCAGCCCTCTCACCTGCGGCTCCTGTATTTGCCTGTTGCGGGATATGCCTCCTCAGGGCCCCATGGAGCCACATTACCAGGTATTGCCAAGCCACCAGAAACCACCCGGTGGCCCCAGAACAGGAGCCGGCAGCTTTGTTTCTTTTCTGTAAAGGGCCAGATAGTCAATAGTTTTGGATTTGTGATTCAGTGTGATTTTTGTCCCAAAGACAATTCTGTATCTGTAGCAGGCATGCCGTCTTAAGCAGTATGTAAATAAATGTGCGGTTTCGTCACAATAAAACTTTATTTGTAAAAACAGGCACCCCCTGGCGGTCCAGTGACTAGGCGGTGGTGGTGGTTTAGTTGATGAGATGTGTTGGACTTTGGGACCCCACGGATCATAGCCATCTAAGCTCCGCTGTCCATGGGATTCTCCAGGCAAGAACACTGGAGTGGGTTGCCATTTCCTTCTCCAAGAGATCTTCCCAACCCAGGGACTGAACCCATGTCTCCCACATCTCTTGCATCTCCTGCATTGAAGGCAGATTCTTCACCACTGCACCACCAGGGAAGCCTCACGTGGTTAGGACTCAGTGCTTCCACAGCTGTGGCCTGGGTTCAGTCCCTGGTCAGGGAAATAAGATCTTATAAGCCGGGCAGCACAGGCAAAAAGCAAACAAACAACAAACAAAAAACTTCAAAACAGGTGGCAGGTCAGATTTGGCCTATGGGCCATACTTGGCCAAACCCTGGTCTAGAATATTCCTCCCCATCTTTACAGCCTGATGATGCTGTGCCTCTTCAGGGGTGTGAACTTATGGTATGCCCTCCCACAGAGTTAAGCGCAGTCCAGCTTTGGGACACGCACAGGGCCAGCGGCTGCGATTTGCCATTAGTGAGTCCGCTCTGAGTCTGTCCCAAGGTCAGGACGTCCTGACGTAACCTTTATGAGCTGTGGGGGAGTGATGCCCTGAAGGCCTCAGTGCTTTTTTAAGTCCCCAAGTCTTTGATCCCAGAAATCAACTTGAAAAATGCAGTCCTCAAACGTCCTCATCCTCCTCTGGCTTCATCAAAAGACACAATTTCCCACCTGCTTCAATTTCTCCCAAAGATCCTGTGAACACTCCTGCTATCTTGTTCCCTCCAGGCACCACATGGGCCCCTCCTTCCCTTTGATTTGACTGCAAGGTAATGTTTTGTTTTGTTTGAAGATTTTCTGATGTGAAAGTGAAAGTATTAGTTGCCCAGTCGTGTCTGACTCATTTGCGACCCCATGGACTGTAGCCCGCCAAGCTCCTCTGTCCATGAGATTCTCCAAGCAAGAATATTGGAGTGGGTTGCTGTTCCCTTCTCCAGGGGATCTTCCTGACCCAGGGATCAAACTCAGGTCCCCTGCGTTGCGAGCGGATTCTTTACTGTCTGAGCCACAAGCCACCACCATTTTCAAAGCCTTTACTGAATTTGTTACAATATAGATTCTGTTTTATGCTTTGGTTTTTTGGCCCTGAGGCACGTGGGATCTCAGCTTCCCAACCAGGGACCGAACTTGTATCCCTTGCACTGGAAGGTGAAGTATTAACCATTGGACCACCAGGGAAGTCCCAACCTTCGGATGTTTTTCTTTCTCCCTGTCTTTTCCTCCTTTGGTGCAGCATCAGCCTGGGGGGTGGTGTGGTGTGTGTGTGTGTGTTTCCTTAGCTGCGCCTTGAATTCACACGGGAGGGGGTCAGTCCTGCCAGCTCTCAAGGGGTTGCTTAACAGCTGAAACTTTGGTGTTTTTCTTTTCTTTTTTTTTCCTTTAGCCACAAATATCAGAAAGTCCACCATTTACTTTAGTAAAGCAGGCAAGAAGTTTCACCTGGTATATATCCAGCATGGAGCCTCTGACATCCTAGGAGTAGTCCCCATGTGGAGAAGGCAATGGCACCCCACGCCAGTACTCTTGCCTGGAAAATCCCATGGATGGAGGAGCCTGCTGGGCTGCAGTCCACGGGGTCGCGAAGAGTCAGACACGACTGAGCAACTTCACTTCCACTTTTCACTTTCATGCATTGGAGAAGGAAATGGCAACCCTCTCCAGTGTTCTTGCCTGGAGAATCCCAGGGACAGGGGGGCCTGGTGGGCTGCCGTCTATGGGGTCACACAGAGTCGGACACGACTGAGGCAACTTAGCAGCAGCAGCAGCAGTCCCCATGGGTCAGTTTACATTTTAGCCCCAAGCAATCAGTCTTCCGTTCAATTCCCTGCGTCAGGCAGCCTGTGTGAGGCTTGACAGGGCAGTCACCTCCCAAGAAGAGACAGGGAACTCTCTCTGGTTGCTGGCTGCTGCGTGCCGTTAAGGCCTCCTTGTTTTCTCAGTCTCTTTTCCCATTTTCACCTGTTTCAGTTCTTCAACATCTGCTTAACCACTTCTCCCCAGTAATTTATCTGCCAAAACACACAGCGGGGTTTCTCTTTTCCTGTTGGACCCTGACTGATCAGACACAAATAAGTGATAAGGCCCGTGGTGGAGGAAGGAAAACATGCAGTGATAACCTCACTGGAGAAAAATCACACCTGGATTTATAGTAGCACCTTTTAGCTGGTGAAAGTAGGTGATACTGACATATGCTGAGAGTTTATTATGTGCTAGGGCTGCCGTCTATGGGGCCGCACAGAGTCGGACACGACTGGAGCGACTTAGCAGCAGCAGCAGCAGCAGGCACTGTCTACACCCAGGGCCTAGAATCACCGTGAAAGTACATAGTGAAAGTGTTAGTCTCTCAGTCGTGTCTGACTGTTTGCGACCCCATGGACTGTAGCTCACCAGGCTCTTCAGTCCATGGGATGCTCCAGGCAAGAATGGGTAACCATTCCCTTCTCCAGGGGATCTTCCCGACCTAGAGGTCAAACCTGAGTCTCCTGCATCGCCCAGAATCACTACAGTGGCTTGAGTAAAATCCATGTCTCCCCAGAATCTCAAAATATGCCCTTATGTTGAAATCGGGTCATTACAGGTAAGGAACTAAATGAGATCATCTTGGAAGAGGGTGGTGTCCTTACAGGAAGAGGAGGGGACACACAGAGCAGAAGGTCAGTGAGACAGAGACAGAGGCTGGAGAGATGTGACCACGAGCCGAGGAGGCACCAGAACTGCAGGAGGCAGGAGTGGTCCTCCCCAAGAGCCCCAGAGGGAGCAGGGCCCTGCCAACGCCAGATTTTGGATTCTGGACTCTAGAACCATGAGGGGATACATTTATGTTGTTTCAAGACGCAATTCCATGGCCACTGTTCATGGCAGCCACAGGAAGTTAACACGACGGTTCACTGAATTCTCCCAGAAAAGCTATCTTTAAAAAAGCAGTGAGGGGGACTTCCCTGGCTGTCCAGTGGCTAAGACTCTGTGCTTCTACTGCAGGGGCTGTGGGTTCAATCCCTGGTCAGGGCACTAAGGTCCTGCATGCCTCGCAGTGCAGACAAAACCATAAAAAATTAATTAATTTGCAAAGAACTGTCTCATTGGAAAAGGCCCTGATGCGGGGAAAGTTTGAGGGCAGGAGGGGAAGGGGACGACAGAGGATGAGAAGGTTGGGTGGCATCATCGACACAAGTTTGACCGTTTGGACATGAGTTTGACTAAACTCCAGGAGATAGTGAAGGACAGGGAAGCCTGGCGTGCTGCAGTCCATGGGGCCGCAAAGAGTCGGACACGACGGAGCAACCACAAAGTTTTAAAAAGCAGTCAGGAGACCTGGGCTCCTTTCTATGGATCTCCTGGGTTGTCCCCAAAGAAGCCACATTCTCCATTCTTCGTGCTTCCTTAAGGTCTTTCATCGCCAGGTTACCCCAGAGCCCTTCTCATCCTGGGGGAGCCCCCTGCCCCGTCCCCGCGGTGAGCCCAGCCCCCAGCCCCCGCCTCCTCCCACTCCCTCCCAGTTTGTACTCTGAGAGGAGCTGCTTCTGGGGACTGTCGGGGTGAGAGGACAATGCCCAGTGAGGGCAGCAGCCACTTTCCCCGTCCCCCTCCCCGCACCATGAGAGTGTCTGAACCAGGTCACCTGGGTGACTGGTACCCAAATTTCCTCTGCATCTTTGTCGAAGACTGGCAGTCAGCAGGCCTGGACCGTTAAAGGGCCTTAGGACTGGATGAGAGGTGGTTCCAAAGGGCTCGAAAAGACGTGAAGTGACTGCGGGAGAGGAGGAGGGGGCGAGGTTCTAGCACCAAGGAAGGGAGACGTGGGTCTTAGCGGCTTCTCAGGATTCTCGGCCCCCAGACCCCTGCTCGGAAGGCCCTTTCAGAGGCTGGCTTCTGTCTCTCTCCCTCTTGTTTCATAATAATGACCACGCTGGACCGTCCCGCTGGACTTGACGAGTAAGTAGACATCTAGCTTCCTGCAGATGTCTAAAAGCCCACCTGGAGGACCTCAGCGGGCCCCAAGCCGGCACCCAGCCTGGCTCCCGGTGCTCAGGGATCTCGGCGCATTGAGAAATTCTCAAGGCGTCCACCAGGGGGAAGTCACACCCAGAGCACCTTCTTCCACCACCCGCAGACAAAACCCAGCATTTCTGGAAATAATTGGGATACCTGTGGCCTTAAGTAGACACAACCAAGGAAACCGAGGGCCCAGTGATTCTAACTCCCTGACTCCTTTTTGTATTCGCATTTAGATTTGTATATCCAAGGAATCAGTTAAAGAATTTACCAGTCTACCTGTTATTAATCCGTCCTTCACTTGCTGTACGTTTCTTCTGTTCTCAAATCCTCATAACCTTTGGTTACCTCCCTTAATCTGACTTAATATTTACGTCTCATTTTTTTTTCAGCATTTGTGTGTCCAGAGCGAACTCATCTACTGATGTGGATTTAAGACCTGGCTTCCCCCTGGAGAGAGCCATTAACCTGCTCTCCACACAGCCTTGCCTGGAGATTCAAAGACTGTGGAATCCATAACAATTTTCTCTGCCTGTCAGCTTACTTCTAATTCTTGTGATGGCCGCTATCGGATTATTATAGTATCCTCAGGGGAGGCTGAATTTCAAAGCCAGTGCAAAGATAATATTTCAAGTCATATTATCAGAATTTGCAACTGTCTTCTTTGGGGCTCAGTCTGATTTTTTTTTTTAATGTCCCAACCCACATGCTGGACTATCTTATGTCTTGTCTAAGCAGACCTATAGGTATACTGTACAGATGGTGTTGGGGTTGTTTTTGAAAGTAAATGGTCTCATATTACTAAGTGACATCTCATAAAAAATGATCGAGTAGAGTTAGTGTGTATGAAAGAATAAAGTCAGAGGCCCCTCGTTCCTTCCCCACCTCACAGGCTCCTAGGAGCCCTTGACTGGTCAGCGGGGCAGAAGTTAGGGAAGCACACCTCGCGCTGGCCTTGATGTGTCCTTGAACGTCGCTGAGGCTCGGTTTCCCCAGCATGGAAGTGAGAGCTGTGGTCCAGTTAACCCTCAGGGAGCTTGTTCTCCGAGGCCAGCTGTCCAGTGAACCGCACGTGATACCTAATGTGGAGCCATTCACCCAGCCAGACTGTGTGCCCCCTGCAGAGGTGAGGTGCCCTGCCATTCTTTGAATTGACTAGTGTAGCCCAGCTCATGGTGAGTCCTCAGTCCTGTGGGAGGCTCACAAGCCTGAACTGTCTGCTCATAGAGTGGGTCCACTTCTTCAGGGCGAATTCCACAACTGGTTCCGAGTCTATCGAGCAAAGCTGGAGTTCATGCCCTCTTCTGTACCGAAGAGTGGAGAAGGAAATGGCCACCCACTCCAGTATGCTTGCCTGGAGACTCCCACGGACAGGGGAGCCTGGCAGGTTATAGTCCTTGGGGTCACAAGAGTCGGACACGACTTAGTGGCTAAACCACCACCATATACCAAAGAGAGTGAGGGGCCTGGCATCCGAATGGGCAGTGTCAGTGAAGACAGCTCAATGCACTGTCCCTCATCATGGGGACTGGGCTCTGAGGGTCCGTGGCCAGGATCACACCTCGTCAACTACCGCCAGTGATCCTGCCTGCTTCTGCCACCTGGGCGGGCAGCCCTGCAGAGGCAGGATTGTCTCCTTGACTCAGCTTTCTATCAAGTGTGGGGTGGGGCTGGCCTGGGGCTATTCTTCCTCCTCAAAGCAGAGGTTGTACGTCAGTGGGTCTTTGAGCAGAATTCAGTTCAAGCGCACATTTTGTTTGGCCTACACATTTTTTTAAAAATTGAATTAGTCACCAACCTTTAAAAATCAAGAGATTTCAAATGATACCCAGATTTCCAACTTCTCTTCAAAACCAGCAAGTCCACCAAGACTCTGCCCAAAAATCATACACAAAGCTATAATTCAAAAAGACCCATTCGCCCCTGTGTGTTCATAACAGTTCTATTCACAAGAGCCAAGACATGGAAACAAGCTAAATGTCTACCAACAAATGAACAGATAAAGATTTGGCACATAGATACAGTGGAATACTACTCAATCACTAAAAAGAAATTAAGCGGCGTTCCTTCATTCCATGTAGCAACACAGAGGTACCCAAAGATTGTCATACTAAATGAAGTCAGGAGGAGAAAGGCAAATACTCTGTGATATCACTTATTATATGAAGTGTAAAAATGACACAAATCAAGTTTTTTACGAAATAGAAGCAGACTCACAGATGTAGACGTCAGACTTGTGGTTTTCAAGGGGGAAAGAGGGCGGGAGAGGGATGGACTGGGAGTTTGGAGTTAGCAGAGGCAAACTATTATATATAGGATTGATAAGCAACAAGGTCCTACCGCATAGTGCAGGGAACTATATTCAATACCCTGTGATAAACCATAATGGAAAACAATATGTAAATGAACGTCTGTGCTGTGCTGGGTTTAGTCGCTCAGTCGTGTCCAATTCTTTGCAACCCCATGGACTATAGCCCACCAGGCTTCCCTGTCCATAGGGATTCTCTAGGCCAGAAACTGGAGTGGGTTGCCATGCCCTTCTCCAGGGGATCTTCCCAACCTAGGGATTGAACCCAGGTCTCCTTCATTGCAGGCGGATTCTTTACCAGCTGAGCTACCAGGGAAGTCCAAATGAATGTCTATATGTATGTATGTATGTGTATATATATATAACACTGAATCACTCTGCTGTAAAACAAAATTAACACAACATTATAAATCAACTACAATTTTAAAAAAAAGAAACAGAGAGAGACTCTGCCTTAATTTCTGGCTGGCTGAGAATACCTGGGACCCAGTGACAGCCTCAGCCCTCCCTTCAAAGGAGTCTTCCACCTGGGACCTTGCTCCTTTGCTTTCTCGCTGTAGGATCAGGGGTGTCTATGGAAATTTATCCATAGGCAGTCACACTTCCTTATTCCAGAGCCCCTGAGCTGCCTGGGCAGAGACCCCCAAGAACCCACATTGACTTTTTCAAAAGTATCAGAATGCTATTAACAGAACACACACCACAGATCATGCTAAAAGACTCTAATTTTTTAAAAAGATGTTGTTATCACCACAAAACTCCTGTTGTCCTATCCAATGGACACATCAACTACTGCATACGAAACACTGAGATTCTGGTTTTAAAGAGCTCAGAACAGTGCCTGGCTCATAATTAGCACTCCAAGCATGTTAAAGCAAAATTTTAAATTTGGTAACAAGCATTTGAACACGGTGTGGCTTATAAGAGGTTTGATAGACATGGGGACGTGAGTTGAACGCCTGGTCCTTCAAGGACGGGGAGGACTATAGCTCATGGGGCAAGAATCCTGCCTTAAAAGGGGCAGGAATCTCAGTGGGGGAAAGTGAACCGGTGATAAAAAACTATTCTGTGTGCCTGGAATCCCTGAGTCCGCCTGCCGCTGAGGGTCACATTGTGGACCACGTGCGCTCTGGGTCCCTCTCCAAACCTGTGCGCTCAGCCTGCTTTCCTGCACTAGGGGCCATCTGTGTCTATCATAGCAGGGCGGTCACACAGGGCCGGAGATACCAGCCATCACAGATGGGCTTCCAGCAGCCCAAGAACCCCAAGACAGTGGGTAAAAATCTGTGTGCAACTTGGTGGGGGGGTGGAGAGGGGGGTGATCATGGTTTTCATTAGATTTTCAAAGTACTCTGATGAGAATAACCACTCCTCTTGGAGACTAGTAACCTTGCCAGGCTTCCGCCTCAGAGATGCTCCGTCAGGAACCCCACCTTTAAGCTCACGAAGGAATCACTGTCTATTACACGAAGCAAGGACTGGGTTGCTAAGTCACTTCAGTCGTGTCTGACTCTGTGCGACCCCATAGATGGCAGCCCACCAGGCTCCCCCATCCCTGGGATTCTCTAGGCAAGAACACTGGAGTGGGTTGTCATTTCCTCCTCCAATGCATGAAAGTGAAAAGTGAAAGTGAAGTTGCTCAGTCATGTCCAACCCTTAGCAACCCCATGGACTGCAGCCTACCAGGCTCCTCCATCCATGGGATTTTCCAGGCAAGAGTACTGGAGTGGGGTGCCATTGCCTTCTCCAAGGACTGGGTACCAATGGTCTATTTGAAGATGACCTGCAACCCTTGCGTATTGCTTCGCATTTATACTATGTGCATTTATTTTTATTACAACATATTTATATATTATTTTTATTATTTTATATGCAGGTTTCTAACAATTATGTTTTATGTAAGGATTCCATCCTCTTTAGGAATGCCCAGGCAGGCAAGTATTCAGGACGGGGCAGGTGACCCAGGGCCTCTGGCGAAGAAGGCTTAGACCAAGGGTGTATGTCCTGTGAATTTCTCAGCTAGGCTCATGAGTATCTTTCTGCTACTGTGAGCAAGTCCCTGGTACCATCTGCCTCCACCCCGAATCCCTTCCCTATCCCCCAGTTGGGAGGGAAATGTCCAAGGGAATCTCTGTCTTGTGAGAAGAAGAGCCAAGAGGAACACACTGTCTCCAGCGGGGGTGGCTGCTGGAACAAATCTCCACCTGAGGGGCTTCAGTCAGTACAAACCCCTTGTTTCTGCAGTTCTGGAGGCCTGAAGTGTGAAAGCAGTGTCTTGGGGCCATGTTTACCCTAAAGGCTGTCTGGGAGAGTCCTTCCTTGCCTCTCCCAGGCTCTGGTCATGGCCCTCAGCCCTTGGCAGTCCTTCCTTCCAGAGGAAGTCCCCTGGGTACTGCATCGCCCAGTCTCTGCCTGAATTTCCCTCTTCTCATAAGGACATCAGAGACCTCCCTGGTGGCTCAGAGGGTAAAGCGTCTGCCTACGATGCAGGAGACCCAGGTTTAATCCCTGGGTTGGGAAGATCTCCTGGAGAAGGAAATGGCAACCCACTCCAGTTCTCTTGCCTGGAAAATCCCACAGATGGAGCTGGTAGGCTACAGTCCATGGGGTTGCAAAGAGTCAGACATGACTGAGCGACTTCATTTCACTTCACTTTATAAGGATATCAGACGTATTGAATTAGGGCCCACCTGGTAACTCAACAGTAAAGAATCTGCCTGCCAATGCAGAGAGGAGGGTGCCATCCCTCAGTTGGGGAAGATTCTCTGAAGAAAATAGCAACCCACTCGAGTATTCTTGCCTGGAAAAGCTAATGGACAGAGGAGCCTGGAAGGCTATAGTCCGTGGGGGTCGCAAAGCCATACATGACTTAGTGATGAAACAACAATGACCATACCTTCCTTGATGACATCTGTAAAGGCCTTATTTCTAGGTGAGGTCTCATTCACAGGTGCAGGGGTTATGACTTGAAGGTGTCTTTGGAGGGGGAGGGGAACACAATTCAACCATGGTGGGCACATCACCTCAAAAGGCCCTGCCACCCCAGTCCCCTGGGTTGCCCCCTGCCCACACCCACACCGTCCCCCAGGGCTTTTTTTTTTTTTTTTTTTTGGCTGCTCTGGGTCTTAGCTGTGGCATGTGGGATCTAGTTGCCTGACCAGGGAGTGAACCTCGGCCCCCTACCTTGGTAACGCAGAGTCTTAGCCACTGGCCAAACAAGGAAGTCCCTCCCGGGGATCTTAAGGTGGTGGGTGCCCACCATCCCTGCTACCATGATACTGAGAACCTTCCCCCCTGGTACACATTCTGAAGTGGGATAATTTTTTTTTCCTGCATCTAAATCCTGCATCACTGAGATTGAGCTACATGAGTAGGAAATGTGTGTGTGTGTCCTTACCTGTGTGTTTCTGTGTGCATGTGTGCACCTGTGGGTGTGAGCCTGTGTCTATGTGTGTTTTGGGAGGTGTGTGTGAGTGTGTGTAGGATGGTCATTGGGAGGCAGGAAAGCAGAGGATGGAGCCTCTGTAGTGAGGGTACAAGTGAAAAGGGCAAAGGATGTCCTGTAACAAGGGGGGAAAGCATGCTTGTGACAAATATGGAAATGTTATGCCTTTGGTCTCAGTCCCATAAGAAAGGTGTGTTCATCAGGATGTTGATTCTATTACTTTGTGTGTGCACACTAAGTTGCTTCAGTCATATCCCACTCTTTGCAACCCCATGGACTGCAGCCCACCAGATTACTCTGTCCATGGAATTCTCCAGGCAAGAATACTGGAGTGGATTTCCATGGTCCTCCAGGGGATCTTCCCACCCAGGGACTGAACCTGCATCTCCTGAGGCTCCTGCACTGCAGGCAGATTCCTTACCACTGAACCTCTAGGGAAGCTCATTCTGTTACTTTAACAGAAACCAAAATGACAGCGGCTTAAGGAAGATCAGAGGCGGTTTCCCATTCTCGTGAAGTTTGAGCTGGTGATTGACCAGACCCTGGCCCATGCCATTGCCCAGGGACCCAGACTCCTGTTGCTCTGCCATCTGCAAAAACACAGTCCTTTTCCAGACTCAAAGCTGGCTCACCACCTCATCCATGTCCCAGTCAGTGGGAAAGGAGAAAGGGGGCTGGGGGACATATGCTTTCCTTTTCAAGGCTCACTGGGAAACTGCACTCATCACTCCCCCTTCTGCTGGCCAGAATTTCATACACATGACCTTGCTAGCTGCAAGGCAGTCAGGGAAATATGGCTCTTATTTTCAGAGGCCATGATTGCGGAGATTTTGCTGCAATTAACAAGGCAGTCACGGATACTGGGAAATGACTGACAATCTATTATAGAAGGAATGTGATTTTAGAAATATAGTGATATTAAATCCCCCTTTCACCCCTTATGATAGACAAAAACCCCAATTATACTCATACAATAAAGAAAATAAGGAACATGTGATTAGAAAAATCAGCTCATCAGGGAGGCTCTGTCCAGTTTTGACTGGTCCTGGGGTCAGGACGACCGCTTCATCTCAGGAAGGTATGCACTGGGTCGCTCTACAGCCAGTTGGTTCTCAATGACGTAACACGCCCTGCAGCTCTCCAGAATCCGGGCCTGGAAGTACGCCTTGTCCTGCTCCTGCCAAGTGTCAGACTCAATGTACACGTTGTATGGGTCATGGGAGTGCTCCAGTTTCTTGGAGCGGATGTAACTCAGCATGATGCCCAGGGTGAAGAAGCCGAAAAAGCCGAGGACCATGAGGATGTAGAGCGCTGCCAGCTTGCCGTCCTCGTGGCCTGGGAACCTGCGGGCCAGCCCAGACGTGTTGCCGCCCTGTTGAACTGTCCCCTGCCATAACTTGGTCAGCATAGGTGTCACGGCCGTGGCGTTAGACAGGATCATCCTGAGAGTCAAGGTTTCACTCCCGCAGGGTGAACTTCCCAGGAAAACTGTCTTAAAGAAAAGTGCAACCTGAAATCACAAAATATGGACTGGCTCCAAACCCACCCCCTGCCACCACCACCACACACACACTGCACAGAGTTGTTAAAAATCCCAGTGACGGGGTACCCTAACCACACTTGTCTGTTATGGGTTGTGCCACCTGGGATCTGCACAGTGCCCTCTCTTGATTGGTCAAACGATTAATTGATTCACGTTTATTTCTATTCACCATTTCCAGCCCCTGCCACCACAGCAGAAAGAGTTCCTTGAATGCACATATCACAGGGCGTGATAGGTGTATCTTTTAGTTTCCGTGCTGTGGACCAAACTGTGTCCCCCTCAATTCATATGTTCAAGCCGCAACCCCTAATGTGGCTGGAGGTGGGGTCTTTGGGAGCTAATTAAGGTTGTACATGTATGCTCAGTGGCTCAGTTGTGTCTGACTCTTTGCAACCCCAGGGACTACAGCTGGCCAGGCACCTCTGTCCATGGAATTTTCCAGGCAAGAATACTGGAGCGGGTTGCCATTTCCCACTCCAGAGGATTGTCCCAACCCAGGGGTCAAATTTGCGTCTCCTGGGTTTCTTGCATTGGCAGGTGGAATCTTCACCACTGAGCCACCTAGGTATGGTCCTGAAGGTAAGGCCCTAATCTGACAAGGCAGTGGCCTTATAAAGAAGAGAAAGAGAGACTGTTGGCCTGGGTTCCTGTCTGGCACTGTGACTTTTCCAAACTTCCAGGTGATCCTACTTAGTAGCTCTGACTGAGAACCCTAACCCTTAGGAAACTGACCAATCAATGTATTGTGCTCCCTGAATACCTGGAAGAACTTTATAAGAAGAGAAACAACAATTTCATAGCATAATTTTCTAATCCTGTTTGCTTTTCGGATTTTCTTTTTCAGTCTTGTGCATCCATCATATAACCTGAACAGGAGTTTTGGAGAAAAATTCCTAAGTCATCACCGTGACCTCAGTTGCCCCCGTCTGAACTCACGCTGGCATCTCTGCTAAGCCTGTCGGAACTTGATGGCAAACCAGAAAAGCCAAATGAACTAACTGCCTTTCAAATAACAACGCTGTTATTTTTAACAAAAAGTCTCTTCTGACTTTACACTTTTATCCTATCGCTTTTGCTAAATGCCTTCTGTGCCCCCAAGGCTTGCCTGCTGAGTCACATGGTGTGTTTGCATAATGAGTCACAAGATGAGTTTGGCAACATCCTCTAATAATCAGCACAGTACAAATGACACAGAACCTAATCTGCACGACAGCTGGGGGCTTATGGCCCATTCCCTAAGTTCACATCCATTATAATGCCAAAGCACTGCCTGGTGGCCACAGTTAAGACTGTCGGACTCCAGTGGATCTGGAGACCAGCTGATTCAACGACCTTAACTTTATTGAAAACTGGGCTGAATAGACGTGAGCTGACTTGCTTGAGGTCATATCTCCTATCAAAAATGCATCTGTAAACTTTTAATCTTTTAGCCATGTACTCACATTTTATTAGCACAGAAAAGGGAGTTCTCCGGATCTTGCAGAGAGAAGGTGGATCTGTTTTTAGGCTCAAAGAAACTGAGAAGCCAGTCACTTGTATCAGATAAAACTGGGTCTACCCAAGTGGGGAGTGGCTTCTGATCTAAATAGGCAACAGAAGAACCCTCTCCTGGACCAGGGAGAACCACAGCTGCTCAGGGAATATGGGGCTGGAGGAGGCAGAAGCAGCAGGAATCAGGAAGGTCCAACTCCAAACACAACCAGCTTGATACTCAGCTTGTGCTGAACATTTTCAAACTGGCCTTATTGGGCCCAGAAAGAGGGGAGGGTTGGTTCCAGAAGTTTCTGCTTCTGCCTGGGTTTGAGACCTATCATAGGGTCTCACTGCCCCTAATCAAGGTTTGTTGTTCAGTTGCTAAGTCATGTCTAACTCTTTAAGACCCCATGGACTGCAGCATGTCAGCCTTCCCTGCCCATCACCATCTCCTGAAGTTTGCTCAAAGTCATGTCCATCATGTCAGTGATGCCATCCAACATCTCATCCTCTGTCACCCCCTTCTCCTCCTGCCTTCAATCTTTCCCAGCCTCAGGGTCTTTCCCAATGAGTCGGCTCTTCTCAGCAGGTGGCCAAAGTATTGGAGCTTCAGTTTCAGCATCAGTCCTTCCAGTGAATATTTAGGGTTGATTTCCTTTAGGATGAACTGGTTGGATCTCCTTGCTGTCCAGTCAAGGTTAGTGCAATTTTTTTTTTTTTTCCCCAAAGCTTAGTCCCAGGGCTTCTGGTCCACTGAGACTCACTCAGGATTCGTGACTGTGGGCTTCTGGGATGAGCTGAACAGTTGCAAATGGAAACCAAGCAGGCCTCCAGCACTGCCCCCCGTACCCGAGGGAAGTGGGGGCAGCAAGTGAGGTCACTGTATTCCCGGCACAAGCCTCACCTTCTGCATTTTTCCCTGGAGTTCCGGCTCTGTCACGTATCAGCACTGATAACAGGCCTTTAGAGCAGTTTTCCCAGCACTGCACCTCTCACTCTTTCCTACGAGTTTACTGAAAGGGCTTTTGTGGCTGACTCCAAGCTCTCTGCTGAAAGGGCCAGATTCTGGGGTGGAGTCCAGGAAGGAGGAAGGTCAGGGATACAAATTCCAGCCCTGGCTCAGTTCTAGTGAAACCAGGAGGCTCCTGGGGACCTTAGTGGACTTATCTAGGTGGGATGGGGGTGACATTCCCGTCACGCTTGACAGCATTACCTAAGCCTTTCCTCGAAAGAGAAACCAGTTTTGAAATCAACATTCTTTGCTTCAGGAAGCAGAACTAGGGACAAACAATTATGGATAAGCTTCATTTGGGTGAACAGGATCTTACTGAGTCAAGAATTTGGTGAGGAAATTTCCAATTTTCCTTGGAAGTAACTGTCAACTGTTTTCATCTTTATCACAACACTATGTCCAAAGAGATCAAACCAGTCCATCCTAAAGGAAATCAACTCTGCATATTCATTGGAAGGACTGATGCTGAAGCTGAGGCTCTAATACTCTCGCCACCTGATGCGAAGAGCTGACTCATTGGAAAAGACCCTGACGCTGGGAAAGATTGAGGCCATGAGGAGAAGAGAGTGGCAAAGGATTAGATGGTTAGATGGTATCACCAACTCAATGGACATGAATTTGAGCAAACTCCAGGAGATAGTGAAGGACAGAGAAACCTGGCATGCTGGAGTCTATAGGGGTCACAGAGAGTCAGACATGACCGGGTGACTGAACACCGAATGTCCAAATTGCCTCTTGGCAGCAAAGAAGCCAACAGGGGCTCAGACCCTTCCAGGCAGTCAGCTGGCTTTGTTTTGGGCTTTTTACCTCCTTCCCTCTCACAGTCTCAAAATATCAGGATGAAACCTGTACAGAGGCATGACATCCGACTGCCCTCAAAGATTGGAAAAGGACTCCCTGCTGGCTCTTGAGTCTGGTCATAGGACCAAGAGCTTCTCAGACCTCGGAACTCTGAGGTGTGAAGGGTGGAGATGGGAACCAGGGAGCTGATGAGAGGGACCGGGTCAAACTCTGCATGTGTAAAGGACGAGCCTTTTGGCATGGAGAATGGAAGGGCATTCTCTGGGAGGACACCTGAAGTCGCAGAGAAGGAAGAATCTCACCTGCAGCAAATTAAATGAACTCGGGGAGCCCCAGTTTCCTCATCTGAAAAGTGAGGTTAATGGGATTCCCCCTGACTGTACTACCGGGTTTAAGGGAGGCATGGAACGAGCCCACAGGTTACCTGTCTTTTACTTTTGCTGGTGTCTCTGCAAAAGAGGTGAGACCTCCGTGTTTGATTGTCAAAATTCCATGGGTCCACCATAGCACATGTCCATGCCAACCAGTGAGGCCCCTTTAAGAAGTCCCCTCCCCTATTTTGGGCCGTTATAGTACCCTGTCTCTACTGCCCAGATTCTAAGTTGTGTTGCAATCCTTTGTAGACATTTCTGTGCATTTCCAGGGGGCTCAGTAAGGTCAGAGACTGTCTTGTCCACCTTGACCTCACTCACACCTCCAGAATGATTCAGTAAGGGTTTGCTGAATTAAATAGGAAAGTGCAATCAACTGCGACATGAATGTGAGGAGCAAATAACCAATAAAGTAGAATTCACACTGGAAAGAGCTTAATGGGTAACCAAATGAAAACCTCTTTCAGTGTAGTCTGTTTTAATGTAATAAAATTTAAATTATTTTTATGTATAGTTAATTAGTATTATTTATGTATTAAACTTTATGTTAATATAGTTGTATATTATATTATATAGCATGAATTATATATAATATTAATATAGTTATATATATATGCAACTCTTCTTTTCCTAAAAAGGTTTAAGACCATCAGTAATTGTCAATAATACAGCAAAATTTCCACTCCGCCCTTCCATTTCCCGTAACTCTTATCTTGCTCTGCCTTTTTCCATAGTACTTCTCAACTGCACCCAGTATAGTTTTCTTGATTCTTGTGTTCATTGTTTATTGTTTGGCCTCCCTATCTTTGGAGGGCTTTGGAGGGCCAGGATCTTTGCCTGTCTTGTTCCCATGTACCCCAAAGACTATAATGATGTCTGGCATATGGCAGGAACAGAGTAAATATTCACAGATGCAGGCATGCATGCATGAATACTTGGGTAAGTGTCACATTCAACTCCCAGAAAGCCCAAAACACACAGAAACTGTCTCACCAGCTCTGCCTTCAGAGACTTGAGATGACAAGAGCGAGTTCCTTGGAGGTCTTCACGGTGTACTTTATTTTCAAAACAATCCGCTTCCTCAGAACCTATCAAAAGCCAGAGATAACCTGAATATTCTGGAAACCAAGGTTGACTTCCTCAGATCCAACCTCAGCTCATCTCTGATGGGCAGCATGAAACAGACCGGAGCAAGCCAAAGGGTTTTGCACCCTGGTTAGAAGCCCATAGATCAGAGTCCGCTGCATCTGCTGGCCATTTATTGATCACACGATTTAAAGCAGTGGCCAACCACAGCAAAGTTCCCCATCACCCTGACCATAAGTAACAGCTGTAGTTATTGACGAGCCCTTCCTTTATGGAGCTGGAAGCTCTTTCTTAACCTGAAAGGGGACTCAAACGGTCAGTTCAGGTACAGCAGTCTAAAAAAATCAGGGGTGGAGCTTGGGAGTGATGGGGATCAGGTGGGTGGGTTAGCACCTGATAGCCTGCGCACATAACAGGTGATTGGTACCAGGTCAACTTTCTTCTAAAAGTTCCAGACTTCCCCCACTTAAAATCAAGATCAGATATCAGTAATGTTTTCCGTGTCCCATGCCTTTTCCGTGGGGACATGCCAAAGCCCAAGAACTTTTCTGGTCCCCCAAAAGGAAAAAGTCCCCTTTGAGGCCGGTGTGTATGCGTCTTGCCTGATCTGGAGGTCTCTGAACCCAAGCGAGGGCTAAGATTGTGGGCGGTTTTAGTTTTCTTTGGATGCCTTTAAGTATTTCCCCAACCTTCTAAGGAACCACTGTCATTTAATAATAACGGGGCCCTGAGATGATTTTTCTCTGCATGAGTTCTAGAAGTGAAGAGGACAGAGGAAGAAGGCGTGAGCCCGGGGGTCGCGGTGCCCCCTGCCTGAGGTCACCAGCAGCGGCCCAGAGGGGCTGAGACCCTGTGCCTGGACTCTGCCCGCAGGGTCGCCCGATTTAGGGCATCGCGCTCCGCGAGGCGAGAAGCCGGGAAGCAGGAGCCCTGGACTTACCGGGTCTGAGGCGCGGAGCGAGCCGGGTGCCGGCCCAGCCGGTCCGCGCAGGCCGAGCGCAGGGCACGGAACACCGCGCGGCAGGCAGCGCGCTCGCCCGGGGAGCGCGCGGCGCGGCGGGCGGGGCCTTCGGAGCTGCAGGGCGCCCCGCCCCATCCCCGCGCGTCCCGGCCGAAACCGCGGCCCCCGGGCCACTTCGGTCCAGCCCCGGGGTCAGCCCGATCCTCCGCACCGTGTGTTTAGCCCCAGCAAATGCTCTGGCACTCGGAGTAGGCGCAGAGCCCGCCGAGAGTTTGTATTAGAACTGCCAGCCAGCAGGACTGCCCGACAGCTATACCTTCCTGGGAGTGGGGAGTGGGGGGTGGAGTTGGCAAACAAGAAGCCGAAGTGGCCAAGAGAAGTCAGTCCCGGAGACCCCCCACTCTCGGCCAGACACTCACTAAACTCCTTTGCAAACAGCTCCAAACAACCACTTCAGGGACGCTTTTCAAGACTCCTTGTTAACTGTGCCCAGTCAGTTCAGTCACTCCGTCGTGTCTGACTCTTTGCGACCCCGTGGACTGCAGCACGCTAAGCCTCCGTGTCCATCGCAAACTCCCCGGAGCCTACTCAAACTCATGTCCATCGAGTCGGTGATGCCATCCAACCATCTCATCCACTGTCGTCCCCTTTTCCTTTTGCCTTCAATCTTTCCCAGCATCAGGGTCTTTTCCAAGGAGTCAGCTCTTCGCATCAGGTGGTCAAAGGATTGGAGTTTCACCTTCAGCATCAGTCCTTCCAGTGAATATTCAGGACTGATTTCCTTTGGGATGGACTGGCTGGATCTCCTTGCAGTCCAAGGGACTCTCAAGAGTCTTCTCCAACACCACAGTTCCAAAGCATCGGTTGAAACCCACTAGTGGCCATGTACCTATTCGGCAAGATTTTATTGAGCACCTACTGACCAGGTGTCCTGTCCTGAGTTCAGGGTGCAGCTGTGGACCAAACAGACAGGAGAGGGACAGTGTAGGAGGGTGCACAGGTGTGACTGGAGCCACTCATGCCTTGGCAGCCCAGACCCAGCCCGCCCCTGTTCCTGGGGTGGTGGGGAATAGACTTTGGGGCCATCAGGGGCAAAAACTAAGCCATGGCCCCAGTAACCTCCAGGCAAATCTCCCAGCAGCTGCCCACTAGCCTGGAGGCGGTGGGGGAGACCAGCTTGAGAGGGGCAGTTCCTAAATGGCAGTCCCTTGAAAGCACTAGGGAACAAGGTCCAGGCTTGCAGTCTGCAAGCAGGAAGCAGAGAAATTAGATTCTTGACCTAGAGATACAAGACATTTTCTCCTGCGCCTAAAGCCTTCAAGGATGCCAGTCACTTCTTGAGTCTCCACCTGGGAATTCTCTTGGGGAGGACCCCGCTGAAGGCTCTGGTAAGCGGTCCAATGGGTGTGGCACCTTAGGACACAGCCCAGTGGGTACAAGTGAAGCTGGCACTACCCTGCACCATGGTTTCTAGTCTAAACCCATACAGACACTCTGGAAAGTCCTCGAGGGTCCATGGCCTTGATGTGCACTTATACTGTGTGAAATCTATTCCATGGTGGGAATCTGAATTGTAGAATAGCTTTATGCTTAGAAAAGTTCTTTGCAGTTTTACTTTAAATAACTAGAATCTAAGTGTCTCAAAATAGAAAAGTGGTTGCATTATGGTAGGTATTTTAGAATGTTATCCTATACACTGGAATATTGTATGTGGTCATTAGTATAATGCTTACAAATAGCTGGTAACAACGTGGGGGACAATGTTTACAAATAGTTTGTACTGTTAAGTGAAAAATGCAAACCCTAAATGGTACATTGAGCCCATCTTTGCATGAAATCTTCTTTTGGTATCTCCAGTTTTCTTAAAGAAATCTCTAGTCTTTCCCATTCTATTGTTTTCCTTTATTTCTTTGCATTGTTCATTTAAGAAGATTTTCTTATTTCTCCTTGATATTTCAGTTGGGTATATCTCTCCCTTTTTTCTTTGCCTTTCACTTCTCTTCCTAGCTGTTTGTAAGGTCTCATCAAAAATCCATTTTGCCTTCTTGCATTTCTTTTTCTTTGAATGCTTTTGGTCACCACCTCCTGTACAATGTTACAAACCTCCGTCCATAGTTCTTCAGGCACTCTGTCTACCAGATATAGTCCCTTGAATCTATTCATCACCTCCATGGTATAACCATAAGGGATTTGATTTAGGTCGTACCTGAATGGTCTAGCGGTTTTCCCTACTTTCTTTGCATTATTTCAAAAGACTGTAACCACAATCTTAATATTATCTGCTACTGATGGCTTCCATTGGATTCATTTTCATATTTATACCATTCTGTTTTCCTTTCCTTTTTTTTGCATCAACTATATTCTTTAATATTTAGGAAAAATACATAAACTATATCTGAAAATTCCCTAGATTCTACTCCCTCAAGGTCATGCTGTATGTATGTAGTTTTTTTTTTTTTTTTGCTTACCTTTTCACAAAGAACTCCACACCAAGAAGGAAAAAAATAGATCATTAAAGCAAAACTCTTTGTCCTCTTGAACTTACATGCTCCCCTTTTCAGTAATAACCTGTGGACCAGGTGAGCAGGCATGGATGGAGCACCCCAGAACATCTGCAGAGACCCCTCCCTGTCAGGGGTTGGGGCAATGTCTCAACGTTTGACAGTATTATCAGCAAAAAAGTAATTCCTCACACGTGGGATGGAATCAGAGAGAGAGATAAGAACATTCCCACTGATTAGGACCCTGTGCTTGCTTCCACTGCAGGGGGCCCAGGTTCAATCCCAGGGGGAGGATCTAAGATCCTGCATGCTGAGAGGCATGGGAAAAATAATATTGCCATTCACAGAATACCTTTTTGAAGACACTTCCAACCATACAAATATGGAGTCTGCACAGTAGCTGGGTGACGGGTGAGTCCTCTCTGCGGCACAGTAGGCTCCGCTGTGTGTGAAGGCAAGCACAGAGTTCTAATGAACACTGACGTCCTTATTTCTCACTCCGGTTCTCTCCATCCCACCTGTGATGAATCATTTTATTGCTGGTGATACTGTTGCTATCATTTCCTGTTTGTAATGATAAAACATGATTACGGATGAGAAAGAGTGTCTGTTGTTGCCTTTGGCGAACTTGAAGTGGCTTCTTTTCTTTCCTCCTTCTTTTACTCTTTCATGTTTGCCTCTTCCCATTTAACAGGTATGATTGGCCTTAAACAATCTTAACAACAGAGCTGCAGAGTCCGTGAGTCATTTCCTTATTTTTTCTCTTCTCTGGCTCTTCCACCTTTTCCCTTCTCCTTGGTCTCAGGAAGAAGGTCTACAGACTGGAGCCTTGCTCCTTTCGGTGGATTTATCCCTCTTCTTCCTGCATTCCACCTCAATGCGGAGGACATCCGAGGCCAGAGCTCCGGCCACATCTCATTCTTTCTGAGAGAGATCACAAAGCTCACAGCTTGGAGAGCATAGTCATGCTCCCAACCCTTTCCACATGCCGCCACCCTCACCAGAGAGGACTGTCTTCGTTGGAACCCACCCTGGACGCACACATGGAGCCTGGCATCATGCAGACAGGTCTGCTCCCCCTGGCTGCAGTGCTATGGGTGTCCAGATGCCCCGGCATTAACCTGGGGACATTCCCTCCCCTGAGGTCCCCTTCCTTCTTGCTTTTTGACCCGTTCCCCAGGGCTGCTACTATCCCCAGGTACAGCTCTCACTTCTCAATAAGAATGCCTGGAAAGCCAGCAGCTTTTCTAGAGCAGCTGCAGGGCATAACCTAGGTGCTGCATTGTGCTGAAATTGTAATACTCCCCCCCCCACAAGAAGGACAAAGAGGAGGAGGAGGACATTGAAGTCCCTGTCCTGCCTCTGGTGACAGGTGGGAAGATGCAGAATGGTGGAAGAGAGCCTGGAGATGCCATCTGGGACCTGACACTGCCCCCGCCAGTGCTGCTCCCGCCGTGTCAGCATCCCTCACAGATGAATTGAACCTGTTCATGTCTTCTCTGCTGGCCACTAGGTGCTCACATCTTATCTGTCCCTCTTCCTTTAGCCAACATCTCCCATCTGATTCATCTGGTCACAGGAGGCCAGCTTCAGTTTCCCCCTGGGGTTCCTCTTTGGGAGTCCTTCCCATAAGATGCATCTTTCCCAATGGCAGCATTTTCCTAACACCCTCTCAAAGGCTGCTCCAGGTCCAAAAAGAAACCATCCCCAGCCTGCTCGGGGCCGGCTATAGGCCATTGCAGCTCCCTGACTTCATTTCCAACCTCTCTGCTCCTCTGAGCTCCCGGAGCAGCAGACGCAGCCCCTCTGTGCAGAGCCCATCTTTTCCCCTGCCCCACACCCTTCCTCAGGTTTGGCCCACTGCTTCCAGCTTCCCAAACTACAGGTCGATGATCATCCTCCAACTGGGGTTCAGGACTTGGTCAAATCCCAGATCTTCTGCAAAGGTCTTAGAAGAGGGAACGCAGGCCAGTTCAAGCCTCCAGGCAGAGGGTCTTTGTTTGCTTTAATTCTGAATTGGTTTTTTAGATTAAAAAAATTGAGAGCTCGTATGCTAAATATCTAGACGTTTGGCTTCTCTCATCAAACCCAATGGATCTAGAAACTTCATGCCCGTATTTATCATAGCTGCAAGTGACAGGAGTTAATGGCACAGCCCCTTTCCAGAAAAATGCAAACTCTGTGTTCTCCCTGAGGCTTCCTTAGTGGCTCAGACAGTAAAGAATCCTCCTGCAATGCAGGAGACCCGGGTTCGATCCCTGAGTCGGGAAGATCCACTGGAGAAGAGAATGGCTACCCACTCCAGTACTCTTGCCTGGAGAATTCCATGGGGTCTCAAGGAGTCAGACATGGACTGACTAACACTTTCACTAACAAGGACACTTAGCAGGCCTGCCTGCTTCCAGGACATTATGGAATGTCCTGCCTGGTTTTGTGGGTATTCAGTTTGTCTCTTTTGTTCTAGGTCCCTTCCAGAACAAAGTTTCTGCAAAAGCCTTTTCTCTGGCTGTTCCTTGGAAAAGACCCTGATGCTGGGAAAGACTGAAGGTGGGAGGAGAAGGGGATGACAGAGGATGAGCTGGTTGGATGGCCTCATCAATGCGATGGACATGAGTTTGAGTAAACTCCAGGAGTTGGTGATGGACAGGGAGGCCTGGCGTGCTGCAGTCCAGAGGGTCGCAGAGTCGGACACAACTGAGTAACTGAACTGAACTGAACTGATGTATATGTTCTGTTCATCCTTTCAGAGCAATGGTTCTTGAATTTTCAGGATTCTTTTGGGAATCTGAGAAAAGCTATGACTCTCCCCACCCCTCACCCCAAAGGCACACGTGGGCAGCATTTCACCCGGACCCCTGATATGCTGGGTGATTCATGACTGTTACATTAGGATTTAGAGCAGGGACTGCCTCTCCCATAAAACAAATTCAATTCTATAGCATTAATGCTATGCGGTGCTACTGTGACTGGTTCCACTGAATGTTGCCTGATGGGTGGATGGCAAGATCGTCCATTAAAATACTCACTAAGCTGCAGCTGTCCAGGTCCTGGGGGCACTTGCACTAATTTTTGTCACCCTTACAGGCTTCTTACAGTCATCCAAATAAGATGACATGTCTGGCTACAGACCCACGAATCCAGGCATCACAGCTGCCCTTGCATTTGACAAATAACAACCTTCACTTTGTTATGACAAGAACACAAGTCCAATTAAGAAAGCTTTTCCAAAAGAAATAACAGTGTTGGTTTACCCCCTACCCCCACCCCGCCTTTCTCCACCCCTTTATGCCCTGGAATAATGCTGGGCCGATAGGAACATGGATAAATTAATTACAGCCTGGAATGTTATTTATGGCTAAGAAAGAGCACTAAATCTACACATAAAGTGTTTGACATTTGAATACAAACATTTCCCTTGTGTTGTTTTTTTTTTTAAGACTCCGTCCATCCAGTTTACGCAGACATATGTCTAATCCTTTTAAATGCTGTGGATTTAAAATCACAAAGGCAGCAATGTGCTGGCTGCTTTACTCAGCCCAAGAACAAGGAGATGCAGGAGAGAGATTAGCATCTCTTCAGTTCTTTGCCTGTCAGACATTATTTTGGTGTACCTCCAATTCCTGATAACACAGAAGCACTCTCGTGGCCAAAGTGCCTGAAATGGAAGGGCATTGGCAAGCCTGAATTTAAAATCAGCATAGGCAGCCTTTCTGGGAATGTGTGTGAAGGTCACTGTTTTAGAAGTGATCTGTCCTTTCGAACACAGCCATTGTCATGGTTCCTGTGTTACTTCAACCGGGACCTCAGCCTGGAAGTCGAGATTCCTGTGGGTTTCTGTGGGTCCTCCATGGGCATTGAAGGAATAAATGAAGAAATCACAGGTGGTATCTGGCATGACTCAAAGGGGAATGAGAGGGAAAATATTCAAAGGAAATCTTTAGAAAGGCAAATTCCAAAATATCTTTAAGTGCAAGCTTTGTAAACAGTGAAAACATTTGGATAGCAATCTTTTGTTTATTAACTTTTTAACTTTTTGTTCACTTTATTTAAAATATTTTTTATTGAAGTAAAGTCAATTTATATTACGCTAGTTTCAAGCATACAGCACAGTGACTCAGTTGTATTTATCTATTATTTTTCAGATTCTTTTCTCTTTATAGGTTATTATAAAATATTGAGTATGTCTCCCTGTGGGGTACAGTAGGTCCTTGTTGGTTGATAACAATCTTGATCTTGAAACTGAATCATTATTCTAAGTTATGTCCTAGTCTGAACTCAGACTCCTTTCCTTACAATTTTTATCAATAACCAAATCTTCTCCTTGGATGACTAGTCAGTTCAATTCAGTATTTACTGAGTTCCTCTATGGGTAGGTTGAAGGGCATTCAGTCAACGGTATATTCAGATCCACTCACCTTGCAGATATCCTTTCTCTTGCTAACCTTCCCCACATCCCTCCCAAACACACAGAAAGACTTCCCAGCAGAAAGTCTTCTCTCCTTGCTGAGGATGGCTTTGAAGGTTCCAACAGCAACAGGGCATCACCTCTGACCATGGTCCTCCACCCTCTAGGTGATCTCGGGACTGTTGTTTTCTCCTTTCATTTCTGAAGCCCCTACCAAAGGCCAGCCTGTATCAGCTTTTACCAGGAATCTCACAAGAGTTTCTGGGCTGATCTCCTGGTTGAATCTGACCCTTCTTCCTTTGTCCTTGCAAGGTCCACTTTGCCACTTGTCATTTTCTGCCTCACTCATCAGTAATCAATGACCTTACCAGTTCTCTTCCAGCAACAAGCTCTAGAAGGATGGGCTCTCCCGATGGACTTGCCTTTCTGTTCTCTACTGCAACCAGCAAGGAACTTGGCATGTGGAAGAGGGATGCCTAGATAATTCTTAAATGGATAACTGGTTGCTCATCTATTCGTGGACTCAATATTCATCTATTCACGGACTCAATGGTCATGAATTTGAGCAAATTCTGGGAGATGGTGAAGGACAGGGAAGCCCGGCCTTCTGCAGTCCACGGGGCCACAAAGAGTCAGACACCACTTAGTGACTGAACATCAACAACTATTCATGATTTGGGGGACGTCTCTTTCTGGGCCAGTCACAGACCAGACCATATCACTTGGTAGTATTTGAGCATGACAGAGCTTCAGTGAACACTTGCTGAATTGAATGGAATAGAAGAGAATTTTGGAGCACGGAAATGCGGACAAGACAGATAAATGGGTGGAAGAAGTGGAAATGACAGTATCTAAATTAAAATCCAGCGCTGTGACAGCAGCTGGGACGTTTTCCCCTCTGATACTATTCTTGAAATCACAAAATGCTCAAGGTCTCAACGCTTTGAGAAATCAGCCAGGGGAGCTGTCTTTAATGAATGCCATGATTGTTCAGTGTTCTCCTGATAGAAAGTATTGATAAAATGCGACACACAGGCTCACAGGTAACCGTCCATTCACTCAGCCTGAAGTGAAGCACTTGAACTCTGTTTCTTGCTTTGCTCACTTGTCATTCAAGGTGATAAGAATACCTGCTCTATTTGGCTCATTGCATTGGTGTCATGAAATAAAATAGCTTCTTTAAATTCCTATGCCACAAGGCAGTAAATTGAAAGTAAGAAAGATAGGGAAGAGTGTTTTGAACAAGACAGCTCAATGAGCTCTTGTTTGATCCATCCTTTTGCTCTGAACACAGAGCCATGACAGATAAGGCATAAAAATAGAAAGCTAAAAAGAGATGTCTGGCTCAAAAGAGGCCTCTGGCTCACTGGGCTCTTTGTCTAAAATCAGCGGGACAAACTGATGGGGCAAACCCTGTGGGACAAACCCAAGACAAAAACACCCAAGATGGCGGACAGGAACCAGGTACATGGCTTAAGTCAGGAACTGTGGGGAGCCCTGAAAAAAAGAAATCATGGTTTACACTGTCTGGAGCCCAAGAGTTTAGAAGAATGAGGGTCTGGGGCAATGAGGCTGAAGACTCGACCCCTAGCTAAAAACTAAGCATAGTCATATACTGGTCTCATGATGGTGCAAATGTCCACAATCTCTTGGGTCAGAAACCCCAAACTGCCTTGATAAAATCCAGGATAAAGTCCCAGAGTCCAGGGAAAAGCTGTCACAAATGATCATCAGGGAGAGCCTCACTGGATGGGGTAGAGGCAAGTGGGCAGAAAAATGAAAAGAATAAGAAAAACCTAAAAAATCAAAACTCTGAAACATGTAAAGAAATCTCAAATGAAGAACAGTCAAAAATCCTCAATTCAACTCATTTTATGAACCTCGAATATTCTAATGCCAAACCACATGGAAAAAGGGACAAAAGGAAAAAAGAAAATCACAACCAATATTACTTCTGAAAATAGATGTAGAAATGCTAGATGAAATTTTAGCAAATGGAATCCAGCAATTCTAAAATAAGCACTGTATCATAATAGAGGCAGGTTTATTCCAGGAATGCCAGGTTGGTTTAACACAGTATAATATAAGAAAATCAGCGGGTATAATTAACATATTAGTATATATTAACATTATGATGTGGTGGTTAATTTTTTGTCTCTTAAATGCATATTGCTAAGTAAAGGAAGTCTGTATAAAAAGGGTGCATAGAGTATGCTTCCAGTTATATGACATTCTGGAAAATGTAAAACTGTAGACACAGTAAAGTGATCAGTGGGTACCAGGGTTCAGGAGGAAGAGGGGAAGGGTGAATACCATGGGGGGCCGTTTAGGGCAATAAAATTGTTGTAACGTAAGTTTTTAGGGCAATAAAATGACTGTAATGGTGGATTCAGATAGTATGCATTTGTCAAAAGCTATAGAACAAAGAGTGAAATTTTATGACTGCAAGTTTAAAAAAAATCATTTTAGAAGTTTGGGGAAATCTAAAAGGAATGCAGACTGTGACAAGAGAAATTAACTGTATTCAAAACATACAAAACAACCTCACTGAAAGGGATGGATGGATAGGTGAGGCAGGGGGAGATGTAACCCTGTGTCTTTGGAAATGGGTGAGATCTCTAAGACTACAAGCAAAAGGAACTCTGTACCCTGGTTGATAAAGTTTCCTTTGGGGTATTGGTTAACAATTCTGATACTGTTATATATATACCCTGGATGGGAACAATCACACCAATGGATGGCAGGTGTCTCACTATTGGAGTGGGAGTTTATAACAAGGGTAGGATCTGTGTGGTAATGGATTTGAGACATTAATATGAACTCATGTGTGGCTTAAAATAGATACAGACGGTTTACACCGCTTAGTACAAACACATGTATTTTTTGCTCTGTCATCTGACAAGTCTTATAAAAAATGACACCCCAGTATCAACAAGCTTGGTCTAGTACCCAGATTTTTGTTTGTAACACCATTTTCTATTAAGACAAATGAATCAAGGCTCCTTGGGAAAATGGATGATTCTAAGACTGGGGCAGGAAATATACAAGATGAGCCTGGATAACCTCGTAGTCCCTGAAAGTAAGGAAGAGCTCAGAACAAAGCATTTATGGGTATGTCAAAGGACAAAGGACCACCAGAGACAATCGAAAGAGTTCCCAGGGGTCAAAGTTGGAACTTCTGGGCAACAAAATAAAACAGTATTGGACTGTAACCCAGAATATATACAGTAAACGTCTACAAGTCCATATTGATGTGGATAAGTGATTGAATAAATTAATAAATGAGGAAGGAGACAACTCTTCCATACAGAAGAATTCCAATTAATTTATGTAGATATTCTGTCTCCAAGGAGAGGGAATGAAGTCCTCACTCTGTAGGTGAGGGCTGTGCAGAATGACCTTCTTCCAAATGGTACAACACACAGGGAGAGAAAAGGAGTCACTTTACAAGGGAGAAAACCTGCCAAACACGACTTCAGGTAGGTGACTAAAGCCACCTTCAACAGTCATCAATCATATTGGCAGTACGTGTGCTGGCTATGGTGTCCTGGAAATAGCACTTCACCTCCTAGTCTGCCTCCCAGCAACCTAGACCCCAGTCTTATCAGGAGAAAAACACAAGACAAATCCCAACAGTGAGGCACTCTGCAAAATATCTGAGCAGTTCTCACAGACACGCTCAAGAGCATCAAAAAGGAAATGTCTGAGAAACTGCCACGGCCCCCTGGAGCCTAAAGAGACCTGACAACTGAATGTCACGCAGGACCCTGGAACAGAACAAAAGGACGTTAGGCAAGGACTGAAAACATCTAAATAAAGCACAAACTTTTAAAATAAGGCATCGATGCAACGGCACCCACTCCAGCACTCCTGCCTGGCGAATCCTGCGGGCGGAGGAGCCTGGGGGGCTGCAGTCCATGGGGTCCTTAGGAGTTGGCCACGACTGAGCGAAGTCACTTTCACTTTTCACTTTCATGCACTGGAGAAGGAAATGGCAACCCACTCCAGTGTTCTTGCCTAGAGAGTCCCAGGGACGGGGGAGCCTGGTGGGCTGCTGTCTATGGGGTCGCACAGAGTCGGACACGACTGAAGCGACTTAGCAGCAGCAGCAGCAGCAGCAGCATGGGTTCATTAAATGTACATACTAACCTCAGAGGTTAGTAACAGGGGAAACTGAACAAGGTATATGGGAACTTTCTATGCTATCTCTCCAATTTTTCTGACAATCTAACATGGTTCTAAAAATAAACTCTACTAAAGGGAAAATTTTAAATGGACAAGCTACCACTATGCAAAAACATAGATGAATTTTTCAAATACGAAGTTGAGCCAAAGAAGTCAGACACAAGGCTATAGACTCTGATTCCTTCCGTATAAAGTTCTTTGCAAAAACTATTGTATTTGGCTGCACTGGGCCTTAGTTGCATCACTTGGGATCTCTTAGTTGCAGCAATGCAGGATCTTGTTCCATAACCAGGGATCAAACCCAGGTCCTCTATACTGGGAGCGAGGAGTCACAGCCACTGGACCACCAGGGAAGTCCCCACATAGAGTCTTTAAACCGGCAACTATGGCATGAGAACTTTAAAAAATGTTTTCGCTGGGGAAGTTCAGCAGATGATGGCCACGTGATGTCATGTATGGGCTTCTGGGGTGCAATTAACATTTTATTTTATTTTATTTTATTTTTTGCAATTAACATTTTATTTCTTCATCCAGTTTGTGGTTACATGGATATGTTCCCTTTATGTAAATTGCCTGAGCTGGTGTTCATTATTTATCTTCTTTTCTGTACAATTCAATAAACCTCAGTGATGGGAAGAAAACAGGGATGCATAAAGAATGACTCGGAATATATTTCCACATGGGTAAACAGAAGAAACAATTTGAATTTGAAAACTAATCTGCCAAATAATACCTAAAATATACCAATTTTTAGAAATATGCCAACAGTAAAACAAATTATATCTTACTTCAGTTCAGCTCAGTTCAGTCACTCAGTCATGTCTGACTCTTTGCGACCCCATGAATCGCAGCACGCCAGGCCTCCCTGTCCATCACCATCTCCAGGAGTTCACTCAGACTCATGTCCATCGAGTCCGTGATGCCATCCAGCCATCTCATCCTCTGTCATCCCCTTTTTCTCCTGCCCCCAATCCCTCCCAGCATTAGAATCTTTTCCAATGAGTCAACTCTTCACATGAGGTGGCCAAAGTACTGGAGTTTCAGCCTCAGCATCATTCCCTCCAAAGAAATCCCAGGGTTGATCTCCTTCAGAATGGACTGGTTGGATCTCCTTGCAGTCCAAGGGACTCTCAAGAGTCCTCTCCAACACCACAGTTCAAAAGCTTCAATTCTTCGGCGCTCAGCCTTCTTCAAAGTCCAACTCTCACATCCATACATGACCACAGGAAAAACCATAGCCTTGACTAGACGGACCTTAGTCGGCAAAGTAATGTCTCTGCTTTTGAATATGCTATCTAGGTTGGTCATAACTTTTCTTCCAAGGAGTAAGCATCTTTTAATTTCATGGCTGCAGTCACCATCTGCGGTGATTTTGGAGCCCAAAAAAATAAAGTCTGACACTGTTTCCACTGTTTCCCCATCTATTTCCCATGAAGTGATGGGACCGGATGCCATGATCTTCGTTTTCTGAATGTTGAGCTTTAAGCCAACTTTTTCACTCTCCTCTTTCACTTTCATCAAGAGGCTTTTTAGCTCCTCTTCCCTTTCTGCCATAAGGGTGGTGTCATCTGCATATCTGAGGTTATTGACATTTCTCCCAGCAATCTTGATCCCAGCTTGTGTTTCTTCCAGTCCAGCGTTTCTCATGATGTACTCTGCATAGAAGTTAAATAAGCAGGGTGATAATATACAGCCTTGACGTACACCTTTTCCTATTTGGAACCAGTCTGTTGTTCCATGTCCTGTTCTAACTGTTGCTTCCTGACCTGCATACAGATTTCTCAAGAGGCAGGTTAGGTGGTCTGGTATTCCCATCTCTCTCAGAATTGTCCACAGTTTATTGTGATCCACACAGTCAAAGGCTTTGGCATAGTCAATGAAGCAGAAATAGATGTGTTTCTGGAACTCTCTTGCTTTTTCCATGTTCCAGCAGATGTTGGCAATTTGATCTCTGGTTCCTCTGCCTTTTCTAAAACCAGCTTGAACATCAGGGAGTTCACAGTTCACGTATTGCTGAAGCCTGGCTTGGAGAATTTTGAGCATTACTTTACTGGCATGTGAGATGAGTGCAATTGTGGTAGTTTGAGCATTCTTTGGCATTGCCTTTCTTTGGGATTGGAATGAAAATGGACCTTTTCCAGTCCTGTGGCCATTGCTGAGTTTTCCAAATTTGTTGGCATATTGAGTGCAGTACTTTCACAGCCTCTTACTTACAGACATAAAATGTAATCTGAGTATACAAACACACATGAAATTATAAGTAGCAAACTCATGATAGCAGTTGCCTCTACAGAGAGGGGCAAGGAAATAGAATCAAGTTGGGGGTGTAGAGGGTTTTTATAATATTTTTTTTAATAGTTTTTTATTTTTTTAATTTTAAAATCTTTAATTCTTACATGTGTTCCCAAACATGAACCCCCCTCCCACCTCCCTCCCCATAACATCTCTGTGGGTCATCCCCATGCACCAGCCCGAAGCATGCTGTATCCTGCGTCAGACATAGACTGGCGATTCAATTCTTACATGATAGTATACATGATAGAATGCCATTCTCCCAAATCATCCCACCCTCTCCCTCTCCCTCTGAGTCCAAAAGTCCATTATACATAGCTGTGTCTTTTTTCCTGTCTTGCATACAGGGTCGTCATTGCCATCTTTCTAAATTCCATATATATGTGTTAGTATACTGTATTGGTGTTTTTCTTTCTGGCTTACTTCACTCTGTATAATCGGCTCCAGTTTCATCCATCTCATCAGAACTGATTCAAATGAATTCTTTTTAACAGCTGAGTAATACTCCATTGTGTATATGTACCACAGCTTTCTTGTCCATTCATCTGCTGATGGACATCTAGGTTGTTTCCATGTCCTGGCTATTATAAACAGTGCTGCAATGAACATTGGGGTACATGTGTCTCTTTCAATTCTGGTTTCCTTGGTGTGTATGCCCAGCAGTGGGATTGCTGGGTCATAAGGCAGTTTTATTTGCAATTTTTTAAGGAATCTCCACACTGTTATCCAAAGTGGCTGTACTAGTTTGCATTCCCACCAACAGTGTAGGAGGGTTCCCTTTTCTCCACACCCTCTCCAGCATTTATTGCTTGCAGATTATTGGATCGCAGCCATTCTGACTGGTGTGAAGTGGTGAAACATCTGGAATACATGTTGCAAGATGTAAAGTTGTCATATAGTTGGGTTCAGCTACGTGGGTAATCGTAACTTTATTCTTTTTCCTAGTAACACACACATATATGTACATATGTATACAGAGAGAGAGAAATTTCTATAAGAACAGGCAACCCATACCATATAGAACAATAACAACCTAGGAGAATTAATAAGTGTTTTATGATCAATCTTTGACCTCGGTGTTTCTAAGGAGGAATGGATGCATAGATACTTTGCAATACGGAAATTTTTGGCTTCTTTTTTATCGAGAGTTCCAACTCAAAGATTAGTTACCTTGACATTTCACCAGCCCCTTATTAATATCACATCTTTCATGAAATGTAATCACAGATTCTCCTGGAAGATAATTACATCTGCTGACAAGGCTCTTTAGAATCCCTGGGCACAGTCCGATATTGGAGGTCAGTGAGAGACTTGTTCCTGCATTCAGCACCATGGGCCATGTGAGATACGGTGAGGTCTGAATTAGGCTGGTAGCAGAGGAGACAGAGAAGGGTGGGGACACCGAATAAATGGAAACATTCCGAGGCTGAGCTGCCAGAAGTCACTGAACAGTTCTAAATAAAGTGGCGGAGCCCAAGAGTCCAAGAAGTGAGAAAAGGGACTTAAGATAGTTGGGATAGCAGCAAAGGCTGAGTGGCTGTGAGTCGTTAACTGAGATGAGGAAGGTGGGAGAATTTGTGTTTTGAACATGAGAGTTAGGGATGCCTTTCAAAGTCCAAGTCTAGCAGCGGGCACTTGTGTATTGAGTGTGGATCTCAGAGATATACACTCTGGAATGTCATTAGTATTCCAACAATGCTTCATGTCCGGGGACTTGCTGAGATCCCCCCTAGAGAAAGGGTAGCTAGAGAAGAGAGGTCTGCTGTTCAAGTCTGGAGACACTCCAGGGATTAGTTTCACAGTGTGTTAGTCACTCAGGTGTATCTGACTCGTTGGGACCCCCATGGACTATAGCCCGCCAGGCTCCTTTGTCCGTGGAGTTCTTCAGACAAGAATACTGGAATGGGTTGTCGTTTCCTACTCCAGGGGCTCTTCCCAACCCAGGGGTTGAACCTGGGTATCCTGCATTGTAGGCAGATTCTTAACCATCTGAGCTACTCAGAGGAGTGTAGAAATGAATGAGGACCAACCAGATGAGAAAAGCAAAGGTTATTTTCTCAGAGCTTTCTGCAGCAAGAGAGTTGGCCACCATCACTTGCACTTTGGCAGAGATTCAAAGGCAGGCCAAAGACTGCAAAAACCTCAGCATGGTAAAAATGAAGGCTTCAGTGTGCCCTAATATGAGGCTGTGGTCTTCGGAAAGATATTGGGGCATGTGTGGGAGGGTAATTATTATTTTTAAAATATTTTATTCATTTATTTGACTGTGCTGGGTCTTAGCTGGGGTACCTGTGATCTTTTAGTTACAGCATGTGAGAACTAATTCCCTGACCAGGGATTGAACCTGGGACCCCTGCATTGGGAGCATGGAGTCTTAGCCACTGGACCCCCAAGGAAGTACCTGGTTATCACTGTTGTTTAGTCACTAAGTTGTGTCCGACTCTTTTGTGGCCCCATGGAATGTAGCCTGCCAGGCTCTGTCCACAGGATTCTCCAGGCAGGAATACTGGAGCAGATTGCCGTTTCCTTCTCCTGGGGATCTTCCCAGCCCAGGGATCTATGAAACCCAAGTCTCTGTTGGCAAGTGGATTGTTTACATCTGAGCCACTAAGGACTCGATGGACAGGAGTTTGAGTGGACTCCAGGAGTTGGTGAGGGACAGGGAGGCCTGGCGTGCTGCGGTCCATGGGGTCGCAAAGAGTCGGATGCAACTGAGCGACTGAACTAAACTGAGCCACTAAGAAAGCCAGAAGTACTTGGGCGGGGGGGGGGGGGGGGGGGGGCGGGGGGGGGTATACTTGGCTTTCGTTGGTGGACCTTAAGTTGGAAGTGGGGACAAAAATTGGAAAGCTGTCAGTTATTCAGTCCTGGCTATTTGGGGCCCACTGATGCTGAAGTTATCAATGAGCGTACTGTATCATTAGTGGAGATGGCGGTCTGACTGCCTACACGTCTGACTGACAGTGGGCTGGCTTCCTGGGCTGGTTACTGTAGACCGGGGGTTGGCTTTCTGGACAGACTGCTCAGGCTGTGAATCAGGGTTCTCTTTTTATATGTGATCTGACTATTGTTCATTGTATATTCAGTCTCTCTGGAGAGGAAAGCGAGAGAGGAGACTGAGAGGGAACCGCAAGAGGGAGGAGGAAGAGCGAGAAAGAGTATCACCCTGGGAGTCCTGAAAATAGAACATCTCAAGGCGGAGCAGGTGGTTAACTGGCAAGTGTTGCTGAAATGTCCGACAAGACAAAGATGCAAGAGTAAATCAAGGTTTTCCAGGTAAAAAAGAAATGCAACCACCATTCTTGCTGAATTCTCGCACATGAGAAACATTTTTTGTGGCAGTGTTTGGAAACAGGAAGTAGGAGGATGAATCAGGAAGAGATGATACTGCCCATCCCTGCAGGGGGCCATCTTACATCCTAGTGGATGGAAGGATGGAAGGAGGATTGAGCAGCAAACACTGCCCTCTACTGGCCAGAAAAAAACTGTGGTGCTGGAGAAGACTTGCGAGTCCCTTGGACTGCAAGGAGATCCAACCAGTCCATCCTAAAGGAAATCAGTCCTGAGTGTTCATTGGAAGGACTGATGATGAAGCTGAAACTTCAATCCTTTGGCCACCTGATGCGAAAAACTGACTCATTCGAAAAGACCCTGATGCTTGGAAAGATTGAAGGCGGAAGGAGAAGGGGATGACAGAGGATGAGATGGTTGGATGGCATCACCAACTCGATGGACATGAGTTTGAATAAGCTCCAGGAGTTGGTGATGGACCAGGAGGTCTGGTGTGCTGCCATCCATGGGGTCACAAAGAGTTGGACACGACAGAATGACTGAACTGAACTGAACTAGCCAGAAATTGTGATTGATTAGATTACACTTGAGATTTCCATGAACCTCAACAGGCACCCAAGACTTAAACACCACACTAAATGACAACTCACTCCAGGATTCTTGCCTGGAGAATTCCACGGACAGAAGAGCCTGGTGGACTACAGCCTCAGGGGTCACAAAGAGTCGGCCACTACTGAGGGACTGAGCACAAACCCTCTGTTATTTCATTTTAGAAAATTTCACTATCAAGTAGGTTGGGAAACTGGTCCTTTTCCTTCACAGACTGTTGGAAACAAGGTGAAGAAAACTGAAGACAGCAATCCTGGATTTGATTCCAAGCATCCCATCCCAAGAACTTCAAACCTGCCACAGTAATGTTAACCACGAGCAGAAATTGTTTAATGATGCTCTTTACTGTGATAAATCTGGCTTTCCTTTAGCTATATGACATAACCATGTTACAAAAATGGGTACAGATAAAATTATCCAGAATCTCTCACCCCTACCGTTGTGCTGTTAGAATCACTTTGCACTCGAATTTATGGATGACCTAAGCAGATATTTCTGCCCTTTCATGAGGGGACATTTGCCTCACCTCTTGATGTGCACGCTGACTCCTATTCTTCTGGAAACTGACTTAGAGGCTGCAGAAATCTGAGAGTAGAAAGACAGGGAAAGGACGACCTTGAGCAAGGTCAAAGCCCTCTTCAATCCTTCTCTGACTCTTCCTCCTGGTCCTGCTGCTCCAACTCCAGCCCAGGCTCAGACGACTCTCACCAGGATCACCCACCAGTCTCCTACCTGGTCCCCCACCTATTCCTCTGCTGGGTACCCTCCCCAGGATGCCCAGAGAGACAGATACTGCCGAGCGTCTTTTCAAGTCTCCAATCTACTATCCTTCTTCCTTCTCAAAAGCTCCAGTATGCACTCCCTACTAATACACAAACATCCTTCCACGTTCTTCCTCTCTCAGTGGTTTTCAACTGACACTTTGGCTACACTTTAGAATCCTGGAGAGCTTTAAAAACCACCCAGTGATTGGTTTAATCAGCCTAGGCAGGGTCCCAGGTATCTGGATTTTGGTTCATTTCCCCAGGACCTGGTGACACTTTCTGGAACTATTTGCAGATGCCAGCGGCTCAAAACTAAGAAAGACTTTTGTGTTTCCAAGGTCACTGCATGCGGTCTATGGTCTGTTTCAGATGAAGAGAAGAGGGTGGCGATGAGGAAAGGAAAATGTAGGAACGTGGATCGGTGAGGTGGCTTGTGAGACAAGAGGTCCTAGGACTGGCCAGTGGCCTGAGAATGAAGGCAGTCAGCCAACAGGAAAAGGAGGGCCAGCCCATTGGTGCCCATGGTCTAAGGGGCACTTCCAGCTGGGGGACCATCCTCCCAGGCAGCTGCACCCCCTCAGTGGATCCTCTCTGCTCCTGACATCCCTGGACAGTGTAATCGTGACTACAAACGAAAGGAAAAGATTTTCCCTGATGCCAGAAGGGCAAGAGAACTCTCTCCCTCCCTCCCTTTCTTAGGGTATTTCCTTTAGAATCCTTTCTCTGGGGACTTCCCAAGTGGTCCAGTGGCTAAGACTCTGGGCTCCCGATGCAGGAGGCCCAGGTTGGATCCCTGGTCAGGGAACAAGACTGTGCATGCTGCAGCAAAGACCCAGTGCAGACAAATAAAACACATAGATATAGAATAAAATAAAAAATACAACGTGAATTTTATTTTATAAAATAAAATTAAATTAAAAATAAAATACAAATAAAATAAAACACATAGATATAGAATAAAATAAAAAATACAATGCAATACAAATTTTATTTTATAAAATATAATTAAATTTAAAAATAAAATACAAATAAAATAAAATATATAGATTTAAAAAATAATAACCTTTTATCTGTCTCCTTGGCATGTATGTAATCTTTTCAAAAAAAAACTAAATAAGCTCTTTACCAATTTGGCATCCTGCAAGCATCTTTCTTGGGAACCTGGAAATGTGAACAGTGTAGTAGATGGTACCCTGACTCTGGGTCTCTTTTGGAAGTGAGCCTGGGTGCCTGACTCCCAAGTTGTAACTTCCTGCTTTCACTAAGATATGAGAATTGTAAGTTTCCTTAAAATGAGGTGTCACCTGCCAAATTGCGCTTTGGAGCAGATGAGGAAGGTAAGACGATAGGGGACATCGCTCCAGGGTCAGCCGACCATGGCCTAAAGCTACAGGACTCGCCTTGGTTGGTCACTGCTGAGTTTTGGAGACACGGACTGTAGACAAGGAGGAATACGCGTGTGTGAATGCCAGGTAAGGAGCTGCACCACCATGGAAAGTGGCTGGCCCAGGAAGCACACAGGAGCTGACTGATGGAGGCCACCCCAAACACAGAAGGGGGACCGGGAACTCGCATACATATCACAGCAGAGGGTGGGACTGGGCACATCAAGGTTACCTGATGTCATGAGTTCCTGCCCAAGGAATAAGTGATGGAAAAAGGGTCCCCACATCCTGAAACACAGAAGTTGCCTGCTCCAGACGGAAGATATGAGCGACTACCATCAAGGTAGACCTTGATGACTGCTCATGGCTCTCCTGGGAATGGAGACAGGGTTCCTAGGACAGAAGTGGGGACAGGCATTCGCTGGTCTGGAAGGACGTGCCCAGGACTCCACTCTTGTTATGTCCTGGAGGTAGATACTCCACCGTCTGAGAGAGAAGATGAGGTCATGAGATCTTGCAGGTTTCAGGCCCTACAGAATAGGTTTCAGGACCCAGAGGGCTGGGTGGAGGTGAATGAGAAGGGTTACAGTCTTTGGGTCCAAGAGGTGTGGTCAGTGAGAACACGGGAGTATTAAAAGAGTCATTAGAGCCTGGGGTGTAAAGGTGAGTACACAGAAGAAAGCTGTGGGTTCATAGGCCCCATGCCAGTGCCCCAGGAACAAGCCCAGATGGGAGGACCCACCCCTGAATGATGAGCTCATTCTCAGCAGCTGGAGTGTCCGTGATTTGTGCAAGCTAATGACGGCCAGCACCCGCTACTCTCTGGTCAAGGTACACTTCAGCTGCACTCTGAACTCCAAAGACAGTGAGCTCAACAGTTACCCGGAACCTCTGTAAGCCTTGGGGTGCACTAGATCCCAAGGTGGGCTTTGACTTGGAGTTATCACCAATCACAGGTGTAGACCTGGAAGTCCCATACCTCAGTAAGGATGTCAATGTTGATGTCCTGGGAACTGGAAACAGACAGGATTAAACACTCCACTGCTATGAGTTTGCTGTTGTGCCAACCCTCTAAAACACCTTTCCTTTTTTTGATACATATGGCAGAGTCCTTCTTGTGTGCCAAGTGTCACCATTAGCATCAAGCCGCTGCAGGACTCTTTCCTGGGTCCCCTCAGGTCGAATGGCCCAATCCTTCCTGTTGCATTGATCCTTGTTGATGAACCGAAGTTTGTGTGTCTGATGGACAGGGAGGCCAAACAAACCAAAATGTCAGAGTTTGAGGCAGAGAAAGGCTTATTGCTAGGTTGAGCAAGGAGAACAGACAGATCATGCTTGAAAAGCCCAAAGTTCCCAACAATTTTGGAGGAAAAGATTTTTTTTTTTTCCTTTTTCTTGGCCAGGCCACACAGCGTGTGGATCCTTGTCCTCTGATCAGGAATGGAATCCATGCCCCCTACATTGGAAGCATGGAGTCTTGACCACTGGACTGTTGGGGAAGTCCTGGGGGAAGAGTTTTAATAGGCAAAATTTGGGTGGGGGCGGTGAGCTGCAGGGTAGGTGACATTCCTCTGATGGGTGGGTGGTGAAGTAATAGGGTGATGTTCAGCCTTCTGATCCCAACCAGTTTGGAGTCCTCCTCCTTCCTGTAGAACTCAGAGATATGTCGTTAAATATATCTTTCAGGAGGAACTAGGGCTGATGCTGAAAACTCAGCTTCTCTGTACACCGGTGCCAGAGTGAATCTCAAAGACAGATTTTGAGTGAAGTGGAAAAGGAGCCCTGCTCAGCATCAGGGCCTTGCCCTGTTGTTTCTTGATTGCCTGTCTTTTGTTTCTGCCTTGCCTCATTCCTCTAATCAGCAACTGTTTCAATCTGGCCTTTGGGACTCAGGGAAGGTCTAGGAAGCTGAAACCATTTTTCTACAGAGAAGAAATGGGGGACACAGAAAAGCTTTTGCTCTCATTAGGGCCCCACAGGGTCCTGCTTGGTTTCCTCCTGGCTAGACAGTAAGGATTTAGACTCATCACTCTAGCTCCATCATTTTGCCCCATATCAGGCACCAAGCAGGTGTCAATAACTTCAGAGATGAATGACTGAATGAATTCAACAGGTGAAGAGACTGGCCTAAGGGTGGTTTGCCCATTTGACCAAGTCACCCAGCTTGTTAGTTTCTCATCTCTTAGCACCAACCAGGAATAAACACCAAAACTCAGACTGGCGTTTTCATTTCAGGGTGAAATTTCATTTCATTTCATTATTCCATTTCATTTCATGCCCTATCCTTCACACCGGTATAAACATACCATGGAGTTTTTGTTGGTGGTCACTCCTATTGTTAAATAGGAGTTTATTATTAAATAAACCCAGGTGCCTCCTGGATGGAGCTCATATTATTCGAAGAGGAAAGCCCATGACCCACCCCACCCCACCCCCTGCACTCAGTCCCCTGACCCCACCCGACGACTCTGTCTCTCCTTCAATCAACAAGAGCACATAGAGGACACGCTGCCAACTGTTCGCTACCGAGACAGGTGAGATGCCGAGAGTGGTTCAGGGCACAGGTCCGAGGCTGGGATGGAGCTCATCAGATGACCGCGTGATCAGAGGCCACAACACTCCTTATTAAGCCACGGCTGTTTCCCTTCAGAGGTGCGGCTCTGGAATTTCTGAGCTTTCCGTACACATCTCACCACGGCCACCATCAGGCAGGGGTGAGTTCCCGTCTTCCAAAATCTCCTTCTTTAGAAAAGCCACCTGCTTCACTCTAAGGGAAGTGTATCCTTAGGAAAAGCAAGTTCTCTGAGGGTCTAGCATTTCAACATATGCCGCCAAACTCTCTTCTTCCTTCTGACATTTTGGAGTAGCTCCTCTCCTTGTGAACTAGTCACATTCCAACTTCATACATGCACACATTTGAGCCCATGTCAATACTGAGAGTTATCTCCTAGCAGTCTCCCTCCCATAGTCCAGTTACACAGATACAGGAAGCTGGAGGGATGTTCATCTAAGCCACGGATGTCAGGAGTCCTCCCTATGCCAGGAGAGCCTGCTGTGGCAGGCTCTGAGTCCTGGCCCTCATGTTGACTGGCAAGGGGCTTTCAGAGGAAGAGGATGTCACTCCATGTAGTCTGGACCTAGGTGAGCATTTAGGGTGAGTGGGATTCAGGAGGATACAGAGTGAGGAAGGGGGCAGGGAGAGTGAGGTGGAAGATGAGAAACCACCCCCCCCCCACACACACACACCTCCTCTCGAGTCAAAATGAATGGCCAGGCAAGTACAGGAGAAGATCCTCAGCACCACTGGCTGTCAGGGGTGTGCAAACCCACCACGATGAGACGCCCCTTCGTACCCGCCCGGATGAGCAGAAGGAAAGAGTTAGGCGACAATAAACAACGCATTTTGGCAAGGACCTGCAGACACTGGAACGTTCACATGCACCTGGTGGGTGTGTGGAATGGTTCAGTTGCTCTGGAACACAAAGGCAGCTCCTCAGCGATTAAACGTGGAGTGACCGTATGACCTGGCCATTCTACACCTGGTATCTTTCCAAGAAAAACAAAAACTTTGTCCACATAAAACTGCCACGATGTTCGCAGCAATGAAACAGAGCAGGACCATATGGTCCTTACCCCTCTTCCCCAACCATGTCCTTTGCCTGCCTTTTGCCTGTGGAAAACCTTAGTCAGGGAATAAGTTTAATCAGAGAAGTGAGAAACACGAAAACTAAACAGTCAAAGGAAAGTAAATGATAATAGTGTAGTCATTAAGCGCAGTCAGGACCTTCAGTTCCTCCTCGAGGGCTGTAGATAACACTCTGCGCCACATCCTGGGAGCTGTCTTAGAGACACCCAAACACCAGGTGGAGGAGCTCACTACATGACGACCAGACGGTGCCCAGGAGACGAGCTGCCGCAATTCTGAGAACTGATCGCATCTTAAAGAAACGGGGACAAGTGCGCCCTGGAACTGAAGATTAACTGCCCCTGAAACGAGCTGATGCTGATGAGACCACCGATGACCAATGAAAGATGACTGCCAGAGACGACTGCGCTGTTTCTGCACGTAGCCCCCTGCCCCCTGTCTATAAGAGCTCCTGCTTCCTGCTTGTCAGGATGGGGGAGTGGGCCTTTGGACAGATGTCCACCACTGTCCCCTGACCCCAGTTGCTGGCATTGGAAATAAAGCAAACTTTTCTTTCCACCAACCTGGCCTGTTTATGGGCTTCTGAGTAGCAAGCAGTAGGACCCCACACACAGACTCTTTCAGTAACAGCAACACTATTCATAAGAGCAGAAAAATAGCCCAAATGTCTGTTAACTATTGAACGGATGCACAGACTGCTATATATGCGCACAATAAAATAGTCGTCGGCCATAAAAAGGAACAGAGTGCTGATACGTGTTACAACGTGGGAGACTCTCATAAATATTACACTAAGCGAAAGAAGCCAGTCAGAGAGGACCACATATATGATTCTGTCCCTGTGAAGCTCCTGCATAGGGAAATCTGTACAAACAGAAAGTAGATCTCTGGTTGCTTGGGCTGGGCTGGGGGCAGGGCAGGGGAAGGATGAGATAAGGGAGATGATATTAAAGAGTTTGGGATTTAAAGTGATGAAAACGCTCTAAAGTTGACTGTGGTGATATGCCAAGAACCACCGAACCATACACATTAAATGGGTGAATTTTACATCAGCATATCTCATAGAAGGGCTTCCCTGTGTCTCAGGTGGTAGAAAAATGCCTCAGGTGGTAAAGAATCTGCCTGCCAATGCAGGAGATGTGAGTTCGATTCCTGAGCCATGAAGATCTGGAGGAGGAAATGGCAACCCACTCCAGGACTCTTGCCTGGGAAATCCCATGGACAGAGGAGCTTGGCGGGCGACTGTCCATGGAGTCACAAAAGTCAGACACGACTGAGCGACTGATAGCAAACACATTTAAAACAAACAAGCAAAACAAAATCAAAGACCTTCTTCCTGCCCCTTTGGTTTCTTTTGGCAGCTGATGACCGAGGCACACTTTGTGACCTAGGAGATGTGGATCCAAAGAGAGGCTGAGGTGGATGGGGAGAGAGTAAGACTGGAAGCCGCAGGCACCGTGTAAGGCTCAGGGTTTCCTAAGTTATGGAGCTGGGGGTTGACCTCTCCAGGGTCTTAGAGACTCAGGCAGGACCAGTGGACATGTGAGGATGCAAACCTGTCCTCTAATCTACACCACAACTCCTAGGAGCTGGGGATGGACTGGTTTCCTTTGTGCTCATTTTGCTGATGTGTCCTGAGTACTGCTCAGCATCACCATACAGATTCTCCATCTCCCTCTGTCTGATAAAAAGTCCAGTGCATGCAAACACTCACACTGGTTACTCCAGCTTAAAAGAGGCCAGACTGTACCCCTGCAAAGGCCCCTGGCTTAGGGTGTCTCCTAGTCATTTCCACACCTGGTTTCCACCTCCAAGTTGGTAGAAATTCCCAAGTTTCTTGAGCTTCATGAGCTTCAATACGGAAGTTTCTAGGGGGAAGAACAAAAGTTTTTAATGGGAGCAATTTTTTAATGGTACATTGTTTCAACATACACTCTTTGTCAGTTGAATTGTAGAGTGTAAGATGCCTTACGCTCGGAGATTATTTTGTTTTCAGGTGCTACCGGGAATTTCTCAGGAATGAATCACTATTTTAGGTTCAGAATTATACGGTTGCAATGGTTCACCAACTCAATGGACATGAATTTGGGCAAACTCTTGGAGACGGTGAAGGACAGGGGAGCCTGGCATGCTGCAGTCCATAGGGTCACAGAGTTGGACTTGACCAATCAATTGAACAACAGTGGTTCCATATTGCAGGTCAGGATCAAAGATGCAGGGACATCCCTTCCATCCTAACTCTTCATGGTTGGCTCTATAGATCCCAAGGGCACAACCTTTCAGAAAACTGCTGAGCTAATGACTAATCATGTTTTCTCATCACTCAGTGATTTCTTGCTTTAGCTTAACTCTGCTGGCTGGATCGATCGGGCAGATAATAATATGAACACAGCCACGTGGTGAGGAGATGGGAACCAGCCTCTCTTGGATACAGCTGGGGAAAGCCAGGCCTGTGTTTCCATGTTAGCACACAGGCTCCATTGAGAAAACACCTGTGTGAAATGTTCATATTCATTAGATTCTACCTGTCCCCACCCCCCAGCATGGCCTTTTCAGTTGTGTTTGAGCGACTTGCCTCCATTTAGAGTCAAAGAAAAAGGAATGCAGGACCGCAAAGCCTTTGATCTGCTGCACTTAATTCTTTTCCTTTCCCTTTTAACAGCTGAGATGCTGTGACTGTGCAGAAGTGCACCAACTGAAGCTCCAGCCTCCACTTCCTGGACCATGGCATCGCCTTGAGTTGCTGCATGAACAAGTGAAAAGTAGAAGTGTTAGCTGCTCAGTCGTATCTGACTCTTTGTGAACCCAAGGACTGTAGCTTGCCAGGCTCCTCTATCCATGAGATTCTTCAGGCAAGAATACTGGAGTGGGTTGCCATTTCCTTCTCCAGGGGATCTTCCTGACCCAGAGCTCGAACCCGGTTCTTCTACATTGCAGGCAGATTCTTTACTGTCTGAGCCACCAGGGGAGGTCTATGAACTGCTGTGTGAACAAAACTGATTATAATCCCCAGCATCTACACAACCTCACCACGGCTGCCACTAACGTGAACCAGATGATTGTTACGATTGAGCGACCAGTTTCCTGCAGACCAACATGGGAATCATCGCTGGAGTGATTTTTGGAACCACGCTCCTTCAGCAGATTGGCATGCTGCTGGCCTGCTGTCTGTTCCGGTTCATCACGGCCAACCCGTATGAAACGGTGTAAGGAGTCTTTCAAGACTGATGGAATAAGGGGCTTCCCTGGTGGTCCAGTGGCTAAGACTCTGCACTCCCAGTGCAGGGGACCCAAGTTCAATCCCTCATCAGGAAATTAGATCCCACATGCCACAATGAAGATGGAAGATCTCGCATGCTGCAACTAAGACCCGGCATGGCCAAATAAATAAATAACTTTTTAGGGTAAAAATCAAAAAGAAAAAAAAAACAAGAATTATGGAATGAGAGACTTGTTTTCGAAAGGAGCTGCAGTGATCTTTCAAAGACTTCCAAAGAATGTTAGAGCACAGTACATCACACGCCCATGCTAACCTCCCGCCTGCCCACAGCGGGCACTCCCGCACCGCCTCTGCACCGCCTTCAGCCTGCGTCGCATGTAGCGCTCCGCCGTGTGAAGCCCCGTCGTGCCCGAGTGTAGCCAGGTTGCTTGCATCTAGTCCTAGGGGTCCCCCCTGCCCCGAGGCTCTGTGTCTGCCAGCTCCTCTTTCGGTACTTGTGGTCTCCCACCCAACAGCTAGCCGCCAAGAGGGCGGAAGCAGAGGCGGCCAGGCCCTCTGAGGGTCAGAACGGGCAGAGGGTCACTCCCCCATGTTCTGTTGGTTAAACCAAGTCTTGGGGGCCAGTGCAGACTCAGTGTGGGAGCGGACGTCACCAGGGCACGGATGCTGGCAGCTGTGGCTCCTTGGGGACCGGCTTTGCACACCGGCTGCCGTGGCTCACTGTGGAGGAGGGAAGTGCAGTGAGATGTTTAGAACTGCAGCTCTGGAGGCAGGTTAGTATGGGTTGAAATCTTGACTTGACCTCTTACTAGTACCAGATGTGACCATGTGGTGTAAGACATAAAATGAGACTCGCGATTACGTGATCTTGACATTTGATGAAACTAGAAGTTCTCTTATGACCCAAATGCAAGTTCCCCTCCCTACTCTGCTCCTGTGGCTAAAGTCCCCCAATTAAACACCACTCCCTCATCAAACAGACAGGGCTCAGTTTCTGCTTACCCACTGAGTAGTGGGCTTCATTGCCCTGCTGGCTGGTAGAATTACCAAACAAGACCATTACATCTTCCCATGGGAACCAGGGGCCACTGCACTCTCATGTTACTACAGAGCCTACATCCCACAGCCCAGCCTTTTCACCCTGTTCTGTGTGATCGCCACGTGCTCTTGCCTAGTATGCAGTGATCCCCTCTCCTGGGCCGTGAGTATAGTGTGTGTCAGTCACTCAGTCATGTCCAACTCTTTTCAACCCTATGGACCATAGCCCACCGGCTCTTCTGTCCTAGGGATTCTCCAGGCAAGAATACTGGAGTGGGTTGCCATGCCCTCCACCCGGAGATCTTCCCAAACCAGGGATCGAACCTGGGTCTCCTGCACTGCAGGCAGATTCTTTACCATCTGAGCCACCAGGAAAGCCTGGGCTGTGAACTTTTGTGATTGATAAACCTCTTTTCATCTCATCTGTCCTATGTTGGGTGTGGTGTGTTTATCCATCCCCATAACCCTGGGGCAGGAATCTCTCGTTCGTGAATGGTGTGACGGGGAAGTGGTTAAAACAGATGATAAAAGCAAAGGGCTAGAGTAACACATAGTATTGTCACTGTATACTGTCCCCCTACTTATTTAACTTCTATGCAGAGTACATCATGGGAAACGCCGTGCCGGATAAGCACAAGCTGGAATCAACATTGCCAGGAGAAATATCGATAACCTCAGATACGTAGATGACACCACCCTTATGGCAGAAAGCGAAGAACTAAAGAGCCTCTTGATGACAGTGAAAGAGGAGAGTGAAAAAGTTGGCTTAAAACTCAACATTCAGAAAACGAAGATCATGGCATCTGGTTTCATCACTTCATGGCAAATAGAAAGGGAAACAATGGAAACAGTGACAGATTTGTTTTCTTGGGCTCCAAAATCACTGCAGATAGTGACTACAGCCATGAAATTAAAAGATGCTTGCTCCTTGGAAGAAAAGTTATGACCAAGCTAGACAACATGTTAAAAAGCAGAGACATTACTTTGCTGACAAAGGTCTATCTAGTTAAAGCTATGGTTTTTCCAGGAGTCATGTATGGATGTGAGAGTTCAACCATAAAGAAAGCTGGAGTGCTGAAGAATTGATGCTTTTGAACTGTGGTGTTGGCGAAGACTCTTAACAGTCCCTTGTTTGCAAGGAGATCCAACCAGTCTATCATAAAGGAAATCAGTCCTTTATATTCTTTGGAAGGACTGATGCTGAGGCTAAAGCTCCAATCCTCTGGCCAACTGATGTGAAGAACCGACTCATTTGAAAAGACCCTGACGCTGGAAAAGATTGAAGGCGGGAGGAGAAGGGGATGACAGAGGCTGAGATGGTTGGATGGCACCACCAGCTCGAAGGACATGAGTTTGAGTAAGCTCTGGGAACTGGTGATGGACAGGGAGGCCTGGCGTGCTGCGGTCCATGGGGTCGCAAGGAGTTGGACACGACTGAGCGACTGAACTGAACTGAGAGTGACACAAAGAAGGGGTCATGAGCCAATGAATGCTGGTGGCCTCTGGAAGCTGAAGAAGGCAAGGATTCTCCCCTTGAACGTCCAGAAACAATGTAGTCCTAGAACACCTTGAGTTTAGAAATCTGATCTCTAGAACTGTCAGATAAAAAGTTGGTGTGGTTTCAGGGCACCACCTGCTCAGTTACTCAGTCATGTCCTGCTCTTTGCAATCCTTTGGACTGCACACCTCCAGGCTCCTCTGTCCACTGGATTTTTCAGGCAAGAATACTGGAGTGGGTTGTCCTTTCCTTCTCCAGGAGATCTTCCCAAACCAGGGATCAAGCCTGTATCTCCTGCATTGCAGGTGGATTCTTTACCAATGAGCCACCAGACTGCATTCGTGGTAATTTGTTACCAGCAGCCACAGAGAACAAATATATCATGTTTATCTTCCTGGCATCTCGCCCATCTGAAGTTATTTAGTTAATTTATTTATACATTTATTGTCTAGTTCCTCTTACCAAGTTCTGTGAGAGTGGGCGGTGTGTTTGGTCTCTGTCGCCTCATCTCCAGCGCCTGGAATATCTGGGTGCTGGATGAATACCTGCTGAATGAGCCTTGAGTGAAACATGGCAATAGTGCAACGGCCTGTGTGTGGCCTTCCCTGAGCTTTTACCCTTCCATTGGTTCTGATAATCATGGGAAGCTTGATTCTTAATATCATAGTAGCATTATTTGGCACAGTTTATAACAATGCTTTGTACTGAGAATATTGTATTCTTGGGGAAAATGGTGTGTGTTTTTTTTTTGCAAAATTGCTTAGAAAAGTGCTTAATGTAACTATTACAATATATTCACAAATTCATCTTTATAAAGGAGTCAAGAAGTCAGTGTTGAAGTCAACACGGGCTGCTGCATTCAGTGAGGGGGTGGTCTGGGGAGAGTTCAGGTCCATAGCGACCGCCAGCTCACAGGTCTGCCCCAGAGATGCCAGCCTTGAACATGCCGTGTGGTGCTGTGCATCTAGCCAAATGGAGACACCACACCTCCTCTCTGAGGTTACACCCTACACCTCTGTATTAGCCTTCTATCACTGCACAGTGCATTGCTACCAGCGTGGACATTTCAGACAACACATTCATCACTTGACGGTCTCAGTGCATCAGGATCCAGGCCTGTGACTGCTGGGACCTCTGCTCAGGGCCTCTCCCCAGGAGAGACCCCCTTGGTGTGAAGGTGTTAGCCAGGGCTGCCATCTCACCCGAGGCTCAAGAGTCCTCTTCCAAACTCCTGCAGTTGTTGGCAGAAGTCATCTCCTCACAGCTGTAGAACTGACATCCCCTTTCCAGCTGGCTGTTGTTTGTCAGGGATTGCTCTCAGCTTCTAGAAGCTGTCCCCGGTTGCCTGGCACACGGCCCTCCTTTCACACCTTGCCTCTTCCTGGCCAGTAGAAGAGCCCAGCTGAGGCTCTCGACGCCTTTCAGGACTCGCCCGCTTAGGCCAGGCCCACCTGGGAGGAGAATCTTCCTTTGGAATAACTCAAAGTCAGCTGAGTTGGGTACTGATTTCTAGCTGTGAAATCCCTTTTGCCATAACAAGTGATTATTATCATGGGGGTGATGGCCATCACAGTAAATATTTTGGGCCCTGTAAATGAATAGGCAAAAATAAGAACATTGTGGAGGCAGTAATATAACAAAACGAAAAAACAAATTTACACACTTTTTACGAAATTCAAAAACTATTGAGTATATTTTTTGTAATAGAGGTCTGCCAATGGAATTCTCTCCTTTTGAAGGAGGGACAAAATTCCACTTAAGTGGAGTTCACAGTTAATATACCCTACAATAAAAATCAGTTGCAAATGTTCACCTGTTAATGCTGATTTGTACTGAGATTTTACCAATTTCATCTTTAAAAATGCCGTTTCACATAGATAAATATTGTCAAGTACTGATACCAATTCATGGGCACATAATTTTAATTGTGGATATTCATCAATTGGAAGACATTTATAATGTCACAGGTCTTGCCCAGACTCATGGGGAGGGCATTGTTCCCCTGGGGCGGGGGTGGGGGATGGGCTTGGAATCTTGCGGGCCGGTTTGGCCAGTCTGCCAACCACAACCCCTCCACCCAAATTCATAGCTGCATTCTCACCGATTCCATCCTTTCTAAACCCAGGAGGTGCAGTCTCCGCCGGACTTCTGCTAAGCTCCGGGAACTCTCTTCATGACTGGGACAATGTAGCTGTCTCATCAGACCAGGGGTGGCCTCTCGCTGGGCCCCCTGCCTGCCTGGGTTCCTTCTCTGCCTCCCCTCCTCTCCTCCTTGTCAGTTCAGTTCAGTTCAGTTGCTCAGTCGTGTCCGACTCTTTGTGACCCCATGGACTGCAGCACGCCAGGCTTCCCTGTCCATCACCAACTCCCAGAGTTCACCTAAACCCTTGTCCATTGAGTTGGTGATGCCATCCAACCATCTCATCCTCTGTTGTCCCCTTCTCCTCCCACCTTCAATATTTCCCAGCATTAGGGTGTTTTCCAATGAGTCAGTTCTTCGAATCAAGTGGCCAAAGTATTGGAGTTTTCAGCTTCAGCATCAGTCCTTCCAATAAATATTCAGGATTGATTCCCTTTAGGATGGACTGGTTGGATCTTGGACTGGATCTTAATTTCCACACAGGACCCTTAGACCTGTCCCTCCTCCCGTGTTCCTTATCTCCACGGCCCAGAGCACAGCCCGCCTCTCTGCCCAGAGAGCCGGGAGGTGGCATGGGGAACTCAGCAAGATGCGGTGGGCTTGGGAGGCTGACACTCCCGACTCCTGGAGCTGCCCTCCAGCCAAGGCCAGCAGCGCCCCCTGCTGCCCCTGTTGAGCTGTACACACTCCGGGAGTAGGGAGCAGAGAGACCACACCCAGTGGGGACAGGAAATGATGAGGTCCCCTGCAGTCCAAGGGACTCTCAAGATGTCTTCTCCAACACCATAGTTCAAAAGCATCAATTCTTTGGCACTCAGCTTTCTTTATAGTCCAACTCTCACATCCATACATGACTGCTAGAAAAACCATAACTTTGACTAGATAGATGGACCTTTGTTGGCAAAGTAATATCTCTGCTTTTTAATATGCTGTCTAGGTTGGTCATAACTTTTCTTCCAAGGAGCAAGTGTCTTTTAATTTCATGGCTGAAATCACCATCTGCAGTGATTTTGGAGCCCCCCAAAATAGTCTGACACTGTTTCCACTGTTTCCCCATCTATTTGCCATGAAGTGATGGGACCGGATGCCATGATCTTAGTTTTCTGAATGCTGAGATTTAAGCCAACTTCTGCTAAGCTCTAGGAACTCTTCATGACTGGGGACAATGCAGCAGATGTCTCATCAGAGCAGGGGTGGCCTCTCGCTGGGCCCCCTGCCTGCCCGGTTCTTTTTCTGCCTTCCCTCGTATCCTCCTTGTCAGACCTCATCATTTCCTGTCCCCACTGGGTGTGGTCTCTCTGCTCCCTACTCCCGGAGTGTGTACAGCTCAACAGGGGCAGCAGGGGGCGCTGCTGGCCTTGGCTGGAGGGCAGCTCCAGGAGTCGGGAGTGTCAGCCTCCCAAGCCCACCGCATCTTGCTGAGTTCCCCATGCCACCTCCCGGCTCTCTGGGCAGAGAGGCGGGCTGTGCTCTGGGCCGTGGAGATAAGGAACACGGGAGGAGGGACAGGTCTAAGGGTCCTGTGTGGAAATTAAGAAGAAGAAGAAAAAAAAGTGAAACTCTGGACTGGGGCACATTTTTGGATGGCATCACCAACTCAGTGCACATGAGTCTGAGTAAATTCTGGGAGTTGGTGATGGACAGGAAAACCTGTCTTGCTGCAGTCCACGGGGTCGCAAAGAGTCAGACACGACCGAACGACTGAAATGAATGGAAAAAAACCCAGACACCCCAAGAAGAGGGTAAAAGGAAACTCACTCAGGACGTTGCCTTCAGAGGTTAGCTGGCACGTCAGGGGAGGTCAGTGCTGGGGGCTCTTCGGGTGAATGCAGGCAACCTGGGACTCTGCCTACCACCTACCGCACCCCTACCCTTGCCCGGCTGTGCCATGGGAGGGTCTAGTCCTTTCTCTGCAGGGGCTATCCCTGCCCTTGCTCCATACCCCAGGACCCCAGGAGATCCTGTTGACATCATCTGGGGGCTCATGGAGCCCAGGGTTAGGAGCATATTATCCTGGTTCAGCACTTTGGAAGGGGAAATTCTTCCCATAGTTTTCCTAATAAGCCTACAGGGGTTTAAAAAAAGGAAAAAACATCCATGTAAAGGATAACTTCTCAATAGGTTATGATACTAGACTCAGTGAGAGATATTGCATAACTTCGGGGAACATATGACATCTAGTTTGGTGAGGCCACAAACAGTATGAGGGTTAAATACACCAATAATCTGGAATCAGGTCTCAACAAAACTGAAAGGCAAATCATTTATGAAACTCAGCAGAGAGAACTTGAAGTAACTGACTTGAAGCTGAAGCCACTCAGGGTCTAGAAGCCACTCAGGGTCTAACCCCAGTTAGGGTTAGGGAAACAGTAGATGGGCAGTCAGTTGCCAAATGAAAATACACCACATCTTGGGGTGGCTTCTAAGAACCCTTTCCTGTCTGTCCCTGGTGGCTCAGCTGGTAAAGAATCCACCTGCAATGCAGAAGATCCCAGTTCGATTCCTGGGTTGGGAAGATCCGCTGGAGAAGGGATGGGCTACCCACTCCAGTATTCTTGGGTTTCCCTGGTGGCTCAGCTGGTAAAGAATCTGCCTGAAATGCCAGGTACCTGGGTTCGATTCCTGGGTTGGGAAGATCCCTTGGAGAAGGGAATGGCTACCCACTCCAGTATTTTGGCCTGGAGAATTCCATGGACTGTACAGGCCGTGGAGTCGCAAAGAGTGGGACATGATTGAGAGATTTCTGCTTCCTCTCTATCTCCTGGATTTGGCAGGACTGTATGTATTCTGCTGGGTTTCCCAAATGGCCCCAGTGCTAAAGAACCCGCCTGCCAATGCAGGAGACATAAGAGACACTGGTTAGATCTCTGGGTTAGGAAGATCCCCTGGAGGAGGCATGGCAACCCACTCCAGTATTCTTGCCTGGAGAATCCCCATGGACAGAGGAGCCTGGTGGGCTACAGTCCACGGGGTGACAGAGTTGAACACAACTGAAGCGACTTAGCCGCACGTACGCATGTGGGCTTTCTGCTACAGACTGCAAGTACGCACCTACTTGTTAGTACCTCTGCCACCAAAGAGCTGCCAGAAAGACAAAAAACTGAAGCTGGGACTAATTTTGCCTCATTAGTTGAAGCACACCTTCAAGTTAACACAGTTAAGAGGTTATTTGGCAACTTATCCTATAATAAAACTGCATAAAATGTTAGATTTTTGTAAGGCACAAACATTCAGATATGACAAAAGCCACTACTTATAATGGTTGTTGAGGATCTTCTATAGCTTTTAAAAGTTATTTCTCTAATACTCACGATGCTTAAAATTTTCTTAGTGACAAATGGGCTTCTCAAGTTCACCAAGTATTTTTTTCTTTGTTTTGTAATATTTATTTGTTTATTTGACTGCATGCAAACTCTTAGTTGCAGCTTGTGGGGTCTAATACCCTGACCAGGGATTGAACCCAGGCATAGAGAGTGCAGAGTCTTAGCCACTGGACCACCAAGGAAGTCTTGTGCTGCTTAAATGTTTTTATAAGAAGAATGATGCACATTTTGTATAATTTGCGGGAAAAATATTTCAGAAGACCTTGCAGAAACATACTGGGTTTTGTTTTTGTTGTTGATACTTTGTTTCTTTTTCTAATTGCTCATTATTTTCAGATGCATCATTGTGGAAGTATTTTCCTGGTCCAGTATGTCACTCCTGCCTGAGGCCTGATGAGAGTGTGGATTGACATTCAGTTCAGTTCAGTCGCTCAGTAATGTCCGACTCTTTGCGACCCCATGAATCGCAGCACACCAGGCCTCCCTGTCCATCACCAACTCCCGGAGTTCACTCAAACTCATGTCCATCGAGTTGGTGATGCCATCCAGCCATCTCATCCTCTGTCGTCCCCTTCTCCTCCTGCCCTCAATCCCTCCCAGCATCAGGGTCTTATCCAGTGAGTCAACTCTTCGCATGAAGTGGCCAAAGTATTGGAGTTTCAGCTTTAGCATCATTCCTTCCAAAGAACAACCAGGGCTAATCTCCTTTAGAATGGACTGGTTGGATCTCCTTGCAGTCCAGGGGACTCTCAAGAGTCTTCTCCAACACCACAGTTCAAAAGCATCAATTCTTCGGCGCTCACCTTTCTTCACAGTCCAACTCTCACATCCATACATGAATTAGAAACCTGGTAAAATGAATTTTGTATACCACTGGTTACTTGCAGATGCTTATATTCTTGAAGAAGCAATTGGTTGGTTCTGAACAGGTGAAAAATTAGTCATGTATTAAACTTTAGGAAATACGACTCAAGCTGATTTTTAAAGTTAACAAATTGTCATGGACATATCAAGTTCCTCTAGGAAAGCTTAATCAGAATGCACATGCTCTAATTTGGGAAGCTGCTTTGCCTTGCTGTAAAGTTCTGTGTTTAAGAATGTTGCTGTTGTTGTTTAGTTGCTAAGTTGTGTCACTTTGTGATCCCATGGAGTGTAATCCTCCAGTGTCCTCTATCCTTGGGATTTCCTAGGCAAGAATACTGGAGAGGGTTGCCATTTCCTTCTCCAGGGGATCTTCCTTACCCAGGGATCAAGCCCACGTCTCCTGCACTGGCAGGCGGATTCTTTACCACTGAGCCACCAGGGAAGCTCTTGAGTATGATACCAAAGCATTACACACTTGAAAAATGACAAGGATATGGTAAGCATTAAGGCCTTCCCCTAACTTCTGTCCTTTGTCTTCAGATTCAAATTTTTTTTCATGTATCCTGATTTTAAAAAGTAAATTAACTTTATTGAGATATGCTTTACATAAAACAAAACACAGCCATTATAAGTCTGCAGTTCTTGATGAGTTTTGGACAAATGCATGCACTTGCTTTACAACTACTGGGCTGTTGTTACTGCCCTGTTGCTGCCTTGTTCCATCCAGATAGAGAACATTTCCATTGTCCTGAAAAGTTCTTTCCTGATTCAGTCACTCACCCTATTTTGAAAAGAAATTTTAAAATCATTTTTTTTTTCTTTTCTCACCTAGTGATCTACCCCAATACACTGGTGTCTTCTTTTCTTTCCTTTTGATTATTGCTGCTCTAGCAGTCTGTCAGTTTGTTGGATTCAAAACAGGGAGCTGCTTATTGGCTCTACTGAGTAGGCAGAGGGGAATATACCTTATTATTTTTCTATTTTTTTCTCAGTAACCTCTCACACATCCTCTGAAATCTCCATCCATCCATCCATCCCACCCCCCACCACCCACCTATCCGTTGATCCCTCCTCTACACACCCAGTTATCCATCCATCCAACTTTTGGAAAGTCTACGGAATGAGCCATGGGTCACCAGGAATCCCACCTCCACTTAATTTCTGTTCTAACATGGAAGCCAGACAATTTAACAACTACTCTGAGAAGGCCATACATTTACGATGGGGAAGTATGGGGCACCATGGGTGACACAGCAGGAGTGGCTGGGAATGATTCTCAGAGAGAGGGAGACATTAATAATGGAGACAGAGGGCAAGGATGGTTGACTTGGTTAATTATTTCAGGCCTATTTATTGAGCCCTGCAACTGGGCACGGTGGTAGCTGCAAGAGATTCAGACACAGGTGAGTAGGGAAGACATGGGACCGGTCTCATGGGATACACATCACTGTGGGGTTGGCCCAGGTGGGGCTGGGCAGTGGGGTGATGTTTTAGGAGACACAGTCAGTGGAGCAGAGGGAAGAGAGGAAGGGCAGAGCAAGTTAGAAGCACCGCAAATTCCACATGACCAGGCATGAAAGTCAATCAGGAGGTACAACTCTGAGCAGCGGGTATAGCAATCACTGGGCACTCAGTAGCTGTGTAGAATGGTATCTAATCCCTAATCAGAATCTTTAAACAGAGACGAGGACTGCAGGAGCCTCATCTCAATCACTTGCAAATAATCTTCTCTGTCTTTCACAAGCATAGTCATGATTAAAATGACCTTTCACGAACAGTGGGGAGGGAGTGCTGAAGAAAATGAGGAGTGCTGAAGAAAATGAGGTATGTGAGAATAAAATCCATCTACCTGATTGCCATGTAATGTTTGGTGAGTCACGAGAGTGAGAATTTCAGATGTGAATTAAAGATTGCCAAAAGCAGTGGCATATTTGAAATTCCCCGTGTCCTACTTTAGAATCAGAAGACAGGAGAACTGGGAAAGAAAAAAAAAAAGTTATTTCTTATCTGTATTCTAACTGCTCAAATAATTTCAATGTAAATTATTTATGTAGTTTCCATCTGAATTGTTGACCTTAGATGAACTTTATTTGATAGGCACTTGGAGCAAATATTCCACAGGATTCTTTAAATGCTATAAAATAGGACATACCCCAGCTGCTGATTCAATTTTGTTCATAACATGGCCATAGAGTGTATCTGATCCTTTGCAACATTTGAGAAGATGTATTTAGTTAGTGATGAGGTCTGTACAATTTCACGTAAAATTAAAGCTCTCCAAAAATGCAAACCTCCTCTGGGCACTAAATCTCACAATATTCTGGAAATAACAAATCCTAAAATGCTCTCTGACTGCAAATCAATGTTTTTAGCTTGAGTATTAATAGCTGCAGAAAATGTTATACTTCTCTCATCATTTACCACCCTTTGTTTGGATTTAGCACACATTTTGAGTATCCTGATTTTCTTTTCTGGGATGGATGGCTCTAAGCTACTTACCATCAGATGAGAAATATATTCTATCAAAATCTATTTAAGGAACACATCCAATCAATGGCAAAGGATGTGCTCTGCATGACTCTGCCTGTTTGGTGTCTGTCCTTTTGCCTTTTACTGAGCCCACTCACTAGGGGGGCTACAGAGATGCTTGAGTCCTGGGCACGTTCATGATTTAGGGGCCTTTGCTGAAGAACTGATGTTTTCGAACTGTGGTGCTGGAGAAGACTCTTGAGAGTTCCTTGGACTGCATGGAGATCAAACCAGTCCATCCTAAAGGAAATCAGTCCTGAATATTCGTTGGAAGGACTGATGCTGAAGCTGAAGCTCCAATACTTTGGCCACCTGATGCAAAGCGTCCATTCATTGGAAAAGATTGTGATGCTGGGAAAGATTGAGGGCAGGAGGAAAAGGGGGAGGCACAGGATGAGGTGGTTGGATGGCATCACCAACTCAATGGACATGAGTGTGAACAAACTCTGGGAGGTAGTGGAGGACAGAGGAGCCTGGCGTGCTGCAGTCCACGGGGTCACAAAGAGTTGGACACAACTTAGCGACTGAACAACAACAACGTAGCCATCTGCCTGGAGACCAGACTGTGAGCACTCTTAGCTTTGGAATTTGAGCTGAGGCCGCCACAGGTACCTTAACTCAGAACCATTCATCAGGCATCGTCCATCAGGAGTGAGGCTGTTTGTTGACATGTGGATTTCTAATCTAGGATCTGAAGGCTTCCCGGGCAATGGGACCAGCCACCCATATTTCTCCAGTTATGTGTAAGGGGACCTGCTGGAAATCTGAGGTAACTGACAACACAATTTGACTTTATTCCAGGGTTATATATGAGATAGGACCCTGGACCAGCACACTTCCCAATCCAGTTCTGCTCTGCAGAGGCTCCTAGTTACTCAACATCATGACAAAAAGCAGCCTCACCCTCCTTCCCTGGTGGTTAATTAGTGAATCTTCTCAACAGTCAGATTCAACCAACTTGATGCAAATGAGGATTTTCCTACACGCTTAGACCGCAAACATACGTGAATTTAAAATATGCAGGTGCTCCTGAGGAATGACAGAATGAGGCTGCTCTTCAGTGGAAAATGGGAGCACGTGAACTTCCATGGAAAAATGCCTGATGTTCATCTTGAAAGAGATGCAGACATCATTCACAAATAAGAGAGTGTGAAAGTGGAAGTCCCTCAGTCGTGTCTGACTCTTCGCGACCCCATGGACTGTAGCCTGCCAGGCTCCTCTGTCCATGGAATTCTCCAGGGCAGAATACTGGAGTGGGTAGCCATTTCCTTCTCCATGGGGTCTTCCCAACCCAGGGATCAAACCCAGGTCTCCCGCATTGCTGATGGATTCTTTTACCATCTGAGCCCAAAAGATACATATATGTATGAGTACACATATATATATCATTTGCAAATAAACACGGCATTATTCAGGCCTTTGAGGGCTGGCCAGGAGCGCATCACCATTTTTGATCAGACTTCCAGGTGAAATTCAAATAGGAGGCTTACAGACAGACTTTCTGAACATAACTGGCCTTTGCAACTTAGTATGTTCCACAGGAATCTTTTCTACAGGAAAGAAAATTCCTCAAATTAACCATCAGAAACATTGTTTACAGGGGTGTGTGTATGTGTGTTTGGGCATGTACTGGTCATGTCCGACTCTTTGCCACCATGTGGAATATAGACCGCCAGACTCCTCTGGCCATGGACTCTTCCAGGTAAGAATACTGGAATGAGTTGCTGTTTCCTACTCCAGGGGAATCTTCCTGACCCAGGGATGGAACCCGCCCATGTCTCCTGTGCCTTCTGCATTGGCAGGTAGGTTCCCACTGCCCCACCTGGGAAGCCCAATGTTTAGCGGAGCTGATGGCAAAAGGGAGGTTGATCTCAGCATCCTCTCCCTGGACAAAGGAAACACTCCAGACTTCTGATTTCAGTTTTATCCATTTTCCTCTTTGCTACGTGATGCCCCATTAGTGTGGCCGACAGCCTGTGAATGACGGCAAGGAACCGGGAGTTCTCAAACCCAGACTGATAAAGGAGTGCATCCTTCTGAGACTGCAGAAGTCAAAGGGCTCACAGGCTGACCCTTAGAAATAAAACAACGGAAAGCTTTTCCATAAAGAGCATATTGCGTCGATTTATTAGAGAATGCAGTTAAAAAAAATATCTCGTGGTTAGCCTCTCCAGTTTAAAAGCACTGAACTACGAACACTTGAACGACTATGCAAGCATCTCTTGCTCATTTGTCCCCCACACCCCACCAGGTCCTGTAAACAGGGTTTGGAGACCATTCAGTCAGTTTCTTGATAGGAACAGCCAAACGCCTTTACTTCTTAAAGAAAGCCCTCTTCCCCTTTTCTAAAGCATGCACTGTTACTTGGCATTAGGTATTTCAAAAGGACAAACATTGTTACAATATTGTAAGGCCAAAAGGGAGTACCCATCGACCAGACATACACATACACAGGACACTAGAAAAAAATTACAAACGTTAACCTAGTGTGACAACTCCACCAGGAATTAATGGGAAAGGCACTGCACCCTTCTTATATCCACTATCCACTTCACGTGCTTTGAATTCAAGTCCCATCAAACATCTGAAAGGCATTTTCTACAACATACGATTCACGGGGAGGTCAACACATCTGACCCTAGTCTTCCCTGGCCATATATGTCTCACCCAAATGCACAACAGGTGTGAATATATACTACCGGCTTTATTTACAAGTTTATCTTGATGTATTAGTGGGGGTAAAAAAATTAATGATCTCAACTGACTATTCCCCCCGAAAAGGGTTTTGGCTATGATTCATGTTATATAAACCACCACGTCAAAGAAAGAAATGAAACCTATGTATTGCCTGATCTAAAACATCTAAACTAAAATTTCTCACCCACTAGAAGTTGGCAGTGAAAGTGCTATTTTCTGAATTTTATAAGCGAAACGCTACACAGGAATTCCAGATCGACTTCTTTTGCAAAAACACAAGTTATTGGTCGCATCGGACAGGATGCGGAATGGTGTGTGTATTCCAGGTAGAATCCCCTCCACCCCGCCGTGGGTGCCCTTGCAAAGACAGTCACGAATCTGCAAAGGTGACAGACTTCACAGATGCCTTCTTATCTCCCCAGAAGATGTAAAACAGCAGTGGCGCAACTCTACATACAAACAAAGGTTAGTTCTGAGAAATCAGTAATACACATGCACAAACATCAGAACATGAAGGGGGAAATGAAACGGTACAGTTTCCACGTTGCACAGTTGCTTTCACGACCTTTCTGCACCAGACGCCTCGTGGCTTCGCGTGGCGCCTTTTCCCACCAGGAGAGAGAGTGCGTCTACCTTGTAGACTGATTAAACACAAAGACTCTCCCCGGGGCCCGCGGATCAATCTGCCCCTGGCCAAGACAGAACCTACCAGAAGAGAACAAGTACAAAACACTATCATTATTGGTTTTCCCGCGATGCTCCCAGATGTCCTTGTGCGATCACCCCAAGCTCAGTGATTGGCTCGGGGCCTGGCCAGGAGCCTCAAACACTGACTGAGGCGCAGCGTTAGAACCAGGGGACGAAGCCTCGATTCTCTTCTGAGCAACGTGAACTGGAATTTCCGCCACAGCGGTCACGGCTGCCGCCTCCAAAGCTGTGACCGGCTGCTTCCACAGTAAAAGATGCCTTCTTGCGAGCATGGTTTGGAGCACGTCTTCGTCCGGGCTCCTGTTCAGCTTAAGTGGATGGGCGTGTACTCTGGCCTCCTGGTCTGGATAATTTTGGGCTTCGGTCTCTTCATTCTTTCCATCTCGTCTTCTTCCTCGTTCTCCTGATCGCTCTCACAGACGTGGACCACCACGCTGGGGGTGGTGTCGGTGGCTGCATGCAGTTCATACTTCTCCCCTGGGGAAAGAAGATAATTGCAGGGTAACTCAGGCAAGGGGGTAAGGGCCAAAAAAGGCAAGGGCAAAGGAATGTGCAGGCAGGAGTCAGCTCGGCCGAGCTTCCGTGGGCATCCACTGGGGACCTCAGGACACAGCAAGGCACACTCTGGATTGGTGTTTCTTTGGTGGCTCCTTGGCTCAGCGGTAAAGCATCTGCCTGCAGTGCAGGAGAGCAGGGTTCGATCCCTGGGTCAGGAAGATCCGCTGGAGAAGGAAATGGCAAACCACTCCAGTACTCTTGCCTGGAAAATTTCATGGACTGAGGAGCCTGGTAGGCTACAGTCCATGGGGTCGCAAAGAGTCCGACACGCCTGAGCGACTTCACTTTCACTTTCTTTATACATCTCAACACTGCAAATGACTCTGTTTTCAAACACTCTGAGTCCAGGCATGTGAAAGGTATGGAAGGAATGTATATTTAATTACTCTTTGCATGAATGGGCTTCCCTGGTGGCTAAGAGGGTCGAGAATCTCCCTGCAGTGCAGGAAACCCAGGTTCGATCCCTGGGTCGGGAAGATCCTCTAGAGAAGGAATGGCAACCCATTTCAGTCTTCTTGCCTGGAGAATCCCATGGATAGAGGAGCCTGGCAGGCTACAGTCCATGGGGTTGCAAAGAGTCAGACACAACCCAGCAATTAACACTTTCAGTTTTTTAGCATGTACACTAGGCTCTCTCTAAACTACCCAGGAGACTTCCCTGGTATGGTGAAAGCGGCACCTGTTCAGGAAAAGATATATGAATAAAGGCGTCAGGTAAGGCCCTCTTGGGCATCTCTCCCCACTGAAGGCTTTCACTGAAGCTCACAGCCCAGGCTAGAGATGGGAAGCATGCGGAAGCCTCTTTGCCCAAAAGAAACAGATGTGAGTTCTGAACCAGGTGCTCCAAAAGCATTTTTGACCACAGCATCCTTTTTCACACAATTATCAACCCCCTCAAACCAGGAATGTCCTGCTATTGTACAGCAGCCTGAAATTTATCAGGCTCAGTCAAGGGGCTTTTACTCATAAACAAAGTGTTGCCTCTTCTCAAGCCCACACGTGAGACTGCAATGTTATTGTAACTGCCTCTGAAAGGGCTTCTCTTGTGGCTCAGCTGGTAAAGAATTCCCCTGCAAGGCAGGAGACCTGGGTTCAATCCCTGGGTCAGGAAGATCCCCTGGAGAAGGACATGGCTACCCACTCCAGTATTCTGGCCTGGGAAATTCCATGGACTGTATTAGTCCATGGAGTCACAAAGAGTCAGATATGACTGAGCAACTTTCATTTCACTGAATGGTTGAGGGCTTCCCAGATGGCCCAGTGGTAAAGAATCTGCCTGCCAATGCAGGAGACATAAGAGAGGGCTTCGATTCCTGGGTTGGGAAGACCCCCTGGAGGAGGAAATGGCAACCCGCTCCAGCATTCTTGCCTGGAGAATCCCATGGACAGAGGAGGCTGGTGGGCTCCATACAGTCCATGGGGTTGCAAAGAGTTAAACGTGACTGAGTGACTGAAACAGTGAACGAGCTTCAGTATTCTCAAGGGTCAGAAAGTTAAGGTAGAGGGTCAGATATATCACTCAAAATCTTGGTCATGATCCTCTTTACAAATCTTTATCTCCTGCCAAGGAGGCATAATCCAGAAAGCAAGGAGACGGGATCACATTTGCAAAATCTTTGCAATCTTGTTGGCTGAAAAACACACTGAAATATGAATTACTATGCAAGCTCATTGTTGAGTAAACTGAAAGCAAACTGATGTCTATTCCCTAAAAGGGCTTCTCTAACAAGACATCTGTTAAAAAAAAAAAAAAAGCGGTAGGTTCTAGAGTGTAAAGAACGTTCATTAACAGCTCTTCCTGCCCCTGGGACAGTTTGACTCCTTTCTCTAGGTGGACGTCTCCCTTTCCCCCTCTCTAACATTCCAGAAGTTTCCAACCCTGGGCTCTGCTAATGCACCTTAGCCTGGAGCTGCTCGGAGGAACACTGGCACTTCTAACTTGAACTTCATGCCACGGTGAGCAGCGGGTGGTGCGATCTTTGCTTTCTACCAAAGGGGGAATTTTCTGCCTGAGAGGTGTTAACAGCAATGTCACCTTTTTCATATGAAACTGCTGATGGTCCAGGAAAACAAAACTCTCCACTCAAAGGAACATCAATCAGATTACTGGTCAAGGAGAAAGCTGATGGCCTCAGTGTTTACTGCATTTGCCCCATGGATAGGGCAGAAATGGGGCTCAATCCTGGTCACCCCAAGACCCCTGCCTGCACCTTCCAGCTCACCCAAACTCTATCGATAGGATGGGAACACCAACATTTTACCGTTTCCAGAAAACAGGTACTGAGCTCTGCCGATAAGCCAGGCATTGTACGAAGTGCAACACCCATTTTCTGGACGAGAAGCCTGAGGCCAGAGTACCTTTCTTCCCAAATGCTCACACCTTTGTCCCTTCAGAGGCACAGAATCTCTTCTTTCCCTGGCAAGCTCAGTGGGTGAGCCCCCCTGCCTGTGGGCCTGTGTGTCTGGGGCTCCTTCTCCTCTTGTGACCTATGGGTCTCTGACTGCTCACACCTTCAAATGGGCAGGTGAGGACCGTGTCGATGGATAAAATTCCCTTGACTAAAACTGAAACTTAACGGAAGTGGGGAAAGGCCCATTTTCTCCTTTCCAAAGTCATCCCCGCTTGGAGCGACAGCACCTCTGAGGGGGGTCTTGGGTCCCCTACCCACCTCCCCCCCGACCATGGGCTGTGCTCAGTGGGTGAGGGGAGGCAGTCACGTGATGAGATGCAGAGAGATCACGGTGATGGGTCCCCAGGGCCAGCTTGCCCCTCTTCCTAAGGGAATAGGTCAGAGGCGGGCGGGTGTGCAGGCTCCCCAGTAATGGGTGACCCCAATGCAGAGGCAGAAAGCCAAACAGAGGCAATTCACAGCATGCACTGGCATCCATCCGGTGACGGGGTGAGAGGGGTGCTCTGATGGACGCCCTGGGCAAACCTCTCCACGTGTCCTCACCTCCCCCCACCCCCAGTCCTTACCCGAGGGCACGGCTTACCTGGCCCTAGCTTGGAGATAGCGTATAAAAGGTCATAATTTATGACGGGAGTAGCGTCTTCCACTTGTTTCCAGCCGACCGGCGGTGAGGCAGGAGGAGAGATGAGGAACTGTTTGTCTGGATTCGGAGGGGCCAGGTGTGAACTGCCTATGTGTAAAGTCTGGAGGAGAGAGGGAGGAGATGTTTCTTGAAGGGGGAAGGACGGAGGCTCGGGAGGGCGCCTCACAACCGCCTGCGGAAGACAGTGGTCGGGGACCAACCGCGTCCACAGGCTCACCCCGGGGTGAACCGCCATACAGCTCACAAGCGCGGGGAGAGGGGACTTAGGTCATCGTGCAAACGTGATTAGAGCGCCCTCCCGGGGTAGGGACTCATAGGCACCATGGACCACGAGAAAGGATGCTTGACCTAGACTCACCGGGAAAGACCCTGATGCTGGGAAAGACTGAAGGCGGGAGAAGAAGGGAAGGACAGAGATGAGATGGTTGGATGGCATCACCGACTCAGTGGAATGAGTCTGAGTAAACTCTGGGAGTGGGTGATTGACAGGGAGGCCAGGCGTGCTTCAGTCCATGGGGTTGAAAGAGTCAGACACACGACTGAGTGACTGAACTGAACTGAGACGGATAGAAAATATACAGAGGTAATTTTAGAACAGATGGAAGAAAAGTAAAGCACTGTGGCCGAGGTCAGAAGGGATCTCAGAACCAATTGCCTGCAGCTCCTCATGTTACGGAGGCATTACAACATCACAGACGCTCCAAAGGCTAAGCGACACCTCCAGGACTGACACCAGTTTTCAGGGGGGCAAAGCAGGGATGGGGACTTGCCACGCTCTCAGGCTTCCCTCCCCCTTTGGGGCTCTGAATCAGATGCCAAAAGGGAGGGAGGAAAACATAAATGCACCTTCTAGGATGCGCGCACGCGTGCTAAGGTGCTTCAGTCGTGTGACTCTTTGCGACCCCATGGACTATAGCCAGCCTGACTCGCCTGTCCATGGGGATTCTCCAGGCAAGAATACTGGAGTGGGGTGCCATGTCCACCTCCTGAGGAATCTTCCCGACCCAGGGATCAAATCATATCTCTTCTGTCTCCTTCATTGGCAGGCAGTTTCTTTATCACTAGCACCACCTGGGAAGCCCAGCTTCTAGGATACATATTTTAAGAAAAAAAATAATGATAAGGGACAATAACCGAGATCCTGGTTCTGGGGGCTTAAAAGTTATGCCAGTGAATGGAGGGCTGTTTGGAGTCATCTTACATTCAAATCTGGCCACTTTTTATTTTCTTTGTTCTTTAGTATAATCCTGCCCCTCCTCCACTCCCCCCGCCCTAAAAATTTCACAATGAACATGTCTTTACTTCAATAAACCAGAAAAGGTCATGGGAGGGTCTAAGCAATCGCTTATATGGAACCGCACCAAATGCAGAAGGGCATTTGTTCCCAAGGATCCGAGGTCTAAGGCTTGGATCCACCAGGGGGCAGGGCATCCGCTCCAATTTACCCAGGCAGGGCTGGCAAGTTCGCCTTCTCTGCAGGGTCTGGAAGCCCCTCTACAGGGTCTGCCCCGAGAACTCAGGGCCCCCAAGGGGGTCTCTTTCACCAGGGAGTAGGAGCTAAAGGGCTTTGGCTCTCTTGCCAAGCTGTTAAGACGTCTATAACATGGTCAAGTGGAAGTTTATGCGCTGCCTGGAAGGTGGGTGGTCTACCGTGATGGAGGGGCGGGGGCAGGAAGGAGGTGATGGGCAGGAGGAAAAGCAAACCTGCCCTGGAGATCCCTGCCCCACCTGGGACTGCCCTGGCGCCTGGAGCCCCGCTTCCCAGAAGGATTTCCTTACCATTTTGCTACCTGCCTGATGAACCCATTTCCCCCCAACCCCGGCCTTTCAGACCGGACCTGGCAGACCGGACCCGTGTTGATGTGCAGGGCGGGTTTGCAGATACAGGCTCTCGGAAGTGAGCAGGCTACTGAGCCCTGCTCAGAACCTGCATAAAGCCAGAACCTCTCTAGTCTGGGGTTCTAGCAAAGTCACGCCCACCACCCTGTGGTCCTCCACTTTCCAGAGTCAGGAAAAGACTCTTTTTCCCATCATCACTCAACTCAAGAAGGTCATCTATGAGGTCAGGGATCAACTGCACCCTGCTATCTTAAAACAGGGGACGTGATACATTTCTAGTATGAATTTTGCCCCTCTGAAGACGATTTCTTGGAGTTTTCAATCAACATATAGGTAATGGGTGTCTAGGAACTTCCCTGGTGGCTCAGTGGTTAAAGAATCCACCTGCAATGCAGCAGACCCAAGTTCGATCCCTGGGTCGGGAAGATCCCCTGGAAAAAGAAACGGCACCCCACTCCAGGATTCTTGCCTGGGAAATCCCATGGATGGAGGAGCCTGGCAGGCTATAGACCATGGGGTTGCAAAAGAGGTGGACATAACTTAGTGATGGTAACAACAACAATGGATATATACGCTGTTTTATGGGAAAGCTGGTGGCTCAGACAGTAAAGCATCTGCCTGCAATGCGGGAGACCTGGGTTCGATCCCTGGGTCAGGAAGATCTCCTGGAGAAGGAAATGGCAACCCACTCCAGTATTCTTGCCTGGAAAATCCCATGGACGGAGGAACCTGGTAGGCTACAGTCCACGGGGTCGCAAAGAGTCGGATACGACTGAGCGACTTTGCTTTCTTTCACTTTAAGGGTGAGAGGGAGAAGGGGGAAGTGTGGGTATCAGTGAAATACACTCACCTGAGCAAAATACAATTTCATTTCCTTTCCAAGAAATTCAGTCTTATGTAGCTGGAGCCTGGCATCTGCTGCAGATAAGGGGTTGCTGAAGTTTATTCTGACCCGTTTGAAGCTTTTAAAATACTGAAAGGTGATATCTTTGTCATAAGTCCTAAAGAGGGATTCAAATTTGGCCTGAAAAATAAAAAATGAAAGGAATTGGAATCTACTTGCACATGACCTTTGACTGGATGGCTTCATTACAGTTCTTATGGTGAAACTGAATCATTCATTGTTTCAAGAACTTCCAACTTCAGATCCTATTGTTCCATGATCCTCCCAATCCAGTGAACTTCAGTCTCACCACTCTGCTTAGGACAATGCCCTGTCCATCAAATATTACTTAGGGCTTTCAAACACTGGAGCTAGTTTGAAAAGAAAATTTTTAAAATTCAATTAGGAAACAATAAAGTTAATTTAAAAAGGCTTGCATTTCTTGTTTTTTTTTTTTAATGCCCTATAGGTGGTAAAGGTACATTTTCCCTATGGTTGTTTGCCTTTTTTTCTGTTTTTTTTTTTTTTTTTTTTTTAATTAGAGGATAACTACTTAACAATATGCGATGTTTTTTTGCCATACATCAACATGAATCAGCCGTAAATATGTTCCTTCCTTCTTGAAGCCCCTCCCACCTTCCTCCCCACCTACCCCTCTAGGTTGTCAGAGAGCTCTGACTGTGGGCTCCCTGTGTCTTACATCACACTCCTACTGGCTATCTAGTTTACATACGGTAATGCGTATGTTTCAATGCTGTTCCCTCAAATCATCACATCCTCTCCTTCCCCCACTGTGTCCACAAGTCTGTTCTTGATGTCTGTGTCTCCTTCGCTGCCCTGCAAATCGGATCGTCAGTACTGGTTTTCTAGATTTCATACATATGCGTTAATATATGATATTTGTCTTTCTCTTTCTGACTTACTTCACTCTGTATAAAAAGGCCTTGCATTTCTTAACATAAAGGAAGCAGTTAAAAAAAAAGTTCCCAGTGGTATTTTCCCATTCAGTCTGTCATTTTTTAACTCTCTAAAATAGTACTGGTTTTTAAAAATGAATGTACTGTCAAAGAACCTGTTTCTATACACTGGCTTTAATACAGGTATACATTTAGCTCTAGTGTTTAAGAACTAGTGAACATTGTGAAACAGCATGAGATCTTAGAACTGAAATGCCTGAGTTCAATGATTAAAAGCCTAGATTCAGGAGAATGTTTCATCAGAGCCTGGGAGAAGTTCTGCAGGAGCAGCACCCCCCACCACCACCAGGTTGGGTCCTGAATGGGGTGTTGTTTTGGGGAACTGGGAGACCACTGCTATCTTTTCCAACCAGAGGGGAAGGTGTTATGGACAGTCTTGAAACTTATAGGAAGATTGTGCAGGGGCTGTCAGTTACCAGATTTCTGAATCTTTTTTGCAGACTAAACTCTGGGGATGGTGAGAGGCCAATGGGCTGAGAGCGCAGCTGGGGCAGGCAGCGTGTCCTCTACCCAGGTGACTCGTGAGACGAGGAGGCCTGGAAGGACTCTGGAAATCTATAGAGAGCATGCTGTTTCTGCAAAGCAGAGAGAGGATTCCAGCAGAAGTGGAGAACGTCCCTGAGACTTTTTGGTACTAGGAAGTGGAGGAGGGGATGGGCCTCCAGATGGATGGGTGGTTGGTCTGTTTCTGCTCCATCGGGCAGGGCTCCACGGGGCAGGGCCTGCCTTTCCTCCTGGCTGGTGTCTCCACCAGGAGACGTGGGAAGAGCTCACAGAGTTTCTCTCTTCCAGTTCCTTGGGTTTTGTTAGTTGATGGAAAAGTCTGTGACTTTCCCAGGAGAGGTGACGCGGAGAAACAGAAGGAGAGCGAAGGTGCAGCAGATGCTCAAGCTTCGAGTTCATCTGGCCGCGCGGGGACTCGGTTGGTCTCCGCCCCTCTGTGGAGCACGGGTGAGTCCGGGGCGTGAGGGTGTCTGTGCGGATTTGGAATTTCACACGACCTCATCTGTAGGCACTGTGACCAACTGTTTGGAGTTATGATTCATAACTTAAGAGAGATGAGTTTGATGGATATTTTTAGACAGCAAGTCAGGGCTGAGGACCAGAGTGCAAGAGAACCCACACTACCTTGTTAACTTCGTATTGCTCTCCTACCGTTCTTTTATAAAATACTCTCATTTGTTATTACAGTTCTTGGGTGGCTTCTCTACTGAAATGAGTAAACAGTGATTTTACTCACATAAGGCTAATATTAAGTACATAGACTTTGTAGTAAGTTTACACGTAGATTGGGCTTCCCAGGTGCCGCTAGTGATAAAGAACCCACCTGCCAATGCAGGAGACTTAAGAGACCTGGGTTCGATCCCTGGGTCGGGAAGCTCCCCTGGAGGAGGGCATGGCAACTCACTCCAGTATTGTTGCCTGGAGAAACCCATGGACAGAGGAGCCTGGTAGGCTACATACAGTCCATGGGGTTGCAAAGAGTTGGACAAGACTGAAGTGAATTAACAAGCATGCACGTACACAAAGACCATGCTCTAATATCTAGTTAAAAAACCAAGATTCTGGCTTGTAAGCAGACTACATGATTAGGGAGTTAAATTTGATTTAAGAAAAAAAAGAAAGAAAATGTCCCAAGTCTCAGTATGGCTTTAGGTATAAGGATATAACATGATCACTGCCCCCTAAAGAGAACACACAGAATTCATTCCTATACAGTCTTGTGTTAGAGATCAGTTAGATAGCTTCATAGCTACTGATGGAAATCTTGGCATTTTAATCAAATGAAGAAGTAAAGCATAGTAGTTAAAATCACTAGTTATACAGCTGCTTTCCAGGAGGTACAATGTTTAACGTATCTATCTATTTATTATTTGCTATGGGTGCACTTTCTCCACCTGGAAAAACCTAGAAAGTTAAAGACAGGTCCTTATAATTACTTCAAACATTCAAATATCTCTACAATAGTGATTTCCTAAGATAAAATCAAAGTATCCTGAACTCGAGATGTCAAAGTGAAACATTCTGTGCACTGTCAGAAAGTCCTCCCTCCAAAAGTTTACTTACAATCTACAAAGAATGAAACAAACACCATCCTGAACCCTGCTTACTAACTGGCCAAGGGACAGAGAGTTTTAAATACTGAGCTTTAAAAAATTCCTTCAGAGCTAATTCCTCAGGCAACACCTGTTGATTCTGAAGGCTCAAAGCATTCTGGATGCATTTCAAAAACCCCAAAACCCACAACAAGAACCACACATCCCCACCAACTATCTCACCTAATAGTACCAATCAACATCACGCTTTGAAATCGCTCTCTCAAATTAAAAAAAAATTACATTATATCAGAAGCCTTACCCTGGTTTCACTTTCGCTGAAGATCTCACTGTTTGCCACACAGGCAATCAGGGAGCTAAAACTGTAGTTAAAATTTCTAAAGTGCATCTTGCTTTCTTACAGTGAGAGCTACAGCGACTCCCGCGGTCAAGCCCCAAGTGGACGGAGTTCCTTTACCAGAAGCTGTTAGGTTCTCTCTCGAGCCGGCGCTTATAAAGCAACGAGGTCCGGCTCCCCACGCCCCCACCCCGCCCCAACTCCGGGGGAAAAAAAAGCACTGCTTCCAGGGCATCCTGTTTGGACACCAAATTCCTGAGTCAAGCCCTGCTTGACTCGCAGGCGGACAGGGACAGAGTGTAAGTTTCTACTGGAAAGAGGTGACGTCAACACCTTAGTCATTTTCCCTATGCTAATTAACTTCGCTTGGGGAGGATGGAAAAAACGGCCGAGGTTTGCTTTGCAGCTGTTTTATCTCTCCCTCTTGCAGCATAGTTTCCACTGGTAGTAATTCCATTCAGCCACTCAGTCACCAGGCTCCGCCGCTGAATGGGACGACCCTTCTTAGGATGGAAAATGTTACAGACAGAAGCAGGAAGGGCTACAGCAGTAAACAGTAATTAGCCTGCGGGGAACTTTCAAGGCTTGGAGAAACCTGGAAACTGAAGTCTTGGGGAATGGTTTGATCCCTGTAATTTCCTGAACACTTAAATCAAAGTTTCATACACTGGGATATTAGAGAAAACATTTGGAAATCTGTCTTGGTCAATGACCTCTGTTTTTCAAAGAAAAAAAGTAGAATTCGTTTCGAAATGTGCCCTGTTCCCCCCACCCTTTTTTTTTTTTTCCTGATGAAACTTTATTGGATGAATGTCCTAATTCCCACTTGTATTTCATAGTGAGAATGTGGGAAGTGATCCTAGGATTTTCGTTGAAAACTTTGTAATTGGACAACTAGGAATAGGCAGCTCTTTCATCATTTTCTAACGCCTACTGAATTCGGAAAAAAGATTCAAAAACATTTTAGAGTAATCTGAACCTCTGAAGCTGAGAAAGAAAACATTAAGAGGCTGTCTGCTTGGAGACTCAGAGACTGAGTGTTTTCGGTTTTGTTTTAAATAGGAAAGGATGATGAAATAGAAAGAATGGATAGTATAATTGAAAAGCTAGTTCAGTTGGCCTTTTTGCAGGTAAGAGGTCTGGTCTAGAAGAAGCAGACTGGAATAGCAGGATACCGGTTCTTTGAAAAGGCTACAACTCCTTTTTCCCCCCAAATTTTCATTTTACTATTTTTTTAAAATTGAAGCACATTTGATTTACACTGTTGTGTAAGTTTCAGGCGTATAGCAAAGTGACTCAGTTATACGTGTGTGTATCTATTCTTCTTCAGATTTCTCTCTATCAGTCATTACAGGATATTGACTATAGTTCCCTGTGCTATACAGCAGGCCCTTGTTGCTTACCTCTCTTAAATGTTATTCTTTAGTCACTAAGTTGTGTCCAATTCTTTGCAACCTCATGAACTGTAGCCCACCAGGCTCTTCTGTCCATGGGATTTCCCAGGGAAGAATACTGGAGTGGGGTGCCATTTGTTTCTCCAGGGGAATCTTCCCGACCCAGGGACCAAACCCGAGTCTCGTACACTGACAGGCCAATTCTTTACCGCTGAGCCACCAGGGAACCCCTTAATCCCGTTAAAATGCTGCAGCTCTTTGAACTTCCAAGTGCTGTGTCCATTTTGGTCCCTACAGCGGTCTGAGTGCTAGGTTCTTCCCACCCTCTCCAATTTCATTATCACCTAAACGCAGTCACGTTATTTATGAAAAACATTCTCTAGTCTAGAGGCACACATGGACACCTCTTAAGCTTCCAAAAGTTAAGTGGAACCCTGCTGTTCACATGTAAAAATTAACTTCAAAGATTCATTAAAGTCACCCAATAATGAAAAGGATATATGCAGCGGGAAAGAGCAAACTGGAGTATTTATCCCTCCATAAAAGGAAATGCGAAGTCTTCCTGGATGAGTGAGGGTTGCTTTATCTCCGTGTGTGGCTCCCTGCTGCCAGTTGTAGGGTTATGTAAGAGGCCAGTTATGGTGTTTGCTTTGCCAAATTACCTGTAACTCCCAACCGAGGAGATTTAAATGCAAAAGATCTAGAAAAGTTTTGAATGCTGTAAAATCGTGTACGTGTGTGTGTGTGTATGTGTGTCTGCTCAGTTGTGTCCAACTCTTTGCCACCCCATGGACTGTAGCCCACCAGGCTCCTCTGTCCATGCGATTTTCCAGACAAGAAGACTGGAGTGGGTTGCCATCTCTTCCTCCAATCTTCCTAACCCAGGGATCAAATCTGTGTCTCCTATGTCTCCTGCATTAGCAGGCAGGTTCTTTATGAGATGCATCAAACACCAAGAGGACAGGGCCACGCTGGCTGGCGCTTGGTTCCAGGGGCTGTGCACTTGAGCTGGCTGCATTTTCAGCGCAGAGGCCGCAGGGGGCCCTGGGGGCACGTGCAGGCTTTGGTGGCAGCGTTGGTATGGGAGGCGTTGGTGGAGGGAGGCAACGGGGAAAGGGACAAGGAGGTAGAAGACACAGAGGTGCACTCTACCCGCCCAGCGCGCCTGTCCCTCCTCACCTCTCTCTCCTGGAGTCTGCCTCAGGGAACAAGAGCTAAGGGGGGATCAGAGGAGGCAGAAGAGGCTCATTTCTCCATCTCCTCCTCACTCGCCTCCCTCTCCTATTAAAAGTCATGACATGAAGCTCCAGCTCAATTGTGTGGGCAAACCTGGAATGCTTCTGTTCATCTGAGACAACAGCACTGAACTCACTCAAATTTGTAATTGTGGTTTCACAGCATGTGTGCTCAGGGGTGTCTGACTCTTTGCAATCTTTTGAACTGTAGCCCCTCCAGGCTCCTTTGTCAATGGGATTTTTCAGGCAAGAATACTGGAGCGGGTTGCCGTGCCCTCCTCCAAGGGATCTGCCCCACCCTGGGATTGAACCCACATCTCCAGTGTCTCCTGCATTGCAGGGAAAAATTCCTTACCCTCTGAGCTGTGGGGGCGGGGAGTGGGGGAAGTCCATGGTTTCATTATATGGATGGGGAAAAAAAAGTTGTCGTGAGGTATGTGAAGATGGTTCAACTGTCTTTGCTCAAAGAAATCAGTGCTAAGTGATAGATTTTTCATTAGGCCGTCCCTAAGGCCTCCCAACACATGCCATTCTGTACCTGCCTTTGAATTGATGGTGAGCTCCATCTGAATTTCAGACAGTAAAGAAAGAATCTGCCTGCAATGCACGAGACCCAGGTTTGAACCCTGGGTGGGGAAGATCCCCTGGAGAAAGGAATGGCTACCCACTCCAGGATTCTTGCCTGGAGAATCCCATGGACAGAGGAGTCTGGCAGGCTGCATATAGTCCATGAGGTCGCAAAGAGTTGGACATGACTGAACGACTAACACTTTCACTTCCTTCTGAATCATATTTAGGGAACCTGAGTGCTTCCATTTCTAGATCAGGGAAAGGGGCTCAAAGGGGCACTGATTGTAGGGAGGCTAGACTGGATGCTGGCAAAAATCACTGGGTCACAAAGTGTCCCTGAGCCCTGGCCCAGGAGAGAAGCCACCTAGGGTCCAATAGCACAAGTGTCCCATGGTATGAGAGGTACAGAGCATGGACCCTTCGTGGTGTTCCAAAGCCCCAGCTGGCACTTCATTTGCTCACCTGAAAGTTCTTGTTAGGAATGTCCGTCTTGGACTATATGTCTGTTACACACAAACTTGCATTTCTAAACGTTCTATGGTATTTGTATGAGCTCCCTGTTGGTTCAGATGATAAAGAATCTGCCTACAACACAGGAGACCTGGGTTTGATCCTTGGGTTGGGAAGATCCCCTGGAGAAGGGAATGGCAACCCACTCCAGTGTTCTGGCCCGGACAGTTCCATGGACAGAGAATATAGTCTATGGGGTCACAAAGCGTGGGACATGAGCGACTAATACACATGGTATTTGTATATTTCTTGTGGTTGGAAACTCAACTACCTTCTTAATTCTTGTTTTCAAGTCGGATGTAAGTGATTTGAAGACAACAGTGCCCACTGAAACGTCTCATTAAAACTCTCGAAAAGCACGCTAAAAATTGCACTTAAAATAGTAAAACTGCAACCAGAAGTTAGAAAAGCACAATGAAATGCTTTTGTCCACTGAATGCTTTAGATGGTTTGCATTTCTTCCATTCATACCGTTCAAAATTTGAAATGAAGCTCTTCAACCTGCATTTCTGGCTCCAAGCAGTCAGAACATATTTTCATTAAGAAGTTTCTATTTTCAGTGAGGAAAAAATGAGGTTTATGTTGAAATTCGTCATTCCCATTACAGCACGCTCAAAGCTGAGAAAATGACCTCATCACACCTGTTACACACCCCAAGGGGTTCACAACCACGCCAAGAATGTGCCACTTGCGAAGCCTTCCATGGGATGAGCAGAGAGAGAAACTGAGTTCTGACTGTGTTTCGCAAAGCAGAGCACAGCAGAGGATGAAGACATTTGCAAAGATCTCCTGGGAGGGAAAATGACACACTCAACTCAGATCAAAGATATCAGAGTGTTTATCTTGAATGGCAAGGAAACTCACATTTTAGTGGCGCCTTCAGCTTCTGAGATAGGGGACTAGCTTCACTGTTGTTTAATATTCACAGTCCTTCCGACTGCGATGTGAAGCATGGTTCCCCCACCTAAGTTATTGCACGAAAGAAAAAAACAGCGGCCGCTGACTCGTCTTGATCACTCCCCAGTTTAAGAGGTGTTCTTCACCGAAGGGACGTTCTTGTGCGCACCTTGTCAACCAGGTTCATGTCAGACTCCGAGTGGCTGTGAACACTGAACCACGTGACATAGGCAGAGAGCCCAGGACGGTGCCCGAAACACTATCAGTGGTTGATGCGCTGAGCTTCTAGCTCCTGTCTCATCCATAACAATCCTGAGGTTCAGATGGGCTCACTGTGCTGGGGAGATCAGGACTCGCCCTGATCCTCTGACCGCGGAGTCCCTGCTTGTGCCCTGGAACCACTGCCGCACTGCAGCCTTGTCCCTTGGTACTTCCCCATCTACGTTCTCTGAGTCTCTCTGGCATCTTGCACGGCTTCCTCTCCTAGGTGGCCTGCTGGTCAGTGGAGATATCTCTAGGTTTCCTGGACCACCCCCTGCATTTGGCCCTCCTGCACCCCGCTTCAGGCAGCCCTCTGCAACCACGGTAACTTTCTAACTGGCCTCGCTGTGGCCAGTTTCTTATTGCTCCCAGATAGCATGTAATTCCCAGAACAAAAAACTTCCCGAAGCCGAACTTGTTCACATTCCTCTCCTACTAAGACTATAGAGATTTCAGGGACTTCCTGTTGCTCTGTAGGTTAAAGATAAGATTTTCGCTTGGTATTCATCCGTTCATCCATCCATCTACCCAATTTTTTATCCAAGCACAGTTTCAGGTACTGAGGGTTCAAAGGTGACAAAACTTTCTGCCCTCATGAAGCTAATATTCTAGATGAAAAAAAGAGAAAGAAATGAGATAAAGGGGTAAAATACATAGTGTGTTTCAATAGTGGTCAGTGGTAAGAGGAATAATTAAAGTTGAGAAAGGGAGAAAGACAGTGAGAAAGAGTGTGAAAGAAGTGGGGAGGAGGGAAGGAGAAAGGAAGAGAAAACAGACTCCCCAGGAAAGGCATTCCTGAGAAGATGACAGGTGGGTACACTGAGCCTTAAAGGAAGTAGTGGGGTGAAGTGGTGGGATGCTTGGAACAGCATTCCAGGCTGTGGGAACAGAAGGCACCAAGTCCCCTGGCGCATTCCAGACCCAGCAGGAGCCTCAGGGTGCGCCGCAGAGGAGGAATGTGGACAAAGTGGTTGGGAGTGAGGCCACGTGAGACTTTTAGCCACTGGAAGGTCTCTGGCTTGCATGCTGATGTCAGAAGGATTTGAGAAGAGGAGGGGCATGAAGGGATTTCCATGCTGCAAAACTACTCCAGTGTCTGGGTTCATAAAATGTAGGCTGGGGGGCAAAGGTGCCCCTGAAGCATGAGGCCTTCTCTGATTGCGGAGCTCATGTCTCCTCTAGGCAGTCCTCAGCTTTGCCTGCTTTCCTTGGGTCCCTCAGTGAGCTCCTTCCTCGTCTCTTCTCTGCCTACCAACTCCTATTTATCCTTCAAAGCCCGTCATTGAACACCCCTTCTCTAGGAGGCACCCCTCCAGGCCTCATGTTCTCTCCCACCTTTAACCCTGGTGATGTCCCTGCCCCACAACAGGCACCCCATGCAGTCTGCCTGACACCCTAGTTACATTCTTACCTGGCAGCACTCCAGGACTTCACCAGGGATGGTCCATCTGAGACAAGCAAAGAGCCAGCATCCACCAGCCATCAAAAAGCCATGGCCATCTGTGTTCCTAACTGGAGGGTGTCCCGTGTCTTTGGTTTAAACAAAGACCACGCCATTCCTTTTCACTGCAGGAGGTGGTAAAGGCACACGTTTGCTCAGCGGGTGCTGATCACATTCCGGGATGCACTTCCTCCCTCCTTGCAGCTTAGTGGCTCGTGGGTGTCTGGGCTAGGGGCTGAACCACCAGCTCACCACCAGCTCTAGACTGAGGCCCCCCCATAGACACTCCCAGAGGCATGTGACTCTCCTTAGGGGTCTACAGCCAGGGTCTCACCAACCCTTTGTCATTTGGGCAGAACGTGAACAATTTAATAGATGTTCACTTGTCTTTTTTAAAATGCCGGTTTTTAGTGTATGTTTTGTTAAGGTGTACAGTGTAGAGTAGAATTTGTCTAGAATTTACAAATTAAGTGCTTTTACTGGCAGTTGCACTCAAAAATTTTTATCAAAAAAAAATCTTTTATCTATGAGGTTCATGATCAAAAATGTTTGGAGACCTATTATCTCTACGGTAGTGTGGTTAAATTCCCAACCTGCTTTTTTCGTGATGATCAGGTGTGAAAAAGAGAACAAAAACTATTCTTCTTTCTATCTTTGTTATCCCTGACGGGTAATGGGGGGGATGGGCAGGGGAGGGGGGCAGAGCCAGATGCGGGCCAGAAATTTACTGCTCATGGCATTGCTTTGTGACCAGTAAGTTCTGCTCGGCCACAGCGAGGGGCCTTTGCATGAAAGAAAATGTAAGACAGAGCTGATACTGATAGCCTTTTTTGTGATGGACTTGGAAGGTTCTAACCAGAACCCCTTAGGCAAGAGAACTTAACTCTATGGCTCACTGGGTAAGGAATCTACCTGTAATGCGGGAGACATGGGACCATGGGTTTGATCCTTGAGTCAAGAAGATCCCCTGGAGAAGGAAATGGCACCCCGCTCCAGTGGTCTTGCTGGGGAAATCCCATGGACAGAGGAGCCCCGAGGGCTACAGTCCATGGGGTCACAAAGAGTCAGACACGATTGAGTGACTGAGGGCACACACACACAACCAGAAATCCTTAGGCCAGAGGGTGTGCTCGCCTCCCCCTACAGAGGATGATGCCTGTGAATTCTAAATCTGGGCCAAGAAAACCCTCTTTAATGAAAATCATCTTCATGTTTCATAACCATTAATCTTCTGAATCTGTATGACAACACGGAAGAAACAATAACACATTATTGACTGGAGGTGTGTTCACATCACAGGTGTTAGTTTCTGCCAAAATCCCCCAGTCAGTAATGTGTTAAAACGAAATTTCAGCCTTGGTCATTTTTGATACTTTGGGAAAAAACTGGAAAAGCCTGAAATATCATTTGATGCTCTTCATAGATTAGTATAAGATAGTGTACAAATAAATCGTATTTCTGTGATATCATAGAACTTCCTATTCTTTTTAGCCAAAAGTGACTGCTGCAGTGGTGAAAATGCTCAGTTCAGTTCAGTTGCTCAGTCGTGTCCGACTCTTTGCGACCCCATGAACCGCAGCACACCAGGCCTCCCTGTCCATCACCATCTCCCGGAGTTCACTCAGACTCACGTCCATCGAGTCCGTAATGCCATCCAGCCATCTCATCCTCGGTCGTCCCCTTTTCCTCCTGCCCCCAATCCCTCCCAGCATCAGAGTCTTTTCCAATGAGTCAACTGTTCGCATGAGGTGGCCGAAGTACTGGAGTTTCAGCTTTAGCATCATTCCTTCCAAAGAACACCCAGCACTGGTCTCCTTTAGAATGAACTGGTTGGATTTCCTTGCAGTCCAAGGGACTCTCAAGAGTCTTCTCCAGCACCACAGTTCAAAAGCATCAATTCTTCAGCACTTAGCTTTCTTCACAGTCCAACTCTCACATCCATACATGACTACTGGAAAAACCGTAGCCTTGACCAGATGGACCTTTGTTGGCAAAGTAATGTCTCTGCTTTTCAATATGCTATCTAGGTTGGTCATAACTTTCCTTCCAAGGAGTAAGTGTCTTTTAATTTCATGGCTGCAATCACCATCTGCAGTGATTTTGGAGCCCCCCAAAATAAAGTCTGACACTGTTTCCCCATCTATTTGCCATGAAGTGATGGGACCGGATGCCATGATCTCCGTTTTCTGAATGTTGAGCTTTAAGCCAACTTTTTCACTCTCCTCTTTCACTTTCATCAAGAGGCTTTTTAGTTCCTCTTCACTTTCTGCCATAAGGATGGTGTCATCTGCATCAGTTTAGTTCAGTTCAGTCGCTCAGTCGTGTTCAACTCTTTACGACCCCATGAATCGCAGCATATCTGAGGTTATTGATATTTCTCCCGGCAATCTTGATTCCAGCTTGTGCTTCTTCCAGCCCAGTGTTTTCCATGATCTACTCTGCATATAAGTTAAATAAGCAGGGTGACAATGTACAGCCTTGATGTACTCCTTTTCCTATTTGGAACCAGTCTGTTGTTCCATGTCCGGTTCTAACTGTTGCTTCCTGACCTGCATATAGGTTTCTCAAGAGGCAGAAAATGCTAGAGGTGTGTTTTAGCCGAACAGCAATCATGCTCTGTTAAAGTTTATGTGGAAATAAAGAAAAGCATGCAGTCACCCCTTCCCCCCACCCCACCCCCCACCGCCAAAAAGGAAAGAAAAGACATAAAGTAAAATAACCGACGGGGAAAAGCAGAGAGGAGAAGCGTGTTCAAACCGATACCTTAAAAGACAGGTCACAGTTCATCCAAGATTTCATTTTGCTTGTTAAATTCCACGTGCACTTGAAATCCCATTAACTTTTTTCCTTATTACCTCAATCTTTCCTTAGCATTAAGACGTGAAGGTTAACCACCCCTCTCTCACTTCTTGGAAATTCACTGCTTGCAATTCTTGAGATGGAGAAATAGCCATAGGCAAATCTACACTACACTTGATGACTTGGATTAAGGAGGTAACATTTATTTGGAGATGACTGGGGCACAAGCCACACTAACTAATCATTCCTTATTTGCTCTCTTTAGTCTGTTCCTTTCCAGACACAGCTTGCTTTAATGATTGATTTTCACTTCTGCTCTGAGGCTGTTCTCAAGCCAGGGCACAAGCCCGTGGTGACAGCAACCTGGACAGAACAGTTGTGCGGGGTGGGCTGGTGGCAGGCTGCTCCTGTGCCCCTCAGTCACCATGCGTGTGCGCTCCGTCGCTGAGTTGTGTCCGGCTCTTTTGTGACCCCCTGGAATGCAGACTGCCAGGCTCCTCTGTCCAGGGGTTTTCCCAGCAAGAATACTGGAGTGGGTGGCTATTTCCTCCTCCAGGGGATGGATCTCACTGACCCAGGGATCGAACCTGCCTCTCCTGCATTGGCTGGTGGATTCTCTACCACTGAGCCACCTGGGAAGCCTTCATTAGTCCCCAGGACCTGTTTTTTTTATTTTTTCCATTCCAGCCCCAAACAGCTTTTCCAACCCTAGACTACTTCATTCCCACCCAGTAAATCCCTTTACATTCAAACAATGAGTGTGACACTGTTGTGTGAATGCTGGTGGAAAAGCCTTGTTTGTCTCATTCTATGTTCCACACTCATCTTGGAAGAACTGACAGAGCTCAAACTCTGGCTGGTAAGTATGCTGCCTCAAGGCCGGCCCGGATCCGGTTCTGGTTCTGGTAAGTTCTCCCAGGGAACCGGGCACAGTTCAGACACAGACACCCCATCAGTACTGGGTCAGTGACTGGCTGAATCAGAGTCAAAGGTCAAGAGAGACGAAGGGGGAAGGAATGAGGTCAGACCAAAATCTGTCCATCTTTAACAGCAGAGAGAAAACTCAATTTTCAATAACCTGGCTTTGCAGAGCTTGTATCTGCACCTGGTTTTAAATCTCAGGTTCTCAGCTCAGAAATCGTGTTTTGCCAAGTGCAGGAGAAGAGAAAAGCATTATGTGTTCTTACCTACTCTTTCCATTACCACCCACAGGCCCCATTTCCACGACTTTGTTGGGAAGTTACCCAGGGGACCATAGGGCATGCTGTCTTTTCACACTTCACATTTTCATCATCGAGGATTATTTTAAAATCTGATGATAAGTCGCCGGCAGAAGTCTATCCTGTCACCTCCGTGTGGGTATCACAATGATTCAAAACAGACTTCACAACAATAAACACAGGACAAACAAGACATCACATCTTGGTTATTGACAGTCACCATGAAAAAATAAGGACAGTCACGCCAACCTTGTTCGTTACAAGACCGGGGTGTTTCTGTCAAGTGACTTGAAATTTGCACACCCCTCTTTACACCAGAGAGTCTGAAAAGTAAGAGCTGCTTTTTCTCCTTCAGGTTAGTTTGCTGGTTGTGAACTGGCAGCACCCTTCCCCCAAATAAAACTATTAGTTGCCAATATTAAAAAATTGGGAGTTTTCACAGAGAAATAGAATTTCTTTTTAGGAGGGGGGGAATTAAAAAAATAAAAAGAAAGATGGATACATGTATATGTATGTCTGATTCCCTTCACTGTTCACCTGAAATGATCACAACATTGCCAATTGGCTATACCCCAGTACAAAATGTTTTTGGTATTAAAAAAATAAAAAATAAAATGTTTATTTTTTAAAAAAGGAAGATGTGGCAATTCAGAGCCCAGATGCTCATGTGGCAATGGCCGAACCCGTGGCTAAGCCCCTGCTCTTCAAATACCAACCGCTCCATGCTCCAGACCCCAGAGTCATGAGTTTTGGGCCTCTGGCTTAATTTAGTAAGTCATCAAAATAGATTAGTCACCTGCTTTGAGCCAGACACTGAGAGGTAGGGACACACACAAAGCAGCTTATCCATCTACATCCCTAGGTTCAAAATGTTCTATGTCAAATAATTACTCCAAATAACACACAGAGAGAGCACGTCCCTTCCTCCTTACACAGCAATTCTTTATTTTTTTCTGACACATCGCATTTCTGTGGGTGACTCCCTGGGCACTTGCAGTATGTTCTCTTCACTTCTGAAATTATACTCTTATGCAAGTGAATGGTGGGGATGCTAGTATGGAGATGACCTAGATTCTGCGCAAACGTTTACAAACCACAGTTGGTTTCTTTAGCAATTGTTAGGGAAGATAGGATTAGGACATACCAGGGAGGTGCATGGCACGGCTGAGAATCAGCACTGATGAATTTCTGCAGAACTGGCTTATTGATGAATGGAGACGGGAGGTTTGGGTTACCACCGATATTCGGCAACACGAGTTAGAAAGACGATCTAAAGGTAGATTGAGGCCCGGGTATCCTCAGGGGGAGGCTTTTAAAGATACTTTTCAAAAGATCCTTTAGAGAAGACAGTGTTTTAAAGTGGTCTTGTAAGATTCTCGGATACAGTTTGATCCATCTTCTTATGTGAAAAGAACTCTCAGGAAGAGGGAGCCTGACTTCATCCTTGAGTGTGAGCTGCCCCAGAGGCTGTGGTGTTGCTAGCACTCCCCTTGCGGGGGTGAAATTCCATGGCACACTCAGCGATCTGTGGCCAGGGTTGGCTGAGCCCCTTCTTCTGCTCCTGTAACCAACCCCCCCCCACAACCAACCAAAAACCCAACAGTCACTGGCTGCTCCTGGACTCTGAGACACAGGTTATTGTGCAGGAGGTTTGTTAGGGAGTATGATAGCTCAGCTGGTAAAGAATCCAGAGACGCTGGTTCGATTCCTGGGTTGGGAAGGTCCCCTGGAGAAGGGAAAAGCTACCCACTCCAGTGTTTTGGCCTGGAGAATTCCATGGACTGTATAGTCCACAGGGTCGCAAAGAGTCGGACATGACTGAGTGACTTTCACACTTCACATAAGTTAATTACCTGAAACTTCTCATAAATATGACTGACTTAAACTGGACACCATGAAAATACTACTGAGGCCACTCCAAATAATTAGCTCATCTCTGCAGGTAAAGAACTTCTAAAGGAATATGGTAGTGAACTGTACGTACTAAGTCGCTTCAGTCATGTCCAATGCTTTGCAACTCTACAGACTGTAGCCTGCCAGGCTCCCCTGTCTATGGGATATTTCAGGCAAGAATATTGGAGTGGGCTGCCCTGCTCTCCTCTAGGGCATCTTCTGGACCTGGGGACTGAACCCTCATCTCTTATGTCTGCTGCATTAGCAGGCAGGTTCTTTACCCCTAGTGCCACTTGGGAAGCCCCAAGTGAACTGCAGTAAACCCAACAGTTTAAACTTTGAGTATAAACCAGGTCAACCAAAACCCCGAATCCCTCCTGGGAGTTTGTCCTAAGGAAATCCTCAGGGCTGTGAGAAAAGATTTTGATGCAAATACATTCTCTGCACTGTTCTTTATGCAAATAACACAGTTCAGTTCAGTCGCTCAGTCGTGTCCGACTCTTTGCGACCCCATGTATCGCAGCACACCAGGCCTCCCTGTCCATCACCAACTCCCGGAGTTCACTCAGACTCACGTCCATAGAGTCCGTGATGCCATCCAGCCATCTCATCCTCTGTCGTCCCCTTCTCCTCCTGCCCCCAATCCCTCCCAGCATCAGAGTCTTTTCCAATGAGTCAACTCTTCGCATGAGGTGGCCAAAGTACTGGAGTTTCAGCTTTAGCATCATTCCTTCCAAAGAAATCCCAGGGCTGATCTCCTTCAACAAACTAATCATCTGATCAGAAACCAGCTATTAACATGCTGTATCAGTACACTACCGAAGAAGGCAATGGCACCCCACTCCAGTACTCTTGCCTGGAGAATCTCATAGACGGAGGAGCCTGGTAGGCTGCAGTCCATGGGGTCGCTAAGAGTCAGACATGACTGAGCGACTTCACTTTCACTTTTCACTTTCATGAATTGGAGAAGGAAATGGCAACCCACTCCAGTGTCCTTGCCTGGAGAATCCCAGGGACGGGGGAGCCTGGTGGGCTGCCGTTTACGGGGTTGCACAGAGTTGGACACGACTGAAGCGACTTAGCAGCAGCAGCAGCAGCAGTACACTACAGAGCCACTCATACCTCACAGGAAGGAGGTGAAAACTATTTAACGACATAAAAAAGATGTTCACAACTTGCTATTTAGAGGGGGAAAAAACCCCAGTTTTCAAAGCAGTGCTTACTACTGTGACTTCATCTTGATGAAAAGAAAGATTGCAGTGCTTTCTTTTATTCACTTCTTTGGACTTATTAGAATTTCTACAATGCACATTTATTATTTTTGTAACAAAAAAAGGCTTTTCTCTTCCCCTACTCCCCACTGTGTGTTCTATGTCAATATTGGGTCAAGGACCATGGTTAACAGATACACTAAGTAAGGCAGAAGGTTAGAGAGGAAATCTACTCTCTCTCTTTTTTTTTTTTTTTTTTACATAGCAGTCTGATGTCCTGGGACTTCCTAGGTGGCTCAGTAGTAAAGAACCCACCTGCCAATGCAGGAGATGCGGGTTCAATCCCTGGGTCGGAAAGATCCCCTGGAGGAGGATATGGCAACCCATTTCCTGGAAAATCGCATGGACAGAAGATCCTGGAGGGCTACAGTGCACAGCGTCACAAAAAGCTGGACACGACTGAGTGACTGAGCATGCACACACTGGTGTCATGACCTTTAATTCATTATTCCCCAGCCTTGTGTTTTTAACTCATTAATATTTGGAAGTTTCAACTGTGGGGAGAATCCCATTTCTAATCTAAATTTCTTTAACAAACAGATTTCACCAGAAAATGTTCATTTTGTTTACCTTTGATAAGGTCTCCCGCCAGCCCACTTTAGCTGGTGAAATGTCCAAAGTGTGTGGACTGAGCCTGTCTCCCTGGAATCAAGGTCATGCACGGGCCAGCACAGGGTCCTGTGATTCTATCTGCCTCCACAGTGTGAGTCGCTGGGCTGAGCAGACCTCACACGTTCTGTAGGCTCCATAGTATGGTCAGCACAGAATATCTGATATTGGGGCAAAGATCTCCCATCCAGGTCGTTCAAACGTCCCCCAGGGCAGTGCCTTCTCAGAGCAAAACTACAGAGCTCTTTTCTGTCCCTGCCAAGTCTCCACACCTATTGCTTCCTCAGCTGCGTGTTTTTTTTTTTTTTCCTCTGTCCTTTTGTTCTAGAATCACATCCAATCTTTTCCTTTCTTCTTGAGACAGTCCTGCCTTCTGCATCTCCCTTCTAATAAGACTCAGTTCAGTTCAGTTGCTCAGTCGTGTCCAGCTCTTTGCGACCCCATGGACTGCAGCACACCAGGCCTCCCTGTCCATCACCAACTCCTGGAGCTTACTCAGACTCATGCCCGTTGAGTTGGTGATGCCATCCAACCATCTCATCCTCTGTCATCCCCTTTTCCTCCCACCTTCAATCTTTCCCAGCATCAGGGTATTTTCCAATGAGTCAGTTCTTCACATCAGGTGGCCAAAGTATTGGAGTTTCAGCTTCAACATCAGTCCTTCCAGTGAATATTCAGGACTGATCTCCTTTAGGGGGACCGGTTGAATCTCCTTGCAGTCTAAGGGACCCTCAAGAGTCTTCTCCAGCACCACAGTTCAAAAGCATCAATTCTTCAGTGCTCAGCTTTCTTTATAGTTCAACTCTCACATCCATACATGACTACTGGAAAAACCATAGCTTTGACTGGAATTCCCTAATAAACCTTTCCCCGTGACTGTGTTCACAATGACAGCAGTTTAATGTATAAGACCTGCCCAAGAATTTGCATTTAATCATCAACTTCTGAAGATCAAAGTCTCAGTCACAAGTGAATGCATTACTAAGAGGGAAATTCCAGGCAGCTAGTCAGTTACAGCGTGAAATTCCTTGGACAGGTGGGTTCTCCCAGGGCTAGGTGTTTCCCTACCTGCAGATAAGACATTAGTTTTCAAGCATCTACACTGAGCAGCATCTTGCGTGGGCTGTCTGGAGTTAAGAACAGATTTCCACGCCTGAAGAAAACTCATCTGTTGATCGTTGAACCGCCATTTGTTAAGGATCTGCTCTGAGCCTCCTGAGATTACACGGCTGGGTTAAATCACACCTGCTCCATAGTCTCATAACACTGGGAACCTCCAGTGTTTAGTGTTTATCACATACTCTTGACTGCACCTCACAGCTTCTGGTATTTTATTTGCCTCACCAGGGATCAAACCCCAGGCCCTCGCAGTGAGAGCTCGGAGTCCTAACAGCTGTATTGCCAGGGAATTCCCTTTATCACATTTAATTGGCTTCCTCCACTAAACTATGGAGAAAGCAATAGCAACCCACTCCAGTACTCTTGCCTGGAAAATTCCATGGACAGAGAAGCCTGGTATGCAGTCCATGGGGTCGCTAAGAGTTGGACACAACTTAGCGACTTCACTTTCACATTTCACTTTCATGCACTGGCGAAGGAAATGGCAACCACTCCAGTATTCTTGCCTGGAGAATTCCATAGACAGAGGAGCCTAGTGGGCTACAGTCCATGGGGTCTCAAAGAGTTGGACAAGACTAAGTGACCAGCACACAGGCACAGACACACAGTACACTGTGAGGGGGTTCAGATGCCTAAGACACAGTTCCTGCCATTACAGGGGCTTAACGTCATAGCCTGTGAGATGAGACTGCAGCTCTAGTGATGAGATAATATACATGAGCCATCTGTGTTGCAGACAGTGAAAGCTCAGGATGTCGGAGGTGGAGGGTAGGGATCAGTGATGATCCTGTCTCAACACCCAATTAGTCAAGCTATGGAAAGTCCTGTGGGTTAAGGCCTTAAAAATAGGGTTAGATTTTTAAATGAGAAGGAAAAGGATATAGCCCTGTATTTTCTCATTACTACCTGAATATAAGGTACTGTTGTTGGTCAGTGGCTCAGTCGTGTCCAAATCTCTGCGACCCCATGGGCTATTGCACACCAGGCTTCCCTGTCCTTCACTGTCTCCCAGAATTTGCTCAGACTCATGTCCATTGAGTCGGTGATGCCATCCAACCATCTCATCCTCTGCTGTCCCCTTTTCCTCCAGCCCTCAGTCTTTCCCAGCCTCAGGGTCTTTTCCAGTGAGTCAGCTCTTTGCATCAGGTGGCCAAAGTATTTGAGCTTCAGCTTCAGCATCAGTCCCTCCTGTGAACACTCAGGGTTGATTTCCCTTACGATTGATTGGTTTGCTCTCCTTGCTGTCCAAGGGACTCTCAAGTCTTCTCCAACACCGCAGTTTGAAAGCATCAAAGGTATTAGGAAAGTTAACATTTTCTTCATCCACAATCATGCCAACTCAAAAAAGGAGTTGCTTTTTATTAAAGACATACACAGTGTGATTTTGAAGAAACTTGAGTGCCTGTATTTTGGCATGGCATTGGTTAGTGAAGTGAAGTCGCTCAGTCGTGTCCGACTCTTTGCGACCCCATGGACTGCAGCCCACCAGGCTCCTCCCTCCATGGGATTCTCCAGGCAAGAGTACTGGAGTGGGTTGCCATTTCCTTCTCCAGGGGCATTGGTTAAGTGTTGGTATTTATTAACCTGATGTCCTGGATTTCTCGGGAAATCCTACTTTTGTTAGTTTGATTTATTTCTAAAATACAAAACAACCATGCAGTACATGTGGCTACATTTTTAATACTTTGTTAAAAATATCAAAATAAATGAACTTATTAGACAAGATCTTCTGTTAGTTCACAGACCCAATCGGGTTTTTGAATATAGTATCCATCAGTGTGGGGAGGATGCAGAGAACTGCTATAAAGACAGTTTTGGCAGGTGGAATTTTCTGAAGAGAGCTGTCACAAACCTTCCCTCTCACATGCTGTTGTAGAACCTTGTCATTCCCCCACCAAGAGGACAGTTACGTCTCTTCTGGCCTTGAACATGGGTGAGCCTTTGTGAGAGTCTCAACAGATACTAGGGGCTTCCCTAGTGGCTCAGATGGTAAAGAATCTGCCTGCAAAGAAGGAGATCTGGGTTTGATCCCTGGGTCAAGAAGATCCCCTGGAGAAGGGAATGGAAATCTGCTCCAGTATTCCTGCCTTGGAGAATCCCATGGACAGAGGAGCCTGGCGGGCTGCAGTCTGCTAAGAGCTGGACACGACGTAGTGAATGAACACCAACCACAGATGCTACAGGGTGGAAGTGGCATCATGTGACTTCTGAGGCTAGAGCATAAAAGGCCATACACTTGTGCCTTGTTCTCTTGGAAACCAGTCACCATGCTGTCGGGAAGCCCAGGCAGCCCGTGGAGAGGAACTGAGGCCCCTGACCCAAAGCCCTGGCTGAGCTACCAAACAAGAGCTGGCACAACTCGCCAACCGTGTGAGTGTGGTGTCTGGAGTGGCTTCCCCCGCATCCAGCCAGGCAAACCCAGCAGACGCCACGTGGAGGCGGGAAGAGTCACCTCAGCGGAACTGCAGATTCCTGAGCAAAATAAACGACTGCTGCTGTTGTAAGACGCTGGGTGCGGGGCGGGGGGGCGGTTTGTTTCCCAGAAATAGGAACTGGAAGAATGTTTCAGAGATGGGTAGAAGTGGCCAGGTCTCTGTAACTGATTAGACTTGGATGGCAGGGAAGGAAAGACCGAACCGATGGACTGCTTTCCCACTAAGGGTGGGATCCTTCACAGGCAGAGGGAAAGGCAGAGGATGGATGGTTAGGTTAGGCGTTGAGGTTGGGAAGGTGACTCTGGTTTTTTGTCATTTATATAAAGTGGCTGCTTTTTACCTGGCCACGGATGGGAAGGATGTAACAGAGTGGGAAAGAGCATGGACTCTGGAGCCCGGCTGTCTGGGTTGGAGCCCTGGCATTGACATTTCTCAGCTGTGTGACCTCGGACAAGGTTCTTCACTCCCATGTGCTTCAGTTTCTTTGCCTGTAAAAGGAGGATCATAACAACAGAACCTGCCTCTACAGTGGTTGTGACAGTCATGACCTAATGTCTAAAAAGGGCTTGGCACAGAGGAAGTTCTAGGAAAGTGTCTGCTGTTGTGATCCACGTAACTATGGGCCTTGCATAGTGAGGTGGGCTGAAGACTGGCCTCTCAAAGACATCCATGTCCTAATCCCTGGGACTCTGAACACATGACCTTACAGAGCAGAGGAGACCTTGCAAGTGTGATTAAACTGAGGACCTTGACATGAGAGATGACCTTGAGATTGTCCGGGGACAGTAAGAAGGAGGCAGGAAGGTCAGAGTTGGTCCCTGATATGATGATGGAAACAGGTTGACGTGATGTGAGCCTGTGAACCAATGTTCTCACCTCTAGAACTTGAAAAAAGGCAAGGAAACCAACTCCTGATTTTAGCCCACTGAGTGATTTTGGCGTTTTGACCTCCAGCACTGTAAGATAATAAACCTGTGTGGTTGCAGGCACTAAAACTGCGGTAGTTTGTTACAGCAGAAATAGGAAACGAATCCAGATTTTAACCTTGAGGGAGCTTGTAGAACATGGAGTAGATAGAATGAAAAGAAGATGAATCAACTGAAGATGAATCAATTTTGGAATCAGTAAGACATCTCTTTATTCCTCTTTTCCTGTCTTAGCATTGTTGGGACATTTCCTCTTTAATCTTAGCTTGTGGAGCAGCCAAAGTCCCAGCTCTGGTATAAATACAGACTCCAGCCCTCGTTTGCTGGGATTCTTCCATCAATGGGTGCCACCCAGGAAGACCACAGTGGTTATACACCGACAGCATCTGCCCTGACTGGTGGATATCTCTTCTGACTGGTCAGTGCCCACAAGGTCCTAGTTGCTATACATTTTGAATATTACCTCTAGACGTAAAACTGAGTTTTCTCTTCTGTAACTTAGGCACAATCTAAGTCAAAGGTGACTGCTTCCATAAAATTAAAAGACACTTGCTCTTTGGAAGGAAAGCTATGACAAACCTAGACAGCATATTAAAAAGCAGAGACATCACTCTGCCAACAAAGGTCCGTATAGTCAAAGCGATGGTTTTTCCAGTGGTCACGTATGGATGTGAGAGTTGGACTATAAAGAAAGCTGAGTGCTGAAGAATTGATGCTTTTGAATTGTGGTATTGGAGAATACTCTTGAGAGTCCCTTGGACTGCAAGGAGATCCAACCAGTCCATCCTAAAGGAAATCAGTCCTGAATATTCATTGGAAGGACTGATGCTGAAGCCGAAGCTCCACTACTTTGGCCACCTGATGCAAAGAACCCACACGCTGGGAAAGACACTGATGCTGGGAAAGATTGAAGGCCAAAGGAGAAGGAAGGTGGCAGAGGATGAGATGGTTGGATGGTATCACCGACTCAATGGACATGAGTTTGAGCAAACTCTGGGAGACAGTGAAGGACAGGGGAGCCTGGTGTGCTACAGCCCATGGGGTCCCAGAGTCAGACACGACTTAGCAACTGAACAACAACAACACAAGTCAAAGGTAGTACAATTAGCCTAAGTAAGTAGCTCTCACATGTACTTTCAAAGCAGCAGCATCTCTTTGCCTGGGAATGTGTTAGAAGTGCACAGTTTTGCCCCACCTCTGTACCAGACAGAATTCTAAAATGGCCCGCTGTCCTCCTTCCCCGGTGGACACGCCAGGCATAACATTGTCTCTAGGACCATGGCCACGATGGGCTCTACCCATGATTGGCTTATGACTCTTTGTGACCCCATGGACTGTAGCCCACCGGGCCCCTCTGTCCATGGGATTCTCCAGGCAAGAACACCCAAGCAGGTTGCCATTTCCCTCTCCAGTGTCACACCACACAGTTTGTGAAAGGGTGATTAGCCAGGCTGAGTCCTTAGAAGAGACCAGGCTCTTTCTGAAGTCAGAGATTTGACGTGTGAGAGAGATCCCTTATCACTGGTTTGACGGAGGAAGGATGTAAGTTGCCTCAAGGGGAGAGGGTGGCCTTGGAAGGAAATGGGGATCTGAGCGTCTGCAAAAGTAGATTCTCCCCCAGACCTCCAAAAAGGAAGGCAGCTCCACCCATGACTTGATGCTAGCCTTGCATGACCTGGAGCATAGAAGCTGGCCACACCACACCCCAACTCTTGACTACACACCCTGACATCTGACTCCAGACTTCCCAGCTAATAAGTGGGTGTTGAGTTAAGCCATTCCACTTGTGGTATTTCATTACACAGCAGAGAATATATTTACTCAGTCAGAAGCTCTGGGTTTTAACAAGCCCTCCAGGTGACTGGAATGCACGCGCAAGTTTGAGCACCTCTGGTCCACAAGGGGCCCACCCAGCAGAGATTAGGCAACTTCAGATGTGGTAAGCATCAGCTGCAGCTGTCCTAGCATATATTCCAAGGGTCTTTCTGCTCCTCTGCTGCATTTGAAAAAGTTTTAAAAAGCACACACACACACATAAGCACACACACACACACACACATAAACACACACAATGTTCTAGACTTGCCCTTTTCAGGTGGTATATCAGACAGATCATTAGACATTCTGCAAATACCAGACAAAGGGGGCTGTGCAAACTTCCCTTTTCTCCTTCAGTCTAACGGTTCAGGGCAGTTGGAGCTATTACCCATAAAACAGCGGCAGAAGGAAAGTCCTAAGGGAAGTGGGGCCAGGGGAGGCAGGACCACACACCATCTTCCGAGAGGCTGTGAGCAGGGCCAGGTTGACCTGAGTTTCCAAAACTATAAAAGCAGGGCCTACCTCCTAGGGTAGCTGTGAGGCTGTTAAAGCCACACCCCGGGGCTCAGGAAAGGGCCTGGCACAGGGACATGGAGGTGGGGGCACCTTGTCCTGCCTCTGTCCCCGGTTCCGTCTTCCCCCAGTTCATCCTTCTGCACCCTTCTCACTTCTCCCAGCTTTTCTGATTTGTCTTTTTTTGATTAGTGTTCACATGGTTTATCTTTCTCTAACCTATTTATTTCATTTTGGCCATGCTGTAGATCAAACCAGTCCATCTGAAAGGAAACTCTGAATATTCACTGGAAGAAGGACTGATGCTGAAGCTGAAGCTCCAATACTTTGGCCACCTGATGCAAAAAGCCAACTCATTGGAAAAGATCCTGATGCTGGGAAGGATGGAAGGCAAAAAGAGGAGGAAGAGGAGGAGGTGGCAGAGGATGGGATCGTTAGATAGCATCACTATTCAATGGACGTGAATTTAAAAAATTTCAGGAGATAGCGAAGGGCGGTGGAGCCAGGCACGCTGCGGTCCATTGGGGTCGCAAAGAGTCAGACGCAACCGAGTGACTGAACAGTAAAAAGGGCAGCCTGCTTATCTGAAGGGACGGCTGGAAGCTCCGCCCAGTTCACTGCAGGATGCTCTGCATATGGGACCTGGAGCCCAGGGAGGAGGAAGCATGCGGGGAAGCATGGGGGGAAGGTGAGCCTCAGAGAACGCACCACGGCTCTCTTCTTTGAGATGTTCCCAAGCCAGGCATTAAGAACCCACCAGTCCTCTCCTTGTAAGCCCTCCTATGGCCTCCATAGGAGGCCTCCATCACCCTCAGGAGAAAAACCCAGCCTCGTGACAAGTGGTTCCTGCCATCCCTTGGTGCAAGTCCCACCTGCAACGCAGGCCAGTTCCGGCTGCTGTCCTGGTTCATGGATGCTGCCCAGCCGGGTCTTCACGTCTCAGGACCTTTATCCAGGCAGCTTTCTGCTGGGCCGCCTCCCGTGTCTGCTCCAAGTCTGAGTCCCACATGAAAAACAACAGAAACACCACTCCTCAGAGATGCTGCCCCTTGGACACGGCTGAGTCCTCTGTGAAGCACTCCTTTTCCTTCCATGTTGACAGCGGTAACTGGTCTGGAGTTTAGGACTGGAAAGTGACCTTCCTGCTGCCTGCCACATCCAGCCCAGGTCCCGGACCCCGGGAGACTACTCAGATTCTCTGTGGACTGAGTGACTGAATGAATTCATGATCGTGTTCTCTGTAAACTCCAAAATATTGAACTGAAAAGAGGAATTTAGAAAAAAAAGAAAAAGATACCTGGCACTTTTAAAAGCTTGTAAATGAGTGGAGGAAAATCTGATTTGGGGTTCCTTTCCTCGGTCATTCATCAAGCTTTTTTGCTGAGCATCTTCTGAGGAGGAGCCATGCTGGTCCCTGAGAGAGAGCAAGTGAAGGAGACCCTGCTCTCTGGAATCATCCACTTTCCATCAGAGCTTCCCTGGTGGCTCAGATAGTAAAGAGTCTGCCTGCAATGGTGGGAGACCTGAGTTCAATCCCTGAGTTGGGAAGACCCCCTGGAGAAGGGAAGGGCAATCCACCCCAGTATTCTTGCCTGGAGAATCCCATGGACAGAGGAGTGTGGTGAGTTATAGGCCATGGGGTCACAGAGAGTTAGACATGACTGAGTGACTAACACTTTGACTTTCGCTTAGAACTGGGGGGCTTCCCAGGTGACTCTAGTGGTGCAGAACCTGCCTGCCAATGCAGGAGACATAAGGGACGCCAGTTAGATCCCTGGGCCAGGAAGATCCCCTGGAGGAGGGCACGGCAACCCACTCCAGTATTCTTGCCTGGAGAATCCCATGGACAGAGGAGCCAGGAGGGCTACAGTCCATGGGGTCACACAGGGTCGGACATGACTGAGGAGACTTAGCACTCACTCCCTGAGAACTATCCTTTACATCTTAGCCAACAGCAGCACCAGTGATATGTGCAGAACGGGAGCCCAGGGTACCACTGGGTGGGGAGGGAAGCCTCATAAGGCTGTGCCATGTGAACACCACAGCGCATCCCTGAAGGCCGGGGGGCAGTGAGATAAGATGGAGGCATCTGATATGTGGACAAAGCTTCTCCTCTGGCCCTCTGTCAATGGTGTGAGAGCCGCTGGGACCACCTTTCCCCTGCCCTGCACCTGCAACCGGGGGTGCCTGCAATCTGGTTCAGCAGTACCCCCTGACTTCTCAGTGGAGTGCAAACTAAACCAGGAGGCAAGAGCTAAGTGAAGTCACAAGACCAGCACCCCTCCCCTACACCCTGGCTTTGTTTCGCTGTCTCCTCAAGTTTGCTTCCTGCTCTGGGGCGGGGAGACCACAGCACTGCACGGTGGGCAGTAGGCCTGGTCAGCACGTGTCACCCACCTTTCTGAAGCCTGGCCAGAGGACAATCTGAACTTCGGCTTCATGTTTTCCAACAAAAGCCTGGGCTAGTGACATATGTGAGTGTGGGTCCCCACTGAGAACTGATCTGAGTCCTGACTAAGAAGGTCATTTTGCAAATGAGGAAGTATATCTTGGGCTCCTTGTGGTTTCTGACGAAAGCTGCTGCAATGTGGGACACGGGTGAAAGAACACTGAGAAAAGAGATGAGGTCACTCAGTCTGCCCCCCTGTGAAGGATGGGGGCGGGGGTGCAGGTGTTGGGTGGGAAGATCCTTTATGTCCTAAGAGTCAAGTGAGCCTATGGCTTGTCTCAGCATTTCTCAGGACTTTTACACTCAGGATTTTTTTTTTTTTTTTAGTACAAAGCTATGGTTTTTCCAGTAGTCATGTATGGATGTGAGAGTTGGCCCATGAAGAAAGCTGAGGTTCTGAAGAACAGATGCCAAAGAATTGTACGGTGCTGGAGAAGACTCTTGAGAGTCCCTCGGACAGCAAGATCAAACCAGTCCATCCTAAAGGAAATCAACCCTGAATATTCACTGGAAGGACTGATGCTGAAGCTGAAGCTCCAATACTTCAGCCACCTGATGCGAAGAGCCACCTCTTGGAAAAGGCCTTGCTGCTGGGAAAGACTGAGGGCAGGAGGAGAAGAGGGTAACAGAGGATGAGAGGGTTGGATGGCATCGCTCGCTCAATGGACAGGAATTTGAGCAACCTCGGGAGATAGTGAAGGACAGGGAAGCTTGGCATGCTGCAGTCTGTGGGGCGGCAGAGTCAGACCCGACTGAACGACAGCAACAAACAACTTTATTGACATACAATAAACTTCCCATCTTTGAAATGTACAATTTGACAAGTTTGACTAATGTATACGTCCATGAGACAGGGTGTTCTGGATGAAATGAATCCCCATGCGGTCCTGCTCTTTACATTCTAGACTGTTTCAGGGACTCCTCCTTGAAGGCCAGCAGCTCTCCCGCCCCCGCCTCATTCCCCGTCACCACTGCAACCCTGAGGTCGCCCATGATTTACAAACGTTCCTGGAAGGATAATAACTCTGGGATCTAAACTCAAGCAGGTTTGTTCTAACGTTCTAAGAACAGCCCCAGCAGGCCAAATACATTCATTTAATGTCTTGTCCAACAGGAAACAATGACCTCATTTAATAGAGTCCTTTGGAACATGTCATTTCAAATGGGTCCAAAGGAGATATTGTCCAAGTCTCAACTGCTCAGTTGAACGGACAACTTGGGAGATTTCATTGCATCTTGAATAAGATGACATCCCTCAGAGATACAGCACGCTCGTTGATCATCGGAAGAATGGTAAAAGAAAGTGACTTATAGGAATAAAACAGATAACAACATTTCAGTGACTCAGAAAATGCCTAGAAATCACACCAGGCAAAAGTTTACTTTTTTCCATTCAAAAATCCCCCAAAACTCTACCTAATAACAACCTCCGGCTCCAAACATTTGCCAGCAGGTGGAGAACTTACTAAATTTTGGCTCTAAGAGGAAATGACATAAAAATCCTGACTCAGTCACTGTTTCTTCCTTTCCATTAGGTTTGATTTTGCTTTAAACATAAAAACCATTTTATTTGCTTCAAACTAAGTACACTTTCACTTACAAAGCACTTACTGCAAAAATTGAGCATTAAAAGATTTGAAAAGAATCCCAATAATGCCAATATATTGCCTAGAGCTCAGTTCAGTTCAGTCGCCCAGTCATGTCTGACTCTTTGTGACCCCATGGACTGCAGCACGCCAGGCCTCCCTGTCCATCACCAACTCCCGGAGCCTGCTCAAACTCATGTCCATTGAGTCTGTGATGCCATCCAACTATCTCATCCTCTGTTGTCCTTTCTCCTCCTGCCTTCAATCTTTCCCAGCATCAGGGTCTTTTCCAATGAGTCAGTTTTTCACAAATTGTCTACAGGTGGCCCACACATGAACATGAAAGAAAAACCTCCTGTAGCTTAAAACTGTCTTTGTAGTTTGAAGATAAACACAGGGTCCTCAAACACTAATAAGCAACTAAGTTATTGTAACCCTCCAGTTCAGTAAGTGGAAGTCAGGGGACATAAGCAACATCCACTGTACCAGGAACGGAAGAATAGGAGGAAGCAGGTTCAAAACAGCAATGGGTTTTCCCTTGAGATGTACGTGTTACAATAAGTGTTTGATTCCATTTTAGATATGGAAAGAGAGTGTCTTTTTTCCCACTGAGAGGGGAAACAGGAAGCGTATATATCGTTTGCCCCAGTACAATGTCCTATCTGGAAAATTGAAAAAGTGGAGAAATGATGAGTCACAAGTGTGTGACTTAGTAAAAATGGCCTTCTGGATTACAGGGACATGTCTGCATGAATGAACGCCTCCCACAGCCTTCTCTATTGGGATCCTTGCTTCGAAACATCTACACAGTGAGCAGCATAGTGGGTTTGGGTGGTGTGTTTTCTTTGGAACTGAAAGGGTCACAGAAAGGCTGCCACCAGGCTGCAGGCAGGCCACTCCCAGAACCAAGGGGCCATGGTGTCAGGGAAGGACTAGGGTCCTTAGCAGCTGGCATCTCAGGACCTGAGCCAGGCACGAGGGACCCTGAGAGATCTGGACGTTTCCAGTGGAGCCAAAAGAAAAGCTTTGCTGGATGATCTATCATCTCCACGCTTAGACCCTTACCTGCCTGCCATGTAGGCAAACACCCCCAGCAGATAAGGAAAATCTGGGAAAAGTCCCAGCAGAAAAAGTAAAAAATTGCCATGAAAGGGCCAGGAGAATGAGATAAAACTAAGTATCTCTCCCTCTGCTACGGCCTGAATTGTATCTCGCCCGCCCTCCACCCCAATTCCATATGTTGAAGACTTCAGCTTTCTTTATGGTCCAACCCTCACATCCATACATGACAACTGGAAAAACCATGGCTTTTACTAGATGTAGCTCTGTTGGTAAAGTGATGTCTCTGCTCTTTAATACTCTGTCCAGGTTGGCCATAACTTTTCTTCCAAGGAGCAAGCATCTTTTAATTTTGTGGCTGCAGTCACCATCCACAGTGATTGTAGAGCCCAAGAAAATAAAATCTGCCACTGTTTCCACTTTTCCCCCATCTATTTGCCATGAAGTGATGGGACTGGAAGCCACGATCTTAGTTTTTTGAATGTTGAGCTTTAAGCCAGCTTTTTCCCTCTCCTCTTCCACCTTCATCAAGAGGCCCTTTAGTTCCTCTTTTCTTTCTGCCATATGGGTGGTGTCATCTGCATATCTGAGGTTATTGATATTTCTCCCAGCAATCTTGATTCCAGCTTGGGATTTATCAGTCTTGTATTTTGCATGATGTACTCTGCATATAAGTTAAATAAGCAGGGGGACAATATATGTGGTACAGCCAAAAAAAAAAAAACAGCTATCGAGAGGAAGAAAGACCAGAGTTTGCTGTCTCTTTGCCACATGAGGACACGGCAAGAAGATAATCACCTTCAAACCTCACCAACAGGGTTTCCGGAGTTCTCACCAGAACCTGCAACATGTGTGCACCTGACCCCAGACTCCCCAGAATTCAGAACTGTGAGAAATACATGTCTGTTATTTAAGCCATCCAGGCTGTGGAATTTCATTACAGCAGTCCGATCTGCCAGTGCAGGAGACACAAAAGACACAGGTTCAATCCCTGGGTCAGGATGATCCCCTGGAGGAGGGCATGGCAGCCTACTCCAGTATTCATTCTTGTCTGGAGAGCCCATGGATAGGGAGCCTGGAGGGCCACAGTCCATAGGGTTGTAAAGAGTTGAGCACGACTGAAGCAAATTAGTACGTACAGTTCACTACCATATTCCTGTAGAAGTTATTTGCTTGGGGAGATGAGCTAATTATTTGGAGTGGACTCGGTAGCATTTTCATGGTGTCTAGTTTAAGTCAGTCATATTTGTGAGAAATTTCAGGTGATTAATTTATGTGAAGTGTGAAAGTCGCTCAGTCGTGTCTGTCTCTTTGCAACCTCATGGACCATACAGTCCATGGAATTCTCAAGGCGAGAATACTGGAGTGGGTAGCCTTTTCCTTCTCCAGGGGATCTTCCCAATCCAGGGATCAAACCAAGGTCTCCTGTGTTGCAGGCAGATTCTTTATCAACTGAGCTAAGAAGACTCCCTATCTGTCAGCTTTGGAACCAGGATTGTGAACCGAAGTCTATGAGTTCTAAGCTCACGTTCCTAAGAACTACACTTTACCACTTTGTGAGAAACACTGGATTAAGACGTTCAACGTGTTTTAATTACAGGGTACTGTTTGCTTTCAAAACTACATAGGAAACTTGTTTTGCAAGGTTAGATGTGAGCTGGATGAATCAGATTTCTGAAAAAAGATACAATAATCAAGTCAGTTCTCTTAAGAAAATGACCTCTCTCTGATTCCTGCAAAAGCTCTGGAATGACCTTTTAAGACTGGGAAAGCTGATATTTCAAATGTAAACTTTGGAAAGTGCAGACTTCAAAAGGATAAAAGTGGTCAAACAGGTTAAGGCAGTACATGCTCAGGATTTACATTTTCTGCACTATTGAAACGTTTGAAATAGGAGCATAGTATTTTTTAAAAAACTGAAGTATAGTTGCTGTATAATATTATGTGTTACAGGTGTATAACATAGTGATTCACGATTCTAAAATTATATCCCATTTATAGCTGTTCTAAGATATTGGCTGTATTTCCTGTGTTATACAATATATCCTTGTAGCTTACTTTATACCTAATAGTTTGTACCTCTTTCTCCCCTACCTTTACATTGCCTGCCCCCCCTTCCCTCTCCCCACTGGTTACCACTAGCTCACTCTCTACATCAGCAAGTCAAGCACAGTACATTTAAACACAACATTCATGGATTTATAATTTAATTACTATTATGGCATCAAAATCTTTAACTAGAGTGTGATACAATTGATATTTTGCTAAACACGATGAGAAATAAAAGTTTTCACTGAAAAATATTACTCATAATAATTTAAAAAGCTGTTATGAATGTCTGCATCTTTTAGTAAATCTACTGTCATGGGCTGGCAGAAGAAAGTTAAATTCTGTCTTGTGTGTGCGCTAAGTAGCTTCAGTCCTATCCGACTCTTTGCAACCCTATAGACTGTAGCCAGACAGGCTCCTCTGTCCATGGGATATCCAGACAAGAATATTGGAGTGGGTTGCCATGCCCTCCTCCAGGGGATCTTCCTGACCCAGGGATCGAACACACATCTCCTAGGTCTCCTGCATTAGCGGGCGGGTTCTTTACTAGCGCCACCTGGGAAGCCCCAAATTCTCTCTAGGTGTCATCTAAAGAAAACTTTCTTCGAAGTTTTATATTGTAGATTCAAGCAAAGGACTATTACAGGATAAAGCAATTACAAAGAAATGCATGCTTTCTCCTTCCTGTGTTTATTCTGTGAGCTTGTTTCTTATTTTGTCTAGGTTCGGTGATTTTGTTGACTGGCACTGCCAAACGAACTCCCTGTTGTCAGCAGCCGGGAGGGGGACTGTGAGATTTCGTTCGCCGGATGCGGTGATATGACCCACTAGGCGCGTGTGACGCGCCCCTTCTGTTGCGCATGCGCGTTACGGTCTCCATCCTATGTGACGAAGGGAAGCCGTGTTGGCCGGTGACTAAGGTGCCGTGTTCATGCCTGCCCTGTTTGCGTCCTGGCGTCTTCTGACTCAGGCTGTCAGTGGCTCTTGAGGGTTCTGGGCAAAAGGCTAGAGTCAGGCGCCCAGCAGTCATGGTTTTGGTAGCCTGTGTTCAAAACGGCAAAATCTGCCCCTACGGCACTTTCTCGGACAGCCTATAACTAACTCAGTGTAATTATTATCTTCATTTCTTCAAAACAATGTTCATTTTGGCACCTGGTGGTTTAGGTGGTTTAAAGATGTAACTGTTACAGGACGGGCTGTGGTTGCTCAAAAGCAGTGTTAGTGGTGGGCAGCTAGACCCCCAGAGGACTAACTGTGGAGGTAGATTCGGAAAATGAATACTCTCTCCCCTAGCCCAGGCTGAAACAGGACTGCCCCATACCGTCTTGCTCCCAGCTTACCCAAAGCAAAGGGTGATGGTTAACTCCAAGAGTGGGATCCTCTGCCGCTAAACAGACCGGGTGGCGTGGACAAGGAGGTCCGTAGCCCCCATGGCTGCCATGCTTCTCCAATTCTCCCACTCGGGAAATATCTGCCACAGGCCGGGCACTGCCGGGGGCCCAGATATGACTCTACTGTGGTTCTTGGAGGAGCTGGCAGGGCCCCCAGGGTAGACCTGGCCCCCCGCACTGACCCCAAGAGCTCCTGGGCACAGAAGCCATGGGGTCGTCTGAGGGCCGACCCCCAGAAGTCCTGCAGCCTCCGGGGCAAGGGGGGCCAGGGAGCAGGGAGGAAGCACAGCTGGGACTCGGAAGCGGCAGAGGTCCACACTGTTACCCACAGAGCATTCAGGATGGCTATCCTAATCCATCTCTCCTAGAGTAAAGCCCTCCTCAGGGACCAGAAATATCACTTGGAGAACAAGGTTACTGTTGCAATTCTTACTTCCACCGCAAAATTCCAGATCTGCCATCCCCTTGCTGAGATGCTGACAGGACCATTCTTGAAAAGGAGTGGACGGAATACAAAAGAATCCAAGTTTAAGAAATAATTTTGCACTTTCAAAGACCTTAGTTATGGGCTGAGTTGCATTCCCTCCCAAATCCCTGTGTTGATGTCCTAACCCCCCAGGACCTCAGAATGTGTCTGTATGTGGAGATGGGGCCTTCAGGGAGCTAGGGGTGTGTGTGTGTGTCTGTGGAGATGGGGCCTTCAGGGAGCTAGGGGTGTGTGTGTGTGTGTGTGTGTGGAGATGGGGCCTTCAGGGAGCTAGGGGCGTGTGTGTGTGTGTGTGTGTGTGTGTGTGTGTATGTATGCTCAGTCATGTCCGACTGCGACCCCATGGACTGTAGGCCTCCAGATTCCTCTCTCCATGAGATTTCCTAGGCAAGAATACTGGAGTGGGTAGCCATTCCCTTCTCTGGGGGATCTTCCTGACCCAGGGATTGAACCCTGGTCTCCCACATTGCAGGCAGATTCTTTACTGTCTGAGCCACCCAGGCCAGTGGTAAAACATCTGCCCAGGAGACTAAGGAAACGTGGTTCGATCCCTGGGACAGGACGATCCCCTGGAGGAGGAAATGGCAACCCACTTCAGTATTCTTGCCTGGGAAGTTCCAAGGACAGAGGAGCTGGGTGGTCTCCAGTTCCAGGGGGTTGCAAAGAGTTGTACATGACTGAGCATGCACATACACCCATATAACCACTCTTACCAAAAATCCTCATATGAAGTCTCTTTAGAAGCACAAATTCCTATCTACAGTTTGCCTGAATGTTTTCAAGGAAAAAGCACTGGAAGAAAACCATTTGGACTGGAATGTACAGCCAGCTCTCTTCTGACACACTCACTGGTGTGTGCACAGCTCTGTTGCGTATCTGATGGAACTCACATCGTGCCGTCATCCAAGACCAAGCCCTAAGTCAAGACATTCATACGTGCAAAACCATAGAACTCTGTGATGTTGATAAAGTAAGACAGGCAACTCGATGACAGTGATTACACTTGCCTTTTCAAATGCCACATTTTTGGCAATCATTTGGAATGGGGCTTTTTTTTTTTTTTCCCCCTAAACAAAGATCCAAGGAAAACAGAGGCAAGGCTTTCAAAGGCACCCATTACACCAAGGGAAGCCATCCATGAGGGTGCGAGCAAGCCAAGAGTAACTATTTTTACTCCTACATTCTGAACACTGTTTCTTTTCAAAGGGGCTGTGTGAAAGGTTGCTGGCCGGCTTCTAACTGGAAAAGTCACAGAACTTTACCCTTGCAGAAAATATCTATAACAGTTTCTTCCTTGGAAAAAAGTGACAAACCCTGAATCATATTTTCTAGGATCTTAAAATAATGATGTCGATTTGCTGGTTTATTTGAAAATTCCATGGTCATAAAATAACCAATGAAAGATTCAATCTATTTCCATCGGAGCAATCAAGGAAGAAAGAGGCAGCTGAAAGCAGCTCTGATACTTTGATTTAACGATTCATCAGCAAGTCCAAAACACAAAACCCACGTTCTGACAATGGGTGGCTCTGAAATACAGCAAGTGCTGCAGGGCCTACAGTAGGGGCCTCCCTGGAGACCATTCTTTCTTCTTTCTTTCTTTAAATCAGCCTTAAGGAATTCTTAAACCTCTCAAATCATCACTGGTAGAATGTCCAGCGTTTCTCCCTTGGCCACTAAAGTTGAAATGCTTTCTCATCCTTCTGAACTTTCTGAGCCCTGCACATTGGTGGAAGACAAGGGGGTGTAGTAAAAAAAAAATCTTAGAATGAAGATTAAGAGTAGAGCTTGTGTTATACAGAGAGAAGTAAGTCAGAAAGAGAAAAATACTGTATATTAACGCATATATATGGAATCTAGAAAAACGGTACTGATGAACCTATTTTGCAGGGCAGCAAAGGAGACACAGACATAGGGAGCAGACTCCTGGATACAGTGAGGGGGAGGAGAGGGTGAGACGAATTGAAAGAGGAGCGCTGAAATATATATATTACCATGTGTAAAACAGCCAGTGGGAATTCGCTGTGTGATGCCAGGAGCTCCACCTGGCACTCTGTGACAACCTAGAGGTGTGGGACAGGGTGGGTGGGAGGCAGGTTCAAGAGGGAGGGGACATATGTGTACCATATACATATATATATATATGGCTCATTCATGCTGATGTGTGCCAGAAACCAACACAACACTGTAAAGCATCCTCCAATTAAAAATAGATTAAAAAAAAAAAAGAGTAGGGCTCATGGGTCCCATGAGAAGACTTAGATGACCAACTGTTCTAGAAATCTTCTTCATACTAAGAAACAGTATGGTCAGTGGAGAAAGGGAAGGAATTATCAGGCCTTTACAGACAGAGTCCGGGGCAAACAACCATGCGTGTAGCTCAGAGGATGGCGTGCAGTACGTGATGCTGGCTGAAGGGCCAGCAGGAGACTCCTGCCACGTGCCTGTGAAGTTCCTCCATCCTGGGGTGTTTCCCAGTCCTGCAGGGGCAGGTATGAATGTCATGTCAAGAGACTTGAGGCCATGGACACACAGGGCTCTGCAAGTATTAGGATCAGGGGGCGACACCCTTCGGGGCTGGGCTTCTTGCTAACTCTGCAGACAGAGTTCATTTATGCAGCACTGGCCTGGATGGCCTGGATACTCACGGGGTGGCCCTGAGCGGGCAGCACCAGCCTCACCTGTGACCCGTGAGACACGCAGAACACCAGGCCCCACCTGAGACCCAGCGAAGCAGAGTCTGCCTGTTCACAACGTCTCCGGGTGATGCCCACACCTGCTGACTTAGTCTGTTCCGTTGCTAAAACAGAATACCATAGACTGGATGGCTTGGAAACTGCAGAAATTTATTTTCTGACAGCTCTGGAGACTGGGAAGTCCAAGATCGAGGTGCTGGCAGGTTTGTTGTCTGGTAGGAGCCCAATTCTTGGTTCATAAAGGGCTGTCTTGTCAGTGTGTCCTTGTGGTAGATGGGGCAGGGAGCTCTTCTGGGGTCTATGTTATAAGGGCACTAATCCCATTTGTGCTGCCCTGGTGGCTCAGGGTGGTAAAGAATCTGCTTGCCTATGCCTGCCAATGGAGGGAGATGTGAGCTTGATCCGTGGGGTCGGGAAGATCCCCTGGAGAAGGAAACGGCAACCCACTCCAGCATTCTTGCCTGGAGAACCCCATGGACAGAGGAGCCTGAGGGGTGACAGTCCATGGGGTCCCAAGAGTCGTCAACAATACTTAATCCCATTCATGGGGGCTCTGCCTTCTGACCTGACTACCTCCTCAAGGGCCCCCCTTCCTAATCCCATCATATGGGAGTGGGGTCTAGGATTTTCAAGTGTGAATTTCAGGGGAGATTGTTCAGCATCCATCTGATGCACACAGCAAGGTCCAGGCTGGAAGGGGAGGGAGAGGGTTTGATTGTTACCAGCGATACCACGTGACAGGGACATGACGCCGTCCTGGGGTTAACGTGGGGACAGGTGATTCTCCACAGGAATCTTGCCAGGTGGCCACACATGGCAAACAAGGCAAACCTGGTTGACAGGGTTCTTCCAGAGGAATGTTTATCATTCAGGTTGCCAAGGGCGACAGAGTCAACTGGACTCTCAATGATGTTCAATGGGAGTTGAGGAGTCAGGCGTAGGCTCTATTCTTAGTGAATTGTTCCACTAGATCAGCTGGTTAAAAAAAATATATATATATATATTTATATACATATATCTGGAGAAGGAAATGGCAGCCCACTGCAGTATTCTTGTCTGGAGAACCCACGGACAGAGGAGGCTGGCGGGCTACAGTCCACGGGGTTGCAAGAGTTGAATATGACCGAGCAACTAATGGAGGATACAGATATCTCTATTTCTCTCCGACTCTCTATCTCTGTATATATCTGTCTCCCAAGCTGTAATTACTGAATGTTATTTGTACCTACTAAGCCTAACAGAGAGGACAGAGGTGACTTGATTACTCTCGACTGTCTTTAACTGACTTCTATTGCCAATAAAACCACAAACTGACTTCTCTCCGTGTTTAGTTCTACCGGTTGACTCCGTTTTCAACAGTTTCCTCTAGTGAGGTAGTTTTATGAAACTTACAAGATCCAAACTTTTAATCCACTCCATTTCCTCAAGGTTCCCTTTGCCCTTAAATAGGATGACCGAAGGCCAGACCACACCGCCTGGTTCTGAACTTCAGAGCACCCTTCCAAAACACAGCACAACACCGGAAGAGCAACTCTCCTGCTGACTGTGAATGACACTGCTTAGTAACCAGCGACACTAAGTATGAAAAAAAGTATCAGAGACAAAAGGACAGAGGTTACCCCTCAGTAGCAGTGACTCTGTCAAGACTGACTGCTTTTCTGACTTGACCCAGAAGGGCTTCACCCAAAGGGCTTCCAGGTGAATGTCTGTATCCCCCACGGAGTGGGACTGGGGTGGAAACCCATTCGAGCTGTCAGTAGGGAGGCCCAACTAGTGAAGGGGCTGTGCTTTTTTCACTCCAGGGTACTTTTCAATTTTATCTCAAAACTTATGGCTTAAAACAAAGAAAGAAAGAAAGATTCCAGGCGTCTGGAGCATTACGCCACGTGATTTGCAGAACATAAAATCACGGAAAGTCACACCACTTCCTGATAGCACACAGTTCATGTTGGCCACCGAAACCCTTCTTCTGACTAATTCGTTCCATGCTGTAGTTTTCCAAGGTTGACTCATAACCATATCCTACTTTTCTCATTTCCTGAAATGATTCTGATGAAGGTTATTCCACATAAAAAGTGGAATAAGATATAAAATCCAGAGACCTAGGTACAACTTAAAAATCTTAAGTCTAAGACCCAGATGAACTTCTGGTCATAAATTCATCAGATGGATCCATGTTTCTGGGCTTCACAAGGACATCACACACTCCAGGAGATGAGGCTGTAACACAGTCCTGGGCTCGTGATCAAAAGTTCCTGAATTCAATTCAGAATCAGATCTACTTTCTATGAAAAAAGTAAGCTATAAAGCAGAAATATTTTCACACCAAAAAGAGGTCTGAAATCAATTTGAAGATGTAAAAGAATGAGAAGGAGTATAGTGTTAGTTGCTCAGTCGTGTCCGGCTCTGTGCAACCTTATGGACTGCAGCCCACCAGGCCCCTCTGTCCATGGAATTCTCCAGGCAAGAATACTGGAGTGGGTAGCCATTCCCTTCTCCAGGGCATTGTCCTGACCCAAGGATCGAAGCCGGGTCTCCTGCACTGCAAGTAGATTCTTTACCATCTGAGCCACCTGGGGAGCCCATGTTTTTCAGTCACTAAGTTGTGTCCGACTCTTTGCCATCCCATGGACTGCAGCACGCCAGGCTTCCCTGTCCTTCAATATCTCCCAGAGTTTGCTCAAACTCCCATCCATCGAGTCAGTGATGCCATCCAACCATCTGTCGCCCCTTCTCCTTCTGCCTTCAGTCCCTCCCAGTAACAGAGTCTTTTCCAATGAGTCAGCTCTTAGAAGGAGTATAGACCCTTCTGTTTTGTAAAATGCGATCACCATTATGCTTTGTTTAAAGAAAACTTCACTATTTAATCATTGATTTTTTTTTACATTATTAACAAAAGAAACATGGGGCACTTTATTTTTTTTATTCCTTTAGTGTGGAGAACTTTATTTTTTATTTATTTTTTTGGCACTTAGAACTTTTTAAAGGATAATTACAATATTGTGTTGGTGTTTGCCATACATCAACACGAATGTGGAGTACTTTAAATTGATTTCCCTGTGTTTTAAGGAAGATAAATGCTTTAAAATCACTTGTGTTCTCTAAGAAAAAAAAAAAACAAACCCTCAGAAACAATGGACATTTCAACTCTTTAATCGGAGTTTATGGTTTGTACTACACAAGCCAACTCTTTACTAATTACTTCTCAGGCCACACGCCATGCGCAGTCGCTTCAGTCACATCTGATTCTTTGCGATCCCTGTAGCTCATCAGGCTCCTCTGTCCATGGGGTTTTCCCAGCAAGAATACACGAGTGAGTTACCATTTCCTTCTCCAGGGGATCTTCCCGACCCAGGGATTGAACCCAAGTCTCTTGCGTTTCCTGCATATGCAGGCGGGAATCTTCACCACTGAGCTACTGGGGAAGCCCATACTCATCTCCTATCTTTGACTTAGAATTATTTTTATTTTTCTAGTTAACAACCCGAAAAATATGTGTTTCTATATAAAGATGTGGAAACAGTTTGAATCAGGCAATCACTTTTTCTTTAAAAAAAATCATGTTGACAATCATTCAACGTGTCTAATACCCACTGAGGGACACATTTGGAAAAATCTTCCAAAGTAAGTTATGCACTGGGTGCTGAATGAAATGATGACTCAGGAGGCCAGGGTCAAGAATGGCAGCTAAACCCAGGAGGTGAAAAGCTGACGGGGAATTTTAGAAGCTGGATCAGACTGGCCAACAGCGATTCAGGGATGGACTGATTTGACACGCACAAGGGGAGACAACAAGGCAGTGTGCACCTCTTGATGGGCAGCAGTAACAGGATATCTCACGTAAACGAAAACAGAACTAACAAAACACTCTAACTTGACCACTTTTCAGATCTATGAGTTCACAATAAATAGGTGTATAAAGGGATGTGCTAACAGTGTGCTATTGCCAAGAAGTGTCTAAAAAGGGACTTTCTACCAGACAGACAACCCAGATAGTAACAGATGTTAAGAAATATCAACCAAGTGGAATGGGTCTGTCTTATCTGAATTGTGATCCAAACACGCTGAGTACAAAAACAGATTCTTGAGGCAGTTTGGGAAATTCGAATACAGAATAAATATGATATTAAGAAGGAACTTTTATGACTCCTTATCTCTTAGAGATGCATATCCTTGAAATGATACGATGCTAGGGGGTGTGTTTAAAACTACCTGGAGGTGTAGGATGGGAAGGGGGGATTCCATGTGTTGATCACTGCTGAAACCGGGTGATGAGCTGAGTCTTTGAGGTTCATTAGACTATTTACTCTGTTTTTGCACGTGTTTGAAAATCTTCATAAACACAAAGTTATTTTTAAAAAGTAGCCAAGAATTGATAAGAGATTTATGATAAGGGCAGCATCACCTGGGGCTTCCCTGGTGGCTCAGATGGTAAAGAACCTGCCAGTCAATGCAGATTTGATCCCTGGGTCGGGAAGATCCCCTGGAGGAGGGCATGACAACCCACTCCAGTATTCTTGTCTGGAGAATCCCAAGGACAGAGGAGCCTGGTGGGCTACAGGCCAGGGTGTTGCAAAGGGTCGGACAGGACTGAGCAACTAAGCACACACACACTCATTATAAACCGACGTGGTATGAGACGGCTTTCATAATAAAATGTATAATTCATACAAATTGAAAATACATAATTTTACATTTTTAGCAATTTTTCAAGATAGTGAGGTCGCCATTGAAAATTTTCAGACTCTGACACAAAGTATACAACAGAACTCTCTTGGACACAACTTGACCTAGCAGCCCCAAACAGACAATAGGGTAAGGATTTAGAGCAATTTTCAAAATGCTGGAAAATAGGCACCAGGGAATATCTCAGCCCATTTTTTGAAGGAGGACATAACAGAATCAAAGTTGTTGTTTCTTACTGTGTAGGAACTGGGTTCGATCAGAACTGGGTCAGGTCAGTCACGTGACCCAAAAGGCCTCAGGTCAATGCTGAGAAGGATGCTATTACTGCACAGTTGATCAAACACTGGATGCTTTATGGTACTTCAAAGCGGTGAGGACCAAACCAGAGCCACGGGTAAGGGCGACGCCCGTTTGACCATCAAGCCACGTGGACACCTCATACCTGCATGGCTCATTCCAGCCACCCACTTCAGAGACATTAACTCATAACTTCCACAACAATCCAATGAGGTATGGCGGGGGCAACCTGCTTTTATATCACCTATGGAAAGACTGATGCAGATCATGCGATTGCCCAAGTCAGAGAGAGACTCAAGAAGAGACCTGGAAATAAAACCCAACCCAGGGACTTCCCTGGTGGTTCACTGGCTAAGACTCTGAACCCCAAATGCAGGGGCCCTGGCTCGATCCCCGGTCAGGGAACTAGATCCCACTCGCCACATGCTACAACAAAGTTTGAAGATCCCAAGTGCCACAACTAAGACTGGCACAGCCAAAGAGATAAACAAATAACTATTTTAAAAAAACAGACAAACCCCAAACCAACACTTGGAAAGCCCGGCACACAGCTTTAAAAATCACAATATACTTTGTTCCAAGCTTGGGGAAGATACTGAATTGAGTGACATATTAAGATGCGTATTAGCATGGATCAAGTGGTGAGTTTTTTAATTTCCAGAATAATTTTTAAAAGAAAAAACACTAAAACAACTTTCACGTTGGATGTATTGTCAAGCTGGATTCCCTGGGGGCTCAGACAGTAAAGAATCTACCTGTAATTCAGGAGACCTGGGTTCAATCACTGGGTTGGGACGATCCCCTGGAGCAGGGAACGGCAGGCAACCCACGCTAGTATTTTTGCTTGGAGAATCCCAGGGACAGAGGTGCCTGTTGGGCTACAGTCCATGGGGTCGAAGAGAGTGGGACATGACTGAGCGACTGACACTTGGATGTACTTAAAAGATGAGAAAGGCGGTATCTGGTTTTCACAGGAAAATATGACGCTGATCACCTTGGCACCCATCAGCGACTGTGGTGATGATGAAGAGGCGGGAAAACAGCAGCTCCTGTAAGCTGCAGCTTCCTACCGACCAGGTTTGGGGGGCAGGTACTTGGCGCCTGCTCTCTTTCATCCTCAGACTTCTCCAGGACAGAAAGCGAGATTGCTTTCTCACAGATGAGGAACCGAGGCTACAACGTCAGGAGTACTTCTCTTGGATGTTTGACTTGGAATCAGGATCTGAAGCAAAGCGACAATGAAATAGTACCCGGCCTGACACGAATTCTTAAAATAGTGGAGACTGATCCATTATACCCGGCGGCAAACCATGTTGACAAGATCAAGCCATCAAGGAGATGCCAGTGGCCCCACTAACTACTGATGGAAAAAGCCTGATTCTCTTAATGCCGCTGACAGTTCACCTGGCCACTCCAGGGCAGATGTTATCCCATGCTGGCTCCCTGCCCTGACAGATTAACAAAGGAACATGCTCCAAAAAAAAAAAAAAAAAAAATCATCAAAAGGTTTGCAAGGCCAGTGACTTTCTATAAGAAAGCAGGCCTCAGGCTTGCTGTTTTTTATCTTTATAAACCACATCACCTCCACCTACAGCAACACACAGTAAGTAAAGCTCAGACTGATTCATGAGCTGGAATCAGCTAGGAAAGGCATTATCAAGAATTGTCAAGAAAAGGGGCTTCCCTGATGGCTCAGTGGCAAAAAACTCACCTCCAAATACAGGAGACATGAGTTCCATCCCTGGTCTGGGAAGATCCCACATGCCGCGGAGCAACTAAGCCCATGTGCCACAGACTAAGCCTGCACTCTAGAGCCTAGGAACCGAAGTGCTATAGCCTGCACACCCTAGAGCTCAAGCTCCACAGCAAGAGAAGCCACAGGGAAAGTCTGCATGCTGCAGCTAGGGAGTAGCCTCCACTCTGCGCAACTCAAGAAAGCCTGCACGGTAGCAACAAGGACCAGCTCAGCCAAAAAACAAATATATATTTTTTAGAAAAGAAGAATTACCAAGAAAGGAAATTCTCAAAAAAAAATTTTCATCTCTATTTAAGATTAAGGCAGGATGGACTGTGACACATTAGACACTAATCTTCAAATGGCTGTCGCTTGGTCACTCAGTCGTACCCAACTCTCTGCAACACCATAGACTGCACCGAGCCAGGCTTCCTATCCTTCACCATGGATAGGTGAACCTGAAGCAAACATTGAAGCAAACTTCACCTGGACTTTGCTCAAACTCATAGCCATTGATGCCATCAATCGTTCAGGGTTGCTTTCCTTTAGGATCTCCAAATAGTTAAACATCAAACTTCTAACAGTCAGAATGTTATATCCTTTTTCTATAGAAAACCTGGCTGTTGTAAGGATTTTGAAGAGCCAAGGTCTTACTCTGGTTTTCCAAGGAGCTATGAAGACTCTTGAGAGTCACTTGGACAACAAGGAGATCAAACCAGTCCATTCTAAAGGAAAACAGCCCTGAATATTCGTTGGAAGGACTGATGTTGAAGCTGAAACTGCAATACTTTGGCCACCTGATGCAAAGAACTGACTCATTTGAAAAGACCCTGATGCTGGGAAAGATTGAGGGCAGGAGAAGAAGGGGATGACAGAGGATGAGACGGTTGGATGGTATCACTGACTCTACAGACATGAGTTTGAGTGAGCTCCAGGAGTTGGTGATAGACAGGGAGGCCTGGCGTGCTGCAGTCCATGGGGTCACGAAGAGTTGGACACTGAACTGAACTGATGGCATCTTAGGACACTGGTCCAAGAGTCACTCTTGGTCTCTGGCCCCAGCTTTGGCAAAAACAAGCTATGCCACGCTGGGGAGCACATTTCACCTCCTTGGATCTGGCCCACCTGTTGCAAAATCAATGGTAAAGGCGCTCCAGGGGGATGACAGCAGGGACAGGAAAGATCATACATCACCTGGAACATAATTCAGCTTACAGAACAGGACAAACTGTGGGGAAGCGAAGCAGAGACATTAACACTCAAGTGTATTAATAGCTATGCTAATGGAGCACTGTAAAACCATTTCACCTGAATACTAAAAATAGGTTTCCGAGTAATCATCATCGTTTTTTTAAAAAAAGAACATAAGTTACTGTCAACCTAGCTGCATGAAATTTCTATTAAGAGTCACTGGAAATTGTGAGGATGGATGAATGTAGCCTTCTTATTCCAGGAACCGCTGGAAAATTCTTCCAAGGTTAGGATAACGGGGTGGGGGAAAAAGAAAGAAAACTTGCCCGAAAAATTAAATAGTGTCAGGAAGTTTAACGTGATCTGTGTTTGATTCACAGCACAGGATTCTTTCGTAAGAACTCTTTATCTGACCCTGTTTGCTCTAGATAGGGGCGGGCAGGCTTGTGAACATGAGTTCAGACAAGTTCAAGCTAATAAGCTCCACACTGAATCCTATTATGTACACAGTTCTATAACTTTCGTAGGCAAGGGTGAAGATAAAGAACTTGTTTGTTAAGGTGCACAAAGGTCCTGCTGGTAATGCTCTAGTTAGCTTAATGCTTCAGATGCCACTCTGTCAAATATCCCCTTGTTCCACGGATTAAGTCAGTCAAAACATCCAGAACCGGGTCCCATAGAAGGTCCTGACCACCTTCTGAGAACACAGCTCCCTCCTTCCAGTTTATTATGCCAGCTCTGAATAGTAACAATTTCTAGTTACGTTTGGAGAAAGCGACGGCACCCCACTCCAGTACTCTTGCCTGGAAAATCCCATGGACGGAGGAGCCTGGTGGGCTGCAGTCCATGGGGTCGCGAAGAGTCAGACACGACTGAGCGACTTCCCTTTCTCTCTTCACTTTCATGCATTGGAGAAGGAAATGGGAACCCACTCCAGTGTTCTTGCCTGGAGAATCTCAGGGACAGGGGAGCCTGGTGGGCTGCCGTCTATGCGGTCACACAGTCGGACACGACTGAAGTGACTTAGCAGCAATAGCAGCAGCAAGTTACATTCAACCCACGCTTGGCAGTTCACAAGTCTCGCCACAGGTACCAACTCATCTGAGTTGCCTGAAATCCTCCAATGATATAGAGGAGGATTTTATTATTCTTGCTTTTGCAGAAAGGAGGCTCAGTGAGCTCAGATCGGTTGCCTAAGGTCACAAAGCTCCTACTGGCAACATGTAACATGCACATTCATGCCCTCTGACTGTTATTACCCAGGATGGCTGTAACCAAAGACACATTCTTGTAAATCCTTAAGACAGTACCAAAAAAGGCCTAGTTGAGGTATATACACATGTCCTCAGATTTCTGTGGTGAGTCAGTAAACATGTCTTAAAGGTGACGTTGGTTGGTGAGCTCATTCATGTCAGGTTCTGAACTGAGGTAAGAGTTAAGATCATTAAAACATTTTCCTCAAATTTATTTTTGAATCCAAGATGTCAGGTTCTAGGCATTCTTGAGCACTGTAGCACAAACCCCAAATCAGCCTATACTGTTAACAGAGGTGCATGATTTGTGATCCTGACAAGCATGCTTTAGTCTGAAGGTGGTGGCTCATCAAAGGCACATGTCAGCACAGATGCAAGCTACCCACGAACGGGCTACTGAGGAAGCTCCCACACTGGAAGGGGCTGGAAGTTTCTGTGAGGAAGGTTGGTTTTAAAACTCCTCTGTGGACATGTGTGTCTCTGATTCATGTCAATGTATGGCAAAACCCGCCACAATACTGTAAAGTAATTAGCCTCCAATTAAAATTAATTAATTAAAAACAAAACAACTCCTCTATGGAGAAATGCAAATCAAAACTACAACATGGTATCACCTCATACCAGACAGTGAGATCTCACAGCATCATCAGAAAGGCTACAGACGATAAATGCTGGAGAGGGTGTGCAGAAAAGGGAACCCTCCCTGCACTGTTGGTCGGAATGTAACTTGGTGCAGCCACTGTGACAGACAGTGAAGGTTCCTCAAAAACTGAAAATAGTGACACCATGTGATCCAGTGATCCCACTTCTGGGCATAAATCCTGAGAAAACTCTAATTCGAAAAGATGCACGGAACCGCAATGTTCGTAGCAGCACTGTTTACAATAGCCAAGACACATGAGCCACCTAAGCGTCCACTGGCAGATGTAGGGATAAGGGTGCGGTGTACATGCCCAAAGGCATGGTCCCTGGCCACAAAAAAGAACGAAATAATGCCATTCGGAGCACACGGGTGGACCTAGAGGTGGTCATGCTAAGTGAATTAGGTCAGAGAAAGAGAAAGGCAAATACATGGTATCACTTATATATGGAATCTAAAAAAATTATGTAAATGAACTTATTTACAAAACAGAGGTAGACTCAGAGACATAGAAAACAAATTTACAATTACCAAAGAGGATACATTAGGAGTTTGTGATTAAAATATACATACTACTACATAGAAAATAGAGAACCAACTACTGTATAGTACAGGAAATGATACTCCACATCTCGTAATAACCTACAATGGAAAAGAATCGAAAAAGGAATATATATATATATCTGAATCACTTTGCTACACACCTGAAACTAATACAACATTGTAAATCAAAAAATTTATTTCAATAAAAATTTAAAAAACCGCCTCTGTGAACTACTCGATATAAGGATTACAACCTAGACTTCTGTAGGAATTTAAAAAGTCCTTACCATTTCTCCATCTTTCGTACTTAGAAGAGACAGCTAATAGTGAATAAGAATAAAAACTGATGAGCAAGAACAGCTGCAGGCAGACAAGGTCCATATTGATATTCGTCTCAAGGCTGTTGATTTTCACAGGACATCCACTCACTGAAAAACATCTTTCCTTAAGGAAAGTTGTCGAATAGTTTTAAATAATGAAAACAAGCTTTTATAATGGAAACTATTTTGCAATTCTTTAATAATTGTAACACTTAGTTTAATAATTTGAAATGTACCAGAAGAAAATCTGGTTGAAGTGACAACAAGAATAAGATGTCGAAAAATCGAAAATCATAAAAACTGACATCATTTCCCAAAGACATCGGAAGGATACGTCTCTTTAGGGAGCATAGGGAGAGCCTGGGGGAAGTTACGTGGAGAATAATGAATGGTGAGATGATGGAACAAAAGGGTGAGACCCAGCAAAGCCTCTCTCCAGGGGAAGTTACATGGAGAATAATGGATGGTGAAATGATGGAACAAAGAGTGACATCCAGCAAAGCCTCTCTGAGGATACTTACAAACGAATGCTGTGCTGAAACCATGATCGGTGTAAATACGGGATAAAACGTATGCCATTTTCTCCAGCACCAAGAAACTCTTCTTGGTAACTGGTTACTTTAACACTTATTTTTAGTACAAAAAAAAAAAAAAAAATCCCCAAAGTGTATTTGTAAGTCGTGGCTGGACTATTTTTGATGTCGACAATAATGATCTAGGAACTACCCTGGCACGCTGGTTAAGGCTTTGCATTTCCAATGCAGCGGGCATGGGTTTGATCCCTCATCAGGGAACTAAGATCCCGCATGCCACTTGGTAGGAAAAAAAAAAGAAAAAAACTAAAAAAGTTACAAAAAGAAGAAAGAAAGAAAATAGTGATCTGCCTGTGTATCCTGTTCAAGTACCATTCTGATGCTCTGTATGTAAACAAAACTGCACTGGACTGGTTTTCCTTTTCTCCAGGAGTATAATAAAATCCTGTTGCTAGAGCTACGTGGCTAGTTTGAATATTTGACAGCAGAACTTCAAGAATGAGCTCTCTCTGGAAAATTGTTACCTCTTCCTGGATTAGGTTACATAAAAGCTAGTTACTTGAGTCATCTATTTATGAAAAGAAGCTAAATAGGAATTCATACAGTGTCGACACCAATAAAAGCTGAATGTTAACTCGGAACTACTCTGTCAACATTGGCCCCATGTCGGTGGTGGGTGGGGAGGGGTACAATGGTCTTACTGTTCAAACCAGCTGGGGCACACCGGACTAGCTCCCGGCCCACTGAATTTTCCACAGGCTCAGGGTTTGGCTCCCTCACAGGCTCAAGATCCTATCTTTTTCAATTCAAGGATCTACCCAGAAAATTCCACACCGTGTGTCATTCCAGTACACTAGTGTTACACTCCATTACATCCTCTTAAATGTGACTGCATTAACCAAAGCGGGCCACTCCCAGATCGGCCTCATATTTTCTGTGATGCCAGTCAGAACCAGCGCTTCAAGAAAATCTTGAGCGCTCTGTGAATTCCATCATGAAGTCACGTAAAACAACCGTCTTGCTCTGTTTCCCACTGGGGTAACCTCTGAAGGTCACATGTTAGCTGTAAATCAATAAAGACTTCCTGGAGCCCTGATCACGTCCGCAGTGACAGCAGTCTGGGAACACGCTCGTGCTTCTGAACAATCCAATGGCTCTATATGCCATAATTACCCCCGAGCGTTCTGAATATTTGGCCATCACTGGACGAATCCCTACTATGGGCCAGGCATTCCTAGGAAAGCATACTTTCTAGGGGAGGCTAGACAACCGGGTGGCACAGGAAGAAAGGCCCGGGGCAGGCCCTGGGGAGGCCCGCGGAGCTCAGAGGGAGAGCATCTTTGGGAGAGCAGGCTGGGGGGACGGCAGTGCCAGCACAGCCCGCACCCTCCCGCAGGGTTCTTACACCCGAAATGTCTAGGACAGCAGCGTCTCTGCACGGCGACGTCAGTATACTTAACACTGCTGAGCTGTACCTAAAAGAAAAAAAACCCGAAACAGAGATACGAGACCTGAAATCTAATCATGGGGAAACATCACGCTGATGGCCATTCAACGAAATGACAGATCAAAAGTGTCCAGGTCCTGAGATCCAGGAAAGATGGGAGAGCCATTCTAAACTGAAGTGGACTCAAGATCTCCGACAGCCAACTGCGCATGTGTGAGCTCCGCCAGGATCCAAAGGATGCCACGGGGGACCAGTGCAGAACTCTGAGCAGAGTCTCAGGATTACACGGCAGCAATATGGCAGTGTTTATGTCCTGATCCCTACAGTTTCATTGTGAGAATTCGGCAGCATGTCCTTGTTTTAGGGGATATTCTACTGTAGGCAGGGGTGGTGGACATGGTTGGCAACTATTTTCAAATGGCTCAGAGAAAAAAGCTCTGTATTGAATTTGTGACTTTTCTATAAGAATAACAGCAACAACAATAATAAACACAAAAAAGAATGACAAGGCAGACATATGGAGAGTTCAACACAGCATTGTCTCAGGGTAGTGTTGGGGCCACCCAGGATTGAACCCCAGCTTCACTCTGGGGACTGTGTACCTTCCACCTGGGGCAAGCAGGTTTACCTCTGTGGGCTTGAGTTTCTCATTGATAAGAAGGTATGCTAGCTCACACAGTTGTTGTGGGGATTCAACAGGAGACGTGTAAGTGCTCACAGTGCTGGTACTACTATCATGAGCACACACATTAATCTGATAATCTTAACCCAAATAATCAAAGATGCTGCTGATATGGCGCCTCCTTGTCAACCTTCTGCCACCAGCATGCCTGGCTACCTTTGTTACTTTCCAGCCTCACCTCTGCTGGACACATAGGGAAGGGCATCTTTCTTCAACAAAGCCTTTATCTTAACTTCTACTCACTTCAGCCTCAGACTCGGTCATCACCACTGCCATCGTGTATTGACTGGGTGTCCACCGTTTTCAGGGGAAAAGAAAGCTGGAGAACAGGCTCCTGCCTTTTCAGAACATCCAAAGCAGAAAGGCACTTCATTTGACACAAGCTACTAGAAACCTAAGACTTCCCTGTGGCTCAAATTGTAAAGAATCTGCCTGCAACGCAGGAGACCCGGGCTAATCCCTGGGTCGGGAAGATCCCCTGGAGAAGGGAGTGACAACCCACTCCAGTGTTCTTGCCTGGAGAATCCCGTGGACAGAGAAGCCTGGCTGACTGTAGTCCATGGGGTCACAGAGAGTCAGACACGACTCAGTGACAAACACACACACAGTCAGACACAACTGAGTGACTAACACTTCACACTTCACTAGATACCTAAGAACACACTATACGCTCTGGTGTAAAACTTAATTTGGTGCCAATATCAGCCCCACCTTTTTGAGTTGAAATTCAGGATGCATGGTGTTTTCGTTGAAAAGGGGCTCAGCCTTTCTGGAAAACAAGTTGGCAATATGTAACCAACTATGTTTATAAGGTCCGTGATCTTGGACTCTATGGTTTCACTTGGGGGAAATAATTAGTATATTGGGCTTCCCTGGTAGCTCGGATGGTTAAGATTTTGCCTTTAATGAGGGAGACCTGGGTTCAGTCCCTGGGTTGGGAAGATCCCCTGGGGAAGAGAATGGCAACCTACTCTGGTATTCTTGCCTGGAGAATCCCATGGACAGATGAGACTGGTGGGGTACAGCCCATGGGCTTGCAAAGCATCAGACACAACTAAGCATAATTAGTGTATTAAAAAAAAAAGACAAATGGTATGAAGATGTTTAGGTCAGAGCTGTTCATGATAGAGAAATGTCTAAGGAAATGAGGCTGGAGAGGCAAGCGGGGGCCAGATCAGGCCTTGGAGGGATGTAGACACCATCCTGTAAGAACTGGGAGCCCACTGGAAGGAACGAGCTGAGGCCTGAGACTTGGGAAGACCACTCCAGGCACCTTGTAGAGCTTGACCTGGACAGGACAGGGAACAGGGGTCAGAGGGGAGAGCCGCGTGGAGGTTAGGGCAGCCACCAGGTGGGAGGCGAGGAGGATCAGGACCCAAGCAGCAGTGCCGGGCACACACATGTGAGAAAATGGCCAGTGAATCAAAGCAGAACAAAAATTCAGTTAAGGATCACAACTATGTAAAACGCTGCCTTTGTTCATTGGAAAAGATTTTCAAAGAAATTTATAGAGTAATGCAAATTGAATATGATGCTCATTGATTTTCTTTTTTCTGGGAAGCTTATGAAAACCTCGTAATGATAAATACACGTTTACAATTTTGAGTCCAAGCTTTGATCCCTGCTTGCCATTTCGGATAGTGCGACCCAAGTGTGGTCAGCACTCGTCTGCCATGAGGTCAAAATAGAAACTGAGAGTGTTTAGAAACTTTTAAAGCAACTTATCAGAAAAACTGCCCATCTGTTGCATCTGCCAATAAGACATTACGGCTTGTGTTTTGTCTATCTTCCCATGCATACTTCTAGTAACTCATTTTTATTATATTCCATTAATTAGTTGGCAAGAGGTTGAAACAAGGCAGTCATACTCAGAGACAATTTGAGAAATGCTGATTGAAAAACACTGCACAGCTGGGGTCTCCCAGAGGCGGCTAGCAGTGGCTCTCAGCCTAGAACCCACCCCAGATCTGGACAGATGTGCCATTTACATGGTGACTGCGATGCTGGGGCTTAGCAGCTGGGAAACAGCCATATCATCCAGTTAGACAGTCATAGTTGGGGAAAGACACTCTGATAGTGATCACTTGCATGAGCGTGTGTGTGTGTGTGTGACACATTGCAACAGATCAGAAAACACTGCCTAAGACTTCCTTAGTCCTTAAGATTCCACATGTCTCAGGGCAACAAAACCTACCAACCACAACTAGGACCTGATGGAGCCAAACAAATTAATTAATTTAAAAAAAAAGAAAACACTGCCTACATGAGAAAGGACACCATCACAGAGCACTAGGACCTCTTCCTGGCTGGCACCTTAGTTTCTGCTGTTTGAAGAAAGGGCACCACTAGATGAATCCGATGGTCTTTCCTCTGAGTGCTCTCTGAAAATTTTGCCACTTACGTTTAGTAAATCTTAGCCGCAGAGAGATGACAGGGCTTTCTACTCCGAGGGCTTCACTGTGTCTCCCTCCACAGTGCCTGTGTACCTGCCTGTGACTGATGCCCCGTAAGGGCGGGCTCATGTCTGGATTTCTGCTCACTGTTGGACATGCATGCATGTATGCACGGCACTGATTAGGACCACAGACTGACTGACATGACCTCATGTTTACTGGCACGTGCGGTCTGTGGACAGCGCCCGTCTGCAATGAGGTCACAACAGAAACTGAGGGCGTTCACAAACTTTTAAAGCAATTTATCAGAAAACTCACATGCTGCATCTAACAACAAAACGTTAAAGCTTATGTTTTGTATGTCTTCCTCTTCCACTTCATTCTCCTAGCAATTTATTTTTAAGGCTGTCCAAGCTTATTGTCTTCGGGGAGCTGCAACCTGTCTCCTGGACAGTGAAGGCTAATTACTGCATTCATTGGGGAGCTTTCCATTTCTTGCCTAACCTTCCACCTTTCTGGAATGCTCTAGATAATTCCACAGTGTAAATGGGGAGAGCTGCCTTCAAAGATGGGGAAACTTTCAGAGCTGTGTAAAGATGACACGAGAAGTCTGGGGACAGAGGAAGCTGCCCTTTCCCAGGTGCAGAGGCTGGGCAGCCACGTGGCATAGACATGGGGCGGGCCTGGGCACAGCAAGGTGGCCTGCACAGCTGGCTTCTGGACACAGAAAGTCCTTCCCAGACCCTAGGCCTCCAAATCCTGTGTGAAGAATTCCAGAGAAGCTCAAGATTAACAGCACAGGGGTTCAAAGCAGGCTGCCTCCATGAATAAATGCTGGCCCACATACCATGTACCTACATGGCCAGAAATTATACATCAATAATAAATTTTAAATACTTTCTATCTTCTTACTGAGAGAGTTAATTCTTAGGTAGGTTGGTGAGAAATCCGGTGCCCCTGAGGAGGAGGAGAAAGGGGTCTGGAGCTCTCAAAGAGAGAAAGGGACAAACTATTTTTTTTCTACATTTCCACATCTTAGTCATATGCAACATCATTTTCTTTAGGCAGAGCTAATGATTACACAACAAAACAACTCATCTTGCTCCAGGATATGATTTTCCTTAAACTCTGAACCAATGATTATATAACAATATATCCTGCTCAAGGACATGAACATTAAGAACCTTCAGACTAATCCTGTCATCTTAAAGTGTATTCTGTAGGAGTGGGTCTGGTAAGATCTTTCTATTGTTAGTTCTAATCCTGTTATCTTAAAATGTAGGATGTGGGAGTGGGTCTGGTAGTTCAGTTCAGTTCAGTCGCTCAGTCGTGTCCGACTCTTTGCAACCCCATGAATCGCAGCACAGCAGGCCTCCCTGTCCATCACCAACTCGCGGAGTTCACTCAAACTGATGTCCATCGAGTTGGTGATGCCATCCAGCCATCTTATCCTCTGTCGTCCCATTCTCCTCCTACCCCAATCCCTCCCAGCATCAGAGTCTTTTCCAATGAGTCAACTCTTCGCATGAGGTGGCCAAAGTACTGGAGTTTCAGCCTCAGCATCAGTCCTTCCAAAGAAATCCCAGGGTTGATCTCCTTCAGAATGGACTGGTTGGATCTCCTTGCAGTCCAAGGGACTCTCAAGAGTCTTCTCCAGCACCACAGTTCAAAAGCATCAATTCTTCAGCGCTCAGCTTTCTTCACAGTCCAGCTCTCACATCCATACATGACCACTGGAAAAACCATAGCCTTGACTAGACGGACCTTTGTTGGCAAAGTAATGTCTCTGCTTTTCAATATGCTATCTAGGTTGGTCATAACTTTTCTTCCAAGGAGTAAGCGTCTTTTAATTTCATGGCTGCAATCACCATCTGCAGTGATTTTGGAGCCCCCAAAAGTAAAGTCTGACACTGTTTCCACTGTTTCCTCATCTATTTGCCATGAAGTGATGGGACCAGATGCCATGATCTTCGTTTTCTGAATGTTGGGCTTTAAGCCAACTTTTTCACTCTCCTCTTTCACTTTCATCAAGAGGCTTTTTAGTTCCTCTTCACTTTCTGCCATAAGGGTGGTGTCATCTGCATATCTGAGGTTATTGATATTTCTCCCAGCAATCTGGATTCCAGCTTGTGCTTCTTCCAGTCCAGCATTTCTCATGATGTACTCTGCATAGAAGTTAAATAAGTAGGGTGACAATAAACAGCCTTGACGTACTCCTTTTCCTAATTGGAACCAGTCTGTTGTTCCATGTCCAGTTCTAACTGTTGCTTCCTGACCTGCATACAGATTTCTCAAGAGGCAGGTCAGGTGGTCTGGTATTCCCATCTCTTTCAGAATTTTCCACAGTTTGTTGTGATCCACGTAGTCAAAGGCTTTGGCATAGTCAATAAAGAAGAAATAGATGTTTTACTTGGAACTCTCTTGCTTTTTCCATGATCCGGCAGATGTTGGCAATTTGATCTCTGGTTCCTCTGCCTTTTCTAAAACCAGCTTGAACATCTGGAAGTTCACGGTTGATGTATTGCTGAAGCCTGGCTTGGAGAATTTTGAGCAATACCTTACTAGCATGTGAGAGAAGTGCAATTCTGCAGTAGTTTGAGCATTCTTTGGGGTTGCCTTTCTTTGGGATTGGAATGAAAACTGACCTTTTCCAGTCCTGTGGCCACTGCTGAGTTTTCCAAATTTGCTGGCATATTGAGTGCAGCACTTTCACAGCATCATCTTTCAGGATTTGAAATAGCTGAACTGGAATTCCATCACCTCCACTAGCTTTGTTTGTAGTGATGCTTTCTAAGGGCCCACTTGACTTTTCATTCCAGGATGGCTGGCTCTAGGTGAGTGATCACACCATCGTGATTATCTGGGTCATGAAGATCTTTTTTGTACAGTCTTCTGTGTATTCTTGTCACTGTTAATATCTTCTGCTTCTGTGAGGTCCATACCATTTCTGTCCTTTATTGAGCCCATCTTTGCATGAAATGTTCCCTTGGTATCTCTGATTTTCTTGAAGAGATCTCTAGTCTTTCCCATTCTGTTGTTTCCCTCCATTTCTTTGCATTGATCACTGAGGAACGCTTTCTTATCTCTCCTTGCTATTCTTTGGAACTCTGCATTCGCATGCTTATATCTTTCCTTTTCTGCTTTGCTTTTCGCTTCTCTTCTTTTCTCAGCTATTTGTAAGGTCTCCTCAGACAGCCGTTTTGCTTTTTTGCATTTCTTTTCCATGGGGATGGTCTTGACCCGTGTCTCCTGTACAATGTCATGAACCTCATTCCATAGTTCATCAGGCACTCAATCAGATCTAGGGCCTTAAATCTATTTCTCACTTCCACTGTATAATCATAAGGGATTTGATTTAGGTCATAATCTGAATGGTCTAGCGGTTTTCCCTAAGTCTCAATTTGGCAATAAGGAGTTCATGATCTGAGCCACAGTCAGTTCCTGGTCTTGTTTTTGCTGACTGTATAGAGCTTCTCCATCTTTGGCTGCAAAGAATACAATCAATCTGATTTCGGTGTTGACCATCTGGTGATGTCCATGTGTAGAGTCTTCTCTTGTGTTGTTGGAAGAGGGTGTTTGCTATGACCAGTGCATTCTCTTGGCAAAAGTTTACTAGCCTTTGCCCTGCTTCATTCCATACTCCAAGGCCAAATTTGCCTGTTACTCCAGGTGTTTCTTGACTTCCTACTTTTGGATTCCAGTCCCCTATAGTGAAAAAGACATCTTTTGGGGGCGTTAGTTCTAAAAGGTCTTGTAGGTCTTCATAGAACCATTCAACTTCAGCTTCTTCAGTGTTACTGGCTGGGCCATAGACTTGGATTACCGTGATATTGAATGGTTTGCATTGGAAATGAACAGAGATCATTCAGTTGTTTTTGAGATTGCATCCAAGTACTGCATTTCAGACTCTTTTGTTGACCATGATGGTTACTCCATTTCTTCTGAGGGATTCCTGTCCACAGGAGTAGATATAATGGTCATCTGAGTTAAATTCACCCATTCCAGTCCATTTTAGTTCACTGATTCCCAGAATGTCAACGTTCACTCTTGCCATCTCCTGTTTGACCACTTCCAATTTGCCTTGATTCATGGAATTAACATTTCAGATTCCTATGCAATACTGCTCTTTATAGCATCAGACCTTGCTTCTATCACCAGTCACATCCACAACTGGGCATTGTTTTTGCTTTGGCTCCATCCCTTCATTCTTTCTGTTTCTCCACTGATCTCCAGTAGCATATTGGGCACTTACCGACCCAGGGAGTTCCTCTTTCAGTATCCTATCATTTTGCCTTTTTGTACTGTTCATGGGGTTCTCAAGGCAAGAATACTGAAGTGGTTTGCCATTCCCTTCTCCAGTGAACCACATTCTGTCAGACCTCTCCACCATGACCCACCCATCTTGGGTTGCCCCGTGGGCATGGCTTAGTTTCATTGAGCTAAGGTTTCATTTACAACCTTGAGTCATTCTTCTGATTTACTGTAATAACCAACTGATAAGGACCCAACCCTGGAGAAGGAAATGGCAACCCACTCCAGTACTGTTGCCTGGAAAATCCCATGGACAGAGGAGCCTGGTGGGCTACAGTCCATGGGGTCACAAAGAGTCAGACACAACTGAGCAACTTCACTTTCACTTAATAACCAACTGCATATAGCTCCCTTGCTAAGACTAGTGAGGGGGCAGTCCCCATCCCCCTTCTGATGTCTGTGTCAGAAGCTTGCTCTGTCCCTTTTTATACTTTAATAAAACTCTGCTACACAAACGCTCTTGAGTGATCAAACCTGGTCCCTGGTCCTGAAGCTAAATCTTCTTTGGAGATCAGGAATCTGACATCATTCACCATAAGCTATCACTGCCTTAAAAAAAAAAAATTGCAATGCACAAAATGTTCCCCCTGAAATCCAGACATGGAAGCCCTAATCCCACTGTGATGGCATTTGGAGGTGGGGCCTTGAGGAGGTGATTAGGTCAAGAGGGTGGAACCCTCATCATAGGGTTAGTGCACTCATGAGAAGAGGTCAGAGGTCACTCAGTCTTTTTACCACATAAGGATAACAGCCACAAGAGGGCCCTCACCAGAATCTAACCTTTCTAGCATTCTGATCTCATACTTCCATCCTCTAAGGTTGTGAGAAATACCTTTCTGATGCTTATAAGCTACCCAGCCTATGGGGTTGTGTTATTGCAACTTGAGTTGACAGAGAGAGTCACAGAGTCCAGGAGTACTTGGCTCAGATTTAAGATCTCAAACTCCTTGGTGTCCATCACTGGAATGTGACAGAATATTGACCTCTCCTACCATTGCCTGTTCCCCACACCCTGGGGTCACACCTCAAGGGGACTTCCCCACGCCAGGTGGGCATCCAAGATGACATGGTGAAGCTCTGTCCACAGCCCTGGAGACTGTGTCTCCCAGCCAACCTCTGGCCCAGCAGGGCATCACCTGTGGGTCACTCCATGGTCTGGGGAAGGAGGCTCACACACAGCTTGGAAGTGGATTTGGGTCACTTGAGGAGGAAACTGCAGGGTCCTGAGTTCCCTTCTGAACTGTGGTGTTGGAGAAGACTCTTGAGAGTCCCTTGGACTGCAAGGAGATCCAACCAGTCCATCTTAAAGGAGATCAGTCCTGAATATTCACTGGAGGACTGATGCTGAAGCTGAAACTCCAATACTTTGGCCACCTGATGTGAAGAGCGGACTCATTGGAAAAGATCCTGATGCTGGGAAAGATTGAAGGTGGGAGGAGAAGGGAATGACAGAGGATGAGATGGTTAGATGGCATCACCAACTCAGTGGACATTAGTTTGAGTAAACTCTGAGAGCTGGTGATGGACAGGGAAGCCTGGCATGCTGCAGTCCATGGGGTTGCAAAGAGTTGGACACGACTGAGCGACTGAACTGAACTGAGTACTGAGAATGAGGCATTAATGGAAGGGTGGAGGGTCTGGGTGACATGTCCCCTTGGGGGGGGCGTATGGATGTGAATGAAGGAGAGCTACTGTGGGGAAGCACTGGACCCAGGGCCAGTGCCCGTTGCCATGGTCTGCGGAGGTCCTGATTACGAGACAAGCAGTGCCAGGTTGCCTCCACACCCCACTCCCAAACCAACACAGTTCCTTTGTCCTCTAGCTTCTCAGTTACAAGGAACCAAACCCTCCCTGCCTCTGCTTCCCTGTTCCTTTTCCTTTTTCGCTTCCCAGTGTGCACACATGTGCACAAGGCACACACAAACACCTTGCACACATGCACATCCCAGGCACTCATGTGCATGAGGGCACGCACACAGATCTGGGCCAAGAGGTATGAGTTCATCAGGCCCTGAGGAGACACACAGGACCATTGAGCCTTGTCCTCACCTGGAAAGGGAGCTGAGGGGAGGTCAGAGTCACACCAGGCACCCTCACATCACTGTTCTTTGACCTAAAGGCTTTAAACTAAAAATCTGATAAATGGTACAGCTTTGCCATCTTCCCACTCCTGTGCAACCCCGAAGCCCCACTATGGTTCTGCCTGTTTCTGCAATTTGAGGCTATGTGGGCACAAACCAACGGCTTTAAAGCAAAAGGAAATCCTGAATACTTGAAAGATGGAGAACACAAGCTCTAGGAGGTATCCCTCTCTTCGATAAAGGTAACCAGCCATTCGGATTAATTTTAAATCAACTCTGAAATGGAAAACTTCAGCCCAGTTACTGACAGAGAAAATGCTTAGGGAAATCATTGCAGGATATAAACTTAACAACCAGAGACATGTCTAGCAAGTATGGGCTCCACTGGAATTTCCTACTTCTTGCTGCTATTGCTGGTGTAATGGAATAGTAAGGTAACAGGAAAAGGGAGAGGGGAGGGAAAGCAGCTCTCTCTTTTGTCTATATTCCAGACTTCCATCTGCTACTGGGCAGGAGATAACCGGAGTGAACTAGATACTGGCCTGTCTCGCATGCATTCGGTTGGTCTCACGGTCAGGACCAAATTTCTCATGATGGATAAAAGGGGCTTGGCTCTGAAAACAGGAGAGGGGTTGGCCGATTTGTGTGGCCATGCGCTTATGCAGCGCCCACGCGGACGTGAGCCTTCCACTCAGGACTGGAGCCCCAGCTTTGCAAGCAAACCGAGGTCCTATTTTTGGAAGTCTGAGATGCACACTGAAAGCTGACTCCTGCTTCAGCACATCTGCTGGCTGCTGACGCCTTATCTAATGCCTCATCATCCCCCTACCCCCACCCCCAAAGTCAGAATTCTGTCGTAAAACCTAGACACTTTTCTGTGCTCCTATTAGGCAGGAGAAAGGCACTCTAGACTGGAGGCACTTCCTCCCCGCCACCAAATCCATGGAAAGACCTTGGCAACATAATCCGATTGGCTGTTAAGAGCTTGACCCTTAATGTTAATTTTGAGAATTCTGTTTTCCATCTTTACAATGATGTGAAGTTGTAATTGAGTCTAAAATGTGCATCTGATGGTGGGAAATGGCAGGGATGCCAGGGAGCAAAGGTGTGTTGGTGCCACCTTAGTTCCTTGACGTTTATGGTACACGGAGCTCCTCAGATGGATCACTTACCTTAATGGGGTGGGGGGCAGGAGGTGGGCTTCCCTCACAGCTCAGTTGGTAAAGAATACGCCTGCAATGCAGGAGACCCTGATTCGATTCGTGCGTTGGGAAGATCCTTTGGAGAAGGGATAGGCTACCCCCTCCAGTATTCTTAGGCTTCCCTGGTGGCTCAGCTGGTAAAGAATCCGCCTGCAATGTGGGAGATCTGGGTTCGCTCCCTGGATTGGGAAGATCCCCTGGAGAAGGGAACGGCTGGCTACCCACTCCAGTATTCTGGCCTGGAGAATTCCATGGACTGCATAGTCCATGGAGTCATTAAGAGTAGGACATGACTGAGCGACTTTCACTTTTCACCTTAATGGGAGGAATCCCATACTGATGGCCTGTGAAGGATGAGGGGCTCTAGGCAGAAGGGAGCTTTGCTTCTCTAAGTTACTATGCTCATGGACAGCTGGGACAGAACCCACAGAATAGAACATGTTTGCACCTGCCTTTTCAGGGGCACATGGGAAAATGCCTTCCAAATCCCAAATGGGACTCATAATCTTCTGGAATAAAACTGATTTTTGAAGCTGGGAGAATTGCTGTGTAAGAATTTCCCTTAATCCTGAAAGACTGAGACTCAAGAAAAAACAGCCCATTTCCCTGAAGTCATTTTTTTAAATGTTGTAGTTGTTCAGTCACTAAGTCATGTCTCTTTGGGACCCCATGGACGGCAGTACATCAGACTTGCCTGTCCTTCACCATCTCCCAGAGTTTACTCAAACTCACATCCATTGAGTCGGTAAAAAAACAACTGCTGCCTTTATTTTGTGGTGACTCTGTGCACGCTAATATATCTTGGATTAGAAACCCAATTTGACCATGATCTGGGGCGGGGGGAGAACTTCCTGAGCTGCAGACAGAAGGCAGGGACCACCCTCGCTCCCCACCCCAGAGCGCCTCCTGCTGTGCGCCCTCTGGGCACGGCTTGGGGCAGGGGCGTCTCAAGGCAGAACCTCCTGGATGGAACACGGGAGGGCATGGGAGTGGAAGGGTTAGCTGGAGGGAAAAGGAAAGAAAAGGCAGGGAAAGCAACCAACAATGTAAGCACATCCTATGTGCCGGCAACAGTGTGTCAGTGCTCGTACATATCATCTTTTAAAACTTCTCATCTGGGTACACGTTAATTCCATTTACACGGGAAGAAACAATCTCAGGGAGGGGACAGCCTTGTCTGGGTTCATCAGTTAGTTCCTTTCTGGAGCCGAAGGTCACTGGGCTCAGGGCACGTTCTCTAAGGGAGTGTGAGGGCGTGGAGGAGACGGGAGGCAGGTTCCCGCTGCTTCTCCGGAAGGCCGCGGCACGGTCCAACCACAGACCGAGCCTGGGGGAGAGGACACAGGGCAGGGAGGGCCTGTGTCCTCCAGGCCCCACCAGGAGAACCACAGGCCGTCCAAGCGGAGTTTCAGAAAGTGTGCTGCCTGTTGCTGCTGCTGTTCCGCCGCTGAGTTGTGTCTGACTCTGCGACCCCATGGACCGCAGCAGGCCAGGCTCCTGTGTCCTCCACTATCTCCCGGAGTTTGCTCAAACTCATGACCATGGAGTCGGTGATGCCATCCAACCATCTCATCCTCTGTCATCCCCTTCTCCTTTTGCCCTCCACTTTTCCCAGCATCAGGGTCTTTTCCAAGGAGTCAGCTCTTTGCCTCAGGTGGCCAAGGAGATTTTAAAGAAAATCTATCAAGCTAGAGGATCCCAGACCATGAAAAAGACCTCTTCCTTTCTAAACATGAAGAGTTAAAAAAAGAAAAAGAAAAAGGTGGTATAGGTAAATTATGCTCTGGAGAAGATAAAAGACAAGTAAAGAAATAATAATTTAAAGAAGGAAGAAATAAAGAACAAAAAAAGGAAGAAGGAAAGAAAGGAAGAGGTGCGGGAGAGAGGAAGCTGGGGGAGGGAGGGAGGGAAATCCAGCCGGCTCGTCTCGGGCTCAAGAATTCTCCAAAAGACTAGGTGATTTGCTTCTTCCATTAACTACATTCCATTCCACACATAATTTCCATTAATTTAAGTACCAGTGGTATAAGAGCCCTTGTGAAAATAGAGAAAAATATCCTAAGAACGGGATGCAAATGACAAGTTCTTAAACAATAAGTTTAGACTGCAGAGCAGCCTGGCTGGCTTGGATCTTGAATCAACACTCTGCCACTGAAATATGTAAAGCACGTTGTCCACGTACTTTGTGCCTTATGGCTCAAAACCCTTTTGGAAATCACTTTCCATATTGCTTGTATCATCCGTAACACATCTTCTGCATCATCTGTAACACATCTTTCTGATGACGCATCTCCACCCTTTGAGGGTAGTGGATTTGGTTTCTTTTCTTTCTGTTTTTGAACACTTGAAACCAAAATTTGGTATGGTGAAGTACATGATCAACCTGACAACACTATTATAACCCCAAAATACAATGTGATTGCGGGTGTGTATGTTACTTGCTCAGTCCTGTCCAACGCTTTGCAACCCCATGGACTGTAGCCCGCCAGGCTTCTCGGCCCATGGGATTCTCCAGGCAAGAATACAGGAGTGGGTGGCCATTTCCTTCTCCAGGGGATCTTTCCTACCCAGAGATCGATCCCAGATCTCCTGCATTGCAAGCAGATTCTTTACTGTCTGAGTGACCAGGGACACCCTTAGAATGTGATCACAATCCTCTCTAATTTTATTATGTACTCAGTGAACTTGCTCCAAACACAATTTGAAAAGAAGACCTACAAATTACTTTTAGCAAAGCACTAGAAAATGCCTGTTTTATAGAGATTTACATGGGTTTATATAAAACTACATATATTTTCAAAAATCCTTTCCCCCATCACAGACTGAAGCAAGTTGCAAACTTTAACAGAGACCCACAAAAATTAACCATGATTTTGAAGTGTTCTCAGAGGGAAGTTGTTTTATAAATGACTGAAACGTGTTGAAATATGCCAAAACATAGTTTGATTTTCTGACAAAATTCTCAAAACATAAAAATAAATCACCACTTGAAAAGTGATTAGATGTATTCTATAAAAATTAAGCATACATCTACTTCTTAACAATAAGTATTATGCCAAACTTGAAAGCACGTTTAATTTATGAAATCAAATGTTGCCAACCAATTCATTTTAAGTTAAAACTGCACAAAGCATCACCAACTCAATGGACATGAGTTTCAGCAGACTCTGGGAAATAGTGAAGGACAGGGAAGGCTGGTGTGCTGCAGTCCATGGGGCTGCAAAGAGCAGACACAGCTGAGTGACTGAACAATGAGAGCGACGGAGAATACAGATACAATTTTTAACATTTATCATTTTAGCTTATTTATTTGACTGTACCGGTTCTTAGCTGCGGCACACAGGATCTTCAGCTGAGGGATGTGGGGTCTAGTTCCCTGACCACAGATGGAAACTGGGTCCTCCACGTTGGGGGTGTGGAGTCTGAGCTGGAGTCTGACCCACTGGACCACCAGGGATACAGTTTTTAAATGACTTTATGGTTAATCATTAAGACACTTTATTTAGTTTGGTAAATTACAACAAACTGCTTTTACTGGCAGGCCTATCAAAGACCTAATTTAATCATCATTAACACAATTGGTGACCAAGGAAAGGCAGAGAACCATGACTCTATTGCAAGAAGAGCTCTCATCATGACAAGGGAAACATGGCACCCCGTGTTGCTGTGGATGAGAGTCTGGAAAGTCTTCAGGGTGAGCTTGCCCTTTATCTGAAGGGCATATAGGCATCTGTGGGACCAGAATACGAGCAGTTAATACCCTTCTAACCGAGGGATTTCATAAGAGGCTGCGGTAAAAGAACCTCGGATTAAAAGTCTCCTGAGATATCTATCTCCTTTCATCCCTGTGAGGCTAGAATGTCAAAGATCTGGATCTGTCCACGGCCCTTTCAGGTCCAGAACCTGCTGCTTCTCGGTGGCAGGAAGACAGCCCAGAGAAGAGAACACAGGGGGCCCGCGGGCAAGCTCTGACCTTGCCTGCCCTTTCATCAATTATAAAATAAGGGGAAATCCAGCGGGTCTGTGGCCACAGTGCCCCATGAGGGGGGTAGCTGCACTTTGCTCTAGGTGCTAGGTTCAGTGGAAGAGTCCATCTTAAGAAAATATTTTATTAAAAACAACACCACCCCCACAAAAATGAGACAAGTTCAAAACCACTGAGCTTGATCTCTTGAACCTGCCTGCAAGGCAGGAGACCCCGGTTCGATTCCTGGGTGGGGAAGATCCCCTGGTGAAGGGATAGACTACCCACACCAGTATTCTTGGGCTTCCCTGATAGCTCAGTTGGTACAGAATCCGCCTGCAATGAGAGTATATCCCAGTTCAATTCCTGGGTTGGGAAGGTCTGCTGGAGAAGGGACAAAGCTACCCACTCCAGTATTCTGGCCTGGAGAACGCCCTGGACTGTATAGTCTATGGAGTCGCAAAGAGTCATTCTTTTTCTTGGAGGAGGAAATGGCAACCTGCTACAGTATTCTTGCCTGGAGAATTCCATGGACAGAGGAGCCTGGTGGGCTATAGTCCCTGGGGTCGCAAGGAGTCAGACACGACTGAGTGACTAACACACTTGATCTCTAAGGTTTCTCCCTGCTTCAACATTCTAAAGGCCATGAAAGGGCTTTCTTGGTGGCTCAGTGGTAAAGAATCCGCCTGCCAATGCAGGAGAAAGGCGTTTTCGCTCTCTGACCCGGGAGGATCCCACATGCTGGGAGCAACTAAGTCTGTGCAGCACAACTACTGAGCCTGTGCTCTAGAGCCCGGGGGCCGCAACTGCTGATGCCCTAACATCCAGAGCCTGCGCTCCCTAACAAGAGAAGACACTGCAATGAGAAGCTTGTGCACGGCGCCCAGAGAGCAGCTCCCACTTGCTGCAAGAGGAAAGTCCACGTGTCAAATGAAGACCCAGCACGGCCAAAAACATAATTAAAAAAAATTTTTTTTAAATAAATAAAGTACATGAAAGTGGGTGCATTTGGCTTATCCGGACTCCACCCTTATATCCAAGCTGAAAACTCTGTGGGTGAGCAGAAATGGCTGGTCTTATGATGGGGATCCAAGGATAATGTTTGAACATGCACTTGATATAAATGGAAAGATGGTAGCAGAGACCCTCAGATTTGGGGACTGAAAGTTCCCAGCTTCTTCTTGGTCTCTGTTCTTCCTGGGATGAACTTCGGCATGGGGATGGGGATGGGGATGGGGGGAGGGACACAGAGAGCACTGGGACTCGGATAAAGTCAGGATTACTGAGCTCATCTCTTGATTAACAGCACTGATGAAAACATTCTGCCTCAATCAAGTCCTGTTACCATGCTTGCCACCAAACATCAGTCTCCCTCCTGCTCACAGCCCTGGGTGTTACAAAACCCTGGCCAGCCAGTCCCACCACACACACATCCTGTGTGCCTCAGACGGGTCTTCAATGCTTCTAGGTCAAACTTCACTGGATGTTGCCTCAGCTGAGGTTTCATCCCTTTTCGTACTCTTGAGTGTTACGTCTAAGTAGATACCCTCCACTTCCACTTTATATGCTTATCAAGCCCAAGACACTTGGATCAACTTCTCCCCTCTGTCCTGTAACATTTTTCTGTGTCTTGACTTGGCTCCTTTGCTATCATGTCAATAAGAAACATCCTTCCTTCTTCCCAAACAGAAAGCCTTCATTCATTCCCTCAATTTTGTCCCCTCCTGTCTCCTCTGAGGCCCGAGTACATCTTATAACCACTGCTGCTTGCAATTTTCTTCGTTCCTGTTATGACAGACATTGTATATGTATAATTCTTCAACTAATAGAAAATTGCCAAAATTACCCATGTCATAAAAACATATAAAGATATCATCCATAAACAGAATGAAAATTTGCCATCTGCCACAACATGAATGGACTTGGTGTGTGCTAAGACAAACACAAACACACACACACACACACACACACACACACACACACACAGATACACAGATAAACATTATGAGATACAGCTATGGTCTTTCCAATAGTCAGGTATGGATATGAGAGTTGGACCATAAAGAAGACTAAACACCAAAGAATTGATGCTTTCAGAATGTGGTGCTGGAGAAGACTCTTGAGAGTCCCTTGGACTGCAAAGAGATCAAACCAGTCAATCCTAAATGAAATCAGTCCTGAATATTCTTTGGAAGGACTGACACTAAAGCTGAAGCTCCAATACTTTGGCCACCTGATGCAAAGAGTCAACTCATTGGAGAAGACCCTGATGATGGGAAAGATTGAGGGCAGGAGAAAGGGGAAACAGAGGATGAGATGGTTGGATGCATCACTGACTCGATGGACAGGAGTTTGAGCAGTCTCCAGGAGATAATGAAGGACAGGGAAGCCTGGTGTGCTGCAGTCCATGGGGCTGCAGAGAGTCAGACACAACTGAGTGACTGAACAACAGCAAAGCGTAACTCCACGAGCCCAGGACATGCCCCCAAATCACCAACTGAGACCCAGAAGAGGAGATCAGGCAGCAGCCCCTATGTCACCCTCAATGAGCCAGCTCACTGTCATCCTCAGGAGAGCTCTCTGAGGTCTGCTTTACTGGTGAAGAAACAAGCTCAAAGGACTTGAATTGCCCTACAAAGCTTGCATAGCACCAGAGCTGGGGTTTTCTCCACCGCACTGTTGGCGATGGTGAAGTCTTGGTTACTCTGGGTGAGTGAGTGAGCCAAGGCCCTCTGGACATTTCCACAATCCTGCATCCCAGACGGGATGACTAGAGGAGAGAAAACAGAATGTGTGGGAGAGCTTGAGGAAGACTTTGATTCATGTCCATGAACTCAGCAGCAAAGTGAAAGTCGCTCAGTCGTGTCCAACTCTTTGCCACTCCATGGACTATACAGTACATGGAATTCTCCAGGCCAGAATACTGGAGTGGGTAGCCTTTCCCTTCTCCAGGGGATCTTCCCAGCCCAGGGATCGAACCCAAGTGTCCTGCATTGAGGGAGGATTCTTTACCAGCTGAGCCACAAGGGAAGCCCAGACATCCCTAGGAATCACCCAAAGATAAAAAACACGATTCCGAGTACATGGCCCCAGGTTCTTCCTTCAGTTGCTCCGTGTTCCTCCTTCGGCACCATTTTTGTTGGAGAAGGATGATGCCCAAGACCCCAAGCTCCGCAGGCTCACATGTGCACCCCCAGCCTCAGCCGTGCCCCTCTCCCTGACCCATTCTTTCCAGCAACAGGGCCTCTCCAAGGGCAGGGCTCTGGCCGCCTTCCAGACGAGCCCATGACAAGGAGAAAAAGAGCCCCTGGGCCACCATCCAGTTCCAAATCAGAGAGTGGCGGCGGGTGGGCGGCTATTAGGGGTTCAGCCTTCTTACTTTACCTCTGTCTCCATTGCCTTTTGTGCTCTTAAATTCAGCCTTCCTTTTAAAGGAAGAATGATACATTTTATTACAAACAAAATCCCAACCAGCCAGCAAGTATCATCCTTAGAAGAAAGACATGAGGGCAGCTTGAGAATAATGCAGAAACACTAAAGAAATCTGCACGTTTTGGTAAATGCACATGAATGTTTTAAAATTTAAACTGGGCCGATTTCCACGAAGTCTAATTGCTGCTCTGCAGGAAATCCACTGCAGTTGGATGATTTTTTATCATACTCAAGAGCATCATGGGAGAAGACAATGCAGAGATACTTCATGAACTGTGCTTTCCCTTTTGGGTCACTTCTTTGACTCAGTTTTTAAGTGACTTGTTAACACTCATTTGTTTGTCAAACACGTATTAATAATACACAACCTGGCAAGAAACTAGGCACTGGCAATGCTAGGCAGTTTCTTTGTTTAAGAAGATCAGAGGTTGCTTGGGAGGAGAAAGCCTATTTGGGAGGAACAAGCAGAGCACAGAGGATTTTTAGGGCGTGAAACTACTCTGTATGATACCATCATGGTGGATACATGTCATTATCCATTTGTCCAAATTCATAGAATGACTGTAGCCATGAAACTAAAAGACGTTTGCTCTTTGGAAGGAAAGCTATTGAGAGGGTAACAGGCAGGAAGGCCGGGGTCTCCAAAGGGAGGAAACAGCCTGCAAGTGTCAGACATTTTTATCTCTCTTAAGCGGCAGGAGGAAACAAAGTAGCAAATTTTTTTCCTTCTCTATAGAAATTTAAAAGGAGGTTTCTCTTAAAATTCTGTGTTGCCATGACACCTGGTTTCACCTGAAGTTAACAAATGCCTTTTTCTTACGGAAATGTTTATCTTAGGCTATGCTAATGTACTATGCATTTACCCCAAACTCTGTCTTCAAGTCAGTTCCACCTTTTGGCTCAGAACCTACTTGATATACCAGTATGCTATACTCCGATATTGTTCCTCTAATCTATGTAATTTGGCCTTGGAATGTGGAATGAAGCAGGGCAAAGGCTAATAGGGTTTCGCCCAGAAAATGCACTGGTCATAGCAAACACCCTCTTCCAACAACACAAGAGAAGACTCTACACATGGACATCACCAGATGGTCAACACCGAAATCAGATTGATTATATTCTTTGCAGCCAAAGATGGAGAAGCTCTATACAGTCAACAAAAACAAGACCAGGAGCTGACTGTGGCTCAGATCATGAACTCCTTATTGCCAAATTCAGATGTAAATCGAAGAAAGTAGGGAAAACCGCTAGACCATTCAGGTATGACCTAAATCAAATCCCTTATGATTATACAGTGGAAGTGAGAAATAGATTTAAGGGTCTAGATCTGATAGATAGAGTGCCTGATGAACTATGGATGGAGGTTCGTGACATTGTACAGGAGATAGGGATCAAGACCATCCCCATGGAAAAGAAATGCAAAAAAGCAAAATGGCTGTCTGGGGAGGCCTTACAAATAGCTGTGAAAAGAAGAGAGGCAAAAAGCAAAGGAGAAAAGGAAAGATATAAGCATCTGAATGCAGAGTTCCAAAGAATAGCAAGAAGAGATAAGAAAGGCTTCTTCAGCAATCAATGCAAAGAAATAGAGAAAAACAACAGAATGGGAAAGACTAGAGATCTCTTCAAGAAAATTAGAGATACCTAGGGAACATTTCATGCAAAGATGGGCTTGATAAAGGTCAGAAATGGTCTGGACCTAACAGAAGCAGAAGATATTAAGAAGAGGTGGCAAGAATACACGGAAGAACTGTACAAAAAAGATCTTCACAACCCAGATAATCATGATGATGTGATCACTAATCTAGAGCCAGACATCTTGGAATGTGAAGTCAAGTGGGCCTTAGAAAGCATCACTAAGAGCAAAGCTAGTGGAGGTGATGGAATTCCAGTTGAGCTGTTTCAAATCCTGAAAGATGATGCTGTGAAAGTGCTGCACTCAATATGTCAGCAAGTTTGGAAAACTCAGCAGTGGCCACAGGACTGGAAAAGGTCAGTTTTCATTCCAATTCCAAAGAAAGGCAATGCAAAAGAATGCTCAAACTACCACACAATGCACTCATCTCACATGCTAGTAAAGTAATGCTCAAAATTCTCCAAGCCAGACTTCAGCAATACGTGAACTGTGAACTCCCTGATGTTCAAGCTGGTTTTAGAAAAGGCAGAGGAACCAGAGATCAAATTGCCAACATCCGCTGGATCATGGAAAAAGCAAGAGAGTTTCAAGTAAAACATCTATTTCTGCTTTATTGACTATGCCAAAGCCTTTGACTGTGTGGATCACAATAAACTGTAGAAAATTCTGAAAGAGATGGGAATACCAGACCACCTAACCTGCCTCTTGAGAAATCTGTATGCAGGTCAGGAAGCAACAGTTAGAACTGGACATGGAACAATAGACTGGTTCCAATTAGGAAAAGGAGTACGTCAAGGCTGTATATTGTCACCCTGCTTATTTAACTTATATGCAGAGTACATCATGAGAAATGCTGGGCTGGAAGAAACACAAGCTGGAATCAAGATTGCCATGAGAAATATCAATAACCTCAGATATGCAGGTGACACCACCCTTATGGCAGAAAGGGAAGAGGAACTAAAAAGCCTCTTGATGAAAGTGAAAGAGGAGAGTGAAAAAGTTGGCTTAAAGCTCAACATTCAGAAAACGAAGATCATGGCATCCGGTCCCATCACTTCATGGGAAATAGATGGGGAAACAGTGGAAACAGTGTCAGACTTTATTTTTCTGGGCTCCAAAATCACTGCCGATGGTGATTGCAGCCATGAAATTAAAAGACACTTACTCCTTGGAAGGAAAGTTATGACCAACCTAGATAGTATATTCAAAAGCAGAGACATTACTTTGCCGACTAAGGTCCATCTAGTCAAGGCTATGGTTTTTCCTGTGGTCATGTATGGATGTGAGAGTTGGACTGTGAAGAAGGCTGAGCACTGAAGAATTGATGCGTTTGAACTGTGGTGTTGGAGAAGACTCTTGAGAGTCCCTTGGACTGCAAGGAGATCCAACCAGTCCATTCTGAAGGAGATCAGCCCTGGGATTTCTTTGGAAGGAATGATGCTAAAGCTGAAGCTCCAGTACTTTGGCCACTTCATGCAAAGAGTTGACTCATTGGAAAAGACTCTGATGCTGGGAGGGATTGGGGGCAGGAGGAGAAGGGGACGACCCAGGATGAGATGGCTGGATGGCATCACGGACACGATGGATGTGAGTCTGAGTGAACTCTGGCAATTGGTGATGGACAGGGAGGCCTGGCGTGCTGCGATTCATGGGGTCGCAAAGAGTCGGACACGACTGAGCGACTGAACTGAACTGAACTGAACTGAATCTATGTAAATAACACTATTTGTATGGTGCTCTGCCCTTCTTCAAGATTCAAGTTAATCCTTTTATGGCCCAAGAGGAACCATTTGAAGCCAAGATTATCCCAAAATACATCTTATGGGTGAGGGGCCTGGTGCCATTCTAAGTTTTGAGACATTCCTTTCTTTCATTAACAGAATGCTAGTGACTATATAACATCCAGCTAAAGACTAGCAGGGGGGTACTCTTTCTGCCCCCTTCTGATGCCTATGTCAGAAGCTTTCTCTATCTCCTTTATACTTTAATAAAACTTTATTACACAAAAGCTCTGAGTGATCAAGCCTCGTCTTTGGCCCCGGATTGAATTCTTCTCCTCCAGGGGCCAAGAATCCTGGCGTCGTAATTCAACAACAACTTTTCACTATGGCGAACCTAGACAGCATATTAAAAAGCACAGACATCACTTTGCCGACAAAAGTCCGCATAGTAAAGCTATGGTTTTTTGAGTAGTTTCGTACTGATCTGAGAGTTGGACCGTAAAGAACACTGAACGGGGAAGAAGCGATGCTTTCAAATTGTGGTGCTGGAGAAGACTCTTGAAAGTCCCTTGGACTGCAAGGAGATCCAACCAGGCAATCATAAAGGAAATCAACACTGAATAGTCACTGGAAGGACTGATGCTGAAGCTAAATCTCCAATACTTTGGCCACCTGATGCAAAGAGTCAACTCCCTGGAAAAGACCCTGATATGGGAAAGATTGAGGGCAGGAGGAGAAGCGGACTACAGAGAATGAGACTGTTAGACAGCATCACTGACCCAATGGACATGGATTTGAGCAAACTCCAGGGGATGGTGAAGGACAGAGGATCCTGGCGTGCTGCAGCCCCATGGGGTCGCAAACAGCTGGACATGTCTTAGCAACCGAACAAGAACAGAGTGTACAACAGCAAGAGTGAACCCTTCAGTCAGACGAAGACAAATATCACATGACATCGCCTTGACGCGTAATCTTAAAAAAGGATGCAGATGATCTTATTTACAAAAGAGAAACCACTCAGATTTAGAAAACAAACCTATGGTTACCAAACGGGAAAGGCGGCGGAAGGTGGGGGAAGGAGGGATAAAATAGGAGGTTGAGATTAACATTAACTACTATATAGAAATTAGATAATCTACTGTATAGCACAGGAAATGCTACTCAAAGACCTGCAATATCGTATATGGGGAAAGGATCTGAAAAACTATATATATATAAACAATATATATATCCCTGGGGTCCCAAAGAGTCAGACATGACTGAGCAACTGACGGGCAACAAAATGTGCTGTGCTGTGCTTAGCTGCTCCGTCGTGTCTGACTCTTTGCGATCTCCATGGACTGCAGCCACCAGGCTCCTCTGTCCATGGGGATTCTCCAGGCAAGAATACTGGAGTGAGCTGCCATTTTCCTTCTCCGGGGGATCTTCCCGACCCCAGGGATCGAACCCAGGTCTCCCGCATTGCAGGCAGATTCTTTACCGTTTGAGCTACCAGGGAAGCCCAATAAGTGTACAAGAGTTGGTAAAAGCAGAGGAAACAAAAAAAGAGAGATGATGGAATGGGTCTTAGAACGAGCCCTCAGGAAACAGACTAGAGGTGGACTGGAGGTTGCTGGAGCAGAACAGCAAGGCTAGATAGGTTATGTGTGCATGCTAAGTCGCTCCGTCATACCCAACTGTGTGTGAGCCCATGGACTGTTGTCTGCCAAGCTCCTCTGTCCACGGGATTCTCCAGGCAAGAATGCTGGAGTGCGTAGCCATTCCCTTCTCCAGGAAATCTTCCTGACCAAGGGATCAAACCCACATCTCTTATGTCTCCTGCACTGGCAGGTGGGTTCTTTACCACTAGCGCCACCTGGTAGCGCCAAGCCAGGTAGGAGGCTGATGCAGTAACTAAGGCAAGGGGTGTTCTGAGAACTAAGACAGTTTGCAGGTAGGATGGGAAAGTGGAAACAGATGGAAAGCATGTTGAGATGTGAAATCTACAAACCTTTGGCATTTTTCCTGTTGCTGGCTCAAACAACTGAGTGGTTGGGAGGGAACCAAGGCGAGGTGGTAAGTTCAGGAGTAAAGACCGTGAACAAGGTTTGGACCCATAGAGCTTGAAATGTCTGTGAGTGTCGGAGCGGAAGGTCCCCTAGGAAGGTGGCAAGCCTGGTCTGCAGCCCTCCAGGCGGGTCCAGACATACCAGTGAGCAGACCGCCAGGAGTGGCGAGTAGGGTAAGGAAACTGAGCCAGCTAAGGGTCAGAGTGCTGAGGACAGCCAACACGGAGCTGGAGATTCAAAGGCAGAAGGGTAAGATGTATGCTGTGGAGATTTAAGTATCGGGAAACTGAAGAGGAAAGTCTGGATTTCTGACTTCTCTTGGATGGCAAGGCGACGTGCACTTTGAAAGGGCGCCTTGCACTCGTGTGTGGCGGCAGGAGACTGGAGCTAAGCTGCTGTCTATAGACAGGGCGTGTGCTGCTTGCTCCCTAAAACACTTGCTCAAGGTTGGCTTCACCTGTTTATATGCAAGCTTGTCACCTGTAGACATTCGAGTTTGCAATTTCCAATTGACAATTGTAAACACCTATCTCTGGATTTGATTTCATTGCCTTCTTACTGGAATGGGCAATTTTCTTTTTATAATTGGATGGGAGTTGAAAGTGTGAGCGGTTTTCTTTTTGTAGTGTTGTCTGCATCATTAGAGAGATGCAACTATCAAATGCTGGAGTAGGAGGAAATCTTAGCAGTTGCTTCATCAGCCATTCATGCCGCATATGGAGCATTTAAGATCCAGAGAAGGGCAGGGGCAAAGGCTAACTGAGAGTTGGGAGTAAGCTCACACAATGGTAAGGATAGAGTTCAGGTCACATGGTTCTTACACGTTGGACTCTTTTGTTATTAACATATACTGACATGTTTGCTCTCAATTAAACAGAAAAATTGCATTTATATCTGGATGGGGATAAGGAGACACCAAAAAAAAAAAAAAGATGCCTGTGGTGGAAATAGACTATTTTACATTGACCTTGACCCTGTATCTCTCTGTCTACTTACCTCATGATCCTCCCTCCTCAATATATATATAATTTAGGTAAGCTCAATAAGGACATCATACTGGAATCCATGTTAAATGAGTACCATCTGGGAAATAAATTTCCCCCAATAGGGAAAGGAGTATGTCAAGGCTGTATATTCTCACCCTGCTTATTTAACTTATATGCCGAGTACATCATGAGAAACACTGGGCTGGATGAAGCACAAGCTGGGATCAAGATTTCTGGGAGAAATATCAATAACCTCAGATATGCAGATGACACCACCCTTATGGCAGAAACTGAAGAAGAACTAAAGAGCCTCTTGATGAAAGTGAAAGAGGAGAGTGAAAAAGTTGGCTTAAAACTCAACATTCAGAAAATGAAGATCATGGCATGTGGTCCCATCACTTCATGGGAAATAGATGGGGAAACAGTGGAAACAGTGACAGACTTTATATTTTGGGGCTCCAAAATCACTGCAGATGGTGATTGCAGCCATGAAATTAAAAGATGCTTGCTCCTTGGAAGAAAAGTTATGATCAACCTAGACAGAATATTAAAAAGCAGAGACATTACTTTACCAACAAAGGTCCGTCTAGTCGAGGCTACGGTTTTTCCAGTGGTCATGTATGGATGTGAGAGTTGGTCTATAAAGAAAGCTGAGCACTGAAGAATTGATGCTTTTGAACTATGGTGTTGGAGAAGACTCTTGAGAGTCCCTCGGACTGTAAGGAGATCCAACCAGTCAATCCTAAAGGAAATCAGTCCTGAATATTCATTGGAAGGACTGATGCTGAAGCTGAAGCTCCAATACTTTGGCCACCTGATGTGAAGAGCTGACTCATTGGAAAAGACCCTGATGCTAGGAAAGACTGAAGGAGGGAGAAGGGGACGACAGAGGATGAGGTGGTTGGATGGCATCACTGACTCAATGGACGTGAGTTTGAGTTAACTTCAGGAGTTGGACACTCAAAGAATTGGGCACAACTGAGCAACTGAATGGAACTGCACTGATTTGATCTGGAAATAAGTTAGAATATTAGACTGAGAAACTCCAGGAAGGAAGAGGGATGGAAGAAAGACATCAGAATTCTCTTGCAGGAGGAAATTAAGAAATGTATTATATCATAGGTTAGGAGGTCTCCTGCTGTGAGTAACAATTAGCCAAACTCCCTAGAAATCTGAGAAGACCACACTATGTATTCTTATTACCTCTCCATTGAGCCAAAAAAGCAATTAGATAGCCAGGGCCCTATCTGAAGTCTCCTGGACAATCATTTACACGTGGGCCGTTTCAAGTACGATGCAAGGCACAACATGATTAATATAATCCATACTGTCTCCTGTTATATACGAAAAGTAAATCCTAAGAGTTCTCATCACAAGGGGGAAAAGATGTTTTTTTTTCTTTTTCTTTTATTTTGTATCTGTATGAGATGATGGATGGTCACTAAACATTCTGGAGATCACGTCATGATGTGTTAAGTCGAATCATGATGCTGTACAGCTGAAACTTAAGACAGTGCTGTATGCTGATTACATCTCAACAAAATAGAGAGGGAACTCAAACCGGGGCTCTGGAACAACCTAGAGGGGTGGGATGGTGAAGGAGGTGGAAGGGAGATTCAAGAGGGAGGGGGCATACCTGTGGCTGATTGATGTTGATGTTTGGCAGACACCAACACAGTATTGTAAAGCAATTATCCTTCAGCTTAAAATAAATGCATTTAATTATTTTTTTTTAATGTGGGAAAGACAACCTAATAATGTGTATTGATGATTTTTAATAATCTCACCATCATAGATAGCTAGGTCTTAATTATATATGTAAGTGGGCTTTGGTAGAATTAAATACCATGAGAAAATAAAAATGTAGATCTATTGAAAAAAATTGGAAGAAAAAAGTTTTTAATAAAATAAAATGGCCCATATAATGGAACCCACCAACAAGTGACACTCATGGTCAAGGACTGTGTAAAAGGAGGGTTCTCAGGCAGGCTGCTATCACAGGGCACCAAGTGAACTGGGCGGACCACCTCTGTTTCCAGGCTAAGCCCTGGCACCTGCTCTGGTGTTACTGGTCCCGTCTGAGCCGTAGGGAGGTGGGCTTGCCGGGAGACGGAGAAGGCTTTCTGGACAGCCCCACAAGCAACGCTCCCAGAGGGATGGGGAGGAATCTCCCGAACCCACTGGGTCCTCTGAGAGGCCCATCTAGGCCAGAATGACTCTGCAGGAGCCTGGGCCCATGTCACCAGGCGAGGTCTGGGTGGCTCTGCAGACATTGCCCTGGCTACCTGCCCTGGGCAAGCCATGCTGCTGGGCCTGGGGATGACACAGTGGGATTTCCAGTCCCAACTGACACTTGCCTAGTTGCATGACCCCAGGCAAGGTTGCTTAGCTTTGGGGCCCTGGATTCCTTATCCGAAGGACAGCAAAACAGATGACCAGAAAAATAAACAGGCAAATGCGAAAAAGAAAGATCTGTACTCAGTGATACTCAAAGATGGGTTCTTTAGTGACTTTCAGGCTGGCTGTTTAGGAACTACTTGGGGAGTTTGTTAGAAATGCAGGGCTGGGACTTCCCTGGGGGTCCAGGCGGGCTTGGGGTGGATCCCTGGTTGAGGAACTAAGATCCTGTATGCCTCAAGGTGCAGCAAAAAAGTAAAAAAAAAAAAAAAAAGGAAAAGAAAAAAATAGAGAAGCAAAAGAAATTCAGTGCTAAAGACAGAGGGCAGGTTATTGACCCAGGCCCTGAGTAGTTCTGGGGTATCTCTATGTTTGATAAGCCCTCTAGATGATTCTAACAAGCAGCCTGATTTGGAAGCCAGTGGATTAGATGATTACCAAGTCCCTCCCAGCTCTTAAAACATATGACTCAATGCATGTATTTAACAAACGCTCATGACCGATTCAACAACCGTGACGCCAAACCTAACAGTGGTCTTGCATTACGCAGATGTCACTTAATGCTTGCCGATGAATAACTCTTTGCTTTACAGAAAACAAAATAAAATGAAATTTAATCTGGGGTCCTAAAATAGACCCGTCTCTCATTTCCCTTGAAGAAATTTTCTAAAACTGAAATAGAATGTCCACAATGAATGTCCCTGGGCTCGGAACAGGAAGGTGAGGGTTTGGCAAGTCCAGGGCTGTGAACTCTAATTCCACTTGGGCCTACTGGTTTGCAGTGATGACCCCAAGCAAGCAGGAGCATGTTTTTTTTCCTTTTTTCTTTTCCTTTTAAACTGCCTTTCTACTCTGTAACATAGAAATAACAGCCACCGATCTGTCTCCCAGGGCTCTTGGGAAGAATCCATATGGAATTTGCTATCAAGCTCACTCTTTACAACTAACACCACGGAACACGGTGTGAAATGTCACATTGCATTATTGTCAGACCCAAAGCGTCGACGGCTCAAAATGAAAGCTCCTGACGGAGAATTCCCAAGGAGCAAGGAGAAGGCCTTAATCATTTCCCAGGTAAGGCAAAGTCCAGCTTTAGAACAACCAGAGATACCTTATCTCTCTTCAAGGGTGCTGGACACCGTGGGGGCCGGTCGGCCCGACCCGGGTCAGCAGTTGCAACTTCCTCTGGCCGAACGTGCTGGCATTCGTCCCGAACAGCAGGCCGGGTCAGCGGGGATGGAAAGAATGACAGCGTGTCCTTCCGTCTTCTTGAGGCTCTGGCTGATATGGAAACCGGCTGGCGCAGGCGGCAGTGGAAAGAATGAATCCATTCTTGCCTGGGGTTGAATGACTGAGGAATAATCAGATCGGGGCTCGTGTTCAAAGATCACTGCAGCTCACTTGACGGACTCCCATCCAGACACGTCCTCCTGGGCTGCAGGAATTATGGGCTGCGGCTCGAGGCAGCTGGAGGGACAGCGCTTGCAAAGGCAGGCAGCAGGGGGAGGGGGCAAGCTCCCGACAACTGAGGTCGGGGAGGTGAGGGGTGGGGGGTGGGGATGAGGGTGACCGCCTGTGCTCCTCATGGTCCCAAGCACCCAGCTAGGCTCTGGAGTCTTCTCTAAGGCCGCTCACCGTTGTAAGAGCCTCACTGTGATCCTAAGAGATGTAACAGTATTTGCCCCACTCCCTGAATATTTACTGGAGAAGGAAAAGGCGACCCACTCCAGTATTCTGGCCTGGAGAATTCCATAGACTGTATAGTCCATGGGGTTGCAAAGAGTCAGATACCACTGAGCAACTTTCACTGAATATTTATTGGAAGAACTGGTGCTGAAACTGAAGCTCCAACACTTTGGCCACCTGATGGGAAGAGCCGACTCACTGGAAAAGACCCTGATGCTGGGAAGGATTGAAGGTGGGAGGAGAAGCAGATGACAGGATGAGATGGTTGGATGGCATCACCGACTCGATGGGTATGAGTTTGAGCAAACTCTGGGAGATGGTGAAGGCCAGGGAAACCTGGCATGCTGCAAGTCCATGGAGTTGCAAAGAGGCTGACACGACTGAGCAACTAAACAAAAACAAAAAATGAGAGAATCCAACTGCACAGAGCCTAAATGTCTTGACTGAGGTTGTACAGAGCAGAGACCCCCCACACCCTGGCCTTTTGGGTCTGAAGCCTGAGATCTGGGGGCTTCCCACCACCCTGCTAGTGTCACCTTTACACAGGTCTAAAACATCACTGCGAGCCGTGGAAGAGCAGAGAAAGGCCAGCGACACAGGGGACGTTTGTGAACAGGACAGGGAAGGAAGCCGGAGGGGAGTGTTAGGTCAAAACTTCAAATATAGCTTTTAAGCCAGTACTAGGAAAAGGACAGAGAGAAAAAACAAAAACACTGAGCAGTGAGTCTGGAGTTCTCGAGCCTTCTGAAGAGGTCTTGTCCTAGAGCTGTCCCAGAGTTGTCTTGGTCTCTGTGGGAAAGAGCAACCAGACACGCGCCCAGGCTGGAGAGTCTGAGGAACCAGGCTGTTTGTGCCTCCCGTGTCATTTTGCTGGGCTGCCCTGGTGGCTCAGATGGTAAAGAATCTCCTGCCTGCAGTGCAGGAGAACACGAGTTCTATCCCTGGGCCTGGAAGATCCCCTGGAGGAGGAAATGGCAATCCACTCCAGCATTGCTGCCTGGAGAATTCCATGGACAGAGAAGCCTGGCGGGCTACAGTCCACGGGGTCGCAGAGTCGGACACGACTGAGCGACTAACCCTTTCACTTTCATCATTTCGTCAGAGCGTCTTAGATCTGAAAGGTGCCGGTTCTAACGTCCCGCTCAAATCAGGGCGCTGTTTCTAGGATCCCGACTGCCTCTGCTCAGAGAGCTCGGGACTGGGGTGGAGCAAGGGAGGCAGGGAATAAAGACTTCTTAAAAACAGAACGAAATAAAAATGAATACCTCGGAAAGTCAAAAGATGCATTGGTATCAGCCCTTAAAAGATCTTATCAATCTGAGAAAGGATTATTCATACCCTCTTCTTCCCTCTTACTTGAAAAGTTTCCTCAAACAGAAGAAGAAAAATAAGAGCAAGAAGCAGGAGGAGGAGGAAAGAAGAAATTCCCTCTCCTGCCAGTCCCTGCTTCTCCCCCGATTCTCGCCAGCTGCTAAATTCTGAGCCTAGAAGCCAAGAGCCCCAAAGAAAATGAGTGGTCGTTCCCAGATGGCAATCCCGTTACACGTGACAAAGATCACTGAAAATGAAGTCTGTTGACACATCCATCACATCACAGAGTCACCCCCTCCCCTTTCATGCGTGTGACGAGAACACTTAAGGTCTACTTTCTTAACGCAGTGCAAAAAAACAGGAGTATCAACCACAGTCACCATCCTGGACGTTAGGTCCCCAGAGCTCACTCATCTCATAACGGAAAGTGTGCACATTTGACCAACATCTCCCCATTTCTTCCACAGCCTCCAACCACCATCCTACTCTCTGTTTCAGCTGGAGAGTGAAGATTACAATAACAGGGTGTGAGGGTGCTTAGTTGCTCAGTCGTGTCCAAGTCTTTGCGACCCCATGGATAGTAGCCCACCAACCTCCTCTGTCCATGGAATTTTCCAGGCAAGAATACTGGAGAGGGTGGCCATTTCCTTCTCCAGAGGATCTTCCTGACCCAGGGAGCGAACCCCCATCTCTTGTGTCTCCTGAATTGCTGGCTGATTCTTACCACTTAGCCATCAGGGAAATACACACACACACTAACAGTGTTATTGGCTCAACTGTGACTTACCTCCCAGATTCACATGTTGAAACCCTAACTCCCAGTACCTCTGAATGTAACTATATTTGGAGATAGGGCCTTTAAGGAGGTAATTACGGTAAAATGAGACCAATCTGACTGGTGTTCTTATCAGAAGAGGAAATCAGGACATAGACCATGCACAAGGCCAAGGCCACGTGAGGCACAGCCATCTACAAGCCAAGGGGAGCGGCCTCGGGAGAAGCCAAAGCTGCCAGCACCTTGAGCTTGGACTTCCGGCCTCCAGAGCTGTGAGACAGTAAGCGTCTATTGTTTAAGTTGCCTAGTCTATGGCACTTGGATACGGCAGCCCAGGCAAATACACAGAGCCTCTATGTTGTTTGAATCTCTGTAGGTTGATAAACTTAATCGCACTTTATAGAGAATCAGGGACCGGGTCAGCCACTGTGGAGACCTGAAGGCTGACCATTAAAAAACCAAACTACAGGGACTTCCCGGGGACTTAACTAGGAGTTAAGACTCTGCACTTCTACCGCAGGCATCACGGGTTCGATCCCTGGTCGGGGAACTAAGATCTTGCATGCTGCTTGGTGCAAACAAACAAACAAAACAAGTACATATACACACACAAAGCTAAATAGATTAAGAAGTCTAACTGAGAGCTACCTGTTTATTCCCAATTACCCCACGACAACTTTCCTTTGAACTTCCTGCTGAGGTGGGCAGTGGCCCCGGCTCTTGTATGGATTCCCAAGGACAGGGCTGCTCAGAAACAGCTTGCAAGAATCCTCTGGAATGCCCAGCCTGCTGCCCACCCCCAGGCAACAGTTTATTGAGTTTCACCTTTGCCAAGTGAAAAAGCTGGCTTAAAACTCAACATTCAAAAAACGAAGATCATGGTATCCAGTCCCATCACTTCATGGCAAATAGATGGGGAAAACATGGAAACAGTTCAGTTCAGTTCAGTTCAGTTGCTCAGTCGTGTCCGACTCCTTGCGACCCCATGAATCGCAGCACGCCAGGCCTCCCTGTCCATCACCAACTCCCGGAGTTCACTCAGACTCACATCCATCGAGTCAGTGATGCCATCCAGCCATCTCATCCTGGGTCGTCCCCTTCTCCTCCTGCCCCCAATCCCTCCCAGCATCAGAGTCTTTTCCAATGAGTCAACTCTTTGCATGAGGTGGCCAAAGTACTGGAGTTTCAGCTTCAGCATCATTCCCTCCAAAGAAATCCCAGGGCTGATTTCCTTCAGAATGGACTGGTTGGATCTCCTTGCAGTCCAAGGGACTCTCAAGAGTCTTCTCCAACACCACAGTTCAAAAGCATCAATTCCTTGGCACTCAGCCTTCTTCACAGTCCAACTCTCACATCCATACATGACCACAGGAAAAACCATAGCCTTGACTAGACGGACCTTAGTCGGCAAAGTAATGTCTCTGCTTTTGAATATAGTATCTAGATTGGTCAACAAAAGAGTCCGAAATGCAGTACTTGGATGCAGTCTCAAAAACAACAGAATGATCTCTGTTCGTCTCCAACGCAAACCATTCAATATCACAGTTATCCAAGTCTATGCCCCAACCAGTAACACTGAAGAAACTGAAGTTGAACGGTTTTATGAAGACCTACAAGATCTTTTAGAAGTAACACCCAAAAAAGATGTCCTTTTCATTATAGGGGACTGGAATGCAAAAGTAGGAAGTCAAGAAACACCTGGAGTAACAGGCAAATTTGGCCTTGGAATGTGGAATGAAGCAGGGCAAAGACTAATAGAGTTTTGCCAAGAAAATGTACTGGTCATAGCAAACACCCTCTTCCAACAACACAAGAGAAGACTCTACACATGGACATCACCAGATGGTCAACACTGAAATCAGATTGATTATATTCTTTGCAGCCAAAGATGGAGAAGCTCTATACAGTCAACAAAAACAAGACCAGGAGCTGACTGTGGCTCAGATCATGAACTCCTTATTGCCCAATTCAGACTTAAATTGAAGAAAGTAGGGAAAACCGCTAGACCATTCAGGTACGACCTAAATCAAATCCCTTATGATTATACAGTGGAAGTGAGAAATAGATTTAAGGGTCTAGATCTGATACATAGAGTGCCTGATGAACTATGGAAGGAGGTTCGTGACATTGTACAGGAGATAGGGATCAAGACCATCCCCATGGAAAAGAAATGCAAAAAAGCAAAATGGCTGTCTGGGGAGGCCTTACAAATAGCTGTGAAAAGAAGAGAGGCAAAAAGCAAAGGAGAAAAGGAAAGATATAAGCATCTGAATGCAGAGTTCCAAAGAATAGCAAGAAGAGATAAGAAAGCCTTCTTCAGCGATCAATGCAAAGAAATAGATGAAAACAACAGAATGGGAAAGACTAGAGATCTCTTCAAGAAAATTAGAGATACCAAGGGAACATTTCATGCAAAGATGGGCTCGATAAAAGACAGAAATGGTCTGGACCTCACAGAAGCAGAAGATATTAAGAAGAGGTGGCAAGAATACACGGAAGAAATGTACAAAAAGATCTTCACGACCAAGATAATCATGGAAATAGTTACAGACTATATTTTCTTGGGCTCCAAATATATTTTCATGGCTCCATCACTGCAGATGGTGACTGCAGCCATGAAAAAAGACACCTGCTCCTTGGAAGAAAAACTATGACAAACCTAGACAGTATGTTAGAAAGCAGGCACATCACTTTGCTGACAAAGGTCCGTCCAGTCAAAGTTATGGTTTTTCCAGTAGTCACATATGGATGTGAGAGTTGGACTGTAAAGAAGGCTGAGCACCAAAGAATTGATGCTATTCAGTTGTGGTGTTGGAGAAGACCCTTGAGAGTCCCTTGGACTGCAAGGAGATTCAACCAGTCCATCCCAAAGGAAATCAGTCCTGAATATTCATTGGAAGGACTGATGCTGAAGCTGAAACTCTAACACTTGGGCCACCTGATGTGAAGAGCCAACTCATTGGAAAAGACCCTGATGCTGGGAAAGATTGAGCGCAGGAGGAGAAGGGGACGACAGAGGATGAGATGGTTGGATGGCATCACCGACTGAATGGACATGAGTTTGAGTAAACTCCAGGAGTTGGTGAAGGACAGGGAAGGCTGGCGTGCTGTAGTCCATGGGGTTGAAAAGAGTCAGATGTGACTTAGCAACTGAGCAACATCACTTTTGCCCAAATTCTAGATGTACGAAAGTCACAACTTATTTCAAGAAATCTCAGTTTATAACCCTGCTGGGCCCTCAGAGGACATTAATAACCTAAAGAGAAATCAGAAACTCAGTTTGCCTGAAATATCCCAAATGTCTCTCTTGTTCAGGATGAATGCACCAAAAAAAAAACCCTCACAGCAAAATAATGATGAAAAACAAGCCTTTCAATATCAAAAGTATTTCTCTTTCCTGATGCTTCTACCAAATCTAAGAAAACAGAGATTGTTTTTTAAAAAAAAATTGTACTTGGTAAAAATAAAACTTCATAATTATAGTGTGTTCTTCTGAAAAACTCCTGAAATACATCATTCTTGCAAAAGGTTTTCTTTTACTGACCTTCTCTTCTTTCATCGCTGACTGCAGTGGAAAATTACATTCCCCTACGAAATATAATCCCGTTGATATGAACACCCGTTAAGATGTTCATCAAATTGCTAGGTGAGCTGCTGTAATTAGGGACAGGCAGAGGGAAAATTACAAGGGATGCAGAGGACATCAGCCTAGAGGAGGTAAACACTGAAAAGATCCTAAGTTGTTTTTAGCTTTGGATCATGTGCTTAGAAATTTTTAAAAATGCTCACAGGCCAAGCTTCCTCAAACCACTGCAGAAGCAAGTACCTGCCTGCCTGGGGATACAGTCTTTTTTGAAAAGAAACCTCTATGATTTCTAAGCCTGACTTTCACCAGAGGCTTCATAAGAGCATCCGGAATGCCAATGACAAAAATTAAACACTCACCAAGCACAAGTCCCCAGAGCCTCATGTAGATATGTGACATTAGGTCTTATCTGAGGGTCATGCTTTGATATGCCTTTAGTGAATACCAGTGGTGTGAGAAATGGCACCCCACCCCAGTACTCTTGCCTGGAAAATCCCATGGACGGAGGAGCCTGGTGGGCTGCAGTCCATGGGGTCGCTGAGTCGGAGACGACTGAACGACTTCACTTTCACTTTTCACTTTCATGCATTGGAGAAGGAAATGGCAACCCACTCCAGTGTTCTTGCCTGGAGAATCCCAGGGACAGGGGAGCCTGGTGGACTGCCATCTCTGGGGTCGCACAGAGTTGGACACGACTGAAGCGACTTAGCAGCAGCAGCAGCAGCAGCAGTGGTGTGACCTGAAAGGGCAATGGTTTAGATTCTTATACAGTTGTTTGAAGACAACTGTGAGGACAGATGGGAAGGGGCAGGGGGACTGTGTGCTGCTTTACCTAGAGATTCAAGGAAGCTCTCTGTGGAGTTGACATCTGGGCATGGCTAACTATAACTATGAATATGCAAATTAGTTTGCTTCTATTCACATACAGACATAAACTACATACAGGAGCAGGGAGACCTCATCTTACTTTACGATGAAGCAACTACACTTTTTTGTGGGGGGGGGGGGGGGGGCTTCTCTGGTGGCTCAGAGGTTAAAGAATCTGCCTGCAATGCAGGAGGACCTGGGTTCTCTCCCTGGGTCATGAAGATCCCCTGGAGGAGGGTATGGCAATTCACTCCAGTATGCTTGCCTGGAGTATCCCATGGACAGAGGAGCCTGGCGGGCTACAGTGCACGGGGTCACAAAGAACGGGACATGACTGAGCTCCTCAGCACAGCACAGCATTTTTCAGAAATGGCAGGTTTGTGGCAGCCCTGCCTCCAGCAAGCTACTGGAGCCATTTTTCCAACAGCATTTGCCCACTTTGTGTCTCTGTGTCACATTTTGGGAATTCTTGAAATATTGCTAACTCTTCATTATTATTATGTTTGTTATGGTATCTGTGATGGGTGACCTGCATTGTTACAACTATGATTCACCAAAGGCTCAGATGATGGTTAGCATTTTTTAGCAAAAAATTATTTTTTAATTAGGGAATGACTTTTTTTAGATATAATGGTATTGCACAGTTATTACTATTATTACCACTACAAAGAAATGTGAACATTACTTTCACATGCTCCGGGAAACCAAAACATTCATGTGACTTGCTTTACTGCGATAATTCGCCTTACATCTAAGGGTCTGGAATGGGACCTACACTGTCTGAGGTCTTCCTATAGATACTGACCCCTCCTCTGAGTTCTGCTTCTCTGGACAGCCCTAACTAATACAGAAGTGCAGCAAACACTTTTCAATACTCTGCTGTTCAGTGGATCAGTTGTGTCCAACTATTTGCGACCCCATGGATTGCAGCAAGCCAGGCTTCCCTGTCCATTACCAACTCCCAGAGCTTGCTTGCTGCTGCTGCTAAGTCGCTTCAGTCATGTCCGACTCTTTGTGACTCCATAGACGGCAGCCCACCAGGCTCCCTGGTCCCTGGGATTCTGCAGGCAAGAACACTGGAGTGGGTTGCCATTTCCTTCTCCAATGCATGAAAGGGAAAAGTGAAAGTGAAGTCGTGTCTGACTCTTAGCGACCCTATGGATCGCAGCCCACCAGGCTCCTCCGTCCATGGGATTTTCCAGGCAAGAGTACTGGAGTGGGGTGCCATTGCCTTCTCCACGCAGAGCTTGCTTAAACTCATGTAAATTGAGTCAGTGATCCACCCAACCATCTCATCCTCTGTTGTCCCCTTCTCCTCCCACCTTCAATCCTTCCCAGCATCAGGGCCTTTTCTAATGAGTCGGCTCTTCACATCAGGTGGCAAGGTATTGGAGATTCAGCTTCAGCATCAGTCCTTCCAATGAGTATTCAGGATTTCAATACTTAACCATTTTCCTTTGCTTACCACTTTCTGTTCACACCCGTTTCCTGTGTGAAGGTCCCCTGTTCTTTCTGCTGAGGCCTCTGCACCAGCCACCCCCTGCCTGGAACTATTTGCACCCTCAGACCTCAGTTTAGACGTCATCTCCTCAGAGAACCTTCTGGGCCCCCATTAAATCCTTCCTGTCCCTGCTCCTCACAGGTCCTCATTTGCTTTACTTGTAGCAGAAATCATAATCTATAACCAAGACATTTAAAAATGATCTGAGGACTTTCCTGGTGGTCCAATGGTTAAGCATCTGCCTCACGATGCAGAGGACACAGGTTCGACCCCTGGTCAGGGAACTAAGATCCTACATGCAGTGGAGCAACTAACCCCACGCACCACAACTACTGTGCCTGTGTGCTCTGAAGCCCTCCAGCCACAGCGAGAGAATCCGTGCGCTGCAATGAACGATCCTGCATGATGCAACCAAGAACTGACGCAACCAAATAAATGACTTATAGAATATTTAATAAATAAAAAAGATGAGCTGTCTCTGCCATGTAAAGGTCCATCCCCTGATGGCCAAAGCATGGCTCGGTTTTCCCCTGGGTCTGAGGACATGGTTAGAAGAGTTGAGAAAATATTGGCTGGGCAAATGAATAAATGAATGTCTGATGAGCATGCCACACAGGACAGCAACCTCAGGACTGTGATCTAAAAGAGGCTGAGAACTCAAACCCAGGAAAAACGTTCTCAATTCCCTTTCTAAACTGTACCCTTCGACTGAGTCTTTTCTCCACATTATCCTGACACACAGGATAGAGGACCAGAGGCCTCGTCTCCTACACTTGAGAAGCTAGGAATCTCATGCATAAGAAAAATTGAGTCCTCATGAGGACATAAAGCCTATCTAGCCAATTACAGCTGTGTAATAAAGTGATCAGGACCATTGGATCTGGATGGTCTAGAAATTTCCAGGCATAATAATATTCTCTGTTATGGTCTGGGTGGGAGGTGATGATAAAGATTTGCTTATTTAGTAAAAAACTCATCAAGCTGCACGCTTACAATGAGTGTCCAGGTGACACCTGTGCAGGCTCAGAAGAAGAAACCAGGACACACAGAAGCTATCTCCTTATGAAGAAGTGAAAGTGAAGTCGCTCAGTCGTGTTGACTCTTTGCGACCCCATGGACTGTAGCCCACCAGGCTGCTCTGTCCGTGGGATTTTACCAGGCAAGAATGCCATTGAATTCCAATTCAATTAATTAATCTACTTAAAGGGTTCGAGATCCCACAACTTGGATCTTAACGATGGTCGGGTCAGTTCAGTTCAGTTCAGTCGCTCAATCGTGTCCAACTCTTTACGACCCCATGGACCACAGCACGCCAGGCCTCCCTGTCCATCACCAACTCCCAGAGTTACTTAAACTCATGTCCGTTGACTTGGTGATGCCATCCAACCATGTTATCCTCTGTCGTCCCCTTCTCCTCCTGCCCTCAATCTTTCCCAGCATCAGGGTCTTTAATGAAAACCCAAATGGCCCTCAGTGGACACAAGTTGGTAGAAAAAGCCACCATCTCATCTAACCCACCTGCTCCCCTTCACCTCCACTACAACACAGGTGGTTTACACAGCAAGCTGCAGCAGACCAGGAATCTAGCTGTAAAAATGCCACCGAGAGTGGGGAACACTCTCTCTGACCCCCTTGCTCCCTCTCCCAGGCTTTCAGAGCTCATCATCTTGATCTAATCTTCCTTTGTCGACAGATGAAAGAAAAACGATGGGGAGTTGGGAAACCCAAGGAAAACAACCCAGTTCACCCAAATATCTCAACTTTCATCCAGAAGAGAAGTGCTACTTATGGGGGCCAGGGAGTGGGGTGGGCACGGAGGGAGGCGGGAGGAAATGCCAGGCTGGCATCGCACCTGGGTGTCAGGAGGAGCCAGGACCCCACCCCTGCCGGCCCCACCTGCAGGTAGCTCTCTCCTGCTCAGCACGTGCTTCCCTCCCCAAACAGCCCCCGCTTCCTTAGTGCAGGGTGATGGCTTAAAGCTCAACATTCAGAAAACTAAGATCATGGCATCCAGTCCCATCACATCATGGCAAATAGATGAGGAAACAGTGACAGACTTTATTTTTGGGGGCTCCCAAATCACTGCAGATGGTGACTGCAGCCATGAAATTAAAAGACGCTTACTCCTTGGCAGGAAAGTTATGATCAGCCTAGACAGCATATTAAAAAGCAGAGACATTGCTTTGCCAACAAAAGGTTCATCTAGTCAAGGCTATGATTTTTCCAGTAGTCATGTATGGATGTGAGAGTTGGACTATAAAGAAAACTGAGCACTGAAAAATTGATGCTTTTGAACTGTGGTGTTGGAAAAGACTCTTGAGAGTCCCTTAGATGGCAAGGAGATCCAACCAGTCCATCCTAAAGGAGATCAGTTCTAAATATTCATTGGAAGGACTGATGCTGAAGCTGAAACTCCAATACTTTGGCCACCTGATGTGAAGAGCTGACTCATTTGAAAAGACCCTGATGCTGGGAAAGATTAAAGGTGGGAGGAGAAGGGGATGACAGAGGATGAGATGGTTGGATGACATCACCAACTCAAGAGACACGAGTTTGCGCAAGCTCCGGGAGTTGGTGATGGACAGGGAGGACTGGTGTGCTGCAGTCCATGGGGTAGCAACTGAGCGACTGAACTGAACTGATAATACCCAAGCACATGGCCACACCCGGCTGGCACTGTCCCCCAATTGAGGGGCTAAAAAAAGATTTGATAAAACCCAAGGATCAGTCTTTAGGCTGCTGTTCTTCTGAATACAACACCACATCAGAAGGTGACGAACATTTGGGGTGGGGTGGCGGAGGGGCAAATCCTATTTTCCCAGCTCCGGGATTAGTTGGCAGGTCAACACAATGCTGGGGGAGGCGGGGTGGCGCAGATGGTAAAAAATCTGCCTGCAGTGCAAGAGACCCAGGTCAGGAGGATCCCCTGGAGAAGGAAATGGCAACCTACTCCAGTACTCTTGCCTGGAGAATCCCACGGAATGCAGTCTGTGGGGTCGCAAAGAGTCAGACATGACTGAGCGTCTTCACTTTCAACACAGTGGGACAGTTTGTTCCTGCACCCATCCACCAGATCCCCAACCAGCTTTTTCTATCTGAGCTGTCTTTCTGGGGCCATCTGGAGCCTTAAAAAGCGAACAGAACCCAACCCAATCATCTCTTCCTTTTGTTTCCTGATCCCAAGAAGGAACGTTCTCTGGGCTGAGGCCGTCTCGTCCCTGACCAGTTTTTCCTATGTGACTTCTATGCACTTAGTAATCACTAGGCGACGTCAATCTTCAATCACAGGAAAACCTCACTGGCCTGACTTGACTGGGAGCCAGGAGGACCTGGGAAGGGGCTGTGGTGCTGCTCCTTTTAAGGGCATCTGGGAGCATGAAAAGTGGCTTCCCTGGTGGCCCTAGTGGTTAAAGAACCCGCCTGCCAATGCAGGCGATGCAGGTTCGATCCCTGGGCCAGGAAGATCCCCTGGAGAAGGAAACGACAACCCACTCCAGTATTCTTGCCTGGAGAATGCCGTGGACAGAGGAGCCTGGTGGGCTGCCACCCATGGGGCTGGAGAGAGTCAGAGAGCCTAGAGGACTGAGCACACACTCACAGGGGCATGAAGACAGGATCGGGCCCCAGGTTCTAAGCAGAGGGGCCTTCGGCACACAGGGGGTCCACAAGCAGTCACGTGACAGGGCTGGATGGGCTGGCCTTCTCTCCAAAATGAGCTAAATTTTCCCTCACTTAGATTTCAATAAAACGTAACTCGAGTTTACATGGACCGGGTCTTCATATGAGGACCTCGATCCTGCTCCAGTTGCAGAGAAGGTCACTGAGACAGTTTCATACGAGAAACCTGATCCTAGAGGGAGGTGTGAGAGTGAAGCAGCAACAATTTTAGATTAAAAACAAATGCTCAGATACTGGCAATTTTGTGTGTTTCGACACAAAGCGAATGAACTCTCCCACCCATCAACTGTGTGCTTGCAGAGTGCTGGACAAGGCACAACCTGTGTTTACCACATGCAAAGCTCACCATCGCTGGACAGATCCCCAGATGCATCATCACAGATTATAAAACACTTATTACGAATAATATTTGGCTGGTGACATGGGCTGAGGTGCGACCTCAAATCACAAGCTTCCTTTTAGGGAAGTTATGAAGGGATGCTAAGCAGGCTGGTGTTACTGCTGTCTTGTAAGGATGGGAAGGTCCTCGTGCGTGAACCCACTCGGCTTCTCTCTTAGACAAGGGATGGGGGGAGAGGCGGCCTGAACTGGAATAACTGTGTGGGTTTTGTAGGCGTGGACACAGAGCCTCCCAGAGGCTGGGGAACTGGGCCTCAGTGAGATGTACCCAGAGAACAGGTGTGCATGGTTTTCAGAACAGGAGATAGGGTTCAGTGAATACAGAAATGGGGAAACATCTGGGAAACTGAGAAGAAAACTGCTGTGGGTGTTCTCCTTCATGGAAGTTCTGGGCCAGTTTCTGCTTTCCTGGGTCTTCCCATCTAATACATGGGAGCTGCCCAGTTGTCCCCTTGATGGATGCCTGTGGAAGGTTCCTGCATGCCAGACCCAGACAGGAGGGACCAGGTGCAGCCTCGCCCTCCATGCAAGGAAAACGCTGCCACTCTACACTTGGTCTTTTGTTTATGTTGTTGCCTTTTTATTTTTTTTTGGCTGCACCACGCGGCATACAGACTCTTAGCTCCCTGACCAGCGACTGAACCCGCACTCCCTGCAGTAGAAGCATGGAGTCTTAACCACTGCACCACCAGGGAAGTTCCTACCCTTGGTTTCTGATTGAGGCTGGAAGGCTGGGGGATGGACACCATCTACCTTCTCATCCCCTTACTCAGCGCCAAGGACACATGATTGTTTTCAGTCACTGCAGGCCAGAAGAGGGGCAGAGATGTTATGTATCGACTGATGGACTCAGGTGAATTTCGGTCCTGACCCTTGAGTCGGACAGTGGACCTGCCTAAAACAAACAGTCCAGCAGCTGAACAGGCAAACGATAAGAACTGTCCAGAGGAAGTAAGCCAGAGGAAACAAGGCCAGTCAACACGCGTGTGGGAAGACAGAACAATTTTGTAGTCAGAGATGCGGCTAAAGAGAAAAAGAAAGAATATGAGAATGTTCTGTGGGAGAGAGGAGCAGAGAGGCACTCCCTTTAGGGGAGCCTGGGGCTCCTTAAAGTCACTCAACTTGATGGGTGATGTGAGGGGGGAGGAGGGCAGGGTCCAGGGGCTGGGACTGGCAAAGCCTCTAGGTGCCGGGGAGGAGCGGGGTTTGCAGTCAGGGCCTTGGGTGTGGCGTCCAAACCCCAGGCAGGCTACTGGCCTGTACACTGACTCTCCAGGCCTCAGCATCTTCACACAGCAAGTGAGTACTTCCCAGAGATGCTGGCTTCAGGCAAAGTGAGGAACCAGAGCGGACAGGTGGTCGGGATAAGGGGAGAGCGGTTAAGAACCCAGACTCTGGGTTCAAGTCCTGCCCCCACCCCAACTTAGCTGTGCAGTGATGAGCAGGCTCCTTGGCCTCAGTGACTGCATCCATCAAATGGGAACAAGAACAGCATCTCTGGTCTGGGTCTGTGTAAGGATGAAATCCATCCATGTTGCTAAGCATGTACGACAGTGCCTGGCATGGAATACACACCACATAAGCATTTGCTTCAGCGCCCCCCAGTGCGTCCCTTGCTCTGGGCATTGGCACAGAGTAGGTGCTGCGTAGACAGTGGGTCAAGTCACCGGGTCACCGGGGCTGCATTTCCCTTCTCTGGATGGTGCTGAGAGGCAGGGGAAAAGATCATCCCAGGGAGAGGAAAAGTTACCCAGTTTTTAAGAGTTCTCCAAGATTTTTCCCTGATCATGGGGGGAAAAAATGGAGCAACATCCACAGAAGGACTAGAATCCTAGATGTGCTGTGTTCTGATCAAGCTGAGTTTGACCTTTTAGCAGATTACTGACTCTGCGATGAGTGTACACAAGCCATGTATTCATCGCAAATTCCAGCTCATGGGGGCCAGGCTCTGCGGGCGGGTGCTGTCATCGGAGCCACGTGGAAGCCTGGGCCAAGAAAGAGAAACATGGTGGGGGGTGTGATCAGGCTTCCGGGAGGCAGGCCCTCCTCCCGCCTGAGGAGCTGACACCCCAACAACTCCAACGGGGGTCATAGGGGCAGGACAAACTGCCCCAAGGGGCCTGGGACCCACAGTCAGGTACACCAGCCACCCCTCTGTCAAGCCGGGTTGTATGTGTGATGCAACTGGGAAAGGAGACTCTCTGGGGCCAGGGGGTTCAGCCATCCACGTACATCCAGGCAGTGCTCCCCAAATCTGTCAGCATCTAGAGCTCCCCTGGAGGGGCAGAGGGGACCGGGCCTGGGGGTGTGTCACCTGCCCTCAGGATGGGGACAGCCATCTTTCTGTGGAGGGTGTCCTGGCAAGGGAGGCCCTCTGAGTTCGCTCCATCTAGGGACTCACATGCTTCTCACTGGGAGCCCTGGGAGGGGCCCTGAGGGTGACCACTCCCATTTTCCAGGCAGGCAAGTTGAGGCACAGACCAGGTGGAGTGTGGCCCGGCCTCGTGGAAGGAGGGGCAGAGCTGGGCTGGACCCCAGGCAGTCCTGCACTCTTAACAGCTAAGCTGACCATGACCAGAGAAAGGGGAGAATTCCTTCCCCAAGAATAAAGTCCATGGAACTCTCCAGGCCAGAATATTGGAGAGGGTGGCCTTTCTATTCTCCGGGGGATCTTCCCAACCCAGGGATCGAACCCAGGTCTCCCGCATTTGCAGGAGGATTCTTTACCAGCTGAGCCACCAGGGAAGCCTTTCTAAGATGATAATATATGTGAAGTGAAAGTCGCTCAGTTGTGTCCGACTCTTTGCGACCCCGTGGACTATACACAGTCCATGAAATTCTCCAGGTCAGAATACTGGAGTGGGTAGCCTTTCCCTTCTCCAGGGGATCTTCCCAACCCAGAGATCGAACCCAGGTCTCCCACATTGCAGGTGACCCTTTACTGTCTGAGCCACCAGGGGGAAGCCCTGTAAAGGGGCAGGGAGGAATAAATTGGACTATTTGGGATCAACACGTACACACTACCACGAATAAAGGAGGTACCTAGTAAGGACCTGCTGTAGGGCACAGGGAACGCTACTCAACACTCTAACGGCCTATATGAGAAAAGAATCTAAGAAAAAAAGAGAGTAGATATATGTGTATGTATGAGCTTCCCTGGGGGCTCAGCGGTAAAGAATCCGCCTGTAGCCCCTCGGGTGTGATTGGAGCTTGAGGCACCAGGGCCGGAGACACCGCCGACCCAGGACCCGGAGCAGCTCAGAGGCGGTGAATAATAGCTCTTCAAGTCTGCAATGAAAAACGGCCTCCAACAGCAAAAGAGACACAGATGTGTAGAGCGGACTTTTGGACTCTGAGGGAGAGGGAGAGGGTGGGATGATTTGGGAGAACGGCACTGAAACGTATACTATCATGTAAGAAACGAATCGCCAGTCTATGTTCGATACAGGATACAGGATGCTTGGGGCTGGTGCATGGGGATGATCCAGAGAGATGATATGGGGTGGGAGGTGGGAGGGGGGTTCAGGATTGGGAACTCATGCACGCCCGTGGCGGATTCATGTCAATGTGTGGCAAAACCAATACAGTATTGTAAAGTAAAATAAAGTAAAAATAAAAATTAAAAAAAAAGGCCTCCAATAAAACTACATTGCAAAAAATGGGAAAGAAGCAAAATGGAAAGAGTAAAAAAGTTGAAGAGGCAGAACCTCAAGAATTCGTAGTAGAAAAAGTACTGGACCGCCATGTAGTGAATGGGAAGGCAGAGTATTTCCTGAAGTGGAAGGGGTTTACAGATGCAGACAGTACTTGGGAACCTGAAGAAAATTTAGATTGTCCAGAGTTAACTGAAGCATCTAATTCTCAAAAAGCTGGTAAAGAAAAAGATGGAACAAAAAGAAAATCTTTGTCTGACAGTGAATCTGATGATAGCAAATCAAAGAAGAAAAGAGATGCTGCTGATAAACCGAGAGGTTTTGCCAGAGGTCTTGATCCAGAACGAATAATTGGTGCCACAGAGAGCAGTGGAGAATTAATGCTCCTCATGAAATGGAAAGATTCCGAGGAGGCGGAGTTGGCACTGGCAAAAGAGGCAAATATGAAGCGTCCTCAAATTGTAATTGCTTTTTATGAAGAGAGACTAACTCGGCATTCTTGTCCAGAAGATGAGGCTCAATAATTATTTGCATTGCCTTTTATATATATTTTTATATATATATATATATATAAAATGTGGGTCTTGTTTTTTTATTTATTAGTGTGAAGAAATAACAACATTCTAATGAAAATCAGGTTTGATATGTTTGTTTTGAAGTAATATTGGGGAAGTTACATTGGGTTTGTTTTTTTTTTTCCCATCTGTAGCACTGGTTACTTTGAACAAATAAAAGCTTTCTGTAGTTGCCTCCTTCAATAGGAAAGAATTTGATACCATGGTATATTATTTCCTCAGCATTACAGAACAGTTTTTCTAAATGTTGGAGGAAATCTCCATAGTCATTACTCAATCAGAATTTAGAATTTGCATTTAACTCATATATGCCTGAGGACCATTCTAAGTTTTTTATATGTGTATACATAAAAGACATATGTAAATGGTTTGGGAGTTAATTTTTTGTTGTGGTTTTTGTTTTGGTAAATACATGGATAAGTCCATGTTCTGGAATCACATCATTTTGAATAATATAAGAAATAACTTCAACTTAGATTGAAAATTTAAGTCTTAACCTTTCAAGTTAAGCAATCTTGTAATTAATTAGACAAATTAAGGAGTTTAAATTGGGTAATTTTTTAAAGTATCCCTATCAGAATCTGCACCCATATCTGCATATAAATGCAGTTTTATATGCAGAAACCCTGGAAGGGAAATTTTTATCACTATCAACAACCTTCCCAACTGAATGCAAAAAGTAGAAAAATTCTGGTATGTTTTAATATAGCAAAGCAATATTTAGTTAAATGGACACTTGATGGTTCCTTTTGGTGAACCATTGTTTTACAAGAAATTGAAGTCTCTGTGCTATATTTAGGAAAGGTTGTGATACATGGGATGTCTCAGATTTGTTCTTGGAAACCTAATCAGATAGTTTTAAAATACTGGCATTTTACGATCTATAAGAATAAATGAGTGAACAATCTTTCCTAAAATAAAAAAAGAATCTGCCTGTAATATAGGAGACATGGGGTTTGATCTCTGGGTCGGGAAGATCCCCTGGAGGAGGAAATGGTAACCCACTCCAAGATTCTTGCCTGGGAAATCCCATGGACAGAGGAGCCTGGTAGGCTACAGTCTAAGGGGTTGCAAGAGTCAGACGTGATTTAATGACTAAACTGCCACCTCCATGTATGTATATAATATATAGAGCTGATTCGCTTTGCTATACACCTGAAACTAACACATCACTGTAAATCAACTGTATGTCAACAATTTTTTTTTAAAGAGTTCCTTCCTGGGTGGGTCCCTCCTGACTCCATTGAATGAGTGGCTAGAGTAGCCAGCTAAGGAGGACCCCAGCAGTGACCCTGAGTGACTGACCAGGAACCCCCAGAGAAAAGAAACGGCTGGCAGAGGCGGGAAGAATTACAAGTGCCCCAACAGCAAGGCCGTGGGGCCCTTCAAGACTCAGAGGTCCTCCCTCTGCCCTGGAGTCCCCGGTTGAGGGCCTTCTCGAAGGCTCTGCTTTCTTTATCCCCCTCCCTGACTTGCAGGACCTGAGTTCTCTTAGGCTTTAGATTAGTCAAGGGGCAAGAAGCAATGCCCTGCTGTCATGCTGGCAGCACCGATGTTTACAATCTTTTAAGGATGGGACCAGAAGACAACGTGAACTGAAAGGGCACAGAACGGGTGTTCCTGAGGATGCCGGAGCATCTTAGACATCCTCAGGTGTTTAAGGATGTTCTGATCCCACCGGCAGAGAGGCCAGACACAGCGCCTGGACCCACTGCACCTGCCCTTCTCACGAGAGAGCCTTGGCCCTGCAGGGCAAGACCACAGAGCTGAAAATTCTACATCTGCACCAGCCCGGAAGCCAGACTCCTCCAGACTTAGTGGAGAAGTCAGTGGGTTAAGACATGTTTATCAAAGGTGTGTAAGTCGGTACACACCTGGACTTCGGCTGTCATAGGAAGAAGGGACGTGGGAAGTGAGGAGTTAAGAGGAGGGTCAAGCACAGTGAGAAAAGCCAGAGACAAGAACGGGGAGCCTGGCTTCTTCTGTTTAATCATGAACTTGCCGTGCGAGGATCTGAGGCCAGCCCCCACCTCTCGGGGCACAGCAGGAGCCGCCAGGTCCTTTCTGTGCTCACGTCCTAGGCTTTCATGCTATTTAGGGCTGAAGAGCCAGTGCTGCCCAGTGCTGGACCTAATAGCCACATGTGGCTATTTCAGCTAAATTAAGGGATTTCCTGGTGGTCCTGTCATTAAGACTCTGCGCTCCCACTGCAAGGAGCACAGGTTCAATCTCTGGTTGAGGAACTAGGAACCCATGTGCCACGCAGCATAACATAACATAAAAAAATTAAAAAATAAACTTACTTATACAAAATTAAGAACTCAGTTCCTTAGCAGCAGTAGCTGCATTTTAAGTGCTCAATAGTTGATCATGATTTAAATTAATTTTAATTAAATTAATTAATTTAAATGAAATAAAATTTAGCTTCACAGGCACAGCCACGTCTCAGATGCTCAGCGGCGATCACGTGGGACAGAGCAGACACAGAAGATTTCCATCAACACAGGGCACTCCATCAGCAGCATCCAGACTGTGCAGACAGAGACACAAGGTCCAGAAAGTGTTCTTGAAAGATGCGGTGCGTGTGTATACCATGGAATACTACTCAGCCATAAAAAGGACATTTTTGCCATCTGCAACCACACAGATGAACTTGCAGGGTAAGTCACTTAACACTAAGTGAATTAAGTCAGACAGAAATACTGTGTATCACTTATACGTGGAATCTGAAAGTTAAACTAGTGAATATAACAGAACGGAAACCAATCCCAGATACAGAGAACAAACTAGCGCTTGCCAGCGGGGAGAGGGACAGAGGCAGAAGCAATAAAGGTATAGGGGATTAAAAGGCACAGACTATCATGTATAAAAGTAATAAGCTATGAGGATATATTTTATAACATGAGCAATATAGCCAATACTTTATAATAAGTACAATTGGAGTATAATCATCAAAAATTGTGAATCACTACATTGTACACTTATATAATATTGTACATCAACAATACTACAATAAAAATGCTTTTAATGTTCTTGAGGTCACTTCTTTTTCTTTGTTTTTTATAGTCCAGAGAACTTTTATTTTTTCACACCTATTATGTAATGAATTCATAGCGAATGGGTTCCAGCAGCTCAGGCTCCTTTTTTGCAGGTTTCTATAAAGTGTGTTTCTCTGGGTGGAACCAGCTGGAGCTTCAATTAAACCCAAGTATCTTCCCCTTTGGCTTTCTTCTTTTCCCAGTCATTTCCCTTCCCATGTTTCAGGAAGCTATCTAGACTCTTAGCAAGCCTAATATGCTCAGTGTGGACATTAATTGTCCTGGTAGGAATCATACCCTTAAATTGCTTGTTTGCCACAATCCCAACAGTACGCCAGGTCACACGGTGGGCTCTTCCAGTCTTGCCGTGGGAACATTTGGGGGCATCCCACTGTCAACAGTGCCCACAAGTATCAAGTTCCCTGACGTCTACAATATTACCTTTTTTGTAGATTCGCACATGTGTGGCCAAAGGAATGGATCCGTGTTTTCTAAGAGACCTAGAGAACACAAAGCCGGTGCCTTTCCTCTTTTCCTTTGCATTGTTGGTCAGTCTGGTGAACTACTGGAAAATGATGACTTTGGCCAAAAGGCTGAAGTCACTTCCTTAGAAGGAGAACTGAGTGCTACGCAAGAGAAAAGCAATGAGACAGCTGGGTGTATCTGTTGCGGGTAACCGGGTCTAGGACAGGCAAGTATTTGTCAGAGATACCAGAGGTGAGTTAAAACACCACACTGCCTGGCCAAGGTTAAGGTCAATGGTGGAACACCAGCACATTGCCCTCAAGGCAGGCCACAACAAAGATGACACCTGCTGCTCCTGTAATCTAGTGTCCAAGTGCCGTGTGGATAAGAGAAGAAAACAGAAGTATTATAAAGAGGATGGCAAGACTGTCACTATTTGCAGATGATGTGATTTAACACCTGCAAAATGCAGAAGAAACCATAAGAGGCTTTAGTATGGCAGAGGGTTACAAAATCAATATGCAAACAACAATCCCTTTACATGAAAGGAGAAGGACATATAATGGAAAAGGAGATCTCATATTTTAATATATTTCTTAAGCTTACATGGAAATATTTTCACTGAAAAATCTAAAACATAAAAACACACTAAAGAAATATATAGGCGATCTATGTGAAGAATATATATATGCATATGGAAGATGCCAAACCTGCACATATGGCATAAAAGATGGCTTAAGTAAGTAGAACAACACTGTGTGTTAGCCACTCTGTCAACCCCATGGACTGTAGCCTGCCAGGCTTCCTGTCCATGGAATTCTCTAGGCAAGAATACTGGAGTGGGGTGCCATTTCGTCCTCCAGGGGATCTTCCCAACCCAGGGATCGAACCTGGGTCTCCCGCATTGCAGGCAGATTCTTTACCATCTGAGCCATCAGTGAAGCCCAGAACAACATTATAACAACATAATATATAAAGATGTCAATTATCCCAAAGTAACTATCAACCCAAAGGAATCTCACTCAAAATATCAACAAGGTTTGGTCGTTGCGTTTTGCTTTCACTCTTTGTAGGGGCTTTCCTGGTGGCTCAGAGGGTAAAGAATCCTCCTGCCAGTGCAGGAGACCCCGGTTCGATCCCTGGGTTGGAAGATCCCCTGAAGAAGAAAAGAGCAACCCACCCCAGTATTCTCATTCTCATCAGAATCTCATGGAATGAGGAGCCTGGCGAGCTACAGTCCAAAGGGTTGCAAAGAGTTGGACACAACTGAGCGACTAAGTATGCATGCATGCAGAGTGTTTACACTGCGAAGGTTATGTGCAAATATGACGTCATTTACCATAAAAGACTCGAGCTTCTGTAGATTTTGGTAACTGTCCGTCCTGGAACGGGTCCCCCATGGACACTCAGGGAGGTCTGTGTAAGGATGCTCCTCATAATAAGAAAACACAAAACCAAAATACCCAACCTAGAAACAAAATAAATGTCCACCAGTACGAACTGCTGGGACTTCCATAGGGGTCTAGCGGCTAAGACTCTGAACTCTCACTGCAGAGGGCATGGGTTTGATCCCTGGTCAGGCCACATGGCATGGCCAAACGTCTAACAAAAACAGAAAAAAGAATTGCTGGTTAAATTACATTGCATTCTTATTAAGAAATGCAAGGCAGTTATCAAAAGAAATGCATTGAGTCTATTGAAAGATGTCCAGTATTTTAAGAGAGCAAATAGCAAAAGAGTGTGTATAGTATGATATTTATAAATACATACACATGGTGTATATAGACTATATATGAAAGAGCACTGTAAAACCTAGAGGTTATTCCGAAGAAACAGAATGAGAGAAAAGGATGAGATATTTTCAATCAATGCTTTTATTTTAATGGCCAAATGTAAATTTTATAAAGAATTAATCTTCAAAGCACAAAGAACTGATACAAAGAACTGACTCATTGGAAAAGACCCTGATGCTGGGAAAGATTGAAGGCGGGAAGAGAAGGGGACGACAGAGGATGAGACGGTTGGGTGGCACCACTGACTCGATGGACATGAGTCTGAGCAAGCTCCAGGAGATGGTGAAGGACAGGGAAGCCTGACGTTCTGCAGTCCATGCGGGCAGGGGGCGGGGGCAAAGAGTGAGACACGCCTTAGCGATTGAACAGCAACACCCGGGCACAGTGTAGACGTAAATACAACGGTGAGTAGCTTCTTGCTAAAGTCTGACTGGAAGGCTGGATGAAGGCTGAGTTATCCTGGACTGAAAGCACAAAGAAAGCGCTCCGAACCCATCTCTGTTAGCAGTCAGCACAAGCTGAAATTCCGTACTCTTAACTTCAGCGCGGAGGGTGAGCCTGAACTCCTGATGCTGGCCAACTGGCGTCCGGCTCAGCCGCTGAAAAACAGACAAATCAGAGTTTTCCCCAAATAAGGCGGCCCTGGGGCGGCATCCAGGGGAGAGCCTTTGGGCCTCCCTTTAGCTTAGCACAAGCCCACCTTGGTGAACTGGGCCCTTGCTGCTTTGCATCTGGCTTTCTAGACCCTTCATCTCTCACCTGATGTGCTTACTACTAAAATGTGAAAACCTAGACCAATTGTCATGATTGACAGATTTGCTGTGACTGGTGCTTTGCTTATGATAGTAGCCTTTATGTGACAGAGAATATAAGAACCTTGATTTTGCTCACAGAATGTGGGGTAATGAGCACTCACGATGGTTCAGTAAAATGCTATTTTTAAAATATAAGAAGGTAGGATGATTGAGTGCAAATGTATATACAAGAATAAATTGAACTGTGGAATATAAATCAGGCAAAATAGTCTTGATCTATGTAATGTAAATCAGATAAATGTTTGTGATTCCAAGATGGTATAATAAAGAAAAACTTTAAATTCGTATATATTTGTAGCAATGGTATCTTAATTACACTATGATTTAGTGACTTTTGAACTATAGAGATATAAATGAATTATCTATAAAAACTGTTATAGTTGTGATACAGAGTATATTTCCATTCAAATAATATAACTTAATAAATATTGTATTTTAGATACATTCTCTAATAAAATTGGAATTCTTAAAAAAAAAAAGAAAGCGCTCCAAGAACTACGAGCCCAGACCACACCGTGCTAAAGCCCTTCGATCCAATCTTCAGCCCCCACGGGTGCCGCTCTCTGATGTAACCATCTGGAATGGCTGACCTGGGGACAGACTGTGGGTGCCATGCTGCTCCAGGGATAAGACTCAAGTTTTTAAAGACTGGTTCATGTAATTAAAAGCACAGCAGGCTACTGAGTACTAAGCAGACAGCATACATTTCATTAAGGAAGGTCATCTTTCCTGGCACAACCTGATGGAAACCAGGGCAGCAGTGTTCAGAGATAAGAAGCTCACAAGTTGACTTTGCCCCCTTCGGACAAGATTTGGCAAAGAATGACCTGCTCCCTTCTATCAAGGAGGCCAGAGGCTAGCTAGCACGTGGGATTCAGCAGGTGACAATGCATTTCTGAAAAGATCTATGTGTCCTCAAAAAGGCATTCTAAGGAAAAGGAGAGGGAAGAGAGGGGAGGGAAGCGGAGAGAGAGAGAAAGAAGAAGGGAGGGATGGAGGGAGGGGGGAAAACCTTACCAGCAAAGATGACAGTATATTTTTCAAATACAGGATTGTATGTGTGTGTGTGGAGAAGCCTAGGATTTCTTTGCATCATCAATAATGATTTTGTTTCAGAGAAAATTGATGGTTTTTATGTCCATTATCTTACTGACTTTTTTTTTAAGTGTTTATAGTTTTCTTTGTTTTCAACATTGTGGCAACACTCAATCACGTTAAAACATGGTTTTCTAAGCATTACAAGTGATAACAAGCCAGGGTAGTCTTCTGGTATAATACGTTTCACAACAGTAGCCTAAACGTTGAGGAAAATCTAAGCCTGTCAATTTCATACAGGTGTGGGTGTGTGCGCACACACACATGCACGCACACATGTGTGCGTGCAACAATTTTAAAGCTGCAGAGCCTCTGTGTGCTCAGTCATGTGTGACTCTCTGTGACCCTGTGGATGGTAGCCCGCCAGGCTCCTCTATCCATGGAATTTTCCAGGCAAGAATACTGGAGTGCATTGCCATTTCCTACTCCAGGGGATCTTCCTGACCCAGGGAGCGAACTCGAGTCTCCTGCATGGAAGGCAGATTTTTTACCACTGAGCCACCTGGGAAGCCCAGCAGAACCTACTGGGCTAAGATAATGTAGGCAGCACCTGGAGGTGCCTAAAATTACTCCTGGGAAAATAAGGCTCAACATTTAACGAACTTAAGAGAGCAATGCTTTCCTTATAATGTCAATGCTTTATTTTCACTGCTGCACAAATATTTATTGGGGCTTCCCTGGTGGCTCAGAGGGTAAAGCGTCTGCCTGCAATGTGGGAGACCTGGTGGCAGACACTGTCCTGGGCACAGGATTATGCAGCGAGCAATCTCAGATACAACAGTCTTTGCATTTTAGTAACCACTGAAATAAAACTGCTCACAGTTGGAAGGTATTATTCTTAGCCCTGTATTTATATGCTCTTTTCATCTTGTACTTTTATTACCCCATTTTACAAAGGGACTGAAGCACAGGGAAGATAACGTCCTTGACCAAGGTCTCACAGTGCAGACCGACTTGACTCTGGAGTCCACCCTCGTAACTACTGCATGTTACTGCTCCTGTAACATGCCTGTGCTGTGCTCAGTCGCTCAGCTGTCTGACTCTGTGCTTTTTTTTTTAACACACAATACCAAAGTAGCTTGTTGTTATGCCCAACTCTTTTGCGACCCCATGGACTGAAGCCCAGCAGGCTCTTCTGTCCATGGGACTTCCCGGGCAAGAATATTGGAGTGGGTTGTCATTTCTTTCTCCAGGGGATCTTCCCGACCCAGGGATTGAACCTGTGTCTCCTGCATTGGCAGGACGATTCTTCACCCGAGAAGCCCTAAAGGAACGTAGGCATTTGTCCATAAAGAAGGTGGGCGTTCTTGGGGTAATGCCTGTGTTCTCTTTTGCACACTTTCACTCTCGGCTAAGCCATTAAAATAAAGTGAACAACAGGCAAGAAAAAGCCCACAAGTAAGTAATCCTGCCAGTGTGGTCCCTGTGCTATCTAGGAGAGAAAACAGAGGAGGAAAAGAAAGGAAAATGAAATAAAAATGAAATGGCTATTCAATACACTGGCATCACCGACTCCATGCACATGAGTTTGAGTAAGCTCCGAGAATTGGTGATGGACAGGGAAGCCTGGCGTGCTGCAGTCCATGGGGTGGCAAAGAGTCAGACATGACTGAGCAACTGAACTGAACTGAACTGAACTGAACTGAACTGATTCAATACAAAACCTCTGATCATAAAGTAAGTAATAAAGTCCTTGATAAAGACTAAGCAGATCATTTCAGGGTATGTTCTGCCTTCAAGTATTATCACAAACATGGCCTTGCTGTATTTCATTCTCGCTGTATCCTAGTAGGGTAAAGGACCACCCAGCCCTTGTTTTACGATATAAGATAAAGAATGTGCTCACGATCTCAGCCACAGGCTGGCTGTTAGTGCTTCATTCCAAGCCACGGATATAGCACATTGGACTCTATTTGGGCCTCTGCACAGCTACCCTCCAATAAATGCAGGAAGTCACCCCCCAAACATATAACCTCTCTACGCCCACCCAACTCATCTATGCCACCGTCTCAGGCATGTTCACAGTAGTGAGAACTAGGTCATTATCTTAAATGTGTTCCAAGTAACGGGAATACTCTGAATGTGGAGGTTATAGACTATGTGACCATTCGGTGATGGTATTTCCCAAGATATATCAAGGAAATAACAGGTAACAGAACACACTGGAGTCCAAGTGTGCCCTGAAAACTTGTAAGTCACTGGGAAGAAATACACAAATTCAGAGTTGATGTGAAAAATGAGAACAGCTCTGGAAATGCTGTGTCAAGGTCAAGCACGTGGTTGAGTCTGAAGGATACACCTACAGTGGGGCTGCTCCAGAGAGGGAGAGGTGTTGCCAGATGTCTGCAAGGGCTTCCTGGCCAGTTCATGAACTGTAACCCAGCGAGTTTTGCTGGTGAGTGGTCTGTTTTTAGGAGTTTATAGTCAGCTGGAACATAAAGAAGGCTGAGTGCTGAAGAATTGATGCTTTCAAACTGTGGTGCTGGAGACGATTCTTGAGAGTCCCTTGGACAGCAAGGAGATCAAACCAGTCAACCCAAAGGGAAATCAACCCTGAATACTCACTGGAAGGATTGATGCTGAAACTGAAACTCCAATACTCTGGCCACCTGCCGGGAAGAGCCAACTCGCTGGCAAAGACCCTGATGCTGGGAAAGATTGAGGGCAGGAGAACTGGGTGATAGAGGATGAGGTGGTTGGATGGCATCACAGACTCAATGGACGTGAGTCTGAGCAAACTCTGAGAGATGGTGAAAGACAGGGAAGCGTGGCGTGCCACAGTCCATGGGGTCACAAAGAGTTGGACATGACTGAGCGCCTGAGCAACAACAATCAGCTGACTCCGACCTGAGGATTCTCCATCACCGTCTGAGACCTGCACCTTAGGATGGAAAGGTGGCTGTGTGAGCAGAGCTGAGACCTACCCGAACTGTCCCAAATCCTGACTTCAGCCCAGAACAACGCTGTTACCCTGTCGCCTGGGCAGTAGATAATTCCTCAGAGAACAGGGGTCACCACAGGGGTCTGGCAACCTATGCAGCAGCATGAGCTTTGCCTTTGAAAACTAATCTCTGTAGCAACCTAATGGCAGAAGCCAGCTCAGAAAATTGCCCTTATCTCTGCAGTGAAGTGCCTGCTTCCTCTGAGTGAGCTCTCTTTGTATTTCTTTATGCTGATAGTTTTAGTCACCTGATAGTTTGAGTCACCGTCTGAACAAGTAACCACAGATCAGAGCAGGGGGTGGAGGATGTCACAGCCTTCACTAGGGGCAGCTGGAAGAGGAGGGGTCACTCCTTGAGGCACAGCATCCTTGTTCCCTGTTGGAACCAAAGTGGGTCCCATTGCCCAGCAGCAGCGAGGGTCCCCTCCCTTGGCCAGCTTTCTGGGAGGGGAGGGGGTGTCTCTCCTCTTGCGAGTTTCAATTACACACCGATGATTATGATAGCTTCTTCTGCAGCACAAGGAGGGAGTTCCCCCTCTGAAAATGCACTTTCTGTCTTTAATGCCAGAAATAAAGTCTAAGGCAACCACCAGTCTCTATGGCAGAACTTATGTGAAGTGACCTCCCCCTGGTGGCGGGCGCTGGTGTTCAAACAGCCCCGGGGACTAGCTCTCAGGACACCATCTCCTCTGCCCCTCCACCAGGACCGGCCACAGATACCTTGCTCTTTGGGGGCCCCTAACGGTAGCGTGGTGACAGTTCTTCTTGTTCCTGCCGATGAGACTCTGGATGTCCACCTCACTATCCACATGCCCTGGGTGCCCCCTGGAGCAGGAGATGGCAACCTACTCCCGTATTTGTGCCTGGAAAATCCCATGGAACAGAGGAGCCTGGCGGGCTACAGTCCAGGGGGTCACAAAAGATTCTGACATGACTCAGCCGACTAAACAACACCTCTGCGTGCTCAGCGAGGGCTGGGGGATGGGGCAGGGGAGGACATCATTGCACAGAAAATCAGACAAGCAGTGTAACTGGCGGGCTGGGAGAAAATTCTAGTTCTGCTAGTATGTAGTGAGTTCCCCCTCAGGAAACCTCACCACCGCTCTGAGCCTTGATTCCTCCTTGCAGAAATGAGGAAGGCTTGAGCCGAAGGTCCTGTCTGCCATCGTTCTGTAGCTGCACCCAGAATCTGATGCCCAGTTGCCATGGGATTCTATGTGCTGATTAGCTTTGCAAAGGCAGCAGAAAGACGTTGTCATCTATAAAATGGGCAAATACAGTATCTATCACAGAAGGTTGTTAAGAAGGATGAGTAGGCTTCCCTGGTGGCTCAGACAGTAAAGAATTCGCCTGCAATGTTGGGTTGGGAAGATTGCCCTGGAGAAGGGGATGACTACCCAGTCCAGCATTCTTGCCTGGAGAATCCCACGAACAGAGAAGCCTGGAAGGCTACAGGGCATAGCGCTGCAAAGAGTCAGACACAGCTGAGCAACTAAGCACAAGAAGGATGAAATCTAACAATGTACATAAAATATTTGGCCAACGGTAAGCACTAATAGGGTGTTTATCATGAACTGTATAAATACTAAGTACGTATATAAGTGATCACTCAAACTTCAGATGAAAGAGGGGACTACTACCTTCGTGGGACGAGATGGGCAAACTGGAGCATACAGTCACCCTGTCAATAATAAATGACTATCAGGAGATCTGTAAAAGCCCCTAGTAATGGACAAACTTTAAAAAAAAAGAAAAGATGCACTCAAATGTTCTGGCTTTGTAAGGATAAACCTCTGGCAAACTCTCAAATGGCAACTGGACAGAATTGGCTGTGGGGTCAAGTAGAGTGTCTCTGACACATGTTCCTCTTGGAGCAATGAAACTTCCAAGACCAATTACAGACACAAGCGTTAAGTGACCGAAATTGACCTTCTCTCTTCCATAAACCGGCAGACAGGCTTCCCAGGGACCACTGCAGGGTAAGGCAGGAGTGTGGGGATGGGGAAGCCAGAATGTCACCCCCCCCAAGTATGCCTCTTCAACATAAAAGTTATTTGGAGCTGAAGGCAGTTACAAAGCACATATGCAGGAAACGTCCATCTTCCCTCTCTTTCCTGCCTGAAGGTAGGATATAAATGACCCTCTTAATGGAGACGTTCCAGAATCTCATGGAGGAGTGTGCCAAAGTGCCCATCAGCTTCCTCCCATGAACTGACTTCCCTGCAGCGAGCTGGAAGCCTGGAATGGCTTCCCTCCCTCCTACCATTTCTCTTATCAATTTATTCTTTGTTGAAGAGGCTGTACAAGCCAAGTTCTAAGTCTCCACGTTGTCGTGCTGAGGGTTCTCCCCCCTGATGCATGCTGCATGCGTTAATAACTGTTTTTCTCTTGTGATCCATCTTTTTCTTAAAGAGTCACAGCTGAAAACCTAGGACAGGCAGAGGCAGGGTTCTGTCTCCCCTACAGGTGCGAGGCTGGAAAGCCGGATGGAAGAGAACTAGAGTCACGGTCACACTAGGGAACATTCTGTTGCTGAGCCAGTTCCTGCTGGGGAAATCCTCTGGGGTAGCAAGGGGCAAAGGGGCCGCACTCCACCAATGGAAGAGCCAGAAGCAACCCCACTGAGCTGATCCAGCTCAACCTGCTCACTTCATAGATGAAGCGGCAGAGGTCTGGGTGGACATCTCGCCCAAGGACAGGTGGTTTGTTATGGATCTGTTAAGCCCTTGCATGTGTGTGTGTGTATATGTGCTCAGTTGTGTCCAGCTCTTTGCAAGTACATGGGCTGTAGCCCGCCATGCTCCTCTCTCCGTGGGATTCTCCAGGCAAGGATACTGGAGTGGGTTGCCATTTCCTTCGCCAGGGCATCTTCCTGACCCAGGGATCGAACCCATATCTCCTGCACTGGAAGGCAAGTTCTTTACTACTGAGTCATCTGTGAAACCCATGAAGCCCTTAGGCTGTATTCACATAGCATACACAGTTAAAAAACAAATCACGTGTCCTCCCTGCTGGCCTGTGAGCACCAGGAGGAAGGCTGCTGTCTGTCATTCACCGAGGGCTGTGACCACTCACAATGACCTCACCAAGACTGTGGGGGTGGGATTACTGTCCTCCTTCTGCAACTGGGCAGACTGGGGGCCTGGGGAGGTTGACTGATTCATCTGGGGTCCTACAGAGGGCCTTGCCACCAGCACAGTGCTCAGAACACAGCAGGCCCTGAGAAACACATGTTAAAATGAATATGCCCTTTGACTAGACGAATTCTCTGCCACCCATCTGAAGTGACTCATGGAAAAGTCATGTGTAACAGGAAAAATTAGGAAACAAACCAAATATCTACCAATAGGGGCTGGTTAAACAAAGTATAGTATGTGTGCAATGGAATACTATACAGCAGGAAAAAAGAGACCTTTCTGTGTACCAATATAGAAACATCTCCAAGCTATACCGTTATGTGGGGAAAACATCAAGATACAGAACAGTGAACAAATATGCAACTTTAGTGTGTCAAGGGCAAAGAGATGAAAGTCTAGTGAAATACCCATGTTATATTCAAATATGCATATAGAAACTCCGGAAGCAGAAAGTTTACCAAAAATCATAGTTACTTTTGAGAGGACTGACTATCAAGGATTGGAGAAAGACTTTTCACTATATACGTTTTAATACTTTCTGGGTTTTGAACAATGTGAATGTATTACTATATTTTAAAAAATTAAATTAAAAATGTATCAAAATGCATAAATTCAATGACAATAATAAAAATAAAATTCAAACATTATCTTAAAAAATACTTGTTGAATGAGTGAATGAATGAATGACTGAAGGAAGGAGTGACTGAGTTGAATGAATGAATAAATGAGTGAAGTGATGGAGCCAGGATTTAAGTCCAGGTCTGTCTGGCTCCAGCACCCAGGTACTGCCTTCTGCTTGAACCCAAGAATGTCATCAGGGCTGTAACCGATGTCCCAAAAGCACTCAAATATATCTGTTAAATATAAATAAATGGCTGAGAGAATAACAGAGTTGTAATTCATCTGAACCTCAGTTTCCTGTGGATAAAAGAACTTTATTCATAGAGCTATCCTAGGGCTGAAATAAGATGTGAAAGATATGAAAAATTCACATGCATTACTGCATACTGTAAGATGATTCCAGAACAGGCTTTGGAGTTGGCTAAAACCAGTTTTGTGCAATGTAGGAGAATGGGGTTTGATCCCTGGGCCAGGAAGATCCCCTGGAAAAGGAAATGGTTATCCATTCCAGTATTCTTGCCTGGAGAATTTCATGGAGAGGATTTTGGTGAGCTACAGTCCATGGGGTCGCAAAGAGTCAGAAATGATTGAGCAATTAACACGAAAGCAGGTTTGCATCATAGGGCCAGCACTTACTATGTGACCTGGGACAGGTTACTTGGCCTCTCCTGGCCTCAGTTTTCACATCTGTAGAATGGGAATAATAGTACCAATTTCATAGAGTTCTTGTAAAATGATGAAATGGTATATATTACACAGAAAGCAACTCATGTAAATGAACAGAAACTATTTTATTATCAGTAAGGTAAAGCAGAAAATTTAACAAAAATGATAAAGGTGACAAAGTAAAACAAGCTATTGTTGAATGAAAAAAAAAACCTCCAATATTAGCTTTCTGAATCCAATAACATTTTTGTCTTTCAATTCTGAATTCAGGCCAACCTCAACACCTTTTTCTCTGGTGTTAATTATGGTTACACATGGGAACTACATATTGCACCTGCTGAAATTAGTAATGAAAGGAAAAGTACTGAGCCTTCCCAACGTTAAAAAAAAAAAAAAAAAGCTTTTGTTTCCTGAACTTTCAGTTCAGAAGTATATAGACTGACAGCTTTTGCTGTAAACCTATCAACCAGGTATTTTACTTACATTAAGTAGTGGAGTCTAAAATCACATTCTTTTATAGTGTTATAGGTTCGATCCCTGGATCAGGAAGATTCCCCTGAAGAAGGGAATGGTAACCCACTCCGGTATGGCCATGGTATAGCCCATCACTGCTCAGAGCGATTTCCCTTTCACTTTTCACTTTCATGCATTGAAGAAGGAAATGGCAACCCACTCCAGCGTTTTTGCCTGGAGAATCCCAGGGACGGGGGAGCCTGGTGGGCTGCCGTCTATGGGGTCACAGAGTTGGACGCAACTGAAGTGACTTAGCAGCAGCAGCAGCAGCTCAGAGAACAGAGCAGAGTCACTTATAGTTTCATTAAGTGCCAGCGTCTCCATGTGCTGATTAGTATTTACAAAGGAAAAAATTCTCTGTCGCAACTGAACTGTATTTTGAATGACTAGCACTCCTCAGCCCTTGAAACGGGTCCAAACAATTGTGTGCAGAAAACATACACCAAGGAGGCGACTCCCCAGCCCACCCCCAACACACACTGACGTGCACAGCACCATCACCGTGACAGGAGTGGGGCCGGCACAGAACAGGGGGTGGCCTGTAGGCAAAAAGAATGGACCGTGTCACCTGCTGGCCTTTTTAGAAAGGAGTACGGCTTGAAATATAAACACTGCAATCAAACAGCCTCTGCTTTAGCTGTTCTATCACAAAGCCTTTTTTTTTTTTTTCCGGTTCCTTTACGTAATTGTCTTGGGGCTTGAAATGTCTGTAGTTGCTGACAAGAGTCCTGAAAACGACTGCACCGAAGAAGACGTGCTTTGAGCAATGAATGAAGGGTGCTGATGGGTTGAGCTGGAAAGGGGATCAAATGCTTGTGAGGGAGAGGAACAGGGAGGAGAGATCAAAAGAACCTCATGGACATTAATATAGTCTCTGTTTGTTTATATATGAGCCAGAAATTCTGAAATTAGGGAAACGGCGGATAACTGTAAACTTTGCACGTATGTAATAGGTGGGCTTTTCTTAAACTTAGAACATTCTGAACTTTCCCAAATAAACTAAAGCATACCATATTGGCTTAAGATCTCTCCACACTTGAGGTTTACGGGGAAAGGTGAGGCCGGTTCAAGTCTGAGAGAGCCGGCGACACTAGGCTGAGAAGTGCCAATGGTCCGGGCAGGCGGGGGTGCCATGCTGCAGCGGAGCCTAACTGTCAGCTCTGCTGCCGGAGTGTCACCTTTGACAGCACGCTGCCACAGGCTGACTCGGGACAGGCACAGACAGCCACATGGCCAAGCACATAACAGCCACGCAAGTGGAAACCACGCACTTCAGCTGTGCCACGTGGGATCTCCCCAACGTTTCAATCATCAGATCACTACTGAGTGATAACTTGTTTACTACCAAACTACAGGCTTTGGGAGGACAAGTCTGGGATCTGACGTCTGGTGGAGAGAATCCTGTGGACAGAGAAGCCTGGTGGGCTGCCCTCTACAGGGTCGCACGGAGTCGGACACGACTGAAGTGACTTAGCAGCAGCAGGAGAGCACGCAGCAGCACAAGAGGATGAGCACGGAGGCCAGGCGAGGCAAGCCCACGCTCGAGGAGGTGTTCTTGTTCTTGTCCCAAAGGCTAGGCTCTCAGCATGACGGCCAGTCACCCTGCTTTACAGCCACGAGGTCAAATGGCGCTTAGGAGAAGGGAGGCCTCAGAGCATGGCCCTGACTCTCATCTTGGACTGGAGGAGACCAAGGCACAGATCTGGCTGAGAGTGGAACCAGTGATCGATGACCCAAGTATATGTTCATGATATGACAACGATTCTGGTCAGGCTAGACCCCTTTTGGCTAGATGGTGGTCCTCAATCTTGTCTCCCAATTAGAATCACGTTGGGGAGTCTCCCAGGCCAAGACTCCCAGGACGAGACTGGAGTTGGTCTGGAGGGGCCTGGGCACAGGCATTTCGCGAACTGCTCAGGGGCCTTCACTGATAAAAAGAATTTAAGGATACCGCTCCAACTCCTTTCACAACCATCAGGATATTTCATGTTTTTAAAGGAAAGTTATGGCAGTATCCGGAGAAGGCAATGACAACCCAGTCCAGTACTCTTTCCTGGAAGATCCCATGGACGGAGGAGCCTGGTGGGCTGCAGTCCATGGGGTCGCTGGGTGTCAGACATGACTGAGCAACTTCACTTTGACTTTTCACTTTCACGCATTGGAGAAGGAAATGGCAACCCACTGCAGTGTTCTTGCTTGGAGAATCCCAGGGACGGGGGAGCCTGGCGGGCTGCCGTCTATGGGGTCGCACAGAGTCGGACACGACTGAGGCGACTTAGCAGCAGCAGCAGCATGGCAGTATCACAAATCTTACATGGGCGTTTGTTTTAAGAAAGGTGAGTTTATTCACTAGGAGAGTGAATTTTTCTATGATTAGCATTTTCCAAATTAGCCTGTCGATCAAATATACATTCATGGCTCAGACAACAGAAACATGGTGTTCGTTTCCATTACTCTATGGAACCATCTCTACTGCCTGGAAACTAACAATATTATGTGAGAACTCTAAACTTCTGGTTAGCTTGGTGACAACTAACTGAACTCTTATTCCAGGGAACCAGCCAACCGCTGCCAACAATCCAAAGCACAGGTAATTACTGGTGCAAAGCACAGCTCTACTTTCTCAGCAAAAAGCAAAAAGGTTCACAAAAAGAATACGGCAGTGGAATATGCTAAGCAAACATTTGTACAACAGAAAAATAATCTTATTTTAATAAAAGTTTTCATTTATTTGTAATGGTGTGAATCTCTTAATATATTACATGAAATGACTAATATTATTTGAAATTAATGATGATATGGCTTCATTTTTTAGATAAACAATTAATGAACATGTTGATTATAAATAATTTACAATACTGGATGATGATCCAGCTAACAAAAATACATTTTACATATCAGATCCAACTGTGATAGAAAATGAGCTTCCAGTATTAACTCCCTAATGAAATGATGTCAGTTGCTCAGTCCTGTCTGACTCTTTGCGACCCCATGGACTGTCGCCTGCAGTCTCCTCAGTCCAGGGAATTTTCCAGGCAAGAATACTGGAGTGGGTTGCCATTCCCTTCTTCAGGGGACCTTCCCAACCCGGGGATTGAACCCTGGATCTTCTGCATCGCAGACGGTTTCTTTACTGTCTGTGCCACCAGGAAATGAACTGATAGTTCGGGTCAATTTCTTTCTTTCCTTTAAGATGAAGGTCAGAGAATGACATGAACACATGGGAAGAACACTGACACAGCCTTTTTCCTTCACATCACCTGCCACCCTCTGGATGCCTGTTTCCCCCAAATTCATAGACTGATGTGCTCCCCCTCGAAGATGATGGTATCAGCTATTGAGAGGTCATTAAGGATCATGAGGGTGGGGCCCTCATAATGGGATTAGTGCCCTTGTAAGAGACCCCCACAGAGCTCTCTCATCCCTTCCACTGCATGAGGGCACAGAGGAGCCTATAACCCACAAGAGGGCCCTCACCCAGCCATGCTGGCCTCCACAACTGCGTGAAATAAGTTCCTGTTGTTTAGAAGCCATCAGTCTGTGGTATTTTGTTACAGCAGCTTTAACAGGTTAAGACACTGTCACTCATCCAGGTGACCCTCCAACAGACTAGGTAAAGATACCCACATGGCCAGATTACCAGCACAAAGGGGACCTCTGTGGGCAACACAGTTAACAGTCTGCCTACTAGACACTGCTGACCTCAAGTAGAATCACATTTTCACTACAGCACCCCAAGGCGACACTCCAGCTTTAGGAAAAATGGCCTCCAAAATGATAAAGTTGTCCAACTGAAATCTCAGAAGCCGCATCTTCCCACCTGGAGGGGTGGTGTTGGCTAAATGAGAGACTAGCTTTCTCCTGGAAGGCTTTCCAGTGGTCTGAAGGACCCTATAGATGGGCGACCAAGGCACAGAGCTCCCCCAGCCCACATTCGGAGGCTCCTGAGCCCTGCATGGAGAAGAGAGCATGGTTTCCAACCCCACAAGCCTAGTGCAAACACCTGGCCAGCTCCCCTGACAACCCAAGCTAAGATCCTCACAAGGGGTCTCCTTGCTGCCTCTCCTGCCCACTCAACCTCCTTCCCCAAAGCCATTCTCCAGCTAGCTTTTAATTACTATAGGACCCAAATCCTTCCCAGGGCCTCCCAGGCTCCCAAGGAACCGTTCCCTGGCTGCATCCAACCTTGGCCACCACCACCTCCCTCACTGGGCCCTGGAAAGGCCTTCGCTCATCCCTGCCCTGGAACTTCCACATCTGCTATGCCCTCTGCCTGGAGGCCCACCACACAACATCTACATGGGGAGCTTCCTCCTGCCAGCCACACCCAAGCAGTGCAGAGTGGCCTTCTGGGGCCACTTGGTGTAAAACGGACTGCAGGCTGACTCTCTCTGCAGGTCCTCTTTACCGGCACTGATCCCAGAGCTGTGTTCGCCCCCTCCACCTTCTCTGAGCCCTGACCCCACCTACCAGCTGCATTGCTTGGAGTCCCCAGCTTCCTGGCTGCCAGCTTGGTTCCGCCAATGATGAGATCAGAAAGCTGGGGCAAGCTGGGATACTTCTTAACTTGCAGCTCGCTGCTTCAGCACCTCAGTTCCATCCCTCCATGTCTGTAGCTCCTGCCAGAAGATTCCTCCCCTAGGGTCCCAGCAACAGGACTTCCCTCCATCCAACACTCTCTGTTGATTGCCTCAGTCCTGCCCCCACCAACCAGTTCTTCATTACCCCTCCAGAACCACTGCAGTATCCCTGCTAGGTCCTGGCTGGCACAGCCTACTCTCTGTCCTCTCCTCGGCCACTCCCTATCGCACCAGCCTGATTCCCACCTGTGCATTCCTTTTCAAAAACTGTCTCCCCCTTTCTCAGCCTCTGCTAGAACATAAGCAGAAAGCTCATCGTGTTCACCACTCTGTCCACTGGGCCTAAAACAGCACCTGAAGCACAGGAAGCATTCGCTAAACAGTAAAAGAATAAATGAACGGTGTCTCTGCTCAAAACAGTACCTTGTGAGTAAGCCTTTCCCCGATCGTCTTCTGGTAAAACAGCAGTCCCCCTCCCCTCCCCATCTCCTAAGGCCAATTTCTTTCCTATAGTACCATCACCTCCTGACCTATCTCATATATATTTGTTTATTGCCTTGTTTTCCCCAACAAAAATGCCAGTCCTGAAGGCAGAAAGGCTCTTTTCTTCACTGCTGTGCCCTCAGAGCCTAGAACAGTGAGTGCCTGGCTCAAAGCAGAATCTCTACCCATTTGTTAAAGTGAAGAGCTTGCAAGGTGGGGAACATTTCAGACGCAGCAATTTCAGGATGGTCTCTGACACAGGGAAGACTGCAAAACTATGAGACTGCTAGGCACACAAGCGACACCTTGTATGATCTGATCTTGCTCCTTTGGCATGACCGCCTAGGACCAGTAAGAAAGAAACTCCATATGCTGACAGACCTCAGCCTCAAGAAGAGAAAAGGTTTTAGAGTGAAAGGAGTTAGACCCTGTATTTGTGCCAGCTGTAGCTTTAGAAAGCATGCACGGACCCTTATCTAAGCACATAGCACTGGACATCCTTTCTGAGAGTAGATGGGCCTGTACCTGATAAACACATGGGTCTTAAGGGCACCATTCTCTGTTCCAATGTTGTCCCTCTTGGCAGCCGCCTTCAACTCCAGTTCACTGACACTTAACCGTGGACTCAGAGCCAAGCATCCGAAAGCAGCACTTTCTTTGATAGCTGCTCCCCTAATGGGGCATCTCTCTCAAAGGCAGGCTTTATCCTGCAATGCCAGCGGAGGTACACATTTTACTCTGCACACTGATTGCAGATCAGAAATAAATCCCTCCTCCCCACCACCATCTGTTACTCATACCTGCCCCCTCACCCTCCAACGTGTCTAAAATGTGGGGATCTGGAGGGGAAAATAAAAACAGAAAACAAAATCCAACTCCCCCTTTACTGAGTGTCCCCTGCCCCACCCCCTCTTCAGGGAGCAGGATTCCCGACTAACTATCCTCAAAGGCCTAGCAAATGGCCCCTTCCCCCCAACACCATTCGACCAAAACTGGCCAAGCGCTGGATAAACAGCAACCGCGGCTTCTCACCCAAACATTGGCTTTCCTTCCCAGGCGTGCAGATTGAGAATGCGAAGACACGGTCCTATTTATGTACAGTGAGTCAACGTCGCGCAGACAAATGTGTTTCCTCCTCCCTATGAATGAAGCGACCCCCCCTCAAAGGAGTTAAGTAAAGTGCCCGGCACGACCCAAGCCTCAAGGTGAGGGTACGCGCATCCCCGGCCATCTGGGCAGCTAATTCATGCTCTGATCGTCTCCTGCGATGTGGCCCCTCTAACGCACCCGAGTTCACACCCGGGGCCGGGGGGGCGGGAGCGGGGGCAGGGGCATCTCTGGGAGGTGGTTACCAGCCAGCCCAGGTGAAAGGCAAGTCCCTCTGAAGATCCCCACCATGCGCGGGCAGCGCGCGGCCCGGCAGGTGCTCGGGAACCCGGGATCTCGGGGAGGGCGCTCCCACCCCAGCCGGGACAGAGGGGAACCGAGGCAGGGTGGCCGGGGACATCGCTGCGTTCCTCCGCCAGCGGCCCGGCTTGAAGAGGCTGCCCCGAGCCGGCCCCGGACCTCGGCGCCACCTCGTCCCGGCAACAAGTGTCCGCCCTCCGCCCGACGGGCCGCCGCACCCGGGCCCTCACCCGGCACAGGCCATCCACGAACACGCGCGGGTCCAGGTGGCAGGCGATGGTGGCGCTGGGCAGGTCCTGCAGGTCTACCTCCTCCATCATCTCGCAGTCGATGAAGCTCCAGTCGCCGCCGCCCTCGTCGGGCCCGGCCGCCCCCGAGAACGGCGCGAAGGGCCGCAGCGTGTACCCGGGCTGCGCTCGCGCCTCGGCCGCCTCGGCCGCCGCCCCGAGCCGGGGCCCGGCGGAGCTGTCCTCCATGACCCCGCGCCCGCGCGGCCCCACGCGGGATCCTCGCGCCCCTCTCCGGTCCGCCGCCTCGGGGCTCGCGTTGCAGCCGGCGGTGGTCACCGCGGCTCCGGGAGAGCGCCGGGCCCCGCCCGCCGCCTTTCCTTTCGGGGGCCCCAGCCGGCCACAGAGGGCAGAGCTACGGCTGAGATAGCCGCGGGCCCTTTAAGGCCGGCCCACGTGGGTTATTGCCCCCGTAGCCGTCCAGCAGAAGAAGCCAATAGAAGAGTGCAACTTCCCTCACGTGATCCGTAGGCTGCCGCCCTCAGTCTGAAGCCTCCGAGAGGCCATGTTGGTTACGGGCAAAGAGCTCCTTCCCGGGTTCCGCTTTTCTGACAGCGGACGCCAGCCCAAGAAGCCGGGCAGTGTCTTGCGCGCAGGGATGATAGCTAGAGCGGCAACGCTTCTGTGGGTCCCATGTGGTGACGTTTTTGAGGCACAGAGGCCAACTTCGGGGGATTTAAGCGAGATATAGTCCTGGCTGCCACCGTTGGCAAGTGGTTAAATGCTTACCGTATATTGTCAGATACAGGCACAATAGGGATTGAACCAGACCCCAATAAACAATACCCTCCTTTTAGATTTTTAGCTTATTAGTCATTATATCATGGTTCACAGAAGTAGTCTTTGAATTACTGCTATGAACTGAGTTCCTGCGTGCGTGCTGAGTCGCTTCAGTGGTGTCTGACTGCAACCCTATGGACTGCCAGCCTCCTCTGTCCAAGGGATTGGCCAGGCAAGAATACCGGAGTAAGTTGCCCTGCCCTCCTCCAAGGGACCTTCCCCACCCAGGGATGAAACCCACATCTCTTTGCATCTCCAGAATTGGCAGGCAGGTTCTTTACTGCTAGCGCCACCTGGGAAGCCAGGTGTACAGTTCAGTTCAGTTCAGTTCAGTCACTCAGTCGTGTCCGACTCTTGGCGACCCCATGAACCGCAGCATGCCAGGCCTCCCTGTCCATCACCATCTCCCGGAGTTCACTCAGACTCACGTCCATCGAGCCAGTGATGCCATCCAGCCATCTCATCCTCTGTCGTCCACTTCTCCTCCTGCCCCCAATCCCTCCCAGCATCAGGGTCTTATCCAGTGAGTCAACTCTTAACCATGAGGTGGCCAAAGTATTGGAGTTTCAGCTTTAGCATCATTCCTTCCAAAGAAATCCTAGGGCTGATCTCCTTCAGAATGGACTGGTTGGATCTCCTTGCAGTCCAAGGGACTCTCAAGAGTCTTCTCCAATACCACAGTTCAAAAGCATCAATTCTTCAGCGCTCAGCCTTCTTCACAATCCAACTCTCACATCCATACATGACCACAGGAAAAACCATAGCCTTGACTAGACGGACCTTAGTCAGCAAAGTAATGTCTCTGCTTTTGAATATACTATCTAGGTTGGTCATAACTTTTCTTCCAAGGAGCAAGCGTCTTTTAATTTCATGGCTGAAGTCACCATCTGCAGTGATTTTGGAGCCCCCCAAAAAATAAAGTCTGACATTTGTTGCCACTGTTTCCCCATCTATTTCCCATGAAGTGATGGGACCAGATGCCATGATCTTCGTTTTCTGAATGTTGAGCTTTAAGCCAACTTTTTCACTCTTCACTTTCACTTTCATCAAGAGGCTTTTTAGTTCCTCTTCACTTTCTGCCATAAGGGTGGTGTCATCTGCATATCTGAGGTTATTGATATTTCTCCCAGCAATCTGGATTCCAGCTTGTGCTTCTTCCAGCCCAGCATTTCTCATGATGTACTCTGCATATAAGTTGAATAAGCAGGGTGACAATATACAGCCTTGACGTACACCTTTTCCTATTTGGAACCAGTCTGTTGTTCCATGTCCAGTTCTAACTGTTGCTTCCTGACCTGCATACAGATTTCTCAAGAGGCAGATCAGGTGGTCTGGTATTCCCATCTCTTTCAGAATTTTCCACAGTTTGTTGTGATCCACACAGTCAAAGGCTTTGGCATAGTCAATAAAGCAGAAATAGATGTGTTTCTGGAACTCTCTTGCTTTTTCCATAATCCAGTGGATGTTGGCAATTTGATCTCAGCTTCCTCTGCCTTTTCTAAAACCAGCTTGAACATCAGGAAGTTCACGGTTCACATATTGCTGAAGCCTGGCTTGGAGAATTTTGAGCATTACTTTACTAGGATGTGAGATGAGTGCAATTCTGTGGTAGTTTGAGCATTCTTTGGGGTTGCCTTTGTTTGGGATTGGAATGAAAACTGACCTGTTTCAGTCCTGTGGCCACTGCTGAGTTTTCCAAATTTGCTGGCATATTGAGTGCAGCACTTTCACAGCATCATCTTTCAGGATTTGAAATAGCTCCACTGGAATTCCATCACCTCCAATAGTTTTGTTCGTAGTGATGCTTTCTAAGGCCCACTTGACTTCACATTCCAGGATGTCTGGTTCTAGATGAGTCATCACACCATCTTGATTATCTGGGTTGTGAAGATCTTTTTGTACAGTTCTTCCGTGTATTCTTGCCACCTCTTCTTAATATCTTCTGCTTCTGTTAGGTGTACAGTAGGAGATAATAAAAGGAACAAAATCTTGGTCCTTGCCTTTGGGGAGTTTATGGATGCGGGGAAAAAAGGTCTTTACATAAGTCTCTTTTTCCCTCTTCCCCCGCCCCTTCCCCCTTTATTACAAAATAGGCAGAATTTCTTCACCGTAAAGGGCAATGTGGTTCAGTGAAAATTTGGGTCTAAAGTGTAGCTTTGCCATTAATTACTTGGAAGAGTAGCCTGGATTTCAGTTTCCTCATCTGAAAAATAAGATCATATGTGGTAAGTAGCCTGTAAGGGCACAATAAGTGGGGTTTCTGTGTAGGCGTCTTTGGAAGGTGTGACATTAGACCTGTCCTTTCTCCTAAAGCAAGCCTGCCCTCTAGTTTGAAACTGTAAATGATTATAATTTTAAAAAAAGCGGTCATCCAACTGACAGGTGAGATTTGTTCAGAATCTGGCCTGTGCTGTGATTGCTATTTTTCCAGCCTCAGTGCAGTTCATGCCCTCTAGGAGTTTAAATGCAAGAGGAACAGGGATATGCATGCAGAGATAGCTCATACAATAGAATGTCATTTGAAGGTCTTGAGAAATTGGACTGATCACATATTGCTGGTGAGAATGTAAAATGATGTAGCCATTTTAGAAAAAAATTGGCAGTTACTCAAAAACTTAAACACACAGTTGTCACCTGACCAAGCAGTTGCTCTCCTGTGTATAGACCCATGAGAAATGAGAGTATGTGTCCACACAAAAGTTTACACAGGAAGGTTCATAGCCCTATTCGTCACAATAGCCAAAAAAGTAGAAATAACCCGAATGTTCATCAAATGATGAATTGGGTAAACCAGATGTAGATCCATGCAGTGGAATAATATTCAACCATAAAAAGAGATGATATATTGATTCATGTACACGAACATTGAAAACATGATAATGAAATAAGCCCGTCACAAAAGTCCAGCTACTGTATCTTTCCCTTAATATGAAATGTCCACGCATGCATACTAAGTCACTTCAGTGGTGTCCAACTCTGCGACCCTGTGGACTGTGACTCACCAGGCTGCTCTGTCCATGGGATTCTCCAGGCAAGAATGCTGGAATGGGTTGCCATTCCCTTCTCCAGGGGATCTTCCCAACCCAGGGATTGAACTCGTGTTTCCTGCATTGGCAGGCAGGTTCTTTACCACTAGCTCCACCAGGGAGGCCCATAAAATGCCCAACATAGGCTGATTGACAGAGACAGAAAGTAGTTGGCCGTTGCCAGGGAATGGGGGAGTGAAGACGGGGAGTGACGGACAGGAGCTTACCTGCCAGATGGGTGAGCGGAGAAGGCCACAGGCATCAGGAATGCAACCACCACCGGACAGTGAATTGGTGAGTGCTGTGTGAAACAGAGGAAAACAACACAATGGGAAACACTAAAGACCTCTTCAAGAAAATTAGAGAGACCAAGGGAACTTCTCACGCAAAGATGGGCTCGATAAAGGACAGAAATGGTATGAACCTAACAGAAGCAGAAGATATTAACCACAGTGGCAAGAATACACAGAAGATCATCATCAGAACACAAAAAAGATCTTCACGACCTGGATAATCATGATGGTGTGATCACTCACCTAGAGCCAGAAATCCTGGAATGCAAAGTCAAGTGGACCTTAGGGAGCGTCACTATGAACAAAGCTAGTGGAGGTGATGGAATTCCAGTTGAGCTGTTTCAAATCCTAAAAGATGATGGTGTGAAAGTGCTGCACTCAATATGCCAGCAAATTTGGAAAACTCAGCAGTGACCACAGGACTGGAAAAGGTCATTTTTCATTCCAATCCCAAAGAAAGGCAATGCCAAAGAATGCTCAAACTACCACAGAATTGCACCCATCTCCACGCTAACAAAGCAATGCTCAAAATTCTCCAGACCAGGCTTCAGGAATACGTGAACTGTGAACTTCCAGATGTTCAAGCTGGATTTAGAAAAGGCAGAAGAACCAGACATCAAATTGCCAACATCCGTTTGATCGTCAAAAAGCAAGAGAGTTCCAGAAAAGCAGCTACTTCTGCTTTATTGACTATGCCAAAGCCTTTGACTGTGTGGATCACAACAAACTGTGAAAAACTCTGAAAGAGATGGGAATACCAGACCACCTGACCTGCCACCAATCTGTAGGCAGGTCAAGAAGCAACAGTTAGAACTGGACAAGGAACAACAGACTGGTTCCAAAGTGAGAAAGAAGTACGTCAAGGCTGTATATTGTCACCCTGCTTATTCAACTTCCATGCAGAGTACATCATGAGAAATGCTGGGCTGGATGAAGCACAATCTGGAATCAAGATTGCCGGGAGAAATATCAATAAACTCAGATATGCAGATGACACCATCCTTACGGCAGAAAGAGAAGAACTAAAGAGCCTCTTGATGAAAGTGAAAGAGGAGAGTGAAAAAGTTGGCTTAAAGCTCAACATTCAGAAAACGAAGATCATGGCATCTGGTCCCATCACTTCATGGCAAATAGATGGAGAAACAGTGGAAACAGTAACAGACTTTATTTTCTTGGGTTCCAAAATCACTGCAGATAGTGACTATAGCCATGAAATTAAAAGATGCTTCTCCTTGGAAGAAAAGTTACGACCAATCTAGAAAGCATATTAAAAAGCAGAGACATTACTTTGCCAACAAAAGGTCCATCCAGTCAAAGCTATGGTTTTTTCCAGTAGTCATGTATGGATGTGAGAGTTGGACTATAAAGAAAGCTGAGCACCAAAAAATTGGTGCTTTTGAACTGTGGTGTTGGAGAAGACTCTTGAGAGTCCCTTGGGCAGCAAGGAGATCCAACCAGTCCATCCTAAAGGAAATCAGTCCGGAACATTCATTGGAAGGACTGATGCTGAAGCTGAAATTCCAGTATTTTGGCCACCTGATGGGAAGAACTGACTCACTGGAAAAGACCCTGATGCAGAGAAAGATTGAAGGTGGGAGGAGAAGGGGAGGACAGAGGATGAGATGGCTGGATGGCATCACCGACTCAAAGGACATGAGTTTGAGTAAGCTCCGGGAGTTGGTGATGGACAGGGAGGCCTGGTGTGCTGCAGTCCATGGGGTCGCCAAGAGTCGGACATGACTGAGCGACTGAACTGAACTGAGGGGACTCAGAAAAGAAAGAATACCTGCCGTCTAACAGCCTCCAGACTGCAGCCACTCCCTACACTGAGCCCTGAGAAACTCAGGGTGTGGAAACACAAGGGGCTGGCCTCAGAGAATTGAAGTGCATGTCAAAGGAATGATTTCAGTGAGCCCAGACTCTTGTGTCTTCTCATAAATTAAAAAATGCTAAATTCCTTAACTTGATATATCTGGTTTTCTTTAATTAGCAGTAATGTTTTGATGTTTAGACTACCTACCCTTTGTTGTAAAACCCATATATATCCTGGCTTCCCGACTTCACCTCCTTGGATGAGTTCTCCGAGAATTACATGAGATGCTGCCTCCCAGGCTCGAAGTTGTAAAAATTCCTTCTGTATAAAACAGATTCTCAACTTTTAGGCTGTGGATAACTTTCAGTTGTGAATATTTTTGAAGTCGACAGAAGTCTACTAAAGGGCACAAGTTTTCTTTGTGGAGTGAAGAAAATGCTCCAGAGTTGGATTGTGGTGATGTGTGCACAACTTCATGAATATACCACCCATCATTGAATTATACTTGAAAGGGAGAATTTTATGGTACATGAATTATATTTCAATAAAGCTGATATTTACAAAATGAGACTGTGATATAGGCCATGAGGGAAGAGATGGAGTGTAGCAGAGTGGGTGACATCACAGTGAAAAACCCACTGAAAGCTCAGCCAGATATTAGGAAAAAGGTAACAGCGTGGCTGAGACACCAGTTTTGAAAAGTTACACCCAGCTAAGTTGTGATTAGGTCTGTGTGGTCATTTCCCTTAAGACAGCAAGCTCTTTCAATCCTGCCTTACCTGGACCACTGACAGCAAGCAAACTGGACCTGTTGAACAACACGTGCAAAGGAAAGAAGCCAAAAGAGGAAACATCACTGAATTCAAGCTATGACTGCTTACCACACAATAATTGGGAGATGAGATATTGAGGCAAGGAATAGCCACTTTATTTAGAAAGCCAGGTGTCTGAGAAGATGGCACTCTAGAGTACCATCTTATTGGGGTCTGGATACCAGTTTCTTTTATAGAACAGAGAGCAGGAGGAGGTGAGGAAGTAAAGTAAGAAGACCATTAGTCTTGCAAAATATCTCCTGGCTTGGCCAGCACTGAGATGAGGGCTGTTAATTCCTTCTTTTCTGTAGCCATTCACGGGTGGGCAGGTTCCCTCCCACCCAGACAGGCCATTGTGAGTGTTTGCAGCTATAGACAGCATCCTTCCATTGATTATAATAAACGCAAGGAGAAGCAAAGTTTAAAGTAAGAGAAATAGAACCAACCTGGAGTCAGATTTCGCTCTTCCCTGTTACAAAAAGAGCAAGTTCCGCCTTAGGCAAGTGGTGAAGACAAAGTTACCTGTAGTTGACTATGGAATGCGGTGAATCATCACTAAGGCACGATGTCACCCAATCCTTCAGTGATTTCAGATTCCTGTCTTTCTCTCTCTCCTCTCCCTTGTAAAGAGGGTATCACTGTGGAGTTGTTTGTATGACTCCAGTAATGACATCAGTTTTATTTGGGTGGATCTTAAATAGTTAATGAGGTGAACCTAAGCCAATCCACCAGGTTCTCACAAACAGTTTTTATTACTCCAGGTTTGTAGAAATGGGGCTCAGAGAAATGGAATGACCTTCCCACAAGCAAACACACAGCAAATGGCAAATCAGGACACAAGCTTCTTTTCTCCCATCCCAGCACTGCCTCTGCCTTTTGGGACTATCAGTTCAGTTCAGTTCAGTCGCTCAGTCGTGTCTGACTGTTTGCGACCCCATGGACTGCAGCACACCAGGCTTCCCTGTCCATCACCAACTCCCAGAGCTTGCTCAAACTCATGTCCTTTGAGTCAGTGATGCCATCCAACCATCTCATCCTCTGTCATCCCCTTCTCCTCCCACCTTCAATCTTTTCCAGCATCAGGGTCTTTTCCAATGAGTCAGTTCTTCCCATCCAGTGGCCAAAGTACTGGAGTTTCAGCTTCAGCATTAATCCTTCCAATGAATATTCAGGACTGATTTCCTTTAGGATGGACTGGTTGGATCTCCTTGCTGTCCAAGGGACTCTCAAGAGTCTTCTCCAACACCACAGTTCAAAAGCATCAATTCTTTGGTGCTCAGCCTTCTTCACAGTCCAACTCTCACATCCATACATGACCACAGGAAAAACCATAGCCTTGACTAGATGGACCTTAGTCAGCAAAGTAATGTCTCTGCTTTTGAATATACTATCTAGGTTGGTCATAACTTTTCTTCCAAGGAGTAAGCATCTTTTAATTTCATGGCTGCAATCACCATCTGCAGTGATTTTGGAGCCCCCAAAAATAAAGTCTGACACTGTTTCCACTGTTTCCCCATCTATTTGCCATGAAGTGATGGGACCAGATGCCATGATCTTCGTTTTCTGAATGTTGAGCTTTAAGCCAACTTTTTCACTCTCCTCTTTCACTTTCATCAAGAGGCTCATTAGTTCTTCTTCTCTTTCTGCCATAAGGGTGGTGTCATCTGCATGTCTGAAGTTATTGATATTTCTCCCAGCAATCTTGATTCCAGCTTGTGCTGTAGGGACTACAGGAAACAGAAAAAGGAAAGGAACCAAAGAAACATGGTGGAGAAAAGTAGAAGACATGGAAAATAAAGAGAAGGACAGAGAAAAAGAAGGGGAAAGAGAGAGGAAAGGAGATTGAGAGTAGAAAGTAAGAGGTGCTGTTAGTTCAAAGTAATGATGCCAGAGACAGCTGGCCAGGCAGGGCCCACTCTCACAGATGCAGGGCCAGCGCTGGGAGAGCTGGTTGAGGCAAGAAGTTGTTCTTATTGTTTTTCAGTTGCTAAGTTATGTCTGACCTCTTTGTGATCCCATTGAGTGCAGCACACCAGGCTTCCCTGTCCTTCACTATCTCCTGGAGTTGGCTCAAACTCATGTCCATTGAGAGAGCTCTTAATATATCAGAGCGAAATAATGGAAGCTCTTGTTACTGGGGCGGGGTTGGGGGCAGGGAGGGAAGCACAGCCTAAAACTTGAGAATCATGTTTTATTCAGTGAACATACTAAGGACTTCAGCCAGGGAGACAGCCTCTCAGATTGCTCTGAGAGACTGCTTTGATGAGATAAGGGAGGAGCCAGAATATAAAGGAGTCTTTGAAAAAAAAAAAAAGATCAGAGAGACATGATCTCAAGTGGCCTCCACTTGCAATGACTTGGAGCAGGGCTTGGGTTCTCAGCCAGAGATTGAGCTGGGTCACAGTGGGGAAAGCACAGATTCAGGTTCTGGCCTTCAACTTTTCAGAAAAAAATTTCCACAAAGACAGAAAGTAGTGAAGCAGGTAAAGTATTTATTAAGAGGAAAAGAGTACAGTACATGTGGCTAGACACATGGGCAGACTCAGAGGGCGAGTTCCTGAGTTGTTGAGCCTTGCCCTTGTGGCAGTTTGGATTACTCTCAAGGGGCATTTCTTCCAAGTTTTCCTTTGGTCAATCATTATGATTAACCTGGTTCACAGTCCATATTTGATATGTCTTAGGATCCTTCCATGTGTGCACACACGTCTCTTAGCCAAGATGGATTTTACCGAAAAGGCATCTGAGTAGAACACCCCTTGACATAACTTCCCTTTGACCTGCAAGGAGCCTTTTCTACCCATGTGTGGTCAGGGAGGTCTCCTGACTTCGAGAACAAGAAATAGGTGATCCGAGTAGGGCCCAGCCTTCTCGCCTTAACTGTCCTACTATTCTCATCTTGGAGTTTTGATCCACAGGGAAGGACTCTCCAATTGCTTTACCCTGGAGTGTTGCGGGGGCGGGGGGGGGGGGGGGGGGGCGGTGGGGTGGGGGGGTGGGGTGGGGGCATCTACCTCTTTCCTCAGTTGAAACATCAAAAGATTACTGCTATTGAAGAAAGAAAACCAGACCTCTTAAGTTAATGAGCTGAGCACTTTTTTGTGTATGAGAAGATGCAAGTGACTCTGGGCTCCCTGAAATCATACCTTTGATATGCACTTTAGCTAACTGGGGCCAGTGTACTATGCTTTCTCATCCTGAGTCTCCTCAGGGCTCACCTTTGGGGCAACTGTCAGCTGATGGCTTGGTGGTTGCAGCATCCTTTGTTTACTGATATGACAGGCAACTTTTTTTCATTGACACGCTCCACAAATAGGATTACTGTCATGCCTTCCACATCTGGGTATCCAAGGTTCTTGCCCTACTGCAGGTGACATCTTTAGTAATAAAATGTCAATTTCTTCTTTCTGTCTAGAAAATAAAACTTTATAGTATGTTACATGTTTAAGAAAGGTGGACACTGTGCCTGTCCCTTCACCACCAACTCTAAAAATTAACAGTGATCAATGGTGTCGCCCAAGGAGGGAAGAAAACAAAAAAAGTGAGCTGCCAACAGCAGAGGGAGAAACTAAGCAAAACAGGCTGCTTACGTATGAGTGTGGATGTTTATAAGGATGAAATCAAGTAAATTTGAGAGTGATCTTTTAAAAGCTATTTCACCATAAAGCCAGTATGAAATTCCTAACGCATCCTTTGGGAATTCAATGCTGTTCCTCTTTTTTGAGCAGTGGCAGTGGAATCTAGGATCTATCCTTGCTTCCTGCTTTGGATTGTAACTAGGGAGACTTCCCTCATTGGTTCAAAGTGTTAGGGCAAACACTGACTGAAACCGCCCACCCTGACCATGTACCATAGTAACCATTCCCATGAGTTGTTATACATCAGGAGGTCCTGATAATGAAAACAGAACTAATAAGCCACCATCAACTGGAATAGTTCAGAAGATGTCAAATGGAGACACCAAGTGTCCTACTACCTCCCAGAATCCTCCTCACTGACACCCATTTTGGCTGAGCAATGCACACACCACCAGGAGGGACCCTGAGTCAGAATGATTGGCCAGAGGCAAACCAGAAACTAATCCTGTCACCATGAAAGCCAAGACTGTGAGCCATGCGGCACAGCAGTCCTCCTGGATTCCCTGACCCTCCTGCTCTCCCTCCTGCCCCTTTCCAGTAATGTCTCTTGCTTTGTCAGCATGTGTGTCTCCTCAGGCAATTCATTTCTGAGTGTTAATCAGGAGGCCCCTTTCGGGCCCCTTTCCTGCAACAGAAGGAGCAGATTTGATCCAAATCTTCAGTTACCCAGAGAGGAAGGTGTTGACTAAAAAGTATTTTCACAACTGAAAAGTTGATTTCTGTTTCGTTTGGCAGGAATTTTTAGGACTTCAAGCCTGGGAGGCAGCATCTCAAGTAACCCTGAGAGAACTGCTCCAAGGACGTGAGGAAAGGAGCCTGGTTATATAGAAGTTTTGCAACAAATGGCAGGTAGTCTGAGCATCAAAAAGATGATTGTGAATTAAAGAAAACCAGATATCCCAAGTTAAGGAATCGGGCAGTTTTCTATGTGCGGGCTCACTGAAATCTCCTTTGATAAGCACTTCAGCTCTCTAGGGCCAACATCCTGTGCTTTCACATCCTGACTTTCATCAGAGCTCACCATAAGGAGTGGCTGCAGTCTGATGGTCGCTAGATGGCAGGTATTCCTTCTTCCTGAGTTCCCTCAGGGCTCACCAGTTCGTCCAGGTGTGGCTGCAATCATTGCTAACTGTGACATCCTTTGGTTACTGATCTGGCAGGCAATATTCCATTTCTCAAGGAGAACACTATGAGTAAAGAGTTGTTTTTAGTGATTTTTGTCTTTTTGAAATGGTGCATGTTTCAATGAGTGTATCCTACCGCCTCTCACACATGTTCCTCCCCTCACACTTCCTTCATGTCAACCTTCACAATTACGAAACACAGAGAAGATGAAGAGGTGCTGAGAAATCCACTTTTGGTTATTTGTGTTCTTAGTACCTGTCTCTTACCTCTGATTGCAGACTGGTTACGCAAACATGAGTGTGTTTATAGGCAGATAGAGCAGCCTATTCATTTGCCATGTGGGAAAGTTTAGCTGTAGGACACTTGCTTGAGGTGGCTTCCTATATTGTTCTGGAAATTGAAGGGGGCTCTGTGCACGAGGCACCTGCTGAATGCTTATTAAATGAACCAAAGGCATTTCTGCACATTCTGGGAAATTACAGACAGATACTTAAAAAAGTAAAGGTGAAAGTTGCCCCATCATGTCTGACTCTTGGCGACCCCATGGGCTATAGCCTGCCAGGCTCCTCTGTCCATGGAATTCTCTAGGCCAGAATACTGAAGTGGGTAGCTGTTCCCTTCTTCAGGGGATCTTCCCAACTCAGTGATTGAATTCAGGTCTCCCACATTGCAGGCAGATTCTTTACCACCTGAGCCACCAGGACAGCCCTTCAAAACTTAAGATAGAAGGCAAATAGCTGACTTTCTGAGTGTTTGCTTTTACAAAGAATAAGCTTTTCCAAAGACTGCTCAAACGAGTAAACACTTTAAATAACCCAACTGAAAGTGTCTGTTTTATTATTATGTCTTGTCAAATGAATGAAAATACATACGTTGTTGTTATTTTAGAGAAATGAATGTTTTTCCTACTCAAGGTTCATTCTTAAAATCCCCTCTTAAAAATCTGTTAAATTATTGGTTATGTGCACCTAGTTTGTACAGTATATCCTTGTAGCTTATTTTGTACAGGATAGTTTGTACTTCTTAATCCCTTAAAAATCCCTATTATTTTTAATGGTCTTCTAAGTGCCTTTTAAATGGAATTTGGTTACTTTGCCTTTCCAAGCTGAGAAAAAAATTTCAGTGGCCTTTACATTACTCTAAGTTCTCTTTCAGAAGTATTGACACTCGTGTGACTTTTATGTGAATTAGGATTCTTCTGGTCGCAGGTAACCAAAACCCATGGAGCTGGTTTCAATTCAGGATGTTGGGCATCTCAGGGTAGCCAAAGGCAAGAATGCGGCCAGGCCCTGGGAAGGTCCTGGAAACCAGACCTCAGTGGTTATCCAGTAACCGGGCTACCACTGGGGGCCATCTTGAGGCCATCAGAGATGGGGGATGGACACTTAGGCAAATGTGTGTCCACTTTTGAAAGTTCACAGATTGTGTATTTTCAGTGAGTGCTCATGGTTCAAAATGTCTCCCTTTGTGTTGATGTAAAATGATCACTCCTGTAATAATACCACACAGTCTCCTCTATAGCTCCAGACACCAGGTAGATCTGGTCTAAATTCCAGTTCTGTCCTTTATTTATTATCTCCGTGGTGCTGAGGAAGTCACTTGACCTGTTGGAGTCTCTGAATTCTCGGGGTTTAGATAAGTGATGGAAATTGCTTCCTTTCAGAAGTGTTGCATGGGTTAGAAATCTTGTGCAGCCTCTTCCTGACACATGGAAAGATTTACTCTTGGTCTCCCACTTGGAGACCCCCTTGTCTTCTGAGTTAAAATCTTTTAACAAAGGGCTAACTGGTAAATCACTGTTCCCCTCTGGCCAGCTTCTAGGGTATGAAATCAGGGCAGGGGCAGGGTCTAGGGACAAGTTACCTGTTATGATTGTTATCAGTCCTTCTTTAGACCGTGAACTGGATGGAACTGGATGGTACATTAACGATCTGTTCCACTTCGTGCCCAGTCTATCGAGAGCCTGTCCTGGTGATCTCGGAGAGGCAGCAATGAGCCGTGGCTTGAAGGGAGGTCTTAATTCCCTGCTCAGAATTTGAACCTGGGTAGCCTGGATGAAAACCAGGAATCCTAGCCACTAGACCACCAGGGGTTAGAGTGAGTGAGTGAATTCGCTCAGTCGTGTCCAACTCTTTGCGACCCCATGGACTGCAGTAGTCTACCAGGCTCCTCCATCCACGGGATTTTCCAAGCAAGAATATTGGAGTGGGTTGCCATTTCTTTCTCCAGAAGATCTTCCCTACCCAGGAACTGAACCCAGGGATTGAACCCAGGTCTCCTGCACTGTAGGCAGACGCTTTACCGTCTGAGCCACCAGGGAAGTCCTGGGGTTAGAGGCTAGAAGCAGCCTGCCCCTGCCCCTTGTCCGCATTGAGAAATGCGTTTCTTAAGGAGGCAAAAACTGTAAAAGCAGGGACAAAGTTTATTATTAGAGACACAGCACAACAAGTGGGAGAGCACACAGAGCAACAGTTAAGACAGAAACAAGACAGAGATGCACACCCAGAGACAGAGGGTATGGGCCTCCCCCCTAATGAGGAGAGCAGTAAAGAGGCGATTAGATCGTTTATAGAAACAATAATCGTTTAAACAAGAGCCAGTTTTTCTGGCTCTTTGTTTACCTTTGGCCAATTCTGTGGTTTCTTTTCCCACACCTGCTCACCCTAGGACCCTCCCCAACATGCGTGTACAACTTTTTCCCGAGATGGATTCCAGCCCAGAGGCCTATGGGACGGCCTTAGCATCACATATTATGGGATGGTGCCCCCTCCTTTTTGACCCTCAAGGAGCCTTTCCTGTACCTGTGCAGTGTCTCCCTTGCCCCAAGGAGGGGAAATATGTGACCACTTGATCTTCTACTCAGACAGGGTTTAGCCTCTCTGTCCCTGCTGTGACTGTTATCGTCAAGTGTCCTCAGGAGACAAAGCCTGACTATTCACCCTGTTCTTGTTGTTATTTCTATTTTGAAGTGCAAAACAGGTAGCTGATTGTAAACATCCAGCCTCCAGCCCACCTGCCTCCTTCCTCAGGAAATGGAAACAGGAGGCTGATTGTAAATGCCTCGCCTGTAGCCCATCTGCCTCCTGCCTCACTGGGAAGCCACCTGTGTGCGCAAGCCTGTCCTGAGATCTAGCTGGTGTCATTATTATTTGCTTTAGTGGTGAGGGTAGGACATCACTGGTGCCTCTCCCCAAGTGCCCTTCCTCCAGGCTGGTCTGGTAAGGTAGTTAGAATAAGAAAAAGGAGTCCAGAATGGCTTGGCTAAAAGACAAAGAAGGGAAAAGCCCGGGAAAATAGAACAAAGGAAGGTTCAAGGACCGGAGTGAGGACCTCAGGTAAAACAAACAGCCTCCTGGCTAGTCCAATTTACATAGGACAGGCCCAGGGAGAGAAGGAAAGAACAAATAAGAAGAGGAGCCAAAATTGGACGGGGGCGGGGGGGGGGGGGGGGGGGGGGGAAGGGAGGGAGGCGGGGGGGGGGGGGGCGGACTTCTCTTCTCTTTGAAGCTCTTGGGTCAGCCACCCTCTCACCTCGAAAATGTATTTTCCTTTACTTTCTAAATAAAACTGAGCTGTAACACGGGGCTGTAACACTGGTCCGTCCGTCACTTCAGAGTTTTGTTGTGATGGGACAGAACCAAGGAAATTACAAACGCCCCCAACAGTTTTAACCATTGTGATGGGTTCCTTCTTTGATTTCGCCCTGTGCTGTAGGAGCCACATGATATTTGCCTGTGACATCTAACAGTGCCTGGTGTGTAGCATAAAGCAACTGAGTGTTCAGGATTCAGGAGCTCACAAGGAGGAGGGTTAGAGGGATAACACCAAGCCATCTTTGTTCAGGCCCAGTTCCACCCTTACTTTGACTCTGGGGACTCCCATTCTCATTGGGGTGCACACAGGACAGACAAAAAACCCCTCTGCCCTCAAGAAATGTACTTTCTAGTGGTGATTTTTTTTTTTTTTTTTTTAGTGGGAGGGGTGGGCAGTAAAGAAGATGTGTAGAGGAAACATGCAGTGGTTGGTTATAAATATAACATGTAAGCTGCCCAATGACAAGTACTAAGAAGCAAACAACACAGCAGGAAGAGGGATCAGAAACTGTGTGCAGAGTTGGGGGGCGGGGGAAGGGCCTCAGCTAGGTCAGCCAGGGAAAACCATGAGTAAAGAAAGGGAGAGGGTGTGTTGCTGGCCAGAATCTTGGCTTTCTCTGCCTATCGGAGAATAAAACATTCAGAGAGAGTTTGGAGGAAATAGAAAGTTGACTTGAAATCTCAGCCAGCAGAGAGGGGAATACCAGTAGGCTCATGCCTCAAGAACGGTGCTACCCCCTTCCCCCCGCCCCCGCCCCCGCCGCCCACCGCCCATTAGGAGTCTAGGGGCTTATTTAAAAAGAGGGCTCACAGTCAGGAGTTGGTGATGAGGAACAAAGGTGATAGGATCTTGATTTCTTCCTCTTGCATAGTTTCAAAGACGGTCATAGACTGGCATCAGCAACTTGGTCATGGAGTCTTGCAGTTCAGTGGCTCTGCAGTCTTCTTTCTGATCTGTAACTACAAGGAGAAGGGTGATGTAGGGTAAACACCAGACAGGGGATGTATTTAGCATAGAGTCAAAGGAAAATAGATGTGAAGTGTAGCTCCTGCAGAGTTAGGGGGCAGAAAAGTAAACTTCATTACAGACATGCTGAGTTAGGAGCAGTTAAAGTAAAAAAAAGTACAAGAAAGATCTTCATGACCCAGATAATCACGATGGTGTGATCACTCATCTAGAGCCAGACATCCTGGAATGTGAAGTCAAGTGGGCCTTAAAAGAATCACTACGAACAAAGCTAGTGGAGGTGATGGAATTCCAGTTCAGCTATTTCAAATCCTAAAAGATGATGCTGTGAAAGTGCCACACTCAATATGCCAGCAAATTTGGAAAACTCAGCAGTGGCCACAGGACTGAAAAAGGTGAGTTTTCATTCCAATCCCAAAGAAAGACAATGCCAAAGAATTCTCAAACTACCACACAATTGCACTCATCTCACACGTTAGTAAAGTAAATTTACTAGCTCAAAATTCTCCAAGCCAGGCTTCAGCAATACATGATCTGTGAACTTCCAGATGTTCAAGCTGGTTTTAGAAAAGGCAGAGAAACCAGAGATCAAATTGTCAACATCTGCTGGATCATGGAAAAGGCAAGAGAGTTCTAGAAAAACATCTATTTCTGCTTTATTGACTATGCCAAAGCCTTTGACTGTGTGGATCATAATAAACTGTAGAAAATTCTGAAAGAGATGGGAATAACAGACCACCTAACCTGCCTCTTGAGAAATCTGTATGCAGGTCAGGAAGCAACAGTTAGAACTGGACATGGAACAACAGACTGGTTCCAAATAGGAAAAGGAGTACATCAAGGCTGTATATTGTCACCCTGCTTGTTTAACTTCCATGCAGAGTACATCATGAGAAACGCTGGGCTGGAAGAAGCACAAGCTGGAATCAAGATTGCCAGGAGAATTATCAATAACCTCCGATATGCAGATGACACCGCTTTTCTGGCAGAAAGTGAAGAGGAACTAAAAAGCCTCTTGATGAAAGTGAAAGAGGAGAGTGAAAAAGTTGGCTTAAAGCTTAACATTCAGGAAACGAAGATCATGGCATCTGGTCCCATCACTTCATGGGAAATAGATGGGGAAACAGTGGAAACAGTGTCAGACTTTATTTTTCTGTGCTCCGTAATCACTGCAGATGGTGATTGCAGCCATGAAATTAAAAGACGCTTACTCCTTGGAAGGAAAGTTATGACCAACCTAGATAGCATATTGAAAAGCAGAGACATTACTTTGCCAACAAAGGTCCGTCTAGTCAAGGCTATGATTTTTCCAGTGGTCATGTATGGATGTGAGAGTTGGACTGTGAAAAAGGCTGAGTGCTGAAGAATTGATGCTTTTGAACTGTGGTGTTGGAGAAGACTCTTGAGAGTCCCTTGGACTGCAAGGAGATCCAACCAGTCCATTCTAAAGGAGATCAGTGCTGGGTGTTCTTTGGAAGGACTAATGCTAAAGCTGAAACTCCAATACTTTAGCCACCTCATGTGAAGAGTTGACTCATTGGAAAAGACTCTGATGCTGGGAGGGATTGGGGGCAGGAGGAGAAGGGGACGACAGAGGATGAAATGGCTCGATGGCATCACCGACTCAATGCACATGAGTTTGGGTGAACTCCAGAAGTTGGTGATAGACAGGGTGACCTGGCATGCTGTGATTCATGGGGTCGCAAAGAGTCGGACACGATTGAGTGACTGAACTGAGCTGAGAGTAAAATTAAAAAAAAAAAAAACTAGGAATGTTCAGGCCTGTTCACTCTTCTCTTTGTCTTCTTTCTTCTTAGGAAAGGGAGAGAAAAAAACTCATTCTTTTTTTTTACTTTTCACTGCCACAGATGCCATGCCCACTTCTAGGAGACAGCATGCCAGGCAGAGGGGCAAGTGCAAAGGCCCTGGGGCAGTGGCTGCTTAGCCCGTTGAAGGGATCATTCAAAGGCCAGTGTGGCTGGAATGAGTGATCGGGGCAGGAGCAATGCTGGGGTCAGAGAGGTAGAAGGCTCTGATCCTAAAGGGCTTTGCTGGGCACAGTGAAGATTCTGGCTTTCACTCCCATTGAGAGAGAGAGCTGGTGGAGAGTTGAACAGAAAACAACTAACGTGATCTGACTTTCTTGTGACTGTCAGGATGGCTTGCTCAGGAGTTACATGCCCAGTTCCCCATGTGGGGAGAACGGTGGAAACTGGGGGCCAGTCAGGAAGCTACTGCAATAATCCAGGTGAGAAGTGATAGCGATTTGGATAAGGGTAGGAGACCTGAAGTGGTGAAAAAGTAGTAAGATTCTCTCTTTATTTTAAAATTTCAGTTCAGTTCAGTCACTCAGTCATGTCCAATTCTTTGAGACCCCATGGATCACAGCACGCCAGGCTTCCCTATCCATCAGCAACTCCCAGAGTTTACTCTAACTCATGTCCATCGAGTTGGTGATGCCATCCAATCATCTCATCCTCTGTTGTCCCCTTCTCCTCCTGCCCTCAATCTTTCCCAGCATCAGGGTCTTTTCAAATGAGTCAGCTCTTTGCATCAGGTGTCCAAAGGATTAGAGTTTCAGCTTCAGCATCAGTCCTTCCAATGAACATTCAGGACTGATTTCCTTTATGATGGACTGGTTGGATCTCCTTGCAGTCCAAGGGACTCTCAAGAGTCTTCTCCAACACCACAACAGAATTTCCTTAGTTTATTCTTTCCCTATTGATGCTGTAACAAAACACCACAAACTTGGTGGGTAAACAACACCCCCAAATTATTTTACCATTCTGGAGGTCCGACCTCTAAAATGAGTGCTTCTTCTGTAGGTTCTAGAAGGAAATCCATTTTCTTATTTTTCCCAGTTCTAAAGGCGACCCCATTTTTTGGCTTCTGACCCTGTGTCACTCCAAGTTCTGTATCTACCATCATATCTCCCACACTGACCTTCACTCTTTGGTCTCTCTTACAAGGACCCTTGTGATAACATTGTGGTGTCCACCTGAATGGTCTATACAGATCCTCTCCCAATTTTAATCACATTTGCAAAGTCCTTGTTGTCTGAAAGGTAACGTAGTCACAGGTTCCGGGTTTGTGCATCTGGAAATCTTATTATACCTACCACACTAGAAGAAAGGAGGGAGTCAGGGCCAACCATAAGGCTTGTGGATTGCCCAACCACCAGGAAGGAACTAGCTCTAGCCCTCGAATGTGTTCATTGCTCAGTCCTGTCCAACTCTTTGCAACCCTATGGACTGTAACCCATCAGGCTGCTCTGTCCATGGGATTTCCCAGGCAAGAATATTGGAGTGGGTTGCCATGCCTTCCTCCAGGGGATCTTCCCAACCCAGGGATCAAACGCAGATCTCCCACATTACAGGTGGATTCTTTACCAGCTGAGCCACAAGGGAAGCTCAAGAATACTGGAGTAGGTTGCCATTTCCTTCTTCAGGGGATCTTCCCAACACAGGGATTGAACCCAGATCTCCTGCATTGCAGGCAGATTCTTTACCGTCTGAGCCACCAGGGAACCAGCCAACCTTAGGGAGGGAAACATTTATCAGGAGCTCACAATGGGGCAACTTAGCCTTGAGAGACCACTTAGACCTGAAAGGGAAGGTTGTCAAAGAGGCAGTTGGGTAGTGAGTCTGGAGTTCAGGGGGAAAGGCCTGGGTCCTGCACTGGGGAATGCAACTCTAGGTGGAAGGTAAAAGGATGAGGCTGTCCAGAGAGACTGCCTCAGAGTGAGGCGAGAAGTGAGAGCTCAGTCATCAGTCAGCAGGTGCCCAGGGAGGCTGGTCAGAGATCCAGGAACTGCCCACAGATGGGGTGTCCTGTCAACCAAGCCAGAGAGGGCTTCAAGCAGAGAAAGGTCCTCCGTGTCCAAAGCTGGCTTGCTGGCTGACCTTGAGAACCCCTGGGAAGTGAGCTTTGGATTTCATAGATTGGAAGTCATTACTGATCTCAGCAAGAGAAACTTTGACAAAATAGTGGGAAGTAAATGCCCTAAAGACTGGGAAGTAAATGGGCTTCCCCAGTTGCTCAGTCAGTAAAGAATCCGCCTGCAAGGCAGGAGGTGCAGGAGAAGAGGGTTTGATCCCTGGGTCTAGAAGATCCCCTGGAGAAGGAAATGGCAATGCACTCCAGTATTCATGCCTGGAGAATCCCATGGACAGAGGAGCCTGGCGGGCTACAATCCATGGGTCACAAACAGTTGGACATGACTGAAGTGACCGAGCATGCACGCACAAATGCCCTATTGGGAGAAGAAGAGTTGGAGGCAATGACTTTAAGTGACTCAAGAGGCTGTGCTGTTGAGGGGCACAGAGAAACGGGACAGGAGCTGGAAGGAGTGGGAGGAGGGGAAGAGGTTGTGGTTGTACGTTTACACATGGCAGAAGAAACCCCAGGTTTGTATGCTGACTGGGTCGCATGGGGTGGGAGGGTTTCTGAAGCTTTCTCTGTGCAGATAAGAGGGGAGGGCACCTGGAACAGGAATGTAGAGGCAGGCCCTGGATGGAAGACTCACTTCTGTTCATTGTTGTGGAAAGAAGGCAGCGAGCTCAGCACAGATGCCTGGCGGCTGGTGGCTGGTGACATGATACAGTGAGGATGATGGGGATGGTGAGGGTTCTCTGTGGATGCTTCGATCTCCTCTGTGAAATAGGAAGCAATGCCATCAGCTGAGAGGGAGGATGAGGATGAAGCATGGAGAGTTTAAGGCATGTTAAGAAAAGGTGGAGAATTCTTCTAGGTGGGAGAGTGAAGGGACTGGGAAAATGTCGGAGGATTGTATATACACACAGATATAATGTAAATTACAGTATGTAAATACATATGGGCAATTATAATATGTGTTAATACAAAGAAATGTAGTATTTATATCTAATATATAATGTAACATGTAATATTAAATTACCACAATCAATATCCGGTATATACCATATGAAATACTGTATATGAATATATGCTCCTTCTTCATCTATGCATATAGAAACACATGCAGATAGTGTGCATAATAATGTATTACGGGGCTGTGTATGGACTTCCCGGGTGGTGCTGGTGGTAAAGAAGCCACCTGCCGGCAGAGGAGATGCAGGAGATGCAGATTCGATCCCCTGGGTCAGGAAGATCCCCTGGAGGAGGGCATGGCAACCCACCCCAGTATTCTTGCCTGGAGAATCCCCATGGACAGAGGAGCCTGGCGGGCTGCAGTCCACGGGGTCGCAAGAGTCAGACATGATATAGCAACTAAACAACAACAAAGCTGTATGTTATATACATTTAAAAACATTTATTTGTAATCCATGATACATGTTATGCATATCATAAAATATACACAGAAATAGAAATTTTAAAAGTATGTAAAAAGGAGTAATAAACACAGGTTTAAATGTCTATTGCATTTTTTTATCTTCATCTCCTCTAGCTTGGAAGATAAATGAAGGCAAAGCCCTTACCAACAATCAAAATGATTTTGCTTTTTCAAAAATCTTCTATTACCTTCAGTTACTTTTAATAATGTCTAAGAGATGGGCACCAAAATCTGTTACCAAAAGGAGTGTGTGGGTCAGGCTGCTTGCGGCTCAAAAGCCCATAAAGAGGCCAGGTTGGTGGAAAGGAAGGTTTGCTTTATTTCAGATGCTGGCAACTGAGGCAGGGGGGTGTCTGTCCAAAGGCCCACTCCCCCATCCTGACAAGCAGGAAGCGGGAGCTCTTATAGACAGAGAGGGCAGGGGGCTACGCGCAGAAACAGCGCAGTCTCTGGCAGTCATCTTTCATTGGTCATTGGTGGTCTCACCAGCGTCAGCTCGTTTCAGGGGCAGTTAGTCTTCAGTTCCAGGGCGCACTTGTCCCGGTTTCTTTATGACGTGATCAGTTCTGGGAATTGCGGCAGCTCGTGTCCTGGGCACCGTCTGGACGTCATGTAGTGAGCTCCTCCACCTGGTGTTCTGGTGTCTCTAAGACAGCTCCCAGGATGTGGCGCAGTGTTATCTACAGCCCTTGAGAAGGAACTGAAGGTCCTGACTGCGCTTAATGACTACATTATTATCATTTAGTTTCCTTTGACTGTTTCCTTTGTTCCCGCATTTCTCACTCCTCTGATCAAACTTGCTCTATGACTAAAGCTTTGCACAGACAAAAGGCAGGCAGGAGACATGGTGTGGGGGTCAAGGACCGCAGGGCCCTGCTTCATTACAGTGTGATGGAACATGCTTCATCCTTTTGGAAAACCATAGTGGGTATTGCGTGCTCTGCTTGTTAACTCAGAATACTCAGTTTTCAACCCCATCTCCCAAGTACACAAAAGTTATTACTATTGTTGTTGTTGAGGTGCAGTTAGTATATTTCCATGCTCGTTGCTATCAGAGAATGGTTCTTGCAAATTAATAGGAAACTCTTTGTTTTTATATGTTTCACAAATGGGTTTTAAAACCCAGAGAATCCCTCAAAAGCTTTTTAACATATTAGAAAGTGGTGTTTCCAAGTTTTAAAATGTGAGATATGAGAGCTTTTATATATATACACGTCATTTGTCGGCAATAAAATCACTTAATGATAGAAACCTTTCCCAACTTCTGTTTTCAGAACATTCTCATCCTAGCAACTTGTTTCCGGCAGTGGTTACTTTTTCATTCACAGTGAAGTGTCACCTTGACCTTGAATGTACAGGTTAAATCTATTCATTTATTTCTTTAAAACTCCTGCCAAGGTTCAGACTCTCTAAGTTGGCTGGCGGTGGCTCATCCCTGGAGTAGAGAAGTGCCAGCCCTCCCCCTTCGTGTCCACCTCTGCGTGCTGCCTTAGCAACGCCTTCACGCCCTTGTTCAGTGGACATCTTTGTCCATTTTCATGAGGATTCATTTAGTTAAAAGCTAGATAATATAATCTGCACATTCTCTTCATGGGAATTTGGAATCTGCAATAAAAGCAAAATTCTGAAACAAGGAAGGTCTGAGAAGTGGCATCAATGCACACCACCTGGAGCTCCCATCCAGGTGCCTGGTGCACCCCACGACACCTGCCAGTCTGGCTCCTGCAGTGATAACGTGCTCCTCGGTCAACCCACATGGCAGATGGACAGAGCACACTTCTTTTTCTCTCCTTTCTTCCTTGCTCTTTCCTCCCTTTCTCTCCTTCCTTCCTTCTTCTCTTTCTTTCAAGTAGAAACCAACAGAACAAAAGTTCTAACATTTTTCACTCAGCCCCGGGAGTTGTCTTGAACCAGCAGGGCAAATCAACACAATGGACAAGACTCCTTCCACCTGGACCGTCTCTCTGTCTCTGTGACCCGGGACCTGTGACTTTTGATCATGGGGCTTACTGGGCTGTACTCCTGAGTGCTCCCTTCACCCTCACCCCTCCTCCCAGCTCATCACTGGGGGTCAGAAACAGGCTAATCTTCAAAACACTTCAAATTCAAAAGGCCAAAACTGAAGTCCTCCCCTTTCTCATCGAATGTGATTATCCTACTCTGCTCTAATTTGCATCTTGCATGCAGTCTTCCTGGTGACCAGGGAGGAAGCCACCCGGAGGACCCAGGGAGGAACCCACAGGCTGCCTACTCTGCGTTACACACACACACACTCACATCCCTGACCCATCCCCCACTCCAGATGACCACACACACTCACACACACTCACATCCCTAACCCATCCCCCACTCCAGATGACCAATCACCAAGTCCTGTCTGCTTTTCCTGTTGAAATTGTCATGCCATGTTAAATTTTTGTTACATGCCATATTAAATTTTAGTCAATAATAATGTGTCAATATTGACTTGTCAGTAACAACAAATGTACCTCACCAGCGCGGATGTTAGCAATGGGGGACTGGGCTGTGTGGGGGTGATTTTAAGTGATAAGAGAGAACTCTCTGTCCTTTCCTGAATCCCAGGGCCTGGCTGGGTAAGGGACAGCAAGCTGTGGAAACACTGCCACCTAGTGATATGTTATGGACTTGCAAAAACGTGGCCAAGGGCTTAGCAAAGGTCAGATTCTGCGATATCACTAACACTGACTGGGCAAGGGTCCACACCCCTTTATAAAAGCTGGGAGAGAGAAGAAACGGGGGAAGGGAGAAAGCAAATGTGAAGGAGAAAGAGGCCCTCCAGGGCTGCCCACCTGGTCAGGTACCTAGCGTTTTCCATCAGGCTGATCAAGCCTGGCAGAAGGATCAGTTCTGGGGAACCCAGAGGCTCCTGCACAGATATCAAAAGTGTTAGTCAGCCATGTCCAACTCTTTGCGACCCCATGGACCGTAGCCCGCCAGGCTCCTCAGTCCATGGGATTCTCCAGGTAAGAATACTGGAGTAGGTTGCCATGCCCTCCTCCAGGGGATCTTCCCAACCCAAGGATCGAACCCAGGTCTCCTGCATTGTGGGTGGATTCTTTACCATCTGAACCACCAGGGAAGCCCTACACAGATAAGAGTGATTTAAAAGGCACTGCAGGATCTGCTTGCTTAAAAACATCTCTGCCACGTAGTCCTGGCTGTCTGCACCTCTTGATGTTGATGCCCACAGGGTGCAGAAGTCCAAGAGGCAGGGCCACCCTTCATTCAGTGGGTCTCTGTGTGCGTGCTAAGTCACTTCAGTTGTGTCTGACTCTTTGCAACCCCACGGACTGTAGCCCGCCAGGTTCCTCTGTCTATGGAATTCTCCAGGCAAGAATACTGAAGTGGGTTGCCATGCCCTCCTCCAGCAGATCTTCCTGACCCAGGGATCAAACCTGCATCTCTAGAACTCCTATTCTGGACCAGGTACTCTTGTGGGCTTGTTGGAGGTGGGAATGTTAAACTCAGATGTCCCGTGTCGTCTGAAAGCAGGCACCTTTCTGGTGCCAACAGATGTGTCCCTTTGACTACCAAAGAGAGAGCAGGAATGGAGATTTTGGTGGGACGTTCTGGAGCTGGGCTTCCAGATGGCTCAGTGGTAAAGAATCTGCCTGCAATGCAAAAGACTCAGGAGACCCAGGTTCCATCCCCGGGTCGGGATGATTCCCATGGAGGAGGAAATGGCAACCCACTCCAGTATTCTTGCCCGGAGAATCCCATGGACAGAGGAGCCTTGTGGGCTACAGTCCAGGGGGTTGCCAAGAGTCAGACACGACTGAGCACCCCCTGGACCAGACCCTGGAGCTGGATGAAGGGGAACCAGGACTTCTGGCCAAGAGGAAGTGTAGAGGGACCCCAGTTACCAGGGGCAGGGGAGACCCACATGGTAGGAAGCAGGAAGGCAGTGCGAATCCGAGCCAGCCACTCCCTGGCTTTGCTTCAGGCAGCAGAGTTCAGCAGCCCCAGTGAAACATTTTAGCTGGAGAATGGGAGGCTGATTCTAGGCAACCTGGCTTTTAGTGGAGGAAAACTCCTCTTATGAAGGGACCGCAGGCGGAGTGTCATCCTTTGTTGCTCTTTTCCAGGTTGTCCTGTGTATCCATTTCCAAGGGCTGCTGACATGAAGGCTTATGACACCAACAATGTGCTTTCTCACCATTCTGAAGGCCAGAAATCAGGCTCTCGCAGGACCGTGTTTGTTTTGAAAGCTCTAAGGTCACTGTCTTCCCTGCCTCTTCCAGCGACCTTGGTGACGGCCCGTGTCTCTCCAGGCTCTGCCTCCGTCTTCACCTGGCCTTCTCTTCTGAGTGTCTGTCTCTGCATCTCCCTTTTGGAGCAGCATGGAAACATATACGGTCCCATGTGTAGAGTAGCCAGCAGGCGTTTGCTGTACGATGCAGGGAGCTCACAGTGGGGCTCTGGGATAACCTAGAGGTGGGGGATGGACTGGGAGGCGGGAGGCTGGTTCAAGAGGGAGGGGATGTATGTACACCTGTGGCTAATTCATGTTCTGTATGGCCGAAACCAACACAAGACTGTAAAGCAATGATCCTTTCATTTGAATAAATTAAATAAATCTTTTTCTCTGAAAAAAAATGTCGTTGCATTGTTGTTGCTGTTCAACAGTTGCTAAGTCGTGTCCAGCCCCACGTGTGCCAGGCTCCCCTGTCCTTTGCTCTCTCCCAGAGTTTGTTCAGATTCACGTCCACTGAGTTGGTGGTGCTATCTAACTGTCTCATCCTCTGCCGCCCCCTTCTCCTTTTGCCTTCCTTCTTTCCCAGCATAGGGGTCTTTCCCAGCATCAGGGTCTTTCCCAATAAGTCTGCTCTTCACATCAGGTGGCCCAAGTATTGGAGCTTCAGTTCAGTTCAGTCACTCAGTCATGTCTGACTCTTTGTGACCCCATGGACTGCAGCATGCCAGGCCTTCCCTTTCCATCACCAACTCCTGGAGTTTGCTCAAACTCATGTCCATTGAGTCAGTGATGCCATCCAACCATCTCATCCTCTGTCATCCCCTTCTCCTCCCGCGTTCAATCTTTCCCAGCATCAGGGTCTTTTCAAATGAGTCAGTTTTTCGCATCAGGTGGCCAAAAGATGGGAGTTTCAGCTTCAACATCAGTCTTTCCAATGAACATTCAGGATTGATTTCCTTTAGGATTGGCTGGGTGGATCTCCTTACAGTCCGAGGGACTCTCAAGAGTCTTCTCCAACATCACAGTTCAAAAGCATCGATTCTTCAGCGCTCAGCTTTCTTTATAGTCCAACTCTCACATCCATACATGACCACTGGAAAAGCCATAGCCTTGACTAGATGGACCTTTGTTGACAAAGTAATATCTCTGTTTTTCAATGTGCTATCTAGGTTGGTCATAACTTTCCTTCCAAGGAGTAAGTGTCTTTTAGTTTCATGGCTGCAGTCACCATCTGCAGTGATTTTGGAGCCCCCAAAAATAAAGTCTGACACTGTTTCCACTATTTCCCCATCTATTTGCCATGAAGTGATGGGACCAGATGCCATGATCTTCATTTTCTGAATGTTGAGCTTTAAGCCAACTTTTTCACTCTCCTCTTTCACTTTCATCAAGAGGCTTTTTAGTTCTTCTTCACTGTCTTCCATAAGGGTGGTGTCATCTGCATATCTGAGGTTATTGACATTTCTCCTGGCAATCTTGATTCCAGCTTGTGCTTCATCCAGCCCAGCGTTTCTCATGATGTACTCTGCATGGAAGTTAAATAAGCAGGGTGACAATACACAGCCTTGATGTACTCTTTTTCCTATTTGGAACCAGTCTGTTGTTCCATGTCCAATTCTAACTGTTGCTTCCTGACCTGCATACAGATTTCTCAAGAGGCAGATCAGGTGGTCTGGTATTCCCATCTCTCTCTGAATTTTCCAGTTTATTGTGATCCACACAGTCAAAGGCTTTGGCATAGTCAATGAAGCAGAAATAGATGTTTTTCTGGAACTCTCTTGCTTTTTCCATGATCCAGCAGATGTTGACAATTTGATCTCTGGTTTCTCTGCCTTTTCTAAAATCAGCTTGCACATCAGGAAGTTCACGGTTCACGTATTGCTGAAGCCTGGCTTGGATAATGTTGAGCATTACTTTACTAGCATGTGAGATGAGTCCAATTGTGTGGTAGTTTGAGCATTCTTTGGCATCGCCTTTCTTTGGGATTGGAGTGAAAGTTGCTTTGGTTGTGTCCAACTCTGCAACCTATGGGCTGTAGCCCACCAGGCTCCTCTGTTTTTGGGATTCTCTAGGCAAGAATACTGGAGTGGGTTGCCAAGCCCTCCTCCAGGGGATCTTCCCAACTGAGGGATCAAAACCATGGCTCCTGCATTGGCAGGCAGGTTCTTTACCACTAGCACTGCCTAGGAAGCCTCTCTTGGCACAATAAATGGCAATAAATAATGAATGAAATGATGGGGATGTCAGGATATGCTGGCTAGACTGCCCCCAACACCTCCATGAAGTGGTGTGGCAGGTGTGATCTTATTCTTTCATCCCACCTTGCTTCTGCTGGGCTTTTCTTTTCTGCAGAGGCTGCTGCTGCTGCTGCTGCTGCTGCTGCTAAGTCGCTTCAGTCGTGTCCGACTCTGTGCGACCCCATAGACGGCAGCCCATCAGGCTCCACCATCCTTGGGATTTTCCAGGCAAGAACACTGGAGTGGGTTGCCATTTCCTTCTCCAATGCATGAAAGTGAAAAGTCAAAGTGAATTTGCTCAGTCGTGTCCGATTCTTAGCGAACCCATGGACTGCACCCTACCGGGCTCCTCCATCCATCGGATTTTCCAGGCAAGATACTGGAGTGGGTTGCCATTTCCTTCTACATCTGCAGAGGCTACAGAGGCTAAAGCTGCCTTTGCCAGCCTGCTTTGCTAACAGGGCTATGGACACGATTCATGAGGTGCAGATTAGATGGGGCTGGGAGAGAGCTGAATTTTGAACAGGACTAAAGGCACAGAGAGGCGGCCGTCGGGTGCACCTGTTTATTTATCTATAGGGTGCTCTGTCCCTGGAGGCAGAGGTTCCCAGACTGACAATCCTCCTGATTCTGGGACTTCTGCTGGATGCCAAAGAGGCAACTCCCTTGGCGGGTTAGTTCTCTGAGTCATTCCTGGGAGCCTCACCTGCTGCCTCTTCTGTAGCCCTTCTGGAAGTTCTATAAGCACATGAATTGGCTAATAGGTCTATCTCTGCATCAAATAGCTAGCCTGGTTCCTACCACTGCAAGGGAGTGCTGCTGAGACAGATGGGGACTCTCACACCACTTGCCCAAAAGAGATCTGGGAAGATGAACAGCTACCCAAGACCTAGAGGTCCCAAGAGCCTGCCCTGGTGTCTGAACCCAGGCATGACCCAGTGAAGGAGAGGCAGGATGGAGCAGAGGGGTGTGTTGGCACAGTGCTGTGGTCCCTGACGGCCCAGTGGCGCAGAGGCTGAGCCAGTGAAGGGAAGACAGCGGCATGCGGAAGAGAACGTCTTGTCTATCCCATATCTTAGAGGAAGTGATATGCATGTATTTACACCCCACTTTCTTCCAATGGGATTTAAGACGTTGGCTCTATCACAGTAGACTGTATACCAAAAAAAGTGAACGTGTAAGTCGCTCTGTCGTTTCTGACTCTCTGAGACCCCAGGAACAGTAGCCCACCAGGCTCCTCTGTCCATGGAATTCTCCAGGCAAGAATACTAGAGTAGGTAGCCATTCCCTTCTCCAGGGAATCTTCTAGATCCAGGGATTGAACCTGGGCCTCTCTCATTGCAGGCAGATTCTTTACTGTCTGAGTCATCAGGGAAGTAGATTATATAAACTTCACTAAAAAAGTAAAATTTCTGACCTACTTTTTTTCCTTTTTCCCCCTCAATACCTTCATTTTGGATTTCTAGCCTCTAGAATTCTGAAAGAATCTATTTCTGTGTGTTTATAACTGCAGTCAAATATCCATAACATTTATTGTTTTAACAATGGATAAGTAAGCAATAGAAAAAACCCTGATGCTGGGGAAGACTAAAGGCGAAAGGAGAAGAGGACGACAGAGGTCGAGTTGGTTGGATGGCATCACTGATTCAATGGACATGAAACTGAGCAAACTCCAGGAGATAGTGGAGGACAGAGGAGCCTGGTGAGCTACAGTCCATGGGGTCGCAAAGAGTTGGACATGACTTAGTGACTGAACAGCAACAACTACACAATTCATTGGCAGTACGTGATTGCACAGTGTTGTATCACCAGCCGCATCGTCTACACCTAAACGTTTTCATCACCCCAACGTAAGCTCTCTATTCGTTAAACAACAAATCACTCTCTCTCCACCCGCCCCCAGCCCCTGGTAACCCCTCTTGTCCTTCCTGTCTCTGTAAATTTGACTATTCTACATATTTCACATGGGCTTCCAGGTAATGGTAGTGGTGAAGAACCTGCCTGCCAAAGCAGGAGAACAGAAGAGATGCAATTTCATCCTGGGTAGGGAAGATCCCCTGGAGAAGGGCACGGCAACTCACTCCAGTATTCTTGTCTGGAGAATCCCATGGACAGAGGAGCCTGGTGGGCTACAGTCTATGGGGTCGTGAAGAGTCAGACACGGCTAAATCAACTTAGCACTCACACATGCACCGTACCTCACATAGGTGGAATCCCACAATATTCCCAGCTGAGGCAACCAGGAATGTTGGCCCCTTCCTCCACCTTCTGTTCTATTCAGGCACTCAGTGGACTGGGTGATGTCCACCCACACTGGGGAGGACCATTTGCTTGGACTGGGTGAGGTCCACCCACTGAAACACTAATCTCATCCAGGAATCCCCTCACAGACACACCCCAAAACAACATTTGAGCTGGTCACCCCATGGGGAGTCCACCCACACATAACATTAACCATCAGGAGGACTCAAATTTCTCCATCACTTAAGAAGAGACTTTCCTATTGAAGTATAGTTGATTTACAATGTTTCAGGTGCAGAGCCAAGTGACTCAGTTCTATCTGCTCATGTATATTCTTTTCCATGTACCGTGATTATAAGACACAGAATATTGTTTCCAATGCCAAGGGTCCCCAACCAGGTGAGCGTCCCACCATTGAACTCAGTCCTGACACCATCTACTGAAGATGGTTTAAGATCCCACAGGTTAAGGGCTCAGTGTTGCAAGACTCCCCTCCCCCGCCCCAGCTCAGATGCTAATAACAAGTCTCGGTTGTTACTAGCGCCTCTGAACGATCAGCTATGAATCAGAGGTTCCCACCACCGCCTCCTCGGGTTCAATTAATTTGTTAGAGTTGCTCACAGAACTCAGGAAAAGTCTACTTACATTTGTTGTTGTTTAGTCGATAAGTTGTGTCAGACTCTTTGGTGACCCCGTGGACTGTAGCCCGCCAGGCTCCTCTGTCCATGGGATTTTCCAGGCAAGAATCCTGGAGTGGATTGCCATGTCCTCCTCCGGGGGATCTTCTCCACCCAGGGATCGAACCTGAATCTCCTGCCTGGCAGGCAGATTCTTTACCACTGAGCCACCTGGGAAGCCCTTACTTACATGTACTGGTTCATCATAAAAAGGATATGATAAGGGATATAGATGAGCATTCGGATGGAAGAGGCGCACAGGGAAAGCTGTGTGGGAGGGGGGTCTGCGGGTCCCTGCCCTCTTCCAGTACCTCCAAGTGCTCACCAGCCCAGGTGCTCTCTGAATGCCCAACTATTGGGATTTCATGAAGCTTCATCATATGGGCATGATTAATCACTAATTTCACTTTTAGCCCTTCTCCCTTCCAAAGAGAATGAGAGGTGGGGCTGAAAATTCCAAGCTTCTCATCATGGCTTGTTCTTTTTGTGATGACTGTTAGTCACCCAGGAGACTCCAGGAGCCCACCTAGAGTTGCTTCATTAGAACAAAAGACACTTTTAGCACCCAGGAAATTACAAGGGTTTCAGGAGCCCTGAGGCAGGAACCAGGGTGAAAGACCAGTACTTTTGTATTATTTCACACCCTTTAATGAAAAAAAAATTACACAATGGAAGTAAGCTTTTAGTTCCCATTACAAGTTTTTTTCAGCGTGTCTGTGAAATTGTTGTGGTTGTTATTGTTGAGTTGCTCAGCTGTGTCTGATTCTTTGTGACCCCATGGACTGCAGCGCACCAGGCTCCCGGGTCTTCCACTATCTCCTGGAGTTTGCTCAAATTCATGTTCATTGAGTCGTCTTTGTTGTTGTTGTTTAGTTGTGTCCAGCTCTTGGCGACCCCATGGACTGTAGCCCACCTGACTCTTCTGTCCACGGGATTCATCAGGCAATAGGACTGGAGTGAGTTGCCATTTCCTTCTCCAGGGGATCTTCCTGACCCAGGGATTGAACCCGCATCTTCTGCATTGGCAGGCAGACTCTCTACCACTGAGCCACCAGGGAAGCCCTTTGAATTGTCTTTACTAGGCATGAAAACAAGCCAATTTGGCTACTTCTTGGTTGCTGCTGCTATTGCTCAGTCGCTTTAGTCGTGTCCGACTCTATGCAACCCCATAGATGGCAGCCCACCAGGCTCCCCCATCCCTGGGGTTCTCCAGGCAAGAACATTGGAGTGGGTTGCCATCTCCTTCTCCAATGCATGAAAGTGAAAAGTCAAAGTGAAGTCGCTCAGTCGTGTCTGACCCTCAGTGACCCCATGGACTGCAGCCTACCAGGCTCCTCCGTCCATGGGATTTTCCAGGCAAGAGTGTTGGAGTGGGGTGCCGTTGCCTTCTCCAACTTCCTGGTTAGGTACTTACAAAAGTGCCCTAATGCCATATCTCCAGTATTAGTGGCTGATAGTCTCAACATCATGAAAACTATCACACGCTGAAATTATTTTTTAAAAAAAGTTCATGCTGTCCTCAGGGGGAAGGATACTGGTGCTAGAGTGTCCCCGGGTCCCCTTATGTGTCCCTAAGGTCCTACACAAAAAGGAGATGTCCTCCTGCTCTGGACTGAACTCCCTTCTGCATCAGCTCCCCTCTGTGCTTATTTCTGTGGGTTCAGCCAGCACGCTGAGTCCTCCTCGCTCACATCACCTCCAAAGACAGCCAGCCAAGGTTCAGCCTCTGAAACTCTGGGAAGGGTTTTGATTCCTTTTGTCTGGGTGTGGTGGAGGCATGCCTGCCTGTCTGATACAGACTGGTGCGTCATAAGTTCCATGGGCTGCCCCTCCACATCAGGGAGTTTGGGCCCCATGATCTGGGGCTTCGGGCAGCAAGTAGAGGCTTCAGATTTCTTTGGGGAGTTGAACACCTGCCAAAATCCCCTTTACAGGTAAACGTGTCCTGAAAGGAGGGCTTACACAGCTCAGATACGTGATCCACCTTCCTAATGAGCCAGTGGCCTCTAAAAAGGCGTAGGAAGGGACAGATGCAACAGTGGAGGGAACAGGGAGCCTTGAGCTCTCAGCCGCCTGTGGGTACCGGGAGGGATCAGGTGATTGATTCATTCAAAAGCTTCCCAGGAGGGATCAGGTGATTGATTCATTCAAAAGCTTCCCTGTAGAATAAATGTGTTTCACAGGTCAGTCCTGGAACAAAACAAGATTCACTGAAACCAGACGACTATTTGGCTTAAAGAAAGATTGGGCCAAAGGTTGAGTCTTTTACAAGAAATTTGGAGCACATGCACTGTGTAAATTTCACAGGGAGGGAATATCAGCCCGCGTGATATTTTGAGAAAGTTGCCACCGATTTATTAAAAGAAAAACGGTCTTCAGAAAAACCTGGCGTTTACAAATAAAGTCCAGAAGGGATAGAAATTTGGCAACCTGAATTTCTCATCTCTTTTTAAAAAACTAATTTAAAATTTCTGAATTCGCAACAATAATTTTTAATATTTTCAATTTTAAATATAATAAATTGAACATAGAGGAGTCAATAGTCAAAACCCCACATGCATGCTCAGTCATGTCTGACTCTTTGCTGACCCTGTGGACTGGAGCCTGCCAGGCTCCTCTGTCCATGCGGATTCTCCAGGCAAACATACTGGAGTAGGTTGCCATGCCCTTCTCCAGGGAATCTGCCCAACCCAGGAATCAAACTCATATCTCTGGCGTCTCCTGCATTGCAGGCAGGTTCTTTATCTACTGAGCCACTGGGAAGTCCAGGCAAAGCCATATGGAGCAAGTATTCAGAGAAACAACTCACTTCCACCCTGATGCCCTCGTCTAGTTACTGTCTATTGCTATTTTTCCTGCACCGAGACACCAGCCAGCCCTGGGAATGTGGAAAGCAAAGCAGAGAAGAACTCGATGAACTAAGGATCCTTTCCACCTCTGGCCAGGAGACAGCATCTTTAATCCAGGCTCCCTTCCGTTGGTGGGGGCACGGGGGTCCCCTCACTGTCTGCCGGGCAGACTGCAGCCAAAGCAGAGTGAGCCCCTGAGGCGTGATGGAGGTAGGCCCAGGCCGGTTGTTGGGAACCTGCCTTCTCTGCACAGCCGCTCCAAGCCCACGTTGCTGAAAAAGTTCCCAAGAGAAGAACTTCAGTCTGAGGAAAGTAGAAACCTTTGGTCTAAAGAAAATGTTAAGGATTTCCCAGGCAGACCAGTAGTTCAGAATCTGCCTCCCTAGACTATTTTTGTTTAGGTTTATGAACGAAATCATGCCTCACCACAGTTATATAGTTAGAGAAAGGAAGAATAATTTCATACCGTTTTTATTTTACTGTGGATATTCTTCTTTGACACTAAACCCAAATTTGACAGAAGGCAATGGCACCCCACTCCAGTACTCTTGCCTGGAAAATCCCATGGAAGGAGGAGCCTGGTGGGCTGCCGTCCACGGGGTCGCTAAGAGTCGGACACGACTGAGCGACTTCCCTTTCACTTTTCACTTTCATGCATTGGAGAAGGAAATGGCAATCCACTCCAGTGTTCTTGCCTGAAGAATCCCAGGGACAGAGGAGCCTTGTGGAATTCCGTCTGTGGGGTCACACAGAGTTGGACATGACTGAAGTGACTTAGCAGCAGCAGCAGTTTTTCTAAAGGTCGTTGCAAAGTGGAGTCTGAAACCATGTGAATGAAATTTTGTGTTCTGTTTGGTTAAGAAAAAAAAATTGCCTTCCAATGCAGGGAGCACGGCTTCAATCCCTGTTTGGGGAACTAAGATCCCATGTGCTACAATGCATGGCTGAAAATTAAAAAGAAATTAATTAATTTAAAAACTTTTAAAACATTGAAAGAAAAAGAGCAACTTCCCAAGTCACCCCATTTCAGAGTCCGTGCTAATAGACCATAGCCAAAGCAAAAGTGTTCCATGATGCACCTCAAACATTTTATGAACTTTTGTACTCCCAATATCCTAATTCATGTAAGCATATTAACCTAAAAATAGCCATGCATTTGCATATTTATCTTATTTAAAAATTCACTTTTATTGGAGTATAGTTAATATACAGCGTTGAGTTAGTTTCTGCTGTACAGAGAAGTGAATCAGTTATACATACATACTTTGTTGTTAATCAGTCACTCAGTCATGTCTGACTCTTTGCGACCCCATGAACTGCAGCAGGCCAGACTTCCCTGTCCTTCACCACATATCTACTCTTTTTTTAAGATTATTTTCCCATATAGGGGATTTCAGAGTATTAAGTAAAATTACCTGTGCTGTACAGTAGGTCCTTATCAGTTATCTGTTTTATATATAGTAGGATCTCTATGTCAATCCCAATCTCCAAATTTATCCCTTCTCCCCCCTTACCCTCTGGTAACTATAGTTTGTTTTCCAAGTCTGTGAGTCTGTTTTGTAAATAAGTTCATTTGAACCCATGTTTTTAGATTCCACATATAAGCAATATCATATGATATTTGTCTTTCCGCCATTTCTGATTCTTTGTGACCCCGTGGACCGTAGCCCACCAGGCTGTTCTGTCCATGGGGATTCTCCAGATCAGAATACTGGAGTGGGTTGCCAAGCCCTCCTCCAGGGGATCTTCCCAACCCAGGGGTCGAACCCAGGTCTCCAGCACTGCAGACAGATTCTTTACCAGCTGAGGCACCAGGGGTGCCCAAGAACAATGGGATACAATTATGTTTTTGATTATGGTTTTTCTCCAGATATAAGCCACGTATTTGCATATTTGCTTTACTAATAAATTTTATATATTAGTTATAAAATATTATGCTTTAAAACATACACGAAAAGCAAGTATTAAGAGTGTTAATACCAAAAAACCCTGAATATGTGCTTTTATTTATTCCTTTGACTCTGGGGTGTAGACACCCTACCCTCTTGCGGACCACTGGTCCTGGAGGGAGAGAGGGAGTTAGATGAGAGATCCCCATCTCAGATGCCTTCATCTCCTGTCCCAGACTCACGGGGCAAGGGAAGTGGGGAAGGGCTGAAGCTGACCAGCTGTCATTGGTCAGCACACAATCAGCTCATTTCATGCTGGACCCAGGGTTCAGCCTCTCACATATCAGACTAGGCTCCCTGGTGGGTGCAGGATCACCCAGTCTGCACGGGCTGGACCAGGGTGTGACCCCACCTCTATGCAGACCTACTCCAGGGAGTTAGGAAACTGAAACCAGGACTTAGAGCCTGGCACAGGGGCTTCCTAACATTTTAAATTGTTTATTTTTTTAAAACGCTGTTGGAATTTCTCAAAAGCCTTGTTTCATTTCCTTTAGAAGTTAGCCACTTCAGAGAGCCCTGTTTCTCCATCTTTGTCCCACGGGACACTTGGGAATTGCTCATGAGTTGGTTTGTGTGGGTCATCTGTTTGGCCTGTGGTGTCTCATTGTGGGCACTATTTGGCATTTGGGGCCAGATCAGTCTTTGGCCTGGGGTGCTGTCCTGTGTCTTATAGGATGTCTAGCAGCACCCCTTGGGGTCCATCCACTAGATGCCGGTGGTACTCCCCCAAGCTTTCACAACCACAATACCTCCAGATTTGGCCAAATGTCCCCCTCAGTGGAGACCTACTGCTTGGAAAGTCACAACCCTACAGTTGGGTGGTTCCTTTGCAGGAACCACACCCCTGCCCCGTGACTCTTTGCTGTGGAGCCTGGGGCCGCCATCAGAGTCCTGTACTTTGTGAGGTCAGACCCTCCACTTTCCAGGAAGCAGTTGCATGAGATGTAGAGAGTGAAAGCGGGGGCCTTCCCCTGGGCCTCAGCCATGTCCTTCACACTCACTCACCTCCTGCAGGTGACACCTCCCTCTTTTCTTTTTTCCTTTTTCTCTTCTCTTCTTTTTTTTTTTTCTTTGCTTTTGCCAGTTAACTTCTGTTCTTTTTTCAGGTGGACCTTACACCTGGCCAAGCCTCCAGTTCAGTTCAGTTCAGTTGCTTAGTCATGTCCAGCTCTTTGCGACCCCATGGACTGCAGCACGCCAGGCCTCCCTGTCTATCACCAACTCCCGGAGCTTACTCAAACTCATGTCCATTGAGTCGGTGATGCCATCCAACCATCTCATCCTCTGTCATCCCCTTCTCTTCCCGCCCTCAGTCTTTCCCAGCATCAGGGTCTTTTCCAATAAGTCAGTTCTTCACATCAGGTAGCCAGAGGATTGGAGTTTCAGCTTCAGCATCAGTCCTCCCAATGAGTATTCAGGACTGATTTCCTTTAGGATGGACTGGATGGATCCTTTTGCAGTCCAAGGGACTTTCAAGAATCTTCTCCAACACCACAGCTCAAAAGCATCAATTCTTCAGCGCTCAGCTTTCTTTATAGTCCAACTCTCCATATTGGAAAAACCATACCTTTGACTAGATGGACCTTTGTTGGCTAAGTAATGTCTCTTTTTTTAAATATGCTATCTAGGTTGGTCATAACTTTTCTTCCAAGGAGCAAGCGTCTTTTAATTTCGTGGCTGCATTCACCATCTGCAGTGATTTTGGAGCCTCCCCCCGAAAAATAAAATCTGTCACTGTTTCCATTGTTTCCCCAACTATTTGCCAAGCCTCACTCCACATCTATTCAGCCCCAAGTCAGGATGGAGTACAGCTCCCACGTGCTCCTAGATGGGCTGCCCTCTCCTAAAACAACATTCACTGCCTCCCTCCCCCACTCTGCCATTGCCATTACTGGGCTAACTGTCTGAGACCTCCCAGGAGTGGGGCTTCTTCAGGGCTAAAGCTGTGTGGCTTTGTCAGCCCTGTGTTCCAGCTCCAGCACAGTGACTGGCAGGCTGGCAAGTCTTAGGGCATATCTCCTCAATACATACAGGTGATTGGCACCAGGTCCATGCCTCCCAAGTATTAGGAAGGGTCAAGTTCATAGGATCAAGTTCACTGACTGGAGCCAGGCTGTCTAGGTGCATCGCTGAGTTGTGCTGCTTTCCAACTGGGTGCCTTTGGGCAAAATACTTACCCTTTCTATTCCTTCCTCTTGACTAGATGGCCTTTGTTGGCTAAGTAATGTCTCTGTTTTTTAATATGCTGTCTAGGTTGGTCATAACTTTTCTTCCAAGGAGCAAGTGTCTTTTGATTTTGTGGCTGCAGGAGTGTGGCTAGCGTGGCTGACAAAGCCACACAGCTTTAGCCCTGAAGGAGCCACACTCCTAGTCTCTTCCTCTTTTGTGCAAGGTAGTAATAACAGTATTTATCTTCAGAATTATTATAAGCACCATATACCTAGTAGATCAGACAGTAAAGAATCTGCCTGCAGTGTGGTAAACCCAGGTGGGATTCCTGGATAGGAAGATTCCCTGGAGAAGGGAATGGCAACTCACTTCAGTATACTTGCCTGGAGAATCCTATGGACAAAGGAGTCTGGCAGCCTTCAGTCCGTGGGGTTGCAAGAGTCAGACATGACTGAGCGACTAACATTGCTACTACTACTACTACTATGAGCTAATACGGAGCTTCCCTGGTGGCTCAGAGGGTAAAGAATCTGCAAACAATGCAGGAGAACCATGGGTTCGATCCCTGGGTTGGGAAGATTCTCTGGAGAAGGGAATGGCAACCCAGTCCAGTATTCTTGCCTGGATAATTCCATGCACAGAGGAGCCTGAAAGGATATAGTCCATGGGGACGTCACAAGAGTCAGACACGACTTAGCAACTAAATCACCATCACCACCACCAGAACAGCAGACGGTTAGCACTAAATAAGAGCTGCTGTTAGCATTTCTGAGCACTTATTAGAACTCACTCACACTAAGGTGGATAAGATTTTGCTTTGAAGGAGATGTAGCTGATTGGGATGAAGATAGAGGCAGAGATGTGGAGACTCTGGAGTCCTCATGTCAATAAAGGAGGAAGCCAAGAATCTGGAATTGTCAGGAATAACATTAGGACCTCAGAGAGGAAGCAGAAAAGGTGGGGAGGATTCCAGAAACTCACTCATTTTATGAGAACGGATGGCCTATTCGTTTTTGGTCCAGGAAAGAATGAAGCTTTCTTAGCTTGTTCCTCTGGTGTTCAGCTCTCCCACCCCTGGACTCACAGGAGGAACTGTCTCTGGATACCTAATTGCCATTTATCACAATGTGTCCATGAGAAAAATGCTTCTAAAATTCCTCCCTTTGGCTTGTCAACACATCCATTAGAAAAGACAGGGCTACTGGTTATGTAAAGCCATGGCAGTTTCTTGTAATCCAGCATTTGGTTGAAATGGAAATTTCCTGTCTGCCTTGGAGGATATTTCTAATGTTTTATATTTATGCCGTGGGTTAACCAAAATCTGGAATCTTTATTTTTTTTAAATTGAACTGTAGTTGATGTACAATAGGTGGCTTGGTGGGTAAAGAATCCGCTTGCGATGCAGAAGATGTAGGAAATGAGGGTTCGATCCTTGGTTTGGGAAGATCCCCTGGAGAAGGAAATGACAACCCACTCCAATATTCTTGCCTGGAGAATCCCATGGACAGAGGAGTCTGGTGAGCTGCAGTCCATGGGGTTGCAAAGACTTTGACATGACCAATGGGACTCAGCACACCCCCATGTAGTTGACTTACAATATTACAAAACATGAATTCTTCATCCATATTTTCAGTTTTACATTCGCAGGTGTAAAGTCATAGAGAAGTCACCTGGTGTGGTGTTAAGTCTGGGTCTTGGTGTCTAAAGAGGAAATTACTTCCAACTTCTGAACAAGGTTATCTCCACTTGAGGAGAAGTTGAGAACAGGAGCATTTTCTTGACCCTCGATTCTGCGCCCATTAGCTCACACTGACCTTTACTGACTATTTGAGCTCAAGCAGTTTGGGAATGTGGTGGAAGCTGTTGAGTTAATTTGGTTGTTTAAACAGTTACATCAGACAGGCAGGTAGGCAGGCAGACAGCAAATATTTGCCTGACCACTGTGCTAGGCACCTGGGACAAGGCAAGGCTGATGGTGACCCGCTGTAGCGGTCCCCAGGGTCGCCCACGCAGTCTGAGGGATCTGGCTTGGATCGTTGGCTCCATTGCTTTCCAGATTTATTTGATACCCTGAATCTCAATCTGCCTATCTTTAAAATCGGCATCATAGTTTCAGTTACCTCATAAGGCTCTGAAAGGATGGAGCGAGATAAGCCACCCTGAGTTTAGCACATTCACGTGTCATTATTCATGTTACTGCCCCTGGTTTCATTCTCCAGCAGATGGAATGATCCTATCAGGGGAGAGAACTGGTTAGCAAAAGCACCTCCGATGAGCCATTTGGGTTGGAACAATAGCTCTCAGGGCATAGGCAGATTGGGTGAGGAATGAAACGGAAGGATGGCTAAATCACTGTGTGAGCAGTTAAGGTGGAGATGGAGAGTGGGACCCCTGTTATAGGAGTAATTCTTGGGACCAGGAATTGTCTAAGGGCCTTAAGAATCCGTATGTCTAATCTTCAGTTTTTGTCATTTTTTTCCTTCTTGTGGTTCTGATGTAAACAACTGCGTATGATGAGCCCTAAATCTGAAGTAGACCTCTCCCATGCCATGGAGCCAGATTGCCAGGACAGTCTCGGGGTTTACACCTGCTCAGTTCAGTTAGTTTAGTTGCTTAGTTGTGTCTGACTCTTTGTGACCCCATGGACTGCAGCGAGCTTACTCAAACTTATGTCCATTGAGTCTGTGATGCCATCGAACCATCTCGTCTTCTGTTGTCCCCTTCTCCTCCTGCCCTCAATCTTTCTCAGCATCAGGGTCTTTTCCAGTGAGTCAGTTCTTCACATCAGGTGGCCAAATAGTGGAGTTTCAGCTTTAGCATCAGTCCTTCCAATGAATATTCAGGACTGATCTCCTTTAGGATGGATTGGTTGGATCTCCTTGCAGTCCAAGGGACTCAAGAGTCTTTTCCAACACCACAGTTCAAAAGCATCAATTCTTCAGTGCTCAGCTTTCTTTATAATCCAACTCTCACATCCATACATGACTATTGGAAAAACCATAGCTTCGACTAGATGGACCTTTATTGGCAAAGTAATGTATCTGCTTTTTAATATGCTGTCTAGGGTGGTCGTAACTTTTCTTCCAAGGAGCCATATACCTGTAGCCATAGCATAAAAACTTCATTTTCAAAAGTATCCAAGTTTGGGCTATAAATTATGTCCCAGTTATGCCAACTACTTTCTGTGAGTTGCTATGTTTGAAAAAAACAAGGGAAAGAGGCTGGGCTGAGATGAGGAAATGACGGGAAAGCAGCAGGTAGAAATGGGATGGACGTGGGGCAGACACGGGCACTCAGAGCCAGAAGGGACCATGTGTGATTGGGGCAGAGGCAGAGGAAGAGTTGTTGGCTTGCGCTCTGTGCTTATGGGCTATCCAGCCACCTACCTCTTTGGGGGGAGTTGGAATATAGGGGATATTCATGAAACTAGCTTATAGGTTATATTTGCAGCACTATTAATTGCAGGTAAATTAACAGGCATTGAATTACAAAAATGCCATCAGCCCTTGAAAATCTCCTGTGCCCTTTGTCAGCAGTTCTTGACTCTGATCCCTGCCCTTAGCCAACCACTAATCTGTTTTGTGTTTGTCTGTTTTTGACTTGGACATAGTGTCATGTAAATGGAATCACGGAGTCTGTGGACTTTTTAAGTTTGGCTTCTTCCAGATTTCACCATGCATTTGAGATTCATCCATGTTATTGCATGTTTCAGTAGCTTATTTCAGTAGCTTCAGAAGTATTCCATTGTATGGCTGTACCGGTTTCTTTGGGGTTTCCCAGGTGGCTCAGATGGTAAAGAATCTGCCTGCAACGCAGGAGACCCAGGTTCGTTCCCTGGGTTGGGAAGATCCCCTGGAGGAGAGCATGGCAACCCACTCCAGTATTCTTGCCTGGAGAATTCCACGGACAGAGGAGCCTGGGGGGGCTACAATCCGCGGGGTCGCAAAAGAGTCAGACACAACTAAGCATGTACACACCAGTTTCTTTATCCATTCCCTAGTTAAAGCACATTTAAGTTGTTTTCACTCACTATAATTTTGACAAATTAAATGCACCCGTGTAACTCATATCCCTGTTGAAGAGAATTCAAGAATAGGAACATTTTAGGATGTATAGGTTTCATGTGAAATAAATTCTAGTTCAAGGGTTCTTAAGCATTACTGAGCTATGGATCCCTTCACTGGTCAGGCGAACTCTTCTCTAAATACTGTTGTTAATGTATTGATATAGAATGAAATGCATAGGATTCTCAAAGAAAGCCAAGTACATTGAAATACAGTCATCAATTATTACGAAGAAATATGTGATTAAGAAGAAATATTAAGAAGCAATGAAGTAATATCTGTATTCCTTCATGGACACATCAAATAAAGCCCAGAAGCAGATCTAAGAACGACGGAAAGTTTGAAGTTGTGAGGAGCACACGTGACACTTTGAGCGCAGTTCCACCTGGTGGCCCTAGTGGTAAAGAACCCGCCTGCCACTGCAGGAGATGTGAGACACAAGCTTGATCCCTGAGTCGGGAAGATCCCGTGGAGGGGGCACAGTAACCCACTCCAGTATTCTTGCCTGGAGAATCCTATGGGCAGAGGAGCCTGGTGGTTACAGACCATGGGGTCACAAAGAGTCAGACACGACTGAAGTGAATTAGCGTGCACGAATGAGATATAAAAGTATTTGTGATTTTAATTGGGGACACACTCACAGATTATCATTACCATTTCCCCCTCATTCACAGCTGAAGGAAATGCTAAATTTCAATCTGACTTTCATGAATATGAAAATAGGAATTTTCCCCAGGAATCTCTTGAACTCCACCTTTGAAGACTTGGATTGTGTGTGTGTGTGTGACGTGCATGTGCTCAGTCTGACTCTTTGCGAACCCGTGACTGTGCTAAGCTCCTTTGTCCGTAGGATTTTCCCGCTGGAGTGGGTAGCCATTTCTTTCTCCAGGAGATCTTCCCAACCCAAATACTGAACCCTTGTCTCCTGCACTGGCAGGTGGATTCTTTACCACTGAGCCACTTGGGAAGGTACCTTGCTATAATTAGACCAGACATCCAGCTCAGTTTTTTTGCTAACACCTAGTCCCACCTAGGTTAAAAGGGTAGGTGGGAACTCCTTTTTGCCAACTTTCACATCCACCAAGGTAGATTCAGGTCTTTTTCTCTGCTGACTCACAGCTGTTAATTAGTGCATAACCTGCCTATTTCCAGCAGGTATGTGATCCTTGGTCTTTTTCTGTGACTTCAGAAACTTCTCAGCTTACTTCCAGCCATCTAACAATTATGCCTTCAAATCCCATGGCAGAAACTTGAACAAAGCCCCCAAAGTCCTCAATCAGGTGAAACGTCTAGCTTTGTCCCGACCTAGGAGAACTACGACCTGAATTTATAGCAATGTGACACACTTAGAGTAAAAAGGGGCGGGGGGGAAGGGCAAGAAAAGTCTTAGCCAGGAATAGAAAAATACAGCCAGTATTTTGCGAGCTCTGAGTTTCTGTTGAAACATGAGCCAGTTTGATTCTGGGAAAATTCAACTTCCTGGTTTGAAGACGGGCTTACAAAAGAGCTTTCAAGTTTTTACATATATCAAATGCTTCTACAGTCACCCAACAGGATTTATATTCAAATGGAGTGGATATAAGTGCACCAGAGACATACAGACCAGTAATGCCTTAAAAATCAATTAGATTTATAAGGAGAAAAAATCTGTATATTAAAAAAATCTCCAAATAAGTTTGCTTTGGAGTCTTTTCCTCACACTTCCATTAATAAAAATAGGATTTTCCCCCTTGCTACTGTGTGTCCAAACTGTTTTTAGACCTACCAATTTCCTTATTGCTCCTTCATTATGAAAACACATATGATTATTTTTCTTTCACTGTCTGACTTACTTCCTTTATATGTGGAATATAAAAAGAAATGATACAAATGAACTTATTTGTAAAACAGAAAGAGCGTTGTTAGTTCTCAGTCCTGTCAGTCTCTTTGCCATCCCATGGACTGTAGCCCTCCAGGCTCCTCTGTTTACTGGATTTCCCAAGCAAGAATACTGGAGTGGGTAGCCATTCCCTTCTCTAGGGGATCTTCCCCATCCAGGGATCGAACCCAGGTCTCCTGCACTGCTGGCAGATTCTTTACCACTGAGCCACCAGGTATAAAAAGAAAGGATACAGCTGAACTTACTTATAAAACAGAGACTCACAGACTTTGAAAATGAATCTATAGTTGCCAGGGGGAAGGATGAGGGGAAGGGATAGTTAGGGAGTTTAGGATGGACATGTGCACACTGCTGTATTTAAAATGGATTAACAACAAGGACCTATTGTATAGCAAAGTAAATAAAATGAAATAGTAGCCAATGAAAAGATATCTGGTTCAAATATAACATTATATTCTTTTGACAAAAGTCCCACCTAGGTTAATTCCAGGGAACTGTTAAAGATTCTCTACCTGAAAAAATAGCTTTCTCACTGAGTTGCGGGTACAGACAAAATTACAATGAGCATAAAGCTTTTATTTCTCAAATAGAGATAGGACTTCATGTGCAAATATTCTTTGTTTTGTTTTTTTAATTTGACTGTATTGAGGGTTAGTTGCGGCTGCGTGTGGAATCTTCCAGGACCAGGGATTGAACTGGGGTCCCCTGTCCTGTAAGGTGGATACTTTACCACTGAGCCACCAGGCGAGTCTGAAATGGAGCTTTTTAAAAAAAAGCTTTCATTTACAAAGGTAGTTGGGAGGGGTGTCACAAGGGAAATTAAAGTGTGCCTCTTTTATTTTTCTTGGTGAGAGAAGCCACCTTTCAGAAGACACAGGACTGGTCAGTCTGGTCAATCGCCTTCGACTCATCAAAAGCCAGGTGCAGGCAGGGTTGCCCTGGGTTACCAGGGAAGGAGTAGAGTTGGCATGTTTCTGTTTTGAGGGTAAAGAAGAAGTTACCCCACACTAACGAGGCAGGGTGGAACTGAACAGTGTCCCAACCTCAGGCCCTCGGGCGCAACTTGGGCAGCTCCCCGGATGGGAGCTGGGAGTGAAACCCGCTGGGGGTGAACCTGTTGGGGACTGGCTGTGAGCTGTGATGTAGGAACTCATCCGGGAGAACTCGGGGTCTAGGGATGGAGTTGTCTCCCCTCCAAGCTTTAGGCCCTGGGGCTGTGTGGGAACTGGGATGAGGCCTCCCTGAAGAGAGGAGAAGGGCCTCTGGCTTGACCATAAGCATTGGGTGAAGGTGGGAAACCAGAGATGCTTTTGCCCCTTGTTGGCAAGAAGAAATGTCTGGGGTCCTGGGCAAATCAAAAGAAGCAGATGGTCTCAAGAGGAAAACACTTGGCTTCCTTTTAATGAGGCAAAGGAGTCTGTGGGAAGAAAAATGAGGTGGCTATATTTCAATCTTGACTTTATAGACAGTTCACCAAGTTACTAGTTCACCTCTACCTGAGCAGGACCTACAGAGTAACTCTGCCAAGTAAACCTTGTTTGAGGGACTTCCCTGGAGGTCCAGCTACTAAGACTCCACACTTGAGTTCCCACTGCAGGAGGCCTGAGTTCCATCCCTGGCTGGGAAACTAGAACCCACTTGATGAGATCCTGGGTGCTACAACTAAGATCCTGTGCAACAAAATAAATTTTTTTAAAAATCTATTAAAAAACATATCTGATGGCTGGCTGACTGAGTAGCACATTTATTCCCCGAGAAAAAGCCCTCGCTGTGCAAACAGTTCAAAACCATCCAGTCAACTTGGACAGCAAGTCAAGTCAATTCAGTCAAAGTAGCATTCGTTCACCTAACACAGGATGATCAAGATTGACCTGGACTCCAGGCGCTGTTCTAGGTGCTGATGAAACACTAGGGACCAAGAGGCAGGCTCCCTGCCCTCCTGGAGCTTCCTGTCTTGGGGGGTGGGGACAGAAATCAGACAAATAGAACAGAGCTGAGGAAAAGGATGGAGAAGAAGGGAGGGGAGTGAAGCTGTTTTGCACAGGACAATCGGGGAGATGGGTTTGAGGAGGTGACTTCAGCAGGGACCTAACCGAAGTCAGAGTGTGAGCTGTGTGAGATGAGGGCAGAGAGTTTCATGTGGGGGTCCTTGTTTAGAGTCATGTGGTGAGGCAGGAGACAGAGGTTGGAGGAGTGGAGATGACTGTACATACGCCTTCAGAGTTTCCAGAAGAGCTTCAGATCTATTCTAGGTGTAAATTGAAGCCAGGGAAGGATTTGAAGGGAGTGGTATTATTCAGCTAACATCTTTTAAAAAGATGACTTAAACTGCCAAATTGAGAATCAATCCAAGTGGATGAGGGGAAGAGTCAGGATGGTACTGCAGTGCTCCAGGACAGAGATGGAGGTGGTGCCATTCACTACATGATGAAAGCGAATCAAGGCATCCTTTAGATGCTGGGTAGACAATACATTTCTATGGGGTTTTTACAGCTGACAATCTCTGTTAACCCAGTAACAATGACTACAAGAATTTACAAATAACAATCAATTTTTAGGTCTTCCCCACTGGCTTGGCAGTAAAGAATCCTCCTGCAATTCAGGAGATGCAGGTTTGATTCCTGGGTCAAGAATATCCCCTGGAGAAGGAACTGGCAACTTACTGCAGTATTCTTGCCTGGGAGATCCCACGGACAGAGGAGTCTGGTGGGCTACTGTCCATGGGGTCTCAGGAGTTGGACATGACTTAGTGACTAAAAAACAACAATGATTTTGAATTATTTACAATTAATTTACAAGTATTAGTTTACAAATAATAATGATTAAATGGTGATACTCCCAGGACATTACGCTATGTCAGGTACCCTTACTTAGAAGGATAGCTGGTTCTTACTTTTCATGATAGTTCTATAAAGTTTCCATGAATACTGAATTAGGAAATACAGAACAACTAACACTGGAGAAATACAGGGTTGAGTTGAGTTCAGTTCAGTTCAGTCGCTCAGTCGTGTCCAACTCTTTGCGACCCCGTGGACTGCAGCACACCAGGCCTCCCTGTCCATCACCAACTCCCGGAGCTTACTCAAACTCATGTCCATTGAGTCGGTGATGCCATCCAACCATCTTATCTTCTGTCGTCCCCTTCTCCTCCCACCTTCAATCTTTCCTAGCATCAGGGTCTTTTCTAATGAGTCAGTTCTTTGAATCAGGTGGCCAAAGGATTGGAGTTTCGGCTTCAGCATCAGTCCTTCCAATGGATATTCAGGACTGATTTCCTTTAGGATGGACTGGATGGATCCTTTTGCAGTCCAAGGGACTCTCAAGAGTCTTCTCCAGCACCACAGTTCAAAAGCATCAATTCTTCAGTGCTCAGCTTTCTTTATAGTCCAACTCTCACATCCATACATGATCACTGGAAAAACTATAGCTTTAACTAGATGGACTTTTGTTGGCAAAGTAATGTCTCTGCTTTTAAATATGTTTTCTAGGTTGGTCATAACTATTCTTCCTAGGAGTAAGCATCTTTTAATTTCATGGCTGCAGTCACCATCTGCAGTGATTTTGGAGCTCCCCAAAATAGAGCCTCTCACTGTTTCCACTGTTTCCTCATCTATTTCCCATGATAGTTCCTACAAGTTTTTGGGCGCAACATTTTCATAGACTAATCAAATAAATAGCTTTGTTTTAGGTGCGTTTCTTTCTGTGTGTGTGCTTAGTCACTCAGTCATATCCAATTCTTTGCAACCCCAGAGCCTGCCAGGCTCCTTTGTCTATGATGATTCTCCAGGCCAGAATACCAGAATGGGTTGCCATGCCCTCCTCCAGGGGATCTTCCTGACCAAGGGATTGAACCCAGGTCTCCCACGTTGCCGGCAGATTCTTTACTGTCTGAGCCACCAAAGACATTATTTCATACATATTGCGCCTCAACAAATCTTAACACATGTATTTTCTCCAGCACATCTGTAGCCTCCTTGTGCAAATACTAGACGGTAGGTCAGCACTGTACTAGGGTGGATTTTGAACAGTAAAATCAACAAAAAGCACAAAAACCTTGGTGTTGAATAGACTATGAAAAGGACGCTTGTTTATAGCATGAGACTTGGAATAAGAAGGCAGAGTCATAGCCTTATACAACCTCAATTGGAAACATGTACATTGGGCAACTAATTTTTTGCTGCGCTGTGTATATATCTGAGGATGACCACAAACACCCTGTGGAATGAAGTCACCTGGTGGTCCAGTGGTTAAGAATTGTCTTGCCAATGCAGGGGACACGGGTCCAGGAAGATCCCATATGCCATGGGGCAACTAAGCCCACGTGCCACAGGTACTGAGCCCACATCCCTGGAGCCTCTGCCCCACAACAAAGAGTAGCACCCGCCCATAGCTGTGCTGTATTTCCTAATTCAGTATTCATGGCAACTTTATAGAACTATCGTGAAAGCTCGCAGGCAGCAACGAAGATCCAGTGCAGCCAAAAATTAAATAAATAAAAATGTTTTAAAACCCCACTAGCGTGTGTTGATTTGGGGGCTACAAGTAATTGCAATGTAAGTGGGACTGCAAGTGTGCAGAAATAAAAAGATTTTTTATCAAGTCTTCGAAACTTCGAAGAACGAAGTTGACTATATTCTATATTTTACATCCATTGACTCAAAACATCTCTCTCGTGGGGTGGGAAGATGAGTCCAAGGCACAGAGAGGTGAAGTGAGTTGCCCCAAGTTATACAGCTGATAAGAAGGCAGCCAGATCACACACCAGTGTCAGCGTTCCCCAGAACCCCACCTGCTGCTCTTCTGACAGGTAATGAGTGCAGACACCATGGAAACCTTCACATCCCTTGGTTTTCCAATTCTCCTGCCAGGAACACCTCTGGCATTGGCATCTTTCCAGAGCACTTTTTGGTTGTTTTTAGTGCTGCAGTATGGGGTCTGGGGAAAACCCTGGAGCCTCTCATCACTGCTCTGTGTGGGGCAACTGTTAACAAGCTTGAAGAACAGGGCCTCAGATTCTGGGGCTACCAGTAGACCCTGTTTTCAAGAAGAAAAAAATAACAAGAAAAGAAAAGCCAGTTTAAAGGAGAACAAAATTTAGCAGCAGTATTGGGAAGATGGTAGGGGTAGGGGTGGGATTGGGGCTGTAGCCATCATGGTGAACCTGAGTGATAGAGGCTGTGACCCAAAGCCAGCCTCCTGCACAGAGCGAGCCAGGCTTCCAGGATAGAGTTCTGCGTAAAAGTGGAGCCCAGTCACTTCCATGTGGAATCCGAAGAAGTAAGCTCATAGAAACAGCAGGATGGTGGCTGTCATTGGCTGGGGGAGAAGGAAACAGGGAGATGTTGGTCAAAGGGTACCGGTTTTCAGTTACGAGATGAAAGTGTTCCTCAGAGCTAATGTACAACATGGTGACTATAATGAACAGACCGGATTGTTATACTTTAAAGTTTCCAAGAGAGTTCAGCTCAGTTCAGTCGCTCAGTCGTGTCCGACTCTTTGCGACCCCATGAATTGCAGCACGCCAGGCCTCCCTGTTCATCGCCATCTCCCAGAGTTCGCTCAGACTCACGTCCATCGAGTCAGTGATGCCATCCAGCCTTCTCATCCTCTGTCATCCCTTTCTCCTCCTGCCCCCAATCCCTCCCAGCATCAGAGTCTTTTCCAATGAGTCAACTCTTCGCATGAGGTGGCCAAAGTACTGGAGTTTCAGCTTTAGCATCATTCCTTCCAAAGAAATCCCAGGGCTGATCTCCTTCAGAATGGACTGGTTGGATCTCCTTGCAGTCCAAGGGACTCTCAAGAGTTTTCTCCAACACCACAGTTCAAAAGCATCAATTCTTCGGCGCTCAGCCTTCTTCACAGTCCAGCTCTCACATCCATACATGACCACAGGAAAAACCATAGCCTTGACTAGACGGACCTTAGTCGGCAAAGTAATATCTCTGCTTTTGAATATATTATCTAGGTTGGTCATAACTTTTCTTCCAAGGAGTAAGCGTCTTTTAATTTCATGGCTGCAGTCACCATCTGCAGTGATTTTGGAGCCCAAAAAAATAAAGTCTGACACTGTTTCCACTGTTTCCCCATCTATTTCCCATGAAGTGATGGGACCGGATGCCATGGTTCTTCGTTTTCTGAATGTTGAGCTTTAAGCCAACTTTTTCGCTCTCCTCTTTCACTTTCATCAAGAGGCTTTTTAGCTCCTCTTCACTTTCTGCCATAAGGGTGGTGTCATCTGCATATCTGAGGTTATTGATATTTCTCATGGCAATCTTGATTCCAGCTGGTGTTTCTTCCAGTCCGGCATTTCTCATGATGTACTCTGCATATAAGTTGAATAAGCAGGGTGACAATATACAGCCTTGATGTACTCCTTTTCCTATTTGGAACCAGTCTGTTGTTCCATATCCAGTTCTAACTGTTGCTTCCTGGCCTGCATACAGATTTCTCAAGAGGCAGATTAGGTGGTCTGGTATTCCCCATCTCTTTCAGAATTTTCCACAGTTTATTGTGATCCACACAGTCAAAGGCTTTGGCATAGTCAATAAAGCAGAAATAGATGTTTTTCTGGAACTCTCTTGCTTTTTCCACGATCCAGCGGATGTTGGCAATTTGATCTCTGGTTCCTCTGCCTTTTCTAAAACCAGCTTGAACATCAGGAAGTTCATGGTTCACGTATTGCTGAAGTCTGGCTTGGATAATGTTGAGCATTTCTTTACTCGCATGTGAGATGAGTGCAATTGTGCGGTAGTTTGAGCATTCTTTGGCATTGCCTTTCTTTGGAATTGGAATGAAAACTGCCCTTTTCCAGTCCTGTGGCCACTGCCGAGTTTTCCAAATTTGCTGGCATATTGAGTGCAGCACTTTCACAGCATCATCTTTCAGGATTTGCAACAGTTCAACTGGAATTCTATCACCTCCACTAGCTTAGTTCGTAATGATGCTTTCTAAGGCCCACTTGACTTCACATTCCAGGATGTCTGGCTCTAGGTGAGTGATCACACCATCGTGATCATCTGGGTCGTGAAGATCTTTTTTGTACAGTTCTTCAATGTATTCTTGCCACCTCTTCTTAATATCTTCTGCTTCTGTTAGGTCCAGACCATTTCTGTCCTTTATCGAGCCCATCTTTGCATGAAATGTTCCCTTGGTATCTCTAATTTTCTTGAAGAGATCTCTAGTCTTTCCCATTCTGTTGTTTTCATCTATTTCTTTGCATTGGTCGCTGAGGAAGGCTTTCTTATCTATCTCTTCTTGCTATTCTTTGGAACTCTGCTTTCAGATGCTTATATCTTTGCTTTTCTCCTTTGCTTTTTGCTTCTCTTCCTTTCACAGCTATTTGTAAGCCCTCCCCAGGCAGCCATTTTGCTTTTTTGCATTTCTTTTCCATTGGGATGGTCTTGATCCCTATCTCCTGTACAATGTCACGAACCTCATTCCATAGTTCATCAGGCACTCTATCTATCAGATCTAGGCCCTTAAATCTATTTCTCACTTGCACTGTATAATCATAAGGGATTTGACTTAGGTCATACCTGAATGGTCTAGCAGTTTTCCCTACTTTCTTCAATTTCAGTCTGAATTTGGTAATAAGGAGTTCATGATCTGAGCCACAGTCAGCTCCTGGTCTTGTTTTTGTTGACTGTATAGAGCTTCTCCATCTTTGGCTGGAAAGAATATAAATAATCAATCTGATTTCTGTGTTGACCATCTGGTGATGTCCATGTGTAGGGTCTTCTCTTGTGTTATGGGAGGAGGGTGTTTGCTATGACCAGTGCATTTTCTTGGCAAAACTCACATGACTACTGGAAAAAGCATAGCTTTGAACAGATGGACCTTTGTCAGGAAAGTGATGCCTCTGCTTTTTAATACACTGAATCCAGTTCAGTTCCATGGTGTTTCACTCTATGACACCCCCCACTTTTGCTGCTGGGCAGTGACCACCTTCCAGAATTAAAGAGAACATTAAATGATTTAAAAATAATACCTGTGTGTAAAGAACTTTACAGTGGCAAAACGCAAAACATTCTATTTACAAGAGGGAGCTGGACGGAGCACTCTTTAAGGTCCTTTCAAGGTTTGTGTTCTAAGTGGTTGTGAGATCTTTACTGAGCGCTTGTTATATATATAGCATGTGCTTGGCCTTTAGAACACACCTGCCTGGAAAGTGGCAGGGAAAGTTTAAGTGCTATCCCTGGGGACGGGGGACCTCTTCCCCTCCAGCACCCTCAGCGCTGGGATCTATTCATTGTGTTTCTACGTTTGACTTCACTGACAAGGAGTCAGCTCCCTGCCATTCCTGCAAAACTAATTTTAAATGAACAGGAACTTTAATATTATTTCTGGCAACCACACCAGCAAAAAAATTATGAAAGAATTTGAAACCTACTTTAGACTTCAATAAAGAAAGTATAAAGAAGAGAAATTATAGGACCACAGAAATTTCTCGTTGATGCAGTTATGCCTTATATGGGCTTCCCTGGTGGATGAGACAGTAAAGAATCTGCCTGCAATGCTGGAAAGCTGGGTTCGATCCATGGATCAGGAAGCTCCCCTTGAGAAGGGAATGGCTAACCACTCCAGTATTCTTGCCTGGAGAATTCCATGGACAGAGGAGGCTGGCGGCTACAGTCCATGGGGCCACAAACAGTCAGACATGGCACACACATGTGCCTTATTTGCAATATGGGTAGTTGTAATATATAATAAATAGTTATATATAATTCATTTTTATTAAATTATTCTGCCTGAAATATTCACATATGGGGCCTTGCCTCAATATTATTGTGCTAATTCATAAGTAAATGTAATAAAATAAAGCAAAATATTTTTGTTGTTTTCCTCCCAATATTCACAGTCACCAGTTTGCTTTTAAGATTTTTGCTTGTTGTGCGCCACACATATAGAGGCTCTTTCTTTTCCTTCCTTCCTATTTCCCTTTCTTTCTCTCCTTCCTTCCTCTCTCTTTTCTTTCTTTCAACCACTAAGTCATTTTCTTGGCTCATTTGAAATAAAGGAGTAAACCTTATCAATACCTGATGCTCTACCCACTAGAAGCCAGTAGCACCCTCCTATCTATGACAACCAAAAAAATCTGTCCCAGACATTATCAAATGTCCCACGACAAAACTGCCCCCAGTTAAAACTCAGTGATCAAGATCAAGCTCTGTTTCTTCAGATCACATCCGTCACGACTGATTACAGGGTTCTGAAGTTCTGGAGACAGGAGATCACAAACGCAGGGTTCGAAAGAGTTAATAGAAATGCAAATTTCTAAAATAATGAAAGTGAAAGTGGCTCCAACGTGTCCAACTCTTTGCTACCCCATGGACTATCCATGGAATTCTCCAGGCCAGCATACAGGAGTGGTAGATCTTCCCGAACCCAGGGATCGAACCCAGGTCTCCCACATTGCAAGTGGATTCTTTACCAGCTGAGCCACCAGGGAAGCCCAAGAATCCTGGAGTGGGTAGCCTAAACCTTCTCCAGTGGATCTTCCTGACCCACTGAGAGGGTAACAGGCAGGAAGGCCAGGGGTCTCCAAAATGGAGGAAATAGGTTGCAAGTGTCAGATATTTTTATCTCTCTTAAGTGGCAGCAGGGAACAAACTAGCTACAGTTTTCCCTTCTCTATTCCAATTTAAAAGGAGGTTTCTCTTAAAATACTGTGTTGCCATAATGACACCTGGTTTCACCTGAAGTTAACTATTCTCAAACCTTGAGTTAACCAATGCATTTTTCTTATGGAAATGTTTGTTTTAAGCTATGTTAATGTACGATGCATTTACCCCAGACTCTGTCTTCAAGTCGGTTCCGCCTAATGGCTCAGAACCTACTTGACAAACCAGTATGTTATACTCAGACATTGTTCCTCTAACCTATGTAAACAAAACTATTTGTATAGTAATCTGCCCTTCTATAAGATTCAAGCTAATCATTTTATGGCCCGGGATGAATCATCTGGTGCCAAGATTATCCCAAAATGCATCTTATGGGTGAGGGGCCTGGTGCCATTCTGAGTTTTAAACATTCCTTTCTTTCTTTGACAGACTGCTAGTGACTATATAACATCCAGCTGAAGACTAGCAGGGTGGTACTCTTTCTGCCCCCTTCTGATGTCTATGTCAGAAGCTTTCTCTATCTCCTTTATACTTTAATAAAACTTTGTTACACAAAAGCTCTGAGTGATCAATCAAAATGCTAAGAGAAACTGTACAGATAGAGGCGGGAGATTTTGAACCGATTTTCGTTCTTAAATTCTAGTACTATCTCCATCTCTACCAAGATTGTTACTGCTCCTTCTGGTGTTAGAAGTAAAGGTGACAAGGAGGAGAGGTTCAAACTACAGTCACCAGGACCCAGAAGCTGGCTCAGCAGAAGGTTTCTGTACCTTTTCTCCCCTGCCCTTCCCCCTGGGCTGAACGTGTTTCTATCAAACATCCTTCCAGGTTATGAAATAACTTTGCAGCAAGACTTTCAGCAGGTGGTTTGTAATAAAAATAGGGGCGCTTCCCCCTCATCTCCCTCCCCTTCTTCCTTTGCTTCTCCTTGCTCTTCCTCTCCCCTTTTAAAATCTCTTATATTATCCAATAAGTATTTGCTCAGAATCTAGTTTGTTTTAAAAATAGTGCAAAATCACATGGAAAGAAAACAGAGGAAACTCCCACCAGTTAGAAAAGTTCAGGGTAAAAGTGAAAAGTGTTAGCTGCTCAGTCTTCTTTGACTCTTTGTGACCCAAGGACTGCAGCCCGCCAGGCCCCCGGTCCATGAAATTCTCCAGGCAAGAATACTGGAGTGGGTTGTCATTCCCTTCTCCAGGGGATCTTCCTGACCCAGAGATCAAACCCCAGTCTCCTGCACTGCAGGTGAATTCTTTGCTGTCTGAGCCACCAGGGAGGCCCTCAGACCAGGACACTTCCTGTGTGGGGGGTCGGGGGGATCCTCTTATCATCTTGGTGGAAAGAACAGACACAACCTGGGCCATCACGGGCTAAGTGGGATGAAGTATCATCCTAGATTTCCGTGGCTCTTCCTGCCCTGTAATACACGGTTCTGTCCACATGTGACAGCTCTATCTCCTGGGACAAGTAGAACAAGGAGACTGTAGTGTTAACAAGAATCAGCGCTGTGCTGAGTATCACACATACATCCTCTGATTTGAAGCTCACAATGACAATAATCCTCTTATGCCCACTGTTCTAGATGAAAAACATACCCAAGATCACACAGTTAACATGTGTTAAGGTGGAATTTAAGTCAGGCAAGGTGATCAGAGAACCCACCAGTTTCACATGACACAATTCGTGTTGGTTAGTGTGATGTTTTCACTGGCTTACAGGATGCTCTACCTGTGCTTAAATTCCTGCCTCCCAGGTGAGGACGATTTGGAGGCAATATCCTTCCTTTTTTTTTTTTTTTGGCTGGGCCACGTGACTTGATCAGGGTTGAATCCAGCCTGTCACAATGGAAGCGTGGAGTCTTAACCACTAGACCACCAGGGATATCCTGAGATACCCTTCTCTAAACTGAAATATGGAGAAGGAAATGGCAACCCACTCCAGTGTTCTTGCCTGGAGAATCCCATGGACAGAGAGCCTGGTGGGCTACAGTCCATGGGATCTCGCAGAGTCGGACACAACCGAGTGACTAACAACAACAACAACAAGCTGAAATATACCTCTCTAAGTGATGGGGCACAGCCAGGTTTGGGACCATTCTTAGGTGAGGAGGAGGAGTTGTCTGGGGAGAAGTCCACCCAAGGGGGACATCTTGTTTGGCCACAGTGTGGCCTCTGGCCTGAATGTTCTAGATACACCATCTTCCCAAGGGCTCTTCTGAAAGGAGCAGAGACCTGCTGGAGAAAGAGAGGGTCTCTGCGGAAATGAGTCTGCTCATTCTGAGAAAACAGTAAAAACACAAACCTTTATATCATTTATTTTAAGTCCTTGAGATTTTTTTTGTAATCCTTGAGTTACCCTGCTTTGTGTTTCCTCATAAAAGATGGTAGGAAAACTCTAAAATTACTAAAAATGGACTTAATTATCAGCACTTTTGCCTTTTCCCTCCCATCCCTGAATTCCTCTCCTCTGTTTAACCCTCCTTGGTATTTAAATAGCTAATCTGGTGCGGGCCAATGGAGTCAACACTGCGCAAATCTCTAAGTGACTTCACAGTGACCTTCACAACTCGATTTATTTGGCATTTCCTTTGTGTTCCTTTATACCAACTGATTGACCTTTGCTGGTAATTAAAAGTATTTACTGAAGGACTCACCAAAGTCAGTCGATAAGATTTTCTGTGTATAGCCTGTCTCATGTCATTAGCTTATCCCCCAAAGTATAAAACCAACTGGAAAAAGTGTATTTGAAAACTGGCTCAGACTGGGGACTTCCTTGGCACTCCAGGGGTTAAGACTCTGTGCTTCGAATACAAGGGGCAGAGAACTAAGGTGAGGGAAGGTCAGGGAACTAAGATCCCAAATGCCATGTGGCATGACCAAAAAAATTATATATATGTGTGTGTGTGTGTGTTTGTATACAGGTGGATATATGTGAAAGCATGCATGCAGTCACTAATTCAGCACTTATTTACTGAGTGCCTATTATGTGCCCAGCTTCACAGAACCACCATCCTGGTGGGGTGGGATGAAGGAGACAGATAATGAGTAAGCAGAATAGCTTATGTCACAAGGAGATAACTGCTATGGAGAAAAACAAGGCAGAAAAGGGTGACTGAGAGTAGAGCCTGTGTTTGAAAATAGACTGCTTATCCTTGTTCATTGCAGCTTTACTTATAATGGTCAAGATATGGAAACAACCTGAATGTTCTTTCTTGGGTGAATGGATAAAACAAATATGGTAGATACAGACAATGGAATGTTATTCAATCTTAAAAAAAAAAAAAGAGGAAAATCCTGCCATTTGTAACAATCTGGGTGAATCTGGAGGGCCTTATGCTAAGTAAGATAAGCCGGAAAAACAAAAAATAATTACTGCATAAGCTCACTGATAGGTAGAATCTAAAATAGTCATAGAAAGAGAATAGAATGGTGGTTATCAGGGACTGGGGTAAGGGGAAATTGGAAAGGTGTTGGTCACACGTTTCACTTATGCCAAAGATGAATAAGTTCTGAAGATCTAATGTACAACAATGTGACGATGGTAAGCAATATTGTATATTGCTAAGAGGGTAGGTCTTAAGGATTATTCCCACAAAAATAAAATTAAAACATAAAGTAAAATAAGTGCTTTGAGAAAACAGCTTGTGAAAGATCTCAAAAGGTAAAGAGTGATCACTGAGGATACAGGCAGCATCCTTGGCAGAGGGTTGCCCAGCAAGTTCCAGGAAATAGCAGAGAGGTTGGTGTGTTAGAAGCCGGTGAGGCCAGAAGAGATTCAGGTGCCTGGTTTTATGGAATCTCATACTTGATGTGCAAGGACTTGGCTTTTTCTTGGCATGAGACAGAAAGTCTTTGAAAGGTTTCAAGCATAAAAGTGGTGTGGTGGACTGGTGATTTCAAATGAGGATCAACTGACTGGAGAACAGACTATAGGAGGGTGACGGAAAAGCAGGAGAACCAGTTAGGAGGTGATGGCTGCCTGGACCAGTCTGGTAGCAATGAGGGTAGATTAAAGAGGTTGCATTCTGGATATACTTAAAAAAAATAGACATAATAGGATTTCCTGGCAGGTTGGATATGGCGGTGTGAGATACAGGAGCTAAGGTTTTTTTTATATGTTCATGTGTTTGTGTGTGCTTAGTCGCTCTGTGTGACCCCATGGACTGTGGCCCGCCAAGCTCCTCTGTCCATGAGATTCTCCAGGCAAGGACACTGGAGTGGGTTGCCATTCCATTCTTCAGGGGATCTTCCCAACCCAGGGTCTGAACTCAAGTCTTCAGCACTGCAGGCAGATTCTTGACCGTCTGAGCCACCAGGAAAGCCCTGTTCAAGTGTATATGTCTATATAAAACTCCAAAGGTATCTGGTTTGATTATTTTTTGTTGCTGTTGTTCCACTCCGAAGTTCTGATAACGGGAGGAAACTTCTCGGTCTTGTTCACTGCTGTATACTCAAAGTCTTGCTCTGGCTCCCTAGCACCCAGCCCCCAGGCCACCCCACCTCCTTCTTTCTCTCTAAAATAAAGTGTTTATTGTGGGTGAAAGTGAAGTCGCTCAGTCGTGTCCGACTCTTCGCGACCCCATGGACTGTAGCCTACCAGGCTCCTCCCTCCGTGGGATTTTCCAGGCAAGAGTACTGGAGTGGGTTGCCATTACCTTCTCCAGGGGATCTTCCCGACCCAGGGATAGAACCCGGGTCTCCCGCATTCCAGGCAGGCTCTTTAACCTCTGAGCCACCAGGGAAGCCAACTTGAGACTTTTGAGTTCAGTTTTATTTTTTTTTATTTTTATTTTTATTTTTTTAGTTTTTTATTTTTTTAATTTTAAAATCTTTAATTCTTACATGTGTTCCCAAACATGAACCCCCCTCCCACCTCCCTCCCCATAACATCTCTGTGGGTCATCCCCATGCACCAGCCCCAAGCATGCTGTATCCTGCGTCAGACATAGACTGGCGATTCAATTCTTACATGATAGTATACATGATAGAATGCCAGTTTTATTTGGGGCAAAGGGAAGACTGCAGCCCTGGAGACAGCACCTTAGTTAAATCTGAGAGACCGCTCCAAGGAGGCCGGAGGGGGAGTCAGGCTGTGAATAAGTTTGTAACAAAGGGACTAGGTAGTCTGAGCATCGAAGATCCGGTATCAAGTTCAGGAATTTAGCATTCTAAGCCTGGGAAGATGCAAGCCTCTGGGCTTACAGAATTCATTCCTTTCATATGCACCTCACTATCTGGGGCCAAATCCAGTTTCCTTGTTCTCCTTAAACAGCGGTAGATGGCTGCTTCTCGTATTCCCTCGCTCCTCAGCAATCACCATGGAGGGTGGTGGCATCCCCTGGATTGCAGTTTTGGGAGCCCTCAATCACATTTGGAGGCCAGAAGTCATTGATGGCTGTGACATTTCTTGTTTATTGACATGGCAGGAGATATCTTCATTTAACATGGGTAATGAGATAACAGAAAAATTTTCAAGAGCTCTGTTATTTTCTAGCTACCCTATTTTCAGCATTGAGCCTGTATTCATTTTAAAATGTGTGCTTTAGTCGTGCTCAGACTCTTTGCAACCCCATGGACTGTAGCCCGCCAGGCTCTTGGTCCATGGTATTCTCTAGGCAAGAATACTAGAGTGGATTGCTATTTCCTTCTCCAGGGGAATCTTCCCAAGCCAGGGATCCAACCCTGGTCTCTCACAGTCCATGAAGATTCTTTACCATCTGAACCACCAGAGCTAAAAATAATGCATTTTAAATTACAGAAAATCAAAGAAAGATACAGAATTATACGACTGATTACATGATACAGCTCCTCTTCCTTCTATATCGAGGCCCCTGGAACTTCTCAGTAGGCCCCGGCAGAAATTGGAAGGAAGGAGTGCCGCCTTGCCTTCCTTCTTCCAGGATGTATCCACCTTGCTCGTGGGCACTGAGGCATTTCAGGGGCGCCCGCAGTTGAGCAGCTGCTGAAGTTTAACACTTGACTCCTGGGAAAGTGGGGATTAGGTGTTTGGGCGTCTGGGGGTGATTTTAATGGCTCTGGAACTTGAAGCTGTTCCAGAAAGCTCCCAAGCTGCCGGCAGGATCAGGATCTTTTCACTGAAATCCACAAAGGCCGCAAGAAAGGCTGTCATTGGCCAGGCTCTCAGGCCACCCACGTCGGGGGAACCGAGGAGGATGCAAACCCCGCCCAAGTCCCAGGGGGGATGGAGGTGGCACTGGGCACTCCTGGTCAACCTCCGAACGCCGAGCGGCCCTCCCCAGCCGCGCACTGCACCCTCGCGGGCGCCTTTCCAGGGAACCAAGGTCGGAATTAGGGGTCCAGGTGGGAAGCAGACACGGAACCAGGGAGAAACAGGAGCAGTCAAAGAACCAGAGAGTTCAAGCTCGGGAGAAGGGGCGCGGCGTCTTGTGGCTAGAGGATTTCGCCCCGCGCGCCCAGCGCACCGCTCAGGCGCCGCCAGAGCCCGGAGCAGGGGGTCCTCTCCGAGGGGCTGCCACGGTCCCCCGCGCCGTGCCCTTCGCCTAGTGCCAGCCGGCTCCTCAGCAGAGTCCAGGAAGGGTCTCGGGTCCAAGACAGGGATCTACAGCCATGGCCGAGGTCGCGGAGCTGGAGGGGGGCGCCCCGCGTCCTCGGAGCCCGTCCGGGGGCTCGGCGCTTCAGGCAGAGAGGCGGGGCGAGCCGGAGGCCGCGGGCCCGAAGGCTCAGCGAGAGGAGGCTGGAGAGGGCCCCGCGGAGGCGCCGGGGGGCGAAGGGGCGGGCGCAGCCGCGACGGCCGCGGGGCCCGAGGGAGAAGGCCCGGGGCCGGCCGGAGGGCGAACGGGCGGGCTGGAACCGGGCTCCGGCGGGGGCGCGGGAGCCGAGACGCGGGGCGGGAGCGGGGCGCAGGGCCAGGCCGAGGCAGGGGAGGACGCCCGCGGGGGAGAGGGGCCGACGAGCGGCGCGGAGCCGGAGGAGGAGGCGAGCCCCGGGCCAGGTGCGCAGGGCGAGGAGCCGGGGGAGGCTCAGGGGGGGCGCGGGGACCCCGCTGCCCTGAACGCCAAGGAAGAAGCGGGGAGCGGGCCGAGGGAGCCGGCCGGCAGCGCGTCTGGGGCGCTCGTGGACGCCCCGGAGTCGGTGGGGGAAAGCGTGGTAGCTGAGGGGTCGATGGGGGCCCGCGTGGACGGCCCGGAGTCGGAGGGGAACAGCGTGGACGCCGAGGGGTTGGTGGGGGCCCGCGTGGACGGCCCGGAGCCGGTGGGGAACAGCGTGGACGCCGAGGGGTCGGTGGGGGCCCGCGTGGACGCCGAGGGGCCGGCGGGGGAGAGCGTGGACGCCGAGGATTCGGTGGCGGATAGCACAGATGTCGGGGGGCCAGCGGGGGCCAGCACGGATGTCGGGGTGCCGACGGCAGGAGCGCAGGGCGCGGAGGGTGAGCCCCGGGACGGAGGGGACCGCAGACCCCAGTCCGAGGCAGAGGCGATTGAGGCCCCAGCGGCGGAGAGTGTGGGGTCCACCCCCGGGGAGCTTGCGCGGGGGCCTCGGGGCTCAGCGGAGGAGACGGGCGACCCCGAGGGAGGGGAGTCGGGGCAAGCGTCCCCAGGGGACGCGAGGGCAGAGGCCGGTGAGGACGCGGACCAGGGTGGGCCCCCGGGGCAGGCGGAGGAGGCCGAAGAGGAGAGGCCGGAGCGGGGTCTCCCGGGGCCAAGCGAGGAGGCCACGGCCGGGGGCGAGGAGGAGGGCACCGCGGCTGGAGAGGCGATCCGGCCGGCGGAGGTCGGGGAGCCCCAGGCCGACCTGAGCAACCACCTGGCGGACGAGCGCAGCGCTGAACGCGGCGGCGGGGCAGTGCCCGAGAACGGCGGCCAGGAGGGCGGCGAGGCGTCCGAGGAGGGGGCCCCGGGGCAGGACCACGACATCACCCTCTTCGTGAAGGTAAACCTGGCTTCCCGCAACTCCCGGGACGCCCCCTCCCAGCACCCTCAGTGGTGTCTTTTCAGATCTGATCCCACAGGGACGCGCAGGGGTCATGCTCTCTGCGCCCGATGGTCACCGAGCCCTCTGTCCGCGAGAGCCAGGCAGGACAGCCTACGTTTCAACGAGAAGAGTTAAAGGAGCGTGGTTGTTAAGTCGCTCAGTCGTGTCCGACTCTTTGTGACCCCCATGGACTCTAGCCCTCCGGGGTCCTCTGTCCATGGAATGTCCCAGGGAAGACTCCTGGAATGGGTTGCTATTCTTCTCCAGGGGATCTTCCCCACCCAGGGATCGAACCCACGTCTCCTGCTTTGGCAGGCGGAATTTTTTTTTTTCCACCGAGTCGGGGAAATCCAAAGGAATGTGACGGGGAAGAATTGAGGGTTTGGAAACAAAGAGGTTGGGATGGGGGTGGTGGGAGGTAAGTCCAGCATCCCACTGGCCTTTGTCCTGAAAATCCTAACTGGCCCTTCTAGTCTGGAGATTCTCAAAGAACCTACAGAACAAAAGCAAAACCCTGACAAGCCCTATTGATGTTCCGAACAATTTCTGCCAAAGGAAACGCTAATACTTAAAGTGAAAAAAGGCCAACAGGTTGGTTGTTAAGTGAAGCTGTATACTAGGACTCAAAGCTCAGAGGCCCAGAGCTGGCCCAAATTTTTAACTCCCAAAACCTCTTTCATTTGGGGGGAATCAATAAAGTATGTTTGGGAGGAAAATGGAAGTTTATTTAAATAGGGTAACATTTATGGAACATTTTAGCTTTTTCTTAAAGAAGCATGCCATATGCTGATAACCATCGTCTGCTTCTTTGTCATATTTTCAGCCTTACTTCAAAGAGGCAAAGAGGACAAAGATTCTGTAGAGATACAAGTGAGGTAGTTTTGAGTTTAAATAGGGATTCCTATGAGGCATCACAAATAAGGACCAAGGTCCAGGAGCAGGTTTTTTGTTGAAAAAGCTCTTCCCAAAGACCTTTGGCCAGACTGGGAAAGCAGCAAATAATAAGGTCAAGAATGTGCATTGTATGTTAAGTCATAATCCTTGCAAAATATTTCCAGGCTTATAGAGGCCAGTTATGACCCAGCCTCTTTGACAGAAATGTAAGCAAATTTTAATAACTGGAAAAAAAAAAGGAAATAAGGAAAAAAAGTTCCCAACATGATTAAGATCAGAATTTCAAGAATTCTTTGAGTGGCAAGAGTTTGAGAAGAACGGGCTTGCTTTTCTTCACTGTGTTGTTCGGGGCAATTTTAAAGATGCTGAGACTTTTCAGATCATGTATTGGGACCTAATCTGAGGGTACAAACCCCAAGGAGGGTCCCTGGAGCACGAAGACTTCAGGGGAGTTAGGGGAGGGGGAACCTGAACACGGCGCTGCTGTGCGTGTTCTAGCTCCGCTCCTTGGTTTAAGAAATTTCCCCTGGCTCTGGTCTCTGGGCTATAGGATACCAGTCTCTCATTACAGCTTGGAAACAGTTTCCTAACTGGACTCTGCTTCCATCCTTGGTTTTCCCCAATCTAGTCCTTCGTCATAGCCAGTGAGCTAAGGAGGAAAAGACCTGATCTTTTTGTTTCCTAGTATAAAATTCTTCAGTTGTTTATGGCAGATAAATCCCCACTCCTTAGCCAGATCACGAGGCTCTCTGGGATGTGATTCCTGTCTCCTTGGCATTGCCTGGGTGCCCCCTCATCGCCCCCCCCCCCCCCCCTTGATACCACTGTGCCGCCAAGTTAAACTACTTACTGGTCCTTGGGAGAACCACATTCTTTTCTGCCTTGAAATTTTCCATGTGCTCTACCCAAATCAAGTTTCTTCCCCTTCATCCCTCTCGTCCTCCCTTGCCTGGCTATCTGCTTGTGTCCAAGGTTCCGCGTGGCCATCGTCTCCTCCAGGGAGGCTTTCCCAACCCTGATTTGGCTTGGGTACCCCCTGTCAAAACTCCACTCACACCACCCTCTGTATGCTGTCTCCAGTGTGGAGCACAGGTCTGGAAATGGATGATGTATGTGAACCGGTGACTGCCTATAGGAGGTGGTATATTGTAATGATCAGTAGCACAGACTTTAGAGCCAGTGAGCTGGGGCCAAATCCTGGCTTTGTTCTTTCTTGCTGTGTGACCTTGGGCAAGTTACTTAGCCTTTTTGTGCCTTCGTTGCTTATGGATAAAACAGAACAACCATAGTACTTACTCTATGAGGTTGTTGGGATTCAAGATAAGATTCTACTTAAAAGAAGCCTGGTATAAGTGTGAATTCTTGTTACATCTGCTAGTTCTGATCAACTTTCATTGATTTTTGCATGGGGATAGTCCCTTTTCCATTCCATCCCTGCCATTTTATTTTATTTTAGGGAAAATACCTCTATATACCCAATTACTTCCATTCTCTGGGGGAGAAGAATATTATGAAAAGTAAAAACAAGTTGTTTTCTCAGATTCTGCTTAGAGTGGTGTGTGTGGGCAGAGGCAAGGGGGCATGCCCTGAGTGGCTCAGCCATAGTGTTTGACTCCGATGATTGGCAGGGTGCTCAGTCCTTTTCCTTTTGTTAAAGTAACAAGTGGACCTCCAAACAGTGAAACTGGTTTTGAAGCAACTACTGCCTGATGCAACTTCTAAGGGTCACTTAGGATGTGTCCCATAGGATTGTTAAGGCATCTCACTTTCTTCTCATGCTTCTAACCATTGTCTTGAAAAACAGAAGAATCGCAAAGCAAAACTCAAGCAAAAGCCCTTTAGCCTATTTTATCTCTTGACTTTGTGATACTTGATGTAGAATCCTTAAATTAGTTCAGCATAGGATTTCTTTGCCAAATTTAACCATTCCTAAGCTCCTTATTTGGGCTGCACTTTATCTGGACGCTGTATTCCATAGTGGACATCTGACCGTCTAGGTTTTTTAAACATGTCAGGGGCCAGTGTATCTTGGTGTGTTTTTGATGCCATGACTGGAGTGTAAATTTCACAGAGCTGTTCTTTAAGGATAATACTGCAATGTTCCTCTAACTACCTAGCCTTCATGACAGCCTAGTAAACACAGTTTTTTTTCTTCTTTTTTTTAAACAAAGTTTTAAGTTAATTAGGTCTCATTCTGTTTGGGAAATGTTTTATATTTATTCCTATTTTTAAAATGTATAGGTGACAAATAAATGTATTGATTATCAGAAAGTAATGACATATGACACAGTAAAATGTAATAATAAGATGTGCTTCTAAATTTAGCTACCTGGTAGTTTATATTATCTATCTTGGTGAGAATTGTCATTCTATTACTTTGTCATTTTATTTTATTCTGTGCACATGCAAGAATGTATTCTTGGTTGTAAAAGAGCCATGAATGTATAAAGCAGTCCACTGGAAAGCCTCCTTGAATTATTGTATGGTAAATGAATTGCTGATCATGTAATTTTTAGTTTTGTTTTCTCAAAGAAGTGATAATTATTTATCAAATTATAGGGTAACCCTGCAATGTCTTTAGAAACAAAAAGTCTTCTCTTCGTTACAAAGGAAAGGATGACAACATAATAACACACCAACACAGTAAGAACAAATGACAAACAAGATACTAACACCATGGAGTAAAGTAAGGACTTTAGACACAAGGATTTAGTAGCTAAGGAAGTCTTGCTTACAGGTTTGGTTCTTCTAATACTTTCAGGCAGGGTCCAGGGGTGGGATAGGTCTTCCCAGGTGGCGCATTGCTGAAAGATCTGCCTGCCAATGCAGGAGATATGTGTTCGATCCCTGGTTGGGAAGATCCCCTGGAGAAGGAAACTCCAGTATTCTTGCCTGGAGAAGCCCATGGACAGAGGAGCCTGGCAGGCTACAGTCCATGGGATCGCAGAGAGTCGGACATGACTGAGCACACAGGCAGCAGGGGTGGAATAGTCTAAAAAATGGATTTCCTAGCAAATTTCACATGACTTAATTAAAAAAAGCTTAATGTATGTGACAAGTGACTAATCCTGGGCCAGAATCTAAGAATTTCTTAAACTATGTTTTGGACACCATACATTTAACCACTAATACACAGCTACTGCTGAGCTCGGAAACTTGTATTTGCCATTATATTTAGATTCTCCAGGGAGGTGAAACTGAGTGCAACAAAGTAGAACTCAAGTCATGGCCATTGAATAAGCATTATCTTCGAGAGATGCTGCCTCCCTAAATAGATAAGTAAATTAACTGAGTTGTCCTAACATTGTCACATTGAATAGGGGTTGGGAGTGGCGATGGGGTCTGTTGGGACCAACATCTGGTGGACTCTCTGTGCATCTTTCTCCAGGAGCAAGCAGGCTGAGACCTCTTCGGTTTGGTGTCCGAAGAGCTTAAAAGGGAGATGTTATTTCCATAACCAAATATGAGTTTTGTGTTCACAAGGGAAATGAGCAAAAATGCAGTTCTGTAACTTTAATTTTTCCCCCCAAATGACATTTTTTGGTCATTGTATTCTGAGTGTCTATGCCACTTGCTTACACATTTTGTGATTGTTCAGTTGCTCAGTTGTGTCCGATTCTTTGCAACCTGTGTACTGCAGCACGCCAGGCTTCCCTGTCCTTCACTATCTCCCAGAATTTGCTCAAACTCATGTCCATTGAGTCATCAATGGATGCCATCAACCATCCTGTCCTCTGTTGTCCCCTTTCACATTACGTTTGTGAAATCATACAAGGTTAGTTGGGGTGGGAACAGAGGTGCTTTGCTAACCTCTTACACACATGTGCACACACAACACAGCACATGCCCTTGAGTGAGATTCATGGGGTGTCCTCACCACCTGGCACAGCAGAGGGATTGTGGGAGGCCCTCCATCTGTTCAGTTCAGTTCAGTCGCTCAGTCGTGTCTGACTCTTTGTGACCCCATAGACCACAGTACACCAGGCCTCCCTGTCCATCACCAACTCCCAGAGCTTACTCAAACTCATGTCCATTGAGCTGGTGATGCCATCCAACCATCTCATCCTCTGTCATCCCCTTGTCTTCCCACCTTCAATCTTTCCCAGCATCAGGGTCTTTTCAAATGAGTCAGTTCTTTGCATCAGGTGGCCAAAGTATTGGAGTTTCAGCTTCAGCATCAGTCCTTCCAATGAATATTCAGGGCTGATTTCCTTTACGATGGACTGGTTGGATCTCCTTACAGTCCAAGGGACTCTCCAACACCACAGTTCAAAAGCATCAGTTCTTTGGTGCTCAGCTTTCTTCTTGGTAATGGAAAGTAAATAAGTCAGATGGATGGATGATTGGTTCAAGGTGCCTTGCTGGATTCGAGCTCTGTTCCCCACTGCTCAGTCCAGGGTCCCTTGCTCAAGGGCCAGAGTCAGTCTTTTCCATGAAGGCACTATAGTCTGGCACATAATAGTCACCTGGGGAGGAAGGGAAAGTGGGATCCGGTTGAGTGGGGGCTATACAAGCATGTACAGAGGACCTGCATGTAGAGTGGTCTCTAAAGAGTTACGGACTTAACTGTATTTGAGGAGACACAGAGAGTGGGACCCTTGGATAATCCCTAGCACAGATTCTTCAAGATTTTCTAAAATAGGCTCGCTTTGCCCTAACCATTCTCTGAGCTCCTGTGATATTCAGCCAAGAAAAGTTTTCTCTGAGAATCAGGGAGGTGGTTATTTAAATCTCCTAAGCTTCTCTTTTTCCATCATTAATTTTCTCTGCTCTTTTTCTGACAGAGTGCTGATTTATACAGTGGGCTCTGTATCTGGGCAGAGTTGGGGGGAGATATTTTCTAAAATATTTCAACTTGTATTTTACTATTTACTTCAGTTTTATTTCACAAGTGGAACAAATGAAATTTTTTTAAGAGTTAAAATTGTGAGGTTAAAGATATTTATGCACAATTCAGTCATTCATGGAATCTATGAGGTTCTTTTGTTAAATGTATCTTTTTAAAGAAAAGGTAATACACTAGGAAAATAAAAACATAAATATAAAAAGGTACAGTATGATCGAAAATGTTTTCTTCCACCCCTGAGGCTCAGTCTCTCCACTTTCTCTCTAGAGATATTCTGCAAATATTCAAGCATATATGTGAATATCTTCGCTGCATTGGTTACTGAGTGCTGTGTGACATATGACCCTAAGACTTAACACTGTAAAACAACAAATGTTTACTATTCAAGGTTTCTGTGTGTCAGAAGCTTGAGAGTGGCTTAAGCTGGGTAGTTCTCCTTCATGAGGTTGTAGCCAGGATGTTGGCCAAGGCCCTGGTCTCATCTGAAGGACTGATTGGGGCTGGAGGATCCACTTCTGTGGGGTTGGTTGACTCCTGTCAGTTGTGAAGAGGTTCACTTGTCCATCACCTGGACTCTCCACAGTGCTGCTTTAGTGTCCTTGTCACATTTTGGCTCTGCCCAGAGCACGGATCCAAGACAGGAAGCCTTTCATGACATTGTGTCAGAAGCCAGTGCAGGAGATGAAACAGATGCGAGTTCAGTCCTTGGGTCGGGAAGATCCCCTGGAGATGGGAATGGCAACCCACTCTGGTATTCTTGCCTGGGAAAATCCCATGGACAGAGGATCCTGGCACGCTACAGTCCAGGGGGCCACAGAGAGCTGGACATGGCTGACTGACTGAGCACAGCAACTGAGAAATCACACGCTGTAATTTCTGTCTTATACTGTAGTCTAAGTCTAGCCTTCAAGGAGAGTGGAATTCAACTTTACCTTTTATTATTTATTTACTTGTTTTTTAGAAGATATTTTTTTGCTCACATCGCATGTGGGATCTTAGTTCCCCAACCAGGGGTCAAACCCACACCCCCTTCATTGGAAGCACAGAGTCTTGACTGCTGGACCACCAGGAAGTACCTCAACTCCACTTTTTAAAGAGAAGGCCAAAGATGTTTTTAAAATATTTTAAAATACCACACCTTTTTTTTTTTTTTCCATAAAAAGTTCAGTTCAGTCACTCAGTCATGTCCAATTCATTGTGACCCCCATGGACCGCAGCACGCCAGGCCTCCCTGTCCATCACCAACTCCCGGAGTTTACTCAAACTCATGTCCATTGAGTTAGTGATGCCATCCAACCATCTCATCCTCTGCCGTCCCCTTCTCCTCCTGTCCTCAACCTTTCCAAGTATCAGAGTCTTTTCAAATGAGTCAATTCTTTGCATCAGGTGGCCAAACGATTGGAGTTTCAGCTTTAGCATCAGTCCTTCCAGTGAATATTCAGGACTGATTTCCTTTAGGATGGACTGATTGGATCTCCTTGCAGTCCAAGGGACTCTCAAGAATCTTCTCCAACACCACAGTTCAAAAGCATCAGTTCTTTGGCACTCAGCTTTCTTTATAGTCCAGCTCTCACATCCATACATGACCACTGGAAAAGCCGTAGCCTTGACTAGACTGATCTTTGTTGGCAAAATAATGTCTCTGCTTTTTAATATGCTGTCTAGGTTGCTTATAACTTTTCTTCCAAGGAGCAAGTGTCTTTTAATTTTATGGCTGCAGTCAGCATCTGCAGTGATTTTGGAGCCCCAAAATATAAAGTCAGTCACTGTTTCCCTATCTATTTGCCATGAAGTGATGGGACCAGATGCCATGAAAGGTAGTACACTGGAAATACATTTGGTTGCATCTTGCTGTCTTTACTTAACATTGTGTCTTGTAAATCATTCCCCATTGGTGCCTGTAGCTCCCTCACATTCTTGTTAACATTTTGCATTTTTCTCATAGTGGGTGTATTCTACTATCAGTTTGCCACTGTTGGATATTTAGGTAGTTTCCCCTTTCTCATGTGATAAGCAGTGCTGTAGTGAAAATCTATCCAAAGATGTATAATCATATATGGAAACTAAACCCTTGGGAATGATATTGCTAAGAGGAAGGATGTGCGTATTTAAGATTCTGATAACTTATTAAATTTGCTCTCCAAAGAGGTTATGCCAAACAGTGCTCCCCTGACCCTCCATGAATGCTGTGTCTGCTTCCCCATCTTTGCCTGTTCAGTGTGTTCCCTAACATTTTGAATCTGAGAAGTGGAAAAATGAGATCCATTGTCGTTTAATGCACATTTCTCTTAGTATACATGAGACTGAGTTTAATTTTACACATTTAAAAACCATTAGTATCTATTTTTCTGTTATCTATCCTTTGTTGTTTATGTCCTTTGCTCATTTTTCAAATTGCCTTTTGGTCTTGTTCTTCCTGATTTTTATATTAAGGAAGTTAGACCCCTGTCTGTTTTGACTATTTGTACTGGAGTAATTTATCTTTTTTGCTTTAGTAATTTCTTGTAATGGATACTTGGGAAAACAAAGGATCGGCTGTGACAGCACTCTTAGAAACTTCATTTCCTGAAATATTTAAATGCTCTGTTCTGCTTTTTATTTTCTAACTTCTTAAGTCCTGAAGGATTAGGTATTTCAAATCTTGCCTTTCTCCCTTCCTTTTTAATTAGTAGGTTACATTTTATCAAGCACACATCCTTTCAGGATCAAACTCTTGCCTACATTGTTAGGATTCCTGTTCAAACAAAGTTTAAAATGTATAGATAGCAGCATCATTTCACACCCACACTGCTCCACCTGAAAATGTAAAGATATATCCCTTTGCTCTTGCCATCTCCTGAAATGAATTCATGACAGATAATTATCTGTGGTGAAGTACTGTTTCTAAGATTGTGCCTCCTAGCCAGATGTTCTTTTTTGGATTCCATCTGTTGAAAGAATTGACCACAATGTAGAGATGGATGACAAATCCTGTTTGCAGAGGACCAGGGAATTGGGAGGCCTGCCTGTGGCTTATGTCAGATGAGAGAGAGGCTGGAAATACACAAATACCAAAGATTGTTTGAAAAGATAATTTTGAAGCTTCTGGAAGTGTAGCTCTGTGAAGAAATGCAGACCATGTGGGCACATACTTCCTCAGTCTTCAAGGGAAGTCTGATCTTAAATATGCCTGCATGATCATGAGATTAAAAATATTCTCCATTTTTTGAAGGGGTTTTGGGGGATACACAGACATGTATGGCTGAGTCCCTTCGCTGTTCACCTGAAACTACCACAACATGTTAATTGACTATTCCCTAATACGAAATAAAAAGTTGAAAGCCAGGAAGAAAACCAAAAATTCTCCATTTTTACTAGTTTTATGGGCTCTATTTCAACTCTTTCTCTGTCCTTCTGTAGTTGGGCATCTGTGTGAAAGCTGAATCTTGATGTAGGGCAACAGAAAAGCTGCTTTTCAGTCTTTCTAACTACCAAGTGGTATTTTGGACCCAAGTAAAGAGCCAACTCGAAAGACCCTGATGCCGGGAAAGATTGAAAGCAAAAGGAGAGGAGGGCTGCAGAGGATGAGATGGTCGGGTGACATCACGGACTCAATGGACGTGAGTTTGAGCAGACTCCGGGATATGGTGAAGGACGGGGAAGCCTGGCGTGCTGCAGTCCATGGGGTCGTAGAGTTGGACACGACTTAGTGACTGCTCGACAACAAGAAGCCTATTTAAAGCTGAGTAAGGAGTACACACCATGTAACACTGAGGCCAGTGTTGATGAACACAGAACCTGCTCTTTTGGAGCCTGCAGCCTCAGAGGGTGATCTGAGGGGGAATAACTTCAATGTTTTATGAGGCAGGAGAGCACTGGGGCCGGAGTTAGCTGGGACAGGTGGGATGAGCAGGATGGTAGGCTGGGCGACGGCCAACAGAAAGGAGACGTGTGGTCTCTAGGTCTCAAACAGTGAGGGCTCCGCCCTTGTGTTGAAAAGTAAGTGAAAGTCGCTCAGTTGTGTCCGACTCGTTTCGACCTCATGGAGTGTAGCGCCAGGCTCCTCTGTCCATGGGATTGTCCAGGCAAGAATTGCTGGAGTGGGTAGCCATGCCCTTCTCCAGGGGATCTTCCCGACCCAGGGATTGAACCTCGGTCTCCTGCATTGCAGAAGGTTTCTTGACTGTCTCAGGCACCAGTTGTGCTCAGTGGATGGATGGATGACAAACATGGCTGTTACATCATGTGGAAGAAATTGGGTGGGCCACTTCGTATGCCCTTTACAAAATACTTATTTATCTACTTATTTTGGCTGCACTGGGCCTTAGCCATGGCCCAAGAGAGCCCCTCCCTGCCGCCCGTGGCATGTGAACTTCTTAGGTGTGGCAGGCATGTGGGATCTTGTTTCCCAGCCAGGGGCTGAACCTCGGCGCCCCCTGCATTGGGAGCGTGGAGCCCCACCCACTGGACCACCAGGGAAGTCCCCATAGGCCCTTTTTATAGTCACTTCTTTGTCATGTCTAAGAGGCAGCCATTTATTCTTATCCAGGAGAAGCAGTATGTGCTGGTTAAGGAGCTACTAGCTTCAATGCCCCCTTTTCACTTAGAGTGTGCAAGTTTAGAGCTGTTCTGGGAAGCCAGAGATGGGTTCCCTTTTTTGAACCTGCGGGACTCTGCCTGTGGCCCGTGAGGCTCTTGGCGATCCAGTAGGAAGACCCTCGCTGTGCACCCCTAGCTGCCCACCCCAGTTCCCCAGTCCACCTCCAACCACCGTGCACTGTGGGGATGAGAAATCAGGACAGGGAGGCACCCTGGGTAGGGCGCACCAGGGAGTCGGATGGGGCCCTTAGGACAATGGCCACAGGCGTGGCCAAGACACCCAGCGCAGCTCAGCTGCCATGTGCTGTGAAGGTCACCCAGCATGAAGGTGCGATTGGAGAGCCAGAGACTTCAGGCTTTCTCCCTAAATGATGACAGTTAACACTTTGTTTTCTCGGTTCCTTTGGTGTCAGGTCCTCGGATGCAGTGGATTCAAAGAATCTTTGAAAGCCTTTACCTCTCCTCTACTCTGTCCCTTTCGTTTGAACTTCATCCAGGCTGGATGCCTTCAACTCTCTTCCCATAAATTACCCGACAAGATGAAGTTTGGGTTGCACTCAGTGGCTTTTTGGTGTCATTTAACTCTCTGAGCAGAGAATTCCATGCTTAAGAAAACTTAGAGGTCTGGAGTAGGAAATGGCAACCCACTGCAGTATTCTTGCCTGGAAAATTCCATGGACTGAGGAGCCCGGTGGGCTATAGTCGTCCATGGGGTGGCAAATGGTTGGACACAACTAAGTGACTGAGTGCATGCGCGTGCATGCACACGTACACATACCTGTCTCTGTGTTAGACATCTACTCTCTTCATCAAAACTTGGCTGAGAGAACCCTTTGTATCCTGCAAGTAGAGTGCTTTTATTTGTCTTTCATCACATTATTCAAAAAGAGTTGGAGGTTTTGTTTTCTTTCCCCTAGTTGCTTGCCATTTAGTTACTTTGTGTGTGTATAGACATATTTGTGAGAAAGTTTGACAATATAAAAAGTTTGTTTGGTCAGTCATACGATGTTCTGTCCACTGCCTTTTAAATTTTTTTTAACTGAAAGAATTGAGCCTTTATTGTAATATTCTCCACTTGAAATTACTTGGTTTAAAAAAATGACAGTGAATGTATTCCTGCATACTTTTTAGTGCTAATTAATCACCTGTGATACATATTTCTAACCCTTAATCTTAATCTCTCTCCTTTATTGTGTGGGTGTTTTTTTTTTTTTTTTCTTTTGGACTCTCATGGAAAAATGTATTTCTAAAATTCGTATCACCTTTGGACATCAGGGAGAAAGCATTCTTTTTTACCATTTGAATAAAGGTCACCTTTGCTTTCCCTGGGGAAAAAAAAAGGGAAACTTAGAGGTACTGACACATCAGAAACGGAGGAGGATGATTTTTGGTTAATGTCATTTTAACCAGTATATTATGGTTCTTTGGATTGTAAGCAGCAACAAGAAAGGAAGGTTGGTCTGTCACTCTCCAGCTCGTGAGACTTGCTGTAGAAAGTAGTACAGGTACAGTGCCCTGCTCATCACTGGATAATAGGAAACAGCAACATTGCTTTTATGCCCTGCTAAAAATTTTTTTAAAAATTGGTTCAAGTTAGTAAAGGCTTGGACTTCCCTAGTGGCTCAGATGGTAAAAGTGTCTGCCTCCAATGCTGGAGACCCGGGTTCAATCCCTGGGTCGGGAAGATCCCGTGGAGAAGGAAATGGCAACCTACTCTGGAACTCTTGCCTGGAAAATCCCATGGACAGGGGTGCCTGGTGGGCTACAGTCCATGGGGTCACAGGGGTCTGACATGATTGAGCAACTTCAGTAAAGACCTGAATCTATAAGTAAGTAGTTTGAGTATTTCAGCACACTCTGAAATCAGATAGGGTGGTGAATTCAAGATGGCTCCAAATTCTTTGAGCCTCCTCCTGGACATCCCATCAGACCCTTGGGAAGTGGGCTCTGATTCTCCTCCTTCTGAATGTGGCCTGACCTTGGTGACTACTTGGTAACCAAGAAAATACGATGGGAGTGATGCTGTGTGGCTCTCACTTCAAAAGGCCATGCAGCTTCCGCCTTGTCCACTGACCAACCCCCCACCCCCACCCCCACCCCCCCACCGCAAGGCCAGCACACTGGTGGCTGCCTGTAGGTGCTTCACTTGACAGTCCCAGCTGAGGACGGCCTTCTGGCCATTCCGCCAAAACACCTGACAGGTGTGTGATGCTGTCATGGACCTGGTTCACCAGCTGAACACCACTGAGTGACCTGGTCAATGTCACATGAAACAGAAGCATCATTCAGGCAAGCCTTCCCCAAATTCCTGACTCACCAAATCATGATATATAATAAAACAGACAACTGAGGCTGTTAAACCCTCAATAAACCCAAGTAAGATGGTAGGTGTTGCAAGAGGGCGTCAGAGGGGAGACACACTGAAACCATACTCACAGAAAACTAGTCGATCTAATCACACTAGGACCACAGCCTTGTCTAACTCAGTGAAACTAAGCCATGCCTCTGGGGCCACCCAAGACGGGCGGGTCATGGTGGAGAGGTCGGACAGAAACCACTTCAGCATTCTTGCCTTGAGAACCCCATGAACAGTATGAAAAGGCAAAATGATAGGATACTGAAAGAGGAACTCCCCAGGTCATTAGGTGCCCAAATGCTACTGGAGGTCAGTGGAGAAATAACTCCAGAAAGAATGAAGGGATGGAGCCAAAGCAAAAATAATACCCAGCTGTGGATGTGACTGGTAATAGAAGCAAGATCCGATGCTGTAAAAGAGCAATATTGCATAGGAACCTGGAATGTCAGGTCCATGAATCAAGGCAAATTGGAAGCGGTCAAACAAGAGATGGCAAGAGTGAATGTCGATATTCTAGGAATCAGCAAACTAAAATGGACTGGAATGGGTGAATTTAACTCAGATGACCATTATATCTACTCATGCGGGCAAGAATCCCTCAAAAGAAATGGAGTAGCCATCATGGTCAAAAAAATAGTCCAAAATGCAGTACTTGGCTGCAATCTTAAAAACGACAGAACGATCTCTGTTTGTCTCCAAGGCAAACCATTCAGTGTCACAGTAATCCGTGTCTATGCCCCAATCAGTAACAGAGAAGAAGCTGAAGTTGAATGGTTCTATGAAGACCTACAAGATCTTTTAGAACTAAACCCAAAAAAGATGTCCTTTTCATTATAGGGGACTGGAATGCAAAAGTAGGAAGTCAAGAAACACCTGGAGTAACAGGCAAATTTGGCCTTGGAATGTGGAATGAAGCAGGGCAAAGACTAATAGAGTTTTGCCAAGAAAATGCACTGGTCATAGCAAACACCCTCTTCCAAAAACACAAGAGAAGACTCTACACATGAACATCACCAAATGGTCAACACCAAAATCAGATTGATTATATTCTTTGCAGCCAAAGATGGAGAAGCTCTATACAGTCAACAAAAACAAGACCAGGAGCTGACTGTGGCTCAGATCATGAGCTCCTTATTGCCAAATTCAGACTTGTAGGGAAAACCACTAGACCATTCAGGTATGACCTAAGTCAAATCCCTTATGATTATACAGTGGAAGTGAGGAATAGATTTAAGTGCCTAGATCTGATAGACAGAGTGCCTGATGAAGAACTATGGAAGGAGGTTCGTGACATTGTATAGGAGACAGGGATCAAGACCATCCCCATGGAAAAGAAATGCAAAAAAGCAAAATGGCTGTCTGGGGAGGCCTTACAAATAGCTGTGAAAAGAAGAGAAGCAAAAAGCAAAGGAGAAAAGGAAAGATATAAGCATCTGAAAGCAGAGTTCCAAAGAATAGCAAGAAGAGATAAGAAAGCCTTCCTCGGCAATCAGTGCAAAGAAATAGAGGAAAAGAACAGAATGGGAAAGACTAGAGACATCTTCAAGAAAATTAGAGATACCAAGGGAAAATTTCATGCAAAGATGGACTCGATAAAGGACAGAAATGGTATGGACCTAACAGAAGCAGAAAATATTAAGAAGAGGTGGCAAGAATACACGGAAGAACTGTACAAAAAAGATCTTCACGACCCAGATAATCACAATGGTGTGATCACTCACCTAGAGCCAGACATCCTGGAATGTGAAGTCAAGTGGGCCTTAGAAAGCATCACTACGAACAAAGCTAGTGGAGGTGATGGAATTCCAGTTGAGCCATTTCAAATCCTGAAAGGTGATGCTGTGAAAGTGCTGCACTCAATATGCCAGCAAATTTGGAAAACTCAGCAGTGGCCACAGGACTGGAAAAGGTCAGTTTTCATTCCAATCCCAAAGAAAGGCAACCCCAAAGAATGCTCAAACTACTGAACAATTGCACTTATCTCACATGCTAGTAAAGTAATGCTCAAAATTCTCCAAGCCAGGCTTCAGCAATATGTGACCCATGAACTTCCAGATGTGCAAGCTGGTTTTAGAAAGGCAGAGGAACCAGAAATCAAATTGCCAGCATCTGCTGTATCATGGAAAAAGCAAGAGAGTTCCAGAAAAATTTTTCTGCTTTATTGACTATGCTAAAGCCTTTGACTGTGTGGATCACAACAAACTGTGCAAAATACTGAAAGAGATGGGAATACCAGACCACCTGACCTGCCTCTTGAGAAATTTGTATGCAAGTCAGCAAGCAACAGTTAGAACTGGACCTGGAACAACAGACTGGTTCCAAATAGGAAAAGGAATACGTCAAGGCTGTATATTGTCACCCTGCTTATTTAACTTCTATGCAGAGTACATCATGAGAAACGCAGGGCTGGAAGAAGCACAAGCTGGAATCCAGATTGCTGGGAGAAATATCAATAACCTCAGATATGGAGATGACACCACCCTTACGGCAGAAAGTGAAGAGGAACTAAAGAGTCTCTTGATGAAAGTGAAAGAGGAGAGTAAAAGAGTTGGCTTAAAGCTCAACATTCAGCAAATGAAGATCATGGCATCTGGTCCCATCACTTCATGGGAAATAGATGGGGAAACAGTGTAAACAGTGTCAGACTTTATTTATTTGGGCTCCAAAATCACTGCAGATGGTGACTGGAGCCATGAAGTTGCTTACATAAAAGTTGCTTACTCCTTGGAAGAAAAGTTATGACCAACCTAGATAGCATATTGAAAAGCAACAACATTACTTTGCCAACAAATGTCTTTCTAATTAAGGCTATGGTTTTTCCAGTGGTCATGTATGGATGTGAGGGTTGGATTGTGAAGAAAGTTGAGCACAGAAGAATTGATGCTTTTGAACTTTGGTGTTGGAGAGGACTCTTGAGAGTCCCTTGAACTGCAAGAGATCCAACCAGTTCATTCTGAGGGAAATCATCCCTGGAATTTCTTTGGAAGGAATGATGCTAAAGCTGAAACTCCAGTACTTTGGCCACCTCATGCGAAGAGTTGACTCATTGGAAAAGACTCTGATGCTGGGAGGGATTGGGGGCAGGAGGAGAAGGGTACGACAGAGGATGAGATGGCTGGATGGCCTCACTGACCTGATGGATGTGAGTCTGAGTGAACTCCGGGAGTTGGTGATGGACAGGGAGGCCTGGTGTGGTGCGATTCATGGAGTCGCAAAGAGTCGGACACAACTGAGCGACTGAACTGAACTGAGGCTGTTAAATATGGAGTGATGTACTCCTGAGACATGCAACTTCAGTTCATTTCAGTCGTTCAGTTGTGTCCGACTCTTTGCGACCGCATGAATCGCAGCATGGCAGGCCTCCCTGTCCATCACCAACTCACATAGTTTACTCAAACTCATGTCCATTGAGTTGGTGATGCCATCCAACCATCTCATCCTCTGTTGACCCCTTCTCCTGCCTTCAATCCCTCATAGCATCAGGGTCTTTTCTAGTGAGTCAGCTCTTCACATCAGGTGGCCAAAGCACTGGAGTTTCAGCTTCAGCATCAGTCTTTCCAATGAATATTCAGGACTAATCTCCTTTAGGATGGACTGGTTGGGTCTCCTTGCAGTCCAAGGGACTCTCAACAGTCTTCTCCAACAGCACAGTTCAAAAGCATCAGTTCTTTGGCGCTCAGGTTTCTTTATAGTCCAACTCTCTTTTCAACTGTAGTAACAATCAATGTCTTATTAGGTAGAGTAGTTGGGTGACCACCATTGATCCACAAAGCTTAATCACTGAACCCAGTTGCTCTTAGCTTTAAATTCTGACGAAAGGCTAGGTTGTGTGTCAGTCTTTATGGTCACAGCAGGTGGAATCAATTCATAAGAAGTATGTGGACCAACACAATGAAACTCGCTATTTATCCTCCTATATGAATTATGCTTTAAAAACTCCAGGGCTATTTTTAATCCTTATTTAATAATATGGCCTGATAACAACTGAAGCTTTCACACAGAGATGAAAAGCCTATTTCCTTGTAAAATTCTCACAAGGAATTATTACAACAAAGGAACATCTTGTTCTGGAAAGCCAGCTTAATAAAGCAGCCCATTTTGCTATATCTTGGGGGTTTACTTTCTTGAATGCCTGAGCGTTTCGTAGAGTAACTCAAAGGGGAAACGTAGGCACAAAACACAAGACCTGGTCACATACAGCCGTCCTGTCATCTATACTGCCCCGTAGCCCCTCGGCACTGCTCTCACCCACTCTGGACCTCTCCCCTTGGCCATCTTTCACCCACTCGGATTTTACCAGCTTAGGAGAGTCCTAAGTCGCATGTCCTAAGTGGGCATCCGGTCCCATCACTTCATTGGAAGGACTGATGTTGAAGCTGAAACTCCAATCCTTTGGCCACCTGATGCGAAGAGCTGACTCATTTGAAAAGGCCAATGCCGGGAAAGATTGAGGGCAGGAGGAGAAGGGGACGACAGAGGATGAGATGGTTGGATGGCATCAGCGACTCAATGGACATGAGTTTGAGTGAACTCCGGGATTTGGTGATGGACAGGGAGACCTGACGTGCTGCAGTCCATGGGGTTGCAAAGAGTTGGACATGACTGAGCAGGAACTGAACTGGTATGTGGGGATACATTTAGGGTTCAGATCTGTTTTCAAGTCTTAGAATCTAAAATATATTTCTTAGAATCTAAGTGTAAAGAGGAATGAAGCCATCCCTATGTTCTAAGATTATGGAGTGAGGACCGTGCTTTAAAATAGGGCATAGTCCCCTTGGTGACGTGGATCGAGGACCCTAATGAACACATTTTACTGATAAAGTACAGACAGACCATGAGCAAAGGCTTCCCCTCCACTGGGGACAGATGACTCGAGCCACCGGTTGGGTGTACAAAGTCATCTAGAAAGTGCTATCAACCAACTGTGCAGGCGTTTATTTCTTTAAAGAAAAAACTTGTTTCTGGCGCTAGGTGTTTTCTTAGTTGTTGCTGTCCTACCGTCCTGTTTTGTTGCTCCACTAGAGGGCAGAAAAGGGACGAGAAGGGACCAAGGTCCAGCGGGCCAGCGGGGTAGTTTCCTGTCTTATTAGCACTCTCTCTGCCCTGCAGAAAAGTTAAAGAAGAGAAGAAGGGCACAGCTGGAACCACTGGTCTCTGCCCTGTGAGCAGCAGACAGTTTTTTCATTTTCTTTGGATAAATACCCAGGAATGAAATTGCTGGATCTAATGGTATTCTGTTTTTAATTTTTTGAGAAACTTTAGTACTGTTTTCCACAGGGCTGCTCCATGTTACATTCTCACTGACAGTGCACTAGGGTTCCCTTTTCTCCACATCCTCTACAATACTTGTTATATTTTTATCTTTTTGATAATGTGACTTCCGGGCTCAGTCGCTCAGTGGTGTCTGACTCTTGGCGACCCCTTGTACTGTGGCCTGCCAGGCTCCTCTGTTCATGGACTTTTCCAGGCAAGAATACTGGAGTGGGTTGCTATTTCCTACTCCAGGGGATCTTCCCCACCCAGGGATCAAAGCTGTGTCTCTTGTGTCTCCTGCATTGACAGGTGGGTCCTTTACCTCTGTGCCAACTGGGAAGCCCTTTTTGATAATAGCTATTCTAAAACAGGTGTGAGGTGATATCTCTTGGTGGTTTTGATCTCGTCTGTCTCTGAAGAGGGATGTTGAGCATCTTTTCATGTGCCTGTTGACCATCTATATGCCTTCTTTGGAAAATGTCTGTTCAGAACCTCTGCTCATTTAAAAATCAGATTGTTGGGTTTTTGCTGTTAGTTTGTACATGTTTTTTTAATGCATTTTGGATATTAGTCCCTTATCAGTATATGATTAGAAAATATTTTCTGCCATTCAGTAAACTGTTTCTTTATTTGGGTGATGGTTTCCTTTGCTGGTCAGAAGCTATTCAGTTTGATGTAATCCTATTTGTTTATTTTTGACTTTGTTGCCTTTCGGTGTCAAGTAGAAAAAAAGTTGTCACCAAGACTGATGTCAAGGAGCTTACTGCATATGTTTTCTTCTAGGAGTTTTGTGGTTTCAGGTCTTGCATTCAAGTCTTTAATCCATTTTGAATAATTTTTTTGTATAATGTAAACTACCGCATAATTGCACTCATCTCACACGCTAGTAAAGTAATGCTCAACATTATCCAAGCCAGCCTTCAGCAATACGTGAACTGTGAACTTCCAGATGGTCAAGCTGGTTTTAGAAAAGGCAGAGGAACCAGAGATCAAATTGCCATGGAAATCATGGAAAAAGCAAGAGAGTTCCAGAAAAACATCTATTTCTGCTTTTTTGACTGTGTGGATCACAATAAACTGGAAAATTCTGAAAGAGATGGGAATACCAGACCACCTGACCTGCCTCTTGAGAAACCTATATATGCAGGTCAGGAAGCAACAGTTAGAACTGGACATGGAACAACAGACTGGTTCCAAATAGGAAAAGGAGTATGTCAAGGCTGTATATTGTCACCCTGCTTGTTTAACTTCCATGCAGAGTACATCATGAGAAACGCTGGGCTGGAGGAAGCACAGGGTGGAATCCAGATTGCCGGGAGAAATATCAATAACCTCAGATATGCAGGTGATACCGCCTTTATGGCAGAAAGTGAAGAGGAGCTAAAAAGCCTCTTGATGAAAGTGAAAGAAGAGAGTGAAAAAGTTGGCTTAAAGCTCAACATTCAGAAAACAAAGATCATGGCATCTGGTCCCATCACTTCATGGGAAATAGATGGGGAAACAGTGGAAACAGTGTCAGACTTTATTTTTTTGGGCTCCAAAATCACTGCAGATGGTGATTGCAGCCATGAAATTAAAAGATGCTTACTCCTTGGAAGAAAAGTTATGACCAACCTAGATAGCATATTCAAAAGCAGAGACATTACTTTGCCGACAAAGGTCCATCTAGTCAAGGCTATGGTTTTTCCAGTAGTCATGTATGGATGTGAGAGTTGGACTGTGAAGAAGGCTGAGCACAGAAGAAATGTTGCTTTTGAACTGTGGTGTTGGAGAAGACGCTTGAGAGTCCCTTGGACTGCAAGGAGATCCAACCAGTCCATTCTGAAGGAGATCAGCCCTGGGATTTCTTTGGAAGGAATGATGCTAAAGCTGAAACTCCAGTACTTTGGCCACCTCATGCGAAGAGTTGACTCATTGGAAAAGACCCTGATGCTGGGTCGGATTGGGGCAGGAGGAAAAGGGGACGACAGAGGATGAGATGGCTGGATGACATCACCAACTCAATGCATGTGAGTTTGAGTGAACTCCGGGAGATGGTGATGGACAGGGAGGCCTGGTGTGCTGCAATTCACAGGGTGGCAAAGAGTCGGACACGACTGAGCGACTGAACTGAACTGAATAGTGGTCTGGTTTCGTCTTTTTGTATGTTGTTGTCCAGTTTAAGAAACATCATTTATTGAAGAGACTGTCCTTTCCCCTACTGTATATTCTTGGCTCCTCTGTTGTGAATTAACTGACTATAAATACATGCATGGGTTTATTTCTGGGCTCTCTATTTGGTTCCATTGATCTATGTGTCCATTTTTATGCCAATACCATACTATTTGATTATTATATCTTTGTAATGTAGTTTGAAATCAGGAAGCGTGAGCTTCCAATGTTGATCTTCTTTCTCAAGATTTCTTTTGGCTATTAAAAGTCTTTGGGATTTAGTTTTACATTTTGAATATCTTTTCATCACTATAGTGATCAGCTGCAATAATTAATGTGGCTTCTCAAAAGTGCCTTGAATCTTGTAGAATGAGATCTGACAAGCATACCTTTACAAAATGAATTTAATGGTTTTGCCACTTCATCAAACACCTGTAAGAAGATGTAGAAAATTTCACCAAAATGGACCCTTTCATGCAAATAGACAAACAGTGTCAACTTGTGGAAAGGTTAGAGGTTTCTGGGACTGGTGTCTTTTCCTGTGTTAGTCCTGGGGAAGATAAGACTAACCACCACTACCTCTTAACAGACAGTGGCTTTTTCTAGACAGTTCTTTGAGATTCAGGCTTTCATGGAGGGCTGGTGTGGGCAGTTTTAGATGTGTGGATTCTTCCAGAACTCACATATCATACCACATAGGTGATTCCTCCTTTCTACCTGAAAAAGGTAAGCATAAAGCCTCTGATTTCTGCCTCTTTAAGCATTGAAGGGAACACATTCTAAAATCTTAAAAGCACTGGTCACAACAATTCTCTCAGTAACCTTTAAGATGTTTCTGATTAACTGACTAGTTTCAGTTAGAACAAAAAATATGAAATTTCCAGTCCCCTCCCTTCCTGACTCCGATCCAAACAACTTTCATAAGTTGGTCATCAAAACTAATGTGTCTTTAAGGCAATAGACTTTCCTGTTTGTAAATAGATAGTTTCAGACCTTTGGTGTCTTTAAAACTTACAGACATTACAAAGAAAAATAAAGAGGGATTTTTTTTTTTTTAAGTTTTCAGGAGGCTGCCTGTTTCTAAGTTGTTGTTGTGTGGTGGCCAAGTTCTGTCTGACTCTTTGTAGCCTACCAGGCTCCTCTGTCCATGGGATTTCCCAGGCAAGAATACTGGAGTGGGTTGCCATTTCCTTCTCCAGGGCTCTTTGACCCAGGGACTGAACTCAGGTCTCCTACATTGGCAGGCGGACTCTTTACCACTGAGCCTCTGGGGAAGCCCTTGTTTCTAAATAATTATGCAAAAGGGCTAGAGACTTGTGAACAAATTGCATCTGAATCCTCTTAGAGAAAACCAGAATTTCCTTTTCATGATTGGTTCTGCCTCACACATGGGGTGACCCTACTCTTCCACTCTTCACACTTCCTTGCTCCTAAGTAGTTTACAAATCTTCAGTTGCTATTTTCCTATCACGAGCAAAGTGTGCACACATCAGCTGCTGATCTCAACTTGAGATGCATCAGTAAAGCCACCACTGTTTGGGTCACAACTGTGTTTCAGTCAGTTCAGTTCAGATCAGTCGTCCCCTTCTCCCTCTGCCTTCACTCTTTCCCAGCATCGGGGGCTTTTCCAATGAGTCGGTTCTTCTCATCAGGTGGCCAAAGGATTGGAGTTTCAGCTTCAGCATCAGTCCTTCCAACGAATCTTCAGGACTGATTTCCTATAGGATGAACTGTATGGCTGTGTCTAAAGGAAAGGTGATGAGCCAGAAAGTGCATCTCGGGATCACTAGGGGGCGCCAGCTCTATTGAACACGTTCCATGGCTTCAAGCTATAAAGCTCTTTTTTGAGAAGGCAGATTTTAGAAAAACCACTGGGACGAAACAAGAATAAAAAGAGCAGAATATGACAGCGGACCTCCTCATCCTCTTGAGAGGATGATCTGGGACTGTGCCTTCTTAGCTTTTGGCCAGATGGATCCTCAGATTGCTTTTACTAGATTAAGAAATCAGAGCAAGGTATATAGCCTGCAGAGTCAAGTAGAAAGCTGTCTGAGGAGCTGGTCTGCTAGACCATGTGGCCCTAAAGGGTGGTGTGAAGGGATGAGCAAGCCTCCTGATATTTCAGGTCAAAGGGGTCATTGTATCCGCAAGCCCACACAGAGGGGCTATGGTCTTAGCTTGGCTGTTTGTCAACCTTGTAAATCCTTGGCAGTGAGGAGAGGCTCATGCAGGAAGTTTCCAGAAATAGGCCACATGCTGCCTGCTTCAGGGTCCTTCTGCGTGACTGGCGTGCGGTTGATCCACCGAATCGTCTTAGGAAGAGGTTCCGGATTCCCGTACGGAATCATCATCAGTTGTGTTAGTTTCCTATTTCTGCTGTAACAAATGACCACATACTCGGTGGCTTTAACCAACTCAGATGTATTATTTGACAGTTCCATTGGTCAAAAGTTTGACACACAACTCCCTGGGCTAAAACTAAGGCACTGGTGGTGCCTTCTGGACCTCCTTTCTGGAGGCTCAGGGGAGAATCCACATCTGTGCTTTTTCCAGTTTCTGCAGGTCACCTGCCTTCCTTGACTTAGGGCCCCCTTCCTCCGTCTTCAAAGCCAGTGAGTTTATCTCTCTGACCACTGTTCCCTAGTCAAATCTTCGCTGACGGCAGCTGGGAAAGGTTCTCACTTTTAAGGATGGGTGTGATCAGAGTGGGCCCACCTACCTGACAGCTCAGGGAAACCTCCCCATCTCAAATTCATAACCTTGTTGCCATTCACCAGTTCTGAGTGTTAGGATGTGGACATCTCTGAGGGGTCATTACCCAGCCTACTGGCGCAGCAGATAGTCTTCAGATTTGTTCTTTCATATTCCACCATTGTCACCACAGGCCATGGCTGGGATGACTTGTGGTCAAGCATAGACCTACTTGAGTTTCCCTTGTGGCTCAGTGGTAAAGAATCCACCTGGCAGTGCAGGAGACACAGGCTCAATCCCTGAACTGGGAAGATCCCCTGGAGAAGGAAATGACAACCCAGTCCAGTATTCTTCCTGGGAAATCCCGTGGATGGAGGAGCCTAGCAGACTGCAGTCCATGGGGCTGCAAAAGAGTTGGACACGACTTTGTGACTAAACAACAACAGCAACAACGGCAAAAGACCTACTTGGAAAGTGAATTGGTGGTTATTTTCCTGCCTTTTTCTGCGATTGCCTACTGGTCCTCCTTAACCAGTGCCTTCTTGGACTCTGACATGAGAAAGACAAGTCTAAAAAATCATTTTTCTACAGTAGGCAGTGTCATGCTTTGTGTTCAGCACTTTCTGTTGTGTTTCAGTTCAGTTCAGTCACTCAGTCGTGTCCAACTCTTTGTGACCCCATGGACTGCAGCATGCCAGGCCTCCCTGTCCATCACTAACTCCCAGAGTTTACTCAGACTCATGTCCATTGAGTCGATGATGCCATCCAACCATCTCATCCTCTGTTGTCTCTTTCTCCTCCTGCCCTCAATGTTTCCCAGCATCAGGCTCTTTTCCAGTGACTCAGTTCTATGCATCAGGTGGCCAAAGTATTGGAGTTTCAGCTTCAGCATCAGTCCTTCCAATGAACACTCAGGACTGATCTCCTTTAGGATGGACTGGTGGGTTTACAGAAAGCAATTTATGGCCAAGAATAGGCATTTGGTTTTACTTGCCTTGAAAATTCCAGAGCCAAACTCTTGGCCACCTGACATGAAGCATGCTGCAGGGACTGTGATGAGCTGGATTAGAGTCGATTCAACACACCTTGGCTCTGCCTGCCCTGCTGGAAGGGCTTTGCAGCACAGCTTTGCAGGACTTGCCTCCTCAGTTTTCGCAGGTCGATGCCAGCCTTGCACGGCTGTGTGTGTCTAAGGAGGGAGACCTCTGTTGTTCAGCAAGCAGAAAGATGGTTTGCGCTCCACGTGTGGGCTGGGGCGCGCAGTGTCAAACCCATTGTCACGCTGACTTCTTGCAGAAGTTTCCTGGAGAGGGTTGTAGCACACAGCCAGAGGTTTCTCCAACACCCCAGCCCACTTGACCACCAAAGTTGTCCCCCCAGGACTATCCAGTGTCCCAACACTGTTTGCCTTCTGCACTTTGCACTTGTTCTGCTGTGTGTTTTTAAGATTTTATGTATTTATTTAATCTTTGGCTGTGCTGGGTCTTTGTTGTCACGCAGGCTTTTTCTCTGGTTGTGGTCCCTGGGTTTCTCATTGCGGCGACTTCTCTTGTGGAGCATGGGCTGTAGGGCGTGAGGGCTTCAGTAATTGTGGCCCCTGGGCTCAATTGTTGGGGTCCCCCCCTAGGTTCTAGAGCTCAGGCTCAGCAGTTGTGCATGGGTTTAGTTGCCCCGAGGCATGTGGGGTCTTCCCGGACCAGGGATCGAATTCCTGCATTGGCAGGCAGGTACCAGGAGCCACCAGGGCAGCCCTCTGCTGTGTGTTTCATAATGGGTTCCTGCAAATCACCTTCCTGAAAGGACATGGGGTAAGATAAACAAGCTGGTAACCCAGCCAGGGCCCTAGAGGCGTTAATCCTGGGGAGGGGTCTTGCTGGAGCTGGAAAGAAAGTGAAAGTGTTAGTTGCTCCATTGTGTCCGACTCTGTATGACCCCATGGACTGTAGCCCACCAGGCTCCGCTGTCCATGGGATTCTCCAGGCAGGAATACTGGAGTGGGTTGTCATTTCCTTCTCCAGGGGATCTTGCTGACCCAGGGAGCTAGAGCCTCTCCATTTGGACATGAGCCAGTGTCCAGAATGGGATGAAGAGGATGGACTCTAGATGACTCTTGGGTTCAAGGCCTGCTGTGTGACCTTGGACAGGTTACACTAACCTTTCTGTATCTCAATTTCCACACCAACTAATTGAGATACTAATAGTGTATGTATCTAGTAGAGTTGCTGTCAGGATGTATTGAGTTAATATCAGTAGAGTGTTTAGAACTAGGACTTGCAAAGAGTAAAGGCTCTGTGTTAGTTGCTATAAGCATCACCATTTCCGTCACCACCATCTTATCAGACCATTGTCATCACCATCAACATCATCATTTCATAACACACCTATTTTGTTTGTAATGACATTGGCAAAAGACAGATTGGGAATCTGTGAATCTCTTAGGGCCTTGGGTGAACTGTCTTGGGTGAACTAGAGAAGATGCCTCTAGTTATATGTCTTCTTTTTTACAGTGAGAGATGGGAGCTGAGTTCCAAGCTGCCACTTACTAATTATACTGATCTTTTCAGGCCCAGGGGCTTCCCTGGTAACTCAGATGGTAGAATCTGCCTGCGATGCAAGAGACCCAGGTTTGATCCCTAGGTTGGAAAGATTCCCTGGCGAAGGGAATGCCAACCCACTCCAGTATCTTGCCTGGAGAATTCCCCAGGCAAGTCTCCAGGGGTCACAAAGAGTTGGACACGACAGAGTGATGAACACTTCAGCCCCAAATTCCCCAGGGGAGATGGACACTCAGGTTTGCCAGGGTTTCTTTCAGCTGCTGACCTGAGAGGGGGAGGGGTACCTAGAAGACTTTCCTGTTTGGGACAGAAGTTTTTGCTGTTCTTTTTGACCCAAAAGGTCATATGGAGGGTCAAAGAGAAACCGTGGCCTTTGCTGAGCTTAATTTACGGATTTAAGAATGAGCGGGTGATGGTTTCTGGCACCTCTGTGTGGTGCCCTTTAGTCTGGAGTGTCTGTCACACCCAGAGATGGGCTGTTCTGGGGTCGGTTTGTCACCTGACTTTCACTGCCTGTTTAAAATGGTTTTCATTATTATATTTCTTAGATCTCAGTGATACTCCACCCACTTCCCTCTCTTTGTGCACCTGGTGGTTATGATTGTTAATCTTAAGAAACCACTATGCCAATATAAATATATCTGCACTACAGTTTTTTTTTCCTCAATCTCAACTCTTTACTGATGGTTCTCAAATAAGGTAGGTCATCTTATAAGAAAAAAAAATAAGCCCTCAATTAAGCAAGAATATTGGAAATGGTTCAAGGTTTTCATCCTCTAATTTAAGAGGAAGGAATAGCACCTTTTGCTAGGTGTCCAGTCTCTCAGAGGCCCCTCAGTTCTCTTCTTCTTCTTTTTTTTTTTAATTACTTCAGTAGGCCCAAGACCTGCTGGCACATTTTTTAAAAAATAATTTTTTATTATTTTTTGGCCCCATCGAGTGGCATGCAGGGTCTTCCTCTCTCAACCAGGGGTCGAACCTGTGCCCCCTGAAGCTGAAGCACTGAGTCTTAACCAATGGACTGCCAGGGAAGTTCCCCTCAGTTTACTGAACCAAGCGTCGTTAGAAGGAAATAGGAGGTTCATGTATAGTAATATGTCATGCTGTGGAAAGGTGAGTCTTAGCATCCTTATGTGGGAGTGTTCTGATTGCATTTCAATTTGCTGTTTCCTCAATTACCTGGAACTTCAGAGGCTAAACCTGAGAGTCTGGAAGATCCTGACTGAAATGCTGAACAAACGACTCTTCCAGGGGCTGTGGTTTAATGTAGGCTTAACTCAGTATCCAGGGTGTCCATGATGGAGGGCAGTTTTTTCAATGATCTGTTGATTTAATTACTTTTTATTTTTATTTTATTTTATTTTTAAAAAATGTATTTATTTATTTGACTGTGTCAAGACTTAGTTGCGGCATGTGGGATCTTTCCTTGTGGTGCACAGACTGTCTAGCTGTGGCATGCAGGCTTAGTTGTTCTGTGGGATGTGGGGTCAGAGTTCCAGACTAGGAATTGAACACACGTCCCCTGCATTGCAAGGCGGATTCTTAACCACTGGACCACTGGGGAAGTCCCATGATTTAGTTACTTTTTAGTTTTATTTCTTAAATTTTTTTAAATTGAGATATAATTGACATACATTATACAGCTTCAGGTGTACAACACCATGATATGACATTTGTGTATTTTTTAAAGTGATCGCCCCAATAAGTGTAGTTAACATAAATCATCTTACAGAGTTACAACATTTTTTTTCTTTCTTGTGGTGAGAACTTTTAAGATCTACTCTCTTAACAACTTTCAAATATTCAATAGAGTATCATTAGCCATAATTGCCATGCTGTTCATTACATTCCCACGACTTATTTAATACATGGAAGTTTGTACCTTTCGACCTCCTTCACCCATTTCACCTCCCTCCCTCCCCATCTCTGGCAACCAAACACTAACCTATGAGGTTTTTCTTTTTCAGATCCCATGTAGAAATGAGATCTTACGGTGTTTGTCTTCTTGTGTCCTCAAAAGCCCTCAAGGTCTCTCCTTTGTCTGTAATGGCAAGTATCTCCATTGTCACTAATGGCAAGATTTCAATCTTTTTTATAGATTAATAATAGTAAATTGTGTGTGTGTATATATAGAGAGATAGTAGTGGTGGTATAGTCGTTCAATCGTGTCCGACTCTTGTGACCCCATGGATTGTATGTAGCCGTCCAGGCTCCTCTGTCCATGGGATTTTCCAGGCAAGAATACTGGAGTGGGCTGCCATTTCCTTCTCTAGGTATACTTACCTAAAGATATATATATACACACACACCTGAAGATATATGTAGCTGGAGAAGGGAATGTAGCTGGAGTCCCTGGGGTCACAAAGAGTTGGACACAACTGAGCACAATATATACATATCACATTGCTTTATCCATTCATCTGCCAGTGGACACTTGGTTATCTCCATATCTTGGTTATGAACATGGGGGTGCATATATCTTTTTCTAGTTAGTGTTTCTGCACTGATCACATTCAGAGATGGGCAGTTCTGGGGGAATATTTGTTACCTGCACTGCACTCTTGATTTTTAACTGCTTCTCTTTCCCGAAGGTGGTCTGACAGCTGGGAGGAGGAAGGCCGTTTCTTTAATAGCTGACCCTGAGCTACTGAGGAGTTTGCCAAGATTGTCTTAAATTCCCACCTCCCTTCCCCACCCCTCATGGACTTCAACCTCTCTTCATCTGTTCTCCCTTCCAGGGACCTATAGTCTTGGATCCTCACCTTTCAAGGATCAGCTGCCTAATCTGATCAATGGGTTACGTTCATCTGTGCTGAAGTTTTTCTGGTTCGGGAGGAACAAAGCCCCACTTCTAGTTTACTCAGTTCAGTTGTGTCCAACTGTTTGCGACCCCATGGACTGCAGCACACTAGGCTTCCCTGTCCATCACCAACTCCCAGAACTTGCTCAAACTCATGTCCATCGAGTCAAAGATACCATCCAACCATCTCATCCTCTGTCATCCCCTTCTCCTCCTTTTCCTTCTTCTGGGTTACTCAGAAGTTGTTACTAATGCTTTTTTTTGACCCTCTCAAAAAATAAAGCTGTCATCTGAGTGGATGATGGGGTGACCAGCCATCCTAGCACTCCTGAGACTTGGTGAGGGGGCTGATGAGGGATTTCCAACTTTAAAATCATCACAGTCCCAAAGAAACCAGATCACTCAGCCCTTGTCCTTTTGGGGGGGAGGAGAAAGAAGCCCCAGGACAGACAGCCTGGGGAGAGAACTAGGGGTGGTGAGGCTGGGCTTGCTGATAACCCTTTCCGGGGGTGAGACTGGTTCCCCTGTATTTCAATGAACTCCTTGTGATAAGGAGCTTCCTAGAACTTCTGAGTACAGTGATCCCTGGCTCCTCGACGTGAGTTTTCCTGGAATGGCTTCCACAGCCTGGCCGTGTGCAGTGGATGCTGTCAGTGGTGGGTGGGAAGAACCTGTCCCAGGCACTGTCGTTAATCATTGGTTCCGCAGAGTCTGGCATGGTTTTCCCCGAAAGGAATGGAACCAAATAATGAAGGAACAGTTTGGTGTAACACCAGGCAGAGCCGAGGATAGTATGGTCAGCGGACTTCAGAAAAGGCAAAATGAAATACTGACCAGAGAGTCACAGGAAAGGGTCCAGGAGCTTGGGAGAACTTACTGACTTGAGTGGGAGAGAGGTGGTAGTGGGATGGACAGGAAGGTGACGTGGGATGTTGAAGGACAGCATTTAAGGGGAATGATTGGCTCCGCTGGCCGGCATCTGTTAGACCGTGGAGAGGAGGAAAGAGAAGGGGAGGAAGGCGAAGGAGGAAAGAAGGGGAGGCGTAACAGATTATCAGTTGTTTCCTCATGTCTGGCACTGTCCTGTGTGTTCTGTATAACATCTCATTCATTCTCACCCGGCACGGAGGGGCAGGCGCAATTAACCTGCTGTTGCAAACGAGCGAAGAGCTACCCTGGGAGGTCAGGTGCTCTGCCCATGTCACACACTATTGAGAGCAACATGACTGGAGTCTGCACTTGGGCAACATTCCGGCAGAATGAGCCCAGACAGTGGCATTTTATCTGGGTTCGTCTTGTCCAGGATACAGGAAGGATCAGAGGGGCTAGAAATCCCAGGAAGGAGAGACCCATCTGGAGACTGCTGCAGGAATCTGGGTGGGAGGCTAGGAGACCTGGGCAAAAAGGATTTCAAAGGAGAAAGCTGTGTTGGGGTCTAGTGATGTTCAGGAAAAGGGTGGTGGTGGGGGGTCTGGTTTCCATCTTGAGGGCTTGGAGAGGAGTTGCGATCGTTAACTGGATCTAGTTTACAAGAACGTGAGTGATCTTTATTCACCTAATTGTGTTTGGGTCTTTGGGCAGGTTGTTTATTAGCCCCTCTGAGCCTTGGTTTCTTCATCTGTGAAATGGGAGTAGAAATAGGACATCTTACAGGAGTTTGGGAGGATCTGTTGTTCAGTTGCTCAGTCGTGTCTGACTCTTTGTGACCCCATGGACTGCAGCATGCCAGGCTTCTTGTCCTTCACCATCTCTTGGAGTTTGCTCAGACTCATGTCCATTGAGTCGGTGATGCCATCCAAGCATCTCATCTTCTGTTACTCTCTTCTCTTGCCCTCAATCTTTCCCAGCATCAAGGTCTTTTCTAATGAGTTGGCCCTTAGTATCAGGTGGCCGAAGTATTGAAGCTTCAGCTTCACCATCAGTCCTTCCAATGAATAGGTTACCTTTAGCATTGACTGATTTGATCTTGCAGTCCAAGGGACTCTCAAGAGTCTTCTCTAGCACCACAGTTTCAAAGCATCAGTTTTTCGGTGCTCAGCCTTCTTTATGTTTTAACACGTACATCCGTACATGACTTCTGGAAAAACCATAGCTTTGACTAGACGGACCTTTGCCCGCAGAGTGACATCTCTGCTTTTTAATACGCTTGTCTAGGTTTGTCATAGCTTTTCTTCCAAGGAGCAAGCATCTTCTAATTTCTTGGCTGCAGTCACCATCCACAGTGATTTTAGAGCCCAAGAAAATAAAACCTGTCACTGTTTCCATTGAGAGGATTGAAGCCCATGTCTATAAATAGTTTGGAAAGACTTGAAGTCAGAATAGGGCTTTAAGAAGTGTTACTTTTTAGAGATCACCTTCAAAATTGCTGATTTGGGGCCAGCGCATTTGCTTCCAAAGGGCTTCCCTGGTGGCTCAGATGGTAAAGCGTCTGCCTACAGTGCTGGAGACCTGGGTTCGATCCCTGGGTTGGGAAGATCCCCTGGAGGAGGAAATGGCAACCCCTCCAGTATTCTTGCCTGGAAAATCCCATGGACAGAGGAGCCTGGCGGGCTACAGTCCCTGGGGTTGCAAAGAGTCGGACACGATTGAGTGACTTTACTTACTTACTTACTTTTTGCTTCCAAAACATTCTAGTTTGATAAGGAAGAGATGGGCTTCCTTGTTTCTCCTCTGCTTGGTTAAAATAGCCTTTTTCCACATGGATCTGCAGTTCCATCATGTTGAACACCAAGTCCTGATGGGGGAGGGATTGCCTTCTTCCCTCATTATATGAAACTCACCCTCCCTCAGATGAAAGTGTTAGCTGCTCAGTAGTATCTGACTTTTTGCGACCCCATGGGCTGTAGCCCACCAGGCTCCTCTGTCCATGGGATTCTCCAGGCAAGAATACTGGAGTGGGTTGCCATTTCCTTTTCCAGGGGATCTTCTGGACCCAGGGATCAAACCCAGGTCTCCTGCATGGCAGGCAGATTGATTACCCTCTGAGCCACCAGGGAAGCCCAGATGATGGTGGATAAAAGACGGAGGCCTGCGGCATTACTTCTTGAAAAGGAAGCAGTTTCTCTGGGCTTATCAGCCCTGCTGTCAGTCAGGTGCCCCCAGCTCTCCACATGCCTTTTCCTCTGGACTTTTCCCTAAGAGGCTGGGGTGACTCCCAGATGCAAATGCCAGGCCGGGGCTCTGCTGTTTTACCTCCTGGCTGAGGATCTGTTTGTTTTTGCAATTAAGAAAGCAACTTCAGTTGTTAATTTTCAGTTGGAATTGATATAGGAGGCGTTGGATTTGGGGGGCGCAAAAAAAAAATCAGTACTTCTTTAAGGCCTATACAGTTTGGCATGAAAACCACACTAATTGAGCCTTGTTATAAAGTACCCTAAATTCCCTAATTGTTCTGGGCCCTGCAGATCTAGAAGAGGAATGATGACAGTAATAATAATTTTAATAGCTGCCTTTATTAGGTGCCCAGGAGACTCCAGTGTGTAGCACCCAGAGATCCTCCAAGGCGTAGAAATTCTCTTCTTGGCTTTTAAATGGAGAAAATGAGACTTGGGGAGAACAAATGGTTTGCCTGAGGCCACTCGATTAGTAAGGAGTGGGACCCAAGTTCACACTGGCCCTCCCTGGCCCCACACCCATCCTCCTGGACTGCATTGCCTCTGAGAGATTTCATGTTGCTCAAAACAGAAACTTCAAGGTGTCTGGCAAACAGGAAGAATTGTATATACATTTTGTCAACCGTACAGATTATTCAAAACCAAGAAGTTTCAGATTGATTTAAATTTTGCCTTTTAAGTCAAACCTCAAGTCCATGAGGCTTTGGGAAGACTTTGCTGCCCATGACCTGAGTGCCTCGTGTTCTGATCCTCTCCCACTTCCCTCCCCTGTCTTTTTCCTTCTTTCTCCCCCACCCCTCCCTCCTCTCTGTCTCCCCTCCCCACTCCCACCTCTCCTTTTCTTCTGTTCTGCTCCTGTTGAATGCTGCTCTCCTTGGGTGATCTCTTAATCGCGAGACATTGTGAGCTTCTTTTCCTTTTTAAAATTTTTATTTCCAGTACATAAATTTATTCATACAAACATTCTAAAAATGTACAATTTTTCCTTTTTTAACAAAGTATAATAAAACATAACCCCCCAAAACCAAAATATTAGACATCTATAATTCAAAATCAAGCAAGCAGAATATTTGTAATATATGTACTTACAAATATTTGCAAAACTGTATCTTTTTAAAATATAAAGTTACATGCAATTTTGTAGAATTGTCATAAAAGTATGGCTCAAAAATGGGAGAATTTTCCTCCATTCCTGAGAAGAAAATTTGTCCCTTAGGAAGCTCTGAAGATTCAGGAGTACACAAGGTCTTCCATTTCAGCACCTTGTCTTTGTGAGCTTTTTAAAAATATCAAGAGTTCATGGACACTGGCCTTGAGAAGAAAGAGGAAGGCAGGCCTGGGAGGCACTTTGTGAAGTGCTCCAGGCTTCAGGTGCCTGGAGCCATGGGATTCAGGCCCTTAGTGTTTCACACATGGAGTGTTTACTGTGGGCCTGGAACTCCGCCATGTCCTGCGGGACCCTTGGCTGAAGGAAGACAGGTTCCTGGCTCTAGACACTGGCTGTGTGGATGGTTAGGGAGATCCTGGAGCTCCCACCTGCTTCCCTGGGAGCAAGGAAAGACCTAGGAGGAGCATCTCCCACCTGTCGCTCCTAGTGGCAGGTGGACATGGTGGGTTCAGGCTGGGCTCTAGGGTTGCACGTGCAGAACTGCACCCACGTTTCTCTTTACCAGCACCCCAAGCTCACCCTCCCACCCTCCTGGGGTTGAGTTTATAGCTCCCACCTTCCAGGAGGGGTGCTCAGCCACCCCTGGCGTCAGTCATAAGATGGTGTGTGTGCAGGAACCATGGACATGGGAGGGCTGCCTGTCCAGCTCTGAGGCAGGATCTCTGCCATTGGCCTTGCAAGGTGGGTTTGATCGCCAGGCCCCAAAGCACATGGGGCCATCAGGCTTCCTGCAGAGGACCCTGGAGGAGTTCGTGGGAGTGTGCAGGCAGGTCTTGGAGCGGAGAGTCGGCTCTCATCCGGCTGGCTGCAGCTGTTCCTCTGGCTGTGTTGTCTCCAGCCTTCCACGGGGGCAGCTGCCAACAGAGGAGAGTCCTGACCAGCCCTTTGACCACATCGTTCTTCTTGGGTGAGCGCTGTTCTTCATGGTTGCCTTTGGCCTCCCACATCAAACTGTCTTCTAACCTTCACCTCCTCAGATCAGCAGTTCTTTTATTCAGCCTGGTGGGCTATAGTCCATGGGGTCGCAAAGAGCTGAGCATGACTGAGCAACTAAACAGCAAGACCTCCCCCAGAATGTTGGGAACACCGTCCATCATTACTCACTGATTTTCTCTGGATCCCTGGGATGGAGTTGATTACATTAGCTCTTTGACCCCCCGGATCCCTCCCGCGTTTCTACAGGGACAAGAACACTTTCCTGCACATGGGATGAAAATTCTCTTCTTGTCTGGAGAACTCCATGGACAGGGGAACCAGGTGGGCTCTACTGTCCATGGGGTCACAGAGAGTTAGACGTGATCGAGCAACTAGCACGTCTCACTCTCATCTTCTTGGTTGAAAACCAGTCGCCAGAAAGGGGGCAGGGTACTTCCAGTTTATTGCCTCTTCCTTTATCTTCCCTCCACCGTCGAACTGTTTTTTTTTTCTTTTAGTAGTTAATTGATTTTGGCTGCACTAGGTCTTCGTTGCTGTGGGCAGGCTCTCTCTAGGTGCAGCGAGTAGGGGCTACTCTTTGCTGTAGAGCACAGTCCTAGGTGCACGGGCTCCGTAGTTGCTGCACACGGGCTCAGTAGCTGTAGCACACGAGCTGAGTTGCTCTGAAGCATGTGGGATCTTACTGGACCAGGGATCAAACCCATGTCCCCCTGCATTGGCAGGTGGATTCCCATCCATTGTCCCACCAGGGAAGTCTCCTCCAATTGTTTTTTCATGATCTTTACATGGAAAGATGCTTCCTTTGCAGAATGTGTTTACCTTTTAGGCCCTCATGGAATTTCCTAGAAAGAGACCCTGAAGGTGGGATTCAGCTGGAGGGTCCAGTAAGGGTAATCTGGAGCCACCAGAGGGTCATCACCCATTTGTCAGGGGTGGGGGGCAGTCCCTCACAGGCTGTGGGGAGTAGGAGTGACTTTAGTGGCAGGTGGGGGTGACTGGTGTTCCTTACGTGTCCCTCCAGCCCAGCCTGGGAAAGGTCATTGGCCGGAAGCAAAAAGCACTGAAAGGAAATTTAACAAAATGCTCCTCCACAAATTCTAAATGGAGTTAAGTGTGCAAAGAGTAGGTGAGAGTAGGTTCCGGTCTGAAGACCTACTGACCTTTGTAGCGACATTTGAACCTTTAACAGCTCGGGCTGTGAGGTGGGAGGTGGGCCCAGGCCAGGACTCAGCAGAATTACTAACGTCCTCCAATGCCGCAAACAGGTTCCGGGGCAGACGAGATTTCTCAGAACATGTCAGAGGCATCAGTGCTTTTCTTTTGAGAATGACCATCATCGTAGGCACTCAGAAATGTTGTATTTCAAAAGGCGGACCTATGAATCTGGGTTATCCAAGTGCTTGGGTCTTCACTGGAAACAAAAAGACACTCTGATCTCTCAAACTGCCTAATTTGATTTTATCAGCAATTTATACATACAAAAATTTCCCTGTAGGCTGAGAACTCTGCTGAGAAAACTTAGCCCAGTGTGTAATTAGCCTGAGAGAATTATCAGCATCGGAAAATAAAACTGCATATGATAAAACCTCCTAATTATGGCAGCCGTGTCAGGTTTTCACCCCTAATGCCTGTGTTGATCCCATCATCTCGTCTGATAATGACCATGACCAGGGCGATACTCCCTTGGTGTTGCCCAGTAATGGGTGGTAGAGATGGCGTATCTTTGCCTTTATTTTTGCTGGCACATACTGGCATTGAAGCACATTAAAGTAATAAAATCAGGCAGCAAGGCATCCTGGTCACTCCCGCCATGTTCCTGTAAACCCCTCATTTACAACCGACTGAGACAGAAAAAAAAATTTTTTTTTTAGAGCAATTTAAGGTGAGGCAACACTGGATATGCAAAAATCTTTTATGGGCAGTCGTGGCAGCTGGCTGATTCTTCTAAAATGCCTGACAGCCTTCAGATCAGCGCCCAAGCTGCGTCGGAACAATTCTGTTTGATGATCACATGGGTGGGCAAGGTACACAGGCGGCTTTCATCACTACCTTCTGGGCTGTGGGCGTTGTGCCTTGCAGACCATCATTCCACCTTCCAGGTCCTGTGTTAAGTCCCAGTTCCAGTTCTGGGAAGGAACCTGTTAAGAAGGTGAAGTGTTTACCTGGCTGGATGGCACAGGCCATTTTTAGGTTTTAAAAGATGAGTTGCTCCTCTCTCCCTTTTTGTTTCTGCTTAAGAAGGAGCTTCCAGGGTTCAGGAAAAACAGAGAACAATTTCAAGGGAAAACACTGGCCTGAGTTTGAGACCATGAAAGAGACAGAGCAGCGAGGCAGAGAGACCTGTTCAGGGTAGCTGTTCTCCAGATGCCGTAGAAAGCGGTGGGTCCCAGGCACAGAGCTCTTGGTCAAAGTGCATTTCCTTGGGGATCTTGGCCCCGTTCAGCATAGAGTTATAAGAGGATTCTGGAGGTTAGAGACACAAGAGAGAAGGAGAAACAAAATGGCCTGACTCTGCAAAACTTACCTCAGGCTTGACTGAGCTTAGTGTAACCACTATAAAAATAAGAGGTTTAGAAGCTGAGGAACAAGTCAGGACTGGCCAAAATACGTGCCTTTGTGTCCCTGAACTTTCATCTTTTCCTTTGCCCCCTTTTCTTGTGTGACTCTGCCCAAACCTGCAGTAGTTAAGAAAGCACCATGATTTAGGAGGGGTCTCCAGCAACAAGCTGTTCAGAGTTTTATGTAGCTGAGCTCTGTACACAGCTGAGAGGAGACTGGGCAGTCTTCAAAATGGCCAAAAGGCTATGGGGCCCCCTGGCGGGGTGTGGCCTCAGGCAGCCACATGGGCATCTGCAGGGGTCCTAACTGTCACACTCCTAATCTGTCACAGACACCAGGCTGTTCAGTCGCTCAGTCATGTCTGACTCTTTGCTACTCCGAGGATTGCAGCACACCAGGCTTCCCTGTCCTTCACTGTCTCCCAGAGTTTGCTCAAAAAACAAAACTCATGTCCAGTGAGTTGGTGATGCCATCCAACCATCTCATCCTCTGTCACCTCCTTCTCCTCCTGCCTTCAATCTTTCTCAGCATCAGGGTCTTTTCCAATGAGTTGGCTCTTTGCATCAGGTGGCCAAAGTATTGGAGCTTCAGCTTCAGTATCAGTCCTTCCAGTGACTATTTCCTTTAGGACGGACTGGTGTGATCTCCTTGCAGTCCAAGGGACTCTCAAGCATCTTCTCTAGCACTACACTTCGAAAGCATCAATTCTTCAGTGCTCAGCCTTCTTTATGGTCCAACTACTGGAAACACCAGGTGGGCCTGCCCATAAATGCTAGAAGCGGGAAGGGAGAGCTGGAGGAGTTGGAGTCTGTGAAGCCAGAGCTTCACGGCTTAGGGAACTCTGAGGTCACTTATCTGAGTCTGTTGGTGCCTCTTCATGTATATTAAATTCACCTATTATCTTTCCACTTATGCAGCTAGATTTATCAGCTTGAAGTTCTTGTAAGAACCTTCTCGTCAGCTGATCATCCATTGGGGTGTGGTTCAAGCCATTCTGTCTTATGCATTAACCAGGGCACTGCACCAGCCTTACCTCTTGTCCAAGGTGGGGCTGAGGCCCTGGACTGCCAGCATTATGTTACCTTGGCAAACTTTGTTAAAAATTCAGACCTCTGGACCCCATACAATACCTATTGAATCTGACTCTGCATTTTTTAAATTAATACTTTTGCTTCTTTTTTTTTTAAATTGGAGTAAAACAAGCAGTAAAGGAAACAAACCTTAATTAAGACTTTGTCAAGGTGAGTATACCCACCATGTGCCACCACCCCACTCAAGCTATAGAAGATTTCCACCATCCTAAGGGCTCCTTCCACCCTTTCCAGACAATACCCAGCTTCCAAAGGCAGTTCTTCTGACTCCCAACACACAGTTTTCCTGTGTGTGAACTTCATCTACATTGGACTCTCCTAAAGGACTCTTGAGTCTGGTTTCTTTCCCTCCACATTATGTGTGTGAGATTTATCCACATTGCGGTTGTAGTAATGGCTGTTTTTTCCCACTGTGGTATGAGTGTATGGTGCAGTGTCTGTGGTGTAGTGTGGGGTAGTATATGAGTATGCATGCTAAGTTGCTTCAGGCGTGTCTGACCCTTTGTGACTCCATGGACTGTAGCCTGCAAGGCTCCTCTGTCCATGGGATTCTCCAGGCAGGAGGACTGGGGTGGGTTGCCGTGCCCTTTAGGGGATCTTCCCATTCTAGGGATCGAAGCCACATCCCTTACATCTCCTGCATTGGCAGGCAGGTTCTTTACCCCCAGTGCTATCTGGGAAGCCCATATATGAGTATACTACTGAAAGGTTGTTGCTGAATCACGCAAAGATGCCTGGATCCTTGGCCTCCTGAGGAGAATTCAGTCCAGGGTCAGAGACAAGGCTTCATCGCTCAGAGCTTCTGTGTCAGTCAGTCAGTTCAGTCGCTCAGTTGTGTCTGACTCATTGTGACCCCATGAATCGCAGCACGCCAGGCCTCCCTGTCCATTGTCATCTCCCGGAGTTCACTCAGACTCCGGTTCATCGAGTCGGTGATGCCATCCAGCCATCTCATCCTCTGTCGTCCCCTTCTCCTCCTGCCCCCAATCCCTCCCAGCATCAGAGTCTTTTCCAATGAGTCAACTCTTTGCATGAGGTGGCCAAAGTACTGGAGTTTCAGCTTCAGCATCATTCCTTCCAAAGAAATCCCAGGGCTGATCTCCTTTAGAATGGACTGGTTGGATCTCCTTGCAGTCCAAGGGACTCTCAAGAGTCTTCTCCAACACCACAGTGAAAAAGCCTCGATTATTTGGTGCTCAGCCTTCTTCACAGTCCAACTCTCACATCCATACACGACCACAGGAAAAACCATAACCTTGACTAGACGGACCTTAGTCGGCAAAGTAATGTCTCTGCTTTTGAATATGCTATCTAGGTTGGTCATAACTTTTCTTCCAAGGAGTAAACGTCTTTTAATTTCATGGCTGCAGTCACCATCTGCAGGGATTTTGGAGCCCAAATAAATAAAGTCTGACATTTGTTTCCACTGTTTCCTCATCTATTTCCCACGAAGTGATGGGACCAGATGCCATGATCTTTGTTTTCTGAATGTTGAGCTTTAAGCCAACTTTTTCACTCTCCTCTTTCACTTTCATCAAGAGGCTTTTTAGTTCCTCTTCACTTTCTGCCATAAGGGTGGTGTCGTCTGCATATCTGAGGTGATTGATATTTCTCCCGGCAATCTTGATTCCAGCTTGTGCTTCTTCCAGCCCAGCGTTTCTCATGATGTACTCTGCATATTAGTTAAATAAGCAGGGTGACAATATACAGCCTTGACGTACTCCTTTTCATATTTGGAACCAGTCTGTTGTTCCATGTCCAGTTCTAACTGTTGCTTCCTAACCTGCATATAGGTTTCTGAAAAAGTAGGTCAGCTGGTTCTCTTTTAGAATTTTCCACAGTTTGTTGTGATCCACACAGTCAAAGGCTTTGGCATAGTCAATAAAGCAGAAATAGGTGTTTTTCTGGAACTCTCTTGCTTTTCCTATGATCCAGCAGATGTTGGCAACTTGATCTCTGGTTCCTCTGCCATTTCTAAAACCAGCTTGCACATCTGAAAGTTCACGGTTCACGTATTGTTGAAGCCTGGCTTGGAGAATCCTGAGCATTACTTTGTTAGCGTGTGAGATGAGTGCAATTGTTCAGTAGTTTGAGCATTCTTTGGCATTGCCTTTCTTTGGAATTGGAATGAAAACTGCCCTTTTCCAGTCCTGTGGCCACTGCTGAGTTTTCCAAATTTGCTGGCATATTGAGTGCAGCACTTTCACAGCATCATCTTTCAGGATTTGAAAGAGCTCCACTGGAATTCCATCACCTCCACTAGCTTAGTTCGTAGTGACGGTTTCTAAGGCCCCCTTGACTTCACATTCCAGGATGTCTGCTCGAGGTGAGTGATCACACCATCATGATTATCTGGGTCGTGAAGATCTTTTTTGTACAGTTCTTCCATGTATTCTTGCCACCTCTTCTTAATATCTTCTGCTTCTGTTAGGTCCATGCCATTTCACTCCTTTTTCAAGCCCATCTTTGCATGAAATTTTCCCTTGGTATCTCTAATTTTCTTAAAGAGATCTCTAGTCTTTCCCATTCTGTTGTTTGCCTCTATTTCTTTGCACTGATCACTGAGGAAGGCTTTCTTATCTCTTCTTGCTATTCTTTGAAACTCTGCTTTCAGATGCTTATATCTTTCCTTTTCTCCTTTGCTTTTCACTTCTCTTCTTTTCACAGCTATTTGTAAGCCCTCCCCAGACAGTCATTTTGCTTTTTTGCATTTCTTTTCCATGGGGATGGTCTTGATCCCTATCTCCTGTACAATGTCACGAACCTCTGTCCATAGTTCATCAGGCACTCTATCTATCAGATCTAGGCCCTTAAATCTATTCCTTACTTCCACTGCATAATCATAAGGGATTTGATCTAGGTCATACCTGAATGGTCTAGCGGTTTTCCCTACTTTCTTCAATTTAAATCTGAATTTGGCAATAAGGAGCTCATGATCTGAGCCTCAGTCAGCTCCCGGTCTTGTTTTCTCTGACTGTATAGAGCTTCTCCATCTTTGGCTGCACAGAATATAATCAGTCTGATTTCTGTGTTGACCATCTGGTGATGTCCATGTGTAGAGTCTTCTCTTGTGTTGTTGGAAGAGGGTGTTTGCTATGACCAGTGCCTTCTCTTGGCAAAACTCTATTAGCCTTTGTCCCGCTTCATTCCATATTCCAAGGCCAAATTTGCCTGTTACTGCAGGTGTTTCTTGACTTCCTACTTTTGCATTCCAGTCCCCTATAATGAAAAGGACATCTTTTTTTGGTGTTAGTTCTAAAAGGTCTTGTAGGTCTTGATAAAACCGTTCAACTTCAGCTTCTTCAGTGTTACTGGTTGGGGCATTGACTTGGATTACTGTGATACTGAATGGTTTGCCTTGGAAACAAACAAAGATCATTCTGTCGTTTTTGAGATTGCATCCAAGTACTGCATTTCAGACTCTTTTGTTGACCGTGATGGCTACTCCATTTCTTCTGAGGGATTCCTGTCCACAGTAGTAGATATAATGGTCATCTGAGTTAAATCCACCCATTCCAGCCCATTTTAGTTCACTGATTCCTAGAATGTCGAGGTTCATTCTTGCCATCTCTTGTTTGACCACTTCCAATTTGCCTTGATTCATGGACCTGACATTCCAGGTTCCTATGCAATACTGCTCTTTACAGCATTGGACCTTGCTTCTATCACCAGTCACATCCACAACTGGGTATTGTTTTTGCTTTGGCTCCATCCCTTCATTCTTTCTGGAGTTATTTCTCCACATATCTCCAGTAGCATATTGGGCACCTAATGACCTGGGGAGTTCCTCTTTTGGTATCCTATCATTTTGCCTTTTCATACTGTTCATGGGGTTCTCAAGGCAAGAATACTGAAGTGGCTTGCCATTCCCTTCTCCAGTGGACCACATTCTGTCAGACCTCTCCACCATGACCCTCTCCTCTTGGGTGGCCCCACAGGGCATGGCTTTGTTTCATTGAATTAGACAAGGCTGAGGTCCTAGTGTGATTAAATTGACTAGTTTTCTGTGAGTATGGTTTCAGTGTGTCTGCTCTCTGATGCTTTCTTGCAACACCTACCATCTTACTTGGGTTTCTCTTACCTTGGACGTGGGGTATCTCTTCACGGCTATTGCAGCAAAGCGCAGCCACTGCTCCTTACCTTGGACGAGAGGTATCTCCTCGCCGCCACCCCTCCTGAACTTGAACATGGAGTAGCTCCTCTAGGCCCTCCTGCACCCGCGCAGCCATCACTCCTTGGACGTAGGGTTGCTCCTCTTGGCTGCCGCCCCTGACCTCAGATGCGGGGTAACTCCTCTTGGCTGTTCCTGTGCCGTCGCAGCCTGGCATTCTCTGCTGCTGCCCCTGACCTCGGACGCGGTGTAGCTCATCTTGGCTGCCGCTCCTCGGGCATGGGGTCCTTTTGTGTAATAAAGTTTATTATTAAGGTATAAAGGAGATAGAGAAAGCTTCTGACATAGACATCAGAAGGGAGCAGAAAGAGTACCCACTTGCTAATGTTAGCAATGGAGTTATATACTCTCCAGTGAATCCAAAGAATGTCTGGAGGTTGTAAAGATCTCACCAGACCTACTCCCATAATTTACATTTTAAGATAACAGAATTAGCCAGAAGGTTTAATCCAGAGACTGTCCTCAGGCAGGATACATAATCCTAAGGAATGTGGAGGAAAAAAGAAAGTTTGTCCTTTCTTCCTCCTTGAGAATTCCAGACCCCTCTCTCCTTGGGGACCCCTAGACTTCTTATCAACCTTCCTAGGAAATGACTCTCTCACTACCATTTATTTATTCATTCTACTCTTGGTGGTGTCTGAGTTGTTTCCAGGTTTTGGCTATGACACTAAAGCTGCTAGGAATATTCATTTAAGTGCTTTTTGTGCCCCTAACACTCATTTCTGTTGGGAGTGGAATTGCTATGTCATAGCATGAATGCATGTTTATTTTGGGTAAATAATCGCCGAACAGTTTTCCAGAGTGGTTGCACCAATTTGCACTCTCACCAACAGTGGATGGGGAGTCCGCTGCTCCACATTCCTGTCCACACTTGATATTGTCTGAGCTTTTCATTTTAGCCATTCTAGTAGGTGTGTCATCGAATTTATTTGCGGTTATAAATTGTATTGCCCTGTTACTGTTAAGAACCTTTTCATGTGCTTGTTGGCCATCTGGGCTTTGTCTTTGTGAAGAGGCTGATCGAGTGTCTTTTAAAACTGAGTTTGGGGTCTCTTATCAACTCTACATTTGTAGGAACAGCTTGTTATTAACCACGTCTCCAGGTGACTTAAGAACTTCATGCCAGAGAACCACCTCTGAAGAATTTCTTAAGATGCCCAATTTTCTTGAAGCATCTTTTTTCCTTTCTTCAATTCTCAAACCAGCAATTAACTTTCTCCCTTTCTGTTGTTCAGGTTATAGTTTCAATGCTTTCCTGTCAATTCCGTTTGGACCGCAGGTGGAATAAATGGACTTCTGGCCTAAATATGGCCATTTCTGTCATCAGAGCCTGGCTGAGTCTCCTGGTCTTTCCAGCAGCATTTTTTTAGCGCTATAACTTTGTGGGGAAGAGAAGGAAGAGATTGGGAACTGCCCCAAGAGGACGAAGTCTGTGGCTCCCTTCTCTTCTCTTATATCTGCCGTTCTTTTCTCCCGCAAGCCCACAGAAGGGAGGATGTCTGCTGAGTGTTCTTCTGTGCCTGCGTCCGGGTACCTGTGTGTGGATGTGACCCTCTCAGGTTATCAGGGAGACATTGTTTCTACCTGTTTTCCTACCCTCCATATCAACTGTGAACAATCTGCCATCTAAGTACAAATGCTCCCAAATGGAGGAGGGGACCTAAACATTTTAGTGTCCCGGGGTCCTAGAACTCATAGGAACTAGCCCTCATTCCAGAGATGGAAACAGTAGAGAATGCTGGGCATCGAGTCCCGGTGGGAGAGCCTGCTGGTCTTTTTCACAAATGATCATCCTGGCAAGAGAGGTGTGTCTCTAAAGAGGATCAAGAGATGGAGGGAGGGGAAGAGTATGTCTTTCTTTTTTGCCTTTAGTAATAAAGGGGGTTCCCTCTGGCTGCTCTTTCCCCTCTGAGAACCACTATTCAGAGGCCCCAAATGGCAGGAAGTGGTAAGGAGATGGAAGGAAGGCAGAAGGCTCAGCGAGTGCATGTGTCCTCCCCGCCCACACCTCCCACTTGGAGGCTGGGGGAAGGGACCTCAGAAGGCTACTTACAGTATCATCACTGTTAACAAACATTCACCATGATTTTGTGTGCGTGCAGAGCAGAGTCTGGCATTTGTAACTGTGAGGCTGGCTCTGATGATGATCTCCTCTTCCTTTTGCAGGCTGGCTGTGATGGTGAGAGTATTGGCAATTGCCCATTTTCTCAGCGTCTCTTTATGATTCTCTGGCTGAAGGGCGTTATATTTAATGTGACAACAGTGGACTTGAAAAGGTAAGACCTAGTTTCTGCAGTATTGAAATAAACATCCCCAGTTCCCTATACACACAGGCACACAGAGAGACACCCAGGCGGACACATACAGACACACAGGCACAGGCACACACACAGAGATGGAGACATGCATCCACACAGACACACAGAGACAGTGCATACACAGACCCAGATACAGACACAGACACACACACACTCAGACAGACAGACAGACATGCACAGAGGCACAGAGAGACACAGACAAACAGGTGCACGCACACACAGAGATGGAGACACGCATCCACACAGACACGCATACACAGTGCATACACAGACCCAAATATAGACACAGACACAGACACACACACACACACACACATACACACACAAAGACAGAGACACACAGAGACAGACACGCACGTAGGCACTCAGAGATGCAGACACACAGGCATGCACACACACACACATAGATGGAGATACACATACACACAGACATACAGACACAGGTGTCTACACAGACACATGCACACACAGATGGAGACATACAGAGACAGACACACACAGAGGCACCCAGAGACACAGACACACAGGTGTAAGCACACCCACACAGAGATGGAAACACACACACACACATAGACAGATAGACACAGGAGCATACACAGACCCAAATACAAACACAGACACACAGACACACACATACAAACACTGAGACAAAGACAGACACACACAGAGACATAGAGAAACACATACACACAGGTGTGCACACACACAGATGGAGACACACAGACATACAGACATAGGCACATACACAGACACAACACACAGAGACAGACACGCACAGAGGCACAGACACAGACACAGACACATAGATGCACACACACAGATGGAGACAGGCGCATACATAGACACAGACACACACACACACACACACACACACACACACACACAGACGGAGACACACTGAGACAGAAACACACAGGTACACGCATACACACTCCTAGGACCCGTGGGCCCTGTTCTGGGCATATCCACCCTGGGTCAGGTCCCTGGATTGGGGTGGGCGTACGTGGGCCACAGAGTCATTACAGGATGGGGTCAGATGTAACCTGGAAGGAGTAGGCGGAGGGGAACTGGGAGGAGCCTGCCCACCCCATGACTGGTCAGCCGTGACTCTCTCTGGAGCCTGCCTGAGCCCTGCTCCTGGCTGATAACACTGGGAAGGGTCAACTTTTCAGCCCCGTCTCCAGATAAAGGGCCACACTCTCCTTGCCAGTAGGACAGTTTGTAAACTCCAGTTGCCTTTGAAATTCTCAAGGGTGGTTTCTCTTCCACTGGTGTGTGCATGTGTGTGTGTGTGAGGGCCTGCTTAAGCCTAGGCAATGATCCCAACCCTGGCACTGCCCTTCCCCCCTGCCCAGGAAACCCGCGGACCTGCAGAACTTGGCTCCCGGCACCAACCCACCTTTCATGACTTTTGACGGCGAAGTCAAGACAGACGTGAATAAGATCGAGGAGTTTTTGGAGGAGAAACTGGCTCCCCCAAGGTGGGCCTCGCCAGACGAGTGTCGGCAACTTGGTCGTCAGCTTTCCCCGTTCACAGACCGTTCTAAAGCTCTTGGCGCTGTGTTGGTTTCCTGTGGCTTACCTCCTGAGCTGCGCCTGTGGTGTGCCACAGGAAGCACAGCGAGATTAGAAGCCCTGAGTCTAGGTGGCTGGGATTTCTCTACTCTGCATTTGGCAATTAGGGTTTGGTGGCAGGAAGTGGGCTGATGTCACGTGGGTGGCCTGTTTTGATGGCCTGTTGGGAATGTGTGTTACACGCAACATAGCAGCAGGCTGGGCCTGCAAGGGAGCCTTCTAGTTCATCACCTTTATTTCAGGAGGGAGAGAACTGAGACCAGCAAGGCCAGGGGGCACTCCATCCCAGGATGAGAACAGTCCATCCAGTGCTTCACTCTTGGCTGGTGTTACTCCCAACTTTGAAGATGGATAGATTAGGAAAACACTTAAGGAGCAGTTTTCATCTTTATATCTGCTCAAAGAAAGGCATTTCTTCCCCTCCTGCTTTGTATTCTTCTAGCTCAAACATTGCTGATCTATGATACTCTCACTTTGAACTTTTCAAGGTACCCTAAGCTGGGGACCCAGCACCCTGAATCTAACTCTGCTGGAAATGATGTGTTTGCCAAGTTCTCAGCATTTATAAAAAACACCAAGAAGGATGCAAACGAGAGTGAGTCCCTCCCATCTTCCTGTTTTCTGTTTTCTTCATGGACCTCTATTCCACCTCTGGTGTGGCTTATAAGATTCGGGGAATTCTGACTCACTGCACAGCGGGGAGGGACCTGTGTATAGAAATAAAGAAAAAGCACCTCCTACTCTGAGCCTGCACATGGGTTTCAGGGACTGAGTGCTTTTCTAGGGATTGTCCAGAAAAGGAGATTTTTAGGAGAAAATCATCACCACCAGTAGTTCCTTGCTCTCCCATGGAATTCAGGGTGAATGAACCTTCTATTGGTGCTTCCTTCATTATATGATTTCCATGAATTTTTTTTTTTAATTTTTAATTTTTTAAAAAATGTTTTGGTCATATGGTGTAGCATGTGGGATCTTAGTTCCTTGACCCTGCATTGGAAATGCAGAGTCTTTTTTAGTTTATTTATTTTTAGTTGGAATATAATTCCTTTAGCATATTGTGTTGGTTTCTGCCATACATAAACATGCATCAGCGATGGGTATATACCCATCCCCTCCCTCTTGAGCCTCCCTCCAACCTCCCATCCCACCTGGAAAGCACAGAGTCTTAATCATTCAGTTCAGTTCAGTCGCTCAGTCGCGTCTGACTCTTTGCAATCCCACGGACTGCAGCACGCTAGGCCTCCCTGTCCATCACCAACTCTCAGAGTTTACTCAAACTTACGTACATTGAGTTGGTGATGCCCACCGTGAAAGTTTTTCCATATAGGTTTTTGAATAAATGAATGAGTTCTAGAAGCAGCAGTGTTGTGTAGAGAGCAGAATTATTTTCCAAGGAGAAGTGAGTCTTTTATTTAGATCTCATAAACCCATCTGTCTCCTTCCTGACTCTTAATACTCACTGGCCATGCCTCAGGAGGGAAGGGACAAACTCCTTTTTTTTGATATCTGTAGAGAGGAGGGCAGGAGGAGAAGGGGATAACAGAGGATGAGATGATTGGATGGCATCATCAACCCAATGGACATGAGTTTGAGCAAGCTCTGGGAGTTGGCGAAGGACAGGGGAGCCTGGCGGGGTCGCAAAGAGCTGGACATGACTGAGCCACTGAGCAACGACAAAGACAGAGGAGACGTGGACTTCCATGGCTCATCGCAGTTGTTTTCTGCCTTTCCATTTTAGTTTATGAAAGGAACCTGTTAAAGGCCCTGAAGAAGCTGGATAGTTATCTGAACAGCCCCCTACCTGATGAGATAGATACCTACAGCACCAAGGAAGCTGCTGTTTCTGGAAGGAAGTTCCTGGATGGCAATGAGCTCACACTGGCTGACTGCAACCTCTTACCCAAGCTCCACATTATTAAGGTTTGTCCTTCCTTGTACGTCAGGTGCTGAATACATGAATGGGGCTTTGTTCCATTTGGTTTTGACTTGCGGTGTTTTTTTTTTGCCAAGACAATCTAAAATGAATTTAAAAGTCTAGCTCGTTTCTGTTTGCGGCAGCCAAGCCCCAAGTCTGAGATCTGTGGATGCTATTATCAGGTGTTCCTTGGAGGTTTTCATGAAGCATCTGAGAGCTTGGCTCTCATCCCTCCATCCTCACAGCTTCTTTTTTCCAGTCTTAACCCTCACAGCCTAAAGACGAGCTCTGTGAAAGCAACTTAAGGGAATACATTGCTTATAGCTGGTATTTCACACTCCAGGCTTAGGGATGGTGTGTGGAATCTGCAAGGATTAAAATGTGAACTCGGGAAATTCCCTGGTGGTGGTCCAGTGGTTGGGACTCAGCGCTTTCACTGGGGTGGCCTGGGTTCAATCTGTGGCTGGGGAACTAAGATCCTACAAGCTGAGCAGTGCAGTCTAAAAACAAAAATAACAACCAAAAAACTGAGCCAACCTTCGGAAAAAAAAAAATGAACTCAGTCAATTGTTGGTGATGGGAAGAGTAAGCCTAACCCTGGGATAAGGGAGGGGGTTGGCTCTTAACACAGACCCCTTAACAGCTGGTAAGCTGCTGACAGCTCCTCGGCTGGACCGCATGCAGCAGCCTGTTTTCCCAGGTGATCGAACATGAAATAAGGGTCGCTGGTCATGTATAAATAATTAGGGTTTAAAGATGCCTACTAATTTAGAACGGTGCCTGCTCACGGGCTCCAGTTGTGTCTGACTCTTTGTGACCCCATGCACTATAGCCCACTAGACTCCTCTGTCCATGGGATTTTCCCAGCAAGTTTACTGGAGTGGGTTACCATGCCCTCCTCCAGGGAATCTTCCTGACCCGGGGATTGCACCCACGTCTCCTGCAATGCAGGCAGATTCTTTACCACTGAGGCACCAGAGAAGCCCTTTTAGAAATGTAAACCCATCAGTTCAGCTCCTGACTTACTAAAAGCAGAACTTCTGGGGGTGACTCTGAAATTCAGAAGCAGATGACCCCACCCTTGGTCCCCGTAGTTATGGCTGCTCTCCAAGTGCCCCAGTCTGGCTGTTACTCACAGCTGTTAGTTGTTGTGTCATTATCACTGTTGCTATGCCCTTGGTCCTCAGTAGCCCTAGATGCCCCAGGAGGAAGCCCAACCCTTGTTCTGGGGCATCCTTAGTATTCAGATCATACCAGGTCCAGAACTAGGTCCTTGGTATAGGGTAGGGAGATGGGAGAGAAGACACAGGGAAATACAGGTCAACGACCTTTTGTTCGATAATGCACTTATTTGGCATTTTATTTCAGTTTAGTTGCTCAGTTGTGTCCGACTCTTTGCGACCCCATGGACTGCAGGTTCATGGGGTCGCAAAGAGTCGGACACGGCTGAGCGACTGAACTGAACTGAATTGGACTGCAGCACTCTAGGCCTCCCTGTCCATCACCAACTCCCAGAGCTTCCTCAAACTCATGCCCATCAAATCAGTGATGTCATCCAACCATCTCATCCTCTGTCGTCCCCTTCTCCTCCAGCCTTCAGTCTTTCCCAGCATCAGGGTCTTTTCCAAGGAATTGGCTCTTCGAATCAGGTGGCCAAAGTATTGGAGTTTCAGCTTCAGCATCAGTCCTTTCAATGAATATTCAGGACTGATTTCCTTTAGGATGGACTGGTGGGATCTCCTTGCAGTCCATGGGACTCTCAAGAGTCTTCTCCAATACTATAGTTCAAAAGCATCAATTCTTCAGTACTCAGCTTTCTTCATAGTCCAACTCTCACATCCATACATGACTAATCTGGCATTTAGAAATTTACAAATTAGGTTCCCACCATCTGTGGCATGGCTGTCCTGTGGGCGACTGGCCACCCCGTTACTCCAGTCATTCTTTGCCTTTCTTTTCCTTTCCGACTCCATTCCCAGCCTTGCCCCATTCATCTTTCTTCTCTCTTCCCTGATGTGTTCAAGGGGCACCAACCTGAAAGCTAAGCCTTGAGGATGCTGCTGATCCTCCAAGTGATTTTTAATAGCTGCCAGTGTTCTGATGTAAAGTTTCATGACAGCAACTCAATCCTTCAAACCTGCCACTCAAACCTGCCACATTGGTGATAATCCAAACCGGATATTTGGGAGCTATTTTCCAACAGATTATTTATGTCATTGTGTCTGGGTTAGTTCCTTTGTTAAACATATTCTCATTATTGCTCTGACTAATGTAACATCACAGAAGCACATGGAGTTTAGGGAAGGCAAGTAAAAGACACATGTATATACACACATGCATACATACACAGATCTGTTGCCACTTGTTTAGTTCCTATAAAAAAAGACTATTTAATATGTCAGTAGAGGGTATAAACTTCAGAGTAAAATAAAGCAGTCCACGGCTCCAATGGAAGACCTAACTGCAAAATCTTCAAAGCCACTTAGCACTCAAAATACCCAGCAGCTTAATAATCTTCCAGAATGCAGCACTTTTGAAAGGCAATGAGAATCAGTCCAGAGGAATTTATGGTAAGACAATGAGAAAATAGAGGACTTTATAATCTATTCCCATCCTGAAACCAGCAAAAACATTCTGAAAATCTAAAGCATTATCTCCACCTTTAATTTCTTTTTGGCTGCACTGGGTAGCACCTGGGACCTCGGTTCCCCATCCAGGGATTGAACATGCACCTCCTGCATTGGAAGCTCAGAGTCTTAGCCACTGGACCACCAGGGAAGTCCCTCTCCACCTTATGTAAAATTAGAAAAGGAAGGACCACCAGCTCAAAGGCTTAGACACTAGCTTCTCTAGATCTTCAGCAAGCTTCGGATGTCTGTATAAGTAAATAATACAGCCTTGAAGTGCCCAACCTAAGCTTCTTTGTTTGAGGACAGAGCACCGAGTGGGCCAAGAGAGGCAGGGACAAGCCCTATGGAGATGAGATCTCTGTGGAGGCAGAGCTGAAGGTGAAACTGTTCAGAGGTGTCCCCTGTGTGTTCTGCCACTGTCCCCTGACCCAAAGGAACAGGGAGGGGAGATGGAGGGGAGGAGAGAAGGAAAGAGGCATTCTGCTCTGTGACTGCTGAGCAGAGAAAAGAAATAAGCTTGGAATCGCTCAGAAGAGAGACTGTGGATGACCTCAGCGTCACTCTTAGCCAGGGCGACCTCCTCCTAACCCATGAGCTTCAGAGTGGAGGAGACACTAACCCTGACCTTGACCTTGACCCTCATGTGTCCCTGGGGCAGAGTGTAGGGTAGTGTTTGAAGAGCAGGTGAAAAAAGTTAGAGTGTCAGTTGCTCAGTTTTGTCTGATTCTGCCACCCATGGAATCTAGCCTGCCAGGCTCCTCCGTCCATGGAATTCTCCAGGCAAGAATATTGGAGTGGGCTATCATTTCCTTCTCCAGGAGATCTTCCTGACCAGGAGTTGAACCTGGGTCTTCTGCAATGCAGGCAGTTTCTTTACCATTTGAGCCACCAGGGAAGCCCCTTGATGAACAGGTGTTTGAGGATAAATATCCAAATTGGTCTGCCTGTTGCCTGGCCTTCCTCCCATTGCTCTCCACCTTGTTTTTAAGCAAATAGTAGGTCCAACTGGTCTGCCCATTAAAGGATGGTTAGTAACCGAAAGGAATCTAAGTGGGACCTCTATGTGGATAAAGATGATCACAAAGAAGAGGGGGAAGTGTTAAATAGAATAAAAGAGAAAAAGGCAGATGAGAAACACCTCTCTGGTTAAGATTGGTTTCAGTAACTGAAAAGTGTCTCAACTTTTCAGACAGTTACTTCTCTACAGCCTCAAAAAAATGAAAGAGAACATGAACCCTTCCCTGATGGCTTAGTGGGTAAAAAACCCAAGTGCAATGCAGAAGACACAGGAGACATGGGTTTGATCCCTGAGTTGGGAAGATGCCCTGGAGTAGGAAATAACAACCCATTCCAGTATTCTTAGGTGGAAAATCCCATAGACAGAGAAGCCTGGTGGGCCACAGTCCATGGGGTCTCAAAAGAGTTGGACATGACTGAGCTACTTAGCATAGTACATGAACCTTTGGAGAAAGCGCTCGAAGACAAGTAACAAAGTGTCAAAAAATATAATCTCACAAAGAGGATGAAAATGAAACTGGTAGAACTGAAAAAAACCTTACAGACAAAACAATTTCGGAAATTGTTTAGAAGTTGTATTAGGAGTAGCAAGAGGTGGAAAATGACATTGCAGAAATCCATCAAGGATTTGGAAGAGAGCCTGAGGAAATGACCTCAAATCAAATGGAGAAGAAGCAAGAGGTAAAGGTAAACCTAATCAGGAAAAAGAAGAGGAAAGAAAAAAAGGAAAAAGAAGACTCAAAGGGAAAGTGTTTTGAATTAAAGGATGACCTGAGCATTTACTTTAAATAGCCATCCATGATTAGAAAAATATTGTCCTGAACAGTCAACACACTGTGATATAGCTGGTAAATTATATTTGAACTTTGATGATAAAAAAATCACCCCTTTGGGTGCCCAGATGATAATGATAATAGTAATAATAATAAAAGGTAAGTGCACCTACACAACGAAGAAATTCAGACTAGCCTCATATGTCTCTAAAGTGAGGTGAAAGTGTTAGTAGCTCAGTCGTTGTTTGACTCTTTGCAACCGCCTGTCAGGCTCCTCTGGAATTCTCCAGGCAAGAATACTGGAGTGGCACTGACATAAATCAAAGCAAGATCCTCTATGACCCACCTCCTAGAGTAATAGAAATAAAAACAAAAGGAAACAAGTGAGATCTTATTAAACTTAAAAGCTTTTGCACAGCAAAGGAAGCTATAAGCAAGGTGAAAAGACAACCCTCAGAATGGGAGAAACTAATAGCAAATGAAACAATTGACAAAGGATACAAGCAGCTCGTAAAACTCAATACCAGAGAAACAAACAAGCCAGTCAAAAAGTGGGGAAAAGACCTAAACAGACATTTCTCCAAAGAAGACTAACAAACACATGAAAAGATGCTCAATATTGCTTGTTATCAGAGAAATGCAAAACAAAACTACAGTGAGCTATCACATACACAGGTCAGAATGGCCATCATCGAAAAGTCTACAGACAATAAATGCTGGAGAGGGTGTGGAGAAAAGGGAACACTCTTGTACTGTTGGTGGGAATATGAATTAGTATAGCCACTATGGAAGATGGTGTGGAGATTCCTTAAAAAACTAGGAATAAAAGCACCATCAGTTCAGTTCAGTTCAGTCGCTCAGTTGTGTCCGACTCTTTGCGACCCCATGAACTGCAGCACACCAGGCCTCCCTGTCCATCACCAACTCCTGGAGTTCACTCAGACTCACATCCATTGAGTCAGTGATGCCATCCAGCCATCTCATCCTCTGTTGTCCCCTTCTCCTCCTGCCCCCAATCCCTCCTAGACTCTGATGCAGAGTCTTTTTCAATGAGTCAGCTCTTCGCATGAGGTGGCCAAAGTACTGGAGTTTCAGCTTTAGCATCATTCCTTCTGAAGAAATCCCAGGGTTGATCTCCTTTAGAATGGACTGGTTGGATCTCGTTGCAGTCCAAGGGGCTCTCAAGAGTCTTCTCCAACACCAGAGTTCAAAAGCATCAATTCTTTGGCGCTCAGCTTTCTTCACAGTCCAACTCTCACATCCATACATGACCACTGGGAAAACCATAGCCTTGACTAGATGGACCTTTGTTGGCAAAGTAATGTCTCTGCTTTTGAATATGCTATCTAGGTTGGTCATAACTTTCCTTCCAAGGAGTAAACGTCTTTTAATTTCATGGCTGCAGTCACCATCTGCAGTGATTTTGGAGCCCAAAAATAAAGTCTGACACTGTTTCCACTGTTTCCCATCTATTTTCTGTGAAGTGATGGGACCAGATGCCATGATCTTCGTTTTCTGAATGTTGAGCTTTAAGCCAACTTTTTTACTTTCCTCTTTCACTTTCATCAAGAGGCTGTTTAGTTCCTCTTCACTTTCTGCCATAAGGGTAGTGTCATCTGCATATCTTAAGTTATTGATATTTCTCCCGGCAATCTTTATTCCAACTTGTGCTTCTTCCATTCCCACTCCTATGTATATACCCTGAGGAAACCAAAATTGAAAAAGACACATGTATCCCATTGTTCAATGCAGCACTATTTACAATACCTAGAGCATGAAAGTAACCTAGATTTCCATCAACAGATGAATGGATAAAGAAGTTGTACATATACACAATGGAATATTACTCAGCCATAAATGAATGCATTTGAGTCAGTTCTAATGAGGTGGATGAACCTAGAACATATTATATAGAGTGAAGTAAATCAGAAAGAGAAAGATAAATATTGTATTCTAATGCATATATATGGAATCCTGGTACTGAAGAATTTATTTCCAGTGCAGCAATGGAGAAACAGACGTAGAGAATAGACTTATGGACATGGGAGAGGGGAGGAGAAGGCGAGATGTATGGAAAGGATAACATGGAAACTTACATTACCCTATATAAAATAGATAGCCAATGGGAATTTGCTGTATGTCTCAGAAAACTCAAACGGGCTCTGTATCAACCTAGAGGAGTGGGATGGGGTGGGAGATGGGAGGGAGGTTCAAAAGGGAGGGGATATATGTATACCGATGGCAATAAATTAAAAGATGCTTACTCCTTGTAAGCAAAGTTATGACCAACCTAGACAGCATATTAAAAAGCAGAGACATTACTTTGTCAACAAAGGTCCGTCTAGTCAAGGTGGTCATTTATGGATGTGAGAGTTGGACTATAAAGAAAGCTGAGCGCTAAAGAATGGATGCTTTTGTGCTGTGATGTTGGAGAAGACACTTGAAAGTCCCTTGGCCTGCAAGGAGTTCCAACCAGTCCATCCTAAAGGAGATCAGTCCTGAGTGTTCATTGAAAGGACTGATTTGAAGCTGAAACTCCAATATTTTGGCCACCTGATGCAAAGAGTTGACTCATTTGAAAAGACCCTCATGTTGGGAAAGATTGAAGGCAGGAGGAGAAGGGGACAACAGAGGATGCAGTGGTTAGATGGCATCAGTGACTCAATGGACATGAGTTTGGGTAAACTCTGGCAGTTGGTGATGGACAGGGAGGCCTGGTGTGCTGTGGTTCATGGGGTCACAAAGAGTCGGACAGGACTGAGCAACTGAACTGAACTGATGGCTGATTCATGTTGAGGTTTGACAGAAAACAACAAAATTCTGTAAGCAATTATCCTCTGATTAAAAAAAATAAATTAATTAAAAAAGGAAAAGAATACTGGAGTGGGTTGCCATTCCCTTCTCCGTGGGATTCTAGAATCTCATTAAAAGCCAGAAAACAGTGGTTTAATGGTTAAGGGATTAGGGACTTCCCTGGTGGCCTAGTGGTTAAGAATCTGCCTTCCAGTGCAGGGGATGCAGGTTCTACGCCTGGTCGGGGAACTAAGAGCCCATATGCTTTGGGGCAACTAAGCCCATGCTCCATAACTAGAGAAGCCTGCGTGCCGCAGTGAAGACCCAGCACGGCCAGTAGGTAAAGGATTAAAGGAAAGGATGTGTGATGTAAGAATTTTATATCCAAGTAAATTGTTGCTTTCACCTAGACTTCTGGTCTTGATGGAATAAGCACCCCTGAGCCATTTTGTAAAAATAAAATTTCTGTATGATGACATAATAAAAAAGGATAATAAAATAAGGATCCAGGAACAGAGAAGGTGCGTGGTATAAAAGGATTAGTGATAGAGACATAGAACCTCTTTAGATATTAAACCAGAACTAAAACTCAAGAGCAGTGGGAATTACAGATACAGAACTGAATCAAATATAGTAAACTTCTATTTTCACACCACTGGAAGGAGCATAGTAGATCAGAAATGAAAAGAAGTGTAAGTATACTCATTTCCTTGCTTATTATCAGGAGTAAGTAGAGATCAGTTAGATAGTTGATAATCAAGAAATAAAGAATTCTTGTTTTTTAGTTATATAGGAAACCACTGGACCCACTCCAGTATTCTTGCCTGGGAAATCCCATGAACAGAGGAGGCTGGGAGGTTATAGTCCATGGAGCCACAAAGAGTCAGACATGGCTTAGCAACTAAACAACCACCACCACTGGAAGAGTTAAAACAGACCGTAAACCTTCCAAACCACCAGAGAGGGAAACACACATGTACACAAATGCAAAAATATTTATAGGAAGTTGGAAAACAAAGTATAACATTAGTAAGATATGATATAAAACAAGTTTACATTTATGAGAGGCACATATGTAATAAATTTACCCAGAATGTTTGGGTAAAGCAAAAGCAGGGAAATGCAAATAAAAGAAAAGCAGGAGTCTTGACACTAACCTCTAGTAAGATTGAATTCAAGTGAAAGGTATTAATTTAGGAGCTTCTTTGGAAAGTTATGTGGCCTTGTCTTGCTGCATCATTAGCTCGCAGCTTCCAAAATCTGAGAAATAAGTCTTTAAAATCTTCTAATTGGTGACGAATTCCATGCTCACGTCATCCAAACATCCCAGGAGCCAATACAGTGGGAAATATTAGTCCTTCCAAGTGTTGTTGCTCAGACGTGTCTGGCTCTTTGGGACCCCATGGACTACAGAATGCCAGGCTTCCCTGTCCAGTACCAACTCCCAGAGCTTGGTCACACTTATGTCCATTGAGTCGGTGATGCCATCCAACCGTCTCATCCTCTGTCATCCCCCTTTCCTCCCGCCTTCAGTCTTTCCCAGCATCAGGGTCTTTTCCATTGAGTCAGCCCTTTGCATCACGTGGTCAAAGTATTGGAACTTTAGTATCAGTTCTCCTAATGAATATTCGAGGTTCATTTCCTTTAGGATTGACTGGTTTGATCTTGCAGTCCAAGGGACTCTCAAGAGTCTTCTCCAGCACCATAGTTCAAAAGCATCAGTTCTTTGGTGCTCAGCCTTCTTTACAGTCCAGCTCTCACATCCATACATGACTACTGGAAAAGCCACAGCTTTGACTATATGCACTTTTGTTGGCAAAGTGATGTCTCTGCTTTTTAGTAAACTGTCTAGGTTTGTCATAGCTTTCCAAATATTTGTCCCCCTGAATTTGTATCTAAACTAGACCAAGTCCTAACTCCCAATATCTCAAAACTGACCTTATTTAGAAATAGAGTTTTAGCAGATGTAATTAGTTAAGATGGGGTCATGTTAGTTGATTAGGAGCAGTAGAATGGGCTCCTACTCCAACATGACAGATGCTCCTATAAAAGGGAGCTTAGATCCAGAGACGCCAACACAGGGGAAATGCCAGGTGAAGGCTGGAGCTGTACTCCCAGGAGCCAGAGACAGGGAGAGACCTGGAACAGATCCTTCCCTGGAGGCTTCAGAGGGAACCCGGCCCTGCTGACACCATGATCTTGGACTCTGGGCCTCCCGGGCTGTGGGAGAAGACATTTCTGTTGTTTAAGCCACCCACGGTTGTAGTGCTTTGTTAAGGCAACCGCAGAGAACCCATACCACCTGCAAAGAGGATACACCCTCCTTTGTGATGAATTCCCAGTGACACCCTCCAGCCAGAGGAGACATCTCATACCACTGTGTTTTCATGATATCCATTCTCAGCTACCCCAGCCTTATATCCACTGTTTCCTTGAGGATAAGGATTTTTCAGTTCATGAATCTGCCCTCTGCACACGGCAGACCCACAGTGAAATGATCCTCTTGGGCAGAATGATGGAAATTCACAGGTGTAACGTACATGGTTACTTGGGGTTTCAGGAGGTGAGGCTCAGCAAATAAGAAAAAGAGAGGGCACTACAGAGTGATCCTGGCACTGAAAATCCATCCTGAACTCTTGAAAGTGAAAGTGTTAGTTGCTTAGTCATGTCCAAATCTATGCGATCCCATGAATTGTCTCCTCTGTTTATGGGATTCTCTAGGCAAGAATAATGGATTAAGTTGACATTTCCTTCTCCAGGGGATCTTCCTGATCCAGGGATTGAACCCGGGCCTCCTGTATTGCAGGCAGACTCTTTATCATCTGAGCCATCTGAATCTTTAGGCACCAAATAACTCAGCAGCAGAACACAGGGAGAGAAAACTACTAGAAGCACAAAGAGAAATCCACCAGATTACTGAGCAAGCTCAGGGCTTCCCTGGTGGCTCAGATGGTAAAGAATCTGCCCACTAGTGCAGGAGATTTGGGTTCAATCCCTGGGTCAGGAAGATCCCCTGCAGAAGGAAATGGTGGCCCACTCCAGTATTCTTGCCAGGGAAATCTCATGGACAGAGGAGCCTGGTGGGCTACAGTCCATGGGGTCACAAAAGAGCTGGACATGACTGAGCGACAAGACAATAGAGCAGATTCATGCCAGCGGGTCACGAGGACCATCTGTGATGAATGGGTGGGGTACAGGTGTGTAGTACTTCTGTTTTGAGTCCCATGCTCAATTTGGGCGGCTTGAAAGGCTGTAGAATGACATGGGAACTTGAGAAAGAATATATTACATGCCTCAGAAGAATGGATTGTCTGATGTAACTGCCTACGTTTGTGGGTTTTCCTTTCTTGACTGTTTCCTCTTCGTTTTCAGATCGTGGCCAAGAGATACAGAGATTTTGAATTTCCTCCTGAAATGACTGGCATCTGGAGGTACTTGAACAATGCATATGCTCGGGATGAGTTCACAAACACGTGTCCTGCCGACCAGGAGATTGAACACGCATATTCAGATGTTGCCAAAAGAATGAAGTAAAGCTGGGCTGTTTTCTGTCTCATTTCTCAGCTGTGTGAGCTAGACTATGAAACGAGTGTCTCCTTTGTGTTTTCCTCCCAGTGACCATTCTTTGCAAAATAATGCCCATAGTTTAGCTACGTGGATACCATAGCATGATCCACTCAACAGGAAATCATTCCTAGCCTTGTAATTTGTCAGCTCACTTGTGTATCTGAATAATACTAGTGTCTGTTGTTATACACTCCAGTTGTCTGGTTTATGTTCATTTATATCTTTGGCATTCTGGGACCTTGTAATCCATGATATTTAGGGCATGTGTTGTGCAGTTTACATTTCAAAGCAAATAAGGTTTGGATTCAAACCTTATTTATTACTAACCTCCTTTATTTGTTTTAAAATGTGTTTTTCTCTGATAGTTCTCAAAATCATGCATAACCTATTTTTCTGCTCTAAAATGGTGGTTCAACTATTTTAAAACAAAATAATTTTTATAATTACAAAGTGATACTTGCTTATTTTAATATTTGAAACAAAGTCAGAAGGTATAAAAAAGAAAGACAAAAGTCACCTAGAATTTCACTACACTTATATAACTACTGATAGTGTATCAGTGAGTACTCGCATTCACACCACATATAATTTCCTGCGTCTGTGGTATTGTGTTAGTTTATTTTCAAGGACTGGTGAAGGGACTGGCCCCCCTTGGTGATACCTTGATGGTCAGCCCTAGAGGACCTAAAACAGAGATTTGGCACCACAGACCTCGAGAGAGCACTTGTGGCCAAGTTTCAGAGGGATGGAAAACCTCGGGGTCCACAGAGATGTGAGGACTTGTGAAGACCAGCGGGGACCGCAAGCAGTGGGAGGGCCCGGGCCCGGGCCCGAGCCCGGGCCCCACCCCCACCCCCACCCCCACCCACCTTGTTCCTACCTCCATGATGCCTCTGTCCCTGGTTCCAGGGAAGGCATGGAGGAGGGTGCCTCTCTGTCTCTCCTGGCTCCCTTTCAGAGGCCTCTTACTCCCTCCCTCTCAGACATCACGCCTGCGGGAGGACTCTTAACATCATCTGTGTGGCAGAATCTCCTTGCCCCCTGTTGAAACGTGGACCAAGCACATCTTGATTCTTCAGATGGCGTAACACCGCACCTCTTTGGCCATCATGTCATGATGGGCTGGCCTGGATTCTGCTGGATCTCTGCGCTCTCTAGCATCGTTTCAAGGTCGGGCAGGGAAAATCCAGGGAGATTAAATTCTTGGTAACTCCTCTTGGGCAGTTGTGGTAAATAGGCGATATGGGGAGGAAGTAGAAAGTACTGAGTCAAAAGAGTGTTCTGGTTCATCTGTGCCTTCCCCTCCCCCACCCTGAGCCAGCTTCACAGCGACAGCTGTGTGTGGGAGCTGGGTTCCTACTCAAGGCTTGGAGGACAGAATAGGAGACTCCTTCCATGCTCATCTAAACTCCCAGGGTTCCAGTGTTATCCGCCAGGCTGTGTCCTTTTGACATTGGCACACACCTTCCAGAAAACTCGCTTGTGGAGTTGGAGACAGCATGTGATTGATGTTAAAAACGTTAGAAAAAAAGTGTACACCTGTTCACTGGGCGATTCATTTGGAAGAAAGGGAGATTTCTTTAGCATTAACATTCTGAGATTTCTGGGATTTAGAAAAAGATGTCTAGTAAGAGGAACAAAGCCCTTCATACGGTGGCCACTTTCTCTTCCCTCGTACTGGATCCAGTGGTTTAACCAGGGGCAGCCAAACTCCCAGCCCTCCACTCGCTTTGTTAGCCATTTATTTAGGAAGTTGTCTCTGGCATGTGTCGTGGTGATTCCTGTCTCACATCTGTTTAGGAATCAGATTCTGAAGATGAGTTTTACCATGTTACATTTAAATTTAGTAAATGAATTGCTGCTACTAGTGCCAGGTTTGTATTTTTAGAGGTTAAAGCGATCTACGTAAACCCTTTGTGCCTTACAAATTAAACAAATTATGAAAATATTTATTTGGAACCAATATCTTTAATTTTTCTTTATTTTACTTTGCATCCTCCACTGAGATGGTGTGTGTGTGTGTGTGTGTGTATTGCTTCACCTGATCCTTGCCTGATGGAAAAAGATGGGAAGTCAGTTATAAGATGTGAGTTGCCCCAGGACACCGCTAAAATGACCATGACCCACATTATCCTAGGGATAACCCTATATTACACTATTTTTAAAAATAAAAAGGTAGGATGGGATTTCCCTGGTGGTCCAGTGGTTAAGAGGCTGCCTTCCAATACAGGGAACATGGGTTTGATCCCTGGTTGGGAGCTAAGATCCCACAAGCTACCAGGCAACTAGATCCATATAACACAACTGCTGAGCCTAAGCGCCACAACTGGAGAAGCCCATGCCCCTCAAAATGACCCAGCGCAGCCAAAGTAATAATAATGTTAGATTAGGTGGGATAGGAGTTAATACTTACAGGAACTTTCGAAGGGGACCGGCACTGAGAAAGTGAACTGAAATGGGCTTCCTTTAAAGTGATGAGAGTGTGACTTCCCTGGTGGTCCACAAGTTAACACTGTGCTTTTACTGCAGGGCATGCAGATTCCATCCCTGATTGGGGAACTGGCATCCCACATGCAGTGCGGTCAAAGAAATAATAATAGTAAAATTGCAATAGCAACTTTGAACTAGAAAGTATTGCTGTTGTTGTTCAGTCACGAAGTCGTGTCTGAATCTGTGACCCCATGGACGGCAGCACACCAGACTCCCCTGTCCTTCACCAGCTCCCAGAGCTTGCTCAAGTTCATGTCCATTGAGTCGGTGATACCATCCAACCGACTCATCCTTTACCTCCCTCTTCTGCCCTCGATCTTTCCCAGCATCAGGGTCTTTTCCAATGAGTTGGCTCTTTGCATCAGGTGGCCAAAGTATTGGAACTTCAGCTTCAGCATCAGTCCTTCCAATGAATGTTCAGGGTTGACTTCCTTTAGGATTGACTGGTTATCATTAGTTAAATTAGAAATTATCTGTATTAGAATTGTGACACTCAAAGACATTTTCATGGAGCCTTAAAGAGGTCCGAAAAAATGCATGTGACCTGTGCTTGCCCAGGTGGCTGACATACAGGTCTTGCAGATAGCTCCATTTTTAAGTGTAGTTGGAAATCTCTTGGTTCCTGGCAGCCTTCCCCTCCCAGGGACCCCACACCCCCTTTGCAGGGCCCTCAAAAGCTGTTCTTGTGCTGGCAGGTGAGAAGTACCCCAGGGTTGCTCACCTGCCTTGAAGTCTTCTCCAGGCATGCATTTTTGAAACAAAATGCATTTGTTCTTGCAAACATACCGTATGTGTGTGTTAGTTGCTCAGTCATGTTCAACTCTGTGACCCCATGGACTATAGGCCCCCAGGCTCCTCTGTCCATGGAATGCTCCAGGCAAGAATACTGGAGTGGGTTGCAATTCCCTTCTCTAAGGGATCTTCCCCACCCAGGGTCAAACATAGGTGTCCTGCATTGCAGGCAGACTCTACCATCTGTCACCAGGGATGCAAATACGAGTCGTGAGAGCAGCCCTCCTTTGAGGCTGATCCTGGGAAGGTTCTTGGGCTAAGGAGATTCTGTTCTTGCTTTTAGTTGCCCAAGAGGCTGGACAATTCAGAAAAAAATTAGCTTTACTTCTGAATACAGAATCTCCAAGTGTAGGCTGAAAACGGATATGAGTGCCACAAAGGTGTACTTTCTGGGCATGGTCCAGCAAACAAGGATGCAACCTGTTTAGCCCAGGAACGAACCTCTGAGACCAGTGGTCTCAACAGGTTAGCTGTGAACTACAGGACTATCCCCAGGAATTGAGTATATGCCCAAGCCCCCACAGACAGACTCAAATGCACATACTTCATACACATACACTCATGTACGTACACACTCACATATGTTCATACACACTGACAGCATGCTCACAGAACTCTTTCACACCTGTTCAAATGTTAGGAGAAACACACTAACTGAAACCATCCCCCTTGACCAGGTACCACAGTAACCATCTGCTTGAGATATTTTATGAGAGGATGTCCTGGTGAGGAACACAGAACTAACAAGCCACCACCAATCAGAAGAATTCAGGCAAAGTCAAAAGGAAATGCCGTATATCTGACCACCTACCAGAATCCTTTTCACTGGTGTCCATGTTGGCTGAGCCATGTGTGCGCCACCAGGAAGGACTCTGAGTCAGAATGATTGGCCAAAGACAACCCAGAAACTAATCCCATCACCATAAAACCCAAGACTGCAAGCCATGTGGCAGAACAGTTCTGGATTCCCTTACCCTGCTGCTCTCCACTGGAGCACCCCTACACAATAAAATCTCTTGCTTAGTCAGCACACTTGTTCTCCTTGGACGATTCTTTTCTGAGTGTTAGACTCAGAAATGTAAATGAGAGCCCACTCTCATGGCCAGGAAGGGATCCCCCTTCCTGCAACACAAACACACAAACATTGACACACATCCCCATAGACACACACAAGCATACTCACTCATGCAATACAGTCACACACATTCACTCATGTACCCATATATGTGCGCACACACACACACACACAACTTGTACGGTGAGGTCCAGGTTCCTTCCTTCACTGACCAGATAACTGAACAGAAACAAACTCTTGGCAACATTCCACAGGTCTCCTTCCCCACCTCCAGTGGTTCGCTATTAGGCTTTGGAAAAAAAAACCCAACCTTTCTTTCACAGTTAAGAGAACCAAGGTGTGCATCATCCTAAGAACATGTAATTCACAAAACCCTGGCTACGTAAGGTGGATCAGTTAGAGGATGTTTGTTCACGTTATAGTTCTGAATTCTTTCTGGAAGCCCACAGAACTGACAGAAAAACTGAGTTTGGCTGCAGCTAGGGCTTCCCTGGTAACTCAGACAGTAAAGAATCTGCCTGCAATGTGGGAGACTTGAGTTTGATCCCTGGGTTGGAAAGATCCCCTGAAGAAGGGAATGATGACTACCCACTTTAATATTCTGGCCTGGAGAATTCCATGGACAGAGGAGCCTGGCAGGCTACAATCCATGGGGTCACAAAGAGTCAGACATGACTGAGTGAGTTTCACACACACAAAATGCCCAGGGTTGAGGTTTGTGACCTGGGGGGAGGCCCAGAGCCCAGACCTGCTGCTGAGCCCTGGGCAGGGTTGCCCCATCCGGCTGTTCTGGTCGTGTGCACGTGTGCTAAGTGGCTTCAGTTGTGTCCAGCTCTGCGACCCTAAGACTGCAGCCCGCCAGGCTCCTCTGTCTGTGGAATTCTCCAGGCAGGAATACTGGAGTGGGTGCCATGCTCTCCTCCAGGGGATCTTCCCAGCCCTGGGATCAGACCTGCATCTCTCATGACTCCTGCCTTAGCAGGCAGGATCTTTATCACTCGTGCCACCTGGGAAGCCCTGTTTCTGGTCATACCATATGCCAAAGTATTTGAAAGGTACATAGGAGTCTCTGAAACACTTGCACGTAATTTACCAACAGTGTGGACTACACTTAAAAGAAGCAAAAGAATCACACAGGTCATTCTACCAAGGTTATTTGCTTCTTGATTTTAAATCTTTGACAAGGCGGAGGTGTAGAGGCCTGTTTGTAGGGTTCCTTTTCCTACTGATCTTGGGCTCCCTCAAGATTGGGGACAAGAGGAATGAGAAATGGATTAGAGAGGTGCCTAGAATTCTAGGAGAGACAGAGCAGCAGGATCTGTTTTGCCTCCATCATAATTGTTCAACTTTTGTTTGCAGCTCACTGGTCCCAAATCTTAGGGTTATTTGGTGTTGGTTCAGGTGTTGAGCAAGCCATTTTGGTGTCTATTTTGGCATTTTTTTTCTGGCTAAAGCAAGGGAAAAAAGAATTTGTTGTATTGGGTGTGATACCAGAATACACAAAAATTAAAAAGAAGTAAGAAAAAATGTGTCTTACTTTTGTAAACTGTGCAGTGATAATGACAAAATAGAACAGCAGCAGAAAGACGCCTAAGAACATGAGTAATAGGAAGCAAATGGGTGAGTGGGCAAAGTGCACACTTTTACCAGGTTCCTGAGGTGATGCTGCCACGAATGATGTAATAAGAGTGACCAAGTGCGTTTGGGTAGCACTTTACAAAGCCTGGGCCAGTTTGTGGTTCCATAGGTCATGGGTGTGTGTTGGAAATTGAGGTGGATATGGTGACCACAGCAAGGTGGCTGCCATCTTGCCTCATGGTCCTTGAGGGGCTTTCCTGGATTCTCTTCCAGGTGGCACTAGTGGTAAAGAACCCACCTGCCAGCACAGGAGACATAGGAGGCTTGAGTTTGATTCCTGTTTTGGGAAGATCCCTTAGAGGAGGGCGCGGCAACCCACTCCAGTATTCTTGTCTAGGGAATCCCATGGACAGAGGAGCCTGGTGGACTGTAGTCCATGGGGTCGCAGAGTCCAACATGACTGCAGACACTTAGCACACACACACACATTCTCACGAGTGGGGCATGCTGGCCACCATGGTGACGTTGTTCTGTCACCTCTGGGGGCCTTGTACCATTTGGATAGAGCGAGACGTTCCAGTCAGAGAATCAGAAGCTGGACAGTAGCAATGAATGGATGGGATTGGGAAGCAGAGGGGAGTGGCTAAGGATTGTCTGTCTCAAGTCTCTCATCTGAAAACTCAGCGGTGGGCTTGATTGGTGGGTTTCAACGTTGACGGCATATTAGAATCGGGCACGTATTTCTCATGAAGCATCATCCAGTCCACAGGCGAAATATACAGCTGTGGCGGACGCAGAGCTGTCACCTGGCGCCCACTGTGGGCCCAGGCGTGTGACTCATTAATGAACTGGAGAGGAAAGCATGAGTGTTTTGTTACCTGGTGGTCACTACATGATGGAAAACTTGGAAAAAATGGAACTGTTTAGAGGTATACAGAGCTTTCATTTCCCTCATCCTTCCTGCCAACCTGCTCTCAACCAAGAACCATGTGGAAGAAACAAAGAAACACCAGGGAGAACAATGCCTTGAACAGATTGTAACCATGTCAGACTTATTGGTATATGTGTAACTGTGTCTCATGCACATATTCAATGTACTTATGTACATGTCTTTCTGCAGATACATAGTGTATATGTCTGTACATTATATGAAGGCATGAATGTTTTATTTTAAGCTGCTATATCCATGTGCATAAACATATACAGAAAAAAAACAACCAACAACATTGGGGACAACTGTATTTATAAGGAGACTTTATTTTGCAGTGATTTAGAGTATTTCCTTTGGGAGATTTTCGCCTTTAAAGTAAAGTAACTTCACAAAATATAAATTTCTGACTATAGACAACCCAGATAGCTACCCAGAATTTCTTACCACTGTACTCCATGAAAGGAGAACCGGCACCAACTGGAACTAGTTACATTTGTGGTTTTCTTTATATTGCTGATGTCATTAAATCTGATGGTTCAGACTTTCACTGTGTCAGGAAAACAATGTGGTAGGAGTGATTCATAGTGATACTGGTTTAGTTGGGAATATTCTGGATTGTTTTGATCACTGTCTTCAATAGAGGAACTTAAGGCACCCTGTACGAATAAGAGATGCCTTGTGTAAAAATATATGCCTTGTATACAAACAGAACTCATACTAATTCCTGAGTCATGTCCATTAATATACAAGGCCAAAGAAGGCAGAACTATTTTTTATCCACAGCAACATCCTGAGCACTTAGATTCAGGTAGTACCGGGCACATAGGAAATATTCAGTAAATGTTAAATGGATCAGTCGGTCAGCTCAGTTGCTCAGTCATGTCTGACTGTTTGCAACCCCATGGACTGCAGCACGCTAGGCTTCCTTGTCCATCACCAACTCCCTGAGCTTGCTCAAACTCGTGTCCATCAAGTCGGTGATGCTATCCAACCATCTCATCCTCTGTCCTCCCCTTCTGCCTTCAATCTTTCCCAGCATCAGGGTCTTTTCCAATGTGTCATTTCTTTACATCAGGTGGCCAAATTATTGTAGCTTCCGCATCAGTCCTCCCAATGAATATTCAGGACTGATTTCCCTTAGAATTGACTGGTTTGATCTCCTTGCAGTCCAAGGCACTGTCAAGAGTCTTCTCCAACACCACAGTTCAAAGCATCTTCTTCAGCACTCAACTTTCCTTATGGTCCAACTATCCCATCCATACATGACTACTGCAAAAACCATAGGTTTGACTCGATGGGCCTTGCTGGCAAAATAATGTCTCTGCTTTTTAATATGCTGTCCATTTGGTCATAGCTTTTCTTCCAAGGAGCAAATGTCCTTTAATTTCATGGCTGCAGGCACCATCCACGGTGATTTTGGAGCCCCCTCCAAAATAAAGTCTGTCACCGTTTCCATTGTTTCCCCATCTATTTCCCATGAAATGATGGGACCAGAATGTTGAGTTTTAAGCCAACTTTTTCACTCTCCTCTTTCACTTTCATAAAGAGGCTCTTTAGTTCCTCTTCTCTTTTTGCCATCTAGGGGGTGTCATCTGCATATCTGAGGTTAATGATATTTTTCATGGCAATCTTGATTCCATCTTGTGCTTTATCCAGCCTGTTATTTTGCTTGATGTACACTTCATATAAGTTAAATAAACAGGGTGACAGTATCCAGCCTTGACATACTCCTTTCCTATTTGGAACGAGAACATTGTTCCATATCTGGTTCTAACTCTTGCTTCTTGACCTGCATACAGATTTCTCAAGAGGCAGGTCAGGTGGTCTGGTATTCCCATTTCTTAAAAAATTTTCCACAGTTTGTTGTGATCCACACAGTCAAAGGGTTTGGCACAGTCAATAAAGTAGATGTTTTTCTGGAACTCTCTTGCTTTTTCAATGATCCAGTGGATATTGGCAATTTCATCTCTAGTTCCTCTGCTTTTTCTAAATCCAACTTGAACATCTGGAAGTTCTCGGTTCATGTACTGTTGAAGCTCACTTTGAGAATTTTGAGCATTACTTTGCTAGCGTGTGAGACAAGTGCAGTTGGGTGGTAGTTTGAGCATTCTTTGGCATCGCCTTTCTTTGGGATTGGAATTGAACCTGACCTTTTCCAGTCCTGTGGCCACTGCTGAGTTCTTCATATTTGCTGGCATATTGAGTGTAGCACTTTTAACATCATCTTTTAGGACTTGAAATAGCTCAACTGGAATTCCATCACCAGCTTTGTTCATAGGGATGCTTCCCAAGGCCCACTTGACTTTGCATCCCAGAATGTCTGGCTCTAGGTGAGTGATCACACCATCATGGTTATCTGGGTCATTGAAATATTTTATATAGTTCTTCTGTGTATTCTTGCCACCTCTTATTATTGTCTTCTGCTTCTGTTAGGTCCATACCATTTCTGTTCTTTATTGTGCTTATCTTTGCATGAAATGTTCCCTTGGTATGTATAATTTTCTTGAAGAGATCTCTAGTCTTTCCCATTCTATTGTTTTCCTCTATTTCTTTGCATTGATCACTGAGGAAGGCTTTCTTATCTCTCCTTGCTATTCTTCGGAACTCTGCATTCAGATGGGCATATCTTTGCTTTTCTCCTTTGTCTTTAGCTTCTCTTCTTTTCTCAGCTATTTGTAAGGCCTCCTCAGACAGCCATTTTGCTCTTTTTGCTTTTCTTTTCCATGGGGATGGTCTTGATCCCTGCCTCCTGTATGATGTCATGAACCTCTGTCCATAGTTCCTCAGACAGTCTATCAGATCGAATCCCTTGAATCTATTTGTCTCTTCCACTGTATATCATAAGGGATTTGGTTTAGGTCATACCTGAATGGTCTAGTGGTTTTCCCTACTTTCTTCAATTTAAGTCTGGATTTTGCAGTAAGGAGTTCATGATCTGACCCACCGTCAGCTCCCGGTCTTGCTTTTGCTGACTATTTAGAGCATCTTTATCTTTGGCTGCAAAGAATATAATCAGTCTGATTTGGGTATTGACCATCCGGTGACGTCCGTGTGTAGAGTTCTCTCTTATTGTTGGAAGAGGGTGTTTACTATGACCAGTGCATTCTCTTGGCAAAACTCTGTTGGCCTTTGCCCTGCTTCATTCCATACTCCAAGGCCAAAGTTGCCTGTTACTCCAGGTATCTTTTGACTTCCTGCTGTTGCATTCCAGTCCCCTATGATGAAAAGGACATCTTTTTTGAATATATGTCTGAATTCCTGAGTGAACTCTGCTGGTAGGCTTGGTTTTATGACCTCTTGGATTTTCTGTAATATAGTTTTCAGATCCATTTTGCCTTTTCACACTGATACTCATCATGAACAAGGATCCATATTGAACGTTGATTCTTGCCCTCTTTACTTTGTTGATAATGAAACTGCACATGCACGATAATGAGAGGCTCTTTCTGGGAGGCTGTGGATAGCTTACTGTAACCTGATCTGCACAAAACGTGGCGAGGAGCAGAATGGCTGAAACTTTGAAAAGGGTAAATGAAAAAGGTAAATTTGTTACATATTTTTGGAATTCTGGGTCGTTAGGGTCAGACTTCCGGGACTTGTTGGCATGTGATGCTCTTTGGTTTTCTAGGGATATGGGCTAAGGCTGTGTCTGTTTTTTCTTGGTGTCAGACAACGGTTGTGGATGAAGTCTTCCCCAGTTAGGTGATGAATGTACTTTTAGCAAAGCAAGAAACTCCCCCTAACTCAAGAGAAAATTGAGCTACATATCCCCTGAGTGAAAAACGCACTGTTCAAAATCTTCATTCGACTTGTTTAAGTTCTAAGGGAGCTATGATCATTTAAAAATCAGGGTATCTGAGTTTTAGACTAGTAGTAATTTAATGCGTATTATGCACCAGATACCACTCTAAGCATCTTACATATGTTACTTCATTTAATCCTGCAAGTGACTTACATCCAACTTAGAAGGAAGAAGCACTATTATTAGAAAAAGAGAAAACTGACCCAGAGAGGTAGTCAGCTCATTGCTGCGTGTGACCCTGGTCCCTGAGCACCATGCTCTGAAGCACAGAATTTCCTGATTCTTGAAGAGCACTGGACAGGACCCTCTGGGAAGAGGTAAGGCACACTGTGTGGTGGCAGGAACTCGGGGTGAAAAGTGAGAATGTGGCCCAGGTTTCAGCAGCAGAAGCTCATGGTTGCCCCCAGTGATTTACTGATGCTCCTTCAGCTTCCATTTCCCCATTTCTAAATGGGGTGTCTAATAATTTATAAAAACATCAATTTTTGTCACTGTCAAATGAACATAAAGAGAATTTTCTGGACTATTCAATACTATTATGCTTTTCTTTGAAATAAAAATAAGCATGAGCATAGAACTGAAAACAACTAAGATTGTCAAACGACAGTGACTGTCTAAGACTGGTAGCATTGAAGATAGCAAAAGTTGTGCACCATGGATCTTAAAACTGGACCTTTCCTCGAGGGTCTGAAGATTTTGCTGAATGAAGGAGAATAAATATCTGTGTATTTATAGGCAACATGAATTCATGGGGAATACTTCTTTTAAAAAAAATTGTCAAATTTAGAATGACACCACTTTATTTACAATCTTCACTTTAAAATTTATATTTAATTTTTTAAAACATTTTCAGAGGTACACTGAAGCTGCAGGTCACTATGAAGGACTATTCTTTTTCTGTATTTGTTGCAAATAAATTGTCAACATTATGCCTGATTGTCGCTGAATACTTTAGTGTGTATTTCATACAAAGTAGCAGACACTTAATCATAATACAACCAGCAATATCATGAAATTGACACTGATATATTAGTGTCATCTAATCCTCAGATACCATTGTTCTGATGGTTGTTCCAGTAACCTCCCTTATGACATCCTTTCCATCTTCCTTTCCTTGGTCACACACCTTTTTTTGATTTATATTATCATTTGTGTACATATGTCTTATCTTTCAATTTAACTATAAATTCCTTCAGTTCAGTTCAGTTGCTCAGTCATGTCCGACTGTTTGTGACCCCATGGACCACAGCACGCCAGGCCTCCCTGTCCATCACCAACCCCCCGAGTTTACCCAAACTCATGTCCATTGAGTTGGTGATGCCATCCAACCATCTCATCCTCCGTCCCCTTCTCCTCCTGCCTTCAGTTTTTCCCAGCATCAGGGCATTTTCCAATGAGTCAGCTCTTCACATCAGGTGGCCAGAGTATTGGAGTTTCAACTTAAACATCAGTCCTTCCAATGAACACTCAGCACTGATCTCCTTTAGGATGGACTGGTTGGATCTCCTTGCAGTCCAAGTGACTCTTGAGTCTTCTCCAACACCACAGTTCAAAAGCATCAATTCTTTGGCGCTCAGCTTTCTTTGTAGTCCAACTCTCGCATCCATACGTGACTACTGGAAAAACCATAGCCTTGACTAGACGGACTTTTGTTAGCAAAGTAATGTCTGCTTTTTAAATTATTTTAATAATTAAAATGACATATTTCAATATGTTGGTCATAACTTTCCTTCCAAGGAGCAAGCATCTTTTTATTTCATGGATACAGTCACCATCTGCAGTGATTTTGGAGCCCCCCCAAAATAAAGTCAGCCACTGTGTCCACTTTCCTTATAAATTCCTTGCTAGTAGGATTTTCATATTCCATGCTTAGCGTGATGGTTTATGTATATTATAATAATTACTAGTTAATTAAAGAATGATCTGAGAGTTGTATTATTTTTTGCTTTTGGCATGGTTTCATCAATGAAGGAGATGAAATTGGTAAATGTCACTATTTCAAATACTGTATGTTTTTGAAAGATCAGTGTAAAAAGTAATGTTGCCTTCTTAAATATAATTTCAGAAATATGTATTCAAAGATTCAGAACTGATAACTACCTGAATAGAAGTTAATCATTACTAACTCAGAAATAGTTCATCGGATTTTTGTGTGCTTTTTTTCAATGTTTTAAATTTAGTAAGTGACGTTTTGTCTTAGGCAGCCTCAGTATGGTCGTTTCCTTCTTGTTAATGCAGTTTCAGAGGCTTTTGCCTCAGAAGCTGTTGGAGCTGCTGGAGGAAGTTTTCCCTTTTCCCAGGTTGCCTTGACCTTTGAATGCCAAGTAGATTGACTGGATGTGCGAACTTTCTCATCCCAGTTCATTGATCCCAAGGTGAAGCCAAGACTTGGACCCAGTTGTAGTTTATTTATTTTGTATGCAATGCAGAACACAGTTCTCCATGTTTTTTCAGTTGTTAAAGACTCTGTGTTTACCTATGACTCACAGAAATGAGGTGGCCGCCACGTGACCACGTGTCTGGGTGGACCTCTGGGGCCCTTCCCATGTCCCTCCCCCTCCTGCCTTTACAGGTGGAGTGGAGCTGCATTAAATAGGCTGAAGTTTTGTTTCTGCCTGAGATGAGGTGACTTTCCTGAACCAACCCTCTTCTCCTGCCCTTACACACAAGGCACAACAGAAGGTGTGGTTCCAGCCACGTGAAACCAGTATGTGTGCCAGTCCCCATGGGACTGGGGTTCCAGCTGCACTTCTCATTCATCATGTATTATAAGGGGCAGCACCCCAACCCAGTGGAACTGCAGCAGACATTTCATGTCTCCTCTGCACTATTGAAGGTGTGGGGAGAGCGAGTGGGCAGGCTAAACAAGGCCAGCTCAGTGACACGTCCTGGCCCTTGTAGTGTGTCCACTCCCGAACCCTCGCCTTTTCTGGAGCATGCCCAGCCCATCGCAGCTGTATCACCACCACTTCCTCTTTATCTAAAAAATTCTATACTCAGCCATAAAAAAGAACAGATAGTACACAAATTATATACTTTTGAAAATACTACTGTGCTACAGTTGAAATAAACCCAGGCTTTCAGAAATTTATCTGTTATAAAATGTCAAGGAAAGTGTCTATTATATAATTATAAATTAATATTGTTAGTCTTTACCTGTTACAAAATAATTGAACTTTTTCCAGTTATGTTTCTTTTTACCAAGAATTATTATGTGAAAATGGCATCTTAACTATGTCCAGCATCAGAGTGGAATGAGATGATCTCTGTCTCTTTCCCCTTCAATATATAATCAGTAAAATATCCATAACTCAACAAAGATGCCTCTGCTCAGCATGTCAGGTCTCTGGAGAGTTCCTTGGATCTGTGCATCTGAAGGCGGGTGTGTAGGGCACGTGGAGAAAGTGGAGCCTGAGACAGAGAAGGTGATCCTGGATCACCTGCCTGTGATCCTGGACTGGCTGGGGGCTCAGCCCGCATCCCCGGGGAGCCTGGCAGCACTGGTCAGGCAGCTTGTATAGGACTCCAGCCTCCTGACCACTGAAACGCCTGGGCCATGGGAGCTGGGCATCAGGGACTCCAGCCACCTGCCTCCTGACCCCCCAGGATTGTGCCTGTGGACCCCACACCCTGGATATGCAGGAGGCCCCGGAATGTGGTGGAAGTGACGCACATCCCAGTAAACCAGCAGCAGTACCCAGGTCACCTGCAGCACCTGCAGAGGCCACGCAGGTGGAGACACACAAATGTATGCCACAGCGCCACCTACTGGAAATCGGAGACAGCGCTCTAATTACAGACCTTTTAAAATGTTAGCTCTTGTCTGAATGGTTAAGAGCTTCATGGAAGAAAGGAGATGCCAAGTAGCACTTCAAAGCTTTGGGCCACAACCAAAACACAGCAAAGCTCTTAACCATTCAGACATGATGGAGTTGGTTAAATGCTACTTAGGTTGAGTCCTGCTTGCCTCTTTTCAGTCATCTTTGTATGAATCCAATGGTTGGTTTTTGTTTATTTTTTTAAACGGTTTTTAGCTGATGTTCATGAAGAGCAGTGCCTAGAACTATGCCAATAAAGGAGGGAAATCCTGTCTAAGAAGGTGCGTTTCTGTACCAGAGCTGTGTCATAACCATCCTTTGGGCCCTCTGCTGGAAAAGTAGAATCAAGTCTCAAATAATGCCTTTTTAATTATATCCTCTAGCATTCTAGATGTAGGACAGTACTGTATCATACCTCTGTGAATGTAAAATATCTTGTACCTGCTCTATGATATGTAGTAGTGACCATGCTTTATCAGATCTGTTTTTAATGACGTTATTCTAGAATGTTTCTTTCCAGATGATGATTGAGAAATGTAATTAAAAAAAAAAATGGTGCCAGGTACCACAACAGTATCAGAACTTTGCTGTTTTCTGAGGTTTTGTTTTTTTACTTTTTTTTTTTTTAAATGGAGTGTGCTGGATGTCTCTATAATTTTGTTCAGATGACTGCAGAACTTGGAAAAGCTGTTGCTGCTATTGATGCATAACATACTGCTATTGGTCTTTTTATATAAATAAATAAATCTATATATATATACATATATATATAATTTGAATTTTTGGAAACTTTAGCTGTGCTGTCAACTTTGGAAAAAGTATCCCAGTTGTACCGTGTTGGGTTGGCATTGTACAGAAATTAACAGCCATATTGGTCTAGAAACGTTAAACATAATTTTTTCCATTTGTACAGGGGTAACACACTGTGTTAAATATGTAAGGTCTTATCTACATGGGTTTGATTACAGAAACTAATAAAGTATTCTCTAAATAAAAAAAAATAAAATAAAATGTTAGCTCTTAGCAGCTCGGCTGGTGAAGAATCTGACTGTGATGCAGGAGACCCCAGTTCAATTCCTGGGTCAGGAAGATCCCGTGAAGAAGGGATAGGCTACCCACTCCAGTATTCTTGGACTTCCTTGGTGGCTCAGCTGGTAAAGAATCTGCCCCCAATGTGGCAGACCTGGGTTCAACCCCTGGGTTTGGAAGATCCCCAGCAGAAGGGGAAGGCTACCCACTCCAGTATTCTGGCCTGGAGAATTCCATGGACTGTATAGCTCATGCGGTCACAAAGAATCGGACATGACTGAGCAACATTCCCTTCCCTTAAATGTTAGAATCAAGTGAAAAAAAAAGCTTTACCTAAAGAAGAAAGGTGTTGCCTACTTCACATGTGCCTGCAGAAGAACAGCTCATCCAGCACCATGAAAAACCAGGTGGCATTGTGTTTCAAAAAGAAATCAACAGTCTTCCAGAAAAAACAAAAAAAAAAACTTAAGGAGTATTATCCAAATGAAAGACAATTCAAAATGGCCATTGTGAAGAAGCACAGGAAAACTCAGAAAGCCGTTACAATGAGATCAAGAATAATATTATTGTACAGGAGGAATCCTTTACCAAAGAGACTGAAGCTCTAAAAAACCAACAAACAAAAATTCTAGAGCTGAAGAACTCGATTAAGAAGATGAAAAAATTCGTTAGAAAGTACTGGAAATAGAGCAGACCGTGTGGAAGAAATAGTGAGCTCGAAGATATAAATCTAGAAATGATTCAGATAGAAGAGAATAGAGAATTAAAATCTTTAAAAAGTAAGGAAATCCTACAAGAATTCTCCGATTCTTTTATAAGGGGCAACAGAGTGATGGGTACCCAGAAGGAGAAGAGAGAGAGAAGGGAATAGAGTGACTGTCTAAAGAAATAATAGCTGAGAACTTCCCAGACAGGGGAAGGAAGTGGATAAGCAAGTCCATGAGGCTAAGAGAACTCCTAATTACTTCAACACTAAAAGGCCTTCTCCAACACACATTATGTTAAAACTGTCAGAAGTCAATGACAAATAATTTTAAAGGCAGCAAGAAATTAAAAAAAAAAAGGAACCCTACAAAGGAACTCCCACTGGGCCATCATCAGATTTCTCAGCAGAAACCCTGCAGGCCAGGCAAGAGCAGAATGACGTTCTTAAAATACTGAATGATAAAAAATGTCAGCCAGAAATACTCTCTCCAGCAAAGTTGTCCTTCAAGAGAATGAAGATTGCCCAGGATAATATGTACAATTGTAAATACCATATGAAAGATGGCATTTTAAGTAGGAAATTCAGGAGAGGGAGAAGAGAAGCCACGTGGATATTTCAGGGATGATTTCCTGCCTGAGGTATGAGCAAGCCTGATGTGTTCAAGGACCAGTAGGGAGGCTCAAAGGAAACAGTGTGAGCGAGGGGAATATAGCTGGAGGTCATCAGAGATGTGGGGAAGTACCAGCTCCTCGAAGACGCTGAAGCATTGGGGGCCGTTGTCATGGAGCAGGATGCCAAGGCAGATGCCAGGGAGTATTAGGTGAGCCCTGGCTGGCACAGATGCCAAGTGCCTGGCATCCACATGGGGCTGAAGAGGTCACTGGGCCTCAGTCAGGCCTGCGAAGTTCTAAAGGGCTCTGTGTGCTCTGGTTTGTGGCTACAGCTGAGGCCGGAGGACCCCCATGTTCTCACACACCCGCGTTTTGGATCACCTGTGCAGGTGGCTCCCCTGAGCGAATCACCTGAACAGCTGGGAAAGAAGAGATCAACCCCTGCCCGCCCGAATCAGGAAGAGCACTTTTCCGCCGGCTGTGTCCCTCCAGCGCCCGCTACTGGCAGAGCTTAACATTGTGTTCACAGGGCAAAAGGCAAGATGCTGAAAGGCCTGTCCACTATGTGAAGAATGGGGTCAGTGGGGTAAATTGAGGGCTGAGAGTCAATAACTGGCATGGACAGTAGGGAGGGTTGAGGCTTGGAAGGTTTGTTCTTATTTTGCGTATAGGTCCCATGTCACTTGTGACTCTGTAAGACTCAAGTATTGCTCATATGAAGGTGCCTCTGGAAGGAAAAATTTATCTGTGCACTTGGATCTGGCTTGGGATCTCCTTGGAAATCTTTCAAACTTTATTGTGCGATATAACTGTAAATATTTATTTCAGGTCTGAAACAGTATTGGAAATATATCTGAATAGAGCCTTAAATTTGCCATAATGTTTAATAATGAACTTTTAAAAATTTTATTTATTTTTTAACTGAAGGATGATTGCTTTACAGAATTTTGTGGTTTTCTGTCAAACCTCATCATGAATCAGCCATAGGTATACATAATATTCCCTCCCTTTTGAACCTCCCTCCCATCTCCCTCCCCATCTCACCCCTCTAGGTTGATACAGAGCCCCTGTTTGAGTTACCTGAGCCATACAGCAATTTCCCACTGGATATCCATTTTACACGTGGTAGTGTAAGTTATTCTCTCCCTTCATCTCACCCTCTCCTCCCCTCTCCCCCTGTCCATAAGTCTGTTCTCTATGTCTGTTTCTCCATTGCTGCCCTGCAAATAAATTCTTGAGTACCATTTTTCTAGATTCTGAATATGTGCATTTGTATACGATATTTATCTTTCTCTTTCTGACTTACTTCACTCTGTATAATAGTCTCAGGTTCATCCACTTCATTAGAACTGACTTAAATATGTTCCTTTTTATGGCTGAGTAATAATATTCCATTGTGTATATGTACCACAGCTTCTTTATCCATTCATCTGTTGATGGACATCTAGGTTGCTTCCACATTCTAGCTATTGCTGCAATGAATGGGACACACATGTCTTTTTCAATTTTGGTTTTCTCAGGGTATATACCTCGGAGTGGGATTGCTGGGTCATATGGTGGTTTTAACCCTAGTTTTTAAAGAAATCTCCATACCATCTCCCATAGTGGTTGTATCAATTTACATTCCCACCAACAGTATAAGAGTGTTCCCTTTTCTCCACACCCTCTCCAGCATTTATTGTTTGTAGACCTTTTTGATGATGGCCATTCTGACTGGTATGAGATGATATCTCATTGTAGTTTTCATTTGCATTTCTCTAATTATGAGCGATGTTGAACATCTTTTCATATGTTTGTTAGCCATCTGTATGTCTTCTTTGGAGAAATATCTGTTTAGGCCTTTCCCCCAGTTTTTGATTGGGTTGTTTGTTTTTCTGGTATTGAGTTGTATGAGCTGCTTGTATATTTTGGAAATTAATTCTTTGTCAGTTGTTTCATTTGCTATTATTTTCTCCCATTCTGAGAGTTGCCATTTCAACTTGCAGATAGTTTCCTTTGCTGTGCAAAAGCTAAGCGTAATCAGGTCACACTTGTTTACTTTTGTTTTGAATTCCCATTACTCTAAGGGGTGGGTCACGGAGGATCTTGCTTTGATTTATGTCATTGAGTGTTCTGCCTCTGTTTTCCTCTGAGAGTTTTATAGTTTCTGGCCCTACATTTAGGTCTTTAATCCATTTTGAGTTTATCTTTCTGTATGGTGTTAGGAAGTGTTCTAATTTCACTCTTATACGTGTAGCTGTCCAGTATTCCCAGCACCATTTATGGAAGAGGCTGTCTTTGCCCCATTGTATATTCTTGCCTCCTTTATATCTTATTTCATTGGTCTATATTTATGTTTTTGCACCACTACCATACTGTTTTGGTGACTGTAGCTTTGTAGTATAATCTGAAGTCAGGAAGGTTGATTCTCCAGCTCCATTCTTCTTTCTCAAGACTGCTTGGGGCGTTTGAGGTCTTTTGTGTTTCCATATGAATTGTGAATTTTTTTTGTTCTAGTTCTATGAAAAATGCGTTCGGTAATTTGATAGGGATCGCACAGAATCTGTAGACTGTGTTTGGTAGTATAGTTATTTTTACAATATTGATTCTTTCTACCCAGGAACATGGACTGTCTCTCTATCTGTTTATGTCATCTTTGATTTCTTTCATCAGTGTCTTATAATTTTCTGTGTGTAGTTCTTTTGTCTCCTTAGATACGTTTGTTCCTAGATATTTAATTATTTTTGTTGCAGTGGTGAATGGGATTGATTCCTTAATTTCTCTTTCTGATTCTTCATTGTTACTGTATAGAAATGTAAGTTATTTCTGTGTGTTGATAGTGTATCCTACGAATTTGCTAAATTCACTGATTAGCTCTCATAATTTTCTGATATTATCTTTAGGGTTTTCTATGTACAGTATCATGTCACCTGCAAAGAGTGAGAACTTAACATCTTCTTTTCTGATCTGGATTCCTTCTATTTCTTTTTCTTCCCTGATTGCTGTAGCTAGGACTTCCAGAACTATGTTGAATAATAGCGGTGAAAGTGGCCACCCTTGTCTTGTTCCTGATTTTAGGGGAATCCATTCAGTTTTTCACCACTGAGACTAATGTCTGCTGTGGGCTTATCATATATGACCTTTACTAGGTTGAGGTATGTTTCTTCTTATGCCCATTTTTAAAGAATTTCAATCATAAATGGGTGCTGAATTTTGTCAAAGGCTTTTTCTGCATCTATTGAAATGATCATATGATTTTTATCTTTCAATTTGTTAACATGGTGTATCCCATTGACTGATTTGCATTTATTGAAGAATTCTTGCATCCCTGGTATAAACCCAACTTGCTCATGTTGTATGAAATTTTTGATGTGTTGCTGAATTCTGTTTGCTAAAATTTTGTTGAGGATTTTTGCATATACATTCATCAGTGATATTGGCCTGTAGTTTTCTTTTTTTGTGTTGCCTTTGTCTGGTTTTGGTATCAGGGTGATGGTGGCCTCATAGAATGAGTTTGGAAATTTTCCTTCCTCTGCGATTTTTTGAAAGAGTTTTAGAAGGATAGGCATTAGCTCTTCTCTAAATGTTAGACAGAATTCTCCTGTGAAGCCATCTGGTCCTGGGCTTTTGTTCTTTTGAGAGGTTTTTTATCACAGCTTCAATTTCAGTGCTTGTAATTGGGTTGTTCATAATTTCTATTTCTTCCTGGCTCAGTCTTGGAAGATTGAACTTTTCTAAACATCTGTCCATTTCTTGAAGGTTTTCCATTTTATTGCCATATAGTTGTTTGTAATAGTCCCTTATATGCCTTTGTATCTCTGCATTGTCTGTAATAGCCTCTCATTTATCATTTCGGATTTTGTTGATTTGATTTTCAGTCTTTTTTTCTGGATGAGTCTGGTTAAAGATTTGTCAATTTTGTTTATCTTCTCAAAAAAACAGCTTTTAGTTTTATTAATCTTTACTATTTTTCTTTCATTTCTTTTTCATTTATTTCTGCTTGGATCTTTATGATTTCTTTCCTGATGCTAATTTTTGGGATTTTTATTCTTTTTCAGTTGTTTCAGGTGTAAAGTTAGGTTGTCTATTCGATGCTTTTCTTGTTCCTTGAGGTAGGATTGCATTGCTATAAACTTCCCTCTTAGAACGGCTTTTGCTGCATCCCATAGGTTTTGAGTTGTCATGATTTCATCATCATTTGTTTTGAGAAATTTTTGATTTCCCTTTTGATTTCTTCAGTAACCTGTCGGTTATATAGAAACATGTTGGTTAATCTCCACGTGTTTTTGTCTTTTACAGTTATTTTTCTTGTAATTGATACTTAATCTCATAGCATTGTGGTCAGAAAAGATGCTTTATGGAATTTCAATATTCTTAAATTTACCAAAATTTGATTTGTGACCCAAGATGTGGTCTATCCTGGAGAATGTATTGTATGTGCTTGAGAAGAATGTGTATTCTTCTGCATTTGGATGGAATGTCCTGAAGATATCAGTGAGATCCATCTCATCTAATGTATCATTTAAGACTCGTGTTTCCTTATTAATTTTCTGTTTTGATGATCTGTCCATTGGTGTGAGTGGGGTGTTGAAGTGTCCTACTATTATTGTGTTACTGTCAATTTCTCCTTTTATGTCTGTTAGTGTTTGTCTTATGTATTGAGGTGCTCCTACGTGGGGTGCATAGATATTTACAATTGTCATGTCTTCCTCATGGATTGATCTCTTGATCATTATGCAGTGTCCTTCCTTATCTCTTGTAATATTCTTTAATTTAAGGTCAATTTTGTCTGATATAAGGATTGCTACTCCAGCTTTCTTTTGCTTTCCATTTGCATGGAATATATTTTTCCATCTTCTCACTTTCAATGTATATGTGTCTTTAGGCCTGAAGTGGGTTTCTTACAGACAGAATATATATGGGTCTTGTTTTTGTGTTCATTTAGCCAGTCTGTGACTTTTGGTTGGAGCATTTAATCCATTTACATTTCAAGTAATTATTGATATATTTGTTCCTATTGCCATTTCCTTAATTGTTTGGGGTTTGATTTTGTATACCTGTTTCTTCTCTAATATTCTTGACTATATAAGTCCATTTAACATTTGTTGTAAAGCTGGTTTGGTGGTACTGAATTCTCTTAACTTTTGCTTGTCTGGAAAGCTTTTGATTTCTCCATCAATTTTGATTGAGATACTTTCCAGGTACAGTAATCTTGGTTGTAGATTTTTCCCTTTAAATATACCCTGCCATTTCCTTCTGGCCTGCAGTTTCTGCTGAAAGATCAGCTGTTAAGCGTATGGGGTTTCCCTTGTATGTTACTTGTTGCTTCTCCCTTGCTGCCTTTCATATTCTTTCTTTGTATTTAGTCTTTGTTAGTTTGATTATTCTGTGTCTTGGCATGTTTCTCCTTGGGTTTATCCTGCATGGGACTCTTTGCACCTCTTGGACTGGATTGACTATTTCCTTTTCCATGTTGAGGAAATTTTCAGCTATATTCTCTTCAAAAAGTTTCTCATGCCCTTCCTTTTTCTATTCTTCTTCGGGGACCCATATAATTTGAATTCTGGTGCATTTGATGTTGTCCCAGAGGTCTCTGAGACTATCCTCAGTTCTTTCATTGTGTTTACTTTATTCTGCTATTCAGAAGTTATTTCCACCATTTTATCTTCCAGCTCACTGATTTGTTCTTCTGCTTCAGATATTCTGCTATTGATTATTTCTAGAGTATTTTTAATCTCAGTAATTGTGTTGTTTGTCTCTGTAGGTTTATTCTTTAATTCTTCTAGGTCTCTGTTAACTGAGTCTTGCATTTTCTTCATTTTGTCTTCAAGATTTTTGATCATCTTTACTAGCATTATTCTGAATTCTTTTTCAGGTAGTTTTCCTATTTCCTCTTCATTTATTTGCACTTGTGTTCCTAGTTTGTTCCTTCATCTGTGCAATATTTCTCTGCCTTTTAGTCTGTTTGTTTGTTTGTTTGTTTGTTTGATTTTAACTTATTGTGTTTGAGGTCTCCTTTTTCCCGACTTCAAGGTTGAATTATTTCTTCCTTTTGGTTTCTGCCCTCCTAAGTTTGATCTAGTGATTTGTGTAAGCTTTGTATAGGGTGAGATTAGGGCTGAGTTATTTTTTTCCTCTGGTGGGCAAGGCTGAATGAGGTGGTAATCTCTGCTGATGATTGGGTTTGTATTTTTGTTTTGTTTGTTGTTTGGATGAGGCATCCTGCACAGGGTTCTACTGGTGGTTGGGTGTTGGTTGGACTTGTATTCAAGTAGTTTCCTTTGTGGAAGTTCTTGCTATTTGATACTCCCTAGGGTTAGTTCCCTGGTAGCCTAGGATCTTAGATTCAGTGCTCCCACTGCAGAGGCTCAGGGCTTGATCTTGAGTTTTGCATGGTTCTATATATTCTTTATCACTGGTCATGTATTCCTGTCCACTCTCAGCTGGTGTTCTGCATACACTTCTGTGTCTGAAGGTGTGTTCCTGATGTATCCATGGAGAGAGATGTAGTCCATGCCCACCTCCTCCTCCATGATCTTGTTCTTCCCCTCAGGCAATAATGGTATTTTGAAGTGCTATTTAAGTTTTCTCTAGTAGAAAATAGACTAATGTTTAAACTCATTTTTTTGCTACTAAATATATGATAAATGATCTTTTAATTAGTGGTTTATTTTTTCCTTTTCATTTTTTATTGAAATATAATTGACATATATTGTTATATTTGTTTCAGGGGTACAAGGAACACTTACTTGTCTTTCCAGTCTTGGTCCTTGAGAGCAGCACCCATAGCCAGCCTGAATCCTTTGCTGTAGATCCATGTTTGCATTTTGCCAGAGGCTTCCAGATCGTTGGCATGTTTTGCAGCAGCTGTGTGTGACCTTTGTGGAACAGACGGATGCTCTTGTTATGCAGCCTTGTTGAGAATGTAATCTTTGTTTTCCCCTGATGGCATATGTTTGGCAGAGAGCTTTCTCTCCAGATGTAAACACGACACAATTTCAAAAGCCGCAGCCTTGAGGGCCCAATACCTGTTTCCTGAGGAATTAAATCCTAGCAAATCCAGAGATTCTAAATACTGTATATCCTATTGACTTTTTTTGAAGCAAAAATCTTTACAGTTAACTTTGAGTTATTGACTGCCATTGAGTTCTGAGAGTAATATCTCTTCATAAGCTATGCAGTATTTATGGATGGTTCAATGTATATATTGGGGCTTCCCTGGTGGCTCAGAGGTTAAAGCGTCTGCCTACAATGCGGGAGACCTGGGTTCGATCCCTGGGTTGGGAAGATTTGCCTGGAGAAGGAAATGGCAACCCACTCCAGTATTCTTGCCTGGAGAACCCCATGGACGGAGGAACCTGGTGGGCTACAGTCGCAAAGAGTCAGACACGACCGAGCGACTTCACTTCACTTCTTCTTCAATATATCTATTGATTCTAATTCTTAGTACATACTCTTCATATGGCCCAGTGAGAAGTGGTGGACAGAGGTTGGGAGAATGGAAGAGAAGTTGAGGTAGAATCCTTTTTTTTTTTTTAGTGAATCAAATATTTAACATAAAGTCAGAAATGTGCCTGTAAAAATGTCCTTGTATATTTTTTTTCAGAGAATGGTTCAGTTTTCTTTATTTCATATTCAAGAAACAGAAATAATCTTAAATAGTAAGACAAAAGCAAACCTTGGAAGTAAGTCCTATTAGAATTTTAGTCCAAGAAAAGATATTGAAAAGAAAAGGGAAAAAAATCCTGATCCCTTTGTAATTAAACAACTAATCCAATTAGAAGGAGGGGAAAAAATCAGGGAAAGTAGAAAGAATTAGAGGTTTAAAATTACACTTTTCAAGATTGGATTTCACAGGCAGGCTTCATAGTTGGAGTGATCTTTACTTAGTGTCCTGGTTGACAGATTGTAAACCTCAGTATGGAAAAGGAGCCAGCACACAGCACAGGACAGAGCATCCTCAAAGGTGTGCACTGTGGTACCTTAGTAAAAAGGAACTAGATTGACCATCTGTTCCCATCACTTCCTAGAGGACTTTACTGGATTGATGTTTTATGAAACATTTAATCACTAGTTTCTTCAAAAAAGTGTAATAGGATTACTGATGTTCTCCATAGTTGTTGTTAAATCACTCAGTCCCATCCAACTCTTTGTGACACCATGAACTGCAGCATACCAGGCTTCCCTATCCTTCACCATCTTCCAGAGCTTGCTCAAATTCATGTCCATTGAGTCAGTGATGCCATCCAACCTCTGTCATCCCCTTCTACTCCTGTCTTCAAACTTTCCCAGCATCAGGGTCTTATCTAATGAGTCAACTCTTCGCATCAAGTGGCCAAAGTATTGGAGCTTCAGCATCAGTACTTCCAATGAATATTCAGGATTGATTTCCTTTAAGATTGACTGGTTTGATCTCCTTGCAGTCCAAGGGACTCTCAAGAGTCTTCTCTAACAGCGCAGTCCAAAAGCATCAATTCTTCAGTGCTCAGCCTTCTTTCTGGTCCAACTCTCACATCCATACGAAGCCATAGCTTTGACTAGACAGATCTTTGTTGACAAAGTAGTCTTTGCTTCCTAATATGCCATGTAGGTTCATCATAGCCTTCCTTCCAAGGAGCAAACGTTTTTTTAATCTCATGACTGCAGCTACCACCTGCAGTGACATTGGAGCCCAAGGAAATTAAATTCCCCACAGAGCTTCTTGAAAACTACACTCTTAGCATTTCTTTGCTTTTGGGGGTGGTTCCTGGAATCCGTGTTCCTCATTTTCAAGTATGAACGCGATTAAGGTGAATGTCAGAATTAAAACAGAAAGCCTGTTGATCTCAGATCACTTAACACATCGATGCTGTGGACTGCGTAAAATCCAGACATTACGTTTCTCTCTACTCCGTCTGAGACATGACATCACCTGCCACACAATGAAGGTGCGACTGAGGTTTTGATAACTGTGCTTCTTTTAGATAAATGGTTTCCAGGGAATTCCTGGAAAATGAAAGTTAGAATGATAACCCGGCTTCACTGAAAATGAACGACATGGCAATGTTCACACACTTTTCCCCCTCATTTTAACTTGAGATTCTAATTTGATTGGTGAAATCCAAGGGTAGACATGTTGGAGAACAGGTCTCCCAGCTGTCTGCCCTCCAGCCACTTGGTGTCTGCTTCTCAGAACCTCCTTGTCCACCCCTAGAACTCCATTGACAAGCTGCTCTCAGATGGAAGCTTCTGCTCACCATCTCCTCCTCGGAAGCATTTCTCATTCCCTCCTTCCTCCTCATTCATTCTTCCAGGTCAAAGACCCTCCTATTTTAAACTCAGAGCAACCTCACCCTTAGAGCACTTAGCCTGGATGTTCCACACACAGCCCCAGCATTTACTGTCATCGCCTCCAACATCATGTAAGTTCCATGTCTGCTTCTTTTCCTTAGTAGCATATTCCCACTGGGAACCCACTAAGCATCCCAAAGAAATATTTACCAAATAAATGCATTTACTGATAGTAAACATAACACTAGCTTTGACATGTTCTCTTAAATAGAATGTTTTTAAAAACATCAAGCTTTTGATCATTACTTAAGTGATGACAAATATTTTAAGGAGAAAGAGGAACTGTGATCAGATGTTCCACAAAGGTAATCTGAGGATCAGTTTTTACTTTGACAAATGAAATAAAGACTCTCACTTTCTCATAATCATGACAGGAAGTCAGGTCTCTGGCACTACGTCCCCGACATAAAGCACAGCTGAGAGCTGCCTGGGTTGACCTGCTGTGTTTCTCCAGTGCATCACAATTACTGGCTTCCTTGTGCGTCCCCAGGGGGCCTGAAGAGAGACTGTACTCCTGGCTCTATGGAGCTTCCTTCTGCTCTGGACCTTCTCCTTTTCCCCTCTGGCCCTCTCTCATTTTAAATGACCAGGCACCCTCAGGAAGTAATCCCTGGATGTTGACTGCATCATTCCATGTTGCAACATTTGCTTTTGAAGCTCCAGTGTTACCACTTTGCTTTCCTTTTGGAGTCTCTTTATTGAGTGAGCTTCCTGCATAAGGATGAGTCATCCCAGATGGATAATCCTTAGACCAGACTCCTAATCCTCAATCCTATCCATTCGATGCCGCCTTTTCCTAAGAAATATGTTATTGTCGGCTGAAAAATATGTACAGCCTGTAAGTTGAGAACTATGTTTTTCTTGGCAGACATTCTGAGGATGTAAGTCTGGGATACAGCCTCTCAGAAAGCTCTGAGTGACTGTCCCAAAGAGGTAAGGATATATAAAAGGGGAAAAAAAACAAAAACAAAAACATGTAGTGAATATCAAAAGGTGACTTCTAATCACAAAAACAGACATCTCAAGTAAATGACCTCAGTGGTGTTCTGTGTATAGGAAGATGCAAGAGGCTGGGTTCACTGGAACATCCCTTTGATGTGCACCTTAACTACTTAGGGCCGGTGTCCTGTTTCACTCCCTCCCAGATCCTCTCAGGGCTCACAGAGGAGGTGGCTGTAGTGGCTGAAGGCAGCAACATCCTTGGTTTACTGAAATTGCATCAACATTCTCTGCCCACATTTCCTTTACCATTCTGAGAAGAAATTAATAGATAAAAACCTACGTACATTTATAAGATATTCCAAGGTGGTGAACACTTGGTGAAGTTGAGGTAAGGTTTTCCTTAGATGTGACTGGTAATTCCATTTCTGGAAAGCTGTGTATATTGTGCATGTTAAAATATAGTATTGGATATTTAATTAAATGTTTAAAATAATATATATGGAAATAGTATATACTCTGACAATCCTAGACAGCATATTAAAAAGCAGAGACATGACTTGCTGACAATGGTCCATCTAGTCAAAGTTATGGTTTTTCCAGTAGTCATGTACAGATGTGAGAGTAGGCCATAAAGAAGGCTGAGCACTGAAGAATTGATGCATTTCAGTTGTGGTGCTGGAGAAGACTGTTGAGACTCCCTTGGAGAGCAAGGAGATCAAACTAGTTGATCCGAAAGGAAGTCAACCCTAAATATTCATTGGAAAGACTGTTGCTGAAGCTGCAGCTCCAACACTTTGACCACTGGATGTGGACACTCGACTCATTGGAAAAGACCCTGATGCTGGAAGAAATTGAGGGCAGGAGGAGAAGGGATTGGCAGAGGATGAGATGATCAGATGGCATCACCAATTCAATGCTCGTGAGTTTGAGCAAACTCAGAGATAGCAAAGGAAAGGGAAGCCTGACGTGCTGCAGCCCATGGTCTCCCAAAGAGACACGACTTGGCGACTGAACAACAACAATAGTAATCCTCTGAAAAATAATTTATACTTACACGTTTTATGTTCCAATTTATGCTTTGTCTATAGAATGATTCTAGAAAATATCCTGGACGCCTGTTTCTGCCCTCCTTTCCCCGCAAAGAGGATATACTTTGGGGGGGGGGGGGGTTAAAATATGCATAAATTTTTAATAATCACGAAAGTATTCCAATGGGATAACATTCAATGATATGATAATTTAGCACAAAATATACCATAGCGCACTCTAAGTCTCATCCCCTTAAAACAAGGAGTAGATGGTGAAGGCAGTCGGTTTGTGGAGGGGATGTGTGGCGTCTAGAGCTGGGAGCACAGACATTGATTGAAAGGCTGGAATGGAGGGAGGGTTGCTGTGTTGTGCCTTTCCAATGTTCACACTTCCCTGAGAAATTCTGCTCCAACCACAGACCTGTTTGTAAATCACAGGGCTGTTTTTAATATGTAATCACCTGGTTAAAAAATACCCAAGATTTCTCAAAAGAGAGAAGAAAAAAGATCTGCTAATCCTGCTGTCCTCAAATTCTTCACTTATATGTGGAATCTAAAAACCAATACAAATTAACTTATTTGCAAAACAAATAGACTTACAGACCTAAAAAACAAACTTATGGTTATCAAAAGGGAAAGGGGGAGAGGGAAATTAGGAGTTTGGGATTAACATGAACACACTATTATATATGGGAAAATCCCATGGACAGAGGACCCTGGTAGGTTACAGTCCATGGGGTCACAAAGAGTCAGACACAACTGAGCGACTTCGCTTTCTTTTCACTACTATATATAAAATAGATTATCTTCAAGGACCTACTGTACAGCACAGGAAACTCCTCTCAGTATTCTGTAATAACCTATATGAGGAAACAATCTGAAAAAAAGTAGGTGTATATACATGTGTGTAACTAAATCATTTTGCTGTACACCTGAAACTAACACATTATAAATCAACTATTGACTATGCCAAAGCCTTTGACTGTGTGGAACACAATAAACTGTGGAAAATTCTGAAAGAGATGGGAATACCAGACCACCTGACCTGCCTCTTGAGAAATCTGTATGCAGTTCAGGAAGCAACACTGAGAACTGGACATGGAAAAACAGACTGGCTCCAAATAGGAAAAGGAGTATGTCAAGGCTGTATATTGTCACCCTGCTTATATAACTTATATGCAGAGTACATCATGAGAAACGCTGGACTGGAAGAAACACAAGCTGGAATCAAGATTGCCGAGAGAAATATCAATAACCTCAGATATGCAGATGACACCACCTTTATGGCAGAAAGGGAAGAGGAGCTAAAAAGCCTCTTGATGAAAATGAAAGAGGAGAGCAAAAAGGTTGGCTTAAAGCTCAACATTCAGAAAACGAAGATCATGGCATCCGGTTCCATCACTTCATGGGAAATAGATGAGGAAACAGTGAAAACAGTGTCAGACTTTATTTTTGGGGGCTCCAAAATCACTGCAGATGGTGATTGCAGCCATGAAATTAAAAGATGCTTACTCCTTGGAAGAAAAGTTATGAGCAACCTAGATAGCATATTCAAAAGCAGAGACACTACTTTGCCGACTAAGGTCCGTCTAGTCAAGGCTATGGTTTTTCCTGTGGTCATGTATGGATGTGAGAGTTGGACTGTGAAGAAGGATGAGCGCCGAAGAATTGATGCTTTTGAACTGTGGTGTTGGAGAAGACTCTTGAGAGTCCCTTGGACTGCAAGGAGATCCAACCAGTCCATTCTGAAGGAGATCAGCCCTGGGATTTCTTTGGAAGGAATGATGCTAAAGCTGAAACTCCAGTACTTTGGCCACCTCATGAGAAGAGTTGACTCATTGGAAAAGACTCTGATGTTGGGAGGGATTGGGGGCAGGAGGAGAAGGGGACAACAGAGGATGAGATGGCTGGATGGCATCACGGACTCGATGGATGTGAGTCTAAGTGAACTCCGGGAGATGGTGATGGACAGGGAGGCCTGGCGTGCTGCTATTCATGGGGTCGCAAAGAGTCGGACATGACTGATCGACTGAACTGAACTGAAACTATTTTCCAGAATGGCCGTTGAGTTCAGTTCAGCTGGTGATGTCAGCACCAGGACCCAGGAGAAAGAAACAGTGACCCCACAGGAGACTTGCCTGTGGATGTCCGGGAGTCTCCGGCAGAGGCATGGGTTGGTGGTGGCCTGCTGTGGGGTTCGGGGCATGGACTGTAGCAGTACATGCATAGGATCTTTTGAGGGAGGTCACCGTTATCTTTATTCTGTTCAGTCGCTCAGTCCTGTCTGACTCTTTGTGACCCCGTGGACTGCAGCATGCCAGGCCTCCCTGTCCATCACCAACTCCCAGAATTTATTGAGACTCATGTCTATTGAGTCGGTGATACCATCCATCCATTCATTGATTCCACCATAGTTTGGCCCGAGGTAAATAGCGGGAAGGGAACAGAGCTCCATCCCTCAACAGAAAATTAGATTAAAGATTTACTGACCATGGCCCTGCCCATCAGAACAAGACCCAGTATCCCCAGTATCCCCCACAGTCAGTCTATCCCATCAGGAAGCTTTTATAAGCCTCTTGTCCTTCTCCATCAGAGGGCAAACGGACTGAAAACTACAGAATGGCTGTACCATTTTAATACTCTCAGAGGCAATATGTGAGAGATCTAATTTTGCTACATCGCTGCTACTATCACCAGTTAAAAATTTTAGCTGTTGTAATAGATGGATGTATGGCAATATCTCTTCGTGATTTTAATGGGCAATTTTCTAATGGTAAAAGGCAGTCTTCAGTTCAGTTCAGTTCAATTGCTCAGTCATGCCCGACTTTTTGCAACTACATGAACCACAGCACGCCAGACCTCCCTGTCTATCACCAACTCCCAGTGTCCACGCAAACCCATCTCCATTGAGTTGGTGATGCCATCCAACCATCTCATCCTCTGTTGTCCCCTTCTCTTCCTGCCCTCAATCTTTCCCAGCATGAGGGGCTTTTCCAATGAGTCAGCTCTTCGCATCAGGTGGCCAAATTATTGGAGTTTCAGCTTCAACATCAGTCCTTCCAATAAACACCCAGGACTGATCTCCTTTAAGATGGACAGGTTGGATCTCCTCACAGTCCAAGGGACTCTCAAGAGTCTTCTCCGACACCACAGTTGAAAAGCATCAAGTCTTGGTGCTCAGCTTGCTTTACAGTGCAACTCTCACATCCATACGTGACCACTGGAAAAAAAATGACCACCTTTGCATGTTTATCTTCTGTGTGTTCTCTCAGTGAAGTCTCTGTCTTTTGCCCATTTTCTTGTTAGATTGTAGGCTCACTATCACCCCTCTGAGCCACCTCATTCTGCCTTGTTGCTGCTGCGGGAGCAGGTAGGAGTGCCATCTGCCCCCTCCTCAGGGGGAAAGTTTGGTTCTCCACTTTAACACACTGATTCCAAGAGGGGTCAGTTTTCCTTTTGGTTTTTGGTTGGTCAACAAGTATTAAAAATGAAGTGTTTTTCTACCAGACACCCTTTCTCCAGTCCTTTGTGTAGAGCTGGTACTGGGCCCAGGCCTCTCTAGCACCCCATCAGGGATGAAGGAGGAAAGAAAACCCAGGAGCTTACATCATTCCTCAGGTTGTGAAGTTCCTGCCTGGTCACCTTCCCTACATTTTTCATAGCTTTCCTATATTTGTTGGTGTCTAAGGCCCCAGACCCCTTCATTAGTTAGCCTGGGGCTCAGTAGAGCTCCTGTGGAGAGACACTGATGTTGGCCCTTGACGTCAGGAGGTGACGGGTGAGGGCCTGGACCTCAGCGCCTGTCCTCAGTGGACAAGGCCCGAGATCTGCATTGTCTTCATACACTGGGGGTGACCCTCTTGGTGATGATGCCTGTCTGTCAGGGTTCCATGACACTGTACACACAGGGTACCTGGCAGATGCCTGCCTGTTACTAAGGGCTCAACAGTAGGAGCTCTTGTTCTTCTATAGGTGAGACTCTTGGCTCCAGGGAGATCATTTCTGAGCTTAGTGGAAGAACAAAAGCCAGATGATGGGGATTCAAATACCAAGCACTCGGTGAGGGAAGTCAGTTTGCCTCTGAGATTCTGAGCTGGAGAAGGAGAGAGAGGCCTGTGAAAGAGGGAGAAGGAAGTCTGAAGCTCAGGCAGGACAGGAGGAGAAGCTGACGGGGAGGAGGGAGAAGGGAGACATGCAGGTAAATTACAGGGAGAGGACAGTGCGGCTGGTGCTGTCAGAGTAGCACAGGAGCAAAGACAGGACACTGACCCCGAGGCCAGTGCAGGCGCCCCTCGGCCCGAATCCAGCCCAGGACTGCATTCCTGACTGACATCACCACATCCTGTGACCTCTGCTTCTCCAAAATCAGACACCCACTGTTTCCACTCCTGGTGGTTACTGTTTCCACTGTGTAAAGAAGAGGAAAGAGACGGAAGGAGGAGGTAAGAGATTAGAAAGAAAGGAGTGAGTTTAAAGTAATTTATATGTATAATAAGCTCCATTCTTTTATTATGAGTTCATCTTGTGTTTATTAACCATCTGCTTTATTTCAGGCATTTGCTCTGGTTGCAGTGAGGAGAAAATGGACATTATCCATGTGCTTAGGTCAGTTTCTTTCTGCTCTGGGCACTGGGCCTCACATATCTGTTCACAGCTGTGATGTGTGCTGGAAGGAAATGCGCATTCCTCTAGTGCTGCCATGATACAGGGGGATGCAGCTGGTGGAGGGTGAGGGAGGCCTCCCCAGAGCAGAGAGGCTAGAGCTGAAGCCAGGTGGCTGTGGGTGCCGCCAGGGTGAGATGTGTGCGGCATGTTCTAGATAAAGGATGTGGCGTTTGTGGATGAGGAACTGAAGGAAAGCTGGTGAGGACAGACTTGCTCAGCAGGAGGGGGCAGGACACAGACATGGGTGCAGGGAAGCGGGCAGGCACTGGGAGCTTAACATGTGCCCAGGGTCTCTGTGGATCCAAGAGTGAGGATAGTAACCCTCCACAGGATACTGTGACACAGGTAAGAGTGAGGTCGGTGTGGAACACAGGCTCAGATCCAAATCTTTACAGCCAAGCTGCCCACCATTTAGGACATGTATCAGAGCCTTGGATATGGTGGGGGACCAGGTGGACCCTCGCGTCTTGGGTAGATGGAGGCTGTTGGTATGGAGAGGGCAGAGCAGTGGGAGTGGAGGACAGTGAGCAGCTCCGAGACTTGGCAATTCATCACCTTCCAGCTGGGCAACTCGTTCCCACTTTACTGACATCAGAACCACTGAAGAAGACATGAGCTTATCTTTAGACTTTTTTGGTCTAAGATGAAAATGCCTAGAAAGTAGTTGCCTGTGTGGATGTGGAGGGAAAACTGGAGCTGATCACAGAAACACAGGCTGAAGAGATTTGTCCTGGGTGGTTGGGTGCATGCAGGTCTGGTGAGGGGGGTTGGTGGGGGTGAGGGGAAGTCCAGGGGCCGAGGGTGTGATGCTGTGATGGAAGGAAGCAACACTAGGCAGCAGAAACGAGGGTGAGAGTTTATGCCCTTTGAGGATCAAGGCAAAGATTTACAGATGAGATTGAGTATAAAATACTGAGAAAATGGTAGAGACTGAGTGAGGGAGCTGGTGAAAGTCTGGCTTGCACAGTGTTTCCACCTGCAGCCCTTGGAAACCTGGCTCTTCAGGAGCATTTCTATCACATCTTCTCTGTCTCCTTCTGACACACACACACACACACTTGTTTTATAATCCATTAATTATGAGGATTGTTGTTAAAATGAAATAGCTCTTTCAATAACATAACTTCTGAAAGTATTTATTTAGCATGTCTTTGTTTAGTCACTAAGTCGTGTCTGGCTCTTTTGCTACCCCACCTGCCAGGCTCCTCTGCCTGTGGGAGTCACCAGGGAAGGATACCGGGGCAAGTTGCCATTTTCTTCTCCAGGGGATCCTCCCAAGCCAGGGATTGGACCCATGTCTCCTGCATTACAGGCGGATTCTTTACCACTGAGCCACCTGGGAAACCCCCTTATTACTATAGTATGTACCACCCAGCAATTCTTAATGAATCCCAGGACACAAGTCAATGTTCCCTGGAACCCCACTTGAGAAACACTGGCTGAGCACTGTCAATAGACTTAGCCACAGAAAAGCACATGGTCTCTCTCGACAGCCTCCCCTCCCTCTGCGTACCTGCTCCCACGCCTCTCCTCTCTGGGAGCTACAGTTTCTCTCAGGAGTTGGAAGAGCAGCCATCAGTTGCAGGATATGTTGGTTTAGGACTGTGGAGGTCAAAATACTTGGTGATTCCTGGCAGCCAGGAATTCTATCTATTCTGGCCAGTGGTTGGGTGAGAGTTGTGTCTGTGGTGTTAGGTGCCATGAGTCTTAGTGAGTAACAAAGTGAAAACTAGTGAAACTAGTGAGTAATTAGTGAAAGCCTCTAACTTAGCAGCGATAGGTCTAGTTCATCTTTAGGCAGATGGGAAATCATGGGAAAAAGAAATTCTGGAACAAACCTGCAGATAATTGGGGTGGGAGTGGGAAGGGGTACGCAGTCCCTGTGCTGGAGACTGAAACAATTTGGTCTCGTGAGGCTAGGAGAGGGAGGGCTTGTTATTTGAATGTTTGAAACTTGGAAATTCTTTTATGTGGTTAATTGATATGTGAATGTGTAGTTGCATTGTCCATATGTTTGGCCATAATAACCTATTTCAGCAGAAACTCTGGAATGATAGTGAGCTCACTAGCACCTCCTTCATATATAGAAAGAGTTACACGCAGTTTTAAAAGCAGTGGAAGATCGCTGTAGCAGGTTGAGCAAATAAGAATGGTGTTATGAGGAGCACGGATGTGTGGGCAAGGAGTGTGGTGGGATTTTCCTAGAACTTGAAGCCCAATATATATATTTATCTCCAGTATCTTGTGTAACGCTTAGTAATCGGTCGGCCTTTAATTGAATAGGTGGATGAATAAATCCCTAATACTCGTTCTTTTTAAAGCCTGACTTTAAACTGATGGACCAGTGAAGAACCCTTGATACTTCACTTTGGGGGTCAAAGAGAGTCAGAATTACCCGGATGACCTTTAGGTTCTTGTACAGATTGGTAGTCACTAGTCTGACATAGTTGATGGTTGCTGATAAGAAAGAGAATTTGGGGCCTAACTGTGGAAAATTCTGAAAGAGATGGGAATACCAGACCACCTGACCTGCCTCTTGAGAAATCTGTATGCAGGTCAGGAAGCAACAGTTAGAACTGGACATGGAACAACACACTGCTTCCAAATAGGAAAAGGAGTACATCAAGGCTGTATATTGTCACCCTGCTTATTTAACTTATATGCAGAGTACATCATGAGAAATGCTGGGCTGGAAGAAGCACAAGCTGGAATCAAGATTGCGAGGAGAAATATCAATAACCTCAGATATGCAGATGACACCACCTTTATGGCAGAAAGTGAAGAGGAGCTAAAAAGCCTCTTGATGAAAATGAAAGAGGAGAGCGAAAAAGTTGGCCTAAAGCTCAACATTCAGAAAACGAAGATCATGGCATCCGGTTCCATCACTTCATGAGAAATAGATGGGGAAACAGTAGAAACAGTGTCAGACTTTGTTTTGGGGGGCTCCAGAATCACTGCAGATGGTGACTGCAGCCATGAAATTAAAAGACGCTTACTCCTTGGAAGAAAAGTTATGACCAACCTAGATAGCATATTCAAAAGCAGAGACATTACTTTGCCGACTAAGGTCCGTCTAGTCAAGGCTGTGGTTTTTCCTGTGGTCATGTATGGATGTGAGAGTTGGACTATGAAGAAGGCTGAGCACCGAAGAATTGATGCTTTTGAACTGCAGTGTTGAAGAAGACTCTTGAGAGTCCCTTGGACTGCAAGGAGATCCAACCAGTCCATTCTGAAGGAGATCAACCCTGGGATTTCTTTGGAAGGAATGATGCTAACGCTGAAACTCCAGTACTTTGGCCACCTCATGCGAAGAGTTGACTCATTGGAAAAAACTCTGATGCTGGGAGAGATTGGGGGCAGGAGGAGAAGGGGGCGACCAAGGATGAGATGGCTGGATGGCATAATGGACTCTATGGACGTGAGTCTGAGTGAACTCCAGGAGATGGTGATGAACAGGGAGACCTGGCGTGCTGTGATTCATGGAGTCGCAAAGATTCGGACACGACTGAGCGACTGAACTGAACTGAACTGAACTGAACTAAAAAGGTAGAAAATAACTGACTCTAAGTTTTGCACAAGTTTTGCAAGGAGAAAACTGACATAATGGGCTAGAAGAAGCAGTTGGTCTTAGTGTACTGATGAATAGTAAAATTTGTAGATTTGATGAATACTGCTTAAAAATCTATGGTGTTTTAGTCCTGAGTGTGTGTGCGTGCACGCACGTGCACTCAGTCATGTCTGATTCTTTGCTGCACTGTGGACTGTAGTCTGCCAGGCTTCTTTGTCCATGGAATTCTCCAGGCAAGAATACTGGAGTCGGTTGCCATTTCCTACTTCAGGGGATCTTCCCAACCGAGAGATTGAACCCACGTCTCTTGCATCACCTGCATTGGCAAGCAGGTTCTTTACCACTGTGCCACCCGGCCATCCCTGTTAGTCCTACTCCTTACAGCTTTATACACATATTCCTGCATAACAGGTTGATGATTCCTGCAAGAGAGAGTGATGTTGAATGAATATACAGATGAGTGAATTCACAGGTGCTTTTGCTGAGTGTAACTTTCTTGTTTCTTTATCTACTTGTTGGTGTCCTAACACTTGAAATAACTAGTTTTGTCTCATGCATGCTTAGGTGTATATTTTGGATTCACATTAACTCACAAGGACTCTCACTGTGCTCTTAAGGTGATAGTAAACAGCTGGCATGTTCTGCATGTCATTGCGTCCCATTTCTTGTTTCCAGTGTCCTGTCATTATCTTTCCTCCTTTTGCCTCTGTCTTCTCTCTGGACTTGGAGGCCTTCTTTCTTCTTATTGGATGACTGATTTAATTTTTCAATGTTTTAAGAATTTACTAACTGCTAAGTAGTATGTCAAGGCTGTATATTGTCACCCTGCTTAGCAGAGTGCATGCATACATGCTAAGTCACTTCAGTCGTGTCCAACTCTGTGTGATCCTGTGGACTGCAGCTTGCCAGGCTCCTCTGTCCATGGGATTCTCCTCTGGCAAGAATACTGGAGTGGGATGCTATGCCCTCCTCCAGGGGATCTTCCCTACCCAGGGATCAAACCCGTATCTCTTACATATAACCTGCATTGGCAGGCAGGTTCTTTACCACTAGCACCACCTGGGAAGCCCTCTATGCAGAGTACATCATTCGAAATGCTGGGCTGGTTGAATCACAAGTTGGAATCAAGATTGCCAGGAGAAATTCAACAATCTCAGATATGCAGATGATACCACTTTAACGGCAGAAAGCCAAGAGGAACTAAAGAACCTCTTGCTGAAGGTGAAAGAGGAGAGTGAAAAAGCTGGCTTAAAACTCAACGTTTAAAAAACAAATATCATGGCATCTGGTCCCATCACTTCATGGCAAATTGATGGGGAAAAAGTGGAAACTGTGACGGATATTCTCTCTTGGGCTCCAAAATCACTGTGGCCAGTGACTGTAGCCACGGAATTCAAAGATACTTGCTCCTTGGAAGAGAAGCTGTGACAAACCTAGACAGCATATTAAAAAACAGAGACATCACTTTGCCAACAAAGGTCCATCTAGTCAAAGCAATGGTTTTTCCAGTAGTCATGTATGGATGTGAGAGATGGACCATAAAGAAAGCTGAGTGCTAAAGAGCTGAAGCTTTTGAATTGTGGTGCTAGAGAAGACTCTTGAAAATCCCTTGAAATGCAAGGAGATCCAGCCAGTCAGTCAGGGAAATCAACCCTGAGTATACATTGGAAGGACTGATGCTGAAGCTGAAGCTCTAATACTTCGACCCCTTTATGTGAAGAGCTGACTCTTTTGAAAAGACCCTGATGGTAGGAAAACCTAAGGGCCAGAGGCGAAGAGGGTGACATATAATGAGATGGTTGGAAGGTATCACTGACTCAGTGGACATGAGTTTAAGCAAACTCACGGTGATAGTGAAGGAAGCCTGGCATACTGCAGTCCATGGGTCGCAGAGAGGTGGGGACGGTTTAGCAACTGAACAACAGCTTTATAGTCATCCCTGGATATCTGCAGGGAGGGGGACAGGAGGGAGGATTGATACAAAAAAGGTGCTGAAGTCCCTTAAATAAAATGACACACTTCTTGCATAGAACACCCCACCCCACCCTCTTGTATACTTTTAATCACTTCAATTACTTATAATGCCTAATATGATGGAAATGCTGTATAAATGATTACTGGAGTGCAGTGAATTCTAGTTTACCTTTGGGAACTTTATGGAGTTTTTCCCCCAAATATTTTGGATCTGCGTTTGGTTGAATCCTTGAATTCGGAGCCCAGGATGCAGAGGGCTGACCACATCATGAATCATACCGGTCACCAGGACCACAGAGATACACAGGACGTGGCCCTTCTCTTACAGAAGTTGTAAACATGCCTGCACATCACCAGTAAGACATGGTGGTATGTGTGGCACAATACAGAGCAAATATAAGGTTCTATGTTGGTCTAGAGAGAGACTGGTTAGAGTAGGGGTTGAGATGGGCAAGACAGCCTTTGCAGCAGATGTTGTATCTTTACTTGTCAGTATTCTTCTGTTGCATCATATTCCAAAAGCAACATCTATCAAACCCTCAAGATTGACCAATCTGTCATCAAATCTTTTTTCCCTGCTAAAAGAAGTTTTCTTGGAGGAACTAGTCTTGGCTAATTAATCCCATCAACAGAAATACCTGCCTTTCAGAATTATCAGTGAGCTCAAAACAGAACCATCCCTTCGCTTAAAAGTTGATCAGGTTCTGTCATGTACAGCAGTTTTTGGCTGGCTGCTTTTCTGTGTAAACAACAAATAATCTTGAAGGGATTTTACCTTCTGAGGACTAGATTCAAACCCAAGATAGGGTGATCTACTCAAATTTCTTCATACACTTAGAAAATGAAGTATTTAGGCTGTTTTGAAACATCTTTGTGAATGATAGCGATATTAAAATAAAAAATAAAAATCATCCAGATTCTCCATAAAGCATAAGTTTGTGTTTTGGTTAGCCCATAAAATTCTCTATATTATGTTGAAATGTAGAAAATCCTCTCCCATAAAGACAGAAATTTAGAATTACAAATGTTTAGCTTGAGATTTTCAAGGGTAAAAGAAGACACTTGGGAAGAAAATAAGCCTGGAGCTATTTTTGTATCAGAAAGAAAATTTAGGAGAATCGAAATCTTTTATTTTTGTTCCGTGACTTAATAATTCAACTGTATTTTTATTTCTTCCAAAGCAGATAGGCATAGACAATGATTGCAATAGGGTAAATAGGTACTTTTTCTTTTAAAAATCTTATACCAATACAATATTGTAAAGTAATTAACCTCCAATTAAAATAAATGAACTTATATTAAAAATCTTATACCATCTTTAGGATCAAATTCCTTCCAAATTTAATGTGACTAACTTCTGAATAAGAAATACCATTTTTAAGTAAAATTATTGCATTCCAGAGAGTATCATAGTTTAATTGTCATGTGGGATCTGAGTTCTCTGAGCAAGAATTGAACCTGTGCCCTGCTACAGTGGAAGCTCAGAATCCTAGCTACTGGATTGCCAGAGAAGTATTATAAACAGCTAAAAAACAAGAAAGGGAAATCATATGGATTTAAACCATGCTAGAATAAATATTTTGCACATCACCAATAGCCAATAACGGTTTCTCTGATAGCTCAGTTGGTAAAGAATCTGCCTACAACACAGGAGACCCCGGTTCGATTCCTGGGTCAGGAAGATCGCCTGGAGAAGGGAAAGGCTACCCACTGCAGTATTCTGGCCTGGAGAAGTCCATGGACTGCATAGGCCATGCGGTCACAAAGAGTCAAACACGACAGAGAGTTTCACTTTCACTTTTGATAGCCAATAATATTTGGAAGATTTGGAGATGATGTGGTTTGTATTACACATATGCACTTTAAAATACCTCATGAATAAAGTCAAGCTTTACCTCAAACAGATGCTAAGAAATATGAAAATATGTAGAGTTTTGCTGTATTTAAGATCATTATCTAAAAGCTGCTTGGTTTTTGTTTTTCCAGAGAGCACAATCAGTTGGAAGATTTGGAGATGATGTGGTTTGCGTTACACATATGCACTTTAAAATACCTCATGAATAAAGTCAAGCTTTACCTCAAACAGATGCTAAGAAATATGAAAATATGTAGAGTTTTGCTGTATTTAAGATCATTATCTAAAAGCTGCTTGGTTTTTGTTTTTCCAGAGAGCACAGTCAGTTGAACTGGAAAAAACTGAAAATCATATTCAGTCCTCCAAAGACAAGGAAAACGCCAAGTCTCTGGACAAACTTGAGGAGTAAGCACACTGTTGGCCCCATGGGCAGCATGCAGGCCATAGGGGGCCCTTTCCATTGGGAAAATGAAGTATCTTCTGTGCATCAGTGTCATGAACGGTGTGAGGATGAACGTGTTTATGGGCATCGTCTTTTCCCTCTTAGTTCAGCTCAGTTCAGTTGCTCAGTTGTGTCCAACTCTTTGCGACCCCATGAACCTCAGTATGCCAGGCCTCCCTGTCCATCACCAACTCCCAGAGTCCACCCAAACCCATGTCCATCGTGTCGGTGATGCCGTCCAACCATCTCATCCTCCGTCGTCCCCTTCTCCGCCTTCCCTCAATCTTTCCCACCATCAGGGTCTTTTCAAATGAGTCAGCACTGCGTCAGTATTGGAGTTTCAGTTTCGACATCAGTCCTTCCAATGAACACCCAAGACTGAGCTCCTTTAGGATGGACTGGTTGGATCTCCTTGCAGTCCAAGGGACTCTCAAGAGTCTTCTCCAACACCACAGTTCAAAAGCATCAATTCTTCGTCGTTCTTCACAGTCCAACTCTCACATCCATACATAACCACTGGAAAAAAAAACCATAGCCTTGACTAGAAGGACCTCTGTTGACAACGTCATGTCTCTGCTTTTTAATATGCTGTCTAGGTTGGTCATAACTTTCCTTCCAAGGAGTAAGCATCTTTTAATCTCACAGCTGCAGTCACCATCTGCAGTGATTTTGGAGCCCAGAAAAATAGTCAGCCCCTGTCTCCACTGTTTCCCCATCTATTTGCCATGAAGTGATGGGACCAGATGCCATGATCTTAGTGTCTGAATGTTGAGCTTTAAGCCAACTTTTTCACTCACTTTCATCAAGAGGCTCTTTAGTTCCTCTTCACTTTCTTCCATAAGGGTGGTATCATCTGCATATCTGAGATTATTGATATTTCTCCTGGAAATCTTGTTTCCAGCTTTTTCCTCTTAACTTGGCATTATTTCCTTAGGTTCCTTTATGAACTGTCACTAATCCCCAACTTTTCAGAGCGAGTGTTTTGGCATCCTTTTTCAGTCCACATTTTCAGAAAGCATTTGCTCAATTCGGTCCAAACTGGAACTGTTACAGAAGTTGTGTGAGGTGGGTGCTTGGGTTCTGATACTTAATTGTGCTCAGTCATGTTCATATTTCAGACAAGTTGTCTTTAATTTACAGTAAATACGGCCACCTGAGTATCATTTGGATGCATTTTCTTTATTTTCCTCCATTTTGCAGTGAGCCCCTCAACAAATTGTTAGTCACTCCAACCATGGTTCAGGAATACCTATATGACTCGACACGCGATGGCTCTGAGTGTGGTGGGGTGCCAGAGGACAGGGGCAGGTGGGGTGTGCGGCGCCAACAGTGCCTGGTGGCCGGGGTTAAAGGAGAGAGGGGGCAAAAAAGACGACAGCACGCGGTAATCCCAAGCGGTCTCCCATCCAAGTATTAAACAGGCCCGACCCTGCTTCGCCTGGGAGATCAGAGGAGATCGGGCGTGTTCAGGGTGGTATGGTTGCAGATAGGGACGGCTGCCGCCAGGCGCCCTAAGACCCCAGCGCTGCGCCTCCCTTTCGCTCTGACCTGCCTGCCAGTCGGGAGAGCCGGGCGCACTTCTCCCCGGCCCGCGCGCTGTACCAACCCGCGAATGGACTCCATCCAGACAGGGCCGGCAGCCCGGCGGTCGGCCGAAGCCGCCCCGCCCCTGTACACTTCTACCCTGGCCAGCACCCGGGCCCGGTGGGCTTCTGGGACACAGAGCGGGAGGCTGGGCGTGCGTGTGCGGGCTAGGGGCTTGGGTGAGGGGCGCGGAGGTCTCCGTGCTCTCCCACCCTGGGCCTCTCCAGGCCCGCCCCGGCTAGGCGGCTCCGCCCCCCACCATCCCATTCTGTGCTCAGGCCCACTTGGCCCCGGAGGTGTCTGGCTTGGGGGCCCGCAGCTGCCCTCGGTCCTGAGCCTCCTGCGGGCCTAGGCGCAGCCCAGCCGGGGCCTGGAGCGCCCATCCTGCCCGGCATCTGCCCCCGGTGCCCAAGCGCACGAGGAGCCACCAGCGCGTTCGACTGGAGAGCGTCAGCCCCGCCCCATCGCCTTACCGAGGCCCCCCTTGCCCCACGCCGCCCGCAAGCACAGGACCTTCCTGAGAGAGCAGACTGTCGACCGGCAGGCACACGGACAGACAAACAGACCTGCGCGTGCCCTCACGCCAAGAAGGACAGCTGGCCGGAGCAAGTTAGTCAGCAAGAGCCAGAATCATAGCACCTGTGAGAGGCCGGGGCCAGAGGAAGGGATAGGGGCCCCGCTGTCAGGAGACACAGAGCCAGAAAGAGACGAAGGTTCAGAGACAAACTCGAAGATGGCGAGAGGGAGACAGACCCGCGTGAGCACACACACACAGGGAGGCATAGACAGAGAGAGGGAGACACAGAGTGACTGACAGACGGAAAACGGGAGACAGACACGGCAGAGAGGATGGCATCCGATCCGAGACAGACACACTGGCAAAGACTGTGACACACCTCAGAGAGAGGCCATGCGGATGAAGCAACTTCCCCAAGGGAGGGGGCGTCAGCCTTGGGCCGGGCCCCGGCTGGATGTGGTGCCCTGGGGCTGGCAGTTACCTGTGGGGTCCCCAAGATTTCTTCGCAGACGAGGTCTCCAAGGTCCCCTTCGGCTTGGCTACCTAAGGCAAGACCCAGCTCCCGCCCCCAGTCCAGAGGGTGAGTGTGTGAGAGTGTGTGTGTGTGTGAGTGTGTCCGAGGTCGAGGGTGTGGTCGGTCGAATGGGGGCCGGGTGGATACCGAGAATGGAGGGGGAAGGGTGTGGAGGCCGGGGGTGGGAAGCCTGTGTGGTCCTCTTGATGTCTCTCTCTCCCACTTTCTCCATCTCCCTTACCTGGGGTTTCCGGCTGTTGACCTGTCTTGGCACCGGTTGGTGTGTGTGTGTGTTTCTCTGGCTGTGAGTGCGTGCGCACCAGAGTAGGAGGTCGTATGTGAGGATGGGGCTGGGGCTGGGGCTGGGGTCATCTGGTTCCCTGTAAGCCGAATGGCTTACAGAGTGGCTCGCGGGCCACGCGTCAGGAGTTGGAGCCCCAGCCAGCCACCCGGGGAGGGGCTGTGGCTGCGGGGACCCAAAACTTGGGACGCCGCTGCCTGCGAGGGCCACCGGCGGCTGGAAGGCAGGTGAAGGCTCTGAGCGCGGTGGGGTGCGAGGAGCCAGGGGGAGGTGGGGCTTACGGAGGTAGCCGCGCCAGGGGCCGGGGGATAAAGGAGAGGGGAGGCTAAAAGCCTACAGCACCCGGTATTTCCAGGTGGTCTCCCATCCACGTAATAACCAGTCCTGACCCTGCTTCGTTTTCGAGATCAGACGAGATCGGTCGCGTTAAGGGTGGTATGGCCGTAGACGGAGGTGGCTGCAGCCCTAAAGAGCCCTGTGCTGCGTCTCCCTTTTGCTCAGACCTGCCTGCCGATCGGGCCAGCTGGCCGCACCTCTCCACGGGCCGCACGCTGTACTTGAGCTGCACGACCCGCGACCGGAATCCGGCCTGCCAGGGTCGGCAGCCCGGTGGCCAGCCGATGCCACCCGGCCCTGCAACACCACCACCCCCGGTCAGCATCCGTCTGGCCTGGTCCGCGGGCCGGAGCGCTTCCTGGACCCCAAGCGGGTGGCTGGGCGTGCACGCCTGCGTGGGCTGGGGGATGGGGTGAGAGGCACGGAAATCTGGGCGCTCTCCCACCCTGGGCCTCTGCAGGCCAGCCCCCCCCCCGCCCCCATTCGCTGCTCAGGGCCTCGAGGCCGCGAGGTGTCTGGTTTGGCAGCCCGCAGCTGACCGCGGCTCAAGGTCTTGTGAGCCTCTGCCGGCCTATGCGCAGCCCAGCCGCATCCCGGAGTGCCCTTCCTGTCGGGCACCTGCCCGGTGCCCAAATGCACGGGGAGCCACCAGCGTGGTCCACTGGAGAGCGTCAGCCCCGCCCCTTCGCCCTAAGGAGGCCCCCTTGCCCCACGCCGCCTGCCAAGCACAGGACCTTCCTGAGAGTGCAGTTGAGCGACAGGCAGGCACACGGACAGACACACAGACACTCGCACGCACTCACACCAAGTGAGACAGCCAGCCAGAGCACGTTCGTCAGCCAGAGCCAGAGTCATAGCACCTGCGGGAGGCTGGGGCAAGAGGAAGGGACGGGAGGCCTGGTGTCAGGAGACAAAAAGCGAGAAAGAAACGAAGGTTCAGAGACAGACTCGAAGATGGCAAGAGGGAGACAGACACGCATGCACACACACACACGCACACAGACACACATACACAGGCAGGCATAGACAGACAGAGGGAGACACAGACCGACTGACAGATGGAAAACAGGAGACAGACATGGGAGAGAGGATGGCATCCGATCAAAGACAGACCCACTGGCACAGACCGTGACACACCTCAGAGAGAGGCCATGCTTTTCCAAGGGAGGGGGCGTCAGCCTTGGGTGGGTCCCCGGCTGAATGTGTTGCCCTGGGGCTGGCAGTCACCCGTGGCGTCCCTAAGACTTCTTCGCAGCCTAGGTCTCAAAGCTCCCCTTCGGCTTGGCTACCTTAGGCAAGACCCAGACCCCATCCCCAGGCCAGAGGGTGAGTGTGGGAGAGTGTGTGTGAGTGTGTCGGTGGGCGAGGGTGTGGTCGGGTTGACTGGGGGCCGGGTGGCTACCCAGAAAGGAGAGGGGAGTGTGTGGACGTCGGGGGATGGGAAGCCTGTGTGATCCTCTTGATGCTTCTCTCCCCTCTTTCTCCATCTCCATTACCTGGGGTTTCCTGCTCTTGACCTGTCTTGGCGCCGGATGGTGTGTGTGTGTTTGTTTCTCTGGGTGTGAGTGCGTGTGCGCCAGAGTATGCTGTCCTGTGCGAGTTTGGGGCTGGGATTAGGGGTTGGGCTCGGGGTGGGGTTGGGGCTGGGGCAGCCTCTGGGATTGCCTGGGGCTTGCCAATGGAGCCTCAGACAGAGACTGGATGGTCATCTGGGTTCCTGGAAGCTGAATGTGAAGGGGCTCGCGTGCTGCCTGGAGGCAACCCAGGTCTTTGTCTGGAGCCAGGGCCCCTACCACCCACCCAGGGAGGGGCAGGGGCTGCAGGGACCCAACAGTTTTGACGCCGGTGCCTGAGAGGCCCGCCGGCTGGCTGGCCGGCCAGCCGGCCGGCTGGCCAACCTAAAGGCAGGCGACGACTTTGAGTGTGGTGGGGTGCCATGGTCAGGGGCGGGTGGGGTTGGCGGCGCCAACCACGCCTGGGGGGCGGGGGCTAAAGGAGAGGGGAGGCAAAAAGATGACAGCACCCGGAATTCCCAAGGGGTCTCTCATCCAATTACTAACCAGTGCCGACCCTGCTTAGCTTCTGAGATCAGACGAGATTGGGCATGTTCAGCGTGGTATGGTTGTAGACAGAGGTGGCTGCTGCCAGGCGCTTAAGAGCCCTCCTTTTGGTTCTGGCCTGCCCCTCGGGAGAGCCGAGCGCACTTCTCCCCAGACCAAGCTCTGTACATGCGCAGCGACTGAACTCGGGCCAGGCAGGGCCGGCAGCGCAGCGGCGGATGGAAGCCGCCCCGCCCCCGCACACCGCCATCCGTGGCCAGCACCCGGCCTCGGGCCCAGAGGGCCTCCGGGACCACTGAGCGGCCTGCCGGGCGTGCGTGCGTGCGGGGGCTGGGGGTTGGGTTGAGGGCTGCAGAGGTCTAGGCGCTCTCCAACCCTGGGCTTCTGGAGCCAGGCCCCCGTTGGGCTGCACCCAACCCCCATCCGTTTCGCTGCTCAGGGCCAGTTGGCCTCGGAGTTTTGTGGCTTCGGGGCCCACCGCTGCCCGCCACCCATGGTCCCCCGAGCCTCCTGCGGGCCTATGCGCAGCCTAGCCGGGGCCCTGAGCGCCGCTCCTGCCCGGGCACCGGCCCAGTGCTCTGACCCACCGGGAGCCGCAAGTTAGGTCGAACAGAGCGCGTCGGCCCCGCCCCTTCACCCTACTGAGGCCCCCTTGCCCCCGCGCCGCCCGCCAAGCATAGGACTTCCCTGAGAGGGCAGAGGAGCGACAGGCAGGCCGTTGGACAGACACACAGACACTCGCACGCACCCACGCGAAGTGAGACAGCCGGCTGCCGCAAGCTCGTCAGCCAGAGCCAGATCCACAGCTCCTGTGAGAGCCCAGGCCAGAGGAAGGGGTGGGAGGCCGGGTGTGAGGAGACGCAGAGGCAGAAAGAGACGAAGGTTCAGAGACAGACTCGGAGGCGCCGAGAGGGAGATGCAGGTGAGAGAGTAACAGGCAGGAAGGCCAGGGGCCTCCAAAGGGAGGAAGCAGCCTGCAAGTGCGGCAGAAGGAAACAAACTAGCGATGTTTTTCTCCTTCTCTATTCCAATTTAAAAGGAGGTTTCTCTTAAAATACTGTTGCTGTAATGACATCTGGTTTCACCTGAAGTTAACTATTCTCAAAACCTTGAGTTAACCAATGCATTTTTCTTATGGAAATGTTTGTCTTAAAGCTATGTTAATGTACTATGCATTTACCCCAGACTCTGTCTTCAAGTCGGCTCTGCCTAATGGCAAACTTGACAAACCAGTATGTTATACTCTGATATTGTTCCCCTAATCTATGTAAAAGAAACTATTTGCATAGTAATCTGCCCTTCTACAAGTTTCAAGTCAATCGTTTTATGGCCCAGGATGAACCATCTGGTGCTGAGATTATCCCAAAATGCATTTTATGGATGAGGGGCCTGGTGCCATTTTGAGTTTTAAGACATTGCTTTCTTTCATTAAAAGTCTGCTAGTGACTATATAACACCCAGCTGAAGACTAGCAGGGGTGGGGGGGTACTCTTTCTATCCCCTTCTGATGCCTGTCAGAAGCTTTCTCTACCTCTTTTATATTTATTTAAAGCTTTATTACACAAATGCTCTGAGCGATCAAGCCTCGTCTCTAGCCCCAAATTGAATTCTTCTTCTCCTGAGGCCAAGCATTCCAGCGTCTTTTCGTTCAGCAACAACCTTTCACAGGTAGACAGACATGCACGTGCACACACACGCGTGTGTACACACACACACATTCGGAGGTAGAGACAGAGACAGGGAGACACAGAGCGAGTGACAGAGAGACAGAATACGGGAGACAGACACGGGAGAGAGGATGGCATCCGATCCGAGACAGACACACTGACACAGACGGTGACACAACTCAGAGAGAGGCCATGTGGAAGTAGCAGCTTCCCCAAGGTAGGGGGCATCAGCCTTGGGCCAGGCTCCAGCAGGATGTGGTGCCCTGGGGCTGGCAGTCACCTGTGGGGTCCCCAAGACTTCTTAGCAGGCGAGGTCTCCAAGGTCCCCTTCGGCTTGGCTACCTTAGGCAAGACTCAGACCCCGCCCCCAGGCCAGAGTGTGAGTGTGAGTGTGAGTGTGTGTGTGAGTGTGTCGGTGGGCGAGGGTGTGGTCGGGTCGACTAGGGGCCTGGTGGATACCCAGAATGGAGGGGGGAATGTGTGGAGGTCGGGGGATGGGAAGCCTGTGTGGTCCTCTTGCTGTCTGTCTCTCCCTCTTTCTCCGCCTCCTTTACCTGGGGTTTCTGGCTCTTGACCTATCTCAGAGGCTGGGGTGTGTGTGCCTGCGAGGATGGTGCTGGGGTTGGGGCAGCCTCCGGGATTGCCTGAGGCTTGCCAAGGAAGCCTCAGACAGAGACAAGATGGTCATCTGGGTTCCTGGAAGCTGAATGCGGAGGGGCTTGCTGGCCGCGCCGAGGCAACCCAGGTCTGCGGCGGGAGTCCGGCTCGGCCACCCACCCGGGGAGGGGCTGGGGCTGCGGGGACCCAAGAGTTGGGACGCCGCTGCCTGCGAGGGCCGCCGGCTGGAAGGCAGGCGACCCCTCTGAGCGCGGTGGGGTGCTAGGGGCCAGGCACTGGTGGGGGCTTGAGGCGCCAGCCGCACTGGGGGGCCGGGGCTAAAGGAGAGGGGACGCAAAACGCCTACAGCAGCCGGTAGTCTCAGGCGGTCTCCCATCTAAGTACTAACCCGCCCCGACCCTGCTTAGCTTCCGAGATCAGGCACCTTCAGGGTAGTATGGCCACAGACGGAGGCGGTTACCACCAGGCGCCCTAAAAGCCCTGCTCTGCGCCTCCCTTTCGCTCAGACCTGCCTGCCGGTTGGGCCAGCCGGCCGCACCTCTCAACAGGCCTTGCACTGTACCTGAGCCGCAAGAGCCGCGACCGACTCCGCCTGGCCAGGGTCGGCAGCCCGGTGGCCGGCCGACGCCGCCCCGCCCCTGCACACCGCCACCCCCGGCCAGCACGGCCAGCACTCGCCTGGCCCAGGAGGGCTCCCGGCACCCCAGGCGGGCGCCCGGGCATGCGTGCGTGCGTGCCGGGGCTTGGGGTTGGGGTGGGGGTCGAGGAGGTCTCGGCGCTCTCCCGCCCTGGGCCTATCCAGGCCCGCCTCGCTCGGCGGCTCCCTCCCCCGCCCCGATCCTGTTCTCTGCTCAGGACCATGTGGCCCCGGAGGTGTCTGGCTTCGGGGCCTGCTGCTGCCTGCGGCCCGCGGTCCTCTGAGCTTCCTCCGGGCCTAGGCACAGCCCAGCCGGGGCTTGGAGCGCCCATCCTGCCCAGTATCTGCTCGGTGCCCAAATGCAACCCGAGCTACCAGCGCAGTAGACCGGAGAGCGTCAGCCCCGCCCCTTCGCCCTACCGAGGACCCCCTCGGCCCACGCCGCCTGCCAAGTACAGGACCTTCCGGAGAGAGCAGATGAGTGACGGGCAGGCACACGGACAGACACACAGCCACTCGCACTCACCCACACCAGGTGAGACAGCCGGCCGAGGCAAGTTCGTCAGCCAGAGCCAGAGTCCTAGCACCTGTGAGAGGCCGGGGCCAGAGGAAGGGACGGGAGACACAGAGGCAGAAAGAGGCGAAGGTTCAGAGACGGACTCGAAGACTGCGAGAGGGAGATGCAGGCAGACAGACATGTCCGCGTGCACACACGTGCACGCATACTCACACAGAGAGGCACAGATGGAGAGACAGAAACACAGAGCAACTGACAGACAGAAAACTGGAGACCGACACGGGAGAGAGGATGGCATCCGATCCGAGACAGACACACTGGCACAGATCTTGACACACCTCAGAGAGAGGCCATGCAGAAGAAGCAGCTTCTTCAAGGGAGGGGGAGTCAGCCTTGGGCCCGGCCCCAGCGGGGCTGGCAGTTACCCGTGGGGTCCCCAAGACTTTTTCACAGCAGAGGTCTCAAAGGTTCCCTTCGGCTTTGCTACTTAAGGCAAGACCTAGCCCCTACCCCTAGGCCAGAGGGTGAGTGTGTTGGTGGGTGAGGGTGTGGTCGGCCAACTGGGGGCCAGGTGGATACCCAGAAAGGAGGGGGCAGGGTGTGGAGGCCGGGGTTTGGAAGCCTGTGTGGTCCTCTTGCTGTCTCTCTCCCTCTTTCTCCATCTCCCTTACCTGGGGTTTCAGGCTCTTGACCTGTCTGGGTGGCAGGATGTGTGTGTGTGTGTGTGTGTGTGTGTGTGTGTGTGTGTGTTTGCATGCGAGGGGCTGGGTGTGAGACTGGGGCTGGCAGGATGTGTGTGTGTGTGTGTGTGTGTGTGTGTGTGTGTGTTTGCATACGAGGGGCTGGGTGTGAGACTGGGGCTGGCAGGATGTGTGCGTGTGTGTGTGTGTGTGTGTGTGTGTGTGTGTGTGTTTGCATACGAGGGGCTGGGTGTGAGACTGGGGCTGGGCTTGGGCATGGGCTTTGGGCGGGGCGGGCCACAGTTCAAGTTTCTTCTATGGACTCTCTTATTTTTACATTTATCGAGTCTTCTACTTAAGAGTGGCCTCCTCTATGTTTTACATGCTTGCTCTCCCTTTTCTAATTTTCTGTTCCTGTTATTTTGTAGGTTAAGTTAGGAATGTTTATAGTCTTGATACCCACTAGATAAATTTTAAAACAACACACAATGATAAAAACCCAAAAAACCTGAAATAAAAGGATCGGAAAGTTCTTTATTTAATTTTTGTGAACTGAATGTTGGTGAGAAATTATTTCCTCCTTATATAGGTAATACTCATTTCATATATTGTTTTCCTAAAATGAAAGTATCACCATAATTAAGATTATCATTCATTAATATTGTTCTTTCAGGCAGCTTTAGAATTTGGAAATATTCATTTCCAAATGAATATTAAAGGAAAAATACATTTCCTTTATTTAACAAATATATATATATACACACACATACATACATACACTGGGCAGTCATATTGTGCTAGACAGTATGTTAAGTGCTGAGTGATACAACGATCATTAAATCCTGTTTCTGCCTTTCCATGACTCACTGACTAAGCACAGGAACACACAGAGATACAGTACTTTGGGTGCATCAAGTGTGCAGTGACTTATCACCTTGGCAAGGGATGAAGAGAGAGAAATTGATAGGAGGATTGATCTGAATCCTGAAGATCATAGGACCCTTCAACCCCAGGTTAAAGTTTTGTTTTCCTTAAGGAAAATAAAAGGGGTATTCTTGGAGCTAGCATTTTGTTTAAATTTTCTAATTATTTCCAAATTTGAAATTTGAGAGTCTTAGCAGGATTCCTGTTGAGGAGGTAAGTGCGTTTTGTTGACTTCCAAGCAGAAATTTTTCCTGTGTGGTTAGTTGCTTTACTATGGCCATCATCTTTATTCTATTTAATTGAAGTATAGTTGGTTTTTAATGCTGTATTAACTTCTGCCATACAGCAAAGTGACTCAGTTATACATATGTATGTATATATATGTGTTTTGTTGTTCAGCCACTGTATACATTCTTTTCAGTATTCTTTTCGATATAGCTTATACCAGGATATACCAGAATCTGGTTCTCTGTGCTATGTAGTAGGACCTTCTTATTTATCCGTTCTGTATGTAATAGCTTATATCTGCCAACCCCAACCTCTCACTCCATCTCTCACGTCCATACATGACTACTGGAAAAACCATAGCCTTGACTAGATGGACATTTTTTGACAAAGTAATGTCTCTGCTTTTTAATATGCTATCTAGGTTGGTCATAACTTTCCTTCCAAGGCGTAAGCGTCTTTTAATTTCATGGCTGCAATCACCATCTGCAGTGATGTTGGAGCCCCCAAAAATTAAGTCTGACACTGTTTCCTCTGTTTCCTCATCTATTTCCCATGAAGTGATAGGATCAGATGCCATGATCTTCGTTTTCTGAATGTTGAATTTTAAGCCAACTTTTTCACTCTCCTCTTTCACTTTTACCAAGAGGCTTTTTAGTTCCTCTTCACTTTCTGCCATAAGGGTGGTGTCATCTGCATATCTGAGGTTATTGATATTTCTCCCGGCAATCTTGATTCCAGCTTGTGCTTCTTCCAGCCCAGCGTTTCTCATGATGTACACTGCATAGAAGTTAAATTAGCAGAGTGACAATATACAGCCTTCTCGTACTCCTTTTCCTATTTGGAACCAGTCTGTTGTTCCATGTCCAGTTCTAACTGTTGCTTCCTGACCTGCATACATGCTTCTCAAGAGGCAGGATGAACCTAATATGTACTACCTTGTTGCGTTGTAATTTCCTTCTTGATTTTCTTGTTGACCCGTTGGTTTTTTAGTAGCATATTGTTTCAGTTCAGTTCAGTTGCTCAGTCATGTTCAGCTCTTTGCAACCCCATGGACTGCAGCATGCCAGGCCTCTCTGTCCATCACCAACTCCTGGAGTTTACTTCAACTCATGTCTATTGAGTTGGTGATGCCATCCAACCATCTCATCCTCCGTCGTCCCCTTATCCTCCTGCCTTCAATCTTTCCCAGCATCAGGGTCTTTTCTAGTGGGTCAGTTCTTTGCATCGGGTGGCCAGTGTATTGGAGATTTAGCTTTGGCATCAGTCCTTCCAATGAGTATTCAGGATTGATTTCCTTTAGGATGGACTGGTTGGATCTCCTTGCAGTCCAAGGGACTCTCGAGTCTTCTCCAACACCACAGTTCAAAAGCATCAACTCTATGGTGCTCAGCTTTCTTTATAGTCCAACTCTCACATCCATACATGACTAGTGGAAAAACCATAGCTTTGACTAGATGAACCTTTGTTGGCAAAGTAATATCTCTGCTTTTTATTATGCTGTCTAGGTTGGTCATACCTTGTCTTCCAAGGAGCAAGCATCTTTTAATTTCATGGCTGCAGTCACCATCTGCAGTGATGTTGGAGCCCCCCAAAATAGCCTGTCACTGTTTCCACTTTTCCCCACTATTTGCCATGAAGTGATGGGACTGGATGCCATGATCTTAGTTTTCTGAATGTTGAGTTTCAAGCCAACTTTTTCACTCTCCTCTTTCACTTTCATCAAGAGGCTTTTTAGTTCCTCTTCCCTTTCTGCCATAAGGGTGCTGTCATCTGCATATCTGAAGTTATTGACATTTCTCTTGGCAATCTTGATTCCAGCTTGTGCTTCTTCCAGCCCAGCGTTTCTCATGCTGTACTCTGCATATAATTTAAATAAGCACGGTGACAATATACAGCCTTGTCGTACTCCTTTTCTTATTTGGAACCAGCCTGTTGTTCCATGTCCCGTTCTAACTGTTGCTTCCTGACCTGCATATAGGTTTCTCAAGAGACAGATCAGGTGGTCCCCTTCCTATATCCGCTTGCTTTAGTCTGATAGTCATACAGGCTCAAACATGTTCTAAAAAAAGAAAAAGAATATGCATATTCTTATTCTCCTTGCTCACATTTTATGATTATGATGTCCCTATTTTACATCTTCATGTTTATCCTTTTGCTGGTCCTTGTGTTATCATTGCTTTCACAAATACTTTTTTTTTCTTTATTTTTATGTGTGTGTGTGTGTGTGTGTGTGTGTGTGCTAAGTTGCTTCGATCATGTTCAACTATATGTCTCTGTGGACTGCAGCCTGCCAGTCTCTTCTGTCCATGGGATTCTCCAGGCATGAATTCTGGAGTGGGTTGCCATGCCCTCCAAGGGAACTTTCCAACCCAGGGTTTGACCCCAGGTCTCATATCTCTTGCACTGGCAGGCAGGGTTTTTACCAGTAGCACCAGCTGGGAAGTGCTTTTGATCTGTATACTGGCTGATTTAAATAATTTCCTTCCCAATTGTGATTTCCTCTTTCAAATAGCATCTTGCTTCTTTATTCTGTAGAGATGACCTTTTGATATTTCTTTTAGAATAGGCTTAGTATTCTTTTAGTTTTTGCTTGTCTGAGAAATTATTATTTCTCTTCCTGTTCTAAATGATAATCTTGCTGGCTAGAATATTCTAGGTTGCAGATTTTCCTCTTTGAATGCTTTGAATATATTTTGCTGCTCCCTTTTCTCTAGAAAACTTTATCAGTGTTTCCATAGAGAAGTCAGCTGATAGCCTTATGGAGGTTCCCTTGTAATGAGCTGTTTGCTTGTCTCTTGCTGGGTTTGAAATCCTCCCTTGGACTTTTGCCATTTTTATTATGTCTTGATGTCTGTTTGGGACCCTCTGTGCTTCCTGTTCTGGATATCTGTTTCCTTCTTTAGGTTTGGGAAGTTTTCAACCAGAATTTCTTCAAATATGTTTTCAATCTCCTTTTCTCTTTCTTCTCCTTTTGGAATGCCTGTTGTCGTAGAATACCCTGTTTTATATTATCCCATATGCTGTGCTCTACTTAGCCACTCAGTCTTGCCCAACTCTTTGTGACCCCATGGACTGTAGCCCACCAGGCTCCTCTGTCCATGGGGATTCTCCAGGCAAGAATACTGGAGTGTGTTGCCATGCCCTTTTCCAGGGGTCTGTGAATCCAGGGATCAAACCCAGATCTTCTGCATTGCAGATGGACTCTTTACTGTCTGAGCCACCAGGGAAGGTGGGGGCAGTGGTTGGCTCCCTGTTGGCAGTCCCTTGGTGAAGGTGGCTGGCTGCACCAGGGGGATGAGGACAGTGATCGGGGCTGTGTCACGGGACCCTTGTTGGTGGGCTGCTTATGCTCCCAGGAATGTGGGGGCAGCAACTCGTATCTGCTCTCAGGACCCTCTGCAGTGGCAGAGGGAAGCCCATATCATCCTGTAGGTTTCTTATATTTCATTTTTTTCTTTTCATTTGACTTTCTGTCTGCTATTTTGATTGGGTTATTGTCTGCTATTTTGATTGGGTAATTTCCATTATTCTATCTTCCAGATCACTTATTCTTTCTTCTGTATTTGTCATCCTGCTATTCATTCTCATGAGCTCAGTTTTCATCTCAGCAAATAAGCTGTCTAATTTTTCTTGGCTCCTCGTTATAGTTTCTAGTTCCTTTCTACAGTTATCTGCATTTCTGTTGATAGCCTTTCTTAATTCTTTCAGTATTTCATTACTTCCATTATTAGACTGAAGACGTCTGTTTCATTGTTCTTTCAGGGGAATTCTCTTGATCTTTTAACTAAGAGTGGTTCCTCTGCTTCTTCATTTTTATATTTCACTTCCTCTGTGAGTTTAGGAGAAACCAATCTACTGTAGTCTTGGAGGACTATGTATATGTGGGAGCATCCCTTCGTAGCGTGTGTGGGCTTAATTTTTTGGAGGGGTGAGGGCTGGTTTTGCTGTCTCTTTTTTCAGCATGTGCTGGCTGTGATCCCCTTGATAAGGGGTGCACAGGTGCACGGCCCATGCGCATGCCCCTGGGAAGGTTGGGGCAGCAGCTGGCTCCCAGTTGGCGGTCCCTTGGTGCAGGCAGCTGGCTCCACTAGGGAGATGAGGACAGTTATCAGTGCTGTATCATGGGACCTTTGTTGGTGGTGGGCTGCTCGTGCCCCCAGGAATGTGGGGACAGCAACTTGTATCTGCTCTCAGGACCCTCTGCAGTGGCAGTGGTCCATTCCTCTGGAACCCTACATGGCCATGGTGGCTCAAGCCTGCCCGTGTAACTCATGTAGGTGGCCCCCTGATGCCTGAGAGCATGTGCAGAGATAGAGGCTCCTACGGTGGGCCTGACCCTCTCTTCGCATGCCCCCCAGCAGTGGCTCCTTGCCTCTTTGGTGGTCCCAGACTTCTTTCTGAGCTCCCTTGGTTGTAGCGCATCACACCCTAGTGCCCTTAGGCTGGCTTGCTGTCTTCGTGCAACCAACCATAGTCCTCTCCCCAAGCCTGACCTTAGACTTGAGCCTCAGTACCCAGCCCCCTTAGTAGGAGCGTTTGAGGCTCGGGTGTGCCGCTCAGCACCGACTGACCATGCAGGACTCTCTCTTCTTTGCCCTCTGCACACCTGTCACCATGCTCTTCTCTGAGGCTCCGAAGCTCCCCCTCTGTCCCAACTGAGCTCCCTGCCAGCAAGGAGAACTTTCCTCTTTCACAACTCCCTCCCCGGGCCACAGGTCCTGTCCTGATTCCTTCCTCTCTGTTTTTCTTTTGCCTTACCCAGTTGCATGGAGATTTTCTTGCCCTTTTGGAGGTCTGAGGTCCACTGTCAGCATTTAGTAGATGTTCTGTGAGAATCATCCCACATGTAGATGCATTTTTGATGTATCTCTGGGGAGATGGTGAGCTCCATGTCTTGTTCCTCTGCCATCTTCATTCACTCCCAACTGACTTGTGGGATATAATTTATATCCAATATAAAGTTATTGGATATAATATCAGTGACTGAAACCTTTCTAAGATTTTCTGAATGTTAAATGTATAAATACACAGATAATAAAACTTCTAGTCAATTTGAAATGGTAATAATGCAGGGTACTGTAACATCGGAAAGATCAGAACAAGAGATGACAGTTATTGGATGCTAGCAGAGGATGCCAGGGAGTGTTGTTCTTAGACACCTGCTCCACTGTGGGTGAGAGAGAGGGAAGCCTTTGTGTCTTCCCTTCAAGGATGTCTCTCGAGGCATTGATTGCATGAGAAATGACTGCCATTATTCTGTGATTGAGTCAGTGTCCGGCATACCCTGGACCTATTGGTAGCTTTATTATCTGTTATGCCAGAGCTGCAATGGGTCAAAAATTGTCCTTTTAAATTTTCACAGGGAATAGAGTAATTTCTTGAGAAAATTAAGCTTTTGTTGTGTTTTAAAAATATGCTTAAAAATGTTTAACCTTGCTCCTTTCAGTCTCTTTTATACTTCAGGCAGAATGGTCCTTGATGGTAGTTCTCTGGGATCTAGTGCATGTGTGGAGAAGAATTCTGTGACACTTAAATTGTTTCTTTACACACAGTAGCAGCCCTGCAGCAAGAGTGCCGGCTGAGAAGTCTTTCCATTGGCATCCCCTTTTTAAGTGTCCCACCTATTTCCTGTAAGATGGGGCGAAGGTTTATTTTTTAATTTAAACTAGTTTATTTATTTACTTATTTATGGCTGTGCTGGCTCTTCATCGCTTTGTGTGGTCTTTCTCTAGTGGTGGCCAGCGGGGGCTGCTCTTCAGTGCGATGCTCAGACTTCTCACTGTGGTGGCTTTCTCATTGCAGAGCATAGGCTTTACACATGTGGGCTTCAGTAGTTGCAACTCTCAGACTCTAGAAGTGGGGCTCAGTAGTTGTGGCACACAGGCATGGTTGCTCCATGTCATGTGGAATCTTCCCAGACCAGGGATTGAACCCGTGTTCCCTCCTTTGGCAGGCAGATTCTTACCCACTGAACCACCAGAGAAGTCCCCAGTGATAATTTCCTCCCTCTTAGGTTTCCCAGGTTGCAAAGGTGAATGTAATTCTGCTGGGAAGCTTCTTCTTCCAAGTCTCATCCAATCCTTCCATTCATATATGAGTTGTGGTTTTAAGAGTTAACTTTTCTTTCTTCTAGTAATGATTCTTTGTATATTTAGAACTTCACTAACTTTAGTAAGTAAGTATAGTCGCTCAGTCGTGTCCGACTCTTCGCAACTCCATGGACTGTAGGCCACCAGGCTCCTCTGTCCATGGGATTCTCTAGGCAAGAATACTGGAGTGGGTTGCCATTTCCTTCTCCAGGGGATCTTCCCAACCCAGGGATCGAACCTGGGTCTTCCGCATCTCAGGCAGATGCTTTACCCTCTGAGCCACCAAGAAAATCCCTATGCTGGAGGATCCCTATACCATGGAGTAAAGATGCTTTTGCTGGTGGTAACACCTTGATGGTTTTGATCAAATGTTAAATGTTACTAAAGGGGATTTGAGTTGGAATGCTGCTATCTGATGTGTACTCAGGACCTTGTGTTTTGAACACCAAGGTGGGAAATGTGGGTGTGGTGGGTGGTGGACCTGTTTTATGGAAATCTCCAGGAGAGAAGGTTGTGTTGTACAATATTATGACTCAGGGGTTTACAGTGTATGGAGTCTTTCTAATATTGGCGCAAATATATTTTGTAAATCCTTTTAGACAATTGTTAACAATAAGTCTTTGATTCTTGAATGCTTTATAGGCTTTGCAGTTTTTTAGTTTTAACCTCTCAATAAATGTACTACTACTGAAAGGTTGTTGTTGAATCACGCAAAGACATCAGGATTTTTGGCCCCTGGAGGAGAAGAATTCAATCCGGGGCCAGAGACAAGGCTCGATCACTCAGAGCTTTTGTGTAATAAAGTTTTATTAAAGTATAAAGGAAACTGAGAAAGCTTCTGACATAGGCATCGGAAGGGGGCAGAAAGAGTACCCCCCTGCTAGTCTTCAGCTGGATGTTATATAGTCACTAGCAGTCTGTTAATGAAAGAAAGGATGAATGAATGAAATGAATGAATGAATGAAAGTCTTAAAACTCTGGCATCATGCCCCTCACCCATAAAATGCATTTTGGGATAATCTTGGCACCAAATGCTTCATCCTGGGACATAAAATGATTAACTTGAATCTTGAAGAAGGGCAGATCACCATAGAAATAGTTTCATTTATATAAATTAGAGGAACAATATCTGAGTATAACATACTGGTTTGTCAAGTAGGTTCTGAGCCAAGAGGCTGAACCCACTTGAAGACAGAGTTTGGGGTAAATGCATAGTACATTAGCATAGCTTAAGACAAATATTTCCATAAGAAAAAAGGCATTGGTTAACTCAACGTTTGAGAGTAGTTAACTTCAGGTGAAACCAGGTGTCCTTATGGCAACACACTATTTTAAGAGAAACTTCCTTTTAAATTTGTATAGGGAAGGAAAAAAATACTGCTAGTTGGTTTCCTCCTGCCGCTTAAGAGAGATAAAAATGTCTGACACTTGCAGGCCATTTCCTCCGTTTGGAGACCCCTGGCCTTCCTGCCTGTTACCCTCTCACTACTAATTCTTTTATTTCAATATACTCCAGTATATAGGTTTTTGTTTTCCGTTTTCCCTAGGATTATATAGTAGTAGTAGTTAAGTCGCTAAGTCATATCTGACTCTTTCGACCCCATGGACTGTAGCCTGTCAGGCTCCTCTGTCCATGGGATTATACAGGCAAGAATACGGGAGTGGGTTGCCATTTCCTTCTCCTGCGGATCTTTCCAACCCAGGAATCAAACCCGGGTCTCCTGCATTGCAGGCAGATTCTTTACTGACTGAGCTATGAGGGAAGTGCTTACTCAAATAACTTTTATGAGTCTGTGTTATTTCATTTAAAAGTTTGCATTGACATGAAAAATTTCTTAAGAGACTAAAGAGAGAAAAGGTATTGAGAGCTTCTCTGTATTTTACTTAAAAAAAGTTTTTTTATTTGCCTTCAAGAAGTGTAGCTTGTTTAAGCTCATTAAGAAGCAAATGGACTAGAAAAGAACTATTTCAGGATTCCAAATAAATGCATTGAATACTCTGAGGAAAATTTTGTTAGCCACGAATCTCTTCATTAGTAACATACAAGTGTTATCTTTGAAAAGAGTAATATAAACAATGAGATTACATTAGAGATAGACTTTTAGAAATATGTACTTGTACATATTTTCATATTTTTCCTATTGTACAATATGTATATATTGTACATATTATTCCCTACCCAACAGCATTCAAAGCTGCAGACCAGTGCTTGCCTCCTGGGTGCCGTGAGCGGTGTGATCTCTCCACGGGAGGTGTTCCACTCTGCAGCTGTCCAGGGTGGTCAGCAGTCATATCACACTGTGCTTGCAGTGCTGTGTTGGTTAAACGGCTTTCAGGGTATAAAATGTTAGGATAGTATCCTGGCAGTTTCTTCAGGATATAGGGTTTGATGTGTCTTTATTTCATTTTTGGCAAAATTAAAAGAATGTATTGACTCCATTGGATCTGATGCATTATTGGTGGGCAAATGAGACTGAATAAAAACTGCAATGATTGAGGTGGAGAGATATTTGTCTCTGGGCTGAAAATGTGATGTAAGTGAAGGAGTGATACTGGAAGTGTTTTATCTCTGGCTTGGATGGTATCTCTAAGGAGCCTCGTTGGATTCTAAATTCACAGGTCATTTTCAGTACCGTCTGCTTCAGGATAATAGCTGAGCCCACCGCCTCTGGATCCATCACCATCTAGATCCAGTGGACAGCTGTCTGCATCTCTGGCCCCTCTCTCCTGCGTTAGGCACATCCTGCTGAGCTGTCACAGGTCTTGGAGGGTCACTGAGTCTAAAACTATACTCACCCTCTAACACCTTCACCCTCTGAACACCTGCCTCCTAGTTTCACAACCAAGGCATGGCATCCAGCCTTACCATACTCTTTGGTTCTTCTCCCTCCCCATACTTGAGCTTGACATCAACCACTCCTTCCATTTTCTCTGCTCTAAAATTTTCTCTTTGATAAGGCTTATAATTTCTGTTCCCATTGCCTCTACTTTTGCTAGAACAGATCATCCAACTTTGAGATCCTAAATAATTTCCCTGCCCTCGGTCTGGGTATTTTTCAGTAATTCTCTACAAGGCAAGAGAGTTAAACTATTTTTAAAAATGTATTTATGGTTGTGCTGGGTCTTTGTTGCTGTGTGCAAGCTTTCTCTAGTTGCAGAGGGTGGGGGCTGCTCTCTAGTTGCCGTGCGCAGACTTCTCATTGTGGTGGCCTCTCCTGTTCCAGAGCACAGGCTGTAGGGCACACGGGCTTCAGGACTTGCCGCACAGGGGCTCAGGAGTTGTGGCACTTGTTCTTTAGTTGCCTAGGGTATGTGGAGACTTCCCGGACCAGGGATCGAACCAGTGTTCTCGCATTGCAAGGGAGAGTCCTATCCACTGTACCACTAGGGAAGTCTGAGAGTAAACTATTTAAAATAGAAAGATGAACTGGTTACTCCCATACTGGAAACATTTCAGTTGTCCCCTCTTGCCCTGAGACTAAAGTTCATAAACTGACACATATATAAATACAACATATTACATATAAATCATTATATACTATAAATGCTTGTTTGCTTGTTTAGTCACTAAGTCATGGGCAACTCTTTTGTGACCTCATGACCTGTAGCCTGCCAGACTCCTCTGTCCATGGGATTTTCAGGCAAAAACACTGGAGTGGGTACCCCCTTCTCCAGAGGATCTTTCCAACCCAGGGACTGAACCCACATCATCTTGCATTGGCTGGGAGATTCTTTACCATTGAGCCGTCTGGGAGTCCCATATACCATATATACTTTACAAGCAATTTATTTAACCATTTTAAAATTGAAGTATAGTTGATCTGCGATATTGTGTTAGTTTCAGGTGAGCAACAAAGTGGTTCAGATCAGAGAAGAGGCAGCCACTGCTTTTGTGGTCTGGTTGTCAGTCGTGGCTTGGTGAATGGTCTTTACTTTGTCTTTAGCCCCTGCAAGACTCTGTAGGACAAAGAAGGCCCTACAGGAGGGTTCTTGCTATTTAAACTATTTGGAGTGGATTCAATTAAAATCTTAAGGATATAATCAATTTTAGATGTTATACATCTCTTCCCCTAGTGTTTTATCCCTTTTTTGAATTTGTTGTGTCCTTTGTTGAACAGAAGTACTTAATTTTGATATCGTCAGATCTGTTTCTCATATGTGGTTTGCAGTATTTTCTTCTAAGAAACTGTTTCTTAGGCCAAGGTCACCAGCATTCTCTCATCCACAGCCTTCCACAGTGTTATCGTTTCATCACGTGCATCGAAACATCTGCTCTGTCCAGAGACCTCTTAAGTGTGTGGTATGACACACCTAGCAAGACAGTGTTCTCAACATCATCTGCTAAAGAGTTTTTACTCATTGGTTTTTAATGCTGACTTTATATCGTTCTTGTATGTCCATGTCCATGTCTGAGGGTCTGTTCTTTTCCTTTCATGTGTATTTTTACACTGAGGACTATTGTCATTTTAATAGTATCCTCCAAGACAGTGGAAGACCTCTGTATTTATTCAGATCATCTTTTATGTCCTTTTAATGGAGTTTTACCCCTTTTTGTAGCTGGTTTGTGTTTTTTTTTTGCTGAGCTAGTTTCTGGGGTGCTTCCTATATTTCATTGCTTATGGGAATGGTATTTTACTTTTGTATTATTTCTAGTTATTGTTGGGGTAAAAAACATTTTCACTGTCTTTCTGTTGTAAGTTTTATGGGATCGCTCTTGTGAATATTTTTTAAACCTAAAGGTTAGTCAGTAATATCTATGGTTTATAGCTACGATTCTAACACTAACTCATATGTGTGCTTTTTGTCTTCCACACCACGAAGCAGTCCTGCAGTTCAACTGAATTCTGACAGCATTGTTTACCTGCAGATGGTGTCGGGTCCTGCAGATTAAAGACTCAGTCCTGCAAGGCTGCTCACTCTTCAGATGCTAGTCACGGGTCCACTTGGGCTTCTGACTGAGCAGCTTATAGGTTCCAGCAGCCCCCTTCTTGGGTTTCATTCATCTTTAGCGAAGCTCCTAGAACTCAGAGAAGCATTTCACTCAGCAGATTACCAGTGTATTATAAGAGGATATAACTCAGGACCAGTTAGATGGGAGATGCACAGGGCAGGGTGCAGGGAAAGGGCAGGGAGCACCTGGCTACCGCTCTCCCCAAATCTCCATGTGTTCACCGACCCAGAAGCTCTCTGAACCCTGTCCTTTTGGGCTCGACTGGGCCACTGGTGACTCAATCAGTCTCCAGTTCTGTTTCCCTTTCCTCCTTGGAGGTCAGGGGTGAGACTGAAGGTCCCAACTCTAATGACACAGTGGGTTCTCCTGATAACCAGCCCCCATCCTGAGGTTCTTCCAAAAGTCACTGCATTAACATAAAGTCAGGTGTAGTTGAAAAAGCTTGTTGTGAATATCAAGACACCTTTTTTTCCAGTCCAGTCACTTAGGAAGTTCCAAGGGTTTTATGAGCTCTGTGCCAGAAATTGGACAAAGACCAAATGCATATTTCTTATTATAAATTACAATAACACAATAGTCATATGGGTTTTAAATGCAGCCCCCCCCCCCTTTTTTTTTTTACAGCAAAATAGTTGAAACAGTCACAGAACATAGTATACATTGTTTAGGTTCTTTTGAAATTGTTGCCTTTCTCTTTGACCTTATCATCAAATATCATCAATTTTCACAAATCTATGCTCTTTGGGGGAAGCTATAATCCCAAACTTCAGAAACATTAATATTTTAATTTAGTATGTTGTGTTTTACAGCCAACATTAATGCCATCTCTCATTATTCAAAAATACTTCAAAAGCATCATTTAAACAACTGTATATTTTATCCAAACAGAAAACCCTGCCTTTTTTGGTTTCTGCTGCATGCTTCTCCTTGGTTTGCCTCCTACATTTTGGGCTGGCTTTTGCTCCCTTCTCCTGGTCCTGTTCTTCCCCTGAACCCTTCTTACTAAATGTTGCTTCCCCCAGCCTCAAGCTTAGTCCACCCTAACACCCATCCTGGGCAGTCCTTTCCCAACATGTGGATGACTCCATATTCCAATTTCTGGCTCAGATCTCTCTATGAAGTGCAGATGTAAATTTCCTCGTCTTAACAAAATCTCTACATGACTGTGGGAGGAGATCCAAGCTGACGTTCTCTCTTCTCTAAATCCATTCTGCTCCCTTGTTCATTGCCTGCCTGGTGGGTGGTAATAGCATGTGCACAGCCCTTTACACAGTTTCTGAAGCCAGAGGTCTGGGAGGTGTGCAAGTTAGCAAGTTCCTCACATCCTCTCCTCAGGCCCACCAGTCACTGTCTCCCATTACAACATACCTCTAAAATGAAAGCAAACCTCACTGCCTCCTTTCCAGCAGAGCTCTTAATGCTCTTCTCAGAAGTATTCTGGGGCTCTCCATTGACAGGGACAGTTGGTATTGAAGGAGAAGATCGAATGTGTTCAGGATGGAGGAGCTGGGTTTGCTAATACTTTGTGTGGCTCACTCAGCATCAGAGAGACATCCCTCACAGAGGGTCCAGCCTGGCAAGGACTTGTCTTGGGAAGAGTGAGTTCACTGTTGAGAGACTGGTTGGAGATCCAGCGATGCAACCACGACCCTGGAAAGGCTGAACTTGACCACTAACTTCCTCTTCTCCATCTTCTGAACAGAACATGAGAAAGGAGTCATGGTCCTGGTTCTGAGCTCAAGGCCCTGCCAGTAGCCCCCTGTCCCCCTCACACGTCCTCAGCCAAGGAGGCCCTGCAGGGCTCCAGGTCCAGGATCCACCTGTGCACACCTGCCTGGGGCCCAGGACCGCCTGGCTGAAGGAAGCAGGTGCAGCGTGTACTGACGAGGCTGAGCCCTACCTGGACTGGGGGCTGCCCAGGCTGAAGACCACAGTCTAGGGGGCCTTCCCGCTGCCACAGGAGCAGCGCTGGGGCCCTTGCCGCCCCTAGCCTCCTCTTCCACCACCTCCTCGTGCTCTGGAGAGGCGAACCAGACAGCGAGCAGGCCTGGCACAGGGAGGTGTGGGGCCCAGTGACATCCAAGGTCCCAGTGAATGTTGGGGGACCTGTGTGGCTGACAGGGGCCGCTCTGTTCTTGGTTTAACCAGAAGCTGCAAACTGGGTCCCAATGGCCTGCAGACTGTTTCTAGAATGTTCCTGGAGTGGCAGCTTCAGCAGGACCAGGGGCCACAAAGCTTGGAACGCTCCGTGTCTGCTCCTTCAGGGGAAGTCTGCTCAGGGTCCTGTCGTTTGAAACTTGCCTCTCTGGGGCTGGAGTCCCCTCTGCACCCGGAAGCGCTGCCACGGTGAGGCTGCCTCTGGGCCCTGTGTCTGACTCAGCCTCCCTCCTGAGGTCGTTCTCTGACGTCACGGCACAGGGTCAGGGTCCTATCCTAGACTCAGGCCCTGGAGCCCCTTCCTCAGTGTCTGGGACCAGAAAGGACCCGTGTGGGTGAGGGGCCGCCCAGCATCCGAGAAGGCCAGGGCCGGGGCTGGCGGCAGGGGGGTTCTATTTTCATCACTTGCTGGCAGGGTGTGGCCCCCAGCCCAGTCAGGTGGTGGAGCAGACACATGGCATGGCCTGGCACAGGACTCTGCCCACAGGAAGCCCGGGCTGGGGGGGTGGGGGCGGGGGGGGATTGCTCAACTGGGAGCAGGGAGTGGGGACAGGCGAGATGCTTACTGGGTGAACCCCCACCCCCGTACCTTCCTCAGCTGCTTCTGCTCTGGGAGGAGGCATGAGCACAAGAAAGGAGAGAAGAGAGAGTCAGTTTCCAGCAAGGCTGTTCTTGCGCTCTGTGAGAGTCGGGGTGTGCTTGCCTTCCTGCTCCCTGGGGTGTGAGGGGAGACGCTGTCAGGAACACAGCACGCATGTCTACACACGTGTGCACACACCCCACGGCCTTTTCCCGGAGACATTTACCCCCCTGCTGGGTCCTGGAGTCTGCCCGTCCCCCACCCACAGCCCAGCCCAGCCCAGCTCCATTCAGCTGCTTCCCCCGCAGGAAACCTGGCGGGTGTTGGTCCCTGGGCTCTGCACGCCCCTCTCCCCATCCACCCGGCCCAAGTCCATGGGCACAAGCCCTCCACCCAGCCCCCAGTTCTGCACCCTCGGTGCCCAGGAAGGGGTCTTCCGGGTCCAAGCTACGCCTGCGGTCCTGTCTGCCCCGGGCACTGCCTCCCCCAGAGGTGACTGACTGATGGTTTCCAGTGTGCTCCCCCTCCCTGGCCCCTGGGACAGGGCAGAGGGCAGGGCCAGCAGCCCCTAGGGCCATGATGCCAGGTCTGGGGCAGGTTTATGGGCACGGTGGCTCTGTGGCCTCTGGGTCCTCAGGGAAACTCTCTGGTCTTTTCTCAGGAGGCCCAACCCCCAGCCCCCGGCCAGTCCATCCTCCAGCCCTGGGGTCTTCACGGCCAGCCCCCTGCCAGGGGCAGCCCGAGGCAACGGGCTGGAAGCAAGGGTGCAGCTCTCCCCATGCCTTCGACGGGCGCAGCCCCTGCCCAGCGCCCCAGCACTCGCTCATACTCATCCACCCTCTATTCCACGTCCGACATGGCCTCCTCTTCCCTCTACAGAGAGAGAGAGAGAGACAGTCCAGGTGGGCAGAGGGCCAGCCGCTCGTCTCTGTGGGAAGCCCTGAGCCTGCCATTCCCCAGCCCTGGACCAGCTGCACCGGGCCCGCGCCCCTGTCGTGCAGAGACGCCCTTTCAGCAGGGCCAGGCTGCAGGCTCCTGAGTCTTCTGCAGCCAGGCCTCTTCCCAGGGAGCAGCTCAGCGACAGGGAGGAAGCCGCAGGGTCAGCCAACGCCTGGGGCTAAACTCAGGGCCCACGGTCACGGGGAGAGGCCGCTGCATGAGGTTCTGCCTGTGAAACACTCAGAGCCACCGTGGGGCAAACACGGAGGACGGAGCATGGCTTCAGGGCCTGTGGAGGCTGGAGGGAAACCCGAGGGACACGCGGCTCCAGAGCCGCCCAGGGCCGCTGTGTTGGTGGCTGCACAGACACACACAGGTAAACGGCCAGGGGCTCACCCTCACATAAGGTCACACACCCACAGCACACAGCAGACACACACCAACACACACAATATCAGACACACACCAGATACCAGACCCACAGAGGCTAAATGGAAGGGAGCTCACCCTCACACGTGTGCATACACACGCAGCACACAGCAGACACTGGTTACACCAGACCCCAGACACATGGGGAGTATGAGCTGAGCAGGGAATCAGGCGGATCACAGATGAGGGAATACCCACGTCCCAGCCTGTGTGGTGGTTCCCAGGGGACCCTGGGCAGGTGTGGGGTCTGTTCATCTCTCACAACTGCCGTCTCTACGAAAAGCCCAGCTCCATGGAGCTTCTCCAGGGTGTCTTCCATGCGGCTCTGGGAACAGAAGCTGGGGTCCAAGCCCCACTCCCAAGGCCTGAGGCAGCCCAGGGCCCCACATGGGGAAGTGTCTTGCTGTCCCAGTCGCTGTGAGCACACGGAGAGGCCAGAGGGGTGGCTGGGAGGTGGGCATGGCTCGGGACACGAGCTCCACGCCCTGTGTGTGTGACCGTGGGAAGGCTGTTGGCCCCTGTGCCTCAGGTTCCTCTTCTCCAAGGGGAGGAAAGCTAGGGTGAACGGAGGCTGTACCCAGTGCTGTGGCCACCAACCTGTGACTCAGGCTACAGTGACGGCACCCTGGACGGGGTGCTGATGCCCACTCACCTGTCCCCCAGACCCCGCCCTCATGGTTGAGACCCACCCAGGCACCTGTCTGCAGACATGCGGTGAGCCCCAGCTCTGGCAGGTGGCATGGTATTCGCCACAAGGCAGCCCCTTTGTGGCTCAGAGGTGCTTGAAGGAGCCCTGCCCGTAGCCCCCAGGGGAGACTGCCTCAGGCGGCAGCCTCAGGCTGGTGACTCTTCTGAGCCTGCTCCCAGTCATCCAGTCCTGCTGGGTCAGGGCAAACAGACCTACAGTGGGGCAGGCAGGGTGGGGCTGGCAATAGGGTGCTTTGGACTGAAGCTGGCTCCCCTGGGTGGGGGTACTCATCCCAAAGAGTCTCCAAATGGGGCGTGGGGAAAGAGCGGCAGGGGGACAGCCCCCAGCCCAGGGTGGGTGAGGACTGGCAGGTCAGCACTGCTCCCAAGGGAGCAGTCAGGCCAGGGGCCTGAGCGCTGGGAGAAGTCTGTCACCCTGGGGTGCAGGGAGGCCTCCAGGGAGGGGGTTGGCCAGCCTGAGGTGCGGCCCTCACACTCTCTCTGTGGCCCTGCGAGTCCCCCTACTCCTGTAAGCACAGCTCCTAAAAATAGAGCCGCTCAAGAGGCAGATCGGGGTGGGGGAGGGCTTCCAGCCCAGAAGAGGCATCTGAGATCGCGTCCAGGCACTGGTGGCAGGAAGGAGGGGGGCCAGGGGGACCTCCAGTTGGAAGAGGGGCCAGAAGGCCCACGCCAAGCTCCCATCTGTCCTTTCTAGCAAGTCGCCATCACAGCCAAAAGGCCAGGGTCACCTTTCTTGGGGAATAAAGCAGAAACACTGGCCATGCTGTCAAAGACCAAGGTTTAATACCCAGCTTTGCTGTGTGACCTTATCTGAGTCACTTAACCTCTCTGCGCCTCTGTTAACCTATCCATGAAACAGAAGAGCAGAGGCCTCACCCTCAGCCCTGTGCCCAGCAGGCAGCTGGACTCGTCCTGACAGCAGCTGTTGGCCCACCTGCAGAGCTGGACCAGGGCAATGAGATCCTCCCAGGTTCCTGCCCGAAGACCCAGGGTAAAGAGGAATTCGGGAGGTCAGGCCTCCCAGCTGCACCAGGACAAGAATGAGCCTCAAACACCCATCTCCAGGTGCCTCCCCCCCCCCCCCCCCCCGCAACCCCCAGCCGTGTTCCTTCAGGAGGGAGCGGTTCTCCCTGCAGAGCTCCAGCAGGTGCTCTCCCCAGTAGGATGGGGGGCAGGGACCCTGGGGTGGGGGCACTGGACTCAGGGTTAACACCCTGACCCAGAGAGCCGCTCTCCCCCTCCAGGAAACGGGTCTCTCCACGCTGCTCAGCCGTGGAGAGCCCTGTACGTGTTGTAGCCACGCATTCTGGGAAACAGACTCATTCAGAAGGACAATGCAGATAGTGGAGTGCAGTTTATTACACCGGCGGGCCCAAGGCAGAGTCTCCTCTTAGCCAAGGACCCTGACCAGCATTTGTGAAAATCTTTTATACCCCATGTGTACATGTCTGAACCCACCACTCCAAATTCCTTGAGACTTACATAAACCAAGGAAAATACAATCCCAATAGGCCCATGATTCAGGTGCTATGTGCTCGAACAGTCAAACAGTTAGCCAATAATCAATAACCCTGAGGTTACACTCTGATAGATACAGACAAATTTATGGCCTGTCTGGAGGAAGGGGTGATTAGTGTATGTTTTCTCTTAGGCGATGAGTAACCTAGATAGATCTTCAAGGTTCCCTGGTCTAGAGGGGGTCTTGTCCTTCTGTTGTTTTCATAGGCACTAAACACAGAGTTCAGAGTTCATTGGAAAGGTGGCTGAGCATGATCAGCATGAACAGGCCTAAGATGGAGTCCATGCCCTATGAATTCCTTCATCTGGGGTGTGGCCCAGCCCTGCATCTGCCTGGAAGGGCCTCCAGGGTCCCTGGTCCCCTGGCTGCTTCTGGTGGGCAGGCTTTCTCAGCAGTTCTGACAGCTTCTGAACCCCATGGAGGAGAATGTGGCCACGAGGACTGTTCTGACTGGTGTGGGCACCCACAGCCCGGCTCTGCTCCCCGGTGAGGGGGGAGGACCTGCCCAGGATGGGGCAGGGGCTCCTCGCCTAGAGGGAGGAGGTGTCAGGAGGGGGAGTCCCCGAGGGTCGGAACATCATTTCATTTAGAGGCCTGGCCTCTCCATCCTACAGAGGAGGAAAGAGACCCAGGGAGGGACAGCTATTCACCCAAGATCTTCCACCCACCCCAGGCCTTCAGTGGGACGTCTGTGATTCACACCGGAGTCTCCAGCCTCAGGCTGAGGGTCCGTTAAACTAGGTTCAGGGAGTTATCTCTGAGACTCCGCCCTCTAAAGCTCCCGAGGGAAGGGGGCCTCTCCCAGCTCTGACACCCAGTCAGAGTGGACACTGTGACTTCGGACAGAGGGCCCAGACTACAGGGCATGCCTCTGCTCTTAGAGCCTGCCCCAGTCTTAGCCAGAACAGGAGCTGCCAATGGGTCTTGTGGTGTGTGCTCTGCCCTGTGGGGTCTGGGAGAGGGCAGGGGCTGGACAGGCTTTAAACAGGCCCGCGGCCTGGTGGTGGGAGAAATGTGTGCGGGAGTCACGCTGAAGGTGGTGGGGGCAGGGGGAGAGGGGGTGTTGGCTGCTCTTTTGGCAGGTGCCAGGGACAGGGCTAAGGGAACATGTACCGCAGGCCATATAAGCACATGTGGTCTTCCAGCTGCTCAGATAAACTATTTAAAACCAGGACAGCCACGCAGGGGACAGGAGGGAGCAGGCACATAACACAAGCCAGCTGTCTGTCCTGAAAACCCCGATAAAGCAGATGCCAGCAGTCAGGAAGGCAGGTTGGGGCATAAGCTCAGCTGTGGTGATGTGTGGACAAGGGTGCTTCCAGGCTACTGGCTCCTCTAGCGGGTGAACACCCTTAGGGGGGAGGCAGGCTCTGGCGGCCTCAGTGAGCACACCTACAGAGGGGTCTGCTTGCCCCCCAAGCCACGTGGCAAGCCCTCCCCCACTGGGCAGGGAGTAGACCCACTGCAGGGTGTCAAATTCAAGGTCAAACTTCCAGCAAAGAGCAAGGGTTCTCTTCAAAGAGGCAGCTGGTTGAGTAGAGGGGCAGGGAAGATGGTTGAAATTCAAGACACGACAGCTTAAAATTACAATCTGCTAAACCCACTAGAATACAATGTCCACGTGGCCAGCACACGGGCCTTGCATTTGCTTGCACGCCTGTGTCTGCGGCCTCCAGCACAGCACCTGGGTCATGGACGGGCTTGGGACAGGACAAAGAAGAGGAAGCAAACCTGGGATAGGCCTGCTCTCTGAATTCTCAGGGCCCCTGTCCTGCCCAACTCCTCCTGGGCCCTGAGCCCCGGCCCTGCCAAGGGCCGCCTGTGGTGACGCACACTCCTCTCCGTGGGCAACGATAGCCTCTCCCCGCTTCCCCCCTCGCCTGACCCACGTCCCGCCCCCCCTCAACTTTGTTGCCTGGGGAGCCCCAGGCCCCATCCGACACGCGCTCCTCACCTGCTCTTCTGTTGACCTGGCCCCGTCTCAGCTGAGGCTGTCCTTCCACGGTCCCCGGGGGCCTCTGAGCCCAGTGGCCCTTCCCGTACCAGTAGATCCGGGGCAAGACCGGCTGAAGCCAGGAGCCAGCAGCTGGCACCGGGGGACAGTGAGCAGCCAGGCTGCCACCCGCTCTCCTGGTCTGGCTCCCGGGAGCCCAGCCAGGCTTTATGTCCTGCCCCGAAATCTGCAATTTAGGAACCGCTTTTCCTACACCTTCCCTTAACTCAAGCTACTTCAGTGGGTGCCTTGTAAGCTCAAAAGTCCTTCAAATGGGACAGAATTTGCTTCCGTGGATGCCTGGGAGAGGGCTCTGGCACCCGAGGCCCCACAGGAAAAGCCTGGCAGGTTCCAGGCATCCGTGGCCTGACTGTGTGTGGGATCCAGGGGCCATCCTAAGGCAGGATGGACTAACTCGGAGCACAGGCGGCCGTCACTGCAGCCGCCACAGCTGGCCTGCCCTGGACGCCCTGCCCTTGCCCACGAGGGGAAGTCACCTCTCCGAGCTAACAGCAGATGAGGGACAAGAACACAGAGACGGTGCCCACGGCCCTGGGGACCCACAGGAGGCCTGGCACAGGAGGCGGGCGTGGTCAGGCGGGTGCCCGGGCTGTGTGCTGTCCTCACACATCGCCCTGAGGTCGCCCTGGGCGTGCGTCCCTCCTCCCCCG